>NC_091831.1:48592500-58592500 GCF_037783145.1 Equus przewalskii | reverse complement strand
TCCCTGGGCCCTTCCTCTCTGACACAGCGTTGTGCTCAGAGCGTGTCTGTTGGGTGGGTGGATGAATTCCCTCGTCCCGTGGTTACAAATCTCTCAGCCTCTCGCCTTAGTTCTCCCCCTGATCTCATCCTTCGGTCTGCAGAAATGGCCCCAGCTGTGAGAACTGGTCCCACCCTGAGGGGTCTCCAGGGAAGCTGGGGGAGGTGAGTTCCCTGCACAGCGAGGAGTCTGAGACCTAGATGGCGCCGTGACTTGAGGAGATGCCGCACGCCCTGGAGACAGCGCTGGGCAGGGAGCCGCTCACCTGGGTTGTAACATACTTTCAGACCATAGAGTGAACTAGATGAGGATGGATCCTGCTTCTCCTCTCCTGAGCGCTGGTGCAGCCTCGTGATAAGGGGGCTGCCCAGAAGAGGTGGCATTGCAGCTGAACCTCAACAGATGGAACAGGTTTGGGGGTGCAGGTGTGGGACGGGAGTGAGGGGCAGGGCATTCTAGGTGAGGGGGTCTGTGTGAGCAGAGGGGTGGGTGGTGTGCAAGCTGGCGCTTGTGATGGGAAGAGCAAGGCTGTGACATGGAGGAGAAAAGGGATGGATGTGAGACCAGAGGAAGGGAAACCAGGGAAGAGGCACAGCCAGGCCTGTGCTGGGGTGGCCCTCTCTGGAGTGGGGCCAGCGGGAGGAGGCACGTGAAGAAGGAGAGGCTATGGATGGCAGTGGGTGGCTGATTGGTTGTGGGGGGTGTACAGTTTGAAACCTGGTCATGATGTAACAGAAACAGGGAAGTCTGAGCCATTTGGGGTGGGTAAGAGAATTCTGATGAGTTGGGGTTCCCGGGGGGACACCCCTGAAGAAGCACACAGCAAGGGGACTGGAATTACCAGCGTAACCAGCTGGAGATGGAGATTTCCACAGAAGTGCTGCTGCCCCAGAGGGGCCCCGTCTGTCTCGGCCCCCACCCTGATTCTGGGGCTCCTGTCAGCCCCAGTGCATCCTTCTGCCTGCCTGCAGCACAGACCCCCGCCTGCCCGTCTGCCCTATGTGTCACTGGCACTTGAAGCAGCACTTTTAGAAGGCAAAATATTCTTTGAAATCGCTTGGATAATTATGCAGCTTCACAAAAGCTATGTTGGCAGAAGAATGAAAATGTTCTGCCTCAGAAAGATAACCTAAAAGATAATTATGTGGTATCAAAAGCTTGTGTCGCTCAAGGCTGAGGAGTTCATTGAAATCAAAGACTTGCAGAAATGCAAACATGGCTCTGGGCCGCGGAGGGAGCTGGGGACAGAGGTGTGTGCCGGAGGGGCCTGGCGAAGCCAGTCATTCTGGAGCGGAGCCCTGACAAACCGCAAGCTGTAAGTGTGGTGACAAAGACTGAAATGAGTGATGTCTGTTTTCCCTCAGAGGTTAGAAAATTGTGGTTTATTCCGAGAGACGGGTGCTGCAAAAGGTCATTATCTTCAAAGATGAGGTTGAATTTAAAAGCTTTTTAATTGGCATCTGCCTCGTCTAGGTTGACTGTGTTTTGCTGAGATGTGTGTTTTTGCCATGCACCCATTTATCCCCAGGATTCCTTATTCTCTCCAGTTCGTTTCAGCAGGTGTGTATTCCCTGTGTGCTGTGTGTGTCTGTTTAACGCAATGCGGAGGGCGGGGAGGTGGGAGGAGGTGGCCAGAGCTAATCACTGAGCTCTGGCAGAGGTCCTGTTAGGCTGTGCACTTGCTGGTGTTTCTGCCTAGATTGTCCTTTGCCCAGATCTTTGCATGCCCTCCTCCTTCTTTTCACCCTTGTCTCAGCTAACTATCGCTTCCTCCGAGAAGCCCTCCCTGGCCGCCCCTGTGAGGGTTGTCCCTGCCCCTGACTCGGTGACCTGCTCTCCCATTACACCATTTTATTTTCTTGAGAGCAGTGTCACTGCTTGACAGCCTCTCAGGTGTTTGTCTCATCTTTACTGCTCTTCTCCCCGCTTACACTAGAGTGTAAGCCCCTTGAGGTCAGGGGCTCTGTCTTGCTCGCCCCCGCATCCTTGGACAGTGCTAGCATGTACTGGGTCCTCAGGAAGCACGTGTCAAGTAAATACTTGCATCGGATTTGCCTAACACCTCTGGACAGGTGGTGTTTTCACATCACTCATAGAAGGAGAAACTGAGGCACCATGAGCTGCGGTGGTTTGCCTGGATTCTTACAGCCAGCAAATCCTGTGCCGGAATTTGAACTTGAGTCTGTAGGTCCCTATGCTGCCACCCACCTCAGTGGGACCTAATCCCTGCCCTCCAGGAGCTCTCGGCCCTGCTGGGAGGAGTGAGACAGATGCATCAGTCATTTTCACGTGAGGCGCACAGGGTGAGCGTCTGACAGGGAGCAAGCACGCCACGGGTGGGGGCTCGGGGGCAGGAGCAATCACAACAGTTGAGGACGGGAGCAAAGGCTTCATGGCCTTGTAATGTGGTGTTGACGGGAGAGGAGGTTTTTGAGGATAAGGGAGGATGTTCTACTTAATGGGAAGAGCACCAGCAAAACACAGAGGTGGGAACACAAAGGGAGTCTGCAGGAAACAGTGAGCACTCTGGCTCGCCGGAGGGTGGGAGTGGAGTCACAGCAGGATGTCCAGAAAGGGAAGTCAGACCTGGGTCCCTCAGCAGGAATGCCAGGGTACAGAGGGTGGGTCATCCGTGTGGCATGGGGAGTCCTGGAGGTTCTTGAATGGGGAGAGGTGTTCAGGTGATGGGAATGGAAGGGTGGGGGCAGGCCAGGGAGAGGCATTCCTCTGTGAAGAAATGGCCACCGTCGTTGTCAAGGGTTATAAAGCTGCTTTCTTTCAGGTGCCAGTACAACCGTATTAGAATAACCACATCGTTGCTGCAGGCGGCACAGTTCTTGCTGTGAACTCAAATCCTGGACAAATACTAGCTCGCTGTTTCCTTCATTTGTACCCCGATTTCCCAAGGCAAAGCTTCCCGATGGTGAGGGGTACGGTGAAGTTCAGGAGTGTTTGCCCAGCTCTGTGCTAGGCCTGAGGGGTGGTCAGCAGGAGGCGCACGCTCCTCTGGTCAGGCTCACCACTCAGGGATGCTGGAGGCTGGTCTGCAGGTATCCACCAGCTGGGAGGAGAGGGTCCAGGACAGGCGCTAAGGTGCGTGTCCCAGGGTTGGAGGTGAGGTGGTTGAGGCACCCTTCCTGGGCAAGGTGGGCTGGGCTGGCCAGAGGGTTTGTGAGGACAGGGAAGGGCCTTCAGGCTGTGGGAACAGCGTGAACTGAGTCTGGGTGGTGAGCGAGCTTGAGGACCAGCAGGTGGGCGAGGTGGGACGTGCAACCGGCAGCTGGGCCCGGGTGTTGGCTGGGTCAGAGGCTGAGCACCAGATACTGCTGGGAGGCGTCTGCTGCTGCTTCCTGCATCCACTCAGTGGTCCCACTGCGACCTCAGGAAGGCCAATTACTGCTCTGAGAAAGCCTTCCTTACAGGGCTGGATTCCTTGTTATTTCAAGCCCTGAATGATTGAGGAGGAAAAAAGGTGTTGTAAAAATCCAATCAGTCAATAACTCTGCAGCTATGTCTTGCTGGGGTGCTGCCTCTGTTGGGTAAGTGCTGTCTCCCCTGCTCAGAAGCAGGCTCCTGGCTAATTGCATTGTCTGGCATCTCATCACACCTGGAGACACCCACACATTCCTTGAGGGTAGATGTGGGCTCCTGCCCTCTGGCCAGCAGCCTCAGCTGTGGCGAGGGTGCCACCAGGATGGTCCCAGGGTTACTCTTCTGCCTAGCAAGTGAGGCCGGGGAAATTTACTCTGGGATGTGCACCTGCTCCTCCTGGTCAGCACTGGAGGTGTTGGGGAGGATGAGAGGGGAAAGGACACTGTCCCTGCTGGCTAGGAACAAGTGTTTGCCTCCCTTTCACCATTTGCACATGACATTCATGGCTTTGGTCGTGTCAGAGAGCCAGCTGTACCCTCATTCATAGGTAGAATAAGGTGGTCTATCCAAAGTTGGGCTGCCTTGGTTTGAAGCCTGGCTCTGCCACTTATTAGCTGTGTGACCTTGAGCAAGTTACTTGAGCCCTCTGATCAAGGGGTTACTGTTTGTGTATTCCCTTTTGTACCTACATGTTACCGATGAATCATTGATTAAATTAAAATAATTTAATATCTCAAATGGGTGACTGTGTCATTTGGTTATATTCTGTGTGGGATTTACTTTTCTTTTTTAATTTGAGGAAGATTAGCCCTGAGCTAACTTCGGCTGCCAATCCTCCTCTTCTTGCTGAGGAAGACTGGCCCTGAGCTAACATCCATGCCCATCTTCCTCTACTTTATATGTGGAATGCCTACCACAGCATGGCTTGACAAGCGGTGCCATGTCTGTACCTGGGGTCCGAACCGGTGAACCCCGGGCCCCCAAGTGGAAAATGCACACTTAACTGCTGCACCACCAGACTGGCCCCATGGGATTTACTTTTGATTTTAATTAAAGGTAGGATTTTTTTTTTAAGGTGTTTGGCTGGCTTGCCAGGAAGAAGCAGGGATGGTTTTGGCACGTCCCAGACGCCACCATAACACACAAGGTTGTCTCCCTGTCGTGAGGTTGTTAGAATAAGTGACTGCCAAGGGTCCTCTCCCTCCTTCAGGGAGCAATGGAGCTGAAGCACATCCTTGTAATGAATTCTCACGTAAACACCCTGTCTTTGCATCCTTGTAGCAGCGTCTCCTGTTTCCTGAGCACACGCTGTCTGCTGTGCTCTGCTCTAAGCCCCTCGTGGACATTATTTCATGCTCAGAACCACCCGGTTAGTTGGATCATCTTGTCCTCATTTTTTAAAAATTGAGGAGTAATACATATACCATGAAATTCCCCACTTTAAAGTGTAATATTCTGTGGTTTTTAGTGTATTCGTAAGGTTGTGTAACCATGACCGTGATCAATTTTGGAACACTTTCATCACCCCAAACAGAAAGCCTGTACCATTAAGTGATCATTCCCTGTTTCTCCTGTCTCCCCCAGCCCCTGGCAACCAGCAGCCTGTTTTCTGTCTATGGATTTGCTTACTCTAGACTCTATAAGTGGAATCATATAGTGTGTGGCCTTTTGTGACTGGCTTCTTCACTTAGCACACTGTTTTTGAGGTCCATCCGTGTTGTTGGTACATCATCCCTTTTCATGGCCTAATGATATTCCATCGTGCGGAGAGACCACATTTTCTTTATCCATTCCTCAGTTGATAGACATTTGAGCTATTTCTACTTTTTGGGTATTGTGGATAATGCTGCTCTGAATATGCATGTACAGGTTTTTGCATGAGTTCTTGTTCTCATTTTATTGAAGGGGAAGCTGAGGCTGGGAGTAAATAACTTGCCCAAGACCCACAGCAAGAAAGAGCCGGCCCAAGAAAATCCTCGATTTGGATGCCAAGAAAGAGAAAGCCCTGGGGCCCGTGCTGCAGCCGCCACTTCCTTTTTAGGTCTCTGGCTCTGGTGTGGTTACTCCTGACTGTTGAGTGATGGCCGCTGGCCAGGGGGCCAGAGCGCAGCTTTGTTCTCTGAGGCAGACACGTTATTTACCGGAGGCTCCGGTGGTAGGTCGGGGATCCGATCCCATGTGTGTGGCATTTGTCTTGGGCTGTGGGCTGCGGGCTGCAGGAGCCCCTGTGAGCGTGGCCCTGGCGGATGTGAGCCCCGTTCCTCATGTTTCCTTCGAGGCGGATCTGCATGGACCCAGCCCTAGCATTTAGGGAAAACCTTCCCCGTGGGAAGCTGCGTGGGAGGGATTTTACTCTCTTTAAACCAAGGATATTTGTGAGAAGTAATAGTGCTTGTAAAAATATCGCACAGTACAGAGGTCTATAAAGTGGAAGTAAAAGAAGGAATTCTCCCAGACCTGCGGCCACGTTGTCAGATGGTTGGTCCCCCACCCCCACGCTCCCAGAAGACGCCTCACCCACTCCCCTTCTCCTGGGTGCCTCTTTCCCTTCTCTCCACCTGCTGTCCAGGGCCCAAGATAAGGGCTATTGTGGTGGAGCTTGCTGGACTTCCGTGGTCCTCAGTGAGCTCCTTCTCCTGTGAGCTTTTCCCTCCAGAGTGCCTGGCACAGGGAGAGGCCAGGAAAGGCTGCTCTAGAGATCAGGGGTGAAACACTAGCAGAACCCCCAGAAGACCTGAAAGGCCTTGTCTCTGGAGAAGGGGATTAGTCAGGAGGGAGCAGGCTCAGGGCTTCTTTCTGTCTGAACCCTTCCAGGGCCAGTTAGCTCTGGACACGCTGGACACGAGTAGCTGTTCAAGGACAGCCTGAGTGGGCGCCGTGGTGTGTCGGAGCAGTCCTCGGTACCTGCGTGCCTCACCTGCCAGCTTTGGACATCGAGTGGCATTTCAGAGACTGGCAGCCCGGGTCACGGAGGCCCAGCTGTTGACAGTTTTGCTTCTCTCTCCCCTGGCCCTTGAATACGCCTGGGGGTGCTGGGAGGTTGCTCTTCTGGAAGGGGTGCTGGCTCTTCCCAGCAGGCCCAGATCTTTTCGTTTCCATGTCATAGAAGAAACTGTATCAGCCTCCAGAATGAGAGCCCACCCCACCCAGGCCCCTCTTCTGCTGCCTTTGCACATCCTGCGTCCCGTTCTGTTAAACTGAGCTCTCGGGGTAGGTGAGCCAGTCTGCTGGGGTTTGGGTTGCAGCTCTCCTCTGCCCACCGTGCCCCAGTTTCTGCAATGACAAGATGGGAATGAACATAGTAGTACCTGCCTCATGGGGTTGTTAAATTAGATAAAGTGTGCCAGGTACTTGGAGAAGTCTCAGGCACGTAGGAAGTGCCATATAAGGGGAAAGTATTATTATATCACTATTTTGGGGGGACTGTCCTCTGACCATGGTAGGAAGAGAATTAGTGTAGACTTATGTAGTGTCGTGGAAAGACCATGGGCTTTGAAGTCAGATTACTCTGGCTTCAAATCCCAGCTCTGTACTCACCAACAATGTGATCACCCCAATATAGTGCGTGTTCCAGCATGTTCTAAGGCACGGACATTCAGAAACGTTTGGCTACAGATTGCAGCCACTTCTCTTTGACAGGAGCACCGGCCTGAGAGACTTTGCTCAGTAGAATCATAGTCACAGAATATCCAGCCTGGCTCAGACCTCAAATATCCCATAGTCCAAACCCCCATTTTACAGAAGAGGAGACAAGCCCGTGGAGAAGTCGTTTCCCTGTGCCCCCACGGCAGACAGCCGAGGGGCCGGGTGGAGAACGTGGGCCTCCTAACGACAGCCCAGGCTGCTTCCACAGCGGGGGTCGCCTGTGCCTCCTTCAGAGCCGGAAACACGAACCAGGCAAGAGAGAGGAATGAAGAGTCAGTGGCTCTGTCGTGAAAGAGCCTGGTCTGAGGGGAAGTGGGAGGCACACAGGTAAAGTGACTTTCCGTGAGTGAGTAAACCCAAAACCCCTACACAAGCATAGACCAGCCAGCACTCAGTAAATGCGAGTTACTGTCAGCACTGTCACCGTTCTCATCAGTCAGGGCCAAGTAGCCACAGCTGGTGGGAGGCCTAGTCCCTCAGAGCTGGGCATCCTCAAGCTGGAGCAAACATCAGAGTTGGAGGGCTTGTTAAACTGCAGATGGCTGGGCCCCGCCCCCAGAGCTTCTGATTCTTAGGTCCGGGTGGTGCCTGAGGATGTGCATTTCTAGCAAGTGCTGAGATGATGCTGATGCTGTGGGTCTGGGGACCACACTTTGAGAACCACTGCCTTGGACCAGCCTTTACTACTGAGAGTGGTCCTTGGGCCTGCCTAGTAGAAACGCAGGGTCTCAGGCCCTGCCCTGGATCTGCAGCGTCAGAATCCTCACCTCACTAGGATCTCCAGGAGATCTATTTGCACATTATGGCTTGAGAGGCCATGGTGCCGTGCAGAGTCCGCCACCCTGGCTGCATGTTAGAATCTCCTGGGCAGCTTTGGAACCCCTCCCTCCCCCATTCCCAAGCCCCAGCTCACACTAATTAAGTCAGAATCCCTGAGAGTGAGACTCGGGCATCAGAGCCTGTGAAGCTCCCTGGGTGATTCCAATGTGTGGCCAAGTGTGAGAACCACCGGCTGGAGTCCACGAAGGCAGCCGGGAGGGGTCTCGGAGAGACCAGCTCCAACCCTGGCGCTTGACCTAGATGCAAACCAAGCGTGTAAGAGCCAGAGGGTCCTGCCCGAGGTTCCACAACCCATTAGTGACAAAGCCAGGCTCCTGATACTGGATAATTTTTTTTTTAAGATTTTATTTGTTTTTCCTTTTTCTCCCCAACGCCCCCCGATACATAGTTGTATATTCTTCATTGTGGGTCCTTCTAGTTGTGGCATGTGGGAAGCTGCCTCAGCGTGATTTGATGTCCGCACCCAGGATTTGAACCAACGAAACACTGGGCCGCCTGCAGTGGAGCGCGCAAACTTAACCACTCGGCCATGGGGCCAGCCCCTGGATAATTCTTTTACCAGCTCTTTCAACTCTCAGTCCCCTTAAATAGTTCCATGGTAACTGCAATATACCAGTGTCTACAGGAATCCCTTGTAAATCTTGGAAGACCTGTCTGCTCGTTGGAAACATACCATCTCCCACTTTGTTTTGGAGTGGCCGACTATCCTGAGTGAGAGGTGGCTATTCTAGGGAGGTTGTGTAGTATAGTGGTTAGGGGCATGTATCAGGCCCAGCTCTGCCACCTTCTAACCAAGGCCCACAGCTCTGTGCCTCAGATTCTTTCTCTAAAAACGGCAGTGGTGATAATAGTTCCCATCTCGTGGAGCTGTTGTGAGGGTTGAGTTAATATAATGATGCTGAGATCACTGACTTGCACACAGGAAGCACTTTATAAATGTTAATTATTATTTCATTACCTGGATGACCTTGCATAAGTCGTGTGACCTTGAGCAGTCCAATCCTGGACCTTCTCTGTGAGTGGGTTTCCTCCTCTGTTAACGGGGTTAGGACTAGAGCTGCCCTTACAGGGTGGTTGTGAGGGGTAGGTGAGATCGTAGGTCTGAATCCAGAGCACAGATTCTGGCTCACAGCTGAGGTCAACAAATGGCTGCAGTGCTGTGTTACAGACTGAAAGCCTGAATAAGTTCTTCTGGCTGGGGCAGGGCCTGAGCTGGGCCGGTCCCGATTCTCTGAAGGGAGCACCTGAAACCATGGTGCTTGAAGGTTGGGGATGTTTTTGCCTGGAGAAGGCTCGTCATGTCCTTCATTCTCATGTTATGTAAAGGTTTGTGATGCAGAAGAGGGCGCAGATATACTCTGTGTGACCCAAGAAAGCAGAAGGACCAGTGGGTGTTGGCAGGGAAGCAATTATTATGTAGTTCATGAAAGAACTCGCCAACAGTTACAGTCATTCTGAGGAAGGGGAAGTGAGCTCCCCATTGCTGGAGGCGTTCAAGGAGAACTCTGTGCCCTCTGGTGGAGACATTGAGAATTTCAGGCCTGAGATTAGAGGCTGTGTTACTCAGTGTTTCCCGTTTGCTCATTGATTGAAACAATGCTTGGTTACTGATTAGAAACACCTGGGATACTTGTTAAAAAGCACAAATTCCCTGGCGCTGTGCCAGACCCACTGCAGCAGGGCCTCAGCAGGAGGGGCCCAGGACCAGCCTCTCCAGATGATTCATACTGGGAAGTTTGGAAAATGTGGGCTAAAAGACCTCATCTCCTTGTAACCCTGAGAGTCCATAAGCAAAGATGTTTTGTGAAAAAAAGATGTTCTGGGCAGGACCAGGCAGGCACACTGGCTGCAGAGTTCCTCCCACAGCCTTGAGAGTCTTGCTGTTTGGCCGGGCCGCAGAACCCTTGTGCCCGCCAGCTTGGGTGGCTGACCCCTTCTCCTTCCGCCCTGTGACTTGGTTGGCAGGGGCTCTGTGACCCTCTCTGCTCTTCCCCACTGCGGGGCGCTGTCACCAGGCCCACCTGTCAGTAGGGACTGACCAGGGGCCACAGTTCTGTGGTTCTAAGAAACAATGCAAGCTTGACCCAGCTCTCCTGACTTGCACAGAATGTTCTGTTTACTTCTTAGG
This sequence comes from Equus przewalskii, assembly GCF_037783145.1. Taxonomy (NCBI): domain Eukaryota; kingdom Metazoa; phylum Chordata; class Mammalia; order Perissodactyla; family Equidae; genus Equus; species Equus przewalskii. The sequence continues at coordinate 58,582,476 of NC_091831.1, read as the reverse complement.
TTTTGCTTCTTTTCCTCTGGTTCTGCCCACGAGTTACTTTTCATCAGGCATTCATTAGAATTAACGAGATAACCTTTAATGAAGGAGCCAAGCATTTTGAATAAAAAGCTGCTTTATTAACACAAAGTACTGTCCTAATTAGAGGTTTGGGGACATGCAGTTTGGCTCTTGCAATAATAATTATAATTATGAGAATAATTACGCCTTGTGTTTATTACAGTGACTTCCCCCAAGCGTCTCTATTCTCTACTGCAGTGCAGGTGTCGGCGGCTGGAGGCCTGGGGAATTGCGTGCTGGAGTCCAGCTGTCCAGACGTTGGTGTTGCTCCCTGCCATTAGTGTGCCCGAGCCCCTGTTGGGGTCTGTGAGCGTGCACCACCAAATAGCATGAATGATTCTGGTGCTGGAGCCTTCCTCTGAGGTCTCGCAGAGCAAGGGTGAGGCGCCAGGAAATTGTAGGAGAAGGCAGGGCTCAAAGGTGGAGTCCCAGGGGAATGAAAGTCCTCTGGGCCTTTGCTCATGCCATGGCCTATGCCTGGCTTGCCTACTCTCTCTCCTCTCTGACTCTAGTAATCTGTCATCCATCAAGGTCCAGCCTGAATCCAGGGGGACCAACTGTCCTGAATTACCCAGGACTGAGTAGGGGTCCCCTAGGATGCAGGACTCTCGGTGCTGAAATTGGGAACATCCTGGGCAAACCAGGACACATTGGTCACCCTCCTGGAATGTTTGCATTCAGATTCATTGCACTCCATCATCTTATCAAAATGACCTTGGACCGTTTACCCATCAACACGGGCCTCATTTTCCTCCTGTGAGGGCAAGTCATGGTTGTTGTGGGAATTTAATGAGTTACCATATAAAAAGTGCCTAGGACTGTGCCTAGCACGTGGAAAATACTCAGGGATGTTAGCTACATTTGTTTTACTGAGTAGAATGGGAACTTTGAGGCCACCCAGCCTCCGCCTGGTTCAGGAATCCTCTCTGTGGTGACCCTGCTGGATCACGCTCTGTGATGCTGTACTCACCTCCTCACGTGGGAGCCTTTTCTTTATGTCTGGTGAACTGTTCCTGTACCGTCAGCTCTGAGGACCCATAGAGAATGGGACCCTCTTCTTGATAACATCCCACGGCTCCTTGAGGACGACTCACCTGTCTCCAGCCTGGGTCTTCTCTTCCCTGGGTGCGGTACCCTCTCCTTAGTGGGACCTGGCCCCCAGCCACATCCTGGCTGTGTCCTCTGGAAGTAGTACTGTCTGCCCCCGTGAGCCCCAGGGCCCAGCATTGAACTTGACTCAGCTCAGGGGGCTTTTCTGCACCACAAACGGGTATAGTGGGTATAGATAGACCTATCCTCCGAATTAGACCTGGAGAAGAATTTCCTGGGAACAAAAGGTAACTGGCTCATGAAGAAAGCTATGGGGCCTCTGTCCCCAGAATCACGGGCTCTGAACTGGAAAGGGCTACAGGAGTTTGTAGCCAAGGCCCTGGTTTCCACTAAGATGCATAGACTCCCCTTTCTCTGGCCCAGCCTAGAGGCAGGCACCTGGGCATGTTCTTGACTCAAGGGGACAGGATGCAGAATGATTAGGACCCCTGACTTCCTGACCAGCCTCACCTTTGTCTCACTCTCACTCCTCTACTTTTGGCTGTATGACCTTGGGCAAGTCACTTAATTACAGTTTCCTTGTGGGTACAGAGAGGATACTTCTTACAGCCTGGCACATATGAAATAGTAAGTGGTACTGTTTATGGTTATTGTTGTCCCCATCCCCCTGGACATGAAAGTGAAATATCGTGCTCCCTGTGCACAGATGGGAAGATGACTGGGCAGGGTTGAGATTTGTTCCAGCGTGTCTTGGTACCTGGATCTCCATATTCTTGTCCCAGGAACCGTGGAGGACTGTTCCCAAGATCATGGACTTCTTTCCACAGGGATTGGTGTCCATGTGCCATGTTAGTGGCTGGTGGTGTGGCTGGATGGGGGTGTTTGCATCACATCCCAGCAGAGCGCTTTGCCATCCCTGGCAGCTAGGCTGTTGTGAGAAGGAGCTTCGGGGTGTACCCCTCCACACATGTACCAGCCTCTGGCAGGCAGTTCTGGGGTCAGAGGATGGAGGGAGCAGATGGAGTCCCCAAGAACAAAGAAATGATAGTGAAGTCCCTGGGCACAATGTGTGCCCGGCACACAGTGGGGCCTCGATAGCTGTTCACGTAGAGTAAATGGAAGCAGCAGGTGTGGAGACATTCCAGGCCCTCGGCCCCCTCCAGGTGTGGGGGTGAGACTCTTCTGTGGCTGATGTCGCATGGCCAAGTGAGGCTGCAGGGGCCTGGCGTGGCTTGAATTGGAGACTGGGAGAGGGCGCGGTGGAGGGTTGGGGTGGTGTGTGTGGTGGCCCAGGTGGGAGGAACCAGGCTGTGGGCTGGGAGTTTCTGGGCTCGTCTGCTCAGGGGAGACAGCTCTTTGAGGACCCGTGGAAATAACTGGAGCTGCTTTATGGCTGTATGTCTCTTCTGCCTTCATCTTGAGCACTTTCTCTCCCCACTTTGGGGAGCAGGGGTGCGTTGTACGGTCAGTTCTTCAGTGGTGCCCGCGTCCTGCGAGTTCCATCGCGTAGTTCCTGCTCCAGTCCAGTGCAGAGCGTGGCTGACTTTCTTTTGCAGGCCTGCCTTTCTCGTTTCTCTTATTGATGAGCAGCTGGCTGCCCTCAGTTTATCCTTGAATTTGCCAGGTTCTTTTTTCCAAAAAAGGCTATTTTTGTGATAAACGTTTTTCTCTTTTTTTTGGAGGAAGATTAGCCCTGAGCTAACATCTGCTGGCAATCCTCCTCTTTTTGCTGAGGAAGACCGGCCCTGAGCTAACATCCGGGCCCATCTTCCTCTACTTTATATGTGGGATGCCTACCACAGCATGGTGTGCCAAGCAGTGCCATGTCCACACCTGGGATCCGAACCAGCGAACCCCGGGCTGCCGAAGTGGAACCTGTGCACTTAACCACTGCGCCACCAGGCTGGCCCCAACATTTTTCCCTTTTAAAAGTAAAGTATCACTATCTATACTTAAGAATATTTTTATATAGACGTGTAGTGGTACTTTACTTATTTGGTATAAAATAAACAGTGGGACTGTAAATAGTAATAAATGGCTCACATCCTTTGTAATAACCGTTTAACATTCTGGTTACTTTCTTTTGGATCTTCTTTCCCAGGCATGTATTCTTTTGTACCTAGTTGGAATTACAGTGTGCATATAATTTTAAAATTCTGCTTAAAAAAACCCCTAGGGGCCAGCCAGTGGTGTACTGGTGAAGTTCGTGTGCTGTTCATCAGCAGCCCAGGGTTCGCAGGTTTGGATCCCAGGCGCGGACATACATGCCACTCATCAAGCCATGCTGTGGCAGCATCCCACATACGAAAAATAGAGGAAGATTGGCACAGATGTTGGCTCAGTGACAATCTTCCTCAAGCAAAAAAGAGGAAGCCTGGCAACAGATGTTAGCTTGGGGCCAATCTTCCTCCCCACCCCCCCCCCACCAAAAAACCTAAATGCTATAACTTGAACTATTAAATAAGAAGAACAATGAACAGACATAGGTTGATAATACTATTTGAGGAGCTCTACCAACATTTAGGGGGAAAAAATGCCAGAACTCCAAATAGAAAACTAGCGAGAGACATGAAGAGGATTTTCCACGGGGAAATAGAGATGGTTAATTCACCATGAAAGATAATCAGTCTCATTGTTGAAAGAATTGCAAATTAAAGCGGGGGATACCATTTCCCCTGATCATATTAGCAAAGATTTGTTTTTTAATCATCCTTTTACTTGTTGGACAGGATATGTGTAAATTGGAATGAATATTCTGGAGAGCAGTGTGACAATGCAAATCAGGAACCATGTATTTGTTTAGTAATTACGTTTTCTCCCTTGTGAATATCTTATGTCCTTTTCCCATCTATCTCTTAGGTGGTCTCAATTTTTTTATTGAACTATATTGAACATTTTAAAGATTTTATTTATTTTTTTTTCCTTTTACTCCCCAAAGCCCCCCGGTACATAGTTGTGTATTCTTCGTTGTGGGTCCTTCTAGTTGTGGCATGTGGGATGCTGCCTCAGCGTGGTCTGATGAGCAGTGCCATGTCCGTGCCCAGGATTCAAACTAACGAAACACTGGGCTGCCTGCAGTGGAGCGCGCAAACTTAACCACTCGGCCACGGGGCCAGCCCCTATATTGAGCATTTTAAATAGTAAAGGTAACTCTTTGTTAACCTATCCTATTTGACTACCCTATTTATAGATCTTTTTCACAATCTGTTGCCTTATTTATTTTTTTAAGTATCCAAGTGTTTTGTATTTTTTGTACGGTTATGTTTGTTGATTGGTTCTTTGTGATTCTTTTGTGGCTCCTACATTTAGAAAGTCATCCTGGGGCCGGCCCGGTGGTGCAGCGGTTAAGTGTACACGTTCTGCTTCAGTGGCCTGGGGTTCACCCGTTCGGATCCCAGGTGCGGACACGGCACCGCTTGTCAAGCCATGCTGTGGCAGGCGTCCCACAGATAAAGTAGAGGAAGATGGGCACGGATCTTAGCTCAGGGCCCGTCTTCCTCAGCATAAAGAGGAGGATTGGCAGCAGTTAGCTCAGGGCTAATCTTCCTCAAAAAAAAAAAGTCATCCTCATGTAAGAGGTGGTATAAATGTTAAATTCTGTTTACTTCTGATTTTTTTTTGTTTGATTTCAAAAAATATTGTTGCTGTTCAGAATAGGATCTTTAAAACCTGTATTTTATTACCGGCATGTAGGAATATTGTTGAATTTGCATATTTGTTTTGGAATAACCTTCAAAGGCTTGGAGGCCTGGGGGAGCCCGGCCTCCTTGGGGAGACAGGAGATTGCTGAGAGGTGGGCAGTGCTGTCTGAGTTGGTGAGTGTCCCTGGGGTTCAGGGGTTGGGGGGGCGATCACCAGTAATGGGGTCATCCAGGAAGCTTTCCAGAAGGGCTGGGATGGGAGCTGGCCTTGAAGTATAGAGAGGATTTGGAGAGAGTCGGGGTGGGGGGGGGAGAGTGGGAAGGGAGGAGAGAAGGCAGGTTTGTAGCATTCCCACTACGTAGCTGGCAGGCACTTTGTTAGGACTTTTAGTACTTTTTGTTACATTTCCTTTTCCTGATACCCCTGCTGGGTAGATGGGGACACCCCCGTTTTACAGGTGAGGAGACTGAGGCTCGTGGAACTGAAGTGACTTAGATGAGCTGGACGCCTAACTTCTGAGTCTCCGTGCTTTCAGTGTCTCCCTGCTGCCAGATATAAGAAACAGCTTTATTGAGATGCAATTCACCCCTTTAAAGTGTCCAACTCAGTGGTTTGAGTGTAGTCACAGAGTTGTGCAACTCTCACCACAATCCGTTTTAGAACATGTGCGTGACCCCCACAAAGGAGCCCCCACCCCTTAGTTGCTGTCCCCCAATACCCCCAGCACGAGGTGACCGCTAATCTACTTTCTGTCTCTGTCTATACATTTGCCTCTTCTGGACATTTCATACAAACGGCCTCATACGATATGTGGTCCTTGATGACTGTCTTCTTTCACTCAGCATGTTTTCAGGGTCCGTCCATGTTGTAGCCTGTGTTGGTACTTAATTCCCTTTTATGGCTGAATAATATTCCATTGTGTGGATATGCCACATTTTGCTTGTCCACTCATCAGTTGATGAATGTTTGGGTTGCTTACACTTTTTGGCTGTTGTGAAAAATGCTGCTCTGAATTCACGTGTAATGTGTTTTTGTGTGGACGTATGGTTTCATTTCCCTCAGATGTGCACCTAGGAGTGGAATTATTGAGCCACACGGTAACTCTAAGTTTAACCACTTGAGGAACTGCCAGACTATTCTCTCCAGCAGCTTCCCTGCTGCCTCTGGTGCAGGCTTGCTTTCACAGTGACGGGACTGGGAAGAAGGTCAAACCACAAAGTCTGTGGGAATTGCCTGTTTTCAAAGAAGTAGCTTATTTGTAAAATACTCTCAAGGCTCAGCTCCACTGTGGAGACTTTGATGCTTCTGGAGGGACTAGTGAATTCTGCAGCCCTCACAGACACTGCTGTGAATGCTGGGCATCGTGGTGCCTTCTGCATGCTGGCTGGTAGGCTGTGGTAATAGAGAAGGTGCTAGAATAAACCCTGAGGTTCAGGTATGAGGTAGGGACAAGTGTGATTAATGGCGATGAGGAAAGCTCTTGGAAGGCGGAGGGCAGGGTCTTGAGCCTGGTGCAGGCGAGACAGGCAGAAGAGCAAGGAGGCCGGGAGAGGAGACAGGGCCAGGGTCCACGTGGTTTGGGGCAAGTCCTTGGGCAGCTGCGGCCACTAACTCCAGTCTGCCTTTGTTCTTTGGCTGCAGATCTCGCCGAGTGTAAGCTGGTTTCCTTCCCCATCGGCATCTACAAGGTCCTGCGGAACGTCACCGACCAGATCCACCTCATCACACTGGCCAACAACGAGCTCAAGTCCCTCACCAGCAAGTTCATGACCACATTCTGTCAGCTCCGAGGTAGGCCTGGTCAGTCAGGCCAGGAGGGCGTGGCTAGCCCTCGTCCTTCAGGCTCCGACCCCGTCGGGGGAATGTCACCAGGGCCAGTCCCCACTCGGCTAGACCCAGGACATCATTCCCAGGGGGAGGCTTTGAGGATGGACCTGTGTCCTCTCTGCAGCCTGGAAATCTCTAAGCATCACTCCTGCCTCTAGCTGGCTGTAAATCAGATTGACTAATGGTCAGGGGCGTGGGTCCTGGAGTGATTCTCTTTTTCTGAACAGACCAGCAGAGTGTTTGTGGTCTTGAGGCCCAGGAATAGTTATTTCTTGATAGACTTGAATGAGCTCCCTTCTGACCACCACCCCCACCCCACCCCAATCTGGCACTATTCTCTTGTGCTGCTTTCTCAGTTCGGGAGTGACAGGTGCTGGGGTGTTGATGTTTTCTCTGCTGGACATACACGGACCTAGTGGACGAAGACGCCTGGCAGGGAGATGGGCAGGAGGCCAGCAGGTGGACATTGTAGTTCTTTTGAAATGGCTCCTCCGGATGGATGAGCAGGATGCAGAGCTCCTGCAGTGCCCACTCCTCCCTCCACAGAGCAGTCCCTCCATGCTTCTGCAAGAGTCCACAGCTGCCCAGTGACCCATGGGGTAGAGCTGCAGCCTGGGCACTTGATGTGTGTTTGTGAAATGGGGGGACAGGAGAACTGGGCGGGGGCACAAGAGGCAGAGGAGAAGTGTTTCCTGCCTTCTGGAATTCTTTATCTGATAGGAGCATGAAAAGGGTCTTAAGGGTCTGTTTAGAGAAACCAGTACATAAAATGCTGATGGAACATGAGAGACTTGAGCAAGCGTCTCTCATACAACTGATTTTAGGCTCCCTAGAGGAGCTCTGGGCATTGGGCAGAGCCCAGAGCGGAGAGGGAGGCGTGAATTGGCAAACCCAGTCTGAGGACAGGAAGCAGCCTGTACGTGGCTCAGAAGGGAACTACAGGCAGGGCCTGGGAAGGAGGAGGGATTGGTCCTTGTCGACACTTCTGAGTGAAGCTCCTGGAACTCATTGCATTTGTGCTGGCTAAGCTAAAGTACTTCTGACTGGGGGGCAGGAGCTCCTAGGGCAAGGTTTGTCTCCCCAGAGGCATCTGTGGGCACTTCGAACCAGGCCTGCCGTTCTCGTCCTTCCTTTGCTGGTGGCTGCTGCTCACATGGTGAGATGGGTCCCCACAGCCAGCAGGCCCTTTGGACCAGCAGCTCTCACCCTGACTGAATTAGAATAATCTGAGGAGCTTTGCTACAGACACGGTTGCCTTGGCTCTACCCTAAAACCAGTTGAATTAGAGTGTCTGGGCATGGACCTGGGCCTAGGCATCTGTTAAAGCCTGTACCAGTCATTCTAAAGTGTTGGCAGCCAAGGTTGAGACCATAGTTCAGGGGCTATAAATGCAAATGCCTAGGAGACTAGCATGTAAGTAGTGAGTGACTCAGATGGGGCATGGCATATGACGAGAGGGAGTGGTGTGGACTATGGCAAACTAGTGCGTGCCCTGCTCAGCTTCTGCCAGGTGTGCCATGAGATTGTTCTGATTGTTTTATTCAACAGAAGCTGGAAGTATGGATTTTTATGTGGGTTTTACCAATTTTTACATAATATGGAAGCTGATAAAACACATTTGCAAGCTAGGTTTAGCTCATGCACCACCAGCTGAGACAATCTCCTATAAATTATTAGAGCTGTCTCTGCCATCTCATTTCATGGATGGAGAGGGAAGGTCAGGGAGAGAAGGGCCTTGTCAGGCGTCTCAAAGCAGTACATCCAGGTCGCCCACCTTGCAGGCCAGGACTGCCTTTCCAGGCCACCTGCGTTAGCTCAAGGGTCCCCTAGAGATGTCTGCTTTTCAGAGGATGGTAGAAAGATAACAAACAGGTGGTAGGGGTTGTCTGGGACCTCCAGGAAGGGCACAGTCAGGCAGTGGGGCTTCCTTTGGGTAAAAGGAGAGTTCATTTGTGCTTTTCTTCATTCACCCTTCCCTTGAGTACCTGCTGTGTTCCAGACCTGTGTCCAGAGGCCGAGGAACAAAGGCCAGTAGGCCAGGTCTCCCCCTGAAGGAGGCCAGGGATGCAGAAGAGACTCGACAACAACACCGAGTGCTGATAGTGGTGTGGAAAAACCTGGGGCTGCCGGGAAGAGGAACTGATCCTTCCTAAGAGTGGCGTGGGCAGTGGGGTGGGTGTGGAGGCAAGGGCTTTCAAAGGAGTTGACATTTACCAGCGCCTTGTGGGGTAAGTTGGCCCTCTCCATGGGCATGGTGACAAGTGCTGGAGAAATGGGTCTAGAGCCCCGTGCATTCGTGCCTCGGCGTTGGAAATATATTTACCATAATACCTTTCCAGTCGGAAGTCTGTTGGGGGATGCAGTTTAACTCCCTCCTGTGCCGCCGCTGGCTCCTGACACCCCCACACCGCCACCAATTACAAAGGGACGGCCGTAGTGTGCCCGGTAATTGGATTTCACAGAGGTGGCAGCGATTGAGGGATGGTGACCCCGGGCAGGGAGGGGCTGGAGCTGAGAGACGCACCTGGCTCCCGCAGAGATGGCTCTGGGCCTAGCTTTTGTTGTGGTTTCTCTTTCAAATAGAAAATCCCTCTCCTTTCATGTGTGAAGAGGAGGCTTGAATAGGCCGTCTGGACTCTGCACCATCTGCCAGCATCCTCTTCTGAGCTCTTGGTGGAGGAGTTGGGCTGCCTTGGTGCTGGGGACAGAGCCATGTGCTTACTCCCTGCCTGCGAAGTTCTTTCCCCTGGGTGCCCTGGGGACAGTCTTCTGCTAGGCTGGTGGCCTTCTCAGAGTTGGGTCATCCTTAGATGGTTCCATTGCCTTGATATCCATCACCCATTTTATGGAAGGTAAAAGCCAGACCTGAGAAGGCCAATGGCACCATGGAATCCACCCAAAGGACAGGTGGGCCTTGTGGAGCGTGGGTCCCAATGTCTGGGTTGGCATGCAGATTTGGCTTTCCCCAATTGGTTCTAAGTTGGAGGTGGGCCAGCAAGTAGGGAAGCTGTCAGTTAGTAATCCAGTCCTGGCCACCTGGGGCCGGTTGTTACAGGAGGTATTATTTGGCTTCCTGGATTGTCGGTAGATAGCAACCTGACTTCCTGCAAGTCTCACAGCATACTAGCTTCCTGGGCTGGTTACCGTAGCAGAGAGGGGCTGGTTACCGTAGTGAAGGGGCTGGTTACCGTAGTAGAGGGGCTGGTTACCGTAGCGAAGGGGCTGGTTTCCTGGGCAGGTTACCGTAGGCTGTGGGTCAGAGTTCTGTTTTTATATTTGGTCTGGCCGTTGTCTGTGTGTTCAGTCTCTCACAGCCTGCCTTTCAACTCGGTTCAGCAGTGCCTCCTGAGCACCTGTTCTGGGCCCGGCCGTGTGTTCGAACACGAGAGTAATAACATGAGTCCAGGTTCACTGGGCGCTTAGCCCTCCCAGCTCTAAGCTGAGGGCTTTACACGTGTCATCTGGTTTAATCCCCATAGCACCCAACATTTGGGAAGGATAAGAAAACTCAGATCTAGACCGGGTCTTTGAGGAGCCCGCAGTCTCTCAAGGGAGGCAGGTGTGTAAGCAGACAGCCCTTGTAAGGTGAGGGCTGGCGAGCAGGCATTCACTCCTTGTCCGTTGGGCGTGCCGAGGGGGCCGAGGTCAGTGCTGCTCTGGGTGGGGGGCGGGTGACTTTGCTGCGGCTGCCATGTCAAAGGACTGCGTCCCGGGTGTAAGCAACAGACGCTGATTGCTCACGGTTCTGGAGGCCGCAAGTCCGACTGAGGTGTCGGCAGGTCTGGTGTCTCCTTGGGTTGCAGACCCCTCCTCACTGTGTCCTCACGTGGCCTCTCCTCTGTATCCTGGTGTCTCCCTGTGCCCTAATTTCCTTTTCACGTAAGGACACCAATTGGATTGGATTAAGGCCACCCTGAGGGCCTCATTTTAATGTAATGACCCCTTTAAAGGCCTTATCTCCAAATACAGTCACTGTACAAGGTCCTGGGGACTAGGGCTTCAACGTAAGAATTTGGGGGGACACAGTTCAGCCCATAACAGCGGGGAAGCAGAGAATCTTTGGAGGAAAGGGCTTAGAGAGGGCCCTTGACAGATGAGTAGGAGTTTGCCAGATGGAAAAGGGGAATTCCTAAGGCATCTTTCAGGAAGATGGGAGGTGTGTTTCGGAAATGACTAGAAAAATGGTTCAAGACTGACACTTCAGAGCAGAGGGATATGGTGTGTCGTCAGGGCTGGCCTGAGGGTGACATCTGCCCAAGTGGGAACATTTGGGAAGAGTCCTGGGAGAATAGGTTGGGATAGGCCTGTGGAAAAGGCAGAAAGGTGTCTCAGACAGGAGAAGCAGCGTGCGGCAATTCACGAGGCCAGGAAGGTGGGCGAGGCGGCAGCGTGGCCAACAGTAGGTGTCTCATGGGCAGGACCTTGAGTGCCAAGTCCAGGCCTTATCTTTATCCAGCTCCCTGGGGAGGTCCTGGGACCCTTCCACCCCCAAAGTGGAGGGTCCCCTTACCAGGATGGCCTGCCGCAGGGCGAGGCTGGGTTCAGGCTGGCTGAGATGGGCTTCCTGGTGGCCGTGGGTGGGCAGGAGTCCCGCTGTTTTGGTCAGCTGGCTGGGTGCCTCCCTGGAGGCTAGCTGGCCTGAGGCCCTGCAGCTGGAGAAAACTGGGCCTGACAGAGCTGGGCCTGACAGAACTGGGTGCCAGGGGCTCCTGAAGAGGCGTTGAGTTGGGGAGCTGTCACCCGGGGGACTCCTGGGCAGCGTGGAGTGGAGACATCCTCGCTAACTTGCAGCTCGTTGCATGCTGCGATTTTTCAGCAGTAACAGGCTTCTTTTCCTCTTCCTAATGTTTCCCCAAGCATGTGTTCTTTGAGCTCCCTCTGACCGGGAGATGCCAGGGAACCGTAAACCCCAGGAGGAAGTGCTGGGGTCCCTTCCTTAAAACCAAGGGCTTCACGCATGTGATATCAGGAGAGCGAGCCCTGCAGGGTGTCTGCACAGGACTCCTGCTGCTGCCAAGTAGCCAGTTGTCCTCACCACAGGTGGCTCCTGGTGGCAGCAGCTCCCTTGTTTGCTGCCAGAGAAAACGGGGTAATTTTCCTCATTACCTGAGCCATCAGGAAGCTCAAGACAGTTGGGGGAAGCCCTGGGGCTTTCCTTTGACCTTGGCAAGCCGCTGGTTCCAGGGGGGCCCCATCATTTCCTCTGCTCACCAGGGATGGACTTGGGCTCCCAGGGCCCACGCGCCAGTGCCTGGGGTGGAGGCCGGCGGAGGGAAAGGAGAAGCTGGTTTGAAGAACTGGGTTCCTGCAGACAGAGGAGGGTGAAGGAAGACAGGGCTCGTCCCTCTACTCCTCAGGTCACACCATCCGAGCTGCGCTGTCCATGGGTCAGGAGTCTTGGGAGGTATTTGGGGGCCAGAAGGGGGTGTGCCAGTAGATACTGTATGTCAGGGCCCCAGAGGGCTTCTTTCCTGGTGATCAGAGAAGGGAGGAGAGGTGGGACTGTGGGTCATTGGTACGATAATGATCCAGAGCCACAGAGCTGGGGAACCATCCTTGGAAAGTGCATCAGGAAGGAGCTGGGGCAGGTGACCCTACCGCAGCGGGAGAAGGTGGGTCATAGTCATGATGTTCTTCTCCCACTTCCCACTTGGGCTTAGCCCACTGAGTTTACTTTTCTCTAGCTGATGCCACTTAGCGGATGGAGGGGGAGAGAAGAGGGGATCCAGAACTGTGCTGGAAAAGTGGGGCAGACATTGAAGCTTGGCAGAGGTCAGATGGATGCTGATGTCTTGGTTTTAGTCTGGGATCAGGCAGATCTACTCTGTTGGGCGCACATTTTCTAGTTTCCTCTGCACAGCCCACCATTGGAATAGCAGGGTCTGGGAGGGTCCATCTTACCTGAGTTACCCATAAGGGGAAGCTCTTGGATCAAGAGAGACAATGATAAGGTTGTGGCCTTCTGCATCAGTGTTTGCCATCAGTCCTTGAGGGTGTCTGTCCCCTGGGGTTACCTGGCTGAGCTCAGTGGGGCGAGGGCCAAGCTGTTTATGATCCCTGCCTGCATGCATATAGGCAGTGGGTCGGCTTTCCTCAGCAGAAAAGTAAAGGAACCCAAATGTCATGGGCTTCAGCATCCTTAGGATAGATTCGCAGAGATAAGATTATCAAGGCCAGCAGGTGAGCATTTTAAGCTGTTGGTATACACTATGAAGTCATCAAGCACTTGTGTCACCCTGAGCCTGGGACCCAACAGGAGATGAGGAGCAGCCTGCCCTATGGGTGGGTCAGGACCCACAAGATGAGAGGCTGGGCTGTTTGGTGTTCAAATCACAGATGCTGAGTTTGAGCCCAGTTCTGGGGTGTGATGTCTTCTGTTTGCCCTCTGGATCCACTCTCTGTGCTGATCCTAGCCCTCTCTCACCCTCTGGCTGTAGTGGGGTGCAGCCAATGGGGGGCCCCTGCAGGAGATTGGAGGAAGAGAGGAGAGAAGATCCATGAATTTGTTCCCCTGGCCACCTCCCTGGGAGGTCCACCTTTGGCTGGCTGTGCCCCTGTCCAGAGGTCCTGTCTCTCAAGACAGCCACTACACGACTCCCTCCTTCCAGGTTTCCTCTGGGTAGTAACGGCTCTCTGCCCCTAGGCCTGGGTTACTGCACAATCCCTGGAGGTTCCCCTGGAGCCTCCCACGTCTTGAATCATCCTACTTTGAGTGTACCATCTGATTCTGGTTGGGGCCCTGACTGATGCTCTCTGCCACTTATTAGCTCTGTAACCATGAGCAGTTTGTTTAACTGCTCTGTGCCTCAGTTTCCCTCTTGATACAATGGAATAATAATGATAATAGTCTCTATCTCTTGGGGCTCTTGTGAAGATTAAATGAGTTAACCCTGTTACAGTCCTGGGAGTAGCTGCACCCCCAGCACTGTCCATCACAGTACCTGGCACATAGAACTTGGTGTTCAAAAATGAGTATGGAGTAGGTGAATGAATGACTTCCCACCACACGGTCAGCAGAATAATGACCCACCAGAGATGTCCACGTCCTAGTTCTTGGAACCTGTGACTATCTTACCTTGCATGGCAAAAGAGACTTTGCAGATGTGATTAAGTTAAGGACCTTGAGATGGGGAGGTACCCTGGATTAACTGGTGGGGCCCTTGGATGTAATCACAAGGGTCTTTATAGAGGCAGAGGTGGGAGGGCCAGAGTCAGAGAAGGACGTGCGACAATAGAAGCAGAGATTGGCGTGCTGCGGCCACAAGCTTCTAGAAGCTGGAAAATCAAGGAACGCATTCTCCCCTAGAACCTCCGGAAGGTACCCAGCCCTACTGACAACCTTATTTTAGTCCTCTAAGACCCATTATGATCTTCTGACCTCCAGAACTGTAAGATGATAAATACACTTTTAAGCCACTAAGTTTGTAGTGATTTTTTACAGCAGCGATAGGAAACTAATACACACCAGAAGGATTGGGGACTTCCTGCCTTGGTATCCCCATCTTGCTTGCTTTTCCTGTCCTCCCACCCTACTTCACTGTGGAGCCAGGGCTGCGCCCCAGAGGGGAAGGCTTCCCAGGGAACCACACTGCCCACATTCCTCAGCTCCTCCAGCCTCCGGCCCCTCCTGGAGCACAGAGTCTAGATTCTGGGGGAGTTCAAAATTATTCTTGGTGTGTTTCGTTCAAATCCATGGTAGGATTTGAATAATTATTGGGCCACTCTAAGCTTCTACCTTCTCATCCTAGAGTGGACATAATGATACTACTTCATGGGAACTTTAGAAATCTCATATGCTATTAATTTATCTTTATGTATCCTTATAACCAAACTATATCCTTTTTTTGGAAAGTGACAGGAGTAAATAGAATAAATTCCCTTTGGAGGGGAGTTGGGGGCAGTCTGGAGAGGTATTCCTGCCTCACAAACAGGAGAAGACAACCCCCAAAGTCAGCGGACCCCAGCTGCCCTCTACCCACGCACATCTGGAACACTGGACATTGTTTGCAGCTACATAAACTCGTGCCTCAGTCCTCTGGAGCCCAGCTAGCATTCCCACCCTCTGTGACATGGGACTTTGCAGTTTCCTTTCATTGCCTTGCTGGGACTCTAAGCGCAGACCTCCTTTGCTCTTGGCTTTGAGATTTAAAAGAGTTTCCATCCCCCCCACCCTTCTTACCCACCTCCTGTGCATTTCTCTGGTTGTTATAAAGCTCTAAGGCTTCATGTGAAACAGTTCCCGTTGGTGTTGTTGAATAAGCAATAGATGCATACAGAACGGTATTCCAAGGGTTGGAAAGGGTAGTGGGGGAATAAGGCTCCTTCCTACTCCTGCCCCCAGATAATCCAGGTCCCCCGCCCAGAGGCAACTACCGTTACCAGTTCTGGAGATCTCCTGTGCCAATGTGGGCATCAGTGTATTTAATCTTGTTAGCGTTTACAGGATACCATAGGCAGGCACTGTTGTAAGCACTTTGCAAGTATAAAATTATTTAAATCTTTACAACTCTGTACGGTCAGTACTGTTTTCTCTTTGTTTTAGATGAGGAAACTGAGGCAGAGAGCACATAAGTAACTTGCCTGGGTCACACAGTGAGAAAGAAGGGGTTGGGACTGTGGGTCCAGCTCCAGAGCTCCTTTATAAACTACTGATGAGAGCAGAGTGGAGGCACTGTTTGGCAACTTGCCTTTCTTACTTCGGAATATATTTTAGGAATCGGTCTATGTCAATACAAGAGCTGCCTCGTTCTTCACAGGGCGACACAATGGTTAGCAGTGCACTTCCCAGCCCCAGCCAGAAGAGTATCTGACCCCTTCCCTCTGTTGGCCCAAGGAGTGGATGTGGCTTTTGGAAACTTCACTCCTGTCTCCTCACCCTTTGTCCCCTGCGGGCAGCGGCTGTCTCTGTGCTGATCATGGCCCATTTGAAGGACACATTGCCCTGCAGGGGGGAACGTGATTGCTCATTGATGCAGGTTGCAGCCAAGATGCTGACTGGTCCTCAGTGGGCAGGTATTTTTGGTGCTGACACATTCCTCGCTGCCTGGCTACAAAATTATTGCAGGCCAGCCTCATCTGTCCCTTAATGGAACCAGCAGGCCTTCTGTCTCCACTGGAGTCAGTCTGAGGCCTCTGAGTCAGCCTTGGCAGTTGTCCAAGATAAGGATGATGCGGAAGTAATAAGAAGAACTTGAGGAAGGAGCAGTCCATTTAACAGACACCGGAAACCACCGTTCAGTAGGGATAATAAGTAAGGGAATGTCATGATGGGCTGCTCTCAGGCTGGGGACAGTGTTGGGAGTGGGATGGAGAGGGTCTTCTCCAGAGCCCCTGTTCATCCGAGGAGCCCAGGTTGTTCGACTCTGAACCCTGACGTAAGAGCGCAGGAAGAAACATCTGGAGTCCCCTAATGCAGCCCCCGGGCCCAGAGGACCTCAGCCCTCCCCATCCGAGACAGAGGACGGCAGGCCCTGGGCATTATTGGGACATCAACAACGAGAAAGAATGTGTGTGGCCCCAGTGGGGACGAGCAAAGCTGGACGAGGCTGCGGCGATGTTCAGTTGGAAGCTCAGCACACCGGCCAATCAGGTGGCTGGGCCATTGGCCACACTGTTGTTCTTCCTCTGAAGTGGAAACAGCACAGGAAACCTCACGTGTCCAGGTTGGGGTGGCATAAAGTCCCAGGAGTTAGGCAAGGCTGGGCCTTTGACAGGCATGGGGACTATATGAGGGAAACTGCTTTCTTTGCCCTCCCCCGGTGGCAAGGGGGCCTGGAAGCAGTTCCATGGTTTGGTTCCCACTCAAAACCTACCACATCTATTATGAACAACTTTGCACTCATAAATTTGACAACTTAGAAGAAATGTGCCAGTTCCTTGAAAACCACAAACTACCAAAACCGAACCAAGATGAAATAGACAATCTGAATAGTTCTATAACCATTAAAGAAATTGAATTCCTAAGTAAAAAGATCCCAAAAAAGAAGTTTCTAGGCCCAGATGATTTCACTGGAGAATTGTATCAAACTTTTAAATGAGAATTAACATCAATCTTACGTAGTTTCTTCCAGAAATAGAAGAGAAGGACACACTTTCTAAACCATACTACGAAGCCAGTGTTACTTCAGTTTCAAATCTGGAGAAGGACAGTACAAAAAGAAAAGCAAAGGAAAGAAAAATACAGACCAATATCTCTCACACAAAGATTCTCAGCAAAATACTAACAATCAAATCCAGCGATGTATAAAAAGGATTATATGCCATGACCAATGGTATTTATCAGTTTTTCCAAATGTGCAAGATTTGGCTCAACATTTGAAAATCAGTCAGTGTATCTATTATATCAAAGGCGAAAGAAGAAGAATCATACAGTCATACCTGTTGACAAAGAAAAAGCAGTTGACAAACCCCAACACCCATCCATGATTAAAAAATCAGCAAACTGGGAATACCCAGGAAGTAGCTCAACTTGGTAAGGAACATCTATGAAAGTCCCATAGCAAACATCAGACTTAACGATGAGATGCTTTCCCCGTGAGACTGGGAACAGGTAAGGATGTCTGCTCTCATCCTGAGAGTTCTAACCACTGCAGTGAGACAAGAAAAAGAAATCAAAGGCAAGTACATTGGAAATGAAGAAATAAAACTGTCTCCATTTGCAGGTGACGTGATTGTCTACATAGCAAACCCCAAGGAATCTACAAAAAAAAACCAAAGCCAAAAAACCCTCCTGGAACTAATAAATGAGTTCAGCAAGTTCCCAGGATACAAGATCAACTCAAAACCTAGCAGGTTGTGCACACTCATCCTCCCAATGCTTTCCTTGGCTTCTTGTCTCCCTTGGAGTAGATCCACTGTTGTCTCATAGGTCCTGCATAACCTGGTTCCAGACGCATCTCGACAACTTTCCCTCACTCACTCCCTGCTCCAGGCATGCTGACCTCTTCTCTGTTCCTGGATGTGCCCAGTTCTTTCCTGCCTTAGGGCACTTGTCCTTGCTATTGCCCTGATAGCTTTCCCTGGGGCTCTTTGCACAACGGGTTCCTTCTCATCCTCCACTCTGGCCTTAAAGGCCTTCCTAGCCATCTGAGATCATGCTGTTGATTTGTTGTCCTTGTCATTGCTTTCTCCCCCACTGGTGTGCGGGCTTGTTGAGGGAGGGTCTAGAGTTGCACCTGCTCGCCCCAGGGTCACACGGTGCTGCTGGGCGTTGTGTGTGGGTGAGCCAGTGGGGGCTGTTTTGGTATCACTGTGACTGACTTTCCTGTAAGCCCTGTGTCCCAGCGGCATCCACTTTCTCTTTTATTTCCCCTTTTGATTCTTGCATTTAATGTTAGCTTTCACTTTTATTTCCACAAAAGGCTTTATAATCCAAGAATTAAGTCTCCTGGGTCCTGTCCCTCTCTAACAGAAATAGTTCTATGTATGGACTGCTTTTACTTTCCAGAGATTATCCCTTTTGTGTGCATGTACAGGGCTGAGTATATAGTAGGAGCTTGGTAAATATCTGTGTTGTGCAGCACACCGTGCCTTTCACAGCACTCTCAACCCATCCTCACAGCCCTGCTGTAAAGGGGCAGGGGAGTCCTTCTCGTGAGGGCATCTGGAGAGAGGAGGGGCCCAAGGACATCTGACCCCTCCCCTAAACAGGCAGGGATTGGCTGAGAACCTGCCCTGAGCACAGGTGCTGCAGGGACCAGGGATGCAGCAGCGCAAGAGCTGGGTGCGGAATGGCCCACTTCTCTTGGGGAGTCTGACTGGGGCTCCATCCTGGTTTGGGGGTTGGGAGAGGAAAGTCAGGTATCTGGGGGAGAGACTGGGGTTTGTGTGGACTTGGACAAGTTATTTCATTTCTCTGTAAATTGGGGGTAATGGTTATAATAAAATTAAAATGATGATTGCGTGTATACTACTAGAGTACCTGGAACATAGTAGGCCTCAACAGATGTTAGCCATCATTGTTGGTCTTTGTTGTAATCTCCATGCCTAGTGAGCTAAACCTTTGATAGCCGGCAGAAGACCTCTTTCCTGGAAACCCTCCCCCTGCTCCAGCCCAGCCCTCCAGCACTTTCTGCACTGCGGCAGGAGCCTGACTCACTGGAGCGGGCCGGCCTTGCCCCTCCAGAGTGGGTCTGGGCCCCTTTGAAGCTTGGCAATGGAAAGGCTCCCCTTCCTTCCCAATTTCAGCGCAGCCCCTTTGATTACTCCCATGCAGCTTACACGGCTGAATGCCAAGGATGCGAGCCTTGCCTACCCAGCTGCCACTCCCTCTCGGCCGTCTGCTTTTCAGGAAAGCTTCTGAGCTGGCGAGAGGCCGCCTTTCAGGTGGATGCAGCCCCTCCTCCTTCAGCTGAGCCTTTCCTTAGAGCCTGCCACCAGACAGGCTGGACGTCAGAGAGCAGCCTTCCCGGGGGATGTAGAGCTGAGCTGGGGTGGGGGGGTGATTTTGTATCCACAAGTCTCTTAATCTTCAGAGCAATGATCTCCAGAGAGGGATCCACCGAGCAAGGACTTGGAAAGCTGCCTAAGCTCTACTGAGTGATAAAGCAGGTCTCAAAAGAGGATATAGTGCGTGATTCCATTTTTGTTTTTCTTAAAACAATATCTATCTAGCCATCTATTAGCGTGTACATAGAAAAATATGGAAGAATGCATACCAAACAACATCGGTCCTCTCTAGGGGTGGAAATACATGGGATTTCCATTTTTCTGTGTTCCGTATTTTTGTGATGACAGTATTTTTACAGTGAGCATGCACTGCTTTATAAACGGGAAATGCATTTAAAGTTAAACAAACTGTATCAGTCAGGATAGGCCAATTTTGCATCAGGAATAAATAATCCCAAATCTCAGTGGCTTAAAACAGCAAAATCTTGTGTTTCCAGTGGGGATAGCATTGGGTTTCTGTGGTCGTTGTCAGCGTTGTTCACGTGCCTGAATGCCAGGCTGCCTGCCACCTTCTGGAGTGATGGAGGACTGGACCAGGACTTCTGTCGAGAAAACGGCTCCAGCACAAACAAGGCCCAGGGGGTCTATGCCCAGAGTGGGAAAAATGGTAAAAGAGTGATAAGAAGTATCTCCCTTGGTGATAACAGATTTCAGCAACAACCTCTCATTTTAAGCAGTGTGCATTTCTGAGGCTTCTCCAAGATAAACCAGCTGCAAATGTTATTCATGTCAGGGTGCTGGGAGTCAGTAAGGGGAGTGGCTAAAAGCATGGACCCTGGAGCCAGACTGGCCTGAGGTCAGACCCTGGCCCTGCTGGTTCCCACGTCTTGATGTGTAAAATGGGATTCATTCAACACCTGCTTTAGTGAGTGAGCCTCAGGATTAAGTCGAGGTGAACCGTGATCTGCGGTTCAGAGCAGACGTTTCTGGAGGCAGGGGTGCCTTGTTTGGCTGTGCTTTGTAATTAGCCAAGCCGGTGAGGCAGCAGTCTTGGCCTTCTGACCCCTGGGCGGCAGAATGTAGGGAGTTGACACTGGTTTGTAAAGTTTGGAAGGGTAAGTCTCCCGGGGTCTATCTGGCTGTAAGCTTCTCCAGTTTCAGGGCCATCATTCTCTCCAAGCAACCCTGTTCATAAAGCCCTTTGCCCACCCCTTTGGAGGCAGCCCAGTGTCTTTGGAGCCAGACAGGTCTGGTATAAGATTTCAGCTGCCCCACCAATACTACCGGTGTGGCGCAGGGCAAATCATGTAACATCTCTGAGCCCTCGGTTTTTTCATCTCTAAAAAAAGAGATAATAAAATCTTACCTCTGAGTTGCTATGAAAATTAAAGGAGATGATATGTGTATAGCACTTGGCATACAGTAGGTGCTCAATAAATATTTAACGCCTTCCTTTCCTTAGGTGTAGGAAAGAGAAAGGACATAAATCATTCAGTCAAGAAAACCCAGATCATAGAAGCATGGTGGGCTGCCCCGGGCGCCCAGGACCTGGAGACAGAGCAGGGATTTGATTAGGGAGGGGCATGTCTTTTCATCTGCTGAACCTGTGACCACTGTTTAGTAGGTCCAGGCTCAGGCCCAGGCCCAGGAACAGGTAGTGAGCGCTCTGGGCAGAGAGGGTCCCTGCCCTCCGCCCTCTCCCCTAGCCCTAGGAGGAGTGGGTGTGACTGTGCAAAGACCTGGGCACGATGTTCGTTCTAGCAGCACATGAGCACAGGAGATTTGCAGGGCTTGAGTCATGGCTGGAGCAGGATAGAGACGTAGATCACTTTACAACATAGGAGGCAGGAACAGACTATGGGGAAAGGACGGTCTCTTCAATGAATGGTGTTGGGAAAACCAGACACCCACATGAAAAAGAATGAACTCGACCACTATCTTACACCATACACAAAATTTAACTCAAAATGGATTAAAGAATTGAATGTAAGACCTGAAACCATAAAATTCCCAGAAGAAAATATAGGTGGTAAGCTCCTTGACGTAGGTCTTGGTGATGAATTTATGGATCTGACTCTAAAAGCAAAGGCGACAAAAGCGAAAATGAATAAATGGGACTACATCAAACTGAAAAGCTTCTGCACAGCAAAGGAAACCATCAACAAAATGAAAAGGCAACCTACTGAATGGACTATCTATCCGTTAAGGGGTTAATATCCAAAATATATAAAGAACTCACACAACTCAATGACAAAGCACCAAATAATCCAATTAAACAATGGGTAGAGGATCTAAATAGACATTTTTCTAGAGAAGACATACAGGTGGCCAAGAAGTACACGAAACAATGCTTAACGTCACTAATCATCAGGGAAATGCAAATCAAAACCACAGTGAGCTGTCACCTCACACCTGTTAGAACATCTGTTATCAAAAAGACAAGAGAGAACAAGTGTTGGTGAGAATGTAGAGAAAAGGGAATCCTTGTGCACTGTTGGTGGGAATGTAAACTGGTACAGCCACTATGGAAAACAGTATGGAGGTTCCTCAAGAAATTAAAAATAGAAGTACCATATGATCCAGCAATTCCACTTCTGAGTATTTATCCCAAGAAAATGAAAACATTAATCTTAAAAGATATACACATCCCTATGTTCATTGCAGTATTATTTACAATAGCCAAGATATGGAAACAGCCTAAGTGCCCATCAATGGATGAATGGATAAAGAAGATGTGAGATATATACACACACAACACATATATAGAATACTACTCAGCCATAAAAAAAGAATGAAATCTTGCCATTTGTACAACATGGATGGACCCTGAGATGGAAAACTCAGCAGGTCCACAACCCAAGTGCTCATCTTACCCCAGCCCACCCACCTCTATCACCATCCCCTCTTCCAGCCCTTGCTAGCAAGCCGGGAGCTCAGAAGAGAGGCCACTGGGTTGGGACGGGCAGCTTTCCAAGTCTGCATGAGGAGAAGCCGTGGCTGCAGGGGAGGAGAGCTCCCAAATGGCCGGGCCTCTTCTCCCTCTTTTCCGGTCCCCTCATTCCTCCCCCGGCCTTACTGTGACTTAGGAGATGGGAAAAGGTGCAGTTTGGCTGCATGTGGTCTTAAGAGGCAGGGGACCTGGGTTCGGACCCTAGCTCTGCCATTTATGAGCTGTAGGATTTGGCCTTAAGTACTGAATGTCCAAGCCTCAGTCATCTTATCTGCAACATGGGGGTGACACTAATGCCGACCTTGTGGGGTGGTCATGAGACTTAAAGGAGACCATACAGGGAAAGCAATTAGCACAGTACCAGCCCCTACAAGGTGCTTGGTAATAGTGTTTATTTTTATCAGGAGAGACTGGTTGTGGGTGATCTTGGAATGGCCAGAGAAGGCAGAACCAGGTGGGCAGTGCCAAGCAGATGGCTCTCAGTTCAGGCCCCAGCATTGGGTTCCTAGATTTAGCAAATAAAATACAGGATGCCCAGTTAAATTTGAATTTTAGGTAAACAATGAATACTTTTTTAGTATAAGTATGTCCCATGTAGTATTTGAAATGTACTTATACTAAAGAAAAATTAGTTTATTTGAAATTCAAAATTGTGTCCTGCATTTTATCTGGCAACCTTCTACCAGTGGCACAAAGGCAAGGAGATGGGGGTAGGGAGTGCTGTAACTGAGGCAAAGACTTGGCCACTGCTCAGGACCCTGGCTGTTCCTGGAGAGTGGGCAGGTGTAGAGCCAAGGTGCGTGGGGTAACCTCCTCCCCTCAACTGGACAGACGGACACACACATACACATACACCCTGTGCTACAGGGTAAGCGCCCTGTGCCAGGCCTGGGAGCAGCAGGAAGAATTTGGGGAATTTGTGGTCAAGTCAGCTGTCAAAGTCCGTTTATCCCTCCATTTGTTCATTCGTTCATTTGGCAAACCTTTCCTGAGCACCCTCTTGGCAGGCCTTATGCTGGGTGCACAGGAGACAAGGGTGAACCGCACTGGTCCTAGCCCCTGAGGGGCTCCTGGTCTGGCTTTGGGTCCCGGTTTGGTAATGTGGCTTCAGTCTTCTCCCTTAGAGCTGAACCCTGACCTGTTCCAATTCCTGGACCTGGCCCAGGGCTTCCCAGGGCGCTGCTGTCCTCTTTGTTAGACACGCCAACCCTGCCTGCCCGCCTGCCTGAGGTTCTCACACCCCACAGGACCAGTTCTGCCTAGTTCCCCATTTTCTCTTTCTTGGGCCCCTGCCCTCTCTTCCTGGGGGCTGCTTTGCTCTCCCTGGCCCAGCAGGACCTGGGTACCCACAGTGGAGGGAGAGATGCCTCTTCAGCCTGGGCTTTATCTATGGGACTTTGGATCCAGGCAGAGGGCCACCCATACACCTGCTCCTGATATCAAACCTAAAGTGAGTTTGCTCACCCATCACGCAGCAAGCCAATCTCTGACACCGGGCGTAGTGGAAGAAGGTAAGAATTTTATTGCAAATCAAAACTATGACGCACGGCATGCAACACATAGAATAGACAGGCACGCCTGTGAGGACAACTCTTAGAGCTTCAGCCCCAGGGCCACATGCTCCCCCTCCCCTACCTAAAACCCCAAATAAAAGCACTTGCTTGTAGCTTTTTGGGGAGTTTGGGATTACAGTGTGAACTGCCCATTCTCCTTGCTCAGTGCTTTGCAATATATTTTGGCGATTGACCCCTTGTTGGATATATGATTTGTAAATATTTTCTCCCAGTTGGCGGGTTGGTTTTTTGTTTCGATCCTGGCTTCCTTTGCCTTCCAGAAGCTCTTTAGTCTGATAAAGTCCCTAGTTGATTTTTTCTTTTGTTTCCCTTGTCCAAGTAGACATGGTATTTGAAAAGATCCTTTTAAGTTTGATGTCAAAGAGGGTACTACCTACATTTTCTTCCAGAAGTTTTATGATTTCAGGTCTTACCTTCAAGTCTTTGGTCCATTTTGAGTCTGTTTTTGTGTATGGAGAAAGATACTGGTCTACTTTCATTCTTTTGCATGCAGCTGTTAATTCAGGGAAATATTAATTCCTTCACCCTCAGTTTCGCTCCTACCCTCAGCACGATGTCCCCTGAACCTGGACATGAGCAGTGAGTGCCTAGCAGCCTGCGAGGCAAGCCTGTTTGAGCTGCAGAAAGAAAGCCTCTCTGGTCATTCTGGGTACTTCTGTTTAAGGATGCCCTGGTCCCTAAACCAGCCTCAGGAAAGACCTTAAATGTGTTACCCTGAGCTGGAGTGAGGGATCCTGGGGGCTTCCTAAACTGGTCGTGACCCCTGGTTTTCGTCTCCGGGGCACTGGGCAGAGCCTTCTCAGCTCTCAGTGTCCCAGACTAGATCGGCCTGTCTCCACCATCTGCAGGCTGACTGGCGGCAGGACGTTCCTACCCTGAGTATAGTGGCGGGGCAAGCGAGGCTCCCGCCAGTCAGGGACAGTCCCTTGGGGTCCTCCGTGGTGGGAGCAGGCTGCCAGCTGGGGCAGGGTGCAGGGTGAGGCCTCTGAGACCTCCAGAGAGTGACCTTCTGTCAGCTTCTGTGGCCCCACGGCCCTGCACACAGAGGCAAGCTCCCAAAAGGCTATCAGAAGCTGCCTCTAGGGGTGGATGCTTCTTGCAATTCTGAGCCACTTTGTGGTTATAATTAGACTCAGGCCCAAGATGGTTTGATAAAAGCCTGTCTTTTTTTTTTTTTTAATAATTCTGAACACATCAAATATTGGAGGTAACAAAATCAAGAGATGGGAGATTCTCTTCCCCACCCCCCACAGCAGTTACCCTGGTTGCCCCCGAGCTGTGGGGTCTGGCCCTGTAGTATGAAGGGACCAAGCCAGCATATGAGACCTCTCGCAAGCTCACGCACTGTGCGTCAGTGATGCTGTGGCCATGTTTATCAGCTCCCCGCTGCTTGGTGCTCCAAACATCTGCTCCCCAAAGGCCTTAGGACCCTGCAGGCGCTTTCCAAGTAGCAAAGAATGGTCTTGTGTTCATACAGTATCAGGCAGAGAGCATTTTCTTCTCGTCTAAGCCTGAGTCTAGTAGGTACTCAGTGCTAACTGGATTACTGGGTTCACCAGGTGCCCTGTGTGCTTTGCCATATCTGTCTGCCTGTCTGTCATCCATCCATCTTTCCGTCTATCTCACATACTTACATAGGATTTACTGTGTGCCTAGCACTGTTCAGAGCCTTTTTCATGTATGAATTCATTTAAATTCACAGCACTCCTACAGAAAGGTTCTACTACTGTCCTCATTTTACAGATGAAGAAACTGAGGCAAAGATAAACAACTTGCCCTAGGTCACACAGTCAGGAAGTAGCAGAGTCTGAATTTGAACCTGGAGACATCAGGCTCCAAAGCCTGGGTTTGTCACGTTGACCTTAAACAGCCAGCCAGTTATTTCTCAAGCAAGAGTGGATCTATTCAAGATCAACAAAGAATTGCAATTTGGGATGTTCATGCTACGGCAAACCACAGGCGAAACCAGAGAGAAAAGAAAGGGCTTGCTTTTATAGAGCAAAAGGCTGGGGGGGGGGGGGGGGCCTGTTGTAAAGGAAAGTCCAATGGCTACAGTAACAATTCTGGGGGTGGCGGCTCCTCCTTGGCTGGGCTGTGTTGCTTCTCGCTGGCTGGGCTGTTGCCAGGAGGGGAGAGAAATATTCCTTTAGTAGTAAAAAGGTTGTACTTCCTGCCTGAGATGTAAGCACACCTCTCTTCCTGTTTAGAGTAATTGGCGGTGTATCACAGGGCAGGAGAGCTGCCCCTACAGATCTTCTCGACTTCAATTTAGGTGAGGTTTCTTTTATTAATTCCCACAGTCGTGCTGGCACTGGTGGCCTCTCACCAGAAGCCGTGGGAGGAGTGGTGCTGAGGGACCTCCCCTGTCTATGTGGGGCCGTACCCCAACCTCGTCTGTAACCCAGCAGATGAGACCTGCTAGGGGATGCAGTGAGTTCCAGGAAGGGAGGACCCACAGCTGGCAGTGAGGAAGCCTTCCCAGGGTGGTACAGGCGTGCTGAACTCCTGACCATGGAAACGAAACCAAACCTGGGGACAGCCAGGACAGTTGAGGATGTTGGCCACCTCCCTGTCTGCAGTGCCGAGCCATGTCTGCCACAGAACTCAGCAACTGGAGCTGTGCCCTCGAAAGTGTCCTCTGATCACCAGCTGCTGTCCCGGGGAGGCCAGGCTGGCTCCCTAAGTGGTCCATTATAGGCCCCACTGGCAGACAGGCTGTGAACCTGGGATTTGGAGGTGTCGTGGCAGCCAGATCCCACAGAGCCTGGCAGTCGTGTCCCTAGAAAATGAGAGCTTAGAGAAATGCACCAAACAGGAACCAAACAGCCAGGAAAATTGGGCCATGTTCTCATCCGAGAGCAAATGTCCATTCCAGGGAAGCAGCTTCTAAGACTCCACAAGGCAGCCACACCCTGCCTGGCCCTGGCCAGCCCAGTGCCGCTCACCCCCTGCCTGGAATGTGCATTCCACAACCCCCTCCACTGGCGTAAATCAGCTCGGGCCCAGATTCTTCATCTGGCAACAGTGTCCAGCGAGAATTGAATAATGCTTTTATGGAAAGCAATGATAACTGTTTCCATTTTAGACAAGTAGAAATGAACAAATCAACTTAAGTAAAAACAGTGGTATACATGGAACAGAAATTTGGCAAAATTGTGAGAGTGATACTCAAATGCATTCATTTATTCATTTGTATACTCATCAAATATTTATTGAGTGCTCGCTGTGTGCTGGGCACTGTTGTGGGCGCTTTTCTACAACAGAGGCCAACCCCACCTCGTGTGGCTTCCATTCCCATGGAGGGAGCAGACAATATGCAAACAAGTCACGGTGTTAGGTAACAGTGATGTTGTGAAAGTAAATACTGCAGGGAACAGAAACTGCTGGGAGAGGGTCCTACTTTAGTAAGGTGACATTTGAGCAAAGACACAAATGAAGTGGGGCAGCAGCCTTGCAAATATATCGGTAAAGAGCATTCTAGAAAGAGGGAACTGTAAGTGCCAAGACCTGGAGGCAGCAGCATGCTCGGAGTGTTTGAGGAAGCTGCCTGGCAAAGGCACGATTGGGAAGTACTGGACTAGATGTTCTCCAGTGTGCCTCTGACTCTGTGACATTATAACGTGATCTGGACGGGGACGTTTTCTGGTTTAAGGCCTGGCTGTCTATGAACCTGGCTGCTGGAGGGGTCCTGGGTTTGTGTGGGGAGCACAGGTTCTGCTGACAGAGCCTTGCCTTCAGGATGTCCCTGAAGATGGGAAAATGAGAGGTAGGCCAGGCCCCCTGCGCTGTCTGTTGCCTCCTAGGGGGAGAAGAGTCATTGTTCATGAAATATTTGCTGAGTGATTGCAAGAGCCCCTCAGGGGGCTGGATGTAGGGAACAGAGATGAATCAGATACAGTTCGCGACCGCCAGAGCCCCAGCGTGGGGGAGCAGGGGGCCTGCAGTGTGGCTGGTACTCAGGTGACTCAGGTGTGTGGGTCCAGAGGGCTCTCGTGGTGGGGATCTGTCCTCCCTGTGGAACCCTGGGAGGCGCTGTAGGGACCTCAGAGAGGTTCATCTCCCACATCCCAGGGCCGCATCGTGGAGCCAGAGTGGAGTGTGGAACATGGAGGGAGAGCAGGGCCAGCTGCATAACTGGGGGGGCGGGGGGGGGGCCGGGGGCAGACAGGGCAAAATGGAAAAGCAGAACCCTCGTTCAAAAAGCAGGAGAAAATTCCTGTTAAAGGGACGTAGGAAGCTTTTTCCTTTCTTCCAAGATCTCTCTCTCAGTGTGTCATGTTGCTTTTCGTTTGCTATTTAATGTCCTTCTAAGTAAGGAAAAATTAAAACTTTATTAGTGTGAATTTTACCATTCATCTTTATATTGTACAATACCAGTTTTACATGCAAATATCAGAGCATTTAACTCACATATAGAATCATGAAATTATGCCATTTGTATTTTGCGGCTTGTTTCCAAAAAGTGCCTCGAGTGGGCCAGAAGGACAAACTCCAGCCAGGCTCGGGAAGGCTGGGAGGAGGAAGAGAGGAGGTACGGGCTCTCTCAGTGCCTGGGCTCTGGGGTCTGGGGAGGTCCAGCCAGGCATCCAAGGGTCTTTAGACCTCTGCCTCAGGATGCGCTCAATCTCTGGGTCAAGGGTGGGCGAGAGGCTCCTTCCTGCCAAGAGTCAGCCTCCAGCGGCCACCCACCAGACACACTTTGATGCTGCCAGCCCAGGGGCTGGGGGAGGCGGGGCGGGGTGGGGGGAACAGCTGACACCGTGCTCCCCTCTGAGATGCCACGGGCACACGTGCCTGACTGACCCTCCCTGTGCTCAGGCCCCTCCTGGGATGGAGGGCTGCAGCAGTTGCAGAGTAGGGGCAAGGAGGGGAGGCCAGTGTTATCCTGGGGTGAGAACAGGCAGGAGAGCGGGCTGCTGAGAGCCTGTCCTGAGGAGACGGTGGGAGGCAGGACCACATGCGAGCTGAGACTCCGTGGCTCCAGGTCTACCTGCAAAACACAGATTCAGGAGTAAAATTATTAAGGCTTTCAAGATGGCAGCGCAGAACATTCAACCCCAAGTGCGGGGCCTTTCTGAGCCTGGGGCCCTGTGGGCCTGCGCCGGTCATGTGCCCATGAAGCTGGCCCTGGGGAGAAGAGCTGAGGTCATTGTTCAGGTCACTTGGCATTTCAGGTCCTCAGTTTCCTTTAGGGCAGATGGGGTGGGAGGCTCGCTGAGGTCCCACGTGGACTGGACAGGGCCTGGGAAACCAGCAGACACCAAGGCCCCTGGGGGCGCTCTCCTCATGGTTCTGCTTCTGTCTCCCCGACTCTCCTGCTTCCTCTGCTTCCTCAGGTTCCTCCCTAACGTTTGCTGGGCATCTACTGTGTGCCAGACACTGGGTGAAGCACTTTGCATTCATCTGATCTTCACAACAGCCCTGTGCTGTGGTGATAATACTGCGCGTACGAATGCTAACCCTGTACCAGCACCCGGCCTCTCAGATGTCACCCTCACCAACCCCATGAGGCGGGAATTGTTATTAGCCCCTTCTGTAGATGAGGAAACTAAGAGCTAATAGGTTAGATAACTATCTGAGTGAACAACTTGTAGGTGGCACAGTTGGGGGTTGAACTCAGGCAGTGGGGTCCCCAGATGCCCCACAGGGGGCCCTGCATTATGCTACCTCCCCCTGCCGCCACATTGACTCCTGGCTTCCGCCCCTCATCCCTCCCCTTGTGCAGGGCCCCTGCGGGTGCCCTGGCTCTGCAGGACACAGCATTTCAGCATCAGCCTCCACCACGCCCAGCACTGCCTCGCCAGGTTCCCAACATAGGGACTCCCACTGGCCCAGCTCACCTCCTCACACAGGTCGCCGGTCAGCTTTTGGAGCAGCTGCTCTACGGGCAGGAACCCACACGCCTCTGGTCTGCTGTGGCCGGACAGGGGAGCAGGGTCATGTGACACAGAAAGAACTTGGCTGCCTGGTGGCTCCTTGAGCAGGGAAGCCATGAAAAGTGATGTCTCTCAAATGGGCTGCAGGATGTGGGGAGCCCAGGGGCTGCCCATCCTGACCTGTCCCATCAAGGCCCAGAGTTGAGGCTTTGTCTGAGGGAGGAGCCGGCACATCCTGACCCTTCTGCTAGGCCTGGGCTTCTGTCAGGAGGGCCTTCCAGTCCTCACTGCCCTCCTGGCCCAGGCAGGGAGAGAGCACAGCGGGCAGTCACTGTGGTCTCGAGGTTGCTCCCTCTCACCTCTTCTTCTCATCCTCCCCCCACATGGCAGAGCTCCGCTTGGAAGGAAACTTCCTGCACCGTCTCCCCAATGAGGTCAGCACCCTGCAGCACCTCAAGGCCATCGACCTGTCCCGGAACCAGTTCCACGACTTCCCCGAGCAGCTCACCACCCTGCCTGCCCTGGAGACCATCAATCTGGAGGAGAACGAGATCGTGGGTGAGTGGACCCAGGCGGTCTGGCCCCTGCGTCTGTCTGCAGTTCCTCCCTTTGGGCTCCCCTTCCAGAGTGAGGCTTGCAGGGCACAAGGCACGGGGCTCTGGAGTCAGACTTTCACAGACACGAGGGCAGGGAGGGGCCTTCTGGTCTGAGATGCGCGACTACAGGGCACTGGGTCTGGGGAGGTCACCTTTATGAGGCCCTGCCACCTGCTTGGCGCAGAGGGCTGGGTTGGACACCTGCTTTCAGCTGGTGAGTAGAAGGTCTCGGCTTTCCCCACGGTGCAGCCCTGGACTAGCTGGGCCGCCTTGGGCCACAGGCTTTCCCTCTCTGGGTCTCCATCTGCCAGCCTAGGCTGCCTCTGAGACCCTTTAGCCTTGTTCCTCTAGACATTTACTCCTACCTGCATCCCCTGCTTGTCCTTCCCAGCCTTCACAGTGAGCTCATCACCATTACTCAGCCGGGGTCACTAGGCAAACATGTTTGGAACAGCCTGTCTGTGCCCTGCAGGATAAATATGCTCCCCCCAGGGAACCAGAAGTTCTCCCGCTCTGGCTCTAAAATGTGCCTTCTGCTGAGGCGGGGGAGTGGTCCCTTCCTTCCTTTTGCATCAGTTATGTACCTTTGGGTCTCCTCAGGGCCTGAGCATCCTCTCCAGCTGCTGTCTCATCTCCCTGGAGAGAACCTGGCATTCACCAGGGTCCCTCAGTGACCCTCCTCCTCGGCTCCCTGCTTTAGCTGCCTTGATGTGCTCAGGAAGCCCACCTCCAGGCCCATTTCCCCCTTTCTCACAACGCCTCTAGTGTTGATGGTGTTAATGATAACCCCCTTCAGTTATGCTTTTATTTTCGTATGCCCGTTCACAACCATTATGCCATTTGATTAAGAGCAAGGGCTCTCTAGTGGTTTGTAGCTGCTTGATGGAGAACAGCCTGCCTTGTGCATGCGGTGGGGAGCCTTGTCTACCTGCCAGCAGGACTCTAGCCCTGGCTAGAGCTAACCTCTGAGATTCTGGGTCCATCCTTTTACAGTTAGGTAAACTGAGACTCAGAGAGGGTATGAGAGACCATCAGGTTCACAGTGAAACCGCAGAAGTGCCAGGATGAGAATACATGACTCCAGCTCAGCCGTGTTCCTGGGAGGGGCTCCCTTGCCTGGCCTCTGGGAAGGCCCTGGGCATGGGCCCTGGTTCAGTCTTGCCCTCCCAACGCCAGGATCCCTGAGTGGTTTGCCCCTGGATTTGGCCCCCTGGTCCTTTGGGCCTCCGTGCTGCCTTTAAGTGGAAGGGACATGCCCAGAAGTGCCTTTTCACAGCGAGGTTCTCCCTCCCACGCTGCCTTGACCACCTGGAGTCTTGCCCTGAACCCTTTATTCCCTTATTACCAGGCATTCCTGGCCCTCTTTGCTGGGCCCTTCCTCCTCTGCCTCTTATTTGAGGCCTTCATGATGTGTCCACTTCCTTTTGCTGCTTGTCTAAATGGGTCAATAACCAGGCAGGGGCTACTCTGGGTCGATGCCAAGACCAGAGCCGGGCATGTAGCTGCAGGCAGGCGGGTCAGGACGGGCACTGGCCATTGGCTTCCCCACTTTCTCGCTGCAGTCTTGGAAGACTCACATCACCTCTCTGAGCCTCAGCTTCTTCTCACCTTTCCCCCATCCCAGAAGGTGGCCCTTCACCAGGCAGGGAGCAGGGTGAGTAGGCTGGCTGCAGTATAAGAAGTGACTTTCCCTAAAGCAGGCAGTACAGGGTGGCACAGATCCCCTAATGCTTCCCCTCCCACAAGGATGACATCAGCCCTCAGTAGTAACAGCCCCCAGAGCAAAGATCGGCTGTTTTGACTCATTCTCTCACATACTTCTCTCTGCCTTTCTGCAGAGGGACAGTAATAACTACATGTGGAAGCATCTCTCTGTTTCCCAAGCATGCTCAGCACAGGCCCAAGGTAACAAGGTGTTTGTCCCCATTTGACAGATGTAGAAACTGAGGCTCTAAGAGATTCTCCTAGGCTTCGTAGCACACCTGGCCAGGTAAAAGAGTCAGCCACTGGGCTGTTTCCTAGTCAATTCGACCTGTGACGGAGCCCCCTGCTGCCAGCCTGGGCCAGGCCTGGAGGATATGGAGGTGCTGGGAGCTGCCTCTGTCCGACAGGGGCTCCTGCTTCTCCTCAAGTGCCCAGCAGCTCCCAGACTCACTCAACTGATCCCAGGGCCCCCTCCACTGCAGGAGGCCTTGGAAGTTCTCCCGCCGCCCCCCCCCCCCAACTCCAGATGGAGAGAAGGGGCACGTGGAGTGATCATTCCCTTGCTGGAGTCTCCTCGCTTCTAGTTCCCACCTCTCTCCGATCCATCCTTGTTACTTGGATGGCTACAGGGACGGGCCAGGCCACAGCCTCCATCACTGGGTTGGAGGAGGGAGGGCTGTGACCGCAGTGGAGAAGATGAGGGCTGCATAGTCCTTTATTATGGAAATAGCTTTGCACCACTCCCCAGTGTAGCTGATCTGCAGCATCTCATTGGGATAATTGCAGTGGGAGCTTAAGACGCCTGGAGAGTGGCCCTTTTCTCCCTTCAGAGCCTTGAGAGTGCTAGAAAATTTTTTTGAGAAATAAATTTGAGACACATGAGTTCTCTTAAACCTTTAGTGCAGTAAGTAGAGAACAGGCGGCTCTGAACTCGAGCCCCCAAGTGCATCAGGAGACTCCCTCTGAAGGGACCTCCCCAGAGGATGCGACGGGCCTGCCCCAGGAAGACCTGCAGGCTGGCAGCATCCTGGGAGCTGCCAAGGTCAACTCCATCATCTTCTTTATGAATAGTGCTGCCACCCAATCTTCCTCTACTCTCTGGGCCATAATGCGGAGAGAGAAGAGAGGGCTCTAGTCCATGGAGGGGAGAAAGGACAGGACCTCAACAGGGCACGGAGGCTGGGAGAGATAGGGAACTTCTGTCTGCTTGCTGATACCAAGCACTGGAAGGTGGTGGTGCCCGTCCTTGGTGCTCACCCCTGGCTGAATGCCCTCAGGTCATATATCTAGGTAGCACATTGTGGCCTTGTTGCTGCCACCTTGTACAGACAGTCCTCTGGTCTATGCTTGTGATGTCTCCATGTCCTCTCATCTCTGGAGCCACCTGCTCTCCGCCCCGACCCAGCATCGAGCAGGGTGTCTGGCATACAGCACGTACTCAGTTGGTTGGGAGCACTGTGCAGAGCAGGAATTCCAAAGCCTGGAAGGCCCTCTGAAATGACTGAGACACAATGGGGCAGATTGTTTCAAGGTGCCGCCTATGATAGACCACTAATGAGTCATCCCATCAAATGAGTAGCTTGAGACCAGCATGTGACAGAGTCCATCATGTAGATCCTGCTTTGTGACTTTTTATTTCACTTTTACTGTGTACTCACACAGATATATGTACTGGGTCATGATAAAAAATATCAAAAGCCACTCCCATGAGTTGCTGTGCAGAGATTTGGGTCTGTTCTCAGCCAGCCCAGCCACCTTTCCCCTCATGGAACATCCCTCACCAACACACACACCATACTTTCGTCCCTCCTCTCCTACCAC
Source organism: Equus przewalskii (assembly GCF_037783145.1). Taxonomy (NCBI): domain Eukaryota; kingdom Metazoa; phylum Chordata; class Mammalia; order Perissodactyla; family Equidae; genus Equus; species Equus przewalskii. The sequence goes on along the minus strand of NC_091831.1, from coordinate 58,548,992 downwards.
CCATATATCTGTCCCTTGTGGTCGCCACCACCTGCGTCCTCCTGGTGACTGATTGTCCAGATTGGAGGGAGGATGTGCAGTGAGGCCTCAGCTGAGGGGATGAGGTCCCCACTCACCCGAGTGTGGAGCCAGGTGGATGACAGGTTCAATGCCACCTGACTGTTTACCCCCAGCCCTCCCACGTTACCCACCCTGCACAGCCTGCATGCTCAATCTGGAAGTCCTTCCTCCTGTCTTACTGTTTTCTCTGCCTGTGGCCACATCCCCGGAGCCTGCAGATCTGAGCCGGTTCAGATGAACATGAAGTAGTGGAGGGCAGGGGCCTCTTGCCTGCCTCTCCCAGCTGGCCTCCTGGTACACACACAGCAGCAGAGGCCGCCATCCACGTGGAAGGGTTCCTGGTCCTTGGGGACAAGCCTGCCGGGATACGGTTGTTTGCTCTGGGCGCTCCCAAGCAGGAGGAAAGGATTTGTAGCTTAGGGTATTTGTTCAGACGACAGTCAGTTCCAAGTTTCTGGGATATGGGATGGAGCCTATAGTTTCCCAACCAGAAAGTGGTATGTGGAAGCTTCTAAGTACTTACAAACAAGACTGCCTGGGGAAGGATAGACTCTGGAGAGAGAGGGGCTACAAAGGTGAATGAGAAGCAGGGAAGCTGCTTACAGGCTGCGGGGAGGTGTGAGTGGAAGCAGATAGTAAAGTACCAGATAAGACATGGTCGGAGCGCCAGGGCGAGCCCGGGGAGGATGCCAGCAGAGGGCGGCTGTCCTTGTGTCCTTATGAGGTGCCGTGCCCAGGGGAGCCCAGGGAGGGTTTCGGAGGAGGTAGAGGTGTTCAGTCTGACTGTGAGCAATGACATGGGGAGATGAGGGTCACCCACCTAGTGAAAACCAGGAAGTCCGTTCTTCCACCCCAGCACTGTCACATGTGACCTGAAGGTGGGTTTAGAGGCAACAGGAAGTCCCAGCTTCCTCACAAGAACTCAGTGCTCCCCAGCAGTGTCATCTATTCCTGGAGCACGTGGTGGCGAAGAGCAAGTCAGGTATTTGAGAGGCTTCCTTTTGCTAAACAGGAGACTATTTCCGTTAAGCTAGAATTTAACTTTCTGTAACCCTCAATTTGCTGGGTTTTTTTCCTTGTGCACGCACTGTTCCAGAGAGAGCAAGAGATGGTAGGAAACAAGCTCTCGTTAAGAATTTAACAAAAAGAGCAGTAGCACTTTGAAAAAGAAAATATGTGTGCTGCTCAGGGATGCTCTGGGCTGCATTTAGTTAATTCTGCCCTCGTACTGTTTCACTTCTTACTGTCGAGGCCAATGGTTCTCAAAGTGGGGTCCCAGGACCAGCAGCATCTCCTGAGAACTTGTGAGAAACGCACGTTCTCTATCCTGCCCTCCTCAATCGGAAACTTGGGGGAAGGGGGGCAGCAGTTTGTTTTAATAAGCCCCTCCCCAGGTGATGCGGATATGCAGTGAAGTGTGAGAACCCCTGCTAAGGCTCTGGCTTCTCAAAGTGTCACCCACAGGCCAAGCAGCAGCGTGGGCATCCCCTGGGAGCTTGTTAGAAATTCCGCATCTCAGGCTCCCCCTCCACCTCCCGACTCAGTGTCTCCTCCTGAGCAAGATCCGCAGGTGACTTCTATGCACAGCACGGGCTCAGAAGTGTAAGCCTTTCCTAAAGCACCAAGTGCTGTCTCTCTGCAGCCGACTCTGCTAACAGCACCACCGTCCTCCCAAGCGCAGCCACTCTTTAAGCCTAGTGAATTCCTCAGGGGACAGGCCACAGCTCCCACGTCCGAATCCCCCTGGAGTGCTTGTTGGAAGGGAAGACTGCCAGTTCTCTCTCAGAGCTACCAAATCAGGATTTCTGTGGATGGGGCACAGGAATCGGCATTTCTGACAAGTGCCCTAGGCGGGGGCAGTGGTGTGTTGATTAAGAATCTCTGTGCACTGATGTCTCTGCTGTCTTGTCCTCCTCTTTTCCCCACATCCATCCAGTCAGTGCCTAGTTGTCCTGCTCTGTTTCTTGAACATCTGTTGCAACTGGTTCCTCCTTGCACATTTCACACCTGCCCCCCGACTTCAGTCTTTCATCATAGTTTATCTGGGCCATGGTGCCAGCCCTCAGACATAAGGTTTCCAAAGTACAAGACTCTTGTCCCCTGGGATACAAGGATGGGAGTAGGGGGCACTGTGGGGACTTGGAGGGAGCATGCCTGGCCCAAGAGGGGCACCTGCACCCCAGTCATGGCCCAGTGGATCACTGCAGGCCCTGTGTCACAGCATCTTCTCCCTTTTCTGGGCAGGTAGTGGGGGAGGGGCAGATCCTTCCAGGGAGCTGCAGCTCCACTCTGGTTGCCATCAAGAGAAGTGATCCTCCAGAATGCGATGTCCCTGCCATCCTCCCTAGCCTGGGGCATAGATGCCCACCAGGACCTCAGGATCTCCCACCCCTGACATTCACCTTGCTGTTCCAGCCTCACCCGGTTTCACAGTGTCATAGGGACCAGGGGGAATGTGGCTTTGTGTCACTTTGGGGGCTCTACCAAGCTGCCCCTCAGTGAGAGGTTCTGCAGGCTCTCGTAGCTCTGGGAACGCACCTGTGGTTGGGGCATGAGAGAGAAGCACTGGCACCAAGTGCTGAGTGAGTGGTGCACGTGGAGGTGGGGCAGGGGAGGGAGGAGAGGGAGCGAGGAGGACCCAGTCCTTTTGTTCCATAGCACAGCCTCTCTGTCCCTGTGCTGGGTTGGGAGGAGAGCTCACTGCTAGTTCTTTCCCTGGAGCCCAGAAAATGGTTTTTAAACAAAGGAAATCCTGGAGGAGCAGAAGTGAAAATAATGCTCTGTTTGCTCTAAAAAGATAAGTGCACAGACTTTTCAAAACCTAATCGCTATTGATGCCTCGCACAGCTCCTCTGTAATTATCTCATTTATCTGCTCAATCTGCTCTCCTGGATCGGTGGGGTTCTCCTCACTCGTCAGCTGAGATGAGAGGCTCAGGGCAGTTTGCACCCTGCACAAGGACGCGGTGGAGGCAGGGTTTGAACCCAGGTCTTTGGTGCTCCAGAACCCATGTGTCTTTGATGTTCCAGAGCCTGCCAGGTCTTCGTTTGATGGAAGAGGAGGGTGTGGGTGGCCGCATGAACAGAGGTGCAGGATGCCACGTGTCTGGTAGACACCCTTAAACTATTTGCCAGGTCAGGTTGGCAGGTTGCAAGGGGATAGCTTTCCCACACTGGCCCCCTCAGGCCTGGTGAGAGTCCTGCAAGTGCAGAGGAAGCAGCTCTCCCGGGGGGCAGGGGGCCCTGGCAAGGCCCCCTTAGCCGGTGTTTCACAAGGGGCTGATTAGCAACATACTTCCTGTAGCTCCTGCCTGCCGCGGATGGCTGGCAGCCGCTAAGACAGGTCAAAGCAGAGAAGCTGGCCTCTTTCGCTCCTTCCCCTTCCCCACGAGGCTGCCAGGCTCTGTGGGGGTGGAGGGCTGCTCTAACCTGAGTGTGGACTAGTAAGTGGTGCCTCGTGTCCTCCAGCACCTCTGCCCAGAGCTATAACCAGAATATAATCTGGCTGGTCGCATCTTTCGAGCTCCTGCATTTTCCGCTTTGCACCACTTGGGCTTTAGCCAAGGCCTGGTCCTGGTCAGTGGAAGATGCCAGGCCTTACAGGAGAGCCCCATTCCCAGGGATATTTCACATTAAGGGGAGACCATGCCAAGGCCGCAAGGGCTTTGAGAGGTCAAGCCTACTGCCCGACTCACTGACACTCATCAGGACAGGGAAGCAGGGCGTAGGAAATCTTGGCCATGGCAAATGCTTCTGGATACAAGGCCCTGCCTCCTGGCAGACTGGACAGTGGCGCAGTGAGGGCTTTGGGTCTTCCCAGCTTGCCAGGGCGGCCTTGATGGGTCAGCACCAGCTGCCCTCAGAACTTCCCTGGGCCAGAGAGGCTGCTTGAAGAACGAGCAGGAAAGGCTTCTCAGTGTGTCCGCAGGCCCACCTGCCTGTCTTCTCTCTGGATGCAGAGGGCTACCCTGTGTGATAACAAAAGCAGAAGTCAGGGCAGGCTCCTCTTCTGCCTCCTCCTGCTCCTCTCCTGCTGGTTTGTGACCGCTCTGGGGTCAAGAGCCGCCGACGTGGGCTCCACTCAACCCACCCTACGTTGTAGTAGTCCTCCCTCCCTCATCTCGGCTTCTCAGATTCTGTCGCAGAAAAGACACAGGTCTGAAGCCCCGCTTACATCATTAGCACGAGCAAGTCACCTCACCCCTGCATGAGGTACCTCCGTTTCCTGCGGCGGCGGGGACAGGCGTGGGGTGTGGCAGTCCCAGCCTTGTGGGCTGGAGCCGGGTTCACTGCGATCCCTTCCCGCCTCTGCTAATCCAGCGGCCGTTCAGCCCACCCAGAATCCCTGCTGCATGCTGTCTGCCCAGCCTCTCCCCTCGCTCCTTGCCCTCCAGCCTGCTGGGCCTCCTCTTGCATTTACCCAGAGACCAGAACAGAGGAGGCAGGGGACACTGCTATACGGTTAGAGGCTACCCAGTGGGCAGGGCTCCGTGGGCCAAGAAAAGTTTCCCAAAGTTATCCTTCTAGAGGATTTGGAGTGGCCAGCTCCCAGGAGAATTGTGGCATGCTCCCAGGTCCCTTGGAACCCACCTTGCCTCCCCGAACCACATACGCACACCCTGAATCAGGCTGCTGCTGTCATTCCTGATCCCACCCTCGGGTCCGAGGAAGAGGGGACTTGAGACAGGCACTTAGTAGATGAGAAGAGTGACCACAATATGCAGCCTTCAGACCTGTCAAGGATTTGACTAGGCAGGGGCCCTCTAGGCTGGCAGGTCTGGAAAGACAAAGTCATACCCCTGGATCTGGGTTCCAAGCCCATCTGAGGGAAGATGGAGCCGTCCCCTCCCTGGACATTGGGTTTGGATTTCCCCCCAGCACAGCCAGCTGGCGATGGTCTGAGCTTTGCCCTGCCTCCCAAGCACTGTCACTGTGCCCGGGGGAGGATGACTCACCCTCCAAGGTGGCAGCTGCCCACGTGCCGCAGCAGACTCATGCTCTCTGCCCACCCTGCCCTGTCCAGCGCCTGCAGAGTGCTGAGTTGTGTCCATGGGCAGTGAACAGTAGATGCAGGCATCGATCGGGCTAGCAAGCAGCTTGGAGAAGCAATCATTGGACCAACAGTGCAGGGACTGGCTTGCCAGCTGTGGAGCCACACCAAGAAAGAGTCAGCGAGTACACAAACAGGCTTCAACAGCAATTAGTGCGAATTAGACGAGGCCTCAGACACGAACGGGAGGGAAGCTCCTGTTTGCAGCCCCTACCCATGTGTATCTGCCAGCAGAGAACTAGCAAGCCAGGTCTCTGGCGCAAGACCTTTCACACACTTGGTCTCTGCCCGTATGGCATTCTCTGTGCCAACCGTTGCGTGGCAAAGCTTTGATTACCCAGCACCTCCAATTATACAGGATGCTGTTGGCACTCTGTGAGTAGCACAAAGGCGAACAGCAGGAAAATGAGTCCTTTGACATTTAAAACAAAACAATTCCATACTCCCTTAACCAGCCAGTCTCCCATATGCCCGTCCCTGTCTCTGTCCAGAGTGCTGGAGAGCAGTCCCAGGGCTCGGAACCTCAGAGGTCAGCCTGGCAGAGACCTTATTCAGAGAAGAAGAGGCTTTCGGGGACACAGGCATGGATTTAGGCTTTTGGGAAGTGTTCATTCATTCATCAGTTGTTCTTTTGATTGAGCAACTTTCTGTATGGCCGGCATTCTGCTGGAGACAGAGGGGGACAAAGCATGCTCCGTGTTCTCTCGGGGCCCGTGGCATGGCTGGTTATACCAGCTGACATTCAGTGGCCATTTACTTCACGTCCCAATCTCCTCTAAGCATTTTTCTAGTATGCTGTTGTTTAATCCTCATGACAACCTTACAGGAAGGTACTATTATTCCCCCCAGGTAGGGAAACTGAGGCACAGGAGAGTTAAATCACTTGGCCAAAGTCATGCCACCTGGGCAGAGCCAGGATTCGAACCTGAGCAGTCTATTCAGCACAGCCTTGCGTGGGGAGAGGTTTTTGCACGTAGCTGTAGGGAGATAGGAAGGCACAGGCAAGTTATGTCTGAAGCACATAACTTTAGTTGGGAGGAAACTCCCTTGGGGTGGAGAGACGGTGTACGGTAATGAGGTGGGATTCCCCAGGCCCCTCAGGCAGCCAGCCTCGCTCCCGACAGCAGTGCCTCACAGAGTGAAGCAGGTAGGCAGCGTACCCCAATGGAAGTACTATGTGAGGATTTTCACCAGATTCTCTCATTAAGCCTCACCAGGAAGGCCAGTGGTGCTCAAACTAGCTGTACACTCAAATCACCTGGGAGCTTTAAAAAAACCTGTGTCTAGACCCCACGCCAACTAAGTCAGAATTTCTTTTTTCTTTTTTTTTTTTTGAGGAAGATTAGCCCTGAGCTAACATCTGCTGCCAATCCTCCTCTTTTTGCTGAGGAAGACTGGCCCTGAGCCAACATTCGTGCCCATCTTCCTCTACTTTATCTGTGGGACGCCTGTCACAGCATGGCTTGCCAAGCGGTGCCATGTCCACACCCAGCGAACCCCGGGCCGCCAAAGCGGAATGTGTGAACTTAACCACTGCCCACAAGGTGGGCCCCTAAGTCAGAATTTCTGATGGTGAGTTTCACCCTTGGTGATTTTTTATAACTCCCCAGTGATTCCAGTGTGCAGGCACTGAGCTAGACCAGAACCTTCCATCAACAACTGCCTTCCATCCCTGAAGAAGCTGTAACCTCTCTCTTCCCCCTCCTCCCGTGCGTGGATGCATGCATGCATGCGTGCATGTGTGTGTGTATGTGCGTGTTTGTGTATGTATGTGTGTAGCTACATTAGGATGAGAGGAGCAACCAGCTCGGCCATGAGAGCTGCCACTTGGCTGGGAGGGTGGCAGAGGTGAGCTCTGTGGACTTACATCTTTCCCTGGGGGTTCCTCTTTCCCCTGGACCCTGGGCATGGTGCTCTGCTGCCCCAGTGCCCACAAAAGCCCCTCTCCTGGTTTCCCTGTAGCACAGCCCGCTCACCTGGTACTTTAGGAAGGAACTTCATCTATAAGCCAAAGGCAACTGAGAACATATAGATAGCAAAACAGAAGGCCAGTTCCCAAAGAACAAGTTTGTGGCAGAGAATCCTGGTGGAAGCGGAGAGCAGTTGGCCTGAGCTCCAGCACCTCTTACTTGGGCGCCTGCGGGCCTGCCCAGGTGGGCTGCTCAAGTTGGTTCACCAGTGGCGTGCTGGAGGCGCTCACTCAAGTTCGATGACCTCGCCTGTGTAGCCTGAAATCAGCCATGGTGGGAGTATTACACCATAAAAAATCAGCAAATGCTACAAATCAGAGGTTTTTGCCCCTCAAAGAGTTAAACCTTCACCAGCACTCCGCTGGCTCAGACCCTTCCCACTTCCTGCTATCATTGGTGTCCTGACCACTCTCCCCCACCACCGCCTTCAACTCACTTTGTTTCCCAGAAACTGGTTTCCCTGGTGGGGCCCTACATACCTCTTTCCCACCTGGTGGCTATCTTAGGAGCTTTCCTTCCTATTTTTCCAATTGTAAGGGAGGTCTTATTTCTCTGACAATGATCTTAAGCCTGAGAAAAAGATTTGTAAAGTTGGTATCAGCAACCTTAATTTCCAAGCACGGAGAAGGATTTGCGAAGGAGCCATTGGCCCATCGCCCACACCCCCGGGGAAGGAGCCTTCAGGGCAGGCGCCGACTTTTCCATCCTGTGTGTCCCATCACCCCGCACTTCCGGACACACGGCCGACACACAACCGATGGGGCAGTTCCGGTCCTCTGTGCGGGGGTGAGACACGTGCACGCCACCAGCTGTGAGGGAGGGAATGGGAGATGCTTCATGAGAGGTGGCAGTGGAATTGTCATTCTTCTCTGAGGCTCTCCCCAGAGCACCTAACTAAACCAATTGGAGGAACTAAAAGAGGCCTAGAGTGGCCTGGGAGGGCTGGGGGGATGGGGCACAGGGCCCTCCAGTGGCTGAGGTGCAGGGGGCAGGTGAGGGAGAGCAGGGCCTTCAGTGGGGCGGAAGGGATGGGCCCAGGGGAGCAAAGACCAAAATCTGACCGGGAAGATAAGCGCCAGGCATGGGCCAGGCAATTTGAGTTGCTTATTTGGCTGTCTCCAGAGCAGCCAGTAAGAAGACTGTGTTATTTCTGAAGAGAATTGTTCTGCTCCAGCTTTGGCTGCGTGTTAGATCGAGGCTGGGGAGTGTGCAGGAGAAGGCTGTGGCAGGTGGCCCACTGGATGCTATCAGCCCTGCTTTGCTGGCCAGCTGGGCATGGAGGAGGGAATCGCAGCCAGGGCTTTGCTCCTCTTCTGTTTTTCTTTCCCTGCAGTTTGTACTTAAGGAGAAAAGAAGTGTCTCTAGGTTCAGTAGTGGATTCTAAAGACACTCTGTGCTTCCCATCCTTTGATGGGGATGCCCACGGCACTGTCTGCATCTCAGTAACTCCATCCTTCTTGGGGAGCACCATAGGGTCCCCTCCGCCATCCCCTTTGGCTCTGTGAGGCAGGAGGACTGTTTTAAAGATGACAGGTTGAGGTTCAGAGAGTTAAGGGGCCTGCCCGAGGTTGCATGACTTTATGTGGCCGATCCGAGGTGAGAGCCTAGGTCCCTGCCCTGTCTACTCTCCTGGAGGGCCTCTCTTTCAGCAGAGAGCTGAGAACGCCTGGATCCACCAGCCTTCCCTGAGGGCCGAGGAGCTCGGCTTGCAGGATTAAGGGTGTGCAGTGTCCTCTGTGCCCCTGAGGGTAGGGGCTCTTCCTGTTTTCTTCCTGTGGCACCACCACCTCCCACCCCCACTGCGATGCTCAGTCCAGGGCTCTGTGGGACTGAGCGAGGCTGGGTCACTGCCCCTACCTGGCTCCTGCCAAGCTTCTGAAGGGACAGACCCAGCATGAGTGAGGGATGTGTGTGAGTGTGGCCTGGGAGCCTTCTTGTTACAGGCACCATTCCCTGTCCTCACCATGTCACTGTAGTTTGCTGGCTGGTCTCTTGTGGCTTTTTGAGTGAGTGCGTGAAGCTCAGCTCAGCTCAGCTCAGCTCCGCACAGCACAGCACCCTTGATCTTAGTTGTTTTGGTCCCTAGGCACCAAGAGCTGCATCGAGGCTGAGATCTGGGCCAGGGCCGGCCTGGTTCTCAAGCATGGATGTGCACGCCACCCCCAGGGAGACCAAGGTGGTCTCCGAGGTGCCGCCCACAGGCCTGAGGCACTACGGCTGGGGTGCGGCCTTTCTATCTTTAACCAGCACCCCAGGTGCCATTGTAAGAAAGTTTTCCAAAGGTGCAGGCTCCAAGCTCACTGGCCGGGATCCCTTGGGGATGCAGAGAAGGTGAAGGGTCCTGCATTCTGTTCAGAAGGAGATCACCCAGGTCAGAAGTGGGACAGCCAGCCCCGTGCAAACTCTCCAGTGCGCTCCTGCCTGGGCAGGGTAAAGGGTGTCCTTTGTTTCTAAGCTGCCAAGGGAGCCAGAGAACTTGCTCTGGGCCACCAGGTTGGGGAGCCTCAGATCCCAATTCCAGAAGGGACCTTCGATGTCATGGGCCCAGCCCCACCGAAGCAGGAGTCGGAGGTGGCTGGTCTGTGCTGGGAAGCTCACTCAGTGCCCCTTGCCACTTCCGTGGGCCCAGACCCTTCCTCCTCTCCTTTTAGACCGTGGGCCTCGTGTGTGAAGAAGAGCGCTCTGGAGCGCTCATTTTTGTCGTCTTGCCTCCAGCTGTCCCACTGGCACGAAACAAGTTTGCCAGTCACTAGTGCTGAAGATTAGTGAAGTGAGATCATGCTGACCTCAGGGAAGTACTTTTCTCTAAATACTGCCCACTCTGATTCTGCTATTATCAATTACTTTAAGCTTCCACCAACATAGCGGGAGGCTGGGATGGATGTCTGTGGAGGGAGCAGGCTGGGTCATCTGTGCAGCTGGGAGGAGGGCAGACGGGGCCTGGGGTCACCGGCTGCAGCCTTGTGAGATGACAAGAAGATGCAGTGGATTGTGCCCCACCTGTGCCAGGCTCACAGTGTTTAATCCAGGTGGGAGTCCTTCTTCCCTGCCCCAGGTTGCTGAGTGGCTTTAGTCCCCACCCAGGGTCCTACACCTCACAACAGAAGTCCATCAACACCACCATACACTTGGGGGCAGTGTGAAAGTCAAAGGAACATTACTCTGGCTTCATAAAAGAATTCTAGAAGCTCACATTCTACATTCTACAGTCACAGGCTGAAAGAGATGAAGTAACCCCGGAAGTCTTGTGGACTCATAGCCTCTCCTGATCTGTGATAGTGAAAGTTGGAAACAACCTGAATGTCCAACAATAGAAAGAGGAGCCAAAGTGTGGTCGCTCTATGCCATGGACCACCATGCAGTCATAACAATGTCACTGACTTGTAACCTGAAGAGATGTTTACATGTCATCAAGAAAAACACATTATGGCTTAGTATCTAGGATGCCATTTTTTAAATATTGGGGTGTGTGTATTTAAAAAGTTGTGTATCAAAAAGTTGGAAAGGCCATATACCAACACATTAATATGATTGGTTCTAGATGGTGGGACATGGGTGATTTTATTTTGGCTCATCCATAATTTCTCATTTCCTAAATTGGATTACTGGTGCTAAAGGGCCAGTGTCCTATCACAACCTTGGTCCACAGAGGCCTGGCTCTGACCAGCAACGTGCACAGAATGGGTCACACCAGGGGAAGGGCCCCAACTCTTGAATGTGCTGTGGTCACAAAGTTGCTTAATCAAGCCGTGTTAATGGTGGATCCACTGTAGGCCCAGCCTGGGGTGGTCCTGAGCCTGAAAGAACTTATGATCTATTTCGGGCGGTAAGACATTAATTCATTCATCCAACAAAGTTACCCTGTGGGCGCTGTGCCAGGTCCTGCATTCTCAAGGGGGACAAACATGCACAGGTTGCAGAGCATGATGCACGATACAAGCCTGGGAGAAAGGTTATGGGAGTTTGGGTGGGGACCAAGGGGAGTGCCAGAGGAGGTGGCCTTTGAGCTGGCATTCGAGGATGAGCAGCACATCGGTGAGTGGTGATAAGGGCATGGCCCATGGGAGAGGGGAGAGCTGAGGCCCCCCCTCCTCTCCAGGTGTGCCAAAGCCCAGAGGCCAGGCTTCTGTTACCATCGGGCCGCTGTGTGCCCTGTGGCCGTGGGAAGGTTGTTTAACCTCGCCAAGCCTCAGTCTCCCCATCCATAAAATGCTGATCCTACCGTATCTTCCTCTCCACCCTCCAGCCATCTCCCCCTTTGTCAGGATGCTCCGAATATAAATGATCTTTCAGCTTTGTCTAGAAACTCCCAGTTGGCCTCTTGGGCTTGTCACTTGTGAGCTCGGCTGCTCCGGTTTGTTGATTCTGCCAGTTTGACACAGTCTGCTGGCCCCATTGCTCCTTCCTGTAACCTGCTCAGACTGTGTTAGCAGTTAAGTCAGGGGACGGAGATCCACCAGTCCCTGCTCTGTCCCTGTGAAGGCCGTCACCACCCTTCAGCCAGGCGGTTTGGAGACGGGGGCGGACCCTGGAGAGGGCAGCGCGTGGGAGACTTGAAAGTGGCCAGCTGAGAACCAGGCAGTACTGGAGACCAGGCCTGGGGGTGCAGGGGTCTGCTCCGGGACTCGGCTGCAGCTGCTCTGTGCGCCACATCCCGCATGCCTGCAGCAGCGACAGCACAGGAGACTGTCCTCTGCTCTCCCTCGCACGGCCACTCTGCAGGCTGCTGGCCTCCCCAGCTGAGGGATGGAGGAGTCACGGAGTCCAGAGTGAGAAAAGTCCTTAGCAACCCCCTTGTTTACCCTCTCTGGAGAAACTGAGGCAGAACCAGTGGTCCCCAGTGGTGGCGTATGGGGAGATAGGGTGACTTGGCAGCTCTGAGCCTCAGCCCCCATCTCTGAAGTGAGGCTGTATTGAGATGCCCTCAGCCCAGGTCCAGCCCTTAGAGTATTGCTCAGCAGAACCTGCCTGTCGAGATGACCTTCCTGGGCCAAGGCCCTGGTGGAGGGACACGGGGTCTGGCACTGGTCTTGCCCCTCTGTGTTGTGGGATGAAGCACATGGGCTTTGGGATCAAAAACTGTCCTGCCTTCACCACTTATTGGCTTGGTGGCCCTGGGCCCTGTCAGAGAAAAACCAGAGCTGAGCAGGAGTTAGAACAGTAACAACAGATTTTATTCAGGTTATTGCAATGGGGGAAAGAGACGTCAATATAGAACCGGGCTTAATTCCAAATACAGCATCGCAAGTGGGAATTATAGCCACAGAGCAGGGTGGGGGTCAGTGGGTGGAAAATTACTAGGAGGAAGCATCAGGGGTGGGGGGGATTCTGGCTAAACCGTCTTCACAGGATTCTTGCTGAAGACAGGCCAGGGTGGTCAGACATCACCCGGGGGATGGTGGAAAATGAGGAACCCGATTAGATATCAAGGGTGATCAGATATTGAGAGTGGAGACTCTGGCTAAACCAGCTTAGCGGGATTCTCTCTCTCTCTCTCTCTCTTTTTTTTTTTTGTGAGGAAGATTGGCTCTGAGCTAACATCTGTGCCAGTCTTCCTCTATTTTGTATATGGGATGCCACCACAGCATGGCTTGATGAACGGTGTGCAGGTCCACACCCAAGATCTGAACCCATGAAGCCCAGGCTGCCAAAGCCAAGTATGCGAACTTAACCACTACACCACCAGACCTGCCCCCAGGATTATTGCTAAAATTGGACAGTGAGAGACAAACACAGAAACTCAAAAGTTAGGCCTAATTGGAAAATCCAGGGGAGCCAGAGTAGAGTTAGAGAATCTTTGTCAGCCCTGAGAATCCCAGGCTCAGTTTCCTTATCAGCAAAACAGGTCATTGTGAGGAACCATGTAGCACAGGGCCTCAAATATCAGTTCCCAGAAGTAGCCTCCTTTGCTGGGCTCATTTAGGCAAGGTGCTAAACCTCTCTGGGCCTGGATTTCCCTCTGTGTTACACAGGGGATAAAATACCCCATGAGATGACTCTACCTCTTAAAAGCTCAATGCAAGCTTTTCGTATCTGGGTGATCAGGGGCCGTGGGGATGGCGTCTGTCCTGCCTGACCACGCTGCTGGCTGTGCTGGTGGCCATGGCCATTACAGAGCTGCGGCTACTGTGAAGAAGAGGAAGGGTCCAGGTCATTAGCCCTCGTCTTCCCAGCCATCGTTGCTGAGGAAAATGGGGCCCAGCTTGCTTGAAGAGAAGCTAGAACTCCCCTGGGCAGCCCCTTCCCTCAGCCCCCACTGCAGCAGCCGCTGCTCCCAGTAAGGGGCGGGGAGGAGCAGGCTGCCGGCTGCTGTACAGTGTGGCTCTAGCACACAGATAAGCTCTGGAGAAAGTGGAAGATGTGGGTGGGAACTGATACCAGCTGATTTTCTTTTTTTTCTGAGCAAGTTTCGCCCTGAGCTAATACCTGTCGCCAGTCTTTCTCTTTTCTTCTTTTTTACACGGGCTGCCGCCACAGCATGGCTACTAACAGACAAATGGCGTAGGTCTGCGCCCAGGATTTGAACCCAGGCCACTGAAGTGGAGTGTGCCGAACTTAACCACCAGGCCACCAGAGCAGGCCCTGCCACCAGTTGGTCTTGCTTTTGCTCCCCTCCCTTGAGTAACGTCTGCTCACAGCCCTGCATACTGCATACGCCTTGTCTCTGCTGCTTTCGCTGCCTGAGCTTCCTAGTTTGCCCTGCACACTGGGTCCCTCCTTCGCTGCTCCTGTCCTCTCCATCCTGTAGGTCCCTGCCTGCCCGACAAGTACTGTCCAACTCCACACACCACCCTGGAGCTGATCTTCCTGCTGGGGGCCTGCTCCTGGTCGCCGCCCAGCCTCGTAACTCCCTCCCAGCTGCCCAGAGTCTTTCTATGCCCACCATGTATGTATGCCAAGCATGGTGTTTGGCCCTGGGGATTCAGGGATAAAGAAATGACTTTGCCCACAGGAGCTTAAGAGTTTCCTGTGCTCCCAGGATGTGCAGGGCCACAAACTGGACCGCTGGGCTAACAAACAGAGCCAGGCCCTGAGGGAGCTCAGAGCCAGGTCACCCCAAGGTGCTAAGGGAGAGCAAAGTCCTAATGGGAGGGGCTGCCTGTTGAAAGCACCTGTGGACTCCAGTATGTCCCTCCTTTCTGGTCTAAGTGAGTCTCACCTGTCTCAGGTCAGCCTGGCCGCCCAGGGACTGGGTGATCCCGGCAAAGATGCTTCCTCCCACTGTGCCTCGGTTTCCCCAAATTCGAGAGCCCTCCCAGCTCTGATGGTCCTCTGCTGTGATGTGTATGGCTGCTGTCCAGCAACTCATGAAAATTAATACCTCAAGGAAGCTTCTGGTTGGTTCTCTCCACTCTCAGCAGAGGCTACATCCAGGGCTTCTGACCTTCGGTGAGTGGCCGTGAGGGGCTCGGAGAGCTGTAGCACTTTCGGGAGAAATCTGAGGCCTCACACCTCTTCCCTTATCCTCCTGGTGGCAGACTCTGGCCAAGGTGTTGCTGGCCAAGCTCTGTGGCTGGCGTCTGCTTATCCTCAGGGATCTGGGTGGTGCTTGGCTGGTGTGTAGGCACCAGACTAGCCACAGGAGCAGGGGGCCTACACCTGTGGAGTGTGTTGCTGGAGCAGTGCGCTGGCATACTGCACACTGGCCTCTCCTCAGATTCTCCTGGCCTCCCTGCAAGGCAGGCAGAGTGACCCACTTTACACATGGGAAAGCTGAGGTACAGAGGTGCTGCTGCCTAGAGCAAGACAGTCAGGCCCTGGAAAAGCCAGTCTCATTTTTCTGACTCAAAGCTCTGTTCTGCATCTTGACTACCTCTCCACCGCCCACCCAGTATCATGTGGAATGAAGGATCTGGCAGCATTCGCCTGAAGAAGGTGGTGGGGGTCTGCTGGCTACAAGTTTCACAAGTGTTGTTATGGACAAGAGGGACAAGTTTGTTCTACACTGTGAGCTAGAGCAGAATAAGGAGGCATGGAAAATTCCAGAATCAATCTGAGAACATCTCCAGGAAACCCTTTCTCTTAGGGCAGGTCAACAAAATGGAACGGCTGCCATGGGGACCTTAGAGGGCTCAGAGATTCTGTGACTCCTGCCCTGTGCCCCTGGCTTCTTTAGAGGTGGAGTCCCTGGGCTGTGGGTGGCCCGGAATGCTGTGAGTGTCCTGGTCAGGGGAAACTAGACACTCACGCAGAGTCCAGGGAGCCCTGCAAGAAGACTGTTTTCTATCTCCCGTTAGTGAGGAAACTCCTCGAAGGGTTGTCACGGCTGGTGGAGGGGGGAACATGCCAGGCTGGGGGCCGTTTGGGAGGTGGCATGAAGAACATGGACTCTGGAGCCAGCCAGCCTGGCTCCAGGACTTCCTAGCTGTGGACCTCGGGCAGGTTACCTAACCTCTCTGCCCTTCATTTTCCTCATCTATCAAATGGACATCATAATAGTGCTCAATTCATACAGCTATTATGAGGATTAAAAACCTTAACATAAAGAGCTTAAGTCAGCAAGCACTCAACACGTGTTAGTTAAACAAAAAAACACCATCAACAAGACTTGACCGGACATGGAGATCCCGAAGGCCTGAAGCCCTGCAGACTCCCACCTGGATGGGAACATCCTGGGCTGACGGCCTTGGGAAGAGGCCCCTGGGAACTCCCATAGTTGCTGAGTCACCTGCTGACTCGAGTTGAAGGCCTTTGGGTTGCTTTACCTGCTCTCATCCCTGCCCACCCAGCTAGGCGCTGACACTGTGGAGCTTGCTGCGAACCACCAGGCAGCAAACCAGGGCCCAACTCTCCTGCTTCAGAGTGGAGCGTCAGTCTTTGCTCAGCCTCGGTTTCCTCATCTGTAAAGTGGGCAGAGGGGCACCTGTGCTGCTCTGCGCCCATGGCTCTGGGGAGAATCAATAGGGAAATGCTTTATCAGGTCAAGTGACATGCACCTGTGAGGAGCTGTCCTGAGCTAGTCGCCTCCCCTTCCCTTCTCAGAAGAGCTAGGAGGTAGCTACATCCCAGATACCAAGCCCGGAGGAGGGAGAGTATCTGTCTTCAGGGGATTCAGTTGTGTGGGCTCCCTCCACAGTGTAGAGAGCAGAGCCCAGAGTGGGCTCTCCTCACCCCCTTCCTGGCTGTGGAACCCCAGGCACTGCCCTCCCCTCACCGCAGAGCTCCAAGGCAGGGAAGGAAAGGGTACCACAGAATCCTTGCTGAAGTTCAGGCTCAGTGTCGGCCAGCCTGGAGATGGAGGGCAGGTCCAGGCAGCCTCCATTGAAAGCCCTGGGCCAGCAGAGTGACTGGAGCTCCTGGCAGACTCAGCAGGAGTTCTGCAGAACACCTTAGATGAAGTTTACTTTGCTGGAGCAGTCAGTCCTGCTCCTGGGCATCCATCCAAAGATGTTGTCACACTGGCCCTTAAGAACAGATGGAGGCCACCTGGGTATCCCTCACTAGCAGAGTAGAGAGGTGGGGTGTGGTGGGGACACAGGATGGTGCTCTAGGCAGCAGTCTAAAGCAAACGGTTTAGACGTTCCTGGGACCTCATGGATGGATTGTGAAACATAGTTTGGTCAACGGCACTGTTAGTGTTGCGTCCCATCCCCCTCCCCACTGACTTCCTGAAGGCTGGTTCCAGGGTGGGGGCAGTGAGGACCCGAGATGCGCCTTCCTAGAAAGTAAGCAAGTGCATCAGAAAGTGCTGGGGGCACGTCAGAGACTAGAGCCAGATTGAAGGGGCGCCTGCTGGCCAACTGGGGCAATTTGAGCACCAAAATACTCCAATACGATAAGGAACTGTGAAACATAGGAGTCTACGTTGATAATCAGTAGATGAGTGGGAGAGGAGGGAGGGCTCTTGCTTAGAGTGAAATACTGGGGTTGGGAAATCTTCATTTTGCAACCATCATGAAGATCAGATCAGGCAAGCCTCCTCCGTGGGTGTTAAATCTAGGGGCGATGGATGCTAAATTTTGATGAGGAGCAGGATATTTGCATGCTCTTAAAGTGTGTCCCGACAGACTTCTTGTTAGTTGCAAAGGAGGAAAAAGAACAGTAATTATATGGTGGAGAAATCAGGTAACCCTGGACTGGGTGAAGAAAATTAACGTCACTTATGAGGGACAGATGGACACCATGTATCTCCGGATGCGACACCCCGAGAAGAACAAGCCACCTGCGCAGTGTTTCAGCTGCGGATGCATAATCCCCATCTAATCCTGAGGAAACACCAGACAAACACAAAACAAGGGACTCTATCAAAAAGACAGGGGTAATGGCGTGACATTCTTCCAAAATGTCAACATCATAAAAGACAAAGGAACCCAGAGAGTCATGACAACTAAATGCAGTACCTGACCCTCCACTGGATCCTGTGCTGGACTAGGGGATGCTAAAAAGGACATTTTTAGGTCACCTGACAATGCTGAAATATGGGCCATATGTTAGATAAGCATTCTGTCAATGTAATTTATGAAATCGATAACTGTGGTTATGTAAGAGAATGTACCTATCCTTTTTTTTTTTTTGGTGAGGAAGATTGGCCCTGAGCTAACATCTGTTCCTAATGATCCTCTTTTTGCTTGAGGAAGATTGTCACTGAGCTAACATCCGTGCCAATCTTACTCTATCTTGTACGTGGGATGCCACCACAGTGTGGCTTGATGAGCCGTGTGTAGGTCTGCACCCAGGATCTGAACCCATGAACCCTGGGCCACCAAAGTGGAACATGCAAACTTAACCACCATGCCACTGGGCTGGCCCCCTAGAGAATGCCCTATTGTTAGGAAAGACACAATGAAGTAGGGATGAAGGACCTTGATATATGCATATTACCCTCAAATAATTCAAAAAACAATCGTGTGTGTGGAAACAGAGCGCACTCGTGCACAAACAATAAAGCAGAGGGTAAAATGTTAACAATTGGTGAATCTTGGTAAAGGGTTTATGGTGTTCTTTGTACTGTTCTTCCTTTGTAACTTTTTATAAGTTAGAAATTATTTACAAATAAAAAGGTAAAAAGAAAATGATAACTTGAGACAATAATATTCAAAATGTCCTAAGTAAACAATTCTTACCCTGAAGGTCACATACTAGCCGTTCACCAGACACGTACCAGATGGTTCCACTTATATTAAGTTCAGGAATAGGCCAGATGAATCAATGATGAGAAAAATCAGGGGTATAAACTGGGAAGAGAAGAAGGGACCCCTGTGGGCATTCTTGGCACGTTCCAGTCGATCTGGACGGAGGTCCCCCAGTGCAGACATGTGCACACCTCCTTGCACGGTAAGCATTATACTGTCTGTGTATCTCCAAAACAATTTAGTGGTACTTAGTGAAAAAACACAGAAATAGAATGAGATCTATAGCACAATACCATTTACCTAAGCTAAAAATATGTGCATAACGTGCACCAACGTGGTCCAAAATTTAAAACAAAACAACCACAAAAACAAAAACTCCTCACCTCTGCCCAGCACACGGTGTCCTGGAGGCAGGAGCTGGCTCTCGCCATTACTGACAGCCTGCGACTGTGCCAGCTCGGAGGGGTGAGGCCCTGGCCCTGTCCTGGGCTAGGGTGGGAGGTCATATGGGATCTGGGCTGCTCACAGAGTGGGATCACGGGGGGCGAACACAGCCAGAGCTTCTGCGGGGACAGCGCTTGCATCCAGGGCAGCACAGCCCTGGGCCTGGATGGTATAGCATTGGGCTGATTATCAGCTGCCTACTGTGTGTCCAGACACTGTTCTGAGTGCTTTGTGTTAACTCCTCTGATCCTTACAACAACCCCATTGGATAAGTGCTATTATTTCCCCCATTTCACCAATGAGGAAACTGAGTCACAGGAAGTTTGATTAATTGGCCTAACGATACACAGCTAGAAAAATGGCTGAGCTGGAATTTGAACCCAGGTGGTCTGGATCACTCTCTAAACCACAGTATGCACCCTCCTAAGTAGAGACTTCCCTATATGGTGGTCTAAAATGGGGAACAGAAAAACAGATCAGGTTGTCCCACAGGGGTCCTGGGCCCAGGCGGGGGGCCTGGCTCCCTGAGCTGAGGGGTCCTACCATCCTTGGTGTTCCAAACTGCCCGCAGGGCTGGGCCCCTTCTAGATGCCATTGATACAGCTTCCAGTCCCCCTGCTCCCTGCTTTCTCTGGCATGCTGCCGCATGCTTTTGCTCACCAACCTCGAACGCCCCTTCCCCTCATTCATATCCTGCCCACCCCTCAAGTCCGAGCACAGCTGCCCCCTCTGTGTCCAGGCTGGCTGCTCCCTCCCTGAGCTCCTACCGTCTTTTTGAGAACATGTGTTCCAGCTTGTGCTCAGCTAATTACAAGCTGGTTGTCTTAGGCAAGTTGACTTAACTTCTCTGGGCCTCAGTTTCCTTTAATAATGTTATCTAATATTCACTGAGTACTGTGTGGAGTTAACCACTTTAAAGTGTACAATTCAGTGGCATTTAGTACATTCACAATGTTCTGCAACCATCGCTTCTATCTCATTCCAAAACACTTTCATCACCCCGTCCACATTAGGCAGTCACCCTCTATTCCCACCCCCCGTGGCCCCTGCAACCACTAATCTTTCTATCTCTATGGATTTGCCTATACTGGACTTTTCATGTAAATGGAATCATGCAGTATGTGACCTTTTGCATCTGGCTTCTTTCACTCAGCATGTTTTTGAGATTCATCCAAGTTGTAATATGTGTCAGCGCTCCATCCCTTTTCGTGTCTGAATAATATTCCCTTCTGTGGATGTACCACATTTGGTTTACCCACTTCTCCGTTGATGGACATTTGGCTATGGCGAATCTTGCTGCTGTGAATATTTGTGCACAAGCATTTGAGGACCTGTTTTCAATTCTTTTGGTTCTTCCCAGGAGTGGAATTGCTGGGATAAATGGCAATCCAAAAGTTTAACTTTATTTTGGGGGGTGCTTTCCTGCCTGTGTTGTAATGCCCTGGGGGGCCCTGACAGCCTTTCGCGCTGGGCTGGGCGCCAGCAGCTGGGCCCCCCGTGCAGGGAGTGCCTCTCCAGCAGGGTGAGCTTCTCCCTGTTCCCTCGTCCTTCTTCTCTGCCTGCCTGGCCCCCTAACCTGTCCTCTCTCCCCAGCAGATGTGCCCGTGGAGAAGCTGGCCGCCATGCCCGCCTTGCGCAGCATCAACCTCCGTTTCAACCCGCTGAATGCCGAGGTGCGCGTCATTGCGCCACCGCTCATCAAGTTTGACATGCTCATGTCTCCAGAGGGCGCTCGGGCACCCCCACCGTAGGCCTGTCTCCTCCTGCCCACCCACCAAGGGACAGAGGCCACCTGGCCTGACACCCTGAGGGGAGGGTGTCCCTAGGCCCATGGGAGGCCAAGCTTGGGGGACTGGGGGTGGGTGGGCGGAACAGTGCGTGGTGGGGGGGTGCGGCCAGTCCAGGATAGACAGCTTAGAGCAGTAGCGGGCCCTGGAAGGCCCAGAGAGAGGAGGCGCAGTGGGGGCTGGAGCCCAGACTCCAGGCACTCACAGCTTCCGTGCAAACTTGGGCAGACCCCCCACCCTCTCTGAGCCTTGTTATTTGGGAAAAGGGGTGGAGGGGGGAACCTTTGCCTCCTTTGGGCTCCTTGGAGGCTTTTTAGGCAAAACATGCCTCCAAGTTACCCTCCAATCTTCGGGCACCTTCTGAGCCCACAGATGAGCATCGCGGAGCATTTTCTGGGCGCCTGTGGGTTTGAGGCCTAGTTTCTAGTGCTGAGAGCCAGTCGCTGCCCTGAGAGGCATAGAAGACAACCTCCATCTATTCATTGCTTCCTGAGAACCAGCCTGGATGAGGCCCTTCCCAGGGCCCTGTGGGTCTCTAGATTGGTGGGAAAGCTGTGGAGAGTGTGGCCTGGCGCTGCAGCGGGCTGAGAACATTTACATAGGAGCCCAAGGCCCAGCAGGCCGAGAGACCAGGGAACACATCAAGTCAGCTCTGTCCTTCCTCATGATGTCAGTGGGGTCAGAAGTTCTGAGTGCTCCTGGGGACGGACCAGGTGTGCCTGGCATCAACCCTTGAGCCGCAGGAGAAGTGGCCGGAGAGAAACAAAGCCACGTGTGCCTGTGGCTCTGGTCTCGGGTGATTGGGTGGCCACCGCCACCACACTCTCCTTCTGGCTGCCTTATCATTGGTCCATCTCGGGACAGAAGGCACCACGGACCACTGAATTTGTGATCAGCCAGCTCCCAGGCCACCACCCAAAGCCCTGCTGACCTAGTCACTTCTAAGCCCTCAGCCTGGAGTCTAGGATGTGACCAACCTTCCCTGTTTGCCCAGGACTGAGGGGTTCCCAGGACATGGAACTTTCACTGCTAACACTGGGACAATACCAGCAAACAGGGACAACTGGTCCCCCTGCCAGGTGGGGGCCTGGGGCTCTTGCTTTATGACAACGTCTGTGGTTTGTAGAACCCTTGACCTCTTGATCCCCAGGTATCTACCCCCCACCTTCTGATCTGTGGGGCAAGCAGGCTCAGAGTCCAGAGCCCAGCTTGTCTGGACCTTGGTCTTGATCTATGGGAGACACCTGAGGCCCCATGACTTGGACAAGCCAGGCCACCCACATCCTATGTCCATGGACTGGTAGCCACTCTTCTACTCCTAGGATTAAGCTGTTCAGAGCTGAGAGCACTGGCCCTTTCCCAGAATACTCCCATTCCCTTTATCCCAGTCCTGGGGCCTGCCCCTGCCCAGGCGTCCTGTCTCTTGGCAAGAAGCTGACAGCTTGGGACCATTGTTGGTTCCTCACTGAGCACTTAGCGTTCCGAGAGATGCTGTGTTCCCTCTGCTTATCTCACAAGGCCTGGTTGGCCAAGCTCTGGGAAAGTGGTTCTCCAGGGCTACAGAATTCAGCTGTGGACACTGGGGACAAGTTGGGGCTGCAGTAGTCCAGGCTGGCCTTGCCCCACCCACCCTGTGTCCTGGAGTGCAGTTTCTCCTTGTGGAAGAAGGGGTGCACTTTTCTGATACGCACAAAGGCATTGTGTGGCCAGAGCCTTGCAACTCAAAGTGTGGTCTGTGGACCAGCAGTATTGGCATCCGTGGGAGCTTGTTAGAAATGCAGAATCCCAGGCCCCATCGCAGACCTCCGGAATCAGAACCTACATTTCCATGAGATCCCAGGTGACTCCTGCAAGCACTTTACAGTTTGAGAGGCAAGGGCCAGGGGGCGACCCTGGGGATGTCCTCAGAGTGGAGGGTGAAAGTTCTCAACTCTCCCCCTGCCATCCCCAGGGCTCTGAGTCTGTGCTCCCCCTCCCTACACCAGCCCCCGGAAACCCTGGGCTTCTTAGAACTTTTCAGAGTCTTCATGGCACTCCCAGCGAAGGGAGTGACCGGCGGTCTCCAGGAAATGGGGGTCAGGTGTGCCTGGCCCTGTGGCCACTGCCTTTCTGGTTAACCTCTGCATGCCAAGTTCCTGCTTCCCCAGGTCCTCACCTCAGGCCTTGGGAGGGGTTGCTTCTAGAAGCTGTTTTCTTTCTGCTTGGCCAGTTTGCCCTTGCCTCTCTGGGAAAGCTGGGGCAGTCAGAGAAGCCCCAAATCAGAGCCCACCGTGTGAATGAGCCCTTAGCTTCAGTCTGCAATAAAGAGTGCACTGGTTTCCTCTGCCTGGTTGGCGACTGACTCATTCTCACTGCACAGACCTCCCGTAGCCTGGGTGTCAACCCGCCCACCTGGGAAGAGGAGGGACTGCCCCTCTTGAAAGCGTGAGGTAAAGAAAGCCATTCAAGGTGTTCCTCAGAATATTCACGGATGGGCGCAGGCTGCAGCCACACAGGATTGACATGTGCCCTAACACAGTGCTGCTGCAGGGCAGCCGGACGTCAGCCCTGGGGGAGGCCCGGACACCTGGGAAAGGACAAAGGGACCCACTGTCCCCACATTTTTCCTTTACTGATGGGAGAAATTACACTCTTGGTGGTTCATTCTGCAGGGTCTGTGCTTCCCAAAGAGGAGTCTCTGGACCAGCGGCATCGACATCACCAGGGAGCTAGTGAGACATGCACATTTCTGGCCCCACCCTGTATCTAGAACGAGACACTCTAGGGGTGTGGCCCAGCACTGTTTTAACAAGCCCCCAGCTGTTCTGACGCAAGTGAGAAACCGCTTCCGGGTACACACTTAAAGTCAATCTTTGTTTTCTAAATCAGAAAGGCCAACCTGAATTTGCCTTGAGTTTTAGCCCAGACCCTGCATTATTTTTATTTAACAAATACATACGGAGCTCACTGGGTACCAGGCAGTGTCTAAGCGTGTTATAGATGTTAACTCCTTTAATCCCTGTGACGTCCTAGCCAGCTCTCTGAGTTGGACAAATCCCTTTCTCCAGGCCCTGTTTCTGTCTGTAAGGTGAAGGGGCTGCACCGGGAGATCCTCGAGGGCCTTTCTGGAACTCGCATGGTCACTATTTCTCCGATTCGGGGGCCCTGCCATAACTGTCTCCTGAGCCTGGACTCAGGCTGCTGCCCACCCCCACCCAAAGGTCAGACGGAGGACTCCCATCTGACTCTGTCTCTTCTTGTCGAATGCTGACTCAAATATACCATCAGATCGCCCTATTGGTCCGTCAGAACTGAGCCGACTGCTCGCTGAAGGGAAAGCTTTGCCCGAGTCTGAGGAGAGTGTCGGCGCCCGGAGGGCAGAGTCTTGGTGGATTTCGGGTCTGGTTTCAGGTGGGGCTCTCAGTGCAAGGGAAGACACCTCGACTGGGACTGAGTGCAGATCATGATATAGTTTAGGATCGGTGGACACAACAAGGGGTATGTTGAGGGGAACGGTTGATCTTAAGGTGTAAATTCTCTTTTTATGCTGTTTGCTGAAGAGTTGAGCAGTTTGGTGTTCCTTTAAATGATTCTTTTGGGAATCTCCTAGAATGAACAATAAAATGATTTACAATTTACTTCCTGGGCAAGATTTTCCTGGAATAGTAGTACCGTCATGTTGAAGAAGATGGATGAATAACCAAGTCTTATTAATGTAGACAGTAGGCTGTGTGGGGTTGGAGGGGTTTTTCTTTCTTTGAGATATAATTGACACATGACATTATATTAGTTTCAGGTGTGCAACATAATGATTCAATATATGTATGTATTGCAAAATGATCACAATACCTCTAGTTAACATCCCTCACCAACATAGACAGCTTTGATTCTCAGTCTCCCCAGTACCATGTTGGACCCTAGACCCTTACTTTGGAGCTTCCCTTTACGTGAAATGTGTCTGTCCCTTCTCAGAAAGCCAGCCCTGGGCCGGGGAGCAGTTCCTGGAAGGGTGAGCATTGGCAGCCGCCCCAGAAGGCCTGGCCAGAGCCTGGGAGAGGTGCCAAGGCCTGGGAGATGACATGACTCAGGGCATGGACTGGGCCGGGCCCAGAAGCAGCCAGACCTTGCTGTGGATGCATGTCTCAGGGCCAGGTGGGGCAGAACCATTCCTCCCAAAAGGGACCCTCTGCTTTAGGTCCAAGCAAGAGCACTCTGTGAGCTCCTACTGTTTATCAGGACTGGGCAGGCACTGTATGATTTCTCATTTACTATTAGCAACACTCCTCTTGGTGCCCACTCTGCAGATGAGGCAGGAGGCTTAGTTAGGGGTCCACATGTGGCTAGGAAGGAGCAGAGCTGGGGTTTGAACTGGAGGCTGGCTTGGATGGAAGAAGCAATCACTTTTTCCAACTCGCACCTTCCTTCTCCCATCACATTCCTGTAAAGAGGCCTCTCTGAGCCTTGCTTTTCTCATCTATGAAATGGGTTCTAACCTGCCTTCCCTGATGTCATGGGGGTTAACAGCAGAGGGTGGAGGAAAGTGGCCCTTGGTGGACAGCAGTGTGTCCATTTCACCTACCTGAGAATGTCCTCACCCATCTGCTTACGCCTGCCGTGTGTGGGCCCAGCCTATGGTGCCCTGACCAGAACCTCGCCTCCCCAGGCAGTGCAGAGCTGCCTGTCATACCTTTCTGGAGCACATCTGGATGCTGATGGGAGATTTACTCCCACAGGGAGTAAGAAGACCCACAGCCCACCGCTCATCCCATCTTCACAGTTCAGGAATCTATGAAGCTCCTGTCAGGCCTCAAGGACCACTGAAGACAGGATGATAAGGCATTCGATGCCTTGGCCAGGAGCCAGCTGGGGCTCATGCTACTCTGTGTACCTCCAACTTCTTACAGCCAAGGGACCTGTGTACCCTCTTTCCTGTAGACGGGAAGTACTTAAATTAGGGTATCTTCAAGGGTGGGACCTGCAGGACTGCCACATTGCACAACTCTGATGGGTGTCATTCACAATGCATTCCAGCTGATTGGCACCTGTTACGTGGGAAACAATGTGAATGGGCCCCTAGAGTTGTGCAAGAGGTGGTGCTGGATCTCTGGACCATCAACGAGAGTCAATCACTGGAGTGCTTTAAGAAGCACATTCCCCAGCCCACCTGAGCCCCAGTAAACCAAACTCAAAGCAAGGCCCACACCTCTGCACCTTAAGTCTCTATTTCTCCTCCACACAGCACCCAGAGGGGCCTTATAAATCCTAAGTCACTCGTCTGCCCCAAGTCCCACAGTGGCTCTCCACTGCACTTCAATGTGAAGCCAAGTCCTTACAATGGTCTGCAAGGCCTGCCTTCTTCCTGTTACTTTCATCCTTCAAGCTTTCCTTTAACACCCAGGTGTGCTCATGCCTCAGGGCCTTTGCATCCCACCAGGAAAGTTTGCTTCCAAACGACTAACAAGCAGTAGGAAGTCTTCCCCACTTTGGTCTTCCCATCCCTCCCAAGCCATGATATTGTGGCTGGGCCTTTTCCTAAGTGGAGTGGCCAAAAGCCAGAAGGCATGACCTGAGGGAAGATGTGCAGCCCTCCGATCCCCCCCACTAGCCTGCTACTGTGCCTGAAGTCCATCAGTATGAGAGCTTTGCTTCTGGTTAAGCATTGTCCTCTTCTTACCACATATAATCATAGGTTCTCTACCCACCACACAAGAGGGGCCAAATAAAAACTGGAACACCAGACTTATGGCAAGGAAAGGTTTTTATTTCGGGTGACATAAGCCAGGAGACAAGAGTGAGCCCTCAAATTTGTCCCATCTCCCTGAAATATGGAGGCCAGGGGTTTAAAGGTTGCAAGGAATGTGTCTGCTTGTGGGGAGGGGGAGCCTGTGGCCTTGCTGGTCAGCACTTTCCCACCAGCCTGCATTTGGCTGTGTGAGGCTGTTTGCAAGGAGAAAGATGGTGAGATAAAGGAATTTGCAGGTAGGTGTCCTTGGTTGTCTGTCTCCATGGTGGCTAGTGGATTCTGGTGCCAGGAAGCCAAGGAGTAAGCAGGGAAAGGGCATGAGTGCTTTGGTTTTAACCCCGTATATGCTGAGTTTAATGTAGGGGAACCAATATCAGGCCAGTATCAATTTCCCCCTATTTTATGTTCCTTCCTCAATCTTCAGGGATTTGGGGTGACAACTTCTCTAGCTTCTTCCTGCTGAATCAGAGCATAGGTTGCTCTATCTCAATGAACCAGTCTTTTAATAAGACAGTGATGCAGGTGGGCTCCCAAAGTTAGGCCTGTACTGCATAAGTAAGTAGCCAGGTATTTCATAAGTGTTTCTAGAGAAACAAAAAGAAAAAACAAGGTTAATTGTTGGAGCAAATTATAAACCAGTTCCTGAGCCCAGGGGGCAGCGAATCGAAAATATTTCTAGAAGTCAGAGTTAAAGCATTTTTTGCCGTTTGAAATGTCTCTGATGGTGTCATTGGGTGTTCAGGTATCTTTCTGAGTGGCTTACATAGTAGCAGGCATGAATCCCTCTTAAGTTTATATTAAGATGTCCAGCTTTAGTTTGCAGGGCTTCAGGGGAAAAAAAAAGAGCAAGTTCAGTTTTCAATGATTCTGAATGAAAATGATGGAAAAATTGAAAATGTTAGTTTAGAGATCTGTAGCCAGATATTTCAGAAGACTAGATGAATTCAGGATCCAGTCCAGTTAACAGATATAAACCAAAACTTCAGACAATTAACAGAACTAGAATCTAATATCCATGAATGTGTATTATAGTTTTTATTGAAACATAATTTTTCTCTCTAAAATCACCCTCATTTTTACTAAAGATATCCAAATTAAGACCCCATTGGTTTACAAAATAAGTCTAGTTTTAATAAACTTGGCTCAATTATTTACATAAGTATAGCAAGAATAGCAATTGATCATATAGGCTCTTTTAAATCTGCTTTGCTGAAAGTTTTTGTAAGGAATCTCAGGTTGAACTTTAAAGGCCAGGAAAACCAGACCAAGAGCTTGTCGTCAGACTCTGCCTGTAATATCTACAGATTTGGGT
Source organism: Equus przewalskii (assembly GCF_037783145.1). Taxonomy (NCBI): domain Eukaryota; kingdom Metazoa; phylum Chordata; class Mammalia; order Perissodactyla; family Equidae; genus Equus; species Equus przewalskii. The sequence continues at coordinate 58,521,576 of NC_091831.1, read as the reverse complement.
GAATTTCTCTCTTCTGAGGTCCTCAAAATATTGAGGTTCCTTGCACCTGCCAGATAAGTAACCTTCTTTACTTACCCAGGATGATTGATGGGAACACGTGAGCAAGATACCAGGCCAATATTTTCAAGTCCAGCTGCTGGACTGCTTCCCAGGAAATCCCAGTCAGCCTGGAGCTGCAGAGCCATAGGCGAGAGCCTCCTGACTGGCTTGCCAAATTGTTACCACATATAATGATAGGTTCTTTAACCGCCACACAAGAGGGGCCATATAAAAACTGGAATAGCCAGGAGACAAGAATTAGCCCTCAAATTTGTCCCATCTCTCTGAAAGATGGGAGGCCAGGGGTTTTAAAGGTTGCAAGGAATGCAGCTGCTCATAGGGTAGGGGAGCCTGTGGCCTTGCTGGTTGGTGATATCCCGCCAGCCTGCACTTAGCCTTGTGAGGCTGTTTGAAGGGAGGAGGATGGCAAGATACAGAAATCTGCAGGTGGGTATCCTTGGTTGTCTGCCTCCGTGGTGGCTAGTGGATTCTGGTGCCAGGAAGCCAAGGAGTAAGTAGGAAAAGGGTATGAGTGCTTTGATTTTAACCCCACATATACTGAGTTTAATGTAGGGGAGCCAAAATCAGGGCTGGTATCACTCTCCCTGTGACCTTATTCCAACCCTGTCAGGATTGCAAAGGGGATTCCTATAGACAAAGCTGAGAGGTTGGACCAGACCCTTTCCTCTCAGAGCGTGGTCCTCAGATGAGCAGCATCAACAATACCCAGGGCCATGTTAGATCTGCAGAGGCTAGGTCCCTCCCCAGACCTTCTGAATCAGAATCTGCATTTTAACAAGCCCCCCCATGTGATCCAGGGGCATGTTAAAGTTTGAGAGGCATGGCATTCTGTGACTTTAAGGTCCCTCTCACCTTCTCAAAGTCTCTGTGATAGGCAGTGCCAAAGTATAACTTTGAGAAGCTAAAAACATGAATCTTGTAAATAGAAGATGAACATGTATCAAAGATTTTATTCAACTCATTAATTAATGAGGGAACCAATAAGATAGTAAAGCTGTTTCCCAGAGCATTTGAAGAACTGGAGTTATCATAGTCCTTAAAAAACAGTATTGGAATAAGATTGCTGTTACATACAACACTGATCAATGTCCTATAGGATAATAAATAGTCAACTTTAGAGTCGACTTTTTACTGGACACAAATCCACAAATTAACATGTAACTTCACAGAGTCCCTTAATTAATGGTAACTAACAAAACCACAGTGCCACGTTCTTGTGGGCAAGCCTGTGGACCAGTGCTTCATGCGTGCAGTTATCATCTTGGCCTCACTTCTAGGTTTTAAGTAATATTTCCTAAAAAAATTCCCCTGGGAGGGCATTATTATCCCTGGGACCAAGTTGATCATCTGCTGTGTGTTTCTGTTAAATGACTGGGGCCACCCAAAGCTTGAGGCAAAGGAAAGAACCAGAGGTGCAAAAAGGAGTAGAGAAGGAGAAAAGCATCTGAAATAAAAATATGTACTAGCAGCTTACCCTGTGTCTGTGACTATGCTAAGTGCCTTGCATTTCTTTTCTTATTTAATCCCCACAACAACATATAAGGTAGCTACTATTTTTATTTCCATTTTATAGATGAAGATGCTGAGGACTGGAGAAGATAAGAACCTGGCCAAGGTCAGACATTAGTCAGTGGGGCAGCTGGGATCCAAACCCAGGCCTTCTGACCAGAGTCGGTGTCTCTTAGAATCAGTGTTCAAGGCCTGGGGAATGGTTTACAAAAGGCTGCGCCTCACCTGGAGGAGGCCCCTGGGCTGCCCCCAGAGAGCTGCACACCTTTCCCAAGAGGCTTCAACACCTTCCCAAAGACTTGTTCTTCCTGGCGCCATGGAGACTGACCAGTACCCCTCCTTGACCTGGAAGCCCTCACCGCCGCCCAGGGTGCAGGACCCAGCCAGAGAGCTGGACTGCCCCAGTGTGCCCCCCTCCCCAGCTCCTCATCAGGAAGAAACTCCTTGCCCTGGGTTCTCCAGAGGAGAAGGTAAACTGTCAGAGTGAGAAAGGTCTGGTCCAAACCTCTCCGATTTTATAGATGGGAACACTGAGTTCCAGGGGAATGTTCGAGAGTGTTCCAGAGGGCACGTGGAGTAATCTGCTCAAGGACATGCGGGGAGCTGCTGGCAGAGCTCAGATGAATGCCCAGGTCTCCTGGCTCCTGCCCTGGGTTCCTTCTGGGCCCTTGCTTGGTCCTGATGTTTGGGAACTCATCTGCTTAGCACTCCTGACCTCTGCTCCTTGGCCATGCTGTCCTAACTGTGCTGTGGGAATGAATCAGCCATTAGAACCCTCACTTGTCATTTATGAACGCAGATACCAACTCAGGCCTCCTTCCTTGGGGAGAACTCACTAATAAGCATTTTAAAGCATTTTGAAGGAATTGGTCCTCAGAGGCTGGCTGAGGAGAGGGAGGGGTACCTCCTGGCTCCCAGGAAGGGACCCCACCAGCCTCCAGACCTCAGCCTCTCTGTAGCTCCCCTGGCTTCACTCTTCAAGGTGATAGTCCCTTCTCCCCTACCCACCACCCCCACCAAATAGATGAAAACACCAGCAGTGTGCCGGGGTCTGCTTCCCAGGGACCATACCACCACGAGGTTCAGACCTTCTTCCCCTTCTCTGTGGATTCTAAGCCTTTTCAAAATGGTGGCTATGCCAATGGCCTTCCTCATCCCAAAGGCCCACATGCATTTCCGATCAGGGAGCAATAGTCTGGGTCTCCCAGTGGAGATGCTTGGCTTTCCCACCACCAGGGAGGTATCCCACAGAGGACTGTGCAGCTTCATGCCAACCCTTCCTCAGGCACCTACCAACTCTCTCAGGCGTCTCAGAACCCACTTCCAACTCTGCTTAGAGGAGAAGTTCAGGTGAGAGGCCAGCACAGGCCTCGTACATTCCATCCACGCCCACCGAGGGCCTGTGACCAGGAAGGATGCCAGGTCATTAAACCTCCAAGGAGAAAGGCTGTCCTTCAGTCATGGTATTGTCCCCTTTGACTTCCATCACTGCCCGCTAGAAAGCCTGATTCTAAGATCACCCTCTACCTCTTCCTCTGCTCCCTGTGGACCCAGGTGTCCACATTCATTCCAGTCGGCACAAGAGGCCCTTCTCCCTTCTCAATCCCACTGCCCTCCTGCCACCTCTTGGTACCCAGCTTTTCAGATGGAAATCAGTTTCCAGGATGGTAGGGCTTTCTGTGGAAAGGCCCTAGGCCACAGCTGTTGGAGGTGGGGTGGGATGGGGAGCAGCTCCCCTGAGGATGAGGAGCCAGGCCAAGGGCTTGGCCAGATTGGGCAGAGCAGGAAGCCCTGAAGAGCAAGGAAGTGATGGGACTCCTCGAGATGCACAGAGACTGGCCTGGAAGACTGCACCCGTAGTTTCTCAGATGCTCCTGGGGTGCCACGAACCTTGAGGGCAGGCTGGGGTGAGGGGCAGCAGGGCCAATGCCCAAGGAGTCCAGAGGAGTGTTCAGCCTCTTTCCTCCACTGTCCAGCTGTGCAATATTGGGTAAGGCATTAGCCTCAGTGGCTCCACGTGCAAAATAGGAACAATGGTGCCTTGCTTGTCTGAAGGGCTCTGGACTTGAGGTTCAAGGCTGGGAAGTAGCCCAGCCCTACGGTCCAGTAAACCTGGGGGGAAGGCATGCTCTGACTGTGCCTCAGGTCTCCTGGGAGCCCCTTGGGGGTAGGGAGGGGAGTGAGAGGAGGCACTTTTTTAATCTGCATGGAAAGCCCTTTCTTCAATCTATCTGGCCTCTACCCACAACTTTGGGGATGAGGACGGGCCCTGTATTTTTGGCACTTGACTTTTGATCCTCAACAACAGCCTGGAGAAGAGGATCATAAATCCCACTTTACAGATGGGGAAGATGAGGTTAGAGGGCTTAAGGGACTTACCCTGGCCACTCATAATAAGTGGTGGAGGAAGGATTCACACCCGGGTCTTTCTATCCATGGCACTGCTCTGCCTGCCCCTCAAAGGCTGGGCCCACTGAGTTCATTCTGTGTGGTGCCAAAGGTACTTGGCACTGGACACATGTTCTGATGATGGAAGAAAGAAGTCTGTAGAAGAGGAGGCAGAAGGAAAAGAAGCTCTGTCATCCAGAACCATTCAAATAAAAAAGATGCGGGGAGGGGAATTGACCACAAGCTTACATTAATGCACTAGAATGATGTGGCTGTTAACAGAAGAAGAAAGGAGGGGAAAACGAAGAAGGAGGAAAAAAAAGTGGAAAGAGAGACTGAATTATTTAAAGCCTAGTTTCCAAATATTTACTGTGGTAAGTGCTTTACTACATGGCAAATACTATTATTATCCCTATTTTGTATATCAGGGGAAACTGAGGCACAAAGAAGTTATATAACTTTCCTAAAGTCACACGTACACTAAATGGCAGTGCTGGGCCAGACTGACTTTACAGCAGTGTCCTGAACTCTGCATTGGTCAAAGGGGCTTGATAGGACCTGTGACAGTTCTAGGTCCTGACCCAGAGGGACTTCAAGAACTGTGAGCACTTCCATAGGGAGGTGGACCCAAGATACTACGTAGCTACCATTTATTGAGCACTTCCCATCTGCCAGACACTCTTCCAAGGGCTTTCCACAGAGTACTCCTTTAATCTTCACACCTCTAGGAGACAGGTGGGATTATTTTCCCCATTTTACAGATGAAACTGAGGCAGGTCACAGGAAGAAAAAAGCCCAGAGAAACTCAGGTGTTTCGTCCACAGAAGGGCAGACTTGAGAGAGGGCACCCTCCCTGCCCCCTCCTGCTGCCCGAAGGGCCGTCCTGCGGGAAGAGGGCTTGATGGGAGGGCAGGAGGATCGGCTGCTGGGCCTTAGGATTGGACACCTGCCCCGGGGCAAGGCTAGACTCAATGACCTCTAAGCCCCTTCCAGCCCTGAGACTCTGCCAGCTACTTGGGGCAGAAGAGGAGCTAGAGGGAAAAGAATAGGAAGAAGCCTGATGTGAATGGTTTCCCCAGAGTCCCCCTGGAGTAAACCCATGGTCCCCAGTAAAGGAAGAAATGGGCCATTCACTCTCTTTGGTCTGCGTGGAACCAGAGATCTTGATTCATGTGACAGAAGTCTATGGTAGTGGTTGATGGGTGCCTTACCGTGGCTGAAATGGTTGGGGAGAGGCAGCCTCTCATCCAGCTCAAGGGACCATCTTTCGAGCATTTACCACGTGCTAGGCAGAACCTGACATCATCTCATTTACTCCCCATGAAATCATTTCACAAACGCAGAAACTAAGACTCAGGTGCTAGTAACACACTTGCCCAAGGATAAGCATCTAGTGAGCACCTGGGCCAGTTAACTCCACAGTCAGTGGTCATCCAAGGGACACACTGTCCCCACTCGCAGGGCTCAGAGCTGATAGGGAGGCCCACCTCCCTCCTTTGGCCCTCCTGTGTATTCACAGCTGCCTCTCATCCCCTTCTCAGGAGGGCCGCAGGGTCCTGGATACCAGCGTCGTGGCTGAAGGTCAGACTGAGTGGGGCAAGGACGAGGAGTGGGGACAGGGGTTGGGATCTGGGGCACCAGGAGAAGGGTGCAGAGTTATTGGACGTCGCTGCCAGGGCTGCAGCGGGCAGTGGGGCGTGTCCCCTAGTTTGGAGGGGTGCTCTGTCCCTTCCGAGGGAGCCGCATCAGGGAGGCGGGCCCGGGACGCCGCCGCTCGGCTGGGTGCCGCTGGCAGGGGCTGCGGCCAGCACAGGTGTGCCGGTTGCCATGGCGACGGCGCTGCCAGCCCCCTCGCCCGCCCGCCCGCCCCGGAGGCGCTGGGCAGCGGGCGGCGGAGCCGGGCAGGCAGCAGCGCTGCACCAGAGTCTTCAGCCCCGGCCATTGGCCGGCTGACTCCGGGCCCGAGGGGAGCGACACCCAGCGAAGGGCTGGGGCCTGCGAGCGCACCATCCCTGCCCGCTTCCACCGGACTCCGGACTCGATCCGCGGAGCGCAGAGGCAGAGGCGCGGGCCGGGCAACCCAGCGCAGGGAGACAGCTTCTCCCCTGTCAGCTTGGAGGGGCCCGGTGCCTCCCTCCATCGGAGACTGTCCCGGAGCGGGCGGGAGTGGGCAGCATGGAGGGTGAGTGACCCGGGGACTGGGGGTGATGGGACCGGGGGTGGGCGCGGTACTGACTCAGGGGCAGTGAGAGAAGGGAAAGAAAAGGACCTGGGGTGTCCAGTCACAGAGGGCTATCCAGAGCCAGACACTGTGACGCTGTGTGTGTGTGCATGAGACAGAGATAGAGAGACACTGAGAGAAAGACCTAGAGTGCTCTGTAGTGTGTGTGCCCGTGTGTGTGTGTGTGTGTGTGTGTGTGGAGAGAGAGAGAGAGACAGAGACAGAGACAGAAAGATAGAGATAGAGAGGGAGAGAAAGACCTGAGGTGTGTCGGTGTGTGCATAGCATCTCCCTCCTGCCTGGGCAGGGGATCATTTGAAACCAGGTGAGGACAGCTTGGCTATTAGCTTTAGAGAAATTGTAACTGGCTTTGCCGCTAGAAGGGGTGGGAGTAGTGGGGGAGATGGAATTCTAGACAAGATCTCCATGCAGAGAGAATTTCTCTCCCTGGGGGAAAGGGGAGGGGACTATGGACCACGTAAAGCTCCAAGCCCCTCTCTCAGCCAGTGTGGGCAAGGGAAACTTTATTTAAGCTAAGAAACTGGAGGACTGAAGGCTGGTCCACTGGCTTGCTGGGTGTCCTTGGGATGGTGCCTAAACCTCACTGTGCCACTGGTTACCCACCTGTTGAAAGGAGAAACTTACATTCAGCTGGCTTCACAGGGTGGGGCTATGAAGGCTGTGAGGGTGAAAAAAGAAGATGTGTTGAATAAATTCATGCTGGTAAGAGAAGACTGCTGCAGGAGGTAATAAAACCCTGAAATTCTGAGCAAGTAATTGTAAACACTGCTGGCAAGAAAGAAAAGGGAGTTTTACAGAACATCTTGTGCGGCTGCACTTGTAGCTTTCCAGTGAGCTAGGGTTTGAAAAGTGCGCACACAAAAGATGCAATGAGGAATGCATAACCCTAGATGAGTCTGGAAGATTGGAAGGATCTCTAAGAATAGTGTTAGCAAGACTCTGAAGCCCGAGAGAAGAGAAGCTGGGGAAAACTGGGGAAGAAGCTTCAAAGTAAGTAAGGACAACAAAAAGGAATCTGCTCAGGGTTTGGGGTGCGTGGTGTAATCCTAATGCACAAGGGAGGACAGGCAGAGCAGGGCACCGGCAATTTTAATTCAAACAGTGGAATAAAGAGCATAACGAGGAAATTGAAACCCAAGACAGGCGATGGAGAGACAGCATCCAGCCACATACAGTCGGAGCCCAGACAAATGACATCCCAGGGGCCTGGAGGCATTTGCAGATGTAATCATTGCCTCAGAGGAAATTACAGAGAGTGAAGGAAGTGCCAGAAAACTGAAGATGGGCAAATGTCCTGATTTTCAAAAAAGAAGGAAAGAGAGTTTTTTTAAAAAAAAAAAACCTCTAAAGTACTAAGATTAATATCAACCTCTGCTAAAATTCCAGAATAAATAATCAAACACAGAGAACACTTAGGAGACAATAAAGCAATCACACTTCTGAGGATTCTTTCAAAGGACGCCATTCTGTGCACTCACAAAGATAGGTGTGTGAGCGTCTGCCTCACAGTGCACGCTTGGAAACCATGTAGATGTCCGTAAATTAAGTAAATTGAGTGACGAGACACAACTGCAGTGGCATGGCTAGGCAGACATTAAGAACTGTGTTTAGGATTTTGTTTACTGGTATAAGAATATATTCACTGCCTACTGTGAATACTACTTTTTAAAAAAAGAAGCAGGTTTTAGAACGTGTGTACTATGATCTCCTTTATGCAAAATTACATAGGCTTATTATTGGATATATATGTAAAATATATGCAAGGAGATGGTCTTTGGATCTATCACCTAAGAGATAGGTCTAACATCTTTGAATTTTCCTGCCCCTGAAAGCATACCCTAAGAGAAGGGCTGGGTACAAGGAGTTTATTTGGGAGGTGATAACTAGAGGCAGAAGTCAGAAGGGTGAGATGGGAGAGGGAGAAAAAGCAAGGAATGGGTACATGAATGAACTGGGTTTAGCTGTGGGCGCTTGAGGGTTCTATCCCTCTGGGGACCCTCTGAGAAAAGTGCAGAATGAACCTGAAATTCTGCCCACACGAGATGAGGACCTGACTGCTGTTCACCCCTCTCCATCGATTGAGGGTTGCCCCACTCCTGCACTTCTAGGTGGTTCCTGATCATGGCTTCAAAGAAAGCAAAGCAGAGAGACCCCTGGACGCAGGCTTGAAGGGGCACTAGAAGTGCAAGGAAGTGTCCCCCCCAGCGAGAATTTTTGGGCCGAGGAGCTGTGGCAGGAAGCATCACAAAGGCGGCAGCCGCGGGGCTTCTCTCTGGGCGGGAGAGCTCAGTGGCGTTTGCTCTCTTCTTTCGCAGTGCTCAGAGCTGTTTTATAATAAGCACGTCATTTTTTTTTTTTAAGATTTTATTTTTTTCCTTTTTTTTTCTCCCCAAAGCCCCCTGGTACATAGTTGTATATTCTTCGTTGTGTGTCCATCTAGTTGTGGCATGCGGGACGCTGCCTCAGCGTGGTTTGATGAGCAGTGTCATGTCCGCGCCCAGGATTCGAACCAACGAAACACTGGGCCGCCGGCAGTGGAGCGCGCGAACTTAACCGCTCGGCCACGGGGCCAGCCCCAATAAGCACGTCATTTTTATAAAAACAAAAAAATGTTTCAAAACGAAAGAAAATAATGTACTGCTCATTAGGAGCCAATATTAATGCTCACTGAGAACAAATCAGCCTAAACGTACCAATTTTCCTCTTTCAGACTGGGTCTCTGAGAGATAGAAAGCTGAATTATGAGGTTTCAGCAGGATGCTGCAAAGATTTCTCAGAAAGCCCTGTGAACTGATGGAGAGACGTGGGAAAGGGGCTGGAGGACTGACAATGGAGCTTTCATTAAAGGCTTAAATGCAGCCTGGAGATCCCTTGGACTCTGATCTTGATGTGACATTAAATAATTTAGAGGGAAAGTAAAAAGCATGCTTATCAAAGCTGTGGATAAGAGCCAAAACACCCACACGGCAACAGATTCAAGGTTTAAGGGTGTCTCAACATGCCAGAATGCTGGGTCCAATCTAAGAAAATGAAAGGTAAAAGTAAGTGGAATGCAAAGTCCTGAATTTAAGTCCAAAAATCAATTGCATACATTTAAAATGGGGGAGATCTGGCTTGTATTCTTGAGGAAAATTACTGGGGGGATCAAAATGTACTGACAGTAAGATGGGCCTGGAATTCCTCTCAATGAAGAGTGGAGCCCCTGAGATGTTCAGTGTGGGAAAAAGGCAGGGAGAGGGCCGATGATCCTGGGGACAGCAGCTCACCTTTGTTCTCTGTGGCTCCAGAGAGCACATTACAGTAAGACAATTCAACTCAACATCAGGAAGAACTTACTGTCACTCAGAGCTGGCCTGGAAGCTGTCTCCTCATCAGTTCTCATCCAGCTTGAGTAAAGGGGACTGAGAAGGGGGCAGAAGGGGGAATTCTTGGGTGGCTGGATCAAAAACATGGCCTGGAGGGTCTCTGAGGGCCCAGAAGCCTGCTCCCAATGCCTGAGGACAGACACTGCAGTCTGCAGAGCCCCCTGCTGCGTTGCGGGGGCCAGCCGGGCAGTAACCCCCATCCAAGCCTTCCCACTGGGCCTTGACTGTGGTGGCGTGCTGTGCAATAAGTCAGCAAAGGACAGCAAATCAGATCCACTCCTAGTGGCTTCCTCAGAGTCCCTCGTAGCCTCCACAGCTGCCTACTGGGCCTGGGAGCTCTGTGGCTGGGGGACGCCATAGGCTGGGAGGATATATGTTCACACTGGCTGGAGGAAGTGGGGAAGTGGCCTGTGCAGAGGAAGGAGGCCACTGGAGAGAGGAGGAGGCGAGGAGCAAGCCAGCTGGCCTCCCTGTAGCCCAGGACACAGAAGCATTTTGGAGGTCCAGGGGGGTTCTGCTTTTCCATGCCCCTTGGAAATGCTGCCAGAGACACTGTGTCCTGTTCTTTTTCACAAAGCACTTCATCCCCTTGGGGTCGCCCATCCAGCCTGGGAGGTGGGCGGGGAGACAGCCTCACCCCCACTTAACAGATGATGAAACTGAGCTGAGGAGCTGCAGCTTGCCCTGGCTTGAAACTACAGTGGGTCTGCTGGCTCTCTGCACAAATGGCCCAGATTCTGGGGACTCTTGGGGCTGCAGTCTCCATGGAGCCCACCTATCCACTGTCTGCACCTTCCTGTCTTGCTGGGAGTGAGGAATGGGAGGAATCTCAGCTGCTGCTGGGGAGGCAGAGGCCAGGTAGGTGCAGTTCTGGTTCCCACTGGGGCCATGATCTGTCCGATGGCAGTCTGTCCTGCTTCTAGCAGTGAGTAGAAGCAATAATTATAGTAACTATTTCTCCTCCAATTGTTGTGTGGCCCTTTCTATTGCAAAGACCCAAGGTTATTAGAGCCAGGAAAGGCCTGAGTAAGCAGCTGCTCGGCCTCGATTTCACAAATGAGGAAATTGAGGCACAGAGAGTGGAACTGACAACACAGCTAATTTCTACCAGATCTACATAAGATATAAATATAAAATAATTAAATTCAGTCATTCTTTCTCAAAAACCTTTTGCTACTCTGTCATTATTAACTGAAATTGCACCATTAGAGCTTTGCTTTTTCTGATTCAAGATTTGACTCCCTTTAAAATTGAAACACCATAAAGAGACACAGCACTTTAAGTTGTTATGAGTCATTTCCTCATCCATGTGAACAAGTTTATCAGAATCTTTCCTAAAAGAAGATCCTGCTAGGAATAGGGAGAGAAAGAATATAAGTAGCTTGGGACAGGGACACTGAGACTCTGAGTGGTGATTCCTGGTTGGGAGATATTGGGTGGGGGAAGAATGAATCCCAAAGGAGGTAGGTGTTCACTTCCATTACTTCTCAGTTGAGCCCAGACTAGGCTGGCTCTCCCTCTGGCACTGTGTGCCTGCTTCTTCAGGAAAGGTTTTAGATGACACAGGCAGTATTTGTGGTGTCAGCTTTGAAGCTTGAGCCTTGGAATGGCAATGTCCCCCTCAAATCAAGGATCCTTAGTTGCTGTCCATTAGTTGCTGTTAATGGACACTGGAAGTCTTAATAGCTGACCTGGTGATGCCCAGAGAGGATGAGAAATGGTTGAAGGTGGCAGAGCCAGAGCCAGGCTTATCTCAGACTAGGTCACCTGGCTTACTTGATTCACCCTGAATCTTGGGGCCAAGTGAAACCTAAGGCTCCACCACTGCTGCCCCCTGTGTTCTAAGAGCAAGTCTCTTTATCTTTGAGCTTTAATTTTCCTATCTGTGATGTGAAAATAATTCTCCTTTCCTTTTCAGAGATAGCTTGATGTTGTATAACAAGTATTTCAACAATAATGAAAATGGTACATATCAGAGCCTATGGAATACAGCTAAAGCAGTGCTTAGAGGAAAATTCATAGCCTTCAGGACCTATATTAATTGCCAATGTTCATTAATCATCTCTATGTTCTAGGCCTGGTGACAGATAGTGGAAAGTATTCTGAACTGAATTAGGCATAGCTTCACCCTCTGAGGCATTTCTAGCTTAGTGAAAGAAAAAAATTCTACACATAGCTGAAGGAGGAAACTGAACGTGACCAGGACTGCAGGTAGACCCTGGGGAAACAGTCATAGAGCCCAGAAAGGGAGCTCCAGGGCATAGGCTTAGCCTTACCCAGAGCAAGAGAGAGGAAAACCCCTTCCCTTTCCCCCCTCACCTTAAGTCTCTTCTACCCTATTTTCTGAGGTCTGGAATGCCTTTGGATGTGCTGAGAGTGTAGGCTTAATATGTGAGTAAAGAGCAATGAGGTGACTTCAGTTTTTACTGAGAGGTAAACAACTTGCATCAGAACCTTCCTTCCTGAATATGGGTTTTGATAGGTAAAACAGAAAACTGGAGAGCTCCAGGAGGAAGTGAGGAGAAATGAAAAGATTTCAGAGTAGGAGAAGGGAAAGGGCAAAAAGAGGCTTGTTTGAGGTTCCTGCTGGCTGCTCCAGGAACTCCTCAGCACCTGTCGTTGGCCTCTGTCAACCCAAATGAGCAGGCCCACCTGCTCTCACTTGCCAAGAAGGGGCTGGGCTTGCAAAATCTATATTGCTGTGGCAGGTGCCTGGGCTGAGGTGGCTTCAGCTCGGCTTCCAGGAGGGCAGAGTGAGGTCTCAGGAAGCCTCCCCCTCAGCAGGGAGCCTCTCAGACACCCACCTTTCACTCACCTGAGTGTCCCAACACAGGCCTTGCCGAGACTGGCTTTCTCAGGAACAAACCCAAATGACTTGGACCCTCGCTGTGACCCTTCCAGCCCCTGCAGCTGCCTGGAAGATAGCTAATGCGGTCAAGAGCCAGCCCTTAAGTCAGAGAGGACCTTTATAATTTCCTGTGATGTTGCACTGGGCCTGGTAGCAACCCCATGAGATGGGGAAGTGCAAGAAGCCCAGGTCATCCACGTCTGAAAGCCAAGGAGAACACAGGGAGATCAAGGGTATCTCCCCAGTTCACCTAGGAGTACCAAGGGGTGGCATAGGGAATTAGGTTCCCCCATTATCACTCTCCAAGTCACCCTAAACTGAAAATCTCCGAATAACTGTGCAAAAGCAGCTTTTTTTTTTAAAGATTGGCACCTGAGCTAACATCTGTTGCCAATCATATTTTTTCCTCCTTCTTCTTCTCCCCAAAGCCCCCCACTACACAGTTGTAGATTCTAGTTGTAGGCTCTTCTGTTTGTGCTATGTGGGATGCCACCTCATCATGGCCTGATGAGCGGTGCCATGTCCACACCCAGGATCTGAACCGGCGAAACCCTGGGATCCCGAAGCCAAGAGCGCGAACTGAAGCACTCAGACATGGGGCCAGCCCCCAAAAGCAGCTTTGAGACAAGTTCCCAACCTTCTCCTTCAAACTAAGTTCCCCACCCCCCAAACCCCTCCTATATGCAAGTTCTGGAGTGACCACCACCGGGCCAGATCTCAAGGCCATGTTTTCTGGCTCCAGGTCAGTGTCCTTTCCCGCCTGCCTCAGTGCAGTCTCTGTGGAAGACATGGCCTGTTAGCAGCAGCATAGGGACGGCAAATACTTAACCTGGGGAGCAGGAGTCTTGGGGGTCTATGGTGCTGTCCCTACCCACCCCTACCCCTTCCGACTGTCCCTGGGGTTCTGATCCTGAACTCTGCAGACTCCAGGAGGTCCAAGGATGATCAACTTTAGTCCCCTTGTTTTAGTCAAGACACTGGGGTTACAAGCAACGGAAACTGACTCTCACTGACTTAACCAACAATGGGGATTTATCAGAAGAGTGTGGGTAAGTCATCCAGTGGAAGGAAAAGCTGTGTTCCAAGGACCCAGAGTTGGATCCAAAGCAGAAGTCAGATTGGCCATCCTTTGGCCAGGGGCCAGTGCAGACCCCTGATTGACAGTCCCTCTAAAGCTGCATGCAGGGAGGAGGGCTGACTCCCCAAGGGAAAAATCAACGCTAGAGAAAGGGATAATGCACGCAAGGTTCGCCACAGCTCCGGATGCCCACCACTCCCCTGCAAGTGTGTGTGAAACATTGAGAGAAGTTCTGCAGCTTTCAAAGACTGTAAATTCCATCTGGACAGAGACCGTTTCTTGGTATAGCAAGACAAAGCTCTGGGAAAGCGTCCGTGAAATGGATTCAGGTGCATCAGGGTCTCCAAGAGTTTGGTGATCCCCAAAATGTTAACCACCGCTAAACCCGAGCGTAAGCACCTTTGAGGGACTGTGTAATTCAGTGGTTCTCAAATCTGGCTACACTTGCAAATCACCAGGGAGGTTTAAATAAAAATATCAGTGCCTGGATGCCACCCCTAGAGAGTGATTCACTGGTAGGGATGGGGTCTGTCTTGTTAAAAGCTAAGCGATCTGGGGGGCCGGCCCAGTGGTGCAGTGGTTAAGTTCGCATGTTCTCCTTCAGCGGCCCGTGGTTCGCAGGCCCGGATCCCGGGTGTGGACATGGCACCGCTTGACAAGCCATGCTGGGGCAGGCGTCCCACATATAAAGTAGAGGAAGATGGGCACAGATGTTAGCTCAGGGCCAGTCTTCTTCTTCTTCAAAAAAGCCAAGTGGTTTTGCTATGAGTCCAAGTTGAGAAGCACTGTCGTAGTTGGTATGTTCATCACATTGATCAGAGCTTCCTTCTGATTAGGAAGGTCAAATGCAAGTTAGTGAAAAGGTAAATAAAAGTCACTTAAAACACCCCCTGTGACAAACACTGTTAATGTTTTTGTTTTGTCGTTTGTCACACACACACACACACACACCCTTTTACATGACATGCAGATTTACAGTGCACGTACGTAATACTTTGTAACCATTACAACTCTTGGTCAATATTTCCCCCCTACACCATTAGAGCTTGTTCTGTTCCTTAGGATAAACCTTAGAAGTGGACTGCCTGGCTTCGGGAGTGGGTCCCTTGTCAGGGTGCTGGACAGATGTGCCCCAATTGTGAAGGCTGAACTGATTTGTCCCTCCTCCCCCTACAGTGCACGGCCACACTCTAGCCCTCACTGAGCACTTTTCATCTCTGCCAATCTGACTGATGAAAAGCTTACCCCAATGTTCTCTCTCTCTCTGTTTTTTTTTTTGTGTGTGTGAGGAAGATTGGCCCTGAGCTAACATCTGTTGACAATCCTCCTCTTTTGGTTTGAGGAAGATTGTCACGGAGCTAACATCCGTGCCAGTCTTCCTCTGTTTTATGTGGGATGCCACCACAGCATGGCTTGACGAGTGGTGCTAGGTCCATGCCCAGGACCCGAATCTTTGAACCCCAGGCTGCCAAAGCAGAGTGCATGAAATTAACTACTCAGCCACCAGGCCAGCCGCACCCCAATGTTCTTTAAAATTGCATTTCTTGGGTTACAAATGAACATGAGTGTTTTCCCTTGTTCGTTAGCCTTTTGTACTGTTTTGTGTTGTGTTCTTCAGTGAATCCCCACAGCCTCTCAGCCCCGGCCGGTTCCCCCAGGACACTCTCAGGAAGCGGGTGTTGAATGGTGAACCCAGGTCCCTGGTCTGGGGCTGAGCTCCCGAGTGGTACCAGGACAGTGGAGCAGGTGGTGATAATGATGAAGTTAGTGTTAGTGGGAGAGCTGTGAACTCTGGGAAATACCCAGACTGATTCTGAGCTCAGGGCATTCATTTTGGTGGTGGTCTCTCTCTCTCAGACATCTTTCAGGCTTTGCAGGGAGGCCCAAACCAAGAGTATTATAAAATTATTACTCTCAGGGGCTGGCCTGGTGGTGCAGTGGTTAAGTTCGCACATTCCGCTTCTTGTCGGCTCCGGGTTTGCCAGTTCGGGTCCCAGGTGCGGACATGGCACCACTTGGCACACGATGCTGTGGGAGGCGTCCCACATATAAAGTAGAGGAAGATGGGCACGGATGTTAGCTCAGGGCCAGCCTTCCTCAGCTAAAAGAGGAGGACTGGCAGTAGTTAGCTCAGGGCTAATCTTCCTCCAAAGAAAACAAAAAAATATTACTCTCATATTCATTGTGCAGTTTAACACGGTCGACACTGCTGCTCCTGAGCTAACGTGCCGTTTTGTGCTGGTTTCAGCCTGTCAATAACCGGCGTTGTGGCTGGGCCACCCTCGTGGTTCTTAGAGTGACTGCAAGACGCCTTCAGCAAGATCCATGAGGAAACTGAAAAAATAAATGTTTATTACTTACAAGACCTGGAAATTACACAGCACACCGGGGCCACACAGCGAGGTTGTGGGAGAGAGAGAGCGCATGGGCCTGGGTTCTGCTTTTACCAGTGTTTGGGACGGGGCTTAGGGCACTCACTCTTTACTGGTGAATTTAAAATATAGGAGCAGGAATTTAAAGTGCAGGAAAAGGAAAAAAAAAAACCCACAAGTGGTCCAAATAGTTATTGAAATCAACCAAGATCTCTAAAAAAAAGCAGCCTCTGTGGGGGGAGGAGGCTGGCTCTTTTTTTTTTTTCCCCTTTTCTCCCCAAAGCCCCAGTACCATACTTGTGTATCCTAGTTGTAAGTCATTCTAGTTCTTCCATGTGGGACGCCACCACAGCATGGCCTGATGAGCAGTGCTAGGTCCACACCCAGGATCCCAACCAGTGAACCCCAGGCCGCCGAAGCGGAGTGTGCACACTTAACCACTTGGCCACAGGGCTGGCCCCTCTTTTTACATATATACATATATATATATTTTATTGAGGTCACATTGGTTTATAACATTATATCAATTTCAGGTGTACATCATTATATTTTATATTCTGTAGACTGCATGGTCTTCACCACCAAAAGTCTAGTTGCCAACCATCATCATACACATGTGCCCCTTTACCCCTTTCGCCCTCCCCAACTCCCCTCTCCCTCTGGTAACCACCAACCTGTTCTCTGTATCTTTGTGTTTGTTTGTTTATCTTGTTCATATGAGTGAAGTCATACAGTAATTGTTTTCTCCCTCTGACTTATTTCATTTAGCATAACACCCTCAAGGCCATTCATGTTGTTTCAAATGGCAAGATTTCATCTTTTTTATGGCTGAACAGTATTTCACTGTCTTCTATTTCACGTCTTTATCCACTGATGGGCACTTAGGTTGCTTCCATGTCTTGGCTATTACGAATAATGCTGCAATGAACATAGGGATGCAGATACCTTTTCAAATTAGTGTTTTCATGTTCTTTGGATAAATACCCAGAGGTGGAATAGCTGGATCCCATGGTATTTCTATTTTTAATTTTTTGAGGAAGCTCCACACTGGCTCTTTATCTAGTTGTGTACTGGCAATGTGTTTATTTGAGATAGCCAACGCTGAAGTGGATGCCTCTTTGAAGTGATACCTTGGCAATCAAAGCTTAAGTCAGGCACTTGCATTACAAAAAAGGAAAAAACACGACTGTCAGGGCTTGAACTACACATGCATTGAGTGCCCCATGCCTGGCGTCGCTCCAGGTTCTCGTCACACGTTATCTCGCTGACTCCTCATCACGACACCTTTGCAGTAAGTGTGAACTTATCTCCATTTTACTAGTGAGGACTCTGGTTTCCAGAGAGGTGACATGACCTACCCAAGGTCGTAGCCAGGAAATGTGTGTTCCCATTTTAAAGATGAGAAGGGTAAGTTCCCACAGAGGTGAGGAGTATCTTAGTCGGCTGAGGCTGCTATCACAGAACACCATAGACTGGCTGGCTTATAAACCGCAGGAATATACTTCTCACAGTTCTGGAGGCTGGGAAGTCCAAGATCAAGGCACAGACCAGGTGGCTGGTGAGGGCCCGCTTCCTAGTTCATACGCAGCCATCTTTTCGCTGTGTCCTCACATGGCAGAAGGGACAAGGCAGCTCTCTGGGGTCTCCTTTATAATCCCATTCATGAGAGCTTGCCTTCATGACCTAATTACCTCCCCAAGGCCCCTCCTCTAAATACCATCACACTGGGGATTAGGTTTCAGCATATGAATTTTGAGGGGACGCAAACATTCAATGTATTGCCTGAAGTCACCAGAAAGGAGAGCTGGGACTTCCCGGTCTCTGTGTATCCACTACCTCCAGGGTCTTTGCTCCAAGTCCTTTAGCTCTGTGGCTCTCCAACTGGAGAGTGCCTCGGAATCAACTGGAGGATACATTACAGCAGAGATACCTGGGGTTTTCGTTCCCTAGGGTTTCTGGTTCCCTAGATCAGGAGTGAGGCCTAAGAATTTGCGTTTCTAACAGGTTCTGGGTGATGCTGCTGCTGGTTCGGGGCCACACACTGAGAGCCAGTGCATCTCCATTCTCTCTCTGGCCCTGGGCTTTCAGTGGCCTAGAGCTTGATCTCTGAGATCATCAGACGCTGTGGAGGCAACCATTATTATATCCTGAGACCTCCAGGAAGCTCCCCAAGTATGGGAATTGCTTAATTGGGCTCGGCGGATGATTTTCACAGGCTGTCATGCATCCACAAGGGCACTGGGTAGATCCCAGAATGATAAGTCCAGGGTGTTAATGAGGTCTCCAGCTGCAGGCAGGGACCCAGGAGGGGGGAGAGGGCTGCCTGCCTCCAGACCATCTCACCCCAGCCCAGGGGAGTTGCCAGGAATAGGAAGGAGTTTTTCCTCCTTGGGAAAATAAGCAGTCTATAATGCTGGAAACTCGCCTAAGTGTAGAGACTGCTGCCCAGGCTCTGCTGAGGGTCTAGTGATGGGCAGGGTTGCTTCCAGACACTTCCCAGGGACAGACTGTGGCAGGTGAACTCACTAAGCAGTTCTCTGAGGCTTAATGAAGGCAGTAGGGGAAACACACAGACTGGAGTCTAGCCAGGCAGACCGACAGATTTCCCCAAGTCATGGGGACTGATTCAGAGTTGGTTTTGAGGCTCAGCAGGGGTAAGCCACATGGGGAGGCTCCCAAAAACTCTGTGGTGGGGGTTCTTTCTAAAGGACCCCAGAGATGGCCTTCCAACGCCAGTAATGCAGTTAGGAGCAAGACTATGTCACCTGGTATCAGGACCAATCTTTCCTTCCATTTTCTCTCCATACCAATATCTATCCATTCAACAACCAGTTACTGAACCCTTTGCAAAGGGCAGGCGCTGACGACACACTGAGTATGTGGCTGCCAACAAGGCAGGGAAGATCCCTGCTCCCCAGGAGCTGCCTTTCAAGGGTGGGAAAAACAATAAAGCTAAAAACCAATAAAATATTGACAGACTGAGGAAAATAAACAGGATGCTGTGAGAGATAATAGTGGGGCACCTACTTTAAATAAAGTGATCTAGTGAGGCTTCTCTGAGAAGACATCTAAGCCGGGAGCTAAGGGAGGGAAAGAGGCAGAGGGAATAGGAAGAGATAAAGGCCTTGAGGTTGGAAAAAGCAGGAGCGTGTAGGAGCCATCACAAGGTGGCCAGTGCATAATGGGCAAAGGGCAGAGTTGCAAAGGGTCAGGCCAGAGAGACAGCGACAGGAATCAGACCACGCAGTAAAGAGTTTGCGTTGTATCTGAGACGCAGTGAAGGGTCTGGGCAATAATCATCACCAGAGCAAAGCTGATGGGGAACTTGGCAGTGGAGGGACCAGGCTGACATCTCTTCAGCCCACTGGTCAAGCTTAGCGTCAAAAAAGAGACCACCAGATAATCTGACCTAGCCTCTAGATCTGTCAATTACAGAAAATGCAAGGGACAGAGTAGAACACGTAAAATGACATCACCAGGGAGCAATCAGCAAAATCCAGTCTGCAAGAAATTCTACAGACAAATGACCCAGATATTTATATGACAAATAAATTGCAGAGAGAGAAAAGAGAGAGAGAACCTAGAATCTAAAAGAGACTTAAGAGCCACATCAACCTGTTGACCTTAAACAAATAGGCAGCCAGTTATTTCTCCAGCAAAAATGGGTTTATTCAGAATCACCAAAATATTGCATTTTGATTTCTGCAGCCATGGCAAGCCATCTCCAAGTCCCCAGCAGCAAGGGGAGGAGAAACTCTTTTATAGAGAGGAAGAGGAAGTGGGAGGGCTATGGTAGACAGAGTCCATTGGAGGAGACTGGGAGTTCCAAGTGTAGTGGCTTTTCATTGGCTGTGACAGTCTCTTATTGGCCGAGCTGTTGCTGGGCAAGAAGAGGAAGTCTTTCTTCTTCCTCTTGGGCTCAGCAGTTGTTGTAGGGCATGAGAGCTTCTCCTTTTTGGCCTCCTGACTTCATTTTAATGAGGCTTCTGTTTATTAATTTCCACATTTTCCCCTTTTGATCGAGATCCTTCTCTGAAAGCATCTCTGACCAAGAGTCAAGTTTTCTGATTTCAGCAACTTCTTGTCCCTCAATGCCAGGGAGGACATTTCCTAGGTTTCATGTCTCATGTTGGAGGGAAAGTGCACAGACTGGAAACCTCTTGTGGCCACATTTGAGAAACAAGGAGGGGGAGAAGGGAGAACACTCAGACACTTTTAAAGTCCATGTGTTATCAAGATCATAGGCATTGGAGATCATTTGAAGCATTATGTTATCATCAAAGGTTTGGCACATAGCCTTCCAACTGCCCTGGTCCAGGCATCTTGAGGAAGCTGTCTCATGAGATGTTGTCTGCTTCAATTCTGAGAAGTCCTTACTTTCAAGTCACCAGATGACGTGCAGGTCCAGTCAGGATTTTGTGCTCTCTTTAGCTCTGTCACATGAATCCAAGAGTCTCTTCCTTGGAGTTCTGTGGCACAATGGTTACTTAGCAGTAGCCCACAGGGGCCTTTCCACTGAGGTTGAAGGGAGTCCTTCTGATAGACAAAATCTGCAGGTTGCAAGCTGTGATGCTTAAGGTCTTCGTCTCCCTGGATCACACTGTGAAGAGATTGCTCTACCAAAACGTGGTTATTTTTAGTAGAAGCAATTAGGCCTTCACAATATTGGAGTATATCTCCTTTTATCAGCTGTAGGTCAAAAGAGGCAGGAGCCAAGTGCCCTGTGCATCCTGTGACTGTCTCAAAGGGTGAGAGGTTATGAGTTCCAAAGGGGGCAGGCCTGAGATTTATAAGAACAAAGGGCAATGCTTTTGGCCAAGGTATTTGGAGGGTCTCTACAGATTTTGCCAACTGAGTCTTAATAATGCCGTTGGGGCATTTGACTAAACCAGAGGATCGAGAGTGGTAAGCACAGTGAAAGTGTCATAAAATTGGCCAAACAGCACAGACTTGTCGAGCACCTGACCGGTGAGATGGGTTCCTTGATCACTATGAAGCTCGAGAGGAGTTCCCCGGGTAGGGATAGTCCTTTCCCAAAGGACTGTGGCCACAGAAGAGACAGTAGGCTGTCTGCAAAGGAAGGCTTCAGTCCAGTGAGAAAACATACAAACCATGGCTAAAACATATTTATATCCATGAGAGGGGAGCAACTGTAGGAAATCCATTTGCCAAATCTCAAATGGTCCACTAGACAGTCTAAACATTCTGGGAGCAGTACGAACATAAAATACTTCCCTGGGTTGTATTCCAGACAAATGGGACAAGTGAGGTGGGTACTTTTTGTGGCCTTGTTAACGTTTCACCACCAATGCTGATTCATCAATGCTGTCGTTTTGTCAGTACATCAATGGTTTGATGCATGTGCAGTGGTCAGGGGTGGGAATTTTAGAGTCTTCGTTAGGACTGGGTTGTTATTTACTTGGAACTGGAGCTTTCTCTTTTTATCAAACCAATAATTGTTGAATTTCCACTCTTGTTTTTCCTTTTTTGAGGCCAATTGTTTGGCTCCTCTAGTTGGTTTTTTAAGTTATCATTTAGGGAAATATTCCTTTAGACTATGACTGAGGTTTAGCTGCTGTCGGTTCCTTTAAGGGCGGCATTCCTTGCAGAAATATCAGTAAGGTGATTCCCTCTAGCTTCCAGGGACTCAAGTTTAGAATGCCCTGGGATCTTAATAAAGCTAAAGTGACAGGTAAAAGTATAGCCTCCGATAATTCCTGAATGTGGAGGCCATTTTTAATTTTATTTCTGCTGGAAGTAGGGAAGCGTTGTTGCTTCCACAACACTCCAAGATCATGAGCCACTCTGACAGATTGGCAGTTTTGCCCTTGGCTAAAGTACAAGCCCATGTTAGAGTGCGCAATTCAGCCTGTTTGGCCGAAGTAGCCATAGGCAAAGAGGCAGCCCCGACAGTATCAAAATGAGTTGCAACAGCACACCCAGCACAGTGTTTGCCATTGTCACCTTTTAAATTAGAACCATCAGTGAGCCCTGGGAAGTCAGCATCACCCAAGGGGCTTCCTGCAGGTCATCACGAGGAGTCGGGAGGAGATCAGCATTAAGCAGTTGTGGGGGCCTTTGGCAGTAACCAGGGGAGAAGAGCAGCAGGGTTAAGATGATCACCACTTAAAAGGGTGATGTGAGGAGCGGTTAACAACAGGATTTCATTGAAGGTGAGATGGCTGACTGAAACATGTTGAGTGTGATGAGAACTCAGGAGGATTTCTACTGCATGAGGTACAAAAATGGTTAAAGGGGATCCCACAATGATTTTCTCAGTGGCCTTAACCCAAAGGGCCGTGGCAGGAATGGTTCTAAGGCAAGGGGGGTATTCTTGTGCCATGGGGTCCAGTTGCTAGCTATAAAACTGTGGTGGATGGTGGTCCCGTGTTTTGGGGTCTGTACCCGAAGGGCACTCCCTTCCTTCTCATATACAAAAAGGAAAATGGGAACTTGATCATTGTGATGTCCAAGGGCGGGTGGGTTCATCAAATTCCCATTTAAGGTCTTAAAGTCTAAGTCACCCAGTTCTTCCTATAAAATTGGGTTGAGGGTATTGTTCTTGAGTACAACATACAGAGGTTTGGCCATAAGAGAGAAATTTGGAATCCAATTTCAGCAATAACCAACTAGCCTGAGAACACTTCGCAGTTGGCACTTAGTTTGGGGTTTGGGGAAACTCAGGACACGATGAAGCCCATCTGGATCTAGTGTAGTCCTTGTTCCGATGTCAGATGCCCTAAACGTCAAACCTGGATTTGGGCCAACTGCAATTTCTCCTTGGCGACCTTATGGCCCTTTCAGGGTAAAAGCTTTAGCAAGAGTGGATGCTGCCTTCCTGTGAGGAGGCTTGGGAGGGAGAGCAAAGAAGCAAATCATCTGCAAGTTGCAACAAAGGAGAACCCTTAGGGAACTTTATATCATCCAGATCAGCCTTCAGGATTTGTGAGAAATAAGAAGGGTGCTCAGTAAAACTCTGAGGCAGGTGGATTGTTTTCCTTCCCATGTGAAGGCAAAAGGTGTTGACTACCTTCATCAACTGGAATGCTAAAGAATGCGCTGCTGCATAAGTAAATGCCTGTGAAGAACTCGCATCCAGTGGGGATGGGTGTTAGTAGCATATGAGGGTTAGGAACCACAAGGTGTCAAAGGATAACAATGTTGTTTATTGCTTGGAGGTCGTGGACTAACCACCCTTGGCCCTTAGGTTTTCTCACAGGTAAAATAGGAGAGTTACAGGGACTAGGACAAGGGATAATGAGGCCTCGAGCCTTGTCATCCTCTATTATGGACTTTATACCTTGAAGGGCTTCTTTACGTAATTGATTAATTCTGGGGAGAGATTTTGAGGGATCTATTTGAATCTTGATGGGAGGTGTGCTGTGAATTTTACCAATATCAGTTGGAGATTTTGCCCATGAGGAGGATGGGAGCAGACTCAATAGGGCAAATGATTACTGTTCCCAGAATCAACTATAGTACCGTCAAAGATGGAGCAAATAAAAGATGTCAAAAGGGTCATTTAATTCACCTGGTTGACTGTCTTGATGACTACTGTCAAATTCCAGAATAATTTCCCCCTTTTGGGGGAAAGAAATTCCAGCATGATACTTTCCAGAAGGCTTGGCCTAATAAAAATAGGGGTGGGGGAACTAAGGAGAAAAGGCTGCAAGTCTCTCGAAGGGCCTAAGCAAAAGGGACTAGGTTCAGAGTCAGGACACTGTTGAGGTTTATTAGAAATCCCCACCATCTGATCTGTTTTAGTCCTTGGAGGCAGGGCCTGCTTCATAGCAGTGGGGCTAGACACCGAGAGTGTGGCTCCGGGGTCAATTAGGACAGAAAGAGATTCATCTCCGATCTGGAGAGGTGTTTCTCTGAGCCGATTAAGAGAGAGGATTGAAAGAGGCCCTGTAGCTCCTCAGAGCCTTGTCACTGAGAATTTGGAGGACGCTGGAAAGGCTGGTTAGAGGGCTGAACGTGCTGGAACCCCTTAGATTTGTAACAATCCTGACATTTCTAACAATCTCTTTTTCAATCTTCTGGCTCTTCGCAATAATAATAACAGAAATGAGGAGGTTTTGGGTTTCGTTCGGGGCCTTCATTTGCTGGAGTTGAGGATTAAGAATTTTAGTGGTCTTGAGAAGGGGGCGGAGCAAAATGGCGGGGTGAGCTGACCCGGGATTCTCTCCCCTCCAAAATACAACAAAAGATTAGAAGAACTGAATTTCAGAGAATAAACATAATGCCAGCTCGTTAGAGACCTACAATACCAAGAAGGTGGAGATCATAAACCTTGCTTACACCCTCGGAGGCGCTAGAACGGTAGGAGAGAACATCGCTCCGTCCCCTAGAGTCTGCGATCACTGCAGCGCCGGCGCTGGAACGGTAGGAGAGAACATCGCTCCGTCCCCTAGAGTCTGCGATTACTGCAGCGCGGGTCGGGAAGGAGCGGGGAGGGGCCGTGTGATGGAGGGAACATCCAGGACTCCTGCTGCTGATTCAGTGGAGACCCGCTGACGCGGGGGAAAGCTTCCGTCCACGGGGACCCCATAAATCAAGGGCCTCAGGAGACCAGAGAACAGAACTGATCTGAACCCAGGCTGGCGCGTGTGAGTAACAGCTCCCCGCTCCCCCCTACGCAAAGCCAGTGGGCGCAGCCATCTTGCCCCAAAGGCGGAGAGCTCATAACACGCTGCTCTCGACCCCCATCTAGTGGCGACAGGCTGTAACTGCAACCGAATTATACCACCATGTGAAAAAACCGCTCCTCTACCATCCAGCAATTTATAAAAGCCCCAGACCAGAAGGAAAACAATAAAAACATAGAATTAAGTCCTGAGGACTTGGAATTAGGTAAACTAAGTGATAATGGGTAAACTAAGTGATAATGAGTTCAGAGCAGCTATAATCAAAAAACTCAATGAGGTAGAGAGAAAGATAGAGAAACAAGCCGAGTTCTGGAGTTACTTCACAAAAGAGATTGAAATCATAAAGAGGAATCAAACAGAATTACTTGAGATGAAAAACACAATGGACCAGATAAAACAGAATACGGATTCCCTGAATGCCCGTGTAGACAACGTAGAGGAGAAAATTAGCATAATCGAAGATAGACAGGCTGAATGGCACCAGACAGAGGAAGAAAGAGAACTAAGAATTTAAAAAAATGAGGAAAATCTCTGAGAGATAATGGATTCAATAAGGAGTAAGAACATAAGGATCATAGGAATTCCTGAGAATATGGAAAAGGAAAATGGAGCAGAAAGTGTGCTTAACGAAATTATTGAAGAGAACTTCCCAAATCTAGGGATCGACGGAAAAATGTGTGTAGAGGAGGGTTTTAGATCTCCTAGATTTGTCAATGTAAAAAGAGCTACCCCACGGCACATAGTAGTAAAGTTGGCAAAAAGGAAAGATAAGGAAAGAATACTCAGGGAAGTAAGAAAAAAAAAAAGAGAATAACCTATAAAGGAGCCCCTATCAGACTGTCAGCGGATTTCTCTACAGAAACCCTACAAGCTAGGAGAGAATGGAGTGACATATTCAAAGCTTTAAAGGATAAAAATCTTCAGCCAAGAATACTCTATCCAGCAAGAATTTCCTTCAGATATGAGGGAGAAATTAAATCTTTTCCAGAAAAACAAAAGTTAAGGGAATTTGTAACTAAAAGCCCTCCATTACAAGAAATCCTCAGGAAGGCTCTCATACCTGAAAAAAGAAAAAAGGGAGAAAGGGGACACAATCCACAGACTAGGGAGACCGATGGATAGAACCAGAACAGGATAGCAATTATTCAATTATAGCATTAGGGTAAAGGTAAGGAAACTACCAAAACAAGGATGATCTTAGCACTCTAACTACCAAATAATAAGATGAGTTGGAATAAAAAATGAAAATAATTATTTAGGAGGGGAAGAGCAAAGGGTCTAAATCAGTATTGGTCAAGTAAGTAAGAGACCACCAGAGAATAGACTATATTATACACGAGATTCTAATTACAAACTTCAAGGTAGACACTAAAATAAAGTACACAACAGAGTCACAAATCATAAATAAGGAAAAATCTAAGAAACCCAGCATAAGAAATTGCAATATTAAATGGGTAATCTAAAGCAAACAGGAAAAGAAACGCAGGAAAACAAGATAATGAGCAACAGATTAACAGCACTAAGTTCACATGCATCAATAATCACTCTCAATGTGAACGGATTGAACTCTGCAATAAAAAGACACAGAGTGGCAAAATGGATTAAAGAACACGATCCAATTTGTTGCCTCCAGGAAACACACCTGAGCCCCAAGGACAAACACAGACTCAGGGTGAAGTGGTGGAGGACAATACTTCAAGCAAATAGCAAGGAAAAAAAGGCAGGTCTTGCAATTCTCATATCAGACCAAGTGTATTTCAAAATAAGACAGGTAAAGAGAGACACAGAGGGACAACATATAATGATCAAAGGGACACTTCATCAAGAAGAACTAACGCTTATAAATATCTATGCACCCAACACAGGAGCACCAAGATTCATAAAGCAACTATTAACAGACCTAAGGAAGATGTTAAGAACAACACAATAATAGTAGGGGACCTCAACACCCCACTCACATCAATGGACAGATCATCCAGACAGAAAATCAACAAGGAAATAGTGGAGCTGAATGAAAAACTAAAACGATTGGACTTAATAGACATATATAGATCACTTCACCCTGAAAGAGCTGAATACACATTCTTCTCAAGTGCACATGGAACATTCTCTAGGATAGACCATATGTTGGGAAACAAGGCAAGCCTCTACAAATTTAAAAAAATTGAAATAATAACAAGCATCTTCTCAGATCATAGTGCTATAAGGCTAGAAATTAATTACAAGAAAAAAGCGGAGAAAGGCACAAAGATGTGGAGACTAAACAACACACTACTGAACAAGCAATGGATCATTGAAGAAATTAAAGAAGAAATAAAAAAATACCTGGAAACAAATGAAAATGATAGCATGCCATACCAACTCATATGGGATACAGCAAAAGCTGTATTAAGAGGAAAATTCATTGCAATACAGGCACATCTTAACAAACAAGAAAAATCCCAAATAGGCAACCTTAAAGCACATCTAACTGAACTAGAGAAAAAAGAACAAATGAAGCCCAAAGTCAGCAGAAGGAGAGAAATAATAAAAATCAGAGCAGAAATAAATACTATTGAAACGAAAAAGGCAGTAGAAAGGATCAATGAGACAAAGAGCTGGTTTTTTGAGAAGATAAATAAAATTGACAAACCACTAGCCAGACTTACAAAGAAAAAAAGGGAGAAAGCTCAAATAAACAAAATCAGAAATGAGCGAGGAGAAATAACAACAGACTCTGCAGAAATACAACAGATTATAAGAGAATACTACAAAAAACTATATGCCAACAGAATGGATAACCTAGAGGAAATGGATAAATTCTTGGACTCCTACAATCTCCCAAAGCTCACACAAGAAGAGGCAGACAATTTGAACAGACCAATCACAAGGAAAGAGATTGAAACAGCAATCAAAAACATCCCAAAGAATAAAACACCAGGACCAGATGGCTTTCCTGGGGAATTCTACCAAACTTTCAGAGAGGATTTAATACCTATCCTTTTCAAGCTATTCCAAAAAATTAGGGAAGATGGAACACTTCCTAACACATTCTATGAGGCCAACATCACGCTGATACCAAAACCTGACAAGGACCCCACAAAAAAGGAGAACTACAGGCCAATATCACTGATGAACATAGATGCAAAAATTCTAAACAAAATTTTGGCAACCAGAATTCAGCTATTCATCAAAAGAATCATACATCATGATCAGGTGAGATTCATACCAGGGACACAGGGATGGTTCAACATCCGCAAATCAATCAACGTGATACACCACATCAACAAACTGAGGAATAAAAACCACATGATCAACTCAGTAGATGCAGAGAAGGCATTTGACAAGATCCAACAGCCATTTATGATAAAAACTCTGAACAAAATGGGCATAGAAAGAAACTACCTCAACATACTAAAGGCCATATATGACAAACCCATAGCCAACATCATACTCAATGGGCAAAAACTGAACGCCATCCCCCTGAAAACAGGAATGAGACAAGGATACCCTCTATCACCACTCTTATTTAACGTAGTACTGGAGGTCCTGGCCAGAGCAATCAGGCAAGATAAAGGAATAAAAGGAATCCAAATAGGGAGGGAAGAAGTGAAACTCTCGCTGTTTGCAGACGACATGATCTTATATATAGAAAACCCCAAAGAATCCATTGGAAAACTGTTAGAAGTAATCAACAATTACAGCAAAGTTGCAGGGTATAAAATCAATTTGCATAAATCAGTAGCATTTCTATACTCCAGTAATGAACCAACAGAAAAAGAACTCAAGAATACAATACCATTCACAATCACAACAAAAAGAATAAAATACCTTGGGGTAAATTTAACTAAGGAAGTGAAGGACCTATATAATGAAAATTACAAGGCCTTTCTCAGAGAATTGGATGACGACATAAGGAGATGGAAAGACATTCCATGTACATGGATTGGAAGAATAAACATAGTTAAAATGTCCGTTCTACCTAAAGCAATCTACAGATTCAACACCATCCCAATCAGAATCCCAATGACATTCTTTACAGAATTAGAACAAAGAATCCTAAAATTCATATGGGGCAACAAAAGGGCCCTGAATTTCTAAAGCAATCCTGAGAAAAAAGAACAAAACGGGAGGCATCACAATCCCTGACTTCAAAACATACTACAAAGCTACAGTAATCAAAACAGCATGGTACTGGTACAAAAACAGGTGCACAGATCAATGGAACAGAATTGAAAGCCCAGAAATAAAACCACACATCTATGGACAGCTTATCTTTGACAAAGGAGCTGAGGGCATACAATGGAGAAAAGAAAGTCTTTTCAACAAATGGTGCTGGGAAAACTGGAAAGCCACATGTAAAAGAATGAAAATTGACCATTTTTTTCACCATTCACAAAAATAAACTCAAAATGGATCAAAGACCTAAAGGTGAGACCTGAAACCATAAGGCTTCTGGAAGAAAACGTAGGCAGTACACTCTTTGACATCAGTATTAAAAGGATCTTTTCGGACACCATGCCTTCTCAGAGAAGGGAAACAATAGAAAGAATAAACAAATGGGACTTCATCAGATTAAAGAGCTTCTTCAAGGCAAATGAAAACAGGATTGAAACAAAAAAACAACCCACTAACTGGGAAAAAATATTTGCAAGTCATATATCTGACAAAGGCTTAATATCCATAATATATAAAGAACTCTCACAATTCAACAACAAAACATCAAACAACCCAATCAAAAAATGGGCTGGAGACATGAACAGACATTTCTCCAAAGAAGATATACGGATGGCCAATAGGCACATGAAAAGATGCTCATCATCGCTGATCATCAGGGAAATGCAAATCAAAACTACACTAAGATATCACCTTACACCCGTTAGAATGACAAAAATATCTAAAACCAATAGCAACAAATGTTGGAGAGGTTGTGGAGAAAAAGGAACCCTCATACGCTGCTGGTGGGAATGCAAACTGGTGCAGCCACTATGGAAAACAGTATGGAGATTCCTCAAAAAACTAAAAATAGAACTACCATACGATCCAGCCATCCCACTACTGGGTATTTATCCAAAGAGCCTGAAGTCAGCAATCCCAAAAGTCCTGTGCACCCCAATGTTTATTGCAGCACTGTTTACAATAGCCAAGACGTGGAAGCAACCTAAGTGCCCATCAACAGACGAATGGATAAAGAAGATGTGGTACATATATACAATGGAATACTACTCAGCTGCAAAACAGAACAAAATCATTCCATTTGCAATAACATGGATGGACCTTGAGAGAATTATGTTAAGTGAAATAAGCCAGCGAGAGAAAGATAATTTGTGTATGACTCCACTCATATGAGGAATTTAAAACTATGGACCAAGAACAGTTTAGTGGCTACCAGGGGAAAGGTGGGGTGGGGGGTGGGCACAAAGGGTGAAGTGGTGCACCTACAACATGACTGACAAACATTAATGTACAATTGAAATTTCACAAGATTGCAACCTATCAATAACTCAATAAAAATAAAATAATAAAATAAAAAATAAAAAAAAAAGGAACCCTCATACACTGCTGGTGGGAATGCAAACTGGTGCAGCTACTATGGAAAACAGTATGGAGATTCCTCAAAAAATTAAAAATAGAACTACCATACGATCCAGCCATCCCACTACTGGGTATTTATCCAAAGAGCTTGAAGTCAGCAATCCCAAAAGTCCTATGCACCCCAATGTTTATTGCAGCACTGTTTACAATAGCCAAGATGTGGAAGCAACCTAAGTGCCCATCAACAGACGAATGGATAAAGAAGATGTGGTACATATATACAATGGAATACTACTCAGCTGCAAAACAGAACAAAATCATTCCATTTGCAATAACATGGATGGACCTTGAGAGAATTATGTTAAGTGAAATAAGCCAGCGAGAGAAAGATAATTTGTGTATGACTCCACTCATATGAGGAATTTAAAATTATGGACTAAGAACAGTTTAGTGGCTACCAGGGGAAAGGTGGGGTGGGGGGTGGGCACAAAGGGTGAAGTGGTGCACCTACAACACGACTGACAAACATTAATGTACAACTGAAATTTCACAAGATTGTAACTTATCAATAACTCAATTAAAAAAAAAAAAGAATTTTAGTGGTCTTTGTTTTAGGTGACTCATCTAGAGTGCGAGAGAGCTGGTTTGCCAGATTAACAAAATCTGGGTGGGCACAGTTTCCTATTCCATCCTGGTCCTTTTTACTGGAAGGAAAGGTCCTGTTCAGACTATTAATAAACATAGAGTTAAAAGCTTCCCGGGTGGAATCAAGATCTGAAGGAAGGGCAGAATTTTCTTAAAAACAATCTGGAGTCAACTGTGGGAGCCATGGACGGGTTCATGGGGTTTTGTGCACAAGCCTGAACTTTGTTCCAATCAGCAGGCGTGGGGAAGCCCCGGGAACTGCCGGATGAAGTCGCCTGCGATTGCCTGAGCCTCACCACACAACGTCAGTGGGCTGGTCACCTGGTTGTAACTCTAGAGACCTTGCAGGATTTTGCCAACTAGCGGTTTTCATCCACTGCTGGGCCTGTCCTTCACCGGAAGCATATGAATGAGCTGATAGAAGTCAGAGAAACCGGGTTGATAAGTTTGAATGACTCTGTTAAATTCCTCAGCAAATCTGTGAAGATCTTTGATTATTTTGGGAAAATCTTTGGCTATGGCTCACAGTTCAGCTTTGGTCCAGGGAATATAAGAAATTAAAGGTTTATGGACTGGTGGTTAGGAGAGGGGAAGGGGGAGGGAGGAGGGTGAAAGGCAGGTTAGGCACGTGTGTGGGGATGGGTTGTGATTAGTCTTTGGGTGGTGAACATGATGTAGTCTACACAGCAAACAAAATATATAACAATGTACACCTGAAATTTATGTTATAAACCACTGTTATGGCAATTAAAAAAAAAGAATAAAAAATCAAAAAAAAAGAGAAAGGTTTAGTTTTTGATCCCCAGAAGGCTTAATTTTAAAGGGACAGGTTCTGATAGGTTCAGACGCAGAGCAAGTCGGCAAAGGTTTGGGGAAGAGGGGCGTGGCTGAGAGTGAGGGCGCAGGGAGAGGTAGGCCTTACAGGAGCGGAAGAGGAAGCCTGCGCAGAGGCGGGGCCTGAGTACCAGGCGCCGGGGCAGAGGACCAGGAGGCTTCCGAAACCACTTTAATTGTTCCCCTCAGTTAATCTTTAAATTTTATTTTTTAAAGAGGCAATTTTAGACTCCTGGTGACGTTTGGAAGCCTTAGCATGCCAATCAAAACAGACGTTCCATTCCGTTTGGAAATTACAGAGCTAGTGCTGTCCAATTCAGTTTTAAGAAAAGGAAGTTTGGGCAGTTCAAAAGTTCCCCATAATGGCCATCGGTATCCTAAATTACTTTTAAATAAATTGGTCCATTTAAATTAGAAATGTACATGAGGAATGACAGCAGTTTTTAAACATCAAATCATCTGGGGTCTCTGTCGGGGGCACCCTCAAAATAGTTAGATAACTAGGATCTCATTTCTTAGGGGTTTTTCTCTAGAGCAAAGGAATAATTCTCAAACAGCTTAAACAGCTCTAACAGCTTAAACAGCTTGAGCAGCTCAAGCAGCCTGCAGGCTTACTCCCAGCCTGTCCCAGTGGAACATGCCGAGTTCATGAAGGTGGACTGAGGGTTGGATCAACACGGTTCCAAAGAACCAGTTCCCAAGGGTCAATATAGTTCCAAGGGACAGTCCGCTCCCAAGAGAGTCAGGCCAAAGTCTTGATGGCACAGTTCCAATCAACAGTCCAAAAGTCGGACCCAAGGCTGACCAGTTTCGGTGGAAACAGTCCAGTTCCAAAAGAAATTGGACCGAAGATTAGTGCAGTTCGAAG
The DNA here is from genome assembly GCF_037783145.1 of Equus przewalskii. Lineage (NCBI taxonomy): Eukaryota > Metazoa > Chordata > Mammalia > Perissodactyla > Equidae > Equus > Equus przewalskii. Next base: position 58,489,205 of record NC_091831.1, on the reverse strand, counting down.
GAACAGCCTGAATCAAAGAGTCAGGACGAAGTGCCACGCGAGTGAGTACTCACAGACAAACAAGGCTTTAACCAGAAAAAGAGGAAGACTTTTTTTTTTTTTCCTGAGGAAGTTTTGCCATAAACTAACATCTGTTGCCAATCTTCCTCTTTTTGCTTGAAGAAGATTGTCCCTGAGCTAACATCTGTGCCAGTCTTCCTCTGTTTTGTATACGGGTCACCGCCACAGCATGGCCACTAACAGACGAGTGGTTTAGGTCCACACCCAGGAAATGAATCCACGCCACTGAAGTGAAGCGTGCCGAACTGAACCACTAGGCCACAGGGCTGGGCTCAGGATGAAGTCTGAAAGTAGATCTCGAGTAAAGCCTGGAGAGCCTCCGACACAAAGAGGGCAGAAGCTCAGATCCAGGAGGAAGACTCACCCTCCAACTCCAGGGTCGGTGAGAAAAGCAGCCAGCTCAGTGGGCTCTGTTGTGGGTACCACACCTGTTTGCTCACCAGTCTTGGAGTCGTTGGGGGTCTTTTCTGGATCCCCCATGAGAAATTGACCATGAAATAGACAGCGATCAAAATATTGACCTTAATCAAATAGACAGCCAGTTATTTCTCCCGAAAAAATGGGTTTACCAAATTTTTGGATCACCAAAATATTGCAGTTCGGGGTCTGCAGGCATGGCAAGCCACATCCACTTCCCCAGCAGCAAAAAGAGGAAAAACTCTTTTAAAGAGAGGAAGAGGAAGTGGGAGGACTATTGTAGACAGAATCGTTGGAGGAGACTGGGAATTCCAAGTGCAGTGGCTTTTCAGTGGCTGAGTCGTGACAGTCTCTCATTGGCCGAGCTGTTGCTGGGCAAGAAGAGGAAGTCTTTCTTCTTCCTCTTGGGCTCTGAAATCATTGCAGGGTGTCAGAGCTCCCCTTTGTGGCCTCCTGAATCCATTTTAATGAGGTTTCTGTTTATTGGTTTCCACAAGCCAAACTCAATGTGGAGGTGGTGGTAGATTTTACAATGACGGATCTTCACGAATCGTGATTCCCTGTGATCACCACTCTTCTGCAGTGTAACGTTGCCACTCCTCCCGTGAAGAGGAGGAGACTGTTTCTACTCTGGCTTGAATCTGGGCCGACTTTGTGACTTGCCTTGGCCAACAGAATGTGGCAGAAGTGATGATGCGAAAATTCTGCAGCCGAGATCTTAAGAAGCCTGTAGCTTCTTCTCTTGTTGTCTTGGCCTCCTGAGACCAATAAGCTGTGCAGAAGCCCAGTCTATTCTCCTGGAGAAGGAGAGGTGTTGAGAGAACTAACACAGGGCAGCACTAACCACCAGCCATGTGAGGGAGGTCGTATTGGACGTTCCAGTCCCAGTCGAGCCATCAGATGACCACAGCTGCATGAGTGATCCAAAGAGAGACCGGCAGAAGGGCCACCCAGACTGCCAAGCCACAGTGCCACACCACTAAATTTTGGGGTAGTTTGCAGCATAATAATAGATAATAGAAACAGAAATCTTGTTTGGATCGTCACTCAAACAAACCAATTATTTAAAAAATTATGTAACAATCAGGGAATTTTGAATGCTAGTTGCTGGATACTTGATAATATTATTACATAATTGTTAATTTTGTTATGATAATGATACTATGGTTATGGGGTTTGATTTTTTTTTTAGAGATACAAACTGAACTATTTATGCATGAAAGGAAGTGATGTAATATTCATTTCAAAATAATCCAAAGAGAGGTGGGGGAATGGGTGAGACATGGTTAGCCTTGAGCTGATAATTGTTGAAAGTGGATGATAGACATGTGGGGGTTCTCTCTTGTAATAGTTCATTAAACTATATACTCTTGTATATGTTCACTAAAACATTCTCTCTTCTACGTTTGACATTTTCTGTATTAAAATAAAGACGTTTGGATAAATTGGGTGCTCCTAGGGGGCCTAAGAAGGGGAGTGTCATGTCCTCCTCTTGCTGCATGCCAGAAGCTTCCAGCTTCTCCACCTCCACCAGCAGGCCCTCCACCCCCACCCGAGTGCCCCTGCTGCACCTGCTGGTCCCTGCGGTCCCTGTAGCACCAGCTTATTAGCCCTTGCTCCCCCCAGGGTCTCCCTAGGCTCCAGGTCCCAAGCCTCCGACAGGCCTCCAGGCCAGTGGCTGAGCTTGGGATGCAACAGAAAACTCCCCAAAGACTGTTCATCCCCTGGAACAGGCCACAGTCGGTCCCACAGGAAGGCGAGAGGAGCGTTTACAAGACAACACTGTGAGTCACCACACCTAATGACTTCCCAGAGGAGCTGTGGTGGGACACTTCCAAACGAGGCTGGAGAAACACACAATAAAGCCCCGGACTGATTCAGAGACACACAGAGCAGGGCCAACTCTGCCGCATACTCCTCTGCTACCTTGAGCCAGTCACGGAACCCCTCTGATCCCAGTTCTCCATTTTTGAATGGGGCTAATACTTAGCTGGGAGGGTTAGATAAAATAATAGGTATGGAAGTGCTTTGTGAAATGCTGTCCAAATGAAGCAGCTGATCACCACCTGCGGGGAAGTGAAGGATGGGTGCTAGCCTTGCCTTGGAATGGCTTTCTGGTGACTTTAATGTATGCCTTTGCTCCTTAGCTCTGGGTCACAATCCCCTTTCAATCTCCCTTCCTCTACTGCCTTCTTGCTTTTCCCAACTAAAGTTCTGTGGAGATGATGAGGAGGGACATCAAAGATTTTAAGGGTGTAGTAGTCAGGGTCCCAGAAGAAAATGAGTGGTGCATTCAGAAAGGGTTTAACTGCAAAGAGTTAGTGGAGGGACTTTACAGGGGAGTAGGGGGCGGGGTAAGAGAACCAGCAAGGGATGGTGAAGAACCCAGAGACTGCAGAGAGGAAACAGTGTCAGTGTGGCCCAAAGCTGGAGCCACAGAAGAGGAGTCACCTGACGGGAGCTGCGCCCATAAAGACAGCCCTACAGGCAGAACTGGCCAGGCAGGGAGAGAGTCTGGAGCTGAATACCCTGACCTCTCTTTCCTCCAGTCCTTCAGTCTCCTTCAGTGCCTCCCATTGGCTGAGCCCTGTCAAAAACTGGAGGGCAAGGGAACCTAGGTGAGGTAGTCCTTGGAGGTCAGCCTCTGGGGCAGAGAGGGGATTGTGTGCAAATGGATAATAGCTGACACTGGGGAACGAGTTGTGGACAGGACCAGGTGGGAGGTGTGAAATCAGGGTTTGAGTGGTTGTGGGTTGCAAGTCATGGATCAGTGCATCCAGTTGCGACTGGAGTAGAGCACAAGGTCTGGGTACTAGGGCAGGGCAGGGTGTGGAGCACAGAAGGGTCTCACCAGTAGTGAGAAGTCAGTCATCTCTTCTTTGCCCAGGATCCTGACCCATATGCTCCTTTGCTCCTAGGGAAGCACGCCCAGCCTCCCAACAGCCGCTGGCTCCCAAGCCAGAATGGGAGTAACGCCGAGGCGACCCCGGCGGCAAACCTCACCTTCTCCTCCTACTACCAGCACTCCTCACCAGTGGCGGCCATGTTCATTGTGGCCTATGTGCTCATCTTCCTCCTCTGCATGGTGGGCAACGCTCTGGTCTGCTTCATCGTGCTCAAGAACCGGCACATGCGCACCGTCACCAACATGTTTATCCTCAACCTGGCCGTCAGTGACCTGCTGGTGGGCATCTTCTGCATGCCCACCACCCTTGTGGACAACCTCATCACTGGTGAGTGGAGGCAGTGGAGGCAGTAGGAGTACCCCTCACCCCTGAAAGCGTTGTTGCCCTGTCTCTTGGCCAAGATGCTATGGTCTCAAACTCTCAAGACCGTCTTGTGGCTGAGTAATTAGACCAGAAATAATAGAAACAATAAATTAATTATTTTCTTTGTGCTAGGCATTGTGTGATGTACTCTGCCTGCATTATCTTAATTAATCCTCACAACAATCCGATAAAGTATGTGTTATTATCATCCCCACTTAATGGATGAGGAAATTGTGGCTCAGAGTGGTTAAGGGACCGTTCTGTAGTCACACAGCTAACCGTCAAGTCCCACATTCTCACATGCCTATTTCTTACCACTACACCATTCAGCCTCACTCTCACAGGTAGCTCCCGTGTGCAGAACTAGAGCCAGTGGGAAGAAATGGTAGGGAGACAGGTTTCCTCTGAATGAGGACCTAAAGATCCACTTATTTGAGCTATTCTCCAACAAAAGAGAGTCTTGTCTTTCAGGCAGCGAGCTACCTGTCACTGAGTGTCTAAGCAGGGACTAGCTGGCCATTTAGCAGGGATTTGGTAGAAGGGACAGAGCTAGGAAATACATGCATGCTACACACACACTTAAAATACACACCGTTGTTTCTTTATCTCTCCCTCTGTACGTACAAATCACAATACCTCCGCTTCCAGTCCAACATCACAGGATTCATTTTAACTTCCCTCTTTTCCTCATTTGTAGCTTCTTTCTCTGACAGTGAGAAATCTAGCTCTATTTATCCACAGCATATTTACTTATTTGTTCAGTCTTAGTATACACATAAGGTAGTTTTAGTATTGCTAACCCATACCTCTGTGAGAGACAAATTTCTTTTTTTTGTTTTTGTTTGTTTTTGAGGAAGATTAGCCCTGAGCTAACATCTGCTGCCAATCTTCCTCGTTTTGCTGAGGAAGACCGGCCCTGAGCTAACATCCATGCCCATCTTCCTCTACTTTATACGTGGGACACCTCCCACAGCATGGCTTGCCAGGCAGTGCCATGTCCTCACCCGGGATCCGAACCGGCGAACCCCGGGCCACCAACACGGAACATGTGAACTTAACCACTGTGCTACCGGGCTGGCCCCAGAAACAAATTTCTTAATGAGAGTACAGTATCTGTGTCCAGTTCTTATATAGAGAGTCCGTATGCTGTTTTCCCAAGTGACTTAGGTTAGTTTCTTGTTTCCCCATGCCCCTTCACTGGGGTTATTCTTCACTTGTAATACATTCAGGTTTATTTGTTATTGTTTGTCTTCCACTTTGGGTTTCCTTATGCCCTGATAAATTAATTTCTTTCTTTTTTGAGTATGTGAAACACTGCCATGGTTCTAAAGACAGAGTCATAACAAAAGATACACTCAGAGAAGTGTCACTCCTCTGTCATAGCGATTCCCCCTGCCCTCCATTATTTCACCCCATTCCTACGCTTCCCTCTACAGTTAGCCAGTCTCATTATTTTCAGATTTATCCTTCTTGTGCTTCCTTTGCCCAAGTGGATAAGCGTATATTTTCCTATATCCCCTTCTTTCTTACATGAAGGGTAATATACTATAGACACTCTTTGTACTTTCCTTTTTGCGCTTAGTGATATATCCTGGAAATCACTCCATATCAGTCATAGAGGGCTTCATTCTTTTCTACAGCTGTATAATACTCCATTGTGTACATGTGCTGTAGTTTATTCAACCACTCGTGTATATGGGAATGTAGGTTGTTTAGATATTTTGCAATTACAAACAATGCTACCATGAATAGCTTGTGCATATGTATTTGCATATTGGAGGTGTACCTCCAGGGTGGATCACCAGAGTGAGATTGCCCAATCAAGAGCTACGTGCACGAAGTAGGCATCACCTGGCTCCCCTCCACGGAGCTGTATCAGTTTGCATTCCCACCAGCAATTCGAGCTCCCCTGTCTCCACAGCCTTGCTTTTGCATTTTGCTAATTATGAGTGAGATTCGAACTGTTTTCATATGTTTAAAGACAATTTTTAAATCTTTCATGTGAATTGTGAATCTTTTTCACATTTTTCCATAAGGTTTTTAGTCCTCTGTCCCTCAATTTTTAAGGGTTCTTTACATATCAAGAGTAATACCACTTTGTGGCATATGTTGCAAATATTTTCTCCCAGTTTGCCAATTCTCTTTTGACTTTATTTACAGAAATTTTTGCTATAAAATTAAAAATTTTGATGATGTAGTCAAATTTATCAATCTTTTCTTTTATTGCCTCTGGATTTTAAAACATAATTAGAAAGCCTTTCTCTACACATAGATTAAAGAAGAATTCGCCTATGGGTTTTTTCCCTAGTACTTGTACAGTTTAATATTCTGCAGTTATACCCCTAATCCACTTGGGAATTATTCTTGAGTATGGAGTGAGATATGGATCTAGTTTGATCTTTTTCCGAATGGCTACCCAGTTGACCCAGCACCATTTATTAAAATGTCAATCTTTGCACATGCTTTCAGATGCCCTCTTTATCACATACTGAACTTCTACTCTACTTGAGTCTGTTGCCGGGCTTTCTCTCCTATTCTGCTGGCCTGCTTGCTGGTCTATTCACGCACCAACACCACACTGTTTTAATTATAGACGTTTAATAGTATTTTCTAATGTCTGGTAGGGGCTGGTTCCCCTTGTCATTTTTCTTTGTCAAGATTTTCCTGGTTATTTTTGTGGCTGTATTGTTAACTTAATTGAGCGGTTTTGTGTTACAGATCTCATTCTATTTCTTACTTTATTCGCTAAGCCTTCTATTGGCGTTGCCATGGGTGCATCTAACCTCTTGCTTCCCACTGCTGCCTGGTAGGCCACGGTGTGTGTCTACCACATCTTCCCTCTGACCTCCCAGGGATGGGCCCCCAGGTGGCCTCTACCTAGTGGTGTACTGGAGCCAGCTTGTCTGTGTTCAGTGACATCATGTTGATAGTATGAACTTTGCTATGTAGGGAGATTTTACACCACAGGAATTGGCAAATGCTGCAAACCAGAACTTTTTGTTTTCTTTTTTGAGAGTTGATTTACCAGCACACCACTGCCTCCGAGTCTCCATCACTATAAAAACATTGCTGCGAACGTGTTTACGGACAACGGGGAATGTCTGCAGGATAGGAACTCAGGAGAGGAATTGCTGGGCCAGGGAGTTTGCACATACCCAGTTTTCCAACAGAGAACCAACCTGCTCTCTACAGCGATGCTGACTCTCCACGACATTTAAACTCCCAGCACCCGGACCAAACTCTCACTGCTAATCCGTAGCAGGCAAAGAGACTGTAAATTAATTAATCTCCCCCTCAGTTTTCTCATCTGTAAAAAGGAGACGATAATAATAGGGTTGTTGTGAGGGTTGACTGAGACAGCGTCTGGTACTCAGTCCACGTGCAGGCAGAACGTCAACTCAGGAAAGACAGCTGGTGAAAAGAGGGCCCCAGCCTTGGGAGAGGACTCTTGTCTCTGGGCACAGTAGACAAGAATAAGGTGGGGTACCAGGCAGAGGGGGCAGAGATGCCAGGCAGTTACCAACACACGGCCTCAGGAACCAGGATGTGGATCTGGTCACCAATCCTGAGGGCAGGTGGGGCCCAGGTCTCCTGACAGAGCAGAAGCCTGGGGATCAGAGTGAGGATATTGGTAAGAGAAGATGAAGCTGCTTCTATCACCCCGAACCTGGGAGTCAGGATTGATTTGTCCTCGTGGTTCTCACCTTTGGCTACCACTCCAATCCTCTGGGTAGATTTTTAAAATACTGATGTCTCGGTCCCACCCCCAGAGATTCTGATTGTAAATGGTCCAGTCTGGGCCTGGATGCTCATTCTTTCAAAGTTCTCAGTCAATTCTAGAGAGGAGCCAGTGTTGAGAACCACTGGCCTAGAACCCGGGGCAGGGCCATGGGAGCAGAAAGCCAGGCAGGCCTGGGTGGATCCAAAGCTCATGGAGAGAAATCGCTGGTCAATATAAAAATTGTCTCTCTAATAGAACTGTCCATAGTGGTATGGCCTGGTCAGTTCCTTATTCCTAGAAGTGTGTAAGCCGAGACGTATGACTAACTGGCAGTACAGAAGAAAGATCCAAGCCACAGAGGGGACGGGCTTAGATGGTCAGAGTCCCCTGGCTCTTTGTGAGTAAGACTTCTCTTACTCTATGGTGGCCTCTGTCATTGCAGGGTGGCCCTTCGACAACGCCACGTGCAAGATGAGCGGCTTGGTGCAGGGCATGTCCGTGTCGGCTTCTGTTTTCACACTGGTGGCCATTGCTGTGGAAAGGTGAGAGGCTTCCCGACTAGGTTATCCCAGGCCAACTGGGGGCCCAGCCTGGAGAAGAGCCACTGCCTTCAGTGCTGGGCTGGCTGGAAGGCCGGGGCTGCTCAGCAGTGGGTGGGGCTGGATTCTGAGCCGTACAGGGAAGGATTGTGGGTCTGGCTGCCCACTAGACTTGGAAGACCTGCAGAGGACACCATCACCTCCTTCCAGAAAGCCCAGAGACAGCTTCTAAGGAGATTTAATAGGGATTCCAGGGGACAGGGCCCATGGGCAGTGAAGAGCTGCAATGGGTTGAGGGCAGGGCTAAATTTATAAGTTATAGGTATGTGAGTTATTTTTTACTAGACAAAGGAAAAATCATTTAAAAAGTCATTAAAATGGTATCAGTGCAGGTGGCATCTGGTTATCGGGTGGTCCTCTAACTTTGGATACAAATCAGGTCAGATCAGGTCAGGACGTCCTATGCTTCCCAGAGGACATTGTAGATCGGTATGTAGGCTGGGACGCCTCGGGCTTCTCTCCCTGGGGCAGCCTGGATCCTCCTCATTTATTTCCTGAGCAGCAGAAATCCTGCCATCCATGAGTCTGAGCCAGGCGAGCCAGCTTCGGCTTCACAGTGGCCTCAGCACGGCTGGGGAGGAGGGGTGTGTCCCTGCCCCTCCACGCCACCTCCACAGCCTTGCAGCTGCTTCCTGGCCATCCAGGCCCTCCTGACCCGCCATCGCCACCCTGTCTCCAGCTACTCCTGGTCTTTCAGCTCCAGATTCCATCAGATTCTCTGATAAGCATGAGTCTGCTAATGTGATGGAGCGGGGGGGAGGGGGGGCCAAGGAGGCTTTGCAAGCAATGAAAGACAGACCCAACTGCAAATGGTCTTTCTCCCCCTCCTCCCTCCAGGGAGCCCTTTCACTAAGTCACTTCACACTCTGAGCCTAAGTTGTCTCATCTGTAAAATGGTAAATACCCTGCAGGGTGGCTGGAAGGCTTCAGTGAGCTTCTGATTGTAGAGGTGATGCACACTATCTGGCACAGTGTCCAAATGTCAGCTCTTAATATTATTTTATTTCTTCCTTACACACAAAATGGATGGAGGAGAATCCTGGGACACACCAGGAAGGCTTTCTGGAGGAGATGGGAACTTGAAGAATACTGCAAACACCACTGGGAGGGGTTGCATACCGCACATGTCATTCAACAATGGTAACAAATGAAGATCAGTGAAGCAGAGGGACTTGCCCCAACTACCCAGGTAGTTAGTGGCCTTGCAGAGACAGGAACCCAGTTCCACCACCCCAACCACCTACTTCATTGGGTCACAAAAGACTGGGTTTGGTAAGGGCAGAGGTGGAACTAGGATGAGGATACTAGATTCTGGAAAGGGCGGAGCTAAGAAGTGCCCATATTGGGAGGAGGACAAGGAGTTGGGTGTGCCTGTTACATAGATAGGCTCCACATCTGAACCTCCAAGGTTTTCTGGAGAATCCATAAACAGCTAAACATTGTTTTCTTTGGTACATTTACCTAATCAGCCTACTCGAGGACAGAATGTGCAGACTGATCGCTTTGCTAGCTGCAAGTTTACCCCCCAAGGTGCACAGACAGGTTCATTGTTTCCCGCCTGCAGTTCCCTCCTCCCCTCTTCTCTTGTACATCCTGTTTTTGCCTTTGTTCCTTGGCAGCTGACTCCCTCCCAGGTGAGAAACCAATTTACTTGCAAACTAACCTAATTAACTTCTGATCTGTTTTTTGACGCTGCCTGAGGTGCGATGATGACTGTCAAGCGCCCACACCCCGCCAGCCCTCAGACAGGCTTGGCTCTCACTTGGGGACGACTGGGGCCCCCCCAGACCTCCCCGCCTCTCTTTCATCCCTCGCCGCAGGTTCCGCTGCATCGTGCACCCTTTCCGCGAGAAGCTGACCCTGCGGGAGGCGCTGGTCACCATCGCGGTCATCTGGGCCCTGGCCCTGCTCATCATGTGCCCCTCGGCCGTCACGCTGACCGTCACGCGCGAGGAGCACCACTTCATGGTGGACGCCCGCAACCGCTCCTACCCGCTCTACTCGTGCTGGGAGGCCTGGCCCGAGAAGGGCATGCGCAAGGTCTACACCACCGTGCTTTTCTCGCACATCTACCTGGCGCCACTCGCGCTCATCGTGGTCATGTATGCCCGCATCGCCCGCAAGCTCTTCCAGGCCTCGGGCCCGGGCCGGGCGGGCGGGGCGGCGGCGGAGGGCGCGCGCGGGGCCCGGCGCAGGGCGCGCGTGGTGCACATGCTGGTCATGGTGGCGCTGTTCTTCACGCTGTCCTGGCTGCCGCTCTGGGCGCTGCTGCTGCTCATCGACTACGGGCACCTCAGCGAGCCGCAGCTGCATCTGGTCACCGTCTACGCCTTCCCCTTCGCGCACTGGCTGGCCTTCTTCAACAGCAGCGCCAACCCCATCATCTACGGCTACTTCAACGAGAACTTCCGCCGCGGTTTCCAGGCCGCCTTCCGCGCGCAGCTCTGCCCGCCGCCCTGGGGGAGCCATAGGGCGGCCTACTCGGAGCGGCGGGGCCGGCTCGTGCGCGCACGGGTCTTCGTGGAGGTGCCGCCCAGCGACTCGGGCCTGCCCTCTGAGTCGGGGCCGAGCAGTGGGGCCCCCAGGCCTGGCCGCCTCCCGCTGCGCAATGGCCGGGTGGCCCACCATGGCATGGCCGGGGAGGATCCCAGCTGCTCCCATCTGCCCCTCACCGTCCCTGCCTGGGACATTTGAGTGGTACACGGAGGACGGGCCCTGAACCTGAGGGCGCCGACTGGACATGTGATTCCTGGACCTGAAAGCAGCCCAGTGTGGTTTTGAAGAGAGTACCATAGTGCCTGTTTCTCGAATACAAGGCAGTGGGCCGCTGCTAGTGATCTCTGCTACCTTCCCCCTCAGATAGAGGCCAAGGAGGGCAAGGGAAGAGGAGCCAAGTTTCCCCAAAACCCTTCTGTGTGGTGGGCGCCACAACCGTCATCTCGTGAATCCTCACAATGCTTTGGGAATAGGCTTTCTTATCCCCCTTCTACAGATGGGAAACTGAGGCCTGGAGAGGAGACGAGGCCAGCCCACTCTCACAGCTGGAAATCTCACAGGGCCTGATTCCAGGGCCTGTTTGGTTTTTACCATCTCACCTTTCTCCAGAGGGGCCCCTTAAGGAGGAGCACAGTGAAATGTGTAAATCCTCATTAGGCAGCTGGGAAGAAGCAGAAAGAAAAGCTGGCCTGTCCATTTGATGCTTTGTGTTGGTGTCCTGGAGTCCCTTATGTATTACTGAAGCCACCTTCCTTGACCTCTTCCCACAAGAACATGGTGCGCCCCTCCTGCCAGCTCTGCGTAGGTTTGTCTTTGTTCCAAGAGGTGCCCAGGGCCATTCTCTTCCTAAGTACTACATCAGGACGTCATGTCTGAGCAGCTGCAGAATGAACCCCCGGGAGTCTTGCCCTCCAGGTGTTGCCCTCCCGGTCTGAGCCCAGAGAAGGGCCGGGTGAGCTCTGTTCTCTCTCCTTTCCTCATAGGGCCCACTGCCATCCCCCAGGCCCAACAAGAACTCATAATGCAACAGGCAGCTGCAAGGCCACAGGGAGGCGTGGGTTTATTTATTCATGGACAGGAGAAAGGGAGAACACAGTACCCCCTTTCAGCCTTTGGAAATGTAGCTGCTCACTGGAGCTGCAAGCACAAAGCCTTCCCCAAGGCCTCTTTTTCCTTGCTGCCTCTGGGGAATGGGCGGAGAAGTTGACCAAGGGAAGCTGTGGTGCCCTTTGGGGCTTCATGGAGGACAAACACTAAACCCCTTTCCAACACAGATAACTCATGTACCCTAAAAAGGGTTGGGGATCAGGAAGTCCCTTGTGTACTTGGCTCTCACTCAGCACACCTACATGAGCTTGAAGAAAGGAGACTGCTCCTGAGATGGAAGGAGATGGGACTGACTCGGTGGTCCTTGCACGGCCCCAATAACCTGCAGTTAACTGGACATTTTCCCCTCATCTCTATGGAAGACAAAGTGTTGCTAGAGTTTTAGTGAATAAAAAAGAACATTTCCAGGGGGCTGGCCCCGTGGCCGAGTGGTTAAGTTCGCGCGCTCCGCTGCAGGCGGCCCAGTGTTTCGTTGGTTCGAATCCTGGGCGCAGACATGACACTGCTCATCAAACCACGCTGAGGCAGTGTCCCACATGCCACAACTAGAAGGACCCACAACGAAGAATATACAACTATGTACCGGGGGGATTTGGGGAGAAAAAGGAAAAAATAAAATCTTAAAAAAAAAAAAAAAAGAACATTTCCAGGGGTCAGGGCAGCGAATGTGACTCTGAGGCTTTGACTGTATCCAATCGATACACATTGACTTAACCGTGTTTACTCCACATTATGTACTAGATGTTGGGGCAGAAGAAAATTCTTAAGCAATTGTACAATATGTTGTCTCCAAGCATGTCCCCAGACACTGTCTCATTTGATTCATAAAATGAGGTGGAAGGAGATGTTGTTGCCATTTCACAAAGTAACAAAGGCTCAAAGTGGCCAAGGTCGCAGGCTGCAAAGGTTTGAATTAGAATTCGTCTTCTGATGGTTCCTTTCCACGCTGCATCCAGCCTTTCAAGGAAGCTGGATTGGGCATAAGGGGGAGGAGAGCGGGAAATTCTCGTGAAAGTTTTTTGCCTGATAGTGAACCAGAATCCTCACCCTCAAGATCTTGGTCCGGGAGATGGAAGTCTATTGTGTTAATTCTTGTAATATCCTTCCTGAGCTGTGCTGCACACAGTATCTATAAACCCATGTGTTGAGCGGACTGCCAGGATCCATCACAACTCCACACGATCCAGGGGTCTGGGGTGATGGATGAGGGTCTCAAGAGAGGGTGTGCCATCCTGTCCCTCATTAGCTAGTGCATGTGTGGGCCCCATTTTTGGTACTGTATCAGTGTTATGTGTCATGTAGGACAGAGAGTTCCCAGCTGCTTACTGTGAAGAACTCTGACTCCAGGCTCTAAAAATAGGCCAGAGAAAAGGCCATCTCAAACTCAAATGCTTGTCCCTGTGCCTGGGTGGCATCTGTCCAGAGACACAGTCTGGTCTCTCCTCTGGGTGCGTTTCTCCTTTAGCATGACTGCCTCAACCACAAAATCACAGCCTCCACAGCAGGGGGAAACCAGGGCACTCACTCAAGCCAACCTTTCCACCAAGGCCCCTTTGTTTCATTTCCCCCGAAGATGCCATGCTCTGAAAGACTGTGCCTACCACAAAAACTACACTAGGTCATAACTGATGTATTCTGCTGTTATTTTTATTTCTTTTTGAAGATCAATCAAAGGTCCTGCCTGCCCATTCGGAGATTTGATCTGAGTGGTAACAGGCATGACTTGATGCTTTCGTGAGGGGTTGAGGCCTTGTGGGTACCTGTGGACTGTTCATTTTTTGTGTATGTGGTGAAACGTGCACAACATTAAATTTACCGTTGTAGCCATCTTTAAGTGTACGGTTCAGTGGCATTAAGTGCTTTCACATTATTGTGTAACCATTGCTATAACTGTTTCCAGAATTTTTTTTAACATCCCAAACTGCAACTCTGGACGCATTAAACGATAACTGCCCATCCCTCCCAGCCCCTGCGGCCCTGGCACCCACCACTCTACTTTCTGTTGTATGAATTTGACTACTCTAGGTGCCTCATACAAGTACAGTCATGCAGTATTTGTCCTTTTGTGACTGGCTTCTTTCACTGAGCATAATGTCTTCAAGGTTCATCCATGTGGCAGCATGTGCAGTACTCTGTTCCTTCTTAAGGTTGAAGAATATTCCATTGTTATATATGTGTGTGTATACACACACACATCACATTTTGTTTACCCATTCATCAGTCAATGGACACTTGGGTTGTTTTCACCTTTTGACTATTGTGAATAATGTGTGGAGTTTTAAGATATTAGAAGTAGTTCCTGAAAATAGTGCCTTTGTGAACTCTGAGGTCAGAGACCCCAGTTTGGGGACCTGGGATTTCTCCCAACCTAGCATTTATGGGTAATGAAGTAGAAGCTCTGAGGAAAGCTATGATTTGTCTCACTCCCCTGTGCCCACCCCAACTGCTCTGAGCTTCTGCTGGGCTTTACTTCTGGACTAGAGTGGCTAGAAAACTGTGAGCTCCCTCCATAGGGTATTTTTGAACCTTTTTTGTAAGTGTAGCTTTATTATCCTCACTAGAATTCTGTGTCCTGACACCTGGGCCCTGTCAGAGACCTTGTCTGGCTACCCCCAGGCGTGCAATGGCAAGCAATGCAGACTTCTCCTGATGTGGCATCCTCCACCTACGGGCTGGTCAGGTCTCCTAAGGTGACTGCCTTTCACAGGCAGAAAGTTAGGAGACGAATTGGATGTGTGATGGGGAAAAGAGCCAAGGGCTTGTTGACACTGAGCACCCACACCCCAGAGAGGCTCTTAGAGGAACTCCGTGTCCTGTCCCGCCATGTGCAGCATGAGGCGGTTATTCTAATCATGGGTCTCCATTGATGAATGGCCTCTTGACTTCTCCAAGACCACGCAGCACTCAACAGACCAATGTGAGCTGGAGGCAGGGGCCCAGCCTAGACCCTACAAACCACAATCCGTCCAGCCCTATGAGGACTTTCTCTTGGGGCCTGGAGGACACATGAGTTGATTGGGTGGGAATGGAAGATGGAGTTGGCAAAGTAGGATGAGAGCCCCCCTATCATTAGTCTACTGTGTATTCATTCAAAAATCAAGGTGAGAGCCAAACCGAGAGCTGGATGGACAAAGCATTGCTATTAAGCTCTGTACCTTTTTGCATCCATTTCCTCAGCTCACCCCTTCCAAGTGCCACTGAGAAAAGACAGATGAGAAGGAGGTGACCCAAATGGGCCTCATTACAAGCAAACAATGTTGGCTCAACAAGAGATTCCTTGTTGAATAACCCAATTATTTATGTTTATGGCATTTTATTGTTGGTTTCTCTCTCTACAAAAGCACTCTATAATCACTGTGGAAATTTTACACAATTTAGATAAGCAAAGAGAAGAAAATAAAAAGCACCCAAATCCCACCACAAGAGATAAGCATAGAGTCATTTTCTATGCATATATATCTATATGTGTAAAAATTTTGTAACAGCTTTATTAAGAAATAATTCATTTACAATAAAATTCACCCATCTTACATGAACAGTTCAATGAGTTTTAGCTATTATATACAGTTGTATAATCACCATCACACTCAAGATATTTCCAGCATCCCCCAAAATTCCCTTGTGCCAATTTGTAGTCACCCCTCTCCCCACTCCTGGCCCCAGATAACCACCTGTCTGATTTCAGAATGTCATACACATGGAACGATAGGCTGTGTAGCCCTTGAGTATGGCTTCTTTCACTTAGCATGATGTTTTTGAGATTTGCGCATGTTGTAGCATGTATCAGTAGTTTGTTCCTTTTTATTGCTGAGTAGTATTCTATTGTATGAGTACATCACATTTTGTTTGTCGATTCATCAGTTGATAGACTCTTGGGTTGTTACCAGTTTTTATAAATTTAGAATTATGAGTAATGCTGCTATGAATGTTCATATACAAGTCCTTATATGTATATACGTTCTCAATTTTCTTGGGTAAATACCTAGGAGTGCGTTTACTGGGTTGTATGGTTTAAGTGTATAGTTTAACTGTGCCCAAGTATTTTCCAAAGTTGCTGTACCATTTTGCATTCCATCAGCAGTGTTCTTGCTCTCATGAGAGAGTTCCAGTTGTTCTTGCCAACATTTAGTAGTATCAGTCTCTTAAAAATGATCACTGGTGATGCTGGGCATCTTTTCATATGCTTATTGGTCATTGTTATATCTTCTATTGTAAAGTGTTTTCAAGTCTGTCTTTTAAAAATATGATTATTGTAGAAATTTTACTACAAAAATTTGCCTTAAATCTAAGAGAAACTTAACACCGACAGATAATTTTTAAACCCATCAAGAATGGGTTTAAAGTAAGATAAGTGGATAGAATGTGAAAGAGGTGAGAGGGCTATTTTAAAAAAAGGATTTTTGCATTTTTGTTGAGACATAATGGACACGGGAGGGCTATTTAATAGGTGGTTAGGAATGGCCTCTCTGAGGAGGTGACATTTGAGTTCAGATAAGAATGAAGTGAGAGAAGGAGCCGTGGGAATAGCTGAGGAAAGAACATGCCAGACAGAGAGAATATCATGTACAAAGGCCCTGAGATAGGATAGGGATCAATGAAAAAGGAAAGAACGCATAACAAATGGTACTGAATGTCAATAATTATATTTCTGGTCAACTCAAAACATTTATGTTAAATGTTAAAAGCCAGGCACGGTCGTAAGTGCTTTGTGTGTCTGTGATTTATTTCTCACCACAGACCATAAGCTCCAGGAGGCCAGGAACTATGTCTATTTCACTCATCTTTGTGGACTCAGACCTAGAACATTGCTTGGTACAGAAGAGGCACTCAATAAATGTCTGTCGAATGAATGAAGTAATGAAATAAGAAGGTATTTATTATTATTCCCAAACTAAGGCTCAAAGAAGTTAAGTAACTTACTGAAGATCATATAATTAGGAAGTGCCAAAGCTGAGACTCACATCTTGGTCCGTCTGACCAGGAAGCCCAGGGTTTTGCCACTCCCCCAAGCTGCTGTGGATCCTCCTTCCTATATTTGGGAAACTGAGGTTCAGAATAAATGAAAGAGGCTCCCCTCTAATCCTAAAAGTTAGAAAATTAAATTAAATTAAATTAAAGGGAGGTCCCCTCTAATCCTAAAAATAAATCCAGCCAGCCACAGGCTCCAGACTGCTGTTTTGGCCTGAAGACCACATTTCTATCACATTCAGTGACTTCCAAAGATTTGAGATGGAAGGAATACCAGCAGTTTAAGTAAAAGGTGTAAATTTAGTTTGACCCATCAAGCCTTCGTGCAGCCATGGGCTGAAAGAAATCAACCTTTCCACTCTCCTGCCTTGTGGTCAGGGGATGAAAGCTGCCGAACTTGCTGTACTGTGCTGCCTTGAGTTGTTTGTGCTCTCTCCCTAGCTGCAACGCCCAGGCCTTCGACTCCCATCACCAACAAATGCTGCTGTTGTCATGTGCAAGCAACCAAATGAGTGTGGCTGGAAAAACCCAAGCTTCGTGATTTGGGCAAATTAGTTTATCTGTCACAGAGCCAGTGGTGGTGGTAAATCACTCTGTGTTTGAGGAGTAATCACCCCCCACCCCACTCTGTCTTCCTTTCTGCAGGGAGATTAGAACAGCCAAAGCCAAGTTGTTTATGACAGAATAACCTACATTCATGTATTCTGACTGCCCCAAGGAAGTGCATTTTGTGTCATGCTGTCTGGCGATCCTTTGAAGTCACCTCTAATGATCATGATCACCTCCTTCATTCTCCTCTGGTCCATGTCTTTGGAACCTAATTCTTTTACCTATGCTAAAAGTGATGAAAAATAAACTCATTATAAAAGACTTCATGTTTACATTTTACTTTCTATTGCATTAGTAGTTTGCCTTTTTTTGTGTCTTTACTGTGAATGAAAAATTCCCAGGCGAAGTAATCATCCCTTCAGAAAAGGTAGACAGTAGACTATATTACCACTGACATCACATTCTTATTCCCACTTTACAGATGCGTGGAGCCCAAGGCATTTCCTTGAGGTCCCCACAGCTTCTAAGTGGTGAAATCAAAACAAACTTTAGGGCTTTGTGGGTTGCAGTTCAGTGTTCTTGACACTATATCAAATTGCCTACTTGGTTAGCTCCCCACTTTTAAGCGTATGCAGCAGTTTAGACGAAATAATTCTAGCATATGTGTGCTCAACAAATAGTGTCTTTGGAGTCTGGGAACACGGACGTCCCCACAGTCCAGTGCGCAGAGATGGAAAAGAAAAACATCATACTGTGGTACAGTACTTTCTTCGATGAGGCCTCGTGGTTGGCCGAAGAAGCAATGAGACAGCCTGAGGAGTGTTAGAAAAGAGCTCCTATAAGAAACTTGAAATAAGTCTTAAAAACTGAGTTGGAGACAACCAGGTAGAGGGTTTGAAGCAGGGAAGTGATGCATTCAGATCTTTATCCGTTAAAGCTCACACTGGCGGCAGGTAGAGAATGACTTGGAGGGAGACAGAGCTGGAGACAAGCGAGGTAGGAGGTACTTGCAGGAATCCACATGAGAAGTCCCAGGACTGGCTGAGGCGGTAGGGATGGAGAAGAGGTGACAAATTCAAGAGATGTTTGAGAGATCAATTCAATATCTCCTGGTGCAAAGGGTTCCTGGATCCAACTCCATTGTGTGTGTGTGGAGGTTTCCCCACTCCAACAAGCGGTTCTTGGACATCAGCAGGGTGTCCCAGAATTCAATTCAGTTCTGACACTATCTACACAGAGTTGAATCAGATCCCACAGGTAAAGGGCTCAGTCCCACAGGACTGCCCTCCACTTCAGACGCCAGTGCAAGGCCCACTCATTACCTGTGCTTCTGGCCTACAAACCGGAGGTTCCAAGAAGCCCCTCCAACTCAGGATGCCAAGAGCAAGTCCAGGTTGTTACCTGTAGTTCTGACCGACTGGCTATAAATCAGACGTTCCTATGACCCTCTCCTCAGGTTTGATTAATTTTCTAGAATGGCACACAGAGCTCAAGAAAACCCATTTACTGATTTGTTACAAAAGATATTAAATAATACAAATCAACAGCCAGATGAAGAGATACATAGGGCAGGGTCCCAAACAAAGGAGCTTCTTTCCTTGGGGAGCTTGGGGCCTGTCACAGTGGCACATGGAACTCTTCTGGTCCCCCAGTGTGGAAGCTCTCCAAAAAAGAAGGGCCAACAAGCTATTCTTTTTGGGGTTTTATGGAGGCTTCATTAAGTAGTCATGATTGACTGAGTCATTGGCTATTGGCAACTGATTCAACCTCAAGCCCCCTTCCACTCCCCAGAAATCAGGCAGTGGGACTGAAATTACTAATCCTTTGATCTCCTGGCCACCAGCCCCCACCCTTGGGTGGGATCCAAGAGTCACCTTCATTAACATAAACAAAACACTCATTTCACCTTTATGGCTCTGAAGCTTTCCAGGAACTGAGGACAAGAGACCAATATTATAACAAAAGATGCTCCCATTGCCCTTACGGCTCAGGAAATGCCAAGGGTTTTAAATGCTGTGAGCCAAGAGCTGTAGATGAAGACCAAATAGATAATCTGAATGACCAAATATATATATATATTTCTTATAAATCATAATATCACACCTGGTAACTGGTAGGATGTGGGAGTCATTATCAGGTCATTATCCAGGATGCTTTTAGTTGCCACTGCGAAATCTGACTCAAATTGGCTTAAACAAAAGGGACATGTTGGTTCATATAACAGTAAGCACAGAGGATTGGTTGATCCAGAGGCTCAACAATGTTATCAGGGACCCAGGTTGTCTCCATTCCTCTTCTCTGCCATCTACAGTGTCAACTTCCTCCTCAGGCTGGCTTCCCTTGTGGTGCAGAATGCAGCTATTGGCAATCAGAGCTACATGCTTTCTTGTTCACCTTGCGGGGGGGATATCTGCCCCCCTGACTTTCTCCTGAGAGAGCAAAGTACCTTCTCAGAAGGAGGCAGCAAACTTTCATTGGTTCAAATTGGGTCAGATATCCATTCCTGAACCAATTTCTGTGGCTAGGGGAATGTCATGTTCTGAATCCCATGTTCTTCAGTGGGTTCTGGAACAGTCAAAGGGGGTAGGAGTACAATGACTGATTTAGACAAATCAAGGCCCATCTCTGGAACTAGAGTCCATCTCCAATCTAATCAACCTGAGGGAGAGGGTGAAAGACCACTGAGAAACCGTATCCATTAGAACGTTTTTCAGCCACCAAGAAACAGACTACTCTCAATCAAATTGGTTTAAACACAACAGCAAAGTCAAACTATCTCGTATAATTTATTAGCTATTAATAAGGTTAATTTATTACCTCTTTGTAAGAAGACCTGAGGCAGGGAAGGCCCAGGGTTGGTTAAGTGAGCAGCTCAATGACATTATCAAGACCCAAGGTTTTTCCACTTGGCATCTTCATGGTAAGTGTATCAATATTACCTACAGACTACCTCTCCTCCAGGTTGTAAGACAGCTGTGCTTGGCAAATCCCAAGACAATACCCAAGAGAAGAAGAGACGGCCTCTTCTAGTGTAGCTCTCATAGAAGGAACAGAACTTTACACAGAAGCCTCTATCACACTCACCTTAGACTGCCTTGGCCAGAATTGTGTCACATACCCACGACCAAACTAGTCACTGGCAAGGGGAACGGAACCACTGTGATTAACTTGGACTAATCAGACCGTCCCCTGGGGCTGGGATGACACTGCAATCCCCGAAGCACAGGGCCATGCAGGGGAAGGTGGATGCATGTCTGAACAACAACAGAGTCCTGTTGGGAAGGAGAAATGAAGAGTGAACAGGTGTTGGGTAGGCAACCACCAGTGGCTGCTGCAAAGGTTAACCAGGGGGAGCCTGGAGGACCTTCCAGGTTGGCTGACTGGGCAGTTGTGGCACCAGTAACTGCGACAGAGGACTCAAGAGAGAAAAAGGAAAGTTCATTTTTGGATTTGGTGAATACAAGATGCTCATGGGGCAGCCAGGCAGAGAAGTCCAGAAGGCAGCTGTATATAAGAGTTGACCATAATTTCTTCCTAACACCTCCTCTTCCCCTGGCTTCTAAGACATCACAGTGCTGTGTTTTATCTCCCACCTCACTGGCATTCCTTCTCAGACCCCTTTGTGGACACCTCTTCTGCCATCTGTCCCTGGAATATTGGAATTCCTTGGGTTCTGTTCTAGACCCCCTGTTTTTTAAAAAATTATTACTCTATATACTTCCTGTAGGTGGTTTTACCTTCTCTTGTGGCTAAAATCACCCAAATCAATGACTCTGGCCAACTGTCCTTTCTTTTTTTTTTAATTTTTTAAAAAGATTTATTTTTCCTTTTTTCTCCCAAAGTCCCCTGGCACATAGTTGTATATTTTCAGCTGTGGGTCCTTCTAGTTGTAGCATGTGGGATGCTGCCTCAGCGTGGCTTGATGAGTGGTGCCATGTCCGTACCCAGGATTCGAACTGGCAAAACCCTGGGCCACAGAAGCCCATAAACTTCACCACTCGGCCATGGGGCTGGCCCCTAACCTTCCTTTCTTTTCTGAGTTCAATGCCTTATATCTAACTACTCCTTGGACATCTCAACTAGGACTTTTGTTTCTCCCCACCTCCAGAATGTCTATAAGATTCCCTCCATTATTTGTCACTGATAATTCTGGACAATTTTTTCCCTCTGTCTTATATAATGGACTACGCAAATGCAATTTCAAGCTGCCTCCTCATCCAATTCTATTGCTATCCTAAGTCCCTGTTGTCATATCCATTCTTTATTCTTCCCCTGCTCAGCTGTATTTGTTGTGTAGTGGAGGAGGGGGCTGGGGGCAGCTAACCACTGTAGACTAGTTTTCTCAAGCTTCTGTGTCAGAGGAATGCAAGATTATATTATTGTTCCTAATTATTCACTCTCCTCTCTGTAACAGGAGTATATATCCCCACATTGCCAAGTGCCTTATGGTGCCTCTCTGAAGATGAGTATACTTCCCTGCTCCCTTCTCACTGGACCTGGCTACATAACTTGCTTTAGCCAATGGAAGGTGAGCAGAAGTTGCTAATACCAACTCCTACCAGAAGCTTTAGGAGCCATGATGAGGTTCAAGCCATTTCTCTTCTCCTTCTACTATGAGACCAAGAAAGGAGCCGTTCCCTCTGTCAGGAGCCCAGAATAATAGATACACGGAACAGAGCCAAAGCCCTGACATGTAATCTGAGAAAGAAGTGAATGTCATTGTAAGATTAGGGGGGAGGGTTGTCAGTTAACACAACATTATCTAGAAAAGCTGACAGAGGAATTGGTGGCAGGAGCAGAATGCTTTCCTAAAAAGTGTGTCATTGGCTTTGGGACCTAGTGGTGGGCAGCAAGGACCACAGCCTTTGGTCCCGTGGAAGGCAGATAATGTACCAAGGAGCCTGTCGTTTTATGCAAAGAGGCTGGGAAACAGATTGTTACTAGTGTGCCTTGGTTGCATTTAGCTGCATTTGACAGGAAACTACAAGAAACAGATGAGCTTAGAAAAGAATTAGCTGTTTCGTAAGCAGGGATGAAAGGGATAACGGGAGACTCCGAAGTTTCAGGATCGGCAGGGTTAAAAGACTCAACTCTTGCTCATCTCAAATAAAGGAGAGAAATTAAGAAATGCTTTGAGTAACAAAGTTGATTACATGTCAAATTAAAACAGCCTTGGGAGAGAGACCAGAGCTTCTAGTACATCCTTTCTTGGATACAACGACTCAGGAAAAATACACTAAGGGCATGCTCTCCAATGGAGGCTTGATAAGTTCAAGTTACTGTAGCAATTACACCTAGAGAGAGAGGCATTTCTTGGAAAGAATTACAGGTGTGGTAACGGGCACATGGAGCTGGCTAGAATCAGATAGCTAAACACTATACAAGTTTTGAAAAGAGTTGTACTTCCAAGATGCACCAACTTGGGCTAAAAGAGGTTATGACTACTGGAGAACAACTTTTGGGCTCCCCAATTTCTGTGAGCAGGAAGGAAGGAAGTTGCAAAAGCTGCTCAATCCCTAAGGAGTATATATTTTCCAAATGTGGCCAAGAAGGATATTGGAAAAGAAAGGAACTTCCATAGAGTAAGGCCAAGGGCTCTGAAGAACAATAACAGGAGGCAACTCAAGAGAGCTGAACTGGAACTTAATCAAGGAATGTTTCCCACACCCTGTAGAATTTTGGAATTCTGACAACCAGTCATAGCTGTGTGCCTCGCATTCTTTCTTTTGATGAATAGGTGTTTATTTCACTGTTTATTCTGTCCTTGTTTAACCATTTCTTATTAGGTACAGATGTGGGGAGCAGTAGATAACATTTGTTTGTTTTAAGTGCGTAAGTCTCTGGATCAAGAGGAGCCATATCTGGACATAACACAGAAACTATCATGAGATACTAAACTGACTCTGACGTCATGATTGGTTGAGACTTTTGAGTGTCATTCTTTGTAGGGAGAGTAAGTGTATTTTTCATGCAAAAAGGGGACAAATGAATATTTACGATTAAGAAAGTACACTGTGTGTGATAAGACAGCATTCTTGTTACTATTTATTTACTTCTCTCTCTATAGGAGAATTATACATTCCTATACATGGTTACCCACTTGCAATGTCTGCTCAAGGAGGAGTTTATTTCCATGGCTCATTGGCATCAGACAAGGTCATAAGACTTGCTTTAGCTAATTGAATGTGAGTGGAAGTGATATATACTGCTTCTGATCCAAAGCTTTAGAGCCATCGTTTGGTTTGGCCATTTGTTTTCTCCCTCTGCAATAAGATCAAGATGGGGGATGCCACTTAAGCCTCAGTCTGCAAATGAGAAGACATATGGGGCAGAACCACAGCTGACCCATATCACCACCATGATATTGGAACTTGAACAAGAAATAAATGTTCATGTTCATTCTTGTAACCACTGAAATTCTGTATATTGTTTGTTACAGTAGCATAAACTAGTCAAAATTGACTAATACAGTTGGTTTTCATCTGGGCCCAGCCAATGGGAGACCCTGACAGGAGACTGGAGGGCATGAGGCAGGGAAAGAATACGTCTCCCCTTCCCTTTTTGCCCCAGGTAGCAGCTCCAGCAGCAGCTCTGTCTCCAGATGGGCAGGCCCACTGTGCTTCTAGCTTCTGTCCACAGCCCCTGAGTGACTCCCTTTGGTGACCCTGCCTCTTCCTCCTGCCTAGTCCCTCTGGCCTAGAGATGGTTGTGGCTTCCTGCTGTTGCTAATCTGTATTTGGCCTCTCGCCTCTTCTATTGCTTATTTACCAATTCCCTGCATTAAAGTTCCTCTGTTTTAAACATTTTGAGTAGTTTTTGTCTGGTTGGACCTAGGTGATACACCATCTATGTACAAATTTTGGAGTAATTATTGATCACAGATGTCTTAAATTTCGCATTTTTTTTAAGGAAAGATATATTTAATTATATCATTTTTTTTTTACCATCTCAACCATTTTTAAGTGTACAGTTCAGTGGCATTTAGTACATTCATACTGTCGTGCAACCATCACACCATTCATCTCCAGAACTTTTTTCTCTTCCAAAACTGAAACTCCATTAAACAACTCCCCATCCCCTCTTCCCCTCAGCACCTGACAACCACCATTATACTTTATGTGTCTGTGAATTTTACCACTCTAGGTGAAACTTCATGTAAGTGGAATCACACAATATTTGTCCTTTTGTGACTAGTTTATTTCACTTAGCATAATGTCTTCAAGGTTCATCCATGTTGTAGCATGTGTCAGAATTTCATTCATTTTTTAGGCTATCAGTCTATTTTAGCCAAGATGCTTTTAGTTCAATAATAGAAAACCCCAATTTAACTGGTTTAAACTCTAAGGAACTTATTATCTAACTCAATAAAAGGTTCCAGAGGCAAAGTAACTCCAGGGTTGGTTAAGTCAACAAGTCAAAGACATCTTAACAACTCAGATTCTTGCCCTATTTCTGCTTTCCTGATCTCTACATGTCAGCTTGGTTCTCAGGCAAACTCTCCTGATGACTGATGCCTTCTAAGAGGACTGCAGCCGCGGTAGCCATTTGTATTAGTTAGCTTTTGCTGGTTTAAGCTGCTATAACAAACAACCCGCCAAGTCTCTCTGGCTTCACACAACAAGCATCCAAAGTATACTCTCTTTTTAAGAGAGAGTAAATCTTTTCCAGAAACCCTCTAGCAGCCTTCCCTTCATCCCATTGGACATAATTGCATCACATTTGCGTGCCTGAAACTATCGCTGGCAACCATGATTGTCTTAGCTTGTTTAAAACTCATTCTTTGAAGACAGTGGAGGGGCTGGATGCCCTGAAGCAAATGTAAACACAGAGGAGTAGATACCTGAACAAAATCAGGATTCTTTTAGAAAGGAGGAGTAATACGCTATTGGGCAGGCTACTATCGGTGTTTGCCATAATACTCAAAACAAAGTCATCATTTTTCTCACCTTCCATCTCAACGAAACTATGTCAGTAAATGACACACCATTCAACCAGTTGTTGTCACCAGAAACCTAGAAATCATGCTCAAATTCATCTCCCTGATCTTTCACTCTGTCCAACCAATGATCAATTCCATCGATTCTCTCTTGAATTTAGCTCCATAATTAGTCTTCTCTTTGGCTACCCAAGCCCAGGGCAACACCATCATCTTTCACCTGGGCCACTGCAGCAGCCTTCTCATTGCTCTCCCTGCCTCTAGTCTTGCTAAACCTCATTCAGGCTCCAAGCTGCTAATAGAGACACGTTTTAAAGCAATTCTGATCATGTCACTTTCCTGGCAAATACCCTTCTCAGGTTTCTCATTGCTCTTAGGGAAAAGTTCAAACCCCACATGAGGCCTTCCAAGGCCCTTCACCATTTAACCCTGACCATATCTCTGGTTTCATCTCTTAATAATCCTTTTCTGGCTTCTATCTTGTCCTCCACCTTATGAACCCCTTCTCATCCTTCAGGTCACAGGTTAAGGGTCACTTCCTTCAAGAGGTTCTCTGCTCCCATAATGCAACGCCCCGTATTTCCTCTATCATTCTACATATCCAAATTTATTGTAATTATTTGTTGAAGTCTGTCTTCCCTTCAGACTGTAAGTTCTGTGAGGGCCAGCACCATGTCTTTCTAAGAGCTAGATCCCTACCATCTAGCACAGAGCATGGCCACAGTAAGTGTTAAACAAAATTTATAGATTTGAAAGTTTTCATGTTATAGGACCTATAGGTGGTATTTGACACCAAATATATATATGAGATAACTTAGGGAGAGGGTATATCTAGAGAGAGAGAATATGAGAAGTAAGAAGACAATGATGATTAAAATAAAGAGATGACGAGAAAGCTAAGGGGGAGGATGGGAAATGAGTGGCCAGAGAAGTAGAAGGAATGTCAGAAGAGAGTGCAGCCACCAGCCAAGGAGGAGAGGGCATCAGGAAATTGCAGGTACCCAACAGGATCACCCACAGCAAAGAGCACAGGATACCGACCGAAAAGCGTTATCGGATTTGGTTACAGACAAAGAAGGATAATGTCTGAGGACAGGGGTGCTCCTCTGTCAAATATACTTAAGAAGGTATTTTCCCCCTCCTTTTGATTATTTCCTCTATCCATTGGTCCAACAAAGATTCATTAAACATCTACTCTAGGCCAGATACTGGGCTCAGCCCCAGGGAGACATGAGAAAGAGAACAAGATCTACTTGGTCCTGTGGGGCTCACCACTCTTGTCTGCAAGGGAAAGTTACAAGGCACTGACATGAGCCCCAGCAAAGCCAGGCCTCAGTGTTTTATTGAAGTTGGTACTGATTGGCTCTCTGAACACATTCGATGACACAAGAGCTAGTGTGCCAGTCCAGAGGTCAGTAAGACTTTATTATTGTGCTATGAGCTGGCAGGAAACAAAAGCACTTGTGTGTGGCACATTATTGCATAATTTCTGTCTGTTCATAAGTCAGTCACAGAGGAGATTCTGAGTTTTTCCAAGAAAAGTAGTTCCATCTTCTCAAAGGCAGAAAATTGAGAGAGCAGGTCGATCAAAAGAGCATCCTCTTTAAAAAACTCTCTGAACTTGACCCTAATTAGTATTCACTTTGCAAAGATTCCTTTAACTTTCAGCAATACATTGTTTTACTGACTAAACTATTGCTCTATTTTTTCTCTCCCCTTGTGTTCCATAGTAAAACAGTGTGGGGTAGTGTTCAAAAGGTCAGTGAGTCATGGCCTTCTGAAAATTAACAGGAGTCTGGATAGAGGCAAGGGAGAGACACTCCTTCCAACTAATTAGAAAATTATCTTACTAGGTTTTCATTTAATCAGGGAGCATCTCGTTTTACAAATAGACATTGTTTTGAAAAAAAGTTTAAATTAAATTGTCTCTAAGGCACATTATCTCCAATGCCTTAGAAAAACAAGATTATTTAAAGAAACCCAGCCCATCAAAATTTTTAAATAAAGCCAGGTATTCTTTGAAATAATCATTATTATATAATCAAATTAGTGAATAACAATTTCCTAAGTTATAATTCGGATTTTGAAACATACTTTTTTTTTTTTAACATATAGGATTGGGGAAGTAAGTGATGCAATTATCTGCCCACAGCCTCAATCAGACTTTAGTTTTAGGGGTCTGGCCTGACACGATGCAAGAGTAGAAAAACAAGCTCCTAGGAGCTTATGCCTGAGAGAAACGTCCTCCAGGGACTCTGAGCTCACGCCTAGACTTTCCCAATGCTTCCATCGGCAGTCCCCGGGGATCTGGGATGGGTTGGGCAAGGAAGGGGCAGAGGGAATCCTCCCCCATCGGGGAACGTGGGAATAACAAGTTACACCGCCCGAGCGCTTACAAGGAGCCAGGCTCCTCCTCCAACTCTTGACGTGTCTCAACTCAGTTAAACATTCCTATAACCCATGAAATAGTTATTATCTCCATTTCCCAGATGAGAATCTGAGTCAGAAAGCTTAACAGCGAATTTGCCCAATATCATACACGAGAAAGCGGTGGAGCTGGTACCCAGCTGGTATCCATTTCGGGTGCCAGTGACATGCCTCAACTTCGCTTAAATGGATCAGAAAAATGCCCACCTTTGAGACCGCAGGCAGGGCGTGTCGGGTGAAGCGTATGACTTACAAAAGCCTTTTGAGATAAGGAATTACTCTGCAGGGAAGGGTGTGCGAGAGCCAAAGGTAGGAGAGGAGCCGACGGTCAATTCTATCTGGTCCAAGCTGAGAACTTGCGCTTTTACCCTTCTGCGTCAGAGTCGCAAACCCCGCCCGCCCAGGTGGAAGACTGGAACCACAGCCTGCCGGCAGCCACGTGGCCCTGTCTGGAAGCCAGCGCGGCGCCTCGCGGAGGCGGGGCCCGAGGGGGCGGGGCTAGGGCGCGGGGACTCGCGGGCCGGGCGGAGTGCGCCTGCGCGCAGGGTGGGCCGGGCCCGCGAGCGTGAGCCGCTTTAAAGGCCGCTCTCCCTCCTTGCTCGCTGGTCCAGTCCCTGCAGTGCGCAGGCGCCGAGATCTGTCCTTGTCACTGGGCGCCGCGTGCAGGCTTGTGGCTTTGTCGCAGCGGCGGCGACTCGTCTCCGCCACCATGAGCGGCTTCAGCAGCGAGGAGCGCGCCGCGCCCTTCACCTTCGAGTACCGAGTCTTCCTCAGTGAGTATCGGCGGCCCGCGGCCCCACCCTGCCCGCTAGCCCATTCATTCCCCGGCCTCGCCCTGCGTCCCGCCCGGGCGGCTGCGGCCCGCGCTCGACCCCTTGTCCCGGCCGCGGGCGGGGCTCCTTCGGCGGGTCCCCGGGGCCTGGGCAGGCCCGGCCCTCCCATCTTTCACGTCCCCCTCGCGGGCGGGACAGCGTGGGTCGGCGTTCCTCTTTCACGCGCTTGGTTGGACCCTAACGTGGGCCAGGCCGGTTTTGCAGGTGTCCGGCTCGGGCAGTGTCTAATGGGAAAAGGATACCACTAAGTCACCCTAGAAAGGTGCCTGGAGGTAAACTAATCCTCGTAAGAGGATTGCTTAAGTTGGAGGAACGTAGGGGGGTGGCGGGGGGGATGACTCCCCAAGATCTTAATTCCTTCACTGTAATTCGGATTGTGGGCGCCGAGGGGGATCAAGTTCAGCCCCTCGTTCTGCAGGTGAGGAAACTGAGGCCTGGATCAGGAGCGGTCAGTGGATGACTGGACCCATCCCTTGGGGGTCCCCGTAGCGCTCATGCCTCTCCTGCGTTGTGTTTTCCCGGAGCACTGATGCTGGGAATGCGCCTTGTGAAACAGAAAGCTGGTCCCCTCCAGTCGAGCAGGTGACGTCAATCTGGGAGGCAGAGTAAGAAAGTGCCAAGTTTTCACCCATGTGCAGGGAATTGGCGTCTAAGGGGTACTTCCCCCAAGTCCGCGCCTAGAGCGGCGCTGAGCCCGGGAAGCTGCGGGCTGGCGGCGCTCCGCTTTCCTCGGCGCGCCAGCTTTTGCGCTGTAGGTGGAGGAAAGCTCCCTCGGGTTTATCTTTTTCCTCTACCTCCCTCCCCCAAGCTACTGGGAATAGATTATTAGAGATAACCGAGGTGTTGAAAAATGTGTCACCAAAGGCCTTTCTGTTTTAAATTCTTTACGGTTTTATGCGGAAGGAAATGGGCAGGTGCACGAGCTTCTTTAAGTTCTTGCGTGTGTTGAACGTCAGGAAAGAGGGGGGCGTAGAGGGGACGAATGAGAATAGTGAAAGAGTGAACAAATCTCCTAGCAAGAAGTAGCCTGATGCAGGAGGAGAAGGAAAGTGAACTCAAAAGTGTCCACATCCAGCTGAAGTTGACTACGGTGTAAAATCCAAGGGTGGGGCTCCCCATTTTAATTAATTTCAGAATTAAGCAGCAAGGGCAGTGCAAGAACTTTTGACGAATACGTCACTGAACTATTTTTCTGGAGTTAGTCTTGGCCCCAGAATTTCTAGGAGGGATTTGGAGAGGTGACTGGCATGATTTGGGTACTTGCCGGCGGGCTGTATGTGCAGAGCAAATGCAGTTTTTAGTTATGTATTGGTGGCGAGTATTCGATAGCCATTATAGAAGACCGAAGCCACTCCTTGACTTTGGCACTGGCTAAAGTAACTGTTAGCTATCAGATGGAACTCGCTGGAACTTAAGAAATACTAGTAATTACAGCCACCTATATAATTATATATAATTTTGTTTCATTTGTTTTTTTCAAATCACAGATTTCTTAGCATCCTGCCTTAATAGAAGATTTTTGGCCTCTATAATGTTACATTTGCCAGTCTCTTTAAAACTCATGGTGGACTGCAAAGTCACAATTGACTCTGAAGAGACCATTGTGGTATTGGGGGTGGTCACTGTTACGTTTTTCCTATTCCACTTTGGTTTTTAAACCTGAAGGGATGCAGTGTGGACTGACCCTTAGGTTTCTTAAATATTCTTTAAGAATATTTAAGGGAGTTTTTTGGGTTTTCTTTTTAATTTTTTTAAAGATTTTATTTTTTTTCTTTTTCTCCCCAAAGCCCCCCGGTACATAGTTGTGCATTTTTAGTTGTGGGTCCTTCTAGTTGTGGCATGTGGGACACCACCTGAGCATAGCTTGATGAGCAGTGCCATGTTTGCGCCCAGGATCCCAACCGGTGAAACCCTGGGCCCCCGAAGCCGGCCGAGCAAACTTAACCACTCGGCAACCGGGCCGACCCCAGTAAGGAAGTTTTAAAATTACTTTTTGGATATGGTAGTTAGGTCTCTAGAATACAGAAATAACCTGTGAAAATGTTGCAGCTCGTTTATCCCTAAGAAAAATCATCATCTAAGATGGCTCTCTTCCTGGAGCATCACTTAAAGCAACATGGTTTCTAATTCAGCAAATTGGTCTCCTCCCTTCTCTTGGAGCCCAGTTGTTTCATTAGTTATGTAAACTGTCAAATGATGTAAGATCAACCCAAAACAATTGGAGCACCTTTTGTATGCCAGGCACTCCTAGGCTCTGGGAATATAAAGATCTCTAAGGCAGTCCCTGCCCTCATTACAGAGGTTAGTACCTGTTAGACACCTGAGGAGCACATTGGATGAAAACCTAACCCAGTCTTGGAGGGGTCAAGTAGATGAAGTATATAACGAGGGAGGCTATGCACTCGTGGGAGCAGGGGTATATGGGAAATCTCTGTACCTTCTTTTCAATTGTATTGTAAACCTAAGACTGCTCTAAAAAAGTAAAATCTTTTTAAAAATAATGTGTACTTCATGCATTTGGAAATACAGTCAACCAAAAAAGTAATAACTTTTTCTAATTCATTTTGCAGAAAATGAAAAAGGACAATATATATCTCCATTTCATGATATTCCAATTTATGCAGATAAGGTAAGACATCCTTATCTTTTGAATGTAGTCACTTCACTCAGATCAGTTAGTCCCACATGGGGATTTTCTTATACGTCTTAACAAGTGCTTAACGTGCCTCGTGCTGTGACTTAAAGGTATGTTGACTAAATAAGAAGTCAGTCTTAAATCCAGATTGTTTGGTTAAAGAAGCAACTATAAATTGGGGAAGGAGTAGAAGAACAGAAGTAAATGTTTTAAAACTGCCTTGGTTAAAAAAAACCCAGATTGGTCATTTGTGTGTTTGTATGTGGAACTAAAATTTTAGTACTTCATAAGTGGTTTTAAAATTAATCAAGTGGCCAACACAAAATTTGGGCTTTGATATTTATTAAGTGGTAAAAATAAACTAGACTATTAAGTGAATACAGGAAAATTCAGTACTTTTAATGGACTGGTAGAGTTAAGATCTGCAAATAGTGTTAATAAAGGTAAGTCCTCAAACTTCAAAAGAGATGGCTCTTGGGGCTGGCCCCGTGGCCGAGTGGTTAAGTTTGCGCGCTCCGCTGCAGGCGGCCCAGTGTTTCGTCGGTTCGAATCCTGGGCGCGGACATGGCACTGCTCGTCAGACCACGCTGAGGCAGCGTCCCACATGCCACAACTAGAGGAACCCACAACGAAGAATATACAATTATGTACTGGGGGGCTTGGGAGGAAAAAGGAAAAAAATAAAATCTTAAAAAAAAAAAAAAGAGATGGCTCTTCCTATACACACTTGTGAGCTGAAGAAATCTAACCTTAGGACAAATTGGTAAGAATATTTACTTTCCTAGGGGAAAAAGTCTGTAACTATATATTCCAAAATCTTTGTGATCCTTGGGAGGTAGATTGCTAGTGACTTTTTGTTTTTAATTTTCATTCTTGCCTTTTTCATATTTTCTAATCTTTTTTACAAAGAGCATGTATTGTTTGTACAGCTTAAATAGTTAATTTTTTTTTAACAAAAAACCACAGCTTGTTTTATCCTCCTTCCCAAGAGGAGAAGTTTGTACTGTATTCAGGAACTGATACAAGGACAAATGTCTGATTCTTTTTTATACCTTTACAAAATTTTTTCATTCAGCCACGAAGCTTGATTCACAGTGAATCTTTTTGAATTGTAAGATGTCAATACATAAGACATATGAACCTCACATTCCAGTGCTTGCCTAGAATAATAGTAAAGATGAAATCTTATCCTTGCACGTGCTAAGTCTTAACTGTTTTTCTGTGCTTGACTATCAGAAATAGATTCATTATACTTCTACCAGGAAGTTTGCTGCGGTTCTGTAATGACGCTTGGCCACTGGCGCAAAATCCAGCCTTCATGTTGCTGCTGAGGAGCCTGCCTGAGCTGGGCTCCAGCTGTAGGCGGTGGAGCAAACAGCCCGAGGCCAATTGTGTGCCACAGTTACAGCAGGGACCTCTAATTAGCCTGTGTTCTCCTGTGGGAGTCTCAAAGTTGTATTTATTCAGAAACTCTAATTTGTTACATCTGATTTCCTGGGAGTTGCGATGCGATGCAGGATCCTTCCTTCCTCTTGAGCTGGCGTCATCTGGTTGGCGTGAGTTGTCTTCTTGTATAATTAGTCTGTATGTCAAAGTGCTTTACAATCACATCTCTGACCATTTTGAGAATGAAGAGGTATAAAATGATGACCCTAAGTTTACTGATGGCAAATTGGCATCCAGATGTGCTAGGGAAGGACATATAGCTGTTTTTTAGGTGAGTTCATGGCGTCTTTGTCTGTTTAGGCTTCTGTAACAAAATACCATAGACTGGTAGCTTATAAACAGCAGAAATTTATTGCTCACAGTTCTGGAGGCTGGAAGTCCAAGATCAGGGTGCCAGCATGGTTGGGTGAGACCCCTCTTCTGGTCACAGACTTCTAGCTGTGTCTGTATGTGGTGGAAAGGGCTAGGGACCTTCATGGAGCCTCTGTTCTAAGGCACTAATCCCATTCGTGAGAGTTCTACTCTCATGTCTTAAGCACTTCCCAGAGGTCCCACCTGCTATACCATCACCTTTGAGGGTTAGGGTTTCAACACAGGAATTTGGGGAGACACAAACGTTCAGACCATAGCTATAACCTATAAGTGACAATATTTCTAGCCAAGGACCAGAATGATCATAGCAATTGTGTTGCCTAATCTTGTTGCTGCTTCAAGTTACCCCAAAACTGGAAATTGAAACTACCTTTTGGTGTTGTGTAAAATGTCTTCACTTAGTTTACTCTAAAAGTCATGTACGGAACTCGTTGTGCCTGTACTCTAGGGTTACTCAAATGAAAACCCTGGTCTGGCTCAAAAGCACAAACTCTTGGGCCAGCCCAGTGTCGCAGGAGTTGAGTTCACATGTTCCACTTCGGTGGTTTGGGGTTTGCTGTTTTGGATCCTGGGTGCAGACCTGCACACCACTTGTCAAGCCATGCTGTGGCAGGCACCCCACATATAAAGTAGAGGAAGATGTGTACAGATATTAGCTCAGGGCCAGTCTTCCTCAGCAAAAAGAGGAGGATTGGTGGCAGACGTTAGCTCAGGGCTGATCTTCCTCAAAAAAAGAAACAACCACAAACTCTTGCAGCAACTCCAGATTTCACCAGTGGCCCACTCAGTGAACCTCAGCACTCTGGATTCCTGCCTGAGAAGCAGGAAAGAGTTCTTTTGTTTTTAAGGAAGTTTATATAAAACACACATGAGGGTGTGTTACACTGAAGTTATTTTGGATTATAGCCTAAATAAAAGATCTGATCAATTCTGGTGATTGCAAAAGAGGGTAATTTTTTAAACATCCCAGTGTGATTAAGTGTACGTAAATACATTTTTGTGTGTGTGGCCATAGACTTTATCCCTAATGTGATCGGTCATTTGAGGGGTAATAGTGAGGGAATGGACCTTTAATACAGCTCAGTTAGCTCTACGAAGGAAAAATGCCCAAAGGCTTATATTCTGCTTCGTGTTAGGACCTTTCAATGTGGACAGCTTTCTATTTGATATATATGCCATTAGGTAATCCAGCCAGTCAGTTCTGGAGATCCTTGTGACTCAGATACATTGCTTGGATTATTTCCAAATCCATTAGGTGGAAGAAGGCAAAGGTAAAGACTCACTGGATTTTTTTAATTGTAGGTTGTCCTTTGCTTTATTTTGGGATCTAATATAAAAACACCTGTAGTTCAGAGTTTCTTCTGATAGAAATGGCGGGCCTTCTGAGATAACAGAAATTTTAAAAATCCCCAACAGAGTCAGCATAAACAGTGTGAAACACTGGTAGATTGAAGCTTTGTCTAAATCTTAAAGTGCTCAAATATCATTACTTGATGTTTTAATTTTAGAATTTTGGTATTTTTCTGTTCCGTGTTTTAAACTTTGATGTTAAATAATAGTTTGAACAATGTGGGCCTTTTGCTGGTTTTTTTTCAGGTGACTGTTGGCAGGATATATACCTAGGGAGCTGTGTTTTTCTTTTTCTCTTTTAAAAAAAAGTCAAGCTTCTAATCAAATAGGTTGATGCTTCAGAAACTTAACAGAATGTTTTCTGGAGTTGTATATCGTTCTTAAATTTTTAAAGAGACTATTTTGCTGTACCTGGCACTTTGAGAGGAGATGCACTGCTCAGGCGGGTGCTTGTTAGCTCACTTCTTATAGGGTTGCTTTGTTTTGAATTTTCTATTTCTTTTTTATAGACAGTTCTGTAAGTGGAAGTTTTTAAAATGCCACTAAATAATTTAAACACTGTTTGTCTTCCCCAACTTAATAGGTATATAGAATGGTTGGGTTTTCTGGGTTGTTGTTGTTTTTTTTTTGTCTTGTTTATCTTTTGGTTTTGCATTTTCAAAACCAAAGTTAGAAGTGGGAACATAGATGAAAACTGAGTACAAACGTAATTGACATGTCATAGCTAAGAATAAAGTCCTATTTTTTTCCCTCTCAGATGAACTCTAAGGTGACTAAATTTTGAAAACAGTTATTCTAAGCATAATCTCTGTGGTTTATCAATTTTGTCAAAAAGATAAAGTTGCAATGATTAAATATGCATATAATGGGCAGCCATAATGCTTGGCTTATAGTAAAGTCTCAATACATAATAACCAAGAAAATAAAAATAGAATTGCTGATGTTGACCACAATGACTGCTTATTTCTAAAGCCTTTCAGGGCTCTATTTTTTTTTTTTTTTTAAAGATTGGCCCTGAGCTAACATCTGTTGCCAATCTTCGTCTTTTTTTTTCCTTCTCCCCAAAGCCCCCCAGTACATAGTTGTATATTCTAGTTGTGGGTCCTTCCGGCTGTGATATGTGGGACACCACCTCAGCATGGCTTGATGAGCAGTGCTGGGTCTGTGCCAGGATCCAAACCTGTGAACCCCTGGGCTGATGAAGCAGAGCATGCGAACCCAGCCTCTCGGCCATGGGGCCAGTCCTAGGCCTCTATTTTTTGGAGTTAAGATCACTGAACTAGGAGGGAGAAATCTTGATTTTTAGTCCCAGTTTTACCACTCACTGGCTTTGCGATGTTGACCAAGTTGCTTTATCTCTGAGTACTGTTAGTCTTAGTGGGTATTTTAGATTATATTCTACACTGATGTCCCATGGTTCTGTGTGTATTATTGATAAAGCTTATTGATGAAGTTTCATTAGAGATCATTGTAAAAAGAAAATTTGTTGTTAATTTATTGAATGTTTCCTTAGGCACTATACCAAAGCCCTTATGTGGATTGTCTCATTTAGCCATCATGTTATTCTCTGAGCTAGCTTCTTTTATTAACCCTGCTATCCAAGGATCACTAACTAGAACTCATGAGCAATGGTGGCAGGATTTAAACTCAGGCATTCTGGCTCAGAACTTGTGGTCTTAACCATTGAGCAGCACTGCCTTGAGTGATTATGGGGATGTGTGTGGGGTGGATTTTACTTTGTGCTTTTTTGTATTTTCCAGATTTTCTGCAGTAAATATCTCTTTGATAATGAAGAAAAAAAGACTTGGTTAGGGTTTTTTTGGCTTAGAATTCAATGGAAATGAATAAGAACTTTGTTCCTTTGGGAAGGCTATAAAGTCGTCTAGTCCAGGAATTCTTGGTGGCCCCAAGGCCCTGGAATGCCCATCCATGAAACCCATGGATGAGGTTCTGTGAACTCTCTGAAATTGCGATTTGATGTAAGTGTGCATTTTTCTAGGAAAGTTTCTGTGGTCAAAATTCTTAAGTCATTGCAAATCATAGAAAAGTTTGACAGCTGGGAATGCAGACCCTTTTGCTTGATTTTATAAAGAGAGGAAAGTAAAGAGAAATTATGGTTAGAATATCTGTTTTCAAAATTTAGTAATCTTTAGAGCTCATCTGAGGGGAAAAAATAGCTTATTCTGAGTTATGACATGTCAGTTCTGTTTTATTACTTTCTATAGGTACATATGGCACTATGCGTTACCAAACACAAGACTTTGTTGGAACTGCTGTGAGCAGAAAATCTGTGTAATTGGAAAACAAATAGGTATTACTGAAAGGTGTTTGTTGTTTGTTTGTTTTTAAAATTTAATAGGTTAACTAGCTCCCCTGGACTCTTAACATAATTCATTGGGCGAATTTGTTTTGGTTGGTATAAATCAGGTTTTCCTTTGCGAAGTTAAAATTTTAAATGGATAAAGGGCACACACTGTGAACTTTGTCATCATATTTCTTTCTGTCAGCTTCTCAAACAGACTTTTGACAATGAAATAATCCAGGAACCCATTTATTTTTTCTTTTTAAAAAATTTTTTGAAACTTATTTTTTCAGATTTAATGAGGAATGATTAACAAATAATCATTCTATTTAAGATGTACAGTGTGATGTTTTGATATACGTATACATTGTGAAAGAATCCCCCCAATCAAGCTAATTAACCCCTCCCTCACTTCACATATTGACCTTTTGTGGGTGGGTAGGAGGTGGGTGGGTGTGTGGTGAGAACACTTAAGATCTGCCTACTTTCTTAGCAAATTTTCATAGAGCTGTGCTGTACGATAGATCTCCAGAGCTTAGTCATCTTAGAACGGAAAGTTTGCACCTTTTGACCAACATCTCGGTCATTTTCCTTACCCCCTAACCCCTGGAAACCACCATTCTCCTCTCTGTTTCTGTGAGTTTGACTTTTTTAGATTCCATGTGTCAGTGAGATCATACAGTATTTGTCTTTCTCTGTCTGATTTATTTCACTTAGCATAATATCCTCCATATTTATCCATGTTGTCATAAATGGCAGGATCTCCTTCTTTTCTAAGGCTGAATAATATTCCATTGCACGTGTGTCTGTGTGTGTGTCTAAGTGTATCACATCTTCTTTATCCATTCATCTGTTGATAGAACTTAGGTTGTTTCCATGTCTCAGCTGTTGAACTAATGCTGCAGTGAACATGGGCGTGCAGATGTCTCTTGGAGACTCTGATTTCATTTCTTTTGGATACATACCTAGAAGAGGGCTTGCTGGGTCAGGTGGTGGTTCTGTTTTTAGTGTTTTGAGAAACCTCCATAGTGTTTTCCATAGTGGCCGCACCGTTTGCAATCCCACCAACAGTGCACAAGGAGGAGCCTGTTACTTTTAACAACTTAAACTATATCTTAGAATCATAAAACGGACTTTGAAGCCAAAACTTAAAAGTAAGGGTTAAGAGCCATTGTCACTTGGTGAGCCCTGAATAAACTATAATATTTTTGGAAGTGATGAAGTCTGTGACAGCTTTTCAGATGCACCTTTATGGGAGTGGAGCATCTATTAATTACATGAGCTCTTCTAATAGAGATTTTATACTCCAAAACTACTCTCTAAGTTAAAAAAAAAAAGCAAGCTGTCCTTGTTTTTTATTAGCTTCTTGCTTTACGTCTAATCTCTGGATGGATTTAGAAGAAAATCCTCTCTACCACTACTGTTTTTATCCAAACTTTATTGCAAAACAGAAAAATAAAAGAAAGGATGATGGAATCAGAGGGTGATTTTTGTATTTTTTCCTGTCTGGCATTTACTTAATTTCTGGAGTTATCTAGAGAGACACGTGATGAGTCGTGTTGAAAATGCTAATTTAAGCCACTTATGTAATTTTGCAAGACAGCGTGTCATGTTCACTAGGCTTCAGATCCAACGTTGGAAGCAGATCGTAATCAGGAGACGTTCGTAAATCTTCCATTAAAGACACATTTAACTTCACTACTAAGATTGAGAGATGGGATGTAATTAAGAGCATGTTCCCTATACACCTACTTAACTATGTTAGTGTTAATACCCTACCAAATAGCCATAGCTGTTATTAATGAACAACCTGACAGACTACTGACTTGATCCACAAGAAAATTAACCAGCTTGGAGGTAAGACTCATGATCACTGTACTACTGTAATATTCCTGTTTAACCATGATGTTAAAAGCCTAACCAAGCTATGTTACATTTCTTCTGTACCTAAAACAATTTTATTTTAAATCTTTTGATTAATGGAGTGATATAATTTAGACTTAACTTTCCAATCTCCTTAGAATCTGGACATCTTTAACATTAACATTCTTTTTTTTTAATTGCCGGGAAGGATGCGCCCTGAGGTAACATCTGTTGCCGATCTTCCTCTCTCTCTCTCTTTTTCCTTCCTCCCCAAAGCCCCAGGACATCGTGGTACATTCTAGTTGTAAGTCTTCCTAGTTCTTCCATGTGAGCTGTGGCCACAGTATGGCTACTGACAGACTGGTGATGTGGTTCCACACCCGGGAACTGAACCCGGGCCGCCGAAGCAGTGAGAGCACCACACTTTAACCACTCGGCCATCAGGGCCGGCTCAACCTTCTGGTCCTGTCCATGAACTGATTATAAGTCTGGGAAGTAAGACTGATTGCTAGGTTATTTTATGTTGCTGACTTTGGGCAGTGAGAGCTAAAGCTGTAGTTGGCCTATCCCCTGCCTTCTCCAGCCTCGTCAGAATCGTCCTACTAGGAAGTTTCACATCTTCCTTTCTTACTCTGAAACTATGAACAGGGAGCTGAGAACTTGATGCCAAAGTAGGGACTTAGAATTTAGAAAGCATAGTAGAAGCGGAGAACAGGGGGCCAGCCCTGTGGCCTAGTGGTTAAGTGCGTGCACTCCTCTTTGGCGGCCAAGGGTTTCACTGGTTCAGATCCAGGACGCAGATATGGCACCGCTCATCAGCCCGTGATGAGGTGGCGTCCCACATAGCACAAACAGAAGGGCCTGCAACTAGAATATACAACTGTGTACTGAGGGGCTTTGGGGAGAAGAAGAAAAAAAAGAAGAAGATTGGCAACAGATGTTTGCTCAGGTGCCAATCTTTAAAAAAAGAAAAGTGGAGAACAGAGTTCTGGGAAGTCCTAACAATGGAGATAATAATACGATAAATCCAGGATTGAGCTAAATAGTAGTTGAAACCAGTTGGGGTTAAAGAAAGAAGGCATGAATTTGTAACTGGGTGGTACTAGATTTCCTAAAATCTTGTCTCAGTATTTTAAATACATAAATGTTGGAAATATTAGGATGCATGATTTTTTCCAGTTTTTTAATTGTAAAATACGTATAACATAAAATTACCATGTTAACTATTTTTAATTGTCCAGTTCAGTGGTATTAAGTACATTCATATTGTTGTGCAACCATCACCACCCTTCTCCAGAACTCTTCATCTTGCAAAACTGAAACTCTGTGCCTAGTAAACAGTAACTCCCCATTTCCCCTCCACTGTCCCTTGGGAACCACCATTCTATTTTCTATGAATTTAACATTTCTAGGTACC
Organism: Equus przewalskii; assembly: GCF_037783145.1. Lineage (NCBI taxonomy): Eukaryota > Metazoa > Chordata > Mammalia > Perissodactyla > Equidae > Equus > Equus przewalskii. The sequence continues at coordinate 58,449,438 of NC_091831.1, read as the reverse complement.
TCATGTAAATGGAATCGTATAGCATTTGTCTTATTGTGACTGGCTAATTTCACTTAGCGTAATGTCCTCAGGGTTCCATGTTGTAGCATGTGTCAGAATTTCCTTCCTTTTGTAAGGCTGAATAATATTCTGTTGTGTGTATTTTGCTTATTCCACGTTTTGCTTATTCATTCATCCTTTGATGGACGCTTGGGTTGCTTCTGCATTTTAGCTATTGTGAATAATGCTGCTATGAACATGGGTGTGCAAATAGCTCTTCAAGACCTTGCTTTCAGTTTTTTGGGTCTATACTCAGAAGTGGAGTTGCTGGATCATATGGTAATTCTATTTTTAATTTTTTGAGAAACCATCATACTGTTTTCCACAGCAGCTATACCATTTTACATTCCTACCAACAGTGCGCAAGAGTTCCAATTATAATGCATAATGTTTTAACAGTAAAAATGTTTCTATCAGTGGGGTAATTGGTTGAGTTTCTCGTATCAGTTGCACTGAAAATCCTCAGTATTACCCTTCACCTAGTGGCAACTCCCTGAACTGTAGCCATGGTGTCTAGGAGAAACAAACTGTTCCTTAGTTCCTGCTAAAGAAGGAGAACCTCCCCTGTTTTATATCAAAATATTTAAAAACATCCTCTGTTGTGATAATAATTGATGGAGAAAATAATGACTAAAAGCTACTACAAATTCATTGCTTTAAAAAACAGATACAGGGGCTGGCCTGATGGCATAATGTTAAGTTTGGTGTTCTCTGTTTTGGCGGCCTGGGGTTCACAGGTTTGGGTCCCAGGCGCGGACCTACACCACTCCTCAAGCCATCCTGTGGTGGCAACCCACATACAAGATAGAGGAAGATTGGCACAGATGTTAGCTCAGGGCCACTGTTCCTCATGAAAAAGAAAGAGTGAGAGAGACAGTAATGACTACAGCATCTACATACACTTGAAAATGTGCTGAACGTGCATTTTACCCCCTAGTCCCTCATCTGGGTTTGTGGACCCCAAGCAATAGCCTGAGGCCTACAAGCTGAAACGACCTGGTTTGGGGATCCAACTCTTAGGGAGTTAAAAGAGCTTTTATTCTGTTCACTGCTAGTCTTTAACGCCTAGAGAAGTGTCTGGCACAAATTAGTGGTGCTCAGTAAATATTTGTTGAAAAATGAATGAGTTGGCTTGAGGCTCCGTGCAGGATACTCCTTGCTAATTTTGGCCCAGCTAATTTCTAAAAAGCACCAAACCTTCAGGCTTTTGGAGCTCTTCTGTTTGCAATAGAGTTGTCTTACCATTTTCTGAAAGATGTTTTCTTTCCTGTAATGTTGGTTTTTTCTTTTTTCCCTTTTGCTTTCCATTAGTTATGTAGGTTTGTAATATTAGGTAATGTGGTTTTGAGGATTATACGTATTCATCATTTAATCCCATTAAAGTGTTCAAAATAGTTCCAAACTTTGAATTAGTGAGTTCAGCTCTATTTGCTACTTTTTTTTTTTTTTGAGGCAATTTGTTCATTTGGTAATATTTTCCCCCCAAAAATTAACTAATCTTGATTTTCACATCTCAATCTTTCATGTAGTAACAGCTCCATCTTGTGAGCCGTTCGGGTATTGCTGCTGAGGACTGCAAAGCCCTGACCTGTTCTTGTATCGCAGACACACGGATCTGTATTGTAACCCCCGAGTCGTGGTACCAGACAGAAAGAGTTCTTGAAACCTTAGAGTAAAGAGAATAAATTTGATCAGACGTTGGGTCTGAGGTTTCCTACCATGGACAATGAGCGATGTTTTTTCTAAAACCATCCAGTTATCCCTTTACAGGGAGAGAGCGGTTTGTGTTTGTTCAGTCCTGATTTAAGTGTCTCCTTCTTTGTGGGGTGTTCTGTTGTATCAAGTAGGCGTCAGGAGGCTTGGAGCAGAAACCCACAGAATGCCCGAGTCTCCTCAGTTTGACAAGAATTTAATAAATGACACAAGTTCTACACTCTATAAATCTGGGTAGCTTTTCTGCCTGGTTAAAAGTAGCCACAAGGTCATTATTGGCTGGAAACCTTTGACTTACTCTCTTGTAGCTTATCAGTCCCTGTTTTTTGATGCAAAGTGGCAAAGAAGTAATTCTAAAACGTTGTGTGGTGATTTTCAAATTAAGTCAACTTTTTAAAAAACCTATTTTATAACAGTAATTGCAGATTGGGCTTCGTGTGTGCCCTTTGTAGAGGCTATCAACTGAAAAACTGAATTTTTAAGATTTATTCCTTGGTAAAAATAATTTTCTATTTCAAGCTCAGCTTTAATTAGAGAACCTATTTCAAGTTGATATTTGACTATGGTATGCAAAATAAGATGACAAAGTGTGATTTTTCTTTCATTGTGTTTTTAAGTAGTAAACATCTGGAATTTCTTAATATATCATCCACTTTAATGTGGTCAGCTTAAGGCTATTAACTAATTACAACAGAACTGGCGTTGGTTAAAATATTTTTGGAACATAGTATTTTATCATCAGTGTCAGACTTCTTATCTTTTTGAGGAGTGTTTGATTTTTAAAAACAGCCAAATTGGAAGAACAATGCAGGTAATCAAGCTGATTAATTTTGTTTGAGGAGCCCAGCCCCAGTGGCCCAGTGGTTCAGTGGTTAAGTTCAGTGTGCTCCACTTTGGTGGCCTGGGATCAGTTCCCGGGCACAGACCTACATGGCTCTGAGTGGCCATGCTGTGCTAAGACCCACATACTAAAAACATCGAGGAAGATTGGCACAGATGTTAGCTCAGGGCAAACCTTCTTCAGCAAAAAGTACATAAATAAATTTGTTTGAGGCTAAAACTAAAGTATGACAAAGTAATTAAACTGATTTGGGATTTGTCTTAGAAACCACCTCTGAATTAGAAGATCCAAAAACATTGTAATTGCAGTGTCACCTGAGGAAATGAGTAGCCTGTGGAGAGGATTGCTTTAAAGATGGCCTTCCTCAGACATACAAGTTCTGTTATGATTAAAAACTGTTTCTTTCCTTATAGAAACGTTCTCCTCCCCCACCAACATTTTATTATGAAAAATTTTAAACATGCAGGAAAGTTTGAAGAATTGTACGGTGGACAGCTGTATACCCACCACCTTGATTCTACAATGAATATTTTCCTATATTTGCTTTATCTCTTCACCCCTCAAGCTGTCTTACTTTTTGATACATTTTGTTGAAAGTCCATTGACTTCAAAGCTCTGATGCAGTGAACAGTTGAGCTTTGGAACCAGGGCATGCTCACTCAGTTAGAGAACAGGTCAGCTCCTGTGACCGTCTCCCTTTCTCTGTTTTTCAGGACGTGTTCCACATGGTAGTGGAAGTACCACGCTGGTCTAATGCAAAAATGGAGGTATGTTTCATCTTATGTTGATGGTCAGACGGAGGAGATTAGTTTTGACCCAGGCACACTGATTTCCTCAAAGGTTAAACAGCTGAAGTCCATGGTTTTCTGTTGTCTGGTCCCAGTTTGTTTTCCAGTTACTCCTCCCATTACCTGCCAGGCTTCCTTCAGTCCTCCATCTGACCTGAGCCATTTCTATTTGCAAATATGCTTCAGACTTTCCTACCCCACCTTCTGCTGCTTGCGTTCCCAAAGTCTGGAATTATCTTTTTCTCCCTTCTCTTGTTCTCTTTAAGTCCATCATTGACTCCTCTACAGAGGCAATGGGCTTTCCGTAGTCACCCCAGCCAAAGATCCAAAAATGATCTTTTTGGAATTTATGTTGCATTTTGTAAATTGCTTTCTGATGACACCTGACATATTTAGCTTTTTGTTATGGATATCTATTATGTATTTCATGTCACTTAATTAAGCTTTTTGACAGTAAGCACAGTTTGTATGTAATAGACACTCAAATATTTGAATAATTTTAAATGCTTAATGGAAAGCTGAAGTTGGGTAATATTTATTTTGCCCTTTTAATAAAAATCTTAGTACTTTTATTTCTCAAGTGTTAGGATTTATTCCAGCTAATTTTAGATTTTGTTTTCTGAAATTTGTAAATGTTCTTTTTCCCTTCTCAGTAGTTCCTGTTTACCTCAAATAAATTTTTCACTTAAAGGCTGATTATGGATAAACTTTTATTTCAAATTATAACAATATTGGGGGTAAAATATATCATTAAAGTGGAATTAGGGGAGGTTCCGTCCATTATTTATTTCCTCAAATCCTTATTTGAAAAGTACTTCACAATGACTTGAAATTTCTTATTTTAGATTGCTACAAAGGACCCTTTAAACCCAATTAAACAAGATGTGAAGAAAGGAAAACTTCGTTACGTTGCAAATTTGTTCCCTTATAAAGGATATATCTGGAACTATGGTGCCATCCCTCAGGTATGTCTCTGTGCAAAATGTGCTTTTTAGCTTACAAAAATTAATCTTGCGGTTATTAAAAAAAAAAAATTTAAACACCTTCAGAAAGGTTTTGCTATGGTAGGTTTAAAAAACGTAAAGGATGAGGGGGCAGCCCCATGGCCGAGTGGTTAAGTTCACACACTCTGCTTCAACAGCCTGGGGTTTGCTGGTTTGGATCCTGGGTACAGACCTGGCACTGCTCATCAAGCCATGCTGTGGTGGCGTCCCACACAGAAGAACTAGAATGACTTACAACTAGGATATACAACTATGTAGTGGGGCTTTGGAGAGAAAAAAATAAAGGAAGATTGGCAATAGATGTTAGCTCAGGGCCAATCTTCCTCATGAAAAAAACATAAGGAATAATTAAGTCATTTTATTATTGCTTTGAACAACTTATTGTCAAGATAAACTGAAAGGTAAATATTTACAGTGTTTAAATTCACATTTGAAAGTTTGTTCTTTTATGAAATGTTTATTTTTCTATATGGACTGGTTATAAACTATAAAAGTTCTTTCTTACAGAATGAGTGGCACATCTATTAAGAAAGCCAGTATAAGCCAGTGGTTAAAAGCACTGAGTTTTGGCCCCAGACAGACTAAGCTTCAAATCCTGAGTCTGCCCCTTCCGGCTTACCTGACTTGCCTGTGTCTTCCTCCCTGTGTTATTGGTGTCTTCCCTGAGATATTAGTAGGGCTTACCTCATGTGGTTACTGTGAGCAATAAAGCCCTTGGTGACCTGCCACATGTCACTTCTCACAGCTGTTGACTTTTAGTCATTCCTTTTTCTTTAAGCCAAGTTCTTTGTGGTAAAGCAGTAATGGGATTGTATTTTCCTAAATAGCCAACCTTTGAGGAGGGGCAATGTCTGCATTGTTTACCAGTTTATCCCCAGCACAATGCCAGTGTGTGTGGTACGTTTTTATATAATGCTTGAATGAACAATCACTTGAATCATGTCTATTAGGAGTAAATGATGGATATTGAACTCTGATTTGGCTAGGCTAATGCTGTGGCACTTATGATTTCTACATGAACTATTCAATGTATTTTTTCCTGTTGATAAATGGTTTGTTTTTATGAACCATTAAGCCTATTAGGTAGAATCTACTGTGAAACAATCTGTAAGTTACCAAAACATGGGTCGAACTCGTCTTGCTTATTAGGAAATCATGAAGCCGTTTCTCTGCCTGAATTACAGCACTCAGCTTGTACTCGGTTGGTTTAGCGTTTCCCCTCCGTCCCTCTGGGAAGGCATTGCTGAAATACTTCTTCTGGAGGTTGGATTTGGCTTTGTTGGGTCCAGTCTTCTCTGTCCCCCTGCACTTTTATCTTTTTGCCTTTACTCTGGCTTAGCAGGCAAGTAAATCCAAGTAACGTGTTCCGGATTGGGGGCAAAAGGAACCAGAACAACAGCGACGTTTTAAACCTGAGCTGGGGGCAGGCGCAGGTCATCCATTGTTTTGAGATGCTCTGCGGGACTCGGTTTTGCGATTTACCAGGAAAGAAAGCTTCAGAAAATCCTGGTTAAACTTTTCAGTCTTGGGTCCTGGTCCGCGGTGACACTTTGACCATCAGAACACATCATTTCCATTTTAGTATTACTGCCTAGCCACCTCTGCTTTGGAAATTACTTTAAAGAAAATCTAGTTAGTAGAAGATAGTGTGTATGAAGAGTTCATCAACGCACTTTTCTTTTAATATATTTTTAAAGTAAATATTTGGGTCTATTCTTGTGTTTACCTGTTGTCTCATTTATTAGGTGACTGGTTTTTGTTTGTTTTAAATAGTATCATTGTCAGTTTTAAAGCTTAAATTTAGTTTAGCATTATATGCATATAGGAGCCCTAACATTTAATTAAAATTATTGTGTGTAGTTATGATTCTTAGATGTGAATAAAGAATTTCTTAAAAATGAGAAAATAGATAAAGATTCATATTTTCACAGAAAGACTCATGGATGTTGTCTTCTAATATCAACAGGATCTTCTTTGTCAGTAGCGTGTATAGGAATGATAAACTCGGGGCCGGCCCTGTGGCCGATGGTTACGTTCAAGCGCTCTGCCTCTGAGGCCCAGGGTTTGGCCGGTTCGGATCCTGGGCACAGACATGGCACCACTCGTCAGGCCACACTGAGGCGGTGTCCCACATGCCACAACTAGAAGGACCCACAACTAAAATATACAACTATGTACTGGGGGGATTTAGGGAGAAAAAGCAGGGGAAAAAAAAGGAATGATAAACTCTAAGCCTTATTTTTTTTTTTTAGACTTGGGAAGACCCAGGACATAATGACCAACACACTGGCTGTTGTGGTGACAATGACCCAATTGATGTGTGTGAAATTGGAAGCAAGGTAATGGAAATATTTTTCTTTAGGATTAAGATGATATTAATGAAATATACAAAGTTCATATTAAAATATATGACTTGTGAAATATTGATGTCTCTCTGGGTGATAAATTAAAAGCTTCCATTGTATCTAAGCATTTGTATATTACAATTTATACATTTAAACCTAGTTTGGAAAGAATCTGTATATGTACGTGTATGACTACCTACCTGTGGAAGACGTGGATGTGTTCTGCATTGCTTTAGAGGGCAGATGACTAGTTAATAGCTGAAGAGCGCCAGGGGGCAAATTTCCTCTCGATACGAGATAGACCTTGCCCAGTGATTTGGAGCGGTCAGTGAATTGGCCCACGACAAATAACCTCATGAGCTGGAGATTTATGGTAGGGATTCCTCTTTCAAAACAGGCTTGCTCTAAGATTCTTTATGATTTTTTTTAGGCTCAGGGAAATAGTAAACAACTGAAAAGACAGTTGTCATTCAGTGTTTAAGTCATCAAGTTAAGTCATTTGTATGACTTGCCTAACTCAGTGCGTCTATAAAATAAAAAGTAAGGAAAGCACATTTAAGTATGTATTTGAAACAAATTATGCTTTGGCACAATCAATGAGAGTTCAGAAAACATTAATTGCCCTGAACTGTGTTACTGACTTTCTTAGGACCTAGAAATAGTAAAGGGGTACCTATTTTCAACTTTGATAGGACTGACAAGTGCTTACTTATTTAGCTTTTTAAAAATTGCTTAAAGGAGCAATCTTAAGATAAGTGTGCTGACACTCAGCATCTTCCTTATCTCCTATTATCCACCAAGTAAAACTTTCTTCTAGACTTTTCATTCTGTAGTATTGTCCTCACTCTGGTTATTGACTCTCAGGTATGTGCAAGAGGTGAAATAATCGCGGTGAAAGTTCTGGGCATCTTGGCTATGATTGATGAAGGGGAAACCGACTGGAAAGTCATTGCCATTAATGTGGATGATCCTGACGCAGCCAATTATAATGGTAAGGAAATCAGAAGAGTCAGAGTCTTTATACCTATATCTTACATACCACCAACCTTACCCTGTGCTGACAGGGTTGTAAGCCCATGCCTTCAAACTGTCAAAGAATGGGGGAGCCAAACCTCTGGCAAAGCACTGTTATTTCTGCTACTGAACTTCAATAATTAACTAAGTAAACTTTCTCCTTCATTCCAGGAAAGAAAAAATCTGGTAGTTTGTGTTTACTGTTTTTTCCTTTCCTTTCATACATGTTGGCACTCAGTTGCTCGATTATTTAAAAAAACATTTTAAATTAAGATATAATCCACACACCATAAAATTCACCATTTTAAAATATACGATTCTATGATTCTTAATATATTCACTCGGTTGTGCAACCATCACCACTATCTAATTCCAGAACATTTTCACCACTTCACCAGGAAGCCTGGTGCCCGTTAGCAGTCACTCCCTATGCCCACTTCCCTCAGTCCCTGGCAACCACTACTCTATTGTCTGTCTTCGTGGATTTGTCTGTTCGGAACATTTCACATAAGTGGAGTCATATGATGGTATGTCTGGCTTCTTTCACAGAGCATATTTTCCAGGTTCATCCACATTGTAACATTTATCAGTGCTTCATTCCTCTTTTTTGGTGGTAAAATTCACTTGACATAAAATTTAGCATTTTAACCATTATAAAGTGTACAATTCTGTAGCATTTAGTACATTCATAAGGTTGTGCAACCATCACCACTATCGCGTTCCAGGACATTTTCATCACTCCAGAGGGACACTCCGTACCTCTGAGCAGTCACTCCCTATTCCCTCGTACTCCCAGGCTCTGCAACTGCTAATTTGCTTTCCGTTTTCCTTTTCCATAAAGGATTTGCCCATTCGGGATATTTCATATACGTGGAATCGTAAAGGATGTGGCCTTTTGTGTTTGGTTTCTTTTACTTACGGTGTTTTCTGGGTTCGTCCACATTGTATGTATCAGTACTCCTTCCTTTTTATGGTTGAATTATATTCCATTGTGTGGATATGTACCATTTTGTTTATCCATTCATCTGTTGATAGACATTTGGGTTGTTTTTGGCAATTAGGAATAATGCTGCCGTGAATATTCCAGTACGAGGTTTTGTGTAGACATATGTTTTTAATCCTCTTGGGCTTATATACCTAGGGGTGGAGTTGCTGAATCATATGGTAATTTTGATGTTTAATCTTTTGAGAAATTGCCAACTTTTTCCCAAAGCAGCTGCACCATTTTACAGTCCTGCCAGCAGTGCGTATATGTTCTGATTTCTCTGCTTCCTTGCCTTACACTTGTTATTACTTATCTTTTTTTATTATAGCCATTCTAGTGAGTCTTTTTATTGTTGAATTCTAAGAGTTATTTATATATTCTTGACCTTTATCAGATATATGATTCATCCATATTTTCTTCCATTTTGTGGATTGTCCTTTCATTTTCTTTTTTTGCTGAGGAAGGTTTGCCCTGAGCTAATATCCACGCCAGTCTTCCTCTGTTTTGTAATATGTGGGCCACCAGCATGGCATGGCCACTAACAGAGTGGTGTAGGTCTGTGCCTAGGAGCCAAACCCAGGCTGCCAAAGTGGAGTATACTGAACTTGACCGCCAGGCCAGTGGGGCTGGCCCCTTTTCATTTTCTTAAGCACTCAAGTTTTTCATTTTTATGTAGTCTGATTTATCAGAGTTTTCTTTTGTCGCTTGTGCTTTTGATGTCATAGCTAAGAAATCATTGCCTAATGCAAGGTCACAAAGATTTACATTTATATTTCCTTCCAAGAGTTTTATGAATTTACCTCTTACATTTAGGTCTTGGATCTCCCTCTCAGGATCCTAACCTTAATCACATCTGAAAGTCCATCTGCCACCAAAGGTAACACACTCACACGTGCTAGGGATTAGGTGGTGGACGGCTCTGGAAGGGGGGGCATTATCCCGCTACCGTAAAACTCTATAGGTTTTGACAAATGTGCGGCATCATGTATTCACTGTCGCAGTGTCACCACTTGTGGTGGGCAGAATATTGCCTAGAGAAGCCTAAGGAGACATGACTAATGTAATGTGGTATCCTGGGTGGGATCCTGGAACAGATAAAGACTTCAGTTAATAATAATGTATCAATATTGGTTCTTCATTTGGGACAAATGTATTGTGCTTATATAAGATGCTAATAACGGGGGAAATGAGGTGTAGAGTATCTGGGAACTCTTTGTACTGTGGTATCTTCACAACTTTTCTGTAAATCTAAAACTATTCTAAAAGTTTATTAGAAAAAATAGGCAATTGGAGTAGTTTAAGAGCATGATTAATAGGATGTGAGGTGCTATTGAGAAGGTCTAAAAAGTGTGTGAGCCAAATATATTTGAGTGTAGTCTCTCAAACAATTCTGTAGATGTTAACAGGGCTGATGGCTACGTTTCAGTCGTTGGGAAGAACACAAGTCAGTGTCAAACAGGTTGTGAAGTTTTGATTGTTTTTTCTCATTGGGATTCTACAGTGAGACAGTGACCTGAGAGTCACGTTGCTTGTGCTTGCAGAAGTACTCTGCTCTGTTAACTCTCTGAAAAGGGAACACCCTAGGCTGCTGATGGAGGTCCTCGTGTGCACTTGCCAGTGAATCCTGTGTTCCGTACTGCAGCTGCTTAACCATGATTAGAAAACAATGTTTTATAGACTCCAGAGATGCAGCCAGTCCAAAGGGACGGCTGTACAGGGGCCTTGGTGAGCTCTGAGGCCACGTTTACCCTAACAACTTCAACTACAATGTTATCAGACTCAATAAGATGTGTGTGTAAAAGATTTGGGTGTTCCTGCAGAAAATCACGTGGTTTCTGTGCCACTTGAAAGGGGGCAGCCTAACAGAGGACAGACTTGTGATATCTGTTGGGTTGTGCTTTATCTCTTGGGTTCTTGGGTCTAATTAAGGCATTTGGTTCTTGTAACCCAATTAAAGTTTGAGATTTCCTATGCAAGAGTCAACATCTTTGCATTTATCACGAGAGGAGTGTTTATGGTTTTAGATGTTTAATGGGATTACAGCAACCAGCCTACAGCTATCAGGTGGTAAAGTTTGTAGCTGATTTCAGAAATCCTCGTAGTGGTCCATGCTTTCTCCTAGGCATTGTATTTTCTTAATCACAGTTGTGTGAGCTAGGAGATCTCAAAGTGCTATTATTCTGACATTACTAAGTAGTGCCAAGAAGGCTCTTTGTCTTGTTAAGATTAATAAGAAAGATCTGTCCTGTGAACGGAAAGAGCATTGGACTAGGTGCTGAGATGTGGATTCCTTGGCTTATTGGCTGTATAACTTTGGGTAGGTTCATAATTCTCTGTAAATACTGTGATTTTGTGGTGGTCATCAAATGAGAGACTGTAGATGGAAAGGTTTTGCAAAAGTAAAAAACACTATATGAAGGGAGGATAAACTGCCACCTTCTCCTTTTACACTAGCAATATTTTTCAAATATCCCAAATAAGATTGTTTTCTAGAGCACTTATAGAAAATTGGCATTATCATCAATATCACCTTGACCCAGCAATTCTACTTTAAGTATCTATTCCATGGCATTCCTCATAAATATATACAGAGATGTATGTGCCAGAATATTCACTGCAGCATTGTTTATGGTAGCAGAAACCTGGAAAGAGCCTAAATGTCCATCACCAGTTGGATGGTTAAATAATTATGGTCTGTCCAGATGATGGAATATTGAGTGACCATTACAAAGGGTGAGGTAGGCTTGCGTATACAGATGTGGAAAGATCACTATGGCAAAATGGTGGTATTCCTTTCTGCTGTTATCTTTACCTTACAGAGCATGATCTCATGTATGTTTAAATATATGTATATTTGCATAAGTAGGTAAGTTCATTAAAAACTACTAGAAGAACACCAGTCCTTTAATAGTGCAGTAGGAAGAAGGATGAAGAGAGACTGACTTTTTGTTTCACATACTTCTGTGTTGTTTAAATTTTGTACAGCTAGAATGCATTCGTACCATTTGCTAACCCCTGACAGTAGAGCTCTGATTCTCTTGATTGTTGTGTCCGTCTTGACATGTACTGCTTAGACTAGACTGCACGTGCTAAGTGGCATGCTGTGGCCACAGTTAGTGAAGCCACACCTGTCATTGTGTTAGCACAATTTTGCTAGGGCCTCATTTCCCTGCAGTAGAGGTTATTAGAACCCTGAAAACTTTCTCTGGGTCGCTGGGCCCATGGCGCGAGTAGCATGTAGCTTTCCCTAAATGTCAAACTAAGGCAGTGTCTGTCTGTCATCAGTTATACTCTGAAGGGTTTATTGGCATTTCTAGATAGAGAGAACTCCTGACTAGCCACAACTTTGGGAGGGATAGCACAGAGCCATGGAAGAGGACAGGCCACCCACTAAAGCAACCTGGTCGGTCACTTTGATCCTCCTCGTTGTCGTGGGGCCCACAACAGCCAGACTACCCTCCTGCTTGGTTGTGGGAATCATTGAAAGTGAGCCTTACATTCCGTGCATGCTACAGCACTGCTTGGCTGGCAGGAAAGCCGAACCCAGGAAGGAGCCGCGTGGAATTGGTGCTGTCGTTGGTAGGGTCTTGGTGTGGCCTCAGGAGGCAATTCAGGTAGCTCTGCAGACTTGTCTACATACATAGAACGTACAACACGAGGAACAAAAATTGAGGGGTTTTTTTCCTTAATTTTTCCTTCTTGGTCTGGTGTTCAGGGTTTCTCAGTCTGGATCCAGCATACCTTTCAATGTCTGGTTCACAATCAGAGAGTTAATCAGCTCTTTGATTTTTCCTTGCTGTGGTATAATATAAAAATATATTTGGTTTTTGTCTCCAGTTCCTGGCAAAGATGTCCTAACCCTTTGGAATTTCCTGAGTGTTTGTGGTGTCTTTTGTTCATAATGAGTCCCTTTCCTCACACCTGAGCTTAAGGTGACTTAGGGTTAGGGCGTCTAGCTAGCCTCAGACTGGGGCTGGTCAGCAGAAAGACCAAGTGATTAGAGGATGACAACGTTCAGCCCTACCAACCGACCTCTGAGATGCTGGGAGGCTGGAGATGGAACTCCGTAGAACTCTTGAATAATGAGATTCGGAGGGCTTCTGAGTTGGTGAACACATCAGGTGCTGGGAGGGTGGTGGCCCACCCTGACAGGGCACGGAAGCTCCGCAGCCCTCTTCCTGTACCTGGGTCTATACGTCTCTTCCCTCTGGCTGTTCCTGAGTCATGTCCTTCATAATAAACCAGCAGACGTAAGTGAAGTGTTTCCTGAGTTCTAGCACATTAACCCTGAGGAGGGAGTTGTGGGACCCTCATTTATAGCAGTCAGTCAGAAGTGTGAGTGCCTTGGGACTTGGAACTGGTGTCTGAAGTGGGGTCAGTTTTGTGAGACTGATCCCTTTAACTTGTGGGATGTGACGCTAATTCCAGATAGATAGTGTCGGAATTGAGTTGACTTGTTGGACACCAGATTGGTGCCCGGAGAATTGGAGAATCAGTTATTGGTGTTGGAAAACACCCTACACTTGCATTTTGGATTTCTGGATTTTTGGGTTTTCAAATTATTTCTTATCTGGTGACACATTTTATGTTAATTATAAGTTCTTTGAAGTTTATGTTTAACATTTCCCAGTTCACTTTGCGAACTTTCTGTACTTTTAGTGGTATGATAATAGAGTGCATGATATTCTCTAACTATGTAGATTATAAATTGGACTTAAGCAAAGTTATTTGATACAAGTATAAATAAGCTTCTATTGTTGAATATATTCCTCCTTTCAATAATACTTTTCCTGATTGATTTCTTTAGCACTTGTATCTTCTGTTCGCTTGCATTGAACAACAGTTTTGTCATTTAAAATTGTTTGATGACATTGAAGCTAGCCTTTTTTGATGGCTGTACAGAAACTTCTAAAAGTTTTTTTAAACAGGATTCTCTTCTGTTGGCCAGAACTAAAACAACGTGATATAGAATGCCCATACTATAGAGCAAGAAAAGTCTATAGTCACTTACTGTGTAACCAATCAATGGATATCAGTGTAATCGGTTTTTCTTGTCTTTCAGAATGTAATTTGGGCTGTGATCCTCTGAATATAGCCTCAACCTGTCTTTTTTAATATCTTCTGTCCTTCCCATAAAAGTTATCCACACTTGCCAAACTATTCTTTCCTTATGTAGCCCAGTCATTTCTACCTCTTCTTATCTAGTAGAAGTTACTATGGTACTGATTATTCTCTCAGTACTTAACATCAGAGCTATTCTAAGACACTAGATCGTTTCTTTTTAATGTGTGTATGTGCTCTCTTCTCAACAAGGTGGTTAGCTCTAACATTATCTTGAACTTTTTGATAATCCATCCTGTAGCTCTTTCAAAGTAAGTACTTGATAATTTTTATTGAATGCATAAATAATTACATATATATCTTGCAATCTGCTTATTCTCTTCATAGATATTAATGATGTCAAGCGGCTGAAACCTGGTTACCTAGAAGCTACTGTGGACTGGTTTAGAAGGTACAAGGTTCCTGATGGAAAACCAGAGAACCAGTTTGCTTTCAATGCAGAATTTAAAGATAAGGTAATGTATCATTCAGAACTGTAGCTTTAGGCCTGTTTATTTGAGACATAATTTAACTATATATTGTTACCATTTAAAGACTATATGATCATAAAACAAATGTCTAAAGACATAAGACAGCCTTGATGTTGATTTATTCATTTAAATATTTTCTTCCATTTTTGACACACGGAAGTGATTCAAAAGAGACAGAGTTCTCAGGCTTTGGGAAAATGTTGATAATAAGAAAAGAACATTTTTCTATCATTGTAATGCACATCTCTTCAAATTATAGGACTTTGCAATTGATATCATTAAAAGCACTCATGATTATTGGAGAGCACTGGTGACGAAGAAAATCGATGGAAAAGGAATCAGTTGGTAAGCATTAGCTCTTCTCTGCATGTTTAGCACACAAAGCAGACCAGCTTGCTCCAAAGGTTTCGATAACCATAACACACTGTACAGTTATATTCACTTAGGAAAGAGACTGTCCGTTTTGTTAGTGCTCATGTGAGTGGGAAGGTAGGTAGTTACACGACTGAAAAGTGCCTGTAAGATGCTCTCTGGACAAGTATGAACTAAAACTATAAAGGGGACAGTGAGGTCAGAGCTCTGTGAGGGTAACTGGGAACAGCTGCCTAGCGTCAGGGTGCTCGGAACGTAATGGATAAAATCAGGTTGAGTGCAAGCTGTGGTATTCTCTGGTATAAATATGTAAGATACATTGCAACTAGACCTCTGGCTACCATGCACTCGAAATTTACTGCCACTAAAATAATAGCTAATATTTATTGAGCAGTTAATATTTGCCAGGCACGTAACAGAGATGGAGATTAAACTTAACCAAAGTAATCCACAATAAGTGTTTTGGAGTTAGGACTCGCATCCAATTCTGTCTGACCCCCCCAACCCATATTCAGGACAATATACTTCCTCTTAGCTATTTAAAGATTTATAAGAGAATGCCCAGGGGCCGGCCCTGTGGCCAAGTGGTTAAGTTCACATGCTCCACTTCAGCAGCCCAGGGTTTCGCCAGTCCAGACCCTGGGCACGGACATGGCACCGCTCATCAGGCCATGCTCAGGCGGCATCCCACATGCCACAACTAGAGGCACTCACAACTAGAATATACAACTATGTACTGGGGGGCTTTGGGAAGGAAAAAAAAAGATTAGCGACAGTTGTTAGCTCAGGTGCCAATCTTTAAAAAAGAAAAAAAGAAAAGGAGAGAGAGAATTCCCTCTATCATCACTTAACTAATATTGTTCTGGAAATAGTAGTCAATGAAGTAAATAAGAGAAATGATGTGTTTTGATGCAGGAATATTGGAAAAGGGGGAGCAAATTGTGTCAAATGGTATGATTGTGTACCCAGAAAACCCTAGAAAAAATAAATAATTCAGCAAGATGACTGATTACAGAATGAGTGTATATGTATATTGATAGCTTTCTATACAAACTGTAACAGAAACTATAATGGAGGAAAAGATCCCATAGAGAATAGTATTTTTTTTTTTTAAAAAACCACCAAAGTATAAAGAAGACATCTGCAGGACCTAGAAGAAGAACACTTGAAGACTATTGAGAAATATAAAAGATATTAAATAGAAAGGTATACTATGTTCATGAATAATATTCAGTTTCATCTAGAAAAAATTTGCATGTGAAAATAGCCAGAAAAAATTCTGAAAATTCTGTAGGTGGTGGTGGAGAGGAGTGTTAATTATTTTAGTATTGTTTAGTAACATTGTTTTACTAAGAGTTTGGTATTGAAGAAAGTCAGATTATTCAGTTCTGTTAGAGTTTAGTAGACCTAAAGATGTTTGGGAATTTAGTTTATAATGAAGAAGGTATTATGAATGAGTGGTATTGGACCAACTGGCTGTTTAGGAAGAAAATAGACTAGATCTCTCTCTTGCTTCTGACACTCCTTATGCCAGAGATGCACGCTGGCAACCACCACTGTGTTCTGGCTGTTGGATTCTGGTTTTAAAAGGTGCTATAACCAGGCAGGTGCTTCGCGAGCACGCTGTACAAGCAGCCCAGGCCCAGTGTTCTTACGTCCAGCTGCTTTGTGCCTGTGTGGTAGGTAGGTGCTGTCGGTCGGCATTTGAGTTTGCAACCTTTGTCTTACGTTGATATTTAATTCCAGACAGACAAATTGTAATGTTAAAAAATTCTAGAAAAAGTGCAGGTGAATTTATTTATTAGCTTGTAGTAGGGAAGGCTTTTCTAAACAGAACACAAACTCACAATCCATAAAAGAAAGTTTTAGTTTAGAATATTTTTTATGTATCAGGAGACAATTTTTCCCAGTTTCTTTTCTTTTTTAACAACACATGACAAAGGGCTAAATTCCTTAATTTATAAACAGCATATTCAAGTCGAGAAGTAAAAGACCAACAACTCAATAGATGGATGAAAAAAGATAGGAAAAGGAAGTTTGCATGTAAGGAGGTGTATAGTCTCACTCATAATTTAAAATGCAATTCAGCAAGATAATGTTATTCCCCGTTAGATTTGCAGAAATTTAAAAAATTAGATAATAGCTAAGGATGCCAAGAACACAGACATCTATCTATCTATCTATCTATCTATCTATCTATCTATCTATCTATCTATCTATATAGTTGGTGAGAATATAAATGGGTACAGCCTTTTTTCTTTCTTTCCTTTTTTTTTTTTGGTGGATGATTAGCCCTGAGCTAACTGCTGCCGATCCTCCTCCTCTTGCCGAGGAAGACTGGCTCTGAGCTAACATCCATGCCCATCTTCCTCTACTTTATATGTGGGACGCCTGCCACAGCATGGCATGCCAAGCGGTGCCATGTCTGCACCCAGGATCCGAACGAGGGAACCCCGGGCCGCCGGAGCGGAATGTGCCAACTTAACCGCTGCGCCACTGGGCCGGCCCCTGGGTACAGCCTTTATGAAGGGCAATTCGACGATATCCAGTCTAAAAATTAATATTGCATGTATTTCTTCATCCCACCACTGCTAGGAATGTATCCTTTAGCTGTATTCCAAAAGCTCACCAAGATATATTTATAAGGATGTTCATTCTAGTGTCACTTATAATAGCATAAAGTTAGGAACAACCAGAATAGAATGTGAAGTACATCAATACAGTCGCGCGTCGCCTGAGTTTTGAGAGGTGGAACTTCTCTATCAAAACATGAACTTTTAAAAAAGTTTTGGACATGTTTTACCAGATTATTTTTCAGGATTGTTGAATTGGTGTTGCTCCTGCGGGAAGGTCTGTTTATTTCAGGTGCCTCACCAGCACTGATGGGAAATGGTTGTGTCTGTTTTTTCATTTTATCTCATTTGGAAAACTGTGATTCCCCTTTTAATGTGCAGTTCTTAGCTATTTCAGTGAAAATTACAAAGCTTTCCATCTCAGATTTCTAAATCTGGACTTAAGGTATTTAGATAAAGTTGACAATGAGAATAACTATAACTTGCCAAAATAAATACTTAGAATATTTAACATAGGTGAGAAAGCTTTCACTAACTAAACTTGAATCTCATCGGGCCTACCATCTTCAACTGGTTGTTTTTGAACTCTGAGGAGAGAAGTTTTTGTTACTGTGACTCATGACTGCTTTTGTTTTATTTAATAGCATAAATACCACGGTGTCTGAGAGCCCCTTCAAGTGTGATCCTGATGCTGCCAAAGCCATTGTGGATGCTGTATGTAAAAGTTTCCTGGAAAAGGGACATACCTGGGGGCTGAAACATATGGTACTAAATGGGGAGGGAAAATACTTCTTTGAACAAGTATTTGAGACCTCCTGTATGCATATTACTATGTGAGGTCTTGAAATTACAAACCTTGAACACACACAAGTAGACATTTGACCGAGGGGAGAAGCTGAGGAGGGATCTGTCGACCCTAAATTGGGCAGATAGCAAAGCAGTACAGTTTGTAACAATCAGAATGATTCCAGAATGTTCTGACTAACCCCAGTGCCTCTGTATTGATGATAAGCCATTCTTCACAAAAGAACCAATGGGAACTTACTTGACTTGGTTATGACAAGGACTGATAAAGTTATCAAATCTCCGCTACCATTGCAGAGTGGTTCATAATCTTAGAAAGGACTTTCACGTGAGGTAGTAAACCATCCATAAAAGAAATAATTTTGATTTTGTACTATTTTTAACTATCTGATTTAGATTAACCAAAAGACTGAACTAGATCCTCTTATTTTAATTTACAATATTACATAAGAAAAACAAAAGAAAATGAGGTATGTCTTTTTATTGCCTTGTAAATGAGGTAGTACGAGGAAAAAGAGCAATTGAACAATGAAGCCAATGCATTTAGATTTATCTGTATTTATATATGAATTCCAAGAAAATTGAGATGGATAAGAAAAACTGGAAAGAAAAAGCCTTTGGTTAACAATCATAACATTTCAGTGAGAATACTGCCTACATTTTATATATATGTGTATATATAAAATCATTATATATGCATAAATCCAGTTTTTATTTTTCAGAAAACTTTTTTTTAATTCTCTGGTGTATCATTAAAAGTTTTGAATTTGTGGGGCTGGCCCCGTGGCCGAGTGGTTAAGTTCGCGCGCTCCGCTGCAGGCGGCCCAGTGTTTCGTTGGTTCAAATTCTGGGCGCGGACATCACACTGCTCATCAAACCCCGCTGAGGCAGCATCCCACATACCACAACTAGAAGGACCCACAACGAAGAATATACAACTATGTACCGGGGGGCTTTGGGGAGAAAAAGGAAAAAATAAAATCTTAAAAAAAAAAAAAAAGTTTTGAATTTGTTAGCATTTCTTAGCAGTAGAGCAAACCTTGAGTTGTTCTCATATAAGTTATTTTTAGAACCTAACAATTGACCTGGTTGTCTTCTGTTCAGATTCTTTTTGATTTTTGTGTCAGTATACTTTTTTAGCTTATTTTTTTTTCTGAGATTAGACTAATACATTTTAATATTTTATTTTAGTTACCACCGCCATGTGAATCTGCCTGCACAGTACCAACAGATGGTAAGATCTATATTCTAGTAAAATTACATTAAACATATGTGTATGTGTGGGAAAATTACCTCTGTATCTATAGATATCTTTCATACCACATATGAAGGAAGGAGAGAGGAAACATTTTTAGAGTTCCATAGTATACGTGGGAAGAAAGATGGCCATACATACCACCTTTACTGCTGCCCCCATCACAGCAGTTTCCACACCATGACCCATGCGCTCCTCGGAGTTCCGGGGAAATGCCTTGTGGACGTTGGAGCGGGCTGGGCTCTGCGTCCCCATCTGGCCACAGGCTGCTTTGCCCAGAAAACAGTTCTCCCCCAGTTACAGTTCTCTGTAAGGTTCTTTTGGTGAGAATCACGTGTCTGTATGATTAGTATCAGGAGTAAGGAAGCCCAAAAGAAAACGCTGTGATAAGTTACCTGTTTTTGTCATAGCGAAACTTTGCATGTATATGGGTTTGCTTTAAGATAATCCATAGTACGATATGTTAAAGCAAGTATATTATTCTTTGTTATATGTTGGGTGTATTTTGATTCTAATTTGTTTTTCTTTTTCTCTCAACACAGTGGATAAGTGGTTCCATCACCAGAAAAACTAAGGATATGTCTTGGAATACAAGCTTACATTGCTGCATCCTATTCGTCTGCAAGTATTAGATGCAAAAGTGGTAGCTGTTCAAAGCTTTAAATTATAGAACTAACATAAGTAAGGGAAATTCTGCTGTGACCAATCCAATATATTCAATGTATATTCCAGTAATTTATGTTACCCATCTAAAAGCATTTTTCATATCTCCACTAAGATAACTTGTAGTACATGCTTAAATATCAAAGCAGTTGTTGTAATTTGGAAGTTATTTGTGAATAAATGTGCAAGATAAGTAGATATTGGATGTATATGTTTACCATGTCTCAGGAAATAAAATTATTTTGCTGAAACTTGGTTTATGATATTTTTATTTGAATCTGAAGCCTGACATTACCAAGCAGGCATGGGTACTGTTTGGTGTTTGTTTTCTATCAATGATCTTATAATTCAATTTTTTTTTTTTTTTTTTTACTTTCTATTAGGATTATGATAGTTTACAACCTTGTGAAATTTCAGTTGTACATTATTGTCAGTCATGTTGTAGGTGCACCACTTCACCCTTTGCACCCTCCCCCCAACCCCCCTTTCCCCTGGTATCCACCGATCAGTTCTCTTTGTCTACATGTTTAACTTCCACCTGTGAGTGGAGTCATACAGAGTTCGTCTTTCTCTATCTGGCTTATTTCACTTAACATAATACCCTCAAAGTCCATCCATGTTGTTGTGAATGGGACTACTTTACCCTTTTTATGGCTGAGTAGTATTCCATTGTATATATAGACCATATCTTCTTTATCCAGTCATCAGTTGATGGGCACTTAGGTTGCTTCCATGTCTTGGCTATTGTGAATAATACTGCGATGGACATAGGGGTGCATGGGACTTTTGGAATTGCTGATTTCAAGTTCTTTGGATAGATACCCAGCAGTGGGATGGGTGGGTCATATGGTATTTCTATTTTTAGTTTTTTGAGAAATCTCCAAACCATTTTTCATAGTGGCTGCACCAGTTTGCATTCCCACCAGCAGTGTATGAGGGTTCCTTTTTCTCCACAACCTCTCCAACATTTGTCACTTTTTGTTTTGGTTATTTTTGCCATTCTAACAGGTATGAGGTGATATCTTAGTGTAGTTTTGATTGGCATTTCCCTGATGATTAGTGATGATGAGCATCTTTTTTATAATTCAATTTTATAATTATTAAACTAAAACTTTATTTTTAGAAACATGAGATTGAAATCCCTTATATTTACAGTGGTCTTGATACTATGCTCTTACCTAATTTCTAGCATCCCATAATAAAGCAAAAGCTTTTTAGTTTATATCATATTAGCAGAAGGCACAACCTTGCTCACCTATTGAAATGTAGTTACTTCCTTTTCTTCTCTAATCAACTAATTGGACCATTAAGTCATTGATGTTATATTCTGAATTGTCAGCTGGAATAGCAGTGTGATTAAGTTCATGGGCTTGGGATCTGCACAGACCTGGATTCTTAATCCTAGCCCATCTTATTAGCTCTGTAATAGGTCAGTTACCAACCACTCGACTTCACTTCCCTCATTTGTAAGACAGATGTTATTCATGTAATCACATGTACCAAGCATTCAGATTTCTTTTTTTTTCTGAAATTTTTATTGAGATCATTATAGGTTCACATGCAGTTATAAGAAATAATAGAGATTCTTGGATAAAGAAGATGTGGTATATATATACAATGGAATACTACTCAGCTGTAAAACAGAACAAAATCATCCCATTTGCAACAACATGGATGGACCTTGAGGGAATTATGTTAAGTGAAATAAGCCAGTTAGAGAAGGATAATCTCTGTATGACTCCACTCATATGAGGAATTTAAAAATGTGGACAAAGAGAACAGATTAGTGGCTCCCAGGGGAAAGGTGGGGTGGGGGGTGGGCACAAAGGGTGAAGTGGTGCACCTACAACACGAATGACAAACATTAATGTACAACTGAAATTTCACAAGATTGTAACCTATCATTAACTCAATAAAAAAAAAGAAAGAAAGAATAGAGATTCTCCCTATGCCTTGCCCAGTTTCCTGCAAAGGTAAGATTTTGTAAAACTAGTAGAATGTCACAACCAGGACATTGACTTTGATACAATCCATCGATCTTCAGATTTCCAGTTTTGCTTGTATTTATTATGCTGTATTGTTCCATACAATTTCATCCCCTGTGTAGGTTCCTGTCTCCTACAAGATCCTGAACAGTTCTAACATCACAAGGATCCCTTGTGTTGCACTTTTATAACCACACCCACTTCTCTCATGTTCCCCCCACACCCCCATTATTAATCTCTGGCAACTACTAATCTGTCCTCTATTTCTAAAGTTTTGCCATTTCAGGAACATCATATAAATGGAATCATACAGTATGTAACCTTTTGGGGGTGGCTTTTTCTCACTCAGCATAATTCCCTGGAGATTGATCTAGGTTGTTGCGTGCATCAATAGTTCATTCGTCGTGTTTTTTTGATGAATAGTACTCCATGGTATGTGTCTACCAGAATTTGTTTTGCCTGTTGAAGGACATCTAGGCTCTTTCCTGTTTGGGGCTATTACAAATAAAGCTGCTATGTACATTCATACATAGAATGATACACCAGTATAACTTTTCGTTGCAATTGCTAGGTCATATGATACATATTTAGTTTTATATGAACCTGCCAAACTGTTTTCCAGAGTGATTGTACTATTTGACACTTCCAATAGCAATGTATGAATGATTCAGTTTCTCTACATCCTTGCCAGCATTTGGCTTGTCACTATTTTTTATTTTGGCCATTCTGTTAGGTGAGTGGTAATATCTCACTGGTTTTAATTTGCATTTCTCCAGTGGCTAATGATGTTGAGCATCTTTTCATGGGTTTATTTGCCATCTGTGTATCCTCGTTGGGGGAGTATCTGTTCGTGTCTTTTACCCATTTTCTAATTGGATTATTTGGTTTTTTACTGATAAGTTTCGACTGTCCTTTGTCAGCTATGTGGCTTGCAAATATTTTCTCCCAATCTGTAACTTGTTTTTTCATTCTCTTTACGTGGGCTTTCACAGAGCAAAAATTTTAATTTTGATAAAATCCACCTTATCAGATTTTCCTTTTATGGATCATGTTTTTGGTACCGAGTTTAACTCTTTGCCTAGATCCCAAAGATTCTCTCCCATGTTTTTCTCTAAAAGTTGCATAGTTTGACATTTTACATTTAAATCTATGATACATTTTGAGGTTCTTTTTATATAAGGTGTGAGGTTTAGGTCGAGGTTCATTTTCTTCCCTCTAGATGTCCAATGATTCAGCGCCATTTGTTGAAAGTTATTCTTCTTCCATTGAATGGGTTTAGTGCTTTTGTCAAATGTCAGTTGAGCATATTTGTGTGGCTCTATTTCTGGGTCCTCTGTTCGGTTCCACTGATCTATATGTCCATCCTTCTGTCAGTACCACACTCTTGATTACTGTAGCTGTATGGTAAGCCTTACTACCAAACAGTACTTCCTCTCACTTTATTCCTTGTCAAGATTACTTACTCTAGGGCCTGTGCCTTTTCATATAAATTTTAAAATAAATTTGCCTATATCTATTGTCTATGCCTATAAAAAACCTTATTGGGATTTTGATAAGGCCCTGCATGAACCCTCAGATCAATCTTTAGCCATGTGTCTAGTTTCCTAATGAGTTTCTGTCAGTGGTTTCCAGTTTGATTCTATTATGGTCAGAAGACACTCTGTATGATTTCAATTCTTTTTAATAGATTGGGGTGGTTTTATGGCCTAGGGTGTGGTCTGTCTTGGGAAATGTCCCATAGTGTTAGAAAAAGGAATGTGTATTTTGGTGTCGTTGGGTGGAGTATTCCATTTATGTCAACTAAATCCTGTTGATTGGCAGTGTCGTTCAGCTCTTCTGTATCCTTGCTGATTTTCTCTCTATTCATTTTTCAGTTGCTGAAAGGGGGGTGATGAAGTCTTCAATTATAACTGGATTTGTCTGTTTCATCTTTCAGCTCTATCAGTTTGTTCATATATTTTGAGGCTGTTCTTGGTGTGCACACATTTAGGATCTTAATGTCTTCCAAGTGGATTGAGCCTTCTGTCGTTACGTAATGTTAATTTTTGTCTCTGGCAATGTTCTTTGCTCTGTAGTCTACTTTATCAGCTATTAATATAACCACTCCCCTTTTTTTTAATTAACGTTTGCATGGTATATCTTTTTCTATTTTTTTACTTTCAACCTACATATGTTGTTGAATTTGAAGTGAGTTTCTTATAAGTAACATAGTTGAGTTGTATTTTTTAGTCCACTCTGCCAATCTCTTTTAATTGATATATTTAGACCATTTACATTTAAGATAGTTATTGCTATGTTAGCACTTTATCCTGTTTAGGGTTTGCTCAGCTTCTTGGGTCTGTAAGTTTGTGTCTTTCACCAAATTTGGGAATTTTTCAGCCATATTTCTTCAAATACTCTTTCGGCCCCAGCCCCACTCTCCTCTTTTAATGGGACTCTGATGATACAAATGTTGGATCTTCTGATGTTGTCCTACAGGTCCATGAGCTGTGCTTGTGTGTTTTTTCTTTTTTCTAGTCTATTTTCTACCTTTTTCAGACTGAATGAGTTGTATTGTTCTGTCCTTAAGTTCACTGAGTCTGTCCTCTGTCATCTCCACTCTAATATTGAAACTACCCAGCAATTTTTCATTTCTGTTATTGTATTTTTCAGTTCTATAATTTCCATTTGGTCCTTTTTTATAATTTCTGTTTCTTTGCTGAGATTTTCTATTTTTTAACTTGTTTCAAGGGAATTTCTAATTGACAGTCTAAGTGCAATTTTAAGACTGCTGCTTTAAAATCCATGTCAAGATTCATCTCAGTGTTGGCATCCGTTGATTGTCTTTCTCATTCAAGTTGTGATTTTCTTGGTTCTTGATATGATGCGTGATTGTTAATAGTATCCTAGACATTTTGTCTGTCATAGTTGGAGACCCTAGGTCCTATTTATATCTTTTATTCTAACAGGCTTCACCCTGTGTAGAGTCAGCGCGTGGGTCCTGGCCTCCTTTTGTAGACTGTGGTTTCAGCGGCTTTGCAGTGTTAGTTGGGTCTGCTTGGATTATCTGGGGCTGTGGGGACTTCTGTTGGTTCCTGCTAGTGCTGCCTGGGTCCCCCAACTGGTTCTCCCACCCCACTGCACCACCCTAGTGTCTGTGGGTGGAGGAGGGGAGTCTTAGGCTGCAGAGATAAAGAGGCTTCCTGAACCAGTCCACCTGCTAGAGCTGGATTTCTCCCTCAGGCTCAGCCTACCCACCGACCTAGGTAACTCTTGGTCACAAAAGGAGTCTCATGCCTTGTGAGGAAGGAGAGTGCCTCCCCTGGAGGCTTATTTCTGGCTGGGCTCCCAGTGATCCCCCTTGCCAGGTGGTGTCATGCCCACCAGAGGGACCCCCGTTCTCTACGGGGGAGGGATGAGCCTATCTGGGCTGCCATGTGTTGCTGGGTGAGGGTCGGGAAGGACTCCTCCTGTTGGGTGATAGGATGCAGTGCCCCACCACTCTTCTCAGGTCCTGGGGTCCCATGCCAGCTCCCCATCTTAGCACCTTTCAGAGCTTTCCTTTGGTTGTTATAAAGATTGTCACCTGAGCTGACAACTGTTGCCAATCTTCTTTTTTTTAATTGCTTTTTCTCCCCAAATCCCCCCAGTACATAGTTGTATAAGTTTTGGTTGTGGGTCCTTCTAGCTGTGGCATGTGGGATGCCGCCTCAACATGGCCTAATGAGTGGTGCCATGTCCACACTCAGGAACCGAACCAGCGAAAACCTGGGCTGCTGAAGCAGAGCACGAACCCAACCACTTGGCCACGGGGATGGCCCCTGTAAGTCCTATTTTTCAATGCTGACTCGGTCATTGTAATATGGATTTCTGAAGTAATTTGTTTGGTGGGATAAGAAATATGTTTTCTGATGAAAGGTTATGCAGTGTGAGGGACTTCACGAGTATTGGCCCAATAGATAGGAATCACCCGTGGATATTTATGGAAAGGAAAGGCGATAGAATACCAGCGGAAACAATGTCAGCAGTAGTTGTCCTGTATGATCCTCCGTAGAAAGCTGCCACTCCTCTGTCAAAGCAAGGAGAGGTATAATACTCTTGCATTGGCTTGCTAGGGCTGCTGTAACAAAGCACTTCGAACTGGTTGGGTTAAACCAAGAAATTTATTCTCACACTTCTGGAGGCTGGAAGTCCAAGGGCAGGGTGTCCGCAGGCCATGCTCCCCTTGAAGGCTCCAGGGGAGGATCGTTCCAGCCTCTCTCCTGCTTCTGGTAGTTCCTAGCTGTGGCAGCAGAACACTAAACTTCACGTGGCATTCTCCCCACGTGCTTGTTTGTGTCCAAATTCTCCCTTTTTATAAGGACACCAATCATCGGATTAGGGGCCCACCTACTCCGGTATGATCTCCTCTGAACTAATTACATCTACAAAGATCCTATTTCCAAACAAGGTCACATGCTGAGGGCTGGAGGTTAAGACGTCAACATAGGAGTTTTCGTGGGACAAATTCTACTCCCAAGGAGAAGCTTGAATATTTGGAAAGCTCTCTTCTTCGTCATCGACGCTGGATAAAAGTTATCTGCATACTGAAGCCAAAAAGAAATCCTAAGCCTGGTACAACAGGCTGGAAAGGATAAATTTCCAGGGATAGATTGCAAGGTCATGGAATATAGAGATTTGTTTTTTATTGAGGTCATAAAAGCTTATAACATTGTGAAATTTCAGTTGTCCATTATTATGATTATTTGTCAGTCATCATATATATGTGCCCCTTATGCCCAGACCCCTACCCACTTCCCCTCTGGTAACCACTAATCTGTTCACTCTGTCAAGTGTTTATCTTCCACATATGAGAGAAACCATACGGTGTTTGTCTTTCTCTGTTTAACTTATTTCACTTAATACTCTCAAGGTCTGTCCATGTTGTTGCAAATGGGATTTTCTTTTTTATGGCTGAGTAGTATTCTATTGTATATATATACCACATCTTTATCCATTCATCAGTTTTTGGGCATTTGGGTTGCTTCCACATCTTAGCTATTGTGAATAATGCTGCAATGAACATAGGGGTGCATAAGTCTCTTTGGATTGTTGATTTCAAGTTGTTTGGATAGATACCCAGTAGTGGGATAGCTGGGTCATATGGTAGTTCTATTTTTAGTTTTTTGAGGAATCTCCATACTGTTTTCCATAGTGGCTGCACCAGTTTGCATTCCCACCAGCAGTGTATGAGGGTTCCCTTCTCTCCACACCCTCTCCAACATTTATTTTTAGTCTTAGTGATTATAGCCATTTTAACAGGTGTAAGGTGGTATCTTAGTGTAGTTTTGATTTGCATTTCCCTGATGATTAGTGATGTTGAACATCTTTTCATGTGTTCATTGGCCATCTGTATATCTTCTTTGGAAAAATATCTGTTCATATCCTCTGTCCATTTTTGATCGGGCTGTTTGTTTTTTTGTTGTTCAGTTGTGTGAGTTCTTCATATATTTTGGAGATTAACCCCTTGTTGGATATATGATTTGCAAATATTTTCTCCAAATTAGTGGATTGTCTTTTTGTTTTGATCCTAGTTTCTTTTTCCTTGCAGAAGCTCTTTAGTCCGATGAAGTCACACTTGATTTTTTTTTGTTTCCCTTGTCTGCGAAGACATGGTATTTGAAAAGATCCTTTTAAATTTGATGTCACAGAGTGCATTACCTATATTATCTTCCAGGAATTTTATGGTTTCAGGATTTATCTTCAATCTTTGACCCATTTTGAGTTTATTTTTGTGTATGGTGTGAGATAATGGTCTACTTTCATTCTTTTGCAAGTGATTGTCCAGATTTCCCAACACCATTTATTGAAGAGCCTATCTTTTCTCTATTGTATGTTCTTGGCACCTTTGTCAAAGATTAGCTGTCCGTAGATGTGTGGATTTATTTCTGGGCATTCAGTTCTGTTCCGTTGATCTGTGTGCCTGCTTTTGTACCAGTACCATGCTGTTTTGATTACTATGGCTTTGTAGTACATTTTGAAGTCAGGGATTGTGATGCCTCCAACTTTGTTCCTTTTTTTTCAGGATTGTTTTAGCAATTCGGGGTCTTTGGTTGCCCCATATGAATTTTAGGATTCTTTGTTCTATTTCTGTGAAGAATGTCATTGGGATTCTGATTGGGATTGCACTGAACCCATAGATTGCTTTTGGTAGTATGGGACATTTTGACTATGTTTATTCTTCTAATCCTTGTGCATGGATATCTTTCCATTTCTCTATGTCATCATCAATTTCTTTCAATAATGTCTTATAGTTTTCATTGTATAGGTCTTTCACCTCCTTGGTTAAATTTATTCCTAGATATTTTATTCTTTTTGTTGCAATTGTAAATGGGATTGTATTCTTGAGTTCTCTTTCTGTTAGTTCATTATTAGAGTGTAGAAATGCAACTGATCTTTGTAAGTTGATTTTGTACCTGCAATTTTGTTGTAGTTGTTGGTTATTTCTAATAGTTTTCTGATGGATTCTTTAGGGTTTTCTATGTATAAAATCATGTTGTCTGCAAACAGCAAGTTGGTCACTTCTTCCTTGCCAATTTGGATACCTTTTATTTCTTTTTCTTGACTAATTGCTTTGGCCGGAACCTCTAGTACTATGTTGAATAAGAGTGGCAAGAGTGGGCACCCTTGTCTTCTTCCTGTTCTCAGAGGGATGGCTTTCAGTTTTTCCCTGTTGAGTATGATGTGGGCTGTGGATTTGTCATATATGGCCTTTATTATGTTGAGGTACTCTCCTTCTATACCCACTTTATTGAGAGTTTTATCATAAATGGATGTTGGCTCTTGTTAAATGCTTTCTCTGCATCTATTGAGATGATCATGTGGTGTATCACATTGATCGACTTGTGGATGTTGAACCATCGCTGAGTCCCTGGTGTAAATCCCACTTGATCATGGTGTATGATCCTTTTAATGTATTGCTGTATTCGGTTTGCCCATATTTTGTTGAGGACTTTTGCATCTGTGTTCATCAACAATATTGACCTGTAATTTTCCTGCTTTCTGTTGTCCTTGTCTGGCTTTGGGCTCAGGATTATGTTGGCCTCATAGAATGTGTTAGGAAGTGTTCCAACATCTTCAATTTTTTGGAATAGTTTGAGAAGAATAGGTATTAAATCTTCTTCGAATGTTTGGTAGAATTCTCCAGAGAAGCCATCCAGTCCTGGACTTTGATTTTTTTGGAGGTTCTTTTTTGGGGGGGTTAGGAAGATTGGCCCTAACTCTGTCTTAAATTTCTTTACTTGTGATTGGTCTATTCAGATTATCTATTTCTTCTTGATTCA
Organism: Equus przewalskii; assembly: GCF_037783145.1. Lineage (NCBI taxonomy): Eukaryota > Metazoa > Chordata > Mammalia > Perissodactyla > Equidae > Equus > Equus przewalskii. The sequence continues at coordinate 58,420,165 of NC_091831.1, read as the reverse complement.
GTTTTGGGAGGTTTATGAGTCTAAGAATTTATCCATTTCTTCTAGATTGTGCAATTTGTTGGCATACAGTTTTTCATCGTATTCTCTTATAATCCTTTGTATTTCTGTGGTATCTGTTTTAGTTTCTCCTCTTCCATTTCTAATTTTGTTTATTTGAGCCTTCTCTCATTTTTTCTTAGTGAATCTCGCTAAAGGTATGTCAATTTTGCTTATCTTCTCAAAGAACCAGCTCATAGTTTGATTCATCCTTTCTATTGTTTTTTGGTTTCAATTTCATTTATTTACGCTCTAATTTTTATTTCCCACCTGCTGAATTTGGACTTTTTTTGGTTCTTCTTTTTCTAGTTCTGTTAGGTGTAGTTTAAGATTGCTTATTTGAGATTATTCTTGTTTGTTAAGCTGGCTCTGTATTGCTATGAATTCCCCTCTTAGGACTGATTTTGCTGCATCCCATATGAGTTGGTATGGTGTATTTTCATTTTCATTTGTCTCCAGATAGTTTTTGATTTCTCCTTTAATTTCTTCAATGATCCATTTATTGTTCAGTAGCATGTTGTTTAGTCTCCACATATTGGTCAGTTTCCCAGCTATTTTCTTGTAGGGGATTTCTAGTTTCATAGCAGTATGGGCAGAAAAGATGTTTGATATGATTTCAATCTTCTTAAATTTATTGGGGCTTGCCTTGTTTCCCAACATATGGTCCTTCTTTGAGAATGTTCCCTGGGCACTTGAGAAGAATGTGTATTCTGCTGTTTTTGGATGGAGTGTTCTATATATATCTATTAAATCCATCTGGTCTAGTTTTTCATGTAATTCCACTGTTTACTTGTTGACTTTCTGTCTGGATGATATATCCATTGATGTAAGTGGGGTGTTAAAGTCCCCAACTATTATTATGCTGCTGTTAATGTCTCCTTTTAGGTCTGTTAATAGTTGCTTTATGTACTTTGTTGCTCCTGTGTTGGGTGCATATATATTCATAAATGTTACGTCCTCTTGGTTGAGTGTCCCTTTTATCATTATATACTGGCCCTCTTTGTCTCTCATTGCCTTTTTTATCTTGAAGTCTACTTTAATCTAAGTATGGCAACTCCTGCTTTCTTTTGTTTGCTGTTAGCTTGGAGTATCATCTTCCATCCCTTCACTCTGAGCCTGTGGTTTGTCTTTACAGCTGAGATGTGTTTCCTGAGGCAGCATATTTTGGGGTTTTGTTTTTTAATCCACCCAGCCACTCTGTGTCTTTTGATTGGAGAATTCAATCCATTCACATTTAGAGTGACTATTGATGTACGAGAGCTTCATACTGCCATTTTATAGCTTGTTCCCGATTGTTCTGTATTTTCCTTGTTTCTTGTCCCATGTATTTCCGACTGACAATTCAGCTTGGTGGTTCTCTATGATGGTTTTCTCAGTTTTCTCTTTATTTATCATTTGCGTCTCTGTTCTAATTTTTTTTTGTAGTGGTTTACTTCTATAAAAGCTCTCATAGATGAGATAGTCCATTTTCTGATAGCCTTTTATTTCCTTAGTCTAAGCAGCTTCCATTCCTTTCCTCTTCCCATCTAAGTTATTGTTGTCACAATTTATTCCATTTTGTGTTGTGAGTTTGTGGTTAAAATGAAGTGATTATAGTTATTTTTGATGTTTTTCCTTCCCTTTATCTTTAATGTTATAATTAAGTGTTTGCTAACCTGCTATGGTAGACAGCTGCAATTTTCTGATTTTGTTGGTCTATTTATCTCCTTGCTCAGAACTTCCTGAACCCTTTTTTTGTAAACACTTTTTTTTTAATTCAGGTATGAGGGCCTTCTTAATCATTTCTTGTAATCAGGGGTCCTGTGGTGATGAACGCCCTCAGCTTTTGTTTGTCTGGGAAGGTTTTTATTTCTCCTTCATATCTGAAGGATATTTTTGCTGAGTAGAGTATTCTTGGCTGAAAGTTCTTGTCTTTCAGAATTTTGACTATATCATTCCACTGTCTCCTAGCCTGTAAAGTTTCTGCTGAGAAATCTGCTGAAAGCCTGATAGGGGTTCCTTTGTAAGTTATTTTCTTCTGCCTTGCTGCCTTAATGTTTTTTCTTTGTCATCGACTTTTGCGAGTTTTACTACTATATGCCTTGGAGGTCTTTTTACATTGATGTAATTAGGAGCTCTATTAACTTCATTTACTTGTAATTCCAGCTCCTTACCCAGGTTTGGGAAGTTCTCAGCTATTATTTCTTTAAACAAGCTCTCTGTTCTTTTCTCCCTCCCTTCTCCCTCTGAAATACCTATAATACTTGTGTTGCATTTCCTAATTGAGTCAGATATTTCTTGGAGAGTTTTTTCTTTTCTTTTTAGTCTTAGTTCTTTCTCCTCCTCCATCTGAAGTATTTCTATATTTCTGTCCTCTAAATTGCTAATTGTGTCCTCCGTAATATCAGCTCTGTTATTTAAGGACTCCAGATTTTTCTTTATCTCATTTATTTTGATTTTCATGTCCAACATTTCTGATTGGTGTTTTTCATAGTTTCAATTACTGTTGTGAAGAATTTCCTTGTTCATTAATTTTATTCCTGGTTTCATTGAAATGAGCCTTTCTGAGTTTTCTTGTAACTTGAGTTTTTTATGATAGATATTTTGAATTCTCTGTCATTTAGATTGTAAATTTCTGTGACTTCAGGGTTGATTTCTGGGTATTTGTCATTTTCCCTCTGGCCTGGAGTGTTGATATACCTCCTCGAGCTATTTGATGGGGTCGATTTGTGCCAACGCACATCACATAGTGGTAGTACCTGGTTGCAGATCCCACCTGCTGCCACTGGAGAGGGGGCAGGAGCTGAGTATTCTGAGCCCGCCATGATCCTTGACAGCTGTGCCTGTCCTTTGGAAGCTGTGCTGATAAGGCCCATCTGCGTTTGCCCACTGGCCCTCACTGCTTTACACATGTAGGCATGCAGGCACTCTGGCGGAGTTTCCTTGCTCTAGCCAACTGGCCAAGCTGGTGCACCAGGCAGGGAGAGGGGAGCTTTCTTTCACATGCATGATCCTGGGGGTGGTCCCAGTCTGCACTTGCTCTCTGCCCTACTGGGCTGGCTTGGCTTGGTGAAGATGCCCATGTGATTGCTTAGCCTCCTCCATGTGGAATCTTCCCATGGGCTGGGAGGCAACTCAAAGAGCAAAGGCGTTCCTACGGAGGGCTGCCCTTTCCTCCCTCCTCTCAGAGCCATGCACAGTCCCATGCCCTAGTTTGCTGCCATTTGGGGAAGGAGAGGAGATCCCCTTATCTCATTCCACTGCCTCCCAGGGGGTCCAGCACCTCCACCTTCAGACATATGGCTGTGTGGATCTCTCAGACATCTATTGTGTTGTGTGAGTGTCCTCTGTTTGTTTATGAATGTCCTTTTCATTGTATCTTAGTGGGGAGAGACTAAGGGAAGAGCTCACTCCACCATGATGCTGACATCACTCCTAGAATATAGATATTTTTGTTCCTCTTGTTTTCCACAGTGTTTTTGCTAGTTTTCAATGCAGCATATGATTGCATTTTTTTCCATGGGATGGGAAATCAGACACAGCTGACTCTATTACCATGGTTAAATTACTTAACTTACTTTAGCATTATTAATTTTCCCATCCATAAATGGTGATCATCACAGGGTGGAGGGGATGTAGGTGAAGGACTTAGCCCAGTGCCAGGGTCACTAGTGGGTGCTCAGTGAAGGCTGGTTGTTCATAATTGAAATTGCAACAACACTGAGAGTGATCAATGCATTTTTTCAGGTAAGGGAATAGGAAGCATTGGCCCAATTGTGTAAAGGGTCTGAATGAGAATGGAAATTCAAAATTCATGTTCACCATTGCTGAGCACAGGCCTGCCTGTGCTGCAGCTATCATGGCAATTATGTCCTATCTGATCGGCATATTTGCTCTGCAAGGGCTTCAATTGTGCTTTTGCACAGAATGTTCTTTACTTTTAGAGAAAGCTGCCCCGACTGCTTTCTGGGAGTCTGGGAAGAAGGGAATTTGCTTTCACATGAACAAGAATGCAGTGCAAATCGCTTCATGGTGGGCAAGTATTTATAGACAGTTATAAACTTGAGTCAATTGCCAAACAGTTCATTGCTCACTCTGTCGGTCTTTGGGATCATTCCCTTAGTTTTTACGAAACCTTTAAATTAATGGAAAATATTCACCAGGAGTAACAGTAAGCAATGAAGATCACAAGGTTATGTGGCAATCTGAATTTTTTAAAAAGCCTGAGGGCAATTTGGCAATCTCTGTCAAAATTTTAAATTCCTACTTACCCTCTGGGTCAGCAATTCTGCTCTAAGAATTCATTCCGGTGGACTAAGATTAGTCAACCAAGCACACAGTGTGTGGCAGCTTTGTTCACTATAACAAAACCTGGAAAATATCTAACTGTCCAACTGAGGAATGGCCGTATGTATTATCTGTACCACGTGGCAGTTAATGAAGTCACTGCATGGGCAGATATGGAAAAGATGTTCAAAATATATAAATGAAAAGAGAAAGCCGTAGTGCTCTTTAGCAGCCAGCTCCAGCCTGTGGGCTAAATGCAGCCGGCCACCTGTGTGGTCAATAAAGTGTTATTGGAACACAGCCACACCCATTCATTTACGAATTGCTGTGGCTGCCTTCGAGCTACAATGGAGAGTTTAGTAGTTGGGACAGAGACCAGATGGCCTGCAACGCGAAAAATATTTACTGTTTGACCCTTTACTGAAAGCATCTGCCAGTCTCTGCTCTAGCCAATGATCCTATTTGTGTTTTTTACAAAGGGAGCACCAGGGAGAAAGAAATACAGTAATGGATATGATTGTATCGGCATGGACAATTTCTGGAAACAAATAAAAACAAACCACAGTTTGCAATGATTATCTCGGCACGGTGGGAATGTAGAGTTAAGCATGGAAGAAGGGGGCTCTGGGGAGTTTCGCTCCACTGTATAACCTTCTGTGCTTTTTGAATTGCTTTTCCTAGAAGCATGTAGACCTTATTTTAATTTTTTTTAAGAAAGTCAAATGGAGTAGGAGAACACCAATAGATGGTGCTCAGCACAGCTAGTGGCAGAGGGCTCCTGGCTCAAGGCAGCTTCTCTCCAGTGGTCCCTGAACCACCAGCACTGAATCACCTGAGATATTTATTAAAATATATATATGTGTGTGTGTATACACACACACCTACTGAATTAGAACAGGAGGGGCCGCGCCCTGGGATCTAATTTTTAACCAGTTCCCTGGGTGATTCTTACATACCTCAATGTTTGAAACCATGGCTCGAGTCATAAATCTCAGATCAACGAAAGCTTTCTCAGTGGCTTGTAACCTGATCAGCATGAGATAATCCAGCAAATTTCTACCACAGCAAGAGCAGCAATGACACGAGTTCCCATTTGCGAGAACTTCCTAAATGTCCAGCCCTGTGCTATAGACTGTGCACTTCATCTTGTTTAATTCACTTGCAACACTGAGCCAGAAAGCCTCAGTGACCTGCCTAAGGTCTTTGAGCACCTCTTTGGGTCAGGCCCTTAATATAACTCTTCTCCATTTATAAAAATTTTCAACGTTATATAAAGTGACTCAGGCAATTAGTTACATAATGAAGATATAGTTCACTTAACCACCTATAATTTGCCTTTCGGTTTATTTCCCGTTTCTTACGATTTTCAATAATGCTGCAATGAATGAATATCTTCATAAATAAATCTCAGAAAATAGCTCTGATTTTTTGAGCATAAATACCTAGAAGTGGAACTACAGAGTCCATGAATAGGCAGATTTACAAGGATTTTGACGTGTGCTCAATTGCCCTCCAGAAAGGTCTCATCAGTTTGCCCTCTTGCCAGCTCCTTAGGAGAGTGCCTCAAATCTCAGAGTTTTGGACATAAAATATGTCTCTTAGCTTATTAAATGTACCTTTTCCTTCCTCCTAGTAATGTCTAATTAACCCTCAAAAGAATGCTCTAATGTTTCTCAAACTTCAGTGTGCCTCAGAATCGTGCCGAGGGCTTGCTAAAACCAATTGCTGGCCCCACCCCCAGAGATTTTGATTTCGTAGATCTAGGGTGGAACCTGAGAACAGGTGTTTCTAACAAGCTCCTGGGTGATGCTGGTCTGAGGACTGCACTTGGAGAGCACTGCACCAGGGAGAGACTTTCTCGATTCATGGTGCAGAACAAATTTTTCCTGTGGAACCTGCCTTGTTCTGTACTGTGAATTGTGCTAAGTGGTCTGTCTTATTCTGTACTGTGCATCTTGCTTCCTACTGACACATCATTGCTAGCAGAATGGGCACTTCATAAGCTTTCTAATATCTAATAAGCATGTGTTGTTGCAAGGTGACCCTATGTTGGCGCTGGGCTAAGAGCCCGCGTGACAGAATACCACAGTTTAACACTCTTTGCCTCCAGCAAGTTCACCGGTAGGAGTGAATGCTTCAAGGAGATACATTAAAGAGTTCTTGTAGATGTGGAGCAGTTGGACCCCCTCATACGCTGCTGGTGGGAACGTAAAACAGTGCAGCCACTTTGGGAAATAGGCAGTTCCTCAAAAGGTTAAATGTGTTACCAGATCACGTAGCAATTCCACTCCTAGGTATATACCTAAGAGAACGTATGTCCACACAAAAATTTGTACACAAATATTCATAGCAGCATTATTCATAATAGCCAAAAAATGTAAATACCCCAAATGTCCATCAACTGATGAATGGATAAACAAAATGTGGTATAATCGTAGAGTGAATACTATTCAGCCATGAATATGAATGAAAATAAGGAACGAAATGCTGATACACAACTCAATATGGATGAAGCTAGAAAACATTAAGCTAAGTGAAAGAAGCCAAACACAAAAGGCCACATATTATATGATTTCGTTTACATGAAAGTCTAGAATGGCAAATCCATTGAGACAAAGTAGATTAGTGATTGCCAGAGCCTGGAGTGATGGGGGAAGGATGGAGAGTGATGTCAATGGGTGTGAGGTTTCTTTAGAGGACGGTAAAAATTTCTTAAAATTGGGATGATGATTGTCCAACTCTGTGAACATACTAAAAACCACTGAATTGTATACTTTAAATAAAATGAATTCTATGAATTTTATGGTATGTGAATTATATCTCAATAAAGCCATTACCAAAACCCCCAAAATCATGTAAACCAACGTCAGAGGTGCTATAATGGTAGAAAAGAAGATAGAGGGATAATATGGGGAGAGGCCAGCTGGGGAAGACTGACTAGGGGGGTTTTGCTTGACCTGAGTCTGGAGCAACAAGGTGCAAAAGAGACAGAAGGGCGCTCCAGAAGGAGGGAATAGCCCATGCAAAGGTATAGAGTCAAGAAGGACCCCAAGGCTCAAGAGGATGTTGAATATTGAATGTTTTGATTGTGCCAGCAAACTAGAATTAATGTAATCTTATTTAATCTCCATAAAAATTATTTCTTTACTCAATTATTGAATAAATTTCATTGGGCACCTACTATATGCCAGGAACTGTGCTATCTACCAGAGACACTATAGTGAGGTAGACACTGTTATTGTCCATTTTATGCATACTCAGGTTAAAGAAGTTACCCAAAGTTACAGAGTGAGTAAGTAGAAGAAGTGGGATTCAAACCCAGGCCATCTTACTCCAGAGCTCATTTTCAAAAAATGTTATCATCTTATACATCCCAATAAATAGTCACAATTTAACATAAATGCATTAATACCATTACACATTTCTCCATCTCTCTCTCACTTTCTCGTTGTCACTTGCTCTCTCTCTAGCTTTATTGAGATAATATTGACAATGACATTACGTAAGTTTAAGGCATACAACCTGCTGATTCGATACACTTATTTATGGCAAAATGATTACCACCATAGCATTAGCTAACACCTCCAACAATGAGAACATTTAAGATTTACTCTCTTAGCAACTTTCAAGTATATAATACAGTATTGTTAACTATAATCACCATGCTGTACATTAGATCTCCAGAACTTATTTATCTTCTAACTGGAAGTTTGTATCCTTTGACCACCTCTCCCTATTTGTCCCACGCCTCAGCCTCTGCTAACCACCACGCTACTCTGTTTCTATGAATTTGGCTTTTTTAGATTCCACATATAAGTGATGTCATTTATCTTTCTCTGTCTACTTATTTCACTTAGTGTATTGTCCTCTAGTTTCATCCATGTTGTCAGAAATGGCAGGATTTCCTTCTTTCTCCTGGCTGAATAATTTTTCATTGTATATACATACCACATCTTCTTTATCCATTCATCCACTGACGGACACTGAGGTTGTTTCCGTGTCTTAGCTCTTGTGAACAATGCTGCAGTTGAACGTGGGAGTGCAGATACCTCTTCAATATCCTGTTTTCATTTCCTTTGGATAGCTACCCAGAAGTGGAATTGCTGGGTCATATAGTGATTCTATTTATAATTTTTTGAGGAACCTCCATGCTGTTTTCCATGGTGGCTGCACCAGTTTACATTCTCACCAACAATGTACAAGGGTTCCCTTTTCTCCACATCCTTAACAAAACTTGTTATCTCGTGTCTTTTTATGTTAGCCATTCTAACAGGTGTGAGGTGATGTCTCACTGTGGTTTTGATTTGCATTTCCTTGATGACTAGTGATGTCGAGCACTGTTTCATGTGCCTGTTGGCCGTTTGTATGTCTTCTTTGGAAAAATGTACATTCAGTTCCTCTGCCTATTTTTCACTCAGATTTTTTACTGCTGAGTTGTATGAGTTCTTTATATATTTTGGATACTAACCCCTTACCAGGCATATGATTTGCAGATATTTTTTCCCATTCTGTAGATTGCCTTTTCACTTTATTGATTGTTTCTTTTGTCATGCAGAAGCTTTTTAGTTAGATGTAGTCCCACTTATTAATTTTTGTTTTTGTTGCTTGTGCTTTTGGTGTCATGTCTAAAAAATGTTGTCAAGGAGCTTTTTCTCCATGTTTTCTTCTAGGAGTTTTACAGTTTCAGTTCTTATGTTTAAGTCTCTAATCAATTTTGAGTTGATTTTTGTGAGTTATGTAAAATAGGGGTCCAATTTCATTCTTCTGCATGTGGGTATCTAGTTTTCCGAGCACCATTTATTGAAGAAACTACCCTTTCCCTATTGAGTATTCTTGGATCCCTTGTCAAAGATTAGTTGACCACATATGTGAGGGTTTATTTCTGGGCTCTCAATTCTGTTCTATTAGTCTATGTGTCTGTTTTCACATCAGTACCATACTATTTTGATCACTATAGTTTTGTAGTATAGTTTGAAATCATATGCTCATCTCAGTAGATGCAGAAAAAGCACTGGACAAAATATGACATCCTTTCATGACAAAAATGCTCATCAAATTGAGTATAGAAGGAACATACCTTAACACAATAAAGGCCATATATGAAAAACCCATAGACAACATCAAACTCAATGGTGAAAGGTTGAAAGCTTTTCTTCTAAGATCAGAACTAGGATAAGGGTGCCCACTCTCACCACTCCCATTCAACACGGTACTAGGAATCCTAGCCAAGTCAATCAGAAAAAGAAATAAAAGGCATCCAAATAGGAAAAGAAGAAGTAAAACAGTCTTTGTTTGCAGATGATATGATTTTATAGAGAGAAAATGCTAAATACTCCACCAAAAACAGTTAGAACCAATCCACTAATTCAGTAAAGTTGTAGCACACAAAATCAACATATAAAAATCAGTTGCATTTCTGTACACTAACAAAGAAACATCTGAAGAAGAAATAAAGAAAACAACCCCATTCACAATAGCATCAAAAATAATAAAATACTTATGAATAAATTTAACTAAGAAGGTGAAAGATCTGTACACTGAAAACTATAAGACTTTGATGAAAGAAATTGAAGAAGATAGGAACAAATGGAAAGATATCTCATGTTCATGGATCAGAATAATTAATATTGTTAAAATGTCCACACTACCCAAAGCAATCTACAGATTCAATGCAATCTCTAGCAAAAGTCCAATGGTATTTTTCATAGAAGTAGAAAAAATGATCCTAAAATTTGTATGGAACCACAAAAGACCCCAAATAGCCAAAGCAATCCCAAGAAAGAAGAACACAGCTGGAGGCTTCACACTTCTTGATGTCAATCTTTTTCTTTTTTGTCTATGCCCCTCTGCCTCTGTCCTTCCCTCTTGACAGTCCCCACCCCCTGAACTCAGATTCTTTGTGAGGAAAGAGTGGGACTAAAGTAGTTTTATTTATTTTAAAATAAAATTTTAGGGGCCAGCCCCATGGCTGAGTGGTTAAGTTCACTCTCTCCGCTTTGGTGGCCCAGGGTTTCACTGGTTTGGATCCTGGGCTCAGACATGGCAGTGCTCATCAGGCCATGCTGGGGAGGCGTCCCACATGCCACAGCTAGAAGGACTCACAACTGAAATATACAACTAGGTACTGGAGGGCTTTGAGGAGAAGAAGGAAATATAAAAAAATTAAATCTTTAAAAAAATTAATAAAATAAAATGTTAATTTTAAAACATTTTTACATTTACAGGAAAATTGAAAATTAGTACAGAAAGTTCCCATATACCCCATTTCCCTATTACTAACATCTTACATTACTATGGTACATTTGTAACAATTAATGAATCAATATTGATACATTATTATTAACTAAGGCCCATTGAGATTTCCTTAGTTTTTACCTAATGTCTTTTTCTGTTTCAGGATCTCACATTATGTTTAGTTGTCACATCTCCCTAGGTTCCTCTTGGCTGTGACAATTTCTCAGACTTTCCTGTTTTGGACGACCTCGACAGTTTTGAGGAGTGCTGGTCAGGTATCTTGTAGAATGTCTCTCAGTTGGGATTTGTCTGCTGTCTTTCTCATGATTACACTGGGGTAAGTTGTTTTAGGGGGAAGATCACAGAGGTAAAGTGCCATTCTCATCATATCGCATGCAGGGCACATACTATCAACGTGATGGATCACTGTTGATGTTAAGCGTGATCACCTGGCTGAGACAGTTTGTCAGGTTTCTGCACTGTGAAGATATCCTCCCCCACCCCTCTCCTTACTGGACTCTTTGGATGGAAGTCACTATGTGCTGCCCACAGGTGAGGGGTGAGTTGTATTCCACCTCCTTGAGGACAGAGTGTCTACATTATTATTTGGAATTAGTGTGTGTGGGAGATGTGTCTATTCTCTCCCATCTATTTATTTATTCAGTCATTTATTTATGTCAGTGTGGAGTCATGGACATTTATTTTATACTTTGGGCTATAATCCAACACTACTTTACTTATTTTATTGCTCGAATTGTTCCAGTTTGGGCCATTCGGAGCTCGTTTTCCCTTTGACATGCCCCCCCAACTTTGGGTGTTTTTTGGGGTGTGTGTGGGAGGCACCTCTTTACTTTCTGGCACTACAAGATGCTCCAGGCTCATCTGGGCTTCCCTGCCCCAGCCCTAGAATCAGCCATTTCTCCAAGGAGACTTGGTTCCTTTTATTGGAAAATGGTATTAGCAACTAAGATCTGAGCATTAGGTGTGCTCATTGCTACCGAGTCGCTGTTGCTTCTAGGTGCTCTCAGCCGACATAGCAAGAAAATATATGTGTGTATACTAACCTGTGTATATACACATACCTATAAATACTTCCGCATATAACCAACTCTATCTATATTAAGCTAAACAGGAGTTCACACCGATGTTTCCACCTCTAATCTATTACCACATGGATCATTCTAGCTTTCTCCCCTTGCTTATCTACAACCTCCCACTCCAACAGTGAGAAACCTGATGATGGTTTCCCCTCAACCATCCATTTACTTAATTGTTAAATTCCAGTATACGTGTACAGTCATGTGCTGCATAATGACGTTTTAGTCAATGATGGACAGCGTATAGGATGGTGGTCCCATAAGATTAGTACCATATAGCCTGGGTGTGAGTAGGCTACACCATTTAGGTTTGCGTAAGTATACTCTATGATGTTCGCACAATGACTAAATCGCCTAATGACGTATTTCACAGAATATATCACTGTCGTTAAGTGACTCTTGACTGTATTGTGGTTTCCAAATTGTGGACCTGTACCCCTGTGGGAAACAACTTTATCAGCTAGAGTACAGTACTTACACAGTTCCTTTTGCCTTTAGTCCTGCAGACTCCACTAGCACTCATTTCCAGAGATACATAGTTCAGTATCTTTTCTCCCTACCCTCTTTAGTGAGGCTTTTCATACATTTATAATATAGATTATTGTGTCACATTCTGTATTCCATCCTAGGATCCCCCAATTTCCTAAATGATTTTATGTTTAGAAATGTAGCTTCACCTATTTAATTTTTATTTTTTCCAACTTTATTGAGATATGATTGAATATAACGTGTTAAGTTTAAGGTGTACAACATGTTGATTTAATACACTTATATATTGCAAAAGGATTACCACCATAAGCATTGGCTAACACCTCCATCATGTCACATAATAACCATTTCATTTTTGAGGTGAGAACATTTAAGACCTCCTAAATGATATTTTTAAGAAATTTGCATACATTAATAATCTGTGTGTAATGATCTGTGGGTTTTGACAAATGTATGTAGTCATGTATTCATTATTATTTATTTTTAAAGTTACACAAATTCTAATATGTTAAAAATTAAAAAAATACAGATAAAGTCCTCCTTGCTCTCAGTCCCACTCCCTTCTTAGAGATTAACCACTGTTATCAGTTTGGTATGAATATTTCTAGATTTCTCTTTATGCTTTTATGCACATATATTTAAATATATATATATAAACATATAATTTAGTGTTTTTTTAAGTATGCATGGGATCATGCTTATATACGTTTTGAGATTTCATGTTACTACTTATGGATCTACCTAATTCTTTTAAACTGGTGTAAAGATAATACAGATGTACTGTTGAACACATATTCTTTTGTTTTTTAAGATTGGCATCTGAGCTAACAACTGTTGCCAATCTTTTTTTTTTTCCTTTTTCTCCCCAAACCCTCCCAGTACATAGTTATATATTTCAGTTGTGGGTCTTCTAGTCGTGGCATGTGGGACGCCACCTCAGTGTGGCTGATTGAGTGGTGCCATGTTTGTGCCCAGGATCCGAACTAGCAAAACCCTGGGCCACCAAAGCAGAGCGCGTGAACTTAAGCACTTGGCCACCGGGCCGGCCCCTGAACACATATGCTTTTTTTTTTTGAGGTAACTACTGCTAATCCTCCTCTTTTTGCTGAAGAAGACTGGCCCTGAGCTAACATTCATGCCCATCTTCCTCTACTTTATATGTGGGACGCCTATCACAGCATGGCTTGCCAAGCGGTGGCATGTCCACACCCGGGATCCGAACCAGTGAACCCCAGGCCACTGAGAAGCGGAACGTGCGAACTTAACCGCTGCGCCACTGGGCCGGCCCCTGAACGCATATTCTTAATCCACTCCCTGTGACATGTTCCAGAAACCTAATGTGTTGTAGGTAGCTGGGATGCTGGTTGCAAACTGGAGAATAGAAGGAGGGCAGGCAAGAGAGGTAGGCAGGGATCAGATAATGAAAGGTCTCAAGCTCTCTTGCTAAGGATACCCTGGACTTTAGGAAGCCCTGGAGAGGCACCAAGAGTTTTTAAAGCTGGAAAGGAACATATGTTATTTCTGCAGTGGGTACAGAAGCATTTTAAGGAATCCTAGTGACTTGCAATGCTCTTTGATAAAATATCTTTTTCACCTCATACTCTTCCATTAGAAATGTCCAAGCATGATTGTTGACTGCAAGACTGTTCTATAAATACTGGAGTAGTAGCCATAGTATGATATAGCATTTGAACACACTCATTCCACCAGGATTTCCTGGGTGGTCTGTGGGGGAGAGTGAAGGGGAGTACAATGTGGTGCAGTGGTTTTCAAAGCAGGTCCCAGCCTTCTGGAGGTGCCAGAGGGTCTTCCAATTGGACCACTAAAACCTCGGAGGTGATTTCCAAGTGCCACTAGACTGCAAGCTCCATGAGGGCAGGGACCCCATCTCCTTTGTTCCCTGCTGTATCCCCAGCACCTGGCATAGGTCCTCACATATACCACGTGCTTCACAAATATTGAATGAATTAACTAATCCAAACATACAAATTCTTTCATTGCTTCCTAAAGGCAAATAGTTATGTACCAAAATATGACCATAATTTATTTACAAACTAAAACATGTATTTCTGGAGTTTATTAAGGACTCTAATTCAATATTCTACTAAATATAGTGAGCTATCACATCATACTTGGAAATTTTGTAAAGCTTGCCACATTCAGGCTTTTTTTTTTCTTTTTCTTTTTTGCATATATGAAGGTAGTTGGAATTTCTGCAATGTGAGGAAAGACAGCTTTATTACTGCTGCATCCTCAAAACTTCCTGAGCTGCCTGGTGACCTCAACTAATGCTTTTAAATTAGGAATTAATATTAATTTAGTCTACTAACATCAATGTAGTATGCTGTGGGTGTTGGGTTAACCTTCTAATGTGAACAAGTGCATCTTTGCATCAGTTGTACTTTTGGCCTGTAATGTACCCAATGACTAGATTTTTTTTTTAACCATCTTAAACTGTTTTTAAGTGTCCAATCACTGGACTTTTAAGACATGCATGCATGGTGTTGCAAATAAAAGTCATCCATAACCCTAGTTCCAAAGGAGATTATGCCCCATCCCCCAACTCTGGTTATACAGCGGCATTTCAACACTACTGAAACTTCTTTTTCCCCTGGACGGCAGGCAGAGGTAGGGTAGGTTAGTCTCTGTGACATCTCCCTGCTTAAGAAGACCAGTTTGGGGGGCCGAACCCGTGGTGCAGCAGTTAAGTTTGCACACTCCGCTTCGGGGGCCCCGGGTTCGCCGGTTCGGATCCCGGGTGCGGACACAGCACTGCTTGGCAAGCCATGCCGTGGTAGGCGTCCCACATATAAAATAGAGGAAGATGGGCACGGATGTTGGCTCAGGGCCAGTCTTCCTCAGCAAAAAGAGGAGGGTTGGCAGCAGATGTTAGCTTAGGGCTAATCTTCCTCAAAATAAAAAAAAAGGAAGAAGAAGAAGAAGACCAGTTTGAGTCACCCGATTGCTTAGGCAGGAGGATTTCTGCACTCTGGTCTGCCCAGGAGCAGGGGCTGAGGTGGTTCCCATGACGCAGGATTTCCGGTTTTAAAATTGGGTGGTCCTGGGCAAACTGGGAGGAGTTGGTTGCCCTACCTGGAGCTCCAGAGGCTAGCTTGGTCTCAACCAATTAGAGAAGGAACTATTTCTGGAAAAATCCTGTGGACTTAATAACAGTTGCTGTTGTGGTCTGTGAGAGAGAGAAGACTCATGAGTTCTGTAAGATGGAAGGACTTCCCAACATACAGGAAGGAGGCAGACTGAGTCCCACGTGTGCCAGGCCCTCTGAAGCAACATGGCCTTCGCGAACAGGACCTCATGGACTAGTGAACTCCGTGAGGAGGGACTACGATTCTTGCCAAGTATAATCCAAGCAGATCCAACAAAGCAGCTCCTCTCTTGCTGCCCGCTCAATGGAAGAAGTGAGGCGGCTTTCCAGAGGAGGTGAAAGTAGGTCAGCCCAAGGTACATCAAGAGAACAGGAAAGGCCACCTGGGCAGGGGTGGGAGCTGGGGCTTAGGTGAAATGACCTGGATTGCTATCCTGCTTCTGGAATGCTCTGTGGCCTTGGGCAAGTCCTTTTCCCTCCCAGGGTGGCAGCTCACTGTCATGAGAGCTTTGTCCTGAACAATCTTAAAGTTCCTTTGGATGCCCTGTCACGAAGAGAGACGGGTCGGGAATTCCAGAAAGCAGTGATGTGTCTGGGGAGTGAGAAGCTCTTTTGCTAGTCCTTGGGCCTGATGTGGGAGCATACAGAGACAGCCACAGGGCACAGGAGAGAGGCCAGCATCCTTGGTTTTCTCAGGCTGCGCCTTGCTGAGGTCAGAGAAGGCTGGGATACTTACACTTCAGGAGATGACGGGGTCTTGTCAAATTGAAGACATGTTAGGGCCGGCCTCATGGCTGAGTGGTTAAGTTCACGCGCTCTGCTTCAGCGGCCCAGGGTTCTGCTGGTTCAGATCCTGGGCACAGACATGGCACCACTCGTCAGGCCATGCTGAGGCGGCATCCCATATGCCACGACTAGAAGGACCCCCAACTAAAAAAATATACAACTATGTACTCGGGGGATTTGGGGAGAAAAAGACACACACACACACACACAAAAGATTGGCAACAGTTGTTAGCTCAGGTGCCAATCTTTAAAAAAAAAAATTTAAGAGAGTTCTCGTCAAGATGGCACTGTTGACGTTGTTGACTGCAGACGCTGAACTCGCCTCCTCCCACAAACACAACCAGGTTACAACAATTTTAGGAAGAATCACCCTGGATTGAAAACTGAAAACTGGATAAAAAGAACCCCCACAACAAGGGACAGTCCTGACGAAAGCAGAAGAGGCAGTAACTCCGGCCAGAGAGGAAAAAAGCCACCTTTGGGAGTGGTGGAGCTTCTCAGCTGGCCAGGCAGGAGCCAACCTAAGGAACCAGCCCTCCCTGGAGGAGTGAGGTCCGGAGCGGGGGCAATACTGCTATAACCATCCTTCGGACTCAGCCCAACTGAGAGGCAGGTCTTCTGTCTGGCTTTGCTAGCTATTAACTGCAGCAAGGACACCCCAGAAAAGCTATCGGCTTCGGCCGAAAAGATCCGGGTCTTAAAGGGCCCACGCACACACTCATTGCAGCAACCTAAAATCACCAGAGAGAAGGCTGACTGTCCTTTGGTGAAACGAGACTCACCTGGTGGGCTCTGGGGGCATCTTGGTGAGAGGAGGATCCTCGCCAGAGACTGAGACATTGGTGGGGGCCGTTGTTCTGAGCTGGTCCAGGCGTGCTGATACGGACCAGGTGGGGGCCAGTGAGGTGCGTCCCTTGGGCTGTTAGCCCAGGGGTCTGCCACACCCACTAGAGCACAGATTTAATCCAGTTCAGCCAGGGCAGGCTACCCGCCCTAGGGGCTGGCCCCACCTAACAGCAAGCCCTCAGGCTACTTTTCAGCCTGCACTGACTGAGTGCCTTGATCCTCTACAGGCAGGCAAAGGTGTCTGCCTCTGTGGGGCAGGGCTTGTGTGAGGACCAGGTGGACTGTGGGGGGCATTGGGGCAGAGGTGGGGGCCTCTGCAGTGTGGCGGTGGGGTACGCTCCAGGGGGTTGAGAAGTGTGCACGGACCAGGACTGTGCTGACAGTGTATGTGGTCCAGAGGGGGGTGAGGGTTATCAGAGGCAGAAGACTTGTGTTTCACAAATAGCCATAACAAGGATCAGCCCCACCTTCCAAAGCCTGAAACAACTGAGTGCCTCCATGCCAAGGGCTAGCCCTACTCAGCTGCACTCCTAAGAGAACTGACATCAGCCTTGTTGGCCTCAGGCCCATCACAACTGTATACCCCTGAGCCTAGCAACCAGCTACACTGGGTACCCACCCAATTAAGAGGACAATTGCAATAAGAGTGTGCTAATAGGCGGGACCAAGATGGCAGAGTGAGTGGTCTTCTTTGTCTCTCCCCCATCGAATCTACAACTAATTGGACATTCACCAATTAACAAAGGATATCCAGATAGCATCTCAAGACGCCTAAGAGTCTCCTGCTACTATACATCGGAAGGTGGACGGACTTCCCCCCCAGGAGGAGGTGGAAATAGGTGAAAACTCTCCGACCCCTGACCCCCGGACAGCCTAGTTCCTGCAGGAGGCTCTCTTCCAGCGGACTCCCCCATAGCATCGCCACACACCAAGGGCGGGAGTGTGCACTCACCAGCAGAGTGACAGTGGAAACAGGTGACAACAGCCCTACTCAAGCCCCCTGCAATTACACCTAAGCCCAGGGGGAATCCCCAGGGTCCCACACCCACTGGCAGGGAAGGCCTCCGCTTGCCATTAGCAGGGAGGCCCCGCCCAGAATCCAGAACAAAGGGAAGCTCCCGGCGGGCGGATTCCCCGGCACGGCACCAGACCGCAAGCTGCTGCTGGGCCCACGGTCTCCGGCGCACAGGTCGGTGCAGGGGGCACCCGGACTTCCTGTGGACATGCTTGGGGACTGGGTGGAGCTCCAACACCCGGCTCTGCAGCCCAGGGTGACAGTCCAGGGTCCTGCACCCCCCCAGCAGGGAGGGCCTCTGCTCGCCATTGGCAGGGAGGCTCCGCCCAGCATTCAGAACACCAGGAAGCTCCCTGGAGCAGAATTCCCCACAAGGCAGCAGCTTACAAGCCACTCCCAGGCCCACAGACTCTGGCCGTGTCCCAGACGAGGCAAGGGGCTCCCAGAGATCCCGTGAGAGTGGAGTGGGGCAGAGTGGAGTTCCGGTGAAACAGCTACATAGCCCAGGGGGGAACTCCAGGTTCCTACAGCAGCCTGAGTGAAAGCCTCTGCACAGCACTAGTGGAGAGGTACCGACTGGCAATCGCAAGGTGGGAAGGCCCTAGGGCAAAAGTAGCACAGCTAGGTGAGCTAACGACAGACTGCAGAAGATACCCATAGCTCTGCTGGGACCCATAGTGGACAAGTGTGATCTTGTGGGCTCTATTAGGGACAAAGCAGCAATTACAGGTGATCCTGCTCCTGGCTGCTGGGAAAGCCCACAACACTGCTGCAGACCACAAGGAGGGAGCGCGTCTAAGTGGGCTGCAACAGTAGGCACCAGCAGCCTGAGGCAGCCTTGCGATTGCCCCCACAACTGATGAGGGACCCCCACAGGACCACTGTGACTACGAGGAGGGGTCCAGGTCCAGTCAGTAACAGTTGACAGGGTTCCTGGTTGGTGCAGTCTAAACAGCTGCCCCCCCCCCACACACACACCAGTCACAACAAGTGGAAGAAGCAACTAAACTCTATGTGGAGGCACAAATCCATGCCATCAAGCAGTATGAAAAAATATATTAAATCTCCAGAACAGGAGGAAAACGATAAACACCCAGAAAACAATCCCAAAGACAATGAAATCTATAACCTAAATGATGATGATTTCAAAACTGCCATTATTAAAAAACTCAACGAGTTAAAAGAGAATTCAGATAGACAACTCAATGAGTTCAGGAGCTATGTCACAAAAGAGCTTGACACTATAAAGAAGAACCAATTAGAAATACTGGAGATGAAGAACAAAATGGAGGAGATTAAGAAAAATCTGGACTCTCTGAACAGTAGAGTTGATAATATGGAGGACAGAATTAGCAATTTGGAGGATAGGAATATAGAAATGTTGCAGACAGAGGAGGAGAGAGAACTAAGACTAAAAAGAAATGAAGAAACTCTCCGAGAATTATCTGACTCAATTAGGAGATGCAACATAAGGATTATAGGTATAGAAGAGGAAGAAGAGTAGGAGAAGGGGGCAGAAGGCCTGTTCAAAGAAATAATAGCTGAGAACTTTCCAAACTTGGGAAGAGAGATGGAACTTCATGTGACAGAAGCCAACAGATCTCCAAACTTTATTAAGGCAAGAAGACCAACCCGAAGGCATATAGTAGTGAAACTAGCAAAAGTCAATGACAAAGAGAAAATACTAAGGGCAGCCAGGCAGAAGAAAATAACTTACAAAGGAAACCCCATAAGGCTATCAGCAGATTTCTCAGGAGAGACCTTACAGGCTAGAAAAGATTGGAATGAAATATTCAAAACTCTGAAGGACAAAAACGTGCAGCCAAGAATACTCTACCCAGCAAAAATATCCTTCAAATACAATGGAGAAATAAAAACTTTCCCAGATAAACAAAAGTTAAGGGAGTTCATCGCCACAAAACCTCCTCTTCAAGAAATGCTCAGGAAGAACCTCATTCCTGAAAAATCAAAAAAAGGAAAGGGGTTACAAAATCCAGAAGAAAGGAGATAAGCAGAAGGACAATAACACAAAGTAACAGCTCTCTATCAGGACAAAATGCAAAAGAACCGGAAAACAAGTGATAAAATGGCAACAGTAGGCCCCCACATCTCAATAATCACTCTAAACATGAATGGATTGAACTCTCCAATCAAAAGGCACAGAGTGGCAGGATGGATCAAAGAACAAGATCCAACAATATGCTGCCTCCAGGAAACACACCTCAGCCCTAAAGACAAATACAGACTCTAAGTGAAGGGATGGAAGACAATACTCCAAGCTAATAATGAACAAAAGAAAGCAAGTGTTGCCATACTTATATCAGACAAAGTAGACTTCAAAGCAAAACAGATAAAGAAAGACAAAGAGGGGCAGTATATAACGATAAAAGGGATGTTCCACCAAGATGACATAACACTTATAAATATATATGCACCTAACACAGGAGCACCAAAATTCGTAAAGAAACTATTAACAAAACTAAAAGCAGACATCAAAAGCAATACAACAATAGTAGGGGACCTCAACACCCCATTAACACCAATGGACAGATCATCCAGACAGAAAATCAACAAGGAAATTATAGAATTAAATGAAAAATTAGATCAGATGGACCTAATAGATATATATAGGACACTTCATCCAAAAACAGCAGGTTACACATTCTTCTCAAGCGCGCATGGAACATTCTCAAGGATAGACCATATCTTGGGAAACAAAGCAAGCATCAATAAGTTCAAGAGGGTTGAAATAATATCAAGCATCTCTTCTGATCATAATGCTATGAAACTAGAAATCAACTACAAGAATAAAGCTGGGAAAGGGCCAAAAATGTGGAGACTAAACAACATGCTACTGAACAAACAATGGATTATTGAAGAAATTAAAGAAGAAATCAAATATTATCTGGAGACAAATGAAAATGAAAACACACCGTACCAAATGATTTGGGACGCAGCAAAGGCAGTCGTAAGAGGGAAATTCATTGCAATACAGGCTCACCTCAATGAGCAAGAAAAATCTTACACAAACAACCTCAAACGACACCTAATGGAATTAGAAAAAGAAGAACAAACAAAGCCCAAAGTCAGTAGAAGGAGGGAAATAATAAAAATTAGAGCAGAAATAAATGATATTGAAACAAAAAAGACAGTAGAAAGGATCACTGAAACGAAGAGTTGATTCTTCGAAAAAATTAACAAAATTGACAAACCCTTAGCCAGACTCACTAAAAAAAAAAGAGAGAAGTCTCAAATAAATAAAATTAGAAACGAGAGAGGAGAAATCACAACAGATACCAAAGAAATACAAAGGATCATAAGACAATACTATGAAAAACTATATACCAACAAATTGAACAACCTAGAAGAAATGGATAAATTCCTAGACTCATACAACCTACGCAAACTGAATCAGGAAGAAATAGAGAATCTGAATAGACCAATCACAAGTAAAGAAACAGAAACAGTAATCAAAAACCTCCCCAAAAATAGAGTCCAGGACCAGACGGCTTCTCTGGAGAATTCTACCCAAGATTCAAAGAAGATTTAATACCTATCCTTCTCAAACTATTCGAGAAAATAGAGGAAGATGGAGCACTCCCTAATACATTCTATGAAGCCAACATCACCGTGATCCCCAAATCTGACAAGGACAACACAAAGAAGGAAAACTACAGGCCAATATCACTGATGAACATAGATGCAAAAATCCTCAACAAAATTTTGGCAAACAGAATACAGCAATATATCAAAAAGATTATACACCATGATCAAGTAGGATTTATACCAGGGACACAGGGATGGTTCAACATCCACAAGTGAATCAATGTGATTCACTGCATTAATAAAATGAGAAACAAAAATCACAGGATCATCTCAATAGATGCAGAGAAAGCATTCGACAAGAACCAACATCCATTTATGATAAAAACCCTCAATAAAATAGGTATAGAAGGAAAGTACCTCAACATAATAAAGGCCATATATGACAAACCCACAGCCAACATCATACTCAACGGACAAAAACTGAAACCCATCCCTCTCAGAACAGGAACAAGACAAGGGTGCCCACTTTCACCACTCTTATTCAACATAGTACTGGAGGTTTTGGCCAGAGCAATTCGGCAGGAAAAAGAAATAAAAGGAATCCAAAGAGGCAATGAAGAAGTAAAACTCTCGCTGTTTGCAGATGACATGATCTTATATATAGAAAACCCCAAAGAATCCATAGAAAAACTATTAGAAACAATCAACAACTGAAGAAAAGTTGCAGGGTATAAAATCAACATACATAAATCAGTAGCATTTCTATATGCTAACAATGAACTAACAGAAAAAGATCTCAAGAACTCAATCCCATTCACGATCGCAAACAAAAGAATAAAATACCTTGGGATAAATTTAACCAAGGAAGTGAAAGACCTATACAACGAAAACTACAAGACCTTCTTGAAAGAAATCGATGACGACATAAAGAGATGGAAAGATATTCCATGCACATGGATTGGAAGAATAAACATAGTTAAAATGTCCATACTACCTAAAGCAATCTACAGATTCAATGCTATCCCAATCAGAATTCCAACATCATTCTTTACAGAAATTGAACAAAGAATCCTAAAATTCATATGGGGCAACAAAAGACCCCGAATTGCTAAAGCAATCCTGAGAAAGAAGAACAAAGCTGGAGGCATCACAATCCCTGACTTCAAAACATACTACAAAGCTACAGTAATCAAAACAGCATGGTACTGGTACAAAAACAGATGCACAGATCGATGGAACAGAATTGAAAGCCCAGAAATAAAACCACACATCTATGGACAGCTAATCTTTGACGAAGGAGCTGAAGGCCTACAATGGAGGAAAGAAAGTCTCTTCAACAAATGGTGCTGGGAAAACTGGACAGCCACATGTAAAAGAATGAAAATCGACCATTCTTTTTCACCATTTACTAAAATAAACTCAAAATGGATCAAAGACCTAAAGATTAGTCCTGAAACAATAAGTCTTCTAGAAGAGAATATTGGCAGTACACTCTTTGACATCAGCTTCAAAAGAATCTTTTCGGACACCATAACCCCTCACATGAGGGAAACAATAGAAAGAATAAACAAATGGGACTTCATCAGACTAAAGAGCTTCTTCAAGGCAAGGGAAAACAGGATTGAAACAAAAAAACAGCCCACTAATTGGGAAAAAATATTCACAAGTTATTTATCCGACAAAGGGTTAATCTCCATAATATACAAAGAACTCACACAACTCAACAATGAAAAATCAAACAACCCAATCACAAAATGGGCAGGGGACATGAACAGACATTTCTCCAAAGAAGATATACAGATGGCAAATAGACACATGAGAAGATGCTCATCATCACTAATCATCAGGGAAATGCAAATCAAAACTACACTAAGATATCACCTTACACCTGTTAGAAAGGCAAAAATATCCAAAACCAAGAGTGACAAATGTTGGAGAGGCTGTGAAGAAAAGGGAACCCTCATACACTGTTGGTGGGAATGCAAACTGGTGCAGCCACTATTGAAAACAGTATGGAGATTCCTCAAAAAGTTAAGAATAGAAATACCTTATGACCCAGCCATCCCACTACTGGGTATCTATCCCAAGAACCTGAAATCAGCAATTCCAAAAGTTCCATGAGCCCCTATGTTCATTGTAGCATTATTCACAATAGCCAAGTCATGGAACCAACCTAAGTGCCCAGCAACTGATGATTGGATAAAGAAGATGTGGTATATATATACAATGGAATACTAGTCACCCATAAAAAAGGACAAAGTCGTCCCATTCACAACAACATGGATAGACCTTGAGGGTATTATGTTGAGTGAAATAAGCCAGACAGAGAAAGATGAACTCTGTATGACTCCACTCATAGGTGGTAGTTAACATATGGACAAAGAGAACTGATCGGTGGTTGCCAGGGGAAAGGGGGGTGGGGGGAGGGCACTAGGGGTGAAGTGGTGTACCTACAACATGACTAATAATGATGTACAACTGCAATTTCACAAGGATGTTAACTTTCATAACCTTAATGAAAAAAAAAAATTTAAGACATGCCAAATCAGGGTCACAAGAGTCATGGAATATTTTAAATGTCTACATTTACATATTTTTAAATGTTTACATTTACCAAATTAATGCATTTAACACACATTAAAAAACAGAGCAGTGTAAAGAAGAAGAGAGACCTGGACGACCAAAGTCTGCACACTACTGCCTCCTGGCATCTAGTGCCCATGATCACCATCACCACCAGGCTCCATCACCACCAGGCCCAAGAGAAAGGCTGAAGGGCATGCTAAAGGAGATAAAGCCAAGGTGAACGACAACCACAGAGCTGATCTGCGAGGTTATCTGCTGAACCTGCTCCTCCAAAGCAAGAGCCCAAGACTAAAAAGGCCCCTGCAAAGAAAGGAGAGACGGGACCCAAAGAAAACAAGGGGAAAGCCAATGCTGACAAGGATGGGAATAACTCTGCAGAAGATGGAGATGCCAAAACAGACAGGCACAGAAAAAAAATTTTTTTAATTGTGGCAAAATACACACAAAATTTACCATCTTAACCATTTTTAAATGTACAGTTCAATAGTGTTAAGTACATTCACAATGTTGTGCAACAGATCTCCAGAATTCTTTTCATCTTGTAAAACTGAAACTTTATAGGCATTAAACAACTCCCCATTTCCCCCTCCTCCCAGCCCTTGGCAGCCCCCCTTCTACTTTCTGTCTCTATGAATTTGACTACCCTAGGTACTGCATATAAATGGAATTATATAATATTTATCTTTTTGTTACTGGCTTATTTCAATTAGCATGTCTTCCAGATTCATTCACATTGCATAGTATCCATCAGAATTGCCCTCCTTTTTAAGGCCGAATAACATTCATTGTGTGTATATACCACATTTTGTTTATCCACTCAGCGATTGATGGACACTTGTGTGGCTTCCACCTCTTGGCTATTGCAAATAATGCTGCTGTGAGTGTACAAATATCTGAGACTCTTCTTTCAATTCTTTGGGATATGTATTCAGAAGTGGAATTGCTGGATCAGAAGGTAATTCTGTTTTCAAATTTTTGAGCAGCCTGCATACTGTTTTCCATAAGGGTTGCACCAGTTCACATTCTCACCAACAGTGCCTGAGGGTTTCACGATCTCCCCGTCCTCACTAACACTTATTTTCTGTTTTTTTGATAGACATCCCAATAGGTGTGCAGTGGTATTTCATTGTGGGTTTGATTTGCATTTCTCTGATGATTAATGATATTGGGCATCTTTTTACACTGGTTGGCCATTTGTGTATCGTTGGAGAAATATCTATTCAAGGCTTTTGCCCATTTTTTTCCCCTTTTTGAGAGTGCTCTATTTGACTGGAATGAAATGGTATTATGTAAAACCACTGATACAAAGATAAGGCATTATTATGACTATAAACAAGATAAAAAAGGCTTGAAAATTCTCCCTGAGTGTCACAGCTCATTTGCTGTAATCTAGTTTCTTGGTAGATTAAAGGTGTAAAGGTATTTTCTTTCTTTCTCCTTTTTTTGGCACCTGAGCTGACACCTGTTCCCAATCTTTTCTTCTTCTTCTTCTTCTTCTTCTCCCCAAAGCCTCCAAGTACATGGTTGTATATTCTACTTGTAGGTGCTTCTGGTTCTGCCGTGGGGGACGCCGCCTCAGCATGGCTTGATGAGCGGTGCCGTGTCTGCACCCAGGATCCGAACCGGTGAAACCCTGGACCACCGAAGCAGAGTGCGCGAACTCAACCACTCGGCCACGGGGCCGGCCCCAGTATTTTCCACTGAAGACACAGGAAGCTCTGATTAGCCTTTTTCTTCTTAGTCATTTTGGAAAGAGTGGGAGAAGGGACTATTTTGCTTATCAGGGTCCTCAACTCCTACAAAGATACAACAAGGGATGAACAACAGTAATTTACTATTCAGAAGGATGTGGGGTGTATTTGGAATAAAAATACAATGGAAAAAAATAATTGTTTCTTTGTGTGATTTTGCTGACTCCAAAACCCTTTCAGTTTTGGACGGATTCGCTGTCCAGGAGGAAATCTAAGGTAAGTCATTAAGATCTCACAGATCTTCCCTGGTTGACCACAATCTGCTCATCTAATCATATTTGACAATAAACTTAATTATCCAAGAAATTTTATTGACATTTTCTATCTCTGCCTCCTTTAGATGAGTGTCATTTTAAACTATGATACACGGAGAACAGTCAAGAATTGCATCTTGCATTTGATTTAAGAAGCTACATTTAAAAATTAAAACTTGCGTTTATATAATTATCATGATCAGGGAAATTAGAAACCAACCAGAGAGAAATTTATAAAAACATATTTCAGGAAAGGACTTAAAGTTAGATGCCCCTGCCAACTTCTTTGTAAACTGGAGAACATACAATTACTTAAAGAAGAATTAAGTTTTCCTAATTGCACTCTAGATTATGTCAAGATAAAACATTTGGAAATCTTAAGATTTTTACCTCCTCAAATTTTAGATGGACTGCTCTCCAGAATGATTTTTCTAATCAACATTATATGAAATCCTCTAGCTGATAAAAGGCCAAGCATTTACTTCTTCTCAAGCATTGAATGAATTTTTATCTATGAACACAGATGGTATTCTAGTTTTTACCATACTGAGCAGGAAGGAATAATTAATTTTCCTTATCCATGCCCTTTCTGCTTCCTGGTCTCTCCTCTCCTTCACAGCCACATTCTAAATGGCATTGTCCAGGGTCACTGCCCCATTTCCTCCCCTCTCAGTCTCTCCTCAGTTCACTCCAGTCCAGCATCCATCCCCAATTCTCCCCCGAAACTGCATTTATCAAGGTCACCCATGACCTCCATGCTGACAATTCCAATAGATGACGTGACGGTTAATTTTATGTGTCAATTTGACTGGGCTAAGGGATGCCCAGATAAAACAGGTGAAACAGATATAGCAGGTAAAACATTACTTCTGGGTGTGTCTGTGAGGATGTTTCTGGAAGAGATTAGCATTTGATTCAGTAGACTGAATAAGAAGACCACCCTCAACAATGTGGGTGGGCATCATGCAATCCACTCAGGGCCCAAATGGAACAAAAATGCAAAGGAAGGGCAAATTCTCTCTCTCTCTTCTTGAGCTGGGACATCCACCTTTCCTGCCCTTGGACATCAGAGCTCCTGGTTCTCAGGGCTTCAAACTCCAGGACTTACACCAGGAGCCCCCTGATTGTCAGGCCTTTGAACTCAAACTGAATTATACCAGTGACTTTCCTGGTTCTCCAGCTTGCAGATGGTAGATCGTAGGATTTCTTGGCCTCCATAACTGTGTGAGCCAATTCCAATAATAAATCTTCTCTTGCATATATGTCCGTACATCCTATTGGTTCTGTCTCTCAGAACCCTGATTGATATAGATACTTGTCAGTCTCCATTTTAGTTTCTGAGAGCCTGTCTACCTAATATTGAGCATGCGAAGGGGAGTAAGAATACAGTGGGGAGAATTACATAAAACTCCTCTGCTCAAACCCTCCATTGGCTCTCCAGCTCACTCACAATAAAAGTTAACGTCCTCACAGTGGCCTACAAGGCTCTAAAAATTTGCCCCCTGTTGGGAGGCAATTCTCCATGAATTTCTTGCATTTCTGCACTTCTTGGAGCAGAGGTAGTGGCTGCCTTTGTTTGGACTCTCTTTTCAAGGATGTTTATATAACACACAGGCTCAAAGACAGGATCTCCGTCTGGGGCAGGGGACAGGTTCGTTTACTGTCCGGTGTCGTAATGTCTCCCACTGAGTCAAAGGTCAGGCAGGTTTGCTTGCTGTCCATTATGCAAGATTTGGGTTCCCTAAGTTCTGGGTTCCTCACCTGTGATGCAAACCCACTCTATGGGCAGCATCCACCTGGACTGCTCTGCATCGCCCCCAAAGGACTTGAGGGAGCCAAATGGAAAAGATACAAACATGAACCTCATGCTACTTGCTATGCTTAAGGTAATAAAATTCTTTATCTCTGCCCCAGGAGTCTCGTGTCTCTGCCAGTATTGTGCCAGGCTAAACCATTAGCTGGCAAGTGACATAAAGTCTTGGACCTTCCCAGTTCTTATCTGCCTATCCCACACCTCTCTCATCTCATCTCCTGCTCCTCCCTCGTCACCCTGCCTGGCTACACTGGCCTCCCAGCTGTTCCTGGAACCTGCTGAGCACACACCTGCCGCAGGGGCTCTGCACATGCTCTGCTGTCAGCCTGGAACATTTCACCACCCGACATCCCTCAGGTTCTGTCCAAATGGCACCTTCACCGGCCTTCCTCAACTCCTCTATTTAAAATAGCCTTGCCACCAGTAAACAGGTGGACTTTTGCCAATCTGATAGGTGAAAATGATATCTCACTGAGTTTTAAATTTATCTTTATTTTCTATATATACTTTACAACACCTATTATATTTCTATTATTAGTTTATTATGCTTAAGAACTATTTATATTTCCTGTGACTTGTTTCGTCCTATCCTTTATCTATTTTTCTATTGTATTATTAGTCTTTTGCACATACATTTTTCACTGGCCTATGACGTGATTACACATATTTTTTCTCAACTTATCGGTCTTTTGAGTTCATAGCGTTATCATTGTTGTTTTTTTGCCATATAAAAGCTTTTAATGTTTCTGTAGTTGAATTTATCAATATTTTATGGCTTCTAGATTTTCAATCACAACCGGAAAGGTCTTGTCCGTTCCAAGATTATAAGGAATTCATCCATGCTTTCTTCTATTTTTCTAGTACCTTTACGGTGTCATTTTAAAATAGACAGACCTTTGAATCATTTGGAAGTGACTTGGTGTAGTATGTGACTTATGGATTCAACTTTTAGGGTTTTTTGACTACCAATTGCCTCAACCTTTTTATTATTTATTTATTTTAAAAACATAATTGAAACATTTATTGAAAATAGACTCTTGAAAAATTGCTTCCATGCACAACAATGCCTCTTTCACCCATTTTAGAGGTGAGTATACTGTGACCTAGGGCATTTGTCAACAATCCCAAGACTGCCCAGCTGGTAAACAGAGTTCGCAGCTCCCTTGAGAATCTGCCCTCGTGCTTCCTCTTTCCTCCTGAGGCCCCCAAGACGTCCTTGTGGTTTGGGACCCCCCCTACTTCTTGCAACCAGTCTTATAGCAGGGCCGGCAATCCAATGCATTAGCTTGCACTGGGGCAGCCCTGTGCCTCCAGGGTGCATACACTGGGGTTCCAAACCCTCTGGACACAGTTCCCCTGGTTTAGCTCAAGCTGGTGAGACGCCTTAGAACACGGCCTGACCCCGTTGTGTGTCTGGGCAGGATTCAGACTCAATGCAGAAGACCCACAGGATGAAAGGGGGGGCTTTGCCCATCCAGCCTCCTCTGAGTATAGTTGGAGGTGCCAGGTGCCACTTTAATTTTATTTCTGCATGTACGTGGGTCTATTTCTGTACTTTGTTCCATTGGTTTGTTTGGCTTTCTCTGCACTGGTACCAAACTGTTTGAATTACTGGGGATCTATAATATGTTGTAATATCTGATAGTGCTTCCCCTCTCCTTGTTCTACTTTTTTTTTTTTTTTAATTAAAGATTTTATTTTTCCTTTTTCTCCCCAAAGCCCCCCGGTACACAGTTGTATATTCTTCGCTGTGGGTCCCTCCAGCTGTGGCATGCGGGACGCCGCCTCAGCGTGGCCCGATGAGCAGTGCCATGTCCGCGCCCAGGATTCGAACCAACGAAACACTGGGCCGCCTGCAGCGGAGCGCGCGAACTCAATCACTCGGCCACGGGGCCAGCCCCGTCCTTGTTCTACTTTTTCAGAGCCTGTTTCCTGACTAGTCTTGTTTATTTTTCCATTTGAATTTTAGGAACAAACAGGGTAGTTTAAAAAGCACACGCATAACCTATTAATCCTATTAGTACTTGTATACGAATTATGTTAAATTTATAATCTTACTTAAGGAGAATTGAGATCTTTATGATATTGAATCTTCCTATCCAAAAACATCATTCATCCTTCCACCATTTGACTCATTTTTCTTATCTGTAAAATGGGAGTCATAATACCAATCTCATAGGGCTGTCCTCAGAATTTAACGAGAAAGCGTGAAGGACAGCATAGTAGGAGCCAAGGAGTTGCTTGGCTGCTTCCTAGCGTCTGAACTGGGGCTTCCTTCCTAGATAATCCTGAACTTCGTTCTTTCATTTGTAAGCTGGGGATGGTTATAACAGTATCTGCTTCACAGGACTGTAATGACGGTCAAAGGAGATGAGACATGCAAAGTACCGCGCCCTGCCTGGAGCATAAGTGCCCAACGACTATCAGCTGTTCTAAAAAACGGGCTATCACAGGGAAACGTGACTTAAAGCAAAAGCCTGCTGGGATCCACCTTAGGTCGAGGGCTCTCAGGTCAACTCTTTTTTCCGAGAGCCCACTCACCGTCACTCGCCACTTCTGATTTTCCCCGTGCCCCCGGGTAGACAGTCGCATCGGAAGCCGCGATCGCTAGCGCCCAGACCCACCGCGGGACTCCAGGAGGTCGCCCCCACCCCCGGGCCGCGGCGCTGCCACGTCTCGCGCGCCCAGTTCGCCGTACGGAAGGAGGCGGGGCCGAGTCGGGCCCGTCCCCGAGCGCGCTGCATCACGCCTGAGGCCCGCCCCTCCGCGGCCCGCGTCGCTGGGAGCGCGGCACCGGGGATGCGGAGCGCCGTGACGCTACGAAGGGGCGGGGGCAAGCACGCGCCCGGAAGTGCTGGGGGAGGGGTGTGACGTATATCCGGCGAGTAGCTGGCGGTCCCGGGTGCTGTTTCGCTGTGTGCTGTGAGGGAGGGTCGAAGCTGCCCGCCGCCGCCGGAGGAGCCCCTGGGGCCGTGAGTCAGGGGGCCGCGGCGAGGGAGGGAGCCGGGGCCGGAGGGGCTGGGGCGGACGGCGAGGAGGGTCGGGGCGGAGGCCGGCGCAGGCGGGGTCGTGGGGGGGAAGTGACACGCAGGCGGTTCTGTGGGGCCGCGGGGCTGGTTCTGGGCGGGGACCGGCCGGGTCTGCTCGGTCCCCGGCCGGCCTCTGGGGTGTCGGGTCGATCTGCGTTCCGCTCGGGGGGTTGCCGCTGCTGGGCGGGGTAACAGCCTGTACTGTGCGCTCCAGTTTACGAAGCGGCCTCACATCCCCTGTCTCGGATGAGCCTCGGCGGAGGCGAGTGGAAGTCCTTGATGATTATCCTTGTTTTACACACTCGGGGGCTGAGGATCGCCGAATTGGCCGAGGCCCCGCATGTCGCGAGTGTGAGAGTTCCAAACAGGTCTCCTGGCTCCCAGTCCAAGGCACCCCCCCCACCCCCCACCCCCCACCCCCCACCCCCCATCCCTCCACCCCCCATCTCCCCACTCCCCACTGCAGCCCTGTGTTATCTGATGTCCTGGGTCGAACCCCGTGCTTTCTCGTTCCACCTCCCTCTTTTTTCCTCTCTCTCTTCAGTGCATGGAAAAATTCTTTCATGTGCATTTCCTATATGGATTGATGCTTTCTGCACAATTCTAGCCGAGATGTCAGGAGCACACTTGTGAGAGTTGGCACTAAATTTTCTGTTAGCATTCTCCCTTGCCCTTGGCTTTTCCCCTTTACCTCGTTCCATCTGCATAGGTTGTGACAGGGGGCCTATGGAGCTTTACAAGAGGACTGACCCTTGACATTTGCCCTGCAGCTAAGCAGAGTTTCTTAGCTAAAAGCCAGCTCCCTGCTACTCCAGATGTGTCTGGAATGGTGTCTCAAAGTTGCTCTGAGGATGTATAAAAAGTAATGAGTATGTATAAGAAGTGGTGTATGGATTCTTTATGGGCTAATGGTCAGCTTGCTGCTCCTCTTTTTTATTTGAATCAGTCAGTCCTGGAATTTGCAAATTTTAGTTTTCGGTCCATTGGCAGTCCTTTTGTTGGTAGTTTAGAGCCCTTAAATTTCAGAGTACTCTAATTTGCCACAAGATGCTATAAAGCGGTAGAGTGGATCAAGGATAGGAAATGAATAGAATGCTACTTATTAACATACCATTCAAAAGATATGATGTCTTGTAAGGAAGAAAACTACAAGATTATCATGTGTAGTTGGTGGAAGTTTTATCTTTTTATTTGGATTTGAAATATATGTGATAGTAACAGGAAGGGCTTTGGCTTTGGCTTCAAAAGAGGAGAGTGTAAGTCCTGGCACTGTTAAAACTTTTTCAGTTGAGCAGTCCTGGTTAAGCCAGCTAAACTAGGGGTGTCAGCATCCTCATCTTGTTAAATGAGGCCAAGGATTCTTGCCTGTTAGGGTTGGTGTGAGGTTGAAATGAGATATATGTGTAGGTACTGTAAAAATACTCATGAGGTGGTACAGAGGAGAGGCACATTGTTCTCTTACTTTCCTATAATGGAAAGTTAACGCAGGAGCTTTGTTAGTGAATTTACGTTATTGGACTTCTTAAAGTGTGGACTAAGTTTCCAGTCAAAATTATTACTTAACATGCTAGATTTGGTCTTTCTGCCAAAATATATTTTGATTTTACTGAAAAAGGCAAAAAAACCTTATTATCTTTTCATAAAAGCTTTTGCCTTTAGTTTCCACCCCCCACCCAAACTCCCAAGCTTCGTTTGGCCCGCCGGGGTAACAGCCATAGAAAAGAATCATTAAGCAGTCCCTAAAGTTTATCAAGCCACAGGACTAATTAAAAAACCCAGTAATTGGATGAAAAAGAAAATTAACATATACTATCCATTTTTCAGTTTCTTTTTCATCTAGTATTCTTTGAATGGAGAATATAGGTGGGTTTTTGTGGATGATCCTTTTACAGGTCACCAGTAAAAGTAATAAAACAACTTTTGTTTGCTTTCTTTTTTGAGGAAGATTAGCCCTGAGCTAACATCTGCTGCCGATCCTCCTCTTTTTGCTGAGGAAGACTGGCCCTGAGCTAACATCTGTGCCCATCTTGCCTACCACAGCATGGCTTGAGAAGCAGTGCGTAGGTCTGCGCCCGTGATCGCAACCAGCAAACGCTGCGCCACCGAAGCGGAACATGTGAACTTAACCGCTGCACTACCGGGCCAGCCCCTTGTTTGCTTTCTTAAAAAAACAAAACTTCATTAAAGTTTTGTTTGGTAGCAGTTGGTCACATCTAGTATAAAGCCTTGTGTTCAGATGCTGTTGCTGATTGAGAGGAAGGAAGTGCAGGATCCTTCTTTTTTCTGTAGCACATCTGAGATATTGAGGCAAAAGTTCAGTGTGACCAGGAAATGCTGCCTCTGAGAAACCCTAACACCCACCATTGGCTCTAGATCCTACCCTCTTAACTCCATTCACAGGTCCCCTTGCTTATTACCCATGTACCAGTGTACACCTTTTAGTGCCTCTGGGTCAGCTTTTATTTTGTCTAGGCCTATGGGAAACAGGAAAAGTGGTATTAGTAGCAGTACTAATTAAGATATTTACTTAGCTAGGAACCTACCACTATGCTCTGAATGAATATTCTTATTTTTATTTATTTATTTTTAAGATTTTATTTTTCTTTTTTCTCCCCAAAGCTCCCCGGTACATAGATGTGTATTTTTTTTTCGTTGTGGGTCCTTCTAGTTGTGGCATGTGGGACGCCACCTCAGCATGGCCTGATGAGCGGTGCCATGTCCGCGCCCAGGATTCGAACTGGCAAAACCCTGGGCTGCCGAAGCGGAGCTGGAGAACTTAACCACTCGGCCACCGGCCTGGCCCCGTGAATATTGTTATTTTAAGAAAATCTAGGGGCTAGCCCCGTGGCCAAGTGGTTAAGTTCTCGCTCTCCGCTTCAGCGGCCCATGGTTCGGATCCTGGGCGCAGACATGGCACCACTCATTAGGCCGTGTTGAGGCGGTGCCCCACATGCCACAACTAGAAGGACCCACAACTGAAAATATACAACTATGTACTGGGGGGATTTGGGGAGAAAAAAAAAAGCAGGGGAAAAAAAAGAAGATTGGCAACAGTTATTAGCTCAGGTGCCAATCTTTTAAAAAAAAAAAAAAGAAAATCTATATTTATAAAATGGGTTCGATCTTGATTCACATTATGAAAAGATTCTCTTTTTATCGTTTCATAGCTCTCCAAAATAGTGATATCATCTCTTTTTTAAGTTGAGACACATATCTGCAAGAGGGGTTAAATAAATATTGTTTAAGAAGGGATAGCACTGGTAAATGGAGCAGGGCAAATTGTGCCAGCTGGTAGGATTTTGGTGACTTTGTGTTTTAGAGCTGTATACAAGGATGGGTTAATCTGCTTTTTGTTCAGGTTAATATGCCTTTCATTTTTTTCTACTTACTGCATCGATGTGACATTTTGATCCAGATTATTGACGGGGCTGATTTCCTGGAGGTTTTGCTAACTGGTAGACAGCAGTGATGTATCTAGGGAATGTGAATGAGCAGCTACCTGGAGGAGTGAGTCAGATAGTAAAAGAGGAAAGTATATCTTCAACTCCTAGTTCTCTAAGTATCATAGATTGAAAACTGTTTGGTTCTGCCTAAAAACCAAATGGTAAACCAAACCAAACCAGGAGTTTGTGCAGATCCGAGGCCCCCAGAGATTGCCCTCCAGGATGCACAATCATTTGTTTTCTTATGCCTGAATACATGGGACTGTAAACATGCATCAAGGCCAGGGAATAACTGTTAACTTCTCCAAAACTGTACTGGCATTCAGAAAGCTAATGTTTGTTGCTTTCGTCTTTCATACAGGTAGTAAGCATTAATAATGTCTTTCATCTTTGAGTGGATCTACAATGGCTTCAGCAGTGTGCTCCAATTCCTAGGTAAAGCCATTTCCTTGGAATATATCATAGGTTTCAGACTGTGTGTATTTCCTTCAACAATTTAAATATAAGCAGCCTTTGGTATGTATAGAGCAAAATTACGTTCAATTTTTTTTCTCTTTTAGGACTCTACAAGAAATCTGGAAAACTTGTATTCTTGGGTTTGGACAATGCAGGCAAAACCACTCTTCTACATATGCTCAAAGATGACAGATTGGGCCAGCATGTTCCAACATTGCATCCGAGTAGGTTTGAAAATACCAGGTGACCTTTTGATATTTGAAGGTCACTGTCAGGGTCAGAGGATGAATCCCCAATTGATGCAGTTCTTGTATTAACTGAGGTCCCAAAACACAGCTCACTTGAGAAAAATTCTCTATAGCACACACTCACGTCACATAGTCGTAAATCTGAACCTTTGGAACTTTGTCACTATCTATTCTTACCAGTCCTGTAATGGGACACATCTCCTATATCTACTTCTAAAAAGCAGCGAACACCTTGGAGAAAAAGAAAATTGGCTTTTTAGAATAATTTAGGAACATTTTCACCCTATATTATTCTCTTTACAAGGTGAAAGCTTCATTAGGTTTTGCAATGGTATTGGGTTACTGGGCCTTGTTGGATGGAGAAGTTTATTTCTTTCTTCTTTTCTGACAATTTTTCAGCATCAGAAGAGCTGACAATTGCTGGAATGACTTTTACAACTTTTGATCTTGGTGGGCATGAGCAAGGTAAGAGACAATTCAGTGGAAGGATGGTATTGACTTGTGGTTTATTTCATGCCCCTCCTCTTTTTTTTAAAGCAGGGTGTCATTTTTTTAATTTAGAATTTGTCATTTATTTAGAATATGTCATTTAGAATTGAGATCTTATTCCTTTAATGAAATTGTTTTATTCACTTATTTTTAAGTAATTTCAAATTTGTTGAAAGTTGCATAATTAATACAGAGAAATCTACTCCTTTATACTTTTTGCCCAGATTTATTAGTCTCTCTCTTTATACAATGCATGTTAATATTATTTTTCTTCAAACATTTCTGAATTCATCATACTCTTTTATTCCTTAATTCTTTAATGCATATTTCCTAAGAACAAGAATATTCCCTATATAGTCATAATGGTTATCAAACCCAAGTGGTTTTATTTTTATCTACTGTATAGTGTATACTCCTTTTTTGTCGATTGTCCCAATGATCTCCCTTATAGCATTTTTCCTCTTAATCAAGATCCAGTACAATATCACACATCACATTTAATCGTCTCTTTTGTATTCTTTATTAATGGAGTATAAATATGTAGAAAATTGTTATTCTTTGTAAGTAGTTTCAGACTTGTCAAAAGTTGCGAGAATAATACAGTGACTACTTGTGACACTGATGTAAATCGATATTTTGTGTGCTCTCCCTGTTTGGAGCAGTTGGGGAGCATTTGCTTCTGCCTTCTTGTTCTCCTCCAGTGCTTTTGCCTTACTCAGGTGTGTCTGTCTGCTTCCCAGGCTCCTCTTAGGTGTCTTGTATGTGTTTTAGAGATACACAGAATGAGGCATCTTTATGTGATGGACACTCACTTTACATTTGGCAAGACTCTAGGCTTAGGCGTAAAACATTTAAGATGCGGGGATAAATATTTTGGGAAAGTAGAAAAAAGAAACTATTCAGATTCTGTCAGATTTATTCATTTGTTTTTAAATTGAGTTGAGAGCATTTGAAGCATTATATTAGGTTTAATCTAATATAGTTTTTTAAAAATAGAGTTAAAAAAAGAGAATATTGGTAATTTTAATCATTCAGCCAAATAATTTTGGCCAAAAGGCTGAGAAGCGGTCCAAGTAATTTTATAGTCAGTGATTTCGTTAACATATAATTATATTTATTTTATTGAATATTTATATCCTACATATATGTAGTATGATCACAATCACATAAAATACCTGTACAGAAAAAAGATTGAAAGAAAATATACAGAAACATTAGCAGTGACTGTGTTTTGATGGAGGATTATAGATTATCTTACTTCCTTTTTTTCTATGATGAGATTGTATTATTTTCATTTGGATAGGAGTGGCTGTATGGTGTCTTTTCTGCTTCTTTCAAAAGGATTTATAACTGCTTACAAATTTAAATTCAGAGGTAATACAATTGTAAGTTGCATATAGACCATCTGGAGAATGCAGGAGTAGGTGTTTTTAAGACACCTGAACTGAGAATTGTGTATTATTTGGTGTGATAAATTTAGCTTTCAGCTTTTGATAGACTAACAAGGGAAATGTGTTGATGTATGTAGTGTTGTTTTGTTTGAGGAAGAGTTACTTACAGAAACACTTTTTCATCATAACCTCGCCACTGTTTTACAGAAGTGGCTACAATGCTGACTAGAGTACATTTGGAGGTTTCCTTTTTTTTGTATAACTTAAAAAATTTAATTTATAGAAGTAGTCCAGGGTCAATATAACAAATTCAGTCGACAATCAGTATATAGATAGGGAAGGGAAGAGTGAAAGTTCCTCCCGCTCTCCTTCCCAGTCCGGCGCTTCACAGGCCATCATTGTTAACTGTCTCATGTAGAGATGCGTCTGTATTCAGCCCATTGAAAGGACTAGAAATGAGTGGCTTAGAAATTATATAATTAAAGCATTGCTTTCCAAAACATTATCACTTCATGTCAAACCAAAAAAAATGTATAGAGCACACTGGGTTAAATATAGGAGGCTGAGGTAATTGGCCTGGGAACTTCAACCACCTGTCAGGCCCAATGTACCTGAGGGCTGAGTGGATAAGTTATATACTGGTTAGGCAGGAACTAACTTGGGACTAAAGTTATATGGACAATTTGTATCCTGATATTTTAACTCAGAGGTTGCAAACTGAATTGACCCGAGGGGTGAGGTAGGTCATTTACGTGAGTGACATTGAGTGTAGAAGACAGTAGGGAGTGGTGGAAACTTTGGCAAACCGAAGAGCCCAGACCTCGTCTAAAGGGGCAGCCACAACTCAGTTCCTGCTGATTATTGATGTGTGAGTAGGTAGGCATGGGATTTTCAGAAAATCAGGCACAAAACCCTGATTTTCGAATTTTAAAAAATCAGATTAAGTTCATGGACCATCAGTTTATACCCTCTGTTCTGACTTAATACTGGCTAGGACTTGGAGAATCCATATGAAGTCTAATGCTATTGAAACCTGGCCAAGATTTTCCTACTTTATAGACCATTAGGTTATTTGATTTCAAAATATATCTATTTTTTAATTGATGCAGCTACAAACTTTGTCTTTTAGCACGTCGGGTTTGGAAAAATTACCTCCCCGCCATTAATGGGATTGTCTTTCTGGTGGACTGTGCAGACCATCCTCGCCTCATGGAATCCAAAGTTGAGCTTAATGTACGTTTATATTTTTTTTCCTTTTTTGGCCTCTGTTTCTTTGAAGGAATACGGCTCAGTAGTGCCAATACTTAATCATTCCAGTTAGCATTTCATGAAAGTCCTCGTTACAAGAAGAAAGTGTTTTAAAATCTAAGGCATTGCTTTTCAATGTCTTGAGGAAACTCAGCTTGAATTGAGTAAACTAACTTTGTTTATAGCTATCATAGGGTGACTGTATGTCTGATTTGCTCAGGACACCCCTCAGAGTATGCCTGTCCCAGCATAATCAGTGTCTTTCCCTTCATGTGTCACATATGGTCACTCTTGATGAAGTGTGGGCATAGTGAAAACTTGAAAGAGGGATTAGAATTCTTTACATTTTTAGATCTACATTCTCAGCTTGTACCTGCCCACCTTTGCACTTAGCAGTCTGTTCTGTCTTCAGTTTTGGTCTTGTGCAGCGTTTGGTACTATCAAGGACTTGCTTCAAGTTTTTTCTTTTCTCAACAGTGCATTTTCTTGCCTTGACAATTTCTGTAATGTTGCCTTTATTATCCCTACTGCTTCACCCTGCGCCTCTTCTTTCTCTGTGATTTAACTCTCTCTCTGCACTCTTGGTCCTGGCAGTTTGAACCTGTCTCAAGTTTGTTTGTAAGTATGTTTCTTGAATCCATAGTTCTAGTCTCATGTAGAATCACCTGCAAGGCAGTCCTTCCGTTACTTGACCTCTTGGCACTGGCCATTCTTTCTTTCTTTAAACTCCCCTTTACATTCTTGGTTTGGGTGCTCTGTCTCTGGCCAGTACCTCACAAGCTCTTTCATAAGCCCCTGTTCCTCTGCTTAGGCCTTAAATCTTGGTGTTCCCCAGAGTCTGTACTCTCTCCTAGGCTAGTCCAGGCTACTCCTTTCCTTCATCTGCCACCCCCATGCTAATGACTCCCAAATGGATTTCTCTCGTCTAAACCTCTCTTGAGCTCCAGCCTCATACTTAATGCAGGCTACTAGACAGCTCCACCTACCAATCTGTTCTCCTAGAATGGAACTATTCATCTTTCCCATCATCTACCTGGGTACACAATCCAGAATCCTGTGAATTAGTGTAGCTTCCAGTAGAAGGAACTTTCTCAGACTTGTCATTGCCCTACTTAATATCCGTTAATCTCTGTCACCTTTGGGATGAAATCCACAAATCTTTTGCACAGCACAGAGGATCTTTCACGATCTTTCCTCTATTTATTTCTCCAACTTCTTTTCTCTCTACTGCCTACCTTGAACTATATTTGAGACATAGAGAACAACTTGTCCTTCCTTAAGTATACGGAAGTAGTTATCCCTGCCTGGCTTTCTTACCTGACCCCCTACCTCCATTTGCTGGTAAATTTCGAAATGTCTTTTAAGAGATCTCAGAGTTCAGATATGAGCATTTCTAGGAATCCTTTCCTGACCTCTCAGACTGTTAGACTCTGCACCTTATCAGTGTCTGTTGTATTTACTGGTTTTGTATAGGTCTGTCCCGCTGGACCATGAATTTAGATGGTAAGGACCTTATCTTATTTCTTTGTGAAACCTCTGCACCTAGCAAAACATTGGATACATAGTAGGTACTTTGTTAGTATTTAATAAATGAATGACATCCTTACTTTGATTTTGTCTAACATCTCCTGGAACTGAAGATGGTCAAAGCATGTTCCCCTTTATTCCTTCAACTCCACTCTCCTTTCCTAGCTTTTCCTATCAGTGAGAACTAGATTCCCAGGCTTGAAATCTGTCAGCTTTGACTCCTCGTCTCTTGTCATTTAGACATCAGTCTCTTCACTTCTTCAAAATGCCTGCTACACTATTTATTACATGCTTCCATCTTAGGCTAGATCATCATCTCTTGCTTGAGCACCACAGATAGATACTGTTTGTGAATTCATTGTACTAAAAGTGCAGATTCTATCCAGTAATTTCTGAATTTAGGGTCTTTAGGATCTGTTGCAGCTAGCTTCTCAGACTGATGCCATGATGTTGGTCATCGCTTCCCATCCCATTTACTCTGTCATTACATGTCAGTGTAAATGCTTTAATCCAGTCGGGTGGTACTCCATCTGGCTTCCTGAATTCTTTTCCTACTGTAAAGCCATTGCTTGTATTCTTCCTTCTCCTTTCCACCTATTGAAATCCTCCCCCTCCTTCAGAGCCCAGTTTAGGTTCCACCTCTTTGCTAATTAGACTTCCCTCAAGCCCACCTTGCCATTTTATTTCCCTGAACGTCTTTTAAGTACTTATATTCTGTCCCCACTTGTTGTGACACTTAATCATCCACTTGCCTTGCTTTGTTGACAGATATGTGAACGTAGAGTGAGGATTTCTTGAGGCCAGGAATGTGTCTCATCCTTTCTTTTGTAGCCCTCTCAGTGCCTGAGATTGCTCTTTGCACACATGGGGCACTCAGTAAATCCTTGGGGGGTCCTGTAGCCATCTCTGAGGCTCTGGAGTCAGAGCATTCGCTCTCGGAGGATTGTGCTCAGTGGGTAGCCCGAGGATGGTCTTTGGTGAGTGATTTAGCTCACAGTTAAGGTTGGGCAGTTCTGCTGCCTTGTAAATAGATACAGCCTTAAGTTGAAATTGTTTTGAGGATATTTACCTAATGTCAAGGTAATTTTTATGTAATGCTAAGGGTGTTATATAATGTCAAGATGAACTTTTAGTTGATCGCTCAGGTCTAAAGATGATCGCATTTCCGCTTTACGTCTGCTGCGTTACAGACAAGTGGAAGTCACAGTCGCTCCATGACCTAGTGGGCTCGCGCACATCTTCACTCAGCTCCTCTTTATCTCGTCTAGGCGTTAATGACTGATGAGACAATATCCAATGTGCCAATCCTTATTTTGGGTAACAAAATTGACAGAACAGATGCAATCAGTGAAGAAAAACTCCGTGAGATTTTTGGGCTTTATGGACAGACCACAGGAAAGGTAAGAAAATCTTCAGGGAACCTATTATAAAAGAAATTCACAGCTTTTTTTTAACGTTCATGTTTTGCTGTCTAGATTTTACTTTGCTTTAAAAAGTTTACCTGGGCTCAAGATTTGTTTTCCTCTAGGTAAACTCTCTGAAGACAAACATGTTCTTAGTTTAACCATTTTTTCTTTTTTAAGATTGGCACCTGAGCTAACATCTGTTGCCAGTCTTCTTTTTGTTTGCCGCCTCCTTCTCCCCAAAGCCCACCATACATAGTTGTATACTCTACTTGTGAGTGCCTGTGGTTGTGCTATGTAGGATGCCACCTCAGCATGGCCTGATGAGTGGTGCCATGTCCACGCCCAGGATCTGAGCTGGCGAAATCCTGGGCCACCAAGCAGAGCGCACAAACTTAACCACTCGGCCACGGGGCCAGCCCCTAACCATTTTCTAATAAGATATATTCCTCAGGTATTTAAAGATGAAGAGAATGGTAGAAAAGGCACCCTTGCTATTTTAAGAATTTTCTGACTGTCTTTCAAATCTGATTCTGGGAAATCTCTTTTGAAAGAGCCCTTCTTAGCCAGAAATCTTTTTGTTTGACTGGAGATTTCAGGTTATGAAGAAGAGTGATCATTTATGTCACTTACCAAGCATTGAAATCAAAGCTCTGGATTATCCTCAGTGCTCTTTGCTGAGATTGGTAGGACTGTTGTCCTATTTCGAAGATGAGGAAACTCTGAGAGTGATTTGTAAGTCGGTGATAAAACTAGGAATAGAACCTGAGTCTTCCGGATCAGTAGGTTATGCTGTCTCCAGTTGGAAGGGGAACTCTGTTGCAGAAAAGTATGCTTGTGAGAGAGAAAATCTAGATTAGCTATAATTAAGCGTGAATCCTGGTCTTTTCAGCTCAGATTTTGGCATATTTACATTTTATTTTTATTTTTTTAAAGATTGGCACCTGAGCTAACAACTGTTGTCAGTCTTCTTTTTTTTCTTCCCAAAGCCCCCCAGTACATAGTTGTCTGTTGTTGTTGTGGGTGCCTCTGGTTGTGCTATGTGGGACGCCACCTCAGCATGGCTTGATGAGCAGTGCCATGTCTGCGCCCGGGATGCGAACTGGCGAAACTCTGGGCTGCCAAAGCAGAGCGCACGAACTTAACCACTTGGCCATGGGGCTGGCCCCATATTTACTTTTTAAAATTTTCCTTTTCTGAGATCTGTGATAATTTCGTGACTTTTTACATGGTTCCTTAGTCTTGCCTCTTCTTGGTTCTTTCTTTCTAGAAATGCTTCCTTTAATTCACTTAGTTTCCCCTCTTCTGCATGAGTGTTACACATGAATTCTTAATTTCCTTGATGTAACCTCTTATTAGTGTATATTTCTGAATGCTTGTGTTAATGAGAGTGTCCTTATTTCCAAAAAGTCCCAAACTCCTTTTGTCCATTAAAGAGCATGCTGGTTCTCTGGGTCCCAGTGGCCTTTTTCTTGGTTTGCTGCCATAGCTTTCCAGATGAATATTGATGTGTTCAAAGCAAATGTTCTTCGCAGGGAGAGAGAGAGGCTAGGAATGAGAGACTATTCTATCCTGAAAGGATGAAGCCCTGGGGAAGTCATCTGTAGGGCCTTGACCACATTTCTGTAATTAATCCCTGTTTAGATTTGCTTTTGAGGAATGCAGAAAGTGATTTCTGTGATCCCCCTTTCAAGCCTTTCCACCATGGAGATGCTAACAGGCCTTTCTTGGTTTTGTCTCCCTTAGGGTAATGTGACCCTGAAGGAACTGAATGCCCGCCCCATGGAAGTGTTCATGTGCAGTGTGCTCAAGAGGCAAGGCTACGGCGAGGGCTTCCGCTGGCTCTCCCAGTATATTGACTGATGTTTGGACAGTGAAAATAAAAGAGTTTTACTTCTCTGGACTGATCCTATTCACAGCTTCCTCATGAACTTTTATAATAGAACAAGGAAAGCTCTCCAACCATGTCTGGCGTTGAGAAGCCAAGAGTCTCTGTCAGCTCTCATCGCCCAGTGGTGACATGTGCTCTTCTCCACACTGTTGGGAGGTAACGCTGCCCCACGTGCTGGTGCAGGTCAGCATCCCGGGACTTGGAAGCTGGCAGGATTTGCCAGGTAAAGCTGTGTGCCATCATGGGGCACCTGAAAAGAAAAACACGTCTCACCACTGTGGTTGATTTCAAAAGAAAGTGATTCTATTTTTTAAAGATGGTGTTGTTAATGTAATTGGTGTCCCTCCTAACTTTTTGAGTTAACAATTTACTTGGTCCAGAGTTTTCTATCCTTTTTTTTTTTTAATCTAGTGAATGGCATTTAGATACTTCATAAAATTATGCACAGATACATCTTGGAGGCCAGCGCTCAGTCAAGTGAACTTACTCCTGTTGGTTAGCAGGCAAGTGAGAGATGTGAGAGATGCGCCCCTGTTTCTCACTGCCTTCTAGTGGGTGGCGTCACCTTGAGCACCGAGAACAGGAAAGGGTAGAGCCCTGGCCTCACATTTGCGGCAGGTTTCCACTGGCATGCTGGGGTCATTCCTCATCACGGAATGCACAGCAGATTGTTCACTGCAGAGGAGTTAATCGTATAGTGGGTTGTTGCTATTACTATTTTTACTTAGAAAGTTACAAATTTCAGCTAGTCTCTGCTTTTATACTGTTGGGAAATCTCATTTCTCTCTAGCACCTTTTTCATTTTCAGTTCTAAAAAGTGACTTTCGCCTCAAAGTTGAGAACATCTCTCATGTTGTCATACACTGCAGTATGTCTCAGTTACTTTTGCACAGATTCCTTTCAGAGAATATCTTCTGAATTGGAGAGTCACACAGGACAAACTTAACAGCTTAAGAGCTCTGAATTCTCTGAGTTGAGAACTTAAAAATCTGGTGGTGCAGCATTTGTTTGAATCTAGGAAGGATTTACGCAGTGAGCTTTCAAATTTTCACTTGCAGAATTTGGTCTCTATTGGACTGTTCATAAGCTCTGTCTTTTGATCAGTTACCAATTTTTTTGGTGTCTAAAGGTTAACATCTGTAGCTTTTCCAGATTTTTTTTTTTTTTTGGTATGAAATTGCCTTTCTCCATTCCAGAAATAAGCTGGGGAAACTCTAATCCAAGAACTTTGTGTAGAGCTGTTCCTTTTGAGCCAGCATCACTTATTGTCAGTAAGCACCCCAGCATCCCCTGTAGTGTGATGACTATTTTTATAGCATTCCATTTTCTTAATGCCACGTATGAAATTGGATTTTCATGATCTTAGCTAATATTCTACCCTTGTAGTAAAAGATGAAGGAAT
The DNA here is from genome assembly GCF_037783145.1 of Equus przewalskii. NCBI lineage: Eukaryota > Metazoa > Chordata > Mammalia > Perissodactyla > Equidae > Equus > Equus przewalskii. Next base: position 58,375,813 of record NC_091831.1, on the reverse strand, counting down.
AGGAGGTGGTCTTAAGATAGGAGAATACCTTCATTCTTTTTCCTTTAATGAAAGATTAAAGGTAGTTTTGTTAAAATTCAAAGTTATAATGATGCTTATTTACAGAGGATTGAACTAAATTGAGTGGATTCTTGCTTCTAATGTGAGGGTAGGGAAGGTGTGGATAACATATTCCAGGAGTGAGATATTGTTCTTTAGTTGGATTTCTCATTGTTAGTCTTCACTACTGACTGTTGGGAAAGCATACTTTTTTACAGGTACCAAATGCAGAGGCTCAATGAAGTATAAGTCTGGGAAGAGCATGCCTTTCATTTATTAGCAAGCATAGCTGGATTAAGACAAAATGGTGGGTTTGGAAAAGGGTTAAAGCCTTAAGTGAACAAATGTAGCTAACGGGGAATGAACTGGCTAGTTAACTTGCATACTTTTAATTTCCTTTGTCTAAAGGTAACCCATACTTCTCCATTCAGAGACATGAGAAGTATGAGTGCTTCAGTGTTAGTTTTCTTGTTTTTGTTTTTTTCCTATTTTTCCCTAGTCACTTTGTAGCAAGCTAGAAAACTATGGATTCTAGACAGGGCAGCTCTTTGTGAAAGTGGCTTATTTTGGCCACTGGAGAAAGGGGATTGAAAAGTCACGTGGCACCAGTCTACTCCTTACCCCACAGAAAACACCCTTCCTGTACTAAGATAGTGGAAAGAAGCTGATGTGAGGAGCTTGGCTCCTAACAGTGAGGATTGGAGCTTTGTACAGGAACCCCCATGAACTGAGACTTTTCATTCTGTTTTATCAGAGTGCATATATGTCCTATTTCAGGAAAAGTAAAATGGTCATTTACAAAAGAAAGTCAATCTGTATCCTTAGCATTTTAATAAAAACTTAAAAGAAACTTGCTGGCTTCATTCCTATGTGTGTGTTGGTTTGTTTTGATTTGAACATATCATGACATTTGTTCTTGGGGGGAAAGCACAAATTCTTTCTGGGAAGAAATATTTACAGTGGATGTGGTGGGCTTAAGTTTTGCTATCAGGAAAAAAAAGAAGGGCTAGGCCAGTTCACACATTCCACTAGAAGTCATCAATTTAGGACTGTGTGAGAGCCTTGGGACATGCGGTGGTCCCAGGATTGGTGGTCATGTCTGCAACAGGATGGACATGGCAGACTTTTGAACAAAACCACATTAACATGCTAGCAAGGACTAGATCCAGTTTAGCTGTGTTTCACTAATCATTTTCTACAAAATAGGAGAGATTCAGTTGACTGCTACATTTGGCAAAATAGAGGAATGAAACCTGTGCTTGTGCATTTACGAGGCTTGTAGGAAGACTTGCTTTTAGAAAACCCAAATGAGATCCTAAAACTAAGGTATTAGGACAAATAGATTGGGAAGCAAAATGGAACAGTTTCTTTTTGATGAGTATTAAAATTATTGAAGGCATCTTGTGATTGAAACTAATGTCCCTGTTACTATGAAATGATGCCGTGGGTTCTGTGTTTATGTGGATTTGTTTGTGTCCAAGTTTGGTGTGGAACATGAGAATTAAAGGTGGAATCACTGAGTCCAGCACTCAAGGGGTCTCACCTTGGCTGTTGGCCGTGACTTGGGACTCTGTACTGTGATGCCGTAAACACACACAGTCTGATGCATAACAGTTCATGCTGGGGGCTTGAGAGAGAAACTCCTAATTGCCAGGAAGTAGGGGTAGTCAAGAGGTTTTACTGCGATCAAGCCATCTTCTGTGTTACAGAACTTAAAGGATGGTGCCTCCTCTGGGAAGACTGCTAATTTCAGACCTACTTCACTGTAATGGATCATCATTTGCCTTTCTCAGACTTGAGTCCCTGGGAGCATTGCGAGCATTGCCCTGTGTTGTGCTGGGGATACACCAAGCACCATTAGTTTTATTTAAAAGTTTGAGGCAGAAAAGTTAGGTAATTTAAGTAGTAATTGGATATTGTTTTCATTAATGCTGACATAAATACTAAAATCTTAAAAATTAATGTGTATTTTAGTGATAGAGTGATAAACAGACCTTTGTAAAATGTCTAGCTTGTGGTGACTGCTTTGGGGATAGCCTGAAGTGCCCAAAACATACTTGTTCGTGCTCCTGTGTCCTCAGGGATACTTCTTTGGGAAAGTCGGGACGTTTATGTTAGATTAGATCAGGGATGGCAGAACACAGCTGGTGGTCCAAATCTGGCCTGCTGCCCGTTTTTGTATGGCCTGTGAGAAAAAAAAAGGATGCTGCTTTGTGACATGAAAATTATGTGAAATTCAAATTTCATTGTCTATAAGTGCAGTTTTGTTAGAACACAGCCACCTCATTCCTTTAGCTTTTGCATGCTACAACTGCAGAGTTGAGTATTTCAGACAGGAACGTATGGCCCACAAAACTGAACTATTTACACTCTGGTCCTTTACAGGAGAAGCTTTTGGCCCCGGACCTAGATAAATCCTGGTTGGTGGTTATAAATGCCATGTTAAATGTACATACTGCAAAATATAGGGTTGTATAATTAAAAACTTTGACCTCAGTTACTGTTCGTCATAGTCAATTTTAAAGGGCACTTTCATTTTGAGCAAATCCAGTTTCTATGAGATTTGTCGGTGGGCTTTGGCATCAAAAGGCCTTAGACGTAATCTCGTGAACTCCATGTCCCCTAGTGGATTGCCGTAGGGTTTACTTTCAACATTTCAAAATACCGAATCTGCCAAAGATTTCTTTGCCCGTATTATCCTAGGGGTTAGGGGCTGAATGTCGCCTAGACCTGGACGGATGCTGACAGGTCCTGTCATGGCCTGGGCAAGCCTAGCCACGTCAGCGCTCATTTCTGTTCCCCTTCCCGCAGCCCAGCGAACAGAGAAGAGACTGAGTTCCGAGAAACCTGCTCACCTCCCATCTCCCGGTAAAGCCACAAGCCTGTCATTCCCGTGGCTCGTCCTTCCGGGAGTGCTTCGCCCCCTACGTTGCACAGGTAGCCTAAACCAGGGCGGGGAAAGGTGGGGTCAGCCTCTGCAGCCAATCGGGACTCGGCCCCGTGCCCAGCCAATCGGGCCGGGCCAGCTGGGGCTCAGCCAATCCAGCCTGACAAGGAAGACGTGCGCCTGAGTCAGTGCCTGCGCCTCTCGCTTCCAGCTCTGGGCGGCGCTGCGTGCTGTCGGCGGGTCTTGGCCGGGGTCCTCCCTCGCCCCCTAGTTCTCCGCGAAGCCGGTGTGCACTCTCCTGGAGGCCATGGGGCGACAGTGGGGGCCCGCCATGAGGGCGGCCGAGCAGGCGGGCTGCGTGGTGAGCGCCTCCCGGGCCGGGCAGCCGGAGGCGGGCTCGTGGAGCTGCAGCGGGGTGATCCTGAGCCGCAGGCCGGGCCTAGTGCTGTGCCACGGGGGCATTTTCACCCCGTTCCTGCGGGCCGGCAGTGGGGCGCTGACAGCGGCGGGCGCCGCCTTCCTGCCCGGCGACAGTTGCGGCGACGACCTGCGCCTACACGTGCAGTGGGGCCCAACGGCCGCGAGTCCCGCAGGCCGCGCGGAGCGGGGCCGCACCGGGCTGTGCACGCCCCACTGCGCCGGCCTGGAGCCCAGCCCACCGGCCCGGCCCCGCGGGCGGCCCCTGCGGCCCCCGCGCCCCGCCGAGCTGCTGCTGCTGCTGAGCTGCCCGGCCTTCCGGGCCCACTTCGCGCGCCTCTTCGGGGGCGAGGCGGCCGAGCAGTGGCACTTCGCGAATGCGGCGCCGGACGACGAGGTGTCGGAGGACGAAGAGGAGGATCAGTTGAGAGCTCTGGGCTGGTTCGCGCTGCTGCGCGTGCGGCCGGGTCATGGGGAGGAGGCGGAGGAGCGCGGGCCGGCCGTGGCCGTGGCGCCTCTCGGGGCCGTGCCCAAGGGCGCGCCGCTGCTGGCCTGCGGCTCCCCGTTCGGGGCCTTCTGCCCGGACATCTTTCTCAACACGCTCAGCCGGGGCGTGCTCAGCAACTCGGCCGGCCCGCTGTTGCTCACTGACGCGCGCTGCCTGCCGGGCACAGAGGGCGGAGGCGTGTTCGCGGCGCGGCCCGCGGGGGCGCTGGTGGCGCTAGTGGCGGCCCCCCTCTGCTGGAAGGCCCGCGAGTGGGTGGGCCTCACCCTACTCTGCGCCGCTGCCCCTCTCCTCCGCGCCGCCCGAGCCGCGCTCGGCCGCCTGCACCCCGGCGCCACGGCCCTGGCTGCCCTCCTGCCGCCCGAGATGGGTGCCCCGTGGGGCCTGCCCCTCCGAGACCCGGGACCCCCGTGGGCAACCGCAGCCGTGCTGGTGGAGTGCAGCACCGTATGGGGCTCCGGAGTGGCCGTGGCGCCCCGCCTCGTGGTGACCTGCCGGCATGTGGCTCCTCGGGAGGCGACCAGGGTTCTGGTGCGCTCCACCACCCCCAAGTAAGGCCTGCAAAGTTACTCCCGCTCTACCCCCTCACCAGGTCTGAGGTCTGGATCTCAGGTCTCGGGTCATCATTCTGAGGATTATGGAGGCCTTCTAGCGTGACGCTGATGCTTTGGTGGTGTAATGTGGGTAGACACCTGGGACCCTTCTCTCATCCTTGGCACCCCGAATCCCAGTGTAAGGGATTCTGGGCCTCCTGGCGGGCAGTGAATGAGGCTTGGGCAAGATACCAAGCAGCTCTGATTTTGAGAACTGTGGGGCGTCCCTGCGTCCGCGCCTGGGCACCTTTGAGCTCCCTTCCCAGTCTGAATTCCTTCTGCACGACTTCTCTGTCTCGTAGCCCTACACCCACACACCACTGGCCCTTTGAGTGGAGACTTCCTAACCCCGCCCTCTCTCCCCTGAAACGCAGTGAGGTCCCAGGGGCCCAGGATGCTACCCTCTTGCGGTAATGAGAGGGGCCTGCCACTCTTACTTGATTTCTCTCTTAGATCTTGACCAGAGCTGTCCATCTGCATCAAAATTACAGGTGTGGGATTCCACCTAATTAGACTGGGAGTAGGGCCGGGGCAGATAGATATATTTTGAACAAACTTTGGGTGATCCTGGCAGCCGGCTTGGGACTTCAGACAGTCATTTGTTCCCTCTCTGTCGGGAAAAGCACTCTTGCCTCCTTTACTTCCATTTGCTCTGATGGTGCAGTGACCTTGGCTCCCTGGCTTCTTGTTCCAGTACCTCTTCGTTCTGTTTTCTCTGTAGTCCCAGGTGCTTAATTTGGCCAAAGCAAAGCACCTTGGTGTTAATGCCTGATGTTCTCCTGTACCTGGCTCAACCCAGCCTCACAGCCCAGGCCTTTCCAGATCTCTCCGCTGAGTTTCTGAGGTTAGCCTAGCCCGGCTTTGCCATAGAGGTCCACACTGGCAGCCCACAGGACAGCCATGACTTTATAGGGAAGACTGATGAGAATTTCCCAGTGTGGCCCCCAATTCCTTAACCTCTCCCCCACTCCCCCACACTCTTGCTTCTAGGGAAATCACCAGGTCTGCGGGAAGCTACCCCTGCAGAGTGTGTAGCAGGAATCCCCTGTGTGATCTTGGGCAAGTCACTTAATCTGTCTAAGCTGCCTCCCCATGAGTTGACATGTAAAGTCTTGGAACAGAGCCTGGCACATAGTAAGAGCTATAGAAGTGCTAGCATCTATGTAAACCAGGGCCCAGAGGGATGAAATCATACCATACTTGCCCCACCAACTGACAGGATTGTCAGTATCAAATGAGGCAGTGAAGGAAAATACTGGGAATGTTTTCCCTGGCTCCTATGACTTACTCTGTGACCTTGGGAAAGTTACTCAACCTCTCTGGGCCTCAAATGCACTATCTAAAATGGAGATAATACCAGTGCCCAGTTCCTAGGGCTGCTGTGAGGACTGAATGGAATGATGTTCATAAAGCATTAACACCAGGCCTGGCCCACAGTGCTCGCTAGGTGGCAGGTGTCTATGATAGTGTTGAGGGCCAGGCACCTTTACATAGAAGTACTCTACAGTTGGTAAAGCTTGTTGGGGAATACCACAGAATGCTTCAGTGACGTGCCCAGAGTTGCTGCCTGGTAGGTTTCAGGCCTGACACCAGATCTTTTGACTCTCAAGTCCATGACTTACCGTCACTCATCTTGCTTCTTCCCAGCACTAAAGGGTCAGAAAGCTAGCTTGTCATTTTGCTTTCCTTGCTCCCAGGAGTGCCATGATCTGGGGACATGTGGTATTTGCCACCCAGGAGACATCTCCCTATGATATAGCCGTGGTGAGCCTGGACGAGGACCTAGATGGTATCCCCATGCCTGTGCCTGCTGAGCATTTCCATGAAGGTAAAGAGCAAAGGTGCCTTCTGGTGTGGGGTGGGCCTCGGAAAGGAAAGTCAGCGTGGGGCCCTCCAACCCTGCAGATCAGGGGCCAGTCCCCTAGGCCAGCTCCCTTCCTACCCCTCCTAGATTAATGAGTCAGGGCGGCATCAAACTGGCGGGAAATCCTCTGGTTGTAGTCCTTGGCTCCGGGCTGCTCTTGGAGGCCTCCCTGCTTGTGCCCAGCATGCCCAAGGGGCTGGGAGGCAGGAGGAATCTCCGGGGAAGGCTCAGGCACACCTCTTCCTGAGGCCCTGCAGCAGTGTACTCTGGATGTGCTGAGCCTTGGGGGCTCCTTATAACACTGCAGACTGGCTGGAGAGGTGTCGTGCTTTTGAGGCTCCAATGGCATGATTTAACAAAAGGCTCCGTGTTGCTGCCATAGAAGTAGCAGAGGTCTCACTTTATGGATGTGATGTCATATAATGACAAAGTACGGGCTCTCTGAGTTGGCATCTCCTGCCATTTACTAGCCCTGTGTCCTTGGACTGGCAACTTAATGTGCCCTGTCTCAGTTTCCACATCTGAAAAATGGGCCTAATGCTCCTTGCTCCTGGCTGTTGTGAGGCTTGGGTGAAATGTTGCTTGTAAAGCACTTAGCTCCATGCCCCGTGCCTTCAAAGTACTTGATAAAGGAAGGTGGCTACTTTGTAGTCCTCATCCCCATTTTTTTTCACCAGGAGACTTCTTAGTCCCAGAAGGAGATGGGTATTAATTCCCCAAACATTTATTGAGCACGTGGCTAAGTGTAAGAACCTAAAAAATGACTGCCCAGTCCAGCAGGGACCAAGGCTGGAGAACAGCCTGACGCTGAGGAGAAGTGGCTGAGCAGGGGCAGTGCTGGGAGCTCAGGGGAGGTCCTGGCCTCTTCCTGTGGGAACCTGGGGAAGGCTCTCTGGAGACAGGAGTATCTGAGCAGAAACTCCAAGGACAGACAGGGTTTGGAACTTTGGAGAGGGCAGGGATGGGCTTGGGGAATGGGAGTCCTGCCAGATGGAGGGGCTCCCCAGCTTCACCCTCCTTTCCTCCCTGGCAGGTGAGGCTGTCAGTGTGGTGGGCTTCGGCGTCTTCGGCCAGACTTGTGGGCCCTCGGTGACCACAGGCATCCTGTCAGCTGTGGTGCAGGTGGATGACACACCAGTGATGCTTCAGACCACATGTGCTGTGCATGGCGGCTCCAGTGGGGGACCCCTCTTCTCCACTGGCTCAGGAGAACTCCTGGGTAACCAGCTCCTTGGCCCTCTCCCAGCTTCGCCTTGCCAGAGCCTCAGTCCCATCTAGCGAGTGCTTGGCGTCCAGCCCTGGGTGCCACTCTGTCTGGGAAGCGGTGGTCCTTATGCCCAGGAGGTAGTTAGCCATGGTTTTCAGGCTGTTTTGCTCCTGAAGGCGGGAAGGGAAGGATGCTGAGCTGGGAGGGAAGAGATCTGGCTTCTGGTCCCTTCTCTGCCACTAAGCCACTGCTCACCTTAGGTAAGTCACTTAATCTCATTTGATCTGTCACACTCAGGAGTTGGATTAGTCCAAGGGTCACAAACTCAAAAGTCTACAGAGGCTGCGCAGGTAAAGTGAATGAATGAGTGAGTGGAGACAACAGGAAGCGGAGAGTCAAGGGTGAACTGGGGTGAACACAACTCAGCACCTGTACGTTGTTGCCTCCTTGTGAAGGAATGTGGCCTCACACTGGCTGATTCTCCAATTTTTCACAGGAAGCTGTGAACCTTTTTTTAAAAAAATAATAATAATAATATGTAGTTGTTAAATCTTTCCATTTTAAAATTTTTGTAATTAATTCACATTTTTTAAAAAAAATCTGTTTATCTATTTTAAAAAAAGCCAACCACGAGTCCATATGGATACCTCCAACTGCAGTCCAGCACACAGGGTTCCTGTGAGCATCCCCTTCTCTAATTTCTGACTTCTCCTCCCACAGTGAGAGACCTTGCTCTTGCTGGCTACAATGGATTTACTTATTTCTTCAACCGTAGCATACAAATGAAATCAACCATGAGTTTTTAAAATATATACACAGATAAGTGGATGCAGAAATAAATATAGATGTGTGTATACATGAGTTAGTGTATGTGTGTGTGTATATATATATATATGATATATGATATATATCGTATATGTATATCCTAGCTCTGTCTGCTGAGAAGGGCTAGAAGCAGTAACACCCCAGCTGCAGCGAGCACGCCAAGAGCACAGATCTTGGTTGCTAAGAGCCATTCTCTAATGAAAGGAACCTGGAACTGATTGATTCCAGGACTGGGACAGGGACAATCCAAGAGGAGCCTGGAGCACTTTGTGGTGCTGGAAAAGAAGGAAATGCTAGCAACAACAACAAAATGCTGGGCTTGTCAAATGTTGAGAGAACCAAGAGCCAACTTGAAGGAGCTCCACTGGAACAACTTGAGCCACAGAACAGACAATAGTATTGGTTATAACCCCCCAGAAAGAATGAATATCTATGAGTCCACACTGATGTAAATAAATAACCAAATCAATTTAAAAATAGAGACAAGCGACAACTCTTCCTTCCAGATTTTCAATTAGTAAACGTAGAAGAAATGAGGGAAATAGAAGCTCACTATTAGGACACCACAGGAGGATGTACCGATGGATGCTAAAATCAGTGGGCAAAGTTTAAGTAGAAACAGAATATGTGCATAACCCTAAAATATTTAGTACTTTACAAAGAGGAATATAGTAAGTCCAGAGTGGAGAAACCTGGCAGAGCACCTTAGCCAAGAGATCAAAGTTAACATCACAAGTAATGCTTGTAGACATCATACACCTCCTGATTCGATGCCCTGAGAAGGATGCATCGCTTCTATGGGAGTCTTCTCAATTATATATAACCTCAGTCTTATCATGAGAAAACATCAAGTAAACCCAGATTGAGAGACATTCTACAGAATAACTGACCTGTACTCTTCAAAGTGTCAAGGACATGAGAGAGAAAGACAGACTAAGGAACTGATTCAGATTAGAGGAGACTTAGGAGACATGACAACTAAATGCCGTGTGGGGTCCTGGATTGCATCCTGGGACAGAAAAAGAGCTGCAATGGAAACACTGGTGAAATCCAAAGGAGTCCTGTACTTTAGTTCATATCATTGTATAAAGGTTAATTTCTTGGTTTTGGTAAGTGTTGTATGGTGACATAAGATACTAATGTAAGCGAAAGCTGGATGAAGGATATACAGGAACTTTTGGCAAGGCTTCTGTAAGTCTAAAATTGTCTCAAAAAATACGTACATACATGTGCACTAAGCAGGCCAAACAAAACTTGTCTGTGGGTCTGATTCATTTATTCTTTCACTCAGCAAGTGTTTGTTGAGTGCCTCCTCTGTGCCAGGCGCTCTTCTAGGTCCTGGGGAGACTGCCTGAACAAGGCACAAAAGTCCTACCCTCAGGGAGCTGACACTAGTTGGAGAGAAAGACAACAAAGTACAGTCATGCACCGCATAACATTTCTGTCAACAACAGATGCAGATACGACTGTGTTCCCATAAGATTAGTACCATATAGCCTAGGTGTGTAATAGGCTATACTATCTAGATTTGTTCTGTGATGTTTGTGCCATGACGAAATCACCTAATGATGCCTTTCTTAGAACGTATCCCCCTCATTAAGCAGCGCACAACTGTAAGTGAAACTGTGTTAGATACTGATAATGTTAAGGAGAAAGTAAAGCTGGGAAGGGGGACCAGGATGTGGGGAGCTGGTGTCCGTGAAGGGAAGCCTACAGTCTGTCTCAGTGAGGAGGCTTCAAGACCCCAACAGGTGTAGGGCCTCCAGCATGGAGATGGGCCTCCCTTCCCACCTGTCTATCTATCCCCTGGCTCATACCCTCTTTTCCTCTTTGACTCCTCAACAGGCATCGTTGCCAGCAACACCCGGGACAATAACACGGGGGCCACCTACCCCCACCTGAACTTCAGCATCCCCATCACAGTGCTCCAACCAGCCCTGCAGAAGTACAGTCAGACAGGTGACCTGGGCGGCCTCCGTGAGCTGGACCGTGCCACTGAGCCAGTGAGGGTGGTGTGGCGGCTGCAACGGCCCCTGGCAGAGGCCCTGCGGAGCAAGCTCTGAGGCTGTGTCACCCCTCTGGATAGAAGAGCAACCATTTTATGCCATGAGAAGTGCTGAGGCTGGCAGCCTCAGGATCCTGACACGGCACGCCCCAACTGGGCTGCCTCCCCATTACCACCCACCGTGTTCAGCCCTGGAGACTGGATCAAACTTCTCTTCAGCCCCGTGGGTCTCCAACCTGGCAGCTTGTTTTGGGGTGCTTTCTGGAGCCCCCACCACTCTCTGCCCCCTTGCACTAGACTCAGCTCTGTTGTTTCCCCTTGTGGGGAGCCCAGTACAACTACACATCAGCCCTGGTCCTGACAGATGCTGGCTGGAAGGCAGGTCCAGCCCTGGTTTTGCATCTGTTCCCTGTCTCCTGATAGCCACTGGCCACCTGGGGCCGCCGCTTCACTGGGGCCTTGGCTCCTTTCTGCTCTCAGTCAGACTTGGGCTGACACGGCACTGGGGCTTCCTCAGGAAACCTTGGCAGAGAGGCCCTGCTCTGAGGACCTGAGACAAAAGGAAAAGAGCATCTTCCTGTTCTGCCAGGTCTACGGGGAGGCAGCGTTCCTGAAAGTCAGGACTCCTGGGTCTGTATGTCAAGCGTTGCTGACCTACAGGGGCATTCTGACACAGTGCCTTGATTTTCCAACCCATAAAATGGGCCTCAGGGATCTTGGAGGGTGGAATGTATTGTTGGGGTTTGGGAATAAACAGGACATACAGAAGGACCTCTATACTTCTATAGATCAGATTCTTTTTTTCTCTTTGTTTGGAGAATGGAATTGGGAATAGGAAAGTGCCAGGCACAGAAATACACCTTTACTTTTTTTTTTTTTTTAAAGATTTTATTTTTTTCCCTTTTTCTCCCCAAAGCCCCCCGGTACATAGTTGTATATATTCTTTAGTTGTGGATCCTTCTAGTTGTGGCACGTGGGATGCTGCCTCAGCATGGCCTGACGAGCGGTGCCATGTTCGTACCCAGGATCCGAACCGGTGAAACCCTGGGCCGCCGCAGTGGAGCGCACGAACTTAACCACTCGGCCATGGGGCCGGCCCCAGAAATACACCTTTTCTGTCCTGCTTTCTTGGCAGGGTTTAATCTAACAGGATATTCTTATGCCAGACTGGTCCTTGTAGCTGTTCATGACACCAATCAGCACTAGGTGGGGCTTGCATATCCTGTAAGGTGGTGGTTTTGGCCTGGCAGCCAGTGTTTATAGAGTGCCCGGCTGTGCCCAGGCCTGTGCTACCTGTGATGGTTGTTCTCCCCTTTGTGGATTAGGAATGTGTCCAGAGGGCAAAGGTAGCTTGAGAGAAATCCCATAATACATTAATGGAGGCAGGGGCTGAGGTCTGACTTTGCTGGGAGGGGAGAAGGAGGATTTACATAGCATGTGTGGGTATCAAGGAGCTCTGGCTGTTATGGGGAGACTGGTGTGTCAACCCATTAGTGCCATGAGGAGGGCAGCTCTGTCCTGCTCAGATGGAAGACTATGTTCAGGGGCCCAGGGAGGGAGGATCAGGCAAGGCTTCATCAAGGTGACTCATGAGCTGAACCCCGCAAGGAGAGTAGGTGTTTACCAAATAGACTGGGAACAGGGGGGTGTCCCAGATTGAGAGCAGTAGGAGTTGGAACAAGGAAGTGTGAAACCACGTGCATGTTCTGGCATTGCTAGGCGGAGAGAAAACTGGAAAGGAGTAGGACTGCCGGCTGGAGAACCAGTTACAATGGCCCTGCTGAGGGAGACGACGGCTAAAGCAGGACTGGTGGGCATGGAGATCAAGTGATGACAGAGGAGGTGGAACTGAATGGAAGTGGGGCAATGCAGAGAGAGAAAAAGGTCAGATGGTGCCTGAACTTCTGACTGGGATAATGATGAGTGGCTGACAAGGTTAGGGACAAGATGTTTCCCTTGAGGTGTCTGTGGGACCTCAAGTAGAGTGGTATAGCAGGCTGTTGAATAAGTGGATGAGTTAGGATAATGCAGTGAAAGATCCCCCCACCCCGTCCCACTCCCACCATCTCAGTGGCTTAAGACAATGGAAGTTTACTTCTTGCTCATATAAAGTCCAGTGTACAGTGTACCTGACCGGGAAGGCGAGGGTGGCACTCGTGCAATGATGGTTGAGGGACCCAGCCTCCTTCTCCTGTGGCTCTGTCATTGGGTCTGGCACCTCAGAGTCCTCTGCCAGGTCTTCTGTATCTGGCTGGGGATGGGGGAAGGGAGAGAGAAGATATTCCTGCTTTTAAAAAAAAATCTTGAAACAATTTCAAACTTACAGAAAAGTTGCAAGAATCCTCCTACACCCTTCACCCAGACACCCTGTTTCACTTTTGCCAAATGCCCCAGTGATGGTCTTTGTAACAAAAACATCTCATTTGGGATCATGAGTTGCACCCACTTGCCAGGGCTCTCTTCCGCCTCGACTTGGAGCAGCTCCTCAGTCTTTGAGGTCGATGCCCTTGACCTTCCCAAAGATAACAGGGCAGTCATTTCAGAGAATGTGCCTAGCTTGGGTTTTGCCACCCTTCCTCATCATTAGATTGAGGATGAGCATCTTTGGCTGGGATATCACATTAGTGATGTTGTCTTCTCATTAGTGTCCTACTGGGCGCCTTATGATGTTTATTTGTCTCACTACAGATGATAACATTGATCATTTGAATAAGGTGGTGCCTGCTAGGTTTTTCCACTGTAAAGTTGTTTTTTTTCCTTTGTACTTAGTGTTTTGTATGGAAATACTTTGAGACTATGTAAATATACTGTTTCTTATCCCACTTTCTCCTACTATATTTATCATCCATTGATGTCTCTTGGCTGAATAACTTTAATGGATGCCAGATGGCAATTTTTAAATTTTCATTATTCCTCCTACATTTATTAGTTGGCATTCTATTGTAAGTAAGAGCTTTCCCTTCTCTCTGTTTAATTATATCTTTGTGGACTCATATTTTATTCAATGGATTATAATCTGTTATTATCATTATTTATTTTGGCGCTCAAATTGTCCTATATTGGCTGGTGAGAGCTTTAAACTAGCTTCTGTGTTCTTTTGGCATCTCCCCATCATTCTTCGAGTACTTCTTTCAAAACAAAATGTTCTAGGCTTACCTTGCAATTTCCCTGGAATCAGCCATTTCTCCAGGATTCCTTTTACTGGAGAATGATATTTAGAAGCCAAGATCTAGGTACTGGGTGTGCTTATTATGCTGAGGTGTTGCTGCTCCTAGGCCCTCCTGGTAGACAGACCTTACATGTATATTTGTATCTCTGTATATCATGAGCCGTGAGTTAACACGAGTAGTTCCAATTCAAATTCAATACAAGATTCATTCTAGCTTTCCGCTGGTCATATTTGTACTCCCCTCCCCTGAGTGAGAAACATGGCTCCGTCTTCCTCCATTTACTTGTTTGCTCCATCCCCTGCATGTGGCCAATCTTTTAACACCACCAGGCTGCCCCTGCCACCCTGCTCTGATGCTGTTCTTACATGGGCCACCATTACTCTTCCACACAAGCCTGCCTAGTGGTTTTCGGCTTCATTAAGGAGAGGGAAGGAAGCCACCCTTCTTAACTGCTGCAGCCCAGAAGTGACACATATCACTCCTGCCCACATTCCTTTGGTAAGAGTTTGGCCCTACCCAGAAGCGAGGGGTAGTGGCGGGAGATGTAGTCCCGTGGCTGGGCAGATGCTCTTCAGCAGACCCCCTGTGCCACAGTAGGGAGAATGACCTTTGCAGAGAGCTGGCCGGCTCTGCCAAGCTGGATCTTTTCCTAGTGCTGCTTTGGAACCACAGACTCACTCCTGTGACCTAAATAAAAGCAGGTTTAGTGTTCAGACCCTCCTGGACAGGTGCCAGAAAGCTCCTTGACCTGGAGAAACTCTAGGGGCCACCAAGTGTAAGTGATGACTCAGTATCCTTCTCTGCTTTGTTCAGTCCCTCTGGCCTCCTCTGCAGAGTCTCTCCTTCCTCATAAGTACAGTTTGCATTTGGCCATCCAGACCTTTCTGGCCCTTCTCTCCCTGACCTTTTATCTAGCTCTCCTTATCACATTCCCCATTATCAGATTTCCTCAATAAATGCCCAAGAGAGCAAATATCTGATTGGGCCCATCCTCTTCTCATGCCTTGCTACACCGGGGGCTATCCCTTCAGAGAAGCGGTGGGCAGGGTGGACTCCTTTAGGCTGCGAGAGGATCTACACCATGGTCTGGGCTGCAGCGAAGCTGGGTGCTGCCAGCTGAAGCTGTGCGAGAAGGTGCAGTGAAGGGCCTGGGGCCACCAGTGTGTAAGGCCTAGAGGCAGAGCAGGAGCCTGCAAGGGGCTGAAAAGAGACAAGCAGAGGCACAGGGAAGAAACCAGGGAGGCCTGGACCTAGGGCACCAGGGCAGACACCCGTTAGCCCCTCACCAAAATCTGCTTTCCCCCTTCTTCCTGGGCATACAGTAGACGGCATTTCCTGGCCACCCTCAGTGAGGTGTGTCCGTGAGTTCCAGCTCCTGGAAGGAGAATAGAAGCAAGGTGCACCACTGCCAGGCGTGGCCCATAAGATTACCTTCTACCTGGCCTTCTCCGTGCTCTTCCCCCTCCCCCTGGTGGGAATGGAGGCTACCCCTAAAAAGAGACCTTGGAAGCCACTTGCTAAAGATGGCCTCTGTCAGTCTGGTCCCTGGATAACTGTACGGAGGTGGCAGCCTCATTAACCAGTCCACCAGCCTGTACTAGTACCCAGGCAAGAAATGCACTTCTGTTGTATTTGAGCCATTAGATTTGGGGGTCTATTTGTCACAAGAGTAGAACTTATCCTCACGAATATAGTCTTTCTGTGGCTGGGAGTTCTACACCAGACCACAGTTTCGGGGAGGGGCTCGTGAATTCAGCTGGAACTACAGATGGAAAAGGAAAACACTTCAGGGGCTCTTTAGAGTTAAAGATTGACTCTTCCTCAAGTGGGGATACACCCTTTGTGTCTCGGGCCTCTGAGGTGACCCCAGTACCTTAGAGCTCCGCCCAGCCCTGGGAGCCAGCAGTGAAGTCACCTGTTGTCTGTCAGGGAATATCCTCTGGCTCATCCTCATGGCTGAGCTCATTATGGCTGAGAGCTAGCAATGCTTTCTCCTCTTAAATTCAGTGATGTTAGACAATCTGCCTGCCATTCCTCCTAATCATTAAAGTTCCGTACAGGGGCCGGCCGGGTGGCACAGTGGTTAAGTTCGCACGTTCCACTTCTTGGCGTCCTGGGGTTCATGGGTTCGGATCCTGGGTGCGGATATGGCACCACTTGGCAAAGGTCATGCTGTGGTAGGCGTCCCACGTATAAAATAGAGGAAGATGGGCATGAATGTTAGCTCAGGGCCAGTCTTCCTCAGCAAAAAGAGGAGGATTGGCAGTAGTTCGCTCAGGGCTAATCTTCCTCAAAAAAAAAAATTCTATAGAACTTCCAGTGTTTCAGCATCCAAACCACACCTTCTTACTGCCTCTGGCACCTGGAAGTTCAAAGACAAAAGTCCTTTGTTAGGCAAGGAGCCCTGATTTTCAGTTCCAAAGTGATGGGCACTGTTGAGTGGGAAGAGAGGAGGGATGTGGGGTGAACTGCCTGGGAAAGGTCACAAGAGGGTTCGCACTGAAACCCTCTCCCCTCTCTTGGACCAAAGTGTCCTCTGGTCATCAAGAAGGTGGTGAATGACAATTAGACAACTTCCCGGACTTTCGTGGTTTGAGGCAGGTCCTTGGAGATGGACCACACCAGCTCTGACAAGCCAAGCCCCAAGCCCAAAATGGGGCCACCCCACACTTCTCTCTCCTCCCTCCCAGCGTCAGGTTTGGGCTGCGGTATTTTGAGCCCTTCCTTTGTATCCTGCCAGTTGGAATCCTCCTCATCCATGTAGGCCCGGTGCCTGTGTGCAATCTTCCCTGACCCTCCGAAGCCCCAGGGCCATCTCCCTGATCTGGACAGTGCTCTCTGTTCATCTCTCTGTCTCCCACAGGGCCAGGGCATGTGTCCAGTAAGTTTCCGGGGCTTGCTTGACTCACAGTTGAGACTCTCCTTTGCCTTCTCAGTGACCTCCGGCTCCCTTAGGGATGATGCCCTGCTGAGGGGTTTCCTGACTTTAGGGTCAAGGCCCAGTTCCTCTACTTTATTTACTAGCTGCATGATTTTGCCTAAGTTCTTAGCCCATGAGCTTCAGTTTCCTCATCTGTGAAATGGAGATTAATAGACCTTACCTTGGAGGACCCATGTGAAAAGTAAATTTGAGAAGCTATCCAAAGAACTTAGTTTGTGTTCAATAAACATTAGCTATTATTTTTCTAGGAATACCAGTAGGATTGTTTCATCAGAAATGGATCTTTCGGGGCAGGCCCGGGACTGAGTGGTTAAGTTCGCGCGCTCCGCCTCTGCGGCCCAGGGTTTCACTGGTTCAGATTCCGGGTGTGGATATGGCGCCGCTCATCAGGCCACGCTGAGGCGGCGTCCCACACAGCACAACCCGAGGTACTGATAATCAGAATATACAACTGTGTGCTGGGGGGACTCTGTGGAGAAGAAGAAGAAGAAGAAAAAGAAGATTGCCAACAGATGTTAGCTCAGGCGCCAATCTTTAAAAAAAGAAAAAAAGAAATGGATCCTTCTGGTTGCCAGGGGCTGGATGGAGGGAGGAATGGGGTACGACTACTAGAGGGTATGGGGTTTCTTTTTGAAGTGATGAAAATGTCCTGGAGTTGGATAATGGTGATGGTTGCACAACTTTACCATGACAAAATTGTATACTATAAAAGACTGAATTTTATGAGATTTGAATTATATCTTATTTTTTTTTTAAAGATTGGCACCTGAGCTAACATTTCTTGCCTATCTTCTTTTTTTTCTTCTTCTTCTTCTCCCCAAAGCCATGCCCCACCCCCAACCACCCCGCCACCGTACATAGTCGTAGATTCTAGCTGTGAGTGCCTCTGGTTGTGCTGTGTGGGATGCCACCTCAGCATGGCCTAATGAGCAGTGCCATGTCTGTGCCCAGGATCCGAACCGGCAAAACCCTGGGTGGCGGAAGCAGAGCGTGCGAACTCAACCACTCAGCCACGGGGCCGGCCCAAATTATATCTTAATTTTTAATACTCATTCATTTAAGCAAACATTCGTGAACTCCTAGGGAACCAGATGCTGGGGTCAGTGCCAGACAGTGGGGACCCAAAGTCCAGCAAAGCAAGGTCTCTGCCCCAAAGAGCTGGTCCAAAGGGGTTGGTGCCCTCCTCCATGTCAGAGTTTAATCCCCGCCCTACTTTCCTCTCAGGGTTTCAGGAGGAAAGAAAGGAGATAAAGCTATTTGGAGCTGTGCAAAGCCCAGGAGGACTGCACGGCTCGCTGCTCCTAGAGCATCAAATCCAGCCCATGGTTCTCTGATGGTTCCCTGTGAGACAGCATTAGGATGGGCAGACCCAGGGGCTCTATGCACCCAAACTCTGGCACTGTTGCTCTTCTCTGGCCCCAGGAGCCAAGAGAAGGAGGTAGAGATTCCCACACCTTTGACTATAGTCCCTTCTTCAGCCCACATTCATGGGGCAGGGTGACAGCTGGCATAGGAAGAGAGACAAGGATTCTAGAGCACTGGAAGATGTGGCCTGGGCTGTGTGGGCTAATAACGAGAGCAGAATGCTTATGAAAGGACACCAGCTTCCCTCCCAGCTTGAGATGATTCCGGGTACCAACGTCTCCTAGATGGAGTTGATCACAATGCTCCCTATACGTGGTACTGGAGACAGGTCTTTGACCACAGCTTTTGGAAAAGGTATAGAAGTGCCCACTTCTTGTATAAACGTTCATGAAAACTAGGAAGGTGAAGGGCAGTATTCAAAAGAGCATTGGGCTGGGAACAAGGAAGCTGCCAACGTACTTTGTGGCCTTGGACAAGCTAATTTGCCCATATAAAATATATGGCATGTATTTTATATAGCCCTTACAGCTATAATAAATGCCTGCTGTACATTTGTTGCTGCTGTGTGCCAGGCACCATGTTAAAACACTTCACATAAGTGCTAATATTTGCATTAAATAGATGGAGATGGCTTATCTATCACCAAATTAGCTTGATCCCACCTCCAGGTTGCAGCTTGCATCAGTCCATTTCTGTACAGATCCTAGTCCAAGCTCTTTTTTTCTTCCTAGACTCCCCTCCTAACTAGTTTCTGTAATTTCAGGCAGCCCTCCCACTCCCCTGTCCTTTCGCCACAGAACATAACTCAGACCTGTCACTCTTCTGCTTAAGACCCTGCAGTGGCATCCACTGCCTTGGGATAGCACAGTCTTCACCAGGTCCTGGAGGCCTGTACCACCTGCCCACACTGGCCACTCTGTCCTCTGGCTGCCTCTGCAAGGCTCGGGCCAGCAGCACTTTGCCTGCCTGGGAGTCACTGCACACCCAGAGCACAGTTGCCTCCTCTCCACCTACGGCTCACTCCTTCTCACCCTTGGAGAGAGGCCTTGGCGCCCTTGCTTTGCCCCCAGTCTTTCTTACTGCAATTAGTGATACATGTTTTTATTGGTTTAATATACGTCCTTCCCAGGCTATTGCCGCAACGGCAGCAGAAACCATGCCTGTTTTGTTCTCCATTTTA
The DNA here is from genome assembly GCF_037783145.1 of Equus przewalskii. Classification (NCBI taxonomy): domain Eukaryota; kingdom Metazoa; phylum Chordata; class Mammalia; order Perissodactyla; family Equidae; genus Equus; species Equus przewalskii. The sequence goes on along the minus strand of NC_091831.1, from coordinate 58,356,815 downwards.
TCCCCCATCACCTAGCACGGCGCCAGGCACACAGTGAGTGCTCAGCCGGCTTGGCAGAGTTCTTATTTACATGCGTGAAGCCAGGAAGTTGGTATCCGCCCGAAGTCGCAGAGCCAGCGCCCGGAGCCCGCGCTCGGAGGTCCCGGAGTCTTTAAAGGAGTCTGGCAGAAAGTCGGGCGAACTCTGAGCAGTCCCAGAAGGCGTTTCCGGGCTCCCAGGTCTGCTCCAGCGTCTGGCAGGGGGCCCGCGGCCCGGGGGCGTGGCCGGCGGCGGCAGTGCCCGGGGGGGGCGTGGCCGGACGGGCGCTGAGTCACGCCGGCCGAGGAACGCTAGCAGAGTAACGGGAGCGGCCCGCGGGAGCGGCGCGACGCGGCGCGGGGCGGCCGGCAGGTGAGGGGCACCTGGGCGGGCTTTCGGGCTCCCCGCGCCCGCAGGGCCCGCGGGGGCGCGTCGGGGCCCGGAAAACGCAACGGCCGGCGTCGGGAGGTCGGTGCGCCGGAGTTTTGGCCTTTAGGGGAGAGGGTGGTCGGCTAGGATACGGGGCTTAGCCCTGCACCACCCTAGTTCCCCCAAAACACAAACCAGGGAGGTTTGTTCTGGCGAGGGCATGGCAAACTCACCCCCTCCCCGTCCGCCCCCCGAAATCCGTGCTAGGTCTCCCAGGTAAGACGGGCTTCCACTCCCCCCATCCTGGGAGTGCTCCGAGGGTCGCCGCCGGGTGGGGCTGGAGTCACAGGCAGGGGAAAGCCTCCGGCTCTAGGAGGGAAGTGCCTGGGTTACCTGAGTGTCCATGGGCTCAGGGGGCACCGTGAAGTCCGCTTCTCCCCTCCGCGAAGCCCAGGGTTCCGCGGGAGCAAAGGCCGGCGGTCGCTGAACTAACTCTGATGGGGCTGGGGGAGCCTGGGACGCCCGAAGTCCGCCGGGCGCTGACTTTCCAACCCCACCCGCTAAACACAGCCGGCCTTTCCCCTCCAACAAAAGTCCCTCTGACCCTGAATGTACAGTGAGGCGGGGACGGAGGAGGCGCGTGGGAGCTGCTGATCCCTCGGGAGGACAGCACGGGCGGGAGGGTCAGACATAGTTTGGGAAGGGGCTTCCAGGTGTCCCGGCTCTGCGCCTTCTGTTTACATATATATGTAAAATATATAAATATGTAAAATTACAGGGAAAGCTGCTCAGATTCTAGTGTGTGTGTCCGTGTGTGTTCACGTGCACACGCCCCAAGCTCTCAGACCCGGCCTGCCCTCACCCCAGCCCTGGAGCCCTCCAGGGAGCACTGTGTGTGACCCTGCTCCTGGAACAGCCCCTGTCCCGGGGAGGAGACTGAGGGCCTGCCTTGCTGAGGACTCAGCGGTTAAGTGGTGGAGTGGGGCAGAGCCCGGGTACTCCAGGGCCAGCCTGGTCACTGTCTGGTAGTGAAATGAGGAAGCCAGGGTCCAGACACAGGCAGTGAGCAGGCCCTGGGGATGTTGAGGGAGCTACAAAATGACTGGCTCCCCGGGGGGATGGACAAGTTTCGTGGCCTAGGTTTTCAGGATGGGAGTGTCTGTGACGCTGGAAGGAGCCTGTCTTCCCAGACCTACCCTTTCCTGGGGGAGGAAAGGACACCCCTGTCTTCAGATTTTGAATCCCTTTCAGAAATTGGTCTTTTTTGAGTTATATTTCGTTTGTGTTCCCTGGGAGGCTGGCCATGGAATGCCCACTGTCAGCCTGGTCCCCAGTGTCCAGTGAGGGAGGCCACCCAGCCCTGTGCCCCAGGTGGAGAGGGGATGTTCATGGCGCTGGGAGTCACACTTTAGCAGCCCTCTCATCCAGGACGGCCACCCTGGAAACATGGCTGTGGAGATGCACCCTCGATGTAACCAGTAACAACTCAGAAAGCTGCGTGTTTTATTTGTAATCTCTGTGAAGCTATCCTGGGCGGCATCCTTGCTCTGAGCAGAGCCCGTGTGGTTCCTGCTGTCCATCTTCTAAGGCATGACCTCTCTACAGTTTTGGCATAAATGTGACTTCCTCATTTTTCATTGGATTCCTAAAAGCCCTGGGTCTGTATTATTAGAGAAGAATCCGCCTGGGATCAGGCTGGGTGCCCTTAGCAGAGAAAACAGGATTTACCGAGAAAGTTTCTATGTAAACCAGATTGTGTGTGTGTGTGTTGGTGGGAGGCAAAGGTAGAGTTACTTGAGAGTTGCTGGGCAGTTGGGATGTGTTCTCTCGGAACTTCTTTGATCAGAGAATGCCAGCTGTTGCAGTCATTACAGACCTGTGTGTATATGTCGCTAGGTACATGTGTGTGACTGCCCGTAGGTGGGATTAGGCTCGACGTGCTGTTCTATTACTTGGCTTTTTCATGAACAAACTTTTTTTTTTTTTTAAGACTTTGGTTTTTTAGAGTAGTTTTAGGGTCACAGCAAAACTGTGGGGAAGGTATGGAGATGTCCCATCTGCCCTGCCCCCATGCATGCATAGGCTCTCCCATTGTCAACATCACTCATCAGAGTGGTCCATTTGTTAGTTGATGAACCTACACTGGCATAATCACCCAAAGACCATAGTTTACATTATGGTTCACTTTTGCTCTTGTACATTCTTTAGGTGTGGACAAATCATAAACAAACTTTTCATGCAAAAAAGCATCCACTCTGAAAACAAAATGGCTCCAGAATATTCCACTGCATGGGTGTCTGGGTGTATAATAGTGTATCCTGTAGTCTCCCGTTGCTGGAGTTTTCCACTGATTGATGGATTCTCCCACTGAGGCTGTTCCCAGCACTACTGCTACATTAGAACATCTAATTCCACGTCATCAATTGCACACATGCTTTCTGAGCACCTATAGCATGTGTGGCTGGGAATGCAGGTCCATGGCTGAAGTCCACAGTTTAGGTGTCTGGCAAAGCAGGTTGTGGCTGAGCAGAGGGGAGTCCAGCTGTCCTTGAGGGCCAGGCAAGAATTGGCACGGGAAAAGCCAAAGGAGAGTTGGCGTGTCCAAGAGTGTTGGGCAAGGGAGGCTGCGAGGAGGAGGGTGGAATCTGCTTGAGCACTGCCAGCCCCCATTCCCCAAGTGGGAGTGTCAGAGGTCAGGAGAGGAGAGAGAAGAACAGATTCCCGGAGAGGGCTCAGGAGGCTTGGAGTGTGAAAGTGCCTTCCCTCCCCTTGCCCTGCTGTGGCAGTCCCGCATGGGCTTGGGTCCACCCTCAGGCCTCAGACCCACCACTGGGAACTCCGGAGAAGCAGTTTGCCTTCATTGAGAGGTGTGTGTAGTTGGGTGAGGCCAGCATTTGCCCTTTGGGGAAGCCAGTTGATGATTCTGGGGTGCAGAGGGAGCAGGGGTTCAACTCCTTTGGCCAACCCACTGCTGATCAGGCCTGTGCTGGGGTCTCTGGGGTTTCTCTCTTCCCCAGGAGGGAGACCCTGTGAGGGGCTCAGGGCGGGCCTGGTGGTCAGAGCTGGCGAGCATGTAGGCCCGAACGCTGCCTTGGTGTGACAGGCCCGCTGTGTGTGCTGCCTCCTGTCACCCTCCTGGCCTCCCCACCTTGTTCCCTGAACTCCTCCTACCTACTCTCATTCTGCCACTGGACTTCCTGGCCTAAGAAGGCCCCTGGCACCAGCTGTTTTTCAAGGCTCCTCCCTTAGCTTCCTGGGGTTGTCCAGTGTGACCTGACCCCTGGTGGACTTATCTCCCCAACAAGCTATGTAATCTCTTTCAGGCCTGTGCCTAGCCAGCTTAGAAGCAGAACTCTGGGTGTTTTCCTGACCTCCTCGCTGGCTGCAGGCCCCAAGGGCAGGCCGGTATGGAGGGGGCCATGCTGAAGGGGGCAGGTGAAATGCACCCCGTCTGTAGCCTGCCTCATCTCCTGCCACATTCCCAGGCCCTGCTCAGCAACTGGTGTCCACTCCTGGCCTCTGCCTGGGCCGCTGGACCCTCTTGGTCCTGGTCCGCAGGAGACATTCTCCTTCTGGCCCACTTGGCAGATTCAGTCTGATGAACACTCAGGGGACCATCTCTGGACAACTTTTCTGGGAGCCTGGAGCAGGGAAGGTGGCACTGCCTGCTGGGGACTTGTGCTGATCCTAGTCCTGCTGAAGGGTCAGTGTCCTCCTGTGTAAAATGGGTAGTATGCACAAGCCTCAATGCAATGGGGACCATTTAGCCAATGAGAAGCAAAGTTAAATCCCTTCAATCTCCTGTGCCAGATCTCCCGCCCCTTGCCCGGGCTCTCCCCACGCCAGGGGAGAATTAGGCAGTGGGCATTTGAATACCACTGAGGACAGTGCCTGGAGGTCCAACCGTAAACTACCTGCATATGTGGGAAGATCTGGGGACCATCTTGGGGGCCACCAAGTCTTGGAAACCTACTTGTGCAAGGACATCTCAGGGTGTCCCCTCCCATTATGGGGGCTAAATGGAGGCCCAGAGAGGGATGGGGTTGTGCCCCAGGCATACAGATGATGTAGGACAGAGTGGTGGCCTTCTAGCTGCTGCAGTGTCACCTGAGAGGGTCCCAGATGGGCTGGAACACGCTTTCCCATCAAGCCTTTTGGCAGCTTGCTGTCTGTCTTCACGGTTGACCTGAGTCCACTTTCTCCTTCCTTGCCACCCACCTGCTTCCTTGTCCCCTACTATGAAGCGCCCCGCCCCGTGGCCCACGGCAGCAGTTGGGCCTCTTACTGTGTTCTGTGCACTGTGAGCTTGCTTTCTTTCCTTCATGTCTCCCTGGTGGCTGGTTTATTTCTGCCTCCCCTTAGAGTCTGGCACAGGCCAGGAGGTTTGATTGCCTGTCGCCCCTGAGCCAGCATCTCCCAGCAACGCCCCTGCTCTCAGGATGTCAGCTGCAGGCAAGGCTGTTCCTCAGACAGCTGGGCTGCCGCACTGGAGAGCCCTGAGGCCTGTGCCGTGAGCTGGGATTAAGCTGGGTTGGGGACAAGACCCCAGGCCAGCCCCTGGCCCTTCGTGGGGGCAGCCTCTGGGATGCCGTGGTGACCCAGGCCCTTGGGAGGGCGAGCCTGGTGGACAGCCTCCCAGGCCGGTTGGGGGCAGTCCAGGCAAACTTTGCTCGCTTCTCCTTTTTCCTCCGTGCTCAGCGGTTCAGCGTCTAGTGACCCAGCTGAATGCTGTCCTCTGCCTCAGGTGTCCTCCAGTGTCTGGCTCTGGGCCAAGGGTTCTCGAAGTTTAGCTCCTCAGGGACTCAACCAAGGTGTGTTCTCAGTTTGCTGGGAACTGGTCAGGTTCCCCTAGTCCACATGCAAGCATGCCCCTGGGCTGCCCTGGCCTGCAGACCTGGCCCTCCGCCCTCTGCAGACTCTCTCCTGGACGGCAGCTGCCCCGTCCTGGGCCTCGAGCAGGACTGTCCCCCTGCCCTCCTCACTGGAGCCTGTGTCATCAGCGCTTCTCCCCAACCCTCTTTCTTACCAGCAGACGTTCCTTTGCGGTCCTTAACCAGCGCCATTTCTTCTCCTGGCAGACATTTCTTCCTGCTCCCTGTCTGCTGGGGAGTGTCGCCCAGCCGTCCTGGTGTGCCTTTGCTGTCCCAGGAATGCTCAGGGGAATGACCTGCCCGTTGTGATAACCTGCTAATCATTCTGCTTACACCCAGGGCTCGCGTGGTGGTCGTGAGCTGGGCGGCAGCTGGGTACCACGTGTCTTCCGTGCAGTGCTCGAGGAGGTTTGTGTTGTTCCTTTAGAGCAGCCTCTGCTCGCCACTTCCCCACAGGTGTGCCCACCCTTTCTTGTGATTGTACACCTGCCCAGCTCCCTGAGCAGGTGCACCTACACCATCCACCTGGCTCTTTGAGTTTGCAAGCCTGCCTTTACAAGGGCAGGGACCATAGCTGTCTGTGTGTCTCTGACCACAGGATCCACAGCACAGAGCACGTCAAAGAGCAGGAGCTCAGTTAATGTATGTTGTTGAGTGAACAAATATATTGAGTGACAAAAAGTGCAGAACAGTTTGTTTGATGTGTGCAAAAAATCATCATGATTGTGGGTGCACAGAATCTCTCTGGAAGGATTCGTATGAACTTGGTAACAGTGGATGCCTTGGAGAAGGGAACTGCGTAGTTGGGGGATGGGATGGAAATAGGATACACTGTTCCTTTGGAATTTAATTCAAGTTTTACGAAATTGGAATTTCATTAATAGATGATTACATAATTTTAAAAGATCAAGTCTTGGCATTCGAGGCCTTTCTTGCTATGGGCCCACCCTGGCCCTCCCAGCCCTCGAGCCCCCTGACTCCCATGTAGTCTCTCTTCCTATCCCAGCAGTGCCTTGTTCGAGATGGGGTCCCAGGTGTCGATGGATGTGGGAGCTGTGCATGTGGTGATCGTGGGCGGGGGCTTCGGTGGGATTGTGGCCGCCAGCAAGCTGCAGGCGCTGAACATCCCCTTTGTGCTCGTGGACATGAAGGACTCCTTCCACCACAATGTGGCAGCTCTTCGGGCCTCCGTGGAAAGTGGTAATGGACTCTTTTCTGGGGCTTTCTTTGTGAGAGTGGTCTTGTCACTGCTGTGGGTCTGGGGGTGGTTTTCTCTGCTTACGGCAGGGTGCCTAAATTCCACTATTAGACAAATCCTGGAGAATCTTAAGGTCACTGGCCTTTAGCAACTTCCATGTCAAGGCCCCAGAAGTAAGAGCTTGAGCTTCCCCGAGGATCTGAGCCCTGACTGGCACTTGAGGGGGTAGCGAGTACCCCAGATAGACCACTGGCCCAGCTGTTTGGCCCAGGGTGCCCCTGTTGGAATGCAGCTTAGGAAAGGTTCTGAATTGCTCTGGCCTCCCATGGGCAGCCCAGTTTTACACTGTGACCTCCTTTGTGTCCATTCATCAGGGTTTGCCAAAAAGACATTCATTTCCTACTCAGTGACCTTCCGGGAAAGCTTCCGGCAGGGCCTGGTGGTTGAGATAGACCTGAAGAATCAGACGGTGCTGCTCGAGGATGGGGAGGTGAGCACAGCGGTCCTGACCCATCCCTCTGCTGTCTTCAGGAGGCCCTGGAAGATGAGGCTGCTGGCAGGAGACCTGGGCAGGGCTCCTCAAGGGCTGAGAGAGTTGTCTGTGGCCCCTGAGCCACCCTGGGTGCTCAGCAGAGAGCAGATTCCTCATAAGAGAGGCCTGAGCACAGCAACCACAGGAGTGTGGTGGCAGACGTTTCTGGAGCCCGTCCTGTATCCAGGCATAGTCGTAAGCCTTATGCAGTCTCGTGTAATGCCCACTGTGACTCTGCGAGGGAGGTGGCGTAGCCTCACTTTACTGAGAGACCAAGTGGCTTGCCCAGGATCCCCCAGCTGGTCAGAGACTCAGTGAGGATTTGAACCCAGGCAGTTTCACCCCAGAGCCTACACTCTGAAGGCCAATGTCCCGGACCAGCTCCAGGCCCAGCCAGCCCAGGGGCACCCTCCTCGCTGTCTAAAGGGTGGCACACACATGATTCCACAGCCCCTGGATTGGGAAGTCATTGGGGGCAGAGATTTTCTTCCCTTGTATGTGCATCCTTAGCCCGGGGTGGAGCGTGGGGCCCAGCACATGCCTTCAGTGACTTGAGCACTGTCGGTGAGCTGCCACCAGTCCACTTGTTGTATCGAGGGTCATCTCCAGCTGGGACTCTACTCTGTTCAGAGCTCGGGGGGATTGGACAAAGGAGACCCAGTTCCTGTCCTCAGTGCTTATGTGATTTAGTGTGAACTGGTCCTCCCTGAAGCACTGTAGGGCCCGAGAATCTCCTGCCTGGCAAGGTTACTGAGTCTCTTTGTGTTGTGGCTTTGGGCCATGCTGTTCCGAGTCCTGGAAGGGCCCATGAGGGCGTCTCAGGTCTCCGGTGGGGAGAGAGGGCTGAGTAGGGTACACACCCTCAGGTCACCCTCAGGTCCCGTCCCAGCAGAGCAGCTCTGGTTTAGTCAACTTTGTATATATTTAGGCTCCAAACAGAATTTCCCTCCCTTCCTTTCATCTGTCCATATTTTGTGGGGCAGGGGGAAGTTTCTTCTGAAATGCCTAGGCAGTTCTAAACTAGCTGCACATTGGAAGCTAGAATCCTGCTTCCTCTGCACAAGCAGTTTGCTGTCCCGTTTGCTGTCCTCGACTATGGGGAGCTCATTCGCCCACCTGTTCTGAGTTGGGTGGCTCTGGCAGGAGGTAGAGTCTGCTTCCTTAGGCATTTCCCAGGTTCTCGGGCCACGCTTTGGCCTAACCAGTGTGATGGTTTTCTCCCCTCAAAGGAGGGCTGCTCGGTGTGCCCAGAGGGGCCTCTCCCACCTGGTACCCCTGCCTTGTGGGCCTGAGGTTGGACGCAGACACCAGGCCTGCCCTCACCTTTCTTTTCTCTGCCCCTCACAGGCCCTGCCCTTCTCACATCTTATCCTGGCCACGGGTAGCACCGGGCCCTTCCCTGGCAAGTTTAACCAGGTTTCCAGCCAGCAGGTTGCCATCCAGCTCTACGAGGACATGGTGACGCAGGTGAGCTGCGCGCTGACCAGGTGGGGCAGTGAGGGCAGACCGGGCGGGCCCCCTGGGAGAGTGGAACAGCTGTGGTGACACCTGGGGCTGCAGCAGGGAGACCCCTGGGAGGTGTTCGGGAGGCTGCAGTGGCAGCCATAAAGGTGGAGAAATCTAGAACGAGATCCTGAGGGGAGACCTTTGGACCTATTGTTGAGGTCTGGACATGAGCACCCCAGACGTGCCTGTGTAGCGACTGTGTGACCCGACTCGTCTCTCCTGGGGCTCCCGTTGGCACAGGGCTTTGTGTTTTGTGGAGCAGGCTTGGATCCACGACCTCAGTCAGTTGTTGCAGGGATCCTGAGAGGTGGTGGGTCAGGCCTGCTGTTGGCCCTGAGCAGCCAAGGCGTGGAGGCCCACAGCAGGTGCCGGGGGTGCTGCGTGCCAGAGGCAGGTCATTCCCTCCCTGCGAAGCTGCCGAGGAGCCCGAGGCTTCTTGCACAGCCGTGTGTGGAGGTTGGGAACCTGGTTTGAACTCGCACAGCCCTGGGCCGAGGTCTGGAAGGTGGGCAGGTGGGGAAACCTGCCTGGGGCTGTTGTGAGAGTCCTGGAGGTGACGTGGGAGACGCCCAGCAAGGGCCTGGCCCTGAGGGAGCGCATTTGACCCCACGTTTGGAAAGGGTTCTCTGCTCCTCTTTAGCTGAGGAACCCACCCCCTCGGCTGCACCCCCAGGCGGGGCGGGTCTCAGGGTGGGTTTCCCATTTTTCTTCTCTAGGTCCAGCGTGCACAGTCCATCGTGGTGGTGGGAGGAGGCTCTGCGGGAGTGGAGATGGCAGCAGAGATTAAAACAGATTACCCCGAGAAAGAGGTGGGCAAGCAGCCTTGGCTTTGAACTCTCAGTGGTCAGCGTCTTTCTGTGTTGTCTCTTGACTGTCAGGCATTTCTCTTGGTGGGGAGGCCGAGCTCCCTTAGCATGGAGTGGGGTTGTGTGTTTCCCGTCTCCTGTCTCCTCTGGTCTGCACTTGGGAGTCCCCTAAAGGCCTGTTCTGCTGTGAAATTTTCCTGGAGAGCCAGGGTGTGTCCTCATTCAGTGAGGTGCCCTGCCCTCTGGTCCAACCAGAAGGCTCAAGCCCGGGGAGAAACCTAATAAAGGGTTAACTCCGGTGTCCCCTGCAGTGTTCCAGCCTTTGGGATATAAATGGAGACTTTGGTGACCTCTTTTTGCTGATGACTAGCTGGGTCAAAGACACCCTCACTTGGTTTTTTGTCTGGGACAAGCAGCAGCTTTTTTGGTGTTTAAGAGATGGTAGCCCTCACCCTGGACAGCCCGGGTGGTCCATGCCCTGTGACAGTGTGGGGAGCCTGCAGTGCAGCCCCTCGACTGCCCATGCTGGGGAGGGACTGGCCAGCGCTGCCTCCTGCCCATGGGTGGGTGGCCCTGCTCCCTTCTGATGATGGAGGGACGGAGTTCCTGCCTGGAGCCCTGGAGAGGAAGAAATCCCGACAGGCTGGCAGGTTTGGCGAGGGGCTGAGTGACGATCGGTAATTGTGGGTCCTCGACGCCAGAGCTTGCTTGCAGCTGATCCCAGATCAACTTCTGAGCACCACACAGAACCTGTGGATGTTTTTTTTTCCCTGGGGAAAGGCAGGCTGGTTTTGAAAAGTAAGATCGATATGGGCTAATTTAATTATATGGTTGTTCTCTGACACATTGTTGGAAATTATTATGAGTGGTTGATATAGAAGTTTAATTTTGATTTATGGGGTAAAGAGCAGTCTGAAGTAGTGAGTAACTCACTATAATTTCCATATGTTTATAATCAGTAGACAAATAAGAGTAATAGCAGCTACACTTTATTAAGGACTCAGTCTGTGCTGAGTTATGTGCCTTAAGCACATTTTCCCATTTTGTCATTACAAAATTCCTGTGAGTGGGACCTTGATCCCTGTGCTGCTGAGTCTCTGGGAAGTGTCCGAGTGAGTATCTGAGATGGGATTTCAGCAGGCAGTCATTTCAAAGCCTCAGCTTTGAACATCATTCCAGGCTGCCTCCCACTTCCCTGTGCTGACCCAGACAGCAAGCAGACATGCCTGGAAGCATCAGTTTTAGAACCAGCCTTACTGTAAGTGTCAGCCCGATTTCTAGTTAGAATGTCAACAGCCTATATATAGACTGCATAACTATAAGTGCCCAGGGATGCTTGAAAACAATTTTCCATGTGGACCGAGGTGAGGTGTGGCTTGTGGAGCACTGTGCGGCTGTGGTCGTTTGGCTCCTGGGGTAGGCCAGAGCTGAAAGAATCCTAGACTAGGCGGGGTGGGCTCCAGCCCAGCTTGCTGTTAACTCTTCTGATGTTGGGCGCATTACTTCTCTGGGGCCTCAGTTTCCTCACCTGTAAACTGGAGGCAGGGGAGGAAGTGGGGGAGAGGGACTGATGTGTTTTTAAGCCTCTTTGTGTGAGCAGGAGACTTGGTGGCTCCTTCTGAGGCCATGTGGTCATTTGTCCCCAGGTCACTCTCATTCACTCCCAAATGGCCCTTGCTGACAAGGAGCTCCTGCCCTGTGTCCGGCAGGAAGTGAAGGAGATCCTGCTCCGGAAAGGCGTGCAGCTGCTGCTGAGTACGTGCAAGTTCTGCTCCTGCCCTGCCCCTCTGCTGGCCTAGTGAGGTTTGGTTCCACGGCTTGGTCACTGCCTTCAGCTTATGGGTGACTGTGCTCATCCCAAGCGGTCCCTATGTCCTGGGTGTGAACGTCAAAGCCCGTTAGAGCCTTGCTGTCCAACTGGAGGTTGTGTCTCCTCAGGTGGGGCAGAAGCCCTGGTACTTGTGGGATTTCCATGCCATGGGGGCAGTGCTGTCCTGGCTGTTGCTTTGGCCACAGTATGAGTGGTACCTATTTGTTGAATGATTTTTAAAAAAAGCCTCTCAAGGCTTTGACTTGAATTATGTCTCTGTGGTGGAGAGAATAGGTTGTATTTTGAGGGTAGTGAGGAGTGTGGTTTGCATCCAGAGCAGGAGGGAAGAAGTCCACCCAGCAGGTTAGAGTGTGGGGCTCTGACCCCAGGGGCATGAGCTCCTTGCTTTCCGCGGGTGGGAGGTGTCTGCTCTGTGATGGCCCCGGCTCCTGGTCCCCTCCTAACTGGCTGTGCACTGCCCTGACTAACTTTACTCTCAGGCGGTGCGGCTAGCGGGCTGCTGCTTACAATTCTTGCTCTCGCCTTTGTCGGGGCTGTGCCCGGAGGGCTCCTCCTGCCTGGTTAGGATGGTGAAGCTGATAGGGGGGTGTGGTGGAGGTTCTCCTCAAATAGCTTTTCCCAGAATTTCTTGGGAAACTCAGCCTCACTTCCCCAAATGGCTTCTTGGAACTCTCCTCCCATTGGATCCCTTGGGGCCAGATGTCCCGATTGTGCTTCTCGGGGCAGGAGAGTGGCCTGGGAGCGGGGAGGGAAGGCGAGAGTGGCGTGATTGCCTTGTTGGGCCACAGCAGACCAGGCTTCCCCGGCCTCCATGGTCTCCAGCCTTTCCCAGGTCAGCCTTGGCTTGGGCCCCAGCCTTAATGACATGCCCAACCCTCTGCCAGCCTGCTGGTCATGGACCTCCCTTGACAGGTGAGCGGGTGAGCAACCTGGAGGAGCTGCCTTTCAATGAGTATCGAGAGTGCATCAAAGTGCAGACGGACAAAGGCACAGAGGTGACCACCAACCTGGTGATCGTCTGCAACGGTATCAAGATCAACAGCTTTGCCTACCGCAGTGCGTTTGGTAAGCAGGAGGCTGAGCCAGGGCTGCTCCCAGGCTGCCCCCTCTCTCTAGCCGCCTGAGAAGGCCCAGGCCTGTCTCCCAGGAATTGGCACCTCCCTGCCTTCCCCCTCCATCCCAACAGCTCGTTTGGTTTCTTCTGAATGGTGACATCCAACTTTAAGTTCAGGTTCAGGTCCACTCTTGCTGTGCTTTCCTCAGCTGTGACGATGACTTAGCCCAAGGTGGCCCAAGTGATTTCCAAAAATCAGGGCCCGCCCCCTAGTGGTGAGAGATAGGACCAAAAATTTCTGTTTTCTGTCACTTTCCTTCCTACAGGGATGCGGGGTAATTCCAGGTCAGGTCTTTCTCTCTTCACGGGTTCACTGCTCTCCCCACACTCTGACCCAAACTTTTGGCCATTTGGGAGTATGGCCAGTAATGTGGCCTGTGTTCTAAAGCTCAGCGTTGAACCGTCTAGCTAACTGGAGGTGGGGGAGGTGGATGATGGCCACCATCTTTGAGCTGGACACTCAGTGGCTGCTTCTCAGGCTCCAAGGTTGCTGTGTCCCCAGGTCTCCGTCATTCCTGGATAAGGAGCTCCTGCTTTGTGTCCTGCAGGAATTAGCCAGTCCCAGAAGAAGGAAGGCACTTCAGTCCCTGTGTGGGCATGGGATTGAGAGCTTATAATGGATAGAGAGCAGAGAATTTAACACTTAATTGTCCTAATGTTGTAGTTTCAAAGATAAATTCTTTTAAGTCCCTTAAAAAGAAAAGCAGTTTATGATTTATTAAAGCCCTGCATTTATCTTAAAAATATGACCCATGTTCAAAAAGAAATTTAAGCCTTGGCTAAGTTGTAACTTAATCATTGTAAGTTAATCATTGTTAATCATGGTAAATTATAAAGACTTATATGCATTGTATAAAATGGTACTCGCTGTCCTTCTGACCAGCCTCCACCCTGGAGTAGCGACCTTTGCAGGAAGAGTTCTGAGGTGGAGACTTCAGGCAGAAACCAGTTAGGTGGGAGGCCTGCCTCCTGAGGATGCACCCTGGAGGGCAGCCTGACCACACCAGAGCTCATCGGTGCCGCGTTCTGGTCGCCATTGAACACGCAGCTCAGGATCCTGGTTTTGGGGTTGGTTTTGCCCAGCAGATAGTCACCTGGCCAGCACTGGTGCTCTGAGAGTGAACAAGTATCTCCAGGTGGAGGGCTACAGCCACATCTATGCCATCGGCGACTGCGCCGACGTGAAGGAGCCCAAGATGGCCTATCACGCCAGCCTCCATGCCAACGTCGCTGTGGCCAACATCATCAACTCCATGCAGCAGAGGCCCCTCAAGGCCTACGTGCCGGGTAAGGGGAGGCCCACATGCGTCACAGTTGTAGGAGAGTTGGGGTCAGACATGGTGAAGCCTTTTTGGACTTCAGGATGACTGACTCCTAGAACAAACTCTCAAAGCTGTTTATTACAGAAACGCCCCCTAGAGCTCTTTAAAGATAAATCAGGGACTCACCCACCTCCCTAAAAGTCTTAGGCGTTTCCTTGCCCTGAGACTGAAGGCTCCGGGAAGGGTTTGCGCTCTGGGAGCTGCAGGCCCCTGAATGCTGGGCAGGGTTCTCATTTGTGCATGTGTCTCTGCTCCACAGGCTCGCTGACGTTCCTCCTGGCCCTGGGGAGAAATGACGGCGTGGGCCAGATCAGTGGTTTCTACGTGGGGCGGCTCATGGTTCGGCTGGCGAAGAGCCGGGACCTGTTGGTCTCCACAAGCTGGAAAACCATGCGGCAGTGTCCACCCTGATGGCGAGGCCAGGCGGGAGGTGAGGTACTGCCGCTGCCGGGTGATCGAATTCTTGATGAACGGGACCTGCCTGACAAGTGCCAGAGGGCAAAAGCGCTTTTTCTGGAGTAAAACGCCACTGATGTACTGACAGAAACACAACTTACAGAAAACCAAAAACTAGGAGAGAGACGCATTTGAGAAAGACCCCGCCTAGAGGATTCTTTCTGGGTTTGGCAGGTCTACCTGCACTTGTGCTGGCTGAGTGGTTCACTTGGTCCTAGGAAGGCACAGCCAGCCGTCTCTGCCCCAGGAGCCTCTTGGATGTGCACGTGTGCGCGCACGTGCTCATCCACCTGGGGTGTGGCATTCACAGCTCTCAGGGTTGGAGAGAGAGCTGGGTCTCCTGGTGGCTGGCATCTTGTCTCTGAGGGCAGGAAGGAGAGCCTGCAAAGTGAGACCAGCTAGGGGAGGGGAGCTGTGGTGGAGATGGCCTGCACCCCAGCCTCTCCCATCGTAGTGGGGCTGGGGAAGCCCACACATCCTGCAATGCCTAGGTGGTTAACAGGAGCCTAATTTTAAACTGTTAGCCCCTACAGTCTTTAATCTTCATGAAACTTCTGTATTTCCTTTTTAGATCCTGATTATATACCATAGGTTTACATATAAGAAGAAAGAGTCAGATAAAGTTTCCCTCCTGGTTAGTTCATCCTACCAGAGAGTGAACTTTTACAGAGATAAATGGGGGTTAAGACCAACGCCTGGCCTGCCAGCTGCGGGAGGTGTTCAAGGAAAGGCCGCTGAGCTGATGTGGCCCTCGCGTGGGGTGCCATCTGGCTGGCATTCGGGGGGTAGAGGGAGGTCGGGTGAACCCCTGCTTGCTTCCAGGCTGCTGTCATGGCACATTTGTAAGTGACAAAACTCAAGCTGATGCTGGGGGCAGGGGACCTTGTGGGAACCTTTGTGGTTTTGTGCTTGCGGTTTCCTGGCAAACCCCAATGTCACCTATCTGGAAGCCCAGCCATGTGGCAATAAAGCCTGCCACCAGCCATGTTAAGCTATGTAAGTGACTCCTACTTGCGAGAGAACTTCCAGTCAGGAGGAGCCTATTTTGGACCACGTGGGTTAGATCTCTGTAGCAGAAGTGGTTGATGAGTTCATGTGAATAAATTCAGGCCCAGACCTGCCCACCCTGCCCCACCCCACCCCCTTTTGATGGTGGCCGCTGGGTTCTTGGCCAGAGTCCTGGGGCACCAGCCTCACTAGGATTCTCAGTCCATCCCCTCTTGGCTGTGGCCCATGTCTGTTCCATTTTGTTGCCCAGGCCTCAGGGAGACATCCTCTCTGCCAGAGGATGGCCGCCCCACTGGAGGCTTCACCAGGGCTTTGTTCCTGTGGACCAAGGCCAACCAGGCTCCCCTTCTGGAAGCAGGACCTGCCGCCTGAGAAACACAGGCCATTCTGGTGCTGTCTGACCGCGGGCCTAGCATGGTGGCAGTCTCAGCCCATTAGCGACAGGCCTTGTTCTATTTATAGCACTCTAGAAGTATCTACCCATGGGGACACAGTTTTCCAAACTGAGGAGAATGTTGCAATAAAACAATATGTTGTAAGAAAGACACTGGATCTTTTATTTTTTTTTCCTTTCATTTTCTTTTTCTTTAAAAAAACCCAAAAAACAAAAAAAAGCCTGAAGCAAAACTTTTGTAGGAGTAGTTACAGATGGGGGGGAGGGGGCACTAAAACAGGAAAGACAAGCACCGTGGGATACCTGCCTTGTTTTCTTCTCTTATCACGAACACAGACAGCCAGCAAAGCCCAAGTTACTTTTACGCCCTCTTTCCTTGCAAAAAGGAGAAACAGAAGATTTTAAGAGTTTTGAAAGAGTTTTCTTTCTCTGTGTGTGTGTAAAAGTCAATGCTATAAATCTAAAACGAAGTCTGTTTTTTTTAAAAAGTTCTAAAACAACAGGAAGAAAACACATGGAAAGAACCCCTCGTGGAGACCTGGTTATTACAGACTGAGGCTCTTTTTAAGGAGAATATAAACTGCAGAGGCTCCTTCCATGGGCAGGACTTGCTCCGAAGCCTCTGCTACCCGCTTCCCTTTCAGCCACCCTCTGCTCCCCTGCCGTCACCCTTCCTTTCTCCTTTTAAAAAATAAAGCCCTGCTCCTGTGACTTCGCTCCTCCTCCCATTCCTGCTGGCAAGTGCGGCCGCGGGCACGGGGCGGCTACTTGGTGTCGAGCTTGGCCATCTCCTGCACGTAGATGCCGATGCTCTCGCTGTCGAAGAGCAGGAAGTAGACGTTCTTCAGCGAGGACGCACTGGAGTCATCAAAGTGGGCAGAGATGGCTTTGAGGGTCACCTGGGCGGCCGTCTGTTTGGGGAAGCAGTTTCTGGGCCAAAGGAAAAGAAGAGCCAATGTCACTTTGTTCCCTGGGACCCATGGAGTAACTTTACCCTCAGTTTTGGTGGGGGGTGGTGTGGTTCCTTCTTACCCTGGCACCGGGCCCTCGTTCCTATTACACGGGGTCTCCCTGCGTGCAGGCTGGTCCACGCATGGTCTCCTTTGACCCTAGTCAGAGGGACAGCCTGGGCGGGGCACAGGCAGGGGACGCTGGCCCCACTTTACAGGTGCTACACTGATGCAGAGAGGTGCAATGGTTTTAGCCAAGTTCATAGGACTGGCTGGTGAGCGGTGTCCTGTGCTTGAATCTATGTCACCTGACTCAAGTCGAGCTCTGCTTTAAAAACACTACCAATTCAGCATTTGAAATACCTGGTCTTCAAAAAAGCAAATATGGGTTTTATTACCTCCCTCAAAACTGGTTTATCTACATGCCAGCCCTGGGCTGAGTGGTTAAGTTCACGCGTTCTGCTTCAGTGGCCTGGGGTTCACTGGTTCAGGTCCTGGGTGTGGACCTACACACCACTCATCAAGTCATTCTGTGGCGGTATCCCACATAGAAGAACTAGAATGACCTATAGCTGGGATATATAACCATGGACTGGGGCTTTGGGGAGAAAAAAAAAAAAGAGGAAGATTGGCAACAGATGTTAGCTCAGGGCCAATCTTCCTCACCAAAAAAAGCATATTTAAGACTGGTTTATCTGCTAACCAGTTTATTTCTTTTTCGCTGAGGCAGATTAGCCCTGAGCTAACATCTGTGCCATCTTCCTCCACTTTATATGTAGGTTGCCGCCACAGCATGGCTGATGAGTGGTGTAGGTCAGCACCCAGGATCTGAACCCGTGAACCTGGGCCGCTGAAGTGGAGCACAGAGAACTTAACTACTATGCCACAGGGCCAGCTCCCAAATAGACTGTTGTATTAAAGGGCAAAATTGTATGTTCAAAAGTGCATCTTCATAATTCCTTTTTCATGCACTTAATGTTCCTCTCACTAATGCATATGGACGTGCCAATGTTAATTTCAGCAGCAGTGACTCTGGGCAGGGCCCCAAGCAGGAGGAAGCCATCATAGAGCTGTCTGCCAGGCTGGATCATGGCACCACACTCTGGGGATGCAGCCATTATGGTCATTTGGGGTCAACTGCCAAGTCCCCTTGGGTGGGTTCAGGATGGGCCCTGCCTAATATGAATTCTTCTCACTTGTATATTGTGTCGCAATCCAGAACATCGTGCACGTGGTCCCAGCTATGTAAAGAATCCAGCCTGAAGTGCCCTGGGCCCGGGCTGTGGAGACCCAGCACCAATTGCTTAGGGTGAGGTAGGATTACAGCAGGAGGCTAGACTCATTATTTCCCTCTTAGCCTTTCCACGGCTCCAAACAGACTCTTTAGAGTGTAAACCATGTTTGTGTTAGAGGGGCATCTCTCAAGGGAGAAGGCGTTCAAAATTAAAGCAGTGACTCGCTTTGGCTGTGAGCGTGCAGGGAGAGGATATGCTGCATGTGAGGACAGAGAGCCTCATTATTTCCCTGAAATGCTGCTCTTGCACCCAGTGGGGGTTTGTGACAAAAAATCATTTATCCTAACCTCCCAAAGCAAACCCTCGGTGAGAACCTTCCACTGCTCGGCGTGTATTTGTCACAGCCTCAGCCTCCTGGCTCTCCTGCCCCCTGGAGCAGCACAGGAATCCCCTGGGGATGCTGAGACCATAGGTCTGGGGTGGGGTCGCTGCTACTGGCCGTGGACCACTTTGAGCGGCAGGCCTTTGAGCCTGGTCTTCTCTGATCATGTGTCCTAGACAGGGACAGCAGGTGGGAGCGTGGGCTTTGAACACGGCAGACTCTCAGAAAACAAGCTGCCCTCCGTGCTCTCCAAAGCTGCCCTCTCCCTGTGTTCTGAAGGATGGAAACTGGGTTTCTTGCCCTGTCACCTGGTCAGCAAGCTTGGCTGCGCTGGCAGTCCTTGGTTATGTCTTCTAGAATGAGCAGACTAGGTGTGAATAAGGGGAGGGCAGCTGGTGCCCAGGGAGAGGCCCAGACTCAGAGCCCCCCGCCCGCCTGGAGGAGGGCACTTACCTGCCGCTGGGGAAGGGTGGGAACGCCACAGACTTTAGCTTCTTGTCCTCTGCTGCTGATAGGCAGTTTTTGATGGTCTCTTCAAGCTGTTCTTCACATTTGTCGGATCCCCACTGAGGGATGTGACAGTGGATGACAAATTTGGCTGCGAGTCCACTGGATTGGCTGACGGCAGCTGGGACATGAGAGAGAAATGCTCCAGGTAATTTCCTATGCCTTCACCTTAAGCCAGGGGGTTAGGTGGGACGTCATGTGTACCTCTTAGATGCTGGGGGACTAGGAAGCAGTGGAGGAGTTGGCTGGACAATGTTCCATGCTTCCAGCAGGGACTGCACGTTTACCAGAAAGCAGGAGCTGTGTCGCAGTTGCTTTGGACAGTTGGCACAAGCTTCAGATAAACGTGTTCAGTGCTGATGTGGCAGCATGTGACTTTCACACGGTCTGCCAGCTAGTCACTAGGTCAGGCTGCCTCCTGACGATGGCTCCTAACCAGAGGTACACATCAGAAACATCTCTGGTGGCTGTGGCGGGCTGAGGAACAGCCTCCCCAAAATGTCCACGCCCTAACCCCTGGAACCTGTGAATGCTACCTTACATGGCAAAAGGGACTTTGCAAATGCTATTAAGTGGAGGATTTTGAGATGTGGAGGTGATCCTGGATTATCTGGGCGAGCCCTAAATGTAATCACCCAGGCCCGTGTAACGGGGAGGCAGGAAGGTCAAAGCTGGGAGGAGGCCCTATGACGACAGAGCAGATTGGAGTGATGCAGCCAGGAGCCAAGGGATGTTGCAGCCTACAGGCGGGAAGAGGCAAGGAACCACTCCTCTGAGAAGGAACCAGCTTGGCCAGCACCTTGATTTTTAGTCTTAAGACTCACTGTGGCCTTCTGACCTCCAGAGCTCTGAGAGAATAAACATGTGTTGTTTGAAACCACTAGGTATGTGGTAATTTGTTACAGCAGCAACAGGAAACCAATATAATGGCTTTTAGGTTTTTAACAAATAGATATGTCCATCCCCGGCCACCCACACCTCCTGACCTAGTGTGTCTGGTCTAGGACTGTGCTTGATGATGTTAGGACCCGCTGTACCTGGCTGCATGCTCCCTCGGACAGGGACTGCCTTTTGATCAGCTCTACATCCCCGAGGAGTCTGCAAACAGCAGGGGTTCAAAATGGGTGGTGAAATTGAATTTTGCCAGCCTCATCCCATAATTTCAGATCATACTCCTTACTTTGCTTTTTACTCCCCCAAACCCACTTCCCACCAGTGACACAGCTGATAAGCTCTGTGGGTGCTGAGGAGCTCGAGGGAAGTCCTGTGGCTGTTGATCCCCAGAGGAGGGGTTCAGTCGGACCCACTGGCCACTCTCCAGCCCCCTGGGGCAGCTGTGGCTGCAGCCATGTGCTGCTCACTCCAAAGCCACCCGCCTGGGGGAGCTGGGGCTCTGTGCCACTTGTGTAGTGGGAGTCCCTGGCCCTCCTGAGTGGCCAGGCTCTGGGAGCTGGGGGCAGTTTAGGCAGCCTACAGTCCCTGGGGGCAGCGTTTGTAACATAAATGTGTGCCTGCTGCCTTCTGGAGCGGTGTGTGGGGTTGGTTTGAAAGATTTATTTGAAATATATGATGCCCACCTAGTTTATGAGCAGTGTTTCCCAGCGACATCCACACTGTTGGAGAAGCTCTGACTGCACGTGGGGGTGCAGGGGCACCCCCAGTCTGTCGGCTGAGCCTGTATGTTCCGTGCCTTCTGACGGAGGGAGTGAGCGAAAGAATCAGCCAACAGCCTCCACTACTACGGAGGCAGCGGTCATGAGTGGGGTGACTCTACGACCGTGTACATTTGGACAGAAGCAGAACATCCCTGCTGGCCTTGGAGTCTGGGGTTGCTCTGCAGAGACCCCCGTACCCTGGGGACTGGCCCCGCCTGCTGGGGGCAATTTTCCCGAGGCCCTGGCTGCTCTCAGATGCTGGAGAGACTCTGGCTCTTCACAAACTGGGTTGACTTATCCGGGTTGACTGGGTTGACGTATATTTAAAATATGATCACGTTACCAGCTGAATGTCATTCTTTTTAATGTAAAGTCATTTTTAAGTAAGAGGAATATATTCCTAATGGCAATGTTAACTCAAACATTTAATCAAGAAAAAAATGGCGTGCCTCTCATTCCTTTGATGCCCTCTATTTACACTAGATTTTGAAAGTTTCATGATCACACATCAGCCTAAAACGACTATTTCCATGACAGTTGGAAATGGAAAACGCAGCTGTAGCTGTAAAGATTTATAGTGTTCTCTAGAGGGGCCAAGGACTGGGACACTGATATTTGGTAGAAAATTATTATTCTATTAACACTCTTTATCCGATATGATTGATGTCACCTGGTGAGTCACCTTCACCTGGTGAAGACCTGTGCTCTGAGGATGGCAGTGCTACTGCAATGAGCTTCCAGAACTTTCCCTCTGGTGAGCCATCAGTGTGGAAGGACTGACACCTTCTCAGAGTCACACAGGGAAAGGGGGCTTCAGGGTGGTCCCCCTGCCCCACTGGGAAGCTGCTACTGGTCTCGGAGACACCGTGGTTTTCCTTCTGCCTCAGTTTCCTGCAAGAGTTTCTCTTCTTCCTGCCCATCCGGCCCAGTGCTCTTCTCTCTGCTGCAGGAGGTGCTCAGCCCTGGGTCCTAAACAGCCATCTGCAAACCATTTTTCTTTTCAGCTTTCACCAACTGCTTACCAGTGATGTGCACCTCAGTGACCTTCCTGGTGCCCCGTCTGGTGCCCCAGGTCCAACACGTGCCCAATGAGATCATCATTCTCTCCCGAAACCCAATTCCCCTTTCTCCATCTCTGTCACTGGACCCACCAGTCAGTTTCCTCTGACTTGTCTCTTCCAGACCCATCTGCTTCATTTCCACTGCCACTGCCCAGCCCTGTCTCAGCCCGCTTCCCGGCTGAAATCAGGATGCACCTTACAGTCGCTGTCAGCCTGGACTGAGCCGAGTTCTTCCAGAGAGAAGTTGCATTTGCTTTTATGCCACCAGGGAACACTACCAGTCCAGGGTCATATTCCACTAACTTCTTTGCCTGAGATGTTTGGGCCACACTGGATTTGGCTGCAAATCTGTGGGAGTACCGACTTGTGGTTCAGATTCTCTAGTGAGGCTTTTTTCTCCTCGGTCCACCCAATGCCAAGGTCAAGATGTGGACTGGCTGCCCTTTTTGCATGGTGGGTTCAGGCCTTGCTTGCTTTTAAACTGAATGTGTCGTGGCTTTATGTGGGGTCTACTATTGGACACCTCATCTTGGAAATTTATCCTTTCTTTTTTTTTTTTTTTAAAGATTTTATTATTTCCTTTTTCTCCCCAAAGCCCCCCAGTACATAGTTGTATATTCTTCGTTGTGGGTTCTTCTAGTTGTGGCATGTGGGACGCTGCCTCAGCGTGGTCTGATGAGCAGTGCCATGTCCGCGCCCAGGATTCGAACCAACGAAACACTGGGCTGCCTGCAGCGGAGCGCGCAAACTTAACCACTCGGCCACGGGGCCAGCCCAAGAAATTTATCCTTTCTTAATGGGATAAACAGTAAGAGCACATCTTACAAATGATAGTGTTTTAAAACTCAAGGAAATATGATATTAAAACCTGAGAAACTGTCTCCCCTTTTCCAGATTCACCTCACCAATCCCTTCTTTCCAGTATTTTTTCCACTATTCCCTTCTTTCCACTCTTGGCCCGACTGTGGATACTTAGACCAAGCAGATGTGCACCAGTGTCTCAGCTCGTGATTGCTTCCTGCAGCCCCTCCTCCTTCTGCAGTCACTTCTGTTTCTTCCAGTGAGGCTTCTGCAGTCCTTTCAGCAAGGGGCCGTGGATTTCTGACTCAAATTCTGCATGTCTGAAGTTGTGCATCTTTTACCCTCCCTCTTGAATAATAACATAGCAACGTGTGGAATTCTTGGTTGACAGCTTTTTCCCCTCATTGCTTTGAAGATATTTCTTTCCCGCCTCCAGGCATTCTTTGCCCAGGAGAACCGTCTTTACAAACAATCAGCCTTTCCTCCTGGGTTCCTTTGCAGGTCTCTCTTGATATTTGAACTTGTGAAGTGTCATCACAATGGGCCTGGTTTTGGATTTTTTCATTTATTATACTCAATATTTTCAACCTGAGAGCTCATGTCTTTCATTCTGGAAAATTCTCAGCCATGTAGTTTTTAAATACTGCTCTCTACCTTCCATGTCTGCCTCTGGGACTTGGTTTAGAAGTGTGGCAGAGCCTCCATTCTATGTGGGGGCTGGTTTTCTCTCCTTCCTACCCTCTCAGGCAGTTGCTGGGTCCCTCCCCAGACCCCTGTCCAGATCCAGTCTCATATGGCCGATTCGGAGCTCTGTCTCATGGTCATACGGGGTACGTGGCAGATCCACATGCTGAGCCAGTGGGCAACATGGCCCCAGGCCTGGGTGAGGGGCTCTCTGCTACCGGAGGAAACAGATTTCACAGTGGCCATGGTCCTGCATGGAGGTCAGAGCTTCGGCTCCTGTGAAGGCCATGGGAGTTCTATCCAGCCCTTGTTTTGAGCAGTGAGCTTGGCTCTGCTCCCCTCCAAGCATGAGGTGATTCTGGTCCCGTCACCGTGTAAGAGGTGACCTGCAGATGGCCCTGCATATTACCAGACGTGCCCAGCTGCTGCCGCGTGCAGCTCTTCTATCCTTGTCCACACGTACGTTTATCTTATAGTTCAGTGTGGCTCTGTCTTAAAATTTTAAAGAAATTCTATCTATCATTGCTAGATGGATGGGGAGTGCTACGGGCAGACTGTAAAGTGTGGACTCCTGTTCTTTCTTCACTGGCAGCCCCCATTACTTTCCGAGCAATCACATCTGATCATGACAGTCCTTGGCTTAAACTTTCAAAGGTGCCTGTCTTGTCTCTATAGGGTCAGATCTGGATCTTAGCACAGCCCATGGGCCCAGGCTCATCTCTCGCTGCTGTTTTCTCCTACCTGCCATCTCCCTGCTGGCTCATGACCCGAGCTTTCTCACACACAGTGCCCTACTGCCACCATGTCCCTGCCCCCAAGTGGGTCTTACATCCTCATGGACCTGCCCCCCGCCCCCCAACAGGGCAGAGCTCAGCAGTGCTGTTCCCACCTCTCTGCCTGCTCTGTGCTCACGTGTATATCTATCTGTCTTTCTTTCCAGACTGTCCAGTGCTGAGGGCAGGAGTGGGGGCTGTCTTTGGAGGCCCAGCTTCAGGGCGGCACTTGGCACCAACTAGGTGGTCACTGGGGGTGGTGTGGGTGGGAACCCAGATCTGAAGTTGGACCCAACTGTCAAAAAGCTCCCCAGTAGCCTTGAAAACAGATGTTCAAAAAAAACATGGGCACAAATGTTCATAGCAGCTCTAGTTACAACAGCCAAAGGTGGAAACAACCCAAGTGATGAATGGACAAAAAAAAGGGAATATTAATCAGCCATAAAAAAGAAGGAAGCACTGACACATGCTACGACACGGATGAACCTCAAAAACATTATGTTAAGTGAAAGAAGCCTCCTCAATATTTCAGGGTTGTATAATCTTGCTCACATGAAATGTCCAGAAGAGGAAATCCATTGAGACAGAAGGCAGACTGGTGGTCGCCAGTGTCTAGGGGAGGGCCTGACTGCTTAACTGGGCTCTACTGGGAGTGATAAAAAGTTCTGGCACTAGAAAGTGGTGATGGCAGAACAACACTCTGAGTGCACTTCACGCCACTGAATTGTATGTAGACTTTTAAATGGTTACCATGGTAGACCTTATGTCATGTGCATTTTACCACACACACAAAGTTATCCAGTAGCTCCAGACCATTTTTGGATGATCTGATGCAAACTGACTGGAACTATCCAGATGCTTTCTAGTCCCCGAAGTATATGAAATGATCTCCATGGGCTCCTCAAATTATCTAAGAGACGCCAAAACAGCTTTCTGATTAGTTATGGCATATTTTGCTTTGCAACCTGAATGGGCATGAAGCCTATCCTGCTGGAGAGGAGGGTGGGGAGGCCGTGCGGGGGTGTGGCCCAGCTCCCCTCTTACCTTCAGCAACCTCCAAAGGACCTTGGGATTTTCGAAGCTCCTTTACTGTTTCCAAGAACTCTTTTCCCCCAGCCTTTTCCAAGGCCTTACCTGTGAAGGAGAACAACGGGAAGCCATTCTAGTTGCTCTTTTCAGTGTCATTAATTATACTATTTGACATATTTTTGCTAGGCCTTAAAAAAACAACCCAATCATGCCTAGAAAGTAGGAAGCAAACTTTGCACTTGAGAGACTGGCTGCCAGTGGCCACGGTGGCAGGGTCTCTGGGCCTCTGCCCAGCAGGACTTAGACTCTAGTCTTAGAAACTTAGATTCTAGTTTTAGAAATGGTTTTAAAGGAACGTTTTAGGGGGTGATTTCGCCATAAAGCAGTTGCCAGCATGAATCCTAAAGGTGATCTTTTTAAAAAGCTGAGGCTCTAGTGTTGAGTTCTCTGGGTTCAGTACCCACGTTGTATTGGTTAAATGTGTCCGAATTTCATGGCAGCTCCCCACACTGGGAGCAGCTCACAGACCCTGCAGCCTGCCTCTAGTCACCAGCTCCTCCGTGGTCCCAGGGCCACCGGTGGGGATGCAGCCACATGGGGAACTCATGCCTAAGGTGACAGATGGCTCAGCCGGAACGTCTGGTGGAGAGCTCTGGGGTCCTGTTCCCATCTCATGACCACGGTCCTGCTGGGAGAGCCCTCAAGTCTTCAATTTCCTACTCACTATTTCTGGGCTGGGCTTCCAGAGGCCATGTGGACCCCCGGGAGCTGGCAGGACTCCACCTCTGTGCACCTCAGGCCTCTGAGATGACATGTGCGTGTTCTGTCCAGACTAGGATGGCCTGCTCTCGAGTCGGGGATGAGGTATTTTTTCTTCTTATGAATTTGGTGATCTGGATGTCTGGGCAAGTCTCAGCTCTCTCTATGGTTATTAGTTGCTGTTGTTATTATTATTATTTATTATTCAGTTCAGAGGCTTCCCTAGAGGCTGGGCTCCACACTCAGACACTCAAGTATACTTTGAGGCCACAGTACATTGTGCAGATCATTTAGGAAAAATGTCTATTCTAGGAGTGGGGAGGGGGTTTCTTCATGACTGTGCTTGGGTTTCAGTGACACTACGTGGAAATGGTGATCACGGGCTAGGCCAAGTGCCTCTCAGTCTCCTTTCTGGCCCTCCGACTCCCGGCCAGCGTTGGTCTGCTGGGTCACAGAAGCCTGGAGAAGGCTGGGCAGGGCAGCTGGTAGCCAGGTTCCCGCTGGCTCCAGGCAAACTAGGTCTGAGTGGCTCCTCTCTGCCCTCGGGGCAGGGCTGGATGGGGCCATGTCAAAGGGAAGTGAGTCCACCCCTTTCCTGAAGGAAGGAAGCGGTTAAGCAGAAGGTAGCCTGGAGACATGACGCGAGACTGTCTCTCTGCGGAAGCTCCAGTGGAGAAATGAAGATGGAACGCTTGCATGAGAACAGCCCCATCTTGACAAACCCGGAGACGGAGCATGGCGGGGAGACAGTCTCCTGACAGAAGACATTCCATCACTGACCACGTGGGTTTAACAAAATGTGTGAACCTGAACGTCATTAAGCCTCTAGATCCAACTACCAACTTACAAGAAAGACAGAGAAGAGACATGTTTAATGACACCAGGAGGGTGCAATCAACAAAATCCAGACCGTGGGAAACCCCCTAGGAAAAGGGCCTGGCTTCCTCAACAAATACATTGCAAAAGTAAAAAAAAGAGAGAGAGAGAAAGAGATGAAGAGACAGATGAACCTATGGGAAATAAGAGACTTATCAACCAAATGCAGTGTGTGGACTTAATTGGATCCTGAATCAAAAAGTAAAAATAAAAAAAGTAAACTGACACTTATGATGCAATTGGGACTTGAACGTGGACTGGATATTTAATGATATTAATTGTTTTAGTTGGGCTAATGGTACTGTGGTTATGTCATTGAAAAAACAGCCCTTGTGGTGCTGGCCCGGTGGCATAGTGGTTAGGTTCTCACACTCCACTTCTGCCCAGGGTTCACAGGTTTGGATCCTGGGCGTGGACCTAGCACCACTCATCAAGCCACACTGTGGCAGCATCCCACATAAAATAGAGGAAGATGGGCACAGATGTTAGCTCAGCAACAATCTTCCTCACACACATGATAAACAATAGCCCTTGTCATTCTGAAACATTCACAGATAAAATAGTCTGACATCTGGGGAAAGGGGGTGGGGGTAGAGCTGAAAGAAACATGGTCTTGGGTTGATGATATTGCAGCTGGGTGAGTGGAGTTTAATTATACTCTTCTGCTATTTTTGTGTATGCTTGAACTTTTCTGTAATAACATATAATGCTTTAAAAAGAATAAATCAGGGGCTGGCCCCGTGGCCGAGTGGTTAAGTTCGCGCGCTCTGCTCCAGGAGGTCCAGTGTTTCGTTGGTTCGAATCCTGGGCATGGACATGGCACTGCTCATCAAACCATGCTGAGGCAGCATCCCACATGCCACAGCTAGAAAGACCCACAACGAAGAATATACAACTATGTACCAGGGGGCTTTGGGGAGAAAAAGGAAAAAAAAAAAAAAAAAGAATAAGTCAGGGCCTTATCTGCACAGGTGAGTGGTTTGGGCAATGGCAGTGGAGAATGGAATCATGATGGGAGGGACCCTTTCCAACAACTCAGCAATGCTAGACTATCATTTATCAGATGCCTAGGAGCCCGGGACCGTGCTGAGCCCCATCCATGTGATACCTCATTTAATCTTCACAGCACCTCCAGGAGACACATATGATTGTCATCTTCACTTACAGATGAGGAAACTGAGGTTCAGAGAGGTTAAGAAACCTGCCTAAAGTCACACAGTTAGGAAGTGATTCAGAGAATCCAGGACACAGACCCATGCTGGCTCTAGAACCTCCACTGCTGGGATCTGAGCTTGAGTTTTTGCTCCAATATCAGTATTCTTTCTATTCTACCATTACCACACCACTTAAAAAAAGAGAAATATCTTTATTGTTTTCCTGATATGAAAATGCAAGTACGATAGATAAAGCAGGAACACTGCAACTTGTTTGCTTATGAGAAGCTAGGACACTTCCAAACAGAGCTCAAGATTAAGGCCACTAGGGGGAGCCTTTCCACAGAGGAGGAGGTGAGGGCAGTTGGTAGGGCCTGGGCTGGGTCTGAAGAGTGGAGACCTTCTCTACGTTTGCAATAGAAGTCCTGTTTCTCTGTAATGATGTTTATCCTCCCAGTGCTGTCCTATCTCCTTTTCAGCAAAGGAGGTAGCCTCTGATGCCAAAAAGGAAGTGTAAGTGAGCCCAGCAGCCCGGGCCTCTGTGCTCCCACCCAGGGCTGAGACTAGCACTCGCCCGGCATCACCCACCTTGGAGGCCAGCGCTGCATCCAGGGAGAAAGCCCTTTGCTCACTTCACTCTCTCATCGGAGAGTTGAAGGCACCGCCGTCTTGTAACATGGGTGAGATGGTGACCATTTAGGAGGCTATTATTTCTAGTGCCCTTGATAGCTTACCCTCCCAAGCTCCTCTGCCCAGCCTGCTGACAACTCCTCCCACCACTCGTGGGACGGGCGGCAATCCACTTGTAAAGGAACTCAAGGTATAGCCTTTCAGACGACCTAACTTTTCCCAGATGTCTGTTTCCTTTTCACCAATGGCATTCTCAATATTCAAGCTTAAAACTTATGTGAAGTTTTACCCAAAACATGTTCAACAATGTTCATGGTAGTATTACTTATTATAGCCCAAACTGGAAACTACCCAAATACTGCCAATGGTAGAACGGATTAACAAATTGTGGTATATTCGTACAGTGGAATACTGCACAGCCAAGAAAATGAATGACCTGCACCACACTCAACAACATGGGCCGATTTCACAAACACAAAGCTGAGCAAAAGGAGCTAGACACAAAAGAAGACATAATGTGTGATTTCGTCTATATAAAATCCGCAACGGATGACACCCCTAGATGCTGTCAGAGACAGGACAGTGGTGACCCTCGGAGGGAATGGTGAGTTGGGGGGGGACTGCTGGGGTGCTGGTAAGGTTCTGCTCATGATCAGGGTGCTGGTTACAGTTGTGCTCACTCTGAGAAAAACTCATCACGCTGTGCACAAATGATTGGTTTCTATATAATACTTCAATGAAAACTTCAAAAATGTATGCAGATTTAAAACAAAACTATTCTCTAGTAATGCTGTTCAACTGCATACAAAGGCAGAGTTTGACACGGTGCCCACGCTGGGGATACCCAGTTAACAGTGACTGCCTTCACAAGAACTTGCCGGAACAGTGGCTATTCTATGGCGCCTCCACCGAAGTCTCAGGACCTTACCTATGTCTTCCTTGAGGTCGATTTCGGCTGTGGTCGGGTGGACAATGCCCTCTACTCTCATGGAGCCAATATGGCTGATGTCACTCTGGGTCAAGGAGAGCTGTGTCAGGAAGAAAAGATGGAGAGCGTTGGAAGGATCAAATCCTATTAGAAATCTTGACATTTTACCTCACGCCTGTTAATTCTCTCAGTTGTTTATGCCGAATGTCAACAGAAAGGGCTGCTCACAGAGCAACCGTCTCATTTCCCAGGTGTTCAGTTTTCAGTGTGCTCTTCTGAGCTCAATGGATGGGATTTTCACTCTGAGGCTAGGAGCAGGTAACAGCTCTGCCCCTTTCCAGGAGTAGGAATGGGACCTCCCCTCCTCTTTCTGTCCTTATAGCTATGCCTTTGCTTCCCAATCTGGGTGACCCGGTGTCGGTGACTATGAGTAGCTCCTGTGAGGGAGCCAGGGCTTGCTCTCTCCTTTCCCCTCAGTACAGACCTTTGGGTGCAGGGACCACCTTGCTGGAGAGGAGCGATGGGCTCCGGGATTCTGACCTACCTGGCCACCCCGCCGTATGGGGACCACAGTCTTGGGCTACACTAGTGAAATGCTACCCCATACGATCATGGCTGAGCGGAATGGAGGGCATTCACCATCATCTCCCCATGTGAGCAAGAGCTTTCTGCTCCCCTAGAGAAGTGAGAGAGAGCTAATCACCATGGAACTCTGGACAGCCCTTAGAGGGGACAGAAATGCCACCTCTGCGGTTCCCTGCTTTCATCAGAGATGAAGTAGGAATCTGCCACATTTTTGCTCTTTCTAACATGCCCTTCCAAATGGCTTCAAGAGAGGCTCACACTATTGTCAGGCTGCAGACATTCAGCTACCAAAGATATGATGAACTGACTGTGTCCTCATGTATCTTATTTTAGCCCTAGTTGACTGGTAGATAAATTATCTGTTCCGTAAACTTTACGCCTGTGGGAATGAATTATTTGCATGTCTGGCTGGACGGCTGCTGTGCTGCTGAAGGCTGTTCAAATGTATAGCCCTGTTTGTTTTCTTTCTGCTGTTGTGAAAGGCAAGCCGACTGAATTATTGGCAAATAATTTATTTCTAACACCGGGGATATTCAAGAAACATATATTCCCATTTTCTTTCTTTGATACATGACATTGAACCATGGAAGGCAGCCCTCCCAAAGGCTGCTGGAGATAGCAGGCTATGGATTTTTTGGTGGGCACAGAAATAATTGGAGCATAAGGAATTCCCAGAAAAACCAGTAATGCCATCCCATCTAGTGACTAGAAAGATTCCCTACGCTTACTTTGGCTGACCAATGTCAGCATGAACAATTCTCAGTGCTAAAGAGCTTGTTTAATCTCACAACGAACGCAGACACTGCCGTAGCTCTTTAGCTTAAAAATGAATAATTCAAGACTAGAGTGAAAGCCGTATTAGGGGAGCGGGGGATGGAGGAGGCACCATTGCTGTAAACAGTAGGTTATAGACACGCACTGCTATTTTACTACAGTGTATTACGATTCTCTTTATTACCTTCTGCCCTAGAACAAGGCTCTTAGAAGACAGGATGGTGAATCCATCCCCTGGCCCATCCTCAGTGGTGGAATTTGAAGTTCCTTCTTTATCGCTGTCCTTCGGTTTGGACTATGGGTAGAAATCAGAATGACAGATGGAAAATAATCCAGAGAAAGCCCAAAGCGGCTTTATTAAGTTCTTCCCACAGCTACCAGCAACTTGGATGGGAAAGGACGTGGTCAGGCATTAAGTTCTGCTGTTTTTGACGGAGGGAAGCAAGAGACAGCAATATGAGGGAAAGACAAGAGTCCCGCCAAAACTACAGTGTGTTACAGGGCACCCTGGACACGGCACGTGATTCTGCTCTTTTCAACACCTGCTCCTTATGACAAGCGTCAGAACCGTGTGGGGCCATTCACAGCACACTGCTCAACTTCTCTTCTCCCCAGGATTCCCCGGGGCTCGGGGGTAGTGGGGGAAACTCGTACAATCTTTTGTGTTACCATGGAGGTTGGTAGAATGAAAATCTGACCATCTCTGAAGCAGCACTGTCCAATAGAACTTTCCACCATCCGAGAAATGTTCCATGCCCGTGCTGCTCAGTGCTTTTGAGCACTTGAAATGTGGCTGGTGCAACTGAGGAACTGTATTTCTAATTTGATTTACTCTTCATTAATTTTAATTCCCAAAGTTAAATAGCCACATGTGGCTAGCAGTCACCGTGCTGGGCAGCACAGGAAGCATCACGCCACAAATGGCATCTGAGCTACAGCTCCTCAGCATATAGACTCTCTGAAGACCTGAAGTTCCACCGGCTGACCTCAGGCAACTATTCAGGGGAGACGGGAGGGTTTTCAGGATGTAACAGGGAGCTCTGCAGGGAAATGCAAAGAAATTTCTGGGCTATCATCTCTCACGGCAGGTTTTGCTGGGGGCAGTGGAAGGGATCTGGAAACATGAAGACCAACCCACGCTTTGGGTTTGGGAACCTCTAGTGGATCCTGCTTAAGGATTCGAGCTCTAGTCTCAAGGGCCCTTTATTCTTCTCCATACACCTTCTTGTGCTTTTCTCCCAGCACCAAGCAGTCCCCAGTCCTTCAGCGGTGCTGGCTACACCCTCATCTCTTGATCATTCGACTTTCCCCCCGCTCTGAGCATCCCACGCTCACAGATGCAGCCGCGCTCACCTTTTTGGACGTCCGTGGTTTGGCAGCCTTGGATTTCTTGCCCCCTTTCTTGCCTGACGTGGCCTTCCTTCCTCTTTTCTCTGGGGGTGGGGAGAGGATAGTTTCTGACTTGCCTTTGGTCCCTCGCTTCTTGGCCAGCAGCTCAGGGTGAATTCTGGGCAGAACGCCTCCACTGGCGATGGTCACTCCTTTCAATAGCTGAAGAGAGAAAACGCATGAGCTTGGACAGCGAACAGCTTGCTGGTTCTGGATTCAATACGGTTCTAACGGCTGGCAAAACAAGCGTTAAATCTGGTCTTTGCCTTTGGAAGATACTGCAGAGTACGCCGTTTAATTGGCTTTCTCGTTTCACTCGTAGAGCGTGTCTCTGTAGGGATCAAGGCAAGCTGTGATCTTGTACAGAAAGCCAAACAAGCAAAGCAAAATGAAGGGGTATAGAGGTTGAAACCAGGGATGCTGTCCAGGGCTCTGGCATTCCAGGCATAACAGAGGATAAAGAGCTTCACATGCAGGGAGCGCAGCTTGACGAAACTAGGTTCAAAGGTTAATGCTCAGGCTAGACCCACTTAACAACAGACCAGTGGTCTCCGCTCTTTGGATCATGCATTCCATCGGTTAAACATGCTTGACCGTGCACCTCCCAAATGATCTGTTTCCTCTCACTAATTGACATGTGCCACCACACGAATACATTCTGCGCATCCTAAATGGCACTACTCAAAGTATGGTCTGCAACCAGGGCTGGTCCACAAACTGTTAGTTACCTGTCTGTGACAAAGGAAGTACAAAAACACAAGGAAGAGTCTAGAAACTCTTATAGCAAACTGACAGAATTATTGTACTTCTGTTGGATCTAATAACAAAAAATTATGGTTTATAGTTTGTATGTTTTCGTTTTTTATTTTTCTAGAAATTTTTTTAATTGTACTTTTGGAAACTATCAGTCCACGATGGATTTAAAATGAGAACTGATTCTTCACCACAGACAGCTTGAGAAGAAAGAGATTAAAAAATAAATATAAATAAAAGTTCTCATCCTATTTATTTGCCACTTTGCACATCCTTAGGGGGGATTCACTCCACTCTGGAGTCAGTTCTGAAATATAGGGGGTCAGTTCTAATATATAAGGAAGCACTCTCCTGCCCTCATCAGAATAAATAGTCAAGAAAGCCTGGGTGAAGAAACTGTAAAGAGAATAACGTGTGTGCTGCGCGTTCCCCAGCCACACACAGAGCTTGCTTTTAAAGAGGAAAAGGCCTGGCAAGATCCAGAACATATGATGGTACCTATTCCAGAGGCAATTTTCTTTTCACTCTGAATGACCTAGCTAGAAGAATTTGTTCTTCTCTTGTATGATCAGAATTCTTTCGTATAAAAGTGCCGGGAACCGAGGCAGGAACGGTTTGTAAGCAGCAGGGTCCAGGTGCAGTGTGTGTTTGGCAAACCCATCCCATGGCCTGTCTCCAGGCTTCACACCTACCTGATTGAGCTCCTCGTCATTGGCAACAGCCAGCAGGATGTGTCTCGGCGCTATCCGCGCCTTCTTGTTGTCCCTTGCGGCATTCCCAGCCAATTCTAGAATTTCAGCTGAAATTACAAGGGGGAGTTAACAGGCAATCACAGAAAAAGGTCGGAGCTTTCTAAAGCTTTCCTTTGGAAATTGTCTTTGAGTTTGATCACATTTATTCATTTGTGAGTTTTATGTCTGGGCCTGGAAAAAAAATGCAGAAGGCCGAAAAGAACTCAGGTCACAGACAAGTAAGATATTTTAGCAAGACTTGATATATGGTCCTGTGGCAAAGTCTTCTAGTTATCCCTTGACATGAATTCTCCCCCAGCTTCCTTATATATGGACCTCTTTTTGCTGCACCCATAACCACAGGAACAAAGACAGTATTTCCCAACCTCGTTTGTTGATAAGTGTGGTCACGTGACTAAGTTCTGGCCAATGAAAGGCAAGCAGTCATGCTGTAGGGTACCTCTGAGAAGTGTCCATCAATGAAGGGATTGTGCCCTTCGTCCCCTTCTACTGGTGGACTAGGGACATGATGGCTGGAATTTGAGCAGCCATCTTTGACCAAGAGGAAGAAGTCATAAATGATAGAGCAACAAGATAGATGGGACCTGAATCTCTTATGACAGTGGAGCCTTCTTATCAACCTGGACTGTCTTCTATAGACTTCTTTTTACGAGAGAGAAACTCTCTTGTTTAAGCCACTGTTAGCAGAAGTTAATCCTGACCAAAACAGAACTCTAACATAGGACCTAAGTTTCCTTCATTCTATAGAGAGCAGGACCATCTCTATGAAGATTAATGACACAGGTGAAGTCTGTCTTTGGTACCCATTGGGACCCTTTTCAGAATCTCTTTTTCCTCTTCACATGAGACCCCAGGTCCCTCCTGTCCTAAACGAAAGTGGATGGGAAGAACTCACTTATACTGCGGGAGGAGGAAATGCTTAACCAGAGAAGTGAGTTCCTAATAGGCATCCTGTGAGACCCGGGAAGGAAGGTAGGCTGGGGCCCAAGGGTTTCCCACATACCCCTCAGGACTTAAGCATGGCTCTGACTTTAACAAACATGTCACTTCGTCAATGTAAACAAGTTGGTAAAAAAGAATTTTCCCAAAACCATTTCACGTGCTACCCAATTTTTGACTCAAAATTTAAAAAATCTATAGAATTGGTTTACACCATTTGTATGCTTTCCCCCTTCCCCCCTTTGTCTTATTTTCTTATTTTTTTCTTCCTCAATTTTAGAAGGATGTTCTGCTAAATCACATTTGTCTGCTTCCAAAAGTATGAATGAGCCTTTAAAGAAAAAGAACTTCCCTTAGAAAGCTAGAGGCAACGTGCCAACGTCTTGTCTCACTGATAACGTGGGAGAAAAAGTGTGTGTATGTGCGTGTGTGCATGAGTATCTTGTGTGTTTAAGTGTGTGTGCAGGTGTCTGTGCAGGTGTGTGTTGAGGGATTTTCTGGTACCATGGCATAAATGTAAACCATAAGATTAACAGGCGATTCTGTACGAGTCTTTACAATTAACCTAATTTCAAACAAAATAGCACATGAAATTGCCATGATTCATAAAATCTATGGCAATAAAAAAAACCCCTTGGCATAAGTATGCCATATCGACTAAGCAAATGTGATTAACAAAAAACTTAGAATAAAATAAGCACTGTAGTTAAATATTTATATGGCATTTCCATAATGAAAAGAGCTAAATCACCGCAAACTCATTCTCACACCGTTTTCCAGGTGATCAGGCAATGAATGTTGTGTTTGCCAACAGTTTGTTACAGCGTGACCATGTCTGCAGAGTCAAAGACTGGGGCGCTGCAGGTTGAGAGGTAGGAGCACGGCCGCTGGGAAGACGGGGAGAGTCTGACATTAACGCTGTATTAGGTCACGGGGCGTGCTGCCTTCAGGCTGCTGCCTGACCCTTTCCTTCTCTTAGAAAGGGTACCTGTGAAAGGCTGTCGCTAGAGAGCTGTCACAGACAGGCTTGCTCGATGACTCCAGGTTAGAATGCACGCCCCCACTGCGCACAATATGAAGGAGTTTCCTGCCCCTGCTCATTGTGGGGGCCTCCCCTTGGGAGGAAGGGACACTCCATTTACCTCTTTGTCTAGATGGGACAAAGTCAAGGAACCTCCTAATTTTAAGCTTCTGAGCAATCGAATTTAATCGAGCCCCCTGGACCATGACTTGCCTGCCTCTGTCACCTGCACTTAGATGGAGCAGTCGGGCATTCTCCCAAGTCCATCGAATTAGCCATCAGCACGACAGCAGGGCTAATGGGAAGCCCAATACGCCTGGACCTTCAAGCAGCCCCTGAAGGCCAGGTTATTGTCAGCCTAACAGAGAGATGCACAGACACTGGATTCAGAGGAGGGAAATCTGGCAGCACAGGAAGAGACTAGAGGCAGCGGTCCAGCGGGTGGCACAACACAGGGCCCGCAGGCGAGGCTGCACCTCAGGTGAGGAGCGTGCGCCTGGGCTTCTGGACCAGCCCTTCTGAAATAAGTTATAAGAAGGAAAACCTTGACTATGTGCTCCAGTGCAAAAGCAGAGGTAGAACTTTTTTTCTTTAGAGATCAAAACTTCTTACTAATACACAGAAGAACATCGAGACCAAGGAGTTCTTTTCTCTGTTGGCTGTTTAGTCTGAACACTTCTTGGAACAAGGACTTCACCATTTAAATGTCTGAAATAACATTAACCATTACTAATATTTTGAAATGTTATTATGACAATACACTCACATGAACTATAAAAGTTTGCTACATTTTTGAGTGGTTTTATTGATCTGGGGAACACAAGTATCCTTCTATTGGCAATCAATAGGAAAATGAGATTCGTAGAGTACAAATTCATTTCGCTGCAAATTTTGTGGGAAGATCATTATTCCGCTAAGTGGTGAATTCCATGGAAGTCTATAGACTTCCATACAAACCTCTCACTTCTCGGAAGTCACACTTCCAGCAATAGTAACCATCTGGATTATAGCTGAGAGTCTGGTAGTAACAGAAAATTATTTCTGTAGCCAAAAGGGATGTTGGAAAGCTCATCAAGCACATTATTGTGGAGGAGTCTGTGTCCTCTCATTTTGTACACCATCTAAACCAACACTGGCTATCCCAGCCCACAGGAGATGGGAAACACCGCATTAAATGGAGAGTGGGGACAGAGGGCATGGAGCGGCCACTCCTTCAAGACTGTCTCCTGCCCAGCCGTTTCCTGCTTGTCCTCTTGCCCATAGGTGGTGCTGCCCCCGGGGCTCTGTCTGGGCCCTCTGCTCTGCTCGGGCTATGGAGTCTTCTGGGGAAATCGAATCCATCCACGGCTCCAGCTTCCACGTGCCTGCCCACGCCACCAGAGAGGCACATCCAGCCCTGCTGTGACGGCACCAGGACAGCCTCTCCCGGGCATCCCACAGGGAAACCAAACTCACCACATCTCCAAACCCAAAGCACAACCCCCGCCCCTGCTCCTCCCATTGCCCTTGGGACTGACTGCGCCTCCAGAGACCTGGGAGTCATTCCCTACCTGCCCCCATCCCCTCCCCACCTAGGCAATCTCACATACCTCTGCCCCCTTTTCTCGACGCTTGTTGCCACTGCCTGAGTGAAGGCTCGCTTCTCTTGCCAGCCAGACACCCTAATTGTTACAGGTGTCTAAATGGTTTCCCTGCCCCCAATTCTGTCCTCGGATCCATGCCAACAAGCCCACAGCTGGCCGATAGGTACCTTTGTGCAAATTTGAAAAAGACATCCCTTCCTCAAGATACTTTACACTTCCCTGATTTTGTTAGAACACCCTTTACGGCCATCTGCTGGAAACGCTCCTAATAAATATACAAATCTAGGGGCCGGCCCAGTGGCACAGTGGGTAAGTTTGCGCTCTCTGCTTTGGTGGCCCAGGTTTCATGGGTTCGGATCCCAGGTGCAGACCTACACACCACTCATCAAGTCATGCTGTGGCAGCATCCCATGTACAAAAAATAGAGGAAGATTGGCACAGATGTTAGCTCAGAGCCAACCTTCCTCACCAGAAAAAAAAACAAAAGAAAAACCAAATCTTTGAGGTCTATGATGTGAATGATATTTCCTTAAATCTATGTCCTTGTGCAGTGTACAATGTACACAACCATACATGTGGCCCTGGCTGCCAAAGTGATCTTTTCAAAACACAATGTAATAAATGAAAATCATTAGATAAAAAAATGCTTGGTGTTAAATAGATAAACCCAGTGGTCTGGAAATGATGTGTAAATGATGGGTTTCTATGTTACACAACAATTTCATGAGGTGCCTTGAGTTTCAAATCTTGTTTTAAGACCTATTTGTCCTGTCAATTAAAAATATATTATAGAACATTTTTTCAACATAAAAATGATTATAAATTATTCATTTTCAATATCTTACATTTACTTTGTATCTATTATTGATAAATACAAAATCTTTTTCTGGAATTTGGGGGTTGCTTCTTCAATCCGTTTTTCCTCACTTACACTGGAGATGTGAACTGGGCCAACACTTACAGATTGAGAAACTCAAGTAGGAAAGTG
Source organism: Equus przewalskii (assembly GCF_037783145.1). Classification (NCBI taxonomy): domain Eukaryota; kingdom Metazoa; phylum Chordata; class Mammalia; order Perissodactyla; family Equidae; genus Equus; species Equus przewalskii. The sequence continues at coordinate 58,319,182 of NC_091831.1, read as the reverse complement.
AGTCCACGCTGGGAGGCTCAGGCTGGCCCAGGTGGACGGGATAATCTGGACGAGCCGTTCAACTGGCAATTGTCACTAGATTGTGCAACCTCCTCCCAGCTGGGACCAGAAACACTGTGTGGCTCTGACAGCACGACGTGTGAACCAGGGGCCAGCTAGGCGGCCAGCCCCGAGAAAACCGGCACGGCAGACTGCTCTCTCTCACCCAGAGGTGCTGAAAATTCGTGCAACTTTCTTTCTGGCTAAGTAGCCCCCAGGCTTCTCTTACTGGCCATTCCTGTGGCCCTAGGTTCCCTTGCAGAGGCAGAAAGTAGAAGAAGGGACCTGCAGCAACCACAGACATGAGTCCAAGAGGAGAAGTAAACTGGCCAGAGGAAATCAGGACCAGGGCCGGCGGCTCCCAGGCCGTCAGCAGGAGAACCCCAGGTCACCGCAGGGTTGAAGGGCACTGTCTGCAGCCAAGATCAGGGCAGGAGATAGGAGCTCAATGCTGCAACTGAAAGTCGTGCTATGAGGGTCGGCTAGGACGGAGTGTGATAGTCGACGTGCGAGGAGGGTGGCTGCGAGAGGCTGATGTCCCCACGTGGGGACAGTGTGATGTGCTCATGTGTTCCCAGCCACCCCTCCCCTTCTGGGAGCTGGAGGAGATCCTTCCCTTCTTGGCAGAGCCTCCAGCCGGCCTTGGAGACCCTGGGACCTCACTCCCCACAGGCTGCTGGTCTCCAGCATCTGTCGCTTCTCTCCCTGCGGCAGGGATGCGGCCCTGGTCGGCCAGGAATCCCTTTGCTAGTCTGGTGAGTCTCTTGAACCCCCTCTCAGAACAAAGGTTGATTTTTTTTATTGTAGTAAAATATGCATAAAGAAAATTTACCATTGTAACCATTTTTAAGAGCATAACTCAGTGGCATTAATTACATTCACAATGTTGTACAACCATCACCACTATCCATCTCCAGAACTTTTTCATCATCCTAAATGGAAACTCCATACCCATTAAACTATAACTCCCCATCCCATCTGCAGCCCTCCTCAGGCCCTGGCAACACCATTCTCCTCTCTGTCTCTATGGATTTTCCTATTCTAGGTTCCTCACATAGCTGGATTCCTACAATATTTGTCCTTTTGTATCTGGCTTATTTCACTTAGCATAAGGTCTTCAAGGTTCATCCATGTTGTAGCAGGTGTCAGAATTTAATTCTTTTTTATGGCTGAATAATGTCCATTGTATGAATATACCACATTTTGTTTATCCATTCATCTGTTGATGGACACTTGGGTTGTTTCCACTTTGGGTTGTGAATAATGCTGCTATGAACTTTTGTGTGTAAGGTGTGTGTTTAACTCTCTGATTTCAATTCTTTGGGGCATACACTTTGGAGCAGAACTGCTGGGTCATAGGGTCATTCTGTTTCACTTTTTCAGGAACCGCCAAACTGTCTCCCACAGCGACCACACCATATTACGTCCCCCAGCAAGGCACAGGGTTCCAATTTCTCCACAGCTTCACCAGCACTTGCCATTTTCCTTCTTTCTTTCTTTTTTTAATAACCATCCTAACGAGTGTCAGGATCAAGTTTTAAACTTGTTAAACAAGTTTTAAACATATTTATAAAATAAAATATGTGGGATGACAAAGAAACGAATTACACTGAAATATAGTTTGAAAGTATTAGAAAGTCTGGGATAATAGTAGTCTATGTGCTTCTTTATTAACATATTAAATAAGATCTGATGGAGGTGATTTCTTCTTTTTTAATTTTTTAAAACATTTTTATTGAGTTAGTGATAGGTTACAATCTTGTGAAATTTCAGTTGTACATTATTGTCTGTCAGTCGTGTTGTAGGTGCACCTCTTCACCATTTGTGCCCACCCCCCCACCCCACCTTTCCCCTGGTAGCCACTAATCTGTTCTCTTTGTCCACATGTTTAAATTCCTCATATGAGTGGAGTCACACAGAGATTGTCCTTCTCTATCTGGCTTATTTCACTTAACATAATAATTCCCTCAAGGTTCATCCATGTTGTTGCAAATGGGACGATTCTGTTCTTTTTTATGGCTGAGTAGTATTCCATTGTATATATACCACATCTTCTTTATCCAATCATCTGTTGATAGGCACTTAGGTTGCTTCCACGTCTTAGCTATTATAAATAAAGCTGCAATGAACATTGAGGTGCATAGGACTTTTGGAATTGCTGACTTCAAGCTCTTTGGATAGATACCCAGCTGGGTCGTATGGTAGTTCTATTTTTAATTTTTTGAGGAATCTCCATACTGTTTTCCATAGTGGCTGCACCAGTTTGCATTCTCACCAGCAGTGTATGAGGGTTCCTTTTTCTCCACAACCTCTCCAATATTTGTTACTATTTGTTTTAGTTATTTTTGTCTTTCTAATGGGTGTAAGGTGATATCTTAGTGTAGTTTTGATTTGCATTTCCCTGATGATCAGCGATGATGAGCATCTTTTCATGTGCCTATTGGCCATCCGTATATCTTCTTTGGAGAAATGTCTGTTCATGTCTCCAGCCCATTTTTTGATCAGGTTGTTTGATTTTTTGTTGTTCAGCTGTGTGAGTTCTTTATATATTATGGATATTAAGCTTTTGTCAGATATATGACTTGCAAATATTTTTTCCCAGTTAGTGGGTTGTTGTTTTGTTTCAATCCTGTTTTCATTTCCCTTGAAGAAGCTCTTTAGTCTGATGAAGTCCCATTTGTTTATTCTTTCTATTGTTTTGATGGAGGTGATTTCTACTTCTACTGTGAGTGTGACATAAGGATAAATGTGAATGATATTCTAGATATCTATAACCATGGCAAATAAAAAGAAAATGTCAGTGATTTCAATTGGTGAAAAGTCCTGGCTAGAACTACCGCGGTTTGTAGCCACATTCACAAAGGGAGGAAACGCTAAACCTCAGGCGTGGTAGTGAACTAAAGATGGAATCCGAGGACCCGGGCTCAAGCCTCTGCTGCGTCACACCCTCTCCCACCTCCCACCCCACCAGCTGTCGTCCCCCTCTTCCCTTCTGCTGGGCCAAACTCCCCAGAAGAGTCCCCACTCCCTTTCTCTCCTGTCCACACCTCCCACCCCTCAACCCACTGCTGTTTGGCTTTGACCACCCACACTGTCCTGGCCAAGGTCACCGTGATCTTGAGATCTGTTGTCCTTGTCTGGTTTTATTGGCGTGACCTCTGAGGGTTACTGACTCCCTCTCCTCTCCCTTGGTCTCCGGGGCACTGACTCTCACGCTTCCTCCTAACCTCTGGCTGCCCTCCTCAGCCGCCTTCACCACCCTTTCCCCGCTACCTGGGCATACTGGTCTTGTCGCTGCCCTCTCTCTGGGTGACCTCACTCACTCCCACAGCCTTCACTACAGCCTGCCCACGGTGCCTGCGTCTGTACCTCCAGCCCACAGCTCCCTCCTGGGCCCCAGACACACCTAGTAGGTCTTCACTCAGTACCAGCAATAGCCTCACGGACTGAGTTGCTACCATGTGCCTGGGGCGGTGCTAAGCACCTTCACACATTATCTTACATAATCCCCACAGTGACGCTATGAGCAAGCACAGGGCTGACACTTCTTAGCTGATAAGAGTCAGAGCCAGAATCCAGTGTTCCTAACCACTCTGCCCTCCAGGGCACCTTGTAGACACCAGCCCCGCCAGGTCCCAAACTGAGCCCCTCACCCTGCTTCCTATTCTCCTCCGTTGTTTCCTACTTCAGCTGCAGGCACCATTCTCCAGGCACCAGCTACTTTCCTCTCTTCTCCTCCTCTTGGCCAATCCTCTTGGACTGGAGTTCACATCTCCACTCCTCAGCCCATGGCAGCCCAAGGCTGAAAGATTCCTGCCACCCTTGACCCCGTCCTCCTTATCCAATCGATTATTGGGCAGAGCGGACCCTGCCCTCCAGATCGCTCCCAAATTTGGCCATTTCTTCTCATCATCCCCACTGAATACCCCTAGTCCTGGCCACTGTCAATTCTCAAAAATGCCACCAATACAGCTCCCAGTGGTTTCCTGGACTCTGATCTCGCTTCCTACCAACTATTCTCCACCTAAAGCCTAAGCGATGCCCCAAATTCCGCCTCCTCCTTCGACGCCTTCCCCTGGCGTGTGTGCAAAATGTGCACACTCTCATCACGGTCCCCAAGGACCTGCCTGCCCAGGCCCTCGTCTTGTCTCTCTCCCCCTCCCATTTCCCAGCTCTGCTCCAGGTGCATGACCTTCCTCCAGTTTCTGGCAGGGGCCACATGCTTCCTCTAGACTCCAGGCCTTCACCCTTGTTCCTCTCCAACCTGACAATCTCTCCCTAGTTCAACACTCCAAATAAATCTAGTTAATTCCTCCGGATTCCCTGCCCTGGCCGCCATCAGAATCGTCTGGGGAGATTTAAAAGATCTTGATGGCAGAACACACCCCAGAATCTCCGGGGGTCAGACCTAGGCATCAGGATGTTAAATCCCTCAACTTGAGAACCATGGTTGAGAACCTGGTTTAGGTCCTAACACCCCTGCTTGGTAAGAGGCAGCCGCCCCCCAATTTCCCCAAGCTCCTCTGACGTCCCCGATCAACGCGCATGTCATCTTATCGTGCAGTGTTGAGTGATCATCTGCCCTGCAGGGACGGACCGTGTCGTCTGTCTTCCACCTGTCTTCAAGGCCTGATCCAAAGGAGGGTCTCGGTCGGTATTTGTGTCGACAGGAGGCTTTCACACTTGGAACCCCTTTCCTAACAAAATGGATTGGTGCCCCCTCCAAAAAAACCCTAACAAAAATCCCCCTTTTACTTACTCAACAATGACCTGCAATTCCACTAATAATGATTCATTTTTCACTTAAAACTCCTTGTCTTATTAAAATGTAAATACAGCTCTAAAATACAACATCTTAACGGAATTAGTCATTATACTTTGCCCTGAATGATTTCACCAGCTCTTAATAGAAGGGAGAGGAGAAGAATTGCCATTTATTAAGTGCATCCTATGCACCAGGCATTTTACACACATCGGCTCATGTAATGGAGTTAAATGAGCTAGCTCTGAAAACACTTGAAGCTCAGAGAGGTTCAGGAATCAACCCAAAGTAACAGAGCTGGTAAATTGATAAACCAGATTTAAACCGACATCTAAACCTGTGCACTCAACTCCAGCCTGAGTCTGGAGGGGAGACAAAGCACAAAAGAGGGGAAGGAAGAGACACAGAGAAGACAGGCCTGGGCCTCAGAAGACCAGCTTCACCTTCCCCGTTTGACCCAGGACGATGCTGGATGCTGGGACTGGACCAGGGGAAAGAGTATTATTGGCAACAGCAGCCTTCCAGGTGCTCATCCTCTCTTCTATTTCAGGTCCAACCTCTCAGCAAACCCTGTTGGCTTTGCCTTCAAAATATACCAGTACTCTGACCACTTCTCGGTCCTTTCACTGCCCACTCCCCAACCACATGGCTCTCATCAGATGTCCCCATCAGCTTCTTGCTGCTTTCCAGGCTTCTGCTCTCTCCCCAGGGTCAGCTCACTTTCGCCTCTGCTCAGAACCCTCCAGAGCTCCCTTCTCAAGCTCTTATCCCCACCAGCCCATTCTCCCTCGGGCCTCATTTACAGTCCAAGCCCCCTCAGCTCCTGCCCTCTGGGCCCTCTGAAGTTCCCCCAGCACTCCCAGCTCTGCCCTCCCATCGCCTGGAGCTCTGCCCCGACAGCCCCTGCCGCTCCCTGCCTCCTTCACGTGCCGCCCCTGGCGGGGGACCTTATCTGACGGCTCTATTTACAACCCCTCACCTCCCCCTTCCCGGAACACCTCTCTCCTTTCCTGCTGTGTGTCCCCTGGCACTCATCACCCTCTGATGTGTGCCATATACACTTATTTTTTGCTGTTTTTCCCCTCCAGAATGCACCATGTCCCAGGGCAGGGACTCCTGTCTGTCTTGGTCTCTGCCGTATCCTCAGCATCTAGAACAACACCTGGCATACAGCAGGTGTTCAGTAAAGGCTCGCTGAGTGAATGGAGGATTATGAGAGATCAATTTGAAAAGTGGGGTGATCTTCTACTTTGGGAGATACTATAAATTTTTAAAGATGTGCTGGCTCAGAGTCCAGAGGGTGACGTTCAGGTTAGAGTATGCATTGCTATGGGGTCTGGTGGCTTTAATCCCAGATAAATTAAAAGTCATATAAGACTTCCTGTGTGCACTGACATGTAGACGTCTAACAAATATTTGTTGAACGAATGAATAGGAAAATGTTAACTTTTTTTTTTAAAGATTGGCAGCTGAGCTAACACCTGTTGCTAATCTTTTTTTTTCTTTCTTCTTCTCCCCAAAGCCCCCCAGTACATAGTCGTATATTTTAGTTGTGGGTCCTTCTAGTTGTGCTATGTGGGACGCCACCTCAGTATGGCTTGATGAGTGCTGCCATGTCTGTGCCCAGGATCAGAACTGGTGAAACCCTGGGCCACTGAAGCGGAGCTCGTGAAACTAACCACTTGGCGACGAGGCCAGCCCTAACTTTTATCTGAACCAAAGACTAACAGAGATGCCAGTGATTCAAAAGGCCAAAGTTTGTTCTATTATACTCGAAGTTTAGACTTTTGCCAGGTGGACGCACAGGAAGTACTTAATTTTTTGATTATACAGACATCACAATGGGCAGCGCAGCAGGAAGCGCATAGCTCAGGGCCGCAGCACTGCAGGGAACCCAGCTCCCCACCTGGAGGCGGGATCCCTCCAAGACTCAGGGTCCTCCAGTTTCAGTGGGTGATAGGATCTCACAGATTGTCTTAAAGCTTCATGCACCCCTCTCAAAGTCCTTCCTCTCCCTCCCTGAGCGGAGAGCTTTTTCTATCAGATTCTTGGATCCCACCCCAGACCCAGTGGATCAGATCCTGGGGGGTAGGGTGGGGAGTGTGCAGCCAGGAGCCTGCATTTTAAACAAGCCTTCCCCAAGCCTTCAGGCCTGCTGCTAAAAGAGTGCCTACAATCTTTTTCCTTTTGGTGGCTCCTGGAGCAGAGGCCTCAGAATCACCTTAGGAGTGCATTAAGACATGCAGAGTCAGGGCGCCAGCCCAGTGGTGGAGTGGTTAAGTTCTCGCACTCCACTTCGGTGGCTGGGGGGTTCACAGGTTCTGATCCCGGGCACAGACTTATGCCCCACTCATTAAGCCACACTGTGGTGGCGTCCCAAGTACAAAATAGAAAAAGACTGCCACAGCTGTTAGTTCAGCGACAATCTTCCTCAAGCAAAAAGAGGAAGATTGGCAACCGATGTTAGCCCAGAGCCAATCTCCCTCACCAAAAAAAAAAAAAAAGAAAGAAAGAAAAAAAAGAAAAAAAGGAAAGAAATGCAGTCTCAGCTCCAACCCCTTGTCAACAACATCCCCAGAGTGGAAAAGCACTGCTCTGTCACGCTTGACTGCATCGACTTTCAGGACCCTCCAGCCCTTCTCTCCAACCCCCTAAAGGTTCTCTTGAGAAACTTTTAGCCCAGGAACAAGTCTTTCATTTACAAGAAGAGAAAGGCTCAAGATGCTGGGGTCTGCGTGATGGAAGCTCCGGGGGAGAAGGCTCCTGCGAGCAGATCAAGGTAAACCCTTTATCAGTGACAGTGCTTGGGCACCAAGACGGCAGAGCAGGACAGAGCATCCAAAGAGGAGGAAGGATTGCTCTTGAGGGAGAAGCAGGAGGGGAAGAGAGACCTGGGGCAGAAGCTGGGTCCAGCCCTGCTGCGCCCAGGGGTTTCCATGCTGCGGCTGTAGGGGCTCGGCTTCCCGGGGCGACAGTGTGGGGAGGTTTGCTTTTTACCCGTGGACTTCCCGAGCGAGCTAACCTGGGCGTCTGAGGGACTGGTTAACCTCGGGCAAAGTCAGACATTGTTGCTCATGGCTAAAACGACCCGTCAAGGAACTAATCACACTTATTTATAGATATCTATCTTTATTTTCATATATTTTATATATGTATATATATATTTTTAAAAAGCATCCTTGAAATTGTGAAGTTTGGTTTCTGTTTAACTGTGACATAAGAGGACAACAACAAAAAAGCTAAATAGAAAGCCACTCAAATATACAAAGACCACAGAGCAAAAATCTCATCTTTCAGGAAAAAATAATTTTAACAGCCAATATGGAAAACTATTTCCTATGTATCGGCTGTAGACAGTAACCACCTCCGGAAAGGAGAGCAAAATTAGAACGTTATTGTATAGGCTTCACGGAACCACTGAAGAGGCTTCAGACGCTCAGGTCAGTGTTATTTACGGACACTGAGTCCTAGTTTAATACACCGGGAGAACCGATGTTTAGTGAGGACCTTGAAGTCAAGTGAAGACCCCCCGTTACAAGATGAATAGTGAGCCCCCGCCCTCCCTGTAGTTTCTGCAGGAACCTGGATTTTTACATGTTGCCTTTGCTTAAAGCAGGACACATCTTTTTCGGGGCTGGTCTAGAAGGACCACTTTCTTGGGAATTCTCTTCCTTCCATGCTGATGGTCTGTCTTCATGCCCCTTTCCCTCCCCTAAAGCCTGCAGAAACTGATTTTAGTCAAGCAGGCAAGCCGAAACCCTGTTATGGCCCACAGCAGCCCCGAGACGGCCACAGGGTGAATGAGAGCATCCCTCCCAGCCTGCGCGAGAGGCGCCAAGGGGAGGCTGGGGGCAGGGAGGGGGGTCCTGCCCCGTGGGTGCACCTTACCTGCCAGGTACTCGATGACTGCCGCCATGTAGACGGGAGCACCCACGCTGATCCGGTACTTGAACGTCCCCTTCTTCAGGTAACGCATCAGTCTTCCAACGGGGAAGATGACACCAGCCCTGGCTGAACGGGACAGCTTGGACATTTTCTTCTTCCCGCTCCGGCCTGACATCTTGCCTCAGTTTCCCTCTCAGCTTGCTGACACAGTGGCCTCCCGGCACTAACTCAGTGCTGAAAAGGAAAGAAGGCACATTGAGGAAGGGTGGCTGGCAAACATCTTGGGAACAGTGGCGTGGCCCTAGGGCACCGTGTGACACGCCTGGCAGCCCAGTGGAGGCAGCTGAGACCTGGCTGCCACCGTAGGGCAGTGCAGGTAGGGGGCAGGGCATCAGCAGGCCCACCCATAAACACCTCCCCACATCATCAAGCCAGCCCAACCTCCACAGGAGGGGCCAAAGAAACTGTCACTGGAGAGCGAGATCACAGTTCCCAAGTCAGCTGAATAACGGCCCCCAAAGTTGTCCAGGATGTCATCCCCAGAACCTGTGCATATGTTGGCTTCTGTGGCAAAGGGATTTTGCAGATGCAGTTAAGTTAAGGATCTTGAGATGAGGAGATCATCCTGGGTCATTCGGGTGGGCCTGATGCCATTGCAAGGTCCTTATTAAGGGGGCGGCAGGAAATCGGAGGGAGTAGTAAGAGAGATGACAGAAGGAAATGGATTCTCCCCTCAGTCTCCAGGTGGAACCAGGCCTGCCAACACTTTCCCCTTAGTCCAGAGAAACTGATTTTCCACCTCTGACCTCGGGAACTATGTGTATTGAGAACTATGTGTATGAGAATAAATGTGTATTGTTTTAAGCCACCAAATTTGAAGGTAATCTGCCACAGCAGCAACCAGAAAACTCATCCAGCTCCTCTGCCCGGCTTTGCTTCTGCCTATTTTAATACAGTACTTAGTCAATCTGGCCACGCCTCTGACAATGCTTAGCTCTGACCAGCAACTCAGAGCTGGTGTGCACTTCTCAGACGGAAACACCCTTTTAAATTCTCCAGTAATGTAGCATTCTTAAACAAAAAAACATGCCAGAAGCGGCAATTTTATTGAATATGCTGATGCAGAGGAACCAAACATAGCAAATTCAAAGCTATAATGCAGCCCATGCCTCGGCTCCTTGGAGTGGGGGATCCAGGCTGAGCTGGGGGAGACACTTCAGAATCAGCTTGAAGAGGTGACCTCAGTACAATGCACCAAGGGATGTGTACATAATTCATTGTTATTTCAGGAAGCTATCTTTCGTGCAAAGACAAAATAATTATATACTTCTGAAAAAGTCTTTGTAAGGCGAAAACTAATTCAGAGAATTGTAATAGAGCTTAACCTGTTGCTTGAGGGAGTCCTGTGACCAAAAAACGGAAGATAATCCAGAATAAGTAAAAGCAAATATCAAAGAGTTAACATGCAGGAGCAAAGAAAAGGAAACAGAACATTTCCAGGAAACTCGTGAATGCATCAAGGCTGTTTGCCCCAGGGGAAACGTCATTCTCAGTGGCCATTTTCCTTTGGGGATGGAAAATGAGAAAGTCGAAAATAAATTGAAATTGGTTCTATATGTTGAGGTGGTCCTCTCAAATTTTGGCTACGTCAGCCTACACACCGCCAAGATGGCAATGAAGACATCTAAGAAAGTGGCTGAAACGATGATGGAAGAAAGTGCTAAATGACTGCATGGCTAACAGGAAAAATACAAAACTGGGATTTATTTAATCTGGATGGAAGAATGAACATAGAGCTCAATTTTAAAGTATCTGATTGCTCCGTTATGACTGAGGAGTTTTATATAAAAACTACAGAATGAGCAACAAACCCCATTCTCATACCGGAGGAGAATGATGCAAGTTGGAGGCATTTTATTACATGCTTCACACACACTATTTTTAAATGCTCTTACACACTTACTGTGCTCCTATGTTGTGTCGTTTTGCCACTAAAAGATGTAGGTATTCATCAAAGTTAAGTACAAGCAAAGATGAGCAAATAGCCTTAGGATATTCTCTCTTTCACAGTAAGGCACAAGGATAAAACAGTACCACCACTTTTAGAACTTTCATATTTTCCGCGCTTCCGCTGCTAACGCTCATAAATCTATTTACAGATATCTCTCTTGGAGGGAGCAAGTGACGGCATATGAGGGGTACAACCATCAATTTATGTTCAGGAAACTTAGGGCAGGCATCAGTGAATGTCTGGAGCACCTGCTGTTGGTCATCACCGTCCCAGGGGACAGGGACACATAAAGCAATGTGAAATGGCCCCTGTCCTCAGAGAGAGCTCCGCCGCACAGGTCCGCTAGCCGGTAGCGGTGTTCAGAACTGAGGTGGCTCCCGCCATAATGGAAAGAGCCTGGGATTCAGAGCAGGAAGCCTGGACATGGTCCCACTTCTACATAACTAGCTATGTGGGCTCCACATGTCATCTGCGCAGGCCTCATCTGTAAAACAGGGAGGTGACTACTTGATCTTGAAGGTCCTCTGGTCTTTAACATTCCAATTTTTGTGAAATGCACTTTCAAATGCTTTTGGAAAAGCAGCTTAGTCCCTTTAGGAAATGAGTTCTAAAGAGTTACGAGCTGGTTCATAACGATGTCTTAGTATGGTGACTCCACTAAGCTTTTTTCAGTGACTGGTAAGCGAGGGGATGGGGAAGATTAGTAGGTCTGGTTGCCAAGGAAACCACCTGAAAAGCCCATCACAGGGTGGACATCCCTGGTGGATAGGGTGTGTACTGGATGGTCACGATCTTTCCCACTGTCCGAGAGAGCACGGAGCACAAAGGCCACAAGGGCAGGCCCCCTCCATCCCCCCGTCCCGCATTTTTCTCAAACAAAAACACCCAGGGAATGACTAGGTGTGCAGGATAAAGCAACCTAGGGACTTTCCCATATCAGCCAAGAGAAGTCACAAATTGCCCTAAAAATTGGAAATTAGGACTGTCAGTAGCAGGAAAACAGGAGACTTTAGGGGATTGACGCCTAAAATATTCATGAAGACAAACTAGCCAAGGGAGGAAAAGCAGGGTTAGATCAAACGGAGAAACACAGCAGCTGAAACTGTAAGAGGGAGGGGCGACCCCACACTCAGCACTTTGTCACAAGACTTTCTCTGGCTTCCAGACTTTCCTCTAGGTTAGGGCTTTAGAGTGGGGGACGCAATTCCATTGGAAGCCGAAGTGGGAGACTGCTGCATGTGCTTCAAAAGGGCTGCAGAGCTCTCTGTGCCTGGGGAACCCATCTTTCAGACACTGTGCTGGCTTTAAGCCACGGACACCTAACTCCTGGGCCCCAGGGGCTGGGAGGCCCGTGCACGTTGCAAGAATCAGTCCCCATCCAGGAATCCCGGGGGAAGCAGAGAGGAGGCTGAGGGGAGCTGACACGTCAGGCCTACTGGAACCCAGACAGAAGGAAGGGCTGCGCCTCCTCAGACCCTCCAGAGAAGACCCTGCTTTCCAAAGACCACCCCTGCCCCGCAGCCTGTGCTGGACTCTGTCTGGAGCGGGGAGCAGTTATAACCCCTAATGTCCTTCTTTTCCAGGCCACCCTTCCCAGGACTCTATCCAGTCTTGGGAAGTCAAGAGTTAAAAACTTAAAGGGGTTTTCTCTACTTCCTGGGAATGTGAATCTCTGTGTGGGGCCACTCATGGATGGAGAAAAGAACTATTGCAATGGGAAACGTGTTTCATCAGATTAATACTTAAATGTTTACATTTATTTACCTTCCGCTCTAAAACAAATTTTGCTCTACTTAGGCCAAGCTTAAGGACTAGAGTGCATTACGTTTGTTTACACGTTTGAAGAAAGATGGCTGGAGGAAGCTCTCGGAGGGTTATAGGCACCGTGGGGCCAAGCTCAGGCGGCCCCAGCCTCCAGGCTGCTCATGGGGTACTTAAGAGGAACTGGGAACCAGACCAGACCCAACCCAGATCTGCGATACACCTGTCCTTTCATATCTGAGAGACCAAGGACAACCAAGGTATGAAGTCTCGTAATTATTCGCAGAGTGAATGGGAGAGTTTGAAGCATGTTAGCAGTGGGGACAGGACTATACACTCAAAACTCAGGGAAGAAAGGGGAGAACGCTGTGCTGCCTGCTCACTCGCTCGCCTCCAAGAGCACAGCGTCGGGAGAACAGAGCCGGTTTGTGTGCGCTGGGCAAGAGGGCCTGTTCAGACTCTCTTGTCCTAGGATTTATTTCTGTGATTGAGTTTTAAGCCTATAAGGACACCGACGCATTAGATTTTACAGATATCACAAGGGTAAATATTAAATTGCAGCACTGACTCAGACACGGGCAATAAACTCACACCAGCCTATTCAAATAACTACTGTATTTCATTGATTTTATGATACTCTTCTTTTTTTTTACATCTTACTGTCTCTAGACATCAGTATGCATCTTGCAATCTATGACATCATAGGTTCAATGAAAGGCAATATTTATGGAGCATTTATTATTGAACAAGAAACTACATCAGATGTTGTGAAATATACACTGCCCCATCTTCCAATATTTTCCAATGAAGTTGCATGATAGACCACAATAAAGTTTCAAACAGATGCTAGAGACACGGCTCTCAAACTGTGAGCCAAGGCACCTTGGGACACAGCAGCGAATATTCAAGCTTTCAAGGGAAATACAGTGATATGTGACCTCTGTCAGACCCCACAGCTACCAGCCCACAGTGGTTCTCCGGGTGGTTCACGGTGGATTGCACTGTCTTCCTCTGATGATGTTCTGCCTTTGCAAAGCTGAGTTTTTGGCAGTTGCTGTGATTAAAAAAGCAAGTGCCGGGTGGAAATCAGTGTAGAACAGAAAATGAGAGTTGCGGTGTCCAATCTGATTCTAAGGTTTGAGAAGTTGTGCAGTGCCCAACAGGTGCACACATCCTATTTATAATTCATTGTGGTTATTTAAGAATGGGATAGAAATATTCTTTTTTTCTTCTAATTCATGCGTTAATATTTTTTCAAACAGCTACTAAATTGTTAGGACATAAATACTTAAGTTGTTTGAACCTGACCCCTTAATAAATGGAGCTGATAGGCATTTCTTCTGGCCTAGGGGCTCCAAGAAAAAAATGACCCAGACACTAAGTTCTCTGTGAAGTGAGAAAGCCTGGGGACTTCTCTGTTAGGGCCGCCCACCAACAAGCTGAAACAGATAATTCTGACATGCTCAAGGTCACCCTGAAACAAGGAAAATAGAGAAGTTAAAAGAGTTATTTAAAACTTTGCGTTCATTATGTCTTGAAATCCAAGAAATACTTGCACATAGTAAAATAAAGCCAAAAGTAAAGAAATGCATAAAATGAAAAGCAACAGTCTTCCACTCCACTCTTCCTACTCCCAGCTCACGGCCAGAGGCGACTCCACGTAACAACGTTTAACTTCAGTTCTGGCGGTTACCTCCCAAACCGCTATCGTTTATACCTCTACTTCTCGATTTATTTTCACTTTTAGACGGTGTCTATCAAAGCCTGTGTCAGAAGGATGAGAACTCAACTCACTTTTCTCCTCCCCTTTCCAACTGTTGACAGCATATTTTCATTTTCATTTCCTCCACTGATTGCCTTGGAGCCTTTAAATAATTTACTTCAATCTCTATTTCTGACTCGACCGACTTTAGGGATCATCTCTCGAGTCACTGGTATATAAGATGAGGATGTGCGCGCCCAACCTTTCCCTGGTCCTCTCCTCCCTACTTTATCATCTCATTTCCACCTTTGTCTTCCTTACTTTCCATTGTCCTGATTCATAATGTTTACATATATTTATTTTACTTATATTTTATTTCTATATATATATTTATATACTTTTTTTTGGTGAGGAAGATTGGCCCTGAGCTAATATCTGTGCCAGTCTTCCTCTATTTTGTACATGGGATGCCGCTACAGCGTGGCTTGATGAGCAGCATGTAGGTCCGCATCCAGGATCTGAACCATTGAACCCCAGGCTGCCGAAGCAGAGCGCAGGAACTCAACCACTATGCCACTGGGCTGGCCCCATAAAGTTTATATTTTGTTCTGTAATTACAGTGAAATCTTCATTTTGTCTCTAGGTTTATTTTGAAAATTAAATGCCTACAAGCAGCATCTATAGGATCAAGACTTTGTAAATACCGTTCCCTTCAGAGTCAAGTGGGTGCTAGCCTCACATTCCTTCTCTGTGGTCCAACGCTAGGACCCGTACGTCTTAATAAGAAGTGGATTCTCTTTGTTCTGAAAACGAGTTGTTCAAAATCATTCCACATTTTACTTGGCTCAGCATGTGGATCACGTCTTTCTTGTCTAGCCCCCCCTCCCACCCCCGAGTTACTGATTACAGTCACTTCTTCCCAGCAGCAGTTCTGTTCTGTAAAGCAGCCGGGACCCTGGAGCCCGGAACAGGGGTGCTGCCCTGCTCCTCGGGTTAACGGGGTTAGGGTGCACCAGGCTCCAGTCACAGCTTCTTCATCAGCAGACCAACACACAACCTTGTTTTGTGTGTGTTTCTGTTTAAAGACACCTTGTTTAATGTTACTGTTGATTCATTACCATTGAACTCGCAGCACACAGCACTTTCACTCCTGCCTGAATGACCCTTATCCAACACATGCATTTTCTCCAGAAGGCATCTCGCAGCTTTCTTGTGCTTACAACACAGACAGCACTTCAGCACTACACTTGGGGGCCATTTGAAACAGTGAAATCACCAACAGAAAGCACAAAAACGTGAGAATGTGGCACTAAATAGACCATGAAAAGGACACTAGCTTACAGCGTGAGAGATGAAACAGAAAGGCTGAGCGTGGTCTAGTTTGACCTCAGCTGGGTCTGGTGTGCAGTGGGTGATTCAATTATTTTTCCTGCTCTCTGCATGTTCTTGAATGACCACAAAAGCGCCATGAGTATTGACTTTGGGGTTACAAATAAATTTTAGTGAGTAGGTGAATTTGTAAATACGGAATCCACGAATAACGAGGATTGGCTGAATTTCCTTTGTTCTTGTTGACAAAAGAGAAATGGGCCTTTACCATATCCTAAAAATAACTCAGCTTCTCACACATGCAGTGTTGCTCTTTGCAGGGGCCACTTTCTTCCCAGAGACATTTATGCTGCACCCTCTGACCTCGGGCTCCATTTGGAAGGATGGTTTTACCCAGCGGTCGGCCTGGGACTGCGTTCCCGGCTCGTCCCTGACCCCTCGACTTCTTTCTTGGCTTTTTCCCTTGTTTTCCTGGTCATTCTTCCGAGACAGTACAGAGATGTAAACTTTGTTTTCTTACACAAATGGAACAGTCTTTATTGAATGATCTTTGGATTATCGTTTAGTGGGTAAATAATTTTTAGCGTCAAAATCATTTTGCTTCAACATTTTGCAGCCATTGATCCATCATTTTCAGCATCGAGAGTTACAGAGAAGTTTGGTGCCACCACCCTCCAAGCTTTTAGATTTTTCTCTTTATGTTCTAAAATTTCACAAGGATGTGTCCAGTGTGGGTCCTCCCCTACCCCGGTCATCCTGCTCAACACTTGGTGATAAGCCTGTTCAACCTGAGGGCTAGCGTCTTTCCTAACTCCAGGAATTCTTTTCTCTTACGTATGTGATTATGTCCTCCTGTTTCTTTATTTCTCCACCCCTCTCTCTACTTGTCGCTTACCGGGAGGCCTGTGGACCAGGTGTTGATCTCCTCCAAGTCTCTTATCCTTTCCTTCTTATTTTTTCTGTTCTTTCAGTATCTAATTTTGGCAATCCTATCATTAATTTCCAAGAGCTTGCCCTTGTTCTCTGACTGTTCCTTTTTCATAGCACCCTGTTCTTTCATGAATGCACCACGGCTTCAAATCTTTCTGAAACTTGTCAGGATGTGTTTACATTATCTTCTGTTCTCTAAATTGTTTGATCCAGTCAGTTGTCCTATTTATTTATTTTTATCTTTCTCTTGGCTTTCCTTAAATGCTTGGTGATCTTTGGTCATACATTTATAGTTAAGAATGAAAGACAAGGCTGATGTTACAAGCGGATAGGAAAGCTTTCCTCCACTACGGTTTGGAAGGCATGGTTCCTGTTTGGGATCTGTTTGGGCGCGTGTGTAGATCTCGCCAGTTAGCAGGAATCACCTGAGAGTGCCCAGGTAGGAAGTGAGAGCCCCCAAATGCCAGAATGAGGGAGCTGTATTTTATTTATTTATTTTACTCCTAGAAATTCTAGACTTGCCCTGTAGTTGTTTGATTTCTTTAGAGAGGAAACCTCAGATTGTTAGTTTGGAGGATAAATGCCAGATTGCCAGAAACTCTACCAGAAGTAGGGGAGGGCAAGAGGCTAGTTCACCTGGCTGTTTTGGAGACAGACCTTCAATGACACCCCATTTCTCCTCTGTCCACCTCCAGGGCAGCTCCCTCCTGCTTTTACTGAGGCGTTCCATGTGACACTGTGCCCCTGGTCCCACGTACTTTCAGTCTTCCAGAAATTTGCTGAAATCTCCCATCTGATGACCAACACCAGCACCCGCCCCTTTGCTGTTAATTGTTGATTTTCTTTGTAGTTCTTTTTTTTTGAAAGATGGGCCCTGAGCTAACAGCTCTTGCCCAATCTTCCTCTTTTCTTTTTTTTTCTTCTCCCCAAAACCCCCAAGTACACAGTTGTATATTCTAGTTGTAGGCCCTTCCAGTTGTGGCATGTGGGACGCCACCTCAGCATGGCCTGATGAGCGATGCCGTGTCCGCGCCCAGGATCTGAACCGGTGAAACCCTGGGCCGCCAAAGCAGAGCACGCGAACTTAAGCACTTGGCCACGGGGCCAGTCCCTTCTTTGTGCTTCTTGACCATGATTTCTGTGGGCTCTAGAGAAGGAAATTACAAGGGCTCAAGCCCATCATTTTGAACTGGAAACTGAAAATGTCATTTTAATTCAACATCTTAACAAACATAATTTTGGAATTAGCCTAGAAATGAGTGTGTTGGTAAGGAGGAAAAGCTCCACTGGTTTCTAATTGAGTGATAATGTCAGACTGAAAAAGTTAGATCACTCCACCACCAGGTGAGCTGTTGGAAACGAACTGGTCCTGAGATAATTGAAGAGTATAAAATTTCCTACCAAGAGATTATATAAGACATTAATATAATAGAATAAAATTCAGTGTGTCTGTATTTGCCTGATTCTATAAACAATATTTAAAATTATGCTGTAATCCCAGAAGGGAGGAGAGGAAATAAAGGAAGAATCCTAAGCATTTGCCCGTATTGAATGAACTGCTTTTGGTAAGAAACAGTAAACTTTACTTAATACACTGACAGCTTCATGAAAAGACAAGAGAGCCTGGTTTCTTTAGACCAAAATTTCCCTTTAATTCAAATAAGTTCTTTGTCAAGCGTAAATAGCTGATAGAGTAAACCATTATTTCATGCTTCAAACAACTTCTTGAAATTTTTATTATATGTAAACTGATGAGGAACATGGTAAACTAGCCACCAGCAATCCTGAGTTAAATGACCATTTCTCTGCAGTCAAGCTTCTGCAAAGTGGCTCTTAAAAAGAGAGAGCAGTCAGTCATCGGAGACTGGGAGCAATAATTACAGGCCAGTGTGTCACGGGTGAGGTTTGGTTGGGCCGATGAACCCTGACAAAGGATCTGGAATTACAAGACAGCTTACTTTAAAGTACTCATTTGAGATCATTCTCCTCAAAAGTATACAAATCAAAATGCTACCATAGATATCTTATTTTAAATCTAGAAATAAGAGGTCTTATAGATTTGTAATGATGGAAATGAATTTTAAAAAAACTCTAAATACTGTTTTCTGAAATGTTCATGAACATGAAATTCATAACATCATCCCCTAATGGTTTCGTGTACTGTTTTAAAATTGCTGAAATTTATTCAATTTATTCAATTTTAGTCCCCGTGATATTTCCCTAATCTGAAGGACTGTGCTTCAGAATATTTTATATTGTAAATATTTATGAAACAACGAAGTAGACACTGCAAAGAAGCATCTTTACTCTGTCAGTTCAAAACTATCCTTTGGGAGAATAAAATGAGAGGAAATAAAACTAGGTAGGACATAAGGGAATTCAATATAAACATATTGACTATATGTAGAAATATATTTTTAAAGGGCATAAAAAAATCTCTTAGACAGCCTCACACCTAACAGAATTCTAATATATTTTGGTGTGTTACCCTAAGTACTGCATTACAATAATAATAGTTTGTTAGTATTATTTTGTAGCTGTAAAAACCATTTTCAGTAATACTAGCTAAATCACTTGCTCTATTACACTTCCATTTATGAACTCCAAGGGCAAATCATTATTGCACGAGTAATACTTTCCAAACCATTTTCTTCCAAGGCCACCTTTAAGTGAATGAGAATAGTCAATAATTTTATCGTCATATATGTTAAAGTACATTAACAATTTATAATGTAAAGAGCTATATCAAGTGGAATTTCATCAAAATGACACAGGGATCAAATTAACCAAATTAACCAACCATGAACGTTAGAACCAAGCATTAACCCAATTTATTTAAATTACACTATTGGATTACAAATCATTCTCTTTTTAAAAAGTATTTCAAGTCATGTCCTGGAATAATGTATCGGGAAGCTCAGCTGCCAGCACGCTCTTTGTAATTCAGAGGCAGAGACTGCCTGGCCGTCTGGGCCCTCTGGAGGGGAGCAGGGCCCGGGATGGGGGCGGACAGGGAGTGGGTCTAGGGTATCTGCTCCTACTGCAGCACACGGTGACTTCGAACATGTTTTGTTGTCTTTGTTGAACCTGAGCTAAGGTTGAAAGTACAAGTTGTTGATATATATTTTGCTTCTTTGTTATTAAGCACGTTATTTCGAATATAAATATGGTACCACCTATGGTACCAGTTGGACAAGAAATGAATGTAAATGGATGAATAAAAATAACTTCAGTTTCTCTTTCAATCTGAGTAATGCATGCCAGGAGAAAATGAACCCATGTGCCTTCCTGAATCTATTTATTCATGGAAAACAAAACAAAAACAAAACCCTTTACTGGGTCTAGTCTGGTCTCTCATCTTGCTTTTTGAGAACTGACAAACAGAAACAGTGGGCAAGCTGTCCTGTTTCCTCAAAATCTAATAGTTTCAAATTGGTAGTGAGGTTTATGGTTATAAACAGCGGCCTGTCTTGCTTCTCTGAGCAGGGGACTGGCTTTGTCTGAGCCAAGACAAGCTCCTTAGGTGGGAGTGAGGGGATGGGGGAGCTCCCTTTGTCGGGGGAGTGAGTGTACCAATACCAGACAGCAGGTGGGCTGCAGCCCCTGGTGTTGCCTGACCCACCAGGGGCTTCCCGAGACACCCATGTCTGCTGGGCAACTGAGTACATAGCTGGCACCAGCTGTGGGCTCTCAAAGCTAAAAGAGACTGCTCTAAGCAGAGGCAGCTGCCCAGGAACCCCTCTTTCTCCATCCTTTCCCCTGCCTGCTCCTCCCTACCGTTTTCCTTTCCGTCAGTCCTCAGGCAGTGGTTGTACTATGGGGACAAGCGGCTGGGGGGCTGTGGCTTCAGTTGTAGTATTCTATGCTGGGGACAGGCAGTGTAGCTCCCTGGTCATGGCTGTGTGGGTCCCCCATAGCCCCTGGGCCCTGGCCTATTTTATCAGCTGCACCAGGCAAAGGCAACCACCAGCCATAGTGTCATTCTATCTGTGGGTGGAACCAGCTAGAGCTCCAGGGGGCCTCATGGAGGGAGAATGGAAAGTGCAGTAGACCAGAGTGTGTGGGGCGGGCTCCAGTTCTGCACTGATTAGCTGTGGCCTGTAGGCAAATCAGTTGATTTTTCATAACCTCCCATTTGCTCAAATAAAACCTTTCAGGAGCTCTAATAAATAAAATAAACGGAAGGAAGGGGAGCTGTGCTGGGTGGAATGGGGAGGTGCCTGGGAACCTCCATGGCTTGGTTCCCACCTTTCTGGCCCTGGGCCTCTGAGGAACTCTGGGCTCTGTGGAGCTCACCTGAGAACCATTGTACCAGGTGACCTCTGACGTCCTTTCTAACCTGAAAGATGCTAGGTACTATTCTACGAAGATGCCAAAAACGTCACTCCTTCTGACCCCCGTCTGTTACTTACATTCATAGAGATGGAACAACTGGGTAGAATTAAGTCACATCTTTCCTTTGAAGTCACTATTTCATCGCCCATGACAACCACAGGAAGCAAAAACAGGACCTGAAAAGATCTGCTTTACTTAGCTTGCGGGGCTGCCTCTTCTCCACCCCAAGACAATGATCTACGCTATTCACTAAAAAACAGCCGAGGTGAAAATCCATTTTAGTAGTAAGGGGCCAACACTGGAGTTGATTACCGCCTCACTGAAATTCTGGAAGACTAATCAATCTGGAAGTCTAGCACTCTGGTGAGGAAGCCAGTGAATTATTGTCTGATCTAAAAGTTTATGTTGTGTAATGTATAAGCTACTGGAATTTACCTTTTCATAGTCTACCACCACTATTTAATTTTAATGGTTTTACTGAACAGTGAAGGCAGCACAAAATACAAGCTACATAATCCTGTGTACATACCATTAGTAGTGCCAGGGCAGTAAATACAGGGCCTGGGTTTTCCAGGGTAAGTTTGATTTTATTTTGTTATATTTTTGTCTTGTTGTTATGGAAATATCCCAAATTTAGGCATCTAAACTATATCATCAGGACTGCCTCTCATATCCAGAAACAACCCCCAAATCTTTGGTCAGACCATGTGGCACAGTTTGGTCGCTGTAAACAATATGGTCGCTGTAGCTAATTCTTCTGACATCACAGAGTCAGCTGAAGTAAACATTCCTGTCCTGAGCTGGTGGTCCTACACATATTTCCACACACGTTCCTGTCAAAGCACGAGAATTCTGACTTGAATTACTCACTCCATTCCAAGTCCAAATTGGCAATGCCAGTCAAATAAATCGGGCAAAGTATGATGGATGGTGAGATGGATAAATGAACAGCGAGGGCTTCAGAGAAACCACCAAATTTATCTTATTTAATACTTCTGACAAGACAGTTTAAAGTACAGTGTTATGTGGCTCAATCTGATGCTCTTTATCTTTCATTTGACATAGATAAAATAGTGAGGCAAAAAAGGAGTCAAAATAAAAATCTGCGTATACTAATATTAATGGACATAATCTGAGAATCATTGGAATGCTGGCAGCTCCTTGTTTTCAGCACACAGATGTAAGGCTACAGGGCTGTGAAGTGGGGGTGCCTGGGCTGGAGTCCTAACTCCACCACCCTCTAGTTGTGCGACCTGGGCATGTTCTTAACCTCTCTTTTCTTTTCTATAAAATGGGTGTAGTAACAGTACCTACCTATAGGGCTGTTGTAAGAATTAAATGAGTTAATACATATAAAGTACTTGCAACAGGACCTGGCAGGTAGTAGGCATTTAACAAACGTTAGCTATTATGACTATTTCCACAAAGGAAACAGTTTTGGAGAATTATTTTCATAGAAGGCAGGCTAACGTTGTCCCTCCATTTCAAAAGCAACCACAGTCATTTGTCAATCAAACGTTCTGAGAAACCCGTCATTAGGCAATTTCGTCACTGTGCAAACATCAGTGTACTTACATCAACCTAGATGGTATAGCCTCTTACACACCTAGGCTGTATGGTGCTCATCTTATGGGACCACCGTTGTATATTGATCAGTCATTGACCCAAATGTTGTTATGTGTTGCATGACTGTACTATAACACCATAGTGCTTGACGATGTGTGTATGGTAATGTGAAGCTTAAAACCCAGTAACATCTTTCTATTTCCCTCACTGATCTTAGGAGCTGGTGTAAAGGGATGGTAATGAAATTTTAACCCTGGGAAAACTCTGAGAGCCACGTAATCTACTGAGAACTTTCATGACACCGAACGCTTTGGTTTTTCCCAAGGCTGGGCACTTTTGGGCCCCTCCAAGTCCAATCCCCTATTACCCAAATTCCATCTGCCTGGGAATTCACAATCATCACAATGTTAGAATCAAAGGATTTCACAAAATCATAATCTTAGACTGAAAGGGCCTGAAGTAATAATCACTTAGTCACCCCTCCTAATTTTAGCCACAATAAAAGGTGTGGCATGGGAGGGGTGGAGGTCATGAAACGATGGGTCCATGGCCACACAGTCTGTGTGAGAGCAGACGTAGGACCAGCCCCTACCCCACTTCTAGAGCCCCTGTCTGGGGCTGTTTCTCCTACACTCTGTCTGTCACATGCTTCATCCCCCATGGCACTTACATACACAATTGATACTCAATAAATATTCCTTAAATGAGTGAATGAATAAATGAAACCAGCCTTAAATATTTATTTCAACAGCAGTTTGGGGTTCCTTTTGTGATTTTTTTTGGGAAATGAATTATCTTCTCAACATTATCCTTCTCTCCAGCTTAATTCCCAATACACATCCCAGTGTGCATCCAGGAGAGAAAAATCCCCCATCCTCAAGTTTTCACTGCATTCCTTTTTAAAATACCACCTTCCAATACCATTGTTAGAACTCACATTCTCGGGGCCAGCCCAGTGCACAGTGGTTAAGTGCACATGTCCTGCTTCCCAGCAGCCCAGGGTTCACCGGTTTGAATCCCGGATGTGGACATGGCACCGCTTGGCACACCATGCTGTGGTAGGCATCCCACATATAAACTAGAGGAAGATGGGCACTGATGTTAGCTCAGGGCCAGGCTTCCTCAGCTAAAAAAAACAGAGGGGGACTGGCAGTAGTTAGCTTAGGGCTAATCTTACTCAAAAGAAAAAAAGAACTCCCATTCTCTCCTATTCATTTTTTTTCTTCCCAAGTCTAATTTAAGGTATTCATAGAATCCTAGAGATGGAAGAGACTGTGAACTATTCCTTCAGTTCACTCCTTAACCTGAACTGTGGCAGGGTGGGCCAGGACTCAGCCTTGCAAGGGAGTTGACACAATCTTATTAAGAAAGGGGAAGAGCTGGCTAGAGCTCTGTGTCTGCGCCAGGCTTCCTCTCCCTGCCTTGTCCCTTTTCCCCTTTTCCTCCAAATCCTACTACATTCTCTATGCCGTCTGCCCCAATCCCTCTCTTCCAGCCTAGAACTCTCTTTTCCCTTAAAAAATTGTTGTAGCATTTTATTTGTGACTTTTTTATTCTGGTGAGGCAGATTGGCCCTGCGCTGACATCTCTTGCCAATCTTCCTCTTTTTGCTTGAGGAAGATTGTTGCTGAGCTAACATCTGTGCCCATCTTCCTCTATTTTGTATGTAGGATGCCGCCACAGCATGGATCTATGAGCAGTGTGTAGGTCTGAGCCTGGGATCCGAACCTTTGAACCCCAGGCCACTGAAGTGGAGCGCCTGAACTTTACCGGTACACCATAGGGCTGGCCCCTATTTGTGACTTTTATTACACACTGTCAATCACTTTTAAATTGTTAATTGTATTTAGTTAGCCAAGCTTTACGTTAATTAATTCAAATTGTAAAATTTCAATTACTATAACAATGGTTATGGATGGGTACGAATAATGATATGACTAAATGCCCCCTTGCCAATTCCTACAATTCTTGTCTTCCAGTGGGTGTTTTGTTCTACACCTTCTCTATCTATTTATGTATGCATTTCCACTTATGGAAATGCAGTTTTATTTTGTTTTTACATAAATGGTACTATACAGTATTATTGTTCTACAATTTGGTTTTTTTTTCATTAATAACATGTCTGGGTGAGCTTTCTATCTCAATATATACAGACTCCATTCTTTTTAACTCTTGCCTGATTTTCCAGAAGATAGATTTACCAGAGTTTATTTAGCCATTCTCTGTTGATGGCCATTCGATGTTTTCAATTTCAGTACTACCAAAACTCTGCCATGGAAGGGAAATACATAACTTGTGCACTCCTGTGCCTGCTTTTCTAGGACACATATCAAGAAATGGAATGGCTGGGTTACACAATGTGCACATTATTGATTTTAACAGTGCCAAACGGCCCTCCAAATTGACTACACCAATTTACACACCTGTCAGCAGTACATGAAAGTACCCATTTCCCACTAGCTTGCCCATATTAATCACTTTTTACTCTGTTTTAGGCGCGTATATATTTCATCTCTTAGGTTTGGGTCTGTAAGTGCTCTGGGAGCAGGGCCCACGACCTCCTCATGTCTGCATCCCCTCCCGCATCTGGTAGGTGTTCAATGAATGGTTGTTGAATGGTCTCTAACCATAAGTTCTTTGCTCATCTCTGAACAATCCACACCTTTCCAAAGCATTTACCGAGATTGCATCTAACTTTGACGTTATTTCTGCAGAATGAAAAACATTCTTAAGAAAGTCAGTTGAAAACAAACAACCCAAGTGAAAAATGGGCTGAGGATCTGAATAGACATTTTTCCAAAGAAGATATACAGGTGGCCAACAGGCATGTGAAAAGATGTTCAACATCAGTAATTATTAGAGAAACGCAAATCAAAACTACAATGAGATATCACCTCACACTTTCAGAATGGCTAGTCTTAAAAAGACAAGAAATAACAAGTGTGGGAGAGGATGTGGAGAAAAGGGAATCTCATACACAGCTGGTGGGAATGCAAACTGGTGTAGCCACTCTGGAAAACAGTATAGAGACTCCTCAAAAAATCAAAAATGGAACTACCATATGAGCCTGCTATTCCCCTTCTGGGTATTTATCCAAAGAACATGAAAACACTAACTTGAAAAGATATATACACCCCTATGTTTGTTGCAGCGTTATTCACAATAGCCAAGACTTGGAAACAAGTTAAGTGCCCATCAAAGGATAAATGGATAAAGAAGATGTGATACATACACATGGAATACTACTCAGCCATAAAAAAGATGAAATTTTGCCATTTGCGACAACACGGATGGAACTTGAGGGTACTATGCTAAGTGAAATAAGTCAGATGGAGAAAGCCAAATATCATATGATTTTACTCATATGTGGAAGATAAACAACAACAACAAACAAACAGATAGATACAGACAACAGATTGGTGGTTACCAGAGAGGAAAGGGGTTGGGGGGAGGGTGAAAGGGGTAAAGGGGCACATTTGTATGGTCATGGATGGCAACTAGACATTTGGTGCTGAACACAATGTAGTCTCTACAAAAGTCAACACAGAATGATGTAAACTCGAAATGTATATAATGTTATAAACCAATGTTACCTCAGTAAAAAAATAAATTAAAAAAAATTTTTAAAAAAGAAAGTTGGTTGAATTTTTGCACTTCCCTCCCATGGAACAAGTTACAGACATCCTTCAAGTTGCCTAAGACAGGATTCCCTCCTGGTTTAGGGCAGGAGGCAGTGAAAACAGACCTGGTGGTCTCAGACAATAGCTAGCAGGGTGTCCCACCCACTGGGAAACAGCAGGCTAGAGGCGCCTCACAATCCCTGGGAGCTAGACAGAGATGGAATGGTGAGGGAGTAAGGTCAGAATCTTTGGAACGTTCTGGATCCAAGGAGGTAAATTCTTTTATAGAGTTTTGAAATAGAGAAAACCATTAATAATGTCTAAAGCATGGCGATAAATGGACCCAGGTGAGGAGAAGATGTGGCAGGGTAGGAAAAACGAGTGGAGAACAGGGCATATTTTTAAAGGAAATTAGGATACAGAAAAGAGAGGTTTTAAAGGTGTGAATTATGCGATTCAAGATAAACTTTTCCTCCAGGCGGTGTCTATATTTATTTATATGATAATCTTGGGCTAAAGCATTTCTAAAAATCCATGAGCGTGGTTCCAAATCTTGGTGCTCTGAACATTATTTGAAAATAGGAGTTTTCCAAAGGGATAAGAGACAATTTTTAGTTAAAGATGAACGAATTGAGAATTAGGTGTAGCTTAATTTGTGTTTCACAAAGGAACTGGTCCTAAATAAGAAACAACATAACGATGACACATTTTTGCTGTTAATAATGTTCCTTTTTCTCTCACTTATTGAACCGTTTCAATAGCAACTGCGCGGCCCAGTGAGGGTCCAATTGTATTTAGACACAAACACAAATGAGGAAAGTGAGGAAACCATTTGCTATGGTGGCTTGATTGCTCCTAGGGGAATGGGCTCCTGAGGTCTGGGCGCTTAGACCCCCGCCCTGGTTTGAATTCCTCGGAGCTGGACAGAGGCTGGACTGATCCCTCGGTTCCCCAGCGCTGATGGAACACCAAAGCTGCCTTTACAATCAGGGCGGCGGGGCCGTGATTCCACCGCACCCCTCAAACACACAGGGACCCGCGCTTTCCTTTCTCGGCCCATTTCTTCTCTCCTCCTTTCATCCCTTCAGCCACCTGGGCCCCTTGCCGATAAATTCCGGCAGTAACCGGGCCTAAATCATGCCCGCGGTGGCCCACTAACCAACAGGGACAATCAAAGACTGGAAACTCCTGGAGAAGGAGGCGCATTCGGGCCTTGGCGGGCTTAAAGCCCCTGGGGCCGTTGTCGTGCGGAACAAAGAGGGCAGGAGCGGAGGGCGCCCCCACGAGGAAAGGCGGGGAAAGACACTCACGGGCGCGATTTAGGAGGCGGGCGAGGCTGGAACTAGGGTGCTCGGGCGGAGCGGGCTGGGCGCCCGGGGAGGCAGGGCTGGTCCCCGCCCGCCGCGCCCCAAACGTGATTCGCACAGCGTCTGGCGCCAGGCGCAGCCCTTTCCTGCATCGCAGCCACTTTACTTTTATTCCCCCTTTCCTTCTTATTATTTTTTTTTTTCCCGCGCAAAGCGGGAACCCTGGGCTGCCCAGCGAGCCGCGGAGGGGCCGCCATTTCCCGGGGAAAGCGCAGCGCGCGTCGGCACTGGGCGCCCCGGAAAGGGAACCGGAGGGGAGTGCCCGGCCCCGAGCCCTCCTCCCCGCCGGCCCGGGGCTCACGGCCGCCCGCGGCGCCCGGCCCGCCGCGCAGCAGCCCCCCGTGCTGGTCCCCGCCGCCCCGCGTCCCCGGCCTGACCTTCCTGGCGCGGCCCGCCCCTGGACCCCGGTTTCTTCCGCCCGGCGCCTCTGCGCCCTTTCCATTGTCAGCCTGGAGCAGCCGGCGCCCAACTCGGGCGGGCACCCTCGGAGGCCCCCGAGCGGCCCTGCCCGGGCTCCCTGGGCCCCAGCGCAGCCCACCGCCCCCGGACCAGTCCCCCTCGGCGGCGGGGCGCCTTCCTCCTCCCTCTTCTGCGCCCCAAACTCCGCATCCCCAGGAGCCCTGCGCTTCCTCCGGGTCCAGCCTCGCCCGGGGCCCGCTGCTGGACCCGGCATCCCTCCACCTCCCTTCCTCATCGCCCGAGATGCCCCTGGCTCCTCGCCGACCGCAGGAATTTTACCGCTTCTTTAGCAATTCTCTCCCCCCCCCCACCCCCCTTTATTTTCCGAGGAAGCAAGTTGGGCAGCTTGATTTCTTAATTTTTGTTTTTCTTTTTTTCATTTTTGCGGAGAGGGTCGACTATTCGGGGTGCGCCCGCGGGGGCTGGGTGGCGGAGAGAGGCAGGGGGTTCTCTCCGGCCCCTGCACTGCCCTAGCAGCGCGTTTTGTTTCCAGACCCCGAAGCCCCTGAACAATAATGCCATCGCCATGGCGGGCTCACCTGGTGCTGCGCCGCCTGCTCCGGGCGCCCGTCCCTCTGCGCGCCGCTCCCCGGGCGCAGGTTCGGCCCGCGCGGCGCCGGTGCCGGGCAGGACTCTTTGCCTTTCTTTGGGTTCTATCTGTGCGTGTCAATGGCGGCAAGCGGCAGTTCTCCGGGCCGCGGATAGTAGCGGGGGGAGGAGGAGGAGGGAGAAGGGATTGCTCCTTCTCCACATAACCACCTCTAGGAGGAGTCGCTCAGCCTCATCCCCCGCCAGCCCAGGCTCCGCGACGGGTCCGGGGCTTTCGGTGGGGCTCGATGAGCTATTGTCCTTCAGGAGCATTAAAGATGAAGCCGCGCGGCCTCCGCGCCGCTGGCGGATCTGCTGGATGTGCCGAGGGCCTCTTGCTAAGATGAGGTTTTCTCCAGACCTGAGGACAGAGGCTCTGGTTACGATCCAGGCTCCTGTTAGCAGGATCCACCTTTGGTGGAAGAAGGCGGCGTGGGCGTTCATCGGGCAGTTCTGGGGAGAGCCTTAGAAGGTGAAAGCGAAAAATGCCACCTTCGATCGTCCTGGGTCCTCAAATAATAACAAATACATTAACGTTTATGTCCACCACGGTAGCATAAGGTGGCCACAGCTACGAGAACTGAGAATTTATATCCATGCCTGTGGGCATTTTATAAATTAAGATCGATTTAGAATCCAGCAATTCCTAATATTGGGAATAGCAGATGTATGCTTTGGTGGGTAAGACTGTGTGCATGGACATAATCTTTAATTTGATTGCTTTATAGTGTGTTAATTTGTAATATCGCAGCGGGTATTAAGATTAGCAAGAGTCTATTAAGGACCAATTTTTATTAGTTTCTAGAAAATATATTTTTATGGGGGTATGGTAGACAAAAATCAGTTGCCATAATGGGATTAGTAGTTGTTCTGTTCCTACTGGAAGCCAGTGCTGTCCTTTGGAGCTGGCCATGTTGGCCAGGGCTCCATGGCTGGGGGGTTGGGTAGGTGGGGAGTGTCAAAAGAATTTATTTTAGTGGGAAATGCTAACTTGCTATAGGCCATCCATACTTCCTCTGATTTCTCCCTGATGAGTCAAAGGATCGTGAGAAGCAAAATTTTGATCTCTTCAAAAAAAAGAAACTCTCAGGAAAACAATTCTCCAGCATTGGTGGAAGGGATGCTTTTCAAAGCCTTTCCCATTTGGTAATATTGTGTATATTTGCCCCATAAACTTGTAAATGTTTAGGCAATGAGGAACCTTGGGGTGACAGAGCTTGCAGTTGCCTGAGTGGGAAGAACCCAAATGCCTTCCACCTCTGGATTCATACTAGTTAGTCAGGGCTATTGGTGGAATTAGTAGATAGCGCTTTAGATCATGTGTATTTTAAACAAGTGTTTTGCTGCAAAATCAGTCGGCTTCCCAAAAGATCATACATGTATCATCAAGGTATAAATAGACCTCTCTCTCTTTTAATCCCATATGGCTTCTCAAACCCTCCTGGACCCAATGGTCTCAGTTTACGGGGTCTTCCTCCACTCTTCTTCCCACTCCTTTTACCCTCTATGTGTGCCCTCACTGTTGTTTGTCTTTGAACGCAGTCTCCAGGTCAGAAATCCAGGCAGGATAAAGTCCTTTTCTCCCAAGGCATATATTTAAAGGATTTCAAATGATCCCCTGGGGCATCTCATCACGGTTTTGATTTCCCCTTCCTAGAGGTAGCACCTATCTCCCTTCTTATATGGATTTCTGGTGTCCATTCTTGATCAGAAATAACCTCCAGGTCAACATTCAAGAGGGTTCAGGAGCCTTCTGGAAGCGCTTGAAAAATATTCCTACCTGTGACCCAGTCAGCCAGGCTGACTGAGATATGGTTGAATAATTCATCGTATATATTAGATTAACATTCTCCCTGTAACTTCCCAATAAAAATTGTATGTGTGGTCATTTTTATGTGCCTTTTATGTAACTCATTTCATCCTAGATTTTGTTATGTGCTATCCAGGGAAAGGCTGGGTCTAAGGAATTTACTAGTCAGGATTCTCCCATTTCCTACTGGTTGGTTTCTTCGAATAGATGATGCCATCGCAACTCAGAGAATCTGGGGAAATGTCAGCTTCATAATTCTCTTGTTCTTAGAATTGAAGGGATCGTAGAGTCCACTTGGTCAAACCCTTTATGTTATAGGAAGAAATCTGATATTCAGGTGGGTGAAGGGACTCAGCCAAGGCCACACGGGAAATTAATTAGTGGCAGAGACTCCGGTGCCTTTCCAGATGCACTGCTGAATGCAGTTCCACCACCTCCAAACTTCTTAGGATGCATAGGAGACAAATATGCAGCCTAATATGCAGCTCTAGTTAAATCATATGTATTTAATATTGAGCATTTAACGCATGCGCAAAAATTTAACACAAATAATTGTGTAGTTAAAATACATTTAAAATAGTCAACATGATTATAAGTTCATCAGTGATCTTGAGTTCTGCCATGGCCTCCAGCTCAGAAAACCCTTGACAGGGTAATAAATGGAGATAATAAGAGTTTACAAGTATTGAATGCTTAGTGTGTGCGCTGCAAGTTACCCTTACTAACTCATTTAATTCTCACAACAACTCCCGGGGGGGTGGGCACTATTTTCTCCTTTTTACAGATGGGGAAACTGAGGCACAGTGAATGAGGAACTGGCCCACAGTTACAGAGATAGGAGTGGCAGATCCATGCTCGTCACCCCTCCCTTAATCTGGCCGCAGGGATGTGGGCATTCATTTAAGCACAGGAATTTAGCGATTGGTCACGTGATCGAAAGTCCCTTGGGCCATTCCCAGTACACATCCTCAAGAAGTCAGTGAAAAGCCTAATTCCAGGAGGTTGGTGGATTACCGTTGCACTGAAAATATTTTCTTAACCTTTGACCTGTATGAGTGTGTAATCCTATGAATAAATGTGTCCATTGTAAGTTGACTCTATGAGCGACAAGAACGTCTAGTAGATATTTTATTGAGACGCAGGATGCACTGCCTCTCCACTGAGAGACGGGCACGCAGCGTGATTACAGATGGAAGAATGAATCAGCCGTGCAGCTGGGTTCATATTCTATTGAGTCTACGAGTAATTCATCCACAAAATCATCTATTTTAGAAACAGCTTCATCGATTTTGCCCCCCAAAACCTTTTTACTTTCTCTGATCCAAATTTATGATGTTGTGTGAATTGAGTGGGTTTTCATTTTCCGTGATTAGTTGTAATCTAGTTTGTGACTCCTATTATAATTTGTGATCATTTTACCCTTCTGAGATCTTGGTATGCAATTACCCTACTCCTTTTCTGACCCTCGCCACTTCCAGAAGGACTATGTCTTGTAGGTGTATATTTATATCTGACATATGTATCTGTGTGTGAGATTTATATGTCCAGATTAATTTCATTTGAGGATTTCTGATCTCCTTTGAAGTAACCTGAGAGTCCCTGGGAGTGTCATAAAAACAGATGGAAATCATTGGCTTAAGGTCTTCTTTGAACGTAAGTTAGGCAATTCTAGACGCTGTATTAATCCCTTCAAGGCACCAACTGGCATAACTCTAAATAGCAACATGGGGTCCTAGGGTTACGAATGCAGACAAAGCACGGAGCTAAGCAGTGCCCCACTATTCTGAGAGGTAAATACAGCTTCTAAATGTACCTCTGGAAGATACCAGGCAGTTGGACTTTAAAAATTTTTATTACTTAGAAATATGGAAAGTCTTTCCCATTGTTATATTTTTAAATAGTGAAAATGATTACTGTTAAACATTTATTTCCTTGATCAGAACTGGTGGGTTTTCAGATCTTAATCAGTTGTGGAAGGGAATACCTTCCTTAAAGAAAGGACATATTGGGCCAACCCAGTGGCTTGGCGGTTAAGTGGGCACATTCTGCTTCAGCGGCCCAGGGTTCACAGGTTCGGATCCCGGGCGCAGGCATGGCACCTCTTGTCAAGCCATGCTGTGGCAGATGTCCCACACATAAAGTAGAGGAAGATGGGCATGGATGTTAGCTCAGGGCCAGTCCTCCTTGGCAAAAAGAGGAAGATTGGCAGCAGTTAGCTCAGGGCTAATCTTCCTCAAAAAAAAAAAGAAAAAAAGAAAAAAGGACACATAGGCAATCATTACGCCAACAAAGCCCATTCTTCATATCTCTGGCTGAAGAGAACATCTTCATCTCCTAACAAAAGAAACATTTTACTAGTCCTGAGTCTTATAAACAACAACAAAATATATCCTTTTGGATACTAAGTCCTGATGCTGCGGTTCTGGGAAAGGGGATTTACATAAGTAGGTCTGTGTCTGTATAGATGCATATCTATGTATATACATCTCTAGTGAATAAATTAATATTTGTGTGTGTGTCATGTGTGTGTGCGTTATAAGACAGGTAGTAACTGAGATTGCAGTAGGCTCAGAGTTAGGGTTAGTTTGGATTTTAAAGGAATCTACAAATGTTTAGCAATTAGCTGATGAACTATATTGTAAAGGAAAATAAAATGTTTCAAGTTTTTAAGGGAAATACATTGTCAGCCCAATTATGCAAAGTTGCCGTTAGGACAAAAAGGCACGTGGTGTCATTAAATTTAATGGAAACAGAACCTGGAGCTGGGGAGTGTGCCGGTAGGTGGGTAGGTGTTTGGTTACCTCCAGGCAGAGCTTTTTGCAACAATTGTGATGGGAAGTGGCAGGACACATCTAGAGAGTTTGGATGGTAGCATCTGCGTCAGGAGATCTCTGCAATGCGGCCTCACACCTAAACAAAACTGCTCTTTACAATTTAGGCCCATTCTAGAGAATGGGGGCACTGATTTTCCCAATCCACAAAAACAGAATACCATAGTAAAACTATAATTTATTTATACAAATGGTGTGTTTTTACAAAGGCCATCTGTCAGTTGACTCTCTGATTTAAAACAAATCTGTTTGTTCCCCAGAAGAAATAACATGTCTGTTGAAAAAGGATTTATGGACGACAGGCTGCCCAATCCACCAGCCATTGGTAAAATAGTAACTATTTATGATATATTTACTTCTAAGCGAGTGCTGTGAGTGGAAACTATTACTTGTAAAGTATGGTAATTAATTTTTCATTACCTCAAAGCCAAGAAATGGAGCCCAGTTGCATTTAACATTGCTGCATGAGAAACATGTTTCTTCTGGAAAAAAATATGCAAATAAAAAAGCATTCCGAGAGCTATGGCCGTGTGGTAGCTCACTGCTCTGCTGGGTGGGGATAGGACCATGGGATTGAACTCAAGCCCTGGGTTCGTTTTTGGAGAACAGGAAGACAAATAACTATTGAATGACTCTGGCCATTTAATCTCTAGGCACCATTGATGGTCCTTATCGAAAATTAGATCTTACCATTAATACTGAAAGAAAAGAGGACTCTAGGCTGGGAGAAACAGAAATGAAAGAGAAAGGAAGACCCCTACACAAAGGGGACACTCGAGAGCATATTTATTTATATTTTAACATTTACTTTGGAATGCAATCTAATATTTCTTAATACGTATCCTCTTCAAGGAACTGGGCCAGGGACCACCCAGCTGCCGAGTGGTTAAGTTTGCATACTCCGCTTCAGCTGCCCAGGGTTCGCCGTTTCGGATCCTGGGTGTGAACCTAACACAGCTCTTTAAGCTATGCTGTGGCGGCATCCCACATATCACAACCAGAAGGACCTACAGCTAGAATATACAACTATGTATTGGGGCTTTAGGGAGAAAAAAAAAAGAGGAAGATTGGCAACAGATGTTAGCTCAGGGCCAATCTTCCTCACCAAAAAGCATACCTTGAAAAAAAAAAAGAAAGAAAGAAACTGGGCTAGGTCACATGAGAGCTACAAAAGGCATGTTCTCTTCTCTCAGGAAGCTTGCAATCTACCTAAGTCGGAGCATGAGGATCGGTACAGACATTACCCTGACATTATCAGTGAAAAATGGTTACCAAGAGGCAGTGGTTAGCTTATCACCCAACATGTTTCTTAAGTTAACACCAATTCTTATATTTTTGTTTTCCAAAGCATTCTTAAAATCAGCCAAACCAGATTTCCCCCCAAATATTTTATTTTATTGACTTCCAATTAGTTTTTGTTTTTCAAACATTTTAAAAAAATAGGTAATAGTTGAATATGATACACAAATAAAAAGGTACAAAGGTAGACGATCCATGGGGTCCTTTGCCCCGTGTCACCCAGGCGGCCGGTTGCCCTCTCCAAAATAACCAAAAGTATTTCTTCTGTGTCCTTCCGAGCAAGTACTTTTCTCTCGTCTTTCTCTTTGTGGACAGAGGTCTTGTTTGTCTTTTCCAGGAGACACTGGAGGAGTCTTAATATTCAAATCCCAAAGGGGATAGATTCTAAGATGGCACCTGTGCTCCTGTCTGCTGAGGTCTCAGGCAGGGGAGGACCCAGAGGCTCAGAGGCAAGATGTCGGTGAGTGTCTTGATGCAGGATGCCCTGCTGGTGCAGTGGCAAAGTGAAAGGCCCCCGTCTCCAGATCTAGGAAAATCCCCACAGGACCTAAGTCAACGCCCAGGGACACTGCTGGCGCTGAAATACATTTTGTCTCTCAGGCTGACAGTCTAGGATCCCAGCTCTGAAGATAAGAGGACCCTCTCTTCACCCCTTGATGGATCCTTGAAGATGCTCAGATGCCACTCCCCTCTATTTCCCACAAGTACCTCCCAGTAGTGGGGCTAGAGATGAAGTGGGGACTACCCCCAGCCCCCATTATGTAGACAAATCTCTCAGGACAATTGGACTGAGCCTGTTTGCCCCCAAGCTCCACGCTGCAAAGGGCATCTGAAATGATGAGGTGGTTGTTGGCCGGGGTCACATCCAAGCTCATGTCTGCTTGGGAGCTCTGCAGCCTGGTCCGTGGACAGGGTCACCTTCAGCTGGGCCTGCTGCTCTCTGGTTTGGGCTATCGACCTTCCCATCTGGAGGCTGGGTCTCAGCTCAGCCTTGAGGGATCTGAGGGTGGTGGGCCAGGGCACAGCACTGCCCCGGGGCTGCATGGGAAGGAGGTTGTTATAGCCAAGGTGCTCAAGGAGCGTGGCTTTCGGGAATAGTATGGGAGGGGGAGCTCATGACTTCCTGCAGGCGTTCAGCTGTGGCCACCTCAGGTCTGGTTCTCAGCAACCCTCCTGCCTACCTCCTCCCCCTTTATAGACGAATTCTGATGTCCACTCCTGGGCCTCAACACACCACTCCCCACCTCACCTAATTATTCCTTCCATTTCATTTGGGTTGGGGAAAGGTACTCAGACTGAGAGGGTAGAGAGTTCACACCAAAGGAGACTCAGTCACTCACACCTTTGCTCTTAGAGGTTTCTGCCTTGATTTCTCTCCCTCTCTTTCTTTCTCCCTCTTTCCATTCCTTCCTTCCTCTTTGAAATTCTTAGCTTGGGTTCTTGGACATGCAAAGGTCCACCAAGAGCTGTTAGGGCTCTTGGAAGATACTGAGGTTCTGCAGCATTCTTTGCGTATGTGCATTTCTGTTGAGAAGTTCCATCTTATTTTTTTGGCAGATTCTCAAAGGGATTTCCACCACAAAAGATAGCTAATGCCGACTGTCTTTCATCTTGCCCCAGACTCCCGTCCTCAGCAGCTGAGCCCTGGTTCCTCTGTGATGTGCTGTGAGAAAATGTTACTCCTCCCTTTATAGTAGAGATTGGCACTTTTTCTATAAAAGGCCAGAGAGTAAATATCTTTGGCTTGTGGGCCAAGAGGCAAAATGGAGGATATTATGTAGGTACATATATAACAAGAGAGACAACAAGTTTCAACAACTTTTTTATTAATAAAATTCTAAATATAATAATAATAGTATATAATTTTTTTGGTAATATATGTCTACTCATGAGAATAATGGAATTCTGTCTTTTTTTTTTTGGAAGAAGATTAGCCCTGAGTTAACATCCGCCACCAATCCTCCTCCTTTTGCTGAGGAAGATTGGCCCTGAGCTAACATCCATATCCATCTTCCTCTACTTTATATGTGGGATGCCTCCCACAGCATGGCTTGATAAGCGGTGCATAGGTCCATGCCTGGGATCTGAACTCACAAACCCCAGGCTGCCGAAGCAGAGTGTGCAAACTTAGCTGCTGCACCATCAGGCCAGCCCCAACAATTCTCTTAATTGAGGTTAAAATTTAGTGTTCACTGTCATCAAAATGGATTGCAAGTGCTCATCTATCAATGCTGGTCTGTAATGAGATTTTAACATATTAAATCTAAAAAATAAAATTTGCATATCATGTAATTTTCATGCACCACAAAATATTATTCTTTGTTTGATTTTTATGCAAACATTAAAAAATGTAAAAATCATTCTTAGCGTACGGGCTGTACAAAAACAGGGAGTGGGCTGGATTTGTTCTTAGGGCTGTGGTTTGCCCATTTCTGCTTTATAACACTCACACAGCTATGGTATACACCTTTGTTTCCTCCTCCATCTTGCTTTAAGCGCTCATGGTTAAAATGTTAAATAATCCTAAAAGTCTTTTAGTGAAAAACAGTATCGATCTGGTCTATTTCTCCCTACCCCACTGCTGCTCCCCAGAAGCAACTACTTTAAATTCTTAGCTGTTTTTTCTGATATTTATCTATATAGGTCTAGGAAGAAAGAAAGAAAGAAAAATAGAAGGAAGGACGGAAAGAAAGACAGAGAGAAAGAAAGAAAAGAGAAAAGGAAAACATTAAAATGAATATAGTGCTCTTTCTTGATTTTTCAATTTTAGACACTATACCTACTGACTTACTGTGGAGTGAGATTTTAGTTCTCTTACGCTCCTTCTCTCCTCCCCAAGTCCTTTCCTCTCATCGTCTCACGATTTTTGGTTAAATTAATATTCAGTCTTTATATTATTGTGATCATAGAGCTATTACTCACAGCAGAGCCACGTAGTATACTATAACTACATTTCCTATTTTGCTCAACATTTGTTTTTCCTAAAGGTAGTACCTGCCCCTTTTTTGGCTTAATTGTCTTTGTACTTAATTGTTACAGTGTTGTAATGCAACTGCACGTGGGTGATGCCTAGTCATTTTCAGTATAACTCTGGATGGTATAGCAAGACATAGCTGGTGGTGTAATGTGACGGAATTGTACCTGCAGCCAGGATGTTAGCTCCTGTGGCTTGTGCAAGGTGGTTTTACAATCACGTGCAGTGATGATGTTGGGGTTCCAGGATGACAAGGATGGAGGCAGGAGAGACTTCGTCAGTGCCTATTTAGCTTCCTACAACTTGCAGGATGTCACTGTAAACAAGCAGAATGTCTGTACCACCTTGAGAACACCTGTGAGGACCTGGAGACTTGAGGAGCCACCCACACCCCACACCCCACACTCCAACCAGCCTGACACCCTCTTCCCTCCATTACCGGCGTGGTATTCTTTCAGCTTGCTGTAGTGAAGTGTTGCTTGTATAAGATTCCTGACTGAACATAACTGATCCCCCAAACTCACCACAGATCTCCAGACGTGCTCTCAATATGGCGAACCAAGTAGATAATCTAGCAGCTGTTGTTGTTGCTTCTCCTCCTCCTCCCCTCGCCCCTCTCCTCCCCTTCCTCCCGTCTTCCCCCTCCCCTTCTCTCTCTTCTCCTTCTTCTTCTTTTTCTCCTCCCCCTCCTCCGCCTCTCCCCTTTCTTCCTCTCTTAGACATTCCTCCTGGATTGCTCTCCTTACTTACTGCAGGGGGTGCAGGCTTTCTAGGATTTGCTATCTAATTATTTACCTTTTCCATCTTCTTAACTACCTTTACCTCTTTATTGTGTTGGATCCTCTGTCTTCCTCTTTCTTGATTGACTTCTTTGTTTTAGTGGGGCACATTTTTCAGGAACTTCCTGAGAAAGGGAGTATGGGAGGTAAAATATTTGCATGTCTAAAAATTTTTTTATTCTACCACCACATTTGATATCTTTCATCTGTGGTCGTTTCTCTTACTCTTTTTTCCTTAAAGGTTTATGTCTTTAAACTCTTGTACTGTCATTTTAATGGAGTTTTGGGAGGGAGTAGAAAGAAACATAGATAACAGAGTTAGATGATTTTCACCTGCTATTCAATGTCTTTTTCCTTTATTAATAGAACCCCCCCCCCCCCATTTAGCTAGACAGCCAGAATAACCACTGCATCTCCCAGCTTCCCTTGCAACTAGATTTGGATGCGTTGTTATATTCTGACCAGTTCTGCACACATTATATGTATAACTTCCAAGTCAGGCTATTAAAGGCAAGAGACAGGTCATCTCCTTCTCCACCTTGTTGCCTGGACCTGGTCATGGTGATAAACCATCCTCAATCTTACAGAAGAGGGTGGTGCTCTGGGAAGGCTGAGCATCAAGAGAGAAAGAATATGGGTCCCCAACATAGTATGACACCTTATCAGCCTTGGCCTCCTGAAGCTCCCTGTGATGTGGGAGAGAATTATATCTCTATCTTGTTTAAGTCATTATTAGTAGAACCTACATCCTAACTAATCCACTGCATGTGTTTGATCTGCCATGTTTAACTGGAGGAGATCCTTCATTACATGTAGAACAAATTTCTTCTCTTTTTCACAGAAGAGAAATAAAAGGCTCAGAAGTGGTAAGCAGTGGAGGAAGAAACACATGGCTCAGTTGGGTGAATAGATGAACCACTGGCATACTACCGCGCTCAAAACTTATTTCATTTTTATTCACATGGTTCATGCAAGGAAGAATGAGCTTAGAGATGAAAGATTTGGTTCAAGTTCTATCTCCTCCACGATGTGACCTTGAAGGTAATAGAATCTCTTCAAATCTTAGTTTCTCCATCTATAAAATTATAATAGTGGTTAAGAATTAGGGGGGGAGGTTTACCAAATTCTACTTGTCTAATTATGTCTTTAAATATTTGCTCTAAAGTGAATCTAAAATGAATGTTATTTAATATATAAGCTTAATGTATTATAGTATCAATAGCTGTTATTTATTTATTTAACTTTTTGAGGAAGATTAGCCCTGAGCTAACTACTGCTAATCCTCCTCTTTTTGCTGAGGAAGACTGGCCCTGAGCCAACACCCGTGCCCATCTTCCTTTACTTTATATGTGGGATGCCTACCACAGCATGGTTTTGCCAAGCAGTGCCATGTCGGTACCTGGGATTCAAACCGGTGAACCCCGGGCCCCCAAAGTGGAACGTGCACACTTAACTGCTGCACCACCAGGCCGGCCCCTCAGTAGCTGTATTAATTGAACATTTTCCGTGTGCCTGTGACTACAAAGCGCTTTAATAATGGTACTGATGTTAATAATAATAAACTCACTGCATGCCTGCCAGGTGCCATATACTGCACTAACGCTTGTGTGTATTAGCTCACATACTCCTTACAACAACTGCTCAGGATAGTTCCATCATCAACCCGCTTTACAGAGAGGACAGTGAGACTTAACAGTTACGCAACTTGTCTAAGGAAAGGATTCATACCCATGTCTAGCCAACTCCAAAGTCTTTGCTTTTTTCTTTACTTCTTTCCACCTTTCGTAAAATGTTTTATCTGATTTTTTAAATAAAAAATTAAAACAGGCAGGTAAGATTAGAGAACCACAACCAGACCTTAAGCAAAGTTTGCCTCTAACTTGAAACACTGTTTTGAGCCCGTGGCCACAACACAACTTAGAATCATGGAAGGGGTGTGGAGTCGTCTGTCCACCCTGCCACCCAGCATGGGAATTCCCTCTGTGACAGCCTGGACAGATGGCCACCCAGCCTCTGTTTTCACACCTCAGTGGCTGCTTTATCAGCCTGGCTGTGCTGCTGTTAGGGAACCTCAGCAACACCAGTTTCCAGACTCGAGCCCCGATGTGTGCTGCCTTCGCAATGCTGAAGCCATCGAGTGCTGGCAAATCTCCCTCCGGCTCTCATCTCTCTCCCTTTTCCTCCAAAGTCTTTGATAGAGAATTTCATGAAGAAGATGGCATTTGAGCTGAATGTGGAAGGCTGTGTGAGATTTCAGCGGGTGAAAGTGACAGGAAGCAGAGGATAGAGGCGGAGGCTGGAGGTGGGCCAGGTGGGGCTGTGGTCAGTGTCCCAGCTTGGCAGGCCATTGGGTGCCCAGAGAGCAGCTTAAAAGGAAGGAATCTTGGGAAGGGCAGGTTGAGGCCTTAATGTGAGGAGCCTTGAAACCGAGGGTGAGGGCTTGCTGTTTACTATGGTAAGCAGTGAGATCTTGGAGCTTCTTATGAGGAGGAGAGCGGACAATCTGAGAGCCATGCTTTCAGGAGATTCCCCTGACAACTATGTGTGCACAGTGGCTTGGCAGAAGACCTTGGAGCAGAGACCAGCCCTTCCCAAGCCGCTGGGGCAGGCCCTCCTTGGCTCCACTCATCAGCATAATCACTTTTCTCTTTATACAGTAGCATTTTTCTTTCCCCTACTGTATAACAGAACAGCTGATTACATTTTTCAAAACTGAAGATGTGCCTTAAAACAAGCATTTTGAATGAGAAAAGACAGACAGCCTTTTGCAACAAATCATTGAAATTTACCTGGGGCACTTTCCTTTCTTCTTCTAGCCCTCTCTGAGAATATTTCTGACAAGAGGCACTCTTACTTCACAGCCGTGGAGAGACTTGTCTTCCAACCTTGTCTTGTGGACCCAAATTCTCATAGCCAGTTAGTGGCCCAGCAGGCATCAGAACTGGGGCTTTCCGATAGAGATTCCAAGGTTCTTTCCATTCCACCTCACTGCCCCAGTTAATCTCGCTTACCATCATTATGTATGTGTGTGTGTGTGTGTGTGTGTGTGTATGTATCAATCATATCATATCGTATCATAGGCTAGAATCTAAGGCTCCAAAATAATTCAACCAAAGAATTTTTGCAATTGGGTTTTATGTGGAGAAATGAGAAGGTTCCAATCTCTTTATTTACACATACTTATTTTCATAAAATGATACTCTTCAAAGAGACATTTGAAATATTTCTACCTAGAATCTTATGGCATATTGACAGATTTACGACTGATAGATTGTGCAGTCACCCACTTACTGATGAAGTTATCTTATCTGTACCAGGTGCCAGCAGCCTGCCCTCTGCGTCCAGTTTTGCCAGGAGGCCCAGTTCTCTTCCTAGTTCATGCTGCCTCTCTCTCTGTGGTTCCTTTCATCCAGCCCGTTAGATGAGGGTATTCTCCACTTCATTCTGTGCTGATGGTCGTGAAATTGAGTGCTCCTAAATAATATGACAAGTGAGCAAGAACAGCCTTACTTAGAGCCAGAGGGGATGGTCACAGTTAAGATCTATAAGAACTTTCAGAAAGATGTCCCTGCAGAGTGGCTGTGACAGCTGCTGCCCATAGAGATGAGGCACCGTTGGCTCAGAACCAGCTGGTTCTGAACAGCAGGGTTTCCTGTACTACTCCACGGTGTTTATTTCTTTCCACGGTGGCTGCTGAAATGCAGGCTCTAGGAATCCTTCTTTAAATGTGCAGCTGGGGACCCTGGGCTATTAAGGGTTATTGCTAGTGGTCCTCTAGCTAGGAAATCATTCTAGTTCTACATAATCCTTCTCTGAGTTGACTTAAGGGATTGCATGTATTAGTCCAGAGTGTTGTAGTGATATACATG
Source organism: Equus przewalskii (assembly GCF_037783145.1). Taxonomy (NCBI): domain Eukaryota; kingdom Metazoa; phylum Chordata; class Mammalia; order Perissodactyla; family Equidae; genus Equus; species Equus przewalskii. Next base: position 58,277,266 of record NC_091831.1, on the reverse strand, counting down.
CTAGCGTTGGTAACCCAGATAGTCATTTGTAATGAGAATTATGTTGAGGACATTATAGCACATAACCCAAAGAAGCAAATGCTCACCCATCAGATGCTCTCGTTTTTTTTTAGAATAAACTCTGTAGACTAACCTTCACATGTATTTTTTAGAATAAACTCTGTAAACAGTAACATGTTTCTGTTTTCCAAGCAGAATGAGTGTTCAGATTACAATTAGCTCACACTTATATATCCTTAAAATGGTTATGTGTATTAATGGTTCAATTGAATTCATTTGGAACTATTTAAAATTTTCTTATATTGCTCCAAGGTTAGATAAAATTCCAATTTTTGAATTCTGTTATCATGAAATAAACCCTACGTTATACTTAGTGAGAAGAGCACGTGACATCTCATGGCCATACCATGTTCCTTTTCGCATTCGTAAATGTTTTTTAAAAATCAATAATCAAACGTGGCATTTTTTTATTTTAAGTGCACTGTAGTCCCTTTGCTAATCTTTTGAATGTGTGAGGCGTTTTCTTGGGAAATTCTATAAAGCTGATATTCTGTGTGGCTAATCTTACTTGACCCACCCCTAGTCATTCACAAACAACAGATGTTCATGGTATATTTTTCACTTTCCTGCTTGCTCTGTGAGCAATTAAGTTTGTAGTAGGCTGTGTGTTTGTCAGGCCCTCAGATTTCTGGTCAAAGCTGGTATTTTCCTCGTGCTGAGTTTTCTTCCCTTGGGATATAGTCTTTCGGTGAGGTTAGAGGTTTGTGGCAGTCTTCATTTAGGTTTGTTCTTGTTTTTGGGTACAGCTAATTCAGGCATAAGATTTCTGTCAGATGAAATTTAGAAGCTCTCTATATTTCTGTTTGGAATACTGAAAACACAGGGATCTTTCTACAGAATTTGTAAATGCAGTACCTCAATCTGGTTGTTTATAAAACAATCACAGGATCTTTTGGACATGGCCACAGCCTCCCAGAGGAACCCTCAGGGTAGCTGACTGTCAGCTCTGGCCTCAGGATACCCCTTCTTCACGCCCCATCTCTCAGCCAAATCTTATTATTAATTAGAACAACAGATTCATAAAAGTGTGACTTTAGCTGCCTTTAATTCCGTTCTGTACATGAACGTTTTTGAATGCCTGCTCCTTACTAGATTCTTGTTCTTAGCACGAGCCACAAAGCAATTTGGACAGGAATGGATGGACTGATGGAATCATAGCAAAGAAGCAAAGACTGTCGAATGAGTCCAAAGGTACGACTTTTGTTCCCGAGGGTCATACATACAATTTGTGGATAAAGTATTTTCATTCAGAGTATTTATTGGTTTTATTTATTTTTTCTTGATTACAAAAGTAAATACTGTTCATTGTAGGCATTTTGGAAAAAATAGAAAAGTAGTTATCATCCTTAATCTCAGCATCCATAAAATAACCATCAGTGACACTTTATTTCATATCCTTCCTTTCTTTTTTCTAAGCATGTCCATTCACTTTATATTGTTTTTACAATCTTTCTATTATAAAATAAAGCCTATATATAGAAAATGACACAAATGTATGGCGTAATATCTGTTATCACAAAGTGAATGTTCTTATAACCAATACTGAAATAAAGAAGTAAAACTGACAACAAAACCAGAAGTCCTTCAATCTACCCATTACCATCTCACCCCCTTCGCTTCCCACGAAAGTAGCCACTATTCTGGCTTTTATCATGTGTAACATTTTATCATTTATAATTTCTACATACATTATAAGCTACATAGTACATTGTTATTATCTTTGCATTAAACTGTTAATGATCTCTTAAAGAGACTTAAAATATAAGAAAAACACTTTTATATTTACCCCAATACTCACCATTTCTGGTGCTCTTCATTCCTTTGTATAGATGCAGACTTCCATCTGCTATAACTTTTCTTCTGCCTGCTGGACTTCCCTTAACATTTCCTGAAGTGCAGATCTGCAGCTAATAAATTCCTTCAGCTTGTTAATGCTTGAAAAAAATCTTTATTTCACTTTTATTTTTGAGAGATATTTTTTTCCAGGAATAAAATTATAAGATGACCTGTTTTTGTCATTGTTAAGTACTTTAAAAACGTTGCTCTGTGGTCTTCTGGCTTGCGTCTTTTCCATCTAGAAGTCAGTTGTATTCTTAGCTTTATTCTTCTCGCCGCTTGTAAGATTTTATCTTCATCACTGGTTTTAAGCAATTTGATTACGATATGCCTTGGTAGAGTTTTCTTCTTATTTCTTCTGCTTTGGGCTCATTGGACTTCTTGCATCTATGGTTTAATAATTTTGATAAAATTTGGAACAATTTCAGCGGTTATTTCTTCAATTAGTTTTTGACCGCCAAAACCCTCTTTTGTCTCCTTTGAGGACTCCAACTGCACATTTTTAGGCTGCTGGAAGTTAGCCTGCTGCTTGCTGATGCTTGGAGTTTTCTTCAGTCTTTTTTCTCTGTGTGTTTTTCATCTTGGGTAATTTCTATTGCTGAGTCTTCACATTCATTAATCTTTTCCTCTGCAGTGTCTAATATGCTGTCCTTCCTGTCCAGAGTGCTTTAAAAATCTTGAATGTTGCAGTTTTAATTTCTATAAGTTCATTTGTGTCTTTTAAAAGTATATCTTTCGTATCTCTACATGCTCAATCTTTCCTCTATTTTCTTGAATATATGGACTATAATTAGAACTGTTTTGTGTTGTTGTCTACTATTTCTATTTCTATCATTGCTGCATATCCTTATTATGGGTCATATTGTCCTGTACCTTGTCGAGCTTGGTAATTTTTTAATTCACTCCAGATATTGTATAATTTGACATGCCGAATATTTGGCATGTGTGCAGATGTTCTTGAGTTCATTCCTGAGAATCAGTGAAGTTCCTTGGAAACAGTCTGATCCTTGTGAGACTTGCTCTTAAGCATCGTCAGGTGGGACCAGAGCAGCTTTTGTTCCAGGGCTGATTTTGCCTCCCTACTTATTGCCTCATGAATTACTAGGTTCTTCCAGTCTAGCTGGTGAAACCATGGATTTCTGGTTCTATGTGAGCTCCAGAAATTGTTCACCTTGCTCCTTCTGAGTGGTTCTTTCCCCAGATTTGGGTGGTTTCCTTACATCTCTGTGCCGACCAGTGCTCAGGGTTGCCCTTTGCAGATCCCTGGAGCTCTCTGCGCACTCCTTTCCTCTCCTGTACTCTACCCTGGCGACCCTTGTCACATGGTCTCCTTGAACTCCTAGCTTTGTCTCCTCAACTCAGGAAGGCTGTTGGGTTACTTCTTTCTGAATTCTGGCTGGATGTTTTCTCCAGACAGTAAGCTGGGGCAATTTTAGAGTTGACTTCATTTGCCTCCCCTCTCTCAGGGATCGCTGTTCTGTGCAGCCAGATAACCAATGTCTAAAACTAATTTTCTTCCATCATATATGTTGCCTCGTATTTTACTTATTTCAGGCAGGAGGGTAAATCTGGTCCCTGTTACTCCATCTTGATCAGAAGCAGAAGTCCCTTTCCTGACTTTTATAGTAATCACTTCCTTATGCTGCTTTGTACTTTTATCACCCATGTGCACATCTCTAGAAACTATAGTTTACTCTTGCCCTTTGAAAAATTATTATACATCTTTTAAGTCTTTTTTAATATACAGAATCCTTCTCCCTGCCTTTCTGTTCTTTTATCTGTGGAAGAACTGGCCTGTTTGAACTGCAGTTTCATGATGCATATTTGTGGTGCAGCTCATCACATTGCTCCAGTCCTTTGTCTTTCCTGCAAATGGGCAACAGATCCAGCGGTTTGCTCAGACCTGGGCTCAGTGTCTTTGGCAAGATTACAGGGCTGCTGTGCTCCTTCACCAGGAGGCACATAATGTCTGGTTGTCTCTCTTTTTGTGATATTAGCATTAATGCTTAATGCCTAAATTTATTAACTCATTGAGGATTGCAAAGTGATGGTATTCTAATTCTTTAATTTCTTTTTCGTTGATTAGATGGAGTACCTTTATAAAGAGATACATATCCTCATTACTATTTCATTACCCATAGTAGTTTATATGGGAAGGCAGAATAAATGATTCATTTAAGATAATGGATTGTTTCATATTATTCTTTCAAGATGACCCACTCGTTTTTTAAAAATCATTTTTAATATCATTATTAACTCAGTGATTGTTGGGTTTTAATCAATTGTAATTATTATTCTTTTTGAGGCTCAAATAGTCCCATCTCTGGCTGGGAGGAGCACTTCAAGTGGGCTCTGAGTCCTTTTAACACCTTAGTAGCTTGATAACTGCCTCTCTATGTAATGTGACAAGATATTCCAGGCTCATTTTGTGCAAATCTTGCCCCAAACCAGGAATAGTAACTTACCCAAGAAGTCCTAATTTCTTTTTGTGGAAAATGGTATTTCAAACAATCTGTGTGCTAGGGCTGATCGTAGCTATTAGGTTGATCTTGTTTTCAGGCTTCTTTACTGAAGAGAGCTAAGATTTTGTGTGTGTGTGTATTTATTTTTTCTTTTAGAAGATAAATTATCTCATGAGTTCATATTGATGCTTCTAATTTATAACCACAGAGATATAAAATTCAGCTTCTTCTATATTGCCTCTCTGTCTCCTCTCCTGTATACCAAGAACCTTGATTCTCAAGGATGCAGAGATGGTAGAATTGGAATATCCCTTAATCACTCATTTACTTTACCCCTCACTCACACAAAGCATCCTCAGAATAATAACTGTACTACTACTACCACCAATGTTATTATTAAGAGCACTTAAAATACTTTTTTCCATATTTTCTCTCCATTCTACCCTCATTTAAAAGTAATTAACTGTATCTACCTTGTTTGAACCTCAGCCAATGCATACTATAAAACTCTCCCTTTTAGGCCTTGTTTAGTGTGATTTCTATAAATAATTGCATGTTTATTACTCATCATCAGTCCTTGTGTTAAATGTTTCTTTGGTCATTTTGCTTGACTGAAGCTCATTCTTCAGTATATTTCTCAAGGAGGGTTCATGGGACCAACATTCCCTACGTTTTTACGTGTTGATAACATTTTTTGCCCTTTATACTTGAAAGTCAATTTTGCTGCCTATGAAATCCTTGGCTCATATTTTCTTTCTTTGAGTATCTTAAAAATATTCTCCATTTGCATCTGAAGAAATATTAGTGTAGAACTCTTTCGTGATAATCTAATTTTCTTTCTCTTATAACTCATCTGCTGTTTTGACTAGATGCCCAAAGTATTTTTTCTGTTTTCTTTGAAGTTTAGTAATTTCATTAGACTATTTTGTGAAATAGGTCATTCTGGATTGGTAATCTTAGGTCCATGGTGTGTTCTTTTACTTGTATATATATTTTTTTGGTGAGGAAGAGTCGCCCATAGCTAACGTCTGTTGCCAATCTTCCTCTTTTTTTACCTTAAGGAAGATTAGCGCAGAGCTAACATCCATGCCAGTCTTCCTCCGCTTTGTGAATGGGAGCCTCCACAGCATGGCAGACAAGTGGAGTAGCTCCACGCCAGGGATCCAAACCTGCGAACCTGGGCCACCGAAGCGGAGCGGGGTGGAACCTTAACCACTCCACCACAGGGCTGGCCTCCATGGTGTGTTCTTTTAAAATGTAGTTTCAAAACGTTTTTTTTTTTTTCAAGAAAGTTTTCTTGAATTACGGTTTTTGGCATTCATTCTGTTCCCTTGCTTTAGAATTCTTCTTTGGAGACTTCTGTTACTCACATATTGAATCTGCCTATATTCAGTATTTGCTGCCTTTTCTCTAAACTTTTACGTCATTTCTGAGGTTTCTTTTTTTTTAATTAAGGTAAAAATTGGTGTATAACAATGTATAAGTTTCAGATGTACAACATTATAATTCGACATCTGTATACACTACAAGTGATCACCACCAAAAATCTAATTACCACCCATCACCATACACTTGATCCCCTTCACCCATTTCGCCCAACCCAACATCCCCTTCCCCTCTGGTAAACACCAATCTGTTCTCTGTATCTATGAGTTTGTTTTTGTTATGTTTTGTTTGTTTTTAGATTTCATATAAGTAAAATCATGTGATATTTGTCTTTCTCCGTCTGACTTATCTCTCTTAGCATAATACCCTCAAGGTCCATCCATGTTGTCTCAAATGGCAAGATTTCATTCTTTTTCATGGCTGAGTAGTATTCCATTGTATAAATATACCACATCTTCTTTATCCGTTCATCCATCTATTTATCCTTTAGATGTTTCCATATCTTGGCTATTGTGAATAATGCTATCATGCATATATCTGTTTGAATTAAAGTTTTCATATTCTTCAGGTAAATACCCAGAAGTGGAATAGCTGGATCATATGGTAGTTCTATTCTTAATTTTTTGAGGAATCTCCATACTGTTTTCCACAGTGGCTGCACCAATCTACATTCCCACCAACAATGTATGAAGGTTCCCTTTTCTATACATCCTCTCCAACACTTTTTACTTCTTGTCTATTTGATAATAGTCATCCTAAAAGATGTGAGGTGATAGCTCATTGTGGATTTGGCTTTCATTTCCCTAATAATTAGTGATGTTGAATATATTCTCATGTGCCTGTTGGCCATCTGTATATCTTCTCTGGCAAAACGTCCATTCAGATCCTCTGCCTGTTTTTTAAATCAAGTTGTTTGGTTTCTTGCTGTTGAGTTGTATGAACTCTTTACATATTTTGGGTAGTAACCCCTTGTCAAATATATGATTTGCAAATATCTTCTCTCATTCAGTAGGTTGCCTTTTTGTCTTTGTGATGGTTTCCTTCACTGTGCGGAAGCTTTTTAGTTTGCTGTAGTCTCATTTGTTTATTTTGCTTTTGTTTCCCTTGCCTTTGGAGTCATACCTACAAAGACATTGCTAAGACTGATGTCAAGGAGCTGACTAAGTTTTCTTCTAGGAATTTTATGGTTTCAGGTCTTACATTCAAATCTTTAATCTATTTTGAGTTAACTTTTGTGTATAGTGTATGATAGTTATCTAGTTTTATTCTTTTGCGTGTGGCTGTCCAGTTTTCCCAGCACCATTTATTGAAGAGACTGTCCTTTCTCCACTGTATGTTCTTAGCTCCTTTGTTGTACATTAATTGTCCATGTATGTGTGAGTTTATTTCTGGGGTCTCAGTTCTGTTCCATTGATCTGTGTATCTATTTTTAGAGTCAATTCCATACTGTTTTGATTACTATAGCTTTGTAGCATAGTTTGAAATCAGGGAATGTGATACCTCCAGCTTTGTTCTTTTTTTCTCAAAATTGCTTTGGCTATTCAGGATCTTTTGTGGTTCCATACAAGTTTTAGAATTATTTGTCATAGTTCTGTAAAAAATGCCATTGGAATTTTGATGAGGATTGCATTGAATCTGTAGACTTAATTCTTCTAATTCATGGGCACAGAATAGTTTTCCATTTATTTGTGTCTTCTTCAATTTCTTTCATCAGTGTCTTATTGTTTTCAGAGTATAGGTCTTTCACCTCCTTGGTTAATTATTATTTTTTTGCTTGAGGATGATTAGCCTTGAGCTAACATCTGTGCCAGTATTGCTCTGTTTTGTATGTGGGATGCCTCCACAGCATGGCTGATGAGTGGAGCAGGTCTGCGCCTGGGATCTGAACCCACAAACCTGGGTGAACGGATCTTTCACCACCCAGTCACTGGGTCGGCCCCTCTTGGTTAAATTTATTTCTAGGTATTTTGTTCTTTCTGATGCAATCGTAAATGGGATTGTTTTCTTAGTTTTTCTTTCTGATATTTCATTATTAGTGTATAGAAATGCCATTGATTTCTGTATATTGATTTTGTATCCTGCAACTTTACTGAATTCGTTTCTTAGTTCTAACAGCTTTTTGGTGGAGTCTTTAGGGTTTTCCATATATAGCATCATGTCATCTGCAAATAGTGACAGTTTTGTGTCTTCCTTTCCAATTTGGACACCTTTTATTTCTTTTTCTTGTTTAATTGCTGTGATTAGAATTTTCAATACTATGTTGAATAAAAGTGGTGAGAGTGGCCATCCTTGTCTTGTTCGTGGTCTTAGAGGAAAAAACTTTCAGCTTTTCACTGTTGAGTTTGATGTTGGCTGTCAATTTGTCATTTATGGCATTATTATGTTGAGGTACATTCCTTCTATCTCCAATTTCTTGAGAATTTTTGTCATAAATGGATGTTGAATTTTGTCAAATGCTTTTTCTGTGTCTACTAAGATGATCATATGATTCTTATCCTTCAGTGTGTTAATGTGGTGTATCACATTGATTGATTTGTGGATGTTGAATCATCCTTGCATCCTTGGGATAAATCACACTTGATCATAGTGTATGATCCTTTTATATATATTGCTGAATTTGCTTTGCTAGTATTTTGTTGAGGATCTTTTTTAGATAGACTTTATTTTTTAGAGCATTTTTAAGTTCACAGCAAAACTGGGTAGAAAGTAGTGTTCCCACATGTCCCCTCCCCCACTATTAGCATCCAACACTGACATGGTACGTCTGTTTCAACTGATGAAACTACATTGACATGTCATTATCCAAAGTCTGTAGTTTACATTGAAGTTCACTCTTGGAGTTATACATTCTATGGGTTTTGACAAGTGTATAATGATATGTATCTACCATTATAGTATCATGCAGAATAGTTTTATTGCCCTAATAATCTGTGCTGGCTATTCATTCTTTCCTCTCCCCTAACTCCTGGCAACCACTGAACTTTTTACTGTCTCCATAGTTTTACCTTTTCCAGAATATGATACAGTTGGGATAATACAATACATATCTTTTCAGATTGACTTCTTTCACTTAATTATATGCATTTAAGATTCCTCTGTGTCTTTTCATGGCTTTATAGCGCATTTCTTTTTAGTGCTGAATAATATCCTATTGTCTGGACGTACCACATCTCATCTATTCATTCACCTACTGAAGGACATCTTGGTTGTTTCCAAGTTGTGGTAATTATGAATAAAGCTGCTATAAACATTGGTCTGCACGTTTTTGTGTGGACATAAATTTTCAGCTTATTTGGGTGAATACCAAGGAGTGTAATAGCTGGATCATGTAGTAAGAGCATGTTTAGTTTTATAAGAAAGTGCCAAATTGTCTTCCAATGTATTTGCACAATTTTTCATTCCACCAGCCGTGAACAAGAGTTGCTGTTGCTCCACATCCCGGCCAGCATTTGGTGTTGTCAGTCGTTTGGATTTTTGCCATTCTAAAAGGTGTTTAGTAGTATCACATTGCTATTCTAATTTGTAATTCTCTAATAACGTATGATGTTGAACATCTTTTTATATGCCTGCCTGCCACCTGGATATCTTTGGTGAAGTGTGTGTTCAGATCTTTTGCCCATTTTTCAATCAGGTTGTTCATTTTCATTGAGTTTTTGTTGAGTTTTAAGAATTCTTTGTATATTTTGGGTAACATGCCTTAATTAGATGTATCTTTTGCAAATATTTTCTCCCAGTTAGTGGCTTGCCTTTTCATTCTCTTGATAGTGTCTTTCACAGAGCATAAAATTAAAGATGTCTTGGGGCTGGCCCCGTGGCCGAGTGGTTAAGTTCGCGCGCTCCGCTGCAGGTGGCCCAGTGTTTCGTTGGTTCGAATCCTGGGCGCGGACATGGCACTGCTCATCAAGCCACGCTGAGGCAGCGTCCCACATGCCACAACTAGAAGGACCCACAACAAAGAAGATACAACTATGTACCGGGGGACTTTGGGGAGAAAAAGGAAAAAATGAAATCTTTAAAAAAAAAAATGGTGATAAAAAAAAATTAAAGATGTCTTTAATTTTAATGAAGTCCAGCTTGTCAATTATTTCTTTCGTGGATTGTGCCTTTGGTGTTGTATCTAAAAAGTCATTGCCATACCCAAGGTCATCTAGATTTTTTTCCTATGTTATCTTCTAGAAGTTTTATAGTCTTGTGTTTTACATTTAGGTCTATGATCTATTTTGACTTAATTTTTGTTATGGGTGTAAGGTCTCTGTCTAGATTCATTTTTTATTTTTGGCATGTGGATGTCCAGTTGTTCCACACTGTTTGTTGAAAAGATGATCTTTTTTCCATTGTATTACCTTTGTTTCTTTGTCAAAGATCAGTTGGCTGTATTTGTGTGGGTCTATTTTTTTGGTTCTCTATTCTGTTCCATTGATCTATTTGTTAATTTTTTCACCAATACCACTCTCTCTCTCTCTCTTTTTTTTTTTTGCTGAGGAAGAGTGGCCCTGAGCTAACATCTGGGCCAATCTACCTCTATTTTTTTTTTTGAGAAAGATTAGCCCTGAGCCAACATCTGCTGCCAATCCTCCTCTTTTTGCTGAGGAAGACTGGCCCTGAGCTAACATCCATGCCCATCTTCCTCCACTTTATACTTGGGAAGCCTACCACAGCATGGCTTGCCAAGCAGTGCCATGTCCACACCTGGGATCCGAACCGGTGAACCCTGGGCTGCCGAAGCAGAATGTACATGCTCAACCACTGTGCCACCAGGCCAGACCCACCACTTGATTACTGTAGCTTTATAGTAAGTCTTGAAGTTGAATAGTGTCAGTATTCTGACTTTGTTCTTCAATATTGTATTGACTATTCTGGTTCTTTTGCTTCTCCTCATAAACTTTAGAATAAGTTTGTTGATCTCCACAAAATGGGATTTTGGTCAGGATTGCATTGAATCTGTAGATCAAGTTGAGAAAAACCTACATCTTGACAACATTGAGTCTTCCAATCTATGAACATGGAATATTTCCTCATTTATTTAGTTCTTCTTTGATATCTTTCATCAGAGTTTTAAAGTTTTCCTCAAATAGATCTTTTATATAGTTTGTTAGATTTATATCTAAGTATTTCAATTTTTGAGGTGCTAATATAAATGGTAATTTGTTTTAAAATTCAAATTCCACTTGTCCATCGTTGGTATGTAGGAAAATGATTGACTTTTGTATTTTAATCTCGTATCCTGCAACTTGCTGTAATAGCTTTTTAGTTCCAGAAGGTTTTTTGTCAGTTCTTTTGGATTTTCCACATAGACCATCATGTCATCTACAAACAAAAAGAGTTTTATTTCTTCCTTCCTGATCTGTATATCTTTTGTTTGCTTTTCTTATCTTACTGCATTAGCTAGGACTTCCAGTGTGATGTTGAAAAGCAGTGGTGAGAGGGGACATCCTTGCCTTGTTTCTGATCTTGGTGGGGAAACTTCAAGTTTCTGACCATGAAGTATGATGTTAGTGGTTGGTTTTTTGGTAGATGTTCTTTATTAAGTTGAGGAAATTCCCTCTATTCCTAGTTTGTTGAGAGTTTTTATCATGAATAGGCTTTGGATTTTGTCAACTGCTTTTTCTTCCATCTACTGATATGATCATGTGACTTTTCTTCTTTAGCCTGTTGATATGATGGATTACATTAATTGATTTTTGAATGTTGAATCAGCCTTGCATATCTGGAATAAAGCCCACTTGGTAATGATATATAATTCTTTTTATACATTGCTGGATTTGATTTGCTAATATTTTGTTGAGGATTTTTTGCATCTATGTCAATGAGATATATTGGTCTGTAGTATTCTTTTCTTGTAATGTCTTTGTCTGATTTTGTTAGGAGGGTAATGCTGGTCTCATACAATGAGTTCAGAAGTATTCCTTCTGCTTCTAACTTCTGAAAGAGGTTGTTGAGAATTGATATAATTTCTTCCTTAAATGTTTGGTAGAATTCACCAGTGAACCCATCTGGGCTTAGTGCTTTCTGTTTTGGAAGGTTGTTAATAATTAATTCAAGTTCTTTAATAGAGATAAGCCTATTCGAATTGTCTACTTCTTCCTCTGTGAATTTTGGCAGATTGTGTCTTTCAAGGAATTGGTCCGTTTATCTAGGTTATCAAATTTGTAGGCGTAGACTTGTTCATAATATTTCTTTATTATCCTTTTAATGTCCATGGATTCTGTAGTGATGTCTTCTCTTTCATTTCTAATATTACTAATCTGTATCTTCTCCTTTTTTTTCTTAGTTAGCCTGGCTGGAGGATTGTTGATTTTATTAATCTTTTCAAAGAATCAGCTTTTGGTCTTGTTGATTTTCTCTATTGATTTCCTGTTTTCAATTTCATTGATTCCTACCCTTTTATTATTATTATTTTTTCTCCTACTTAATTTGCTCTTTTTTTTTTTTAGTTTTCTGAGGTGGGAGCTTAAATCATTGATTTTACATCTTTCTTCTTTTCTAATATATGCATTAAATGCAAAAATTTCCCTCTAAGCATAGTTTTTGCCTCATTCCACAAATTTTGATGCATTGTATTTTTGTTTTCATTTAGTTCAAAATATTTTAAAATTTTCTTAAGATTTCCTCTTTGACTCCTGTGTTATTTAGAAGTGTGTTGTTTAATCTCCAAGCATTTGGGGATTTTCCAGCTATGTATCTGTTATCGATTTCCAGCTTAATTCCATTGTTTTTTGAGAGCAGACATTGTATGACTTCCTTTCTTTTGAATTTGTTAAGGTGTGTTTTATGGTCCCAAATGTGTTATGTCATGATTAATGCTCCATAAAAGCTTGAGAAGAGTGTGTAATCTGCTGTTGTTGGATGAAGGAGTCTATAGATATCAATGATATCCAACTGGTGTTGTTGAGTTCCCTTGTGTCCTTACTAATTTTCTGCCTGCTAGATCTGTCCATTTGTGATAAAAAAATGTGTTAAAGTCTCCAACTATAATAGTGGATTCATCTATTTCTCTTTTCTGTTCGATCAGTTTTTCTTTTTTAAAGATCTTTTTAGTTTTCCTTCTTCTCCCCAAAGCCCCCAGTACATAGTTGTATATTTTAGTTGTGACGCCTTCTAGTTGTGGCGTGTGGGACGCTGCCTCAGAATGGCCTGATGAGTGGTGCCATGTCCGTGCCCAGGATCTGAACCAGTGAAACCCTGGGCCACCAAAGCAGAGTGTGTGAGCTTAACCACTCGGCCACGGGGCAGGCTCCTATCAGTTTTTGACTGACGTATTTTGACACTCTGTTGTTAGTTGTATACACATTAAGGATTGTTGTGTCTTCTTGGAGTATTGACCCCTTTATCATAATGTAATACCACTCTTTATTCCTAAAAATTTTCCTTGCTCTGAAGTCTGCTTTGTCAGAAATTAATAGGGTTACTCTCGCTTTCTTTAGATTAGTGTTAGTATGATATAACTTTCTCCATGCCTTTACTTTTAATCTGTATGAGTCTTTACATATAAAGTGGATTTCTTATAGATAACATACAGTTAGGTCTTGTATTTTGATCCACCCTGATGATCTCTGTTTTTTCATTAGGGTATTTAGACAACTGATGTTAATATAGTTGGATTCGTATATACCATATTTATTACTGTTTTCTACTTGCCCTTGCTCTTTGTTCCCATTTTTGTCTTCCACATCTTTTCTGCTTTTTGTGTTTTTTTTTTAAGAATGGCACCTGAGCTAACAACAGTTGTCAATCTTTTTTTTTTTTTTCTGCTTTATCTCCCCAAATCCCTCCAGTACACAGTTGTATATCTTAGTTGCAGATCCCCCTAGTTACCACATGTGGGACGCCACGTCAACGTGGCCTGATAAGCGGTGCCATGTCTGTGCCCAGGATCCGAACTGGCCAAACCCTGGGCCACCACAGCTGAGCACACGAATTTAACCACTTGGCCATGGGGCCGGCCCCTGCTTTTTGTGGCTTTAAGTGAGCACTTTATATGATTCCGTTTTCTCTCCTGTCTTAGCACATCAGTTATACCTTTTTTTAAAAAGCCTTTTTTAGAAGTTGCTCTAGAGTTTAGAAGATACCTTCACAACTAATCCAAGTCCACTTTCAGCTTCATGAATAGTGCAAATAACTTATATGACAAAATAATCCTAATTCCTCCCTCCAGTCCCTTATGCCATTGCTGTTGTTCATTTCACTTATACATAAGCAGACATAAGCCATGTATATACACAGGTATCCATAATCCAATACATTGGTGCTATCTATTATAATTTGAACAAACTGTTAGCTGTTAGATCAATTAAAAATAAGACAAATGAAAGTTTTTGTTTTACCTTCACTTGCTCATTCTCTGATATACTTTTCCTTTGTGTGTGTTTCTGACCTATATCATTTTCCTTCTCTCTGAAGAACTGTTAAAATTTCTAGCAAGGCAGGTCTACTAGCAACAAATTCCCTTAATTTTTGTCTTGTCTGAGAAAGTATTTCTCTTTCACTTTTGAAGGATAATTTTGCAGGGTATAGAATTCTAGGCTAATGTGTTTTTTTCTTTCAAGATTTTAAATATCTCACTCCACTCTCTTTGCTTGCATGGTTTCTGAGAAATCAGAAGCAATTCTTATCTTTGCTCCTCTATAAGTAAGGCATTTTTTCCGTCTGACTTCTTTCAAGATTTTTTTTCTTTCTTTGATTTTCTGAAGCTTAGATATGATATGCCTAGGTGTAGTGGTTTTTTTTTTTTTGTTATTGTTTTTGCATTTGTTCTGCTTGGTGTTCTCTGAGTGTTCTGAATCTGTGGTTGGAGTCTGACATTAATTTGGGGGGAATTCTCAGTCGTTATTTCTTAAGATATTTTTTCTGTTCCTTTCACTGTTTCTTCTCCTTCTGTTATTCCTATTATGTGTATGTTACGTGTTTTGTAGTTGTCCAACAGCTCTTGCATATTCTTTTCTGTTTTTTCCTGTCTGTTTTCTCTTTGCTTTTCAGTTTTGGAAGTTTCTGCTGTCATATCTTTGAGCTCAGAGATTCTTTTCTCAGCTGTATCCAGTCTAAAATGAGTCCATCAAAGGTATTCTTCATTTCTATTACAGCATTTTTGATCTCTTGAATCATCTTTTTGATTCCTTCTTAGAATTTCCATCTCTCTGCTTACGTTATCCATCTGTTCTTGCATGTGTCTACTGTTCTTGTTAATGCCCTTAACGTATTGATCATAATTTTTAAAAAGTCCTGGTCTGATAATTCCAACATTTCCTGCCATATCTGATTCTGGTTCTGATGCTTGTTCAGTCTCTCCAAACTGGGCTTTCTGCCTTGTAAATTTTTGTTGAAAGGTGGACATGACGTGCTGGGGAAAGGGACCGCAGTCAATAGGCCTAGTGTTGAGATGTAGGGGAAGGGAAGCCTTCTGTAGTCTTACGATTTGGTCTCAACCTTTTGGGGAGCTCATGGCCCTGGACTTTGAACTTCACCAGTGCTTCCAGTGCTCCCAGCCCCTTAGGTGGGACAGGATGGGTAGAGGGGGCTGGAGCTAGGTATCTCCTTTCCCCCATGTGAAAGCCTAGAGAGAGCTGGGGTTGAGTATTCCCTTTCTCCAGGCCGGTTAGGCTCTGATAAAACCCTAGTGGGTTAGGCTACGATGAAATACTTCCTCCTGAGGGCAGGCTTTGTTAAGAAAAACAGAATGGTCTGACATATTTCAGAACATTTCTTTCCCTTCCCCTGCCAGACACACAGGTGGATTTTTCTCTGAAACTCATTTTGAGGACCTTGTAGGGCTCCTAGAGGTAAAGCTCACAAAAGTGTGGGGATTGTCCTATGACTGGGTTCCCCTCGAGTTATTCACTCTCAGACTTGTCCACACTGAGCCTCCAGCAATTCATCAATCACAGTTCAGGTTTTCCCACCCCAGCACTCGTTCCCACAGAAGTTTCTACTTGGGGTTTCTGCTCTAGTACATTTGTGATTCTCTATATCCACCTGTCTGTGTCTCCAATTTGGGGGGGAGGGGGCGTTCCCTCTTCCTTTTAGCCCCTCAGAGCCTCATTTGAAAAATCTTACATAAAGACGTAAACTCCAATTTTGGTGGCCTAAACTCTAATTTCTGTCCTTCCAGTCAACTGGGGGTCAGTGAGTCACCTGAGCAGCTCTGCTCCTCTTCTTAGCTATTGTTTTCAAATTAGCAGATAGTAAGGGGAAGTTGGGCCCAAGGGTTATATTCTCCTTTCTGGGCTTTCCTTTATTCTGAGTTCTTGGTTCTGTAAGTGCTAACTACTTTGATAGCTCTCCAACACCTTCAAATAGGTTAAAAAATATTTAGTCCAGCATTCATAGCTGTTTTCAATAGAACCAAACAAGCTAGCCTGTTGTTTTCAGAACAGAACTCACTTCACTGAGTTCTAATTTTGGCAAACATTTAAAATTTTTTTAAGGATTTCTAATGGCTTATTTTTAAAAATTGATCTGTTTCATAGTGTCATGTTTGTTCAGTATAGTTTCTGTGTCTAAAAAATAGCTCTTTAAACATTTTAAATATATGCTTTTTATTATATCTTTCAGAATGTTCTGTTGCCTTTCCTTCTTAGGATAGTATTTCTTGTTTATGGAGATTTGTGCCTCATTGTTTTATAATTTTTGATTGTGAACTAATTTTCACCAAGAGTCTTTTCGGTTGGAGTTCTGATATGGTTTGTAGAAGTTATCTAACAAAGAAGTTAGCATTTGCTTGTGGTAATACTCTAGGAGTTTCACTATCTCACACCAATTTTAAAGTTAATTCCAGATTTATAGGTGGAGGGGGAATGGAAATTACTGCTAATAGTAATGAGGTTTCTTTTTGGGGTGATGAAAATATTCTGGATTAGATAGTGGTGATGCTTCCACAACTTTGTGAATAAGCTAAAAACCACTGAGTAGTGCTTTTTAAAGTGGTGTGAATTTTATTGTATGTGAACTATACAATAAAAACAAAATGTTTTTTTAGTTTCTGTACCATATAAGTAATGTAAATTCAGACTGCATATCCTTACAGAGGCCCAGGTGGACAACAAATTTCTTTGCTGCATCCTTAGCCTGTGGATAGTGATTTTTGGTCCCTATTTTAAAGACAAAGGAGCAGTTCAAGAGATTTTTATTTCAGCTCTTGCCTCACACAAACCTTAGACCTTTGTATCTGCCTTTGGTGGGTTTTAAAATCCGAACCTCAAGCTCTTATGTCTTAAATCTAATACCCCTTTAAGCCAAAATGATGTTTCTTCCTTCCTACCCTTCTAATTTGAATTCTCTTTTCATTTTTGGCCCTGGGGATTTTTTTTTTCTTGCTTTAGAGGTATCTCTCTGGGTTAGCTAATTGTTCTTGAAAGTTGGTTGATATATCATAGTATTACTATAATACATTTATATTTGCCACTGCTGATAACACTACAAGAAACGTCCTTGTACATATGTTATTATAGGATGATTCTTTTCATTTTTTGTAAGGTTGAGTCCCATAGGTGGGACTGTTGTGTCAAATGTATATGCATTTTGAATGTCAATAGCTATTGCCAGATAACTTTTTAAAAATGTAGAATTCCCTGCTCCCACTAGCAACGTCTGAGACAACCCTAGCTAGTGTCGTAGAAGCTGCAGCCGCCTTCTCTCAGCTTGGCCTGAGGAGCAGGTTTGCAATGTCTTCATCTGAGTAAGCTTCCATGGAGTTTATGGGCGGTGAAGGTGGAGCAGATAGAGAGAGGATACCTCAAGAGGGGTATATTGGACTGCTTCTTATTGGGCAAGTTGTGGTCTGAATAATTAAATTTGAAAAGGGAGAGAGAGAAAATTTGTCAAATTTGTGGAGCAGGTCTTGTCAGCTGTAGAAGGTATACTTTGTACTGAATATTAGGCTTGTCCACGTTTTAAATCAGATGCTTTTAAGTCATGCCTCATGCACCAGTTGGCCCTTGAGGATAACTCCAGGCCCCTATGAAAGTGGTTCTAGCTTGTTCTGGAGCTGCTGGAGCTTCAGTTCAGTTTTATTAGTCTTACTCTTTAGATCTACCTCTCGATTTTTATCCCCAAAATGACTGACTTTAGCAACTATTATCTCTGGGCTAGGCTCCAGACTTCTCCCCCTCAAGGATGCTGGCTTTCTTTTTCTCTCCCAGTGTTTGACTGTCTTGGGATGTGACCTTTGCATACACTCCCTAGTATTCCACCCCTAAGTTACACCCCTGGCACACGTGGTGGGTTGGAGTTGGAAAAGAATAGCCATATAGTCATTAAAACTTGTGAATATTTCTGCTGCTATCATGGAAGATAGCATTGGGAGTTGCGGAGAAGACGAGTTATAAAGATGAGTGTCATCTTGAGAATATTCATATAGAAAACTAACATTGATGTTTTTGAATGAATGGTAAGGAAACAGAGAGAACTGGCTAATGACAAGTGTGATAATGAAGCTGTGAGTTTTAAGCACAGAGGGTTTATTAGAAAACAAAGTTATTGGGCAACATTTTGCAGCTCATTTCGATAGTTTTTAAATTAGAGGAGATGCAGTAGCTGTTATATGCATAAATGTTAGCAACACATTTCAGTGTTTGAAAATTTTGCTAGAAAAATTTAAGATGCCTTGGATTAGAAACACAGTCACATGGTTTGCAATCTGCTTGAAAGACTATAAATTAAAAATGGTATTGTTTAGTAGTTGGTTGAGAAGTTTAACAGAGGTTGTAGCATCTGAAAATTATTGGTGGAATCTATATTTCTTAAGAAAAATATCTGGGAATTTCAGGAGTTTCTGAGCAGTATATCTGTGGGAAAAGAAAGAATTTCAGTTCTATCCTCTTGGAAATCTTGAAGTGTTGGGAGAGCCAACTGTTGAACAAGGTGGCAGAGGTGGACAGTGCTTTATGGAAATGGGCATTTGATGTTCAGCTGGGGCAACCAGCATGGCCCAAGAGTTGCTCCACAGGGATTCATTCTCTGTGGTGGCTGATGGTTTCCTAATCTAACTGTTGTAGGGATTCAGAAAGATTATCCTATAGATGAGGATTGTTTGTATTCCAAATTGTTATCGTTTATTACATCCATTTTCTTGAATAACTTTTGGGGTTATTTGTCTGTTGTACTGATGTCATTTTTGATGATAAAAACCCCCAAATTTTGTTATTCAGGAATGGTCTGCATTCTGTTTTTAATTTCTTCCAGAAATGGAGATGTTTGACAGACTTCCTTTGGGAATGCAATTATCCAGTCAATCTTAGTGTGCTGTAGGAGGAGGTTACAAAGCTTTTCTAGGTCTTGCCTTAGTTAGCTTGGGCTGCTGTAACAAAATACCGTAGGTTGGGTGCCTTACACAACAGACTTTTATTTCTCACTGTTCTGAAGGCTGGATGTCTAAGATCAGGTGCTGGCAGATTCGGCTCCTGGTGAGAGTCCTCTTCCTGGCTTGTAGTCAGCTGTCTTCTCGCTGTGTCATCAAATGGCAGAGAGGAAAGAGAGAGCTGTGGTGTTTCTTCCTCTCCTTATAAGGACCCTCCCATCATGGGGACCCACCCTCATGACCTCATCTAAACTTAATTACCTCCCAAAGGCCCCCCCTCCAAATACCATCACATTTGAGAAGACGGCTTCAACATAGGAATTTTGAAAGGACACAAACATTCAGTCTATAACAGATCTCGTGCCTACAAATTTGATTCCAAGGAAACGCCCCCCAACTCCACACTTCTAATGGAAAAATAGTTATCTATCTATCTAATATTGATATGTGATATATAGAGAATACTAAAATATTTTGAAGTTGTACAAAGGGCAATTTCTGGAACCATTGATTAGAGTTTTTCTGTTTTTACTTGTAATAGACAATACCTGTCTTCCAGAGAAATTGTTTCCTATTTATTTTCTGCTCATTTCTTTTTCTCTTTCTTTCTTTTTTTTAGAATGGCACCTGAACTAACATCTGTTGCCAATCTCTTTTTTCTTCTTCTTTTCCCTAACGCCACCCCCCGCCCCCAGTACATAGTTGTATATTTGAGTTGTAGGTCCTTCTAGTTGTGCTATGTGGGATGCTGCCTCAGCACGGCTTGATGAGCAGTGCTAGGTCCACACCCAGGATCCCAACCGGTGAAACCCTGGGCCGCTGAAGCAGAGGGCATGAACTTAATCATTCTGCCACAGAGCTGGTCCCCCATTTCTTTTTCTTCCCTGTGGTTTTAGCTATTGTTAGAATAATTTTAAAAGAAACATAAAAAAATCATTCGTAATCCTGTCGCTCTATCTCAGGACTTTTTTTGTTGGTAAGTTACATTTGCTAATTTTGTCCATATGTACTTGGTTCCTACCCTCTTGTTTCCTGTTTAATTTTATTCCACTTGAAACATCAAAAACATTTCCCTGTGTAGTTACACAGTTTTTCATTGTCATCTTTATCATTATCATATGGTTTTATGGTTGCATGATAATCTGAAAAGATAAAGTAGCAAATTTCCTTAACTGTTTTGATGGAAACCATTCTCAACTGCAATAGAGAGAGATGTCCCCACCCTTTTCCCTCAAAGATGCATGAGTCTTTTGGTCTCTATTCAGAACTACTAGGCTATTTTTGGGATATTAGTCTGAGAAATAGCAGGTGCTCAGAGATTTTACAGTCCAGCTCAGAGACAAGTTTTTAAACAGTTTTTCATTCTAAAAGCAAATCAGTTTTGTTACAAAAAACTTGGAGAGAAAAAAAGAAGAAAAATCAGGCTTAATTCCACCATTGATACCACTGTAGTATTTCCTCCCACTTTTGCTTTTTGTATTAGTACCTTTCCCCCTCAATTTGGTTTCTTTTCTTTCCTTGTCGTTCATCTTAAAAATACAGAACATGGGTACATCCTTACTGTAAAAGGTTAAAATAATTATTAAGTGGAGAGGAAGCAATAAGGCCCCCCTTCATTTTAGTTCACTAATCTCCCCTCACTCTAGCAGTAAATTACTGTTAAATGTTGGATGAGTATAATTCCAATTTTATTTCTTTGTAGCTACACACATATAAGTACACACATACAGTTATTTCTGTTATTTTACAAATAGGATAATTTCCATATTGTTCTGTATCTTGCTTTTTCAGTTTACAATGTATCACAGAGCTAGTTTCATGTTAGTACTACATTACTTTCTTTAACAGCCATTTAATATTCCATAGAAGGGATTAAGTCAGAATTTTTTAAATATTTCCTCTGCTGATGGACGTTTGGTTTTGTTCCTACTTCTTTTTTTCTATGCAGTGAATACTTCTGTGCTTTTTTGGAACATACGTGAGAATTTTTATGTGGTATGTCCCTTTAAGTTGATTTTCAAGTTCACATAGTACACGTTAAAACTTTGAGATGTTGCTGAACTGTCATGAATTTATAATCTTTCTAATAGTATATTGGAATATCTGTTTCCTCTTATTTCAAATTTCACATTATAAACAAAATTTTTTTATTTATTATTTGATTAGGAATGCTTTATTGTTGTTTTAATTTATATTTCGTTGTGTTATGGCAGATCTGGCTTCTTTCAGTAGGCATAATGTTTTCAATATTCATCCATGTTGTAGCATGGATCAATACTTCACTCTTTTTTTTGGCTGCATAATATTCCATTGCATGGATATACCACAATTTGTTTATCTATTCATCAGTTGATAGACATTTGGGTTGTTTATACTTTTTTAATATTATGAATAATGCTACTATGAACATTAGTGTACACGTTTTTGTGTGAACATATATTTTCAGTTCTCTTAGGTCCATTCCTGGGAATGGAATTGCAAGGCCATGTGGTAACTCTGTGGTTAACTTTTTGAGCAGCTGCAAAACTGTTTTCCAAAGTGGCTGCACCATTTTGCATTCCCATCAGCTGTTTATTAGGCTTCCAAGTTTTCTAGATCCTTGTCAATACTTATAATTATCCATCTTTCTGATTATAGTCATCCTAGTGGGTATAAAGTGATATTTCATTGTGGATTTGATTTGCATTTTTAAGATAGCTAATGATGTTGATCGTCTTTTCATGTGCTTATTGGCCATTTGTACATCTTTGGAGAAATGTCTATTAAAATTCTTTACCCATTTTTAAATTGAGTCATTTGTCTCTTTACTGTTGAGTTGAAGAGTTCTTTACATATTGTAGATGTAAGTCCCTTATAGATACATATTTGCAAATATTTCCTCCAATTTTGTTGGTTGCCTTTTAACTCTCTTGATAGTGTCCTTTGAAGCACAAAAGTTTTTAATCCTGATGATGTTCAATATATCTTATTTTTTCTTTTGTAGCTTGTGCTTTTGATGTCACATCTATAAAGGCTTTGCCTAATCCAAGTCCATGAAGATTTTATCCTATATTTTCCTCTAAGACATTTATATTTTATGATCCATTTTGAGTTAATTTTTGTAGATGGTGTAAACTGAGGGTGCAAATTCATTCTTTCACGTGTATATATAACCATGGTTGCAACACTATTTGTTGAAAAGATCATTCTTTCCTCATTGAATTGTCTTGGTATCTTTGCTGAAAGTTAATTTATGTGAAGCTTTACTTCTGGACACTTACATTGATCTATTTGCCTACCCTTATATCAGTACTATATAGTCTTGATTACTGTAGCTTTGTGGTAAATTCTGAAATTGGGAACTGTGTGTTCAACTTTGTTCAAATGTTTTTTGTTGATTCCATGTTCCTTGAATTTCCATAGAATTTTAGTTTCAGTTTGTCAATTACTGTGAAAATAAAGCAGCTGGGATTTTGACAAGGGTTGCATTGAATATGCTGATCAATTTGGGGAGTATTGCCATCTTAACATTGTTAAGTCTTCTAATCTATGAACATCGTATGTATTTCCATTTATTTAGGTCTTCTTTAGTTTCTTTGAATGATGTTTTGCTGTTTTCAATGTATAAGTCTTGTACTTCTTTTGTTACATTTATTTCTAAGTATTTCATTCTGTTTGAGGCTAATATAAATGTAATTTTTTAAATTTTCTTTTCTTTTTATCTTGTAGTGAGTTAATGATAGGTTACAATCTTGTGAAATTTCAGTTGTACGTTATTGTCTGTCAGTCGTGTTGTAGGTGCACCCCTTCACCCTTTGTGCCCACCCCTCACCCCACCTTTCCCCTGGTAGGCACTAATCTGTTCTCTTTGTCCACATGTTTAAATTCCTCATATGAGTGGAGTCATACAGAGATTGTCCTTCTCTATCTGGCTTATTTCACTTAGCATAATTCTCTCAAGGTCCATCCATGTTGTTGCAAATTGGATGATTTTGTTCTTTTTCACGGCTGAGTAGTATTCCATTGTGTATATATACCACATCTTCTTTATCCAGTCATCTGTTGATGGGCACTTAGGTTGCTTCCACATCTTGGCTATTGTAAATAATGCTGCAATGAACATTGGGGTGCATGGGACTTTTTGGAATTGCTTCAAGCTCTTTGGATAGATACCCAGTAGTGGGATGGCTGGATCGTATGGTAGTTCTATTTTTAATTTTTTGAGGAATCTCCATACTGTTTTCCATAGTGGCTGCACCAGTTTGCATTCCCACCAGCAGTGTATGAGGGTTCCTTTTTCTCCACAACCTCTCCAACATTTGTTACTATTTGTTTTAGTTGTTTTTGTCATTCTAATGGGTGTAAGTTTTAATTTGTGTAGTTTTGATTTGCATTTCCCTGATGCACAGTGATGATGAACATCTTTTCATGTGTCTATTGGCCATCTGTACATCCTCTTCAGAGAAATGTCTGCTCATGTCTCCCGCCCATTTTTTGATTGGGTTGTTTGATTTTTTGTTGTTCAGTTGTGTGAGTTCCTTATATATTATGGATATTAAGCCTTTGTTAGATGTATTACTTGCAAATATTTTTTCCCATTTAGTGGGTTGTTTTTTAAATTTCAATCCTGTTTTCCTTTGCCTTGAAGAAACTACTTTTTGATTTCTTCTTTAATTTCTTCAATGATCCATTGCTTGTTCAATAGCATATTGTTTAGTCTCCACATCCTTGTGCCTTTCTCAGCTTTTTTCTTGTAATTAATTTCTAGCTTTATAGCATTATGACCAAAGGAGATGCTTGTTATTATTTCAATTTTTTTAAATTTGTAGAGGCTTGCCTTGTTTCCCAACATATGGTCTCTCCTTGAGAGTGTTCCATGTGCACTCGAGAAGGACATGTAGTCTGCTGTTTTTGGATGGAGTGTTCTATATATGTCTATTAAGTTCAAGTGTTTTAGCTTTTTTGTTTAGCTCCACTGTTTCCTTGTTGATTTTCTGTCTGGATGATCTGTCCATTGATGTGAGTGGGGTGTTGAGGTCCCCTACTATTATTGTGTTATTTTTGATATCTTCTTTTAGGTTTGTTAAAAGTTGTTTTATGAACTTTGGTGCTCCTGTGTTGGGTGCATAGATATTTATAAGTGTTATTTCTTCTTGATGAAGTGTCCCTTTGATCATTATATATTGGCCCTCTGTGTCTCTCTTTACCTGCCTTATCTTGAAGTCTGCTTTGTCTGATATACGTATTGTGACACCTGCTTTGTTTTGTTTGCTATTAGCTTGGATTATTGTCTTCCACCCCTTTACTCTGAGCCTGTGTTTGTCCTTGGAGCTGAGGTGTGTTTCCTGGAGGCAATAACTTGTTGGATCTTGTTCTTTAATCTATTTTGCCACTCTGTGTCTTTTTATTGGAGAGTTCAATCCGTTTACATTGAGGGTGATTATTGACGCATGAGGGCTTAATGCTGTCATTCTGTTGCTCGTTTTCTGGTTTTCCTGTGTTTCCTTTGTTTCTCATCCTGTGTGCTTTAGCCTACCCATTGACTTCTGCAATTTCTTATGCTGGGTTTCTTAGATTTTTCCTGGTTTATGTTTTGTGTCTCTGTTCTGTTCTTTAGTTTAGTGGCTACCCTGAAGTTTGTATTCAGAATCTCGTGTATAACAGTCCATTTTCTGGTGGTCTCTTACTTCCTTAGCCTAGACTGTTTTAGTCCCTTTCCTCCTCCCCTCCTAAATTATTATTTTCATCTCTTATTCCAACTTGTGTTGTGAGTTTGTGGTTAGAGTGATAAGATTGTCTTTGCTTTGGTGATTTACTTCCCTTTATCCTAATGCTATAGTTATATATTTGCTATCCTATTCCGATTCTATCTATTTGTCTGCCTACTCTGTGTTTTGTGACCCCTTTCTCCCTTTTTTTCTTTTTTCAGGTATGAGAGCCTTCTTGAGGATTTCTTGTAGTGGAAGTCTTGTGACTACGAAGTCTCTTAGCTTTTGTTTGTCTGGAAAAGATTTCATTTCTCCCTCATATCTGAAGGATATTTTTGCTGGATAGAGTATTCTTGGCTGAAGATTTTTATCCTTTAAGTTTTGAATATGTCACTCCAATCTCTCCTAGCTTGTAAGGTTTCTGTAGAGAAATCTGCTGAAAGTCTGATAGGGGTTCCTTTGTAGGTTATTTTCTTCTGCCTTGTTGCCCTGAGTATTCTTTATTTGTCATTCATTTTTGCCATTTTTACTTGCCTTGCAGTAGGTCTTTTTATATTGACATATCTAGGAGATCTGAAAGCTTCCTCCACACACATTTCTCTCTCTATCCCTAGATTTTGGAAGTTCTTTTCTATTAGTTCGTTGAGCACACTTTCTGCTCCATTTTCCTTTTCCACGCCCTCAGGAATTCCTTAATTATTCTTAAGTTGCATTTTCTCATTGAGTCAGCTATTTCTTGGAGATTTTCTTCAGTTTTCTTAATTCTTAGTCTCTTTCTTCCTCTGTCTGTAGTCATTCAACCTGTCTCTCCTCAATTGTGCTAATTTGCTCCTCTATGGTGTCTACACGTGCATTCAGGGAATCCATAGTCTGTCTTATCTGATCCATTGTATTTTTCATCTCTAGTGTTTCTGATTGATTCTTCTTTATTGTTTCAATCTTTTTTGTGAAGTAGCTCCAGAACTCATTGAGTTGTTTCTCTATATTTCCCTTTACCTCATTGAGTATTTTGATGATAGCTATTTTGAACTCATTTTCACTTAGTTTACCTATTTCCAAGTCCTCAGGACATACTTCCATGTTTTTATTGTTTTCATTATGGACTGGAGCTTTTATAAATTGCTGGATGGTAGAGGAGCAGTTTTTGCGCATGATGCTGTTAGTTGATTGCAGTTACAGCCTGTCGCCACTAGATGGGGGTAGAGAGCTGCATGTTCTGAGCCCTCCGCCTTCAGCTGCAATGGCAGCGGCCCAGTGTGGGTTGGGGGAGGAGGGGCACTTTCTCTTGCGTGCCGACCTGCATTCAGATCAGCTCTCGCTCTCTGGTCTCCCTGGGCCCTGGCTTGATGGGGTTCCCCACGCGAAAGCTTTCGCCCATTAGAGAGTTTTCACTGCACAGGCGGTGGGAGTCCTGGAAGATCCGCGGAGGCGCAGCCCCTCCCCCACTCCTTCCCTCGCCCTTGGCAGCGATCCTAGTCTCTAGGGGAGGGAGCAAAGTTCTCTCCTACCCTGTTCCAGCTCCTCCAAGGGCGGCTCCAGCCTCTCCACCCTCCGTAGTTTGGCTGCTGTGGGTCTCTGACGATTTCTGTTATTAGCATTTTTTTTGGTTGGAAAGAAGTTGCTCTTTTTGGTTGTAATTTGGAGGGGAGAGAGTCGGGGGTGAGCTCACGCCACCATGTTGCTGACGTCACTCTGTAAATGTTTTCTTAATTTCACTTTCAGATTGTTCTTTGCTAGTGTATAGATATACAATTGGTATTTTATATTTGTCTTGGATCTTGCAAGCTTGGCAACCTCATTTTTTTTTTTTTGGTGATGAAGGTTGGCCCTGAGCTAACATCTGTTGCCAATCTCCCTCTTTTTGCTTCAGGAAGATTGTCCCTGAGCTAACATCTGTCTCAATTTTCCTCTATTTTCTATGTGTGATGCTGCCACAGCCTGGCTTGATGAACAGTGTGTAGGTCTGAGCCCAGGATCTGAACCTGCAAACCCTGGGCCACCAAAGCAGAGCACACAAACTTGACCACTATGCCACCAGGTTGGTCCCACGAACTCATTTCTTAGCTCTAACAGTCTTTTGGCGATTCCTTACTATTTTCTGTACACAAGATCATTTCATATGCAAATAGAGACGGTTATACTCTTCCTTTCCGTTTCTTTCTTGCTTAATTGTTCTGGCTAGAACTTCCAGTAAAATGTTGAATAGAGGCGGTGAGAGCAGTCATCTTTGTTTTCTTATTGATCTTAGGGAGAAAGCTCTCAGTCTTTCATCATTAAGTATGATTTAACTCTTAGTTTTTCATAGAGGATCTTTATTAGGTTGAGGAGGTTTCCTTCTAAATAGTTTTTGAGTGTTTTTATTGTGAAAGAGAGTTGGGTTTTGTCAGTGCTTTTTCTGTGTCTATTGAGATGCTCATGTGTTTTGTGTCTTTTATTATAGTAACACAGTGTATTATATTAATTGATTTTCACATGTAGAATCAATGTCGTATTTCTAGAATAAATCCCACTTGGTCATGATATGTAATTCTTTTTACATGTTGCTGGATTCAGTTTGCTAGTATTTTGTTGAGAATTTTTGCATTTATGTTCATAAAGGATATTGGTTTTCTTTTCTAGTGATGTCTTTGCCTGGTTTTGGTATCAGGGTAACACTGGCCTCATCGAATGAGCTGGGAAGTGTTCCTTCCTCTTCTATTTTTTGAAAGAGTTTGTGAAGGATTGGTATTGATTTTTCTTTAAAATTTCGATAGAATTCACCTGCGAAACCATCTGGTTCTGGGCTTTTCCTTTGGGGAAGTTGTAAAATTACTAATTTAATCTCTTTAATTGTTATGGGTATATTGGATTTTCTCTTTCATCTTCAATTCGTTTTGATAGTTTGTGTCTTCAGATTTCTTCATTTAATTTAGGTTATCTAATTTGTTGGCATAATAGCTCATAGTATTCCCTTATAATTCCTTTTGTTTCTATAAGGTCAGTAATAATGTCCCTCTTTCATTCTCATTTTAGTAAATTTGAGTTTTCTCTCTTTTTCTTTTGTCAGTATAGCTAAATCATTTTTTAAAAAAAATTTTTGAAGAACAATTTTTATTTTCAATGATTTTCTCTTTTGTTTTTCTATTCTCGATTTCATTAATTTCTGATTGAGTCTTTATTATTTTCCTCCTTCTGCTTTCTTTGAGTTTAGTTTGCTTTCTTTTCTATTTTCTTAAGGCACAAATTAAGTTATTGATTTGAGATTTTTTTTTCCTTTTCCTTTTTTTTTTTAAATAATATAGGCACTTGCAGCTGTAAATTACTCTCCAAGCACTGTTTTAGCTGCATCTTATATGTTTTGGTATGTTGTGTTTTCATTTTCATTCACTCAAAGTATTTTTTTTTAAAGATTGGCACCTGAGCTATCAACTGTTGCCAATCTTCTTTTTTCTTTGTCTTCTCCCCAAAGCCCCCCAGTACATAGTTGAATATTCTAGTTGTGAGCGCCTCTGGTTGTGCTCAAAGTATTTTCAAATTTGCTTGTGATTTCTTCATTGACCCAGGGGTTATTTAGGAGTTGTGCTGTTTAATTTCCTCATATTTGTGAATTTTCCAAGTTTCCTTCTGTTACTGATTTTTAATTTCATTCCATTGTAGTCAGAGAACATAGTTTGTATCATTTCAATCTTTTCAAGTTTATTGACACTTTTGTGGCTTGACATGCCGTCTATCCTCAAGACTGTCCTGTGTGGACTTGAGAGGAATGTGCATTCTGTTGTTCTTGGATGGAGTATTTCATAGATGTCTATTAGGTCTGGTTAGTTTGTAGATTACTCAAGTTGTCTAGTTTCTTGTTGACCTGCTGCCTTGTTGTTTTACTCATATTGAAAGTGGGGTCTCCAACTGTTGTTTTTTAGTAGTCTGCTTTTCCCTTCAATTCTGTCAGTTTTTAGTTTATGTATTTGGGGATTGGTTGTTAGGGGCATATATGTTTATAATTTTTATATCATCTTGCTGGATTGACCCTTTTATCATTATAAAATGATCTTCTTTATCTCTAGTAACAATTTTTGTCTTAAAGTTTATTTTATTTGATATTAGTATAGCTGCTCTACTTCTCTTTTGATTACTGTTTAGATGGTATATTTTTTCCATACTTTTACTTTCAACCCATTTGCATCTTTGAATTGAAAACGTGTCTCTTGGGGCTGGCTGGGTGGCATAGTGGTTAAGTTTGTGCACTCTGCTTAGGTTGTCCAGGGTTCTCAGGTTCAGATCCCAGGCTTGGAGCTATGCACTGCTCATCAAGCCATGCTGTGGCAGCACACCACATACAAAATAGAGGAAGAGTAGTAGGGGTGTTAGCTTAGCAACAACCTTCTTCAGCAAAAAGAGGAAGGTTGGCAACAGATGTTAGCTCAGGGCCAATCGTCCTTACCAAACCAAACCAAACAAAATGTGTCTCTTGTGGATAGCATATATTTAGGTCATACTTTTAAAATCTATTCTGACAATCTCTGTGTTTTGATTGGCAAGGTTAACTCACTTACCTTTAATGTAATTATTGATAGGTTACTATTTACATCTGCCCTTTTGCCCATATTTCTTTGAATATTCTTTCTGTCCTTTTTACTCTCTCTTTTCCTTCTGAAACTCTCAATATGCACGTTAGTATGTCGATGGTGTCCCCCATGTCCTTGAGGCTTGTTTAGTTTTATTCCTCATTTTTTCTTTCTGTTCCTCAGACTGGATAATCTCAATTGACTTATCTTCAATTTTTCTAATTCTTCTGTATACTTAATTCTGCCATTGAATCCCTCTAATGAATTTTTCATTTCAGTTCTTTTTTTTTCTTGATGAGGAAGATTGACCCTGAGCTAACATCTGTGCCAATCTTCTTCTATTTTGTACAGGGGATGCTGCCACAGCATGGCTTGATGAGTGGTGTGTAGGTCTGCGCCCGGGATCTGAACCCATGAACCCTGGGCCACCAAAGTGGAGCACACGAAGTTAACCACCATGCCACCAGCCTGGCCCTCAGTTCGAGTTTTTAACCTTAGAATTTCTTTTTGTTCTGTTTTATAATTTCAATAATTTTTTCATATTCTCTATGTGATGAGAGACTTTTTCATAGCTTCCTTTAGTACTTTAGCCACGGTTTGCTTTAGTTCTTTGAATATCCCTAATACAGTCATTTTAACATCTTTGTCTTGCAAGTCCAGTGTCTGGGCTTCTACAGGGACAGTTTCTAGTGCCCAATTTTTTCCTGTGCACGGGCTTGCTTTTTTTTTTTTGCATATCTTTTCACTTTTTTTGAAACAGAACACTTTAAATAATATTATATGTCATCTCTGGGAATTGAATTCTCCCTCCTCCCAAGGATTTGCTGTTGCTGTTTCTTGTTGTTGCTGTTTGGGTTTTTATTAACTTTTCTTTTTTTTCTTTTTTTCCTGAGGAAGATTCATCCTGAGCTAACATTTGCTGCCAAACTTCCTTTATTTTGTAGTATGTGGACCACCAGCACAGCATGGCCACTGACAGAGCAGTGTAGGTCCGTGCCCAGGAACTGAACCTGGGCCACCGAAGCAGAGTGCACTGAACCTAACCAATAGGCCACCAGGGCTGGCCCTTTATTAACTTTTCTGGATAATTCTGTAAAGTCTGTATTCTTTGACATGGGTGGCCACTGAAGTCTCTGCTCAGTTAGCTCAAACGTAGCTAATGAATTGACAAAGATTTCCTCAAGTGGTTAGAACCAATAAGTCTCCCATTTTTTCCCAAGGGTCTCTGTGTATGTGTTGGGGCTTGCCTTCAAAACTCAGCCAGGTAGTTGACAACTCTGCCTTAGCCCTAACTTACTGCTGCACAGGGCCTCAAGGTCAGCCAGAGGCGATAGCCTAGGACCTTCTTAGGTCTTTCTTGAGCATGTGCACAGCCCCATGCATGTGTGGCCTTCTGCATTACTGGAATGATGTTAGAGCTTTTAGAAGTCCTCATGGACATCTTATTTCCCAGATTTTCTTTTAAAGCTTTTTAGTTAGACTGCTGTTTGTCCCAACAGTTATCCACCACCCAGGCAGCCTCAATGTTAAACAATCACTGCTGATGGTTTTGACAAATGTCCCTGGAGAAGAGGCTTTTTACACTGGGATAACTCTGAGTCAGGTCAAATAAAGATAGACCTCTGAATAAGGCCTTCCTGGGAATGACCAGACAGGTCAGAGAATGGCAATTCTCTGGAAATGTGTCCTTGAATGAGTTCCAACCTGGTTCTGCCTCCCAAACACCCTCCCCCCAGTCCCTCCCCTCAACACAAGTGGCTGCTGCACTGCCGGTTTTCATTGTGCTCTCAGGCTGTTCATTTTCAGTCCTCTGCTGAACTGGGGAGGGGGATACAGAAAGAGGGCAAGTCAAAGGTCAGCCAATTTTCTTTAATAAATGCTCTATGGATTGCTGCAAACTTTTCATGCATTTCTAGGGTTCTGAAAAAGTTGATTCTGATCATTTTTGCCATTGTTCTAGTTGCTTGTCCGTGGGAAAGGATTCTCAGCGCTCCCTACTCCACCAGCTCTCTGAGGATTCTACGGGTGCCTTTAAATTTCAGCACACAACATCTCCTCTGGACGTCCACAGTTACTAGTGTTTCTATCTTCTTCTTTATTCAGAGGAAAGAATAACCTGGGGATGATTTTACTTTCTGTTTCCCTAGGTCTCTGCCACTCTCTTTGTTGAGAAAAAAATTCTCAAAATTGGTAATTTTGTTTGTTCTAGATTGCTATCAATAAAACAACAATTATTTAGGCTTAACTATATATTTTATTTATTTCTATACACATACCAGTTTCTTATATCCCATATCACCCCTTTTTGCTGGAGCACACTTTCTAGTAATAATTTCAATAATAGTTCATAGTCTAAGAAATATTCTGAGTCCTGGATATCTGGACGTGTCTTTATGTTTTTCTAATGCTTGAATAATATTTTGATTGGATATAAATATTTGCTTCAAAATTATTTTGTCTCAGAATTTTGAAATTGTTCCTGCATTGTTTTCTTTTTAAACATGTTTTTTGAAATAATTTCAAAGAAAGAAAAATTATAATAGTGCAAAGAACCCTGCATCTCCCTCACTCAAATTTACTGCTTGTTCACATTTTCTCACATTTGTTTTATTATTTTGTTTTTGTCTTTATCCCTTTCTACTTTTTTCTTAGTTAATATTTTTTATTGAGATAACATTAGTTTATAACATTATATGAGTTTCAGGTGGATATCATTATATTTTGACTTCTGAATATGCTACATTGTGCTCACCACCAAAAGTCTAGTTTCCATCCTTCACTGTACGCAGGTGCCACTTTACCCCTTTTGCTCTCCCCCGACCCTTGTCTCCTCTGGTAACCACCAATCTGTTGTCTGTCTCTAAGTGTTTGTTTGATATTGTTTCCTGTCTTCCACAGATGAGTGAAATCATATGATATTTGTCTTTCTTTGTCTGACTTCTTTTGCTTAGCATAATACCCTCGAGGTCCATCCATGTTGTTGCCAATGGCAAGATTTCATCATTTTTATGGCTGAGTAGTATTCCATTATATATATATACATCCTCTTTATCTGTTCATCTGTTGATGGGCATTTATATTGTTTCCATGTCTCAGCTATGGTAAATAATGCTGCGACGAACATAGGGTATACATATCTTTTTGAATTAGTGTTTTTGTATTCTTTGAATAATAGCTGGACCATATGGTATTTCTATTTTTAATTTTTTGAGAAATCTCCCTACTCTTTTCCATAGTGGCTGCACCAGTTTGCACTCCCACCAGCTGTGTATAATGGTTTCCTTTTCTCAACAGCCTCTCCAACACTTGTTATTTCTTGTCTTTTTAATAATAGCCATTCTGATGGGCGTGAGGTGATATCTCCTTGTGGTTTTGATTTGCATTTCTCTAATAATTAATGATGTTGAACATCTTTTCATGTGCCTGTTGGCCACCTGTATATCTTCTTTGGAAAAATGTCTGTTCATATCCTCTACCCATCTTTTAGTTGTATCCCTTTCTATTTTTTCTGAACTATTTGAGAGCAAGTGGTAGATATTCTTCCTCTTTACTTCTAGATACTTCTGTGTGTATTTCTAAAGGTAAGACTATTCACTTATATAACCATAATATCATTATAAAAATAGGAAATTCAATGTTGATACAATACTACTATCTAATCCTTGATGCGGGATCGGTGAGCCGAGGAGTCGAAAGAAAGATTTCTTAGACTCTCAAGATCTGGCAGTAGTGCTCTTTTATTTAGAGAATAGTGTGGAATAGCATGGGGACAGGACCCATGGGCAGGCAGAGCTTCTGCTGCTGCTGCCGCTGGCATGGGGACAGAGCCCATGGGCAGGCAGAGCCGCTGCTGCTGCCCCCGCTGGCATGGGGACAGGACCCATGGGCAGGCAGAGCTGGTGTGTGGGGACAAGACCCACGGGCAGTCAGAGCTCCTGCTGCTGCCCTGAGTTGAGGGTTAGGGCTAATTTTATAAGGCATGGGTACGTGACTTATTTTTACTGGAAAAAAAGAAAAAGAAAAAGAAAAAGATGATGTAAAAAGTCATTAAATGATTTCAGTGCAGATGGGGTCTGGTTATTGTACGGTCATATAACTTTAGATACGAATCTGGCCATATAGATCGGCATGCAGGTGAGGATGCCCCGGGCTTCTCTCCCTGGGGCAGTCCTAATTCATACCATAAAAAAGTCCACTGGGTCATATAGTTTGGCATGTAGGCCAGGTCACCTTGGGCTTCTCTAGCTGGGGCAGCCTTAATCCACATCAATCCTCAGACCATATTCAAGTGTTTGCCCTATAATTAATTTTATAACATTTTTTAAATCTGGCCCAGGATCCATTTAGTTCTCATGTCTCTTTAATCTTTGTTTTTTGTTAATCTGGATCAGTGCCTCAGTCTTTCCTTGTCTTTCAGACATTGATATTTTTGAAGAGTACAGGTCACTGTTTTTGTCGAATCTCCCTCCATTACGTTGTATCCTGCATCCAGGGTTGCTAGTGAGAATTGGGAGGTAAAGGGACTGGACAAGAGTGCATTTAACCCACTCTCACTCTTGAAAAACCAGAGAGATAAACAATCGACTTTTGGAATATCCAGTACCAAACTCCTCAAGGCCTGTTCAAACTCAAGAATCCCTGGACATGCCATTTAATAGCTCATTTTGGGGAGTTTACTGCTCTCTCAAAGGGCGCATGTGCTGGGAAAGAGATCTCTGTGAGCTGGCTCTATCCAAGCCAGTCTCTCCTCAGCTGCAGCGTTACAAGTCTAATCTCTGAGAGGTTGTACAGTCTTTTCGACCACATTCACAGCTGTCAACAGCAACTATCGTCATATCATATTGAAAATACCAGTGGCCACAATGTATCTCCAGTTATCACTGCAGGTCACGATAGTATCAGAAGAGATTTAGAGTTCAATAACTCCACTTTATGAAGAAGTAGCGGCCTTGGGACATGAGGAGCTGGTGAAGGCCACGTAACTTGTTAGTGCCACAGCCACATTTTGAATTAATATTCCAATTTATTATTTAAACTTGAAATGATCCAACAATCCTAGAGAAACCACTGTTCAGCAGTGGCAAGGATACAAAGGCCACATTAATTAAATTAATACTGGAAAAAGGGAGGAGGGACACATAGTTCCTGTCTCCATGACTAAGATGCTGTGAATTTGCCATTCTGATTAAAAAGGCCAGGTGGGTGATATGCATAAAGTATCATTGGAGGGGGCTCTCTGAGGTCAAAAAAAGAGACTGCAATTCATTCTCCTAAGAGCATATTAACTGTCGGCACATTGAATTAAGGGGCCAGTAGCAAAGAGGTTCTTCCCAGTTCACAGCCACAAATGTGAAGGGTCAGGGGTCTTTAATTCAGAGATTTACTGTTCACCCAGCAATGAGTGCAGTGGAATCCAGGGTCAACATCCTTCACTACATCTGCTTTTGATAAGCTCTGCGGAGTTAGTTACTTCTGTCAAGAGTTCTTAGCCCCAAGCAAAGTAGGGGTGGGGGAGGGGTGGACAGATGGTAAATGGAAGAGGGGAAGGGCACAGAGCTACTGGGGTCAGGGGTTAATATTCACATACAGGGCTCCATCAATATCTATCTGCTCAAGGGTTTTCCTGATTACACTTTTACCAGCATAATGTATGAGTTGAAAATGATATTGGTTTTAGTGTCTGCAAAACAAGTCTGGATATTAAATAAAGCAGACGATTGCTTTACAGTTGTACAAAATATTTTTATGTTTTCAATGGAAAACTTCATCTCAGCCTATTCTAGACCCGTTCATTGTCTTTGAACTATTTTACAACCCTTTGTAAATTGCAGGTAACTGATAAATATATAAATTCTGTCCTGTCTGATCATGGTGATTGACTTTGTTCTATTTGCAATTCTCCTCAACATTCCTTTACTCTTTACAAATTTGTGCTTTTTAAACTTTTTCTCCTGACTAGTTAAAACATCTATCTGGTTCCTTCATCATGAGTCAAATAAAATCTTCAACACATGTTCATTTTTATATCTGTATGAGAGTCATGATTTTACCTGTTCCTGAGCATTATCTTTTCACACAGACCCTTCTGCAGCCTAACTGCTCCTGCAAAGCTCGGCTGCTCTCCTCCTCCTTGTCTTTCTGAGATTCCGTTAAGCAGATCAACTCTCCACAGACTTCTTCTCTGGAACTTTTAAACATCAGTCATTTAAAACAAAACATAGCAGCAAACCCCTTTTTTCTCTTTTGATGCTCTTTTCTGCACTGTTGGGTTTATTAGTTAGAAATCACAGGACTATGTGTCTGTAGTACTTGCCTGTTTTACCAATTTTGCATCAAGGAGCCGATAGCATTGGTGGGGGTGGGGGGACGACCTGAAAGAAAATGTCAGGAAACGGAAAACGGAAGAGGTACTTTTATCTGCCTCCCCCCCAGTGTGGGCATCTCAGAGCGGGAAGGGCTCCTGGTGGCGTTCAATGGCAGACTCAGCCCTGGAACCTACATCTCCTGGTTGCAGGTCTGCCCTGCTCTTCAGAAAAGGAGGACAGGAGGGGTAGAGGCCTTTACTTTTAGAAGCCCCTCATGCAGACCCCCAAACTGTACAGTGCAATGGCTGTATTTCTGACGCCCTAATCTGACGGTGGAGGGCCCGGAGGTGACTGGAAGATGGAGGCAGCACGCTTGCTTCCACCTGCCCTCCGTGCACATCATCCTGAACAGCAGGCAGAGAGGGCGGGGCTGCTCCAGAGAAGGGCCCGGGTGGTCCCTTCAACCTAGCTGTTCCTCTCATGCGCTGGAGGGAACGTGATGTTGTGACCTTGGTGGAGCCACCAAAGTTCTCAGTCTGTCATATACAAGATGAGGTGCAGATGGTCTCAAAGGCGTGTTTCTACTCGGACATGGTGAGAGTCCAAGGCCAAGCCTTTTTTTCTGTGAAGAGGGAAGCAACCTGCTCTTCCTCATGGCTTCCTCCTGAATTGTAGAGTTTCGGTTCGGTCATCCACAAAGGGTAAGAAGGTACTGCTCAGTCTGATGGACTTATATGCATGATTTCCTTGGCTCAACCATAGAGTCTGCCTGGGACATTCCATGAAATTCCTGTCCACTTTGGATGGACTGTCAATTCCAGGTCGTTTGGTTATATTTCTGCCTTGGTAAAAGTCTTCTTGATGGGGTATTAGACGCTGATGAAGAAACTTTCGTCAAACCAAGAACATAATCAAAGCTTGAGTATTTTGTTAAAAATTGTTGAAACAAGTCTTTCCTAAATCTTCTTAAAGCTAGTAAAATAATTCCAGTTCTTAATCATGGGTCTTTAGAAGTACTAACAGGAAAAGTTAACTTCATACTCAATTTCTTTTGGGTTTTGTCCCAAAGTAGAATTTAAGCAAAATAAAATATTAAACGTAAATCTCCCTTATATAGAATGTCCATACTCCAACCAACTGACACGATTAAAATTAAGACTTAGTAATTCCATGTGCATCTGTTACCTTTCCAATTTTGAAACTGTGGCAGCTGTTTTTGTTTTTATTATTATTTTTCATTTTTTGATGAGGAAGTCTTGCTCTGGGCTAACACCTGTTGCCAATCTTCCTCTTTTTATTTTTCTTGAGGAAGATTGGCCCTGAGCTAACATCTGTGCCAGTTGTCCTCTCTTTTATACGTGGGTCACCACAACAGCATCGCTTGAGGAGTCGTGTAGGTCCATGCCCAGGTTCCGAACCAGCAACCCCAGGCCTCTGAAGTGCAGTGTGCTGGACTTAACTGCTACACCATGGGGCTGGCTCCCGTTTTTATTTTTAGCTGAAGCTACAAGAGGTTAAGTGATTTAGTTTCACATCTGTTGATGAAGAGTCAGAACTAAAACCCACTCTCCTGACCCTTCATCTTTTCCTCTTTATACACCACCATCTTACTTCCATTACTTAGGAATGAAGGCTCCCTTTAATCATGAAACTCTCTTTCCCTTCTGAAATCTATTAAAGTAAAGGTATATAATTTCAAAAAAAAGAAAGGGACAAGATGTAGATGATTTGTAATTTATTACTTAGATCAACTTTCATTTTAGAAAAGAAGGAAACAAAATATATAATTCATATTTACATTTTTTACAATGGAAAGTATTTACACCATAGATATTAAGTACAAAATAGCATATAAAATTCTAGGAAGGCACAAAGTAAGGACCACAGTTTCAGCAGGAAATTTTCTGGCTGTCTTTTTCCTTACAAGTGGAAGTGCATTAGGCTAACTGTTGTGTAACCGTTTTGCTCATTTAGGCACTTAATTTAGGCCTTTTTAGCTTGATGGCCTCGTCAAAAGAGCCTTTGTTTAGTGTAATTAGTAATTGATCTTCCCACACCCCCTCTTGGGCTCACCTTTAAGCGTTAGGATACCTGTTCCATCATTGTGGTTCAGGCCATTGCCCCTTGTGGGTTTCCAGTGGCTAGGGCCTTCTGCTTAAAAGAGCAATTGACCCGTTTGCTAGAATCCTCCCCATCTGGGCTGCGGGGCGACATAGAACCAGCCATTCCTCTCAGTTTGTGTGCCAGGTAACAGCATATTTCTTGCCAATTGAAAGCTACATTTCAAGGAATAGGCTGCTTTTACAGCTACGTCTCATGCAGACTATTCGAGTTGCAAAGAATGTCCAGCTTTACCCTTCATAGAGCCAAGGACCAGAAAGGGCTGTCATGTAGCAAACCAGTGGCACAACTGGGACTAGACCCTGGGTTCTGACCCCCGTGCAGGACACTTACCCTGGCGTCACACTGGCTGGGATGGAGTTGTTCAGAATTACAGGTTGCAGCCTACCTAGATGTGTCAAAGTGGGAGGCAAAAAGTTTCAAACAGATGTGGGTATGGGTTAGCTAAGGGTTCTGCCCTCTACTTCAAAAACAATTGAGAAGCCATTTGTGAAGCCATCTGGTCATAGTCCTTAGGCAAACCCTGACCGCCTGGGATATTTTCCTTGTGGTTAGCATTTAGCCTGGAAGTTATTGGGATGGAGCAAGGGCCCCACCACTGAGGAAAAAACCCTATCTTTGTCCGAGTATATTTAGGTATTGGCAAATTGATTCATCACAAAGTCAGAAATAGGAAGAACAGAATATTCCAGCAGAGAAGCAGGTTTTGTTGAAATAGGACCTGGCAATGAGAAGAAAACCAGATAGGTAGCATTTAAAAGGACTAACCTTTTAATGTCAATATCTGTTTATTGAAGAACTTGCTTGCTACTTAAGCACAGTGCTTTCCTACTACGTCCACTTACATAAATAACATATTTCTGAAATATCAAAGGTGATTAGAAAAATAAATTGAGTGCACCAGAAAAAATATCCAAAATTAAGCATGATAATAGAATAATAGTGATAATATCACAATAAAAAAAGAGACTGTGCTTAAAACACCGAGATATGTCAAAAGATATTTCCACATATGAACTTAGCAACAGCACAACACATATAAAATGGATGTGTAAGATTTAAACCTTTCTGAAATTATCTGAAGGCTGTGACAAGTGAGAGAAAATTTGTTCCTTTATCAAGCTCATTACGGAAATAAAGCAGTGTGCATATAAACATTGTACACCAAATGCACCAAATAAGAAGGAAAGAAAACTAAAATGAAAATAAAGGTAACAAATGCACAAAAGCCAATTGCTGCAGTAAACAGGCTGGAAAGATCGCCTCGGATTGCCGTGGAAGTTTGTGGTGTGCAGGTGGGCAGAAAGGAAGTGTTGGGAATAAGGGAATCAGGCACCTTGCCCTTGGTATTGTTTTCCTTGTAAAATAACATTTTTACTGAATCACTGAAATATGAGATTCTATAGTCTTTCTTATAGAGGAAGCTCTCAAACTTACGGAGTAATTAAAATTCTTTGGAGCCCTTCTTAGATCATTAATGGAAGAGGCCACAGTGCTCGGTGGTCTGGTGTAACAGACAGGTTGCTGGAGAAAAGCCACAGTCTGAGGCTCAGGGATTCTGCCCAGAAGGGGTCCCTCTGGTCAGTAGTGGGAGGCCGAGGTGGAGGCTAGGGCCCGGGGAGGCCCACGAAGGCCGTCGTGCTCCTGGGTCACCACCATCCAGTGGGGTGCCTTTCTGAGGCTGGTGGTAGAAGCCCAGGAGACCTGAGGTCCCCAGAAAGGCTTCTTCTGCCCACGGCGGGCACTCTGGTGTGGCTGTGCTGAGAGCGGCGAGCGTCGGCCTTCAGAGCCACACTCACTCTGAAGAGCCCAGTGTGAACGCCTCACGCCCTGGTGAGGGACACTCGCACGACGGCTGTTTCAGAAAAGAAAACTTTAACTGGGGAAACCAGACTTCATTCAGGACCCCGTTCCGAGTGAGGACGCCCTCAGTTTATGATTAGGTTAATGTCTGGACTGGGGGACTGGAGGCTGCGCCCCAAGATGGAACCAGCCGGTTCCTCTGAGTCTGTGTGCCAGGTGACAGCATGTTTCTCAGCCAGTTGGTATAATGGGACATTGCTCTGCTCTGCCTCTACGCCTGCTGGGCCAGGGCTCATACGACACGTGTTTTCACGTGGTCCATACACAATCACACCTTCAGAGGCAACTCTTCCTCCTGCACGAGCCTGCGGTAACACCTTCCAGTAGCACATGAAGCACAGGGCTTAATTCCTCTTAAGCACAGTTAGTATAAACCCTTTTGGCCATATGACAGTAATATCCACTTAGAGATTTACATTCTTACATTGATCATTCTAGAGCACACACACTGACCTCTAATGGCCGTGGTGACAGGAAGCCTGCAGACCGCTGCTCGCTCATGGGAGGACTGAGGGCCTTTCACCGGGGTCTTGCATACGGCCAGGGGACTGGCTTACTTATTTTCGGCTGAGCCATAAACCAAAGGGTTGGTTTGAAGAAAAAGATTAGCTGTTTTTAAAAAGTTAGCTCTGTTTTCTGCCATAAAATACCTGACATTAGGTTTCTCTGAATGTCCCATCACTGACAGGACCTCATCCCAGATTCCAGCAATCTATGCACTGAAGGGAACCAGGGGGCTCCCGAAGGACAAGGGCAGAGCCAGCCTGGGGGGTTAGCCCCTCCCTGTTCACTGCGGCTTCCCATCCAGGTTTGGTGGGGAATGGGCTTTACCAACTCAGGCCTGAGCCAGAACACCTATTTAAATGAGAAACAATAGACGCTATGTGGTAGAAAACAGAACAAATCCCTGATAGGCATGAAGAAAAGTGTGTTTGACCTGCTGAAGTCAATGAAAAAGCTATTGCATTACGGATTCACAAAATGATACGTCTAGTCTCACCCTTTCATTTTAAAGATGGGGAAACTGAAACTCTTTGCACCATAGCCTCTGCCCTCCTCTGGAGATGTGGCATGTCATAGGGCTGCACGAAGAAGTTTGCTGTGACATATTGAACTTAAAACCAACAGGAAACCCCAGAGACTTCACTAATGACCCTGAAACCAAAAATCAAAGAAACCAAAGCATTTTTTCATCAGCAGGTCCTAATAATAATGTTTTATCAGATTTAGAGTAGAAACTAAACTAAAATGAAAGTGTGTATTTCTCTTCTTATGAGGAACATAGTAAGATAAATGATACATTTGTTGAAGACTATTTAAATGAAAGTCACCAGGAGCACTTGGTAGGAAAACAAAACTGTCACACAAGTTGACCAGATTGCCAGTCTTTCTCCCCAGGGGACTGGCTTTGTAGAGGTAGCCATAGGGATGTGCAGTGACGCTCAGTGAACTGGGGGCAGAGTCGGAGAGCTCTGGGGGCAGAGGAAGGGAATGGAGACCGAAAGAAATGGGACGGGGACAGAGGAGGAAGCCAAGTGATCTGAGGGTGAGAAGTGAATGGAGAGAGAATGAAAAACAAAGAAAACAGAACAAGAGCAGATGCAAGAAATCCTTAGGGGGTGCCAAAGGGAGAGGGGACAGAGCGAGGAAGAGGGGCCAAGAAGACCATGTGTGCTGACGGGGTCAGAGGTTGCTGAGGGGCTCCGGGAACCATTTGGGAAGGTGCCAGGGCAACAAGAAGGTACAACCCCTCCAGGCTTTCCTCGTCTGCTTGGAGGAGAGGCAGGTGCTAGGGCACCAACTGGATGTAAAAACGGGGCCCATGGAGACCAGTGACGGCCTTGGAGCCCAGGAAAGGTCCTGCGTGTAGAAAAATGGTCTCTTTTTGATAAAAGGCACAAGGGTGTGAAAGGGGTTCTGGAGAGGGTCAGGAGGGGACAGCCGTGCGTGTTGCTCAGATACCTGGGGTGAGGGGCACATATGCCTCACTCCGGGGGGCATAGCACCAGGTTGCCTTCACAGGAGGCGCTTTTGACCCAAAGAAGAGCTCAGGAGAAATAACTTTTTAAAAGTCATAGCAAAAATACAACAATTAGTAAGAAGAAGACATCTTGCCTGAACATCAAAACAGAAATGATAGAAATCTTAAACCAATAGCAAACTATATGCAGGTAAACGTTTTCTTCTTCCACGGAAAAGACCCGCTGCCTGCAGTGTGGACAGGTCCTTACCGAAATAATGACCACAAGGAAACAAAGTCATCAGTGCTTTTATCATCTAGGGATTACTCTTGAAAACCGCTTTTTCCTACCACGTGATCGGTGTATAATCAGTCGGATAAACTGTTGACCTTCATTGTGTACTTCTGAAAATTAGCTTCTGACTCACTTAAAAAAAATACATTAAATCCTCAATTAACTGTGCTGAAGTTTCCTGCAAAACACAATGAAATAGAACTTCTTCTACAGAAATACTGAGGTAATGATTGTTAAACTTAAGACGACAGACTGACCGCGTGGGGGTCTTGCCCACAGGGTCTAAAAGGGCACAGGTTGGGGCGGAAGGAGGGCGGGAGGCTGATGGGAGGCGGAAGCAGCCAGGATCAATGGCCATCTCGGGGTGGAGCCAACAAAAGGGAAAATCCTCCTTCAACCAGGAATATGGGTAACTGGAATTTTAAAGAAAGATTTTTTAAAAATTGTTGATTTTTCTCTTTTAGGAAAAAAAAAAACCCCTATGAACATTTACAGAACTTAGTTTTAAAAAGCAACTTCCCAGGGGGCAGTCCACACCCATCTTCACGTCCCAGGCCCGGTCGGCCACAATTTCTACTCCTCCATTACACAGCATCCACACTGTTTGTCAACCAGGCCCTCTGTGTGGACGCAAGAGGGCCTGTTTTGAACCTAACTTTGCCAGAAATTTTAATGAACCTTTCTCAAGTGACTCCAGCTAATTGAGGTCTGACTGAGAAACACAAGGGTTTTTCTGAACAGTGACCACTAACCATCGGATTGTCTGGCCTTGACACAGCTCTTCCTGGTGTCCCGAGTCCTTTCAGAGATGCTCCACCCATCACCTGTGAGGCAGGCAGCA
The DNA here is from genome assembly GCF_037783145.1 of Equus przewalskii. Taxonomy (NCBI): domain Eukaryota; kingdom Metazoa; phylum Chordata; class Mammalia; order Perissodactyla; family Equidae; genus Equus; species Equus przewalskii. The sequence continues at coordinate 58,234,618 of NC_091831.1, read as the reverse complement.
CCTGCCTCAGGTTACTGATGAGGGGAAGGAGGATCAGAGCGCAGGAGGTGCCTACCCAAGGTCGCCCAGCTGGCAAGCTGCTGTGGGGCCAGCTGCAAACCCCCTTCCTCCGGGCAGAGCACTTTCCTGTTGGCTGCGGGAGTTGAAGTCACATTTATTTTGGCGGCCATTTGCAATAAAACATTTTGTCTTTGGAATGAGTGGAGTGCAACAAAAATGTCTCTTAGCAGGTGGTTTCACTGCATTTCTCACTGGGAAGTGAGCCCAGGGACAGGCAGCTCCCTCTCATAGACGGAGGCCGGAAGGAGTCTGTCTCCCTTGACCGCTGCTGGTTCAGAGCAGGTGGTTTGCTGGCAGGCGAGGAAGACCATTCGACTATGTACAGTGTCCAGGATCCTGTGAGTCATCGAAAGTCCTCAAACCCACTCACTTAAGTGTCATGTCAGAGAGAGATGCTTTGTATTTCTCCCAGGACGCGGAGATGGCAGGAGCGTTGGGCAGCTGGTTCACTTGGCTGTAAAAACCCCGCGGTACCCACTGAGTCCAGGTCATGTCTGGATCACCTTCCGGGACCATTAGCTCTGATTTTGCCACATTCAGTTATGCACATGCGCCCTGACCCTGAAGGGGGCTGAGATGGACCCATGCCATTTGTCGCAGCCCTGGATGTGCTACTTCTATCAGGTAAGGAGGCCGCTGTTCCTACTTGCAATAGGCATCCGGTGGAGCTCTCAGTGAAGGTCGAAACTGCGATTGACAGCTTTGTGGGCCAGACACTATGAATGGGAAAAAAAGTAAACTTGCTCTAAATGCGTTTTCTTTAACCCACAGGCTGACGGAAGATGTTGTTAGGATTTAAAGTCAGAATGCGTGTCCTGGTGATCCAGCCTCTCCATTTTGGAACTGCCTTGGGGAGGAATTCCTCTGAGATGTCAGTTTATTTAAGAAGACATTGCTTTCCTTTGAAGACCCACCACCCTTTGTTTCTGCCTCCCTAGGGCCTGCCCTCCCTCCTGAGGCAGGTGTCTTTGGGGTCTGCCCTGATCTTCCCATCAGAGGTGAGTGGAGGTAAGAACAGGGGCATTGACCCTTGCTCCCCAAACAATGTCCACCTGGCTCCCAGACACCTCAGGCCCTTGGTAAATGGCTGCAGCTCTAAGTTAACAGGAGGTGTCGAGTTGTTGCCAGAGCTTGACCTGGAAGGGCTGGGGATGACCTGTGGGCTGGGTCATGGACAGTGTGAGCCCACGTCCCGGTTTGCCAGGTGACATCTGTTGTTAGGGCATAATTATTAGCTGTGCTTTCCCTCCCCTGCAACGTGTCCTGGACTGAACAAGAGAATATGACCACCCTATTCATGGAAGAGGCAGAAAGCAGGGTGGTCTGCATATGGCGACCAAGGGAAAAGGCGGGCAGTGGCGGAGTAATTTCCAGGCCCCGTCCTTTCAACAATCTTGCTAAAGGAAGAGCTTATTTCAGATCCTCTTGAAAAATCTGTCGATGGCTGCGTCTCTCCGTCGTGGGCAGCTCGGGACTGGCTGGGGCCTCTCAGGGCCAGACCGGCTGCGTGAGGTCCTTGGCTCTGAGGGCCAGCCCAGGCATCCAACCTCAGCGCTCAGTCTTGTTCGTGGGTTTCTCTCCTCTACTCCGTCGTCGTGCCTTCCTCCAGAAGACAAATGCTCTCTGCGTTTCCAGCTTGGTACACTCATCAGCTTTGGACATTTGAAAAAGCCCAGGAAGTAGAGGGCTTAACGGTGGCAGCACCAAAGGAAGTTACAGGAAATCTGTTGAGAAGGAGCTGGGAACGGTGACAGGTCCCTGGCCACAGCTTCTTGGGCAGGCTTTCCATGGTCAGAGCAGGACAGTGTTGGCAGCCCTTTCTGCAGAGAGGTTGCTCAAAGAACCTCAATTCTCCAGAGAAGGTAGCAGCCCGGAGCCCTTGCAGAGGCCCCTCTGCGGGCGCCACAGAAACCCCACAGGAGTGGGAGTGGCCAGTCTTCACTCTGGCTGGGCTCTGGACCCCGGAGAGGGCAGCCGGCCCACGCTCTCCTGTGGTCAACCTCTGGTCCTGCCCTCAAGCCAGGTCCCCGGGAAGGGTTCGCCCCGCGACCCACTGTCCAGGGGCCGCTCCATCTTCTCCCTCCTCCGGGGTGAGGTGCTTTCCCCAAGGCTCTGGGCTGGCTTCACTTCTTGGCCACTAACCATGGACTCTGGCCCTTGAAGAGGGATAGAGAAGATGTCTGAGAAGGAGCCTCGTTGGTGATTGGCACGTGGGAGCCCCCTGGGCTGAGGGGATCCCACAGACCCGCCGACCTTGGCAGACGCCCTGCGCCCTCCCAGTTTGGACCTGCCCTCTCTAACCCCTCTCTTCCACCCCAATCCCATTTGCCCTCCCCTGACTTGAGAAGCGAGCGTGGCCCAGGATCACGCTCACTGGAAGATTCCAGCAGGGAAAGCAGACAAGGAAGGGAACCCCCTGTCTGTGGCGACTAGTCCTCCCTCTCTGCTTTGAATCCCTCCCCAGCCCACTCGGTCCTCTCTTCATTCCGCCATGCCAGCTGCCACAGCATCCTCTGGCTGCACCCTCATTTAGCACTTCGCACGTACGTCCTGGCACTGCTGGGTGTCCCTGTTAGCTCCTGGAGGACAGGCTGGGTCTTACAGTCTTTCGTAACCCCTCCTCTCCCTTCCCACTGCCTGCACGTAGTAGGTGCTTAATGAAGTAGGTTGATAACTCAGCAGGTCATAGATGTTTAGAAGCCCCAACCACTGCAGGGACACACTGAGCTGGGACCCCCCCAGGAGCCTGACGGGTAAGAAAACCTCTCCCTCTGAGAGTTCACTGTCTAATGTGGGAGACCGATTTTCTGACTCTAACAAAAGGTGGAGGAAGAAAAGGACACAGAGTTCCAGGTCATTCCAAGGAGGGAAGACTCATTCAACTGAGGAACCCAGAAAAGTCTTCCTGGGGCCATGGAGTCTGAGCTGGACCTTGAAAGGAAGGCAGAACTTAGGGGAGAAAGAACCGCATTCCAGGCCAGGGCCCAGCACGGGCAGGGGGATGGGGGGCAAGTGTGTGGAGTGAGGGGACCTTGGGAAGAAGGGGGCGTGTTGGGGAGGCACCCAGGGTGCTGAGGCTTTGTCCCGGGCTCAGCTCTGCTCCATCTGTCTGCTTTCCACAGCCGCGTGGCTGTTCATTGGAGGCAGGGCTTTTCCAGGAACGAGAGGGTCACTGTGTGCGTGGACTTCTGCTTCACTGTATGAAATCCAGCTCCCTTCCTGTGCCCTTCTCCCCAGGCCTCCAGCACAGCGGGGAGCAGGCCGCTTCAAGGACACTCCACCCTGGAAAATTCTGCCCCTTGGAGAAGTGAGCGGCTGGTTCCTCCCTTGTTCCTGCCTTCCTCCTCTGCTCTCCACCTCCGTGTGCATCTCCTCCTCTGTTCTGGTTCACTCACCAGGGGCCTGCCCTTCTCGTCTGTTGCAGTGGTGTGGAGTCTTAGGTGCTTGATGTCTCAAGTCCCCTGAAAATGTGTCAAGGTTTGGGCCCAGGCAGGGCCAGGCTGTGGAGTACGGGGTGGTGCACGGGGAGGGGCGCAGAGAGCCCGAGATGAGGGGAGGCCGGGGAGCTGACCACAGCATCACGGGGTCCTTGAACACTTGTGGGCTTTGGGGAGCCCCTGCGTGCTGAGTGCTTACACCTGCAGTGCTTAGTCTCTGAGGAATTCAGCAGCGTAGACACCAGTGTGAGAAGCACCCTCTGCGGCCAGGCCTCCCTGGGGAAGCTGGTCACACTCACCGCCTCCCGCGCAGCCCAGGGCCCCCTGGAGTCTTGTTATTCAGGGTTACAAAGCACACACATGCCGCACACAGTTTGCAATGCCAACTCCATGCATAACACCACTGCAGCCAAATAACCCCAGGGGGAGGGGCATGGAATGCTCCAGGGTCCCAATCCTCCCAGGAGCTGACCGGTCACTGGAATCAGAGGGTTTCTGGGTGTCAGATGTCACCCAAGTCAACTTCCTCATGTGACACTTTGGGAAAATGAGACCTGGAGTAAGTTGCCCCATGCCGGATAGTTAATGGTGGAGAAAGGACTGGAAGGTGAGCCTCCTGACTTGCTGGCTGGTGCCTTCCCCTTTCATGGGCTAACCCTATCCCTCCCCACGTCTGGGGCATTACATTCTCACAGGCGATGTCAGGGCTGCGGGGAAGGATGGCCAGCCCTCGGTCTGGCAGGGAGGAGGCATGGGGGAGGCTAACCTGGGGGTGTGGGCTGTGTGTGGAAGGGGCCCTCTCTTCCTTAGTGAGTGGGGTCCCTTTTGGCCCATGTGACAACAGAGGCACAAGTTGCTGACCTTGGTGACAGCCATCATTAGGGCCTAGATCACCTGTTACACTGTCACCCTTGGGGGCACAGGCTCAGTCTTTTGTCAAGCCAGGTGTTTGCAAGTCTCCAGGTAGACAATGCTGGACAACAGTGTGTCCCCTGTGCCAGAACACGGAGCACTGGACACCAGTGAAGCACAGAAGGCTATGGGCCTCAGGACCCAGTGCCCTACAGTTCACACAGAACGTTCACCACTAGGACCATGATGTGCCCTGTGGGGCAGGGCTGGGGCATCGCTGGCTCCCTGGGCGGGCAGTCCTCACCAGGAGGGGAGGGAGCGTCTCGAACCTTCCTCTGGCTGCCAGCCCCGCAGCACTGCCCTTCCCAGAGCCATCTCTCCTGCATGCGCCTATGCCTCCCCTTCAGGCCCGATTACTCCTGTTCTCCTGTCTGCCAGCAGGAGTTCTCGTCCCAGCTACTCTGCAAACTTCTTGCCCATCTGTTCCCTGCTTCTCATCTCCCTGCAGCACATTTGACACGGAGTTGAGTTGAATTAAGGTCCAAGTGGAGAGGCCCAGGGGGCCCCGAGACCCGGGATGTGGGGTGTGCAGCTCGCAGCCCTGTGACGAAGGAGGCGGGTCCTGGCTGAGGATACACGAGGCACTCAACTACGTGGGGGGACAGTGTGTGCATGTGTGCGGGTCAAAGCTCGGTGAGATGGGAAACGTGCAGAGCACCGTCCCTGGTCTGCCCAGGGCTCTCCTGCCACCTCCTCTGTACTTATTTTTCGTTGACTCTGCCTTTTAAACTTTCTTTACAAATATTTCTATTTTATTATCTATATTCTTGCAAGGGACTCGGAATCCCTTAGGGTATTAGCTGAGGTGTAGTAAGTCAATGAATAACACCAGGACTGAAACAAAGTAAACGAGGTTTCTGTTTGCCCCAAGTTATCCAGGAGATTCAGCTAACACAGAACCTCAGCTTCCGGAGCTTTCCAGGTAATGTGACTATTTTGAGGCCATCAGTGGGTTCTGATTGCTGAACGAGAGCCTGAAAGGGAAGGAGGCAGTGCGTCTCGAAGAACCAGGTTACTCTGATTCCTCAGGGCCTCCGACGGGGTGGGAGGGGAGGAAGCAAAAGAAAACGGTGAAGAGGGTGGCGTTGGAGGCGGCCTTAGTCGGCGGAGTGGGGGGAGAGCCAATCTCAAGGAGCAGAGGGTGTGGGTAGGGCTGCACTGTGACCTTCGTGGGCTTCCTCCTCCATACAAAATGCAAGAAATATTTTATGACTGCTCTGGTAGAAGGATGAATAAGACCCTGGCTGGATTCATGATTATATATTCATTTTTTTCTTCTGAGTTTAATAGAAATGAAAATTAAGATGCTTTTGTGGCCCCTGAAAGTACCATGGGCATAGGCTTGTGTCCCTGCGCCTGATGGAGGTGGGCCCTGGACGGGGCCCTGGGAAGCTGGCTCTGGATCAGAAGCATCCCTGGGCTCAGGATTATTCGGAAAGTGCTACAACCTGGAACTCTCCCTCAGTAGGAAAAGCAACTTGTGCCAGCTGGTGGCTCGGGCCTGGGTCCCTCATGCTCCTGCCATGTGGGGAGGGGACAGATGAGCTCCATTCGATGACCACGAGATCAGTTCCAGTTCAACAGCTTCACTCTCCAAGCGCGGAAGCCAAGACTCAGGAGGAAGCTGTCTGATTTCCAAAGTGTCTGAGTGGATGTTCTGAGTAAGAAAGCCTGTGCGGTGCCCTTGGGTCTGGGCGGCATGTGGTCCATCGACACCGTGTGGCAGGGGTCTCCTGAACGCGGAGCCCGTTAGACTAGGGTGTGCGTGACTGTGTGCACAGGGTCTGGGTTTAGGTTTGCCATTGTACTGTCTATGGAGAAAGGATATATTAAGAAAAATTAAAATGTAAATAAAAGGAGGAGGGTGTTTACCCAAGCCGTTCACTGTTTTCAAGCTCTTTAGAAGCACCAATTCGTGTTGTAAAACATCTAACCATAAACCTGTATGCTGCCCCACAGGGAATGCCCACCTAGGCTTTAAAGCAGGTTTCCTGAGGCCTTTACCAAAGAGTGTACTATGACTAGAACTCTACAATTTATTAAAAATAAAAACAACTTCAGATCACCAATCTGGCCCAGATTTGTGAGTCTTTTCTGAGTGTTCTTTGCTGGTGTGGAATGGCAATGAGGCGAAATTTTCAGCTGCTAGTTGTGAGTGGACCTTGTAAATCTACATCAAAGGAATGACCAGCAATAGCTGTTACTAGGGACTGCAGTTCAAAAGGAAGAAAAACAAAAAAACCACCAAAAACACAAAAGCAGTAGCAAATAGCCCTTTGTAACCCTGGGGACCCCAGGGGGGTTTCAGCAAAACTGAACCTTCAATGCTCGACTGGCGCGGTAGTGAACTTGGGCCACGTTACAGTAGACGTTGCTTCACAGAGTCCCCTCAGTCCCTCTGGTGGACTTAACATTTCAAAACCTTGCTCTCTACTTCTGAGGACCCCTGCTTTGGGGACTTCCTGCTTTCATGAGAAAGAATGTATTTAATTTAAGGATCAATCAGGATCATGAATTGCCATCTTTCTTTCTTTTTTTTAATGATGAAAATCCACAAGAGTGTAAAATATTCTTAGACACACCTAGCTTGGCAAATACCGCGGAACTCCACGTTTCTGTGAATTCACACACAAGCTAGCCGACCCCTCAGTGCTGGCTGGCCCCCTTTGGCAGCGAAACACAATAATTTATTAAGCTTCAATACTTAATAAGTGTGCACAAATATCATGCAAACGTATGACCGTACTCAAAAACAAAAGTGTATTAGAGTCGTAGACTTATACAAAACATCTTGTAAACAAAAGGGAAGAGGTTGGTATTTTCTGTACAAAATAGGCAGGTTTTCCTTTTTTAATAATCTGTAAGATGCATCATACTTCTGGCAATTTCAAAAAGTGAAAACTGTATAAAAATAAATATTCTATGTACAAACACACACACAGGCCAGTCCCAGGTTAGAGGCATCACTGTAAGACAAAAACAAACACAAAACAACACAGAGTTAGCGTCGGAGGTCTGCGGGTGCTCATCTCCTTGGTGGGAAGGAGGTAGATGCTGTCGTGAGATGGATGGGGGCTCTGGATGGGGGACCTGGGGGAACCATGAGCCCAGAGATGGAAGAGCCTAGCGCTGACTGTCCATGCCACTTTCTCTTCCAGTCACTCCCCTTCCTGGCCACTAGAGGGCACTTGCTCTCTATGCTGCCCTGGGAGGCCTGGCAGTTGCTGAATTACTGCATCTTCCCAAACTGAACTTGACGGCGTGAACCAACTGACACGAGGCTCTCTAGTTGCTTCTCCAAGACATTGTAGCTCTCGACAGTGGCTGTTCTTCCCCTGCTAAGCTTAACCATTTCTATCTCCTAAGCATCAGTAGCAACCTTGAAGACGAAAATCTTTTTCTTCGAGGGCATGGGGTCTTTTTTGACACAATTCTCACCTGCGCCTATGGAGCCTTAACTGGGTGCAGGGGAGCTCACCAGGAGGATGAGGCTCGGCTGGAGGCACAGATCCTTGGGGAGGCATCTCCCTGAGGGCTGAACTTTTCCTTCTCTGGTTAGGCGTGCTCTAGGGACCCGGGTGAGCAGGCACTCCACTAGGGCCTGGGGTTTTGGTGGTTTCACTTTTACCCCATCCTGTGGACTAGTGAGTTCTGAGTGTTTAGCACAGAGGAGCTCCTCATCTCATTGTACGTGTACCTCTACTGCCCCGGGACAGGACTAGATTAGCTAGGCACGATCTCTTGGACAGCTTGGGGTCTCCAGCCCTTTTATGAGGATGAACCAATACCTTGAGACCGTGGTGGTGGAGGGCTGGTGAGAAGTCTTTGAGGGGAAGCAAGGTGGAGGGAGGCTGTGGGTGGACAGCATGGCAGCTAGCAAACCGAGGGCCCTGGTCAGGCTGGGGAGCCCTGCACTTTGGGGCCTGTGGCTGAGTGGGGTGATTGCGTGCCAGGGCACAGCCCAGTGGCATCAGATGGCTTTAATGGTGGCAATGCCAAGGCAAGTGCGGACAAATGAACGTTCATTGTTGGCAGGAATTCTGGACACCTGGAAGAGGTGGGGCTGCAGGTCTCCTGTGTGGAAGCATGAAGCTCTGATGGCTGAAGTTCAAGGGGAAGGGGAGAGTGGGGAGCCAGCCAGTCTCTATGAAGAGGTATAGAAGCCATGCGAGTTTATAGTTTAAGCATCTTAGATTTCCTCCATCTGGATAAATGTCATCATATGGCTTCAATGACCTCATATGAACCCTATGAGAACAGCTAATGATAACTGATTTTAAAACATGGTCTAGAACTCTTTGGAGGAAAGGTACTGTATATATTAATCACACAAAGCATAAAGATGTCATCTGTGTGGCTACATGGAAATTCCATACACTGAGATTTGCTGATGCCTTAAAAAGCATTTTTAAAGGTTCTCCAAGTGTGTGTGGTACGTGAGATGTGGAATGGGCACCCTGCCTTTGGGATCACCCCTTTTTGACCTATTTCTTGTTGCCTCATCTGCACAAAGGCCAGGAATGGAAATTGTGCATGCTTTATCACACATGTGGAGAAGGGAGCTCCAATACCTCTGTGCCCCCGAGGCACTTGCAACCCCCTGGGAAGCCTTACCTTGTTCCAGCAGCCCTGGACGGGTAAGCCGTCTTCGCCCTGCAGTGAGGAAGGAAGGCAGACGTTCAGACTCTCCAGGACGGCCCACCAAGGAGGCAGGACGGGGACAAGGGCCACACACATTGTGGCAGTTGATCAGCATGTGGCCCACCTGTTACTATTCCTTTTCTTATCCCAGGGCAGAGCCTTGGAAGCAAGCATGAAGTCAGTCGGCCTCTTTGCCCATCGGCCAGGATCACACGGAGTCACCGTGCAAGGCAAGGCCAAGAGGGACTCTCCTAGCCTGTGGGGTCAGCGAGCAGAGGCAACCTGAGTGTCCTGGAAGGACAGCCCAGAGACCCAGTGGTCTCTGCTCTAGCCGTATTGAGGCTGGGTGCTCATGGGCAAGTCACTCAGTACTTGGTGGCCTTAGTCTCCTCCTCCGTAAAACCTGGGGGAGGTGTGGCAGTGTGAAAAGTCTGCTAAGGTGTCCCCCCACCCCAAGTTCTCCCATTCTTTTATTTTTCTCTCTTCCTTCACAATGGGATGAGGAAATCTAGGTGGTTCTTATCTGACAATTGATAAGGAGGAGGAGGAGCCTCAAAAGGACAGGCCCCTCACCCTCGTGCGTATTGCAGATGGCCCTCAGGTGCCGTCAGCAAGGAGACAGGGTTCCCGGCACAGCATCAGCCATTGCTGGGAATTTGGGGGGAAAAGGCAGCAAGATGGGAATTAACTGTGTGCCATTTGTCCCCTTTGCTGATGGCACCCACAGAGAGCCTGTAGCCTTCGGATGCCCCAAGTCTTGTCGGGCCCTGATCTGATATCCTGGCCTCTCTGCACACCCAGGGGGAATCTAGGAGTCTTCAAGAGACAGGTGGAGAGGGGGAGGCTGAACCATGGCAGGGATCTGGTTCCCAGTTACGTCTACTAGAATTGTAGCCCAGATTCCAGAATCCCAGACTCTAGAGCAGAGAAAGAGATGGACATAGGGTTTCAGGGGACTGGAGCAAGTGGTCAGCCCCAAGGAGGTTGAATGGGAGCCCCCATGCCCTGGACCAACTTCATCCACCGTGGCAGGCGCCTAACGCTCTCACCTGGGGTTCAGCAGGCAGCAGGCCCGACACGGAGGGCCGAAGAAGTCTAGTTATCTTGTACTAAAAATCATGATCAATAGCTCCCGCTGCCCCCATGCCCACAATAACACAGTGCAGGAGACAGGGAAAACAGCAACAATGAGAAACAAGACAGGGAAGACACGTACACTTCCACAGCAAAATTAATAGACAAATGACGCATCCATATGGGATGTTACTGGAAAAAATGCCACTTTGCATTAAGGGTCAAATAAAGATGACCTTTGTTGTCCCCTTTGGGTTGGGGAGGGGCTGCAGGGGGAGGCGGTGCCTTCCAGGGCTTCAAGAAGACCTTCCGCCCCCTTCCCCAGCCCGCCACGGGGCGACACTTCACACGGACTCTGGAAGGGAGAGGAGCCTCCGCGGGCCATAGCGGCATTCCCATTGGCACATGGATGGTGGCAGAGGGGACAGAGGAAGGCGGGCAGGCAGAGGAGAATGGCCATGTGTGAGAGAGGAGCACGGCGGCCAGGGCTGCACCCGGCAGAACTCAAGGTGCTCAGACTGTGGAAGGGATGTGGCAGAGAGGAGACCTGGCCGACGGTTAATGGAGGCGCTTTGGAGGGACTGGGAAATTCCAGGGTTGAGAGAGGTGCCTGTGCATGCTGCATGCTCGGAGTTCAAGAGGCGGGGCCCGTGGGGGCCGGGGCAGCGAGTGAGGGGTTCAGTAGTGGGGGTAGGAAGCATGCTATTCTGCCCTCTCCTTTTGCTGCATATCCTGGTCCCCAAAAGTCCCTTCGAGGGGCTCTATGGTCACGTCTCAGGATCACACAGCATATTTTCTTATAACTTTTTCTCTTCTGTTCAAAGATAATTCCTGTGTGACCCGTGGGTGGGGATATGGGGCCGGGAATTTTCATCTATTACTGGTATGAAAATGGGTCCCTGAACTGCAAAGCTGCTGCGGAAATTCAGGAGAGCAGGAACCTCATGAGTCTGCTGCTTTGGAATGAAGTGCCATCTTCTGCTTCCCTCGCCGTCAGCTGAAGAGATTGCTGCGAAGGCCTAGAAAGTTCCTGCCCGAGAGGGACTGGGTCCTGTGGGATCGGAACTGCTGCCACTCAGGCCGGGACATGCTTGGGAGAAGGGTTGTAAATGTCACCCCTCCTTCTCTGCCTTCCTGTGTCCTCCCTTTTCTTCCTTAACTACATTCTCAACCTTTCCATTCTCTTCCAGACTTTTTGGTGTGAACCATATAAAGATGAAAGAAAGGGAAACCAAGGGATGGTCCTGTAGTGCCTTTTGGGATTTAAGCAAAAAGGACGAACCCTTTAGGATCTAAAATCCTGATCTTGGACCATTCCCTAGTTCTGGTGGTGTCACCAGGGCAGCGACACCAGACCCAGTCTGGAAGAACAGTCAGGGTAGCCCCCCGCTCTGCCTCGGTTCTAGAACTCCTCAGTGTACCCCATGTTTATGAGCATGCCCATCTGTCCCCTGCCAAATTGTGAGACGGCTGAGCGAGGAGGGATGTGGGCCCACTCAGGCACCTCATTTGAATGTTTTGCCAGACGCTCAGCCAATGCTTCCAAACTAACTGCAGTGTGAGAAGACAGGACGTCACAGTCCTAAGAAACCGTCCAGAAAACCCACTTTCCTTGTTTTCTTTCTGGCGGCTGATTTGTTTAGAAGCAGTTCTGAAAGGTGGGTCAGATGCAGCCAGAGCTGGCTTCAGGGTAGGAGAGATGGCTCACGTTAAGGTGATATGTTTTTGAAGCAGCTGCAGGGGGAAGCCAAGAAAACATCCTGGCGCACACTGCATGCAAGAGGGAGGCGTGGCAGGGGCCGAGGACCAGCCGGGCAGGTGGCACTTGGTGTCTACAGAGTGGAGAGGCAGGAAGTGGAAACTGGAGGGACGGAACAGGAAGAGTGTGGAGAGGCACGCAGGCAGGAACCACACAGTGGGGAAGCCCAAATCAGCCATGCAGGCAAGGGAGGGTGATGCCATACCAATGGGCACGGGGCATCCAGTCCGTCCAGCCCTGGTAACCCTGGCTCCCCTTTCTCTCCTTTAAAACCTCGGTGTCCCTGTTCACAAAACCAAGCACGATGATTATTTAGGTCAAGGCTGGCAGCTCCAACTGTGTAGTGGAGAGGTCCCGTCCTACCCTGGCCAGGATGTAGGTCCTTTGGGTCATATTGACAAGTAGAGCCCAAATCTCCGGTGACCACCATCTACCAAATTCAACCCCTGTGCTCTCTTTTGCTTCTAGGAGAGCTGAGCTTTGAAACCCCTACAACCAGCCCCCTGTCCACTTAAAGACTCACTTGGAGTAAACACAGATTAACTTCAACATTGGCGCATCACAATTTTCAGAACCTTCAGATGGATTGTGAAGGCACCTGAGGAGGCCAGCAGATGTGCCACAAATCAGTCCTTACTGGCTGGTTGGGGAAAGGTTCCTGGGGGTGTCTGTCTACTGATTCTGGTCTGCAGCTCTGCATGTTTAGCCGGATGGCCTTAGTGGGGACGCTAAGTCCCCTTGCTGGCCTCATTCTGCCCAGTTTTGGGCATAGGTGGCCCTCAGGAGACACTAACCCTGGCGTCCTGCATCCTGACCAAGTGAGGATTCCGACAACTTGAACTGCTGGCCACAGAGGTGGCCACCAAACGAAGAAGGCAAATGCGTGGCTCACAAATGCTACACTGGCTTCCGAAGCCATCATTGGCGCTAAGAGCCGAGTCCTTTTCCAAAATCGCTCTCCTCGCGGTTTCGCCATTCCCACACACCAATTGTTCTGCATGTTTAAAAGAAGGGGATTTAGCCAGAATTATGTGCAGCTGTGGTTTTAGGGCAACACCAACAGCAGGCAGAATTTCCCCGGCCAGATGAACAGACAGATTTTAGTAGCATCAGTGTAAGCATTCGGTTCTCATCTTAGTTCATTTGCCTTCTTTGTTTCCAACTTGCAAACCTCAAGGAAAAAAACCAGAACAATACAAGTGACAAATGAAAACATACCAACGGACAGGGGGCATCTAATCCAGGCGCTCCTTGGTCTCCCTTATCCCCTTTAGGCCCTCTAGAGCCTTTCTTCCCCCTCTCCCCCTGTAAACAATGGATTAGTCCGAGAAAAAAAATATCAAAACTTTAGGATCATTCATGTGTTAAGGTCGCAGAAAAGGAAAAAGAAAACAAAATTAAAGAGGGAAATATAGATTATTTCAATTAGGATATTCTCCCCAATAGGATTTGGGGTCAGTACCCACCCCACCCTTCTAAGAACCTGAGAATCCAGCTAAGGCAAGGGGCAGGGAGCTGGAGGGCTAAGAGCTGGAAGCGGAGCGAGACGCAGGTGGAAGATACCAGTGGCCAGTTTTGCTAACACTGAGCCCGGAGTGGGTCTGTGATGAACGGGAGGACCCACTTCCTCTCTTTAAGGGTCCATTTTTGAAAGACTTTGGCTTGACAACTTTTGTCCCAATTGGCTGTCATCCTTTGATATTCTATCAGGAGGCAAGGTGATTTTGTTTAGAGCCCTGGGGTATGTGTTTGTTGGCAGGTGTGTGTGAACACAGCATGTATGAATGTGTGTACATACAAGGCTGTGCACATGGGTGTATAGTGTGTATGTGCTCCTGCATGTGCACGGGTGCATACATGAGTGTGTGTATGTGCATGTATGAGTGTGTGCTTGTGCGTGTGTGCACAAGTGCATATATGCACGTGTGTGTCCAGGGCTCATGGGTGGCCCTGGGTCCTCAGCTGGGTCCTCTCCTTCTACGTGTATCTCTGGCCCATCCTGGTTTGAAGTCATGGGCAGCTATTTGTATCTGGACATGCTGGTTCAAGGAATTCAATTGTTTCTGAAAAGCTTCAGTAAATATCATCTTTCTAAATTGAAATCCATTTTGTATGTGTCATCGTCTCTCTCTAACTAAAGAAGGGCTGTGGGGAGTTCTTTGTAATGAATTTGAGTTTGGATTTTCCTGTGCTGGGTTCCTTAGAAAGGGGCCCTGTGCCCCGGGGGAGTCTTCCCGGGAGCGCTTCTCCTCTCCAGCAGGCCCATTGTCCAATGCTGGGGGACTTCCACAGCGTTACTCCAGGCAACAAGACCTTGAAGGCGGCAGCACGTTGCTCAGGGCAAAGACTCAGAGTGAGAGCAGATTCTGCCCGCGATCAGCAGCGTGACTTTGGGAAATTACTGAACCTCTCCAAGCCTCAGTTTCTTCACCTGTAAAATGTGGATAATAACCCCTGCCTCAAAACCTTGCTGTGAGGTCTTCATGCACATTAAATGCTTAAGACTGGCGTACAGTATGTGCTCAGTACACGAGAGCTGCCTCATAACGGGAACAGTAACGACGATCATTTCTTGTTAGCTAGTGTAGGATCCAAGGCTGCCACCGGAGGTGTGGTCTTGCCATGTCCCCGTGTCCCCGAAATGGAAGGGTGCAGGGTTCCTTAGAGGCAGGCAAAGGATAAGAATATTTTTGATGTTTCCCTGGATCTTTGGAAACTACTCAGATTTCTTGATTCCAGAGGTTTCCTGTAGTTGCCAATGCTTTGTTTTAAGTAAGTTTCCTAAAACGCAAATGTTTGCTTGGAAAATAATACGTTTTTAAGAGGAAATGTGCATGCATACTAGGTGTAATTTCATTGGCTCTGAGATACGTCCACCAATGAGAACATCATGGCGTGAATGATCCCCAAGCAGTGGACAAGCAAAACCAGGAGCTGTTGGCTGGGGTAGCCCTGGGGTAAACTTTCTCAGGAGTGTGGTCCCTCGTTCTCCTCGGGTCAGGCCAGTCTGGAAGTGAGCACAGTTTCCTAAGTTCAGAGGGTGGGCAAAGCTCCAGAATAGTGGGGGTCCCAGGTCCTGGAGATTTGCCTGTGGGTGACAGAGGGTCTGCGTGGCCTTGACTTTGAGAATGGGTAACTCACACTATGGGGCTGTCTTGTTGTAAGGGCAGAGGAAATGGTCTTAAATTGGGTGTCCTTTGAAGACATTAGAGTGGAAGCTTTACCAACATCCTTCTTGCCTCCAACCCCAAAGAGTGACATGAAAGAGGCCCTGGGGAAGGGGGAGCTCTAGCTTGTACAGGGAAAGGGGCTCATAACATTGAAGTAGCAGAGAATTCTTTAAAAAAATGTATAAAAATTGATTTTAGAGGAAATAAATTAAAGCTGGGGAGTGGAAGGGAAAGATGGAGGGACATGGGATATTATAATGGGGTGAACACATCTAGGGGGAGCAATGCTGAAGGAGTGAAGGAAGGAAGAGGAAGGCCAAGGCCAAAAAAGATGGGAGAGGAAGGAGAGGTAAGGAGGCAGGGGGGACCTGGAAGCAAGACACACACACACCCCCCCACACTCACACACGTATGCACATGCCTGTGCACACACCCACTCCTGCCCATTCATGCATGCACACTTTCACACACACACACCCCCCATACTCACACACGTATGCACATGCCTGTGTGCACACCCACTCCTGCCCACTCATGCACATGCACTCTCACACACACACACTCTCACGCCCCGCGGCTGGCGCGTCTTGGAGAGGGACAGCGCCTCACTGCATCTACTTAGACCTTTCAGTTGGCTGGCTTGCAGGCAGCTCCACGGTGACACCCAATTTTCCTGATGCCCAAACTGCTAAATTCTTTCTACCCTTTATCCTTTGACCAATTTTTTCATCCTAAAAGTGGCTCCTGGGCCAGATTCATGGAGCTGCTAAGGGACAAGGGGGAGCCCTTAGTGACAAGGGCAGAACATTCTTTTCCCTGACGTGTCTCCCCTTAGAGAATTGCCTGTTTTGGGCTCTGGGGCTTGCCCAGCACTATGCGACCTCCCTCCTTCCATGGACAGGAGAAAGGCTCCACGGCGGTCCTTGGGTGGGACATGAAGAAGCACTATTTTCAGATTGTCTCAGTTCACTGTGAGATAGAACAGCAGGCTGGGGCGCACCTGCTGGAGCCCCTGGCGTGGGGCAAGGTTTGGGAGCAGCTGTGCAGGCAGCCCCCTCACACCCGGCGGGGGTGGCGGGCTTGAACTTCTCCAGCTTCACCTTCACAAGCAACAATGAAGCTTCTAACCAGAATGTCATCTAGGCCCTTCTGGCTTTTTACCTCGTCCAAGGTGTCAGTATTCTGAGCTTCCAGGCATCAGAAACAGGTGTCCATGGCAAAGCGCTGACTCTGCTTGGACCTTTCTTTGTTTTGGAGGCTTTCTTACCAAGCCCTCACATCTCCCCCCAAAAGCTGTGTTAGGGCTGCTAGTTAGAGAGGCCTGAATGAGGCGGGGACATGTAGGGGGACTCTTCCAGGACATCCTGGCATCTTCAGAGTCAAATCTCTTGGATAGAGAGAATAAGCTGTTCCTTGATCCAGAAACCTGCTTTTTGGAATAAGTCAGCTGGTCTTTACGGTCTACTCAAAGAAAGAAGCTTCACGCAAATTGACTGCTTTCTGGACTTGACTTAAGAGACATATTGTTAATTTATATATGGGACGGGGAAAAGTGCGTAAAACCTTAGAGAAGGAAAGTGGAGAAGAGATATTTCCCACTGATTCCTGGAGTGTTCCTGGCTGATTCCATGACCTCAGTTCCTTAAACATCAGAGCTTCCGGCTCCCCACCTCCCCACTGCCGGTGACAAGGGCACTGGCCCGCCCTGCCCCCACCTCTAGAGCAACACAGTGACCGTCACTGCAAGGGCTGGCCTTGCGGCCTGCAAATGGCTCAGTGCCTCAAGCCAACTGAAAAAGTCTTAAGAAATAGGTTTAAAAAGTATTAATTGAATATAATAAAATCAGAACACTAGAAATAAATTAGAAAGGAAGTTAGCATGCCAACTAAGAGGAGGAATGATCAATTTTTTTAGTGGCCTAAGTTCTTTGATGCCGCAGTAAAGAAGGTGGGCTTCCCAGTCTGCCTTCACAGGCTGGTGCAGCTCTGGATGGAGGTCTGTTTAATGCCAGTGGTTTCCAGACTTGGTCTCCCATGGACGGTCTGGTGGGGGAGCTCTGCCTGCTCCTTCTTCTTTACAGAACATATGGGACAAACTGAATCACTTTTGACCAGCTTCCAGAAAGGAGAATTTAGGGATATAGAATTGCCCAACAAATACATCTTAAATTGAAGACACTGGAACTAGTGCCAGATATAAGCATACAGATTCTGGCAATTTCTATTCATCAACATGGTTATCAATGTTCAAAGATCAGCCAGACGACCTGGGTTCTAGAAGCCACTGCTCTGCCTCCAACGCTCTGGGAAGCCAGTATATTTAACATCCATCTGGGCCTTGTTTCTCCATCTGTTTTTCCTGCCCCTTCTCTTCTACCTCTAAGGCCCTTGGATATTGTGACCCACTAGAAGACGCTCTTGCCCCTCTAGGGGGCGTGTGTTGTACTGTGCGGACCACTGTGATGAAGCAGCAGAGGAAACATTCTAGAAAGGCACGCAAAGGTCATCTCTTGGTCAGATGTAGTTAAATGATCCCTGCTGGGCCCAAATATGTCATGTGTCATATACATGGCACGCGTCATATAGCACTGTGCTGTGGACATTCAATAACTGTGTCCTGGTGAAGATGGCAGAAACCAAAGGGAGAGCAAGGGGGCCTCGGAAGGCACAATTTGTTTTCCAGTCCTGCCGACTCTTTCCAAGAGAAATAGTGGCTGTGATTCTTTTTAAAGGATCGGCCGCTTGCAAGAGTTGTCTTCTTGTTCTCAGAAATGAAATTTATTTTCTCTCTCACCAGTGGCCTGGAATGCCTGGTGAAACTAAGTTTCAGAAGGTAGGACTAGGTAATGATGGATTTAAAAATATCATTTAGGGGGCCATTATCAGGGCAATATAGAGAGAGCTGGGCACGTGACTCCCATTACTGGATGGCAATGCTAACCTGATGGTCACTGTGGGATTCAGTCTCCCCCCGTCATGCAGAAAAACACATGCTTCAATTTCGAGATTAGACCCCAGGCTCCCTGCATGCCATGGATTAAGCCCCTCACTATAAAGCCTTTTAATTTAGGATGATTTATCAGGAAAAACTGTATTTGCCGCGCTGGGTCAGGAATTACCAATTGATCATTCCACCACATCATGAAGGCATTAGTAACCAGAGCCAAAGTGCGGAGTTCAGACTCACCCGGTTTCCTTTGTCCCCGGGTGGTCCATGTAAACCCTGCAGTAAATCAGAGAAATGAAGACACGTTAATGAGAAAATGCAGGATGGCCATTCCTTCCTTCCTTCCAGGCTCTTCACTGATGCCTAATTCATCGGAGACAGGTTTAATTATCCCCATTTCACAGAAGGGGGACAAAGCCGAAAGCTGCCCAAGGAATGTGACCGAGAGACACATAATGAGTTATGGGCCAAGCCCAGAACACGGTTCTGGTTTTCTTGCTGTGCAGCCAAGCCCTGGCCTGAGGCGGTGTCCTTCTAGAACACTCACACTGAGGAGCGACTGGTGCTGAGGACAAGGTCTGGGCGCCAAGAACTCTCCTGTCAGGGGAGGTGCTCATATGGCTCTCCGGCCAGGCTCTTGCTAGAAAAATGACTCCAAAGTTCCTCTTTTCAGGTACGGGCTGCTCTCCATGTCTTCGGCTTGGGGAATGAGCCTGAGGCAAAGACTGGCCAAGCTGCCTACTTAGCCAGAGCAAAGCCGCCCGGTCAGGAGAGCACAGACCAGAGAGCAGATGTACAGCCTGCAAGGTGTGGGAGACAAAAGTCCTGGCTTCTCAGGCCATCAACTTTGATAACCAAGCATTGGGAAAACCTGCTGCCGGTGGAAAGGTAGTCGCCTGGGAAAGCTGCTCCTCTCACGAGGCATCTCCGTCTTGCGTTACAGTGATCTGGACTGGATTTTGCCCCTCCTCGAGGGCAGGGGCAGTGGCGCATTCATTTGTGAGACCCTCACTGCACTGAACTCAGAGGGTTGCCGTGGAAGAGGCTCGGGCGTGTTTGCTACATCCCGTTAGACGGTATGTACACTCAACTGAGGACCCAACCCCCGACAGGGGCCACGTGTCTCGGGGTTTTCTTGAGCGGTGCCCGGCAGGGAAGGTCCAGTGCCGTAGATCAGTGGGCTATATTGGCAGCTTCTGTCATAGAAACGAGAATCCTCCCTTGGCCCTAGATTTTTTGCTCCAGGCTTTGGGTACCCTGTTTTGACACTGCTTCTGTTGGGGGACGGGGGTTAGTAGAAAGAAACCTCTGATCCCAGGAGACTTACAGGAAGCCCAGCTGCTCCTGTTGGTCCTGTTATCCCAGGGTCACCTTTGCTGCCCTGAAATGGGAGAAAGAGACCCATGAGCCCTTCCTGACATGGTAACAACCTTCCATCAACCATTTTCTTTTTTTGTATGAAACCTGGGAAAAATTCTCCAGTCCCCTCCAGGAAGCAAGGGCTGAACAGAAAGTGGGGTGACTAGTGTGGACTTTGCCCTGGGGAGGGGGCTTGGAAGACCCCCTCACCCTCCCTCCAGCAGGGACTTTCCCCCAAGACCTCTGGAAGGACTGGCAGTGTGCTGGGGACACTGGCTGGCTGGAGGCATAAACAGGAGAACAAGGAGGAGGAACTGGGCACGGACAGGAAGGAGAGAAAGGGAAGAGAAAGGCAGCTTTGATTTCTTCTTTGAAGCTGCAAGCGTCACCCCTCAGAGCTGCCATCCTGGTTCCCCAAGTGGCTGGTGACCTCCAGGATTTTATGCTCCCACACTCTTCAAAAGCTCCCCACTTGGCTGTGCGGTGTGGGAGCGAGGCGGGCAGTACCTGCCCTGGGCAGAGTCCGAAAGGTGGGCGGCCCGGGAGCAGGGAGAGGAGCTCGCACAGGCCAAGCTGGATGGCCGCCCACTCGGAGGGCCAGCACCAAGGCCATCCACGCCCTGAACATGTGGAAACCGGGCCAGCTGGGAGGAGTGGACATGCAGAGGACACGCAGCGCTCCCGCCTCCTCTGTGCTGCCGCCCGCACCCTCACCTTGCGTATACCGCACCCCGCGGCTGGAGCTCAGGGGACGGGGACCGCGGGGCCCGCCTAACGCCTGGCCTCCTGACTTCTTGGTGTCCCTAGGATTTTTCACACCACCTGGCACTCTCTCCATGCTGTCTCTAAATCATAGGCCTCTCTGGTGCCAACCGCGCCCAGGGCCTTGCCAGACTGAGCCTGTGACTGATGGCAGGTGACAGAAGCTGAGAGGAGGAAGCTCTCCAAGCCTCTGTCCACTCGTAGCTACAAAACGAACCCCCGGGCTGGCCGGCTCCCCCAAGGCTCTGGCGAGGATCATCAGGAGAGATGGATGGAGGTGTAGGAGACGCGGGCGAGAGCTGGGACTGGGGGCTGACTTGGTGACCTGAGGGTCACAGGCACCAGGGCTGAGGACGGGCCGCTTCCCTCCTCCTGGTCGCCCAGGCTCCAGCCCACTGAGCACTCACCCTCTCGCCCTTTGGTCCCGCCGGGCCTGGGACTCCGATTGGTCCTGGAGTACCCTGGGGAGGTGAGAGAAAGCAGAGGTGAGGGCCCTTACGCTGTAGGGAGCCCTGGGAGGCCCGCCCGATGCCTGGAGATGAGCAAGGTCCAGAGGCCCAGTTTTCAGGGTTGGCGAGGCCAGGCTTGTTCGGGGCGGTCATTCGACTGGGCCGCATTCCTGTTTGGGTTTGGGGGCCTCGGGAGAGAGTGCCTCTCCCCTCCCTCAGAGCCAGATTCGAGGAAGGAAACCCTTTTGCTTCACAACCAAGCTTGCCAAGGCTGAAAACGGTAGGAGAATGGTTGCTTATTTTGCTCCCAGAAGCGCTTGGGAGGGAGTTGATGCCATCCCAGGGGTGGGGGCCGGGGGCTGGCACCCCTTTGCTGTCGCAGCTCCACATGCAGCGGGAGGGTCTTCATGCCACAGAGACCAATGCAGACGCACAAACAGAGGCAGGCGTGGGAGGGTCGTAAGCCATACCTCCCCCACTCCCACCGTGGCCTATCCCTGGCCTTCAGCCTCCGGCCGGGCCTTCCGTCCTCACTCCCAGGCCCTATGGAACAGGTGGACTGGACAGTGAATTAGCATGCCTTGGGGGGCTGCTGACACTGGCCTGGCAGGGAGGTGTGCCGTAAGTGCTCCTGACTAGGGACAGCGGGGGCGGGGGGCCGGGGTGGGTTGGGGCAGCTGGAGTGACAGGAGCTGCGTTGCTTAGAGACAAGCAGGGCTTCCTAAGCCACAATTAAACATCTTCCCCAGGTTCCCAATTTGTGGCCTCACGACATAGAGTCTGTATTTCAGAGCTTCCTATGGCTCTGCCTCAGTGTTTATATTTCCTGCTCAGATGGGGCCATGAAGACACGGGGCTGGGCCTATGGGCAGTGCGTGGTGGTGCTCCGCCACAGCTACGAAAGGCCGGGCAGGAGCAAGTGGGGAAATGCTGGTTTCCTTTACATGGAAGAAAAAAAGAGCAATAAGACATTCTCGGTGCCCCCTCTACAACCACGAGAGAAAAAGGAAAGCTGTGGGCATCTGGGACACAAGAACGTCAAAAACGAACGAGGCCAGATCAGGGTGACAGTTCAGAACTCCAGAGGCGCTGGTCACCTTCAAGTCCTGCCTTGAAGGCCTATAAACTCTGAGATACGGGAGAAGTTTCTCGGCCTTCCTGAGGGTCAGTTTTCCCACCTGTAAAATGGGGATGATAACAAGTGCCTACCTCCTAGGCTGCTGTCAGGTTAAAATGGGTGAATGCATGTCATGCATTTGGCAATGGGCCTGACACCAAGGAAGTGCCCAGTAAACGTTAGTACTGGCAGGCAGGACTATTCCTCCCACAAACATTTTCCTTTAAGGTTGTGATATTGATCTTATGAGAAAAATAAAACCTCAGGTCCAAAGAGAACAGAATATATGAATTTTCACTGCTCTCCTCTGTCCAACATGAATGGAATAAGTAGTCGAGAGGAATGTCGTGTCTCTCTGATTCATCCCCTAGCCCTGACGGGCCACCTGGGAAAGGTGTGACAGGAGCGAGGAGGATGGAAAGGGGGGACTGTGATGGAGAAGCAAAGCCAAAATAATGTCTGCAAAATTGGTATCTTCTCTGTCTGTCAGAGTCTACAGCATCAACTCCATAAATGCGTGGGGAGAGGGGCTCAGAAAAAGATGTCACCTTGGGCAGCCACGTCCCCTCCTCTTCTTTATGATGGCACAGAACAGGCATGCAATAGGACGAGGCCCTGAGTGGGGTCACTCTCGGTCATCTGACTTTGAGAGCTCTAGGCTTCTGCTGGTGTCAGTTCTGAGGCCCACCTCCAGGCCCCGGGAAGTCCTGCCGCCACGGTGCTCTGACATCTCCCTCCGCCCTGTGTGCACGTCCTCCCCTCTGCAAACGAACCCCTGCAAGTTCTCATCTTCCCCGAGTGTCACTCCAGCCAGCTCATTAGAACCTCGTCTTCTAAGCAGACCAAGCATCTGTGGCCTCAAAAGTGTCCTGAAGGGGCAGAGCTGGAGCTCACCGGCTGGCCAGGGCTGGGCACACGGACAGCTCTGGTTACGGCTCCCAAACAGGCAAGTCCAGCCTCCTGGCCATTGATGGCCAGTGATCCCTACATCATGGGAAGGTAACAGGCTTCCGTCAGGAATGCCACTGCCCTGAAGACCTCATGGGGTGCTCTGGGGGGACTGGAAGGTGGAGAAGAGGGACGTGCCTTTTGATGCTTCACTTGTTTCTCACAAGAAGGCCAGGTGCATTTCAGTCATGAGTAGGTGATGCCTGTTTTCTGGAGTCAGGAAGAATGGAGAAAAAGGGGACCCAAGTGTCCCTCATTTGCTTTGTATAAACCCCTTTGTTGGGCTGCAGGGCAGCTGTGGCACCACAGGAAGTGAAAGGTCAAGTTGTAAGATGCGCATGGAACACTGAGCTGGGACTGGCCTGTGTGCTCCCAAATGCTACACCTGCCCTCACCTTTCAGTGCTGTCCCCACCCATACACACCAGGCTGGTGGCTGCACAGGACTAGGAAGCCCTCACCGGCAGACAGGAGATGAACAGAGCTCACAGCATGAAGACAACACAGCACGACGGGCACATACAGAGACTGTTGTGTTTGGTGGGGATGTGTCATGGTCCAAACCCCCAGGGCTGGGCTCCCAGGCTGAACTCAGCATTCTTTTAGGAACAGAGGCTGGGCTGCTGGAGTGGCCTTCTACCCCCTGCCCAGCAGAGCGGAAATTCAGATTTGAGGACCTTGAGTGCATACTATGGACAGGCGAAGTCAGATGAAGGCCACTCTGTTTGGTCAAGAGGCCTGCATAAGCACTTCTGAACTGAGCAAAGCTGGTACCTTTGTGGTGTCAGTGGTGGGATAAGGCATGACTCACTGGGAAAAAAGGGCCACAGCGGGACAGACGAGAGGGATCACAGGCTGGGGGTGGGGTGGGGTGGAGTGAGGGGTAATGGAGAAGTGACACTCACCGGTGGCCCAGGCCTGCCGTCCAAACCTGAAGCTCCCTGGACGAAGGGAACAGTTTGACCAAAAGAAGGGGAGGGGAGGAACGGGAGGGAGAAAAAGGGACCGGGGAGGGAAGAGGTGAGTGAAGCAGTGACTCTGGACAGACATAAATGCTGGTAATCAAACAAAACGGGAGAAATAAGCTCAGGAGGACAGGTGATGGTATTCACATGGAAACCAACAAAAACACGGAGACGCTGAATGCAGTGTGGCCAACTCCTGAGCAGGCTGGGTCCTGATCAGTGCAGACGGCCGTTCTGATCCTCTGTGCCCCCTGCTCCGCTCTCTCCTTTTATCCCTTTTCAGAAACCCTCTCCCAAGGGGTTGCAGGGCTCCGGGGAAAGGGATAAGAACGTTAACTCATGAGAGGAGTCTGGAACCAGAGGGAACACATCCTTCCCAGGACTAGTCTCCCTGGGGAGGGACAAGCCATGGAGGTGGGGCCCTGTGAGGGTGGTCTTCCCAATGTCTTTTGCATAGCTGTTGAGAATCGGCCACACTGGGGAACCCCAAGAGGATCAGCACTGGGGTACAGCACCTGGCTTTGAAACCTGGGTAGAAGCTGGCCCACTTCTGCTTCAGCCGGGTGGGAGGAGTGGGCCCTGAACGATAATACTAATGACGCCTGACATTTCCCTGGCCCTTCACAGTTTCCAAAGGTCAACACAAACTCAATCCACTTTTATTATCCCAGACAAGGGCTCTTCTATAGGAAAAGGCTTTGGGGGCAGCTGACTGGGACAGAGGTCTGGAGTAAACTGGCTGGCAGGCGGGATGCTATTAAGACCCACTCACTATGTGGCAGCCAGTGACATATGCAGTGGGAATGGGAGCTCTTGCTCCAGTGCTGGGCTATGAAGCGGCCCCTGTGACCCACCTAGGAGGTCGAGGGGGAAATAATCTGATGATTCCAACGTGACAAACCAGGGAGAAGGCAATGGGGGCCCTCTAGCCCAGAAAGGACTGAGTTTTTGAAAACTGCTTCTGACTGAGCCTCAGAAATGAGCTTAGGCCTCAGGATCTTAAAGGTGGGGCAATGCTTCCAGGAAAGGGAGGGCAGGGGGCTGCTCCCTCCTGGGGAGAGTGTGTTGGGTAGGAGGATCCTACAGGGCCTCGCTTCTCAGTTTTAGGACCACATAATTCGGGGACGATCTTGACTCATAGTCTAGAGAGCTGTGGTTCTCTCTTGGCTGCAACATCAGAGTTTTCTGGGGGAGATGTAATGTCATACAGATGCCTGGGCCCCACCCTGGCCCAATTTAACCAGAGTCTCCAACAATGAAGCCAGGGTAACGGCATGTTTGAAAGGCTCAGGTGACTCCGATGTGCAGCCAGTGTTGAGAGCCACTTGTGTGGGGCAAACAGGAACTCAACAGGCTATGCCAGGAAAAAGAGGCTGCTGCTATATGGAAGAAAATGTTGAGGTGAAGCCTAAAAATAGAACTGTAGCTAAATATCCACAAACTTTGTCTATGTAGCATTAATACTGAGTTATCTGGAGCACGGGGCACAACTGCAGGTTTTCAAGCCATATGTGGGCCACTGACATTATTTCGGATGGTCTGCAGTGTTGCAAGTAATTTTGATTTAATGTTAGAAAATGAGAGAGATTTCACATAAAATGCCAGATTTCCAGCCTTCTTTGAAAAACTAGAAATTTTTCAGAAATATGGGACCTTCATTCCCCTAGGGCAACAGTGCGCTGAACTGAGAAGCGGCTGCTCTCTTAAAGAAGGGACACATGGTCTCCAGTGCGCCACAGTCCTCACCACTCCCTATTGTTCTCCAAAGTCCATGTTAGTTGCCTCCTAGGAATATGCTTGCTCTGTTGTTTTCTTAAGGTAGCAAAAGTATTTCTCTATAGCCATGTCTCTAACAAAAGCTGAAAAATTAAAGACAGACTGGATTCTTTGTCTTTCCTCTGGCACTTTCTCTGTTTATGTTACCTGTTTGGTCTCTGTGCTGTCTCCTTTTCAACCCCTGACTGAATTCTCCAATGTTCACCAGGGCTGTTGGGGCCATGAAGGTGGACAAGGAGAGAGTTGTGGTTGGGTGGGGGCAGAAGGCTCTTTAATAGTAAGGAGCACTTAATCATTCCTGACGCAGCCTAAGACGTGGGAAAATGCCTGCTAAAGTCATCAGTCCTCTGCAGTCTGTCAAGTGCATCAGCTCCTTCAACGGTCCGCATTTGACGCACTAACGTGGCTGTAACATACCTTCAGCTCTAGCTGTTCAATTGTTGCGATGACATTAACCAGACCTTCAGGCTCTGCCAAGCTGGGGTAACTGGGCTTCCCATTGTTCCCCTGCTCTTTACAGCTTCCTGGGGTGGGAACTGGCCCGGTGCCCGGGATAGAGGAAGCCCCAGTGGCTGGAAGGAGCCCCTTTAGGAGGCCGTGGCCTCAGTGGATGAGCAGCCTGCAGCTTGGCCCAGCCACCGACTTCATGTATGACCTCAGGTGACTCACTGTCTTCTCTAGGCTTATCAGTAAAATGATTAACTGGATTGCTAAAGTCCCTTCCAGATCTTGAAAAACAAACCAAAAAGACTGCCCATCTCACTGGGGTGTGGTGAGGATGAGCCCAGGGCTCCAGGATGGCGTTGAGATACGCTCACCTAGACGCAGGTGAGGCCCTGATGAGGCCATCAGCCCAGGGGAGCTTGGGGCAAAGGATTCACCCAGGCTGCGCGTCTGGAAATGCGGCGCCTTCTGAGCAGCCCTCCACCCCTGCCCAACCTGGGGTCTCTAGCTGAGACTGAGGTCGGAGACCTCGTGGAACCGGGATCTGAGTGGCCTTAGCCCACTGGGACCAGAGAATCTGACTTTTTACAAGCTTTTCTGCCATGGCCAGTGCTTAAGAGCAAAGAGTGGGGGCTCTCTTGGGGTCCCTCAGGGAAAACAGGAGAGAGATGGCAAACACTCCATTGTCCCACTGCTCCCAAGTCCTCCAAGCCTGGCCCCTGCAAGGGCAGATTTTAATCAGCCACGAGAAGGGCCTGAGGCTGTTGTCAGGCCGCCTTTGACTCTCCAGCTGGGTGCTCCTTGGGGTGGGGGACCCTGTCCTTTTCCAGCTTTGACTTCCCCCCAGACCAGGGCCTGGCCCAGAGGAGGCCCTCAGTGAGAGGATTAGAGCCTACGGTCCTGCTCAGGTGGGAAAGTGAAACCACACAGAGCTTGGGGATGCTCAGAACTTTAGAACCTCGAGTTTTCCAGGGGCCTTCTCCCGGGGCCCTGCCCAGCCCCTCATCGGGATCACCCGTCTGGCCTCCTCACAAGAGTCCAGCTGGGTCCGCAATACTTACGGGTAATCCCAGAGGACCTCGGTCTCCTTTTTCTCCCTGGACGCCCTTCTCTCCTTTTGCTCCATCTAGTCCTGCTTCCCCCTGAAGGAAAGGGAGACAGGGGAGATCACAGGAGGGCATGTCCCAGACCACACTCATTCTTGCATTCTGGGGTCCCGGAGACAGGGGTGGGAGGTGATGGCGGGGCAGGTAGAGGAGGGAGGAAGGAGAAGGTGGAGGGGCCGGCACAGGGGTGGTAGGCTGGTCCTCCAAGAATCCTTGAATTCTTAGCCTGGCTCTGCCTCTGCTAGAGACCCCTGCATCCCTGTAGTAACTCTGAGGTCCCCAAAGGGAAAAAGGATGAGTGGAGTGGACACAAGCCGATGGTGCAGTTCCAGGTCAGGCTTTGGCGTAGGTGACCGTTTGCATGGCAGGTAAATTGGGACCCTGCAGAGATTGGCTGGCAGATGCTTGAAATGCCACCACTGGAGCTCTGAGGCTCCCAAATTATTTAGGAAAAGAAATTGTCTAATAGTCTCCTGAAGAATGTCAGGGAAGGAGGCAAGGGTCACTGTCATACCAGCAGCCTCCAGTCTCCCTTATTCATTTGAAATGCTTTGGGAGGTTGACTGCGAAAGCCCCAGGCCAGAGTCCAGTAGGCTTGGTCCCTGGGATGGGTCCCATGCTATGTCACTCTCTGTCTCCCACCAAACTTCACGGGGAGTGAAGGGTCTGGGGCAGGATACATGGTAAGAGGATTTCATCATTTGCTAAGACTCTAACCTGTCACTTGGTAGGGTCGATTGATGGATGGGAAAATTCTAAACCCAAAGCACACAAGGTGTCAATGATGGATGTTAAAGGGACCACAGGACTTCAGTCTATCCTGACCATAGCCTACTGGCTGGAGTGTCACATGATTCCACTTAGGGAAGGGGTCAGCTGGGCTGCCTGCCTCGGAAGCACCTTCCCTCTTTTCTGCCCTCACCGAGATGCAGCCCCCTCCGTACCCCTGGGCCAGCACCTGTCATAGGACCTCTTCTTACCTTTGGTCCAGGAACACCTTGGAGCCCCTGCATTTGGAATCAAAACAAGGCACCTCAGAACCGCATTTCTGTTTAAGTCAACTTCCTTGTCCACAAGTTGGACCATAAAACAGCAAGGGCTTGAGGCGCAGAGCCTGGCCAGGGGTCCCTGCTGGGGAGGTGGAAGTGGATTGAAGGGGGGCTGTGCTGGGGGCTCGCTGGGGTGGGGCTGAGCCGGGCTTCCCCAGCCTGGCACTGACTGGGAATCTCTCTGTGGCCCCCATGGCTGAACCAGAGTCTCATGATTTGCAGAGACCCCCAGGAAAAGTTAGAGAAATTAACATGTGCAAAGTGCTTACAGAAGAGTCTGGCACATAGCAAGTTTCAACACACATTGGCTTCTATCATTGTCATTACTACTGCTACTTCTACCAGTGACAACAGGTGACATAGTGTCACAGGGACCCTGAACTCTGCAGGGGCAAGGACCAGCATCTGTTGGTTTAGGATGCTTGGGGGCCCTCTAGGTGCAACACAAAGAGGTCCCTTTAAAGGCCTCATCTTATCATCTGTAACCATGGAGAGGCCAGTCCAGTGGGGCTGGTTCTAAATGGCCCACTTTCAGTTTTAATCCTGGTCTTCCTGCCAGCTGGTTAGCAGGAAGGAGGAAGAGAAGGAGCAGATGTCTGATGGCAAAGGGCAGAGTTTAGTGACAGAGCAACTCCTGCAGGGCTGTGGGACCAGACCCTGGGCTGTTGTGCCCGTCAACTGTTTCCAGCAAACTGGGCAAGGCCCAGGCTCCTCAGTGTCACCGAGAAGGTGCCTGTTTAACGTGGGAGGGAAGAGGAGCTGGGAAGGATTTGTGGACGAGAAAATCCGCCCTGGGAGGAGAAGGTGGTATGAACCAAGGCTCAGGTTGAGCCCAGTGACTGCTGTGGGGAGGGGACATTAGGGACACAATCACAGTGGACTGAAACACTGACAAGCCCTCCAAACTTACCGGAGGTCCAGGAGGCCCCTCTGGCCCTGGTGGCCCAGGAACCTAGAAGCCAAAGGGAGATAGTTAGCCCATCCTCTGTCATACTCTCAGGGGTCCTCCCTTCTCACGTGGCCCAGGGTCCAGCTGGGGACTGCAAAACCAGAGGAGGACAGAACTGCCCAGCATACAGTCTCCAAATGAAGGCTTAGAACAGGTCAGAAACTCAAAGCAACTCCTGAGCCTGCACAATGTTGAAAAAAAAAACATTGCCAGGAAATGCCCTCAAAATGTCCATTCTTCCAGGTTTTCTTGAAAAACCAGAAAATATGGCAGCGCTATGTTCTTGTTCATGCATGGTCATAATTGCCTGGAGCTGAATAAGAGCTCTCCCCTCCAGGTGGGGCATGAGATCTTCAGTCTACCCTGGTCCCCACTACTCCCTATTGTCTTTTACCTAGACGTTTATATTCATTTGTTGCATGCCTGGCCCTTGTAGCCATTTGAATTTGAGACCTTTGGCTTAGAGGAGGAGAGACTGGTTATCTGGAATGGGAGGAGGCTGAGATGTTTCTAAAGAATATTCCTCAAGTCCCCTCAGGTTTGTAACAGAGACTACTGGTCTGTTTACCGTGAAGGCAGGCTGAAGTAGAAGAGATTCAGAGTGGACAGTGAAGACGGAGGAAGCCAGGGCACTCTTCCTCTCTGCGGAGGACGGTGTGCATTGCAGATTCTGTCTCTGACAAAGATGGACATCTATTTGTCCACACTCAGCCACCCAAAAGGCAGGAAGCAGAGCTGCCTGCTCCTTTCTGAGCTGTCAGCCCACTTCGGCTCCAGGGCTGTCCTCGGGCACCTCGCCTTCCCAGGGTCAGAATCCCCTCGAGAGTGGCCCGGGCGGGGATCCCTCGTCAGCCCGCCATAGAGGGAGCCCCCGCACTGGGCAGACAGGGCATCACTAACGTCCCTTGGAGCTGTGGCCTTCCAGGTCTGTAGTCCCACAGTCTCCTTGGAGGGAACTCAATCTGCAGAAATTCCACTTCCTTAAAATAAAGTTCCCTGCTTTTTTTCTTACTATAAAGAATTCATTATCCTGACTGTGGAAGTAGTTATACAAATCTAAGCATGTATTAAAATTCACAGAACTGTACATTGCCCCCCCAAGTCAGTTTTACTGGATAATTTAAAAAATAAAAAATTTAAAAAGAATACAGACTCATTAGAATGTTTAATACATTCAAGAGAATTGAAAGAAGACAAAAGAATAAATATCTCTGAGTAATGCTAATATTTTGCTGTATTTCCTTCCACTCTTTTTTGATGCATAAAATGTATTTAAATATGTCTACACTTTTGATGATATTAGGTATACAGCTTGGTTCTCTGCTCTTTTTCACTTAACTTGAAACCTATTTTTTCTGCTTTTTGTATGTTCCCCACAAGCCTCCTTTTAGGCCGATGTGCTGCTCGTGGGCGGAATGAATGTGCGTGGTTACCCAGCCAGGGCTGGGAGCAGATCTTGGCACCAGGACAGCTCTCCAGCATGAGGACTATTATTACCATTAGTATTGTTGCCATAAGTTATTTATTCATTTCCGTCTTGTTAGAAATGTCGGCTGTTTCCAATTTTTACTTTAAATATTTCTGGAAGGAACGTTTTTGTGCATAATGCTTTTCCTGAATTTCAGAGCATTTCTTTAGGAGG
This sequence comes from Equus przewalskii, assembly GCF_037783145.1. Taxonomy (NCBI): domain Eukaryota; kingdom Metazoa; phylum Chordata; class Mammalia; order Perissodactyla; family Equidae; genus Equus; species Equus przewalskii. Next base: position 58,204,053 of record NC_091831.1, on the reverse strand, counting down.
CCATCCGTCTCCAAGTAAGTAATGCAGCGGTTATATGATCAGGTGTGTTTCACTAAGTGCAGATGGGGCTTGGTGACACTGAAGGTGACAGGGGCCAGGGAACCTCTCTGGGGACTGAGAAGATTTAGTGGTCTATCCCTTAGCTCTGTAGTGGGGTCTGGGGGGGCCCAGGCCCGCCCACCAAACAGCCTCTCCCTTGTGCATCCTTGACCTCTTGCTTTCCTGGCTCTTTCCCCCAACCCTACAAATATGCCTGATTCCCTCCCACCTGATGATAACCTGGCCTCTATCCTGAGTACCTCTCCTCTTCCCTTTACCATCACACTTCTCAAACGATAATGTCTCTCTCTGGAAATCCTACCTTGGGAGCTTCTAGGCAAACTCCTACAAAGTCTTCAAGACCCTGCTCAAATGACCCATCTTCTGGGGTCCTCACCTGACTCCTGAGCAGCTGCCATTCTAGCGTCCACTACTGGGGAAGTTGCTGCACAGGGCTGGTTCTGCTTATTTTCCTATCTCCAGGCTCTAGCACCGGGAATGAAATATGGCGGGGGCTCTGCGAATGCCGTTGAGGGATTTGCTTAATGGGGGAACTGGGGAGCAGCCCTGAGGTTCCATGGCTGACCCACGTGGTGCTCAGAAACCTTCAGCTTCTCGCCCCCTCCCCGAATCAGGCAGTGGCGAGTTTCATTCTAGAGTCAGGACACGCTGTGCCCACTGGAGAGACTGTGGTGGGATGAGGTCCCTGACACAGAAGGCAGAGCAGACACAACCTACCTCCACTCCCGGGTCTCCCTTCTCCCCGGCTTCTCCTTTCTCTCCCTGTGGGCACAAAACAGCATGGCGTGGGTGCCAGCACTCGGGGGAGCCTGGGACAGACACATCCTCAAATCTGTGGCAAATCAGACCTGGACTAGACTAGGCCTGGGTGTCAGCAAGGAACACCTTGGACGGAGGCTGTGGGGGTAGTCAACCTGAAGGACGAGGACCAGGGCAGGGCCCGTGATCACTGTCTTCAAGAACCTGAGGTTCCAGCACATGTGAGGAGAGGCTGATATTCTGCACGCACCCCGCAGGGCACAGAGCCTGGGGTGGACCTGTGACTTGTTTCTAACCAACAGAATTTGACATATGGCAAGTGTCGGGATGTCACTCCTGTGATTATGTTGCAAACTGTAACGCACGTATGTTATATAAATGATACCATGTAACATAGGTGAAGATTATGTTACAGATATGTTACACACAAACACACACACACACACACACCACACACAAAGAACTTTGCCTTGCTAGCACACACTGAGAGACTCCTGCTGGCCACAGCCTTGAAGAAGCAGCTGCTATAATGTGAACCGCCTACAATGGGGGAGGCCATGCGGCAGGGAACGGTGGGCGGCCTCTGGGAGCTGAGGGACGCAGTCCCACTAGAGCAAGGAACAGAGTTATGCCAACCGCAGCAAGCCTGGAAGAGGACCCAGCTCCAGATGAGCATGCAGCTGGCCCACAGCTTGACTGCAGCTTGTGAGGCCCTGGGCAGAGGACCTAGCTGAGATGTGCCTGGACTCTTAATCCACAGAAACTATGAGATAATAAGTATGTGTTTTAAGCCATCAAATTTGTATGATTTGTTATCAGCCACAGAAAACAAATATGGCTCTAGAAGCAGAGTGAGGGCCAATGGGGGAGGTTGATGAGGAAGCTTCCACACCACATCCAGGAGCATCCCCCTGGCTTGGAGCTGCCCCACGGTGGAGGTGCCATGTCAGGAGGCCGTGAGCCGCCTGCCTGTCCCAGCTGAGGGGGGCAGCCACGGGCAGGGGCTCCTGAGAGATTCCAGCACCGGATCAGAGGTGGGACCGGCTGACCTCTGAGGTTCTTTGTACTTCTCAGAGAATTCTCGGTCTAAGATCCTAGCACCTTTGACCTGGATTGGCGCCTGACGACAGAGCCACCATGCTGTGAGCTGAAGAAGCTGGAGCCCCTGTTTACACTCAAATGCCCCCTAGGGAGCAGCTGCTCATCCAGAGGCGCCCCTCTCCCCTCCAGGCCGGGCAGGCAGCCTAGGGGTTAGCGCAGCCTCACTGTGAGGCCAGGCACCCGCTGGGCTGGAGACCACACTGAGGGGCGCCCCTGCTCGTTTGCCCTCATCCACAGCTGCCTGCTGACAACCTTGACACCAGCCCTCTCGCCTTACTGTAAATCCCGGGAGCCCGATTGGGCCAGGCAATCCTGTTGTTCCAGGTCTCCCTTGGCCACCTGGTTCTCCTTTCTCCCCAGTTGGGCCGTCTAGACCCTACATATAGACAAAGATCTCTGTTAGTCAAGTGCAAGGTCGTCACGCTGAGCACCCGTGACCAACGGTGGCATGCACACATGGCTCCTTTCCTCCAAGGGCAGTGTCTGGGATGGTGCCCACACTGGAAACCACTGAGGCTCAGAGAAGGCTTCCAGGTCAAACCAGCAGCCTAACAGGACTGGGCTAAGGTCCTTTTTGTGTCCGTGCGACTTCTTCTGGTATAGAGATTCTGCATGCTTTCCTGAGAGGTAGATTTACACCCGTGACCTCATCGCCTTCCCAACAACCCAGCCTGGTACCCAGGAAGGCACTGTTCTCTCCGTTTTAGCGATGAGGAAACCGAGGCTCTGCCAGACTCACTGAATTCCCTTAGGACACAGACAGGAGGTGACAGAAGAGGACCCAGGAGTCTTAAAGTGGGAAACTGGCCTTCACGAGGTAAGCGGCTTGAGGGGAAACTGGGTGAATCCCTCGCCCCCAACTCTAGGCTCCAGGTTCCCAGCCCAAGCGGCAGCTGGCACCGGCACAGTGTGGCGCTCATGCTGGGGGTGGCGCATGCATCACAGGGCAGAGTTGTCTGGCAGCCAGCCCGGGCACTCACCGGGGGGCCTGCCTGCCCCGGCTCCCCTTTCTCCCCCTTCTCTCCCGGGCTCCCCGTGTGTCCGTCTTCTCCCTTCGTTCCTGCAGGCCCAGCCTTCCCAGGGGGGCCTTGGGGACCAGGAGGGCCCATGTCTCCTGGTTTGCCTCGAGGTCCCTTTAGAAAATATCAACCACACTTATTAGATACACTAATAGAGAAGAGAGGAGAGAGAACAGGAAAGAATGGGAGGTCCAGAGGACCCAGCTCCTCGTGCTTGAATGGACCAGGCAGAGAGCCCAGCCCAGCGAGGGTCAGCTGGCTCCCCTGGGCCAGCAGTGTGGGGATCAGCTGGACTTCTGCAGGGTCCGCCCCCACTCTCCTCCCCTTCTCCCTTCTCCAGGCTCACGCTGGGGCCTCTTCCAGGGCCTTCTGCCCCCTCCCGCCCTGAGCAAGGGCCATCCTGAGAGGTTTGTCTGAGTGTCTGTTCTTACCTTCTCCCCGTCGTGTCCTGGAGGGCCTGGCAGTCCAATCTCCCCCTGCAGCCAGAACGTGTAAAGGTCAGCCTCAGAGCAGAGCAGAGGGAAGCTGTCATGACGCAGCAGCACCGCCCACGGGCCAGCGCCTTCTCAGCGCTGTCCCAGGAGCTCTGTGCTTGCATTGTGTCCAGTTTACAGGTAAGGACGCCAGTGCAGAGCTGGGGGCCCAAGACCTGGGGTTGGTGAGGGGCAGAGCCAGATCCAAGCTGGGGCCTTCTGGCTCCACAGCCTCACACGGCTGCCTCTGAGGGCCCTGGGCATCCCCCGCTGCTCCACGGGAGGGGGTGCTTCCCTTCCTGCCCCCTCAAACCGCGCCCTCCTGTCCTGGCTGCCCCACAGGCAGCTCCCTTCATCTTCACATCAACTTGAGCCCCTTCTTAGTTCAGGAGGGAGATAAAGGAGGCAGGGCCTCTGAATGGGAGGCCAGGTAAACAACCAGCCGCATCCCCAAGGCAGAACGTTGTAGGTGCTGTGAGCGGAGCGGAGAGGAAAGGGCAGTGAACACTGCCTGATGCCCAGGGAAGCCTCAAGGAGGAGGGGCCTTTGAGTTGGGCTTGAATTGCAAGGACTTTGAAAGGTAAGGAAGAGGGGAAGGAACGTCAGGGCAGGGGCCTCAGAAGAAGAGGAGTGAGGGGCAAACATGAAGGGGCTTTTTTTTTTTTTTTTGAGGAAGACTGGCCCTGAGCTAACATCTGTGCCCATCTTCCGCTGCTTTATATGTGGGATGCCTATCACAGCATGGCTTGCTAAGCAGTGCCATGTCTGTACCTGGGATCCGAACTGGTGAACGCTGGGCCACCGAAGCGGAACGTGCGAACTTAACCACTGTGCCACTGGGCAGCCCCTTGAAGGACTTTTTGAGAAACTTCACAGGGGTGAGGGGCAGAGTATAAAAGGAGCAGAGGCAGGGAGCGAGGGAGGGTGAGACTGGGGAGGAGCTCAAGTCCCTGATGGCGGGTTGGGGTCCCCGCTGTGGTCCGGGTGGGGCAAGGGCTCTTTTAGACCCAGGCTCCACCACAGAGGAGGGCCTGTGAATTCCAGGAGCCCCTGACGGAGAGCAAGGGAAGAACTGAGCCCAGGAGGAGAGGGAGCAGCTGGGATGTGGGTGAGCAGGGCTCGTGGGGCCTCGTGGAGCATCGGGAGGAACTACCACTCAGAGTGCAGCGGGGGCTGTGGGAGGATGAGCGGGTCACAGGACAAGGGGCAGCCCTGAGGTCCTGTGCTCAGGACATACACAGACCTCTGCAGGGTCTGCATCCCTGTTGTCAAGACAAGTGTTACCTTCTGGCCTGGGATCCCTGGAGCTCCTGGTGGGCCGATCTGCCCGGGAAGACCAGGGGGCCCCTACGAAAGAAAAGAAAGATGTGTGGAAGAACTTTCTGACAGAGGAGAGGTGGCCTGTTGCCAGAGGAGTGTACGTGCAGGCTGGTTTATAGATATCAGTCATTTTCAAACTTTTCTTCCATGGCAGGAACACTTTTTTGCAAAGGAAATAACATGGAGACCCCACAGCAGAAAGCAGATAAGCACTGAGTATATTTGGGTTAAAGTGGGGGGTGGGGATCCTAGAGCCATGCCCAACAGCCTCTCCCCCTTCTTCCCTCTACAGCACCCATGGGGGCTCCTTGGGCTCCAAGAAGGCAAATCTGACCTTCCCTGACAGTGATTTAAAAACGTCTTTGGGAAACAACCCAAATGTCCATCAATAGGTGAAGATCTGGTACATCCATTCAATGGAATACTACTCAGCATTGAAAAAGGAAACAGGCATTGGTACATGCCATGGTGTGGAGGAAACCCAGACCCATTACACTGAGCAAAAGAAGCCAGACACAGAAAACTACGTACTGTGTGATTCTATGCCTAGGAAACTCCGGAAAAGACAAATCTAATCTGTGATGACAGAAAGCAGATCAGTGGTGGCCTGGGGTTGGGGGTAGGTGTGGGATTGACTCCTCAGGCCATGAGGAAACTTTCTGGAGTACTGGGGTGGTGCATATGTGAGTATATACATTTGTCAAAACTCCTAGAATGGGTACATTTTATTGTATGTAAATTATACCTCCACGTTGATTAAAAAAAAAAAGAAAAGAAGTTTCCAGGCAGGTTTGGCTTCCAACACCTATTTCAAATAATATATTTTAATGTGCCCATTAAATGAAGCTCATTGATTCCAGAATCATGTGGTTCATACCACTTTCTGGGGTTGGGACGTCAGATGACTGGTGTTTGATTCTGGGTTTGCGTCATCCCTAAGTGTGTTCTGTGGCATGCAGCCACCAAAGATATTAAGTGAAATGAAATTCCAGTAGTTTGAGAACTTTGTGATTTCCCCTCTTCTCTCCACCTGGAAGTTAAACCTGGTGGCAGTCGTTTTAACTACAAATATTAACTGAGAGCCTGAAAAAAAAAGGCTTGGAAGTCACTGGCTTTCCAAATGCAGATAATGAAACTGATTTCTAGGGAAGGGGGAAATGTGGAAGGTTGCTACTGATTTTTTAAGTTGCTGGATTTTATTAGCTGAAGGTTGAGAAAAAGGAGAAACATGACACTATCCTCCCTTGTATCACTGTTTCCTCGACACAGCTGTCGACAGAACCCAGCATTTATGCTCTGACAAGAGAGCAGAGCTGAGTCGTGAAGAGCCGCTCCAGCAGACGGCCATGACCCAGGGGCGGGCAGCTCCTGAGACCCCCTGCTCCGGCTCACGTTGCCCTCTGCCCAGCACCATAGGGTCGACCCTAAGCCAGAAGCCCCGTGTCTGCTTTCTGGAGGCGAGAGCTCAAGTCCTTGCTTCCAGGCTGCCTCCCCCAACCCTGGCCTGGGGCCCGAGGAGAGCACGCAAGGAGGAGGACTCACCATCAAGGCCAGCGTTCGGATCTCCTGAAAAACCAACACCACGCAGTCAGCTGAAGAGCGAGTCAAGAGTCGCCCACCGTGTCCCCTCAGCCCAGTCATGGAAACATGGCAGCAGGGCCCCTCCAGGAGCACAGCAGAGGTAGACGCTCTAGGTGGGCTCTGTGCCTCCCAGCCCCATGCCACCCCCACCTTTCCCAGAGGTTTGTAATCATTGGACAGAGAACACGCCACCTGTCACCAAATGCTGCTCTGAAGCTGTCCTACAACAGGCTCAGCCGTGCCCTCCAAGGACGGCAGCCTCTCCCTCACTCCACCAGAGACAGAGGGAAGCACTATCTCCTGTTCCTTCCAACTGCTGACGGGGACCCTCCCTGTTCTCTTGTCTTCTCCCAGAACCCAGCTCAAGGCTCTGACGTACTTCCTTTAAATAAACAGATGTAGTATAGCAAAATATGGAACCACTCAAAAGTAAATTACAGGGACAACTGTTAGCATTAAAAAAGAATTTACACCCTATAAGCGGATTCACACAGGTACAAAGATTCTTTAAAGGAGCAGGTCTCAACCTGGTGCAATTTTGTCCCCCAGGGGACATCTGGCAATGTCTGGAGACATATTTTGGTTGTTAGAACTGGGAGTGGGGTGCTACTGGCATCTAGTGGGTGGAGACCAGGTATGCTGCTAACTATCCTACAACAGCCAGGACAGCCTTCCCCACAGCCAAGATCATCCAGCCCCAAGTGTCAATGGTGCCAAGAAATCCCACTTTAAAGGGTGAGTACCATGTGAATGTGAAATATGACTAAATTGACACAAAGGGAGATATCTTTCAGAAAGACAGATGCTACTATGTGCAAGGGGAATGTGTGCTGAAGAAATGGGGCCAGAACCCTGGATGGGCCAGCAGCCCACAGGGTGCCAGATGCTCCAGTTACGACTCTCAGTTATCCAGAGCCATAACGGGCCAACTGGGTCCAGACTGAGAGCCAGGTCACCTGGATGCCAAACGAGGGGGCTGTTTGCCTGAAGGCTGCGTGGTGGCAGGCCAAAGGAGAGAAAGCAAGGGAGAGACTGTCCTGGAAGCTCTGCCTGGTGGCCTGGCGTCAGGGACACTAATCAGTGCTGCAGTGCCCTTCGTCAGGGCCCGGTGCGGGGGGTGTGGATCCCGGAGGCCCACGCACACCTCCAGGTCTCTGGTCTCTGGGCTGGCCCACTCACCTGGAGAGCCTCATTGATGTTTCCATTGTAATCCACCATCTCTTTCCCCGGTTCTCCCTTGGAACCCTACAAGACAATGGGATCTCAACGCAGGCCCGGGCCAGCAGGGACCTGAGGACCAGTGTCACCTGCTCTCCATCAAATGGGACCAGGGCCAACAGTGGCTGCACCTGGCTGCACACAGGTGGATGCAGAGTGGCAATAGAGGGAGCCTGTCAGGGGATTGCAAACACTCTCAGAGGATGCCCAGGGGTTCTACAGCAAACACAGAAGACACCATGTGAGAACTCTGGACTAGACAGACCTGCAGAGGACAGACCGATCACGGCTGCAGTGTCAGACCTCCCATCTGGGGCCAGAATGCTCTTCCTCTTCCTCCCCCTCAAGACCCCAGGGACAAGCCACTTCACGCTGAGACCCCAGGGCGGTGCTGTAACTCTGGGTGGGAGACGCACGTACCTTGGGGCCAGCTGGTCCCTCTTCTCCAGTTGCTCCAGGCTCCCCCTGTTGCATGACAAAATTGGAGTGAAATGGGGATAAAGCCGGGTATCAGAAAACGTGTCCCCAGATGGGTCACCTGTTAGGGGCTGTCGAGCAGCCAGGAGCCTTATCTTCCTCAGGAGCCCTGTGCATGAAGGGCAGGCTCCGCCCCTCAGGAAGCACCTCCTCCTGCCCCTCCCTCCAGTCCTCTAAGTCAGCCCCCTCCTTGGGGGCAGGGACCAGGCCCTTTGCTTCCCTTCATTTCCAATCTGTTCAGGTAACAAGGGCTCAGTAACAGTTTGCCCATCGCCTGGGTGGTGAGTAACTGCCAGAGAGCCTCTGTGGTTCTCTCCGGGGCCTGTCGGCTTGCCAAAGACCCCAAATGCAGCGGAAACACGGGGCCAGTGTTGGGTATTAGGAACCAAGGCAGGGCGGGGCTGGGGGGACACCTGTTCCTGTGCAAACAGGACAGAACTATGGGGAATAAACGGAACAGTGGTGTAAATCGTGCAAAACAAACCACAGTTCCATTTGTTCTGGGATGATGGTAACACTGAAGACAATTTTTTAAAAACCAACATAGAAAGTAAAAATAAAAGAAAACAAACCCTTTCACATAACTCAACCCCTGGTGACCCTGCCGTTGGCCAGCTCACAGAGCGCTGAGCCACTGCCACCTCCAGTGAGCTGCCCCTACCTCCCCGCCCCCACAGCACTTCAGTCCAGGGGTGCCTGTGTGGGACCCAGCGGCACTGACCCGACCCTTCCATAGGGAGCACCTGGAGAAGTGGGAGCCCCGCCTTCACCAGCGGCTTGGAAGCTAACAGAGCAGGGGTCTGTGTTACTCCCACCCAAGTGTCGCGCCCCTGGGCCAGCCTCTGCATGGCTGCTGTCCCAGTGGAAGGTTCTCCAACCCCAGGCAACCAGGAGAGACGGCAGCCGGGAGCCACTGCCCATCAGCCTGTGCCCCAGGGGTCCAGCTGCAGGGACGGCCGGGGACTGCTTCTCTCTCTGAGCTGGGGCTTGAACTCCCAAGAAGACCCTTATTCTGCAGCTCTCAGATCTGCGGGCCTCTGTACCTTGTCTCCTTGCCGTCCTGGGGGCCCGGCCCGGCCTTCGACACCAGCTTCTCCCTGGGGAAGAGGAGGGGGATGGGGTGAGGGCACGCAAGGCAGCTCAGACAGCTGCTTAAGGGGGCAAATATGGTCTTGCTCTTGATGTCCTGGTAGTACGTGTCTTTCTGCCTCTGTCTTCTTCCCCGCTGGCTTCTACCAACTCACCCAATTCTACCTATCTGACTCCTACCAACCCCTGGGCCCGGCCCGGGTCTCACCTCTTCCTGGCTGCCCTCCCTGTCTACTCCCTTTCTCCCCTGAGTTCTGCACTACTTGCTGATGTCCACCCGGCACGGCCAGGCCCTCCTGGGTTCTCGGTTAACACACAAGCCCAGCTCCATTGCAGCATCTGTGGACTGCCATCAGCCCCTGGCTGTGGGAAGGCAGGTCATTTTGGAGCCTGGAACACCTGTCAAGGCACCTCATCAGGTCCTGCCTGGGAGCCAGAGGGGAGAGTGAAGGCCCTGGGCAGGTGGGGAGGCCCCAGGAGGCCTCGGACAGGAGGGGCAGGGAGAGGCAGGAGGAGGCCCTTCCAAATACCTCACTTCCTCAACATCTGCCTCGTCCTGGAAAGAGGACACGAGTTTCTTCCAGCTTTCCTTCCCTTTTGTCCCAGGATGCAGGTTTCCCCAACCCCAAATCAAGACCCAAGATGTGCCAGGTATCCGTGCCCTGAAGGGTTGGCTGAGGGTATCCTAGAGCCCAGGGGCAGGGCGTCTTTGGCAAAGCGGGTGCTCATGCCTGGGCAGCTCTATTCCCGCCCTGGCAGGTGGGCACGGGGGGCTGGGTATCCTGAGGCCCTTCCCGCCACTTCTTCTCATCTGTCTATAGGGCTCGCTGTGGCTCCCTACACTATATGCCTGTGAGCTGTGGGTTGGTTTGTCCTGCCAGATCGTGGGCAAACCGAGGGCAGGCTCTCTGAGGCCCACTGCCGGTGCAGGGACCAGGCCACAGCAGGCCCTGGGTAAATGCCAGTGGAATGAATGCATCTATTGCCTCAAATCACGTGGAGTAATGACTCCTCCCCTTACAAGCTAAGAAAGAGACCCCTCACTTCCCTGCACTGCTAAAATAGACCAAGCAACACGGGAGGTGTCTGCTTTGGGAAACAAATCTCACCACTGTGTTTCCACCCAGTGCAAAGAAGTGCGGGCAGTCCACTGCAGCTGTCCTCTGCTGCGACCCCCTCCCCCATGTGCCAGCACGGGGGGCCCAGCTGACCACTGACCTGCCACCTACTCAGAGCCTAGGCGAGGGGCCTTGCTGGCTGTCCTAAGCCTTGCATCCATTGGGCCCTGACTCAGATACACCACAGCCATTTGAACCAATGGGACCATCCATCTGCCCCAGGGGAGACATCTCTCCTGGACGGTCAAATCGTCACTGCTTAGAAGCAGATGCTCAGTACAAATGACCTTTCTGGAATCCACTGGAAAAACTACAAATCTGGAATAGAAGACTAGAGAAGGCAAGGTGTCCAGGACACAGAGTGCCCAACAATGGGCTGAGGATAAAGGCCACAGGCGACCGTGTCCCATGAGAACTGATCCCAGGGAAAGACTCACCTTCGGCCCTGGGGGCCCAGGGAGCCCTGGGGGGCCAGGCTCCCCTCTGCCTCCTCCAATGGAGTTGCCAGCATCACCCTTCTCTCCCTGGGGGCAGAAGGCAGAGTTACCAGCTCTGGAGGGAGGCGGTTGACCCCTTCCTTCCGATCCTCTGTCTTTCCCCCCTCACAGGTCAAAGGAATGGAGGCAGTGGTCTCAGTCCAGGCTGAATGGGGGGACGTTCAGAGGTCTGTGGGGTCCAGGATGGCTGGGGACCAGAGGCCTTCAGAAGCCAGGCCTAGTCTGATCCGGCCGTGGGATATGAAGGGAGAATGGAGCTGGTTGCTGAAGGGGAACACGTGTAGGGCTGAAACAAGAGACCATCAGGACCTGGGTCCTCAGCAGTGTTTCTCAAGGCGTGTCCCACGGGACACTCCTCAGGGGCTTGGGAATATGTGAAACGTGACAAAGGGTCTGGCGGCCAAACAATGGTAGGAAACGCAGAGTGAGATGAAGCTTGCCAGCTCCTCCCACACAGGTGCCCAGACTCGGACAGGCTGAGGTGCCGGTGACCCTCCAAGGGGTCCTGTCCTACACAGCCCTCCCCAAACTGACTTGACCTCAAGGCGCTTTTATTTTTTAAATGGAATATCTTTTAAAAATAGAGTATCTCATGCACTGTAGAGCACATTTTCAAAGCTGGTGACTAGGTCATAACTACTGAGTTCGTTGAATTTGGGCACTGGGGACAATGAGGGCCTCCCATGTGGTACCCCAAGTGTCCCTCCCCTGAAACAGAATCCAGCTGTGTTCCAGCTGCTTTCCCCCCAGTCTGGGAGGGACGTCTCCAATGCTGGGGTCCGTGTGAGTGTGCAGGGCCGATAATGTGGGTGGGGTTGGACGCAGAACCCACTGTTCAGAGCTCATCGATACCCACCTTGTGCCCCAGGAGGCCGAGTGGCCCAGGGGGGCCTGCAGCCCCCTTCTCACCCTGTGGAGGAAACGCAGACAGTGAGGCGTTAGGAACTTTCTCCCCAGGGTGTCCAAAGGCACCAGCCCCACCAGCACAGGGCCTTGGATTCTCTCTCCTGCCTCCCTGCCGCTCATGGGCTGCTTTCTGAAGGAATCTACTTTCTGCCAGACCTACAGTCTGCATCATTGTTCTCCTGTCCCCATGGGGGCTGGGCCCTCACCACTCACGCAGGCAGAGGAGTGACACTGCCACACGTGGTAACCAAGGCCAAGAGCCTGTAGTCCCATTTGGGGGTCTCCTGGGGTGAGGCCAGCAGTGTGAAATGACAGTAAAAGCTCTTCTTTTTAACCACTATGCTCTTTTCCGTGTTTGTGATGCCTAGTAATTAGAGGCCCGGTCTCTGGGGAGAGCTTTCTGCCCTCCTCCTCTCTGCCTCCAGGGAAGACGAAACCATCCATGCCTTCTCCCCCAGAGGGATATTCTAAGAAGTTTGCCTCCTGTTATGGGTTGAATTGTGTCCCCTCAAAATTTGTATGTCAAAGGCCTAAGTCCCAGTATCTCATAATGTGACCTTATTTGGAAATAGGGTCGCTGGAGACATAATTAGCTATGTTATGAGGTCACACTGGAGTAGGTGGGCCCCTAATCCACTATGACTGGTGTCCTTATAAAAAGGGGAAATTTGGACACCGACACACATGTGGGGAGAACACCAGCGAAGATGAAGGCAGAGGTTGGAGTGATGCTTGTACAAGCCAAGAACAGCAAGGATGCCAGCAAACTGCCAGAAACTAGGAGGGAGGTGTGGAACAGATTGTCCTTCTCAGCTCTCGGAGGGAACCAACCCTGCCGACACCTTGATCTCAGACTTCGGGCCTCCAGACTGTGGGACAATAAATTTCCATTGTGTAAGCCACACACTTTGTGGTCCTTTGTTAGAGTGGTCCTAGCAAACTAATACTTGCCCCTAACCAGCTGCTTCCACGACTGAAGAACTCTTTTTCTCCCCTATGATGCGGACACAGTCCCCTAGAGATCCCCCAGCCCAGTGGTCACTGCACATGACAAGGGTTGTGACCATGGACCACTCTCACCGCCACAGTGGCAGAGCCAGGCCTAGCACCTGGCTCTCCTGATGCTCCGTCATCTAAGACACGAAGACTTCACTTGGCATTCACAGAGTGTCTCATATCAGGAGAGCCCCCAAGAGCACCCCGCCAGGCCTGCACGAGAAGCTCCACTCTATATAGACTGATGGCTGGTGCTTCTTGTATGTAATAACATAAATCGAGGGCCCTGGGGTCATAATTTGCTCAGATGTCTCAATGAACTTTCCAGCTGCAGCCACAAAAGAGGCCACACCAACTCTTTGGGTGTCATCCCCTTATTACCTGCCCTTGGGTAAAAGCTGAATGACAAAATGGCCCTGAAGCTGGCCCAGGGAGGGGAGGAAGCTGGGTAAGGGCCGAGGTGCTGGGTGGGAAGGGAGTCCGGGGCCCCAGCGGCCCCGCTTTGCCTGAGCTGCACCTAGGGTGTGTCTTAGCTGGGGCCTGCCCTGACACCAGAGGCTGGGTCTACAGGGAAAGGACCCGCTGCGGCCCTGCAGAGGCCCTGGGGGAGTGGGGACAGAGGGAGGGAGGGCGGGCCTGCCTGCCGTCTGCTGGGCTTTCCTCCTGGATAACTGATGGCTTTCAGGGAGGGAGGGTGCGCTCAAGAGTGTGAATTTCTGAAGTTTTTCAGGCCATCCCCGCACTCCCCTCTTCCTGGAGACACATGCACCCACAGCACACTGCAGGCAGCACACCAGCCACAGGGGTGGGCAAGGAGTGGGGACCCGCGGAGGCCAGGATGAAGGGGGCACACACTCAAAGACACAATATCCTACCCTCTGCCCCCTCTTTCCCGGCAAACCTGGGGGCCCCGGCTTCCCTGCTGCTCCTGGGTCTCCCTTTGGAGTAAGAAGAGAAAGTCACTGATAAGAGGATGGGGTGCGGTGAGGGGCTGGTGGACAGTGATCAAAGACCAGTGTTTCCAGAATACTAGTCCCATAAGATGCTCCTCTTGAAAAAGCATGCCCTGGTCAAAAAGTTTGAAAATGCTGCACAGCATATTTCTTTCTAGAACTTCCCAGTGCACATTTGGCATTTTAAAGGCTCTGAGCAGGCCTGCAGTAAAGAAATCTGTGTAATATTTTAAACCCTGTATTTCTCAAACACATTTGACCACAGAAACTTTTTTTCATGTTACATCTCCTATTGTCCTAGATGAGAGAGACAGAGCCCTGGAGGTAGGGGGACAGCAGCTACTGCCCGCTGGAGCTGACGTGCAGGCAAACTGGCCAGCTGCCCAGCTCGGGATCCAGCGAGGGGGAGGCACTCGCAGTGTATTTCCGACAAGCAGGCCCTCCCCGGCGGGGCCCTCCCCTGCTCAGTCAGGTCCCCAGCCCCAGGCCAGCCTCAGGGGGACCAAGATGAAACAGCAGCAGCCACTCCCAACTCCACCCCGTGCCTGATGCTCCAGGCAGCCCAGAACATTCCCTCTGTATCCGTACCTTGGCTCCTGGGGTCCCTGGCTCACCCTGTGTGGAAAAAAAGAAGACTCAGGCAAAGAAATGGGAGAGAGGGAGCGAGCGAGAGTGAGGGAGAGCAGGAGAGAAGGTGCTCTGGGGGGAGGCGAAGGATCCGGCCAGCCCAGGGCTTTCCTCTGCCTCGGCCTCAGGCCCCAGGCCCCAGGCCCAAGCAGGCTCCCAACTGTTTCTTATTCTTCCCCTAGGTGAGGAGGGTGGCAGGTGTGAGCATCAGCAAGGCACCCCAGGAGGAGGGCGAGGAAGGAAAGGGCATTTGCTTTGGACACGATGCCCCATGCAGGTGGACCTGCTTGGGGATCCACCCATCTGCCTGCCAACCAATGGGTGGTTAGGGCTGGGTCCAGGAGAAGGACCCTTGTTCTCCTCTCTGCAGGCATGTGGCGTCCAGGAGGAGGACCCCTGCCCTCCTCTCTGCAGGCACACAGCCGCTGAGTCCTAGAGGGTAAAGGAAAGCCCTGGGCCCCCTTGCACATGGCAGCCTGGCGAGAGCCTCAGTTGAGGCTGGTAAACACTTGCTACTTACTTGCAAGGCTTAGTGCAACATCTGTTGTTCAAGTTGTGCATCTGGCATAAATGTTGCTTTAAGAGAAAGGTTTCCGAATCCCGTCTGTCCCTCCCTATTCCAGTGGCCACCCCACTGAGCCCCTGCAGCCCCAGCTCTGTCCTCCGCTCTCCATCTCTCCTATCCTGCCCCTCATTTGTTGAGTTACGACGTTCCACTGACCTTCATCCCAGCCACAGCGATTCCAGGAGCACCCTGGCAGAGAGAGGAAAAGACGTGGAGACTTCCTGTGGTCAGGGGGAAGCACGAGGAAGCGGCCAGCCTCCCCTTGGGGAGATGTGAAGGCTGACTGCTCACTTCTGTCAGCCGCCCAGACCCACAGGACAGGTGGGTTGCTGAGCTGGGCGGAGGGAGAGTGGGCTCCGAGGAAGAGGCTCTATGCAGCACACATACCCACCCGCTCAGCTCCCGCGCCCTCCTGGGGGACATAGTGGGCACCTTGGCAGGGAGCCCACGGGTGGGCTAGATGGGGGCATCCCTGGTGGAAAGGGGGGAGAGCTTCCCTGGGATAGGAAAGAAGAGGAAGAGGTGGGAGGGGAAGGCGGAGTAGTGGGAGAGCTGTGGGAAGGGACGAACAGTAGACGGCTGCACAGTCGTCCCCCGAGCGTGCAAGTGGGATTCTCCTCACAGGGCACTCTCTGGACCTATGTCCTCGTGGACTGGGGAGCAGCTGGGAGTGAACCCCATCTCTACATCAGCCCAAGAACCACCTACTTTGAAGTACATAGGGCACCAAACTCACCACTTAGTAAATCCCAAGTAAAGGCAAGTTTTGGGGGTCCCTACTCCCCATGTGGGTCTCAGGACTGCAGCCAGAGGGAAAGTTACCTGAAAAGCTTTTTATGACCCAGAGATGCCCAGGAGGTGGCCTGGCCACGTCAGGAGGGCACTGGTGAGTGACGGCTCATGGGACAAACAGGAGCACCTCTGCCTGGAAGGACAGGCCGGTGTAGCAAGGGGAGGGGCAGGGGAGGAGATGAGCACCCTGTCTTCACAGCAGGACACGGGATGGAGAAGGAGCTGGGCTGCAGGGTGTCCCAGAGCTTGGGACAGAGCGCTAGGGGCTGGAAGGGGGCTGCCCAGGACATAGCGAGGGCCCGGTACCTTGGCTCCCTGTTTGCCTGGCATCCCTGGCATGCCCCGTTCTCCCTGCGGGAAGAAACAAGAGGATGATGAGAGGAGGACCCAACTCAGCACCCCGAGGCCTCAGCCCCTGAAGCGTGGCCTGCAAGGACGTCCGTGAGAAGGTTGGTCTGGAAGCTTGGGAAGGCCGTCCAGCTCATGGTGAGCTTTGAGGACCTTGCCATCGCTGGCAGCCACCATGGGCCACTCTTCTCAGCCATGTGCACTCATAGAAGGGCCCAAGTCACAGAGCCTGAGACCTGGGGGGCAGGGGTGTTGCTCAAGATCCACCGCCAGCCGGGGGCCCGGCCGGCTTGAAACTCAGCACTGCAGGCTAGGCCAGGGGTGGAAGCGGCCCACTTGGCCGCTGACCTACAGCACACCACCCCCCTCCCATCCCCGTCTGGTACTTCCTGCCCCGTTTCCACTCCAGCAGGTATGCTCAGGTGGTAGTGCTGGCTAAGCCAGGCACCGCTCCTAGCTCTCCTCTTCACGCAGGCTTCCTTCTCCTCTCAGGTTCCTTGGGTCTAACTCTTCCTGAGGGCACGTGGGCCTTGGCCCCACATGGTGGAGGGTCAGCCTGTGCTTTGGGTCGTGGGGACTGTGGATGGAGGCAGGGCGCTGCCCAGAGCCCCCAAGCCCACCCATTTCTCCACACCGCATCCCAGACCCTGCCCATCCAGAGACACAGGTGAGCTGTTGCCTCTCTGGGATATCGTGGGGTTTGCTCTACCATCTGGCCAGTATCCCGTCTTTTTCTTCAAGCTCTAAAGAAACCTCTGTGTGAAAACGCCAAACCTATGGGTGTGAAGACGACCTCAGGAAGGACAGGGAGTATACTCTTCCCTCCTTGGAAGGATGCCCCAGAGGAGAAAGGGTTGGAGGGGACAGCCAGTGACAAACGGGGCTGAGAGGAGGTGAGTCAGGATGAACCTGCCATGTCAGAGAGGGAGGGGCTCAGGGGAAAATGGAGGCAGCTCTGGTTTCCATGAGTCAAACTCCAAATGAAGGCCCAGCCAGGGCCCAGGATGCTGGGCAGCACAGGTGACAGCAGCCAGCCTGCATCTGAAGGCCAGTGCTGTGGATGGCAATACGGAGCCCTGACAGACCTGTGGACTCAGGAAGTGACCACAGCAGACAAGCCTGTGCCCCAGGCCTGGCTCAGCCACTAAATTCTGGGAAATCCCTCTTGCGGGAAAGAGCAGAGAAAGGCACGGCCATTTACCGCGCCTGCCACGTGTCTGGCCCTGGGCTACGGGCTTTACATCCTTCCTCTATTCAATCTCCAAGAATGCCCTGCAGCGCAAGAGTGGAGGTTATTCCTGCTTCACAGGTGAGCAAACTGTGGCTCAGAGAGGTCAGGTACGGTTGCCAAGGTCATGGGGAGCAGGGATCTGAACACAGGTCTTTTGGCCGCCAAAGCCCTGGTACCCATTTCTCTCTGCCAGCCCTAAGCATCGGATGGGCTGGTGTTCTATCCGCTCCATGAAATATCCTTTGCTGTCTGAAAGCAAGGCACAGCCCTCTGTGGAGGGCCCTCAGGCTATGCCCCTCGGGTGCCAAGGAGCCAGAGTGCGGGCAGCTCAGCCCAGGGCTGGGTCTTTAACCAAGGGCACCAGAGAAAAGAGGTGGGCCGACCCTGACTGCCAGCACAGGTCCACCCTGTGGCCAGCAGAGGGCGCCACAGGACCTCGTCAGAAGTCTGGCAACTGTGACCACATGGGTCTCAAGGCGCCCATCCCCAGAGCACAAGCCCAGGGTCTCTGTCACCCTCTCCTTCCGAGGACCAGGTCCCCTGCTAACATTCCAAACAGCCCCCTGGGTTGACTCAGCCCCCAGGACACCAGATAGAGCCCCTTGGAGTAGGGGGTACAGGTGGGAGGTCAGCTTGGGAGTCCTGGTGGACTGTTCAGGGACCTCCCGTTTGTCCCGCTCCTCCTCTTCCATCCTCTTCCCATCTCTCCGTCAGTGCTCCTGCCCTCCTCTGCCCGCTTCCGTTTTGGGGAGCTGGGCTGGTAGTCAGGATAGACTGTGTGATCCTGGATAGCCACTTTCTCTCTCTGGGTCCAGGATCCTATCTGTAAAGTGAGATTAGACTAGATAGGCCTTTAGGAGGGAGAGGCCAGAGCTGGGGAAGTGACACTGGGTGCGTTGGCAACTTCGTAAGGAGGCTCTGTGGGGGAAGGAGTTTAGCTCTGGGTGAAAATGCGGCTCTGGGAGGGGTCTCAGCAGGTCTCTGCTTTCCCTCCTCCTACTCTGAGGCTTCAGCACGGAAGGAGGGCGGGGGCTGCTCAGGCTCCATCTCTGGGCTCCTGCCTCCTGTCTCTGCAGGAGCTTGCAGAGCGGCCCCGGGAGTGAGGGTTTCTGGCTAATTGGGGCTGTCTTCAGCCACGCTGGTCTGAGTATATAGACACAACCACGCATCCAGGGAAATCTGGGCCCCTCGGAGCCCCCAGGGGAGGCAGCCCTCCTCGTTAGGGAGGCTGACCTTCGCCCCTTCCCTCCCCCTGGGTCAAGTCTCTTAATTCTGCAAATGACCCAGGCTTCCTTGATCCCCACCCCAGGGCCTCCCTCCCTTGTGGCCCTCTGCTGGGCAGGAAACAGGGCTGCCCCCGGCTGACCCCCCTGCAGGCCCATTCCCCTTTCATCAGTCTCCTTCTCCAGAGCTTGTCTCATGGGCCTGCCCCAGCCTGACCTCTGAACGGGGGCTGGGCTCGTCCTACACCAGACAACACTGACTCCTGGACGTGGGTGAGGGGAGAGGGCTGAGAGTCACTGTCAAGGACCCCAGGGTGGCCGTGGGCACGGGCACTCCTGTGCAGGGAGTGAGGGCGAGGCTGCTTCTGGCAGCTGTTGATAGAGGAGCACGAGCACACACTGCTGCTCAGGGAGCTCTTCCCTGGGGCACATCTGCGAGAGCACATCTAGAGCATCCTTCTCTCCCTTCTCCCTCCCTAAAGCCTTTCCTATTTAAACAGCTTAAGTTTGGAGCTGTGCTGAATTTAGATCCACTAACCCACTAATGGTTTCGCCCTAAGAGGGGAGGGAGCTCTCAGTCTGTCAAAGCCGGAGGGCCCCAATTTATATTCCCTACCTCTGCCTTCCCTTCTCCTCCCAGTGGGACCCCGGAGGCTCCTCTGGGGGGCTCTCAGTTCCCCGATCTGGGCCATTGTGCAGGTGCTGCTGCTCTGAGCATTACAGAGTCTCAGCCTAGGAGCACAGAGCATGGAAGGCAGTAGCTGCTGTGGAAGCAAGCCTGTGGCCCCCAGGCCAGGTCCTGGCCCACCATCTGGGAGGCTGGCTCTTTACCCTTGGTGCCAAGAACCAACGCCTGATTGTTGGCCCAGGAGGGGTGGATCCCAGTCATCGTGTCTAAGAAAGCTCTGGGTGGGCACAGATGGCTAGAAAGGGGGCTGCCCTGAATGACCTTGAAGGCCTGTCCCAAGCCCAACTTTTCCCATGCCACTGACCCTCCAGCGGGGCCACTGCACGTGAGTGCATTACAGCATCAATAGGTTCTCTATTCCAGTCCCTGCTTCCAGGTGGGAGGACCCATCCTTTTACTGAGATGACAGAATGGAAGCAGACCCCTTGTAGCACAAACCAGTAGTGCTCCTGTGTTGTGGAAGTGGCCCCTTAATTAGTGATTTACTGTTGATTGAACAAGCAGGCCAGGAACTTGGCAAGAAGACATAGTGTGGAAGGAGGTGGGGGGCTCAAGGTCAGCTCCCCAGCCAAGCAAAGGTCAGGCGGAGAAGCAGGGGGGTTGAATGGACCTCCCGAACTGAGGCTCCCACGGCAGCCCAGCCCTGGGTTGGGAGGGCCTGGCCTGAAGCAGCTCCACACACAGACTCTTTGTTCTCTGCAGGGAAGGAGGAAGGCCTGCGTGAGTGTGGGGAGTGGAGGGCTTGGGGAGGCCAGGCGCAGGCCTCAGGCCTGGACCAGGGCCCTTTCCTGGGCTGGAAAAGTTGGGGGAGGAGGGCTAATGTCTTTCTCTCCCCCAAAGAGTTCCTGGGACTCCCTTCCGGGAAAAAGGCACCTCAGTTCCTTTTTCCCCTGCCCCAGCCAGCTCCAGACTGGAGAGGGCTGGAACCACGGAAACACCAGGCCCTCCGGTAATTAGGGCCGGCAGGAAGTGATCTGGGGAATTACCGGGGTCAGGCACCCCATCGAAGGCCAGGGCTTTGCAAGGGCGGCTGGCTTGTAATCTCGATTTGAGATCAGTTGATTTTGTAGTTAGTTCCAAAAAGGAAAGTCAGCTCTAATTAATCTGTGGACTTTGGAGTTCAGGAGAGACAGGGCCCAGAGCGCACAGGCTGGGGCTGGAGTCCCCTCAGCCCCGACGAGGCCTCAGATCTGGGGCCTGTGTCTCAGCTCCCTGATCTGTTTTAATTTAAATGGTCTGGACGTCCCCACTGGGATTTCATGGCTCGGAAAGAAAGCGCTGTCCCCACTTCCATGTGCATGGAGTGCTCTGCTGTGAGGGCTGAGAGAGGCCTGGGGCTGCTCAGGTCGGGCTGCAGGAAGGTTTGGGGAACAGCTGTGGTGGAGGCGGAGGCAAGCTGCCTTCTCCTGGTTTTACTGCAGTCCTGGGACCATCCCCACTCCCTGGGAGAATCGTTCAGCTGGAATCAGTGCCAACACGCAAAGCACCCTTCTTCCTTGGGTCTTTGACTAAAACACACCAAGTACCCCACTTCTGCTCACAGAGAGCCTGGGAGGTCAGGGAAAGGCCTGGATCCAGCCACAACCTTCTTCTCACAGGAGGAAAACAGCTCAACTCTCCCCTCCTTTCCTGCTAGTGGAGGAGAACGGGGGAAGGCATGTCGCGGGGTCGCCCAGGGCTCATAAGACCCAGGTAGTACAGTTGCTCAGAGCAAGGCTTTGGGGTCAGACAGACCTGGCGTCACTACTTCCTAGCTGTGGACCTTCAGGGAGTCACCTCTGTGAACCTCAGTCTGCTCATCTGTAAACTGGGGATAAGAATAAAACCTTTACAAGAATCCTGCAGGATGATGTGGGCAAAGTGCTCCGACGAGGCCCCGTAGGGTAGATGTAACGATAGTGGCTGTCATTCTACAGAAGCGTGTCCACCATGTGGCTCTGACCAGCGGAGCAGAATGGTTGCGCCCTTTTGTAGGGGATTAAGGAGAACTGAGGAGGCCCGGCATGGCCAGACAAGAAAGGCCGAGATGGGCCCGGGGAGTTTCCGCTCCTCACGCCTTCACCCCAGGGCCCTAGCCGTCGGTCATAGGGCCCAGGGGATCTCCTCCCCCTGGGAGTCCCTGTTGCTGGGGAGCCCCTCAGCCCCCCCGGAGGAGTGACGGCAGTGCGAAACTGCTCCCGCACGAGGCTCCCACCTCCCCCTCCTCTGGTCTGGAAGCACATGGTCCAGCTCCTGCAGGAGGGGCACGTGTCCTTCAGGCAAACCGGAGACCTGATGCCCCGGCCGCCGCACGTGTCAAATGCACCCCCACTGCAGAGACAGACGGACCAGCCCCGACGCGCTCAAAGATAAGCTCTCACCAGGTTCTGTGATCCACACAGTCTGACAATACTCGTCAATCCTCTTGAAAGAGAGCCAAGGTTGTAATGTTTTAAACACACTTTGCCTCTTGCAACATATTTAAAGTAGATCGGTATCATAAATTTGGATCAAATAGGTACCACATGGGTACACAACAATAGTTGCAGTGTCTAGGCAGCAGAGTTGGCCCCCGGGGGGCTGGGGGCGGCACAGGGCCCACTGGCCATGCTGGGCTTTGATCCCAAGGAGCTGATGGAGCAGCCTGCTCTGCTGGCCTCACTGGCCTTTGAGGCCAGGCCGGGTCTGGCTGCTGGGGGGAGGGCAGGGCGGGTGCTGGTGGTGGTGGAAGGAACTAACTCTTAGCAAACTTCAGTGGCAGAGAAGCGTCCTTGCTGAGGGTAAAACTCCACCCCCGCTGAAAGACAGGCCCCCTGCCTGCATGTCAGGTCGCTGGACAGAGCAATTGAAGCCGACGGGGAGCGTCATCGGTCACCCCTCAGGTGCCCTCACTCCCTGAACACAAGGGGCAGTCCTATGGCCCTGTCCCAGCTCTGTGTTCCGCCCCCGCTGGTGCCCGCTCCTCCCTGGGGTGGTGGGCTGGGAGCAAACTCATTTCCCCAGCATCTGTAGTCAAGCCACCCTTCACGTTAGTTACTCATTCCGAGCAGAGAGCAGAGAGAGGGGAGAGAGAAAAAGAACCGATGGACAAGAGAAGGGAGCTGGAGGGATAACACTCCACATCCCAGAGAGACCACAGGGGAGAGTGGTCTGTACACAGTTAGCTCAGCTGGGGTGAGATGCCCACAGCAGACGTTCACTTCTGCGCCAGGGCGAGAACACCAGCCTCTGGGCTTGGACTCATGGCACCAAGCCTCCAATTCCAGCATGATTGTTCACTAGCTGTGCAACCTTGGGCTGGGTATTAACCTCTCTGAGCTTCTCATCTGTATAGTGGGGATAATGAGCTCTAAGTACTGAGCCTGGGAAGGACCCAGTGAGATGGGGAGTGAATGAACTTTGGCTAAACCAGACATGTGAAGTATTTCTGCACTTGTCCTTGAGCACCACCCTCTTCATCTCAGAGTTCTGACGGGAAGCAAACTTCTGCCTGGCATGGTGATCACTGGGGTCCGGGTGCTCACTGCCTCAATGGGCTGGGTCAGGCGGACGGGTACTGGCAGCCTCCTGAGAGTCACTTGACCTTGAGGAATGACCCTAACTCCTTGGGGGTGGACCTTCTACCACTGGTCGTCAGCCCCCAGTGCCCGCCCCCTGGCCTCTGTTGGACTACGAGGCTGTGGCTGAGGTGATGGCAGGACAAGGGTCCAGCAGACTAAGGGCCAGCACAGACACAAGGGTGCTGAGACCACCTGCGGCCCGGGGGGTTTTTGGGGGCTGGTAGCTCCAGGACTGAAAAGACTCAAGACAGGCAGGGAGAACGGGAGGCAGCAGGAGCCTTCCAGAGACCCAGAGAGGCAGTGAGGGGGAGCCAGCAGCCTCACAGCCCCTCCAGATTCCCTGGGAAGAGGCCGTTGGGAAGGGGGAGGGAGTGGTCTGGAGAGAAAGAAAGGGTGGGGAGCAGGAGTCGAGCACAAAGGACAAGGGTCTTCTGGGTTCCTCATGAGATCTAAGACTGGCGATGATTCCAACAAGCCCCGGATGGGGATGAAGAAAGACCCAGACAAAGACTCAGGGAGCAGACTCCCCACAAAGCCAGGGGTCTGTTCCTCTCCAGAGGCTGTGGAGCCAACTCTGTGCCCAGGAAGCTCTAGCTTACCTGAGCTGGAAAGGCTTTTAATCCAGTCTCTCATTTGATATGAAAGCTTCTCTTAAGACATCCCAGATCTCTAGTTATCCAGCCTCTACTTGGACACCTCTGGTGATGGGGAGCTCCCTCCCTCCCAAGTTACCCATCAGCACTTGCTCTACCCCTAGTCATGCGAAAGAAGTACGTTCCCCCTTCCATGCTAGAGCCTCCTCTTCCCAGAGCAGGCTTCCTCAGCATCAGGAGCTGCCCCTCTGTCAGCAGGACCATGCTGGTGTTCTCTGCAAAGTCAATGCAGCCTGGGTTGAATGATTCTTCCCACAACCTGAGTGCAGGATTGCTACACTCATGGGACCAGGTCCTCTATCATCATGAAACCCCAGCCCTAAGCTGATGCCTCTCCACCCTCAGGACAATAGACCCCCAAGCTCCTGTCTGGAAGAACCAGACTTTAGGCTGGTAGGAGAATGCAGACGCCCACCATGGCATGGATTCAGCCGCGGGCATCCTCGTGGCCCCACGGAAACCCCTGCTGGCCCCACAGTTTCTTCACAGCTTGAAAGAGCTGGTCCAGCTGCTAATGGGAAACCCTACCCTGCGCTGCTCCAGGAGGCAGTAAATTTTCTGAGTCTGCATAAGTGGATGGAGGCAACCGCGGGGGCTATAATTTCCACTTCCTGACACAATACAAACTTCTCAGTTTATGCAGAACTAATTAAAGGTCTCTGGGGTCTCTCCGTTTCACCTGCTGAGCACCCATAAAACAGTGCGATGATGGCAGCCGCCTGGTTACCCAGCATGCGGGATGTGCATCTCTAAGGGGTTCTTCCCGTTCCAACGCCCACCCACCACCCCCGCCCCTGTGTCCTCCTCTTCCCTCGTGCCTCTTGTCTTTTCCTGGAAGCTTCCGGATGCTTCCCCAGCTGGGGTCTGGAGGGCGGGATGGGCCCCTTGCAGCAGGTGGTACCATGGGGAGGACGCAGACCTCGACGTGAATTCCTGCTCTGCCACTTGGGAGCCAGGAGACTTTGTGCGTGCCTCAGTTTCCTCATTTGTTAAGTAGGAGAAGAATAGTGCCAGCCTCATAGGGTGGTCTTAGGATTACAAATCGTGCAGGTCGCATTAAAGGACGGACTGGCACACAGTACGCATTCAGGAAGTGGTGACTTTTATCAAAATTATTTTTATGTTATGATAATTATTGTAATGACCACCTCTGGGCCTTGGCTCAAATTGGTTCCCTGTCTAAAATGCCATTTCCCTTGAAATGTGCTCGTTGAAGGCCCACAGCGGTGGATCAAAAATGACCACAAATGCTTTGCTAGTCTTTCCACAAGAATAGGTGGAAGCTGGATCCCCCAACCCCACTCACTCACAAGGCTTGGCCATTTGACTTGCTTTGACCAACATGACCTCAGAAAATGTGACGCAGGGGAATGCTTTGGAAAGCCACCTGTGCAGTGGACTTGCCCACTTTGAACACCACCTTGGGCCGACCACGCTGTAAGGAAACCTGGTAAGCCTGCTGGGGGCTGAGAGGCCACATGGGAGGAACAGAGGCACCCAGCCCACAACCAGTGCCAATCACCAGACATGTGGATGCAGCTGTCTTGGCCCCTCCGGCCTTTCCAGCCACTGTCCAACGGGACTGCATGAGTAAGCCCAGGGGAGACCAGCAGAACTCCCAGCTAGCCAATCCGCAGAATCATGAGAAATAAATCATCATTTTAAGCCAGTAAGTTTGTGATGGTTTGTTACATGGCAATAGATAACGGGTATTCCTCCTCATTCACCAGGACTGAGCTCACAGGCTGTCTTCTCCCAGAAGACTTCCCAAACTCCACCCAACCTGGAATTAATCTCTCCACCCCCTGTATTCACACAGCTCTGGAATGGTGGCAGTTAGCACAGCTGGCCTTCGCCAGGGTTATCTGTGCAGGAATCCCATCTCTCTGGCCTGTGAGCTGCCGGACAGCAAGGCTGGGGCCCTAGCCCACCATGCTCAGCACGGAGCTCTGCCCAGCTCCCACTTACCAGGTGCTCAGGGGGCCAGTGAGAACCCAGCCCTCCTCGGTACAGACACAGCTGCTCAGGTCGGTGAGGGAGACCCCTCCTGGGTCTGAGGTCCAGCTGGGCCACTGACTTGCTCAAGGCCCTGCCCCCTCTGAGTCTCCTTTTCCCCCACTTGGAGACATGAACCCCTGTCCAGCCAACCTCACAAGCATTGTGAGGTACACGCTGTGTGAGAGTGTGGGCAAAAGTGCATGTGCACAACCAAGTCTGGACACTGTGCAGCATGGTGAAGCCTGACTTGGGTTTCCTCTCCCCCTCCTTCTTACCTTCCGGCCGTGGTAGCCCTGGATCCCCGGGTCTCCCTGCGGGAACAAAGAGACCGTCAGAGGGGTTCCCAGTGCCAAACTCTGGCTCATGCTCTTCCTCTCACATCACCACCCTCTTCCTCCTAATGACCCCACATCCTCTGACCTCCGCCTCCAGCCATCCCTGGAACAACAGAGCCTGCTCTACTCTTCGGAACAAGTCCCTGCCTGGCTGAGGCAGAGGGATGGTGGGAAGCATCAACTAGGCAGGGACTCAGGAGACCCGAGTTTCAGTTCTGGTTCCACCACTGACTCTCTGTCAAACCTGGACAAGTCTCTTTTCCCCAGGGCTCCCAGCTTCCACACTGTGAATGGTTGGGCTTTGCAACTTCTCATCCCCATAGCCCCAGGGCCCCCAGCTTCAAAGGGAGAGTCTGTTTGACATTGTGGCTTCTAGATAAGGTTTTGCAAGAGACCGATGACCCCGAAGGTCCCTTCTAGTTCTGACCCCTTATGAAACACTATTTCATTAGGATGTTGTGACAGTGTCTTGGGCATCAATCTTGAGTTGCAACTAGAATATAAACTCCTTGGAGGATGGGACTGCACCTTCCATACCAGCCATACCATTTTCTTGGCCTGAGCACACAAAAGTGCAGTCCTTGTGGGCCCCATCAATTCCCATGAGGAGGGCGTTTGGAATTGAGCCACACATGAGCCTCCTCTCAGCTGAGATCCATCTCAGCTCCTTACTCAGTAACCCTCAGTGCTGCCTCTCCTTCCTCTCTCCTGCAGGGAACTCTCCCACCCACTCAGTGCATCACCCAGGAGAGCCCTCACCTTCGGTCCAGGAGGCCCAGGTAAGCCCTGTGGAAGCAAGGAAAAGGTGAGTGGAGATGGATCCCACTGGCAAATGGTTGGGGCTAGTCCTGTTTACAGTGGAGGCTAGAGGAGCAGAGTAGCCCCCGAATAACTGTAACGGGTTCTGGATGTGCTAGAGAACAGATCTAAAGGACCCTGGAAGGGTATGTGGAACCTGCTGAGGGTATGTGGGGACAACAGGGTCATGTCCCTCTTTGGAGCCATGTGGGCACCATGGGCATCTCCGTTGTGCTCACCCACTGGAAAACAGGTCAGTGGCATCATGTTAAATTGACAATGTGGTTTGGTCCAGATCCCCACCCACCCACCTCTTAAATGGGACTCCTCCTTAGAAAGCCAACCTTGCCCAGCAGAAGCCTGCCAGCCTGCAGGGGAGCCTTCTGTCTCCTTCCTCTTGGGGCACTGTGACCACGCAGCCAGCCGCAGGGAGGTGGCGTGGGCCCAGCGCCTGCGGGAGCCCGAGAAAGGAGAGGCAAGGCTGGCTCCACCACGGTCTCGGGCAAACACAGGCTGGTGAAAACCATGATGCCCGAGTCTGGTCTGTTTCCATTGGTTTAAAACCACACCCCCTGGGTTTTTTTCTTTATAAACAGCCTAACAAAGAAAACCACCTGGCATGGATTCAGTGAGTGGGAGCCCAGTGTGTTTGGGGAAGAGTGGTGAGCAAAGAAGTGGATTTTGAGCACTTTTTTGGTTTTCTTGGCTTGGTTTGGTTTAATTCCCTAAATTTAACTTCCTTTCAGGTTTTCCATTTTCCCCATCTAGAAACCACGGAAGTAAGACTAATCTTCCTCCCTCAGATCCTGGGGCAAAAAACCACAGAAATATTTAAAATCTGCCGAGGCGGTCAAGCTGGGCAGGAGAGCTGGCAAGTTAGGTTTTCACACTGCTGTGCCACCTTCTGGCCAAGCTGGGCGTCCTGATCGGCCGGAGCTGTCGCCCAGCCTAGAGGGACCCTATACTGAGCCTCAGCATTGGCAGCTGGAGCAGCTGAGGAGCCCAGATGTGAAGCCGATTGACCTGGAATGTGGCCGTCCTCATCAAGGGCTATTTGGCAGGGACATGCCTGACCTAGCAATTCCACCTTTGGGAATCTATTGCAGTGGAAGAACCAGAAATGTGCATAAACATTGATGTGCAAGGATGTACATCACAGACGGGAACTCATTAACTACCCTGTAAATAGGCTGAGCAGCCCTAAAAGCCACATCCCAGGACACGCCTGACGTAGGAAGGGCGTGGGTGATGATGTTACGTGAAAAACGTAACAGGATACAAACTGGTATGTTTTCAGGACATTACCAACCTGGAGAATGTCCCTGTGCAGGTATGTTTAAGGAGAAAATGGAAGAACTCTCCAAAATGGTAATGACAGTGAACTCCGGATATGGGAAAATAGACAACTTAAAACTTTTTCTTTGTTTATGTCCCAAATTTTTCACAGTGAATGTCCAATGTTTTTGTCATAAGAAAGAAATCAGTTCTTTTGCTTTTATCCATGTGGGAAAAACCATTATTACACAGACTTTGTCCCTAACCCCAGGCCTCCAGTAGCATATGCTGCTAGTCAGCTCCGGGTGGAGAAGTCTTTCCTCCAAAGCCCAGCTGTCCGCTGAGCTGTCCTGCCCTGGTACTTCCTTGCACTAAATTGGACTGAGAGAGTCAGGTCTTGGCCAGAGCTTGGAAACGGGTAACTTGGTGGAGCCTGGGCCTGACCTGTTGCCTGAGTGTGGTCTCACTTGGAGGGAGGAGCCTGCTGGCCTCCCTAGGCCCCTCCTAGCAGAGGTCCAATCCTCAGGCTCGAAGCAGGACCCCCCGGCCAACCAGGCACCCAGCTTGGCTGGAAGGTGGCCCAGGAGTGTGAAACCCACCTACTCCAGCAATGGCGTTTTTGTTAGGGGTGCCAGGTGGTCTGACACCCTCTTGCTACCTCCTTCAGAGCCCACTGCCCCAAACTCAGGTTTTCCTATACCCAGGGGTCAGGGGACAAGCACCAAAGGTGGCCCTGCAAACTTTCTTTCCAAGCTCCTCTCTGCTGAGGGTGAGATAGGAGTAGCCTGGTAGTGACTCCCTCCCTGGAAGGCAATGACTGGCGCTGGGGACACGGCCCCAGGAGGTGTGCTTTCAGAACCAGAGTGCAGCAGGTGAGTGTGACAGGGAGGGGCAGCTCCTTGCAGGGCCACCCATGTCTAATGGCCTTGCCAAGGTGTTTCTGCCACTTGGTTGGGACCCAGGTTCCTGAAGTCATGAAAGGTTTGGTTGCTTCCAGAGGAATTTCTGGGACAAATCTTGAAGAAGAGGTAGCAATGTAGAGAGGAAGGGGTACTTACTGGTGGCCCCATGGGCCCTGGCAGTCCCGGGTGCCCCAGAGGTCCACTCGGTCCAGGGGGCCCTGGTGGCCCTGGTGGGCCTTGGATGCCGGCCTGGCCCTGCTCACCCTGAGGTTCATGGAAACACGTGTTAGAGAGAGACCCCCAGCTATAGAGCGGTTCCCGCCCCAGTGCCATGCACCCAGTGAAGGCCCGCCATGGGCTCTGGTGGCGAGGCGGTGGTGGCGTGACGCTGATGATGCTGTGGTGGTGACTACATGCAGGGACTGGTGACAGCGAGGAGATGGCCAAGACATTAGGCCCCCAAGAGGAGGGGCTTCGAGGAGGACTTGCTGCACAAGCAGCTGGTCCCGAGGGCAAGAGCTCTGCTGTGAGGGGCAGAGGCAGAGGAACGAGCGGGATGACCCCCCAGCCAGACCAAAGGCCTGCTCCCCGCCTGGCCGGATGGCTGGAGTCCAGCCCAGGTGGTGTGCGACCTGGGCCTGCCTCAGCTCCCCCCTGTGTGGCGAGTCCCATCATCTCTGCACCCCGGCCTCTCGGCCATCCATTGGGAACAGCAAGCAATGCCTTGTTCCTCTCACAGCTTTGACCCTCTCTGATTCCAGCCCAGAGGGTCAAAGGAGATCCTTAGGTCAGAGCCACAGAATTTTGTTTGGCTCACTAAACAATTGGGCAAGAAATTTTACGCAAAAAATTTGGATTAGTGGCTTCTGATGAGTAACTGAGAGCCCTGGCAAGCTAGGCCCACGTGCCTAGAAGCAACCATTGGCTGGGCGAGGGGAGCAGCGCCCCTTCAGGCGGGGCATGAGTTCTCCAGTTGCCTCAGTCCCATCCTCCCTATTTTTTCCATGTGCACCTGCTTCTGTCACCTATGTGAACATGCCCGGCCTCAGAGGACAGTTGAGTTTGCAAACCTTAGCTCACTTGAGCTCTGACACTGTAAAGTGCTTTGTGCCTGCATGTGGTGCTACTATTACTCTTTTCCCTGACCCCATTCCTGAGCTGGCTGCTCTGAGCCCAGCCTTTGTCACCCACCCACCATGCCTGTGCTCCACATGGACCAAGGGCTCAGGGAGGCAGGGGTGGTATTGTGTCCCCTCAGGAGCAGGAGAGAGCCTGGCCCACAGGACCCAGATCTTGGGGCTGGGGGCTGGAGGCATCCTGGGTCTAGACTTGTGCCATTGTGTTATTTTCTAAGTGACCACTCCAGAAACCATCTAGGCTCTGCTCTTATGAGAAGGGGCCTGTCCCTGCAGACAGACTACAGCAGCACAGCCTGGCAGGTGTGTGAGCTCCAGGCTGGGACCCAGGGCGACACGGGTGGCCGGAACTCCAGGCCAGCCCACTGCTCTCAGTATGATCTCAGCAGGCCTCTGTGACACTCTGGCTTCCTCAGCTGGAAAAGGAGCCGAGGAGGCTTGCTGCAGACTCTACAGAGGAAGTGATGACGACAAATAGGAGGACACAACCTCTCAATGAGGACTGTAGAATTTTAGCAGCACCTGCTGGAACCATCTCTTAGCTGGGACATCCCAGGGCAGATGGCACCCAGCAGTGTCACCTGGGGCCTGGACTTCCTCCTGCTACACCCTCTGAGAAGCAGCTTGAGGGCTCAGAGTGTCCCTGGGGGAGGAGACAGGTGCAGAAACGGGTCACAAGTCCCCTTTTACAGAGAAGAAAACTGAGGCTCAGAGAAGGTGAGGCCCCCCTCAAGGTCACATGGAGAATTCAGGGGCAGCCAGGACCCACACTCGGAAGTCCAGACTGTTGCTCTTCATTCCAAATAAGCCCCCAGTGAAACCTGCTCACCGTCCAACTTTCTGCACTTGGGAAATGACCTCCAACACCATCTGCTAAGCCCATCATAGCTCATACAGTTTCCTCTTTCAACTAATGTTAGACCTGATGTTTAAGCATCTTACAGAGCCTGTAAAATCAATATTGGTTTATTGGTAGGAAATGGACAAGCCTTTTTATGTGCCATGATGACTGACAGCATAACAACCTTATTCTCCAGGCAGAGTCTGCAGCAGGCAGAATAGGGGTCCCTATTCTTCTCTCTACTTTGGAAGCCAAGTCGGGGCAGCACAGTTAAACTCTGGCTCGCCCACCCCTTGCTCTTGAAAAGGAAGGCAGGAACACGCCTGGGCCCCCTCCATTTCTTCAGCTGTAAGGTGGGCTGATGATGATGGCCCCTCCACTGCCGTGTGGCTGGCGTGGGATTACACGAGATAATCCATGTAGAATTCTTACACCACCACCTGGAACCCAGCGAGGGCTGAGCCAACAGCAGTGACTGCAACTGAGGCCAGGAGGTGGCTCTTGGGGATTGAGGAGAATGGCCGCTGTGAGAGCAAGGACTCTGCTCTCCTGGCGGGGTCTGACATGGGTAGGAGTGGGTGACAGTGGGGTGGGCCTGGTGCTGCTCTGGGCCACCAGTGGGCCCCCTGAATAGCTATGCTTGGGGTAGGCGCTCGGAGCACACGGGCTCTGGAGGACCTGGCTGGTGTGAGGGGGCACGCAGGCTCTGGCAGCACGTGCCTCATTTGTCCCTCTGTATTTTTAGCTATTAATCGGAGTGATATTTCAGCCTTGCTCAATCAGGTGCCTAAACATGCAAGCCCCTGGGCTCCTGACTCCTGAGTCAGGACAGACGGGAGCTCCAGGCCCTGCTGTCAGGCTCTCAGAGAGCATCTCGGAGCCTTGCTGCTTCCAGCATCCCTGTGGCCTGGGGGAGACCCCTGTGCAGTGGAAGGCAGGCTGGGGGCCTGGGTGGTGGCCACGGGCTGTCTGGCCTGGAATCAAGCTACACTGCCTGTGCCTGGACCCCAAGTCTGTGGTCTCTTGTTCTTTGTTCTTTGTCATCTGGTCCTACCCCGGCCTCCCTGGTTAGTAAGGCAGGAAGAAGGAAGCAGTGCTCACAATGGTTACACCTGTTGGCTACCGGCTACATTTTCCTCTGTGAATTCCCTCACTCCTCACACTCAGGTTACAAGCAATCAGATGCTAAGCAATCTGCATTTCTAAATATAAAGGGTGTAGGTCCAGCTGGAGAGCCCCGGACGCGGGGTCTGAAGACCTGGCTGCCAGTTCCCATTCTGCTTCTTGCTGTTTGTGCGACCTTGGGCACAAATTCACTTCTCTGAGCCTCAATTTAATTATAGCACCTAAACTGTGCCAGGAATTATTGCAAGTGCTCTGTATACACAACAGCCCAATGCAGTAAGAACTGCTATTACCCTCCTTCCACAAGTGAGAAAGCTGAGACACAGAGAGGTTCAGTTTCTTGCCCCAAATCACACAGCTAGTTAAGAGGCAGAGAACCTGAGTGCCAACAGCAATTTACTTAACCTCTCTGAGCCTTGATTTCCTCATCTGTGAAATGAGGATGATCATGCCTAATTCCTAAAGCTGTTAAGAGAATTAAATGAAATCAGGCCTGTAAAATGTGTGGCACAATGGCCGGCACACGGCGATGGCCGATGTGAGTGGTAACGGTGTGGTAGTAGTTGTGGATCTCCCGGGCCTGGGTGCTGTGTATTTCCACATCTATGGCATTCATGGGTCTATTTTTGCCTGATTTAATTTAACTGAAGAAGAGTG
The DNA here is from genome assembly GCF_037783145.1 of Equus przewalskii. Lineage (NCBI taxonomy): Eukaryota > Metazoa > Chordata > Mammalia > Perissodactyla > Equidae > Equus > Equus przewalskii. The sequence goes on along the minus strand of NC_091831.1, from coordinate 58,171,753 downwards.
AGGTTCTGGCTCTGTCTGCAGCCCCAGCTGGCCTGTCAGGGCCCGGAGGCTTGCTGAACTCCTCGGGAAGGCCCTTGGGGAAGTCACGTGTAGTCTGCGCAGAGGGAAGGTGTCTACCTGGAAGGTCCTCCTTTTTATGACTGGGGGTGGAGCCAGTCGCACTGAATTGAGGAGAGGCAGCAGCTGAGGAGAAAGGTGAGTTGGAAGGCCAGAGGGCAAAGGCCGGAGATCGCGGGTGTTGAGAAGGATGCCAGGAAAGTCGCCAGGAAGGCAGGATGGCCAAGAGGGAGGGGAGGAGAGGAAGAGAGAAGAGAGATTAGCGAGCACGAGGCACAGGGAGGGAGGGCGTGGATGGGGCACTCTCTTGGCTTGGGGGGCACAGTGCCGAGCCTGCCCTGGGATGGCACACTACCCCCAGAAGGAGGAGTGGCCCTCAGGGTGTTGGCCAGCAGCACCCCCAACTGGGAGAGTGGCCCTCCTTGGCCAGGCCTGCCCTCCATGGCCATGCTGGGCCGCAGAGGCCGCCTGACACGCGGCCCAACATTGCACTGTGGGCCCCACCCATCCCTGGTCATGGAGAGAGGCTGCTGGGCTGAGGGTAGCCAACTCTGAGGCTCTGGCTAGGGAGCCACAGGACCAGCTAGGTTGGTACTTGAAGCCAGGCTGGTGTGTGGCAACCTCTGTGTTCTTTTTTTGGTTGAACGAGGAAGGCTGATGTCAGGGAATCTGGGGAGGATGGTCAAGGGCAGTGCCAAGCTGGGCTCCTGGGGGCTGAGCGGCAGAGGGTGTGGCCAGTGTGGGCACAAGCTAAACGCAACTGAGGTCTCCCCCGGGGCTGGTGGGCTTGGAAAAAAGAGGCTGGGCAAAGATGTCTCCGGCAAGTTCAACCACTCTTTTGGGGGGAGGCAACTTGCACTCACATCATCTAATGTGATTTCCATTTCTGGAAATTCTTGCTGCTTCCAGTTCCTCTACCCATTGAAGTTGGGCACCCCATGGCTTTAGAAGCAGCCAGAACCCAAGTGAAAACAAAGATGGCATGTAATCAATCTCTTGTTTTTCAAAGTATTTTAACTGACGCAAGGCCTCTGGGATGAGCGTTAAGAACCAGGGCCCCCTGAGCCGAGAATGCGCCCAGCTGGGGACCTGGGAGCCCAATCGTGACCCTTCCAGGTCCTCGCTGCCTTCAGGGGCAGCTGCTGCCCCAAGAGCCCCACCCCTCCCCCATGGGGCCTGGGGCTGTGCAATGTTGGCCCTGCGTCCAGGGAGCCTCTCAGCAGAGAGGGGCCCAGAGACCTTCCGAGCCTACAAACCTTCAGGGTAATTATCTGGTTGGAGCGCAGAGCTGCAAAAGAGCTGCTTAGGTGCTCCTGGAGCGGAGGCAGAGGTGGCAGACGGGTGACAGGGAGAGTGAGTGCTGGAGCCCACAGACACCGCTCCCCTGCTCCCCGTCCCGGGCGCTCCATCCCACCCACTCCCACTCCTCCCCCTCCTCCCTCCCTGAGGATGCTGCAGGCTGGAACAGAGGCGGGGACAGCCTGGATCTCCTGGTATCTCGCGGGTATGGAGGCCAGCCACCCCCACCGTGCCCACAAGCCCCTCCGAAAGCCAACAGACCACCTGTCCTAGAAGCCCCTGCTTTCCTACCCACTTCCAAATAGACAGAGGGTGCCCCCTGCCTTGCCCTGCCCATCAGCTGGGTTTCCAAATCCGCTCTCACCTCTGCCTGACCTGTTCCCTACACTGCTGCAGTCATAACGCCAGGCTTCGCTGCACCCTCTGGCCAAGGTGCTTCTGGAGCCTTCTATCCCCGCCCTCCCCCTCTTCCTGTGTTGGGCTGAGGGGCAGAGAGCCTTCTCCTCCACCAGCCCCATGTGTCGGCTGAGGACGGATGACACACCGCCAGAGCGCCTGCGGTTGTGCTGTCTCTCGTGCTGGGGGATGCTATCTTTCTTTCGGGTGACATAACAATCCTGTGAGCCCATCGTTTCAAATAAACACAGCTGACCTTCTATTATTGTATCAGGATCAGGCTGGCCGGAACACCAGGGCCCCTGCGTCCCTGGAGCACATGCCACTGACTGGCCCGCTCTGTGCTCCTGCCGGCCTGCGCCCCTGCCCGGGCCCAGCCCAGCCTTGGCCTCAAACCCACCCCAGCCGCTCATGGTCTAGGCCCCTGCGGCCTCTCCCTGGCCCAGGAACCCAGGGGTCAGAGTCGGAGTACCTGGATCCTGCTAGTAAGGCCCTCCCAGTGGCCTTCTGGAGCCAGGTTGACTCTGAACCTGGCTTGTGCTTGTCTCTGCTCCCTCAATCCCTCTGCCTGGCAGGGGTGGGCGGCCAGGGGACCCACCCTGTGGGCGTATGTCTGGGCACAGCGAGGCCCCTGACAGGGGAATGCTCCCCTACTGGCCGGCTGTGAGAGCGGCAGGGCAGATCCATAATGAGGGGCATGTTTCTGGTCCCCGCCCACCGGGGCTCCTGCTGGAGGAAGCAGTGTACCCCTGGGCCCTCCCTGTCCCAACAATGGCAACCTGCTCACAGGTTGGGAGGTTCCTAATAGGCCTACGCAGGCTTTGGGCTCTGTATCCTGGGGTGGAGCAAGGAAATGGAAGGAGCTGGGTGGGACGTGGTGGGGGGGCACAGTAGGAGACCATCCCAGCCCTGAAACCCCCCACTCTGCTTGGAGGGGGCTTCCTCTACTCTTGAAGAGGCAGAGCAGAGACTTTCGCCTTGAATTGAGACAGTCAGTCCCCAGTTACCTCCCACCCTCAAGGTTGGGTCATCTGAAACAATGACTAACCCAAAAGTCCCTCTGGTGTGGCCAGGGCAGGCAGCCAGACAGGCGCACACAGTCATGCACGCACTGGGTAGGGAGTCAGACACACAGACTTGCACAAGTCTCACGGCCTTCCAGAGAAGGCGATGTGCGAAGGAGACACACAGCTCGGCCCATGAGTCCCAGACACACACATGCTGGAGGCTGAAGGCCCAGCCAGCACAGGGAGGGGACACAGACACGCATAGGTGGGCAGACACGAGCTCTGGTGCTGGCTCTGCACCAGTGGACCTACTGAGCACCAGGCGCACACCCCGGCCGGCCAAACACCCCCCACCACGGCCACTGCTCCGGCTACTGAGCACAGAGGGGGCTGTTTGCTCCTGTCCCCCAAGATCTGGAGGGGGTGGGGCCCCTGGGAGACGAGGCTGAGCTAGGGGCTGTGCCCCAGGGATGGATCCGTTTTAGGGGTTCACTTACCCGGTGTGGGTACTCTCCACACTGACCCTAGGGAAGGGAGGGAAGGGAGGGAGGGTGTTAGGCAGTTGTTGTGGGGACTGTCACCTAGGGATCCGCTCAGGACTTGCGGACACACGACACATACTCATCACCTGCCAGCTCTGGTCCTGGACTGAGCTCTCTGAGGCAGGAGAACTAATTCCCTCCCTCGTCCCTGGCTGGCAGCAGGGGAGAAACCCCCAGGGCCTGCCTGGACGTGGCCGCACGGAGCCTAGGACAGGACTCCACTGCCATGTACCACTTGCCATGACACCAGTCAGGAGTTGTGCTCTATGCCTGGCTGGAGGTATCTACTGGAAAGGTTGACCCTCTGGGTGGGTCCACCCAATGACCTTGAACAGGAGCCCCCGAAGGGAAAGAGCAGACACTGAGGCAGGTTGTAGGCAATGGGGGCCCTCGGAGATGCCTTCTCTGAGCCGGGGGTGCAGATTCCTGTATCATCTACCTGGGCGCAAGCCCAGCACAGCCTCCAACAGACAGTCAAGGAGACAGAGAATCCAGGAGGTCGGGAAGGGGCCAGGACACCTCCACATCCTAGAGGCTCACGGAGGTGGGTGGAGAAACACCATGGGAGCGGCAGGAGTAGGGGCTGAGAAGCAGACCAAGAAGGGCCAGGCTCCAGGCGGCCCTTCCCCTAAGAAAAGAACATCACCCAGGGCAGCTTCCCTTCTCTCTCATGCCGCAGGACACGGGGAAGTCCTGCTTCCGCTGATAGAAACTAAAGTTTGGAAATAATCACTCTGGACCCCTTTCTACCTGTTGGGAGGCTATTTCCTGAGATGAAAATTCTAGAAAATCTCCATCAGGCTTACCTTTTCTCCTTTTTGTCCTTGAGGTCCCTACAAAGAGATGGAAATGAGAGAGTTAGAAACAGAAGCTAAGGACACAGTGGCCCGAAGCCCCTTTGCTGGGGAACATTAGGGCGAGGTACCAACCGGCTGTCCTCGGGGACCCATCAGGCCCTGTGGGGAGGAAACACACACAGGTCAGTGGGTGCACAGCAGGCAGGCGGAATCAGAGGCGTGGGCCTCGGTGGGGACTGTGCTAGAAACCAGGGCTGCCAGGTGCTTTTCGGAATGCCCAGAGTCCCAAAGGCTGGGCTCCACCCCCCACGGCCTGGTGTTCCTGTGCCCGAGACGTTCCAGGGGATGTGGCCTGTGTACCACGGCTCAGGGGGCGTGACTAGGTGTGCCTGCCCCCTGCATGCGGCCGTGATGAAGGAGGAGTGCCATCCTTCATGCATTCCTCCAACCACCATCATCTCATGGGCCCACCAGGAAGGAGGCTGCCTCCACGTGTCAGGCGACACCCTGCTACCATGGGCTGCCTGGCCTCAGCCCTGCCCATCTCCTCACGGAGCCAAGAAGGAGGCGGTCAAAAGCCTCCAGGAGACTCTGGCACGTTCTGTCTTCTTCCCTCTGCGGCCTCAGCATGAAACCCACCGAAACACACGGGCTTCTGGGGACATGGGGCTGGCGCCAACGCTGGGGGCTTTGGAGAAACCTTTGGCAACAGAGAGGAAGCAGGAAGTTGGTGACTACAGTCATGTTCTAGCCCCCTCAGAGGAACAGAATGGCCTTGGGGTTTGCAGGGCGTCTGTCAAGTTTGCAGGGCTGAGAAGGGAGCGAGTTCAGAGCAAACCCTAGTTCTCTGAGGAGAACACAGCGTGCAGCTGGCTCTCTCGGGAGCCAGAGCTGAGGCCGGTGTGGAGGAGGCCTCCTGGCTGGCTGGAGGGATGAGAGGAAGGACACACGCCTCAGGCTCTGAGGAGCCACTCTGAGGCAGGCTTTCCGTATGTGCTGAGCTCACACCCGTCAGCCCCATCTGCCAGACGAGGTGATGGAGACAAGGCCCTGCGGCTCAGTGAGTGGTGGCACTGGGACGTGAGCCCAGGTTTGTCTGACCTTGAAGATCCAGCTGTTCGCACTCTGCCACACTTTGAACTGGGTTGGACCTCAGGAGGCAGGGCTTCCAGACTCAGCTAGAGCCACAGGCATTGCCCCAGCCCCTGGAGCCCTGAAGTCCCTTCCAGCCAACATCCTGAGGGCCTGTGACGACCCACCCGCTGGACCAGTCCCTTTGGGACTTGAAGAACTCAGGATCTCCAGGGACAGACCCATCTGAGTGGGAGAAGAGCCTTCTGTTGCTCCTGACTGCCTGGACCAACTACGAAACTGCTAAATTCCCAGGAGGTTTGTGGGGGGCGGGGGAGACAAGTGGCCTTTGGGACAACCCATGTAGCACCCCAGCCCATGCGGCTGACCAGGTATTTAGTATCAAGTTCAGCAGAATATGATGCATGTGGCAGGGAACCAGACTGCAGGTGACCAGGCCACCCTCTCTCAGGACAGAGAGAGGGTGTGAGGAGAGAGGGGAGGGCCAGGGGCCAAGAAAAATGACACAAAGGTTTGGGGCTGCAGAAGCGTGGAGGATGGAGTCCAGATGTCCCAAATGGTGGCCCACAGGACAATCATGGTCCCCAGAGGTATTTTGTTGATCCTACACAGTTTTGTTTCAATTAATTGCCATCACTTAAGAGCAAGGAGAGTACAACAAAAATCTGGATTTCAAGTTTTTCTTGGATATGTCAAGGCCCAACAACACGGGCACCAATTAGCTCTAGCTGAATAGTGGCTGCCCCTTTAAGACACGTCATGGGGACGTGCTAGCTAAGGCGCTTCTCGGGTGTCTATGTGCCAGGCACTGTTCTCAGCACTCGGTGGGAACGAGCTCCTCCCACCCTTATGACAGTCGTGTGAGTGGTGGGCTAAGATACGAAATCAGAGTCCCAGCTCTCCTTTACAGCACTCATAGGACCCCTGATCCTGTCTACACCTTACATCAGGTTCTCAGGGCTACTGTTAGGGGGTGGGGCTGAGGTGACCCCCTTTTGACAGGTGAGGACACAGATTGAGCATGTGAGGGTGAGTCCCAGGTCCCCACGTTGGACGCCCAGCAGAGGGGACACCATCTGGGTAGGGAGGCGAGTGGGAGACGGACAGACAATAAGCAGGCCAAGATAATTACGCTGGACGGCGTGCTGAATTAATAGCTCAGGGTCCCCGTGCCAAGCCAAACAGGAGCCTAATGGCTCTGTGGCCTGTCGGATGTAGATGGATGACTAGGAGGCAGACAGGGGATCTATCACGCTGATGTGGGCTCATGGGAGGTGGGATGGCCCCACCCTTTCCCCCAAGTTAGCTGTGACCCCCAAACAGACAGGGAAGACTCATGGGTGGTTAAGTGGGGGAGCGGAGGAACGGCAGGAAGAGGAGCCCCACGGAAGGGTTCCTTCCTTCAGAACAAAGAGCCCCAGCAGCAGAAAGGAGGCGCGGGGGAGGGGTGGACCCCGCCACATGGGTCTCAGTCCCAGCTGTTATTTAGGAGCAGCACAGCAACACATCAGTCACTCTGTGCTGCCATCTCCCCTTCTGTAGAGTGGGGATAATAAGCTGTTATGAGGATGACAGAACTGTGCCCAGTTGATGACCATCATTACTGCTTCTGGGCTGTGATGGACTACCTTACAGTAGCGTCAGGCCACCAGGAAGGGGAATAAGGTAGTGGGGAGGGGGCTGAGGGGATAAGCACCCAAACTCCTGGCATTCAAACTTCTTTCTCTCTAACAATGGCAGCATGGAAGTTTCTTCCTGCCTCAGTCTCCACTGCCTCATGCATGTGCACAGCATGCTTGGGAACAGGGTAGGAGCAACAAGAAATGCATTTGCAGTGGAGGCGGCTGTGATGGGGAGGAAAGCTGACTAGGGGACCTGGATTCTAATGCTAGATCTTCCACCCATGGCCTCCAGTGTCTCTCTGCCCTTCCAGTGCTCCAGCTATTTTAAGGACTTCCCTGCCTCAGGGCCTTCGCACATGCTGTTCTCCAGAGTCCAGAATGCTCCTTCCCATCCCCTTTTCTCTTAGTTAAATCCTCATCCCTCAGGCTCCAGTTCAAGTCCCTTTCTCAGGAAAGCCTCTCTGACCCTCAGCCTCGGTGAGGTGCTGTTCTCTCGATGTTTCGCAGGGTAACGGGACCGCCTTTTCATAGCCCTGATTGCAAAGGCCATTTGTTAATTACATGAGTGATTATTTAAATGCATGTCTCCCCGACTAGGCTGTGAGCTATGGGATGGCGAGGACAGTGTCTTTCCTGCTCCTGTCTGTATCCCTGGCCCTGGCACAGGGCCCAGCATATGGTAGATACTCAATAAAAGTGCGTTAAAGGGAGGAAGGAGGCAGGGACATAGGGAAGGAGAGAGGATAATAAGGAGGGAGAACAGCAATAAAATGTGGGGGGACGGAATTTGACAACTGGGTTTGGATCCTGTTTTGGATGCTCCCTAGCTGTGTGACTTCAGGCAAGTTATTTAGACTCTCTGAGCTTTGGTTTCCACAGCTGGCAAGGGGGATACCGATAGGCCCTGGAGCACAGGGTTATGCTGAAGGTTAAGTGAGTTAATATACGTACAGCACTTAGCCGTGTGCCCACCACACAGAAAATCCCCGTAACGTTAGTCTGAGTCAAGCTAAAGCCAAGGCTCCCAGCCGACACTCCCCTGTCTCCTTCTCCATCCACAGGTTATCCACGTCCCTCAGGGGCAGGAGTCTGGCCTCCATGCCCTGGCAGTGCCCCGTTGTGGGTGGACAGTGTCCTCGCACCAGCACTTGGAGCAAGGCAGGAGCCAGAGCCCACTGGAGAGGAGACGGAGCCTGCCCGCCGCTCACCACCCACACAAACTCCAGGTCGGCCGGCAGCAGGTCCCGCACAGCGTGGACGTGACCGACCTGGGAGGCGGGAATGCATCCCGGCCCCGGGCGGCCCACTGCCCTTAACGGCCCATCGGTCCCGCTGAGAACTGGCCCTCTCCCCAGAGTGGACCGCCCTTGACAGGGGAGGCCTTTCCCTTCTGGAAGGAGGGACCTGGGGGAGACCGTAGAGAGGAAACCCCTTTACAAAGCTCTGCGAGGGTGGGAGGGACTGGGAGGAAGGTGGGGGCAGCCGCCTGCTTCTCCACGTCTGCTCTGGCCCAGCTGGGGCAGGAGTGCGTGGAGTCCTCCCCATGCTCCCAGAGTGAGTCTGAACGGAAGCCTGTCCCCGAGGTACAGGCGAGTGGCAGTTCAGGAGCGCCAGCCTCTCACTCCCTGTGACACTGGCCAAGCGTAGACTCTCTCTGGACCACCTTTTCCTCCTTTTTCAGGTGGAGAGGCCCCCTGCCCGCTCTCCTCCCTGCGTGATGTGAGGACCTGGGGGGGATGTGTTGTACACAGCTGGCGAGTGACTGTAGGGGCAGCCACTTCCCCCGTCCCTGTTGGCCCCTTTGCTGGGCAGTGCTTGGCTGTGGCCCACGAGGGCCAGGCCGACCCCCCACCCCTTGAAGGAAGGCAGAAAAGCTGGGGTCTTACCATCTCCCCTTTCGGTCCGGGGTGGCCCTGGAAGGAGAAGAGCATGAATGCCAGAAGGCCCCTTGCCTGCCACCCGCGGCTCCTCCCTCCGTTGCTGGTTGCTTATTTTACACATTTCTTTCTTTTCTCACACATTCACTCGCTCACTCACTCATCCACCCAGTCCTTGACCCGCTGACCAGCCGTGGTCATTTCCCTGCGGCCCTTGGCTGGGTGTTATTTAGCAGCTGCTGGCCCTTCGAGGATAGACGCATGAGGATGGTCTCTCTGGACCCCAGTCCCTGCCCCATCCACACACATGGGCAGCTTTGAGGGATGCTGGGTTCTGTGAGAAGAGTGGACATGATCACCACAGCCCCCGGCTGTGCCTAGCTCTGGTCTGCAGTGGGGCAGTGACTAGGCGGGCGGCCGGGCCCCCATCTGAGAGGACGCCAGCTGCCCAGGGGACAGGTGAGTGGGTGGGGCTGGGGTTGGCACCCACTGCCTTCACTTGTGGGGGGCATCTCTGAGGGCATTGGAGGGGTGAGCTCGCCCCAGCTCACTCCTTCCTAGGAGTGGGGAGGGGCCTCCTTTCCCCCAGAACATTTGTGTCTGGGGCAAGTCAAAAGGATTGAAATGAACCAAGAGAGGAGCTATGGATGGGGAAGCAGCTCCATGAGGCCTTGGGCGTGTGTGGCGTCTCCACCGGTACGAGAGACCCTGACGAGTGAGACACAGAGGCAGCCTGGTGGGGCTGGAAGCCAGCACGTGACTGCACGCCCAGGCTCCTGTAGAATTAGCCTTTGAGCTCTCCAGCCCTCCTCACCCCCTGCTGCCTCCTTGCCTCTCTCCCCACCCCAGGTCCCTGCCTGGAGCGCCCCAGGATCACCACATTCTAGGGATGGCTCTCGCTCTGGAAGCCAAGAGCCCAGCTAGCAGGCCCACTGGCACTGGGTCAGGGGCACCTTATTCTAAGGGCCCCTGCCCTTCCCACTGGCCACGACTTTCTGCCCCAGCTTCTTCCAAGGAGTCAGGGTCTTGCAGAAGGACTGAGAGACCCAGGTTAGTGACCTGGACCGAGTGAGGGGGGGGGGGGAGGAGCCACAGCCCAAGAGGGTCCACTTACCGGTCTGCCGTCCAGCCCAATGGGACCCTGCAAGCAGAGAGAGGCCAGAGGTAAAGACCAAGCCCCTCAGTGTCTGCCACAGGGGCTTAAGGCTCCAGCAAGTTAGGGTTCAAGTCTCTGCTTGACCACTTGCTGGCTCTGTGACCATCGGTAAGCCTCAGCCTCGGTTTTCCACCCTAGCATGGAGATGAGAACAAGAGAACCTTCCACAAAGGGTCCTTGTGAGGAGTGAGTGGAATGCATCTGCCAGGGGCCAGGCAGGATGGAGAACCGATGTGGCCATTGCCCTTGCTATCACAGACCCTCTTTACCCCGAGTGGACAGCGGACACTGTGCCCCTAGAGAGGCAGGGGTTGGCCAGCACTGAGGCCTGTGGAGGAGGGGAGCTCGCTGCTCCTCTGCCCTCCCTCTTAGAACATGTCTTGGTCCCCTTAGGCAGGGGTCAAAGGACATCCAGACGGCCACCTCACTGCCCCGTCCTGGTGGATCTCCCCTCAAAGCTGGGTGGGAGGCTGCTTCCCTGCGGTCATCATCCATTTCTCATTCCAGTGTCCCACTGGGTCTATCAACCTGCGACGTCACTTGCCTATTCCTGTCCTGCTGCCCCTTTATTTCTATATTTATTTCCCTGTCCTTTCTTGCACTATGAGTCATGCGCCCAGCTACTCTCCTTGGTTGTTCTCCATGAAAGGCTGTGGGAGAGGGTCCTCAATGACCGGAGTTTGGAAGGGCAAGAACAGCTTGAGGGCTGGCCCTGCATGAAGTTTCACCCAGCCAGGCCCAGGGGTCACCGGGGACCCAGCGAACCTCAACCTCCCCACTTACCGGAAATCCAGGAAAACCTCGAGTGCCCGGCTGACCCTGAAAAGAATAGAGAGGAGAGAGGATGGGTGAGGGGGAGATGAAGCTAATCCTCAGTCCCCTGGTTCACCTTTGCTCCAAGAGCGTCCGTGGGTTCCTTCCCATTCCTCTGTGATCATCTGGGAGAGACCCTTGCCATGGTGAGCTGGCTGGGAGGGAGGATGGAGAAAGATGGAAGCAGAACATCATAGGAAATCTCCTCCAAGGACTGGGAGTGGAGAAGGGAAAGGGGGCGCCAGCATCCCTTGAGTCTTCCTGGGACATAGCCTCCGAGAGCTCCTTGTTGCCTGGATGCCCTGAACCCCAGCATGTAAACAGGCGGATGGAGAGCAAGGACGTGGGGACTCAGCTCACAGCACACTGAACTCCTGGACTGCGGTTCTCTAAGTCCCTTTTATTTATACAGGCATTGCTCACGGCCACTTATCCAAGGATGGTTTGGCTATCAGAACCTGACCTTCAGAATGTGTGTTTTCAGGCCAGAATAGGTCAACTTGCTCACTTTCCTCTACCCTGGCTGGCAGGCCTCTCCTAGCTGGGCAGTCTCTGGATCCCCTACTCTTTGTGGGATGCAGGTCACTCATGTCCATTTTCCTGGAAGTGGAGTGCAACGTAGACAGGTATTCAGGTGGGAGACTAGAAGCAGGTTCACTGGTCACAGCCCAGTGGTTTATGGTCAAGATTCAAGACAAAAGAGATGTGCCAAGGTTACAAGCAGCACGAGGCTGTGCAGATCCAGGGCTGGTAACAGAGCGCTGAGAAACATGAGGCCTATCACTTCCCTTCTCAAGAACCGGCAAGGGTTCTCTTCTACTCACACACGATTCAAGGTCATCCTCAGTCTCATCCCCAACCACCATTCTAGCTCCTTTCCTGCCCCACCTCCCCACCTGCTCTTTGCTAGGCACACTGGCTCACTCGCTTTTCCCTGGACCACCACACCTTTCCCATGTTCAGCCCTCAGCTTGGAGGCTCCCCTTGACTGAGGTGGTCACAATTTCTACCCATTTTTGGGCTTTTGAGTCTGGCTGCATCTATCACCAATGGCTGTGTGACTGAGCAAGTTGTCTAGCCTCTCTGTGCTTGTTTCCTCATCTATAGGATGGAGATGACAGTATAACCTCATAGAGTCATTAAACTACATTCAGTTATACAGATCTTCCTCTGCTTATGATGGGGTTACATCCCTACAAACCCATTGTAAACTAAAAATATCCTAAGTTGAAAATGCATTTAATACCCCTAACCCATCAGACACCATAGCTTAGCCAAGTCCACCTTAAACGTGCTCGGAACACTTACATTAATCTACAGCTGGGCAAAATCATCTAACACAAGCTTATTTAATAATAAAGTGTTGCATGCTCATGTAATTTATTGCATCCTGTACCGAAAGTGAAGAACAGGACGGTTAAGTGTATCGATCGTTTACTCTGGTGATCGCGCGGCTCGCTGGCAGCCGCGGCTCGCTGCTGCCGCCAGCACCGCAGAGACTATGGTACTGCGTATCACTAGCCCTGGAAAAGATCAAAATTCAAAACTCGAAGTACGGTTTCTACCGAAAGCATATCACTTTCGCACCATCGTAAAGTCAAAAAATCACAAGTCCAGCCATGGTAGATCCGGGATGGTCTGTATTTGTAAAGACTTTTGAAATGGCAGCTGCCATCATCAGATGTTAGTTGGACTGAACCGAATCAGGAGCGCCAGAATAAAGCAAGGCTGCTTTTGAGCCCAATACATCTTAGGATCAATGGAGGTTTGTCCTTGCCAAGCAGTACTTTCAGAGTCAGATCCCATCCAGAGGAAGATTTCTCTGCTGTGATCCATCTGCTGTGAAGCTGAAACATTTCTGGGTTGCTGGGGTCCTCCTTGCAACTGTGGACATAAGTGCCCAGAGGCCTCTGCTCAGGAGACATGCTCAGGGGACAAGGCTGGGTGGGACGGGGACCCTGCCATGAGGGTGGGTGACCTGGTCAGGCAGGGAGCAAGCTGGAGAATGCTGCAGGCTCAGGATGGGCTTGTGGCAGGCATCCAAAACGCCTGAAGGAGGAGATGCCATTCATAGATCAGAAGAGCCCCGGGCTTCTCTCCTCTCGGGGATAAGTGATGCTAAGAATAGCACTAAGGAGAAAACCCGGAAACCGTGCAAAGTAACCCCTGAAACCTCCCAGTGTAAACTTTCAACTACTCTGAATGCTGAGACGCCTGAAGAAAAGGTCAGCAGGAGAGGATTCCAAGAAACATCTTCAAGTCCTGCTCCGGATGATGTTTACACGGCAGGGATAATCACATGGTTTGCTAATTACAGAGCCTGCCCTGGGAGCAGGACGCCTCTCTCCAACTCAGAGCCAAATCCAGGGCGAACGAGGGCTTTTTCAGGGATCTTGGAGGAATGTTGTCGACCAAATGGAAACTGGGACTCTGCTTCCTGGAGAGGCTGGGCCTGGGTAAGGCACTCGGAGGGGCCTGGAACTGGCTTCTAATTTACATCTCCTCCGCTACATGCTGAGGCTGGACATCTCCTCCCATGAGCACTGGCCGGTCCTATTTATTCGTGAACTGCTGGTCTGTATTCTTTACCAGTAATTTCTACTACGTTATTTGTCTTTGTCCTATTGGTTTGAGTAAAGCTCTCTGTCAAGAACTGTAACTCCTTGAGAGTCAGAGGTGTTGCTGCAAATATTCTTTCCAATTTGGCATCTGTCTTTTTTATGGTATATTTTCTGCCATGTGGAAGTTTTACATTTATGTCAACAAACTGATCGGTCTTTTCCTGGGGCTGCTGGGTCTTACGTCACGTTTCAAAGGGCCTTCGCGGGTTCAGGATTATAAATGTCTGCTCGTGCTTCGTCCTTTATTTTATGGTCTCATGGTTGACGTCTGAGGATTTTATTCATTGGAAATTCATTCTGATATAACAAGTGAGGGAGAGATTCAGCTTTTTTTTTTTTTAAGCTTTTTTTGGGTTTACCTTTTTCTAAACGGCTTGTCAGTTGTCCCAGCCTCATTTCCTGAACAATCTATTTTTCTCTTCCTATTGTGAAATGAAGCCTTTATCATGGACCAAATTCCCCTACGTATATGACTTTAATTCTGGCCTCCTCACTCTGTTCTATTTGTTGTTTTAATTGCTCTGTTTTTGACATACACTTTGATATCTGGCAGAACAATTAGTCCTGTCCCCCAGCCCCCTCACTCTATTTTTCAGAATTTTCCTGAAATTTTTGCAAGCTTATTTTTTTCCAAATGAAATTGAATATTGTTTTGTTGGACTCTGAGCCGCATAAAAATTCACTGGAATTAGAATCATATTACTATTATGGATTATAGACTTATTTGTAGATTAATTTATGGATCAATATTATGTCCTTCTATACAAAAAGAAGAGAAATAAGCTTTGCATCGCTCCCAAATGTCCTCCCTAACTCAAGGCCAGGCCGGAGAGGGAACTGGGGGGTCCCTGCTGTTCTGAAGCAGACCCCTGCATCTACTGCTCCCTGCCTTCCTTCTACCTGCAACTCGTGCAGGGTAAAGCAACATAGATAGAAAGAAGGTCCTGGGTGGAAAGAGTCTACCAGGAAGTCTCCCTTTCCTCTCATCTAATCCTGAAAGAGGCTCAGTCATGCATCTGCCTGAAGCCTGCCTCGTTTTACCGCCCCCCCTCCAAGCCGGTGCTGACCATCTTTCCAACAAGACTCTGTGCTGGTAAATGTCTAATCGCTGGCTGGGGTGGGGGACAGTGGGAGAGGAGAGCTGTATTCTGTACAGCACTTGCCAATTTCTGTGTATACATACTCCCTCCACGGCCGATTGCAAGCTACCAGTGTGATGTCACTGAACAGAGTTGGGAGTGGTGTGCACGACCTGCTCTCGCAAGCCAGTGTGAGCCAGCTCCAGCACCCCGCCTGCTGTGACCTCCAGCAGCAGATGGAGTACCAAACGTGCCCCCTTGGATGTCACCAGGACATCTCAAATTCATCACGTTCAGATTAAACTCATCCGCCCTGGCAAAATCTGCTTCTCCCTCTGGGGAAGGCATCACCGTCCCTCTGTTACTCAAGTCAGAAATGTGGGGTCACCTTGTATCCCTCCTTGTCCTTTAATCCCCATCTTTATCATCACTAAATCCTGCCAATTCTACCTCCCAAACATCTCAAAGGTCTAGCCCTGCCACCAGCCCCACTGACTGCTCCGCTCCGGGCCTGGATTATTGCAGGTGCCTCCCAGCCAGGCCCCCACCTGCAGCCTCTTCTAAAGATGCTCCGTGCCAGAGGGGGGAGCACAGATCTTTTTAAACTGCAAATCTGATTGTGTCCTCCTCAGCTGAACACAACCCAAGGGCTCCCCACTGCCCTCAGGATGAAATCCTGACCCCTGAACGTCATGTCCAGGTCCTTCATGATCCGGCCCTTGCTCACCTCGCCAGCCTCGCCTCTCACCATCCTTGCCCTTGTTTTACTCTGGGAAGAACTTTCTCCCTTTACCAATAAATAGCCTATGGAAACCTCTCCTGCCTCAGGGTCTCAGTGCGCAACCCCAGCCTGGTTACCTGGGTAACCTCTGCTCCGCCTTGATCACAGTTTAGTTATCTCTTCCCCCAGGAAGCCTTCCCTGCCTGACCCCACCCCAAGTCAGGTGCCTCCTCCGTGTGCCCACAGCTCCCTAACCGTCCCTGGAGGAACACTGACTGTCTCTATTGTAATCACTATGGGGTTGCTGGTCTCTCTGCAAAGGGGCAAGAGGCCTCGGTAAGGTTTCCATTGTCTACCCACCATCTAGCAATATTTGCCTAACAAATACTAATGGGATGAATAAACAAAGAAACACTCAATAGGTGTGTTGACCTGGTGTGGGGTGTCTCCTTGTGAATGAGGGCTGGAAGTTCAGAGAGCTCCTCCAGGCCCCCGAAGGGAAGCTGGGGGCCTCAAGCAGGGAATGAACTCCCCTTGAGATGGGGTTATTTCCTAGCCTGGCAGATGACCTTCCCAGCGCCTGCTGGGCCAGCCAGGTCTGGAGGTCCCAGCCTCCCCTCTGTTTAATGGGGCACCCGCTCTAGCATCTTCCCGCGTCGGAATGTGAACCAACCTTCCCCACAGTGCCTGGGTGGTTCTCCCTTTGATCAGACCATTTCTGAAACTTCAAGAGAGGGGGCAGGTGGCCCCTGAGAGCGGCAAGGCTGGTTTTTATTAGCAGCATTTATTCTGGGCCCTTCCTGGCCGAGCTGAAAGCCACATGTTCCCCATCATCCCCGGCCACAGAGGGCTTGCCCACTTGACCTCCACCCCTTAATGACAAACAGCCCCTTTGTCTTCCCCGTCCCCTGCTCTCACCAGCTCGGGTGGCTTCCCAGGAGGAGCTGAGGTGGTTGCCCTGGTGTCTAGTGAGGACCAGCAGGGGCAGCCCCTGTCATCTGTGTGATGGTCACCTACACAGGCCAAAGTCCGAGGACACTGGGCTTGGTCAAGCCTCCTGGTGCCATAAAACTTCTCCTAGCACCAACACAGCACTCAGAGGGAGAAGTTTTTTCTCCTTAAGGTAAATATCCTTTGTAAACAGTAGAGCTTAAAACATGGATGTTGGGGAAAGAATGCTGGCTGTGGAATGAGGCCGACCTGGCCCAACCCCAGCTCCAGCATGGACTAGCTGGGGGACCACAGGCGAGTTATGACACTCAGCATCCTTCTCTGTGAAAGGGGCTGGCAGGCCTGCCTCACAGCTTCGTCAGGAGGACTGAAGGAGACTGGCGCAGACCCAGGCTTTCAGCACAGGACCCAGGATGCGAAAGGTGACCAGGACATGGAAGCTATCACTTGCTACCTGGACAGAAGGTACTTTTCACCACTGGAATCAAATCCATTGCAGGAGGTGTGTTCCTGATTAGGTTGATGCACGCCGGGCGGAAGCCGCGGGGGCTGAGGCAGACACCACCCGGGGCATGTTCTCCCTAAGTGAGGCCTCTCAACAACTTATAGGTAGCCTGTTGACAAACTGCTGCTGAAAGACGCTGCTAAAAGGGTGCTAGAGGACCAGCATGACCGACACAATGGAACATCTGAGGTCAGACTGGGAGGCAGGCAGAGACGGTAGCCAAAGGGTAGGACTTGTGTTCAGTGTTACTGCTAACAGGTCCTCCCAGGCTCGGCCTCCCCTTGCCCTTAGAACCTGGGCACTGTCTTTCCCCGTGACCTTCCATCTCCTAGTCATCCTGGCTGGGCAGCACCTTCTCCAGGAACAACCGGGCTCAGGGCATCCATGCTGTGGCTCCCCCAATACACCAGGAGGCTTACAGCCCATCAGGGCAGTGGCCAGGCAAGCCCAGAAGCACAGAGGAGGGTAACCCCCCAGGCTGGCCATCTGCTACAGCACTGGGGCTTCAAAGTGCAGACTGAGCCACACGGCCTGGGCTGAGTGATCAAATCCCAGTGTGGCCACACTCTAGTGTATGACCTCGGGCAAGTCAACCTCTCTGTGCCTCACTGTTCTCATCCATAGAATGGAGGTGCTAACAGTACCTACCTGTGGGGTTCTTGTGAGGATGGAGTGGGTTACCGTGCATAAAGGCCTTAGGATGCTGCCTGCCACAGAGTAAGTGCCCACGGTCAGTCCTTAGCATTACCGCTGGGCTCTGAGCCAGAGGAAACCTTGCCGAGAAGGCAGTGTCTATGCAGCCCAGGCCCTGACCTGCCTGCCAGCCCTGCTCCGCAGCACCATCCTTCAGCTCCTTCTCTGACCGCCCCCAGTCTCCCAGCAGCCCGAAGTGTCTCAACCTCTGAGCTCCCAGCTCTCGCCACAGCCCCTCCCTAGCTGCATGGATCATCGGGACCGCTCCCTTGGACGTGACTTAGCAATTTGCTCTCCGACCCTCTCCCTAGACTGCGGGTGGGAGAGACTCCTGCTTCCTGCTGGCTTTCCCCATTAAAGGCAGGGAAATGGGCAGTCTGGGCTTCATCCATCCACTAGGCTAGCCTCAGACTCCTAGAGGCTAGCCCTCTGCTCCCCTCACTGTCTCACGGTGCATAGCAGGTCAGGAAAAGGACACAGCAGAGTGTGAGACAGCAGCCTGTTGCTGTGGTAGAAGCCTGGGTGCCAGGGGTCCTGGGTGCTAATCCCGCCCCAGCCTCTGTGTGGGCGTGGCCTAGCAAACCCCTTCCCCTCTCTGGGCCTCAGTTTCCCCTTCTAAGAGGGCTGTGCTAGACCATCACTGAGCTCCCTTCCACCCTGACATTGTGGTGATTTTATTGAAGTCCTATGGTTCGGGCACTCTTTGAGAAAAACAGCCAGTCCTCCTTCCCATAGTCACAATATCTTCCTGCATCATCGCCCACGTCCCCCTTTTGGTCCCTAAGGGAGCATATCAGAGGGGAAGCCTCTCTGATTTTCCCAAGCCCCTGCCACCAGGGGAAGGTACTAAGGCACAGAACCCAGCAGAACACAGAAATGAGCCTTCGAGGGTGAGCGGTGGGTTGGGTCTCTGCAAGACCAGGAGTGGGTGCCTGGGTCAGGGAACCAGGACTCCGGCTATCTGCTGCGTGGGCTCCGGAAATAAGGCTTGTCCTCTGGAAAGCTGGAGCAGCCCCTCGGGAGAGGCAAGCATTCTCCCCTCTGCCTGTGAGCAGCAGGGCGGCCTCACAGCTGCTGTGGTGTGGGGCTAGAGGGCAGACCCCGCGCCCCTCTCCCGAGAGGCTGCAGTTGAAGTATATTTAGTCAGGTCACTTTCCTTAACACCAACAGCAGTACCGAGCAGACCACATCACACGCAGCGGCCGCCACCCCCGAGGCACAGCCGGGACTTGTGCTCCCTCCACCCCCAAGCCCTTTTCATTAACTCATCCTGCCCCCCACCCCGAAGAAGAGCAAAAACCACTTACAGGGGGGCCACGGGGACCGATGATGGACATGCCGGCATCTCCTGGGGCCCCCTGTGGGAGAGAGAAAGAGAGAGGAGAGGGCGAGGGAGCAAGGGGCAGGGACAGGGGAGCGGGGAAAGAGAAAAAGGAGGAGCTGGAAGGTGGGAAGCAGGAGCAGACGAGGGTGGGGGCCTAACCAGGGGACAAGGGGGGCCTAGGACAAGGGGGGCCAGAGGATGGGGAGGAAGATGACGGCATCAGAGGAGAGGAAACTCGAAGGGGATGAATGGAGCATTCAGGAGGGAATGAGAAGGGCGGCAGGGAAGCAGGAGGAAGGCAGAGAGGAGATGTGAGCGACAGCATGAGGTGTGGGGACCAGGGAAAGAGCGTGGTAGGATCCCAGGCCAGGGAGGGGAGGGAAGAGGACTCAGTGCAGTGATGGGCAAGAGGGTGGCACAGGGAGGGAGGGGACACTCAGCTCAGCCAGGGCTGCCCAGGCCCAGAGGCCTGCCCCCGAGGCCCTGCTTAGGATGCTCTCCAGCCTGCCTCAGCCCCACCCAAGTTTCTAAACCCCTGAGGTCTTCTCCTGCCCCTAGCCCCGAATACCCATGCGGCTGCCCACCCTGCATGGTGAACAGGCTTGCCCCGTGGGTGGAGTTGCTGAAAACAGACAATGGGGATCAGGCACACACTCACTGTGTGGGCCCAGCAGCCCTGAGCCTAAAGGCTGGAGATACCTCAAACTTCCTAGTCCTGGTCTGAGAATGCTACCGAGGGGTTAAGTCCGGGGCAGAATGTTCAGCCCTGAGAGGATGGTGGTTGCTGCTGTGCTGGGAGCTCAAGTGCTGTCCAAGGACGGCTGAGCTGCCCAGATAATCCGGGTGTGTGTGGACTGATGGGGAGGGGAGACAGAAAGAGGATGAAGGGTGTATGGAACACAGATGAGGATGAGAGGCGATGCTCTGGCAGGACTGAGACTCGGCCCTGCTTGGAGGAGGGGAGGATGCTGCTTCTCACCGGGAATCCACTCCTCCTGGCAGAGGAGACACCCAGGCCCTCACTTGCAGGTCTTGTTCTGCCAGGCAAGTCACGGAACCTCTCTGAGCCCACACACCTCCTCTGTGCACCAGGGTGCTAAGAGCTGCTCTGCTGCCCTCAGAGGGCAAGGGACATACACACATTTGTAAGATGTCATGCCTCACACCCAGATGAGGAGCGATTTCAAATTCGTAACTGTCGATGCCATCACAGTTATACAGTAATTTTTATACAAGGTAGCATCGTGTGATGGCTAAGAGCCAGGAGGCTTGGGTTTGAAGCCCAGCTCTGCTCCCTTCCAGCTGTGACCTTGGGCTGCTTAACTTCCCTCTGCCTCAGTTTCCCTGTTTGTAAGGCAGGAATAGTAGCACCTGTTCATAGGGTAGATGTGAAAGGTTCAGGAGATAAGGTTGTCAAGTGCTGAGAAGAAAGCCTGGGATCTGTGGGGCTGGCAAGTGTTGGCTATTGCCCATGGACAGTGATGTGTCCTGCCTTTCTCCTGGGCAGTTGAGACCCCTGAGAGGGTGGGACCAACAGTCTTTGTTCCATTTGGAGGAAACCAGACATGGTGGTTGTGGCCCCAACCTTGGAGTCAGACACGCCAGGGCTCCTGTCCAGCTCTATGACTTCCCGCTCTGTGACTGCCTCTCTGTGCTTCACTTCCTGCTCATGTAAATGGGAACAGTGAGGCCCCTGGAAGGGCTGTGTCGGTGTTAACTGGGAGAACAGAGACAAAACAATTAAAACTGCACCTGCTGCAGTTTGTGCTCTATACTCGGTGGCTGCTATTATTATTGTTGTCATTGTTATTATTTTGGAGTCAGGGAGATTCTACTGCAGAGACACACTGCAGCGATGCACAGGCAAGGAAGTAGAGAGCTGGGCACCAGGCGGTCTGGCTTCTAGCCCCTGCTCATCACTATTGCTGTGGGGACTTGGGCAAGCCCCACCCCCTCTCCGGGCCTCAGTTTCCTCATCCGTAAAGTGAGCTGGTTAGATGTGTTGCTCTGTGTAATCTCTCAGAACCCACCAGGTCTGGGGTTCCAGGGGCTCCACTCTACAACCCTGGGAGTCTCTCTGGGCATTTCCCTGGGGGACTCTGAGGCAGCACAGAGAGAGTTTCTGAGGGCACCAGTGGGCTGGGGGAGGGGCTAGAATCAGCTACACAAAACAGCGATTGGTACTCTCCCTGCCTCCAGGAAGGGTGGACCGCCTAAGGCTGGGAATGAGTGATGAGGCCACGTGCAGCCTCAGCAGGCGGGGGAGGCCCACTCAGCCAGGGAAGCTGGGACCTCAGCCCAGGAATCCAAGACTTCTGCCGGATGGTGTGGAAGCTGTTAGGAAACTGGGCCGTGAGAGGCTGCGAGGGCAGAGCAGGCCTGGCTGGCACGCTGAGTTGGGGCCTGCACGCTGAGAGGAGGGCTGAGATGGGCGCCTCTGAAAGCAACCCCAGGAGTCCGTGGGGTGGAAGCCAGTCTGGGGCGGAAGGGCAGAGGGGAAAGCACACACTCACCTTCTCGCCTGGTTGGCCCTTTACGCCCTGGGGCAGCCACATGCAACACAGGGTGCAGGAAAGAGAGAGGGAGGGAGAGAAAAAAGAGAGGATGAGGGAAGCACACACACAAGAATCTGTGTTAATGGCACAATGACCAAACAAAAGAAATCACCGTGAAACAAGAAACTGAACCAAACACAGATGCTGGCACGTGGCGGCTCCGTGTCCAACAGGCACAGTGTGTGGACAGCTGTCTCACCCTGTGGTCCGGCCCCAGCTGGCCCTTCCAGATAACTGAGAGAGAAGCACGGTCTGGGGCCTTAAGAAGCCCTGTCTGAAACAGATTAGTGGCTACAGGGGAAAAGGGGTGAGGGGTGGGCACAAAGGGGGAAGTGGTGCACCTACCACACGACTGACAAACAATAATGTACAACTGAAATTTCACAAGATTGTAAGCTATCATAAACTCAACAAAAATTAACTTTAAAAAAGAAACAAAAAGAAAAAGAAGCTCCTCTGTGAGTGTGTGTGTGTATGTGTGTGAAGAGAGAGAGACAGGCAGACAGACAGAGACAGAGAGAAAAGGAGAACCCACCCAGGTCAGAACATCTACCTGAGCAGCCATGGCCCCAGCTGGCGGAGTCGTTTGAGGTGGGGGTGGGCGTGGGGGAGACTTCCCCAAGGACTGCATTGTGGAGTGGGGTCTGCTTGGTTTGAAGGTCCTGATGAGCACCAAGCACAAAGCTTTGCCAAGCTAGACACATGAGGAGTTGTGAGGGCTGGCCAGGCAAGACGGCAGGAGGGGGCATGGAGGAACGTGGGAGGACAGATAGTAATGCCCACACATCTGGGAGGACCGAGGACGAGTCCCTGTAACCACAGTGACCAGCGGTGGACAGCTCCAATCCACCCTAATCTGCAGAAGCCAGTGGCGCCACCTCTGGTGAACTATGGGAACAACTCAGGCATTTCACACCCACTGGCCGCTCTAATCCTTATCAGGCGGCTCATGCCAGGACACCTACTGGGTAGCCAAATGGGTCCATTGACACATTTAAAATAGCACAAGCAGCATGGAAGCCCCAAAGTGGCTTGAAAATAGCCTGAGGTAGAAGGAAATGGAAAGACCTCCTGTGGCTCTTCCTCCTGCCCCCACCCCTGTGGGTCAGAACCTGGATCCAATGGCCACTTTCCAGGGGGTCATGTCCACAGAGCCCAAGAAGGAGGGTGGGAGGCGGCAGCCCACCCGAAGGCTGGCCGCTGCACTCAGCGTGGAGACTCCTGAAGCTCACCCATTAGGAGCAAGGACTTTGGGGTCTGGGAGTCAGCTGGGGTACGAAACCCAACTCCATTGCTATCCTGGGCAAACTGAGTCTCAACACGCTCATCAACAAAACGAGACCTTGGACGGGTGATGGTGGAGAGCATGCCTGGCTCAGGTCCACCCACAGCGAGCCCCTGAGAAAGGCTGGATGAACGTCGTGTGCCTGCTCTATACAGGGAAGGACCCAGTGACAGCTTAGGAGACTTGGGGTTTGGAGCTGGAGAAGTGAAGTGGAGCAGGAACCCCACAGGGCTGTGGTCTGGGAAGTGGCGGGAGAGCCCGCCAAGGGGTGGCCCAGGGCTCCAGCCCCCATGTCTTGATAGAAAGCCCTTGGCTGAGCCCTGGGGAGCTCAAAGCTCTGTGACATGGAACACTTGTCCTGAACCTCTGAAATGTCCCAGGTCCCAGGCCTAGGCACTGTGGCTTCACCCTAAGGATCAGCCCCTCCTTAGAGCTGTGATGCCAATGAGGGAGATGGAGAGAAGCAATGTCAGGGTCAAGGGCACAGGTCTGGAGTCAGGCTGCCTGGATTAAAGTCCCTGATCAGCCACCTCCCAAGGCCATGTGACCTTGGGAAAGACACTTAACATCTGAGCCTCAGTTTCCTCATCTGAAAAATGGGGGTGGGAGCCGTGACTACCTCGTGCAGTTCTCGTGAGCTCCTGTGGGCAAGGTCTCAGCACAGTGCCCAGCACATGGTTAGCACTCTCAAGTGTCAGCTCTGATCTGGATGCCTTTTCTCCAAGCACCACACCAGGCACGCAAACTCACACAAGGATGCCACACCCAGGCTGAAGGCCAACCAGCCAGGAGGTGAGGTTAGGAGGCAAAGCATGTGAGTGACATGGAAGGATGGCGTGGGGGTAGTCAGGGGCATGGGGAGCCGGGTGGAGGCGGAGGCTGATGGCTGGTGGGCAGGCAGTCAGGGGTCAGATGGGAGCGTAGCTTGGGCCATGTCCTAGAGGAAGCTGGGGGTGAGGCCGGCACGAGACCACCACAGCCTCAGGCTGCCACCAGGTGCCTGTGCTGCCCTCTCTAGGCCCCTCGGAGGCTGGAAGCCACCAGGAAACACTGGTGCTGGGCCTCAAGGCCTATTGCCGGCCTTCCCATTTCTGAGACGCGCTCTCCCTGTCAAGCCTTCTCCTTCTCCTTTTGCCACCTTAATTTTTCAGCAGGAAACATTAAATGCTTTAACTCCCAGCCTCCTGGTGAGGATTTGGAGGCACAGCCTGGAAGCAAGCCCGTCTGAGCTGAGCCGGCTCCACCGCAGTTCCCCTAGAGCATTTCATGGTTGCAATTCTCGCCATCTTTCGCTGCTCTTGCTGGGGATAGCGGCAGGAGCAGCCGTAAATCTGAGGGTGGGCCGGTGGAGCGGGTGGGAGTCCTCTCGATGGCGAGAGGAGCTCAGGCCTCACCCTGTCACCCAGTAGGTGATCGGCAAAGGGCTTTATTCATGCAACTTCTTGGATTTTTGCTTTGCCATGGCAGCTCTCTGGAGAGGAAAGCCATATTTCAAGATCTGAAGGACTGCAATAAACTTCCTCCCTTCTCCTCACCTGTCCCTTTCTGAAGCAGACTTGGGTGGGGGAAGGGAGTGGTCTGGCTCCCTCCTCGGGGCTGGAGTAGGCAACACCTTGCCATGGCTTGGAGGACAGGCCAGCATAGAGAAGCAAGCAATGGCCACCCAAGCAGGTACAAATGCACCAACTCACCACACGTCCAGGCATCCCAATGGCACCTTTGTCTCCCTGATGAAGGAGGCAGAAACAATTAGACGTGGCTGAGCCGGGCCAGCAGGCAGAGGACCTCATGTGCTAGCTGTGTGCTCGAGACCTGGTTTGCACGGCCAGCTGGGATGATGCCCAGGTGTTGTGTGGGTGAACTTGCCCACTCAGCACCCACAGACGGTTTGGCAAGCAGCCACCCCTATCACTATCCACACTCAGCCATGGTGCTGTGGAAAGAGCACTACCATAGGAGCCTGGTCACCAGCCTGGGCCTCAGTTTCCCTATGTGTTTCATAAGGAGTCCAAGGCCCTTTCACCCTTAGACTGCTGTTGCCACAATCCATCCCAACTATGGCTAGGATGTGCCGAATCCTTGCCACGCTCGACTTCAAGGCACAGAGCAGGGTGAGTGGCAGCTCCCATGTGACAGATGGGTGAATCACTTCCCTAGGTCTGTCTTGCCAGATTGGGGAGCAGTGCCCACACTCCCTGGCCTCTCCCTGGACCCTCTGTCTGAGAGGGCTGTGGACAGAGCCCTTCTCCACCCTCCCTCCTCTCGGCCACCCCTGGCACCCACAGGAAGGACCGTGAGCCATGTGGATTCAGCTGCATCACGAGTTTCAGACGCTCAGAAGGAACCACTTTGTTTTATAGCCAGGGGTTACATCTTCTCACTCCGGAAATCTGCTTATTAAGTTTTGTTCCTCCCCCTTTTGGTAGAAAATATTTTTTTGCAATCATATGTGTGCAGACATCATAAAACCTGGGGTGGGGCCTGGGGTTTGCTAGGAGCCTGGGAGGACGGGAAGCAATGGGGGTGGAACATCAGATGATGTTTGTCCTACCCCGCTGGGCAGGAGAGAGCTGGGTTCGTGGGTTCCCATGAAGGGTGTGGGCATTTCTGGGGTGATTCTGTATTTACCGACCCCACTGAAGCAAAATGCCTTGAGGGACAATTAGCATCTCAAGATGTATGTGGATACACCAGAGAACAGCAATTGGCTCTGAAATTAGGCACTTGTTACCGTACATTGTCAAGACTGACGGCATCTTTAGTAAAAAGTTCAGGCTTTGTGAAAGAGTGGCAGGGCAGCAGCATTGGCTATAAGCATCGATCTGTGTCCTTAACCTCCCTGAGCATCCGCATCTCTCTCCCGGGGCTGCTGGGAGGATGCCATGAGATGATGTTTCTGGAAAGCTTACCCCTAGCGCCTGGCACCTGGTGAGTGCTGCGTACATAGCATCTATGGGTACTAAGACCAGGAAGGCCACGGGCAAGTCAGGTTTATAAGTCTGTTGGTACTTCACACAACAAGGGACCAGCATCAGCAAATCTTTCCGTGGGTCACTCCCAGGTCCCTTCATGTGGAAGCATGAGCAGGACCAGGACCCGTGGATCGGTGGTCTGCCCTTCCTGCTGAGGCCACCAGGCCTGCTGGACATGGGCTGTGACATCCCCATGGCCCACTCACTCTCGGGCTTTTGAATGATATTGCAGGATGGGTGTTTTGGTTGCTTCTCGTTTCTTTTTTAAAACTAATGTTCTTTGCAGTCCTGGCCATAAAATGTTCAGGGTAGGGACAGGCATGGAATGGCCAGGGACTGGAAACCACGCGTAGCAGCCCCTGTTCTGTGAATTGCCCCCAAATGCTTTTTAAAGGTGGACGTTGTCAGAAAAAAACAAAGTCTGCCCACGTTCCCACATCATCTGATTTTTCACCTCCTTGGATTTCATGGGACCTATTTACCCATCCTCCTTCACTTCGGGGCTCATACTTACTAGGAGAATTTCCATTTTCAAAGGCTAAACATTCTCCCACATGCCTTTCCTTAAGAAAGTCGCTGTTGGACTTGAATTCTGGAAGCTGTTGGATTAGTCAAGAGGTTACAGTATAATTCACATCTAAAAGGTGAGTAATTGGGATAAGAGGGATGCACAGAAGGGTCTGGAATCGAATGGATGTGGCCTTCAGTTCAGGGAGACAGGGCAGCCTGGTGCCAGCCCCGGCTCACCCTCCACACCCCACCTCCTCCTCTGACTGACTACAGCATCTTGCCTGAGTCATTACCTGTCCAAGGGCCCATGGGATCCAGTACTCAACACATCCATGCCCCAGGCCACACCCCACAGAGCAATGTCTTTGAAGACTTTAAAGATGGTTCTCAAATGTCGAGCGTGGGCCACAGGAAACGGCAGCATGGAACGGTGTGTGATAACACAGGCCTCCAGCAGGTCTACACTGAAGCTTGGACAACTGGGCAAGGCGTTTTACCTCTCTGAGTCTCAGTATCCTCATCTATAAAATGGGCATAATAACACCCACTTCCCTGAGTTGTTGAACAAATCAGACGTATGAAGAGTGATGAGCACAGTGCCTGGCATGCATTAAGGTCTCAGTAAGAAATGGCTATTCGTATTATTTCTATTTTTGTCCCAAAGCCTCCGTGGTTACCTGTCATAGCCTCTCTAGAATTCAGAAATGGTAACCGGGAGGAAAACAAAGGTTTTGAGTCTACTCTTATGAAGGCATAGGCCGAAGTGGGGATAGTGGTCTTAATCTAGGCTGGTATGCAGAAGGATACCCAGTAAGCCAGTGGGCTAGCTCCCCTTCCAGCCCCCCATTGTAGGGTCACCAGTCTGGAAGTCAGGTCCAGCACTGGAAGGGCCTGCCTGGGGCCCCAGGAGGGGCACCAAGAAGCTTCACCCTCAGCTATAGGTCAGAGACGCTGGAGAGAGGCCTCTCACCCAGGTGCACCTGGAGAAAAGCAGCCACCCAACCTGGCCAGTCCTTGGATTGAGAAAGAGCTCACGAGAGGCGCAAAGGAAGGAAGAAATGAAAACTTACCGGGAGGCCAGGCCTTCCAGTGGGACCCTGAAAGAAAGGGGGAAAGAGTGAAATTTATGAAGGTCAGGGTATCATAACACCTGCGGGATCCGCACTCCTAGCCAGCTGTGTGACCTTAGAGCCACATGCGCTCTATGAGCCTCTGTTATGTTATGAAGAAAATGAAGGGAGGGCCTTGATCACTAGGCTTCCTTTCAGTTCTAGCATTCATTCATTCATTCATTCACTCATTCAGAAAAGCAGTTGGTGGGGGAGTTTCCTCCAAGCCAGGCCCAGGGTAGCTGCAGGGAACAGAAAGATGAGAATGTCTCCTCCCATGTTCCTGTCCCTCATGACTGAAGGATCATTAGGGCTGCAGGCCTCACCAGCACATCCCCTCTCTCTGGGCCTTTCTGCCTCACTCACTGCAATATTCTGTCCACCACTCATGTGTGCTGGCCCTGACCTGGGAAAGGGCCCGAGGGGGTCAGGGCTTGGTCTTCCCTGTCCTGCCACACAGGAGATGCCTGCTCTGATGAAGCAGGTCTGCACGGGACGCCTCTGCTGGACCTGCCACATCTGAGCTGTTGGAACATGACCATGGAGCAGGGGGTGGTAGAGGGTGGGGGCATCCCCAGGGGGCCTCTTCCCTTCCGTTGAGATGGTGAGGGAGGCAGTGGGACTTCCTTCCTTTGACCCCTCCAACCAGCTTCAGATCATGCTCTCCACGATGAGTCAGCACTGGGCGAGAGCAGGAGGCTGGACCCCATCCTAGCGCCCTGCGTGGCTCCAGGAGCTTGTCTTCACCAACCATGGTGATATCTTTCTCAAACCCTTGATTCGTAACTCTGGTATTCCTGGCTAGTACAATTCTGGGCATAAACTAATGACTCCATATAACGGATCTGAAATCCCACTGAAAAGAGGAAAATATTTAACAAAATGTACCATTAGTACTAATAATTATCATCATAGCAACATGCATAGGAGAGCTCAGGAAACAAGCAAATTCTGAGAAAGTCATGTCTTTTTAGCACTGGCCCCCAACTTCCAGATGGATCTGATACAAGAGGGAGGCTGGGAAACCGCTCTAAGAGCTGCCTCACAGGGCGCCATGGAGCACCTTGCAGAGGCGGAGGAAACACCTGGAGAGAGCTTCTAGAGCCGAGCCCCAACCCTGGCCTGGCCTGGGCACGAGGTCCAGGAGAGATGGGGGTCTTGGAAAGGGAGACAAGAGGATTTAGCTAAGAGCGCAGGCTCTGGAGTCAGCTGGCCTGGGCTCGGATCCCGGCTCTGCCACTTACTAGTCTGTGACTTTAAGCAAGTTGCTTGGCCTCCCTGTATCTCAGTTTCCTCATCTTGCAAATGGGAGAACAATCATATCTATCTCCTAGGATTAAATGAGATAATGTATGGAAAGCACTCAGCACAGGGGCTGGCATACAGCAAGTGCTAGATAAATGCTAGCTATTACGATTCTTAGAAGAGAGGAGGACTGGCCGAGGGGCACAGAGCCGGTCTCGGTCTCTCCCTCCAGAGACTGTGCTATTGGGTGTGGTTTGTCTCCTTCCAGACATCCTGCTCTTCCCATAAACCCAGGGCAGAGCCAGGGTGGGTTTCGGTGTTCGCAGGAGAGAGGCCAGCTGCTGCAAGGCTGCTGCGGCAAATGCGGGCAGCCCAGGAATCAGTCACTCCCTCTCTCCCTGGTCCTGAGCATCCCTGAGGCGGTGGTGCAGGACTCCCCCAGAGAACCAAGCTCGGGCTCAGTCAGGGATCCTTGGGGAATGCTGAGCACTGGCCCTCGGGTGTGCCTTCACTCTGCTGGACTTTGCCCCCACATCACCAGGACATGAACTCCCGAGGCAGGGATCTTTCCGTTTTGTTCATGGATGTGCTCCCAGTGCCTTGAGGAGTGCTGAGCCCTAAGGAGTTCCTTAATTCCTATTTGTGAATGAATGAACTGAGGGTGATGCCATGAACCTGGGGCTGGGCCTCCTTCTTTCCCAGGCCCCCCCAAAGATAGCTCAGCACTGAGGATCCCCCTTAAACCAGAGCTTTAGCGCTGAGCCAACACCCTGTTCCTGTCACTTCTAAACTGCCCGGCCCTGACGCCACCAGGGAGCAAGCCAAGAAGTAGGGCAGCCTCCTCCCTCCATCCCAGGGAAGGGGACGGGCCTGCGAGGGATCCCAACCCAACATGGTGGGTCTACCTCGCATAGGGACAGAAGGGACGTTTACCTACATCACCCGCACAGGAGGAACTTCTCTGGGGTCTCAGTCCCAGAAAAAGCTGTGCTTCGCCCAAAGGCCAGGGGCACTCCTATCTTCCTGCAGCCTGACTCTCGCAACAGCCCTGCTTTCCTCTTTGCTCTGACCACCAGGAAGCTCGAAGCCAAGGCCGTGGCTCTTCTGCTCAGGATGTCATTGTGTATCAGTCTGAATTCCCCTTGTTTTCCTATCTCTGCTTTCCACCCCCTCCACTGTTTCCTTACCTAGTTTGTAAATCATCCCAAAATGTTTCTTGGAATAAGGTGGGGTAGAAATAAATGAAATAATAAATTAATTAGTGAAAATTCAGAGAATAATAATTTCCTCCTTAAAATTAAAGGCTTGTCAGAATCTTTGGGGATCATCTAGGGGAAGCCTTCTGTTTTTAGGATTTAAATGAGTTAATATATTCTAAACAGAAAAAATTATAGACATATATACACAAATTTGTGTGTATACATATACACAAATATAACTATATATATATATTCCCCACAACACCTGGATGAGGCAGATACTATTACTATCCCCATTTTACAGATGAGGAAACTGAGGCATGGAGCTAGAAGAGCACACAGCCAGAAGGGGCAGAACCAGGATTTGGACCCAGGTGGTCTGGCTTGTAGTCATGCTATGACATCACCTCCACAGAAACACAATGGTGCCTGACACATAATCAGTGTTAGCTAGGATTTCAGCAAGGGTCACATTCAACCTGGCAGCTGGACATCATGTGTTCCCCTGTATTCCGCTGGAGAAAGAGACATCCCGAGTTCCCTTGGTCACCTGTTTCAGTCTCACAGTTCCCATGATTAAGAAACTCTCCCTTAAATCTAGTGCAGGGACGGCCAACAGCTTGAGTGCTGACTCCAGTGGATTGGCAGCAACTGAGTAAAGCATTACGTTAAGAACCCTCCTAATTGATTAGCACTGTCTGCCAGGGGCTTGAGGTGTGGGGCAGTGGTGCCCACGAATTTTCTACCATTTAAATGATGCTTGCTGCCACATACATCCACCTCCCTGGTTGTGTTCTCTAGGCACTGGCTGTCCTTGTGCCCATAGGACCCTAGGTCTTCCAACTGGAGGACAGAATTGCCTCAGAAGGAGCCCCTGAGCTACACCCAGAGGAAAACAGACAGGCATTGCCACCAGCTGCCATCTGTCCGTCCCTCACCTCTGGCCAAGAGCATTCTTACTTTGCAGGAAGCAGAGAGAACAGGGCTAGAAGATGAGTCCCACCCTGGCCAGCTGCCCGTTTGCTCCTCCTCCTGCCTTGTGATTTCTGCCTTCACTCCATGGCTGGGCGGTGGCCAGGTGGGCAGCACGGTGAGGAGAGGCTCATGTCCTTCGCCTCTCATTTGCTCCTGCACTGCAGAGCTCCCAGCACGGTCCTGGGTGAGGCCAGCAGAAGCTCTCAGAACACGACGTCCTTGGTGAGGGCAGACCCTCAACTCAGGCAGGGACCTAGAGCTGGTGGTGCTGGGTTATCCCAGAAGCCCGGCTGTGGGGACGAGGTGTATGGGAGCGGTGGGGGGTGGTTCTCAGTGAGGGAGGTGAGGACTCTTTTTGGCTTTGTCAGAAAAGAAGGGGAAAAGCAGACCATTTGCAGCAGGTGGTCTGTCGAAGTTCCCCGTGATGGAGTTTATTTTGGAAGATGGATGACAGGAATTGAGAGCTGACATCCCATACATGTCATGATAAATCATCCGCCCTCCTTTCAGGCAGTGACATGATCTTCCTCTCTCTGTAAGTTCGCAGTTGGGCAGCTGGGCAGGACCAACGGCATGGGGTCAACAGACCTTTCAGGACACGGATGGAATAGTAAAGACTGGTCTCGTTACAGATTGGGCTGCTGCTCTCGCAGGTACAGATCAGGAGGAAAACCACTAAGGAAACGACTTCTCTGAGGACGGGATGATGACAGGCTGCTTTTGGGAACCTGAGAAAGATCTGATGCAGAGGGCTGGGCCTTTCAACTCCAGTCCCAGCTCCCGCGGCGACCTCCGGGTCTTTTGTTGGGATATCAAATGCTGTCCTCAAAGAAGAGGCGCTCCCGCTCTCTGGACCCATTACCTCAGGGAGACAGTCCTCGGGCTCTTCTCAGGTTCTCTGGAAACGACTTGGCTCCTGCCCCACCCTGGACTGTAGGCGACGCCGGGGAAAGGAGCCTCTCGTGCTGCCTGTAATTTGTGTTGTCTCCCAGTTTAACCCGCTGACACTTCTCTCTTACATTAAACCACCACCAATAACAACAACAATCACCTACCCCAAGTGACTTGGCCGGAACGGAGCTGCCTACACAGCAGTGTGGACATCATGTTCTCAGGAGCAGTCCACACCTGGACCCGCTCACTGACCTGTTTACTGAATGGCAGGAGACCTCTCAAGGACCAGAACTGAGTACAGATGATCTCTTCCTTCTTTCTAATACCTGGTGCTTCTTTGACTCCAGTTGCTTCTTTGGGGGACAAAGGAGCTGGGCTAACAAAGCGGCGAGCCAGCCTTTCAGATTGAAATCGGACCTGCTTTGCCCTGGGAATAGCTGTTGTCTGGCCCTGGAGGGGTGCAGAGGTGGGTGGAAAGCAAAATCGCAGCCTCCGTCCTCACGCCAACATTCTGGGGGGAGCCCGCAGCCTTCTGCGGAGGATGCGGGGCTCCCCGGGAAGACAGTGGGGCCAGTCGTCAGCCCCCCACCCAGGGCCCGTTACCAGCAGGGAGCAAGGCCTTTCAGACGTGGGAGACCGGGCTGCACTGGAGTTACTTACAGGAGGTCCTGAAAGAGAGAGAGAAAATGCCAGGGTCAGAGAGGACGAGGGGGCTGCCTGAGAAGCAGCGTCCAAGAATTCTTCAGCTGAGGGGTTTCCATCTGTCTTCGAAGTTTGTATTTTCTTGGCCCACTTTCACCAATATAATCTCTTCCCCCTTTATTTCATCTCCATATTTTCATTATTGGATGAGAAATCCAGAGGTCTGGGCCCCAGGCGCAGCCCAGCTGCGGCCCCAGCCTCCCCGACAATGCCCTCCACGCCTCAGCTTCCCGCCCCACGAGACGGGCTCTTGGGGACCCACCCAGCTGGGGTACATGGTTGCTTTGCAGAACGGGGGGCAGGGGGCGCCAAGGCATGTGGCGAAAGCTCAAAAGGGTCACAGAAGCTAAAGGGATGTTGATGGTGAGCAGGCTCGCGGCCCGCTCACGCTTTCACGAGATGAGATGCAGTGGGAAACAGGCAGGAAGCAGAGGGGACAGAGTGAGCTTTCTCACGGGGTCCCCGCCCAAGGTCTCCAGGCCTGTCCTGGTTTCTGTTAAGCTGTGAGTCAGGCATTTCTGCCCTCCCCGTCTGCTGCCCCTACCTCTCCTCACGGCCACCGGCCACCACTGCGTGCCGGCTCCCCTCCCTCCACGCCTGTCTCTCCTTTTCTCCTGGTGCGTCCACTCTCCCCTCTCCCTCCCAGAGGCCTCAGCAACAGCCCCATCTCATTACTGACAACAGCCAAATTCAAATGTTCTGCAAAAGGGGCTGGAGGACGGGTGGGAGGGAGGTAGAGTGTGACAGTGCAGTGTGTGGAGGTCTGCAGAGCGTGAGTCACGGAGCCCGGCCGCGGGATTCCCAGCTGGGCCCGGTGCGTCCGCCCAGCCCCCCGCGACCTGGCCGCGTTAACACAGCTGCTCCTCCTGTTGCTTCTTTCATGCTCGGCCAATAAAGACTCCTCCTGTTTCCCCTCGCCCCTCACGTTCCCAAAGCCAGCTTCCTTCTCCCCGCCTTCCTCTGCCTGCTTCGCTGTCCTGGTCCCAATCCAGGAGGAAACGGCCTCTTTCATGCTGGCCTCTGTCAAGCCATCCCATTAAGGGGGAACAAAATGTTTTAAATTAAAAAAAAATAAGTCAAGAGGTGTAGTGACTGGGCGAGGAGGCCCCAGGCGGGCCGCAGGCCTGTACACAGGGTTTCAGAACAGCGAGAGGGAGGGAGGCTGAGGGAAGAGGGGAGCATCTGGGACCCATTAGGCTGAGCGGCAGGGGAATGTCACCCAGAATCTGAAAATATCCCCCCAGTGCAGCTTGCCCGAGGCCAGTCCAGCTGGCAAGTCTGTGCCTCCGGCTGGGGGAAGTGTCCTTGTGAGAAGCAGGCTGGTGACAAAATTCAGCCCATGGCAACTTTTGGATGGTTCAGCCACATAGAGGGCAGATGCCCCCACCCGCCGCCTGACAGGGCCCTGGCTCCCAGTGCTGCAGGCTTGGGGGGGCTCCTGTGCCATAGTGGAGCTCTGGTGACGGCCCTGCCTGCTGTTGGCTGTCTCGGTTGCATGAGGAACCCCAGACGCAGGTGGGCAGCTGACAAGGGACAAGCCACTCAGCAGGGTCCCCAGAAAGCCATCTGCCGGGTCCACCCCTAAGTGATATAAATTCTACTGGAGATTTCAAGGGTTTTATGTCATCACCACCATCATCGCCACTGCACACACCTCTGACGTCTTCACTGCACGCCAGGCACAATTCTAAGTGTTTTCCATTATGGACAAGGTTCTACCATCTGCACTTTGCAGATGAAGAAACTGAGGCACAGGAAGCCTGAGCTACTCCCCCAAGGCTCTTCACTACAGAGCCTCGGCTCATGCCTCTCACTCACAAAGCAACTCACCCCACCCTGAAATCGCCCGCAGACCCGCTGCCTCTCCACGCCTCTCTCGGAGGCTCGGACGCCTGTGTTTCAGCCTCTGGCTCCTCTCTTGAGACACAACCCTCCCACCTCTCTTTTAGGAGCTCCTCTTTCTTATGCAAGGGAATCAGGCTCTGTCAAGCTTTTCTAGGCTAGCATCCCCCACCTGTCACTCACACAGACTTCAGCAACTGGAAAGCGCCCCTATCTGTTAGCTGATTCTGTGCTTAGAAAGGGGAAGAGAAATGGGGGAGTCAGGAAAAAAAGACTTTTTCTATCACATTCTCCCTCTGTCAACGATGATCCTCAGGAGTCCCCTGGAAAACCTTCAGGCCCCTTGGAACAGTGACTGTTGCCCTGCCCTGCCAGCTCTCAGCAGGCCTCTGTATTTCAGACCAGGCGCTTCACCAGACACTGTGTTCAATGCCCAGTGGCTCTCAGGCGGCTAGAGAGCTGATGGTTTTGTGAAATCCAGCAGTGCCTTGATGTCATTGGTTGGTCTCCTGTGTGGGCCACTTGGTTATGCTCAGGAACATGGCTGTTGACTGATTTGTTGCCCTGGCCAGGCACCAAAGGACAGAGTCACCCCAAGGCATAACCAAGTCCCCACTGTACAGATGGGGAAACAGAGGCCCAGGGAGGGTAGTGAACACACAGGGCCACTGTGTGGTGGGTGACAGGGATGGGCCAGAACCCAGGACTCCTGCTGACTCCCCAGCCATGGATCTTCCTAACAAACCCCTCTGTCTCTCGTGGCCTACATACTTGACCCCTGCAGAGGTGCAGCCCACACCGTCAACCCTGAGGGTAGAGGAAAACACCTCGACTCCACCCCCGGCCGCCGCAACAGGGAGAATTATGGAGACCATCCCAGTCCTTGCGGTGAGCAGAGCACACTACAGCACAGCTCCCAGGGAAGGGCCTCACAGCGGCCCAGGGTGCAGAGGTTCTCCCTGAGACCTTCTTCCTTCTGCCTGACGTCTGTCACCCACTGCCTCTGTGAAGAGACTGCTATCCTTCCCGGGGTTTGGTTGACCTCCCCTGAGTGGCCGGCCATGTTCCTCCTAACAGGATGCGTAGGAACGGGCTCCTAGGAGGAGTCCTGGGGCCATGTTCTGGGCCATGCCTTTCTTCACCGTTTTTTGGATGTTCATTCATTCATTCATTCAACAAACACTTAACGATTGCCTGCAGTGTGCCAGCCGCTGTGCTGGGCTATGGCTATACAGAGGTGAATAAGGCACAGTCATTGCCCTCTGAGGAAGGAAAACTGAATTTTTTAAGCACCTCATATCTACCAGGCCTCATGCTCACTTCTAGTGACACAGAGCTGAATAACTCATTTCCTCCCGTTGAGAAGTCAACAGCTTCCTATGTTAGAAAGCTGGAGAAATTCCAGAGAAGAGAAATAAAACGGACAAAAGGATTTAAGGGAGAAAGGTTTGCTACAGGAGGACCCATTCATTCAATCAACCAACAGCATTCACAGAGGGCTGATATGCGGCAGGGGGCATGCCAAGTGCAGGCACTGTAACAGCGCATTTAATCCTGCAACAGTCACGTGAGGCGGGCATTGTCACCCTGGTATCACAGATGAGGAACCTGAGCTCAGAGGTTAAGCAACCTGCCTAAGGCGGTCTCCCCATCTTAAATGGCAGCATCCTGGGTTTTTTAGGTTTGATTTCCATATAGCAGAGCCTGGATTTGATCCAGGGCTCTCTTATCTGGAAGCCTGTGTACTCCAGCTAGAGGTCATGAAGGTCATCAGGGGTGGAGTGCAGCCTGGCCCTCAGGCCCACACCCTTCTAATGTGGGCAGAGAACCCCCCTCCCCCAGCCCTGGAGGGCTCGGCCTTGTCCAGACCCTGGATCCAGTCCTGGTCCTGGACAGGGAAGTAAAGAGCCACAGGGTATGATGGGTTCAACACTATGTGAGCCGTGATCTGACCCTGCGTGACTGCTGGGCTTCCAGCAGCTGGGGTCCTAGCCCCCACCCACGCCTCCTGGTGCCTGCTGCCAGGCCGCCTGCAGCTGACCGCCTGTCACTTGGCTCTGCCACGTGCCAACCCACCCATTCTGCCAGGACAGATGCTGTGCATCCCAGGCTCTCCTCGGAGCTGGGGTGACTAACAGTGACTGTCACTCTGTCCCTGCTGGAACAGGGTTTCTCAACCGGGGGCCATTCTGCGCCCCCAAGGGATGGTTGGCAATATCTGGAGACATTTTTTTAAAGATTTTTTTATTTTTCCTTTTTCTCCCCAAAGCCCCCCTGTACATAGTTGTGTGTTTTTAGTTGTGGGTCCTTCTAGTTGTGGCATATGGGATGCCGCCTCAGCATGGCTTGATGAGCAGTGCCATGTCCGTGCCCAGGATCCAAACCGGTGAAACCCTGGGCCACTGAAGCGGAGCGCGCGAACTTAACCACTCAGCCACTGGGCCGGCCCCTGGAGACATTTTTGACTGTTCCAACTGGGAGGCCACTTCTGGTCTCTAGTGAGTAGAGGCTAGAGATGCTGCTGAACACCCTACAATGCACAGGCAGCTTCGTACAACAAGGAATTATCCGACCCAAATGTCAATCATGCCGAGGATGAGAAACCCTGTGCAGGACTAACGGGACCAGTCCTGCCTCCCGGCTCCCCGTGCGCCTCCGGTACTGCCGGTGCCCCTCGGGGGAGGCTCCAGCCCTCACTCGACCCTGCGGTTTGCCAGCTGTGGGGATCTCATTCTTCTACAGGGTGGCCTGTTCTACCTCTGCCTGAGACCTGGTGAAGACAAATAATGCATTTATCGAGCATCTATTTTGAGCCCAACACTATGCAGGGAACTTTATGTACCTTATTTCCCTCAGTCCACCCAACAACCCAGTGAAGTAGCTGCTACTATTATTGTTCTACAGATGAAGAGGCTGAGGCCCAGAGAGTTTGCGGCATGTGCTCACGATCACAGGGCGCGCGCGCCTGAGCTGGAACTCGAACCCAGACCTGCCTGACACCACAGTGGCAGGAACACAGCTTGCACAGCCTCCCAGGACCACGGGGTCCCCAGAGCTTGAAGGAGGCACATGAAGGAGAAGCAAAGGGAGCAACCTCTGCCTTAAGGAATGAAGGAGGGGAACAAGAGTAGCTCCAAAAACCAACGAGAGGACTTTGTCAGAGATGGGTGCGATGGCCCCTTAGGGAAACCCAACGAGCTTCGAGGCAGCCCCTGTCTTTTAAAGCTGACATCAAAGAGAACCAGCCCTTCTCCCTTGCAGCCCCGTGGCAGGAACGCTGACTGTAGAGGGACAGCCAAGGCAGACTGCTGGGCAGACCATCTGCATGTGGTGCCTGGGGAGCATGTCTGGCCAATCACGCTTTGTGGCCGGCAGACACTTCCCCATTGGGCTCATGAGCTCATTGAGCTTCACCACAACCTGACTCCCAGTTTACAGAGGAGGAAACTGAGGCTCAGAAGGGATGTAACTTGCTGTGGTAAGTGATCCTGAATCCTAGTCCAGTGCTCTTCCCAGAACAGTCCCCCACTGGATGCAGCTTTGAGTGGAGGCCGGAGGCTTTACATTTCTTAGAAAAAACATCCAACTACTCAGACGGTGGAGTGCTTGAGCCAGCTCATCCTACTGTCTTGTGAGAGCTGAGTCTATGCCTCTCTTCCCAACTCTTGTTCAGTGATTTCCCATTGGCAGCTGGAAGTCAGCCGTGGTGGGAGTATTCACACCACAGAAATTGGTAAAAGCTACAAAGCAGCCCCACTCTACCCCAAGAGCCAACTGTTCACCATTTCCCAGCACACTGCCGCTCAGATCTGTCCCACGATGATGTCTCTCAGCCACAAGACATCCTCAGGCCTTTCCAGTTCACGCTGATGGAGAGTAATAATAGGACTTGAGAAGAGTGGGAAGCACTTAAAACCATACAACCACATTCTCTACTCCTGTACTCATGGTAGACATTGCTAATCAATCACAGCTAGTCCTCCTCCAACGAGCCCTGACAAGGCTTCACAATTCTTTCCAACACAGCCACTATCAATCAGCAGGAACTGGCACACGAGATGGAAGCTATTAGTCATCTTGGAACTAGAGCCATCTGGTTGGTGAGACACAGGAAGCAAGTCGGTGAAGCATGAGGGTCCTTTTCTAACTTAAGAAGGGCTGGGTCTAGCCTTGGGGAGCAGCAGAGATGGAGGAGGAGAGGCCAGGTACCCAGGACTCCCCAGACACACCTCATACCAGGGGTAGGGACTAGCATTAATTGCAGCCCTCTTCCCCCAGCCCCAGCCAGCTGTCAAGACTGGCAGAGGGACTAGGAGGTGTGCGCAGGGAAGGGACAGGACCAAGCGAGATCCCTTCCAGTTTAGTTCATGGCTTGGCCCCAAAAGGTTCCCTGATGACCCACATTCTTCGAAGGCCATGACTGGGCTGCTGCCACATCTGGAGCCACCAGAAGGCAACCTGAGTGGCCACCTTCCTGCAGACATCATGGAAGTGGCCTTCTCACCTGGTGGGGCCTTGAGCTAGTTCTGGGGCTCCTGGACCACTCTGCCCTTGACAAACCCCTCCCATCAATCTAGTGGTTGTGCTTCTTTATGTCCTTGCTCCCCATCTTATTTGGCGAGTGTCTGGGGACAGGCGGGGCTGGTGGGATGGAGGGAGCCTCAGATGCCTCACCCGACACTTCTAGACCTGAGGGTGTGCCTGGAGATCAGTCTCTCGGCTGCCTCCCCAGCACCTGTTCTCCCTTCCTCCTTCCTAACAGCCCTGATTTTATTCCAGTCTCCACCCATTCTCCACACAGCCCTGTGTCTCCAGGGAAGCCCATCCCAGGCCCAGCAGGCGTAGGCAAGGGCAAGTGTCTGTGGCCAGGAACCCTTGTGAAGATGGCTTCGGTGGGGCGGTTTGAGCAGGCGAAGGGGGAAAGCCCACAGCCAAGGACACTGAGGGATGGGAGATCCCATTCCAATGACCGCAGCTCCTACAGCCCCAGACCCCCACATCCCCTGTAACTGGGGAAGCTGCTCCAAGGCTCCAGGATGCGGCCACGAGGGCTGCTGGCCAGTAGAAGACCACAGGCAGAGAGGAGGAGAACAGCGTGGGGCCCTGCCCAGAGACAGAGGGCAATGCCCAGCCCCTGGCAGGAAGGACAACAGCTCAGACCAAAGGTGGCCACAGCCATACCTGTGTCCCCTCTCCAACACCATGACAGCTGTAAGCCCAGGAGAATGAGCGAGAAGGAGAGTGAGCCCGGGGGCTAATATGAAAGGGGAAGCAGCTGAGTTACCCTGGGGTATTTTTCTTACCCTGCAACAGAGGCAGGGGCTGGAGAGCGAAGCTGAGCACAGTAGTCAGAGGGTGAAGAAACTGTGTCTTTGCGCCCTCAGCTGTGCCCCTTCATGCTCACTTCACAAGTGTTTATTATAAACGTCTGCTCAGCGCCAGCCATGGAGGGCTGCAGGCTGGATGCTGTGAAGTCAGACGCTGTCCTTGTTCTTAGGTGCTTCTTCTCTAGTTCAGGAGATGCCTCCCCACTCCCAGTGACCCTGACACTCTGTCCCTAGGCTCAGGCTTCTGGCCAGCTTCTTCCCTGAGCTGGTTGCCTCACTACTGCCTCCTGTAGACCTCCAGACTGAGGCCAGGAACCCCCAGAGCCAGACTGTGACCCCACGCTGCCCCCAGGTTTAGGTCCCCGACCCTGACTGCAGTCCAGATTAGAGCCAGTTTGCCGCAGGTCTT
The DNA here is from genome assembly GCF_037783145.1 of Equus przewalskii. Taxonomy (NCBI): domain Eukaryota; kingdom Metazoa; phylum Chordata; class Mammalia; order Perissodactyla; family Equidae; genus Equus; species Equus przewalskii. Next base: position 58,132,177 of record NC_091831.1, on the reverse strand, counting down.
TGAGTGACGCTGTCCTCTGTCCCTCAGGGCCTCCACACATCTGGGTCCCCAGCTCCCCAGCGAGCTCCTGTCGAGGGTGTTATGTGGCTGGATGGCCCGGTCCCAGGGACTCTCAGCCCTCTGCCTTCTCCAGGTTCTTGTTTTACCTTCCCTCACCTGGTCCCCAAAACAAGCCAACAAGCAGAGAGGCTACAGCAGGCCTCAGCAGCCCCTGCACGGGGGCGGGGCCGAAGCACAGGCAGGGAAGTGCTGCCTAGAAGCTCCTGGGGAGCCCAGCACATGCAGGTCTCCGCCTGCGGCTCCAGCCTCTGGGCAGTCAGCGCCCACCTGCAGCCCCGGCCCAGGGCCTGCACTGTAAGGGCAAGTGGTCTTAACCAGACCCTCGACTGCCACTCCCGGCCCTCCAGCCCCAAGCCAGGGTTTGCTTTTTTCCTTCAGGTGTCACATGGGCCCCTGCAGGAGGAGAAGCCTTGAGGCACCACACCTCTGACCTCAGACCTCCTTCCTGACACGGATCCTGCCACCACATCCGATGTTCCCGCAGAAGGCCCTGCTTGGGGCAGCTCAGACGTCACAGCTCTGCGGGCAGGGCCCCACCAGGCCACTGCTGGAGGGGGAGAGGGCAGGGGGTTGGGGGGCCCTTAGACCCACACAGGATGTGACCGATCAGAGGCCTGGGAGAGGCCGCAGGCCTGTACCTCCCAAGGATGGGCTTTTTTATTTTAAAGCCACATTTCTTGATAACCCATTACGGGGCTGGCATCCTGAGCCTCTGTCTCCTCGCTGTCATAAACACTAATATTTCTTGAGCACTCACCAACCTCCAACAAGGGCCAAGCGCCTTATACATTATCTCATTCGCTCTTCACAGTGGCCCTATGAGGTAACACCACTATTCTCCACACCAAACACATGAGGAAACTGAGGCACCGAGGTCTAGTTGCTGGCCCATGGTCATAGAGCTGGAACCCACGCACGCCCTCAGCCACAAAGCTATGCGTTACCTCGCTGAACAGCCACAATCCTGACAGGCAGGTTCATACTGTGGCTCCATTTTACAGAGGGAGCTCTGGAGGCACAGAGAAGCTGAATAATTTGTCCAAGGTCACAAAGCTGGTACACGGCAGAGCTAGCATTTGGAATCAGCTACACTCTAGAGTTTTCCTTTTTAACCCTCACATTTATTGCTTCAGCTGTGAAACCAAACTAAGAGTCAACAAGACTCAGGTGGTGGGGCGAGAGGGCGAGACTGTCGAGAAAGAAAATCCGCAGGAAGTCCTTTCCAGTCCTTTTGAGGGCCGCGGGGCCTCATCCATGGGCTAACTCTATCTCTTTCCTAAAGCCGGCCCCCTGAGCGCCCACACTAAGGATCGACTGCTAACCCTACCCAGACACCACCTATCTGAGCAGGAACTACAACTGGCCACACGCACACACAGTCTCATGGTTTCATCGTTCTTCCCTTTACTTAGAAGTAATGGAATAGAAATATGACTTGACAACTGTGACCTTTTGCTTATCAAACTAGGCTCCTGCCCAGACTCATGGGTAAGAGCATGGGCTTTGGAGACAAACAGCCATAGGCTCACGTCCCAACTTTGCTACTTACTAGCTATGTGCCTTGGGCAAGTCGCTTAACCTCTCTGAGTTCCAGTGTCCTTTTCTGTAAAATGGGGGTAATGATAGTATCTACCTCATTGGGTTCTGAGGAGTAAATGAGAGAATACAGGTAAGATGTTCAGCACTGTTCCTGGCTTAGGGTAAACAGTCAATAAACGATAGCTATGAAAGTTACAGTTATGAAGTTGGAAATAATGACATCCTGTCCCAGAAGGGCATGATACCTTCCTCTGTGTTCTAGCCAGACGAACGGCCAACACTTAGTGAGCTCCTTCTATGTGCCAGCATCGTTCTTAATGTTGATGGATAGTGATGTGGATTAAGGCTGCCCCAGGTAGAGAAGCCCAAGGTTACCTGGCCTACATGCCAAACTATATGACTCGGTGGATTTTTATGATATGAATTAGGGCTGCCCCAGGGAGAGAAGCCCAGGGCATCCTCACCTACATGCCGATCTATATGACCAGATTCGTATCTAAAGTTATATGACTGCACAATAACCAGACCCCCATCTGCACTGAAATCATTTAATGACTTTTTACATCATCTTTTCTTTTTCCAGTAAAAATAAGTCACGTACCCATGCCTTATAAATTTAGCCCTAACTCTCAACTCGGGGCAGCAGCAGGAGCTCTGACTGCCCGTGGGTCCTGTCCCCAGGCAGCAGCTCTTTACTGCCCATGGGTCCTGTCCCCATGCTATTCCGTACTATTCTCTAAATAAAAGAGCACCACTGCCAGACCTTGAGAGTCCAAGAAATCTTTCTTTCGACTCTTCGGCTTGCCATCCCCGCATCAGATAGCACCATATTTAACCCTTACGGGCCTTATAACATGGACTCCTTTGTGACTCTCATTTTACAAATGAGACAACGGAGGCACAGAGAGGGGGTGTCTCCTGCTTGGGGTCACCAGCTAGGGCAGGCTGACTCCGGGGTGCAGGCCGTTGGCCTCCCTGCTGCACTGCTCTCAGATGAGTCCTGGAAGCCCCGGAAGGCACGAAGCAGCACCAGGCGGGGGTCAGGGCGCTGAGACGAGCAGAGCAGGGAAGATGGGGCGGGCGGCCACCAGAATGAAATCAGACAGACTGAACTGGCCAGACAAATCACGCATTTTCTTACTTCCGTGGGCCCCTGACACTTCCCGGCTGGGGTCAGAATCAGAAGTCCCGAGGGAGGAAATCTCAGGGTAGGTCTTGCTGGGGGAGATTACAGGCCAGACCTGCAGATTCAAGCCAAGGGCAGGCATTGTTCTCAGGCCGCCAGTTTCCTGGAACGGCCAGGGCACAGGGCAGAGCGGCTGGGCTGTGGGAGCACAGATGGGGCGGTGGGCCCGGGGAGTGGGCAGAGGGTCTCTCTCAAGTCGCCCCCCATGTGGTCAAGGTGGAAATAGATCAGGCTGGGGCGCCCATCAGACTCTCTGATAAGGATCTGGAGTCTCACTTGAGCTTGTCACCCTCGACTGAATCTCTAAGAAGCAGTGAGATCCTCCCACAGGACCCGGAGATGTTGCCCAAGGAGAGTGACTTCCTGTTCCACCCCTACCCCCACCTCAGGTCCTTCCCAGGAAGTCAGCAGTTGAGCAAGTGGTGCTCCCTTGCCACATCCAAAAGGCACAAACAGTTCTCCAGTAAAGGTCACAGCATGAATGCCGCAGCTCCACACCACCTCCTCCAGGTGGTTGGCTTTGATTTACCACAACACCATGGTACCAGGCTCAGGTCTCTCCCAAGCTGTTAAAATACTCAGTTAGCTATCATTCTCATTTCTATGTATGGATGCCAACTCCATGTTTTTCTGCCTTGTCTTTTCTGTTAGATTGTTAAGATTTCCAATGGGTGTAGTCAGTTTTTCTTTAGTTGCTGCTCCAAGAGGAGTTGAGGGAGATTAGATGTTGCAAACTCCAATGCCTACAAGGAGCCAGGCAAGTAACATAAACAAATGAAGCAGCCAGGTATAGGGCGATAGGGAATGGTAGAGACTGTGGCAACGTGCTAAGGGCTTGCTTGTGTGCCTAAAACGGAATTACCACTCATTAGCTCCAACCAAGTACTGCCAGGTGGGCATGCAGACTCACGATGGTCAGATCTTGAAAATATTCAAGAAAAACCCAAAATTCATATTTTATGTAAAACTTTCTGACTTCTAAATGTTGATATCAATTTAAGAAATTTAAAAACTATTCTGCAAGGCAAAAAAAGCTGTATTTGGTTTTCAAGTTGCTAATTCACAACACACAGTCTCCTGGGACCTTCCAGGCCTGATCTGTTGCAGCCCAGAACCGCTGACCCAGAACGTGTGTTCAGTAAAGGCTTGCTGAAACATGAATGAGTGTATGGGTGTGTCCATCGGCCATCGCCTGCACTAGGGATCTGTGAAGAAGCAGGATCATAGCAGTGTCTGGAAACTGACCTTGTGTTTGGGGGTTAGCTTTAAGCAAGTGTGGAGCTGTGTGTGGTTACGCCCCCTTCAAGTGCGTTTACATCGGTGCCCATCTGCCTCCCTCCTTCTGCTTAGCATGGCGGTCCAGGACTGAAAGCTAGCCCTGAACACAGCCTGAGCCTCAGCATGTCAGTGACTTACAAAGCTGAGTTTTACTGAAGTTTACCTGAGAGGTAAAACAGGGATATGCTGAGCAGTGATTCAGCTTAATTAGTAATTAGGGAGGTACTTAACTGCCCCTGGGTATCTATTTTTCTTAAATCTTACTTTAAATTGTAGATAATTAAAAACACATATCATGATGAGTAATTAATAAATGTTAATGCTAGGCCCTAACACAGAGTGTTTTAACTTACAGTAGCATAATCAAGTGAAAAATCTGCTTGCCTTTGTTCCTCCCTTAGCCATGTCTCAAGCAGCTGAGTAACCTGCCCACAAGGCCTGGGTTAAGGTGGGCATATGGAACTGTGGGCCAGGGAACCACAAAGAAACACAGCCTCCCGGGCAGCAGCCGGCGACTCCACATGGCTTTCCTCCACACTAGCAGCCTCAACAGCACCACCAACCCTCTGAATCGCATGGGGGCCCAGAATAATAGCTCCTCTATGCCAGGTAGCAGACAGGGTACTCCCTAGTCACTATTTCTAATCTTTTTTTTTTCCCCCCAGGGGAAGATTTGCCCTAAGTGAACATCTGTTGCCAATCTTCCTCCTTTTTTCTTCCTTTTCCCTCCATAAACCCTCAGTATATAGTTGTGTATAGTTGCAAGTTGTGAGTTGCCACCACAGCATGGCCACTGACAGGCAAGTGGTATAGGTCCACACCTGGGAACCAAACTCAGGCCGCCTGAATGGAGCGCTCCAAACTTTAACCACCAGGCCATCAGGGCCGGCTCATTACTATTTCTAATCTTTATAACACAACTCATCTGCAAGTATGCTAATTTACAGATGAAAACACCAAGGCCCAATAAGGTTAAATAGATCATCCAAGGTCATACAGCTAATAAAATGATGGAGCTGGGATTCTGACCTGGGTCCATCTGTGGCAAAGTCCATCCTGTTTCCACACTAGCACACTGCCTGGAGAACTGGGCACACCCACCCTTCCTTGCACAAGACAGAGTTGCACAGCACCTGAGATTCTCCAGGGCAGCGCCAGCAAGGTTGAGAAGAAAGCCCTGGTGTCAGAGCCCTACTTTTAGTATCAGACTACTGTGGGAGAGCAAACGCCCAGGGGACATGTACCACTACCCCTCTATCCTACACCCACAGCAGACATAACTAATCTATTTCAGTGCTGCTTCTTGTGCTTTTGGCAGCCACAACCAACCAATCAGAATGACACTTGTTGTTTGATGTGCCATCCTTGGCCAGCTCTCTGAGCACAATGGCCTGTGCAAGAACTTTCATAACGGAGGTTGTAGAAACTTTAATCAGAGTCTGGCGGCAAGCACAGATAGATGGAAAATACCTTTTGAACTGAAAAGGCCTTAAACATGTGACAGGAGAAAGGGCAGAAGGAAAAGGATGAACCTAGGCTGTGTGGTCTTATATACCAGCCCAGACAGGCTGGGGACGGGGGCCCCGTTTGCAAAGCTAGCGTGTGACCTCAGGCGTACGTGTTGGGGCCTGGGGTGCTGGGGTGAATGAGAAGCTGAGGAACTGGAGACATCATCTGAGCTGAGGACAGTAAAAACACACTGGATCTTACATTTGGCTTTGCTTTCTAAAAAAACTTTGGTTTGTTTTTCTGACATTTATTTATTGTTAAAACAGCTCTTTAAGAACATTAAAGGACATTTTGTGAAAGAAAAGCGTCATGCCTAATCCCCCAGGCCCCTGTTCTCACACAACTGTTTCCATTTTCTCTTGGGTCCTCTGATCCTCGTCCACACGCATACCCACGTCTGCAGAGCAGAAATCAGCGCGCATGTAACATGGTACCTGCTTCTTTCGCTGAACGTGACAAGGTGAACACTCTCCCACACTTGCACAGCCTTCCAGATGACGCTGTTTAAATGGCTGCACAGTATACTATGATCTACCTAGATCTGTTAGTCGCTAGATCTGGAAGTTTCTCTGTTTTTTATACTTTATGCTACAATGAATATCTTTGTGCACTTGGCACTTTTGTTTTGATAAGTTATTTTCTTAGGCTAAGCAGGCGGGACATCAGGTCCGTGTGAACGTTTGTACGACCATAGTCAGACCTTGCTGCAATGACCTCACACACATAAACTGGAGAGCACTGCGCTTCAGCTCGGAGGCTGAGCAGCTCACCCAGGGCCCCAGCAGAAGAGAGTCCTGCCTGGAACCAGCGCTTGGGTTTCAGGCTCCTCGTCCAGACCTGCTCCACGCCTCTGAGCCTGGCGCGGGGGCGGGGGAGCAGGGGGTGGGATGCAGAGCCCACAGGAAATGGGGACGGCAGCACGAAGAGGAGGGTGAAGCCACTCTTGTGGCCACCAGCATCCCCTCCTTATGGAATGTCCTTTCCCAACAGGAGGCCCTGCCTGACTTTTTAATTAACAGAAGATGCTGTTTAGAGGGGGCGGGGCACCCCGGGAGAGCAGGCTGTGTTATCAGGTGCAGATTCACACGAAGGAGCTCACAGCAGAGGAGCCACTCCCCTGCAGCTCTGCACAGAGCCCCTCCATGCCCACCCACCCTGCGGCTGGACAGCCCGAGGCAGGGCTTTGGTGGGGAGCGCAGACTGCGGTGAGAATCTCTGCAGAGGAAAAGGCTGGGTGGTCTCCAAAGCTCTGGTCCCTTTCTGCCCAAGGCATGGGGAAAGCACAATAAACACGGGCTGAGCAGCCCCTGCCCCTGCCCCAGCCCCTGAGAGTCCACCTTGGCTGAGAGCATCACTTCACTGCCCAGAAGAGAGGCTTGTCAGTTTAACCCAGCCAGGCCCACTCCTCCTCCCACGCAGCCCGCTGGGGTCTTCCAGGATGCGGCGGGTGTGACTGCAGGCCACACTCAACACCACCTCAGCCCTCCCCACCATTCCAGCCTGTGGTTCCGCAGAGCTGCAGGGCTGGGGCTAACACGCAGGGCTAAAGGCCTTCCCAGGCCCACACCAGCCCAGCCTCCGCACCCAGCAGAGTCTGAGCCAGCCCATGGTCAGCGTCACTTATGGATCCCTTGCATTATGTGTCTGGCACTGTTCCAAGTCGGTGCTGGGGCCACAGAGGTGACAGAGACACAGCGAGCCCCAGCGCATGACTGTGGCCAAGTCAACCTCTGAGCTTCAGCATCCTCGTCTGTAAAACACGGATAAAGTGACGCTCACCCCATTGGGCCACTGTGAGGATTAAATGAGGTAGTACATGCCCCGTGCTTGAACCAGCACCTGACGCACAGTGAGTGCCACGTAACAGGAGAGTTTACGTGGCTGATATTCTTTCTAGTTGCGGGCAACAGACAATCAACAGAAATAAATGAGAAAAGTTCAGGCATTGCTACCTGTTGTGCAGAAGTTAAAACATGACCATGTAGTGGAGGCGGGCTGGAATTTGACAAAATGCTTTAGCTTAGGTGGGAGAGGATGGCCTTTCTGAGGAGGTGATGTTGGTGTCAGAACTTAAAAAATGAGGAGCCTGAGTGAGGGGATCCAAAGGACAGTCATTCCACACAAGCAACAGCAAGTGCAAATGCCCTGAGGTGAGCACAAGCTTGGGTGTCCAGGAAACAGAAAAAAGGCCTGGAAAACAGAAAAAAGGCTCCAGAAAATGGCTGGCGCTGCGACGTCTAATATAGCAGCCACGAGCTACCTGTCGCCATTTAAGTTTAAGTTAAATTAAATTAAAAATTCAGTTTCCCAGTTTCACTAGCTACATTTCAGATGTTCAAGAGCCACATGTGCGGGGCCAGCCAGGTGGCTCAGCAGTTCAGTTCACATGTTCCGCTTCAGCGGCCCGGGGTTCGCCAGTTTGGATCCCGGGTGCGGACATGGCACCGTTTGGCAAGCCATGCTGTGGTAGGCGTCTCACATATAAAGTAGAGGAAGACGGGCATGAATGTTAGCTCAGGGCCGGTCTTCCTCAAAAAAATAAATAAAAATAAAATAAACAAAGCAAATAACAAGAGCCACATGTGGCTGGGGGCTACTGCATTGGACAAGAGAGATGCAGAATATTTTCATCCTTGTAGGAAGTTCTATCAAGACGCACTGCCCTAGAGCTCTGGGGGAAAAGAAGAGGCTGGCACGAGATGAGGCAGCAAAGGCAGGCAGGGCCGGACTCAGGGTCCTGCAGGGTCTTGAAGCAAGGAGCTTGGCCTTTGTCCTGACTGCCCTGGGAAACCTTTGGGGTGTCCGGAGGAGCCCCCTCTTTGACTCACTAACTTCTCGGAACCTGAGGAGTCCCGAAGAGTCAGAGCTGAAGGGGAACAGATGTGTTCACTGAGGTTCTGCAGCCTGCACGGCAATGCCACAGAGACGTCCAGGGACCTAGTTTTCCTGGGGGATGCGTGGCTCCCCTAGTGAATGCAGACGTGGAGCTCCTGGTCCTGAGGCCATCGGCCCATGTTCTGTCACCTGTGGAAAGGCCCTGGTGGTGGATGCTGTGCTGTGTCCTCAGACCCCCCTCTGGGGACAAAGGATGTAATCTCCCGATGCTTGGAGTGCTGCCAGCACACAGCCCTCACTATCAGCTCCCTTCAGGAGTTGCCTTGGCTGAAGAGACCACCTTGTCCAAGAGCCTCCTTAGTGGCCTGGCCCCCACGTCCAATATGGCACATCTCTGAAGGGCCATCCCTGCTCCAGAGCTACCTGGGGTCGGCTGAGGCCTTCCTCAAGGCTGCAGCAGAGCTCAAGGTCTCCCTTTGCCCAGTCCTGCTTCCTTCTCACGTTTCCAAGCCAGCCTCCTAGGGCAGCCAGTCTGCCTCAGCCCCTCAGCAGCACAGGAGAGCAGCTTGTCCTTTTGCCACTGGTGGGAGACGGTCGAGGAGTCAGGGATAAAGTGGTCACCATGATGACAGCACTGAGTCAAGCACTGCCCTGACCAGAGGGCAGCTCCCTCTGAGTGGGCGTGGCCACCAGAAGGCCCCCACATTGAACACACCCCTTGGGGTAAGAAACCATATTGACTGAGTGTCCCCTGTGCCGGGCGGCTTACATGTGTGGTCCCAGGGCCCCTCACCAGGCCTTAAGAGCTGGGTTGTAATCCTCATCCTCCCGGAAGCAGAGCCCAGGTTTTGGAAAGTTTATGATGAGCTCAGTTTTCCACAGCTCCCAGGTGCCAAAACTGGGTTTTGAACCCAGATCTTGTTGATTTCAGAATCCACTGTTTTCGCCCTGTGCCACGCTGCGCTGTGCAGCCTACGCTCACAGGGGTCCAAACGCAAGGACTCCAGGAACTAACGCACAAAGACATCTTAAGGAATGTGGACATTTGGATCGCATCTTGCCCTGGCTAGAGCCAAGAACTAGAGTGACGATCTCCTCCCTCCCCGCCTCCTGAGCCAGTGGGGCTTCATGGCAGAGCCGCAGCTGCTGTCGGGTGTCTGTCATAGTCACTGCCATTCCAGTTTCTGCAAATACTGCTTTGATGTGCTAACAGCCCCTAATGGAGACAATGGCTAATAAATCATTTGGTGGAGCCCAGGACTAAGCTACTCTCCTGACCTCTGACCTCCTTCGGGAGCCGGCTGTGGACCACTCCATATCCCAGGCACTGGGGCAAGACAAGTCAGGGAAGCTGAAGTCCCCCAGCAGCTCGGAGAGAGCAAGGCCTGGCAGGAGGCCAGGGATACTGTGACTTCAGCCAATGGGAGAAACACCCATGAAAGAGTCACTTGGGGGTGACCTGCCCTGGGGACAGGTTGAGGCAGTCTGGGAAGATGCCAGGAGATGCCATGCTTGTCGCCAGCCCCTGAGCATGACACAAGATGACACAGTTGGCTTCTGAAGAAACAGTCCCCTATGCTACTAGGGTCAGAAAGTCCACAGAACTGGGGCCAGGGGAAGGCTGGAGCCGGGATCAAAAGGATATGTGAAAAAGAGAGAAACAACATCCTCTCCTGGTATTAAAAATAAATAAGAATAGAAACCTGCCGTCGTGAGGGAATAATCCCACAACACTTCCCAAAGACAAGGCAGGAGGGCTGCCAGCCTGTCCGACCGTGGGTCTCCGTGGTGGGCGGAGGGAAATGATGAGGATGGTGTTGTTGCCCGAGGCCTCCATGAGCGCCTGGCTAGGTGGCCAGGGCGTCTCCACCGGCCCCGAGCCCCTCCTGGGGAAGTGGGAAAGGGATTCAAGGAGAGGGAAATCCCATCTTGTCTCTAGGGGGACCAGAGAATGCGGCCAAGGCCTGGAAGTGACCTTCCGTCAGTTTAGGGTCAGAAACCTCTTCCTTGTAAGCACTGTGATTAAAGAACCTTTTAAAATTCTAAGGCATTTAAAGTAATGGTTTTAATATTTCTCTTTGTTTTTGGTAAAATTCTTAAGGCAATTCCAGTCCATCTGAGCTGGAGAAGAATACAGAGACAAATTGCCCGCATGGCTCAGGCAGAGAAGGGGTCAAGGTAACTTGGGTGGCTGGGGACAGTGGCAACAGCAGGAAATCCAATGGGGACAGTGTTGGCTGGATGTGGCGGCCTTTGGCTGTACCAATGTCCACACTGCCTGCGACACATAAGGAGAAGGCAGGCTGCTGGAGGGAATACTGGGGCGATGGTGGAGCCTTGCCTGTCCTTACCCGCCTCGTGCCGGCTGGTTCTTCTGTGGGGGGTGCTTCACTCTGTTTTCATAAGGAGAAGGGGGTCCAATGAAACATCTTGTCCATCTGTCCCCAGAAAGACAACTGAAGTCTGGGGCAGGGAGACAGGTGAATCAGATGCTGTCCAAGAGAGCCAGCCAGCCAGTCCACACCTGTCGGGCTGTTCGCTCACGGAGTGGGGTTTGTTTATGCTCCCGGCATTCCTCATAACACCCAATCAGAAGTTTTCTCAGAGGTACCATTGTGCATGAGCTTTGGAGCCAAACACACCTGGGTTCAAACCCCAGTGACTCTCTTCCTTGCAAGCACTGTGATTAAAGAAACTTTTAAAATTCTAAGACATTTAAAATAATGGTTTTAATATTTCTCTTTGTTTTTGGTAAAATTCTTAAGGCAATTCCAGTCCATCTGAGCTGGAGGAGAATACAGAGAGTAGCTATGGAGCCCCCAGCAAGTTTCTTTTCATTTCTCTGAGCTTCAGTCTCCTTATTTATCAGATGAACTAACAGGACCAGCTTGTAAGTCTGCTGTGAGGGCAGGACAGATGGGCGTGAGGGTCTTACACTCAGTAAGCACTCAGTAGATGGCAGCTTTGCTTCTCGTGACTCGGCCATCACGTGGGTTTCAGATGTTTGCCACAGGGTGACTTTAATTCATTTCAGCACACAGTTTGCTCACACTTTGTCAGCAGCCTGAGCTGTATGCCTTCGGTGACATGCGGCCATCTGATCCATCTTCCTGGCAACCTCTGCATTTGTCCTGCCCCCTACTCCAGAGCCTCTTGACTCAGCTGGTCCTAGTGGCTTCCTCACCTCTGCAACTTGGAGGACTTGAGCAAGTGACCCCAGAATCCACTGGGCCCAGACAGCCCCACTGTAGGAGCCCAGACTAGCTGGGAAGTGGAAGGGGGGTGGAGCCAGGGGGCAAGATGGACATTGGGTCTCAGAGGTGCTCTCACTCCTTCAGGTCAGGATCCAGCTGTTTGCAGGGAGAGGGGCCCCTCCTGGCTTCCCAGTTGGCCAGTCCCACCCACACTGGGGACCTTGGTGGCAAGAACTTACTGAACTTTCTTTAAGTTTCTTGGCTGATTTTTGTGGGGCCCGCCTGATTGCTTATGGGTCACAGATGAGGAGGGTAAAGGGAGACGGCTTAAGAGCCCCTCCCCCCTTGGCCGGAGGCCCCGTCCCTCCCTCCCAGGGCTCCTAATCCCTCCGCCTGCAGACGCCTGTCCTCCCAGGCTGAGATGCTGCAGACCCAGAGGTTTAGACACAGAGCCGTTATTTATTGGGAGGCTCAGGGCCAGGACGAGGTCGGGGCCACATTCTCTTCTGTCCTGGCTCTTCTCACCTGCGTTGTAAGCAGGGAGGGAAGGAGAAAGGAGAGAGAGAGAGATGAGGGGATGGGAGAGAGGAAGGAGCTCTCATATGCTGAGGGCCTACTACGTGCCTGGTCCTGTGCAAGGTATTTACAGGCGTGACTTCACTGAACAGATTGCAGTGGGTCACTTTTACCTGACGTGTGTGTGCGTATGAGCAGTACAGGCATGTGTGGTTGGAGAGAGGATGGTACAGTGGTCAACAGCACGTCTGCTGGGTCAGGCCTGGGTCCAAACTCCAGCCTTGACTCTTACGGGGTGACCTCATACACACAGACACATTCTTTCACTTCTTTAAGCCACTGTTTTCTCATCTGTAACATGAGGATAAGAATTTCTGCTTCCTCAAGTTCTAGAGGAGCCGGCGTCAAGCCCCAAGCATGGTGCCTGGCACACTGTTAATGCATGCAATAGATGTTGCTATTGTGAGGGGAAGAGGAGGGTGAGGCCAGGAGAGAAGGGGGACAGAGGAGATGAGAAAATAGGAGAGGGGTAAGGAGGAGGGTCTGAGCAAGAGAACCCCTCTGCTTATCTCCTCCTGGGATTTGGCCAGGTTCAGTCTCCTAGCAGCACCCCAGGCGTGAGCCCCTAATGAGGACCGCAGCTCCCAGTGGGAAGCCCTGGCTAAGGATGATGGAGGGGGAGCCAGAGGGTTCCAAGTGGCAGAGCTGCAGCTGCTGCCCCCACCCCGAATGCCTGCACACTTGCTCCCACCAGCAGCCACTGCACAGAGGAGGGACCTTCAGGGGGTGGGGATTTGGGCCCCCCTGGGGCTCCTTGCTGAGAATCAAAAAAGTGTCCTGTGTCTTTAAGGAGACGCCTGTGGGGGGCGCAGGAGGGAGGAAGGTTAAGATGATTAGCTGGTGCTAACAAATTTAGGATGTGGAAGAAGTCTTTTCTTGGCTGTCCATCAAAGGAAGGATTGAATGTCCCTGAGCTTGGAGAGAGCAGAAGGAGGGGAGGCAAGGGCTGGGGGAGGGGAGTGGGAGGGCATTATGTGCTTCCAGCTGAGCCTTCTCCCTGGACAGGCTTCCCAGGGCACTGGGGGTGTGTGGGTGTCGGGCAGGCACGCGGGGACAAGCAGCTGTCTGTCCAGATGCTGGCCTCCCCATCAGCCTGTCTGTCTGTCGTCGCCCCTCTCCCACAGCCCCAACCCCAGCTCAGGTTATGTCCGAGCAGCTGGGCTGAAAAATGATCCAGGAGGAAGAAGGCCCTTCCTGTTGATTAGAAACCAGGACACAACTCCCCTGCAGGCCGACCAGACCCCCTCCTCATCCAGGCTCCCTGTCCCAACGGCCACCTCAGGCCCCTTGTCACCAAGCGCTGGGCCACTCCTCATCTAGGTTCCCCTGTAACAAGGGAAACAGGCACAGCCTCCCAGAGAGATCTCAAACTACTTGCAAAAGGCTTTATAAAAGGTGATTTCCGGCACAGGCTGGAAGGAGGGGCATGGGAACCGTGCCACGTCCAGGAATCGTTCATTCAGAACGGCCTGGGCACCAGCTCTGTGCCAGGCCCTGGGCCGGGCGCTGGAGAAACAGAGAGCAAGGCACCGTTCCTGTCCCTGGCTCAGCACCCGCCCCTAGGAACTGGCCGTCCAGTGGGGCAAAGAGAGATGAGAACAAAAAGATGCGCTAAGATGAAACATACATCTAGTGGTGGCTTTCAGAACTCAAAGGGAGAAGGATGACCTGGCGGGCTTATTATCTAAATGCAGATTTCTAGGCCACACCCTTGGAGATTCTGATGCTGCAGATCTGGGGTGGGGCCTGGGCGTCTCCATTCTAAAGCAGAGCGGGCGATTCTGATGCAGGTGGACGTTGGAGTTGATGTGGAGGAAGATTTGGAGATGTACAGAGCAGGCGTGGTGCCAAGAAGGGGTGTATGGCCGGCTGCAGGAGGCAGGCAAAGCTTTCCAGAGGAGATGACCTAAGGCCGATTCCTGCCGGGGAGGGTGCGCAGGCTGAGGGAGACGAAGGGGTGAAGCGGGCTCAAAGGTTGGGGGATGCCTAGGTTGGTGTGGCTAGAACATAGGAAAAGACCAGCTGAGCAAGCAGTGAGGTCTTGGAGGCACCCCGGGGGAGTGAAATGTCTCCAGCAAGGGAGGTCTAGACTAGGTTTGTAGTCTTGACACTGTTCTAGCTGCAAAGTGGAGGGGACCAGAACAGAGGAGGGGGCAGTTGTTAGGCGGCTGCGGCAAGAGTCTGTCTGAGGGCTGGTGATGGGTGGGAGCAAGATGATAGCAGGAAGTGGGGAGGAGGGGACAGACGTGGAGAATACCAAGGAGCTAGAGTCAGACACGGTGCCTGGTAGACGAGGGGTGAGGGAGAGGGAGGAAGCAGCGATGATTCTCATGTTTCTAGTCTTGGTAGCGAGTGGAGAGGGCTGCTTCTCCCCGAGCTGGGAGTGCTGGGGATACAGGAGAAATGAGCTGGTTCAAGAGGAGACGGGGCATTTAGTTTTGGAGTCCCCGGGGGGCCATCCTAGTACAGATGGGCAGTGGGTAACTGGACATATAGCTCCAGAGTTCAGGGAAGAAAAATGGGCTGAAGACGTAGATTTGGGAGATGGCAGGACCCAAGTCTGTGGCTTTCAAATTTTTGACTAACCTAGCATAAGAAATCATAATCGGGAATACACCCACAGACGTGAAAAGCTCCCTGAAACAGTAGTTCCCTCACTATGTGCAATGCACTTGGTATCTTCTACTTCGCTTTTCTGTATTCGATCTCATTTAAGTAAAAGCAAAAGGCTGGTCGTGGCCCACTAAATTGATTTCACAACCTGATAGGTTGTGACCTGCAAACTGAAAACCAGTGATCTCCACGGAAAGTCATCGGAGTGAATGAGATCACTAGCGAGAGGCTTTAGGTACAAATGTGGTTCAAGGAACCCCAACACTGAAAGGACTGGTAGGAGATGAGGGGCAGTCTAGATGACTGTGAAGGAAGGCAAAACAAAACCTAGGACAGACAGTATCTTGGAAGAAAGGAGAACATTTCAGGAAGAAATGGGGTTAGCAGAGAGATTTCCCATAGCAAGAAGCTTGAGGAGTACACAGGACCCAGCAGGCCACGGCCTGGTGGTCAAAGATCACCCAGAGCCCTCACCCTGGACCAGACTCAGAGAAGGTCAGCAAAGAAGAGGCCTCAGAGGTACTCCGGGCCACGCTACAGAAAGGGAAATGGAGTCCCACAGAGGGGCGGGGACTTGCCCAAGGAGACCTGGGGCTCTCTCCTTTCATCTTAGCCCCCTCATCCCCTGGCCTGTGAGGGGCTGCCAGCCCACCCTCTGTCAGCCCATCTCCACAGAGCATAGGGTCTTAGGAGAGATGTGTGTCTTCATCCTTGCTCATGTTCAAGGCCAGCTTGGAGCTGAGTAGAGCATGTGTGATGAGGAGTGAGGGCCTTTGTCCCTCAGCTGAGGCACTCATCACATGCTGAAGGCCTACTGTATGCCAAGCGCAGAACCTAGGGGGACCTAACCTAGTCTGGGCCGGGGGTTAGAGACAGTTTCCCTTGGATGGAAGGTGCCATGTGAGACCTGAAGAGTAAGTAGAAGAGAGCTTGGCCACAAGACAAGACAGACTGGATCGGGAGTCTGGGAAGGCCTAATGCTACTTCCCACACATCCTCTGGGACTGAGTGGGTGTGGAGTGCAGAAATCCGGGGCAACGTCCTAGGCTCTGCATGCTGGGAAGGTGTGGGGAGCTGGAGACCGAAGGTGCTCAGTGGCTCAGAGGCTGCCAGAGCTCCAAAGACCTGGGCAAGGGCCCCTTCTGCAGAGGCCACATCCTTCCCAACTCAGGCCCAGACTGCCCCTTCTGTGGGTTGGCCATCCTCTGCGGTGCCCACACATCGCTGGATACAGGAGTCACGGGAGGCTGGAGAAAGCCTATGGTCTGCCACAGGCTGGCATCTTCCAGAAGACCTCCAGAGACATCCTAAGCCTTTCATGGAACAAACCAGAAGACACTACTTGGAAAGGATCTTAGGCACCATCCAACCAACTGTCCCATTTTGCAAATAGGGAAGCTGAGGGAAAGAGAATGAAATAACTAATTAGGCAAAAGACCTTCATATAATATGGTTCTCTCGCAGGCCTCCCCAGTAAACTCCTACTCATCTCTCAAGACCCTTATGAAGTCGCCTCCCTTGAGATTCCCAAAATGGAGCGCAGGCCCTCCAGAACAAAACCACTGTAGACAGTAAGTCAACTGGGGAGCTGAGGCTCAGTCCCTTCTACCTGCCCAGCGCTGCCCTAAGTGACAGTCTGGGGCGCCCCCCGCTTCGGGGTGCATTCCCCAGGCATATGTACTCCACGGTTTCAACATCCTTTAAGGTAGGCAAGGCACGGCTGGCCATGATTTTAGGAACCTTTAAGTCACACTCGAATGATCCACCAGATCTGCCCGCTCTTCCCTTCTCAAGACAAAAACAACGACGTCTGTCATCACCAGCAGCATGGAGAGCTGGCCCTTCTAGACTGCTCACTTTGTGCCTGCTACTGTTCTATGCACGTCTCACGCACTAACTCGCTTAACCCTCGTGCTGACCCACTGAAGCGGCTGCCACCGTTTTCCCATGGTACAGACGGGGGCTGAGGCACATCAGACCACCTTTTGTCGTGATGGGACGATCTTGACGGCAGGATGATCTCACTTCATCTCACCAGGTATCGTCATGGGGTTTCTGGGGGTTGAGGTAGAGAACGGAGTGGAACTGGGGCAGATGTGAGGCATGGGGAGGGAGGACACAGTCACAAGTTTCACTCAGGTCCCTGAGTGTGTGGCACGTGCAGAGCACGGGGCCTGTGCCCATGCCCTCTGCACCAGCCACGCTGAGTCGTCCATCATTTCCACAGCACACAGAGCTTTTCATGCCCCATGTGTCAGCACACACTCTTCCCTTGTCTGGGGTGCCCTCCTGCCCCCCCAGCTCAAACTCTACTCCTCCTCCAAGATCTAGGTCAAATGACACTTCCTCTGGGAAGCCCTCAGTGTTTGCTATTCCTTTCCTTTTGCTTCTGACTCTCTTTGGGTGCTTTTACATTCTGCACTTTATTTGTGGGCCTCTCTCCTGAAGGATGAGGACCATGTCTCATTCGAATTTCTGACTTGTCACAAACCTGTCACAGCGCCTAGCCCAGAGCAGACACTCAGCACCTTTTTATTGATAAGTAAGTTCAGGGTTATTGATGTCTAGCTCCAGCACCTTTTTACCGGAGGGCAGCACCTCTCCTGGTGGATGCCAAAGGCCACTGAGAATGTACATAGAGGTGAATGGACTGTCACCAACCCCGTCACCATCCTCACCATCACAGGAAACATTAGTTGACACTTACTATAAGCTGGGGGCTGTGCAGGTTGCTTTACAGCCATTATCTCATTTAATCCTCATCACAGTCCATAGAATGTCCTCTCATGATCTTCATTTTATAGATCGAAACTGCCCAATAGAACATTTTGCAATAATGGAATGTTCTATATCTGTGCTGTCCGATACAATCGCCACCAGCCACATGAGTACTTGAAATATGGCTGCTGTGACCTCGGAACTGAATTTGAAACTTTATTTAATTTTGATTAATTTAAACATAGAGTGACATGTGGCTAAAGGCAGTGCAGACGAAGAAGGACCAAGAGCTGAAATAACTTGCCCCAGACCCCACAGCCGACAGGTGACACGGGTAAGACTGGCACAGGATTTCTGGCCTGAAACCCAGACTTTGAACCACATGCTTTAACTCCATCTGCTTTTCTCACCCCCGATTGTGGATGCGGTGGGGAGGAGTTTAACATCATTACCCCAGCCTCAGCGCAGGCTGGTGACCTGCACAGCCACCAGTTGAGTCCTTTGACATGCTGTGCAGGGTGACTGACCTGTGTGGGAATCTGGCCCTCCCTGGGTGCCTCGCCTGCTCTGACAGTGGGCGCCCAAGGAGATGATCCCTCGTCCTCCAGCAGTGACATCCTGTGAGCCACAGTTTCTGTGCAGAGGCCTCTGGTCACAGGCCCTGCAGCCGGAGAACATAAACAGTTTACTCTCCCTGTGCTTCTGCAGCCCAGGCAATGGGGAAGATGTAACTGTGCTTAGTGCTGGCACAACTTCCACACGTGCGGACTGACGCATGTGAGAGCCGCTGCTCTGGCATAGACACTGCTGCCCACCCACTGCTGGGCCCCTGTCCGAAACCCCCATGCAGTAAGGCCCAATGGGCTTACAGGGAGCTGGGGTCCCCCCCTCAAAGGAGCAAGCTGAGAGAAGTCGTCCTCGCCCAGCAGGTGCTGCTGCTGACACTGCCCCTGGCAGCATGCTGGACGACCACGGCCTGTCCTGGCTGCTGGAGACACAGTGTAGAGAAGACTATGGCAGCATGGAAAGCCAACATTCGGAGTGGGGATGTTAGTGTCCCAATGAGCATTGGCAGACGAATGCTTGACGCAGGGGAGCCAGGAGGGGGAAGGGGTCCTTAGAGAGATGCAGGGACCCGGCGTGGGGTGGAGGCCTACAGAATATGAACATCACCTGGGGGCTGGGTGTGAGGACACCTGGGTTCTGATCCCTGCTCTGTACAGAAGCCAGTGAGCTTTTCACGACACCAATCTGATTAGGTCACAGCTCTGCTCGATGCCTGCTGCTCTCAAGAGAGAGCCCCAAACCTTAACACAGTCCACAAAGTCCTGAGAGTTCCAGCTCCTGCTGACCTTCCTGACCTCATCTCACACCACTCTGTCCCCCGAGCTCTCTGCTCTGGCCACACTGCTCTTCCTTCCAGCCTCATTCGTGCCATGCTCCTTTCTACCTCAGGGTCCTTGCACATGCTGTTCCCTTGGCCAGGAACGCTCTCTATCCCTCTTTGCCTGGTCAGTTTCTGCTCCTCAAGGATCACGTCCTCAGGTCCAGGACCCTTCCTGGAGCTCCCCAACCCTGAGCACTTGTTCTGGTTTTTCAGGAGACCTCATATTTCCCTTTGGTAAGGCTGGTCACGACTGCAACTTCACATTTGTTAGTGCCATCGATGAAGGGTGCCTCCCTCACTAAACTGTAAGTTCCGTGAGGGCGGGGGTCATGTTTTACTCACCCTTGGGTCCCTAGCACCTACCAAGGTCTGGCAGAGAGTGGGCGCTCAATAATACAGCTGAATGCATGCATGCATAAATGAATGAATGAAAAGATGCTATTCTGATTTTGTGCAAGGCAATTCCCTTCTCTGGGCCTGACATCTTAAATGATGATTTGAGGAGTGTCCACTCCATGCCAGGTGCTGGGGAGGACACAGAGCTGACGGGCTAGAGGGGACACAGATGTGTAAACAGGCCAGGACGACACAGCGGGATGAGATTACACTCAGAGGACGGGGCCGGCTAAAAGGAAGATTTTAGCAGAGGCATTTGGTGGGGGTGGGGCTGGGAATCGGGGAGGATTCCCCCAGACTACAACTAAGACCCACTCTGAAGGGTAACTGAGGGTTAACAGGCAAAGAGAGGGTGTTCCTGGCAGAGGCACGTGTGGGGGCCTGGCAGGGAGAGAGCCCTAGGAAGGCCGTGCTGCAGCGAGGCCGCGAGGTGGGCCAGGCGGTGGGCAGAGTCGAGGCCAGACGCTGGGTTGAAATTCATCGTGAAGGCGCTGGCGTCACTGTGGGGTTTCAGGCAGCAGGGCGACAGAGGAATGTCCTCCTGGGTAAAAGGAGAGGGGCAGAGTCTGGGGCCCTCCAGCTCTGGCGCCCGGGGGTATGAGATGCAGGGCGGAACGATGCACAAGGTTAGGAGGGCTCCCGACTCCACTGCCAGAGGAGCCTCAAGGGACTGGTTTCCTCCCTGACGTCAACTTAAAGGTCACACAGATCCCAGGTTTCCTCTCAGGAGCCATGTAGGGCTCCGCGTTTTGTCCTTTTATTCCGATCCCTTTGGGATCCTGTGACATTCCCAGCTTGGACCACCTCGCAGGGTAACCAGTCCCCTGAGCCCCCAGTCGCTGTGAGAAGCGGGACTTCCTTTAATTTGTCCTAAACTTACCTCGCTCAAGTTTCAAAGGGGGGCCCATCATCCTAGGATTTCAGGAGTCAGGAAATGCACCCTGAGCTGCTGTGGCAGGAAGGGGAACTCAGGACATCTTTGACTCCGGGGCCACTTGCATCCCACCAGCCCACAAACTGAAGTCCCACAACCACACAGACAGGCCGCCCGTCTCTCCCCGCTGCCCTGCGCGCCTGTCGAAGCCGGGCATGCGCTGAGGAACTGCGAGCGAAACGAGGCCACTCACCCGACTTCTCACTCTAGCAAACAGAAGCTACAGTGGCGGGGCATGCAAATCGCAGGACCCCTAAGTAACCAGGCTCCTCCAGTGACTGTCCCTCCAGCTTCTCCTTCCAGTCCTGTCCCCGCCCCTCCAGGAAACCTGCCCCTACTCAGCACCGTGGGCTGAAGCCATTCTCCAGCTCCAGCCCCTTCATAGCCCAGCCTGGGCCACAGCTGCAGACAAAAACTTCTAGTCCTGCTTGGCTTCTCTTGGTCTCCCACCCCGACAGGCAGCCGGTCAGCAAGCCTGCCAATGTCGCCTCCAAACCTCTCCCAAATCTGTCCACCCTTCTCCTCTGTCACCACTGCCTCTCGCCTGGACACCCACAACAGGCCTTCCCTCCCTGCCTCTCCACCCCACCTCTGTAATCCATTCTCTACCAGTGCCAAGAGGAATGTAAAATGTAACCCGAGCAGCGTGTGGCTGCCCCTCTTAAAACCCTCCAGTGGCTTCCCAGTGCACTGAGGGCGAAATTTATAAACCCCACAGGCCAGAGTCATGCAAGGTGCCACGGGACTGGCCCCACAATCTCTCTGAGCTCCCTCTCTTCTCTTGCCTTTTCCCTCATTCCATCAGGCCACTCTGACCTTCCTTCTCTTCTTCAGACACACCAAGCTCATCTCCACCTCAGGGCCTTTGCACACACTATTCTTGCTGGCTGGCTGGGATGCTCACTCCCCATTCTCTGACTTAATTATTTAATTTATTGAAGAGATGCTTTTACAGTGCTTTATTCTACACCAGCCTTAGTCTAAGCATTTTCAAGTTCTGAATCACTGGTTCACTCTTTGCATGGCTGGTTCCCTCTTGTGAGTTCAAATGTCCCCATCTCCTGGGGGCCCTCCCTGACCACCATCAAACACAGAAACCACTGCCTTCACCCACCAGACTCTGCAGCAAATACGCCCTTGATTCATTTGGTCATAACCATCAATGGGTATTTTCGTCTTTATTTCTTTATGTGCTTACTGGTGATCTCTTCCACAAGACTGGGCGCTCCGGGAGGGCAGGACCCATCTGTCAGGTTGATCCTTGTATCCCTGGGCCGAGCACCGAGCCTGCCCACGAGAATGAGCGAAGGAAGGGGTCACCTGCCCCGAGGGGCTTCTAAGACCGCCATGCTCTCTGAGCTCCACAGCGGGGGAAACTGCAGGATATGAGTGGTGAAATGTGTCCTGTGGACGCTGCTCAGAGACCCAGTCAGGGGGTGGGGCTCCTAGAAGGAGGGGGGTAGGTTGTCCATCTTTGCGTAAATATGAAAAGAACAACTGGCATGTTTGTAGCAAACGAATGGCATGAAATGGGAGTCCATTTCAGAGCGTTCAGCAGACCTGCATACCCAGGAACTCACCAGCCTCTCCCAGCCGCTCAGTGAGGCTGCCAGAGCCCCATTTTACAGATGCAGAGGCTGAGGCCCAGAGTCAGAGCCACACGGTGGGCACAGGGCCAGGGCTCCCCCATCTCCCAGTGCAGATCTGAAGCCTTTACAAAGGCCTGTGTCCACCTGAGCGCCCGGTGCTCTATAGACAGCAGGGGCTCAGTGGACATGTCTGCATTTGCTGCAGCCAACAGCCTGATTAGAGGTGCTCCCGTTCAAATTCCTCTGGAAGCGCTGGTCCCCAGGGCAGAGGTGTTTGAGAGGCCTGGGAGGAGAGGCAATGTGGGCAGTCAAAAGAGCACTGGGCTGGGGTTCAGGATTGCTGGGTAACAGCAGCTCAGGACCATCTAGGAGGCCCCTCCCCTGTGCCAGGCACTGCACCAAGCACTTTACATGCATCTCCTTAATGGCCATGACCGTGCAATGAGGAAGATGCTGTCTTTACCCCATTTTACAGATGAGAAAGCTGAGGCTCAGAGAGATTGGATCCAGGAACTCAGCCAGCAGACAGTCCTGACACTCATTAGTCCAGGCACTTCCAGAAATGACTCTTGCCTTCTTTGGGTCTTAGATTCTGTCTGTAAAGCCCAGGTTCATACTAGACCCCGTGGAGGTCTGTCTGACTCTGACACGAGTCAGGGAGGGACAAGGGCAGGATGTGTGGCTGCTGCTGTCTCCTGTGGCCCCTTGCAACCTGAGGAAGGGGCTGCCTGGTCCCTGGAGCAGAGGCAGACCCCACCCCACCCAGGGCACCATGGATGGAGTGTCCAGGGATAACCAACCCATAGGGCCCCGGCCTGCCGTGCTGGCTGGATGACAATGCCCAGGGTCCCACGGAAATGGAGAAGGGTTGGGAGGTCTTGGAGCTTCCCAAGGCCAAGGAAGTGACTCAACATATCCACAGGGGATTTTAAGGTGGGCAAATGCTGTGAGTTACATCCAGCCCCACTACAGAGCTGCTAAATGAACATCAGGAATGGGCTCCCAGCCTGAGCTTCCCCGGATAATAAAATCTGGTCCCTTCTCTGTATTTCTTTTCTGTATTTCTATTTCTCTCTTTCTTTCTTCCTTTTTTTTTTAGCAGAATCTTTGGGTCTGCTGTTGCACAGAAACATGATCCTACTGCCCCTAAGTGTCCACCCTGAAAGGAGGATGGGCAAGGAGGACGGAGGAGAAGTGAGAGGCAAGGCTGATTTCTAATTCTCCAGGGAATCCACTACCCTCCCCAGAAGCCTGGAGAAGGGTGAGTGAGAGTCTGCCCAGGGAGAGCAGAGAAGACTGGGTCTGACTTCATCCCTAGAAATAGCCGTGTGGTGGCTTCAGGGCCAATCAGTTTCAGGGATGTGGCAGCATTTTTTGTTCTGTCAGGAAGGATGGGCTGTCTAATGGACAGAAGAATCCGGAACCAGATACCCCACTTGGCTGGAGCTCTTGGCCGCAGGAGGCATCAGGGACCCACGGTGCTGGCTGACACTGGCCACTGGGCTGTTTTACATCCCTCTGCCTTGCCTCAGTTTTCATAAAACTCCTGCCTCTCTGCATCCCCAGTAGTGGCTCTGGGGACCCACCTAGGGGTCAAGCCATGGTGGAAAGAGGCTTTTTTCCTCTTAGAGCCTCATTTTCCCCAACAGCAAAATGAATGGATTAGATGACACCAGTGGATTTTACATCCTGCTCCTAGAGCCCTGGGGTGCCTGGAGGGGCCACCAGTGGGACACGGCCTGGCACCCACATCCCGCCTTGTAAGAATGTACATTCATTTGTATGTGTACACACACATGCATACATTACAGACAAGATGCAAGATTCCCTTCAAAGAAAGGGTTTGCCGCTGCCCGCCTGGCCAAGGTGACCTCTGCCATCTCGTCGGGGTTGCAGTCTAGCTTGGGCAGCTGTGAGGAGGAGACACGTGCCCCACTCCATTCCCAGGACTGGGCGGGGTAGAAGCTGCCTCCTCCGTGCCTGGTCGGAGGGGTTGTTCGGGTCCAGAATTAGGCTAGCATCGCCCCACAGCTCGAAGCTCCTCACGCTCCCTCTCTTCACGCACAGCTCTGTTCTCAGCTAAGTTGGGAGCACTTGGTAGAGGCCGGTGTTAACAAGTGTTAACGGTTGGGAGCTGGATTCTTCTAGAGTTGAAGAGACTTTCCGAAGTCAAATTCTCTCTCATGGTTGGTGGAGAGGGAACTAAGGGCTGAGGTGGGGATGGGGAATGAATAACCCGTATCAACAAAAAGTTAGGCACAATGAGCATCTTTGACAAGTATAACCTCGATTAACCAGAAAGGAACCTTGGTTATCCAGAATACTGTATTTTTAGGAGAAAGGGGCACATGACTTCAAAATAATAATATAGTAGAGATTAAAAAAAAATCTCTGTGGAATTCCAGTGTTGTCTATCAGAGTCAGTGCACATTTAGTCCACTGACTCATCTACCCCTCTCTCATGTCCATTCCCTGAGGTAAACAGAACGTCAGGCACTGGTCAATGCCTCTGAGCACCGATCAGCAAGGAACGACACAGCCAGGGGTGACGCTGTCAAGCATGTAGAACTAGGAGGACACCGGACCCGCCCCCAGAACCAACACCAGCTGTGATGAACGGGGAAGGCGGCCACGGAACGGCAACGTGGCCACAATGTCCCGACTCACGAGCACCGTGAGAGAAAGGAAATCTTCGTTGGAGAAGGGCTGGCACCAGGTTCTAAGCTTACAGAGTGATGAAGAAGACATTCAGGCTGCCAAAGCCCTGGGGCCCCGGCGTCCCAGAGCCTGGAGGCCCGGCCGGCAGAGCCCTCCATGCACCCCGCAGGCAGGTCTGGGAGCACAGAGCCACTCTGCCCTCTGGCCTCTCAGTGTGCCAGGCCACCGTGAAGCTCGCATAACTATGTGGGGAGTTGGTGTCCGCTTATATACCCGCCGCCTGCTGGGCACTTTCCTGCAGCTCCATGCCAGGCTGGCTCACTGCATTTCCTCCCGACTTGGGTGGGTTGAAGTGGCCAGCACTGCTGGAGCCCCGTGACCAGGCTCGACCCTCATTCCAGCCTCCAGGGGCCTCCCCAGGGTCTCCACTGGGTTGCCAAAGGACGTAGATCCACGTGGGCCAGACCGGCCATCTCCAGCTCCTTTAGGTGCCCCTCAGCCCCCACCACTCCACTGGAGACATTCCTGCAATGCCCTGCCTGGCATACCTGCCACATGCAGACAGACGGCAGGGGCTGGAGCGGGTGGGAAGAACCAACAATCAGAAAACGAGTTTGTGAAGTGAGCTGGAAAGAACGACAGGCAGGCCTCGCGCCAGCCCTGCCCCCACTCAGCTCCTGGAGGATCTGACCCTTTTGTAATCCTCTCCTCCCTCCCCTGCCTGCCCTGCGCCCACCAACCTCTGCCACACTCCCACAGGCAGAGCCAGCTCCCCTCTGTGTTGGGGCCTCTCCTGCTTCTCACCAAGGAGCTGAGCGCATCTCGTCTCTGGGGTCCCTTGACCCCGAAGGCTGGTGCCCTAGGTACAAATGCCAGCTGTGCAGGCCATTATCAACAGTGCAATTCTCGACTGGTTTCCCTGCTTTGGTCCTATCTTGCTTGTGGCCCACTTCACAGAGGCTGGGATCCCAGGGGCTGGGGACCCAGGACAGCAGCCAGACTGCCCCAGGCAGGGAGCCACCTGTGGACCTGCTCTGACCTGAGCCCTTGGTCTCTGCAGCAGCCACTGCTTTACCTGTGCATCCCTTTACCTGGACCATGAGCTCCTCTTAGTCTCCTAAGGACAGAGCATGGCATGGAGCCAATGCTCAAGAACTGTTTGTTGAGTGAGTGAGTGAAAGCCAGAGACAGAGAGACAGAGGGAGGGAGGGTGAGTCTGCATTCTGACAGTGTTCTGGTTTGCTCTGAGCCGGACCACTGGGGTGTCAATAATTCTGGCTCCAGCACTCACTAGCTCTGCGACGGTGGCCACATTACATAACCTCTTCAGGCCTCAGTCTTCGCATACACAAAATGGAGATGGTAATAGGACCTGCTACATAAGGTAATCACGAGGATTAAATGAGATAGTGCGATAAAGTGCCTACAACAGTGGCTGGCACAGAGTAAACCCTCAAGACATGCAGTTGTTGCTCTCACTACTAATGAATGTCCTCCAGCCTTGTATGACACCACCTCCCTGCATAAGCATCATGATCACTGCCGAGGCCTCGGTTTCCCTGCCGCGCTCCCTGGCAGCACGGGGCTGCTGTAGGGTATACATGAGAAGGATGGATCTTCTGATGTCTCAGAGCTGGTTTTCAGTCCCAGCCCTGCCACTTCCTAACCCTGTTTCCTTGAGAGAAGTACTCTGGGCTTCAGGGTCCTCATGTGGAAAAGGTGCTAATGGGAGTCTTAACCCCAGAGAGAGGTCAGGAGGGCGAGGTGAGGTGTGCACGGTGCAAAGTGGGCACTCCTGCTCGCTGTGTCAGAGACCATCCAAGCCCTCTCAACGGTGGAACAGGATCTGCCGGGGAGGAACCGAGGGGAGGGCTGGCTGGGCCCTCAGCCCTTCCATGGAGACATGCTGCATCTCACCCAGCCTCCCCAGCTTGTCCAGAATAGAGCTCTGCAGTGTTCCTTCACCCCACTCCCCTTCTGCTCTGTCCTGAGGGCAAAGGCGCTGGCATTCAAAGCCTCGGGCTTGAGTCCTGGCTCTGTCTCCTAGCCACAGACCTTGGGCGATCCCTGAATATCTCTGAGCCTCAGTTTCCTCATCTTCGAACTGGGGATGACCACAGCCCTACATCAGAGAGTGCTTGATGGACATACAAGCAATGCTGTATTTACAACATGAGACAAGACGCCCTCTCCTAATATAAGCATGTGCCGTGACTGTTAGTGGCTACCTGGGCTCACAGGCCCACCTCTGCCTGGACCCCTCCCTGCCCACACTGAACAGGTGGCCGACACTTCCCAATCCTCCCTCGGCAATTCCCCCACTCCCCTCGGCCCCTTCCACACGCTGCTGCAGGTATTCTGTCAGAGGGACCACTGCAGCCTCTTCCTGGCTCCTCTCCTTGCCGCACCTGAGGCTTCGCACGGCTGGATCGCACCACACCCTTTCTGAGAAACCTGCCACAGCACCTCCAGGGGGATGTCCAACCACCTCCATGGTCTACCGCCCCCACCCCAACTGTTCTTCCCAGCCTTATCTCTTATTCCATCCCCCCATGCTACAGCCATTCCTGCTTATTCCTCCTTTCCCAGAGTGCGGAGGGGAGAAAGTATGTTCCTTAGGTCTCTCCACTTTGATTACACTGTTTCCTTCGCTTACAATGTCCTTACACGTGTTTTCATTCACTGACATCTTACTTGTCTTTCAAGGCTTGCTTCAAGTGCCACTTCTTCCATGAAGCCTTTCTTGATTCCTCCCCTTAAAATAATCATTCCTGGGGCTGGCCCCGTGGCCGAGTGGTTAAGTTCGCGCGCTCCGCTGCAGGCGGTCCAGTGTTTCGTTGGTTCGAATCCTGGGCGCGGACATGACACTGCTCATCAAACCACGCTGAGGCAGCGTCCCACATACCACAACTAGAAGGACCCACAACGAAGAATATACAACTATGTACTAGAGGGGCTTTGGGGAGAAAAAGGAAAAAATAAAATCTTTAAAAAAAAAAAAATACCCTTTAAAAAAAAAAAATAAAAAAATAATCATTCCTTCTCTTGCCTTTTCCAGATGTGATGCTTATGCTTCTGCGTAGCACTTACCTAACCCTGGATAGGAGTGACTGTGTCTGACTCACTTTGTATCTCCAGGCGCTGAGCACAGGGCCTGGAGCAGCTGTTAACCCGCAGTGGGCCAAGGTCACTTGCTGATGTAGCCCACAAATAGCCTGGAGCCCTAAAGGGCACAAAGCCAGTCCAGCAGGCTGGCTACTGATCCCTGGCCTGCCTCTGCTGGGCTGGGGTAGGGGTGGGAAGTGGGGGCTCACTTCACTCCTCTGGCCACAGTTCCCACCCTCATAGGGCAGGTTCTAAGGGAAAGGCTCTGACAGGTGAGCATGTGATACGGACGTGTAGAATCATCGCAGGAGAGGACGATCCTCCTGGCACCCGGGCAGAATGATCTTTCTCCTCTCTCCTCTACCGGCCTCTCTGAGGGAGGGGGCTGGATAGACAGGGAGAAATGGACACACAGCGGGGGCTGCTGTCTACCTGCAAGTCCACCCAGCCAGACAGCTATCCCTTGTTTTTTGGAGTTCCTGCAAAATTCCAGGGTCACCCGCACCCCAATCAACAGCTGCTACAAAGGAGGCCTGTTCCCTCTCAGGACACAGAGTGAGGCCATTGCTTGGCTCTGTAGGGATAAGGGGCATGAACACAGCCCTTTGGAAAAGCCGCACTGCCCTCGGCTCCCGCTCCAGGTCATGGCTGGAGACAGTGGCGTGCAGGGAGGCCCCGTCTGCCTTGACAGACCAGGGCTCCAAGGTCCTCTGGCACTAAGCATCACCAGGATCTTAAACATCCTCTGCAAGGAGCCAATCGTCACCCCACTTGTAATCAACCCTCCCTCTGCCACAACCCATGGCCCTTTGCTTATATCCCACAGCACTCAACACAGCCTACCTGCTACTAAATTAACTGGATTGTGGGCAAGTCTAATTCCTGTCCCCCTACTTTCATTTGTGTAGTACTCCACAGTAATAACCTTTTTGCAATAACCCTGTAAGAACATTATTTATATGGAAGAGGCTCACTAACGGAAACTCAGAGAGGTTCAGTGCCTTTCCAACGCTGGGATTCAAACCACAGGCTCCCACCCCACCATAAATGCTACTGTCACATCTTTGAGGGCAGACACGAGTCTCACTCATCTTGCAGTGCATTGCATACTGTCCTTTAAATTTTTCATAGTGTCAGAATGATCTGGCCTCCAATAGGGCAGACAGGGAAGCAGGAGTGAGCTGACATCTTCTGCAGCTTAAGTCATATTTCCCATTGCATTCAGTGGGATGACGTGACATTCTCTTCCAGAACCTCACATGGATGGATGCAATTGGATGAAGGCTATAACTTCTGCTCATGACCCCATCTCACCAGAACTCTTTTCCACTCAACACAATCATCATCATCACGCAACTAACAATCATTTATAACCAAGTATGTGTCAGGCCCCATGTTGAGCCCACTAAGATGGATGCTGTCATTATCCCCATTTTACATGAGGTCGAGAGAGTAACTCATCCAGAGTCCCATGACTAATACAGAACAGAATGGGATTACTAGGATTTGAATCCAGGGTTGGTGGAAGTAACCACTGAGTTAGCCTGCCTCTCGCTGGGCAGGTCAGCTGGGGACCACTGCTACTGAAGCCAGGCAACCGCTCCTCCCTACAAACAGCACAGCCCTGCCTAGGACCAGATTCCTGTAATGGGGGAGTCAGAGTCATAAAAGCAGATCCTAAACAAGACAAGACTATGGCTAACAGTAGGTAACTTATTTCACTGAACATTCATCTCCAGTTTATCGGGCAGGCACCGGCACCTTCAGTTTGCAGGGTGGCAGCAATACTCAGAGAAGTTAAAGACCTTGCAGGGCTATCAACTCTCAATGCCTGGCTGCTGCTCCCTCACCATAGGGCCAAACAGCTGTCAGAGCACAACGCTGGGGGAGCTTAGAAGGAAGGGCCACAGTCCTGAGAGTCCTGGGGGATATCTCAGAGGTGGTGAGGCTGAGCGGGGCAGAGGCGGCGCACAGCATCTGGAGGAGACTGGATGTGAGAGTCCAGTTGAGCAGGGCTTGGGCCCCCTGGACCTGGGTCCCGTTAGGGCTGGCATTATTGCTGCCAGACCACAGGTGGCTGAAGGCCCCACACACAGGATCTAAGCTCTAAGCAATGACACATCCTTATTGGTGGAGAAAGCCAATTAGTTAAAGAGTCAGGCCTGAAGGGTTCCTTCAGCATCCTCTAATCCAACAACATCCTCTCTTCAGCCTCATGATTAAAAAATGTTGTATCTTGAAATATTTCCAATATTCAAAGAAGCAAAAACATAATATAATGTATTATTCGGCAATAAAAAGGAGTAAGTACTGAAATATGTTACATCATGGATGAGCCTTGAAGACATCACACTAAGTCCGTAGAAACAGAAAGCAGATGAGTGGTTGCTGGGGCTGGGGCTGTTCCGGGGAAATGGGGTTTGACTGCTATACTGGGTTTCTTCCTGGGGTGATGAAAATGTTCTCAGCTTGATTGTGGTGATGGCTGCTCACCTCTGTGAATATACTAGAAACCATTGAATTGTACACTTTAAATGGATCAATGGTATACGCGAATTATATCTCAATAAAGTTGCTACAAGACAATACAATGAACCTGGCATACCCACCATCCAGCTTAATAGTTATCAGTATAGCCAACCCCCCATGGACCCCAATCTCCAGCTTTTCCCTCCTCCCCCCTGAATTTGATGTTCATCACTCCCTTGCATTTCTTTATATACTTATTGCTTAGGTATATATTCCTTAATGATGTATCGTGTTGTTTCATACGTTTTTAACTTGAAATAAATGAATTATAGTGTAAATAGGCTCTCATAATTTGCTTTTTTCCCTCAATAGGATGAGCTTCATCCATGGCATTGCCTGGTCTGGAGGTCAAGTTCCTCCCCACTTACTGTGTATGGCATTTCAGTGGTGAAAGTACCGCTATGTAGTGTCCCGCAGCGTGCCTCCACTCTACTCCAGACACATATCCAGGTTTTCTTTCCCTCTTTCAGGACTACACTCAGCGCACAGAGAACGCTCTTCCCTGTCCTACACACATGCCACTGTTTCTCCAGGACGTGCCCAGGAGGGAAGCGGCACCGCGGGGCCATTCCACGCTTTACCCTATCCTGCCAGATTATTCTCGAGGTCCTTCCCTCTCTTTACCAGTGAGAAACCGAGGCCCAGAGAGAGGGCAGTGACCTGCTCGGCGTCCCTGAGGGTCTGGGGCCGAGTCCCAGCCAGGGGTTCTCCTGGCTGTAGCACACGCCTGTCCTGCCTGGAGCCATCCACTTCCTTATTTTCATTTCTCTACAAATCTCTGCGACCACCTGGGCGTGTGATCAGAGCCTGTCTAGGAGAAACACGTTATCAGCGTCATCCAGGAGGGCTGGGGATCTGGAAATGCTTTCGGGAGGAAATGGGGAAGAAATTAACTCTAGAGAATTCCCCAGGAGGCTCTAAAACTTGGAGCAGACGGCCTTGAGGGAAGGGGTGCTCCCAGGGGCGGGGGGGGGGGGGCAGTGCCTGCTGGTAGCCGTGGGTCCCCATGGCCCTTCCCATGCCCACGCCCTGACCCCCCTTCACGAGGACTGGGGCCTACCTTACGTCCAGGCACCCTCTCCAAAGCAACAGCCAGCCCTCCTTCTGGGGAGAGGCGGTTGCCCGAAATGGGCCATAAAGGCTACAGGAAGTGCCTTTGTTTGGAGCCCAGGGTCAGAGCTTCAGTGACTGGTCGTCTGATTTCCAAAGCAGGGCATCCCAGCCCTGGTTGGCCCACGGCTCCCTTCACCCACAGCCTCTCCATCCAAGTGTCGTCAGAGACCAGCACCACTGGGGTCACCAGGGAGCCTGGTGGGCATGCAGAAGGGATAATGGCGGGAGGAGAGGCTGGAGGGGGACAGCAGGCCACATTAAGGAATCGAGCCTTTATCCTAAGGGAGACAGAAAGCGCTGAAGTGCTTTAACTGGGGTTATGCAATAATTTTAAAAGGCCATTCGGGTTTCTGGGTGAAGAAGGGATTGGAGGGGGCCGGTTAGGGGCTACAGCCGTGAATAAGGTGAGTGACGGTGGCAGTCTCAACAAGGGTAGCAGTGGCGGAGATGGAGGGAGTCAGTGGAGCGGGGTCAGTGAGGCTCAGTGATCGATGGGATGTGAGGGAAAAGGTGGTGTCCAGGCTGATGCCCAGCCCCCAGCCCAGGTGCTGGGCATGTGTGGTGACGGCGCCATTCCCCGCGGGTGGGAATGTTGGGAGAGGGCCAAGTGTGGGGGAAGATGCTGGCTCTAGCTGTGTGCCCTTTGAGGACGAGCGACCTATGACGCAGCCAGGTGGAGACGTCAAGGAGGCTGCCTGGTGGGCTTCGTAGGCAGGGAAGCTTCTCTCTGGCTGGAAACCCACAGAGGCTCCTCTCACCGGCTAAGAGCCTCATACTAAAAGCACTGCTGTCAAGCGCCTGCAGAATCCCAGGCAAATGGTTAGTGATCGCGGCCAAGGAGAAGCCTTCACAGGTGTACACATCTTGGTCTGTTTTTACTTCTCACTGGAAGGCAAATTACTCGTCCCAGTATGTGGTTTTGCCTGGATTATGCATTGAGCACACACCGGGCATTATGTTAACATGGTAACCAAATAGCAAAACTAACGGGCGAGGCTGTGGTGGGAGAGAAGGATGGAAGAAGCCCCAGGAATGCTGTAGCAGGCCTGGAGGGGTGAAAAGTTCACCAGGTAGAAACAGAGAACAAAGAGGTCAGGATAGCACGAGGGGATGTGCCCAGCTGAGACACTCGTGGACGGGCAGGGCAGGAGTACCGCACAGTGGGACTCTGGTCAGGGACTGGGCTGGAGAGGTGAGGTGGGCTTATCATTGGGGTGGGGATATGTATGGGCACTAGGGAGTCATGGATGGCTTCTGAGCAGAGGAATGGAATTGACAGAAACCAGTAACTGATGGAGTACAATGGGTGAGGGAGAAGGAGGCATTGACGCAGCCACTATGGGTTGGAGCCTGGGTATCTGGGAAGCCAGATGGGCAATGAGACAGGACTGCAAAGTCAGGAGGAGGAGGTGGGTGATGGAGGGGGAATGAAGCTGACATATCAGGGGAAAGCCCATCCCTCTGGCTGAAGCAGAACAAGGGAGAATCTGAATGGAATAGGAGGGTCTCTTCCCAGGCTGGCCCTCAGGAATGTGCCTTAAGGAATAGCCAAGAATGACTCAGAATTAACCCGTCAATTATTTGTACGTAAAGCAGGGTTCTGAGGTACCTGAAAACAGAATGTCTTTAGTTAAATATTCTCCCCCAAATAACCATCAGCTCTGCAATCCTTTCTCCATTAATGGCACCAAGGGACACTTTGGTCTGAATTCTCTCTTTTCTGGGTTAGCCAAGGCTGAAGTGAGGAGAACCATAAAGAAAGGGGGGGTGGGGGGTCACTGTGGGTCTGCCCTGCTGCAGCCCAGGGGGTGAGAGGGCCCAGTTCCGGTGGAAGCTCCTGCCATGGGCCCTGCCCATGTAAATGCCATGAGGCTAGTGGGGGCGAAATCTGTGCCAGGACAAACAGGGCAAGGCCGGACAAAAGAGAGGCTTCAGGACATGTGGACACCAGCTCTCCCTACTCGTGGAAGATAACCAAGCTGGAGAGGCGGTTCCAACCTGAGCACAGATGGCAGCACAGGAGAAAATAGAGCCCTGTTCATAGAATCACAGACTTCTGTTGCTGGAAGGGCCTTCTTTCCCCTCCAAGCCATCCTCTGCATCATTGCTAGTTATTGCTCTGGAATACAAATTGGATCAGGTCACATCCCTGCGCCCCAAACCAACTCTGAGGCCACATCTCCCGTGGGGTAACAAAGCCAGGGCACAAGTGTTACTGCCCAATCTCCTACACCCACGGCAGACATCATTAAGCAACTGCCATTCTGCTGAGCCTGGATGGAATCTCAGAATCTGATTCAGCACAGCCCTCCAGGCAGCCATTACCAATCAATCACCCTCAGGATGAAACCATTTCTGTCCTGTTGAACAAAGAGAGCTGGAACTCCTCAGCCTCCTCCTTGGCTACCTTTTTCCACCCTTATTTCCCATAGCTGCTTCAATGCTCCAGCTTCCTTCAACTGCTTGCCATTCCCAAACATCCCTGCCTTTTTCTCCCTCTCAGAGCCTGTGTCTGTGCCAGCGCCTCAGCCTGGAGAGGCCTCTGTGCAGACTGCTGGTTGTTCCTCAGCATCTGTTCCTCCACCTCCCACAGTAATAGAGTTGCATCTGGGTGTACAGCTGCCTGGCCCAAAGCGCTGCCTGGCCTCCCTTGGACCCAGGGTTAACACGTGACTCAGTGCTGGCCAATGGGACCTGAGCAGAGGTGATGCAGCTCAGGTTTTTTTCTTCAAGTTTTGCTCCTAAGGGTTTGGGCACATACTCCCTTTGGCCTCTTCCCCTTTCACACTGGCCGAGGGATGGTGAGAATTAAGCAGCTGCCAGGGGCCCGGAGATGGAAGCCACATGATGAAGATGGCAAGGCCACCCTCCCAGCCCTGGACCAGTGCCCCCTGGCCTGCTAAGGAAGAGCCCTCCCCCTCTACTTTGTTGGAGTCCCTGTATTTGGGGGTCTGTTGTTACGGTGGCAGCGGAGTCTATATCCTAATGATATGCTCTCCCACCTACTCCTTTGTTCCTTACAACCAACCTCCAGTGCCACCCCCTCAGTGAAGTTTTCTTGGAGTCCCAAGCACCTCTGGGAGCCCCAGCACTTTGTACACATCTCTTATTAGCACCCTGTAAACTAGAGGATGGCCGTGGCCTCTCTCGCTAGCCAGGCTGAAGGCAACTTCTTTCCCCTTCGCCCATCCTCTGTAGCAGAGCTGGCTATAGTGCTAATGCACAAGCCTGATCATATTGCCCCTCGCCCCGACTACTGTAGTCCAGACCTCTTGGCCTAGTGGCCAATACATCATCCGGCCTACTCGTCTCCTTCGAGATGAGGCCCAGATAGCAAGAGACCTGCTCCAGCAGCCCAGCTGGCCATGGCTCCCTGTGTGTGCTCAACCACACACCACCCCTCACACTGCCAGCCCCACCCAGCCCCAGCATGGCGGGCCTGAAGTAGCTGCTTCCTTGCCGGCTGGAGCCTATATTGTCCTGCTCCTCATTAGTTACTAAGAACAGGGACAAAGAGTGGGAGAATTTCCCTGATCTTTGTATTCTTCTCAAGTGTCCTAGGAAGTCCCACGGTCTGTATATCTGTTCCCGAGCCCCTTCTCCCGTTGCACCAGGCCACATGCTTTGCACACAGCCCACACCTATTCCTCTGAACTCCTGGCCACTGTGACCCTCCTACTGGGGCCTGACCTTTGGCATCCCGTCCCAGGCCTGCAGGCCCCTCACTGCCCTGGCAAACAGTGCATGTAGCCCAGAAGCAGGATGCAGCCAGATCTCAGCCAGTAGATGGCTATTTTGGGACAGGGAGGGTCCTGGGAGGATGCTGGCGAGGTCAGAGTAGGAAGGGAGGGAGGTAGGTTTTCTACCCATGATTATGTGTCCCAAGCCCTCTGGATGCCGCCCAGGGGCCCAGGGCCGCCACAAGGAAGGACACACCCACCACAGGACTCCGGCCTCAGCCCAGCCAGCCGCAGAGGCAAACTAGAGGCAGGCATGGGTTTGGGGCTGTATGCTCCGATCCCAGTGGCCACAGTGGGCAGGAAGAGTGTGTGATGTTTGCTGTGTCCCAACAGTGGTGATTTCAGCATCAGGCAAGACTCAGAGCAGTCTTGGGGCAGGGCAGGGGGTGGGACGTGCGGTATGTGGAGGCGGGGAGGGGTCAGAAACCAACAGAGGGCAGATGGAGAACATGAGAAAGAATCCAATTGACGAAAATTGATTGAGCATTCATTGAGCATCTACCACGTATGGGGCACAACATTAGATTCTGGCAAGACAAAAGTGAATGATGCTTTGACTTTGTCTGTAGCACCTTACAACTGTCAAGTCCTCCTGCGAGTATTAGCAGCCTTAGAGCGGTTCATAAAGTGGTTTATAAACTCTGACTCTAAGGAAATAACCTAAGATGCATCACTTAGGTGCAAGAATGAGAGTGGTATTTTACTTATGAGTATGGAGATTTGCAAATATTGCAGAATGTCAGAGCTCCACTCTGCCCGTCTCAAGGGCTCTGGGGAAGGTCACCCATCCATACGAAGTGCTCAGGGCTGTGCCTGGCACGTAGAGGGTACACATAGGGGCAGTCACTGCTGTTACTCACAGCAGGTTGGCAGGCACACGGCCAGCAGGCTTCAGTGTGAAGGCCATAACTTTACTACAGGGTGGGAAGCCTCAGGCTGGGCAGAGGGGGCGGGTCCAGGGACGCAGCAGGACCCAGCCCTCCCAGCAGACGCATTCTACTGCATGGTTCCGTTGTCTGAGACGCCCCGTGCAGCCCTTCCAGCCCTTTTCTGCTGACTCTCCAAAAAGCTGGGAGAGCATCTTAGTCTCCTTCCAATTTGCCTCAATTTGGGGTCTTCTCTTTAAATTCTCCTGGTTTTACCCACCTGGCTCTGATCTATACTTCGGGCCAAACTGCCCTTGGGGGAATTCTCTAACATCTGGGACGTTGCTCCCAGGAGCTCCTACTCTCTCTGC
This sequence comes from Equus przewalskii, assembly GCF_037783145.1. Classification (NCBI taxonomy): domain Eukaryota; kingdom Metazoa; phylum Chordata; class Mammalia; order Perissodactyla; family Equidae; genus Equus; species Equus przewalskii. The sequence continues at coordinate 58,095,981 of NC_091831.1, read as the reverse complement.
TCCCGTCTCCCGGCCACATCAGTCCCTACTGGCGGTCCCACCCACAGACGACCCGCATCCAGTCCTTCCTTCTCCAACTGCACCCCTCCTCTCCACCACTCCTGAGCCGTTCATGCTGCTGCACAGCTTCCTCCTCATCATCCAAGAGCCCTGGTCCCACACAGACTCCCAGGGGTGAGAGGTGCTGAAACACTCCTCCAAACCCTTCCTCCCTCCTGCCCCATCCTGTCCCAGCCCCCAGCCTCCAGGACCACCTGAGCCAGACTCTCCCAAGCACGAAACTGATACCTGTTGGCGAGGCACCCATGATGATGCTGGGCAGGGCATGTGACACCCAACCAGGCAGGAGGGGAGAAGGGCCATCCTCTGTCTTGCCATAAATGAGCAGCCCACATTGCCCCCAACACCAGGACATGGAGTTTGACAAGGATTTCTGGCATTTTTAAAGTGCAAGAGGAACTGAGGGAAAAAAAATAGCAATAATGCTTACTGGGAATCAGGAAACGTGCTAAGAACTTTCCAAAATTATCTCACTGACTCTCCACCATGTCTCTGCAAGGTGGGTATTATCCCCATTTTTCAGACAAGGCAACTGAGGCAGAGAGAGGTTAAAGAACTCTGAAGGTCACACAGCCGGTAAATGTCGGAACTGGGATTCAAACCTGTATTTCCGTGGTTCCAAATCTCCTGCCCTTCACCAGCATTCTACACTTTGAGCAAAAAACAACGGCAACTGACCAAGAGTTATGGGGACAACAGACACGATTATCTGAAATCTGCCCTCAAAATCCTGATGCTATAGTTGCTCTGCCCAGGCCCCATCACCCCACCCTCGCCTTCATCTCATCTCATTAATCTTAGCATTCTTTTCCCAATGGCTTTCCCAGATCCCTGGGCTCAATCTCCTGGTCTCCGAGGGAGGGAGGGTGCTTCCCAGGGTTCCTGGACACCCTTTTAATTAACCTGGATGACCCTCTTCTGACTGGGGCCAGCTGAATCCCGTCACGGTCTCAACGTCTCCCGTGGCAGCACCCCTGAACTGTGACTCCCACCTCAGCCCACTCACTCTTCGGAGAATGCGGTCCCTCCATTTCCCATATGCTCAACATCTGCTGGCCTCTCCTCTCAGGCTTGGGGACCCTGAGTGAGGGCTATTAGGGACCCTCGGCTCCTGTGTCCAGTAGAGGGCCTGCAGAGAGCCCAGGGAGTGACCTGCCCATGCCACCTGCCCACCGCAGGTATCGAGGGGCCACGCTGTGAGCTGGCAGAGGGCGAGAGCAGGGCAAAGCCTCTGTGATTACCCCTGTTACTTTGTCTCCCCTAAACCTTTCTGGGAGCGTCCTTCCTCACCCCCAAGGAGTCCAGCCCATTCCAGTTTCTCATGGGAACCGTGAAACTGGCTCATCTGTCATTCTCACAGCCTAATAACAATGGTCAGCAACCTAGAAAAGTCCTCCTGAACCATGACTTCTCATTACTATTAATTGTGGACAATGCCCTGCACGGTGCAGGAAGTCAGCACGTGACTGTGACGAGATGAGCAGACCCAGTGAGGAGCACAGATGGCACTAGAACAGGCGTCCTCGGTGGTGATCTGCCCCCACGGGGCGAGCAAATAGCAATGGCGGAATCTGAATCCAGATGAGACTGGCCGACCTTTTCCACCACATCACCTTGCAGCCGTTAGCTCGCAGGCGAGTGTGTGCGTGCGCCTAGCCTGGTTACCACACAGTGGACATGCAACACCCTAAGCCACCCAGCTAGGGCCGGCAAGGTTTTCCAGTTCTGGGGTAATTCACCATCCGGGTAAGAAACACTTGTGTACACCTACTATGTGTCAGGAGTGGAAGGCACAATAGTGAACACGATGAGCCAGGTCTCTGCCCTCCTGGGTTTAACTTCCCTTTGACTCTGCACCGCGCTTCATGATCTCATCAGATGGCACACCCTGGTGTGCACCGTGTCAGGCCCACAGAAGAGTTTATGAACGAATGAATGCTGGAATGAATGGATTATGAGGGGGATGGGTGGGCTGGTCACTGGGTAGACAGAAAGTGACCATCACAGATATCATCATTCCCATCTTTCAAATGAAAAGTGGTGCTCTGAGCAGGGTGTGGCTGGAGCAGAACTGCTGACAGAGCCTCTGGCGTGTCCCCATTCTAGTCACCATTCGCAGGGCTCCTTACCTGGCGGGCAGTGACACCCTGGAGACGTCTTCGGGGCCTCCCGGCGCCTCCGAGAGTGGAGCTTCCATTTCTGCACAAGGAGAGAGAGAAGAGGAGTCACCGGGAGCCTTAACCACCAAGTCCTGGAAAGCGTCTGTGGGCTGGCGGGAGGCAGGGGGAGAAGGGGTGCTGGGGGGCTGGCAGGAGGACTGTTCCTGCATCAAAGACTGGCCACTGGGCATCTGGATAATAAGAAGCAGACGGAGAAGGTCTCGTCTAGGTAATCTCAGTGTCTGATGTCTTCCCAGGGCTCTTGAAGAAATCAACCCCAACCACAGAGCCTATAAACCAGCTGGGGGCTCCCGCACCCCACACTCATGGCACAGCAACCTGCTTCTCGCGGCTCTCTGCTAATTGTTTCCTGTCTGGGTCTGGGCTCTGATGGACCCCAGAGGCAGGGACTGTGGCTTCTGTTCTGGTGTCTCTCACAGAGCCAGGCACAGGCAGCCCTGGGCAGGCGGGGAGTAGGGGGCTGGGCAGGCCCTCGGCCCCTCCACCAAACCTCTTCCTCACCAGCTTGCAAATCACTCAGCCAATCCAGAGGACTCTGCAGAAGTGGCAACAAGTAGACTGAGACACCTCCTGCCCTCCAAGAGCTCAATCCCCAAAACTGCCCCGGCCACAGGCACACAGACTTAACTGAGAAGCCTCTGGGGCCACACTGCCCGGGTTCACACGCAGGTCTGGGACCCGAGCTGATATAAATCCCTACCTCACTGGGTTACCAAGAGGATGGAAAAGGTTGATGCTAGAAAGAAAGGGGCTGGACGCCCCGGGGTACACAGTAACCTCAGCTGTTGTTACACTCATGTTTCAGGTAAGGGGCCTGTGGCCAGAGAGGAGGCTGACCCCGGCCGAGGGCAGGGCCAGAAGAGGGCACGGAGCCATGATTTGAACCCACACTCTCTGCTGCCAGCGCGACAGTGAGAAGCTGGTAGCCCCAGGACCACATTGGCCTTTAGATATATTTTATTTTGTTCCCATGGTGATGTTTTTCCCCTTGAATTTGCTGCCAGTATTTTGAAGTGGCTGATTTCACACGCAAATCTGCATTTCTAATTTCTCTTGAAAAACTGGAAGATCTAGCCACAGGTCCCGTCCCACGGCTGGCAGTGGCTGACTGTGTCCAGTGCACTGCAGTCCCTGACGTGTGACCCCGTGAGGAGGCCAGCTGGCCCCTCAGGAGCATTCCTCCAGGATTCGTCTCCTCACTAGCGTGTAATCCTGCACTCGGGATGGGCGGCGAAAGAGGCAGAGAAAGTTGCATGGGAGGTGTCATAGGATTTGGTGTCACCTCTGGTTTGGTGGTGGGGAGGGAAGGCCAAAAAGGCTCCACAAGGACCCCCATCAAACCCGCACTACGTACTGGCACTAAGCTGGGCGCTTTTATACAGAGAATCACATCATTCTTCACAATCCAACTCTAAGGTTGGTGTAATAGTGATCTCATTTTCTACTTAAAGAAACAGAGGCTCAGAGAGGCTGAGTGATGTGCTGAAGGTCACACAGCTAGTATGTGGTGGGTCTAGGATGAGAACTCAGGTCTTTTGATGCAAAGTCCACTCTATCCCACTGGAGAAAGGTGTGTACAAATGCCCCTGGAGAGGGAGTATAGCAGTAGACGTGGGTGGGGGGGCTCTGAGGGCAGAATCGGGTGGAAGGTCAAAGCAGGCACAGGGGAGGAAGGAAGGAATGTCCCAAAGGGGAGCCCCTCACTCGATAGGGGAGGCTGGCACACAAATCTTCAGTGGATGGATGCTGAGGCCAGGCTCCAGGTGGGCCTAGAAGGGCCACTCAGCAAACAAATGAGCTCCCTGGATGGAGTCTGCTGGAAGGCCAGGGATGCCCAGCTCGGGGCCCGTGCACCAGGACTACCTCCCAGTGGGAGACCACACATCTCTACTCTACATCCCTTCCCACCGATACCCTGTGGGCTCCAGGCACACAGTGGACGTGTGACACAAGTGTGCTAAATGGCAGAGTCAGTCAACGCCTGACAAGCCAAGGCCAGCTGAGTTGGCACCATTTGGGCTACAGGTTGCATTCAACAACAGCAAGATGCCAAGCAGTAGTTGGGCCCTGGAGAGAGAAAATGCAGCACAAGACAGACAGGTGCCTTGCCCTCCTGAGGGTCACCTTCTATGGGAGTAGACAGACAACCAACAGAGAAACAAGTGAATGCCTAAGTCAGGCAGTGCACAGGGCTGCAGAGAAAAGCAAGCAGCGTAAGGGGACTGAGTGATGGAAGGTGGCATTTTACACCAGGGGTCAGGGAAGGTCTCTTTGCGGAGGGGACGTTTGAGCAGAGAGCTGGCGGAAGAAAGGAAATGAGCTCAGTGTGTCCCAGGCGGAGGGAACAGCAGAGGCGAAGGCCCCGAGACAGGCCTGTGCGTGGAGTGTTGGAGGAGGAGGAAAGGGGCCCGTGTGGCTGGAGTGACGCAGGGGAGGAGGGCGGGACAGGAGTGTGGTAGGAGGGCAGATCATGAGGGCACTGGCAGACTGTGAATTTAGAACGACTCGGGCCCCTGATGTTTCCGTGGCTTATTGACAGCCCTAAACTCCAGGGCCAGTGTGGGTGCTGCGGTGCCATCCAGGACACCTGTCAGGATCAGGCCACTCGTCCTTAGCCGCTCAGTGTGTTGGCTGCTGATGGCCTGATCCTTCTCCAGGAACTGCTCTCTGCTGAAGGGAGCTGCTGACGGGGTCCACTCACTGTCCCAGGCAATGTGTATCCAGTTACTCAGAGACACAGGTACCGACACCAGCCCCTTTGCCTCAACTCAGGATGACTCTGAGGGCTGTCCCGTCTGCGGAGCCCCTGAGGACCAGCTGAGGCCTCGGTCCCAACTACACGGCAGCTCACCTCCTCCCTCTGCCTGACCCTGCTTCCCTCACCGCTCCAGTGTTGACCCTAGCAAGACTCCTACTCACAAACCTCCACCTCAGAGCCTGTTTCCTTGGGAACCTGACCTGAGACAGACCTGGAAGTGACCTTCCTGAGCTGTCACCTGACCCTCACCATCATCCTGTGGAATAGGCCGGAAATCAGCCCATTTTATAATCAAGGAAACTGAGACTCAGAGAGAGAAAGGGAACTGCCTTGAACAAGTGAGCCACAGAGGGCTTCATTTCCGGGTTCTCCACCTTCAAGTTCAGTACTTTCGTTCAATCAATTCAATATACCTGGAGCTCCTACTAATTGTGAGACTGTGCAAAATGAGAACAAGACACAGTCCCCGTCAACATCGGAGTTTGAGCCTCGTGTGGGAGAAGCGTGTTGAGATGTGTCCAGGTGACTGCAGACTTTGAGTGCTGAGTGGGAGACGGGGTCCTGTGTGCCAGGTAAGGTGTCTAGCACTGAGGGGCCGTGCGAGGATCTGAAGCAGAGGGGGCACGTGGTCAAATCTGGCTTATAGAAGGGCACTCCAGCAGCGTGCTGAGAAAAGACCAGGCAGCGAGAAGGATGCAGGCTGAGGTTCCTCCTGAGGCTGTCACTGTCATCCATCCGACCCAGAGATGCTGGAGGCCTGGGCTTTTGCACGGCAGCATGACAAGGGGAAGGGACATGCAGGACAGGAATGGACAGGGCACAGGACAGACTTGGTGTGGGGCAGGGCCCAGGCTCTGCTGCGGGCAGCCGAGGAGACAGGACAGGGGCAAGAGTAGGCTTGTGGGCAGATGATGAGTTTCGTTGGGGACAAGCTGAATTAGTGGAAGGTCCAGGTGGGCAGAGGCACGTGTGGCTCTGGTGCTCAGGAAAGGCCTGGGTGAGGAAGGTGGATCCGGGAGCCAGTGGCATACATCAGGAGGGGAAGGAGACATCTGAGGGGCAAGGGCCCCAGGGGCACAGAGGTGGGAAACTGGCTTAATTCAGGGTATGGTGTGTTTTCTTGACCCACCCAGTGTTTATTTTAGAAAAGTATTTAATTCCAAGATCACTACAACCTTTCCAGAGTCTGGGCTTCGACCCCACCCATGGACCTTCGTCTGCTGCTCACCTTCTAACACCCCACCCGAGGGGTCCTCCAGCCCGCGGGACCTTCAATCCACCGGTCCTTCCACTTTTTAATATCCCTCGAGGGCCATCTTTCACTTCCCTCCCGGGCCAGCTCAAATGCTGTGGTCAGCGATCATAACCGCCCCCTGGCTGCACCCTCAGCTGCCCTGATGCCCTCCCCCTTCGGAACATTCTCTCGGCTAAGCCACAAACCTGGTAGATCCAGCGACTCCACCTCCCACGAGGGCACCCAAGTCGAGGAATGACGCCAGAGAAAGCACACTACCTCCCTCAAATTCACGATCATTATCTCAGATGAAAGCCCAGTTCTCACCCGTGCTCTCTCCCCAACCCCCACCCCACACCCCCAACGTCACTATCACCTGATGACCCTGAGGAAACAGAAGCTGGCAGAAGAGGCTTTCCAGAGGCTCTCGCCACCACGCATACCCGCCCATCTGCGTCTCTGCCTGCACACTCTCTCCTCCCGCATGCCCCACCTGCGCTTCCAGGTATGGAGGACCTGCGCGAGGATGTCACGCCAGCAAGGCCCCCCCCCCACCTGCATCACCAACTCCTCCTCTGGCCTGGATCACTTACTGCAGGGGTCAGCACGCGTTTTCCATAAAGGGCCAGCTACTAAATATTTCACACTGTGTGCGCCATATGATCTCTGTCACAACCACGTAACTCCACCGTCGTGGGTGAAAAGCACGGCTGTGTCCCATAAAAATCAATTTACAGAAACAGGCTTCCAGTGGGAGTTAGCTGTCATTCGCCCGGCCTGGATGTAATCATTACACAAACAGGCTGTCGTTCCTCCCATCACAAAAAGGGAAAAGAAAAATCTTCTCTTGACCCTGTTTAGCTCTTTCCTGGAACAGCTCCCTGATGAAGGTGTCCTGCTGCTGTCCTGGACCGCTCCGGTCAGGCTCCCACCCGCTCCCAGCCCTGCGGGCGGCTCTCCTCGCAGTCACCAAGGCCTCTGTGTTACTGAGTCCAGCGGACGGTCCGCCGCTCCCTCTTGGCTATCACAGCCTGTGCTCGCTCCTCCTTCTCCTGGACAAGCTTTCTTCACTGGGCCCCCAGGACTCTCCCAGTTTCCCTCCAACCACTCCTGGGCTCCTTCTCAGTCTCCTTGGCTGGTGCCTTCTATCTATTTGACATGTTCTATCTATTCGAAATGTTAGAGGGCGGCCTGGTCTCACCTCTTTTCTTTCCGCACTGGCTCCTGGGGACTCCCAGCCGGTCTTATGTCTTCTGCCTACTTGACATCTCCACCAATAGGCATCCCGCAATTAGCCCGGCAAAACTTTGCTCCTCATATTCTGCCCACTCCCCATACCTGCCCCTCCCCCCATCTTCCTCCTCCCAGGGAATGGCAACTCCATCTTGCCAGGTGCTCAAAACCTCGAGATCATCAGTGATGCCCTTTCTCCCTCCCTCCACAGCCATTCAGTCAGCAACTCCTGTTCTCAGACACACCCAGCATCTGACCCCTTCTCACCACCTCCCCCACTACCACTTGGGCCAAGCCTCATCATCTCTGGCCCAATTACTGCCATCACCTCCGCATGGATCCCCCTGCCTCTGCCCTTGCCCCACAGACTATTCTCTACACAGCAGCCACGGTGACCACGCAGGCCTCCTTGATGTTCCTGCACATGCCAGGCTTTCTCTCACCTCAGGGCCTTTGCACTGGCTGACCTCTCTGCCTGGGATGTTCTTTTCCTAGCTAACCACCCGGCTCACTCACCCTGAGGCCTTCCTTGCCCCTGGTGGCCTCCCATGATATACTTACTATCCCCTCTTCCCTGTTTCATTTTGTCCTTCAGAGTTGGTTGTGGCTGTTGCCTTGTTTATCTTGCTTATTGTCCTCCCACAACTAGAAGTAAGCTCCACGAGGACATGGATATTTTGGTCTGTTTTATTTACTGCCATGTCCCCAGTGCCTAGAACAGGGCCTGGTATACAGTATGCGCTCAATAAGTATTGGGTGCTTAAGAATCAGGAGATTCCACGTAGAGGTCTGAATTTCTGGTCTCTCTCATATGATGGGAGGATCTTGCAATACCGGGCCTTGGTACTGATCAGGTGGTGCTGAGTGGTGGCTGCCCCTCTGAGGTGGGCATGTGTTGTCCAGGTCACCACAGTCCCCTCCCCCTGGCCAGCTTCACCTACTTAGGCCACCAGCCTGGCCCCCTTAGGCATCTGAGTTTGAGACCTGGTTGGTGAGAAAGTCCCCGGCTGAGGCCCAGGAGCTGGTGGAGAACTTCCTGAGGCCCTGGGTGGATGGACACCCGCCGCCCTGGACACAGAAGCCTTCCTGCTTCGCCCCCGCTGGCAGCCAGGGCCTCCTGGAATGCCTGCACCCCGGCCAGAGCTGAAACAGCACCGCTGACCATCGAGGCTATTAAAATGCCTGTGTCAGGATCAAAGGAAAGCGCCGAGCTCCCGGGAGTGCGCTCCAGCTCCAGCTCCAGCTCCCTCCCCATGCTCAGCCCCAGGGCTGTGAAGGGGCTCAGGCTCAGCCTGGGCCTCTGTGACATGGGGGCCCCAAGCCACGCCATCGCCATTGGGAGGCCAGGTGAGCTCTGCATGCCAGGCTGCAACCATGGGCCTGGCACCTACCCTCTGTGGAGTCTGCAACCACCTCAGTGCTGCTGCGGAAAGAGCCCTGGAAACCATGAAGCACTTACCAGGTGGAATATTAAATAAGAATTAACGTTAACAGTAATGGCTATCCATACTGAGCAGTATATACCGGGCACTGTGCTGCATGCTTTAGGTGGAAAATGCCATTGAACAATTAAATCTGGTACAACTGACATACGACTCCTATTAGAACCCCCTGCTCTTGGAGGCTGCCATGGGACTGAATTTTGGGTTAGCACAGACAGCCCCCAAACTCCGACGGAGCACCCACTGCATGCGGAGCTCAGCAGACAGTGTGGACATAGGCTTGAGCCACACTGGGGAGCACCAGGACCTCGGGGTCAAGTCCCAGCCCTCCCACTAACTGTGTGTTAAGCATGGGATATAAGCCCCCTGGACCTCGGCTTCCTCATCTGTAAGGTGGGGATAATATTAGTTATCCGCTGGGCTACACAGCACGGCTGGAGGGGTAAAATGAGATGGGATCAGAAAACAAAAGGAGGTGTCCAGATGTGAAGAAGGGTGGGCACCTGCTGTGCCAGCTTGTTTTTCTCAGTGGCCAGATCAAGGCCACTTCTCTCTTGAGCTGGTGCCAGGCCTGCCTCCTTCCACCTGCCACAGTGAGGCTGCCTGGCCTCAAGCAATGCTGCAGACACGTGGTCAAGGTCCCTGTCATGCCCCTCCCCCTCTTCCTGCAGAGAGTGGTGAGTGAGGGTTCTGCCTGCAGCCCTGCCTCTTGGCCCTGAGAACTACAGGTTGAAAGAAGGAGCTGCCCATTGAAATGGCCACCCTGGGCAAAGCTCTGGCCTGTGCCAGCATCTGATTACAGTGCTGGCACACAACGGGCACACCAATCTCATCTGCTGGAGCCCTTCTCGTTACCCTGCGCCAGAACAGTTACCGGACCGGTGCCCGGTTGCAGACTAAGCCAGCCCTTTGAGGGCAGGGCCTGGTCTGCTGTCCCTGATCCACACTTGAACTGAATTACTTACTTTTCGGTCTGCCCCCCAGGATCCATCCCTGCGGTCCCAGGAGGACGTGGGCTTGGGTCTGGGCTTCAGCAGAATTTGGACAGATGGAGATAGGAGAGGGAGGGCATTTTGGGGAGAAGCAAAGGCACAGAGGCAGGCCCCAAGCTGCGCAGTGCTGGGTCCCGGGCCTAATTCCAGCGACCGCAGGAGAGGGCAGGCCCCACAGACGGGCTATGTTAAGGAGACAGGCCCATGTGCGGCTGCGTGCCCCGGAGTACAGGCGGCTCAGTAGGGTGAAATCAAAGCAGAGGAAATTGAGACACTCAACCCACACCCACTGGCACTGCACTCGCCCGCTCTGTTCTGGGGGCCCATGTGCTGGGGCCTGGGCAGGGGTGCCATGGGGGTGCCTGAGGAGCTGTGCCCTCCCTTCCTCCACAGCACTCTGTGCAATGGACTTGGCACCTGATCACAGACTCCTAGGGCCATGAAACAGGGGACCGAGAGTCCACAGGATGCCACGGGCTGCCTCTGCCTCCTTGTTTCAGCTGAACCACAGAGATGTTCCAGGCTCCGCAGAGCAGAAAAAGTCAGGGGGAGGAGGTGTGCACCCTGTGTGAGCCTTCCAGCCTTCACTGAGGAGGTCCTTCCTTCCACCAACCTAAGGCCCTGCGGACACCTCACGGGAGTCCAGGAGCTGGGCCCTGGAATGAGGCGGATGTGAACGGGAGCCCGGTTGGCGTGGGCATAGGACCTCAGGGGTTTCAGGGAGTCTGGGGTCATCTCCAGGCCTGGTGCAGAATGGAGCTGGGGCCCCTACAACAGAGCAGGGAGGTGCTGGGGTGAGTGGCTGGGATGGAAATGGGGAGCGTCTTCCCTCCTCCTTCCCTTCCACAAAGGATGTGGAGCATCTCTGTGTGCCAGAGCCGTGCCCAGTGCCGGGACACGTTCGAGCAAAGCAGACACGGAGGCTGCCCTCACAGAGCTTACTCTCTAGGGGGCCACATGAGAGTCTACCATCCACACTCCTCGACGGGGGCACCCACTGTCATCAGAGCCGTGGCCAGGACGGCCAGGTGCTGAGAGCCGGTCCTGGGCGTGGACTTGGCAGTTCATCATGGGGACGTGATAGCTGGGCTGAGGTCTGAGGATGAGCAGCAACTCCCCAGGTGAGGGGCCGAGGGCCTGGGGGCAGGGGAAATGGCCCAGATCTCACACAGTAATGTGCTTCTTATGAGCCAGGCAGAGGTCTTACATATGTAAATCAGTCAGCACTCACAGCAACCCATTCATGAACAAGGAAACTGAGCCAGGGAGAGGTGAATTAACTTGCGTGATGGCATACAGCCAAGAAGGGCAGAGGCAGGATTCGAACCTGGCTCCGAGCCCACGTCTCTCCTCTCTATGCCTGTGACCGGCGGGTTGAGGAGGGGCGGTTGGCTCTTTCCAGGAGATTGCAATACCTTTAGTGGAGTGCCAGGCACTGCTCAAAGCATTGGTTTTAACATTTTTTTTTTTTGGTTTTTGAGGACAATTAGCCCTGAGCTAACTGCTGCCAATCCTCCTCTTTTTGTTGAGGAAGACTGGCCCTGAGCTAACATCCATGCCCATCTTCCTCTACTTTATACATGGGATGCCTACCACAGCATGGCTTTTGCCAAGCGGTGCCACAGCTGAACCCGGGATCCGAACCGGCGACCCCCAGGCCGCCGAGAAGCGGAACATCTGAACTTAACCGCTGTGCCACTGGGCCAGCCCCTGTTTTAACTTTTTTTTTAATAATTGTTTTCCCTGAGCATTTTTCTCCCTTACCTTCAATTTTTTTTTTAATTTTTAATTTAATTTAATTTAACTTTTTTCCTTTTTCTCCCCAAAGCCCCCTGGTACATAGTTGTATACTCTTAGTTGTGGGTCCCTCTAGTCGTGGCATGTGGGATGCCGCCTCAGCATAGCTCGATGAGCAGTGCCATGTCCTTGCCCAGGATTCGAACCGACAAAACACTGGGCCGCGTGCAGTGCAGCGTGTGAACTTAACCACTCGGCCATGGGGCCGGCCCTGTTTTAACTTTTTTAATCCTAACAACAACACGCATAAGAGGGAGATACTCTTACTATCATCACCCTCATTTTACAGAAGTACAACCCAAAGCACAGAGAGTTAAACAACTTGCCCAACATCACACAGCCAGTAATTAGCAGGGCTGGACTTGAACCCAGCAATCTGGCTCCAGATTCTGTGCCCTTAGCCATGACAGTGTACAGCTAGGCATTGGACTTGGAAACTGAGGGAAGGGGAGCCATGAGACTAGAGAGGGTGGCAAAGGCCACGTCATGGACCACACTGAGGAATTTATCATCTGGCCTGAGAGCAATAGGAAGTCACTGAAGGGTTGCAATCAGAGAAATGTAGCGATCGTTTTCAGAGATTTTAAAAGCTCACCCTGGCTGCCGTGTGGATGGTGAAAGGGGCAGGGCAGAGGGAAGGGGAGCAGGTGAGGTAGCAGGCTCCTGCCATGGCCTGGGAGAGCCGAGGACAGCGCAGGTGGGGAAAGGCAGGCAGTGATGGACAGAAGAGGACAGGTGTGTGGGAGGCTGAGAAGGTGCGGTCAGGAGGGCCTGGAGTGGGTGCAGCTGGAGGCCAGTGCATTCACAGATGAAGGGGTGCTGGGGAGGGCCGGACTTCCTGCTCAGTTTAGACATGTTGAGTTTGAGGTGCTCTCAAGACATGCCAGAGTCGGGGATGGTAGGTGTAGAGATGGGTCTGGAGCTCTGAAGAGATGAAGAATGTGCAGGACATTACAGTCAGACATGTCCAATCAAGGAACAGGCAGCTGCGTAAGGTAGTGAGCTCCCCCATCACCGAGGACATGTAAGCCTGAAAACCAGGGATGTTGTGGGGGATCCCCGGTATAGTGCAGAGCTCCCTTCTGTCCAACACTCTAATTCTACGGAGTGGGGAGAGGCTGGAGGTGGCAGGACCACCCTCTGACCTCCCATGTCATCGAGACTCCCCCTATCCCCAGGAGACCCCAACTGCCAGCTCACAGGGAAGTGGACTAAGGCTGTTCCTGGAAGAGCCCCAGTTGATGCCCCTTTAACCAGTCCCCTTTCTGCAACCCTGTCCCCAGAGGGCACCCCTCCTGTCCTGCCCTGCAGGCCACCCTGTCGAAGCGTGATGATGCAGAAAACCTCAACGCGATGGCTTAGGAGGCACCTTCGCGGGGCATCTGCAGGGTAATGGGGGACTGCAAGAGTGAAGCCCCTTGGGCAGTGGAAGCCCAGGCCCTGTGACAGCCTTTTTGGGGGTAGATGTGTCTTTGCGGGGCAGGCAGGCCGCCCTGCTGAAACTTAAAGAACAGACAAGAATGAGCAGCCTGCCGGGAGGGTGGGTGGACAGGGAGGGCCTGCGGGGAGGACGGGTGGACAGGAGGGAAAGGCCGGAGCAGAAGACAGATGGGGATAGACTGCAGGCCTCCAGGAGGCCGTGAGACTGGGTGGGGATGGGCTGTGAGCGGAAGAAACAGGGCTGAGGAGGCGGCAGAGGCCCAGAGCATGTGGGCTCTTGCCATGTAGGGTTTTGGGAAAACCCACGGTAGCCTCCAGGAGGGGAGACAGGGGCCCCGTGTCCCCGGGAAGGCCGTGCCCAGCCTCCCCAGTAGGCAGTTCTGCCCTTCTGTACCCACTTGCCCTTTGAGGAGGTCCCAGAGGCGCCCCCGCTGCCAGCAGCCCCGCCCCACCCTTGTGTCCACAGTTTTCTACAGGGAGCCCCGGCCAGGGCCTGCAGATGGGAGAGGGGGTGTCAGCGTGGAGCTGCTGCAGGGCCTGCTGGCAGTCCAGATGACACCCAGGAGAGCCGGGGACCCTAGCCTGCCCTGGGCCTCAGTTTCCCTGGAAGAGCCTGCTAACTTCTTTCACTTACTGAGGACTCAACAAGCTGCTTCAGGGAGGGGCTGAGTCCAACAGAAGCCACGGGAGCAGGATTCCCGAGCCTCATCCTGAGGCCTGCTCTCCCTCAGATGGCAAACCCTCAGCTGATTTATTTTTTGAAACAACAAACAACAACAAAAACTAAATCCCAAACCAACCCCCCACCTCCACCCCCACAAAAGAAAACCCCGCTGCTCCCAGAGTTTCAAGCTGTGCAGGACATGGTAGGACTCTTAATGACATCCCACTGTGACCCCATCACTGCCACCATCAGCCCCTCAAGCCCTGCTGGGGACCCAGGTGAGGGGTCTGGGTCACACTGCACAGGAGGCACCAGGCCTGGGGCACAGATAGATCCCCTCTCTCTGTCTCAAGGATTGCCAGCCACGGAGCCAGGTAAACACCCCACAGCCAGACCCTCCCCACAGGGCCACCCATCAGCCTTCTGGGAAGGATCAGCCTCGGCTGCTGCCCATCACCGCCCAGGGGCAGGTCTTTGAGGCACGCAGATGCAACGAGAAGGAGGGAGAGTAAGTTTAAAAAGCGTAGTTACTACAGAACTTACACCCCTCTCTTGCTTTAAAAGGGGACATTCAGGCGCCTGAACAGACATAAAGACAGACACACATTATGCAGGAAGGCAGCAGGAGGGAAGAGAAAAGCAGGGCCAGGGTGAGCAAACAGACCTGGGAATGGGGCCGACACAGAAACTTCTGCCCCAAAGACTATGCTAGGTCGTGGGTGCCCCCGAGGCTTGGGGCTAAGCCTCCTAGAGGACAGTTCAGTGTCCAAGAGACAAGGGCCAACCCCTTCCTCCCAGGACCCAAGCATTCTGGAAGCCAAGGCTGGACAGGGCCTTTTCTAAGAGTCCTCATCGCCAAGGCCTGCTGTAACGAAGGGCACCCTCAGCGTCATTCGTTTTTTTTTTCAGTGCGGTGAGGAAGATAGTCGCTGAGCTAACATCTGTGCCAGTCTTCTTCAGTGTTGTGTGTGGGACGTTGCCACAGCATTGGCTTGATGAGTGGTGTGTAGGTCTGCACCCAAGATCCGAACCTGCGAACCGCAGACTGCTCAAGCAGAGTGCATGACCGGCCCTCAATGTCATTCTTATAACAAAGGGGGTGATGCGGGCCTGAGGCCAAGTCAGTAAATACCACCTCTGTGGGAGCCAAACCAAACTGAACCGGTCCCTAGCCCCTGGCCCATGTGACCTGCCTCAGCTGGCTTAGTGGGGGGTGGTCCTTCAAACGCATGGTGTATACTGGTGGCTCAGAATACCAGCTCTGGGGCCAGAGTCCCTGCATTCAAGGCCTGGATCTGCTACTGACTAGCCATGTGACCTTGGGAAAGTTACTTAATTTCTCCGGGCCTTCATTTTCTCTTCTGTAAGAAGGGAACAGTAAGAATATAGCCACTTCATTGGGTTATTGTGAGAATCAACTGGATTAATGATGTAAAGCTCTCTGAACAGTATTCATAAATATTAGCTATTAGTAAAAGTTGTGGACATGGGACGGCCCCATCTCAGCTCCTCTGACGAGGAGGGAGGTAGTAATGGTTACAGACAATTCTTACTAATTGAATGATGTCATTCAATCCTGCAACAACCCTGTGAGGAAGGTATTGTCATCCCTGTTTTTCAGACGGGACACTGAGACTCAGGTCACACAACTGGTTAGTCACAGAGGTCCCTGTGACATCAGATGCTGGGGGCTTGCCCACTTTACTGTTTTGCCCCAACCAGAAACATGCCAGGCAGCTCGGCCAGGTGAAGATGAAGCTCCTGACCCTTGGGAGTGGGGGACAGGAGAGTAGGGGTGCCCCCAGCTGTTCTGTCCAGGTGGGAGCACATCACGCTGAGCTGTCCCCACTCTCCCAGTCAGGAGCGGGGGCGCAGCCCTGACTTAGGAGCAGCTGATCACGTCCTCCTCTGCTAGTTGCTGTGAAACACCACCTCCGGGGCACGTCCCCCGAGCAAATGCTGAGCACACAGCTGGGTCTGCGGTTGCAGCTGACGTCGATGGCTTCACTAGCCTCCAGCAGGAGGACCTTAAATCAGCAACTAATCGGTGAGGGCTGCCTACTGGGTGCAAAGTCCCAGACTAGACTCAGCAAGGACCCAGAGACCAGTGAGCTCCTACCCCTGCCATTGGGTAGCGTGCGAGCACACGAAGAGACAAGACATTTAAAGGCAACAGAAAGGAGGGCACACTGCACAATGTGTTTGAGGCTGGGCCATGGGTGGTAAACAGATTTTATTGTGTGCATTGACTCCCTAATAGACTGGGAGTGGCAGCCTGGAGCACCATGTTGAGAAGGATTCTGAGGTCTATCTTGAGTCCCTGGGAGTGTGTTGAATGATTATTATGAGTAGCTGCCACGGTTCTGGGGTAAGAGAAGTCAGCACGGGCCGTGTCTATCTATTTCCCTTCTCTGAGCTGGAGGTGCCAAGCTTCCTTAGCATGACCAGGAAGTTCTGTGGAAGTCAGAGCAGGGAGAGAGCCCATTTTGGTGAGGGTGGTTGGGAAGGCTTCCCAGAGGGCATTGGGGCAAGTCTAGAATGATTAGGAATAAGGGAAAAAGGCATCTTTCTGACAGTGTCAAATCGTGAAACTGCTTAAGACAGGCAGCATTTTTGCAGATGCTCTGACCTTTTCCACCACCTTCCTATGAGAGCAGGCTCCTTTATGAGGTCCTCAGTCTGGCTGGGAGCTAGCGCTAGTTTTCAGGCTATTGGAGAAGCTGCGAAACTTTTAACAACTCTCCCTGGCTTTATCTATAGTGAATATTGCCCTGTACCTTTTTTTTTTTAAACTTAATTAGAGTCATGAAATAGCTCTTTATTTTGAACACCAACTCTCACGAGTTAGCGGTAGCTTCCCGGAATAGTGCTGAAAAGGATTCTGAGACTGTTTGTAAGCTCAACGGCAAAGTGGGCTGCACTTGATTAACAATGTCTGCTGAGGGCCAGGGAATGAGGAGTGGAGCACACACATGCTGTGTCTTTGCCACCACTTGGCCAGACATTAACTAGTGTCTAAGGAGAAGGAGAAGGTGTGGCGTGGAGGAGAGACGCCTGCCGGAGACGGGGATCCTACCTCTGGCTCCTCTGAGACCTGGCTGTGCAGCCTTCGGACCTGTTTTCTCATCTGTAGAGTGTGGGGACAGGACTGGAGGGGCTCTGAGGATCTCCCCTGTTAACTCCCACAAGACTGCTCATTTACGTACTGCGTGAAAAGAGGAGGCGCTTTAGGACCGACACAGTGGAGCGCGGGCTGCGGACGATGGCACCTGGGTCTAGGGTCTGTCCCCTTACTGAGGCCAGGCTGCTGTGATCCACACAGGACACTCAACACTGGCCATGCCCCGCCACGCGCATACTTTCCCTCTAAGAGCCTGCTCCCCTCCTCATTCCAGCATTTCCATCCCGGGGTGCCCCATCCAGAGCCCCAATCCTTCAGCCACTGCTTTGAGCTCTCCCCTAATGGCTCCTCTGGAAAAGACCCAACAAAGGCCCCTTACACACCCTATAAATGTGAGACATTCCTGTTACAATGGTTGTGTTTGTTACTTTTAGGGACTAGGGAGTCTGCTGGGGTTCCTAAACATTTTAGCCTGGAAGTTTCAACCCCTTCCTCTCCCAGGGAATTCCAGGAGGTGGAAAACTTTCTCAACATGCAAAGGACTGGCTCACAGATAGCAGGATGGAGGTGGAGAGACATCAGTCTTCTCCCCTGTAAAATGGGGTAATGACAGTGCCAGTCCCTTAGGGAGGCTGTGAGGACTGAAAGAGGGAACATACGTAACCGGCCGCCATATGTGCCCTATAAATGTGAGACACTCCTATTCCAGCCGCTGCTGTTCTTGTTAGGGACGGGGAGTTGGCCTGGTCCCTAGACATTCACCTTGAAGGGGGCTGCTGACGCTCCCTGCTCCCTTGGGCCTACAGGGTAGATTTGGCTGTTTTAAATTCCTGTCCCTTTTCTTTCACTGCACACTCTCTGCCCAGCTCTAGGTGACATCTGATTTCCTCCATTTGGGACATTCCAGTTTCTCTCTACACAGCAAGCTAGTCAAGTAACAGGCAGCTGGAGTGCTCATTAAGGGTCCCAGACCAGCAGAGAGGCGCTGATGGGGGAGAGTTGGGGCCTGAGGTCTGGAAGCCACACTCCCAGCTCCCCACGAGCTGGCTCCCCGCCCCCACCCTCCTGTCCTGGCTCTGACCCTCCCCTCCCAGTGGCTTGGCCCCTCAGATCTGGGCCTTCTGCTCACATCTGCCCCTGGCTTGCCTCACACCAGGCTCCTCTCCCACCGGATGCCCTCAGCCTGGCCTTCCCTGCCAGCTACCCCTTCCTCCAGCCTCACAGATACAGTCTTGCCCTCAGCACGCCACTTTCCCCACTGGGATGGGTGGTGTGCACGTATGTGCCCCTGGATTCCTGCCTCCAGGCCACTGCGCAGGCTCTGTGCCTCACCAGGACTGCCCTGCCCAGGGCCCTTCTTCCATCCTCTCATCCTTCAGGGAGTGGCCCAGGGCCACCTGCTCCAGGACAGATTCCCTGTGCCAGGTTCCCAGGAGCCCTCTGGAAGCACTCACGGGGTCCTGAGCATGGCTTTTGGTGGTGGCACATTTTAGTGCATTCTGCCATCTGCCATCTCCCGAGAGCCTCACAGCAACCCCAAGGGAAGCAGGGCCTGGGCTTAACAGCGGCGGAAGCTGAGGTTCGGGGGGCGGTGTGCCTTGCCCGAGGCTTTGCCATGTGCCTAGAATCCTGGTTTTGGGCCCCTACGCTCACCAGGTGCCTGTGTGCCCCTTGAGAGCAGGAGTCCTCCACGTATCATGTCACAGACCCTCTCTGTAACACAACCGCTCCCCTCTCCTCTGCCTTTTCTTTTCACCGGGGTTTCCTCTGGTCCCAGTTCTTCCTTCTCTGCCTCACCCCTTCCTCACTTTTGCCCTTTGCTCAGACCTGGGAGAACTTTCCTAGGACAGGAAGGGCCAAGGGTGGCAGAGAGACCTTAAGGTGCTCCGGGGCACCTTTGCTGACCCAGAAGCATCTTGCTCCTAGCACAGCCCTGTCCCATAGAACTTTCTGCGATGATGTATATGTTCTATATCTGTGCTGTCCAAAGTGGCAGCCACCAGCTACAGCTGCTATTGAGCACCTGCTTGAAATGTGGCTAGTGTGACTAAGGAGCCATATTTTAAATTTTATTTAATTTTAGTTAGCTTAAATATAATGAGTCACACATGACCAGTGGTTGCCGTATTGGACAGTGTAACCCTTACAGCGTCCCCTCCGGAGCCCCTGTCCACCCAGGGGATGCCTCCAGGGGGCCATTTCCACACAAACTAGGCCACCTACCCCGCCACCCCCAGGACAGCTCCCTCCCTCTGGCTCCAATGCCCCCCCACTGACCTCAGGTCCCATCACTGCAGCCACCATTTCCACTCACTCCTCTCTGTCCCCAGATGCACCCCTAGTCCGGGTCACAGTCCCCTCTGGCCTGTACTAGCCTCTTGTTTGGCCTCCCTCCTCTGGCTTAAGCTCCCACTCCAGGGACATCACTGCCCTCAAGACCCTTCTGTGGCTCCCCACTGCTCTGACATAGATCTAACTGTCTCTAAGGTCCTCTTGACCTAGGCTACCTGTCTCTCTCCAGCTAGGTCCTCCACAGCTCCACCCTCCCAGCCCTCCAGCATCTGGGACTTCCTTCAGTTCCCCAAGGCAAACCCTTCCCTCTGGCTTCTAGCCTCCAGAAGCTGTTCCCTTTGCCCCTTAGAACAAGGCCCTGACACTCATCTCCTTTTGCGTGGAAAACTCCTATTCACCCTTTAAGTCTTTGCTTGAAAACCATCTTCCCAGGAAGCCGCCACCATCAGGCTGTGATGCACATTAACACATTCCCAGGCCTCCTGTGCTGCCACTATCGCAGCATTTTTCACACGACACAGTCACTGCTGATTTTCTTCTTTGTGTCCTATTTGCCTGTAGGTTTAGGAGGGCAGAAGTGCATCCCCCACAATGCCTGAACCACAGCTGGCTCTCAGGAAACATATGCAGAGTGAATGAATGAGAACGGACAAAGGAAGGAGGGGGCACCTGGTGAAAAGAGCACTGGAAACTGGCTCAGGAGCCTCAGGTTCAAGTCCTGGATCTCACTATGCAGCTCTGGGTAACCTACGCCCCTCTCTGGGCCTTATTTCCCCCATCTGCAAAATGGGTTTCAGTTCAGATGCTCTGCAGACAAGAGGTTTAGAAGGCCGTAAAGCTGCACATGAAGGTGCAGTTTGAAGAGAAGGAACCAGCATGTCAGGTCACACTGTCAGCCCAAGGGCTCTGAGGCCATGAGACTTGGCCTGGCTACTCTTAAGCAGAGAAAGCAAGGATCTGGGAAAGGGCTCGGCACCCTCAGGCCAGCAGGAGGGGTTGGGAAGGGAGAGGAGGGCGAGAGGAACCAGAGAAACTCCCATGGTCAGATGCTTGTCCCTCAGCAGCAAGGGCCCCTGAGATACCTGGGGGAGCCCTCACTGCCCTCACACCCTCTCGAGCACCCTGCCAATCCCACTCTCAGCCAGCAAAGGCCACCTGCTCACACTGCTGAGCCTAGAGGGCCCTCACCCCATCAGGCCTAGAGGCCCCCCAACCCCACCAGGCCCAGGGGACAGAGCCCTCTGGATTCCCTGGGGCCTGGCAGGGCATTGGGCATGAGCTGAGGTCAGCAGTCATGGGGCACCACCAGCACCAGTAACCTTGCCCGGTGACCTATCTCTCCTTGACCACCCTGGAGAGCTACTTTGGCAGGTACCGGCTCTGCCTGGCAGAAGCACCAGAGAGAACCCTGGCTGCAGGGAACAAGGGCATCATTCCAGAATGGCCGGAGCACCCACTACAGGTAGAGCTGGCTCCACTGCTTGCCATCATCACCGCCGCTGTGCAAGCGGGCAGGCATGAGGGTATTCACCCCAGATTGCATAGCTTCTAAGCAGCAGGGTGGGGCCAAAACCCAGGCCTGCTGGACTCCACCACGCTGCTCTTCACTGTTCTACACACCACCTCTTACTAAGAGGCCCTCTTCCAGTTTTTCCCATGGGAACATTCCATGTCCTGTTCCTGTTCCAGACTGCAGCCCTCACCTGTGGGTCCTCTCCTTCATCTGGGCCCTGGATGCCCTGTGCTGTCCAGACTCCCGTAAGCCACCAGGCCTCAAGCTCTCACTGACCAGCCTTTCCTCTGCTGGCACCAGGGAGACTGCAGGTCCCTCCTTCCTGGGGAGGGTGGGGTCTTTTCATGTGCCTCCAAGATTGCCACGCCTAAGAGACACTAATGGCTTTTAATTCACTTGTGTTCAAGGATATTTCAGGAATGGGAAAAAGCTCAGCATCCTTTTTCCAGAAAAACACACAGACACAAAAGGTTGGGGACCATTCCAAGGAGCAGGCAATAAAACACTCGCCTCAAGAACAAGAGGGTATGGGCTAATTCATGCCAAGGACAGCAGAGCCAGGGCGACTCACACCAAGGCCCTAGCCTTCTGGGGCAGTGGGCAGGGACAAAGACACTAACCCCAGAAAGGACTGCCCTCTCTGGTCTCCTCAGCCCCGTGGATGACTCAGTCCCTCAACTCTCTTCCCAAAGGAAGGTGGCAATAAAAGTCAGGCAGCACTGACCCCCAGGGATGACGGATGGGGAGGGCCGCGGGCACACGTCCCGCCGCGTGGGCGCTGAGCGGCTGGCTCTCACACTGCCCTGGCGGGATGTCGGGAGGGAAAAGCGGAGCCCGGCCGCCTCCGCGCACCTCCTCACGCTTTGCCTTTCGCCACCTGCCCGGCGCGCCCAGGGCGCTCCCAGTGTGGGACGGACGTGGGGGCGCCTGCCGCAGGCGGGAGCTGAGGGTCCTCGCGCAAGCCACTCGGATCCTTCGTGTCCCTGGCAGGGCAGCGTCCGTCCCTGTCCCCTATCCCGCCCGCAGACTTGTGCGAGTCCCGCGGCGCACCGCGCGGCGTGGAGAGCCAGCGCCAGAGGGCACCGGCTGGTGGAGAGTTTGGAGGCTGCGCGAGGGGGCGCCGCGGGGAGGGATAAAAGCCAGCAACAAAGAGCACAGACCTCGTCCAGCAGTTGGTTGACTCGTCCCAAAATAGCCGTCTCCATCTGCTGCTCCCCTCGCTCCGCTTCCAGGCGCAGCACCCGGGCCTGCAGCTCGGCCGTCCGAAAGTGGGCGAGCAGGCTGAGCGCCAGCGAGCAGACGGCCAGGACTAGCAGCCCGCACGACCCCGGGCTCGGCAGCCGCGCGCAGCGCTCCGCCGGCGCCACCGCTAGCGCCACCGTCTCGGGCGTGCCCAACTCTCCAGGGCCGCGGGCACCGGCGGTTGCCGCTTTGCTGGCGCGCTCCACTACCATCCCCTCGCTTCTCGAGAACCAATAAATAAATAAATAGAATAAATAAAGGCGAGAACCGCTGCCCAAAGGTGCGATCCAAGCCGCGGGGCAGGGGGAAAGGGGTTATGTCGCTGGAACAAGTCCCTTTCCTTTGCTCCCGGCAAAGAGGATGGAAAAATTAGCAGCAGGAGAGGGAAAGCCGAAAAAGCACAACCAGCGGTAATCGGGGTACACTCGGGTGAGAAAAAAGTTACTTCGAAGTACGTTCCAAGTCCAGGAAAGTTAGGGGAATCTGGCCGACTCTCCTCTCCGCCCCGTGTTTCCGTTCAAGTATCTGCAGAGTCCTCGAGTTGGTTCTGCGCTGTCGGTCCTTCTTGGTGTCTCGCGGCCCCCGGGCGAGCCGGTTTCAGTCGCGGGGCGAAGGGGCGCACATGGAGGGCCCCATAGGCAGAGGTGGGTCGTGGCCACTGCCGAGGAGCGCTGGGGCCGATTCCGGCGCCTCTGTAACTTGACACACTGGCCGCGCCGCACGGATCGGATGAGCAGTCCGCGCTACTTCCCAAACTAATCTCTCCCGCCCCCTCCCTCCTCCTCCTCCCCCCGCCCCTCCCCTCCCCTCCCCTCCCCCAGCTCCTGAGGGCCGGCTGCTTGGGTTTGTTTATTTATGCAAACTCGCCAGGGGTGCGGGGCGTGGTGTGTAGGGCCCGCTGCCCCAACCGGCCGGCCCCGGGAGCCCCTCTCCCGCGCTCCCTGTTCCCTTTGAAGTGACACTCGGGGTTATTTATAGGCAGGAAGGGCGCTGGGGCTTCACTTCTCTCCCTTTCTCCATTCACACCGAGGGTCCACTTCGCCTTCCGCCGCATGGGGCCAGGCATCACTGCCTTTGGGATCCTCCAAAGTGCCCGACTGAGTTCTTGTCCGGCATCTAGAAGGATCTCCACGTCCTGCGCAGGAAGATCTGAATCCCTTTGGCGGCCATTGCGACCCCATTCCCCCCCCCCCCCCCATCTCATCCTCTTCCTTTCTCCTCAAACCCGCTCCACCTTGGGCTCTGTATCCCCTGAGTTCTGCAGCTCCCCCAGGGCCTTTGCTGCGACTCCTCCGCCAACCACACCTTTCCTCCGGGGAGAAAAGTCAGCCCTCTAGGGGGCAGCAGAACTGGCATCCTTTTCTCTCTTTCAGGACCAAGACATAACAAGATACAGGAGAATAAAAGACGAACAGAAGCCTTATTCCAGGGTGTCGGATAGGCAGGTCAGTCTTGCTGCCTGCCAGGCCCGATCTCTTCCCTTCTAGCCCACCATTGATCTGAGACCCATTCCATCCCTCTGCTGTCAGACCAGCCCAACCCTCCCAGCCATCAAAGGCGAGCAATTCTCACACACACTCATACTCCATCCTCCTTCCTTAGGGCTAACTCTGCTCCCTCCTGCTGTCACTTCCTATGCTCCAGTAGAGAAAAGCTGCCCCGAGGGCATTTTGTAGTTTCCTCTCTTCTCTTGTCACCTCTCCCACTTTAAGTAACATTTGTATCCCAAGAGACTTTATCTCCTGTGCCTCTTGACATTCCTGCAAATGAGGTGGTGGGACTGAGTTTACAGAGAAAGCCTGCTTCCTGGGAGCCGCCAGCAGGGGATAAGACTGGCCTTGAAATGTGCAGTGGGGGTGGGAGCAATAGGAGTGTTGTGATTCCATTTTATAATAGCAGGGTGGGCCAACTTCACATTTTATATATTGACCTGATTTGGCTTAATATATAATAATGTGTCACATTTAATAGAGTCGCATAGTAACACAGTACTTTTATCACAAATAATAAATGTCATAATATTGCCTGCTGGGTCAGTCAGCCACTAGGGAGGACGACAGGGATAGAAGGTGATGCTGAGGAAAAGGCTGGTGGCCAGGGGTTCTGGGTCAGTCCCAGCCCTAGTATTTCCTTGGTATTGGCCGTTGGGTAAGTGTGCCTCTGTTTCCCTACCCTGTGATGGGATGTCTCATTTGGGCTGAACAGACGTTCCTGAGAGAACACAGTCGTGTTGAAGACCACCAGGGGGCGCCGGAGAATTTCTGCACTGAGAGGTATCCGCCAGGGGATTCAGGGACTTTGGGCGTCCTCCCCCGCGCCCCAGGCTAGTGAGAATGGAGGAACTGAAGTGGGGGTTGGTTTCATTCCTTCCTTGTTCCACAAGCTAATCTTTTGCCTTTCAGCACTTTAGGGGTCCTCAGGAATGCTAAGGCAGCAAAACCTAAGAGGTTTGGGGATGCAGGATCTTCTGTGACTGGGAACTGAAGGCAAGGATGCTGCACTAGCCTGACCCCAGCATCAGAAACTCCATGTCCCAACCCCAGGGGCTTCCAGGGGGACTCTGGAGTCAGAGAAGCCCGGGCATAAATCACAGCATCTCTGAGCCTCCATTTTCTCATTTATAAAATGGGAGAACTTAAGCTTGGGAGAACTTAATGAGGTAGTGTGTGTAAAGCATTTGACACAGTGTCTGGTGCATAGTAGGCACTCAATAAATGGTATCTGCTTCCTCCTTTAGGAGTCCATGGCTGCTAGTGCCAGCTAAGATACAGCCACCTCAGGGCTCCCAGTTGTGAAACAGGAAGAAAGTTCAATCCTAAGAAGAGGCAAATGCGTCACCACAGGTTCCCTTTCCCGCAGCGGGTAGCTGGGGCAGCAGCTTGCGGGAGGCAGGCCTTAGCCTCAGTGGGGGCCTCTCCCCAGAGGTCCCTTCCTTTCTTCATGCACTGCCTGAAATTCTTACCCTGGGGAATTCCCCCTTCCGGTTAAGCATTGCCCACCCCAGCAGTTGTTACAGAGTAACTGGGCTCATCTTGAACCCTCTTTCTGCAGAAGTGGAGGCTGTGACCTTGGAACATGGGGTGAAAAGACCCAGCTTTCCAGGGTCTCAAAGCCCAGTAGGGAAGATAAGATATATTCAGAAACAACTGCCACATAAGGCAGAATAGCGAAAATCCACAAAACAGCGTAAAGGCCACAAGAAGGTGCTTTGGGGGTTCCCAGGAAGAAGGGCAGGGGTTCGGTGGCTCAGGAGGAATTTCTTGTTTGTAGCAAGAAGATAGAGGGCTTTTGATGCTAACCCGAAGAGTTTGACTTTTATCTGAGGCCATGGTTACACTCCTAGATAAAAACAGGTACTCCGGGTACCAGGATGGAAGCTAAGAAAAAAATGTCCCTATGCATACAGGCTGTACTGCTCCTAAAATATCTTCTGTGTTTTTCTGCTTCCATATATTTGCTCTTGCTGGACCCTCTGCCAGGAAGTCCCCCTTCACTCACCTGTTCTCTGAACCTTAAAATCCTGCCCCTCGCTCCAAGCCCAGTTTTATGGAGCGAACCCCACTTCTCTTCTTCTCTCTCATGGCTTTGACAGTGTCGACTTCCCTCTTCCTGAAACCCTCACCATACCAGCTCCTGAGACTCCACGGTCTCTTTGGCCTGATTTTCAGTCCTCCCTGAAGACTCCTTTTCCTCTCCCTGTGTCAAAAATGGTGCTCACATCTCCTGGACTCTGTCACGGGTCTCTGCTGGACAGTTCCACCCACGACTCTTAACCTGGCTGCACATCAGAATCACCTGTGGAGGCCACAGGCACGCAGACACCTGTCATTTTATCTTCCCTGAGCCTATTACCACTTCTCCTCATAACTCTGACTCACTTTCCTTTAGGGGAACTTCTTACTCTCAATCCATGTGGCTCTGATGGGTTGACCCCACACCTGGCTCTAGGGTCTGTGAATTAGTCTAACCAATTAGCGTCTCCATCTCCCCTGGCTACAGTGATTGAGACAGAGATGGGCATTTGGCCTAGTTCAGGCTAATGAGAAGCAGGTTGGAATGATCTGGAAGACGCAGTTATTTCTTTGCAAAGGGCTTTCTAAAAGAATATCAGCTGGAGCTGCAGGGGGCATCTTGCCACTGTTGGTAAAGGTCTTGCCTGAGAATGAAGCCAACACGGAGGCAAGCAGAGGTGGAGAGAGACTGAGTCCTGAAGACATTATTTAAACTCTTGGATCAAACTGTGCCTGAAGCTCATCCATGCCTGCACTTTTCAATTATAGGAGGTATTTTTGCTCAAGGCAGTTTGAGTTGGGTTTCTTCTCTTGCAAGTAAAAGAGCCCAGAGTCACAGATAGAGCCTCACCCCATCTTACAGAGTCAGAATCTCTTTGTGGTGGGAGTAAGGGGCACAAGGAGGCCCACGTTCCTGTCCTGTTCATAGAAGTTCCCCAAGGGATTGAGACGTACAACCGCGGTAGAGGGTCACAGCACTGAGCAGCCCCCTGGGTGAACTCGTCCCTCCCAACTCCAGTTTCTGTCTCTCTGAAGATGAGTCCCCCATACAAACCCACAGCCCCGTCTCCCGTCTCCCGACACTCCTCACCGTCTCTAGCTGCTTCCTGGCAGCACGGTTTGGAGCTCCCCTCCCCCACCCCGGCTCTGCCTCCCTTTCCTCCCCTTGGTGTGTGGCATGGGGATCATCCTGTGGCTCAGCCTGGATGCCTGTCTTCTCACTCACCCTCACCTCCTTTATCCAGTTGGGACCAAGTCTTGTAGGTTCCACTGCCTCCGTTTCCTTCACATCTGTTCCTCCTCTCAGGTTTCTCCCTCCTGCTGCCTGCCCCATGCCTAGCATTTAAACAGACCCAACTTTTCTATGTAGTAGCCCTGACTGTGGGAAACCTAACCCAAGGAGGCCTGGCCCAGGGACCTGCCAGGATGTCCCCCATGCACCCCACACTCTGTGTTCCTTCTTTCTCTCCCAGGCTTTATGATCACTAGCATGACAGCCCATTTTCCCTGTTCTGCTGCTGGCTCTTACATGTAGTGAGCAACAAGATAGAAGGGACCTGGGCCCCTGGTGGCTTTGTGGGGATGAGTTGCCAGATAAGTTGAGACTTTCATGTGAGTGAGAAGTAGCCTATCTCATTTGAGCCCTTGTTATTCTGGTCTGTCTTGTGTAGCCTAAACCATGTCCTAACTAGGACCTGTGTCTGTCCCCTCCCCGAGGCTGTGAGTTTCTAGAGAGCAGGGGATGACTGTGTTCATCTCTCTATCCTCAGCACTCAGCACAGCGTAGATGCCCAAGAAATGGCGGTTTGGATGAATGAGTGAGCCAATGAATGAGTGGATGGATGATTTCCAGTTCTGGCTGTCTCTCAGCTATACTACTTAAACTGTGCGTCTACTTCCTTTTATGTAAGATTTAGAGATTGATTGGCAAGGAAGGGAAAAGAGATCTGGAACAGATAAGGAAGTTCTCAGCTCAAAAATTCATCCATTCAGCATATCTTTATGGAGCACTTTCTAGTGTCAGGCCCTAGCTGAGCTGGCATTGGGGCCACAGCCGTGAACAAGGCAGGCTAGAGGTGGGGACCCACAGAGATAAGTGCTGCCATGCGGGACAGAGAGGGTGCTTGGGGAGTGCAGAAGAAGACTCCCTACTGGCCTTGGGGGATGAGACCTGAGAGAGTTAGTCAGGAAAGGGCTGCAGGGAGGGCATGCCAAACAGAGGGCTCTGCCTGTGCAGAGGCCTGGAGACGAGGAACGGCATGGTGCTTTGAGGAAATTGTGAGTGGCTCACGGTGGCTGAAATATGGAGGGCAAGGGGAAGGGGGTGGGGGCTTATGCTGAAGTGGGCAGAGCCGGGCAGGATGAAGGGTTTGTTCTTTGTCCTGAGGGTGAAGGGAGCTGCTGAAGGGGCTATGCTCCTATGCTGGCTGTTGGGAGCTCCTGACCTGTACCAGGCAGGGACCCCAGAGAGAGGCAACTGAGCTTAGGCTCGGAGTACAGATAGGATGAGCAAGGCAGGCATTCTCTTGGGCTCAAGCTCTCAATCTTGCCTTTGTCCAGGCTCTAAAATAACTGTTTACCCCAGGTGAGAGGATGGTAGCATGCAGTGTCTCTGGGGAGACTGCTTTGGGGTTTGGGGGCCAGCCCGAGGCTCCTGCTTGGAGCTACAGATCAGACATTTGGAAATGCCTTTTCCTGAGCCCCCATTTCCTTCCCACACAGCCACGCCAATCAGTTCACTGGCTGTGACTCTGCAGAGCAGGGGATGGGGGTCAAGGGGCAGGGGCTGCAGATGTGCGGGGGAGGGCCAGCCTGCCCAGGAGGCCCTGGGAGCCTTGTTAACTGGGGCCAAAACAAACTCGCTCATTTAGTAGAGAGCAGAGCCAAGTGCAGAGGCTACGCTGATGAAAATGCTGGGGGAGCCTCTTCAGCAGGCTTAAGGGCTTGGGGGAGTTTGGGTGCTTCTGGTTTCAGGCCATGAGTGATTGTGTGCACGTGTAGGGGTTTGTGGGCCCAGCTGCCATCTATCTAGCGTCTTACCATGTGTACTTGCCTTTATCTGCTCTTATGTTTTCGAATACATGAGATGGTGCACATTTCTGCACACAGATACAAGCAGGCACATCAAGGGCGGTGCCAATGCTGTGGGTGACAGAGCTGCCCTACAGCACAAGTGGGCTGTCTCTGAGCCACTCCCAGTGTGTGTGTGGGTGTGTACCCACACATGTGTCCAGAAAGGGGTGTGTGCTGACTTATATGTGTGTGATCTGCTTTGATCTATATGTGTGTGCAAGAACATGTGCATGCTTCTGAGTAGTCAGGACCTCAACTGTGTCTAGAGGTGACAGTGGCAGTAACCAGGGACAGTATTTCAGTCATCGATAGCTACATAACAAACTGCTCCAAAACTTAGTGGCTTAAGCAGAATGATTTATTATTTCTCACAATTCTGTGAGTTGACAGGGCTCAGCGGAGTGGTTCTTTGGCTCCAAGTAGCGTGGCTGAGGTCACTCATGTGGCTGCATTGTGGGAGCTTGGCCGGGCACTCGGCTAGGGCTGGAGCATTCAGCCTCCAGGGGTTACTCTAGGTGGCGTCTCATCATCCCACAGTCTGTCCTGAGCTTCTTTACAGCATGGGGGCTGGCCTCAAAGGGAGAGTTCCAAGAGGACGAGCCCCAGTGGGCAAGACCTTATGATGCCCCTGCTTGTGTGACATTGCTAATGTCACATTGGCCAAAAAGTCACATGGTCATGGCTGGATTCACGTGGGAGGGAATTACCCAAGTATCTGATTCCAGGACGTGTGTTCCATCCGAAGAAATGTAACTTCTGTCCTGGCCTGGGAAGAATGCCTGGGAGGGTGGACTAGTGGACCTGTCTACAGGATTATTTGGCCCTGAAAAGTAGGATTTGCGGAATATTGTGGTTAGCAAAGCCCATGCTCAACTGTCAACCCTACTGCCCAGACCCCTCTCAACCCAGCTTTCTCCTGATGACCACTTCTAGGAGCAGCTGGAGGCCCCAAGAGCCCACGTCCCTCTGCTCTCAAGTGGTTCAAGAATCGTCCAGTGGAAGTTGCCTACCTGCCTCATTACAAGGTCAGGCAAGGGCAGCCCTGGGACTTGTTTTCTGCTCACTTGGAGGCTGTTCTGAGGGTTTCAGGGACTGGCTCCACTGTTTACTAGCCATGTGACCTTGAGGCAATAATGTCGCCTCTGTGCACCTGTTTTTTAAATCTGAAACATGGGGAGAACAGTTCCTATCTCCTAGGGCCACTGTGAGGAGTGGCTGTGGTGGTGCCTGCTAAGTGCTGTGCCAGCGCTCAACGTGATCTCATCGCCTTTATAACAACTACAGAGACTGGGACCTGCAGCAGAGACCCAGCGAGCGTCCACACCTCCTCTCCAGGCCTGTGCTCCTGCAGCTGGGAGCAGGGACAGTGCAGCTCACTGAGCCATCAGGCAGTCCGCACCTGTTATTGAGCTCCTGTGGGAGCAAAACCCACAGTCAGGCGCTCACAGAGCTGGCAGTCCCAGGGGGCCTGTGCACGGGCCTATATGTGTAGGAGAGAGAACAGCAGTGCCAGGCAGCACGAGCTGAGGGCCGAACAAACAGGCAGATGAGTAGGGACTCCGGACTTGGAGAAGGGGAGATGGGTGGAGACTTGGAGATGAGGTGAAGATACAGGAAGGCTTCCTGGAAGAGCAGAGCCCTGGAGCATGGCAGGATCCAGACAGAAGAGAGGACTGGGAAACGAGAGCAGAAATTTCAAACGTTTGTGGCCCATCCTTGCTAGGGATGCATCATGTGACTACTTGACCCTCTACAGCCCCAATCATCTGTCACTTCCGTTCCTCTCCTCTCAGGTGGCATGGTCTGGTTATTTTGACATACACGTCAACACTCCCATTCCTATACCATTGGCAGACATCACTAATCAACTACAGAACACAACTAAATCCACCCCTCTCACACACACAGACACACACACCCCCCACACACACACACGCTACTTATGCGTCTCAAAGCAGGAAGCTATTATTAACCTATTGTGGTTAGCAGTTGGGGTGAAACCATTTTGCTGACTCAGGTTGGGTTGAAATAAAGCACCGTCTTTGAAACCTAGAAACTCCGAGTCCCAGCCTCTCCATCT
Source organism: Equus przewalskii (assembly GCF_037783145.1). NCBI lineage: Eukaryota > Metazoa > Chordata > Mammalia > Perissodactyla > Equidae > Equus > Equus przewalskii. Next base: position 58,065,349 of record NC_091831.1, on the reverse strand, counting down.
GCAAACCGTGTGCCTTTCAGGAAGGGTCTTAACCTCTCCGGATCTCAGCCTCCTGCCGGGGGCAGGAGAATGTTAATTCCTACTCAGGGGAACACTGAGAAACTCCAATGAGATCATGTGTGCAAAGCTCTAATAAAGGACAAAATCCAGAGGAGATGACGGTGCTGCTCATGCTGCAGCCAGCCGTCAGAAACCACGAGCAAAGCCCTCCATTAGGGCCCCATTTGCAGCTTCTTGGAGGGAGAACAGTCAGCTGAGGAGTGAGAGTAAGATGCAGACCTTCCGAGCTGTCAGCCCGTGGAAACAGGGCTCGGAATCTGGGCTCAGCACAGAGGTGGTGGACTGGCGCCTGGAGCATGTGCTCAGAGGAGAGGCCCAGGATTTGAGCTCTGCCTTACGGGGGAAGAGCTGTCAGAAAGGCAGGCGGCTGCGGGTTGGGAGACAGATGTTTTCGCTTGATGACAGACGGGTAATGAAGAGCACAATTAGTTTACTGAAGCAGATCCCTGTTTCCCAGCATCTGGGAACTGCAAGTTACAGTGTTGTGTCTCTGCCTGCTCCCCTGGCCCGGCCCTCTGCTCACCCCCACCACTGTGGAACTCTGTGTCCTGACTGGGAAGCTCACTCTTCAAGCCTCATATTAGGAGTGGCTCTGCTGGTTTGAAGTGGGGAGAATCCCTACCCTTTGCCCAGAAGAAACTTCATAAATCCTCCAAGGCTCCACTGGCATATGACACCTGCAGAAATTGAGCACGGAGAGGTCAGAGTGTGGCCCAAGGTCACACAGCATACTCGTGGCAGAGCCAGATCTGGGCCAGGTCTCTTCCCTGCCAGGCACTGCACAGCCCCCAGGTTCAAGCCTAGCCCAGTATCTGGACTGCAGCTCATGGCCACTAAGTCCAGGGGAGGCTCTGCCCTCCCCAGAGAGCTCTCCTCCCTCTATCTAGTTCCCTCCCCGGCAGTAGCTGTGAAAGCAGAACCTCCTGGAACGTTTGTTTCTGTAAACCTCATTACAAAGGCCTTTTTTTTCTTTCTCTTTTTCCTAAAGGCTGTGGCTTTGTTAAGGTCATTTCTGAAGCTGGGGCAAATGCTCTGTTTGTCTTTCCTATCCCCCCCGGCCCACAAGGAAAGGAGGGGTCTTGCTTTCCTCGAGTGATCCGTTCCTGACATCAGCTTGCTGCCGACAGTGGGATCTGCTGTAGATATATTAACTCGAGTCTTCCCTGGGCTTTCTAAGGCTCTGGGACAACATCTGGAAACAGATGTTTGCTTGGAGATGGAGCAGGAGCAGGAGGCCTGGGGCCAAAAGTAAGCCCAGCCCCCTGGGAAGGGGGCAGATGTGCTGAGGGCTCGGCAGGCTTCGGGAGATGGGCTGGTGTGGGAGCTTTGGCATTTGAAAGAACAGCTCCCGTCTGGGCTGGGCCCAGGTGGCTGTCGTGCTGGGCCTGCCCAAGGATTAGGGCCAGTGCTGCAGAGGTGCTGGACTCTGTCCCCACAGCCTCCCTCTTTACTCCTATCCTGTGCCCAAGGACTAGGAGTCCTGCCCCTTGAACATGTCAGCTTTCTTGTTTCCTAGAGATGGAAAATTCCTGAAGGGCTGGAGACTTCATCAAACTCAAATTTGTTGAAGTTCTAAATGTGAAGCTCAGGGCTCTGCACATTATAATTCTCAGGAAAAGAGTGATAATGGTGGTGGTGGAGGTGTTGGTGGTGACGCTGGTTGTGGGGGTAGTGGTGGTGGTGGTGGTGGCGGTGGTGGTGGTGGTAGCAGTAGATGGGGTGGGTGAATGTGGATAGAAACTAGGCTACCCACCTGCTCACCAAGTTTTTCGCAGTTGCCATGTCTGTGCTTGTCACGTGACCAAGCTGGGCCAATCACAAGAACACACATATCTAGCCATTGTGATTGGCCCAAGGGGTGACCAAGCTGCACCAATCAGGGACTTTCCTTAGGATTTTTCAGTCTGAACTTGTGAGATGAAAATTCTTTTTCTTTGGGTCGCTATGCAGCCAGGATGTAAATCCCTGGCTCATATAGACAGGGGTCTGTCTATGAAAGGAGAGAATTAAATGAACAGCAGAGAGAAGCAGAGATAAGAGATGGAGAGAAAGATGCAGAGAAAGAGATGGAGAGATGCCGCCTCTGTCACTAGCAGCACCATCACATCATCATAACCACCTCTATCACTGATGTTGCCTTTACCATTTTCATTTTTATCTCTACTCTCATCATCGTTAGGGTCCCTCTCACATCTTTACACTTCCATGATCGCCTTCTACTAAAGGTCTGTCAGAACCCTTTGGTAGCAAGTGACGGAAACCCAAGTCAAATAGCTCAAGAAAAAAAAGAGATTGGGGTTTATGGTTCACACACCTGAACTGGAAAGGGCAAGACCATTCTGGGGATGACTATGCCCAAGGGACTTAAACACCCAAACACCAAAAGGATTCTTCCAGAATGTCAAATTCTTCCAGAATGTCAGTTGCTGTCCTTTTTCTTAGCTAGATAAATCCTAGCTGAACCTGGACCTGGAGAGGAGGGTCACAGATGGCATCCCATAGAACTTCATAACAGAAAGACCCAGGGTCCCCAACCCAAACAGGTCCTTTTGAGAACTCCAGATGCCTCCAGGGGTTCAAACATCAGGCAAGCTGAAGTTGGGGTGGAACAGCGCACAGTAAAAGGCACTGCATCTTGTGTCTGACCACTTACAGGTTAACTGTGTTCATCGTGCTCCACTTGGTGAAAATGAGTTACTCCTGGAGGATAATAGCAACTAATTTTTGTCAAGCGTTTACTGTGGGCTGTCCTAAGTGCTTTATATGCATCACCTTGAGTGATGAAATCCTCACAACTGTAGGTATTTCTATTCCCCATTTAACAAATGAGGAAACTGAGGTAGAGAGAGGTTATGTAATTCACCCCAGGTCACACTGTTAGGAAGGCAGAGTGGGAAGCCAGGGGGTCTGGGCTCCGGGGCCCATCCCTGACTCATCATACCCTACTTATAATGTGCTCAGGGTGGAACTGCCTTCCCCTGATCCCCCAGCAATGCTCTGATCCAGTCCTTTGCCCAGGTGCCTCTCCTGTCACCCCCTTCTACTCAAGCAGGCATTTCCAGAGGGAGGGCCCGAGGCCAAGGGGGAGGACATGAACCTCCGTGGGTACCATGGAAGAGGCCACCTGCCCTTCACCCTAAACGGAGCTGACTGGTGGGGCCGTCCCGCGTGGGGAAGGGCTCTGACAGAGGAGGGCAGGGTTATGGCGGAGGCCTGCCCCTTCCTCGGGCTTCGGTTCCTTCTCCCAGACCCAGCTCTGGGCTGCAGGAGACAGCCCTGTGTCTGACACAGACGTGAGACTATAGGTGTGGCTTTGGGGTCAGACAAGCCTGTGTATGATTCTCACTTCATCACTTTGGGCTGGGAACTACTTCACTGAGCCTCGATTTTCTCCCCTCTAAGGTGCAGCGAATACTTCCTATTTCCCAGGGTTGTTGGGGCATTCAACGTGGAAGGCGCCCAGTCCAGGGTCCTGCACACAGTAAGCCCTCAGCCAATGTCAGCCAGTTGTTAAAGTGGGATTTTAATTCCCTGGACTTCAGTCCTTTTCTTTTTCATTCTCCTTCTCATCCATGAGTAGGACTTCTGTTCTGCTAAGAGGAGAGAGGCCTAGGAAGGAAGAATCCAGTGGCTCAAGAAACCCAGACTGACTTGAACACGGGGGGTCAGTTTTGGCCCTCCAGTTATAGGTCCCTGTGGCTGGATTTCTAAAAATAAACACATGCCATTTCCACAACGGAAAATTTTCTTTAACAAAAAGAAAGTAAAACATTCTCCTGTCGTCTCTCGTGGCCAAAGAGAACTTAAGAAAGATAAATGAAGCCTTTCACACGGGCGCAGGAACTTCCAGCTCCGGGCTCCACGCTGACAGGGTTCTGGCGTTGCTGCAGGGTCCGCAGCCTTGGGAGTGCCGTCCCCAGGGCCCTGGCGAGGCCTGTGGAGACTCCACAGTGGGAACGACGTCTTTGCCAGGGTAGTGGGGTCCCACTTCCCTCCTTTTAGCTTTTTCTTCTCAGTGGTGCCCCCTACAGGTGGCCTGAGCTGCTGCGCTCCCTAACCCTATCCATTTACGTATAGTTGGCCACACGTTGGCTCCCCACACTGAGGCCCATCAGGTGAAAATACTTGCCCAAGGTCACCCAGCAAATGAAAGGCAGAGCCGGGATGAGAAGGAAGCCTTCAGTTTCTTGGGCTGAGAACGGTCTTCCACACCAGCCACTCTCTGCCCCATGAAAGCACGCGCTCCAGACATCAGTTTGTTGGTCCGGGGCGAGGTGGGGAAACCTGAATGCGGAGTTAGAAGCCACAGGCTCTATGGCCCCACTTTTCGCCCTCTGGGTAACCCTGGAAGTCACTCCTCAGCTGGAGTCTCCACTGTCTGTTCTGCGGAAGGGGGTCAGGAGGCTGACCGCAGGGAGCTGTTGGGAGCGGGAACGCCCAGCAGAGAAAGGACTCAACGCAAACTCTCAAATTCAAACCGCAAGCGACGCCATTGTTTCTCATGGAAAGATTGGGGGGTATTAATTAGTTAATTTGGCCATTCTGAATTTTCCAGTTTTTCTACAATGAGCATAGATTGCTTCTCTAACAAGAAAAAAAATCTGTTTTAAATAAAACACAAACAAGATGTCTGCTTTTCCACTACATTTCCTTCCCCAGCGCTATTACCGTCAATCCAGGGAAAGACATATTTGGGACCAGGGCTCCAATATCACGCCATGTAGACACCCACCTACCTCACCTAGTGTCATTTGTTGGGTCAGGTCCCTGAGGAGATGGACTCTGAGACAGATGTGCACGCAGAGGTGTACTGAGGAGTGAGGGCAGTGGGACTGGGCAGGGGCAGCAGTCTAATCGCAATGCAGTGGCAAGAAGGCTCAGGTGACGCCATGGGGAGCTTGGAGGTGTGGTGCCCTGCAGAGTTGCCCTGAACTGAGAGGGGCCAGTCTCTGTGCCTCCCTCTCCTTTAAGTCCTAGGATTCGGGCTTCCCCAGGGAGGGAGCGTGACCTCGGGAGAGGCTGCTCCTGTCAGCCTAGTGTGAGCCACCAGCAGCAACAGCCCCTGCAGCCTGGGGAGCTGGTGCCTCCGCCAAGGTGGAAGCTGGCGCTGTTGGAGGCGGACTTTGATGAAAAGATCCCAGTTCCTCTCTGAGCTGTCAACCCAGCATGCACCTGACCGTTGCCCTCACCTACATGGCCACCCGAGATTAGGAAATTAGGAGTGGGGGCATTTCAGTGGTTGCATCTAAGCTCCTCCCTTCCATTCCTCCCCCACCTGAGTCCAGACGCTCCATCCACGGGGCACCTGGAGGTGCGGGCACACAGCTGCCTAACGAGAAACTTAACCCCCTTGCCAGGCCACCACACCTCGAAAGAGCTCTGCCTGTGGAGCATCCTCCCATATGCCCAGGAGCACTAGGGCTCTAAAAGAAAGGCTGCCTCTCCCACACCTGCCGAGCCTCCCAGGCACTCTGACGGGGCGGCTCTCCCCCTTCTGTCTGTCGTGACACCTGGGGCAGACGTGCCTGTAAAGACCCTTCCACGGGCTGCTCAGGTGTGGAAACAGCTCGAAAATGTGAATGAATCAGTCAGAATGCTTTGGGTTGCAGGGAAGAGAAAGTCTGACCCAAACTGGCTGGAACAATAAAGTGAAAATATTGACTCACATAAGGGCAAAATCCATAGGCAAGGCTGGCTTCAGGCGATGTTTGCTCTAGAGTTCAACAGCGTCACTAAGGACTCAGTTTCTTCCTTCCCTCCCTCTCTCCCTCCGTCCTTCCCTTCTCTCTCTCTCTTTCTTTTCCTTTCTCTCTCCCTCCCCCACATTGCTTGTTCTGCTATGGCACCCTGAGCCTCACTTCCCTTGTGCTCCCAAGACAGCCGCCCACAGCCCAGGGCTACATGCTTTCTCATTCCTATTCTGCCAAAGAGAAAGAGCATCTTATCTAAGCATTACCAGCGAAGGTCCTGAGATTCGTTCCAACTGGACTAGCTCAGGTCACATGCTCCCCGGACCAGTCCCGGTGGGCAGGAGGAGGGAACGTACTGATTGGCTTCACCCGGGGTGTGGAGTGAGGGTAGAGTGCCGCTTCCTGAACCACCATCCCCAAGCAGAAAACAGGGCTCCTGTGAGGGGCAGCTGGGTCCTGGGAGGCAACCAGCAGATGTGCACGTGGTTCACGGCGCTGTGGACCCCACAACCTCTTTATCAGTAAAAATGCATTTAAGTATTTTATAGCACAAAAAGGTTTGTGATTCCTCACAACTGATGCGGAGATGTGGGTGTTCCTAGGACGCCGACTGTTCACCAGGCAGCATGGATTCGGGGCTGCTGCTAGTGCTGTTCTCTCCTTGGTTGTGCGGTGGATACTTGCTTTTATTACAGCTCATGATCTCTTCACCATCCTCTGGGACCAGCACCCCAGATTTCCTTTGGGAACCATCTGTCCTTCCCTCTCTCTGTCCATGTGATTTGAATGGGACGGTGTGACCGAGGATTAGCCAGTTATTGCAGTTCCACTCTCCTGTGGAGAACCAGTGACTGGTTCAGGGATAGACACACGACCTATCTGGGCCAATGACAGCCAGGTCCAAGAGTTCATTTCCCATAATTGGGAGAGGAAAAGCTCCTCTTTTCTGCTGACTTTGAATCTGGGAGGATGTAGCCTGGAGCTGCAGACAGCCATTTTACCTCAACCTGGAGCCTGAAAGTAAAGATACCCAGAAAAGAGCAGGGCTGAGAAATGTAGCAAGACTGCTTCCTAGGGACAATTTGAAACCCTGGAACAAGCTGTACCTGAAGCCAGAGCTATCTTGGATTTTTCAGGAATGTGTTCCAATAATTCTCTTTTTTGCTCAAGCCTGATGAGTGGGTTTTCTGTCACTGGCCCCCTGAAGTGTCCTAACTGATAGAGCGTGTGTTTGCCTTCCCCAACCCCCACCACCCTGGGCTGAAAGCTCCTGGTTCATCTTGTGCAGAACCCAGGCTTTCAATGAGGAAACTGTTGCTCTGCCAAAAGCTTCTACTTGGAGGCTTCGAAACATGGGGCTTCTTGAGAAGAAAAACCGTTTGCCTACAGTGGGTCAAAGTCCCACTGTCAGGCCATCGTTGCTGTGAACTGTTGGAGAAAGAGGTGCTCCAAAGGGAGCAGAAGGGAAAGGTCCACCCTGACGAAGGCATCGCAGGGGGAGCCGCCGGTCGCTCCCCAGGGAGATGAAGCCTGGCTGTTGGAATGTTTCCCAGGAGAACGGGCACGGCTTTGCTGAGAATTCCCACTCAAGGCCTTCCTCAAATGGCTAAATAATCTGAAGAGTTTTTCTATGTATTTTCCATTCCACATACTGTTTGCTCTGCCCGCCTGTCCCAGCCGGCTAAGTTTAACCCAGTAGAGACATTCTTCTTGTGGAATTCAAGTTAATGGAATCCCGTACCCCCTGGGACCCTGTGTCAACTGTCCCACCATGTAGCTTTGATTGTGTCCAATTCAGCAGGTGTCACGGAGCATCTTCTCCTGCCAGCCCAGGTTTGGCAGGGCCCTCGGTGCACACTGACATGAGTTAGATGCAACCCTGCTCCTCAGAGAGCTCAGAGCTGGGGGAGGTAAGATGGGAAAAAGACAAGCCATTACACAGGGCTGAAAGAAAGAAGGAAGGGCACGTGAGAGCCGGAGCTGGAGGCCTGGGTTTTGAGAATGTCAGGGAGGAGGGCTGCAGGGGGTGGGCGTGGCAGGGTCTCAGGGCTGACCCTTCAGCGGTGGGGCACGTCACTCCCAGGAGAGCGGGGAAGGCGTCTGGGCCCGGGGAACCATGGAGCAGAGACACGAGTGATGCAAGTCCACGGGTTCCTCTTCCCTCCTGTCTTCCTGCAACCGTGTGTCCACATCTGAGCTCAAAAGGGGTTATGAAAACATGTCCTCAAGGGGTTAACTGTTGAAACTGAGGCTTCATGGTCTCAGTGTGGCCCTTACCCTTAATTAAGTTCTTGCTTTTTTGGCCAAGACATTCCTTTCTTTGAGCCAATCTGACAAGCTCAAAGCAAAGCCTAGAATTGTATGTCTTGCAGCGTCATGGTGGTTTCTAAACCAGCCTACTACCTGAGAACCCACTGGCAAATATTGTAGCCACAAACTCTGTCTGTCACAAATTGGCCACATTCAGTTGTGAGCGGGGGGTGGTCACCATTTCCACATTGTATGGAGTTGGTTTGTGGGCACAAAGGATTTGAGAAGAGAGGAGGGACGAGTCCGTTTCCCAAAAGAGGTGGTGATGGTGGGGGTGGGCATGGGCTAAATGAAGACATGGCCCAGAAGGAGAGAGGCAGGTCAGAGGGGTGGAGCAAAGGCAGGAGCTCTATCTGGGAGCAAAGACACTGAATATTTCTTGGAAGCTTGGTAGCTCTGCTGTGTGGTTTGAGAACACCACTCAACCTCTCTGTGCTTCATTTAGAAGAGTTACAAACAGTGGAACTTCTGATAGTGGGTAATGATGTATTAGTGACCAAATACTGCATAACAAGTGGTTTAAAATGACAGTAATCACCTATCAGCTCTCACAGTTTCTGTGGCTCAGGAATTCAGGAGTGCCTTGGCTAGGCAGGTCTAGCTTGCGATCTCCTGTGAGGTTGCAGTCAGATGTTGGTTGGGCCATACTCATATGAAGGCTGGACTGGGGCTTGAAGATCCAGTTTCAAGGTGGCTCAATGGCTTTTGGTGGCAGGTCCCAGCTCCTCTCCACGTGGGTGTCTCCACGAGGCTGCTTGAGCATCCACATGACATGGCTGCTGGCTTCCCCCAGGGCAAGGGATTCAAGAGGCCAAGGCAGAGGCAGCAATGCCTATGATGCTCTACCCTTGGAAGTCACATCCTATCACTTCTGCTGTTTTGTCACAAGGGTCAGTCCTCATTCAATGTGTGAGGGGACTAGCCAGGGCACGACGATCAGGAGGCGAGAGGCTAACACCCACAGCGCTCCCTCCTCCCCCGATGATGTGTGACCCTCCCACGTGCAGAAACACACTCCCCCTCCCCAAGGCCCCCAAAGGCTCATCCCACTGCAGCATCAGCTCCAAATGCAGAGACTCATCATGGAAAGCAAGTGCAGGAGCGGATGTGGCTCCTCTCCTCAGGTGCAGCTGGGCAGGAACAGTTCAGCTGATGATGCCGGAGCCAAGCAGCCAAGAGGGACGTGGAACGGGGTGGGGTGGGGAGCAAAGGATGGGGGATGATCGTCACGTAGAGCATGATTGGGCCGAGGAGCTTGCTCTGCGCCTGAGCTGAGAGGTGGGATGGCCGGGCGTGGCCCAGGAGGGGGAGCTTGCAGAACTGAAATGAACTGAAAGATGGGGTGCTCCAGCCCTCTCAGAGCCCTGACCTCCTCATCCCTGAAATCCAGAAAGACCTCCTTTGTGCCTCCAAATGTACCTTTCAATTAACTTGTGTTTATTTCAAATCCTCTTTAGGAGGAGAAAAAGAAAACAATAACTGAAAGTTGTTACTATGAATCCAGGACAAAATTGTCCCCGACCCACAAATGCCCTGAGTTGCCTGGGATCAGACGTGCTGAGCCTCGTGTCTGTACCCACAGGGCGAACGGAGGGTCCCAGAGCAATTCTTCAGTGTCAAAAACAAGTCATCACGTTTTGCTAATTAAGGCAGGAAAATGGGCTCAGACGTGACAAAAAGCATTTCACAGTACAGATGGGAGCAGAAAGGCCCAGAACTTTCAGACAAGTCTGGGGTCCCTTATCTAGCTACAAGTGGTTGGCTAGGAGCCAAAGAGCAGCAACGTGGGGACTAGTCCCCTGGGCTGTTTCCTACTGACAGAGATGAGGCGGGAAGTGCAAAGGACTTGGTGAGCACTGGTGCTCCTGTTTACTTGCTGTGTGACCTTGACACATCTCTGGGCCCCAGTTTTCTCCTCATCAAAATGGAGCAACAGTATCCGCCCTGCTTGTCTCATAAGGCTTCCTGTGAGACTCAGATAAAGACAATGTCTGTGGTCACAGCTGCCATGTATGGTTGGGCTGATTGTTCACTGAACAAGTGTGCCTGGCCCAAAGGGTCAGTAGAAGCTGAAAGTCAATCCATGCTCCACTTAACAAGTTGTGAGATTGTGGGGCTGCTCAGCCCAGAGGGGCATCTTTTTCAGACCCCCAAAGAGGCCATGTGAGCCAAGTTGTATGAGGTATGGAGGGGAAGGGCCACCTGCATCGTCCTGGCTAGCTTTGCCCCTGCTCAGAGGTCCTGAGTTGTCTCTCTGCAAGGCAAACAGAAGGAAAGAGAAAGGGAGCTGGATCTTGACCTGCAATCATTGTTCCCCCCAGCCCCAGTAAGTGGAGGAGGGAGAGCCAGCACAGAAAATGCAAAGGCGCGTCCACCAAGGGCCTCCATCCGGCTGCCTCTCTCGTGCAGATGTGGGTGGTTTCCTGGACCCCCAGGCTACAGCCCCACCACGCAGGCTGTTGGGGATGAGGGCAGGGTGAGGCCAGACACAGTCAGGCAGGCTGGAAGGCCCTGTGAAAGGAGGGGCTGGGCAGTGCCGTCCCGTCCTGTAGGAAGGAGAGTGGGGCCCTCAACGGGAGCAGCCTCCATGCAACCATCCCAGAGTTCCCATAGCCTCAGCTGCCCCTGGGGGAGGGGGCTGGGGTGACCTGGGAGAAACCATCCGGGTGGGGGAAGCGGCTGGAGGAGAAGCAGAAGCCAGAGGATGGAGAGGAAAAGAGGCTTGACCCCCTCACACACCCCTTCCCCTCCCTCCCAGCACCCCTGCCCTCTGAGCTCTCTCCTCCCCGCGGGGCTGGCCCCATCCAGAGCCCCTTATCCTCAGCTCCTGGAGAGGCTTCAGCAGAACTCCCACCACCCTGGAAGGCCAGGGCTCTCGCCAGCTCTGTCCGCAGCCTGCTCTGCCCTGACTGGCCCCTGATTTCTGCTTCTCTCCTCACTCCTTGGGGGTGACCCACACATTGTATAACTATAGGAGGTCCCCACCTGGGTCCTTACTCTCTCCTGCCCACTCCTGCAGAAGACTGTGGAACCACAGCCCCTCCCGGACCCTGCCAGCTGACGTGCTCATTTGTGCAGGGGTGTGGGGGGAGTGGAATGACGGGAACCACATTGTGCGCTAAGTATGAATTCCAGGTCACCAACTAGGGATGACAGAGGCAGAGCTGTCTCTATCCTTTGCCATTCCTGTCTATTTCAAGGCCTGCCCCTGCCACAGCTGTAGAGGTGTACTCACAGCCAATCTGGAGTCCTCCCCTTTTCCATGGTGGCATCTAATTTCCTGGAAGCTTAAATGGTGTCCAGGTATCTGGTCTTCAATGTCATTTGTGATGTCCATCACTATGCTTGTCCTTGTTCATTGTCCAGGCAGGTTGTGGTGGAGACGGCCTTTCTCCCCTTGCTGGTCTCTCTTCTTCTCTAGCCTCCTGTTGCTCTTGGGAATGGCGGGGTGATTTTTATTCTTCGGGGCCATCCTGGTGTGTGGGAAATCTCTGTAAGGCTGGCTAAGACCTTGCTGCTGGAACATTCCATGAAGCCATTTCCCTTCCTTGGAGTCTTGCCACTTCCCAGGGCTCTCTGTAATGGGACCCAGATCCCCTCTGCTCGGAGGTCCCCAAAGCTCTCTGTGTCCCTCTGTGAAACCACCGCTGTGTGTGCTCTTGTGGCTCCTGACTCTCTCCTCAGCTTCCCACCCACACCCGTCAGACGGAGCCTTCCCTTCAAATTGGAGGGATGGAGTCATTGCTCTTGCTCTTGTTGTCTTCCAGATTTCACTAGCGTGGCCCTTGCTGCAGCCTTACGGCCCAGGAGTTTTCAACTCAAAGCCGGGAATCTCCTCCTTCTGCTCTGAGGTCATACCCCTCCCCTGAGACAATGACACAGGGCAGAATTTGGGTGCAGGAGAAGGAAAGCGACAAAGTATGGAAGGAGGAAATGCTAGGGGGAAAAGTGTTGGTTAATAGTCCAAAATACTGACCTGAGGTGTTGTCAAGGCTCCCCTGAAATTTGGAGAGATTTAAGTGACCTGTAGAGACAATGCCAAAATGAGAATCTGGAACCTCTTTCTGCATGCCAAAATACAGTATTTGATCATGCTGAGGGATGAAGAGAAAACCTGTAAGACTGCCAGTGTGATTGGACCATCCTGGGAAGAAGGTTCATCAATTACTGAAGGAGTTTCCACGAGTTACCCACACGCCTGGCAGCCTTCTAAGCACTTTGGGTGCTCAGAAGAAAGCCACTGAGCCAGGTCCCAGCTGAATCTTGAGGACCACTGTTTTCTTGGAGGAAATCTGGAGGAGAAGGCAGTCCTGCTGAGGGGTCAGAAAACACTGTCATGTGAGGGAGGGTAGAAGGAACAAGGGACATTTATTCTAGAGGAGAAACAACTCCAAAGGGCAGTTTGGTGGGAGGACTTGTTCTGGGACTCCCTGTAGGACCCGAGGGACAGAGGGAGTCAGACTTCAGCCCTGCTGAAGGGAAGACCTAAGGATTTGTTTGAAAATGGAAAGACTCTACTTAGAAATAGTGAGTTCCCAGTTGGTGGGATGTGGAAGTAGAGGATAGACAAACCCTTGATGATGACACAACCCACGAATGGAATGTCCAATGATACCTCGGAGGCTCCTGCCCCACAGAGATGTCACGATTCTTTACACCCACTGAGTGCTGGTATCTCCCATCCTCATTCATTTCAATCCCACTAATCCAGACCTCGTGGTAACTCAGACAAGTGTTGTCTTGAAGACATCACCAACCATGAAAAATGAGTTTGCTGAGAGAGTGCGATTAGATCACGAGGGAAAGGCTTGCCTTGCCTGTGAAAACAGACTGTTTCCAAGCCTTCCTTCATATGTAAGCAATCTCCATGGTAATTGACATCACCGTTCACTCTCTGCTCACTGTGACCTTGCCTCCTGCTCTTTCTGAGAAGATTGAGGCCATCAGGTATGAGTTCTCAGTTCCCAGGCATCCTCCCACTCAGGTCTTGTGCCAGCCAGACTCATCCTGCCTCTCTCACCGCAGCCTCAGAGGATGAGGTGTCTCTGTTCAAAGCCAGCCACCCCACCTGCATCTTTGACCTCCAATTCTCCTGCCTCCTCTGAGAAGCCACTCCATCAGTCATTTTTCCTTTCCCAGATCTTCACCTCTGCCAGTCCACTGGCTGCTTCTCCTCTCCCTAAAAATATACTCAGGCCTCTCATATCCAAAAACTCCACTAATCCTCCCATGTCCCCCTCTAGCTTCTGTCCAACTTTCTCGTCCAACCTTCTTGAAAAAGTAGTCCATACTTGCTGTTGTCCTCTTGCTCACCACCCATTCAAACCTCAGTCCACCGCAAACTGCTCAAGTGACATTGCTCTTAATTGGTCTTAATATTCCTAATGACCCTGATTGACAAATCCAATGGACATTTCTCAGTCCTTAGCTACTAGTTCTCACTGTTGTATTGAAAACTATTGGACACTTCTGTTCTGGAACCCTCTCCCCTTGGCCTCTGTGATATCACCTCATATCTCTTGCTGTCTTCTTCTCTGTCTCCTTCAAAGGCTCTGTGGTAGCCAGTCTTCAAGACGGCCCCCAAGGATTCCCACTTCCTGGAGCTTACCTTGCATGTCACCTCCCACATCGTACCAGAGTTGGACAGTGTGACCAATAGAAATGACCGAAGTGATGGTATGTCACTTCTGAGACTAGGTTATAAAAGACAGTGCAGCTTCATTTTGGACTTTCTCTCACTCTCTCTCGGGTCGCTTACCCTGGGAGAAGCCAGCTGCCATATATTGAGGACCCTCAGGCAGCCTGTGGAGAGTTCCACTTGGCAAGGAACTGAGGCTTCCAGTCAAAAGCCAGAGAGGAGCTGAGGACTCCAACCCATAGACATATGAGTGAGCCTTCTTGGAAGTAGATCCTCCAACCCAAAGGAAGGCTTTGGATAATGCAGCCCTAGCCAACAGCTTGACTGTGCCCTCACGAGAGACTCTAAGACAGAACCACCAGCAAAGCTATTCCCAGGTTCCCAACCCTCAGAAATTATGAGAAAATAAATGTTTGTTGCTTTAAGCTACTAAGTCTCGGGGCAACTTGTTACTCAGAAACTAATAAGGCTCCCTTTCCTTGACCCCATATGTGTAGCTCCCTGAAATGTTGTTGTTCCCAGGATCTCACTCTGGACGATCTCATTTCTCACTCTCGGCACCCTTGGGGTGGGGCAAACACTATGGGTCGCCTATCCAGCAGGCATCCCACACCTCCTGTTACTCCCCTGCTGGCGGAATCCACCTCCTGTAATCAAGGCTGAAAGTACCAGATGCCTGCTTTACCAGCCCCCCTTGCAGCTAGGGTGAGGGCACAGGATTCAGCCCTGGCCCTCAGGACCTGAGCAGTAGTCTGCTTGGTGTTCTGAGAAAGGTTTCTCGCCCCACAAGAAGAGGGAGATTGGTGAGACACCCCTTTTGCTTTCCAGCTTTTAAATGCCGTCACGGGAAGCATGATCCTTGGAGCTAGAGCATCTCCTGCTCTGAGAAGTGCCTTTCTCCCCATGGCCCTCCTTGGCCACATCTACTGTGAGCGCTGGAGAACAGGCCTCCCTTGAGAGCTGAGCAGTTTCCTCAGTCTGTTTCCTGCCTGTAGAATTTTGCAAGCCCAAGAAGAGCTAAACCTCAAACAGTCAGAGGTCTTTTCAGTCCAGGATTGTGATTTTTTGGGGGCAGTACAACTCATTTAAAGATGGAGCAGTCTTCTTATCTGTTTGATTCTAGATGACTCTATGTACCAATAGCCACATTCATAGTTTTTTAGACATATCTTTTACCTTTGCTGAACTTCCTTCCTCTCTTGCCCCCAGTGCCCCCCACTTCCTTCAAGCCTCTGTGTTTTGGGGGAATGACTCACAGGTAAGTTGGGTCTATCAGACTTAGATGGGCAAACACTCCTTCAAGTCTCTGTTTCCTGAGTCAGTTGGCCCAGTGGGGAAGATTCCCCTCTTAGCCCACTCAGAGTTTCCCACGATGGATGTGACAGCCATACCACCGATTTGATCCTTGCCACAGGCTAAAATTTTTCTCTGGCTTCATTTAAGGATTTTTTGCTTCACCATTGGTTTTCAGCAATTTGATTGTGATGTGCCTTAGTGTGGTTTTGTGTGTGTATTTATCCTGGTTGAAATTCATGGAGTTCCTTGGATCTATGGGATTATATTTTTAATCAAATTTGGGAAATGTTTGGTCAATGTTTTTTTTCAAATATCCACACTCCTCCTACTCTTTTTCTCGGATTCTAATTACATGCATATAAGACCATTTGTCCAACAGGTCCCTAAAACTCTGTCACTGTTTTCTTTGATTTTTTTTTTCTCTCTGTGGTTCAGTTTATCCTGTCTTCAAGTTCACTTATCTTTTTCTGCCATGTCTACTTTGTTATTTAGCCTAAATATTTGGTGAATTTTTTATTTTATATACTGTATGTATTAGAGTTCTCCAGAGGAGCAAAACCAATAGGATATATACCTGTATTGTTATATCTATCTATCTACTAGGAATTGGCTCATGCAATTATGAAGGCTGAGAAGTCCAATGATCTGCCATCTACAAGCTGGGGAAACCCAGTGGCCTGAGACCCAGGAGCACTGATGGTGTAAGTCCCAGTCCAAGGACAGGAGAAGAGAGATGTCTCAGCTCAAACAGTCAGGCAAGGGAGAGAACGCAACCTTCTTTTGTCTTTTTATGCTATTTGGGCCCTGAATGGGTTGGATGATGCCCACCCACACTGGGGAGAGTGATCTGCTTTACTCAGCCCACTAATTCAAACACTAATTTCTTCTAGAAACACCCCCACATACTCAGAAATAATATTTAACAAGATATCCCGGAGTCCCATGGCTCAGTCAAGTTAACACATAAAATTAACCATCACAGTATATTTTTCAACTCTAAAGTTCCACTTGGTGCTTTTCTTTATATGTTCCATTTCCTTCCTCATTATTTCCACGTTTTTCTTTAAATTCTTGAATCTACTTATCGTTGCTTAAAATTCTTGTCTGCTAATTCCATCACGCTTGTCATGTCTGAGTTGGTTTCTATTGACGGATTTTTTTCTCTTGGTTGTGAGTGTCATTTCTTTGCTTCTCATATCTAACGATTTTTGATTGGGAGATGGAGATTTCACATGTTACATTATTGAGTGCTGAATTTTGTTATCATTCTCCAAACAGTGTTGAGTTTTGTTTTGGCAATTTCCTTGGCAATCAGCTTGATCCTTTCAAGGCTTGTCTCTAAGTTTTGTTAGGAAGGGTCTATAACAGCCTTCATGTTAGGCCTTGCTAGTTCAGCTCTACTTCTAAGATCTAGTCTTTTGAAGTTACACCACGTATTCTGGGTGCTCAGTGAGGTCTCTCCCCCTTGGTTGGCCTGAACTGGAATATCTCTCAACTCTGTTGAGTTCAGAGAGTTGTTCAGCTTGCAACTCCTCGATAATTATTCTTTCTCCAGTATTTGTTCTTTGTCTAACCTCATGAAGACACATCATACACATGCATGGTTTAGTATTTAGCCAAAGACTCAAAAGGACTCCTGTGCAATTTTCTGAATTTCATTCTCTGCATAGCTCTCTCCTTCTAGTATTCTGTTCTGCAAATTCCAGCTGCATCAGTTCTCTGAATTCTGATCTCTGTCTCCTCAAAACAGTGAGATTTCTGTGCTCTGCTTGGGTTTCCAGGGCCGTGGTCTGGTAAATGCCTCTAGGCAGAAAGTCAGGTTGATCATAGAATGCATCTTATTTGCTTTCCTCCCCTCAGGGAACACAGTCTTGTTCTGTGGTTATCCAATGTCTGAAAACATATGTTTCATATATTTTATCCAGTTTTCTACTAGTTTTTGGTGGGTAGGGGCTAGTCTAGTATCTGTTACTCCATCATAGCCCAAAGCAGAAGTCTACACAGAGTAAGTTTTCATTAGCCTTTCTTATTGAAAGCATTTCTCAATTTTACCTTTTACAATTTAGAATTACAATAAGAAGTTGCCTTTTCCAAGCCACAAGTACTAATTAGTGGACCTTTAATTCCCTCTCATTCCTGCTTGTCAACCAGCCAGTTCTTTCCTGAGCCTATCCTTTTCTTGTCTCTTGCCAAATACAGCCAAAGGCAGGCATCACATCTACTAACCAGTTGTTTTCTCTCCTCTTTCCCTGGGGTCACAAGTCCTGTAGGTACCTCACCTGTCTTCATGGTATTGCAGGGCATACACTCTTGGAGGAACAGAAGTGGCGGAGCTAAATTCTATAAAGATCTGAGTCCTTGATGACATATCAAGATGAAGAAGCAGCCCAGGGCTACCTCCAAACTTACTAAGCAAAATAAACAAATGCCTTTATTTGTCTTAGCCACTGTTAGGTGGGTAGTCTGTTCCCTGCAGCCTAAAGCATCCTGGTGAACACGGGGTGGGGGGAGGGGGTCCCAGCCCCTTCTGTGGTTTCTCATGCTCAAGCCTCTCAGACCTTGGTCTCCAGCTCAGATCTGCCTCCATGGGGACAAGCTCAAATATCGCCTGCCTGCTGGTCATCTCCACTGGGTGTCCCACTCGCAAGTTCCTATCCAAAATAGATCCTAGTTTTCCTCCTCCTAAACTGCCTTCCCTCAGAATCCTCAATCTCAGTTGAACGTACCACCATCTACTTTGTAACCCAAGCTGTAAGCCTGGCAGTCATTCTGGAATTCTCCCTCTCCGTCTTCTCCTTATATCCATAAATCAACAGGTCCTGCTAATTTTGTACCCTAAGCATTTCTCAAATATATCCCCTCCTTTCTATTCCTGTCCTCGTAGGATAGGCCCCTGCTGTGTCTCTCCCAGGCTGCTCCCAGGCGATCCCCCTACATCCAGTCCTCCACACTGCTGCTTTCTCCTGAAACACAGATTTGTCTGCATCACTGCCCTGCTTAGGTCCTTTCGATGCCCCCCTTGTGTATATGAGGAAGTCCAAACTCTTACCATGCCTTACAGGCCTCCGGGGTCTGGCCCTGCTGACTGTTCCAGCCTATCTTGCTACTCCCTGTCTTCATGTTACAGCCCAGCAATACCAGTTTGTGGTTGGTTTCTCTAGCCGTCCTGCTTCCGTTCCCCTGTGAGCATTTGTGCATGCTGGGCCCTGCCTGAGGTGTCCCCTGCCGACTCTATCTCATCTCCCTGCTTTTCTCCTGCCAGCATCTGTTCATCCCCCCTGAGTAGGGGGTCCCCCTTTCCTCCCTGCAGGAATCTTCCCTGGTGACCCCAATCTCCAATCGTGTTTGGTTACCCTTCCTGTGCTCCAGTAATGCTCATAGACCTCGCTCTTCCCACACCTGCCTCTTGGCTTTATAATCGTGGCTGTGCATCTATCTCCCCTCCAGACTGAGCTCCTGACACTGGGACCTACTTGGCCTCGACTCCCCAGCCTCTGCCCCATAGTGGCTGTGCAATGAATGTTTCGTGACTGAACGGATCGCCCAGTAAACCCCTTACAGCAGATCCCGTACAGACCATCTCTGTGGAATGCTTAGTGGTTAGCTCACTCAAGTAAGTGGATTAACTTAAAAATAATAAAACTGCATTTCCTTCAAATCATTTTTCCACCAGTGCCTTCCTTTAATTAGTGCAATCAGGGACGGGAGCATATTTGTGGTAAGGTTTCCATAGCACTTCTCTCAGAAGGGGTATTATGTTTCCAGAAGCAAAGAATCACAGCTTAGGAAGAGAAAATGGGAAAAGAGCCTGGCGTGGATCTGAGAAGCTGCGGGAAAACTTTTCTAGGCCATGAAAATCAGGATGGGCCTTGAGCATCCAAGAGGGGGTGACTACGGATGTGGGTGACTTTGTGGGTATCTGACAGGCCGTTCTCCCTCAGTCACCACACTTACGAAAATTCCACCATTAGAGAGTCACTCCTTTTGACTATCCATCACCCTTTCCTGTGGAACTCTTACAAGCCAAGTTTCCTGTGGAAGGAAGTCCCTCCTTCCTTCCAGGGATTGCTTTCTTCTGCCTGGAAAGCATCCACCTCATCCTCTGTCTACCCCAATTTTTCCTGTTATTTAAAATGTAGATGAAATCCCTTCCTCCCTGAAGCCTCCTCAGATCTTTCTGTTAAGATTGTGAATGCCTCAAGGGCAGAAACCGCGTCTCATTTAGCATTGTCTGCCGGTGCCTGTTACAGAGCCTGGCGCATGGCAGAGGTTGAGTAAATGCGGGTGAACTGGCCTGAACTCACTCAAGCCAGTCATCTCTCCATCCTTGTGCGTTCTGGATGCTCCCGTCAGTGCTGGTGCTCTGGTACCCTGCTGCTCACTTGAGCCTCGTGCGAGGTCTTCGGTTGCTCTACTGAGACGTTCTTTTGATGTGCCTTTTTAAAATAACACTTCCTGAGTGCAGGCTGGTTTTCTTAGCCAGCAGTGACTCTGAGCAGGCAGAAGCTACGCCTCTGCTTCCTGGGCTCCCCTGTGGGTGGGGACTGAAGGCACCTTGTGGACAGAGTTTTCCCAGCTTGGATCAGGGTGAGGAGAAAACTTCTGGCCTATGGTATGTGGGACAGCATTTGTACTCTTCTTCTGGACGCAAAACGATAGAGTGACCTGTTCGTGGGTCCCTGGGTGATGGGATCTTCTACGGATCATCCGATGGGGCTCAGCGAAGTCCAGTGGCTCTGGGGTTGCTTCTCTCTCGCCTGATTACTTCACGAGGGGTAAGTGGAGTCACGGGTCAACCAGTGCTGGCCTGTGCACACGCCATGGAAATTTCTTGTTCTTGGGCGGCGGACGGTGACTCAGAGCCTGCGTGGCTCCTGGGCCCTCAAGCACAGCTCTTCAACGAGACCTCTTGTCAGATCAGCCACTTGACTCTTCTTGGGCACCCTTCCCACACTCAGGTCCCAAACGTCCCCCCATTTATACCTTCCCCCCAGCCTCATGGGAGACTCTGGGGGAACCCCTCTCCCACCCCTATCCTGGTCTTAGACCCTATTCTCTTCAGGTTCTTTCGCCTAATGACCCATCCAACCAGCTCCCTTTGCCTGATGGTAGGGAGGCCTTGACGATCAAATCTGCAATCCTTACATGAGGAAGTCAGGGGAAGTATTTGTATGTAACCCCTTCTACTGCGACAGAGGAAGAGGACAAAAGAACACTTTCACCTCCCTACTCGAAGAGGCTGGATCATTCCCATTGTGGCGGACTGGATGATGGCCCCATTTCTTCACCCCTTTTGGCAGCCATGCCTCGCCACAGCTCAGGCACGGTGGAGCCGGTTTCTCTGCCTCTTCTCTCTGCACAAGGCCAAGAGACTTGCTTTGACCAACGGCCTAGGGCAGAAGTGAAAATGCACTGGCTCCTTAGGGGGCTTCGTGTGTTTCTGCTTCCCTCTTACCCCTCTGTCACTGCCTTGGGAGGAACATGCCCTGGCCACCCCTTTGTCCCAGGAGAATGAGAGACGCAAGGAGCAGAACCTCCCCAGCTGACCCACAGACCTGCAATGAGAAGTAGTGTGAGGCAGAGCTGAATCTCAGCCAACCTCCCTGAAAATAAGTGACTATTGGGCTTTGGGGTTGTTTGTTATGCAGCCTTCTTGTGGCAATAGCTAACTGATATACCTGTCCTTCCAGAGACCAGGGTAAAGCACTGAGCACTCGGTAGGTGCACAAAACATGGCGAGTGCTTACTGTTTGGTTACCAGTTGGGCCTTGCTGGCAGGCACCATAAAAAATTCGAGAATATCAGACCTGGAAGAGCCTTTGAAGGAGTATGGAGGGACAAACTACCCAGACTGGAGCTGTGACTTGCCCGCGGTCACATGGGGAATTTGTGGCAGAGTTTAGACTAACACTCAGGGCGGGTGGCTCCCCAACACAGTGAGCTGACTTCCCCGCTTCCTGTGGGCCAGCCCCATGATAACCACTGCTTCCTCCTGCTCCTGCCCTGGCCACATGTGTGAGCTCTGTGTCACTGTGCTGGGATTTTGATGGATGTGAAGTGGTGGAAAGGGAGGAGAGGCAGGAAGGCAAGGCAGGAAGAAGGTTCAGCCAGAGACAAGACCCCAGATGCAAGCGGGGGTGTTCCATTTGCACCCTTGTCTCCCTCTGGTGCCAAATGCCCTGTGGTGGGACCCACAGGCCAGGCCCCAGGCTGTGGGCCAGCTTCTGCAGCCTGGTCTGGGAGGGGAGCTTGTTCTCAGGTGCAGGAGGCCTGAAGACTGCCTCACCTGTCATCATTAACCTCTGGCTCCCCACATGCCCCTGGGAACCCAGTACAGACAGCCATGGGCTGGAGGAAGTCTGGGAAAAGGATGAGAGCCAGGGTTCAAGGGAGTGGGGGGGGCCTGCTCTTCTTTGATCTTTGCGTCCCAGTGATGTCACTCCCAGCTACAGGGCCTGGAGAGGCACGTCTGCACACTGCAGGGCCCCTTGGCTCAGAGTGGAACCCGCTTCTGAGATTCTTGCTAGGGGACAGCCCATGAATCTCCCCATGTGGCAGGAGCTGGAGAAGAAGGGAGGGCTGGGACAAGGATTGAAGGGGCTCCTGAGTCCACTCCAGAGAAAAGCTGGGCAGAAGAGAGTGGAAAGCGCACCAATCGGGTAGTCAGCAGACTGGGATTCGGCACCAACTTTGCATTTTATTAGTAACCGATAATAAGTCACTTGCTGTTGCTGGGCCTCAGTCTCATTCCGTCAAATGGCCGTGTGGGAAGAACTGCCATAGAGGGTGCCTCCAGCCTTGATATCCCGGATAGTATTGGGGTTGGGCATTTCCTGCATTCCTATGGAATAATAACAACAATAGTTCCCATTTATCCAGCCCTCAGCATGTGCCAGACCCTGAACCGAGCTCCTGCCGTGTTAGCTCAGCCCAGGCTCACAGCCATTCTATGAGGTAGGTCCTCTTACTGTCTCCATTTGACTGAAGAGGACACTGAGGCTCAGCAAGACTCAGTAACTCCCTTGTGTCCACACCGCTTGTCCCCGTGGAGCCGTGGTTGGAGCCCGGGCTGTCTGGCTTCAGAGCCCGCACTCCTGACCTCTCTGCTGTGTCTCCAGGGAGACACTCAGCTCCTCCCTGGTCTCTTCCTCCCAGGACCCCTCCTGGTACACCTCCTCCATCAAACACCTCCAGGCTCCAGTCTGCAAGAACCCCGGATGCCTGGAAGAAATCCCTTCAACCACGGGGATGAACACACTCTAACCACCATCCTCCCTGGGCTCGGCCCCCCACGATGCCACCTGCCTCTGGTGTGTGATCTTGGGAGAAATGGAATGTCCCACTGTCAGGAGGACAACGTGACAGCCTGGCTGGGGACCTAAGACCAACTCAGCACAGTCTGATGCCTTCTTCATCCTCGGATTTGTGGGGCCCAGCCCAGTGCCTGCCATGCAGTGGACGCTCTGTGAGTACTTGCTGATTGCATGCTGGGGTGATGGAGTAGCAGATACAGCAGGCAAAGGCCCACGGGTGCCCTCACTAGGCCGGAAACTGCTGCTTTATTCCTGTCCCTGAGCTCCCATAATTCAGGAGACAGGGAGCTACCAAGACCACAGAGATGAAGTGCCTCTGGGCCTCCACCCCACTGGAGGTCAGTCACAAACGTGGGAGAAGATCCTACCAGCACCTACTTCCTGGAAAGTCTTCCTCTTGCCTCTCCTTTGAGGCCACAGGCCCTTTGCATCTACTGTACCTTAATGAACCAACCAGGGAGTCGGAAGGTCTGCATGTGCCACACTAAGATGACTGCTGAGGAGAGAGGCACAATGGGGAGAAGGTGGCGGGTCTCCATGGCTCCTCTTGAAACCCCTGTGAGTCCATAGGCCAGGCATGGCAGGGTGGGGAATGTGGAGACCAGCTGCTGCCTGGTGTGACTGACTACAGTGGGGGACTGAGTCACAACATCCGCTTCACCACTAATGACACAGATGGCCTGTCAGAGCTGCAGTGACAAATGGGGACAGTAAGCCAGGTCCCCGTGTCACTCCCAGGGAGCCTCTGAACTCAAATCTGGCAAAACACGGGAAAACTTGGAGAGGTCAGGGCTGCATATAGGCTGAAGTGGGCTGGGGAGGGCCTGAGTCTGAGGGCTTCCCTGACCACCCTCAGTGTGTGCCCCTGCATGTGCCATGGAGCCTCCCTGGGCCTCAGTTCCCCTTCGTTCGTTTGTTCATTCATTCAGTCGTTCGTTCGGAGGTCACTGGTGAGCCGACAAGGGCAGGTTTGCTGTCCCCAGGCAGGCAGAGGTCAGGCTGCAGGGCCGCCCTGTGCTGGTATTACGCTCTATGACCTTGATCAGGTCACTTCCCATCTCCAGCTTCTCAAAATTCACTGTTCCTGGGAAGAGAGACTTTCTGAACTCTGGTTTATCAGGACCTTGAAAAGCCTTGATTTTATTCAGGGAGGCGTTGGCCCCACCCCGAAGTGTGCAGTCTGCGAATGCTCTCTCCAGCTCCTCTCCGGCCTCATCTGGGTCTTCCCCGTCACGTGACCCCCAGCCCCCCGAAGGTGACGTCCTGTCTCTTTGAAACCTAGCATCCTCGTGCCCTTTCCCTTCTTCAGATTCAAATCCTGCCCTTAGAAAAGGGCCAGATGGCTCCTTTATATTAAAGAGTAAATGACTGATATGGCTGAGGCTTTGCCTCTTGTTGAGGGTTGCATTTTGGGAAGGAAGCAAAGCCATCAGTGAGCTGAGCGATTAGAGGGTCCCTCGGGCACCAATGTACAAATGCAGGAGTTACTGTGGGTCAGAGGGACCTTCACAGAGCGGGGGGCCAGGACTCTGCGGACGCCAAGGCTCTTTAAGACCTGTCTTTGAGTAGATCAGCTCCTCAGGGCGCCCTGGCTCCACAGGACCCCAGCCCACCCCTCCTGTCTCTCTTGGACCCTCCTTCTGGTAGCACATATGGACCCCAAGAGGCAGCTGTTGCAGAGACTCCCGGGAACCCCACAGACCCACACTGGCTCCCGCCCTGCCCACGCCCCAGCTCTGAGCCACAAGTCCTGCTGGCCTTGAGCTCCTTTGTCCCTTTGCTCAGACCCACCTTCAGGGGAAGCACGTTCTTCCTGGGGTTTGGGAACCCTACAGCCTGATTCATGCGAGGAGCTCTTTAGTTTATATTCCCTTGGTCTTTCTACTCTTTAAAAAATAAAAGGGAAAGAAAAGGAAAAGTGGAAAGAAGGAAGGAAGGAAAGATGGAAGGAAGAGAGAAGGGAGAGATGGAAGGAAGAAAGGAAGGAAGGAAACTTGTGGTTTGGTCAAAAGAGTTTAAATGGAACTTTCTCTCCGTCTTCCTCTTCTCCCTTCTTTCCCCAGCAGCAAAGCACCAGGCTCTGCAATGAATGGGCAGGGACCCCTCTGGCTGTCAGAAGAGACAGGGACGCCGCCCTGCCTGGGGTGTGACTCAGGGCCACCAAGACCAAGGCCTCGGCCTCCTGCCCTCCATGGGGTGGACGTCTCATTTGGATGCGCTGACCAGGCCCAGGACGGGTCAACATGAGAGTCTTCACACGGCCCCCACCCCCGCCTCTGAGCGTTTCCTTGCTCCCGCACCTCACTTTTCATTCCCTGCTGTCCCCAAAAGTCAGAGGAGGGGGGAGAAGGCACAGTGTGCTCGCCATGCCCCACCACAGCCCTCTGTTTTTGTTTTCTTTTCTTCCCGCTGTGCGGTGTTCCCTCAGATCACCTTGTCGGGTGACTTGTGTGTTGCTGGCACCGGAATGTGAGCTCCATGAGAAGAGATGGGTCTTTCTCGTTCCCGCTGTCGCCATAGCACCCAGAGCTGTGCTGGCTCCGAACTAAGAAAATGCAAGGAGAGGGCGAGGAAGCCAGCTCACCCCACGACCCTGGGCTGCTGCTGCACCCCCAGCCCTCTGACCCCTCGGCACACATGCACCCACACATGCTCCTGCACACACTCAGACAAGCACACACAGTATGCACATACCGGACAGATCGAAAGGGGCTCTATTCTTCAGAGCTGCTGGGATGGGGGCAACAGGCTTCTGGGCACTGTGGGGAGAACCCTGAGGCCAGAGCCCTTCGCCAGGGCCCTGCCTGAAGAAGGGGAGGGCGACTCTGCTCTGCCACCCTCAGCATCCCTGAGCTCAAGGACAAAGGTGCAGGGCCATCTGAGCTGCCGTGGTGCTCCCCTGAGAGACTGACGGCCAGAGGCCGGGGAAGCGGGGACACCTGACCCTACCCCGCTGCACAGCCGACAAAACCTTTGGGGGCAGACTGAGGAATGCGCCCCAGATGGAGGGCAGGCAGGCAGGCGTGGTCAGCTCCCTGGCCCGCCTCGCTGCCCTTGGCTGGGAGGACAACATTGTTTGGAGGAGAAAGCGGAGTCTCTGCCAGAGCCAGTCTGGCCCGAATGGGGCTGGGGCTGGGCCCCCAGGAGCCCTGCCAAGAGGTGTCTGGGGGCCGCCACCTGTGAGCACGAGGGTGCTGGGGAGATGGAGGAGTCCTCCCAGCCATCCTTCCACAGGTCCAGGCCCCCCAGGCTGAGCCCACCGCCCACACGACCCTTTGTTCAGCGGCTCCCATAGCTCTCAGCATCCCCTGCGTCAGCGAGTTATTTCAAACCCTCCGGATGTCAATATTGAACACTAGTTTTTACAGATAGGGAAACTGAGGCTTAAATACGTTGTCATGTGCCCAGGGTCACATAGTTCGTGAAATGGTGGAATTGGGAGTCAAACCTGAGGTGGTGATGCCCCTTGGTCCCTTGTCCTCCCCTGTAAGTGCCTCCTCCTGTGGCAGATTTCACACCTGCGCTGCCCTGAGACCTGCTCTGGGCCGCCCCCTCCCCAGGCACAAGCTGAGGAGGTGGCATGGGAGAGGTGTCCACCCCTTCGTGCACCTGTGCCAGCCACATTGGGCCCAGAAGGTGGACGTGCTCCTCGGGGCCCAGCAAACATGTCTAATCCTGTCTCTCACCCAATGGACAGCAAGGTGCTGAAGGAGAGTCTCTCCTTCTGTGTCAGCACAGCATAGATTTCCTCTCAAGTTTTCCAGGCCCAGGAAAGGCTGCTGTTTAAGCAGGCAGACTTGGGCACAGCGAGTGTCCCGTTCCAGTCTCTCTCCTGCTGGACGCCACCTGACCCGCCTCACAAGGGTGAGTGGGCACGCCCCACGGAAAGGGCTAGGGCTTGGGGCTGGCACACAAATGCCCTGGAAGTCAGTGCGCCAGCGTCATTATCAAATAGCAAGGGGGCCCAGCGGAAGGAACGCCAACTTCCAAGCCCAGCTTTCTCCGTCACTGGCTGGGCCTCAGCTTCCCCGCTTTTCGAGTGGGGCAGATTTGCTAGATGCCCCTGAATGCCCATTCGGTTCTATTCTTCAGTGTCCTCCGGGCTGACCGAGGCCTGACCCCCCAGATAACATGTGTTCCAGCCCCTGTGAGCATCTGCTTTCCCACATTAGTGCTTTCCACACACGCTTTCCTCATCTCCACAGAGTGGGAGGGACGGCAGGGACCGGGAGTTCCTGCTGACAAACAAAACAGACAGATGTCCAGAGAGGTTATGTGACCTGCCCAAAATCACACAGCAGACTCAATGCCAGAACCCGGCTTTCCTTTCATTGCCTTCCAAGGGCCATAGTGGTTCATTTCAAATTGAGCAGCAGGAAAAGGAAGAATGGGGAGAAGAGTGAAATCAATCTGGAGAATGCAAGCGATGTTGGGGGCTGAGCAACATTCCCATCCCCTCTCCTCACAAGGCTTGCCAGCTATTTGGGGGAATGAGAGAAAGGCGGGCAGCAGGAGAGGCCCTGGGCCTGAAACCCAGCTTTCATCACAAGCAGTGAGCAGAGAGTACCTAATGACTCCAAGCTGTCCTGGAATATTCTCTCGGCGCTGGGGAGTTGCCGAGGAGTCTGGCTGCCGCGCACGGCAGCTGTGTGAACTGCCTGCCGGCAGCGATCCCGGCCACTGGGGACCACCAGCGACCACAGCCACGGGGCCACTGGCAGGGGGGCCAGGCGGTGAGAAGTTCCCTCTTTCCTGAGCCTAGATCTCAGAGCCAGCCCCACGAGCAAGAAGCAGGGCCGCATGGCCGAGGGGAATCAGGCCGCAGCTCCCTGTCCCTTCCCGCCAGCTGGCAGAATAGGCCTGGCCTCGGGTCAGAAGGGTACTCAGGGCCCTTCTCCCATCCCCACCAGGCAGACCTCATCACCAGGAGCAGTCCAGGCCATGAGGAGCCAAAGGCTCCTGTCTGTGAATGCCCCTCCCCACCCCTTCCTCCCACCAGCAGCTAAGTGCTTAGGCCTAGGTGCTAACCCCAGCTCTGCCATTTATGAGCTGGGTAACTTTAGGCAGATTACTTAACCACTCTGGGCAAGTTACTTAACCTCTGAGTCAAATACCAATCTCATAGGGTTATTGTGAGGATTAAACGAGTAAAGGGTTAACCAAGTCCGGGGCACAGGGCACTGGAGAAAAGGTGGTCGCTCTTGAATCAAGGCCCAGAAAAGGAGAAAAATTTACCCAAGGCCAGACACCTGGCAAGAGGCAGGACAGGGAACTGAACCGAGGACTCTGGAGGCGGCGAGTCCAGGGCACCTTCCTCCACAGTGGCTGCCAGGCGCACAGCCCCCTTCTGAGCAACCCGCCTCCGCCCCACTTCCGGCCTCCGCTTCCCCTTCCCAGGCTGCGCCATCTGCCCGGCTGCGCTCTGCCCGCCGCCTCCCGCCCCCACCTTCAGCCCCCTACGCCCGCCCCCGCCCCACTCCCTCTGCTCCCACCTGGTGCCTTGGCTCCGCCGTGTTTCTCTCGGAGGAGCTGCGTTAGCACCGCCTGTGTGCGAGCCTCCCCACCTCTGTTTACTGGTGTTTATCCGGTGGCGTCCTGTCTACCCTTCCAGCCTGGAAGCCAGAACTGCTTGTCCTGCCCCCTGGGTGCCATCCCCACTCCCTGGGGCTCTGACCTCTGCACACAGTGGGCGCCATGTAACGGCCACCGGCCAGCTGACATGGTGCCCGGTCTGGGCAGGGCTCAGTGGCTGACACAGGCAGGGATGGGAGGGCCCCAGAGAAAAGGGGGCTGTTTCTGGAGCCAGGGCCCAGATATTAACAGTCATAACATAATAACAGTCATAATAGAAAACGCCAGTTTCTGCTTCCTGCCGTGCAGTCCACGGAGGGCCCGGACTAACTGCGCTACGGCGCCTTCCCGCGAGGCCCTCTGCCGTGGCGCTGCCTGATGCAATTCTTGTCACTCCGATTTTTCAGATGAAAAGGTTCAGGAAAGTTCTCTTTGCTGGAGATCACACAGTTCTTGGGTGGTGGAGCCAGGATTCAAACCCAAGTCTTTTGGGGTCCAAATCACCAGCTTGTAATCACTGTACATACTCATTACCCACAGTGTGACCCACGCACAACCCGTGTCCACCTTCCCACCCTCCCACGCGGGATGCCCTTCCCACAGCCCAGCTGACTTCTCCAGGCGGGGAGTGGGTCCCAGCCGTCTCAGAGCCACCTACCAGGAAACCCGGGACCCAGTCAGCTAGCATAGCTGCTGCCATACACTCTGATATGCGACTAGTGAGAGTCTAAATGGATTCAGACTTTTAGAGGGCAATTAGGCAGAAGCTAGCAGAAATAAAAGAATGGCACATTCTTTGTCACAGAAATTCCTCTTCTAGAGAGTAATCACTCATGGGCACAACAGTACCAATACAGACATGTTTGCCGTGAGGGACCGTGGGCGGAGGGGTGCACATCCACGGATGTTCCCCTTGAGGGCCAGCGGGCGGAGGGGTGCACATCCGCGAATGTTCACCGTCAGGGCCCGCGGGCGGAGGGGTGCACATCCACGGATGTTCACTGTGAAGAAACTGTGGGCAGGGAGGTACACATCCACGGATGTTCGTGAGGACCTATGTGTTCATTAGTGGGAGCATGGCTATGTCAGCCCCCGTGCATCCACAGGGTGGCTATGAGGTGGCAGCTAAAATGAATGAGGCAGACTTATATGAACTGACGTGGGAAGCTCTCCAAGACATATGGTAAGCAGAGAAAAGCAAACTGCAGAACACTATGTGAGGTGCGTATATAAAACGCCCAAAACAAGTCCAAATGATACATATGCGTAAATGAAAGCCAACAAAACGGAGCGCCAAGAAAATGGAGCGCAGTGATACATACCCAACTGTAAACAGTAGTCCGCCGGGGAGAGAATGGGTGGGAGAGGGGGATGAAGCGGAATTGTTACCGATTACTTTGTGCATCTGTGTATTTTTTCTTTTGCTAATAACGTGTTCATAGTCCCCTCGTCTAATTAAAAAACAAAGCCAGACCCCAGGCCCAGGCTGCTGTCCACGGGCTGAGTCTGTAGAGGAAGCAGGCAGCGAGGGCGGATTTCTCAGGCTGCTGAGGGCAGTGGGGGCAGCTGAGGAGATGGCCCAGAAGTCGCTTGACCCTGTGGGAGGCCCCTGCGGTGTCCCCAGGGAAACTGCTGCCGGCGTTGCTCCTCAGGGCAGCTGCCTAAGAGCCCTGCAGTGGTCGAGTGCCCTACTCCCACTGACTTTGTGACCTTGCTGGCCTGACCAACCACTCCAAGATGGGCTGCTTGGAAACTATGATGCCCGTCTGGTGGATAAGGCAACTCAGAATCCCAGCCGACAGGACAGGGCCAGGGGGACTGTGGGAGCACGTGACCCCACAGTGGGACAGTGGGGAGAAGGAAGTGGGCGTCGGAACAATTAGGGTCGGCGTCCCTGCTGGAGGCAGGAAAGGGGCAGAGGCTCGTGGGAAGGACATGGAGGCCTGAGCCTGTGGAGAGCGTCCTGCAGCTGGACGGCCCAGCTCTGGAGCCGGGGCAGGTGACGAGCCACAGAAGGGGCCTTGCACTGCGATGTCAGGCCAAGTGTCCCTCGCTCTCCCAGGCCCTCACCACTGCCGTCCACCCCCTCCAGGAGACCCCCTTCCTTGCTTCACGGTTTCATGGCTCCTGGGAGCACTGACCCTGGAGTGGGTCAGAGCAGGTGTGAGCCTGCCTCTGCTCAGCTTTGCTGGCATGAGCAAGTCACCCACATCTCCTCGGCCAGAGAATGAGAAAGTCCAGTGCACGTCTCACAGGCCCATGGGGAGGTGACAACAGATAACATTAATAAAGCATCATTACGGTGCCTGATATGTAACTAGTGCTTGAGAAACATGCCGAGTGATTATTCCTGGGCACCGCTAACACCTGGGTGCTACAGGGGGCTTTTATTTTTTTTTAATTTTTTAAATTTTTTAAAGGTTGGCACCTGAGCTAACATCTGCGGCCAATCTTTTTTCCTTCTTCTTCTCCCCAAAGCCCCCCAGTAGGTAGTTGTATATTTTACTTGTGGGTCCTTCTGGCTGTGTTATGTGGGACGCCGCCTCAGCATGGCCTGATGAGCGGTGCCATGTCTGCTCCCAGGATCCGAACGGTGAAACCCTGGGCCGCCGAAGCAGAGCGCGTGAACTTAGCCACTCGGCCAAGAGGCCAACCCCAAGGGGTGCTTTTAAAAAAGGCTTTAAAGGCCACGGTCCAGTGGCCTAGTGGTTAAGTTCGGTGTGCTCTGCTTCGGCAGCCTGGGTTCAGTTCCCAGGCACAGACCTACACCACTTGTTGGCAGCCATGCTGTGGCAGTAACCCACATAGGAAAGAGAGAAAGATTGGCACAGATGTTAGCTCAGGGCAAATCTTCCTCAAACAAAAAGAGGAAGATTGGCAGCAGATGTTAGCTCAGGATGAGTCTTCCTCAGCAAAAAAAAGAAAAAAAAAAGGCTTCAAATCCAGCACTTCCTCAGACATCCTATTTTTTTTAATCTCCTAAAAACAAATTAATTTCCCCTTCATTTCCAAAAACAGGTTCACAAGCCCCTACCTAAACCCCTTGTGGCTAGATGTGCTTCAGAATTCATAACTTTTTGGATTTGAGAGAGAGATATATAAACACATCAATCTAGCACCCCAGAATCAAACATAGTGGTACTTTTGCAGCAAAACATGAATATTCATACCAAGGGGGATAAATAAATTCAATAAATGGTCTCATATCAGGTCAGCTCACGTTTTGCTGCCAAATGAGTTACAAAAAGCTTTGGTTCTCAGAGCTTCTAGGGGCTAGGAATTGTGGATTAAGGCTTGGGGGTCTGCTTCATAAATCCATGTACTCAGACTATTTTTCCACTCCCGAGGTACGTTGCCACACTGCAACAACTCCGAGAAGAAGGCATTTTTATCACCACTTTACTAAAGAGGAAACAGAAACTCAGAGAGGTGATGTGACTTGCCCGACATCACACAGCCAGCGAGTGTGAGTCAGGACTAGGATCTGGGATCTTAAGTTTCTTGGGAAAGCAGCTAAAAACAGGGCTCAGAAACAGCGGGCTGGAGGGCCTTCTGTCCTTCCCCTGCTTCCCCTTAGGCCCCGGGCCACCAGCTTGCATTCTTTCTCCTAGTCCGGCAGCCCACAGGACACGTGTGTGCCTCTCCTGGCTAGTCTATGCCGTGCCTGCCCATGGAGCCCCAGATGCTGGCCTCAGAGGTCTCCCTCTCCATTTGCGAGTTTCCAGGAATGATAGTAGGTAATGAAACTGTAACAGAGGGGAGCTTTCACCGTACCCATGTGTTTCACTTCAGCCGTACAACCGAGATATTTCCTGGCATCTGGGTTCAATTGCAGGCGGACGGGGTGCTGGTGGTGGGAGAGGAGGAGCGAAAGCAGTGCTGGGCTTCCCGTCCCACTGCCCACTGCCCGGGGCTATGCCATGCCCTCTCTCTGTCCGGTCACTGCAGCCAAGAGCGGCCAGATGACACACAGCCAGGCGGCGGGGGTGTAAATGAATAATTGAGGACATGGAGCAGGGTGTATTCAGGCCGTGCTGATCTGCGTGGGATGGCTGTCTCA
Organism: Equus przewalskii; assembly: GCF_037783145.1. Classification (NCBI taxonomy): domain Eukaryota; kingdom Metazoa; phylum Chordata; class Mammalia; order Perissodactyla; family Equidae; genus Equus; species Equus przewalskii. Next base: position 58,033,411 of record NC_091831.1, on the reverse strand, counting down.
TGGGGAGGGGAGATTTCTCAGCAGAGGCAGCCGGATCCTGACCTGGAGTCTCCTGGGGAGACAGAGCCCGCCTGGGATGAGCCCTCACTGTGAGCCTCTGAGCCTCAAGAGAGCGTGTCTGGATCTCTAGGGGGCTGGGCAGCTTGGCTCAGCCAGACCTACACCCGCTCTCGGAAGTTCCAGGAGGCTGGGACATCAAGTTTGGATTAAAAGCACTGGTCTTGCCCCGAGGACAGCTGATCCCGTGCCCCATGCCTGCCCTCTCCCTGCCCAGGGAGCAGCAGCAGCCCCAGCTCTTGGGTAAGCCCAGCTCCTTCTGGGAGGACTGTCTTGCTTTATGCTAAACTATGAGCTGGTGACCCTGAGCCAAAGTCTTTGCTAGCCCGGTCCTGGTGTGCTCTCCCAGGTCCACCGACATGCACTCTGGCAGGCAGTGGCAGACGGTGTGGCATGGTGACTAAATATGCAGGCTCTGGGATTATGCAGACCTGAGTTCAAGTCCTGACGGTGTCATGCACTGCTGTGTGACCTTGAAGGTACATAACTTCTCTGTGCCCAAGTTTCCTTGTCTATAAAATGGGAGTGGAAATAGCACCCACTCATAGGCTCGTGGGAGTTAAATGAGCTCATTAACAGGAAGTTCTCTATAAATAGAAGCTATTATCAGAGAAGCCAAAGCTGAAAAAGCTTCTGGAAATCAAATGGCCGTTCCTCTCACCCTGCAGATGAGTCTCCTTGAGACCCAGACCAGGAAGCGGATCTTGTTAGTGGGAGATAGGCAGACCCTGGCCCACCCTTGCTCCTGCTGGCGCACCCTTTGCCTTGAGTCTGTCTCCATGCCCCGGGCAGACCTCTGTTTCTCACCCCATAAAGCAGTGGTTATCGGCCATCAAGTGAAAACAAACAAGCAAGTCTCTCTCTCTGAAAAAGTGGTTCCATCTTTAAAAAAATATATAGATGTATAGATGATATATATGTCTGCACAAGCTTAGTGAAAAGTCTAGAAGGGAATACCCGATTCAGCGAAGAGTGAGTACTTGTATTTATTTTTCTGTCATGGTGAATCTTTCTCCCTGCTTGTGCCAGCTTTGTAAGACTGATGGTTGGATGGATGGATGGATAGATAGAAAGCAAACCTTTAGAACGCCTTCAGTTGTTGGTCACAGGATGCCCAAGTCACCAGCACGGCCCAGGGCCTGCAAGCTAGGGAGGGGCCTTTGGCTTCAGACAGCCTGCCATTCAGGATAACTAGGATAGAGAGGCAGGGAGGAGGGACGCCATCTGTCAGGGATGGGCACAAGAGAGGGACAGCGATGCCTTTTGCCTAGCCTTTCCTGTCTAGGGGAACAACACCTACCTTTACTCTCCTGGGACCCTGGGGCAGTGTGAGCTGGTGCCCTGGTCGCTGGCTGCCAGCCTGTTGGGCATATTTGCAGGGCTGACTTAACCAGAAACACTCTGGAACCTGTCCACTTCCAGGCACAGGTGTCACATGTTCCCACAACAGGTTTTTGAACACATAGATAGACCTGGAGGAGTTGGTGAGGGGTCCCCTCCCTGCCGTCCTACTTTTGACTTCCAGGCGCAACATATGGCTTGACCCTTCTCTCTCAGGGTGGGATGGAGTATGTATATGTTGGGGGTTATTGGGGGCGGAGAACTAAATCATTTTAGCGTCAGTAAGACATGTCTCTAGGGAGGGGGAGGGGGAAACACATAATTGTCTTCCTAGGACCCAAGCTCAGAGGAAGGAATCAGAGGCAGCAGCTAATGCAACTCCAAGAAGCCATTGATGTCACTCACCTCATGGTTGAATGCCTCCTTTGGCTGGAATCTCACTTCTATCTGAGATGGCCCATTCTGTACTGATTTGACCAAGGTCTTCCATTGCCCTAGAAATGGTTCTCCTTAGCTAAGAAAGGACAAGCAAGTTCATCAGCAGGAACCCTAGACTTTTCCAACATGGCACAGCTTGCTGATGGCCCAAGAGGAAAGGGCCAGGCTTAGGTACCACCCAATGGTGTGGTTTAGAAGTCCTCTAAAGTCCTTTGTTCAAAGGCACATCCCCACTGGATTGTCATGGAATCCGATGTTTCCCCCAACTGGAAAGGGTCCCCTAGTCTGTGGTTTGTCTTTTTATTTTCATTCCTTTTTTTTTAAATAACAGCTTTATTGAGTTATAATTTGTATACCATACAATTCACTCACTTAAAATGTGCAATTCAATGGTGTTTAGTGTCTTCAGAGTTGTAGAACCATCACACGGTCAACTTCAGAATACGTTCATCACACCAAAAAAGAAACTTTATACCAATTAGCCGTCACTGCCCAGCCCCCCCACACCCCCTCTCAACCCCCTTCAGCCTTAGATAACCACTATCCAATCTACTTACTGTCTCTATAGATTTGCCTATTCTGGATCTTTTATATAAAAGGAATCATACAATATGGGTCTTCTGTGACTGGCTTCTTTCATATGGCATAATGTTTTCAAAGTTCATCCATGGTGTGGAATGTTTCAGTACTTTGTTCCCCTTTATTGCCAAATGATGTGCCATTGTATGGATATCCCACATTTTGTTTATCCGTTCATTATTTGGCAGACATTTGAGTTGTTTATACTTTTTGACTTTTACAAATAATGCTACTATGCGCATTCACATATAAGTGTTTGTGTGGACATGTTTTCATTTCTCCTTGGGTATATCCCTGAGAGTGGAATTGCTGAATCATATGGTAACTCTATGTTTAACCTTTTGGGGAATTCACTGTTTTGTTTTCAAAAGTGGCTGTATCATTTTGCATACCCATCAGCAGTGTGTGAGAGGGTCCAATTTCTCCACCTCCTGGCTAATAGTTGTTATTATCTGTCGTTTTGAATTTAGGCACCTATTGGATGTAAAGTAATAACTTGCGATTTTTTTTTTTTTAAGATTTTATTTTTCCTTTTTCTCCCCAAAGACCCCTGGTACATAGCGTGTATCTTTAGCTGTGGGTCCTTCCAGTTGTGGCATGTGGGACGCCACCTCAGCATGGCTTGATGAGTGGTGCCATGTCCACACCCAGGATTCGAACCTGGGTGAAGCAGAGCACGAGAACTTGACCGCTCGGCCACGGGGCCGGCCCCCAGAACTTGTGATTTTGATCTGCATTTCCTTCATGGCTAATGATGTTGAGCATCTTTTCATGTGCTTTTTGGCCATTTATATATATAGCTTTTTAGGAGAAATGTTTACTCATATCCTTTAATTGGGTTATTTGGTTTTTTTATTGTTGAGTTGTAATAGGTTTTTTAATACTCTAAACAAGTCCCTTATCGAATGTAAGATTTGCAAATAATTTTTCCTGTTCTGTGGATTATCTTTTCACTTTCTTATTGCTGTCCTTTGAAGCACAAGTTTTTAATTTTGTTGAAGTCCAATTTGTCTGGTTTTTAAAATTTTTTTTGCTTATGCTTTTGATGTCATATCAAAACATATAAAACTTTTACCTAATCCAAAGTCACAAAGATTTACACCTATATTTCTTCTAAAAATTTTATAATTTTTAGTTAGTTAGGTCTTTGATCCATTTTGAGTTAATTTTTATAAATGGTGTGAGGTAGGGATAAATAAATTTTATTTATTTGCATGTAGTTATTCAGTTGGCTCATATTTTGATAAACAGATGTTCTTAGATTTAATGTGTTTGACCTAATCTTTTATTTTAAAATTAGTACAGGCATATCTCATTGTATTGTGCTTTGCTTTGTTGCACTTCACAGATAGTGTGTTTTTTTACAAGACCCTCCACCAGCAAAAGGATTACGACTCGCTGAAGGCTCAGATGATGGCTTTTAGCAATACAGTACTTTTTAATTAAGATATATACATTGTTTTTTTAGACATAATGCTATTGCACACTTAATACACTACAGTATAGTGTAAACCTAACTTTTATATGCCTGGGAAACCAAAAATTAATGTGACTCACTTTATTGCGACATTTGCTTTATTGCAGTGGTCTGGAACCGAATGCACGGTATCTCCAAGCTAGGCCTGTACTTTTAGTTGAAAAATATTTCCATACTCCCCAAGATCAGAAATATACTCACCTATATTTTCATTTAAAAATTACAGTTTTATTTTGACGTTTAAGTTTTTAAACCATTTGGAGTTGATTTTTGTTTATGGTGTGGACTAGGGGTTACATTTTATTTCCCCTCCCCACCTATCTATGCCCAATTATTCTGCACCTTTGGGGAAAACACCATACGTTGCCCACTGTTCTGCCATAGCACTGTATCACCTACCAGACGCGGTCTGCACGTGGAGTCCGAAGATGCAGGTTCAGACCCTGACTTTCTCACTGTAGCTGTATAACTGTTGGCAAGTCTTTTAGCCTCTCTGAGCCTCAGCTTTCTCACCTGTAGATGGGAACAATAATCTCTGCTTGTCTGTTTCATTGGGTTATTTGAAACCAAAGTCATTAAGAAGTTGTAAAAAGCAAAACGTGATGATGATGATGACAATGACAAAGACGACAGAGATGATACAGAGTGGTCAGACATGAAGGCTTCATCCATTGTCAGCCTTCGGGGGAATGACTGTTTCGTATTAGCTTAGTCTAGTGAACCAGAAAGAACCGGTTACAGAGAGTGAGGAAGGATCTGCAGGGAGGAGGCCCCAGAGTACAAATGTCACAGTGAACAAGACTTGACTGGGCGGCGGGGAGTCCTGAGGAGTCAGGGCAAAAGGTCCTGGTGCCTAGGATGGGGCAGAGCCCCTAGGAGGGGCGAGAGGAGAGAGTAAAGGCCAGCTCACCTGAGCCTGGGAGGACCCCAGAGGCTGACGGGGCAGCTCTCCCTGCTCTAGAGCCTCACGAGACGCCGACTGATGTTCAGGCCTAGCCAGGTTCTCTGGCCAGCACCTGGACTATGACTGGTTTGTTCAGACTGTACTCCTCTGTATTATGGGATGATTTTACAGAAATCGGGCTCTTTCACCAGCCTGGGAACATCCAGAGGGCAGGAAGCATAAAGCCCGGCACACAGTAGGTGTTCAACAAGGGTCTGATGAGAGAGAGAGAAAGAAAGAAAAGAAAAGAAAGAAAGGAAAGGAAGGAAGGAAAGAAAGAAAGAAGAACTGGGTTTAAGCCACATGCATGGGGGTTTTGCTAAGTCAACCTCAAAGGCCTCAGAACTATCCAGCCTGGATCTTAGGGGAGATTTGCCTCTTCCTTTAAACAAGAGCCATCTCTGGGCTGTCTCCTCTGCCACTCCCATGGCCCCGCCCTCCCTAGAGCCTCCTTTCTCCTCCAATTTTGGAGTCTACCCTCTCTGAACGCTCTCTCCTGGAAGCACTCTGTCTCGCTCCTGCTCTCTGAAGCAGCCCTCTCCTCCTCACTGAGAATCTCACACCCACTTCTCCAGAAGCTTTCCAGCTCTCCCAGAATCTCGTCTCCCTCCCTCCCAGAGTTCCTCTGAAGTCACCCACTTAGGAGTCACCTGAATGCTCAGCCGTGGGTTTGGCCAAAAGCCAGATCTTCTGTTTTCCTTTGTCTTCCTATGAAGACTTTTTCATCATATAGAGAGGAAAAGCTAAAAACTTCCTCCAAATCCCCACCCAGACCCTGCTCTTGCAACACCGAGACCCCAGAGCTCGGTGCAGGACACCACGTCTGGAAAAATCTGAGCAGCCCCCACACAAGGCCGGCGTTCCAAACAGGGAAAACAATTTCCATCCCAGGGAGCCACGAACCGCCCCCAGCACACCCACCACACACACGGCACATGGAGGCCAGAGCCAAGGGCCCGGCCCAGGATACACTCCCACCTCAGCCTGCTGGAAACAGCGGGGCAAAGGGGAGAAGATGGGAAATTGGGGGTGACAGAGCCAGGCAGGGTGGAGCAAGAGAGAAAGGGAGAAACACAATGTGGGCCAAACTTGCAAATATCAAAAAACACGGCCAAGGCTCCCTGTCTTCACTCCCCCACCTCCCACTCCCACTCTTGTGTGAGACTGGCTCTATAATGCAGACTGTTCCCACGGTAGAATGCGTCCTGGAGGAGTTCCCTCTTTCTCTAGGCCCGGGTCAGGCAACATGCATCTGCTGTGTGCTGCAAAGTTATTTTCCAGGGCATCTCCAATGGACCGTGGCTTCCTGCTTGGGGCTTCCTGTTTACAGATGTACCCCAAAATGCAGAAACACAATTAACAGAAATGTGCTTTTATTTTATTGTTAATCTAGAGACTAGTTCTAAATACGAAACCTAGAGACATACCTTCTAGAATATTCCATGGGGCCCTTCTCCCTGATTCTTCCCTGCAACCACTCATTCCATTAATTTCCATGTCTGCAATTTGCCCCTCCCCTGCCTCTTTGCCAGGCCGCCGTTGGAACCACTGCTGGACTGCCAGGTGCCGCCTCCACTTGCCTCTGCTTGGAGGAACCTGGATCACACCTATGAATTCAGCAGCTACTGGTGTGCCCTGAAATGCGACCCACGCAGCCAAGAAACGCAGCCACGTCTGCAGCGGGAGGAAATTGAGGGAAGAGGTTTATGAGCCTTGTGTTCTGCTCGATTAAGCTGTCACTGGGTGTTTTGAAACTACGGGCCAAACACAAAAACACACTTGTAATCACTTTGTGTTTATGTTTGGCAGCTTTCTTCCAATAAGACCATTATTACATTGGAAAATATTTTCCCTTTAAATATCCAGTTTAGCTTTTTTTAAAAAAATGTCATTTCATTCCGTCTTGGAGTCAAAATTTTCCCTCTGGAGGAATCCATCTCCAATTGAACAATTAAAGTCAATGAAAAGTTAGGATTCGATACACGGAAACTAATTTCGAAGTTGATTTCCCTCCCGCTAACATCTGTCGCAATCTTCCCTCCTCCCCGTCCAATCCCCAGGCCCCTCGGCATGTAGGGACACTGGCAGTTGCTGTCTGTAGCTGTAGCAGACAACCGTGGAATCCTGAGCTTAACCCCGAGAGAAAAATGGTCTACGGAGGAGATCAGAGCTCATGGAACTTTAAACACAGCCAGATCCCCACACAGACTCACGCGAGCCTGCAGTTACCACCTCAAGGCTGGACGGCACTGGAATCTTCCACCTCCAGAGAGACAATGATCTGTGTTCCAGAACGACCACCTCCCTGTACTCTTTCTGAAGTGCTCCAGAGGTGGAAACTCCCCAGACGCCCGTGCTCGGACTCGGGGCAGAGAAGTCCTCCTCTGCAGCCTCCTGCAAGCTCACCAGCTCTGGCCACACGACAGGGGTTGCCAGAGTGAGTCAACATGAGGACAAAATAAAGGACATTAGCTAAATTTTAATTTCAGATGAACAGCTAATGCTTTTTAATGTTAGTATTTCTCATAAAATATTTGGGATATGCTTATACCAATAAAAATTTGTTGTTTATTTGAAATTCAGATTTAACTGGGAGTCCTGCGTTTTATCTGGCAACCCTTGGCATGACCATATCTTAGGCTGACGTTGACCACAGACTGTGAGCACATCACTCATGCCCAACTAGGGACTGGCTTTGAAGCACTGCCTTCCCACTGCAACCTGAGAGGACCAGCCCTGTCCTTGAGGAGGGGAGGTGCTTTGGGTTCCACCGCCCAGGCTGGATAATAGCCCACCCTGGGGTCAGCAGGCTGAATTCACTGTGAAAGGTTATGGTGTCTGATCACTGATGGTCATCACCTGTCAGGAGGGATGGGCGAGGTGCCCCCGCCAGCCAGGCAGTTCCAGCAGCCAGAGTGGAACACAAGGCATGGCCCCCCATACCTGCACTGGTGCGGAAATGCCACCCAGGGTGCACTGACAGGCCTGCGAAAGCCACAGCAGAGGCTGCAGAGAGGGGGCCAGGCAGGAAGCAGGAGGCAAGGGACAGATCCCAAATAGGCAGGAGGGAAAGGACACAGAGAAGAGGGTGGCGTAACGGAGAGGAGGGGCAGAACTAAGGCAGAGCACAGACGTGGGCAGCTTGGTGAGTGGGAGGAATTTCCCAGGCAGAGCGGAGATGCTGCATGGTTGAAAAGGTCTAAGTGGACTGCAGGCCTGGAGGGCTTCCCAGAAGAGGAGTGGCATCAGCTGTGGCAGGATGGGGCAGAGCTGGGCAGGTTAGAGCCCTGCACTTAGGAAATCAATGTCAAACCAAGGACAGTCAGTTTGTAGTCCTCTTCCCTTCCAGTCTGACCAGGATGGGTTCAGAGGAGAGGGGAAGCTGGCCCTTCCCCAACCAGTGAGGCTTTCAGGAGGCACGGAGTGCATGGTGGCTGCCAGGGAAGGCAGGGAGGCTGCTGGCGGCGCAGAAAAGGCTGAAGTAGGAGGAGGCCTTCTGAGGCCCCAAAGAGAAAATGTGCCTTTATTTTTAAGACTTTATATATTTTGGCCACCGAATTAGTCAGCATTCTCAGCTGCCAATGAAAGAAACTCCAGTCGAGCTGGCTTCAACCATAAGGAGAATTCATTGGCTTGAAGGGGCTGGGAGCAGCGTTTGCTTTGTGTCTCTCTGGACCGAGAGGCCCAAGCGATGTCAGCAAGCTGCCGGCGGCTCTCTTGTCTCCTGGATCTCTTTTTCAGTGTGCTGGCTCGTCCAGTGACGGCTCCTGTGGCTCTGGGCTTCTCTCTCGGCTCAGCAGCCTGAGCAGTGGTGCTGGCGACCACGTGCTCATTCCTGAACCATCTCTAGGCCAGGAGGAGAGAACACGCTGATTGGCCAGGCCTGGGTGGAGGGTGTGAGTCTGGGGCAGGATGGGGGATCAGCCACGTCCATCTCAGGGACTGACTGTGAGAGAGGTGGACCCTCAAAGGAACATCGGATACCGTTTGCAGAAAGGGTGAGGCGTCAGGAACGGATGCTGGCCAGGTAAAAATCACTGATGTCCAAGACAGTGAGCTTTTACATCAAAGCCGATTTCACTTGGTCCTTGCAGTGAGGGTGCTGGGGGTAGAGATTATTAGCTTATTTTACAGAGAAGGAAACTGAGGCTCAGAGACCTTGTGACTTGTCCAGTATCACGGAGCAGGGTGGGGGCCCAACAGGAGTTCAAACTCAGGTTTCTTGGTCCTGACATGCTTACCCCAAGAGAGCCAGCCTGGGCAGATGCCCTCCCAGTGGAAATGCGGTGCCCAGTCCCTCCCCTCCGAGGGCTTCCCCAACCCCACCAGACCACACTCAGCCCCCCTGGGAAGACTGCATCCAGATTCCATGTAAAGGAAGGAGAACTTCTTCAGAGGGAGTCACACGCGTGGGGAAGGGGTCAGGAGAGCGAGCTGTGGGCCTCGGAGGGAAGTGGTGCAACCACAGCCGGGTGTTTACAATAGCAGGAATGTTGGTGAGGAGCAGGAAGGGAGTGGGCCCCCTCGCTGGGGACCCAAGGAGCAGGGCTGGGTAAACAAGCACCCAAATGTGCAAGCTGAGCAGGAAGAGCTCTCTGTGAGCCCTGCAGCCCCAGGCTGCCCATGGAGACCTGAGGCCCTGTCCCAGCGCCGGCCCACTGTGTGACCCGGAGCAAGTCACACCTCTCCTGGGGCTCAGTGTCCTCATCTGTAAGATAAAGCCTACAGACCAAATCTGTGGCTTTCCTTTTTTCTGAGCTGCAATCCAGAGTAAGAAACACTTTTGCCACTGAGTCAACAGAAACAGCCACAGACAAATTTCACAAAGCAATCCTGACCCTGACTACAAGCAATACACTCTGATACTTTCAGTCCATTTCTTTTAAAAGCCGTTTTTATCTACCCACTCCTAAAGAACCTCACTGGAAGAGGCCACCCCCCAGGACCTTCTGAGAGACCCAGTGGGGTTGGCAGGGCAATTGGGTGGACTGTCTGTCAGGCCTGCAGGGCACAGGAGGAAACAGAGGTGGGTGGTAGAGGAGCTGACACTGGGGAACCGGACAGGCGTCCTCAGTTCACTCCTGCGCCTCTCCAGCTTTCCGAGAGGCCTTTGCTGTGGGTCAGAGGCGAGCCTGAGACCCTCTGTAGTGCCTGAACTCAGGCAGTTCCTCTCTCTGGAGCCCCACTTCTTGGCCTGTAACATGGGGTCATAGGAAGCATAAGGCTGGGCCGCGGCCCTGAGCACAGACTGCTCCGCCCGCCGTGGATCTGCCCTGGTCCGGCGGACACGGCAGCTCCCTGGCGCTCCACGGAGCCTGCCTGGCCAGCATCCCCTCTCCTGTGCCCCGGAGCGGAGCGTCTTGTAAGTGGTTTTAAGGACACCAGCTGCATCTGTCGGTTTTGGACAGGCGGTTTAATCAGAGACTGAGTTTCTGTTTGAAGAACAAGGGGGGACTCCAGAGGGAGGCCCTGAGAACGTGCAAGGAAATGCTGACAGGTTGACGGGCGTCTGTCAGAGACGGCCCTGCGGGAAGGGCTGCGGAGCCTGAAGTGGTCAGCTCCCAGCTTTCTTCTGGAGCCAAGAGTCACTCAGGCAACTTCCTCCCTCTCTCCCTGGGGCCTGAGTCAAACTTGTTGGAGAATCAAGCCAGGGACGGCCTCTGCTTTCACAGTGCTTGGCTCGGTGGGGATCGGGCCGAATTTGGGGATGCCAAAGCTGCCAAAGCTGGCCGCTGACAGGATTTTTAAAAACTAACTTTTAATTACACAAGAGATACGTGAATTCAGTCTCCCTTATTTTTTTTTTCAGCCTCCTTTTTAAAAAGTTTCACGCGCTCCGCTGCGGTGGCCCAGGGTTTCGCTGGTTCGAATCCTGGGTGCGGACATGGCACTGCTAGTCAATCCACACTGAGGCAGCGTCCCACATGCCACAACTAGAAGGACCCACAACTAAGAATATACAACTATGAACCCGGGGGGCTTTGGGGAGAAAAAGGAATAAAATAAAATAAAATCTTTAAAAAAAATAAATAAAATGAAAGGTTTAGAATTGCAGGTAAAACCAAAGGCCCCTTTGAGCCCCACACCCAAGCCCATCCCCTCTTCTCCCTGCCTCCGCATCACCCCTGTATCTGTTGGTAGAAAAATATGGAATGTTGTGCACATAGGTGTGTTTTCTCTTCTATATAAACTGTATTTGTGGCAGATACCACCCACCCAGCTGCCCGCAGCGCCCCTTTCCGCCCCCCGACCCCACAAACAGAACCTGATATGTTCAAGTTGTGGGCAGAAAGATCTTGATATCAGGGAGAACAGATCTCTCCCCTAACCACTGGAGACTGGATCACGATTGCTCTAAGCGATTTTTGATAATTTCTTCCCTTTAACCAGAAAAACCTGAAGTTTGGTGGATGACCCAGTTCTTGCTGATAAGATATAAGGGGAATTCTACTGGGGAGAGCATCCCTTACCAAAGAAAGGGCCAAAACTTTGTAAAGAGAAAACCCTTCCATTTCTCCCTTTTTCCTACCTTAAACACAAATGTCATGTCTGGAGCTACAGTAGCCATTTCATGACCATGAGGCAATGAGCAAAAGGGAAAGGCCAAGAGAATCTCTAAGATGTATTGTTGAGCAGCTGACACAATTCTATTGCTACTTCTGGACTCCTTGTTAGGAGAAAAATATAAACTCCTCTTCCCTTAAGCTATGGTAGGTTGGATGCTTGGTTACTTAAAGCAAAAAGAAATCCTGACTCAGAATTACATTGTATATGTCAATCTCAACAATTCTGAGATCTATTCATGTAACTATATAGGCATCATCTTTTAACTAATAAATTGTGTTCTATTGTGGAATAGACCATATTTCAGTCCGTTGTTCCTGAGTGGGAGTGTTTAGTTTACTTTCCATTTTTGTTTCAGCATCAATACTGCAGTGAACATCCTGCACATATGCTAACGTTTCTTCAGGGAGGTTCCTAAAATTGTAATTGCTGGATTGTAAGCAATGCACATTTTCATGTTGAATATAGCACAGCTGAATTGCTGTAGAAAGCGGTGGTACCAATTTACACTTCTACTCTGATGTGTCTGGGTCCCTAGCCCCACCCTCTTGTCCGCCTTTCTTTGACCATGATAAGGTTGAGGTTTCTCCCTTCTGATGGATAAACGTGTTATGGTGTTCCGTTTCCCCAATTACTGAAGAGGGAGCACATGCTTCCGTGTATGTATCAGTCATTGTGTTTCTTTTGCAAATTACCCCTTCAGAGTATTTGCTCACTTTTCCATTGTGTCATTTGTAAACATTCTGTTTGTAACATGTTGTAACAAACATTTGTTTGTGAACAAAACATTACAGATTTGTAACCATTCATGGTCTATTATGCGTTTGGACCCTTTCTGCCTTCTATCTGTTGCAAGTCTTCCCAGCAAGTTGTCTTAACCCCAGCCCTGCGGCAGCCAGCCCCGCGTCCTCCTGCGGCTTGTCCAGGGTCACAGAGCACGGAAGTGGCAGAACAAGGACTTTAGGCCGGGAGAGCTTCATTCTCTTTCCCTTACATCCTGCTGCCCCCCTGGCGTTCAGTAAAAACAAGCATCTTCTCCTCCTCCCCCGGGCTCCCTGGGGGTCCTCCTCTCCTCCTCTTCAACTGAGAGTTCCCCCATTTAGGTCACTGCTCTGGGTTAGGCATCAAAGGAGAGGCGTCATTCCAGAGATGATCTTGGGTTCCCCAGCAGAGGAGGAAAAAGCACATGAAGGGCTGATATTTGGGGGATCTCCGTCTAGGGTCACAAGGATCGGGAAGTGGGGGCTCATTGTCCACGTCTGTGGTCCATTGACGGTAGCTGCTCCATTTGTCCCCAGGGTCCTTGGCTGCAGCTCCTGGGGCCACAGTTCCTGATGTTCCCTCCTCCCGTCTCCTGAGGCCTCCCCATCAGAGATCTTTAGGGGTCCCCCAGAGGCCCTGCTTGGGAGTAGGCTCTGGTTTCACGGCCTCGGCTCCACAGACACCCTTCTCCTCCCAGCCCTGCTGTCTCCCCCGACTTCCGTCTCCACAGCTGCTCCCCCCTTTCCCTGAATCGTCTTCTTTGCTCTCCCCAGTCACACCCACACAGGACACAAGGACACTTGAAGAGACTGGACTTTGCAGACAAAAGCCCCCAAATGGGCTGCTGCTCAGTGTTGCCCATCAGGCACCCTGAATGGCTTTTCCTCCTTGGCCCTGCTCCCATCCTCCCCCACAAGATTAGGGCCAAGCCTCCAGTATTCCCAGCTCTGGAATCCTCCATTCAGTCTCTCCTGGGTCGCAGATCTGCTGTGTGCCCTTGGGCGGGCTGATTGACCTGTCTGAGTTTCTAGGCTTCCTCTCTGGAAAGAGAGGTTTCTGGTCCTCACTGCCCAGGAGCCTCCTTCCCTGGGGTGACCAGATGCCTGGCATGGAGGCCATGGAACAGGAGCATGGGGGGACTGGCTTCCTGCTCATGTTGTGCTTCTCCTGTGGAGTGTGAGTTTTTCTAGGTCACCTGAGACCAGGGGCATCAGGGCCTGGGGGTATTTGCTCCTAGTTTGGCTCCTGGATCCAGCTTTAGCTGTTGGTTCTTCCTCCGCCCCCTCCCCTCCTTGCTGCCCCATGGATGCTGGAGTTTCTGCAGTGGCCCTGGTTGAGTCTCCATCCCAGAGGCAGCAGCCCAGGTCAGAGGCCTCATCCCTCTCCCGAGAAAGACATCCTCCCGTGGCTCCCTGTCTGCTGTGGGGCCTGGCCGGCCACACTGCTCGTGACACGCTGGCCCAACCACCCCCTCAGGCTTATCTTTGGGGTGATGCGCATGCACCAGCCACACCAAATGACCCCCGTCACCCAGACATGCCATGTTCTTTCACACCTGCCTGTCTGCACCACTGTCCTCCTCCCCAAATAGCCTTCTGACTCATTGTGTCTACCTGGAAAACTCCTACTCGTCCTTCAATACCTTGATTCCCAATCTCCCCTACCCCAACGGTTAGTCTCTCCTTCCTCAGCATCTGCAGATGGCTGAGTCGGATCACGGCCTGAACCACAGTGCAGCTACAGTTTGTTGACCTATATGGCAGCTTTAAGCTCAAGGGCAAAGGTGGCAGCTTGTCTGTCTTTGTACCTCAGTGCTTTTGTCACCAGTTGAACTCTCTCCCCAGCCAGGACCAGAGGAAGGGTCTCCTGCCCGCCCTCTTGAGGTCCTTCCTCTGTTCGGTGTCACAACTTTGAAACGAGACCGAAGCTGAGCGTTCGATAGCACAAGCTTTATTCAATGGCCAAGGAGTGGAGAAGCGGGAACTGGTTCACACGTCACTTCTCCACTCCTGGGGCAATGAAGCAGCTGTGACGGGGGCTCCAGGGAAGGAAGGGGAGGGACACTCATAGGTACTTGGGGAAACGAATGGGCAGGCCTTTCTGGGGAGCAAGGGGGCCACCGGGTTGTGGCTAATGTCTTGTGGGGCCAGGGTCTGGGGTAACACTTTCAAGAGTATGGCATAGAATAATCTCAATACATGTTAGGAGAGAGAGAGAAAAAAATATATAATTCTCTAAAACCCTCATGAGGTGGGTAATATTTTCCCAAGTTTTCAAATGAGGAAAGTGAATTTTAGGAACGTCAAGTCATGTGCCCAAGATTCCGCAGCTTGAGGGTGGTAAGAGCAAGGTTTGGGTCCAGACAGCCTGACTCCAGGGCCTAGCCACTCACCCAGAGCACTCTATTCTCCTATGGGACAGCCTTTTGTGCACTTCAGAAGAGTGGCATCTCCAGCTTTCTCTGAAGGTGGCAGGAATGATGGATATTGAGCCAGTCTTAGAAGGCTGTGTGTCCTGGAGTGAGCCACTTAATCTCTCTGGTCCAGCTTCCCCAGAGGCAGAGCTGTAGTAACCATCTTGCATGGCCTTTATCCCAGGGCCTCAGTTGGTTCATATCAGACACAAGATGGGAGGGGGCTTTGAGAAGCCTGCAGGGCCAGACTCCTGGTGAGACTCACCGTCATCAATACACAGAGCAGAGCCTGCCAAGCCCAGACTCCATCTCCACTCAGGGGAGCCCACCTCCCCACCCCTCACCTGTCTGCTTTAGACACAGGCGGGCCGGTGAAGCCCAGCCCGAGCCCACTGGCCAGCAGCCTCCCTCCCCAGCTTGCTCTCTCGTTAATGCTCAAGTGTTGTCACATTCTGGGAGCAGCCTTGGGCCGTGGACACCCCAGAGGTTTCCACTGTCAGCCTGAAGGCCGGTTATCTAGCTGGTGAGTGCAGAGGGAGGGGGCCAAGCAGAAGGCCCCGCTGGTCGAGGCCAGCTTGCCCCCAGGGGGGCTCTGGTCCAGAAAGGACGGAAGACACTTGGACAGGCCTGGGCAGGCTGTTTGATGGCAGTTCTCTACACCCGGGCCTCGAGTCGGCCTCTGAGGAGCTGCTGGTCTGGGTGCAGCCTCCCAGGAGCCCTCAGGCCTGGGCAGACGTATTCCAAACGGAGGCCTGAAGAAGCTTGGCTTCCTCCCTGTGTGGGTGGCCATATGGCTGTGCAGAGGTGAGAGGCTGCATTTGTTTATGTGACAGACGTGTCTGGCACAGGCAGCATGTGCTGGCTGTGTGCTGGGTGCTGGGCAACGGGCACAGTCCCTGCACACAAGCTGCGCCTGGCTCTTCGGTTTAACTCTCCCAAGGGTATTTAGGAGCGTGTTCTCTTCACCCAGCTACAGTCTTGTTTTTCTTCTGGTTACCCTGTGAGGAAGGCAAGGCGGGGGATAGTCCACACCCAGTTCTAGCTGATTGGAAACACGGGAGTGCTGTGTTCAAAGAGATCCTGAGGTTATCTCTGGGCTCAGTGTTATGGAGTGCTGTGATTGATTAGTGATGGAAAGGAGAGGGATAGTACCCCTGCAAAAGAGTGGTCCTCCCCATACCAAAGTGTGCCCTCCTCTAGGACATAGGTCAAATCTTGTTCACAAATGTCCTACAGTGCCTGGCACAGTGCCTGACACAAGGCAGATGCTCAATAACTATGTATTGTATGTAAGAGGACAAGGAACAGTGAAAATGCTGAGACCCAGAGTGAGGGGTGGGACATGTCCGAAGACCTGACTCCCCATCCTCTGCTGCCATGTCAAAGCCCCTGCTCTCCACACCCCCAAGGTGTGTATATGTGTTTCCATCTCAGGACAATGATTCAAAGTGTATCTCTCCCATCCTACATGTGCCTTTGAAAGCCAAAGCTGCAGGTGGCCCGGGCTGGGGGGGATTCTGGCTGGAAGAAAGGGTCGCTGTGCCCTATGCTTTCAGGGTGGGGTCCCTGGATCGTATGTTGGGTCTGCTCTGGGCTGGAGAAAGACCAGAAACCACAAGGGGTCTCCCAGGCGCTGGGCTCGGCATCCAGGAAACCTGGAGAAAGAGTGGGCCATCCTCCTAGGTCCCTGGACATATCACCTGCCCCTGGGCAGGGTTGGGGCAGACCGGCTCTTCTTTGCACAGATAACCAGGTATTTCAGGGGCATGCAGCCCCAGATCTGGCCAAAACAATCTTAAAACAGAAAGTTCAAGAACTTTTTAAAGAAGCCTTCCTTCCTGGCAGCCAAGGGGTGGAGCTGTCCCCACCCCCAGCGCTGTGTTATTGAGCATCTCTTGATGGGTTTCTTTATTCTATGCAAAGTGCTCTCGTAACCGCTCTCCAAGCTCGACAGGAATTACTAGATGTTAGAGATCGTCTGAAACTGAGACCCAGAGAGGGAACGTGACTTGCCCAAGGTCACACAGAGAGGTGGGCACAGCTGGGCCAATTCCTGGTGGGGGGTGGGGCTCCCTGGCTTTCTTCACAGCTGTGACCAGGTGACAATGCTGCAGGATTCAGGCCTCTCTGGGAAGGTGGGAAGGACTGGGAGTTGGGACAAGAGAGGGGGCAGCTGGAGAGAGCTTTGGGGTCATGCTCCAACCATCCACAGAGCAGTGCCTGGTAGCTGCCCTGTCTGCCCTAGGTCCTGTCTGCCCGTGCTGCCCACAAATGATTTCTCATTCATTCATTTATTTTTAAACATTTTGGGGGCTTGTTTTCCATCCTTTGTGTTTACAAGGACAGCTACATAAACAATCCCAGGAGGAGGCCGCCAGCTCCAACCAGCTGCTTGGGTTCAGGGTTGAAGTCAGTATTTTTGGGAAATGGGTCTTTCCTTCCTCCCCCATCCAGAGCCAGGCCCTGTTGCTTAGCACAGCTCAGAGAGAAGGGCCAGCTTTGGAGCTGTGCTCTGCACACGCTGTGCTCCCTTGTTCCCAGAATCACCCCCGTTTTGCCACTGGGGAAACTGGCTTGCCCAAGGTCACGTGATTGGCCGGTAATTGGTAGATCTGGGATTCAAACTCAGACAGTCTAGAGTTTAAATTCTTGCCACTGTGCTAACGGGACCTCCTAAAATGGAGGCAGGTTTCAGGGCCGCGGGAGGAAGGTGGGGGACATGGCGGAAGGAGAGGGGAGAGCAGGGCAGCTGCTGCCTTCTAAGGAGGGGCCTTCGGTGTAGAAACCTACCCCCCGCCGTGTCCCTGGGTGATACTGCACTGTGTGTATACACATGCACACAGACACGCACGCACCCATGTCGGCACCTTCCCACCCCCCCACCCCCCCCACTCACACGCTCACTTCTCTCCTGCAGCTCCTAGACTCCTAGACGCAGGCCCAGGTTTCCCCAGCCCTCGGCCTGACTTCCTGCGCCCCTCCCTTGGGTCTGAGCAGGAAGCAGGACTCACATTATCATGGCCAGGAAGTGTCTCACTGCCCTTCACTTTGGCGGTCCCTCCCTTTCCCTTCTCATGCCACTGCCCCCTGGCCCTGTGCAGGGGAGGGAACTGAGGCCAGACAGGGAAGTGACTCACCTGAGGCTCACAGGGAGTCTGTGGCAGGCCCCTGCCCAGTTGGGGTGCTTCCTTTAGTCGTATTTCAAAACTGTACTAGCTTGAGACCCTCCCTGGCCTGGTTGAGATGGATGAACAGAGATTCCTCAGCAGTCGGGGTGAGACGGGCCCTGCTAATCTTTGCTGAAGGGAGGTGTGAGTGGGTGGATGGATGGATGGATGGACGCGTGGATGGGCGGGTGAGCGAATGGAGGAGTGAATGTGGAGTGAGAGAAGGAAGGAGGGGGAGAGAGAGAAGGAGGAAGGAGTGAATGAAAAATGAGTAATACACTTAGGCCCTCCAGGGCTTGCACTTCATTCCATTGCAGATAGCAGACACGAGGCCAGGCTCTGCCCTCATGGAGCTTGCATTTTCATAAGGGAAACTGGATAATTTAAGAAAAATTTACAAAAGGAAAAAGGGCCCACAGTGGGCCACACTCCACAGCATCCTTGCCGCCTGAGAGGCACCCTTTCGGGAAGGTCTCCAGGTGATCACCTGACCACCGTCATGCTGACCTCGGGGGGCACTGTCTCCCATTTGCTGTCTGACCCAGGAGCAGACTCATCATTCCGCCTTCGTTTCCGGTAGCACAATTGACAGAGGCTTGTTTAAACCAGACTTTACTATAGGCTTGAGGATAACAACAGGGACACAAACCCAGAGGCTGGCATGGGCCTTCATTAGGGTTTCCAAGTTCCTGGCATTCGTGTCCCCTTTCCCTATTCCCTCTACTGACATCACTTGGTTGATCTTGGTGCTTCCTCTCTGAGCACAGGATCCTCCTCTGAACTGTGCTCCAAGCAGCAACTAGCCCTCAGTGGGTGCTGGCGTGTGAAATAACGCTTAGTTGCCCTCCCTGGGCTGGGGAGTCTGGCCATGTGGATGTTGCTGACATGTCTTCATCTCGGGAGCCCTTGGAGAGGCCTCCCTGCCTGCTTCTCCTCCTGCTCAGCACTGGGGGTGACGTGGAAGCCATGCACTTGGTGGGGTTTGGTCAGCAGATGAAGCAGGAGCCCCATGGTTGGAACTGGAGTGCCGAGGACAGAGAGGACCAGGAACCTAGCCAAGCTCCTGGCAAAGACTCTCTAGCCCAAGGTGACTTGCTCAAGACCACATGGTGAGTGTCATAGCTGGGTCTACACCCAGAACCCCTGACTCCTACAGTCCGGCGCCCAAGGTCCCTCATGACTGGTGGGGCCAGGAGAGGAAGCCAGGTGTCCTAATCCTTGCCCGGGGCCCTTGCATCAGTCCACTCAGCCTTCCTTTCTTTGGCATTGAGGGAGACGGGGAGTTCTGTCCGTCTGTCTGGCCTCCTGAGCTTCATTTGCTGGCGACCTCTTCAACTGCCTCTTAGTTTTTGCAACTTCTTGTCTTTCCCAGGAGATTTTGCAGTCGAAGACGTGAAATGTGTGGAAAGCCATCTCGTGCTCTCCTCACTTGAGCCGTGAGGGGCGTGGGAGCAGTCTTTGCAAGTGGCCGGCCCCACATGCCCTGCTCCTTCGAGCCTTGAGTAGAGGATACTCTGTCCAGGACACGGCCTCTGAGATGACTCGGGGACAGTGCTGGAGGAGCTGGAGATCTGCGTTTACTAGCACCCAGAGGGTGCTCTGCACACAGTGGCTCTGATTTATGAAATGGGGCTGTGGGTGGGCTGCGTAAGTGGACTAGTGGTTGGTTGATGTTATGGATGGGCAGTTAGGGGTCCCGCGGGCAGGTTGGAATTGTGCTGAGGAGCTGACTGGGTGCCGAGTGGGCTGGCCAGCAGTTGGGTTGGTAGGCTGGGCATCAGAGAGAGATAGGCCTGGTGAAGGCTGAGTGGGTGTGGGCCAGAGATGCCCTAAGTAGGGTGTTCACTTGGGTAGCCAGATGGGAAGCACACACCCCAGGCTGTAGCTGAGCAGGGTGAGTATTGTGAGAGCAGGTGGGGGTGGGGAGTGTGTGTTCTGAGCGCTGGGTGGGTTGGGTATTGGCTGAGAGGGTCGATGGTGGCATGGGAGGTAAGGGGCTTGCTGGTTAGGGAGGGGGGTGGGTAGGCCGGCTGTAGAGATTGGGTTGGGTGTGTAGATGGGGTCTGGGCCTGGGCAGGCAGTTTGGGGCTGAAGATCTGGATGCTCCCCTCCACCTTCTCTTGGCATCTCATATTTGTCAGCTGCTGAGTCAAATGCCTGGCTCCCCTCTTGCCTCCTTCAGCTGCAAACCAGCTTCCAGCCCTCCACACCTCCCCACCCATCAATTAGCCTGCTCTGGTGCTGAGGGAGTGGCCCCAGGGTGGGACAGTGCCTATTCAGAGCAGTGGTCAGGGCCCGATCCACTTGAGCCAGCCCAGAGTGACCTCTGGATGCTTTCCGGAAACCTCTGGCAAGCGTCTCCCCTCTCACATTGCACAGGCTCAGCTGTTTGGGGAGGACGTGGCGTGCGGGCAGGACGCAGTGGGTGGCTTTCCGCAGGGTGAGTGGAATCACGGTTCCCCAGAGCTGAGCTGGCCACGGGTGCCATGATCCCCACAAAGGAGCGGCAGGGCTGGGGGCCTGGGCAGGGAGGGTGAGGAGCAGGGGGAAGCCTCAGGGGAAACTAACAAGGGCCTAGAAAGATCTGCTGGCGTAGATCCCTTACAAAAAGACCTAGATGTGACTCTCGGCCGGCATGGGCCTTTGTACCGTCCAGGGAGGAAGACTCTGTGGAGCCAAATTAGGACTAAACTGGGTGACAGAGGGACCATTGAACACCCAAGAGTCCAGAGGCAGTTTTCATAAGTGCTTCAAAGCAGGGGCCGTGCAGCTAGCCTGCTGGTATCCAAACCCCACCTCTGCTACTTCCTGGCTGTGTGACCTCATCAAGGCACTTGACTTCTCTGTTGCTCATTTTCCTCAATCATGAAATTGGGCTAATATGATGTCTTGTATTGTAATGTAATACCTACTGTTGTCTGCAGTCTCTCATCTTCTCACTAAAGGGGAGGCCCAGGGACAGCCATGGGCAGCTGGGTTCATGCCCCTGCAGATCTCTGAAAGCAATAAAGGTGCATTCATTAATTTAGATATTCCAGACAGAGGGTATTTCACCTGGCCCTCTTCTACATCAGGAGTGAGCCCTCGTTCCCGGGATCCACTCCAAATCAAGGAGCCTTGGGGGAGGGGATGGGGAGGGAATGAATGGTGCTTGATGGAGAGGCCCTTCCTGGTTCAGGGGAGGCCGAGGAAGACAGAAGGCTCCTGCGGCCCCTGCCCCGGGCATGCCAGAGGACGGGCGTGGAGGCCGCAGGCTGCCATGCACTGACCGCAGCAGGAGAGGAGAGGGCAGTGAACGGCCTCGTTGCTGGGCCCTCTCACCCTGCAAAGGCCCGGACGTCAGCTGTCCCGCCAAGAGTAGCTCCTGTGGAAGGAGCTGGTGCCGGAGAGGAAGCCCAGAGCGTGCTGGCCTCCCCAAGGGCCGGGTCCCAGGCTGCCTCTCAGGCCGTGGCTGCTCCACTGGCTTGCCCCCCAGGAACTGTCCAGTGTGTGGTCACCCCAGCTCGGAGCCGGTTGCTCACTCTGGAGTCCCACTCTGCTTCCAGCCACTTCCTGCTTTTGGCCTTGGCCCCTTTTCTGTCCCCAGCTGGGTCTCAGACACAGGACAGATCTTGGGTCCTAATGAGCTGACTTCCAGGGCTTCTCAAGGGCTTGGGGAACAGGGGTGTGTGTGTTGGCAGGGGAAGTCGAGTCAGGGGGAGCCTTTTCCTGTCCCTGTAACCAACTACGAGACCCTGGACAAGTGAGTTCGCCTCTCTGTGCCTTCTTGCTCTTAGCTCTAAAGTTATGACTGAGCTGCTTTCACCGGGAGGGGTAGGCTGGGAGGAGATATTGGTAAGGTCTGAAAAAACTTAAATTAGGACGTAAAAATGACCTGATTACTGGAGCCACAGAACCACAATGTGTATTCCCTCCATTATTGTCACACACTCAGCCACCTCCACGATTAACACAAGTGCCCACTGCCTCGGCACAGGTGTGCCCAGCTCCATGACTCAGCACAAGGAGCCAGCAACCTGGGTCTCATCGGGGGTTTCAGGCATCAAAAAGTCTAACTGAGGGGCTGGCCTGGTGGCGCAGCAGTTAAGTGCGCACGTTCCGCTTTGGTGGCCTGGGGTTCACCGTTTCGGATCATGGGTGTGGACATGGCCCCGCTTGGCAAGCCATGCTGTGGCAGGCATCTCACATATAAAGTAGAGGAAGATGGGCACGGACGTTATCTCAGGGCCAGTCTTCCTCAGCAAAAAGAGGAGGATTGGCAGCAGATGTTAGCTCAGGGCTAATCTTCCTCAAAAAAAAAGTCTAACTGCCAATTCTGCAAAATTGGGGCCTTAAGGAGAAGGCAAACTGCTGCACGTGTGTATATGTGTGTGTGTGTGTGAGTGTGTGTGTTTGGTCTCAAAGGCAGGTCAATGGGCTTTGGATTTCTCTGTCTGCTCACCGTTTGTAGCCCCCAACGTTTGCATAGCAGAGTTGACTGTAACTGCTGTCATTTCTCCTTCCCTTCAAAGTGGGAGGGTGAAGAAGAAGGAAAACAAGAATTTTTCTTGCACTTTTCACAGGATCAGACTCAGGCCCAGAGAGGTTAAGTGACTTGTCTAAGGTCACCCAGTGATTTAGACAAAATCCAGGCCCGGAAGCCTAATACCGTGGGTTCAAAGGCTGATGTTGGCCCATCTCCTTGTGGCTCCTCCTGCTCCTGGGGCATCTCAGGGGGTGTGCTCCTGCTCTGCTCCTCAGGGGCCCCAGGAGGAGGGTCGTTGGCCAGCCAGCTCCTCTGCGATGGGTCTGCCCTGCGGGACTTCACAGAGCAGGAACACTCCGCAGGCTTTGGACTTCCTGAGCAGGCCAGAGTGAAAGCAGTGAACTGCACCTCCCCAGTCCTGCCCTCAGGGAGCTCACCGTCAGTTTCTCACTCGAGGAAGCTTGCCTTGGCTTTCCAGAAAAGGCAAATGGAGGTGAGGTGAGGGGCAAGACAGCCCCAAGGAGGGCATGTGAGGGCTCAGACCTGCTCGATGGCAGAGCCAGACACAGGAGGCAGTGATTCAGCTGGTCCTGGCTGATCGGCGGCTATGGCAGGCAGGCTGAGCTCTGTGGATGGAGCCCTATTGGGGACAGTGGGCCCCTCTGGGCACCTTTGGCCCAGAGAGGGGTGAGGCTTCCCCAGGTCACCCAGGAGATTATTGAAGAGCTAGGCCTCCCGACTCCCACACCAGTGCTCCCTGAGCTGGGGTCTGACTGGTGACCCGGTCACTTGAGGGAACAGCTGGTGTCCCTGGAAACCAGCCCACAGTCCCCAGGGCAGAGTACCTGGACATCCTGTCCCCTTCCTTCCAGACCAGATGAGACCCCCACTGCCCAGGATGCTTTGGAGGACAGAGCCTGGACCCTGTTGGGGTGCGGCTGTCCCAGGGTCCAGGACAGCAGCCTGAGAGGTGACACGGAGGTGTCAACCCATCTGAGCAGGGACTCAGCCCGGCCTCACTCAGCTTGGGATAACCCAGAACCTTCTTCCCCACAGGAAGCTGAGGTGGGGTGGCAGTGTGCAGGGTCCCACGGCGAGTTAGGGGAGAGTCTGGGCAGACCAGGCCTCCTGCTCCTCCATTGCTTCTGATGTCACTCCCCGTCTCTGAGAAACAGAGGAGGGAGGAACCCCAGGCACGAGGAGAGACAGAACTTCTCTCTACCCTTCTTGTGCCTCAGTTTCTCTCTCTGGAAAGAGAGCCCCTTTTTCTTGACATTCCCCTGACTGAGAGGCTGCATGTTCTGGAAATGGTTCGTTACAAGGCCCTGGAGATCCCTGTCCTCCCTAACTACACCCCAGCTACACTGTCTTTGCTTAGTATCTCCAGCTTGCCAATCTTCTGCCCCCCTCAGGACCTTTGTCCGTGCTGCCCCTCCTGCCTGCAACACTCTGCTCTCTTCTCCTAGGTGTCACTGAAGGATGAGTGTGGTGGAGAGACAGGCCCAGGATGAACCCTGGGCTCCAATGTCAGACTGGAGAGATGGGGAGGAAGTGGCAAAGGAGAGCAAGAAAGAAGAGGACCAGGGAGAGCAGGTCCCAGGAGCCAGGGGAATGAAGTCATGGGCTCAAAGGTCAGGCAGTGGCAGAGTGAGGGCTCCAACCCAGATGCCCCATTTTAAGTCCAACATCCCGTCCTCCATGCCCACCAGCCCAGGCCGGAAGATGATGCTGGTGGAGGGTCTCAAGAAGAACAGAGAATGTAGATTCTCTGTGGCCATCACCTCTGAGCCTTTGTTCAGCCAGTTTCTCCCTGGAACGCCCTCCCCACCCCGTGTCTACTCATAAATCCAGCCCCCAACTCGGGGCCAAAGCTGAGTGCCTCCCCTCCTGGCCTGCGAGGCCACCCCTGCCTGCGCCCTTCTGCTCTCCCTCCTCTGAGCCATCCCCCCTGTGCCTGTTCCTGAGAAAGGAGGACCCTGAAGCTCGCCTCCCAGGCCTCCACCCACACTCCTTCCGTCAGTCCCTTCTGGAATGAGATAAATATGGCCCAAGGATGTGTCTCTAGTCTGCTCACCTCCCCACACCTCTGCCCCTGCCCTGGGTCTGGCTTACCTTGTGTCGCTTGCAGGCCTCATGGGGGTCTTCCCGCCTCGCATCTGGCCCCTCTGGGTTTCATTCGTAATCCGCCCTATGGTCCTTCACTCCTTTGTTCCAAACCTTCGATGACTCCCCACTGCCTATAACTCTTTGGGGACACTCAAGGCCCCCTCTGATCTAGCCCCAGCCCAGCTTTCTGGCCTTGCCCTCCCAGTCGGTGCCCTGAATGCTCCTTCTGCTCCGCCTCACATTTGCCAGGAGTTTCGGGGCCTCCTCACCTTTGCATACACCGAAGCGCCCGTTCTCCACCTAGGGAAACCACGCTTCCTTCCAGAGCCGCTTCAAATGGCAATTCTGGCTCCCGGGGGTTTCTATGACATCTGGGGCAGACACCTGTGCGAGGACGTCCATGGGTGACTCCCCCTGCTTCCAGCTCCCCTGCTCCTGGAGGCCAGAAACCTCATCTTCTTGTCTTTTGTGCGCACCCTGGCCGTCCCAGTGTTCTCAAGACACGTTTATGGAATGAATGAGCCAGCGCAGCCTGTAGAGACAGAGCCTCCCTCTCCGGGGACCACGGAGCCCAGGAAGGTCCTCACTCCCGTTCCTGGGCGTCACCCCCAGCTCACCTTCCCCTGATGATCTCTTTTGTGCTCTCAGGACTCTGGCTGATGAGCATCCTCACCAGGGTGCACATGGCTGATATCCAGCTGCTCGTGAGAACCTGTCAGGATGTCGGGATGAGGAAAAGGGAGCGCTCAGAGCTGGATGCCTGTAAGGAAACACCATGGCGGGGGCGGGGGGAGGCATAGGGGTGCAGCTAGCAGGAATCATGGGTGCGGTGTCCCTAGCGATCCTGTGGTTCTGGCTCCAGAGCCCCCCCTCCCACTGGCTCTCAGGGCTCCCTGGCTCAGCCTGAAGGCCTAGCTTGTGGAGGAGGAGGCCACGGAGCAGGGATTCAGAGCCCAGCGCCTTCCCTCCCTGTATAAACAGATGACTTAAAGGCTTAGGGGCAGAAGAATAGATAGGCCTGGCTGCAGCTGGACTCTACCGTGGGAGCTCACTTTTCCTGCGGGAAGCAGCCTCTGAGTTGAAAGCCCTGGGACTCCTGGCGGCGCTCCCACTCCAGCCTGGGAGGAGGGCCTGGCTTGGCCTCTGACTACCTCCCCCTCCCCAAGTTCTGACCACAGGGAAAAGGGGCACCTCCCAGACTCCCGGCCTCTCTATGAAAATTCCCTCATGTGCACATGATGTTGGGGGAACGCAGGGCCCGCTGGGACTGGCCCCTGGAAACCACTGGGGGTGCTCATGGGATGAGGCACAGCATGCACTGGTGACCTGCACTGGCTTCTGTGTGAGCCCAGCACTGCCACTAGCTCACTGGGGGGGCCTGGGCCACTGACATGACCTCCCTGTGTCAGCTGCCTGAAGAATGAGAACAGTAATAGTATCTGCTTACAGGGTTGTTGTCAGGATTAAGTGAGATAACATGTGCAAAGCACAGAACAGCGCCTGACACACAGTGAGTGCTCAACAAATGGTAGCTATTATTATTATTTTATTATTGTTAATGCCATCTGGGATCTGAATCCAACCCAAAGAGGCCATGTGTGCCCCACTTCACACAGTGCGGTGGGGAACTGAAGTCCCTAGGCTGCACCCCATGCCCGGCCTTGTGCCAACACTGCCCTGAATCTCTGAACAAAATCCGCCCTCTCCCCTCCACCGTAAGCAGCAACCTCCACCCAGATGTCTGCGCTCTGCTGACACCCAGCATCCAGCTTTGAAACATCTGGATGGCATATCTTGACTCTCTCTGTGAAGTCCAGATGTTTGGGCAGCGTATGGACTCCCCTTTCCGGCCTCCCCGAGGAGAGGGGCAGGGGGCTCAGCATGTTGTGGTGAACATCTGTGGTTGCAGGGAGGCTGGCCCATGCCTTCCCCGAGCCGGGCCTCCCGACCAAGCGCCCTCATGGGGGACAGAGGGATGGAGACAGGCCCTGCTCCAGGTCACTGCCTGCTGTGGGCTGGCTCTGTCCCCCTGCCTCTGTAGAATGTGAGCGTCAGCTGGCTTCCTTGCCAGGAGGGGCACTCAGGGCTGGTGGGAGCAGGGAAGGGCACAGGGTCTCTGCCAGCCTGAAGCCTGGGGACTGGGAGTGAGGAGCCTCCAAAGCTAGTCCTGGCTCTCCTATGCATTGCTGTGTGACCTTGGGCAAGCCACTCTCCCTCTCTCAGCCTTGCTTCCTGCATTTGAACAGTGAGGGGGCTGGGCCGGGTCAGTGGTTACTAAGTCTGTCCAGCGTCAGATCCCAGCGCTGCCCGCCCCCATTACCACCACCACTACCGAGACGCTAATTCCCTGGGTCTCAGGTGGGCCCGGGGCCCGGGAATTTTTAACAAAGGCCCCTAAGGTGTGCCTCCAATGTGGGAGCCACCGGCCCAGATGGTGTATAAGAACCTGCTGACCTTCTGGCGGCCTGTGTGCGATGTCTCTGGACCTGGTTCTCACAGTCACTCCGGAAGGCTGACGTCAGCTGCTCTGGCCGCAGACAAGCACAGAGGAGAGCTCACAGCCAGGTCAGGTGGCATTGGCAGAGTGTGTATGTGTGAGAGAGGAGGCACGTGGGTCTGCGTGTGCCATGATAAAGGGGTGTGAGTGGGGAATATGAGTGTGTCTGTCTAAAAGCATGTGCCTGGATGTGCATGTCATCAGAGTGTGCATGTGAGCATGTGTGTGCATGTGTATCTCTGAAAAGTATGTCATCAGAGTATATGTGTGTGTGTGTCCACTCAGCACCAAGACTGTGTTCTTTATAGCCCACTGCTCTCTTGTCACCTTTGTGATGCTGGGGAGGGACAGGTGCTGAAATGGCCCAGGAAGGGCCTCTTGCCCCTGCCTGCCCTCCAGCTGAGAGAGTGGATGCTTACCCCCACGGGGAGCTGCAGGGCTGGGCTCTGGCCTGGAACACACTGCTGTGAGTGGCTGGGGAGGGCGCTGGGGCCGGGTCAGCGAGGAGTGGGCTGCACAGCCAGGCCTGGCCACTCGGCTCAGCCCCCACCGCGGCCTTGACAGAGCCATGGCCTCGGGGAGGCAGCAGGGCCTCAGAGATCCCCCTCCAACGAGACATACTGCTGGGTGGCCTCCAGCCTGGGCAGAAGTTCCGCGGACCCCTCAGTTCTGCGTGTTGTCATTCAGCCCATTCTCAGAGCCTAAGAGGGTGAGTGACTTTGGCAAAGAGGGGACGGCTGGAGTGGAGAACTGGAGGGTCCCGGCCCGAGGCGCCTCCTCCGTGATCCAGGTCACCGCCACTATCTTGCCCTCTTCATCCTGCGCTGGACCCGTTTGCTCTTTCTTTTCCCCCAAAATGGGTCAGCCTCACCCAGCTACGCACACGCATACACATGTACCTTTGCAGGCAGGGGGCCAACCCCAGGATCCCTGTTTTCAGGCCCCATCCCAGCCCCTGGCTGGTGAGACCTTGTGCCTCCTGCTGGGGTGTCGTGAAGCCCAACCCAGCAAGGCCTGACGGCCCTGAGTCAGGAGGCCTGGTCTCTGCTCCCAGCACAGCCTTGGCCTTGCAGGGGGACCCTGGGCCGGATGGGAGCCAGGTGCAGTTGCAGGCAGATCCTGGCATCCCCCATGGAGATTAAGCAATAAGAACAATAACAATTAGGATCTTACTGAGCTCTTCCTATGTGCCAAGCACTCCTGGGAGCACTTTACATGTCATGACTGATTTGACCATCAAAGGACGGACGATAAGAGGTAAATGCTATTATTAGTCCTATTTTGCAGGAAGCCACTAAGGCCAGAGAGGTGAAGCAACTTGCCCAAGGTCACACAGGGAGTAAGCAGTGGAGACAGGATACAGAGCCACCCTGTGCTGAATCAGGTCACTTAATGGCACCTTTTCCGTTCCTTAGCACAAACAATGTGCCAGGCGCCCTGCCAAGCGCTTTCCATGCCTTCCCTGTCTCAGGAGCCTCCCGCTTCTTGAAGGACCAGAGCCGGAGGAAGAGGGAGCAGGAAAGGACCTGATGAGTGGCTGGGGAAGAGAGCCGTGGAAAGCTACGGAGGGCACGGCCGCAGTCGGCAAATTTTCTCCATAAAGGGCTAGAGAGTAAATATTTCAGGTGGTCTCTGTCGCAGCTACCTAGCTCTGCCACTGCAGTGCAAAAGCAGCCACAGATAGCACGGAAACGAATGAGTGTGGCTGTGAGCCAATAAAACGTTATTTATGGATGATGAAATTTAAATATGTATAATTTCCATGTGTCACAAAATAGTCTTCCTTTGATTTTTTTTTTTAACCATTTCAAAATGTAAAAAGCGTCCTCAGCCTGCGGGCTGTACAAAAACAGGGGTTGGGCCGCATTTGGCCCACGGGCTGTAATTTGCCAGCTCCCACGAGGGTTTAGTTTATGAGTACTGTGCTTTGTGGCTGTGCTGGTTCCTGCAATTCTTCAGCCAAATTGGAGCTCCTGTTCCCAGATGCTGCATCAAGCTAATCCAGAGTTCTGGATGAGAGTTGGACAATGGTTAGTCCTGATCCTGAGCTGGGATCCAGGTCTAAGCCAGGAACTCCTTTAAGGATTTGAGTTTTCAGCACCATCATTTCCTAGCCGAGTGATGTTGGACAAGTTTGTTAACCTCTGAATTAGATGAAATTCCCTTCAGGTGCAAAGGAGAGAACTTCAATTCAATTGCTTAAGCTAAAAAAAGACTTGTTGGTTCCTGAAATTGAGAAGTCTAGGAGTAGATCTAATAGCTTCAGGTACGGTTAGATCCAGGTGCTCAAATGATATTGTTTGGAGTCGATCTCTTTCCACCTCCTGGCTCTGTCTTTTCCAGTTGATTTTGTGCTTTACTACCGTCATCCTAAGAGGTAGTGCCAGCCATGGTGGTCTCGTCATTAAGATTCGGTGCTCTCACCTCCATTGCCTGGGTTCATTTCCCAGTCATGGAACCATACCACCTGTCTGTCGGTTGCCATATTGTGGTGTCTGTGGGTTGTTATGCTGCTGAAAGCTATGTCACCAGTATTTCAAATACCAGCAGGGTCACCCATGGTGGACAGGTTTCAGCAGAGCTTCCAGACCAGACAGACTAAGAAGAAGGACCTGGACACCCACTTCTGAAAAACATTGGCCATGAAAATCCTATGAATAGCAGCAAAGCATTGTCTGATATAATGCCGCAAGGTGAGGGGACGGCGCAAAAAGACCGGGCAGGGTTCCGCTCTGCTGTGCACAGGGTCACTAGGAGTCAGAATCAACCTGACGGCACTAAGAGGTGGCAGAAATGGCCACCAGCAGCTGAAAGCTCGCGTCCTCTCTGCTTAGCAACCCCAGTTGAAAGCAATGTCCACATCCCCAAACACTTAGCAAATTTCCAGAAGATGCTCACAGGCTTTGGTTGGTCAGGTTTGGGTCATGAAACTCCTGCTGAGTTAGTCACCATATCCAGAGGAGGCGGAATTCTGGGTTGCCCTTGCAGCCCACAGCAGGAACAGCAGCTGCCCGCCGCAGAATCGGAGGCTCGGTGTCCTCTTCGGTAAAAGGGGCATGCGACCCGCACTCAGTCAGGGCGGCAGTGGGGAACGGAAGCATCGTGACAGCCCTAAGCCACTGGAAAGAGGAAGGAAGGAAATGAGGTGCCTGTGGTCAGCCCTTCATCTGGGGACCTCTGATATCACACCACCACCTCTTGTTGAAAGACAGACCCACAGGATGTAAACTGGTACAGCCGCTGTGGAAAACAGCATGGCAGTTCTTCAAAAAATTAAAAATGGAATTACCATATGATCCACCTATTCTACTTCTGGGTATATACCCCAAGAATTAAAAGCAAGGACTCAAATAGACATCTGTACACCTATGTTCATAGCACCATTAATCACAACGGCCAAAAGGTGGAAGCAACCCAAGTGTCTATCAATGGATGAACAGGTGAACATAAGGTGGTATGTACATACGGTGAATGGTACTCAGCCTTTAAAAGGAAGGAAATTCTGACACATGCTACAACATGAATGAGGCGTGAGGATGTTATTCTAAATGAAACAAGCCGGTCATGAAAAGGACAAATACTGTATGATTCCACTTATAGGAGGCACCTAGAGCAGTCAGATTCAGAGACAGAAAGTAGAAGGGCGGGTGCTAGGGGCTGGGGGAGGGGAGAACAGGAGTTACTGTCTCATGGGCACAGAGTGTCAGTGTGAGGTGAGGAAAAGCTCTGGAGACGGATGGTGGTGATGGTTGTACAACAATGTGAATATACTTATGTGTTGTGCACCATGGAACTGTATACCTAAAAATGGCTACAGAGGTCGATTTTATGCTATATATGTTTTACCACTGTTAAAAACAAGTTTTTTTAAGAAAAGAAAAAGAAAGTCCCATAGAAGACAATTCTTAACTCAAAGATGATTAACTCCAAACTCCACGGAAAGCTGGGGGGTGAGGGCGCCATTGGGCGAACTCCCACCCGAAGCCCTCAAACCAGAATGGCCGGGTCCCCGCCTCTGCAGACTAATGGATAAAGAAGCTGAAAGGCCCACTTCTGTGCATCTTAGGGGCAGTGGGTGGTGAGGTTGTGGTTTGTTCTTGCTGTGCTGTCACTGAACACCTTCTGTCCTGCCCTCCGCACAGACACGGACAGAAGCAGTTGCTTCGAGTCCTGCCCTCATGCCCATCTCAGATGGAGGCCCTCCCTCCTGAGCCCTACAAACAAGGTCCCCAAGGCCTCTTGCCTGAGTGGAGGCAGGAGGTTCAGGGGATGGGCCTGGGGTCCCCACAGGCCATTGTGGCAGAGCTGGATCTGGACCCTGCATCGCCTCCTGAGAGCCTCTCCGACACTGCACTCAACTGCTGCGCTCTGTTCTGCACCCAGCGACCACACTGACCTTGAAAACTGCACCTCGACTAAGGTCACTCCTGCCTCAAACCCTCTAATGGCTCTTAGGATAAAATTCCAACTCCTCATCCTCCTGGAAAGCCAGCAGGTGCTGAGCCCTGGAGCTCTCCGGCCTCATCTCCGCAACCCCTTGGCCCTGGCCACAGGCTCACTCTCGATGCCTCCACCACAAGATACCCAGGGGCCTCTGCATTGCCCTTTCCTCCTCTGTGACTGCTCTTCTCCCAGCTTTCCCCAGGGCTGTCTCCATCTACTCCTTCAGGCTTCAACTCAAATACTATTGCCCAAAGAACCCTTCTCAGAGTGCCTGCCTGAAGTGGCCATTCCCAGTGAATCTCGGCTCTCTTTGCTTTGTTTCCTTCTTGGCACTCATCGGCTCAGACTCCCACAGGGGCAAGGGAGTGACAGCATAGCCTGTGTCATGCTGGCTGCAGTGGAAACTGTGGCAGCCACCATGCCTGGGTCCAACCCCACCGGATCCACCAAGCTCTGGCTTCCCTGGCAGCTGCCAGGAGGGGCTGGGAAATACAGTCCAGAATTACACAGCAGTCAGTTACATGGCGGATGGGGAGGAACCAGCAAAAACATCATTTGTTCTTTCTGCCCCGTCAGTGGCTTGTTCTGAGACACTGGTTCCATAGGGCCTCTCCAGGGATGTTCCACGTGATGGAGCAGCCAGCTGTGCTTTCTGAGAAGCTGAGGCTAGCTCAGTAACACACTACCTTGGTTTTGCTCTCCTTCCTCATTGCCTTATTTCCCTTCCCCTCACTCTTGCTTCCTCGGATTATACCCCACAATAAAGCATTAGTACGTAAGCTTTGCTGGAGACTCTGTTTTCTGGGGAATCCAGGCTAAGGTATTTACCTTTGCAAAATCAGCATAACACCTAGCAAAAATGAGTGCTAGAGAATATTGGATAGATGAATAGATGGATGGGTGGGTGGATGGTTGGGTGAGTGGGTAGATGGATGGGTGGATGGATGGGTGGGTGGATGGATGGATGGATAGATGGATGGGTGGGTGGGGGCCTGGGTGGATGGGTGGGTGGCTGGGTGACTGCGTAGATGGGTGGATGTGTGGATGGATGGATGGGTGGATGAAAGTCTTCACTAATAGAACACAGTAAGGAACTTTCTCGTAGTCATAGATGCAAATGTAGATATCCACATATTCAGGCTAAAAACATTGGTGCACACAGCTAGGGAAACGCTGCCACAGGTATGCCACCCCGTTCCCCTCCCAAATACTAAAAACACACACTCAGACACTCCTCCTGACCTGTGGATAACTCTGTCTCTTCCAGATCAAGCCTCTTATGAGTGAACCATGACTATATTTGCAAAGTTGGAAAAGAGGCTCCTGACACACGGAAGAGAACTGGCCAGTGGATAGATAATCCTCTTGAGAAAGGAGATGAGGGCCAACAGGCGTGCTCTTGCATACCGAACGCTGCTCTGAGCCCTGTGTGTACAAACTCACTAGAGCCTCGCAGCACCCTCTGAGGTAGATACTATTACTTCTTGCTTCTTATAACAAAGGAGGTAACTGAGACACAGAGAGGTCTAGAACCTTCCCCAAGTCACCCAGCCAGTAAGATGCTGAGGCTGGGTTTGAACCCATGGCCATCCGGCTCCAGCAGCTGTGCTCCCACCCACTGTTCTTGGAGAGAGTGGAGACGATTCTACTCTTCTTCTTCGCCAGCCCACCCTAGTGAGCCTGGTTTTCCCATCATCCCAGCCAGGGCAGCCTTCCACTCTAACCGCTCTCCCTCTCGTTTTACAATTGGGGAAAATGAGACCCTGAGAAGTGAAATAACTTTACAGAGAAAGAAGGAACAAAGCCAACCAGAGTTCCACAAAGTGCCAATAACATCGATATCATCGTGTCTCTGATTATAGATTTCATCACCTTGTGATGGGTAAAGACCTTTCACTCCATGGAGAGAAAGGAGGGCCTTGGGCCAGAGCTGTGGTTGAAAATTAAAAATTCTCTAGCGCAGCAACCAGGTCTCCAACTGAATAAGCTACAAAAGGTTAGAGAGCATGTCTGTCTAGTCCACCACGGCAGCCCTGCCCGCTGCCCAAGCTCCAGGCTGCATGCAGGAGACATTCAAGTGATAACAGCAACCCTTCACTGAGCCCTTACTGCCTGCCGGGCGCTGTTTGAACCACTTCACTTGTATTAACTCACTGAATCCTCTCAACACCCTTATGCAACTGAGTCTGTTATTATCTCCATTTTACAGATGGGGAAACTGAGGCACAGAGCCCTTAAGTAACTCACACACAGCACACAGCTAGTAATGAGTCAATGAATAAAGAAATGTCTGTTATGTCATCTCTGAGTCCTCCTAAAATGTCCCACCCAGGACCTCAGAGAACGCAGAGTCCACCCCAAGGCAGCAAGGTGTTCCTCTCCCTTCAGCAGGTAGTATGTGCAGTATTCTGGGGAGGAACCTGGAGAGTCTTCCCAGATGAGACCGGGCTGGGAGGACT
Source organism: Equus przewalskii (assembly GCF_037783145.1). Lineage (NCBI taxonomy): Eukaryota > Metazoa > Chordata > Mammalia > Perissodactyla > Equidae > Equus > Equus przewalskii. The sequence goes on along the minus strand of NC_091831.1, from coordinate 57,999,700 downwards.
GGTGGTCAGCGGGGCCAGGGGGGAAGCAGCCTGCGGAGGAAGCATTTTGTTTGCTATTCTGGAGGTGCTAAGCGGGAAGGTGGCAGTGCCTCACACGCACACTCGCACACACAGTGTCTCGGCTGACAGGAAGAGGAAATGCCTTGCATTTTCCGGCCACTTGTCCCCAGGCCAAGCCTAGATGCCAGCCCTAAAAATACAGCCTGGAAGCAGAGCTATGCTAACAGCTCCCCCGTCTCTGCTGCCCTCCCCTCCTTCCCTCAGGTTTATTTTTGAATGAAGACACTGCCTGAAAGGAACTTGATGCTGGGGAAACCTGAGCCCATTTCTTTCCTGTCTCCTTCCATTCAGGTTTCTGGAGATGGGGAGAAGGGAGGGAGGGAAGCAAAGGGGATGGGACAGAGAGGGTCACATACAGGCCCTTTCTGCATGATTTGATGACCTGGTTGGCAGTTAGAATTTGTCAAGCTGACCACCATGCGAGGCACAGCATGGGGAACAGGAGTCAAACACGCCCTCTCTGCCCTCAAGGCACTCACAGTCTCCACGAGGCAGGGACCAAACAAGAAAGAAAGCACACGGCCTGAGGCTGACTCCAGGGTCCTCCAGCCGGTCCTGAAGGGCCACTCCTTTGTGCCTGCCCAGAACTTACCAAGCAAATAAAGCCCCGGATGAGTGAAAGACAGAAGACCGCACTGCTGCGTACAACTGGAAACAAGGCAAGGCTGTCTACTCTTTCCAGCCCTATTGTACCTTGTACTGGGGTTGAAGCCAGTGCAATAAGGCAAGAAAAATAAACAAAAAGCATCTAGATTGAAAAAGAAGAAGCAAAACTGTCTTTATTTGCAGATAACATGATCTCCTACATAGAAAATCCTATAGAACCCACAAAAAAGCTACTAGAATTAATAAGTGAGTTAGAAGGTTGTAGAATTCAAGATCAATATACAAATGTCAATTGTATTTCTATATACTAGCAATGAGTAATCACAAACTGAAATTTAAAACACTGCCATTTACAATACCATAAAAAAGTATGAAATATTTAGGGATAAATCTGACAAAAGATGGGTAAGACGTGTACATTGAAAACTACAAAGCATTGCCGAGAGAAATTAACCAAAAGAACTAAATAAATGGAGAGATATACTATGTTCATAGATTAGAAGATTCAATATTGTAAAGATGTAGATTTTATGCTAAATTGATCTATAGATTCAGTGGAATCCCAATCAAAATCACAGAAGGCTTTTTGGTAGAAACTGACAAACTGATTCCAAAATTTTATGGAAATACAAAGAACCTAGAACAGTCAAAATAACTTTGAAAGAGAATAAAATTGAAAGACTCTATCTGATTTTAGGACTTATTATAAAGCTATAATAATCAAAGCAGTATGGTATTGGTGTAAAGATCAATGAAAGTAGTAGTCCAAAACTAGATCCACATATATATGACCAACTGATTTTTGACAGACGTGCCAGGAAATGGGTAAAGGATAATCTTTTCAACACATAGTGCTGAAACAATTAGACAGCGATATACAAAGAAGGAGGGCGAGGAGGAGAAGAAAAAGAACAACTTGGATTCATACCCTGCACAATATACAAAAATTAACTCAAAGGATCATAAACCTAACTGTAAGAGCTAAACTTATAAAACTTCTGGAAGAAAACATAGGAGAAACTTACTGACTTTGACTTTGTCAAAGATTTTATAAATAGGATGTAAAAAGAACCATCTATAAAAGAAAAAAATAAATAAATTAGACTTCATCAAAATTTTAAAAGTTTGCTTTTCAAAAGATATGGCTATAAAATGAAAAGATAGGTCACACGTTGGGAAAACTATTTGCAATACATTTATCCAACATAGGTCTTCTATCTAGACTTCATGAAGAACTCTTAGAACTCAGTAACAAGACAATAAACAGCCCAATTTTTTTAAATGGGCAAAAAATTTGAACAGACACTTCACCAAAGATTTGGATGACAAATAAGCACATGAAAAACTGTCCAACATCAGTAGCCATTAGAGAAATGTACATTAAGAGCACACTGAGATACCACTACTCACATGCTAGAATGGCTAAAAATGGCTCTAGAAGACTAACCATACCAAGTGTCACCCAGGATGTGGAGCAACTGAAATGCTCATACACTGCTGGTGGGAAGGCACAATGGTGCAAGCATTATGGAAAACAGTTTGGCAGTTTCTTTTTACTCAGGTATTTACCCAAGAGAAATGAAAGCATATGTCCACGCAAATATGTATTCACAAATGTTCATGGCGGCTTTATCTGTAACAGCCAAAAACTGGAAGCAACTCAAATGCCCATCAACAGGTAAATGGATATACAAATTGTGGTATATCTACACAATGGAATACTACTCAGCAATAAAAAGTAACGAACTATTGGTACACACAACAGCATGGACGGACATCAAAATAATTAAGTTGAGTGAAAGAAATTGGACCCCTCAAAAAAGTACACAATGGATGGTTCCATTAATACAAATTCTAGAAAATGCAAACTAATCTAAAATGACAGAGAGCAGATCAATTTGGGGGGTGATGGATATGTTCATCATCTTGATTGTGGTGATCATTTCACAGTGTAAGGGTATGTCAAAATTTATCAAATTGGACACTATCCATATATAATGTGTAGTTTATTGTCTGCCAGTTATATTTAAATAAAGCTGTAAAAGACAAAAGTTTTCTTTAAAAAATCTGAGGATGGGCCCAGGCAAGGATTCTTAACTGAGTTTTGGTTGTGGCTTTCTGAGAATATGATGAAAATCACAGAAAGTCCCATATGCAGGGGTCCCACCCACGATGGACCTCCAGAGACCTGTGAGGCCCACCCTCAGATGCCACCCTCCACATTCTTGGTCTACAGCAGTTTCGATGACCACACGTGTTAATATGCTGGTTCTCCACACAAAATAATGCTGGGCAGACCCGTTCCCTTCAGTATTTCCCACCCTTACCTGGTCTCTTTTTGGACCAACAACACGTGTTTACAACAAAGCCAGTAGAGATTACAAGGAGGCATTGAACACTGAGATAGAGCTAAGGAGTTGGACTCATCGTGGGTCATGCCTGGGGGCTGCCCTCTGATGCGCTGTGCACTGATGCCTGGACTCTTGGACCCTACATATGACAAAGACTTGGAGCAGCCATCCTGGGGGAGCTGGAGAAACCGGAGCAGGCTCCACTTTCACCGTCTTTCTCTCCTGCCTGGGTCTCCCAAACTCAGGCCTCCTCCATCACAGGCAGACACGTGGCATAGCCTGTAATGAGATGGGCCTGACCGCCGGTGCGTCCTCGGCTACTGAGCCTTGACTCTGGACACAGGCTGACTCCCGACTCTGTGAGAATGACCCCAGACCCTAGCCACAGGCTGACCCCTGGCCCTCGCCCCAGACTGAATTCTAACTCCCATCACTGCTGATCCTGATACTGACCCCACACTGACTCCCACGTGGTATAAATCACAGAGGAGTCCAGACAAGGAACTGTCCGCGCTCAGGGCTGAGCACCTCTTGGTGGAACATAGCAAAAGTCTTGTTTTCAGTCCTGTTGCCTCTAAACGTGAGACGACGATGATGATGATAAGGCAAAGATGAGGAGGTGGGAAGGTCCTCAGTGTGATTTGACTGTGTGAGCAAACACTTCCCACCTTGAAATCTGGAGACTGAGAATCAGCCTGCGCTCCCCTCCCCTGATCCTCCCCCATTTCCAGGGGTTACTGGTCCCACCCCATCCTCTGAACCTCCAGGCTCCTCCACTCCGGGAGTCCCTGGGGAGAAGTAGCTCAAACCTCCCAGCAGAGGGCGCCCCGTGCCTTCTAACTCGGCATGGTGGCCTGTTTCCTGGGTGCCAGGGCCAGAGTCCTTGGCACACACTGACCCAGCTTGGCTGCTGGGCAGCAGGAGGGGGTTCCTGGCAAGATGGCTCCTTGGGCTCCCCTCCCAGCAGCCAAGTCCTTCCTGACTTGTGCTCTGTCTGTGCCTTGGCATCAATGGTGTCAGTGGGTTCAGAGATGCCTTTGGGCTGGAGCCTTCAAGTGTGGCTGCCCTCCCTTGATGCCTCAAAGAGCCCTGACAGTTAGTGGGCACCCACCACAAAGTGCTACGGTTCTTTGGCCTTCCTAGCCTTCCCCTGGCCTCTGGAATCAGGTCCCTGCCCTCCAAGAGTTCTAATCCAAGCATCCTTGACCAGGGTTTTAGCCTAGTGGCTCTCAGCCATGGCTGCCCACCAGAAGCACCTGAAGAGCTTCTTAAAAATATTAGTGCCTTGTCCCACCCCCAGCCAATCAAAAGAGACTCTGGCGTGTGGCTGAGGCATAGTATTTTGTTATGAGTTCCCAGGTTGAGAATCAAGGGGCTAGAAGGTCTGACAGAGGCCCTGGCCCTTGCTGCTCCCGGTGTGGTCAAGGGCCAGCAGCATCTGCATCACTGGCAGAGTCTGGGGCCCACCCCATCCTAAGTCCTAATGTCCTCGTGAATCCAGATCTGCCTTTTTACAAGGCCCCAGGGGATTCACGGGCACAGTAACATCTCAGAAGTGCTGACTTAGAAGCAAAGCCACAGCTCCTGACATCCAGAGGTTGATTTCATGATCAGGCTTCAGGGAAGCAGAGCAAAAACAGAGGGCACAGCAAGGATGCAGCCTGATGGAGAAGGGCCTCCCTGGAGCAGAGAGGGAAACCCACCTGGGAAGAGAGCTTGGAGCCAGCCACAGAGAGCTGTGACCGGCAGACGGGGTGGAGCATTTCCTGTAGACAAAGGGGGCCCTCGAAGATTCTTGAGCAGCAAACTGCCTGAAAATAAGAGCTTAGAAAATCTGGAAGAGAAGGCAGTGAAATAGAAGAGCGACTTGCTTTCCACAGCCCCGGGCAGGGTGATTAATAATGAAAATAATAACAAGGAAAGGAATAGCTAAAATTTTTTGGCTCCAACTATGTTCCCAACATGCTTCAGAGTACTTGTTTTGGTTACAAGTAGAGTGGAGGTTCAGCTGGTGCACACCGGGCAGGCTTCTGGGGGCATCTGGACTGATGGGTCAGTGTCCCCAAAGTCCCTGTTGTCAATCACGTTGAATGTCATCCCTGGTCACATCTAGGCCTTTGTCAAACAGACCGCGTGCCACCCATGGGTGGTCAAGTAGCGTAGCCACATGGAGCCTCCATCTCTTTCGTGCTAAATGGAGTTAACAGTAACTCCACCTCCCGGGCTTTGGTGAAGATTGAAGGAGAGCGTTACATAGAGTACTGAGCAACACGTCTGGCACACAGTAGGGTCAGTAAATGGAGCTCTTGTTACTTGGCAAAGAGACCCAGGTGAGGGGGTGACCCTTGAGACTGGAGACTGGGTATGTAGTCTACACCCCACTTCAGACTCCTGGACTGCCCCCCACCCCCACTGGACCATGGGCAAGGGCTCCAGGTTCCTGCTCCCACTCCGCCCCTTTGCTCCAGTGGAGCAGACCCAGCTCCTCCCAGACTGCGCCTGCTGTGGGGGCAGCCTCCTCTCCTGCTGTTCCTTCAGCCGGGATCCCTTCCCCTCTGCCTTTGGATTAACTCTTCTTGCCCCTTGAAAACCTAGCTCAGTGAACAAAAGAGAAACTGAGTCACGGGGCACAGTCCCTGAGTGCTGAGGCTGGGTTAGAAACCCCCGCCTGCACTGTGACCCCCCAACACCCTGTGGCCATTGCCCCAGTGCTGTGCCCACTGTCATCTCAGGTGTCCTGTCTACCTCCCCCGCAGGCTGTGCCAGGGCTCCCTGGGGCCAGGAGCACTCAGGCTCAGCGCTGTGGCCCGAGAGCTTGCCCCAGCAGCTGGAGGGATGTGGGCAGGCCATAATGTTGAGTGAGTGAGTGAATGAATGAATGAATGAACACTCCCTGCCAGAGTCGTTCCTCCAATGCCCCGTATGATCCACCCAGAGTCCCTGCTTATGAGGGGAGGTGGTGTGACCTCATTAAGGGCTGGAATCATCATTGTCATAATTATTATTAACCCTTAGCTTCCTGGGCTACCAAACAAGCCCGGCTCTGCAGAGTGGAGACCCCCAGGGTGCAGGAGCCCCCAGCCCAGCCTCGGCATCTGTATGAGGATTTCAGGCCAGGCAGTCAGCCTGGTGTGCAGGCTGGAAGGGTTGGGAGGGCCCTCCACAGCTCCTCTAACCTCTCAACGCAAACCCCTACTGGGAGCGGGTCAGGCAGCGCAGGGACTTCCCTTGACTGAGATCCAAAATCTCCCTCACTTTACAGCTGGAATCCAGGGCAGAGCCCTCTGACACTGCTGTCCCACCTCATTCCAGCGAGGGTCAGACCTGGCAGATCCCCCACCCCCTGACTTCTCCTCCTTCCCTCACCTTTACCCCCAAGTCATAGGTCATTGTTCCCCAAAGTGGACACAGATCTTGAGGGGTGTTCCCAGTCAAACGCTCCACATCACATTTCCACCCTGCACCCCTAGTGCTTCCTAATGCACATTTGCTTCTAAACGCCCTGACAAGTCCTGCAATAAAGAACCCGTTTCCCTCCTGTATTTGTTTCCTGGGGCTGCCCTAACAAATTACCACAAATGTGGTGGCTTAAAACAATATAAATTTATTCTCTTACAGTTGTGGAGGCCAGAAACCCCGCATCAAGGTGTTGACAAGCTGTGCTCCCTCTGAAGGCTCTAGGGGAGAATTTCTGCCTTTCAGCTTCCCCTGGCTGCAGGCATTCCTTGGCTGGGGCTGCGCAAGTCCAGTCTCCGCCTCCACCTTCAAATGGGCTTCTCCCCTGTGTATCTGTGTCTCAAACCTCCCTCTGCCGTTCACATTCGCTGGACTTAGGGCCCACCCTGAATCCAAGATGATTTCATCTCGAGATTCTTAATTACACTTGCAAAGACCCTTTTTCCAAATAAGGTCACATTCAGGGCTCTGGGACTGGGACTTGGACGTATCCTTTTGGGGCCACCATTCCGCTCTGCACACCTCTGTTCAACCCAGAACTCCCCAAACTGCTTACGGAACTGGCCCCGCCTTTTTCATGAACGTAATTTATAAAGCACCGTTCGTTCGGGGAGTGCCATCCCACGTCCAGGAGCCCTGGAGGCTGCTATCTGGGTCGTCAAGTCCCACTCCCACCGCCGCGTTGTAGATGAAGATGCTGAGGCTGGAAAGGTGCTGCTCCTTGTCTAAAGTCAGCCAGGGAGGCATAGGGCCGCATCTGGGCGAGGACTCAGAAGTGCTGACAGCCAGACAGCTGCATCTTACCGCGATGCTAATTCCTGAAAGCTCACCTCCCTCCCGGCCCCAGATGAGTGCCCGTGGCCTGTCTGACCTGACAGTCCCCAGGCCCCTCACAATGGGGGTCTCTGAGGAGAGCGCCAGTGGGGCCCTCCACGCAGCAGGACAGCTGCCGGCTGGGCCTCAAGGAGACCTGGAAAATAAATGACGAGGATGGGCTTGGGGCTCGGCCCCTGGGGCTGGAGATTGATGCGGCCACAGCCAAAGCGACATAATGGGCCTTGCGGCTGGCCAGGCAGGAGATAAAAGGCAAGGGACATAAATAACGCAGGGGACAAAGGGTGGGCAGCCTGCCGAAGGAATCAATCCTTGCTCCCGGGCAGGCTCAGTGTGGGAGTCAGGGTGGGAGGGAGGGCAGTGAGGGGGCTGCCAGCTGCCCCCGGGCCCTCTTAGTCACACTCACCCTACATGGGCGGCAATGGCGGCTGGTGAGTCCCGCCTGGGGCACCAAGTCACGCAATTGGTGAAGGCACCCTCTCTGCCTCCGTTTCCTCCTCTGTGAAAGGAGATGAGTTCAGGCCAGTGTTTCCTGAGAGCAGTCCGCGATCACCTACACCAGCGTGCCCTGGAAAGCTTGTCCAACAGGCAGCGTCCTGCGCCCCACTACAGACCCATGAGTTAGGGGCCCTGGGGGAAGGTCCTGGACCAGCGCGGCGCAGGGGCTGCCCGGGTGTGAGGCCACTAGATCCTTCCATCATATGGATTAGACGGATAGATAAGTAGGTGGGCGAGCAGGTAGATGGCTGGATGTTTGCATGCATGATGGGTAATAGATGTCTGCCACCATTTATCAACCCTTTGCTGTGTATTAGGCTGAATTCTTTGCTTGTGTTTATCCAATTCAATTTTTACTTTATTTCCCCCACTTTGCAGAAGAAGAAACTGGTTCAAAGAGTTTCCGTGATCCTCTAGGGTGAGTGCAGGGCCAGGATTCAGCCTGGGTCCGTGAGAGCCCAGAGCCAGGGCTCCTTACCACAACAGTGGACTGCCCCCATGACCAGCGGACGCTGTGTGTGTGCATGCGTGTGTGCATGTGTGTGCATGTGCGTGTGGTGATCCTCTGGGCGGTGAGCATTAAAAATTTATCTTTACAACCCTGACATCCCTCAAACCAGAATCTGATCAGAGAGCCCCCATCCCCACCCCCTCCCTGGGCCCCTGCTCTCTCTGGGCCTGAGGGCCTGGCGAGAGCGAGAGGGCTCTGGAGAGGTGCCGAGCCCCTCTCCAGCCTGACAGAGAGTGAGGACGAGGAGGAGAGCGAGCCTCCTGAGCACTGGCTCCAATTGCCGTGTGGGCAGTCCTCATGACACGTGGGAAGCAGACTGTCTTCCCTGGTGCTCCTGCGCCCCTCCTTTCCTTTTAAAAGAGCCCCAAACCTTCTCACTTCCCTAATTCTCGAAGGAACCAATACTCCTTTGCCCTTTCCTCTGGCAGGAGCCCTTCTGCCTCCCAGAGGTCATGGGGAAGAGGGGCTGAGGGTCTCTGGGCAAGGATTTCCAGTGCATTGAGGACAAAGGGTGGCCTGAACCTGGCCTTCGGGTCTGATTTTCCAAGAGACACAAAGAGAAAGGCTCTGCTCAGGTGGGCCTGCTGCAGAGGGAAATGGAAACCAGATGTGTGGGCCTTGGGGGGACATCTACTCAAGACCGGGGCATTAGCACCTCATTCCCACTGTCCTCAGCCATGGCTTGGGGTCACTGGAGGGGAGCAGAGCCCTCAGGGAGAACGGGCCTCCCAGCTGCCTCTTTCACTCAGATGAGATGAGAGGGGAAGGGAACCCTCCTGAGCCATGAAAGCTGCTGGACAGGCAGATCGAAACAGGAGTTCTGCTGGTCAGGGCCAAGACACAGAGGCCCGAGGCATGAAATTGCTGGAACAGGATCACATAGCAGCGCCGTTTGGACGAGGTACGACCCGGTCATCCATTCTTCCCCTGGAGTTCCGCCATTGTCATTCCTTTGTGGCAAAACAGGTCCCGGTGAAAATTAAGCTGCTCCTGATAAGAGCAGGATGTTAAACCGTTTCCAGCCATTCCTCCCTGGGTGCTACTTAGGTGGTCATGGCCTGGAATTTTCAGCTGGGCAATAATTTTCCATAATCTAGTCTCGTGGTTCTCAATCCTGGCTGCACGTTCAAACTACCTGGGGGAGTATTTAAAAAAGCACACAGGGGGCCCACCTGGTGGTGTAGTGGTTATGTTCGCGTACTCTGCTTTGGTGGCCTGGGGTTCCTGGGTTCAGATCCTGGGCATGGACCCACACACTGCTCATCAAGCCATGCTGTGGTGGCAACCCACATACAAAATAGAGGAAGATTGGCACAGATGATAGCTCAGAGACAATCTTCCTCACCAAAAAAAAAGCATGCGGGTGCCCCAGTGCCTGCACAGAGACTCTGATTCAATGACTAGGGTGGGGCCAGGTGTATTTTAAAGCTCTCCAGAGTGCAGCTCCACCGAGCTTCCAACACCCTTTGGTGTTGGTGACCCTTTCAGGCCGGCAAAACCCTTTAGTCTCCCTACTCATGACTTCTGGACCAGCAGCATGGGCAAACTGAGGAGCTTATTAGAAACACAGACCCTGGGGCCCACCCTAGACCCCCTGAATCAGAACCTGCCCGAGCGAGCCCACCAGGTGATTCACAGGTGGACTAAGATTTGAAAAGTACTAACTTACAGGAAATACCGGCCTTTGCTCCCACCTTATTCCTGAGGCCTCTGGGCAGAACAGGCTTTGTATTCTCTCTCTTTCCTTTACCAGCCCCAGCAGCCTCCTCCTGGCCTCACCTCCCCCCAAATCCTTTTCAGCCTCAAAGGCTGCTTGTCTGTGGTGGGAAAGAGCTGAGGGTGTGTGTGGGTACCTCTCTTTCTGCACGGCTCTGGGAGGGCCCGGGACCTCTTCCCCCCAGAGAGAGTGTTTGGGTGATTTACTGCTTCAGACGCTGGGACGGAGGGACAGGGGCGCTGGGAGACAGGGCACGGCTGGCAGGCAGCCTGACCAAACACCACCGTCAGCAGCCGCCTGGGCCCTTGAGGAGCAGGCCTCGGAGGGGCATGAACTCCACGCAGAGAAAGATGGGCTGCTTTGTTCTTCTCTTTTAACAAGCAAGGCTGGTTCCGGGGACATATGTGTGCATATGTTGCCAGGCCTGTTCTGACCTGGGCTGCACCTGCTGGTGCTGTTCTCAAGACCCACACACCCCCCAGTGTGTCCCCACCCCCGAGCTACCCACCTCTGCCTCTGCTCCCTTTCCTCACAAACCCATCAGCTTCCGGAGTTTCAGGAAAGGAAGGCTGGGCTGGAACTGAGGCTGCAGGTGGATCCGTGACCATGCAGAGGCGCAGGGGTGGGCCAGAGGGCGACACAGGGGCTCCAGATCCAGAGTGGCACTGGGCCCACTGAGGTCCAGGGCATGGGGTGAAGCCAGTAGGGAGGTTTCCCCTCACTAGGAGGCACTCAAAACTGAGTCCCGTGATGCCAGGGTAAAGCATGGCCATGTAAGAAGGGAGAGCTGGCAGGGGTGGAAGGGGCATTTTTAAGGAGGGTCAGTGTGTTAGAGATATTTTCTCAACTATGTCACTCTCCTGACAAAGAAGGGACCTTCTGGAAGGGAAAGACCTTCTCTTGTTTTCTCCAAAGCATCTCGCAGAGTGCTAAAAACAGCATGGTGGTCAATTGAGAATGAGTAAGAAATAAAGAAAAGATCAATGGATGGATAGGTGCAAGGGCGGATGGAGAGTGAATAACTAGGACTTCTCATTCCAACATTATAGCAAACTAGATGCTTGGAAAGGCCCTCTTGCTAAACAACTAGATCCTGGATAAATTATAACACGTTTTTAAACACAATTCTGAGCTTCCAGAATGTTAGGGAAATATTCAGAGGAGGAAAAAAACCCACAAGGAGCTGAAACCCAAAGGTGATATTGACATGAGGGTAAATATATTTATTGGTAACATCAAAGAGAGCCACCTGCAAGTTGGGGGAGCTGAAATTGATACTTCTAAATTAAGTGTGGGACCCTTGAAAGGGTCCACAGGGGTTCCAGGTCAGAGGTTCCTCTCTGGCTCCCAGCCAAGCACAAATCCTCTCCAGAGGAAGGCACTCCCAGTGGAGATCCTTGTGATGCCCAAAGGTTAAGTTTAATAAAATGTGCACTCACAATCAAAAATTATCAAAGACACAGGAATACGAGTTGCCACAGGTTTAGATTCCTGAGGAATACAAATGCTGGAATCCTCAAACATAGACAATTAAATAACTATGTTTGAAATATTTAAAGAAATGCAAGATGTAACATACAAAAAAATGAACCAGGAATAGGAGACTACAAAAATCACAGGGACTTCAGCTTTCTGCCAGGAGGGAGTAATAAGGTCTTTGACTTTACCTTCCTCTGTAAACTAGAAAGCTAGGGGGAAAATATATGGAACGACTGTTTTCAGACAGTGGACAATAGGCAACCCAGGACTGAAAGAAGAGAAACGAATGAGATAAAATTTAGCTCAATTTTCTGCATGGAGAACATTTCTGGAATGCAGATCACAGCACGGGAAATGAAACAGAGTCCAGTGGTCTCAACTGAGTTGAAGAGAGAGAAACTGGAGTTTGGGGAGGCCACGGCACCTAGAACTTGTAGGGCAGGGTACCAGAGAAACGAGTTATGCAGAGAAAGGGCTTCTGAAATCCACATGGAGTCCCTTTGAATCTCTGGCTGAATTCCAATCTATGTTGCATAAAGTAAATACCCAAGGCTGAGCAAAGACTGTCTGGGAAACAAACGATTACCAGGGGGCTGTATGCTAAAAACTCTCCAGAGCCCACACAGGGCTAGGAATCGCTGGAGTTGTTTGTTTTTCACACAGCTCTCCAATTGTTTGGGCATCTTTCATTGAAAAAAGATGTCTCCCATTATTACCTCTATGTAAGATTTTACTGGAGGTCCTAGTCACTGCAATAAGTTAAGAAGATATAAATGCTTCCAGATTAAACAGAAGAATTACAGGGGCTGGCCCCGTGGCCGAGTGGTTAAGTTTGCGCGCTCCGCTGCAGGCAGCCCAGTGTTTCGTTAGTTCGAATCCTGGGCGCGGACATGGCACTGCTCATCAGACCACGCTGAGGCAGCGTCCCACATGCCACAACTAGAAGAACCCACAACGAAGAATACACAACTATGTACCGGGGGGGCTTTGGGGAGAAAAAGGAAAAAATAAAATAAAAAAAAATAAAAAAAAACCCAGAAGAATTACAGTTATCTTCATTTTTAGGCAACAAGTTTGTGTACACATAAAATTTTAGGAAACCTATAAAGAAGTTATTAGAGTGATAAGTGAGGTGAGCAAGGTTGCAGGATACAAGGTTAATATATAAAAACCTATTATATTTCTATATGCTAACAGTGAAGAACTGGAAATTGAAGTGGAAAAATACCATTTACAAGAGGGTCCAAAAATACTTAGAAATAAATTTAATGAAATATGTGCAAGATCTGTACACTGAAAACTACCAAACAAATGGTGAATATTTCATGCTCATAAGTCAGGAGTCTCAATACTATAAATATGTCAATTATCCCCAAATTGATCTATACATTTAATGCAAATCTAGTGAAAATTCTAGAAGGCTTTTTTTTTTGGTAGAAATTAACAAGCTGATAATAAAATTCATATGGAAATACAAAGAACCTAGAATGGCCAAAACAATATTGAAAAGAAGAGCAAAATTAGAAACTAACACTACTTGATTTCAAGACTTATTATTAAGCTATAGTAATCAAACGATGTAATATTGGTATAATGAGAGGCACATTTATAGCTCAATGAACAGAATAGAGAGTCAGAAGTAAGTCCACACATATATGGCAGCAAATTGATGTTACAAAGCTACTAAGGTACTTTAATGTAGAGAAAAATAGTCTTTTCAACAAATCGTTCTGGAACAACTGGATGGCCATATGAAAGAAAAAATCTCAACTTCTACTTCATACTATACACAAAAGTATTTAAAATGGACAAAGACCTAAATGTAAAAACTAAAACTTCTAGAAGAATGTATAGGAAACAGTCTTTGTGACTTTGAGACAGGACACAAAAAGCATGAACCATAAAGGAAAAAATTCATGAATTGAACTTAATTAAAATTAAAATTTTTTATACTCTTGGAAAGACACCATTAAGAAGATGAAAAGGCAAGCCATAGATTGGGAGAAAGTATTCATAATACATATATTTCACAAAGGGTTTGCATCCAGAATATCTAAAGAACTATCAAAGTCCTAAGAAGATAAGCAACTCAATAAAATCTGGGTAAAAAAGTTGAGTAGACATTTCACCAAAGGAAAATATGCAAATGGCCAACAAGCACATGAAAAGATGCTTAACTTCATTAGTCATCAGAGAATGCAAATTAAAACTACAGCTAGAGTTACCACTACAGGTTTACTCAAATGGTTAGAATTAAAAGTTTGACAACACCAAGCATTGGTGAGGGTGTGAAGCAACCGGAGCTCTCATAATCTGCACGTGAATGTTATGAACAGCTTTATGCATAGGAGCCCCAAACTGGAAACAATTCATATGTCCACAGCAAGAAGATGGTTAAACAAATTGTGGTATATCCATACTATGGGATATTACTCATAAATAAAAAGGGGCAAAATAGTTATACACATAGCAGCATGAATGAATTTCATATTGTTATGCTGTGTCATGAGTTGAATTGTTCCTCCAAAAAAACGTGTTGAAGTCCTAACCCTGGTACCTGTGAATGTGACCTTATTTGGAAATAGGGCGTTTGCAGATGTAATCAAGTAAAGATGAGGTCATAGTGGATTGAGGTGGGCCCTAAATACAGTATGACTGGTGCCCTTACAAGAAGAGAAGAGACACAGAAAGACAGAGACACAAGGAAGGACGCGTGGGAAGGTGGAGGCAGAAGGAGAGGGATGCTGCCACAAACCAAGGACCTCCAAGGATGCTGGCAGCCACCCAGAGAGAGGCGTGGAACTGATCCTCCTTCACAGCCTCCAGAAGGAACCAGCCCTTCTGACGACCTAATTTCAGACTTCTGGCTTCCTGAGGGAGTAACCTTCTGTTGATTTAAGCCACCCAGTTTGTAGGACTTTGTAATGATTGCCATGAGAAACTAATACGGTGTGCAAAGGAAGCCAGATACCAAAAATCATACTGTACAATTCCTATTTTTATGAAGCTCTGGAATCTAATCTATAGTGACAGAAGGCAGATGAGTGGTTTATCCCAGCCCATCTGGGGCTGGGATGGAGGTTTATTGGAAAAAGCCATAAAAGAACCTTTTGGGGTGGTGGAAATGTTCTCTATCTTGATTGCAGTGGTGGTTACATGGGTGCATAATATCATTTGTCAAAATTCAACAAATGATATCCTTAAAATGGGTGACAGATCTGCAAAGGAACCAGACTGAACTTTTGGAAACAAACAAAATGTGTAATCATCCAAATTAAAAACTCAGTGTATGGCCGTTTTGTGCTGGGTTGAGTCTGAGATATTGGTATGAACTCATTTATTTTAATATAAATATAGATAGAATCATAGATACAGGTGATAGATGTAGGAGTGTGTACACATGGGTTAGTACACACACATACGTTTCCCAGCTCTGTCTGCTGAGAGGACCTGGATGTAGCAACATCCAGGAGCAATGAGCACACTTTGTGCCCAGATCTTGGTTTCTAAATACCATTGTCCAATGAAAGGAACCAGGTTCCTTGATGATATGCCTGATTCTATGTCTGGGGCAGGAAAAGTACAAGATGAGCCTCAAGCATTGTGTGGTGCCAAGAATAAGGAAGTGCTTTTAAAAAAAGTCAAAAGGCACAGGAGCCAAACTAAAAGAACTTCCAGTGGCCAGAGCTGCAACGATTTGAGCAACAAAACAAATCCTCATGAATCCATTGTAATGTAAATAAATGATTTAATAATAAGTAAACGAGAGAAAAGAGAACTCTTTCCTATGGAAGAATTCTAATTAATAAATGAGGGAGGAAGAAGGAAAATAGAAAATCACCATTACTACATCCCAGTAATGATTGCTCAGGCAAGAGCCACTGATGGATGCTAAAATTAGTGGGCAAAACGATCAGGAGAAACAGGATATGTGCATAGCCTCAAAGCTTCTCCCTGCAAACACTTACTAATTACGGTGGTGTTTCTAACACGTGTCCACAAAGTCTTTGATACTCCTCTCTCCAGGCAGTTAGCTTAATTCCCTCTCCTTGAGTGTGGGCTGGATTTATGTCTCACTTATAATTAATAGCTACGGAGAGGGGAAAAGAGTAACATCTATACTGGAGAAATCTGGCAGATAACACCTTAATCGAGTAAGTCAAGGTTAACATCACCAACAACAAGACACATTGACATCATGTGCCCTCTGACGTGATGTGGTAAGAAGGGCATATTGCCTCTCTGATTCTTCCTGCAAATCCGTGTCCCTAGTCTAATCGTGAGACAACATCAGACAAATCCACACCAAGGGATGTTGTACTAATGCCCGACAAGTATTACTTG
This sequence comes from Equus przewalskii, assembly GCF_037783145.1. Lineage (NCBI taxonomy): Eukaryota > Metazoa > Chordata > Mammalia > Perissodactyla > Equidae > Equus > Equus przewalskii. The sequence continues at coordinate 57,983,844 of NC_091831.1, read as the reverse complement.
AAAGTATCAGACCATGGTAGATGAGGAAAGACTGAAGAGCTGTCACAGATGGGGGGCCCAAGGAGACGTGATCATTAAACACAATGTGGTATCATCGACTGAATCCTGAAAGACAAAGGACGTTAGTGGAAAATCTGAGAAAATACAAATAAAGTTTATGGTTTTGTGAATAGTACTGTACCGACGTTAATGTCTTAGTTTTGGTAAGTGCACTGTGGCTGTGTAAGATAGTAACACCGGGGAAGCTGGACGAAGGGTATACGGAATTCTCTGTGCTACCTTTGCAACACTTCTGTAAATCTACAAATTATTTCAAAATAAGAAGTTTTTATAAATTAGGTATAGCTCATAGAAATGAGGCACCAGGTCGTCCGTGTCCAGGCAAAGGCGGACGGTCACATGGATTGCTGGCATTCTCATCAGCTCCCGATGCAACAGGGGATGGCTGCTGAAGGAGGGTTACACAGTCGCTTACACTGTATCGCTATGAAGAAAGCAGTTCCTGCTCTAATGGCGCTGTTGCTTCTCCCCAAGCCACAGTCCCCTGTGGCATCTGTCCTACAGATAGCTCAAACTGTCCTTTAACCTTTCATTTTTCAAGCTTTCAGGTCTTTGTATTGTTCTCCCAAATAGATTTTAAACTCCTTGATGCCTAGAAATTGCTTTAATTTTAGTGCCTCCTCCTATTTATTTCTCTAGTTATTTTTCAGTGTAGCTCTAGGTCCACGCCTTCTATTCCACTGGGGACAGACAGTCTTGCATGTTTCATACACTGAAGATCTCACTTCGATTTGCGCTGTTCTAGGGACTGAATTGGGTACCCCCCAAATTCGTATGTTGAAGCCCTAACCCCTAATGTGACAGTGTTTGGAGAGGGGCTTTTAGAGGGTGATTGAGGGCAACTGAGGTCACAGGGCTGGGGCTCTAATCTGATAGGATTGGTGACCTCATAAGAAGAGGGAGAGAGAGAGATGGAAGGATGGAGGGGACCTGTCCCGTACCGGAAAGGAAGCAGATGCCAGAGGGGGTGGCCTGGTGCCGAGACTGTACTCTTGTTCTTTCCATCTCCTTTACTGGGCTTCCACCTGGGCTCCAGGAATCACTGTTCAGTCCATGAGTTGGACGCCTTCGAGCCATTCCCAGAAGCCCTTGGAGCCACCATCTCCTCACCTGAATAACGGGGCAGCACAAGACCTCCCCTTGGAGATCCAGCAAAAAGCAGGCATGGCTCAGTCACTGGGCGTTCTGGGGGGGCAGGTGTGCCCACTTATGACCACACACACAAGCACAGCCCCATCTTTCTTTCCTTACATTACTTGGGCAGCTGGAACAGCGGGCGACCCAATCCTGTGGCTGAAAGGACAGGTATAGCGTCAACAGGAAAGAGGTTATGTTTGAGTCACTGCGAGCACTGTCAGGTAGGAGACTTACAACCACCCGCTGGTCTCCGGCGGCCTCCGCTGCCTCTCACCCCCAGGACGTCCTCCCGACAGCATTGTCTGTTCGGGGGTTCCCAGGGCCTGTTTTTCGTGTCTCCGCCAACAAAAACGCTAGCCATCGGAATGGTGACTGGCCTTCCTTGCAGGGAAGGAGGACCGTGAGAGAGATGGGCCTCCGTGGTGCGGGGGCATCTCCCCGGGAAGCTGGCGGCAGGTTGCGGGGGAGGCGGGGGCGGGAGCCTTGGCGGCTGTGATGCCTCCCAGCTTCCCGGCTTACAGACTCTTCCCTTCCATCACCGCATCCAACTTCCCTGGGGGACGCAGATTGTTAAAAGCATAAATCGTCTTTTTTTCTCTGACTTTTTTCTTTAGGGATTTTGTTCGTGGTGGAACGCACATGACGTAGCATTCACCCTAGTAACATTGAGTATGTTCACCATGTTGTGCCGCTATCACCTCTGTCTGTTCTGATCTCTCTTAAGCTTATATGCTCCTTACTAAAGAGATGTGGAAAAAGTATAAAGTGGTAAAAATTATCCAAAATTCCACTCCCTGGGGATAAGCATGGTGAATCCTAAGGCACCAGCTCTCCAGCGATGCACGGAGAGACCACAGACGCACAGACCCACAGGGACAGTTTACGTTTGCAGGGAAACACAGCGACACCTGTCGGGCGCTTCGCGAACTGCGAGCTCTGGGGGCCCACAGTCTCCACGTGAGATCACAGAGCGACGTTCCTTTCAACGACGGCACGGGTCGTGAAGCTCGGTTTGGGGTGGTTGCTGTGATAAAAAGCAAATACGATGTGAAAATCATTGTGGTACAGGAAATGAAGTGCCGGTGTCCGACAGGATTCCGAGGGTTGAGAAGTCCTGCGGCCCGACGCATATCCCATTAGTGAGGAACTGTGGTTATTGAAGAATGAAATATGTCAGTTTTCTTCTTTCAATTTATGTGTATTTCTTTGTAGATGCTACAAAGCTGTGAGGACAGAAATATGCTTTAGGGTATTTAGCCCTAAGTGCTTCATCAAAGGACCTCTGGTGTTTCCTTTGGCCTAGGGGCACCATGGACAATCACTGACCCTGAGGGCGCAGGAGCAGGGATGGTCTGGGAACCTCCGCTCCAGGGCATCTGTCTAGCTCTTGGGTCTGTCTTCATCACTGAGCTCACATGTGTGTGCGGTTTTACAGCGGGTGCTACCATCCATCATTTTACAGCTGAAGAAGCTCAGCTCCAAAGAGAGGCTGTTGCACAGCTAACCAGACCCTCTTTGTCACACCCTGCTGCTTCCCTCTCTGAGACCCCCCCGAGATGGCAGACCTCTACGGCCCTGACAAGTACCAGCCTCACCAGCCAATGTTCACAGGGCCTTAGGATGACCCTGCCTGGCGCTGTGCTGCTGACATGGTGTGGTCCCTGATTCACTGACAAATCAGAAATTTGCTGATTCCTAAAAATTCGTCTACCCTTTGACATAAGAGTCTCATAAATAGCAGATGACTCTGGGAAAGGAAACTCATTGAGCTGTTATCAACCATTGGTACCTCCATGTGAATGAGCTTACCAGAGCCCTTCCTGAGGAAATTTTGATAAGACAAAAAAAAAAAGAGGTCTCTGAGATTTAGTGGGTAAGGTGGTGTCTCAGATGGGATCCCCTGGAAACACACGTATGCAGAGAGCTGTGTGCAGAGAGCATGAAAGGAGTGCTTGCAGGAGATCAAGGAAAGCAGGACTGGGCAAGGGAAGAGCTGGCTGGCAACGTGGTTGAAACTGAGGTCTCAGCCACCCTGTGGGGCACTTGAGAGCTGAGATGGCCCTTCAGAGTTGTCTCAAATTGAGGCAAGGGGGCTGGGTCTTTGAATCCCAGCATCAGCTCGTCAGTGTTGGTGGGTCACCCCTGGAAGGAGATGCGACCTGGAGGAGGCAGCTCCATGCAGACCAGGCAGGTCACAGTGAGGGATGCGGCTGTGAGCCATCAGCAGCTACAAGTCCCAGCAGAGGGACACTAAAGAAACAGTTACAACTGTGCTAAATGCCCTGAAGGAGAAATCTGAAGTGCTTGAGTGTGTGTACCAAGGGGAAGAGCAAATATCTAACCTCATCTGGAAAGGGGGGCGTGTGTGTCTGCACAGTGTCAGGGAACACTTCCCTGGAAGAGTGACATTCAGACTGAGGCCTTTAGCTTGAGGAGGAGCTGCACAGGTAAAGAGTTGGGGAAAGCAAAAATGGACAGTATGTGCAAAGGTCCTGAGGCAGAAGGAGCAGCCTTTAGCTGAGTGTGGGGCAAGAGGGACCAACACAAATCAAGGCTGGCATGCAGGGGATGGATACAAGGAAGATTGGGGATCTTATCCTCAATAGAATCCACTGACCAGGGAGGTCAATAACATGGTCAGAGCTCTCACTTCCTCTCTGGGATCCTTCGCCTCCCCCCAGGCTACCCTTTGATGATCAGCCTAACCAGTTTCACCTGGATGTAAATTTGGTTTGCCCTGAGTTCCCCCTCTGCCTCTCCAGAGAGGTCCCGGCTCCAGACGACCCCAGGGTCTCCATGGCAGCCAGCAGCCTCTCTCCTGAAACCCCCGAGGCCCTGGATGTCCCACAAATGTCAGCGGACCCTCAGAGAGGAGAGCAGGGCTGGGAAAGAAATGGCTGTCCTTGTCCTCCCCGCGCCCCTTCCTGCCCGGAGCAGACAGAGCTGCCACCTCTAAAAAGAACCTTGCGGGGGAGGAGGGAAGTGAATAATCCCTTCGCCGAGCTCCCCTAGAGGAAACGTGGAACAAATTAGCGGAGCTCAAAGGTCCCATCTGGGAAACCACTCAGGGTTTCCAGGAGCTGACCCCACAGCAACTCCCAGGGCACCTGAGCAGCCCAGGAAACAGCGGCAGCGGGCCCTCCCTCTGCCGGCTGTCGGCCTCCGTGGGAACTTCTCCGGAGGCCTGGGCTGGGGTCCCGAGGCGGCTCTGCTCACTCTGCAGCCTGCCCACGTCCATAGGGGTGCTGGTCACCCAGCACAAAGCAACAGCATCCACCACAATCTGACCAGGGTTTTTAAAAACACTCTAACTGTTCAATTAAATCTGCCAGTTGCTTCAACTGCTTTTCTTTCTGACTCAGTAGGATGACGCCGTTCAATCGTCCCTTTAGCCAAGGCAACCATGTAAATCAGCCAAGGCGTGGTGCAGTCCTCAGAAAGTAACCAGCCGCGACGGGGTGGCCCCACAAATGACATTTAGGTATTTAGCACTTCTTATGTGTCAGGCATTGTTCTCTGTGTTTAACAGACATTCACCCATTTGATGCTCACAAGAAGTCTGTGAGGCAGGGAACGTTGTTGTCCCCGTTGTACAGGTGAGGAAACTGAAGCACAGAGAAGTTAACTAACTTTCCTGGGGCCACAGTGGGTAAGTGGCGGACCTGGGATTTGAAAGAGAGTGTGGTTAACCTGGGCCCAGAGGCACGCCTGGGGCTCTGTGGACCCTGCAGGGCCGAGGGTGGCCACCTCCAAACCTTTGAGAAGATCAGAGGGTCTGTTCTGTTGCTTTTCCCTCCCGCAGAAAGATTTCTGTAATAAAACATTCTAAGGCTTCAAATAGGCCTGCCAGTCACTGGAAAGAGAGCTTTGTCTGAAGAGACAGGACAATCGCCCTCTCTCCTCTGAAATTCTCATTTCAAGGTCTGAATTAGAGCCCAGGAATCAATAGTTTTTATTGTTTGTTGAGGTGACACTAGCTTATAACATTATATAAATTTCAGGAGTACACAGGAATCAGCTGTTAACAAACACATCCAGTGAGTCTCATCTTCACACAAATTTGGGAAAAAGAAGAGGGACCTGCCTTTGGGTTCCAGCCCCTCCCCGTCCTCAGCGGTGCCAAGGTCAGGCTCTGAGCCTCCGTTCTTTGCCTGTCAGATGGGCTCCTAGAGCTGCCATGAGGTGCAAATCCTGAAATCGGCCTGTGCTGTAGAAGGAAACGGGCGGTCGTGACGTCAACAAGGGTGTGTTCCTTCCACGCCTCAGCTGTGGGGGCAGGGGGGGTCTGCTCCTGAGCTTGTGATGAGGGCAAAACAAAAAGGGAGTTGAGGAGGGAGAGCCTGGGGTGGGTTTCTGGAGAATCCAAACACCGACATTATGGGGAAAGCACAGGCTGGAGCAGAAGTTTTTGGCAAAAGCTCTTGTAGACCGCTGGCTAAACACCAACACCGTGGCTTGGATGTTTAAATACTCCTCGCGTCCGCCTGGGAGGGGTGGTTCAGGGAGGGGAGGGGAACCCAATTAGAGGGGAGGGCCGTGCGGAGCGTGGGCTTGGGAGTCAAGAGACACGGGTTTGCCTCTGGACCCCCCACCATGCACCATCTCTGCAAACTTGGGCAAGCTGCCCCCTGTCCGCGTGGCTCGGTTTCCTCATCTATAAAGTGGGAGGAGTCACAGCGTGTGGGTGGAGCTAATTGTGAGGCTTGAAGGCACTGCCCAGGACCTGCCAGCAGTGTCTGCAGCAGGTACCCACAGCCCAGCTGTGCGAGGCAAGATGAGTCATCTTCCCATAGTAACCTCATCTGCAGCCTGAGCTCCCCACTCAGCTGCAGTGATGGACATAATCTCAGTGAGCTTGGGGCAACTCTGCAATTCTCCCAAGCAGGAGTTTGAGTTGTGGGAGCTTTTATAACCCCAGGTGCTAGGGGGAGTTATCGTGTCCCTGAAGCCTTTGCCCCCCAGGGTCCTTTGGGACATCTCTCAGTGGGGCCCTGGCAGCACAGGCATCAATCCACAAAGCTCGTTGCCAAGACAGTCCTCATTCCTGCCTTTTCCTGCCTCTTGCCTGCAAGGCTCGAGGGCCCAGGGGCCATTTCTCAGGTCTAGGCGTCTCCTGTGCATGGCAGCCAGGCAGTGTCTGGACCTGCCACCAGCCCTTCCCTCTTGGGCTCTTGCTGCCTGCAGAGTTCTCCGGGGAAGCCCCCTCATCAATGGCCAGTGCCTACTCTCACTCCAGACCTTGCTCCCGCATTTCCAAGCCCCTGCATCCTCTCACTTCTTCTAAGGTGTGGGGTTTGGGGCTTCAAACCAGGCAGGCTCCTTTCTTCCACTCACCATCTGTCCCATCCCACTTCCTAACCATACAGGCTCAGCATCTTGAATGCAGAGCACAGAGTGAGCTCCCAGAAGAAATATAACGATCAATGTCTCAAGTAAGTGCATCTCACCTCACTCACGGGGACGATGACGGTCAGTTCACCAGCAGAGGATTGCAGAGCCGGCGGAAATGGCATGAAGGCCACTGAAGGTTGGAGGACCAAAGACCCCGGCAGAGTCTGAGCAGAGCTGGAAGGATGGGATGTCCCTGGAAAGACATCGTGGAAGACAGCAGTGAGCAGGGCCCAGACGCAGGAAGATGGAAAAGGAGCTGAGGGATTCAGAGTTGCCCACTGTGACTGTACCTGGGACGTCTGGGTACACACTGTTGGGAAGAGCGTCTGGATGCCCTGTAAGGGAGACTGGGCTGGACGGGGCAGGCAGCGGGAAGCTGGACTGGGTGCCCGGCCCCTCACACACATACGCTCAAAGGGCTCAGGCCTCTGGGGCCATCACTGTTCTTCCTCAGCCCCAGACCTCCAAACAGCACCCCGAAAGGAGAAACAAAATAAGCTCACCTTCTCTCCCTGTGCATAGCAGCAGCTTTAATGGCTAAAGAGAGGGAGGGAGAAAGGAAGTAAAAGCAGAAAAAAGTGGGAGTGAGGCTACTGCCTCCTCCATACAGGACCCCTCCCTTGCACAGTGTCCAAGATGTTTCACAGATGCTGCTCCCGTTATGCCCTTGAAATTGCCCTGCAACCTCTTGTGACTCTCCCCGAGACAGCACGATGTCCCAGCACCCCACATGCATTCAGAGAAGTGACAGAATGGGTGGGCGAGGGCCCAACTACAAGGCCATTAACCATCTATCTCCAAGGAGGACTCTTCCTCCCTCTGACACAGCCTGTTCTGGGGGAGAAGGGGAGCTCTGGCTGGGCGGAGTCTCCTCGCCCACTCTGTCCCTTTGTCCCCGATGATGCTGCTGGGGAAAATCCACAGACTGTGGAGTCCTGGGTTCCAGTCCCAGCTTGGCACCAGCTCGGTGCCTCTTCCCCTCTCTGAGTCTCCACGTGGAAAATGAGACGGCCAGGATGGAGCTCTGAGGCCCTTCCAGGGCCGAGATCCTAAATCACCACCTGCTGCAGTCAGATGTCATCACTGAAAGCAGACAGGGAGTCTGCTTTGATCTTCCGAGGGATAGGACGGGCTCCCAGAGCCAGGCCAAGGGTGTGGCCGGTTGGGGCAGGAGGACAGGCTGGTGGAGAGACTGTTCAAACGCGAGCTTTCCAAATGTTTGGTGCTCCAGACCTTGAGGCCAGCCCTGGGCATGGTCTGTGACAGGATGGAGGAGGGATAAGAGTTAAGAATCCCCAGGACATGGTTCAGCCAGGAGCTCAGAAGTGGATCAGCTGTGCCTCTGTGTCCGGACGAGCCTCTGGGCTGGACTTGGTGGGGCTGGGGCAGGGGTGCAAGGGCAGGCCAAGTGCCGGGGCGGGCACGTGCTTGTGGATTTCCTGGGCACTTAGAAGTGCTGGGCATCCAGAGAGTTCACACGCGCACGTGCACACATGCATCTGTGTGTGTGTCTTCAGGTTTCACAGTCAACAGAAGCCTTTCCAGGGAAGAAGGCAGAGCCAGAGTGGAGACAAGCTCCAACCGAAGGGCACAGTGTACCTGGGAGCTCTGGGACTCCTGGGCTGGCTGTTAAATTATTAAGTACTTCAACACCAGGGTAAATAGCTGTAGTCCCAAACTCCTGGAGCACCCCCACTCCCACTGCACCCTAATGCTGCAGTCCCAGGGTGCCAAGACTGCCCCCTAGGCCTGCAAAGCATGAGCACTGGCTCAGTAGGGATGGACACTGGGGACCACTTCAGTGCCACGTCTGGCATCCCCACTGACTGATGGGGCCTGTGTGTGGTTGCATATGTGGATTAGCCTCCCCACTCCCACCCTGGCCCCCCTTCCATCTCAGCTGTCCCTTTATTTATTTATTTTTTTGAGTAAGTTTAGCCCTGAGCTAACATCTGCCGCCAGTCCTTCTCTTTTTGCTGAGGAAGACTGGCCCTGAGCTAACATCCATGCCCATCATCTTCCTCTACTCTGTATGTGGGACGCCTGCCCCAGCGTGGCTTGATAAGCGGTGTGAGGTCTGCACCCAGGATCCAAACCGGCAAACCCCAAGCCGCTGAAGTAGAACGTGCGAACTTAACCGCTGGGCCCCGGGCTGGCCCTCAGCTCTCCCTTTCTTGGCTTTCATCACATCCCTCTTAGCCGCAGAAGGAATTCTGGGTTCAGGAGAGAGACAGAGCTACCCCGACCACTGCACGTTCCTACCATGAGTCTCGGTGTCGTGATGCCCAGGCCAGATGCTCGAGAACTGCTCCAGAGGCTGCAGCTGGACCAAACAGGCAGGCAGAGGTCTCTCCCACACTCAGGCCACCTGCCCCCTCCACGCCCCCTCACCCAGTAGTCCAGGAACTCTGTACCCCTGAGCCAGCCTTCTGATGAGTATTCCATACCAGTTTAGCCCCCAAGAGCAGCAGGGCAGCCCCTCCCTGCGGCTGTTTGCTGACACCAGGAAAGGGTTTTAATCTCAGAAACAGTCAGGTTGGGAAGGGGAGGGGGGGAGGCCGGGAGGGCCATATGGAACCTGTTTGAGGAGCTGGGTCAGAGCCCAGCTACACCTCCATTGCCGGGGCACCAGGCCAGCTCTTGGCTTCGCCTGCTCAGCTCTGGCCAGAGAGGGGAAGGAGCGTGGGAGAACAGACAGGCAGGCGGTGAGGGGACGAGGCGTGCTACGTGTGTTCACCGCGCTGCTGTCCTTTAGGTGAGGACACCCTGGCTGGCTGCCCAGTGGCTGGATGGGGCTCTGGCTTCAGAAGGCCCGAGAGCTCGGCAATACGCCAGGTTCACAGAGGTCAACAGAGTGGCATCTTGGGTCTCCCCAGGGCAGTTTCAGGGGCTTGTCTGGGAACGCCACTCCTGCTCAGCCCCGCCGTTTCCTTGGTCTGGCTCCTGGTGGAGAAGTTTCTGGAAATCCCTGGACAGTGCCACTTTGTCTCCCCTACCTGCACACACAGCCAATCCCGTCTCTCTCTGTCTACCCATCACAAACCCAGTCCCACAACCGAATGTGGGGCTTATGCAATGCCAAGTGGTCGGGGTTGACGTGACCCGTCTGACTAAATACCCGACTGCTTGGCTTGGACTTTAGCCTCTCCACTCTGAACTTTGGACTGATCTAGACTTTGGGTTGACCTTGCTGGATTTGGGCCGACCTCACCAAATTTCCAAATCACCACCTCAGTACATGTGAAGCCTGCCTGAACTTCTGTCTAGACTCCCAGGACTTCAAGATGCACTGACCAAGTTTCTGATTGATTTTGCAGAAGTTAACGATGAAACTTGACTGAAAGTAGTGTGGCCTGAGTTTCCCGAATTTTAAGCCCACCTGACTGGATTGACTGAAAAGTTTTAACCGATTTTACTGATTGTTATTCTAAAAACTAAATTTCTGGAGTGTTTGACTGAGCCCTCTGGATTCTTTTATGCTGAATTGGCTGATGATGGGGTACTCTCAAAACCAGACTAAATAACAGGAAATTGTGTGCAGAGCCTTGACGGGCTGACCCTTGGCAGAGGGCTGAGCCATCAGCCATGTGCCCCCGCCTCACACTCCAGTCTCACCCAGAGCCAGCCCATCTCATCTGAAGAGGAAATGGGGCAAGAGGCACCCATTGGTTCATTATCCCCCTTCTGGAATCTTCTAACATTCTAGCATTTGTTCCTTCACTGACACTTCCATCAACTCTTCTCGGCCTTCCTTCTCCTTGTTTCCAGCATTGCCCCAGCTCTTGGAACTGGGCATCAGCAGTTCTAGGAAATGCTGCTCCTGAGTCAGGTTGCTCTGAGCGTCCGCTTCCTGCTAGCAAGTCACACAGAACAGAGCTCAGAGGTGAGGCTCCGGGTCAGCCTGCCTGGGCTTGGGCTCAGCTCTGCCGCTTCTAGCTGTGTCATCTGGAACTTTCCTGAACTTTGGTTTCCTCACCTCCCAGATGGGTGTGATTCTCCTGCTTATCTCTTGGGTTTGTTTGGAGGGTTTTAGCAAGAATACCAATGACAGCTAATGCTTGTTGGGCATTTGCTCTGAGCCGGGCTCTGTGCTGGGGCTGCACCCAGCCTTGGCATCCTCCCTGAATCCTCCCTGAAGCTCACAAGTCTAGTAAGTGGCAGAGCCAGCGCAGTTCTACCTGGCAGAAGCCACTCGGCAGTCCTGCCTCTTGGGCTTGCCTCGCACTGACAGGCTCCCGCGACTGTCGGCTAGCATTGCTGTCCTTGTCACCATAATTAGGAGACTATGCTCCGTGGCCTCTTTCTCACTGGGAGAATTGGGCTGCTCTTTGGGTCCCATTTTGGTGAGGCAATGGTTATTTGATGGTGTGACTTTATATTCTTTTGGTAACACTGAAAAGCCAGCATCCTCCCAGCTACCCCTATCCCCACCCCAACACCAAGCGAGCCATGGATATTTCCAGACCCTCCAGGCATGTCAGAACCACGGGGCTAGTGCTGTTTTGTGGGACCTTTGTCCCTCTACTCCTATCTGGTCTGATTTTACCATGAGACTCTCCTGGGTTTCTTCACTGGCACCTTAATGGGAACCAGATTTGCAAAGCGTTCACCAGTCATGGCATGTGCTGGGAGTCGCCAGGCTGGAGGCTTTCAGCTGTGGGCAGCGACACTGGAGACACTGGGCCCTGTTCCTGACCTTGAGCAATGCCTGCGGCCACACTGGTCTGTCTTCTCCAGGTGGGAGAGGAGGCGGGCCCTGGGTGGACGCTCAGAGAGGTTCTGTGACAGGGAGCACTGGCAGAGGCGCTGTAGGCGCCAGTTTCATGTCCCCGCGGGCCTCTTTGTGTGTTATGCCTCTACTGCCCTTCATCTGCACTCTTCTTTGCCTTTGCACACGCTGTTCTCTGCCCCGTGTGTCTTTCTCCTCCTTTACGTACTTATTCAGCATTTATTGAAAATCTCCGCTATGTTAGATGTGATTCAGGAACTAGAGGCACAAAGACACCATCCCTCATAGCTCACAGTGGCAGAGACATGCCCACTATCGCAGGATCACGGGTCTGGGACACCTGGGCCAACAGGGCAGGACAAGGCAGGCATCAGGAAAGACCACGCTCTGTGGGAGGCGACGTCTGCCTGGGTTTCTGTCTCGCCCACTCTCCTTCAACACCCAGCCAGGCAGCAGCCCTTGTTTGAAGAGCTCCCAGATCCCCACATACAGAGTGACTATCTCTCCAGAACTCCCCTGGCTTTGCACGTAAAAGACAGAGCACTGACCACCACGCTGTTTCTGCCAGTTCCCCCCACCCCTCCTGGACTGCAACTCCCTGAGGACAGGATTGGATTCACGTTTGCCTTGCCAGGGCCCTGTAGAACTTTACTAAATATTTGCTGAGAGTAAGTCTGTGTATCTACATGTGTTGTACCCACACGTGTGTGTGACTACACGTCTGTGAGCAGGGGCGCGGTAGTCACGGTGGGTCTCGTGCTTTAATGTCGTAGTTGCCTCGTTGAGATCTCTCAGCTCCTCCTCATGACTCCCTCCTCTCCATGTGGACAAGAGTGATCGCGGCTCCCTGGCACTTGGAAGTTGAAGGATTGATTCCAGGGGTTGCGGAGGGGGAGGGTGGGGAGATAGTGGCGCGTCAGTCTCCACCAGTGCCTCCCTCACAGTCAGCTCAGCCTGGCAGCCAGGGCTTGGGGAACAGGACGAGAGACAGCCAGCCCACCTCAGCCAAAGGGACCCTCCGCTTGACTCCCTACACCTCAGCTCTCAGAAAAATCCCTCTGCTCTTGAAAAAGCCTCCACTGCTCCAACTTACAACTGGAGCTTGGTGGAAGGGTACCAAGGGGCCCTAGTGTCCTGACCATTGAACGTTCTGGACAGAGACCTAAGGTAGGATCACAGATTAATTCCTGTCAAGAAACTCATATCCCGGCTAGGCCTTTCCCTCTCCTGGGGAAAGGTCAGTTGCATGGGCTGTCTGCTCCAAGCTGGGCCCCAACCTGAGAGGCTAGGAAAGCAGGGAGAAGGTCTCCCAGGCACAGGAAGCCCACGTGCTACCCAAAGGGCCCCACTGCCTGGGGGTGATGCTTCTCTGTGGGCCCTTGTGATTTCCAAGGAACCTCCCACACATTGTCCACTCGATTGACATTTGTTGAGCCAACACTTTGTGCGCTGAGGCCTTCATGTGCACCATTCGGTCTTCCCAATGACCCCTGTGTAAAGACGACAACAATGAGACTCAGTTTGTCTGTTTCTCAAGGACGCACGGTGCTAAGCAGTAGAGCTACCACTCTCTCAGGTGACTCAGACCCCCCCGCCCCCCTCCCCCATCTCCAGCCTTTTCAGCTTACCCCGGTAATTCTGAAACAGCTGGAGCAGGTACTAAAGATAAAGAAAACCGGGCCTTGGTGTGTTTCCGAGACTTTGTGGAGATCTCACGGATGCCAGGTGGGAGTGCCGACCCGGCTCCAATGTCCACGCTGCCCACAAGAGAACACTTCCCCCCACGCTGCCCCCAGGTCCAAGCCCACCTCAGCACCCGAGCTGCCTGGCTTTGCCCCGCACCCCAGTCTTCCTCCCAGACCCTGCCATACAGGATGCTGCCACAGGTGGGAGACCGGCTCTGAGGGATGGGAGCGTCGCCCACCATGACTGGTTTGTGAGGCATCAGCGCTGGTGGCCAGATGGGCTCCAGAGCAGGCCCCGACTGACTGCTGGCCCTGTGGGCTCCTTTCCCCTCAGTCGCCCTCCACCAGGGCAGGAATGACGCCGCATTCCTGGTGGCTGAGGCACAGGGGCATTCTTTCTGAAATGTTCTTGCCTAATCCCCACTCACCCAGCCAAGGGCTTTGGGCTCCATGACAAGGTCAATAGTTGCCCAAATGTTGTTGGATCAGATCTATTTTTGGATTTCAGACAGGCCAACACCAACGGGGCCTGTTTCTCATCCATTTCTTCCCACTGACTCTATGTCAGCTCTTCTCGAAGATGCTCGCGTCTCTCAGAGCTAAGGACTCACCCAGTGTTTTGAGATCTCCTCAGCGGGTAAAATGTCCCCCAGAACAGGATGCGAAGTTCCAGGAGGCAAACAGGAGGCAGGGTTTCCAGACCCTTAAATTCCATCCCCAAATTATAAGAAGGTCCAGGGAGTCCCAGGGAACCCCCAAGGTCATGGGTCCTTGCTGCTTGTCCACCAGGGGGTCCCATTCTCCAGGCTAGTTCCATAGAGGTCCCCTTCTCTTAGGGCTTGGAAGTTTGAAAATGCTTATTATTCAGAAACTTGACAAGCCTAGAAGAAAAACAGTTGCAGGAAGAAAAGTTGAGTTCAAACCCCAGCTCTGCACACTCATTGTGTGGCCTTGGGCAGGTCACCCAGCAGTAAGCAGGTGTTTACCCGGTGTTTTAACGAGAGGGCTGGGCTTCATCTCTGAATATAATTCTAGCTTTGGAGACGGGCACAGTCTTTAACATGACCAGTCTAGGAAAATCATCCCGATGAAGTTTTTGTTTTCCAAGGCTCTGCTCTATCATTCCATCTACTGTCTCATTATCTCCAACAGCACACGGAATTAATCATCCACGTGCTACCTAGAGTAACAATAAGGTGAGGAAGAGGAGAGAATTGACATCCGTGGAGCCCTTACGGTGTGCCAGACCCCTCCTGAACGTGTTCCCTGTGCCCTAACTCCTGTAATCCTCCAACAAGCCTGCAAGACAGGTGTTATGGTGACGCCCCCTCCATCTCACAGATGAGCAACGTGAGGCTCAGAGAAGTACCATAACGTGCCAAGTTCCTGTGGCTGACAAGCAGCAGAGCCAGGCTTTGAAGCCGGGTGGCTGTCTCCAGAGCACACGTGTTTAGTGACAGTGCCACACAATCACAGCAAGATGAAAGAGGCCAGCCCCCAGGGAAGATAGAACTCGTACATAAGTTGTTCTCATACAAGTTGGGGAAGTGATAAGTGACCAAGGGAGAAACAGATAATATCCCCTGGGAGTTCAGCTGAGGGGAACGTTACTTCCAGCTGGAAGGAGAGGGGGGTTTTAGGGAAGAAGTGACGTTTCAGCTGAGCCTTACAGGACAGGCAGGATTCGGACGGGTGGAGATCTGGGGAGAGGGAGCAGCGGGGCTGCATTTAAGGAGAGCACCTGGCTCTGCTTTGGGCGAGCTACAGGCAGCAGAGGAAAGAGGTGGAGCAGAGGGGAGACCATGAGCCAAGCTGTGGAGGGTTGTAAATGCTCCTCTTAGACTGATGAAGACAATGGAAGGACACAGGACTGAGCTCTGGGAATCCTATGCAGACAGATAACAGAAGCAGGGAGGGGGAGAGTCTGGAAGCCCGAGTGGCGTGTAAGTTCACGGGGCAGGAGACAGTGCCACTCAGGGGGCTCATCAATGGGTGAATATGCCCATTGCTCGTGGAGGGGTGGGTGGGACCAATGAGCGATGCAAAGGCCCCCAGAAGTGGGCAGCAGCAGGAAGCCCTCTCCACCATTAATTAGACCTGCAGGCAGGGGCAGGAACCCGCATCACTGGACCCCGTGAGAGCCAGAGGAGCAAACTTTTGGGGACCCAATCACCGGCAGAAAAATGGCCCGGAGCTGGAAAGGAGCGAGAGGAGCCCACCTCAGATCTCCTCCTGTGGCTTTCCATGGGCAGAAGCCAGAGCCACCAGCAAGAATGTGCCCGTGAAGGAGGCTGCAGGGGTAGGTTTCTGGGGACACGGAGCAGGGCAGAGAAGGATGGAGAGAGGATGGCTGGGGACAAAGAGGGAAGACTCACCAGGCCAGACTAGATTCAGAAGCTGTCGTAACAGTTTGGGAAAGAGACTGAGAGACTGAGGCAGTTGCAGAGGAAAAGGAGGTGTCGGGGACAGAGGGGGGGAGCTTAAGGAAGTGATCTGTCGAATAATTATCTGCAAGGCAAAGAAGAGCTTGGGTACCTGCTAGGTGCCAGATGTACACGTAGCAGAACTTCTGTATTATTATTATTATTTTAAACCCACAAAGAACCGTACTGGCACATTTTTAATGAAAAACTTGAAATCAACCTTGGCGCTGAACGATATCCTGGGCAGGTTATCATGGGAGGGCCAGGACAGCAGGATCTTCTCCACTCTGTAGTCACTGACCTCCTGGCACGTATCCCTGGGCATGGGCTTCTTGGGTGAACGACCTTCCCCGTTCTGCAGAGGAGCCACTGAGGCCCAGGGAATTCTGGTGGTTTGGGGATGGTCCTAACACAAGATGGCCACAGAGCTGAAACTAGAAGCTGCCACAGTCCCCATGCCCACCCACCTGGTGTGTCAGGAAAGAGAACAGCCCTGCCCAGTCCAGTCAGGACGGGAGAGATCAGGGGACTTACTTCCATCACCCTCTGCCTGGGGTGGGCCTCGTCCCCTCCACACCCACCCTCTCTTTATCCAGCTCCTCTGCTGCCAGAGCCTCAAGATGAATGTATCTTTGCCTTGGAAAAAACACAGAAACTAAACAAAGATGGTGCCCAGCCAGCGTCCCCCCGCATGAACTCCCAGCTCTGGGTTTCCACAGCCTGGTCTCCATTCAACAGGTTACCGGGCAGCGGATCACAATGATGGATCGTGAAAGAAATGATACCACTCAAAGCCTTGTACAGCAGTTTCATTATCCTGCCGCAGGCTTCTGGCAATTCCTCAAGTCTGCCTTGTTTCATGTCTAATTACATATTGCCGTGCATATCCCCCGTATGTTATGTTTCACATAATAAATACATGGAAAGATTTTCTCTTTTTCCATTAGCCCCTGCCCAGAAATGAACGGATTTCTGGTGTGTGCTTACTCAATAAAGAAACAGTTGTTTCAGACGCGGCAACACTTCATAACCTGTACTTTATGGGCTCCCGTTACTGATTCAGAGTGCTTGAAAGAGGGACCTGGGTTTTCCACACTTTGTTTCTGCTTTGGAAGCAAAGGGCATTTGCCAGGAGCAATGTCCTGGGATGGCTGGAAACCCAGCCAGCACCTCAATCTGGGGAGACAAAGGGGCTGTCAGGCCATTGGAGGGCATCGTGCTGACTTGTGGAGGTGAGGCCTGGCTGCAAAGGCTTCCTGTAGCTGCAGTGTTACTGGAAGTGCCAGGGCCTCCTGAGTATTGATCAGTCATGGGGGACCTCATCTAACATGCAATCTACACACGTTTATTAAGCACCTTCTACATGCCCAGGTGTGTTCTAGATGCTGAGTGGGGGAGGAAAGGGGCAGAATGTGAGGAGGAGAATGCCAAAGAGTAGAGGTGTAGAGATGGTCCCTGAGTGGTTAAGAGAGCAGGATTCGGAATTGGATGGGCTGGGTTCAAGGCCAGGCTTCACTGCCCACCAGTTGTGGGATGTTTGATGAGTCACTGAAAACCTCTGAACCTGTTTACGCATGCATTAAGTGGGGATGCCAGGCTACGGCCTCATGGGGTTGTTGTGAAAATGAAACGAGGTAATCCAAGTCAAGGGCCCCGCTTGTCCTTGGCCCAGAGCATGTGTTCAGAGATTGCCCGTTATTACTCTTATCATAATTCTCACGTCATCTACTATGGGCTGGGCAGTGGTCGGTTGGGAGCACACAGGAAATAGAAGATGTGACTGTGAAATTCACAGTCCTGGATTTGAAGCCCAGCTCACAGCTGGCCAAGGAGTAGAGCCCTGTGGTGCACAGAGGGGACAAGTGGGAAACAATTTAGTACTGGGCTGGCACTGTTGTCAGTATAGAAGGGCCGGGCTCCTGAGAGCTGGAGTCCATGAGGGCAGCAAGATATGAAAGGGATAAAAAGGATGAAAAGGGAGCATGGCCAAAAGTAGGAAGAAAGAACACAATGTTTTGTGAGAGCATAAAACCATTTATCATCTAGGTCTCAAACGCCTATCAAGCATCTGCTGTTACAAGTGCTTATTAAGCGTGAGGCCGCCTTCAAGGCATGGGAACAGAGAGCTCCTTGCTCCCAGTCTAGTGGGGTCACCACCTGTACCCTACAGCACAGTGACCTCTATGCTCACGTAAAGTTTCACAGGGCAGAGGGGCAGGGGGAATCAGGGTCAGAGTCAGGAAAGGGGCATCGGTGTGGCGACCTTTGACCTGGCCCACTTGACTGGTGATGAGACTATGCGTGGCAAGCAGAGGGAGGTTAGGCTGGGCAGATATTCCAAACTAAATGGCCAGTGGCTCTGATATCACACCTAATACCATGAGCCATTGAATATTAGTTCCGTGAGGGCAAGGACTTTGTCTGCCATGTTCGAACATTAGCTGGCACATCATAGATGCTCAAAAAATACAGATTGAATGGAGGAATTAATGATAATTGAAGCATGTCCTGGCCTGTGCCTTCTGCGTGGCCCTCCAGGTCCACTCTCCTCCTGTCCCCACCTTGCTCTATTCCTAGTAGACTAACAGGCATGAACCACAGTAGTGGGCTCCCCTGCCCTCTGGCTGTGCCACAGTCTGGCCAAGGGGGATCCCAGGTAGGAGACTGGAGGGAGGGCGGAGGGTAGGATCCAGAAAACTGTCTCTCCCACTGCAGAATCTCCTCTGCTGGCTGGGGCCCTGCGCATGATTTCCTCTCAGGGCAGCCTCCGTCATACGTAAAATGATCCCTCTGGGTGCTGGCAACCTCTCCCTCTTGTAAGCAAGATTAGGGATGGTAACCCAGGTTTCTGCACCACCTGTTATGGTTCCCCTCCACCCTGGCCACACCTCTGTAAATATCTCTTTGTAAATTAACCCTCCTCAACTTCTCCTAATTTGAGTGTGCCATCTGTTCCTTTTTGGGGGCTCTGACTGACATATTCCCCAATTTCAAATTTCTGGTAGCAAAATTCTAATACAGTGCTGTCATTTTCATTTCAATTCTGGGAGTTTGGTGGAAGATGTAGATGTCTGATGGACTCTTGACCAAGCATAACTTCCCCACTTCAACTTTTTTTCTTACTCCACAAATAAAATAGAAGAAGATCCCCAAATGCAAATATAAAAACTTGCAAAGAGAAGTCAAGTGAGTGAAAGTGCTCAGCAATGCCAGTTTTGGATGAGGGCCAGGAGGACATGTGATTTGCAAGATAGAACACTTGGTGGCTTAAATAGAACTAGAGCTCAAATCTCTTGAGTTTTCATCAAAAAGGCTGAGTCTCAGTAAACAATGACTTCAACCGCAATTTAAAATTTAAAACAAAAGGAAATTTTTAGGAGGAGGACGGTATGGTATTGGAAGACAATATTTTTCTCACATTGATTTTTTAAAAATAGACTCTATTTGTAAAAGCAGTTTTAAGTTCACAGCAAAATTGAGCAGAAGGTACAGAGAATTCCCACACACCCTTGCCCCAAAATATGCACAGCCTCCCTGACCCACTATACCATCCGGCACCACAGTGGTACATTTGTTACAATTGATGAACCTACATTGATGCATCATTGTCACCCAGGGTCCATAGTTTACGTTAGAGTTCACTCTGGGCATTGTATATCCTATAGGTTTGGACAAATGCATAATGATGTATATCCACCATTAAGTATCATAGAATAGTTTCACTGTCCTAAAAATCCTCCATGTTCCACCTATTCGTCACTCCTCCCCACAACCCCTGGGAACCTCTGACCCTTTTCCTGTGTCCATAGTTTTGTCTTTTCCAGAATGTCATATAGTTAGAAACATACAGCCAAGTAGCATTTTCAAATTGGCTTCTTTCACTTAGTAAGAAGCATTTAAGTTTCCTCCATGTCTTTTCATGACTTGATAGCACATTTCTTTTCTGAGCCAAATAATATTCCATTGCGTGGATGTACCATAGTTTATTTATCCATTTACCTACTGAAGAACATCTGGGTTGTTCCAAGTTTTGGCAACTGTGAATAAAGCCGCTATAAACATCCATGAGCATATTTTGTGTGGACATGTTTTCAACTCATCTGAGTAAATACCAAGGAGTGAGACTGCTGGGTCGTATAGTAAGAGTATATTTAGTTTTGTATGAAGCTGCCTAACTGTCTTCCAAAGTGGCTGTACCATTTTGCATTCCCACCAGCAATGAATGAGCATTCATTGCCCCACATCCTCACCAGCATTTAGTGTTGTCGTGCTGTTGATTTTGGCCATTCTAAAAGGTGTGTAGTGGTATCTCATTGTTGTCTTACATTGCAGTTCTGTAATGACGTATGATGTTGAGCATCTTTTCATATGCTCATTTGCCGTGTGTATATCTTCTTTGGTGAGGTGCCTGTTCAGGTCTTTTGCCCATTTTTTAATTAGGTTGTTCATTTTCTCATTGTTCAGTTTTAAAAGTTCTTTGTATATTTTGGATGACAGTCCTTTATCATATCATATCTATGTCTTTTGAAAATATTTTCTCCTAGTCTGTGAATTGCCTTCTCATTCTCTTGTCAGTCTTTCGCAGAGCAGGAGTTTTTGATTTTAATGAAGTCTAGCCTATCAATTATTTCTTTCATGGATCACATCTTCAGTGTTTTATCTAAAAAGTCACTGCCATACCCAAGGTCATATAGAACTTCTCCTTTGTTATCTTCTGGGAGTTTTATAGTTTTGCATTTTACGTTTAAATCTATTGATATTTTTCAATGATTTACAATTAGTTTGTCTTCAAAAGAAAAAATTGGTATTAACCACAGAGTCCTCTATTTCAGTTACACATTACTAAACTCTGGTGAGCTTTTGAGCAACAATCACAAATTGGTACATTCTTCTATTTATCTACCAATTTCTAAACCTAAGCTTTATTTTCTTTAAATTTAGTTTTCTGCCTTGATCATAGGGGTTAGCTTGTGAAAGTAAAGAAATTGTTCTCCTTGGGTTGGAGTGTGAGCTGTAAAATTCACATTACAAGGTTCCATCAAGAATGGACACAGTCATAATCCTCAGAAGTGAATTGTGTTTGACTTGACATGTGCGTCTAGGAAAAATCAACTATTTGCCAGGTAATAATAATACTGATATATATATTTCAAACATGTTATATGTCTGTTATTTTATTTGGTCCTCAGAATAACCCCAAGAGATGGCATCATTATCATCATTTTACAGGGGAGGAAACTAAAATGAGAATGCTCAGGGTCACAACATGAATAAGTGGCAGAGATAAGCTCAGAACAAGATAGATGACAATGATGACAATGATGATGATGGCTGACGTTTGCTCTGAGTGCATCCTCTGTCCTAAGCCTTCATATGCCTTATCACAGGTAACGAGGACTCAGTGGCTTGTCATTTTTAGTTGCCCTGAACCCATATAACAACTGTGATTGTCATTCGTTCTGCTAAACCAGGCTCAGCTCAGCACCTCTGGATCCTATGAAAATAAGCTACAAAGGGTTCATGAGTGGGAACCGGGAAAACAATAGGAGTGGGGTTGGTGTTGCTCCTTAAATGTGTCTTGACTACCCTCTGCCTGAAGAGATGTCTGCTGGTTCCTCTCAAAGGAGCACCAGAGTGAGAGTTAGGTCTTTCTGCCATGTGACAAAGAAAGACGTTGACCCACTTGGGGATCTGCTTCAACTCTCTAGTGAAGAGATTGGAGGACAGGAAAGGTTTTTAAATTGTGCTCTGAGGAAGCCTAGGGTCAACCCAGAAGGGCCTCAGGGACTGTAAAGGGGAGGCCAAAGGGAAGTGGCTTCAGCATCTCCCACCCACCACTGCTCCATCCAGAGCACCCTTTTCATCTACGTGTACATGGGGTTTCCACAGACTTTGTTGAAGAAAGGGCTTCATTGGTAAAATTTCAAACCAAATTGATGATGTCTTGGGTCTTGTGGTGCGTGTGGCGTTTTTGCTTTCCTGTGTTCTGATCCTCTTTTCAGGGGACAGTGCCTGGATTGGAGTTTGGGGAGATATGCCCCCTCATCCCATGGGTTTTGTATGATGTTGACCTCATCTTTCATCCTCAGGCTCCTTGGGGTGGAGATTGTGACCCAGGCCAAGCCGATCAACACAGTCCCTCCCCTGGCCACTGTGATTGATTCAGGGACAGGTGCATGACCATGTCTGGCCAACCAGAGCCAGCAAAACTCAGTTCCAGACTTCTGTTTGAGGACTCTGTTGAAAGGGAGCAGGCTCTTCCTCCTACTGTTCACGATGTGACATGGGCCTTAAATTCTGAGGGCTGCCGTGGAAAGCCTCAAAGTGGAGACAACCCAGAGAGAGTGGAGCCAAGAGAGGATCCTGGAGATGTCATGGAAGCCACACTGAACTAGATCCATCTCTGGACTTTCCATTTATGTGAGCATAAGTATGTCTTTGCTTAAGCCAGTCCATCTTCTGTCATTCATAATCCAACAGATCGTAAGTGGACACGTATGGAAAAGGACAAAGATATTGGGATAAGAAAACGTAGGATTGAATTTTGATTTTGCTACTTACCAGCTACATCCCTTTAGAGAAGTCATTTGGCCTCTCTCAGTCTTGGGGGTCCAATCTATAAAATGAGGGTCAGGATCACTAGGGTGCAGGGTGGCTGAGATGACTACAAAGCCTGAATGATATCTGATCTTGAGTCATGCAGCCATTCCTTCAGAATACAGAGGTCAGTACTATTATGTGCCACTCACTGTGTGTGGCTGGGGATTCAGGAGGAGCAAGAGGAGATGCAGTCCCACCCCATGGAGCTCCTATTGGGTGCAAGGGACAAGTAAATATGTCACTTTACCTTGGGATGGGTGCTTTGAAGAACTGGATGCTCTGTGAGAGAATAACTGGGGGGGGAGGGGGGAGGAGGGTACCACTATAGACGGGGGGCTCTGGAAGGCCTCTTTGATGCCTAAAAGATGAGGAGAAGCCAGCAAGGTGGCAAGTTATGGAAGAATGTTCCAGGCAGGAGGGAAAACATGTGGTGGGAGTGTAGTGAGTATGACAGATGCTGCTGCTCGCCCCTCAGTGCCCTCGCCCTCTCTGGTTCCAGCGCATACACACCGGGCTAGCAGAGCTGCAGTTTCCACGAGGTCCGTTATTGGGTGGCCATGGTCTTCAGGGGGCACGTGGACCTTTTCCAGCACTGTGGGTGAATTGCAATTGGTCTGGGCTAATCACAGAGTGTCCTCCCCTGGCCTGGGCTCCTGCTGCAGTTCTGACCCATGAGCAAGAGGGGACACCGAGGGAGGCTTCTGGACAAAGTTTCACAACTGATAAAAAGAGACCCCAGGAGGAAATGTTTTCTCTTCTGCCTCTGGATCTTGTCCTCTGCAGGTGGCCCTGGGATTGTAACGGCCTTCAAGGCCATCCCAGCAGGCTGAGGATAACAGCAGAGAGTGGGGACTGCAGGAGTGGAAGACATTTCATCTACCCACTCTGGGTTCTTCTGACAGGAGAATGAATTAAATTCACATGAGACAGAATAACAGGAGAAAATTAAACAAAGCTTTATAACATGTATACATGGGAGAGACTCAGGCAACCTGAGCAACTCACCAAAATGGCTGAAGCCACCACCTTAAATATCATCCTCAGCTAAAAACAAAGGAGGATGTTGGGGGTGGGGAGAGTCGGTTTCAGGAGGTTACCAGACAAGTATGGTAAACAAGAGTAAGATTATTATGCAGGTTTAGGTGCTTGCCTTCTGCACTGATTAAGAGTTTCTAGAGATGAGGTCATCCCCCCTCTTCCTGGTACAGAGAGGGAGACATCTTTACAGATGGAGATTTCCTTTACAATGTAAATGCCTCTTAACAAAGGGTAAGTAAATTCTACTTTTCAGTTTCTTTCCTGTCTGCAGTTTTTAAAAGTAACCAGCCCCAAATAATCCTCATGCCAAAGAGACCTATCTTGGGGTGGCCAATTCCAGTCCCCGACAGGATGCTAGGATCTGTGATGCTGCTGAGTGGCCTTGGCACGCTCTGCCTCCAGACTTCTTGCTTCAGGAGGTGACACACTTTCCTTGCTGATGAAGTCAGCTGAGTCAGGCTCTTGGTCACATGCAACCCCAAGCATCCTGAGTGACACAATGAGTGAGGGAGAGTGCTAGAGATGAGGCAGAGTAGAGGTCCGGAAACCGGTCACCTGGGGCCTTGCTGGCCGAGATAAAGAGTGTAGATTCTATTCGAAAGCACTTTGGAAAACCAGTAAAAGAGGCTTGAGTTATGTTGGAAAGTCCATGCTGGCTGCTGTGTGGACTCAGATGGGGGGAGCAAGAGGGAAATTGTGGGGGGCGGGTAGGTGGGAGTCCAGGTGAGAGAGTGTCTAGACGGGGGAAACCAGGTACATTGTGGGTGACTGAGGACATGGAGCTGCCAGGACGTGTTGACTGCAGCCAGCCAGTGTCTCTGGGTCTTACTGTGAACCCCAACATCTATAATCCCAGTGGAACTGGGCTGACTCCCCACTGGTGGCCACTGTGTCAGGAGCCCTGATGGGTGCTCAGGAAAGCTGCGAAATGGGGAATCAATCACTTGGGCAGAAGCTCCTGTTTTGACCTTCTGTTTGACCTTGGACAAGTGCCTGTCTCATCCCCTCCCCCATCCCCAGCCTGTTTCCTCCTTTTAAAATGGTAGAGCAGTTGTCAAGGTCATGTGAAAGGGCACATGTGAATGTCTGTTACTGCACTGTGCCCTGGAGCTCTGGGGGCAGCTGGGGGGTGCACTTCTTTCCCTCCCATTCCTGGGGGGCAGGAGGCCTTTCCCCATCCTCCTTGACCTTGGGCAAGTCCTGTCCTTTGCTGGGGTTGGGGGAGGGGGGTGCTGAAGGAATGATGCCATGGGTGTGGAATCGTCTGCTCGGGTGGCTTTCCCCCATACTGCAGCTGACAAAGGCTTGGGCAGACGTGAAGAGATATCCAATCCTGAGGCAGTTGGTAGGACAAAACCAGAGTGCCCTTCCCCCAGCCCCACCCTGGTGCTTCCCTGCACATTGCTACTCGTCACACTTGTTTAACAAAGGTCAGTGCTCTTAGTTGTTCCCATGAGGTATGGTGACAGTCGCTGCCCATCTTTGGTCCTCGTGAAATCTTGGTGTGCCTTTACAATGCACACTCCTTCTTTGAGAGAGCTTGGGTGAGTCTCTACACCCCTCAACCAAACTGAATGAATGACTGAATGAATGAGCGAGATGGTTAATTTTATGTGTCAACTTGGCTGGGCCACAGTGCCCAGAGACGTGGTGAAATATTATTCTGGATATTTCTGCGAAGTTGTTTTTTGAATGAGATTAACATTTACACAGGTGGACTTTGAGTAAAGCAGACTGCCCTCCATAACGTGGGTGGGCCCCATCCAACCTGCTGAAGGCGTGAATGGAACAAAAGACTGACCTTCCTCAAGCAAGAGGAATTTTGCATCAGACAATCTTTGGATTTGAGCTACTGCGTCAACTCTTCCCTGGGTCTCTAGCCTGCAGGACCACCCTGTAAATTTTGGACTTCCCAGTCTCCATGACAGTGGGAGCCAATTCCTTAAAATAAATCTTTAGATAGATAGATAGATAGATAGAGCATATTGGTTCTGTTTCTCTGGAGAACTCTGACTAATACAACGACATTTCAGGCAAATCAGTTCCACGAATGAGATTAAAGCCTGGGCCCTCGAGTGAGGACCCTGGGGTGAGGTCCCTCAGGTGAGGTCCAGGGGTGTGTGGTAAAGCCCACGTTCAACCCCAAGCTGCCTTTGAGAGGCTTTTGCCAGGGTCCTGTTCTGAAACACTCCTCTGTGGACCTTGATCAAGCTGCCTCGCCCAGACCACGTGGCCCCTCCTGGCCGTGTCGTTGTCTCCCAGGACTCCAGGCTAAGAGCAGTACAAGCATAGGCCCCCTTACAGAGGTAGAAATGGCACTTGTCTGGGCTGAGTCCTCCCCATGGCTCTGGTGCGCTGTCTGGGGTGTCCTCAGAGATCTCTGTGTTCCCCAGGCTAGGGGAGGACACATGGAGGCCTGTCTTCCCAGAGAATGCTCCACGCTGTGTCTAGGCTGTGCCAGGCATCAGGCTGAAGGCGCTAGGGCTCAGAGAGAACTCCAAGGGGTTGGGGAGAGCAGGAAAGGAGCTCACGGTATGCGGGGGCAGTGCTGGCATGTTCTGATCTCAGGGAGGTTAGAGGGTGCCAGGAGCTGAGTGGGCCTCAGATACACGCCCAGGAGTCACAGCTGCCCACCTGAGTGCCCTCAGCCGGGAAGGTGGCTGAGAACCTGACAGCCAGACCTGGGCCCAACATCCCGTCTGCCTCTGAGCCTAACACATTGGGCACAATGTGTCCATTGGGCATGGCAGCCAGGACCTGCTACTCGCCAGGCTCTGTGAATCCCTTTGCACGTATTTGTAGCAGGCACGGATCTCACACAGTCCCTGACTCAAGTGTGTAAGAAATGGGACTTTCTTTATTTTCTATGACTCAGCCTTATTTTCATTTTGAATTCCCAAGCCGCTGGTGGCTGAATCCTAATCTTAGACAACTCAAGCTTCTTGCCATTTTCTCCAGGAGGATGCCTGAGTCCCCATGGGTGCGAGTGGGGTTGTCATTAAAGACAAGGCGTCCAGTGAGACTCCGATGTCATGAGTCCCCTTGGTCACCACGGAGGTGCCCTGTGCTCCTGTCTGCACAACCCCTCCAATCTGGGAGGGGTGCAGGTGCTCCACTCTTGGGCCACAGTGGCACCCGGGACCCATCTGCTGCTTCACAGCCTCATGGGGCAGGACAACTCGCCATGTGGCCATTTAAGGCGGTGACCTTGTCACAAGGCACGGCCCTTTCCTTTCTCTGGGACTTGCTCATCCCCAGGGTTCTCCCCAGGAGGGAGGCACCCCAGATCCCGGACTTCGAGTGGAACCATGGTCCTTCCCCAGGACCCAGCCATGCTGCTGTGCTCACCACCGCCCCCTCCTCCACCCGCCCCTGCCGCCTCCTCCGCCTCCCACGCCATTGGGAGTGCTTGAGTGCTTTTCTAGTTGGCAGGGTGGGGTTGTTCTTACTCACTCGGGATGTTTTTTCCCTAAATCCGTTGCCTTTGCAGTTTCTCCTACAGCCAGGGCTTTTACACACAAAAGTCAGGAAGAGACTCCTTCTATTTCTCTTTGCCTCCTGTCACATCCTTTCCCTGAGGCAATGAGCACAGAGGGCCTGGCTGGAGGAATGGGAGAAAGGCGGGGAAGGAAGGAAGTACAGTGGGGAAAAATACCAGCTGAGTTTTAAAAAGGTTACGTGGCGGATGGTATCGCATTGAACTGCACGACAAGGCTGTGACATAAACGCTACCATTATGCTCACTTTATAGACAAGGAAAGCCAGGCTCAGAAAGAGTAAGCAAAGTGCCTGAGATCTGAGAAGGGACGTGCTGTCATTTGAACCCTGGCACTTGGCGCAGCCGATGCCCCTAACCCCAATGCCAAATGTCCTGCCTGCCATCCACTCTCCTGCCTCTTCTGGGCCTCCTGGGCGGTGTGTGGGCAGCAGGAGCAGGGCCCACGGGGTATCTGGGTCTCCCCAACCCCTGCTGATGACTCCTGCAGGTCCTGAGGAGGCCCCGGGGTCATGTCAGGTTCAGAGCCCAGCCCCCAGGCACTAATGCACCCTTCTTCTTAAGGAGCAGATGTTGGTTCTGACTGGGACTTCCTGCCTGGTTCATGGCCAGTGATCAATAAAGCAAATACTGGTTACTGTTATTTGTAATCTCCTTTGAGCCTCACAACAACCCAGTGAGAAAGCAGTTCCAATGTTCTGTTTGAAAGGTTAAATCACCGGCCCGTGGTGACAGGCAGGACGGCTGTGCTGAAACCCTCTGCTCCTGGGCGGGAGCTGTGTTCGCCACCCCAGCAGCACCCAAAGATGGAACCTCTTGGGGTCGTCCTTCCTTATGACTAAGGCTCCACAAAGGGAGCCCTCGGTGGCCCTGGGTAGGGAGAGTCATCTCCCCACATCCCACACCCCCCACTAGGGCGTTCCCTCTTCGGAAGCCTTTGCCTTCCATGGCCTTCCAGCAAGGATGGGCCCTCAGAAATGAGACTGTTGATCCCCTGGGTCAGAGACAGTCCCCTTCAGCCCTGAGGAAGGATCCTCCCACCCCACCCTACTGGAGGCCGGGCGCTGTGCAGACTGAGCCCAAGTTGAGCTCCCGCCCCCAGCCTGTGCCTGCAGGAACCCAGGTGGGCAGGCTCTGCCCAGGGAGGCCTGGCAGCAGGGGGCACAGGGTGTGGTAGATGAAGGAGGTGCCACCACCGACCCCTCTCAGACATCCCAGGCCACCTCCTCTGTGCTCCTGACAGGGCTTCCTCACCACCCTGGGGCCTCATTGCTCCGAGTGCCTGGAGTCAGGAGTTGCCTTCTGGGCACGGCCCTCTGTCCTGACATGGGGAGACCCTGTCTTCTCCTTCTCAGGGCTCCAGGCCCTAAGCAGGCCAGTTAGGAGCTCAGCACGACGACATTAGGGAAAGGCCTCCCAGGTCTGCAGGAATGAAGACAAAAGAGGGGTGGGAACCTCACCCCGCCCCTAATCCTCTCTCTGTTTCCTCCAAATTCTCCCAGAAAAGGCTTTATCCCTCCCAATCCACACGGCTGCCAGACTGGGAGTGAGGCATCTCTCAAGGCCCTCCAGAGCTGAGGTCCCAGCCATGAGCCCACTGGCCACTCTGCCACACCAGTCATCTCCCACACCCAGCTCCTGTCACTTGCCCAGGCCAGCCTTCCCCAGACGACGCCTCTCCCGCAAAGCATCAGCCCCAGAGAGTTCATCACAGGCTCCAGGGCCAGGCAGGTTACTAGGGGAGGCCAGTGGCTGGGAGGGAACTCTGATGGCCAGAGGAGCTCCGAGTGACTCAGCTCCAGCACACTGTTACCAGGTCTTCTGATTTTTCAAGAGAAACTGGAAATTAGATTTATACGTGAAAGATTCTTGGGGCCGGCCCAGTGGTGCAGCAGTTAAGTGCGCACATTACGTACTTCGGTGGCCCGGGGTTCCTTGATTTAGATCCCAGGTGCAGACATGGCACCGCTTGGCAAGCCATGCTGTGGTAGGCATCACACATATAAAGTAGAGAAAGATGGGCACAGATGTTAGCTCATGGCCAGTCTTTCTCAGCAAAAAGAGCAGGATTGGCAGCAGATGTTAGCTCAGGGCTAATCTTCCTCAAAAAAAAAAAAGATTCTCAAATTTAAGTGCCAACTGCTAACCTGAAATTAAAACAAAACAAAAAACCAAAACAAAAATTACTGCATAGGTCTATCAGAAAAAATTTTTGTCCTGAAGGCCACTGATTGAGAATCTCTAGGGGACCCCCATTCTTGATGCCCCTAAGCCCCCAGCTTGACCAAAGCACCACTGGGGCCTTTTGTCCCTCACAATGGCTGAGCCACTTCTCTTCCAGAAAGCTTTGTGGACTCTGAGAGTGGGGCCCAGCCTTCCTCCCTCCCTCTCCCATGCACCCAATGGGACCCTGTGGGTTACCCCTTGTTGGGCAAGGGCTTCCCCTTGGCAGAAAAGGAAGGCATGCTTCTCCACCTGCCAGGGAAACCCACTTGGGGGTGGCAGATCCCGTCACCATCCTCCTCCCTCCATGGAGTCGGGGTGTGATTAGAACCCACAGCCGGGGCTTCCTGGGTCTGCCCGTGTTCCCCCTGTGAGTGCAGAGCCATCAGGACACGCAGTCCCTGGCCTGGTCAGAGACGAGGGAGGTCTCCCCTTAGGCTGGTGAGTGGGATAAGGAGCCACAGGGCAGAAGTGGGGTTAGAATCCAGCCCAGCCCCCTCGATGCACAGAATTCTGTCCATTCAGGATAGGCTTGGTGGACAGCCTGCCGCCAGGGGCCCCCGAGCTGACTGTCACCACCACCAGCCTATGCTCTGGCTGGACAGGCAGATGCAGCTCTCAGAAGAGTCGAGCACCATCCACTGGCCCAGCTCATCTGAGGCTCCAGGAGAGCCCCACCAGGAGGACTGGGGTCCTGGCACAAAGGACTATTTCCAGGTAGCCTGGCAGCTTGGGTGTGACACATGAACATGTGCCAGGGCCCTGCTGTGCCTTCTGCAACTGAAGAACTGCAGACTGGGAGCTGGGGCTCTTTCAGCCGGAGCAGGACTGAAGCTCGCCTCTGATAAGCAAAGCTTTCTGCTGAGATTCCAGATCCTAACAAACAGGCTCAAAGGGAGGAGACTTGCAGATACTAAGGAGAACAGATTTTAAGCGCTCTGACCCAATAAAGAAGGCTCAGTTTACATTCAGATTCTATTTTTAAGATGCTGATGAGAGCCATTCTTCTCTATTCCTTATGCAGGTCTGTCAGAGACTTCTAGAGTCTTGTTTGAATGTCATTCAATGCATCTTATTTCTGCAGCACATTCTCTAATTCAGACTAGTCTTCCTTTCTGTTAGTCAGTCAACAAATATTTATGGAGCCCATCCAAATGGCCAAGCAGACTAGTCTACTTGGCAGAGATTTGTTGACTGACCCACGCCTAGTGCCCCAGGGCCCACTTTCCAGAGGGCTTCCCACCAGTCATCTGCTGAGAAGACACATGTGGTTTTGGAGCCCACAGGCCTCCACCTTCTCTAGGCCCCATAAAGCTCCAGAATCCCAACCCTCCAGCCAAGAGAGGCAGCTGGGAAGGCTGGCTCTCAGTAGTTCACAAGAATGTGATGTCTGGGAATGCCCGTCCAGGTGGCAGTCACCGCTGGGTCCTGGACGGTCCCTGACAAGGCCTGGGGCCACCGCCTCCCTGGCATCTTTGACCAATACCTCACCCATTTCCTCTCCTTTGACCAGCCCTTGGCTGATCTGGCCACATGCCCATCCCCGCCTTGGCCCTTCTCTTATCTTTGTCCCTCGAACTTCTTCCCATTTGAGCCTCCATCCCTCGCATTACTGAGCTCTGAGGCTCATTTGGCAAGGCAAGAGGTGATCCGGAGTCTGTCTTCTCTGGAGGGCCTGCCCCCACTCCTGAAGGCTTCATTATGGACCTGAAGGCCTGTCTTCAGGCATCTGGAAGAGCTGCCTCCAGAGTGGTTAGCAGGGCACATCCATCTGAGGAATCACAGGGACCAAGAGGAATGGACCCAGGGGCCCCAGTCAGGGGAGGGTCACTTGGTACCCAATCCCCTAAGGCTAAGTGTAGCCGGCCTGGCGCCAGGTGGAATATCTGCTGCCCAGATGCTCGCTGGGCCAGCAGCATCCCAGGGCCTCTCTGAGTCTCAGCTTCCTCGTCTGTAAATGGATAAAGTCCGGAACAGTGGGGCAGACTGAGGTGGTGGAGCCAGACAGGCCTGGTTCCAAACCCAGTTCTGAGCTCGATCTGGGGTGAGTTTCTCAGCCCAGCTGAACTGCAGATGCATCGTGTAGAAGGGATGGGCTCCTAACACCCGCCAGCCGTGGCTTCTGACAGGGCTGCGGGAAGTATACATAGAGTACCTGGCAGAGAGAGGGCTCAGCGAGCAGGCGTTATCACTGTTACTTCATGGGCCTGTTTTGAGGATTAAACCCATGACAGAATGTGTGTGCAACGGCTCGGTGAAATACGGTGGACAAATGGTAGCAATTACCACTTATCAGTGTGTCTTCCTCCCTCTGTGCCTCTTCCCCTCCTTCTCTTTCTCCATCTAGTTTATTTTTCCTTCTCTGCTTTAACCTCCTCTTGGCCTCTCTTCCCTCTCCTCCCATCTGCACAGCCTTTAGAGCCAACATCCAACACCAGTTTCTCTTTCCCTCACTCCAGAACCTCCAGTGGCTCCCCACTACCCCTCGTGTCCAAACTCCACAGCACCACAACCACCCCTAATCACCAGTTTCCCCTCACATCCCTCCCCAAAGCAGAGCCTCCCCAGTGGGGGCCGCTTTCGTCTCTCTGCCAACACTCACTCCTCCCTGTCTGCACTCACACTATCCCTCCAGCCTCAAGAGCTCTGGGTTGCTGGTTGCCCCTCGCAACAAATACAATCCCACCCTTCCTTCAAGACCCAATGAAATTCCATTTGTTTGTTTGTTTGTTTTGGTTTTGTTTTTGCTGAGGAAGATTTGCCCTGAGCTGACATCCACTACCAATCTTCCTCTTTTTTTGTATGTGAGCCACCACCACAGCTTGGCCACTGATGGACAAGTGGTGTAGGTCAGCACCCAGGAACTGAACTCCGGCTGCTGAAGCAGAGCACACCAAACTTGACCACTAGGTCATCGGGGCTGGCCCCCAATTAAATTCCATTTCTGAGTCAACAAATGTGTTGCCCTCTCACAGCTACTCTGTGGCAAGGACTTTTGAAAGTGTTCTCTCCTTGGGAGAATTATCTTAAAAATGCAGCCATAATTTTCTAGCTGTGTGACCTTAGAAAACTTACCTACCCTCTCTAAGCCTACCTTATAGGGTGGTTGTGAGGATTAAATTAGAACAGTGGTTTGTAAAGTTTCTAGCATAGTGACTAGTGCATAGAAAATGATTACTAAATAGTAGCTACTTCTGCTATCCTGGTTCTTCGGCTATGAACTGAAGCCACACAGGCCAACTGGGAGAGTTAGGCTTCTACTGCGGATTGGGTGATCCTTCGGTAGAAATCAGTATCCTCTCCCTTATCAAGTGCCTGGCCAGGCTTCCAAAGCTCCATGTCACAGTATCCTCGGAGGTCCGGTCATTCAACACTCATTTATAATCATCCCGTCTGTGCAGGGAGCTGTGCTAGGCTTGAAGCAGGTGTGACACTTGAGGCCAGCACAGCCAGAACAGGTTCATAGGAGGAGTGGGGAGCAGATGATAAGGACGCAGGCCCCCATGCCAGCCCAGAACACCAGGGCCACCCCACGACCCCAGCTTTATCTCCAAGTCCTGCCCTGTCCACCCTTGGCCAGCCCCTTCGGGCCCCAGCTTGTTCTGCCTCTCCTGGCTCTCCCTGCACCTGCCATCCTGACTCTCTTCTGTCTGGTCAACAGGGACAGCTCTGTCCTGGCTCAGAGTCTTTGCACATGCTCTTCCTGCTGTCCTGGACACAATCCCCAGTGCACACACCCCCAAAAGTGGTGAACCCTCCTGGAGCCCAACTCTGTCCATCCTTATCAGACGCTCGGCTTTCTTTTAAGATGTTATGAAAAGAGCTTAGGCTGGGTTTGAATCCAGGTTTTCTTACCCCCTAGCTAACCTTGAGCAAGTGACAGCCCCTCTGGGACCCCACACCCATCACCTGCACCGAGGAGCACCATGACTACACGTGTGAGGGCAACTGGCACATGCCAGGGGCCTAGAAACCATGGCTGGCGGTGAGAGACAGGGACACACCCCCTTAGAGAGGCTGCAAGGAGCAGGAAGTCAAACGGCTTCTGTGCCAAGCAAAGGAGCTGGACCTCTGGCCCAAGCTAGAGGGGCACACAGCGTTGAGGAAGGTCATTTGGGGTCTGTGCAGGATGGACTGCTGGGAGAGAGCAGGCCGGACCCCACACCCCACCTCTAACCAAACCCTGTCCATGCTGTGCTCCGTGGGTGGGCCTTGATCTTCTGTACCAGTGAAGGGTTCCTTGAGGGCAGAACCCGTGCCCCCTGCCTCCGAACTCCTCGAAGCTCTGTGGCAGGCTGGGTACGTAGGAGGCACCCGGTAAAGACCTGTCACCTGGATGCTGTGGTTGCATGATTCTCAGTGGGCCACCTGGTACCGGCTCACTGGCCTAACTCTCCTGCCTAGCAGCCCTCATAAAGATGCTCCCTGCCCCTCGCAACCTCACCGCTCCGCTCCTCTCAATTAGATTATGTTTGTAGAGCCCCCTGGAGCTAAGTGTGCTATAAATACAAGGCATTTCTATTAGATCCAGGTTGGGGAAGCTGCGAGGAGCCAGCAGGGGACAGGGGCTCCGGGGGGTCTGCGCCAGCTGAACTGAACAAGGTTTCTCATGGCCCAGATGCTATTAGTCAAAACGGATGGCTGCTGCCGGCTCCTCCGAGTTACGAGTAACCAGGGAGGGCAGAGTTGGCGGCGTTTCGGGCTTGTTGAGTACTGTGGACTATCTGTCTAGCATTAGTGGTTGGAGCAAGCCCAGGGCACGCTCAGCTGAACCACTTCTAAAATTTATTTTTCAGCCCATGTGACTCTAAGTGTTGGGGGTCTCCTGGTTCTTACTTCTTTGCAGCCTGTTCTCCGAGACCCTTTCTGCTGACCATGAGAAGGGACTGGGAAGCGTGGACTCAGAGCAAAGAGGCTCCGTGAGTGGACCTGGCACCCAGCGCTGGGCAATTTGGGGTCTCTGACTGAGGGTCTCAGGCACACTCCTCTTCCCAGTCCCTCCTTCGATGGCGTCCCCTTGGGACGTGACGGGAGCCACAAGCCTCATGTTCTTCTCTTGCTTTGCGAGGCTCTGACCATCTGCGTGGCTTTTTGCTCTTGCTGGTCTGGTTCCCACTGTGGGGCACATAGCACATGGGAGCAGCGCGTAAGCTGGGCCTTTAATCCACCTTGTCTTCAGGCGAACATGCACACTGGGAGATCCAAGCAGCTGATCACGATCCACTAGTAGATCTCAGGCTGACCTGGTGGATCTCTCAGACAATCAGTCCCTCCTCTAGCTGATCACTTCCAATGCAGCTGCCCCCCATCTCTGCCATCAACCCCCCCACAATCCCCCCGTCACTCCCTCCACCGCCGACCCTCACCTCCCCACCACCCCCCTCCAAACTCCCACCCTCAAGGAATAGTTAAGATGCTGACATAGTCAAAAGGAGCCCTTTGTCAGGAAAACTTCAAGGAAGAGCAACTGAAGCCAGAGATTGCAACCGATGAGCAGAGGATCCCTGGGAAATTCGGAGTTGGACTAAGAGCTGCCAGGGCTGCTAGGTGCAGCAAGCTCTGTCCGTGAATGGAATAGTACGCTGTGTCTCTCAGC
This sequence comes from Equus przewalskii, assembly GCF_037783145.1. Taxonomy (NCBI): domain Eukaryota; kingdom Metazoa; phylum Chordata; class Mammalia; order Perissodactyla; family Equidae; genus Equus; species Equus przewalskii. Next base: position 57,949,466 of record NC_091831.1, on the reverse strand, counting down.
ACACGGCCCCCACAGCCTGAGGGTGGGCAAAGCCTGGCCTGACCCGTCAGTGGACACCCCTTCAAAACGTGTCTGGATCTCGAGCAGCCTTTTGTCGTCCAAGAGGAAGAGAATTGGAATGACTCATGCTGTGCCCAGGTGGACACTCCTTGTCCACAAGGAGCTCACAGTATCTTGGAAGAGACAAGAGTACAAAATAATAACCACAGGTGTAAGTACAAAGTTGAAAGAGAGAAAGATCAAGGGTGCTGTGGGAGATGGGTGGGGGGTCGGACCTCACGGAGTCTCTGGGGAACCTTCTCTGAGGAAAGGATGGAGCTGCCTGACTGAGGCTTCCCCTCTCTTGGCCCCACTGTTCCACGTCCCTCTTACAGGCACTGTCTGCTAATAAGATGTCCGTAACTGAAGAGCCCCCCCCCAGCATCTGGACATCACACTCATCAGGCCCCACAATTGGAAGAGACCTCAGGGGCCACCTGCCTGTGGCACACATCAGGAAAGGAAACCCCAAGGCAGCTGACATGTCCAAGTGGGACAGAAAACGAACAGGACCTCCTGGCATCACAGGAACTCAGTGATCAACCCACTTAACTTCTCTAAGCCTCGGCTGTTTCATCTGGGCCTGCCTCAAATGATTACTACGAGGTTACAGCAAGACAAGGGCAGTGAAGGTCCTTTGTGAGCTGGGAACATTGGGAACTCAGTGTTTCCAAGGTCTGAAGATGGCAGATAAAGGCCAGGATGAGCTTCTTTCAGACAACTCCACCCCCGGAGACGCTGGTCCCACTCAGCGCTGTCTCTGACTCAGGAGTGACATAAGTCAAAGGGCGTGGGGATGCTCCAAGGATCTGGGGAGGGCGGGGAGGAAGGAGTTTGTTCCCGTCCAGGGAGGGCTTGTCCAACTTCCCATCAGTAAGGGCTTCAGGGTGCAGATAACTGGAGACAGTGAGGTGGGGGTGGCTGGGAGCCCAAGGGAGCCCGAGGGAACCCAAGGGACCCAGACGGTGGGACCGGAAGGTGAGTGCTGAGATGGGAAGGAGCGGAGCCAGCGAGGTGGGGCGGTGCACGGGGCCCCTAAGTCTGGCCCCATGTTAAATATAACCCCAGTCCCTCATTTCCTCAGTCATTGTATTTTGCAGTTTTCCCTCTTGAGAGGCAGCCTAAATGAGGAACTGGCCTAGTCACAGGCCGCCTGGAAGTTCTAAGAACACAATTGTTTTCGTGATGAAAATTAAAATTGTCTATTTTTTAAGTTTAAAAAAGCAAACACTCCAAGGTTATACATTGGCCCTGTGCCTCCTGGAATCCAGGCTTGTTTGCTATTCTTCGTCAAGGTGCCTGAGTCTGGGGGCCCAGAAGCAAGGGTCAGCCGGGGGCCATCCCTGGGAAGATGGCTGAGAAACACACACACAGTAGGACATTCACGTCCTTAAAAAACAGCTGGCCCTAGCCATCTGCGCCCCTGACAGCTCACAGGCAGCCTGGGAGGCTCAGAAAGCAAGCTCAGTGGATGTGTCCAGCCCAGACCCCAATGCAGCAGGACCCACTCCCCACCTCACTTCAAGGGCAGCCATCTGACCTAGAAACAAGGCTTGCTGGTCTGGGGTGACCAGGCCTGAGGGTGGAAAGGGGAGGCCCCTTCACTTTGGGGTGTGAGATCCAGCGTTCCCCTCTCCTAAAGCAAGCGTGCTAGGAGGGGAGCAAAAACCCTTCCAAGTGTACGCACATCTGTGTACCAGCTCCTGGTGCTTCCGTGTTCGCTCTCTCTGCTCCCCTCCACTCTCTTTGCTTCGGTCTCTCTCTGTCTCTCTAGCTCTCTTGCTCTCCCTCCGTCTCTCTGTTTCTACCTCTGTGTCTCTCATTCTGTCTCTCTTGTGCACACACACACACAAACACGCACACACACTCACACTCTTGTTCTCGCTCTCTTCATACTTTTGCTCTTCAGAGAATCTCTGTTGAATTGAGGAGTCTTAATCCCATTTGACGGATGGGTAAGGGAGCCCAGAGGGATCACTGGGAGATCAGCTTGTGGTGGATCAGTGGTAGAGCCGGGCCAAGAATCCAGGGCTTGGGTGTCTCAAGTGGGTTGAGCTCTCCACCTCCCCGCCAAAGTGGGTTGGCGTGGAGGAGGCCGTGGAGACCACCTAGTATGTCCCCATCCTGCACAGCTCTTCTTGGCACTGCTCTCCCATCCCACTGCCCTGGGGTGGGAGAGAAGCTCCCTTCTTTCTCTCCACTCCCAGCGCCCACTCCTCCCTTCTCAGCTGGGGCAGCGCCGGCCTATGTGCTTACGTCTGACGCTCCCTCTGACAACCTTGGCAGCTTCCCCACCTCAGCACTCCAGGGAGAATTGCTTAGTGGTCAGACCCACAAGTTTATGAGACTGAGTTCCCAGCAACCACAACTATGTGCTCCTGACAGGAGTGGGTTTGACTCCACCAGCCCCAGCTCACCCTGGCCTGCTTTCGGGGGAGAGAAGGTGAGAGGACGCTGGGTGGGGTGGGTCCCAGGAACCCACCCTGGCTTCTAAACATGGCAGTTCTCTTCTTTGTGTCAAGTGAGCAGCCAGAGCCTGGAAGGGGCAGTTGGGGTGGTCCTGCTGTGAACTGGGAAGTTGGAGAAAAATTCTCACCCTAGAAGAGTGTGCATGTAAGTAACAATAGCGAACCTTATGTAACCTGTTCTAAGCAAATTACGAATTAACTAATTTAATCCCCACAATGGCCCTATTATCATCTTCATTTTACAGATGAGGGAAGCCAAAGTCTAGAGACGTTAAACGACTTGCCAAGATCCCAGGATTCAACCCAAGCTGGCTCCAGACACTGTTCCTAGTGATGCAGGCTCGGTGAGCCGAGGAGTTGAAAGAAGGATTTCTTGGACTCTCAAGGTCTGGTAGTAGTGCTCCTTTATTCAAAGAATAGCATGGGGACGGGGCCCACCGGCAGTGGAGAGCTGCAATGTGTTGAGGGCAGGGCTAAATTTATAAGGCATAGGTATGTCAGTTATTTTTTGCTTGACAAGGGAAAGATTGTGTAAAAAAGTCTTTAAAATGGTGTCAGTGCCGGTAGGGTCTGGTTACCGGGTGGTGGTATAACTTTGGATACAAATCAGGTCAGATCAGGTCAGGACGTCGTATGCTTCCCAGAGGATGATGCAGATCGATATGTAGGCTGTATGTAGCCCAGGACGCCTTGGGCTCCTTCTCCCTGGGGCCGCCTTGATCCCCATCACTAGCCCCTCCGTACGTCAGCTCATGGACAGTCTAACAGACGAGCACCTTCCAACTCTGAGAAGGCACAGACAGGCCGTCTTCACGGGTGTGCAACCGCAGTCACGCTGGGCCCTGTGCTGGGTTTAGCGCTTGGCAGTTGCCATCCTGAAATTCTGAATAGCTTTGGAAAACAGGGCCCAGCATTTTCATATCTCATTGGGCTCCACAAATCAAAATCATGTAGCCACTCCTGGCAACGGAAGCCGTGCCTGTCAGGGTCATCCTCTGAAGCTCTGTCTGCCCTCTGCTTCTTCTTCTTCACAAGTCTTTGCTTCGTCTTTCTCTAGCTCCATATGGATGTCTACTGGGGGCCATTTGAGCTCTAAGTTTGTGTCTTTCTCAGAACAGTGACAACAAGAGAAACCCCAAACACTCCATCCCCCCGCCCAGGCCAGGAGGGAGAAGCTGGGGCAAGAAGCAGCCTGCGCAGGAGGTGCCCTGGACCCCACCCCCAGGGCAGCTGGGAGGTGAGGCTTCTGGAGCTATTCTGTTCCAATCCACCTCCTGGCAATGGGTGTGTATCTGTGGCTCTACTGAGCCTGGGGTAGGCTGCACGGCTGTGGCCTGGAGCTCAGCCCAAGAACCCCGCCTGGAGCTCAGCCCAAGAACCCCACCTACTCAGAGCCGGGTGGTGGGCTAAGCTCAACCACCTTCCATGGGTTTTCTTTCTCAACCCCCACCCTCTCGTGGGAAGTGATCCCCAGGGTCCAGAGGCCTGGGGCGCTGGATTCCAGGCTGCCCTCTCCAAAGTTACAGCAGGTCTCGAAGGGACCTCTCCTCTCAGAGAGCAGGTGGCCTCATCCTTTAAAGCCTCAATGCTGAGACTCTGGGCCCTTTTCATTCCTGCTGAAGCTGAGAAGCTGGACAGGGACAAGGGGGCTCCTGGGCAGGGGCTGGCGGGACTCTACATTCCATCCCAGCTCTGTCACTGTGTACCAGGGGCACTTGAGCAAGTCAGTCACCCCTCTGGGCCTCTATTTCCTCATCACTAACATTAGTAGATTGAATCTGAAGGGCTTTCTTTGAGGCCCCTCCTTGCTCTGAGATTCAACAGTTTGAGAACTCCCGGAAATGGACATACTACAACTCCAAGTGGCAGATTTCTCTGTTTCTTTTAAAACCAGCACTCTAAGACCAGAGTTCTTCTGGTTGGGAAGAAACCCTGAGATGATCTCCAGCCTCTCCTACCATCCTTTTATCTCGGTAAAGGCCTGGTGACCCCTCCCTTCATCTGGCTTGGGATCAGAAGCCAATGCTGGACTGAATCACTGTGGGCAGAGGGAGGGGATGCACTGACTGGTCTGGTCCCACCTGAATGGCCAAGAGTGACAGGTGGCAGTGGGGGAGGAATAGCTCTCAAAGGATAGTCAGGGGAGAGGAGTCAAAGCTGCTTAGGCCATCATGACAACCAACATGCACTCCACACAGCCTTGCTGACCCCCAGAAAAGGGCCACGCCCTCCTCTCTGGGGCACAGAGCCCTCCATGCATCCCTCCACTGCAGCGCGGTGGTGGACGTGCCCATCTGGATACCCTCTAAAGCGTGAGCTTCTCTGGGGGACCACATCATTCACTGGAGTGTCCCAGCGTACTGCTGAGGAACTGGCACACAGCTGCTGCTCGGCACACATTCGCTGGATCAGGACTTAAATCGGAGGGCTCCAGAAAACAATGCGTTGGAGCATTCTAGAGCATATGCTTCAAGATCCATCTCAAATGTCAGCTTCTTCGGGGAGCAAGAGCCTACGTCATTTAAGACTCTGTTGGAAGTAACAACAACAAAAGCCATCTCAGACGGATTAAACAAACAAGGATTGCATTGCTCACATAAGGTGGTAAGTTCAGAAGTAGAGCAGACCTCAGAATTGGTTTGACCCAGTGGCTCAAAAATGTCACCAAGGACCTAGTTTCTTTCTTTCACCTCTCTGCCTTTCATGATGTCATCTTTATCCAAAGGCTAATTTCCTTTGGGGTCTTAAGGTGGCTTCTAGAATCTTCTCCAACTACATACCCATCTCTCAATCCAGAGAGAGAGAGAGCAAGCAAGCATCTCTGTCTCAGTAATCCAGGTGAAATCCTGAGACTCATGCAGATGGACCACATGTCCACCGACCAACAAATGGCTGTGGCCAGGGGAGGGAACAGCTGATTGGGTCCATTTCTGCTGAAGCTGGAGCAGAGTCCACTGTGTCCATAGCATGAGGGCTCTCTGTGCAGGAGCAACGATGCCCCAATCGCAGACAGGGTCCTGGAAGGACAGCAGAAGGGCAGGGAGAAGTAACCATCAAAGGCCCACCATACCTTCCCTGACTCTGGTCACCCCGTCTGAGCTCCCAAGAACCCTGCTTCCTGCTGTATCTGTACACTTGTCACACTAGATGGAAATGTGGGCGTTTACCAATCTGTCTGCCGCATTAGACCTTGAGCTTGTTGAAAGCGGAGACCACCTCCTGTCTACTCCTGTGTCCTCAGGTCTCAGGACCTCGCTCAGGGCTGGGTCCTTGACTGGCATTCTGTTTCCGTTTGTTCAGTGATGAAGCTGCCCAGAGCTGGACTCTCGTGAAATGGATGTCTCAAAGAGGCCATAATAACTTCCTGCTTGCTTTACAATAAGTGTGCGTAAGCTTTTCCTTGCATGACTTCTTAATTTGATCTCCTCCATCAGGAAGAACGGCACCCGTAATCCGGGAAGTGGGTTCGTGCGTGCCATGCCGCCTAGAGCTGGGAGGGCGAGGTGCACAGGTCCCCCAGGTGCCACTTCCCCCTTGGGGTGGGGGGCTGACAGATACGCGGCCCCTCCCGGGCCCAGTCACGACATGCACACACTAGAGGCACTGAAACGGTCTCAGGAAACCCGACAGCTCAGAGTTCTGCACATCACACGCCTGGACGGGGGCTAAAAACGGCCTCAGGAAAACCAACCACAGTGGATCAAAGAGCCCTTCCCGCTTTGGAGGAAACCCCCCGGAGCAGCCCAGGCCTCCAGATGGAGGCAGCTGCGTGGCCAAACTGCCCTATCTCCTTAGCTACATTCTTTGTCTAACCCTGGGCTTCCCATCGTGACAGGAGGGCTGCAGCTTCCCCTGTACCCCGCCAGCCCTGCCAGGCCTGTCCCAGGGCCCAGGAGGGCAGAAAGGACCCGAGCCCGGCTCCCAGCCTCTGCCAGCCCATCAAGCAAGGCCTCAAAATACAAGTGAGGACACTCAGTCACGTGTCCAAGGGGACCTGGGGCTTCTGATGGCCATTTCCCAGACCCCGCTCACATAAACCAGCTGTGTAAACCTGCCCCTCCAGGCCTGGCTGGTGGAAACTGGGTCAGAGCACAAGAAACTGTTAGGAACTGAGCAGCATGCAGCCCCGAGAGACACTCTTGCTCTACAAGGAAGTTGAAGCCTCCATCAAGTGTTCAACAAATCTTTTTTTTTTTTTTTTTTTTTGCTGAGGAAGACTTACCCTGAGCTAACATCTGTGCCAATCTTCTTCTATTTTATATGTGGGTTGCTGCCACAGCATGGCCACCAATGAGTGGTGTAGATCTGTGCCCAGGAATCAAACCTGGGCCACCAAAGTGGAGCATACTAAACTTAAACATTAGGCCACAGGACTGGCCCCAAGAAATCTTCATTTTGCTCCTTGGCAAGTATAAATGAGGAGGGACACAATAGTGTGCGCCCCAAGGCAGGAAGCAAGCAAGGGCTGAGTCTGCAGGAGCCCTGCAGCTGGAGTGTGAGGAGAAAGCCTCAGGGGATGGGCAGGTGGCCTAGCTCTTCTGCACCTTCTAGAGCTTTCTAAGGGCCGGAGGGTGGGAGCTGGCTGGAAGGAGAGGGAAGCATCTAGCATTCGGGGGTTCAGGGCAAAGCTGTGGCAAGCAGGAGGAAGTCAGTGTTCTAGCCCTGACTGAGTGGGGGAAGGGGCAGAGGGGTGAGGCTCCAGACAGCCAAGCCTCCACCAGCCTCACGCCCTGAAGACCTAGCTAAGCCACAGCAGCCGTACGTGGGGCCTCTGCACTGGAGGAGGGGGGAGACAGGGGTCTGCTGTCAGTCAACAGTGTTTGCAAACCCCCTTGATGAGCGTCTCTTGGGGCCCCCAATCCTAAGACCCCAGGACTCTAACTGTGGTTGGGGCAGGAACTCCAGGCTTGAGGGGGGTTGCTGTGGGGTGAAGGGTGCAGCCAGGCAGAACCTCCAGAATTGCAGAGGGACGGCCCCTCCCTCAAGCCACATCCAGGGGAGAGCTTGGTGCTGGGCAACCACAGGAGGTGGTGAAGGACTCGGTCTGGGTCTCCTGGGGTGGTGTACAAACCCCACCTTTCAAAGTCAGTCTCGGATCTGTGCTTTGTCCTGTGGGGTCCGTCAGGGCTTTAGCCTGAGGGGAGCTGTCTGGAGGCCCCCAGTGGGGTCAGGCTTCCAGCTCAGCCCCCCGGTCCAAGCAGGCCCCCTCCCCATCGCACCCACCTCCAGAAACCCCCAGAGCCAGGGCTGGCTGGGGCTTGCGTTTTTCTTTGAAAAATTCTTTGGTTTACTTTGCGTTTATCCTCCCAGGCTGCCCAACCCCAACACACACATAAACACACACTCTCATAAAACCCGCACACATAAGCCCTTTTATACCCCTGTGGGTTCCTGTCCATCCTTCTTAGTGTATACACATTCTTTTCTAGACCATTTTATGTATTATTTATAAAATTACATATGCGTTTTTATGCTTCCCTGTCCACCTAATATGTCACATACAGGGTTTTATGTATAAACATTGTTCGATAACAGTGGATGTTTTAAAAGAGAACAGTCAAAGAAGGGGACGCCTTAGCTCCAAATGATTCTTCTATGGGATAATTCCAGGCATTGTGGCCTGAGGATAGGGGTGGAGAGAGAGAGCAGAGGTCTGAAAAGGCAATCCTGCAAAGCTTTGGGCATTGAACACAGCACAGGATGTGCCCAGAGGCCTGGAGCAGCAGCTAGCCCTGGTCCTCAGCCAAGGCGTGGTTTCTCTGCCTCCCGGCCCCACCTTCCCCCGGACGGAGGAGACACCCCAGGAGAAGCTGGAGAAGTCTCTGGAGAGGGGCCCCTCTGTTCGGGCCCCGGGACACCCCCTCAAGCACCCATTTGGCTCTGGCCACAGAGGAGGAGAGAGACAGCCTGCTCAAAGAGGGGCAGATCCTAGATCCACAGTTGGAGGACATGGGTTCCTTAAAAAGAACGCAGAATCCAAAAACAAAATTAGGTACAAAAGTGAAAACTTATTTAGAATGAGAAAAATCAAAACAAATTACAAGTTTTAAAAAGCTGACAAATTCCACAAACATTGCAAAATCTAAAACAATATTCCAGACCAGCTTCTGCCTTTGCACAGTTCATACTTCATTTCCCCTCCACTCCCCGCCGGCCACGGGGCCATTCCCGCCAACCCAGGCGCCGCACCTCTGCCTGGCATGGGGGCAGTAGGAATTCCCGCCCCAGCACAGCCAGCTGAGTCTTGGCCACACATGGAACGCTGTAACCACGTGGACTCATCTCCTTAAACCCAGACAGACTCTCCCCAGCCCGGCGTCCCCTCAGCCAGCTCCCAGTGGTGCCCCGCCTGCCTCTTCAAGTGCCAGCAAAGCGGAAGGAGGAGAAGTCAGTGGGCTTAACAGATTGCAGTAAAGTATTTGATTTATGCAATTTTTACAAAAATGTGACCATGGGAACACATTGCTAGGGGCCCTTTGGGGCCTTGGGTGGCTCCAGTGGACTTCATCAGCTCCTGGGGGTCCCACCTCTGCTGGGGACCTTCACCTTGTCTGGTTGACTTGGTCACAGTGTAAATGTCACTTCCTCCTGACCCCCTATCTACAATAGGGTCTTGCTGTTCTCACTCATAGAACCCTGCTTTCCCCTGGCTTAGACATTTTCACAATTTGTAGCCGTATTTTTGTGTGTTTCCTGATCGATGTCTGTCTCTCCCAGCAGACTGTCACTCCCCAGCGGGCAGGGACCACATCTGTCTTGTCTGCTCTATGTCCCCACAGTCTAGGGCCCACTAGGGCCCTGTCCACAGCGACAGGGTGAGTGAACGGCCTGCCACCCTGTGTTACACTTTGTAGGTATCGGAATATAAAGGAGCCACGCGAGCGCCTCCCTCGTCTCTACACGGGACGGGCTAAGGGCCTGCTGAGTCCACTCAATGCACAAAGATGCACAAAACCTAAGCTCAAATAACAGAAAGAGAAGATGATACCAGAGGAGATGATGTGGAATCATCTATGGAGCATCGTGTCTTTTATAATGCTTATTAAAAATATGAAAAATATCATACAAAATATGAAAACACAAAAGCAGTGCTTTTGAACAAATCAGAAAGTTCTGGAAGTCTCAAAAGTAAGCAAGACAGAAACACAGGATGTAACGGGTTAAGTCCATTATGTCACCCATGAAACACATTACATTATATGAATATTTCTTAGAAATACGAAATTTGGCTGGAAAATAAATTGGCCAAGGGAATAAGAGAGAAAGAAAGCGGTGGGGGGGGGATCATTAAGACCTCAAAATTAGGCATAATGACGAGTTACCCAAAAGACTACAATGGTTCGCAGCCTGAGCTGAGGCTGGCCTGTCACATCTGCAGTGCGGTACAGCTCATGAACAGAACTCTCAGGCTGGTTACCCGTTTGCGGGTCACGTGGTGAGTTGGTTTTAGGCTGGGGGACTGGAGTGGCCGCCAGCCCTCACATCACACCACAGAAAGGCCTCCTGACTGTGCTCACCCAGTCTGAGGGGCTCTTGGTGACGCATTCTCAGAGGACCCTGCAGGAGCAGAGGGCTGATACTCCTTCGTATCCCCCAGGCCTGTTTCCATGGTGACAGAGGCCCTCATGCTGTGTAGACCAGGAGGGGAAGCTGATCACAGGTTCCTGGGAGCAGAGCGAGCTCTCCTCCTCGCTGGGGCCTCCCCGCCAGACCCTCCCAGCCTGCAGCCCCTCTGCCCCTCCAGTAATGTCCTTTGTCTCCAGCTGTGTCTGAAAACGCCTCTCTGGCCCCCCTTCTTCTGTCTGCAGTGTAGCACATGTCCCCCACCCCCAACTGATCTATTTGGGGAGAATGAGGGGAAACGACTCTTTAATTAATCCCCTGCCTTAATTAATTACTGTAATGGCTTGCAACTTGGGGGGAAAGAGGGGCACAATGTGCTTAGTATGTTTTTATGTCGACAAACACATTCTCCACTTGGCAGAGAAAGAAGACGCCTGTTCAGGGTTGGGGGCTGTGGAGTGATTTATAAAGGGCATTAACACCAGAAAGATTCTCCTGCTGCAGACACCCGGGTTGGCTTTCTGGGGTGATGAACTCTCACCCCCGGCCTCTTCCTCTCCCCTTAAGATCCTTCAGTCTCCTCGCCTCCCTTTTCCCAATATTCCTCCCTCCTTTAGCCTCCGTGTTCACCTGTGCTCACATCCCTCTTTTTACAGCCACGCCCCTCTTACTGTCTCTCATCCTCTCTGAAAGCCCCAGGGATTCCTAGGGAAAATGGCTGCTGAGTGGAAGCTCGTGGGGTTGGCATCCATAGGCGGCATGCAACAAGGCAAGGGGCCCGAAGGGCACTGTGGGCAGAACAGGTGGGAACCTGGGTCAGCTTTGGCCTGTTCCTCTGGCGAGACCCCTCAGCCGGCCTTTAGGAGTACCCCACTTGCCCTGTGAAAGTGGGAGAAGGTTGCCAGGGGAGCCTTGTGTAAACAAAATGCTTTCCAGGCCTCAGTGGCCCTGGGTGGGGAAGCCCTTTGGGGAGGGCTTCCAGGTCTGCCGTCAATGGGGAAAAGGCCATTTGGGTTGGCAGAATTTCTGGAAAGAAGGAAGGAGATGAAACTAAGAAGAAAAACAGTCCCACAAATCACTCTTTGACGAGGTGAGAGTCTCCACGGCAACCTGCCCTGGGCTGAGAACCACAGAGGCGGGAGATGCACTGTTGCCATGGAAACCACATCCTAGAAACCCACTGGTATTGGTCCCTGTTTGCCTTTGCGGATGAGGCGCTGGGGGCAGGCGCTAGACCTGCAGGGTCCTCCAGGGAAATGAGATGGGGGGAGAGTGGGGAAAGAGGGAAAAGAGATGAGGGGCAGGAGAGAGAGGAAGAGAGGGAAGGGGAGATGGAGCGAAGGAGAGAGAAGGAAGTACAATCATGCGTCGCTTAAAGACCAGGATATGTTGTGACTAATGCGTCATTAGGCCATTTCAACATTGTGCGCGCATGATAGAGTGTATGAAGGGGAACAAAATTTGCCACTTCAAAATGTGTCTCTTCAACACGAGGATTATTTTAGGCTGATTATTTTTAAGAAACAAAAGACTCAGAAAGTCATTCTTGTCACCTCACCCTTAACTGCCCACAAGAATTCAGATTTAAAAATGTAGGGGTGGGCCCCATGCCGTAGTGGTTAAGTTCAGCACACTGCTTTGGTGGCCCAGCTTCACGGGTTCAGATCTCAGGCGCAGACCTACACCACTCGTCAGCTATGCTGTGGTGGCAACCCACAAATAAAATAGATGAACATTGGCAACAGATGTTAGCTCAGGGGGGAATCTTCCTCAGGAAAAAAAAAATCTGTCTCAGGAAGCAAGCTATCACCTTAGCATCACATGAACTAGGTGGTAGACATGGAGGAACCTAGAAAAGCCTGTTTCTTGGGCTTCCCTCTGTGTTTCTGTTTCTGTGTGGCCAAACACTTGTTTTCCAAATGTTTGTTCCTTTTCACCTGTGATTGCCTGCCTTCCCTTTGAAGTGGCTGACTGTCTCCACCCCCAACATCTTCTTTTGTCTTTAACTGAGGACGGTATTTAAGGTGAGGGCTTTGGCCATTTGGGTGAGTTATTCACTTTTCCTGGGTTTCTCCCGTGTAGACATGTTATTAAACGTTTGTTTGTTTTTCTCCTGTTATTCTGTCACGGGTCAATTTAATTCTTAGACCATTCAGAAGGACCCAAAGTGTAGAGGGAAATTTCTCTCTCCCCCACAGCACTTACGCAAACCTCAATGGTATAACCTCCTACACACCTAGGCTACACGGTACTAGTTTTATTGGAACCACCATCATATGTGCGGTCCGTCGCTGACCAAGAGGTCATTATGTGGCACATGACTGTAGAAGGAAGCAGGAGGGAGGAGAGGAAGGCTCCAGGAACCAGGCAGCCTCTCAGGGGGTCCTGAGTTCTGTGGACTTTGCCCAGCAGAGAAGGAAGTGCCCTGTGCACTCAGTGTGGGCCCTGCGGGTGAACTGAGCAAGGGAAGAGGTCTGAGCTGGAGCCCAGACTGCATCTCATGCCAGGTGGAGCCGAGGCACCCACCCGTCCTCGCTGCTCTTATTCCATTTTACTCAAGATGAGTAAATGGAACACACTCTGGGAGCCTATTCACCGGCCACAGAATGACCCCCCAAACTGTCTTGAACCAGAGGAACCCAATTTGGGGGCTCCAGTCTCTCCCCTGGCCCAGGGTGCCCAAGCACAAGGGTTTCAGAGGGAGGGTGATGGGAAGTGAACCCAAAGCTGGCCTCTTGCCCTAATTACTCCCAGACGCGGTTTCCATTCCCTTTTTCTGGGAGTTGAGTGGCCACTGGGTACCTAGCGCCACCTGCTGGTGACCACTGGAAGCAAGGCAGCAGTGACCCGCATTAGCTGGTCCTAGAGCGGCCTCCACCGCTGAGCCTCAGGGTGCTCTTGACACCAGGCGTCACACGGGTACCCTCCTCCAAAACCCCCTGGGGCAGCCTGTGGGCCGGATGAACTCTTCAGTCAAACGAGCCGCAGAAGGCATCCAGCATGCGATCTTGGCAAGTCAGACCCCTCTCTGGGCTTCCGTGTCCCACCTGTGCAACGAAGGTTTGGACTAAATTATCCCTCAGGGCTTTTTACAGTTTGGGTAGTCCATGATTCCTCGACTCAAGCCAGAATTTAGTTCCTACCGGGAGCATTTCGGGGAGTCTGAGGGGAGAGACCAGAACGCCTCCCGGAACGTCCCTTGGTACTGCTCCATGGGCTGGGGCTCTCCAAGCCCCCTGTGGCGCAAGAGCAGCCCTGACCAGGAGGGCACCAGTCCCCCCATCACCTGCCCTTCAGCAGGTGGGTCCCATGGAGAAGGAGGAGAAGCTTAAACACGAGCACACACAGCCCCCACAGGCCCACCTGCCCCTCCCCCACAGTCTAAAAAGCTCCTGGGTCCACAAAGGCTCCTGGACATCTGTTAGGAGAGGAGAGCTGGGGAACCAGCGTCCTCCCGTCCACGTTCCTGCCCACTACCTCTGTGCCCAGAAGCTTCCTCCATTCTCTGAAGGGGAGACACCACTCTGGGACACGATGCCGAACGCACAAGGCTTCCTGAGCACCCGTGATTGCTCTATGACTGCTGAGCCATCTGCCGTCAATCAAGAGAGCCAGGGCTGCTGGAGGGGACGTCCAGAGGATGCGCCCTGCTGGCCCGAAAGGCAGGAAGTAAGTGAACAGAGGCTTTAGTCGGGAAAGCCAAGTTCAGCTCACAGCTTTCCCACTTAGCAGTTCCACAACCGTGTGTTTTCCCATTTTCTGATTGGAGATAATAGCATATCCTCCTCTCCCTGTTCTGGGGAGGATTAGATGAGATAATGTATGCGAAGCCCCTAGCTCGGGCCTGGCCCATGGCTGCACTCGTCATCACAGACTCAGTTCAGAAGACTCTGGATTTGGGCCCGACAACTCTGACTCATCATAACATCAAGAACAGGTATAAAGTATTCTTTCCATCAACAATTATTTGTGGAGCACCTACTATGTGCCAGGCACTCTGATGGACAGCAGGGCTAGAGCAACAAAGAAGACAAATATCATGCCAGACTTCATGAAACTTCTAGCATGGTGACAGGCAAGGGAGAACAGTGGACAGACATCAAACAAATAATGACACAAAGAGTGAATTACTCTCCATTTTGAATGGTAAGCAAAGGTGCCAAGGGAGCTTGTAACCAGGGAGCTGAACTGATGTGGGTGGTTAGGGAGGATTAATCTTTGCCTCTTCCTCCTTCATACTGACTGGAATGAGGACATGATGGCTGGAGCTTAGCAGCCATCTTGGACCATGAGGCAGAGCTACTGGATAAGTGGGGCCTGCATGCCTGATGATTTTGTGAAAGTGCCCAACCCCTTCTCTACTGTCTATTTCTGAGTTTTCATTTTCCTGAGAGAAAATGACTTTTCTCTTCTTTAAGAACAGTATTGCTTTCGTTTTTTCTGTCCTTGTCATCAAAAAGCTCTGAACCACTGGACTGGAGTTAGTAATGAATGTGCTGCCTTCTTATTAGACTGCAAGAACCTTGGGGGCAGAGGGAAGGTAGTGCCCGGCCCAGGGTTTTCCTCATCAGAGGGAGTCTCGGTGTTAGTTTGTAGAATTAGTTTAGATGAGTGGGAAGGAGCAGACAAGAGACAGAAAAATCACTGGGTGGAGAAGTTGAGGTGGATGTGAATCAGGGCCAAGAAGCCTGAACCATTTCAAGGATGTCTGGGGACAGAGCTAATGGAGGGTGGGGCAGAGAAACTCAGCAGCCAAGGACAGGACCTGGTGGAACAAGAGTTGAAGGACTTGAACCCAGGGAGAGAAGTGACCTCCCAAAAAAGTACCTTACAGTGTAGAGGGCCCCTTGGGGATGGCTTCCACTTGACCCTGAGCTGGAGTGTAAGGTCAAGGGAAGATCAGAGAAAGGCAGCAGGGAGGCCTGGGTCTCAATCCTGCTGTGCTGCCTACCAGCTGGGTGAGTTTAGGTAAGTTCCTGGCCTCTCTGAGTTTCAGTCTACCCAGAAAACAGCTGAAATCGATGGAATAATATGCATGAAATCCTCACATGCTGCTGGCACAGGGTAGTGCCCAATCGATTTTAGTAACTGACCAACAATCTGTTGGGTGCTGTGGTGGGCGGACGTTCAGGTGGCCCCATGACCCCAGGCTCCCGGTGTCCATGCTTTTCCAGGATGCAATGCCCTTGAGTGTGGGTGGTACTGTGACTTGCTTCAAACGAACAGAATGTGGCAAAGGTGACAGGAGGCACTCCCATGATTATATGACATTATCCAAGACGCAGTCTGGCTGGGGGGCTTGCCCCAGAGTCTCTCTCCATTATTGGCTTTGCAGAAAGAGCTGCCATGAGTCCTGTAGCTGCAAGAAAGTGAATTCTGCCAAAAAACAGCCTAGGGAGCTTGGAAGTAGACTGTTCCTGCATGAGAACCCAGCCCTGGGGCTCTTGTTTGCAGCCTTGCAGGGGACCCAGCTGCCACGCCTGGAAACTGAGATAATAAATGTGTGTTGTTTTAAGGGCTAAGTTTTTGGTAATTTGTCATACAGCACAGAAAATGAATACAGGTGTCATATCAAGAATATTTTATGCAATATTTAAGGAACAGACCACTTCACTTTTGACTGCATATCAACTCCAAGAGGGAGTACTATTACCACCATTTATAGAGAGGAAACTGAGGCTGGGAGGGGGAGGCTTGATTGTCGGAGGCCACACAGGCCACACAGTGATTGGGAGAGGGGGAGCCGGATGCAGGCTCCAGAGCCTACACAAGGAAGAACCCTGTGCCTGGCCTGCTGGCAGCAGCATTAGCCGCAGCCTGCACGGTGCTCTGTAGCCACATGAAGCCCATCAGGAGAGTGCACTCTGCCCAGTTCTCCACAGGCCCCACTCCTCCCTATTGCCTGGTACCCAGCTGCTTCACATGGTTCTCTCAGGCCCCTGCCAGGCTCCAAGGGCACTTGGGTCTCCAACCCCACATAGCTAGGGCACCGAGAGTTAGAGTCCAAATAGAATAGGCCCTGTCTCCTCAAGGGCTTGGGAGCAAAGGGCAAGAGCCTAACTCCCCTGGGACTGAAACAGAGGAAAGGAGGCAGCCAGGACTCCCTTCCTGAGCTGTGAGGCCACCATGTGTCACTTCCATGCCACCTGTGCACCCCAAGGTCCTGCACCCTCTGCACCCCAGTTGGGCCTGGTCTAACAGCCCGATCCCAGGGAGAAGTGCAGCAGAGAGGGACAGGGATGCACAGAGACTACGGCCGCAGGGGACCCTTCAGCTCCTGGAGCAGGGGCAGCTGTGGGGCCAGGAGCCAGGGGAGTTCTCACCTGGTGGTCTCCAGGGAGTGGGGCTGCTTCGTTGGAGAGAGACCCGGGGATGCAGGCAGATGTCACGGCAAGCCCTGGGAGCCCTGGTGTGGGGCTGCATTTACACTGTTGACCCAGGTCCTTTCACTCCTTCCCTCCCTCCTGCCCTCCTTCCCCTGCTTCCTCCCTCCCTCTTCTTCCACCATACATACTGGCGGGGGCAGAAATAACTTGAGAATTAAGCCCAAGTGCACAGGTGACATTCTTTCCCCAACCTCCTTGGAAGTAACAGGATCCAACCCAGCCAAGGAGGAAGTCGTGCCCTTGGGGTCTCCTTTCTCCTTGCTGTGGGGCTGGTGCCTCGTGCCCTCTCATGCAATCCCCTCCACAATCCTTAAGCTCTGACTGGGGGCCAGGCCTTTGCCAGGGGCAGGAGGTACATGAGGAACCAGGGACAAGCCCTACCCTGAGAAACTCAGTCTAGTGTGAATGGACAGGCGCCACCCACCCACTCCCCACGGGCCACGGCTCCTGCCTGGAGGAAGCCTGCGGGCTCTGGGGCTGCACCCGGCACCGCGGGTCCTAGAGCTGCCTGCCCAGGTGAATCTGGTGGGCAGCAGGGGCTGAGAACCAGTGTCACTGGGAAGGAACCCTTTGTCCAAGGCACCTGTGGCTTTCTTGTCCCTTCCCTTTCTGGTGGCATCTGGAATGTGGGGCACTTCCTCAGAAGAAGGCGGTCGCTCAGGATCAGCTGAGCTCAGCTCTGCAAAAGAAACACCTCCCCGCGCGAGGGCTCCAGCGCGGGCCGGCTCCTCGGGCTAGCGGACGGAGGTCGCCCTCCTGCACCGACATTCCACTAGGTGGCGCCATGGCGCCGTGCGCACAGCCCTCCAGGCCACACACCGAGACGCAGGGTCTCCAGCGCCCGCACCAGGGGAACGGGACTTCGTCACCCAGTTCAGAGCTAAAGAAAGCTGAGGCTCTGTCACTCTTCATGGCTTCCCTCAGTCTCCTCAATCCAGATCTTCATCAAAAACATGGTGGAAGGGGCGCGGGGGAACAGTGACAATGGCAACGCCAAGCCAGTAAGCAGACAAGTCCACCAAGCACCTGCTATGGGCAAGGCCCTGTGGCAGGTATCCCGGGTTTTAGAGCTGGAGGGGCTTTCAAGCAAGTCCAGCTTTGCCCTTTGTTTTCCAGAACGGAAGGGGGCCCTCCAGGTTCGCGGGGGGTGCAGCGTCACTCAGGACAATGGGTTTCTGGTGAGGCCCCAACGCCTCCTCCCTGAGCCAGACAAAGGCAGAGGAAGACAGGCAAGGCGCCCCCTCTGACTGCGAAGGGAACCGAGAAAACAGTGTGACTCCTATTTCTGCCTCGACCTCTCGGGCACACGCGAGCCACTCCCTGAATGTTTGCTGAACTGACTTAGGACCTAGCACTAGGTTTAAACTATCCAAGGAGCTCCCCGCTCAGGCCTTAGAGAAGGGGAGACATGTCTGTCCGCGTCCCCACATTTCAGAGAAGCAGCCCCATGCAGTGGTTCAGGGTCTGAGCTGCAAGGAGCATGGGGGCCAAGCCCCCGTGGTACAGCCCACCCCGCAGAGGGCAATACCCCAATACCAAAACACTGCAGAACGAAGACGCTGTCTGCATACTAATGTGAAATGTGCCCAGGATATGCGGTTAAGTAAAAAAGCAGGGCAGAAAATGCATGCAATTTTCCATCATTTGTATAAAAAATGAGACAAAATTAGTATATTCATGTTTGCTCACATTTGCATAAATAAGTTCTGGAAGGATTTAAAAGACACTAAAAATAGCTATGGTGTAGAGGGGACGGATGGAGGGAGGGAGGGATGGGGACAGGGC
Organism: Equus przewalskii; assembly: GCF_037783145.1. NCBI lineage: Eukaryota > Metazoa > Chordata > Mammalia > Perissodactyla > Equidae > Equus > Equus przewalskii. Next base: position 57,931,225 of record NC_091831.1, on the reverse strand, counting down.
AGGGAGCAACACTTTATTCCACAGACATTTGTACGTTGCTTGATCTTTGAACCATGAGAATTCTTTACCTTTCAAAGACTAAATTTTAAAAAGAGCTTGCCCAAGATGATACAGCGTTTCCCGCAGTTGTGGGATGATTTTAGCCGGCAGGACATGAAATGTTTTGGTGCAAGATGGTTGTAAACAATTCACAAACACAGCGCTGAATCATGGGTGAGAAAGTCGTTCCCTCTTCATTTCTCTTCAGTTTTCTGAGTGCATTGAGGAGAGTGTCTCAGGGAGAAGCTAATGGGTCTTTAAAATCCCTCTAAATCCTGGTAAACTGGCTTTTCAGCAAAGCAAGCAAGCATGGGGCCTAGAGCCACGGCCAACAGCAGCAGCCTGCGAAACGGCATCATGGTATTTTCTCCCCTCTGTGCTTGGACTGCTGTCTACTGTGAAGGGCCAGTAACGCCTTTCCATTTACCATAGTAATATGAGGCTTCCTTTTCAAAATAGATTTAGGTGAAATGTGAGTTGCTCTAAAGGAAAATATTCAGTAAAGCCTAATGCTTGGTGAATATGGTATCATCAGGTGCTAACCTCGTGCCAGAAACTGCTCAGCGCTTCCCGTGAATCAATACACTTGATCCTCCCACCCCTGGCTGGTAAGGACACAGAGGGCAGGGAGAGTGTGGACAGGCCCACGGTCACTGGTTAACTGGAGGTTAACTGGAGGAGGTGCGAATCTGAACCCAGCATTTGGCCTCCTGCAGGGCCCCCATGCCGGAAGGACTAAAGCTGGTGGTCCAGTGACTGAGACCAGCACCCCCACCTCCGGCCGGGTCCTCGGCCTGCCCCGCACTTGAGGCAGTCCCAAAGGCTGAGGCTGCACTGGGGACGGCTTCCTCTTCCTCCTCCCAGCCTTGGGTCCCTACAGCCAAATGGTCTCAGCTCTCCCCCACCCCCAAACCAGAGGGCCAGACACACACACACACACACACACACACACACACACACACACAGACACACACATTCTCTGCAATTCCACTCAACTGCTCACTCATCTGCTTCTTGAACTTTCCTCACTGCTCTTTTGGGCCCTGGGGAGCAGCATAAGGAGAGGCAAGCTTTGCTTCTCCCACTGTCCTGTCCTGCCGGACAGGCCCCAGGCTTCTCTCTCCATTCAGTTTTGGCAGCCAAGTCCTCCGCCGCCCCTCTCCCACTCCCTGCTCGGCCCTTCAGGGATCCAAGTGAGCTAATGGATTTCTCCCCTGTCAGTGTGCAATGGGAATGTCATGCAGGGAAGAGGGCTGCACCCAATTCAGTGACTTCGGCCCAGAGCTGGGAAGCTCTCACAGCCACGCCGCTGGGCAGCCTCAGCCAGCGTCCTCACACCCGCCCTGTGCCCTCTGCATCCCCAGAGCTGATCTGATGGGCACAACGGGTCCCAATAGGTGGTGAGGCTGTCCCCACCCCATCTCCCTCCTCTCTGAGGGAGCTTGGGCGACTCCTCCATCTCTCGGGGCCACAGGCACCCTCTGCACAGTCAGGGGCTAATCTACCCCCACTCCCACCCTTCCATCAAAACCACCTGGAGGGCTTTGTGAGAAGCAGGCTCCGGGCCACATGCCTCAGCTCTCTGGGGAGTCTATGATGAGGCCTGGGAATCTGCATGTGTCACAAGTTTGCAGGGGATGCTGACATGGCCAAAGGCGAAACAGAGGAGGGGTCAAGGTGGGCTTTGGCCTGAGTTGGTCCTAGCTCCACCCCCAGCTCACTGGGGTCGTAGGGCAAGTTAATACCGCTCTACAGTGTGCTCAGCAGTGAAATAGAGGTGACAGTGATCATACCAACACCACGAAGTTCTAGTGACAGCTCCAACCAGGGAGTCAGGATGATCCCACTGAGGGAGGCGGGCCCTCCCCTCTCTAGGCCCACAGAGGGGGCGGTGAGATCCAAGCTGTGGCTCACGTGGGGCAGGGGGCCCGCTCTCCCGAGAAGGCAGCCAGGCCGCAAATCCAACCCGACAGGGAGACACAGGCCTTCGAGGATTAGCCCAGGAGATTAGCAGAAACCTCCCCTGAAAACTGCCCTCAAGGCGGCCCCATCTGGGGGGTCCTGTCATGCAGCACGCGGGCAGAGGTGGGGGGGCAGGGGAGGAAGGGCCCGCCCCACCCTGCAGCGACCTCCAAGTAGGAGGCCCACCAGGCCAAGGCGGCCTTCGGCCTCACTCGGAGGCCTGTCGGGGTTCGCGCTGGCCCCTGGGCGGCGCAGCGAGCCTCGCCCGCTCGTAGCAGGTTGCACGGGGTGGGGGGGGGGGTCGCAGGCGGGGCCTCCCAGGGGAGCTCCTACCAGAGGCGGAGATGCGGCCACCGGCTTCCAGCTGGGCCAGCCCAGGGCGTCCTCGCTCAGCACCAGCTCTGCCGGAGAGCCAGGCCCGCTGAGCCCACTTCCAGGGCAGGGGTCATCAAGGGGCACAGCGAAGGTGGTCGAGGAAAGAAGGGTCAAGAGGTGCGCCCCTGGGCCCCCAGCCCCATTCAACCAGAGCACCTCTACTGGGTCAGTGTCTGTGCAGAAGCTCAGTCAGTGACCAGACGGGAATCGCAGGCACTACTTCTCAAACAACTCACTTGGAGCCCCAACGCCTTCCCTTGGGCTAAGGAGTCTCTGGAGAGGCAGCTCTGCCCCAGTGTGGCCACTGCTGCCCGAGCTCCTCTGGCCCGCCCCGCAGAGGCCCCCCTTCCATCTCCTTCTAGTCAGAGCAGGGAGGACAGCCCTGCTCTCCCCTGCCATCTCTAAAGCACCCCCAGTTCTCCTCAAAGGGCTTGGGCTTTGGGAATGGACACAATTCTAGAAAAAGACAGTTCTCAGCCCTGAATCTGGGGACTCAGATTCATACCCCTTAAAGATATTTATATATGGGGGTCTGCTTAAGATTTATTTCTTCAGAGTCCGGCAGCTGTGCAAGGAGAAAAAGAAAGGGGAAACCCAGCCCCAGACACAAACTGGGGGAGTTTCGCGGGAGGGGGCTGCCGTGCAGGAACATCCCCTCCCCTGTGGCTTTGGGCTGGAGCCACAGGAGCTTGGGGGCTGGGCAGGCGGGTGGGCAGACATGCCAGGGCAGAAGCAGATGCCACAGGGAACAGCCAGGATACCAGCCAGGCCTGGACACCACCTTCCCTTGCCCAGGCCCTAGAGGAGCGGCTGTGACGCCCCCCACGTCAAGGGCCCAGTGCCCTCCCCTCTGTATTCCCATCATAAAGGGAATGCATGTTCCAACAGCCACTCGAGCCAGACACAGAAAACACTGAGAAAGGAGTCCTGTTCAATGCCACAAAGCTCCCCCAGGAATGTCTGTGACAAAGGCCACCCGCCCCCTGCAGGGCAGCCATGGGCACGGGGCCAGGAGAGTGGGTTCTGTTCCTGGGCAGCACAGTGGGCTCTCCGAAGGAGGGATGGAATGAATGTCCATCTCCGTCTCCCCATCCTCCCCACTTACATCCCAAGATTGCTCCCCCAGCACTGGCCTTCCCCCACACCAAACCCAGAAGGATCCTAAGAGGAGGGTGAGAAATCTGGTCCCAGGGCCAGGGAAGTTCTCAAGCACATCCAGCCTCTCTCTGACTTTAACCCTCAGCCCAGAGCCCTCAGTCATCCAATGTCACCCCACCCCCCAGCAGAAGACCCCCCCCCCCACCCAGGGCTCAGTGGCCAAAACCCAAGGCCTCCACTCATGAAAAGCTGGGCACCCTCACCTCACATGCACCGAGTGGTCAGCACCAAGACCCCCACTTTCTGGGGAAAGTGTGACACAGTCAGAGGCTAGGAGAGCCTCAGGGAGCTGAGCAGCCTCTGGTCAAAGCCCCTGGGCAAGGGAGCCCTCAGACATGCACCCTGGCCGTCCTGACGCCACAGCCTCAGTGGCCATTCTGGCTAGAGGACCCCTCCCCACAAGGCCGACTCCCAAATCCAGCATCTCAGAGTGAACCTAGAAGTTAACCCAGCATCAGAGCAGGGGCCCAAGTGCAGGCGGTACCTGGACTCCCTCCCATTCCTGGAGCCTCTGGAAAAAGGCTCAAAAACCACCCTCCAAAGCCAAATGCCCACCTCTAGCCTGGTCCCCAAACCTGATCCCTCCCAGATCACCTTTGCCGTGCCCACGTGCACCTGTCCAGTTATTCACAAGCGTCTTTACACAGACTCATTTTTACTTAAATTTATTTATTGAAAATGCCACCACAATAGAATGCCAGTACCACTTGTCACAAGTAAAAGGTAGCCAATAAAAATATACCACTAAAACAGAACAGTGCTATAAAAGTCTGGAAACTTCTCCCCCCGCCCTTCGCCCAAGGCCTGCTCCTGGTACCAGGGGAAGTCAGCACGTGTTCTGGAGGCAGGAGAACGTTTTGGCACCAAGCTGAGACTTTCTTCTTGGCACAAAAGGGTTGGAAAAGAATTGGAAAGGGAATCCCTCTGTTGCTCCGACTTTGTGCTTGATGCAGGCCTGACACCACCTAACACATCTCAAGGGAATGAGGGTTTCCACAGGATACTCTGAGAATGCTGGACTAGAGGCTCCCTCTGCCTCATGCTTAACACAATGTGGAAACACACCCATGGCCCCATCTCTGAACACACCTTCAAGGCCCCATGTGATCCCCTCCCCGCGTGCCTGCTCTCACCCAAGGCCAGCAACTCCCTCTCCCACATGCCTGCCCCACCAGCCCCCAGATGTCACCGCTGACTCAGGTGAGACACCAGGTAGACGAGGCCCACCAGCAGGAGTCCACGAACGCCGAGCATCATGAGCAGGAAGAGGAGGAGGATGGAGGTCACCGGCTCCACGGCGTGGTTGCCGAGATGCCACTGGGGGAAGCCCATGTTCACCAGCTGCCGATTGAGGTCATTGAAGGGGGACTGAGCAGCACCCAGCCTGGCACCTGCCTGCTGCTGGCGGGGGCCGGGACCTCCCAGGGGGGCACCATGGCCCCTATTGAGAAAGCTCTGGAAGGTGAAGACAGAGAGAGATGAGTGAATCCAGAGAAAGCTTCCCTGGAGTTGGGGCACCAGGCAGGAGGGAACTCTCTGGGCTGGGCCTTGCACCCCCATAGCCACTCAGGGCCACACTCTCCTTCCTCGGCAATCCCCAGATGCCCCCCACAGGAATCCCAACCACTGAGCCACAAGCTCTCAGAGCACAGAAAATGCCAGTCCGTATTCCCCAAGTCATGCCAGAGAGAAGGTGCCCTGAAGGAGAAGAGAATAGAGGAAGGGGGCAAGGAGGGTTGGACTACAGGGCCCAGCTTTTGGAGAGCCATGTTTAACACTCCTCACTCCTTCCTTTAAAATCATGGTTGTGTGGCCATCTGCTCCACAGTCTTATCTTCTCCACTTATTCTCCAGCTTCTCTCTCACCCTACAGACTTTTTTTTTTATGAGGAAGATTAGCCCTGAGCTAACATCCACTGCCAATCGTCTCTTTTTTTGCTGAGGAAGACTGGCCCTGAGCTAACATCCATGCCCATCTTCCTCTACTTTAAATGTGGGACGCCTGCCACAGCATGGCTTGCCAAGCAGTGCATAGGTCCACACCTGGATCCAGGCCTGTGAACCCTGGGCCACCGAAGCAGAACAAGCAAACTTAACCACTACGCCACAGGGCCTGCTCCTCACCCAAGAGACTCTTTTAAGACAGATGCTGGGGCTGGCCTGGTGGCACAGCAGTTAAGTGTGCATATTCCACTTCGGCGGCCAGGGGTTCACTGGTTCGGATCCCAGGGGCAGACATGGTGCCGCATGGCAAGCCATGCTGTGGCAGGCATCCCACATATAAAGTAGAGGAAGATGGGCACAGATGTTAGCTCAGGGCCAGTCTTCCTCAGCAAAAAGAAGAGGATTGGCAGCAGATGTTAGCTCAGGGCTAATCTTCCTTGGAAAAAAAAAACCAGATGCTGGTTCCAGTGGGAGTTGCTAACCAGGTTAAGAGGGAGAGAGGTCTTGGGTTTGAAGGCTAGGAAGGCTGCCTGGAGGAGGGGGAGCTAGGGAAGCAGGGGGCTAGGCAATAAACCTACTCCAGTTTTCCCCAAGTCTTGACACCTCCCCATCCCCTCATGGCTCCCCAGCCTGGTTCTCTGCAAAGGGGGCTTCAGCAAGAGAGCTTCTGGAAGCTGAGGAGTAGTTGGTACAGAGGATGGGAGGCCAGCTGCCCCACTTCCTCAGGGGCTGGGAGCCTACCTGTCGAGGGGCGCTACTGCGTGGCGGGGTGGTGGTCCTCACACGAGGGTCGTCATCTGGCACGATTTCCCCATTGGCCAAGATGCGCACCATCCTCCCAGGAGCTGTGGGTCCCTGCTGGGCTGCACCTTTTCCCGGACCTGAAAAAGCCTGAAGGGCACAATTTCCCAGAGATAAGGAGATGCTTGCTTTCAGTGGGAAAAAGTGCAATTCTGGGTGCTCACATTGGTGACGCACACTGAGGAGCCAGGCGCTAGGTCTGATTAGTAAAATGGGGAGAAATAAATGCAAGTCGTTTGCCAGACAAAAGTCTTTCAGACAGTGAGTCTGCCGGGGAAACTATCCAAAGGATCCTCAGAGAAGGAAGTTTCCTTACCCCCTCTGTACCCTCCCCCACCCCCTATCCCACACCAGCAACGATAGGGACGGCACCCTTGCGGTGGCCGAGGCACTGTGGAGAGTCCTCTGAGGCTCCTCTCTCACGCTGCCAACACTCCTCCGAGGCAGGTACAGCTGGAGACCCAGAGAGGTTTAACCAGCTGCCCAGGACCATTCACCTATCTGCAGCAGAGGAAGAACTCGAGGCCAGGAACTCTGGCCATCCGGCCTTCTCTGGATACTCAATAGGGAGTCCAGGCCACCAGAATCGGCCTGTCTCAATTTCCCTTCTGTTAAAAAGTGGCCCAGTGCGCTGGTCCCCAGAGACCCAGGCCTTGTCCCCCCGGGAGATCCAGGCCCACCTCAGAGCTCCCTTAGATCCACTGCGTGCGGCCACGCAGCCCCAGCGCAGACTGGAGCAGACCCTTCCTGCGGAGGGCACGCCCCTCACCTGTCCCTCCCCTCGGGGAACACCAGTCTGTCTGCTAACAGGAAGGCAGGGCCCAGCCTTCCCAAAACATGGGATGGGGATGCTGCTGTGGCTCTGGAGAGCCCCACTCCGCAGACCCAGGGGTGTCCATGGCTGGAGGTGGGGGTTCGGGCCCTTCCATGCCTCTCCCCGAGTCTGTGGAAAGGCCATTTTTTCTTAGGCGATGAGCCGCAGTTTTCATCTAAATTCTCAAAGGTACTCGTGACACACAAACCAAAAGGGATTAAGAGCCCTGTTCTCTCGCCCGTGGCCTGGAGCCTGGGACAGGCACGTCCCCTTTTTGAAGCTTGGCCCTGGAGAAGGCCAAGCGGGTCGTGGTCCTCCGCAGTCTCTTTGTGCTTTGTCATCCCGCCCGCCCGGTGGGCTGAGGGCGCGGCCGCCCCGTGCACCTGACACTACGGGGGAGGGGGCGTGCGGCCGGACGGGAGCGGCCGCGGGCTCCAGGGAAGGGGCGCTGCCCGGCCCCGGGTCTAGCCCCGAGCCCAGCCCCAGGCGGGGGAAGGACGCGCGCCCGCTGCCCCGCGCCCCGGGCCCGCACACCCACCTGCGGGCGCGGCTCCGGGCCTCGGCGGCGTCCACTCCCGGGCTCGCCAGCCGCTTCCTCCCACCTGACCCGGCAGGAAGCGCGCGCCGCCGCGCCACGGCCCAACCGGCAGCGCCGCAGCGCCCTCTGTAGGCCTCCGGGGAACTGCAGCCGCCGGCCGGGCGCGGGAGGAGGGAGCAAGGGGGCGGGAGACGAGGCTGAGGACGAGCGGGAGGCAGGGAGGTGGGGGAATAGCGATGGGCAGGAGAGAGCCTAGTGAGGAGGAAGGAGAGGAAGGAGGAGAGAGAAGAAGAGGAGGAGGAAAGGGAAGCGGAGCCCGCGGAGGAAAAACCTGGGGTGGGGGGGCGCCCCTCGCCCGGCAGGAAGGGCGGCTACAGGCTCAGCGCCCCCTCGCAAGTTTGCTGAGCCGGCTCCGTGGATGCCCCTTGAGTAAGACCCAGCTCTGCCCTCAAGGAGCTCCAACTCCAGTGGGGAAGACGAGGCAGGAACTACAGAGCAGGTGCAACTAACTGCAACGTGAGGGAAGGCAGGCTTCCTAGAGGAGGTGGCCTTTGAGCTGGGGACAGAAGGAGTTTGTCTGCCAGGCAAATGGGGCAGGGCACTCCTGGCAAAGGGAACCATCTGGCAAAGGAGTGAACGATCAACCTCTGCCTCTTTCCTGATGTTTTCAAGGCTCCTCGCCCCTTTTATAAGCTGTTTCCCGTGGACGTGTTCACAGGGCAGAGAATGAGCTCTGCCTCCCACAATCTGGCTGCAGGTTTCAGACTCTGGCGAGTTACTGAGCTACTCAGTGTCCTCACCTGCAAAATGGCCAAAGTCGTAGCACCTATGTCACAGGCTGTTGTGAAGATTAAGTATGAAGATTAAGTTTCCATTTCTGGCACATGGAAAGTGTTGATAAACATTAGTTATGATTATCAATCAATAGATGCTCCCGGGAGTAGGAGGATACTTAGCCACCATGCAATAAGGACCCAGATGCCCGCCAGCCCCTGGGTGGGGGGACCAAAGAAGAGTGAGACTTAGACCTTGCCTCAGGGACCCATCATCTGCCACCAGGGTTTAATTATTTGATTATGAAACTATCAGTAAAAAACGTTGAACAGGTCCCCCTGAGATCTGTATCTTATTTGTGTGTTACTTATTTGTTTGTTTATAAATTATGCATGTGTACTGTGAGAGCAGATTGGCATTGCGGATAAAATGTGGCTGCTAGAGCCCGCCTGGGTTTGAATCGTGGCTGCACTTCTAGCCCCACAGCGTCTTGGGTCTGTGGAAGGGCCTAAGACGTAGACCCAAGCCTAGGCATATTAGCTTGAGTGCAGGCTAAGCTGCTGTAACAATGAGAATCAAAGATGCAGTGATTCAAACAAGTGGATGGGCCGTCCAGGTCAGGCGGGTGGCTCTGCTTCACAAGACCAGCCGCGGACACACCTTCTATCTCGCTGTCCCCCACACCCTAGGATGCTGCCCTTTTCTTCCTGGTCAGAACTGCTCACCAACTTTGCCATGTGCAGCCCATGGAAAGGAGAGGGGAGAAGAAATGGAGGCCCGATGATTTCTTTCAGAGAAAGTATTGTGGAGGTAGCACATAACTCCCCTCATATTCCACTGGCAAGAACAAGTCACATGGCTAGGGGCAGCTGGAAAATGGAGACCTTCTTCTGGGCAGTTAAGCGCCCTCCTAAATATCTGCAGCTACATTACTGTTATAGACTGAATGTTTGTGTCCCTCCCAAAATTCATGGTCTGAATTCATGTTGAAGCCCTAACCCCTCAACGTGATCATGTTAGGAGGCAGGGCCTTTGGGAGGTGTTAGGTTTAGATGAGGTCATGAAGCTGGAGCCCCATGATGGGATTAGCGTCCTTGTAAGAAGAGGAAGAGAAACCAGAGCTTCGTGTGAGGACACAGCAGGAGGACAGCCTTTTGCAAGCCAGGAGGAGAGCTGTCACCAGGAATGGAATCGGCCAGCACCTTGATCTTGGACTTTACATCCTCCAAAACTGTGAGAAAGAAATGTCTGTTGTCTAAGCCACCCAGCCTCTGGTGTTTTGTTAGAGCAGCCCGGGCAGACGCCGACAATTACAGAGAATAAAGGGAGACCCTCCTGCAGACACAACGCAGCCTTTCCCCGCTGAGGCCTGAGCTAGACTCTCCACTTACGATCCCACCAAAATGCCAGAATGCAAACAGGGGGCCTGGGAGCCTTCAGTCCGTCCCCATCATGCCAAGCCAAGTAAAAGTAGCGCTTTCTAGCGAAGGACCAGGCTGTAAAGCTGCAGCTCAAGAATGTGTGGGAGTAAAAATCTTACCTTTGTCGGTGCCTGCCTAAAAATCTTTGTGTATGCTTTCATTACACAAAGCGTTAGCTTCACCCAGGAACTTATCAGAAATGCAGAATCTCCAGCCCCAGCTCAGACCTACTGAGTCAGAATCTGGGAGGTTGGAGCCCAGAAATCTGTGCTTTAACAAACTCCAGGTGACTCACACACGCGGAGGTTTGAAGAGCACTGCTTCAGATAGGTGGCTTTTCAAACTCTTTTGACAGAAATACATTTTACATCACAATCTAGTGGCAACACACACAACTAACGGGACAAGACCCCATTCTGCTGCAGTGTGAGAAAATCTCCTTTAATATGAAATAGCCCCTTCCCCTGATGTGGCAGGGACCGCCAAATGTCCTTCAGATTCATAGTCCCCTTATGCCTGTTAATAACTGAGCCCTCTCCTCCACCAAGTTTGGACAGGTACCTAGCCACCCATGATATGACCTAGAAAATCCAAGATAAATTATCAGAATTGGTTAGAGTCTTTAGTAAGATTATTGTCTTTAAATCGATTGTATTCCTAAATACAAGCAGCAAAGAGTTAGGAAATTAAATTACAAAAATAGTACCACTTGAAATGAAATTTTAAAAATATATATAAAGCACCTAGGATGGATCTAACAAAAGATGTTCAGTGAGTCCTTTTTCTGTTCCATTGATCTGTATGTCTGTCTTTCTGGCAATACCACACAGTCTTGATTACTGTAGCTTTATAATAATTCTTGAAATTGAGTAGAACGATTCCTCTCTCTTTGTTCTTTTTCAAAATTGTTTTAGTTTGTATAGTTCCTTTGCTTTTTCATATATGTTTAGAATAATCGTGCCTATATCTATAAAAAATCTGCTGGAATTTTGATAGAAATTGTGTCAAATTTGTATATCAATTTGGGGAGAATTGACATCTTTACTATGTTGAGTCTTCCAATCCATGAGCACAGTATATCCCTCCGTTTATTTAGATTGCTTTTTAATTTCTTTCGTGAGAGTCATATAGTTTTCAGCATATAAGTCCTATGCATTTCTCATTAGATTTACACTTAAGTATTTCATTTTTTAATGATTATAAGTGGTATTATATTTTTTATTTCAGTCTCCATGTATTCATTGCTGGTATATAAAGGTATAATTAATTATTGTATGTTTGTCTTGTATCCCATGACCTCCCTGAACTCATTTATTAGTACTAGGTGTTTTTTATAGATTTCTTGGAATTTTCTATGTAGACAATTATGTCATCTGCAAATAGTGACAATTTTGTTTCCTCCTTTCCAATCTTTATGACTTTTATTTCCTTTTCTTGTCTTATTACACTAGCTAGAACTTTCAATACTATGTTGAATAAGTGTGGTGAAAACAGACATCCTTGCCTTGTTCCAAGTCTTAAGGGAAAATCATTCTCTTTCACGGTTAAATGTAATGTTAGCTGTAGTTTTTTAAATAAATGTTCTTTATCAAATTGAGGAATGTCTTCTCTATTTCTGTTTTTTGAGAATTTTTATCATGCATGGGTATTCAATTTTGGCAAGTGCTTTTTCTGCATTGATTGATGTGATCATGTGCTTTTTCTTCTTTAGCATGTTAATGTGGTAGATTATGTTGAATGATTTTCAAATATTGGGCCAGACTTGCACGTCTAGAATAAACCCCACTTGTTCATTGTGTATAATTCTTTTTATATATTGCTGAATTGTATTAGCTAATATTTTGTTTAGGATTTTTGCGTCTATATTCATGAGCAGTATTGGTCTTTTTTTTTATACTGTCTCTGTCTGATTTGGGTATTAGGGCAATGCTAACATCATAAAATGAATTAGTAAGTGCTCCCTCCTATTATCTGGAAAAGATCATATAGAATTAGAGTTAATTCTTCAAATATTTGGTAGAATTCACCAATGAAATTACCTGGGGCTGGAGGTTTATTTGGGGGAGTTTTAAAATTATGAATTCAATTTCTTTGATGGTTATAGAGCTGTTCAAGTTATCTGTTTCATGTTGAGTAAGTTGTAGTAATGTGTTTTTTGAGGAGTTGGTCCATTTTGTCCAGGTTGTCAAATTTATGTTTGTGGAGTCATTTGTGGTGTTTCCTTGTTATCTTCCAGGTGTCTGCAGGGTCTGCAGTCGTATCCCATGCTTCGTTCCTGATATTGCTCTTCTCTCTTGTCTCCTTTCACATCGCTAGAGGTTTGTCAATTTTATTGTTCTTTTCAAAGAGTCAACTTTTGTTTCATTAATTTTTCTCTATTGTTTGTCTCTTTTCAGTTTCATTGATTTGTGCTCCTATCTTTATTATTTCTCTTCTTCTTCTTGCTATGGGTTTATTTTGCTCTTCTTTTTCTAAGTTCTTGAGGTAGGAGCTTAGGTTATTTGTTTGAGACTTTTCCTCTCTTCTAATGTAAACCTTTAGTGCTATAAATTTGCCTCTCAGCACTGTTTTAGCTATGCTCTACAAATTTTGGTATATTATATTTTCACTTTCATTTAGTTCAATGAATTTTGGGGTGGAGGGTGGTGAGGAAGATTGGCCCTGAGCCAACATCTGTGCCAATCTTCCTCTATTTTGTATGTGGGATGCTGCCACAGCATGGCTTGATGAGCAGTATGTAGGTCCACACCCAGGATCTGAACCCATGAACCTGGGGCTGCCAAAGAGGAGCACGGAAATTTAACCACTACACCACTGGGCCAGCCCCTCAATGAATTTTTTAATTCCTTTGTTATTTCCTCTTTGACCCATGGATTATTTAGAAGGGTGTTGTTTAGTCTTCAGGTGTTTGGAAATTTTCCTGTCATCTTTCTCTTGTTGATTTCTAATTTAATTTTACTACAGTCAAAGAACATTCTGTATGAGTTCAGTTCTTTAAAGTTTGTTGAGATTTGTTTTATGGTCCAAGATATGGTATCTTGGTGAATGTTCCATATATGACTGGAAAGAATGTGTATTCTGCTGCTTTCAGGTGGAAAGTTCTATAAATCTCAGTTATATACTGTTGGTTGATGGTGGTGTTGAGTTCTTCCATATCCCTACTGATTTCCTGTTTAGTTGCTCTGTCAACTCTTGAGAGAGGTATGTTGATGACTTTAACTGTAATCGTGGATTTGTCTACTTCTCCCTTCATTTCTATCAGTTTTTGTTTCACATATTTTGCAGAGCTGTTATTTGGTGCATACACACTTAAGTTTGTCGTATCTTCTTAGTAGATTGACTCTTGTACTTTATAAATGTCCCTCTCTGTCTCTGTAATATTCCTTGCTCTGAAGTCTACTTTATCCTGCTTTCTTTTCATTAGTGTCTGCATGATATCTTTTTTCATAATTTTACTTTCAACTTGCCTATAGTGTTATATTTGAAGTGAGTTTCTTATAGACAGCAAATTTTAAAATCCACTCTGCCAATCTTTTTTTTTTTTTTTTGGAGTATTTAGACCATTTACATTTAATGTAATTATTCATATGTTAGGGCTTAAGTCTGCCAATTAATTTTTTTGTTTTGTGTTTGTTCTCTCTTTTTTTCATTTCTCTGTTTTTGTTTTCCTGCGTTCTTGTGTTACTTGAATATTTTTAGAATTTCATTTTTATTTATCTATAATACTTTTTAGTTTATCACTTTATATAGCTTATTTATGTAATCTAATTAATTTAATCTGGGCCAAGTTTTACATTACATATACATAACTTATCACAGTCTACTGGTGACATCATTTTATTATTTTGAGAGAAGTATAAGACCCTATTTCTCTTTATGTCTGTTTACTCTCTCAATTATAATATAATTGTCTTAACTATTTCCTCTATGTATATTTAGAACCAAATCAGACAGTGTTATAATTTTGTTTCAACTGTAAAACATAATTTAGAAAACTCAAGGAGAGAAGGAAAGCCTATTGTATTTACCCACATTTTTGCTTGCCATGTTATTTCTCCCTTCCTGGTGTCCCAAGTTCCTTTCTTTTATTTTTTTTCTTTCTGTTTGGAGAATTTCCGTAAGCCATTATTTTAGAGTAAGTCTCCTGGAGACAGATTATTTTAGTTTTCCTTCATTTGAGAATGTCTTGATATCCTCTTCATTCCTGAAGGCTGTTTCACTAGATATAGGATTCTAGGTTGACAGGTCTTTCTTTCAACACTTGAAAAATAATGTGCCATTTCCTCTAGTCTCTACAGTTTCTGGTGAGACATTAAGACGTTGGATCTAGGTACAGGGATAACAAAATGACCAATAGGCAGCTAGAGTCTAGGAATGAATCCATCAGTTGGGAGTTTTGGTAAAGGGGAACTGCAGAACGAGGGAAAGGATAACCTTCTCAGTGAGCGGTGCTGTGACAACTGGGCGTCCACCGCAGAGAAAAGTGAAATCAGCCCCTGCCTCACATAATTGTACACAGACCGAAACAATTCTAGGTGTATTATTGACCAAACTATGAAAGGCAAAACAATAAAGAACTTAGAATATAAATCATATACATGCGTATATTCTAGACCTCAGAGTAGGGGAAGTTTTCTTAACATGTCATAAAAATTGACAACCATAAAGAAAATGATTGATAACTTTTACTGCATTAAACTTACATTGAAATTAAAAACTCTTATTGATCAAGACATTGTTTTTATTTATTTTTTAAATTAATTTTAATTTTTGAATTGCAGTTTAATTGACATACAATATCCTGTGAGTTTTAGATGTACATCATAGTGATTTGATATTTATATATATTACAAAATGATCACTATAAGTCTAGTTACTATCTGTCACATGCAAAGTTATTACAACATTATTGACTAAACTCCCTATGCCGTGCATTACCTCCCCATGACTCATTTGTTCTATACCTGGAAGTTTTATATCTCTTAATCTCTTTTAATTACCCCCGAACCTCTCCCCACTCTGGCAACCACCAATTTGTTTCCTGTATCTATGAGTCTGCTTCTGTTTTGTTTCATTTACTCATTTGTTTTGTTTTTTAGATTCCACACATAAGTGAAATCATATGGTATTTGTCTTTGTCGGACATTTCATTTAGCATAATGCCCTCTAGGTCCATCCATATTGTTGCAAATGGCAAAATTTCAGTCTTTTCATGGCTGAGTAATATTTCATTGTATATATATACTCAATTAAAATATGAGCTGAGGCCTTGAATAGACATATTTCCAAAGAGGATGTGCAGATGGCCAACAGGAACATGAAAAGACGCTCAACGTTACTTATCATGAGAGAAACGCAAATCAAAACTACAATGAGATGCCACCTCCCACCTGTCAGAATGGCTATTATCAGAAAGACAAAAAATAATGAGTGTTGGTGAGGATGAGGAGAAAAGGGAACCCTCCTCCACTGTGGGTGGGAATGGAAATTGGTGCAGCTTCTGTGGAAAACGGTATGGAGTTCCCTCAAAAAGTTGAAAATGGAACTACTCTACAATCCAGCAATTCCACTTCTTGGTATTTATCTAAAGAAAACGAAAACACTAACTCAAAGAGATATATGCACCCCTATGTTCATTGCAGCATTATTTATGACAGCCAAGATATGGAAGCAACCTAAATGTCCATCAATAGAGGAATGGATAAACTCACTTTTTTAAAAAGTAAAAAGCCAAGCACAGTACGCAAGAAAAGCTTTTTGTGATGCATATAGTCAACAAAGGATTCACATCCAGCGTATATAAAGAACCTCTAAAAGGAATAAGAAGATAATCAATAAAAAGTAGGCAACGTCTTTGATGGAGCGCATCACAAAAGAAGAAACCCAAATGGCCAGTAAACTCTTGAAAAAGTGCTTAGCGCCATTAGCAATCAGGGAAATACAAGTTAAAGCCATCATGAGACACTGCCACACACCCACCAGATAGGCTCTAACTTTAGTATTGGCGACGGTGTGCAGCGGTGAGAGTGCCCGGCACACCTGGTGGATGTGTCAATTGGTACAGCCGCTTTGGAAAATTATTTGGAATTGCCTAGGAAAGGTGAATATTTGCAGTCTTTATGACCCAGGACACAAAAGTGAATGCTCATATGCACCAGGTCATGTGTACAGGTATTTTTCATAGCAGCAACTGGAAAAAAGTTCAAATGTCCATCAAACTAAAATGGATAAATAAATTGTAGTCGAGTCCTACAATGGAATCCCATACGGTAATAAAGACTGCGAACTCTAACTGCGTACAGTATCACAGCGGAATCTTAAAAAACTGTATTGAACAGAAGAAACTGGAAGCAAAATAAATCTTACTGCAAGGTCTCATTTGCATAAAGATCAAAAGAAGGTAAAATTGAATTACATTGTTTAGGGATGCAGGCAAGTATGCACAGGAGTATAAAAGAAAAGCAAAAAGGGCAAAGTATGGTAAAAGTATAAAGAAATCATTATCCAAAATTTAGTGGTTAGGGTTAGGGAGAGGCAGGAGTTGGGCCTGGCAAGGGCCGTGCGCAGGGAGGGCCTGGAGGCCACAAGGTGCTGGCAATGTTCAATTTCCTGACCAGGCTGGTGGTTCAGTGGACACTCGCTTTATAATAATTTGTTAAACTGCATGGAGAAAAGGGAGGGGGACAACTAAGGAAGGAGTCAGTTTATCCTGGTGGTGATCAAATGGGTCTATTCTTTCTTTAGAGGCAGCCTCGGTAGGGACTAAGTGTATGGCCTCTGGGGCCAGTGGACTTGGATTTGAATTCTCTGGCTCTGCTACCTACTTGCTGTGTGACCTTGTACAATTTGCTTAACCTCTCTGTGCCTTGATCATCTCATCTGTAAAAATAAGGTGATGATACTACCTAATGCGAAGATTAATAGCTCTTAGGCATGCAGTAAACAGTACACGAGCTTTGCTAGGTAAGTGAGAATTCACACATTTATTCAACGTAAAATTCCTCGAGTACCTGTGCTGGGTTGAGCCCTTCAATAAGCCTTCGAAAGCCTGGGAACTTGGGCCATCTACAGGGCTGTCAGAACTGGGGCTCCACCTTAGAGTCAATGTGGCCACGTCCCACTAAAATCCAGTTCAGATTGTGGGCCTGGGCCAGGCTGAGTCCACTGGCTGGGCTAGCCATGGGGTCCCAGTTCGGGGCAGCCCTGTAGGGACTGGAAGCCAGGCAGGCCCTTGCTGGCACCAGCTTCCGCAGCTGGGCAT
This sequence comes from Equus przewalskii, assembly GCF_037783145.1. NCBI lineage: Eukaryota > Metazoa > Chordata > Mammalia > Perissodactyla > Equidae > Equus > Equus przewalskii. The sequence goes on along the minus strand of NC_091831.1, from coordinate 57,914,138 downwards.
GGGGCCTGCAGGCAGCCTGGCGCCAGAACCCAGGCGGCCTCTCCTTTCCAGGGCTCAGAGGAGTGGAGGGAGGTCAGCCTGCGAGGAGAGAGGAGCAGGCGAGTCCAGGAGCCGGGAGGGCCCTGGCCGCCTTTCATCCCTTCCACAGAGGGAGGGAGTGTTAGAAACAGGAGTGTGGGGGTGGGGTGAGCGAAAAAGGAACCAAAAACAGAGAATGAGGGCAGCCCGGCCGAGTGCTTTTTGTGGGGTCTTAATTAAGCCTGGAGTCCCCATTGTTCCTTTCAGGGTGGAACATATGTTCAGGGCCTGGCTGAGGTTTGGGACTGAAATTTCATTGGTGCTGGGCCCTATGGCTTGCTGGGGGAGGGGGTGGGGGGGAGGTGGGTTGGAGACCACCCCTAAGCCCTACAAGAACTGATAGCCTCTCTCTGTCACCTTCTGCTGGAGCAGCAAATAAAATAACCAGAAAGGGTGGCAGAGCCCCCGGCCCGTGTGGGGAAACGCCCGTGGGTAGGGCAGAGCCACCTTCTCCTTAGGCTGTGTGACCTTCGCTGGCCTCCATTTCCCAATGTGTGCCATTCAGGTGAAGCTGGCTGGGAGAGTAGACAGTCACCCGCACCTGCCACCACCATGAGCAGGAGCCCCCGAGCTGCCAGACAGTCCAGTGGTGAAGGGCTGGGCTTGAGGTCAGCCACGCTTCCTTCACCTGCTCACTCTGCCACTCACGAGCTGGGGCGCCCTGGGCAAGTGATTCAGTCTCTCTAAACCCGCTTCCTCGTCTGGAGACGGGGGCTGGTCCTTCCCATCCTCCATGTTTGCAATGGGAGTTGACAAGGGGGCCCGTGAGGAGCCCTCGGCCCACAGTGCCTCGCGAATGTTGACTGCTGTCAGCAGCCCATCGTTATCACTAGTGAAACGTCCTGTCCTGCAGCCCTGACACACGCCCGGGAGCACACTCAGTGGAGTGAAGAATGGATGGTCAGAAAGAGGACCATAGCAAGGCTGTCCAGGCTGCAGGAGCTCGGATGAGGAGTGAGCTCTGTAGCTGGGAGGGTAAGCGGGGGTGGGGGGCCTTTAGGCAGGGGAATGGTACCGCAGAGGCGTGAGGCTGGGGCTCTGAGCTGCGTGCTCAGGCACAGAGCAGGCTGACCTGGCTAGTTGCAGAGCCTGTCGGGAGTGGTGGGACAGGATGCTCGGAGTGTCGTTTGGTCAGAATGTGAAACATAAGCCTGCGGACTGGTCAGAATGTGAAACATAAGCCTGCGGACAAGCCAGGACCCTGGGCATGTCTTTCCTTATCTATCCAAAGACAGCCCTGAACTCAGAATTTCCAAGACCACCCCAGGTCATTGAGCCACATGTTCTGTCTGTGGCTGTCACTGTAGGCCACAGGGAGCCACGGAAGGTGTTGGAGCCTACAAGTACTGTGGGGACAGCAAGATTCCAGCCAGTGACCTAAGCCACACAGGATCTGCCTGCCTCTGACACCAAGGTACTGACAGCAGGAAACAAGCGTGTGGATCCCCAGGAGTGTGAGTCCCCGGCTCAGCCCTGCTCTGGGAAGCCACAGAAGCGAGGCCAGCGCTGGAGACAAACGAAGCCTCAGGCCAGGCGGTGTGCTGTGTGCCCCCCAGGGAACCCTGCCCTTCTGAGCCTCACCCTTCCCTGAAGTGCGGCCACTGCCCAGACCTCTGCCTCCCAAGTGACCTGAGTCCCCCTGTGGGTCAGGGTGGGAGAAAGTGGCCTCTCACTCCATCCAAACTTGAGGCAAGGGATGGTCTGGGTTCCCGTGTGCCACAACCAAGGGCAGAGTTTCAATGCTGAATAGCAATCGGACAATGCTGTGTATTCACCATGCCATTTCTTGTTCCCGGCACAGGGCCTACAGGAAAACCATATGTGCCTCAAAGTTATGTTAGGATCATGTGATTGAGCTTTGGCTGATAGAAAAAGCATGGAAGGGACGTAAGCTGCTTCCAAGCCTGGTCCTTAAAAACAACGCCTATGACCCCTGCTCTTTCTTCCCCTTACGCAGAGACCACAGAGTCCACGCATTCTAGATGGTGGAGCTGCAAGAAGGAGGGTCACGGGTTCTACATCAGTCTGGGCACGGAGAGGGCCCCTGCATTTTGCTTGTTGTGGTAGCACAGCCTGTCCTAGTGAGACCGATATATGATCTGTTATGAGCATGTATTACGTGCTGGGCACTGGACTACATCATACACACCTCTTTCTGATCTTTAACACATTCTGCAAAGTAGATGGTATTATTATGCCCATTTTATGGACAAGGAAACTGAGGGCCACAGTACACAGTTACGTGATTTGCCCAAGGACTCCCATAGCTAGAAAGGGGCAGAGCCAGGTGGTTTGTCTCCAAAACACGTGCCCTCAACCACACACCATGTGGGAAGATGCTGAGTGCCCTGCTGGGAGGAGGAGCTACCCGCTGAGCAGGGGAGAGCTGCCATCAGCCCCAAGGGTCAGAGGAGGCAAAGATGCCTCGGAGTCTCTCTGGGGAGAAAATGTGGGATCACAATAAATGCTTAGAGATGTTCTTTCCAACAGATCAGCCCCACAGTTCCAGGTCTTGGTGGCTGATGAAGACCCCAGATCTAAGACTGTTTTCATATGTTTTCTGAGCTGTGGAATGAGTCACCTTGTCTCTTCCATCTGCAATATGGGAAAAAAAACCCAATGCTGCATTCTGGGCAGAGCTTATTAGAAATACAATGGGATATTAAATGACGCCCTTTCTCTTGTCTCAGAATGTTGGCGGAGGCTCCAGAGGCCCAGAACGAATGAGGGGATCCCAGTATCCCCCAGTCCTACAATGGGGCACTATACAACCTCTGCAGGGTGTGGTAGTGAGGACAGCACTGGGTCTGCCAGCACCGGTCCATCACCCACCTCTGGGCTGTAAAGACGAAGACAAAGAAGTCTTTGAAGATGTAGAAGAAGCCTGTGAAGAGGAATTTTTAAGAGACTGGTCAGCGTGCTGGACATTTTCCCTCTATTCTGGTACTTCCGGCCAAGTTCAGGGACTTCAGGGAAACCACGTAGACAATTTGACAGGTGTTCCTTGGAGTTTGAAGGACGCAGGAACTGGTGCCCTACTCAAGTCTAAAAAGTCTAAAGAAGAGAGTCCTTTGCGGCTGCCCTGGAATGGCCAAGGAAAGAAAGCAGAATGTGGACGGACAAAGGATCCCTGAGTCCCCCGGGGCAGATGTGGAGCCTGAAGGAGGAAGCCAGGCTGCGTCACTTTGAGAGTGTGAAGGGACTAGGTGACTCCCCAGAAACCAAGGGGCAGAGAGGGGACTTCTACGGAAGAGTAAAAGGAGCCGCCTGTGCCCAGGGAACTGTGGGTGAGAGATCCCCAGTGATAGGGATGGTCTCCCAAGAACCCAGGAAGCCACTTCCAGAGCAAAGGGATCAGCATTTGGGAACAACCACACTCAGAGAGCGCCAGTAGCAGGTGACAGCTAGTCGAGCAAGAACTTCCCTGACCGTCCTGTCCCGTTCTGGGATTCAAACCCGCAGCTGGGGAGATGAGAGGAGAAGGGAGAGAGAGAGAAGTTGGTCCCGCCTCCCACAAGCACACCGTCCCGCAGCAGGGGCCCCATCCTGCTGCAGGTCCAAACTGAGGGAGGGGAGAAGCCCTAAATAAAATTACACCAGATGGGACACTCTAATATTTGGAAAAATGGACTATTCATTTGTTACCTGTTGGTGACTGGGAAAGCCCCGAGAACTGTCGGAGATTTCAGCCGGGGGCAATGAGGAATAAGCTGGAGAGCCAGCGGGAGAAACGATACAGCTGCTTGCTGTCTGCTTGCGTCCCAGCCAGCCTGGCTCATCCACAATCCGGCTACAGATGCACAACTATGGAATGATGGTCGCCAAGTGGGAAAGGCAAGGTACAGAACAATGCAGAGTATGCTGTCTTTTATCCAAGAAGGGGGAATATAAATACAAACAAGTAAATTAAGAAATTTGCCTATATTTTTAACAATGGGAGGATAAACCAAAAATTACTAAAAATGGTTTCCATGTTTTATGGGTTTGACTTTGGAGCCAGGTAACGTCTCACATAATTATAAAATTAAATTCAATCAAACAATTTAAAAGTAATTAAAAATAAAAAGTGAAATGAGGCATATGAACTTAACTACATGTGAAGGTTGTGGCTTCACCACAGAGAATTATTTCAAGTGATTTTAAAACACAGTAATATGTCACGAGGACAAAAAGAACTTCAAAATATCTTAAATTGTCTTTAGTCACCATCATTTAGTAATAAATATTACTAAATAACTGTATTTTAGGACCCCCCCGGAGTGTCTCGCTCATAAGCTAACCCACACTCAGCCTCCAGGAGTTGGTTAACATTACCTTTGAAGTGTACCTTCCAGTTTGGGGCTCCAGCAGCCTCCACTCCAGGCAGCCTGGTTCTGACTGATTCTCTCTATCCACCCGTCTCTCCAGATTCCAGGGCAGTGGTTCGCCCTCTGACCTCGATCCTCTGGTGGGTCTAAGAAAAGTCACTGATTGTCAGTTTATTCACCTTTTTTCTTGTTGTAATTATGTAATGATGACTTCCAAGCCCTTTGCAGGTTGAAGCCGAAATCAGAAGGCCCATCCATAAATTTATAAGCTATTTAAAAAAAAAAACCAAGTCCTCCATTACTTCAGAGTTGCTAGGTACAGCTGTCAGAGTTCAATCAGAGAGGCAGAACCGCCAGGAGGTAACTACAAGGCTTTATCACAGGGATTTGCCCCTACTCAGGTGTGGGAGCTGGTTGCACCATCTGTGAGAAGCTGTTGCTTCCAGGTGAGCTGCCGGAGCCTGACGCCCACAGGCAGGCAGGCGGGATGGGAGGATGGACATGAGGTGAGGGAGCAAAGATAAGCCGGAACCTGTGAGGATGAGCGAGAACCCACGTCAATCTCTTACCACCTCCAGGGCTCAAACTTCAATGAGGGTGGTGCATTCACTTTCATCATGGAATTACACACACCCCTACGGATGGCAACATAGACTTTTGGTGGTGAACACGATGCGGTCCATACGGAAGTCAAAACATAATGATGAACAACTGAAATCTATGAAATGTGATGAACCAATGTGACCTCAACAAATAAATAAACAAACAAACACACCCGTAGCCCAGGAGTTGGAGAAGCTGAGCAGCATGTTGCAGGAGCTGGAGCAGCTGCAGGCCTGCCTCCCGTCCCTCGGGGACACGATTAGCCAGCAGGTAAGCAACGATGTAAATACACTGCATGGCACACTCCCTTGACCTTCTGAGCATAAAGAATTCTATATGGCTGCTGCTTCATCTTGCCTTCCAAGTCTTGTGCAAACTGTCCACTGCGGTCACCCTAACCTGGAACTCCTAGGGGAAGGGAACTCTGGGAAACGTAGTTCCAGCTTAGCTAGATGGACCCAAAACAAATCCACCTAGCTAGGACACTAACTCATTATCCTGAGAAGCGATAAATAAAGGAATGAGTTAAGCATTTAGCCTTTCTTTCCCATACAAACTTTATTTCAGGTGAAATGAGGGTGAGGGAATTTTCCATCCTGATGCTGACTCACTCACGTCTCTGGCAGGTTGCAGGCAGTTGGCCAGCGAGCTGTGGTCTCCTCCGCGTGAACCTCCAGCAGGCTAGCTCAGGCCCATTCCCATCATGGTCTCGGGGCCCGAAGTTCAGCAAAAAGAGCAAGTCCTAGTGAAGCAATGCTTTTCTAACTTCTGCTTAATCGTGTTTGCCGGTGTCCTGTTGGTCAATGCACAGCAGAAATAGGTTCTTCATCCCAGTGTCAAGAGATGGAAAAACAGATCCCCAACTCTCAACGGCATGAGCAGAGCCGTCAGCGTGTAGAAGGGTGCGCATGGGAGGAATTCACAGCCACTTTACAATCTCCGACAACTACCTTGCTAGATCCCCAGTAAATTCAAGCACATGTTGTGATTTTTTACATTAAACTTTATATTTTAAGATAATTGTAGATTCATACGCTGTTGTAAGGAGTAATGCGAAGAGATCTCTTATACTCTTCATTCAGTTTCCTGCAATGGTAACATTGCTCAGAACTCTAGTGAAATATCACACCAGGATACTGACACTGACACAGGCAAGATACAGAACATTTCCACCCCACAGGATTTCTCATGTTGCCCTTTTATAGCCATATCTCCTCCTTCATCTTTGGAAACCACTAATCTGTTTTCCGTTTCCATAATTTTGTCATTTCAAGGACATTATATAAATGGAATCATACAGTATGTAACCTTTTGGAATTGACTTTTTTCACTCCAGATATTTATCTGGAGGTTCACCCAGTTGGTTGTGTCTATCAATAGTTCACTCCTGGAGTGGGCCCCATGCCCGAGTGCTTAAATTTGTGCACTCCACTTTGGCAGCCCAGGGTTTTGCCAGTTCACATCCTAGGTGCAAACCTGCACCGCTCATCAGGCCATGCTGAGGTGGCATCCCGCATAGCACAACCAGAAGGACCTACAACTAGAATGTACAACTATGTACTGGGGGATTTGGGGGAGAAAAAAAAGAAAGAAAAAAAATAGTTCACTCCTCTTCATTGCTGAGTAGTATTCCATTGTATGAATGTACCACAATTTGTATAACCATTCACCCGTTGAAGGACAATTGGGTTGTTTCCAGTTTTTGGCTATTAGGAATAAAGCCACTTGTGATATTGTGATTTATAGTAAGAGATATGTATTTGATGTTCATCCTCTTTTCTGACACGGAACTCCCAAAACCCTTGGAATTTCCTAAGTGATAAGAGAGGTAAAAGTGTCTTTTATTATTCACAACAAGCCCCTTTCAACCACACTTGAGTTTCTGTTAATGTGGTGACTTTTGGAAAGCCCCTAAGGATAAAGGCTAGTTGCCAGGGGAACCAACCATATGATTAGAGGGTTGGAACTTTCAGCCTCACCTCCTAGATTTCCAGGGAAGGGAAAGGGGCTGGGTGTTGATCAATCACCAGTGGCCAATTATTTGATCAATCATGCCCACATAATGAAGCTCCCATAAAACCCCCAAAAGACGAGGTTCGGAAGGCTTCCGGGCTGGTGAACAGGTGGAGGTGCTGGAGGATGGCGCACCCAGAGAGAGCATGGATGCTCCATGCCTCTTCCCATATTCCCTGCCCTATATATCTCTTCCATCTGTCTGATGTTGAGTTATATCCTTTTATAATAAACTAGCAGTTTAGTAAGTAAACTGTTTTCCTGATTTCTGTGACCTGCTCTAGCAAATTAATTGAACCAGTAGCCAGACAGTCAGAAGCACAGGTAACAATCTGGACTTGCGATTGGAATCAGAAGTGCTTGAGAGGGGGTGGACAGTCTTGTGGGATTGAGTCCTTAACCTACGGGATCTGATGCCAATTCCGGGTAGATAGTGTCAGAACTGAATTGAATTGTAGGACACCCAGCTGGTGTCACTGAATTGCTTAGTGTGGGAAAACCCACACACACGTTTGGTGACCAGAAGTATCAGAAGTGGAGGAGAGTATTCTATGTGTTGACAGAAAACAGGAATTTTCCCACACACTACTATAAAGATTCATGTACAGATTTTTGTGTGAACATAAGTCTTCATTTCTCTGGGAGAAATGCCCAGGAGAGCAGTTGCTAGATTATGTGGTAGTTGTATGTTTTGTTTTATAAGAAACTGCCAAACTGTTTTCCAAACTGACTATGCCATTTTATACTCCAACCAGCAATGCATGAAAGCCTAGTTTTCTCTGCGTTCTTACAGAAATTTAGCATTGTCACTATTTTTTATTTAGCCATTCTGACAGGTGTGGAGGCACAGCTCATTGTGGTTTAAATTTGAGTTTCCTGACGGATAGTCATGTTGAACATCTTTTCATATCTTATTTGCCGTCTTCTTATATATGTTGTTTCTTGTATATCTTGCATCTTCTTGCATATCTTCTTCAGTGAAACATCTGCCTATCTCTTGTCCTTTTCTAATTGGATTGTCTGCTTTTCTCACTGTTTAGTTTTGAGAATTCTGTATCTATTTTTGATACTACTCTTTTGTCGGATATGTGCTGTGCAAATATTTTCCCAATCTGTAACTTGTCTTTTTTATCTTTTTAACAGGATCCTTCAAAGAGCAAAAGTTTTTAATTTTGATGAAGTCCAATTTATCCCTTTTTTTCTCTTATGAGTCTCACTTTTAGTGTCAGGCCTAAAAGCTTTTTGTCTAGACCCTGACCCTAGATCCTACGGAAGTTTTTATTTTTTTCTTTAAGGTTTATAATTGTATATTTACATTTAAGTGCAGAATCCATCTTGAATTAGTTTCTGTGTAAGTCGTGGACCTGATGTTGAGAGTTTGTGTTTGTTTGTTTTGTTTTGTTTTGTCTTTGGATGTCTACTTGCTCCAGCACCATTTGTTGAAAAGCTATCTTTCCTCCATTGAATTGCCTTTGAATCTTTATCAAAAATCAGTTAGGGGCTGGCCCCATGCCTAGTGACTAAGTTCAGTGCACTCCACTTTGGTGGCCCAGTTTCACAGGTTCAGATCTTAGGTGCAGACCTATACCACTCATCAGCCATGCTGTGGCAGCAACCCACATACCAAATAGAGAAAGATTGACATAGATGTTAGCTCAGGGCTAATCTTCCTCAAGCAAAAAAAAAAAAAAAAAAAAAAAGGAAGATTGACGAAGGATGTTAGCTCATGGTGAATCTTCCTCAGGAAAAAAAAATCGGGCATATTTGTGTGGGTCTATTTCTGGGTTCTCTGTTCTGTCACTATTGATCTATGTATCTATCTCTCCAATACTGTACCATCTTTCTTTTTTTTCTTTTTTAAATAAAGATTGGCCCTGAGCTAACATCTGTTGCCAATCTTCCTCTTTTCTTTTTATTTTCTCCCCAAAGCCCCAGTACACAGTAGTATATCCCAGTTGTTAAGTCCTTCCAGTTCTTATATGTGGGATGCCACCACAGCATGGCTTGATGAGCAGTGTGTAGGTCCGTGCCCAGGATCTGAACTGGTGAACCTGGGGCTGCCAAAGCAGAGTGTGTGAACTTAACCACTTCGTCATGGGGCCAACCCCTGCACAGTCTCGATTACTGTAGCTATACCATATATCTGGAAATTGAGTAGACTTAATATCAATCTCCTTTTTCAAATTGTGTTAGCTATTCTAGCTCCTTTGCCTTTTCATATACATTTTAGAGTAATCTTGTCTATATTTGCAAAACTCTTGCTGGGTCTTGATAGGAAATGTGTTAAGCCTGTATATCAATTCGGGAAGAACTGACATCTTTACTTCATTGAAGTCTCCAATCCATGAACATGGTATGCCTCTCCATTTATTTAGATCTTTGGTTTCTTTTACCAGCATTGTGTAGTTTTCAACATACAAGTCCTGTACATGTTCTGTTAGATTTATCCCTAAGTATTTTATTTTTGTGTCTGTGTGATTGTAAATGGTATTGTATTTTTCATTTCAATACCCACATGTTCATTGGAAGCATATAGAAATACAATTATTTTTGTATGTTTATCTTATATCCTGCAACCTTGCTGAATTCACTTATTCTAGGAGATATTTTTGGTATATTTCTTGGGATTTTCTACATAGACAACCATATCATCTGCAAATAAGGACAGTTTTATTTATGCCTCTCCAATCTGCATGTCTTTTTTCCTCCTTGCCTTATTGCAGTGGCAATTCCATGTTTAATGAGAGTAGTGAAAATGGACACCCTTGCCTAGTTTCCAAGATTAGAGGGAAAGCATTTAGTCTGTCACTATTGTGTCTTTCATCAGTTAATCTTTCTATTAACTGTAGGTTTTTCATAGATACCCTTTTTCAACTTAATGAAGTTCCCTTCTGTCTTATTTTGCTGAGAGTTCTTATAATGATTTGGTGTTGGATTTTGTCAAATGCTTTTTCTGCCTTGATTGATGTTATCATATGATTTTCCTTCTTTCGTTTGTTGGTACAGTGGATTATATTCATTGATTTTTGAATGTTAAGCCCATCTTGCATACCTGGTCATGTTGTATAATTGTTTTTATACATTGCTGGAATTAACTTGTCAATTTTTTGGAGGATTTTTGTGTCTAACTCATGAGAGATATTAGTCTGTAGTTTTGTTCTTGTTATACAATCTTCATCTGGTTTTGGTTTCAGAGTAATGCCAGCCTCATAAATTGAGTTGGGAAATGTTCCCTTTTGTATTCTCTGGAAAAGATTGTGTTAAGTTGGTGTTAATTCTGCTTTAAATGTTCAATAGAATTCTCCAGTAAAACCATTTGGGCCTGGAGATTTCCTTTTCAGAAAGATTTTGTTTATAAATTTCCTCTCAGCACTGCTTTAGCTTTGACATCCCACATATTTTGATATGTTGTTTACATTTTCATTTCATTCTGTGTATTTTTATTTCCTTTGTTACTTCCTCTTTAACCTATGGATTATCTAGAAGTGTGTTGTTAATTTCCAAATGTTTAGAGATTTTTCTGTGAATCTATATCATTCAGATCCTTGCTGATTTTCTGTCTAGTAATTCTAGCTGTTGCTGAGAGTGAGGTGTTGAAATCCCCAACTGTAAACATGGATTTGTCTGTTTCTCCTTTCAGTTTTATCAGTTCTTATTTCATTTTTTTTTTTTTGAGGCTCTGTTGTCTGGTGTGTACACATTTAGGATCCTTATGTCTTCTTGATAGATTGATACTTTAATCATTAAGTAATGCCCATCTTTGTCTTGAGTAATTTTCATTGATCTAAAGTCTACTTTAACTGATATTAATATAGGCATTTACACTTTTTAAAAACTAATATTTGCATGGCATACCTCTTTCAATCACTTTACATTCAACCTGCCTATGTTGTTGAATAGTGAGTTTCTTTGTAAACAGCACATGGTTGGGTAGTGTCTTTCTTGTCCACTCTCCCAACATCTGCCTTTTAATTAGTATATTTAGACCATTTACCTTTAAGGTAATTATTGATATGTTAGGTCTTACTCTGCCATTTTAAAAAAAAAACTTTTTATTGCTTGTTTCTTCTGTCTCTTGTTTCTCTCTTTTTAAAAATTTTCTTTATTTATGCAACAGATATTTTTGAGCCTCAATTTCTGTGCCAGGTAAAAAATGTACAGTGCATTACCAAGCAGTTGCCTTTCTTGAACTGAGGGAAGAAATCTTTCTATTAGGCAGGCAGTCTGAACTTTCAAAGGTAGCTCTCTTTCTCTTTTCTTGCCTTCCTGTGGGTTGCTTGAACATTTCTTAGGATTCCAACTTCACTTATTTATAATGTTTTTAAGTATACTGGTTTGTACAGTTTTGTTAGTGGTTTCTCTGGAATTACAATATACATATGTGACCTACCACAGTCCACTAGTATCAACCTTCTCCCACTTCAAACAAAGTGTGAAAACTTTACTCCCACTTAAAGGTCTTTACCTTCCCCACTTTTAAATATCATTGTCTTGAATATCATATGGTATTAGAATTTTTGTTTCAATCATTATATGTGATTTATAAAACTCATGAGAAGGATAGTCTATTGTGTATACCCATATTTCTGCTCTTTTCCTTGTATTTTTCTTCTCTCCTAATGCTCCAAGATACCTTCTTTTGTCATTTTCTTTCTGTTTGAAGAATTTTCTTTATCCGTTCTTTAAGCATAGGCCTTCTAGTGACAAATTATTTTAGGTTTCCTTTGTCCTTCATTCCTGAAGGATACTTTTGCCAGACATAGAAATTGTATTTGGATTTTTCCTTTTGGCACTTCAACATGTGTGCCAGTTTTTTCTGGACTCCATGTTTCAGATAAGAAATCTGCTTTCATTAGAATTGATGTCCTTCTATAGGTTGATGTGTTATTTCTCTCTAGCTGGTTTCAAACTTTTTTCTTTGTCTTTGGTTTTCAGAAGTTTGATTATGATCTGTCTTGGCATGATGTCTTTCAGTGTATCCTCTCTGAGGTTAGCCCAACTTCTTGAACCTGTGGGTTTATGTCTTTCACCAAATTTGGGGAGTTTTCAGCCACTATTTCTTTGAATACTGTTTCAGCCCCCCTCTCTTTCTCTTCTCCTCTGGGACTCCAATGATACAAATGTGGGATCTTTTGTTATTATACCACAGGTTCAGATTGGGTAGATTCTATTGATCTGTCCTCAAGTTCACTGATTCTATCCTTTATCCTCCCCTCTCTACTAATAAACCTATCTGGTGATTTTTTTTTTTTACTTCTGTTATTGTATTTTTTCGGTTTTATAATTTGCTTTTGTTTCTTCAACGTTTTTGCTTAGATTTTTCCAATTAGTTTCAAGAGAATTTGTAATTCCTTGTTGAATCATTTTTATGATGGTTGCTTTAAAAATTCTTGTCAGATAATTTCCACATATGATTCCTCTTGGTGTTTTCACCGGTTGATTGTCTCTTCTCCTTCAAGTTATTATTTTTCTTTTTCTTGGTATGGTTTGTGATTTTCAATTGTTTCCCGGACATTTTGGCTATTTTTTTAGGAGACTTTGTGTCCTAGTTGAAGTTTTATTTTAACTTGCAGACAGCCTGTTTAGATTTAGCATGCAAATCCTGGTCTATTTTTGTGGGTTATGTTTCTAGTGACAATATAATTTTCAGACAAATTCAAATGGAGGGACATTCTACAGAATAGCTGACCAGTACTCTTAAAAATTGTCCAAGTCATCAAAAACAAGGAAAGTTGGAGAATCTGTCACAGACAAGAGGATCATAATGAGGCATGATGATTAAATATGGTGGGACATTTTGGGTGGTATCCTGGAACAGAAAACAGACACTAGGGAAAAACTAATAAAATATGAATAAACCATGGAGTTTAGTTAATAATAATATATTAATACTAGTTGTGACAAATATACTACAGCAACATACAATGTGAACAATAGAGGAGACTGGGTACAGCGTACATGGGAAGTCTTTGTACCTACTTTGCAACTTTTCTCTAGATCTACAACTAAGTGGAGGGGCCGGCCCGGTGGCACAGCAGTTAAGTTCGCACGTTCTGTTTCTCAGTGGCCTGGGGTTTGCCAGTTCAGATCCCAGGTGCGGACATGGCACTGCTTGGCATGCCATGCTGTGGTAGGCGTCCCATGTATAAAGCAGAGGAAGGTGGGCATGGATGTTAGCTCAGGGCCAGTCTTCCACAGCAGAAAGAGGAGGATTGGCAGTAGTTAGCTCAGGGATAATCTTCTTAAAAAAAAAAATAAATAATAAAATAAAGTGGAAATCCAGGGACTAAAAAGTACAACAGGCAGAATGAAAATTTTACTAGATGGGCTTAACAGCAAATTGCAGCAGAAAAATTCAGCGAAATTAGTCAATCTGAAGAGCAGAGAGAGAAAAATATATTGAAGAAAAATGAACAAAATCTCAGGGACCTGCAAGACAATAACAAATTGTCTAACATGCATATAATTGGAGCCCCAGGAGTAGAAAAGAGTGACATTGAAGCAGATAATAAATATGAAGATATACCAGTCAAAATTTTCTCCAAATTTGATAAGAACATTGACTTGCAGATCCAAGAAGCTCAACAAACTCCAAGTAGGATAAATACAAAGAAAAACAAACCTAGGCACATCATGGTGAAAGCTCTGCTGAAAATCAAAGATAAAGTGAAAATTCTAAAAGCAATCAGAGACAACACATTACATGTAGAGAATAAAAAACATGAATGTCATGTGTCTTTTCATCAGAAAAAATGGACACAAAAAGACAATGGAATGACATTATTAAGGTGCTGAAAGAGAAAAATAAAATGTCAACCAAAAATTCTACATCCACCAAAAACATCATTCAAGTTGAGTTCAAAATAAAGACAATATCAGACAAATGAAACCTGAGATAATTTGTCTCCAGTGGACCTGGACTATAAAAAATGCTAAAGGAAGTTCTTCAAGTTGAAGGGATATGATACCTAATGGGAGCTCAGATCTACAGAAAGAAATGAAGAACATCAAAAATAGTAAATAAGTAGATAAGTATAAAAAGCTATGTTATTTTTTATTCTTATAATTTCCTTAAAACAGAATAGATTGCTTAAAACAAAAATAATAATAATACAAGGAAAGCAAACATGAGGATAGTGTAAGATAGGTCTACAACACATGTTGAAGTAAAATATATCACAAACATAGCACAAAGGATGGAGGGGACAGGTAAATAGCATTATACTGTTAGAAGGAAATAATAAAAATGATGAAGAGGTATAGAATTAAGAAGCCATAGAGGAAATGAGATGAAATATTAAAAACATATTTTATTAACCCAAAAGAAGGAAGAAAAGGAACAATGAAGGAAGAATAAGTTAAAGGAACAAATTAAAAACAAGTAGCAAGATGATAAACATATCCAACCACATCAATAATTACATTAGAGGTAAATGTACTACATACTCCAGTTAAAAGGCAGAGATTGTCAGAAGAGAATAGATTAAAAGAAAAGTCAACTATATGCTGTCTATAAGAGAGACAATTTAAATATAAAAACACAAATAAGTGCAAAGTAAATGGATGGAAAAAGATTTACCATGTGAACACTAAACATGGGGAACCTGATGTGGCTGGATTAACTTTAGACAATATAAATTTCAAGACAGAGCTTATTGCAAGAGATGCAGACGGCCATTTCATAAGATCAAAAAGGACAATTAATTAACAAGATATAACAGTTCCTAAGATATATGAACTTAATAACAGAATTTCAACATTTATGAAGCCAAACTGACAGAACAAAAGAAACGGACAAATCCACAATCATAGCTGGAGATTTCAATACCCGTCTCTCAGTACTTGATAGAAGTAGCTAAAAGAAAAAGGTAAGAATATAGACAATCTGAACATTATCAACAAATTTGACCTAATTGACATTTGCAGAATGCTACACCCAAGCACCACAAGATATAAATTAATTTCAAGTGCATATGGAACATTCAAGAAAACTATATTTTAGACTATAAGTTTAAATAAATTTCAAAAAGTTAAAAATTTATAGAGCATTTCTCTGGTGACAAAGGAATTAAATTAGAAATCAATACACAATAAGACATCTAGGGAAAAATCCACAAATAATTGAAAATTAAATAACATACTTTTGTATAACCCATGGCCCAAAGAAAATAATCACAAGAAAAACAAGAAAATATTTTGAACTGAGTGATAATGGAAACACAACATATCAAAATTTGTGAAAGGCAGATAAAGCAATGTTTAGAAGGAAACGTACCACTTTAAATGCCTGTATCATAAAATAATCAATTTTCTAGGTTCCCACCTTAAGAGGCTAGTAAAAGAAGTAAATAGAAGAAATTCAACCCTAAGTAAATAGAGGAAAAAATAATAAAGAGCAGAATTCAATGAAATGGAAAGAGATGAAAGAGAAAATGAATAAAGACAAAAGTTTGTTCTTTGAAAAGATTAATAAAATTGCTAAACCCCTCACTAGATTTATCAAGAAGAAAAAAAGGGTACAAATTACCAGTATCAGAAATGAAATGGGTGATATCTCTGGGGATCCTACAGAGTTTAAAAGACTAGTAAGGAAATACAGTGCACAAATTTTAAGGATGAAATTATGTCTATCTTAAACACTTTTTCAGAAAATAGAAGAGGAGGGAGCATTTCTGTATCATTCAGAGTCCAGTTAGGAGACAGAAACCACACGATAATTAAAATGGTAATTTGAAGTTTAATATAAAGAAGTATTAATAGGAAATTAGAAAAAAGGGGGAATTGTCTACTAAGAGTTAAAGAGAGCCCTAAGGACTATAGGAGCAGAAAACATAAGGAGTAGCCACTATCCTTAGGGGCTGAGCTAGAACAAGCATAAAGACCCCCCCCTCCCTGGGCTGAGATCCAGACCTCACTGAAGAGGACATGGCTCACTGGATGCTGGAGAGCTCGCTGAGGTGCCTGAGGTGCCATGCCGATGTAACTTGATGGAAGCCTGCCCTCTGGGATGCAGAGGAAAGTCATCTGCAGTGAGATGCTATGCTTTAGAACTTGCTACAAAGTTACTATTGCAGTGGTGGCCATTCATGGGAGAGTGCCTCACCAGCAGCGTTCCACTGCAAAGCCACCCGAGGAGGTACCCAGGAAAGCTACTGGCTGCTATATCCAGTGGCTGCAGGAACAGTTGCTGGAGGAGCCACCGTGCTGAACTAGCTATGCACTGGAGAAAGCTCACTCCGCAGGAAGAGAGAATCCTTTACTCCTCCAGTGTCCTCCAGCACCCTCTGCTGACAAGCCTGAACATGGTGCCAGCTAGCAAAGGAGAAATATTACAGAGCAGGCATGGAAGGATGGGTTTGGAGTTGAGAGGCAATAAATTGATAACGGGCACAGCCTTCCAGTTCATTTTTATGTGGCCAGAAAAACTCTGATAACGAAATGTGACAACGATTATACAAGAAAATTACAGACCAATATCCTTCGTGAACCTAGATATAAGAGTCCTTAACATAATATTAGCAAATCAATTACATCAACGTGTAAAAGGGATATTACTTTATCCCAGCAATGCAAGGTTGGTTAAACATTTTGAAAAATCAATCAATGTATTCACCATGTTAAAGAATAAAGGGGGAAAATTACAAATCATCTCAACAGATGCACAAAAAGTATTTAACAAAATTCAATGTCCATTCATGATTAAAACTCTAAGTAAACTAGAAATAGAAGGAAACTCCCTCAATCTGATAAAGACCCTCGATGAAAAACCTACCAAAAACATCAGGCATGGTGGTGAAAGACTAGAGACATGACAGAGAAGGAGACATGAAAAACTAGAGACATGAAAAAATTTAATTTGTACATTTGCTGCTGGAGTTGCCACCTTAGATCGACAGGAAAGGTGAGAAATAGCTTGGTTTCTCTCCTTCCCACCCTTTAATCGCCCACCAGTGTCTCCCATTGGCTGATCCCAGCCAGTTCTCCTAGGAGCCAGGAAACACAGCGGATGTGAGTCAGCTCCCTGAAACTCAGAGCAGAGGCGGGGAAAGGCAAGGAAGGGATCTGAGAGGATTCTTCCAGGGATGCTGCAGCCTGCTGGGACGTGGCCACGTCTCTTAGCAGAGGGGAGGGGGGCTTGGCCCAGCACAGCTGGGGCAGCTCACAGTAGTCTAGTCACATCTTCTTTCTGTCTCAGCTCTGGAGGTCCTCCTGCTGCTAGTCTGGATCCTCTTCCTCCTCCTATAATCCCTCTTCATTCAGCCACCTGTTGAGTCACCAAGTGTACCCAAGTCTGACATCTGGGTTCCCAGGCCGGTGTTCCTTTGCCTGACCCATGCTGGGGTTCTGCCTTTCCACAAAGTCATTCTGAAGACTGGGATCCTGTCCTGCCCCTCCACCCCTCCATTCCCTGCCTTTGTCTCTGACATAAACCCACACACACACTTGGCAACCTAGCCCTACCCACCCACACCTCCCCACTTCTTGCCTGACATTGAGATCACCTCATCAGCTACTCTACCATGTGAATCTATCAGAACTCTGGGTCCCACCAGGTCCATCTGGACTTTCTGGCCAAGTCCTATAATGGCCCACGTGTTTCCAGTAAAACTTATGATTTGAACTGTCTTCCCAGCCTGAAAACAAATCATCTCTGTCCCCTCTGTGTTCTTGCCACCACCCGTTCACATGTCTATGAGGGCATTGGTCATTCCCTCTGATAAAGGACTTCTGCAGTGTAGCACTACACTGACTTGAGTTTGGGGGAACTCCTCCTTCCCCATTCTGAGTCCATGTGGTTCAGGTGAAATAGACCCGTCATTTCCCCTCCCTACCTTCATCCACAGTATTCCAAGGATGGAGCATGTGGCCTAGGCTAAGCCAGTCAGAGCATCTCATTCCTCTCATCCTAGTGATTGGTTCAGAGATGGACACACAACCCCAGTCAGACAAATCAGAGCTAATAAGACTCACTTGTAAAACTAATTTGAGGGGCTGGCCCCATGGCTGAGTGGTTGGGTTCGCGCACTCTGCTTTGGTGGCCCAGGGTTTCACCGGTTCAGATCCTGGGCGCGGACATGGCACCACTCATCAGGCCACGCTGAGGTGGCATCCCACAACTAGAAAGACCCACAACTAAAAATACACAACTGCGTACCGAGGGCCTTTGGGGAGAAAAGGGAAAAATAAATTTAAAAATATTTTTAAAAAAACTAATTTGAGCTGTGAGAGAAGCAGATATATCTGGTAAGACTTATCATGGAGTGGAAGAGAATGTTTCTTTATTGGTACACGGGCTAGTCCAAACAGGCCTCAAAGCACATCTCTGACTCAGACCCATTAGTCTAACCATTTTCCCTGGGACTTGCCCCACAAATAGGAGAGACCTTTCAGGGCCTGTTCAGGGCAAGTCTATTGGACACAGGCTTATTTCTCCTGGCACCCTACTCCTGCTTCTCCAGTGATGCCAGACCTGGGGAGACCTTGAGACCGCAGCTAACTGGTGCCTCTAACATCATCCTTGCCTACAGGGCAGGTAATTGCATTTCCACTTCTCAGCTCCTATACTCTGCTGTGCTTGGACTAGGTGCAAACCACATAAATGCTTTGCCTCCTGACTTCCTATAAGGTTTTGACCATGAGAGACAGCAGAGGGAGACTGGGAGGCAGGAAGAGGTGAGAAGGGACTGGTTCCTCCCTGTTTGCTGGTGTTTCCTGTCAGCATCATCCCAGCAATGGCCCTGACAGCAAGAACTGACTCTAGGCAAGAGGTCTGCAGCTTCCTTTGGCAATCTCAGCACCAGTCTGATCACACCCCCTAACAATATCAGCACCAGCTGATGCCCTTCCTCAGAGCTCTGAGCTCTGGCTTCATGGAACCCTTGCTCCAGACTTGTAGGTTCTAATAACCCAAACTTTCCCTTCCTTCTTCCAGTCCTAGAGGTAGTAGCACTTCCTGTAGTTATTAGATTGTGTTCCCTTAGTGTAACCTTCTTGTCTTTTCACCTTCAGGTATTTTTTGCTTCCAATGCCTGCTTGACCAATTCCCTATATTAAATTCCTTCTGTTGAAGTACCTAGAGGACATTCTGTTTTTCTGACCTTGACCTTGACCAATTCATATGTTAAAACAATGGTCAGCAAACTTCTTGTAAAGGGCCAGTTAGTAAATATTTTAGGCACTGTGGCCCATAAAGCCTGTTGTGACTAGTGAACTATGACTATTGGTTTAGCACCTAAATAAATGAGCATGGTTGTGTTTCAATAGAACTTTTTTTAATAAAAACAGGTGGCAGGTATAGTTTGCTGGCCCCTGTGTTAAACCAAGAATTTGAAGCAGTCATAATAGGTCAAAGTAAGAAGCCAACCCTAAGATAACCTAGGCCAAGCAGAAGGCTGGGAGTGATTACATCCAGCCTCTAACTTTGGGCAAGTTGCAGTCTTGTCTTGAACTTTGGGGCCTTCATTCTTAAGATGAGGTGGTTGAGCTATTACTAGATAATCCTTATGACCCCTTCCAGCTCTAAAAGTTCAGTGGTTCTGTTATGATCTCCAAAGCACTAAATCTGCAAATCAATGTCTCAAGTCAGCTTTCCCAGAAAGCAGACTCTGACATGGAGATTACTATGTAGGAAGTTTATTAGAGAATTCTCTTAGGACCAACACCTGTGAATGGGAAAGAAAAGGAAGAAAGCAGTATTTAGAAGAAAGATAAGTTAGGCTGAGATGTAGTCTCAACAAAGGCCTCAGTCTACCCAGAGGGTCTTTGAAGCTGGATGGCCCTTAGTTATCCCAAGTTGGGATGAGGGAGGTGGACTTCTCTACCCTACTTTGACCAGTCACCAGATGCAGGCTCCTCCAAGAAGGGGACATGACCTGGGTAAGGCAGCTATATTAGGCTGAGGCAATTTCTGAAAAGGGATGACAGCTGAAGGCACTCCTAGCACTAGGAGAGCAAGTCCATTGCTGAAGAGCAATCTGGATGGAGCATCACAGCATCCATTACAGTCCCCTACTTGTGCTGCTCAGATCTTGGATTCACTTCTTTGTATAAGTTCTGAGTGCAACTTCTTCAGAATTCTGGGAGGTCTTTATTTTCTGGGGGAAAATTCAGAAAAAGAAGGCATCAGCTAGAAGAAAGCAATACCCATTTCTGCAACTGATCTTGGACCACAACTGATATATATAATCTCCCTCCTTTTCTCTCCATTCTAGATTTCCTTTCCCTATAGGTGACATTTCTGCTGGTCTCAGTGGTTTACCTGATAGCATGATCTGACCCTCATCCCTGAGAGGTCTGAACCTCTATCATGATGACCTACTCAGGCTGCGTGTGGCTGCCACACTAGTCCATTTACCATCAAAGTTCCAAGATTCACCCAAATGGATCATCTGGGCAGTAAGTCAGTTACTTCCTGCTTCACTATGTAATGACAGTCCTACATCCTTCTAGGGATTGAGATCAACTACTCCTGCCAAGATGGTGACTCATCTTCCCACTTCAAGGAGCTCGATGAGCCAAGGCCGCAGCTTTAACTTGTAGTTCAATTGTACTCTTGCTCTATCCCCTGGCAGAGCATTCCCCTTTTGGGTCTGTAGTGTCTCTATGCCCAAAGTGGTGGGAACAGAAGGTGAAATTCCCCCAGAGGGTCATTGAGAGGGATAGAAATGGGGCTACTTCTGCTTCCTCTCTTGATTCCTGGACTCATGTGTTCCACCCTATTGAGTACACAGCACCACACAGAGCGTTGATTTAGAATGTATCCTCCATTCTGGATGACACTGTCCCATCCTTGCTGACCCATCACTGCCTTCAACAGGCCATTCCAAGACTCTGTTAGGCCAGCAGCTTCTCCAAGGTGCCACATATGAAATTGCCAGTGGATCCTATGACCCTGTGTCCACTCCCTCACCTTCTTTGCTATGACATGAGCCCCCAGGTCACACACAGTGCAATGAGGGCATCCTAAGACAGGAGATTCATGTTGGAGCTGGTATTCCAGAGAGGCCCCTGGAGAAGTGAAAACGACCTTTTTCCCCTAAGACATAGCTTTGAAAAAAATTGCATATTTTAAGGGGGCTGGCCCGGTGGCTTAGTCGTTAAGTTCACGTGCTCCACTTTGGTGCCCTGGGGTTTGTGCGTTTGGATCCCAGGCATGGACCTACACACCACTCCTCAAGCCATGCTGTGGCAGCGTCCCACATACAAAATAGAGGAAGATTGGAACAGATGTTAGCTCAGAGCTAATCTTCCCCTCCCCCCCCCACAAAACCCCTGCATATTTTAATATTTCAGGACCATCACCTCTTTCTTTCTCCTATTCTTTTTCCCTGATCCTCTGGCTCCAGACTTTCTCTACTGTCCTTGTGGCATCGCCTGGGGTGTAAAATTATAGACCAGCAAGGACTGCCTAAAAAAACAAGATCAAGGATGAATTCTACTGTTTCTCCCTGCCGCCCCCCTCCCGCTGAGTTCTCACCACCTCCCTCAGGCGGGTAGTAATCTAAGTCTCACACATTTGCAGAGCCCTCTGCTGTTTGTAGAACACATTCGCACACAGCACTACATTTGTAATGACTATGCTTTCTTGTACCTATATGAAACATTCAACTCTCCCCAAGCTGGTTCACATGTGTGTCTTACTCCAGGTTGAACAATGTATACAGCTTCCAGGTTGTGTCCTTAAAGGGAAAGATGTGCCTCCCCTGTCCATTTTCCTCATCCCCGCAGCCTTGGCTCTGTCACCTGCATCAGAGTTTACAGCAGCCATTTGGTATGATCAGCCCCTTGCACTCATTCCATGTCCTGCCAACCTCCTGCTGGCTGCCCGGATGCCCATGTCTTATGTAACCTTCATCTGCCTGGGACCATCAAGCTGATCTTTATTGGAGACCCACCACTTACAAATCCTTGCTAAATTCTCACTGTGACACAGCCCCTACCCTCAAGGAGCTCATCCTCTTTTGAGGGAGACACAGGACAAGGGACCACCACACACCAGGCAGAGAATGACAGGTACCAAGTGAGAGCAACACAAAGCAAGGGCTCTGGCACTTGATCTTCAAATAGTGGACACAGACTTGGGTTCTGACTTGGCTGAACTTGCCGTGTGACCTTGGATAAGACACATTTCCTTTCTGGACCTCAGTTCCCAATCATTTGTCAACTCAGCATTGGGGACCACATGCTAGGGAAGGTCCTCCTCAGCCCTAACCCTCTGGTCCTTGGTATTTCTCACAACACCCAGAAGTTCATGGATTTGTGCTGTTGTGCTGAGATTCTTCAGAAGGAGACTGGTATTAATGCCAATTCACTCAGGTTAAGAACTGTAGTAATGAATTCCACCCATGATCTGAAGGGCTTCCGTGACAGGTGACTCTCCAAGTGTGTTCCTTATAATCAAATAGTCATCCTAACTATCTATGGTGATGAAGTCATGGGGAGGGACGGGGTATCCTGGGGTCATCCAGTCTATCCCCCTGCCTCTAAGCAGGCTGGCACAACCATTCCAGGCCAGAGCATGGGAAG
This sequence comes from Equus przewalskii, assembly GCF_037783145.1. Lineage (NCBI taxonomy): Eukaryota > Metazoa > Chordata > Mammalia > Perissodactyla > Equidae > Equus > Equus przewalskii. Next base: position 57,891,612 of record NC_091831.1, on the reverse strand, counting down.
TCTTTACACCTCATCTGAAGAGGACTCTCACCATGTTTATCTGCTATGAAAGACATGATCATAAATAGTCTAAATCCCTGCTTTTCCAATTCAAACCACTTCCCCTGGGTGCAGTCTCTGAGACTGTGGAGAACGGCAGGCCACCTCTCGTATGACCCTTCATAAACACTTATTGGACAGAGGTAAGGTGTGTCCCGTTGACCTGGGCCATCTTGGCGTCCAGGCAAATGCATTGACAGGAATTTGATTTGAAGTTTCCTGTGAAGACTTGAAGCTCTGTGTAAAATGTGCTCCCTTTTTGCATCTGGAAAGTGTACCCCACCCACCAAATAAGGTCACATGCCAGGGATCCTCCAAGCCCACTATGGTTTCTGGTGGACAAGAGTGAATGAGCCATATGCACACACCACCAGCTGGCCTCACTAACTAGCCTGCACCCCCTTCTTTGGTAGTTGTTCAGCAAAAGCCTACCTGGGTTGGCTTTACAACCAGCTTACAAGTGGGACCCACAGTGTAACAGGGACCCGGGGTGGACGAGGCATAGACTTGAGGTCAGAAGACCTAGATTCTTATTCCCACTCCATGATACAAATTGGGTGCCCCTGGACGAGTCACCTCACCTCTCTAAAGCCTCAGTTTCTTCATATGTAAAATGCAGTGCTGATCGCTGACCATGCTGCCTCGCTGGTTGGAGGAGAAATAATGGGTGAGAACATGCTAGCCAAACGTAAACCCGTGTCATAACTGTTGATGATACTGTTATAGTGGTGGTTTAAGAGAGCAGCCTTCAAAGTGGGTGCATGGAGGGGAGAGGATAAGAAGAGTCACATATTAGAACTTCTAGTTATATTTATTTTTATTTCCTGGGTCACATTTCTTTGGAGGAACATTTTATAGTGTATGCATCATATTGTATTCATAAATAATGGAGCACGCACCACATACTGTTGCCTGATCACTTTACACGAGTTAGATCATTTAAGCTCCAGGAGCTAGGTAGTCTATTATTATGCCCACTTTATTGGTGAGAAGATGGAGGTGCCTCAGAGAGGTTGAGTCAATAGGTCAAGGTTACACAGCTGCTAGGTGCAGAAGTCTGAATTGGAACCCAGGCTGTCTGGCTTAAAATCCCATTCTCTTTTCCACTACTTATGCTGCTTGGTCAGACACACAGCTACAATTTATAAGAAATCATATTTTGCACATGTTTTATATTGTACAAAGTATGTGAAGAATAATGAATAGCTAACATATTTTGAAGGGTGTCCCTAAAATAGTTTTCTGATAGTGCCACATAATCAAAAAAATTGGGACGACCTGCTTTACGGGGGAAATACGAAGCTTATTGTCCCCACAGCAGGGCTGGGGCTGGGGTCAGGCAAGTGAGCGAGTGCCTTGGGCACAAAATTTAAGGAGGCACTCACTCAAGGTCGCGCAATCTGGCCCTGCCTCCACGGCATTGACGGAGCCAGGGAAGGCGCATGGAAGCCGCAGGAGGGGAAAGATGAGTGAGCAGGGACAAGTTTCCATTATTTATTGTTCCTGAATCCTTCAACTCCTGTGCCCCCAAAGCACTGGCTGAGACCTGCCCACCTGCAGTGGGCGTCAGAGGGCGGCAGGATGAAGATCCTGGAATATGGGCAGTGGGGAGGGGTCCAGGAAGATGACAGAAATGAAGATTCCCTGCCCGCTAGCTGGAGTGAGCACAGGGGAAGTGGAGTTAGACTCTATGACCTTGAGCCTCTGACTGGTCACGCGTAAAATGGGGATAAGAAAGATCCCTTTCTGGCTCCCCAACTGTCCGAGTGAGAGGGTGACCTGTCACCTTCCAAGTTCGGTATGAACATCAGTGTCACTAAGTGCTGTGTGGAAAACCGGGTCGCGTTACACTCTGCTGCTTCTCCACTGAGTTAATCTAGAGTTAGCTCTTGAGTCACCCCACCTTCCACCCCTGGCCCCTGCCTGCCTTCCCAGTCTGATAACCAGACAGGGGTAAGTCCCTCATCCATGGTGACCTAAAGAAGTGAGCCAGACAGACTCCTCCTGCCCTCGCCCCCAACTCACAGCAGTTCCAACACCCTTTGTTTCCTCCTGCTGTTGCCTAGACAGAATCCCCGTGGGGCAGGGAGTGGGTGGGAAGGGGGTATCAGGGCTGGGGAACAGAGGGGCCACCAGGCAGAGGGCTCCCCTGCCAGTGCAAGCCCTGACTTCTACAGAGGAGACTTCTCCCAAAGGAGAATGCCCCCTGTCCTGGGCCACTTGATCTCCAAAATGTCAGGACCACATTCAGTCAATCCCACTCAGAAAATAAAGACAATTTGTGTAAGGCTGAGGGAAGCTGCCCCTACCTTCTGGAATGAGCAGAGCCCATTCAAGCTCTCACTGAGGCAGGGAGGGGAAACTTTGTCTCCAGAAACAGACCAGGAAAGAGGGAGGGGCTCAAGAGCCATGTGCCCACCACCCAGCTTCCCAACTCCCTCCCAGAGCTGAACACCTGGCATCAGCAGGCATGCCTGACCTGTCACTGAGTGTCACAGTGGCCCCAAGTTGCCTGTCCCTCAAGAATTGAAAGATAGAAGGGACAGAGGTGACTTCCTAAACCCCTCAGCGTCTGTCTTTCCCCACTACCATCACTCCCCCAGCCCCTCCACTGCTGATGAAAGACTCACTGGCCAGAAGTTCAGATGTGGGAAGCAGAGTGGGTGTGGGCTGGGGGAAGGGGGGAGTTTCTCCTTCCCTGGGTTTCCTCCACTCAAAGCCCAAGGCCCGTTGAGATCCAAGACTTCCAAATTTTGCAAAGCTTGAAAAGAAAATTACAAAGTATTTCCTCCACAGCTTTTTCCTTTAACAGATGGGAAACAGAGCCCAGGTGAAATAACTTGCTCAGAGTGGCACAGGGACAGTGGCAGAGCCAGGCCCCCTGTCCCCCACCCCCCATCCAGCGCTCCTCCCTTCACTTTGTTAGCAAAGCCCAACTCCAGGAACCTGCATCCGACCAGCCAAGGAGATAAGCGGGCAGGAAAAATGTGCCAAACAGCCCCCTCCAGGTGTATGGGCCTGTCCCCAGTGAGCCTCGGGTGCATACCCACTCCTGGGGATCCCAGGACGACCAGGGTGTCTTCATCACTCAGGTGTTTAGAAGCCCAGAGATCAAGGGAGGGCCAGACGTCAGGCAGTGCCCAACCGTCGCCTCCAGAGCTTCCAGCCCTGTCCGCTCCTCCCAGCCGCCCCTTTCCCGCCACCCTCCAGTCTGCGCTCTGCGTCCAGAGCCGTGCGCTCTCCCAGCGCAGCGCCGAGCGTTGCGCCATCTCGCCAATGGGCAAGTGCGAAGCTGGAGGCGCGTGGAGGTGGCCTCTCTGTCCCGGCAGTTTCCATTTATTCCTTTCTGGGGAGGGAAAAATCACATAGCCCTATTTGTTCCCCAGCCCCGGCGGGCGCAGAGCCGGGCATATGGACATCTCGCGCTCCGCATCTGTGTCATCGGTCGCGTTTTCTGTGGATGCCTGCGTGTATGTAGTACGTGTGTGTGTTTGAGGCCGGGCGCTGGGAACAAACGTGCATCTGTTAAATTTGACAATAAAGTCCTACGGCGAAGCTGCCAAGATTGAGGCCGCGGGTAGGGGCAGAAGGCAGAGGGGGTGGGAGAGAGCTGGAGTCTCAAAAGGCGACGCCAAAGTGCCTGGCCCAGGTATTATGTCGGGAGAAGGTGAGGAGAGCAGCTGCTGCTTCTCGCGGGGTGTGTATGGGAGCGAGAGTGCGTGCATCCCTGTGAAGAGTACACACCGATCTGCTCAACATATGTCGCCACAAATCACAGTATCTCTCCCCCCTCCCACCCCCTACTCCCTCCTGACTGAGGGCAGAGCAGAGAGAAGCGCTGAGAAGAGGCGCTGCTTCAACAGGTGTCTTGGTGCGCAATGCACCTTTTCACGCATTCACTGTCTCTGTCGGCGGCGAGGATAATGTGGACACTTTGTTTCCAGGCGCTGCGCACGAGCTCTGGAAGCCCGGGGGGAGGCGGCCCTGGGCAGGGAGGGGGATCTGGAAATAAAGACCTCGGGCCCTCCGGAGGTCCCCGGCCCTCTCTTCCCTTTGTTCGAGGACTCCCTGGGCCAGAGCTCCCTTGTGCGCCCTCGGGGGTGGCATATGGCGCCCTCTCACCTACCCAAGAAAAAGAACCAGTCACCCATTCAAGAGCGCACGAGGTCCCTGAGCCTGGGGAGGGGGAATCTCTGAGGGAATGGCTTCTCTCCCAAAGCAAATGAGGAACCGGCCTTATCTCTCCCCACCCCACCTCCGCCATCCCCCTCAGCTGGCGCAGCAGCCGTTGGGTGGGGAGCAGTGCACGGCAGAGCCAGCCTGCGGAAGCGCCCCAGCTCCCGGCAGATGAAATATGGGGCTGGTGAGCCCCTGGAGACCATATGCTTTCAATAAAAGAAGACAAATAGGACCGAGATAGGCCTTGCAGCCAACCTGTTATAAATGGGTGGCAATTGGGCCAATGTACACGGCCCCCGGGGGGAGGCCTGCTCGGTGCCAAATCCATGTGTCAGCTTCTGGGACAGGTGTGCCCAGGGGCCAGGGGCCAGGTCTCCCCACTCTGGGTTTATCACGGCAAAGGTAATATTGTGCTAACTATGAGTAAACAGTCATTGTGCAAACGAGGGAGAGTTTATCAGAGGCGAACTAGTTGGGGGGCGTCCTAACAATAAAGTTGCCCGCCTTGGGAGCAGGTGACGGCTGGCTGTGGGACTCCCGCGGTAGATGTTTTCCAAAGCACTCCACTTTACAATCTCTTGTAATTATTTATTAAACGAAATCTATTTATTATTATTTTAGCAAACACTGGAGACAGGTGGGGCTTTCTTTTCGTCGTCTCCTTTTGTTTGAAGGGCTGTTTGAAGTGGCCAGTCTCAGCCCGGGCAGCTCGCTCGCCAGATTTTTGTCTTCCCCTCTTTCACTGCCGAGGCAAAGGCGAGAGAAAGAAGCCCCGTCCTTTGGCAATCCATTAGCTATTCAGCCTCCTATGGCCCCCCTCCCTCCCTCTCCTTTCTCAAAGAGACCCCCGGCACTGCTAAGATTCCCCCCGCTGACAGGAAGGCGTCAAGGCAGACCGATGCCTTCCTTCTTTTCCAATCTGCCTGCGGTCTCCAGGCGTCAGGCTGTCGCCTCTCTCCTGGGCCCCCTCAGTCTCCAGACAAGCCTAGGTCTCAGAGATTCGAGGGGTGCAGGGGTCCTGGAAGCCTTAGAGGTGGTGGCTGGCCCAGAGCTTCACAAACAGTCTCTGCTCCCCGCTGGAAGAGTCGTTTCACAAATACCGCCAGCGCGCGCGCTGAGTTGTCACAGCCTGCGCCCCTGCCGCCAAAAGCACAGGAATTAACTTTGGAAAGGGGTCTGTGCATCCACTACAGCAGAGAGGGAGGGCATGGATCCTCGATCTCTACGTCCCCTGGATCCCCCAACCTCTAGCCCCACTGTCCTGGCCAGAAGTAGGGCTGCGGAGAATTCTCGCGTGCTGCAAGGAGACCGCTGCCCCGGCCACTGTGCGCTCCTCGCCCTGACTGTTTTTTGCGCAAAGCAGGAGTGGTGATGGCCTGCAAGTGCTGGAGAACCCTGAGCAGGAGGGGCTCTGGGGAAGCTGGATAAGAATTCCAAGCAGGTCTGAGAATTCTCTCCCAGTCAAGAAGGTTCCCAAGAATCCCCAGAACGTTCCTTGGTGCAGGAGGCTCGCCTTGCGGCTCTTGCTGGTACCCATTAGCGGCTTGAAGCAACCTGGAGCCCAGATGGGTCCGCCTTCACTTTTCATCTGAGGGCCACTGCTGAGTACAGTCCTGCTTGTGGGCTGCTCTTCACGCCTGCAGGGACCCACGGGGTGGGGCGCGGTTCTAATCCCATATGGCCAGGTTCCCTCCACGGAGCCAGGCTGGGTCCCAGAGCCCTAGGGAAGCATGCTTCAGGTTTCCTCTCCCAGTTCCTAATTCGCAGGATAGAAGTCAAGCAAGGCTGGGCTATGGGGCAGGAAAGTAGAGAGATGGAGCATGAGTGGACACTGGCTCCCCTTGGCACTGGGAGGCTGGCGCTATCCCTTGTCTCCTCAGACCCTGTCATTCCTCACAGATCCAGGACTTCTCCTATTTTCTACATTTTGGGGTGTTGTTTTTTGCCTTAAAAATATATATTCCCCCAAGCAAGGAGAGGCAGCAGGTGCAAGGGAGAATCTAGGACTAGGCATCTTAGGATCTGAGTTTTACGTGGTTCTGGTGAACTTGCTGTGTGATCTTGGGGAGTCACTTCCCTTTTCTGGGCCTTGAATTTTCCATCTGTAAAACAGGCCTCAGGTTCTCATTCTTATGACTAGAAGACAACTTTGGAGCAAGTTGTGACTTGCAGGGAAGAGGAACAGCAAAATGTAGAACCCAAGAATCTCGGTGGGGTCCCTTTGTTGCTCCTGGGCCTGGCCCTCAACTTCAGTTCCCAGAAGGCAAGGGAAGGAGGCTCTGCTAATCAGCCAGCAGCTGAAAGGGGGAGGACAGTGCCCCTATTCCCACACAGTCCTAGAGCCCCCTATCCCTGGCTCCCAAGCATAGCCATCCTCTCTCTGCCTTGGAGATAATTTCGCCCTCCAAGCAGCCTGGGCCGTGTCAAGAGGCTGTCACTAGGGCAGCTATGCAGACTTACCCCATCCCGTTTCTTGGCCGGATCCTGCCCCCCTCCACCAGCTTCTGGGAGAGTCAGGGTTTCTGGATCTGCCAGAAAGTGAAGCGTTAGCCATCTACAGAGACTTAACCAGGGCCCCAGTCTTCCCTGCCTCAGCTTCCTCCCCCAGCACACGTGGCAGTCGCGGAAGCCCAGACCCCTCACCCTGTGTGACTGGAAGCAGAAGACCACCAGGTGTCTGAGGAGGGGACAAAAGGGAGGGGTGGGAGAAGAAAAGAGGGATGATGTGTTCAAACTCACTTTGGAAAGATTTCCAGACAGGCACTAACAGGGGCCTTGGAGAGTCCCTGCCCGGTTCTCATCACCTGAGCTCTGCCTAATACTGGGTCCAGGAGCCTGGACCAGGCAGTGCTGGCAGCTCCCGCCCACCTGTGACTGGACAGGAGGACTAAAGAGAAAGACAGTTGACCTGCTTCTTGCAGCACCAGCAATCAGTGGGCATTTAAAAGACACAAGGGCTGTGGTGAACTCCTGGCCCCCTCCTGACCTCTCCTCACCTGAGCTCTTCCTCTCCAGGCCCTGACTCGAATGCTAGGGTACTGTCCACGATTGGTAGGGGTGGAACGTCCCCTGGGAGTCCCACTGCAGCCACCCTCCCCCTCTGGGGCAGGATGCACACTTCTTAGGTTTCAGATGGGGGGTTCCGGAAGAGGTTCTAAGCGCTTCCAACTAAGGAGTGTGAGGTGTCCTCTCAGCACAGACTGGGGGCTCCTCACCCCAGGGGAAGATCTCTAAGTGGCAGGGACATAGTAGGATCTTTCTCTGTGGTCGCCTCATCCCCTTCTCAGAATGGAGAGGATCAGTGAAACATCACCCTGTGCGTGTTTCCTAACGTGACCCATAGTGCAGGAGAGCAGGGTGGCATGGAAACTTGACATTCCTCCAAGCTGGTCATCAGGACACCCAGCTCCTTGTGCTGTCTCTTGAGTGTGGTTTGGGGCAAGCCGCCTCCCTCTCTGAGTCTGAATTTCCCCACGTGTAACACACGGAAATTAACCTTCTCCACAGGCTTCCCAAAGCCCCCTTCAGGGTACCATGAGAGGGTCTGGACAGATGCCAAGGAAAGACAGACTATGAGCAAAGCGGTCTGGGGCGGCCAGACGCGAGCCAGACAAGGCTCTGATCACTGGGCGAGGCTCTTTGAGGAACCGAGAGTTGCTGGGACAGAGCCCGCGAGGAGAAAGCAAAGAGAGCGGCGCTCCCCTCCCCCGACCCCGGCCCTTTGTCCGGAATCCAGCTGTGCCCCGCGGGGGAGGAGCGGGCTCGCGTGGCGCGGCACCCCGGCCCCGGCGCTGATTGGCCGGCGGCGCGGGCAGCCGCGGGGCAGGCACGCTCCTGGCCCGGGCCGAGCAGATAAAGCGTGCCAAGGGGCACACGACTCGCAGCTCAGGAAATCCGCGCCCACAGAGAGCAACAGAGGCCCGGGACGCCCTTTGCGCTTCTCTTCTTCTTTGGAGCTGGGGGAACTCCCAGGCAGCGGCGCAGCATCTCAACCGAACTTGCAGACGAAAAGGCCAGCTCAGCTCACCGCTGCTCTAGCCTTTTGCGCCCGAGAACAAGGTAACACCTGGAGGCCGCAGAGGGGCGGACGGAAGGGAAAAGGGGTCCTCTGATCCGGCGGAGATTGGCTCTCTGTTTTTTCCTACCTGGCCCCGGGATCGGGAACTGAGCAGGGGTAACCGACCTAGGCTTACCCGTACCCCTTACCCCACTGCAGGATGGTGCCTCATCCCTCGCGTGCGCGAGCTGTCCAAGTGACCCATGAGACAGAGCAGCCCTTCCCCGGTGCCTCGGACGTCGAAGTGACCCGCGTCGCGTCCGCTCCGCCCAGCCCTACTCGCGTGCGGGGGAACTGCGCCGAGGCGGAAGGAGGCAACTGCCGAGGGGCGGCGAGGAAGCCCCGGGCTCGGCGCGGGGGGCGCAGCCGGCCCAAGAGCGAGCTGGCTCTGAGCAAGCAGCGACGGAGCCGGCGCAAAAAGGCCAACGACCGCGAGCGCAATCGGATGCACAACCTCAACTCGGCGCTGGACGCGCTGCGCGGCGTCCTGCCCACCTTCCCCGACGATGCGAAGCTCACCAAGATCGAGACGCTGCGCTTCGCCCACAACTACATCTGGGCGCTGACGCAGACGCTCCGCATAGCTGACCACAGCCTCTACGGGCTGGAGCCGCCCGCGCCGTCTTGCGAGGAGCTGGGCAGCCCGGACGACGGCTCCCCGGGAGACTGGAGCTCTCTCTACTCCCCGGTCTCCCAGGCGGGCAGCCTGAGCCCAGCCGCCTCCCTGGAGGAGTGCCCCGGGCTGCAGGCGCCTGCTTCCCCTGCCTGCCTGCGCCCCGGCGCCCTGGCTTTGTCAGACTTTCTATGAAGGAGGCTGTCGGCCGTTGGGCAGTGGGTGCTGGGAGAGAGGGAAGGGGCGGAGGCCGTCGGGGTGCGGGGCGGCGGCCCTCACGCGAACTTGCTTCTGTTGCCTTTGGCTCACTGACCCTTGGCGGGCCCAGGCGCCTGCAGAGGTGGAGGCCGGGTTCCATCCCCTGGTCTTCTGCTTCGCACCAACTGCAACCCTCTGCCGCGGCCGGCGCAAACGGGCATTGCAGGCTGCGCGCCTTCTGGGCCCCCTCCCTGCGGCCACCCCAATATCTCGTGCAAAGAAGACGACAATGATAGCACTACACAGCCCGAGACGCCCACCGTCTCCTGCCACCCCATCCTCACTAGAGTCTGTCTGTCGGCCTGTCGGTCTGCCTCTTACCTCTCCTCCCCCAATGAGATTTAATCCAATCTTTGGTCTCTCGGCGTTTGCTCCTCTCACCCAGCGTCTCTTCCCCAACCACGCCGCTGACCTCCTCTGGTCCCCAGCAAGTCCTGGGTTCGGCCGCTCCACTCTGCCTTAATCCACGAAGGCGATCCTCTGCCTTCTCCTCGTGCACTTTTCTTCGGAGCCATTGCCCTCCCGGGGGCGGGACACCAGGCTGTGAACTGAGAAAGCGCCAACCCGGCTGGGGGAGCGCCTCCCCCGCCTCCCTGAGTCCTGGAGCGCCGTTGTCTTAAAAAAAAGAAAATCACTTTGTAAATTATATGATATCTTTCGAAATGAATTTTGGTACTGTAAATTATATGGCCCCCTCCCTCGTATTACACGTTTGTATTTATTGATGAGATTTCACAGCGGGAAAAGTCTATATTTTGAACATAGATTATTTAGGGACTGGTGAACGAGATTTTGAGCGAATAAAAAAAGGACCCTCAAGAAGACTGAGTAAGGTAACTCGATTGTGAGCAGAGGAGGGGTGGGGGTGGGGTGGGGGGGTGGTGTTCGGTCCGAGCAGAGGGACGAGACTCTGAGACTCTGCGGGTCTGGGGCCTCCTCGGGCCTGGGCTCAGAGACTGTAGCGCCGGGCTGGAGGCGGGGAAGAGGCGTTCAGAGGCAAATCAGCTGTACACTCTCGGAAAGTAAGAGCGGGAAGGCTCTTAAGAAATCATTGATCCGGGCTCCTTGTTTTATTTATGGGGCAGCGACTTGTCTTACTCCAAACAGTGGTTTAGAAGAAAGACAAGTCTCCAAGTAGGACCACTCACTGGTGCGCTGGCCCTGACCCGTATGTCGCTAGCCCGGATTTAGTTGCATTTGGGTAAGGAAAGGAGTAACATCGCCGCGGCAGGGTCAGGGCCCTCAGAAACCGCCGGTGGGCTGAGCGTCCTGGGAATTTTCCCAAAGTGCTTAGAGACCTAGCACATCTTCTGAGCGCATTTTACGCAGCTGCGCTGAGACGGTGGTGTCGTGACTTGCCGGGCTGAGCAGCGGGGAGGAGAGAAGGTGGAGGGTCCGGCTGGAATCTCTGGCACCGCCGGACGCCCGGCAGCTTTGATTGAAAACTTATCAAGAAACAGTTTAGGGTTTCCAGCCACGCGTTCTTTATTGCTCCCAAAGTAGAATAGGACTGGTGCGCGGCGGGTACTGGAACTTGTCCCAGGGCGCTGCTGGAGTGCCCTTCCATGGCTTCCGGGACCCCAGGACCTCGGGAAGCTGGTCTGAGCTGCAAGAAGCCGCAGAGTCCGCCTGGCGCTGGGCAGCAGGAACATGGAGGGCCCGCCTACCCTGCGAATCAAATCCCAGAGGCCTCCTTGGGTTGGCCTGGGGCGCCCTGGGAAGAAGTGAGCCAGCCCTAGTGGGGCATGCTGCTGTCAGGGGCAGGGAGCCCGTGGGTAGGTGCCTTTCTGGCTCCTTAGAGGGCAAGGGTGGTGGCTTTGCAGGAGTTAACGCTTCTTGCAACTGTCCCTTACGCCCTCCCCACTTCAAACTGAGTCTTTTCTCTCCTCTACTCCCAGGTCCCTAAAGCTAGCTGGGAGGAGATGACTCAGTTATCAGGGGTCAGATTTGGGGGCAGGAAGGGGCCCTTGATAAACAAACAAATGAACAAAGGTGTTGTTTCATTTCATGGCTTTAATCTGGGAGGAGGAGATTAATGGGTTATTAGTGACCTCTGCAGCAGCCAACTTTCCACCTGGGGGACTGTCCTGGGGCAGGTGTCAGCAGCTACCAGTTGCACAGACCAAGCCAGCGCCTGCTACTTGCTGGACGTTGGGGGGAGGGGTATGGACAGACAGAAAAAGTGGGAAAGTCCATCTCTGTTCTCCTGGGACAGTAGCAAGTATATAGACAAAATCATTCAAAGCCAAAATTTGTGCTGGGTGGAGGTACTGGCCACGGGATAGATGGTAGGGTGGTTACCTGGGGCTGGATTGGGAGGCTTGCTGGCAAAGGTGACATTTGGGCTGGGACTAAAGGTTTGGAGGGGAATTCCTCAAGCAAGAAGACCATTCTTCCTGTGAAAGGCTGTGGGAAGTACTGTTCAAACAGGCAGGGGACTCCCTTGGTGCAAACAAGCCCCCAAGCTGAAAGAACGTCTGTTGGTACTGCCTTGCAGGTGGAGGCGCCCACTGCCCAGCCTGTCTCCAGCTTTCAAGGGTGTTTAACAAGGAGCCATTAGTCATCCAACACACACAAACTGGTCCTCTGCCCCACGATTTAAAAAAAAATAATAAGGTTTAACCAGCTCGACTTCTGGGCTGCCACCTTGGGTCAGGCAGATTTGATGCTGGAGCTATCCATCAGCTCTACTCTCCAAGTGAGGAGGAGGTGGAGGGCGGCTTAGGGTTTGGTTCAATCATTGCAAAATTTAGGACTCTTGTGCCCAGATGAGCTTCATCAATATGTGTGGAATTGTATTAAGGTGGGAAACCTCATCCTTGCCTCTTTCCAAAGAGCCCCTCATCAAGAAGGGCTGGGAAACATTTCTGTGAGTGGAGCGTACAACTAGCGCGGCATCACCACCACTGCGCCCCCACCCTACATGGGCATTTTGTGTTCAGCAGCTTTTAAAATCAGCCAGGCTGCTGACTGTCTGTCCTGGAAGCCTGCCCCTGCCCACTGTGCCGCCTCTTGTGTGGCTGCAGAGCTGCCTGCTGTCTCAGGTTGTTGCCTGTGCCCCAGCTCCCTGAAACCAAAACAGGATCCCAAGCGGGAGGAGGAAAGACACTCGAGTTGAACATCTTTCTTCCCCCACTTCTGCCTTTGTCTGAGCCCAAGCCTGGCTTCCAGAAAACCAGCACATGAATCTTGCGCCACCCCCACACACCCTCATCTGCACACACAAGCAGGTAGATTTATGGTGCCCTGCCCCCATCCCACCCCACCCCCAAGCCGGCCTTGGTCAGAGGACAAAGCGCCCCGGGGCCATTGGAATGCTAATGTCTGGGAGCCAGGCCTCTGGGCTGGCACAAAGGCAGGCGGGGCCGGGAGCGCACGCGACCCCACAGCCGCACTCTGCCCCTCCTCTCTTCCACGGGCCATTCTACTGGGCTGTGTGACCTTGGACAAGTCTGAGCCTCAGCTGATTCACATGAGGAGTTGGAAGGAGTCCCTAATACCCTCTCACTGGATTTATGAGTGCCTAAGAGGGGGTCCTGCTTATAGTGTATGGAGTTACAGCCTCCCAAGACTGGAAGCGGTGAAGAAGATCCTCCAGGGCCTGGCACTGAGGACACACGATGGGGAGGGGGTGTGTGTTGGAGGGGCAGATTTCACTGAGAATGTGGTGCAGAATAAGCACTGGGTAAATTATAATTACATTTTTACCTTCAGGTAATTAATACTCTCTGTTGTGTTCCTTTCCCCCCTCCTCCCTTTTTAAAATACCTACAGACTGTGCTCAAGAAAAATACAGACGGGACACTAGCTAACCTTACCTGCCTGCTCCGCCTTCAAAGGGCAGAGAGCACCAACAGTGGGAGACTTCAGGCTGGACACTTTACTCAGGTAACCTACTGCAGCTGGTGAAGTGGGCAAGGCAGGATGGACACACCCATGGAAACAGAGATCCAAAGTCTTGGAAGTAGGTGACTTGCCCAAGCCCCTCAGTCACCCGATGTGTTATTGAAGCAAGCTATGACTGTGACCCTGGCTCAATTTAGAGCTCTTTCCTCTGTGCTGAGTCAGTCTGTAGTTTGTGCTTTGGCTCATGCCGGGTCCTCCAGGTCTTATAAGGCCAAGAGACTCCCTTGCGCTTTGGCCGTTATCTGGACCCCTGGCGAGGTTCCAGGCTCCTGTCTGAGCCCTCTGCTTCTGAGATGTGCCGGAGAGGAGCCTGCCTGGCTAACACGATCGGGCACCGAGGTCCTGAAAGGCGGTGGCGCGCCCCTGACCATGGTGCTGAAATGGCCGCGTTGGTTTAGAAAGAGATGCGGCTGGGAACGTGGTGTTCTAAAGACACAAAGCTACCGTTAACCTACTCTGCCCACCTAGGGAGCCCCCTGTGGACATGCATACCCAGAATGCTGTCAGGTTTCTTTGGCGTGGTGGCTAAAGCATGGACTCTGTTGCTACCGACTGTGTGACCCTAGCAAGGCCCTTTTCTCTTTAGGCCGTAAGATTCTCCCTTGGAAATGATGGAGCTAGAATTGAATGACCAGCTTAGGAATTTCGGACAGCATCTGAGAGGTCTGAAGTGGGACAACATTGGAAGTTCAGGCTGCAGCAGCAGCCTTAACTGGGAAAACTGGTTTGGAACTTTGCCCTCAACAGGGGTCTCATTCTTTGGGTTACAATGAAGTTTTAGTTATTCAAAGAACGAAGGCAAAAGGAGTCCTCCAAATGCATACACAAGATGGCAAGAGTGGTTGAGAACAATTACTTTAGAATCACACAGACATGGGTTCAAAGGCTGGTCCTGCCACTAACTGGTGGTTTTCAATTAAACCCCTTCCCCTCTCTAACACTCATCTTTCTCACCAGTGAAGTTGGGACAATAAGTAGTAGCCACTTAACTGAGATGATTAAATGCACTTGCTTTTTTATTGCAGGCTAAGCCATCATAAATGGTATTTATTAGTAGTAGTACCTTCATTTGTCTCAAATTCTCTCAGGTTTTCTGGAGGGGAGTCATTTTGGGATGCTTTTGTATGAATTTGAATTTGTGCAAACTGACTCAAAGGCCGAGGGCCAAGCACCCCTTCCTGGCAACCCTCCCCAGCTTAGACCTACCCTTCCTGAGCTCCAGGATTATATGTCCAGATGTCCCTTGGGCACCCCAAAAGTCCAAAATGGAATTCCTCTAACCTAACCCCAAACTAATGCTGCCTCCTGTTCCTGATCTCACTAAGTAGCATCACCCAGTTATCCATACTAAAAATCTAGGGTTCTTCTTGACTCCTCTCTCACTACCCACATCCAATTAACCCTTAAGTCCTGCTGATTTTTCCTTCTCACTATTTCTTGAATATGACCTCTCCTTTACCTCCTTATTACCATTGTCCTAGTTCAGGCTCTCATTCCTCACATGGAGAGGCTAACTGATCTCCTTACCTCTAATTTCAACATTCTTCACTGTACCTTCCATACTGCAGCCAGAGTTCCCATCTAACAAGCACATATAACATTGTCATTGTCTCTCCCCCATTTAAAATCTTCAAGTGGTTTCCAGTCTTCCTTGGGATAAAGTGCATGTTCCAACAAGGAAGGATGGTGTAATGTGAGCTGTGAAGTGATATGAATCTAGATTCAATTCCCAGCTGGTTCACTAACTATCAGTATGACCATGAAGAAGTTCCTCAACTTTTCTCTCAATTTCTTCATCTGTGAAGTTGGAATATTACCTTTTAGCGTTTAAGTTAGAGTAAAATCAGGCTGCTGTAATGGGCTCACCAATAATTCAATCTAAGGTGAGCATTCTAGGTGGCTGCGTAGCTCTGCTTCATGACATCATTCAAGGATTCTTCCATCCTCTTCCTCCACCAGCTCCTAGGTCCTCGTCCTTGCTGTCCACGTGGTTGAGGCTGCATTGCCATGGACCCCAGCTAGTGGGAAGTGGAAATAAGGCATGGAGGAGCCTCACCCACAGTCTTAAAGCTTAGACTCAGCAGTAGCATATTTCACTTCTGCTCCCATTCCACAGACAGAACATAATCATACGGCCTCACCTAACTGGACAAGGGCCTGTGTGCCTAGAAAGAAGCAAAGAATGGATTCTGGTAATGAGCAGTCTCCACCACAGGGTTGTTGCCAGGATTAAACTAGATGATACCGCTCTTATTGTTTTTATCATCATGAATCACTTATGCTTATGACCAGAGTCCTGCTGCACCAGCCTCTTTTTCACAGTGCCTTGCTTGCCTTGCCATTTACCCTCCAGAAACACTGACTGCTTGAAGTCTTCCTCTTACGCACACTCAGGTACCCCTTGAATGCTTTCTTCCCACACCGCTGTCTCTGCCTAAACACTCTTTCCCTTTTTCCCTCCCCAAATCTCCAAAACGGACATCACCTCCTCCCAGCTTTCTCTGAACTATTCCTCCCTCCTTGCTCCTGCTCCCATAACATATTGAGCATATGAATATCTTTGCACTTTCCAGTAGTACTGTAATTATCCGTTTGTTCATCTGCACCCTCCACTGGTCTGTGAGATCTTCTCAAGGGCAGGAACTGTGTCCATCTTCTTGTCTCCAATGAGTGCTCATTCTCAAACTTATGCCACGTGTTTTTAGAATGAATTGAGTAAGTGAATTGACTAAACGAATGAAAGGCACTTCAACTATTTGTTTAGAAATTTCTATCCTTCCCCAGACTGGCTACCGTATAAAGGTCAATGAATATTTATTGAATAAATGAATAGTTTACATAGAGACCCATTACCCTTCCTGCTTCATTCCCTCCTCGGCACAAAAATAACCTTTCCTTGCCTGCCTCTGGTCTATTTTAGAAGATGCCCCATCTGATTCGGTGAGACTGGATTACCTAAACAATATCACTGTTTCTGAGAGCACTAGTAATAATGTCAATAGTCAGGTGTGGGTGATCCCTTCTGAGATAGTCCCTTAGAGCATGGGGCTCGGCATCTGTCTCAACTCCAGCACTTCCTAATTCTATTACCTTGAGAAAGTTACTTAGCCTCTCCAAGCCTCTGTGTCTCCTCTTTAAAAATGGAGAACACCACACCACCTCATAGGGTTTTGTAAGGATTCAAATGAGGTGACAGATATGTCCACACACTTCATGGGCCTGCCAGCAATTTGAAGCAGAACTCACTACAGGACCCGCCCCATCTCCATCTTATTCCTACAGATGACTAGCAAAGAAGGCATGGCCAGGACTGACTTACCCACATCAACCAGGTAAAGGTGATATGACTTGTCCAAGCACCAAGCCTGTTGACTACAGAGACAAACTGATGCTCCTACTATCCTAACATCATCACCAGCTATACTACCTCTGATGTACTAGTTATCTATTGCTGCATAATAAATTACAAAAAACTTAACTACTTAAAACAAGAAACATTTATTGTGTGGGTCTTCTGTGGGTCAGGAATCCAGCTGCAGTTTGGCCAGGTGCCTCTGGCTCCACGTGTCTCATGGCTGCAGTCAGAGTGTCAGCCAGGAATGCGGTCTCACCTGATGGCCTGACTGCGGGAAGATCCACTTCCAGTCTTACTCGTATGACTGTTGGCAGAACTCAATACCTTGAGGGCCTTTGCACTGAGGGCCTCAGTTCCTCAGTGACTTTGAGCCAGAAGACTTCAGTTCCTTCCATGTGGGCCTTTCCATCGGGCAGCTCATAGCATGGCAACCGGTTTCCTTCAATGCAAGCAAACAAGAAATAGAGGGACACCTGAAACAGAAGCCACAGTCTTTTTTTAAAATCTAATCTCAAAAGTGACATTCCATCACCTCTGCCAGATTCTATTCACCAGAAATAAACTACTAAATCCAGCCCACAGCCAAGGAGTGGGGATTACACAATGGCACGAAGACTAGGAGGCAGGGATCACTGGGGGCATCTCAGAGGCCGCCCATCACATCAGCAGGAGCAGAGTCTTTGCTGCCTTCTTTCCACACCCCAGAGACAGACAGATAAACATACACGCATACACACACGTGCACACGCACATACACACATACACAACCTCCCCAGGGCCATACATACAGGGTTCAAAAGGAGAAAGCCCAGGCAGTTTGACTCCTGGGGCTAAAGCAGATG
Source organism: Equus przewalskii (assembly GCF_037783145.1). Lineage (NCBI taxonomy): Eukaryota > Metazoa > Chordata > Mammalia > Perissodactyla > Equidae > Equus > Equus przewalskii. The sequence goes on along the minus strand of NC_091831.1, from coordinate 57,874,363 downwards.
TCCCCCAGTGCTGGGTTGTTTTCCAAGAAGGGCCCAGGATGGGGAACCACTCAGTGAGCATTTGAGCCACCCCAGCTGAGCTCCGACATCCATTTACTACTTTCACAGGCCTCCCCACCCCCACTCCCAGAGGCAGAGATTTAGGACGTCTGGGGCCTGGACACCGTACCCACTGAAGGGAAATTTACTGCCTCTAGAGAACCAGGGCTGGACTTGGGGTCTTGAATGCATCTTTTTCCCCTTTGCCTCTGCTTTATTAGGTTAATCATTGCTTGAATCGGTTGCCATGGTTTGGGCAAACCCATGGCGACTCTATAATGAAGCCTGAAAGACTCGGACCCCATTTATCATCCCCAGTGTTTGGGAGGCCCAGAGCCTCATTTGCCTCCCCCAGGGTCTGGGCACCACCCTTCTGCCTGGGGCCCCCAAGCCCCTTTTGAACGAGGAATGAACAGGTGGCGACTTGGAAGAGAAGAGGAGACCCACACAGGTGGAGTGAGCCATGCACTGCACATTCCCCCACCACACTCACACACACACACACGCATTTATATTTTCTCCTCCAGGAGTCCAGACACAGACCAAGCACACAGGCAGCTCTGCCAGACTTTTTCTTCCTGGAGAGTGAGACGCAAAGAGGGATCTTCAGTTAGAAAGGATCTATGGCTGCCCTTAGAAATAGGGGGTTTTTGTCTTGGCAGATCCAGATGTGACAACTTTTATTCCCTGGACATAGGTCGAGCAGCATTGCAATCCTGCAATGAGTTATAAACAGATGGGGCAAGGCCCAGTGGGGAAATGAAGGCACACAGAGGTTCAACAACACCTTCAAGGTCACCCAGTGATGGTATAGCCAGGGTGGAACCTGGAGCCAGTAAAATTTATTGTGGAAAATTTCAAACATAGAAGGAAGAGCATAATGAATTCTCATGTATCTATCACCCAGATTCAACAATTATCAGCTCAGAGCCAATTATATTTCAGCCACATACCTACCCACCTCCCCCAGCACTACCTCCACGGATTATTCTGAAGTAAATCCTAGACATCATACAATTTCAACCATAAATCCTTCCCCAGGATCCTTTTTTGCTCAGCATAAATTACATAATAGAGTGTAGCAGCTCACAGCATTGACTCTGAAGATGGCCACTCTGGGTTCAAATCCGAGCTCTGTCCCTTCCCAGCTGTGTGACCTTCAACTAGTGACCTAATGTCTCTGAGCCTAAGTTTCCTCAACTATAAAAGGATGCAGTGGGTAATTGGGTAATTGTCATAGGGTAATTGTCAGGATAAAATGAAAATAACACAAAGCAGGTGCTCAGCACCTGTGCCAGGCACAGAGTAAATGGTGGCTTTTCTTGTTTCCATCCTTGTTACCACTGCACCACCAGCAGTGGCTGTAGTCCGGCAGAAGGTCGGCTCTTGGCCTCCAACATCCAGGTCTCTTGGTTCAGTCCCCTGGCTTGGAGGCAAGTGCCTTGTCACTTCTCTGTACTGGGCACTGGACTCTGAGAACACAGATCTCAGCAGTGGGCCTGGCCCTGGGTACTGACAGGCACCAGCCTCTGCTGCTCACAGCCCTGCCCAGCTCTGCACCATGACGCCCCCAACTAGCAAGACCAGGCCCCCCTTTTCCTCTTCTCCTTGCACCTTTAGACCTTCTGACCTCTTTGCTGCTGATCCCATCTGTGAGCAGGGGCCAACATACGTGCCTGAAGGTTGCATGGGTGTGCGCACAGGCGTGTGCACATCCTTGTGTGTGTATGCACGTGTCTCCGAGTGTGTGTGCTGCTCCTACACGTGAACTAGCATATTCTCATGCTTCTTTGTGCTTAGCCTGTGAGGGAGACCAGAGAAGGAGACTAGGACCTGCCCTCTTGCAGTTCATGGTTGAGTGACACAGACCAGAGGAAATCTAGTCAGACGAAGACAGGAAGGCACAAGCGTAACACTGAGACCTCTTGGAGGAGACAAGGAGAACACCGAGCTCTGCCAAACATACAAGGTTGACAACAGAAGACGGGGCAGGCAGGGGCTCCGCAGAGGCCGAGGGCATGGGAAGGGAGACAGCCCGTCTGGGTTCGTTGCTTAGGTAAGGCCCAGTCTCAGGAGCTACCCTGTCCAGGAGAGGCTTATTCTTGGAAATCACCCACACCCCAAGATCAGAGCTCTGAAGGCTCCTCTGGGCTGAAAAGGCCTCCTCCCCCTGTCAAATCTCCTTTTTCTTTGATGGCAACGAATTTTTCCTGTGGCTTTACTATGTCTAAGTACAGCCCTAGTGCTTTCTGTTAGTCAGTCTATGAGATCAGAATTACTATTCCCATTTTACAAATGATGAAACTGGGGCTGAGAGCAATGGAGGAACATGTTACCGTCACCTGGCGAGAGGTGGAATGGATTAAACCAGGCCCCTGGACCTACAGCTGCTTCTCTTCCCCCTGCAACACTGCTCCACTGCCTTTTCCTTTTTTTAAGTTTTGATTTTGGACATTTTCAAATATGCACAAAGCAGAGAGAATAGAATAATGTGTCCTCGTGCACCGTTGCTCAGCTTCTGCAACCAACAGTTCACAGTCAACTTTGTTTCATCTACTTGCCCCAACCCCATCCACCCCTATCCTGCACACACACTTTTAGTTTTGTCTGTGGAATATTTTAAAACACATCCCAGAGATCTATCACCCTACCTGGAAATACTTCAGTGTTTATTTCTAAGTGATAGAACATTTTTTAAAAAGCCACCAAACTATTTTTTATACCTAATGAAAACAATTCTGTAATATAATCTAATATCTAGTCATATACAAATGCTTCCAATCATCTTTTTTTTTTTTTTTGAGGAAGATTAGCCCTGAGCTAACATCTGCCACCAATCCTCCTCTTTTTGCTGAGGAAGACCGGCCCTGAGCTAACATCTGTGCCCATGTCCCTCTACCTTACATGTGGGACGCCTACCACCGCATGGTGTGCCAAGCTGTGCCGTGTCCGCACCCGGGATCCGAACAGATGAACCCCGGGCCGCCAAAGCAGAACTTGCAAACTTAACCGCTGTGCCACCGGGCCAGCCCCAACTTCCAATCATCTGTTACAAAAATGTACAAACAAACAAAAAGACCTCTCATCTTAGAATCTCCTCTCTCCCAAATCGGCTGGAGGCCAGGACCAAGGCCAAGACGGAGGCCAGGCCAGCCATGACTCCGTGGCTTGGTGGGACTGGCCTTGGGAAAGTCACTTCCCTCCCTGCCCTCCCCACCACCCCCACCCTAATGTCTGCTGACCAGCCATCCTGGTTTGCCCAGGACTTTCCCAGCTTTCTCTCTGCGAGTCCTCTGTCCCTGGCAAACCCAGATGGTTGGTCACCCTACAAGGAGCTGGACACCTGGTACCCACCCCGCCCTCCCTCCCGCTCCTGGCTCCTGTGTGGTGTCACCCACTGGGAGCAGGGGGAGCCCGCCACTGAATTTCAAGGGCCCTGAAATAACAAATAATTTACCGAAACCTTTGAGGAGAAGGCCCGAAGCCCCCCAGCCGCCAGCAGAGAATCAGGAGCTTTTCACACCCAGGGGACCGGATTCAGCAGTCTCCTCCCTCGGTCTTTCTCCCCTCCCCAGATCTAATGACAATCCAAAGAGTTCCTGATAGGGTTTTAAAAGATGCTCTTCATTCACCATCCACCAAGCATGAAAATCCAGCTCGTTTGTCTCCATTCTTTGGCCTAAAGGCCTGGCCGGCCTCGGGCCTGCAGCCTCAGACTTGTCACTCACTTTTCACTTCCTTTTGTTGGACTAGCCTTTATTTCATTCTTCTGTCTCCTCCTTGCACCCTCCTCTCCCCTCCTCATCCATCCGTGCCCTTCCCCTCTGCCCTCCCCCAGCACTCCCTAGCTCCTCTGTCCACACAGAAAAAGCAACAGACCAGTCTGGGAATTTCTTTACGGTCCCTGCCCCTCGCCCCCACCCAGTCTTTTCTCACTCATGGCTTTTAAAAAGTGGGAGCAAAAAGCCAGCAGCAGCTAAAAAGGATTCAGCATCCAGGAACAGAATTGCCTCATGCTCTGGCTGGAAATGGCCCCAGGGACCCCTAAGTCTTGTTCTTTGGCTTCACAGCTGTGAAACTGAAGCCCAGAGAGGGGAAGAGACCAGGCCAAGGTCACACAGGGTTAGTGGCACAGCAGGGTCCAGAGCCAAGTGTCCCAGATTCTCAGGCTAGACTCCACCACACAGAATTGGTGGCTACTCCTCTGTCCCCACGGCACTACATTTATCCTTCTTTTGACTCTTAGCTGTCTGGGCCAAGGATCACAGCTTGAAGGCAGGGCCATGTCCAGTTCTCCGCTGTGTCCTTTGAATGCTTAGCACATGGTAGGCATTCAGTGGTGGTGATGATGCTTTTAATGAGACTGAACTAAGATATGTGGGGGCCAGGCTGCTCCCTACTCTTTGGACCTCTTATCAGCCACCTTCTGGGCCATGGCTTTGTTGCCAGGCTCAGGATATCACCATGGGACCCCTGGGGGAGGGTGGGTAAGAAAGGGCTGTGTGTTTAGCAGTCAGACCCCTTAAAAGGAAATTCCCCTTCTAAGAACAACCAATGCTGGGGAGACAGGAGAGGTTGCTCCCCTCCTTCTCCAGGGGCAGCAAGTAGAGCAGGGAGGGAGCCGGCAATGGGCCCCTCATCTGGGGCAATGTGAAACAGGAGGGAGTACAAGAAGCAGGAGGGTTTACGAGGGGATCTGGTGGTGGTCTAGTGGTTAAGATGTGGTGCTCTCACCACCTCGGCCAGGGTTCATTTCCCACTCAGGGAGCCATACCACCCATCTGTCAGTTGTCAGACTGTGGCTTGTCACACTGTGGTGGCTGTGTGTTGCTGTGATGCTGAAAGCTATGCCACCGGTATTTCAAATGCCCGCAAGGTCACCATGGTGGACGGGTTTCAGCAGAGCAGTACACAGGGTCACTAGGAGTCTGAATCAACTCCACAGCACTAACAACGACTGGTTCCTCCAGTCCTCAGTGAGTGTCGCCTACGTGACGGGCCCTGTGTAAGTGATGGGAGAAGAGAGGCGCTGCTGGTTGTGGAGCCACATGGGTCTGAGAAGGAGGGGCAGGTCAGATCCACAAGCACACCCCCAGTCCTCTGTGACCTGGCCCATGCCACCAACTGGAGGCCCCACTTCTATGAATGGCATCACTAGCCACCAGCCACCCACCTGCCTAAGCTGGAAACCTGGGTGCCAGCCTCGCCTTGGCCCTGTAGATTCTGTGGACTCCGCTCTGGGTGTCTGTGGAACCCATCTCAGCCTCTCCCTGCCTGCCGTCTCAGTCTTCGCTGAACTGTTGCCCCAGCCACACAGAGGTCCCTGCCTGGAGCCCCCCGTCACCTCCCACTCTAGTCCAGCCCACACACCATAGTCTACTCTTCTTGCTGCAGCTCATGTCCCTCCTCTGAGCTTTCCATGGAGGGGAGAGAGCCGCTGACCTCTTTAGCAGATTGTAGTGGTCAAGGGCTCAAGAACACGGCTTTGGGCTCAGGCTCCCTGGGTTTAGATTACAGATCTGCCACCTACCAGCTTGGTGACCTTAGGCAACCTCTTTAAGCCTCAATGTCATTTGTGAAATAGGGATAATTTTAGTACTTCTCTCACAGGATAGTTGTGAAGATTAAATATAGGATCTACAATATAACGCAATATACAGTAAGTATAACCATATGCAATAGAATAACATACTAAAGCAGGAAGTTGCATGACACCATCAGTGAACATCAGCTTTTGTTCTGTTGTTATGATTGTTGTCCTTCTGGACTTTAAAATTTTTTTCTCATTTCCATATATTACTGTAATTTTTTGTGTGTGTGAGGAAGATTCACCCTGAGCTAACATCCTCTGTTTTGTGTGTGGGACACCTCCACAGCATGGCCGCCAACAAGTTGTGTAGACCTGCGCCCAGGAACTGAACCTGGGTCACCAACGTGGAGCATGCTGAACTTAAAAACTAGGCAAAAGGCTGCCCTCCACTGTAATTATTTTTTAAATTGACCCATCCTTTCTTGTCAGCAGGATTATCAAATGCCTTAAAATAGTCAAACTTCTTGGCCCAGAAATTCCTCCCAAGGAAATGATCAGAAATTGTATAAGAATGTTTCAACAAAGATATCTATAACATCATTGTTATAATGGTAAAAAATTAGATACAAAGGAAACTTTCAACCATAGAAGACAGATCAGACTGTTATATATATTCACACAATGGCTACTATGCCCCGTTGAAAATTGTGTTGTAAAATAATGCTTGTTACCATGGGGAATTGTTCACAACATATTGCTAAGTAGAAAATAAATCCTGGATTTTCAGCAAGATGATAGACAAGGAAACTTGCAAGCCACTCCACTACAAAATATCTAGAAATTCTGGATAAAAGACAAGAAACATTCTTTTAGAGGTAAACTATTTGCACAAAAGATATACGCATGTTTATGCTCAGGAAAAAATCTGGAAAGACATCCACCAATTTATTGAGTAGATAATGTGATTGTAGAATTTTCTTTCATTTCTAAATTTGGCTAGTTTTTTGCACTGAGCTTGTATTATCTTCTAATTACAGGTAAATGTTATCATTTGAAAGTTTTAATTAATGAATAGAGTGGTATTCCAATTTCTAAAAATGCCTTTGGTGGGATGGCAGGAACAGCTTCTTTGCTGGGGAACATTGGAGCAGAAAGCTTGGCCAGGCAAGCTTGGATCAGAAGGGCGTGAAGACAGGGCGAGGCTGAGATGTCAGTGAGCGAGGGGCAGAGGGTGGGGTTGGACTCCTTCTCCTCATTTCAAAGGCTAATGATCTTCTTCCCTCTCCAGTTTCCCACTGTACCACTGGGGGTGTGAGGAAGGGCGATAAAGGAAATTGAACAGCTCCATGGCACTGGGCTTGGCTGGGCTGCTCCCATGTGCCCTGAACTGTGGTGGGCTTTTCTGGGAATTCAAGGTAAATCCAGGCCTTAAACACCAGGTCAGCTCAGGAAATAAGCTTTTCTGTCTGAAAACATTTACCAGAAACTGTGGTTTATTTAGTTAAACATTAGGGTGTTACTTTTGAAAAATTTGTAACTATTTTAGATAAGTTGGTAGAATTTGGAAGAAGGATCTTTGCAGGTGTAATTAAGTTAGAGATCGGAAGCTGAGCCCATCCAGGATTCGGTGGACTCTAAATTCAATGACAAGTCCTCGTAAGAGACAAGAGGAAGAAGCAGACACTGAGACACAGAGGAGGCCATGTGAACACAGAGGCAGAGACGGAGCTTTGTAACCCTTAGCCGGTGACGGCCAGCGGCCACCAGAAGCTGGAAGAGGCAGGGAAGGATTCTCCTCGAGAGTCTTTGGAGGGAGCAGGGCCCTGCCAACACCTTGATTTCAGACTTCTAGCCTCTAGAATTGTGAGAGAATAAATTTCTGTTGTTTTAAGCCACTCAGTTTGTGATGATTTGTCATGACAACTCCAGGAAACTAACACACTTTTAAAAAAATATTTCATCTTTCAGCACCTCCATACCGAGAGCACGTGCTATCTGTCAAGTGTGTGGCAGACAGTAAAAGCTCAGCAATGTCAGTTCCCACACCCGCCTGTCCTGATGATTAGGGAGCCACCACAAACGCCAGTTGTGGTCCAGTTCCACACACGCCCTGAGCTCCAGAGATGTGCTCACCTCTGTCACGTGGCCTGGACTGCTGTGGGGACTGACCTCTTCTCTCTCCTGTTCTGGCCCTTAGCTGCTCTAGACCGCCTGGCTCTGGTAGCTGACCACCCACTTTCTGGCTTGCCGGCCCCATCACATTTGGCCTAGGGAGCCAGCTGTCCAAGCTCAGTGGGATTGCCTCAAAAGACGAATAAACGGAATCCAAGCGAGGAGCCGGGGGCCTTTCCTTTGAACTGCACGTGTGAGCTTTGAGTGTTGGACTTGGCGCCATCAGAATGATGCTGGAGGACGGCAGGGAGGGAGGCCTCATCTAGCAGGGTGGGGGCAAAGACCCCTGGTATCAGCGGGGGACTCTCAGAAGTACAGAAATCAGCGTGGATGCAGAGCTGCTGCAGTAGGCACAGCACCAAGCCTCAGGGCCTGTGAGAGGAGAGGGTTTCTAGAATCATGGAGGTGGCCAATCCAGGAGCAGCCCCAGGAGGCCACCTGGAGGAGGTGGAGCTTTGAAGGAGGGAAGAACCTCAGGACAAAGAGGCAATGACAGACAATGAGATAAGCATGGGATCTGAGCCCAACGATCTGGTTCCCATCCCAGCCCAGGCACTGGTAACTTGGTGGACATCCTTCCAGACTTGCCCATATATATATATATATGAAGAAAAAATGGTACTCTACTTTTGTCGCACTATGCTTATTTCCCTTAATATATGACAAACATCCTTCAGTCTTAATGAAATATAGATCTACCCTGTCACTCCAATTGCTAATTGTTTCCATTTTCTCATCTGTAAGAAGTCAGTATCCGATCTGCCGTGTTCTTGGGCTTAGGGAAGTTCTAAACGAGAAAATGTGTGGTCTGTGTGTGGCTCGTGGACACGTGCCGATTGGATTTTAGTAGCCGTCCTGCCTAGGGGACTACAGCTCCAAGGAACAGCATGGACCAGGGGAGGCGGGGCGGTGGTGGCAGGACAGAGCAGCCTTCCTGCAGCCCATCCATCAGTGCTGACGAACCTGGCCCCCCACGAGTGTCCTGAGCCCAGCTGCTGAGCAACGGCAGGTCTGGAGCGGGAGGCCCTCCCTGGGCCCTCGGCACCCCCCTCTTAGGTCAACAGACAGAGTGGGCTCTGTTGGCTGGGTCGGGACAGGGAAGATTAATGGAGCAGGTGCAAGCTGGGGCGGGACAATCACCTGGCCCGAGGAGGTCCCTCCTGGAGATTGAGTGCCCAACCCAGGCCAAGAACCAAACCCGATGTCATTCAGCCTGGCTCGGACTTGACTAGAGGTGAGCTGGAGCCAGCTACTCTGCCCCTGCTGCCACCCCTTCCTGGGTCTCACCTGGCCTCACCTGGCCTCATTCAGTTTCCAAGCAGGGAGCCCGACCTGTGACGCTCAGCTTTAAAATAAATGTTTTTCTTGTTTCTTCAATCTCCCAAGTAACTCACTGCAAAAAAGCATAGATTAGCAAAATGTTATAAATCACCTATTAATCTCACCACCCAGAGATAACACTGTTAACCTTTGATAGATATTATATCTCTATCTATCACTATCCATCCACACACACCCACACACACTCACACACACACATACGTACGTGAAGAAAAAGAGAGAAACCACTCTCTACTTTTTGCCCTATAATCTCCTTTTTACACCTAATATGTTATGAACATCTTTTGGTGCCAATGAAATACAGACCCACTTAATCATTTTAATTGCTACATATATTCTGAGTATTCAGGTACAGCATTATATTATATTGAACCACATATCCCCTGTTGGATATTTAAGTTGTGTCCAATTTTTGCCCTTTATAAATAATACCAAGATGAACACTTTTATATGTCTATCTTTTTATTATTTATTTCTGAAAATGTTCTAGAAGTGGAACTGTTAGGTCAGAGGGTATGTGCCTGCTGAGACTTTTGATACATATTGCTAAAGGGTTAGACCCGTGTTTATTGGAGCCTGTAGATTGTGCATCCTGCACTGGGCTGAGGGGGAGGCACAGGGGGAGGTTGGAATTGAGGCCAATCTACCATGGATAGCACTATCCAGGGGTTTGTTGTCCAGCCTTCCACCCAGGACAAGAAGTGGCCGAACAGGCAGGTGAGGGACCCCATGAGCTTGGGAATTGAGTCCCTGGGAGTGGCATGGATGTCAGGGTGGAAGAGGAGAACATCTCTGGGGAGATGAGTCAGAGAAGACTTCCCAGAGGGTGAAATTTCTGTCCACCTTGAAAGGTGAGAGGGACATGGCTATTCAGTGTGAGTATTCCAGGCAGGGCAAAGGGCTGGAGAATGAGTGGCCCACATTTTGGGGAGGATGGGAGATGGAGGCAGCCAGAGCCTGCCCTCCGCCATGGCAACCCTCCCCACCATGGTGGTTGCGTCTTCAGGAGGGTAAAGACTTGCCCCACAACCAAACCTAAGCTGATAACAGAGACCACCTCCCATACTTAGCATTGTGACCTTGAGCAACTCACTGAACCCCTCTGCCCCTCAGTTTTCCCATCTGTAAATGGGGATGAAGTTATATCACTCACACGACGGCTGTGGGGACTGAGGGAGATGTACGGGGTCGGCCTCTATAAATCGTGATTAGTCTAAGGGATTAATCATTAACAAGTAGAAGCTACTTTCTAGTTTTCTGTCCTAAAAGCCAAAGTATATCACATCTAGACTATTTTGTCTGCCTATGGGACACTGAGACGCAGCAGCTTAGTGGAGGACTCCAGGACCAGCTCCCTGGGGCCCGAGGCAAGGAGAGAAAAAGGACAATTACCGAGAGCCTACCAGGTGTTGCCACTCCACACTCCTCCTGTCATTGCATCCTTGCAACGTCCCTGAGAGGTAGGGGGTATTATTTGCTCCATTTGACAGGTGAAGAAACTGAGGCTCGGAGCATTCAGTAATGTACCTTGGTGGACACAGCTGGTGGGCAGCCAGGAATCAAGTCCAAGTCTGTCTGACCCCATAGCCCTTGAGCCTTCCCTGGGCCAGAGTGTTAGCCGAGCTGAGGTGACTTCTCAGCATCCCTTGGGATGGGAGCCTTCTGGAGTACAGCAGCGGTCCCCAGGGCTGGAGAGTGCAGAATCTGGGCTGTGGAGATGGAAGGCGGGGACTCCACAGGCTCCTCCACCCCCAGCACCACTACTGGCCTCCTCTGCATGGGGCAGCCAGCTGGTGACCCGACCTTGTGCCTCTGACAATGATTGAACCACACCGTTGGAGGGATGGGGGCAGATCTGTAAATCTGTCAGTGGAGGAGGGACTTTAACTCCAGCCTCACGGCTCAGCCGCTGGGGCGGAGCAGGAGAAAGAGGACTCTGGAGGAGGCTGGGGAACCTCCTGATTCTGCTTGCATTTCCTGCATTGGGGTCCACCATGGAACACAAGGGACCCACTGAGCCCATGCATGAAGTTCTGCGTGTCTCCTCCCACCCTGTCCAAGTCCAGCTTCCTTTAGTGTAGCTCAGGCAGCTCCGAAATATTGTCACTCCCCTCTCTTGTCCCATGTGAGCAGAGCCTGACCGGCCACAGAATATAGCAGAAATCACCCTGGCCTGGTAATCCGGAGACCTGGGTTCACATAGCAGCTTTCCCAGTGTCTGTGCAGAGGCCCCAGAGCGAGTGCTGCAGGGGCCAGCGGGCAACATGCATGACTGGTAGTGACCGAGGTGGGACTGCGGTCACCTGGAGAGGCTACATACCCCTAAAAGGGCCAGCCACCCATTAAGTCCGGATATTCTTTCTATGCAGCAATGAAGACTTCGAATTTTGCAAGAGAAGCTGGAAATTCAGATTTGTATGTGAAATCTTTCCAATGTTAGCAACTAACTGGAAAATGAAATTCAAACACAGTGAAGCCAAACAAAATAAGTCTGAATGTAGCCTTAGGCTGGAGTCTCTGTCCAGACACAGAAACCATAGAGGCCAGAAGAGCCATGACTAGGTATTGTCTAGCATAACTCTCTTGTTTTACATAGGGAAACTGAGGCCAGCTTGGGGGAGAGACATAACTTGGATAAGGTCACCTAGTGAGTTAGTGGCCCAGCTGGGCAAGAACGCCAGGTCTCCTGCCCCCAGGGCTTGCCCTTGCCACAACTTGCCTGGCTGGGGGCCCCTAGGAGCCACTGGAGATTCTGAGCAGGGGTGAGGGGAGGAGAGCTGAGGCCCTCCCTCTCCGCCAGGCTCACCTGAGGCACCTCCAGTCCTCCGCCCCCCTGCATTCTTACTCTCCTCGTCCACCAGTGCTCCCTCTCTGTTCCACGACTCTGTGTTCAAGCCCCTGCGGTCAACTGTACAAGGCAGGTTGGGGAGGGGTCTAGCACCGCTGCTCTGTCAGGGAGGTGACTGGCAAGCCACCCACTGTGGTGTATGGTGGGGGGAGAGCCTCAATAAATACTGCTTTCTAAACCAATTCAGAAAGTAGACAAAGAAGCAAGGCAGATAGAGACCAAATACCACAATTACTGCGGATAAAGCAGATTTTGAAGAACTTGGCTCATGGCTGTGGGCAAGCGGGTTTCCTAACATGCAAACCTAGAATTAGTCAAACTTAACGACAAAGTCACCGGCAACGCTGCACCATCACCGGCCCCCCTGCAAGGGCACAACAGAAATGTGTGCTCTCTGCAGCTAGCTTACACCCGGAAAGAAGGGCTGGGACGCCGGAGCCTGACTCACCAATCGGGTAAGCCACTCACTGTTCCCTGGAGCAGACTGAGGGTGAGAGAGCAGAGAGGCGGGGTGCATTCGGCTCCTGGGGCTCCCTGCACACAGAAGCAAACACCAAGATTCCGTTGTACCTCTGCTATTGGCTTAGCAGCTGTATCTGCTATTCTCTTAGTGACTGCTCCAGGATTTACAATGTGCTTGCTTCTATCACATGTTACCGTCTGCCATCGAATAACATTATACCATTTCGTGTATAATATAAGAACCGTACAACAGGATACTTCCATTCTGCCCTTCCGTCCTTTGTACCAGTGCTGTCATAGATTTTCTACACATAGTATAGATCTCTAAATGTAGCATTTTTTGTTTTTATACAGTCAATCATCTTTTAAAAAATATTTTCTATTTACCCATATATTTATCAATTTTTGATCTCTTCATTCCTTGGTGTAGATCCTAGTTTCTACCTGGTGGCATTTGCCTTCTCCTGAAGAATTTCCTATAACATTTCTTATCGAGCAGATCTGCTGGCAACAAATTCTATCACCTTTAATTTGCAAGAAAAAAAATCTTCATTTCGTCTTCATTTTTGAAAGATATTTTCCCTGGGAAGAGAATTCTACACTAACAGTATTTTTCCTTTCAGCATTTTAAAGATGTAGTTTCACTGTCTTCCACCTCACACAGTTTCTGATGAGAAGTCTGTGTAACTGTTATCTTTGTTTCTGGGTGCATAATTTTTGGGTTTTTTTGTAATTTCTCTTACTGCTTTCAAGATTTTGTCTTTATCATTGGTTTTCGGCAATTTGATTGTAAAGCTCCTTGGTGTGATTTTACTTGTGTTTATATCCTGCTTAGGGTTCATTGAGCTTCTTTGGTCTGTGGATTTATAGTTTTCACCAAATTTGGAAAGTTTCTGCTCCTTATTTCTTCAAATGTTTTTTCCATCTCCACTCTCTCCTTCTGGGACTACAGTTTCATGTATGTACTACTTAATATTGCCCCACAGGTTACTGAGGCTCTCTTGACTTCTTTCTCTCTTTGCTTCATTTTGGACAGTTTCTAAGGCTATGTCTTCAAGTTCAATGACCTTTTCTTCTGCTGTATCTAATTAGCTGTTCATCCTATCCAGTGAAATTTTCATTTCAAATAGTGTATTTTTCATCTCTAGGAGTTCCATTTGGGTCTTTGTATCATCCATTTCCTTCCTCATTATGTTTATGTTTTACTCTAAATCATTGAACATAATAAGTATATTTGTAAGTTATTTTAGTGTACTTGAATACTAATTCCATCATCTCTGTCATTTCTGAATGTATTTCCATTGGTTTACTTTTCTGCTAGTTATGGGTAACATTTTTCAGCTTCTTTGCATTTCCATTCATTTCTGATTAAATGCTGCACAATGTATATTTATGTTGTTGAGTACTGGATTTTGTTGTAGTCCATTAAAGAGGGTTGGACTTTGCTCTGGCACTCCATTAAAAGAGCAGGATGACCTTTTAGAGGCTTGTTTTTAGCTTCTTAAAGGGTCATGAAATATGACCCTTCTGGGATCTCTCATCAAATATATAGATACCTCATATATTCAACAGTCTTTCCATCCTGACACATAGGAACTCAAATGATTTCCCACCCTGTGTGAGCTCCAAGGATTTTTTGTCTTGCAGCTTCCTATAATTGTCTTTTCCCTAATGTTGTTTTTTGACCAGCCTCATGGCATTCACTTGCCACATGCACAAATTTGTATTCAGTCCAAGACTCAAGCAAATACTATGTAGGTTTCTGTGGCTTTCTCTGCAAAGAGCCCTCTTTCCCATTACTCTGCCCTGCAAATCCTAGCCACCTCAGCTTCCTGAACTCTGTTCTATGTCTCATCAACTCAGCAAGACTGCCAGACTCTGTCTGGGTTCCCTATCCCTGTGCCACAGAACGGAAATCACCTCCAGGCAGAAAGCCAGGGTGCTCATAGGGCTCACCTCAATTGCCTCCCCTCTCTCAAGAATCACAATCTTGTGCTGCCTGTTGTCTACTGTCTAAAAACTGTTGTAGCATATGTCTTGTCCAGTTTTCCAGGTAGGTCTGCCCCTGTTACTCCCTTATGACTGGAAGAGGTCTAGAAAAAAATATCAAGAGTGAGGAAATGTTCTATCAATAGCAGTTCTCGTACAAGGATGAGCAAGAAAGAGGAGGACCATTTTAGGATCGTGCTTATTCTCTGAGGGATGGTCTCTTTGACCATCTAGCTACAAGGCTGCATGGTGTAATGGAAAGGGCCTGGATCAGGGATCTAGTTCTGTCCCTTCACTGTCTATAGTGGCATCTTCTATTTTTGTCTGTGCCACATTCTTTTCCTCCCTCTCCTGGTCACAGTACCCACCTTCCTTTTGAGAACTGCTCTTTCTCAATTCCACATGGTTCTGCTTGGGCTGCCAATCACAGTGACCTCCAGGCCACAGGGATGGATGGGTGATCCACGCCCAGCCAGTCAGAGCTCTTTATCCCCTGCCTCAGTCATTGGTTCAGACATGAGTACATGATCCAGGCTGGGCTGATCACAACACTTCACTAAGATTTTTACATGGCTGCTAGGAAAGAAAAGCTTAGTCCTTGGGGTATCACTAGTCTGGATAGAGGTAAGCCATTTTCTGCAACCGCACAGTACTCCTCTCCCCATCTCTGCACAAAAAGAGATCAGGGCAGAAGGCCTGAGGAGAGGAGTAGAGGGTGTTCTGGCAACATGAGTGATATTCTTGCTGTCCCACCTCTGCACTTCCTGCTTATATGAATCAATAAATTCCCTTTTCTACTGGTTTGAGTTGATTTTCTGTCACTTTCAATAAAAAATAATCTGACAATTTACATCCTGTTTCTGAGTCTTAGTCCAGGCGTCTTCAAAGTGCACTGTGTGTACTGCAAGGGGTGCCCAAGATGATCCATTGGTGTGTGGGAAGAAAACGTAATATCTCCTATTTATGAGTATTTTCCAGAGGGAAAAGGCTATACCTGTATGGTGGAATAGCATGTGTGATGGTGTGAAGACTAGACTCCATCTCCCCTGAAGGCAGGGCCAGGATCTATCTGCTCTTTATCTCCCCCAGCACTGAGCACAGGGCCTGACTTGTAGCTGACATCAAATAAATACTTGTTGGCCTTTCCGCTCTACTCCTAGAGGGGTCCACACAGCATTGTTCTGGGTTCCTGCCATAACTTAAAGAGAAACTTTCATGATGTCTGGAGCCCTTGATGTTTTGCACATGAAGAAGGAAAATGTTTTCAAATTTTTTGCAGTAAGAACCCACTTATGTGGCACCAAGTTTGACTTCTAAAGGGAACAGTATATCTACAAAAGGAAAAGTGATGGCATCTACATCATAAATCTGAAGAGGACCTGGGAGAAGCTTCCACTGGCAGCTCATGCATTGTTGCCATGAAAATCCAGCTGACATCAGTGTCATCCAGGAATACTGGCCAGCAGGCTGTGCTGAAGTTTGCTGCTGCCATTGGAGCCACCTATCATTGGCTGCTTCACTCCAGGAACCTTCACTATCCAGATCCAGGCAGCCTTCCAGGAGTCACAACTTCTGGAGGTTACTGATCCCAGGCTGACCACCAGCTTCTCATAGAGGCATCTTATGTTAACCTGCCTACCACTGCTTTGTGTAACACACTCTCCTCTGTGCTATGTGGATGCTGCCATCCATGCAACAACAAGGGGGTTCACACAGCAGGTCTGATGGGGTGGATACTGGCCTGAGAAGTTCTGCACACACGTGGCACCATCTCCCATGAACACCTGTGGGACGTCTGCCTGATCTCAACTTCTACAGGGATCCTGAGGAGATTGAAAAGGAAGAGCAGGCCACTGCTGAAAAGGCTGTGGCCAAGGAGGAATTTCAGAGTGAATGGACCACTCCAGCTCCTGAGTTTGCTGCTACTCAACCTGAGGCCACAGATGGGTCTGAAGGCACAGATGTCCTGTGCGCCTATTCAGCAGGTCCCTACTAAAGACTGGCCCCTCAGGCCGCCATGAGGACTGGCCTGCAGCTCCCACTGCTCAGCCCACTGAAGGGGTAGGAACAACTACTGAGTGGTCTTAAGGTGGTCTTCCACAGCCTCCTAAACTGAAAATAGAAATAAGGTTGATGGAAAATAAATAGTTCCTAAAATAAATAAATATGTGTTCGATAAACAAGTGAATAAATATAAAAAGACGAGCGTTTAGATAAGAGTTTATGGGGGGTGTAGGTACATAGGCAAGTGGATGTGGAAGATGAAAAGCAAGTAACGCGAGTTTTGGTGAGGGAAGGGAAATCTTTAAGCGGGGAGATTGCTATGTGAAGATTTGGGTTTGGAGGGCTCTCTGACAGCAGGAGAGAGACTGAGCAGCGACGCTTGTTAGGAATCTACTTCAACAGTCAAGTATGAGATGGCAGAGACTTAGGGAAAGAGGGAGGGTGCTGATGCAAGAGAGATTTAAGAGTAGAACTTCCTTGATGACTGGGTGTTGGAGTGGTATGACAAGGTGGAGTGGGGCATGATTGCTCAGAAAGCAGGATGAGAGGTGTCAGGACAGAGGTGGATCAATGAGGACCCAGGAGGTTCCACTTTGGGAGCCTAGGACAGAAAATGTCATGGTGAGAAGAGAGTTTGGAGGAAAGATGAGTTCAGCTGATGGTCTACTTATGTTTTTGAGTTGAGATATTTGGGTAGATGTGTCTTATAGGCCATGGGATTTGTCAGGGATGGAAGTAAATTTGGGAGTCATCAGGGAAGAGATAATACTAAAACGGTGAGACCAGTTGTAGATGAGAAGGCTAAGGAATGGACCCGAGGTACATTCAACTCATGAGACCAGTGCTGCTAAATTACACTGCTCCAGAGGGCCCTGTAGTCCAGAGACTATGGGGAATATACATGTGTTAATATATATACACATGCACGCCCCCACACACACACCCCGCCCTGGAGCAGAGGCCTGGGTGGGCCCTTAGGAAGAAGCACACAGAATCTCAGAGGAGCAGGAGGAGGTCAGGGAAAGAGTGGTGTCCTGGAAGCCAAGAAAGACTGAGTATAAAAAGGCAGTCCTTTCAACAGGGCCACATGCCACAAGGAGGTGAGGAATGGGGACTGGAAGTGGGTAGATGAGGGTGAGCTCTGCCACTGACCAGCCGGTGTTCTCAAGCCAGTCACCCAGCCTCAGCCACCTCCCAGAGGACTAGAGAAGGTGAAAGGAGTTCAGCCCTGTGAAGTGCCTGGCACTGTGCAGAGTAAACGCTTAGGAGATGACGGCTCTTGCTTTATTAGTGATGACTATTGTCTTTTCCAACTTCTCTAATCTTCCGCGTCTCCTTCCGCCTGTGCAAACCCCCCCCCTCCTTGGACTTCCCCCACTGCCTCCCTCTCCAAGCATCTGACTGACTGGAGGCACCACCTCCCGTCCAAGACTTGGGGTGCCCCTGGGTCTCCGGATCAGACTTGCATTTCCTACCCTCTTCTCCACCCTTCTTAGAGCGAGGATGGCCCAGGGGAGGAAAGAGCAGCAGGAAGTCCCCAAAGTCGCTGATAGGCCAGCAGTGAGTGGGTGGGGCTTAATCTGAGCCCCGCCCCCCTAGCAAGCACCGCCCATCCCTCTGCTTTCCCAGTTTGCCTGAATTTCCCCGGGATGAGGGTGGAGGCAGGTGTCGTCCCATCCTTTGGCCTAAACTCTCCTGGAGCCAACCCCCAAAAGACTCCATGCGACAGAAGAAGCAGTAAGGTCCCCAGTTTGGAGAGGGCATTGGTAAGGGCATCTTTAAAATCCTGAATTCCCCCAGCGTCCCCAGATCCCTGTGCCAGGAGACCCCCATTCGTGCGTTCCGGGCAGGAGAGTTTAATTAGCTGGGGTAGGGGGAGAAGGGACGAGGAGTGAGCCACAGAGGGGCCATGAGGCAGGCTGGCTTTTGAAGACTGATTTGCTCTGGCCAGGTCGGAGGAAGCAAATGCTAATTTCCTCCGAAGGGGGTCTGCAGCCCGCCTCCCAAGTCCGAAGGGGAGGGAGAGCGGGAGACTGGACTTCCTGCCCTGCGACGCCATCAGCCTCCACTTCCCCCAGGCTCCTCCCACCTTCTGGTCTCCCAATGGCCACCCCACAAAGCACGGAAAGTAGGTCCGTCCAATAACGCGGTAGACCCCCGCTTTGCCCCTATTTCCTACTGAGGAGTTGGGCAGCGGAGGTTAAGGGCAGCCAGACCGAAGCCGGCGCGCCCGCTGCACCCGGGCCAGGCCTGGGGGCGCCTAGAGGCACAGCTTTGCTGGTGCAGCTGGTTGAACCTCTGGAGGAGAGAGGTGTTCCTTTTTAATCCTCTTAGTCCTCCTGGATTAAGCCCAGAAGTCTGGGTTTGCTGCAAACACGTGCTAACACACTCCCCTTACAGCTCCCATCACACCCCTCCTTGGAGAGCCTGGGGCTTCCAGCTCCAAAGCCTCAAGACCTCGCTGAGGTTTAACAGAATTGGGTTCTTTGAGTCATATTTCTTTTTAGAATTAGCTTCTACTTTTTCTATTTGCAGTTAGGATATACACTTTCCTTTTTAAATACTAAACTTAAGTAATACACTTTAAATAAATTTAAAGAAAAAGCATCAATAGTTTAGGTGGATGTGGTGAAGGGAAAAAGTGTGCAGCGGGTGCCTGGGAAGCCCTGGTCTCATGGGCTGAGAGTGGGGTTCAGAGGGACTGGGGCTTGCTGGGGGAGTGAGGGCCCCTCCAGTACCACCCACTGGGCTCCAAGGAAGGAGGCCTGGCCCTGGCAGTGTGGAAGGAATTAAAAGCCTCCAGTTCCACCTCTCCAGCTTCACGGCCTATCCCTCATGTCCCGAGGGTGAGGGCTTTGTTCCTCCCCGTTTGGGGGGAGCCTCCCTACACACACACACTCACACACACACACACACACACACACACACACACACATTCTCATTCCCCCTCTTCCCCTCCCCTTCTCTCCCTGTGAGGCCTCTTCACGAGCCCCTTTGTAAGGTAATTGGATTTCTCCCCTTGTTAGTTTGCAATGAAAATGTCATCTATTCCAGGCCACCGCCAGGGAGGGGCCAAGCACCCATTCAGAGAGCCGGCCCAGGCTGTGAAGCTATTCAGGCCTCCCAGCCTCCAGCCAGGCAGCTGCGGCTCCCTGACAATGCCCCCTAACCAGCTTGCCCAGCCCTGGAATGGCCCTGACCTGGCCAGGACTTGGGGGCTGCAGTCTGAGGCTCCAAGGTTGCCACCACCCACCCCCAGCAAGTGAGCACTGGAAGAACTTGATTTCAAGAATATTCTTCACCCCCAAGTGTGGGCACGTGCGAGGGGGCAGCAGAGCGGGAAGGGGGCAGGCTTCCCCCACTGGGGAAGTTCTATAAGTTCTAAGACTTTTGGGCACTTGTAAAGCAGACTCCGAGAGGCTGCAAAGGGCAGATGCTGAGGCGGGAGGATGGACACTGTGACCTCCCTCAGGAGATCACGTATGTGGTGGATGTGCTGGAGCCGACCACACAGAAGCCATCTCGGAGCTACCCAACCTCAGCTGGAACCATGGACAAGCGCGTGCTCCCGGCCCTCAGGGTTCCTAGTTGGAAAGATTGGGGGGGACATGGCTCCCAATGTATTCGGACGTCTGCCAGAGTCCTTCCCCAGGACTTTATGGGCAAAGTGAAAAAATGAGGGGAAATGAGATAGAAAGGCAGTTGTATGAATCTGTCACCTCGAAAGGCCCCCCCCAACAAGGGAGAGACATAAACCCCGTAGCCTTACCCTCACTATTCAAGTGTGAAAACTGAAGTCCACACTGTGTGAGTCCTTGCTCAAAATTGCACTGCTGACAAGTGGCCAAGAGGGGTTTCAAACCCTGGTCTGTCTTATCCCCAAACCTGTGTTTCTTAATTGCTACGCTTACTGCTTAAAAAGCAAGTGCACTTTTCATGGCATTAACATTCAAACAATGACCAGGATAGCCCCACTCCAGGTGCTCTGGTCACAGCCCAGCTGAAGAGCAAGGACACAAATCCATGTGTCTGCAGAACTGAGGGTGTAACCACGGGCCCTCTAGGACCAGTTCAACTGACCCCATCTTATCAACAGAGTAACGAACAGTGGGTTTTCAGGAACTGAGAAACGACCCCTTGTCTAGTTCAGGCTGGTTAAGGCCACTGACTCAACAACTGGGCCTGCACGGATGACCGATAGGTGACCCTTTGACATAAGGGAGCTAAAAACTCCGCCCTCAGATCCTGATAACACCGCCATTTTGTGAGCATGCACCCTGAGAAGAGGCATGAAGCTTGACTATGCTTGCACAGATCATCAGTGACCTCACTTCTCCTTACCTCCAATCATCCATCTCCATGCTTCAGACCGCCCTGCCTGTCATCCCATAAATTGTGCCCCAAGCCCTGGATCCAAGCCCTGGATCTGAGAGCAAATGCCTCCTGTCTCCTTACTGATGGATCTCACAATAAAGCTGTTTTCTTTTCTCAAAGGCTGATGCCGTCATAATTGGCTCCTTATGCTCATCAGGCAAGAAACCCCCACTTTGTGCAGTAACAAGCGCTCAAGGGATGTCCCTCTTCATCCGGGGATGGGGAGGAGCCACACTGGGCAGCTGGCGTCCAGTCCCCCAGGGCCTCGAGCAATAGAACAGGAAGTTACCAGGGGACAGGTGAAGATGCAGCACAAGGAAGGACTTTCTGAGAAAAGATGGAGTGGGTTGTTTAAGTGGGGAGCAGGGGCTGTGAGTGGAGACTGGACTCCTGCTGGCTGGGATTCAAAACCACTTTACTCCCAAGTGCCATTTGAAACTCTGGGGCCAGCTAATCCCACCTCCCGGTCCTGTCATCACCAGATGGCCCCTGCAAGCTTCTCCGTCCACTTGGCCTCACCCTTGATTCCCCCCACAGTTTACCCTCCCACCCCCCTGAAGCCTTCCTGGATATCCACTCCATCGTGAACTGCCCCCATGGAGGAGTCTGCTGGGGGCAGGGGGCAGTGGCTCCTCTGACACCTTAGGCACTTCCCAACCATCATCCCTCTCCCACCTCTGTATGAAGTCGTGTCTTCCCTTGAGTTGCACAGGTATTAGTCACAATCATCGTAGAACATTCTGATGACCCCGTATCTATGAGGACGTCAGCACCTGGATCACATGCTCCTCCCACTCAAGGTCTGCCATTATTCTGGGAACTCTAGCACCCCTCGGGAAAGTCACCTGGCACCTTTGTTCCTCAGCCACAGGACGGCCACCTCTGTTTCACTTTGACTGCCTACACCCTGGAGCTTGGCATCACCCGGAGCCATCTCCCTCTAAAGTTGTGAACTCCAGACTCCTCCTTGCCAACTGTAGGCTCCCAGCCCCCAGTGGTCCCCTGAACTCAGGACACATGCCAGTTGACCTCCTTTCACCTTCTCCAAGATCCCACCCCCACCCACGGGTCACACCGCTCTCCTTGCAGAGCCCAGACCCCAGAGTCCATCACGGAACATCTCTCACCATGTGCCCAGATGCCTAGACCCCTGCCCTCAGCCCACCTTGCAGAGCTCCAGAGACTCTGCAGAGCCCCAAACCACTCGACAGCTTCAAAATGGACCTCCTGCTCCTCTGTCAGCCCTCTGCCCATCAAAGGGGCCACCACTCAGAAAAGCCAGGGTCCTGGGAGTCATCCTCACCTCCCACCTCCTCCTCCTGCCCACATCCAGCCATCACCAAGCCTGTCAAGCCCCCTCTGTCAGTGTCTTTCAAATCCATTGTTGTTATGCACTGAAAGTTTGTATCCCTCCAAAATTCATGTATTGACATCCTAACCCCCGATGTGATGATACTAGGAGGCGGGGCCTTTGGGGGCAATTAGGTTTAGATGGGGTCAGGAGGGAGGAGCTCCGTGATGAGGTTGGTGCCCTTATGAGGAGAGGAAGAGACACAAGAGCTTCGCCTGTCAGCCGTGTGAGGACACAGCGGGCTGGTGGCCATCTGCAAGCCCGGAGGAGGGTTCTCACCAGACCCGAGCCAGCGACACCCCGATATCAGCCTTCCAGCCTCCAGAACTGTGTGAAATAAATGTCTGTCGTTTAAGCCCCCAGGTTGGGATCCTTTGTTACGGCCTGAGCTAAGACAGTTCCCTCCTCTCGCTCCCGGGACCGCACCACCACTTTCTTAGTCTGTGCCTCATCCAGTCACGCCAGGACTATCATCAGAGTCTCCTGTTATGATTGAATTGTCACCACCCCTCCTCCCCCGCCAAATTCATATGTTGAAGTCCTAACCCCTCAGTACCTCTGAATGTGACCTTATTTGGAAACATGGTCATTGCAGATGTAATTAGTTAAGATGAGGTCATCCTGGGGCAGGGCGGGCCCCCATCCAACATGAGTGAAGTCCTTAGAAAAAGGGCAAGTGCACAGGGAGCCGTGGAAGGCTAGAGGCATGATACCACCAGCCAGAAACTGCCAGAAGCTAGGAGAGAGGACCAGAACAGACCCTTCCCTAATGGCGTCAGAGGGAGCACAGCCCTGCCCACACCTGCATCTCAGACTTCCAGTCTCCAGAACTGTGAAACAGTGACCTTCTGTTATTCTCAGCCACTGTGTTTGGTACATTGCTACGGCAGCCCTGGCAAACGAATATGCTTCCTCACTGGTTCCCTGCGTCCCCTGCTCCCTTCAGTCCATCTCCTGACGGCCGCCAGAGGGATGGGCAACAACACAGCCTGACCACGTCACCCTCCTGCTCCAAAACTCATGAGTGCCTCTTTCACCCTCAAGTCCAAACTCCGCGACGTGATTTAGCCCTGCTCAGTGCCCCGGCCCCGTCCACTCTTGGCCCCTTCCTGACATCCTGTGCCTCAGCCCCCAGCCAAGTCCTGTGCTGTTTTTCATATCAGTGTCTGCAGGGCTGGACTCCTCCTCCCCGGCCACCACCACTTGTTCTCCTGGAAGATGCCTGCTCATTGGTCTAGTGTCCCTCCTTAGTGAGACTTCCCAACACTTCCCTCTCTGGGCCCCACTACAGTGGGTCTGTGCCTTTATTCAATTCATCCCATCTTTCTCTCTGTCTCAGTTTTCTCATCAGTAAAGCAGGGGTAATATAGCTATTACTTTGAAGGGGTTGTTGGAGGATCCAATGGGTTGGTAGTAACTGGCCTCCAAAGACAGCCATGAATGAGCCACAGCTCTGGACAGTCCCCTCCAATGTTGAACCTGGGCTGGCCTGGGACTAACAGAATGTGGGAGGAGTGCTGCTGAGCCAGTTCCAAGCCTGGTCTTCAAGAGGACTAGCAGCTTCTGCTTCCCGCTCTTGGAAGCCATGGCCTTGCGCTGCCGTGGAAGAAGTCCAGCTGCCCTGCTGGAGGAGAGGCCCTGAGACTACATGCAGAGGGAGCGAGGACCAGCCATCACAACATCTGAGCATCCCAGCTGAGCCTCCAAATGACCCCAGGGCCACCTGTTAGTTGACTGCAGCTGCACAACGGTCCCAGGAAGACCAGCAGAAGAACTGCCCAGTGGAGCCCACTGTCCCATGGGACTGCGAGGGATAATTAACCACTAAGTCTTGAGATGGTTTGTTACACACAAAGAATAACTAAAGCAGAGTTAACCAAGTAATATGCTTAGAAGCATATCTGGCTCAGAGTAAACACTCAGTGTGTTGGTTTGTTGTCACTTGTCCTAGAATCCTTCCAGGTGTCACATACACCCAGCTCTGTGGGGCACAGGCAGGAGGCCCAAAGAGAAGAAGTGCGGAATCAGGAAGGGCTCCCTGGTGGAGGCAGTTCTTGAAATGGGCTTGACTAGTGGGTTGATGCCTTGGTACGACATGCCATGCAGTCGGGATTTACCTTCTTCTGAAGTGGGGTGAAGGTTGGTTTCAAGATGTTTCCCATCTTCACTGGCCACCATGATGTCCTGGGCCCCCCGTGGTTCCCTTACTGACCCCAGCCCACCATACCCACCAGGCTCTTGACTGTCTCTCCCGGGGACCATGTTCTGGGTATCTCCATACCTGTGGATCCTATGGGGCATGTGCCAGCCTCACACAGATGCTCTGGTGCCTTGGACCCAGGGCTGGTGTCTGATGGAGGCATTTTAGACACCAAATAGGCTGACGGGAAAAGTGTTTTGTGGGGGAGGAAGTGGGTGGAAGCCCTCAAATTACACCAGATATTCCTTTTATCTGCTGAAATAATTTTATGAAGCAATAGTTCCTCTCATTTCTTATTTGGTCACTCCATTGCCCTATTCACATAAGAAAAGCAGTCTAAAGGCTTGATTATTTCCCTTGATCAATCAGGTTTTAAGACAATGAGTTGTTTCTCTGTCATCCTCTAAAAGAGACAAATTAGTTTTGTGGGTTTTTTTTAAGCATCATTATGAACTCATGGGTTAAACATTTAATAGATTTCAATCCATTATAATAATTATCCTCATTGAAGCTCAAACTGTCCTGTTTCGATGAGTGGCAGACTCTACAAGTTAGCTCCTGGGCTCTTTTTGACACAACCATAGTAGTTTGGTAACTTCTCTATCTAGCACGACAAGATGTTGCAGACTCATCTTATATGTTTCCTGTCCCAACAGGGCATCTTCTATTCCTCGAAAACCTGGTTTCTTTTCATGGGAAATGGTATTTCAACATCATAATCTGGATCCTAGGAATACTTACTGCTGCTGGGTTGGTCATTGTTCCTGGTTCTTTTCAGTGGACAGCACTAGAAAATATAAATAAAATATGTATAAATGTTTGAAGATGAAATGCCTCAGTAGTTCACACTGGGCCGTCTGATCCAAATCCAGCATTACAGAGTTGTTGTTTAACTTCTGCTTTGTTATATCCATATCTGCTTTCTTTCACGTCAAGATCCCTGGTTACCAGTACACAGGCAATGAAAGGATCAGAATAGCCCATAAATGCTCGTTTGCTTTACCACTCTGCACACAAACATTACCAGAATAGCAATGCTAATACCACTACCGTCAATATGAATGCTGAAAATGGTTTAAAATATTTTTTCATATGCTCGCCCGTTCTCCTTGTGCCCCCATTATTTTTGGGGACTGCACTGTGATTACACAGTCAGATTATACAACCATTGCATCCCACAAGTAACTGTATACTGAATATTCCCCATCAGTCCTCACACTGACATCTCAGGTCACTCTGCTTGTCTGAAGCTCTCTCTAGTAGATTCCTTAGGAAGGGGTCATGGGAACAATATTCTCTGAGTTCTTGCATGTTGATAACAGTTTGTCTCTGCTTTTGTGACAAAGTCAGTTTTGTTTAGAACATTATCCTTGGCTCGTACTTTCTTTCCTTGAGTATCTTAAATATGTTACTCCATTTTCTTCCATCATAAAGTGTTGCTGTCTGAAAGTCTGATGATAATCTAATTTTCTTTCCCTTGTAACTCACTTGATTTTTTTACCTAGATGATCTGAGAATTTTCTTTTTCTTCAAAGTCCAGTAATTTTCCTAGAGTATGTTTTTGGTGTTACTCATTCTGGGCCGATATTCTCAGATGTGTGGTGTGCTCTTTCCAATACACAGCTTCTAATCTTTTCTTTTTCAAGAAAGTTTTCTCGAATAGTAGTTTTCAGTATTCGCTCTGTTCCCTCCTTCAGTTTTCTTCTTCAGAGATATGTTGGACCTTCTTTGCCGTCTTCAGTGTTTGCCGCCTTCTGTTTCTCTTAATGCCGTTTCTGTTGTGTTTATTCACTGTTACGTGCCTTCTGTTTCAGTCTTAATTTATGAAGTGATGTTTTTCCTTTCATTTATAGTTCTTCCCTGGAGTTCTGTCACCACATTCAGGGCTTTTCTCATTCTAATTTAAGTTTCTCATGTATGTTTTATACCAATTTCCTAATGAACTTTTTACTACTTTGCGATACTGGGTTAGAGTAGTAGACTTTTTGCTGTAGGTTTCTTTCTGGAATGCTCTCATCTGCAGCAATATTGTTCCACCTCTTAGTCTCCTTTTTTCAATGACAAATTGGAGTAAGACTTGAGCTCAATATTTCTTGTTGTTTATTTTTATGTGAAATTAGTTGTTAGGAACTTTTAGGAGGAGGCATGGGTCAAGATATTTTTTATGACTACATAACTCTCTCTTTCTCTTCTGTTGCTTCTATATAGTGTTAAAAAATATGGCATCTTGCCTACTCAGAGTTCCTAGCTCTGTTTCCTTCACCCTATTTTTATCTGGCTCAGGTCTTTACTTCATCTCTATTGTTGCTGTCCTGAATAATTTTTATTCCACTCCAAGCCTTCATCATCTCTAGTAACCGTCTTTGCACTCCTGTGTTAGACTTAGAGTTGTTATTAAGGATAACTGTGGAATTTATCAGTAGTATTTTTAGCAGTTATTGATAGAATTATGTGATCCTGGTCTTTTAAACTACTCTTTACTTATGTTGAAAAATCTCCTAATTTCAAATTTTGTGTACTCAGAACTTTTCCATTTATATTTGTAAGTAAAGTGGTCTGTAGTTTTTTGGTACCATATGCATGAAATTTTGTTATTAAGGTCATCCTTGCTTATAAAGTGGATTGGAGGGGTTTTTCAATCATTTTCAATAATCTGGAATAGTTTGAAAAATAGGCAGTTTCAGTTCTTTAAAATTTAGTTAGAACTCAACATTTCTTCTTCCTCCTGGACCCACACTAGACTACATTTCTCAGGCTCATTTGCTGTTAGAGTACCATGTGATTGAGTTCTGACTAGGGGAATGGGGCAAAAGCAGAACTTTTCTAGTCCTGGGCCATAAAAACCTCCAATTTTCCATCCTCCTTGCACTTTCTTCTTTTGCAATGACCTTGAAATCTCTGTGTGGAAGATGGTGTAGACACAAGATGGAAGGAACGTGGATTCTTGAATTACTACTGGGAATCAGCCACCCACCAATGAGGAACACATGTTTTGATCTCTATGTGAGTAAAAGATAAACTTCTATTGTGTTAAGCCCCTGAGATTTAAGGAAGGAAGTTATAGCAGCTAGTTCTGCCTTATTAATATGGTAATCACCCATAAAATTATCTACCCAGAATGCATTTTTAAATCATGGATTTTTTAAACAGCTTTATTGAGATGTAATTAACATACCATACAAGTCACCCATTCAAAGTGCACAATTCAATGGTTTTTAGTATATTCACAAATATGTGCAAACACCATCACAACCAATTAAAAACATTTTCATCACCTCAAAAAGAAACCCCATAGCCTTTAGCTATCACCCCTCTAACTCTCTTACCCCCACCCCTAATCCTAAGCAACCACTAATCTGCATGCTATCTCCAGATTTTTCTATATTGGACATTCCATATTAATCAAATCACATAATTATGTGGTCTTCTGGGACTGGCTTTTTTCATTTAACATAATGTTTCAAAAGTTTATTCATGTTGTAGCATGTATCAGAATTTCATTACTTTTTATGGCTGAATAACATTCCATTTTATGGATGTAATGCATTTTGTTCATCCATTCACCCACTGGTGGACGTTTGGGCTGTTTCCACCTATTGGGTATTATGAACAATGCTGCCATAAATATTCACTTACAAATTTTTGTGTGGACACGTGTTTTCATTTCTCTTGGATATCCACCTAGGAGTAGAATTGCCGGGTCACGTGGTAATTCTGTGTTTACTCATTTGAAGAACTGCAAAACTGTCTTCCTAAGTGCAGCAGCAGTTACGAGGGTTCCACTCCCTCCAGACCCTCACCAACACGTTGCTGTCTGACTGTTTGATTCTAGCCAGCCTAGTGGGTGTAAAGTGGCATTTCATTGTGGTTTTGATTTGCATTTTCCTCATGACTAAAGACATTGAGCATCTTTTCACATGCTTATTGGCCATTTGTACATCTTCCTTGGGGAATGTCTATTCAGATTCTTTGCCCATTTTTAAATTGCACTTTTTCTCTTTTTATTATTGAGTTGTACTAAGTCATAGATTTTTAATCACATTTTAAACTTGTATATGATTATGGGTCACTCAAGTTTTCTTTTTGGATTGGTTTTGATAATTTATACTCTTCTAGAAAACCATTTCATTAATTTTTTCAAGTTTATTGCCATGGAGTTGTATATCATATTTATTTAAGAATCTTTTCCTCTCTTTCACATCTGTGGTTGTACCATGGTTCTTCTTCCTAATGTTGTATATCTTAGCTTCTTCTCCCCTACACTCTCAGTCTTATTCAGGCTTGTAGGGGATAACTCATTTATCTTTTATAAAAGCTAAAGTTTGGATTTATTAATCTTTTCTATTATCATTATTTTGTTTTTTACTTATTTATTTTGACTTTTATCTTTTTAGAAATTCCTGGTACTGTCTTTTTTGTTTTATTTGTTTTATTGTTCTTTATCTTAGGGTGAATACATATTTAATTTATTTTAAGTCTTTTATTCTGAATAAGAAAAATCTTTAAGTCTATGTATTTTCTCTGGTAAAGAGTTGTAAATGTATCTTGTAAGTTTTATATAATTTATTCCTCTTTTGTTAATAATTTTAAATTTCAGTTTTTATTTCCTCTTTGAACAGTGGTTATTTAAAAAGTATTTATTTTTTCAGTTAGTTACAATCTTTTGAAAATAATCTTTTCATTACTAAATTATCATTTCAATGAATTAAATAGTGAATACAGCCTATAAAATCTCTACTTTTTGAAATTTATTAAGGTTATCTTTGTGACCAGTAAACAGCAAATTTTTGTTAGTGTTTCATGTACTTTTGTATGAGGCGAAATAATGTGAGATGCATATATATGTACATATAAGATGCATTTATATATATTAGATACATCTATATATGATCTCGATATTTTAATTATTCACATCTTCTACTTCCTTGCCTATTTTTGTCTACTGAATTTCAAATTCTGAAAGCTTTGTATTTAGATCACCCACTGTGATTGTGTGGTTTTTTAGTTCTTTTTGTTTTAAGTTCTGTCCGTATTTTTAGAAGTTATTGCTGTGCTTATTTAACTGCTCTATAGTTTGGCACATAAAGATTTATGACTGTTTTATGTCCTTCATGAGGAAGGAGTTTTTCCTCTAGAAATGGGTATTGGATTCGATCTATTGACACGGTCTTTCTAAATCTAACACTGAACCATCAAGTGAGGCCAGCTGGTTTTTTTAATTGCAGCCAATCTTTATTTTCTGCTTATATTCTTACAAAATTCTTTATCTCTGGCACTTAAAGCATCCACCAGGATGTGGATTTCCTTCTTAAAATTTTGCATAGTACAGAGTGAATCCCGAATGTACCCATCAGCCCCATTCCGTTTCTTTTGACAAGTTAAAAAGCACAGAAAAGGGACCCTTCTTTTTCTCGAAAAAGAAGAACAAAGTTGAAGGACTCACACTTCTTGATTTCAAAGCTTACTACAAAGCTACAGTAATCAAAATAGTGTGGAACTAGCATAAGGACAGACATATAGACCAATGGAATAGAGCAGAGAACCCGGAAATAAATCCTCTCATATATGATCAATAGATTTTCCACAAGGGTGCCAAGAACATTCAATGGGGAAAGGACAGTCTTCTCAACAAATGATGTTGGGGAAACTGGATATCCACATGCAAAAGAATGAACTTGAACCCTTAACTTATACCATATACAAAAATTAAGTCAAAATGCATCAGTTACCTAAATGTAAGAGCTAAAACTATAAAACTCTTAGAAAAAATACAGAGGAAAGTCTTCATGACATTGGATTTGGCACTGGTTTCTTGGATATGACGCCAAAACATAGGCAAGAAAAGAAAAAATAAAGTGGCTGTTACCCAAAAAATGGAAAATAGCAAGTGCTAATGAAGATGTGTAGAAATTGGAACTCTTGTGCATTGCTGGTGGGAATGTAAAATGATATAGCCACTGTGGAAATCAGTCTGGCAATTCTTCAAAAAGCTAAACATAGAATTACCATATGACCCAGCAATTCTACTCCTAAGTATCTACCCAAAAGAATCAATATCAGGGACTCAAACAGATACTTGTACACCAATGCTAATAGCAGCATTACTCACAATAGCCAAAAGGTGAAAACAACTCAATTGCCCATCTATGGATGAATGGATAAACAAAATATGGTATATACATATAACGGAATATTATTCAGCCTTAAAAGTAATAAAATTCTGATACAGGTTACAACATGAATGAACCTTGAAAACATTATGCCAAATGAAATAAACCAGACACCAAAGGACAAATATTCTATGGCTCCATTTATATGAGACACCTAGAATATGCAAATTCATAGAGAGAGAAAGTAGAAATAGAGGTAACCAGGGCTCGGGGGAGGCATGAATTGTTATTGTTTAATGGGTACAGAGCTTCTGTTTAACATGATGAAAAAGTTGTGGAAATGGACAGTGGAGATGGTTGCACAGCATTGTGAACATACTTAATGCCAGTAGATCGTACACTTAAAAAAGTTAAAATGGTAAATGTTGTGCGTATTCTACCATAATAAAAAATTACACTGAAAACAACCAACCAAAAAGAGAAGTACAGAGAGCTACTGAGAATTATATAATTCTCATCTACAGATCCTGAATGGACAAATATTCACATTTGAACATTTTTGTTTCCAATTTTTAAAGAAAATAAGCTGTAGAGATAAGATCGAATTCTGTTCAGTCTCCAGTCCCATTTCCCTTTTCGCCTTACAGAGTCTCAAGAATTTGATATATCTCCTCTATTCCTTCTTTTGATACTTTTACTTCTTATATAGATATCCATAAGCAGCATATCATTTTTAAATTGGTATAATGACGTTGTATTCTGTGTAGCATTATGCAGCCAGCTTTTCCACTCAACAGTATGACCTTGAGCTCTGGTCCATGGAGCTTTGGCTCCTCATTTTAAGTGCTGTATAATATTCCACTGCAGGATCATACCACCACTTGTTTACTCACTCCCTGCTGGCAAACACTTAGGAGATTTCCCATTTTTCACTATTACACACAGTGCTGCCGTAGACATCCTGGCAACAGCTGCTCGGTCGCTGTGTCCATGTCTCTAGGGCTCCTCCATGTGCTGTGGGTGGGCCACAGGCAGCTGAGATTCTTGTCCCGGGCCCAGGAAGTCCAGGGCCTGAGTGCCTGCTCCCTGTACCCAGGGAACTCACATGTTATCACTTCCTCACTACGTCACCTTCCTGAGGAAAGTTAGGAAGCACTGCCATAAGACTTGCACGTTTTTAACTTCACTGTCTCTTATTCTTTTTGCAATCAAGAGTTTACTTTTTTTTTTATCATTTTATTGCCTCTGTTTCCTTTATTCTGTGCCTCTGTGTGTGTGTGTGCGCGCGCACGTGCGCGTGTGCGCGCACGTGTGCCTGGCGAGGCTTCTGTGGCCCCCATCCTTGTGGGTTCTCAGTCGTGTGCTGTCCTCATCCTTCTCCTCTGCATCCTGGGACTGGTTCTCCCTCTGGTTTTTTGTAAGTTTCATTTGATTTTCACATGGTCAGGTCTACTATTCATTGCAGCCAGTACAGATTGTAATTCGGCTACGGTATTTTTGGTTTACCACTGTCTCTAACTGTGAATTGCCCTTATTTAGTAGAAGCAGTATTCTCTTGTACCATAAACAGAGGGTGAAGTACAAATATTCTAACTTTGCAGTAATATCTGTTGCTGAGGAAGGTTATACTCGGCTTATGTAGTCATTCAACCAGTATTTATTGAGCATCTACTCTGTGTCTTGTGAGGTGCTGGAGCTGCCGTGATCCTAAGACACAGCACTCCCCTCTCCTCCGCCTTCCCCCTTTGCTGCATCTTCTCCCGTAGGCCCATCTGTTTCTCCTGGTGACTCCTCCTCTAATGAAGAGTTCTATCTGTGCGGCTCTGTTGGATGCACGGACGGCCCCGGCTCCCACATCAGACCCTCAGACCCTAGTGGAATCTTCCTCACAGACCTAAGGTGGCAGTTGCTGGGATATGTGGGACCCAGCCAAGCCCTGGCCAATATTCTCCACATGCTGGTTCTCCTTCTGGGTGCGAGACCCTGTTCTAGTCCTCCAGGCAACAAGGGCCAGGAGCTCTTGGGTGGCTCATCTCATTGGAGTTGGTTTCTGAGACCCATTTTTGCTGCCAGCAGGGTCCAAAGGGTCTTGAAGGGACCTTCATTGCCTTGTGCCAGAGGATCCCCAGCATCTCCCGAGTCAGTATCAGGAGGACAGCTAAGGCCAGTCATAAAAATCTCACCCAGGAGGCCAAGCCCCCACCAGTCCCCTGCTAATGGTGTCTTAGTCTGGGTCCTTGCTAGAAGCTGCTACCAGATCTGCCTCAAGCACAGGCTTAGTCTCTTAAGTTGATGTAGATATTTTTCTATTTGCAGTGATTTCACTGGGTTTTTCACTGGATATTGGGAGGGGGAGGGGCAGCCATGACATGTTTACTTTGGCAGATGGAGAAAAGGATACAGCAGCAGGGAGAAGGAGAGGGCAGCACAGCATGGGCAGGGTGACAGGTGGCATTAAAGGGCATCCTTACATCTGGCATGGCCACCCCCTGAGCCATCACATCTGGAAACCTTTAGATGCTCCCTCTGGAGAGGAGGAGAGAGAGGCCCAGAGAGGGACAAAGATTTGACCAGGCTGACAGCCTGCAAGGCAGGGCAACACTCAGAGCCTGGCTGTCTGGGGTTCACAAGGGGGATCCAAGGGCCACCAAGACCCGGCCTAGCACAGGTGTACATGCTCCCTTTGGCCACTCCCATTCCCTCTGTCCACACCTGCTTATGGAGCACCCACTGTGTACCAGGCACTGTGATCTAAGCACTGGGGGAGACAGCAGTGCACGAAAGCAAAGCAACACCCTGAGGGACTGACAATACACAAAACAAATCAGTAAAATAGATAGCACATTCGCTGACCACTATGGTCTGATTGTTGCTGGCTGGTCAGCCTGCTCAGTGCAAAGGGCGAGGGCTTGGGGTGGGGCTGGGTGCTGAGCCTCAAGAGCAACAACTTGACATGCGTGGTCTCATGTCACCCCACAGTGACCGCCCAAGTAGGGGTGACTATCCTTTTTTCACAGACAAAGACACTGCCCTCCAGAGCCTGGTTGCCTGCACTGACTCATTCTGGCACTTCAGTCCCTGCCTCCCTCCCCAGCCTCATTCTAGGCCCTTCCATGGCTGTCTAAATGCTGGGGCCTCCCTCTGGTGGTTGTATGACGCTGGGGCTGACGCTGTGCCAGCTGAGCTGGGTATGGGGCCTCCCCCTGGGGTCCTGTTTGGGGTGGGGGAGGAGCACTGGACCAACAAGAGACCCTGACAGATGCAGGCGGAGAGCTTCAAATCCTGCTTCTTCCCTGTATTCCACTAACTGGCCTCTCTAAGCCCAGTGTCCTCACCTACAAAATGGGATCATAAAGGGCCTGCCTCATCGCTGTGATGACCAAACAGGATGAACAATAAAATGTGCCAAGTACGGTGCCCCCCCTCCTCCCGACATAGAGACTTAACCATAGTTAATAATAGTAACCTATTGCTGTTGTTAGTAACCGGCCTCAGTTTCCTAGTCTGTAAGATAGAGACGGAAAAGTCTCATCTATGCCAACTTCTTAGAATGGTTACTCATTTAGCGATTATTTATTGAGCGCCTACTATATGCGGGTACCTATGGTGTTTTAGGCTCCCTCACTTCGAGGCCCGCTCCTTTGGGATACCACACTCCAGGGGGTGGGGACGCACTCCCCCTGCCGCCCCAGCGCCGGCCCAGGCTGGAGGGGTTGCAGATGGAAAGGATGGAGTTTGAGTGCTGGGCTCCAAGCAGCGGGCCGGCAGCGCCACCTAGGGGCTACATGCAGCCATGCCAGAAACCGTGCCGGGTGCCTTCCTGGGCTCTGGGGACTGTGAACCACGCTCCCCGCAAGGGCTCGCAGACTATGGAGAGCCAGGACCCCGTGCCAGGGCCAGCAGCCTCGTAATATTTCTGGTTGCTTTCCAGGCCCCAAGAGGGTGGTAGGCAGGGCAGGGGCTTGGAAGGAGCCAGGCGCGGGGCTTGCTGGCAGAGCCTCTTGGCATACAAGTTACTAAACTAGTCTGGCCTATTTTCCTTGTCTGTACAATGGGTGATCCTAAAATAAGTCCCTCCACACACAGAATTGAAGTGAGACTCTAAGGAGATGGGAGGGGGATGTGGAAGAGTTGAGAGGTAGGTGAGACGATGGTAGAACCACGTGAGCTAAGAGTGAACTGGCTAAGTCCAGGGACCTGTTGACTGGGGCGAGGATCCAGGGGCCAGAACGGTAGATAGGAGCTCAAATGCCTGACTAGCCCAATGTCGGGGAGCAAGGGCCTTAGAGTCAGACATGCGTTCACATCCCGGCTGTATCACTGACTAGATGGGGCCCCTAGGCACATTCCTTAACCCTTCTGATCCCAGTTCCCTTTTTTATTATAGTTATTATGAACCATTACAGGTGAAAAGAGATGAACACAAAGCCAGTGCACAACGAGCATGAGAAAAGGGGCAGTTGTTACTTGATCGAGTCTGTGACACAGTGGAGAGAGGTCACCCAAAGAAGGGGTTGTCCTCTCAAAGATTGGGAGGCCAGAGTTCACGTCCACCCCAGGGTCCCAGCATGGCCCCAGAACCTCCTAGTGTCTAGACTGTGACATTGGCCCCCTCCACCAGTGTCCTGGGTCATATGGGACAAAGGCTGGCCTAGCTGTCAGGGGCTGCTTGCGGTTTATTTCCCCATGGATAGTATCTCCCTAGATCATTCTCATTCATTCTCTTCCCTCACTCAACAACTCTGATCTATTACTCTGTGTCAGGCACTGGGCTAGGTCCTGGGGATACAGTGAAGACCAGACACCTCTATGCTCCATTCCAAACCCTCTTGGCCTCATAGCTTTTCCATCCAGGGCTGCAGGATCCAGTTCTCTGAGCAGCTGTGACGGCAGTGCCTTAGGTCCAACCTACCCTGGGGCTCCTCTGAGGCCAGGGTTGAACATGCCTGCTTGGTACTCATGCATGTGCAACCTCAAGGGCAGGGCAGGTCATGCCTGTGGGGCCACTCGATTAATGGGAGCTGATGAATAAACGTTTCCCCTCTCTTGTCCCCATTTCCCAGGCCTCTTCATGGGGTCCTGGGGGAGTCAGTAACCGCAGTGCCGTGGCTCATGCAGTAATGCATTCTTCTATTTGCTCTCTCTCCTTCCTTGTTTCGGTTCCCTCATTCCTCACTCCTGCTCCCTGGGATCACTTCCCAGATAAATCACCTGTATGAAGCACTTATCTCAGGATCTGCTTTCAGGAGAACCCAAGCTAAGACAAGTGGTGAGCAAAGCACACAAAACTTCCCACCTTCGTGGAGTTTCCACTCCAATAGTGGAGACAGAAAAGAAGCCAGATAAATAAAGTAAAGTGTGTAGCAGTTACATAGCGCTAAGTGCTAAGAGGGAAACAGGCTGGGAAGGGGAACAGGGAATTAAGGAAGGAGACAGAGTTGTATTGAGGGTGGCCAAGGACAGTCTCACCAAGGACATGACATGTCACCAGTCGAAACTGAGAGCCAGCCAGGCGGACATGTGAGAGCGGAGCACTCCAGGCAGAGGAAACAGCAGATGCAAAGGCCTGATGCATTCAAGGATCAGGCGAGTCGGACTCCAAGGTCTTTGGCCTAAGCAACTGGAAGGATGGAGTGGTCGTTCCCTGAGATGCGGAAGACAGCTGCAGGAGCAGGTTTGCGGGGGGGTGGGGGGCAGTATTAGGAATCAGTATTGGAATTTTAGGTGTGGGATGTCTACATCCAGGTGGAAAATCTGAGTAGTCAGTTGGACATATGAGTCTCAGGGAGTAAGGTCATTTTGGGAGTTCCTAAAACCATGAGGATGGAGGAGGTCACCGAGAGAGAGTGTAGACAGAAAAGCCAGATCAGGCCCTCAAATGCTGAGATTGGGGAAGAGGACTGACAACTGGACTGAGGAGGGGTAGCCACAGAAGAGAGAAACCAGGCAAAGTGGGTGTCTTGGAAGACACACAAGAAAGCAACGCAAGGAAGAGAGGGTGGCCAGCTGGCTGAGTGCTGCAGACAAGTCAAGGGGGTAAGGACTGACTCGAGAACATTGGACACGTCCACGAAGAGGTCATTGGTGATCTTCACATGAGCAATTTGGGCAGCAGGGGACAGGAGTCTAATTAAGGAACTTAGAGAGTGAATGAGGAGAGACATCAGAGACGGAGTATGGTCACTCTTTCAAAGTGGTTGCTGTGAAGGGATGGAGAGAAAAGGGGCAGAGGCTGGAGGGGGCAGTAAGATCCAGAGAGATCTGCTTATTTGTCTTCAGACGGGAATAGTAACAGCTTGTTTCTATACTTATGAGAATGACCCAGCCAGTTCTTTGAGAAGATCAGTAAAATTGATAACCCCCTGGTCAGACTAATTAGGGAAAAGAGAGAAAAGTCAAATTATCAATATCAGGAATAAGAAAGATGTAACCACTAAGATTACAGATATTAAAAGGATAATAAGGGAGCATTATGAACAACTTTATGCCAATAAATTGGACATCCTTAGATGAAATGCCCAAATTCCTTGGAGGACTAAATGACTAACGCTCTCAAGAAGAAAGAAAGAACCTAATTAGCCTCATATCCACTTAACAAATCAGATTTATAGTTAAAAATCTTCCTACAAAGAAGACTCTGGGCCAGTAGCTTCACCGGTGAATCCTATCAGACTTTTAAGGAAGAAATACCAACTCTACACAAACTCTTCCAGAAAATTAAAAAGGAAAGAATACTTCCCAACTCATTCTATGAAGCCAGCATCACTCTGACACCAAAACCAGACAAAGACATTACAAGAAAACTAGACCCTAACAGCCCTCCTGAACATAGGTGCAAAAATTCTAAACAAAGTTTTAGCAAATCAAACCCAACAATGTATTAAGTCAGTACACCATGACTGAGTGGGGCACATCCCAGGGATGCAAGGTTGATTTAACGTTTGAAAATTAGTCAATGTGATTCGCCATATTAACGAATTTTAAAAGAAGCAGAAAAAGCCTCCGACAAAATCCAACATGCAATCTTGACAAAAATTCTCAGTAAACCAAAAATATAAGAGAATTCCCTCAACCTGATAAAGGGCATCAATGAAAAACCTACATCTAACATACGTAACGATGAAAGACTGAACGCTTTCCCCCTAAGATCAGGAATAAGACAAGGATGTCTAATCTCACACTTTCTATTCAACATTGAAGGAAACAGAATAGAGAATCCAGAAATAAACCCACATGTAGGAGCCGGCCCTGAGGCAGAGTGGTTAAGTTCAGGCGCTCCGCTCCAGCAGCCAGGGAGTTTGCTGGTTTGGATCCTGGGCACAGATCCTGGTGGCATCCCACATAGAACCACTAGAGGGATTTACAACTAGGGTACACAAATATGTACTGGGGCTTTGGGGGTCAAAACAACAAAAAAGAGAGGTTGGCAACAGATGTTAGCTCAGGGCCAATCTTCCTCACACACACACACACACAAACCACACACATATGAACAATTGATTTTCAACAAAGGTGCAAAGGCAATTTGGTGGAGAAAGGATCATCTTTCAACAAACAGTGCTGAAGCAACTGGATATTCATAAACAAAATAAATGAATTTCAATCCATGTTTTGCAGCATATACAAAAATTAACTCGAAATGGATCATTGACCTAAATGTAGTAGTTTTACGTAACTATAAAGCTTCTAAAAGAAAATGTAGGAGAAAACTCCGTGACCTTAGGTTAGGCAAAGATTTCTTAGATACAATACCAAAAGCACAATGCACAAAAGAAAACAATTGATAAATTGGACTTCAAGTTAAAAACTTCTGCTTTTTGTTTTGTTTTGTTTTTTGAGGAAGATTAGCCCTGAGCTAACTACTGCCAGTCCTCCTTTTTTTGCTGAGGAAGACTGGCCCTGAGCTAACATCTGTGCCCATCTTCCTCTACTTTATATGTGGGACAGCTACCACAGCATGGTGTGCCAAGCAGTGCCATGTCCACACCCAGGATCCGAACCGGCGAACCCCGGGCCGCCGAAGCAGAATGTGCGCACTTAACTGCTGAGCCACCGGGCCAACCCCTTGCTTTTTGAAAAACACAGTTAAGAGAAATAAAGGCAAGCCACAGACTGGGAGAAAATATTTGCAAATTGCATATTTCATAAAGGACTTGTATCTAGAATTTATAAAGAATTCTTAAAACTTAATAATAAGAAAACAAGGGAGGAGGCAGGGTAATGGGGGGATTAGGCTCATGTGTGGTGATGGACTATAATTAGTTTTGGGGTGGTGAACATGATGTAATCTACACAGAATTCGAAATATATTACAAGGTGCATCTGAAAGCTGTATAATGTTATAATCCAATGTTACTGCAATAAAAAATAAAATTAAAAAAATAAGAAGAAAACAATACAATATTTTTTAAAAGATTTGAACAGACACTTCACCAAAGAAATTATGTGGGTGACAAATAAGCCGATGAAAATATGCTTAACATGATTAACTAAGGAAATGCAAAATAAAACCACAATGAGATATCACGACACACTCATTAGAATGACTAACATTGAAAAGACTGACCATACCAAATACTGGCAAGGAAGCAGGAACTGGGACCCTGCAGGGCTGGGGGCTGCATCATCACACAGCCACTCTGGAAAATACTTCGGCAGTTTCTTAAAAAGTTAGACATATACTTACCATATGATCCGTCTATTCCACTCCTAGATATTTACCCAAGAGAAATGAAAACGTGTCTATATAAAGACATGCACGCAAATGTTCACAGCAGCTTTATTTGTAACAACAGCAACAATAAACAATACAAATGTCCATCAATAGGTGAATGGATAAACTATGGTACATCCCTACAATGAAACACAACTCAGAAATGAAAAGGAATGGACTACTGATGTATGCTACAAAATGAATGGCTCTCAAAATACTCATGTTGAGTGAAAGAGGCCACAAAAAGACTACAAATTGTATGAGTCCACTTATATAAAACTTTAGAAAATACAGAGTAATTTATAGAGACAGAAAGCAGATCCATGGTTGCCTGGGGATGGGGCAGGGGTGGTGGCGAGGGCTGGAGGGAAGGGATTGCCAAGGGGCAAGGGGAAATTTCTTAGGGGGAGGGATGTGTTATCTTGATTGTGGTGATGGTTTCATTAATGATGTATTTGTCACTTTAAATATGTGCAGTTTATGTCAAGTATACTTCAAGAAATTGTTTAAAAATATGGAGAATCTTGTATTTGGAATTTTTATACAAAGCCAGTCTTTTTTTTTAAGATTTTATTTTCCTTTTTCTCCCCAAAGCCCCCTGGTACATAGTTGTATATTTTAGTTGTGGTTCCTTCTAGTTGTGGCATGTGGGACGCTGCCTCAGCATGGCCTGATGAGCGGTGCCATGTCCAGGCTCAGGATCCACACTGGCAAAACTCTGGGCCGCCGAAGTGGAGCGCAAGAACTTAACCACTCAGCCATCGGGTCGGCCCCGAGCCAGTCTTTCTTAATGCATCTTATTCTTCTGTTTTTGTTATAATTCAATAACAAAAAATGTCCAAATCAAAGCCCACAAATCTCCTCTAGTTTCACAAATATGGGTGGGCTGCAGCAATACCGTCGTTTTCTGTGTGTACCATGGTGTGGGAAAAGGACTAGTTTTGAGGGTCATTCTTCCACCTTGTGAGTTGAGGGGTCAAGATGATGTCATTGGCTTTTAAGCACAAAAGGATGCAACAGCTGGGGTTTCCCCAAGCATAGGACTGGAAGTCCTCTCCATGTGTTCCGTTTTGCTTTCTGGAGGGGTGAGTGGCTGAGGTTTAGAAAAAAAGGAATGTCCCCTGGAGCTCAGCATCTGTGGGCACCAACCTGTTACTCCTGGTCCACACAAGCAGCTGGGTGAGGTAGAGGGGTGTCTGTGCATGGTCGTGGAAAGAGGGAGAATGAGGTGCCCAGAGGTTTCCAGGTTCCAGGGTAAAGTGACTTTGGACAAGTAGACTCAGTGCAGTACCAACCCCTCAGTGCCTCTCCCTCTTGCTGCCCCAGAGACGGCTGCCTCCCTCTGAGCACAGCGACTCCTCAGAGAACAGCCGAGCCAGAGAACCACGAGGCCAACAGTCACACACAGAGCTGGACCTGGCCTTGTGTCCAAAGGTGAAAGTGCGGAGCAGCCAGAGGCTCTGGCAGTGGCTGCAATGGCCCCCCATGGGAGGGGCTGCAGGTGGGGCTGCAGCTGTCCCTGGTTTTGCACCGCTGGCACCATACGTCCACACCAGGTGACAGTGGCAGAAGAGGGCTGAGAGCCCAGTGAGCTTCCACCTGGGTTCATGTCATGGCTTTGTCAACAACCAGCCATGTGCCTTGGGCAAGTTACTTAGCCACTCTGTGCCTCAGTTTCTCCATCAATAAAATGGAGATAACAAGAAGCACCACATACAGTTGTGAGGATGAAAGGAGTTAACATGTGTAAGATGTTCAGACAAGTTCCTGTCACAGTGTATACTCGCTGATGTGTTTGCTGTTGTTGCATTATTCTATCCTTTTGAAAACCTCTCCAGCCCTTTCCTACATCCACATCAGACAACTCAGGCTGGTACGCATGGCAGACCAAGCAGCCTACCACTTCACCCCTGGAAGTGATGGGCAGTTCCCTAACATCCTTAGATCTTCAACTTTTGGGCTCTTGCTGTTTTATTTCTATTGTCCTTCTACTAAGAACCTCACAGAAAATCTAGAACCCGAGTCTTGAGGCAGGAAGGCTCGGGGCGGGGGGAAGGGACGGGGTGGGGATAGGACACACACACCACCCCACACACACACACACACACACACACACACACACACACACGTGCACGCACGGACGACGACACACTGTTGCATGCAGGTCCCGCTTGTCTCCAGCAGGGGGCAGTCGGCACTAAGCTTTGCTTGGCACTGAGTGACGTTCTGCCCAGCGCCAGTTCCTGGGAACAAGCTGCTCGCTGCAGGAGGGAGAGTGGCTCTGGTTCTAAAGCTGTGGGTGCATTTGTGAGCACTGCTCCTTCTTGGACCCCGGACTTTCCTAGTTCCCATCTGCCCCACTTTCCGGAGGAGGAGCCTCACGACACAGGTGGCTTGGCCTCAGTTTCCCAGTCTGTAAAATAGGTACTGTCATCTCTGCCTCCTCCCCTGAGGTTTCCCACAAGCGAATTCCTAGCAGCAGGGCAGGCACGGGAGGCTCCAGGCCAGTGCACACGCACAGCTAGGAGAAGCCATTTCTTTAGGTAGTAACACCAAAGAACGGGAGAGGCCACTCCAAACCCGGAGCAGGTAGCCTCGGGCCCGCTGCTGACCCACCTCCCAGGCCTCAGTGTCCCAAATTGGGCCCCAGGGAGGCCCCCTTCCATCCTTGCACCAAAAAGGCGTTGCCAAGTTCACGATGAGGGCTTCCTCACCCTCTCCCCACCCAAACAACACAAATGAAAGACCTAAAAAAAACATCATGTCTTTATTGTTTAATTAAACTGGCTGGGAGGCGCAAGAGTGGTGCGCGTGGGAAACACCAGCTGTGATTAGTCAGAAACTCCTGTTAACTGTGTACAAAATGAATGTTACAAAAATCACATAAAAAACAGGGTCAGCAAAGCTGCAGCCCTTGGGAAGGGCTCAAGGCACCTGGAAGGCTGGGAAATGGGCCCAACCTGGCCTCCAGGGCGTGGCCCAGAGACTGGGGGCCGGGCCCTGCCCTCTCCTCCCCTCTGTCAGCACAGGGCACATGCTCCCTCCCTG
The DNA here is from genome assembly GCF_037783145.1 of Equus przewalskii. NCBI lineage: Eukaryota > Metazoa > Chordata > Mammalia > Perissodactyla > Equidae > Equus > Equus przewalskii. The sequence continues at coordinate 57,832,182 of NC_091831.1, read as the reverse complement.
CTTACAAATCGCTACAAGACTGCCCTCCTGGGGAGGCACCACCACCAGCCAAGACACTGTCAGGAGTGAACCCGCCAGGCCGGGCACTGAGCTCCCCTCCCCGGCGGCCCGGCCTGGAGAAGGGACGCCCTCGTGGCCCCCACCCAGCAGCCTGGGCTGGCAGAGTCCCGGCCGGAGGGCCTCGGGTCCGCCCCTGAGACGCAGTGGCCCAGGAGGCCTGAGTCGGGTCAGCGCCACGGTCCTTTCCAGCCTTCACGCTGGCCTGTGCGGGTGCCCTGCGTGGTCCTGATGGGGCCGCTGCCCAGCCGCGCCCTAATTGGGGTAGCACATGCAGCACCCTGTGCCTGCTGCCTCCACGCTGGGCTTAGCGCCAGGCCCCAGGAGCCCGTCGGTGACAGAGTGCTCCATGATGATGTCCTCCACCCGGGTGATGTACAGGAACGTCAGCAGCACCCCCAGGAACTGAGGAGAAGGGGCAGGCGGTGAGAGCCGCTGGGGACCTGGGTGGCCTCTGCAGTCCCCAGCCCCCGGGGCAGTCAGTCACGTGCACTCACACAGTCACCTGGGAAACCCCCAGGGCACAGGCTTCCCCCCAGCGCTCCACTACCCCAGCAGCCCAGCCTGGCCCCGCCTCTGCCCCTTCCAGGAAATCCCAGAGACCTTTCGGTGCCCCGTCAGCAGAGGCTCCTCCGTTCTGGGATTCCTGTCTCCATCCCAGCTATGCCACTCACGATGTGGGGGACCTCAGGCAAGTCATTTAACCTTGCCGAGCCTCGGTTTGCCCCTCTGTAAAATGGGCATAACAGTACCCCCCTCCCCTCACAGAACTGAAGGAGACGGTGCCCGTGAAGCACCTGGAAGAGCTTTACAAGCCATGCTATCGCCATTCGCCCTCCGGCCCTCCCAGGGTGAGCCCAGATTGCTGGTGCAGAGCCTTCCTCACCCAGCCCCTTTGCACCTCTCTGCTCTCCATAGTCACCAAGCCACACTTTATCTGAACCCACAGTCTGCCCGCCACCCATACCTCCAGCTCCCTGCCCCGGGTGGAGGGAGGACCAGCCCACCTGGGGGAGTAGAATGCCCAGGAGGAGGCCGGCCATGATGGTGTAGTTGTCCATGAACCAGATGAGCACAGCGTTTGTGCAGCCCCGCACATAGATGACGTCCTGCACGCTGAGGCGCTGCCGGGGAGGAGACTGGCTGAGCACCTTGCCAGATCCCCCCTCTGCCATTCACTCAGGGTCCAGGCAAGTCCCTCAACCTCTCTGGGCCTCAGTTTCTCACATGCAATGTGAGAAGGTGGCTCTAGACCACTGGGTCTCAACACAACAGGCAGTACTGCTCCCTAGAGAGCGCTGGGGGCACAATGGTGGCACTTCAGTTGCCGCAGCAATGGGGTCGGAGGCTGAGGGACTTCAGAGCTAAGGACAATCCTGTTCCACAAACAACTGCCCTGCCTGCCTCTCAGGTGTCCCCTAGGCTTTCGTGTGGGTGAAAACCCATCCATGGTTATCAGCCGAAAGCCTGACTCCAGGGACATAAAAACCCAGTGTTTTCTGCGTGGTTTTACTATGCACTGAATTTTGCAAAAATACTGCTATGTAAATTAAGGAATGGTTATACTTCATTTTGTTCTGAACCTTATCAAGAATTGTTCACCATTTTCAAAAAACAATGCCAATGGCAACAATAAAGCCCATGGCAGGCAAGCTGCCAACATAACACCCCCTGGGTATCAGCTGCCCCGTGGGTGCGAACCCCGGCCTGCCTCATTGTGTCCTCTGCTGACTCCATCCAGCACTGAGCCTTACGTGTTGATTTATGTCATATGGTTGTAAATGGTTTTATTTTATTTTTCCTTTTACCCTAGATCATTATGTTGTTTTGAAATTAGGTGTGTTGGTCGGTTACATCACCTGTGAACTACATTTGGGGATAATAAATAGGGCATTACCAAGTGTTTATTATAAAGACTGGTCAGCGGGTCTGATGGGTTGAGAACCACTGCTGGTCTAGGGCTCTCCAGCTTAAATGTGTCCTATCGCCTGCTGGGTCCCACCCCAAGAATGTGCCTGGGGGTACTGTTGCTGCAGGTGTGGGGACCTCAGAGAACCACTACTCAGAGGCATCTCAAGTCATCATTATTTTTAGTCCCTTCTCAGCACCATCCCAGCTTCTCTCCTCGTCCAGGGGAGCTGCCCAGGAAGCTGACCCAGGGGGATCCTCCAGAGGGCTCTCTGCCTCCAGGACTCCAGGTCCCGGACTGAGGGGGCCAGTGTGAGCCATCTGCAAGCTGGTGGCTCCAAGGGCAGAGGCAGGCTGGTGGTGAGCACAGCTGGGCATACAGGCGTGCCCCACACAGGCAAACCCTGGCAGGTGGCCTCTCCCAGGCTGCCGGGATTCTTGGCTCCCTGACTGGTAGGGACGGAAACCCCCGGCAGTCCCTGGCTCCTGTCCGCAGCCAGGCAAGCTGGGAAATCTCAGCAGCCAGGAGCCCCACTCCTAGGAACCCCTCCAATCCCCTGGGGACTGGACAGGAAGAGCAACCTTTCTGGAGGAAAGAGATTTCAAAGACGTTACCTCCTTGTCAATAGTTTTGTAGCCACACATGGTGTTGACAACTTCTGTCTGAAATAGAAATGTGTATTAGCTAACTGTTCATGGTGCTATTATAAAAGACACTAGTATTCTCCCCACTTTATGGATGGAAAGAGCTGGGACACAGAGAGTTGCACTGTCTGTTTGGATGGAGCTGAGATCCCCAACCCAGGCAGTCTGGCTTGAGTCTGCATCTTAACTTCCGCCTCCAAGAAATGCCTAGGGAGGAAAGGGGGAGGCCCAGTTCCATGGCATTTGGGTGGGGGACCAGTCCTCCACAGCGGCAGCCTAGGAATCCAGAGAAAAGCGAGCTGCCCTAGGGTGCCCTGCTGCGGCCTCCCCTGAGGCACGGCTCTGCAGACGCTGTTACGCCCCGTCTGAGGTCAGGGCTGGGCTGTTTCTGCTCCACCAGCTCTTATGAAGGAATAAACCTCAGACCACAGCTGGGACCCAGGCCAGCTGTGGTTTACCTGAGGGCAAGGCTGGGGTCTCTGAGCACACGGCTGCCCAAGCTCCTCCCTGGGAAGAGAGCTGCTCTCAGGAGCTCCCAGCTGGTGACTCATCTCAGCGCAGGGAGAGCCATGATGGGCCCTAGACCCCTCAATCCCTCCCAGCAGGCTAAGTCTCACAGCTGGCAGGGCGCTCCCCATCACCACCTGTGCCCCTGTGCGTCTCCTCCTTCCACAGGGAGAGAGCAAGCTAGATGGCCTGGTCCTGCCCCTCCACATCTAAGTGAAGCTGCTGTGGGGTCAGGGTGTCACAGGCGTCAGCAGAGTGGCGGTGTGGGCTCTGGCATCACAATACCTAGTCCAGATCCTGCTCTGCCACTTACGAGCTCTGCGACCAGCCTTAGGTGTGCTGCCAAGGGACCGGCACATGGACGCACTAAGTACTTGTGCGATGAATGAATGGGCTCCTTGGTCTCTGCCATAAAGCAGTGGTGATCAGTGAATCTGCCCCATGGGGCTGCTTCGAGCATAAAGTGAGATATACACATAACGTGCCGATCCCAGGGCCAGTCACAGAGAGCACGGGAACGCCGCCTGCAGTGACCGTGTGCAAGGTCCCGCTTCCGGAAAGGCAAGGGCGGGCATCTACTCGCCTTCCAAAGGAGCGGGTTGGACCTCGGACGTCATCCAGATCAGCCTAAATGTCAGGGCTGGTGTGTGGGCAAAACCACCCCCTCAGTCCAGACCATCCTCCCGGTGCCCTCAGCCCCAGCATCGCCCGGCATCCACTGAGCATCGGCCAGCATTGGGGCCCGTCCAGGCTGTGAACGTGACCCCCACGGAGAGGGTCAAGCCTGGGAGCAGTTTCATGAGAGCACAATGGGAGCGGGGCTTTCTGCCTCATCCGTGCCTTCATTCAGTCATTCACTGAACAAGTATTAACTGAGCATCAATTATGCGCCAATCACTGTTCTAGATATTTGGAATGCAGAAGAACAAAACATGTCCTTGCCTTCATGGAACTTATATTCTAGAAAGGAAGACAATAAACACAATAACTAACTAAACCATATGGTGTGTAAGAAGGTGACAAAAGTAACTTCACTGTTCACCGTGGCTCTAGTCCTCAGGGCAGACCCACGGGCCCTGCCCTCAGGGAGCAGACCTGCAGCTGGCAGAGGCCTCCCTCACACCTGGAGCCCAGAACCCTTCTTCAGGCCCCGGCGGGACTCACCTCCCCCTGCCAGGGGAGTCCCCCTCCAAGGAGGGGTGTGGGTAAGATGCATCCACGGTCATCCGCCTGGGTCTGACCACAGAATCGAGATTCCAGAGGCTCTGCTGAAGGTTCCAGGCCCTGAGACCAGCTGTGCAGCGGCCTCTCCTGCCTGGCACAGGGCCACAAGGCAGGAAGTCAGAAAAGGGGACTCCCGGGCAGCCAAAGACGGATATGGCCACGTTCACAAGGGTCATTCATGTGTCTTCTCTCACCCTGACGCAGGACCGATGAGTGGGTTATCTGGGGTCTGAGCAGCTAATAGGAGGGAGAGAGGCCTTCAGAGACAGGCCCCCAAGGAGTAGCCAACAATAAGGGAGTGCATATCGACAGAAACTGGACATGAGCGCAAGCAGGCCCAGCAGTGTAGAAGCAGGCTGCCCGCCACCCCAACAGGCTCGGGGGCATCACTGCAGGCCATGGTGCTCCACATCCTCCAGGGAGGACCAGGAGGGCTGGAGGGGCAGTCCCGTGTGAAGGCAGGAAGAATTCTCTCCCACTCAGGGGAGAGACAAATGCCCCCCCAAATCCTCTATAGGAAGCCAGGAGGAAGACATTTCTTTTTGAGAAAAAAAAGTGACTTTCCCTGAGGAACTGGTGTGTTTTCTTCTGTTGAACAGTAACAATGTCACAGATCATCTCTCCCTTTCTCCTGAGGCTGCCAGGAAGCCTTAAGCCACCAAACGTGGCCTCATTTCCGGTGATTCCATAAGCCCTTTAGGCCTGCCTATCAGTATTTACACTTTTCTCTGTCGTCTAGCCCTCCCATTTTAGAATATAGTTTCCATGACCCTATTTCTTTTTATTTTAGTTTCTTATTTTATGCACTTCCTATGTGCTCATTCAGATCCTTGGTTGAACGAGATAATGTAAAATAGATTCATACACAAATGCAACAGATTCTACCAAGGAAGGAAACATTGTCATTTTCTTTTCACATTTAGAGAAACCATCCAGGTGTGGTGGCACAGGAAGGACGGAGCAGTTTTGTAACCCAGGACCAGAGACAGCCCCACCAGGTGAACACCTCCTCACCTGATGTCCCCATCCAGATGCTGGCTTTAGACTCCCTTTCTCCGCAGATAGCATCCATGTTTATACTCCCAGCCTGGACCTCTCCCCAAAGCTCCAGACTCCTACATCTAACTTCCTCTGACAGCCCTGCTGGAATGTCACCCAGGCTCTCAAGCTCCCTGTGTCCACACTGAGCTCCTGGTCCCCCAGCTGGCCTCCCTGCGGTCCTCCCCTCTAAGCAACGGCAGCCCTGCCTTTCTTGTGGTTCAGGCCAAACTCGGGGAGTCCTCCTTGATTTCTCTCTTTGACTTACCTCCCACATCTGATCTGTTAGCAAATCCTGTTGGCTTATTCGCAAAACACAGCCGAGTCTGACCATGTTTTACCCCCACCACCGCCACCACCTGACTCTAAGTTTCTGTCCTCTCCTAACTGGTGTGGTGGACACTGTGAGGAGCTGCCCAGAACCCGTGCGGCGGCTGGGAGCCCTGCCAGCGGGAGCCCTTAGCCGTCAGTCCCCGTGGCGACTGTCACACATGGGTAATTTTATGTGTCAACTTGACCAGGCCTTGAGATTCCCAAATATTTAGCCAAACATTTTTCTGAGTATTTCTGTGAGGGTGTTTTCAATGAGATTAACATTTAGATCAGTAGACTGAGGAAGACACATCGCCCTCCCTAATGTGGGTGGGCCTCATCCAACCAGTTGAAGGCCTGAATAGAATAAAAACCCGAATGAGAAAGAATTCTTCCTGCCCGACTGCCTTTAGACCTGAACTAAACCATCGCTCTCCTAGGTCTCGGGCCTGCCGGCTCTCGGACAGGAGCTGCACCATCGGCTCTCCTGGGTCTCAGGCCCTCGGACTCGGAAGGAACCAAACCATTGGCTCTCCTGGGCCTGGAGGTTGCCGACTCACCCTGCAGACCTTGGGACTTGCTTGCCTCCATAATTCCATGAGCACGTTTCTCACAACAAACCTCTTTACACGCACGCACGCACACATCCTATTGGTTCTGTTTCTCTGCTGCACAGAGCCAGCAAGTCCCCTTGCTTGCAGGACACTGTCCCCACGTGACGCCTGGTCACTGTGGGAGTGAGAAGGCCTAGCCCCCGGGCCCAGCACCGGGCAGCTCTGAGGGATCCTTCCAGATCACCCACAGATTCAGCGGTGGTTCCCACTGAGACCGCATCGTCGGTCACCTTCACCTGTGCCCAGCCCTGCCTCCGTCACCTCCCTTACAGGAGTTGATCCTCAGAGCACCTCCTGCTCAGCCTCCTGACCACTAACCAGCATCTCAGAGTCCGCTTCCCAGGCGGCCTAGCCTCTGACACCTGGACCGCTGCACTGGCCCCTAATCAGACTCTCCGCATCCACCTCTGCCCCACAGCAGCCAAGGTGATCCTGGCAAAGCACAAGTCATACCTGCCACTCGGCCACTGAAGCCCTGTCATTTGACTCCCTCTCACGTAAGGGAACACCAGACTCCTGACTGCAGCCTTCGGGGCATCAATGACCTCCCTGACTTCATCCGCTACTGTCCACTGCCCCCTCTGCCCTAGCCACGCTGGTTTCTGTCCTGTTTCTCCAACACACCAGAGCAATTTCCACCTCAGGGCCTCTGCACTTGCTATTCTCTCTGCCAGGAGTGCCCCTCCCCCAGATAGACATGGCTTACCCCCTCACTTCCTTCAGGGTTTGACTGAGAACCCACCTTCTCAGTATCTGAAAGTGCAATCCACACCCCACTTTACTTTTATCCTTAGCATTTATCACCTTCTCACACACTGTCTCTTTCACTTACTTATTTCCTTTGTCAATTTTCCCCACCAGGACCTCAGCTCTGTGTGGGCAGAGAGTTCTCTGTGTGTTTGCTGTACCCCTAGAACTACATCTAGCACATAGCAGGTCCTCAGTAAATATTTGTTGAATGAATGAATGAATACAAGTGGGACTTTCACATCTCCAGTTGGACATTCGGTCCCACTGCCCTGGGTGACGAAGCTCAGGCTCACCCCCACAGGCCTCTCTGCAAACACTGGGCTCCTCCCCAGCACTCCCCCTGCCCAGAGAGCTACCCTAAAATGGCGGCTAAAACTTCCCAACCAACCCCCGCTCCCGGCCCGCGCGTTTTTAGGGCTAGTGCACTTGGCACTGGATCCCTGACTCATAAGCGAGGCCCCCACCCCCACCAGCAGCTGCTGGGTTTACAGAATCCAGCAGTGGGCACAGAATGGTGGAGCTGTCAGGAGAGAAATTTTCCATGACTATTCGGGCCATGAGTAATTGCAAAGCTGCCTGCCTCGTTCCAATCCAGAAACCAGGCAGTTTTTGGACACAGGAGTCAAACACAGAGAGCTGACGAGCCCTCTCATTCGTACGCAGTGACGGCACAGGACAGCCTCCCAAGTGGCTCAGGAGGTGCCAGAGCTGAGAGGGTCCTGCTGGGCAGAGGCAGAGGCTGGCATTCATGTCACCAGACCCTCTTCCAAGTGCCCTGTTGCTGAGGATCACCAGGACCTCAAGCCCAAAGTCCACCAGAGTTGCCCGCAATGCAGGCCCTGCTCCGGCCCTCCAGCTAAGGCCGCAGAGCCAGCCAGCCCTGCTTAGTCCCCTGGCCTGGAGCCCTCTCCCTCTCTCGCCTAGCTTGTCCAGCAGCCCAGAGAATGGCTCTGATGCTGGCCACCTGCATTCCATCCCAGCCCTATCAACCTTAAGCAGGGCACCCAGCCTCTTGGCGCCTCGATCTCCTCCTCTGTGCAGTGGTAAGATAACAGCACCTACCTCCCAGGGCTGTGGAAAGGACTAAAGGAGTTAGGAGTCAGGAACCCGGAGCAGGTCTGCACTTGCTAAGCATTCAGTATGATTAACTACCACTCCTAATAGAGGGAAGGCCCCCACCCCCAGCTGTACCCCTTGAGGCTCAGGAAGCCTCGGCAGGGACCACCACCTCCCACCTGCCCCTCCCACCCCCCACCCACCCCTGTCCCGAAAGACAGGGAGGTGCCTGAGCAGTGGGGGCGGCCGCAGGAGCGGTGGGTACCGTGTTCCTGAAGCAGCAGGTGTAGGGCACACCGCAGGCCAGGGGCCCGGGGGCGCTGCAGTCGTGGTACTGGTTTTTGCTCCAGTCTCGGTAGTCTTCACCGCCACAGCACTTGAACTGAGAGAGGAGGCAAGCAGGGAAGGGAACCAGTGTCACGGCCAAGGCCCCGGCAGGTGGCACGCGGGCCCTGCCAGAGACACTGCAGTTTAGGATGTGGGTCCCCCTGGCAGGGAGCAGATGAGGCTGCAGGGCATCAGGTCAGAGCTCTCCAAAAGCGGCCTGGCCTCCCGGGAGGGAGGGAGCACCCCATCACCGGAGAGGTGTGAGAGCCAAGGCTGGGCAGCCTCCAGGTGGGATATCGGGGTGGTGACAAAACTCTAGAGGGAAAGTCCTTCCTCTTAACCGGATTCCATCTTCATGTCCCCAGTGCAGGTGCTCAACCTAAGAAGGTGGCCTTTAGGGTCCCAGAGTCTGGGATTCTATGCAAGCCGCCACAACCCAGGGCCCCTGCACCACACTGCCCCTCCCCCACCAGCCCCAGCTCTGCCTGTCCTGCCCTTAGCAAAGGGGCACTCACACCTCACATCCTGCCCTGGGCTCAGGACCCAAGTGACTCAAAGGCCAGTGTCATTTCCCCTTAGCTTAGCTCCTCCCTGCATCTCCCCCGTAATGGTGCCACACCTGGGGGAAGCAGCTACTCTACCGAGGTGCTGGCATGTGCCAGGCACGGTTCTGGGCACTGAGAGAGGAGGGTGAACAAAGGCACACGGCCCTGCCCATGCAGGGGGAATCTGGTAGAGGAGATGGAGAGTACCAACTAGTTGAAAGGCCAGTGAGAGCGCTGTGAACCAGGGAGGTGAAAAAATGGGGCAAGGAGCGGGGAGGGCGCCTGAAGGTTAGGAGGCCAGGAAAGGCTGTGAGATGACATTTAATCTGGAACATGAACAGGGAAAAGCCAGTCAACACGTGCAAAGGCCCAGTGTGGCAGCAGGTGCCAGAGGCCAGTGTGTCTGGAGCAGAGCGAGTGAGAATGGAGGCGATGAGGTTGAGGGTGCTGCACAAGCTGGACTGTGCAAAGCCTTGTCAGCCAGAGTAGGCAGGGGACTGGGACTGCATTGTGAGTGATGAGAAGTCACTGGAGGGCTTAACCAGGGAAGCCATATGGTTGGAGGTCCTAGTAGAAACAGAAGGCAGACACTGATTCAGAGTCTCCACAGAGCCCTTTAGGCTATGAGTCTTGGGGACCTGGGAGTGCCTCTCCGGGGTGCAGTGCAAAGGGCATTTGCCTTGCAATCAGACAGATCAGAGTTCAAATCCTCACACCACCCCTCCTAGCTGTGTGAGTTTGGGCAAGTTGATCAGCCTCTCTGGGCCCCAGATCCTTGTCTGTAAAGCAGGAAGAGCAATGCCAGCTTTGCACAGCTGAGCTGAGGATCACAAAGAGAGGCCGTGCATGAAGCACTCAGCATAGGGCCTGGCACCAGGCAAGTGCCCAATGAACATGAGCCACCTCCCATCCCACCCCGGGAGAAATGAAATCCCCAAGCCAGCCGATGGCTGGTTCCAACAAAAACATCTTGCTCCACCCGACAGCCAGAGTTGGCAAGCACATTTCTGGCAGAGAAGGGTGCACCTGTCGTGACCACAGTGAAGGCTTAAGCCAAGGGAGTGGCCACTGCGGGTGACCCTGGGTGTGGTGACATGCTGGTCCCCACTGAGGGCTGGCATGGGAAACCAGGCCAGCTCAGGCCCCCAAGATCATGTCCCATGATGTGCTGCCTGGGCTGAGCGGACCACGCCCTCACACCCGGCTCCTCCTCACCCAGGAGAAGAGGACGCTGAGGAGCCCCCAGCTGACGCTCACAGCCTCACCGCATGCCTGGCTCCACTCTAAGCACCTCTGAATAAGCAAGGCCATCTCCCCGCGACTCCAAGAGGAAGGGACCATTAATTAGAGTCCCCTGAGCAGATGAGGAACCCGGGGCCCAGGAGTAAATGAGACGGACATGTCAAAGCCACGGAGGGCAGGGACTGCCCTGGCACCTGCTACAGTTTTTGCACCAATGGACTTGGGTGGACCCTGGGGGAGAGGGATGGCATCCCAAAATGACAGTTACCACATTGAAAGAGGTGTCATGGAGGAAAGGGGAAGTCTTGTTCTGTTCCCTGACATGGGGGAAAGTGGAATCAGGGAAGAGCTCTCGCCACATCCCTGCTGTCCTTGACTTGGCAGGGAGTGAGCTCCCCGTCACTGAAGGGATTTGACAGAGGGCACTTTAAACTGGGTGGCTTGGAGGTCACTCCCACCTCAAGGAAGGAGCATCTTTGCCCACTGGAGAGGGGCACTATGGGAGCCTGCAAGCTTGTAGCTACACCTGATCTTGTTCTTTTTTTTACGGGGAAGCCCATGTAACTGGAGAGGGACAGGGCAAGGATATTCCAGACAGGCATGTAGACAGAGGACTGTTTGAGAAGGTCAGGCCCTGGTGCTCCCATCCTTGGTGGCCATCCGTGGCCCACTCTTGCCTCCCAACTTGGCCAGCCACCAGCTTTAGGAATGAATAAGCCACGTGAGCCCTCACCCTCACCCTCTTGAGCGGGGTCCCAAGTTGGGGGCAAAGGGCATGGGAGGCACATCTCTGACCCAAAACACCTGGCTCACCTCCTTCTGAACGAAGTCCATGATGTTTTTGAAGTCCAGATCGTCATAGTAGTTCTCAATTCCTCTTCGAATGTTGTCATTCAGAAAGTCGATGGTCTATTTAGATGGAGAAATTATAAAAGAAGAGGACCACAGCCTCCCCCCCCGGAGTCCAACCCAAGATTTCCCAGAAGTCTGGACCGGAACGGAGTGCCCACGCGGCCGGGTGGCCCCCACCCCCGCCTGCACGGGGCCCTCGTCCACTCCCCACGCTGCACCACGGCCTCCCCGCCCACACACGCTCTCCTTGCCCCCAATGCCCCCTGATGCCGGAGCCCCTCTGCCGTGTCCCAGCAGGCGTGATTCACCCCATTTCCTTTACAAATCAGACAAGCCAGGCCCCAAGGGGCTGCGGCCCTGCCTGGGGGACCCGGCTCTGAAGCAGCCACGCTGGGCTGGGACTCAGCCGCCCCCATTCCCAGCCTGGCGCTCCTTCCACCTCCAAAGACAGGCCTGAGCTGAGCCTTCCCTGTGGCCTCCAGACCTCCTCTCCACTCTTGTCTACCATCTGACCCCTTGTGTTACAGATAAGGAAACTGAGGCCCCCAGAGGGGGCTGACCCTCCCCAGGTCACAGAGCAGGGTGGTTAGGGGCCCAGCCAGGACTAGACATGAGGCCTCCACATTCCCACCCGGGCCTGTCTCCATCACCGCCGCACTCTGGGCCCCACGGCAGGGCCTGCCTCCCAGCTTGGGCCGGGACAATCCCCCCAGGAAGAGAGAGCGCTGGCACGCCGCCCTCTCCCAGTCACGCTGAGCCTCCTGGATCAACAGCCCGGCTGTTGTGCTGAAATCAGGAGCACAAAAGGCCCCACAGCGGGAAGGGGCGGGGGCGGGAGGGTGGGGAGCCCAGCTCCACGCAAAGGGCGACAATTGGGCCTTTCAGAGCAGGGAGGCCCGCGTATCATCAGAGATTGTGCTGGCACAAAGGGGGCATTCTCGGCTCTGGAGCCAGACGATCCCTGGGGGAGGTGTCCACGGGCACACTGGGACAGCAGGGCCCTGAGTTCCAGGCCCGGTCCTGCCACTGCAGCTCCGCCACAGCTACTTCCCCTCACTGGGCCTCAGTTTCCCATTTGTGAGCCAACCCTGCAGGCCTATTTTATTTTTCCTTTTTCTCCCCAAATCCCCCCAGTACATAGTTGTATATTTTAGTTGTGCATCCTTCTAGTTGTGGCATGTGGGACGCTGCCTCAGTGTGGCTTGATGAGTGGTGCCACGTCCGTGCAGAGGATCCGAACCAGTGAAACCCTGGGCCACCAAAGCGAAGCACATGAACTTAACCACTCAGCCACAGGGCTGGCCCCAGCCCTATCTTTAAGACATGTTCCAGCTCCGAGGATCAAAGACGGCCGAGAGGAGCTGTCAACCTCCTGGTCAAGAACATGCCCTGCAGCCAGCCAGGCCGCAGACACTTCACTGAACCGCTGAGGCTCCGTGTCCTCACCTGCAAAATGGGGAGGACCATCCTCCGCCTCGGGGACGCGGTAACATTTAAATAAGCCAAAGCTACAAAAGTGCCTAGCGGGACACCAGGCACACAGTAGGTCCTGGTATTCTTATTGTAGATCTTTCTTTTTCCAGGAGACATATCCCTATGGTAGCACTTCATACCCATCAAGTCATCAGTGGAAAATGGCTAATCCCAAGGGAAACTGAGGTCCCAACTCTTGTCCAAAACACCTACTGCAATGAAGGCAGCCTCCGGGGCAAGAGCTGGCCCCTGGCCTGGGACCTCTCACAAACACCCTGCAGCCCAGAATGGTGATGTGACTTGTCCAAGGTCACCCCACTGGCCAGTGGCAAAGCGATGCTGGAACCAAGGTGCCAAACTCCTGGCCTGATACACATTAAGAAGCCAAGATAAGAACCCGAGGTTCAGTTGGGTACCATCTCTCCAACCATCTCCTGTATCCATAGAGGAACAAAGCATGCCACAGCTGCCTCCCTCCTGACACACACTGCTCCAAGCCACGGTCACGAAGGACACTGGCTCAGGGAAACTTGGCTCTGTGACCAGAAGGAAAACCCTCTGCTGATGACAAACAGCCACTCTGGAGCAGACCTGGCAGCTGAGGAAGGCTGGATGTCAACCTTGGGAGGACAGAGAAGACACAGGCATGGGGCCGGCCCCTCTCCCATCTGAAAGGCTCTGCACTCACCAGGCCTACATGGGTCTGGCACTGGAGCCCAGGGCAGGGGCCAGGTGAAATGGCTGCTGCTGGCCACGTGGTCTGGGCAGAGCAGGGACCCACGTGGCCTCAGGCCCCCCCTTCCCAAAGGTCCCCAGGTCTTTAGGCCTTTCCAACCTTGCGTGTCTGCTTCTCTGGGTGATGAAGGGACAGGCCAGCCAGCTCCGGGGCATGGTCGGGGGTGTCTAAGAAACAGGACGTCAGGGTGGGGTCAGTCTGCCACCCAGGGTAGGGCAAGGGAATGAGCTCATGGTATTGAATGGGGTGCTGCACAGGGCCCTTGGCTGGGCTGAGGGGCAAGGGGATGATGCTAGGCTCAGGGACACGTCTAAGGCCACGTGCATGGCAGGGAGGGAGGCTTTCTTCCACTCTCAAGGCACTGCAGACACAGTCTTGGCCCACCATGTCCCTCTGCACCTACGCCAGCCCACTGGCCACCTCCCACCTCCTCCACTGGGTAACCTTCCATCCCTCCCACGGGGTCACATGCTCTTTGGACTCCCTCAGAGCTGGAGATGAGGGTGAGCAACGAGGGCAGGAGGCCCAGGGCAAGGTCAGCAGAGCGGATGCCAGGGGTCCAATGGGAAAGGCTCACCCTCCCACTTTGGTGAGCAGCCCTGACCTCTCTTCCCAAACCTTCTCAGTCTCTGAGCGATTTCCAAAGGCCCTGACTCCAAAAGAGGCCTCTTGGTGAAAATCAGGCCTTCCGTCTAGCAAGCTGAGGTGGGCCCCTGCAGGGAAGGGAGGCCCCGCTGGAGGCCTCAGAATGGACAGGAAGAACAGATGGTCCCAGCTTCACAGCGGCAGCTGCCCCCGGTTCCCATCAGGGACTTTTCTGGGTCACACTGGCTCTTGCAAATGTGCGCTGCCTTTGGCACGTGTGTGTGTGTGTGTGTGTGTGTGTGTGTGTATGAGAGAACATGTGTGTGAGAGTATATGTGTGTACTGGAGAGACGTGTGGGACATTTAGGTGGTTCCTGTGCTGTGATGGGGGTGGCGGGATGGATGAGAAACTCCAGTGAGGTGACAAGTTGAGCGGTTCATTAATTAACCGTTTAAGTGCTAACGCTGTGGTCAGCTATGTTCTGAGGGACCGGGGCAGCCACTCAGAGGACGTGCCCTGTGGAAGCGCGGCAGGAAGGAGAAAATTCTGGCTTCCTCTGCTGCATCCAGAGGCCAAACACACCAGTGCCACCTGCCCTGCTCTAAACCAGGTCATGCCAGCAGGGGCAGCTGCAATGAGGACTAGGAAACCACCTTTCATGAATGGCTGGCATGGCCTTAGAAGCCACATGGCCTGAGCTAAATTAAGCAAAGGGTAAGCGAATATCAAAGGCCACAGGATTTTCAGAGCACGTTGTTTAAGACACCAGACTCAAGCTACAAAGAAGCGTCCTCTCTAGTTCTAGTTTTAGAGATACCCGAGGCCTCCGCCTCACCCCTCTCTGTAGAGGTGCTTGGAGTACTTTAAATGAATGAGGAATGGAAGGGGTGGGGACAGGTGGCAGCAGCACCCCCAGGACGGGAGGCTGGAGGAGCAGGGAGAGGAGGAAGAGCGCAGGGGCAGCAGCTGGAGCTCCCACCAGGCCTCTGGGGATGGAGCTGTCCTGGTTTCTTGCAGGCTGCTGGCAGCTTCCATTGCTTCCGTATCAGCTTCTGAGACCCAAGGCTGGGGCGGCCTGGCTGCTGGCAGCCCAGCCAGAACCACTGCCAGCATGGTTCTCATAACATGGAGCAGGTGCTCAGCCTAGGACTTCTTTCCTTCCTTTGTGCCTGGGCTGAGCCACCATCTCGGGGCTCCCCTTAGTCCCCCTAGAAGATGGAGACGCATCCTCATTGCCCAGACCCCCTCCTCCATTGCAGCCCTGAGATGGGCCCAATCTGACAACCAAGGGTTGAGGAGAACCTGGGCAGAGGAAGAAAGAGGATGGAACCTGAAAGTTCTTTAGAATATTTGCCAGACCCTCCTCAGACCCGACCAGAAGTCATGGGTTTAATCCCCGTGGTGGGGGAGGGTCACACTTCAGCTGCCCTCCAGCTCTCCTTCTGGGTTCCTGCTCTCACTCCCAGTGGCTGTCCACAGTGGGGTGCACCAGCTGTGGGAGTCTGGCCAGATCTGTGCAGAACTTTCTCTACTTTGCTCTAGGTGAGAAGGATATGTATGTTCAGGTGCTCAGCCAAGCGGGCCACGTGCCATGCGTGTCTCCTTTTTCCATGCCTCTGACTTCATGGTGAAGCCCAGAGCCAGCTGGTGCCAGTGCCATGATGAAAGAAACAGGCTAGGTGCCACCCAGTTCCTTCACCTGGTGCTGGGTATGACCACAGCACCTGTGATCAAGGGCAGGATAGAGGCCGCTCCTCCCCTGCCCCGGTGAGAGAGGGAAGGAGGCCTGGGATGGGGGTACAGATGTACGAGTTACAGCCCAGTGCCCTTGGGGTGTCCCTGCTCAGTTCTGCCTGCTGGGAACACACAGACAGGAGCTGCCCACCTCCAACACCCCTGACACCCTCAAGAGAGGCCCTGGAACAAGCTGGGGTGATAGCAGATCGAGTGGGGTGAGACCCAGACAACTGTGGAGGTCATTCAGGTCTCCTCCCACTGGCTGGGGTCAGAATGCTGCACTTCTCCTGCTCCTGATGCCCGGGCCCTTGGGGCCCCCTGCTCTGTGCCCTGCTCCCCAATACATGGCCACTAGACCCTGTATAAGCAGAGAAACCACTTCAGTCTGCCCGCCAGGTCACGCCTGTCAGCAGAAACCTCACCCAGGGTCAGGGGTTGACGGAGAGTTTCTTCCTGACACTCGGGAATCAGTTTATCTTTCAAGGCCTGCCTGTGGCCACACTGTGTGCACCTTCCTAGGAAGCCAGTGTAAAGTCATTAGCCTGATGATTTGTCACCATAAATAGATTCTTAGAGTTCACAGGTAGCCTCTGGGGCTAGAGACTGAACTTGTTATAGTGTGACTCAGAGAAATCTACCTTCTTCTCTTAGCAAGGAAAAAATGGAATTGGGAACTCACCTCCTCCAGGTGACTGACCTTGATTGCTCTTCACCTTTTTCTCCACCTTATACTGTCCCTTCCTGCCACCATCAACACCAACGCCCAGCCTGCTCCTTCCCTATCCTCACCATTGATCTGTCTCCTGTTTTACCAAATCACATTGTATTACAATTGGAAGGGACATTATTTTTCTCTACATGGTATTTTTCCCTTGATTATAAAAAAATAAAAAGAAAATTTGGGAGCTAGGGAAAAATATAAAGGAGAAAATAAAAATCACCCTAGTCTCAATCCTTAGAGGAAACAAGAGTTAATATTTCTATTTCCTTCAGAGTTTTCCAGGCCCACTTTTTTCACTGTGGAGATCTTACTGCACTTATAGTTTTATATCTCGTTTTTAAATTATTTCGAATTATGTATCATGGGCATTTGATAGCACAGCCCACCACGAGCCTCCAAACAACTGAGACCCCTGATGGTGAGGGTCTTTCCTGAGTTACACGTCAAGATCTTTCCCTGATAGGGCCCCATGAGGGGACACTCCATCCAAGGTGAAGGAACACACTTCACCCCCATGGTGCCCTCAGGGTTGGGGACAATGGAAACTCTCACCCCTGACCTCAGGCCTATAGCATCCTTGGCTGTGAGGACTAAAGAGCCCCTGGAGGTTTGGTCTTAGCTCAGCCCCCTCACTGGAAAGAAGGGTGGTGTCACGGTTCCCGTTGGCCTACAGAGCACTGGAAAACCAGCCCACCTGTGTGAAGTATGCTGGAAACCAGAACTGCTGGTTCTGTTGTTCATTTAGGGTGTTGCTTATTAAAACCACTGATGCTGCTGACCATGACGTGGCCCTGGGCTCCAGGCAGGAAAGCACGAACTCATAACTTCTGGACAGCCATGGGCTGGCCAGGAATCCTGCGGCCTGCACAGAAAGGAACCACCACAGGCAAATGGAATAAACATCTCTCCCCTCAGTGCTGCTGAAAAGTGAACCAACACCCTGGAGCTGCCAGCTCAGAGCAGATGGTCTGAAAAGTAGAAGAGGAGAAGGGAGGAGCAGCTCGCAAGACTAGACTGGAAAGACAACCAATGGGACAAAGAAGAAGTCAAAAAAGAAATCAAAAAAGATCTCGAGACAAACAAAAGCAGAACCACAACATCACAAAATTTATGGGATGCAGCAAAAGCAGTTCTAAGAGGGAAATTTATAGTGGTGCTACATTAAGAAAAAAAAGAAAGATCTCAAATATACAATCTAACTTTATACCTCAAGGAATTAGAAAAAGAAGAATGAACTAAGCCCAAAGTTAGTAGAAGGAAGGAAACATCAAAGATCAGAGTGGAAATAAATGAAATAGAGACTAGAAAGACAATAGAAAAAAATCAACAAAACTAAGAGTTGGTTTTTGGAAAAATATAAACAAAATTGACAAATCTTTAGCTAGAGTAAGGAAAAAAAGAGAAGATTCAAATAAATAAAATCAGAAATGAAAGATAAGCCATTACAACTGATACCACAGAAATGCAAAGGATCGGAAGAGACTACTACGAATAATTATACACCAACAAACTGGATAACCTAGAATAAATGGATAAATTCCTAGAAACATACAACTTACCAAGACTGAATCATGAAGAAATAGAAAATCTGAACAGACCAAAAATGAGTAAGGAGATTGAATCAGTAATCAAAAGGCTACCAATAAAGAAAAGTCTAGGGCCAGATCGCTTCACTGATGAATTCTACCAAACATTTAGAGAAGAATTAATACCAAGCCTTAAATTCTTCCAAAAAATTGAAGAAGAGGGAACACTTCCAAACTCATTACTCTGATACCAAAGCCAGCAAGGACACTACAAGAAAAGAAAACGAATATCCCTGGCTAATATCCCTGATGAACACAGATGCAAAAACCTTCAACAAAATATTAGCAAACCGAATTCAACAGCATGTTAAAAGGATCACAAACCATGATCAAGTGGGATTTATCCCTGGGGTGCAAAGATGGATCAACATACACAAATCAGTCAATATGACAGGTCACATTAACAAAATGAAGGGTGAAAATCATGGGGCCAGCCCAGTGGCGTAGTGGTTAAGTTTGTACTCTCTGCTTCAGTGGCCTGGGGTTTGCAGGTTCAGATCCCAGGAGTGGACCCAGCACCACGTGTCAATCCATGCTGTGGCGGCGTCCCACCTAAACTAGAGGAAGATTACCACAGACGTTAGCTAAGTCTTCCTCAAGCAAAAAGAGGAAGATTGGCAAGAAATGTTAGCTCAGGACCAATCTTCCTCATAAAAACAAAACAAAGCAAACACATATGATCATCTCAGTAGACCCAGGAAAAGCATTTGACAAAATTCAACATCCTTTCCTGATAAAAACTCTTAACACATTAGGTATAGAAGGGATGGACTTCAACATAATAAAGGCCACACATGACAAAGCCACAGCCAAAAACATACTCAGCAGTGAGAAACTGAGAGCTTTTCCTTTAGGATCAGGAAGAGACAAGAATGCCCACTCTCACCACTTCTATTCAACACAGTACTGGAAGTCCTTGCCAGGGCAAGAAAATTAGGCAAGAAAAAGAAAGGAAAGGCATCCAAGTCAGAAGGGAAGAAGTTAAATTGTCTGTTTGCAGATGACGTGATCTTAACATAAAGAAAATCCTAAAGACTCCAGCAAAAACTGTTAGCGCTTATAAATGAATACAGTAAAGATGCAGCATACAAAAAACAACATACAAAAACCAGTTGTGTTTCTACACACTAACAATGAACTACCCAAAAAAGAAATTAAGAAAACAATCCCATTTACAATAGCATCAAAAAGAACAAAATACTTGGAGAAAAATTTAACCAAGGAAATGAAAGAGCTGTATTCTGAAAACTATAAAACATTGATGAAAGAAATTGAAGATGACACAAGTAAATGGAAAGATATCCCTGTTCACAGATTGGAAGAATTTACATTATTAAAATGTCCGTACTACCCAAAGCAACCTACAGATTCAGTGAAATACCTCTCAAAATTCTAGCGACATTTTTCATGGAAATAGAAAAAAATCATAAAATTCATACGGAAACACAACAGCCTCCAAATAGCTAAAGTAATCTTGAGCAAGAAGAGCAAAGCTGGAGGCACCACAGTTCCTGATTTCAAGCTTTATTACAAAGCTATGGCTATCAGAATTGTATGGTACTGGCATAAAAACAGACACGTAGATCAAGGGAACAAGATAAAGAACCTAGAAATAAACCAACACATAAATGGTCTACTAAGTTTCAGCAAAGGCATCAAGAATACACAATGGGGAATAGCCCCTTCAATAAATGGTGCTGGGAAAATTAAATATCCACATGCAGAAGAAAGACTTCAACGTTAGACCTGAAATTGTAAAACTCCTCGTAGAAAACAGAGGAAAATCTCTTCGACATTGGTCTTGGCAATGATCTTTTGGATCTGACACCAAAAGCAAAAATAAACAAATGGGACTACATCAAACTAAAAGGTTTCTGCACAGCAAAGGATACAATCAAAAAATGAAAAGGCCACCTACATAAGTTCGCACGCTCCACTTCGGCGGCCCAGGGTTTCCCTGGTTTGAATCCTGGGTGCGGACATGGCACCACTCATCAAGCCATGCTGAGGTGGCATCCCACACACCACAACTGGAAGGACCCACAACTACGTACCGGGGGGTTTTGGGGAGAAACAGGAAAAATAAAAATAAAATCATTAAAAAAAAAAAGGCAACCTACAGAATGGGAGAAAATATTTGCAAATTATATATCTGATAAGGGGTTAATATCCAAAATATACAAAGAACTCATACAACTCAAGAGCAAAAACCAAATAATCTGATTTAAAAATGGGCAGAGGACCTAAATAGATATTTTTGCAAAGAAGGCATACAAATGGCCAACAGGTACATGAAAAGATGCTCAACATCATCAGGGAAATGCAAATCAAAACCACAGTGAGATATCATCTCACATGTGTCAAACTGTCTACTATCAAAAAGACCAGAGGTAACAAGTGCTGCTGAGAAGAAGAGGGAACTTTCTGTGCACTGTGGATGGGAATGTAAATTGGTACAACCATTATGGAAAATAGTACCAAGGTTCCTAGAAAACTAAAAACAGAACTACCATATGATCCAGCAATGCCACTTCTGGGTATATATCCAGAGGAAATGAAAACACTATCTGAAAGAGCTATCTGCCATGAAGAGAACTCCCAAGTTCATTGCAGTGTTATTCACAACAGCCAAAATATGCAAACGACTGAAGCATCTGTCGACAGATACATGGACACACACACATACACACAAAATGGAACGATATTCAGCCATAAAAAAGAAGGAAATCCTGCTATTTGTTAAAACATAGATGAACCTGGAGGACATTATTTTGAGTGAAATAAGCCAGGCAGAGAAACACAAATATTGAATAGTATCACTTATATGTGGAACCTAAAAAAAAAAAGTGGAAGCCATAGAACCAGAGAGTAGAAAAGTGCTTGGCAGGGCAGGGGGTGGGGAGACAGGGAGAGGCTGGTGAAAGGGTGCAGACCTCAGCGATAAGGTGAATAAGGTCTGAGGCTCTAATGTAGCATGGTGGCCACAGTTAATAATACTGCATTGCATACTTGACATTTGCTAAGAGAGTAGATCTTAAGTGGTCTTAGAAAAAAAGTTAACTGTGAGGTGATGGACGTGCTAATTAACTTGACTGTGGTAATCATCTCACAATGTATACATACATCAAATATCACAGTGTACAGTTTAAATATATTACAATTTTATCAATTATCCTTCAATAAAGCTGGGGCAGGGGGGAAATGACTGAGTTGCCTCTGTCTTGCTGTGTATGCTTGGGAGGGCTTCCTAACCTCTCTGTGCCTGAATGGGACTTGAGATGATGGGAATCTCCCCTCCCCTCTCCTGAGGCTCATAAAACAGGAAGAAGACCGTTGGATTCCACGGGTGTAGACACACCTGTGGCTAAGGCCCACCTCAGGAAGCCCAGGCAGACAAGTGTGTTCGCTGCACCCACCTGAGCCAGAATACCAGCTGTACATGAAGAGTTTGGCAGGTGACAGACAAGGGGTTGTTTGAGGCTCTGTACAATCCAGTGTCTGGGATAGCGACTGCTGCCTTGGGCTCAACTTCTGACAAGAAGGACAATTTGGCCACAGCCCTGAGGCACGCGCCCAAGAGCGATGCCCAGGAGCACCTGGAGCCAAGCTGCCTGGTGGGGAGGGCGGTGGAGACGAAGACACAGGAAGAAGATGACGGGAGGAATGATGGAGCCCCGGGTGGGAAGTCAGCCTGTTTGGCCACCAGCTTCTTGTGGGACCTTGGGCACGTCCTTTCCCTTCTCCAGGCTTCGGAGTGGAGGAGCTAATATGTAATGAGGGTCCACCAGGGGCCAGAATGAATCCAGGTTCTTCACATGCATCCTCTCATCAAATCCTCACCCCAAACTCCACGAGCCAGGAGTCGTGCTCCCCCAAGGAACCTGAGGCTCCGAGAGCAAAGTGACTGGCCCGAGGCCGCAAGCCAGTATGAGGCACACAAAGCCAACAGTGGAAGGAGCTGGAGACCAGGAGCCCTGAGACCCTGCCCGGCTCAGAGGGGCGCTGATTCTGCACAGCCTTCCAGAACCAAGACCCCAGGCATGTGCCCCTCAGGCTCGCTCTTGCCCTCACCCCTACATCCAGCACAACAGAGTCCTATCGGCGCTGCCTCCAAACATCCACCAAATCCTGCCATTTCTGCCAGGCGCACGGCCTCCCCCTCGGTCCAGGCCATCGTCCCCTCTTCCCTGGAGGGCCACCACAGCCTCCCTGCTGGTCTGCCCACATCCTCCCCTGAGTCTACTGTCCATCTTTCACTCAGCAGCCAGTAAAATGGAAATCAGGTCACATCACTTCCCCACATAAAACCCTACAAAGGCTTCCTACCGCCTTTAGAAAAAGTCCAAGCTCCTGCATCACGGCCTAGGGTCCTCCGTGATCTGCCCTGGCCAGCCCTTCCAGCTGCACCTTCTGTCCCCTCCCCATCACTCACTCGCTTCAGCCAAGTGGCCGCCACACGTGTCCACAAACCTGCCAAGCCCCTGTCTGCTTCCGTGGTTCCCTCTGCCTGGCCCTCCCTGGCCCCTGGGCCTCACCTGGTAGGCTCCTTTTCATTCTCTCCTGACTGCCCTCCCTGCCTCCAGCCCAGGCACTCCCTGTCACCCTGCTGTGTTTTCTTGTTCTCTGGTTTACTTGTTTTGTGCCCGTCTCCCCAGCAGAATGGATGCTCCACATGGAATTATCCACCCAGCTCTCTGCATGCCCCCAGTTTACAGCCCCCGGCACATACAGTGGGTGCTCAACCTACACATGGCTGATAAATGCGTCACAGGCCCACCTGGTTCCGGAAGATCAAGGCCACCACGCCACCAATAAGCTCAATTATGAGGCAAATCCCAAGGATGTACATAAACTGCAAAACAAAATCCAGAAATTTGACCAGGGGCAGGGGAGCGTCATCTGACCCAAGGTCAAGTGCAGGAAGGAGAATGTCGCTGTCAGAGCTCTCATCGGCTCCTGCGCCCTTCGCCCCTTCCTCCCGTGAGGACACAGGATGTGGACAGGCATTCCCCAGGAAAGGCCGTTTCTGGAGCCAGTGGTCAGGAAGAGTGAGTCAGCCGTCTCAGCCAGACTGTTATCGAGGTTTGTCGCAGGGGTCCTCAGTGGGGTCTAGGTAGAAAAACACACCCCCTGCCCCCCACCACCCCCACGAGGAGAGCTGCCCTCGCTCCAGCTGACCCAGAGGGGACAGGCCTGGCTTGACAGGCAGGTTGGGGCAGCATTTCCAGCTCTGCCCACAGAGCCCCTGAGAAGTGGCTTTCAGACCCCCAGAGTGGGTGAGGGGATGTCTGAGGCTTAGAGGATATGCACCCGCCACCCCTGCCCTTCATCGCAGAACAGGCATTGTCGTCCAAACTGATGCCAGCAACTTCCAGCCTCAGGCAGCACTAAGAGCCTGCTTACCGGGGCTTTTAGGGACTTCCCATGCGAGGGGAGATAATGAGGTCAAACTTTATGTGGGTGCAGAGTGAATGGATCTGCCTACTCAGTACCCCCAGCTATGGGGAGCCATCCCTCATCCCACAGTAAGGGGGGCAGATGAGGCTGACCCCACCCCCTGACCCCAGGGTAGACACTTGGCCGAGCAGACCCATCAGAATCCCAGGACTTCAGCCAGAGCTACCAGGAAAGATTCCCTGGGACCATGAGCTATAAGGACTCCATTGGTCTGAAGCTACTGACAACCATCACAAACGGAGCCTGAGTTGTCGAGGACAATTCCAGGCATCCAGCTGGGAGGTGGCAAGAGACAGAGAGAGCTCAAGGGCACCACTGAAACCCCAGGACCAGTGGAGGGTTGCTGGTTACTTGAGCTAATGGCTCACCAAAACCAACTTTCTTTGGTTTTCCTTGCTCTCATTTGAGTATGGTTTCTCCCACTTCCAACTGAGAGTCCAGACCAACACGGCATTTAAGCAAATAAGAATAGTATTCCAATCAGCCTTTACATGCAGAAGTAGAGGTGGCCTGGGCACTCTTGGGCCAATGTGGACAGATAGGCTGGTCCAGGAAACCCTCTAGAAGAGCTGGTTTGAGGCAAGGACTGAAAACACTGGGCTGTCTGAGGGCCCAGGGGCCCTCCTGGGGACTCCAAGGACTCCCCACCCACTGGCTGAGGGGTGCATGGGGCCACTCACCGATTGGAGAAGGCACAGGTTGTCACGGAGGGAAGCCAGCACACCAATGAAAGAGACGATGAACATGATGACCCCCAGGAGGATGAGGATGATGGCTGGGGCCAGAAAGGCACTTTCGAGGGTTTTATATTTCTGCCGCTCGACCTCTGCGTAGATCCCCACTGATAGGACCAGGGCCCCAATCAGCTGCAGCAAGAAAGCAGACAGTGAGAGAGAAGAAGGACTGGGAGTCACTTGATTTTCCCACAAAGAGTTCGTCTGGGGGCTATGGTGCCTGCCACTGGGGGGGCTCACCCCAGATGACCCCATATGAGGGAACCTGTTATGCGCTAAATTGTATTCCACAAAATTCATATGCTGAAGTTCTAACCCCTAGTACTTCAGAAAGTGACTATATTTGGAGACAGTCTTTAAAGAGGTGATGAAGTTAAAATGAGGTCACATGGGTGGGCCTTAATCCAAAACGGCTGTCGTCCTTATAGGAAGAGATTAGGACACAGACACACACAGGGAAGAGCACCTGAAGACACAGGGAGAAACTACAAACCAAAGAGAGAGGCCTCAGAAGAACCCAACCTGCCAACATCTGAATCTTGAACTTCCAGCCTCCAGCACCGTGAGAGAATACAATCCGTGTGTGTTGTTTAAGCCACCTGGTCCAGGGTGCTTTGTTACGCAGCCCGAGCAGGCTAATACAGACCCTATTTAGAAGTGCTGCCTTAGAGGAAAGTACTGGCGGGTCAGGGGAAATGGCACTGGTTAGAGGGTCGGAGAACCTGGGTTCGAGTCCCAGCTCTGCCACTCGCTAGCCCTGGGCCTTGGACAGGCATCCAACCACACGAGTCTGTGTTCTCATCTGAAAAATGAGTATGAAGCCCCTCGTTTCAGCCCTGCCCATGCCACAGGTTTCTGCAAGGCTTGAGTGAGGTAAGAAAAGTGGGAACACCACACACCCCTGGAAGCACGGGCCACTGTGATGCGTGTGACACAGGCAGGTCCCAAAAGGACACTTCAGACTGCTCAGAGAGACAGGCGTCTCACACAGCACCACAAACACAGAATTTCTCTTTAGGACCACTGGGAATGCGAAGGTTGGAAGAGGAAGAATTTTGAGGGGATGTGTAAGCCAAACTCTTCATTCTCAACTTTCCTAACAATGGAAAGATGCCCACTCTAACATCCCATCAGAAAAAGCAGGCGAGGGCCGGCCCAGTGGCACAGCAGTTAAGTGCGCACATTCCGCTTCTCAGTGGCCTGGGGTTCACAGGTTCGGATCTCAGGTGCGGACATGGCACCACTTGGCACACCATGCTGTGGTAGGCGTCCCACATATAAAGTAGAGGAAGATGGGCACGGATGTTAGCTCAGGACCAGTCTTTCTCCAGCAAAAAGAGGAGGACTGGCAGTAGTCAGCTCAGGGCTAATCTTCCTCAAAAAAAAAAAAAAAAAGAAAGAAATTTAGGGGCTGGCCCCATGGGCAAGTGGTTAAGTTCGCACACTCCACTGCAGGCGGCCCAGTGTTTCGTTGGTTCAAATCCTGGGCGCAGACATGGCACTGCTCATCAAACCACACTGAGGCGGCATCCCACATGCCACAACTAGAAGGACCCACAACGAATAATATACAACTATGTACTGGGGGGCTTTGGGGAGAAAAAGGAAAAAGAAAATAAAAGAAAAAGCAGGTGACAATGCTCTTGGAGAACCCCTTTTTACTCTCAGCCTGAAAACTCTCATACTAAATCTTCGGGAAGCTTTATCAGCTGAAACCACCCCTAACCCTCAGGTGAGTCTGGGGCTATACTGCCACATCACCCTGGGATCCTACAATAGTGTCCTAACTGGCTGCCTTCAGCCCATTCTCCACACCAGAGTGACCAGGTAAAATCTGATCAGAGCAGGCTGGTTCTCTGTGCACCGAGAGGGAAAGCCACAGCCCTAATCACAGCCTGAGGCCCACAGGACTGGTCTGTCCTCACCCATCCCTCCCTCCCCTTCCTTACTCTTCTTTAGCTGCACAGGGCTCCTTACTGCTGGTCGAACACACTAAGTGTGTCACCCCAGGGCCTTTGCAAGGCTGTTCCCACTGCCTGGAATGCTCTTCTTCCTGACATCCACATGGCTCACACCCTCACCTCCTTCCTGTCTTTGCTTTCCTGTCACCTGCTCAGCAAGGCCTTTCGGGCCATCTTATTTAAAAGTAGAAAGTTCCTCCCCCTGAAACCCCCAATCCATTTTCCTGTTTTATTTTTCTCCTTTGCACTTACTGGTATTTAACATACTACCTTTTTAAATTTTTTTAATTGTTTATCTTCCCCACAAGAATATAAACTCCATGCCAGGAGGGATTTTTCAACTGTTTCAGGTGTCCCCAGCACCCAGAACAGTCCTGACATTTAGGAAGTACAATTGGCGTTTACAGTCTGTGGAGTGGATGCAGCTGAGCTTCCCAACAGACCCCCCCCCGCCTCCCCCTCGGGTTTGAGCCCGACACCATCCAAAGATTCTGACTTTCCGGGCCACACACTCCCCAGGGCAGGGACAAATCATTGGATACACTGGATTTCTCCGCCAAGCAGAAGGCAGTGTGGGAGAGTAACCGGAAGGCTGGCGCTGTCAGCCAAGGTGGGAGTAAAGGAAGTGAGGGATAACGCAGACAAGACGTTAACGAGATATGCCATGCGCATAGCTACCCTGAGTCAACATCCGAAACACCGAGGGGGCCACCACTCCAGTTACTCACGGGTCCACCCTGGCCTTAAATTGGCTACAATGTGCCCTCAAAGGAGATCACCTTGACTTCCTCCTAAAGAGCACGGAGACTGCCTGCGCAAAGGGAAGTGCCCATTTCCCCTAAGCGCTGACAAGTGGTGGGGATATGCAAAGTCAGACCGAGCTGACTTGGAAACACTGCATAACAGAGGATTACCAGGGAGCCATCTCCCTGGGGCCCAGCGCTCGGCTGTATTTCACGGCTGAGTGCCATGCCCTTGGTCTGAAAAGAGAATCTGGGATTACTGAGACCCACCTCCCCGCCCCGCCCAAAAGGAATGCCTTTCCAGTCAGTACCGGGGCCAGAGCATGCTGAAGGCTCTGAGAAACTCCGCCAGGAGCCACTTATTAACTAGTTGGCCATGTCGGGAAAACCATGAGTGAAATAATGTCATCAAAATTACCCACTTGGGTAAAGCTGAAAATTTATAAGGCAGGACACACTCACACACAGCCCTACAAGAACATACTGAGCACAGGAAATAAAATCTACCTTTGGCAGAGAAAGATTAACCAGACGCTATCTGGCAGCCCACCTCCCAAACCCAGAACTTGGTGAAATCATTGTTCAAGGCCGGCCCAAGCCCCTAGGCTCCTCTGAGAACTAAGGCAGGCAGCTTGAAAAGCCAAATCCCCGTTCTGAATTATTGCGCTTATAAAGAACTGCTCACTCAACCCGAACGTGAACCAGACACAGAGCCCAGAGATCCCTCCACCCAAACTGAGGACTACGATTAAAGAACCATCCTACACACAGGCGAAGTCTTCAGAACCCCAGGCAGGGGGTGGGGGTGGGGTTTGGTTAAATAGGCAAGGATCCTTGTATTTGAGGGCGACATGTGGGGGTTATCTTCTATCTTAACGAAAAATGTGATTCTCATGCTGTCACTGAACCAACAAGATAACATCCTAATATTTTCAGAATTGATTCCATATCCTTTTGAGAGTTCTGTGTGTCTTGTAAAACAAAAAAGAAACAACAAACGTTCTTCTTAGGCAGGATGGCCGCGGGCCCTGACATCTTTCCATAGCCCCAGCCCCTCCCCCTCCCTCATTCCCGCCTGAGGCTGTGCTTCTGGATTAAGGTACCCTGCTTTGGAAACCATCTCCAAAACACCAGAGCTGTCATTGGCCCCAATTCCGAGCAGCACTGACCCCAGCCCTCCCCCTAAAGGCAATCAGTGGCTTCTTCTATTTTTACAAGCTCCCCAGAGCCCCAGGGACCCACTCCAGAACAGCCTTGCTGGCAAAAAACAACACTTCCTTTGGTCTGATCTCCCTCCCATGGCAAACTATTGCATTTTCCTTGTTAGTCAGCTTTGCGACATTTCCAGACCACTAAAGCCGTAGGAAACGCTACAGTGGCAAATACAAACCCGAGCCCCCCGGCCCCCCGCCACCGTGTTCCGAGCTGTCACAGGCTCGCTTCTCCTGGCCCAGCCAGATGTGCTGCCACCCCAGGCTCCCAGCAGCCTGGCAGGCAACCCCCAAAGCGGCTCCCAAGACAGCACAGAGCACAGGCGGATCTGGGCTTTCCATCCAAGTGCTCGCGCAGCAATAGGCATGGGGAGAGGCCGGCATGACCCTTCCCAGGAACTTCAAGATTTCCAAATGATGTTTACATCTCTGATGACATCAGTTTATGTTTCCATCTGAGTACGAAATTAACCATCAATGCCAGCGTGCAATCCCATCCGCTCCTCTTGCTAATTATAGCCCTTCGCCAGGCGGCCAGCCACTCCAGCTCCAATGAGGGAGCAAATGGCCCCTTTGTCAATCAGGACAGCTTCGGCTAAACATGACTAGGGGCGGGGGGCACACGGCCATGCCCATTTGGGGCCAAAGAGAGAAAAACCCTGCTGCTGGCAGCTCACAGACGAGAACCAAAGCTCCAGGCTTTGCAAGCCATGCAGCCTCTTCACCAGGCTGCACAGGAGCCCTGTGGCCCAGCGTGAAAGGGGCCTGCCAGTGCCCTGCGAGCCTGCAGCGGGACCCAGCTTCCCCCTGTGTGGGAGAGACCTGGCTCCACACAGCTGCGGGGAAGCAGGAGGCCTCGTGAGGCCTTCCAGCCCCTGCGTCTCCTCCCTCAGGAAGCATCTGGTCACCGGTCCCACTGGCTCACCCCCAGCTGGGGCAAGTCTGCACTCTGAAGGGACCCCCAAGGCCCATTGTCACTTGCAAAGGCACATACCAGGCACCTATTGTGCTCCAGGCCCTGGGGTCACAAGGGGTCACAAGACTAGCTACAGTGTAAGACTGGGGGAGGGGAGATTAAGAGAGGCTAGAAATGACCCCTACAGTCCTACGGATGGAATTCAGGGGGTCTTTGAACTGGAGATGGAGAAAAAGGTCACACCTTCTGTTAACCTCTAACAGAAATGTTCCTGGCACAAAAAAGGTGAAGCACGCCTGGTGTACGGGAAGCAAGCTGTAACTCCTCCCACGGAGAGGCGCAGAGGGCTCTGGGAATTCAAACAGGAGTAAGGGAGAGAATGCGAATGTCAGAGAATCAGGATGGGCTTCCTGGAGGAGCCAGCGTTTCCTGGAAGGCCCCGCGAACTGCTCCATTCTAGAACTATCTCATGGGGCGCCCGGGCCTCCAGGGCTTTCTGTAGGGCCCAAACAAAGCACTTTTCTGAGCTTCTAGCTTGAAGGGATGTGGGAAATAGCTCAAGTCCAAGGCCTGAGAGAGATTTTAAATAGGATGGGGGGCATGGCCCCTGCATCCAGCTGAGAAACCCTGGACTCTGCATCCATCAGCCCTTCTGCCCCAGGCCCACCCCGCCTGGCCCCGGCCGAGCCCGGCCTGCAGACAGTCACGCTCTGTGCAAGCCTGTCTCCTGTACAGGGCGGGAAGGAGCAGTAGGGGTGAGACTAGAGATGCCAGCTAGTATATTGGGACTCCACTTACCAGATCCATGCCCCTGGCCTTGTCACTTCTCCCCTCTGGGCCTCATTTCTCACTGTAAAATGGTAAAGCCTGCTGCCATTGACAGAGTAATCATGCTGCACCTGCATCTGCAAAGTGCTGCCCCGGCGCCAGCTCCCTCACCCTTCACCCCCTCACATCCCACAAACGACCGGCCATGCTGTACAGACCAGGCTCAGAGACTGAGGGACACGGAACATATAAGAGGAAGACTCAGGATTCATGACCAAAAACCCGTCTGTCTGGCCTGCCAGTAAGTCTTCCAGACAGGTCTTTTGCAAAGACATGGGAGAGAACTGGTCTGAAATGTTTTTGAAAAATACAAAGGTGCCGATGGCAGAGCAGGGCTGCCAGCAGAAGTTCCGTGACGATGCTAACATCCAATACCACGTGTGGCTAGCAAGCTCTTAAATGTGGCTTGTGTGCCTGAGAAACAGAATTTTTTTTTAAGGTAAACTTTTTTTCTGGTGAGGAAGATTGACCCTGAGCTAACATCTATTGCCAATCTTCCTCTTTTTTTTTCATCCTCCCCAAAGCCCCAGCACATAGTTGTATATCCTGGTTGCAAGTCCTTCTGGTTCTTCTATGTGGAATGCCGCTATAGCCACAGCGTAGGCTGATGAGCGGTGTGTAGGTCCGTGCCCAGAATCCAAACCCTCAAACCCTAGGCCACTGAAGCGGAGCATGTGAACTTAACCACTAGGCCATGGGCTGGCCCCAGGAACTGAATTTTTAAGTGTATTATTTTTTTTAAGGTATGCTTTTGGTTGAGGAAGATTGGCCCTGAGCTAACATCTGTTGCCAATCCTCCTCTCTTTTTTTCTCCCCAAAGCCCCAGCACATAGTTGTATATCCTAGTTGTAAGTCCCTCTAGTTCTTCTGTGCAGGATGCCGCCACAGCATGGCTTGATGAGCGGTGTGTAGGTCTGCACCCAGGATCCACACCCATGAACCCCAGGCCCCCAAAGTGGAGTGCATGAACTTAATCACTATGTCACCAGGCCGGGCCCCCAACTTTATTTCATTTTAAATTTAAGCTTGACCAAATGCAGCTAGTGGCCACTGTATTGGACAGCACAGCTCTAGAGCATCTCTCATTGGATGCTGTTCCTGTCCACTCTGGCATTGCTCCTCTCTGAAGGTACAGACCATTCTTATCAAAAAATCACGTGCCCTGATCATCCGGCCACTAGCTAGAGAAGGTCAACTAATATTCACCAACTTCATTCAGCAGAAAACACTCTCTTCTCCCACTTGCCCCATGAAAGCCCAGTTCCTGTTGTCCCACCCCTCCTGCCCCTAAGGAAAGTGGGGCAGACCAGATCCAGAAGGCCTTGGCAGTGCCCCAACCCCTGATATAGGGCCCATTCTGTCTCCCCCGGAGAGCACAAGACCCACCTCCAGGACCACTGGGCAGCATCCTAAGCTCTGAGGCCCTGGACCTCGGGGCCCCTGACCTGGCCCCAAACCTAACTCAAGGGAGCCTGTGCTTGAGGAACCAGACTCCCCCCAACCCCAAATCAAAGCCAGCCCCTGGGAAAGCAGCAGCAGCTGCCTCCTACTGCCAGCAAGCAGCCAGTCCCTGGTCTTTGTCACTGGTACTTTGCAGTCCACTCTGCCTTGACCCTGGACTTATTTCTTTCCAAAAAACTGGACATTGAGCGCAGAGAACTTAGTTAATTGCAATCCTTGATCCATGACATTCTCTGACATAGCCTGCTTTTGTCTGTAATAGACATAATTTATTGACCAGTCTTTCTGTCCCCACTGATCTTTGTGACCGTGCTGTCATGCACTCAGATTCCACATATGCCTAGGTCTGTTTCTGGCTCCCTGTCTCTTCCAACAGTCAATCTGTCTATCCCTAAATAACCCTCCCTATTGCAGTGACTATAGCTTTATAACACATCTTTTTTTTTTTTTTTTTTTTGAGGAAGATTAGCCCTGAGCTAACTGCTGCCAATCCTCCTCTTTTTGCTGAGGAAGACAGGCCCTGAGCTAACATCCGTGCCCATCTTCCTCTATTTTATATGTGGGACACCTACCACAGCATGGCTTGACAATTGGTGCACAGGTTACCCAGGATCCGAACTGGCAGACCCCAGGCCGCTGAAGCGGAACGTGAACTTAACTACTGCACCACCAGGCCGGCACCTATAACACATCCCGGCATCTGGTAGGTCAAGGCCCTCGTTCCTGTCTTCTTCAGAAGTGTCTGGATATTCTCAGACCTTGACTCTTCCATATCCATTTTAGAATCATCTTATCAAGTTTCAGGAACAAACCTACTGAGGTTTGACCAGAACCGCATTGAATCTACAGATCCCTTTGGGGAGAATTGACATCTTTATCAAAACTTCCTGCCCATAAGCATAGTCTATCCCTTCTTTATCTACATCTTCTTTATTATGACTTTTCTAATAACAGTGCTCCCTACCTCCCTCAACCTTTTCCAAGGCTGTCAGGGCAGAGCTGGGGAAAGGCTTTGGGCAGTATTTCCCAGGCCTGCCTGAGCAGACTCTCCAGCCAGGTCCAGGGGTGGAAAACAAATCTCTCTGGCAAGTTAAGTGGGCACACCAGTCTGTTTTGCCACCCCTGCCATCACCAATGGTTACGGAAACCTGATTTAAAAGACTCCCATATACACGCAGCACATTCCAGGCTCTGAAAGAGCTAAGCTGGGAGGTTTGCAAGCCCCAGCTATTTAAGCCGGCCAGGGCAGAGTGGAATTTCTAATCAAGAACCATCACACACATGTGAAGCACTGGAGGAAGAGCCGACCCAGCTGGGACTCTCCTGAGGAAGAGTTTGGGGGCAGACAGGAGGGAAGTGGTATAAAAATAACTGAGCAGGACATTCTGAGATATGAGGCAGAGCAACTACTTCCTCCTGGGAAATCAGAGACAGTCCATTGGAGCTGAGCCTTGAAGGGTGCACAGGAGTTTGACTTCATACCACTGGACCTTCCGTGAGCACAGGAACTGGCCCGAATACCTCTGTTGGAGGAATGAATCTGAGAAATGATATAGCTTCAGATGCCTATAAACCCAAAGAAGAAACGCTGGTGATCCCATTCCAGAATAGCCTTCCAAGGCTTAAGGATAAGAGTGACTCGTGGTTAGTCTGAAAACCATGGAAACAGCCAAGAGAGGAAGAAGAGCCAAGAGCAAATCACCTCCACCCAACACACTCCTGTCCTGGTTTGCTTCTCCCCTCCATCTCTGGCCCTCTCCCTCTCTCTGCCTCTGTCTCTCTCTCCATCCACCCCTCCCCCCCACCCCTCTCTCCCTACCTTCCCTGTGTCTGAACCAAGAGTCAGAACCTGCTTCCCAAAGCTGTGTTCCCATGGCATCTGAGTGATTATCTTCCCAGATCTCAGCCCTAGGTAAGCTCCCAGCCAGGCCCCAGGCCAGGCTGACTCATTAGCCAGAGGCCACTCAGAACAAAAGCCAGTGTTCTCAGGAATGCTCCCTGGACTTGGTGGCCCTGGTAGTGGGGACAGGAAGTCCTCCAGCACAGGCCACTGCAGGCAGTGTCCTAGGCCTCGGGTTGGAGCTCTAGCTGAGAGGTAGGAATGGGGAATGGAGACTGAGATTCTAGGAAATGGACTTGGGGACCCTAAGGATGAAGAGCTATGCAGGGTGGTAGTAGGGGGTGCTTTCTGCTGGGGTAACCACTCAGGAGCACATACACCCTGTGCCAACCATTGCTGGTCACCCTCTGCCTTCTTCCTCTGGCCCAGGAGCACCTTGCCCTGCAGCCCACAGCACTCAGCGGGCCAAGGCTCCACCACTCACAGCTGCGAGCCACCAACAGGAGTGGGTAAGATGGCCCAGCTCTCCCCTGCTCTCAGATGCTTTAAAAGGAGACACAGGCTCACAGAGGCAACAAGGTGGCTTTGTCCTAGACAATGGCCTCCAGTTCAAGTCCCAGCCTTTCAGAGCACACATGTGTCCCTAGGAACTGGGCCAGACATCTTCCCTTCTTCCATTGGCCTGGGGCCTTTCCCAGAGACAGCGTGGGAGTTATCCCCGCAGGACCCAAAGTGAGGGCAAGAGGAATTTCAGGGATGGGGTCAGCGGGGAGGAGGGGATCCCTGTGATCTCTCCCTGACCCTTGGGCTGCTGAGAGGAGAAGCCACAATAAAGGAGGGAGCCACCTGCAAGGGAGCAAGCAGAGGGGAAGCAGACAGTGTGTGGGGAGGAACGGGGGGAGGGGGTTGGGGGAGGTGGCTGGAAGAAGGAAGAAGTGAAGGAAATTCCAGCAGCAGTGCAGAGAGCAGCAAGGCCCCACAGCCAGGACTAGCATTTCCTAGGGGACACCTGGCAGCATTGGGCACACATAAGTTAAGCACTATTTCTACATGATTTTGGCAATGAAAGTGCTAAGTGTTTCATGTTTCTAGTTTTTAAGTTAGATGTAGTTTTATATCTAAGAAAAACTGAATCAGATTGCTTCTTATATATATGTGGCCCTTGGTTCATTCTTCCCCCCTTTGCACAAAATCCCATATCTGAACTAAGCCCTCTGCCCCTGAACTAGGTTGGAAGGTGGAGAAGAAATCAGACCACAAGTGTCAGTGCCTGGCATGTGGAGGGCCTTAGGGAAGAAAAAGTGCCCCCACTCCAAGGGCTCATGACCCCAAAGAGGGCAAAGGCAGAAGGAGGCAGCGCCCTACATTGGAAGGAGCACTGCGGGGGCATGGGAGCCCTGGACTGTAGTCCCAGCTCTGGCACTAGCTCCCATGCGACCGTGGGCAAGTCTCTACCCCAAAAGGGAAGGGGTTGTCATGGCCAACCCCCAGGGTCCCTTCACTGCTCCAGGAGTCCATGGAAACTCCTGTCCAGACAGCCCCTCCTAGAACCCTGGCCACCAGCAGACAGTGGGTGGCCCGTCCCCTCTCCTTAGTCCCCCTCTGCGGTCTGCCTCTGCTTTCTGACCTAGGCCAGGAATGTCACACTTCTACATGAGAAAGGCCCCAGGAGCCACAGAGATGCCCTTCCCACACAGCCTCGATCAAGGCACACGCCTCCAGCACGGCCTCCCACAGCAGCCGTGGGAAGGAGACCAACTGTTTTTTGGAAATAATGAAACCCAAAAGGGCTAATGCCCATCCGCAAACTCTGCTCAAGGCCCTCCTCCCCTGGGAAGCTTTCCTGGATTACCCTAGCTATAGAGATCTCTCTCTACTTCAGATCACCTATGAAATCAACAATGGGAAGCTCTCACTGGTACTGACATTTACAGTATTAACTATACCCATTAAACAGACAATTCCAGGTATTTACTGTACGCAGGACCCAACAAAACACATACCATCTTTGACCTCAACAACTTCACAGTCTGCATATACTATGCAAACGTGTTAGTCCCAGAAATTCACGGGAAGTTTGCTGGCTTAGCTCCCAGACCACACTCCCCCCACAGAAGCCACGTGGGAAGTAGTCAGGGCCCAAGTGGGTTCAGAGGCCTAACGAACCACAGTGCCCCTGATGCAAGTCGCCGTGCGAAAGTTCCTGGCCCCCAGCACGTGACTTCTCCTTCCCCAGGAGAGATGTAGCACTGTCATGACGCTGACTTTCAAGACTCAAATCAGATGCCAGAAGCCATCTCCCCTTTAGAGGAACTTTGGTCCAAGGATCATTCAGAGGCAGGGGAGTCCCTACTCTCAATTCCCAAGCAGCACTCACTGATTCAATATACGTTTATTAAGCACCTATTATGTGCCAGCATTGGGACTAGAAAGATAAGGCCTAGTTCCTGCGCTCAAGGAGCTCAGTCTGGTGAGACACACTTGCTCACCAACAAACGCAGCCGAGTTGGGGAACACTGGGGTAGAGGCGATGGAAGGTGCAGACGGACCAGAGAGGAGGAGACACTAAATCATGGGCAAGACTGGTGAGATGGAGGAAGGCTCCCCAGAGGAGGTGATGTTTGAACTAAGTCCATTATTAGCATTAGCGTGTAGTGGACAAGGAAGAATTCTGGAAGGGGACAGGAAGTCACAGATGCCCGTGAAAGTACCAGGGGAACAGCAGGTCAGCACAGCTGGAGCCAAGGACAGGTGGATGGGGGTGGGCAGGAAGCCAGGGAACCTGGCAGAAGCCAGACCACCAAAGCCAGGTCTCGCAGGTTAAACCAAAAAATTCCTTCATTCAACATCTCCTTACTGAGAGGTTGTGTAAGCCGATGGTTCTCAAAGTTTTTGGTCCCTGGACTCCTTTTCACTCTTAAAAACTTTTGAGGACCCTGGAGCTTTTGTTTTTATGGTTTATATCTATCGATTATTTACTATTTGAGAAATTAAAACAGACATATTTAAAATATTTAACTTGTTTGGAAATAACAACAGATTTAATAAAAAATTTTCCAAAAAATACCAAATTGAGTGAAAACAGCGGCATTGGCTTTACATTTTTGCAAATGTCAATGTCCACCTGATGAGAAGACAGCTGGATCCCCACAGCTGCTCCTCAATCTGTCTGTAGCCACATGACCATCACGTGCCCTGAAATACTCCCCTGTGCGCTCCGGAGACGAGAATGGGAGAGGCAGATGCCATCTTAGTATTATTATGAAAATGGCTTTGACTTCTCAGATGCCTTGAAAGGGTCCCCCACAAGGATCCCTGGAGCCCGCTTTGAGAGCAGCTGTTTCAGGAAGGGGCGGGGGGTGGAGGAAGCACAGCTGTAGCAGTGAACCAAACATCCACATCCCAGCTTTGGTGGAGCTCACATTCTAGTTGGGAAGAAACAAACAAGAAAAACACATAGTATGTCATGGTTATGAGTGCTGTGGAGAAAAACACAGGAAGGGAGGCCAGGGAGGCTGGGGGAGGAGGCTGTCATTTTAAATAGCATAGCCAGGAAAGAGACATTCCAGCCAAGACTTGAAGTAGGGGAGGGCTCTCCACCATCCACGTGGTAGACAATATGGACAAATGTCCAAGCAGCTACCAAGACCTTGGAATGTGCCCATGTGTTCAAGGAAGCACTGCCACAGCGTGGCAGGGGGGCAGTGCGGGAGATGAGGCGAGAGGGAAGGCCAGCCGGAGCCTTTCAAGCTATGGAGAGGACTCTGGCTTTTGCTCTGACTGGGTGGGAGGCATTACAAGTGTGCAGAGGAGCAATCTGAACCTTGATTTTCAAATGTTACTCTGCCTGCTGTGCTGAGAACAGACTGGGGGATGGAGGCGCGAAGGGAGAGCAGTCAAGACTCTACTGCAGTAACCCAGATGTGAGGTGACAGTGGCCTGGACCTGGGCGGGCATGTGAAGGTGGCAAGAAGTGGACAGACTCGATGCGTTTTGAAGTCGGAATAGGGAAATCACTGAAATAATTTAAGCACGGGAGTCACGCTCAGATTTGCCTTCAAAACAGAATATCTACACAGCCCCAAGCATCACCCCAAAGCTGACACATTTGTTATCATGAGGAAATGTGTGTTACAACTGAGAGGGCTGGTGGTCAAGCTCGGCAGGGCCAGCAGTGGGTGGCTGGACACACACGCCTCCTAACATGGTATCCTGTACCTCCCGCCACAGCGCTCATGCAGGAAACGTGCGGCCTGAACCCAGTGACGAGGAGACTGTGAAGGAAGTCCAGAATGCTGATGTTCTGCAGATCAACCGGCCTGGAGGCTCCAAAGGAGCCAAAGCAGCGAGGACAGTCTAGAACGGGGGAGATTAAAGAAACATCACAGCCAGAACAATGTGTGAGCCCCCCGTGCGTCCTGGATTGGGTAAAATACGCGCCAGAGGACACGTGGGGAACAACTGGGGAAATCTGGCCATGAACTGCACAGATGATGTTTTACTTAACAGTGATGTTCTTCAGGTGGACAACGGCAGCGTGTGGGAGAATGCCCTTTGTGGAGCGCTGAATGCTGGGGTACCTAAGTGTGACGTCACAATGGCTGCAGCTTCCTTTCAGCTGGGTTGGCAAAAAAGAAGTGTTGTATTTATTGAGAGAGAGACGAGGGAGAGAGAGATGTTAAGACAAGATGTTAACAGTTGGTAACTCAAAGGCATGCAGCTGTTTTTTGAACTCTTCTTTCAACTTTTCTCTGGGCTTAAAATTTTTTTTTTAAAAAGTCCATTTCTCCTATCACAGCTTGATTAGGAACTCCTGAGTTAGGGCTCTCCATCTCACATGAGAGAAGGGGCCTCTCCCGGCCCCACCCCGACCATCCCCAAGCATCAGAGCAGGAACAAAGGGCTCCGCCCTACACCTCCCAGGGCATACTGACTTCTCGGAAGCCGGCTGGCACACACTGGTGGTTTGCAAACAGGGGTCTATACCGGCAACACCAGGGCACGTGGGGTCTCCCCAAGCAGGCAGCATAGCTGGCCCCGGGTCCTGCAGCTCTTTAGAGCATCTCCCGCCAGCACCTGTCACAGAGCCCACTGGGTGCAGCTGGTGATGACAGGTAGGCTCTCAGGGAGTGCCCCGTGTCTGGCTTCCAGCCACTGACCAGCTCTCCTTCTAACAGGGAGAGGGTTCAAGCAGGAGCCCCCGCAGCTCCACACTGCTTTCCAGACCCAGCAAGCCTTTCCCTGCCACTTTCTGGATTTCCCTAAGCAACAAGAGGGTAAGGTCCCTGTAGGTCTTGGTGGATCAGGCAAATGCAGGCAAGTAACACATGACCATCTTCCCCAGGATTCCAGAACATTCACCCTCACGTTTTTGTTAAGTGAGATCCAATGCAGTGCATGAACTGTGATGCTGGATCCTTTTCTTTTTTGTTTTTTTGTTTTTTATGCACAATGAGAAACATCTTAGGGACAACTGGAGAAGTTTTAATATGGACTTGGTATTTTCTTAGGCATCATAATGGTGTTGTGGTTGCATCCAAGATTGTTCTTTTTTTTAGGAGATGCACCCTGGAATATTTGGCGTGAATTGTCATGATGTCTGCAACCTACTCTGACACGGTCAAATGTTACAATTATGGATTCTGGTTGGTGGGCATAGGGGTGTTCACTGTGTCATTCTTTCACCTTTTCTATGGTTTAGTTTTTTTTACCATAGAAGAGTTGAAAAAGCAAGCAAAATCCAAGTTCCACTTCTTCCAAGAGGAGGTCTGCTTACAGGTCTGAGGCGCCCTCTGGCCTGGGAAGTCTCAGTGGCCACAGCCAGGGGCCAACTTGCCAGAGGCTCGCGGCGGGCAGCCTCCTCTGGCCTGCAATCAATGCCTGAAGCAGATGTTTCACTAACTGCTAAGTGGGGCTAAATACAGGCTGTGATGGGAACCTACCTATTAGACATCCAAGGGAGCCTACTAGGAAGCAGGACCCCACGGGCTCCTGTGCATGGGGGAGAGGCCTGGAGGAGGGGGTCACTCATCACCTTCAGTCCCCTCCTCCTCTGCCTTAAGAAACTTAGGATAAGAGAAGACGTACACTTCAAACCAACATCACCATGAAACCCCGGGGCTGAAAGTGCCAGCTGAGAGAGGAGGCAAAGGCCGCAGTGACAGACCGCTCCCTGAGGCTGGGCTGGTGTGACCCAGGAAAGAGCACAGGCCAGCTGAGGCACTCCGCCACTTAGGAGCTGTGTGACCTTAGACAGACCGCTTACTTCTCTGAGCATCAGTTGCCTCTGCTGTTACTCAGGAATGATAACCCCTGCCCAGTGGTCACCTCAGAAGACCCTGTGAGATGGGGAAACTCTTGCGTAACTTCTAAGGTGCTATAATGCAAGAGAATCCCCATTCTTTCTTTAAAAGTCAGCTGATACAGCGTGGTGAGCAGTTAAGTTCATGCACTTTGCTTCACTGGTTTGGATCCTGGGCGCGGACCTACACAATGCTCATCAAGCAACGCTGTGGCAGGTGTCCCACAGATAAAGTAGAGGAAGATGGGCACAGATGTTAGCTCAGGGCCAGTCTTCCTCAGGAAAAAGAGGAGGATTGGCGGTGGATGTTAGCTCAGGGCTAATCTTCCTCAAAAAAAAAAAAACTAAGCAGATACAAAGACTGTGTTAAGTGCCCACACCTGACAGAGAGGTGCCACTTTTTTCTTTAAATCAACTGGCTTTTCTTGCTAAATATGGTCCTGACCTAACCTAGTCAACATCTATGAAATTGTAGATTTGAGGTATCAATTATTTTCTTTAACACACATTACACTTAATGCATACATATTAAATTTTAAACTGTTCCCCCAGGAACCGCCTAGCGTCTTCTTGTGGACCTAAGGACTAAGCAGATGGACGCTGTTCTGGCCCAACCCCCTTATTTTGCAGACAGGAATCTGAGGTCCAGAGAGACTGTCACTCCCACAAGGTCACATCAGCTTTCGGTCAGCAGCTATGCCCCGTTCTCCAGACTCCCAGGCCAGTGCTCTCTATTGCAAGCTGCCCACCCTCACCAGGAGCACAAGTTCTCACGTCCCAGCACATCTTGTTCTAAAAGAAAAACAAAAAACCCGTTTTTGAAGGACAGTGAAGGTGGCTCCATTTCTGCCTTCCTGCAGCTCCAGAGAGCCCAGTGGGGACCTGACCCAGGGGCCTTGTGACGCTGCGGGTCTGCTCCCTCCTTTCCCACAGAGGGTGACAGTCAGCCCACCTCCCTGGGGGAGCCCAGGGCCCCTGCCCCGGGAAGCTGATCCCCACTCTAGGGCCCTGGCTCCTCCAGCAGAGCCTCGGGGAGAATCAGAGAGCCCCCATATGCCCAGGAAACGTTAGATGAGTGACTAAATGACCGAACCAATGAACAAACAACCCACCCCCAACAGCCCACCTCTCTAAAAGATGTCCTTCTCCCAAGGATGAGCACCTGGGACAGGAAGGCACCTTGAAGTTGGCCAGAAGAGAGAGGCATTGCGTTCACTTGCCCGATCCCTGACCTCTCTGGGCCTCCCTTTACCTCCGTGTAGAATGGGGCGATCACAGAGCTGCCACTGAAGGCTGCTGGAAGATTCAGTGAGAGACGTCTAGAAGACACAACTCAGCCCAGCGCCCAGCACACAGGAAGGGCCATTAATTGTTAGCTTTAGAAAGACAAAAGAGGAGGAAGTGGAGGACACAACCAGACTAAACAGGCAGCAGGGGGCTAGTTTCTAACTGCGAAGGGGAAAGTTGAATTCTAAGTAAGGCAGGCACCAAGGAGACCTTGCAGAGAAGGAAAAGAGGCCAACAGGCCCCACTCCTGTCTCGGGGACTGAGGGTCCCTGAACAACTCCTGTCCTCATCTTTTTGCTGCTCTGATCATGAGTCCAGCCCCCTTGAGGATGGAAGAGTCAAGAGGCTGCCGCTGCCCCCTGGGAGCCCAGAGCCGCACTCTCCACTGCTGACCAAGTGTCCCCGCCAGGGCCTCCTGGGAGCCGCTGGCCTGCCCCACCCAGCCCCGGTCACAGATGTCTGCAGCTGCCCTGAACACATTATGAGGACTCAGTGAGTGCCAGCTTCTCAAGGGGCAGGGAGCGGGCGGTCTTGTCTGTCCCTCTGGCCCAGCACAGGACCAGGAGAAGGAACAGCAGCCCCAGGTCAGGGGCTGAGCAGAACCAAGTCAGAGGCAGGAACCAGGGTTGCCGCTGCCTGAGTTCTTTCCAGCCCTGCAGAGGCCACTCTGTGATAAGTCACATGTCGGGCATGTCCCCAGGTGCAGCAGGAGGCCTGTTTACAGTGGGACACCCACGTCCCCAACTGGAGGATGATACTGGGGTGAAATCACTGCCCATTGTCCCCTCCCCTCTGAACGATGAATCTTGTCCCACTGGCCACAGTTTTAGAATCTGAGGCGCTTGCTGTGTGGTCTGGTCTCAGTTTCCTCCAGTCAGCAAGGAAGGGGTTGCAGCAGCTGCCTTCTACGGCCCTTCAAATTTTGGCCCAACTGGAATTCCAAGCCACATCCTAACTGCCCCAGTGATGGGAGACACTCCTGAAAGGTTGCAAGGGAATCCCAGATGTTTTACAGCCCCACTTGACAAGCAGTTTCAATTTGACTACTTCAGAACCAGGAAGTCCTTCCTGAGAGATAACTCGCGTTCCCTTGTTTTAACCTCTTTCCATCAGGCTTTCCTGGCAGAGGGGAAGCCCTTAAGAAACCAGGTGTAGAGCACAGCCTTTGACCTGCGTGAGCGCATGGGCTGGGAGGGGGCGGGGCCACAGGAGGGGCGGGGCCTCTGGAGGGTAGGGCTGTGGGCCTCAGCTCCGGCAGCCTGGCTCCTCCCCCATCCCCATCTCCTCCTCAACGCGAGCACAGCCCGCAGAAGGGAAGGGGACTTTGAGGGCCCTGCGGAATGGGGCCTCTCCCTCGTGAGGCCACCCGGTGAAGCAGAAAGGGCTTGCATTCCTTTCCTGGAGCTGCCTAACAAATTACCAGAACTGCGTGCCTTAAAACAACAGAAGTGTCTTCTCCCACAATTCTGGAGGCCAGACATCCAAAACCAAGGTGTGGAGAGGCCAGGCTCCCTCCAGAGGCTCCAGGGGAAAATCGCCCCGCGCCTCTTCCAGCTCAGGTGGCTCCGTTCTCCGGGTGTCTCCTCTGCTTTCACAGGCCTTCCCCTCTGTGTCTGTGTCTTCTCCTCTTCCTTTCTCCCTCTGCCTTTCTCTTACAACGACACTTTCCATTCAATTTAAGGCACTCAGTTGATCCATGATGATTTCATCTCAAGATTCTGAACCTAATTTTTCCAAGATTCAGACTCTTTTTCCAAATAAGGTCATATTCACAGGTTCTAGGACATGAACATATCTTTTTGAGGGGGGCCACCATACAACCCACTCCAGAGCTCACCCGTCAGAGTCAGAAGTCAGGTCCCCATCCCTCTACCAACGGGCCCCCAGCGAGTTCATCTCACCTATCTGGAACTCTTTCTCACCACCTGTGATACCTCTCTTACAGGGTCAGAACTGCCGTCGCTGACTCCAGAGATCACACACCACCTTTCCAACATGAATCCAACGCATCAGTAGTTCTCAAACTGGAGACATAATTAAAGGGGAAGATTATCACAGCTCACCCTCCAAGTGTGTGAATTCTTGACTCAAGAAACTTAAGTCTGGTTCTACAGAAACTTCTTCAAGTCACAAAGCTACAAAGTTAACGAGAGAGAAGTGTTGCCTTTAGAGCAGATAAAAGGATATTATAAAGATAACCAAAAAGAAAACAAAATTCTAGAACCATGGACCCCCTTCCTCCTCCAAGATGATCCGGGTCCCGGCCCAGCCTCTCATTCATCTCCCATATCCCCAGGTTGGTGGTCTCCACACACCTCCACCAGCCCTTCTGACTCAGACTGGGCCCCGCCAACTCCTCTCACATCCCTCCCCCCGTGCCTGGCAGGCTGTCCCCCTGTCCGGGACCTCTCCCTCGGGGTGGGCCTCTCCCACACACGCACACCAACCGTCGGGCACACAGAGACTGTCCTGATTGTTGGTGAGGTCAGGGAGGTTCAGCACATCACTCAGGATTCAGCAGGAGAGAAAGTCGGCTTGGAACCGGGCCAGTCCCGTCAGAATCCCCTCAGGGACACCGCAGTGAGCTGCGGTTCCACTCCTGCTGCATGTTAGAATCCCAGGGGAAGTTTAACAATCATAGGCGCCTGGGCCCCACCCAGGTCCGCGGGATGAGCTCTGAGGATGGGGTCTGCACATGGGTACTTGTAAAGTCCTCCAGGGCAAGAGGCCTGGAGCCAGAGCCCAGGCCCACTGGCCTAGAAGGTCCTGTCTTTTGACCTCGGGAAGTGACCCCGTCTCAGAATTCAGTGCTAGACTCGGAAGCCAGCCCCCACTGCACTCTGCTCCAGCCAGGAGACTTTGCCCCAGTCTGTGACGAGCTGGGCAGGGGGCTGGCACGCTGCTCCCGTCTCTGGGCCCCCAGTGCCAGGCACAGTGTCCGGCACATGATGGGTGCACAAGAACTGACCGCCTGACCCCGAGCCCCTCTGCGGCCCCCATACTGCACCCAGCACAGCAGTCGTCCGGTAGGGGACCGAAACAGCTTGGGGATGCTGTGACTTGTCCAAGGCCACACGCCACATCCTGAGAGGGGCTCTCCAGCAGGAAGCAGGAGGGCCCTGAGCGCCGACCAGGCCAAGGCTGTTTTCCTTCTACACTCTGGGCAAATATTTACTTCCCTGCAGGCCAAGATGCAAATACCCCCGTTCTGAGAAAATCTCATGGGAAAAAAATTAAATAAAACAGCAGGCACCGCTTCCACAGTGAAAGCACTCTTGTGGGGGGGTGGGGGGGAGGATGCAAATGGGTTGTGCTAGTTACGTCCCCTCCCAAGGCCTCGGTCTCCCCAGCTGTAAAATGGGACACTTGCCCCCGTGCACCTGCTCACGGGGTTGTTCTGAGAATGCAAAGAGGGGAAGCAAAGTGCAGTGAGGCAGGCACAAGACTGCATCTCCTCCCGCGCCCCCGGGTCCCTCTCAGCAGCCCCAGCGAGCTTCTGGGCCTGCCCAGTGATGCCCGTCCTCCTGCCATCTGCGCTGATGCTTATCACACAAGACGCTCTGCTAAGAGCCCTGGAGGCATCATCCCATCCAAGCCTGGCCCCTTACCATAGACAAGGAAACTGAGGCACAGAGTCGTCTGTGACTTGTCCACAGTCACACAGCCATTCAGACCTGCTCCTCGCCCAGCCACCAAGAAGTGCTCCTGATGAAGCTGGGCCTCCTCAGCCTCCAGGCCCCAGCCTTCCCAGAGGGCATTTCTGACCTCAGCATCTAGGCCCGACAAACATCCTGTTCTGCAGTGACCCACCCTCCCTCTCCCAAGCCCATCTCCACTCCTCTCTGCCTGGCCTCCAGCCCGTTCAAGCCCCCTCCCGCCTCCTTTAAGTCTTCTCCCAGCCTCCTCTGCCGTCGGCCAGGCGGCCCGGCAGGAAACCACACATGGCCTCCAACTGGC
Source organism: Equus przewalskii (assembly GCF_037783145.1). Lineage (NCBI taxonomy): Eukaryota > Metazoa > Chordata > Mammalia > Perissodactyla > Equidae > Equus > Equus przewalskii. The sequence goes on along the minus strand of NC_091831.1, from coordinate 57,787,570 downwards.
CGCAGCTGCTTGTTTTCAGCTTCCATCTCCCGCATGGGCTGACCTCCAGGTGAGGAAGATGACAACTTAGTCTTCTGTTTTCCCCTCCTCCTGGCGGGGTGGGGCGGGGAGAGCCTAGCCTGGAGCTGAACAAATGCACGGGGGTGACTGCCACCCTGGCACAGGCAGACCCTGCCCCTGGGCTCCCGGAAGTGCTTCTCCAGGTGCTGGGACCAGCTCTCAGAGCCTTGCAGGATACTGCTAGGACAGCCTGCCTGGACCTGTGTACCCATCATGTGGCACACAGACTCTGCTGGCGCGCCACGAAAGCCCAGGAACTAAGAAGTAGGAAGGACCCAACCCCTGGGAAAGGCCACGTGCACTCCCAAGGGGGTGGATTTCTCGGCCCAAGGGCAGGGCCACAGCCGTCTGCTCCAGGCAGGCAGAGCATCCCCAGCAGAGAGCAGCCTCCTCTGACGAGATGGATGCCAAAAGTCCTCATCACATCTTATGTCCCAGCTACCCTGAGTTCTGCAAGGCTCCCCAGGTAAGTCGCCATCCCGTCGTGGACACCTACAATGTGCTGGGTACTTTTGCATCTCTCATTTTGCAGGAGCCCCCCAACAGCCCTCTAGGATATCCATACATGAGGAGTCTAAGAGGCTCAGAGAGTTGGTCCTTTTCCCAGGGACACAGCAGAACCAGCACTCAATCTGTGTCTTCAGATGACCCTGCTATCAGGCCCTGACAATTAAACCTCCCCTCAGTGACTCAGACCCCAACTCCTCGTACAACTAGGCCCCTGTCACCCTCTCCACCCACAACTTGGCCATTTTTGGGCTTCCTCATCTGCTCCAGCCATACTTGCCTACCTCAGGGCCTTTGCACTTACTGATCTCTCTCTGAGATGCTCTCTACAGGCCTTTTTTTATGGCTGGCTCCTTCTCACTCTTTAAGCCTCAGCTGAAATATCAGCTCCTCATAAAGGCCTCCTTGCCCACACCATCTAAAGTAGGAACTCCCATCTCTTCCCACTGGCCCCCTAATTTCCTCTTTAGCACCTGTCACAAGCTATGTTTATTTCCTGGTTTGTCTGTCTTCCAAGGTCTGCACTAAGCCTCTCTTGTTCATAGTTGTTTCCCAGTAACTCTCACAGGGCCTGGCATACACAGTAGGCATCAAATAACTATTGACTGAATAAGCAAACGAACCAGCCCCACCGTGGAGAGAATGGTAGGTCAAGACAACTCTCCTGCCTTCCCCTAAGATGTCGACTCAAATCCACCCACATCCAAAGGTTCTCTCTGGGAAAGGTGTATCTTTACAATCCCCTTGTCCCGGCTTACCCAGAAGACAGCTTTCCCCTGCATGTGGAGCCGGCTGGTACAGAATTTCATTATCAGTCCCTTCTCTGGTTTACTCTGAGCCCCACCCCAGGTTGGCATGTGAGTCACCCAGAGAGAAGAGGCACTGGGCAGGGGAAGGAAGGCGGGCAGTCATTACTCCTGCTTCTCAGGAACAAACAACCAAAGGCAGCGAGGTCCCAATGCAGTCCTACCCTTCAAACAATCCCTCTCTGACAGGGAGAGAAGGGTTCACGCACAGAAGCCCAGACTAAGAGCAAAGAAACTTTCTCGGGGCCTTAGTTTGCTCATCTGGAAAATGGGTGCATCAGAAGAGTCTCCGAACCCCTTCCAGGGCTGCCTTCCTGATTCTCTGGATTTTAAAGGCCCTGTGGCCCGGCTGGGGAGGGGAGTGGCTCTCTGTGCCCGAGGCCCCAGCCCAGTATCCTCGCCTCCAGACCACCTCCGACAGCCCATTAGACACAGCGAGCAGTTCGCCAGCATGAAGCCTACCTCACTTTCTGCTTGAGTTTCACTCTTTTCTCTGTGAAATGTTTGCCTAGAACAAGAGGAAAACGGACCTGCCCAATGCATCAAGCACAATAAAAATTAAGGAAATAAAATATGTACATATACGCACAAGGAGATGTCCGAGTGGGTGTTTACTCACACATCACAGTGGTTCTCTCCTGGTGGCAGAACCGAAGGTGACTTTTCACTGCACTTACCTGAATTGCTTGAAATTCCTGTTTACTATATGCACACATTATTTTCTCCAAAACAATAAGCCTCTTTTCAACGCTTAGAAATTCCTGCAGGAAACTGAATCTCCCTTCTCTGTCTGGCTTCATCTGGTGCTTAACTGAGAGGCCGGCTATCTGGCTCTTTGCAGAAATGCTGTCCTCCACCCACAGCCTGAGCCCTGACACAAGGGAGGGACCACAGCAGGCTGGGGGTGGGGGGTGGGGAGTGGAGAAGGGGGGCAAATAAAGGTCACAGAAACCCAGTGGAGAAACTGGAGTCAGGCAACCTGGGTCCTGGTCTCAGTTTATCACTAACTGGCACTGTGGGGTCCAAGCGACTCCTTGCCTCTCTCCAGGCCTGTGTTCTCCTTGGTAAAATGAAAAGGTCACACTGGAGGTGCCTTGAAGGGCCCCTCTAGTTCTCAGTCTATGGTTCTCAGGCACCTAGAAGAACACAGAGGAAGGTAGGACAAGGCTGGCTAACCCTGAAGCAGCTGACGTGGTGTTTATCACGTGCCAGGCATTGCCCTACACTCTTCCTATATATCGATGCACTTAATGGTCCCAGCAACTCTCAGGTAGGTTCTAATATCACTCATTTTACAGACAAGGCCACGGAGGCCCACGGAAGTTAGTGCCTCAGTCACTCCACCTGTAAGTGCCGGAGTTGGGATTTGAACCCAGGCCACCTGGCCCAGAGTCCCCACTCTTAACCATTAAACTATAGGGAAATATAAAGAATCCTGGGCCAATCTTTGATAAGGGGGTCCAGCCTTGGAGAAGGCCAGGAAGAGTTAATATCGCTGCTGACACTTATTACTTCCCCCACCTACCTGTGCTGCTTCCTTCTACTCACCCCGAGTCGTTTTCTTCCTGATTAGTCAATACCCATCAGCTCTGACACTCTTACCCAATTGGAAACCCTACCTCATCGTCAAGGCAACAGGCTTGATGCTTTCTAGAGAGCCAGTGTCTCCATGATCAGCCCAGCCCACTTTGCAAATTCAAGGCCTCAGCAAACATGACCACTGTAGGCTACACACCCAGCTCAGCCTCTGACCCAGGTGCTCCCATCTCACATCCCTGCTTACAAGACACAGGTTGGGACTTGACTACCCCAACTCAACAAGCCTTCCCTGAGCGCTGTGGGCCCAGCCCCGAGGCCAGCATCTGGAAAAGGACATGAATGAGCTACAGCCCTGACCTCCAGGAGCCCACAGTCTAGCAAGGAAAAACCATCGTGTAAGCGGATCTCTGGGATACCCTGTGGTCAGAGCTAAAATTAGAGATGTGTCCCCAGTGGGCTGAGGGCACATGTGTCAGAATGATTCACCCTGAGTGGTGGGAAGGAGGCTCCGGTGCCCCGGAGTGAGCTCATTTCTCTTGGAGACATCCTCAGTGACCTACCGGAAGGAGCCCTGAACCGGAAATGAGGGGACCTGGGGGCTCATGCCTCTGCGGACTGACCCCAAAATACATCCTCCGTGGGCCCCCAGGTGTAGGAGAGGAGACTGTTGTAAGTGGGTCAAGGTGCTATTCATGCTGACTCACAAACTGAGAAAAGTTTCATTGCTCCTGATCCTTCTGATGGCATCAAGGAGCAAATCTCAGGTTTGGTGCTGGTTTCTCTTTAAGCTGCTCAAACACTTGCCAACTTGCCTTTTGGACAAAGAGGGCAGGCCTCAGGTTCACCACCTACAGCACCAGAACATTTAACTAGGATTTAGTAACGTTGTTCTGTTTTCCCTGCGCTGTATTCACTATAACTGATACCTGCTATTTTTGAAGAGGGAAAACTGGTTTCCCATTGGCAGAAGAGATATAAAGCCTCCTTGTAAAAAGAATTTAAGTCGAAAAAGTGTCTCAGTTTAAAGAAAGATAATAAATAATATTACAATTGGTATAACCTCTACCTGGGGCAATTTAACAACATCTATCAAAATTTTAAATGCACGTTCAAAAACAGGCAAAGCTGTTCTGTGCGATTAGACGTTCCAATAGAGATTGCTGCTGGAGGAAAGGGCTGGTGACTGAAGTGGGCACGGGGGGCTTCAGGCTTCTGCTGTCCATTCTGTCGATTGACCTGGGGTCTGATTACACAGGGTGTTCGCTTTGCAAACATTCATCAGGCTGTATACACCTATGATGGATGCATCTCTGTATGTATGTTACACATTCACTTACCCTCTAACCCAGCAATTACACTCCTAGAAAATACCCTGCAGACATAGACATATGTGGGCAAAATGACACGCTCAGAGAGGCTCACTGCAGCAGTGTGAGCAGTAACTAAGGGTTGGAAACAACCTGAGTGCCCCAGCTGGAGACTGGCTGAATTCATTCTGGCAGGGCCCACAGGGATTTTTTTTTTTTTTTTAAAGATTTTATTTTTCGTTTTTCTCCCCAAAGCCCTCCAGTACATAGTTGTATATTTTTAGTTGTGGGTCCTTCTAGTTGTGGCATGTGGGACACTGCCTCAGCATGGCTTGATGAGCGGTGCCACGTCCGCGGCCAGGATCCAAACCGGTGAAACCCTGGGCTGGCGAAACTCTGGGCTGCCAAAGTGGAGCGTACGAACTTAACCACTTGGCCATGGGGCCAGCCCCTATCCCACAGTGATTTTTATGCAGCCATCAAACAGAACAAGGCAGCCTCTAGCAGAACTCCAAAATGTATACGGATTTAAATGTAAGTGAAAAGGTAAGGGCAGAACAGTGTATAGTGTGCCTCCTTATGTGTGTGTGTGTGGGGGGGAATATATAATACATGCACACATTTGTGCCTAGGGCATCCTATGTCTAGGATATTCTCTCAGGAAAGAATCACAGAAACTGATAAGAGAGGTCCCCTCTGAACAGGGCAGGCCAGGGACAGGGCAGAGCCACCAATGACTACACTTTCATACTTTTAAATTTTGTACAATATCCTTGTATTTCCTATTTGATAATAAGTTTTAAAGCAAAAAGTCTACAGAAGGCGCATGGCTATGGTAAAACTTACTGCCTCTTCCAGACCTAAAGACAAGATGAAAGTGTTAGCACTCTGTGCTTATAAAGCAAGTAACCCTTGGCCCCACTCCTCCTCCCCAGCGATGGCACCAGAGATAATGGGCTTTGCTGTAATGGCTTCCAATCAGCAGCACACCTGGCCCAGGACAAATTACTCATTCACCCTGGGCCTCCGCCCTGCAGTCAAACTCTGGCCCTTGAGCTGCCCTGGCAGAACCGGCAGGTGGCTGAGTTCTTGGCATGGGCGGGGAGATTTCCAAGCAGAAATACCTCCAGGGATGGGAAGTTAAGGGTTTGGTACAGCGATCTCAGGTGGCTGGAGAGGAAGGATTCTAAGTTCTGAGTCCCACCCTGCCCCACGAGAAGCAAAGCAAGGGCCAGATGGTGGTCTTCTCTCGTGGCTACAGGGGACAGTGACAGAACAAGGCCTTGAAACTTCGAGTTCTGTTTTAACTGCATAACTTACGTTTGCATAGGACTTGGCTTGCCCACATGTCACCATCTCCCCATATTACTAACCTAAAAACAATCCAATGAAGTGTGGGGCCGGGTATCAGTTACCCATTTTACAGATGGGAAAATAGGGGTGCAAGGAGGTTCAGAGGTTGGTCAGTGATCACATAGCATAGCAAGAGAAGGGGTGAAGCCAGAAAGGGAACCGCCACCTTCTGACTCCCGGTCTTCCCTTATGTTTCCACCTCCCTACCCATGAACCTTAGCCTCCCAACTCTGACCCACAGAGAGAAGAGCTCCCGAGGCCAGACAAGCAAGGGGCAGGCAAAAAAAAAAAAAATCCCAGAATCAGGGGCAGGCCCGGTGGTGTAGCAGTTAAGTTCATGCACTTTGCTTCAGCAGCCTGGGGTTTGCAGGTTCAGATCCCAGGCATGGGCCTATGGCACTGCTTATCAAGCCATGCTGTGGTGGTGTCCTACACACAAAATAGAGGAAGATGGGCACAGCTGTTAGCTCAGGGCCACTCTTACTCACACACACGCAAAAAAAAAAAATCCCAGAATCAGAATCGAGGTTGCCTATGAGGCCATCTAGACCAGTAGTTTTCAACCCTGACTACACATGAGCATCACCTGGGGAGCTTAAGTAAGTTTAAATAAATATTTATGTCAGGGCCCAGGTATCTGTAATGTTCCTAAGTTGCTTCTGATCCTACTTTGGGAGAGAACCACTGAATGATAGCTCAAATCACCCCCATCCCAGTTCCACACACAACCTTCTGCCTCCCTGGAACTTCTGCCAAGAGGTCCGTGCTCCATCCTCTGGACCCCAAACTCCCTGCTCATCTCTCTGCCACCTTACCTAGAGTCAGGTAACTGGACTAGGACAGGAGCAAGTCAATTAACAGCTCTGAAGCCCCAAACAGGGAAGTGACTTGCCTAAGATCTCCCAGTGAGTCAGTAACAGAACTAGAATCTGGATCTCTCGACCAGGCAAGGTCACATCACAGAGGATTCACAAGGAAAGCCAAGCCTGATGGCAGACTTAGCAGTTCCTACCAGCAGAACGGATGCAATGAGGGGCCGAGGAGATCAGGAGTGTGGTGTTTTGAGGAGGATGGGTGTTGGTGACCCCCCTCAGGCCCCTGAGCAAGTCTTCCCTGTGGCATACTGAGGCAGGGGGCTATTCTAGAGTGGCAGGGCTGGGACCACAGAGCCGAGAAAGATATCCTCATTTCTAGGAGAGGCCCAGCCTAGTCTGAAATCTCCATAAAGAAATCCAGTCTCAGGGGCTGGCCCCGTGGCCGAGTGGTTAAGTTTGCGCGCTCCGCTGTAGGCGGCCCAGTGTTTCGTTAGTTCGAATCCTGGGCGCGGACATGGCACTGCTCATCAGACCACGCTGAGGCAGCGTCCCACATGCCACAACTAGAAGAACCCACAACGAAGAATACACAACTATGTACCGGGGGGCTTTGGGGAGAAAAAAGGAAAAAATAAAAAAAATCTTTAAAAAAAAAAAAAAAAAAAAGAAATCCAGTCTCGTGCGTCAGCTTACCACGAGGCCCAGCTTCCCTGCCCACATCAGTAATAATGGTTCACACTTCTTGAGCTCCTGGCTGGTCCCTAAGCTAAGTACTGTACTTGGCCTATTTCATTTAATCTCCACAGTCATCCTAAAAGTTGTATATAATTACTGTCTCCATTTGCAGATGAGGAAACTACGGCCTAGGGAGTTGAAGTAACTTCCCCAAGATCACTCAGCTAGAAAGTGGTTGTAGCAGGATTTGAAGCCTGGTTCACGTCCAACCACTCCCATCCTGGCCCCCAACAAGACAGAGGATGTAAGCTCAGTGGGTGGGAAATAGTTACTGAGCACCTAGGAGTGCGGGACACCTTCCCAGATGTCGTCTGGAGGAATCCTCATGGCTACACTGCGGACAAGGCACACACCCTCCTTCCGCCCAAGAGGAAACCAAGGCACAGTGGGGAAGCATCTTGCTCAGGGGCATCAGCAACTAAATTGCGGACAGGACCAGGAGTCCAGGCCTCCCAACTCGGACCACAGAGCCTGACCACTCCTTCTCCGCAGGCTGATGGGGAGGCAAACTCGGCAATAACTGGCAAGAGCGGAGGGGGGTCGGGGGGCGCTGCCAACGCCTAACCACGGCCTACCGCACCAACGGATGCGCAGGGACTCGAGGACCAAACCGCTGTCCAGGTGCACACAGGGGAGCCACGTAGCGCTCCTTTGTCGTAGCCAACCAGCTCTAATGCTCCCAACCGGGTGGCTGAAATTCAGGCTGAGCTTGGGTCGCCAGAATTTCCCGGTTCCAAAGGAGAGTAGGACAAGAAGTCAGGCGTGCACTTCCAGCGCCCTCCCTGGAGCAGCCAAGTCTAGACCCAACCCCGGGCTCGGCCTGGGGACGGTCAAGGGAGTATAGGCGTCCCCCCTCCCCTCCTGGGGCCCTGCTAGAGTCACTCACCCAAAACACTGTGGAGTAGATGGTGAGTGAGAACTTGAGCCAGAGGTAGGAGAGGCGCGCGCAGTAGCGCACCTGCTCCGAGTCCCCGCGGGGCATCCTGGACACTCCCGGCGCGGGGCTCCGGGGCTAGGTTCTTAGCTGTGAACAGCCCCACCTGCGGCTGCCTGCCGGCTGCCGGGCTACCCGCCCCGCCACCGGCGCTCGCTCGGCGACTGACATCTGCGAGCTGCAATCACAGCGCCGGGCCGGGACCAGCCAGCACCGGCGGCCAATGCGCATGAGGCAGCAGCCCAGCCTCTGGGAGGGGGCGGGCCGGGGGCGGGGCTGCGACCCGGGACCCACTGGAGGCAAAGGGAGGGGAAGAGAGGGGAGAGGGCGAGGATTTTGCAAACGAGGTCGCGTGCAACTTTAGAAACTCCTGTGCTGCCGGCGCGGAGCGGGGCGTGGGAGAGTGTGTACTGAGGAGCGCTAGGCAGAGAGCGCGTGTGCCTGATCCGGGGTACATAGAAATACGCGCTTTCCACCGTTGTCAAGAGGAAGGACTCTGGGAAAAGGGCAGGAAGTAACTGCTAAGGTGTTAAAAGTGTGCAAATGAGTGGGCAAGATGTGAATGGAATAAGGAAGTGGAGTTGCTCAGCCTATGGGGAGCTGAGGGAGGGCCACATCTAGGAAGATGCAGCAGACCAGGGTGGGGCTCAGGGGCCCCCATAGAGTCGGGCCCGGAGTTTCGTTTTGTAACACATCCCCTGTAGGCGGCCTTTCCCCAACTAGTCTGCGGGAATCCCCTTCTGTGTGGCCAGGTGAGATCCCAACCCTGCCCTCAGGGGCAGCCTCCTCTGGAAAGACCTCCCCTACATCTATCCTCAGGCCCGGTCAGTAGCCTCTTCCTTGCACACACCCAGCCCAGGTCTGACCCAACCTGGCCTCTTCTCACTGGGCCTTTCTTCTGCCTGGGGTCAGAGCTCTCTGCCTGGTGGTGTCTGTCCCCACACTAGATGGCCCAGCTTGACTCACTGCTGTTTCCTTGCCTCCCAGGCCTAGCTCCCCCAGGAGCTTTGGAACCAGGCAATCAGTGTTTGCGGCACTCAGTAATTAAACGTGTGGCCCAGAGGTCATGAGCTGGAGGCAGTGCTGGGTGGGGTCCCTGGTGGTGACTGCAGGAATGGCACCCTCGTCCAAGTCCCCTACCCTGGATTCCCAAGCCTCCTGTGCACACACTCCTGGAGAGAGACAGATGTACCGAGACAGGGACCAGGCCGGCTGCAGCCCCTCGGGCTCTGCCCTAGAAGAAGGTAAGGTTGGGGGGGAGGAGGGAAGCAGTGCCCTGCCCAGAGAGGTCAAAGGGAGCCAGTTTCCCGGTACAGAAGGAGCCAAGGGTAGAGCTTCTGCGGCAGGTCACCTGCAGGTGAATAACCCAGGGCTCAGAAGACACCTTACCACAGTGGTAACAGCTGTCCTTTGAGGAGGAAGAAGCTCACTCTTTACCCCTCTTTGGGGCCCAGCTTCCCTCCCCCAGTGCTGCAGAGCTGGTTGCACCCCCTCTGAGGTGCTGGTCTTCATCCCCTGGAGGGCTAGTGCAGCACCTCCCCCTCGGAGGCCAGTGGGCTCCCTCTCCCTGGGGTGGGCCTCCTAGCCTCCTTTCCCACTCAGCTGTTCTTTCAGTTGCCCCTGGTCTATTTCTGGCCTCCCTAGGGAGCAGCACCTTCTCTCCTCATTCAAATCTCCCCTGGGGACTCACAGGCATCTAAGGGCCCCTCTTGCTCTCTTGGAGCCCCGTGAGATGCCCTGAGGATGAGGCTGAGACAGCCCTGCAGAGGGAGCCTGGAGCTCTTTGGGGCCAGCACAGCTTTCCTGGACTCCTGAGCTCCTTTGTTGTCCCTCCCACCCCAACCTGACCCCAAGCACTATGAGCTGCCCCTCAGCCACAATTACAAACACTGAGACCTCAGAAGAAGTGACAACCTATTTTCCACTTGTCCCTCCTTTTACCAGGAGCTCTGGGCTGGGGGTCAGCAGGCCTGCTGCTAATCCTGATTTTGCCGTTAACTTTTGTGAGACTGTTAGCATATGTGGCATAGACAGTGTGACATACAGGCATGAGTGTGGCCCTGGCTGCAGTTTAGCACCACCTGGTGCACTTTAAATGTATCCTGATACCCAAGCCTCATCCCAGTCAAGTCAGAATCTCCACCAACAAGGACCTGGGAACGAGTATTATTTAAAGGCCCCAGGGAATTTCTAAAGTGCAGCCAGGACTGAGCATGACAGTCTAGAAGTGTCATGAGGGTGAGGTGGTCAGCCAGCATTCTATCAGAAAGGCCACACTCCAGACGTCACTCAGCCACAGTGGAGTGCTGATAAATGTTTGATAACTGGGGACCCTGGTACCTACTTCCATAGTGTAAATACCTCCACCGTGTCTGATTTCAAGTTACCAACTTGAAGTCAATGAACCTGGGAGTTAAAAAGAGACATGCGCAGTCACATGCAACCAGCTCAGCGCACTCTGCAGCTCTCCATATCTCAATCCTTCCCCCCAACACACTCTACTGATTAGCTCAAGAGAGCCATGATGAAGGCATCAGTGAAATTCCTGGTTTATTAATCAGCATAGCAGGTATCAGAAATGAGCGCTCCTTTGGTGAAATTAATAGTACTCAAAATATGTAGATTGGCTGAAATGGGTGAGGTTCACCACCCGTTCCTTGTTCAGAGGAAAGGGATCTCATTTAAGGATGATGCTCAATCCTTGAGGGGTGCCCTGTCCCCAGGTCTTCTGGGTGCAGGGCGTGACCATCAGTCTAACTGAATCCTGCCTTGCGAATGTTGTGTCTTCCTTGAGTGAAGCCTTCCTGCAAAGTGGTAGAACCCCTGCAAGGACAGAGGGCTCAGCCTTCACTGCCTTTGCAGGACAGATCGTATGAACAGGTTTTGTGGCTACTGGCCAATGTCTGTTTGTTCGAGAGGTGTTTGTTTGGACAGCAGAATTTGTTCTGAGATCTATTTTCATGACACCTGGCAGGGAGATCGTAGGGGACATAACTAACCCTCACCTTGAGAGGCTACTACTGTTTATGAAAAAGAACCTCAGAATGGGCATGACCACCCTGGCTTGCATAAGTTTGCATTCATGCTGCTGAGCAAGTGACTCTGTCTGTGCCTCTGTTTCCCTGTCTGTGAAACCATGAGGGTGGACTGTGTCTCTTCTAGCTCTGACAATCTTAGCTATAGTCCTCACAGTCAAATCAGTCAGCAAATGTATACTGAGCTTCTCCTAGGAGTCAGGTCCTGCCCCAGGCTCTGGGATACGGTGTAAACCAGATAGACAAGAGCTCCTATTCTCTTCCACTGGGGAGTCAGGGGTTGTGGGGACACGCAACACATAGGAGAACGAATACATGAAAAGGGTAATTTCGAGTACTGATATGGGCTAAGAGCTGGGAGAAGCGCTTCCAAGTGGAAGAAGCAGGAAGTGCAAAAGCCGAGAGAGAAAAAGCTTGGAGAGTCCATGTGGCTCATGCAGGGGACAGCAAAGAGGGTGGGGTCAGAGGAAGAAGCCTTGTAGCTTTGGCATACGGTTTAGATTTATGTCCAGTTTCAGTGAGGGCCCCTAGTAGGTTTCAAACAGGGATGTGATACAGAATCTGCTTTATGTTTTAGAAGGCTGCTGGAAGCAAGATGGATAGGAGGGGGCCAGGGCTGGGGGCAGGAAGGCTGGTTAGGAAGCCATAGGGACAGTCTCAGAGCAAGAAGGTTGTGGCTTGGACTAGGGGCACACCCCTGGAAATGACAACAGAGAGTTGCACTGGGGATATATCTGGGAGTTGGAGCCAAGAGGGCTTATAGAGAGACTGGGTGTGGAATGTGAGGAAAAGAGAAATCACGGATGATCTCAACTGTTTTTGCCTTGAGCAACAGGTAGATGTTGCTGTCATTTACAAAGGTGAGGACGATCAGGAAAAGTGGGAGTAGGGGGAGGTTATGTCCAAAATCAATTACTTTGTTTGGCCATTTAATTTTTTGAGATATCTTTTCAAAATCCAGGTGAAGTTGAGAGTCATCAGGTCAATTTAAACCATGAGACTATGGGAGATCATCTAGGGAGAAAATGTAGCAAGAAAGGAGAAGACAGACAAAGACAGACCCTGCGGCCTCCGACATTGAGAAGAGAGAGGCGGCAAAGAAAACAGAGGCGGTATAGCCACCAGTGAAGGAGAAGGAAAACAAGGCCAGTGAGGTGACAGGGATGCCTGAAGAAGAAGGGCTTCAAGAAGTTCAAGGAGATGTGGAAAAGGATTTAGTGTCCTGAGGACTCCCCTTAATAGTGAGGCTTTGACTATGTCCTGAGAAGTCAAGTGGGGGCAGACAGAGAATTGACCAGTGGCTTTGCAAGATGCCGGTCACTGGTGACTTTGATAAGAGCTCTGTCAATGGAGCAATGGGGACAAAAACCTGATTGGATTGGATGGAGGAGAGAAAGGAAGGGGAGGAAATGGAGGAGGCAAGTACAGACAACACAGGGCAGTGTACACTCCCAGGCAGAGCTCAAAACCACTCACATGGGTGTGCATGCATAGAAGTCTTCCCAACCCACCCAACAGCCTCCCAGGCCAAATACACAAGAGTTAGCCCCTACGTGGGAGAATTTAAATGGCCAGAAATTCTTGGCAGTTTCTCCATCAAGAGGTAGAATCTATTTTCCCGCCTCTTGAATCCGCGCTGGCCTTCTGACTTGCTTTTTACCCATAGAATGTGACAGAAGCAAGGCTGAGTTCCAAGCCTAGGAACCAAGGGGCCTTGCAGCTCCTGCTTTGGCCGCTCTTGGAATGCTGCCGCCACGAGAACAAGCCTGGCTGGTCTGCTGGAGAGACCATGTTAGGTAGAACCAAGGTTCCTGGCTGACAGCAGCCAACTACCAGACGAGTGAGTGAAACCATCTTAGATCATCCAGCCCATAACCCCAACAGCTGACTATATCTACATGAAGGAGACCAGGCACAACTAACTGTGCCCAGCCCGATGCGCCAACCTAGAGAATCATGGACTCATACGTGACTGTTGTTTTAAGGCACTCACTTCTGGGATGGCTGGTTGTACAGCAAAGGCTAACCGGTACATTCTTAGAGCTGAAAATTTTTTAAAACATGAACTCAAACACCCATCCCCTTCTTTTTTCCTCTTCCTCCCATTCTTTCCCCAAAGTGCTGTGCTTTTGAGCCTATGCATTTATTCTGAAGAAGAGGCTTCAATTGTCCTTCAGGCTTTCCTTGACTCCTTTCAGTGCCATCCCCAGCTCAGATTTTAGGCCACTGCTGCTCCTTCTCATCCTTTTTACCTCTCAAGGGTCTCCATCTATTCTCTACTGGTTATTTACTTAGCATCAGGCACTGAGCTGTGGGCTTTTACATAATTACCTCTTAATTTCTCACCACCCATGGAATTTGATGTGCTGAATCGCCCTTTACAAGGAGGAAACTGAAGCTCAGAGAAGTAAACTGACTTTTCTCCGTCAGGAAGCTCAAGCGCTCTGCGACCCAACAAACAATGTGCCTGCTACTCTAATGCAGTTGTGGGCCCAGCGCCACTCGAATGGAATGATTTAACTGTGTGGCTTAAAAAGCAACTGGGAACAATACACTCAGCTCTAATATTAAGAGTTCAGTGCTGGTCAGAGTTAAACTTTACATAGAGTTATTGTACTCAGTAACACAAAGAGTTATTGTTATTGCAAGGTAGTAGTTCCATGATATTTTGAGTGTTTCGTAAAAAAGGATCTATCAAAAGGAAATGCTGCAGGACTTCTTCAGAGCCTTTAAGGTGAGAATGGAGATTGTGTATCTCTAGGAGGAAGGAGAGCATGCAGCCTTGCTTAACTATATTTGACCACACAACTCTATTCCCGGACCTCACACACCCACACCAGCTATTAACATCTCAAAGAACTAGTATCCCTCTGAATGAACTTCGAGAAACGTTGCCCCATAGGACTGGTTCCTAATTCTTTTGGAGTTGAAAGTGACCTCTGCAAAGTTAGATGCTCTGTCCTTAAGAGGAAAATCAAAAACAACAGAGATGACGTCTGTTTTGTGCTTGACTTTGCAAAATTACCCAACTTCCTTTGCTATGATTGTCAGATAGTCAGCTCCATCTGTGATCACACCTCTTAGGGCCCTGCACCAGGTGAGGGACACACATCAGTGACTTTGGGGGCCCAAGAGGATCCTGGAGAAAAGCCTGAAAGGAAAGCAACACGCTCATTGCTGAGGGGGGCCTAGGTCACTCCAGCCATTTCCCATTTTGTAAATTCCCTCAAGAGCTGCCTCTAAAAGGCTTGCTCCTTCTGGGCCCCTCTCCCCACCAGCCATCGCTGCCCCCACAGACGGCCGACTGCCCCAGCACCCCATCTCTGCATCCTATAGCTTCCTCCTACCCTGGGCTGCTGGACACCCCTCCTTGCAGCTTTTACCCCCAGGACTGAGGCCTTCAAAGCCTCAGGGGACTTCCTGCCTCCTTCTGGGCAGATGGGACCAAATCACCTGTCCTAGAGGCCCACTCTGGTCCTAGAGGCCCACTGTGCTCTGCCCCTCCCCACCCCGTCCTTCTTGACACATGATCCTGACCAACTGCACACGTTTCCTCCCACGGAGGTCAGCCCAGGCCCTCCTTCCCACTGTCCCCTATTGCAAGGCTGCTGCTGATCAGCCAGGTAAAGCAGACATCCTCAGGAGTAGCCGTGGGTGTGGGACGTGGGTGGAGACACGTTAATAACCTAACTGACCAGTCACAAGGGAATGATGGCACAGTTATGCCAAGGAGCCCTGCACAGCAGTTGAAAGTGATGTGGAAGGAGCATCGAGTGTTGTGGGAGCTGCCCTTCGTACACTGAGGTTGTCTGTCTGTTTGGGGATGGGAGTGCGGTATAAGTCAGGTTCTTCTAGTTCCAAGGCTTCAGTAAGGCTTTCTGGGCCTCCGTTCCCAGTGATGGGTGGGGGAACAGAGGGATGGTGTCACAGGAGAGTAGAGCCTATGAGGAACAGTTGTCGGCCTTCAGAAGGGGGCATCTGCACAGTACTAAGAGAGTGGCCCCCGCCAGAGCCCAGAGGACCAAGCTGGAAGCTCCTGGATCTGGCAGGAGGGTGGACCCTACAGGGAATGGTCAGTCCAGGCTGGGGTCCCAGGGCTGGGAGTGGGGTCAGGAGCTGGCAGAGCCCACTAGGATTCTGTCTGTTGTGCCTCATGAGCCTTTTGGGGAGGGGACAGGCCCTGAAAGCATACGGCCTCTGGGTGATGGACAGATGCATGAGTGGGGGCAGCCGAGGGTGTCATTCAGTATTGGGATGCCAGGCTCCAGATGGAGGGGTTATGTGAACCAGCAGGCTTATTTCATGACATGACTGGGGAGGAGGTGGGGAATGGAGCAGAACATCCAAAGGTAAGTGCAGTATGATCAAAGCTTTCCCCCCAAATTTACTGCTCCTCTGTGTGTGGGGAGTGAGGGCTCACCTATATGAAAGAGGGGCTCTCAGCTCTTAAGAAGGTAGGAGCGGGTTCTTCTGAAATGGGAAACCAGCAGATGTCCAGTCCTTTCCTATACAACTTGGCATCCCAGCCTGGGCCCCAGGTGTGTCTGCTCAGCTTTAGGGACTCTTTCATTCTTCAGCAGGTGACAGGGTCCTGAGGCCACATGTTCCTGAAGATGTGTGAGACTTGGCCTGTTCAGCGCAGCACCTGCAGCCCTCCCAGAAGCCCTGATCAGCTGCAGACATGAGCCTGGGCTCCAGACACGCAGACACCAGCCAGGCCCTGCCTACACTTGGCTCCCAGGACAACCGGGAGGCATCCTCACCCGGGTCCTACCCTGGGATGATGATGGCACCTGGGCCTCTTCCTCCCTATCTCTCGCCCTCTGGATCCCTTAGGGGAAAAAATGAATGCCCAGGCAAAACCTGTTTCCTTTCTCTCGTCCCTTCTTTCTAGGATGATCAACCACCCTGGTTTGCCCACAGCTGAGGATGGCGTGGCACATGGTAGGATCAGTTTTAAAGCCAGGACAGTCACTAGAACCCATAACAGTTTGCCAAGGACTGAGGGGTTTCCTGGGATGCAAGACTTTTGGGGCTAAAACCAGTTAAGTCCTGTGCAAAACCAGGACACAGTGGTCACCTTACTTCTTTCCAGCCCTCCCTCCATCTCCCAGGTGTCCCGAGGGGAGTAGCCAGCAGCGAGAGGGCCTGCGACCTGTGCCTTCCAAGGAAAAGTCAGAGAAATGGGAAGAGAAGACTCGGGACGGGAAGTGTCTTCAGTTGTCTGAGGCTGTCATGGGGGGAAGGGAGGCACTCATTCCAAGGGATCCTTGGCATAGAAGTGGGACCAGTGGGACCCGTTGAGTGTGAGTTGAGCTCCCTGAAGCAGCACGGAGCTGTGGAACATTTGATTCAGAGTCAAGATTGCTGGGAAGATGGCAGCATAGGAGGACTCTGAACTCACCTCCTCCCATGGACACAGCAAATTTACAACTGGCTGTGGAACAATTCCCTCTGAGAGAGAACTGGAAACTGGATAAGAAGAACCCCCACAACAAGGGACAAGACTGACCGACAGGTGGAAGAGGCAGAAATACCTTTCTGGAGAGGGAAAAACCACATTCCAGCCATGGTGCTTCACAGCCAGGAGCAATCTTAAGGTAGGGAGATTTCCTGGAGGAGAGGGGGTCTGAGCCGGAGAGCTTTACCACAATAGGCGGCCTCTGAATTTAGCACAACCGAGACAAGTACCATAGCGCCTGGCTTTGCTGGCTACTAAAACCAACCAGGAAGATCCCCTGAAAAGCTGTTGCACATAAGAGACAGAGTGAGAATATGGGGGGTAGGTCACATGCCAGCCCCACCACGTGCAAACCAACTCCGAATGAGGACACTGGAAACTCTGATTACCCTCTCAGGACACCAATGCCATCTGTGAAATGGGACCCTTCCAGGTAACTAAATGAAATTATCAAGCACGGTGCCCAGAACACAGCAGGTGCTAAGTAACTGTGAGTTGAGTCTGCTCATAGCTGACACACGTCTGTCCGGTCCACCAGGGAATGCACCAAGACCCACTGCACGTGGGGCGAGACCTCAGAGACCACCAGCACCACTTCCCTTACCTCACAGCCCAGGCCTGGCCCTGTGCCTGGCATCCACCCTCCCAAGACATTTGTCCTCTCGCTGATTTTCTCCCCAAAACTTTTTGCAGCTACCTGTTGATGCTACGAGGCAGGCTGGGTGGATGTTCACAGGCTCAGTTATGAATGAGAAAAGAGGTCAGGATGTTTTCCCCAGGCCACTGAGGATGACAGTGGTGACTCACAGGGTGCCAGAGCTGGGAGGATCTGTGACACCATTAGGTCCACCCCTCGTGAATGGCCATCTTGCCCAGGGTTGGATATTTACATTTTGTGCCCTTTTCGACATGTGTGTCATATTGCACAATAAAACGTTTTTTAAAAAGAAAAATGTTCTATTTTAATTTGCATTTCCCAAATGATGAGCGAGGTCAAGTTTTACATGTCAATGAGCCAAAGGTAGTTCTGTACCTTTCCTGTTTTTATCCTTTGCACATTTTCCAATTAAATAATAGGTTCTTTTAAGTGGGCAATGCCCAGGGCTGACAGGCTGAGGGAATGCCATTCCCACCTCTTCTGCCCAGAGGTAGGGGCCTTCTGGCTGAGTACAGTCCAGGCTGGTCTCAGAGCAGGCCACCAGCAGGGGTTGGCCATGTTGGGGTTCAGCCAGGCATTCTGGGAAAGCAGCCTGGGAACACTGGCTGATGGGGTGTTGGGCCAGGCCTGTGTGACTCACTGGGAGTGGCGGGGCACCCAGGCCTCAGGCTGCGGCAGTAGCTCCACCTGTCACTCAGAGAAGGCAGGGCATCTGCTTCTGGAAGGCTGGGTGCTGCTGGGGGTGGGGAGGCCCCCCAGAGACTCAAAGGGGCCAGCCAGGATGTCAGGGCAGTCCGAGGGTGCCAAGAATGGGCCTGGGGGACACAGAAGTGGGGTCTGGACTTGATCCTATAGCTATTAAGGAAGGGATAGAAGACTTTTACACTCAGAAAACATACACAGATCTGCTGGCTTCTGTCAGGAAAGTTAACAAGCCACAGATCCTGCCATGTGCTGGTTGCTATGGGACTCCCAGCAGCCTTAAGGGTCAGCTTCACCGTGGACAGTGTAAAAAGAGTTTTCACCACATAGTAGTGCTCTCTCCACTCCCAGATCTGCTTGGATATTGTCCCCTGCCCCACTGGATTGTCTCCACCATGTGGTAAGGACCATCTTACCACCATGGTGTCTGGGTGCCTGGTGGGGTGCTGGGCACATGTAGCTGCTCATTAAATGTGGAAGCCACAAGTCAGCTGTCCCCTTGGCCATGCGGGCCGACTCTGCTTGCAGTTCCACTTCAGACCGCAGAGTTCTGTCCTCCCCCAGGCTTCCACCAGAAATCCAGTCACCCAGGCACTTGATGAAAAACTTGGGTCACCTGGATGAGTGCTCACCGACTAATTGCCCCAAAGAACTCAAAGGTAGGTTCGGAAGCATTGAACTATTTAAGAGATGCAATCACCAACCCCCCCTGAGCCAGACTAGGCCCCACCACAAGAGCTCTGCCTATGACCTTTGCTCATTTTAATGCTAAGATCTCTCCAGGAGGAGCTTAGGCCTTGTTATGTAACCTGCAGTGTACGTGGAAGCAGGTTTCCTAACTGAGCCTGCGCAAGCCAATGCCCACCTCTCCCTTTTGAATATTCATTTCCCATCCGAAATAAATGTCCCTGCTTCCCTTTGTTCCAGGACAGTATGACTTTGGAAATGATTTTGTGTTCCCCCCATCTGCTGCAAATAAGTTCTACTTTGTGTGACAACTACTTCTGGTCGGGAGTCTGACTCACTCGCCAGGAGGGAGCCCACTTTTGGTTTGGTGACGGGGTTCCTTTCCCCCAGACTTTCTGACTCCTACTTCCTACGTTTTCCCTCAGGCCACTTCAGCTTCCTCCTTCCTGTTTGCTGAGCAATTTGGCTCGGCTGCAACACCTCCTTTCAGTCTCGCTTACCCAAATCCCTGTCTGAGGAAACAAAAGGCCTTCCGTTAGCAAAATGCCATCTTCTGTTACAAACGTGTGTGGACCAAACTTGTTTTCTCTCCCATGGGTCATCAGAACAGCTTTGTGTGGGAAAAAAGACAGGGAGGACCCTTCTTATTTTGCTCGCGAGGAGATAGTCTCAGAGAGTGTGCCCACAGGCCCTCGGCCCTTTAGGATCTGGGGGGGAATAGAACCCAGGGCTAGTTTGCACCCCCCTCTACTCCACCTCCTCAAGCTTCCCTCCAAACACTGGAGCAAGGTTCTCTCTCTGTCCGAGCAAATAGCCCTGAGCACATCACACTGACCGCAGAGAGACCAAGCTGGTCTGGACTCTGGAGGCTCAAGCAGGGGCTGGGGAAGACCACTGTGGGTTTAGGCTACAATTTAGTCGTTAGTTCAGGCGCATCATAAGTGCTGTGAGGTACCTGGAAATTAAAGTCAGCTGGGGGTGGAGGGAGTCAGAATTCTTT
This sequence comes from Equus przewalskii, assembly GCF_037783145.1. Lineage (NCBI taxonomy): Eukaryota > Metazoa > Chordata > Mammalia > Perissodactyla > Equidae > Equus > Equus przewalskii. The sequence goes on along the minus strand of NC_091831.1, from coordinate 57,767,971 downwards.
TAGGAAAGAATCTAATTCTCCTCTAACTTGGCTCTCTTGTGAAGCCAAATCAGCTGCCCCCAGAATGTCGTCTAATTCAGCATTGCTCATACACTTAAATGACCCAGAAATGTATTTTACATTACAACCCAATGTACATGCAAAACATGCAAGTGAGCAAAAGATGCATGAAGCCACCTCCTCCTCACCGTGCGATGCCGTCTCAGCTTTTCGGCACCATGCCTTCTGTTCTAACGCTAGTCATAACCCACTGTTTGAAACCACCATCTAATTCAAACTACTGACAGACTGTCTCCAGAGAAGCCCGAGGAGGCCAGTTTTAGCAATCAGGTCAGTCATACCTGGATTTCTAACATTTGTTTGTACAGAAAGTACCCAGAAATTAAGCAAAGGCAAATCCTTTATAAACACGGCTCAAGCAAGTCCTGAAATTTCCTTGATTGAGCACTGACTACCCCCTCCCGCTGCCAGCTCACTCACCCTCTGGGTAACAACCAGGAGCCTGGAGGGAGCACCTGAGGCCACAGCGAGCCCCGACATCTCCAAGGGGAAAGACAGGTTTGGGGATCCACTGTCCTGAGCTAGAACTGCAGGACCAGTGGTGGGAGGGAAGGTGTGGCCTGCTCTTCAAGCTGGGTATCTGAGGGTTACTGTAGGTATCTGATAAGAACATGACTGCCTTTTGACCTTGTTCCCAGCACAAACATAGATGAATCTTGTCAATTTGCTGTTTTCTTGTTTAACTTGAGGGGTGACTTGGGTCTCAAGGATTTGGGAGCTTATTTTGCAGAAGAAAGAGAATGCCTTCAGGGAGACCGCAAAGTCCAGTTGGCTGATGGATGGCCGTGACCATTGAAGCCAGAAGTCAGATGCCCAGGGGCTTGTCAGGAGTGACCCCTTTGTTTGTTTAAATGTCCTCCTGCCAAGCCCCTTAGGTCTATGACGGCCCTGCTTTCTCTTCTTGGAGAGGTGGATTTGAGAGAACCCAGGCTCCTGCCTTCTCATCTTGACCAATTGGTATAAAACCTTTCTCCATCTCCAAGCACTGACGTCTCCGTGTTTGGCTTGCTGTGCATCGGCACATGAACTTGAGATTAAGAGGTTCCGTGTCACTCTCGGCATCAGGGAGAGGGGAATTTCTGTTTCCCAGAGGTGACCCCACTAGTGGAACCCCAACTCTTCTCAGGGAGGGGCTGCTTCTGCCTCCAAGCTGTGTGTGGTCCTTGGGGGGCCTGCCCCGCCCAGCTGACCACCCAGGACCAGCGGGGATCTGCACTGGAGGACTGGTGGACCCCAGCTGACAGTGAGTATCTAAGGACACCTAAGACAGAGACAGGTGAAGGACTGACTGTTTGCCAGACCTGTCCCTCACCAAAGACCCAGGAGAACAGAAACTACTGTGTCTTACACCACTTACTGGTTTGTCCCTGCTCTAAAAATATCGACAGCCTGACCTCCACAGGGACCAGGAGGAAAAAACCATAAGCAAGTAAAGAAAAATCACACCTGTTTAAAAGGACTCAGTAACATGAGGGGGAGCCCTAGGTGAACAAGTAAATTAGAACTAGCAGAAAAGACAGAAGACAACTTCAAAGAAATTTTAAAAGGTTATGGGAAGTCTCAAGAAGTTGTAGTTAGAGCACATGCAAAAAGATTCTTACAAACTAAAAAGTATGACTTTCAAATATAACAATTCATTAGAGATGGTCAATGCTGAGAATTGAATCAGTGGTCTGATAGATAAAGTGAGAGAAATATCTCAAAATACAGCAAAAAGATGAAGAGATGGAAATCAGAAGAGAAAGAAAAGAGATGTGGAAGTCAGATCCAAGAGGAAGAAATGTGGCAGATGCCACAGGCTGACCAACTCAACCCCATCCCCAAGCTCCTCCTTCCTTGTCTGACTCCACTATGGAGGCCGGACACATGGAATATATTTATTACCAGCTTCCCTTGCTATATGACACAGTTCTGGCGCATGAGACACAAGATCAAGAAAGATTTTTGTGTTTTCTGATATAAGATGTATATGCAATTGGTGCAGTGCTTTTTTCTCCTTTCTTCCTACCTTGAATGCAAACATGGTACCTGGGGCTGCAGCAGCCATACTGTAACCACAAAAGAAAGGCCAAGAGAATTGACAAGATGCCATCCCAAACCCTGACATTGTTGAACCACCGAACCAAAGCCAGCAACTGCCCACCAATAACCTTCTTGTTTAGTGAGAAAAAGAAGCACATATTTATGAAGTCATTCTTTACTCAAATGTTTTGTATCTTTCACCTGAAAACATTTCTAAGTAACATGAGAAGAAATAATTAAAGAAATTATAGAAGAAAAGTTCTCTGGGGTAAAGAAAAACTTGAGTTTTCAAATTAAAAGGACTCACTATGTTTAAAACGGATACAGTTTTATACACATGATACAAATTGCTAAATTCCTGAATTCCACAGAGAAAAGAGCAAAAGCTACAATCTTGCAGCAGCAAGAGCAGGTTCCTTAAAGAAAAGAATCTCAAACATCAGGTTTTTCGTTTTTAGCTCTTGAATCTGGAAGACAGGGAAACATCAAAAGATTGAAAGGAAATAACCATAATCTAATAATAAAAATAATAATCCTGCCAAGATATCATTCACTTGAAAGACAAAAGAAAAATATTTTTGGACATGCAAGTTCTCAGAGAGAATACTACCCATGAACCTATCACACATGAGTAGAATCCTCCAGGAACATTCTAAGCAAATGGCAATTTGGATCAGAACAGAGATCTCAAGATGGGAGAAAGAGAGAGAGAACACAGTGGTGAGCAATAGATGTAGTTAAATCTAAATGGATGATGATAACATGACTGACTATGTTTTTTAAAATAAATTTTTAAGTGAGAACTCTTGGAATAGAAAATCTACACTGAAAAATAAGTCAGAAACGGGGCAGCCCCAGTGGCCTAGTAGTTAAGTTGGCGTGCTCTGCTTCGGCAGCCCAGGTTCAGTTCCCAGGGGCAGACTCACACCATTCATCTGTCAATGGCCATGCTGTGATGGCGGCTCACATACAAAAAGAGGAAGATTGGCAACAAGGTGTTAGCTCAGGGCCAGTCTTCCTCAGCAAAAGAAAGAATAGATTAGGGGAAAAAAGTTCAGGACTAAAAACGTTAAATCATCTCAGCAAAATGGAAGACCTTGGGTGGAGAGAAGAGGAGAATGGGGAAGACAAAGGTTTCTAGAAGTTTTATTTACCCTACAAAAGAGAGGGTGGGTAAAATGTCTTATTAGAGGGGGGTGTGGTTATTTAATCTTTATGTGCTAATAGAGAACTAAAGGTTTAATTATGACTATTGGAAATACCATAAAAGGTATTCTAGACTTTGACCAAGAAGCAAAAGGAAAGAAAAAGATAAAAAGAACCACATTGCAAAATAAAGTCTAAACTGATGGAAAAAACAAAAGCATTTCAGTTACAAGGTCAAATGTGAATGCATTTCAGCTACACAGTCAAATGTGAATGGGTTCATGTTCCTATCAGAAAACAGTGACTGTCAGTTGCATTAAAAAAAAAATCTAGCTATATATTGTTAATGTGAAATATACCCAAGAAAAAGTGAAAAGGAAAAGTTGAAAATAAAAGAATGGGCAAAGAGATACGAGACAAATGCAAACAGAAAGAAATTAAGAGTCACAGCATGAATATCAATGTGACAGAGAGACCAAAAGCATGAGACAGGGCCAAGTAGCATGTTGTGTAACTTAAAAATCTGGGCAAAAGTTACAAACCTTTATGCACCAAATAACATATCAGCCAAGTACATAAGGTAAAAATTGTTAGACCTACAGACAAATTTAAGATATAGTTGGACATTTCAATATACTTTTTTCAAAACTTGATAGATCAAGTAAGCAAACATGTAATTTAATCTGCAAAGGATTGGGTAATACAATCAACAAGTTCAATTGAATAGATATGTTTAGAATTTTTAACATCAGAAATAATGAAAATATATCCCTTTCACACATCCCCGCAAAGTTTACCAAAATTAGTCATATGCTTGGTCACATTGGAAACACCAGTAAATTCTGAAAAGCAGAGATTTCACAAGCAACGTATGCTGATCATAGGCCAATAAAACTAGAAATCAACAAGAAAAAACTTGACACCAAAATTCCAACTATTTGAGAATTATGAAATGTTCTTCTAAGAGAAGTCCAAGATCAATGAGAAAATTGCAGTTAAAATAACAGATTTTCTAGAAGTAATGAAGTAAAGAATACATCTAAAACCTATGAGTTAATGTAAGGCTGTACTCAAAAGAAATATATGGCCTTAAATTTAATTAAAACGAGAGACTGAGGGGCCGCCCGGTGGTGCAGTGGTTAAGTACACACGTTCCACTTCGGCCACCTGGGGTTCGCCAGTTCGGATCCCGGGTGTGGACATGGCACTGCTTGGCAAGCCATGCTGTGGTAGGCATCCCACGTATAAAGTTAAAGAACATGGGCACGGATGTTAGCTCAGGGCCAGTCTTCCTCAGCAAAAAGAGGAGGATTGGCAGTAGTTAGCTCAGGGCTAATCTTCCTCAAAAAAAAAAAAAGAAAAAGAAAAAGAAAAAATGAGAGACTGAAAAGGTATGACTTCATTCAATTTAAGAAATTAGAAAAAAAGATCAGTCAAATATATTCCCCCACTGAAAAAAAGTAAGTGGGTAATGACTTAAATTTACAAAGTGTTATGTTATTAAGACATATGGTCATAAATTCCAGAAAAATAGCTAAAAGAATTGAAATCAGTTGCCTTGGGAGACCGGAATCAGGATTAGGGAAGAATTAGAGGGGACGACTTTTTATTGTCATCAGCTTTATGGTATGAGTTGACTTCTTAAACTATATAAATTATGACTTTAATAAAATTAATTTTAGAAAATTTTAAGGAGTGAAGGGAACGCGGACCTGGGCATGTGCCCCATCCTGACACGATGCAGCGAACACGGAGACTCAGGCTGTGCTGAGTCTGGATCCTGCCTCTACTGCTTGTTTGTGGTAGGATCTTGGGCGATGCGTTTAGCCTTTAGGTCTGGCTTTGTTCCTTTGTAAAATGGGGCACTGACTTGTACAACCATGACAGGAGGTGACAAGGCTGGCTCCATCCTCCAGGACGGACCAGGTGTCCCTCCCACCCCCTCCCGGCACAGCAAGACCCCCAGCCACAGGGACTTGCAGATTCACTCAGCCCCTCAGCACCCTGGTTTCACTTCTTGGTTAAAATTGTTGATGAACCAATCTATAAGTGAAAATTTGGGTGAGTTTATTCTGAGCTGAAATCTGAGGACCATGGCCTGAGGCCTTTCTTCCCAAAGGAAGAAAGGGCACCAAAGAAGTGGGATGCACAGAGAGGTTATATACCCCCAGAGAGGATGTTTCACTTAGGATTGAAATGTCCCTTTTACAATAGTCGTGAGACTGATTGATGAAACAGTAGGTAGGTCTGCTGTCTCAGTGAACACAACAGGGTGGCCGGTCGGTAGGTCCGTTGTCTCCGAGGAGCTGAGTGGTCACAGTGAGCTGGGTGGTCACAGGTGAGTGCAGCAATCAGTTCCTAGCCTAAGGAAAGATGCTTATCCCTAAGGAAATGCCAATGGGGGGGGAGCTGCACCTTTATCTCAAGCGCCTTTGTTCTTGCCATAGGAAATGTCTAAGCAGATATACAATGCGTGCTCAATAGCCACAATCAGGCCCTTTTGGAAAAAACAAAGTCATGCCGAATTAGGTTTATACCAAGTGTCTTCCTCATATACTCCAATATATCCTATTGCTTGCCATTTTTACTTGTTAAAATGGTTGTTTTGGTTTCATTTTTCCATAAACCACAAGTATTTGGGGTATTTTCCATAGTCTCAAGGTCCCTGGGCAGATATTAGCTATAGCTTGAGAATTTCAAACAGAAAACAGGTAAAAATCAGCTTTTAGAACCATCTTAAGACTGTATATCTGCATCCACATTTGAAGAGAAAATGTATCTTTATGCTTCAAACACTGTAAACAGATAAACTGCGAAAATAAAAACCTGAGGCAAAATTCAAAATCCTAAGAGTAATAAAGCTTACCTCTCATGTTGTTTTAAACCTTTGCTCCATTGATGTTTCCACACAACAGGGAGCACAGTCCTTGCACTCAGTGAGGAAGGGGAGGCGGTGAGCAGGGGAGGCAGACACTTGAAAAAGCAGCAACAACACAGTGTGCTAAGTGTCGAGATGGGGGAGGAGCAGTTATGTGAATCTGTGTGTGACCCAGGAAGCCTTCCAGGAGGCAGCAATGTTAACGGAGGCCTGCCAGATGAAGCAGAAGTTGCCCAGGTGAAGGGTGTGAGACCTCTCAGAGCAAGGGTGGAGTAATAAACCAGAACCACCTGGGGGTCTTTAAAATGCACTGACACCTGGCTCCCACTCCCGAGCATCCTGACTTAATTGGTCTGATGGGTGAGTAGCATCAAGCATTTTCAAAGCTCCCCAAGTGATTCTAATGTGCAGCAAAGTTCAGGAACAACTGGTCTACACCAGGGCTTGAGGCAAGAGCCTGGGGCTCTCTGTAAATTGCATGGGGAATTGGAGGGGAAGGACAAACAGTGGGAATGGAGAGAAGTGGATGGGTTGAGATTTAGGAGGTAGAATAGACAGGAGTAGGTGATAATGGGGACGGAGTGAGGGAGAAAGAAGCTGATGGTGATGCCCAGGTTTCAGGCTTGGGTAGTTGGGTGGATATGGTCCACTTTCTGAGATGCAGAACACAGCAGGAGAAAGGGGTGTGTGTGGGAAGACCCGTTGATTAGAGATGATACGTGGTTATTGAAAGGAGATTTGGCTCAATAAATAGTAGCTCTGGCTGTGGTCATCGTCATCGCCATGTGGTCGTCATCTTCTTCTTCATCATCATCATCTGAGGCTGCTTAAAGCCCTTGGGTCACAAGGATCAAAGCAGTGAGGTCCCCCTCTAGCGTCGTCCTCTATGTATTACAGGCACTCAGGCGGCCAGCGCCACACCTGCTGGGGATGGAGGTGGGGAGGTCAGAGACACAGGTGAGCCCCATCCACAGCCCAACAGTGACTAAGATCTCCTTTGAATGAACTGCTGTCACTGCAAAGTGCTCACGTCATGGAGGAAGTCCTGAGCAGAGGAAAGGCACTGGGTGGGGAGTCTGGAGGCCGGAGCTCCAGGCACAGCTCTGCCAGTACAGGCTGTCTGACTTCCAGCGAGAGGCTTGCCTGGGCACCGGTGTCTGTGTCAGGACTCAGCGTCTCTGGAGAGCTAAGACTGTGTCTGTGTTGATGACCACAACAGTGGGCAAGACTGACGTTCTCCACCCTCCAGAGAAGAGACAAGGGGCAGCTCTGGTGTTCTCCAGAAGGGCCCACCGTGTGCCAGTGAGCAGCAGAGAGAAAGTGCCCTGGGAAGCTTCCAGGGGAGGCAGCATTCCATCTGGGCCCTGAAGGGATTAATAAATAGTGTCTGTGAGAAGACACCCCATCCTTGGGGCATTCAGGAGAAACTCGTCAGCCCAGAGAAGCCCTCAGTGCGGGAAGAAAGGGTGTGGGCTCTGGAGTCAGACAGAGCAGGGTTTGACAGTTGGCTCCCCCATCTGTGTGACCTCAGACAAGTTGTTTAACCTTTCTGAGCATATATTCCCACCCGTGAAATGGGGATATAATAAGATAACAACAGCAAACACTAATTTAGCCCTATGTGCCAGGTACCGTTCTGAGCACTTTGCACGTATTAACTAATTTAATCAACACTCCTATGAGGTAGTACAACTGGCCCCATTTTACAGATGAGGAAGACGAGACACAAAGAAGTTCCATGACTTGCTCAGTCACCAGGCACAAGGCTTGTGCTCAGTAAATAGTAACTACTGCTGTGACCGCAGAGATGACAGTCGCTGGATGGTACTGAAACAGGGAGCTCACTGGCAGAGCTCAGCCTCCTGGGTGGGCCAGTGTCGAGGAGAGAATTTCAAGAGATAGAAAGTGACATTCTCCAGCAAGCATGAAGAACAATGCATGATCGTTGTTTGTGACCACATCAGAATACCCCATCATCCCAGGGACTTCCCAAATGGGGCCATGTGGGCAAGGAAGGGCAAGGGCTCTTAGAAGTGGCTTCTTCCCACCAGCCCCATTGAGTACCAGTGCCAAAACCCAGTGGGGTCCTGAAGAAGGAAGACATTCCTTCTCCCAACTTCCCAAGCTGCTGAGGGTGGTCACATGACCTCATTCTGGCCAATAAGATATAAGGGGCCTCTTCTGGGAGGGCCCTGGAAACATTTTCCTCCTCGACAAAAGAGGTAGGAGAATTTTCTTCTTTCCTGCCCCCTTCCTGGGATGGGAATGCTGTCATGTAAGGACATGATATTTGGAACGGTTGCAGCCATCTTGCAGCCATGAGGCAAAGGCCAAGAAAAATCAAAATTCCCAAAGACTTTTGAAATCATCGAGCTGTTGAGCATGGAATTACCTACCTCCAGACTTCTGGCCAGGTGAGAAAAATAAGCCCCTATTTGTTTAAGTCACTGTTACTTATAGCAAAATGCATTCCTAATGTTACATTCAAGTTGTTTTAATGTATTCATTCACTTACGCGATCATTCATTTATTTAATCAGCAAATATCATTGAACACATACTATGTGCCAATTACAATGGAGAGAAGGGAGGATATGGCCATAATCAAAACACACACAATTTCTGGCCTCATGGATTCCCTAGCTTGGTAGGGAGAACACACTGAACAGGTGTGATGGATCAGGATGTTAACAATAGCAGGAATGCTATTGGAGTATAGAACAAAGATAGTTAACCTGGGCAAGCATCAGGGAAGTTCTTGAAGGCGACGTATTATTTAGTGTTACATGCTGTCATAGAGAGACCCCAAAATACAGTGTCTCAAGAACGAGAGAAGTTTTACTTTGTTTTCTTTTTCTTTTTCATGTAACAGACCTGGGCTCTGCCATCCACAACATGTAGCTTCCCTTTCTGGATTCGAGATGGCAGCTCCCCCCTGCCCAGCCGGAAGGAAGGAGAGATTGGAAGTGAAGGGCAATCGGCTCCTTTAAAGATGAGACCTTGAAGATCTATATACATTTCTGCCCACATCCCATTGGCCAGATCTTAATCATGTGATCACATCCAGCTTGGAAGGCAGGTTTGGAAATGTAGTCATTAGCTGGGCAGCCAGGTGACAGCTATCACTCAGGGAGGTTCTGCTGAAAGGAAGAAGGGGAAAGTGGTGCTGAGGGACATTTAGCAGTCACACCTGGTAAAGGAGTGGGGCTATTTCCCTCTTAACCTGAGAGCAAAGGGGAGTCACTGAAGGGTTTCAAGCAGGAAGTGCATGGTCAGAGTTCCGTGGAAGGGTCACTGTGGCTGAAGATGGAGTGGAGGGAGCCAGATAATACAGGGGCTAGTGAGGAGGCTGTGGCAGGAAATATAATGACAATGGTGACCTGGACCCGGTGGGGATGGACAGAAGGGCATATGGATCCGGGCACATATTTGGCCGAGTGAAAATTTTTTTATAACAAGGTATGACAGGGACTAGATGGGATTCCAGTGTGAGTTGAAGGCGCATATCAACTTTATCCATCCCTGTTTTCCATTGGTCAGGGGGTCTTCAGAATCCCCAGCCTCATGTTGTCATTTCAGTGGAACTATACTTGGGTACCCAAGTTGATATCATGAGGGCCAGTCGGCTGTGATTTCCAGTAGAGCCAAGCCTGCAGTGGGGTCAGGCTCTGCTCCCCGCCATGAGGTGGGTGGGGGAAATATAGTTTGCAAATGACCCCAAGTGGACCATCTTAGGGTCAAGATCAATGGTTAATAAGGCCACATGGCCCAAAGGGCACATGCTAGTGTATCCTCACGGAGGTGGCACTTGAGAGGTCCTTGAAGGACCAGTAGGGTGACTTCAGACGAGGTCTCCCAGAAAGGAAATGCAAGACTCTCACCATCAACCTCCAACCAACCATCCAATCTCTCCCTTTCTGGCCTCATCTCTGGAGCAAGAGACCGATATTCCGCTCATTTTAATATGGACACTTTGCTTTAATTTTTCCTAGCTTTCTCTGCCGCACTTCAAGGATGGAATGCCAATATTTTTTTCACTTTCTGGGAAGATCTGAAGATTAAAGGCCTCCGTGCCCTCGAGGAGAGCAGAATGGTTTTCTTGGTTGCTGGTTTCTGAGCCTTATCAAAGGTACCGTGAAAGAGCATGGAGGATGGTGGGGTTTGGGAGAAGAGGCTGAGGATTTACAGAAGCAGGACTTCCAGGAGACGGCGGGGAGGAGAGAGGACGGTGGGGCCAGGTGTAGTGAGTATTCAGGCCTTCTCCCTGGCAGGGTCCTGGGAGGAATGACCATGATGAGAGGGAGGCGCCACTCTGGAAAGACAGATCTCCAGGACCCAACTCCCAGCTGAGCTCACAATTCCCGGGTCCCAGAAACCGCAGTCCCCTGACTTCAAGGATCTTGCAGAAACAGGGAGATGAGATACCACTGCAGTGGCGTATGTGGACAAATGACCAGTAAAGGCCCCACCCCTGAGGCCTTGGCACTATGGACAGCCCTGGGGGTGGGGGCGGCAGGGGGGCCAGGAGTAATAACGTTGGATTTCCCTGCCTGCTCAACAAGATGGGGACTCTGAGTTAAGACTAAGTTGACTTTTAGAGAATTAGGAAATGGGACCTTGTGCCCCTGCGTTTGTGAACCAAGATTTATACTTGCTACATCTCCTGTTCCTCTCCTGCAGGGACCCTGGCTCCAGCGGGGCTGGTCTGATCCTTCTGTCAAGATTCAGCTCATTCCCATGTCCTCTCCTCCGTTACTTCCAGGAGCAGTGGCAGCCCCCACAGCCCCAAAGGCCACTCTCTCCCTTCTGAGGTTTGAAGCTGATGGTGTCCCCCATTTGACAGATGGGTATGATGAGTTCTCTCTGCTATGCTGGGACTTGTCCCCAACTTGGGCCGGGAGCTTCATGAAGGTAGAGACACAACCCGTTCGCCTAACTCCAGGCCAATCATTGGAGCACCTGCCCCATAATAAGACCCACCACAGGCCCGGGCTGGGGCCTTTCAGCAGAGGCTCCGACCCCTTGTCAGCCCCCTTTCCTCACCTCGACCACACCACGGCACCTGCTGCTGTATCTGCCAGCACCCTGGGGGACACCAAGTCCCTTCTGACTGCAAGACCCAGGTTGCCTCTGGAATGAGCCCAGTTATCTAACCAGCAAAGGTGCCCACTTCCTCCTCCGCCTGCCATAGATGGGCAGATTTTGCTGGAGCCTGATGTTGGGAAGTGAGCACGTTCTGTGTTAAGAGCTTCTGAGCTCTGTGTACGCCAGGACCACAGCAGCTGTAAACACTGCAGCCTCCCTTCTCCAGCTAGATAAACTTCAGGCTTCCAGGCAAGGCACTGCCCCAGCACTCAGTGTTTAAAAAAGGTGTCAGCTGCCACCCACTCTCTTGGCAGAGGCCAGCTCTCCCTCTCCCAGCTGAAGGCCCCGATTCTGAGCCACTGATGCTCAGGCCGGGGGGCAGGGGGCACAGAGCTCATCTCCTAATGGGGCCTGGCTGGGATCCTCTGGCTAACAGATGAAGGGGGGCTGTCTGTGCGGAATAAATCCTGGAATGCTCTGGAGACCCTGATGTCCTCCAGAAGCCCTGCCTGACCTATGCAGACATGTTCATCTCAAGCTTCACATCCTGTGAAAATAAGGATGCTACTCCCTTCACCCCTGACAGGGTGATATTTTCACCTGTATCATTTGGCATTCATTTAGTCACCTGACATTTATTGAGCATCTACTGTGTGCTGACGTGCCAGGCATTATACTGCCCTGCCACTCACAGCTACCTAAAATTGCATGTTAGGAAAGACTTAAACGAGTGAGACCAGCCCTATCTATATCTGTATATGTTACATAGAGATATAGATAGATAGATACATAATATATATTATAGATATAAGATTCCCCATCTCTCACCCCTGAGTCATATTTTAAATTTTGTTCATCATTTTTATTCAACCAACATTTACAGGGCACCTACGATGTGCGGGCCACTCTCCTAGACACTGGACATAAACAAGATACAATCCAGGCTCCTGAGGAGCTGCCCACCCATGTGACAGGGATGTCACCAGGGAGGTGACCTCCATGGGCCTCAGAAAGAGGAGGCAGACTGACCAGCAAAGGCTATGCAGGACAGAAGGACACGATTAGGGACGTGGCCCACCTCACTGGGATGGGACCTGGGGCAAGCCTTCCCCTCTTCAGGGCTCCCCGTCCTCTTCTCCAAGTGAGAAAGTAGACTGGGGCTCCCAGGTCTTTGAATTTCGTGGACAATATATCAAAAACCTAACTGAGAGAGCCAGTCAGCTCACCAACGTTTTGTTCCACTGAGTAAGGAATTTTAGAGAAAAACGAAAACCAGGCCAACAATTACCATCTGCCATCACCATTATTTCATGAGAGAGGGCATTTTAACCCAAAAAAGCAGGAAGGGCATAGTCTCAGAATGAAGGCTGAGCCTTCAAACCGACTCACTCAGCTGAATCAAGCTCGCTGTGCTGTCCTTGCCGTCCTCGTGCCGCCCCCTCCAGGGGAGCTTTGTGGTGACTAGATGATCCACGGCACTTTCCAGCACTAATGTCCTGGCAGCTGCTGCGTGTGACCCACTGAAGCCGTGACCAAGAGGCCCAAGCCTAGTGCCATCTCCAGGCGAGAGAGAGAGAGAGACAGAGAGAGAGAGAAAGACAGAGAGACAGACACGGTCAGGGGTCTCTATTGGACAGTGTTGGAGGAGCACCCAGTCCCAACGCTTCCTGGAGCCCGCTGTTCTCTCCCATCCACTTCCCTCATCCCCACAGCTGCTCCCCTCTTCTCCTCCCCAAACTCCCTGAGAAACAATGCCCCTCCCGTCTCTAGTCTTCAGGCCTCCAGCCCAGAGGCCACAGGAGCAGAGGGGACCAGGAGCACTCGGCAGCTCATGGCCTGTGTGATGGGGGAGGCTGCCATTCAGCCGTGGGGGACGCTGCCATTCAGCCTTGGGGGACGCTCGTGTGCCTCCCACACTCCTTCAAGCTGCTGGGAGTGCTGGTGGCAGAGCAGTTGCCTCCGTGCAGAGAGCTGCCTTGTCCAAGGTCGCACCCCTTCTTGGGCAGCCTAGATCCAGGTACCAATGTGGGCGTGTAGAGGCCTGGCCGCCTTTGCCCTACACAGGGCAACTCTACAGGGCCGTCCTAGTTCAGAGCGGCCCGACCCGTGGGGATGTCCAAGGCTGCTGTCTAACGCATCATCGCAGCTCAACTTCTTCCTCCACCCAATCCCGCTTCCTTCCCCTCCCATCCCCAGTGTCGCTCCCAGTGGGCTCCTTAATAAACATCCTGCATGCTGAAGTCTGAATCAGGGTCGCTTCCCAGGGGTACTCAACCTGTGCCATCAGCTCAGCCCATCCAGCCAGGACCAATGGGCAGCCTTTCCCCTCCGCTTCCTGGCGGAGGGGACTTCCCTTACATGGACCTCAAGAAGCAAACTGGAGTCCTGATGTGTCCATAGGAGCTAAAGGGATTTACAACTTTTTTTTCTCTTTTAACCAAGACTAGCCTTCAAGACCGTTGTCTATCGATGGACCCAGCCGGTCAGCTCTGAGCAGCAAGGCCCTCAGCAACCCCTTTGTCGGGGCGGCCCCCACTCTCTCCTTCCGTGAAGCTGCAAGTGCATAGTTGGAAAGCTGCAAGAACAGAAGATTTAAGGGGGAAATAAAAGCTCCCAGATTTAATAGCTCCAAAATATAATCCCCATTACATATACAATGGCGGTGGCGGGATGCTGGCGGGGTGAGGAATGTGTACTATTCTGGGCTTCTATGACTGGTGGCAAGCTCTTGGGTGTCCCAGCCCCGCACTCTGCCCTCACCTGAAGCTGAAGGAATCCCGCTGCCTGGGAGTAGCAGGCAGAAGAGCAAAGAGAAGGTTGTCTTGTGCTTATGTCCTTATGTCTACACATTCTACCTCCAAAACCCTGGCTGGCGGAGCACGAGACAAACAACCCGAAGTTGAGAGGCTGCTGCTGCTGCCAAAAGAGATCAAAGGCAGAGGCCCTTCAGCGAAGGACAGACATCCAAACAGAGGCTGGTGGCCCGCTCCAGAGAAGGAACAGCCTCTGCCCCATGGCTTGGCTGGGGCTGGAACCAGTCGTGTCTGCAGCTGACTCTGCAGAGGGCAGGAGTCCCAGGGCCCCACAGGACACACACGCACAGCAGGGTAGGGGCCCAGGGAGCAGCGTGGATTCCCAGGAGACCAAACACACATTCGCACAGCAGCGCAGCAGGGCCACCAATGCTGGTGGGTGCGAGCCCTCCTCCACTTTAATGAGGGACACCGCCTGCCCTTCTGAGCCTGCCCCACCCGGAGGGTCCACACACTCACAGGTATGCACAGGTGTACAGTGTGTGTGCGCTTACATCTGCCACACACACACACAGTCACAGCTTCAGGTGGTGCCCAGCACACACGTACAGTCAATGACCAAGAGCAGATTCCTGTGTGCAGCCCCTCAGGGCTTTCTGGGGCTCACGGGAGAGGCAGCGAGCACTGTCTTTATCCCAAGACAATGGTTCTCAAAGTGAGGTCCCTGGACCAGCAGTATCAGTATCACCTGAGAACTTGCTAGAAACGCTTTGAGTTCTTTCTTCTCCCTGCTGCAGAGCCCTGAGCCGCCTGGGGGCCTCCCGTGGGGCTACAACTACCTGTCACGCTTTTTATGTGCCCCTCCCTGTGCTAAATAGACTTTACATACATTATCTCATTTAAACTCACAGATATACCGTGAGATGTGTAGTTTATTGTCCCTATATTTTTCAGGTGGGGAAGCTGAAGCTCGGAAAGTTTAAGAGAATTGGCCTGGAGTCACTAAGGCCGACTCAAACCCAGTCTGGCCCGCAAGTGAGTGTTCCTAATCGCTCTGTAGCTGTAGCTCCCAGCCCGGGCCAAACGTAAACACCCCCCAGTGCAGGACTGTGCCCTCTGTGCCAGCCCACCCTGGCTGCTCCCTTGTTCCCTGGGTCTCTCCTGCCTCAACAGCTAGTTCTAAATCTTTCCTCAAGAGACAAGGCTGGGCCATCCAAGCAGGGGGTGGGAGGAAGGGCAGGAGCCAAGGCCCCACCTCATGGGCAGGCAGCACCTCTGCCCGCCCCACGCTGGAGGAGAGCAGCCAGAAAGGCAGCGCCTCCAGGGCTGGCAACCGTCCTGCGCCCCAAGGCGGGGGAGACAGGCTGCTGTGCAGAGGACCTGCGGATCCTGAGACCGCTGCTGTGCGCTCATCTGATCCAGAATATGTCCTAAAGAGTAGTAGGAAGGACCTGGGTTTGAGTCCTGACTGGCCACCACCTTACTGAGGGACCTGGGCTGGTCCCCTCTTGGAATCTGTTTTCCCATTTCTGAAGTGAAGGGGTCAACTCACGATTTACAACCACATTTCCTGCGCTGAAACTACGTCTTGGATTCTGGATTTCCACGTGACACTGGAGAAGTCTGTGGGGACACGGGACTCCGAAATGTCAATGGCTCTGGACTTGGCTCTCTGCTCAGCCTGACTCATCTTTGCCCGAGACCCGGGAGGGACCCCAGCTCCCCTGACGTGCCTGGCTCTGCCCCGTCTCTTTCTCCCACCACTCAGGCACCAAAGAGGATCTCTCTTCTACAGCATATCTGGGTGGGGCACCAGGGCCCAGGAGGAGCCGAGGAGCCGGGCCCCTTGTCTCAGACCCAGAGGCAGACATGGGGGCCTGTGCCATTGCGACTGATGCCAACATCTCGATTGGCCTTGAGAGCAACACCACAGGCATCACGGCCTTCTCCATGCCCGGCTGGCAGCTGGCACTGTGGGCCACAGCTTACCTGGCCCTGGTGCTGGTGGCTGTGACAGGCAATGCCACGGTCATCTGGATCATCCTGGCTCATCGGAGGATGCGAATGGTCACCAACTACTTCATCGTCAACCTGGCCCTGGCCGACCTCTGCATGGCCGCCTTCAACGCCGCCTTCAACTTCGTCTATGCCAGCCACAACGTCTGGTACTTCGGCCGTGCCTTCTGCTACTTCCAGAACCTCTTCCCCATCACAGCCATGTTCGTCAGCATCTACTCCATGACTGCCATCGCTGCCGACAGGTAAGCAGGGGTAACAGGGAAGCTGGGGGAGCCTTCTCACTTTGCTGGGGCTCAGACAGGGCTGGTGACTTGCCCACAGTCACACAGCAAGTTTAGGGTAAAATCCAGGGAAGTGCCTCCCCACCAGATTGTGATCCAAAACTACGCATCTGGAACACGGGGGGCTGCGGAACTGAAGCAGGCAGGTTAAGGTTAGACACAAGGAGGCACTCTGCACTAGACGGTTGTTCAAGGCTGTAGGGGAGAAGCAGCAGGGTTTTAGGGGCCTTCTGGAATGTTCTTCTCTAGAGTTGATCTTTGTTGTGGTGTCTTTCTTTTACTGTAAAAAGTAGCTTATATTGTTTTCCGATTCCTAGTAAGTTATACAAGGCGAAAATTTAATATTGCATGCAGTCACCATATAATTACAACAGGGCCAATTATGTTCCCAGTGCTGCTCTCAGGGGCTGTAGACTGAGATCCTTTGTTGAGGGGGGCCAGGGAGGGGTGGAGGAGTGATCGCTGGGCAGACCTGGAGTCCTTTTAAAGCTGGTTGGGGCAGGCAGGGCCCGGTTTGGATGTGGAAGGGGACTATGTGTTGGGGAGGAGTGTAGCTAAGATAGAGAGCAAACAAAAAGAGGGCAGACACCAGGTACGTGTGGGAGGTGAGGCGGGGCCTGGGGGCCCTTGGAGACACAGACTCCTCCTCAGGATGGTTTGATGGGGCGAGGGTGTCGGGACTGGCAAAGACAGGAAGGAGAGAGAGAACAAGCCCTGTGGGCTCCGGGGAAGGAAGGTTCCAGGTAGCCGCAGCCCACAGCGGGAGCACGGCTAGAGTGTGTGAGGGGTGGCAAGGAGGGCGGCCTCACCTGGACAGGGTGGAGATGCTCGTGGCCAGAGCCCGGCTCACTTAACGCCCAAGACCCCAGGATGGGGACTTCCTGCCCAGGGCGGGAGCTAAACAAAACTTGAGGCCACATCCTTCTGTCCTGGCCTTGTCCCAAGGTTCAGGTTAACCCCAGGAGGAAGGTCCAGGGGTCATCTAGGACGAAAGCCATTTCTGGTAAATTTAAAGGGACTAAATGAATAGGAATAATCACACTCTGAGCCCCAAGCCCCTGCTGCCTGCAGGCGCCTCTGGAGCATCTCATTTGCTTTGCACCACAACCCTAGTGGCACAAATTACATCATCCCATCTCACAGAGGAGGAAACGGAGCCCCAAAGAGTTTAGGTTGTTTGCTCAAGACCCTACTGCTGGAAAGCAGTGGAGACAGGATTCAAATCCAGTCTGAGCCCAAAGCCCCAGGCCTGCCCCTCCGCTGGTAGGACGAGAAGAAAGCCTCCTCTTTCTCGCCCCACTCCCGGGACAGCAAGGGACCTGGCGCCCCAAGGGACCCTCTGGCCACCTCATCAGCTGAGGGGGCGCGGGGCTGCTCAAGGACCTGGAAGAGACGGCCCATTCCTCTTGTCCTGCTGAGGACTTGGCCCCGGTCCAGACCACTGAGCGGCAGAGCTGGACCAGGGCGGGGCCACAGTCATGGGAGAAGGTCAGCGTGGCAGTGTGAGGAGCGAGGGGGCCAACAGTCACAGAGCCTGTGACCACAGACTGTGGGCAGCAATCTGAGGGGGCATGGACTTGTGTGGGGGGAAAATCACAATGACAAGTGTAGGCAGCACACCCTGGTTTGCTGGCACAACAGGAGTGCCTGGGACTATGTCACCAAGAGAAATGAGACACTCCTGCTGTGCAGGAGCCTCAGAATCGCCCACACCCATCACTGCTTCAAAACGACCGCAGTGTCCAGACCTGCCGCTGGGTCTCCTTGTTCAGTGGATTGACAAAGTGGCACGGGTATTACTGTGTCCCAAGTTTATTTTATAGTTGCATAACTGTATTTCAGTATAACTTATAGTGTTTGTAATCCTGCGTATTATAATTTATTCCTATAAAAACGTTCTTCTGAGGAGGGGTCCTCTGGGCTTCACTGGATGGACAATAGGTCCATGACACCCACCCTCCTTCTTCAGAGGAGGACACCAAGCCCCAGGTCACACAGCACAGCGGAGGCAGTAGGGGGCAGAGGTGGGGCCCTTAGGACCCTCCGACCCTGGGGAAGCAGGCACTGCCCGCCGCTCTCCCCTCCTCAGTTGGGGCTCTAGACCCACGAGGCCTCAGCCCCACCGGTGGCTTTTGGGGTCCTGGGAGCAGAGGGGAACTAGGCCACCTGGGTTCAAAGCCAGCATCGCCTCTTCCAAGCTGTTTCCTCCACTTCTCTAAGCCTCGGTCTCCTGCTGTGGAAAACGGAGATAACGACCCTGCCTGCAGTAACTCGCAGACGTGCCAAATGGCAGCTCAGATCCCGCAGGTTCCCCCAGAGAGAGGCAGGAGCTGAGGAACCAGCCTGCTCCTGGCTGACTTCCCCGAGGAGTGGCCTTCCACCTGGACGTTAATGAGTCCAGAGAGGAAAGAGGAATTCCAGGCTGAGGGGAGGAAACACCCTGCAGAGGGTCAGGAGCAGGGCTGTTCCATGACCAGCCTGAGCCGGGGAAGGTGTGGGAAGCAGTGACACAGAGCTGGAAAGTGCGCTGGCCAGGTGCAGAGGGCCTCGAACGCCGCGTGGAAGGGCCTCCACTGTCTAATAATGTAACCACAGCCATATGTGCCTATTTGTGTTTAAATTAACTAAAACTGAAAATTCAATTCCTCAGTCACATTGACCATGCTTCCAGTGCGCACAGCCACATGTGGTTGGTGGCAACCAAACAGGGCAGTGCCTGCGTGTAGAGAGCATTAGCACCACTGCAGAAAGTTGGTGGGCAGCACGGCCCTGGGCTTCATCTGGGAGACAGTCAGGCTCTGCTAAGCTTTCTGAACATAAGAGGGACCGGCCTGGGGCTGAGGGCTCGGCAGAGCTGAGCGTCAGGCAACTACCAGGAGATGGACTTCCGGTGTGGCCACACTGCTCTCTTGTGCCACCTGCCAGCACATCCACGCTCAGAGGGAGGCGGTGCGGTGGGGTCTGGGCTGGGGTTTAGGGGATAAGCGTGCCTTGTGGCTGTGGGAGAGTCACCAGCCCAACTGGCTTTCCTCAGGTCACCAGCAACAGTGTGGGGAATGGGGCTAGAAGGTGTGGGCCTGGGGTGGGGGAGGGGGTGGGGAGCTGGTCCCACAGGAGGGGACCCAGCACTCACACTGCCCTCTGCTCACAGGTACATGGCCATCGTCCACCCCTTCCAGCCACGGCTCTCAGCCCTCGGCACCAGAGTGGTTATTGCTGGCATCTGGCTGGTGGCCCTGGCCCTCGCCTTCCCCCAATGCTTCTACTCCACCATCACCATGGACCAGGGCGCCACCAAGTGCGTGGTGGCCTGGCCTGAAGACAGTGGCGGCAAGATGCTCCTTTTGTAAGGCCTGCCTGGGGGGTGGGGGAGCATGGTGCGTGTGTATGTGTGTGTGCATGCGCATACACCGGAGAATGTGTGTGCTTGTGTGAAGATGCATGCACACGCATGCATGTACATGTGCAGTGGGTGTGCGCATGTGTCTGTGAGTGTATTGGGGATTATGTGAGCTCATGTAGATACTAAAAGTAACAGCACTTACTAAGTGTTAGGCTTGTTCTAAGCACTTTATGTATATGAACCCATTTAATTCTCCTAATAATATGGGGTATGTATTATTCTTCTCATTTTTTGGATGAGGAAACTGAGGCACTAAAAAATTGTCATGTGCCCAAGACCACACAGCTGGTAAGTGGTGAAGTGAGGATTTAAACCCAGGCAGTCCTGCTTCCGAGCCCAGTCTCCTCACCACTCTGCTACTTAAATGAGGATACATGTGTCCTTAAATGAGGACAGGTATGTGTGCACACGGGCGGGTGACGCTGCCTGCGCAGGCATGCTGCCCCCACTCGTATCCGTGTGTGTGTGTGTGTGTGTGCGTGCTTGGGGGAGGGCGTTGTAAATGCTGAGGCCACGGAGGGTCAGGGTACTGAGGCAGAAAGAAGCGGCAGTGGACAGAGCCTGGGGTGTTTTCAGGAGGCTGCCTGGTGCCCACCTTGGGCTGGGGGCAGGGAGAGAATGTAGAAGAATTCAGGCACGGTCCAGCCGCTGTGTGACCCTGGGTGAGTGCTTTCCCTTTCTGGGCTTCAGTTTGCCCAGCTCTCACACCGTGGCTTCGTGATCCTTAAGCACGGCACCGTTCGTTAGTAGAGGATAAAGAATTGGTTGAGGTTTTGGAGGTTCGGAGTCCTGCTCTGTCCCCTGCTGGATGGAGGACCCTTTGAAGTCACTTAACCTCTCTGATCCTTCGGTTTCTTCTCTTTCAAATGGGGTTAGTAAGAGAAGCTTGCTCGAGGGTTGTTGTGAGCACACAAGAGAAAATGTATGTGACACCCTTAGCACTGTGCCTGGCACAGAAGTGGTACCCGGTATGCAGAAGTTTAGGGAACAAACGAAACCAAAACTGGAGGTGGCAGATTTAGTCCCACAAAGGCCCAGCAGCCCCAAGCATGAGCATGTGCATGCTCTGAGCCGAGGGCTGCCGGGTCACCATGCAACACAGCCCCCACTCCAGCCTCCTTTGACACCCCTCCCCCAACATCCACCCCTATTTGGTCTCCATCTGTCCCGAGCGCCGGCCAGAAGAGGGCGGCGCTGTGGTCTTCAGTGCCAGGGAAGGCACCGTTCCTCTGCGAAGCTTCGAGGGCAGGCCTTGCCCGAGGTCTCTGCCCCCATCCTGCGCCCTGCTTTCTCAGAAGGACTCACCGCTCCATGGGTGGTGTCCATATAGGGAAGCGCCGCCTATTCTGGCTTAGGGAGGGTGGAGAGCAGAATATTTCATCACTGGCCACTGGGAGGCAGTGTTTCTCCACCTTAATACAAGCCTTTTCTCCCTGGGAGTTGGAGGGGGAGGGCGGAGGGGGGAGGGGGAGGGGGGGGGAGGGCGGGGACGACGGGACACGACCAGTAAGAACTGAAGGATCTGAGCACCAGCTCTCGGGGGGGGGGGGGGGGGGGGGGGGGGGGGGCGGGATGGTGAGTTCCAATCCTGATTCAGGCAACAAGGACACACAGGAGGGCAGAGGTGGGGTAGGAAGGCTATACTTTGGAGTTACCTAGAATTCTGAGAGGATCTGGGGAAAGCCTGGTTTCGTGTGTGAGAAGGTATGGCTTGTTCTTAAGTGGCGGAGCTTCTGAGGTTTAGACTGGGGGCTCCATGAGCACAGGCTCACATCCTGTGTGTGTAGGAACCTGATGAAGTTACAGATGCCCTTTCTGGGAAAATGCACAGGCACTGCCAAAATCCAAATACAGAAAAGACAGTCCAGGCTGAGAGGAGGCATCCCTGATTTTGGCAGCCCCTAGAAAATGGCCCCCAAGGCGCCTCCCTTCTGCGTGGGAACCTAGCCCAGAGTGAATTCCTATCCTGCACCGTATTCCACAGAAAGAATGATGCAATGGAGAGATGTCACTCATACTGGAGAAGGATCTCAGAGATCACCGCCTCGTTTCACAAATGGGGAAACTGAGACTGGGGGAGAGATTCTGACTTGCCCAAGGTCACTCTTTAAATTAGAGGCTGGACAAGAACCCAGTTCTTCTGACTCCCTAGGGCTGACTGACCCTCAGTGAAAGGAAATCGTGTGGGCGTTAAGACTGTAGTGCTGGTTCATATAACATGGACTTCCTGTGCTTCTTGGAGCCTCAGTTTCCCCCTTTGGACACTGGGGCAGGTGGCCCTGCTGATCCTCAAGGTCTATCTATCTCAGACACTGTGTGACCTCACAATAAAGGGAAGGCGACAGGGGCCTGGCTCCTGCTCCTGCCCCTGGTTACCTGCTCCACAGTGGGACCAGATGAGGAGCAGGGCATCTAGGAGCCCCCAAACCTTTTGTGATTAGCATCCTTGCCAAAAGAGCAAGCAAGCAGAATTCTAAACCCAGGCTTTAGGGAAGACATTTGCTGGAGCCACCTGTTCCACTCCCTTGGGTGGCAGAGCCTCTTGAAAGGGGCCCAGCAAGACTGGCACATGGTGGGTGGGGGTGGGAGGTTTGGGAACACCTCAGCCTTTCTAGAAAATGGTCACATGACAGGGCCAGGGGTCTCAGGCCCATTCACAGGATGCTCCCACCTGGACCTTGTCGGAAAGCAGCTGCAGCATCAGTCAGAAACCAGAATGGGCAGCACCCATCTCCTTTACACCATCTTTCAAAAAGGAAATGAAACAGCGTGAATACATCCTGGGGCATCCTCCACAGGGCCAGGATGAGTAGCCAGCAGTGGGGTTCTGGGCCCCTTGCTCAAAGCTGGTGTAAAAGAGGGTCTGCGGACATGAGCCGTTCCCAACCAAAGGCTGATGGGCAGGAAGAGATGACTCAGTAGCATGTACAGTGTGGTGCGTTTCCACTGCTCCATTCTGGGATAGGGATGTTGGTGTAGGATGGAACCATATCAACTCCAGGAGATCTGTCTATGCAGACAGATGCAGAAATCGATTATATGCCATCTATCTAATACATATGTACATAGATATACGCACATATGATTCTGGAAGAAAATATTTCAAATTGTTAATAGTGGTAGGGGTGGGATAAGTAATTTTATTTCCTCCTTTGTGCTTAATAACATTTTAAATTTTAAACAAATGTATTACTTGGTTAACTTTTTCATCCCTATTTATTTCCTTTTTTGGTACTTTATCACTTGGAAGGACGCAGCA
Source organism: Equus przewalskii (assembly GCF_037783145.1). Lineage (NCBI taxonomy): Eukaryota > Metazoa > Chordata > Mammalia > Perissodactyla > Equidae > Equus > Equus przewalskii. The sequence continues at coordinate 57,745,066 of NC_091831.1, read as the reverse complement.
CTAATGCTGGTGTCCCTTTTGTGGCAAGGGAAGCCCTCTTTGGGCACATATGCTGGCCAATGTTGCCTTTATCATTTCTTCCTTTAGATCAAACCAAGGCCTTGGGAGGTGGCTCAGGGTCGCCCGCGGGGTCCGGGGCACTGAGCGCTGGTCGATGCCGGAGTCGCCCTTGGCTTTCCCTCCAGGTACCACCTCGTGGTCATCGCCCTTGTCTACTTCCTGCCTCTGGTGGTGATGTTCATCGCCTACAGCATCATCGGGCTCACGCTCTGGAGACGCGCGGTCCCCGGGCACCCGGCGCACGGCGCCAACCGGCGCCACCTGCGGGCCAAGAAGAAGGTGGGCGCCGGGGGCGGGGCCGGGCCGGGCCGGGGTGGGGGCGGGGCCGGAGACCTGGCCCCACCTCAGTAGCCGCCCTTCCGGGCTCAAGGGCCGCGGTCGAGGGGAGGTTGCGGAAGACAGCTTCCGCTCGCCCGCCCGCCCGTTGCTTGCTCCTGTCTCAAGTACCTGGCCAGAGCTCGAATTGGGTCTTCCGGGCAGGCGGACTTTAGTCTTTGGCATAATACAGAGTTAAAGCACCCTTTCAGAATGTTAGGGGAATCAGGGAATCAGAAACCCCCACAGAATTTCAGATGCCTTCAAGAATCTTAGAGTAATAGAATCTAAAATCAGACTTTTTGAGTAATCAGAATGTTGAATTTAAGAAGCCTCACAGAACCACACGAGACTCCCCGGCTCCTAGATAGAATCACAGGAGAATTCTTGGGGTTTTTTTTTCTTTCTTTCTTTCTTTCTTTCTTTTTTTTTTTGCTGGGGAAGATTCACTCAGCTAATGTCTGTTGCCAGTCTTTCTCTTTTTGTAATGAGCTGCGGCCACAGCATGGTCACTGACAGACCAGTGCTGTAGGTCCGGGTCAGAACCGAACCCGGGCCAAAGGGAAGTTCATGCAGCTTAACCACTAATTCTCCAGGGCTGGCCCAGGAGAATTCTTAAATGCTGGAACTGCAGACCTCAGAGATCATGGAGACTAGCCTGTAGTCCAGCTACATCAAGTCTGTCCCCAATTTCTAACCGAAGTGCCAGTGTCCCCCTCCTGCCTGCCATTCGGGGCTCCTGAGGGTCCTGATACGGGACTCTTTGCTCCAGACCGCCTCCGTTCTCTCCACACTAAGGCTGATCTTTGCTGCACCCGCTTCCCGTCAGGCGACCCGGGAGGCAGTGGGCCCATCACATCATGGATCAGGTCTGAGACTCTACTCGGCTTCTCATCAGCTGTTAGGCGTCTTGCAGAGGGCAATTCAGGGAGTCGTAGCTGGACATGGGACGCCATCTGCTGCCCCTCCTCATGGGGAGCTGGCCTCCATTTGCCATGCCTGCTTGCCCTTCCATCCCTCATAGGGTACTGGCTGTGCTTGAGGGCACCTGCAGAGACCAGGCCATGATGGGGGAAAGGTCAGGGAGCTGGCCCCTGGGCTGGTGGGGTCCCCAGTTGGAGCCTCACTATCTAGGGATAGAAGGGCTGTGCCAGGCACAGATTCCAGGGAGAGGGGACCTGGGACCCCATAGCCGGCATAGGGGCACCCCTAAGGATAGGGTTAAGAGCACCAGCTCATCCACTCTCCAGGAGGGGCGCTGCTCTGAGGGAGGGATCTGGGATGCCTTTTAGAACAGGCGGCTGCTGAGCTGGGCGTTGAGGGGTGAAGGGACAGAGGGACCAGACTGACCTAAAGGCCCAAAGTGGAGGGGCCAGGAGTGTCTGGGCAGCAGATGCTCCAGGGGACTGAGGCCATAGAGGTAGACAGACTTGCTTGTAGAGGGCTGGCGTGGAGGGCGCCCCACCCCTGCCATCAGGAGGATGGGGGCTTGGGGCTTCCAGACTGAGGAGTGACCTGAGCCTCTCCCGGACCAGTTCGTGAAGACCATGGTGGTGGTGGTGGTGACGTTTGCCATCTGCTGGCTGCCCTACCACCTCTACTTCATCCTGGGCAGCTTCCAGGAGGACATCTACTACCACAAGTTCATCCAGCAGGTCTACCTGGCGCTCTTCTGGCTGGCCATGAGCTCCACCATGTACAACCCCATCATCTATTGCTGCCTTAACCGCAGGTGAGCCCTCCCCCGACCCCTCCCCTCCCACGGCCCCTTCTGGGCTCCCCTAAACAGCTTGAGCCTGTGCGCCTGTGCCCCCCACCCCGACATGGGATTGGCATCTCACAGTGAGCCCACAGCATGCTCCTCCCTCTGCTTTGGGCCTCACTTGAGCCTTCCCTCCTCCAAGCCTTGGCCCGTTGCCCAGGCCAGAGCTCTCATCGTCTGTCTGCTCCTGCTCTCTCTTCTGGGGGCTACATCTGGGAGAAGGAGGAGAGAGAACGGGAGGGAGGGGGAGAGGCAGAAGGACACAGAGGAAGGAAGGAAGGAGCTAGGTAGGGAGGGAGGGCCTTACTCTGTCCTGACGTTTTTAAGAGCTGCCTGCAATGAGGAAGAACCGAGGCCTTTCCTCGGGCGAGGTGAGCAGCATGGAGCACCCAGTCAGAGGCTGGGGCCAAGACTGGAGGGAGGCAGGCTGCTGCCTGGGAAGATCACAGAGCATTTCCTGCCCTTGAGGGGCAGTCAGGGCAGCTGGGAAGTGACCTTGGCAGAGACAGCCAGGGAGGAAGGAGCCGAGACCTCACTGCTCCCTCAGACACCGTTTGGTTCTCCCAGCCCTCGGACGTCTGGGGAAGTGGGGTCCCAGAGAGGGGCTGGCATTTGCTCTGGGCACTTGGAGAGGTGCGAGGTGGTGGGCCAGGCGGGAACCCCAGCACTCAGGAGTCCTGCTTGCAGAGCAGGCCGTTCAGCCTCAGAAAACCCTGACGGTGGGGCCAGGTCAGAGGAGATGAGAGCTGGACCCTGAGTCCTGGCCTCAGCAAGACAGTGGTGGGGGTGAGGTTGGCCCTGGGTCTCTTTGTTCATGCGTTTATCACCTCTCTGCCCACGTGCCCAGGCCACTCATGCCTGCAGGGTCTTTGGTGCTCAGACATCCCACCCACCTGGGGCAGGCCTGAAGGAAGTGAGAGAACTATGATTCTGAGTGTTTAATGGGTGCCAGAACCCTCCATTGTCCCCTGAGAGGTAAGCAGATAATATGAGGGAGGGAGGTGTTGTCCCCATTTTACAGATGAGGAAAGTGAGCCCCAGAAAGGAAGATTCTCCTAAACTCAGACAGCAAGCAGTGGAGCCAGGGTTCCAGGCGGCTCCAAGCCTGTAATCTTGTCCCCACATCACACATGTCTCTCGCATGCAGCTTGTAGGAGTGAGAGCTTGGAGACAGGGACTGTCACATGAGGGAGGGGCCCAGCCCTCCGTGTCTGTGCCTTGGTCACTCTCATGCTGCCCGACACCGTCTCCGGGCGTCTGAACCACACCCCAGGGCTCTACACGGTCCTGAAAGAACTTCTGAGCCATCCCGTCTTTGATGACACTAGCTCCAAAGGAGGGCCGGTGCTTCTGGAGGACTCTTCATTCAGAAAATGCTCACCACGGGCTGTGTGCGCCCGGCACTGTTCCAGGCACGGGGCACGAGCTGGTGAAGAACAATGATCCCTTTCCTCAGGGAGCTGACAGTCTCGTGGGCAAAGGCAGACAATAAGCAAAGATAATGAGCAAGTGAACCACACAGTGTATTAGATGATAAGTCCTATGGAAAAAAGAAAAACTAGAACTGAAGCTGAGGACGGGGGAGCTGGGGGAAGCAGTGGGCACGGGGGCTGCAATATTACAGGATGGTCAGGGTAGGCCTTATTGAGGAGTCTTTTGAGCAAAGACTTGAGGACTGAGTGGGCCCTGCAGCTAAGGAAGAGTTCCAGGCAGAAGGAACAGCCGAGGCAAGGGCCCTGTGGTCAAGGTGAGGACTTGGACCAGTGCTCAGGCATGAGGAGCCTTGTAGGGCTCTGAGCAGGGGAGACACATACTCTGACTTCCCTTTTGAAAGAATCATTCCGGCCGCTGTATTGAACTGGACCACAGAGGGGCAAGGGGAGAAGCAGGGAGATGGTTAGGCTACTGCAGTGATCCAGACAAGAGATGCTGGGTTTACACTGGGGCAAAAAGTGGTCAGAGTCGAGATATTGCTAAGGTAGGGCCAACAGAATTTGATGGAGTGGAGGTGGCATGCGAGAGTCAAGGACGACTCCTAGGTTCTTGGCCTGAACAACTGGAAGTTGTCAGTTGTTGGAAACTGAGATGGGGACGACAGGAAGGAGGTGGGAGGATGAGGAGGAGCTGGGGCTGGGACATGCTGAGTGTGGGTGGAAGGTGCAGAGGTCATTAAGTTCCCATAATAAAGGCATTTTGGGTCACACAGTGGAATCTTATCAAGCTACAAGGGAAGGAACCAAAGTCAGGCCTGCTCTTCTGGAACATGGAACCCTACGTCTCCTGGGAACAGAGCGTACAGTTCTCTGCCTCTCTCTACTGTCACAAAGGGTCTCATTTATTTCTGCTCCCCTCTGACAGGCCAGTGTTCTCTTCTGCCAGCCCCTTCCCTGCGCTCGCTGTCTGCTTGCTCTTATCTCTAATTTACATGTGGACCCTCAGTGCTGCCATGGGGAGAGCTGTTTATCTTCTAAGCAGATGTACCAAAACTCACAAGTTCCCCATGTATATTTTCCTTCAAGGCAGGCCCCTTGGGGGAGCATCCTTATTCCACCCAACATTGCCAAAGCCCCAATTTCTTAAGACTCCTCTTTGAACACTCCTTTAGAAGCCAGTTAACAAGTCAAACAAGAAAATCTGTTGTTTCTCGTTAGTTGTACGTGGTTTGTCTGTCTGTAATAACAAATGGTCTAACTCAGCTTAATCACCCACTTCAGCCACTAGGCTTAGTTCCAGATTACTTCTGGCTGTTTCCAAAAATCACATCCACTAAGGAATGTGTCTCTCCAGAGACCCTGAGCGATGGTGGGCTCTTAGGAGCGAGGCAGCGACTTTCCTCTGGAGACGAGAGCGGCTCCTGGTGGTGGGGGAGACACATAACAGCTCTCGTAACTGTCCCACTCACCCCCTTACTCAAGGTGGCCCTCCATCCCCCAGGTTTCGCTCTGGATTCCGGCTTGCTTTCCGTTGCTGCCCATGGGTCACGCCAACCGAGGAGGATAAGATTGAACTGACTCACACTCCATCCCTCTCCATGAGGGTCAAAAGGTGTCACACTAAAGAGACTCTCTTCATGGCCAGCGATGTGGCTGAGGCTGCCAACGGGCAGGCTGGGGTCCCCAAGAAGGGCAGCCTCCGAAACCTGAAGCCTTATGCCTGGCTGCAGGGCGAGGCTTAGCACTCTTTGAGAAGTAGCCAGTTGAGAGGACCAGGTCTGAAAGTTTGGCTCATGCCTCAGCCTTCAGCACATCAATGGAAAAACAAGAATGGCCAGGAACTCCACAGTGGATGCTGACTCGAAGAGGACCCAGCCTCCCTCTCAGACAGTACTTCAGGGGATCCATAAGAGTCAAAGAAGAGAGTGTGAGCTAACACTTATCTAATCCAGGAGTTGCAAGCTCAAATGCCTTCCTGAGGCATACAACATAATGAGTAAATTGGATCCAGTATAAAAGAAAAGCTGCAAATGTGAAGATAGAAGGAAACTGACTTCCAGTTGGGGTTATAGGGAATGGTGGGGACTGTGGCAAACTGGAGGACATCAGCATCCAGAGGGGACAGCAGCTGATCTGCTCTGAACAAATGTTGCCATGTAGTAATGGGAGCCCATTATTGCCAGGTCTTCTAAATCTTTCAAGAGAAGCCAGAAATCCAAATTTGTGAGACTTCCATACTTGTCAGTTTTGGCTCACATTTTTAAAATGTTGGGGAAACCCAACACCTGTGGGCAAAATCCAACCATGACACTGATTCATTATCAGGCTAAAGACACAAGGGCAGCGGGGGGAAGTTTCTTATTTTGCAAAGCCCATCACCATCAGTCTAGGGCTTCTCTGCCTCAACATCTAAGAACTCAGATCCAGCCCAGTGTAGATGATGGTTAAGAGTCAAAAGGAGCCTCAGCTATGTTGCCTCAGACTAAGTCACTCTGACCCTCAGTCTCCTCCTCTCCCAGTGGCAAAACTACCCCACAGGAATGCTGTGAGGCTGATGAAGTCATGCCTATAAACTAGCAGACCAAACACAGGTTAAGTGCATAATAAACAGCAGCCATGATTTTTATTACTACATACCAGTCATTTTACACGAATGCCCCCTGCAAGTCAGCCACATAGCTCACTTCTCTCAGCAAGGTGACAGGCAGAGAACGCCAACTGTCCCAACTCCCAGAAAGCTCCAGACCTGGCCCAGTCCACCCCAAGGGCACACCTCTGCTTGCCTGGCGACTCACTGTCTACAACCTGTGCCCTCAGAAGCACGTACCAATGTAAATGCACATCACAAGTTGAATGTTATCTGTCTTCCCCACAAAGATCACTGTGCCATAGGCACCAGCAGTGCCAAATAAAGAGACTCTGGTCTCACCAAACCCAGTGAGCATGCAGTCAGTCCTGGAGGAAGCCACTCGGAGCTGTTGTCATGGCTTGGGAGACTCATGTGGCACCTCAACCACAGGGCACCAGAATGTGGACTGTTGTGGGACCTACCAAGGAGCTGGGGGAGAATCCAAAATGGCGGCCATGGGGGGAACAGCAAACTCAAAGTTGAGGTGGGAGAGGATGAAAGGGTTTCCTACAATAGGGGTTCATTTAAGATTGGGGAGCACGAGAGTGCAGCAACCCCGCTGCCCTGGGCTGCTGCAAGACTCCGTCTGTGTTAGGGCAGGGGGTCTGTTTCATCTGTTATCTTGGAGCTAGCAGAGAGGGTGATGAAGGGAGGGATCTGCTTAGGATGGCAGAGGGGAGGGCCAGTGGCGCACTGTCCTCTCATGAAACCCAGACAGCCCCTGGAAGCCAAGTTGAGTTTTTCTTTGTTCCCACTACAAGTGAGGAGGCCAGGCTGCTGGAGGACAGAGGCCTTCCATCCCTTTACCTTCTTAAAGGTGCTGAGGTGGGGGCTGCAGGAGCCTCTCCCCAGGGGAGGACTGTGGGGCTAGAGCAGGAACCGGCAGGGCAGGTGCTGGAGAGGGGGAGGGGCTTTTTCCAGGACACTTAGCAGGGAGAGGAGAAAAGTCCTCATACCCAAAGAAGGCTGGGGGCTGAAGGACACAATCTTCATTTCAAACTCTCCTCTGACCCAGAAGGCCACAAAAATCCCCAGGGTTTGGTTTTCACCGCATCCCCAGATGTCCTCCCCCATCCCCAGCCATGAAGCATCACTCGGGTCTTTGAATTGGTACAAAGTTTACTAGGTCATACAACATGGCTCACAAAAGCGATGGGAAATTCCAACGAGGGCACTGTTGGTTGGTTGGTTCCTTTTACCCAAATGAGACAAAACATCTTCCCGTAGGACTGCCCACCTCCCCCACAAGACAGACAGAATGCAAGACTGTCACAATGTGGCTATGACCAGTTCCACGGACACACGATTCAGTGGCATTGATACATCCCAAAAGGAAGCTTGGGACGCCGGACAGCAGTGGGTGCTGGGACGGAGGAAGCGGCTAACGCGCCTCTGGGAGGGGTCCCGGCAGTGTCTGCTGATGAGAATACATTTCACAGGGGGTGCGTCCCCAACACCAGGCTGCGGAGGCCCCTAAGGCCTGTCAGATGGTGTGACTTTTCATCTTGGGCCAATAAATAACTGTTGGACGAATGCATAAATTAGAAATGGACACCACTAAACTTCACATGTGGGGAACGTACGACCAGGTTGAAATCAAATCATGCAGAGTGGCAGGGCAGGTGAGGAGGGGTCCAGAGGTGAGAGATATTATCAACAGCACACACTCTATTTTGTACCCTACGTTATGTGCCATGAGGTGGCTTTTGTGTTCCTCCCCACTGCAGTGGTGGCGGGCTCTGGCGCCAGCGTCTCCCAGCACAGCTCGCTGGGAAGAGGGGGTCGCCGCTGGAAGAGAGACGTGCTGGAGGGGCAGCAGGCTGGGGGCCCAGGGCTCTTAGCTGTCTTCTCGGAGCCGTACGCCCACTGCTGTGATGAGGGCGGCCCCCTTGCCACTACCGTCTTCGGACAGGAGGAAAGACACGTTACACTGTGGTGACAGTTCCTTCACGGTTTGGTGCATGATTCTGGAGAAGCTAAAAAAGAAAAAAAGGGCAGGTAGAGGAAGCTGAGAAGAGACACTGGACTCACCTGAAGATGCTCAAGGACCCAACAATAAGGAGGGCAAGCAAGACGGGAGGGGGCCGCTTAGGTGCAGCTGCAGCTTCCTAAGAATGGCTGGCGGAAAGTGGATTTACAGCCGATCCTGTTAGTTTTCAGCAGGGAGGCACAACTGAGAATCCCAAAACAAGCTACTCTGTACAGCTTATAAGGGCGAGGGCTGAGTAACACACAGACACACCCATCCTCAAAGCTCGAGGCTCCCAGGGGACCGAAAACCAAGAGTGCTAGGGCCAGGGCACAGACCACCACGGCCGGCCCCAGCTGGCCCAGCACTTGGTCAGTGCCGCAGGCTCCATGGGAACAAACAGCATCCAGCCCCGGCTGCAGCCATCAGAGAACCCCCAGCCCAGCACCTTCTACGGCCCAGCACCCAGCACCTGAAGCCAAGAGCAGGAGGCCCCCTAGGGAAGGATAATCTCTAATTGAGAGAGGTGATTCTAGGTTCTTGCATTTTTGTGCTGAAAATGAGACAGGCCCAGGCTGAGGATGCTCAGGGCAAAGGGGCTCTTAGAGGTAACACTGACTGCCCTTCACTGAACACCTGCTAGGTGCCCCACAGTGAGGAAGATGAGACTGGGCAGAGATTAAGCAGTTGAGCACAGCTTCTAAATGATGGTGCCAGGATTAAATCCACACGTGTAATCTACGCCCGTGTGCTGCCCCAGGTGATGAAGAGGATGGCCGTGAAAGTGAAGAGACAGAGGTGGGGATGGAGCAAGGCAGATGGTTCCATCCCAGCCCGCAGCCAGGAGGTAAGCAGGTAGTGCCTACAGTGAGCTGGGTAAGGCGGTTTCTAAGTAAGTAACATTATGGGCTGGTTTACCTGGGATGGTCCCAGTGTAATTATTAGTGGCACTCTGGGGTACTGGCAAAAGTACCCCAGTATACACAATAAATCATATGGGCACTCTATTCCTAAGCTTTGGGACATGCAGTGGATCAAAGAGCAGATGGGGCCACATCTCCTCCTCCAGCATGGGGTGTCGGACACTTGACTAAAAGGTCACTCCCCACCTGCTCCCCGCTACAAAGCCCAGGGCCCAAACTGCTCCTCACTCCCAGGCTCTTGACTGATTTAGCAGGAGAACCAGACAATGGGTCCTCCTCCCAGTTTCCTTCACTCCCTCTCCCCACTTACCAAACACAGCCTCCTGGCCAGGCTGCAGCTAATCTGGCTGATGGGGAGGCCCATCCTTACCTCCAGCTGGACACTGCCTGACCTAAGAGGGGCCCAGGAGGAGTGGGGAGAGGGACACACCACACTGCTGGTGTGAGCTGGCCAAGTGAAGCCACTTTCCTGCCTCCCTAAGGTTCGCAGTTAAACCTCAGAGCGGCTCATTCCCTGGTCCCAGACAACCCCCAGTCCCAGACCACACAGCCTTCAGGTTGGCTGAGTCCTGAGGAGGAATTTTCCTGGTGGGAATCACACCCTGATGTCCCATAACCATGAAGGGGACTCGCCAGCCCAGGAAGCTCTGCCCATGCCAACTGGAAGCCCCACTCACTGCGGATGAAGCTTGTAGAGCGTTCCATCCACCCCGACAGTCACGTTGAGATGGTCCAGCCCTCTGTTCTCACGGATCTTATCCACCACGGCAGCCATGCCCGCACCACACAGCTGCGCGGCCCTCTTGGACACCACCCCACACACGGTCTTGACAAGGATACTGTCGTCGCAGGTGCTGTTCAGGCCCAGCTGCTGGAGAATGGCCCGGACCTGGAGCAGTGCTAATCGGTCACTGTGGTGGACAAAAGCCAGGAGGCTGGGTGAACCCGGACCCACGAGAACAGCCTGGGAGCCAACCCCAAAGGACTGGCCCAAAGCACTGCCCTTGTCCACAAACAGGGTCATGGGGTTATTTTTCCCTTCAAAATAACATTATTTTTTTAACGGTCCCCAAAGTATTCCATGTCAAATTGTAGAAAATTTGGAAAATCTAGAAAAATTAAAATTGGAAAATTAAAACTATCCACAATCCCAACACCAGGGGAAAATGCTATGAACATTTTAAAATATTTCCCTCCAATTTATTTTTCCTGGATATCATTAAACAATGTCTTTGTTCTTATGATACGCAAAACAGTCTTATTCTTTATATGTGGTTTTCTTTCTGGCTTTCTTCCTACTTCATACATCTTAGCAATTTCCCACCTCCATACCTAAGAACAGGATTGGAAATGGCTGCCAAAGTATTCCATTCTGGGGGCGCACAAGAGTTTACTTAGCCAGTTTAGAGAAATTTAAGTTGTTTGCAGTTTTCTGCTATTATAAAGTAACACTCTGATGAAGTTGTTTATAAATCTTTGTGTGCAACTGATTCTTCTCTTAGGATACACTTCTGCGTCAAAGGGCTTTTTTTCTTTTTTTTTTTTGAGGAAGATTAGCCCTGAGCTAACATCTGCTGCCAATCTTCCTCTTTTTGCTGAGGAAGACCAGCCCTGAGCTAACATCTGTGCCCATCTTCCTCTACTTTATATGTGGGACGCCTGCCACAGCACGGCTTGACAAGTGGAGCATAGATCCACACCCAGGATCCGAACTGGCAAACCCTGGGCCGCTGAAGCGGAACATACAAACTTAACCACTGCGCCACCGGGCCAGCCCCCCGTTTGCTGTTTGCCTTTTAAGTTTGATTACTGATTTTTAAAAAATTTACAGAAGCTGTGTAGCTAAATTTGGCAATTTTTTATGATTTCTGTCTTTGCTATTATGCTTAAAAAGACCTCCCACCACTTCATCCCCATTAGGATGGCTATTATTAAAAAAACAGAAAATAACAAGTATTGGCAAGGGTGTGGACTGGACCCCTTTTGTGTACTGCTAGTGGGAATGTAAAATGGTGCAGCCACTGTGGAAAACAGTATGGCAGTTCCTCAAAAAATTTAAAAGAAAGTTATTCCATGATCCAGCAATTCTCCTTCTGCGTATATACAAAAAAGAATTCAAAGCAGGGACTTGATCGTGTATTTGTGCACTGATGTTCATAGCAACATTACTCACAACAGCCAAAACGTAGAAGCAACGCAAGGGTCCACGGACAGATGAATGGACAAACAAAATGTAGTCTATATGTTCACTGGAACAATAGCCTTAACAAGGAAGGAAATTCTGACACCTGCTACAACATGGATGAACTTTGAAGACACTGTGCTAAGTGAAATAAGCCAGTCACAAAACGACAAATACTGTATGATTCCACTAATGAGATGCCTAGAATGGTCAAATTCAGAGACAGACAGCAGGACGGTGGTTGCCAGGGCCCAGGGAGGGAGGAATGGGGAGGTACAGTTTCAGATTGGGAGGATGAAAACGTCCTGGAGGTGGCTGGTGGTGATGGCTGCACAACAGTGTGTATGTACTTAACGAAACGGACTGTGCACTTCAAAATGGTTACAATGCTAAATTTTATGTTATGTACACTTTGCCACGATAAAAAAAGGTTACCAAGAAAAATATTGACCGATATTTTCTTCTCATTCTTTTATGGCTCCTATTGTTCACATTTAGCGCTTGGATGAATTTAGAATGATGAGGGGAAAGGCGAGAACTTGTTTCCCGGTCGCTGACGGCGCCTCTCCCGCTGCTGTGAGATGCCGCCAGGCCACGGGCTCAAGTCTGCTGGGTCAATGTCCGGGAATCTGTCTGCTGGCACCTCACAGCTTTGGTTCTGGTGGGCAGTGAGCTTTACACACAGGTCACAGACACGGGCACATTGCGGGAAAGCAGTGAGCAGGCTCCAGCGGAGCCCACGTTCATGTTGACACTGTGACCAATTTTGCTTTTGCAGAGCACCTTCCACCTTCCCTCACAGCTCGCCGTGGAAGGTGGCAAAGGCAGAGATGAAATGCTCACTCCACACGAGAAAGACAGGAGGAAGACAGAAGCAACTTGCTGTGGAGCATGCAGATTGGGTGGCCAAGCTGTGCCATCCCAGGCTGCCTGTCACATGATAGGAGGCTGGGGCTAGACCAGGGGTTCTTGGCTCTCTCTAACTCAAGTGCCCCTTCAATACAAGTATCTGTGATGCACCGTTTCTTTAAAATTTTTTATTATTTTTTATTTATTTTTTGGTGAGGAAGATTGGCCTTGAGCTAACATCTCTCGCCAATCTTCCTCTATTTCGTATGTGGGATGCCGTCACAGAATGGCTGCTGAGTGGTGTGTGGGTCCGGTGCCTGGAATCTGGGCCCACGAACCGCATGCCACCCAAGTGGGCTGCCAAAGTGGAACGCATGAACTTAACCACTATGCCACCAGGCCGGCCCCATCTGTGATGCACGTTTACTATCCTGAAATGGAGCCCGCATAACCTACTTACACACGTAATTTCAAACAAATCAATATACTGTCCTGACATAAAAGATGAATGAGAGGGAAGTAATTTATAATCAAATTATATGATTTCAATATGCAATATTTCAATATGCAACTCCAGAGGAGGGAAAAACCCTCACAAATGGCCAAAATGTCCCCAGGGTGCCAAGCATCCCCGTGACAACCCCGCGGCCAGGTAACCCTCTAACAGGCCCCTGCAGGGAAGCCCCTCCCCACTCACCTCTCAATCTGAGAGAGATACTTGGTCTGAAAGATGCCCCGCGTCTTCAGAGTCTCAGAGATCTGCCCTCGGAAGAGGAATCCCTTCTTGGTGAAGTCGATCAGGATGTTGCGGACAATCTCACCCAGGTACATCCCACTGATCATCTTCTCAAACCTGAAACAGGAGCAGGGGGCAAGGGCGTCCGTGTGTGGCCTTCAGGCTCACAGTAACCCCGGCATCTCCCTGGCCTTCAAGGGCACCACCAATCCGCACGCCAGCCCTGTGCTCCCAGCAGAGGCAGACAGTGCGACCAGGAGGGACTGAGGTGTCCTGAGCCCTCCCCGGGATCAGAAAGGAGCCCACCAGTGCTCAGGTCCCACTGCTAGACTGTCCCCTCCTCACATGACTGCCTGCCCTGCCTGCGGAATCCCACTCCGGCTCTCAGCGCAAACACTGCTTCTCCAAGGGCTGTCCTCCGCCCCGACAGCAGGTTTTGTCTGCCTCTTTCAGGCTCCCGTGCACCCTCCTGTCCTTCACAACGCACACAGGCTCGCTGCCTCTCTCTGCCCCTGCAGGAAAGCCTCGAGAGGAGCGAGAACGTGTGTCTTGTCCAGCTTTGAGTCCCAGGGCCTGCACAGCACAGTGCCAGGCCCTCAGCCAAGTACTCAATGAGTAACTGCAGAATAAGCAGACCACTGGGCTGAGTCTTCAAGAGACAAGAAGACCATAAGGGGAAAGTTCCTACCAGACTTTTGGAAGGTTTTGCAAAAGTCCAGAGTCCTGGTCAAGCACCCAGCAGTGATAAAGCCACGCGGGCTGGAGGATTCAGGCGGCCAGCAGGCTGCACTCCTGAGGGCAACCTGCTCTTGGGGCTTTTAGTTCCTGCCCTCTCCATGCTCGAGGGCCTCCAGAAAGGACAAGGGATTTCAGTGCTTCCATGGCACACGCCCAATCCCAGTGTCCCCAAGCAGGGAAGGTCTGGACTCTGGTTACTTGAGAAGATTTCAGGTGATCCACAGAAAAAACGTGACGTAGCACTATTATCATCAATTCCCATCCAGTCCTCATTCCGTCAAGGAGAGCCCTCGGTCAGTACTGACATGGCTGTCACCCTTTCCCGATCTCCCTTTTTAACAAACAGGGTCTTGGTTTCAAGCCTTTGGTAGAGAACAGTAGCTAGAACTGAATAATGGTGTTCTTCGTCACAGTCATTTTAGGATCACCATCTATGGTAACATTGGTTTTCCCTTTTTTTCTCCATCATTACGTGCAAGTAAAGAATATGAGCTGATTTAACGAAAAACATTAAGTAAATTACAGCAGAGGTGATATTCGGAAAAGGCAAAAATCTTGAGGGTGGCTGGAGAATAACTCATGTTTGGGAGGTAACACCCAGTCCTTCTTTCTGTTCCTGGGGACACGGCTTGGACCAACTCATCCTGGCTATTGCAGAGGATAGCCTGATTCCTGGGAGCTTGAGACCAGGGGTCATTTGTCTCCTTGCTGGGAAGGGTAGACGGACACTGCCATCTCAGGAGGGCCCCTGAGACCTGGGCTGCAGAGCTCCAAGCAACCACTAGGTGGTGCAGGAAGTCCGCTGTGGGAGGATGAATTGCCCTGAAGGCCCCCACCCCCACCCCCACCAGCCATATCCTAATTTCTCTTGCCCTTTGATGACTATAGGTCAAATGTGTTCTGCTTCCACTAAACAAGACAAAAACCTACTGACCAAGAAGTTTCTATTAATCTGAGGGGAAAGAAACAGAGCAAGCAGAAGATCAGAATGTTCCAGGATGAAAACAGTCACTGAGGGAAGTGATGTGGCCACTGCCACCCTGTCCCCAGAGAAGGCACCTGGACATCCACCCTGGGCCATCTTGTGCCATGTCGGGGGCCCTTCCCCCCAGTTCTTTGCTCTCCTTGGACTAAAAGCCAAGGTCAGGAGGGAATCCGAGGAACCAGTCTCCAAGCCTCTGTCCAGGCCCCACACTCCTACTAGAAACTTCTATTGTAACCGGCAGAATGCAACGACATGCCGTCCCCATCCCGACCCCCTTTGTGTCCCCTCCCAGGCAGAATTACCTTTGTTTCCCAGGGTTTAGAGAATATTCATCCACCAGTCTGTCATAGTGTGTTCTGATATCGTCCAGACAGCCGTTGTCCCCAAAGGCACCCCACTCCATGTTGATACACATCCGCCCCTCACTTCCTTCCACCATTTCGACGTTCTTCATTTCTTCCATGTAGCAGGCATTGCTGCCAGTCCCTGAAACACACGAGCGGGGGCAATGAATGGCCATGCCGCCACGCCTGGGGGGTCTTGCAACTAGGCCTGGGGCCTGGGATTCCACGGACGGGGGTATGTTTTTGAGACAAACAAAGCAATAGCTTCACTTTCCCAATGTTCTCCAGGAAAACCTCAAAATATAAAAAGAGAGTCAGAGTGAAACCACCCAGACAACATATGGTTAACTTACTTTATCCTAAGACGTTGATACCAAGAGGCCCATGTGTTTACCTGTCTAGGCAGGGCTATATTTATTTAAATAGAAAATGGTCTTACAACAAAGGGATGTATCTTCAGTGGTGGAAGTTTAGGCAATATTCAGATTGGAAAGATATTTCTCTTTCCCCCCTCCCCCGCTCATCACACACACACATATACTCACACACAGTATACTATACTGGGGCATTGTCTACTATCATACATGGATGTTCACCTATCTTTTCTTATCAAGGATGGGCGTGGACTATGCCTGCTCAATAAACTCGCCTCTGTGTTCCAGAATGAAGCCCAGAGTTAGTTCAGGGAAGGACAGCGTCCTCAGCATTTCAAGGGCGCCTTTCTAAAGCGATGGGTCCTCACCATTTTGGTATCACAGACCTCTTTGGAAATCTGATGATGCTCCTGAGGACAGGAACGTTTCCCTGGGCATACCCACACACTGTACACACACAAACTGACAGGTGGATTCCAGGGGCTCAGGAGCCTTTGATTTCCCCCTTAAACTCCCCAGAGCAGGGCTACCCAGACTGTGGCCCCCCGAGGACTGGGGTGGGACCACAGACTGTTTGCTGTTCTCATCCATGAGGAGTTAAGTACAGAAACTGAGAAGATGCATTCTAAAATTTTCACAGCAGTTTTAATTGCCATGACATCCAAGCTTGTGGTGATTGGCCTTGTCTCAGTGAATGGACTGGAAATTTAAAAACCCAACCAACCAAGGAGTCCTTCACACAGATATTTTATCATGTACCTGAACCACGTGGGGAGCCTATTAAGATGTAGATTATGATTGAGGAAGCCTGGGGCAGGGCCTGAGACTCTGCATTTCTAACAAGCTTGCAGGTGATGCTGATGCTGCTGGCCCACAGACCACACTTTTGGTAGCAAGGCCCTAGAGTGCCATCAACCCATCCCAGGTGGGATGGGGATGTAGACAGGCTTTCAACATCATTAGGGAACACAAGGGCATCCTTAAAGGCTAGATCAAAAGGGCTTTGGTCATTTTCATCCCCTTTAAAGAAACTTAAGTAGAATTTTGCAGATATTTCTGACTGGACTACTTTTGTTTTGCTTTTTGTTTTTTGTTTTCTCTGCTCTCTTTTGCCCAAAGTATAAAACTGAGAGAAGAGGAACCCCAGAAATGGCAGAGAGGTAGAAAAAGAGCCAAGACATTTAAACTATACTTCTTGCCCATGGGAGTTCTGAGTGAAGAATGGGAGAAGGAAAAAGTGGCTTTGAATACAGCTGGCGCTGTGGAGAAGCCCGCCCCAGCCCGGTGCCAGGAACAGCTAATAGGCTGGCCCCGGACTGGGCGGGCCCTACCTCCCTCCTGGCAGGAAGGCTAGGCCTGGCCTGGAAGTGGAGAATGTGCTGTGTCACTCTAGCTGTGCATTTCATACCTAAGCCCATTCACAAACAGAAGAGAGGGAGGGGCGGGGTGAGGAAGAAAGTTTGGCAAAAGAAAGGAAGGAACAAGAGCCAGGCCCAAACAGTCTTTCACCCGGTGCTGCTCCCTAGTTTTCTGAATTTCCACAGGTGCCAAAAGTCGTTTAACAATGAAAAGGTCTTCCTGGCACCAGGAGGGCAGCCTGCTGGGGCCTTATCCTGATCTCCCAGACACTCAGCAAAAGGTCTACACAGCAGGGTGCCACCCCTCCCTGTCCAGGTAGGGTCTCCAGATGTTGGCTAGAAAGGAGCCTTTTCCCAGCATCCCCTGACACTAGAAGCCGCTCAAGTGGACAAACGGTTTTCTCACAGCCCAAATTAACACACTTCAGGAATTATGTGCTCTCAAGGCCCAGGCCCCTAACGCGCTTGGACTCTAAGGAACAACCTACAAAACCACCAGGTAACTCCTCCGCAACCCACTTCAGCAGGACCGCTCACTGACAGTGGCTGCTGAAGGCAAAATGGTACCCAAGACTACTCTCTGGCTCTTTCCCACAGGCAGGAGAGGAAGTGGGCTCGGCTTTCTTCCCAGCTGCAGGCTCCCCGCCTCAACAACTGCCCAGAGCGCCTCCACACAAGCCCAGTAGAGCAGCTCTGCTGGCTAAAGGCACTCCCACCCCATCCAGCCAAGCCGTGTCAGCCATCTGGGGCCTTCTCCCCGGAGAGCTCTGTTCTACACAGTCTAGTCACAATTAGCACGAAGCCTTGTGGGCGTAGGTGTTGGAGAGGGGAGAGCCCTGGAGAGCCTGGGTCCAGGAGGGAACAGTGGTGGTGGTAAGGGGCCAGTACTGTCAGATAGACTGTCTCACAAAGAGGGCTGAGCTGCTGGCTCGAGGCCCCACAAAACAGGAAAATGCAGCCTTTGCTGCCCCGAAGAGCATGACCTTCCAGGACACGCACCTACGATGAGTCCAACCTCACAGGTGGGCTCTTCATAAGCACAGGTCATCATGGTGCCCACCGTGTCGTTGACCACAGCCACCACGTCCAGGTCAAATTCCTTTGGAAAGAAAGGACACGGCTTTAGCGTTAGGGGAGGGACAGCGGGGCAGGCTTGAATTCTGCAGGCTCGCTCCGCTGCACGGCAGTCAGAACGCCCACAGTGCATGATCTGAAGTAGTTTTCTTCTCAGCCTTTAAAAGGCAAGTAAATGCTCCTCCACTGACTAAACACCTACCATCAATGACATATCTGAAGTCTGAGATCTAAAGAAAGGAGGTATTCTACCCATTTCACAGACAGTACTGAGTACTGGAGAGGCAGCCCAGAGGGAACTGTTGAATGGAGCAAAGAGACAATGGCCGAATAACTTCTTCTCTTGGGAGTTTAAAGTGTTATAGCCTTTCAGAGGGCAAAATGGAAATTTCTCAGAATCTGTCCTGCAAGTACGCAAACGTATACACAAGGATATTTACTGCATGACTTGCATGAGCCAGAAAGAGAAAAAACCCAAATATAGATCAAAGGGGGCTATGGAAATCACGGTTTAGGCAAACACTGGAATCCTGTGGAGCCAAGAAAAAGGATGAGGTTGGTCTATATGGAGTGACGTGAAAAGATGCCTGTTTCACATTAAATGGAAAAAGCAAGTTGTAATATAGTATATATGATATGATTTCCATCACCAAAAAAAAAAAAATGTGGGGGGCCAGCCCTGATGGCCTAGTGGTTAAAATTCGGCACACTCCGCTTTGCCAGTCCAGGTTCGGTTCCCAGGCACGGAACCATACCACCTGTCTGTCCCTAGCTGTGCGGTGGCAGCAGCTCACACAGAACTAGAAGGACGTGCAACTTGAATATACAACTATGTCCTGAAGGTTTGGGGAGAAACAAAACAAAAAAAGAAGGGAAAAAAGGTGGCTATGTGTGTTGGTGATGCATGGAAAGTAAGTTGGAAGAACACTAACACTAAGAGTTGTACAATGAGCAAAAATAAATCATCAGGTTTCTTTTCAATGAAACATCAGCTGTTGTCTAACATACTCTTCCAGGTGCAACCGATCCCTCTTTCAAACCCATTCATTTCAGCCTTCCTGATTAACTATGTATGTGTCTGCTCTTCTGAACTGGAGATGTTTGAACTGGTTTTTTTTTTACTTCTTATTGGTTCCCTCATTAATTAATGACTTAAATAAAATCTTTAGAATTTTTCATTTTAGACCTTGTCAATGTCCTCCAGCCAAAGTCCATGAGAAACATACCTGTAGTCGAACAAACCAGGGCGTAGAGACTGGTTACAACACGGGAGAACACATCCCGTGGGCTGTTCTCAGATGTCAGAAAGCACTCATTATAGGACTTGAGGTGCGCTGGTGGTTTTAGGGAGGGTTCAGAGAATGGGCATTTGCTCAGGACTGGACGCTGTCAGGAAGGAGGGGATTCTCTAGTGTGTGCTGAGTTCTGACGGGATTATGGAGTGCTCTCCTCCTGTCAGTTCCATCACAGTCACCGAGCGGCCATGAGAATCTGTGCTCTGCTGAACTGTTTGTTCCACAGGACGACACCAAGCCCTGCCGGGAAGGGCCAGGCTGGGCCCAGCTGCCAGGGCCTGCTTTTCTCTTTCTCCATCTGCAGAAGACTCACGATTTTACCTTTCTTTTTCTTTTTCTTTTTTGAGGAAGATTAGCCCTGAGCTAACATCTGCTGCCAATCCTCCTCTTTCTTGCTGAGGAAGACTGGCCCTGAGCTAACATCTGTGCCCATATTCCTCTACTTTATATGTGGGATGCCTACCACAGCATGGCTTGCCAAGTGGTGCCATGTCCACACCCGGGATTCGAACCAGTGAACCCCGGGCCACCGAAGCAGAACGTGCGACTTAACCGCTGCACCACTGGGCTGGCCCCCACTAGGATTTTACCTTTCTTAAACAAACTATCCTTTAACAACACAAAACTATTCACCTGTTATACTGCTGACCGCTGGGGGAACTTTTATTATCCAGGTCACACACTTCTGTATTGTTTGAATTCTTTATGACAATCAAGTACAATTTTTTATCACCTGAAAAAACATTCAAGATCTTAAAAAACATACCTCTCTCCTTTTGACCGCATCCCTTAGTAAGGTCGCTACATCATGCCCCACGCAGTCGGTTGCCTTAAAACCCTTCGTCCAGGTGACCAAAATTCCCTGAAACAGGAAAGGCACCAAGAGAGTCCTGGGCAATCACCCCTCTGGGCAGAATTCACAGTTTCGCTCCCTCCCTCCTGAGCAAACATGTGCTGAGAGTTTGCAGCAAGACGGCTGGGACATCTGAGACACAAACCAACAAAATGCCAATAGTCCTCTTCATCCCCACTCCACAGACAGAGAAACTGAGGCATAGAAGGTTCATGGTACTGCCCTGGTATAACCAACCAGCACCCCTGAAGAATAATTTGCCAACAACATAAGTGGAGAAATGCGAATTTTTAGGAACGCTGTTACTACCTAAAGTAAACTCTAGGTCTGAGCGGACTGCAGTGCACCCGTGCTGGGTGGGTGCTCATCACGGTGACGGATAAGTGAACCGCTTTAAAATTCACCAGAACTTTAGAAACTGCAAAAAAATGAGTTTATATGGATCTAACTGCTGAGATATTGAAGGGCTTAAGAAGAAAAAAGCCCCAAGTCAGCAGAGTGACTGGATTAACCGGCTTCCAGTGGCAGGGGCCCCTACCTAGCTTCCCTAGTGCTGCCAATCACAAGCCTTAAACCCTGCCCTAAGGCCCTGTGTGACATGATGCCACCAGGGCCTGCTCCACCTGCGATGCACAGGGGCACCCACGGCTGTTCTGGCACAGCAGGCTCAGTCTTGCCTGTGACTCTGCACAACCTCCTCCCTGTGCACAGAACATGCCCCACCCCCACGACGGCCCTTAGCGCGGCGCTGGAGGTGCCGGTGGAAGGCTGCGACCCTCCACTGCACTGGGGCCTCCTGGGGACAGGAACTGTAACCTTCAGCTGGGTACCCAGCACTTAGTACTCAGCAGGTGCTCCAGCCCTGAGCGGACCCTGCTTCGTCCCATTTACTGAACAAACATTTATTACGTATCTCCTGATGGGACGCTGCGCCAAGGGCATGCGAGGAACACAGATCCTCGCTCAAGGAGCACAGCTGTGGCACAAAAGAAAGGCGTAATCACTAATAACTATGTAAAAAGCGCTATAATGAGGCAACATTCGAAGGAACAGGGAACACTGAGGAGGGCAAGATTCTTTTTGCCTGAAGGACCGGAGGCTTCCCCAGAAGAGGTGAGTGCTTTAAATGGTAAGAGTAGAGTCTTAGAATGCACCGGAGGGTGTGGCATAAAGCCTGGGTCAACCCGTTAAGACACCTGAGCCATCCCAGACATAGGGGGATGACACCAAGGTTGGAGGAGGCCTCAAGAGCCAGCTCACGCTGGCCACAGGGCAGTCAGTGCTGGCTGCCCTCTGACCCCTGGAGGAGAGGCACTCACCGCGTCCAAGCTCGTCTGCTTGCAGGGGAATGAGAACGTGAAGCCCAGGGGCATTCTGGGACCTTTGATCCCCATGTAGTCCAGGAAGTCAGAGATGCAGGAGACTATGTGGTCAAACAGCTTTAGGGAAAAAAAGGGATTACTCGTGCCCTCCGGAGTCACACTTTCAGTGCACACACACACACACACACACACACAACACACAACATACACCCTGAGACGTGCAGAGCAAGTCCCCCCTCCCCAGGATCTTCACAGCCCCCCGAGCACCCTAAGCACAGCATGGCTCGAAGTACCTGAGCTTTCAGGCCACAGGGACACAAGTGCACAGCTGCGGGCATCCCCCCATGGCAGGTTTTGGGGACCACCAGTGCCTCTGGTCATGTGTGTGAAATACACACACCACGGTGGTGTAAAAGCAAAACCGTCTCACCTCTTCCCCAGTGCCCTGCATGATTTCAACAGGAATGGCATAGATCTTGTTGTGCATTTCCACCGTTCTCTTTTTCCCACTACGGATTTTCACCAGTAGGACACGGAAATTCGTTCCTCCAAGATCCAGGGCCAAGAAGTCACCATGCTCTGTTGTGGTCAAGAGCACAAAAAAGATGAAAAATAGCTTAGTTTTACCTCTTGGCAGCCAGCAACCAGAAGACTCCAGACTTTCAAGGCGGGAACCCTCATGTCAACCACAAGGGAGACGCTCTTAAGTCCTCCCTCCAGCACACAGGTCAGGCTCAGAGAAGGGTGGGCACTAACTCACTGACCACCGCAACCTCTGAGCCACACTGGAAGGACAAAAGGTCCCACGGATGAATCAGCTGTCACAATAAACAAACTTCACCAGGGTTACTAAAAAGCTTGGCAACAATGACCTGACTTTAGGGAACCTCATATAAAAATTAATAATTTATGTCGTTGTTTGCAAAAGTGATCCCCATCACTCCCTCCCTGTATGCATGCTTCTTTGCAAAGTGACTTTGCAGTTCTTCTTATCAAAAGATGGAGTCTATTTCTTCTCCCCTTGGATCTGGCCTGGCCTTATGATTTGCTTTGGCTAATGGAGTGTGGCAAAAGCAAAGCTGAGCCAGACCCAGCCTAGGCCTCCAAGAGGCTCTGAAGTCTTCCCTCTCCCTCGCGGATGCTGCTGCTACCATGTGAACAAGCCCAGTGGTCCGCAGCAGGATGAGACACATGGCCAGGCACTCCTGCACCCCCGCTGACAGACAGCCAACTGCTGGGCCTGGGAGGGAGGCCTCCCAGCTGACCCACCAGCAAGTACAGACACATGAATGAGTCCAGCGGAGATGAGCTGAGCCTGGCCCAGATGAGCAATATTAAATTGCTGACCCACAGACGCATGAGCAATAATAAATGGTTGCTGTTTTAAGGCAGTATATTTGAGGGTGGTTTATAATGCAAAACTATAATGCAATAGTAAGTAACTTACAGGTAGGACATTCATACCACCAACATTCATTACTGTGAGGACCCACCCAAAGAGCCCTTCAGAGTCCCCAGAGCGCTCAGCTCCAACGAGGACCAGCAAGGTCAGCAAGAAGGGCTGGATTCTGTTCTCGAACCTGCCTGGTGTAAAATCCCCAGGCCCCTGTCTGCCTCACACACACCCTGTCAGGGCTCAGGAAGGGTCCAACGGGTGTTTATCCTCCTGCTGGTTTACTGTATTTGTCAGAGAACCCAGAGCAATCTCAGTGCTGTGGGATTTGCCCAGCCTCGTTCTTTTAAGAACACTTCCTAATTCCAAGTAGGCTGTGGTTTTAAGATGGCACTTGCCCTGGAAGCCTGACCGGGGAAGTCAACTGTCAACATGTGGCAAGTCAGTGGTAAAAACAGAAAAAGAGAGGTGTGAGTGAGTTTCTAGCTCTTGCCAAAATCATGCATCCATCGGAGGAGCCAACCTCCCTGTAGCCCCACTGTGACCCGGCCATCGGTGTGAGAAGCAGGAGGGGCCCGAGCCCCAAAAAGACGCCCTCACCGGTCCCATCTGGAGTGCTCCGGACAAAGGAGGGCAGCATCTTGACCACGGCCCGGTCGTTCGTTTGCTTCCTCAGCCCCATCTCCATCTCGGCCCGCATCCTCCGCTTCACCTCCAGCAGCATATCCTTGGTGAGGCTGAAGTGGGCCAGGGTCTCCTTTATCTGGCGGTGCTGCTCAGCCAGGCGATAGGCCACTGCAGTCACCATGGCGGCCCCCTTGCCGCTGCCACTCTCCGAGAGGAGGAAACGTACATCGGAGTCGGGCACCAGGCGCCTCAGAGTCTTGTGGAAACGCCGGGAATACCTGGGGGTGGGAGGAGGGTGGATGCGCCACAACAGCTGGACTGAGCCATCTTTCAGGGACTCCCAGTACCCCTTTCTTTCTTTTCCCACGCTTTCATTCCATTTTCTACACTTTCTTTTCTCTTGACACAAGTCATACACATCTACTATAGAAAAGCCAGCAAATGCAGACAGGTAAAAAGGAAAAATGAAATGGCCCAGTCATACAGAAAAGGAGAGGATTCTCATTATTATACGAGTACTGACTACAGAAAATTCAGGGTCCAATTCTGTCCTCCACCATGACAAGGAGATAATGCAGCACAGCAGTCAAGAGCCCAGTGCTTGAAGTCAGATCAGGAGACAAGGGTGAGCTCCACCACGTCCACATTAGGTGACCTTGGGCCCATCACTTAACCTCGGAGTCAAGGAGGATGACAGAATCTGGCTGACAGTGATGTGGTAAGAACCAAATGAGTTCATTAAATGCTAAGATTAGTAACCAGCGCTGAGGAAGGTCTCAATAAATAATCGCTCTTGTTTTTTATTATCACTTGGCCCTTCCCCTTGCTGCCTCCAAGAGTCTAGACATGTTTTAGTGGCTAGAAGAGGACTTTTTCTCAGTAAGACATGGAACTTTCTCAAAGGGTGTGGTCTGTTGTAAATATGGAAGGCTGACTGCCAAAAGGAACCAGAGAAACCAGAACCCCAAAATATTAACAGTGGTCAACTCCAGGGGGTGAGATTAAAAATGACTATTCTGTTGGTAATTTTTTGAACTAGCTAAGGTTTCTATACCAAATATACGTTACTTCTGAAACAAAAAACATTTAATCAAAGTCATTTTTAAAAATGTGATGTTGGGGGGCTGGCCCCGTGGCCAAGTGATTAAGTTCGCCCACTCTGCTTCGGCGGCCCAGGGTTTCGCTGGTTCGGATCCTGGGAGCAGACATGGCATCGCTCATCAAGCCAGGCTGAGGCGGCGTCCCACGTGCCAGGACTGGAGGGACCCGCGGCTAAAAATACACAACTATGTACCGGGGGGGTTTGGGGAAGAAAATGAAAAATAAAATCTTTAAAAAAAAAAAAATGTGATGTTGCAGATGAAGAGTTCTGGAGATGGCTCGTGTGATGGCTGCACAACAGTGTGAGTGTACTTAACTGTACATTCAAAAACGGTTAAGGCGGTAAACTTTATATTACGTATATTTTACCACAATTAAAAAAATTTTTTAATGTGATATTGCAAATCCCTAAGCATTCTTGTCCAAAAATTTGCCAAGAACCCCCCCAACCAAAAGATGGTTAGTTTTATTATCAAGAATTTTACAAATAGTTTAAGAATACAAGGAAATAAAATTATGAACTTGGCAGATAAGAAATCTAACTAGCTCAAACCCTACGCCCTCAGCAACACAGAACCGTTTCAATTTAAACCAACATTTGTTTAAACTGTCATGAGAACTGGGTGTGAAGGTACTGTATTATCTGCAAGGCACTTTCCATGCACATCACATATACAGTGGGGAAAAAAATCTGAGGTCCTGTACAAAAAGTCATGCCACAGGCAGTTACTGTTAAAATTTAGTATATAAAGACTTAGAATTAATTTTTAGCCTTTTAAAAGGTACAAGCCGTGTTCTCAGTAGCCACAGAAGGCTTGTGAAGCTAAGGCGTCCAAGAGATGGGACGGCAGCGTGGTGAGGAGCCTTTATCAACAGCAGGGACTGCTGACGACTTCTCTCTGGCTCTCAGAGGCAAAGCGTTGACAAGTTGCCCATTTTAAAAAGTAATGTCTGAGGCTTTGGAGGACTTTCACAGGAGCTTCTAAAGCAAGAATGAGCACTGCACCTACGACCCAGGCCATGATGATGATGAAGGTCCCTGATGAAATGCAGACAAGCAAGAGAATTTAAAATACAGACACATTCCACTCAGTGCTCCTGGCAGCTATCATCTCTAACAAGACTTAGGAAACAAGGAGAGACGACAGTGCAGGGTAGAAGCAACACCAGCGAGTATCGGCTGAGGGCTGGATACTTCCCCACAAGGCAACTCTGACCTTTCTGCCAAGAACTAGGTATTGTCCTATCTGCCAAAAAACTTTCACTAGGTGCAAAAGTCTGACCTCTGGAGAAGGTCTTTAGCCCAAAAGGGTACTGAATGCCAATTATAGCAAAGGGCAGACTCACTGTGGGTGCGTCTTGTAAAGAGACCCGTCGACACCAACCGTGGTCCGCAGCCTGGGTGAGCCCTTGTTATCTCGAAGGCGAGTCAAGATGGCGCCCAGCGTTGCAGCCACCAGGTTGGCAGAGCGAAATGAGACAATGGTACACACGTGCTGGACTGCAATACAGTCGTCATCAGACGGCTCCACTCCCAGGCGGGTCAGGATTTCTTTGGCATTGTGGAGGCCTTCCTTATTCCTGTGAGGTTAGAGGTCAATACTTTTGAGTTAAGGACCACGTCAGGCAGTGCAAAGTAGTGAGGTTCGAAAGTTCTGGAAAGGTGAACTCCATTTACCATGCGTGTATAGGATGGGATTAAGACAGTCGAATGCTTGAGAAGAGTGTGAGAAGGGTTCTCCTCCATAAGAAATACCCGGTGGTAGGAGGAAACTGTACTAGGCTGGTTTCTGACATGCCAGGACCATGGAGAGGAGTGGAGAGGTGAGACCACACGGTCTCTGAACAGGTGGAGAAGTAGCTGCTTCTTTGGGTCTGTGAGCTGCCCCTGGACACTTACATGTTCTTCCTTAATGTTTTCCAGTGAGATTTTAATTTTCTGCATACATGCTTTGTATGTCTTTTGTTAGATTCATTCTGAGGTACTTTATAGTTGTGTTACTATTGTAGATGGTGTCTTTTAAAAATATGTATACATACGTTTTTTTTCCTTTAATGCACCACAGTAAAGTGCTAACAATGGGGGAAAGCAGCTGAGGGATATGTGAGATCACCCTGTACTATCTATCTTTGCAATTTTTCTCTAAATCCAAAAATATTCTAAAATAAAAGGCTTAATATATACATATTTTAATTACTGCCAGTGTATAGGCAATAATTTTCTATCTTATCTCCAGACAGCTTCCTAACCTCTCCTGCTATTCTATTCACTTTCTAGGTATCTTTCAGTGTTCCATACAATTACCATCTGCAAAGAATGACACTTTTACTTCCTCTTTGTTTCGATTCTTATGCTTTTAATTTCTTTTTCTTTTTTTTTTTTAAACACTGGCTAAGACTCCAGGACAATGCTGGATAGAAACCAGTGCTACTGTCTTGCTCCCGATTTTAAAGAGAATGCTTCTAACACCTGCCCTGGTGGGATGTTTTCTGAGATAGCCTTTATTACAATATACATGCTCTCTTGAGCTAGTTCAAACGGGTTTTTGTTTCTTGGTAACCAAAGAGCCAACACCAGAAGCAGGCCAAGAGGAAGGCAGGTATTTCCTGACTCTGTTGATGACTTGGAAGACAAGCCATGAGCCTCCTGCTCCCCTCCCCTCCCAGCAGCTGACCAGGAACCTTAAGAAGAGACATGGCTGGACTCCCCAGTCCAGGCAGGGGCACGGCTGCCTGCTTACTGTGGCACTGTACCAATCGCTCCTGAAGGAGAGTGATACTGGGACAAATGTCACACCGACGTGACAGAAGAGTAAGTCCAGATCAACTCCCTTCCATTTCCACCAGCCTCCTTCTCTAACCACCAAGCCAGCTGACGGGCATCTTCTCCCAGGAGCCAGAGCTGTAAAGCCACTGGCTCGATCTGAATTTCCAGGACACAGCAGGGGCAGTGGGAATGACGGCTTCGTGCAGAGATGAAAGGGCA
Source organism: Equus przewalskii (assembly GCF_037783145.1). NCBI lineage: Eukaryota > Metazoa > Chordata > Mammalia > Perissodactyla > Equidae > Equus > Equus przewalskii. Next base: position 57,717,758 of record NC_091831.1, on the reverse strand, counting down.
TTTCTAGCACTAGCCCTATATTTAAGCAGGTAGCCTGACACAGCTACACAGAGTCTCCCAAACCAGGAACAGAACCTGGTGGCACCTGGAAGCCAGCCACAAGACAGGAGTCCTTTAGACTCAGAGGCACCCGACTACGTCAATTTGCCACAGAATCAAGTTTTCCTTCTTCCCTCTTGGGTGAAGGCCCGCGAATAACCATCGAGGCAGAGAAGTCTGGGTTTCTTATGCTGAGGCCAAATGGTAGCAGTCAGGTTGCTGGTTGGATGCTGTCCTATGTCTATCAGTCCTGTCTCATCCGTTAACCAATGTTTCTCAAACTTGTGCCAGGGGACACTTCTTCTGGCTGTTAACAGGGGAGAGAATGTGTGTGGGGAGGCACAGGGGAGAGGTGTTTCAGGCACAAAAGAAGTTTGGGGAATGACCGAGTTAACCACAGTGAACTAAGTTTTCTTTAATATGCTAATAATTAGCGTAAAGGGAGGATAAATATGAGTATGTCCCCACCCTATTGGCCACAGCACCCCTTCTTCAGGGAACACCCAATTAGCTTGAGGTCACTAGGGTTCCCTGGAACAGTCTGGAGAAGGTCCTGATAGAACAGGAGGGCATTCCGAGCCCAGGCCCCAGGCTCGGTCAGCGCCTTCTCCACCACTGCAGTCACCTGCTCCCTGGACTCTAATCTCACTTGGGGAGGGGGTGGAGGTGAGGGGGAGCAGTGAAGAAGAGGCAGCTTTTGTCGCTAAATCATCCACGAAGCATTTGCTGCTAGTTAACTAGAACGTTCTTTAATGAGCTGCCGCTAGGTGCCTACAGGAGACCAGCCCAGGATGGGTCAGCTAAGAGAGGGGAGATTGAGCCAGAAAGCCCTGCAATTCTTGAGAGAGAAGCCCACCAAACCAGGACTCGGTGGTAAGGAGAGACCTGTGGCTCTTCTCTGCCCCATGCCCCCCAGAAAGCCTCGAGGGGCGGCACTTACTTTTCAATGGCTGTCACATCACTGGTGTTAAACTTCCCTCTGGTGAGCAGCTCTGGAGTGATCCGCCCTTCAAATAAGAGGCCTTCCTTGGCCATCTTGACCAGGATCAGTCGAACCAGCTCCCCCATGTACATGCCACTGACCATCTTCTCAAACCTGCAGGAGAAAGGCACCCAGGCACTTGTCAGTTCCTCTGTCTGCACCCACCACTGGGGCAACTCGTGAGGAGTGGGACAGACACAAAAGGAGAAGACATCGCCTCTCCCCTCACAGGCTCACAGGCAGCAGAACCACACACCTGGGTGAGTAAATGACGAGGAGACAGGGAGCCCGGGGAGGTGGGGGCGATCGGACCCCATGCCTAGCCCCAGGGTGGGCAAGAGGAGGAGCACCCAGGGAGGGGCAGGCAGGGAAAGCAGGAAAACGTTCGGCTTTAGATTGGGGATGACGAGATGGCCCCCAGACAGAAATGAGCAGAATACGAACATCTCTTTCAAAACATAAGCTGTGCTTTTTAAAGGGAGGTGGCCAAGCCCTGTGGGAAGGCGGCCAGGAAGCATCCTCTCCATTTCCCAGCTCAGACAGGGTAAACGTCTTCTCTGAGGCGGGGCTGAGTAGATGACAGTGCTGAAACGCACTGCTGCTGGTCTCCTCCCTGGCATCCATCTTTTCCTCCTCCAGCCAAAAGGATTAAGAATTTGCCTTGGGAAACTCATTCCTCCCCCTCTGACCTCACCCTCCAGGGCAGGGCTCTGAGGAGCTTAAAGCCAATCAGCTCATCCCACTGCTCTGGCCATGGTCAGCCACGAGCCAAGCACAGAGGGAATCTGCTCTCTTGCCTCCCCTGGGAGGCGCGGTGTGAGGTGTGGACTCTGTAATTGCAGCAGCCATTTTGAGCCCAACAGGGCAGGGAAGAGGCTGCCACAAACCAGGGCTTGATGCCACATCTGAGCCAGATGGAGCCCCTGAGTCCTGGCTGACCAGGGACCGGAGGAAGCCCTGAGCAGGACAGATCAGAGGCAGCTCCACATCCCAGCGGCCAGCCTCTCCTCTTGCAGGAGCCCAGCTGGCACACCCAGAGCTGGCTGTGACACAGCAAAACAATCTGTTCCATTCAGAGCCAGGCCTGGGAGCCAGGGATGCTGCTGGGACCTGAGCACCCGGCCCTCCCTCACCCATCAACACAGGACGCAAAGAAACACAGTCCCATTGTTCCTGCTCCTGACAAGACCAGACAGGACTGCCCCAGCCATGGCCGTGTCAAGGATCTGTGGCAGGAAAGCACCCTTCTGCGTGCTGGCTGCCCAGTCGCTGCCCCAAGCACCTGTGCGAACAGCCTCTGGGCAGCCCCGAGCCGGAATCTCAGAGCAGGCAGGAGCTGCAGTGGTGCCAAACTGCCCTGGCTCTGCCGCTTACTGTGCTACTCACCTCTCTGAGCCTCAGTTTCCTCACTTGTATAATGGGGGTAATGGCAGAACCTACGTGTAAGGTGGCTGTACAGAGGATACGGGTTAATATAGGCAAAGTGCACAGTGCCTGGCTAACAATGAGCGCTACAGTCCTTCCTACGCATCTCACACTTTAATAAAGCACTTCACATGGACAGTCAGGCATCACCTAATGACAGGGCTACATTCTGAGAAATACGTCATTACGTGATTTCGCCGTCATACATGTATCACAGAGTGTACTGAAGGGGAACAAATTGTGCCACCCCAAAATGTGTCTCTTTAACATGAGGATTATCTTAGGCTGATTATTTTTAAGAAAGAAAAGACTCAACGTTTTTCTTGTTACCTCCCCCTTAACTGCCTAAAAGAATTCAGATTAAAAAACCTGTCTCAGGAAGCGAGCTATCACCTTAGCATAGTGTGAACTAGGGGGTAGACAGGGAGGAACCTAGAAAAGCCTGTTTCTTGGGCTTCCCTCTGTGTTCTTCTGTTTCTCTGTGGCCAAACACTTGTTTTCCAAACATCTGCTCCTTTTCACCTCCCTGTGAATTCCTTGCCTTCCTTATGAAGTCCTGACTCTCCCACCTCCAACATCATCCTCTTTCGTCTTTAGCTGAGGATGGTCTTTAAGGTAAGGGTTTTGGCCATTTTGGAGAGTTACTTGGTTTTCCTCCATTTCTACCATGTATACACGTTATTAAACTTTTGTTTGTTTTTCTCCTGTTAATCTGTCTCCTGGCGATTTACTTCTTAGACCCTCCAGAAGAACCTAAAGTGTGGAGGAAAATTTCTTCCTCCCCTGTAGTACTTACACAAACCTAGATGGTATATAGCCTTCTACTCATCTAGGCTACAGGGTACTAATCTTATGGGACCATCGTCATATATGCGGTCGGTCATTGACGGAAATGTCGTTACGTGGCACATAACTATAGGAACTTACTTCATCCTCATTACAACCCTATGATGTAGACTTTATCATTATCTCCATTTCAAAGATGAGGAAACTGAGGCATAGAGAGGTTACATAACTTGCCCATTGATTACAGAGCTAATAAGTGGCAGATCCACACTTTGAACCCAGTTAAATCTAACCCCAGAGGCTATGCTCTAACCACTGTCCTGTTCTGCCTCTATCATGGACAGTGTCATTAAGTGCTAGCTATTACACTGTCACGCTAGCAGTGACCTAGCCCCATCCCTAACCCACCCTCTGCTTGTCCACCACCAGCTCACTTCCTCCTGGGCAGCCTGCCCCCCTTGGTGGGCAATGTGCAATAGGACAGGTTCTTCCCACAGGATGAGCTAAAACCAGCCTTCTGGCGACACTCAGAACGAGCGCTCCCTTTTCTACATGATGGTCTTTTACATACATAGATACTGACATCCCCTTTTCCAGATAAAGGAAGCTCTAGGCCAGGGATGGTCCTTTCCCAGTCCCCAGAACCCATGAGAGGAAACAACACCACTCACGAGCCTCACTCAGCTCAAGCCGAAGGCTCACAGAGAAGGCAGGGCTCCTTCTCCACTGCTGAGCTCCCCTTCTGCTCAAGTGAAACCTAGCAAGTCACAATCTGCCTCTCAGCAATCAGACGCCTATGACCATTCTGGTGGGCAGGCGGGGCTGAGACCCATAGCGCCTGTGGAGGCTGCGAAGGGCAGGGTGCAGGATCATATTCAGACAAGGAGAGCATGGACTTGCACACCAATGGGGAGTTCTTGGCAGCCAGGGTCTGTTCCGATGGGTGGCCCAGGGAAGAGAAGGAGGGAGAGGTCTGGGGTCACGCTAACCGGGATTAGAGCTGCTGAGAGGTTCTATGGAGCGGGCAGAGCAACAGCAAGAAAAGCTGTTTGAGGGCTGACTTGAAAAGATGTGAAAGTTACTCCACCACCACTTAGGCCAAAGTATTCTCCAGGCCAAACCATCCCGCTGCTGCTGTTTTGTGGGTGGGCGTCTCTTTGCATTTTGAAGGATGTGATAAGGAATCACAGGAAAATGGGATTCGAAATTCCAGATGCAACAGAGAAAACAGAAGAGCAAGAGGCCGGAGAAGACAGAAGCGGAAGAGAAGGAGAATTAAAAATGAACGAAGGTGTGACCGAAGTCTACAGTAGGAGACAGGTCTGTGACAAGAATAGCCAAGGCCTGGAATGTAAGAGCAGTGGGGAGAAGCCACAGTCTGAGCCCTTTTAGAGAGAGACCTTCTAGCCCTGGGCCAAGGCTGGGGGTCCTGAATACTCCCAGCAGTTCCTGAGGTCCTGCAAACAGCAGTCACGAATGAAGGCAGGAGCCACAGAGCTACCGTGACGACAGCCTTCCTGTCAACCGCCTACACCTGGTACTTAGCAAATGCAAACTTCAATCCAAATGAGTAAGTGCGTGCGTAGTCGTCTAGCGCCCCCCGGGCACTGAGAGCCTTTGCACAAATCGAACACACCTACATTTCCAACCCTGCTGAAAAACTGGAGTCACCTGGGAAGGCTTCCGGCTCCTGAGGCCAGGCCCCAGCCCAGGACAACTGAATCGGAATCGGGGTGGGGGGAAGCGGGTAGGTGAGAGGATGCCTGGGCAACAGTATGTTTTTTAAAGGCCTCTCTGTAATTCTAATGTGCGGTCAGGGATGAAAATCCACTCCTCTGGACCACCCTTGATGATTTTTGTCTATAAATGATGAAGGATGCCTCTTAGACATTCTGGAAGCTCACGCTGAAAACCTCAAACTTTCAAACAGGGCAGAAAATCCCAAACCTAAGCCAGATCAAACCTCAATAAAGAGTCTTGAGCCAGCTTTGGCCTATCCCAGTACCATAATTTCCCCATCAGCCAAATGGAGCAAACACCTTTCCTGGCCCAAGGAGGACAGAAGGGTTTTGAAGAATTTAGCATTCCACTAAAGATGACACAGCAAAGACCCCAAAAACTCAGGCAGGAGCCTGAGAGAATAGCAAAAATCTCCTTTGGCAAAAAATCCTCCAGGCAATAGCCTATTTCTAGGAGTATGTGATGCAACTCAAAAATTTGTCATCTCTTCAGAATTGTTCTTAACAAGACCTGACTTACGGTAATCAGTAAGCAAGGAAGCGTACTAGAGAAAACTGACTTCCTCCCAGGTTTCACTCTTTCATCCAATTACCTGTTTATCTACCCAGCCACCTCCCAACCACCATCCATCCATCCACCCCCCATCCATCCATGTATCCACCATTCCAAAAATGTTTATCGCAAGCCAACTGTGAGGCCAATTCACAGTTCAGCCTGGGGATACAGTTTAGCCCTTTAGAGAAATTCAGGAATAAATCAAAATGGAAGGCAGAGAAGTCCAGGTTTCTAGCCAAGCCATGCAGGATCCCCACCCTGGGGCTAAGGACAGAGACAAGGGCCTGGGCCATATCTGCTCAGTTATCACAGATAACTGCCCTACCTGCTCTGCCGAGAAGGGTGACTTCTGGTTGTGATTGACAGTAACTACAGATACACAATCTCTCATCTGAAACCCCTGGGGTCACATGTGCGTGGGACTGTGAGTCTGAGGATTTTAGAGATGTAATATGGTGCCAATGCCATATATTACAGAGCACCCCCAGAGGTGCCTGAGGTAGGACTGCAATCAAGCACATCCAAAGACCTCCGGTGAGACGTATAAAGAGGCACAGTAAAGAGCTTCAGGTTTTAGGATAGGGGTTAGGTCAGTGGATCAGGGAGAAAAAAACCTTTGACTGCCAAAGCTTTGGAACTGGGGCCCTTTATCACCCAGCTGGAGCCCCAGTTCTCAGGCTGCAAAGAAGATGCTGAGCTCTGGGTCTAAGAACTTGGGATCCTCTCACTGAGAAACCTAGTTTATTCACTACCACCACCCCCAGTGAAGGGGGCTGGCCATTTATGCAGTTCCATTAATTTGGGTGGAAAGCTCAATCGTCCAGCCAAGGGTATTGAGATCTTTTGGGTGACGGGTTTCAAAACAATCAGTAAACTCCTGTTTCTCTCTGGCACAAGGATAAAGGCTGTGAAGCCAACAGGATGGGTCAACATCTGTCAGCAGGCTCACAGCATCCAACTCCAGGACAAGGCTGCCGGGAGGCTGGGTCGATCAGAGAGAGCTAGGAGTATGCTAGCATCACAAATATGAGCAAGCATTTCAGGAAATGAGGAGCTCAAATGAAGCAAAACCCAAGCTAGTGAATACTGTCACTCCTACTTTTGCAGCAAGGAGCTCTCCAAGGCCAGAAACAACTTGCCCAGTAGGTCTGATGCTCTATATCAACTCTGATCCGTCTGGCCATACATGACAGGGAAGAAGTTTCTCCATTCTCTGATCTCCTGAAGGTCTGTAGGACTCATATGGCTCCCACCCACACCTCTGTACGACAGGTATTTGCATGTGTGACTTGTCTCCCCAACTAGATGTCAAGTCCTGGAAGGGAAGGCACTACTCAGTATCCTCAGAGCCTAGCCCAGAGCTCGGCACACACGAAACGCTTGAGGCATATGTGCTGAAGGAAGGGACACTCCCTCTCCCCGGCTCGGCAGCTGCCCCTCATAGCCCGTGGCCTCTCTCACCCTGAGCAGCGATGCCAGTGACCAGAGTGTACGGAAATGTTTGTAAACCTCAGCTTTACACTGACGCTTCTGTGCTTTTAATTTTCAAAATGTTTTACAAGGACACAATCATAGTGTAATTAAACAAACATAAATCATTTAAAATGTGCTTTTAAAGTTGCAGACTCCACGTCTGTGTATCTATCCAAAAAAGGAGCAATACAGATTACAAATTTGATGGGCTTTTCCCATTCTGACCAAATGGCTCTCTGACCCTTTCATCTCCTACCCCAAATCTTTCCTTAAGTGTCCCCTACGTCATATGGATGACTAGCAAGAAAGGTGGGACTCACAGCTGTTTGCCAGGGTTGAGGGAGCCCCGGTCTATCTCCCGGTCGAACTCAGTGCGGATGTCTTCTAGGGACCCGTCGTCCCCAAAGGCCCCCCACTCCGTGTTGATGCACATCCTGCCCTCGTCACCTTCCACCAGGTCAATGTGCCTCAGTTCCTCCATGTAGCACGCGTTGGTGCCAGTGCCTTGGAGAGAGACAGACAAGATCAGAAGTGATGGCCACACAAAGTCATGAGAGGAGGCAGTGGCTTCTGGAAACATCAGCTGAAGGAAGGACAAGGAAAGTGGTGGACGTTACCAATGATGAGCCCAACTTCACAGTGCTGGTCATCATAGCCACAGGTCATCATGGTCCCCACCGTGTCATTCACCACAGCCACAATGTTGGCATCATAATCCTGGGGACAGATAACGGGGTGTCACCGTCCAATCACACATGGAGGCAGAGACCACCAACCTTAAAGAGACATGGCAGCAGAACTCCCGTTTTCACAGCCACCACTGCTCCTGTGGGGGGTGCGGCTTTCTTTACTACGGGCACTCAAATTAACTGGATTAGAGCACAGTGATTAAATTATGGAAACTACACGGTCCCCTTAATTATTTGGCTTAAGATTCTCTTCCAAGTGGATTTTACTCACGGAGCCACAGCCCTCTGCAAACCACCCCACTACATCCATGTGCTGACTGGCCTTGTTCCAGCAGCGGCAGGCCGCACCTGACCATGCCAGCTCCCCGCACAGCCCAGCCCTGTCAGAAGGAGGCCATTCCCTGCACAAGGCCTTGAATCCTTTGGGCAGCACTTTAGGGAGCTGTGTTTCGAACCACCCCCAACCTTCTGGACTGTGGACCCCCACCTTTCACCTGCCTAGGTCTTCAAGACCTCCCACGTGAGGCCTCAGGCCATGCATTACTGCCCCCCGGAAAGGGCCTTGGTCTGTTTTGGCACACAGCCTCCTCCCCACACTCCCCCACCGCTGTGTGGCCACGGCAGATGGCCCAAGGAGAAGTTACCCCACGCTTTTTGATGGCTTTTTCAAGCAGCTTCACCACATCCGCTCCCTCCACTCCGCTCGCTTTAAACCTCTTTGTCCAGGTGATCAGGATGGCCTGCAAAAGAGAGCAGATGAGGCTGATGAGGGCTGGGAGGCCTCCAGAACCCCCAGGTCCCTGGGGAGCCTGCTTAAGGACAGTGACAAAGCAGAGGCCCAGAGGGGACAAGTGATGCACTCCAGATCACTGGGGAACAGGGCCAGACTGTCTCATCTCCTGTTCATTCACCTACATGACAGATTTCTCTGGGGGCTGCCATGGGAAAAATCCTGCAGGTCAAACCAGAATCCAGCAAGTGGCTGGCCAATACGGTATTGTCAGGCAGCATGCAAATCTAACTGGGTGTCAACTGCACAGCCAGACTTCATTAAAGAAGAGAACAAGAGAAATCCTGTTACTACCTGATCACCCTTCCTCTCAAATCAGACCTTGGCTTCCATAGCCCCAGGAAAAGAAAGTCAGAGCCAAATTGGGAAGAAAAACGAAATGCTAAGATAATTCTTGGCTCCTGAGCTTTTAAGAGCCAGGTCCTAGAGATTTAAGGATAATATTGACTATATCTCATTTATGCCTCTTCCCCAACTTAGGAATTTAACTCCCATTTGTAAGCTATGACTCCACTGTTTGTATAATATGATCCATTTCTGTTTGTATATTAATAGAGAAGCATCAAGAAGGATAGATAGCCAATGGTTATTCACTTGGAATGTGCAAGGGTAGGAATTTTACTTTTTGCTTTATATCTTTCTATTATTTCAATAGTCTTACATATTGCTTTTGTATTTTTTTTTTAAAATCAAAGATACCAGAAAAGAAAAATAATTGTTATACTTGAGAGTTCTTCTCTGAATGGAGAAAGTTGCTGCAAATGTGGCAGGGCTGCGAAGAGCTGCTGCTCAGGCCCGACAGGCCTCCGGGGCCACCCAGGGATAGGGAGCTCGCCCTCGCTCACTGCAAAAGCCACAGAGCCTGGAGGATGCACTGGGAAGGGCGAGCACTTGGGAGAAGCTGTGGTTCTGTGCTCAGCAGCAGCCTGCAGCTAAGCCAGGCGCTCCAAAACCCCCGGATGCTCTGCATTCTTCCCTTAACCCCACCCCCCAGAAAGCGTCAGAGAACATGGTCTTGTAAAAAGACTGTGAGGTTAAAAATCTGTAGACCTGGTCCTATTTCCACACTTCTGCCCATTTCCTGGTGGGCAGTTCCCCTAACTCCTCTGGGGGTCACTTCGCTGCTCTGTGGAATAAGACACTGATCTAGACTGGGACAATCTTGAAGGTCCCAGGCAGGGTTGAGGAGTGGGCACAGGCCCTCTGGAGGGGTAATCAGAGCTTGGGATCCACTGGGCTCCCAGGAAGTGCAGCCGGCCTAGGAGGCCTCCCCAGATGGGGGTCAAGGCCTGCAGGTGGATGCCCTGCCTTTGGCTCCTTCTCCACCCACAATACCCCTACGTCAGGCACAACTGCTCTGCCCTGCAGGGTTCTTGTGCCCATGAAAATGTTCTCTCCCCTCCAGTAATGCCCTCTTCCCTGGAAGACTGTGCCTTCTTTTTTTTTTTTTAATATTTTTATTTTTTTCCTTTTTCTCCCCAAAGCCCCCCAGTACATAGTTGTGTATTCTTCGTTGTGGGTCCTTCTAGTTGTGGCATGTGGGACGCTGCCTCAGCGTGGTTTGATGAGCAGTGCCATGTCCGCACCCAGGATTCGAACCAACGAAACACTGGGCCGCCTGCAGCGGAGCGCGCGAACTTAACCACTCGGCCACGGGGCCAGCCCCAAGACTGTGCCTTCTGGGGGCCAGGCCGCCTCTGCTCGCCGATCTCTCCCAGGGCCTGGCCCAGCCCAGGGACAGCACTAGGCCAATAGCGGCTGATGAAGCAGTGACCAACAGCGAGCACAGTCCCTTCACTCCCAGGCCATCTCCCACCTCTCCTGGTGGGAAGTGGGGTGTCCCACACTGTCTCTGCCCAGAAGGAGTGACTGTCATGTCTCAGTTCTCAAAAGCCACGGAGAACTTAGCACTGACCACAACAGGCTTTGTGAACAGTTTGGGAAGACGCCCTGGGGCCAGAGTGAGCTGAACACCTTGGAGGTGTGGCAACGCCAGATACCAGAGAGAGGGTCTGGATTGGCCACAGCAGTCCTGAATGGAGGAAAAATGAGATGGCAACCTCTCAGAGGCCTTTAGCCGAGTGTGCGTGTGTGTGTCTGTGCGTGTGTGGTGGTGGGGGGGCAGGAGGTGGGGCCTGGGATTCTACTCCTGGATCTGCCATTAATAAGCCCGATGACCTCGGGAGGCTGGGTTTCCATCGTAAAAAGAGGGACTTGGCCTGCTGAGCTCTCAAGCCCCTTCTTGCTCTAACGTTACGTGACTGCACAATTTATACAGGCACAAGGGCTCCCACACATGAAGCAGTGCCCAGGAGAGGGTGTGCACAATACTGGAAAAGGGGTACAGGGATGCTGCCCAGAAGTGGGGAGGGTGACGTGGGCCTTAACGTTACCATCCTGGAGAAAAGCAGACTGGTTCCCAGCATGCACTCTGGAGCCAGACTGCCCAGAGCTCATTCAGGCTCTGCTGCTTCCTGGCTGGGTGGCCTTGAGCAGGTTCCTAACCCTCCAAGCCTCAGTTTCCTCATCTGTAAAGTGGGGATCATAGCACTTCACTCATGGGGGTGTTTGAAGATTATGTGTGCTAATTTTGAAGTTGCATGAGAACAGAGCCTGGCACCTGACGGCCCTCAATAACATTAACCATCAGAGTTCCTATTACAAGGAGTTTATTCATAGGGGGCTGGGTGTGTATGGCTTTTTCTGTCTCTTCATGTAAAAAAGAAACAAGGTTGCATCTATTTATCTTGTACTCCTGCAGTGCTCTGAGGTACAATGCTGCCACATGGGATGTCTGAGTCCATCCTTGCTGAGCAGGGAATGAATGAACCAATGACAAACAAGAAGTTGAGTGCAACAAGTCACCTGGAGGTCCAAAAGGGAACCAAGCGCCTCACTGAGACCAGAGCCACCAACTGGCAGACGCTATGGAGAGGTGGCCCTGGCCCATGAGGAGTGGAGCCCTGACCAGATTTGCTACAACCAGGATGGCTTCTGGGTAAACGCCACACTGTGCAGCTCTGGCAAAGGGCTTTTGAACCTCTCTGCATTGTCACTAAACCTACTTTTTTTCCCTTCACTTACTTGGTTTAATAAATGGTTCTCTCTACCTGATGGTCACAAACACCATGATTCATCTCCAAAAATACATTTAAACTAAAGTAATTGAAAAAATACACACAATATCATAACCTCACATTAATTTCTACAAATGTTTCTAAAAAAATGAGACATGCAGGCCATCCTGCAAGCAAAAGGGAAAAGCAGTAGAGAAAGTGTCCGTTAGCTTTTCCAGCCGGCCTGCGGCGCCCCGTCGTCCCAGGACGTCCTTACCTCGTCTATTTTGGATTGCCGACAAGGGAAAGAAAATGTGAATCCCACGGGTAATTTCTTATCCTTGATTTTTCTTTTCTCCATGAAGTCTCCCAGGCACTCGGCGACATGATCAAAAAGCTGGAGGAAGCACAAGAGAGCAGTGAGGAGGGAGGCATTGGCATTTCAAGAAAACATGAAACATCCCCCCTCCCCGCACACACAGAAGGGGCACGGCATCCCCACTGCCCATCCCCACGGCACCCGGGGGCCCTGCTTGAAAAGGCACGGCGTGTGTCAATGGTGGAGAGAATCCCTTAAGAAGAGCCTGCCCCCCGGACCGGCACAGCTTGGGAAGCCTGTCCAACCCTTCACACAGAACTGGCCTCTCAGTGGTCACTAAGATGTATTATCTGGGTACCAAGGAAATTTAAAAATAATAGAAAATCAGCTCACTCCTCTGTAACACACAGGCCACAGTCTCCGTCAGCCACCCGGGTGGAGTGGCCACCTGGTCCCTTATCTCTATCTCTGCCTCTCTCTACCTCTGTAAATTTCAAAAGCTCACAGGCAATCCTCTCTCTCTATCTCTATCGCTGTAAATTCCAGAAGCTCACAGGCAATTCTGCAACCTGTAGCCCACTTGAGTGATTTAACCATTTTCAGTCTATCATAGTTTTACTTTTTACTGAAGTATAACATGCATCCAAAAAAGTGCACACATCCCAAGAGTAGAGTTCACTGGATTCTCACAAGCTGCAACCACCCGCGTCACCAGCACCAGATCAAGACACACATTACCAGCACCAGACGCCTCCTCACGCCCCCTGCAGCCACCACCACTGCACCCAACCCCACGACGGCACTCGCCAGCCACTCTGACATCTAACACTCTCGATTTGTTTTGTCCGTCTGTCTACTATATATAAATGGAGTGACAGTGTGTACTCTCTGGGTCTGCCTTCCTCATGCTGCTATATGTATGAGTGTCACCCACATTGTCGTGTGTCTTTCTAGACTGTTCGTTCTCGCTGCTGTGTAGTATTCTATGGTGTGAATTCACTGCAATTTATTTAGCAGACTGCAATTTAAGCTTGCCTGCTCCACAACACCTTGCCTGGGATATGCATCTTAGGATCCACTAGAAAGAACCCAGGACACTGTTTCCCTGGCCTCTGCATGAATACTGTCAATGACAGGAGGCTCACTCCCTTTAAGGCAACTTTTTTTGCATCTCTCTAATACCTTCCCTCACCTCTAAAATGGATCCAGAACTGAATATAATGTTTCATGCCTTCTGACCAGAGGAGAGTTTAGTTGAACTAAGAACCTCCCTTTTCCTTAGCTTTATACTTTTATTAATGTACTCAAAGCATATACATGCTCTTTTGGCAACCATGCCACAGTCTAGGTAACTCCCCTGTCTTTTCCACATGGTCATCATAACACTAGGCCTCCTTCCCCTATGTATGGAACGACACAGCTCTAGCTTCCTGAAGTCCAGAAAAAGGAAGTGTTGGCAAAGCCAAACCACAGAGTCACAGAAGGCAACCCCAGCCCATGTCCCCAGACAGGGCCACCTGCGTGAAGGCTTGCCTTTTGGGGGCATCCTTGTGACAGAGCCAGAAGTCATTATTCCTTCCCCACCTTTCCCCAGATGTCCCTGACCCAGCTCTAAAGTCTGACTTTCCCGCCAGGGTAAAGGAAAGCCTGTCGATTTTGATTTAGGAGTCTCTGTCCCTGAGCCACCATTACTCAGGCTACAGCTGCAGCCAGGCGACTCCAACCGAGGGGACACACGACTGCCTTCCCTGGAGATGCCCAGCTAAGCTTCCTGTGACCTACATTTCCGTAGGATATAAACCCATTACTAAGTCCATCAGTGCATCCTATGTCACCGGCACTCGGAAGCTCCAGGCTCCCCTGTGGCCCTCAGGAAAGATGGCTGGGTGGAAAGAAGCTGCCGGCATGAAGTGGCACGGAGAACTCAGGCTACAGAAATGGAGTCACACGGATGGCGCGCTGTAACCAGCTTCCAGATCCAAGCCAAACAACCATCCCAACATGGTCTGTTAAGAAGGAAATGCCATGCTCGTGGAATGCCACAATCCAGGGGCTACAGTCTGCTCAGGAGACAGGAAGCTACCCCCGGGCCAACTGCCATCTGTGACCAACCAGGGCAGGAAGTTATCTAGCCTCTCTGGACTCAAAATTCTAGTGTCTAAAATGTGGGTTTTTTCTTCCTGACAACAATCCACCCACACAGACTCAGTCCCTCCGACTGAAAATGGCAAACAATGACTAAAACAAAACCTAAGCATTTATTATTCAAAACTCCCAAAACTAAGTAAGTGATGTTTTAAGAAGGCTGCATTTATGCTTCTGGAATCACTACAGTTTAAAACTGCACTGGAACTTTTAGGATACCGTGTGTGTGCGTGTGCATCCGTGGAGAGAGAGAGAGAAAAGGATAAAGCAAATAGTTAACAATTCGGGAATCTGGACAATATGGGAGCTCTGTGCGCTTATCTTAAAACTTCTGTAAGTTTAATATTTCAAATAAAAGGTTTAAAAATTCCCACACATTACAGAAGATAAGATCACAACCCCAAGAATTCAGGACTGTTCCTAGTCTGTGAGTCTGAGTTGCTTCATGGACAAAACAGGGCCCTTGGTCTACCAGAATACTCCATAGGTCGATAGGAGATCTCAGAAAAATGGGCCACCAATACCTGCCTCTAACCTCATGCCAAACTTCTGAAGGGGGGGTTCCCGTTTCACCCCTATTTTTCAACTGCCAACCCTCTCCCTCATCCCCTGGACCTTTCTCCTTGCCAATAGCCCTCAGGTTTCCTCATCAAAAATTTTTAAATAAATAAAACTGCAAATAAATACCATAAAGACAGAGACAAAAGTCGGCCTAAGAAAAAAAGTCACGCTGCTAAAACTGTAACATCTGGAGCCTGACTGCCGGGTTCAAACCCCAGCTCTATCACTTATGAGCCATGTGACCCAAGGGGCTGGTTACTTGCCACCTGAGTCTTCATTTTCTCATCTGTAAAATGGGAATAATAATAATAATACCCCCCTACAGGGTTGGTGTGATGATTAAGTGAGTTAATCTATATGGAGTGCTCAGATCAGTGACTTGTACCTAACAAGCACTATGGATTTGCTATAATAATACTACATTATCATTATCATCATCGTCAGTATCTTTCCTTTCAGACTGCTTGAAAGGGGCAGAGGAAGAAACATACAGTAGGAAACAAAGTGATCCTGGGGTGGAGAGGATGGGGACAGAGGTAGTGAGAGAAGAGGTCCCGGGGGCAGCAGTAAGAAGAGGTCACTGGTAGAAATGAATGCAGTGAGTCTGCACTTATGGAGGGGGCACCCCCTGAATTTATAAACCCTGCTCCTGAAAGATCAGGCCAAGCACAAAGGAGCGTCTGCAACCCAGCAGGAGAGTCCTGATGGGGAAGGCAGCAGGCAGATGGGCCAACCCAAGGCCCACGGGGAATAGAGTGACAGGTCAGTACTTGCTGCCAATGGAAACAGCAGGATGCCAACACGAGATGGCCACCTGCAACAGACAGCAGGGCAGTAGCCACTGGCAGAACTAGGAGACCAGCCAGCCGGCGGCCCGCATGCACACACCCGGTGAATGCACCAGTTTGTGCAGCCCAGTAAAGGAGGGATGAGCAGGGGGAGCTCCAGGCAGAGCCATCCAATGAGTGATGCACCCATTTCAGTGGCTGACTGAAGACGGCTCATCTCTTCTAGAGACAGTATCACCTTCGATGCTCACTGTGACCTCTGAAAAGTCTGGTCAGAAAAGCTCTGAACCCAAACCCGTGGGAGTGGGTTAGAGGTCAGGATTTGCCCTTTTCTCTCGGAAAAAGAAAAGGCAGAGAGCTCGTTCCAGGTCCCACCCACGTTAATTTAGGAACAAACTGGAGTCAAGAGGAGAAGTCTCCTGGGTCTTATCTCAAAGTCCAGCCCAGAACAAATGGGTTTTCTGGAGAACTTAGTCATGAACCTTGCCGTGAACACATCCTCCCTAAAGTAAATATTTGGTGAGCTCTGAATATGTGTCCTGGCCAGCAGCCAAGACTCAGGAGGCGAGCTACGGAGGAGCTGGACCGTCTACAGGAGTGGACAAGGAGTAGCTCCCATACTCGATGGGCTTACAGGACCCAGAAATGACTGAATTGTGACGAGGGGCTGCCTAAACCCTGATCACATGGTCCTTGGTGAGGGGGGCCCGCCACTCACCACAACCAGATGGGGGAGAGGGGGCAGACGGGCCCTTCCTGAGCACAGCCACAGCCCCTTGGCCAGAAAAGGCAGGAAGCCCTGGGGGGTGTGGCCTGAAGGGGGGTGGCTCAGGTACCGGGTGAGAGAGGAGGGGATGGTGATTTCCCAAGCAAGGCCCTGCCCTCTTTGCTTTCTGTGCCAAGGACTCATAGGAGGCTATTAAATCAGGAGACCTTGATTGGCCCTAGGACTATAAACTCAAATTCCTGCTGCCCCACAAGGTGACAGCCACACCCTACAAGGCCTGGGCCTTTGGTGAGCTGGGTGAAGCAGCCAATGACTTGAAAGAGGGACATTTTCACCCAAGAGCTCTGCTAAACCTGCACGGGGGAACCAACCCCAGGGTCCTTGGGGAATGAATGCATTTACCCAACAGAGCTGCTGCGCCTCCCTCTTCACACCCTTCACCCTGTAAAAATCCCAGTAGCCCCTTTCCATCCACCAGTAAACCCACATGGTGGGGTCTCTTCAGACTGTCACACTCTTCTGCCCAGGAGTCCTTCTCCACATGCACCTATGTTAGACTCCTTCCAGAGTGCAGGACACCAGTGCTTTGGGGTCTGGTTCCTGCAGGTATCCTAGGGCCCGACGCTGGGCCCACTGGAGCTGATGGAAAGAAGTGTGGACCCACCTGGCTTCCACTGCCGTGCACGATGTTCTCCGGGGTGTCATAAATCTCGGACTCCATGTGGACATTCTGGTTTTGCTCATGATTCACTTGAACCCGCAGAATTCGAAAGGAAGACCCACCAAGATCCAGGGCAATGAAATCTCCCTTTTCTGTTTAGGGAGACAACAGGCATTGCATCAGATTCCAGTGCTACAAGGCCCACACTCTGCTGGTTCTTGGCAGGGCCCAGCACCTGCCTCCTGCTGCTGCATGGCGCTGTCGGCCAGTGGTCCATCCGACCTCTGCCCCATCTGGAATAGTGGGCAAGAGAAACCCCCTCCCAGCCTGGGGTCCTCAGCTGCGAGCAGCCCCGCTCTCACTCCTAACAGGGGAACGAAAGTACTGACTTAAATACAAAGTCTCGCCCCATCTTTTCTAATCCCTTTTTCAAAATTACGCTTCCTCAAAAATGATACTGCTATCTATAAAACAAAAAATAAAAATTTGCATTTCATCTCAGAGAAACCCTACCTCTGAGGTCAGGTCATGCCATGCCTTGGGTTCCTTCCATGTCAGCTCAGACACCAATTACGGCCAGGCCAGGGCTCCATTTATTCCCCAGGGGACTTTTTTTTAATTGTGGTAAAATATACGTAACATAAAATTTACCACTGCAACCATTGTTAAGTGTACAGTTCAATGGCATTAAGTATATTCACAATGTTCTGAAACTATCACCACTATCTATTTTCACAACCTTTCATCACCCCAAACAGAAACTATCACCATTAAGCAATATCCCCTCCCCCGAGTTCCTGGTAACCTCTATTGTATGTCTGTCTCTACGAATTTGCCTATTCAGATATTTCACATACGTGGAATCCTACAATATTTGTCTTTTTGTGTCTGGCTTATTTCACTTTGCATAAAGTCTTCAGAGTTCAACCATGCTGTAGCACATGTCAGAATTTCACTCCTTTCTGAGGCTGAAGACATCCCACTGTATGTACACAGCACATTTGTTTATCCATTCATCTGTCAGTGGACACTTGCATTGTTTCGACGTAGGGGATGTCTCTAACAGAAGAAGTCCCTCTTAGCCACATAAGAGTAAACTGGCTTGATATGGTTACATCCCTCAGGACCAATGTGTGCAGTAATTAGGGTGGGCCTCAGGGGGACAAAGAAAGATAATGGGACTGTATGCGACACCACCACGTAGCACCAAGGGAGATGGCCATGGGCAGGATTTCAACCACTAAACCACCATCTAACATTCTTTATTTCTCATTAGTTATCCTCACAGATGCTCCTAAAAACTCAGTTAAAATCTGTTAATTTTACTTCTGCTGCTAAGGCGACATTCCCACTGCCCCAATGTACATCATGCCAGAGGTGACAGCCACCCCTGCCATCCTGACCCTGAGTGGTCCACTGAGTCCTCGGTCCTATAGCAGTGATAAAAGTCTGCTTGGGAGATCTCATTTTCCTAGGGAAGCATCTTTATTATTATATTTTTTACTAACAGTGTTAATTGAGATATAATTCGCATACCATACCATTCACCCATTTAAAGTATACAAAAGTTTTTAGCATATTCAGTTACGGAACCATCACCACAAACCAGTTTTAGAACATTTTCATCACCTCAAAAAAGCAATCCTATACTCTTTAACTATCACTTCTCAAGTCCTTCATCCCCCATAGCCCTAAGCAACTATTAATGTACTCTGTCTCCACAGATTTGCCTATTCTGGACATTTCATATAAATGGAATCATACAGTATGTGGCCTTTTGTGACCAGCTTCTTACACTTAGAAAAATATTTTTAAGGTTCATCATATTGTAGCCTGTGTCAGTACTTCATGCCTTTTTATGGCCAAATAATATTCCACTGTATGGATATACCTCATTTCATTTACTCATCTGTTGATGGACATTTGAGCCGTTTCTACCTTTCGGCTATTATGAGTAATGCTGCTATGAATATTTGGGCACAAGTTTTTGTGTGGACCTATGTTTTTATTTCCCTTGGGTATATACCCAGACGTAGAATTGCTGTGTCAAATGGTAACTCATGTTTAACTTTTGCGGAACTGCCACTGTTTTCCAAAGCAGCTG
Source organism: Equus przewalskii (assembly GCF_037783145.1). Taxonomy (NCBI): domain Eukaryota; kingdom Metazoa; phylum Chordata; class Mammalia; order Perissodactyla; family Equidae; genus Equus; species Equus przewalskii. The sequence continues at coordinate 57,698,918 of NC_091831.1, read as the reverse complement.
CACCATTTTACATTCCCGCCAGAAACACACGAACGTTCCAATTTCTTCATGTCCTCAACACTCATTATCTGTCTTTTTAATTTTGATTTGCATTTCTCTGATGACTAATGACAATGAGCACCTTTTCATGTGCTTCCTGGTCATGTGTATACCTTCTTTGGAGAAGTCTATTCAGATCCTTGGCTCATTTTAAAAACTGGGTTGTCTTTTTAGAGTTGAGTTGTGAGAATTCTTTTAAGTTCCAGATGCAAGTCCCTATCAGATATATGACTTGCAAATATTTTCTCTCATTCTGTGGGTTTTTTCACTTTCTTGATGGTGACTTTTGATGCATAAAAATTTTCAATTCTGACAAAGTACAATTTATCTATTTTTTTCTTTTGTTGTTTGTGCTTTTGGTGTCATATCTAAGAATCCATTGCCTAATCCAAGGCCACGATGATTCCTATCTACATTTCCTTCTAAGAGTTTGATAGTTTGAGCTCTTCATTTAGGTATTTGACTGATTTTAAGTTAATTTTTGTATTTAGTATGAGGTAGGGGTCCAACTCCATTCTTCTGTAGGTGGATATCCAGTTATCCCAGCATCATTTGCTGAAAGGACTTATCTCTTCCTCATTGAACAGTCTTGGCACCCTTGTCAAAAACCAAGTGATCATAAACATACAGGTTTACTTCTAAACTTGCAACTCTTTCTTTTTGCCCTGTTCTACTGAGACATAACTGACCCAGTGAACTCTCAATTCTGATCCATGATCTATCCTTATGCCAGTACCACACTGTCTTGACTACTGTTGCTTTGTAGTAAATTTTGAAACTGGGAAGGGAATCAACTTTGTCGTTCTTTCTCAGGATTGTTTTGGCTCTTCTGGGTCCCTTGAGCTTTTTTATTATTATTTTTTTAAAGTAACGGTTAGTTTTAAAAAAATAAAGCATTCTCTTCTATAAAGCTGACTCATCTTTGTATTTGATTCCACCAAGCTGTAAGCTCTGACACACTGCTCTATTTCTGGAACTTAGAATGGTATTTGGCATACAGTAAGAGAGCTCAACCAATGCTTGAACTAACGAGGGCGTGAAGGAATGAATGAACAAATCAAAGAACTCTCACACTGAATACACAGTTCTTATCCTCTCTTGAGGGAAGTTCCTCGAGGGAAGGACCACAACTTAGGATTCTTTGCCTCTACCCTTGGCACCCAGGACACTCGATAAATGCTTGGTAGCTGCTGCATCATAGGGACTGTGGCCCATTCATTCATTCAAGGCACCTCTGCTTACTGTTCATTGAGCACAAAGCAGTTATGCCACTGGTTGGTTACTCTTTTTTAATAACAGCTTTATTGAGAAATAATTCACATATCATACAATTCACCCAATTTAAAGTGTACAGTTTAGTGGGTTTCAGTGTATTTACAGAGTTGTGCAACTATCGCTACTATCTAACTTTAGAAAATTCTCATCACCCCCAAAAGGAACTCCTTATGCATTGGCAGTCATTCCCCATTTCCTCCCAAGGCCCTTTATCCACCAACAACCATCAATCTACTGTCTGTCTCGATAGGTTTCCCTATTCTGGACATTTCATATCAAAGCACTCACACAATACGTGGTCTTTCGTGGCTTCTTTTGCTGACCACGTTTTCAAGGTTCACCCATGTTGTAGCATGTATCAGTACCTCACTCCTTTGTATGACTGAATTATATCACGTGGTATGGATCTACTACCTGCTGCTGCTGGTTGTAAACAGCTTCCATGGCCCAAAGGAAGGAGACCAAGGGAGCATGCTGGGAAGCAGGGGCCATAGATTTATAGGAAATTCTGACCCTGACTTTGTGGGCTGTTCAAATCAGCTTAGGGTGTTCTTTGGGCTCCCATCAGAACCCCAACTCCCATGGTGCTTACACTACTACCAGATTGAAAAACTGAATCGGGCATGAGGTGGCTCCTCTCAGGAGGGTGAATCACAGGACTATGAAGAGCACTTTATTTCAGCATCGGCTAACATTCACTGACCCTTTCTGGGCTCCAGTCACTAAGTGCTTCAGATGCATCATTTTATTTTTAACCCTCTCAACCCTGTGAACTAGGTACTGTTATGATCCCCACTCTACAGGCGAGCAAGGAAAGCCTGGGAGGGTTAGGTAACTTGCCCAAGCACACAACCAGGGAGTGCCAGAGCCTCAGACTGAATCCAAAGCCCACAGTCATAACCATTTGGTAAAACTGCCTCCTAGACAGACCTCGGGGACAAGGATCCCCAAGGACGGCATCAGAGCGAGACTTCAGCACATCAGGAACGGCTACACTTCTTTTGGGGGGCTCGTCAACATCCAGGACTCCCTGTAGCTTTTGGTTTGTTTTGCTTTAGTGAAGATAATGAGAACTCAGGCTGGTAAACAACTCGAAAGCACTTGTGAATAGGGAAATAAGAGGCAGAAAAGCGAATGCTGTACTAGGATGAAATCATGGGTGTTCTTAATTTTGATTCAATGTTTTTATTTAATTTATTTACTGTCTTAATGTTTAAATAAACAATTTATTTATTTCACATTTTACACTGGCTTTTTTCATCATAATTTTAAAAAAATAGCATGGGAAACTTTTCAGTTGCCAGCCCAGTCAAAAGTCTCACTTTCTACTTAACCGAAGGCCTAAAGTAAAAGCAGGTTCTTGTGCTCAAGTTCCAGGTGCTGGCGGGGAAGTCCCGCTTACTGGGGTCACGGTCAACACAGAGCGGGAGAGCTTCAGCTCCCCACACAGGAAGGGGCAGCACCCCGCAGGACCCACGCTTGAACTTTTCCACGCAGGATAAGTGAAAATGACCTCAGCTGCCTGTAGCTCCAGGAGGAATAGGCATGGGGCTGGCCCACACTTCTGCAGCTCTGCAAAGACCCCTGCCCCATCCCAGCACCCCCCATGGTTTGCCCATCCCAGCTCTCCACTGCTTCTTTTTTAACAAGCACAGGTCAACAGGGTGAGCAGAGAGTTAGGGTCAGAAAAGGTGACCAGAAAAGGTGTCCTTAAGATGTCAGGACAACACTAAATACTGGATACTCCACACACCCGCAAGTGGGAGTTGATGGACATGAAGGGGGCCTTTCCCTGAAGGCAGGTTACAAGGGGTGCAAGCCCAATGCAACCCCTGATCCTTCCCAGAGAAGGGACGCTGGTTCCAGGGTGGGTCTGTGATTGCTAAAAGAAGTGGCAATTGGCACCTCTTCTGAAAATCACATTTGCAGCTCAGGAAACACAGAACAAATATTAACTCACCTCCTCAGTTTATGGACAAGGAAGCTCCAACCAAACCAGCTGAATGACTTGCTCATAGTCACACCTACAGTAAGCCCAGGGCCCCTCCCTTTTCTTAGTCATGCTTATACTTGCAAGTACTGTGATGCTCATTATTTTTTATGTGTATGTCTTACTGCCTCAGTTGGATGATAAGCAACTTGAAGGCAAGGGCATTTTAACACGCTCGCCTCCCTCCCCCAGTACTGAGGCTTGCAGCTGCTAGTTCAAACTGCCCGGGTCAGACACACGGCCTGTTCTCTGCTGGGCAAAGGACACCAAGGAATGGCTTCTGGTAAGGGCAATAAGATTTCTGGTAAACTTTGTTGGCTGTCTAGCATCTCTTTAGATGACTACCCTCCTCCCTGGTTTTGGTCCATGAGGTTGGGGGTGGGGCTGACCCCCTGCTCCAGCTCCAGGGAGACCGCTGTGTGATCCAGGAGCGTCCAGTCATCCATCTTGGCCATCATGATTGGCTCAGGATGGGCACATGACCCAAGTCAGCCAATCACTGCCCTCTCCACGACCATCACTGGGATCACCAGCTCTGAGGTGAGGTGTCAGCTAGGGCTGCCAAGGTAAGGGAGAGGTGGCCTACAAATGAAGCCAACACAAAGACCACAAGGACAGAAAGAATAAGAGGCAAGTGAGTCCTGGATACAGAAGCCAACTTACAACTAGACTTCCCAGTTATATGAACCTAGAATTTTCCCTTTTTTGCTTTTACAAATTTGGGTTAGATTTCTTTCAGGTTCAAGCAGATGGCTCCCAAGTTCACTCTTCTTTATGAGAGAACGAGTTCCCCAAATAGCTACTGCCCTCCATAACAACAGGCATCTACTAGCCCCTTTCCTCTCAGGTTGGCGCCCCGACTGAGAGCTGCAGTGTCCCATCACCCCTCTGCAGAGGGGCCAGAGCTGCCGTCTGCGGGCTCATCCACGTTCTGTGGGGTGTCAGGATGGGGGTGAGACAGCCTGCCTTTGCATCCCCCTTCTCTCTGCCTCCTCCCCCTGTAACATCACAGGGATGCCAGTGAATTCTCAAAAACTCGGGATCCTTGCTCCAGGGCTGGACCTACACATTCAGGCCTGATGGGTGGGGGCGCCTCTGACTGGCTGCATCAGTTGGAAAGGGCCTTCCCAAAGAATTCCTGCAAAGCCAGTTATTAAGTTACGATAATGATGAGAAGGACAATGACCCACTGTGACTCTTACGGTGGTCTGCAGTTTCCAGAGCACTTTCATCTGATCCTCTTGACAGCCTTCGAGGCAGGCAGGGCAGGAATTATCACGCCCCCTTTACAGATGAGGAAATGGGGGCTTAGAGAAGTTAAGTGACTTCTCCAAGGTCACACAGATAATAAGCAGCAGAGCCAAAGATTCCTCCGGTGTGCAGAGTTCTAATTTTATTTTTTTTCCTTTAATTTCAAGTTCAGCTTCTTTTCCCAGTGGTGGACTTCCCTCCAACTTCCTCTTCAAATCTTTGGCCTCAACGTTCCTTCCTGCCACTGGTGCCTCCTACTCGCGCCTTTCCCATTTCCACTGAAGCCAGGAGAACCGCTCTTCCAGAGAAGGTTCATTAAGCAAAATATCTGAAGGGCCCTGGCAACTCTCCACTTTCTAATGACAGCCATTATTACCAGCAAATAATGAAAACAAACACGGGGACAGATGTCTCTCTCGAGTCCAGGCTGCACTGGAATACAAGGCAAACAAAACTCCGCTTTCATGAGATGCCTACCTTTGCCCTGCTCAATGAACGAATTCCGCACACGAGACACAGAGGCACGCCCTCCTGCCTGCCCCCCACCACCCGAGGAGAGTTCCACAGCTTCGTCAGAAACCCCACGTGAACGCCAGACACGCAGGAGATTTCACAGACAGATCATCCAACCACCTCGCCAGGTAAGAAAACTGGGAGAAAGGTAAGTGACCAGCTCAAATGCCGTGGGAAAAGCAAGGAAATATTTTCCTTCTCTCTGCGGGAAGGTAGAACTATCTGGATTTGCGGCCAAAAAATTAACTGTGACCACACTGCAATTCAAAAATTTTTTAACTTAGCCTTTGGGTAAAGAGCATGCTAGAAATCATGAAGCAGAAACAAGGAAATATTCAACTCAATTTACCCTCAAAAAGCTTACATCCTAACTGATATTTCCAATTTTTAGTAATAAAGGAGAAGAAAGGGGAGGTTTCACAATGAGACAGGGTGAGCGGCTGCTGGACGGGCAGCTGGACGGGCAGCTACCCTTGGAGACGGCGCAGCTCTGAGGACTTCTCGGACCTCTGTCTAGCCAAGCCACCAGAGGAAAAAAGGCCTCAAAAGCTTCCTTCTTTTATTTATTATTCATACATTCCCTACTCCTAAAAGGATATGCAGCAGCTAAAAGCCACTTTAGGGTTTAAAAAGAAGTTAATGTATAGATTACAGAAGAGCAATTAAAGAAAAATCAGTGCCCATAAAAAACGTCTAAAGGAGAAAAAATGAATAAAAATGGGCTGATACATTACCAGAAAATCAGCCGAGTTTCAAAACTCTGAGACCGGTCCACCAGGGACAAGGTCAGCAGGAGAGGAAAGGTTTGTTTCTCCCTCTGACTTGGAAGTCACATTAACACCAGCCAGCACAGGCATCTCTCCACCTCAGAGAGTCCAATGCATCCTTCAGTGGTTTGGGATTAGCACTAATTCTGTCGCTGACTAATTATACAGCTGAAGCAGTGATTAATGTTTCAAAAAGGGAACAGCACCATGGTTCACTATGAAGGAGACCCACATTCTGATCCAGGGGACCTCCAGGTTCTCGGCTGATAAAGGAGTGCAGGGGAGGCGAAGGTGGAGGCACTTTTGTCACAAAGGGGCAGGGATTGGACTGGGGTCTGGCATCCGAGGCCTTGGTATCAATGTCAATGTCTGTGTGGGGCTGTAGGGACCATTCCAAGGCACATAAACTGAGCCTATCCAAGAATACTAGGAACAGCCATTTGGGAAAAAGGCTACAGGGTGTTTTATGGGTTGCACTGGGTCCCCCCAAAAGATAATGTGACCTTATTTGGAAATAGGGTCTTTGCAGAGGTAATCAAGTTAAGATGAGGTCATTAATATGGGTCCTAATCTGAGTGGAATCCTTATAAGAGGAAAACGCCATGTGAAGACAGAGACCGGCAGGGAGAACGCCATGTGACGACGGAGGCAGAGATTGGAGAGATGCAGCTGCAAGCCCAGAAACACCAAGGACTGACAGCCACCACCAGAAGCTACAAGAGCCAAGGAAGGAGTCTGTCCAGAGTCTCAGGGAGCACAGCCCTGCTGACACCTTGATTTTGGACTTCTAGCTTCCAGAACTGCGAGACAGCACATTCTTGTTTTTCAAAGCCACTCAGTCTACAGTACTCGTTACAGCAGCCTTAGAAACTAGCACAGGGTAGAAGAAACAATAGTCACAGGGGAGCAGGGAGGGCTGGGGGCAGGGGGCGGGGGCACTGAACTCAGGTGGGCAGACCCAGGCCCTGTGCAAAGGAGGACCAGCCTTTGTTGTTCAGGATTTCACCTCCTCCACCTCCTCCTCCTCCTGTTCTCAACACGGCTCTGTGCTCCTGAGGCCCTAGCCCTTTGGCCCCGTCCGCAACAGAGAAAAGAGGCTCAAAGGAGGCCTGGGGCCCAGGCTGCTGGCTCCAGTTCCACAAACCTTAGGACAGTGTTTCCCAACATGGGCGTATTACCACATATGTCAGCACACTTAAGACACCACCGACTGTGAGACACAGCACTATTTTACGTAACATGAAGAAAGAAAAAATGCTGCCAATGATAACTTTAAGATGCAATTATTGTACAATGCAGTGCTGATTTCAGAGGTATTCAAATAACAAAGTGTCTCAAAATAGACGAAATATGGCAACAGATATTGGGGGAAAAGATCAAACAGGCTTGGGGAAAAGGCAGGTAGCCGGGTTAAAGAGGTTTCTTTCCCACAGGACTGCTCAGGACCTTTGGCATCTTGGTGTCTGTCACGATTCTCTAACAGGGTTGCAGAACGTTGTTTTTTCCCAAATGAGTCTGAGTTCTGGGCCTTGCTTTGAAGAAAAGTAGCTGATGAGGGCAAATGGCTAGATTACTAAGGTACATGGATCACAATTTGAGACTCTCAACCCGAGTAATGGTTAGGAAAGAGCAAGGGAGAGCACTCCCTGCCCACATGCGGCCGCGGAACGGGCGCTGGCTTGAGGGCAGGGTTCGCAAGAAAAGGGAAGGCATCTCCTCCCCGATGTGTCAGCCCTGGGCCAGCCGCAGAGGATCAGGTGCCCCGCAGGCATCAGGTGTCCTTCTGAGCTGTCCCAAGCAGAGCGGGAGCAGGGGCCCTCGGGGGCTGCCCACACCCACCTCCCCTCTGGGTCCTCTTCTCTCCACTGGCAGCAGGCACAGCCACACATCTCCTACAGAACTCTGCTGATCCCGGAAAGGCTCAAATGCTCCTGGATGTGGGTGCCATCCAGGCCTGGGAAAGCAGGAGGGAACGACACTGCCAGAGACAGCAGAACAAACCCAGGGTGCACCACAGTCTGGTGCCAGATCCTCGCTGGTAGTTATTAAAACTCAACTGCTGGTCACCAAGGCCTCAAGGAACACAAAAGCACGGAGGCGGAGTCTATTTTAAATAGTCAAGAGACATGAGAGATATAAACGCCAATGTATATGGCCCCCCGTGGCCACAGAGTACACAGAATCTCATGCAGGACTTCTAGAGGCCGGCTGCAGGCACAGACGACTTCCCCAGGTGGCCAGTCAGCTCCAACAAGCCATGCATTTCCCGATCTTTCGTGAGCATCAGCTGCAACAGCTGCAGTTTTCCTGATGTCCATTTTGCAGGCTGCATACCAGATGCCCCAAATCGCGGCTTTCAACAAGCCTCCAGAACAAGGAGGAAACAGCGGGAGTGTACTAGGTCCGCACCCACAGCGCGCATGCTCACACCCTAAGACAGACTTGCCTGCCTCATAATCTCTCTCCCTCTCCCACATGCAGCAGCTGAACCTCAGTGTGAAGCCCAGAACACAGCTCAGAGTGGGATTTCTTGAGTGTGCCAAGCTGGGGGCGGCCATGACCCACCCCTGAAAACTACTAACTCTGGGTCAGCCAGACAGAACAGCCTCCACTAAGCAGGCCAGGCTGTGCCCTCTCAGTCTCCACTCTGCCAAGTATAGGGACTGAGGCCTCTCCTCTGGGGAAGGGGTACTGACAATCCTCAGGGAGCCCCCCACTCCTCATTGTGGGCCATGAGCCACAGATGCAGACCAACAGGATAATTTTCTGTTTTTCTTTTTTTTTTTTAAAGATTTTATTTTTTTCCTTTTTCTCCCCAAAGCCCCCCAGTACATAGTTACATAGTTGTATATTCTTCGTTGTGGGTCCTTCTAGTTGTGGCATGTGGGACGCTGCCTCAGCGTGGTTTGATGAGCAGTGCCATGTCCGCGCCCAGGATTCGAACCAATGAAACACTGGGCCGGCTGCAGCAGAATGTGTAAACTTAACCACTCGGCCACAGGGCCAGCCCCAATTTTCTGTTTTTCAATTCCACCTCCCTTTGCCATTTCTCTGCTTTGGGGGCTACCTATTAGCACCTATGAACTTTGTTCAAATGAGGACTTAAACCTCTCCTCTGAGTCCAAGACCCACCTGGCCACTAGGCTACTTATCTAGAGTACTGAAGGGAGGCCTCGGTGCCCTGATGGAGAGATTCTTCTAAAATGAACTCTTCATTTGTTCTGGAGCCTTTCATATTCTGGAGACATAAGAGTAACTCATACAGCATCTGTTAAGATCCATAAACACTAACACTTTCTTATCACAAGCCACTAGACAGGCCAATAAAGGCAGGTCAGCCTTGTCGAACCATGGTATGCCCAGTGCCCGGCACATGGTCGATTCTCGATAGACATACGTTGGATGTAAAGATGGATGATAGACAGATGATGGATGGATGGACAATGGATGGATGGATGGGAGTACAGATGGATGGAATGGTGAATAAATGGATGAGTGGATGAGTGAATGAATGAATGAACAAAGGGATGAATGAACGAAAGTTGGAAGAGAAAGTTCACAGAGCATTCAACCATCAGAGCCCAATCTCTAGGTGAGAGACTCACCTGAACCATCAGGAATAGACCTTACAAATGTTGGCAACATCTTGACTGTGGCTGTCGGATTAAAATCCCGAGAGAGGCCATTCTTCATTTCCTTCTTGAAACGAGTCATGATATCCATCAGAGTTTCATCAGAGAGCCGCATGGTATAGAGATACTTGTCAATCTAGGGGAAAGATGAGAAGGAAGGAAAGTGAGGCCAAGACCCATGAAGGTCATTTCAGCTCAAGTCTGGCTGGAGGAGGACAGGGCAGGGTGAGGTGCCTGCCTGCCTAAGCTCCCATGGGCACTGGAATACCTACGCTGGCACATCATGCAATGGGAGGTCATTCAACTGCCATCAACCCTGTCACTCAGAGCAGGCTTGCAAATGCTCTGAGCCCCAGTTCCTCCCCTGTAAAATGAACCAGACATCTCCAAGGTCCCTCCCAACCCTCAAACACTATACGGAAGCTGCCCTTTGAGCCCCAAGCACATGCCAGAGGCACCTTAAGCCTCTACATGACTCCGTCCATCTGTGAGAGGTGCCTGGCTCATCCTCACATAGAGGGTGGTGCCACAAAGGTTAAGAAGGAGGGCTCCAGAGCCAGTCACCTAGGCTTCAAATCCTAGCCCTATCCCTTAGTAGCTGTGTGAATTTCAGTTTTCTCAACTGAAAAACTGAGATGATAAATAGGGCCTAACTCACATAATGCTGTAAGATCAAATGAGATGGAGAAGCACTTGGAACACAGAAAGTGCTCAATAAACATCAGCTATTATTACCAACATGAGACAGTGGTGCTGGTGGGTTTCCTTGGGCATGACTTCCAGGTAGGTGGAAATGGTGGCCAAAGGGCTGAAACCTTTCAGAACATATGGCAGCAGGCCCAGAGCACAGAGACCTCAACCCCACTACCCCAGAAGGTATGGGACAGCCCGTGTGCCAGGGCCAACGTGCCCACACTTCCAAGTCAGATCACTTCCCGCCTCCAAAGGATTGACCCAACCTGCTCCCCTTCCTGAGTTCCCCATTCTCAAGGAACGCAGGCTCCTAACCTCAGGCCCCCTGGGTTGTCATTGGTTGCTCTTCCTTCATAGTATCTTTCCATTTATTCTCTCAAAAAGTATTTACTGGGCACCTACTATGTGCCTGGCTCTGGGCTAGACATCTGTTCTCATGGAGTTCACTGGAAGTCTCTTTGTCTCACCATTCTTTCTTTGCTACTCCTCGACTTAGGAAGTCTTGGTAACCATGCACCTGGATTCTGGATTCCTGATGGCTGATTCACTCACTCTAATGGTGTTCCATGTTCAATTTCTCTCCCTTCCAACCCATCCTCTACATATACCACTGACACATTCACCTTCTTAAACAGCAACCCTGGTCAATCTATGCCCCTGTTCAAAGCTTTGCAATGCCTCTCCATGTCCGAGGCACCTACACTCTGCAGATGTGGCTCCATGCTCTCTGAACTCCTGCCAAACCACCTCTACCATTCCTGGTAGGTGCCAGGGCTTTCTTACTGCAATGTCCTTCCTTCCCCTCCCAGCTATCCAAATCTCACCTACCCTTCAAGTTCAGATCAAATGTCACCTCCTCTTGCAGATGTCCAAGTTCCTCAGGCTGGAGATAACCCCTCCCTCAGCACTAATCTCTTGGCGTGGTCCAGCATGCATCACGGCTTTCTGCACCTGTCACCTTGACAGTGTCTGCTCCATACACCCTCACCTCACAGTGCCTCATATGCAGCTCTGCACACAGAAGGCTCCCAGTGGCCGGAGGAACAGATTTAAGAGCCAATGAGGCTGAAAAGACCTTTTCACTAGTTTCCTTCTGAGAATGGCATCTCGTGCTCACTTTTCAGGTGGCGGGAAATGTCCTGACTCAAGAACATGAAGTCCCCAGTCCTACGTCATTTCTGCGTATCTCGGTCCTTGGGCAGCCTTTTCACTCTGCTCTCCATGCCTCATTTCCCCCCGGCCCTGCCTGTCTCCTGCCTCACAGATAATCAGGGCTCTGGCAGGAGTCCCCCAGTGCCCTCTGCGGCCAGACAACCCTGCACTCCCAACCCTGCCAAATCTCTCCTACCGCAACCACCTTTCCCTTTCCCCTTGGTAACAGAGCAACACAAAGAAGGGCAATCAGAAACCACTGAGAACTGAAATAGAAATTGCCAGAATCACAGCAGGAGGAGGAGACACACTCTGTTCTACCCCCAAGGCTGGCAGGACAGGATCAGCAGTCTTTGTGGCCATGGTGCCCACAGTCTGACGGCAGAGAGGGAGTCACAATACAAGTGTGCCTGAGTGGCCACAGGAGAACATGGGGGGCTACTGAGCGCAGGCCAGAGAAGGCTTCTTGGCGGGGTGATGTCAGCGTACATCCAGGCACAAGCAAGAGCATGTGTGAAGGCCAAAGGCAAGCAGGGTGGTTTGTGTGGTGAAGAGAAATAAGTTCAATGTGGATGGAGCAGGCAGTCTAAGAAGGGAGGCATCTGGAAAGACTGTCAGGAGCTTAGTCGTGCAGGGCCTCAGAAACCACGTAAACAAATTTAACCTTGATCTCAAAGCACAGCGAATCTCGGGATGACTCCAATGAGTATTCAACACTGTTTGTGTTTTAGAAAGATGAAGCCGCGTGCCAGGTAGAGAATGGGTGAGCAGGAGCAAGAGCAAGCAATAATGGTCACACTGAGACTCTAGGCTGTTGGACATGCTTCCGCTGTCACACTCCTCACCCTACACCATGATTATCTGTCTACTGACATGTCCATCTCCTTGATAATGTGTGAGTTCCCCAGGCAAAGGAAATATATCAAACAGACCTTTGGACTCACCAGTTTCCTGGCACAAAAGAGGAATTCAATTAATCCTGGAAGCTGGAATAACACTTTACGATTATATTGTAGTTTATAGTGTATCGAGTGCTTTCACGAGCAGTATGGCATTTAACCTTCAAAACGACCCTGTCAGGGAGATATTCTTAATCTCCATTTCACAGGTGCAGGAACTGAGGCTCCAAGGACCTAAGTGATCAGTTCAAAGCACATGGCCTGCAAGTCAAATGCTTCCAAGTGTCCCCATCCCTGGGTGAAGGCCAGTCCCCAACTCTTTACTCTCCCAGTAAAGCTGCTGAGGTTTTCCAGCTAGTCAAGGAGAAGCTTCTAGAAAGAGCAGAGCTCCCCACAGCTCCAGAGTCATCCTGCCTCCTAACTCAAGGTGCAGTTCAGCACAGGGACACTGATCCAAGAAGCCTGATGTTTCAGAGCAGCCAAGCCAAACCCAAACAGAGCCTAGAAGTTCAAACGAGAAGGCAGGCTGGGGACACAGAAGACAACCTGGCCCCTAAGCACCTACATGGGAGGGCGTTCCTCCTCTGCTTCTGATTCATGAATCATTAAGGTACAATCTCGCTCAGAAGAGACATGGAAACTGGGGCCAGAAGGAAGGTACAACCTGGGCAGAGCTGGAACCAAACTAGAGGCCTCCTGGATCTCACGTGAATGAGAATAAGCCGAGGTGAGCCCTTTCCACTGGTCCTCAGGCGCTCAGCAGGGTCTTTTGAACCGGTGTAGATCCTGGGGCCGGGACTGGGCTGGCCAGGTACCCACCATGCTGACCAGCCAGGCAGGCACCTGCTGCAGGGCTCAGCAGACCGGCACCACGTGGACTGTGGCCCTTGACGCAGCCCAGGAAGCTATGGAACAAAGCTCACGTCAAGAGACACTTGCAGAACACTCCCAGGGGCCCAGAGTGCCCAGCACCCCACTGAACAAGGGGCCCCATCCACCTGGGAAAGAGGCTGAGAACAGGTAGTGGTGGAGGGAGGGAGGAAGGAAGGGTGTCAGGAAAACCAGCCCTGCCTGTTCGCCCCAGATCTCATTGTGGCTGCACTCTGCAAGAAACTCAGTCACACAGCTGCTATTTCTTACAGAAGCTGGGGCAAGAAGTCCAGGAGAGGAGAGAGGGCAGACACAGACCTGGAGAAGACCCACTTCCGGTCTTTGGGGGTCTGGCCAGAGTCTGTGGTCCTTCCGACTTCTCTTTCTGTCCCCCTCTCCACTGCATCTCCATCCTCTCCCCTCTCTCACACACGCACACTCCACAATCCTACTCTCAGGACACTGCCTCCAAATCGCCACTGCTTTGCTGCTCTGGACAAGCACTGGTGCCCAAAGAACCCCTCCTGTCCCTTCAACTCCCAGCCCCAATTCTGGTGACCGGGAGGGCACAGCACCTCTTCTGGCGGCTTCAATCTGCATGCCTCAGCCTCTGGAACATCTGTCATAGGATGTGTGTCACAGGACAGAGGCTCCCAGGAATCTGTGAGAGAACCCCCAGGCCCATGAGTGCTCACTCTTGCACACAGTGTCTGACACGAGCATGCAGGACTCTGGTCAGGCTGGGAAGGAAATGGGGAGGTGCCAGGGTCCCAGACACCACATGCCAAGCTGGGTCCTGCTTGGCCAAGGCTGACAAGGGCCCCAGTCTGGACTCCTGGGCATCTTTCACCATCCCCTGAAGGGAAGAGCCCTTCTCCTGAGGGTGGAAGGCAGGTCTGCTGCACAGGGCGGGCACTGGTGCCCTAATACTCTGCAAATACTTGTCCTGGATTGTCTTTCTTGCAGACCAAGAGGGCCTGGAAGCCCTGAGCAGCTCCAGAAGCTGGAGGCGGCGAGGCAGAAGGAGACGTCAGAAGAGCGAACACAATGGATAAAAACTAGACTACTGGTAGTGAGCACAATGCAGTCTATGCAGAAACTGATAAGATAATAATGTACACCTGAAATTACACAATGTTATAAACCAATATGACCTCAATAAAGTGAAAAAAAAAGAAAGAAGCGAGAACACAGCCTCACCAGGCCCCCTGGCCCAGAGCCATCCAGCTAATGAAAGAACCCAGCGGCCCCACACTGGGCTAAACTCAGACATTTCTGTGCCTGACCCCAGTCCCACCTCCCGCTCCCAACAGAATATGCACAACAAACAATTCAAGACTGGACATGCTCAACTGAACAGGCCAGTCATGGCAGGAGGCACCATAACCACTGGTGACCAGGGCATTTTGACCCCCTGTGGAAGGGCGCACGGCCATGGAAAATCTTCCCTTCCTCTCTCATCCACTGTCCCGTGAGGATCAAGAACGAGGCAGGGCATGAGTGTGACTGAAGCTGCTAGGCGCAGGCCCATAAAATGAACTCCCGAGCCAGGCGCTTCGCTTGCAAAGGACGTCAGAGAGCTGGCAGTGAAGGGTTAAGGACTCTTGCTCAAGGGCCACGCAGTGATTTCAACATCAGATTCACTTCTCCTTCTTAAAGTGACTCAGGACAGAACAGATCTGGCTGATTAGCATTGTTTTACTAACAGCGCACACTTGCAGAGGGCTTTGGCGTTTAGACCCAGGACTTTCACACACGCTATTCCATTTGGACGTCACAGAAAGAGATGAAATAAGCTCACGGACGCCAAGTGCTGAGCACGAAGCAGGTGCTTAATGTTAGTTCCCTTTCTCCCAGCACACAAACGACCCAGCAAGGTAGGCAGGAAAGATATCATTATCTCTATTTTAGAGGAGAGGAAGTTGAGACCCATGACTCACACAAAGTCACATGGTTTCTAAGTGGCAGCTGGGTCTAGATTCCAGGCCTTCTAACCCCTCATTTTGGGCTTCTCCTTAGGCATTTCCATTCTTTCTCAAAGAAGAAACACCATGGGGAGGGAAGACCACCACGGGGCTGTGGATGAAGAGAGCTGGGTTCTAATCCAAGATCTGTATTTATTAGCTGTGTGACTTCAGTCAACTTACCTAACCTCTCTGAGTCTTGCTTTCTTCATTTTTAAGATAGGAATAATAATACTTTCACCTCAGAGAGCTACTGGGAGAATTTTAATAATGTGCCAAGAACAAAGTAAGCATCAAATATCATTTCCCACCCTCCCATCTAAATGACCACAACAGAGGCCATCACCCTCAGCCCCCTGCCTAACTCATAAGCATGTGTCCCTAACTCCTTTTTACCCAGAAAAATGCATTGATTACCAAACATTACTGACCCATCTCGTAGAAGAGAAAACTAAAGGTAGGTGGAAATACGCCTGAAACCACAGCCAATGAAAGATTCTGGCAAAATTTCTCAGAGCTATTTGCACTGTTTTATTAGTTTTCTAAAAAACTATCAGTAAGTTATAATAACAATAAGTAATATACGGTTATTATTTAAAAATATTCAAACAACACACAAATGCATAAAAGTAAAAAGTATGAGTTCTTCCCCAATCTCCCCAGAGACATCCCTGCTAACAGAGCTTTGTGCTCTAGGACGGTTTTCCTACCTAAGTGAAAAAACATACATACAGAGCTTGGTTTTTGAATTTTGTTTTACAAAAATGAAATCATCACAAAAACATTTTCTCCCTTGAAAGCTTAACTCCACCTTCCTCCATTCCTCTGGGAAATGCCTCCAAGACACAGGCTAACAGTCATGCTTGGATTTCCTCAAGACCCGGCCTGGTTCAGTGAGGGCGCCCAGATGGGGCAATGCAGACCCCAGCATCTGACTCTGGCTTTGCCATCCCGTAGGCACCTCAGTCGTACCATCCAAAATGCGGGTGTGTTCACATGACTCCAACCTGTGAAGGCCTCTCTTCAACACTTGCACATGTTGGTCTTTAACTATCCCATCCGGAGAAGTAGGGCAGGTGTCATCACTTCCACCTCGCCAAGGAAAACTCAGAGGCCAGAGAGGTTCCCGGTCAGTGAGAGAACCGGGGTGGACACCAAGTTCCCCGATTCCTGTTCTTGCACTCCCTCCTCTGTACCTTTCTTGCCCAGGCCAGGGGCCTCCTGGAGCAGGGAGCTGTGGGAACACGAGTGGCACTGATGCCACAGCTCCATCTGCTCCAGAAGCAGCATGTTCCCCTGCCTTGCAGAAAGCATGCCACTCCAGTATGATTTGGGGGCGGCCCTGTTCACCCTCCACCAGCTACAAGTTATCTGATCTGCTGATTTCCCCTTTCACACAATCCTGGGAAGGAAGTTCAAAAGCCACAGTGACCCCAAAGCTCCTGGCCCAACGAGACTCTCCGCTGTGGTGTGAGCCAGCCCACTCCCTCCTCCTGCCCCTTGGCAGCACCCATCCCCTTCCAGTCTGCCCCTGGCTCCTAGGGCTGCCCAGCCCTTCACTGCTGCGGACAGCAGCCCAAGGAGCCTCTGTTTCTGTCCTGCTGAGCACTCCCAGCACGCTCTCGCCTTCCTCAGGCAGCCCCGGGCGCCGAGAGCGTTTCTTCACCCCAAAGGTCCTTCCTCACAGACCCACCGTCGACTCTGCTTGTCTGGCCTGTCAATGGCCCCTTTGGGCCCCGCTCCTTCTTTCTCATCTCCAAACTTACCTTCTCCAAAGGGCGTGCCATGATCCGCCCCCCCAACACCGGCTGCTCCTCTCCTCAGCATCCCCTCAGCCGCTGGTGTCACTACGTAGGAATTAATTTGCCCAGGTGGACCTGTCGCGATGTGAGAGTCTGTCCCAGGCGCTGCAGCAGCACGTGCATGGTCTGCACCTCCAGTTAGACCGTGAGTGCCAGGGGGGCCGTGGCCGTGCCGTCCAGCCCCGTGTGTCTGCCTGCTGGGCGGGAAGGCCTCGGGGAGCCTCACCCGGGAGCCTCAGAAGGGTTTGCCGGCTCAGATAAGGCTGGAGACACCTCTTCTGTGAACAGCCCAGCCCTTCTTCCAGCACCAGCCCCTCACTGCAGCCTCATGGCGACCTGTGTGGGACCAACAGCCTCTCCGTGAGCACAGAGTGTTCCAGGGGCTCTCCACCGCCTCCTCCCACACCTGCAGCTCGCAGCTGATGCCCAGAGGGACACGAGAGCCCTGTAGAGAATCAGGATTCTCACTCCATTACTGCAGCCTCCCGGACTGCCGAACACTTGCAAGTCACCAGAGGAAATGCATTTGGGAAAAAAAACTTCCACCCGAGAGGTTCCTGCGTGGAAGGCGTGTGAGAGGACCACTCCAGCGTGCCACAGCACTATACAGGAGGTTCCCGTTCCCCCCTCTCTTTTTCAAGGGCAGATGGGGCTCTCGGTGCCTCATCTATCATTTTATTTATGCTTTTAAATTGCCAGTTCTGTTTCAGTGAGTGTAGACTAAGCACCTATTAAGCACCAGGGATTGTTCAAACAACACTTCTGTTTACTCCCAAATTGGGAGCTCCATTTGTGATGAGGAAACTGAGATTCGGGGAACCGAGAGGTAGCAGTAAGCGTGGCCGCCCCCAAGCTAGGCCCTTCGACCTGCCCTGCTGCAACGTGCACGCTTGTAAGGTGGGCATTATTGACCCCATTTTACACAGGAGGAGCTCGAGCCTGTGCAGTCAAGTGAAAGGCCCGGAGCAGCCAGCAACCAGGGCGGCTCCAGCTATGACTCCACACTCAGGCTCCTTCCCTTATCTCCAGACTCCTCTTGCTAGGAGGACTGCATAAGGCCTTGAGGCCATGCCCAAGGTCCTCCTGGTGACCTGGACACCCACTAACGGGTGATTTCTGGCTGGTGAGAGAGAGAAGCCCTTGCCCAGGACGAGAACAAAGCTGTCACACTGAACTAGCTAAAAATAAAGGAGGCACCCAGTCCCTCATGGGGAACAGAATGGCCCTGGAATGTGGTGGGGCAAGAACAACAGGCTTCATCTTGGGCCTCGAGGTCTGTGGTCAATGGCATGGGCCAAAGCCAGCCTCCAGACTCACAGTCCCCAATATCCCACGTACCTCCAGACAAGAGGGAAGAGAGGACCCAAGGGGCAGTTTCGCTTTCACTGTGAGACAACCATACCCTCACGCCATGGGTTGCAAACAGTGCAGGAGTGGGAGCAGGCCTGGCTAGAAATCAAAAGCTCTCAGGCCTCCTTCACCTACACGGACTCCCTCTAAACCCCAGGCAAGTCGCTCCCATCTCTGTGTTACCAGGAAAACTGCCCTCTCGCCCTCACGTGTGGCGGGCACAGGAGCTCCATGGCACTGCGGATTGCGCAGAACACAGGCTTTTCAGAAACTCATGGTGGCAAAGGCAGAATGGCACCCAGGATCGTGGCCCCGGCTCGGGTTCTGGCCGCCTCCCCTCTGCTATCCAGAAAGCTGCATGCCCCACCCTCCTCTCAAGGTGCCTACAGGTGTGTTCTGGGTGAACTCTAGCAACATCTGCCATTTATACAGTTCTCTACACTTTCCAAGTGTTTCCACATCCATTCTCTCACTGGATAAGTGGGCAGATAGTAAGGCAGGAATCATTACCCCATCTGACAGATAAAGAAACTGAGTCCCAGAGACCTTCACAGCCACCTAACAACACGGCTCAAGCTGGAGGGATCCTTTAGAGATAATGGATTCTGGCCTCCTGGTCTGACAGATGAGGAAACTGAGGCCCAATGACTCACAGGAAGCCACAGCTTTAAACACAGAGCACCTCTGTCAAATTCTGAGCCAAAAGATTCAGTCTAGTAGAGCACTATCCAATAGGAATAGAATGCAAGTCACATATGCAATTTTAAATTTTCTAGTAGCCACATTTTTTAAAAAACAGGTGAAATTAATTTTAATAACACTTTATTTAACCTAGTATATCCAAAATATTATTCCCACATGTAATCAATATTCTAAAAATTAACGAGCTATTTTATGTATCTGTCATACAAAGTCTTTGAAATCCTGTGTGTATTTATATTTAACAGCACCTCTTAAATCAGACTCGCCACATTTCAAGTGCTCAATGGCCACACATGGCTGGTGGCGACTGTGCTGGACAGCACAGCTCTAGCATTCCAGCGGCACGCCCATTATGGGAGCCTTGGGGGATGGTTTCTACTGGGAGGCCATTGCAGTGCACTGCTTTGGAAGTCTGAGGCCCTGGACCGCAGACCTGGTTCTGCATGCATGGCGAGAGCTGCCCATTAGCGTCAGACAGACCTGCGCCCCATCCCGGTCCTACTGCTTTCTGGCCACCAAGATCATGTCAATTCTACTTCCTGAAGCTTGCCTGCCCAATATGTAAGATGCAGGAAGAAATACCTACATCCAAGCTTGCTGGAAGGACTCAAGTAAATCAAGCATATTGACAGTGTTTTGTAAATGGAACAGAACTTTGCAAAGATGAGGTGGTGTCTTTATTACAACCGTGGCTTGAGTCTCCTACTCTACTCACCCCAACCACCCAGAGAGGCTCCTGGAAGGCAGGAGTCATCAGAGAAATGAGGTCAGATTGAATAACATGGCTGAAGGCAAACCCCATGTGTCAATCAATCAAGGAAATCAGTGCTCACAGAAATGGCCAGGCAGAGGCTGGGAGAGAATGCCAGAACAATCTCTAGGAGCGGGTATTACAGGGAGCATTAGGGGGTCTTCTTGCAGGTTAAGCATTGCCCTCCCTGGGGGTCCTCCTTTAAATCCAAACAAGGATGGGGGAGGGGGACAAAAGAAAAGGGTACAGGAAGAAATTTGAAAAACAGAAAATCTCTAACATTCCACTATAAATGACTTTATTGGGCCAATTTCCTCCCCAAGTGGAGTGCGTTGGTCTACACTGAGCAGCTGGGGGGTGGAGGGTGAGGAAGTGGGAATGGGCAGGCACAGGCCAGTGTGCCAGTGTCGGGGAGGATGGGGAAGGAGGAAAGATGGAAGTTGGGGACCTGGAGGGTCCTGTGCCAGCGCTGCCCCTCCCCCCAGCTCTTTGCCTCCTTGCATGCTTCCCTAAACAGTAAAATGAGAGTTGGATGTGGCGCGGTGGAAAGAACACGGGTTCCTGAGTGAAGGGACTTGGTAGTGTTCCTGTCCCTATCTACCACTTATGAGCTGTGTGGTCCTCGGCAAGTCACTTCACCACTTGAACTGAGGAGCCTCAGTTTCCTCATTTCTAAATGAAGATGAGGCCTTCCTCACAGGGGATAAAAACAGGGGCTCTCCCAGCAATTCCACTCCCACGCATATACCCAAGAGGCATGAAAGCATGTGTCCACACGGGAAAAACACGTACACCAATGTTCATCGCAGCTTTACTCATAACAGCCCCAAAGTGGAAAGAATCCAAATGTCTATCAACTCACAAATGCATAAATGTAAGGTGGTATCGGGATATAACTGAATATTATTCAGTAATAAAAAGGAATGAAGCACTGATACATGCTACAGTGTGGATGAACTTTGAAAACGTCACACTACGTGAGAGAAACCAGACACAAAGGCCCCATACTGCATGATTCCATTTATATGAAATGTCCAGAAGAGGCAAATCTATAAAAAAACAAAGCAGATTAGCAGTTGCCAGGGGCTGGGTAGAGGGATGAATGTGGAGTGACTGCTTAATGGGTACGGGGTTTCTTTTGGGGGTGATGAAAATGTTCTGGAATTAGACGGTGGTGATGGTTGTACAACCTTGTGGATGTACCAGAAACCACCGAATTGTGCACTTTAACTGTTGAGTTTTATGGTATATGAATTATATCTCAATTTAAAAAAAGAAAGTGGGGGCTCTGCCATGGGACTTCATGGGTCTGAACACTGGCTCTTTCACTTACTATCTGAACCTCAAGGTCCTTATCCAGAGGTGGAGACCGTGATAGCGCCCACCTCACAGGGGCGTGTGGGCTGGCTGTAATGCCTTCAGCACAGCACCTGGCAGTCGATGCAACAGGCATTACATGCTGGCTTCAATTAGTATTTTTACTGCCAATGATTAAATAAGACCTATGTTAGGAAGTAAACAGGCCCCTCGCAGGCATTCAGCGTGCCCTTCCCTCAAGGTAGCCTCAAGCTCTCAGCGTCCTCGAGCCTGCAATCCAGCACAGAATCAGATGAACATGAGCCGACATTTTCTGCCCCGCACAGCCACCTCTCGCTTGGCTTCCATTTGTGAGGAGCTGAGCTGCGGACTTCACATTTCAGTTTTCCCTTTCACGGGGACACAGCCACGCTCTGCTTCTAGAGAAGAGAGTCCGAGAGAGGCTGCTGGCTTGAGTTTTCTCTAACAGAGCCGGGCACGGTTAGGGGACTGATAAGCCAGCCCTGCCCAGGCTGGATCCACCCAGGAAGAGAGAGGGTGTGTGGGCAAAAGCGTACATGAGTGTTTTAATTCCTAGAAAAGTTTTACACATTCACGCTAGAGCAAAAGGGGCCAGAGAGAGTCCTCACAAGCCTTTCTCTGCATTTACCCCCTGCCTTAGCACTCCGTAAGCATTTCAGCAGCAGCAGTCAATGCGGCTGGCGCTGCTCACAATGAGAGCTGTCAACTTCACTCAATAATAACTTTGCTTGATAAGGTAAACTAGGAAACGGCTAATTTTAAACTAAGCTGGAATGCTGCAATGTGAATGGAAATGACTGAGAAGAAACAGACTCTTTAAAAATTATCTACTAAAAATGTTTAAAGCCTTGACTGTATCAAGGGTTGGCGTACAAGAGGAACATCTACAAACTTCTAATGGGAATGTAAACTGGCATGATCATGGAGGATGGCAATTTGGCAAAGTCTTGAAAATGAGATGATGCACATAACTCCTCCACCCAGCAATTCGAGCTTTAGACACACAGCCTAGAGCCACCTGCATGTGTACTAAAGGAGAGTGTACGAGAAGGATCACTGAGGCCCTGTTTGCAAGCTGAAAAATTAGAAACCCAGATGCCATCAAAAGAATAGATAAATTAATTGTGGTGTAGTCCCACAATGCATGAGCATATAGCAGTTTAAATTGATGAAATAGAGGTATATTGATCAACGTGGGAAAATCCCACATATAGAATGTTGAACTGAAAAAAGCAAGCTGCAGAAGGATACATACAGTACTGCACCGTTTCGGTTAAAACCATATAAAGTAATACTATATACTGGTTATAGAAACAGGATATGTAATAAAAGTATAAAAACATGCATGGAGATGAGAAACACCAAATTCAGGACAAAGGTCACCTCTGGAAGGAGAAATGAATGGATTGAAGATGGGCATAGAAAGGATTTTAGGTACTTCTCTAATGCAATTGTAATTGTCTGTTACCTCTCAAGCAGAGCAATGGAAACACAGGTATTTGTTATAACTTCAATTTTTTTATGCACCACAAATATTTCATCTAAAAAATTAACTCATATGTATTGATTTGTGGGGGAGAGAATTAACATACAGATTCCAAGGTAAATCACTAAAATCAACAAAGACAGGTCTTTCTCCTAGAAGAAAGAGGGAGAGAGTAAGAACAGACCTCTGAACTCCATTCCAGGTTTTCTTAAGACCTTGAGAAGGTCACTTATCTCCTCTGGGCCTCAGTCCCTATTTCTAAATGGGGAATACAATCCCTGCCTGCTGTCTGCAGCACCAGAGGCAGGCAGGGGATGCCCGAAGCGGCTGAGACTGGAGGGAGCCCCCCTGGGACACAGAGGGATAACACTTCCCGTCCTGGCAACCTCAGCAAGGTTTGTGAAAGATCAAATGAAAGCATACACACACACACGCACGTGAGTATATCTGTGTATATTGTTAGATGGACAGACAGACATATGGATAGGCATACACACACACATGCATGTGAGTATATTTGTGTGTATTGTTAGATGGACAGACAGACATATGGGTAGGCATACACACACACATAACTGATACCTGATATGACACCCATAAAGAGTTTCAGGATGCTCAGAGATAACCATTAAAAGGAGAGAAAGCAAAACTATATTTTGGTGACTATCCACCTGACTCTCTCTTACAAAGTTTTTTTTTCTTAACCTTTTTTTAAATTGAGGTGACACTGGTTTACAACAGTCTATAAATTTCAGGTGTACATCATTATATTTTGATTTCTGTGTAGACTACACCATCCCCACCACCCACAGACTAACTATCCATCACCGTACACATGTGCCCTATCACCCTTTTTGCCTCCCCCCTCCCCTCTTCCCTTCCGGTAACCACCAATCTAATCTCTGTATCTATGTGTTAGTTTGTCGTTCTTTTCATCTTCTACTTATGAGTGAAATCATCCAGGGTCTGGATAACTTATTTTGCTTAGCATAATACCCTCAAGGTCCGTCCATGTTGTCACAAATGGCAAGATTTCATCTTTTTTGATAGCTGAGTAGTATTCCATTGTGTACCAAAGTTTCTAAGTATAATATTTCCCATTTGTACATCCAGAGCCTGGCTTTGAGCAAGTCCTAAGCTAGTGATTTCCCACTCAAGATCTGACCACTGGCCCCATGTGCTTTCATAGCATTCTACTCTTTGCACTTTTATCGTAAGACAGCAAATAATTACTTACGCTCCATAAGAACAGGGACCATTTCTACCAGGGTTATCGTTGTCACCCCAACTTAGCACAGTATGCTGCACATAATAAAGGACTCAAACATTTTCTGAAGAAATGACTGAGTTCCCTGATCAGATTTGATTCTAAAGGTCCTCGAATCAATAAGGAGGTGCCAGCAATCTAGCCACGACTGCTTCCTGGACACTGCGTCTCCTTATCCAGCACCTCCCCTAGGGCTCCTGGGGCAGGCTCAGAGCTGACTCCAGGGGCTAATTCTGTGGGGCAGGAATACGACTGCAGACACACGGAGTCACGCCTGGTCAGTCGTTTTAGCAGAGAGCTGCCCATGCCTGCTCCAGAAAACAGCAGGAGCGTGGGAGGACCACGCAGTATGGCCAGATGTGAAAGTCCCTCACGCCCACCTACCATCCCAGTTTATTCCCTCACGACAGTTCCAAATTATCAAACCAAAGGAAGTGCTGGGGCTTCTCTTGGGGGAGAACTCCTAGGAACATCCAAGGTAGAGGGGACAGGAATTATGAAATGAAGATTCACCAAGCAGTGAGGCTCTTGCTGGATATTTGTATAATACTAAATCAAAAGGTGCCTGAGCCATTTTTCGTAATTTTCTAATGCTCATCTCTCGCACTCCTGAGCAATAGGAAAGGAGATTTTTTAAATGCTTGCTTTTGCAGCTGGGATACACAGGCTCTGAAGAAACAGACCTTGGGTAGCCCTTTAACTGCTCAATATACTTTCCCTTGCCTTCCTGGGCCAAGCACTGGAGGACTCCTGGGTTCAGACCATTGGACAAATCACACCTGTTTGTTCACCTGCTAATGGGAATTACTTAGGGTCAGGGGATCCCACCCAGAGAAAATCCAGTGGGGCTTGCTCACCACCCAGACAACCCTGGAGGAAAGGAAGTCTAGTCTTTCTATAGAGGCTAGGCTGGACCTTGCTGGACTCATCTTCCTTTCCTAAACAAACAGAGCACTATCCAATCCCTCATCCTCCTCCAGGCTCCTAATGGCTAAACTGAGTGGAAGAGGCTGGCGACACGAGAGACATGTTAAAAGTTACTTGGAGGTCAAGGGACCCAGACTCTAGCTGCAGAATTAGCAGACGTCTGGGACTCCGATGAATGGAATCTTTTACAAGCACACACGTGCCTCCTCTTCCTCCTGAAAGCACTAGGAGAGTGAAGGGAAAATACATGTTTTGTGCTTAGTTCAGCCTAACACCAAGACAC
The DNA here is from genome assembly GCF_037783145.1 of Equus przewalskii. Classification (NCBI taxonomy): domain Eukaryota; kingdom Metazoa; phylum Chordata; class Mammalia; order Perissodactyla; family Equidae; genus Equus; species Equus przewalskii. The sequence continues at coordinate 57,673,967 of NC_091831.1, read as the reverse complement.
CCTTTTTACAACACCTCATTAACCAATATTATACAGACGCAATCTGGAAAATGGGGCTCCACACCAAGAAGCCAGACGCTTGCCCTGTTTTAACCCAGGATATATTTATGAGGTTGAATTACTGACATGTCTCATAGGCAATGGGGAGAGAAATGATACCCTTTTTATGATCACTTTTGTGAGCAACCTGGGAAAACCCTTCCTGGCACCATCACCATCTTCCCTCCTCCTACCCGTAGGCCAGAGGGCAAGAAGACGGAGGAGGGTTAGGAGAGGATGCCAGGGCTGTTTCCAGAGCTGCAGAGGCTGCCCAGGGCTGGAGGGCTGAATCATCATGGCTGCCCACTCCAGCAGGTTTAGAGGGGACTGTCCTTACTGGGTCCCCGTCAGGTAGCAGGTAGGGCCCAGATCTTGCAGGAAGAACAAGGCTTGGAGTCCTGCACCCCCACCCCACCTTGCCCATGGTCAGTGGTGGGTAGGAAGGGCTGGTCTCTAATAAGTCCTGAGTCCCAGGAGAGCAGATGCTGTCCCCCAGCATCTGCTCAGGTCGGGGGTGGGAAAGCTGATTAGGCCATCAGAACAAGTGCCTGCTATGTGCTCAGGAGGCCCAGGAACCTTCCTGGGGACCACACCCACGGCTGGCAGTACCACACAGCCCATGATGCAGGCCAAGGTGATCCCCTGGCAGGAATTCATACACTGCCCCACCAAAAGCAGCATAAGAAGTCCTCAGTGAGGTGAAAGAAGGCCATCTTGTTTTTAAGAATCTCCTTAACCAATAATATCATCTGGCAGAAGCTTTGGTCTCAAGAGCCTCCTCCAGCAAGTTTCTGAGGCCAGAGAAGGGCAGGGCGGGAATGCCAGAAGGCCAGTCTCAGAGGAGGAGGGATATGAGGACCAACTGATTCAGAAGTCACACTCGGATGCCTACAGGAGCCTGGTGGATAGGATGTGAGTCACACCGCCACAAGGCGTGGAGGGCTCTGGGGTCACACTAGACACTGCGTGTCTGATAAAACAGGTCCCACTGAGTGCAGTCTAAACCTCAACCTAACTCAGCCCCTGGAGGCCACACAGGTGGTGATGGGTGTGGACACTGGAGGCTTACAAGGTCATCCAGGTCCCCACCCCAGTGTCTACTGTCTTGAGCTACAGAGGGCACTATGTGCAGGGAGAAGGCAGTGAACTCATCCCTGCCTCAAATTCCCCACTGTGAAATGGGAAGAACATCAATGACACACACCACTACTGAAGAAAACTCACAAAATGCACATGTTGGCCTGACAGCTCTCTGAGCTCAGTGGCCAGAATGAAGCTCCCGGCGTTCCATGGGAGTGAGCACGAGTCCCATGGTTTGACTACGCCAGAGGCACTGGGACTTACAGCTGTGAGAGACTGGCAGATTCTCAGGTCTGTCTCCTAACTACCCCACGCTGGTCCCCACTCAGTGCAGGATCCAGGATCCAAGCAGCATCCCCAGGGCCTTTGTCTCAGCACCTCCCCCTCAGCTGACTTCCAGGAGGAGCGCAGGGTCAAGTTCCCAGTAAAGGGAGGCGGAGACCCAGTCCCGCCCAGCCTCTGCCTCTAACTCACTGGGTGACCTTGATAAGGTCACTGCCCTCAGCAGGCCAGTTTCCTATTGTGCCGGAGGAGGCTGTCTTTGGTGGATGGGATGAAAACTGAACATCCTGTGGCTTGCAGGACAGAAAATCGAGGCCTGCAGCTCCAGCCTCTCACCTGTAGGTAGCACTCCCTTGTTTGAACTAAAGTCAGGTTGACTTTGCTAGTCCATCCCAGCTTACCCCAGCAACAATGTCACCCAGGAGGGGTGTGGTGGGTCAGCAGCCTGTGCCAGGCCTGGCTCTGATAAAATGGGCGTCTTTCCTTACAGCCTAGGCTGTTTCTTAAAAACATGGTGGCAAAATTGGCATGAGAGAGAGTTTTAAGACCTGCCAGCGGGCAGTATTTTATGCTAGAGAGACGTCAAAGGCAGCAACACCTCAGGGAGAAGCGTCCATATGCAAGTACACACATGTCACAAGCATGTATCGCAAGGCCTCCACCCGACCCAAAAGACCAGACTCTTATTTGAGCTCCCTAGTCTGGCTGGCTGGAAATTACAGCTTAAGAGAGCAGTCACGTAGAGGAATAAAAAATTCCATTCAGGCATGCCGCTCCGGACCTGAGGCCTCCCGGCAAAGTTTCCGGTGGCCTCCGCTCTCCTCCCCGTTCCGGGAAGCTGGGCGGGTCACTCCGTCCTCAGATTAAGGAGCAACCGCAGCAGCTGGAAGAGCCGGGGTAACAACTTCTGCCGGGTACCCGACGCCCTCCACCGAGAACCCCAAATATGGGATGCCTGGCCTCCCGCCAGCACCCCAGCCTGCTGCGCGCTCACCTCCCCAGCATCTCTACGATCACTCCTCCGCCCACGGCGCTCAGGCGGGCCGGCCCACCCGTCCCCACATGGCCACCTTCCCGCCCGGCCGGGGGGCCCATCTGACATCCACAGCCCGTTTCAAGGACACTGCAGCAAGCAGCCCCGTCTCGGGGGTCTTCACATACACACACACACACAATCCCGGGGAGAATGAAAGGGCGAAGGCTCTCCCCACCGCCCCGCAGTCCAGCCAGTGCTGGCCTGGGGCAAGCTGGGCGCGCGGGAGGATGGAGGCGGCGGCGAGCGGATGCCGAAATGCAACGCTGCGGCCCGAACGCCGGGCGGCGGCGCGGGCGGGGCTCACCTTTTTGATTTGATCATCCTTCAGCTCGGTGAAGTAGTACGCCAGGAGCTGCGCGGCGATCATGCTGGCGGTCGGGGACGCCGGGCGGCAGGCGTGGGGCCGGCGTCGGTTTCCCGCAGCTCAGGAGAGCAGTGGTCCTCAGGCGGCTGCTCGGCGGCTCCTCCCCGCCACCCCCCGGCTCCTCCCCTACGGCCGGGGCGCGGCGGCGGCTCGCGCGCTCCCCGTCTCCGCGCTCCCGTCCCCCGGAGGGTGACAGCCGCCAGCCGGCCCACCTCCTCGGCGCCCATTGGCTGCCGCGCGTCTCTGCAGCGCGGCGCGGCGGCCGCTCCCTCCTGCGCCGGAAAGGGGGTGGGCGACGCTGCGAAATCCCCCACCGTCCGGCATCACCCTGCACGTCCCCCACGTAGGGAGCCGGCGCGGAGGCGGGAAGCTCTTTCGGACGCGTACAGTCACGCGTGGCGGCGCCGTGCCCGGGAGCGGCGCAGGCGGGGCGCGGCATGAGGCGCTCGGCAGGGACGAGCGCCCCAAGAGGGCTTGGTGTCGGACGGGCAGCCTCGCGGGGAGCGGTCCCCTTCCTCGGAAATTACGCCTCGCCCCCGGCAGTCCGCGGAGGGGGAGAGGCTGGGAGGGGGCTTGCAGAAGTGGGCGTGGAAAGCGAGCTGGGCCTGTGCCGGCGGAAGCCGCAGCCCGGAGCCTTCGCCAGCCTTGCACGCGGGGCGACGCGCCAGAGGGCTCTCGCGGGCCATGGGGGCCGAGCGCGGCGCCCCACCTGGGGCCTCACCGGCATGCATCCCCCAGCTCCACCCCGTCCCGCCCGTGCCGCGGCCCCTCTGGCCACTCCGGCCTAAGCTCCGGCTGTGGATTTGTATTGCTAAACTGAGAGCGACGCCTCACAGCGCCCGCCCGAGTCACCGGTTCCTGCGGTCTCCCGGAGGGCGCACGCCGGCTGGGCGGGAGTTGGGCCGCAGGCCCCAGTCTGTTCCCGTCCCGCAGGCCTCCTCTGTCTCTGGGGCATCCTGGCTCGCTGAGGCCTGGGGGACAGTTTAGGGGCCCCTCCCAAGTGCCACTGCTTTTACTTCCCAGAGGAAGTTAGGGGGCCTGGGAGGAATCCCTAGAAAACCAGTCAGCTTTGAAGGGGGGAGGGGCGGTGCGGAGTCAGAGGTGTTATTGCTGCTACTAGGACCGATGGCAAACGTAAGATTCTTAGAAATTGCTTCTGTGTGCCGGACACCACAAAGAGCTTTACTACCTTACAAGATGATATGTAATGAGCTCAAAATACTAAAAAGTGGTTACTGTCCTGATTGAACAGGTGAGGAAGTTGAGGCTCAGTGAGGCCATTTACCTCGCCTTACTTTATACAACCAGGAAGTTGAAGATCCAGGATTAGACCTTGGGTCTGTGTGTGTTCCGAGCCGGTGCTCACCCCTGGGGTTGCCGTCCTCCCAGTTGTATGTAGCCCCTCTGCCTAAAAAGGCCATGATCCCTGGACCAAGGCTGCACCATGTGGTGACCTGAGATGGCCCGAGTCCAGCTCCCCCACCTCTACCCCAGCCCTGGATCCTGAGAGCCCCTGGGCAGGCCTGGGAGAGGTACAGTGAAGCAGGCGGAGACGCCTTAGGTCCGGGATCAGCCCTCTTCAGGAACCTAAGGAGCCATCACCAACCGAAGAGGACCTCAGATGTGGCCCTTGAGGCCAGATGACTCAGTCCAAAGCGCAACCCCCACACTGGTTTTATGGCTGTGGCATCTTGACTCACCTCTCTCAGCCTACTTCCTCATCCCTAAGACAGACACAAATGCCCACCCCTTCTTGGTTGTCGTGAATTAGTATGAATAAAATACCTTCTTATAATAAACATTTAACAAATGCCAGGTATTATAAGTTTGAGAAGCTGATGAGGTTTAAGCTTTGGGGCTTCTCACTTGTACTCCCCCAACTGTAGACCCTGAGATGGCCTAGCAATTTTATATTTGTAATTTTGAATAATTTCCCAGAGACTCCCCAAAATTATTTTAAGCTTCAAGCCCCACAAAACCTGGACTTATCCGCTGGATAGTATCATTATAAACCAGGAACAGAAGCTTTCTGGAATCTACCAGATACTTTACTACCTACATGGCCATAAAGCAAAAATGGGGGAATGAGAACAATTTGGTTATCTCAAGTGCCATTTGAGTCCTGCAGGTGTGATTTTGCCAGGAAGCTCCTTGAGGATTGAGAACTGTGATTTGCTAATTGCTCTGTCTCCCACACCTCGCACAGGGCCCAGTGCAATGACCCCTTAACCCAGCCCCCGCCAGCACCATCACAGTGCCCTGGTTACCACTGAGATCTCTTAGCTGGAGCCAGCATGAAGCTGACCCTCCCAAAGGCCAGACCACCCTGAGATGTTCTGTTTGCAGGCAAGGAGGCTGCCAGTTCTTTCTCTTCCCTACTTCTCAAAAAGACTCACTCCTCCCCACCCCTTGAATGCAGCCAGGCCCCAAGGCCTGTCAATATTTCCTGAGAAATATCTCTAGGCCTGACCCACTGCCTCCTCCCGACCTCTAGGCCTCATCACCACAGGCCAAAAATGTTACAGAAGGCTTCCACCTGCCCTTCCTGGTTCCCAGCTTCCTGCCATCCAAGTCATTCTGAGGTCCAGCCACATTATTCCTGCTATAAAGCAGCCTGATCGCATCATAACTCTGCCCCATATCCCTCAGGACAGCCCCTTCCTTCCTGATGGAGGCAATTTAAACTTCTCTGCCTGGTGTCTGAGGCCCTCTGTAGTCTGACTCCACTCTTGCCCATTTATCTCTTCCTCTGCCCTTGCCCACAGCAAGGCCACTTCCCACTGTCCTCAGCCCCGACCAAGTCCATTCCATTTGAGCGCCTGCTCATATCTCCTTGCTTGCCCACTCACCTCCGCCTAACCAAGTGTCCCTCTCGCCTAAGGCCCAGCTGGCCCACCCTCCCATAAAGCCTTTCCTGACCCTGACTACTCACCCCAGTCTCCCGGACCTCAGCACCTCCGCAGGGCAAACTCAGACAGTGCTCAGAGTCCATCTAGATCTGGACCAAGACTCTCCTTTACAGATGAGGGACCTGAGGCACAGCCAGTGGGCCATCTTGCCCCGTGTCAGGTTGTGGTGAGTTTGGAGCTGGGACTCAAACCCAGTTCTGATGCCCGGCCGTTGCTCTGTCCATCCTTCCTCACCACCTCACTGCAGCCTGGGTCTCAGATAAGTAGCACTGAGTCATAACAGTTGGCCTGATATTGTTGACTGTCTGCTGGGGGAGCCGGCCTTATCTGTCCCAATCAGACAGCTTCCTGAAGCCAGAGCCCATACTACACTGCTGTGCCCTCTGCTGGACTCAGAGCTGGGCCTGTGTCCCCTCTTTATCATGCCAGTTAGCACTTCATGCATTTCTTTATTATTCTGCCTCTTTGTGCTGTCACATAGCTCATAGACCCCAGCTATGCCCCCTGCTGATTGCTCCCTGGGCCCTCAGGAAGAGCAGCAAAGACCTCAACCACAGGAAGTCTAGTTCCATAAGTCTCTTACCCTCCGGGAACAGGTAGGCCTCCCCACTCCCTGAAGTCCCCTGGGTTTCTCTGCTCATTTCCTGTGCTTCCTCTTGTTTGAGTTGGGGTGGGGGGAATCAGATAGTGCTTGACTCCCACCCCATAAAACACACCTGCCAGTAAGAGAACTAAGAGAATGCAGGCTCCAGCTAAGGCAGAATGTAACAATTCACATCTGACCCACCGCGCTTCGAATGTTACTTCAGAAATTCTTTCCAACGGATCAAAGCTGTACCCCAGCGCCTGCGAGCACGCCTGTAACAGCAATGTTTGCATAATATTGACAGTTTACAGAGCAGTTTCTCATTTATTGCCTCATTTCTCCTGATAACACGCTGGTGAGGTTAGAAGGGCAAATATCATTATCCCCACTTAATCAGTCAGTGAGGATTGTGGAAGTTGTAGAGCTCGTTTAAGGTCTCAAAGACAAAGAGAAAATGAAAAAGGATGAATTAAGGCCAGTGCCCAAAGCACAGCAACTTTGTGGAGTCCTGACACAGTGGGGGGCCTGTCATGCACAGCATATTCTGAAAAGAAGCACCAGGAAGGGAAACTGACCCAGCATTTGTATTAGTTAGGTCCGTGGTTTTCAACTCAGCCTTACAAAAAAATCACCTGGAGAGCTTTTACGAATGCTAATGCCCAGGCCCCAGTCCCAGAGATGACAGCTGAATTGGTCTGGGGTGCAGTCCAAACATGACCTTTTAAAAGTTCCCCAGGTGAGTCTCAGGTGCTGTCAGGAATGAGAACGACTGATTTAAACCCTAGCGTTCCACGGAACATCTGGAGGAAACTTCTGAATGAACTGACCTGTAATATTTTAGCAGTCTCTCTTGGCCAATGCTGCAGGCAGTTCCTCCCGGGTCTTAGAGGCTCTGCAGACCCAGAGCACACTGGCATGAAAGTTCGTTGTGACTTCCTCATCAATGCTGCAGACAGTTCTGCTTTCTGCCTAAGGAGGCTGACGAGGAGGCACAGGTGCCTAGCCCCTGAAGTGGCAGGGGTTGTAAAATCTCATTCTCAGCCTGAATCCTTTCCTCTTTAATTTGCCCAAAGTTCTGCCCTCCGATGACATCATAACGGAGGTTATACACTGGTAACCACCAAGCTAAAACGTGGCCTACAACATATCTTACTTGGCCCACCTAAGGTTTTACAAGCATGAGCCAACACTTGAAAATTAGGAGATTTCACTTTAAAATCCAGGTTTCTGGCACCTAAGGTCTAGCCACACAGGGCCCATGTTATCGAGTGGCAACAAACAGCTAGAATTGAGCGCCCACTGCCCCCTTCAGACAGGGCAGGGGTCCTACAGCTTGCCCCAGACCCCACGCAGCCCACACTGCACTGATACCCATTGCTGACTGGCCCCTGTAGGCATTTAAGTTTTCAACTGATAATTGGGATTTACAAGCAGAAAGCCTCAGGTATTAGGGCTAGGATTAAGTTGAGGCAAGAGAGGCACCTAGATGTGCAAGATTTAAATCTTGCACCTGGATCTTGCACCCTAGGCTCCTCTCTTGCTTCACCTAAGTCCCAGTCCTTGCAGGTGTCATAAGACCCCTGCCCGCCTGCCCCTTGCTCAACCCTGATCTGTTTACCCAGCTCAGAAAGGGCCTGACCCCCAGAGGTACCCTTCTCAGCTTCTGTCCTAACAAGGCTTCTACTCCCCCTCTGGGGATGACAGTTCCCCAGCCTGGCCTGTCATTTCCTGGACATCCCATGCTCATTCCATTGCCTCTGAACCTGACAAGCTTCCTGTGCCTGAAGAATAATGGCCTGGAGGAAGAAGGGTTAACCAAACTGCAGAGGCCTGCCTGGCTTCAGCTCTGCCCCTTATCTCAGGCCAGCTCCTTCCCCAAAGGAAGCCCATATCTTGTTGGAACAGCAATCTCAAATCACCCTGCTGGGTACCCTGAGTTTCCTGGGATAGTTCTCCCCAGAGCCCACACACAACTGCCATCACAGGGCCAACACAAGTTCCTTGATCCTGCCCCTTAGAATTAGCACCAAAATATAGCGAGAAATGCTCATGGAAGAGAGCACATGTCAGCACGTAGGCAGGGTTCCTCGGCTGAGAGATATCACAGCCCGGCACACTGAAGATAAAAACACAAACTAGGTGCTGACTTTTTATTTTGCTAAGAAAGGGTAATTTTTACAGTTATAATTTTCATCTCCTACCACCATTAAGTTCCTGAAGGAAGAGATGTTTTAACCCAGAGATGTAAAAATTAGGACTGCTTTTTAAACTGAATTTTAAACTAAAACATTTGGCTTTATACTAATAGCTAGTGCTTGGGTAGAACTTACTACATACAAGGTATTGTTCTAAATTCTTACTTGTATTAACTTGTTTGACTCTCAGAACAATGCAGTGAAGTAGATACTAGTTATATCCCCATTTTATAGCTGAGAATACTGAGTCACAGGGAGGTTAAGTGACTTCTCCAAGGTCACACGGCTACGGAGTGGAACAGCTAGGCTCCAGACCACCCTGCTGCTCTAACAAGGTGAAATATTCATTTTACCATATTGTCCTTATTTCTCTTATTCCACCCAGGCCCAATGATGCCTCAGTCACAGATGGGTCTAAGGACCTGCGTTACAGAGCCTCTCCCCCAGGGTACTGAGCTGTACCTGGTTAGCTTTGTAGAGCATGGCACACAGCCCCGGCTCTGCAGAGCGCTCTTATAAAGGGCGTTCCCAAGCCAACCGGTATGGTGAGGGAGATCCCCATAACCAGAGGGGGCTGTAAGGGAGGTATGGAAGCAGTTGCCCCTCCCTCTGGGGTAGGGGGGCGCTTGGTTGATTGAGCTGAGCTGGCTGAGTGTGCCTTCCTCTCTCACTATCTGTTGTAGCTCCATCCCAACGTGCTCTACCCAAAGAATCACTCTTGTTAAGAGGTCAGGCCCTCACCTCTCTCCCAAGCTGAAGACCCACATTTCCAATTGCCTGTAACCATCAACTCGTAGATATCTCAAAGGCACCTGAGCCTCAATTCAGTCATGTGCTGCAGACCAACATTCCAGTCAACAACAGACAGCATATATGACGGTGGTCCCGTAAGATGAGTACCATATAGCCTAGGTGCATAGTAGGCTCTACCACGTAGGTTTGTGTAAGCATACACTGTGATGTTCACACAATGATGAAATCAGCTAAGGATGCATTTCTCAGAACACGTCCCTAATGTTATGCAATGCATGAGTGTATGTCTGCTATCACAGTCATTTTCTTCTTCTTATACTCTTTCTTCTCAATTCCCGCTTTGTCATTTATTCACTCAACAAATATCTGTGAAGCATCTGATCTGTCGTGCACTTCCTAGTCACTAGAAATGAGCAAGACAGAGTCCCTACACACATTCAGGTGTGCAGAGACAGACAGTAAACAAATCACAAATTAAATATATATTAGGTCAGGTGCTAGGAGGAGAAATGAAGCAGAGTGTAGTAGACCCAGCTGCATCCTACGATTTCTATTTTCCCTTTGTCTTAAAAATTGGAATGCTCCAATTTTTAGCTGAATTCAGACCCCCTGGCCCCAAATAAAGAGTGCATTCCTAGCCTCCCCTCAACTAGATGTGGCCACGTGACCAAGTTCTGGCTAAAGAGCTGAGAGTGTCTCCTTAGGACGCAGCGACACTGCGGCTTTCCCTCGTGGTCAGCCCTCCTTCCTCCTTCCTGCTGGCTGAAACACAGACTGGCTGGAAAGCCAGCAACCCTCTGGGATTATGAGATAACCTTGGGAATGGCAGCCACACAAAACAAAGCAACAGAATAAAATAGAAGGAGCTTGTGTCCCTGTCACCAAGGTGCCCCATATCAGCCCCTCACTGACTACCTCCAGATTTCTAGAACTTGAGAGAAAAGTAAAATTCCAATGTATTAACCCAACTGCTATGTGGGGGATTTCTGTTACTGCCAGTCAAATCTAACCCTAACTAAAACCCAGGTTGATCAAGTAGAGGGCATGAGGATTGCTTTAGTTAGGATGGACTGGGATGGCCTCTCTGAGGATGGGACATTTGAGCAGAAACCAGAATAAAATGAGAGTGTGTGCCATGCCAGGGTCTGGGAAAAGAGTGTTCCAAGCAGAACCATCTCCCTGTCTCCCAAGCTGGAAACCTGGGCATCATCCTTGCTTGAGCTCTTCCCCCTCCCAAATGCCCACATCTAATCTGTCACCACACCCTATCAAGTCTACCTATAAATGTGTCTCAAGAACAAACAAAACAGAAGAAACAAATCAAGCCTAAAAACTCTCTTGACTCCATCCTCTCCTCCCCATTCGTTCTGCTAGAACAGGCCTGTAGGGGGTTAAATGGTACCCACCCCCCAAAAGATATGTCCTAACCCTCACAATCTGGGAATGTGACCTTGTTTGGAAAAAGGTCTTTGTATATGTAATTAAGTTAAGGATCTTGAGATAAGATCACCCTGAATTATCAGTGGGCCCTAAATCCAATGACTGTCTTGATAGAGGCAAAAGAGAAGACATAGGGAGAAAAAGGAGAATGGCTTGTGAAGAAGGAGGCAGAGATTCGAGAGAGCTCTGCAGCCACAAACCAAGGAACCTCTGGAGCCACCAGAAGTGGAAGAGGCAAGGAAGGACTCTTCCCTGGAGCCTGTGGAGGGGGCACGGCCCTGCTGACACCTTGACTTTGGACTTCCAGCCTACAGAACTGTGAGACAATAAAACGTTGTTATTTTAAACCACCAAGTTTATGGTAATTTGTTCTTGCAGTTGTAGGAAACTAATGCAGTCATGTGCCTCAAACAGCGTTTCAGTCAACAGTGGACCGCATATATGACGGCGGTCCCATAAGAGCAGCACCATATAGCCTAGGTGTGTAGTAGGTTGTACCATCCGGGTTTGTGTAAGTTCACTGTATGACGTTTGCACAACAATGAAATCATCTAACGACGCATTTCTCAGACTGTATCCCTGTTGTTAAGAGATGCATGACTGTACAAAGTCCTTGGCAATATCCACTCTCTCCTAGCCCCAGGCTCTGGAACTTGCTTGTTCCGAAATCTCTGTAGTAAAAATGTTTTGATCATGTATCTCAATAATACATATATTTATTTACAACTATCAATGCATAGTACTGTACTAATATATTACGTGTGTTATAAAACACACCTAAAACATAGACACGAAAACAGATGAGACGGATGGGAGTATAAAATGATATAACTACTTTGGAAATGTTTGGCTGCTTCTAATAAAGTTCAACGTACACCTACTTCACAACCTAGCACTTCCATTCCTGGGTGTTTACCAAGAGAAATTTAAGCATATGTCCATCTAAAGATCTGTACACAAATGTTCAAGGTGCTTTATTAGTAGTAGCCAAACCTAGAAAACAACCCAAATGTCCATGAGCAGATGAGTGGATAAACAAATTGTAGTATATATATACATACTTCACAATTCTTAGCTATAAAAAAGGAATGCTTTTTTTTTTGGTAACAGTTTTATTGAGATATAACTCACCCATTTAAAGTGTGTAATTCAATGATTTCTAATACAATCACAGAGTTGTGAGATCATCACCATCATCAATTTTAGAACATTTTCATCATCCCAAAAAGAAACCTTGTACCCATTAGCTGTCATCTCCCAAACCCCTATGCTCCCCAACCCTAGGCAACCACTAGTCTACTTTCTGTCTCTGCAGATTTGCCTGTTCAGAACATTTCATATAAATGGAATCATACACTATGTGATCTTTGGTGACTGGCTTCTTTCATTTAGCATAATGTCTTTAAGGTGCATCCATCTCGTAGTACATATCTGAACTTCATTCTTTTTTGTATATGAATAACATTCCATTGTGTAGATATACGACAATTTGTCTATCCATTCATCAGTTGATGGACATTTGCTTGTTTCCAGTTTTGGGGTTCTTTTGGTGGTGTCTTAGTTTGTCAGGGCCATCATAACAAAATACCACAGACTGGGTGGCTTAAACAACAGGAATGTATTTTCTCACAACTCTGGAGGCTAGAAGTCCAAGATCAAGGTGGCGGCAGGTTTGGTTTCCTCTGAGGCCTCTCTCCTTGGCTTGTAGATGGCCGCCTTCCTCACATGGTCTCCTCTCTGTGTGCAGACATCCCTGATGTCTCTTGGTGTGTCCAGATTTCCTCTTCTTAGAAAGACATCAGTCAGACTGGATTAGGGCCCACCCTAAAGACCTCGTTTCAACTTAATTGCCTCTTTAAAGACCTTATCTCCAAAAATGCTTACATTCTGAGGCACTAGGAGTTTAGAATTCAATATATGAATTTGGGGGTGACACAATTCAGCCCATAACAGGTGTCATATTAAGACACTATTGCCAAATGCAAGGTCACAAAAATTCATACCTAAGTTTTTCTCTAAGAGTTTTATAATTTTAACTATTGCATTTAGATCTTTGACCCATTTTGAATTAATTTTTGTATATGGTATGAGGTAGGGGTTCAACTTCATTCTTTCACACGTAGATATCCAGTTGTTCCAGCACCATTTGTTGAAGAGACTATTCTTACTCCATTGAATTGTTTTCATACCCTTGCCAAAAATCAAAAGACTGTAAATGTAAGAGCTTATTTCTGGACTCTCAATTCTATTCCATTGATCTATATGTCTATCCTATTGCCAGTACCACACTGTCTTGATTACTGTTGCTTTATAAGTTTTGAAAACAGGAAATGTAAGGTCTTCAACTTTCTTTTTCTCATTCAAGATGTTTTGGCTATTCTGAGTCCCTTTTATTTCTATATGAATTTTAGGATTAGCTGGTCCATTTCTGCAAAGAAGCCAGCTAGCATTTTGACAGAGATTGTGTTGAACCCATAGATCAATGTGGGGAGTAGGACCATCTTAACAATACTGTCTTCCAATCCATGATCATAGGATGTCTTTCCATTTATTAGATCTTCTTTAATTTCTTTCAACAATGTTTTGTAGTTTTCAGAGTATGTTTTACCCTTCTTTTAAACTTATTCTTAAGTATTTTGTTCTTTCTGGGGCTATTGTAAATGAAATTGTTTTCTTAAGTTCATTTTTGGATTGTTCATTGCAAATATATAGAAGTACAATGGATTTTTTTATATAGATTTTGTATCCTACAATCTTACTGAATGTGCTTATTAGTTCTAATAGTTTTTGAGGGCTTGTGTGTGGGGACACCTTAGGATTTTCTATATACAAGATCATGTAGGAATGAACTCTTTTTTTTGTTTTAATAAGTATTCTTTTTTTCTTTTAAAGATTGGCACCTGAGCTAACATCTGTTGCCAATCTTCTTCTTCGTTTTCTTTTTTTTCTTTCTTCTTCTCCCCAAAGCCCCCCAGTACATAGTTGTATATTTTAGTTGTGGGTCCTTCTAGTTGTGCCATATGGGACACCGCCTCAATACGGCCTGATGAGTGGTGCCATGTCCGCGCCCTGGATCTGAACCAGCGAAACCCTGGGCCACTCAAGCAGAGCGCGCCAACTCAACCACTTGGCCACAGGGCCAGCCTCAGGAATGAACTCTTGATACATGCAGCAATATAAAAACATTGAAGCCAGGTACAAAAGAACACATGTATATAATTACATTTACATGAGGTTCAAAAACAGGAAAACTAACCTATGGTGATAGAAGTCAGAACAATTATAACCTCAGGACAGAGGATGGGGAAGTAGTGACTAGAAAGGGGCGTGAGGAGATTTTTTTGGAAATGATGGAAATGTTCTTTATCTTGAACACTGGGTGATAGTTACTTAGGTTTATACGTGTGTTCAAACTCACTGAGCTGACACTTAGGATTTATGCATTTGACTGCTAGTAAATTATACTTGAATAAAAAAATAAAGAGATAAAGATGATAAACTATTTTAAAATGTGGTGGGCTAGTAGAATCATTAGCTAATCATCTCAAGGCCTCTGTATACATAGAGATTAGCTCGTCATTAGCAATATACAAAATAAAGCCACAATTCAAATAGCCTTGCTTGTTTTTATTTATTTATTTTGGCTGATTACTTATTATATCTGATCAGATCTTTATTTTCTTTTAACCCCAAGATGTGGCTGATGAGTAGCTTGTACCAGGGATAGGAAAATTGTCAGCACTCTTGTTTTCTCATTGTTCATTAGCTTCAGTCAAGAGTTCCTATGCAGAAATCTTTCTAAGCCACTTCCTGATTTTGTGAAGGTCAGTGTAGTTAAAGCCAGATAACATGATGCATAAAACTACTTCAATCAGGCAGTTATAAGATGGTAATCCCTCATAATATGCTAAAAATGGCCCAGGAAACAAAGGAAGGGGCTGCTATCAGCCCTTCTCATTATGAGAGACCCTGGGGACAGGATGACACAAGTAACCATCTAGAAGGCTGACCAAGCACAGCCACAGCTGCCAGTGTTGACTGGTCCTTAAAACATTGGTAACAATGGAACTTGTAATATTTTCTTCCCACTCCAAGGTGAATTATCTTACGCACACACTCCCTCTGGAGATCTCTCTACACTTGTCTCCACTGCCCCCTGTCTGGGTTCCTGGATGCCCAAGGCTCATGCTCCTTGCCACTGCCAGACAGAACACAACTTAACCACATGACTCCTCAGCCTAAAGGTCTTCTGGGCCCTGTCAATAGAGTTCCTTAACCGGATATCCAATGCCAGCCCCACCCAACTTCACAAGCCTCCCCTCCTGCCTTCCGCCTGACATCACACCAGTCAGCCTCTCCAGGCTTCTTTCCAGCCTTCACAGGCTCTGCTCTTGTACCTGCTGCTCTCTCTGCTTGGAACATCCTTCCTGGCCTTGCAAATTCCTTCTCCTGTTTCAAGACCCTTTGCAAATCTCACCTCCTCTAGCCAAACTTCCTTCTCTCCCCAAGACAAGGTTGATCCCTCCCTTATCTGGCTCTCATGGCATATGTCACCCGATGCTATAACTTTTTTCCTTTTTGCATACTGAGTTTCACTTCTCAGCCATTAAGTCCTCAGACTCTGGAGACTCTTATTCATTTCCGAAAGAACAAGAATATAGCTGCTCAGTCAGTGGAATGAGGAGCAAGGCAGAGGTGGCTATGCATCCAGACCCAGCCTTGGGCCTCAGCCGGGACCAGAAAATGGACCCAGATGCGGGGGAAATCGAGAGTTATTGTACTTTTCTCCCAGCGAGTTGGCTCTTAAAGACTTCACCTTACTATCTTCGCATGAAGCAACCCACCTCAGATCCACTCTATTGCCATTTTAAAGACATGGTGGGGCACCAGCTTGGGGAATGGGAGAGAGGAAGGGTTGCCATCACAAATAGCACAGAAAATTCTCTGATTTGGAACGATATGGGATATGTCAGTAAGAAAGACCTGAAACTCGTCCATGTTCAAGAGCAGAGGGGATGGGTGCCAAGTTCCTGGCATGCCTGATTCTGCACACTGGAAAAGGCAAGAGAGGGAGAAACCTTTCCATTCCCTCTTCCAGAGTCTCTCCCACAGTCAGGATGTCACGCAGCTCCAAGGCAGGAAAGTTAAATATAGGATGTTTAGCTCTGACACTTAGCATTTTGCTTCCAAGAAAGGGTTAAGGAGGGAGCCTGGTAACAAAGACCCCTCAGAAAGCACTTCTGAGGGGGCAGGGCAGGGCCCAGCAGGAGCAGTTGGAGGTAACTGTTCTTACCCTGGAAATCCACTGCTGGGCTGCTGGGCTCACTAAAGCCATGATCAGAACTCCCAAAGGGATTATCACACAATTCTCTCTTTTATAGAAAATGGTACAAAAGGAAATGGAAAGAACGTTTAGGCTTCTTACCTTACTTTCAGTAAGCGGGGGCCGGATTGGCCTTTCACATGCTGCATCCTTAAAGAAAGACAAGACAAGGTAAGGTGCTACAAAGACCTCTCCACAACTTGCATTCACAACATACTATGCTAATAACTAATCATGCTCAGAAAGCAAAAGTAATTACAAGTAACCTTGAAATAGCTTAGCAAATTCTAACATGATTTCACCTCTGGAAGAAATGCGGCAGAGCTCAGAAATGTCTGATTCACAAATTTATTCACACCAACATTTATTAGGTGCTTACAAATGTGAAGATTCAAATCTGAGAAACAACAGTGGCTCTGCCCTCAGGGAGCCTGTGATCCACTAGAGAAGACAGATGTGTCAATCAATAATGGAAGCACGGCACCGGCTGAGCTGCTGGAGAGGTGTGTAGGGGAGCAATGGGAACATAAAGGTCTGTCCCTGCTTAACCATTGGCCCCATGTATCCCCAAGACTGCAGGATGCGATGCTTCCTAAATGAGCATGGAGGGAACATGGCCAGCAAGCAGCGACCAGCTTGATGAGGTTAGCATCCTCGGGGAGTTAGCATCCTGTTAGTTAGCTCTTTCACAACCTTTTTTTAACTTCCCATGCCTCACAGATTTTGGAAGCTGCTCACAATCAAGAGAAAGGTTCATGTGGATTTCTTCATGATGGCAGCTGAAGGGATAAGGAGGGTGTTGTAAATTGTTTGCAAAAACAGCCACGGCAGTTCTCCTCTCTGTGCCCGTATTCTCACACAGTCTCCTCCCACAGCGACTCTGGGATTGGTTGTGTGACTTGCTTTGGCCAGTAGGACAACTTCAATGTCGTGCAAGCAGAGGCTGGAGAACTGTGCTGGGGGCTTGCCCTCTCTTGCTGCTCTTGGGACTCCTGCAATCACCACTCTTAGTGGGTGAGAAGGGACAGAACCCAGAATGACAGAGCACAAGAGGCAATCCCACTGTTTAAGGAAGGAGACTGAGGTTTCCAGAAGGTCGCATAGGAGCCCACAGATGTACAGCCAATTGCTGTAAGAATCAGGGGTAACCCATGCGTCCTCCCTGAAGGGCAGGGGCCATCTTTTCAGCCCGTCTTATCCTGCCTCGCATACAGTAGGTGCTCAATAAATGTTTGCTGTTCATGAACTGAAAAGCGGTGCTCTCTTCTGAGTAGGCCCAAATCAAACAAGCTCCATAGAAATCATGGTGCTAGGGAAGCAAGAAAGGGCATCCCATAGACAGCCCAAGTGACAAGGACAATCTAGGCAATCTAGGCATGGGCTTTCCCCATGCCCAAGGCCCAAACACTATAGGCCTCGCACCAATATCTGCAGGAGAGCAACCTTCCTGCTGAAAGGGCTCTGATGAAGCCTTGCAAATACTTACAGGCCTACGCAGGAATTCAGAGTCAGGCAACAGTGAAAAATACCACCTGGGGCTTGGAGAAAGAAAGGAACTGAAGGACCATACAATTTTTGGCCCTTCCTCAGATTGAGTGGAAATTCAATATCCAGAGAACAATATTTCTAAGCTTGAAACAACCGAAAATATAACTATCCTTAGCAAGTTATGGTTGGAGCAGCCTCACCTTCAGCCTTGAGTTTGATGCGGAGGTAGAAAGAGCACAGGTTTGGAGTCAGGGAGGCCTGAGTTTATGTCCTGGATCTGCCACTGGCCAGCTGTGCAACCTTGGGCAAGTAACTTAACTTTCCTAAGCCTCAGTTTCCCCATCTGTAAAATGGAATGACACCAACTTTGCTGGGCCTTTGTGAAAATTAAAGGAGACCATGTAAAGTGGAGTGGCTGGTGCAGAGAAATTGCTCATTAAATGGCAGTAGCCACAGTAAAGACCGTGGATTTACGGAGGCACAGGGCAATAACTGCAGCTTACGGCGACTTGAGCAGTCAAGCCAA
Organism: Equus przewalskii; assembly: GCF_037783145.1. Classification (NCBI taxonomy): domain Eukaryota; kingdom Metazoa; phylum Chordata; class Mammalia; order Perissodactyla; family Equidae; genus Equus; species Equus przewalskii. The sequence continues at coordinate 57,655,946 of NC_091831.1, read as the reverse complement.
TTTCAACTCCTGGGTTTCCAATTTTTGTCTGAGACCTGAGGGCCTGTGTTCCTCTCTCTGGACCCCCAAGTACCAGCCCTTGACCCACAGAATGACACTGAACTCCCAATGCCAGCGCCCAAGCCTGCTGACTGCCACGTGGCGCCTGTGACACTGGCTGCTTTGTGCCACCTCTCCAAGGGTGGCCGGGCCTGCTTTAAACTCTTGGTGGCATTCTGCCTGGGGCTGGCAAAGCTGGGCAGTGGCACAGGAAGGAAGCAGTGGGGACCAAGAGAGGTGGCAATGACATCTCAAACAAACCTCCTTGTTTGGAGGTGCTCTCCATTTCCCAGAGCAGGCAAAGCTTTTTTTCTAGTAAAGGAAAAGAGAGAGAAGAGGTGTCGGAGGTCCAGAGGCCACAAGGAGTCTTCAAGTTTACGTGTTTAGTGGCCTCCATTCTCCACTATAACCCAAACAGGCGCCTCAGGTTCTGCAAGTGAGGCTGAGCTCCCATTTGGGCATTAGAAACAGGACAGAATTCAGTCCTCTCAAAGCCCTGCGAGGTAGGAAGGGTGTGTCTGGGCTGGACTTTACAAAGCCCTCCTCAGAGACAAGGAAAAGGGCATTTTTAAACCAGTCCTGTAGGGCTGAGGGAAAGTGCTGGGCATACCCAGGCCCCTCACCTGCAGGGAAAAGCAGCTCCTTGAGCTGCAGTCCCTCTGTACTTTCAGATGCTATCCGGGCACTAATTTGTCACTCAAGGGCTGAGCAGCCCAGGCCATTGCAGTGATTGAGGTGCTGCTCTGAGAAATCGTGGCACCCAGGGCAATCTAGCCCTGTGTTCGCCATTGGGCTTACACCTCACTGTACCTCAATTTCTCAAACTGTTAAAAGGGAGCAACTTGCTCCAGAGGGGTCGGCTGCAGCACAGGTTAAGTGAAAGTGAGCCGGCTACTCAGGAGAATGTAATGTGTCCTATAAACATTTTCCAAGATTTGTTTCAGCATCCAGGGGAGAAGGAAAGTTCTCACTAAGAGATAGGAATTGTCTTCTGCTTTTACGTGGCAACGTAAACTCTGGCCTAGGAAGGCTTCTGTTAGAGAGAAAAAGCCACACTCCTGTTTGCAGCACACATTTGTGACTTCGCGGCATAACTCTAAGAAGGGATGAAGCACAGGCATTACATGAACTATCCTCTGGGCTCCCCCGGGTCAGGACCTACGTGGCCCGGGTGAGAATTAACCCGCACAGAGGCGGGATCTGAGGAGCCCCCACCTTGTCCCATAACACGTCCCTGCTGTGCCCTTGGTCTGGGGTTTCCATTCCATAAAATGGACCCCAATATAACACCCTACCAGAGAGAGTGGGCTGAGCAGGCCACAGTGCATGTGACAACGTGAAGTCAGAGAAAAGCTAGGGGAGGTCTTACCCATCCTCGCTGGCAGGTCTGTCCCATGGTGGGGAGAACAGCTGCTGAGCCCCGGGCCTTTCTTCTCTTCTGTTCTCAGCAGCAGGGGCTGGGACGCCTGGAGAAAAGCAGAGCCCAAAGGAGGCAGCGTCAGAGGATGGTTAGCCTCATTCCTGTCCTCACCACTTGGGAGGCTAAAGACCCCAAAACTGAGGACTGTGGGCAGAGTGCAGGCCTCTGTTTCCAGGAGGACCTGTAATCCCAAATAAAATATCATAAGTTTTCTGGAAGGATGTTATTCTAGAAGGAATTCTCTGGAGGTTTGTCTGCAGGTGGTGTCTCCCACTAGCTACAGCCTCCTCTGCTTCAGATGAGGCTGCAAAAAGGGTTTTGCTTTGGGGAGGAAATCAAATAGAAACGGAAACTGGCAACTTCCAAGGGCCAAAATTTCAGAAGTGTGATCATCACAGTGTCATTCCTTTCCCCTGTCTAATTTAAATAGGGTAGGGAGTATCTCTGGGTAAAAATTACTTTTCTAATTATAAATGCAATGCACACTCATGACCAAAGAAGTCATAAAATACAGGCAAGTTGTTTAAAAATAAAAATCACCTTTACTCTTATAGAAACAAGTTCCATTAACATTTTGGTATATCTCCTTTCTTAGATTTTTCTCCAGGTAACTACATACCGAAAACAACACTGAAATGAAATCACGCTGTAATACTCCTTTTAAATCTACTTTTCTCCACAGAATAATACATTATGAAAATTTTTTCACATCAATAAATACAGATCTCATCATTTTTATTGGTTATACCGTATAACTGATATACAGAAAGGCCAACTCAAGAATCCCTTTTCAATAAATGTCAGATATCTAAGTTAAAATTCGTAGCAATTTTATTGTCCCTAGCACGTCCTGAACAGCTTACAGATGTTATGTGATTTGCCTGACAATTAGCACCTCAGCAACTCCAGAAGCCTCCTTACTCTTCAAGGCCTTTTCAGTTCTAAGAGGGTAAGCCAAGACTCCAGCCTTCTAACACTGGTGTAGCGCTGGGCATCCAGCCACTGAATCCCAACGGCTCACGGGGGTGAATTCTGCCAGAGCTGGTCTTGGCAGAATACCTGTCACCCCTAACATCCCTGGCCAAGCTCAAAGGCATAAACAGAATTTGTGGGAGTTTTTTGTTATTCATTTACATGCACAAGAGTTGATTTAAAGCTCATACTTAATCCTTTCATCCCAAGGGTTGCTGGAAGAGAGAAAACACAGAACTTGACTTTTATATATTCTTCAGAGAACTGACAAATATGGGTACTGGTCCTACAGTTACCTGATAACGGCCCCTCCTCCTACTAGAGGACAAGCGCCAGGATGCAGGGACTTTACATGTCCCCAATGCTAGGCACATAGTAGGCGATGAACGCAGCCTTGAGGTCGGGCTGCTCGGTGTGAAGCCCTATGTGATAGCTTCGACTCTGGAAAAGTTACTTCACCTACCTGACCCTGTTTCCTCACCTGTAAAGGGGGATGGTAACTGTGCCAATGGAATCACATAGGAACGCGGGGGTGTGCACGCAACAGAGCACTTAGAACAGTGCTTGGCAACTACCCAACGTCTGTAAGTGAGCCATTATTACCACTGATTAACCAGTAATTTTACTGAAATTCAAAACGGTTGTGAAAGCAAAAAGGGCTTTAGCTTAGGGCTGTAAATGGCTAATAACTGGAGGCACAGCCTGTTTAGAGGTGGCTCAAAGTAGTGGGTCCACAAGGAGAGCACACAACAGTTTACTGGGGTGAGGGAAGACAGTATCAGAACTTTTATTTATGACTTTGTGTGATCTCACCCTATAACTTTTTAAAGTAACTCGTTATAATGTACACATCATTTTAGTATGTTACTAAATGTATTTCATTTTTAAAAATTGAGGTACAATTCACATATCAAAAGATTCACCCTTTGAAGTTTGTACATAATTCAGCGGTTTTTAGTATATTCATAAGGTTGTGCAACCATCACCACTATCAATTCCAGAACATTTTCAGCACCCCCAAAAGAAACCCTATATCTATCAGCACTCACTCCCTACTCGCTCCTCCCCACAACCCCAGCACCCACTAATCTACTTTCTTTCTCTATAGATTTGCCTATTTTGGACATTTTGCATATGTAGAATCGTAAATGTATAAAATCTCAAAATAATTAAGATATATGTATTGCGGAATGTGTCCACAAAAATATCTCACTGATGGAGTGCATGCCAAAAACTTTGGGGAGCCCTGGCCAAGAGCGTAAAGCCATCTCGGTTTTGTCCCCAGCTCCTCTACTAACGTACTCTGGAGACACTGACAGGAGGTGACGGCCTCCATCAGCCTGTGCTAATGAAATTCCAACAGCTGGCACAGTCCAAAGCAGAATGTGATCTAAACATAATATACATTTTGCTTTGTAATTTATGATTTGCCTGTTTTCATAAAATGATATTCTCCTAATGATGCTAGATTAGCTAACAGTGAAAATAGCAATGTAGCCTGGGACCTGGGTTCTAACCCTTGCTCTGCCACTTCCTGAACTTCTCTGAGCCTGTGTCTTCGTCTGTAAAACGGGGGTAATAATAGGTGAGAATGAGTAAGCTTTTCCATTTCTGCATTAGAATATGCCCTTAGGTTAACTCTCTAGTTCTCTTCCCTTGGTTACGCAGTAACGGTAGTAGGTCAAATATATTACTGAGCAACATTTCTGATGATAAAAATGACCCCTGGTTGGTAGATTGCTTCTGGGCTGGAGGAAGTGTAAACACTAGATGAGATGCCATGGCTCTGTGCTTCCCTGAGTGAGATGACTCTTGTCCCCGGCAGCGACTCTGGAGGATGTCCTTATGGAGTTGTTACAAGAGAATTTGGCTCTAGAGGGGCAGGAGACTTTTAGGCCAGGGAGAAATCCTGCACCTGCCCAGGGAGATCTTGTCTCTCCCCATCTGAGCTGCTCCATGTGTGGCCTGCTGTAAGGACCACTCAGAAGAGGAACACTTGGCACGGCCCTGCCGGTGAACTGTGGTTCCTGTCTGATAGCCTTGCAGGCAGACTGGGGCCAAGTGTGGCCTGTGGCAGTCTTTGAATCTGAAGGCTGAGTAGACTCTAGGAACACTCCTGACGGGTGTTGCAGATTAAGTAATGCAGAGAGCCTGGTATACAGTACGTACTTAATATGCAACAACTGTAAGTACTAAATAAATGGCAAATATTATTATTATTTTTTTGTTTTATCTACACTTACCAACTGATAGTGGGCAAGAGATTATTCTAACCCTGAGAAGCCCAGGTAGGGGTATCAGGTTGCCAGATATAGCCCCGTTATGAGACATGAGAAAACACCTCTCGGTAATTCTCAAAAGAGAAGTTATACAAATGTGCATTCAACAAGTATTTATTTGGCATGAACTGCATGCTATTCTCAATACTAGATGTCAGGAGCACCATAGTGGAAAAAATGGACACAGCCCCTGCCCTTGAAGAGTTTATAATAATTAAAGAGCAATTACAGTGCATTGTGATGAGAGAAGAGTGGGGAACTACATATACTTGGGAATCTAAGAAGTCTTTTCAAAGTAAGAACGCCAGCCTTTGGTTCACGGCACCGAATCACAGGCTGGACAGAGACTGGAGCCCTGGCACTCACTGTTCACATGTAGACTGCTGCAATCAGGGACACGCCTCTCTGTATCCACACCCTTGGCTAGTTCCCATCTACAAAGACCTGGGCTTGGACAAATGACTTGCTTTGGGCAATCGGACAATGGCAAGTGAAAAAACTAGAAAAGGGCTTATGCCTGGGGGCTCACTCTCTCATCGCTCTTGGGACCCCTGCCACTGCTGCCATGGGGAGAAGCCCCAGTTAGCCTGCTGGATGATGAGATGTCACAGTGGGGTGGAAACGAGCCATCCCAGCCGAGCATCTTAGGCCGCCAGCCCCCAACCAACCAGGGAGCCGACCGAGATGCAGGCGTGAGATCAACGGAGACCAGCCACACCTGGCTCAGATCGGCAGACCCATTGTGATATTGTGATTAACAATAAGAAATATATATTTGGTCTTTGTCCCTGTTCCTGGTACACGGCTCCTAAAACCCTTGTAATTTCCTAAGTGCTAAGAGCAATGGGAGAATCTTTTGTTATAATAAGTATTATTTTATTATGTTTATTGTATTATTTTGTCAAATAGCTCCAGCTCCTAAAATAGCTCCAGAGTGATAAGGTGAAAGGGATGGCTTGTTATTCATAACAAGCCTCTTTCATCCACCCCTGACTTTATGTTAATGATGAGGGGGTTGGTTGCCTGGGGAAGCAATCATGTGATTAGAGGGTTGGAACTTCCAGGAACCCTTCCCACCTCCAGGGAAGGGAGCGAGGCTGGAGTTTGAATCAATCAGCAATGGCCAATGATTTATTCAACGATGCCTATGTAATGAAGCCTCCATAAAACTCCAGAAGGATGGGGTTCAGAGAGCTTCCAAGTTAGGGAACACATGGAGATACTAGGACAGTGGCGCGCCCAGAGAGGATATGGCAGCTCCAGGCCCCTTCCCACATACCTTGCCCTATGTGTCTCTTCCATCTGGCTGTTCCCAAGTTTATCCTTTTATAATAAACTGGTAATCTAGTAAGTAAACTGTTTTCCTGAGTTCTGTGAACTGCTCTAGCAAATTAACCAAACGTGAGAGGGGGTTCTAGGAACCTCTGATCTATAGCTGGTTGGTCAGAAGCACAGGTGACAATGTGGACTTGTGATTGGCATCTGAAGAGGGGAGGCAGTTTTGTAGGACTGAGCCCTTAACCTGTGGAGTCTGCCACTATCTCCAGACAGATAGTATCAGAACTGAGTTACATTATAGGATACTCCGCTGGTATCACAGAATTGCTTGGTGAGAGAAAGAAACCCCACACATTTGGTGACTAGAGGGGTCAGAGTGAGGAGTGAGAAGGAGACACACAGGTGGAATTTTTCTCCCTTTACAATCACCCAGCTGAGCCCAGCCCAAATTGCTGAAACAGAATTGTGAGCTTATTGTTTTAAGCCACTAAGTTTTGGGGTGATTTTTTAACACAGCTATAGATACCTGAGCCCCAAGGAGTCAGTCCCTGCCCAGGAGTAGGCTGTACTGGAAAAGCCCTGACCCAGGAGTCAGAGAGCCGGCTCCAGTCCTGGGTCCACCACCTGTTCCCTATCGGTCTCAGGGAAGATGCTTAACCCTGCCAAACCTCAGTGTCACCTGATAACAGTCACTCTCCTGTCTACCTCCCAGGGTTGTTGTGAAGATCACACACAGCCACTTGGATCCCTCAAGGGAGCTATTATTAGCACGTCCTGAATGGAAACTGCCAGTAAAGGAACTTTGTTGCCCGATAATCATTAATAATGCCACACGAAGAAAGAGCTGCATTCACAGAGCACTAACTGTGCATCACATTTCTTACACATTTTCTCATTTGATCCTGGTAACACCATTACAAGGTGGATAATACAATCCTATCTTATAGATGAGGATGCTGACATTCAGAGGGGTGCTGTAACTTGCCCAAGGTCACACAGCAGGATATGGGAAGGCAAGCATGGGCTCAGATCTTACGGACTCCAGAAGCCCACTTTCTTCCAGCTCCACCTGCTGCCTCTCTCCTCCAGGGTCTGTGTCATGTCATCACCCTCCTCGTGCCTCAGCCTAGTGAATGCTGGAGTGGGGTGAGCTGTATGCTCCCCAGTTCCAGGCCCTCTGCAAGGAGAGCCTGCAGAAGCTCAGCTGCCCACCAGCATTCGAGGCGGTTCATCAAGGGGCTGGCTCTGCGGCCTGGTTAAGTTTGATGTGCTCCGCTTTAGCAGCCTGGGTTTGGTTCCCAGGCGTAGACCTACGTCACTCATCATCGGTGGCCATGCTGTGGCAGTGACCCACATAGAAAATAGAGGAAGACTGGCACAGACATTAGCTCAGGGCAAATCTTCCTCAAGCCAAAAAAGGAAGATTGGCAATGGATGCTAGCTCAGGGCCAATCTTCCTCAGCAAAAAACCCCCAAAAAACAAAACATAGTTCATCAACAAATTCCACATGTACTCTTGCCTTCCTTTCTAATACCCAGGCGGATTCCCAAGGCCAGTTCAAACACCGCTCTGGATCACCAAAGCAACCTTACAGGAAATAAATGTTACAAGTTTCCCGTTGGTATTTATTACTTAAAGTGTCCACGGGTCTGTCGTATGACAGAGAAGACTGTGCTATCATCTTCTTCTGTGCCTCACTATCCGCTGCTAACCAGGACACAGGAGTGAATGGGAGAAAGGAGCCCTCAGGTCTGGCCCCCCCTCAGCTGGAAGATCATTCAAAGCAGCGTTGCTCTTTGTCAAGAGACTGCTTGGCCCAGAGCTCACGTAGAAATTGGTGGCATTTCCACTGGCCTGCCAGGAGCCCAGTCTGTATCTAGTGGTTCCATTCTGCACGCATACCTACTTCATACTGGGAGCTGGCAATCCCCTATCACTCCATCAGCCTGGGAGCCCACTGTCCTCACACACATCTCTCTAGAGCTCCCTCCTCAGAACCTACAGCACCTGTGTAAACCAAGTGTTGCTGGTCCCAAAAAAGCTGGACAGGCACCATTATAACATGATTTCAAAATAGATGCTTCACTTCTTGTGTCATTTATCTGAATTTAGGGATCCTGATTTCCCAGCATTTTAATAACAGAAATATCCACAATCCATTTGCATTTGCTAATGGCTGGATTCTCTGTTTGTTTCCAGCTATGCTCTTTTTGGTACCATTTCAGCCTCTTTTTCAGAGAACATGCACCAACACCACCCCTCCCCCCAATCAATTGACTTCCCATCTTTCCCTTAAGTGTCTCACTTTGAGGAAAAGATAACTAGTAATTACTGAGTGCCTATTATTCGTCAGGCACTGCTACAAATAACTCAAGGCATTAATTCACCATTCATAAGTAATATTATCCCGTTTTACAGATGAGAAAACTGAGATTCAAAGAGGTCCAGTAACTTGCCAAAGTCATACCGCTGGCAAGCAGCCAAGCTGAGACTTGAACTCAGGCTGGCTCCAGCTCCTGCACTGTCAGCCCCTCCACTACACTCTCCCTCTACAGCATGGCATCAATCCAGACACCAAGGTTAATAAGAAGGGCAAATGAGTACTCAGGGGAGAGAGGCCTTTCACAATTTATCAAGCTATGATGAATACAAGCACAGCATTTGCCTTTAAAAAAAAATCACACTGTAAATAACATTAGCCCAGTTACTTCAAACAAAACGACCGACCTTGAGTGAGTTTTGGTCCAGTTACAAATCACTGTTTAACCTTGGGAAAGTGTTTGTCCCTTTCTGGGTCTCATCAGTGAAGTAAGTGGGTTTAAACTCCAGGATGTACCCTTTGAGATATGAAACTTGGGTTTCTCTTTACTCATCTTATGTTACAGAGAAGGACAGGAAGCTCCTAATGCAAAAGGCCAAGGAGGGTCTGTCTCAGGGAGGAGTGAGACCACTGTGGTTTGGCTGCCCCCTCACTTGCCTTGGGATAACTTGAGACACCTCTGCTGGCTCTTCACTTGGTCTCACTCTCATTTTTCCAAAAGGACAACATATGCTGTCCTTGCAACCCAACTGTAGATTCTTGGCACAAAGCAGTTGTGGGTGGGTGTTTGGCTCTTTTCTTCCTCAAGAACAATGCTCTGGGTAACAGTTCTTTAGCTGATTAGCTGGAGTCCTGAGAACAGAAAGGGACAAAAGATGCATTTGTCATAATATCGAGTCACCAAAGGACTGGAAGGGGTAGAGGCTGCACCAGCATCATGTGGAAGGAAGGGCACAGGCTTTGTTTCCAACCAAGAGGACGTTACTGTGGCCTCGTGGGCAGGGGCTCAACTTGGTGCCTTTGACATTCAGACAGTGCTTTATGATTATGAAGTTCTTTGTGCCACTGGGACCTCACAGAAACCTTGGGCAGTGGGGACAGGAATGGTGACAACGATGGAGAGGATGGTGAAGATGGTGATGACAATGGCAGCTCATGTGCATCGAGCCCTCGTGTACCAGGCTCTGTGCTAACAACTTCACGTGCATTGACTCAGGAAGTTTCCCAACAATTTCAGGAAGTAGAAACTGCTTCCTTGTGCCCGGGGAAGCCAAAGCTTGGAGATGATAAGTCATGTGCTCATAGGAACACAGCAGTAGTAGATCAGGGTTTTGAACTCGGGTCTCTCCCACCCTGGGGCTTTAGCTCTTTATTTTATGGGTGCCGTAGCTGAGGCTTAGAGCCAGCAAGTAGCTCAGAGCTAGTAACGCTAACTCAGGTTTTAAAATCTGCGGAGAAATGAAATGCCCAAGTTGGTGGAAAAAATAGAGAAGGCAAACCGCTGGTTGGTGCCCAATGGAGCTGGGGTAGACCTGAGCCCAAAGTCCTGTGAATGTCCCAGGCCACCTCCTTCTTTCCTCCTCCCTTCATGAGGCATTTCTTTGGGGACAAAACCCCGTGTTCTTCTGTCCTCTCCCGCAATCCCAGGAGTGACCCACCACCATTCCCCTACCTAACTACCTCACCTCTTTCCTACTCTCCTTAAATCCTGCCCTCATGGAGCTTGCAGTCTCTAGGGGAAAGAGATATTAGTTAAGAAATCACATGAGTTAACAAGTACAAACTGTGAATTGCATGTGGTAAATCTCATGAAGAAGTACAGGGAGCCATGACACCTAGACTTGGGGGATCATGGAAGGCTTCCTAGAGAAAGTGACTTTGGATCTAGGAGATGTTGGTCTGGGCCAGAGTTTTCTTTGGATGGTCCTGAGGCAGGGCCAAGTGAGCCTTGAGAAAAGAGGAGAAAGTGGTAGGAGGGTGACGTGTCCTAATACTTTCAGGCCCTCTTGTCTGGCCCCATCCAGATTTGAGCGTGGCTGACAATGGGCTGGCTTGGGGCTCTTCCTCTGGGGCAGTGGTTCTCAAAGGATAGTGCCTTGGCCAGGGCAGCAGCATTACCTGGGAACTTGTTAGAAACGCACATTCTCAGGCCCCGCCCCAGACCTATGGAATTGCAAACTTTGGGGACGGAGCCAACAATCTGTGTTTAACAAGCCCTCCTGGTGATTCTATGACCTGCTAACGTTGAAAGCCATGTTCTAGATGCCAACAGTCAAGTGGATTCACTCGTTAAAAGCATAATAGATCCTAGTTCTCTGCCGCTCTCTCATGTTCTCCACATGGAAGACGAATTCACAGATGATATTCTGAGAGAGGCCTGCTGGGGTCTGTAAGCTGTAGAGGTTAATGGGACAAGTAGTTTGATGGGGTGGGGGTTGGGGATAAAATACAGGGATGTTAGCAATTCTGAGATTAATTGCCCAGGGGTGATACTCCAGAAGCTAAAAGCATGTTATTTGGAAACTGGAAAGAACCCAGCACATCCTGCCCCCTTCCTAATCTCATCTAAGACAAGGGTACCTTGGCCTTCAAAGCAGCCTTTTCCATTGTTGGCTAGTTACGTCTGTGATGAACTCTGCCTCCCTCTGACCTCCTTCTGTTGGTCTTAGTTCTCTGGATTCTTGCAGAGAAACCCTCTCCGCCTTTGCTACGATCTCCGAAGAGTAGCAATCATGCTTATTTACTGTTTATCGTGAAGACAGAATCATTGACCAACCAACGTATAAGACCCTGGACTTACAAATGTTCTTATTAAAGCGAGAGTGAATGTGACAGAAACTTCAACTACACGGGCCCTTCAGCTGGGCCTGCTGACGTGAGAGTGACTACGCAGATTGGCCCACACTCTGGAGAATGGGAAGGTCACAAGAATCTGATTCCTAACTCTGGCCTAAACCTCTGATGTCCCCTAGCTCACTGACGCCTCTTCCATGTGGTTTCTTTCAAGTCTTGTGCTCATGACTTGGCTGGTGAGGAAGAAATTTTTGGACCATATGTTTAAACTATAAGTGTTTTTCAAGGCTATTAACTACTTCACAGCCCAGGATCTACCTAGTTTCAGGAAGAAACAGAACATGTTTCTTGTGTCATTCTGAGGTTCCTCATCACACCCAACCAGTTGTACGTTCATTCACACATTCATGTAACCATCCTGCATATCCAGTCCCACTCCATCCTCCTCAGTCTACCTGCACTTGGGCACTACCCAAGTTCTTCAAACTGAGAAACCAAAGTCAACCCTAGACAAGTTCTACTCCAAAGAATACGCTAACAGAAGACCCAACTCAGGGAAAACGAAATGTGGCAGAGTTAAAAGAGCAGCTTAAATTCCCTTTCAAGCTTGGACTCTCATGCTCTCCTAGCATCCTTTGCAACGTGAGGAAGAAGTCAGGGAGATAATGAGCCCATTTCAGAGAGAGCAAGACTGAAGCCCAGGAAGAAATACAACACAGGGACCTGCCTCTCAGCCCGGTCATCCCATCACCAATCAGTGGCCCCCAGGCCTGGGAAGGCTGTCGGGGACACCACTATCTGGAGATGATGTCAGCCCTCGAGTGATGATAGGGAATTTATCAACCAACATAAAACATCAAAAGAAACTTACTATGAAATGGGGCTCTGACACTTCTTGCATAAAGATGGTCTTTGGAGAAACATCGAGATAAAAGCTCACTCCTCTGGGACTGGAATCACAGCTTCTCTATGCTCTTGACGATGTCGGACAAAAATGCAACCACATGCTCTTAAACTGGCTTTGCACCAAACGCTGGAGAGAAAGCTCATCTGCCCACCACCTCATAACAACCAGAGCCAAATCTATGTTCCATTTTTACCAAAAAAAGGCTCCATCATACCACAAGAGTCCATTGAATTCAAACCCCTTTACAGAGGAAGCAAAAGACTTCCTAATCTCAAGCAAAAAATGCCAGCTATGTGCTCCCACAGGGTTCCAGTGCCCGGGAGGCGCAGGGCACCAGGCTATCACAATAACCTCTCAGCTGATCTACAATTCAATCCTCTTTTGTGCAAAACTCCAGACACTGTCCAACAGTTCAGATCCAGGCTTCAATCCCAGGATAGTCCACTCTGTGCTCACCCCAGAAGCGTTCCCTGACCTCACAGGCAGACTCAGAAATCTAGAAAGACTCGAGTTGGAGGCAAGAGACTGGCCACATAGCTCTAGCTCTCTTCGAGAGGGGAGCTGGATTTCCAATTTGCTCTAGTAGGTGCTGCCTCCTATGTACCAGGCACAGGAGCGGAAGGGTGTGGGTGAGCGGAGGGAGGGGCAGGCAGAGAGAACTATGAAGCCGTCAAAGAGCTGATAGACATAACCTAGACTAAGCACGCATATAGCCAAAAAAAAGTGAGCCAGGCAGCCACAGTGTGAGCAGCAAGTGCTTTATGGTAGGTCCTTTAGGTGTCAGAGGAAAGGCTAGGTAGTTCCAGAAGACGCACGTGACCTGGGACAGTGGATAACCTGTCAATTTCCCTGGGAAATGTCAATCTCCTTTCCTCTGCCCCCACCCCCAGCCCTAATCCCACCATCATATTTACTTTTGTGCCCAGCTCCGTGCCCTGTCCCTCCATAGTTCACTATAACATAGTTTTTATCAGCACTGGGGTACCTGGTGCGTAGTATTTTATTTAGGCTTATAAGGAGCTATAAAAAAACAAAAGATGACATAAATCATAATGATTATCCATGATGTATTGTTAAACCAAAAAAGCTAGATGTAGAAGCAATGTGTAGAGTGGAATTCCATCTTTATCACCACTGCCACAAATGGAAACGACTATGTCCATGTGTATCAACTGTACCAGATGAAACGTCTGTTTCTGTAAGTGAAAAATCATAAAGTTTACAGAAGAGTGATTAAAATCTGCTCCTGCCTCTCCCTGCATAGAAACAGAGACAATTGCTTTCTACTCCTTCACAAGGGGCAGGAATAACTCAGAACCCGGTACAGGCGACCACGGGGTAACATGAGGGCATAAGCCCTGCTTGGGTAAAGAGTTGGGAAAGCTGGTGAGGCTTGACTAGCCACCGGCATCACGCAGCCATCCCCAATGGCTGGCAGATGATAATTCAAAGAGACATTTCCTCTTGGCCCTGCTTCTCCCTGAGAGACTGAAGGCCAATCCCTAAACCCTGAGCAAGGCAGACACCTGGGGCCAAGGGGAGTGTTGAACTGCGGGTCTGGGGCCAGGGCTCTGTCCTAGAGGTCTGCCTCTCCCCTCTCCATGAGCTCGCTGGGACTGACCCAGATGAAGGCCTTGCCTTAGGCTCTGACCCATACACCTTCCAAGACAGAGTGGTGGGAATATAAGCTCACCAGGCAAAACTAACTAGACTTCTGAGGAACAAAACTGCCCAAAAAGAACAACAAACTAGGCAATCTATATACACCATTTGAATCAGAAATATTATAACCAGCAGACTGAGAATGTAAATAAGGATGAGAAATATACTTAGTAAGATTAAAAATAACACGAAATTATTTTAAAAACTAGAAATACTATATATTAAAAATATAATATAGATAGTTGAAAAAATAACAGAAAATTAGGCAAAAATATATTTTTTAGGTAAACACAAAAAATACAAGGCATAAAAGAAAAAATAGTAAATCAGCCTTCATCAAAATTAAAAACTTTTGCTCTTGAAAAACACTGTTAAGCATATAAAAGGCAAAAACGTAATCGATGGACACAGCTGCAGAAATTGCTGAGCTGGAAGATCAGACTGAGGAGCTCTCCCAGTAAACAGCAGGGAAAGAAAAAGAATAGAAAAGTTAAACAATGGAGGACAGAAGTAGAAGTGCCAACAGCTGGATAATAGGAGTTCTAGAAAAAGACAAAAAAATAGAAATAGAAAATATTTGAAGAAAAAACAGATACGTTTCCTCCAATTAAGTAAAAACAAAGGACCTCAGATTGAAAGGGCCACAGAGTGCTAAACCAGAGATATGAGGGAAAATCGACCCCGTATTACAGACCATCATAGACAAAACAAAGAAAATCCCACAGGCTTCTGGAGAGACAGAGCGGATCACCCAGAAAGGAACAAGAACCAGATTGACATTAGGCTTCTCAACAGTGACAATGAGGTGAGAAAACAATGGAGTACCAAATTTAATAAATTAAAGGAAAGGATTCTTTTTTTTTTTTTTTTTTAAAGATTGGCACCTGGGCTGACAACTGTTGCCAATCTTTTATTTTTTTCTTTCTCTGCTTCATTTCCCAAACCCCCCCAGTACATAGTTGTATATCTTAGTTGCAGGTCCTTCTAGTTGTGGGATGTGGGATGCCACCTCAACGTGGCCTGACAAGTGGTGCCATGTCAGCGCCCAGGATCCGAACCCTGGGCTGCTGCAGCGGAGCGGGCAAACTTAACCACTCGGCCACGGAGCCGGCCCCAGGAAAGGATTCTTGAATCTAGAATTTTATATCCAAACACATTGTTACTCAAATATAAGGGCATAATAATATTTTCAGGCATATAAATATCCAGTTTGCCACATAAAGGTTCTCCTTGAAAATACTTTTGGAGAAAATAGTCAAATAAGTGAGAGTTTATCAATAATAACATAACTAAATTCTAAACAATGTAAATATGATGGCATCTAGAGGTAGGAGAGACCAAAGTACATGAAAGCTTCCTAAATACTTGTCTTCTTTAGGAGAAGACATATCTATCAACTTCCCACCCCATCCCCTCAAAAAAGGAGGAAAAGGAAATATATATAAAAGGATACATAGGTTAAAAAAATAGATTAAAATAGGTACAAAAACTAAGATAGTAGCAAAATTCAAATATAATAATTACAGAAATGAAAATGTACTAAGCAACAAAAACACTGCCAAATGCTGTTTAGAAGAGGCATGTCTAAAGCAGGAGAACATGAGTCGAACGCAAAAGGGTGAAAAAAGGTTTATCATGTGAACACTTGCTAAAAGAAAGCTGGTGAGTTACTATCAGACAATATAGAATATAAAACGAAAAGCACCATTAGACAAAGAGGGTCACTACAAGAATGATAAAAATTCAATTCCTAAAGAAGATATTCAAATTCTAATAAATTGACCTCTAAATATTTAAAGCAAAAATTGTTAGACCTTTAGAAAGAATCTGACAATTCCACATTTTAAGAGGAGATTCAAACACATTTCTCTCTGTTGTTAGGTCAAATAAACAAAATCAACAAAGATACAGAAATTTGAACAATAATATTAACAAGTTTAATCTAATAGACATATATAGAAGTCTTTATCTAATAGAGAATATATATTCTTTTCAAGCACACATGAAATATTTACAAAGCTAGCTTTATTGATTTCTAAATAATAAATATAATATAGATCAGAGGTGAGCAAACTATCGCCTACAGGCCAAATCCAGCCTTCTATCTGCTTTTGTAAATAAAGTTTTATTAGCACACAGCCATACCCATTCATTTACATATTGTCTATGGCTACTTTTAGCTACAATGGAACAGACCATGTGGCCCACAAAGCCTAAAATACTTATTATCTGGCCATTTACAGAAAAAGTTTCCTAACCCCTGATATAGACCATATTCTATGATCAACACACAATTAAGTTAGAAGTTAATAACAAAATGATAAATTTTAAAATTTCATATTTTTGGAAATTATAACAGTACAAACTTAAAAGTTCTTTTAAATAACTGAGTGAAATAAGAAATCATGGGAATTTAAAATATTTAGAACTGGGGGTTAAGATATAGAAGGCAGAAGCAGATCATTGTACTCACTGTAACAGTTTAAAAAATGGATAAACTGAAAAAATTGCATTTCTTTTTAGAGACACTAGAAAGCTATGGATACAAAGAAGTCTAAAGGAACTGAATTCGAGAGCAGAAAGAACCCTTCCAAGGTGAGGGAAGACGGGCGACTGCTTTCGTCCCTGAGGGCATTTGCTGAGTCTGAGCATCGACTGACAGAGACTGGACTCGTCAGAGCAGAGGCAAATCTGCTCTGAGAGAGAACGGGAAACCAGCCAGCTTTTAGTGGCCACGTGGGCTGGCTTGACAAAGTAGAATTTGGAGAAGCCTCCCATGCACAGCCCGTTTTCCCCACCGCCAGGGCTCCCCGCAGGATGTTTGCTCTGTGCTGGGGGCTAGACTGGAAATTCAAAGCAAGGTTTCCTGAGACATTATTATGCTCGGGAAAGAAAAGTGCACGAAGGAGGGCCTGCAATAAACACAATATTGGCATTACTCTTGATATTTGAACTACAGGTAAACTCATCCGGCTCCATATCAGTCTGAAGTAATGAGGCCATCATCTTAGCTGCTCGAGATAGGAAGGGTCGTTCTCTCCCTGGGGGAAAATGACATCTACTTCAGACTCTATGGCTATTAGACACCATGTAAAAGATAGAGAGAGAGAGAGATAATGCAAAGAAGTAGAAAATGTGACCTGTAATCAAGAGAAAAAATAGACAATAGAAACAGTCCTACAGGTGACCCCCACGTTAGAATTAGCAGACAAAGACTTTAAAATAACTGTTATAAATATGTTTAAAAAAAAACAGAAGAAAAGATGGACAAAACATAACAAGATGAAGAATGTCAACAGAGAAATTGAATTGCTAAAAAAGAACAGGGATATCCCACAATTGAAAAAAGACAATATTTTAAATTGACAATTCATTAATCCATCTTTGCATTCTCCCTCTGCTTCACTCCAGGTCACCTGTCTTTCCTGGTGTGCACATGTCTAATGCCCCAAGTTTTGCAGCTGCCACCAGGCTGGATCTGGCTGCCAGTGGAGCTTATATTTGTGGATCCCACAGGACTGTAACAAACAGAAACAGTTCTTAACCACCTATCCCCCTAGGGCACAGTGCAGAGGCACCAGACTGAAACACCCAGTTTTTCTGTGAAAGAGGCCTATTTACAGATCTTAAAAGCTGCAGCCTGAGAGTCAGGTTCTAACTTAACACACATCTAGAGGACAATTGCAATCCTCTCCAGAGACCCAGGAGGTTGGTAGGCACCATCTTTGTGCTTTTCCTCTGCCCTACTCCAGGGCTCCAGTGTCTCCACAAAAGGAGCTTGTGCACCCCTCTGGTACCCCAGCTTTTGTGCCTGGCATCCAAAGGATACATCCCTTGATGGCCTGACTCTGGTGGCCAGTGGGGCTTGTGTTCACAGTTTCAATGGGACAGTAGCAAACAAAGAAACAGTTCTTCATTGGCTACTAAACAACAAATGAGTCAAAGAGGAAATCAAAAGAGAAATTAAAAAAATATCTTGAGACAAATGAAAATGGAAATACAACATACCAAAATTCATGGGATGCAGGAAAAGTCATTCTAAGAGGGAAATTCATAGCAATAAACATCTACATTAAGAAACTAGGAAGATATGAAATAAACAACCTAACTCTACACCTCAAGGAACTAGAAAAAAAAGAACAAACTAAGCCCAAATTTACTAGAAAGAAAGGAATAACAAAGATCAAAGTGGAAATAAATGAAGCAGACACTAGAAAGACAATAGAAAAGATCAATGAAACTAAGAGCTATTTTTTTTAAAAGACAGACAAACCTTTAGCTAGACTCACCAAGAAGAAAAGAGGAAGAACTCAAGTAAATAAAAGTAGAAATGAAAGAGGAGATGTTACAACTGATCCCATAGAAATACAAAACATTATAAGAGACTACTATACATAATTATATGCTAACAAATTGAACAACCCAAAAGAAATGGATAAGTTCCTAGAAACATGCAACCTACCAAGACTGAATCATGAAGAAATAGAAAATCTGAACAGACCAATAAACTCACACATATGTGGTTAATTAATTTACAACAAAGGAGCTGTGACTGTACCATGGAGAAAAGATAGTCTCTTCAATAAATGTGTTGGGAAAACTGGACAGCCAGATGCAAAAGAATGAAAGTGGACCACTATCTCACACCATACACAAAAATCAACTCAGAATACATTAAAGACTTGAATGTAAGGCCTACAACCATAAACTCCCAGAAGAAAACATAGGAGGTAAGCTTCTTGTACATTGGTCTTGGAGGTGATTTTTTTAGATTTGATAGCAAAAGCAAAGGCAACAACAGCAAAAATAAACAAATGGGACTGTATCAAACTAAAAAGCATCTCTACATCAAATAAAATCAACAAAATGAAAAGGCAACTTACCAAATAGGAGAAAATATTTGTAAATCATATATATCTGATAAGGGGTTAATCTTCGAAATATACAAAGAATTCATACAACTCAATAGAAAAAAAACACCATACAATTTAAAAATGGGCAGAGTATCTGAATAGACATTTTTCCAAAGGAGACATACAAACGGCCAACAGGTACACGAAAGAGTACTCAACATCACTAATCATCAGGGACATGCAAATCAAAACCACAATGAGATATCATCTCACACTTTTTAGAACGTCTATTATCAAAAAGACAAGAAATAACAAGTGTTGGCAAGGATATGGAGGAAAGGGAACCCTGTGCACTGTTGGTGGGAATGTAAATTGGTGCAACCACTATGGAAAACAGTATGGAAGTTCCTTTAAAAATTAAAAATAGAGTTACTATATGATGCATAAATTCCACTTCTAGGAATTTATTTATCCACAGGAAACTAAATCACTATCTTGAAAAGATATCTGCACCCCCATGATCACTGCAGCATTATTCACAGTAGCCAAGACATGGAAACAACCTAAGTGCCCATCAACGGATGAATGGATAAAGAAAATGTGGTATATATATATACAATGAAATATTATTCAGCCATAAAATGAAGGAAATCCTGCCATTTGCAACAACATAGATGAAGCTTGAGAGCATTAGGCTAAGTGAAATAAGTCACACAGAGAAAAAGAAATACTATATCACGTCAGTTACATGCGAAATCTGAAAAAAACCAAAGTGATAGATGCAGAGAACAGATTGGTGGTTGCCAGAGGCAGGGGTTGGGGGTGGGCAAAAATGAGTGAAGTTTGAAAAAAGATACAAAGTTCCAGTTTTAAGATAAATAAGGCCTGAGCATGTAATGTACTGCATGGTGACTATAGTTAACAATACTGTATCATATATTTGAAATTTGTTAAAAGAGTAGTTCTTAAAAGTTCCCATCACAAGAAAAAAATATTTGTAACTATGTGTGCTGATGGATGTTAATTAAATATATATGTATAATAAATATATATGTATCATAAATATATATATCAAATGATTTTGTTGTACACCTGAAACTAATACAGTTATATTTCAATTATATATCAATTAAAAAAATTTAAATCCCAATTTGTTTTATGTTGTCATACTACACAAGACATTCTCTTATCACTACCCAATAAAACTGGAAATCAATATAAAAAATAGCAAAAAACATTTTCTTTTAATTTAATGCTGATAATAATTTATTCTGCATTCCCCCTAGTCATGTCCAGTGCTAAGCATTTCTCATGTAGAATTTCATTTAAAAAAAGCAAAGAAAGAAAGAATTCATTGACTAGGCTTAATGGCAGATTGGACACAGCAGAAAAAAAGACCAGTGACCTTGAAAACTGGTTAGCAGAGTGGTTAAACAAGACACAAAAAATGCTAACTTTTTTTAAAGATTGATAATTTTGACAATATTAGATTAAGAACTATGCTCATCAAAACATTAAAGAAAATGAAAAGACAAGCTACAATGGGGAGAAGATATTTGGAATGCCTAAAATTGACAAAGGACTAGATCCATAATATATAAAGAACTCCTACAAATCAATAAAAAAGAAACAGCTAAATTTAAAAATAGGCAAAGCCATGAATAAAGCATTTCACAAAAGAAGGAAAACATTTGATCAGTAAACATATGAAGAGATATTCAATCTCAGGGAAATACAAATTTAAACCACAACTAAACATCACTACACACCTATTAGAATGTCTAAAATTAAAAAGGCCAACCAGCCCAAATGTTGGCAAAATGTGGAGAAACCAGAACTCTCATATACTGCTGATGGGAGTGTAAAATGGCTCAACCACTTTGGAAACTAGTTTGGCTTTTACCTAAAAATTTAACCAAATGACCTAGCTATTCCACGCCTAGGTATTTACCCAGGAGAAATGAAAGCATATGTCCATACAAAGACTTGTTTACAATGTTCATAGCTGCTTTATTTGTAATCGCCAAAACCTGGAAACAACCCAAATGTCCATGCACAGGCGAACGGACAGCAAACAATGACCATCTACACAAGGGAATACTCAGCGACAGAAGGAAAAAACTTGATACTTGCAACAACATGAATGAGTCTCAAAATAAATATGCTGAAAGATGCAGATCAAAAAAGCATACCATTTATATAAAATTCTAGAACATGCAAACTAAATTATATAGAAAGGGAAAGCAAATCAGTAGTTATCTGAGTATGGGGAAGGCGGGGAGGAGCGGGAGGGAGGGACTACAAGGGGCCACGAGGAAACTTTTGGTGGTGATAGATATGTTCATTATCTTGATCCTGGTAAGGATGTCATCAAATTACACACTTTAAAAATGTGCAATTTACTGTATGTCAAGGAAAAAAGCTTGCTGTAGTGTGACTCTAAGAGAACAGAATAATTCCTCTCAGAGAGAAAAACCTTCTTTTTATGGAAACACCTCAATGGGCCTTCTTGCTTGGAAAAGGTGAGGCTCCTTGGGCTGGCCTAGGAGAGGATTGAGACCACAGCAGAATCACCTGCTTTGTGAAATAAAACAGCAGGAATTTTTCATTTTATGGGACTTGTCAAAATTTCAGAGAAGACGATAATATGAGAAAGAAGTCCCCAGAAAAAGTGAGAAGAACCCATAAAACACGGTAGCCAGCGGCGCCTATGGAGAAAGATGGCCAGTGAGAAATTCTCAGGGGTGGGGCTGGTCATAGAACTTTGATATGTCATATTCATGTTTCAATTGTTCCTATTCTGTGAATTAGCTTCCCTCCACAATAAAACCTTTAGATAAATCTGTTCCAGACATTGGCCTTGGATTAATGGTGTTTGGGGGAATCAAAGAGGAGGGGACAGTTCTGGAGATCAGGCGAAGCAGAGAGGAATTGTGAGAGCCACAGGGATGATTGGGGAGCAAACTGGAAGCAGGAATTCGAGTAGCAGCTGGAGGACATAAGCATTCCCTGCAGAAATGTTTGAAATGGTGGGAGATAGACCTCTCTGCAGTGTGTAGGATGGAGAAATGAATCATTTTACTTGAGTATTAAAGGAAAGGGTGACTCCAGAGATTGGTGGACATGGGCGTGTCCAGTTAGACCTAAGACACCCTTTGGGGAAGGCCACTCTGGACCATGCTAGCTGGCCCAGAGGTGACTAGACAGGAACTGGGCCACCTACAGACTATGATGCGAATGTGATTGAATGTGTCAGTGCATCCCTGCTCTTTAGGCCAATCCCCAAGCCATTCTGAGTCCCCTAAATTGTCAATGACCTTTCTCCCTATCTCTCTTTCCTTCTCATGTTAAAAAAAACCTGGAAGATTGTTAGAATTTTCACTTTCTCCCCAGCTTCATTCTTTCCCTGTCTGGACCAAAACTAATCCAACTCTTCCACTCTACTTGCCCCTCTTAGTCCACTCCAAATATGAGCTACCAGATCCTTCTATTATTATTCAATTTCTCTCAAGTTCCCTCCTTCCTCTACTAGAATATAGTTCACCAGGAGTTTCAACTGTGAAACATCAAGAAAGAGAATATCAATACAATGGGGTGGAGGGAAGTGGGTGTGAGAAACACATTTCCCCCAAATGCCCTTCATTAGCCATCCACGTATCTGGGCAACAGGTTTGGAAGGACTTTAAGGTCGATGTTTAAGTTGATCATACCAATGGCAAGACAGGTCCCCTAATAACAGCAACAACCAGAACACAACCACCTCACACATGTACAAGTGGCTTAGAGCTTACCCATATGTCCACACATTTAGCTTGTGAGGTTCACATATCCTTGTTAGGCTGTTATATTATTCTCCTTTCTCACATGAAGAAATTGAAGCTCAGGAAGGTTAAATCGCATCCCCAGTTCTTCTAAGTCCAAAACACTCTGTCTCTCTACCATCTAGGATGCTATCCCTAAATAAGTACAGTCTATCGGGACTTTTCAATTGAGGATTATTAACCTGGGCCCCAAGGAGGGGATGCCCAAAGAGGGTAGTCTATAAACATCTTTGAGAAAAAGTTGCAACTTTTTTCAAGCTTTTTTTTTTCAGTGAGGAAGATTTGATCTGATCTAACATCCATTGCCAATATTCTTCTTCTTTTTTTTTTTTTTTTTTGCTTGAGGAAGATTAGCCCTAAGCTAACAACTCTGCCAATCTTCGTCTATTTTTTATGTGGGTCACTGCCACAGCATGGCTTGACGAGTGGTGTAGGTCTGTGCCCAGGATCTGAACCTGCGAACCCAGGCCACCAAAATGGAGTGTGCCAGACTTAACCACTACACCACGGAGCCAGCCCCTTCAATCATCTCTAACTGAAATTTAGCATTTCCTTCCATTATGAATGTGGGCAACAAGCCACAGTAGGGTTAGCTGCACTGGTGACTTTGTCTCCAGCAGAAATCACACATTTTCATGTCTGTGCTGTTGTTGCACGTCTCAAAACATTGTCTATACCCCTCAGGACTTCAGAATTATGACTGCCATTAGGTTCCCACTGGACCTTGTTGTTACAGAGTGTATCAAGAAACAAGTAAGCACATATATTACCATATCACCACTTTAATATTCTAGTAACTGTAATTAAATACCATTGGTTTCCTTTGTAATGCTATGTATTTTATTCATTTAAAAACATTATTCTGAGGAAGGATCCATAGGTTCCAGATGATTGCCAAAGGGGTTTATGGCACACATAACACACACACACAGGTGCACACATATGCACATACATACATACACACAGATTGTGAGTTCCTGATCTAAAGGATGCAGGACATGGTCAGGAATTATGTTTTCATCTTGCTCCTGTTTGCCATACTGTATTGCAGATATTTATGCCTTTCCTTCCTTGCTGGCCTGTGAGTTCTTACAAAGCAGGAACGGTGTCTCATATGTCTTGGGGTCCTCGGTGCCTAGAACAGTGTTTGGCATTCATTGAGCCATCATTGTGTATAAAGCTCAAGTCCCATTGGCTGAGGCATAAGAATGGAGAATTTAGAGCAATAATTCATTCACCTGCTAGTTTGAATATTCAGTCATTCATTTAGAGAATTGTCCAATGGCTACTCAATGCCAGCCACTGTGGTAGGCTCTGGGGACAACAGGAAAAATGAGACCCAAGTCCTTAATCTCCTGGAGTGCCCATTTCAGCTAATGGGAAGAAGAGAACACAAGATGTCTGAAGACAGACAGATGGGAATGAGGTCCCTTGTTTTGGAGAGTCACGGGGAAGACACAGTTCTTAAATCTGTATTCATCAGCTCTGTCTAGCCAAAAGGTCACTGGGCAAGAGTAACCACGGGACTAGACAATGTAGGTGGCTCTTCCTAAGAGGAAAAGCCTGTGGGGTTCGCATGAGGACGGTTTACCTTGTTGTGTGGTTGCTGGTCTTGCCTAGTAAACTCTGAGAAAAGGTTAGCCCTCCATTGCCCCAGGTGTTTCAGGGGCTGGCCTGTCCACAGACAGCAAGATGTATGTCTGCTCTCTCTGGAGTTCCAATCTGGTTCAAGGATTCTATGATGCTATCAATTAGAATGTACAAAGTTGCCTAGATACCTTAGGGCTTCTTTTTCTTGTAAGAGACAGGAGCTGGGAGACAAGTTGGTTGGGCGACCTCTTCAAACCTATGAAACGTGCTGAGAGACCAGCGCGTGGGAGAACGTGGTGGCACAGCTACCTGAATCTCCGTGCCTGACCATCTGTTCAGCCAAGATGGCAAAGGAAGAGACTCTCAGTAGAACCAGGGGTGAGAGGGGCTGGGAGCTGGGGGTGTCTTAAGGAATGGGAGGACTGGAGAACGATAACAACGACAACAAGTTTTGGGGTTTACTAAGACAAAATCCGGGAAAGTAAGACATTTCCTCATAGAGGCATAACCGCAAAATACAAAAAAATAAATTTAATAAATCCATACCACATCTCCACAGAGAGATATAACCTTAAAATTCCAAAAATTCATTTTGGTAAATCTAGTACCCTCCCATAGCAGTATCTCCACACATGTTTACTGAACGTATGAAAAAACATCTCCCAAGGCACTTCAGCTCCCTCATCGGCCCCTAGCCCCGGCTGGCCTCTCTCTTAGCCTCCTCCAGCCTCCACCATTCTGTCTAACGTCCTGCTTCAGCAAATGGTGACAATTAGCACTAGGAATTAAGTACATAAATCAAAATAAAATCATCATGGATGATCTGGAAGATCATTTGCATTCTGTTTCCCATGATAATGGTCTCCACTTTTTCCAAGGAAAATTTCTTGGAACACTTTATTTTTCAATTATGCCTCCACCCAATAAGTATCTGATAAGAACAGCACAATGCTGGGTTCACTGAGGCAATACAAAAATGCACCTAACAAAGAGCTTATAACCCGCTAGGCCAGATAAGAAAGGCGTACAGATAACCGAGGCAAACTAGAAAGTCACAGGTGGTTCAGATAAAGTGGCGGATCAAAAAAGAAAGAGAGAGGATGTTCACTGGAGAAATGGTCAGGGACAAGCCAATTCCACTTTGTTCTGGAGGGCAGAATGGAGACTAATGGGGCATGTGGGAGACGCCAGGTTCCAGGGCGGTCAAGGTCAGCTTGGAGGTCAAAAGGACTTTCTGTCACCTCCAGCTGTTTAAAAGCATGTGGTAAATGCCCAATCCACGAAGTATTCATTCAAATGAAATTGAATAATTTGTTAAAGATATCGTAGAAGATATTCCATTTATTTCCCCCTGTGGAAGGAAGTTTGGACTAAAGAGATGCTCTCAGCAATTTCTGACTCCACATGTCCCTTATTCCATCAGCAGAGCATGAAGTTATCAACAGAGCCTCCCAGATGAAATATTAATACCTCATGAAAAGATTCTTGGGAAATCAAACATTTTTTATTCATTTACTGGATTTCATATACCTAAGAGTCCTTAAAACAACTATCAACAGTAGCAACACAAACCAGATGTAAAATGAAAAACAGGTGCCCCAAATGGCACCCTTCCCCAAGACACAAGCATATTGAGAAACAAAACCCTACAGGGTGCTGATATGACTCACTTTAGGCATGAATAGATTCCTACAGGGCTCCCTGGCAATCAACCCTTCTTCATCCTGGGGCTGAATGCTCCAAAGTCTTTGTTCTCTTCACATTTGAAGTCGACATGACAAGTTAAGGTCACGTTAGATTAGATCTCCAGTTTGTTGCATGAGTCTCTATCCCTCTCCACTGTTCATCCACAAGTAGAGGGCCCAATCCCGGCCAAGCGATGGCTGAAGCATCCCCGTGGGGAACTCAGCCAGTCAGGTCACATGGGCAGATCACGTATATGCTTCCGAGTCCAGCAGCCGCGGGACCCAAAGCCAGCGAGAACTAACAGCTCAGGCCTCAGCTGAAAACTTTGCTAAAAGGGGATCTCTTGGGTCCAACAATTTGATTTTACAAGTTGGCTCATCTTTGGCCCAAATATGCCAAATAGAGATGCCATTTAATGCCCTTGAAAAGCAGTAACAAAATGCTAAGAGTGCCCGAGAACCTGGGGTTCTCTTTCAGCCATCCAGAAGGTGAAGTCAGCCAGAAGCTTGCCTGTTGGTCCCTGACCAACTCATCTGCCAGCGGCAGGGCTGGTCAGTACCCAAGGTGCATCAGCCCAACCTCGAGGGACTGCTAGTTCTTCCATGCCTGCTGTAATCTCTTGGCCACAGCAGTGATCAGAGCTGCTCCCTTTCCACTTCCATCTTCTGACAGCATGAATGTCACATCACATCGAGGGGCTAGTTCTTTCACAGTTTCCTGCAATATCCGAGAAAAGCTATGAAAAAGAGAAAGAGAAACACCATCAGCTTTTACATATCGGATCAACATATTTATGAATGATGCCAATCTAGTTTGTTCCTTCCCGTTTGCTTCTCAAGGCTCTAGAATAGCTTCTTACACCATTTCTTAAATAGCTGTTTTAATTTTACCTTTTTTTGAGCAACTACTAAGAGCAGAGAACATTCTAGACGTTTTACATGCAGAACGTCAAAGTGTAATAAATAACAGTTTGAGGGGCCGGCCTGGTGGCGCAGCAGTTAAGTGCGCATGTTCCACTTCCGCGGCCCGGGTTCGCCGGTTTGGATCCTGGGTGCGGACATGGCACCGCTTGGCACACCATGCTGTGGCAGGCGTCCCACGTTTAAGTAGAGGAAGATGGGCACGGATGTTAGCTCAGGGCCAGTCTTCCTCAGCAAAAAGAGGAGGATTGGTGGCAGATGTTAGCTCAGGGCTAATCTTCCTCAAAAAAAAAAAGTTTGAAAATAATTATTACTATCTTCACGACATAAATAAATTGATGCTCAAAAGTTAAGAAACTTGTGCAAGTTTGTATAACTAGTAAGTTTATTAGGATTTGAACCAGACCTTTTTCCAAATTCTACCTTTTTATTGTTCAAATTTTCCCCCAATTTTTATTTCGAAAATTTTCAAACTTAGAGAAAAGTTGAAATAATAGCTCAGTGGAAACCTGTACACCCTCTTCCTAGACTCAAAAAAAGTTAAAATGTTGCCCTATTTACTTTCTCCACCCATTCCTTTATCCGTCCCCACCTCCACTAGTTTTCCGCCAAAGCACATAGTCTCAACCACAATGATACTTGGCCTCTCTCAGCTGTCTCTTGAAACATTAAATCCGTTTGAATGGACATCTTCGGAGTCAGTTACGAGGCCAGTCTCTGGGGTCTAAGTATGTTTACCAGAGGCCTGCGCATCTAGGCCTTAGGTCCTGGGATCCTGGGTTACTGTGAATGGTACAGACGGTGGTCATCTCTGAGGGCCAGCATGCCAGGATAGGTTCTGAACCCGACTCTAACACACAGCCAGTGTGTGACTCTGGCCAACCACTGATGCTCCCTGGGGCCCTACTGGTTAAGCGGGAAGAGAAGGTCTGAGGTCTTATTGAAGGCACAGTAGGTTGGTTAGCCCCAGACTTTCTGGAAGAAAGGAGAAAATGGCTTGGCAGTCTCTGATCAGTCAAGTCTGTCTTTATTTTATTTTTTAAGTTTTTGAAACCTGTACAATTCAGTGGTTTTTAGTGTATTCACAAAGTTGTGCAACCATCACCACTATCTAATCCCAGAACATTTTCATCATCCTAAAAAGAAACCCTACACACATAAATAATCACTCCCCCTCCACGCCAACCCCCAGGAGCCTCAGCAATCATTAATCTACTTTCTATCTCTACTGATTTGCCTATTCTGGACATTTCATGTAATGGAATCATATACATAGCGTATAGTCTTTTGTGTCTGGCTTCTTTCACTTAACATGATATTTTTCAAGGTTTGTCAAAGTTGTAGCATGTGTCAGTACTTCGTTCCTTTTTATGAGTAATATTCCATTGTATGGACATACCACATTTTGTTTATCCATTCATCAGTTGGATATTTGGGTTGTTTCCCCTTTTGGCTATCATGAATAATGCTGCTAAGAACATCCAACAAGTTTTTGTGAGAACAAGTTTTCGATTCTCTTGGGTACAACTGGGAATGGAATTGCTGGGACATATCATAACTTTACGTTTATCTTTCTTAGGAACTCCCAACTGTTTCCCACCAGCAATGTATGAGCACTCCAATTTCATCACATCCTCATCAACACTTATTATTGTCAGTCTTTTTTATTATAGCCATCCTAGTGGGTGTGAAATGGTATCTCATGGTTTTGATTTGCATTTCCCTAGTGACTGGTGATAAAGAGCATCTTTTCACATGCTTATTGGCCATTCGCAGATCTTCTTTGGAGTGAAACCTATTTAAACCCTTTGCCCATTTGTTAACTAGGTTACTTCTCTTTTCATTGTTGAGCTGTAAAAGTTCTTTATATATTCTAGATATAAGTCCCTCATCAGATATATGATTTGCAAATATTTTCTCCCATTGTGTCTTTTTACTTTCTCTGGGTGTCCTTTGAAGTACAAAAGTTTTTAATTTTGATGAAGCCAAATTTATATATTTTTTTGTTGTTGCTTATGCTTTTTGATTTCATATTTAAGAAATCATTGCCTAATATAGTTTTAGCTCTTAAATTCAGGACTTTGATCCATTTTGAGTTAATTTTTGTACATGGCATGAGGTAGGAGTCCCACTCTGTGTTTTTGCATGTGGATATCCAGTTGTTGCACTACTTGTTGAAAAGAATACTCCTTCCCCCATTGAATGGTTTTGGCATCCTTGTTGAAAAGTAATTGTCCGGGGCTGGCCCAGTGGTGGAGTAGTTAAGTTCACATGCTCCACTTCTGCAGCCCAGGGTTCATGGGTTCGGATCCTGGGCGTGGACCTACACACCGCCATCAAGGCAAGCTGTGGTGGCATCCCACATACAAAATAGAGGACGACTGGCACAAATGTTAGCTGAGGGACAATCTTCCTGAAGCAAAAAAGAAGAAGATTGGCAACAGATGTTAGCTCAGGGCCAATCTTCCTCACAAAAAGAAAAGAAAAGCAATTGACCATAAATGTGTGGGTTTACTTCTGGACTCTCAATTCTATTCCAATGATGTATATGTTTATCCTTATGTCAGTATCACACTGTCTTGATCATCATAGCTTTATAGTAAGTTTTGAAATACAGTCATGTGAATTCTCCAATTTTGTTCTTCTTTGAAGATCGTTTTGATTATTCTGAATTCCTTGCATTTCCATATGAACTTTATGGATGATCAACTTGCCAATTTCTGTAAGGAAGTCTGCTGGTATTTTGACACTGATCATGTTGAATCTGAAGATCACTTTTGGAAGTATGGCTATCTTAACAATATTAAGTCTTCTGACCCATTAACACAAGATATCTTTCCATTTATTTAGGTCTTCTTTAATTTCTTTCCATGATGTTTTATAGTTTTCAACGTATAAGTCTTGGACTTCTTTTTTAAAATGCATTGCTAAGTATTTTATTGTTTTTGATGCTGTTGTAAATGGAATTGTTTTCTTAATTTCAGATTAGTCATTGCTAATGCATGGAAATGCAATTGATTTTTGTATACTGATCTTGTATCCTGAAACCTTGCTGAACTTGTTTATTATTTCCAATAGTTTTTCATGGATTCCTTAGGATTTTCTATATACAAAATCATGCCATTTGCAAAAAAAGATAGTCTTACTTTGGTCTTTCCAATACAGATGCGTTTTATTTCTTTTTCTTGCCCAACTGCCCTGGCTAGACTTACCCTTGATTTTTCCCCTGAGGTCACATATTTTGGGCCTGGTTCCTACAAGCCTCTCCCTTGAACGAAGATTTGACTGAGAGGCAAAAACCACATGACCATCTGGAGGCAGCACTAGAAGCAGCGCAACGTTGAAAGAGCAGGGGTGAGAGGGGACACCCTTGTCTTCTTCCTGATCCTAAGGGAAAAGCATCCAGTCTTTCAACAGTAAGTACAATGTCAGCTCTGGGTTTTTCATTTGTGTTTTGTTTTGTTTTTTGTTTTTTGAGGAAGATTAGCCCTGAGCGAACTGTTGCCAATCCTCCTCTTTTTGCTGAGGAAGACTGGCCCTGAGCTAACATCCATGCCTAGCTTCCTCTACTTTATATGTGGGACGTCTACCATAGCATGGTGTGCCAAGCGGTGCCATGTCCGCACCCGGGATCCAAACCGCCAAACCCCAGGCCGCCTGAAGCAGAATGTGCAAACTTAACCGCTGCGCCACCGGGCCAGCCCCTAGGTTTTTCACAGATGCTCTTTATCAGGCTGAGGAAGTTCCCTTGTACTTAGTTTGTTGATCCCTTCATGCCTTTTATTCTGAAAGGTGTTGGATTTTATCAAATCCTTTGTCTGCCCCTGACCATGTGGTTTTTGTCCTT
Source organism: Equus przewalskii (assembly GCF_037783145.1). Taxonomy (NCBI): domain Eukaryota; kingdom Metazoa; phylum Chordata; class Mammalia; order Perissodactyla; family Equidae; genus Equus; species Equus przewalskii. Next base: position 57,625,558 of record NC_091831.1, on the reverse strand, counting down.
TGGTCAAGTCTTGGTTCTAGGCCAACTAAACTAAAAATATGTGACCCCAGGGGGAAACCAAGAGAGAAGACTCCAGTCAGTTATTCTGGATATTCATTAGCAGCATGGAAAGGGCTAAGGATCAAGGATTAGAATGATAATATGTTTGTGGATACATTTCAGCATGATCAGAAATTTGTATAAGCGTGTTAAAACTTTTCCTATTCACCAAAATAAAATGTAAAACGTTAAATAAAACGAATAGCTTTCATCATTGAAGTTTTCGTGACGTGCTATGCATTCTAAGATGCTATTTAATTTAATCCTCATGACAGCCTGTGAGGTAGGTACAGTTTTTGTCCTCATTTTACAGATAAAGAACTGAGGTTCAGAGAGGGTAAGCAACTGGCCCTAGGCCTCCTAGCTTCTAAGTGGTGGAGCCGGGATTCAAACGCACATTGCCTGGCAGGGCTCTTAATTCTTCTGTCCACTGACTCTGAGCTGAGGAAATTATAACCAGCTCACACTTGACCAATACTCTGTGCTGTGCAAAATGATCAGTTCTCACTACTCCCCTCCCTTGTGAGGTGGGGTGGGAATACGTTCATAATAATCACCTGTATTTATTGAGCGCTGTGTGAAGCACTTACCTGTATTAACCCTCTTAATCCTCATGCAGCCCTATGAGATGGAGATTATTACTGCCTGCCTTTTACAGATGAGGACACTGGCTAACACTCCATCATCATGCCTCTAGGAAGCAGAGCCCCCAGGGCTCACACCTTGCCTGTCAGATTCAACTGGGTCCACACTTGGCCTCAGCACCCTCCCAGTCCCGCCTTTCTGGGGCACTCACTGCGGGTGCAGCTTGTACAGGGTGCCATCCACGCCCACGGTGATCCTCAGGCGCTCGAGCCCCTGGTCTTCCCTCCTTTTCTCTACAATGGCGGCCAAGCCAGCGCCACAGAGCTGGGCCGCCCGCCGGGACACAGCTCCGCACACCTCCTTCACCACGATGCTGTCCTCACACGTGCTGTCCAGGCCGAGCTGCTGCAGGATCCTCCTGACCTGGAGGAGGGCCAGCCGATCACTGCAGGCAAGCACAGCAGGATGTCAGGGTCTGCTTCTTGGGGCCCTGGCACCCGCTGCGCATGGCTCACAGCCCCCTCATCCCTGGATGCCCTGGCAGGAGGGAGGAGAAAATGATCCAGACAACAGCTAAGTTGGAGCAGAACGCCTTAGAAGCTGAGACCCAGGAAGGTCTGCCACCCCCAGGAGGTCCTATCATCTTTAAAAAATGAAGTGTGAGGGGCCAGCCCAGTGGTGCAATGGTTAAGTTCACATGCTCTGCTTCTGCAGCCCAGGGTTTGCTAGTTCGTATCCCAGGTAGGGACCTACACGCCACTTATCGAGCCACACTGCAGCAGACGTCCCACATATAAAATAGAGGAAGATGGGCACTGATGTTAACTGAGGGCCACTCTTTCTCAGCAGGAAAGAGGAGGATTGGTGGTGGATGTTAGCTCAGGGCTAATCTTCCTCAAAAAAAAAAAGGGTGAGCACCTCTATTGTTAGGCATGTTCAAATCTATTATCTCACTAGGAGCTATTATTAGATTCAGTAACCAACACATCAGGTGCCTGATTTTCAGAAGAGGAATCTGAGGTTCAGAGTGCTAGAGACTTGACCACAGACAGTAGAGAGCAGGGATTCAAACACACGCCTTCTCACACCGAGTCTAGCCTCTCTCATTGAACACACCCGCTCCAGTACTCTGGCTCCATTCAACTGGGGCCAACTTTCCTTCTATTTAACTTTTCCTGATTCTCTACTTTCTCTTCCGAACTAGACTACAAGCTCTTTGAGGGTAAGACTGTATTCTCAATAGTAGCCAGCATAGGGCTGCATACGTTCAATGAACAAGTGAATAAATGAATATGCAACATACAGTCAGCGCCTTAGTGACTAGGAACCTGTTAGGACCATCAGCACACGCAGAGAGGCACCCATCGTGGATACAGGCTGGCCTCGAGTCTAGACCCTAATGATCTCTCAGTGAACTTACAGAGCTCTGACTCCCAAGCTAAACAGTGTGAAGTTATAGCCTTGAGTGTCTCAGGTAATGCAGGAGTCCCCCCTTATCCATGGAGGATACGTTCCAAGACCCCCAGTGGATGCCTGAAACCGTGGATGGTACAAAACCCTATATACACTATGTTTTTCCCTATACATATATACCTATGATAAAGTTTAATTAACAAATTAGGCACAATAAGAGATTAACAACAATAAATAACAATAACATAAAACAACTAGTACAATATACTGTAATAAAAGTTACCATAGACCTTAGCAACCTCAGCATAGGATTTTTTTTCTCTCCTTATTAAATTGAGAACTTTCACCTTTTCACTTAAAGGAAGCATCTTCTCTCGGGCATATTTAAATTGCCAGCATCACTAATTTGCACTTTGGCACCATTATTGGGTAAAATAAGGGTTATTTAAACACAAGCACTGCGACACCTTGACAGTCATTCTGATAACCCAGACAGCTACAAGTGGCTAACGGGCAAGTAGCATATATACAGCGTGAATACGCCAAAGGGCTGATTCATGTCCAGGGCGGGTGGAGCAGGACTGCGCAAGATTTCATCACGCTACTCAGAACAGCGTGCAATTTAAAACTTATGAATTGCTTATTTCTGGAATCTTCCATTTAATATGCGGTTGATCACAGGTAACTGAAACCAGGGAAAGTGAAACCATGGAAAGGGGAGATACCGTATTTAAGGAAGAAGAGTGCTGTCAAGAAGACAACTGAGAAACAACCTGCATGGCCATATAGCAGATTCAGCAGGTAAATGGTGTAGCCAGACAATATTCTTTGCAGACCTTAAAGATGAGTTTGCATGAGAATATTTAATGCTACAGAAAATGTTCCTGACATACTAAGTGAAAAAATAGATCATAAAATACTATGTGCCGTATGAGCCTGGTTTGTTTTTCAATGTCTGCCCTTGCACAGAAAAAAAGAGCAGAAGGAAATCTATTCAGATGTTGATAGGATTATCAGTAATTCTTATTTTCTTCCTTTTGCTTATAAATGAGTAATATTTGTATAGGAAGAAAAAAAGTGGGTTTTTCTAGTATGTAGAAAAATAAAACCTGAAGTTCCTTCCACAGTCCAGCCCTTCACAGTTTACCTAGTTCTTTCATAAACATTCCCTTACTTGATCTTCAGAGCAATCCTTGGGGTTAAGCAGCAGAGCAATTATTTATCTTATAAAGAAGGAAATTGGGATCCAGAGAGGTAAAGCAACCTGCCTAAGGTCACACAGCACAAACAAGTTAAGTGGTAGAGATGAATCTTAAACTCAGGTTCTGAGGGGGCCAGCCCCGTGGCCGAGTGGTTAAGTTCGCGCACTCTGCTTGGGCAGCCCAGGGTTTCCCAGTTCGGATCCTGGGTGTTGACCTAGCACCACTCATCAGGCCTTGCTGAGGCAGTGTCCCACATGGCAGAGCCAGAAGGATCTACAGCTGGAATATACAACTATGTACTAAGGGGCTTTGGGGAGAAGAAGGGGGAAAGAAAAGAAGATTGGCGACAGATGTTAACTTAGGTGCCAATCTTTGAAAAAAACAACTCAGGCTCTGAGAATCTCAGGCTTCTTCCCCTGACAATCACTGGACTCACTGTCCCACCCCACCAACAACATGCTTGGACATGGGCCGCAGTCAGCAGCACCTACTGTCTTACAATTGGTGCTAGATGGAGATGATTTTCCTCTAATCCCATGATGGTTTAAAAAAACACCAGGAGAAATCAAAGCATCCAAAGCAGGCAGCTTTTTCGTGGCAGAAGCAAAGATTTCTGGAGGCATATAGGTCCTGCCAACTTGCTCTCGTCCAGAAACAACTTTCTTTGTTATTCAGGCCAGAAAAACCCAAGGCAAAGATAAATTAATCTGCTTCTCTCCCACACATGAGGGAGAGACAATTTCCCCCACAGCAGAAGAGGATCCCCCTGGTCACCAAAGATGAAGACTTTTAACTTGCACTTTCAGATCTGAGGGGTTGAAGACCAGACCGAAAAAGGATGCAGAGCATCTGCCAATCAATGCTTCAAAACACAAAATGGCTGCTGCTGCCCGTCCCGCCACCGTCTCCTTAGACAGCGGGAGTTCCTCTGCAACCATCCATTTCATCTACCTCATTAAGTACACTTCTTTCATTTGTCAAGTTAATTTTGTTCCTGAAGTGATTTTTGACTTGCTGGCATCTAGACCGAGAGAACTGAATGAATGAATGCAAACTGAGAGAAATTGCAGACACGAAGCCTCTGATAACATCAAGCGCTGCTATGAAAAGCAGTGACACTGGCGCACTTGTACATAACTGGTGGTGGTGGTGGAGACTAGAACTACCTTTTAAAAAAGTGTGTCCATAGGGAAATGTTTCTTTTAACCAAATGCTTCTACTCGTAAGGAAATAATTTATGAGATGCAAATGACTATGTGTGCAAAAAGAATAATTACGGTGTTACTTAGAATTGCAGAAATCCACAAATTATAAGCTAGACATCCTATAGTAAAGGGAAAGTTTACTAAATTATAGGATAGCAACATAATATAACATTATGCAGCCATTTAAAATGATAATTACACCAAAGAGTTGATATGGGGAAGTTCCTCTTTCTAAAAATATTCCAGCTAATAACTGCAGAAGGAGTGATAGCATTACATTATCACCGTTTCACAATCTCTAGGGAAATCGTAGATCTAGGCAATGATCATCAGTGACTGCTAACATGAAAGAGAGACAGACAGACAGACAACTCAGTGCCACCTACGAAATAGTCTTGTCCAAGATTCCACACTGAATCTAACCACGCATCTGGGTCTAACTATGACTTTGCAAGAAATACAAGGGACAGAGGAAAATGCTAAATGCTGCAATCAGCAAAATCGAGAACATAGGAAACATAGTATAAAATGATAGTTTCTTTATCAAATATATTATAAGGGGAAATGAGAGAGGAAGGAGAAGTCTATAGATTAAAAGAGATTTTCAAAAGATACCAACCAAATGCCCTGTATGGATCTTGTTTGGATACTGATGCAAACAAATGAATTGTAAAAACCATTATTTTTAGGTAATTTGGGAAATAGGAACACTGACAGGATATTTTATGAGATTAAAGTTTATCATTAGCTATTTCAGGCATGGTGATGGTAACGTGGTTATGTTTTTTTAAAGAACTCATATTTATAAATACATTTTGAAATATTTATAGATGAACTGACATAAAACGTGGGTTTTGTTTCAAATCAATCCAGTCTGGGAGTGGGGAAAGCAGGGGTATGTACGTGAATCCAGTCTGGCCGTGAGTTGATCATTGTTGAAGGTGGTGATGGAAACATCAGGGCCATTTTACTATTCCCCCCACTTTTGTATATATTTAAAACTTTCCGTAACAAAAAATAAAAACCAGAATTATAAATGAAAATTTCCATGAACACTGAATAAACAATATACAGAATGATATGTATAATATGATTTCAATTATGAAAATATGTTTACACACATTCAAGAACTTGAAAGGAAATATATATGCAAAAATCAAAACAGCCATATTTAGTAGTGAGCATATGGATGATTTTTTAAAAGACTTTTCTTTCATATTACGGATACCTCATCTTTTCAGGAATGAAAAAGTATCATTTTCTAGGCTAGGCTAACTCCTGTCTAACAGTTTAGGAACCAGGCAGGCTGCTGGCCCCTCGGCTATGTGCTGTGGTCCTGATGCTGCTGGAGAGAGGAAGCAGCCCCCAGAGGCAGCCCTGTGCCCAGCCAGGCCCTCACTGTCTTTGTTTTTAAATCTCAAATCTGCTAGACACCCAAATGTGCTGTGACAGCAGCACATCCCAATCAGGGCCTCTCGCACCGAGCAGGTGAACTCGGCCAAACGTCACCTTTCGATCTGCGACAGGAACTTGGTTTCAAAGATGCCCCTGGTTCGGAGACGCTCTGAAATCTGCCCACGGAAGAGGAGACCCTGCTTGGTCAGGTCAATCAGGATCTGCCGCACGATCTCTCCCAGATACATCCCACTGGTCATTTTCTCGTATCTGTTTGGAGAAAGGGATAAGGTTGGTGAGAGTAGAAAAATCAGGGCTGGTGAGTGGCTCCCAAAAGGACCATGGGTCGGGGTGTGGAAAGCACACCACTGGATCGGCCAGCTGCCTCGTTCGGAGCGGTTCAGAGTGGGCAGCAGGCCAAGAGAAATGCAATGCAGGAGCCAGCATGATGTGGGAAAGCCAGGCTTTGGAGCCATGTTGACCAGGAGCCAGGTCCGACCTCTGCTACATACTAGCTGCATGACCTGAGCAAGCACTGAAAACCATCATCTATGAAACAGGGAGCAAAACAACGACCCCATGAGACTGTTGGGAGGCTAGCTTCTGGTACACAGTAGGCACTAAGCAAAAGTGAGTCCCTTTCCTGGCCCCCAAACCGGTTCTCTGTGGCTTTGTATTATAAACCTGTTCTACTGGAGATTCTCCTTGGCTTTGTATTTGAAGAAATCTGTTCCACTATAGACTTCGCTCCGTGAGATAATACATGTAAACTGTCAGCACCCGCGGGGGGGCTCAAAAAGTGTTAGCTCCCTTTCCCCTTTCTACCAGGCTGTGAGCTCCATGAGGGAAGGAACAAGAGGAAAAGGGGCTTTGTAACAGACAGGCACTGGCCAGGCACTCTGCTCAGGTATGTGTGGCAGTATTAATAACAGTGATTGTTGTTATTGTGGAGCTGGACTGCCACTGCCTGCAAGGCCAAATGCAAATCTGAGGGTGCCTGAGACTTATGTGCTGGACTTGTGTTCTCTCTCTCTTTTTAAAGATTTTATTTTTCCTTTTTCTCCCCAAAGCCCCCAGTACAGAGTTGTGTATTTTTAGTTATGGGTCCTTCTAGTTGTGGCATGTGGGACGCTGCCCCAGCATGGCCTGATGAGTGGTGCCATGTCTGCGCCCAGGATCCAAACTGGCGAAACCCTGGGCCACTGAAGAAGAGCACATGAACTTAACCATTCGGCCACGGGGCCAGCCCCAGGACTTGTGTTCTCTTAACTGTTCAGGACCTCATCAGTCTAAGGAACCAACATGATACAGACAAATTATGGTGACTGCAAGGCAAATTCAAATGTGTTGCCCCCTTAAACTCTCACTCCAAAAATGTGAGCCTCCAGTAGATTTAGACACAAAATTAAGTCAGGGGGAACCTGCTCCTTGAGAAGAGCTTTGATACTCAGATGTCCCAACTTGGGATTCAGAGATAAGGTCCCTGGGTTCTGGAGCAATCCTAGTGCAGGTGGGCTTACCTATCTGCTCAACTTCTCCACTTACATATCGTCCATCACAATAAATCTATATTTTCATCTTATTTTGTATATTGAGACACTAAGTTTAGTTATAACAAAGACCATATGGCCTGATAGTAAAGCATTTTTTACTATCTGGTCCTTTACAGAAAAAGTTTGTCAACCCCTGTTGTAAAGGATGAGCCCAAGTTAAATCATCAACTCCCAGCATCCTAGCTCTATTCCCCATTAACCCCTTTCTCTCCTACTCAGGAAGGTATATGAGAATGTAATTAAAATGTACTCTTGGGAAATCCCTGGGGGCCTAGTGCTTAAGTTCAGTATACTCGACTTCAGCGGCCCAGGTTTGGTTCCCAGGCACAGACTTACACAGCTCTGTTAGTAGCCATGCTGTGCTGGCAGCCCACATACTAAAAAACAGAGGAAGATTGGCATGGATGTTAGCTCAGAGTGAATCTTCCTTAGCAAAAAAAAAACAAAACAAATCAAAAAAACACTCCTTTTTTTTTTTTTTAAAGAATCACTCAGGGGCTGGCCCCATGGCCGAGTGGTTAAGTTCGCGCGCTCTGCTGCAGACGGCCCAGTGTTGCGTTGGTTTGAATCCTGGGCGCAGACATGGCACTGCTCATCAAACCACGCTGAGGCAGTGTTCCACATGCCACAACTAGAAGGACCCACAATGAAGAATATACAACTATGTACCGGGGGGCTTTGGGGAGAAAAAGGAAAAAATAAAATCTTTAAAAAAAAAAAAAAAAGAATCACTCATTGTTTTCAGTATGGTTAGTAATTGGAATACACCTCACAAGTGATTGTGATCCATGGTGGGACATGATGTCATGGTTGAGAACCAGACTCCCATCCATCACCTGTGGCCTCTTCCCCACTTCCAGAACAACAGAGGTTATCAATCTGGCAGCCAGCTCCTGAAAGGCTGAGGATGTTGACCTCTAAACTGGACCTACCAGAAGCTCATCCCAAGAGGGCCCACTAAGTCACCACATCCCTGCTCTGTGACACTCGCTCACAATGAATGGACTTTTTGACAACCTCTGCCTCACTTCCAAAGCCACTACCAGACCTCATGGCACCTTATGGCAACTAGAAAAAGGCACCCCTTCTTTATACTTGTTGGAAACATCATAATATTTTGCTTTTAACTAGTGCAGCCACTATGGAAAAGAGTATGGAGATTCCTCAGAAAATTAAGATTAATTAAGATTATTCCGCTACTGGGTATTTCTCTAAAGAACATGAAAACACAAATGCATAAAGATACATGCACCCCTATGTTCACTGAAGCATTGTTCACAATAGCCAAGACTTGGAAGCAACCTAGGTGCCCATCAAGGGACGAATGGATAAAGAAGATGTGATATATATACACAACGGAATACTACTCAGTCATAAGAAACGATGAAATCTGGCCATTTACGACAACATGAATGGACCTTAAGGGTATTATGCTAAGTGAAATAACTCAGAGTCTGTATGATCTCACTCATAAGTAGAAGATAAAAACAACGACAAGCAAACACATAGCAACAGAGATTGGATTGGTGGTTACCAGAGGGGAAGGGGGAGGGAGAAGGGTGAAAGGATGATTAGGCACATGTGTGGTGATGGATTGTAATTAATATTTGGGTAATGAACATGATGTAATCTACACAGAATTCAAAATATATTATGATGTATACCAGAAAGTTATATAATGTTATAAACCAATGTTACTGCAATAAAAAAAGAGAAAAAACCATTTATCTTACGTCTAAAATAGACTATGATAATAAAAAAAATAGTTTATTCTATAAAAAAATAATATTTTGCTTTTCAAATAAGACACTTCACTGACATCTAATGGAGATTTGTAATAAATATACAATGCTATAGTGTCCATGATATGAAAATGGAACCCTTCTTAGATCTGGTAAAGTCATATACTGCACAACCTACATAATGTACACACCCACCCTCCTCACCTCTGTTTGCCAGGATTCAAGGACCCCTCGTCCACCTCCTTGTCATATTGGGTCCGGATGTCGTCTATACAGCCATTATCTCCAAATCCTCCCCACTCTGTGTTAATGCACATCTTCCCTTCGTCCCCTTCTACCAGTTCGATGTTCCTCATCTCCTCCATGTAGCATAGGTTGCTGCCTGTTCCTAGAAGGAATCGTGAAGGGACTTTAGTCTTCAAAAGATACCACAAGGTCTTAAAGAGCCAGTGGAGTGCAGTGGATAGGAATTTAGGCTTGAAGCAGATAAACTGGGTGTGGATTCTAACTTTACACTCATAGGCAAGTATCTCATCTTTCAGAGGGCAAATTTCTTCCTCTGTAAAAAGGAAATAATACCTGCCTTATAAAGAAAAAAAACCCGAGATGACATCAGTTAGTTTCCTCCACATAGACAGTATTCAATAAATGGTACCCATGATATCATCATCATTACCATCACCACATCACATCATCATCATCCTCATCATTATTGTTAAGCTACAGGTATACAAAGTGAGCTTCCAAGTAGTCACCGAGTTAGCAGTCAGAGCTGGAAGGGACCATGAAGAATCATCACGTCTTGGATGAGTAAACGCATGGCATCTGTAAGCTGCCCTCTTCTCCTTTGCCCATGACCTGCTCTCAGAACTACTCTCAACACAAGAGTCCAGTCAACTATTACATTCAATCAAACAAGTCTCATCTCTTTGCCCTCCTAGATCTAGCCTAACCCTTCCCACGGATGAGGAAACTCAAGTCCAGACAGAATAAGTAACCTGCCCAAGGTCACAAAAAGGGTAAGAGTTAGAGTGAGAGGAAACTTCTTACCTGGCATTGAACGAAGACACCTCAGTTTATTCCCATCTCCTTGTTCTACCTACTACTCACTTTCAGGAAGCCCAGACAGCCAACTGGAACAATTTCCCCAGATTCTGTCATTACTTCACCTGTGCCTGTCACTTGGAATGCCCATTATCTCTGCTCCCCCTGTTCAAATCCCACCTGTCCCCTTACCTCTTAGAGTCATCCCTCTAGACTCCACCTTTGCCCTTAATCACTGCTGGACTTCTAAAGACCTCTAAAATGCCTACGTTATACCTCACACTCCACCCTTCTCCTCTCCTAGATTTCTTTCCTGCTCTTCCCCATCCTGTACACTCTGAAAGCCAGAAGAGGTCAGAGAACAGAGGAGGTATGTGTTGGAGGCAGCATGAAGATCTAGCTCCCTCGGGCTCAGGTCAACACGATCCAACAGCGGCCTCCTTCCCCTCAGGATAATCTGCCCCAAGGCTCTAATTTGAAAATTCCCTCTTTCTATGTTATTCTCCATCCTCAATAGAAAGGATAACCTTGGCTTAGGACCCTCAAAGAGAAAGATATTAAGTAAAGACCTAAGAATTAGGACACCTGGAATTCCAATCTTAACGTCATCTCTGCCTTGGAAAAGCTGGCTTCAGAGCCTCTGTGTAATGGAACAATGACCTCCAGCTTCTCACTATGTAAAAAGGGAAAGAGCAGACAGGAGTAGGCCAATGGGACATGCCTGACCACTTACCTGCAATCAGGCCAATCTCACAATTAGGATCTTCATAGCCACAGGTCATCATGGTCCCCACTGTGTCATTCACGACCGCAACTATGTCCAGGTCAAATTCCTGCAGAGGAAGCAGCACTACTGTCAGCAGAGTGTACAAGCCAAACAGGCTCAGGAGGGGCCTGGCAGAAGGGGCACGATCGGGCACAAGCCTCAACACCACATCATACGTTTCTCCTCTTGATAGCTTCCCTGAGCATGTCCACTACATCTTCTCCTTCACAGTCAGTGGCCTTGAAGCCTTTGGTCCACCCAATGAGTGTTCCCTGAAAGAAAGGAGAGGAAATTCATTTGAGAAATAGTTTGCTGGGACTACTGTACACCCTCAAAGTCAAATAGATGCAAGGCACTATAGTTGACCTCTGGTCAAACGCATGTGCTTTTGACAGTGCTTCCATCTCTGCTGCCCTAACACTGGGCCCAGAGGCATCACAGAGCATGATGCTCAAACAAGGTCTGCTGCCGAGTGGATTAACTGCAGTAATTCATATTCATCAAGGGTCAACTAGTGTTCCCTGGCCACGACTGCACAGAACAAAGGCCTGGACCATAGTGGTCCCACTTCTAATTTAGCCAAGGACTGATTAAGATGTGATTAAAGATAAAGCTACAAAATGTTCATCAAAGCATTGTTGCACAGTGAAAAACTAGAGGCATCGAATCATTCCAACGTCATGGATCCATCATCTTGTATATCGATATAGGAAATACTATACAGCTATATAAAAAATCATGCTGTAAGAGGACATTGGATGTTAGAGAAAGATGTTCACCATACACTGTTCAGTGAACACACATTAAACAAACACAGATGGTGAATTATTCCATTATTATTTTAAAAACCACACACACACACTCAAATCTGGAAAACGGTCTGGAACAATGCATACACCAGGGGGTTGAGAGTGGTTCTCTCTGGGTGCAAGATTATGGGTGCCTTTTAGTCTCCCTTTTTTGTTTGTCTATATTTCCTAGTTTTCCAAAATTAGCATGCATAATTTTTATAATACTGATAAAAACGTATTTTTAATTTTTAATAGGAAGCCCAAGGTTACACTGATAGCTGGAGGCCGGAGTTAGTCTAGCCTCAGACTCCATAGCTAGAGCCGGCGGTGGGGTGAGGGCAGGTAAAGCTGGGGCATCTAGGCCAGGAGAGGCCCTGGGATAGGAGAGGTGGCTAGCAGCTTTGATGGCAGCGCTCCCAACTCTGTGGGCTGGACGGCCACCTCACCCTGAGGCCCTCAGCCCTGGTCTCTCTCCTTTTCCCCATAGTCCTGGGGAAGCTGGACTCCCTTGTTTCTTTCCTGGTGGGAGGCGTACATTAGAGATTCACCCCCAAATAAAAAAACTCCCTTTCTTATTAGTTGCAATTATATAAAGATAATATTTTTTAAAAGTCTCTCTTTTGTCTCTCCAGCCATTGACACCTTTGCTCCCGCTGTCCCTTGGTCTCTCCCTCCCTCTTAGCTGTGTCTTCATGAACCTGTCAGCAGTGCTGGGAGAGAGGCCTGGAGGCCCAGTGTCCTGGGTAAGGAGAAACAGTGGTGTCCTAGCGTCCATCAATTGTTCAAGACCGTGGACAGCTGCACAAGGCTCCCCTCCCTGATGATGTATTAATTTTTATTAATTACTAATTAATAATGTACACAGTAGTAACACAGAAACGCATTACCCTTATTAAAAATTAAAGTGTTACTGATAAGGATCAACTCCCTTAACTCCCCATCCCCCCAATCTGAGAGGTCACCTCTATTACCCGTCTGATACGAATACTTTCAGACCTTTTTCTCTCTGTTTACATGTATTTTTAAATAAATAAATTCTTACTGTGTGTGGACTACTGCAATTTGTTTTTCTCACTCAATAACTTATCTCCCAGACCTTTCCAGGTCAATTAACATGGATCTGCCACATTCCTTCACTGTGCAAAATACTCCTCAAATATAATTGCAAGGAAATAAAAAAAGCCACAAAACACACTTATAAAATAAGTACTATTTTTATCCCCATTTTTTCAAATGAGGAAACCAAGGTACAGAGACATTAAATAACTTTCCCAAGGACACACAGCCAGTAAGTGGAGAAGCCAAGATTCAAATGGAGGCGCTGTGGTTCCAGGCCCCTGCTCTTAACTATTGCACTCCGCTGCCTCCCGTCAGGTGAGTAACATCTGTGGAGCACTTAGAACCATGTCTGGCACAGAGCAAGCACCATGTATGTGTCTGTTAAATAAAAATCAAGTAGTTAACTCCATCTGATTGATTGCACAGTTTATTTAGTCCTGCTCCACTGCCAGACATAGGGGTTATTTCTAAATTTTCATGATTAAAAAGCGGTGCTGTGGTGAACCTCTCGTTCATTCCTCCTTGGGCACGTGTTTGAGACATGGAATCTTGAGAAACAGATCTTCTGGCTCTTAGCATTCTGGCACTTTTAATTTTGAGAGATCTAGCCATATTGCCAGATAACGCGGCCTTCTGAAGCCCTCTCTCCCCGCTCTCTGAATGACTGGAGTGGGGGAGGAGGGAAGCCCACTGAAGCATGTGTTTCCACGGCATTCTCAGAGCCCTGGGGAGCTCTGCTTCAGTTCCAACTGCACACCCACCCATTGGACGAGACCCGCATGCCTCAATTTCCTCACATGGAAATGAAATAGGATAGAAAGCAGAGCATAACGCACACAGTAAGGGGAAGTATGATTTCTTGATTTTTTGCTTTGATTACACACACGTAGGTGTACTGTGCATCACAGCCAAGATGATGCTAAAACACTGGGCCCCAGGCCTGGTCTCCTCGCAGGCCAAGTGCAAGAGCCTGGCTCTCGGGCCAGTGTCCTGGGCTGGAACCCTCCACCACCGTTTACAGATGTGGCAATTTGGACAACTTGCTTAATCTCTCTGTGTCTCTGTTTTTCTCAACCACAAAATGGTGATTAAAAATAGTGTGTATACATACAATGGAATATTATTCAGCCTTAAAAAGGAAGGAAATTCTGACAGATGCTACAACATGGATGGACCTTAAAGACATTATGCTAGGCAAAATGAGCCAGTCACAAAAGGACAAATACTGTATGATTCCACTTATATGAGATACTCAGAATAGTCAAATTCATAGAGACGGACAGCAGAATAGAGGTTACGAGGATCTGGGGGAGGGGTATATGGGGAGTTAATGTTTAATGGCTATAGAGTTTCAGGCTGGGAAGATGAAAAAGTTCAGAAGATGGACCGTGGTGATGGTTTCTGAACAATGTGAATGTGCTTAATGCCACAGAACTGTACACTTAAAAATGGTGAAAGTGGTAAGTTTTATATCTATTTTACCATAAATAAATCAATAGTAAAAAACAAAACAAAACAAAACCAGTGTGTACCTGATGGGGACACTGAGTGGATTAGACAAAATCTTAACAAATCTTTGGTGTCATTCTTCTTTTTAATGTCAGGAGCTCTCTGGTTGACTTGCCGTGCTGACCAGAGTTCTCCCTATAAATTCAGACACAGTGTTCTGTTTTTATGCCAGTCCTATAAGCCTGATTGACATAAGCCTGTCAGAGAGAGAGATAACGCTCTGCTCTCCACAAGCTGGCAGATAGTGTTTTTACCCAAGAATTCCAAAGAGACCTTGTGATACATTTCTAAATTATTACAAATAATTTATTAAAATTATTATCCATGATGTTCTTCAAAGTCAACTAAATCAGTCTTCTGAGATTCTAGTATCAGGAAAGAAACGCATTTCTTCTGATGCGCTGGTAAGTTTTTGTTGATCAGACGATAAAAACCCTACAACCTATTGTGTTTCCCGGTGCACACCGGCTGCCCAGGAAGACACAGATGATATGACTGGCTTAGAGGGATAACTCGCCTTAACTGCTCATTACCTCTTGCTATCTCTTCATACTGTGATCTGACCTCTCTTTTAACAGTATTCTTATGCATGTGTCCCTTCATTGTATACCATCCTAAATTCTTTTGTGAACCCCAATCCAAAAAATAATAACGAAAATGGAACATAATAAATAGAAAAAAAGAAATGGTTCGAATTCTCCATCATGTTTCCCCAACTACCCTGAATTTGAGACCCCTACCTAGGATGAACAGTGACTCAGAGCCACCTTGAGATTCCTCTGGTGGAGGAAGGAAGCCCACTGGGCTGGCTGTGAGCCTGGCTGGGCTGTCTTACCTTGTCAATGCTCGCCTGCCTGCAGGGAAACGAGAAGGTGAAGCCCAAAGGCAGCTGGGCTCCCTTGAGGCCCATGTAGTCCAGGAAGTCCGCGATGCACTGCACAATGTGGTCAAAGAGCTGCAGGGAGAGAGCGGCAGTCGTCCTCGGTCAGCGGTGATACGAGGTGGCAGGCTGGCACCTCGGAGCACAGAACCCCCGGCCCAGCATTTACCTCCTCGCCGGTGCCCTGCATAATCTCCAGGGGGATGGCGAAGATCTTATTGTACATTCGCACCGACCTCCGTCCGCTTCTGATCTTCACCAGGAGGACCCGGAAGTTGGTTCCCCCCAGATCCAGGGCAAGGAACTTTCCTTTCTCTGTGGTGGAGAGAGCGGGGGTTGCATTCCACCAGCATGCACAGAGCAGGGACCCATGTGGAGGCATTGGGAGGACGAGGAGACACCGAAACAGAGCAGATCCAGGACGTGCCCCTCTGGGGCTCATGGGCCAGAGGGGCACGGCGGTCACTAAGCACAGCATGAGAGCACTGGGCACGCACTTGGAGCCTGTCTGAGGCTGGCCTGCTTTTCTTCGTATCCGGTAAAGGTCACACATGACACTTATGTTCAAGGATCCTCTGAGGATGAATCCAGGCCAGGCTACCCTGACTGCAAAGAACTCTGGGAGGTGTTTCCATCCTGTCTGTATGGCCTAGAGGAATTGTTCATCACCAGCATGAAACGATTCTTCCTGTCCCCACTCTCCCCTTCCCCAGATGCCACCTGACTAACAAGAAACCATATCAAGTCCCAACACCCCTACCGCCCAGGGCTACCCCAGGCCTCTCACCGCTCCGACATCACAGAGCTTCATAGTCTGTTCTGTGTAACATTTTACCTCGCTCACTGCCTCACTCACTCTGTTCTAACCACACTGGTCATTTTGCTGTTCCTTGAATTTGCCAAAGACATCACTCCCAGCCAGCTCCCTTTCCCTTATCCTGCTCATCTTTCTTCATAACCCCTCTCATTACATGGTACCATATGTCATTTATTTGTTTATTGTCTGCCAGCCCAATAGAACGTGAGCCACAAGGCTCACTGCTCTATCACTGTGCCTAGAACAGAGCCTGACATATAGTAAGTGCTTAATGAAACTTGAGGAATGAAGGCAGAAGCGTAAAAGGGATGAATGAATAACTGAACAGTGTCTTCTACTGCTCTCAGTTTTTTTCCCTACGTAGACTCGAAGGATACTGATTCTGGAAAAGATCTTTGCTGTTGAGAGACCCCACGTACAGTTGTGTGACCTTGAGAATGTCATCTAACCACTCTGAGTCTCAGTTTTGGCATCCATAAAATGGGAATCATTCTCTCTTTATGTATCATGCAAAGTGTTTGTGAAGATGAAATGAAATTAAAGGTTCAAAAGCAAATTACAAGACATAAAGCATTTTACAAAAGTCATTATTTCTGGGTGAGGCTCATGAGGTTCAAAGAGGTGAAGTAACTTGTCTAAAGAACTGACTCCACGGTTTAGTGGCTCCTTTCAGCTGAGCACAGAGGACCGGGAGAAGGATCAGGGTCAGAAAAGTCAGGGGCAGAAACTGATGAGAGGGGAGAGGGGAGAAGGAAGAGAGCCAAGCCCCAGGGGAGAAGAGAGGCAGAGAAGCGGGTGGGAAGATAAGCCAGACAACTCCAAGCGTCCAGATGGCAGCTCCCGGGGACAGCATCTGGGTCTTCTGTTTGCCAAGAGTATGGGGTACACTCCGTGTTCTCAACTATGTAGACACACACATACACACACACACACACACACACACACACGCACATAACCTAACTCAGGTATTATTTCACTACAAATGCCTTGGATGGACCAAGACAAATAGATTCAGAAGGAGTACTGACCTTCTGCCCTGCTCTCCCTCCCTCCATTACAGACATGAATCCAAGGCTCTTAAAACAAAAAACCTAACTGGATTCAAGGAGTTTTGATGAGACCTCTGGGTGGCCCCTCAGAGAAGGAGCTGTGCGCAGCCCACCTGTGCCATCCGGCATCCCACAGACATAGGTGGGCAGCATCTTGACTGTGGCCAGGGAGTGGGTGTCCCTCTTCAGCCCATACTCGAGCTCAGCCCGCATCTTGTCCTGCACACCCACAAGCTGCTCTTGCGTCAGCCGAAACAAAGCCAGCACCTTGTCAATCTGCTTCCGCTGAGCCTGCACTCGGGAGGCCACCGCTGTCACCATGGCAGCCCCCTTGGCGCTGCCACTCTCTGACAGGAGGAAGCGGACGTCACAATTCGGAACCAGTCTCCTCACCACCTTGTGCAGGCGTTTCGGGTATCTGAAGGCAGGGTGACAACAAAATACACAACAAGCATAAAGGCTGGGCCAGCCAGCGGGGAAGACACAGGTATAGCAGCAGAGCTGGGTCGTGGGGAGCCCTGCTGGGCCACGGCTCGCTCCTTCAGTTTCTGGATGGTGGGGGTCAGGGGGTGACTGAGGGAGGGACTAGGGCAGCTGGGGCAGTGGAAGGGACACTTGCGAGGCTCAAAGAAGTGGCCATTTTATCACTAATACTTCAACCAGTAGAGCATGTCCACGTATAACGTATTGGCTGAGCATCATCTCTGCCCAAAGGGGAAGCTTTCCCCAGCTCCTTCTGGGTGTACCCGCCTGACTTCCAACACCACCTCTGTTAGCCAGAGGGGCTTCTTTCTCCCTCCTTCTGGGAAATTCTCATTTCCCTACCAGTATCCTTCAGGTGAACTTCGCAACCTCTGCCATCCTGAGGTTTCCCCATCTATAACTGGGTGTATCTTACTTTCCAATCTTACCACATAGTAGGTATTCAATAATACTGGATAGATAGATGAAATGATGGATAGATGAGTGGAAAGATGAATAAACACACAGATGGATGGTCTTTCTAGTCAGGCAATTGGCGTTAGCAGAATATTTCCTTAAGAATGATGCCCGGGGCTGGCCCCTTGGCCTAGTGGTTAAGTTCGTGCGTTCTGCTTTGGCAGCCCAGGGTTTCACCCATTCGGATGCTGGGCGAGGACATGGCA
This sequence comes from Equus przewalskii, assembly GCF_037783145.1. Taxonomy (NCBI): domain Eukaryota; kingdom Metazoa; phylum Chordata; class Mammalia; order Perissodactyla; family Equidae; genus Equus; species Equus przewalskii. The sequence continues at coordinate 57,607,364 of NC_091831.1, read as the reverse complement.
CTGCTCGTCAGGCCATGCTGAGGCGGCATCCCACATACCACAACTAGAAGGATCCACAACTAAAAATACACAACTATGTACTGGGGGGAGGCTTTGGGGAGAAAAAGGAAAAATAAAATCTTTAAAAAAAAAAAAAAAGAATGATGCCCAAAGCAACCTAGCCAGCTAGATGAATGTAGTCTCTGAATTCACCCTTTCCCCTATAATCTCAGAACCAATAGGAGACAGTTGGTTCCAGTAACCCAGAGAAGCAGCATCGCTTACAGAGAACGCAGGGGCTCTGTTCCAGGGGGGACTCATTCGTGGGGGGTGTGGATCGGCAGGCAGCACTCACTGAGGGTGTATCTTGTACAGTGTGCCGTCCATGCCCACCGTGGTCCGGAGCCGCACCAGCTTCTTGTTCTCCCGGAGGCGCGTCAGGATGGCTGCCAGGGCCGCTGCACAGAGATTGGCTGAGCGGAAGGAGACGATGGTGCAGACGTGCTGGACCGCAATGCAGTCGGCCTCCGAAGGCTCAAGGCCCAGATCCGTCAGGATCTCTCTTGTATTGGCAAGGCCTTCTTTATACCTGGCCAGGGACAGTAATGAGAGGACCACACTTCTCCACCCCAGGGGATCCCCCTCAGAGAATCAGCTTTCCTACATCTCAGGACTGTGAAAATAAATAGGCTGGCAAATAGTAATATAACAATAACAACAATATCAGTTGTTATATAATAACTATATATAAATATATAATATATATAATAATATAAATAAATATATATAATAACAACAGTGACCAGAGCAGCCGCCCTTTACTGAGTACTGACTATGTGCCAGGCACGTGTCAGGCACGTGTCTAAGGATTTGACATGTATTAATTCAACCCTCACAATAATCCGGGGCAAACTACTATCATTACCCTATTGTACAGAAAAGAGACCTGAGGCACAGAGGTGGTAAGTAACTTGTTCACAGTCACACAGCTAGTAAGTACAAGGGCCAGGATTTAAACAGTTAGATTACAGAGCTCAGCCTTTTGACCACTCTGTACAATATTTCCTTTCACAGAAACTCAGTCCCAACCAAGTTCTGCACAAACACAGACTCTGGGAGTCAGATGCCACTCTGCTGAGCTCAGAATCTAAACTGATTACAAAGCTCAGGGCAATGCCAGGGTTTCTAGGCCTGAGGAACAGGACCCTGAGTTGACTGGGGCCAGGACCTTCACCAGCCAACTCCTCATTGCAGGGACCTGTGCATGAGGCCTCAGATCATCAGAGCCAAAGCCAGTCCCCAATGGTACCAGGTAGAGGAGGCACTCACTATGGAAGAAGTTCTTAACTTGGATTCCGTGTATGGGCTTTAACGGGTCCAAGGATGCCCTGATATTGTAAGAAAAATTGTGTGCAAATGTGCATTTGGGGGGTAAAGGGTCCAGAACTTGAATCGGATTCTCAAAGGGGTCTGCGACCTTAAAAAAGTTCCAGGTCTCCACTTTAGTGAAGAAGAAGGCAGCAAAACACAGAGAGGAGGTATGCCTCTGACAGCAGAATCCCTGGCTGGTGAAATCAACGAGAAGCCACATTTGAGTCACGGCAGGCATTGCTAACCCCCATGAAGCTGTGCTCAAGCCTGAAATCGCCTGGTGAAGAAGGAAGCTCTGGTTCCTTCTTGCTGTACCACTACCATGAGCATCCCACACCTTGACTGCCACCCTAACCCTCTGCAGAGTCAAGGCGGGAGAGACCCAGTCGGTAGCTTACTTTTCCATGGCAGCCACGTGCCGTGTTTCAATCTTGCCCTTAGTGTGGAGAGCAGAGGATTTCTCACCACCAAACAAGAGGCCTGCCTTGGCCATCTTCAGCAAGATGAGCCTGACGAGTTCGCCCAGGTACAGGCCACTGATCATCTTCTCAAACCTACGATTCAGCGAACAGATCAGTGGCAGCAACACCTTTGGTTCTGTAGCATCCTTTCCCAAAGCCCATGAGCCACGTTCCCTGGTCAGGAGCATGAGTAGTGGAAAGGCTGTTCCACAGGTCAGGAGGCCTCAGCCCCTTTCCCAGCTTGAGGTGCCCTTGGGAGCCCACTCACCCTCTCTGAGCTGCACTCTCTTCACCTAGAAAAGGGGAGGACTAAACTAGAGGAGATCTAAGATATTCCTGCTCACAAAGTGCTCGATTCTAAGAGTCTTTATCTCAAATCACCCTTGGCCATAGGGGTGCTCTTCTCACGTTAGGCACAAGGAAGCTCAACTTCAGAGACTTCTGGTACTTTCCCAAGATCAGCAACCGTGGCAGACAAATCCAAATGTCAGATGCTTCCAACTTCTACACCATGCTTCTCTCCAAGAGAGAAAGATGCTGTGTCTGTGAGAAGGGCTTGGATAGCCCAGAGAGGTTTGACGACAATGTGGATGGACTATCCCACCAGGCTACCCACACCCTGACTCTCAGTCTGCATCCGACAGGCAATCACTAATTGTTTCCCAGGTAAACTATTAAATATAATTTTTATTTTCTAAACATAAGAAGACACAAATCAAGGACGATCTGTTTCCTAACCAACTTTATCTATTTAAAAAAAATCCAGGTTGGGTTTGAGGGAATGGAATTTATTTTAAGTGAAATGGAGAAGGTGAGAATGATAAAGTCCAAAAAATGGGCACCTCTTTCTTGGGCCGTGACTGCTCTGTGTCACCAGTGAAATGGGTGTGTGCTGGGGAGCAGGTACATCAAAAGTGGAAATTTGGGGACCGGCCTGGTGGCGCAGCACTTAAGTGCACACATTCCACTTCGGCAGTCCAGGGTTCAGTGTTTCGGATCCTGGGTGTGAACATGGCACTGCTTGGCACGCCATGCTGTGGTAGGCATCCCACATATAAAGTAGAGGAAGATGGGCATAGATGTTAGCTGAGGGCCAGTCTTCCTCAGCAAAAAAGAGGAGGATTGGCAGCAGTTAGCTAAGGGCTAATCTTCCTCTCACACACACACACACAAAGTGGAAATTTGTTTTCCAGGTATGCATTTCTAGTGTTTGAATGGTTTCTAGGAGACACTTATATTTATTTACCAGGGCTTCTTAGAAAAATGTTAGATTCCAGATTGGGACTGGGAAAATGCACAATGAGTCTGGAGCATCTTACTGTGCCAGAAAATAAGGAAGAACTTAAAGAGTAATGGGAACATGTCAAAAGGACATAGGGATCAGCTTGAAGGGGCTTCCATTGGCGAAATCTGAAAAAATTTGAGCATCGAAATAATGATAGGAAGAAATTATAACCCGTTAAATTAAAATAGAATGCATGAGTCCATATTAGTATATATAGGTAAATGGAGGAGGTAGGAAATTTCTTCCTTATACTTGAATAACAGCTAATAAGCATAGAGAGGATGACGGATTCAGAAATTCATCAATGGATGCTAAAACGAGAGAGTGAAAGTTTAAAGAGAAACAGGATATGTATATAGTCTCAAAGTATCTCTTCACCAGCTACTTATTCCTTACAGAGGGATTAAGAATAACCTGATGATGGAGAAGCCTGTTGCGTATCCCCTCGACCAAGTGATTCAAGTTAGCATCGCCAGTAACGCAATGAACCTCACGCGCCTCCAGATATGACGCACTGACGAGGACACACATCGCTTGTGTGACATTCCTGCACAAACGCATCATCTGAACCTAATCATGAGCAAACAGCTGACAAATGCAAATTGAGGGACATTCTGTCAAATAAATGGCTTGTATGCTTCAAGATCATGAAAAAAAGAGACTACAGAAGTTTTCCAGATTAAAGGACACTAAGGAGCCACGGCAGCAACAGGCAGTCTGTGATCCTGGACTGGAGCCTGGACCAGGACAATGTTTTTTCTTTTTGCATAAAGGACATTTGTGGGGCAGCTGGTGAATTTTGAATCAGGTCTGTAAATTAGACATTAGAACTGATTAAGTGTTAATTTCCTAATTTTGATAATTATACTTTGGCTATGTAAGAGAATGTACTTGTTTTCAGATAATACACTCTGAGGTATTTAGGAGAAGAGGGATATTATGTTCGCAACTTAGTTTCAAATGGTTCAGAAAAATAATTTCATACAGACAGATGTGTACTTATGCATATGTGTATTTCGTGTGTGTGTGTGCATATACACACAAACATACAGAGACAATGTTACTATTTAGGGGATCTGTGTGAAGGGGAATTTTGTACCGTTTTCGCAACTTTTCCTCAAGCGTGAAATTATTTTAAATTTTTAAAAAATGTTTTTTCATTCAACAAATGCTCAATAAGCTGCAATAATGTGCAAGACACTGTGTGTAGAAAGGAAAGAAAAATCACCCATGTAGCCTGCCTTCAGAGAGCTCAGCACATGGAGCTGAGGCAGACCCTAAATAGTCGTACTACAGGTGAGCGTGGGATGAGAGCTGAGAAAGGCTCCAGGACACCTTAGGGAAGGACTCCCACCTGTGCTGTATGATTAGGCACCTAAGAAAGCAAGGTGGCAGGGGAGCACTGGAAACACAAATGAGGAATTTGGCTGAGTCCTGCTTTCTCCAGCTGCACTGGTTTGTCCTGTGGCCACTCATCCAAATGCGCCAAGAGGGCAGGACCCAAGACATCCGGTTCACAGCTATATCTCCTCTGCCTCACACATATGTGCTCCAGAAATATGGATTAAATTAGAATTCAGGTTTTGACGTAAGAGAAGTCCCTCAATTTCCTTGGCTTCACTTTGCTCATCTGTCCAATGAAACTAAATACAAGCCTTGCCTCATAAGCTCACTGTGATGGATAACTAGTCACAACTGAAAACCCCCCAGGGGAAAGTGCACCTGAGTGATCGGGAATTTACTGGTGCCGATGCCCAGATCACAGCACAGGGTACTCACAGTTGCTTCCCGGGGTTGAGAGAGCCGAGGTCCAACTCCCGGTCGAACTCGGTGCGGATGTCTTCCAGGGCCCCGTCGTCCCCAAAGGCCCCCCACTCCGTGTTGATGCACATCCTGCCCTCGTCACCTTCCACCAGGTCTATGTTGCTCATGTCCTCCATGTAGCACGCGTTGGTGCCAGTGCCTGAACAAGGGGTCAGAGAGAACGTGCAGAGATGGAAGGGCTCCCAGCCGGGCACAGACAGAGAGAACTCTCAGCCTCCTGAGAGTCTTCCGAATGTACCACAAAGTGCCTTTGATCCACTCCCGGGGCTGGTTCTCGCTGAGGGAAGCAGCTGTGGCAAGCCCGGGAGTTCATGAGGATAAAGCTGACATGTCAAGTCTACACTTCTCAGGCTGTTAATGGTTTGCTCTTATGAATGGAGTCAATTGTAAACAAGTCCCTGATGAATATGTATGAAAGCTCACAAAGCACATTTACAAAGAGGAGGGTGAGTTATCCTAAGCTTATAAATATCAAAAAAAATTAAATCACCAATCCACCATGAAAAAAATTAATTTTTTAATCCTTTCCCTAAACTACTTAGCTGCTTCTCTCTTTGATACTAAAAATATTCCTTACTCATGGCCTGCCACAATATGTTCCTAGCATGAGGTACACCCTTATCTTTGACAGTGATTAGCCATCACATAAGAAAGCAACATTCCATCATTCAAACACAAAATCACTCTGAGGAAGCGCCTCAAACACTTGAGTGTTGGGGAGTGACCGTAAATGGGCACAGTCCTTCTGGGACCTATTGGGATGATGGAAGTGTGCTATAATTGGATGGTGGTGATGGTTACCAAACTCTGTAAATTTACTAAAAATTATTGAATTGTTCACCTAAAATGAGAGAATTTTTATGCCTTAATAAAACTGTTTTTTAAAAAAATTTTAAAGCATCTTCCCCTGGCTGATACTCTGAAGATTTTAAAGGCCAACATGAGAAATAAGAAATGTAGAGAAGCAGAATGCAATACAATATTTGGAAAAAGTTTTTCTCAGAAAGGTGTGGATACTATTCAGGTGTGGCACCCAATCTGTGGGTTACCAGACTGTCACCAAGACAGACACAGTGGACAGGAGCTGGATTTCCTGCCTGGCAAGACCTATCCCATTCTGAGGAGTGGGCCCTGAAACAGGAAGGCAGACCAAGCCCCTCAGGTGTAAAGATCCTGCCCTTTGGGGAAGCCAGGCTGAGGAGAGTGGGGCTGGAAACAAAGATAAAGCAATTCAGAAACCTTTCCCCAATAGTAGCAGAGGAATGGGAAAGCAGAAGGGGATATTCAAGAGCTGCCTATAAATCTGATCCATTTGGCTTTATTCTTTCCCAGACTGCCTTCTCACAGACCCCTCGTCAGAGCCCCTCTCAGCTCAGGTGTTGCGACCACCCTCTGGACGCCTCCACAGCGCTGCGACCGCCCTGGTCCAGGCTGCCAGCATGTCTCGCCTGCACAGTGCAATGGCCTCTACCTTGCTTCCATTTTTGCCCCCAGTAGTCGATTCTCCACACAGCAGCCAAAATGAGGTTTTTAAAAATGCATACCCCATTTATCCATCCCCCACCCAAAGTCCTCCAGTGCCATCCTACCTCCCTTGGGGTCAAAGCCGATAACCTCACAGGCGCTGCGTCCCATGTCCTCCGCAATCTCCCAGTCCTGTCCGCGCTCTCTGACCTGAGTAGCCCACGGCTGTCAGCCTTCACTCAGTTTGACCCAGCCACCATGCAGCTTCTGAGTGCTCCTCGAGCTCCAGAGACTCACTCCATCTCAGACGCCATAGGTTTCCTCTTTCCTTTGCCAAGGACTCACTCCCTCTCCATCGCCACTTTGCTCTCTCCTCCTCGTCACTGAGGTCCCTGCTCAAATGTCACCCCTCAGAGAGGCCTGCTCTGACCACCCCACAAGCTCACTCTCAGTCACATCACCTTGCTTCATCTTCTTTATCACGTAACGCCCACCTGAAATTATCTTACTTGTTCAGGCCTTTCTGGCCTTTCACCCGCCTCCCCACTGAGAGCTCCGTGAGCACAGGGACCTTTGAGTGTGAACTCACCACTGAGGACCCAATGCAGGGCGCAGGCCTGGCTCACACACTCAGTGAACACTTGTTGAATGAATGAATGAATGAATGAATGTGTGTATTAATTTTCCATCTCCTCATGTTGCTTCTCCTAAATAGAAAGTGACAGCACTCTTCCCACAGAACTTACTGGAACTTTGCTGAAACTAAGCCTCAACCCAGCCCCTTTCCCCATCCCCAAAAAGCAAGTCTAATTGAGTTACCAATGATGACACCAACTTCGCAGTAGGGATCGTCATAGGCGCACGTCATCATGGTCCCCACGGTGTCATTGACCAAGGCCAGGGTGTCCACATTGATGTCCTGGTGGAACACAGGCCGAGAGGGGATCAGTGGCTGGGAAGGAAGGCATTATCCCTTCATCTTTCCCCACAGAGGAAGCAAAAGTATGAGGGCGACTGGTTGAGCCAATCTCGACATCCTGCCTGCTGGGCCTGCCTGGAAGAGACCAGGACTCTGACAAGGTTCAGGGTCCAGGGCAGAGAAAAGCAACTGGGAGCTGCATGGAAGCCACACTCCTGCGCTACAGGTGAAGGCCTCTGTGCGGTGGAAACACGAGGGACGGACCACCAGGACCCTAGCCCTCGTTTGAGGGACTCTGAGGAAAGCACATTTATCCTGGGAACAATGATGTTTCTAGGAGAAGACACCAAAGTCCTTACCCTGGGGACATTTTGTTTGTTTTCTGTTTTCTGGAGACTCTGGTGGCACTCAGGGGACACCTTAACCATCCTCAGCCCAGGCCTCTCCAGGGCAGCACCATGGGTTTCCCACCTAGTTTTCCCATTCTGCCAAGTCAACTTGGGTTATTGCACCACAGTTCCCCAAGGTTTGGGGGGGCATTTTAAAGTAAAATGAAAAAAATAAGAGAAAAACGCAGGATACAGAAGAATACGATCAGATTTTTAAAGAGAAAAAAGACTGGAAGTGTATCCATCAAAATATTCCTCTTGCCGTCAGGGTAACCAGTGATTTGGGTTTACCCGTGTGCTTTCCAGTTCAGCAGGGAGCATATCTTGCTTTTTTAGATTGTTGTAAAATGTATTCAACAAATAGAGATATTCTATGACTAGAAGGCAGAAAGTGGAATAGAGAGCTGACTGGAAAGAAAGTGATCTTTTAAGCCTCAGAGAGGAGAGGTGGGGTTGGGGAATTACACACAGCATTGGGTCTAACCAAGACCTCCTGAGGGGGCTGTGGCAGCTGAGCAGGTCCCCAGGAAGTGTGGGGCCACCTTTCCACAGATTGGAAGAAGCTCCACATACAAGTCTCACCAGCGGGTTGATCCCAGTTGGCCACATCTGTACTACAGTGACCGTCCCTAAGACCATTTCTTCCCTGGTTCTTTTCCAGGCAGGCGCAGTGTGAGACCCACCCCCACCTTAAAGAGAAGGGTTCAGGGCCTTCAGCCACAGCGCAGGAGCATGGCTTCCACTCAGCCCCCGGTTGCTTCTCTCTCCCCTGGACACTGGACCCAGACTGGGAGAGCCCCCACGCTGAGGCAGATTCCTCACCTTGTGTCTTTTCATAGCCCTGGTCAGACAGCTCACTACATCTGTGTCCTGAACTCCCCGTGCCTTAAACTTCTTCGTCCATGAAAGCAGGACACCCTGGGGGAAGATATTAGACCCGGTTAAAATGAAGAAGGCACTCAGTTCTGGAAACAAGCTGCAGAAATTTCATGCTTAAAGTGCATCCTCCGTGGCCTTCTCTTCTTTAAGCTAAATCACCCTAATTCTTTCAACATTTCTTCAGAGGCCTTTTCTAATAATTTAAACATCTTTATTACTCTCGTCTGAGCAGTTGGAAACTTTATACATAGTGGCGGACAGAACAATTGCTGAAGAGTCAGAACACTTGGCTTCACAAGACGCTGGACAAGTCATGTAACTCCTCTGAGCCTCAGTTTACTCATCTGTAAAGTGGAAAGGTCACTTCCTTGCCTCTGTAGAGGAACGCTCCAATGGGACATCCGGCGCGTGTAGGTACCTACCATGTGTGCAGAATGCGTGGTTTGCCAGGTCCACAAAACAAAACTAATGTGGTTTTACTTTGTAGCACTCCCTCAGGAACTTAATTTCAACTTAGAAAAACGGTTCTCAATTTGCATTATCCATTATTGGCTTAAAATGGATGTTTCCCAAGAGTTTCATGTCTAAAATAGCAAATAGTTGTATTTTTCAATTTTTCAGACTGGAGGACAACTTGGCAATTAAGAGATGTGCCCAAGGCCACCCGGTCGAGAGTGGCTGAGCTCAAACTCACAAACGCCCAGAGCACAGCTTCCCCAATCCCTCAGCTGACGGATAAAGAAGCAGAGATTTGGAGAGGAGGGAATCGCTCTAGGCAGCCCAGTGAGGGAAGGACAGAGCCCACCAGAGCGCTGGTCTCTGAAAAGCCACCAGCAACCAGGGTTGTTTCCCTGCACCACAGCGCCTTCTAGTGGCAACTTCTGCCTTCATAGGCTATGGTACCATCCCTGCTTTGCCTGATAAAAGCAGTGAGAGACTGTAGGGTGGCTTCTCCTCAAAAAGGGTGCTAGGAAAAATGTGGGACCTGATAGGGGAGTGTGTGTGGGGGAGTGGGGAATAAATGCTTGTGATATACCGTTAAGTGAAAAAACAGCAGTTCATGCAACTATATTTTTAAAAACTATATATACAGAGCATAATACCAGTATTTAATACAGAGATGACTGGAAGGAAAACCCAATAATTCTAGTAGTGGGTATCTCTGAAGGCTGGGATTTGAGGTGATTTCTATTTTCCATTTAAACTTTTCAATTCCTACCCTTTTCTCTTTTTTTCTACCTTAAAGTATTATCATTTTTATTATCAGAAACACACACACACATTAAGAAATTTCTCCTTGGCTAAGACCTTTTTGTTCTCTCATTTAAAAAAACAAAACAAAACAACACAACAACAAAGTGACCTGCTCCTTTAACATCCAGTAAGAGAATTAAATCTTCTTCTCTTTTTCAATCACTCACGAGGAGGCCCCCTTAGCCACACCTCCTCAGCAAGGCTTCCCCTCCCACCTCTGTCTGCAGTACTCGCTGATCAGACCCCGCCTTCTCCAGGAGCCCTTATTTGAGTGTCTCGAAATCTACACCTGCAGCAGAACCATGGTTAAATAGCAAAGCCCACGTTCGGTTCTTATTACTAATGCATTTTCTTGTGGCTGAAGCTTTCCTATTTAACTTTAGACTTCACTGAAGGCAGTTTGGAAGGAAATTTTATAAAATACAAGTAATTCAACTAGACTTTGACGGGCAAAAGCATTTCTCCCTTCCTAGATAAATCAAGCACCCTTCCCTAGTTTAAATGTTGCCTGAAAATCCTTGTTGGGATATGACACAAAATGGGTCAAAACGCTTTTAGGCACCTGCTAGCATGTGAAACAAAGTTCTATAGCTGTGTCTTTCTGGAAAAGCAGTGTGGTCAAGAAGTTTGGGAACTTGGGCTGAGCCACTCTTGGCTGTGTGGTCTTGCGCAAGTTTCCTTAACATCTCTGAGCTGCAGGTTTTCTCAAAAATAAAATGAAAATAATCATATGTACCTCATATGATTGTTTTGGGATTTTAATGAGATAATACACATAAAGGGTTCAGCATAATGCAAGATACAGTGTCAGAATCTGAAGTACAGTGCTGCTATTACTATTATTATAGAAAGATGCTGAGGGGTATTTGACTTAGATAAATGCCAAAATCCTGGATTGACAAACCATACATTCACCCTTGAGTTATCAAAAAAATATGCAAGTTTGGTTCCCAAAGTCAAATTAACTCTCACAGAGCTTGAGAATTTTCTTCTTTCTTCCTGGGGTCTCTGTTCCTGAGCTCGAATAAGAGGTGTTTATTTGGCGAATCCAGTCTCAACGCCCAATTCCCAACTCCTCCTGCCCTTCCTCTGTGCCCCCCGGGGCCTCTGCTCCTCCAGCCAGCAAAGATGGTGAGACTTCAGAGCAAAGCTCCGCCTGGCCTCTTCTAACGTGCTCTGAATCTTTCTTTATACTATTTTTTCCAATCGTTTCTTTATAAAATAATGACAAAGTAAACGTCAGCCCATTCCCTGTGTGGATAGATGATGGCAAATTCCCATTCAGCGGGGTCAAGTGGGTGACTGTGCCTTTCAGGTGTCAGATAGTGATGGGGCCCCTATCAAACATAAGACATGCGCTAGCGCCCCTGGGGGCAGATAGGAAGATGACATACAACAGTGCCTGCTCTCCAGAAACAGCTGTTGAATTGGGGGACAAGGCACAACAGCATGAAGAGACAAGCCACAGGGACAGCCATCGTACTCCTCAGCTGCCATTGATGCCCCGGGCCCAGTGCTGGGCACAGTACAGACATTTTGTCTAAGCTTCATCCCAGCCCAGCAAGTAGGTATTACTGTCCCTGTTTCACAGATGAGACAACAAGGGCCTCAAGAAGTTAGGTAACTTGCCCAGGACACACAACTTGTTCTGAGGCGTGATTCAAAGCCAGGTCTACGGGACTGCACACCCGTTCCCTTTCCACTATCCCACACCAGTATGCAGCTCAAAACAACACCAAACACATCCCAAGGCAGCCCGAGATATCGCGGTGCTCCAGGAATGGCAGCTGGCAGAATGGCAGTGTGTGCAGTGGGAGATCACAGGCCACCACCCCGGAGGGGCGTGGCCCAGGAAGACCTGACTCTTGACCGTAACCTCCTGGCCCCAGGAAGGTCATTATCCTTTTATATGACCCCATATTTATTTTCACAGATGTACATAAGATCAGGTTTGACTCCTCCCTAGTAACAAATTGAAAAAAGGAAGCAGGCAAAGATGAATTACCTGAGACCCCAGGGGGCTAGTGACACAACTGAGACTGCACATCCCAGGTACAGCGTCTGCTCAAGAACCTCGTCACCCCAATGACTCCACCTCAATCCTCCTCCTACGGGCTCACAGTAGAGGCAAGATTCCCCGAGCCGTCCTGCTCTTACTCTAGTCAGCTGTCAGTCATTCTAAGTGTGGTCCCCGGACCAGCAGCATCCTCATCACTTGGAACCTGTTATGAATGCAAAGCTAAGGCCCCACTGATTAAGGAACTCATGGGTGGCGCCCAGCAATCTGTCTTTAACAAGCCCTGCTGGAAATTCCAACGCACACGAAGGTCTGAGAACCACTGAGCTGAGGGGTGAAAACCATCGCCGTTCCCCTGTGCTATGAGCATGGTAAGCGTAAGACGAAGGCAGCCACAGCTGCCTTAACAAGTTCTCTGCCTCACATTTCCATCTCATCGTTTACAAAAGAAAAAGGAAAAAGCAAACAAGAAAACTCCTGCTGACCCCTCCTGTGCCCAGCCTGACTCCTGTACACGCCCACACTCTCCAGCCCCCAACCCTGGTCCTACACAGCTTCTTCCTTCCACATGGCCCTTACCTCTTCCAGTTTAGTCTGCCTGCAGGGAAAAGAAAAGGTTAGGCCGAGGGGCAACCTCTTATGCTTCAATCCTTTGGTGTTCATGAAGTCTGCCAGACAGTCAGCTACATACTCAAACAGCTGCAGAGGAGAGAAAGCGCAGGACACAGGCTGAGGTGTGGCCACTCACAGACCGGATGCTGGCCTCCCCCAGTTCGGAGGGCCCCTTCCCCAGTACCTCGATGCCATTCCCTCGGATAATTTCATTGGGTGTTGGGTAGAACTGACTTTCCATCTGGACGTTTCGTTTCCCCTCTTCAGAGACTTGCACCTTCAAGACTCGAAACTTGGATCCTCCAAGATCCAGGGAAAGAAACTCCCCATTTTCTATTAAAAAACAAACAAAAAGTTATCATTTCTTGAGGGTCTGCTATACAGCAAGCTTTGCATTAGAAGCTGGACACATAGTATCAGTAAGTTTCAAAACCAGCACATGAGCTAGGTATCATGATGCCCACTGGCTGAGACTCCAGCAGTGCAGCAATTGACCCGAGCCCCCCCAGGAAGGGGCCAAGCTGGGGTGGGACCCATCTGCCTGACTCCACAGCCTGAGCCCTGCCCACTGGACCATGCTGCAGGGAACAAAGGTGTTCATTTGGAGAAGGAAATGTGAATCCATTTCAGGCAGGTGGTGTTAGAAATGGCCCAGAGGGTGGAGCCTATTCTAGCATGCCCCAACCAGGAAGAGAGCTGATGCTCCAAGCTGGGGAGGTGCGGATAAGGTGCAGAGAAAAAGGCAGGGAAAGTGCAGGGAAGAGAAACCAGCCCCAACAAGCCTCAGTCTCACAGCCAGAGGGAAAATGCTCCCAGGAGGAAGGGACCAAATGAGGACTCTTACTGGGCCTTGGATGCTTAATATTTTGGGCCAGAGTCACTCCAAAAGGAGAAAAATGGAACACAACCCAGCCCAGGGCAAGATAGATGCTATTAATAGAAAGGTGGAAATGACACATGTGTTGGGGTCAAGCAGCCCACCCTGATGACTTCTACTCAGGATCCAGCCAGAATTCCTGCCCAGAACCCCAGTTAGCACCTTCCGTGTCAGCCACAGATATGGAAGGGGAACTCATACCCTTGAGCCAATGAGCCCTTGTACAGAATTTTCTGGGCCTAAAAAGTGGCTGCATGTACCAGGCACACTTCATGATATGTGCCCAAGGCACAAATAAGTGAAACTTCACGCCCACAAATCCAGGTCCCCAGGTGGCCTTGTTTTGTATCATGTGACCCTAGACACAGCTGTGTGGATCTAAGGCGCCAGCTGGCCATTCAGATTCACTCCTTGCAAAATGTGAAATAAAACCTAATGGAAAGTGCCAGCCCTGATGGCCTAGTAGTTAAAGTTCGGCGTTCACTGCTTCAGTGGCCCAGGTTCACTTCCCAGTAGTGGAACCACACCACCCGTCTGTCAGTTGCATGCTGTGGTGGCAGCTCACGTAGAAGAACTAGAAGGACTTACAACTAGGATACACAACTGTGTACCGGGGCTTTGGGGAGGAAAAAAAACGAGGCAGATTGGCAACAGATGTGAGCTCAGGGCGAATCTTTCCCTGCTAAATAAATAAATAAATAAAATTTTAAAAATCTACTAACTCACTCTTTTTGGGGTTTTTTTTGGTGAGGAAGATTGGACCTGAGCTCACATCTGTTGCCAATCTTCCTCTTTTTGTTTGAGGAAGATTGTCATTGACCTATCATCTGTGCCAATCTCCCTCTATTTTGTATGTGGGTCACTGCCACAGCATGGCTTGATGAGCAGTAGGTCCATGCAGGGGATCCAAACCTTCGAACCCTGGGCTGCTGAAGTGGAGCACATGAATTTAACCGCTATGCCACTGGGCAAGCCTCAAAAATCTAGTAACTCTTAAAAAAAAAAAAGAAGGGGCCAATCCCGTGGCCTGGTGGTTGAGTTTGGTATGTTCCGCTTCAGCAGCCCACGTTCACAGCTTCAGATTCCAGGCACAGACCTATACCACTCATCAGCAGCCACACTGTGGCAGCAACCCACATACAAAATAGAGGAAGATGACCACAGATGTTAGCTCAGGGCCAATCTTCTTCACCAATAAACCCCCCAAAAAACAGACCATAGTGGGAAGTTGCTAGTAGGTAGCAAAAACTGAAATGGGGGCTGGCCCAGTGGTATAGCAGTTAAGTTCACACATTCTGCTTTGGCAGCCCAGGGTTCACTGCTTCAGATCCCAGGCACGGACCTACGCACCACTTATCAAGCCATGGTGTGGCAGTGTCCCACATATAATGTAGAGGAAGATGGGCACGGATATTAACTCAGGGCCAGTCCTCCTCAGCAAAAAAAAAGACGATTGGCAGTGGATGTTAGCTTAGGGATAATCTTCCTCAAAAAAAAAAAAAAGGAAAAAATGAAATGGAAGCGTCCCCAAAACCAGAGGTCAGCTGGATAGCCAAGGTGGCCATGTGTATGTAGGCTGCAACCACAGGGAAGAAACCTCTCCAGTCCCACTTCCCTAGAGGCTTGAATGTACCACAGTTCCTGTCCATGGATTCCCATGAGATCCTGCGTGTCTCCCTTCTTGGTCTATGTGTCCTCGTACAACAAAAGCTGCATGACCTGGCCTGACTAGGTTTCTCTGTTCCTGGTGATCAAAGAGCTGGAGGCAGGCCCTCCGACTGGCGACTGGCATAGAGCAGCGCTCTTCAAACCTTGACGTGTGTGTGAACCTCCCAAGAATTTTGTTAACATGCAGACTGTGATTCAGTGGCAGTGGGGCCTGAGATTTTGCATTTCTGAACGAGCTCCCAGCTGCTCTTGCAGGTCTGTGGACCACAGGCAAAGAAGCGAAGGCTTAGAATCTCATTAACTGACCCAGCCAGCTCCACCTTTTGTTTTTGTGGCGACATCTGGAAAGTGGGATTCTTATCTCTCCAGATCAGTCCTGAAAGGAACCTGACAGAACTGTTTATTATTTGCGGAGGGAATCCGGGGAGCCAATCCTGTGCAACTTTGATTAAGCACTCATCATGTACCAAGCAAGAGATGCTTTCACAGACGTCTTACTGCATAGGAAATAGAGTAGATCGCACAATCCATGAACACTTACTGACTACCGACTCCATGCCAAGTAATGTGCCAGGCGCTAGGGACGGAACTCAGAAATACCGGCAAGTGCATGAGCCATTTCCATACAGTAGGACAAGTGCCCTGATCGTGGGCAGCACAGGGAGAGGCATCTAAATCAGAGCAGGAGTCAACATGCCAGAGGAGGTGATACAGAGCTGAGAGCTGAAGGATGAAAGGGAGTCAGGCAGCCAGACGGGGGAGAACTGGGGTCCCAGGGAGAGGAAACCAGGAGCAAAGAATGAGCGCAAACAGGGGCCTGCGCTTTTGAGAAAACAGGGAGGCTGTCACAGAAATGAGGCTGGCAGGTAGTCTCGGGTTAAATTAGCAAAGATTTGGAAAAGTTGCCCCACCCCAAGGAGCTGGGCTTTATCCAACAGGTGAGGGGGAGCCACAGAAAGATTTTAAGCAAGAGAGTGCCAAGATCTGATGAAGATTTTGTGAAACCACCTTTGGCCCCAACCAGGACGGAATGGAGGGTGTTAACAAAAGAGGTACTGTGCTACAATCCAGATTGGAGGTGATATTCAAGACCGGGTGTAGCGTCTGCACAGACTCATTCCTTCCTCCGGCCACCAGCGCCATTATCACTATGCAATCAATCACCTCGCTCCACCACTGACCCAAGACACTATTTCATGGGAACCACGTGACATGCTCCCTTCTGTGACTCTGACCCCAGAAAAATGACTTATTGAACCCCGGGGTGAGGGAGGAGCCACCCAGAAGAAGAGAGCAACAGCAGCAGTGGGGCCTTCAGGGTCTTTACAGCAATAAAGAGAATGACCTCCCAAGAGGGTGAGGTGGCCGTGAGAGTCAGTTGCCCCGTGGGTGATCCTGCCTCCCCAGCTCAGTGGCTCCAGCTTGCCTTGGGCGCCGAGCCTCCTTCTCCTAGGCCCCTGCCAGGGCTGTGCCTCGGCTCCCCCTGATACCCTAGTGCAGCAGCTCCCAGAGGCGCATGGTGATGGAATGTGGAGAATCCTGGCCATTCAGAATCTCCAAGGGGAGAGGACTGGGAAACCACATGATTACGAGTTGCCCCAGGTGAGTCTTTCTCAGGCAAGTACGGGACCCTGTCCTAGCACAGACCCTTGGGCCCGTCAGCCCACTACCTCAGGGCTCACCCTCCAGGAGGCCTAGGAGGCTGCCTGCCTGGAGGCAGAGGCCAAGCAGAGAGGCAGCCGGGGTGAGGCCTACAGAATCACAGTCACCTTCACAATCTCGCGATGGCACTTCCTGTCCGCCTTCCCTGAAACTAGAGGAGAAGGCACAAGTGACATCATGACTTTTCAGGCACTTTGTAAGGGCAGTCCCTCACAGCTCCCTGCCTGAAAGGCCAGAGGTAACTAAGGCTCCAACAGGTCCCCTCTCAGGTAGGTTCAGATGAAAGGAGGGGAAACTACAAACAGCAGGTGAATTCAGAAGGGTTTCTCTGGAAACTGCATACATTTCTGCAATGAAGACCCCAAGGGCTTAGGAGAGTTTTCTTTGGTTTTGTTCGTTAGTAATCATGACATTACACCACCAGCTCACAGGAGCTCCAGAGCACTTGGGACATTTTGGAGATTTTAAAGCACTCCTTCCACATGGCCTCATCTGATCCTAACAACCCTGCAAGTTGGTGGGACAAACTGGCCACAGCCAGTTTACTGAGGAGGACAGGAGTGCAGTGGTCCTGGGACTTACCAAGACCACCTGGCTCCACAGGGACTGTGGCCAAGGGACCTCACTGCAACAGGGCCACCAGTGAGATCTAGGGTGAGATGGGGGGCTCCGAGGAGACAGGGAGGAAGGAGGCGGGGTCTCCTGGCCTGAGGAGGAGGGAGTTCTAAAACTCGGTCAGCTTCACTTCCAAACCCTCCTGAAGCTGCCACGCCCAGGAAGGCACATGCGGCCCAGCAACTCCAGACCATCAAAGGCCACTTTCCCCTGCTTCTGGGGAAAGCACTCTGCAGGAGGAGCCTCAGCACAGGAAGCCGGGAGGACTTTGCCCTGGTGCCCTCCTCCCACACGCACCCCATGACTCAGAGGCTTCCTCAGAATAGCCCTGAATGACCTGTCAAGGACCACAGTCCCTCAGTACTCTCACAGAGTGGTGTCAGGAACCAGGCAAGATTCCGAAGCAGGACTGTCTCTCCCCAAACCTCATGTTCCCCCAGGGTGGTACACTGGCCACCCTATGCACCCGCACACCAGCAAGGGAACAGGCCTTTCCCATCCCAGTTTCCCAGGGGCCTCCCGAACATCAGAGTTAAGCTACTTTGACCCGGGCATTGTCCCAGGGAGCCCAGAACCTGGCTAATACAATCAAAGGCCCCTGAGAGCATCCTGAACTTCAGTCCCTGCTCCTTCAAGAGCCCCAAAGCCCTGCTGGAGCTTGGTCGGAGCACTGGGACTCTGATATTGGGGAAACCTCGGTCTCATCACCTGAGTCAGGGATAACAGTTACACCGCAGGGTTCTTATGGGGATTGCATGAAGCAGTGAGCCCCTAGCACCCCACGGCCATAGAAGGTACCTGGAAAAGAACTGGCTTTGAAGAACTCCTATGGCTTTGCCCAGAGGCCGAGAACAGAGGAGTTGGACGGAACTTCACAGATTCCCTCTAGAGCTCTGTAGGCTGTGGTAAGCAAAATACTGGGCCCCTAAAGACGTCCACATGCAAATCCATGGATCCTGTGAATACGTTAGGTTACACAGCAAGGAGGAATTAAGGTTGCAGATGGAATCAAAACTGCTAATTGATTGACCTTGAGCTTGGGAGATTACCCTGGACTATCTGGGTGGACCTAACGTAATCACAGGGTCTTTAAATGTGGAAGAGTGAGGCGGAAGGGTCAGAGATTTGAAGATGCTACACGGCTGGCTTGGAGAGGGAAAGGGCATGAGCCAAGGAGCACAGGTGGCCTCTAGATGCTGGAAGAGGCAAGGAAGCAGGGGCCCATTTCAGACTTCTGAGCTCCAGAGCTGCGAGAGAATAAATCTGTTGTTTTAAGCTGCTAAGTTTGTGGTAACCTGTTATAGCAGCTATAGAAAGCTAATACGTAGGCCAACTCCCTCATTTTACAGACGGAGAAACTAAGGCTCAACATTTTGCCAAAGGTCATTGAGGAATGATAGAGCAGGTCCTAGAACCCAGGTTTGTTGAATTATCATTTAATATTATTTCCACTACATCATGCTTCCTTCTATTGTTTACTATCTATAGGCTAGAATCGAGATACCCAGGAGTAAAATGCCGTTTATTATTCATTTAATAAATATTTCCGGGTCTAGTGTGCATCAGGCACTATGCTAGGTGCTCAGAACACTGTGGTGAAGAAGACACAGACCTTGCCCTCATGGAGATCGTTCCAGTGGGGAGACTCTCCAAAAGCAGGATGATAGGCATTCTGACAAGCACCTAACCCAGCATGGGGATGCTTCCCAGATGCAGGCAGTTATCTCTACACTGAGATTGAACAGCTATGTCGGTGTTCACAAGAGGAAGAACATTGGGATGCTCCAGCAGGAGAGGGAACAGAATCCGTGAAGCCAAGGCAAGCAGAGAGAAAGCAAGGTGCATTTGTCTGTGGAACTTTGGTTTAAAACTTCTGGCGTTCAGTACAACTGAAGCATAGAAAGTCAGAGAGAGTGGGAGGGGGAATGTGGAGAAAGAGCTGGAGAGAGAAGCCAGGGTACAGGAGAAAAATTTAGGTACCCATCAGCCAAGAAAAAACCAGGGGATCAGGGTCCCTGGCAGCCCCAGCCCCACTCACCTGAGCCATCTGGAATGGCCCTGACAAAGGTGGGCAGCATCTTCACTGAGGCTGTGGGGTTGGTGTCCTTCCCCAGCCCCTTCTGCATTTCAGCCTGGAACCGAGCCATGATGTCCAAAAGGGTCTCATCGGAGAGCCGCATGTGATACAGGAATCTGTCCACCTGAAACAGACACCAGGGTGACCACGGTTGGCTGCAGGGGGTGCTTGCCCTCCAGTCAATTCTGTGAATTCCCATTCCCATCACAAGCTGGATTCCTGACTTTGGGGTCAGCTTCCTGATGTGAGCTCCCAAAGGTTCCTTGCCTGCCTCCTTATCAAGCCGGGAGGAGATGGAGAGTTAGAAGAACGAACTGAAAGGGAAGGCTGAGGAGGTGGGGATTATTCCTCTGAAGGGCAAACTTTGAGGAAAAAGTGATTCCTGCATTTTTTTTTTTTTTATGGGACAATGGAGGGACAATAACTAAGAAGGATTCAGGGTTTCTAATTCCCAGTTCAGGGCCCTCACCATTGTTCCATTGTCTCTCCGCTGGAAAAGACTAGCTATAGCTTGAACCTTAAATTCCCCAACATAGAAGCTTTCTTTTGTCCAGTGATGACAATAAATATCCAAACATGTTTCACTCTGTTTATTGGCTGCCAGGAAGCTCAGAACCAAATTCAATTTCCAGCTGCAATCTCTAAAATCTAGTCCTTTAAATCTCCATTTTGTTTTTAACTGAAGTTGTTCTAATTAAGATAAAGTTTAATTTTTAAAGCCAGTTCAAATTGCTATGGGATATGAGTGGATGCCACTCAGGTAGCCAGGAAATCGGGGCAAAGTACCACTGCCCCAGTGGAAGGAAGTTACAAAAATTACTATGGTTGTGCTCAGTTCACTTGAAGGTAATATGTCACATCAGGAATGGCAGAAAAACTTCCTCCCCCATGCTAATGTTAATCAGCTGGTGGTGGCAGCCTGGGTTCCCAGGGCTCATTGGGATGGATTATCGATGAGGCAAGAAGAGGGACAGTATTTGCCCAGTATTTGCCACCCCTTCTTTATATACTGAGTGGCCTCTCTACTCATCCAGGTCACAGGGAGCCTCGATCCCAGCACACTCCTGGAGGAAGTGCTCTCCCACACTTTTATCTAAGGCTAAGAACATAGACTGTGTTGCAGTCTACAAAGTGCTTTTGTGTATGTCACCTCATCTAATCTCCATGACCTCCCTTTGCGGCAGCCAGGAAAGGCCGAAATTATTGTCCCTAGTTGAGAGATGAGGAATCCACAGCTCAGAGCCCTTAAGCAGCACTGGGAGCGCCATGGTTAAGTGACAGCACTGGGTCTACAACGCGGTCTCCATACTCCTCACCCCATAGCCTGGTTTTGGTTCACAGCTCAGGGTGGGACCCACGAGCCCCCACAGGCAAATTCCATCACAAGCGCAGGGGTCACATGACATTCATCATAGGACAGGCACCCAGTCATTAGCCCGGCCTAGAGGGCAGGCATCCCAGCTCAAAATGGGGCCAATATAGAGTCAGCGAAATGGCTCCAGGGACCGGGGGCCAGAAAACCATCAGAGAGCCATTATCAAAAAAGGACAATTGAGCTTTCAGCATATTTGAGAAGATAGGACGGAAGCACGTCATGCTTCATTAGGCCTTCCTGTTCACCCTGAGTCCGTTTATGACTAATTGGTTGGCACAGCTACACGCACACACACACACACACGGAGAAAACCGACGGAAGGGACGTGACCCAAGTAATTGGGGCTTGGGGAAGGGTGAGATGCACCACACGGGAACCAAGCCTGCCCCTTTGTCATCCCAAGGCCCCTCCACAGTGCACGTGAACCTACTGCCCACTTTCGCTCGGCCCCAGAGTATAGAGAGGCATCCCCTTAGCGCCATCCCTTCTACGTAACAGTTTGAGGCCCCATTGGGCTCGTTCGGCAGCTGCAGGTTAGCAGAGTCATTCAGGACTTTGGGTTGCCGCTGCTGCTGTTGGAATAAGTTAGAGTTATGACAGAAAGGATGTCAACTTAGCACGGCTGCTTGTTTTTCTTTCAATCTTCCACAACACCTGGTACAGCAGTAGCTAGAAGAGAAGAATGAAACATATGTTGGGACAAAAAAGCTATATTTTAAATCCAAACATGTGATTTGGGACCTGTGTAATCAGGCACCCATGTTGTAGGCACTGAGGGAGGGTGCATGAGCTGCAGAAAACCAAGCCCCACTTTTGGAGTGACTCACAAACCAGAATGTGGCTATCTTCTAAACAAATAACCAACGAGAGCAGCACGTTTAACGTAGGAAGAGTCCATTCAAGAACGTAAGCTCAGAGCTACTGAATTACAGAAGTGCGGGCTGGCAGGGACAGCAGAGATCACTTAGACCAAAGGTCCTATATTATGAGTCGAGAGTCATAAAAGTCTCAGCCCTTTGACCCAGTGGTTCCACTTCTGGGAATCTATCTTTAGGAAATAATCCCAAAGAGGGAGAACACTAAATACATAATGTTTATCATAGCTATATTTTAATTGTTAAAAAATCTTTTCGAAAGTAGCCGAATGTCCAACAAGGGGGAAAAGGTTAAATTATGGCGTATCCAACTTGATTGAATATTGGGAAGCTATTACATGGTAGTTATGAAGAACTGGAGAAATGTACACAAGTAGTTACAATATAACTGTAAGTGAAGGACACAAGATTCAGAATCGTATGTACAACATAACTGTAAAAACATACACCATGTAAAAGGCTACAAGGACTTCCACATCGCGAACGTGAATGTTTGTGAGGGGGTGGGATTAAAGGTAACATTGCCACTTTTCGTAATGTTGACTTACTTAGTAAACTGTAAAAAGTACATACTGAAAACCTAACAGTCCTCCTCTTATGAGTGAACAATCTGCAGGTCAGTGACCAGGCCCAGGCCAATGTCATCAATAGGTTAAATAATGTCAATATATTGAATTGGAAGAGAAGCTGTCAGAGTGGTTTCTCAGTTTATTTTTTTCCTTCCTTTCCTTTCTTTCTTTCGTTCCATTTAGTTTTGTTTTTGTTTTAATGTTGGTATAGGAAGATTTTAATCTTTTTTTTTTGAGGAAGATCAGCCCTGAGCTAACATCTGCCATCAATCCTCCTCTTTTTGCTGAGGAAGACTGGTGCTGAGCTAACATCCATGCCCATCTTCCTCTACTTTATGTGGGACGCCTACCACAGCATGGTCTGACAAGTAGTGCACAGGTCCACACCCGGGATCCCAACCGGCGAACCCAGGGCCACCGAAGCGGAACGTGCAAACTTAACCGCTGTGCCACTGGACTGGCCCCGGTATAGGAAGATTTTAAAAAATTGTTCCAGGGTCTGAATAGTCACCCCGCAGTCAAGCACGGCCCAGGATCTTCACAACTCTAGAGTCAGGAAGCCAGGAACTAAGAAGGGGCCTGGCTATCTGATCCAGAAAGAGAAAGAGCCTGTGCCTTTTGAGCAGGTGTGCTTCCACCACGTGGAGGAGTGAATGAGCCGGTGTTCTCAGCACTATGACTCATTCCAGCAGCCATAAACCAGCCTCCAGACTATCCCAGACGCCTGCTGGGTCCCTGGCATAAGGTGGCTACAAAGTGCTCCTGCCCATCCCTGCTCGGCTCACTCCCACGAGCTTTCTTGCCTCCCACAGGGAGAGGGAAGGATCAACTCCAGGCCTTGACGTAGGCTGACCCTCCAACCAGAAGGACCTGGAACGGATCGATGGAGGCTGCATATCCGCCTCCTGAGCCTGCACCTGGGCTGGTGGACAAATGCGTGCTGCCTAACTCTCGTGTGTAATGAAACGTTCACCACCACAAAAGGGCCCGAGGAAATGAAACACACAGAACCAAAGGCGTGAGGGTTCTAAAGACACCCCCTTAGGGGGTGGGAGACACCATGCAGGCTGCAAGTCGACTAAGCAGGTAATGACAGAAGGTGAATTCTTCAGCAGTGCTCTTTAGGATTTCCCCACTTCATTAAGAAGCTAATACAGGGCTCCATGAATCTAATCAACAAGTGGAAATCTTGGATTAAATCTGATTGATTTATAATATTTTAAGATTTGCTATAATCTCTAATGCAATTCTCTAATGAACAGAATTTAGTGGGAGTTTATCCCACCAAGCACATGAAGGCAGTAAGGGACCATGCTTCCTCTGAGTTTAAAAGGCCAGGAGGCATCACGGCACAATGGAAAGAATGCTGGAGGAGCAGTCAGCAACGTGGGTTCAATCTTCACGTCACCTTAAATACCCTGGTGACCTGGGCTAAATTCGCCATCTGGGAGGACTTCTGTTATCTGTAAATGGAGATGCTAGTGCCCAGGGCCCTGCTGCTGGCAGCTGGTGTGGCTAGAATGGCAGACCGGGAGCCCCCACTTGAGCCTGGGAAACTTTTAACCAGCCCACTTAGAATAAATTCTGTAGACAGGGTTCTTGGGCAAAGTGGCAAAATAATGCACACCACTAATAGCATACCACTGGCAAACAGCACTTTCCAATAACAAATATTTCAATTATTGTACATTAAAACTCACATCCCTCTTGGTGCCCATATTTATATTTTTTCAAACACAAGAAGAATCATGGGAATTACTTAAAAAGTTCTCAAAATTTCCTTAAAAATGACTCTCCTCTCCTTTGTAGCCTTTCCCCCCAGACGCCCCTTACATCAAACACAGTCATCTTCAAGCTTCAAGCCCAATATTCTTCATCCCCTTCCCATCTGACATCTGCCAATAAGTTCTGAGTGAAATTCAAGGCTCAGGAGAATACGCAATGCCCGGCTTGTGGGAGATTTACTTACTTCCCCTTGCCCCTCTGTGAGTGTTTTACTGGTCCTATGCTGCCTGTATCTTTTCTAATAAGTTCTTTTTTTTTTTTTTCTGCTTTCTCTCTCCAA
Source organism: Equus przewalskii (assembly GCF_037783145.1). NCBI lineage: Eukaryota > Metazoa > Chordata > Mammalia > Perissodactyla > Equidae > Equus > Equus przewalskii. The sequence goes on along the minus strand of NC_091831.1, from coordinate 57,583,127 downwards.
ACCCCACCCCTGTACATAATTGTATATCTTAGTTGCAGGTCCTTCTAGTTGTGGGATGTTGGACGCCGCCTCAACGTGGCCTGACAAGCGGTGCCATGTCAGCGCCCAGGATCTGAACCCTGGGCCGCCGCAGCGGAGCACGCCAACTTAACCACTCGGCCACGGACCCGGTCCCTCTAATAAGCTCTCTTAAATCCTTTTGGATGTAGGCAGGACATCAGTTCTGTTAGCGAAGAATAACTAGGAGTCTCTCAGCATTGTGAGTCCTTACCTTCTTGATCTGATCCTCCTTCAGCTTGGTGAAGTAAAATGCCATCAAGTGTACCGCAAACATTTTCCCCAAGTTTGTTTTCTCCTGAGATGGGCAGAGATTTCTGGGAGGTGTTTACTCCACGGCCCCGGGGCGCTGCCCACTTTCAGTTCAGGCTGCAGACCTCCGGGGGAACTGGTGCTACAGATTAAATACTTCCAGGCTGCTTAGTTCAATGATTAAACTTCGCCCCCTCTCTCTGGTCCCTCCCTCCAGCACACACTTCTCTAATAGGAAGCTCGGGATGGCAGCTGAGGGTTGGTGGAGGGGGAGGCGGAACTGATGGGTTGCTTGACTCTTTGAGAATTGGGTGCCACAAAATCTTGTTGCTAAGCAACACTCTCAAGCCAGTGCTCCACCAAGCCCACTCAGGCGAGGAAAATCTTCTGAGATGTTGGGTGTAAAACAATGCCAACTTTCAACCGGGTGAGCTGCTCTGCAAATGTCTACTCTCAGGCTTTTCTCTTTCGTCGTTTTCTCCTCAACCCAGCAGTATAACTCCATGACTTCCTGCTCCTCTGTGGCACTGTCTTAAGACTAAACTTTGTCCTGGTCAGGGAAATTTCAAGAACGTTGGAACAAATTCCTCCATTTGTGACAGGTCAGATCTCTTAGCTAACAGCTCTTGGTAATGGAAAAGAATCAATAAATGTTTATCTAGCCACAATGTTAAGCTAAAAACCTTGACTTCACAGGTAGTGACCCAGAAAAAAATATGCATTAGAAAGAATGAATTGAAGTCACCAATACTCACTGGGAAGCTGCTGCTGAGGAGAAAAATTGAAGTTACAGATGGCAAATGTCTCACGCCACTAAGGTATTTGGTTTACTCATTTATCTCACTCAACATACTTGATGTGAGAAGGTCCCAGGAAGGGGCCAATGTGCTGGTACCACAGACCTTGCACTCTTCCCACAGTCATTGGTCAGCTAAGGAAATCAACAACAACAACGGTGTTAACAACAGCAGCTAATATAGATGGAGCATAGATGGAGCACTAACTATTCCCATTTTTTAGATGAGAACTGAGGCCTAGAAAGGTTAAGTGACTTACTCAAAATCACAAAGCTTGTAAATGATACAATGAGGAATCAAACCCAGGAGTTTGATTCCAGGGCTCAGCCCTTAACCAATATATTATATTGCCTCCCTTATTTCTCCATGTGATAAATACCCACTTGATAACTATTAATAGCAGCAGCATTCTATTGGGTTATTATCAAGAAGTCTAACTTCTTGGAAAACCAAATAGAGATATCACTTCAAAAGGGTCTTCCCAGTGGGGGAAAAAGGCAAATGAAGGAATTCCTGACCATAACTTGCCAAATACTAATCAAATGCTTCCTAAAATTAGCAACCAACCAGATGCCAATGAAGGTTGGCTGGGCACGCCAGTGTCTCTTGCTCTACACAGCACATGCTCTTCAATACAAGGGAAAAAACGTGTTTTCCTGGTCAGTTTAGCAGCCTCAGCTTTGTTTGCCCTTCTACTGCACAATCTCATTAATCAAAACAATTACCAAACAATTGCCTGGTGAGAGAACATTCAACAGCTGCCTCTTCAGAAGCCACTCGTTCTCCAATAGTGCTCTTTACCCATCCATCCCGTAGATGAGCCATTGGAAGTCTAGCTGAAGCCTGCACTACTTGATCAGAATTACTCCAGATATTCTTCTTGTAGATCACTCTTCTAGACTGATATAAAACCATCTCCCATATTGAGAAACCTTATCCTTTTCAGTCTGTTTACCCTTCATACTGTGCCCTCCCTTTCAGCTCCTTTACTTTGTCTATCATCCAAGCAAAGGTTAACCTTCAGTTGTTGAAACTATTCAGTTCCCCAAACCAGATGGAATTGTTGGTATTCTGTAACAGGCATGCTATGCCTAAGTCTGCACTGGTTGAGGATGAAATCATGGGGCCAGTCACCTGCCCACAAGTGATAATGGTAATCGTCTTAATTCCTCCATTTAAAAAGTAACCTCTGGGTGCTGGCCCCGTGGCCGAGTGGTTAAGTTCACGTGCTCTGCTTCAGTGGCCCAGGGTTTCACCAGTTCGAATCCTGGGCGTGGACATGGTACTGCTCATCAGGCCATGCTGAGACAGTAACCCACATGCCACAACTAGAGGGACCCACAACTAAAAATACACAACTATGTACGGGGGGGCTTTGGGAGAAAAAGGAAAAATAAAATCTTTAAAAAACAATAAAAATAAATAAAAAGGAACCTCTGCAGTGCAGGATGGCACCACCATTAATTTATTCAACATAGGGATACAGAGGTTATAATGACCAGTGGACAAAAAGACACAAAGTCATAACCAAAGATCTCTGCAATCTCGCGGTTGCTTCTATCACCAGATACGCAGCCTTTGGAAATTTTAATGAGGAAATGACACCAGAGGATTTTCATCTATTACATGATTCCATTTTTATCTAAGCACATAGGCATCTGCGTTCCAGGTCTGAGTTAGTGGATCAAACCAAGAAGCTTAATGATTATAAAAGTCACATGCATTTGGAGTCATCTAGCTCAGCCCCTTTACTATATAAAGACAAAATAATTCGATTATTTTACCATTACTCATCTGATTATCCCAGTCTAACCTTTGGAATTTTTCACCCTTATTAAAGCTCTACATAGCTATTCAAGGACATCTGGGTCTAAGTTTTATAAGCACTTAGATTTTGCTTAAGAACACCCATTTGAGGGTTGGCACTGCTAAGTGACATTTTAGTTCAAAGTGTTCTACCCAAGTGGCCCAAATCGGTAGGAAAGGAAGGGAAGAAGTTAAGAAGGGAAACTCTCTCACCTCTGTACACATCTTTGTTTCTGAAAAGCTCTCCCTTATGGCAAGGCCTAAGGATAATATCTGCTTTCTTTTAACTACTGAGCACAGAGGAGGACTAGAAGTCTAATAGAATTTACCTGTTTATTTAGTAAACACTTGCATATGGTTAACTAGGTGCTTTACAATATTAATTCCCACAGCAACTGTCATTCTCTCCATTTTGCAGATGGAGAAACTGAGGCACAGAGCCCAACTGCACATGGTGGAATAGATATTTGAATGCCGGCAGCGTGGCTTCAGAGTCCAGGCTTAACCACTGTGCTACACTGGCTTTCACTGGTCTGGAAGCAAAGCACAGGGAAAACATGGGACTTAAGCTGAGAAAACCAGCCCAAAGCCCCAGATAGCACACTGGGAAGCACACAGGTCCTGGGTTCCCACTCTGGCTCTGCCCTCACTGAAGGCGAAGGCTCCAAGTTCATATCTGTAGTGGGTTCACAGCTGCCTCAGTGGTCACTTTGAGAATGAAAGTAAATGACATCACATAAGGGAAGGCATGTGGCCCATAGCGGGCACACTAAAAGCATCTCTTCAATCTAAGCCTTCACCTGGCTAGGGACCCCTTCTTAAAACTGCTATTTCATCTCATCCCATTTGATCCCTTAGGAAAAGAAAAATGCGTGCAGCCCTTTCAGCACATTCACCAGAACATAACCACAAACCATTAGAAGGTACAGTTCCATTTACTGGAATTATAGGAACAGTTAGGTATTTTATAAATAAGTCTATTCCTATTCCTAAAGAAAACAGATCTTGAATTTTGTCCCAGGTTCTTGTTAATGATAAGTCCAAAGTTAAGTTGTTCCTTATATAAATCAATCTAACCTGTGGTATTCCACTTGCTGCAAAAGAATAAGAAAGAGTGTGTGTGAGAGAGCAAACTTCTAGAAATGAGAGTCAATGTAGAAACTTCCAAGCCCTGCCAATAGTGACAGTTACTATGGTGTCTCCATGGGAGCAACTACAAGTGAAGCAGAAATGTTAACCTCAGCAAGTTTCCAAAGAACGCGACTGATCATTTTTTATAGATTTATTCCTAACACAAGAGAAGACAGTGAGTGCTCATGGAAAAATCAATTGCACACAATTGTTTTTTACGATCACTGTACACTAAGAGCCGTATTTGCAAAATACATACCGAGAGACTAGTGATACAAGAAAACGAAATTCCTATGGCTTTTAACATTTTTCAGAGTAATTACCATCTCAGTTGCATAAAACTGCAAACTTCTAAACACAAGTCACACTTCTGGTTAAACATGGCATAAACCCACAAGAACAAGGAGAAATGAAAAAGTGATTGATAAGAGATCTTAATATAATTTTGGAAGACAAAAAGCTGACAGAGAAGTAATAGCTGAGCAGAGGAAACAAAACCTTAAGGGCCAGCAGAGGGATTCTGCTGAGAATTGAGCGATGGTATTTGTGACACTAGAAATAATCAGAAATTGGAGGCCCGGATACTTCAGAAAAGCAGGAGGCAAGACATAGAGACGCAAACAAGAGGTTGGCTAAAAGTCTATATTAGAAAGCAGTTAGGCCCCAGGTGTGCCCCTCCACCCAGAGCAATGAATGGCCACCCAACCCCCTCCCCTACAGGAGACTAGGAGTTTATTCTCTGAGAGACTGAGCTCAACAGCCTCTAGACTGGGGACCATCAGGCACCATGGGAAGCGGAAGTAAGGCACAAGACTGAAAACAAGGCCACCAAGTGAAATCCCCAAACCAAACAATGAGACCCCAAACCACTGTTTTCTGTCTGGTTTCCAGCAGCAGACATCTATCTCTATACATCCCCTTCCTCCCTCACAGGGGGCGGTGGGTGGGGGGCAGGAGAGATTGGGGGGGATCCAGTTTTTCCTCTGGTAGAACTAAATGATCTGAGAGAAAAATTTTAACAGCTACAGATCTGGAAAAGGCGAAACCATAGACACAGCAAATAGATCAGCAGTTGCCAGGAATTCGGAGAGGAAGTTTGAATAAGTGAAGCACAGGGGAGTTTTTAGGGCAGTGCAACTATGTCGTATGATGCTGTAACAGTGAATACGTGACATAATACATTTGTCAAAACCCCCAGAACTTTACAGTACAAAGAATAAATTTAATGTATGTGAATTTAAGAAAATATTTAGATCAGAAATGTAATATAGACTAACAAAAGAATCTAACTGTATTACAAATGTATGAAATACCTTCACTGAAGGGGATGGGGAGAAAAGATGCTAACCTAAGTAACTGGAAATGAATGGAGTCAGCAAGACTAAAGGCAAAAGGAACTATACATAGCACTGTACTCTGGCTGATAACGCTGTTTCCCATAGGAGTTCGGCTTAACAATTCTGAAATCACTACACATGGATACTGGAATTGGACAATTAAGTAAATGGAAGGGTGGATGGCAGGAGGGAGGTTTCTCACTGTTGGAGGGAGAGGTTACAGTCAAGCATGGGTGAGGGGGATTAGAATGACGCATGTTACCAGATTAGAGTTGAGGACATCAGTATAAACTCACTATTAGTTTAACATAGATATAGATGGATATATACATATATGTATATAGAAAGATTTGTAGATATGTGCATGTACTTGGGTTAGTACATTCATGTATTTCCTCGCTTTGTCAGCTGAGAGACCCCAGAAGCAATGATACCCAGTAGCAACTAGCACACCCAGTACCCAGATCTTGCATTCTAATACCTCCTACAAAAAAAAAGGAGTCAGGGCTGCTCAGAGAAATGTCTGATTCTTTTTTTCCCCTAAGATTGGCAGCTGAGGTAACATCTTTTTTCTTATTCTTCTCCCCAAAGCCCCCCAGTACATAGTTGTATATTTTAGTTGTAGGTTCTTCTGGCTCTGCTACGTGGGATGCTGCCTCAATACAGCTTGATGAGTGTGCCATGTCCGCACCCAGGATCTGAACCGGTGAACCCTGGGCCGCCGAAGAGAAGCACACAAACTTAACCACTCTGCCATGGGGCCAGCCCTGAAATGTCTGATTCTATAGCTGGGGCAGGGTATATACAAGAAGAGCCTGGAGCATCTTGTAGCACCAGAAAATAAGGAAATGCTTAAAAAAAAAAACAAAGAAAGCACCAAAATGATGGGGATATGTCAAGGGGACACTGGAGCCAAGTGAAACAGCTCACAATAACCAAAGCTAGAACAATTTGAGCAACAAGATAAAGTATTATTGGATTAAAACCCAAAGTATAAATATCCATTAATCCAAACTGGTATAAATAAATAAATAGGGGAGGAAAAGGCAAATCTTTTTGTTTTTTTTGAGGAAGATTAGCCCTGAGCTAACTACTGCCAATCCTCCTCTTTTTGCTGAGGAAGACTGGCCCTGAGCTAACATCCATGCCCATCTTTCTCTACTTTATATGTGGGACGCCTACCCAGCACGGCTTGACAAGCGGTGCCATGTCCGCACCTGGGATCCGAAGCGGCAAACCCTGGGCTGCCAAAGCAGAACGTGTGCACTTAACCACTGTGCCACCAGGCCGGCTCCAAGGCAAATCTCTTATGTAGAAGAATTCCAAGTAATTTATGTATATACTCCCCTCTCAAGAAGGTGAAGCATAACCCCCCACTCCTAAGGTGTGGGTGGTGCCTAGTGACCTCTTCCCAAAGAGTACAGTATGGAAAGGCGGGGGAAGGAGTAACTTTACAGTGGAAAAACCTGACAAACACTACCTCAATCAGATGATCAAGGTTGACATCAACAGGTAGGCCATGTTGATGGTATGTACAATCATGTGCCACATAACAACATTTCAGTCAATGACTAACTGCATATATGATGAAGGTCCCATAAGATTAGTACCATACAGCCTAAGCGTGTAGTAGGCTATACGACCTAGGTTTGTGTAAGTACACTCCATGATGTTTGCACAATGACAAAATCATCTAACGACACATTTCTCAGAATGTAGTTAAGTGACGCACTACTGTATCTTATATATGATGTGATGAGAACAGCACTTTACCTCTATGGTCTTCCTCCCCCAAACCCGTAACTACAGCCTAATCCTAAGAAAAACATCAGAAAAATCCCGATTGAGGGATATTCTATAGAATAATGTGACTAGTCCTCCTCAAAGCTATCAAGGTCATCAAAAGCAAGGAAAGTCTGAGAAACTGTCATAGCCCAGAGGAGAAACTCAAGGAGACATGACAAGTAAATGTAATGAAGAACCCTGGATGGGATCCTGGAACAGCAGAAGGACGTTAGGCTAAAAACTAAGGAAATTTAAATAACCTGTGGACTTTAGTTAATAATAATGTACCAATCTTGGTTCATTAATTACAACAAATACACCACACTAACGTGAAATTTTACAATAGTGGGAACTGGTGTGGGGTACATGAGAACTCTTTATACTATCTTTGCAACTTTTCTGTAACTCTAAAAGTACTCTAAATATTTTTAAAGTTTATTTTAAAAAAACTCTACAGATGCTGATATTTGGGGAATGTACTAAAAAAGCCAGTTTATACCCCAAGTAGCCAAAGCAATCCTGAGAAAGAAGAACAAAGCTAGAGGCATCACAATACCCGATTTCAAGCTATATTACAAAGTTATAGTAATCAAATCAGTATGGTACTGGATAAAAACAAGCACATAGATCAGTGGAATGGAACAGAGGGTCCAAACATAAACCCCCACAGGTATAGTCAACTAACTTTTGATAAGGGTGCCAAGAATACACAGTGGAGAAAGGACAGCTTCTTCATTGTAAAAACTGGATATCCACATGCAAAAGAATGAAACTGGACCCCTATCTCACACCACTCACAAAAATTAACTCAAAATGGATCAAAGATTTAAATGTAAGACCTAAAACCATAAAACTCTTAGGGAAAAAGATCTGACACTGGTCTAGGCAATGATTTCATGGATAAGGCATCAAAAGCACAGGCAACAAAAACTAAAATAAACAAGTGGGACTACATTAAACTAAAGAGCTTCTGCACAGCAAAGGAAACAATCAATAAATTGAAAAGGCAACCTACAGAAGGAGAAAAAAATATTCACAAACCACATATCTGATAAGGCATTAATATCCAAAACATATAAAGAACTCATACAACTCAATAGCAAAAAAGAAAATAATCCAATTAAAAAATAGGCAAAGGACCTGAAGAGACATTTTTCCAAAGAAGATTTAGAAATGCCAACAGGTATATGAAATGGTGCTCAACATCACTAATCATCAGGGAAACGCAAATCAAAACCACAATGAGATATTACCTCACATCTGTTAAGATGGCTTTTATCAAAAAGACAAGAGATAACAAATAGTGGCGAGGATGTAGAGAAAAAGGAACCCTTACACTCTGTTTGTAGGAACATAAATTGATACACCCATTATGGAAAACAGTATGGTGGTTCTTCAAAAAACTACATATTGAACTCCCACATGATCCAGTAATCCCACTCCTGGGTATCTATCTGAAGGAACTGAAATCAGTATCTCAAAGGGATATCTGCACACCTGTGTTCATTGCAGCATTATTCACAATAGCCAAGATATGGAAACAACCCAAGTGTCCGTCAAGGGATGAATGGATAAAGATGTGGTAATATATACACAACAGAATATTATTCAGCCATGAGAAAGAAGGAAATCCTGCCATTTTCGACAACATGGATGGACGTTGAAGGCATTATCCTAACCGAGATAAGTCAGACTGAGAAGGACAAATATTGTATGATATCACTTACATGGGGAATCTGAAAAAACAGAGCTTCTAAAAACAGAGAGTAGAATGGTGGTTACCAGGAGTTAGGGGGTGAGGGAATTGGGGAGACGTTGTTTAAGGATACAACTTATAACTAGAAGATAAATAAGTTCTGGAGATCTAAGGCACAACATAATGATTACAGTAAACAGTTCTGTACCGTAAACTTCAAAGTTACTGAGAAACTAAAATCTTTTTCTTTTTCTTTTTTTTTTCCTGAGGAAGACTAGCCCTGAGCTAACATCCATACCAATCTTCCTCCACTGTATATGTGGGTTGCTGCCACAGCATGGCTGACGAGTCATGGTGTAGATCCACACCCAGGACCCAACCTGGTAAACCTGGGCCACCAAAGCAAAGTGCACCAAACTTAACCACTATGCCACAGGGCTGGCCCCTCTAAGAGACTAAATCTTAACTGTTCTCAACACAAAAAAGAAATGATAAAAATGTGACATGATAAAGGTGCTAGGTAATGCTGCTGCAGTAATCATATTACAATATATAAATGCACCAAACCAACACATTGTACACCTTAAACTTACACAATGTTATATGTCAATTATTTCTCAATTTTAAAAAAAGCCAGCTTATGATCCAATCTACATCAAAACCCAAACATCGATAAGCCCTACACATGCAAACAGAGCTTCCCATTAGCTTAATTCCTCAATTTTAAATACAAACACAGCCAAAGATTACCAGACACTCAAGAAAAGTTTCCCATGGTAAAGGCAGAAATTAAACCAAACAAGAAAAAAAAAGAACATAGGAAACAGAAGAAAACTTAAAAATTACAATATCTTTAGGGAAACAAGATATTGCATCCATGAAACAAGAACGAGATGACTAAAAAGAGAACTGGGGGCTGTGGGGGAGGAACCATAAGACACAAAAAAAATTCAGTAATTTTTTCCTAGCAAGAGGTTTAAACTCAAAAAACAGAAATTTAATTTCAGGCTAATTAGGAAAAGCCATAACTGATAAAAAGCTTATATGAATCTATAGAGAACTTCCTAATAAAACTTTCTGGGAATGATTTAAAGGTGTACTCTCTGACACATTTTCCAGTATTTTTTATTTTGATAGTATTAAACATTTATATTCTCTGGTTACATTTTACAGCGTTCTTAATTAGCTTTGAGCAGTTTAATTTCAGCTAATAAGAGAATGGCCTCTGAGAAACACTACACTAGAGTTGTCTGTAAATGAAATAAGGATAATAGATATATGCATACATTGTAAGCTCTGCTATAACACGACAAGATATGGTGCATTCAGTTCTAAGAAAACAGGAGCATTAGCCTGGGAAAACAAGCAAGATAAGCTAAAAAGTGTCAAGATAGGGTAAGATTTAGAGTTAAAAGAATAAGTAAAAAGACTTGAGTCCTACTATTACTAAAAATTAAAAAGAGGCAGAATTGATAATTCAGCTGGAAATCATTTATAGAAATGTGTACCTATAACTGAGTAAAAAGTCACGGTATATGGACCAGCTGGTGATGAAACGAAATCACTGCAGAATTTAGCAGACTAAGTCACAGAGGTTTTTCTTCCATCATCTCAAGGTGGAGACTCTTCTCTTGTAATGGCTGAAAGCCTCCAAGAACAGCCCAGCGCTAAAATAAGCTACTTTCTAGAAACTGGGGACGGGCAGCTATGAGAATGCCACCACTCTCAGAAGCAGCAACAAAATTGTTACCTTCTTTCTCCCTCAATGCCCTCGAACCACTCTTCATCCTTTCGAATTCTGTGACTCCCTTTCTCTCCAAATGTGTATCTGAATCTCTTCTTAGATGTAGAAATTACATTGTTTATTGTTACTCCTCTTATTTCCAAAATAAAAAAGAACTATCAAATAATAATAAAGAGCTCTATGAAACAAAAACCATGGGCCAGTCCCAGTGGCCTAGTGGTTAAGTTTGGTGCGCTCCACTTTGGCGGCCTGGTTTGGGTTCCCAGGTGAGGACCTGCACCACTCATCAGTGGCCATGCTGTGGCAGTGGCTCACATGCAAAAAGAGCACGATTGGCAATAGATGTTAGCGTAGGGCAAATTTTCCTCAGCAAAAAAAGAAAGAAAAAGAAAAAGAAACAAAGACTATGACAGAGAAAATTTAAATTTCGATAGAAGATAAAATTGGAGAAATTGCCTAAAAAGTAGTACAAAAGTCATGAGTATAACTTCTAAATACTGATTTAACAACAACAACAAAGGAATAATACCTATATCAAAAGAGAAGTGGAGAAAAGAAGTGATTTAAGAAAAAGAAAGCTAAATCCTCATCTGATGTAACAGGAAATCAGTAGGTAACGTTTTAAAATGACTCAGGAAATAGAAGATACATATCATATAGAGTCAATGAGGTAAATACCAGAAGAAATAGATAATAGAGTTGAAAGTGCTTGTCTGGTTTTTAAGCTTTGACAAAAAATATTCCTGTGACAAAAAATTAATTTTTAAAAAAGGGCTTAAACTTATTTGGCTTATGTACATAGATTAAAATAAGTTAATGTGCAGAAGTGTGGTTTAGGGGAAAGTTCATATTTCCAAGTGAGCTTTGTTTTGAACTGACATAATGTATAACTTTAAATTCTTATATGCAGAGGGAATTTTATAGATAGAATGTGATCAACATCCATCTATTTATCAGTTTTAAAAGGATAACAATGAATTATAAACATAAGAAAACAAAAATGTAGCTGTTAAGAGAATAAGTCAATTTGTGAACATTACAAATTACTTAAGAATTTAAATATATATATATATATGATCTTGATCTGATTACAAGCACTTGAAAAAAAAGGTTTTCGAGTAGGGGATTATCAATTTCACTGCACTTTACAGGTGTGTCAAACAGTGGTTCAAAGTAGTCTCGGGGGTTACAAGCCTTTCCCAAGCTTCCATAAGCAGCAGGGGCTTTTCAAGGGCATGGAGTGGACAGGAAACACGTAGCAAAGCTGTAGGCAGATGAGTGTAGCCTTAAAGGACCAACTGCAAAATCACCTCCTCCAGCCAAATTTACCCAAAGCAGCTTCTTAAATTGCCTTCAAAGCCCAATCCTACGACGTTCCTTTTTTTCTCTAGCATTTTTTGCCCATAAAGACAACTATTGTTTATCATCTCTGAGTGGAATTGTCCCACTGTGTTAAGCAACAGGCTTTTAGATAAGAGATAGCTTAGAAGCACATTTATAAACATTGTGATCTCTGCTCGTTTATATATTTTATAGCTTTGAAATAGAGAAGGGAAATGGCCTGATTCGTTTATCCATTTGCTTCTCTCTTAGCAAACCACAGCTTTCCATTCTATCCTAATAGGTTTGTTTTGAGTTGGACACACATAGAATGACTGTATCCTAATTACAGATTCCCAGTTCTGAGCTCCAACAGACTGGTGATTTGTGATGATAGTTTTGTATGTTTGTGATTCACAGTAAGACATTTTTCAAAAGGTCCAATTCCATTTTGTAGATTTACACTCATTCACGAATACAATGTACAGAAGCATTACCAGTCATTGGTTATCGTTATTCTCGTTATCCAGTTATGTACTAACCACATTTTATTTATTAAGTTACCCAGATCTGTACTGATGGAACTGAGGTCAGCGTCTACGCCTCAGTCCATTCCCCATGTTGATACTCAGCTGAGTCCACAATAATCCAAGGAGGGCTTTCAGGTACGTACTTCAAAAGCTGTTAGAAAACTGCATGAAAAAAAAAAAGTTGTGTTTTAGAAAGGCTGAGAACACGACCTTAGTGAAATGTACGTCTGGAACTAAGCTGGCCAAGAAGCCCACAAAGGAAGATGTGACACGTCAAACTTGTCGCAGAAAAGGAAGATCCGGCCATTTTCATGGTGACGATTTTAAACACACTGCCGAGAATCATTCAGAGCCCTCCAAATATTTTTCCTTTTTTGTTTCAACTGGCTTCATCTTTCTTTAGTCTCTTCTGCCTGACCACAGAGCTCTCCCTCTCAGAAGAGAAAGGGGAAGGGGTGAACTATCTGCCAATGTCTAGAAACACTCTTTAGCTCAATGTTCAAGCAGCGCTTCCCTTTCGCACGCCCGCACCAACTCCTTTTGTCTGAGGCTTCACTAACATTTAACTTGCCTAAGTTTGTCTTATCTTCGACATACTAACTCGTCCTCAAACTCGAGAAAGCGGGAGAATTAACAACCCTCTCAGTGATGTACTTCATCACTTAAATACAAGGAGACCAAATCCATTATCCAGTTCAGTTCATGGGTATTTCTTGAGATCATCTGGGCAAGAATGGACTACGTCTGCTATGGTGTAAGTCACAGGCAAAAGCAAAGTCTTGAAGGTGAAGTTGCTCAAATGTAGAATATTAGAAGAAACATGCCCTTCCAGGCATTTCATTACTGTTTACTCACAAGCAAGGGAGAAATATAGTTAGTGCCACCTGTTCAGCCTTTATTTCCATGAAGGCAAAGGTTAAAAGAATAAAGATTGCCATCTGATATCATCTGAACTTTGAACTACTGAAGAAAAAGCCAGAGAGAGATGACTAGCTTGGCAAACTGGACTGTTCCCTTACCCAATTTCAACCAAATCAGGCTTAATCCCTAGTCTGAAGTCAGCCTCAATTTAGCAGTTGCTCAAGAAATTAGTTCAGTTCTTAGAATGACCTAAGAGCTCAATTCACAGCCCAGAATGAACCCAAAGCTTCAGGTTCATTCCTAAAACACTTCCTGTATACCAGGCCCTGTGCTAAACAGCATCTCATCACATTTAACCTCCGGAACAACTCGAGGTGGGCATCACTGTCCATCTTCTTCAGATGCGGAGACCAAGCCCCAGAGAGGGTAAGGTCACTGAGCCAGAAGTGATGGGAGCTGAACCCAGGTCTGTCCAGCTCCAAAGCCTATCAGACTGGCTTTCGGACATGGGAAGACCACCTACTCCATCTAAAATAGCCCACCACTACCACTTGTCACTTTCTTCCCTTATTCTACTTCTTTCTAGCATTTATCTCTGAAATTACATCCATTCATTTCACAAAGACTGAATGTGCTTCTACTATCTTCCAAGCACTGCAGATCCAGCAGTGAACTAACAAACAACAATCTCTGCCTCCACTAAGCTGACATTATTTATTTGTTAACTTATTCCTGTCTGTCTCATATCAAAATATAATCTCCATGAGGGCAGGAACATTATCTGTCTCGCTTACTGCCTATTTCCAGCACCTAGAACAGCCTTTGATACACAAGTGCAATAGACAGCAAGGTGTGTCAAAGAATTCCATCGATGACATCCTCAGCAAAGGGGCAGGAAACTGGTCAAAACAACTCACTACATTGATTTTATTCCCGTGCAGAGTTCCTTATAGAGCGCTGTGTTAGTGCTATACCACAAACAGCCATTATATAAAGTTTTAAATAAAATCTCTAAGACATTCTGTTATTTTACAAATGTTGAAACAAACAGCAGTTTAGTCATCTTTAAGAGTTAATTTTTCTGGGCAAAAAAACTCAAATAAACCAGTATGCCACAATATCATAGCAGGCAGTAAATGTACATGAGGAAAAGAGGATTTTAAAATAGATTTTTATTTGCAAAAATATAAATAAAATAGAACTAATCTGAATCAGGTTCCTTCTTCTTTCTTCTTGTCCCTTTTGAGTAAGTCCCAGATTCCGTTATTTCTTTGCCATGCTCAGTTCGTTGTGTCAACCACTCTTTTTCTAGCTGTTTCAGCATGTCTGCAGTGAGGAGTCCTTGCTGAACCAATCTGGAAGCAAGGGACTTCTCTCCTGCATGGGGGCCGGGTGGCTCAGCAGCTTTACTCCCGGAAGTTTTGGTACTGCGTGTTCTTCTAGCTTGACTCTTTAAGGCGCCTGACAAACGGGACTGGCTCTCTGTTGACAAGCTCTCCAAATTCAACAGCTTATGTGTCTCTGAAATTTTAATCAGTTTGGTGATGTTGTGCACACCATCTTGGATAATGCCATCTAGCTCTTTCTGGAGGTCTCGAACAAAGCTGGCATCTGGAAACATATCTATAAATCGGTAGCTGGGAAAAAGACATATTACATTATAGCAACAGCTCTTATCGCAGTTGTTGAACTACTCTCGACGACATAACTACACCTTGGCACTGATTAATTCCAAATATTCTGTTTTTGCAAACTCTGTCCAGTGACTTTGCTCAACCTTTATTTCTGCCCCAATACACTAAGGAACATGTCTTTATGAGTGGGTCTTCACTCGTATCTTAAGTGATTCCAAGATGCTCCCCAGTGGGACATGCCCCTTCTTTGAGAATCACAACCTAGAGCAGTACCTCTCACATGTTAACATGCAAATAAATCACCTGAGGATCTTGTTAAAACGCAGAATTTGATTAAGTCTGGGGTGGGCCTGATACTCTAGCTCTAACAAGGCCCCAGGTGCTACCGATGCTTTTGGTCCAGGGCCCACCACTTGTGTAGCACGCCTCTAGAGACCCTCCCCACCTGCCTCATCTTAACCAGAATCATACAAACTCCTCACGTCATTTTTGGAATGGGCATAAACCAGGCTCAACTGTCTCAATGGAGAATAAACATAATATAGAGCGCCCTGCAAACAGGTGCCTAATTTGAAAGAGCAACAGATCATTCATAAAACCTTTGATTTGCCATATTACTTAGAAAAATTAGAATACATAAAGGAAAAAGTTGGTACCTCAGCCACAGGTAAAGATCCAAGACATCATGGACAGCTTCAAGATCCATGAGGTCTTTAATATTCTTAGGTGGAAGTAATGGCCATTTAATATACCGGCGCAACCAAGAGAAGGTCAGGGGCTCATTCCTGCTAAACTGCCTGGCAAACTGAGAGAAACAGAAGAGTTTGGTAAAAGAATCAGAATTCACTTCAGTCTGTGATTAGGAAAAAAAAAGAAAGCACAACAAAATATTAACTGTGGGTGTATTTCAATAGGCAGGCTGGTTTCTTTCCTTCTTTATACTTTTCTATATTTTTAAGGACATTTAATACTTTATATAGGTACTTTTTTTTTAAAAAAAAAGGATGATTTCCTTCTTTTTCCAAAACCAGGGCAATAATACGTGCATCAGAAGTTGTACAAGAACTAACTTTCCAGGGCCTGAGCCTATGAACATTTCACCTTCTAAGTTCAGGGCAGACTGTACCTCAAGACTCTCATTTCTATCCCTTCATGTGATAGTCCCATAACCTCAAACATGAGCTTAATCTTCTGTATCTTGTTAATGTCCTCTTTTATTACACAGAAACTCTTTGAGGTGGCTTGATGCAAGGTTGGTCATGAGTCACTCAAACTAGTAAAGAAACAGAGTCTGGTTTTGGCCAAGTCACCACTCTGTGCTTCAGCTTTCTCATCAATACCATAAGACCACCATCCCTCCTTCTTGAATCACAAGACACTGTTGGAGAATGTGCTTTGAAAACCATGCTGCCCCCTCGACACTGCTGGGCATGATTACACATCACAATACACTATAGGAGGCAGGAACACAAACCATATAAGACCTCTCAGGCAAGAGTTTAAAATCTTTAGCTTCAACAATAAGCTGATTTCAAATGGCTCAATTCCTGATTATGGAAAATTCTCTCTAAACGTTTAACTTAAGCAAGGCCAATACTTTAGAGAGGCAAGGCAGTTTTAGAACATTTGTGGTTAAATAATGTTATGATTTTATTAAATTCAGTCTGGTGCATTCTGCTAAGTTTAATAAATATCAAGTAGGATAGTCATGAAGGATGGAAATGTGACCATGCTAAATAAGCAGGACATGCCAAACGCAAGTTCTCTGATAAAGGCAGTGTCTTTAATATTTTTGGCCAACACTAGCGGAAGCCCAAAATGGAAAAAAGGTAAGTACAGAGCTGCCTAGAGAGGGGGAGGGAGAGATGCCCATCTATGCAGATACCTCCATCCAGCAGCCAGCCCTAAAGGAGCTCCGTGGAGCACAGTTTCAAAACAATTGTCCTAGGAGGCATCAGAGGCCATCAATGGAATTGAGCTTTTTTATAGTTCAGTAATAATGGAGATCAAGAAAAAAGGAAATACCTCTAGATTTCACATTCTAACCTGTAAACAGAACACATAAGCAACTGTTGACCTGTACTGCTTCGGACTCCTTACTCCTTAGTAAAATGCTTCTGCTTCATCAGAATGGCTGCTTAAAGGATGGTGTAAACAGAGTCAGGGCCATGCACTCAAGCTCCACGCAGGTCAGTTTACAGCATTTAAGCCTTTGTCACAAAAACTTCAACCTTATGCTAGCTAGCTCTCTCACAAATGCCAGCTCTAAGAAATATATTTTCTAGGTAAATATCTGGCCGTAGAACACCTCTAAGACATATTTAGGGAAAAAGAAGGCAAATTGCAGAACAATTCATTATAATGAGAAAACACCCACACAACAAAACTAGAATTTCTACACATACACGCACGCAGGCAAATACAACAGAAAAGGTCTGCAAAGATACACACAAACTGACAGTAGTTACATCAGAGGACTGATATTGGGGGTGGTAGCCCAATTTAATCTATCTGTAATGTTTCAATTTTGTGCAAAGAGAAAGTATTTATGTATTAATTATGTAATTTAAAACATAAATTTAGACACGGAGTTGATAAGAACAGAGCTGGTATGTAGAATGCTAAGGTCTATAGAGAAGACGGCAGCAAAACTACAATAATAAGATAGGAAAAGATCCAAAGAGGGGAGCTTTGGGATTAGTGGGGTGAGGAGCGCACTCCAAGCAGAGGCAATAGGGTGAGCACAGGCCCAGAGAGGGGAGAGAACACAGCGGGGCCTGCAAGTTCGGCTTCCATTGCCCTTCCCTGGCCCCTTTGTTTGGGTGAATCCTGTGCTTCTCAGAAGTCAGAGATTTGTATCCTGACCCAAATGAGTTAAAAGGAAAGGGGCTGGAACCTTGGCACCGAAGCCCAGGTGAAACAGCAATCTCTGGGGCAGTGTCTTGGAGTTAAGAAAACGGAGCACTATTCCACTGCTAATCCCTAACCCCCCTCCCTTCCAAAAAGTTACCAACAGCAAAGAACAGAGACCCCCGTCCTTCGAAAAGATTGTGATTATCTTTGTTTCAGCTTCTTCACAAAGGCTACCATATAAGCTCAAATACAAGGCAAGAGTTCACCTTTCCTCAAAAAGTTATCCTTCAGAAATAAAAGCCACTTTATATTTAAGTTCTTCCATAGTATTTCATATTAAAGGGTGCTCTCCGATTGTTTTATTTTGAATAACAAAGTATTGTTTGGGGAAAATGCATCAACCTGAAACAACTCAAAATATCATAGAGATAAAGGCTCACCTGTAATAATGACGAGCAGACAAAAGGCTGCTTCTTGTTGATAGGGGCTGTGCAGAAAACATACCGCACTCGCAGACTTAATGGAATGTGCTGGATTAATTCTGCAGAAAATTTAAAATCATCCATATTGCAGACAAAATACTGCCCATCAACTTGTGAAAAGTCTACAAAAATATCCTGGGGGGAAAACAGATAAATTACTGGACTAATTGGGCATGAATAAAGCACTCATGTCTACAAAAGACAACCTCTTGAATCCATAACAGACTCAGAAAGCCTGCTGAATTCACTGCCTCAAGCTAAAAGACGCCCCCACAGCCTTCCCAACCTGAGATACACAGAACTGCTTAGGAGAAAAGTCCCAGATTGTGAGACAAAGTTTTCACTTTCAAGACAAACTTCATAAATAGCAACTTCACTAAAACAGACTATCCAGTCATGCTCACAAAGTTAACTGGTAATTGTCTGGCATATCAACATTTTTAGAAAAGAGATTTAGAAGTGAGTTTCTACTTACAATGAGATTAGAAAGCGTTGTGTCAGGGAGATGGTAGGCAAACATTTCAATCTGTTCAGCAGTTGGATGAAGACCAGCTGCCTTTAGTAAAAGAAAAAACAACCTTAAGCTTATTTTTTTTTAAAAAAAGGATAAGTTTTCTTGTTATTTCAAGATAAAGTCTATATTCAGGCTAAGCTGTCATCAAATGAATTAAATGACAAGAATTTGAGTAAAATAGAGAAAGCATCATTATTGTACTATTTATTAGCAATGAGGAAGACTGATGAGATGATTTAATAACACTACATATATTAGTTATATATAAACTGTTTATTTTAGTTATATTTCTAAAATATATGATGATCTGACAGAGTACCAAAAATGCTTTTCAGGGTCTCAATTCTCTCTACTGAACAAAAACGAACAAGGAAAAACCTAACAGGGCAATAAAACTAACATACGTACATGAGTCTAAACTGGAGGTCAGTTATCTCTTTAACAGTATACTGCAGTGTTAAGAAATGCCTACAGGTAAGTATAAGCAAGAAAAAAGAGAGAATGGAAAAAAGAAAGAGGAGAGGACAGACATAGGAGTCATGGGAAGGAGAAAGAGCACAAGAAATGAGGTTCAGAGGAGGGAAATGGGGTGAGTCATTATCAACTGCACTTTCTTTTTTTGGAGGAAGATTAGCCCTGAGCTAACATCTGCCGCCAACCCTCCTCTTTTTGCTGAGGAAGACTGGCCCTGAGCTAACATCTGTGCCCATCTTCCTCTACTTTATATGTGGGACACCTGCCACAGCATGGCTTGACAAGCAGCGTGTTGTAGGTCTATGCCTGGGATCCGAACTGGTGAACCTGGGCCACCAAAGTGGAGTGTGTGACCTTAACTGCTGTAGCACTGGGCGGCCCCTATTAACTGCACTTTTAACAAAAGCAACAGAAATGATTTCAACCACAGCTTTCCTCCAGGAACTTTTCCTTACATTATCTCATTTATAGTCCTTTTTACCTAGGGTCACTGAAAAATTAGATGAGCCATGTTAAGTGAATTTTCCAGGCAACTTTAAATTGTAACAGTTAGTTTGTTTAAAACAGTATACTTCTGCCTCATTAACTACACTAACCAAAATTTAACCTTGTCCTTACTGGCTCGAAGTTGTATTGCTTAGTGCTGTTTTTGTCCCACACTCAAGGGTTTCTTCTACATTCAAGCTTCTGGCACTTTTTCAGTCAGCTGACATAGCTGTGTGCCCACCTGAAGCAACTGTGCCCGTCTCCACCCACTGCTAGATTATACGAAGAACTAAAGGAAAATCAGGTTTACTAAACTTGTTTAATCTGGATCTGTCACTTGCATACCATTCTCTGACCAAGCAGAGTCTGTGACTCTCCAAAGCAATAAAGTAGGGCTTTCTCAACATGATTTTCATGGTGCAAAATTTTCTTCCCTTGTGTCTGTTTTCAGCTGTCTGAGGCAAGAGTCTGGAAGGTAGGTAAAGGAAGGATTGACGGTCCTCCACCACAGGGAGGAAGTAATTAACATGTTACACCTTACCCTTATAGGATCCACAGGCCTATTCAAAATTTCCCTTAATAAATTGAGGTCTTCTCGATTCATTGTTGTAACCTCTCCTTCTTTAAATTTCGAACTGAATCTACCAGCTCTGCCAGCAATCTGCAAAGCTTGAGAGGTGGTGATTGGTTCTATTTCTTTCTCTCCCTTTTCATTGATACTGGGCTTTATAAGGGAGTAAAAAATAATTCTTCTTATGCTCCTGAAATAGAAATAAAAGTGATCTCACAGACTGCGATGTGAAAAACCCTCCATCATCTGGGTCACTGCAGAAATGCTCACTCCGATTCTAGTTTAGGTCTACTTGCAATCTTGCCCACTATTTACAAAATAAGGAAAAGAGGTTTGTTGGTAATTCTTTTTCTTCCCTTTAAAGAGTATTGTTTAACAACTGTGTAAATTTACTAGAAATCATCAAATTAACATTTACAACAGTCAAGGGTAAATAGTATGGAAATTATACCTCAATAAGACTATAGAAAATAACTTTTTTACAAATAAGCTACATAGTTTGTTCTCAGATTGTTTTTTTTTTCCCCTGCTTTTTCTCCCCAAATCTCTCCAGCATACAGTTGCATATTTTAGGTGTGGGTCCTTCTAATTGTGGCATGTGGGACGCCACCTTGCATGGCCTGATGAGCCGGTGCCATGTCCATGCCCAGGATTCAAACCGGTGAAACCTGGGGCCACCAAAGTGGAGCCCACGAACTTAACCACTTGGCCAAGGGACTGGCCCCCTCAGATTGCTTCTCAAAGTTGGCTGCCATTAATGGCTTTGAATAGTTCTTTGATTCATATAGATGCCTTCATTCCCCAGAGAGGAATATTTAGGCTTAATACTATTACCCCTAGAGATAATGGTTAGCCCCACATGCATAACAGACCCTCCACACTTGTTGACTGAGAAACCGAAAATAAAGTGAGGTAACCTAACAGGTTAGCAGTGGTAAGGAGCAGCACTCAAAAATCCTAGTGCTACGAGATATTTTCTTTTTATTCCCTCAACAGCTGTAAGCAAAATAAATCTCAGATCTATACTAAAATACCCATTCTCCTAAATCAAAGTGTTTAGTCATTCTAATACCAGTTAGAAATTTTTTAATTGCCATCTAAGCCACTGAATATCCATAATTATTAAAAACAAATGACTTACAAATTAAGTCCCATGCCAATTGCATCTGTAGCAACCAGGATTTTGCATGGATCATCAGGATCATTAAACTTTTTTGCTTGAGCAAGTTTGGTCCCTAAAATAAGAACAGTTTATGTTAAATCAGCGTTCTCAATCTCTTACTACACTACACTACGTATATCTCGGAAACCCTCATTTTTATGCAAGAAACTCTTATTGTTTTAAACTTATTTCTTCATATCCTCAAAAAACCACTTATCCTTTATTTCCACTCCTTTAAATAATCCCATATAGAGCAACACAATTCCCCACCACATTAGTCTTAGCATTTCTGAGGACACTTATTAACAGATTTCAGGACTACAACCTGAAGAATATTACCAAGTTCAAATTTTAATGACATCTCTATAAGAAAATCATCAGCTCAACATTTAAAATATAGTCTAACAATAACAGCAAATAACAAGAGCTATCAATAATTAAAATATTTCTATGCCCACCAAGATGAATTAGTGAAATATTTCTTCTACATGACCTATAACAAATTACTAATATATCAAGCAACCTAATTCAATATCTTTTATGGTGTTTTCTACACATATCTCAACATAAATGGCAAAAATAGGAGATTTCATATCCTATCATGATGAAAGCCAATAATTACCAGGTGGGAGGCTGCCATATATAACAGCTGATTCCAATCCCCGAATTTCAATCTGCCGACTCACAGAATAAATATCATTCTTGCTAAAACAGACAATGCAGTCCCCAGGTCGAAGGTTGTCTAAAGATTCTAGCGCATGGTCCAGCACAGTAATGGGGGTAAGCCTCTTATAGGTTCGAACCTACAATAAAGACATGATTTGTAAAATACCACACCTAACTCAACTTCTTGTAATTAATAGAGTGAAAAACTTGCAAAGCAATCAAGAGTAGCTAAAAACCTGAGAAGATCCCATGTTTTTCAAGAGAAAAATATTTATTTTGAAATTATAAATGTTACCATCAGTTTTCACTGGTATTTGTAAATGAATAAAACGTTAAAAAGATCAGGTCTGATGAGGATTGTTCCAGTTCTAGACTTCTGTGATTTGCTTAAGAACACAAAGTTAATAACAGCAAAGCCCAGACTAGAACCCAGAATTTCTTCCACTACATTCCATTATCGCTCGCTGAAAGCTGAGCACAAAACTAAGGTAACAGACCAATTTAAAAATATTTCTTGGGGCCGGCCCCGTGGCCGAGTGGTTAAGTTCGTGTGCTCCGCTTCGGGGGCCCAGAGTTTCACCAGTTCAGATCCTGAGCGTGGACATGGCACCGCTCATCAGGCCATGTTGAGGTGGCATCCCACACGCCACAACTAGAAGGACCCACAACTAAAATACACAACTATGTACTAGGGGGATTTGGGGAGAAAAAGCAATTAAAAAAAAAAAAGATTGGCAACAGTTGTTAGCTCAGGTGCCAATCTTTAAAAAAAAAATCTCTTATTATAGAACTCTGGCAAAGAAAATGAAAGCAGGATGAAAAGGAAACTAGTTACTTCCTCCTACTCTAGCAATTTAAGAACGAGATACAAACTATCTCTAGCAATTAGATGGATATCAAAGGCCCCAATATCTGATATCTAAGACTTTGAAAACCACAACCTTTTGCTGAGCCTCAAACTTCCAACCTTACTGATTTATTTAATTCTAAGGAGATCTGCTCAAACTCCAAAAGCTTTTATCATGAGAAGATGAAGCACCTCCTTCCTGCACTTTTGGAAGACTTAGGGTGTG
Organism: Equus przewalskii; assembly: GCF_037783145.1. Classification (NCBI taxonomy): domain Eukaryota; kingdom Metazoa; phylum Chordata; class Mammalia; order Perissodactyla; family Equidae; genus Equus; species Equus przewalskii. Next base: position 57,559,896 of record NC_091831.1, on the reverse strand, counting down.
ATGGCCACTCTGTCAGAACTTCAAATCGTAAGGTTCAACCAAGTGTGTATGATCTAGCCAACTACGAGGAAACAAAGCTTTCTTTTCATTTAAGTTCTGATTTTGCCACTACCTGGGGCCTATGAAGCCACTGCCTGGGTACTGGGCTATTTGCTATGCACCCTTGAGAACAAAGCACATAATCTGGTACCTCCACTTCCTCCCCAGTTGTGTACATAAGCTCAGTAACCAGGTCAATAGCAGCAGATTCTCCACACAAGTGGACTTCTTCAGCACAGAGTCCTGTTAAATACAAAATAGGGATTTTTTTTTTTTTAATTTTAAAGATAAAAAATTAAACATGCAACACTTTACATAGCAAAAATACTTAAAGTTTGCTTACCTACTGGTTTACAACTTTACAAGTGTTTTCATAAATATTATCTCTTTGATTCAAACCTCAAAACAACAACCTTCTAGTGGGCAAAGATTATCTACATTTGTATAAATTTCAGGGCTTTTAAATTACTTTGGCCAAGGTTTTGAGTGTACTAGAGGGTGAAGCCAGTCAGGACCAGAACCTGCAAACTGATGGATAGTACTGAACATTAGACCCATCTTGTGGCTTTCAAATTAGGCTCCATGGACTCACTGAGGTGCCTCAAGAGACTGGGGGCTGGTGGGCAGAAGAACCTCCAGGCTCCTTACTCCTCAGCAGATCCACTTTCATCTGTTTTACATTACAGGCTTCAATGCATACTCTTTGAAGAAAGAGTTCAGCTATTTGTTTTTAAATGTGACAACACCTGCCCCACAACATGCTGATCAAAAATTCACTCCAATATCAAGCAGTAGAAACATTCCTTCACGTTCCTGGACCTCAAAAACTTCATTCCCAGTAGCCTATCCTAAAGAAATAATAAAATAAATAAATAGAAAGCTATGGCCACAAACATCTTTACTGCAGCATTATTAATAAGAGGGAAAATGTTCAACGCTATGGAACAAATTACAGCACAACTCTTCAATGGAGAACATGTAATATTAATATGTGGTGTGAAAAAAAAGTATGAAACAATAGAACTGAAAAAGAGCAAGATACATAATTATATATATTCACAAAATACCATACGCATGAGAAAAAGACTGGCATGAAATACCAAAATATTAATAGTGGTTGTTTAAATATGGTGAGATTTGAACATTTTAACTTTAACTAAATGGTTATGCTAATTTTATAATAGGAAAAATGGACTTCCCCCTACTAAAATAATATTTAGAAAATAAAAACTCACACTTAGCTGACTTTTTTGTTTGATTTGTGTTAAAAAGAGAGGACCTAGCTGGCTCTCTTTGGCAATGTCAAGCAGATAAATGCATCTCAGTGCACATGTTAAAAGGCATAGGTTTTATAGCATTAAGACCACCAACCTAATACATGCACCCCTATGTTCATTGTAGCATTATTCACAATAGCCAAGACTTGGAAGCATCCTAGGTGCCCATCAAGAAATAAATGGATAAAGAAGATGTGGTATATATACACAATGGAATACTACTCAGCCATAAAAAAAAAAGATGAAATCTTGCCATTTACAACAACATGGATGGACCTTGAGGGTACTATGCTAAGCAAAATAAGTTAGAGGAAGAAAGTCAAATACTGAATGATCTCACTCATAAATAGAAGATAGAAACAACAACAGGGCCAGCCCCAGTGCCCTAGTGGTTAAGTCTGGCATGCTCTGCTTCAGGGCCCTGGGTTCTGTTTCCAGGCATGGATCTACACCACTCCTGTCAGTAGCTATGCTGTGGTGGCGGCTCACATACAGAAAGAGGAAGATTAGTAGCAGCTGTTAGCTCAGAGTGAATCTTCCTCAGCAGATGACAACAACAACAAACAACAACAAATATAGAGAAGAGATCGGATTGGTGGTTACTAGAAGGGAGGTGGGGAGGGAGGAGGGCAAAAGGGGCTGATCAGGTACATGTGTGTGGTGATGGACGGTAATTAGTCTCTGGGTAGTGAACATGATGTAAATCTACACAGAAATCAAAATATAATGGTGTATACTTGAAATTTATATAATGTTATAAACCAATGTTACCTCAATTAAAAAAAAAAAAGACCACCAACCTAGAAGTGCTCTGGTCCAGGCCCATCCTCTGGCTGGATCTTTAATCATTTGAATTTCATCAATCACAGCTACTTCATCTTAAAATAAAAAGTTATCATGAGCAATACAATCTACTCAAATAGTATTATAAATAAATTACACCACCAAAATTCAAGCTTTCAACACTACTATAATCATCATCATTGTTCACTAAGTGTTTCTTTTCTGGCAGGCTTGTTCTAAGTACTTTACAATTATAACTCATTTAATCCTCACAACAAACCTATGAAGTAAGTATCATCATCTCCATTTTACAGAAGAATAAACTGAGGCCCAGAGAAGTTAAGTCACTGGCCCACATACGCAGTATGTGCAGTTAGTAAGATCTAAAAACATGAAATTCAAACCCAGGCCATCTAGCTCCAAAGCCCACACTCTCAACCACTCTACGGCACTCACTGCCTCCCAAATCGAGCAGGTTCATGTGGCCTATTTTCTGCAATCTCAGAGGCAGCCTGGAGAATCTACCTGGTAAGAACTAACCCACCTACTGAGTAGTAGAAGAAGGTATCTATGCTTCCAGGAACAAGAAGCAGATAACCCTGCAGCAGACGAAGCATCTCTACCACAGGAACCCCGCTGGGTGTCAGGAGCAGAAAGCTGAGTAGGAAGCGTAATTCCCTGAGCTCCAGCTACACTCATTCTTAGGGGTTTTAAGCTCATCACTATAGGAAAAATTAGTGCTTCGTTTTATTTTATAATGCCAAAATGTTTCCAAACACATTATTTTATTCTCTTTAAGTCATATAAATTATATTTTAATTTTCTCCCCAAAATACCAAGGAGTTGGAAGGGCACGTTAAAAAAAAAATTTAATATGCCTGCAATGACATTTATGAAACAAAAGAAAGCTAACTTTAACTGAAAAAGCATCAGATTAAAAATTACTTATCACACTTGGGTATACACAAACAAGATTAGAAAGAGGGGGCAGAAGAGGGAATTTTGATTTATAAACTTCCGTGCTATTTGAATTTTTACAGTGTGTTACTTTTATATTAAATTAATTTTTTAAAAACTATCCATTTACTCAGAAAGTTAAGATAAAATGAAAAAAAACAAGATACCAAATAGTACATAATACATAATCCTTATGTTATTTAATACCACACTCACGATGCACACATAAGTATATGAATACACAATACGAATACAAAGAAAAAGTCTGGAAAATGTCCACCCCAGGGTTAACATTTGTTGATTCTGGGTGGGTGGGATTGGGAGATCATGTATTTTTTTTCTTCTCTTTGCATTTTTATATTTTCTACAATGAAGATATGACTGCTGATATAATAAGAAAAAACAATTTTCACTTAAAATATTTTAAAACTACTTAAATAGAAGTTCATTGAAGTGATGTATATAATAGTGAGAAACTTTAAACAACCTAAATATCCTTTAATAGGGGAATGAATAATTTTACTCATAAGATGGAATACTATATAACAGTTTAAATGAATAAATTTGAGAGATATATAAAAAACAAGACTAGATCTAAAAAGGTATAGAATGAAAAGCAAGTTGTGGAACAATACAACATGATAATCATACAAAGGTTTTAAAACATACAATCTATAGTATTCATAGGTAATATAGATCAATGATATAAAAAAAGGCAGGAAAGATACACAAAATATTTGACCGCAGTTAGATCAAGAGGGGAGAGGAACTGAACGAGGGAGTGATAGAGAGGAAACTTCATACGTGTTAACATTTTAGTTCTTTTAATAGAAAAAGGGAAAGAATATTCAAACACTGATAAAAAAAAAAATGGCAAGCAATAGGATATATTGGAGTAAACGAGGAAGCCATTTGGTGTAAAGCTAATTTGGCCTGACCTTGTTTTTTGCAAAAGGGCCTGAAGCGGCCATTGAGCATGCATTGTATATCTGCTTTAAGCATTTGCTCCATCCCAAAGACAAGAACAAACCCCCTTAGGATAAAGGTACAACTTCCCCCACATTAGCATTTTCTTAAGGATAAGCAGCTTTCCCTAGACTAGGAATCGATTGCCGTGCCCACCTGTGACCACTCAGCTCTGAGACAAGAGACCCGCTACTTGCTGTGTCCATCAATTGCTGTGCCAGCTAGGCAATCTCATGACTATTATAAAAGGGACACTTCAATCATTTGTCATACATGCTCTTTGATGGTGTATAACCACTCTGTACACCCCCATTTCTTTGGAGTGCTCATTCCTTTGTGGAAGGACTCTCCAGGCTGTACGGTCCTCACATCTGCCTCATAATAAACTCACCCCAACTTGGATTTATAAATTGGTTATGGATTATTTGTGTTGACAATGCAAACAAGACAGAGTCCGGCATTTATTAGTGGTGGTAGGTACTGGGTATTTATCGTACTATTCTCTTCTTTGTCCCAATTTAAAAATTTTTTCACAATAAAAAACACATTTCATATGTTCACACATGTTTTAAAATAAAAAAAATCATAAGGTTTTTTTAAATGGCATATACATACAAGGAGTTGTAACGCTACACATTTCAACAGTACAAGCCACATGGGCAGCCTGTTTCCCATCTGGCTCTACTGTCACACGCTCTTCACCTGTTACCAAGTCACATGGCACACCCTAGGATGACACAAAGAAACCTGAAATTATTTCCACTTAGAAAACAAGTTTTGGATGATTAATAGAGTATTCTCTCCATTACCAACAAATTTATTTGTCTAATAGCTGAAACAAAATATAACCGATTTTTTAAAAAAGTTTTTTATAAAAAATAAAATAAAAGCCACTCTCTTACATAACTAGGTAAACTTGGAAACATCTCAAATCAGCCAAATTCTCAGGTAACAAAAGCATGAGAAATTGCAGCAGTTTCACTTTTTAACTGTACATTTCTGCACTATTTCAGTTCATTAAAATAAAATGAACACGAATTGCTTCTATATTCAAGAAGAATATTATAAATAAAATTTAAGAATGTAAGGATCTAAGATAATTCCTTGAGAAGGACCAACATCAATGCTACAGTATAGTAGAGTGATCAACCACCCCAGTTTGCCCAGGACTGAGGGGTTTCCCAGGAGGAAGGACTTTTGCTGTTTAATCTGGGAGACTCCAGGCAAACTGGGACAAGTGGTCTCCCTGGTGGCCTGAAACTAAGCAGGAGGAAACATCAGACACATCCAAACTGAGTGACAGTTTAAAACACAACTGACCTGTAGTCTTCCAAAATGTAAAGATTATGACAAAGAAAGACTGAGGAATTGTTTCAGATTAATGGAAACTAGAGATATGACAACAAAATACAGTGTGAATCCTGAACAGAATCTCAGGGAGAAGGGAAGTAGCAGAGGTGTTGCTATTGGACAACTGGCAAAATTTGAATATAGACTGTGGATTAAATAATAGTATTTGATCACTATTAAACATCCTGCTTCAGATAAATATCCTGTGGTTATGTAAAAGGAAGTCTTTGTTCTGAAAGCATTTATGGATAAGAGGGCATTATGTATGCAAATTACACAAATTTTTCAGAACAAAAAAGAGAATGCAAATTACCTACCAAAACTGGTTAATTTCACATTATAAAGTCATAATAAAACAATGAACCAAAATGTGGCCCATTTAGTGAAATAATGCCTCAGATCACAGGGCATGTAGTCCTTTACAGGTCTGAAAAGGTGGCTTCAGTCTTTATCATTAGTTCTAGTAGATAGCATCAGAGGTCTAATCTAAAAAAGGTAAATTAACAGAGTAGTGGTTAATTCTGAGGAGGCAAAGGAGGAGTTCAAAGGGAGTTCCAACTAAATCAGTATTTTATTTCTTAAAAAAACATAAAACAAGTATGCCAAAATGTTAGAATCTGATGGGAGTTGGGTAGTGGGCTCAGGTTATTTGTATGTTATTCTCTGCATTTCTCTGTATATGTGAAATTTTCTGTAATGTTGTATTTCACTCATTCTAATACACACATTTTTTCACATTTTAGTATCTCTGAAATCAGGATACATCTTAACAATTGATGGCATATCAGAGTTCAGTTAGCAGCATCTTTTTCTTTCTCAGTTGTACATAAAATAATGGTACGTCTCACAACTGATGGCTGCTTAGATGCAACGAAATATGGCAATTTTTGTTAATGGTAAATTACTACACATACACCCCACCCTCCACTTCACTCTGTCCCCAGCCCACTCCCATTAACAAGAAAAAGAGCGAATATTTGGTAATATACTGACAGCCGCATTACTCTTTTCGAAGATCTCATGTGCCAGTAATTTTAAAGGGCCACAGTACACTCCAGATTTTGCTGATAAGTATTTCTGAATTGCATGATAAGTCTTTCCACTGTTTGTGGGGCCTGAATGGAATATTATCTTCCGCTGTATGGCTCTGGCTTCTGGGTACCTAAAACATGAGTAGGTAAATAGCTTAATCTCATTAACCTCAAAATCCATCCTGGCAAAGGTATCAATTAAAAAAAATTCCAATGAAACATCCTCTTAACATTCACAAGATAGCATCTTTGAAAAACTAAATTAAATGAGTTTCATTTCCATGCTAAAATAATGACTGCTTTCCAAGAATGACATTTACTAACTAGAGGACAGAAAAATGCAAATTAATCTCAGATATTTTGCCATTGTACCAATCCCTTTTCCTCAGGAGTTACTTAAAAGAAGTTTAAACTGCTGTTAGCTCCATACTTACGTTCACATCATTTCCACAGCTCTAAACACATGATCCCTAAACAAATATTCCCAGGCTTCTGAACTTCAATGTATACAATGTAATAACTGAGTCTTCTGCTTCTGTTCATGATGAATGGTACCGGACTTGCCCTCCCACCATAAACAAGAAATATATGCAGCAGCTTCTTGAGGACATGGACAACAGGCAACGCAGGACTACAAGCCCTGAAAGAAGGGCACTTGAGATGGGCCCCAGTGTACCTCAGTAGGACGCAGGGAGGTGGAACCCAAGCAAAGTATGACAGTCTCACTGAGCAGAGCAGCAGGTATCAAGTTCAGTGCTGCTGAAGCAGCCGGACTTTGAACAGCAGTGTGTGGAAGTGAGGAAAAGAGGCAATGGAGGGGGAGCCTTGAAGCCTGTTGGGGGGTTCCCCATGGGTCCTTGGTCAATGGCTGGGCTGAACATGCGCAGGGTCTAGCAGACAATAGCTTGCTAAGGGTTTGAGTGGAAAGTCTCAAAGAGGGAGCAAAGTGCTAGGAGACGGTGGCGTTCCAGCCACGGTGGTGGCGGAGAGGGAATACTGACACTCTAGAGGCATTCAGCTGAGACACCAGAAAGGCCACATCTGGACCAGAAGGACAATATCCTAAAGTAAGGGCTACTCTAGATCTGTCTTAATAAAACCTAAAACCAAGCCTGATCAGGGTCAAGGGGAGACACCAGTTAATTAACTTCCAAAATTAAGTGCCAGTTTTTCTAGGGAGACTCCTTATGATTTATCATCCAGCATACAATAAAAAAATATAATGGCCACTAATCTCCCAATTAGAAACTGAAAATTTCAAATCCACAAATGAAGAAACTAACCAGTTAGGTGGTATTCTTAAGTCACTGATTTTACGTAGATCATCCTTACATTCCAAGACAGGAAATATCTGTTTTGCATGTCTCAAGAAAAATGGAAATAAATCATCCACATGAGCTGGAAAATAAAACAATGCATTAATGCATGTAATCTACATGTTATGCATAAATGAAGTGAGTGAAACCTTTTTTCTTTGTGAGTTAAGTTATGGGGACACTGCCAGGATAAAAAGGAAAACCCAGGAGCAAGGACCTCTATCCTTTTCTGAGATCCTACTTTGTCTTACATTTTCCTCTTAATTTCATTTATATTTTCTAGAAAAACAGAAAACTGGCTGCCAACCACCATGTTCTACTCCTCCACAAACAGGTAAAGATCAGCACTGGTGAAAGTTAAATTAAAAATAAAGAACCTGGAAACATACACTAGAGAGAAGGCCTGTGGTTACTGAAGAAAAATGCAGGTGAAAATAATTTTTAAACCACAGAGACCACTGAGGGACAAAACACGAAAGTGAACTCATTCCTCAGCAAGAAGTCTCCACACCTTAGTGGCTCTGAGGAGGGTGGGGCTGTATCCCACTCTGCTTTGTATCCAGGTTCTAGCTCGATGCCTAGCACAGGGTAAAGGTTTAATAGTCAAATGCATCTTAAAAATATAATCAAAGTCAAACTGTCTATGGCAACAAAATAATGATGCTTTACATTCTTTTCTTCTATAGCAAAAGCTTTGTCCTGATATGAGGAAGAAGAAGCCAGTGGCAGAAACAGATGGAATCTGCTATGTATTAATTCTATCTTGTGTGAGAGTTCATTTCACGGTGCCCTATATGAACAGAGTGGGAAGCAGATGGTGACATATTAAGGCCCCAGGCTTCCTCCAGTCTAAGACGCATGGGTGATTTAACAACTAGCTCAGGGACCCACTATAAAAACAAAAGGACCTAGAAGGCCTCCAGGAAAGCACTGAATTATCTACAGAGGATGTTAATAGGGCCTGTTCTCAGACAAATAGCCCTGATTACAGAAACAAACATGAAGTATGGGAAGAAACAGAAGGTATGTTCAACAGGATTTTTTAAAGTCTCTAAACACTTGCCTGCACTGAAGCAAATATCATTCAAAATAATGTGAATGTCCACATCCAGGGAATGAGACTGCATGATATAATTTCTAAAGCTTATGAAAGCTTGGTGGAAGAGACGAGCTGTGGGAAACACAAAATCAAAATAGGTAGGGCTTAGTTTTCATTTCATTTCTCATTAAAAAGAAGTACATATACACATCACACCTAACTCATCAAAGTGTCTTTTTTTTCTAGTAGTACAGCCGGTCTATTACTGTTTGGGCTAAAACTGAAATCCTAGCACAACATGCAGGAGAGCTGAACACACAGCTCCTTTGCCATGTGTCCGGTTAGCCAGGGACATCTTGCCAGTCTCCTGCCCAGACAAAAGCAAAGGTCAGGAACATCCTCCAGATTACAGTGTACTTATGTCCAGACCACACAAGGTGCCACACAATACTGACAAAGCTGTAATCTAAGAAGTAATAAAATATCTCTAATGGAAAAATTATTAGCCTTACCATCGAGTCCATAATCAGCAGCCAGCTTCTGAATCTCTTTCCTCTTATAAAACTTGTCTAAGATCTTCTTTACTTCATCTGGAAGAAAGATATCAAAATTTAACATTTGTTTAACATTTGTTTTCCAGATAGAGAAATGCCCAAAAAGCAAAAGAAACTTGAAGTCATAACACTCAAGGCAGCAGTCTACTGAGTGTTGTAAGAACCTAAAGGTTTTAGTTGATCATAAACTCTTTATGGTTTAAGTGCAATGGAGTGTCTAGAAAAATTATAGTCAAACAATGCAATAGTCCTGTTCTACTCCAGAGGAACAAGCAAGTTGCTACAGGATTAGGCAGTGCCCCTAGCCTCCATCAGGCCACCCTTAGACAACCACATTCTGTTTCATTTACTTACAACCATTCTGAACATCTAAGTGAGCAGCTAAAAGGCATCTAGAAAGACAACCAATACTGTCAGGGTAGATCATCGTGTTTTCACACAAATGACTAAAGGAGCCAGGATGACCTTTAGTTTGAAGAAGATGATTTTAGGGAGGACAGATTATACCTATCTTGTTCTAGATGGCATAATTAAAGTCAGTGGGAAGTGAGGGAAACAGATCCCAGTGGAATTTACACAAGACTTTCCTAACAATTAAAACAGTGAAAAGGGTTGCCTCACAAAAGTGCCAGCCCTTGGGGGTGGCCCAGTGGAGCGGCAGTTAAGGTTGCACATTCCACTTCTGCAGCCCAGGGTTCCCCAGTTTGGATCCCGGCTGCAGACCTACACACCACTTATCAAGCCACGCTATGGCAGGCGTCCCACATATAAAATAGAGGAAGGCGGGCATGGATGTTAGCTCAGGGCCAATCTTCCTCAGCAAAAAGAGGACTGGTGGCAATGTTAGCTCAGGGCTAATCTTCCCCCAAAAATAAATAAATAAACAAAAAGGAAAACAAAAGTGCCAGCCTTTTGTCACTGAAAGTACTCAAGCAAGGCTTAGATGACTGCATTTCAAGAGTGATGGCAGGAGCCGGCCCCGTGGCTGAGTGGTTAAGTTTGCGAGCTCTGCTCCGGTGGCCCAGGGTTTCGCCAGTTCGAATCCTGGGTGTGGACATGGCACCGCTCCTCAAGCCATGCGGAGGTGGTGACCCACATGCCACAACTAGAAGGACCCAAAACTAAAAAAAAACAACACACAGCTATGTACCGGGGGGCTTTGAGGAGAAAAAGGAAAAATAAAAACTTTAAAAAAAAAAAGAGTGATGGCAGAGAAATTACTGTGTGGTAGGGGAGGTTGAATTAGATGCCTGATGAAGTAACATGCCACTGTGAATAACTTTATAGGTGAAAATATTTTAAATCAATCAAGCTGAGATTGTATTAACATTGTACATGTTAATTGTGCTGCATTATTCTATAGAGATAAATATTTCACTGATCCAGCCGCACACTCTGCATTTCTGGGCAGGGAGGCCAAAATTGAGGATACAACTTTTGTTCACGAAACACAAAAAGGCCAAATGGCCTGTATTTTCACCTCCCACAAAAGTGCCAACTGCATTTTCATACAACCACAACACACACAATGCTCACTGAAGAAATTAAGCCTGAACAAAGCATCCCACTTACAATAATTTGTTTTGCAGAATGAGGGGATTTCATAATCACTCGTTTAGCCACTACAGTTGCCCACAACTAAATGTGAGATACATACATATATATATCTCCCATCACAGGCAGCTATCCTCATATTTCTGGGTTTCTGTTACTTTGTACTCAGTGGGGGCAACAGTTTCTTAGCATCAATAGTGGAAAAATCAGTGGCAAATAAAAGATCGGAAAAAAAGCACATGCAATTGATTGGGGAAATTCTGCTGATCTACAAACTCAATAAAAACCGAAGACATCACATTTATTTAGAATTAACCCATTTTCTGTAACACTCTCGAGTGTTATACAAGAATGATGATAAAATGCTTCGAAAATATGAGGTTTCTCATGCTAAGTGAAAGAAACTAGTCAGGAAAGACCACATATGATATGATACTACTTATATGAAATGTCCAAACAGAAACAGAATATGGATTAGTGGTTGCCATGGGCTGGGCAGAGGGGAGTGGGAGCTAGCAGAAATGGGGAGTGACTGCTATCGGGTATGGGATTTCTTTGTGGGGTGATGAAAATGTTTAGAACATTTTAGAAATTAGATTATGGTGATAGTTGTACACTTCTGCAAATATATCACTTAATTATACACCCTAAGTGGATGACTTTATGGTATATAAAAATGGTATTTTAAAGCTGTTTTAAAAAATGAGTATTACCCACACAAAAAAAGAGGTTTCTCTGTATCAGTACTTTATTTTACCTAAAAGGATTTTCTAAAATCCACTATCAATTTTTAAAAGATAACTGCAAAACATTAACACAAGGGAGATAGCACTGAAAGAAACTGCAATCTACAGAAGTATATAGATACATAGTTTTGTTTTTCATAAAAATTAAGCTTTAACTGTTTCATTGTTTCTAACAGAATGACCTGATTTTGGGTCATAATTAGTTCTCATTAAAATTAACAGTGATTAAAGGAGACACTCTTTGGATTTCAGCCACAGTGGAAATGACTCAGTCACAACAACTTTTAACCAGGCAACAGCTTTCTCCCAGCTCCCTACAATGGGGGCCTGGGACTTAATATCATTACTTTGAGATTCAACCTCATTTGCTAAAATTAAGAAACCCACTGCAAACTCTAAGCAAAACGTTCAAGACAGTCCATCAGAGTAGATTCTCTTCTAAGATGCAAATGTCCTCACGTGAGTCTTTACACAAAAATAATGATCCACTTTACTCACTCCACTGACATCGGGATGAAGAACAAAGTACTACAGGGTTGGGAGTACTTAAACCTTATGATTTACCCATTTTGTTAAAATGTTTTAATTCACTTGTTTCACTGTACTCATCAGTAATTAACTAGAAGCCCATCCAAACACCAAAGCTACATGCTCACTTGAGGGTTGGAGAAGCAGATGGGACGGTATGCAACTCAACTTCTTCATAACAGAATTGGAAAGGCCAAAGGTAAAGTGGAAACAGAGGTGGAGAGAAGGGATCAGGAGAGGTGAGAAAATCTCCAGGATCTAAAAGGGAAAAGCAGAATCAATCCTGAAGAGATTGTATCAAAGACCACCTAGTAGTGGCATTTAGTTCCTGCCCCTCTAACATGGCAACTAGTATTACTATCCTTGTCACTGAATATGAAGTTGCAGCAGAATATCATTCTAGTAGTGGTAGGAACTCATGCTGAACCTTTCACGTCATCACAAAGGGAATTATAAAGAAGTAGTACTAGATTTGCTAAAACTGCAATATTACAAAAATTAGGCTAAATATCTCTGACATTTCTGCATCTCTCTCAGGTGATGGGTGTGACGGCAGCATTAAGATTGATGAGCCTTGGCTTTTCCCTACACTGCCAAATGTGTCTGTACCTGATACACGTACATCAAATTACAATGACGTCGTTAAGCCTCTGCTTTTTCATAAGGTTCCTCTTGCAACCAACAACATGATTCTCATCCAGGAAGCCAGAGGCGCTCTGATCAGAAAAGTGTCGCCTAATAGCCTATACTGAGACTGTCTCCATAATCTCGAGCCCCTTAGCATTACACCGTAATTCTGTACTTCATAAGTGGTATGCCAGAACGTATCAGTTCAGGTGTTTTAACAAGCAAGCTTCCCCAAAACTCCGACTCCAGTTCACCCTAATAGGGAGGTGAGTGGCTTCAACCCTCTTGCCACAGCTCTATGAACCCAAGTTCCAATCTGCATCTAGTCATCTACCACCACTAGAATCTATGCGCAAACTACCACAAACTGCCTCAATTAATCTGATGCCTTCCCTAGGAGTCACAGCTGCTTATAAAATCCACCATCAATTTTATCTGTTGCTGCCACCTCCCATAAACATGCCAGTGATGAATCAAAAATCAAAGGAGATCATGATCTGGAGGTGCATCTGTCACCCATGGTCAGCCTGGGCTCACCTGGCTGATCTCAACGCCTGGGTGCTACCCTCCTCCTTCACTGCTCCATTTGAGACCACTCAAAGCTTCCAGCTCGGTCAACTTTCCCAGAAAGAGGAGGGCCACTCTGCTGTCAAATGTAGCTCCAAACACTTAAAAATTCATAACAGTGCCCAAAAGACACAAAAACACTGCTCTGGTGGAGCCAGCTGATTATGAGTAGAAATATATCTAGTGAATTTTACACTGGCTATTAAGAGCCTACAGAAAGAGAGGCTAAAAGAAAATCCCCTATTTATACAATAAGCTAACAATTTGTACATTATTTTGTTAAATCCTCACATCAACCTATATTATACAGGTAGGGTAGATTATTTGGGCTCCTAGGGGAATAGTTTTTCCAATTTCCACACATCACAGATTCTACTGCAGGATAACAACCTAACGTTTTTATTTCGCAGGCAAGAGTCACCCTAAGCTAACAGTTGTTGCCAATCTTCTTCAGTTTTTCCCCCCTCCCCAAAGCCCCAGTGCATGATTGTATATCCCAGTTGTAAGTCATTCTAGTTCTTCTAAGAGAGCCCAGACCACAGCACAGCAACTGACAGACGGGTTCCATGACTAGGAAACAAACCTAGGCCACCGAAGCAGTGAGCGCTCAGCTTTAACCACTAGGCCAGCAGGGCTGACTCAACAGTCCAACAACTTTTAATTTCATTTTTCAAACAGCAAATGTTTAGTACAAATGATACTAGTTTACATTTTTTTCACCCCCTTACACTTTCCAAAGTGCTTTGCCAAACATGTTATGATGATTTTCAGAATCCAGAGATGTAGGCAGAGAAAATATTATTCTCATTTTACTAATTTGGAAATGGAGAAGAGGTAAGTAAATTGTAAAGCAGGTCAGACACTTAAGTACCGTATGACTATCACAAATATGCACCATCTTTCTACTTGTAGTCAGTCAATCTACATCCACACGGCTAATGTGTTACATTCAACCAGAAAATATATATATATATTCAGCACCTACTCTGTGACTAGATGAGTGCTTGACACATAGTAGGCATTCAATAAGCATTTGGAGGGAATAAAGACAGTGTCTACCTCATAAGGGTTATTAGGAAGTTTAAATGAGTCACATGCTTAGATTGGTGCCCGTGTCTCACAACCATTCAATATCAGCCATTCCAGTTAAAAAAAAAAATGAGGGCCCAGCCCGGTGGCAGAGTGGTTAAGTTCACACGTTCTGCTTGGGCGGCTGGGGGTTCACCAGTTCAGATCCCAGGTGCGGACATGGCACCGCTTGGCGAAAGCAATGCTGTGGTAGGTGCCCCACATATAAAGCAGAGGAAGATGGGCACAGATGTTAACTCAGGGCCAGTCTTCCTCAGCAAAAAGAGGAGGATTGGTAGTAGTTAGCTCAGGGCTAATCTTCCTTAAAAAAAAAAAATGAGGGAAACACAGAGGCATTCTAGGCAGAAGGGAGTAGCACGTGTAAAAGGCCCTGGGGCAAAAGTGCACATTTCATCAATATGGCTGAACGTGGAGACTGGTGTGCTATGACACTGGAGAGGTACCCAGGCCAGATCAGGTGGGCCTTATAGTCCATACTAGTGACTGAGGACCCTTTTACACAGGGGACAACGGCAAACATTAAACAATTTCATACAGGAGAGCAACATGATTAGATCTTTGTAAAAGAACATTCTGACTGAAGGCAGAGAATGGATTAGAGAGATCAAAGGTGTCCAAGGAGACACGCAAGGACTATTTCAATAGCCCGTCAAAAGACAGAAGCTGGTAATTTAGGCTAGGTTGGTTGCAGTGGAGAAGGAGGGAAGAGAATTAATCCAATAAATATTTATGAGGTAGAATCAACAGGACTTGTCAACTGGACTTTCTGATTGTCAGAAGTAGGGGGAGGGGGATGGGAAGAACCAAGACTACCAGGTTTTTGACTCGAGCACCTGGAGAGGAACAGGGTGAGGGGTAGATAAGTTGTCTTGGACACGCGAAGGTCAGGTGCACATAAGAAATCCAAGCGGAGATACCTGGTAGACAGCTAGATATACAGGTCCAAGGAGAATGAGAGCAGTCCAGGCTAGAGACAAAGATCCGAGGGGAATACTGACTTGAGGGGAAAGGAGAGAGAACGAGCCACCCTAGGCAGAGAGCGTAGAATAAGAAGGCAAGGTGACACAGGACAGAGACTTGAAGTACACCAATGTTCTGGGCGAAGAGCAGGAAAGAGATTAAAAGGTAACAGCTTCTTGTCTCAATCTCTGTGCGAAAATCTTGATATCTTAACCATGAGGCTATATAAGATTGTAGTAATTCACTGTTCTCTGGAGTCCCTCTTGCAATGCTGAAAACAATCATTCTAGTAAGTTCAACATCTGGACCAATCCTAGCCAAAGGAAATGAAAAATCACCCAGCACACACTCACTCAATGAGGTATCTAAGGATTCTCCACCAGAAGAAAAGCTCACGCTGACAGTCCACAGCTTCATTTTACCTCCTTACTGGGAGCATCAAAAGCATTCACACTTTCAGATAAATTGCAATAGCTGTACAAAATAAGAATTTATCTACCACAACTAGAAGGACCCACAACTAAGAATATACAACTATGTATCGGGGGGGCTTTGGGGAGAAAAAGGAAAAAAATAAAATCTTTAAAAAAAAAAGAATTTATCTATATTTAAATTTAATACATAAGGCAAATTATCTCACAAATTACTGTATGCTTTAAAAAGGGAAAACTGTTGTTTAACGGGTTTAGAGTTTCAGGTGCAAAATATGAAAAAGTTCTGGAGATCTATTTCACAACAATGCGAATATACTTACTAGGGAACTTTACACTTAAAAATGGTTAAGATAGTAAATTTTATGTTATGTGTTTTCATCACAACTTTAAAATAAGTAATAATATAATTACATTATTAAAATTATCAAAATAATATAGCCCCCAACTCCAAGTAAAGTGAACCGGCTTGCTTAACACTGGCTTCGAAGACCTTGTTAAAGAATAAGATACTGTGAGTTCCATCACGTTCTTAGTGTAAGTATTGTACTTCTGCCCTGAAAACCAGGATTTGACCCATAGCATGTTGTAGTCCATATTTTAAAATTACCATAGGAGGCAACAATGTGGCTGGTTGAAGCTAACTGCCTGAAGAGTGTTCCTGGGCAGCTAGTGCTCTGAGGAGCTACAGCATTCCCTCAGCCTTCCTGAGCTGCATTTGCTCAGAGGAAATTCCCTCACCTCCCTAATCATCCAGACACTCAAGCAGTACAGCCCTATAATCCGAAATTCCCCTTGAAAACATTCACATGCCTCCCTACCAAATCCATCCAAAGTTAGTTTTGGGGACAAAACCCACTGCCACTTGCTGATGCTAAGCGATTCCTTTCTCTCTGGGGCCCCAGGTGATCAGGGTACCCACCACCTTTAGCAAAGACATCAGTATCACGGTCTACTTTGTATCACAGTTGGTTACCCATATGTCTTCCCTCCCCACAAAACTTTTAAGTTTCTGGAACAGAAGAGATCTGGTTCTGAGTCTGGTTGCTCTCGGCAACCACCATACCGCCTAACACAGCGTCTGGTTTGTGTAAGTGCCCAATGACAAAGACTCCTGAAATAAGTCCTCTCGCTTTTCACTGCCACACTCCCTTGCCTATTCTCGGGGACAACAGTTCTGGGCAGCGAGGGAGGAATAAAGAAAAATGCTAGAAAATGCGCTCGTCCACCTAACGACTCATAAAGGCTTCCATCGCAAGAGAGTTTAAACCATTCACAAGCAGGCCAGTGAAAGGGAAAAGACCACTTCTAGGGTAGCACATTAAAAGACTAATCAGACGCAGTCCCAAGCCTTGAAGTCACAAACCAGAGAGGGAGGCAGACACTGACAGGCACGAGAGCAACGCTCGAGGGGACATCGGGTCTCCAGGGGAAGGGGGTGCATTTTCCTCCTGGCCGAGCCGGGGCCCTGCAAACACCACCCCCGCTGCCCTCGCCAGCTCCTGCACTCACTCTTGTCCAGAGGGCGGGTTAGCTCGGCCCCTACGTCGCCATCCGCGCTGGGGCCCTGAGGTTTCACAGTCAGCGGCACGAACAAGGAGGTGTTCGGGGCTTTGGAGCCTCCCGAGGCAGAGGAGGAGGAGGCAACGGCAGGGACGCGCCCCAGAGCCCCAGGAAAGGGCCCAATGTGGGCGCGAAGGGCAGAGCAGACGGCTGCCCGGTGGCCAGCCCGGCGCCCCGCCGGGAGCCGAGCCCACAACAGGGCACACCGGGGGAAGGACATCGAGGCCGCAGGCCCTACAGGAGGCTGGCTGGAGCAGCCTGGCGACACGGCGGTGGACAGTGACGCACATCGCCGGCGCCTACTGTCTGGAAAGACCCAGACCGAGCAGGGTAGCTGCCCAGAAAAACGGCCGATCAGTAAGGAAAAAGTAGTGCCGTAAGATTGCTCTGAAAGGGAAAGAAAAGCTTAGAAATGAAAACCAGAAAAAGATAGATTCTTATTCTCTCTCTCTTTCACTTGAGATTGGGGCCAGCTTTCTCTAAAGAAAAGAAAGCAATCAGGCACCTTTGGGGATGTCACAGACAAGAGGCGGGGCCTGCGAGCTGTGTTACGTGACGCAAGCTGGCCCTGTCGGTGAGCGCGTGTTCAGAAGCACGTGGGCAGCAGGATCAGCAGTGCGGGGCGGACTGATGGAGGAAAGCGTGCGTGTGCTGTGGGCACCGGTGTGGTTTGCGGACTGGGACGCTAAGGCGCGTTTCCCCAAAGTTTCTTGGATTCTTAACTTTTGTTTTCTGATAGAGTAGCGTTAGAGAACATAACTTGATCTGCCCTTCAGGAACGTTGCCAAGGAATTTTGTTCTACAAGTTCTTAGATAAACTCGTTGTATGACGTGCGTAACTTATACTTTAATGTGATCAGTTTGTGAACATCATTCTAGTAGCTGATATGTCATAACCGCATAGCAAAATATATCCTCCCTACCCCGGCCAAAGTTTAGTTTCGTTTGCGTTGGTTGAATGCTGTGTCATATGAGGTTGCAACTTCATATTCAATTCAAAATATGCTGATAGATTTTCCACATCTGTCTCTCATTATACTTAAAACGTTAAGATCTGATTTGAAGGAGCGTATTGTGTCTTATGTAATACTGTGTGCCAAAAAGGATTCCAGGAACAATTTGCTATGTGCTTTTGATTCACAGTACTTTTTAAACATCGGGGATACAAATAGAAGGCCACTTGCCCCAAAGAGTTTCTGACCTGGTTTTGGTGATATGGTACAGGTTAAATAATGCAACTACTTACTACTCTTAGAATAATGAAAGTTCAAAGAAAGCAGCAATTTGAGAGCTTTGAGATTCTGCCAGACTTAAAAGTAAACAAGACTGAAAGAGAAGTGGTAAGGAAATTCTAGTCAGAGGAAACCGTGTAAGCAGAGACTTAACTATGGAAAAGCCATGTTGAAAAATTTTAAATACCACAGTTAAGACAGGCCTTGTATGTTTTGCAAATAGTCAAAGTTTTGAGAAATCAGTTTAGAAAGTATCTAAGGTGGACTGAAACAACACCCGCCACCCCCTCTCTCCCCACCCTTGTCACACACACAGAGGGAAGAAAGCTGTAACAAAAGTTCAAGCTGAAGGTGGTGGATTAGTGTGTCTGAATTATGGTAGAGACCATGTATATGTAATGGAGAGATTTTACAAAGGCCGAAGACAATTTAGTAAGTGACTAAATATGATAGAAAATGCTGTTAACCAAGGATGTCTCATCAGATTTGGAAACTAGGAGAATGGATAAGCCAAACATTTAATACGCAACTGAGGCAAGTGTTGTTATTCCTTTCGTTAATATACCTAAATATAACTTTATAATTATTGGGCCAGAACCAACAGTTGTTGCTAATCTTATGGACATAGTAACAAACCCCAATATAGTTTTGCAGAATAAAAAAATGTTAAAACTCTTGTAACTGGTAACTTTGTTTTGTACCTCTTGCACATATAAAGTGTGGTCTGAATTTTATGATAGTATATATAGATTTTCCTCTTCAGCTTTTCATAGAGTTCTATAAACACTGAAATGGGAAAAATCAACAAAATTTTTGCTTTTACAGGATAGAGAGCTGTCATTCTCTTTGGGAGATATTTATAGTACTAAGTGTTATCAGCACCAAGCACCATATTAGAGCCTCCATAACTGTTTTGTTTGTTGAATGAATGAATGCAGTAACCATGTAACTGGTATCTTTGCCTGCTCTCAAGCCTCCATCTGTACTTTGCACAGTCACCATAATGATCTTTTGGAAACACCAATCTAATTGAGTTACTTCTGCCTAAAATCCTTCAGTGAACTCTGAATAAATGTTAAGATAAAGCCGATACTCCATTCATTTGTACATCATCCAAGCCCCTTCCTAAATTGGCTTTTTTTTTCTTTTGCTGAGTAAAATTAGCCGTGAGCTAACATCTGTGCCAGCCTTCCTCCACTTTATATGTGGGTCACCACCACAGCCTGGCTGATGAGTGGTGTAGGTCCACACCTGGGATGCAAACCCACGAATCCAGGCCGCTGAAGCAGAGTGTGTCAAACTTAACCACTATACCAGAGGGCCGGCCCTAAAGTTGGCTCTTTATATGCCTCTTCCAGCCTCATCTCTCTACTCCCTGTATCTGTCATTCTATTCATTCCAGAACTACACGCCAGTTATTATATCATTTCTCACTTCTGTACCTCTGAACACATTGGGTGCCTCTCTTGTAGACCATAGGACCTAATACAACTGCTATCACGGCACTAAAACTGTATCATAATTGTGTCTCTAGAATAGTAGTTCTCAAACTTTAGGTGCATCAGAATCATCTGGAAAGCTTATTAAAAACAAGATTGGTGGGGCCCTACCCCTGGAGTTTCTGATTCAGTAGGTCTGGGGTGGGGCCCAAGAGTTTGCATTCCTAACACATTTCCAGATGATGTTGACCCAACTGGTCCGGGAACCACACTTTGAGAAGCACTGCTCTGGATTATGCTTCTTTCATGGTAGGGCCAATGAAATAGCACTGAGATACTCAGGAAACATGTATACAGAAATACAGAAATAAATGGATGGAGAAAGGAAGAGGGAGTAGTAAAGATAACCCAGGTGGTAGGGAGTAAGCAAGTTCTTCTCTTTGCCTTTGCTATTAACAAAACCTGGTATACGAGGTTTCCCAAAAACACATCCTTGTAGATTTCTCCCCCTCACATCTTGCCTACCAAATTCTGTATATTGAAGTGTATACTATTTTTCTGGTGTAAGGTTATCATGATATAGATACTAAATTTTTTTTAAGTGAATTTTTAAGACTTACTTTTAGAATCATGGGATTTAGAGCAGGAGTCGTCTTAGAAATTATATGGTCCAGTTTCCCCAAACCTGGGGAGAGGTCAACTGTCACACGCATTTGTGCAATTTGTAAGTAGCACCCACATAGTTCTGCTCTTCTCTGTCTTGCTTTCTCTCCAGAGCCTGACAACAGTCCTAGAGAATCTCATCTGTCTCCTTGGTTCTAATATTGAGGCACAAGAACAGTTCTTGTCCATAATTTTATTAATTTGGACCCATATTTTTTTTCCTAAAGGACACCTTTAATTTTATAATCACTAGGAAAATAAGGTTGATCCATTTATTCAGATATTGAGTGTATATTATGTGATAAACACAAAGTATACCAAAACAAAGCAGACTGAGCTCTCCAGAGGCGTAAAATCCATAGAATTAAAAAGTCTTTTAAAACTGTGGTAAAAGCACAGTCGTGAAAGTGTGCATAGGCTGCCTTGGCAGCACAATAAGGGGACATCTAACTCTGACTTGGAGATGGAGATGGTGTCAGGCAAGATTGGCCAGGAGAGCTGGAGTTAGATGGAGCGCAGGCAGGAGGGCGGGCATTCTTCAAGGAGTCTGGCATAACTGGAGCTGAAGGTGTGTTTTGTAATATGGTATTCAAACTTTACCCTGGAATCAAGTCACTACAAGATTTTAGATAGGGGAGTGACATAAGAGTTAATCTCATAGAAGACCCCAAGCCTAAAAAACACATTATATTTAAGGGTGCACGTTTTCCTTGCTATGCCTTTATCTGATTGGAAACTTACAATGTCACATTCCAATCCAGGCTAGTATAAAGCCCTGGAGAGTGCCTTTATATATGTTCAACACAGGTTAAGCTGAATATAAAAGGAACATGGTTAAATTTAAGACTTTACTGACTCACATGGTAATTAGAATTGAATATTCCAACTACTTGACCCATATGGAAGGGGTCCAGAAGATGCCACTGTGGAATAAAAATTTTGAGTAGAAGGCATTTGAGTTCCTGAGATCTCGTCTGCCTAAAAATAGAGCCTCCCAAAAGAACGCAGTTGTCATAAATCCCCTCGCAGTGAGCAACCAGGAAAGATTAACATCACCAGAGACAGTGAACAGTCGGCCCCACACCTAAACAGACTGTGTCACAAAACTATCATATCTACCATTTATCTTTCCTAGAAGTCATTTGCTTTCCCTAAGTACCCGTTGTCCTCCGACTTCCCCTATTAAATCATTTGTGTCCTTCAGCCCCTCCTCATTCCCCTCTCAAGATGATATATAAGCCCAATTTCTAACCATCCCTTTAAGTCACATTTTTGTAAACTCCCTTATACTTGATTAAATTTATCTTTTCTCTTGCTGATCTGTCTATTGTCAGTTTAATTAGCAGGCTCCCAAATAAAGAACCTAAGAGAGTGGAGGACAAGTTTTTCCTCCCCAGCAAGTCAAAACAATGAAACTAAAATTCTTCACTAGTGGAGAAATAACTTTTTAAATGGTTTAGACAGTGGTTCTCAATCCTGGGCAGCTTTTTTTAATCCTTACATCCAGGCCCCTGAAATTCTTGTTTTGTTGGTCTCGGTACAACCTGATGTATTTTTAAAAACTCCTGAAGTGATCTGAACATGCAGCCAGGGTTGACAACCAGTGGATTAGATATTGTACTCTTTATTAAAGACAAATGTCTTTTTCAGTTTATTTCTAATTAACTGACCAACTTTATTCAGTTCACCCAACACTGAATTCAAATTTTTATTTTTCAAATAGGTTATGCAACAAAGTCTCTAGCAAAGTGAGTAAGCATCCTGTTTATGGCAGTGGTTTAAGCTACCTGATTAAAAGCATTATACAGCCATTTTAAATTGAAACTCACAATATTTATAAAAACTAATGATCACAATTATAGCTTCCTAAACTATTAAGCAATCCTATCCTTAACAATAAATCTGACAATGAGAAGAGATTTGGGAATAGGACTATTTTAATCATTCAAATAGCAAGCTCAGTATCTGTTTCAAATTCTTTATTATATATTATGGTTGCACAATTTGAGGCTGGTTAAATACAATTGGTTTTCAAAATTTCTTTTATTTTCTAGATACTACATGCAAGTGACCATGAAAATATTTGGCATTTTTAAATTTTGAAACTCTGAACAGGCACTTACATGAAGGAAAACATTACCATTCACAGATACCCATATTTAAAATAGATGCTGCAGCACATGGCACATGGAACCTTTGTCAGTAAAAAAGTTGGTTACTGACCATTTTATCAAAGTGCCATAGTAGTAAAACAGGTTTAAAGAAATATAATTTGGGTTACTTAGCTTACTCATAAAGTAAGGTTAACTGACAAGACTTGTACTGAAGTGTATAAAAAAATATTGGTATAAAAACCAATGAACCATAAGTGAAAGTAGTTTCACGCAGCAGGCTTTTAGTTCCTACACCTCGCATTTAGTGTATTTGAGATCAGACCCCATGCATATGAACAGATGACTGCAACTTCTTTTTTAGAGACTTTGAACAAAAGACTTGAATTTAGTGTTAAAAAAATTTAAAGAGAGTGGGTGAAGTTTAAATTTGAGTTTGAACTAGTCAAAGTTCCAGTTTAACAAACATGAAATTTTCCAGATCTGGATAACTACATGCTTCACTGGTCCTCCTGAGTCCCCCATCCTCAAATTTTCCCCTGAAAGGGGAAGAGAATATTTGTGAAGTCAAGCAAGTTATATTTGTGTATATGTGGTAAAAAGATTCCTTAAGTTAAAAAAAATTTCAAAGTATTTATGGAAAAATTATATAGTTTTAACAAATTCTAAATGCCAACTTAGAGTCAATTCCACATTGCAGAAAACAGTGGTACCTGCTGGATACCAGTAGCAAAATGGTTACTTAATATGGCCCCAAAAAAAGAGAAAAAGGCGGCCACAAAGACATGCCACATAATCTCTTGGGGAGAAAATTTAATATTCATACGACAGAAGACTTCAAAGAGGTAAAATTCAGGAGGCCACAGAATGGTAGACTCAGAAGCACGTACAGTGAAACACTCCATGTGCATTTCTCAAACACAGACGTAAAAACATAAATGTAGTTCTTTTCAAATCTTTGCAGGATGTAAGGGCCACTCAGGTTTTCTAATTTTATTTGAACACAAAATATTTAATTTTGCATGTAGAGAGTAAGAGGTAATCATTAGCATGAAAAAGGAGAAGAAAAGGCTTTATAATCAACATTATGCAGAAAGAAAGTAAAATTACAAATACCAGCCTACTCACATGAAAATCTTTAATGTTTCTGCTGATGCATAGCTGAGTGCTTATGAACAAGTCAAGGTGTGCAGTAAAAAAACAAACCGGCAGCTTAGGAAAGTTCCAGTGTTTCAAAGAAAGCACTTTTTTTAATGTATATACATGAAGAACATTTCGTTATATCATAAAATAAATGCAGCACTGTAAGATAAAGGAAGACTTCTAAATGGAGTTTTGGCCTTTTCCCCCTACACGCTGCAACCACCTTTAACCTGCCAAACTTAGTCTCAACGGATATAGGAGTTTTTTGTTTTTCTTTTCTTCTATTCAGTTCACATTTCAGGCTGTTCAGCAGATGCCTGTGATTCTGGAGATTCAAATCGCTGGTGAAAGTTTGTTCTCTGTTTCCTCAGTTTTTCAGGAGCTTTTCTCCATAAAATGATTTCCTAGTAAAACAAATGCAAAATATCAACAAATAAATGTTCTCATATTATGCCTTAAATTTTCACCATGGCAATACTGCCACTTCAGTTTTATCCCTAACAAAATTAAATCCTTCCGTACAAGAGCCCTGCTCTTTCCTGATTGGCCCACTTTTTTCCAATTCTAATCTTGGACCGCCCCTTCTGCCAACTCTGCTCCCCCACCAGCACCCATATACACCACCACCACTAATCCAATCTGGCTCAAAGTTCTAGCTATTATTGGTGTTCAAGAATTCCTAAAATCAGTCCTTTGGTTTGCTGTTCCACTGCCTTTTATCCAAGTTCAAGTGCTAGTCACCTCAACCTTAGATACTAAAATACCTTCTAGTACATGGCTCTGCCTCCCTCGCCTGAGGCCCCTTTCTAATCCATCCTTCTACCACTCCCAGATTCCTCTAAAACATTGCTTGGAATCCTCTTCAGTAGTTCTCAGTGCGTCTAGGGTAACTCTCCAAGCAGGCATTCAAGGGCCTCCATAACCTTTATCCAATTTACCAACATCACTGTCTTCCCTCCTTAGACCCCTGTCCTCCACCAGCCAAACTGACTTACTCTCTGCCTCCAGTCACTCCAAATAAACCTGCCCTACATCTTCCCCTCTACATTCTTCAAATCTCTATTTCTTGCCTATCTAAATTTTACCCGTTAGAACCAATCCATCCTGAGATCGCTTCTCTTCTAAATTACTAAAGTTATTTGCTTAATAAAAAGGCTATTTGGGTTTTTTTTTAAGGTATCAGAATTTAAAATCCAAATGAATGCCCATGGGAAGCAATATACTTATTCAACAGGGCCAACAATATGTAATTTACTTGGGAATTGTAAATTTCATATGCTCTATTTTGAAGTTATAAATTACCTATGTTTAACTATATAGCACTAAGGAAGCATTAGTGGAATAAGTTTTCTCTTCTAAATTATCTTTAAACTATTAAGTTTTCTGTTAATTAACTTACATAATTTTTCTTTTTCCACACATCTGCAATGTGAGGACCTTGAGGACAAACCATGTTTATAAAAGGTAGTTTTTGTATTTCTCACAGTACTCAGCATACAATAATTTCTGATTTAGTTTTGAACACTCAACTGACATTCAAATATTTATTAATCTGTTTCAGAATACAAAAGGCCATTCTAATCACAGTCTTTAGTCTAAATTCACCAAGGGCTTTTAATTGATTTTCAAATGAGAACAAGTTTTGGTTTTTTTTTTTCAAGATTGGCACCTGAGTTAACATCTGTTGCCAATCTTTTCTTTCTTCTTCTTCTTCTCCCCAAAGCCCCCCAGTACATAGATGTATATTCTAGTTGTAGGTCCTTCTGGTTGTGCTGTGTGGGACGCCACCTCAGCATGACCTGATGAGCAGTGCCATGTCCACACCCAGGATGTGAACAGGTAAAACTCTGGGCTGCTGAAGTGGAGTGCATGAACTTGGCCACAGGGCCAGCCCCAAGAACAAGTTTTATCATAACCATTTTACATTAAAAAAAAGTATTAGATTTGGGTCATCTCATGGAAATTGATAACAGAATTGTTTAATTAAATTGTTTAAACAGAATTCTTTAATCCATCAAGCTAATGCAGTCATTGAATATGATCGTGGAAATCTATATGTGTTGATAAAGGAAAAATATTCAAGACACTATTGCATGGAAAAGCAAATTAAAGAACAACAAGCAAAATATGATCTATACACAAATTTGTCTGGAAAACTAATCACAGTGCTGGTGGAATTTTCGTTGACCTTTATTTCATTCTGTTATTACCTGATTTTTTAACATAACCTCAAAATTTTATTGTCCTCATAATAAAACAAAAGATGACGCTTAGAAGAGGATCACTTGGCCCTTTCTCTTCTGATCTCCTCCCAGTTCAAATGCCTGCATCCCTTGACAGCCAGCATTCTCTTACATCTGCAGTTGGGCTCAACACATTCAAGCGTCAGCACAATCTTCTTTGTAGTTTTAGCCTTTTTCCCAAAAATCAGCTTAGCCTGCCCACTATAACCACTCTGCTTTCGGTCATAATGCCACTTTCCCTTGGCATATAGGGAATCCTTGCCCTTCTAGTGCTATGACTTTGTGGGGTTGGTGTGTGCTACACTTCTTATAGAAAGTCCAGTGGGTTTTAGGAACGTTCACCACGTTTGTGAGAGTGCTAATGGCACGGAAAGCTGATTTTTTTTGGAAAAAAAAAACAAAACAGCAGGTACTGTTTTTATAAAAAACAAAACTTCCAAGAGAAAAATAAAAGCCCTGCCAAATTATAGCCCATCCTGGAGTCCTGCATAATGACTGGGAAGAGATCTATCACAACACAATTCCATTCACACCTACTTCCTTATCACACACAGAGTGTTTTCACTTAAAACCCCCCACTTGTTCAGTACAATAAAGCTTAGAAAGGTGAGTGCTTTCCAGCTGTTTCTGGAACTGCCGTAGAACAAACTATCAGCTTGGGTGGCACCATACCTGCTGCTTGAAGTACCTTCTGTCTTCCTCATCAACAAGGACTAGATTCAAAAAGTACCTTACGGAAAATTTTTTGTTCACATCTCTCATTGTTGGAGTTGGGTCATATCCTGCTAAAAATAGTCTTATTGGAATTGATTCACCTGAAAGAAAAGCAATTTCCATTTAATTCTAAAAGATGATTTAATATAGTCAAATAATACCTAGAACATTATATAGAAGATACTAACACTTGAGTTCATCATGAGACTGCAGCATAATAAAAACTTTAGACCAGGGTTTCTCAGCCTTGGCACTATTGACATTTTGAGCCTGATAATTCTTTTTTGTGGGTAAGGTCTTATGCACTGTAGGAGGTTTAGCAGCATCTCTGGTCTCTAGCCACCAGATGCCAGTAGCATTCCCCAAGTGTGACAACCACAGTATCTCCAGGCATTGCCAAATGTCCCCTGGTGGGCAAAACTGCCCCTAAATGAATGCTTCAATTCAAATCCCAACTCTACGACTTACTGGCTGTGTAACCTTGGCCAAGTCACTTAACCATTCTGTTTCAAGTTGCTCATCTGTGTAATGGGGAATACCAATATTCATCTTGTACAGAATTGGTAAGGGCTAAATGGGTTCATATATATAAAAAGCTTTGAACAGTGCCAGCAGCTAAGTGCTGTTTTACTTTTGTTAGTTTCTGCTTTCATGAAGTTTACCATAATTACTAATCATGGATAAATTCTTGAATACTTATTACTAATTCATCCAAAGCAACAAACATGTTCAGAATGATGACATTCCGTCATTACCAACAAGATTGCTATTCAGATTCTCATGGCTTCTCTTTTCCTAAGGGTAATTATTTGTATATTCTGTTTTGAATCTTTTTTTAAGTAATACTTTTCTTGTGCATATCTATTTCCTGAAAGATATACAACCCATCACTTTACATAAAAGTTTGTGGCTGCTAGAATTTTATGAAGTAATGTTGCATAACACAAGCGTACACACACACACGGGTCCTAGAGTCAGAAAGGCCTAGGCTCAAACTCCAGCTCTGCAATGATTAACTATTGAAGGAAACCAGAATACGTCATGAAGAAATATGTCGCTTTGACATAAAAATTATTTGAGGTGAAGGCAATGAAGCAGCAGCAAAAGCAGAAAAGGCTCCCCCTTTTCTGTCTAAAAGCAGGATATAAATTCTCCTTTTACTGGAGACAGACTCTTATTGGTCCAGGGATGGCACCAGAGGGATCTGCAAACAAACCTTACTCCATTAGTTCCCTCCCATATATTTACCTTCCCACAGCTGGCCACCCTTGTAAGCCTAAAACGAACGGCTTTCCTTTGTCCAGTCATTTCTCTCCAAATTTACTATCCATTTGAAGATGCTATATAAACTGAAATTCTAAGCCCCCACCTGGAGTTACTTTTCTTTTGACAATTAGCCCTGAGTTAACATCTGCCACCAATCTTCCTCTTTTTGCTGAGGAAGACTGGCCCTGAGCTAACAGCTGTGCCCATCTTCCTCTATTTCAT
The DNA here is from genome assembly GCF_037783145.1 of Equus przewalskii. NCBI lineage: Eukaryota > Metazoa > Chordata > Mammalia > Perissodactyla > Equidae > Equus > Equus przewalskii. The sequence goes on along the minus strand of NC_091831.1, from coordinate 57,531,486 downwards.
GTGGGATGTCTGCTAGAGCATGGCTTGTCAAGCGGTGCGTAGGTCCGCACTCAGGATCCGAACCAGCGAACCCCAGGCTGCTGAAGCAGAATGTGTATGCAAACTTAACTGCTGCACCACCAGGCCAGCCCCTTGAGTTACTTTTTGTTGAGGTTTCTCTCGCATGTTGTGCACTGCCTGCATTAAGAAACTGTTTTGTTTTCCTCTTATTAATCTGTCTTTTTGTTAAAGAGTCCCAGGTGAAAACTAAGACGGGTGGAGGTAAAGTTCTGCTTCTCCTACACTAAATCACCTTTAACAAGTTTTTTAACCTCTTTGCATCTCAGTTTCATCTGTAAAATAAAGGATACTACCACCTACCTCAAAGGGTGGTAGGGAACTTTAGAGCACCTGAGAGTACAATGCCTCATCTACCGTTGGCACTCAATAAACGGCAGTTACTTTTTGAAGTAATTACTAACAGAGTGAGAAAAAGCCAAAGACATAAATTTAAGATGATAAATTACTGGCTTTACTACCTTAGACACTGAAGATTATCTAGCAATGAACTGCTTATTTTCTTGAGGCTAAAAGGACTCCAAAATCCCACAGGAATTAACACTCAGCTATACTGCACCTTATGTTCAGCATGAGTAAAAAAGATTTACAGAGATGAACTATTATAACAAGACAATCAAAATATTACAAATACAGAACTACATAAGAGATATACATAAATGTCTCTTCTAAATTCTAAATTTAAACTGAGTAAAAACACTAAACCTTATTTCAGACCAGGAGGTACTATTACAGTCTTCTCAGTATCTATGCAAACTTGATCCTAAAAACCATCACTCTAAGAAGCATTTTAAGAATTCACAACTATTTTCACTGAATAAATACTTTCAAACTAAACTTATGCCATGAACACTGCAGTTTGCACTACCTATAAGACGAAAGAAGTAAATGAAAAGTGTGTTACCTTTTACTGGTGCACCATCCATTATTTCATATTTAGCAATTGTTTCCGTTTCTGTTGTGGTACTGGGTCCTAATGCAATAAAGTAAATAATATTAATTAAAATATTTCCAGAATATAATTTCCAGCGTTATACCTTCTTCCTATTTTCCAACTACATTATTGTAGGACTAATTTATCTTCCCAGTTTGTGAAAATATTGATCATTTTTTCTATTTCTTGGTCTATACTTAACTTATTACTCAACTGAATGTTTCACTCCCTTCTTCCCAAAGGTAATATACAGTTTGGAAAGAATCTTCTTCACAGAATTCTACCGTTTCTAATATCTGCTAAAATAGAAACTAGCAATACAGATCAGAACTAACCATGGACATGCTAGTTTTCTCTGTAACACCCAAACTGTCTTCTCTCAGAGTTAGTTAACTATAACATAGACAAAACATCTAAATACTTGACTGACATATAGTCTCTTTTTTTTTGGTGAGGAAGATTTGCCCTGAGCTGCCATCTGTTGCCAATCTTCCTCTTTTTGCTTGAGGGAGATTGTCGCTGAGCTAACATCTGTGCCAGTCTTCCTCTATTTTGTATGCGGGATGCCACCACAGCATGGTCTGATGAGCGGTGTGTAGGTCCATGCCCAGGAGCTGAACCTGTGAACCCCAGGCCAACAAAGCAGAGTGCATGAACTTAACCACTATGCCACCAGGCCAGCCCTGACATAGTTCTTTTTTTTTTTTTTTAAATAAATATGACTTTTGCTTCAAGGAGCTTACATTTTTTTTAAAGATTTTATTTTTCCTTTTTCTCCCCAAAGCCCCTCGGTACATAGTTGTGCATTTTTAGCTGTGAGTCCTTCCAGTTGTGCCATGTGGGATGCTGCCTCAGTGTGGCCCGATGAGCGGTGCCATGTCCGTGCCCAGGATTCGAACCTGAGAAACCCCGGGCCGCCCAAGCGGAGCTCGAGAACTTAACCATGCAGCCATGGGGCCAGACCCCCGGACTTTATCTTTAAAGTTCTTTTAAATTTTGGGATTCACCCCCTAAGAAATTATTCGAGCCCAGACATTTTTAAAAAGTCAATGATACGATAAGTGGAAAAAGTATACCAAAACATATAGTAATGGTCTCAATGTGGTAAAATATACAATATGCAAGTCTGTTCTGGATGATGAGTACAGATTATTTTTTACTTAAAATCTTCTAGAATCAAACAATTTTTATAATCAGAAAAAATGTTTAAATAAACAATTTGTTTTTAATGGGAATCTGAAGTTTGGTTTTAATATCTTTAAATCGCTTAAACTTTTATTAGCAGATGAAAAACGGAGATTAAGAAATCATAGGTGTTTATAATTATGACTACTAATTATAAATTCTTAGAAAGTGTTGCCTAAAATTACTTTCAGCAAAAAATCAACAAAGTTAAAGGGGACAAACTAAATCTATATGCTAATTAAAATTAAAAAGCAGTTATGAACCAATAAATGATTTGGGGGCAACTGGTCAGCCATCTGGAAAAAGTAAAGTTAGATCCATACATCATATCTTACATCAGGACAAATTCCAAATGAACTAAAAATTTAAAAAGAATCCCCCAAGTTTAATCTATTATTTTAATAGAGTCAAACACAGAAGATTATTTTTAGAACTTGAATGTGAAAAATACCTTTCTAATTGTGACACAAAGCCAATTCCATGAAAGGAAACACTGACAAATTTGACTACATGAACATCAAGAACTTCCACATGGCATAAACCACCATAAGCAAGACAAACTGGGGTAATTTTTGCTGCTCTTACTACGAAAAAAAGAGATTGATTTCCCTAATATATAAAGAGTTTCTACAAATCAATAAGAAAAGACTAATAATCCAATAGAGAGGAGATAAAAGACATGGATAGGCAGTTTACAAAAAGAAATACAAATGGTTTTCATACATATGAAAAGATGCTCACCCTCACTCAAAATGAGAAAACTAAATTAAAAACTACAGTGCGTGGGGCTGGCCCAGTGGCGCAGCGGTTAAGTTCGCACGTTCCACTTCAGAGGCCCAGGGTTCACCGGTTCGGATCCTGGGTGCGGACACAGCACCGTGTGGCAAAAGCCATGCTGTGGTAGCTGTCCCATGTATAAAGTAGAGGAAGATGGGCATGGATGTTAGCTCAGGGCCAGCCTTCCTCAGCAAAAAGAGGAGGATTGGCAGCAGTTAGCTCAGAGCTAATCTTCCTTAAAAAAAAAAACTACAGTGGGAAACTTCTTCCCCCCACCCATCAGATCAGCTGAAAGTTTTATAATATTGTGCTGGTGAGAATATGAGAAAAAAAGAGGCACTCTCCTACAATCACTGCTGGTAGTAATGTAAATTAGTACAACCCTTAAAGAGGACAAACTGATAATATGTATCAAAATTACAAATGAAAATACCCTTTGAAACAGCAATTCCACTTCTAAGATTTTATCTTGCACACACCCCCAGACATGCAAAATGGCATTATCAACTGAAGCACTGTTTGTCCTAGCAAAAGACTGGAAATATATAAAAAATTTTAAATTTCAACTAAAACAAGAATTTTAATCCAAACATTCTTTTCAACTTACCAATTCCTGTGATCTCTTTTTTGATCAGTTGTAACTCCATATGTTGGATTTTTATTCTTACTAATAAGAAGTAAATTTTTCCAACAATCACATCCTTTAAATGATACCTTTGGGGAAAGAATATATCTCACTTACTAAATATCAGTTTAAAAAACAAAAAGAGTGAAATATGTCCTGAAAAGACTTATTAGACATCTTTAGGATAATAAGTATCTAAGAATACCATCTTGACTATTCATATCATTTAATGTTCCATTTTTTCAAAAAGCACTTCTTCATTTTACTATGAAAATAAGGAATCAAACATTTACTTAACCATTAATACACCTCAGAGGGAAGAACAGCCTGATTGTTGGTCCTTCCTTAGAGGTTAACAGTTTCCAAAGAACTTAAGCATGGAAAACTGAGATTTTTATGCCTGAAATATTTATTTGGTGTATGAAGACATTTCTGAACATTAAAAACTCTATAGAAGAGTTTAGTGTCATTATTACTCTAAGTGCTACAACACTGCAGCTAATAAGGCACCTGGCCACAAAAAAAGACTCCACTGGTTCAGTTTGTTGCTGTAATATCTAATAATCAGAGACCTTTTCCAGGTTCCTTGAAACGATGTGGCAATAAACCTGGGAATTCCCACAATTCCAGAGGGCTTTTCAGCCTTCTTCCCAGGTTTGGATCTCAAAATAATAACCCAAGAGTTTATTAATGCAATTGTGTGTCTGAAGGGAGGCTTCCAATGCCAAGTCTTTAGGTCCTAAACTATTTGATAATTTTATCTACAATATAATTTAAGACTTCTGGAGGCTTGCATTATCACATTTTCAGTGATGTAAACCAGGAAGTGGCTACTAATAAAAATGAGGTAACAGAAAAGTGCACAGGAAGGGGATAAGCGTGTACTTCCATTTCTTCAATAAACCTTAAAGAAAAAAAATAGGAGGAAACTTCTAAATTAAAAGAGATTTAAGAGTCAACCAACCAAATGCAATGTTTTGGATGCACTGGATTTGAACAAATCTTGTTTGGATACTAATTTGAAGAAACCAAGTAAGAGAAAAAAAGACATTTATGAGATAATTAGGGAAATGTGAACACTGACTGGATATGTCAAGATATTAAGGAATTATTAATATTTTTAGATATAACAGTATTGTGGTTATTTAAAAATGATACACAATTTTTAAGGATGAAATTATGTATCTGGAATTTGCTTCAATATAATCTATGGGGAATGTGGGGGCTGAATACAAATAAAACAAATCCAACCACGTGTTGATAACTGTTGGAACTGGGCAATGAGTACATGAGGATTCACTGGTATATGTTTGACATTTTCCATAATAAAGTTTTAAAGGCATTAAACAATAAACAAAATAAGAGTCCATTTCTGTAAAAATACAACATATATAAACATACGTATAAACCTTCCCCCCCCCACGTAAAGATATACAAGAGGATGTTAACTGTGGTTAAGTGGTAAAGGGGACAATATGTGATATTTTTACTTCCTTTGACTTTTCTACATTGTCAAATTTTTCAATAATGAAAATGTATTGCTTATGTAGTCAGAAAAAAAGTATTTTTGTTTAGTTTTAAAGAGATGACCAGGCTAAAGTGATGTCATGCCAGTAAGATAAATGTTTACAGACATAAGGGATTAGCTGCCTTCTGAGATGGTGAGATCCTCTATAGAAAATGGCCAAGCAGAGACTTATCAGGAATAGAATATGAAAGACACCTGCAGTGAGTCAGAAGCCAAACCAAACTCCTAAGGTTTCTTTCAGCTCAGATTCTGTTGGTCTGTTAACATCAGATTAATGTCAATTCTATCCTTACTTGGACCAATTTACAAAGACCTGAAAAGCTTATTTCTTAATTTTCCCTGAACATTTAAGTTACCTGTTTGTGAAAAGTACTTACTTTGATTTATTATATTCAAATTCTATGTGTAGACAATCTTCAATGCCCACTTCCATCTTAATAGAGTTGTTAACATCAGGATAGGTGGCAAGCTGGTGAACAATAAGATCATATTCTTTTACCAAGTCTGTCAGTCTTCTTACTATTGTCACTTTAAGAAAATACCTACAAAGTTAATGGAGAGGACAAGTTAAATCTTCTATGATAAATTTCAGTGTTTTATTTATTTATTTATTTATTTTTGAGGAAGATCAGCCCTGAGCTAACAACCACTGCCAATTCTCCTCTTTTTGCTGAGGAAGACTGGCCCTGAGCTAACATTCATGCTCGTTTTCCTTTACTTTATATGTGGGACTCCTACCACAGCATGGCTTGACAAACAGTGTATACATCTGTGCCTGGGATTCGAACCAGCGAACCTCGGGCCACCAAAGCGGAACGTGCAAACTTAACCACTGCGCCACCGGGCGTGATCCAAATTTGAGTGTTTTAAATAAGCAAACTAACTACAACTCAGCTTCTCCTTGCTAGAACTCCTTTGGAATCACCTTACTTCATTTACTTCATGAAGGACTTCTAATTTTTAAATAAATGCCGCTACCATGAAAAAAAATACAAAGTTCAATTTTAAGAATAGCGTATATACTTTGTAGATGAATTTGGAGTGCTACCATCAAGCCTGCTTGAGGAAATCTTAACCATAGATGAAATGAGATTTCTTGAGAAACTGATTTAGAGAGTAATTCCATTTATACGACAAATGAAGTACCTAAGGGACAATTCATACAAGGGAAGTATATGACTAAAACTTCTCATAATGGGGTTCTCTAAATCTATAATGATAGAAGGCTCATAGTACCTCAGATCAGCATTATCCAGACAAAACTAAATATCTGACAGAATTTTTTAAAATCTTAAATCTTCCAGTCCAGAATTATAATTAGAAGTTCTAGTAAGACATTCAATAGTAGCCATTACTTTCTAGTTTTGACTTTGTCTACAGCTTCTAATACACATTCATACCTCAAGCGGACATTGGCACCGATGTAAGATTCATATGGCTTTTCAACTTGCATAAATTCAAAATCATAACTTCTGCTCTGAGTCAGTTCTCCAGGTAAGGCCAGTTCTTTCACTAGGTTTACAAATTCGTGAGTATTACTCTTGTCATTGAAAAGTTCTAAGAAATTTTAAAAAGCAAAAAGACCAGTTATATTTCATATCCATTTCATTAAAACCCAAACTTCTACCTCCACAGCAAATCATTTTTAACAAAAGAATTAGTTGGATTTGTCTCTGCTTTAATATCCTAGAGCTATTGATCTGAACTCCATTATCTTTCTCATTATTATGCTCCACCTAGGCATAAAAAAATTCCCACAGCACAAAGAAAATTTCTATTATAAAAAAATAAATTCATTTTCTTTAATGTAGAGTTTGTCCAACATGAAGCTGTTTTAAAAGACACATTTCCAACAATTATTTGAACTTCCTCCCTTCAAGACAAAAAGTGTTTTGTTGTTTTACTTTAGTTAGGCAAATACATTGTATCTTGATAAAACTGTAATACACAAAAGACTAAAATGAACTATCAGTTAATTACTATAATTTGCCCCTCAAGTATAATCTCATCTAGAATAAATATGTAAACAAATATCCACCCAGTCCAATTTTGATACTTTAAAAATGTACAGTAAAACTTAGAAAGCTAGATTTAAAACCTAGCCATGCATACAGTACTATAAAGACCTGTTTTCTTTTCTCTTTTCTGAATCTGCAGTACCAGCAGATATTTACAGTTTAACTCCTGCTAAATCAAGAATGTCTCTGAAATACATGTGGAGAAATGTACACAAGTTGATCTAAGTCAAGAAGAAATTACACCTTTTCTTTTCACATGGAATTTTCCATTGACAGGTGAGTCTGGCTACAGGCACACACTAGGTTAGGAAGACAGATGGCATGAGTAATTAGAAAGTGAAGCACGAAGATGACACTGATAATTGTGAGTAAAGCTGGTGAAAAATGTATGCAGATGGAAATTTCAGTGAGTCAACTAATTTAATTGAATTATTTTTCAAGACTGGTAGCTTACACAACTCCTTTCATTTTTAGTAATTAAGTTTAATAACAAATAAAAGCAGGATGAATCAAATATCATTTAATACAATTAAAAGAAACATGATTTAATGTTTATAAGGTAAATCCTTTTATTATGCAAAACCAAATCCCTCCTTCCACAAAGCTAAGCTCTCTAATTCAGTTATTTAAGTGCCAAATCCAACCCTCTTCAAATTCAGTTATCAAAGGAAAAAAAAAGTAATACTATTTCAAAACTCACCAATTTGACCTACAAATTCAATTCTAATTCCTTGGTGCTCTAGCCTCTTTCCAGGTTGCTTAAAGGCTAGGTTTACCTGCCAAAAGATGAAATTGTAAGAGATGTTAATCTTTTGAGTGGGCCTACTAGTAGATTCCTTCCAGAGGAATGCAATATGTAAGTATTTCAGGTATTCACTTCTGAAGTTTGAGACACCACCACACACTTAGATCATGATGACCTTATAGCACAGCATGAACCTATTACTTATAGTACACTTAAAGCATCTGCTTTGTTAGGAAGGAATCCCTCTTTAATAGCTGAAGAACTATAAAGACTCAATCAAAAACGGGGCAAACTTTTAACTATTCAAATGTGTTTTCTAGTCAAATAGTTAAACAAGTCTACACCAATAGCATTTTAATGTAAGGTAATCACTAACTCTTAAGAATTGACCTAAAACATCACTTTCAGGTTTTTGTAGCCAAGAATATAGTCATAATTCCTAATCTTAAAAGCAATGCTAATTGCCCTGAGTCTGCTATTCATCCTAAAACAGAATGTCTAACAATTTAAATTTTGAGTATAATATATCTTATACTTCTGAAGTAAAATATATAACCTCAAAGATCCCTAAATATTCATATCTGCCAAATGAAAACCTTAACTTTATAAATTTTTAATTTGACAAAATATCTGTACATACACATTAAAAATAAAATTCCAAATGTTTAAGGATTAGCTACCATACAAAAAAAGTATACTTCCAGGTTTATTCTTTACTATAAAAAATATTGGTAACATTGACTATTAAAAGCTCTTCTCTCAAACAATGCTTCTCAAAAGATAATAGAAAACAAAGAACAATAAAAACAGGTCCAATTACTTCCATTTATAAACTATATAAATTAAAATTAAATTCACTCTTCTATATCTTCCATATTTATAACTAGGATGAGTTAGTTATTTGCCTTCCAAATTAATATCTCAGAAAAAGAAGTAAATCACTAAATAATTGGTGGTACACCATATGATGGAGTATTATTAAAGTTTAAAAATAATAAGGTCAAAGAATTTTTAATGATGTGGGAAGATGTGCATGATATGTTACATGAAAGAAGCATGGTCAAATTGTATACAAGTATAATGCCAATCATATTTTTTAAAAGTACAGAAAAGAAATACTCTCAACAGCAGTTACTTCTGGAATGTCTGATTATGATTAATTTTGTTTTCTTCTTTGTAATTTTTTTTTTTTTACAATAGGCAAATAACACTTTCAAAGTCAGAAAATTACTTAGCTTAAGAAAAAAAGTAGAACTCAGAGAGGTTTCACATACATTTTCAAGCTGAATTTTAGGTTCGAACCACAAATAAAACAAGCATAACTCCCAGCTCTTTGACAAGCTAGGCAGTAATTAGAGCTATTCCCTAATCTGTATTAACAAAGCACATAAAAAAAAGTATACCTTAAAAAATGTCTACTTGGTAACAGTTTTTGAGAATGTCTTTATTTGAACATAACTGTGTCTGATTTTTTTTTTCCTTCTTCTTCTTCTTCTCCCCAAAGCCCCCCAGTACATAGTTGTATTTTCTACTTGTGAGTGCCTCTGGTTGTACTATGTGGGACGCTGCCTCAGCATTGCTTGATGAGCAGGGCCATGTCCGCACCCAGGATCTGAACCGGTGAAACTCTGGGCCACCAAAGCGGAACGTGTCAACTTAACCACTGGGCCACAGGGCTGGCCCCTGTGTCTGATATTTTTAAAATTACAGTTCTTCAAAACACATTTTGAAACCACACTATTAAAATAGAAATGCAAAGTTATTCTGTTTTCCCACCTGCCTAAACTCTGAAATTTTCCTTGATCTCCCACTGTTAAAACATTATTGCTTTTAAGCCTAATACAAACTATTCTGGAATCTGAAGGATCCCAGAATTGGAAGGCATAATTAAACATTTTGGTTTAAAAGCTATTCCGCAAGGGAGCATGAAAAAGTAAATGAAACTATGTTGGTGAACTGGGTTAAAGAATTTTAACACCAACTCAGTTATACTCTTGTAACTTTTATTATCATTTCAAACTTACAGAAAAGTTGCAAGAATAGCACAAGGAAATCCCACATAACCTCTACTCAGATTCATCATACGTTTATATTTTGCCCCATATGCTTTCTCATCTTCTTTCAAAATACACATGTGCATGTATACATATACAACTCTTTTTTCCACAACTGAGAATAAGTTGGAAACTTCATGCCCCTCTGTCCCTAAACAATTCATGTGTACCTCCTAAGAAAATGGACTTTCTCTTACATAATCACAGGGCAATGATCAAAATCAGGAAAGTTAACATTCCATAATCTATACTCAAATTCCACCAATTGTCCCAGTACGGTAATTTATATCCCTTTTTCCTCCAGTCCAGGCTCCAATCCAGGATCACACATTACATACACTTGTTATGTCTCTTTAGTCTCCTTTAATCTAGAACATTGCTCAGTCATTGCCTTTCTTGACCTTGATGATTTTTAAGAATACAGGTCAGTTACTTTGTAGAATGTCCCTCAATTTGGGTTTGTTTGATGTTTCATCACAGTTAGATTCAGCTTGTGCATTTTTGGCAAGACATCACAGAAGAGAAGTTCTATCCTTCCCAGTGTATCTTATTAGGAAGCGCGTGATGCCAGTTTGTTCCAATATTGGTGACATTGACTTTGATCACTTGGTCAAGGTGATCCACCAGGTTTCTCCAATTTAGAGTTACTGTTTTCCCCTTTGCTATTAATAAGTAGTTTGAGCGAAGAAACTTGAGACTATGTATACATGTTTAAAAGGATATGAAAACAGAATGTAGGGAAACTATATATAAAACTTATTCAGTGCTCTAACAAGCCAATCTTAAGGCTCATTCTTTGGCAAATAATATTCTGTAGATGTCTCAAATAATGCTGTCTTCAGGAGCTATTTAAGGAGTGAAATCCATCTACATTGCGTTTAAGAAAAACATATATCAGTGTACTACATGCCATTTATAGGGTCATTTACAGTGAGGTACCAAGATATCTGTACATTATTTTTGCTAGATGTTGTGGTTATTCAAGATTAGTTTCCATCTGCTGCCAGGAGAATATGGCCCATATTCATGTTGATGAAAGAAACAACAATATTTCTTGCTTAAATAACTAAACCATAAACTCCCATAATCTTAGACTAAGCATATGCCTTTGTTCACTTTTGCAACAAGGAAGAGATGCAGAGTTCACTATAGGTGGCTTGGTACTGGTACCAGGACTTCAAGACAATTTACTTATCACTGACCAGTCTAAAAGAATGTCTTGGTTAAGGAATTATAATTTATGAGCCCCCGACTCCAAAATCCCCAGATAAATTACTAGTCAAATTTTTCACAATTCAGGGGACAGGCCCCATGGCCTAGTGGTTGAGTTCAATGCACTCCACTTTGGCGGCCCAGGTTCAGTTTCCAGGCACAGACCTACACCACTCGTCGGTGGCCATGCTATGGCAGTGACCACATACAGGATAGAGGAAGACTGGCACAGATGTTAGCTCAAGGCGAATATTCCTCAAGCAAAAAGAGGAAGACTGGCAATAGATGTTAGCTTTCAGGGCAAATCTTCCTCAGCAAAACAAAACGAACAAAGAAAAATTTTCACAATTCAAAAAAAACACTGTACCTCAATAATTAAACATACAGTCAGCAAGACTCTCTCAAAATTACTCAGAAGGCACAGCAACACAAATTGTATTTTAAAAAGGAGAAACTTAGTTTAAATGTATTCTTAAAGCATAAAAAGTTCAGGATATAGTCCAACTACTCTAGACTTAAGAAAGATTTGTCACTTGACATGAACCAAAGCAGTAAATATTCTAACTAAGGATAAAAAGAACCTAAGTAGCTTTTAAGAATTTCCCTACTTATGGTAATCAAAATATTTCCTCTTGTCTTAAAGAATGCTTCAAAAACTCTCCAAGGAATGCAAATCAAAACTACACTAAGATATCACCTTACACCCATTAGAATGACTGCAATAACCAAGACAAAAAATAACAAATATTGGAGAGGATATGGAGAAAAGGGAACCTTCATACACTGCTGGTGGGAATGCAAACTGGTGCAGCCACTATGGAAAACAGTATGGAGATTTCTCAAAAAACTAAAAACAAAAATACCATATGAGCCAGCTATCCCACTACTGGATATTTATCCAAAGAACTTGAAATCAGCAATTCAAAGAGACTTATGCACTCCTATGTTCATTGCAGCATTATTCACAATAGCCAAGATGTGGAAGCAACCTAAGTGCCCATCGACTAATGACTGGATGAAGAAGATATGGTGCGTATGTATATATCACACACACACACACACACAATGGAATACTACTCAGCCATAAAAAGGACAAAATCATCCCATTCATAACAACATGGATAGACCTTGAGGGTATTATGTTAAGTGAAAAAAGCCAGACAGAGAAAACTTTAACTTTAAAAAAATATATGCTACAAGTGTCCCAAGACAATTCAATGGAGCAAGAATATTCTCGTCAACAAATAAGTGCTGGAACAACTGAATATCAACATACAAAAAAACGAAGTTGGATCTCTGCCTCACATCGTATACAAATATTAACTCAAAATGGATCAAAGATCTAAATGTAAGAGCTACAACTACAAAACTCTAAGAAGAAAATATAGCTGTAAATCTTCATTACCTTGGATAGGAAATGATTTCTTAGATGACACAAAAGCATGAGCAATGAAAGAAAAAAACTGGACTTTATAAAAATTTAAAACTTTAGTGCTTCAAAAGACACCATCAAGAAAGTGAAAAGATAACTTACAGGAGAAAATTCTTGTAAAACATAACTGATAAAGGACTTATATCCAAAATATATAAAGAACTCTTACAACTCAACAATAAAAAGACAAATAACCCAATAAAAAATGGCCAAAGGATATGAATAGATTTTTTCCTCAAAGAAGGTATACAAACAGCAATAAGCACAATAAAAGATGTTCAATATTCTTAGTCATTAGGGAATTACAAATCAAAACCATAATGAGACATCACTTCATACTCAATAAGATGGTCATAATCAAAAATACACAAAATAATAAGTATTGCCAAGAACATGAAGAAACTGGAACTCTGATACATTGCTGGAGAGAATGTAAAATGGTGCAGCTACTTTGGAAAAGTTTGGCAGTTCCTTTAAAAGTTAAACATAGCATTAACATATGACCCAGTACTTCCACTCCCAGGTATAAACCCAACAGAAATGAAAACACATATTCACACAAAAACTTGTACACAAATGTACAGCATTATTCATAATAACCAAAAGTAGAAACCTAAATGTCCTCAACTGATGAATGGATAAAGGAAATGTGCTATAGCCATATACCACATGGATAAATACTAGAATATTATTTGGCCATAAAAAGAATGATATTTTGATACACACTGCAACATGAATGAACCTTGAAAACATGCCAAATGAAACACAGCAGAAGCAAAAGGACAAATCTCGTATGACCACTTACGTGAAATATCTAGGACAGGCAAATTTATAGAAAAACAAAGTAGACTAGACGTATCCAGGGACTGGGAGAAAAGGGAAATGTGTAGTTATTGCTTAATGGGTACAAAGTTTCTGTTTGGGGCGATGAACAAATTTTGGAAATAGTGGTGATGGTTGCACAACATTGTGAGTGTAATTAATGCCAGAGTTATATACTTAAAAATAGTTAAAATGGCAAATTTTATTATATATATTTTACCAGAATATTTTTTTTAAAAGAATGAACCTTGAAAACATAATGTTAAGTGAAAGGAGCCAGACACAAAAGGCCACATATTTTATGATTCCATTTACATGAAATGTCTAGAATAGGCAAATCCATAGAGAAAGCAAGCAGATTTGTAGATTAGTGGTTGCTAGGAGTCTCAGTTCATTCAGGCTGTTATAACAAAATACCATAAACTGGGTGGCTTATAAACAACAAAAATTTATCGCTCACAGTTCTGGAGGCTGGGAAGTTCAAGATCAAGGCACCAGTAGATTTGGTATCTGGTAACAGCTCGCTTTCTGCTTCACAGTCGCCTGTCTTTTCACTGTGTCCTCACATGGCAGAAGGTGCAAGGGATTTCTCTGAAGTCTCTTTTATAAAGGCACTAATCTCATTCACAAGGGCTCCTCCCACAGGCCCCACCTCCAAATACCATCACATTGGGGATTAAGTTTCAACACACGAATCTTATGAGGACACAAACATTCAGTCTGTGGCACCATGGAAATGACTGCTAATGGTATGGTGTTTCTTTTGGGGGTGATGAAAATGTTACGGAATTTGATAGTGGTGATGGTTGCACAACTCTGCGAATATAGTAAAAGCCACTGAATTGCACACTTTAATATGGTGAATTTTATGGTATATGAATTATAAGTCAATACGGCTATTTAAAAAAAAAAGGTATGTGTCACAAATACAGCAATGGAACAGAACAGAGAAGTTGGAACAGACACACACAACCTCTAATTCATGACAAAGTTGATACTGCAGTGCAGTGGGGGAAAGATTGGCTTTTTCAATAAATGTTGGGTTAAGCAGATATCTATACTGAGGGAGGAACTAGCCTTGACTCCTATGTCACACAGAGAAAATGAGCTCCAAGAAAACTGAGGATCTAAATGTGCAAAATAAAATTAAAAAATTTATAAGAGAAGGAAAACAGAATATCTTCATGTCCATAAGGTAGGCAAAGATTTCTTAAATAGGATACAAAAGACAAACAAAAAGGAAAGATAACATTTGTAGTGTATTAAAGTTAAGAACTCCTGTTCATCAAAAAACACCAGTGAGAGAGTGAAAAGTCAAGCCAGAAAGTGGGAGAAGATATTTACAATACATATATAGACAAAGGGACTGTATATTATCAAGAAGCATAAAGGACTCTTATCAAGAACATACAAAAAAAATGCTATACATCAGTAAGAAAAAAAGTCAACTGAGTAGAAAAAGGAGCCAAAAAAAAACTTGAACAGGCACTTCACAAAAGATATCCAATGGTCAATAAATATATGAAAAGTTGCTCAACCTCTTTAGACATCAGGGAAATAGAAAGAAACACCACATAACAAAAGAATGAGAAGATGAGAAGACAAGACATAGACTGGGAGAGAGTATTTGCCAAAGATACATCTGATAAAGGACTGTTATCCGAAATATACAAAGAACTCTTAAATTCCACAAGAAGAAAACAAACAACCCAATTAAAAATTAGGCAAAAGATCTGAACAGGCACTTCACCAAAAATATACATTTGGTGGGGCCAAATGTTCGCATGCTCCGCTTCAGCAGCCCAGGGTTTCACCTTTTCGGATCCTGGGCACAGACATAGCACTGCTCATCAGGCCATGCTGAGGTGGCATCCCACATGCCACAACTAGAAGGACCCACAACTAAAATATACAACTATGTACCGGGGGTTTTGGGGAGAAAAAGCAATTAAAAAAGAAAAAGAAATACATTTAGCACATAAACATATGGGAAGATGTTCAACATCACATGGTCAGGGAATGGCAAATTAAAATAATGAGAAACCACTACACACCTATTAGAATGGACGAAATTCAGAACACTGACAACACCAAATGCTGGCAAGGATGTGGAGCAACAGGAACTCTCATTCATTGCTGGTGGAAATGCAAAATGGTAGTGCTACTTTGGCAGACAGTTGGGCAGTTTCTTACAGAACTAAAGATAGGTTTACCATACATTCCAGCAAGTGCGTTCTTAGGTATTCATTCAAAAAAGATGAAAACTTATGTCCACACAAAAACCTGCACACAGATGTTTACAGCAGCTTTACTCATAATTGCCAAAACTTGGAAGCAATCAAGATGTCCTTCAGTAGGTGAACAGATAAACTGTGGTACATCCAGTCAATGGAATATTATTCAGCACTAAAAACAGATGAGCTATCAAGCCATGAAAAGACATAGAGGAACCTGAAAAGAAGCCAATCTGAAAGGCTTCATACTGTATGATTCCAGCTACATGACATTCTAGAAAAGGCAAAACTATGGAGACAATACAAAGATCAGTGGTTTTGGGGGCAGGGTGGGGGGAGATGAATAGGCAGAGCGGAGAGGAATTTTAGGGCAATGAAAATATCTTGTATGATATTACAATGACAGATATGAAAAAAAATAAACTCTTTTAAAAATCTGAAAACAAAATGTGCATACAGAAGCTCACATGTCAGGAATATCATAAAAAGAATCTATTCTTGCTTTGGGTGGGACGTCAGACCTCCCAGATCTCCAAGACTACATATAACAGACGCAGAATTTTTAGCAGAGAATCCTACAATGCAAAGCCAAGTTTGGAAACCAATGATTCAGTCCAACCTCCTCAATTTACAGGTGAGATTCAGAAAGTTAAATGACCACCCAGAGTTATCTACCAAAAGAGTGGTAAAGTCAAGGCTAGATATTCCAACTCTAGCCCAATTATCTTTCTATTATACTTGGACATTTCAAAAAACCTAGACTGGTGTGATAAGACTTGCTCTTAGCGACCCATGCCGGGTCACAAATAACCAACGCTTGTTTTCTTCTCTTTCTTTTGAGCTTTCTTTTCAAAGTGCTCATAAGTCGTCTATTTAATAACCTGTTCTAAAGGTATGTCAGGAGTCAATATTAACAAGAGTTACCACAGTTGCAAAAAGGAAAAAATGTGGAAGAGAAAACCAGACATCAGGAACCCCCTGATGAAAAAACACACCACCACCGATATTCTTCCGAACCAAACTTGAGCCTGATCAAGTCTGTGGATCCAGCTGGCAATTTACAGGCAGTAACTATATCTTGAACATGCAATCACACAGAACCCTACAGTTCAAATGGCCCAGGTTCTGCAAAGATAAGTTATAAGGAAAAGAAAGGCATGAAGAGGGAACCTGAGATTAAACGAGATTTAAAAGACATATAAAAAAAATTTTTTTAAAGGAGAACTAAACAATTAAAAAAACATAAGGAAGTTTGTTATAAAAGTCAGCATAATGGTTACTTTTGAGGGGAAGGGGCTGTGACTGGGATGGGACATATGGGATGGCTGGCAAAGTTCTCCTTCTTGACTTGAACGGTTATTACAAGAAAATATGCCTTACATAATTCATTTTTGTTTTGTGTGGTTTTCTCTATGTGTTTTGTTTTACAATAAAAAGGTTAAAAATGAAAAAATCTCAGGTCAATAAATAAACAGATTCCAGATTATCTTTTGAGAAACAGAAAATATTTACCTATAAGAGATTTATCATTTTTTAAGTGTACTCTATAGTTATTGATTAGATCTACATACAATCTCTAGCAATTCCAAAAATTTAATTTGAATGCCAGCTATTTTTAAAAAAATATAGTATCATCACATAAAGTATCTTTATTTCCTTAAACATTCCCCTCTTCCTTATCCCATAAACATCAGCCATGAACTCCTAATTGGTCCAGATGACATAAGATTACTTTAAACTAGGCAGGGATTGTTCCCTACTAGATTTAAAAACAGTAAATAAACAAACCAAATAAATATTTAGTGAGAGTCTATTATATAGATAATACTATGATGCATTTATGGAGAATACAGAAGGACACTCTGATCCCCTGATCTTAAAAAGCTTATAACCTGGCAGGAGAGCTATTTACTTACTTGTCACATCTATAAATTAAGTATCTGAGATATTGGCAGGTTCAACGTCTCCCTAGAAAGGAGACTAGATTGGTGTCCCTACCCGCTCCACCCCCACCATATTAACAAGTCTTCTTTTCCATAAACCAAAGACTACTTCCTTTACTGTTCTTTCATTTGACATGTTCTATCCTTTTGATGATTTTGTCTGCTCTTTTTAGGCCTCTTCTGTTTCTCTCCATCTTTTTAAAGGAAGAGTACCAGGAGAGTAAAGTTGAAAACCAAAAGATTTATTTCAGAAACAACACTAAGAAGGCAACAGAAGAATTTGGCAAAGGACCAGAGTAGACAATGCAGTAAACGATTAATAAACTTAAGTTCAACCTATCTAGTAAACAAAGAAATGCTAATTATAAGAATAGTATCATTTTTGCCCATCAACATAGCAAACATTAAAAATGCTACGTTGAGTAAAACAAGCCATTATAAGTGGACATGTGATTTGATGCAAATTTCCCAGTTTAACATGTATTAACACCCTTCAAATATTCATGTCTTTTCGTCCAGGAACTCGCTTCCAGGAATTCATTCTAAGGAAATAATCTTATGCTACAGAAATTTAAAGAAAAATGTATGCACATAGATGTCTGTATCACCAAAGATATGGTGATATACTACAAGCCATCTGAAAAATAGAAACTACTTAAATATCCAATAATAGGGAAAAGATATGCTTAATATACTACTTATAGTTAAACATTAATGCAGACAGACCAAGAGGAAACACTCCCAAATTTTAACAGTGAGTGATTTCCATACGATGGGACTATAATTATTTTTTTTCCCAAACTGTCTACCATGTATATATATTACTTTTAACAAACAATGTGGAAAAACTCTTTTATATTAAAAAAAATTATTTCAAATGTTTTATGGCTTGATTTTGTCTATATTACCATTCCTCAGTATCACAGACTAATGTGTATTGGTCATATTCCCTAAGGTATAAAAATAATCTTACACATCATTTGACAAGAAAAAGGGGAAAAAGTGAAACGTTACAGAAGGTATCATAAATGTATCTCAGCATGCATGGATACATTCCAAATGTACTTAAGTCCTCTACAGAGTACCAAGAAATGAGATCAATAGACACGATGGTAGTAGTATAGAGAGAGAAGCCACAAAGAATGAGAAAGAAACTTAGAAAGGTATACCAGAGAAGTATCCCTAATATCTATAACTCAACTTCATGTTAAAGGAGAAACAAATTGTGAGTGAATTGCAGCCCCACCAGAGAAACTGTCTGAAGCTAAACAGATGCACATGGTCACAAACACACAAAATTTTGCATGCAATTTAGTTTAGACTCTCCCTCGTAACCCTTGCAATTTATGAATCTTTCCTGTAAATGTTCTAACGAATCAAGGATTTTAGCTGATCTTCAGGAAAAAAAATTTCTGTCTCTAATAAAACCATTCAAATTTATAAACAGCACAGACCACTTTGATGACTAATTCTAATATGCTACAACTAGGTAATTCTCCCAAACAAAAGATGTACCTTTCCCGAAACAGATTCTCCATCATAGAAAAGATAGTGTTTTTCTACTTTGCCATCTTCAGTTTTCATTTCTGCCATTTTCCTGGTTTCCCCATCATTAAGGACAACATCGATCTCACAAATGGGACCAAAAAAGCCTCCAAGAAAACTCTGAAATAAAAAGAAAATGCACACAATTATCATGTTTTGTTATTCACTACATTTTGTAATTAAAATTTAATTACCTATGACCTACAGTTACACAGCCTGCAAACCTGTGAGTCCACAAGGAAACTTACATCAAATTCTACATCAAAACTAAATATAGTACAACAATATGCACATAGTTAATACTGTACTATACATTTAAAAATTTATCAAATTCATGTTACATAGTTTTTACAATAAAAAAAGACAAAAAGAAAACTAAACAAATTTAAACATGCTATAATTTCAATCATTTCCATAGATAACCATTATAAATAATCAAATACTAACATGTACCAGAAATCTAAAAAATTAATTCTCAACATCTGGATTTGAAGTTACCTTTAGTTATACTTCTATTAGGTTCTTTCATTATAGCAGAACTCATACAATCCAAATTACTCATCCAAATCCAAATGAATTATTACAACGTACTACTTGTTGTAAATCTACTTCTATACGGATCTGAACAGGATGTGTCACATTATATAAGCCCTTGGAATAAAACTGGCTCTAATAAAGGAGACTAATTAAATTCCTGTGAAGTTTTCCAAAGAAAACATTTAAGCCTTGTTCTGTAAATCCTGAATCTAACAGAAATCTAAAGGACAAAGATCAATTGCCTATGAATGCCAAAACACATTAGTTGGTAATAATACAGAACCCATCAGCTATTCCAATATCAGATAGAGTTATGGATTATTTTTGTCAATCATGAAAGCTAGTCTTTTTTTAAAATTTACACAGAGAACAGTCTCCTATCCTGTCATCCTACATCCCTTCTTACTTCGCCCTACACAAAAACCACAGTGATCTCTGAAAAATGTAAATCCAGGGCTGGCCTGGTGGCAAAGCGGTTAAGTTCACGCACTCTGCTCCAGTGGCCCAAGGTTCGCAGACTTAAATATCACTCATCAAGCCACACTGTGGCAGTGTCCCACATATAAAGTAGAGGAAGACTGGCATGGATGTTAGCTCAGGGACAACCTTCCTCAAGCAAAAAGAGGAAGATTGGCAACAGATGTTAGCTCAGGGCCAATCTTTCTCACCAAAAAACAAACCAAAACAAAAAAAGCATAAATCTAATCATATCATTCTCTGTTTAAAATCCTTCAGTGGGCTGGTGAGAATATAAATTGGAACAACTACTTTAGAAAATATTTAGCACCATCTGGTAAAGCTAAAGATACACATATTCCATGACCCAGCAATTACACTCCTAGGTATCCACCCTAAACAGAAACTCTTACACATATGAACCAGGAGACAAATATAAGAATGTTCATCACATCATTGTTCATAACAGCCCCAAATAGGAAACAATCCAAATATCCATCACTGAGAATGGATACATAAATTTTAGTCTATATTCAAACACTGGGAAATGGAATGAGATACAACTATAGACAACAAGGATGAATCTCACACACACAATATTGAAAGAAGCCAGACACAAAAAGAATACACACTATAGGATTCCATTGATTAAAAAGTCAAAAACACGTAACGTACATTATAGTACTGTAGTAGAAGTCAGGAACTGGTTGGAAGAAGGCACAAAGGGATCTTCTAGGGTGTTAGTAATGGTTTTTTTTTTTTGTTTTGATCTGAGTGCTTGAGACACAGGTATGTTCACTTCATGGAAATTCAGAAGCTGAACACTTGTCACTTTTCTATAACTGTTTACTTCCATGAAATGTTATTTTAAATACATACACAGTGTATTCCTTAAGGTGGCCTACATATATCTCACTTTATCCATCTCTCCAGCCTCACTAGCCTCAAATGATTCAAGTTCATGAAATTTGTCCGTCAGTCTCCCTCTTCTCCTAGACCAAGAATCTTAACTTAATTCACTCGTCCTTTGAGTATCAGTTTGACCCACCTCCATACAGATGCCTTCGCTAACTTCCTAATCAAAACTGTATTCTCCAAATTCAGGTCTCACAATGCCATGTAGTTTTACTTCATCATTTATTATAATTGGTGTGCTTATTTAGTACCTGACACCCTGAATGAACTGTAAACTCCATGAGGACAGATACTTTTCCTTTGCTCATGGCTGAAGACTCAGTAGTTAGGGGCAGCGTGTAGCATGTAGTAGAAAGCACTCAAATACCTGTTGAATGTTAAATTAATTTTAAACAAAACACATACTGTCCTAATAATAAAAAATAAGTGGATACACAAAAGAAATGAGCTAGAATCTGGCATTTTTGGTAAGACTGGCCCTCCCCCAGGAAGTGAGCATTAGTGCAGCAGCTCAGTACAAGGCACTTGCGTTGTCTCAGGTCCGTCCTCAGGTGGCAGGGTAACAGTAAGCGAGCTAATGATCTTTGTAAAGCTAGGGAGGTCACAGGGTGATGCTGTGATCAAAAGAGAGAGTGTTTTCCTAAATTCTGAGCTTGCTTCTTTGTTTTTATTAATCTTATATTAACAAGAGGATTTTAACTTCAAGAAATCAACTCAAAGAATGGCCAGATTAGTATTTTTGACATACTCCAAAGACACAAAGAGCAAATTTTCCTCTTGACAAGATGTTTTAACCTTTCGTAACAACATTACAAATAAACTCTACTTTAAACCAGAAAACTAATTTTAATCAGAAAACTATTCTAAACTTGAGAGAATGAAAAATATCAATGATAGGTCACATGCACTGTCCCTTTCTAGTTAGTTTTCATACCCCAAGTTTTAAACTCAAAACTTGCTCAACATGGTGTATTTTCTCCTAAGGGCTACAGATATGAGAATGTATAGCAGCACAAAATCAATCAGCTGATATTTACTAATTATCAACTATGTGCAAAGCACGGAGCCAGCAAAGGGGGTCGGGAGGTGCTCATGTAGGAGGAGCTACTATGAAAGGGTAGAAGACAACAGCTTCGTTTGAGTTATAAAATAGAAGCAGGAAAATAAAATTTAATTTTCTCATTTCCTCTTAATATTTTCCAGAGCTGCTTCCAAGAAAAATGAGATTTGAAAACTATAAAAATTGTTTTACAGATAAAATATTATAACTTTTTTCCACATACATATACTTAACACATAGAGCTGAATTTGGGATTCGAAAGCTGATATTAAAAGATCAAGGGGGCCTCTCTGGTGGTGTAGTGGTTAAGTTCAAACGCTCTGTTTCGGTGGTCTGGGGTTCGAGGGCTGGGATCCGGCACGCAAGCACCATCCCACATACAAAGTAGAGGAAGACTGGCCGAGATGTTAGCTCAGGGCCAATCTTCCTCACAAAAAAATTTTAAAAATAATAAAAGATCAAGTTATCAAAAGTAAAATAAAATAAAAATGGTCACTAATTAAAATGGTGTACACTTAAGAGTCTTATAAAACTTCACAATTATAATTAAACAAGTCTTATTTTGACACCATATGTAAAAATTTAAAATTCCTAGGCATTAAAAGTATATAAAAATGATGTGTTATCCTCTATTATTTTCCATATGCACGAAGTATTTCATAACTAAGAATGAAAAGTAGACTTACTTTTCAACACAATCAAAACACTAAGATTGGGAGAGATCAAAAGGGAAAAAAAAAGCCTAGTATAGCATATGCAAAACAATAATAGGTTGAGTAATAAATTATAGCACTTTAACGAGGTTAATGACGCCATGAGAATTTGGCCCTGGGTTAACATCCAGTTTTTTACACTAGGACAAATCAAAAATGAACTAGTCTTACTAAAAGCCTCCACAAAATTGTAGATGTCTTACATTTAACAAGTAGACAACAGAGAGAAAAAATATCTGAGAAAAAAGTTTGTCTTTTTTCTTTTCCTTCTAAAAGGAGTTGAAAGATTCTCTACCCAATGCCTTGGTTTTTGAAGTTTTCATTTCAAGATGTGCATCTTCTGTCATTTCAAACAAAAAGTCATATCATTAAAATCTTTTTTATTCATAAATTATAATATTTCTCCTGATATGTACAGAGGAAACAAAATACAGAATTGTCAGGACTGTGAAGTCTAGAAAAGGGAAGGGAATAAAAATTGTAACGAGGGTTACTCGACAAAACATAGACTTTTGCTGAAATATAGAAGGCAGTTTGAGATCTTTTAAGTCAAAGACTACATGGAAAAGATATCTAGAAAAGACTTCTGGTAAAGATAGCTTCAAGCGAGCATTTAGAATATGAGGTTTGCAGGAGCAATACCAGACAATATAAGACAATCAATATACAAGTAAAACTCTTAAATAGCTACACTGCTATATATATGACCATTAAAACATTATAGTAACTGTTCTTACAGTTTTCTAATCGTGGCCTAAACTTCATATCACTGACTTTAGGTTAATTTTTGTCCTATAATTTGTAAACCCAATATTGAGTATTACCCATCTAGCAAAACTACACGTGGATATGTTAAAAGACAAACTTTTTAGACCTCACTGAAGAAATTTCACTACTCCAGCTGATGTAAAGAAATGCAACTCAAGGTGAGGCGGAGGGGACGCTCTCAAAATTTATTCACTTAGCCCATAGACAAGCAATGAAACAGCAAATTTTCATACATATATTACATCTGTGCCCATTTCAGTTTAGTTTATGTCTCACAAGTAACTTGAAAATAAAAATAAACTGCTCCTGAACATAATTCAAAAACTTATTAAAAGTAATAATTTTAAATGTAAGCAAAACATAGGAGAGCTTTTAAGTTTTCTTTGCAAATTACAGTCAATTAAAGAAGCCTTCAGTGACTCCCCGACAAAGCGAGGTCTCCCAATACTTCCTTCTTGGTAGTTATCACAACTGTGATTTCCACGTTAAACAAATTATTACACAAATAAATGTTTATCTCCCTCTAGACTGTAAGCTACAAGACAGCAAGGGCTGTTGCAGTCTTGCTCACAGCCCCTGGGCACACCTAAGTAATCATTTGTTAAATCAAAGAAAAGAAGACTCCAAGAATGAACATGTCTGTCTTTACTTTTTTTTTTTATTAAAAGAACACGATTTCTGACTTTAAAATATATTTATTCACAGTACCTTTTTTTTTTTTTTTTTATAAACCTAGCCTGGTCTTTAGGCAGAAGTTTCAAGCAGTTTATTGAACCAGTAAGCTTCAGGAAAGCAGGTAGTATAAGGAGAGCACACAGTAGGCGCTCAACATCTGCTTGCTCAATGAAACGAATAAACGAATACTACCATAAAATGAGCCAAATGAGCTCCAATCTAGAGGAGATTGCCAACACACAAAGTTAAATGCCCCCGTGCCCACGCTGGCGCTTCCCACTAACTGTATTCTGATCTCCCTCCCTCCTCTCTCCGTAGGCCATTTCAACATCCCAAAGCAGTCAAGTTTCTAGAAATGGCTTGGGGAAGGAAATGGGAGCCAATGCTTAAACCAGAGGGCACGAAACTAGTGTCTTCGGAGTTAAAGACGTCCCCCCATCCCAACGTCCTTTTCTTTTTCTCTCCCATTCTACAAGTGTCAACATCAAGGCTGCACTGGGGTCAGGAAATGGCAGAATGTCATCATATCCAGGAAAAAGAGAAAAATCAAGTTTATCAAGCTCGTGACACACTGGAAGAGAGTGACCAAGTCCCCGGGCCCGGACCTGGGGGACTCCTGGGTCATCCCACTTGAAAGGAAGCGAGGCTGCCCGGGACGAGCGGAGGGACCAGCTACCTTGGAAGGGGAGGCGGCGGCGAGCCCCCGCAGAGGCAGGGTCCGAGTACCCAGCCAGGGCCCCCAGAGCCGGTCAAGGAACGCCGGCAGAGGCTCCGACATGGCCAGGAGAGCGCGCCGCCGCCCGCAGGTGCTCGGGCCTCGCCGAGACCGGGACGAGGCGGCGCCGCCCGCTCTTCCCCGACCCCGCGGTGGCCCGACAGGCCTACCCCGGCTCCCCGCCCTGCTCGCCTGCCCGCTCCTGCAGCTCCCCGCGGCCCCTCCCGCGACTCCTGGCCCGCCGTTGGCCGTCCCGCCGTGCTCGGGGCGAGGGCTGGCGGCGAGCGCGCGCGGCGCCGCGCACTCACCATTGTCAGCGCCGCCACCACCGCGTCCCCCCCACTTCACTCCTCTTCCCTCAGGAGAACTCCCGGCCCCGGCTCCCTCCGCCCCGGCGCCCCGTCACGTGACCCCGAACCGCGGGCCGCACGTGACCCCTCCCTTCCTTTCCTCCCTTCCCCCGGCACCGGCCCCCTCCGGGCCGCTCGCCCCGCCCTACTGGCCGGCCAGGCCCTGGGAGGAGACGCCGTTTGGAGGCGGGGCCCGGTGCAACACGCTACGGCGGGGGGCGTGGCCACCGAGATGACGTAAAGGGGGGGCCGGGCGGACGTAGGCTCCCCGGGTCCTCTCCCCACCCCCCCCGCCCGTCTTCTGTCACGTGACGGGCGGTTCGCTGACTGGCGTCTCGGCCACACCCGGTTCCTCTTGCCTCTGGAAGATTGAGTGGCTGGGACGGAAGGAAGGAGGGAAGGAAGGGTTCGTTCAGGAGGCGCTCTCCGCAGCTGGATCCCTGGGCCGCCGAGGCGAAGGGGAGCTGTTAACCGAGGCCGTGCTTCCCTAGGCCTCGCGAGAGACGTGCTCTCTCAGTCCAGGATGAGGCATTCTCCCGCCTTTCTCGAACTCTACCCAGCTCCCTCTCCCTCTGAGAGCTTCTGGGTTTTGAGAACGTGTCGGCTTTGTCACCTCAGAAGAGACGACCAGTAGAAGTGTTAGGGTGCTACATCCGTTGCTTCGTAAAGGGCACGGATAGCTCGTGAGCTGTCCGCCCGGAGCTGTAGAGGGCTCACAGAGGACTCATACCGCCCTGCCCTCGCGACAGGGGCAAATGCTTTCCTTTGGCTGCAGTACCCTGGCTTTAACCACATCCTAATCGCGGTGGTGTAAGCCTAGGGGACCTCCTGATAAATGGAATCCTGCTTTAGGATTTCAAAACTTAGTGTTGAACCACCGCATTGCTCTCTATGCGTATATCCAAAGCAGAAAAGAATGACACTCTGAAGGTACCGTAATTATCCCGTCACAAAACAGAATCAAGTTTGTGAAGCAGGGCAAGCAAGTCTCAAATGTAAAAGGCTTGAGACTAGAGTATGGTCTCTAATCACAATAGAATTAAACTACAAATAGCAAAAAGATAGCTAGAAAATCCACAAGTATTTGGAAACTAAGCAACATAATTCTAAAGCGCTGTGTCAAAGAAGACATCAGTGGAAACTTTAAAATATTTGAACTAAAAGATAATGAAAATACAACATAACAGGATTTATGGGATACAATTTCAAGTAGTGTTTGGAGGAAGATCTGTAGCTTTAAATGCATGCAGTTGAGAAGAAGAAAGGTTTAAAATCAGCAATGTAAGTTCAAATCAGGAAGATTTAAAAAAGCACATACCATGTAGAGAGGAGCAGGGGATATATGGGAACTCTGTACTTTCTGCTCTCTTTTGTTATGAACTTAAATCTGCTCTAAATAAAGTCGACTAAAAAAAAGCGTTTGCATATATGGTCAGATGATCTTGACAGAGGTGCCATGACACCTGAGTGGGAAAAGGACAGTGTCTTCAACAAATGATGTTGGGAAAACTGGACATCCACTTGCAGAAGAATGAAGTTGGACCATTACTTTACACCATACACAAAAATTAACTCAAAATGGAGTAAAGACCTAAACATAAGACCTAAAAGTATAGAACTCCTAAAAGGACACATAAGGGAAAATCTTCACAACATTGGCCTTGGTAATGATTTCTCAGATACGACACCAAAAGAACAGGCAACAAAAGCAAAAATAGACGAATGGGACTACATCAAACTTACAGACTTTTGTGCATCAAAGGACACAGTAGAGTGAAAAGGCAACCTATGGAATGGGAGAAAATATTTCCAAATCATATATCTGATAAGATATCCAAAATATGGAAAAAACTCCTATAATACAGTAACATATATATTCTTAATATTCAGAATATATAAAGAACTCCTACAACTCAATAACCAAAAATCAAATAACCTGATTAAACAATGGGCAAAGAGGAGCCAGCCTGGTGGTGCAGTAGT
The DNA here is from genome assembly GCF_037783145.1 of Equus przewalskii. Taxonomy (NCBI): domain Eukaryota; kingdom Metazoa; phylum Chordata; class Mammalia; order Perissodactyla; family Equidae; genus Equus; species Equus przewalskii. Next base: position 57,504,203 of record NC_091831.1, on the reverse strand, counting down.
TAGGTTTGCACATTCCACTATAGCAGCCCAGGCTTTGTTGGTTCGGATCCTGGATGTGGACCTATGCACTGCTTGTCAAGCCATGCTGTAGCAGGTGTCCCATGTATAAAGTAGAGGAAGACAGGTACAGATGTTAGCTCAGGGCCAGTCTTCCTCAGCAAAAAGAGGAGGATTGGCAGCAGATGTTAGCTCGGGGCTAATCTTCCTCAAAAAAAAAAAAGAATGGGCAAAGAACTTGAATAGAAATTTCTTCAAAGATGATATACAGATGTCCAAGAAGCATATGAAAAGATGCTCAACGTCACTAGTCATCAGAGAAATGTAAATCAAAACCACAAGATATCACCTCACACCCATTAGGATGGTTACTGGGGGAAAAAAAAGAAATAGGCAACAAGTGTGAGTGAAGAGGTGGAGAACTTAGAACCATCATGCACTGCTGGTGGGATTGCAAAGTGGTGCAGCCCCTATAGAAAGCAGTATGGAAGTTCTTCAAAAAATTGAGAATAGAACTACCGTATGATCCAGCAATCCCACTTCTGGGTATATATCCAAAAGAGTTGAAAGTAGGGTCTCAAAGAGATGTTTGCATACCTACATTCATAACACGTATGAACACTCATGTTCATTCGTGATAGCCAACAGGTAGAAGCAACCCAAATGTTCATGGACAGGTGAGTGGAATATTACTCTCTCTTAAAAAAGAAGAAAATTGTGTCACGTGCTACAACACAGATAAACCATGAGGACATTATGCTAAGGGGAACAAGTGAGTCACAAAAAGACTGTATGACTTCACTTATATGGGGTATCTAAAGTAGTCAAATTCATAGAAACAGAAAATAGCATGATGGTTACCAGAGGTTAGGAGGGAGGGGAAAAGGGAGGGCTTTTTAATGAGTATTGAGTTTCAGATTTGCAAGATGAAAAAGTCCTGGAGATCTTTTTCACAATGTGAATATACTTAACACTACTGAACTGTACCCTTAAAAATGGTTGAGATGATAAATTTTATATTATGTGTTTTTTACCACAATAAAAAAAGCAAATTAAACTTTGAGTAGGAGGAAGGAAAACAAAGATAAGAACAGAAGTCAAGAGAATAGAAAATAGACAAGCAATAGAGAAGATCAAGAAATCCAAAAGTTGGTTCTTTGGAAAAATTAATAAAATTGTTAAGCCTCTAGCAATACCGAAGGAGAAAACACAAATTAACAATATTAGGAATGAAAAAGAGGACAGCATTTCAGATCCTATAGACATCAAAAGGATAATAGGAGAATATATCAATTTGTCAATAAGTTTGACAAATTAGAGGAAGTGGACAGCTTCCATAAAAACACAACTTTCTGAAATGGACATAAGAGGAAATAAAACACCTAAACAGTCATATATCAGTTAAAGAAATTGGATGCAAAATTTAAAATCTTCCCATCCCAAAACATCTCTAGGCCATAGAATTCACTGGTGAGTTCTACCAAAATGTAGTGAAGAAATAACAACAAAAGTTTTTACATAAACGTTTTAAGAAAATATGGGAAGAGAGAACACTTGCCAACTTCCTTTTTTTTTAGGCTGAGGAAGACCAGCCCTGAGCTAATATCTGTATCAATCTTCCTCTATTTTATATATGGGTCGCCACCACAGCATGGCTGACAAGTAGTGTAGGTCCACACCTGGGATCCAAACCTGTGAACCCGGGCTGCTGAAGAGGAGCACACCAAACTTAACCACCGTGCCAGGAGGCAGCCACTGCCAACTTCTTTTATTGAGGCCAGCATAACCCTGATACCAACACTTGACAAAGACATTACAGGAAAACAGTTACATATCAATATCCTTTGTGAACTTAGCTGCAAAAATCCTAAATCAAGTTTATAAGGCAGAAATTTCTTTAAAAACAGTAATCTGTGGATTAGCCCTACACTGTGGTTAAATGTGCTCCTTTGTGTACCTGTAAAATTCCTGTTTAGTAGAGTGGGGCAACATCTTTATACATGTTTTTTTTTTTCTTTATACATGTTTTAAAGTTCATCTCTATTATTGCTGATGCTCAGTTCGGCATTATATATAATGATAAAATGTGAAATGAAACAAGTACAATTCTTTTCCCTAAGACTGTAAAGGAAACAAGGATAAATCAGAGAATGTGTTTTATGTTTTCCTCTCCTTAGATTGATTTTTTATAGGAGTCTCTGTCAAGTAATTGAGAGTATTTGCTGGAGCCAGATATTTGGATTCTGGGATCCTTATATTCATTCATTAAACATATATTTAGTGAGTGCTCGCTAAATACCAGGTGTTGTTCTAGGCTGAGGATTAGAGCCAGTTAGCAAAAATAGTAATAACAGTAACAATAATGGTAATAATATCCTTGCCCCCAAGGAGTTTACATTCTAGTTTAGGAAATGGTAAATAACAAGTAATTAAATAAAATATTTTCAGTTGGAAAAATAAACATGAAATAAAACATGAAATAAAAAGAAATAAACATGTCATAATGAGTGGAAAAGAGCTATTTTTAGATAGGGTGGTAGGAAAGTTACATTTAAACTGAAATCTGAAAGGATGAGTCACCTATTAGAAGAAATGAAGGGAGAAGTTCATTCCAGGCAGAAAGAACATCAAGGGGAGCGGTCCTGAACTAGGAAAAAGCTTAGTTCTTTCCAGGAATGGGAAGACAGTGTAGCGGAAGCCTAGTGAATGACAGGGACAGTAACACAGGATGAGGAGCAGATAGAGAACAGTTGAGTATAGAGAGATCCATAGATGTTGCTCCCAACTCTAGATCCAAAAAGATTGTTGGGTCAGAATTTTAAAGTAGCATGTTCTGATTTTGACTGTGTATCTCTTCACAGTCTTGGGGAGACCTCTCTTCTTCCATCCTCATTCTAACAGAGCACTCTGTTTATTCTCTTTGAATATAGTCTGTCTTGCCTACCAGATTTAGAGAAGGGACCAAAAGTTGCAACTTCATCCCACTCCTCTCTGACCAACTGCAATACCTAAACTCAGTAAACCCACAATAAATATTCTGTTTTAATTTTTAATTAGAGCTGTAGATCTAATTGGAGATCAACTAATCCAACTCTTTTGTTTTACTAGGAGTAAGACCATGCAGCTGGTTAGTGTAGATGCTGATGTCCTGACTCCCAGTGCAGAGTTCTTTTTAACTCTATCGGACTACCCACTTGACATTAGTCAATAAGAGGATAGTCAAAGCACATTTAGTAAGTCAGATAGAATCTGGATGGGGTCCAGTGACTTCTAAAAGCTATTTTAAAGCTGTGCACTATGTATTAGTATATTATTCATAACTATAGTGACACTAGTATTGTCATTTGAACTGTGAGAAGAAAACAGTAAACACAAAGCAAGTCTTCGTAAAATAAGACAATGAAAGAAGAAGAAAACTTTTTTTCACTTAGAAGGTTTGCCTATTACCTTGACGGCTATTCTGGTTCCTACCTACTCTTGTTTGGGGGCTTAAGTATCAACACATCAAAGAGAATAAGTGAAAGAAAAGTAGCAGCAGCAAAGAAATACTGATGAAGCCGAGTATATATCAGAGCTGGCAAAGACGGTCACGCTAGAAGCTAGTTGATACTAGTTCTTTGTCCTACTGATGAAAACCCAATCATTGTGCTATTGTAATAAACACGAGGAGCAACAGAACAGTGGAGTGAGTTATTTATTTATCTATCTACCCATCTATTTATTTGGCAAACCAGAATGTTAAAGGTAGATTATGAGAAGTATAGTGTTTTGCCAGCCAAGGACTGTGGCATCTGTAAATTTGCCCTTTGCAAAAAAAGAGGTGGGGAAAATGTGACTAACTTACAAGCATTTACTTTCAAAAACAAAAGTACCAGGTTTAGGTAAAAAAGTATTAGGTGAGAAGGTAATCTGAGCCTTTATCTACCAGGAACCAGTTAAGAGAAAAATAACCATTTATCCAAATTGATAAAGATGAAAAAGTTATATTGATAACTGTGACAGTGTCAAGGAGCAGCTAGTTATTTGCAGAGCTGGCAGCCAAAGCTAAGGAAAGAGAATCAAATACAAATACACCAAAGAAAGAAAAAGTGAAAATCTAATTTAAAGCATGCCAACGAGTATAAAAACAGTCTTTCCTGTTAACCTCCCAGACCAGACAGAATATATTCTGCTTAAGTTCAGCGAGTGAAGCTGTATCATGGTAAATATTCTTATTTCCTTTTTTTGGGTTACCATTGCAAATGCCAAATGTTTCTTTCACAATATACAGTTCTTTTCTTAAATGTACCCATACTTAATACTTTATCTCACTCTCCCCCTTTTCTTTTTCTATTGAGATATAATTTACATATAGTGAAATGTGTAAGTCTTAAGTATACATTTTGATCAGTTTTGACAGATGCGTACATTCATTTAACCCACACCTCTATCAAGATATAGAATGCTGCCATCAACCCCACAAAACTTTCTTATATCCTCTCAGTCAATCTCATCTAGAAGCAACCACTGTTGTGATTTTTTTCAATATTGGTTAGCTTTGAGCGTTCTACAGTATCATAGTAATGGAATCATACAGTAAGTATTCTTTTGTGTCTCTCTTCATTCGCTAAACATAATGATTTTGAAATTCATTCATGTTATTCTATGTATCAGCAGTTTGTCCCTTTTTATTGCTTAGTGGTATTCCATTATATGAATAGAACATAGGATATTTATCCTTTTTCCTGATAATGGACATCTGTTTTGTGAAAAAAGTGCTACTAACATTCATGTACAAGTCCTTTTGTGAACATAGCTAAAGTGGAATTGCTGGGTAGGGTAGGTGTATATTTAGTTTTATAAGAAACCACCACGCCATTTTCTAAAATGGTTTGCCATTTTACCTTCCCATCAACAATATATTAAAGTTTAGTATCTGCATCCTTGCCAATATTTGGTATTGTCAATGTTTTCAGTATTAGCCATTGTTATGGGAATGTGGCTATCTCACTGTGGTTTTAATTTTCATTCCCCTGATGATTCATGATGTCAAGCACTTTTTCATGTACTTATGGGACATTAGTATACCTCCCTTTGTGAAGTGTCTCTTAAGACTTTTGCCAATCTTTTATTGGGATGTTTGTCTTCTTATTATTGAGTTATAGTTTATTCAATATTTTGGATACAAGTCTTATATCAGATATATTAGTTGCAAACATTTTCTCTCAGTCTGTAGCTTGCCTATTTATTTTCTTAATAACGTTTTTGGGTGACCTGAGAATTTTGGCTTTTACTTTTAGGTATGTGATCCATCTCAAATTAAATTTTGCAAATAATGTAAGATAGGATTTGAGGGCTTACTTGTGTCCATATAGTTCCAGCACCATTTTTTTTTTTTTTTTTTTGAGGAAGATTATCCCTGAGCTCACATCTGCCACCAATCCTCCTCTTTTTGCTGAGGAAGACTGGCCCTGAGCTAACATCCATGCCCATCTTCCTCTATTTTATATGTAGAATGCCTGCCACAGTGTGGCTTGACAAGCGGTACGTAGGTCTGTACCCGGGATCGAACGGGTGAACCCTGGGCCACTGAAGCCGAGTTCATGAACTTAACCACTGAGCCACCGGACTGGCCCCACCAGCACCATTTGTTGAAATAATTTCCTTTTTCCATTAAGTTGTTTTGGTGCCTTTGTAAACAATCTATTGTCTATATATTATGGATCTATTTCTGGACTTTTTACTCTGTTTCATTGATCTATTTGTCTATACAATACCACATTGTCTTGATTACTATGACTTTATAGAAGCCTTGATGTAAGGAAATCTAGTTACTCCAACTTAGTTCTTTTTCAAGAATGTTTTGGTCATCCTAAGTTCTTTGTATTTCCACATCAATTTTTGAATTGTTAATCCACTTCTACAAAAAAGGAAAAAAATTCTGTGATTTTTATCAAGATTGAATTGAACGTATAGCTCAATTTGGGGAAAATTGACATCTTAACAATATTGGAGCTTTCCAATCCATGAACGTGGTATATTTCTCTATTTATTTATTTAGCTCTTCTTTAATTTCTCTCAGTAATGTTTTGTAGTTTTCAGTGTAGAGGTCTTATGCATCTTTTGTGAAATTTATCCCTTAACACTTATTTTGACAGTTATAAATGAGATTTTAAAATTTCAATATCCAATTGTTTAGTGCTTGTGTATGTATGTGTGTCTATGATTTTCTATATTGACTTTGTGTCTTGAAACCTTGCTAAATTTCTTTGGTAATTTCCTCCCATCTCTTTTCTCTCCTCTCTCTTCCTGGAGCTCCTATCAGTCATTTTCAGTTTCTGGATTAATTGTGTCACTTTTGTACTTTTTCTTTCCTATTTTCCATCTATCTGTCTTTTTCTTCTCTTTTCTAGGTGATTTTCCCCAATTTTATGTTCCAACCCTTATACTTTTTTATTACAGTGTTACAGTAGCCAGCTTCTAAGGTGGCCCCCAATGATCCATACCTCTACACAGTCCTTTCTCAAATTCTATCAAGTTTGTCTATGTGACCAACAAAATAAGGTAGAAGTGATGGTATGTGACTTCCAAGGCTGCTTCTGATTTGCTCTCTCTTGGATCACTCACTCTGAGAAAAGTCAGCAGCCATGTCATGTAGCCCAATGGAGAGGCCCACATAATGAGGAACTGAGACCTCCTGTAAACAACTAGGACTAACTTGACAGCCATATGAGTGAGCCATCTTGGAAAGCTGACCCTCCCACCCCAGTCAAGTCTTCAGATGACTGCAGCACCAGCTAACATCCTAATGGCAATCTCATGGGAGACCTCTTAACCAGAACCATCTAGGTAATCTACTTCCAAATTTTCGATCCACAGAAACTATGAAATAATAAATGTTTATTATTTTAAGCCACTAAATTTTGAGGTAATTTATTACTCAGCAATAGATAACCAACAGATGCTGTTATATTTTTTCATTTCCAAGAGTTCTCTCTTATTCTCTGAAAATCCCATTTTATTAGCATTTTTGTCCTGGTGAAGATAAAGAAAGAAAACATCCAGTAATCAACACATAAATATCTAAAAATGTAGATTTGTACATAAATCACTGATGTAATTTTTCTCTGTAACAAATCACATATCGAGTAGTTGAATGATTGTGATAGTAAAGTTCCTGGTTCTTATGGACCAATGATAAATGATAAATCATACTATACCATTATAAAATGGGAACATAACTGATAAGACTTTAGTCAAAAAACAATCATTGGTTTAGTGCAGTAGTTCTCAAGAGGGGAAGATATTTCTCCCCAATGGGCATTTGGCAATGTCTGAGACATTTTTGAGTGTCGTGTGTGGGGGAGTGCTACTGAGATGAGAAATGCTACTAAACATCCTACAATGCACAGGACAGCCCCCACAACAAAGAAATAAGTCATCCAAAATGTCAATAATGCCAAAGCTAAGAGACCATGGTTTAGTATAAACCTAAGACAAACAGAATTCTGAAAGATCAATGCTATTAATATTTTAAGCAGTGACTCAAATGGTAAAACAGACTATGTGCTGAGGGAATGGAGACAAAAAGCTTCTTCACAATCAATCATTCCCTTCCCTTTGCTATCTTACCATTTTGTTTATAATTATTATATGTTTGAAAAAATCTATAATGTAAAATGTATTACAGTTATTTATGTTTCCCTCACTACACTGTGAGTAGTCTTAACTGTTTATTCCTGTAGTCTTGGTCCTTAGTAGATTTTTGTGCATCGTATAATATGAGAAAAAGTGACTGTGAATTAGAGATCTACTCAAAAGTACAAATTGGAAGAAGCTCCAACTGCCCCCCTCCAAAAATTATGGTAAATGACTGATTGACAAATAGAACCCAAAAGTTAAAAAGAGTTAGGATTAGAAAGAACCCGTATGGCTTATATACTGTTTCCTCTATGTACCTGAGAATATTTACCTCCATCTACCTACCTTCCTTTGGGCCAGGCAAGAACATATTACATTCACTCTCATTCAGTCCCTGTTAGACTCTAAGCTTAAGGACACAGACTGTCTCATGTGTCTTTGTGCTGTATCCCCAGCGCTTAGCACAGTACCTGGCACGTAGATGGAATCTTTAAAATAATCTTACAGGGGGCCGGCCAGGTGGCGCAGCAGTTAAGTTCACATGTTCCGCTTCTCAGCGGCCCGGGGTTCGCTGGTTCGGATCCCGAGGGTGGACATGGCACGGCTTGCAAAGCCATGCTGTGGCAGGCGTCCCACGTATAAAGTAGAGGAAGATGGGCATGGTTGTTAGCTCAGGGCCAGTCTTCCTCAGCAAAAAGAGGAGGATTGGCAGTGGTTAGCTCAGGGCTGATCTTCCTCAAAAAAAAAAAAAACTTACCAAGTAATCACAACACACATTTCATGATTATAATTTTATAGGGGCTTCCTATGTACCAGGCACTAAGCTAATCATATCTCATACATTGCCTCACTTAACTTTCACCATAACCTTGGAGGCAAATAGTGTTAACCTATATTATAGATAATGATAATAGCCCGTGTTTATTGATCACCAATGAGGTTGTTCCAAGTACTTTACATACATTAATTTATTTAATCTTCTCAATGAACTTATAAGGTAGGAACTATCATTATCTTCATTTTAAAGAGGAGGAGGATGAGGTACAGAAAGGCTAAGTAACTCATCTAAGGTTACCTAGCTGGTAAGTGACAGAGCTTTGAAACCAGGTGATCTGGCTCAGAGGCCACACAATTAACCCCTTCACAACATTGCCCTCCCTAGATAAGCTTAGAAAAATTAACTTGCCTGATTTACAAAGCTGAAAAGAGTGAAATTGGTATTTAAGCCAGGACTTGGAAATTCTAAAGCTCATACTTTTTCTTTAATCAGTCTAGTTACCTATCCAAAGACAGACATATTCTACATTTCCTTAGTGGCAAGTTTAAGATCCTTCTTAATAAAAGTGTCATTTTTTAATAAAAATCAACCTAAACTATCTACCCCTTCTTCAAATGTGTAAAACCTAGTGCTTAACTAGAAAACACAAAGCAATGTGTATATTTTCTAAAACATGCCTTATTCTCTGCTATATTATAATAGCTATGGGAGCCAAAAATTAGGTCTCATGACAGTAACACCCTACTGAGCATAAATACAAAGTTCCTGTTAAATAATTACGGATAGATTTATTAGTGAAAAGATCAGGATATAACTTAACAGTTGTCACCAACAGTAAAATGTTATAAAGATAATTGGTATGAGTTGAGCCCTATGAGAAGCAGACTCATAGATGAAGTGTTCTTAGGATCAACGTCTTTGCAGGATCAGAAGCAGTAGGATTACACAGGAATGAATTGAGCTGTAATGGACTCGCAACAAAGTTTCACCTGACCCCATAAAGAATTCTGAAGCTGAGATGTCCCCTCAGAGTTGTCCCAAGTGGAGTGTGAAGTCTGAGCCTTTATACACCCACTTAGATGAGTCTCTGGCTGTGACTTATCCAGGAATGGTGTGGTGTGGCTCTCTTCATCTAAGAACTTGTAGCTATCAGCCAAACTTCCCAGAAGCTGGGGGAATAAGCCCTCCGGTTCTGAAGGGGAAATCTGGGCCACACAGCACAGCATCCATAACAGTCCACCCCTGTGCCACTCAAATCCATTTGCTTCGTGTAAATTCTGGAAGCAGCTCCTTCAGGACGGTTGAGTGCTCTTTTCCTGGAGATGACTTACGAGGGGAAGGTCAGCGGAGTGAACTGCAGCCGGTATAAAGACTACAACTGACAGTCATCAAGTTCCTCCTTTGTTATCAGTTGAGATTTTTCTCATCCTTGGCTAACACCACTACCGGCCCAGAGGCTTAGCTGGAGGACTGACCCAGACCTTCAGCCACGAAGATCTGAGCCCCTGGTTACCATGCCCTTCTCAGGCCTGGCTGCTGAATTTATCCATTTACCGTCAACACTGGATAAGAAATTACTGGGAGAAGCTGCAGTAAGTCACCTGCATGTCAAAGACAGTCTTCCCTGTCCCCACTGTCTAGCAGCAGTCCTGCCTCCTCCTTGTGATCAGGTCCATTACCCCCACCTAGATAATGACTTCTTCTCTTGACTGTTCATCCCTTGGCACAGAGAGCCTAAAGTGCCTGAATGATGATAGCCATTGCTTAAATTTCAATAGGATTCTTACTGTGTCCTCTGGTGGAAGCATTTCCCCTGGGGAACCATAACATCTAAATCTACAAAACACAGAGTTATAGGAACAGGAAGCAAAAATTCCCTAAGTAGTCTTGATGTTAAACTGTGTCCTATACTACTTCCTAGGAACCATTCCTTGGTTCCTAGAACCATGTATTCTACACATTAAGGTTACAGCACACGGCCTGGCCCCGTGGCTGAGTGGTTAAGTTCAAGTGCTCTGCTTCGGCAGCCCAGGGTTTCACCGCTTCGGATCCTGGGCATGCACATGGCGCCACTCGTCAGGCCATGCTGAGGCGGCGTCCCACATAGCAAAACCAAAGGCACTCACAACTAGAATATACAACTATGTACTGGGGGGCTTTGGGGAGAAGAAAAAGAAGAAGATTGGCAATAGTTAGCTCAGATGCCAATCTTTAAAAAAAAAAAGGATGCAGCACAGTATAGAGGTTATTGATTTAGCATGTATACTGCATCCTGGAAATTCACATCCTAACCTCCATATATCATATCCAAGCCAGTATGTTACTGTGCCTTCTACAGGCCCTTCCATCATTCTATCATGTTGGTGGCATCTAGAAGATGTGATGTATAATAGAACCAGTGGATCTCATGGTCATGTGCCACTGCTGAATCTTCTTGCTGTAAAGTGGGTCCTTCGGTAAGATGTAATGTTATGTATGAAATTATGTCGGTGGATCAAACATTATGTAAGCCCTTAGGTATTGACACTCTGGGAGGCCCCATGGGTAAGAAAGGCAAACCCATACCTAGAATACATTTATATTCCTGTTAGAACAAATCTTTGGCCCCTCCAGGATGGAAGGGGCCTAATATAGTCAACTTGCCACTAAGGTCTCCTTGAATGATGGTGCCATATCACTGGCTCAGCAATGTTGATAGCATATGGGACATTTGGCAAGATCAGTAGCTAGATGAGCCTTGGTCAGTGGGAGCCCAGGCATAGCCTCCACGCCTGCCATTACGGCTACTCCTCCATGAGTTCATTGTTCTAGCATTAGGGTGGTCCATGACAGAGGCAGACTAACATCTGTCCAAGTCATTTTGTCTGTGTTGTTGTTTAGAACCTTTTCTGTGATTAATGCTTTCTAATGGGCATTATCATTTGATACAAAGATTTTCACACTTTGTATCTTCTCTCATCAGTCAATTCACATGTCTTTACCCTAGACTTCTTAGTCCCCAGTCTTCCAATCTTTCTATTTTAGGCCCCTGACCAAATGACCAAAACAAACGGTATATGTTCTAACCTCAGGCTATTTCTCTTTCCACACAGAGTAAATGACTAGGTACACTACTGGAAGCTCTGCCCATGGGAAGGATTTCCTCTTACAGCTATTTTCAAGGACACTCCTGATTGGCACTGTAGTACAACTGTCATCCGTTTTTGACTTGCACCCACGTATGAGGCCAATCCATCCGTGAACCAAGCTTGATCTTATTCCTACTCTGTCAGTTAGCAATAGTGAACACCCCCCTGTCCCCACTATATGGCCACAGATGTGAGCTGAGGGAGAGATATCAGTGCATCAGCAGTGTATGACATGGGGGTCTAGTCACAGGTTCATGATCCATCGATACAGTGGACCACTGTGATATTCTGTAAGATGTGCAGCCAGCCAGGGTCTCTTCAGATTGTATTATGATGGAGAGTAGAAGAGTTAACACAGCCCTGGGAATAGACTAAATGTATACTGTTGTCTGTTCCAAGAGAATGTAAACTGTTTCTGATCCTCCTTTTTTTTTATTGAGGTCATAATAGTTTATAACATTGTGAAATTTCAGTTGTACATTATTATTTGTCAGTAACCATATAGATGTGCCCCTTCACCCCTTGTGCACACCCCCAAACCCCTTTCCCCTCTGGTAACTGCTAAACTGTTCTCTTTGTGTGTTAGTTTATCTTCCACATATGAGTGAAATCATACGGTGTTTTTCTTTCTCTGTCTGGCTTATTTCACTTAACATAATGCCCTCAAGGTCTATCCATGTTGTTGCAAATGGGACAATTTTGTCCTTTTTTATGGCTGAGTAGTATTCCATTGTATATATATACCATGTCTTCTTTCTCCAATCATTGGTCAGTGGACACCTGGGTTGCTTCCACATCTTGGCTATAGTGAATAATGCTGCAATGAACATAGGGGTGCATAAGTCTCTTTCAATTGTTGATATTAAATTCTTTGGATAAATACCCAGTAGTGGGATAGCTGGGTTATATGGTATTTTGATTTTTAAATTTATTCCTAGATATTTTATTCTTTTTGTTGTGATCATAAATAGGATTGTATTCTTTTTTTTTTTTTAAGATTTTATTTTTTTCCTTTTTCTCCCCAAAGCCCTCCGGTACATAGCTGTATATTCTTTGTTGTGGGTCCTTCTAGTTCTGGCATGTGGGACGCTGCCTCAGCGTGGTTTGATGAGCAGTGCCATGTCCACGCCCAGGACTCGAACCAACGAAACACTGGGCCGCCTGCAGCAGAGTGCGCGAACCTAACCACTCGGCCACGGGGCCAGCCCCAGGATAGTATTCTTGAGTTCTCTTTCTGTTTTTGTTCGTTACTAGAGTAAAGAAATGCATCTGAGTTTTGTAAGTTGAAATTGTACCCTGCAAGTTTGCTGTAGTTGTTGATTATTTCTAATAGTTTTCTGATGGCTAGTTTAGGGTTTTCTATATATAAAATCATGTCAATTGAGGGGAGTGATGTCAGCATCATGGTGGAGTGAGCTTTCCCAGCAATCTCTCCCCTCCACCATACAACAAAAAAGACATTCGTACTCCAACAGAGGACATCCATACACAACACAAAAGATGTCTGAGAGACCCACACAGCCATACGACAGAGGGCAGAGAGGCTGGAGCCCCCCTTGGAGGAGCTAGAACAGGGTAAGAGAAAACTTTACTCCCTCCCCAGAAGACTGGGATCTGGGACTGCAGGTGGCCTCTGAGAGGGAAGGAATGGGGGAGAGAACATTTGTTTGCTGGAACATCAAAGATCCCCAAGGGCCCTCATAGCCTAGGGGAAAGCCACTACAGAGCTGAAAGCTAATACAGGGGTGACTTCATCAAGCCAACACCCCAGGAGAGCAGATAGTGAGAGCACAGTGAGAAAACTTCGAGAGCAGGCAGAATAAAGGGCCCCTCCCTCCAACCCACCCAACACCAGCTCCAGTACCTGGGATCTTGGCAGAACACAGAGGGCTCAGAATACATGGCTCCTGACCCCCACCCAGTAGCGATATGGGGTAACTGCAACCAAATAATACCATGATGTGCAAAAACAGAGTCACGCCCTCTAGCAGTATCAAAAATTATGTTAAATCTCCAGACCAGAGACCCAGAAATCAGTCCTGAGGACACAGAAATATGTAATCTAAATGACAGAGAATTCAAAATAGCTATCATCAAAAAACACAATGAGTTAAAAGAGAATGTAGAGAAATAATTCAACAAGTTCAGGAGCTACTTCACAAAAGAGATTGAAAATATAAAGAGGAACCAATCAGAAATATTGGAGGTGAAAGACACAATGGATGAGATAAAACAAAATATGGATTCCCTGAACTGTCAAGCAGACATCATAGAGGAGTGAATCAGCATAATTGAGGATAGACATATTGACATGCTACAGATAGAGGAGGAGAGAAAATTAAGACTAAAAAGAAATGAAGAAAGTCTCCAAGAAATATGCGACTCAATTAGGAAATGCAACATAAAAATTACAGGTATTCAAGAGGGAAAGAGAGGGAGAATGGAGCAGAAAGCTTATTCAATAGCAGAGAACTTCCCAAACCTACGAAAGGAGATGGAAATCCATGTGGAAGAGGCTACCAGATCGCCTAAATATGTCAATGTAAAAAGACCTACTGCAAGGCATATAGTAGTGAAACTGGCAAAACTGAGTGGCAAAGAAAAAATACTAAGGACCACAAGGCAGAAGAAAATAACCTACAAAGGAACCCTCATCAGGCTTTCAGTGGATTTCTCAGCAGAAATCTTACAGGCTAGGAGAGACTGGAATGACATGTTCAAATCTTTGAAGGACACAAACTTTCAGCCAAGAATACTTTATTCAGCAAAAATATCTTTCAGATATGATGGAGAAATAAAAACCTTCCCAAATAAACAAAAGCTAAGGGAGTTTGTAGCCATGAGATCCCCCCCTACAAGAAATCCTCAAGAAGGTCCACATACCTGAAGAAAAAAGGGAGAAAGGGGTTACAAAGCACTGAGTAAGGAGATAAATAGGTAGACAAAATCAGAAAATTGTAGCTATACATCAGAACAGGTTAGCAAATACTCAAGAACAGCTTTAAAGATAAAGGGAAGGAAAACACCAAAAAACAAAGATAATCTTGTCATTTTAATCATAACTGATTACACAAGATGGAATAAGATGTGAGAAAAACAACTTAGGAGGGGAAGAAGAAAAGGACTGAATTGGTTTAATCTAAGGAAATAAGAAGCCGTCAGAAAATGGACTATCTTATCTACGAGGTTTTGAATACAAATCTCATGGTAACCACTAAACAAAAAAGCAGAAAGGAATCACAATAATAAATAAGGAGAAAACAAAGAAATACAATATAAAGAACTACATAACTCGATTGGTAGACCAAAATACACAGGATGAGAAACAAAAGAAATACAGGGGAACTGGAAAATGAGTGATAAAATGGCAGCATTAAGCTCTCATATATTGATAATCACCCTAAACGTAAATGGATTGAATTCTCCAATAAAAAGACACAGAGTGGCGAGATGGATTAAAGAACAAGACCCAACAACGTGCTGCCTCCAGGAAACACATCTCAGCTCCAATGACAAACACAGGCTCAGAGTGAAGGGATGGAAGATGATACTACAAGTTAATGACAAATAAAAGAAAGCAGGTGTCACAACACTTATATCAGACAAAGTAGACTTCAAGATGAAACAGGTAAAGAGAGACAAAGAGGAGCAGTATATAATGACTAAAGGGACACTCCACCAAGAAGACATGACACTTATAAATATCTATGCACCCAGTACAGGAGCATCAAAGTACACAAATCAGTTATTAAGAAACCTAAAAGAAGATATTAACAATAACACAATAATAGCAGGGGACCTCAACACTCCACTCACATCATTGGACATATCATCCAGACAGAAAATCAACAAGGAAACTGGAATTAAATGAAAAGCTAGGCCAGTTGGACTCAATAGACATATATAGAACACTCGATCCAAAAACAGCAGAATACACATTCTTCTCAAGTGCACATGGAACATTCTCAAGAATAGACCATATGTTGGGAAACAAGGCAAGCCTCAACAAATTTAAGAAGATTGAAATAATAACAAGCATCTTATCTGATCACAATGCTATGAAGCTAGAAATTAATCACAAGAAAAAAGCTAAGAAAAGGACAAAGATGTGGAGACTAAACAACAGGCTATTGAATAACCAGTGGATCAGTGAAGAAATTAAAGGAGAAATCAAAAAATATCTGAAGACACATGAAAATGAAAACATACTGTGTCAACTCATATGGGATGCAGCAAAAGCCTTATTAAGAGGGAAATTCATCACAATACAGGCTCACCTTAAAAAACAAGAAAAAACCCAAATCTCAAACTACACCTAAATGAATTAGAAAAAGAAGAACAAACAATGCCCAAAGTCAGCAGAAGGAGAAAAATAATAAAAATCAGAGCAGAAATAAATGCTATTGAAATAAAAAAGGCAATAGAAAGGATCAATGAAACAAAGAGCTGGTTCTTTGAGAAAATAAACAAAATTGACAAACCTCTAGCCAGACTTACAAAGAAAAAAAGAGAGAAGGCTCAGATAAATAAAATTAGAAATGAAAGAGGAGAAATAACAGCAGATACCACAGAAATACAATGGATTATAAGAGAATACTATGAAAAGCTATATGCCAACTAAATGGACAATCTAGAGGAAATGGATAAATTCTTAGACTCTTACAACCTCTCAAAGCTGAATCAAGAAGAAATAGAGAATCTGAATAGACCAATCACAAGGAAAGAGATTGAAACAGTAATCAAAAGCATCCCAAAGAATAAAATCCCAGGACCAGATGGCTTCCCTGGGTAATTCTGCCAAACTTTCAGAGAAGATTTAGTATCTATACTTCTCAAGCTATTCCAAAATATTATGGAAGATGGAACACTTCCTAAGACATTCTACAAGGCCAACATCACTCTGATATCAAAGCCTGACAAGGACAACACAAAAAAGAACTACAGGCCAATGTTGCTGTTGAAGATAGATGCAAAAATCCTCAACAAAATATTGGCAACCCGAATACAGCAATACATCAAAAAGATCATACATCGTGATTAAATGGGATTTATATCAGCGAAACAGGGATGGTTCAAGATCCGCAAATCCATCAATGTGATACACCACTTTAACAAAATGAGCAATAAAAACCACATGATCATCTCAGCAGATGCAGAGAAAGCAGTTGACAAGATCCAACAGCCATTTATGATTTAAAAAAACTCTTAACAAAACTGGGATAGAAGGAAATTACCTCAACATAATAAAAGTCATGTATGAAAAAACCACAGCCCACATCATACTTAATGGGGAAAAGCTGAATGCCATCCCTCTGAGACTAGGAACAAGACAAGGATGCCCTCTATCACCACTCTTATTCAACATAGTACTGAAGGTTTTGGCCAGAGCCCTTAGGCAAGAAAGGAATCCAAATAGGAAGTGAAGAAGAGAAACTCTCACTGTTTGCAGAGACATGGTCTTATATATAGAAAACCCTAAAGAATCCATTGGAAAACTATTAGAAATAAACAACTACAGTAAAGTTGCAGGGTACAAAATCAACTTACAAAACTAAGTTGCAGTTCCGTACTCTAATAATGAACTTACAGAAAGAGAACTCAAGAATACAATTCCATTTACAATTGCAACAAAAAGAATAAGGAATCTAGGAATAAATTTAGCCAGGGAGGTGAAGGACTTATACAATGAAAACTATAAGACATTATTGAAAGAAATAGATGATGACATAAAGAGATGGAAAAGAGATTCCACATACACGGATTGGAAGAATAAGTAAAGTTAAAATGGCCATACTACCCAAAGCAATCTACAAATTCAGAGCAATCCCAATCAGAATCCCAATGACATTCTAGAACAAAGAATCCTAAAATTCATATGGGGCAACCAAAGACTCTTTTTTTTTTTTTTCTGGTATGAGGGCCTTCCTGAGCATTTCTTGTCTCGTGGGGTCTCGTGGCAGTGAACTCCCTTAGCTTTTGTTTATCTGGGAAAGTTTTTATTTCTCCATCATGTCTGAAGGATATTTTCGCAGGATAGAGTATTCTTGGCTGAAAGTTTTTGTCTTTCAAAATTTTAAATATATCATTCCACTCTCTGCTAGCCTGTATGGTTTCTGCTGAGAAATCTGCTGAAAGCCTGATAGGGGTTTCTTTGTAAGTTATTTTCTTCTGCCTTGCTGCCCTTAATGCTTTGTTTGTTTGTTTGTTTGTTTTGTCCTTGACTTTTGCCATCTTTACTACTATATGCCTTGGAGAAGGTCTTTTTAAACTGATATAATTAGGAGATAGACTAGCTTCTTTCACTTATATTTCCAGTTCCTTCCCCAGGTTTGGGAAGTTCTCAGCTGTTAATATTTCTTTGAACAAGCTTTCTGCTCCATTCTCCCTCTCTTCTCCCTCTGGAATGTTTATAATCATTATGTTGCATCTCCTAATTGAGTCAGATATTTCTCAGAGAATTCCTTCATTTCTTTTTGGTATTGGTCTTCTCTCCTCCTCCAGGAGAAGCATTTCTATATTTTTGTCCTCTAGGCTGCTGATTCTCATCTCCATAATATCAGCTCTGTTATTCAGGGAGTCCAGATTTTTCTTTATCTCATCCAATGTGTTTTTCATCTCAAACATTTCTGATTGGTTTTTCTTTATAGTTTCAATCTCTTTTGTAATGAAGTTCCTGATTTCATTGAACTATCTATCTGTATTTTCTTGTAACTCCTTGAGTTTTTTATGATAGCTCTTTTGAATTCTCTGTCATTTAGGCTATACATTTCTGTGCCTTCAGGACTCATTTCTGGCTGCTTGTCATTTTCCTTCTGGTCTGGAGTATTAATATTTTTTTTCATACTGTTTGACGGCATGGATTTCTGCTTCCACTTATTGATAGTATTTGGTCGCTGCTTCCACATGCCACCACTGGGCAGGAGTCAAGAGCTGTGTATTCTGAGCCCACTGTGACCCCAGCTCACTTGCTCACTCACAGCTGCTGCTTGTTTATCATATGTGCAGGTGCTCTGGCTGACCAGCTGAGCTGGAGCACTGGGAATGGGGAGGGGTGCTTTCTTTTGCCTGCACAATCCCAGGGGTGTTCTTGCTCTGCCCTCACTATCTACTCTCCTGGGGTTCTGGCTTGATGGAGACACTCCTGCAATAACCTGATCACCTCTGCATGCGGCTTTCCCACTGGCTGTGAAGGAACTTGGAGAGCAAAGGTGTTCCCATGGAGGGCTGCTCCTCCTCTCTCCTCTCAGGGCCATGCATGGTCCCATGCCCTGGGTCACTGCTGTTGGGGAGGGAGAGGAGATCACCCCACCTCCTTTCACTTCCTCCAGGGGTTCCAGCATGTTCACCTTCAGATGTAGGTCCAGCACCTACACTTTCAGATATATGGTTGCATGGGTCTCAGACGTCTTTTGTATTGTGTGAATGTCCTCTGTTGGTATATGAATGTCCTTTTCATTGTATCTTAGGGATGAGAGTCTAAGGTAAGAGCTTGCTCTGCCATGATGCTGACTTCACTCTACCACCTGATCCTCCTTTTTGATAGGGATGGAAAATAAAGCATTTGCCAGCTCAGTGCCTGTCTACTATATACCTGAAGTTGTATAACTCTGCTTTAGCAGAAGTACTACATCTGGCATAGCTGCTCCAATTATACTACTTGATTGAATTTGTGATAATCCCCTGTCACCCTTCAGGATACATCTGGTTTTTGCAAGACTCAGACTGGTGAATTAGATAGAGATACATTGGGGATCAGCATCCCTACATTCTTTAGACTTTTAAAGGTACTACTAATTTCTGACATTCCCCCAGGATGAAATGTTTTCATTTATTGGCAGATGGGGGTGGTAGTTTTAGAAGTTTCCACTTGGTCTTCCCCATTACAATAGTTCCTATCACACAGGTCAAGAAACCAATGTGGACTTTGTGCTAACTATCAAGTATGCCCATTCTAATTACACATTTTCATCTGGGAAAATGACCACCATGAGCCAGACCTGGGTCAAGGTCTCATTTATTACCTTGCCACCTAATGCCCCACTAACAGGGATGCCATGATGATGTTTTGGGTCTCTGTGTATCAAAGTCAATCAGACTCTGTGATTGACTTGTCCTTGAAATATTTGAATATTCTCCTTTCCCCAGAATGTGCTACCTGAATAAATGTCCATCAGACCCTTTGGTTAAGCATTGGAGAAATCAGTTCTGTATATACTTGCCATGGTGTTGCAGGGTCGTTATTCCAGAAGACATAATCTCTCTTTTAGTCGGTGGATCCCAGGTCTGAAAATTGGCTCAGGTAAGGAAACTGGTCAAAGGGATAGCGCTTTTTTCTTGAGGCAGCTGCCCTAGGCCTCCTGATCATTCATTCTTGATTTTTCTGTTTGAATAGATTGAGCAATACCTTTGTTGGCTGCCCAACTGTAATATTGTGATTTATAATAAGAAATATATGTATTTGGTCTTCATCCATTGTTTCTGACACAGAGCTCCTAAAACAATTGGAATTTCCTAAGAGATGAAAGGCCTAAAGGTGTCTTTTGTTGTGTTAATGAATGACTTTTGGACCATACCTAAGGATGGAACCTGGTTACCAGTGAAGCCAGCTGTGTGATTAGAGCATTGAAACTTTCAGTCCCACCCCCTGACCTCCAGAGGAGAGAGGGGCTGGAGATTAAGGTCAATCACCAAATGGCAAATGATTTAATTAATCATGTCTATGTAATGAAGCCTCCATAAAAACCCCAAAAGGATGGGGTTTGGAAAGCTTCCAGGATGAGGAAGCAGAACCTTCCATGTGCCACCCTGCCAGGCCCTAAACTCCAAGAGGACAGAAGCTCCTTTGTTCAGGACCTCACCCTATGTATGTCTTCATCTGGCTGGAGTTGTATCCTTTTATAATAAACCAGTGATCTATTAAGTAAAATGTTTCTCTGAGTTCTGTGAATTGCTCTAGCAATTAGTCAAACCCAAGGAGGGGGTCACTGGAACCTCCAAACTATAGCCAGTTGGTCAGAAGCACAGGTAACAACCTGGGCTTGCAACTGACATCTGGAGTGGAGGGCAGATGTGAGTCTGAGCCCTTAACCTGTGGAATCTGATGCTATCTCCAGGTAGATAGTGTCAGAATTGAGTTAAATTGTAGGACACCCAGCTGGTGTTGGAGACTTGCTGTTTGATGTGGGGAAAACTACCTCCAGCACACATTGGAATTGGTTGCAGAACCATTACCAACTATCTTACCTCTAGAGATGCCATCTCCATAACTCTTTGCCCATCAGGTTCCCCTGGATTCCATTATGACCTTGCTGTTCTTTATGATAGCTGCACCACCTGGCTTCTGATGGCTGAGCACTACTACTGGGCCTCTTAAAGGCTCTTCAGAGGCCTTCAAGCCAGAGGAAAGCATTCGTTCTTAAGGAGTGGACCTTTTCTATAGGTTCAGAGGATTTGAGAGAATCTGGGGATTCACGATCTGAATGTATCAACCCAGATGTCCTCACCTCTCAGGGTCCTATTTTTTCCCAATCGGGGCCCTGACTTTGCATAACAGACTTGTCTAGGTTGACAACTGAACATTCTTGAACTCTTCTATTCCTATGATTACATCCTGGGCCTGCGCCTGGTCCTCAGTTTTTTCTGCCCTTCCACTACAGAAGACTTTCTTAATATGCTGCCAAAGAGGCCCATTGGCTTTCACATTCAGCTTTTAATTAATCATTCTTGGCCTTTCACTGTCTCTTTTAAAAGCATTAATTGCCTCCAGGAATAGCCATTCAATATCATTGTCTTTATAGTTACTACTTTCCCATATTTCTCAAATGCCTGATACATTGCACCCAGTGCACTCTTTCCACTGTACACCATCCCAGTTTATCAACAGTGAAAGTTTTAACAATTGCAATGCTATCCCATGCCTGTTGCATCTACAGCCAGGGATGGGGTCCTCATTGCCACCCAGGCAGCAGGTGATCTAGCTCCAAAATAGCATTTTAGCGTCTGATTTCTACCTGTCCAGGCACCAACTATCATAGGTTGGCTTCTCCATGGGGCAAACTCTGAGATGGAAACTAGCATGCAGAAAGTTTCTAAGGGAGTACTCTCAGGATAGACACCTGTGAGGGGAACGGAAGGAAGCAAGACTAAGTAAAGGAAGAAATTGAGCTGCATAGCAGTCCCAACAAAGCCTCAGTTGACCCCTCAAGGAGCTCTAAATCTGTGCTAGCCCTTCTGAGTTGGGCCAAGTTCAGAGGAGGGGCCTGGCATTCATACAGCCACATGAACCAGTCACTGGGCGCAGACTGCCCTGGGAAGAGGTGTGGCCTTGGACAAGGTGCCTCTCTTCAGCGGAGATTAATTTGAGTAAGTCTTCAGTTCTGAAGAGGGGATCTAGATGATAGAGAACAGGATCCATGACAATGATGCTGACAAGCTTTTCAGAACTAAGAGGAACAGAGGTGGGAACGGCCGTCAAGAAGTGGTGCTTGGACGAGAGTAACCCCCTTGCTGCAACATGATTGTTTTCTTTATCTGCTAGTTAATAGGATTTGATTCTAGTTAGAAAATTTGCTCCCACTGTAAAATAATTTTACAGATATTTTGTTGATAAGACTTCTAGAAGCATCTGAGCAAAAATAATTATTTCCTGAGTTTAGAACAAAAGATCCCAAAGAGCTCAAACCTTTGATTATACTTCTGCTTTAATAGAGTAACATTTGAAAATACACAGATATACAGGAAAAAAGGTAAAGTGGTGTGAAGTCCTGAGAGCACAATGTGCTTTCATTTGGGTCTTAAGTTTCTCATAACAGCAATCACACTTCTAAACACACGGTGTCTACTAGCTCTGCAAACACATCAATGGAACATTAGAGCAGCGCACTCCACACAGCAAAACATGTCAAATACCCACTCTGAACTCACTGTGTGTTTCAACCGGGTTTTGTCATAACAAAGGGGTATATCTATAATTCACAACAGTCAGGTTCCTGAAGACTTTGGTATCAACCCCTGCCTGTCAATTTTCTTCTCAAACTGAATTTTTTACAAACAGTATAATTTATTCTTTAAAGCAATTTAATAGACATGAGGAGTCTAGTTAAATCATAGTGATGTTGGTTGAATGTGATACAAAGGAAATGCAGGTATTTTCCAGGACAATAGGGTAGATAAAGTAGACTTTAAGAATTCATGAGAAAAAAAGGTGATAAAACTTAAACTTCTTTTTCAAAAGTTTTAAAATTTCTATAAAACTTTTTGTCCCCAAATTAACCATTTAACCATGGTACACAAAATATACTGAATGCATTGCCCAGCATCAAGGGAGGAGACCCTCTCTTTTACATAATAAAATTCTCCTCTGATCCATCTTGACCCAAGTCCTGGTTGTCGGAGGGCAGATTTCCCTTGAGAGACCTAAAGTTGTAAAGAAAAGCATTATTTTCATCTGCTGGTTGGTATTCCTGTTCGATGTCGGTTAGGAAGCTACTTTCAGAGCCGCTTCCAGATCCTGATCCAAAGCCTGATCCAGAGTAGTCCTCAGAAAGAGGGAAGACATCATTCAAGTTCTGGGATCTTGTCATTCTGAAATAAGACAGAAAAGTGAAAAAAAAAAACACCGTAAAGTTTGAGACATAAGGAAGACAACCATGATAAATTTTTTAAGATAAGAAAATAAATGCAGCCACCCAGTTGTGCAAATTAAAAGTTACAAGTTTCCCAGTTATTCAATGCTTTAAAACAAAAAACAAATCAGACCTTTCCACATGTTTGCCTATATGTACCTGTTGTACCTGACTCATTGCATTTATCATTCCTCGTCTGCCCATTGCAGATTCACATAAACACTGCTAGTTTTCTTATCACTAGCATAGCAATTCTATATTTGGAACTTACTTAAGGCGTCATTTTTTTTGAAGACCCCTTTTTCCATTTTCTCTCACTAAAGAAAAGATGAACAAGTAAATCGGCCGAGATAGACATTTTTCCCTAATTTAAAATTTGTACAAAACTCCTAATAATTCACAGTGCTTCAACAAAGCTTACTCTTAAGAATTTTTTTAACAAGTAAACATTACGTTTTCCAGCATATTAACACTCAATTTCCTCCCCAAAAATAAGTGCATGCATTCCACCGGGTTCCGTGTGGTGCTTAAAAGTCCACTCAGCACCGAAAGACCAGAGCAATGGTGCCATCCCTCAATAACAGATCAAGACAACAAAGTATCAGAGACAAAAGAGGTTCACAGCCTGTGAGTCATTTTCTCCATGAAAATAATAAACCACAGGCCATACAACAGATTAGAGTTTTATTCATGCATGCAGTTGATAAATATTTATTGAATATGTGATCCCTGTTCTAAGAACTCGGGCTAGAATGGGGACAGAGAGATGAGGTCCCTGCTCAAGAAGTTTATAACTTAGTGGGGAAGATGAACAATAAAAAGTGAATAAATAAATAAGGAAAATATTAAGTCGTGCTAAACGCTATGCAGAGGAATAAAATAGACTAGTGTAATAGAGGGTGACCAGGTGGCTATGAAGTTTAGACTGTGAGGTCAGAGAAGAGGGATCAGAGCTGGAAACACAGACTCGGTAGTTACTCTCTCTCTCACACACACATGTAAAATATGTAAATAGTCTAAAAAGGCATGGAGGGGCCAGTCCCGGAGTGTAGTGATTGAGTTTGGTGCGCTGTGCTTTGGCAGTCTTGGTTCATGGGTTTAGATCCCTGGCGCAGACCTACACCACTCATCAGCCATGCTGCAGCAGCGACCCACATATAAAGTGGAGGAAGATTGGCACAGATGTTAGCTCAGGGCTAATCTTCCTCAGCAAAAAAAAAAAGCCATAGAACAGGATAAGGTCGCCTAAAGAAAGCATGTAGATAGAGAAAAGGTCCAGGACAGAGCCAGGGCCACACCAACATATTAAATATTGAGCAGAGGAGAAAGAACAAGCCAGGGAAGAAGAAGGAAACCCAAGATAAGGTGGGGCCATGGAAGCCCAGAAAAAAGCTTTTCAAAGGAGGGGTGGTCAACTGTTTTTGAAGGCAATTAAGAAGTCAAGCAAGGGGCGCCAACCCCATGGTGCCCTGGTTAAGTTCACATGCTCTGCTTCAGCTGCCCAAAGTTTGCCAGTTTGGATCCTGGGTGTGGACCTACATACCACTCATCAAGCCATGCTGTGGTGGCATCCCACATAGAAGAACTAGAATGACTTACAACTAGGATATACAACTATGTGCTGGGGCTATGGGGAGAAAAAAACAAGAGGAAGATTGGCAACAGATGTTAGTTCAGGGCCAATCTTCCTCACCAAAAAGCATACCTAAAAAAAAAAGTCAAGTAAGCTAAACATAGAGAAGGAACCAGTGGATGTGTCATCCAGAAGAAACTGTGACCTTAACAAGCACTAGGGGTGGAAGGTAGGAACAGAAGTCCAACCAAAAGGGGTTGAGGAGAGGAGGGCAGGGAGACAGCAAGCATCTGAAACCCCTTCAGAAAGTGTTACTGTGAAGAGGAGCTGAGAATGGGCAATAGCTGGAGAGGATGCAGAGTCAAAGAAAGGATTTTACCTAAATGTAGGAGAGACTAGAGAATGTCTGTATACTGGCAGGAAGCAGATGCTGGGTTCAAAGGGGTAACTGCAGAATTGAAGTCCTGGAGAAGATGCATGGCAATAGGATACTCAGCACAAGGAGGGGTGGCCTTAGAAGCTGCCACAGTCAGAGTCCAATCAGAAACTTATCTAAATATTTAACACGGGGAATTGCTTACACATGTGATGGAAGAGAAGCAAAGCCAAATAGGGGATATTGAGAAAACCCAGAGACTAGCGACTACAAGAAAATACTTCCCTCCCTGGGCTATAGGGACAATGGAAGGAGGTGGTGCTTCCTGATCCCAGGGACTAGGGGCATCAGGTGGGAGCTGAAGCCATGGATGAGACAGAGCCCTGCCAAAGATGCCACCCAAGGCAGGGAGTGAGGAGAAGAAATATCCTGGTCTCTCCCTGCCTCCCATGTTCTCCAATCGCCCTTCTGTGCCTCCCCTTGGCCAAACTCAGCCACCGATGTGGGAGCTCAAGAAATGCAGACCGCAAGGATCAGCCCTCACCCTGATCCAATACAGAGCAGGAAGGAAGGAGGAGAAGGAATGGATCTGAGGGCAAACAGCTCCAGGACCAACACAGAAGCAGGGACTGTTCATCCATAGTGACAGGAGTGACAGAGTGAGAAGGAAAGTTACTGGCTGAAGAAAGGGACCATCATAGAGATTTGAAGAGAGAAGAAATGGTGTAAAGCTGTTGTTTTGGAGAACTTGGGTTATTCCTTTAACATTTTAGATTTAAGTGAATTACTATTAAAACCCATAACTTAAAATAATGGAGGATGCTATAATATCGGGGTCAAGCTTAATGCTGCAGACTTAAGGTAAAAGCACAGGGCGGGATTGCAGAGCTGCATTTTGAGAATGGAGATGACGTAATCTCTTCTACATGCATGCCAGTGATGAAGACGGTCACCAGGATCCCCAAAGGGATAATGGGCTTCCCTGCTTTGGGCGTGATGATTTACCTGGCCTTGAGGAGAGTGATTTTCTAGGTTTAAGTCTGAAGATTAAAACTTTTATAATAATCCTTTTCATAATACATTTTTTGCCACATATTATATAACTTTGACATTCATTGAATTAATGGAGTCTAATACAATGAAATTTTTTGTTACTTATGAATTCCTATTGAATCTTTTTTTTTTTTCTTGGTGAGAAAGATTGACCCTGAACTAATGTCTGTGCCAGTTTTCCTCTATTTTGTATGTAGGATGACACCACAGCATGGCTTAATGAGTTGTGTGTAGGTCCACACCTGGGATCCAAACCCAAGAACCTGGGTCTGCCAAAGCGGAGCACACAAATTTAACCACTATGGCACCAGGCCAGCCTCCCCTATTGGATTTTTTTGCAAATTTAAAGCAGATTCTATTTGATTAAGATGAGGTTTGAGTGGCTGACCCAGTTGCATAGTGCTTAGGTTTGCATGCTCTGCTTCGGCGGCCTGGGGTTCACCAGTTTGCATCACGGGTGTAGACCTACCACTGCTTATCAAGCTGTGCTGTGGTAGGCGTCCCACATATAAATTAGAGGAAGATGGGCACGGATGTTAGCTCAGGGCCAGGCTTCCTCAGCAAAAAGAGGAGGATTGGCAGTAGATGTTAGCTTGGGGCCAATCTTCCTCAAAAAATAAATAAATAAATAAATAAGAAGTTTGATTTTCTTTTGTTGTAAGTCATGGCCATTTATTCTTCTTTTCCCTAATTTCTCCATCTTTTTTTAATCACCACTATCTAATTCCAGAACATTTTTTATCACACCTCAAAAATCCCATTCCTATTAGCAGTCACTCTTTATTCCTCCCTGCCTCTCAGCCCCTGGCAACCACTAATCTATTTTTCACCTCTATGGATTTTCCTGTTCTGGACATTTCATGCAGACAGAATCATACAATATGTGGCTCTTTGTGTCTGGTTTCTTTCACTTTGTGTAATGGTTTCAGGGTTCATCCATGTTGCAGCAGTGCTTTGCTCCTTCTTATGGCCAAATAATATTGCACTTTAGGGGAATACCACAATTTGCTTATCCATTCAGTTGATAGACTCCTATTGGATTGTAATACACAATGTGCTCTATTTACATAAATAAAATAATGTCCAATCATTTTCAATACCTGTTTGTTAAAAGTACTCAGTTTTTGTCTCTGCCACAACAAAAACACCTTGCAAGAGTGTAGGAGAATCAGGTAAATTCCTGCATATCTCATATGCCAGTAAATACAGTAGTTTTATCATGTACTGTGCAGTGACAGCCAAACCACCAGAGCAAGAGCCTGAAGAAAACGCTCTGGACAACCCTCCCACCTCCATGTCAAGAGCCCAACAGAGGTCAGTGGAAGTAAAACCAGAGAAAGTCCACTTACGAAAAAGGGTCAGTCCTTGGAGGGAGGATTCTGTTGGGTTCATCGGGAAGCAGGTCAAACACTGGTCCCCTCTCATCAATGCAGTTTGCAGAATTACTGTCGGGACTGCAGCGGACCCACTGGTACCTGGCTCTCTGCACAGGAAAACCTGCCCAAACAGGGAACACACAGTTAAGGTATGGACATGCTTTCTGACCATTAATATAATAGGAGCACCCACTATGTGCCGGACTTTTGTACACATCATTCGTCCTGCCCACAACACCCCTAACAAGTCGCCCAGAGTTTGCGGTTAGGAGAGGCTTTGGCAATCAGCGCTTAGAGGGAAGGCCCAGCTTTGCTACTACGAACTGTGAAACCTTCCCCTCCCTGAGCCCCACTCCAAGAGGAAGGTACCGATAGTGTCTCTTTCTCATAAGCTGCTCATCAAAATTAAATGAGAACAATGCATGTAAAGACCTTAATATAGTGCCAGGCATACAGTAAACACTTGATAGTATTAATTATTATTATTTTTGTACTATCATCTTCATTTTACACAAAGGAAAACTGAGGCCACACAGGTGCTAAGTAGAGGACCCAGGATTCAAACCTGTATCTGTCCCCGAAGGCTGCTCCTTCCTGTAGAGATGAGTCACATCATGTTTAGAAAGGTTAAGGAATACACCAAGCAGCACCCAAGATATTACAGAGCCCTTGTTCGTTAGGGCCGTATGGTGTGCTTAGGAATGAAAAGTAGACAAAAACTTGGCCTCTTTCTTTGCCCTCAGATCTGGATTTCAAAAGAACAAGGATTCTCTATTCACAGAGGGAGAGACAGGTTGGAGCATCCTAGTCTGTCACAGCTTCTTTTGAGTTTAATTTCTACAGAAAAGACTCCAAATCTGGTGTTACGGGGTTGTACAGGAAATCTCTTGTTAGTTCATGAAATAAATTCTTCTTTCCTCAGTTTAGCAAGGATGGAGGCCTGGTGGTGAGAAATACTTCACCACCCTTTGAAAGCATCATCTCTTCTCAGTCCCAAGCACTCACTTTATTCACACAAGTGCTACAATATTCACCTAGTGAGAAGGGGCATATCTAGGATTCCTGAAAGGCAGGCAAGGTGGTTTTAAAGCCCAACACATTGTTGTCCTGTACAGATCAAAATGTAAATGATAACAACTGTTTGAGAAACAAAACAAAACACAAAACAGTGCTATGGACAACCACTGAAGCATCTTTTCTAATAGCAAAAGATTGGAAAATTAGATGTTAAATAAATGAAAGTATAGCCTACAATACTATACAGCTATTAAAAGAATGAGGGAGCGTAGCTCTCTGGGTACTGATATAGAATAGTCTCTAAGTTATATTATTAAGTAAAAAAAATAAGGAACACTGCATATTTTAAGAATATGTTTACACATTTGCTTACATGCATGGAACACCTGTGAAAAGATAACATAACAAATTGGTTGCCTTTGTGGAGGGAAGTGGTGGCTGGAAGACAGTGGAAGAAAAGACATTGACTTTTCACTGCACATCCTTTTGATTTTTGAGCCATATGTATGCATTATCTACTCAAAATTAATTATTTTTATTTTCTAACAGCTTCATTAAGGTGGAATTGACATACAATAAGCTGTACATATTTAAAGTGTACAGCTTCATGTTCTGACATGTGTATACACCCATGGAACCATCGCCACAGTCAAGAGTCTGAACACATCCAACACCCTCGATGTTTCCTTGCGCCCCTTTGTAATCCTACCCTTCTCCCACCCTCCTCTTGACTCTCCCTCAACAGCACCCCCCACGCCACCCCACCCCCCGCACCCCACCACCCCCCCCCCTCCCTCGCAACCATCAATCTGCTTTTGGTCATTATAAATTAGTTTGCATTTTCTAGAGTTTTATACAATGGACTCACATAGCAACTTGTTAAAGGGTTCCCTGACTTCGTTTTTACACAGGGACTAGTTGAGAGGAGTCTCTTACCTTTCATAGTACTCTCTCCTCAAAGTGGAGAGTCTATTTAAATATTACTTACATCCAGACTCCTTTTGTTGCAATATTTAAAAGTAACATTTATGTTAGAAAAAGAATATGTGTTCACTATAGAAAATTTTGAAAAATGTAGCAAACAAAAGAAAAGAAAAATTACCCCCTCCCAGAGATCATGAATTTTGGAGTTTTGATGCCCACCCGCCCTCGTCTGTGTTTCTAGGAGACTAAGCCCAAGGTGTAGCCTGTTCTCTTCCGACAGCAACCACCAGAGGTGGAAAAGCAGAGCCTCGATCGAGGGCAGGTTCACTTTACATCTCAACAGGATGGCCAAGGACTTTGTTCTTAAAAGACTGCAGAACCACAGAACTTTTTCAAAATGTCCTCTTTCCTCATGACTCTCCATTATGTCTATTTATATTCAACTTTGTCTTAGCTAATATCTCTGATTAATTTTATAAATACAGAGTTGCCAAGTTATTATGTCATTACAATATACATGATATACATATTTATATATATCTAGAGAGAGAGAAAAAAATGTAATACATAAGAGATACATAAAGCCGCTCACCTTAGTATCATTTAAAATAGAGAAACAGGAAATAATTAAGTAATCTCAGAACAATAGAAAATACTCAGATAAATTATGAGACATTCATATGAGATAATATTAACCAAATGGTAAAAAAATAGTGGTTAGGAGAAGACTATGTAGCATCATAGGAAAATCTTTATTTAAAAATGAGTGAAAAAAGCAGAAATCCACTCTGTATGCATAATAGTTGCTAGTGCAACTACGTCAACAGATAGTGGAGGAACTGGGAGGAAATACACAAAAATAACTATAGCGGTAGACTGTTGGTGACTTTTTTCTCATTCGTTTTCTAAATTGCTGTAATAATATTTAAAAATATAAACAAAAGAAAGAGTAATGTAGGAAGAAAGTAAACATTCTCCCTTTTTTTTCTTTCTTTCTTTCTTCCTTCCTTCCTTTCTTCCCTCCTTCCCTTCCTTCCTCCCTTTGGAACTCCTATTCTATCACAGTCTTTCCCATCGTTCCTGAATATGGCTTACAATGTCTGGTCTGGGACAGTTAGTCATCCTAAATGGGCTGTCACTGCCTGGAGGCTGGAAGTAAGGTAGCAAGACGACATCACAAGTCTGCCCCTTACTAGCTGTGTGACCTTGACCAACTTACTTAACTTCCCTGTACCTCAATTCCCTCATCCATAAAATGGGGGCAGTAATGGATCTAATTATGAGATACAAATATTAGGTTCTCAGCACCACGGTCAGAATGCATTAAATGCTGGTTTCTCTGCCGAGGAGGGTGATGACAACAGCTTATCTCTGCTAGTGGACAGTTTGTAGAGAAACCAGAATTTAAATTCCCATTCCACCATTTAGCACCTTTCTGAATCTCAATTTCTCGCCTTTCAAACGTGAATGATAGTATCTCAAAGAGTTCCTGTTTAAACGAGATAAAAGTATGTGAAACATCCAGCACACGCCTTTGCGCATGGGAGATATTTAATACATTTTAGCTCATTCTTTCTCCTTCGCTGATTCTTTCCTGAAGCAGCATGTTTTGTTTTGTTTTGACAAGAATGAAACTTTAATCCGTTTTAAGTGGAGTTTTTAACACTAAGAGATAGAGGGTTGTTAACAAACACAATAACAAATGGACATCTGATTGGTATGAGGCATTATCCTGTACACATCATATTTTTTTGTGTATCCTCAGTGCCTAGCATTTACACACAGAGCCACTGCTGCACAGCACGAGAGTATATGAAGAGGCTGAATCAGAGTAAGGCTGTTTAACAGACTGAAATTTTTTAGTATATATATTCTATATGAAAACAGAGTGAACTTTTGAACTGACAGGGTAGAAGGCAACTATGCCAAACACTGCAGTTAAAGCCCCACTTTAGTGCACAGCTCCACCTCTTCCATCTGCAGGCATGACACATTAACAGTATTTAAAGGTAAACAAGGCACTCTGTGGCAACCACAGCCATCGTTATGAACATATTGCACAAATTTTCTAGAACTAAACATGTAACTTGTACCCTACTTTTATGTTTTAAAGCTGAAACATTTGATGCTGCCGGTAAACTCCACTTAAGTTTATAACCTGTGCCACAGCAAAGAATGGTGATGCTATTTATACAACTACCCTTTAATAATTATGGCAAAAAATATTCAAGAGGAGCTACAAAGGACTTGGGATGGTACAGGGTCCAACTGTAAGCTTTCTTAAAAGTGATGCCTTCAAGCAACTTCAGACATGTAAGCGGCTGCACATCCAAAAAGTCTAAGTAAGAAAACCTTCCAGAAGCTCAAAGAGATTACCTAAGAATGCATGTCAGGCTAATTATGAATACTGTCATAAATAAAGTTTTAATTAGGACTCGAAAACCTTTCGGTCATAGCAATTCTTGTCAAATTCTATGGAGATGGTAACTGAAATAGAGTAGCACGTATAATATATATATTTATATATAATATATATAATGCCATTTTTCCATTTCCAATGACTACACCATAAAATGTAAGCAAGGCTTCTCAAAAACGTTGAAACATTCAAAATCAAAACCCTCATTCAGACCTTCACATGCCAAAGGAAAAACAACAACAGTGAAGCAGCATGTTTGACATCTAATTGCTTCTAGAAGCCTGGTCTTGCAGGTGAGATAAAAATCCAACATCTCCTCCGGCAGAGGGCGATGTCTTCCCACCCTACGCTGTCTAGACCAGCGCTGTCCAATAGAAACGACACCACGCATGGAATTTTCAACTTTGTAGCAGCCGTATTTTAAAAAGTAAAAAGAAACAAGTGAAGGTAATTTTAATACATTTTATTTAGGCCAATATATCCAAATATTGTCATTTAACATATAATCAATAAATGTTAATGGATATTTTACATTCTTTTTGTCATACCGAGACTTGAAATCTCGTGTATATTTTGCACTCACAGCATGTCTCAGTTTGGACCCGCCACATTTCACACATTTCAGATACTCAGTAGCCACAGTTGTCTCATGCTACCCTTTTGACATAGTGGGTCTAGACTTTCTCCTCTACATGCAGCTGATGCGCTAAAAATCAAGCTGAGGAAACGTTTGCATGGATAGGAAGTTAAACAGAAGAACAAAACTAATACTTTAGGAGGATGCATCCAGGTAAAAGACCACATCTTTTCACTGGTATAATAAATACAACTTTAGTAGATTAGTAAAAAAAAAAAAAATTCTAAAATACAAAATTCCTCCCAAAGTTTGGAATCTCAGCTTTTAAAATTTATAAAGAGGGATTTCTTTTTTGGGGTGATGACAATGTTCTAAAATTGACTATGGTGATGGTTGCAGAGATCTGTGAATATACTGAAAAAACACATTGCATTGTACACTTTAAATGGGTGAATTGTATGGTATGTGAATTCTATCTTAATAAAGCTGTTTAAAAATTTATAAAGAAATCAAAGGTAGAAGTTCCCCCCCAAAAAAAGTTTATCTAATTTGGGACTGATGATTTTTAATCTACTTTAAAATAAAGAACATGGTTACAGACACAAAGTTCCTGACATATCTACTCAAGGGTGTTCACAGGATGTGAAAATTCAGCAGTTCCTGCCCCTGATGTTGTGGGAGTATCTTGAGTCTATCTTGTTTGAGAGAAATGTCTTATGATTACTATAATTTTAAAAATAAAAGGGAGTATGCTATGGACAGGAAGGCTATCTTTCTAAAAGGCCCCACTCACCAGATCCGCTGGCTAATTTTGTGGTGGATTCCAAGGAAGAGAATGATTTTTATTTAGAATTCATTTCTTCACTTGCCATCTCCCCTCTTCTCTCCCTCTCTCTCTATCTCTATCTCTCTCTCTTTCTGTGTCACACACACACACACACACAGTTATCCCGCTTTACCAAAATACTGTCTATGAATAAACGTAACCAGAGCAAATAACTCACCCCAGTAATCTGTATCTTTTTAAATTGGAGTACCAATTTTTCCTTAGCATCATCACAATTTACGAATTTCGTATTCTTATTGGAGATTTACTGCAGGCGTGTTAGAGAAACTTAAGCAGAGACTGCCATGGGTAGGGGGAGACCCTTTTGATTCATTGTTTGATAGCATTCAAACAGACTTCACTAAGTTGGAGCTGCTTCCACTTGGCCAAGCAATTCCACCAGATG
This sequence comes from Equus przewalskii, assembly GCF_037783145.1. Taxonomy (NCBI): domain Eukaryota; kingdom Metazoa; phylum Chordata; class Mammalia; order Perissodactyla; family Equidae; genus Equus; species Equus przewalskii. The sequence continues at coordinate 57,470,509 of NC_091831.1, read as the reverse complement.
ATAAGATTCCCCTGCCTTTACATGGTTTGACAAGCTATAAAAAGCTCTAAGTTTACTTTCAATTTCTCTCTTTCTGTCCCTCAACTCAGTGGTAAACTTTATAGCCAGGGCTATAGTCAAAGCAAGGTTTTTTGGGGGGTTTTTTTGTTTTTTTTTTTTAAGATTTTATTTTTTGCCTTTTTCTCCCCAAATCCCCCCCAGGACACAGTTGTATATTCTTCGTTGTGGGTCCTTCTAGTTGTGGCATGTGAGACGCCGCCTCAGCATGGCCTGATGAGTGGTGCCATGTCTGCGCCCAGGATTCGAACCAATGAAACACTGGGCCGCCTGCAGTGGAGTGCACAAACTTAACCACTCGGCCATGGGGCCAGCCCTGGTTTTTTGTTTTAAATAAAGAAAATCTCTAATCCACCTAGAAGACAGCCAAGTTGCCATAGAAAGTTAACTCTGACCTTGAAATCAGCTGACTGGTTCTGCCGTTAATTCTGCCAGTACCTCATTTTTGTAATGAGCCTTGGGCAAGTCTCATAAATTTTTTGCAAGAGGCTGATATAAAGAGCAAATCAGATGATGCATGTAAGATCCAGTTTTCTCCTCTATAAATTGGTGTTAATTCCTCCTCACAGGGAATATGATGATCATTTATCAGAGAATAGATGTAAACTCACTTTGCAGTCAAACAGCAGCACATGTGGGTGGAATCAACATCATTGCTGTGATCTAGGAGGCAGTATGGAGTGAATGCATACTCCCTTGACACCCTTGACGCCCTTGGCCACATCTGCTCATAGATATTCCTTTTTCTCTTTTTATGGACATCTTTGAAAAAGAGAGGCAATAGGAGAGTTTAGGGTTTGTAGGCCTCATCGATAATCCCCCGGAGATCTACATTAAATCGATTAGGCATCGTGCTCTCCAGGGTCTCCCACACATTGCCAAAGTTTCATTTCTTTGCACTCAGTAGACACAGTGCAAAGTAAAGACACACCTCTTTACTTGGGTTTGACTTGTAGTAACTGATACGGGCTGAATTGTGTGCCCCCACACAATATGTTGAAGCCCTAACTCCTAGTCCCTCAGAATGGGACTGTATTTGTAAGTAGGGCCTTCAAAGAAGTGATTAAGGTAAACTGAAGCCATTTAAATGAGCCGTTTCCCAATGTGGCACATCCTCACTAAGAAGACGAGATTGGGATTCAGTCACACACACCGGAAAGACCACGCGAAGAGACAGAGAGAAGACAGCCACCCACCAGCCAAGGAGAGAGGCTTCAGAATGAAACCAACCCTGTGGACACCTTGTTCTTGTACTTCTAGTCTCAGAAATAAATAAACTTCTGTTGTTTAAGCCGCGCACGAAGTCTGTGGTACTTTGTTATGGGAGCCCCAGCAGATCAATGAAGTGACCTAAAATGTTTTGAATGTGTTCGGTCAAAGCAAGCCAAAAGGCTAGTTAGTTTGATTCGTTCAGTCAAACCAATGAGTTAAGTAAAAATTTTTTAAAGGTGGGGAAAGAATATACCAAAATCATATCTGGCATCACGTGGATGGCCAGTGGAATAGTGGTGTGGCTCTCTGCATTGCAGCCTTGAGCTGCTATCACTACGCACGCAGCTGCGGGTGGACATCTATTCCCTTCTTATTCAGACATGGGCACGAACCCTGAATGCCAGCACCAAGCGCACTTCTCCTTTGGAAACACCTTAGCTTTTCAGTTCGTTCATTCTCTCTTTTTTGGTTTCTTTTCCGCAAAGACCTAAACCTGCCTGATGATGACATAAATGCATATACTTTATACAATTTCATAATGGTTTCTTTCTTTACTTTTTTCTAATGAACAACTTCTACATAAGGAATGTTTTTGTTTTAATTTTAGTTTTACCTATTGCATTTTAGTGAAGAATGTGACATTTCTGGGAAATTTTGACAATGTAAAGACTTACATAGCTCTGGTTTGGGTAGATCCAGCACCAACTGGTCGCTCAAGTCTGTGCTACATACATGAACCTCACTGCTCTGGATCTTGTCAAAGCACATTAGGGAATTATTTCATCAAACTGAGGATTTTCCCTAAAAGATCCATCTGTTCCCTACAGTCAACAATGGTTTTTTTTGTGTGTGGGGGGGTGTTTTGGGGGGTTTTCTTTGGGGGTTTTTTGGTGAGGAAGATTGGTCTGAGCTAACACCTATTGCCAATTTTCCTCTTTTTGCTTGACGAAGAGTGGCCCCAAGCTAACATCCTGTGCCTGTCTTTCTCTATTTTGTATGTGGGACACTGCCAAAGCATGGTGATGAGTGGTATATGTCCACACCCAGGATCTGAGCCCGCAAACCCTGGGCCACCGAAGTGGAATGCACCGAACTCAACCACTGCACCAGTGGGCCAGCCTCTCAACAATGTTTTATACTTTAAAAAATAAATAGTTTAATGGAAAAGTTTCAGCAACATTACTTACTGTTGTTTCTTCAATAATTGCATAAGATGAAAGTGACTTCATAAATTTCCAATACATGGTAAATATATCTGAGATCATCTGTACAATTTCATTTCCACTAGAAGTAAAAACAAGTCAACTAGAAGTCACTTTGAAGAAACAAATCCAGGACATGTGTCACTATGACTCAGTATTTCCTTTACGATTTGGGGGAACTTAATGTTTTTCTACTGTAAATTCTCCCATCTATTTATCAGGCCATGACCCTCTGCCTTATTTACACATGATCCCTTATTTACCAAAGGAGAAGAAGTTGTATTTTTCTTACAAACTGATCATTTTCATTTCCTTAGTCATTAAAGGTTTCAGGTTGTTTCAGTCTGACTAAACAACCCTAAATGATAGAGAAAGTCAGGTTTTAACAGAAATTTCCAAATGTGATGTTTCTCTGAGCAACAGCACAAATACTAAAATTCTTTGGCTTCTCTTAAAATCTGAGAGGGTTTGCATTAACTATATCTAACCATAACTGAATTTTCACTAAGAATCAAGTTAAAAAAAAGAAGAAAAAATACATGTAGTCAAATTTACTGATTAAAAAAACAGCATTTCCCAGTGTTTCAATATCATGACACATTAGGGGTAGGTAGATACGCCCAATCACTCAGACATGCCATCTCCTCCACGCAACAGACACATGGGTCATTTTCTATGTTCCTTTCTTAAACTTAAGAAATTTATAAACTGTACATTTTCATCCCAAAATGAAATAGCGCATTTCAATCATTGTAAGAGTTTACAAGGATGCACCTGCCTCAGAGTTTAATTTTTCTTGGTACCAAACTTAGCCAAACTCACAATAAGGAGTTCAGCCACCTGAAATCCATTTTCTTTGCCTGCTTTTCCACAATATAGTACATTCTGTCCCTTAGAGTGAATATAATCATTTATGTGGATGCTGAGTCTCACCAAGAAGATTACAGGGGGACAAGACTCCTAGGTCTTACCTTGAACCGAAGAACTCAAAACGAGGATGAGGGTGAGAGCCAGGACCAGCCGACTGCCCTGGAGAAGCACCTGCATCGTGACAGCTCACTTGGCTCTACCGCCCGCACGCCAACCCCGCGAGGAGGAAATGTAGCAGGGGTGCTCTCTGTCCCGTTTAGAAGAGGTTCCAAAACCTCAAACCCTGCCCAGAACACACGTCACAATTTCCTGAACAAATAGAAAGAGATCTACATCAGAACCCAGAAAGATTTTTTAAAAACGTAGCAGAATAACTATTCACACCCATTACGAAACTGCATTGGACTCTCCCCAGGTCTGCTTTTTCAAAAGTTTTGTTGTTTGCCACTTGCCTGTCAGAAATTTTTTTTCCCACTAAAACAGTAGAATCAGCATTCGGTACGGTTTGTTTTTCCTTTCATCAGGTAGCAATCTAAACATGAGATTGTTCACACGAAGGGCCCACTGCACTGTCCAGGAGGAAAGGGGGCTGGATGCTGCCTCTTCATCACTGAGCACCTTCAACGTAAAGTATTCTTCACTGTCTTTTTCAAAAGAAGCAGCATAACTCGCCAAGCCAAGCTCAAGAAGTGAAACTTCAAAACTGAGTGCTAATGTACAAGAAAGTGTTGTAGGATTTCAGATAACCAGTTTCCTCTTATCGGACTCAGTTTCTCCCATTGGTTCACCGGCTCTCCCTCTACCTCAAGAATATAGAGAGGGTTTTCAGTTACAAAGAAGTGAGTAAAACAGAAAAATGATTTTGCATTCCTCTGCTCCTTCACACCGAGTATGTCTTGTGATTTGATTCCATTTATACTTTCGTCTTTTCTCCTGGTAAATTTTTCAACTTGATTTTTGGGTCTCTTGCCTCAAATAAGCCAGAAATCAAACACAAGTGGCTGAGGTCTCAGTGGGCTGCTGGACCTCAGAAAACATGCAAACAGCATTTTCCCAGGTTCTGGGGATTGTGAGCAGACTTCTGAAGGACCGAGGAACACAAGGCACAAGCTCCATATCAAAGTCACACAGTAAACACAACAGTTTATGGCATGTCCTTGCTTTTGGGGCACGCACTTTTTCCTTACTTCCACTCAAGATTCAAGCACTCTCCATTTCAACACGTCTGTCCCTGCAGCTCCCACTTACCCTTTCCACCCTCACTCTTGCCCGTCCTTTGACAGGAGGGAGGAGTTTCCCTTCCCTTGTTTTCGGCTTCCTGCTGATTCCTTTACCATTTCCTGCTAAGGACAGGCCTCAGAACCTAATCGCTGAGCAGCTGTGGTGCAAGCCCACAAGGGTCACAAACAATGCACATTTGGACCCACCTCAGGACAAGCTGGAAGTGTGTCCAGGGACTCCTCCAAGTGCAGTAAGCAACCCCCAAACTCACGAGCCCAGTGAGTGCCCCACTATGGAATACTGGTTTCAGCTTGAAATACCAGCTCTCATCTTTGGTTCCTTTTAACCCTATCCTCCAATTGAAAACCCTGGCACCAAAACAGTAATTCCTGTCAATAGCTTCAATGCATTCTCTGCAAAACCTCAGAGATGATTAGAGCTTGTGTTTTAAAATGGTAATTTTGGAGGCTTTTACCATTTGGGTACTTCATTTTTTCCTTCTCTGGGTCATGGTGATTTTTTTAAAAATTTGCAGCATTCATAAGCATCTGCTCTTCTCCCACCACACTGACAGTCAACAGTGTCTTTTTGCAAATAGCCTTCCTCTAGTTTCATTTCCCTAGTCCTCTTCAAGCTGTAGAGGAGCAGGACAAATGCATGTGGCAGCCAGGAACCCAGGTTATGAGCTTGTCTCCCTCACTGACCAGCTGAGAGGTGCTGGGCCACCTACTCTTTGCTCCCATCAATCTAGTTCTAGCCATGGTGTGGGAAACCAGTGAGAGGATGCCTCTGGAGGCTCATGCCACACACTGGGAGGGTCACACTGGCTGCACTTCTCTGGGCTGCGAACCATCTTCTTGCACAAAGTTCCCTCCATTAACCAAAGGAGCCCCCTATGTTTCCCTGAACATCGACTTCTACGCTAAGCATATTTTGCATAATTTTAAAAGACAAATTCTATTCCAGACTTAATCCTTCATTTACTAGGCAACTTTAAATGCACCTACTTTACTCCATACTCAATTGATTTGCCTGTAAAATGAGCATCCTTATTCCTTAACAGTCACCCTGGAACAGGACCGATAGCAGTTCTTTATTGTCTAAGAAAGTAATGCAACTCTCTCAAAGCTATATAAACATTGTTTTGCAGTGGCTATTGGTCTCAGGGTGTTCTTTTTTTTTTTTTTAAACTTTTTATCAAGATTATGATGGTTTACAACTTTGTGAAATTTCAGTTGTACATTATTGTCAGTCATGTTGTAGGTGCACCACTTCACCCTTTGTGCCCTCCCCCCACCCCCCCTTTCCCCTGGTAACCACCGATCAGATCTCCTTGTCAATATATTAACTTCCACCTATGAGTGGAGTCATACAGAGTTCATCTTTCTCCGTCTGGCTTATTTCACTTAACATAATACCCACAAGGTCTGTCCATGTTGTTGTGAATGGGACGATTTTGTCCTTTTTTATGGCTGAGTAGTATTCCATTGTGTATATATACCATACCTTCTTTATCCAATCATCAATTGATGGGCAGTTAGGTTGCTTCCGTGTCTTGGCTATTGTAAATAACGCTGCAATGAACATAGGGGTGCATGGACTTTTGGAATTGCTGATTTCAAGTTCTTTGGATAGATACCCAGTAGTGGGATGGCTGAGTCATAAGGTATTTCTATTTTTAATTTTTTGAGAAATCTCCATACTGTTTTCCATAGTGGCTGCACCAGTTTGCATTCCCACCAACAGTATATGAGGGTTCCTTTTCCTCCACAACCTCTCCAACATTTGTCACTTTTTGTTTTGGTTATTTTTGCCATTCTAACAGGTGTAAGGTGATATCTTAGTGTAGTTTTGATTTGCATTTCCCTGATGATTAGTGATGATGAGCATCTTTTCATGAGTCTATTGGCCATCCGTATATCTTCTTTGGAGAAATGTCTGTTCATGTCCCCTGCCCATTTTTTGATCGGATTGTTTGATTTTTTGTTGTTGAGCTGTGTGAGCTCTTTATATATTATGAAGCTTAACCCTTTGTCAGATAAATAGCTTGTAAATATTTTTTCCCAACTGGTGGGTTGTTTTTTTTGCTTCAATCCTGTTTTCCCTTGCCTTGAAGAAGCTCTTTAGTCTGATGGAGTCCCACTCAGGGTGGTCTTTTTAAAGAGAGGATCTGTTTGGAGTACTTGAATCTTCCCAGCATCACAACTCAACGGAATAGTTGTTAAGATGAATTGAGGTTGTTAGAAGAGATACTGAGGGCAGCACAAAACTGCTCCCAGGGATGGCTCCAAGGCTCGCTTCTTTTTTAAAGCTCCGACTTAAAGATGTCTCCACTCAGCAGCCTCTGGGACTCGGATTGTTACTGAGAAGGTCTTGACTTTGAACTGGACACTGCATGAAAAAAAAACACCAAACCAGCAAATAGATCCTGTACCAAATCTATCTGTCTCTGGAGGCTTAAAGAATGACCTTGGAAGAGACCTTAGAAATCATCTACTTCACCCACGCAGGTGAGAAAAGTGCAAGTCCAGAAAGGTACATGACTGTCCACTGGTCACACAGCTGGTGATGGCAAAACCAGGTCTGGAACTTAAGTTTCCTAATTCAAAGTCCAGTGACAGATGAAGAATGATGAGGAAACAAGATTAAGATTTGTAAATCATCAGAAGTCTTCCTTTTCGTAATTTTCTTTTTAAAGGTACATACTGAAGCATTTCTGTTTGGAATGATAAAATAACTGGGATTAGCTTCTAAATAATCCAGTCTGAGGAGTGAGGTTGAGAGAGATACAGCAGTGGTCTGATAATTGCTGAAGTGGAGCCATGGGCAGATGGAAGTTCTTTATACTAGTCTCCCTGCTTTAGTACGTGTTTGAGAATTTCCATAATAAAACACTTTTTAAAAAATCCGCCTTTAAAAAAGGTGTCTTCATCTTGTTTGAAGTCAATATAAACAAGAAAATATCTCAACTTTAAAAAGGATCTTGCTTGGGGCAACAAAAGACCCCGAATTGCTAAAGCAATCCTGAGCAAGAAAAACAAAGCCGGCGGAATCACAATCCCCGATTTCAAAACATACTACAAAGCTACAGTGATCAAAACAGCATGGTACTGGTACAAAAACAGGTCCACAGATCAATGGAACAGAATTGAAAGCCCAGAGATAAAACCACACATCTATGGACAGCTAATCTTTGACAAAGGAGCAGAGGGCCTACAATGGAGAAAAGAAAGTCTCTTCAACAAAGGGTGCTGGGAAAACTGGACAGCCACATGCAAAAGATTGAAAATTGACCATTCTTTTTCACCACACACCAAAATAAATCAAAATGGATCAAAGGCCTAAAGATTAGGCCTGAAACAATAAGTCTTCTGGAAGAGAATATAGGCAGTACACTCTTTGACATCAGTTTCAAAAGAATCTTTTCGGACACTATAACTCCTCAGTTGAGGGAAACAATAGAAAGAATAAACAAATGGGACTTCATCAGACTAAAGAGCTTCTTTAAGGCAAGGGAAAACAGGATTGAAACAAAAAAACAGCTCACTAATTGGGAAAAAATATTTACAAGCCACTTATCCGACAAAGGGTTAATCTCCATAATATACAAAGAACTCACACGGCTTAACAACAAAAAAACAAACAACCCGATCAAAAAATGGGCAGAGGACATGAACAGACATTTCTCAAAAGAAGATATGAATATGGCCAATAGACACATGAAAAGATGTTCATCATCGCTAATCATCAGGGAAATGCAAATCAAAACTACACTAAGATATCACCTTACACCCGTTAGATTGGCCAAAACATCCAAAACCAAGAGCGACAAATGTTGGAGAGGTTGTGGAGAAAAAGGAACCCTCATACACTGTTGGTGGGAATGCAAACTGGTACAGCCACTATGGAAAACAGTATGGAGATTTCTCAAAAAGTTAAAAATAGAAATACCCTATGACCCAGCCATCCCATTACTGGGTATCTATCCTAAGAACCTGAAATCAGAAATCCCAAGAGTCCCTTGCACCCCTATGTTCATCGCAGCATTATTTACAATAGCCAAGACGTGGAACCAACCTACATGCCCAGAAACTGATGATTGGATAAAGAAGATATGGTATATATACACAACGGAATACTACTCAGCCATAAAAAAAGACAAAATTGGCCCATTCGCAGCAACGTGGATGGACCTCAAGGGTATTTTGTTAAGCGAAATAAGCCAGTCAGAGAAAGGTGAACTCTATATGACTCCACTCATAGGTGGAAGTTAATATATCGACAAGGAGATCTGATCGGTGGTTACCAGGGAAAAGGGGGGGTGGGGGGAGGGCACAAAGGGGGAAGTGGTGTACCCCCAACATGACTAACAAAAATGTACAACTGAAATCTCACAAGGTTGTAATCTATCATAACATTAATAAAAATAAAAAAAAAAGGATCTTGCTTGGGGCCAGCTTTGTGGCTGAGTGGTTAAAGTTCTGTGTGTTCCGCTTTGGCTGCCCAGGGTTTGCAGGTTTGGATTCCAGGTGCAGACCTACTCGGCTCGTCAGTCATGCTATGGAAGCATCCCACATACAAAGTAGAGGAAAATAAAAGCACCTCCTTTATTCATGGATCTCAGCACTTTTGCGTTTCCCATTCTTTCAGTTCTATTCCCATTCCTATCCCCTTCCCATTAGTGAATGGGGAGGCTGTGGCCAAGACAGAAAAGTATCTTGATACTTCTGGTCTCAAGGGAGCAGCTACCACTGTGTTCTTAATCCCCTCACGGAGTATCAATGGATGGGTGCCCACAGGATGGACATCCTGGGAGAGGGCACAGGCTCATGGGCATCCTCAGCTGGGCCAGTGGCTCCTTCATTAGCTCCTCCCCTCTCATCACTGTAGCCACACATCTAGTTTCCCAGGAGCAGGGTCTCCCCTTGTTGAAGATCTCCAAGGCCTTAGTCCAGAAGACTCCCCAAATGTTGCCAAGTACCTCAAAGTTTGGGAACTTCTGTGTTTTAACCTTGGCCTGGGAATAGGGGAAAGGAAGAGCTGCCCACCACAGTTTGGGTCTACAATTTGACAAGAAGAAAAGCAAGGGGCAGGAGGTATATGGGAAATCTCTGTACCTTTTGCTCAACGTTGCTGTGAACTTAAAACTGCTCTAAAAAATAAATTCTATTTTTTTTAAAAAAAGGCATAGAAGAACTTCTCAACTGCTACCTGGAGTTTAGTAGAATGTGACATTCCAATTCCAAAATTATAGGGCTTTGAAGAACCAAAAGTTGCAATGGAAGAGCCACATGCTAGATATTATTGATATAAATAACTGGGAACAGGAGGATGTGTTACTTCTCTTGGGAATATTTTCACAGGGATCAAAATTTTGGAAAGAAATCTCTTAGGGAAAATTTTAGACATGAGGGAACAGGAGTGGACACGTGGGTTAAGGGGAACCAGACTCTTTGCAAATGAATCAAGAAAGGAAGTCCTTATTTGACTTCTTAAGTCTTATCTTTTTCCCAAGACATACTGTCAATACTATTTTAAATTTTTTTATATCTTTAGTAAATTATATTTTCTAATTAATAAATGTTTACTATGGAAAAGTAGGCAGTTGAAGAGTGGCAAGGAGGACTTAAAAGAAAGGACAGATCCCTTGTCACCTTCCATGAGAGATTACACCTGCCATGTCCTGCCTTGGTAATTCAAAATGGCACATGCCACTTGTCAGCACACTGGGTTCCCTCTCATCTCCTCATGCTGCTTTTATTTTATACCCTACCCCGTGGCACTACCTGGCCCCACAGATGTCCCCGGAACTAACTTGGTTGTCGATTCTAGCCAATTCTGTAACCCATCAACCAATTCACCACCTCAAGACACTGAGCTCCCTCTGCAGATAAAAAAACTATCCAAGTTTCCTAGGCTTCACAACCCAACCTCGTTCCTACTCCCAAAAACACACATATTGAAATTCCACTCACATGCCTGCAGTTATATTTAAGGTTGTGGGCCACTAAGGAAGAGAGAAATTCTCCCTCCTTACTTTGCAACCGCAGAACACCAACCAGATCTTCAACGGCCTGTTGATTTCAGTCCTCTGAGGCTGACCACGTTTACCAAGTAAGTTACTACACTTTAGTTGGTTCTTATTTTTTGCCAGACTCTGGAATCTTCTTTTTGGTCTTGATCATAATCGCGAAAAATGAACAGAATCGCTTAGTGAAATGGTATTTAGAAGCTTCACGGTTTGGTCACAGCTATTAAATTGAGAAAGCAAAAATTTTTCTCATGGGCAATTTTAACTTTTAACCCCCCCGAACAGTGAAAGGATGCTGCCCAGCCTCCATCCAAAAAGATAGTATCTACTGCCGGAATCAGCTGCTCTTCTGACTTCAATGATATGTTCTACATTTCATGACCATCTCCTCAGATGGATAAACTTCTAGATTAGTTTAGCATGTTTCTATACATTCTCCCAAGGCACTAAGTGAATTTTATTTTGTTGCATGTGCTGGTCTTGTCTTCACATCTAGATTATTCCAAGGATATAATTTCAACTGGTATAGAACATAAAGGGCTCAAATAACTGTTGATTACCAAAACGTTAACAGTGATATTATCTAGACAGTAGGATGGCAAATGTTTCTTCTTCATCCTTTCCAGACCATGCCAAATTTTTTAGAACAAAATTACATATCGTATTAGTAATCAAGAAAACAGGCACTCAATAAAAATATTTTGATTGTTGACAAAAATTTAACTTAAAAAAATAACTACTAATGGAGAGCATTCTTTGGATAACCTTCTTTGGGGCACAATGAGACTAAAGAAGTTGGGGCAGAGATCAGCACTCAGGAACTGCCTGATAAAAGTGATTTTCCTCAAGGCAGTGTAGCTAGGAATATGATAGACGGGGAAAAAAGTAGTTGTCAGGAAGACTGAAGGGAAAGAACATTTGTGGGTTAAGTAGACAGTCCAATCTCCTCACAAATGAAACAGGAATAGAGTTTCTTTTCAGATTTTAAAGTGTCCATGGACGTAGTAATACCACCAGCTCATGGGAGTGAAAGTGAGGTCCCTTCCATCTTCCTGAGGACTTGGAGATAGAAAAATGAGATCCCCCTCAAACAAAATTATAACAATGAATTGGAGGCAAGACGTGCAAATTCACCCCAAATCAACAGAATGGGGAGAGGAGAGATAAAGAGAGGAGGTCCTGTCTTCAAAATCAAGCCAGCCTTTCCCAAGCCACAGCCTACTTTAAAGATGAAATTGAACTCTCCTTGAACACAATCAAAGGGCATTTCCCCGGGGTGGGGGTGATCTCTCCTTCTTTTGGGCTGCTAGGAATGGGTGGGCAGGTCAAGTCTGGAAAATGTCTACTTTAAGGGACTCCTGATGTAGTTTTCAGGTTCAGGTTCATTTATCTAGAAAAATCCAGACCCAAGGTACCCAGAATGTTGACGTCTGCTCTCACTCTCATAGCTGCCTTTGGTTAATCAGGTTCCCATTAGAGCTAAGCGACTTGAGCTGAAAGGGCCCATTAAGGGCTGGGACCCTGCAGAATCAGCTCTGCAGGGCTTTCCTATCACTGCTGGCTTTTGAAGAATGCCACTTCTCAGAGCTTCCAAACAGAACCCAAAAAGGCATTCTACTTCCCATCTTAATCACCATCCCAACTACTCTAGTCTTAATTGACACTCAGTGAAGGTATTATCCCAATATTTGCATCTTAATAAAGGATGATAATCATTAACATAATGATTTGAGAACTTAATCCTCCAGACAGGTGGAGGTAGAGGAGGGGGTTGGTGGAGAGGGAGGAAAAGACCGTTAAGGACAAGCAAGAGCTTGCTCAATAGATCTCAGTTCAAAACCACACTGTAGGATTTGTAAGGCTTGCATCCAGATCCTTCTTGTTCCATATGACCAGAAGACAACCCACCCCCCCCCCCCCCACCGCAATCCTAGAGGCCTTCCTGGTTGTCACAGTGCTGATTGGGAGAGTCAGGGCCCAGCCTGACTAACCCATCCAAGCTCATGGCCTAGAACTATCCTCCTGTCATGTAGAACTGTGTCATCCAACATGGCAGCCACATGTGGCTACTGAGCACTTGAAATGTGGCTAGTCCAAATTGAGATGTGCTGTATTTGTAAAATATACGTTGAATTTCTAAGAGGTAGTAAGGAAAAAAGAACGTAAAACTTCATTAATAATTTTTATATTGATTTTATGTTGAAATGATAATATTTTAGATATATTGGGTTAAAAACATTACAAAAATTAATTTCACCTGTTTTGTTTTACATTTTTAAATGTGGCTACTAGCAAATTTGAAATCACATATGCTGCCCTATGTTTGCAGTTTTCATTATATTTCTACTGGACAATGTTGGTTTAGAAAATGGTGGCTCTTTGAAGAATAAGGAAAATATCGATAAGAAAGAACAGAGATGCATGCCCTGAAAGTGTGCTTGCACCTCAAACGTCCCCGATGCAGGCAGCTCTCACTGAAAACATTCAGACATTGGTGAGGAAGAGCCATGTAACCAGAGACAAAAGACCCCACTGTTAGCTGTTCCACTAGGACATACGCACCATTCTAAAGACTTCATGTGTATTAATTAACTTGATCATCATAACTGCACTGTGGAGTAGGCATCATTTTTATACCTATTTTACAGATGAAGAAACTGAGGCACAGAGTGGTAAAATGCAGGTGGGATTTGACTTTTGGCAATCTGAGTCCAGACCCTGACCCTTAGCTGTTCTGTGACCCCTCCCTTCTGGATGTACCGTCAGGGGAGGGGGATGCTTTCCTTTGTCAGTCCTGTTTGCCTAGCAAGCCCATCCTACCCCTGCCTTGTCACTTAAAAAACCAAATGCTCCTGTCTGTCATGGGTGAGGAAAGCCCTACCTGCAGGGCCCCGGATCCTAGGGCTTGGGTAAAACCAAGTGTCTGACAACATGGTGCTTTCAAATCCCCCCTTTCGGCAGCCCCGTGGACTGTGAAAACACAAGTTTGCATTTCTGGCCTCTGCAGCCCAAAGGCTAGGAAACTTGCCAGGTTTTATCCTTTTTTTAATTTGCCAAAGACCGTTTTTTCAGCTTTTGCATAATACTTCCCAAACCTTCCCAAACTGACAGTTGGCTGCTTGCGGATGTTCTGAAGCTCAGCGAAGGAAACGCTCTCAGGGAGCAGCCCAGAGGGGCCCTCGGAGCATAGTTCCCACAAAAGGAAGACAGTTAAGTGCTGGTGAGAGGAAGCCTTTTGCCTCTTTCACCTCATTTTTTTTTCCTGACCAAAGGCCATGCCCTTGCCTTTCTTTTCCTCAGAAACCACAGAAGTTAGATGGTTTTGCTTTGGTTTTAAAACAATCTCAATAATAAGAGTAATTAACTTATTCACCCTGCAGGGATGCTACAATCACCATCTTATTTGTAACATTATTATTCTTACTATTACTGTTATTACTATTATTACTATTATTATTACAAGGTACACTCAGATGGCTGATGGGCAGAAGACCAGGGAGTGGCCAGGTGTTGGCTGTCTTCTTTTACAGACGTGGCCACTGAGGCCCAGGGAGCGCGCGGCTTACTCAAGGCCCTGTCCTAGTTGTGAAAGAGCCTGGATCGGAGCTGATACCCGTTGGCCCAGAGATTTGGGCAGAGCCTGGTCCCCAGGGTGGCATAAGTCACCCCACCCAGCAGGGCAGCCACAATGCAATCAGCACAGGCATGCAAGCCCTCCCACCTCCCTCCCCCGCCCCTTCTCAGACTCCTTATCTTTTGGGAGGCCCTTTCCTGACATTTGTGTTGGGTTTTGTTTCTTTGAGGAGTTAATGATTCCCGCTGCCTGAAACGCTCTTTTCATACCCAAATGGCTAAATCTCCCACCCTTTTCAAGTCTTGACTCAAATCTGACCTTCTTAAGGAGACCCCAACCCTCATTTAATGTGCAGCCTCTCCACACACACCCTGCACCCCAGCCCCCTCCCTTGTCCTTTTCTATAGCTTTTATCGGTCAACCAGCCCTCGTGGTCTAGTGGTTAAGATTCGTGTTTTCACGCAGCAGCCTGGGTCTGTTTCCCGGTCAGAGAACCACAACACCTGTCTGTCGGTTGTCATACTGTGGCGGCTGGATGTTGCTGCGATGCCAAAAGCGATGTGACTGGTATTTCAAATCCCAGCAGGGTCACCGTGGTGAACAGGTTTCAGCGGAGCTTTCAACCTGGGAAGAAGGACCTGGCCACCCACTTCGGAAAGAGACTGGCCATGAAGATGCTGCGACTAGCAACGGAGCATTGTCTGACACAGCACCAGAAGATGAGAAGGTGGCACAGAAAGATCAGGCAGGGCTCTGCTGTACACAGGGTTGCTAGGAGTTTGAATCGATGGCACCAAGAAAAAATTATCAACCAAGTACTTGCCTCCCCTACTAGAACGTGAGCTCCGTGAGGACAGGGGTCTTTTGTTCACTGACGTGCCCCAAGTGTGCAGAGGCCCTGGCCACGGTAGATGTTCAGTAAACACTGGTTGAAATGGAAATCGTTCAAAGCTGTCCTTGCTGCTCATCAGCTCAGATCGTAAGAACCTCAGCACAAGGACCGTGTCCTTGCCCCAGGCCCTCAGTGCCCAGCACACAGGGAGGCCCTCGGGTTTAAAGTAAACTCTAATCTGTATAAAAACGTCAGAAGAGGAGGTCTTAGGGATAACTTTTCCCCCTTACTTCTTTACACTTTTATTTCATTTCTAAATGCCCTGGGATGTGAAAATAACAAATTAAGCTAAAATAAAATTCTGAGCAGGGGCAGAGGACCCCAGTGTGACTTGCTTTGGACCCCATGTGCACCCCGTGTGACCCTCATTGTCCAGCGTATAACCAGTGGAAGGAAAGAGCCTGGAAAACTCTGAACACTTTTCTCAGGGCCCGGGGACAGGAAACCAGCCTGGTGGAAAGGGGCCAAGTCCCTCTTGCTTCAGAGAAAAATGGGTTCGGAGAGATTTTGAGACATCATAAGACTACTTTCATGCACATGAAAGAATGTGCTGATTGGCAGTTTGCTGTCTCTACAGGTAACAGAGCAAGAGAAAATGTGCCTATTTTTGAGTATGAGAGAGTTCACTGAGATTTAGAAAGAATGCCTTCTTTAGAAGAACATGAAACACCAAGAGAATATAACCAGGGAAAATTTGAGGCTCCAACTCTGGAGTAAAATATCTTGTTTGTTTTTGGTGAGGATCGGCCCTGAGCTAACGTCTGTTGACAATCTTCCTCATTTTGCTTGAGGAAGATTGTCGCTGAGCTTGACACAGGCTCAACACAAGGCTGGCATAAGGGAAGCCATATAGTAGAAAAGAACCATATTGTAACTTTGAATGATCTCTGGCTAACTCAGACATGCTCTGTAGATTTTAGGGCCCCTTCTAGCTGCTATAAGTTGATAACTTTGTTCTTTCTTTTTGATATATACATTTGTGTGTGTGTGTGAGGAAGATTGGCCCTGGGCTAACACCTATTGCCAATCTTCCTCTTTTTGCTTGAGGAAGAGTGGCCCTGAGCTATCACCTGTGCCAATCTTCCTCTATTTCACATGGGATGCCGTCACAGTGTGGCTTGATGAGTGGCGCCATGTCTGAGCCCGTGATCCAAACCTGCAAACTACAGGCCACCGAAGCAGAGTGTGTGAACTTAACCACTATACCACCAGGCTGCAAATAACTGTATTCTTTTGAGTTCCCTAGAAATGTGATGACCCCTCGGCAGAGAATCTGTGCCGATAACCATCATCCATGACAACTGAAAGATCAGTATAGGGTCTCTGATGCATATCCAGTAAAACAAAAGACTAAAGGGAACTAAGACCAGATGTCTGCCTCCACCGGGAGATCAGATAGATGCCCCCACCAGAAGAGCAAATGCCTCCCCCACCTGGAGACCAGCCCCCTACATAACTGGTCTTCGTTCTGTGAGATGGCTCTTTCAGACATTAGTCAGCCATCTTCCCCCTTGCTAGCAAGCCATAATAAAAAACCCTTTCTCTCCTACCACATTGCCTCTTGACTATTGGCATGTCTTGCGGCGGGCAGATGCCCCCCCCCCCCCGCCTTGGGCGTTAACAGGCTAACAGCTGTGCCAATCTTCCTCTATTTTGTATGTGGGATGCCACCACAGCATGGCTTGATGAGCAGTGTGTAGGTCTTCACCTGGGATCTGAAGCTGCGAACCCTGGGCCGCTGAAACGGAACATACAAACTTAACCTCTGTGCCACCGGGCCAGCCCCTAAAATATCTTTTGATTAAAAAAAGCAGACAAATAAAGTTCTGACACCCATAGGACAAAGAGGATGTTCCTCTTCCCAATTCCTAAGGCTTGTAAATGTCAGAGTCATACAGGGGCAAGAAAATGGAGCGGTTGAGAGCTGGGGCTTAGACTAAGACTGCTTGGATTCAAACCTGCTACTTCCTAGCTGTGACATCAGGCAAGTTATTTAACCACTTGTGCCTCAGTTTTTCTGTCTTCTAAATGGGGTAATATTACACCAACCTCCTAGGAACACTGAGGACTGAACAAGCACATCCATGTGAAGACCTGGCATGCGGCAATAAAAAACAGAGCCAGTCACCCAGTCCGTGCCCTTGCTCTCACCATGCAGCTGTGGTTAAATTAGAAGTCCTCAAATGTATATGCCATTTCCCAGAGGCAAAGGGCTGGAATAGGGACCAAAAGGGTATCTTAATTGAGACAAAAGCTACAAGGAGACACAGTAGATCTGGAAACTGAAGGATGGGAAACTTGGGGGCAGGTGGCAGCGAGAGAGTGGACAATCAGGAAGTCAAGAAGGAAAAACAGCAGAAGCAAAACCTTCCCAAGAAATCTTAAACCCATTTTCTTTGATCTTGGGTGGGGAGGGGCCTACTATGTGCCAGGCAGGGTGTGGGTGTGAGACCTGATCCTCGTGCAACTCTACCAGGTTGGCCTTTATCATCCCACCCAACAGGTGAGATCAAGGCTCAAGGCCGGCTGGTAAAGAGGAGGGAGCCAGGACACACCAGGTGTCTGTCCAGCTCTGTTCAAAAGGCCAGGTGTAATTGTAGTAATAATAACTCACGTGCAGATGTGAGCAGGCACAGCTCTAAGCACTTTTCACATATTAACACGTCAGCCTCTCACAGTGCACTGGGGATTTTACTGATGAGGAAGCTGAGGGGAGAAAGTGACGGGCTGAGGCCCAGCTCCAGGGATGCAGACCAGAGGGGACCTCTCCAATCCAGGACAGGCTGCCAGAGCTCAGGCTGAGGTGGGCTCCGGTAGGACTGACTCTAGGAGGGAGAGAGTCCAGACTCAGGCCCCATCAATCCTGTCACCACCCAGCGGGCAGAGCTGGCTTGTTACAACACAAGTCAGATCATGTCTTCCCGCCTCCAGACCCTCCAAAGGCTGAGCCAACTAGTCAAGCACAATTTCTCCCTGGCAGAAATTTCCATTTCAGGCCTCTTAATCCTGGCCTCAAAATTTCCCTGGGAGGAACTTCTCTGATAGGATCCATCAACAGCATCTCCTACTCTGCGGTGTGTTTGTGAAGTGGAGATAGGAAAAACCGCACAATGAGCGTGTGACACAAGACCCCGCAGAGGTCCAAGTCCCAGAGATAAGCAGGCCCTAGAGACGCCTGACCTCTTGCTTTCGTCCCCCAAAGAGGATAGTCGTTAATTCAGGGTAGCCACAAAGGATGAGGTTAGGGTCAGCCCTGATTGCCCTCCCCAGACAGGGGGAAACAGAAGGCAGGGCCACTCCCTGCCTGGCCCAGCGTGCTCTGTATCTCCTACTCATGGCTGTCCCACCCCTTTCCCCGCTCTGGCCCATCCACACACTGTCCTGATGCAATGCCCCCAGCATGAAAGCTCCATGAGGGCAGGGGCTGGGTCTGATCACCAGGGGAGCTGTATGTGCCTGGCACACAGCAGGCTGTTGTTTTTGCGCACAAGACCCAGCTGGATCCAACACGTAGAGTATACAGCAGGGAAACTGAGAGCAGGACTGGGCTGAGCTGCCTGTGTTGACATCCTTGCTCTGACAGTTCTAACTGAATGCCTTGTGGAGCCTTTAAACTTCCTGTACTCCAGGGTCTGCATTTGTTAAGATGGGGTAACACTACCTCCTTAAGAAGGATGTTCGGAGGATTCAGGGAGTTGAAACAGGAAGCTCTCCAGTAGTAAGCACTCAACGGTTGTTAGCTGTTAGTTAGCGTTTACTACATTTAGCTGCATGATACAGGGCAAATCACATCTCTGAGTCTTGGTTTTTGTTCCTGTAGGTAGGAATATCGTCTGCCTCACAGGGTTGTTGGGAAGATTGTAAGAGGACATCGTGTGTGGAGAGCTTAGTGCACTGCTTGGAAAACAATCAGCAGGAAGTCAGTCATTCACTGTGCTGCATTCCATTCTTTCAGGGTCTTGCTAGTTGAGTGACCAACTGGCTGGCTATATAATTAATATCAGTGTCCAGGTAGACTCTCTAGCAGAGAATCGCTCTGGGCCTCCCTTGCTAGGGGCGCATCAGGAACAGCTCCCGGATGCACTATCCCCCGACTTGATTCTGTGCTTGCTCACCCCCAGAGCTGAGTCACCTTGTGGTTCTTTTTCCATTGGAGAAATGACTCAGAGAGGCTCCCTTTCCCGATCTGGGCCTGAGCAGAAGCCCTCAAAGCCCTACCCTTGAGGAGGAACTAACGGTGGCATTTCAGGCACAGGATGGCTGCTGAGGGAATGTTCAGAGGAAGAACTTTTCCCAGTTATCAAATGCCAACCCAACCCAAAAACACCCCACTTGCTCCTTGTCCACAGCCAAGTGGTCCCCTGTGCTGACATAAAGGCCCCAGTGAGGCTGGCAGAGTCTTGGACCTTCTCACCAGGACCCCAGAAAAGGAAAGATGGCAGCGAATGCCCCACTCCCAGCTCCACAGGGGCCCACACTTGGAGCAAGAGGGAGGTCAACCTGCGGTTATCGATTCTGAGTCCCAGCCCAAAGGGGATGTCAGTTAGGCAGCCACTCCTCCCTGAGGGCAGACCTTTATCACCCTTGCAGGACTCACAGCCCAGAATGGGGGTCCCTTGTGGACAAATGGTTTTTCCCTCCTCTCTTGTGATTTTATTCACACACAAAAAAACCTAGAAGTAAAAAAAATTTTTTTTTTTAATTCTTTGGTTGTACATTTGCCAAACCACTGTAACCGAAAAGAACTGACACATGCAATCAAGATGAGAGGTCACAGTACTTAAACTTTTCCTTTGGTTGGTGATTTGTGGATCAGATGTGATTCTCTTCCCAAGTCTTTTTCTCCTCCAATCAAAAGGCCTGAGAACCTTCAAAAAAGCCCTACACCTTTGGTACGAGCTGTCCACTGAGCCGCTAGTTCAGCAAGTATTTATCCAGCACCTACTATGTGCTAGGTGTGGGGTCATGGGGGAGAGGCGTGAACAAAACAGACCCCGCCCTTGAGGAGCTCCTTCCAGCTGGGACAAGCAAAGGGCTTCGGCCACCAAATCCTGGTTCTGTCTATCATGGGACACTGCCACAGAGGTTTGGTTTTTGTATTATAATGATGATGCAACAGTTAAAATTTAAGAAAAACCTTGAAGAGTCACTGCCCATAAGCTCATTGCCTTAGCACGACTATTTCCAACGGCCTTTGCCTTTTAGTTCCTCATTGCATCCTATGTGTCATGTATTATAGCGTTAGCTGTAATCACACATTCTTGCAGGGTAATATTTTTCCACCATGTGTGTTTTTGTATATTCCTGCCTAGTCTTCATAATTAGCTTTTTCAAAAGGCTTCATGCTATTCCATCCTGGTTCCTGTGCCAGAATTACAAACTCTTCCCCTATTCTTGGACTTCCACCTTTTTTTTTGGAGTGGTGGAAAACAGTGCAGAGCTCATTGACTCAGTGATGCCGGTGGAGCACCTGCCCCATCCAGGTCCTGTCCTGGGAGCATCAGGGCCCCGGAGGCCACCAGTGAATCAGAGAGGTCAGAGTCTTCCTGGCCCTTAAAGTCCCAAGGAACTCTAGCAAACCATTTCAGTAAAATGCAACGACACCCTGGAAGACACACGAAGTGAATCAGACTAAAAAGCCCCAGCAAAAGGGATTCAAGTCTGAGGGGCCCAAAAGAATTATACATTTCCAGAATGACTGAAGTAAAGTGTTTGAGGAAGTTCCAGCTCCCAAGTTTCAGTCCCAGCAGAGCTGAAACTATCTCCACACAAAGTTGTGTTTCTGAATGGCGACCCCTCTGATCTTACTGGTGACCGAGGGAAAACCCACCTTTCTTTCAGAATGAACTCCCTAACCCTGTTGACCAGCCAGGAAACCCCAGACTCCCCTCCTATCGATGGGAGAGCTGGTTCAGGCCTGTGTCCGGCAGGGCAGTGTTACTGAGTAGGGTGGCCTCTCTCTGGACTGACCTTTCTCCTCTCCACTTTTCACTCCAAACAGAGGGCGGGAAAGGAGCCCCAGAAAGAGAGCCATGGCTTAGATTTCCTCATTAACTGACTTTCCACGATTTCCTTAGAAATTAAAGAACACATACTCACTTACTCTATCCCACCTAGACTGTCTCTCCCGTAAAACCCCACTCTCTGGTCCCCACCATACCCCAGCTGTCAGAAACTGATGTAGGAGAAAACCCAGAGGTACACAGCCCAGCTGGAGACTCCAGGCCTCAGACAGCCCGGGGCAAGTTTATGTGCTTGTGGGTTCTCCCTCTTCCTCTAGACTCCGAGGCCCCACACGACCAGCTGTGCACCCAATAGGGTGGGAGGAGGGATGCTTACTGGTCAGATTTGCCCTTCTGGAAGCTTCCACAAGGTAGAATTCTTTCTCCCCTCCAGGGCTGGCTCCAAAGGCTGTCTCCAGTGCTTGGTAAGCCTTGGGGGATTTGGCAGAGCATTTATAGGATCATGCTGTATTGTGAAGGACAGTTTACTGGCTCCCACAAAGCCTTGAGGTCCAAAGGCAGGCACAGGTCTCACAGTGACAGCTTGGTCAGTACCCTGGAATCAGTGAATAAGGTGCTGTCTCTGAAAGCTTCATCCCCTTCCAGTCTTTATTAGACAGGAGATACAGGACAAGGACACCCAAATCCAGTCCTGTCCTAGTGATGGGACGACAGCAGGACCCTCCCCACCAGCAGAGGGCCACATACTAAGAATACTAGGCTCTTTGGTCTGAATTTCTCTGGTTTTAACACATTTCAGAAAATGAAACCTCTCACTAGACTCAGCTCAAAGGAAGGGGTTCCCCAATGGTACTCAGTAGGTGCTGAATAAATGCATGTCTTTTTTCTTGGCAAACCCTAGGAGGGTGGGGGGATGTCTGCAGAGATTCTGCAGACTGTAGCCAGAAAGAGCCTTACAGAGGAGGAGCCCAGAAACACTAGCACCTGGTTCTCAAACTTGGCTGAACACTGGGGAGCTGGAGCTTTAAGAAACTCTGACGTCGGGGCAATGGGTGGATGGATAGATGGGTGATAAAGCAAGCAGAGTCACCAGCCATGGCAGAATCTAGGTGGTGAGTATGTGGCTGTTCACACTTGAACATTTTCATAATGCAATGTTGGAGGGAAAATCCTGATGCCTGGTCCCACCCCAGAGATGGATTTAATTCGCGCAGCCTGTGCATTGAGAGTTGCAAGGCTCCAAGGTGATTCTACTGTCCAGCCATGGTTTAATCCTCTTGCTCTGGTCTGGGCCAAGGGTGGTCCAGACCAGCAAAATGATCATCACTTGAGAACTTGTTGGAAATGTGAATTCTGGGACCCCAAAAAGATCCTCAGAATCACAAACTCTGGGGGTGGACCCAAAAATTGGTATTTAACAAATTTCCAGCGATTCTGGTGTATGCTAGCTAAATAAAGTTGGCTGCACATTGGAATCCCCTGGGGAATTTTGGGGGGGGGGGGGGGAAATAAACAAGATTCCAGAACCAGCCTCAGACCTCCTGAATTAGGCCTTAGGAGCTTTTTTATAAGCTCCTCAGTGATTCTGATATTAACCAAGATTTAGGCCCAGGCCCCTCCTCACATCAGTCAGGAGCTGAGCCCCTTGGAGGGCTGTGCCTTGGCCAAGACTGCACAGCATCTCAGAGGAGGAGAGGGATTAGGACCAGGTCTCTTGGCTCCTTACTCCACAGCTCTCCCCACTTGCCGCCTCCCATGTATTACTCATTATTTATGTCGATCAACTGGTCTTGTGGGAGCCCAGGCTTACAAGCTCCCTTATTCTAGCCTCTTAGTTCTCAAACTTTCCTGCACATTGGGATCACCAATGCTTTAAAAGACCCAGAAAGCTTTCTCTGAAATAAATGGGATACAAGAAATGTCCTCGGTATCATTCCATCTCCATCGCAACCCCTTCTCTCTCTAAGCCTGAGCCCAGCCTCTGGTGGGTGAGTGAGAAGGGAGTTCTGTGGCTCCCTGATAATCACTAATTTTGCTCAATCCACCTTATGAACCAGCTGCCTTTGTGGAATCCTAGCACAAGAAGTAGAGCTAGCGTCCTGCTCTGCCACCAGCTTGCCCTCTACTCCTGAGTGGTTACCTCGGTTCCCTTGAGTTCATGAAGGAGCCTGGAGAAGTCATTAAAAAGAGTGACTGGCATAGAACTCCTTCTCACCTTCCTTGTCTAAAAAGACTCAGTACATAGTGTCCTCAGTGTCCCGTGAAGGGCAACTGGGAAAGAGGGGAAGAAAATGAGGCAAGAGAAGAGCCACAGACTCCAGGGGAGGGAGGTTCCTCAGAGTAAGCATTTCACTTTCCTATGAGCCCAGCACGTGGCAGGAGCCCTCAACATTAGATAGGAAAAGTGCCCTGCCTGATGCAGAAGCAATCTCGGGCGTCTGCTGCCCTCAGGGCAATCCAATGGGACAGGGGACAGTCCCTCCTCCTGAGCGTATCACCAAGTTCCAGAGGAAGGAGCTAACAGGATGGTGGTGATCAAAGTGGATCGGGGTCCTCCTCTTATAGAAGAGGAAACTGAGGCTCAGAAAATGAAGCAACTTGCCCTAGGTCATACCCCAGGCAAAGAGAGCGCCAGAGTTTGAACGCAGCTCTGTCTCCAATGGCCAGGCCCATTCAGCTTCTAAGTAACCAAAGACAGATCCAAGCTTCTGGGCTCCAACTCTGGTGCTCTTTCCCAATAGCCACTGTCAGATAACGCAGGAAGGTCTCAAAGCTAATGAAAGTCACCGCCCAGCTCTCCTCTCAGCTTTCTCAGCCTTGGGTCCACTCTTCCTTTCTCACTTGCTCCCAGCCCTTTGATGTGGGTCTGTCTGGGCCAAGGTGACTGAAGTCTAAAATACAAGGATCTGCCTGGTGATTTTTTTAAAGGAATGGACCTTGTTGTGTTCCAAACCAAACCACCCCCCAGGAGAATCACTAGTCGGAAATGGAAGGAAACTTTGGACTTCTAGCCACTCACCTCTCTCTGGCTCCTGTCCCTGCCCTGCTGCACTGCCAAGGACCAGAGCTGAGCAAGAGGTTGGATTTCTTGACACCTGGCAAAGTCAAAAAGGGAAAGCTTGAGTCTTTTACATACAATAGGACCATCTTCAGGTCAGCTGACAGTCTGGTCCAACGGAAGGCTCAGAGAGCGCTTCTCAAGGTCTGCCCAATCCAGAAAGCACAGATCCTGGAAGATTATCCTGGAGGCACAGGACAGTCAGGTGATGGATCCAAAGTCCTCAGTCCTTTTTGGGCTAGGATTAACTTTTGCATTTGTGACTTGATAAAAAGAGCACTGGAATTAAGTAGAGGAGATGTTTCACTTATCAATCCAGTAATCTATTCATTCATTCCTTATCCATTCATTCATTCATTCACTAAATAGTGTCAGGGCATCTGCTATGAGCCTGGCATTGCTATATACTAGGAAAATGGTAACATGACACCCCAAGGAATTCAGTTATAATTTTCTCAAAGGAGTCTATGCCCCTCAAAGTGTTCTTACCTCCTAAAGCCTTTATAGAAACTCCTTAAGACATTGATGAACCCTCCTCTCAGAAAAATGACTACAACCATAAAATTATTCACATAATTTTAGCAGTTTTAATGAATGCCCAGAGTTAGCTCTGCCAGTCTGATGACTTCTACCTTGGATCTTCTACCAATTCTCCTGGGCACATTCTTTCCCTCTGGTAGGCCTCAGATTCCCCATCTATAATGTGAATTCTCTTGACTCCCTGATAGATGACTAGATAAAGAAATTGTGGTATATAGATATGATGGAATACTATTCAGCCATAAAAAGAAGGAAATTTGTCATTTGTGACAACACGGATAGACCATGAGCTTTATGCTAAGGGAAATAAGTCAGACAGAGAAACACAAGTACTGTATGATCTCACTTATATGTGGAATCTGTCAACGAAAATAATCCACAACCAATCTATAAGTGAAAATTTGGGTGAGTTTATTCTGAGCTGAAATCTGAGGACCATGGCCTGGGGCCTTTCTTCCCGAAGGAAGAAAGGGCACCAAAGAAATGAGGTGTACAGAGTGGTTATATACCCCCAAAGAGGGTGCTTTACATATGATTGAAATGTCCCTCCCACAATAGTCACAAGATTGCCCTGTCGGCACAGCGCTTGATGGACACAGCAGGTAGTGGGTCTACCATCTTGGTGGGCGTAGCAGGAGGCAAGTCTATTGTCCCGAGCTGGGCCGGTCACAGGTGAGCACAGCAATCAGTTTCTAGCCTAAGGAAAGATGCTTAATCCTTAAAGAGATGCCAAAGTTGGGAGGGGCAGGGAGGTTGCACCTTTATCTCAAGGGCCTTTGCTCTTGCCATAGGGAATCTCTAAAGCAGATATACAATGCATGCTCAACAGCCTCGGTCAGGCCCTTTTGGAAAGACAAGGTCAGGCCGAATTAGGTTTATACCACATGGCTTCCTCATATTCTCCAATATATCCTATTGCTTGCCATTTTTATTTGTCAAATCTAAAAACAAAACCAAACAAAGCAAATCCCGCAGGCTTATAAAGAACAGATTCTTCCATTCAGTAAGTTGCCTTTTCATTTTGTGATGGTTTCCTTTGCTGTGCAGAAGTTTTTCAGTTTGATGTAGTCTCATTTGCTTATTTTTGCTTTTGCTTTTGGTGTCAAATTTTTAAAATCGTCTCTGGGGCCGCCTCCGTGGCTGAGTGGTTAAGTTCGAGTGCTCCTCTGTGGCGGCCCAGGGTTCAGATCCTGGGCGCGGACACGGCACCGCTCGTCAGGCCACGTTGAGGTGGGGTCCCACAACTAGAAGGACATGCAACTAAGATATACAACTGTGTACAGGGGGGGGTTGGGGAGATAAAGCAGAAAAAAAATAAAAAATAAAAAAAATAAAATCGTCTCTAAGACCTGTGTCAAGGAGCTTACTGTCTATGTTTTCTTTTAGGAGTTCTTTTAGGAATTTTATCTATTTTGAGTTAATTTTTGTGTATGGTGTGAGGTAGTGGTCCAGTTTCCTTCTTTTGCTCATGGCTGTCCAGTTTTCCCCTCGCCATTTATTGAAGAGACTATCCTTTCCTCATTGTATATTCTTGGCTCCTTTGTCAAAAATTGATTGACTGTTTATGCGTGGAAAACCCCTCATTTTTCAAACTATGCCCAGACCCCCAAATTCTCTACAAAATTTAATAAGTAGTCAACCTAAATTTATGCAGAACTTAGTATGTTGTTGACAAATAAAAATGGCAAGTAATAGGATATATTGGAGTATGTGAGGAAGCCATTTGGTGTAAACCTAATTCGGCCTGACCTTGTCTTTCCAAAAGGGCCTGCCGGAGGCCGTTGAGCATGCATTGTATGTCTGCTTTAGAGATTCCCTATGGCAAGAGCAAAAGGCCCTTGAGATAAAGGTGCAACTTCCCTCCCCCTCCCAATGTTGGCGTCTCCTTAAAGATTAAGCATCTTTCTTTAGACTGGGAACCAATTGCAGCGCTCATCTGTGACCGCCCAGCCCGAGGTAACACACCTGCCACCCCGCTGCGTTCACTGAGACAGCAGACCTATCTGCTGTTTCCATCAATCACTGTGCTGACAGAGCAGCCTCGTGACTATTGTAAAAGGGACATTTCAATCATATGTGAAACATACTCTTTGAGGGTATATAACCACCCCGTGTACCCCCACTTCTTGGAGTGCTCTGTTCCTTTGTGGAAAGACTCTCCTGGGTTATAATCCTGAGATTTAAGCTCAGAATAAACTCACCCAAATTTTCATTTATAGATTGGTCATGGATTATTTTCGTGGACATTGTTTTCACTTCTACTGATTTTTTGAGATGTAATTCACATATGATAATATTCACCCTTTTAAATTCAGTGGTTTTTAGGACATTTACCACTATCTAATTGCAGCACATTTGCATCACTTTGAAAAGAAACCCTGTACCCATTAGCATCACTCCCATCCCCCTCCACCCAGCCCCCATCAACCACTAATCTACTTTCTGTCTCTGTGGATTTTTCTGCTCTGGATATTTCACGTAATGCAGTCATGCAACGTGTGGCCTTCTGTGACTGGCTTCTTTACTTAGCACAATATTTTTGAGTTTTACCCATCTTGTAGCATATATCAATATTTCCTTCCTTTCATGGCCGAATGATAGTCCATCGCATGGATATACTTCATTTTGTTTATCCATTCATCAGTTGATGGGCATTTGGGTAGTTTCCACTTTTTGCTTATCATGGTAATGCTGCTATGAACATTCACGTACAAGTTCTTGTGCGGACATACAGTGTGTTTTCATTTCTCTTGAGTACCTCCCCAGGAGTGCGATTGCAGGGTTTTATGGAAACTCTGTGTTGAACTCTGTGTTGAGGAACCACTGGACTGTTTTCTAACGTTTCACCTCTGTTCTCATCCTCATGTTGCTGATGAAGAAACAGGTGGGAGGAAGTGAGGTGATTTGATCGTATTCTCCGCTGAGTGGGCACCCGTGGGATGGATGGGGTTGCTCATAGAAAGGAATGCTCTTTCCCTCAAGTGCCTTTCATCCATTCTTCAAAACTTCTGAGTGCCTTCTGTGCGCCAGGCACTAGCCTGGGTGCTGGAATTACCCCTGAGAGCAAGACAGCAACCCCTGCCCTCCCAGAGACACAGTGTGGGCGGGGAAACAGACAGAAGCGAATGATTACAATTCTGATAAGTGTAATGGCAAAGTCTACAAGAGGGTATTGCTTAACTTAGCCCGTCCTTTGGGTAAGGAGTAAGAGCTTAGAGCCAGCTAGCCCGGGTTCAAATCCCTGTTCCCCGGGTACTAGCTGGGGGACCTGCGAAGCTCCACAGCCCCTCTATGTCTCTGTTTCCCATGTGGAAGTGAGCAGAACGATGGCACCTGCCTTGAGGGGTATAAGATGGACTCAATGCATCAAAACCTGTAAAGCCCTGAAAACCTGGCTCTGGTGAACCCCAAATAAATACTAGCTGTTGAGGTTGCTGCGATACTGTCTATATCTTACCCATCATCTAGGGGAATGAGTCCTGGTCCCTCCAACTTGCACTGCTTCCCACTGCAATTCCCCACCACAGCCTCATACACACAGCTCGGCCAGAATTAACCAGAATTCCCACAGTGCTCTGTTCCAGCATCCTGCAGTTCAGGCCATCTGGTTTGAGGCTCCAATTAGAATCCTCGATGGGGCTGGCCCCGTGGCCGAGTGGTTAAGTTCGCGCGTTCCGCTGCAGGCGGCCCAGTGTTTCATTGATTCGAATCCTGGGCACGGACATGGCACTGTTCATCAAACCACGCTGAGGCGGCATCCCACATGCCACAACTAGAAGGACCCACAACGAAGAATATACAACTATGTACCGGGGGGCTCTGGGGAGAAAGAGGAAAAAATAAAATCTTTAAAAAAAAAAAGAATCCTTGAATTCTGGGCTCCTCATTGTACAGAGAAATAAATGCTTCATCTTTTCTTCTTAACCAGATTGCGAGCTCCTTGAAGCCAGATTTTCTCACTCCTGTACTGCGAAAAAATTTCGTTGAGAAAAACAAGTGGCAACAAAGTAACAGGGTGGGTGGTGGGGCCACAGGAGGACCGGCTCTGGAATCAGACAGACCTGGGTCATGAGCCCCGCTCTGCCACCTCAAGTCGCCTCACTTGGACAGGTTGCTGAGACCCTCTGAGCCTCCTTTTCCCATCTGTGAAATGCGGGTAGTGCCAGCTGCCGCTCAGAGCTGTGGCGGGGACCTGCAGGGAGCTGAGCGGTGCTTGCTCGTGCGCGGTAGACGCTCAGTAGCTGGCGGTTGCCACTAGTCTGTCAGGGCCGTGCTGCAGAGGAGCCCCAGCCCAGCCCGGGCAGCATGCCCGGAAGAGGCAGCCAAGCACAGGAAGTACACGAGGTCAAAAGGAAAATGAGCTCTCAGAAATGTCCTCTGATCGCTACGGTGTACACTGGGTCGAATGGAACACAATTTGCTGTCGGGCTTTCTTCCTCTCCTAATCCCATAGATGCTTCTTTTGCTATTTTTATTAAACCAACAGGAACTGAAAGGATTCATTTAACTGTATCCAATGAACCATTAAGAAATGCATATGAACAGAGATTGTGTAATTCCCAAACTGCCATGCCTCATCATCGGCTCCCCGGTCCGAGAAATACTACAGCTCCTCAACTACACTCTGTTCCTAAGAAATTTCCTGGGTTGGTTTGACACGTTACTCAAGAGTTATGACAGAGGATATAAAAAACTCCTCCCACTCCATGCTGTCCTTCAAAGGTGACCACACGTGGGATAAACATATATAGAAAAGCTATGTGGGGAGGGTCATTGTCTCTGCAAGTCTCATGGTACCTGAGCCTCCTGGGCTGTTGAAAAGAGGTCATGGCAGCTCCTGCTTCATCTCTGTTTAGTATTCAGAGGTATTTATAAATCAAGAGAATTTTGCACAGAAGGAGCCTCCAAACATAATTCTAGACCCAGAGAAATCTCACTCATTTTGGCAAGGGTGGAGATGAAATTTACCTTTACTTACCAAACTCTTGAGATCAAGTGAATGAATCATGCAAACAAGACCGAGGGGGGGAGATTTCTTAATTTAAGAAGACTTGAGAGGGGCTGGCCTGGTGGTGCAGTGGTTAAGTTCGCCAGCTCCACTTTGGTGGCCTAGGGTTCATGGGTTCAGATAACGGGTGTGGACGTACACACCGCTCATCAAGTCATGCTATGGCGGCATCCCACGTACAAAATAGAGGAAGATTGGCACAGATGTTAGCTCAGTGACAATCTTCCTCACAAAAAAATAAAAAAGAAGAGAAAACTTGAGAATAAACTTTTTTAAGACCACAGTTTAGTCGAGACATGCTGATTATAAACCATCCTTACCTAAATTCCCGTTTTCAAATATTCACTAAGACAGTTTCTTCACTAATCAGCCTGTATTTTGCCCCAGATTAGTCAACTTGACCATGAAATTAAAAAATTGGTTGGAGGCTGGAAAAGGGAGTTGGCCTTTCTTTGGTGGTGGCAAAAATTGGGGAATGCAGAAGAAAAGGAGAGAGAGGAGAAGAAAAAACAGAGGAGAGGAATGAACTGGTCCACCCAGAACTGACTTTAAACAGAAAGTAACCTGACCCTAGACAGTGAAAACTGGGAACAGAACTCTTGAATCCACGCACTCCTACAGACACTACTAAGCCCTGCCCATATCAGTCACCCAGGCCTTTGCCCCAGACTCTTCAGAATGACATATTTTCTGAATCAATAGCCAGGACCCACAACAGAAGGGAAACAGCATATCTGAAATGAACACTGACTCAGAAAACCCAAGGCCTCTGGGCAGAGCTCTCTCAAACCTCAGCCTTGGCTACCTGCCACCTGAATTCCTCTCAAGCCCTCTGGGGGTTCGGTCAGCCCCGACTCTGGGAGGCTCAGCTCACCAAAGCACAGTGCCCACCCTTTCCCCCTTGTTGGTAGGTGGAGGCAGTTGGGAGATTGTGGGTGATCCTCTACTTGTTTCTGGGAGGTTCCTTTTGTCACCGGCAGCCCCTCCACTATTGCCAAGAGGTATCTGGGGAGGGGTGTCTGTCCTGCGCTGCTCAGCTTATGTTGAGAAGACACCATTTCCAGGCAGCCCAGGCAGGAAAGCCTTTGGCCCACGTTCCTTTCAGACTTCAGCAAGGCGGACACTGTGGGGTCCACCGTGGGTTGGTTCTTGTTAAATCCTGAAACCTTTCCCTGCTTGAGGAGGAAGGTCCTAGATATAGAAGAGGCTGGAAGACTCTGCACCTTCCCCCAGGTTGTGCCTCAGGGAGAAAACCTGCCGGTCCTTTGCAGTGGAATCAAGATTTCAGAGGGAGCGTGAGAACCAGGGAGAAGTAGAGGCCTCTGCCACCTTTCATGCCCGTGGTGTCCTGCATTTATTTCTACCAGTCAGTTTCCCTGCTATGGTGTGGAACCGAAAGTGTGGTCTACCCTCCATCCCACTTCCTCCTCTCCAAGGGAGACAGTAAAAGGAGGGGAGAGGGCATCAGACTAAGCCAGCAGGGACCCGGGGTCCTGGCTCTGCCACCAGCTGAGCAATGGATTGTGGGGAAAGTCTCTAGCTTTATTTCTTCCTCCTCCAAACATGGGGTTTCCACACTTTGGGTGAGAATCTCTGAAATGGCATGTAGAATTTAAATAATACACATGAATTCTCCTGGGGAGAAGGGTCTGTGGGCTGAAAGAGTCCCCCGACCCCATGAGGATAAAAGGTCATGTGTAAGGGCCCTGTTCTCTGACTCGGGGCATTTCCTGGGCTCGCCATTTGACAGACTTTTACACAGGGTCGTACCTCAGTGACCTCCCACTCGCAGCCCAGCCATCTGCCCCGGGCTCTCTGATTCCCCTCCAGGACTCCCGCCACCCACAATTACAATTCTCTTTGTTTCTCAAAGCCTTGTTTTTGGCTGCTGAGCCAAGAGGTCAAGTTCCCCCATGATGACACCGCCACCTCTCAACAACTGGTCACCAGTGTGCGTGCCTTCCGCCGGCATGTCCGCAGGGGTCGGGGGAAGGATTCCAAGGACGCTGTTGTGAGCTGGGCAGTGAACACTCTTCTCCATCCAAGACCTTCCTCCTCAAGCAGAGAAAGCATTCAGGATTTTAACAAGAACCAACCCACAGTGACCCAGAGTGCTTGCCCCCGCTGAAATCTGAAAGAAAAGTGGGCCAAAGGCTTTTGCATCCAGGCTGCCAGGAAATGGTATCTTTTCAGCATGAGCTGAGCAGCCCAGGAAGTGAACCAGACTCCTCTCTCCAGCTCTTCCCTGTGCCTCTACTTCTTGTTTCCACTAAACAGCTGTGGTCCCACTGAGCCACGCACCAACAGCCCAGGAACGGGCAGGAGAGTGTGGAAGCGGCATTTACAGTTAACCCAGCTGATTGTGATTTGCTCTGCCCACCTACACCAGCCCTCAGCTCCACACCTTTATAAGCTTTCCATCTCTTCCAACTCTGAGTTCTTAGCTCTGACTCCCTCCCGGGCTGTGAGCTCCCTGGGGCAGGGACTGTGTCTGGGTCAGCCTTGGGTGCCCCGTGTCTGCTGAATTGGAGAAGGGCACTCAAGGAGGGCCAACGGGAATCGAGGGGTCTCCTGTTCCCCTGCCTCTGGCTGAAATGCCAATAATAGGGGCCAAGATGGAAGGGTGAGAAGGCAGCATAGTCGACAGACATCAGCTGAGGCTCAGGGCACTGTCGCTCTCCTCCAGTCTGAGCTTTTGTTTATTCGCTGTCTGGGTTGTCCCTCCCCAGTGGGATGACATGGCGGAAAGGAAACCACCAGCCAGACATGGACAGGAGGGCCTCCCCCAGGCTGCCCGGGGGGCGAAGGGGAGCTATTGCCAAGAGATGGGAAATAGGGTGAGTGAGCTTGGGGCACCCACCCCCAGGGGAAGTCCCACAGCCCTCACCATGAATGGTGTGACTTTGCCCAAAGGCCACAAAGGAGGAGAGGAGTGACTGTTTCTCCTGCGGCCACTGTGTCCTCCGCCAGGGTCAGCAGGGGGCCTCCTCCAAAGGCATTCTTCAGCTCGGTCAGGGACCCCTTGGCCATCTGGGGTAGCCTACAGACCTGGCAGGCCAGCCCCAAATATCCCACAATGGCATATTGATTATTTTGAATTCAAGTTACTTGAGAGGCAGCCAATGCGGAAAAAAAAAAGCATTTTGACCTCCCTCTCTCTGTTCTCCCACAGGCAAGTTACCCTTCCAGCGTCAGGAGATAGACATCCATGTCACCAGAGCTGGGGAATTCAGGGCCGAGCTGCCTGTGTGAACAAACCTTGTTACAAGAAGCCCAAATTCTGCTTAAATTCCTCACTAATTATGTTCCCCCAACCTAAGCTTCCTTGTCCTGTCGTTCCTTACAAATTTATTGTCTCTTTATATAAAAGATATATACCCTGCCTGCTTTGTTCACTTTCTGAGCATCATTTTCATGATTCTCCCATGCACACATAATGAAACTGGGTTTCTCTCCTGTTAATCTGATCTTGTGTCAATTTTACTATTAATCCAGCCATAAGAACAGGACAACGGCAGAAAGGGGTAATTTGCCCCTCCCCGACAGATCCCTTCACAGAATTCTGTTTTAAAATACAGAAGATACATAAGATTTCCATGGAAACAATCACTTCGAATACCAGTAATCAAAATCTTTTAAGACTTGTGATATGGTGATATATGTGCATCTTTACGAATGCATTAAATAACAAACTCTAGGAGCAAGTCTAATAATTAGCTTAATTTTGAAGTAGGGATGAGCTTAAATGATATTTCGAGATACCCACAACCACCACAAGGTAATATGAAAATATCTGTGATTTCTATGGGTGACAAAGTCACAGGCACTGTTGACACTACTGTGGTTTGACGCCCACATCCATGATGGAAAAAATACTCAATTTCAGTTAGAGTTATTCCCATTCAAGCCCACAGACTCCTTTGAATTCTATTTGTGGAGCTGTGAGGTTAGGAATCCTCACCCTGGATCCCTCCACAGTACTGGGACAACGGTGACACTTGTGGGGCAGCTGTTCTCCATCTGGCTAGACATTAGAATCGCCTGGTGAGGGGACGCCTGGCCCCACTCCCGACCACCTGAACTGGAATCCCTGAGGATTCCAGCATCTGGTGTGTGTTTTTTAAACTCCCCAGGGGATTTTAGATTCTACCATTCAGCCAGAGTGAAGGCCACCAGCTAGAGGAAGAGAATCAAGGGGAGTGAGCCCCGCTGGGTTAGAGGGCCAGGTGCTAGAGCAAGCCTGAAGTCTGCTCCCAAGACGGGAGCCTGGGCATCGCCGCCCACTCATCAAGCCTTCACTTCCTGGGCGCTGGCCCGGGTTGGGCTTGTGCTGGGCCTGGAGAACTCTGTGGAGGCCGTCCTTGACTGTGCTCCTTCTGGCCTTGGCCTGGTGATGCTCTTGGGCTGGGCCTTCCCTCCGAGCTGTCCCACCCTACACAGCTGTGCTCTCTCTTCTGAGCCCTACACTCTGGTGCCTCCACAGCCTGTCCTCACCAACCTCACCCCCAGACGACTGCCTTACAGACTCCTAGGGCACCACTTACATTGTGTTCTATGAAAATGGTGCCCCCTAGAGTTGTGCAAGGAGGGGAGCTTCCACCACCCCCCCACCCTGCAACTAGAATGCAAACTCCTTGAGGGCAGGCTCTGTTCTACTCCCCACTGCTTCTGGCACCAGGCCACGCACACTCTAGAAGTATTCTAAAGAATTCCTTTCTGTTCTCTGCATCTCACTTCCCCTGTAAGAGAAGGCGCAGGGGAGTAATCATTCTGGACTCTACTAGTTCAGCCATTTAAGATTCTTCTCACACAGGCCCCGTGACCTATTGGTTAAGTTTAGTGCACTCTGTTTCAGTGGCCTGGGTTCAGCTCCCAGGAGCGGACCTACACCACTCAGCAGTGGCCAGGTTTTGGCGGCAACCCACATACAAAATAGAGGAAGACTAACACAGGTGGTAGCTCAGGGCAAATCTTCCTCAGCAAAGGAAAAACAAAAGATTCTTCTCCAGAACCCATTCACTTGTTTATTCATTTCAGTCCACAAATATTTGAGTACCTACTATGTGCCTAGTGCTATTCTAGGTGCCTGGGCTGTAGCAATGAAGAAAAGGTACAAATCTTTGCCCTCACAGAGCTTACAATTTAGCAGGATGGAGGTGAGGAGTGGGAGAGACACTAAGTGACACATAATGCTTGAGGAAATTATACAGTGGGCTGGGGGGAAATGAGCAAACAAGAGGACAGGTGGGTGGAAGCAGGTTGCACTCTTCTTGAATGGTGTGGTCAGGGGAGCTTATCTGAGAAGGTGATATCTGAGTGAAGGCTTGAAGGAGGTGAAGGGGTTAGCCAGGTGGAGAGCCCACCCATGCAGGAGCCTGAGGGCTACCTGTCCCCTTCCAGAGAAAAGTAGGAGCCAGCCTCAAACCCTGGAGAGACAGAGTGAAAAGTCTCAGGCCTGTCCCTGGGGAAAACAAGGAAGGAATGGAGGAAGGGGTTTTAGACCTTGAGCTTCAAGAGGAAGTAGCAAAGCAAAGACCCAGTTCCCTTCTTACTGTCTACAAAAGCCAAGATGACAATGGCATTGGACCGCTCCAGTGAGAGCCAAGGATAACCAGCCTCCTACTCAGCCAAACGATGGGGGAAGTGGGGCTGGAGGAAGTGAAACCCATGAGCCAGAAGCCTTGGAGGACTCCTCCCCACTGCTGCCCCACCCCAGCCCAGCAGCTCTGGACTCCGGGGCCGGATGCCCAGCCCCTAGCCCAGGCCTTCCCTCTGCTCCATCCAGGCCCCAGCACCTTTGGTGGGTGACGCACATCACCTGCCCTCTCCCTGTGTTCCTTCAACTCATCGAGCACAGTCCTGTTTCCCGGGCTTTGCACTTTGTCTTGTCTTTGCCCTGAATCTCTGTCCCCAGATACTTCTGTGATGCACTGTCACCTCACTTCTATTCTCAAATGTTGCCTCTGCCCACCCTATCCTATCAAAAATGCCCACCACCTCTACCCCTCTGTTCCTTCCTATGCCCCCGCCCTGCTTACCACAACCTGCCATCAGACTCTGTACCAACGTATCGATCGTCTGTCTCCAGCGCTAGAAAGTGAGCTCCATCAGCGCAAGGACTGTGTCGTGCTCATCACTGTGTCCCCAGAGTTTAGACCAGTGCCCGGCACACACTAGGTACCCTGTTCTCCCCTTTACTGGGGTCAGGAGATGCTAGGGAAACTCCCGAAGCAACAACCAGATTCTTTGGAAATATCTTTCTCACAAAAGATACTCACCAATTGTACTGGGTTGAATAGTGTCCCCCAAAATTCACGTCCACTGGAACCCCAGAATGTGACCTTGCTTGAAAAGAGGTCTTTGCAGATGTAATCAAGTAAAATGAGGTCATCCTGGATTAGGATGAGCCCTAATCCAATTCTCCTTACAAGAGGAAGATTTGGAACAGAGGGAAGATGTGAGTCAGAGGGAGAAGGCCAGGTGACACGGTGGCAGAGACTGGAGTGATGTACCTACAAGCCAAGGATGGCCAGCCACCACCAGCAGCTGGGAGAAGGGAAAGAAGGACTCTTCCTTAGAGCCTTTGAAGGGAACAGAGCCCTGCTGACACCTGACCTCTGACTTCGGGTCTCCAGAACCATGAACTAGCACATTCCCGGGTTCAGCCAGGCAGCTGGTGACTTTGTTAGGGCAGCCCTGGGAAACTAACACACCAGTGCTACCCGGGACTTTAGTCTCATTAGTGGTCAAAGGCGGATCCATTCCTTTGCTGGGTGCCCATCTCTGGAGGGACCCAGAAGCATAAGGCACGCCCCTGCCCTCGAGGAGATTTCAATCTAGTTGGGAAGATACGACTTATAGCTTGTCTTGCAAACACTTCCCTGCCCATTCTTGTAACTGCGTCTTCCAGAAAGAGGAAGTGATGGGCTCACAGTGAAGCAAACATAGGTTGTGAAGGGCGGCCGCTGACTGAGGGGAAAGGGTGATGAGTCCCTGCCGACACTGGGCAACTCTGTCCAATGGCACGTGGTGCCAGTCACGGCTGTCACTTCCAATGTTCTACCCACACTTTTAAAAAGCAAAGAGAAACAGGTGAAATTAGTTTTAATAAGATATTTTATTTAACCCCAAACATCCAACTTATCTTTTAATATGTAATCAATATAAAGATCATTAGTAAGATATCTTCTTTCTTCTTTCCTACTAAATCATCAAGATCCAGCATGCACTTTGTAGTTACAGTACGCCGCAATTCAGGCCAGCCACGTTCCAAGTGCTCAGTGGCCACCTGCAGCTAGAGGTTACCCCGCTGGACACAGCAGTCACAGAGGCTTCCAGACCAAGTAGCAGTGCTTCAGGTGGGGCCCACGGATCCCCAGGGCTTCACGCATGCGCTTTGGGAGTCCACTAGTTTCCCTAAAACCATTAGTCAAAATTTGAGGGCATGTGCCTTTCCCTCAGGAGAGGGCTGATAGTTCTGTCAGGTTTCAAAGGAGCCTGGGTCCCTGACAGGTTAAGGGCCCCTGCAGCAGGTCCAGAATTTGTGGCTGAAGATTGAGGCCGGCTCCTCCATTTTGCAGCACGGGAGCCTGTGGGCAGAGAAGGGGTGCCCTCCTCAAGGGAGCAGAGTAGCTTCCTGACACAGCTTGGAGGAGAAGCCATGCGTCGGGACCCTCGGACCTTGCTCCCGGCCCTGGAGGGCCGCGGAGACTCTTGGTGTGACATCAGCAGCGGGGGAAGGGGTGGGGAAGGGAGCCGAAGTCAGACGGCAGCAGTTTCCACAGCTCTTGCGCCCACAAGTGTGACACATCCTTCTGCCCTCATCTTTGTTCTCATACAAGTTTCCACGGAAAGAACAACTTCCTTTCTTTGTGCTCTTGCCCCATCTTCCTCGTCAAGAGCCCAGCACCCGTGGGTCTCCACCCTGCCCCTCGGAGGAGGCTCCCAGTAGAGGCCCTTTACCCCCCACCCCGGGCGGACATGCAGGGAGCACAGGGAGCATCAGAATCCCCTGGCCGGTGTGGAAAATGTAGGTGCCCCCCACCCATGGCACCGGAACCCCTGGGAAAATCGCCTGGGAGCCCTCTGCTGACAGAGCCCTGGGGGTGCCGTTCGCCTTTGCACTTGTTCCTTTTCCTAAGGAAGGAGGCATGGCAGAGCGAGAGCTGGGCTTTGCAGTCACCTGAATTTTGAAGGCGGAGTCCTGCCTCCTTCCAGCTCTGTGACTTTGGACAAGTTTTTGATGTAATCTCCCTGAGTCTCCATTTCCTTGCAGGCAGAATGGAGAAAATACTAGATGAAATCATTGCAAGCTCTTCATCCTGGCCGGTGCCAGCCTCCTGGGCCCGCCCTCCCCACCCCACCCCACCCCCCCACCCCACCCCACCCCCCCACTCCCCGGGTCCCCCATCTAACTGGGAAGGTTCTTTCGAGGATGTGGTCTAGTGGCTCAAAGAAGAACCAAACGTTTGAGACACCAGCACGTTTAGGGCCAAGACACTTCCTTGAGTTTCTCTCAAGATGCCAAAAGAAAGATAACCATAGTTGTTTTCCCCAAAGGATGGAAAAGGAATATTCCTGCAACCAATTTCAGAGTCTTGACATGATCCCAAGCGACTCTGCACATTTCCCTCAAAGCCAGTGGCTGGGATCCTGCAGTTTCCACTGACAGAAATGTTAATGTTGACCCCTAGCCACACTCAGAGATGATGAAATTTTAAAAGTCCGTAAAATCCCAAGTAACAAATTGTTTCAGAAAGTCCCATGTTGGATTACTCCTAAAGATCCCCTGAGGGGGTGCCATGAGGAACAAGCAGGGGTTGCCCTTTCCCGTGCCGGGCAGATGATACGGGAGCAGGGAGCAGCTCCAGCCTTGGCTTCCCTGAACATTCTGCCATCCGCACTCTCTTCCCCTCCTCCCCTGCATGAACCTCCACTCCACGCAGGCCAGTCTCCTCCTGGTGCCTGAACTCTGTTCAGCCACCCCAGCCTGAGTCCTTGTCATCACATGTGCCCTCTTTTCCTCCCCATCCCTTCTCATCCTTCAAGTCCCATCTCCTCCAAGAAGTTTCCAGGCCTCTCCAGCTCCCTGAGTTTTCAGGCTCCCTCTTCTGTGTTCCCAAAGCTTTGGATACCTGCACTTCCTCCTTCCTGCTTCCTCCATCCTTCACTTCCCATCTCCCCTTTACTGGAAGCTGGAAGCCTGGGTCCCCAGGCAGGGCCCGGTGCCGGGCCTTGCACAAAAGAAGCGCTCAATAAACCTTTACTGATTGCCGGGTCTGATAAACGCTCCAAGGGGTAGAAGTGAAAATTTGAATTAACTTAGGGCCTAGACACAAATTATATCAGCCTAAGAACTGGGCCTACATGACTCATGTTTATGTCAAGTCCCATTGAACCTGAAGTTGCAAAAGAGGAAACAAGGGTTGCTACAAAACAGATTAACCACAGTGTGCACACATCTTGTTTGTTATCTGCATGAGATGCTTTTGGTTTCAGAAACACAGGCCTATTGCAAGATTAGTTTTGGGGCCAGGAACTAGGTCAGCTGGAGACAGTGAGAGATGGACCTCTACTTAGGTTTAGGACCTCTGTCACGTTCAGAAACACTTTTCCATAAATGGGCTTCCCTTCAGCAAAACGAATCACAAAGTCAAGGAGAAAGCATATTGAGAAGGAAAAAATCCTGCCCAGGGTGGGTTTTTCCTGAGTCATTAGCTTGTTTTATTTCATGGACACGGTGTTGAACTGTGTAATCGATCTAGTTTCCCTTTTCTCATTGGTTTCTAAGAAGCTCAGAGTCAATCCTGTGACCTACCAAAGTGAGGGTGTCCACTTCTGTATTATTCTCTTGGCTGGCTCCATTTTATGTTCATATCTTCATTTTTTTCCTCTATTTTTCTCATCAACCTGGTGAAATTTACCTTAAGTCCTATTTAGAATAAGGAGGAGGATAAGGGAAGAGAAGGGAAAAAACATGGTCTTCGCCCTTGAGGCATCAGGAATAGATGGTTAATCAGGTCACTTCCGCCGGCTGGCTCTAAGAAATGCCAATGTCTTGGACTCAAATGGAGGACATTACTAGGTTCATGGTATCTTAGTTACAATGACCAACAGCTAAGATAGCAAACAGCCTTTGGTTCCCAACTCTACTGCTCCTCACTGCCCCTCCAGCTGGGCTCCAGGGATGACGTTTGGAGCGCATGCACCCTGAGGGCAAGGACTGTGTCTCGCTCCCTGTTAGGGCTCCAGAGCCCAGCGCGGTGCCTGGCCCAAAGTAGGCCCTGCATAATGTGTTGAATTAATAAATGAACAACTGAGTTCACAGATGCTTCACCATCATTGTTGACACTGTGCCGGTGAAGGAAGCTACCCCCAAACCCACACACAGGTACTCTGATCCCACAACACAGACACAGACACAGACACTGCTCACGTAAGCCGTGCACAGTTTTTCAAACGACAATGGAAAGGAAAAAATTAGTAAGCTGCCTACTTTATATACAAAAATAACACATTAGAAACAGGTCTGCCTCCAGAATAAAGTAGAAGATTCAAGGGGCCTGGGCAGTCCACACTTAGGTGGCCGGGCTGTGGATGGCCACCAGCAGGGAAAGCCAGTGCTGACCTGGGGGTCTGCCTGGGGCCTCACCAGGCGAGGCCAGAGGAGTCTCGGGCCTTCAACTTCCCAGAGCTTGCTCAGGCCAGCCCTGGACCACTCTTCCAGCCAGTCAGCACCAGCATGAGTTGGAAAGCAGAACAAGGTAGTGATCAAACTCCAGGGCTGTAGAGTCCATGCTGGTCTCAGATCCCGTCTCAGGTTCAGTATTAGTCAGGGTTCTCCAGAGACACACAACACACGGATTCAGAGAAAGAAAGAGAGAGAGGCCTTTATTTTGAGGAATTGGCTAATGTGATTTAGGGGAAAGTCCAAAATTTACAGGGAAGGCCGGCAGGCTGGAAATTCCCACAGGAGTTGATGCTGCAGTCTTCAGTTCAAGGGCAGTCGGGAGACAGGATTCCTTCCTCCCAGGGGACCTCAGTCTTTTCTTTTAAGGCCTTCAAATGATTGGATGAGGCCCACCGACATTATGGGAGGTAATGTGCTTTACTAAAGTCTGCTGATTTAAATGTTAATCTCATCCCCGATGACTGATCATGTCCCCCAGACTTCACATGTTTAAAATTGGAAACCAGTGTGATGGGATTAGGAGGGGGCCTTTGGGAGGGAAGTAGATCATAAGGGTGGAGTCCTCATGAATGCAACTAGTGTCCTTACAGGAGGCCAGAGAGCTAGCTCGCTGTCTTCTCACCCTGTGGGGACACTGCCAGAGATGGCCGTCTGCAGCCCAGAAGAGGGCTCTCACCACAACGCGACCATGCTGGCACCCCGATCTCAGACTTGCCTCCACAACTGTGAGAAATAAATTCCTGTTGTTTGTAAGCCACCCAGTCAATGGAACTTTGTTAGAGCAGCTGAATGAACCAAGACACCATCTAAAAACTACCTTCCCAGCAACATTCAGACTCGTGTTTGACCAAATAACTGGCACCATAGCCTAAGCTGACACATAAAAAATTAGCCATCTCTGGCACTTACCAGCTTTGTGACTTGGGCCTCAGGGATGACATCTGCTTCATAAAGTTGTTGGGAGGGTCAGACAAGGTGCACACACTCCTTTGCACCGTGTGCTTTGCACCGTGTCTGGCATGTGGTGAGTGGGGTCAGGTCTGAGTGAGGCTCCTGGCAGGCAAGTATGAAGGGGATCCAGGGCTCTGGACTTGCACACAAGCGTCAGTGCCAGTTGAACCAGCTTTCCAACCAGGTACATGCGTTCTGCCAGGCTCAGAGAGCAGCAAGGGAGCAGGGGCGCATCCTCACGACCCATTCCTTCTGGGACCACAGGAGCCACAGGTGTCAAATCCCCATCTCTAGATGGCCTGACCATGGGTCATTTTTGAGGACAGTGATGCTAATGCGCTAGCTGAAGGAAAACCAGAGTCCATCCCAAGGAGGACCAGCTTCAGTGACCTGTCTCTGTGTCCTTCAGCATCCTACAGGAAGGATCAGGCCATCAGATACATCCATTCAAGAAAGGATCACCAAGAGGCGCTCTGCAGAAAGTTCATATTGTATGACAAAATTAATTCTAAAAATACACAGCTTATAGCAAAAGCACATGTAAAAGGGAATTATTTCCCTAAGAATTAAAGTCCAAAGTCTAGAAGTTTCCCAGATCTCCACTACCCAGTAGTTTTCAGCCACTGATACTGCCCTAAGATGCCTGAGATAAAATTTAAAATTAAGAAAGAAGGACTTTATTGAAATCATACTGGCCTTAAAAATGTCCATTCCAGGGGCCAGCCCGGTGGCACAGTGGTTAAGTTCGCACATTCCACTTCGGCGGCCCAGGGTTTGCTGGTTCGGATCCTGGGTGCGGACATGGCACCACTTGTCAAGCCATGCTGTGGTAGGCGTCCCACATATAAAGTAGAGGAAGATGGGCACGGATGGTACCTCAGGGCCAGTCTTCCTCAGCAAAAAGAGGAGGATTGGAAGCAGATGTTAGCTCAGGGCTAATCTTCCTTTAAAAAAATTAATTAATTAAATTAAATTTTTAAAAATGTCCATTCCAGGCTTGATGGAAAAATTATGGGGACAAGTAGCTGCTGCCTCTGAGACTGCAAGCATATCCTGGAAAAGGAGAGCACTGGGCCAAGGGGAGGGTGGAGAGGGAGGGTCCCATCCTGTGCAACCCCTGTGCATCTGCTGCAGGAGTGGACGCAGAGGGAGAAGCAAAGTTGGAGTCTGGCCTGCAGCTCCTCTTTACTCTTCTGTGAGACAGTAAAGAAGGACTAGAATGTCAATGATCCTCTGCTATAAATCCCGACTTCAAGAGTCACATGAAAACACACCTTTTCTCCCTTCCACAACGTGAAATAAGACAACTCAGGGGCAAGGTAACCTACGTAAATAAGCGACTGAGTGTGAAGCGACACCTAAAGGGCCAGAGTACAGCCAAGACCCCTCTCTGACCCTTGTTTGTGCAGATCTTGAGCCTAGCTAAGTGGTCCCAATTTAAAAGGAGGGTGTCTCAACCAAAGCTTCAGAAAAGAGCCCCTTGCTGATTAAAAACAGATGTTTCCAGAGGAGCCTGGCATCCCTGTTAGTCAGGACGGTGGCATTGGAGCCATTCCCTCCTCTCTGTACCCCAGGACTAGTCATCCTTCCCTTTCCCTGGTCCATTTCCACTTCTGCTCCGGAACAACGCATTTTGAGCTGGCACTGTTCTCAGAGCTGGGGCTCCGTGACACTGTCCTGCCCTCACAGAGCTGGCATTCTCGGCCTTGACATCTTCCATTTCCCCCTGTGAATCTACCACTCACAAATCCCAACCTCCAGCTGGGACCTGACCCCAGAGCTCCAACCCGGCTGGTCCGTCTGGGTGGCCCATCATCAGCTCAAATTCAACACGACCCAGTCAAACTTTTCTTACCCCTCCCACAGGCTCCTGCCCTTTACATCCCTATTCCTGCCAAGGACACTGCTTCTTACCCAGTCTCCC
Source organism: Equus przewalskii (assembly GCF_037783145.1). Classification (NCBI taxonomy): domain Eukaryota; kingdom Metazoa; phylum Chordata; class Mammalia; order Perissodactyla; family Equidae; genus Equus; species Equus przewalskii. The sequence goes on along the minus strand of NC_091831.1, from coordinate 57,427,316 downwards.
CAGCCCAGAACTTCAGTAACAATAGAAAGGGGTCACATCTACTGAGTGCTGAATATGTTCCAGGCACATATACTACCTAATTTAACCCTCACCACAAACCTATGAAGCGAGCTCAGTTACAGATGAGAAAAGGTAAGCTCAGAAAGGTTATTAATTTGCTCAAGATCATACACCTAGAAATTAGTGATATAGAACCTCTTAATCTCAAGTTTGTGTGCCAATGCACAGTAAGCCAATCACCGAGGCGTCAGTGCTTAGAGATGGAGAAAGGTTTATTCAAATTCGCCAAAATGAGAAGGTGGGAGGATAGGTTCAGTCAATTCCACCACAACAAAAGAAGAAAGCAGGGGTTTTATGGAGCTAAGGGACTTGGCAATAGGAGTTTTAGAGAAACAAAGGGGAAATCTGTGTTTCTTTCACCCCAGACAAGCCCTTGGGCAATCACACTTCTGGGTGTCAACAGCAACTGAGGGCTGATTATCTGGTGATGTAACTTCCTGGGAGGCATTCTTTTTCTTCTGCAAAACAAGCTCATAATTCCTTGTGACCCCTGAGTCACCCCTCAGGGTAAACAAGAAAATAGCAAATTAACAAGGTTAGCTTCTTTTCATCCATGTCTGTGTTGAGAACAGGGTCAAAGGGTGATCATGTTCTTATTGAATATTTACAGTAACCCTCTGGTACCCAGCTTCAGCAGCATAACCAGGACTCAGATCCAGACCCAACTTCAGTGAGCAGCAGGGTTTTTTCAGTGCTTCCAGGGACCCTTGGGAATCCCTGAGACCTCAGGGGTCGGTGAGGTCAAAACTATTTTCACAGTAATGCTAAGATGTTATTTGTCTTTTTTACTCTCATTCTCTTACAAGGTACAGTGGAGTTCAGAAGCTTTGTGATGTGTGTTATCACAATAGACTGAATGCAGAGACCGATAGGAGAATCCAGCAAGCTGTCTTTCCCGTAAGCCGGACACCAAGAAATTTGAAAAAATGTAAAACGATGCCACTCTTCTCACTAGTTTTTTTGTTTTGGAATATATAGTTATTAATTAATCATAAAATATGTTAACATGTAATGGGTTTATTATTATTTAGATTTTTTTCTTAGTTTTAATTTCTAATATGGTAAACATCAATGGATATAACCTGCAGCCACAAAATTCAGTAATTTTAAAAGTATAAACTGGTCTTAAGACCAAAAAGTTTGAGAACCACTGATTTAAAGCTTCTCTTCCTGTCTTTCCATTTCCTCAACATCTCACATCGAAATCTAAGGACTTTCCGATCCTTTCTTGCCTCCAGGCTGCCCTTGATCCACCCTGTCCTGTAGCTGCTATTTGTGGGTTTCTCTTTCTGTTTTCTACCCAACATTCCTTATCGTTTTTTTTTAGTTGTAGTTACATTGTTTTTATTTAAGCATTTTAAGGCAAATAATTTAATATGACACATCTGCTCCCATGTGTATCACATATCACCTTATGCAATAATTTGTATCCCCTGAAAATCCGTGGTTGAATCTATTTGTTCAAAGTGACATGTTTAAAATACTCAGGAAAACTACAAAACAAAGAACCTTTAAGACAGCGGTTCTCAGACTTGAGCTGGCATCAGAGTCACCCAGAGGGCTAGTTAAACCCTGTGCTGCTAGGCCACCTAGAGTTTCTCTTTCAATAGGTCTGGGGTGGAGCCTGAGAATTTGCATTTTCAACGTTTCCAGTTGATGCTGCTGCTGCTGCTGATCCAAGGACCACGCTTTGAGAACCACAGTTTTAAGGAAATAACTCCCAATTTATATTTCCTATTAAATTGAATTGCCTTACACGGAGTTTGCTTCACGTGAGCTTCATGTACATAACAATATTACACCTTTTCATTCTAACTGGGCACTGTGAACTGATAAGCTTAGCGAGAACGCATTGGTTGCTCAAATAGGTTGGTGATTTTTTTGAAAGTTGATATCTTCCTCCTCTGGCATGGCGCCAGGGGTCTTTTTTTTTTTTTTTTTTTAAGTCTGTACTCTTTTCATTGCCAATGACAGAGACTCAAAGTGAATTGATCTAAGCTTAAGAGGGAATCTATTGGGTAGGTGAGGGCTTCATTAGGAATCTGTCTGCATCTTTGGGTTCTGCTTTCCTCATGTCATCTCTGCTCTCAGGCAGGGTCTTCTCTCCACATGATGGATGACACAACAGCCCCAGCAGCTCCCAGCTAGGCTTGGACCAGCCTAGTAATCTCCAAGAAAAAGACAATGATCCTCTTTTCTAACAGGTCTAGCAAAAGGCCATGATTGATATTTTTTGTTTAGCAAATACATATCACATGCAGTTTACCGTTTTAACCATTTTTAAGTGTTCAGTTCTGTGGCATTAGGTGCATTCACTGTGTTGTGCAATGATTACCACCATTGTTCTTTTTTGGGTAGCAGTCTGCCAGTTTCCCTCTAAGGAACCACTCATCCTCAACTCTCAGTCCATGTGGTTTGGTGGCCCTTCCCCCATCTCAGCTCCAGGAGAGCATGTGAAACTCATGCCTAGCCAAGGAGAGTGGTCTGCCACGCCACCGTGTTTGGTCCAAGGATAGCCCTGGACAGAAGCTGGGTCAATCAGAGTCAATACCCATCTTCCTGGGTTATGCTGAAACTACTGGGAGAGGGGACTCCTCTTTCACATTGCCAGGCTGGTAGGATGTAAGCCTGGTGCTGCCAGGGGCCCCTTATAAGGAGACTGCCTGAAAGCCAACAGAGAGGAAAGCAGATCCAAGAGAGGAAGATACTGAGGCCTGTTATTTAAGCCAATGTATTTCTTCTGTTTAATATTTATTTATTTATTGCTTGCAAAGTTTCCCAACTAACGCAGTATGGTAGGCAGAATAATGCCCCGCCCCCCAAAGATGTCCATCATCTGAATCCCTGGCAGCTGTGACTATGTTACCTTACATGGCAAAGGGAAATTAAGGTTGTAAGACGCAATTAATGCTGCTGGTCAGATGATCTTAAAATACAGAATAGGGGCCGGCCCAGTGGCGTAGTGGTTAAGTGCACACGTTCTGCTTCGGTGGCCCTGGGTTCGCCAGTTCGGATCCCGGGTGCGGACATGGCACCGCTTGGCAAGCCATACTGTGGTAGGCATCCCACATATAAAGTAGAGGAAGATGGGCATGGATGTTAGCTCAGGGCCAGTCTTCCTCAGCAAAAAGAGGAGGATTGGCAGTAGTTAGCTCAGGGCTAACCTTCCTCAAAAAAAAACCAAAAATACAGAATAACCTGGATTATCCAGGTGGGACCCAAGTAGTCACAGGAGTCCTTAAAAACGAAGCAGGAGGCAGAAGAAGAGGTCAGAGTAACGTGATTCCAGAAGGACTCAACTTGCTTTTGCTAACTCTGAAGATGGAGCAAGGGGCCACGGCCAAGGAATGCAGGAAGCTTCTAGAAGCTGGAAAAGGTAAGGAAACAGATTCTCCTCTCGAGTTTCCAGAAAGGAATGCAGCCCTGCCGACGCCTTAGTTTTAGCCCAGAGGCCCATGTCAGACTTCTAACCTATGGAACTGTAAGACAGTAAATTTGTGTAGTTTTAAGCCACCAAGTTTTTGGTAGTTCGTTACACCAGCCACCAAGTTTGCGATAATTTGTTAGTTTAGTTTAGAAAACTAAAGCACCCTGTATCTTGCCGCCTGCCCCTGCCCTGAGCTTTAGTGGTCAGTGGCTCCACCTGCCTGCAGGGCAAGCCCACACTCCTCACCTAGAATTCAGGTCCTTCGTGGGCCGCCCCGTCTGGCCTCAGCCTCTCTCTCCAGCCTCAGGTCTCCATAGCTGCCTCTTTCAGGGGCTTCTTCAGCCGGGCTTCCTCTTCTCATTTTCCTCTCCGGGCCTTTGGTGTTAAAACACCCCCAACTTTCCTTTCCATCTCTTCCCTGACAAATTATGCCACACTCTTCTGCCTATTGTAACCCCACGGTCCCTTCCTTTGGGCTCAGCTCTAGTCCCACCTCCCCTAGGTGACCTGCATCCTCAGCCACACACACACACACACACACACACACACACACACGCTCATTTGGGCGTGGCCTACTCCTTCTAATGCTCTTGTTGTCTGAGATGTGTGAGGACAACTGTCTGTCCTGTCTGGTCCTGGATCGCCAATCCCCGAGGGCCCGCCTCCTTCCCAGGCTATGTGTCTGATACACTCAGCGCCTCCAACCCCTTCTTCTTAGAGGGGAGAAAACAGGCTCTGAGAGGGCAGCGACGCCCCCAAAGCCTCCTGATGTTCAGTCCACAGATCTTCCCACCTTTCCCTGCAGCCTCCAGCCATTGGGAGAGATTCGTCACACATGTGACTGCTTGATTATCGCCTCAAGCGGGCCGGATAACTTACTTACCTCCACAGCCAGCCATGCTTGCCTGCATCAGCAAGGCCCCTACCCTCAATGCCCCCAAACCGGTCTCTGAGACAAGGCTAGAAAATCACTGGAGGGTTGTACAGGCAGAACAAGTTTTGTCTCCCAGGCCTGGCAGAGGAAAATGAGGCATGTCCTTCTTTCCCACTCTCCTTCAGAGCTTGAATGAGGGACGCTTAGGGAACTTGGCAAGTTGGGAAGTGATCTAGGATTCTTTGCTGAGCCCCACGCCGCGGTGCTAACCACTGAAATGAAGATTATGTTACAGAGAGGCAAGATCAATGCTCTTCTCTGAGCCCTGGTTTTCTCATCTGTAGGTTAAAGAGTTTGTGCCATCATGCTCAAACTTGCTAGGTGGTCAGAAAAATGCAAATTAAAATAACGAGATACCATTTTCCACCATCAGGTAAGCAAAAGGTGGTAAAAAGTGACTTCTGATGCTAGTGAGGAAGCAGGGAAGGATACATTTGTGCATTACTTGTGAGAATGTGAATTGCTACAATTCATGGGGAGAATAACGTGGCAATATCTTAAAACAAAAAATTTGCATGCCGTTAGAGCTCAGGAGAGAGGGTACCCTTGGGAGGAGAGTATTGACCCAAAGGGATTGCGAGGCGGGTTCCTCAGGTGCCAGCAATGTTCTGTTTCTTGATCTAGGTACTGGTCACACTTGTGTGTTCTGTTTGTGAGAATTCATTAAACTGTACCTTCATGATGCATGCACTTTTCAGTGTGTTATACTCTGACAGAAAGTTAAAATAACATATGCACATCCTTTGATCCAGCAATTCCAGTTTTAGGAATATATCCTATAAAAATAAAAGTATCAATATGTAAGGATTCATTCATAAGCATGTTTATTGGTCTTTAGTGACATAAAAACTGAAATAACCTGACTGTTCATCATAGGAAATGGGTGAACAAATAAGGTCTATCTGTGCTATGGAATCAGAAGCAGCTGTGACAACAGTTATATTAATCTGTATTGAGCTAGAGAAAGGTTTATGAAAATTATTAAGTGGAGGGGGCAGCAAGTTGCAGAGTAAGTTGTATGATTCCATTTTTCTAAAAGAACAAAATAGAAGGAAGCCATATCTGTGTGTTCATACATTTGAATATGTATATTTGAGCAGAGGGGGTAGAAGGGCACCCTCCACACTGTTAATTTAGGTTCCTCAGGGGCGCAAGGTTGGAGGAGAATGAGGGAAGATTTTTATGCATTCCCGTACTTGACTAGTTGTCACAAACATATATTACTTTTTAAATTAAAAATCTAATAAACCAAGAAAAGAAAGATATGGGATCCGGGAAAGAGTGGCTACCCCCTAGGAGAGCAGTGAAGAGAAGTCCCAGAATGATAGCCAGGCGTCGGATCTAGAGAAGAGTCAGTGCAGACGGGAGCAGGGAGGAGGAAGGCTCCTGAGGGACGTCTTTGGGGGAAAAAAGGATGAATAAATGATTATGAGGGTGAGTCTGACAGCCAGAACACAAAGGCAAATAGTGAGGGGGCAAAAAAAAGGCAGTTGGAAACTCAAAGAAGAACATAAATCTGTATGAGAAAGCAATATAATCATAGTATATTTTACTTAATTCTGCAGTGGGTGATATTTACATAATCATTGAATATAAACACAGTTTATTCATTATTAACTTTTAGCATCCTCCTACAAAGGTAGAAGAACGATTATGGCAGAGTAAAATGTATACATAATGTGCTCTTATTAACACTGCCAATGTATAAAAGAAAATATAGAGGCTTTGTGAGCTTGATGAAGACAGATCAGTTAAAAGGGAAGGGTGGGGGCCGCCCCGTGGCCGAGTGGTTCAGTTCCCGCGCTCCATTGCGGCGGCCCAGGGTTTTGCCGGTTTGGATCCTGGGCCCGGACATAGCACCGCTTGTCAGGCCACACTGAGGTGGCTTCCCACGTGCCACAACTAGCAGGACCTGCAACTAAGATATACAACTATGTACTGGGGAGATTTGGGGAGATAAAGCAGAAAAAAGAAAAAAAAAGGGAAGAGTATGGGCACTAAGATCCTTACCTTAGTGGATGGTCAAGAAATGGAACAACACACACATGTATATACATATACATTTAAACATGCATATTTATTACACATTATTTACATTTGTAAACACATGTATTTACACCTGTGTGTTTATTATACATTGTTTACATATATATTCATTACGTTATTACATATAATACATATATAGCTTAATCAAAAAACAGTGTTTATATCGGCAGATATACTGAAAGAGGTGAGGAGGGGAAGTAGGATGCTGTGAGCTAAATCCTTCACTATCGTTGGGAGAAGTCAGTACATAACATTGTAAATTGATAAATCGAGAAATAGTGATACAAACATGTTATTACCACATATCCAGGGAACCACCAAAAGACAGTTAAACGGGCTCCCCCCAGGCGTGGGTGGCAGTGTAGGGGAGGGTAGTACTTTTCATTTTAAACTCCTTGAAACTATTTTTTAAATTAAGGGTATTTCTTAAATTGATTTAAAAAGTATTATTTAAAATAACTTTTTTGAAAAAGAAAATGAATGCAAGTGTGTGTGAGAGTGTAAGTAACATTCAACAGATTCTACTAATCTGGGGATAAGTGAACTAGAAAGATGAAGAAATCCATCTTGATGGTAACCAACATCTTAAGAATAGATGGCATTGGCCCAGAGAGCCTGGAGAGACAAAGGCCCTAGGTCAGAATCCTATGGATCATCATATTTAAGTGATTTAAAAAGTCCTTAAAAGGAACACAAGAAATGGCTGGCAAGGTAGAAGTATGGGAAAGTGCAGTATTGTGGAAGGAAGAGGAAAAAACTGTTTCAAGAGTGTCAGGGGCCAGCCCCATGGCCAAGTGGTTAAGTTCACGTGCTCTGCTTCCGCGGCCTAAGGTTTCACCGGTTCGGATCCTGGACACGGACATGGCATGGTTCATCAGGCCATGTTGAAGTAGGGTCCCACATGCCACAACTAGAAGGACCCACAACTAAAATATACAACTATGTATTGGGGGGATTTGGGGAGAAAAAGCAAAAAAAAAAAAAAAAGATTGGCAACAGTTGTTAGCTCAGGTGCCAATCTTTAAAAAAAAAAAAAAAGAGGGGATGTCAGTCTGTCCAATGCCATACCATCAAGAGGTCAGGAATGATGAGGACTGAAAAGTTTCCATTGGGCTTATCAGCATGGAGGCCCCTGGACTTCCGGGCAGTGGCTAAGTCTACCATATGCCGTATGCACATATATTGGTATATTGGACTATACGCATATATGTTGGAGTCTTGGACTGTCCAGCTACAGAAATATGAGGGGAGGGCTGCATTTTTCTCATTCACAAAGTTCCAAGCTCTCATCCACCTGGTATGTGACTATCATCCCCTTCAAAGGAAGACAGTATTAATGGAAGGTCTGAGTTACAAAAATATGTCCCCATTCTACAATTCAGGGATTTCCCTAGGGAAGAGATGCTCCGTCTACTACAGGAGAAAGGAGAAAGGATTGCGTCCCCATAAGCAGGCACTCAGCTTTCATTTAACCAGATGTCACCAGGACATAGCCTTTCTTGGGGTATGAGAGTGGAGGAATCTGAGGATTTGCTCACTCAAACTAGTCATGTTCCTGAGAGATGCTCCTGGCTTTACATGCAGGGTAGTTAATACCACAACACTGGGACAACCATTTGGGTATTTCCACTCAAATCTTCCAAGAAATGCTGTGTGTCGAGTCTGTAGTCTTTGTCAAACAACCTCTCCTTCCTTTTCCTCGCCTCCTTTGAGGCATTCTAGAATATTCTTCAGGGGTCATTAGGGAGTCCTTAGCTTTCATCTAGGAGGCTTCCTCTTGGGCCCTGAGAGACCAAGTGCTGTGGTTGCTGGTCTCAGCCCCCCACTGCCAGGCACCCAGCAGAATTCTCCTCCTAGTACAGCAGGAGGTGCTTAGGGAGCTAAGAGGAGAGAGTTGCAGCTCCTTGGCTACTTAAAGCTGCTGGGGGGCTGGCCCCATGGCCGAGTGGTTAAGTTCGCGCGCTCCGCTGCAGGCGGCCCAGTGTTTCGTTGGTTCGAATCCTGGGCGCGGACATGGCACTGCTCATCAAACCACGCTGAGGCAGCGTCCCACATGCCACAACTAGAAGGACCCACAACGAGAATATACAACTATGTACCGGGGGCTTTGGGGAGAAAAAGGAAAAAATAAAATCAAAAAAAAAAAAAAAAAAGCTGCTGGGAATGTTCATTTTGTCCCTCTGTCCCCAGGCTGGGTTCTCTCTGGGAACCAAAGGCATAGAATAACTTTCTGGTTCAGGATGCTTCTCCCTGTACAAACTGCTCCAGTACACTCTAGCTCTGGCTTCCTTCTCTTAATTCTACACGCAGGGGTTCTTGCACTTAATGTACGTAAGAATCACATGTGGTTCCACTAAAAAGCAGATCCCTGGACCCCACTCCCAGATTTCCTGATTCATTCTAGGCTAGAGTCTGGGAATCTGCATTTTAATAAGTTCCACTAAATCATTCTGATGCAGGTGGTCCTGGGACTCGACTCTAGGAAACAATGCCTACAGTTTGTGCTAATACAAACTATTATTAAAAATATCTTGTCTAATTATCCCAGTTATTCAATAGTCATTATCTATTATTAAATAACTATGTAAACGAATTCCTGCTGCTGATCCTGAAATAACATGGAGTTGCCCATGTGAGAAGCAGCTTAATTGGCAGTCAGTACTTGAATTTGGAGCTCATATTTGAAATCTATTTGTTTTCTCTGTGTCTGGCAGCTTAGTCCCATCTCTGCTGAACAGCGCTCGCCTAAGCCTCTCACACCTTATTATCGGCTGTTTGCCTAGTTCTCTAAGCACCCCAAGGAATCTCAAAGTGACTTTCATTTATAATGTGTAATCATTGACAAGAAATTGTCACTTATTGAGGTATATGGAGTGGCTATTCTGGTTTAAAACTAGTGTGGCTTGAACTAAAGAAGCCTGACTTATGGCCTACCAAACATACATTGTGCATCTGCTTTATCCATTACAGAATGCATGAAATATGACCTCCAAGTAAAAGAATGTACTCTTTTAAGGTAAGAATGCATACTTTCCCTCCTAAGACACCAGGATGGGTAACGCCCCTATCAGTACTCTTGAAGGTAGTAAGTTTCCTTTCCCAGACCTCAGAATCATGTTGGCCCACTAATTTGCAAATTAATACCTCTTTGAAACTTTGATAAATATGTATCCTGGGCAATGTTTGATGTATGTTCTTTCTTCCAAAAAGATATAAAACTGTACTGAAAACCATGCTTCTCTGGAACGCTTTCTTCCTTTGTGGAGACTGCCTTCCTGGGTTGTCCTCTGCTTCGCTCAGTAAAACTCACTTTCTCTCTCCTATCTATGGAATGGTTGTCAGTAAACTGTATCAACATCATGCATCAAGTCAGGTCATTCCAAACATACCCTCTCTGTGGGGTACACAGTCTCTGCTGAATTCACGAGATAAGACTGTGGAACTCGGAGCACTCTGGCACACCCTCAGCGAGTGAAACTCACACTACTCTCCCAGAGGATCTTGGGAATCATTTCTCCTTATTTTTAAGTGGAATATAATTAGATTTTTATGGGCTCCAGGCACGAAAAAACAGAGGATTAAACATTCAGAAGCAGAGTTAAAAACTCTTGAGTCTAAAAGGGCAGTAAGTTCTTGACATAAAGCTGTCCTGTACTTTTGCATAATCAGCACAGCAGATCTGTTTTCATTTTTACAATTTCTTACATGATTGTACCATTTTCTTAGTGTCCAAGAAATAGCTTTTGGGTGAAAATTAAAAGCATAAAAATTATCCAAATGAGATTACAGATGACTTTGAAGGGTGATGAATGTCTTGATCTTGATAACAACCTGACTCAGGACGATAACAGGAAAGGCAGAGTGGTTAATCATCGAGCGAGATAGTTCAGGAGGAAGCAGGGTGGGGGGGCTCTTACTGATAGAGCTGGTATGTGGCAGGTCATGTCAGATCCAGAAACTCATCATCATCCAGCAGGCTGTTTGGTTTTCTCCTAACTATATTTTTGAACCCTATTTTCATACAGAGCCTGTATATGGCCTTTCTGTCGTGACCTTCCTGAGAAAGAAGTTACTGGCTTAAGGGGTCTGGTCGGATTATGTGGGTTATATGGGTGAGATTTTATGAGAGCTGTACTTTCTCTGGGATTTCTCCTTGACAAATAGTTCCTGGTTGCTTTCTTGAATTTTTTTCCCATTCTAGGTTTTTACAAAGTCCAATAATAATAAAAGTAGTGATAAAAACAATTTACATGGATATTATGGGCCCCGATTGATTTTTTTTCCCCCAAAAAAAGACTACTTCTCTCTGGAGTGCAAAATGACTAAAAGGCCCATTTGTGTCCTGCCACTCACAATATGAATGCATCTCTACACACTGGGCCATTTAAAAAATGTTGTCGCCCTAACATATTTTAGTTTTCTCTCTTCATATCTTCATGATTAGTAACTGATTGTGATAATCAAAAACAGACACGCAATACAAGTAGCTATGAATAGTTTGGAAACACTGTGACAGCTACTTAGCTACAAAAGGGATAATTTTTTAAAAGTCTATAGCTATATAAATATAATAGCTATAAGTATAGTTTGGACAATGTGTGATTTTAGGTTAAATCTTCTCTTATAGCTTCTGCCTGGCTTAATGGCTTGTCAGCAATTTCAGTTGAAGCGCAGTTCTCCCTTCTTATAGTCCATTCAAACTAAAATTGATAGAACCAGCAGCTTGTTAACTTTGTAAATGTTATTCGTACTGACCTGGTTCAGATAGCTCTGCCACTTACTAGCTGTGTAACCTTGGGCAAGTCACTGAAGCTCTCTCTAAGCCTCAGCTTCACATTCTGTAAAAGGAGGATAATAAAGTTTGTAAGACAATTGAATGAAATAGTGCATATAAACTGCTTAGCAGAGGGCCTGGAATAGATTAGACAGTGCCTAATAACATTAGCTTTTATAACGTTACATGTAAGGTGTAAAGAAACTCCAAGTAAACCAGTAAAAGCAAGAGTTGGCAAACTATGCCCATAGGCCAAGTCCGGCCTGCCACCTGTTTTCGAAAGTAAAGTTTACTAGAACACAGCCACATTCATTCATTTATGTACTGTCTACAGCTCCTTTCACAGCAGGAGTGAATAGTTACCATAGACCGTATGGCCCAAAAAGTCACAAACAGTTACCGTTCGGCCCTTTAAAGAAAGTTTGCCAACTCCCGAGGACAAGGGTAAGAAATTCAATTGGCTGGAACAAATAACATTTGAAATACGGACGTGTCTATTTTCTAGTCAAAACAAAAACGAAAAAGGAAAATACATATCTATCAAGCCCTTCCTCTTACAGGATTCAGGGAAAAACTGACAGCATTGGCTCACACTGTGATCTGAGGAGCGGAGACGAACAACAGCAGATAACCCAGAAACCTCCACAGAGTTACAAGCAACTGCTACGAGGTTCCCAGAGGAACTGCAAGGGAAGAGGAAAAGTCTCTCCTTTGCCCAGTGTGTTCCCCTGAGAATAAGAGAAAAGTAATGAGGATGGCATTGAAACAAACCTGTTCTTAGTAACTTGGATTTCCGCAAAAGATGGCCTGCACTGTCTGGAAGACTCTAAAATTCACATACCGATTTCAACTGCTGAGATAACTGCTCGGAACTGACAGGCAATCTGCAGTCTTCTGATGGCAGGCCTTCAATATATATTTGTTGAATAAGTCTCTAAATCTAGCAAGATTGAAAAGACAATTGTAAAGGAATGTTGTCAAAAAACACCTTTTTTTTTTTAAAGATTTTATTTTTCCTTTTTCTCCCCAAAGCCCCCCGGTACATAGTTGTGCATTTTTAGTTGTGAGTCCCTCCAGTTGTGGCATGTGGTACGCCGCCTCAGTGTGGCTTGATGAGTGGTGCCATATCCGCGCCCAGGATTCGAACCAGTGAAACCCTGGGCTGCCGAAGCAGAGCGTGTGAACTTAACCACTGGGCCATGGGGCTGGCCCCTAAAAGCACATTTTTTCACTAGCATAGTATATAGTCCTTGCCCGATAATTGGTTTTAGGGGTGAGGAAAAGAGGAACAACAGGCTATTTCAAATAAATCTATGACTCTGATGGGTCATTGACTCTAGCCCAAACTCTATCACGCTACCAACGCTTCTCAGGTTCTGGGCACAGTATTTCATATAAGATTCTGCAAAACTAGCCCAGAATAATGAACCAACTATCAGGGTAAGGAAGAGCCTCTAGTACCCTGAGGACTCTACAGTAATAGGGACAAAACAGCTTTGGCAGAGGCCAAGCAGATAACACAGTATTAAAGAATCCAGCATTGCCAAGAAATCCAATATATTCTGTGAAAAAATAACAAAGACATGACATTGCCGTGACTCCAGACTCAACCAAAACCAGTATGTACTAAATAATAGAAGAATTCAATTTTTCTTTGGATGTGAGATCTAGACCAGGCAGCATAGCCACATTAGTTTCCTAAACCAACCCTCAACATCATCCACCCTGCACCACGCCCAACACAGAACAGGCTAGGGCAGCAGTTCTCCAAGTCGGGTCCAGGGTGCCTCGGAGTGGGGCAGGAGATCCCATGAAACTATTTTCATAATAAGAAAACATTGCTTTACTCACTCTCTCACAAATGTAGAGTTTTCCAAAGGCTACATGACATGTTCTATCACACGAGTTGTACGAATTAACCTGTTTCCTATTAAGCCAGACATTAAAGATATTTGCAAAAATGTAAAATATCGACTGGATAAAGAAGATATGGTATATACACACAATGGAATACTACTCAGCCATAAAAAAGGACCAAATTGTTCCATTCGCATCAACATGGATGGACCTTGAGGATATTATGTTAAGCGAAATAAGCCAGCCAGAGAAAGACAAACTCTATATGACCCCACTTATAGGTGGAAGTTAACATACAGACATGGAGAACCGATCGGTGGTTACCAGGGAAAAGGGGGGGTGGGGGGAGGGCACAAAGGGTGAAGTGGTGTACCCACAACATTACTAACAATAACGTACAATTGAAATCTCACAAGGTTGTAATCTATCATAATCTTAATAAAAAAATAAAAATAAAAAAAATAAAACCAGCGTTTTTTCAGATAAAAAAAGTAAAATATGCCACACGCCTTTTTTTCGGAAAATAATTATTTTTCATGAAACATTACTTTTAAATCCAATGGGTTTATTATTGTCATTTTAAGTTAAATTGCTAAAATTTTCATAATTGGAATTTCAAATAAGGTAAATATAGAAAGATATAACCTACATAAACAAAAGTTTTTTTTGGTATCCTGAATAATTTCACGTGGAAAGGAGCCTTAAGACCAAAAAGTTTGAGAACTACTAAGCTAGAGAAGCAATGCCGTCTCGGAGGGCAGCTGCCTTTGGGAAGCCATGCTCAGGGAAAGCAGTTTGCGGAATGGCCGTGTAACTAGAGTACAGGATTGCAAAGCAGCCAGTGAGGTTTTCTGCTGATAACTAAAGACAAAGTCTTAAAATATTAAAAGTCACTGCAGACAGCAAACGACAAATAGCAGAGCGTGTTGATGGCTATTAGGATAAAGACTGGTTTTAAGACCAGTGTCTTTTATACTTGAATTTTATCTTTTGAACTCAAGTTGAATAACACAGTTGGGAAGAAGAAAAGCTATCAAGATTTAGGAGACTGTCTTACAGGTGACATTCTCAGAGCTCAGCAGTGACTAGCACACAGAAAGAGTTAAGTATCTTTAAACAAATGAATGACTACGTAAGTGAAGTTGAATTAGGTTGGCAGCAAAATGGCTATGTCAAGAAAGGCTTATAACGGGGTGACTTGCTCTAGAATCAGTTCTCAAAAAGAGTGGAAGAAATGAGAGTAGCTGAGCAGCAGAGCCCTATCACTACCCCCAAGAAACCTCCCTCCCCTTTTTGCCACTTCTCAATCCTCTTCACTTTCCTTTTAAAGTCTGACCAAGGGATGTTATTAGCAATCATTTCATCTCAAGCATCTTAACATCCTAAATTCAATACGACCTAAATAGAACTCTTAATTCTAACCCACATCACCCTCATAAAAAAGCGCTCCTCTTGCATACTTCCACTTAATTTGGGGTTTTTGTGTGTGTGTGTGTGTGTGTGTGTGTGTGTGTGAGGAAAACTGGCCCTGAGCTAACATCTGTGCCCATTCCTCCATTTTACATGTGGGACGCCTGCCTCAGCATGGCTTGATAAGCGGTGTGTATGTCTGCACCCAGGATCCGAACCGGCGATCCCTGGGCCCCTGAAGCAGAGCACACAAACCTAACCGCTGTGCCACCAGGCCGGCTCCTAATCTAGTTCTTGATTCTTCTTTTCCCCTCATGCCTTACATTTAATCCTTTAACATGTCCTGTGATTCCACTTCCGAAGCACATACTGAATTTATCCACTTCTCTCCATCCCTCCTCTACCACCCTAGTCCAAATCACTTGGATTAATCTTAATAGAACCTAGCCAGTCTCCCTGCTTCCCCTCTGGCGCCTCCCCATGCCCCTACGATCTGTTCTCCTAGGAGCCAGTGTGGTTTCCTAAAAATGCTGGTCAGATCATGCCACTCCCCTCTTAAAAAGTCCAGAGGTTTCCCACAGTACCTAGAATAAAATCCAAACTCCTTACCCTCATCCACAAAGTCCTCTCCATCTGGCTCCCTACCCCTGCCCAATTCCACCCAACTCCCCACCCTCATCTGCTCCAGCCACACATATCTTCTAAAAAGCCAAACTCCTTCCTAAACTCGCTCCAGCCTGAGGGGCTACCATTCTCCGGAATACTCCACCAAAGAATCTTTGCTGCCTTTTTTCCCCCATTTAGTTCTCAGCTCAATGTCACTTCCTACCTTTTCAGAGGCCTTTCCAGATCACTCTAGCTAAAGTAGCACCCCTTCCCATGAGATGTTTACTGTATCACTCTGGTTCCTTTCACAACAGCATACAGCACCTTAAATCATCTTGCTATTTGTTTACTCACTCCATGAAAACTTGCCTTTATCTTGCTCATCACTGAATCCTCTATGCTTAGAAAAGCGAGAACAGTGCCTGACCCACAGTAGACATTAAATAAATTTTAGTTAAATATTGAGTGAATTACACATTGCTGTTATATACAAAGATTTTTTTTTTTTCCTGGCAAATTGATCTCAAAGGAAAAGGTGTTCATCACACATACATACATGTTACAAAATCTTAGAGCTGACCTATTCCTAAGCTTTCTGAAGCAATGGGCAAGCCAACATACCGAGTTATTCTCTTTTTTACAACTGATCTTGATTTTTACCCTGGATAGGGACTCCATTTCAATTCTGCATTTCTTTTTATTTTATTATTTTTGTGAGGAAGATTGGCCCTCAGTTAACATCTATGGCCAATCTTTTTCTTTTTTGCTTAAGATTGTCACTGAGCTAACATCTGTGCCAATCTTCCTCTATTTTATGTGGGATGCCACCACAGCATGGCTTGATGAGTGGTGCCAGGTCCCCATCTGGGATCCAAACCTGTGAACCCTGGGCTGCCAGAGTAGAGCACATGAACTTAACCACTACGCACCGGGCCGGCCCCCAATTCTGCATTTCTTAAAATCACTAAGTATATTAACAATGTACATATCCTTTTTCAGTAGCATCTAAAGATTTATAAGTATACCAGGATCCTCCAGCGAAAAACTGCAGCCAATAAGATTTTTCAGACACACAGACTACTGTCTCAGTAAATATTTATTCAATGAATGAGATTTTAATGTTTTCTATCTGTGCAGTGTTACCAAAGAAATATTCTTCTCTGGCTTCAAATAAGGAAATACCTTTGAAGTATCAAAAATAAAAGCAATTCTTACAAGAAAACAAAAGAGTAAAAGGAAGCTTTTATTAGTGAAACAAGTCAATTTACTATTTTTCCAACAGGGCCTTTTTCCTCTATAAATGAGACAAACTGCTTTACAACAACATAACTTAATTTTTTAATATTTTCAAAAAGGAAAGATTTCTTTGGGCATTTAGGAAAGTAAGTGTCTTGAGAATAACAACTACAGGAAGTTTCCTTTTCAATTTTAATAAAGTCTCCTCCACCAGGTATATTACCCAGCATCTTTCCTCTTAACGAAACCATCAAGTACCAGCCAACAAAGAACCTCCCTTTAGAAACCGAGGCAGGAGAGGTTTACATTTAAATAGGAAACAAGTGATCTAAAACACCAATCACACATCACGTTAACAAGGCAACTTACATAATTAGGCATAAATTATTAATTATCTTTATGTTGATTAAGGTCCTAGCAAAGACTCTATTGGTCAGACTGTATCTTAAGCTCAAACTGCACCTATCTGGCTGTAAAGGTAAATATCACAATGGAGCTGGGCCTGTTTGACTAAGAGGAAAAACTCTTCCACACTGCACATTTTCTTTCATAAAAACAGGGCCTATTAAGTCAGGGCCATCTTGGTTCTGAATCTCTCCATTTTTGTTGGAAGGAGACTCACCATCTCTTTACTAAGTTCTAGCTCAACTTCTATTTCCCGGGCGGCCTCAGGGTGCTTTTCACAGTAATCCACAATAAATTTGTAATGTTCCAATGATGTTGCCAAATTTTCTAGCTCTTTCTTGGGATCTGCAGTGATGATTTTGCCATAAAGACGAGCAACTCGAAACTTAGCCAACATGGCAGGGCGAAGAACATCTTCCCCTATGTGCTCGGGAAACACTTTATTTGGGTCTCTCAGGGAGTCTAAGAAGAGCTGGTAGTACTTCAATGCCGACTTATTAAGATTATTTATTTTTTTCACTATGTGTGAATCAGGGTCCCTCAGCTTGTCAGCAATGGCAACCTTCAAATCCATCATGTCATAGTAAGCGTGTGCAATTTCAAACTGAATCTGTCTGTTGACCAACAGATAATACTGTGGATTCAGGTCCACAATCAGGGGCTCTAGCATGGCTATTCTACGTTTATGCATCTTGCACCGCCTCTCCATGTCAGTTTCAAAGAACGCAAGCACCTTAAACAGAGCACTGTGGTCCTGGACAACTTCAATATGGTCAGTGACATAACCATCAATCTGAAAGAACTCTTTTGCCTCAAAGACATAGTGCTGACCCAATAAGAAAAGTTCTCTGGCTTCTTCAAAGTCTAAAGGTCTCAAATAGGTCACTTTCTCTTCCACTGCAGAGATGGCATCACACAGTTCACCGGTTCCAAACTGCACAGCTTTTTTCCTAACGCTTTCTTCCTCATCTAGTTCTTTTTTCCGTAAAGCTCTAAGTTCATTTTGTTTATCAAGATCAAGCTCTCCTATGTTGTCCTGAAAGAAAAATATAAATCATGGTTAATTCGGACACTGATCTCCTGCTGTCAAATGATATTACAGCAAACGTAAGAGTAAAGAAAAGAAACCCTAACTTCCCAGCCTCGTTAGGGAGGTATAATCTTAAACATCTTTTAAAACTTCTTTCTTCTAATTATACTCCAATTATATTAAAATTGCAAGAAATCAGGAAAAAATACTTAAGTAAAATAGATAAACTGCTTATATATTACTTTCCTTTTTGGGGAACTAAAACTCCTTTACAGTTACTCCTTCAGATAAACGCATAGGAAAGAACTTTAAGGACTGTGAAACATTACATACATGTAATACATTATTAGTATTCTAACATTAGAGACAGACTGTAATCTACATTCTACAAGTATTTCACAGAGATGCCAGTAAGATTAATGATATGATATTTGTGCCAGGATAAGTGACTTAGTAAAATATATTACACCCACAACTAGAAGGACCTGCAACTAAGATGTACAACTGTGTACAGGGGGGGTTTGGGGAAATAAAGCAGAGGAAAAAAAAAAAAAAGATTGGCAACAGTTGTTAGCCCATGAGCTAATCTTTAAAAAAAAAAAAAAATATATATATATATATATATATAGACAAAATATATTACAGAGAAATGCTCTGGGTCTCTTAAAGACACTATAGTGAAGATAGTTAAATCTACCTTCATAGTTAAAGTTATTTTCTTTACCTCCTCGGGACAAAAAAAAAAGGACCTAAGATGGTTAAAAAATAGAGTGAGGTCATCCTCCTCTTCCTGGATAAAATGAAACATCACATTCTTCAATGCTCAGCCCCAAGGCCTCTTCTTCTTTTCACTTGATGTTCTCTCTTTAGACCCTGCAATGTTCAAAGCGGTAGCCAGTAGCCACCTGTGGATGGCTACTGAGCACTTGAAATGTGGCAAGTCCAAACTGAGATGTGGACTATCTGTGTAAAATATACACCCAACTTCTAAGACTTGATACAAAAATAATCTAAAATCTCTCTCTTTTATTTTTTTTTGAGGAAGATTAGCCCTGAGCTAACATCCACTGCCAATCCTCCTCTTTTTGCTGAGGAAGATCGGCCCTGAGCTAACATCTGTGCCCATCTTCCTCTACTTTATACATGGGATGACTGCCACGGCATGGCTTGATAAGCAGTGCATAGGTCCACGCCTGGGATTTGAACCAGTGAACCCTGGGCCACCGAAGCAGAGTGTGGGGACTTAACCACTGCGCCACCAGGCTCGCCCTCTTAATTTTTTAATATTCAGGACGTTTAGAAAAGGCAATATTTGCTGATATTCTGAATTAAAATGTATAATTTTGATTTCACTTGCTTTTCTCCTTTTCTAATATGGCCACTAGAAAATTTAAAATTACATATGTGGCTGGTATTCCATTTCTATTGGACAGCACTGCTCTAGACAGGTGGCTCTATCCACACCTGTGGCTGCCATTGCCAGCCATGGGAGGATGACTCACAAATCTACAGCTACAGCCCAGACCTCTTCTCAAGCCCCTAGACCCAAAGCCACATCTCCGTACGTGAGAACTCCTCTCCAAAGACTCAAAGGCACTTCATCTTCAACATTCCCCAAGGGAACTCCTCCTCTTCTTCAGCAAACAGGCTCCTATTCAAGTGTTATTCTAGCGAAGGACACTCCATCCATCTGGACAGCCAGCATCCTAGGAACCATCCTTGAGATGTCCCTCTCCTCTCCCCTGTACTCCACACTTCCATTCTGTCACCAAGTCCTTTACATTTTGGTTCCTAAATACCTCGTGAATCCATTCTTTTTTCCTCCATCTCTTCCGCCACCATCTCACCTGGCCTGTTGCAGTGGTCTTCTAACTAATCTCCCTCATCCACTCCTGCTTTCCCTCAATTCCTTCTCCATTCTGCGACCTAAGGGATTGTTCCAAAAACCCTTCAAGGCTTCCATTCCTCGAAGGCCCTGTTTGTTCTAGCCCCTTTCTACTCTACCTTATACCACACGCGCTCTCACCCTGCTCCAGCTTCACAGGCCTTGTTCCCCTCCTAACACCATGCTCCCTAGGCCACTGAACTTTTAAACACGCTGCTGCAGCTCCTTGGAATGTGCACCTTCTTTTCTCCAATCCGGGTAATTCCTACTCTTTCCCAGTGCTTCCTACAAGTGTTACGTCCTCCTATTGCATCTTCTCCCATCAGATGTCTCTCCTCTGTGGAACTCACCAAAGTGCACTTCTACATGAAGTCAAAACCAGGTCTATTTTGTTCATCATAGGACAATGACTCACACAGCTGGCCTAAATCCTTAATTAAATAAATTTGAGTATGATTTTAAGCTGGAATTGAAGAAGGCTTTTTAGATAAACAGATGATCAAAGAATGAAGTTAAAGTAATAAAAAAAAGTCAGATTAAGGAAAATCTGAGTAATTGAATAGCATGGCAACTATTTCAGTTTAATCAGGTGAAAAGTTCTATTTCATCAACTAAATGAAGGGTGAGAGGTAACCCATAGGGTATTTTGCTCGACACAATTACTTCCGACGCAGGCTCTAAGTCTGAGTCTTGTTTCCTTACTTGCTTCCTGGCTGCTGGTTTATCTACACGCTTTCTAGGTTGCTTTCTGAGCAGAAGACAGCTGACAGCGCTTCCTGGCTCTAACTTCTCCGTTAGAATTTCTAAAGTTCTTCCTCTTTAGTGATTAGGAACTAGGATTCAGTATGAATTAGTAATAATAATTATAATGATGAGGATAGTTAACATTTACTGAGGACTTGGCATGTCTCGGGCACATTTCTGAGTCCTTTATATATATTAATGTAACTCTCATAACAACATTATTAAGTAAGTACTATTATTACCTCCACCTTGTGAGGAAATTAAGGCACAGAGAGATTAAGTAAATTGCCACGAACACACAGCCACAAACTGCCAGGGCTGTTTCCACATATTTTTATAAAAAAATATATTTATATACTATATAAAGTATATAAAGATTAGTAAGAATTGTTTCCTGCCCTCAAGTTGCTTATAGTCTAAAATAGGTAAAAGAATAAGACAAGAATATGAAGAGGGATAACACAAAGTTGAATTTAAGTGACTTAGGAAAGAGTAAGAAAAGTTCTATGCAGTTTAAAGGAGGGAGATGACATCTGTTGGGGATGAAGAATTACACATTTAACAATTACTTATTGAGAACCTATTGTGCCTGGAGATAATAATATAATATGAATATAATGTAGACCTCACCTCTCAAGGACCTTATGTTCTATCCAAAGGAAAGTCTTCAAGGAAGAGGTGCTATTTGAGATAGGCCCTGAATAGTGAGTAAGATTTTAAAAGGTAGAGAAGGGGAGCGCATTCCACATGCCTGGCATAATAAACATGAAGAACCCAATGAGCATAATCTCCATTTTTAAGCTTCTACTTACATCCTGCTCATTTAAGAAAGAAAAGGCAACTTTTGGCTGCGTTACCTGCATGGAAAGTTGGGCATTCTGCATGAGAGTCAAACAGTATTTGATCCAGCATCTTGCTATTTCCCCTTTTCTTTGATGATAAAGTTCCGGTACTTCTCCTTCAGCTTCAGTAGCTAAAATTTCACAGTGAGATTTGTCCAAGTTAATGGTCACAGCTAGAATTTTCATTGTGTACTGCTTTCTTTTTTAACATCACTTTTTCCTGATTGTACAAGTAACAGATCCTCACTGAAGCAGTGGGGGGAAAAACCCATACCCAAATTCCTACCACCCAGAGACACTCACTGCTATTATTTTTGCATATTTCTTTCTAGTTTTTTCTTATGTATTGTTTGTAGGTAAAAACTAAGGTCACAATGTATATTCAATTTTGAATATAGCTTTCTTCACATATTAAACCACTAACACTTTACCCATATCATTATCAACTCTTTAACATCATTTTTAAGTGTAGCATTACATACAATTAAATAGATGTTTCATACTTTATCTAACAATTCTTCTAATACTGGGTATTTGCTGTTTCCAATCCCTTTATTACAAACAACACTAAACAGGAAGATCTCTGTGTATAAATCTATGTGGGTTTTGGATGATTTCCTCAGGACAGATTCCTAGAAGTAGAATTTACTGGGTCAGAGTTTACACCACTTAAAATGTTCTTCATACATACTGCCGCATTATTTTCAATAAATACTCTAACCAACAATATATGAGGCTATTCAATGAAAGAATTTAGAAAACATTAAACATTGTGATTTCTTTAGCTTTCTGTTTTGAAGAGTGTACACAAAATGACATCCCACTGGTGGTTTAGTTTTTATGCTTTTTGGACAAGTGCCTTTTAGACTTTAACCAATCTACAAGTAATTCAATGTAATAAATAAAAGGAGAAACCCAACTATTTAATTTGATAAGGTACATTCCTCTAACTCTTCATAGCCTCTATATTCTTCTGAGTCACAATGATAAAGAAGGTTGTGATATTACAAAACCTGTTTAATGACTCAAGCACACTTTTTTTTTTAATTGAAATATAATTGACACATAACATTATATTAGTTTCAGGGTACAACATAGTGATTCAATATTTTATACATTGCAAAATGATCACCATAATAAGTCTAGTTAAGATTTGTCACCATAGTTATAAAAATGTTCTTTCTTGTAATGAGAAGTTCTAAGATCCACTCTTAGCAAATTCCAAATATGCAATACAGTAGTATTAACTATAGTCACCATGCTGTACATTACATTCCCATGACTTATTTATTTTACAACTGGAAGTCTGTACCCTCTGACCCCCTTCACACATTTTGCCCACCCCAACACCTCTGGCAACCACCAATCTGTTCTCTGTACTATCTATGAATTTGTTTTGTTTTGTTTTCTAGATTCCACGTGTAAGTGAGATCATACGGTGTTTGTCTTTCTTTATCTGACTTATTTCACTTAGCATATTGCATTCAAGGTCTGTCCATGTTGTCACAAATGGCAAGATTTCCCTTTTTTTTTAACATACCATTGTAATAACTAAGATTTTTTTTTCACTTTCCAAGAAACAATTTTTGCCCCTATTAAGAATGCATACCTTAGGCATTTCAAACATCTTATTAGAAACCAATGCCCATTATCATAAGATTCACAGACTTATTCCCAAATTTAATGTTGTGGGTTTGATTTTTATCTGTCCTTATTTCTAAGCCCTCCCAAGGTTGCCAAGTCTCCCACCCAGCTCCAGAGGCAGCTTTTCATCTCAAGCCAGCAGAGGTCGGGTCAGTGTAGTTCTGCTCAGGCAGTGGAGTTACAAGTTACAGGCTTGGAACAATCCTGCTTGGGTTTGAATGAGAGCTCTGCCCCTCACTATCTGTGTGACATTGGGCAAGCTGTTGAACCTCTCTGTGCTTCAGTTTCCCCATGTGTAAAGTGTAGGTAGTAACAATGACTGTCTGAAGTGTTGCTATGAGAATTTAATGAGATGGTGCCCACAAAGAACTTAGGACAGGATCTGGTACATGTGGCTATTCAACACCTTTTTCTTTTCTTCTTTTTTTTAGCTGAGGAAGATTCGCCCAGAGCTAACATCTGTGCCAATCTTTCTCTACGTTGTATGTGGGTCACCGCCACAGCATGGCTGATGAATGGTGTAGGTTGGCGCCTGGGATCCAAACCCATGAACCCCCTGCAAGCTCAGGCCATTGAAGTGGAGCACACCAAACTTAACCACTACACCACAGGGCCAGCCCCAACACCATTATTAATCAAACTGGATTAACAAAAGAATTGCTCACATTCTTAGAATACCTAGTTTAATTAAGATATGAATTCTATAATTCATGTCTATACATGGATCCTTATGAGGTGGTTGAAAGCAGTTTCCTCTAATTGTTTATAAACATTTACTTTCATCACCTTGCCTATGCTGTGGTCTCTGTTACCAATTTGTCAAAAATTCCAATTTAGTGGAATCCAAATTGAAATGGATTTCTCATGAATTAAAAGTAGTCCTGAGTGGAAGGAATCCCTCAAAATAATGTTTGGAATGACACAGGTGGTTTAATCAACAGCCAATTATTTCATTTTGTAATTCAAATCCCATGTCCAGTTTTACCAAAATATTATTGTTACATCTGTGGAAGGAATTCCTTTTTTCAAGGAAAAATTTATTCTAAAAATTTTCATGGTTTAAATTATTTTGGTTTTCACTAGTATTTTTCAAAAATCCTTCATAACATGAAGTAATGTTTTTGGTCACTGTGTTAGATTTAATGCAGTATTGCTATCAATCTGCATGCTTTCCTCTGTGGTCTTCCTTTTTGGGTGTGCCACCAACAGCACCAATACCAGTCCAAGAGTCGTGCTGCCCAGTTCTGCAGGGAGAAAATCAAGCTGCTCAGCTCTCAGGCAGCACAGAAACAGCCCTGATGTAAGTCACTAGTGGTTTGGATTATCTCCTTCAGATGAACATTCCTTTCAGTAGAACAAGTGGGTTTTATCCCCAACGGTAAAACTTCCTACCTAGATTCTCTCACAAGGAAACAACGTACAGCTGATTCTCATTATTCATGATAGTTATGTTTTATAAAATTGTTGTGAACACTGAAATAGCAAATGCTGAAACTCCTAGGGGAAATACAGGAGTAGGTTCCTATGAGCTGTTGGTCACAATATTTTCGTCAACTGATTAATATGTAATCTTATTTTATGTGTTTGTTTAAAGACACTTTATTTAAAATACACCGTTTACTCACTAACAGTGAACCCGCTGCCGGAGCGCTATAACTTCACCGTGCCTCGACGAAGCCTATCGAACGCTGTGTTTTCTCCGTCAGGCAGGAACATGCTTCCGCCTTCACATGCTTACGAACACTAGCTCGCACTTCAGCACTACACTTGGGGGCCAGTTTAAACAATGAAATCACTGACAAAATGCACAAAAAAGTGAAAAACGTGGCACTAAATAGCCTGCAAAAAGGATACTTATTTACAGTGTGAATGACCGTAGAAGCGCCCTGAGGACTAATTTTGGGGTTACAACTCAATTGTAATAAGTAGGCAAATTCACAGATACGGAATCCACAATAATGAGGATTGACTGTACTTAGGAACCTGCACTTAGATATGAAGTCCTTGAGCTTTCCTTTGCAGAAATGGCTTGTGGATCTGGGTACTTGACTTCCGTAAGGTTTGGAAGCAAATGTTACTGCACGATACCTTAGTAAAATGTGCTCAGGTGCCCTGCCTGTGTAGGCATGTTACTGATTTTGTAACAATGGAAAGTATCAATCTTTTTTTTCTTTAAATGGAGGTATAACTGACACATAACATTAGTTTCAGATGTACAATATGATTCAATATTTGTATATATTGCAAAATAATCACAATAATTCTAGTTAAAATTCATCACGATACATAGTTACAAAATTTTTTTTCTTGTGATGAGGGCTTTTAAGATCTACTCTCTTAGCAACTTTCAAATATGCAATACAGTATTATTAACTATATTCACCATGCTGTACATTACATCCTCATAACTTAATTATTTTATAACTGGAAGTTTGTATCTTCCTCTAAAGATTTCCTTCTCTGTATGGCTGAATAATATTCCACTGTATATGTACCACATTTTCTTTATCCATTCATCCGTTGATGGACACTTAGGTTGTTTCCATGTCTTGGCTACTGTAAATAATGCTTCAATGAACATGGGGATGCAGATATCTTTTCAAGTTAGTGTTTTAATTTTCTTTGGATAAACACTTAGAAGTGGGATAGCTGGATCATATGGTAGATCTATTTTTAGTTTTCTGAGGAAACTCCATACTGTTTTCACAGTGGCTGCACCAGTCTGCATTCCTACCCAAAGTGCATAAGGGTTCCCTTTTCTCCACACTTCTCCAACACTTGTTATTTCCTGTCTTTTTGATAATAGCCATCCTGACAGGTGTGAGGTGATATTCTATTGTAGTTTTGATTTGCTCAAATACACAGGTTAATTGTGATTTTTAAGACTAAATAAAACACTATTAGAAAAAAAGCTAGATTTTTGGACACATCACTTAGGTAGTAGTCTAACCAAAATGTATAATCTGAATCTTAGCATAAGGAAACATCAAACACCAATTGATGGAAATTCTATGAAATAATTGGCCTGTATTTTTCAAAAATGTCCATGTGACGAAAGAGAAAGAAAGGCTGAGGAACTGTGACAGCTAAACACAATATGCAATCTTGAACTGGATACTCTGGTACTAGAAAACAATTGCTATGAAGGACATTATGGGGACAACTAACGAAACAGAAATATGCATTATAGATAAAAGAATTATATCAATGTTATATTTCCTGTTCTATGACCATGTAAGAAAATATTCTTATTCCTAGGAAACACACACTGAAGTCTAAAGGGGTAAAGAAGCCTAATATCCGCAATCTTCTCTCATGGTTCAGAAAAAAAAACGTGATTGCAAATATTAAAAATTAATGAATTTAGAAGGGCATATGGTAGTTTTTTGTTCTGGTTTTGAACTTTCTAAAGTTTAAAATTATTAAAAAATAAAGTTTTATAAAAGCTGTATAGCAAAGCATACACACATAAACTTACTGTCTTCTGTGGTTGAGATCTTTCCAGTTTGACCAAAAATGACATTAGCAGCTGATAAACAGTGCCTCGCCTCCATAAAGCACAGCTGGTGAGGAAAAAGACAAGAGTAAATGCAGTTATTACATAGCCTTATTTGCAACTGATATTTGCATAAAGTCTTTTAATAAGGGAAAAGCTATAAAGTCAGGTAAAATCACTACTAAGGAGACCCTGTGTGGTTGCTGAACACTAAGAAGGTATTTAAGACACATTGTAGTATTATCTGGTTAAAAAACTACGTCAAGGATTAAAATGACAATGCCCCCAAACTCTTAATGTTAATCCAAACTGGCAGAAAGACAAGTGCTGACTGCAAGTTAGCTTTCCTCCAGTAATCACTGAGTGTACAAGGGCTGCCACCCTCACTCAAAGCGCCTCGGTCTCTCAGCTTCAGTCTAAACAGCTAAAGTTCCATGAACGATAAATTCTTAAACCATTTACATTCTGTCAGAGGCTTTAAGGTTTAATTTATTTCTTTAGGTTTAGAGGTCCCTTTTTCATCTACCATCCAAAGGCAAAAAGGATAAATTTTGATAGGAAGAGATTCCTGTGTCCTAAAATCTGTGGAATTTACATATAGTGAGGTTTCCTACCCAGTTTTGAAGTCAACAGATTTCCACAGACAAACTTTATGGAACTGCTCTACCAACACACTTGAAGCCTTCATCATTCAAATCTGGGCATGGCAAATTCTCAAACACTTGGAGAAGATCTCCTTGTTCATATAAACACTTTGCATTTGTCACGTTAAGTCACAGGACCACCCAGCAGAAGCACAAAGTTAAAGTCCAGCTTTTAGTCAGAAGCCACCCTCATTAAAGACAATCTCTACTTCATGTTAGTAATACTTGACTTTGCTAAGATTTTAATGGTTGGCTATGACTTTAAAATCTCAGCATTAAATATATCTCTCCATTACGGCAAATTCAGAAGCCATCCTCACAATAGCTGGGGACCATATGTAGTATTAGCCCAGCAACACCTATGGATCAAAACGTTGGTGTTAAACCTTGAAAACCAAAAGAAAGTTAGCTTACATAAAGAAGCCCTAATTGTCCCTCAACAACCCCTTACACATCACCATCACTTCAGCTTTGTCCAGATTGGCTCCCTGTGAGCAACCACTGCTAACACAGTGAGTGCCCTGTGCCCTGTAGGTGGCTGGTAAATGTGGGACTTTAGCCCCTGCAAGGTAGGGACTCTCCAAGTGCAAAAACTCATGACTGGAACCACATGAAGATGACAGTGATATAAATGAAAATTGCATTTTTTAAAAACATGGTTCAAATCTTTCTGCAATATAACTTAGCTAGCTGTAACAAAAACTTATAAAACATTTTGGTAAAAAAATAAAAGCGCAGGGTGGGGGAGGTACTCATGAAAATTACTGCATGCTCCCATAAGCAATGCTTAACAACTTTAAATTTTTAATTATGCAGTAAATTAGCATCTAATTTTCTTAGTACTATTGATATCCATGGAGTTTTAAGTGTTAATTAAAATCACAGAGAATATATAATTTTAAAGTTGCTAAACAAAACAAGGGGCCTCCAGAAGCTATAAAAAAGGTGCCACAAGCAGAGGCAACCACATAACACTTTTTGATGATGACCACAATGACATGGATTCATGAGAGTTAGATTTAACTGAATGCTCTGACATACGCAGTAGCGTTACTTACACGCTTGATCTTAGACCAAAGTCCTAGAAGCGATGCTGCAGTCACCACAGCCCTTTCTCTCCTGCTAATAGCTTTTCTGAATGAAATTCTGTGGGACAATACTTTAAACATAGGGCACATTTACAGAACCAGCACTAAGAAAAAGCTGAGAAAGGATAAAGGCCCAGTAAGGATACGACAGCAGGCAACCAGAGAGATCTGAGAAGGAACTCTGATAAGCAAAGAATTACCAAAATTTCAGAGAGGTTTGTGAATCAGAAACACAAATGAAAGTAATTTCTATTGCTGAGCTATCTTACTCAGGATTAACAGCAAATCTGGCTAGGAAACATGGCTTAAAAGTGTTTTAGCATTAAAAACTCTTAAGGACTAAAGGAATAAATAGGTCAATTAAGAGTCCACCAACATGACTCTGAAAACAACTAAGAAGCTCAGATCTGTCCCTGTGTAATATTCCAGGAGAAGGACATCATAAAGACCGGGAACTGAGCAGAGATATTTCCGATATAGAAAAATTATTGCAGAGTTACTTCTAAAGAACAACTGAAATGCGTCACATGCTTTTATCAAAGCCCACATTTAACAGTCAGCTTCCTCAGACAAATTCTCATAGCTACCAGATTACCACTGTTTAAAGATAAAGTTATATCTACAAGATAAAATCTGCAATGTAAGGTAACATCTCACTAAAATGAATTGAGATAACTTGCCTATATCAAAAAAGAATTGGTCTTAGGTAACACATAATTTTAGGGGCTAGCAACAAGACAAGGATAAAACTCAGTATTTTAAGATTCAAAAGGATTAATGCAACAAAAAGCTACAAAATTTTACTCCACTAGCAAATTGGGCTGCATTTTTCTGTCCAATTTACATCATAAAATACAAGCTACCTGTTTTTAAAAGGCAACCTTGTCAAGGTACTATTGCTTCTATTTTTATGCACCCTATCAGTAACTTTGTTAGACAACTACTTCAAGAAGCTTACCTTATTGATGTAAAATTGTGACAAGGTAGCAGCATTAATAGCCCACTCCATGGGATGGTAGGCATTGTGTTCAAGCTGGCGTTTTAGGGTACTGTGGCAATAATGAGCAGCCTTCTCAAACATTTCCATATGCTGGTAGACTTGAGCCAGGTAATAGAGATTATGAGTGTAAACCTTCTCAAATCTATGAAGAAAAAAATTAATATTTGCATAATGGTTTATAATTTATAAGGACTGTCATATATATTTATCTTGATCCTCTCACCAACCCTTTCAGTTGGGTACGGTCATTCTATCTATTTGACAGATAAGGAAACTGAGCCTCAGATTTGAACAGGTATCAGATTTGAACACATAGCTAGCATGTAGCAACTGGAGGTTTTAATCCATGTCAGAATCCACATTCTACAACCTTTATGAGCATTTGAAAGAGAAAACATTTGTGCTTTTTTGAACAATCATCTTATCTACACTATGTGGAAATACCTGTGAAGGCTGGTTTCTAGACCTACTCACCTTTTTGATCTCTCTTGTTCAGTAAGTTTCTCTTCTTCAGGAAGAAAATGCTCAGTAGGATCAAGAGGAGGACTCCCAATCTAAAATTAAAGAAAAACAACACTAAAATTTTGCTGTGAACACCAAGCGCCCTCCTCTGGAGGAACTGGAGAAATCACACTTTTTTTTTTTTTTTTTTATTAATGTTATGATAGATTACAACCTTGTGAGATTTCAGTTGTACATTTTTGTTAGTCATGTTGGGGGTACACCACTTCCCCCTTTGTGCCCTCCCCCCACCCCCCCTTTTCCCTGGTAACCACCGATCAGATCTCCTTGTCAATATACTAACTTCCACCTATGAGTGGAGTCATACAGAGTTCATCTTTCTCTGACTGGCTTATTTCGCTTAACATAATACTCTCGAGGTCCATCCACGTTGCTGTGAATGGGCCAATTTTGTCTTTTTTTATGGCTGAGTAGTATTCCATTGTGTATATATATACCACGTCTTCTTTATCCAATCATCAGTTTCTGGGCATGTAGGTTGGTTCCACATCTTGGCTATTGTAAATAATGCTGCGATGAACATAGGGGTGCAAGGGACTCTTGGGATTTCTGATTTCAGGTTCTTAGGATAGATACCCAGTAATGGGATGGCTGGGTCATAGGGTATTTCAATTTTTAACTTTTTGAGAAATCTCCATACTGTTTTCCATAGTGGCTGCACCAGTTTGCATTTCCACCAACAGTGTATGAGGGTTCCTTTTTCTCCACCACCTCTCCAACATTTGTCGCTCTTGGTTTTGGATGTTTTTGCCAATCTAACGGGTGTAAGGTGATATCTTAGTATAGTTTTGATTTGCATTTCCCTGATGATTAGCGATGATGAACATCTTTTCATGTGTCTATTGGCCATATTCATATCTTCTTTTGAGAAATGTCTGTTCATGTCCTCTGCCCATTTTTTGATCGGGTTGTTTGTTTTTTTGTTGTTGAGCTGTGTGAGTTCTTTGTATATTATGGAGATTAACCCTTTGTCGGATAAGTGGCTTGTAAATATTTTTTCGCAATTAGTGGGCTGTTTTCTTGTTTCAATCCTGTTTTCCCTTGCCTTGAAGAAGCTCTTTAGTCTGATGAAGTCCCATTTGTTTATTCTTTCTATTGTTTCCCTCAACTGGGGAGTTATAGTGTCTGAAAAGATTCTTTTAAAACTGATGTCAAAGAGTGTACTGCCTATATTCTCTTCCAGAAGACATTGTTTCAGGCCTAATCTTTAGGTCTTTGATCCATTTTGAGTTTATTTTGGTGTGTGGTGAAAAAGAATGGTCAATTTTCAATCTTTTACATGTGGCTGTCCAGTTTTCCCAGCACCATTTGTTAAAGAGACTTTCTTTTCTCCATTGTAGGCCCTCTGCTCCTTTGTCGAAGATTAGCTGTCCATAGATGTGTGGTTTTATCTCTGGGCTTTCAACTCTGTTCCATTGATCTGTGAACCTGTCTTTGTACCAGTACCATGCTGTTTTGATTACTGTAGCTTTGTAGTATGTTTTGAAATCGGGGATTGTGATTCCGCCGGCTTTGTTTTTCTTGCTCAGGATTGCTTTAGCAATTCGCGGTCTTTTGTTGCCCCATATGAATTTTAAGATTCTTTGTTCAATTTCTGTGAAGAATGTTCTTGGGATTCTGATTGGGATAGCATTGAATCTGTAGATTGCTTTAGGTAGTATGGACATTTTAACTATGTTTATTCTTCCAATCCATGTGCATGGAATGTCTTTCCATCTCTTTATGTCGTCATCAATTTCTTTCAAGAAAGTCTTGTAGTTTTCATTGTATAGATCCTTCACTTCCTTGGTTAAGTTTATCCCAAGGTATTTTATTCTTTTCGTTCTGATTGTGAATGGGATTGAGTTCTTGAGTTCTTTTTCTGTTAGCTCATTGTTAGTGTATAGAAATGCTACTGATTTATGTATGCTGATTTTATACCCTGCTACTTTGCTGTAGTTGTTGATTATTTCTAATAGTTTTTCTATGGATTCTTTGGGGTTTTCTATATATAAGATCATGTCGTCTGCAAACAGCGAGAGTTTTACTTCTTCGTTACCTATTTGGATTCCTTTTATTTCTTTTTCCTGCCGAATTGCTCTGGCCAACACCTCCAGTACTATGTTGAATAGGAGTGGTGAAAGTGGGCACCCTTGTCTTGTTCCTGTCCTCAGAGGGGTGGCTTTCAATTTTTGTCCATTGAGTATGATGTTGGCTGTGGGTCTGTCATATATAGCCTTTATTATGTTGAGGTACTTTCCTTCTATACCCATTTTATTGAGGGTTTTTATCATAAATGGGTGTTGGATCTTGTCGAATGCTTTCTCAGCATCTATTGAGATGATCATGTGGTTTTTGTTTTTCATTTTGTTGATGTAGTGTATCACATTGATTGACTTGCGGATGTTGAACCATCCCTGTGTCCCTGGTATAAATCCCACTTGATCATGGTGTATAATCTTTTTGATGTATTGCTGTATTCGGTTTGCCAAAATTTTGTTGAGGATTTTTGCATCTATGTTCATCAGTGATATCGGCCTGTAGTTCTCCTTCTTTGTGTTGTCCTTGTCAGGTCTGGGGATCAGAGTGATGTTGGCTTCACAGAATGTGTTAGGGAGTACTCCATCTTTCTCAATTTTCTGGAACAGTTTGAGAAGAATAGGTATTAAGTCTTCTTTGAATGTTTGGTAGAATTCTCCAGAGAAGCCGTCTGGTCCTGGACTCTTATTTTTGGGGAGGTTTTTAATTACCGTTTCTATTTCCTTACTTGTGATTGGCCTATTCAGATTCTCCATTTCTTCCTGATTCAGTTTGGGGAGATTGTAGGAGCCTAGGAATTTGTCCATTTCTTCCAGGTTGTTCAATTTGTTGGCATATAGTTTTTCATAGTATTCTCTTATGATCCCTTGTATTTCATTGGTATCTGTTGTGATTTCTCCTCTCTCATTCCTAATTTTATTTATTTGCGATTTCTCTCTTCTTTTCTTGGTGAGTCTGGCTAAAGGTTTGTCGATTTTGTTAATTTTTTCGAAGAACCAACTCTTTGTTTCATTGATCCTTTCTATTGTCTTTTTTGTTTCAATATCATTTATTTCTGCTCTTATTTTTATTATTTCCCTCCTTCTACTGACTCTGGGCTTTGTTTGTTCTTCTTTTTCTAGTTCTGTTAGGTGTCGTTTGAGGTTGCTTATGTGAACTTTTTCTTGTTTAGTAAGGTGAGCCTGTATTGCGATGAATTTCCCTCTTAGGACTGCTTTTGCTGCATCCCAAATGATTTGGTATGTCATGTTCTCATTTTCATTTGTCTCCAGATAATATTTGATTTCTTCTTTAATTTCTTCAATGATCCATTGTTTGTTCAGAAGCGTGTTGTTTAGTCTCCACATTTTTGCACCCTTCTCTGCTTTTTTCTTGTAGTTGATTTCTAGTTTAATAGCGTTATGATCAGAAAAGATGCTTGATATTATTTCAACTCTCTTGTATTTACTGATGTTTGCTTTGTTTCCCAAAATATGGTCAATCCTTGAGAATGTTCCATGTGCACTTGAGAAAAATGTGTAACCTGCTGTTTTTGGATGAAGTGTTCTATATATATTTATTAAGTCCATCTGGTCTAATTTTTCATTTAATTCTATTATTTCCTTGTTGATTTTCTGTCTGGATGTTCTGTCCATTGGTGTTAATGGTGTGTTGAGGTCCCCTACTATTATTGTATTGTTGTTGATGTCTTCTTTTAGTTCTATTAAGAGTTGCTTTACAAATTTTGGTGCTCCTGTGTTGGGTGCGTATATATTTATAAGTGTTATGTCTTCTTGGTGGAGAGTCCCTTTTATCATTATATACTGTCCCTCTTTGTCTTTCTTTATCTGTTTTGCTTTGAAGTCTACCTTGTCTGATATTAGTATAGCGACACCTGCTTTCTTTTGTTCATTATTAGCTTGGAGTATTGTTCTCCATCCCTTCACTCTGAGTCTGTGTTTGTCTTTGGGGCTGAGGTGTGTTTCCTGGAGGCAGCATATTGTTGGGTCTTGTTCTTTGATCCATCCTGCCACTCTGTGTCTTTTGATTGGGGAGTTCAATCCATTTACATTTAGAGTGATTATTGAGATGTGGGGGCCTACCACTACCATTTTATGTCTTGTTTTCCGGTTTTCTTCAATTTCCTTTGTTTCTCGTCCCATGGTTTAATCTGTTTTGATGAAGAGCTGCTACTCTCTGTTGTTGTTCTTCTACTTATCTCCTCTGCTCTTGGTTTTGTAGCCCCTTTCCTTTTTTTGATTTTTCAGGAATGAGGGTTTTCCTGAGGATTTCCTGAAGAGGAGGTTTTGTGGCAATGAACTCCCTTAACTTTTGTTTATCTGGGAAAGTTTTTATTTCTCCATCGTATTTGAAGGATATTTTCGCTGGGTAGAGAATCCTCAGCTGTAGGTTTTGGTCCTTCAGATTTTTGAATATATCATTCCACTCTCTTCTAGCCTGTAAAGTTTCTGCTGAGAAATCTGCTGATAGCCTGATGGGGGTTCCTTTGTAGGTTAGTTTCTTTTGCCTGGCTGTCCTTAGTATTTTCTCCTTGTCGTTGACTTTTGCTAGCTTCAGTACTATATGCCGTGGGGTTGGTCTTCTTGCATTGATAAAGTTTGGAGATCTATTGGATTCTGTCACCTGAAGATCCATCTCTCTCACCAGATTTGGGAAGTTCTCAGCCACTATTTCTTTGAATAGGCTTTCTGCCCCTTTCTCCTTCTCTTCTCTCTCTGGTATACCTATAATCCTTACGTTGCATCTCCTAATTGTGTCTGATAATTCTCGGAGAGTTTCTTCATTTCTTTTTAGTCTTACTTCTCTCTCCTCCTCTGCCTGCAGCATTTCTATATTGCCATCTTCCAAATTGCTAATTCTTTCCTCCATATTATCGGCCCTACTGTTCAGTGCATCTAGATTTTTCTTAATCTCCTCTATTGTGTTCTTCATTTCCAGTATTTCTGTTTGGTTCTTCTTTATTGTATCAAACTCTTTTGTGACATAGCTCCTGAACTCGTTGAGTTGTCTATCTGAATTCTCTCTTAATTCATTGAGTATTTTAATGATGGCTGTTTTGAAGTCATCATAATTTAGGTTATATATCTCATTTTCTTTGGGACTGTTTTCTGTGTATTTGTTATTTTCCTTCTGTTCTGGAGATTTAATGTATTTTTTCACATTGCTTGATGTTGTTGATTTGTGCCTCCGCATAGAGATAGAGTTTAGTTGCTCCTTTCACTTGTTTCTGCTGCTGTGGTGGGGGAGCAGCTGTTTATACTGCACCAACCAGGAACTCTATCCGCAGTTGCTAACCAGGCCTGGGCCCCTCCTTGTAGTCACAGTGGTCCTTTGGATTCCCTCTTCTGTCATGGGGGCCGTCACGGGGGGGCTTCAGGCTGCTGGTGCCTACTGTTGCAGCCCACCTAGACGTGCTCCCTCCTTGGGGTCTGCAACGGTGTTATGGGCTTTTCCAGTGGCCAGGGGTAGGATCACTTATATTTGCCGCTCCGTCACTGTTGGCACCCACAAAATCTCACTTGTCCACTATGGGTCGCAGCAGAGCTATTGGCATCTTCTACAGTCTGTGGTTAGCTCACCTAGCTATGCTACTTTTGTCCCAGGGTCTTCCAGCCTTGTGGCTGCCGGTTGGGTGCTCTCTACTAGTGCTGTGCAGAGGCTTTCGCTGAGGCTGCTGTGAGCCTGTAGGATTTCCCCCTAGGCTACGGAGCTGGGTCGCTGGAACTCCACCCAGCCCCAGTCCTGTTCCCCAGGAACTCGGGGAGCCCTTTGCCCTGTCTGGAGGATAGCCAGAGATCCCGATTTCAGTGGTAGCTGGTCAGTCAGCTGCTGCCCTGCCTGATATTCTCCTCTCCGGGACCCTCCCGGTATTGTGGATGCTGGGCGTAGCCCCTCTGCTAATAGCAGACAGAGAGTTTTGTCTGCTGCCCAGGCAGAACTCTGGAGCTTCCCCTCCGGGCTGCAGGGCTGGCCTCTGGAGCTCCACCCAGCCCCAGTCCTTGGAGAAATCACATTTTAAAAGCCCAATATACTACTTTTTTTTACCAGTTCATTTTCATGTTACCCAGGAATTTTCTTAACCACAAAATCTAAGAGTCAAACAAATAAAAAAAGATTGCCTACAAGCTCACAATTGACAAAATTTCAACTGCTGTTGCAGGTGAATTCAAGCATGCTTAAAAGAAATCCACCAACTTGCTTTTAGAGATGTGTAATTTTAAGTATTGTAAGTCTTAATTTTGTCTAGTTAAAAAAAAAAAGCTCTTTTAAAAACTTACATAAGCATGACGAATAGGAAAAATGTATACATCCTTCTTCTAAACTGACCACTAATGAAAATCAAAGTTTTTAATATTTATTCTAATATTTTCTCAAGGGAACAAGAAGAGTATATAGATTATCTTCTTTCAATACAGGGACACTAAAACCAGTGATTCCATTGTTTATTGCCCTGGGCAAGTCACCCAATCTCTTGTGCTTCTGTTTCCTCATCTATATAATAAGGATAATAACAGTACCTATACCTCATAAGGTTGTTATGAGGATTCAATGAATATAGGTGTAAATCACTTATAATCCCATCTTAAGTCTTCCAAAGGAAGAGAACTACTTGAGTGACATCAGCATCATAGTGGAGTGAGTTTTCCTGTAATCTTTCCCCTCCAATATACAACGAAAAGAACGTTTATACTCCAACAGAGGACATCAAAATACAACACAAAAATGCTGGAGAGACCCATGCAGCCAGATAATGGAGGGCGGAGAGGCTGGGGCCCCCCTTGAAGGAGGTAGAACAGGGTAAGAGAGAACTTCACTCCTTCCTCTAAAGACTGCAATCAGGGACTGCGGGCAGCCTCCAAGAGGAAAGGAACAGGGGAGAGGACATTCATTCGTGGGAACATCAAGGACTCCCAAGGGCCCTTGCAGCCTAGAGGGAAGCCCTCTACTGGGGCAAAAGCTTTCACAGAGGGTGACTTTATCAAGCCAACACCTCAGGACAGCAGACAGAGAGAGCAGAGGGAGAAAACCCTGAGAGGACGCAGGAGAAAGCGCCCCTCCTCCCACCTGTTCAGCCCAGCTCCAGCCCCTGGGATTTCGGCTGAAGACAGCTCAGAATACACGGCTCTTGACCCCCACCCAGTGGCAATAGATGGTAACTGCAACCAAATAACAACAGGATGTGAGAAAGCAGAGCCACTCCCTCTAGCAATATCAAACATTATATTAGATCTCCAGACCAGAGGGAAAATGACATGTACCCAGAAATCAGTCCTGAAGATGCAGAAATATGTAATCTAAGTGACAAAGAATTCAAAACAGCTATCATCAAAAAACGAGGTAAA
Organism: Equus przewalskii; assembly: GCF_037783145.1. Lineage (NCBI taxonomy): Eukaryota > Metazoa > Chordata > Mammalia > Perissodactyla > Equidae > Equus > Equus przewalskii. The sequence continues at coordinate 57,390,305 of NC_091831.1, read as the reverse complement.
AGAGAATGTAGAGAAATAATTCAATGAGTTCAGGAGCTACTTCACAAAAGAGACTGAAAGTATAAAGAAGAATCAATCAGAAATATTAGAGATCAGGGGGCCAGCCCCATGGCCAAGTGGTTAAGTTCGTGCACTCTGCTTCGGCGGCCCGGGCTTTCACTAGTTCGAATCTTGGGCACAGATGTGGCACCACTCATCAGGCCATGCTGAGGCGGCATCCCACATGCCACAACTAGAAGGACCCACAACTAAAAATGCACAACTATGTACCAGGGGGCTTTGGGGAGAAAAAGGAAAAATAAAATCTTAAAAAAAAAAAAAAGAAATATTAGAGATGAAAGACACAATGGAAGAAATAAAACAAAAGATGGATTCCCTGAACACTCAAGTGGACACCATAGAGGAATGTAACAGCATCATCGAAGATAGACATGTTGAAATGCTCCAGACAGAGGAGGAGAGAGAACTAAGATGAAAAAGAACTGAAGAAGGTCTCCAAGAAATAGCCTACTTAATTAGAAAATGCAACATAAGAATTATAGGTATTCAAGAAGGAGAATGGAGTAGAAAGCTTGTTCAAAGAAATAATACCAGAGAACTTCCCAAACCTAGGAAAGGAAATCCACGTGGAAGAGACTGCCAGATCTCCTAAATATGTCACTGTAAAAAGACCTACTGCAAGGCATATAGTAGTGAAACTGGCAAAACTGAATGACAAAGAAAGAATATTAAGGGCAGCAAGGCAGAATAAATAACCCACAAAGGAGTCCCATCAGGCTTTCAGCAGATTTCTCTGCAGAAACCTTACAGGCTAGGAAAGGCTGGAATGACATATTCAAATATTTGAGGCACAAAAACTTTCAGCCAAGAATACTCTATCCAGCAAAAATATCCTTCAGATGTGATGGAGAAATAAAACTTTTCCTAAACAAACATAAGCTAAGGGAGTTTGTACCCACAAGGCCCCTCCTACAGAAATCCTCAAGAAGGCCCTCATACCTGAAAAAAAAAAAGGGGGGGGGATAAAGGGGTTACAAAGCACAGAGTAAGGTGGTAAATAGGCAGACAGAATCAGAACAGGTTAGCAAATACTCAAGCATAGTATTAAAGACAAAAGGAAGGAAAATACCAAAAACAAAGATAATCTTGTCATTTTAACCAGAAACTCATAACAGAAGATGCAATAAGATGTGAGAAAAACAACTTAGGAGGGGAGGAAGAAAGGGACTGAATCGGTTTAGTCTAAGGAAAGTAGAGGCCATCAGAAAAGGGACTATATCATCCATGAGATTTTGAATACAAACCTCAGGATAAGAACTAAACAAAAAAGCAGAACAGACTCACAAATAATAAATAAGGAGAAAACAAAGAAACACAACATAAAACTACATAACTCGATTGGCAGACCAAAATACACAGGACAAGAGACTTGGGAAGTGCAGGAGAACTGGAAAATGAGTGATAAAATGGCAGCATTAAGCTCTCATATATTGATAATCACCCTAAACGTAAATGGATTGAATTCTCCAATAAAAAGATACAGAGTGGAGAGGTGGATTAAAGAACAAGACCCAACAATATGCTGCCTCCAGGAAACACATCTCAGCTCCAATGACAAACACAGGCTCAGAGTGAAGGGATGGAAGATGATACTCCAAGCTAATGGCAAACAAAAGAAAGCAGATGTCACAATACTTATGTCAGACAAAGTAGACTTCAAGATAAGACAGGTAAAGGGAGACAAAGGGGGCAGTATATAACGATCAAAGGGACACTCCACCAAGAAGATATAACACTTATAAATATCTATGCACCCAACACAGGAGCACCAAAGTACATAAAGCAACTATTGACAAACCTAAAAGAAGACATGAATAATAACACAATAATAGTACGGGACCTCAACACTCCATTCACATCAATGGATAGATCATCCAGACAGAAAATCAACAAGGAAACAGTGGAATTAAATGAAAAGCTAAACCAGTTGGACTCAATAGATACATATAGAACACTCCATCCAAAAACAGCAGAATACACATTCTTCTCAAGAGCGCATGAAATATTCTCAAGAATAGACCATATGTTGGGAAACAGGGCAAGCCTCAATAAATTTAAGAAGATGGAAATAATAACAAGCATCTTTTCTGATCACAACGCTATGAAGCTAGAAATTAATTACAAGAAAAAAGCTGAAAAAAGGACAAAGATGTGGAGACTAAACAACATGCTATTGAACCACCAATGGACCGTTGAAGAAATTAAAGGAAAAATCAAAAAATATCTGAAGACAAATGAAAATGAAAACATACCACACCAACTCATATAGGATGAAGCAAAAGCCATATTAAGAGGGAAATTCATCACAATACAGGCTCATCCTAACAAACAAGAAAAAGCCCAAATAAGCAATCTCAAACTACTCCTAATTGAAGGAGAAAATGAAGAACAAACAAAGCCCAAAGTCAGCAGAAGGAGAGAAATAATAAAAATCAGAGCAGAAATAAATGCTATTGAAACAAAAAAGGCAATAGAAAGCATCAATGAAACAAAGAGCTGGTCTTTGAGAAGATAAACAAAATTGACAAACCTCTAGCCAGACTTACAAAGAAAAAAGAGAGAAAGCTCAGATAAGTAAAATTAGAAATGAAAGGAGAAATAACAATGGGATACCAGAGAAATACAATGGATTATAAGAGAATACTATGAAAAGCTATATGCCAACAAAATGGACAATCTAGAGGAAATGGATAAATTCTTAGACTCTTACAACCTCCCAAAGCTGAACCAAGAAGAAATAGAGAATCTGAATAGACCAATCACAAGGAAAGAGATTGAAACAGTAATCAAAAGCATCCCAAAGAATAAAAGCCCAGAACCAGACAGCTTCCATGGGGAATTGTACCAAACTTTCAGAGATTTAGTACCTATCCTTCTCAAGCTATTCCAAAATATTATGGAAGATGGAACACTTCCTAACACATTCTACAAGGCCAACATCACTCTGATATCAAAGCCTGACAAGGACAACACAAAAAAGGAAAACTACAGGCCAATATTGCTGATGAAGATAGATGCAAAAATCCTCAACAAAATGTTGGCAACCCGAATACAGCAATACATCAAAAAGATCATACATCATGATTAAGTGGGATTTATATCAGGGACAGAGGGATGGTTCAACATCCACAAATCAAAGCCATAGGGATCAAAACAGCATGGTATGATACAAAAACAGACACACAGATCAACGGAACAGAACTGAAAGCCCAGAAATAAAACCGCACATCTATGGACAGAGGAACTAGATGATATAACTAATAAAAACTAACATTTTAGTTTTAGAAGATGTAACTAATAAAAACTAGTATTTATTGACTGCTTAAGTAGGATACATTTTATACTCACAAAAATTCTATGAAGGGGGTACTGTTACTGCCATTTATAGGTAAGGAATTTGAGATTTGGTGAGGTTAACATACACTACGCGACAGAATCAGGATTTAAACATGGTTTGTCTGACCCCAAACTCTTGTTCTTTCTACTCTACCATCCTGGCTTCCAAGGTAATAATAGTTAAATATTTGTTGTATTTGTCGTATTAAGTGATTCTTTTTTCCCATAAAATTGCTCAAATATAGAATAAGAAAGAAAATGTAGTCTCTTCTTTCCATCCTCATTCATTCCCTTGTTCTGAATACCATCTCTATGCTGATGACTCAAAAATTATCTCCCCAGTCTGTCCCTCTCTAATTCCAGACCTGTCTGTCCAACTGCTCATCTGACATTCACACTGTTTATGGAGTAGGTATCTTTAAAATTACTGTCCAACATCGAGCTTCTGATACCCTTCCCTTCCACACCTCCCTCCTGTAAACACCAGCTTCTTTCTTCTAGTTGCTGAGGCCTAAAACCTTGAAGATTCCTTCTCACACTCTATCTAATCTATCAGCAGATCCTGTTGGGTTCACCTTTAAATTATATCTAGAATCAGACCATTGCTATTACCTGATCCAAACCGCCATCGTCTCTTGCCAAGATTATTGCTGCAGTCTCCTAACTGGTCTTCCTACTCTCATGCCCTCTTCAGTCTGTTCTCAACTCTGCTCAAAGGCAAATCAAATCACAACACTCCTCTCCTCAGAATCCTCTAATCACCTTCCCATCTCACTCAGAGTAGACTCCAAGACCTTATGAAGACCTGTAAGTGCATTATCTGACCCTAAAGAATGCGTCAGAAAACTATCAGAAATAATTAACAACTACAGTAACGTTGCAGGGTACAGAATCAACTTACAAAAATCAGCTGCATTTCTGTACTCTAATAAACTTACAGAAAGAGAACTCAAGAATACAATTCCATTTACAATCGCAACTACAAGAATAAAGTACCTAAGAATAAACTCAACCAAGGAGGTGAAGTATTTATACAATGAAAACTATAAGACATTATTGAAAGAAACAGATAATGACATAAGGAGATGGAGAGAGATTCCACGCACATGGACTGGAAGAATAAACATAGTTAAAATGTCCATACTACCCAAAGCAATCTACAGATTCAGTGCAATCCCAATCAGAATCCCAATGACATTCTTCACGGAAATAGAGCAAAGAATCCTAAAATTCACATGGGGCAACCAAAAACCCTGAACTACTAAAGCAATACTGAGAAAAAAGAACAAAGCTGGAGGCATCACAATCCCTGACTTCAAAATGTACTACAAATCAATCAATGAGATACACCACATTAACAAAATGAGGAATAAAAACCACATGATCATCTCAATAGATGCACAGAGAGCATTTGACAAGATCCAACAGCCATTTATGATAAAAACTCTTAAAACGAGGATAGAAGGAAATTATCTCAACATAATAAAGGCCATATATGTCAATCCCATAGCCAACATCATATTCAATGGGGAAAAACTGAATGCCACCCCTCTGAGAACAGGAACAAGACAAGGATGCCCACTATCATCACTCTTATTCAACATAGACGTCCAAAGACTGAACTCTGGGTACTCCAGTGTTCAGAGGTTGAGGAAATAAGGAGGAAGCATCAAAGACTGAGAAAAACGAAAAACAGACAAGTGGAAGCTAAGTAAAAGAAGTGTTTCAAGGAAGAGAGACTAATCAACTATGCCAAATGCTACTGATAGGTCAAATAAGATGAGAACTAAGAATTTACCACTGAATTTAGCAACATATAAATCACTGGTGAACTTCATAAAGACATTGATTCCTAACTCTGCATTTGAGAAATCACAAAACATATGGTTATTTAAAGGAGTGCTACACATAGCCTCAAAACAAAATTAACTGAAATCCATTTCAATTTTAGAAGACTGCCAATCTTTTTTTTTTAATAGACTATTGTTTTTGAGAAGTTTTAGGTTCACAACAAAACTGAGCAGAAGGTACAGAGTTTTCCTATATACCTCCTTGCCCCCAAATATGTAGGGCCTCCTCCAGACTGCCAACTTTTAGTAGGTAAAATTTATTAAGGAAATGGATGGCAACAGTGGTTTTTCACCTTTGTAGGGCTGTGACCCACTAAAGTAAAAGTTTTCACTCTGGGTTCCCTAGGGCCCCGGAAGTTCTACGTACCTCTCTTGTCTACCCCAGTGGGGAGGGAGGAAGGTATCTGTAGTGGATTGGGCTCAGGGTCCTTCTAACCTGCTTAACCAGAGCAGCTCAATCAGTTTTAAGTTACTGCGTTTCAGAAGTTTCACAGGTGTAAAAAAAAAAAAATCATTGAAAAAAGCACTGCCCTGAAGCAGTGGTTCCCAAAGTGCAGCACCCAGACCACGAGCATCAGCAGCACCTGGCACCTTGTTAAGAATGCCAATTCTCAGGCCCCAACCCAGGCTTACTGAATCAGAGTCGGGGAGCAAGCACTCTGCTTTAATAAGCAAGCCCTCCAGCTGATTCTCATGCATGCTGAAATCTGAGAACCACTGGCTCAAAGAGTTCAGATATTTTGCTTAAGTACTTATTTGTTTTCCTTTATGCCCTACTATTCTCAGTGGAAATCAAAACAGAATTTAGATTATAAATGAAAATAGGCAAATATCAGTATTTTAGAATAACTTTATAATAATATTTTCTATACAATTATATTTGGAATAAGGTTGCCATTAGACCCTATCCAAGGATTATTTTTAAGAACCCTAAAGTCTTCAACATAAAATAATTTCAGCTACTCTAGGTGACCACCTAGACAGCTCTATAGAGAGGCCTGAGTATACCGAAGAGTCGTATACTAACATTACGAATGAAGAATTCTTAACATCAATTCTTCACCAGCTTCAACCAAACCTTAAAATTTATCTGACATGCAACATACCTCCTTCATATACTGCTTATATAGTGCTTCTGATGATTCTAGGTAAGCTTGTGCAGTTTCAATTTCTTCTCTTTCAGACCACAAGATACCCAGGTTATTCTGGAAAACAAAGCAAAGAGAAATAAATAACAACATAAATCTCCCAATTAAAGTAACTTGCATATTTCAGTCAATATTTATCTATCTAATAGTACTGGAGTCTGATTAACAATGAATTACTCATAGTAATATTGTCCTCATGTAGCGGTAGGCAGCCGCTAAGATGGATCCGCAATGACCCTTGCCCCCTGGTTTTCGTGCCCTTGTACACCCTCTGCCCCTTAAGTATGGGCTGGATTTAGTGACTTGCTTCTAACAAACAGAATATGGCAAATGGGACAGAAAGTTTCTTCCAAGGTTAGGTTACAGAACACTGGGGTTCCATTTTGGATGCTCCCTCTTGCTTATTTGCTCTGAGGGAAGCCAATTGCCATGTTGTGAGACACCCTACAGACAGACTCACGTGGCAAGGAACTGAGGCTCTCAGAACAGCCTGTAAGGAACTGAATCCTGCCAACAACCATGTGAGTGAGCTTGGAATCAGATCCTCCCCGAGTGAAGCCTTCAAGTGTAGCCCCAGCAGGCCAACAATCTAATGAGAGTCAGACGCAACCAGCTAAGCCATGCCTAGATTCCTGATATAATAAAAGTCTGTTGTTTCAAGCCACTGAATTTGCGGGTAAAATGTTACATAGCAATAGATAACTAATATACATAGAGACAAAGATGAGTCAGAAAATACAATGCTTTCAAAATGTCTACAATCTCCCCCAGAGACCTCTTAAAAAATGAAGCATTCTCAGCAGTTACTGTTTGGTTCAAGCCTGAAGAAAGGGAGATGAGCTCACAAATTCCGATAATTCAAATTATATGGTACGATAAATCTGAAGATGCTATATGCTCTTCCTTATCAGTTAAGTCAGATTCTTGTTTACTATTTTGAACAATAAAACATTTGTTTATATTTTCCAGAGTTCTTAAAATTATATAGCTTTATAATGATATCTAGTCAATCAAAAATCCTTCATTTGTAGTATCTTTTCTTGTATTGATCACTTCCTTTAGATTTCCACAGCACCAACTTCTTTCTACTGCCATGAAGGTGCTAAGAAGAAGTTGATTAGATTTGAGGTTATATCCTAAATAACATTTTTAAAACTAAGCCACTTTGTGTCCTTCCACATGACTCTTGTCAGCTCTGTACAGGGCAAGGAGGCCCATTTAGGTGGTCAGAACTCAAGACTGGACGCCTAGCTGCCCTTTAGACAATGGGGTTAGACTGCCTCCCATCCCTTGGGATAGTCCTTCAGGCACAAGAGTACTTCTAAGGCTGGGTTTCTACCATCTTTTGCTTACTTCCCTAGGAAAGGGAACAGAATAAGGAAACAGTTTTCAATGCACGTTCTTAAATTGGGGCTCATGAACCCACAAGATATCCACGAAGAGAATTCAGAGTCTTTGAATGTGGATGGGGAAAATATCACAAACTTATTTTTACTATGTCCTACTAAAATTTAGCGCTTCTTCCAATTATGAATTCAGGAAACAAAATGCAACAGTATTACAGTACCTTGGATTTTGTGACCCATAGAAGTGAAAAAATTTTCATATTACAATTTTCAGATCTCTCAAAATATCATTTATATTCACTTGATACTTTAAAATTACGGAAGTTATTAGATACATCATTAGGTATTATTATTTAATATGTTAATAAAGAAGCACATATATTACTATATCACACATTTGTTTTAAAAAATATTTCAATAACTTCTATATAAGGATGGCCAATAGACACATGAAAAGATGCTCATCATCACTGATCATCAGGGAAATGCAAATCAAAACTACACTAAGATATCACCTTACACCTGTTAGAATGACAAAAATATCCAAAACCAAGAGTGACAAATGTTGGAGAGGTTGTGGAGAAAAAGGAACCCTCATACTGTTGGTGGGAATGCAAACTGGTGCAGCCACTATGGAAAACAGTATGGAGATTTCTCAAAAAGTTAAAAATAGAAATACCTTATGACCCAGCCATCCCACTACTGGGTATCTACCCTAAGAACCTGAAATCAGCAATTCCAAAAGTCCCATGCACCCCTATGTTCATCGAAGCATTATTTACAATAGCCAAGACGTGGAACCAACCTAAGCGCCCAGCAACTGATGACTGGATAAAGAAGATATGGTATATATATACAATGGAATACTACTCAGCCATAAAAAAGGACAAAATCGTCCCATTCACAACAACATGGATGGACCTTGAGGGTATTATGTTAAGTGAAATAAGTCAGACAGAGAAAGATGAACTCTGTATGACTCCACTCACAGGTGGAAGTTAACATATAGACAAAGAGAATTGATCGGTGGTCACCAGGGGAAAGGGGGAGTGGGGGCAGGGCACAAAGGGTGAAGTGGTGCACCTACAACATGACTAACAATAATGTACAACTGAAGTTTCACAAGGTTGTAAACTATCATAATCTTAATTAAAAAAACAAACACACATGAAAAAATATTTCAATAACTTCTATATTATTGGTTTCTTTTGTAATTCTTTACATTCTATTTTATACATTTAAAATCATTATTGTTTTATGAAACACAGGCTTCACTAGACTGCAAAAGGGGCACATGACAAAAAATATTTAGAAACCCTCAGTTCCAAGGTAACTTGATCATTCTCCTGGAACAGAGACTGCTGGTCTCCTGGCTTCACATAATATACCTATTCTATATGTATATGTTTAAGCGACTTGCTCAGTCCTCAGTGTCTAGGACTGTAGGTCATAGTGACAATGTACTGAGATTCGTTAGTTCTCTCCTCTATACTACTTATGAGGTCCTTTGCAGGACCCTGGGGAAGTCAAATATAAAATAAAAACAGCTAAAAAAGTACTACTGGTGAATTCCACAAACATGTAAGGAAGAAACAATACCAAATCTACACAAATTCTTCCAGAAAAGTGAAGAGGAAAGGTCACTTCCCATCTCATACTAAACCAAAGGCCTAACAAGAAAACTACAGATTGATACCCTTCATGTGCATACAAAAAATGTTAACAAAATTTTAGCAAATTGACTCCAACAATATATAGAAAGTCTAATACTTTACCCAAGTTTTACTTAGGAAAAACTCTAAGTGGAGTTTATCACACGAAGGAAACTTTGGTTTAACATTGAAAAATCAATCAATGTAATTCACCATATTAACAGACTAAAAAAGAAACAAACATGATCATCTCAGACACAGCGATGAAACAACGATGCTGAGTGAAAGAAGTCAGAACAAAAGAAGAGTATGTACACTGTATGATTCCATAATGAAAATTTAGAAAACGTAGAGGAGGAGGACAAGGAGAAGGGAGAGAGAGAATAAAGGAGGGAGGGAAGGATCACAAAGGAGCACAATGAAACTTTCAGTGGTGATGGTTATGTTCATTACTTTGACTGCAGCGATTGTTTCATGGGTATATACCTATGTCAAAATTCATCAAATTGTATACTTAAGATATGTGGGTTTATTGTATGTCAATGGTACCTCAATAAAGCTATCAACACACACAAAAGGTACTCCTTATACATATATATCCTGGCAGTGGGGAGAATAATCTAATTTTTCAGGGAATTTTACTACAGTGAATTAGTTAAATATCACTCAAAATGATAATGCAAGTGTATACTGCCGATAGCAAAAATTAGAAGAAAACCAGAGGAAAATCTCCCTAGGGCCCCCAGAACCTGGTGAAGACAGAAGCGGACAGTCTCTTTTGATAATCTAACGTGGGTCCACATCCTGTATATCTATAGTGTCCCAGGAAGGAGACACCAGATTGAGTCAAAGCAGTCGGAACACTATAATCCCCCATGAACTGACACTTTCAAACTTTTTCCTACACATAGACACACACACACATGTATAGGTAGTCTTTCACGCAAATGAAATCATTCTACATAATTCCAAACATGCCATATGGTCTTCCCTCTCCCTCTTAATATTGATAATTTTGGTTAACAGATATAAATGATTATTTTTAATAGCTGCATACTGTTCTTCTCTATGGATGTACCAGAACATATTTAACCATATATCTACTGACTGATATTTATTCTTTTTTTTAAATTAACAATGCTGTGATGAACATCCATGTTAACATACCTTTGCATACCTGTCCCAATATTATTTTAGAATATTGATGTGGAACTTATAAGTCAAAGTCTTGACTCAAGAGTTTTTTTGTTTTTCCGTTCTTTTTTTGCTAAGATTCGCCCTGAGCTAACATCTGTTGCCAATCTTCTTTTTTTTTTGCTTGAGGAAGATTAGCCCTAAGCTAACATCTGTACCAATCTTCCTCTATTTTGTACGTGGATCGCTGCCAGTGAGCAGCAAGGCTGACAAGAGGTGTAGGTCCACGCCCAGGTTTTGAACTGAGAATCTGGGCTGCCAAAGCAGAGTGTACCAAACTTAACCATTATGCCACTGGGCCAGCCCATTGACTCGAGAGTTTTGACAACTACTCATCTCCAGAAAAGTTCTATGAATTTCTATTTCCACTAGCAATAATGCTAATGGATAGTATCCATTTCCTCAATCTCTTCAACAACGAGTATAATAAATATCTTTAATAATTTCTGCCAATCTGTTACAATTTTTCTATTTCATTCTTTTAGTTTGCTTATCATTAGTGAGGTCAAATCTCTCATCATGTATAGCAAATATTAAATGTAATAAAATGCTATAGTGTGGTAATGGAATAAACAGATCAACTGAATAGAATTTGGAAACAGTCTAGCACAAACCGAATCTAATTAAATTACTATTGCTTAACTGTTTTAGTACCTGGCAGGCTAGTTTTAGTGCATTACTTTTCTTTTTTTTTCATAGCTAATGCTTATTATTGCTTATTATTAGTAGTAGTACTGTTTTTAAAGACAGATCTGTGTTCATTGGCTTTATGACGCTGTGACTTTTGTCTAAACACACAGACTAATTAAACAAGGTTCAGAGGTGAGGTGAACATATAGTCTTGTTCCACAAAACATCCATGCACTTTCAGTGTCTTTCTGCACAGATGAGGTAAGGCTGCGGTTGGCATGTCATGCCTAACCTGGGCTTCAGATTTGGAACCAGTTCATCTGGAGAATGCAAGTGAAACAGCTGAAGCAATGCTGTAAAAAACAGGAACATTTCCACTGAGCCAGCTGTTCTCCAGGACCATCTCTTCTTCCTAAGCAAAAAGGAAGCAAAGCTTCCTTCTCGGCAAAAAGTCCACTGCTGTCCAGAAATTGCTCAGGATAGAATACTTCTGGGTCTCTCCAGTACTCTTCATTGAAGTGTACAGAATAAAGATTTGTAATAACTGCTTTGCCTTTAGGAATGGAATCACCACATACAACTACATCTACAGAGGCTCCATGGAAAATCGCTAATGGCGCTATATTACAGAATCTTAAAACTTCACACAAAACTGCCTCAGTATAAGGCATTTTGCATGTGTCATCCCAAGATGGCTTCCCACTGGGTCCCATAATTAAATCAAGCTCCTTCTGAACCCGTCCTTGAATGTTAGGATAAAGGGCCATGAAAAGAACTGCCCACCATAGCACATTGGTTATAGTTTTGGTTCCAGCAATGATGAGTTCATCCACAGAGAAAATTAGCTTTTCTTTGGAGAAAGCAGACGATGGGTCATTTTTACCTTGATCCATCTCATCTAAATAAGCACCAACAAAATGCTGAGGCAACTGAGGCTTTTTGTCACCAGGAACTTTTTCAATAAGCCTGGGGAGAAAAATCGTAGGCCACAGCTGCATTTCTAAGCAGCTGTTGATGTTTTCCAAAAGGTAAGATGCCAATCCATGGAAAGGCTGAGGCACTGGCAGCCAGCTCCACATTTTCACCAAATAACTCGATCGTGCTGAAAATCAGTGTCTTCATAAGCAAACTGTTTTCCAAAAATGATCAGATCAGTTATGTTTGAAACAGCATTTGTTATTAATTGTTTAAAGTCAAGAGGAAAGGTCTACCTTTGCATATTTCAATACCATCAATGAAAACTTTGGTTTCTTCTAAGATTTTAGACTCAAAGATTTTGCCAGATCCAAAATAGCAAAAGCTGTTTACAGCTAATCTTCTGTGATCAATCCATCCTCAGCCATATCTGGAATCGAGTAAGCCTCCCATTTTTGTCATCATCATGAACAAAGGAAGACATGGTCTGTCCACAAAAATGTCACTTAGATGGACGGGCTACTCCTTTACTGCCTCACAGCCATTGTGAACCACAGTCACTATGCCTCCAAGACCTAAAGTGAAGATCACTTCCTCTACTGCCACTCCGATCCAGGCCACCTTCATGTCTCCCGTATGTTAGCACAACAGCCTCCTGTCTCTCTAAAGATGATTCTCCACACGGCACACTCCTGCTTCCTGGCCTTTGTGCTTGTTCTCTTGGCCTGGAACGTCCTTCCCCTAGAATTCCTACAGCTTTCTCCTTTATTTCCTTTAAGGCTTTGCTCAGATGCCTTCTTTGCAGTGAGGCCTGCTCTGATTAACCTATTTAAAATTTCACCCCCTAGCATTTTCCATCTCCCTGATTTAGTTTATGTCATCCTCCGTACTCTAACATATTATATAATTTAACATTATATAATTTACTTATTGTGTTTATGTTGTGTGTCTTGCCTGCCACTAGAATGTAAGCTACACGAGGGCAGAGATTTTTATCTCTGCTTTGTTTACTGCTATATCTTTGCACCCAGGACAGTACATAGTATATGAAGACAACTGACAAATATATGCTGAATTAATGAATAGTGGTGGAGGCACACATTTAACCATATTATTACAACACCATGGGCTAAGTGCTAATAACAGAGGAATGCGAAGAGTGCTGTTGATGAAAACTGGTAAATAACTGCCACACACTTTTCAACCTTTGCTTGGGCTGTTTTCTCTCTGGAATGCCTCCCTCGAGTGCCATGCTGTATAGCAAATCATACCAAGTCTTTAGGGACCATCCTCCACAGAGCCTTTGTTGGTGCACTCTTTTTCTCTCTCTCCTTTGAACCACCAAAGCACATGCTTAGAAGCAACCATGACAGTTATTTAATAATACCTTCAACAAGAAACATTCATGTTCTCGTCTTCTGCTTGCCTGCTAAATTAGACACTCCTCAGAATCAGTGATTTCACCTCTTTGGTCTTTGAATCCTCCATAGACTCTCAGTGCTGTGCTTACAGGTCTCAATAAATGCTTATTACACAAATAAATTAATATGTTGTCAACTCTACTTGCTTAAAGGAATTATCTTATTGTCTTTACATTTACCTGAAAATAATCTGTAAAAACCACTTGCATTAGTTTTGCTAGCTAGAGAATGCTTCTCAAAATTTGGACTAAGATTAAAGTCACTGCAGAAGCTTACACATTCAGAGTGAATCTCCAAGGAAAGGGTAATTCTCAATGTGGTACATTTCTATTTAAGATTGCCTCTAAAATGAATGTGTAAGACCTGAGGACTGGTTGTCTTCCTTTCAGGAATTATAAAGAAGGCCAGCCCAGAGGTGTGGTGGTTAAGTTCGTGTGTTCCACTTCAGCAGCCTAGGGTTCTTAGGTTAGGATCCCAGGCGCAGACCTACACACTGCTCATTCAGGCCATGCTCTGCCAGCATCCCTTATACAAAATAGAGGAAGACTGGCACAGACGTTAGCTCAGGACAATTTTCCTCAAGCAAAAAGAGGAAGACTGGCAACAGATGTTACCTCAGGGCCAATCTTCCTCACCAAAAAGAAAAAGAAATAAGTTGAAGCTAATGTTTAAAACAAAAAAGAATTATAAAGAATTGAATTCACAGACTTCATAAAAGTAGGTGTCACTTGAAGTGACTGTCATTTCTCATAAGCAATTTTCAAGTCTAAATTATTTTCTGTGAGCACACACCTCCGAATCCTTCCAGAAGTACAGGAAATAACCGTCTCCTCCCACTTCCAAAAAGGTATAGTATTTTAACAACTTACACTAACTTTGACATTGTCAGAATTGGGAAATAATTCTAAGACAATGGGAGACCTTTAGCAGTGTTTCACAACTAAGATCAAATCCTGCCATAGCTAATAGTTAATATCTTAGGTGGTTTTCAACTTAAGCCTAAGGCAGAGACAGGCAAACAATGTCTACTCTTCAATGCACACATCCTTTTCACTTTCGCTCCTCTCTCTTTTTCCTCTGTCCCTTATGCACCTAACAGCACAGATTAGCCCTCTTCGATTTTACCACCTCCAGTAAGGGCCCTCTTTGTAAAGGACCATGGTCACCTCAAATAGTTGTACCAGCAATAAGACTGGTTAATCGAGCCAAATTCTCAAATACATTGAACCAGATCTGTGTATCCCAAGATGAGTCTTCCAGCACATTTATGATTTAACTTGTAATCTGTTATGATAGGAGACTCAGACCACCTGCTTCCCGAAAAGAATGTTCATTGCAAATGTAGCCTTCCTTTCGGTTCAAATATTTACATACGAAAAACAATTTCCTATTCTGCAAGACACCATTTCACATAATTGGTTTAAAAATACTTCTAAATTTGCAGGCCTAATAAATTGTTCCGTAATTAATAACCAAGAACATTAGAGTAGCACCTAACTGCCTTCAGTTATTTTTGTCCTCACATGAGAAAAAATTAAAATTCAGAGAAGTGAAGGTCAAGTTTTATCTGAAGAAAGAGGACTTAACCTCTAGTCTCATGCTTTCACATCTCATGATTTCTCTAGAATATTATGACGCTTTGTACCAACATACCAAAGATCAAATATATTCAATGGAAATCATAGAAATACAGTCCATTCCTAGAGAACTGGAGGGTGGAAAGTAAAATCTAAGAACTATATATATTTGCTTTACCTAAATCCAGTTTCCCTTTAACAATGTAACGCACTAGAGAGCTGCAAAAGCCTAGAATAATTCTTGTAAAAACTGGTTTAAATAGGATTTAAGCCCCTACCTGAAATAACACAACTGCCAAACAGCCCTTCTGCACTTTTCCTTCAAAGCACTCACCACAATGTGCAGTTGATAATTACATTAATTTTCTCTCTCAGAAGAGTGACTCCCTAAAATCCTTCACGTCTTCATCCCCAGCACTCGGCAGAGCCCTTGCTGAGCACACATGGATCCAAAACGAAACAGGTGAGCTCAGGCAGTGTCAGAGCTCCGGAAACCTCTGCCTCCTTCTGAGGTCAGGACACCTTTCCAAACACAAGCTTGTCTTCTGGCCTTTTCCTCTGCCAGTCAGCAGCAATGTGACTGTCTGCAAATTGGTCAGCATTTCTGTGCTGCAGTTTCCTCCTCAGTAAAATGGGGAAGACCTCTTTTCATATTTTTATATTCACTTTTCTTTATTCTTTCAGATAAACATATTCATTTTGTCAAGTTCCAAGAAAAAAGCCTATTGTGATTTCAGCAAGAACTGCATCATACCTATAAATGAATATCGGAATAATACTATTATGCTTAATCTTGCCACCCAGGAACATGGTATATTGCCTTAGAAAATTACCAGTTCTATAACCCCTAATACTGCTTTTGTGAATGCACTTTCTAAAAACATTTTTAACAAGTTATTGCTTGTATACAAGAATACTACTGATACTATATATCTACCTTATATTCTCTGCTTTACTTAACTGATAATTCCAACAGTTTTTTAGTTGATGACTTTAGGTATTTTAGGTATACAAGGATCACATGTGCAAATGATATTTATTTTTATAAATTACTTTATTTTTCCAAAATTAGTAACTCTTATTTGCTTTCTATATTATTGCAATGGCCAGAACTTCTAATTGAGGTTTTGTTCCTGATTTTAGCAAAGATACTTCTAATACTTCACCCTTCAGAAAAGGCTGTTTGAAATACTACATTTCACTGAACGTAAGATGTCACAATTTGTTAAGATACACAATTATTTTATGTCAACAAAACACTGCCAAGTAAATTATGACACAAAATCTATTAGCTTGAAGATGCATCCTGATTTGAGGTATTAAAATAGAATGGAGATTCTATATTACATTAAGGAAGGTTTCGAATTCTATTTGTGAAATATTGGAGTAATTGTTTAAATGTTTATTAAGATCTTAGGCAGCCATACGGTTAAAGAAAATTGAGGTTTTGTTTGAATTCAACATCTTATGAATTTCATTACATCATCCATCCACTCAACAAATATTAAGAATGGCCTACTATGTGCCAGGTACTAAGGTTATAAATAGCGAGCAAAAAGACATAAAGTTCCTGTTATTATATAACTTTTATTTATTGGGTCATGACAATAGAATATGACCTATACAATTTCCTTCTTAATTTTGAGGTTTTCCTTTGAGCCCTACTTAGCATATGATCAATTTTGGTAAATGTTCCCTGGATCACATACATTAGGATCTGCAACTACTGTTTAAGGGTTTGCGGGCTTAAGCAAAGAAGCTGGCACATACAAGGAGTTCATACATATTTATATTTTGAAGTGTTATGTTCCCGACGAGAATGTTAGATTTATTAATGAACCAAGTACCATATAACTGGGAAACTAAGTATCATAAGAATTCAAAGGTAGGAGGGAGGAATAAGTTTGAAACAAAATGACCCAAGGAAAGTTACTAAAAATATGAGGTCACTCTTGAGATAGGTTTTGAAGGCTAGGCAGGAATTCCCTGGGGAGCAAACAAAGTGAATACGGCAAGAATAGAAACGGAAGATTTTAGATACCTTGCTTTAAACTAAGAATGTACTCCAGGCATTCTTTGTAATTTCCTTGGGACTTCAAGACTTAAATTACTTTGGATTTTTTCCTAATTGAATGAACAGGATCTGGGCTGGTGGAGAAGAGGCGGAAAGAGCATTTACGATATAGGTTATCTCGGGCAACCAACGCGATGACCACGACTAAGCGAAGCAGCAGGTGATGGGCTGGAGTGGGCAATGAGGGTGGAGAGGGAGTTTGGAGGCCGCTTATCCCAAAGCCTCAACAACGCGGGGACAAACTGTGCCTTACAACATGTGCCCCTGGCCTTGGCGAGAACTGGGGCCCCTCTCCATCCCCTCGGCTCTGGCCGACAGCAGCGGGGGCCGCACTCTCACCTGCGCCTGGATGTAGAGGGAGACGCAGTCGTGCGACAGGCGGTACTTGCGCAGCAGCCGTAGGCATTTCACCAGATGCTCCTCCCCCGCCGACAGCTCCTCGGTGTCGATGTGGTTCACTCCTAGATGGAACTCGATAACCGCCAGCCTCACTGCCCCCTGGGCGATGGGCCCCTCGGCCTCCACCACCTCAGCCGGCAGCCCCAGGGCGTGGTCCCCCGCGCCCAAGCCGTCTTCGGCCTGAGGCCGCTCATCCTCGTCCTCAGGCGCGGGCCCCAGCAGCGCCTTGACCTCTTCCAGCAGCGCTCGCGCGCCGTATTTGGACTTGTACGGTTCCTTCTCGGGGTTTTTATGCAATTCAACCCGCGACAAGGCCAGCGCGGCCTGGAATTGCTCACGAATCTCTGCCCAGGGAGCGTTCGCCATAGCGGCCTGTACAGCCTAGGGTTCCTCAATGTTTGCAATCGGGGCTCCCGCCTTCTTTCTGCTTTGCGACACTTCACTTACGGCCCCGACACGCCGCCGCAGAACGGTAACCAATGGAGTCCGCCAAGGGAACCGCAATATGCTCTACGCTGACCAATGGGAAGGCGTAGTGGTCACCATAGCAACCGTTGTCATGGAAGCAAAGCTGTCAATGAGGGTGGGCACAGGGGCTGCCCCGCCCTCTGAAGTAGTCAGGTCCTCCCTCTCTCTCTTGACCCCGTGAAGTTGTATCTATATAAAGACATCAGGTGACTTGAACAGAACACATGGAAGTATTGCTTACAAACATTGCTAGCTAACTACTCTCGTTAATTGATATATGCTCAGAAGAAGAAACCGTTTGATATTAGCGTATAACCCAGCCCATCACTGGATAAAAATGTAACAAGGATTTACCAAGGATAAATAATTTATTAATTAATATCTAGCCTCTTGAGTAAAAGCTATGAATGTAAAAAGCACTCAATGATCGATAAATATTTTCACTTCAACTCTGAAATACAGGTTGGAGAAATGTGTACACAACTTCCCAAAGTAACACGAGTTAAGTCCCAGAGCTGTGACAAGCCACCTCATGCAGGGCTTTTTCCATTACATGCCTTCGTAAATTATCAAGTCAAATCTGGGGGGAGGGACAGAGAAGGTTTTAGCTTTTTTTTTCCACATGGAAAAGGACATTTATTTTCAGATATCATGTAAACAGAAAAGAGAGCATAGCCCAATGAGGACAAACCAACTGTAGGAGTGAAGTGGGGACAGCAGATGGCAGCAGCACCAGGCACCGCCCTTGGGCCCCCAAGTCTGATGGGGTTGGCGGGATGACTTTTAGGGTGGGAGCTGGGATGGTCAGGCCGCATGTTGTCACAGCTTGGATAAGTATGTGGGGTCAGGACGACTGGAAGAAGAAAAATAACGCAGGCTCAAAACACAGAGTGAGGACTCATGTCTAATACACAGTAGCACTGACCAAATCTTCCGTCTTCAGTTTTTCTGATGACAAGCCCTCAACCCAAGGTCTTCCCTCTCAAGTTGAGCTTATGGTCCAGGCAACTTGGACAGAGCGGGAGGGAGGCAGTGCTTGAATAAGCCCTGAATTGGCATAGCTGGAATGAATCGGTTTACTTATAAGCAAGTCACTGCTCTTAACACACTGATGAGACGAGGAGGGGTGGGGGCTGGAAGTTCCAGATGGTACATATGTACCCCGTCTGTGTAGGTTTGTTCAACCCAAACCCAGAAGCACCTGAGTGCCTCTCCCCATGCTGACTTTTAAGAACCTGGACCCAGCTCTGCTCACAAATCTATCCAGCTTCACAGAGAAATAACTGCTCTCTGAAGAGTGAAGATGGAGATGAGATTCTCCTAGTCATTCACCAGGGTCGCACCTGCCACTGCAGTCCCCTCCCACTCTCAGGGATGCAGCTGTGATGGAGAGGTTGGGTATTTAAATTAAAAAGTAAAAAGACTGCAGGCCCTGAGAAGAGAAAGCCCTCACCCCAAGCAAGGGGGAAGGAATTGTTGTTCCTACCCCTAACTCCTCCCCATGGACTCAGCAACCTAGAATGTTCTGGTAGGCAATCTGTCCACCGTCCCTGAGCAGGGGGCTGAGATGAGGGTCAGCTTGCTGGCTCCATGCAGTGCCAAGCCAACTGCCACTGCCCACGGTGGCCCAAGGTAGAAGCCAAGAGGATGGCACTTGGAGGCAGAAGGAGCAAAAAGTTCCGTTTTCAGAAACTTGTCTTCCCTCCACCTCTTCCATGTGGAGATGTCAGACACTCACAGCCTGGAAAGCCACCTGACCCAAGAGGGTTGGGTGTTTCCCATACAGATCAGCAGTCAGGTGGGGGAGCCCCGCCCTTTCCTGGGAGAGGCACCATGGCAGCAGCAGGCCAGGTGGGACGGGTGTGGACCACTCCCCAGGGCTATACATTGGTCTCCATTGGCTTGGCCTCTGTGTTGCTGTCACTGAGATAGTTGTGGGAGTATGAGGGCCTGGAGGTGCTGTCGAGAGGGTCGTGCATGATCATCTGACCGGTCAGGGGCAAGGGACTGCCAGTAGCTGATGGCACTGGAAATCTTCAAGCTGCCCTCACTGGAAGCTTCCTTGGAAGGCACCTTGTTTTTTGACAACCACAACTTGACCCCGTTGACACGGTTCCCCAGCTCCGAGTCCACATCTGAGTCCCCCTCGCTGTTGATGAGGTCCTCATTCTCATTGCTCTCCATCTGGACCTCAACGGCGGCCTGCAGGTCCCCAATGTGCTTGAATGCCAGTTATAGATCGGCCTGCAGGCTCTGGTGAGCAGCCTCCAGACTCTCCAGATCCATTTCCAGTTCATACTTCTTGCTGCTTGCCTCGGCCTCCTTCCTGGCAAGCTCGCCCATCTCCTCCTTGGTGTCCCAGAGCTGCCACTGAAACCTCTTGTTCTGCTGCTTCTCCCAATTCTCAGCTGCTGTGCTCTGATCCCACTCCTCTGTCAGCTTCTCCACGTTCTCCTTGAGCCAGCTAGCCAGGGCCCTTTCGAACTCCAGGCACATCTCCAGCTCCTGGATCTTAGCTTCCTGCCTACTCACCGGAACTTGTTCACCATGGACTGCCCCAGGAACTCCACTTGGCTCTGGCGGGCTTGTAACTTCTCCTGCAGCTCTTGCTTCTCCTTATTGGTTTCTTCTCGCTGGGCTTGGGGATCATTCATCTGAGCCAGGTCCCAGGAGGCCTGAGCCACAGCCACCTTGTGCTTCTTCATCAGCTCATTCGTGTCCTCCTGACCCTCCTCCAGCTACTTCTGGATCTCGTTCTTCTCCTGCTGAAGGTGGCTCAGCTGCTCCTCCAGTGCCATCTTGGCTCTGGTGATGTCATTGATCTGCAGGTGTAGGTCTTCGATCTCCCCCTCCATTGCTTTCTGTGCTTGGATGGCTGCTGCACAGGTGAGCTCTGACCGCTCCGGCTGGTTCTTCAGCTGGGCCGTCTCCCTCTTGCTGGGTGCATTGTTCTTCAGGTGGTCCAGCCCTAGCTCTGTAAAGCCCTTTGAGATACGCAAAGGAGCACTGATTTTGGAAGCTCATAGACAGAAAGTTTGAATCTCAGCTTTGCTTCTAATTGACAAGTTAAATTTTCTAAGCTTCAGGTTTCTCATAATAAACGCAAATGATGTTACTTCTCTCTACAGAACTATTCTAGGGAGTATAAATGAAATTAAATATCCATCTTTAAAATGTTAGTGTTCCTCAGGATCCCTTCCTGATCTCCCAGGAGGACCTATGGATTTCCAGGGCTTCCATGACATGTGCTGCTCAGTTCCAAAACTTGGTCTACCAGCCAGAGGGCTCTCCGGAGCTCCAGGCAGTATTATCCATCTCCCAACTGGAACAACCACACCTGAGTGTTCCACTCACTCCTGTATATCAGTATGTTCAAATCAGAACTCATTACCTTCCTATTCACATGCCCCTCCCTCCCACACCACGTTTGCTCTTAAGTTCTGCATCTCAGTGAATGGCACCTCTATACACCGAGGTGATTTCCTGCACCCTCCTTTCTTCTCTCATCCTTAAATAGAAAACCAAGTACCGTTCCAGTCCACCTCCTAAATAGTTCTTACATCTGTCTACTTTTCATATCCAATAGTTTGGACCACCATTGTCTGAATTACTTTTAACAGGTATTCTTGCTGCCAGTCTGGCTTCCTACCAGTACATTTTCCACAACACTTTGGATGACTCATTCACTCATTCAATAAATATTTAAAGTGTTAATTTGCCAGGCACTGTTGTAGGCTCATGAATTCAGCAGTTAAAAATGGACAAAAATCTCTGCCCTAGTATAGGGAAAGACATTAAAGATATTAAAAAGTAAACTATAGAGTAACGTCAGATGATGAGTGTTATGGAAACAACAAAAAAGGAGGAGATAAGGAGTGTTAGCAGGTGAGGCAAGGGTGCAATTTTTAAACAGACTGGTCAGGAAAAGCCCTTCTGAGAAGACATCCTTTGAGTAAAGATCTGAAGGTAAGGGACTGAGCCATGAAGACATTAGGCTCATATCCCAGACACAGGAACAGCAAATTCAAAGGCTTTGACACAGGAGTGTGCCTCGTCTTCAAGGAACAAGGAGACCTCTTGGCTGGAGTAGAGATAATGGACAGAGAAGTAGGAGATGAAGTCAGAAAAGTAATGTGGGCCTGATTATGCAGGGTTTGTAAGGCCGCTATAGGGACTTTGGATATTCTGAGTGAGATGGGAGCTGTTGGATGGTTTTGAAGAAAGGAGTGACAAGATCTGACTTACAGGATTATTCAGAAAACAGACTGAAGGGGGGCGAAGGGAAGAAGCAGGGAGACTGGTAAGAAAATTACCATAATAATCATACTTGGTGCTCAGTATATATCTGTTCATGAATAGCGAAGTGATTGGCACATGGTTAATAATGGGAGCTAATTACTTACTAGGAGCCAGATAACATTCTCTACATTAAAATCATCTGATCTACAGAACAATTCTGTGAGATAGAATTATTATCCCCATTCTACAGTTTAGGAACTGAGATCCAGAGATTAATAGTTTACCGAAGGTCACATAAAATAAGTAGGCAGTTTTGCTCCAGAGCCCACACATTTCTTTTATTGAGGTCATAATAATTGACAACATGGTGAAATTTCACTTGTACATTATTATTTGTCAGTCGCCATAGAAATGCACCCCTTCACTTCTTGTGCCCATCACCAACCTCCTTCCACTGGTAACCACTAAACTGTTCTCTTTGTCCGTGTATTTATCTTCCATGTATGAGTGAAATCATATGATGTTTATCTTTCTCTGTCTGGCTTATTTTGCTTAACATAGTACCCTCGAGGTCTCTCCATGTTGTTGTGAATGGGACAATTTTGTCTTTTTTATGGCTGAGTAGTATTCCATTGTATATATATATATATATATATTTTATTGTATATATATATATGTATATATGCCACATCTTCTTTATCCAATCATCATTCGATGGGCACTTGGGTTGCTTCAGCATCTTGGCTATTGTGAATAGTGCTGCAATGAACATAGGGGTGCATAATTCTCTTTGAATTGTTGATTTCAAGTTCTTTGGATAAATACCCAGCAGTGGGATAGCTGGGTCATATTGTATTTCTTTTTTTTTTTTTTAAAGATTGGCACCTGAGCTAACATCTGTTGCCAATCTTCTTCTTCTTTTTTTCTTCTTCTCGCCAAAGCCTCCCAGTACATAGTTGTATATTCTAGGTGTAGGTCCTCCTGGTTCTACTATGTGGGATGCTGCCTCAGCGAGGCTTGATGAGCAGTACTAAGTCCGTGCCCAGCATCTGAACCAGCGAAACCCTGGCTGCCGAAGCAGAGCACACAAATTCAACCATTTGGCCATGGGATTGGCCCCTTTTTTTATTTTTTGCTGAGGAAGATTCGCCCTGAGGTAACATCCATTGCCAATCTTCCTCTTTTTGCTTGAGGAAGATTGTTGCTGAGCTAACACCTGTGCCAATCTTCCTCTGCTTTGTATGTGGGTCACCACCATAGCATGGCTGCCGATGAGTGGTGTAGGTCAGCACCTGGGAATTGAACCTGGGCCCCCAAAGCAGAGTGCACTGAACTTAACCACTAGGCCACTGGGCTGGCCCCCGTATGGTATTTCTATTTTTAATTTTTTGAGAAATCTCCATATTGTTTTCTATAGTGACTGCAGCAGTTTGCATTCCCACCAGCAGTGCATCAGGGTTCCCTTTTCTCAACATCCTCTCCAACATTTGTTATTTTTTGTCGTGGTTGTTATAGCCATTCTAATGGGTATAAGGCGATATCTTGGTGTAGCTTTGATTTTCATTTCCCTAATGATTAGTGATGTTGAACACTTTTTCATGTGCCTATGGGCATCTGTATATCTTCTTTGGAAAAATGTGTGTTCATATCTTCTGCCCGTTTTTTGATCGGGTTGTTTGTTTTTTTGTTGTTCAGTTGTGTGAGTTCTTTATATATTTTGGAGATTAACCTCTTGTCAGATATATGATTTGCAAATACTTTCTCCCAGTTGGTGGGTTGTCTTTTCATTTTGATCCTGGTTTCCTTTGCCTTACAGAAGCTCTTTAATCTGATGAAGTTCCACTTGTTTATTTTTTCTTTTGTTTCCCTTGCACAAGTAGACATGATATTGAAGAAGATCATTCTAAGACCGATGTCAAAGAGTGTACTGCCTATATTTTCTGCCAGGAATTTTATGGTTTCAGGTCTTACTTTCAAGTCTTTGATCCATTTTGAGTTAATTTTTGTGTATGGTGAAAGAATGTCTACTTTCATTCTTTTGCATGTGGCTTTCCAGTTTTCCCAACACCATTTATTGAAGACTCTCCTTTCTCCATTGTATGTTTTTAGCTCCTTTGTTGAAGATTAGCTGTCCATATATGTTTGGTTTTATTTCTGGGCTTTCAATTCTGTTCCATTGATTTGTGTGTCTATTTTAATACCAGTACCATGCTGTTTTGATCACTATGGCTTTGTAGTATATTTTGAAGTCAGGGATTGTGATGCCTCCAGCTTTATTCTTTTTTCTTAGGATTGCTTTAACTATTTGGGGTCTTTTGTTGCCTGATATGAATTTTAGGATTCTTTGTTCTATTTCCATGAAGAATGTCATTGGGATTCTGCCTGGGATTGCATTGAATCTGTAGATTGCTTTAGGTAGAATGGACATTTTAACTGTATTTATTCTTCCAATCCAGGTGTATGGAATATCTTTCCATTTCTTTATGTCATTGTTGATTTCTTTCAATAATGTCTTATAGTTTTCATTGTATAGGTCTCTCAGCTCCTTGGTTAAATTTATTCCTAGATATTTTCTTTTTGTTGCAATTGTAAATGGGATTGTATTCTTGAGTTCTCTTTCTGTAAGTTCATTAGTAGAGTATAGAAATGCAACTAATTTTTTTTTTTTTTGATATTTTATTTTATTATTTTTTTTTATTAATGTTATGATAGATTACAACCTTGTGAGATTTCAGTTGTACATTTTTGTTAGTCATGTTGTGGGTACACCACTTCCCCCTCCGTGCCCTCCCCCCACCCCCCCTTTTCCCTGGTAACCACCGATCAGATCTCCTTATCAATATGCTAATTTCCACCTATGAGTGGAGTCATATAGAGTTCGTCTTTCTCTGACTGACTTATTTCGCTTAACATAATGCCCTCGAGGTCCATCCACATTGTTGTGAATGGGCCAATTTCGTCTTTTTTTATGGCTGAGTAGTATTCCATTGTGTATATATACCACATCTTCTTTATCCAATCATCAGTTTCTGGGCATGTAGGCTGGTTCCACGTCTTGGCTATTGTAAATAATGCTGCGATGAACATAGGGGTGCAACGGACTCTTGAGATATCTGATATCAGGTTCTTAGGATAGATACCCAGTAATGGGATGGCTGGGTCATAGGGTATTTCTATTTTTAACTTTTTGAGAAAGCTCCATACTGTTTTCCATAGTGGCTGTACCAGTTTGCATTCCCACCAACAGTGTATGAGGGTTCCTCTTTCTCCACAACCTCTCCAACATTTGTCGTTCTTGGTTTTGGATGTTTTTGCCAATCTAACGGGGGTAAGGTGATATCTTAGTGTAGTTTTGATTTTCATTTCCCTGATGATTAGCGATGATGAACATCTTTTCATGTGTCTATTGGCCATATTCATATCTTCTTTTGAGAAATGTCTGTTCATGTCCTCTGCCCATTTTTTGATCGGGTTGTTTGTTTTTTTGTTGTTAAGCAGTGTGAGTTCTTTGTATATTATGGAGATTAACCCTTTGTCGGATAAGTGGCTTGTAAATATTTTTTCCCAATTAGTGAGCTGTTTTTTTGTTTCAATCCTGTTTTCCCTTGCCTTGAAGAAGCTCTTTAGTCTGATGAAGTCCCATTTGTTTATTCTTTCTATTGTTTCCCTCAACTGAGGAGTTACAGTGTCCGAAAAGATTCTTTTGAAACTGATGTCAAAGAGTGTACTGCCTATATTCTCTTCCAAAAGACTTATTGTCTCAGGCCTAATCTTTAGGTCTTTGATCCATTTTGAGTTTATTTTGGTGTGTGGTGAAAAAGAATGGTCAATTTTCAATCTTTTGCATGTGGCTGTCCAGTTTTCCCAGCACCATTTGTTGAAGAGACTTTCTTTTCTCCATTGTAGGCCCTCTGCTCCTTTGTCGAAGATTAGCTGTCCATAGATGTGTGGTTTTATCTCTGGGCTTTCAATTCTGTTCCATTGATCTGTGGACCTGTTTTTGTACCAGTACCATGCTGTTTTGATCACTGTAGCTTTGTAGTATGTTTTGAAATCGGGGATTGTGATTCCGCCGGCTTTGTTTTTCTTGCTCAGGATTGCTTTAGCAATTCGCGGTCTTTTGTTGCCCCATATGAATTTTAGGATTGTTTGTTCAATTTCTGTGAAGAATGTTCTTGGGATTCTGATTGGGATAGCATTGAACCTGTATATTGCTTTAGGTAGTATGGACATTTTAACTATGTTTATTCTTCCAATCCATGTGCAAGGAATGTTTTTCCATCTCTTTATGTCATCGCCTATTTCTTTCAAGAAAGTCTTGTAGTTTTCATTGTATAGATCCTTCACTTCCTTGGTTAAGTTTATCCCAAGGTATTTTATTCTTTTCGTTGCGATTGTGAATGGGATAGAGTTCTTGAGTTCTTTTTCTGTTAGTTTATTGTTAGTGTATAGAAATGCTACTGATTTATGCACGTTAATTTTATACCCTGCTACTTTGCTGTAGTTGTTGATTATTTCTAATAGTTTTTCTGTGGATTCTTTGGGGTTTTCTATGTATAAGATCATGTCGTCTGCAAACAACGAGAGTTTTACTTCTTCGTTACCTATTTGGATTCCTTTTATTTCTTTTTCCTGCCGAATTGCTCTGGCCAGCACCTCCAGAACTATGTTGAATAGGAGTGGTGAAAGTGGGCACCCTTGTCTTGTTCCTGTCCTCAGAGGGATGGCTTTCAGCTTTTGTCCATTGAGTATGATGTTGGCTGTGGGTCTATCATATATGGCCTTTATTATGTTGAGGTACTTTCCTTCTATACCCATTTTACTGAGGGTTTTTATCATAAATGGGTGTTGGATCTTGTCGAATGCTTTCTCTGCATCTATTGAGATGATCATGTGGTTTTTGGTTTTCATTTTGTTGATGTAGTGTATCACGTTGATTGACTTGCGGATGTTGAACCATCCCTGTGTCCCTGGTATAAATCCCACTTGATCATGGTGTATAATCTTTTTGATGTATTGCTGTAATCGGTTAGCCAAAATTTTGTTGAGGATTTTTGCATCTATGTTCATCAGTGATATCGGCCTGTAGTTCTCCTTCTTTGTGTTGTCCTTGTCAGGTTTGGGGATCAGAGTGATGTTGGCTTCATAGAATGTGTTAGGGAGTTCTCCATCTTTCTCAATTTTCTGGAACAGTTTGAGGAGAATAGGTATTAAGTCTTCTTTGAATGTTTGGTAGAATTCTCCAGAGAAGCCGTCTGGTCCTGGACTCTTATTTTTGGGGAGGTTTTTGATTACCGTTTCTATTTCCTTACTTGTGATTGGTCTATTCAGATTCTCCATTTCTTCCTGATTCAGTTTGGGGAGATTGTAGGAGTCTAGGAATTTGTCCATTTCTTCCAGGTTGTTCAATTTGTTGGCATATAGTTTTTCATAGTATTCTCTTATGATCTCTTGTATTTCATTGGTATCTGTTGTGATTTCTCCTCTGTCATTCCTGATTTTATTAATTTGCGATTTCTCTCTTCTTTTCTTGGTGAGTCTGGCTAGGGGTTTGTCAATTTTGTTAATTCTTTCGAAGAACCAACTCTTTGTTTCATTGATCCTTTCTATTGTCTTTTTTGTTTCAATATCGTTTATTTCTGCTCTTATTTTTATTATTTCCCTCCTTCTACTGACTCTGGGCCTTGTTTGTTCTTCTTTTTCTAGTTCTGTTAGGTGTCGTTTGAGGTTGCTTACGTGAGCTTTTTCTTGTTTAGTGAGGTGAGCGTGTATTGCGATGAATTTCCCTCTTAGGACTGCTTTTGCTGCATCCCAAATGATTTGGTATGTCGTGTTCTCATTTTCATTTGTCTCCAGATAATATTTGATTTCTTCTTTAATTTCTTCAATGATCCATTGTTTGTTGAGAAGCGTGTTGTTTAGTCTCCACATTTTTGCACCTTTCTCTGCTTTTTTCTTGTAGTTGATTTCTAGTTTAATAGCGTTATGATCAGAAAAGATGCTTGATATTATTTCAACTCTCTTGTATTTATTGATGTTTGCTTTGGTTCCCAAAATATGGTCAATCCTTGAGAATGTTCCATGTGCACTTGAGAAGAATGTGTAACCTGCTGTTTTTGGATGAAGTGTTCTATATATATCTATTAAGTCCATCTGGTCTAATTTTTCATTTAATTCTATTATTTCCTTGTTGATTTTCTGTCTGGATGTTCTGTCCATTGGTGTTAATGGTGTGTTGAGGTCCCCTACTATTATTGTATTGTTGTTGATGTCTTCTTTTAGTTCTATTAAGAGTTGCTTTACAAATTTTGGTGCTCCTGTGTTGGGTGCGTATATATTTATAAGTGTTATGTCTTCTTGGTGGAGAGTCCCTTTTATCATTATATACTGTCCCTCTTTGTCTTTCTTTATCTGTTTTGCTTTGAAATCTACCTTGTCTGATATTAGTATAGCGACACCTGCTTTCTTTTGTTCATTATTAGCTTGGAGTATTGTTCTCCATCCCTTCACTCTGAGTCTGTGTTTGTCTTTGGGGCTGAGGTGTGTTTCCTGGAGGCAGCATATTGTTGGATCTTGTTCTTTGATCCATCCTGCCACTCTGTGTCTTTTGATTGGGGAGTTCAATCCATTTACATTTAGAGTGATTATTGAGACGTGGGGACCTACCACTACCATTTTGTGTCTTGTTTTCCGGTTTTCTTCAGTTTCCTTTGTTTCTCGTCCCATGGTTTAATCTGTTCTGATGTAGAGCTGCTACTCTCTGTTGTTGTCCTTCTACTTATCTCCTCTGCTCTTGGTTTTGTAGCCCCTTTCCTTTTTTGGATTTTTCAGGAATGAGGGTTTTCCTGAGGATTTCCTGAAGAGGAGGTTTTGTGGCAATGAACTCCCTTAATTTTTGTTTATCTGGGAAAGTTTTTATTTCTCCATCGTATTTGAAGGATATTTTCGCTGGGTAGAGAATTCTCGGCTGTAGGTTTTTGTCCTTCAGATTTTTGAATATATCATTCCACTCTCTTCTAGCCTGTAAAGTTTCTGCTGAGAAATCTGCTGATAGCCTGATGGGGGTTCCTTTGTAGGTTAGTTTCTTTTGCCTGGCTGTCCTTAATATTTTCTCCTTGTCGTTGACTTTTGCTAGCTTCACTACTATATGCCGTGGAGTTGGTCTTCTTGCATTGATAAAGTTTGGAGATCTATTGGCTTCTGTCACCTGAAGATCCATCTCCCTCACCAGATTTGGGAAGTTCTCAGCCATTATTTCTTTGAATAGGTTTTCTGCCCCTTTCTCCTTCTCTTCTCCCTCTGGTATACCTATAATCCTTACGTTGCATCTCCTAATTGTGTCTGATAATTCTCGGAGAGTTTCTTCATTTCTTTTAAGTCTTGCTTCTCTCTCCTCCTCTGCCTGCAACAATTCTATATTGCCATCTTCCAAATTGCTAATTCTTTCCTCCATATTATCAGCCCTACTGTTCAGAGCATCTAGATTTTTCTTAATCTCCTCTATTGTGTTCTTCATTTCCAATATTTCTGTTTGGTTCTTCTTTATCGTATCAAACTCTTTTGTGACATAGCTCCTGAACTCGTTGAGTTGTCGGTCAGAATTCTCTCTTAACTCAGTGAGTATTTTAATGGTGGCTGTTTTGAAGTCATCATCATTTAGGTTATATATCTCATTTTCTTTGGGATTGTTTTCTGTGTATTTGTTACTTTCTTTCTGTTCTGGAGATTTAATGTATTTTTTCATATTGCTTGATGATGTTGATTTGTGCCTCCGCATGGAGATAGAGTTTAGTTGCTCCTTTCACTTGTTTCAGCTGCTGCGGTGGGGGGAGCAGCTGTTTATACTTCACCAACCAGGAACCCTGTCCGTAGTTGCTAACTGGGCCTGGGCCCCTCTTCGTAGCCACAGTGGCCCTTTGGATTCCCTCCTCTGCCGTGGGGGCCGTCACGGGGGGCTTCAGGCTGCAGGGGCCTACTGTTGTTGCCCACCTAGATGCGCTCTCTCCTTGGGGTCTGCAACGGTGTTATGGGCTTTTCCAGCGGCCAGGGGTGGGATCACTTATATTTGTCGCTCCGTTGCTGTCGGCACCCACCAAATCTCACTTGTCCTCTATGGGTCGCAGGAGAGCTATTGGCATCTTCTACAGTCTGTGGTTAGTACACCTAGCTATGCTGCTTTTGCCCTGGGGTCTTCCAGCCTTGTGGCTGGCGGCTGGGTGCCTTCTACTGGTGCTGTGCAGAGGCTTTCCCTAAGGCTTCTGTGAGCCTGTAGGGTTTCCCCCTAGGCTACTAAGCTGGGTCTCTGGAACTCTCTCCAGCCCCAGTCCTCTCCGAGATCTCCGGCAATCCCTAGCCTCACCGGGTGGGCAACGGCAGCTGGGGGTCGCCCCGTCCTCTGGGCTTCTCTCCGGGCCTCTGCCGGGAGCTCTGAATGCTCAGCGTGGCCCCTCTGCTACCGGCAGACAGAGAGTTTTGTCTGCTGCCTGGCGGAGCTCCGGCGCTTCCCCTCCGGGTCGCCGGACCCGCCTTTGAAAGTTCCCCCGCCCCGGTCCTCTCCGAGATCTCCGGCAATCCCTAGTCCCGCGGGGCGGGCAATGGCAGCTGGGGGTCGCCCCGCCCTCTGGGCTTCTCTCCGGGCCTCTGCCGGGAGCCCTGAATGCTCAGCGTGGCCCCTCTGCTACTGGCAGACAGAGAGTTTTGTCTGCTGCCTGGCGGAGCTCCGGCGCTTCCCCACCGGGTCGCCGGATGCGCCTTTGAAAGTTCCCCCGCCCCGGTCCTCTCCGAGATCTCCGGCAATCCCTAGTCCCCCGGGGCGGGCAATGGCAGCTGGGGGTCGCCCCGCCCTCTGGGCTTCTCTCCGGGCCTCTGCCGGGAGCCCTGAGTGCTCAGCGTGGCCCCTCTGCTACTGGCAGACAGAGAGTTTTGTCTGCTGCCTGGCGGAGCTCCGGCGCTTCCCCACCGGGTCGCCGGATGCGCCTTTGAAAGTTCCCCCGCCCCGGTCCTCTCCGAGATCTCCGGCAATCCCTAGTCCCCCGGGGCGGGCAATGGCAGCTGGGGGTCGCCCCGCCCTCTGGGCTTCTCTCCGGGCCTCTGCCGGGAGCCCTGAGTGCTCAGCGTGGCCCCTCTGCTACTGGCAGACAGAGAGTTTTGTCTGCTGCCTGGCGGAGCTCCGGCGCTTCCCCACCGGGTCGCCGGATGCGCCTTTGAAAGTTCCCCCGCCCCGGTCCTCTCCGAGATCTCCGGCAATCCCTAGTCCCCCGGGGCGGGCAACGGCAGCTGGGGTTCGCCCCACCCTCTGGGCTTCTCTCCGGGCCTCTGCCGGGAGCCCTGAGTGCTCAGCGTGGCCCCTCTGCTACTGGCAGACAGAGAGTTTTGTCTGCTGCCTGGCGGAGCTCCGGCGCTTCCCCACCGGGTCGCTGGATGCGCCTTTGAAAGTTCCCCCGCCCCGGTCCTCTCCGAGATCTCCGGCAATCCCTAGTCCCCCGGGGCGGGCGTCTCTCTGGGACCCTCCGGGCGCCCCGAGCACCAGGCTGGGTCTCCCCGCCAATGGCGGGGAGAGACTCTCCCCGCGGGCTCAGGTGTGCAACTCCAAAGTTTCCCTCTGCGTTTAGGAGTAATTGCAGGGGGTTTAAGTAGGGTTCTGGTCACCTGTTTCCACCGTCGCTCCTCTGTTGTGTTCTCGCTCCTGCCCTAGATGTGTGTGGATCCTCTGGGGGCGTCCGTTGGAAGAAAGCCGCTTGCGGGTACTAGGCTGCCCGTCGGGGTCGGAGAGTTTTCACCTATTTCCACATCCTCCCGGAGGAAAGTCCGTCCGCCTTCCGATGTATAGTCGCGTGGGTGTCTCAGACGTCCTGAGATGCTGTCTGGATATCCTTTGTCAAGCGATAAGTGTCCAAATAATTGTAGACTCGAAGGGCGAGAGACAAAGAGGACTACTCACGGCGCCATCTTGGAATCCACTGCAACTAATTTTTGTAAGTTGATTTTGTACCCTGCAACTTTGCTGTAGTTGTTGATTATTTCTATAGTTTTCTCATGGATTCTTTAGGGTTTTCTATATGTAAAATCATGTCATCTGCAAACAGCGAGAGTTTCACTTCTTCATTGCCTATTTGGACTCCTTTTATTTCTTTTTCTTGCCTAATTGCTCTGGCCAAAACCTTGAGTACTATGTTGAGTAAGAGTGGTGATAGTGGGCACACTTGTCTTGTTCCTGTTGTCAGAGGGATGGCTATCAGTTTTTCCCCATTGAGTATGATGTTAGCTGTTGGTTTATCATGTATGGCCTTTGTTATGTTGAGGTACTTTCCTTCTATACCCATTTTATTGAGAGTTTTTATTGTAAATGGATGTTGGACCTTGTGAAATGCTCTCTGTGCATCTGTTGAGATGATCACGTGGTTTTTATTCCTCATTTTGTTAATGTGGTGTATCACATTGATTGATTTGTGATGTTGAACCATCCCTGTGTCCCTGGTATAAATCCCACTTGATCAAGATATATCATCTTTTTAAAGTATTGCTGTATTCAGTTTGCCAATATTTTGTTGTGAATTTTTGCATCTATGTTCATCAGTGAAATTGGCCTATAATTTTCCTTCTTTGTGTTGTCCTTGTCTGGCTTTGGTATCAGTGTGATATTGGCCTCACAGAATGTGTTCAGAAGTGTTCTGTCCTCATCAACTTTTTCGAATAGTTTAAGAAGGATAAGTATTAAATCTTTGAGTGTTTGGTAGAATTCTCCAGAGAAGCCATCTGGTCCTGGAGTTTTATTTTTTTGGGAGGTTTTTGATTACTGTTTCAATCTCTTTACTTGTGATTGGTTTATTCACATTCTGTATTTCTTCTTGGTTCAGTTTTAGGAGGTTTTATGCATCTAAGAATTTATCCTTATATTCTTGTAGATTGCCCAATTTGTTGGCATATAGTTTTTCATAGTATTCTCTAATAATTCTTTGTATTTCTGTGGTATCCATTGTAATTTCTCCTCTTTCATTTCTAATTTTATTTATTTGAGCCCTCTCTTTTTTTCTTAGTGAGTCTGACTAAGGGTTTGTCAGTTTTGTTTAACTTCTCAAAGAACCAGCTCTCTGTTTCGTTGATCCTTTCTACTGTCTTTTTGGTTTCAATTTCATTTATTTCTGCTTTAATTTTTATTATTTCTCTCCTTCTGCTGAGCATTGGCTTTGTTTGTTCTTCTTTTTCTAATTCTGTTAGGTGTAGTTTAAGATTGCTTATTTGAGATTTTCTTGTTTGTCAAGGTGTGCCTGTATGCTATGAATTTCCCTCTTATGACTGCTTTTGCTGCATTACATATGAATTGGTATGGTGTATTTCCATTTTCATTTGTCTCCAGATATTTTTTGACTTCTCCTTTAATTTCTTCAATGATCCATTAGTTGTTCAATAGCATGTTGTTTAGTCCTCACATCTTTGTCCCTTTCCCAGCTTTTTTCTTGTAGTTCATTTCTAGTTTCATAGCATTATCGTCAGAAAAGATGCTTGATATGATTTCAATCTTCTTAAATTTGTTGAGGCTTGCCTTCTTTCCCAACATATGGTCTATCCTTGAGAATGCTCCATGTGCACTTGAGAAGAATGTGTATTCTGTTATTTTTGCATGGAGTGTTCTATATGTATCCATAAAGGGAATCTGGTCTAGTTTTTATTTTAAATCCACTACTTCCTTGTGGACTGTCTGTCTGGATGCTCTATCCATTGATGTGAGTGGAGTGGTAAAGTCCCCTACTATTATTGTGTTGTTGTTAATATCTCCTTTTAGGTTTGTTAATAGTTCCTTTATGTAATTTGTGCTCCTGTGTTCGGTGCATATATATTTATGTGTTATGTCTTCTTGGTGGAGTATCCCTTTTATCATTATATACTGCCCCTCTTTGTATTTCTTTACCTGTTTTGTCTTGAAGTCTACTTTGTCTGATATAAGTATGGCACCACCTGCTTTCTTTTGTTTGCCATTAGCTTGGAGTATTGTCTTCCATCCCTTCACTCTGAGCCTGTGTTTATCTTTAGAACTGAGTTGTGTTTCCTGTAGGCAGCATATTGTTGGGTCTTGTTTTTTAATCCATTCTGCCACTCTGTGCCTTTTGATGGGAGAATTCAATCCATTTACATTTAGAGTGATTATTGATATATGAGGGCTTAATGCTGCCATTTTATTGCTTGTTTTCCAGTTCTTCTGCATTTCCTTTGTTTCTCATCCCATGTATTTTGGACTACCAATTCAGTTAGGTAGTTTTCTATGATGGTATTCTTAGTTTTCTCTTTATTTATCATTTGTGTCTCTGTTCTGATTATTTGTTTAGTGATTGCCCTGCAGTTTGTATAAAAAAAAATCTCCTAGATAAGATAGTCCATTTTCTGATGGCCTCTAATTTCCTTAGACTAAACCAGTTCAGTCCCTTTCCTCTTCCCCTTCTAAATTATTGTTGTCACAGTTTATTCCACCTTGTTTTGTGAGTTTGTGGCTAAAATGATGAGACCATATTTATTTTTGGTGTTTTCCTTCTCTTTATCCTTATTGTTATAATTAAGTGTTTGCTAACCTGTTCTGATGGAGAGCTATAATTTTCTGACTTTGCCTATTTATCTCCTTGCTCAAGGCTTTGTAACCCCTTTCTTTTTTGTTAGGTATGAGGGCCTTTTTGAGCATTTCTTGTAGGAGGGGTCTTGTGGCAATAAACTCCTAAGGGAATCAAACAAAAAGTTTTTGTTTACCTGGGAAAGTTTTTATTTCTCCATCATATCTGAAGGATATCTTCGCTGGACAGAGTATTCTTGGCTTAATGTTCTTGTCTTTCAGAATTTTGAATATATCATTCCACTCTCTCCTAGCCTGTAAGGTTTCTGCTGAGAAATCCACTGAAAGCCTGATAGGGGTTCCTCGGTAAGTTATTTTCTTCTGCCTTGCTGCCTTTAATATTTTTTCTTTGTCATTGACTTTTGCCAGCTTTACTACTATATGCCTTGGAGAAGGTCTTTTTACATTGACATCGTTAGGAGATCTATTGGCTTCTTTCACTTGTATTTCCGGCTCTTTCTCCAGGTTTGCGAAGTTCTCAGCTATCATTTCTTTCAACAAGCTTTCTGCTCCCTTCTCCTTCTCTTCTCTCTCTGGAATACCAATAATCTTTATGTTGCATTTCCTAATCGAGTCAGGTATTTCTTGGAGAATTTCTTCATTTCTTTTTAGTATTAGTTCTCTCTCCTCCATCTGAAGCATTTCTATATTTGTGTGCTCTAGGCTGCTGATTCTCTTCTCCACAATGTCAGCTCTATTATTCAAGGAGTCTGGATTTTTCTCTAGCTCATCCGAAGTGTTTTTCATCTCCAAAATTTCTGATAGGTTCTTCTTTATAGTTTCAAGCTCTTTTGTGAAGTTCCTGATTTCATTGAACTGTCTGTGTTTTCTTGCACATGGTTGAGTTTTTAAAATTACAGCTATTTTGAATTCTTTGTCATTTAGATTATAGATTTCTGTGCCTTCAGGATTGATTTCTGGGTGCTTGTCATTTTCCTTCTGGTCTGGAGATTTAATATATTTTTTCATGCTGTTTGAGTCCATGGATTTGTGCCTTTGCATAGTGATAGTATTTGGTCACAGCTTCCACTTGCTGCCACTGAGTGGGAGTCAAGAGCTGTATATTCTGAGCCCACCACGATCCATGGCTCACTCACTCACAGTCACTGCCTTTCTCTCTGTGCAGTTGCTCTGACCAACCAGCTGACCTGGACACCAGGTGGGGGAGGGCGATTTCTTTCACCTGTGCAATCCCCAGGGTGTTCTCACTCTGCCCTCGATATCTGCTTTCCTGGGGTGCTAGCTTGATGAAGCTGCACCCTGCAATAACTTAGTCACCTCTGTATGGGGCTTTCCCGTGGGCTGTGAGGGAACTTGGAGAGCAAAGATGTTCCCACGGAGGGCCGCCCCCTCCTCCCTTTCCTCTCAGAGCTGCGTACAGTCCCAGGGTGACTGCCACTCAGGAAGGAGAGGAGACCTCTTTACCTCTTTCTACTTTCTCTGGGGGTTCAGCACCTCCTCCTTCAGACATATGGCTGCGTGGGTCTCTCAGATGTCTTTTGTGATCATGTCAATGTCCTCTGTTGGTATATGAATGTCCTTTCCATTGTATCTTAGGGGAGAGAGCTCACTCTGCCATCATGCTGACATCACTCCTCCAAAGCCCACAATTTTGAGCATTATGCTAGACTGTCTTGTAGTAGGAGCTAAATTAATAAACCATGACACATGGTGCTGACCTCTAAAGATCTCACTGGCAGAATACCCAGATGAAAACTCAAATAGGGATTTTGAAAAATCCTTAGACACACCTAAGAAATACAAAGGCATGGGACTAGGAAACTTGAGATGGAAGAGTTCTAGCTGCCATTTGGGGAGCATATCCCCTCTCTTGGCCTTCTTTTTATATCAGTATTTTGAGGGTTGTGCATTCTTAGATCCCTGTGAGATGTTATAAAGCAGTCCCTGTGGAGGCTGTCCAATGAACAGAATAGAGTACAGATGACCAGATGCAGTGACCTGAGATCTACCTCATGGAAGATAACAATTAGAGGACACAGAAAAGCACAAGGCGTGTTGTGGGGAAAGGGAATTAACCTGTTTGGTCAGAGCACAGTTAATGTCTATCAGTTCTGTTCATTCCAGTAAAAAAAGCTCACTAATAAGAGCACTAATTTTTTTGTCTTTTATGTCAGGGAGCCAACTTAATGGAAAATTCATTAATAAGACTAGGGTGACTATGTCATCTTTACTATATAATATTGATCTGAAAGTGCCAGAAAAAGCAATTGGACAAAAAAACAAACAAACAAATTAAGAGGTATAATGATTGGGAAGGAGATGGGAAAATTATCATTATTTACAGATGGTGTGACTGTTTTCCTGAAAAAGCAAAGTAAAACAGCTGAACACAGGAAAAAGTTAAAAAGTTCAGTAAGTAGGTCAGTCACAAATATGCAAAATCAACAACTTTTTATTAAAGGAATGATGCAATAGAGTAAACGATCACTTTCATAGTAGCAACAACAATGAAAATCTAGCACAAATTTAAACTATTTAATGAGCCAGACAAAAATAATACTAACAATGTAGGACATAAAATAAGCCTTGGTTCCCAGATTGTAGGCTCTAAATAGCATTACCTATTATAAGGAAACAGAGTTCCTTGGAGAAAATGATTCTGGTTCTGGGGCAGGATGAGTCCGGATATCTTGTCACACCAGAAATCAACGAAACTATCAAAGATGAGGGTCAGGTCAGAAGGACTGAGAAGGTGTCAACTTAAAAACAGGCTTTTGCTGGCCAAAGATGGGAAAATTTGAGCATCAATAAAATAAATGCAATAGATTAAAGTATATCAAACGTTAAAATCCACAAATTTATAATGAATCAGTGGTAACAATGAAAAACTCATTGGCCACCTTTGAAGGAAGCAAGGAACCAGTCATAATTCTGAAATCTGGTACACAAATAAAGGGGAAGAATCAAGCACTTATTCTGTCCTTTGTGTAGGAACAGCATTCAGGGTAACCCAAGTGTTGATTAGGGCAAGTTTCCTTCTTTAGAGGTATTCCAGCTCATGAATGAAAAAGAAATGATAGAATATCACCATTTTCCAAGAACCCTAATGAAATTATGGATTTAGAAAATGAAAATCTCTTGCTGCTATTAAGACAGAGGGACAACTGGACATTGTGTACCCTTCTAGATCTAATTACCAATTTACATTAAGTCTGGGGTGGGGGAAAGAGCTTGTTAAATGACAGATGAAGATGCAGCAGTGAAATTCAGAATGTGGCATAGTCTACAGAACAAATGGCCTGGATTCTTCAAAAAATAAATTGCAGGGAAAGATTCCCATTGCAGAGGGGTATTTGCCAATACATAACAAAAAACTACATATGCATTTATCTTTTGACCTAGCCATCCCACTTCCAGGAATCTACCCTGAAGATACACCTCCAACAGTATGAAAATACATACACACGAGGTTCCTCACTGCAGCAGCTTGTAGGTGCAAAATATTGGAAACAACCTATGTGCCCAGACATAGGAAATAAGAAAACAGTTGAATAAACTACCCACACAATGGAGTATGATGCAGTTGTAAAACAAACAAAAATGAGTTAAGATCTCTATAACTGATATGGAGCCATCTCCAGGACATACTGCTACACTGGTGGAAACTGAGTGGAGAGTATGCAGGAACTCTCTACTATTTTTGCAACACTTTTCTAAGTCTACAATTATTTTAAAATAAAAATTTAAAAATTTGAGGAAAAGATGGATTAGTCACTGAATGGTGTGGAATTAGTAGCAGTCACGTGGGAGGGAGGTGGGGAGCATAAAGGTAGATCACTTCTTGATCCTCACACTAAATCCCAGATGAACTGAAGATTGAAACATAATCAAGAGTTCTAGAAGAAAATATGGGTGAATATTTTTATAACCTTGGAGGTAGAGAATATTCTCCTAAACATAAGACAGCCAGAAATGATAAAAGACTGATACTTACCACCTCATAAAAAAATAAACTTTCTTAAAACACCCCACACAGTTAAAAGACAAATGAAAATT
Organism: Equus przewalskii; assembly: GCF_037783145.1. Classification (NCBI taxonomy): domain Eukaryota; kingdom Metazoa; phylum Chordata; class Mammalia; order Perissodactyla; family Equidae; genus Equus; species Equus przewalskii. The sequence goes on along the minus strand of NC_091831.1, from coordinate 57,351,381 downwards.
TGGAAAAAGTATTTGCTACAGGATGTTTATTACTAATAAACTTAGAGCTCTCATCAACAAGAGTCAGACCCCAATAGAAAGACAAATGTTTAGTGTAACTTTTAAAAAATGCAAATGCCCAACACATTTGAAATGTTAATCCTCACTCAATTAAAAGATGCAAATAAAAATGATACAGTATTATTTTGTGCCTAACAAACTGAGAAAAGGAAGCCAAATCCAGTTTTATGGTGATGTGGGAAACAGGCTTGCCTGTGCCGTAGGGTGGGAATGTAAACCGGTCCTGTTTAGGAGAGCAACTTGCACCAAAATTTAACGTGTTTATGTGGACCCTGCAATTCTACCTTTAGAAAATTTATCCTAAAGTGACAATCAGACAAGCAAGCAAAAATTTATACAAGGACATTCATCTTAGGGTTGTTTATAATAGTGAAAAATCACAAATAACCAACACAGCCATCTAGAGTCCTGGTTAAATATATGGTGGCATATCCCTACTGAGATACCAGTCATCAAAATGTTGTAGATTTGGGGCTGGCCCTGTGGCCGAGTGATTAAATTAGCACGCTCCACTTTGGCGGCCCAGGGTTTCGCTGGTTCGGATCCTGGGCGCGGACATGGCACTGCTCATCAGGCCACATTGACACAGCATTCCACATGCCACAACTAGAAGGACCCACAATTAAATAATATACAACTATGTAGTGGGAGGATTTGGGGAGAAAAAGCAGAAAAAAAAAAGATTGGCAATAGTTAGCTCAGGTGCTAATCTTTAAAAAAAAAGTTGTAGATTTGTATTTACAGAAAAGCATGCACAACATGTTGAGGGGGAAAAAGCAATACACAAAACTGAATCGGGGCTGGCCTGGTGGCACAGTGGTTAGGTTCCCATGTTCCGCTTCTCGGTGGCCTGGGGTTTGCTGGTTCGGATCCCGGGTGCAGACATGGCACCGCTTGGCAAGCCATGCTGTGGTAGGTGTCCCACATATAAAGTAGAGGAAGACGGGCATGGATGTTAGCTCAGGGCCGGGCTACCTCAGCAAAAAGAGGAGGATTGGCAGTGGATTGGCAGTAGTTAGCTCAGGGCTAATCTTCCTCAAACAAACAAAGAAAAAAACCTGAATGAATGATTCCAATTTTGTAAATGCATTCCTGGAAGAGATGCTCACAAAAATGATAGATATTGCGACATTATTACTTGCTTGTTTTTTCTCCTATGTTTGGATTTTTACAGCTATCATTTATTATTTTTTACAATAAAAATTTCAAGCTATTTTCAATATTAGGAAAAAAATAACAAAAATGTAAATAGGTAAGTACTAATATCTTTATTATGGTGCAAAGCAGTATTTTATACATGAACTCAATTTTACAGTAAAAACATTTTATGTACAACTGTAAAGAAACCGCTGTACAGATAGTTCAACATAAAAATGGGTTCTATCTTAAAAGTTCATTGAGTTGTTTGACACAGAAAGTGGAAAATATTTTCTCCATAGAAAATAGTAAAAATGATAACATTTCCAAGGCTAGCCCAACGAGCCTATTTAAACCAAACAGTAGCTGCATTATACATTTATAAATATGGTTTGAATTCCGGGATTTAGGAGAAATTTTAGCTTCACTTATTGAAACAGCCATGTTTTCCTTAAAATTAAGTTACGTAAAGTGAAATTCCCATTAGTTTTCCCTCTTACTCATGCCTTATTATTTTTCTTTATGCTAATCCACATCAAGGTTTTAGCTGTTTCTTCCTAAAGGACAGGTACCATGTCCTTTTCATCTGCTTGATAAGGTACCCATTCCTATCCAAACTGTGAAATGTTTTGGTTATTAATAAACTGCTGCTCAGTATTTGAAAAAAACCCAGAATCTAGTAAACTGTAATCCACAGGACACGTGAGTTGTCTGTCATCAAATGCCTTCCCCTCAGTCCCTGCGGCTTGACAGGAAACCATGAGGAGGAGGAAAAGCGAGAAAATCAACAAGTGGATCAAGGAATAAAAGCCAAGAGAACTGCTGAGAACAGAGAGACATCCAGTTAGGATTCAAGGACAGACTGAAGTCCACACAGAAAAAGGACGTCGCTCAAGAATCAGAGTTTAGTTGACTCTCTGAGCCCCTCATTGCAAGGTGGCTGAGTAAGAGACAGATAAAGAGCCGATTAAGTGAGAGAAACCAGGGCCTAGAAAGGTTGCAGTTGTTTAAAATAATGAAAACAAGACCGGCCATGTATTTTAACTTCTCCCATCACAGTTTATTCCCTGGGATTCTCCGTACAGAATTTCTAGGAATTAAGGCGAAAGGACAACGTCGCACTTAAGCTCCTGCACCATGCAGAAAGTTTCCCAGAAGTAATATTCGAGAACTGACAGTTATCTGGCCAGGGGCTATACTAAGTTCTTCAGTTCCCTCGGAGCAACAATTTAAAATAGCCATATAGAGTTTGTCTTAAAAGGAAGTCTCAAGAAAGAAAAACCCTTTCAATGGAGTAGTAATCTAATAGAAAGAAACAGATCCCATACTGTGGCTATAGGAACTAGGCCTTTGAAAAACTAAATTAGATCATTCTACCTAAAAACCCCAGTTTGCCCATTAGCAGTTAACCTCTAGAAACATTAATGACCCATTAAGTTTTCACAATTTAAAAAAATGCTTTATTGGGGCCAGCGTGGTGGTGTAGTGGTTAAGTTTGCACACTCCCCTTCAGTGGCCTGCAGTTCGTGGGTTCAGATCTTAGGCATGGACTAACACCTACACACCACTCATCAAGCCATGCTGTGGCAGCATCCCACATATGAAAAAATAGAGGAAGATTGAAAATAGAGGCAGATTGGCACAGAGGTTAGCTCAGGGCCAATCTTCCTCACCAAAAAAGAAAAAAAATAAAAGCACTTTATCATGTATCTTCACTTGTTCTTCTCTTTGCTCTCAACAGCTATGTTTCCTTCTTGCATGTGAAAAAAATTTTCAATGGTTTTTTGACTCTTCAGCAATGCAAATCTGCCCCTACTCCTTTAATTCCTTCTTGGTAAATAATGTTAATCTTCCAATAGTAAGTGGAGTACATTATCATCAAGCACCATTTATCAGCCTCCTTACTTAGGAAGAAAGTTATGGGGCCATCTTCTACATTTGGAATTCTTTGAAGACACTTGATTTCTATTAAAATACTTCTTTACATATATATTGATAGATATATAAAATCTGTAAAGAATTCACTGACGGATGAATCATCTTAATATTGAGAAGCTAAAAATGTATCAAAATGCACATAATGATTGCTAACCATTACAATGTCTCCTATCAAATGTATCACTATCCTCCAAACCTGCAGCATATGCTGGTATAAACTGTGTTACATCCCAGCTAAATCTGAAATCTTGCTTCAAAACTTGGTTCAGTATTAACTCTCAGAAGACATGCTATGGGACCACACGGGTAACTGCTAGGCAGGTGGCTGAGGAATGCCAAACACAGAAGACGGCCTTGACTGCTCAAAGTGCTCTCCAGACACTATGGCACTCCCCACAGGCATTTAGGGAAAGACACTATTAACAGACATTTACGTACACAGTCAGGTCAACTTGAAAAGTCTAGACAAACACACGCTTGACTTTATCTCGTAATGTACAGACAACACATTAGAATAAAAATGTAATGAATCCATACACCTTTTCAAAAGGAAAACCTGATACAGAAGTAGCAATAAGGTAACAAATGGTAATAATCAGATGAAATAATTTAGATGAAACTTGTCTCTCTGGAAGAGAAGGGGACTGGGCAAGTGGTCAGCAAGGAAACACAATGTGCTTTTCACTTTGTATGAAAAATAATGTTGCCAAACATAGTTCTGTTTTTGCCAGATAAGTTCTCTACTTCAAATTACTGACCAAATGCTTTACTGAAACTCCGCTTCTGGCCTTTGTTTTGGAATCTGTTACTTTTGTTGCCACCTCCTGATCGCTGTCCCCTGGAGCCTCTGTTGCCTTCCCGCTGTCCCCTGGAGCCTCTGTTGCCTTCCCGCCGTCCCCTGAAGCCTCGACTGCCGTCTCGCTGTCCCCTGAAGCCTCGACTGCCTTCCCGTGGTCCTTCCAGCTCTGGCTGCTCCGTGGCCACAGAGAGCTGCCAGCGCCGTGAATCATGCCATTTTTCCTGATGAGAGATGGTTTTGTTTTTATCTGCTTTGATTTCTACTGAATTTGGCTTAAAAAGGCATGAGACAAAAGCCAGATTGATAACCTAATCACCTAAAAGCTCACTTGTCAAAAATAATACTAACCTTCATGACCCAAAAGCCAGTCACTGAAGTGTGTGGAAATAAGTTTCGGTATGTGAAGTACCCTCATCACTGCATCATTGATTCAATTCAATTACGGGGTATCCACAGCCGCCAGGTAGTAAACATAGAAATATAGCATGCCCAAACACACTTCTCACAGCAGTACTGAACAAAGATAGAGCAATGAAAAGTGTCTACGTAAACCCTGTGTAACATACTGGGGAAAAATGCTGGATATTGCTCACAACTGTAGAAAGGGAAAACAGGCAGGCTGAACAAGGAAAATATCAGAATAAAAAATACTAAAATTTAATTCTTGTCTTTTAGTAAAGGGACGGGAGCTGTTGTTTCCCTCTATATTCTGTATTTTCAATAATGAACATTTTACGATTTGGATATGTTAACTTCAAAACCCAAGAGAAAGAATACCTGCACGTCTGCTGCGGCCGCAGTAGGGACATCAAAGCAAACACCCTGGAAAGCAAAACAAACCCAAGTTAAACCCGCCTTGGACTAGAATTACAAAATGCACACTAAGAGATACTCCAAAAGACCAGGCACTATGAAAAAAAACCCCAGAGGTATCAATTTTAGATGAACTTTAGGCCAAGGCCAACACATTATACCTCCCAAAAGTACAATACCAAAAAGCCAAGGATATTTAAAAAAAGGACTCAAAACGTCTTAGAACTGACTAGAGATCATTCTCGGCTACAACACTGTGCTAATCCTCAAGCAGGTATTAGCTACATCTCACAGCCGAGGAAACAGGGCCTTGGAGAGGCTGACTGGCTTGTCGAAGGCCCCACAGCTGGGAAGTAGGGCAGAATGTTAAACTATCTGGTCTGCATGGCCCCAAAACCTATGGTCTAAAACCAGTAAAATACACTGCCTTCCATCAAAGAGAATGTCAACTATTCAGGATGACCTAAGTAAAAGCAGAAAAATAAATGATTTTCCATTGTTAATTTTCCAGTTTTTCTTAATTCAGCCTCCTATGAAAAAGTTTTTTAAAAAATTAAATACTTTACTGGACACTATCTTTGAGGATAAGCAGTGCACCATCTCCAATTAAGGAAGTCCTCCTGCTTCTTGGCCTCCACAAACAAAGTCTAACCACCCCTGCAAGTGACAGAGGCACGCCTCTCCCCGGGCTGTCTTTAACTGCAACATTTTATGAGGAACACCCTTTCCACCCAATAAGTTACCCAATTATAACCACAGGCAGCATCAGATACTGATGGATTCTGCCATTTGTGGGAATCTTCATTCACATGTTTACTAAGTATTCAAATCAGGCACTCATTGGTGTATAGAGATAACTAGAAAGCAGTTTTTGCCCTTGAGTAGGTTATAGTGTTCCTGAAGCTCTAAGCCATAAGCAAGCACAGCAAGGTAAAATTTACCTGAATAAAGGTATGGCCTAAGAACTCTGATGTACAGATAAAGATGCCCCCAACTCTGCCATACGGCCAGGGAAAGCTCCACAGGGAGACTCAAGGCTAAGCCAAGTCATAACGGATACCGTAGAGGGAAGAAACACTATATAAACAGCGAGTTGAGTGTGCACTTGGGATAAGAAAGCAAGGGGTACTTGGCGTTGCTGGAGAGGAAGGTGTGGCAGTTAGGAGACAGAGATGAAGTTGGTAAGGGGGACAGGAGTCAGCTCATGAAGGATCTTATCCCCCATTGGAAAGACTTTATCCCATAGATTATGTGGAGTTGCTTAAGGAGGTAAACAACATGGTGGGCCACACAATGAGTTGAAGATAAACCTGATTTGGTCCTCTAGGCAGTGGTTCTCCAAGTATAGTCCATGCCTTTTAGGGGTTCCACAAAGTCAAAATGATTTTCATAATAATACTAAAATGTTATCTGTCCTTTCACTCTCATTCTCTCCTAAGGGGGCAGTGGAGTCTCGCAGACACTGCATTACAGGGGATGATACCATTGCTCTGACAGCTAATGGAACATGACATTCTTATTTTCTGGAGCTCCTTTTAATTTCTAATACAGTAAACATTAATAGATATAAACCACATAAACAAAAGCTTTTTACTGTCCTCAACATTTGCTACGAATGTAAAGGGGTCATGAGACCAAAAGGTTTGAGAACTGCTAGGCTAATCTATGCCATTAAATGAGAACAGAACTCAGAAGAAAGAACGCCAGGTTTGGAAGGCAAGACTTTAAATTTGAATTCAGTTTCCAGTAAGTTTGTTTTAAGTGGCTTAATAAACCCCATGTGAGTGGGGGTGTCAGCGAAGCAGCTGGGTGTTCCAGTCCAGTGCTGGGTGCAGATGCTTCAGGTTAGAGATTCAGGAGAGTGGTTGTCAGTGACTATGTGGCAACTGAGGGGCATGGATGACAATGTCCAGCGAAGACTATACAGTGCAAAGATGCAGCATCCCCACAGACCAGGGAGACACCCCTGTGCAGTGTTTAGTTGCCCACATAAAGCTACTGAACCAATGCAAGCTCACAACAGAGGCCCCAGCCTTCCTTACCTGCTTCCCTTTGAGAAAGACCATTCCCTTCACTTTGGAATCAATATCCTCTCCCAGCTGCTCTTTAAGTTCCTTCCAAGCATAACTAATGTTATGCATTTCAATTGAGCACCGCAAGATCATGGTCACAAAGCCCTAGCGAAGAAAGGGGCACAAAATTAAAGTCTCAAAAACAAACCTAACTGATAAAAACCTGATGTCATGTTTCTAAAATATTTTGGGGAAAGCTCTTCCTAAAATCATACACCACTCCCAGCCCAACACACAAATTAGGACAAGTCAACTGGGGAACTCTGAGTAAGACTGGTGGATTGTACCAATGTCAATATCCTGGTTGTGACAGTATAGTTTTGCAAAATGTTACCACTGGGGGAAACTGGTCAAAGTATATGAGGGATCTCTCTATAGTATCTCTTAGAACTACATGAGTACCTACAATTATATTAAATATTAAAAAAAAAAAGAAAAGCATACACCTGCTCAAGTGTCTAGGTACGCTGGCTAAGTGTACTACACACATTTGTGTGTATATGCATATAAATAGTCATGCATCACTTAACAACGGGGATATGTTCTAAGAAATGAATCATTTGGCAATTTCATCATTGTGTGAACATCATAGAGTATTATGTGGCACATGACTATATATATAGGACCCTAAAATATATATTTTAGGATTTTAAAATAATCAAGATATAATTCACATGCCAGAAAATTCACCATTTTAAAGTGTACAATTCAGAGTTTTTAGTATATTCACAAAGTTCGCATCCATTACAACTATCTAAAATTCCAGAACATTTCATCACCCTAAAAAGAATCCCTGTGCCCATCAGCAGTCACTGCCATTCCCCGCCTCCACCAAGACAGTGGCAACCACCAATCTACTCTGTCTCTCTAGATTTGTTTATATATATCTACCTTCATGCAGTTAAAACAACTGGAAAGTTTAAACAGAACACTTTTGAATCCAGCTCAAACTGCAAAGTAGTGTCCGAAATTCAACAGGGACCCTTACCGCATCCGAGTTGATCAAGGAGCGCTGGTCTACTGAGGTGGCACCAGAAATATGGGCCAGTGCTGCCGCCAGGGCTTCCACGGCTCCCTTCTCCTCTATCAGCTTCTCAGCCGACTGCTTGAAGTGACTAATAGCAGTGGGAGGCACAGAATCCAAAAGCCTACAGTTTGAGAGTATATTCGTTAGGAGAAAGGATAGTAGAAGTGGACAGATTTCATTTTCAAGACAACAGCTTCTCAAGATAAATAAATCACTTCCAAACCAAGTCTTCCATGTGTAAAAGATCATTTAGATGCAATGGACACAATCACATTTCTATAGTAATAAATCCATTCCTCTGAGTGTATCTAATCCTAACTTACCATCAAACCAAAAAAAAATGTTTTATCCTAAGGAGATAATAAGACAAATATTAAGATATTCACCACAGTGTTATAGAAAAAGTATAAACAATTTTTAAACGTGCCATCAATATGGACTGATTAAATAAACCACGAAACAGATAGAATGACACACCATACTGGCATTAAAAGTGATGTTAGGGGCCGGCCCCATGGCCGAGTGGTTAAGTTCACGCACTCTGCTTAGGCGGCCCAGGGTTTTGCCGGTTTGGATCCTGGGCGCGGACATGGCACTGCTTGTCAGGCCATGCTGAGGCGGTGTCCCACATGCCACAACTAGAAGGACCCATAACTAAAAATACACAACTATGTAGCGGGGGGCTTTGGGAGAAAAAGGAAAAATAAAAAGAACTCTTAAAAAAAAAAAGTGACGTTAATAAATGTTGAATATTTTTAATAATAAGTATGGGTATCAAATACTACAGCTATTTCCATTCTGAAATAAAAGAAAAACACCCCCAAATCAGGTTGAAAATGATAAAGACCTTTATGAGACTATACATTTGTTAGGGAGTCACTATTATCCTGGTGATAATAAATGTCACATCCCAAAGCTGAAAAGATCACCCAGGACAAAGATGAACAAGGCTATGTGAGGCAGCTTCTTTGGGCAAGGCTGCCCCCTCTAGAGGCTGTCTCTCATACACCACCAGCATCTGTCTTTTCTCCTTCCTGGCCACCTAACACCAAATTTCCTTAACTAGTGTCACAGGAAACCCTGCCTGCAGGACACTTAGATTATTTTCATTTGCAGAACTTTCCCAAGCTAATATTCAGCATCTTTTGATCATGAACCCCCACCCCATCTGTTTTTTAAATAAGCACTTCACGTATTTACAATAGTCATTGTGGAAAGCACTTTAAACATGATGCTGAGACTCAGGTTCTTAAGCAGGGGATGTAGCTCACCACTAGGAGACATGTGGAAAACAGCCAGGACCTTTCTGATTCTCATAATGCCAACCCCACTCACCCCCAGGAATATACTGCACAGTCAGGGATGCTAAACAGCTAAATATCATTCAATGTGTAGGACAATTCCACACAATAAATAATTTTCTTGCCCCCAACACCAGTATGATCCTCACCATCTAGATATTTACTATAACTTCAAGAAATAATCAACTCTCATTCCTACCGGGTGGCAGACTGGATTAATGAAGATCTGGGATATCATGTGTGATCCCATCTACTCAACCTCCAGATGGGAAGCACCTACACCCTATCTAAGATGCAGTTCCTTAAAATGCCCAAGACAAACCAACTAGTGACAGTGGTTTCCTCTGGTGAACAGGATTGAGTGGGCAGGGATAAGTAAAAATGAGGCTTTGTTCTTGGTAAAATTTCACTTCACTACAGTCTGAATGTTTTTATAACAAGCAGGTTATAAACTGTTAAAAATAATGAATAAAACAATTTTTTTTAAAGATTGGCACCTGAGCTAACAACTGTTGCCAATCTTTTTTTTCCCCTGCTTTTTTTTCCCTCCCCAAATCACCCTAGTACATAGTTGTATATTTTAGTTGTGGGTCCTTCTGGTTGTGGCATGTGGGATGCCACCTCAGTGTGGCCTGACGAGTGGTGCAATGTCCGCACCCAGGATCCGAACTGGCGAAACCCTGGGCTGCCGCAGCGAAGCGTGTGAACTGAACCACTCACTCGGCCACGGGGCTGGCCCCACAAAATAAATTTTAAAAGCCAAATCTCATTCCTTCACAAAGGCATGCAGGAAACAGGACAAGCACTGAAGCAGCCCACAGCGAGGGTGGAGAGCATACCTGATGGCGTCTTTGCTGGAAGCTTTTATTATCTCGGTTGCAGAAGGAACACCTATTCGTTTAAATTTAATTCCCTACAAGAAAATGAACCATACTTTAATGTGCAATGTAGCCATCAACTGTTTCCATCAAGATTAGTAGTCCTCTGATTTTTTTATATTTACCAAATGTATTTTTTACATATTTAAAAGATAAACCTTTTATTTTGGAATGGCTTTAGATTACAGAAAAGTTGCAAAGACAGCACAGGGAGTTCCTGTATACCGTGCACCGAATTCCCTATTGTTATTACCATAGTGCATTTGTCACAACTGAGAAACCAACATTGCTTCATTACTATTAACTCAACTCCAGAGTTCATTCGAATTTCACAAGTTTTTGTACTAACATCCTTTTTTTGTTCCAGTATCAATCCAGCACACCACATTGCATTTAGTTACCACATCTTCTTAGTCTCTTCTGATCTGTGGCAGTTTGTCTTTCCTTCTTTTTCATGACCGTGACAGTTTAAGGAGTGCTGGTCAGGTATTTTGTAGAATGTCCCTCAATTTGAGGCTGTCTGATGTTTTTCACATGCTTAGACTGGGCTTATGGGTTTTGGGGAAGAAGACCAGAAGGGAATGCCTGTCTCGTCACATTGTATCAGGAGCCCGTGCTCATGGCTGATGTTAACCACGATCACCTGGCTAGGTGGTGGTTGCCTACTTTCCGCACTGTGAAGTCCTCACCGCCCCCCACCCCGACCCTACTCTATTCTTTGCAAGCAAGTGACTAAGTGCGGTCCACTAAAGGGGAAGAGGGGAGGTTAAGCTCCACCTCCTGGAGGAGGAGAAGCACCTACATAAGAATCTCCTTACAGAGTTTTTCTGTAAGGAAAACTAGTCCCTTCTCTCCCATTTTTAAATTCATCCTTTTGACATATTCATGTCCTTTCAGTTTTTAGGCAAGTCCTGTAACTCCCTAATCTATGCTTAAATGTTTCTGGTGTGGTCATGTCATCATTGTCTGAAAACTGCCTTTCAAACCTAAGAATGCCCCATGTAATTATAAATATAAAAAACCACTGCTTTTAAATGCAAAGTTATTTCAAAATGGGCCTTCTATCATAGGACAACATCCAAAACACGTGTCTAACAACAAGCTTTCAGTTAGGGCCACACGCTAGAAATAAATAATTTGAAGTTAATAAAAATTGAATAAAGAAACCAACACTGGCTGCATAAAGACTCAGGAAATCGTCTCACCGCTTTTTGCTCCACTTGTGCTAACTGATGCTCTTCTTTGTGCTGATAAAAGCAGATGCAAATTCCCGTCCTTCCAGCTCTACCCGTGCGCCCAGAACGATGAATGTAGGACTCCACATCCTATGGAAGTAAAACATGTGACACTTGACAGCAAAGGGAGAGAGAGACCTGGGCAGTCTACGCAGACGCAAGGGTGACGGTGATATACCCAGGGCGTATGAGGGAGGAGGTTCCCTAGCCGTTCAATTTAAAGAACTACTAAAATTAAAGAATTTAAAAACCTCTAGAACAGTGGACCCTATTCTGCAGGCAAATCTCCAAAAAGCATCATCTAAATAGTGCTGTCAATAGATCCATATACGTAATTTCAATCTTCAATTTTCTAGTAACCACACAAGAAGGTTTAAAAAGAAAAAGTTACGTTAGTTTTAATTAACTCAATATATCCAAAAATTTTATCATTTCAATATGCTATCCATATAAAACAAGTTATCAATGAGATATTTTACATTCTTTTATCATAAGTCTACAAAATCCAGTGTGCATAATAAAAAGTTCAAAACCAAAAAAAATTCCAATGTGTGTTTTATAGTTAGAGTACACAGGCCAACCCCGACTAGCTGCCTTTCAAGTGTTCTACAGCTCCACTGGGCTGTGGCTATCAGACTGGAGAGCACAGGCCTACCGGGTCATTTACACCGCATCTATGCCACACACTATGGGATTTCCTTTATAAGAATTGGTGGCTTCATACTAATTAGGTATTTTTCTCCATCATTGTAAACAACCTTTAATCCTGAGGGATTTGCCAGTTTGGGGGGAGGTTGTAGGATCTTCACCCTTGAAGTGATGGGAATAGGCTCCTTCAAACCAACTTTTGTTTACATGAAGCACTATCCACACCCCATAAACTGTGCTCCAGGACCCTCCCTGAGAGGTTCCCACCCACAAACCCAAGCAGTTTTAACCACGGAGGCTGTTAACCTCAGGCCTTTTCTCCGTTCTGTCCTCGAGCTCACGAGTTTATCTATCCTATCTCATCCCATCTAAGTCCTACCCATCTTCAAAGTACAGTTCAAAATTGCACTACCTCCACGAAGGCTTCCAGGACTCCTCTCTCACCAGAAAATATCTTCCCAACCTCCGGCCACTCACTGCATTTCTACTCAACCGTCAGGTCTGAGGGGGGCCTCACGACAGGTTCGTTTGAAAATCATCCTTAGCATCCTAGCACTCCAGACAGAGCTCTCACTCATCACATGAAGGTAAATGACACAACTTCCAATTTGTTTCAGTACCCAAAAGAAACAACAAAATAAAATTTAAGTAAAAAGACTTACCTTTGGTGGAGAACTTTGTATAACCAGATCAACCTCAGGGATGTCTAACCCACGTGCAGCAACATTGGTTGCAACCAAAACTCCAAAATCACCATTTCTAAAACCTTTCAGGGTGATTTCTCTTTGCTTCTGTGGAATGTCTCCGTGCAATGACTGGGCATCCTGTCAAAGAAATAAACTGGCCTAAGAAAACCAGACCCAAGAAGACAGGTACTTTTGGGAGCACCAGTTAGGTCTGTCAAAGGCATTCATATTGTGGTGAGGCTTCCGCTGAAAATAACACAAAGGGGAGAAAACACGTGCCTTACATGGACAAGCCTCCAAATTATTTCCAATCCTGGTCATGACATCAACTGCACCCACTATACTGAGAAGGTAAACAACAGCGGATGAGACCGATCAAACCTACTTTGTCGGTGTAACCTTGGGTTTGAGCCACCCTTTGTTCATCTGTGAGACTGACAGATTAGGTGAGCCTAACACCTACACTCTATTAACTGAAAGATGCTTTCTCCCTAAAAGAAAGGGAGGGGAAGGACCAACCAGCTTTATGGACACACTCTGTGACAACTCCTGGGCTTCTTTCTTGGTTTCACAGAAGATGATAGTGCGTCTTTGATAACCACTGTACACTCGGATCACGTCCCCAATAACTGCTGCCCTTTGAGTCCAGTGGCACTTGATAGCCAGATGCTTGAAAGAGAGAGAGGAAAAAAAAGATCTATTTAGTGAAGCCCAGCTGGAAATCGAAATCCCCTGCTCAGCACTAAGGGTACCAGAAGCATTGTCTGAGCCTGACTGCAGCAGACTGTTGCCACCACCGCCAGAGGAAGAAGTAAACCATCAAAGCAGAGAGCCTTTCCCCTTCCTCCAGGGAGCATCTGCCTTCTTTAGTTTCTGATTTCACCAGGTAAATATAGAAAGAAATGCCATTCCTCAGATTCCTACAGGAAACCAAGTAACCTGACAAGAGGAAAGTCTCTGGATGTTTTGTCCTTTCCACTTAAAAATGCAATCAGCAGTCAGTTACTGTACAGACCTATTCCTTGGGTGAAATGAGTTCATCTAGGTAAACAACCTAAGATAAAAATGGCTTCAACACAAACACTAGATTTCTCTGCTGCCCTCTGATGTTTAAATTCTAGGTGTAATTTCTTTCAGTTTACATAATTCAGACAGTTAGTTAGGTTCCAAAAGATTCTGAAATCAGCCTACCAGATGATGAAATTTAGAAAACACAAATACCATATACAACTCAATAGAAATATATCTTTACTTAGCTTTACACATAAACTTAGTATTTATTTGGAAAAAGTTTGTATTTGTCAGCCTTAATACCATCAGACAGGAAAAAAATGATACACAATTTATTACTAATTCCAGCAACCGAATGAATCATTTACCTCCACAGTCATTGCCGTTTTCTGAGTCTTTTTACCAATCAGGTCCACCTGTTCATATGTAGATTTCATGTATTTCTTAGCAACATTATATACCCAATGAGGGCAAGTTGCAGAAAAAAGCAATGTTTGGGGATTGTCTTCTGAATCTTTGGGGGAAAGAAAGTCAGTATGAATAACCCAAACAAGCCTACATAGTATCCACACCTCACCCATTTCTTCCAGGGTCCATAACATTCTACCGCAACCAACTGAGGCGAAGCCAAACATTGAGGACACAAAAACGAAAGACACGAAGGTTCCCAATGGACAAAGAAATATTGCCTAAATAATTTACGTAAAGGATCCTTGAAATGTCCAAAGTACTTTAAACTTATGTTGCTTTCTGACCACTGGCCTTTATGAAGGGCAATCTGTCCATTATAATGAGACCTATCAACTGGAAAACACCAATTCGTCAAGCCCAGTAACCAACCAGTTTATAGCACTTAAGCAAATAACCTATAATAAACACCAGAACAGATTCTGTACTCATCTATACTCCCTCTAGCATTTCCTCAATATTTTGAGTTGAGAATTTCAGTCTACTCATTCTTGAAGTCAGGTATCAAAAAGCTCCTCAATCTCAATTTTTTTTCCAGTTGCTCTTAGAATACCATTTCATTTTCATATATTTCAAATGGCAGTGTTAACTGACAGAACCCTTCTGGAGAGCAATCTGACAAAGTATTTTGAGGAGTATAAACTATTTATACCTCTCATCTCAGGACAGGAGTTCCCCCTTTATCTGGGGGGTACGTTCTGGGAACCCCAGTGGGTACCTGACACCACGGGCAGTACTGAACCCTCTATATACTATGTTTTCTCCTATGCATTCCTATGATAAAGTTGAACTCATAAATTAGGCACAGTAAGAGAATAACAATAATTCATAATAAAATAGAACAATTATAACAGTATACTGTAATAAACTGCCAGCATCACTACTCTGGCGCTTTAGGACCATTATTAAGTAAAGTAAGGGTTACTTGAACACAAGCTCTGCGATACCATGACAGTCAATCTGATAACTGAGGCTGCCACTAAGTAACAGGAGGGTTGCATATACAGCATGAATACGCTGGACAAAGGGACGATTCACTTCCCAGGCGGGACGCAGTGGGACAGCACGAGATTCCATCATGCTCCTCAGAACATCGCATTTAAAACATCGCATTCATAAGATTTAAAACTTATGAATTGGTTATTTCCGGAATTTTCTATTTCATATTTTCAGACCTCGGTTGACCGCAGGTAACTGAAATTGTGGAAAGCAAAGCCATGGACAAGGGGGGTACTACTGTCATTTCACCTCTTCAGAACAGAACTAATTCCAAATACTGAGGTGTGAAGGAAGCTGCCTGCATAAAAATATGTGAGCAGAATTATTTATATTACCTAAAAATTAAAATCTGTAGATGGAATTAAATCATGGCACAACCACTTCATGGAGTATTATGCCAAACTGTTATAGGTACAGTAGATTAAAATTAACATACACACAACAGCACAAAGCCAGGAAAAAATACACCAAAGCAAAGTACACCAAGCTGGCAGAATATGGAATTTTTGTTCTTTTACTTTCCCCAATCTTCTCCATTGTAGTTTATGTGTAAATCACGAATTTTTTTTAATTTAAGTTTTCCTGAATAAAGTCAGTCACCCCCCAAATTCCTTAGGCTTCATTTAACTCTTCGATGACAAGTTCCTTGAATTTGGAGTTTACCTTTCTTGTATGCCACACTTAAAATCTCTTCCACTTGATCAGCAAACCCCATGTCCAACATCTGGTCAACTTCATCCAGGACAACATGCTTAAGTTTGGTGAGATCTAGCTTGCCATTCTGCAGGTGGTCTTTGATACGACCTGGCGTCCCCACCAGGATATCAATCCCATTCCGCATGCGTTCAACTGTAAAGAACACCAAGGAAAGACATGCTGGGTTTTTAAGTCCTTTTATTAGTGTTGGGTACCACTTAAAGATATTTTTATTCTAAGATATTTATTAACTACAAGTACAAGGTAAGATGCTAAGTATTGAAGATAAAAACACTCAAAGAACTCTTTAATCCAGTGTGGGAAACTCGGAAGAAAGGACAGTCCAGTGTATCACATGACATAACAGAAAAATACACCAGTGGGGGATGGTAGCACCAGGAAAGAAATGACTCCCCTGGCTGGTGGAAAGTGTCAAGGTTTCATAGACAAAGTAAAAATAAGAATCTTACAGAAACAGGAACTTTCTATGAGGTAAGCAGATAGAGAAAGAATGACAGGAGCGAAGGGTAAGTATTCCACGAAGGTGTAGACACATTCAGGAAGATGGAGTTCAATATAGCCGAGACGAGACGGTAATGACGCAGCTTTTCACTGCAGGGCTACTGCAGCCTAGGGATCACACGAGGCCGTTTACATACACTATCCAATTCAACCCAATGACAACACCCTTGCAGGGTGAGTCTTCTCCTCATGTTATTTTATACATGAGCAGAAAAATCAAGCAACTTGAATTGAAAATCACACAGCTATTCTATGAGCAGAGTCTAGATTCAAACCCAGGCCTTTCTGATGCCAAAGCCTACCTTCGTTTCAGCAAAGCTGGAAAGAAATAATCACAAGCCTTGTGTGCCAATGCTAAGACTTTTTTAATGCTTTAAGTCCCTTCCTGAATTACGTATCTGCTCTATATAATAAAGCTTCAAGGTCTGAACTGGGAAGAAATGGAATACTACAGTAGGGGCTGCAAAACTTGGCCTTGGACCCAGAGAAAAGAAAGCCTGCCTAACGCAAAAAGAGGCAGAGACCCAAGGCCCTTGACATAAAAAGAGTAACCCTGAATTCTGACTTTTAGTTCCAAGGGCCCAACTGGACTGTCTTCCTGGGTTCAGTAAGATACTTCTGAAGCCTTTAGACAAACATAGATAATACAAAAATCCTAAGAACTGTATACAGGATTTGACACATCATCATGCAGGACCATGTTCTTGACCATCTTTAACAATAATGACAGGAGAAAATGACCGTAAATGACTAGACTGTACTCTAGTTGGTAAAGCCAGATGTCAAGGTCAGAAGAAAGCCAATCAGAGCATCCAACAATGGATGGCATTTCCTTCTCTAACTTTTGGACTTACTTACTTTGACCTCCATAGGGAGTCCCACCATAAAAACAAGCCACTGCCAGCTTCTTTGTGATGTCACTGAAGTCTCTGCTTACTTGATTTGCTAACTCCCTTGTGGGTGCGAGAACCAGTACCTGAAAAGGAAAAACTAACAATTAAATTCAAAGTTATGTGCAGTATTTGTTTCTTAACAAATTTGGAACTTACCAAAGGTTCAACTCATCCTAACAATTATTTTCAGAACATCTATTACATGCTTTGCAATGTACTGTGGTGTGGAAGGATCATAAATATAATATGGTTCCTATCTACTCAGAAGAAAAGCTTGTGATCTTACCTATCAGAGGAGACGTAGATGCCCAAATGTATGGTGTTTCAGGAGGGTTGCATGGAACAGGCTGGAGGACTTGGGGAAGGTTGCATGGAGCTGCTAGTACTTAAAGAACAGCATTCCAGGAAAGGAACACCTTGTGCAAGGAGTCTACTGTGATGATAACAGCAGCTAACATTTGAGCTTTTACAATGTCTCAGGCTCTACTAAAATGCTTAACATGCACTATTCTCACTTAATTCTCACAGGTTATTCACCTGCAATACCTACAATTGTATTGTAATGCCTACAATAATACACAACAGATTTCTAAAACCAAAAGGCTAAGAGGCAGAGCCTGGATTTAAATTCAGGCAGTCAGGCTCCAAAAGCTGTAGTCTGAACCCCTACGCTACAGAGAAGTTGAAGTCGAATGGCAGTCAGACAAGTAAGGCAGGACCAACATAGGGAGGGGCTTTGAACTCTTGAGTAGTCTGAGTTTGATCCAACAGGACATACAGCACGAAACCACTACAGATCCTCAAGTAAAGTAACAGCATGAAACAAACATGATTTAAGAACAACCTAACACATTCATCCAACAGATATTTACTGAACATCCACTATGTGCCAGGCACTAGTCTAGGTGCTAGAATAATTCATTTGTTTACTGCTCTATTTGTTTAAATGTTAAATGAGGGGCCGGCCCAGAGGCACAGCAGTTAAATTCACGTGTTCTGCTTCTTGGCAGCCCGGGGTTCACCGGTTCGGATCCTGGGTGCGGACATAACACCGCTTGGCATGCCATGCTGTGGTAGGCGTCCCACATATAAAGTAGAGGAAGATGGGCACGGATGTTAGCTCAGGGCCCGTCTTCCTCAGCAAAAAGAGGATTGACAGCAGTTAGCTCAGGGCTAATCTTCCTCAAAAAAAAAAAAAAGACTTAAATGTTAAATGATTTAATGAGGAGGGAGCACGGACACAGGAAGGCCAGTAAACTAGTGAGGTGGGGCCAAAAATTAAGGGGCAAGCACCCACAGCCAAGGAGACAACATAGGCATTTCAGTGGGGTTAAGGTTCGTCAAATGCCAGGTTCTCCAGAAATGAGCTCAACGAGCACCATCGTGTAAGGGGGCTTGGCCTCTGCACCTCTCTGAGGGCCCCTCCTTCTATTCATGCATCTCTACTAAAAGTGCTTTCTCCATTTTAGGCAAAAATGGTTAGACACTTATCAAACCTGTGAGCCCCAGGGACATCTAACAGTTTGAAAGGAAGATGATGAACATTAATAATATAGGTGATCACAACCATGGGCCAGATTACAATATTTAAATATACAGGGTTTGTGGCCAACGGTCTTAAAGGAATTATTCTGGTTTACCTTCAAATCTACAGCAAATACCAAAAAAAGGCTTTAAGGAGAACTCAATAAAAAACAAGAGAGTATGTCATCATTGCCTAAGCAATGTTCTTTCCTGGGCGGATTTGGAGCCCTGGGGTCTCTGTTACAGTTACCTGAGGGGCACGGCCTCTCTTCCGGTCCTGTAGTTCTCTCTGAAGTTTCTCAATCAAAGGGATGGCAAAGGAGAATGTCTTCCCAGTTCCTGTCCGTGCCTGTGCAATTAAGTCCTTCCCACTATAGACATGGTGGAATGTCTTCGCTTGTATAGGAAACAGGAAGGTCACCCCACGGGCTGTGAACACATTAACCGTGTTATCTGACACCGCAGTTCTCAAAATCCCAGCCCTCCTGGAGGACTGCAGCATATCCATGTTCCTGGTCCTGCAGAATTAAGGAATTCTACCCTCTTGTCAACATTTACAAAGTCAGGTTCAAATACATTCTGGTAATGAAGAATCTGCTGGATTAAAAAATATCAACAAACTTTAAAGCACTGAATTATAGTAAATATTTATTATTTTAAGAGATTAGGTTACTTGTCATGAAACCCCGCCCCCAGGTCAGTATAAGCCTGAAAATCAGGTGCTTTGCAGTCCAGATTGTGCTGCACCTGATTCAGAAAACACTTAGTTCAGCATCTGTGACTACCTAGCTCATTCACAGGAACACTGCTCAGACGAGTTCTGAGTCAAGGCGGTATCATTAACCTAGAGATGCCTCAAGAAGTAGAAGATAAAAAAGAAAATACAAACAAGGCATCCGCTGTTTAATTGCACCAGCACTATCAGTTGTTACTTCTGAATGTATATAGTATTGAATAAATTTTAATCACCCGCTTAAGAAGCAGCAAAGGCCATCAGTGGGATAGTTCTATACCGAATATACAGACACACTTCAGTGTAAGGTCGCATATATTGGCCTCCAATAAGAATATGTCCTAGTTCCTCTCAAAGAGTGCAGCACTTCCAATAATATGTTCTAACATTATACAATATTTCCAAGAATATTACCTTTGAGAAGTTTAATAGTCTCTTCAGATATGGGAAAATTAGAGAAAGCTCCTTCTTTCTGTTCCACAGGTATTTCCTATCAAGTAAAGGGCCACAGAGAGAAATTAATAACTTTATCCCTAGTGGTTAATACAGAGAAGCCTTCTGAGAAAGAAACAAAAGAACCTATTATATCTCTTCTAAATCAACCAAAAAGACACAAAAACTTTGGTAGGTAAATTGACATCTGAAAAGGAAATATATCATTAATAATCTATAAAACTCTAACAAAAGCAAAATCTGTAGCAAATATATACTGCACATATACTATGTGTGGCTAGTGAAGGCAGATTCAGTCTCAACTAAGAACTATTCCACAGCCATTCCAAACCAGCAAGATACTGTTTAATGGGTCATTAGCCTTTCCACAGCAACATCTCTCATAATTCCACAGAAAATAAAGAACAAACATTTACGACAAACTGGTCACCATGGCATTATTTGATAGAAGGATAATTAATTGAATTTCTAGACATTTATATGATGGATTATGTAACCGTTAAAAGTATTTAATATTTAAAAGTGGGGAAAATGCTTATATAAAAATAGAAAAGGTAAGATACAAGACTGCATATAGTAGAACCCTAATCTGACAAAAAATAATAGTTGTAGACATGTATACATTAAAAGTACTGTAAGGAAATATCAAATTCAGCAACAGGTTACCTCTGTACCTGAAAAATGTTTAGTATTTACTGAATTAAGGAATGCTGAAATTCTAGGGAGCTTTTCTCTTTTTGGTAAATTCCTATATTTTCTAAATTCTCTAGATCACGTATTTTTTATAATCAGTAAAAATTTTTTAAATGTTGATCATGGCCTATGGCAAACAGAAAATTATTTTTATTAGAATCAGGATTTTTCTTTGATGACTGATTTTCTGAAAGGTAAGAGAATTAGTTTCCAAGTGGACATTTACTCATCCAGTTCAACTCAAGTTAGTTAAGGGGCTTGAAGAAGAAGACTCACGCAATCAAGCCAACACCTTTTCACTAACAATGCACCTTGGTGAAACCCCCTCCAGGGGAGGGGGGCTATTTGCATTACTATATCCCTCCTGTTGATTTCTGACTTGCAAATGAGCAGACCAAGTGTGGGGAGGAGTTTCCCTAAACTTGGAAAGATCTGCTTATTTGCAACGGAGGCATTCTGACACTATGCAATTTTTAAGATGAAGTTTCACCTTGCAGCTCAAGGGACCCCCGTGAAATGTGGACATCCAATTGCCTCCCGTTACCAAATGATATGTGCAGCGATTAGCCATTCATTTTTCTCAAACAACAATGAAAGATACACTCCACATATAAAAATGCAACTTCACCTGCTCTAACTCACTGTTACTTTCTTCACTGGCAGCTTCACTGGAGTCAGAGTCAGGTCCGGAATGAGGGAGTCCATTCTTCAGTTTGGGGCTTTTCTCTCCAATTTCTCCATTCATTTCCTTTTCTTTCTTCATTTTCTTGGGCTTAGGAGCACCTGTTTCTTCTTCAGAAGGATCCTTATCTTTTATTACTTTTTTGGTTTTAGGAGAAACAACTTGCTTTTCAAAGGGCTCCTTTGTTTTTTTCACACTTTTGGTTTTAGGAGAGAGAATGTCGTCCTCAGATGGCTCATCTTTCTTTTTTGCCTTTTTGGATTTAGGAGAATTCATGTCAACCTCAGAAGGCCCTGCTTTCTTTTTAACTTTTTTAGCTTTGGGGGAAATAGTTTCTTCCTTTTCTTCTGCTGCCTCTTGAGTCTTAGTAGATTTTGGCTTCTCTTTTCTACCTTTCTAAAAAGTTAATCAAGAAAATACAAACAGTGAACAAAGGCATCTATACATTTGTATGGCACATCAATTCTGGATTATTTCAAGATCACAGTTATATGTAGAACACAATTTGGGGCCATTTTTCAACATTCGTACTTTCACCCGGCAATAAGGCAAAAATGAAACGGTATGTTTCTTAATACCATTTTTTGGCTATATGGAGATAAGTGTATATCAATAATTTCATTAGCTTGAAAGAGAATACCTCTTGGTAACTATTCATGTTGGTTGAACAAGTGGTGAAATCAAATTTTCATAATGGATTTGGGGTTGCTGGTGGGATGCTCCGACAGGCTCTAAAGTAAGTACTCCTAAAGAGTGAGCAAGTACAGTTTAATGTAATTCTGATAGAGTGACATGCCATATGTGTCACAGATGGAGGATGTTCAGCAGATTTCTTTTTTCTGCAGAATTCCTGAACAAGTAAAACAAGGATTCATAATATCTGTCTCGCCTATCTCACAAGTGCAAATGGATTTACAGAGACATCTTACGAACCAAAAAGCTATAAAAACCCACAATCTATCAACCCCCGTGTAAAAAAGATGTACCTAATTTAAAGAAGGGGGAAAAAAGCACAAGTTACAAGGAAATGGAATGGGTAAAACCTCAAAACCAAACCAGACTACCCAAAATGTCTGACCTTCCCCAACTTTTCATATTACTGAAAACTTAAGTACTTAATATTACTGAAAACAATTAGACAAGTGTTACAGTCTCTGTTCAAATCTCTGGCGGAGCCCCAGGCCAATCCCAGAAGTATGGAGACTACTACTACTACTACATTAGCTGAACTCCACCTCCCTGAAACTTCAGGCCTGCTCTCTGCTCTCAAATCATGTATGAAAGGTAATCTCTCCCACATGATGGTCCTCCAGGCATCTGAAAAAAATCTGGTCTCCCCTGCAAGACTTCGGTTCTTTCATCCCGTGGTTCCATCAAACAAGAGTGGATTTCCCATTCTGGTGGACTCTTTGGAATGTGATGGAGTTTGGTCATGTCTCTCCTAATTGGAGCATCGCACAAGTGAACAGGCTCACTGATGCGGTGCAGGTAAACCAGGACCAATTCCTCCCCAACTGAGCGGACAAATCTGCGATCTCTTTGGTGTTCCTACAACACCAAAATGTTGTTGTAAAAGCTCCCCATCAAAAAGACCCAGAAACAGCAAGGGAAAAAAATTCTAATTCATGTACAACATAAGTTCAGGGACAATCTTTGTTTCCACGGACCTTATCTCACTCAGAACAGAGACTCAGTCACAAGTTAAATCACTGTCTAAGGAAGCGGCAGGAAGGAGGTAGTCAGGTAGCAAGGACACTTAAGACTACGCACACTATTGGCCTCTATCAAAAATGTGGCGTACGGTTAGCACCACAACACGTCTTCATATTTCCAGGGGAAATCTGGTAAATAAACTTTAAGGGGAACTGAATTATTTCCTCTTCTAAGGGCTGCTTACCGGAAAACAAACTCTACTTCCTTACTAGGGTAAAAAGCATGTCACCGCAGACGCCGCCCACGTGTGCAGATGGGTTTAAGGTCTTGCCAGTCTCGTCTAAAGCGTCTTGACCGGACTTACAATCGCCCTCCGCGCACGCTCACGCCCAGAGTTAGGTCTGAGCCTGAGCCAACAACGTAGGGCCTATCCGTGAACGTCCAACACTGCGTCCCGGGTACCCGGCGCCCCGACTCCGGGACCACGTGGGACACCCGGCCTCTGCCCAGTTCCGATCCGCCCCGGCGTCTCCGCCAGAGACGCCGGGGCGCGGCGGCGCGGGCTCCGTGGGGCGGGCAGCGCGCCCACCGCGCCCACCGCGCCCGGAGAGACCACTCCGGGCGACCCCGGCCGAGACCTACGCGGGTCTCCGGACGAGCCGGGTCAGCGCCGCGCGCTCCAGCGCCGGCACCCCTCCTCTCCAGTGCCCCGCGGCCCCGCTCCTCTCAGCGCACCTTCTCACTTTGCTTTCGCGGTATCTCCACTTGCTCCATGGCTGCGTCTGACTCCAAATCCGCGTCACTAAGGAGTTTCCCCGGCATCACTCAGCACAAGGTGTGTCGGCCGACTGTCTCGTCCACCGCGTGGAGAGGAAGAGACAGTCCTACCCCTTCAGCCCACCCAGCTTTCGTCACTTCCTGTCGCAAAGCATTTCCTGCGGAAGCAGAAACCTCGGAGGAGGCTGAGGTCCACGTGTAGGCCCGGAGCACCGGCTGCTCACGCTTGCTGCGCTTAGCGAATAGACCGCTTAAGACGCTGGGACTAGGAGGCACTTACCGAAAGGTAGAACTGGAAGGAACCACAAAGGGTGGCTTTGTATTCTCGTTCAAACACTGACCAGATTCTCGCTAGCCCCGGCCTGAAAGTGAAGACTTGTAGTTGCTTTTGAGTGGCCCCTCTTCAGTGCTTTATATTAGATTGCTCGAGTTTGCAAAATCCGTTGACGCACACACGCGCGAGGTGTGTATTCTTGATCGTCTTGTGGAAACATCGATACTGAAAGGAGACGCCCAGACTGACAAGCCTGGATAAGAACTAGAATTCAGTTGAGCCTGGTCATTCATTTCACGCGTGCACCCAGCATCCCCTGAGCATTCACCGTGTCAGGTATGAGAAACAGGGCTAGGATTCGGTAACAGATCATACACAAGCCTTAGTCTTCAAGAAGCTTTATAGATTGGTGGGAGATAGAGGAGTGTCAGTTGTTCTAAAAGCACAGAGAGGCACGTAAACCTTCCTTGAGACCAGGAGAAGGGGGCCCCAGACCACATAGACCTCTATTAGAAAATAGAGGGGCCCTTAGTCTTGCATAACTTGGACAATACACTAATTCAAGCAGTTGAAGGAAAGTGGTCCATTGAATGGTCTATGACAATGTTGCTAAATTTCCTCTGAAGAACTAGTGATCTAAAGAATTGGGAGCCAGTTTATCATAGAATCGTTTTTAAACATAGGTTGAAATCAGGCCTGGCTTTGAAAACCTGCACCATTTGCTTTGTGATTTTGGTCGCGTTACCTTAATCTGAACCTGAGTTTCTCATGCATGAAATGGGGATAAGAAAACCTTCATCAGTTGATAAAATTAAGATAATGAATGAAACGGGCTTAGCAGTGCCTGGTCACCTAGAGCACAATAAACGAGAGCTTTTAAAACTCACAGGTGTTTAGAAAGACAATTCAAAATGTAGTCATTTTATGACAAAGGAAAATGCCAGAAGCTGGCTTTCTCTGTTTCATAAGATTAGTTTTTACTGCACATTTTTTAATCTGACCATTTAAAGGAAAAATTTCACGTTTCACATAAACTATTATTTGATGTTTCACAGTCTCAGTTTAACAGATAAATTCATGTAAATGTACAACAACACTTTAACTCTGTGACATCCTTGCTCCAGGAGCCTTGATTTATCTATCATTCTACCCTTAAGACTTCAGACAGTGCCTGGCACGTAGTAGCCTGTCACTAAAAGTTGATTGATTGTTAAAATGGCAATGTGGGGGGTGGGGAAAAGAAGGGACCCCTTGAAATAAATTTTAGGTATGTGCCCAGGTAGGAAAGCAATTAAATCATCCTGGTATTAGGAACCTGAAGTCTGGTTAATAAACCACAAAACTACATGATATTGTTGAACATGATACTGCTGTAAACAGTACAGGGACATTTTTATTGCCAACAGATGTTCAACAAGAGAGTAAGCCCAGAACATTACTAAATGGAAAACTGTTGTCAAGGCTTATAAATTATATAAGTTCCTTTTTAACATAACTGCACATAGGCACGAGGCCAATATTCCACGAGGAAGCATGCAAAAGGCCGTTTTTTGGTTCAAAGGTAGCCAAATTACTGTATGAAACCTAGTCATCAGTATAAAATTCAGTAACAATTATAACATTTGATAGGAAATGTGAAGTTGTGCTTGAATATTGATTCTGCCAGACCAGTTTTCTTTGATGTAGATGATGTAATATGTTTTCATAAAATTGGCAGAATTTCTATTTCAAAAAGTATGTATACACACAATGAATTCAAAAGTCTACACAACAAAATGTTAGCAGTAATTATCTCTGAGCGATGTGATTATGAGTGGTTTTTATTTTCTTGTATTTGCTTCTCTATTTTTTCAAATTTTTCACAGTGGACATATATTACTAATATTTAAAAAAAGGAATGTGGTTTAAAAAAACTTAGTAAGCAGGGCCAGCCCAGTGGCATAGTGGTTAGGTTTGCATGCTCCAATTTGACGACCTGGGTTCGCCAGTTTGGATCCCAGGCGTGGACCTACACACTGCTCATTCAGGCCACACTGTGGTGGTACCCCACATACAACATAGAGGAAGATTGGCACAGATGTTAGCACAGCAACAATCTTCCTCAAGCAAAAAGAGGAAGATTGGCAACAGATGTTAGCTCAGGGACAATCTTCCTCACCAAAAAAAACCTTATTAAGCACTGCCTCCAAAATATACAAAAGAAAAACAACGAGAGAGGAGGCTCTTGGACATTCACACCAAAATGTGAATTCATTATTCAGATTTCTAATGCTGAATGGAATAAAAGATATTGTTTACAAATTCAAAAACTGAAGATCAGGGTAACTGATTCAAATTCAAATAGCTGGTAAGTGACCACACTAGGGCAGAGAGTACAAACAGGCTCTGAAGAGCCAACAGTTGGAGTCGTGGAGGTGCTTGGGCTCTGAGGGAGGAGGAAAGATAGGTGGCTGAATGCAGCCCAAAGCTGAGAATTTGGTGAGGAATTTGCCCTGGGTTCTCCTTCCGGAAGATATGGGAAGTTATTATTTCACCTTGTTAGGACTTGCCCCACTTTCCTTGCTAACAGAGAAGCCAGCCTCGAGCAAGTGGACCCCTTCAATCCATCTCTGACCTGCTGGAATTTACCTACGTGCTTATCTGTTTCACTCTCTTCCCTGAAACTCTTCAATGGTTGTCCAACAGAAGGCCTACAAACCTTCCAAGATAGGACTCTTGCCATGTTTGCACCACTGCTTTCCTCATGAAGATCCCAGCAACAAGAGCTACTTATCATTTGCCGTATTTAGATCTTGTTTTATGAGCTATTCTGTGCCTTTGCCTGCATGCCCATTGCCATTTTCCTGTTTCTTTTACCTGACTTAATTCATGTTCAATCATATCCAGAAAACTTTCTCTGAACCCCCACCCACATTCCTGGGCTAGGCTGGGTGCCCTTGTGTAGAAATTTCAAATCATTGCATTTAATCATTGCCATGGACCTAAGTTTATGTGTCCATCTGTTTCACTAGATTCTGAGCTGAGGGCCGAGACTGGGCACTCCGTATTTACCTTTGTACCCCAAACATAGTGCCTGGGACATTGCAGCTAGACAACATATTATGACTGAAGTACTAGTACTCATGCACTCTAGTAGGAATGGAGCCCCTATTTCATCCTGGATATAAATCTAGAGCTCACAATTACTCAGACACAGAGCCAACTGAGATTTTCCCCCCAGTCATAGCTATCTGGAACCCCATTCCCCATAATCAAAATTTCCCTCTTTCTCAATCCAGCACTGAGTCCTTCCTCCCTCCTTGGCTTAAATGAAATCTGACTTTTCTTGAAAAATACTCTCCCTGTAGCTATCTCATCCATATATTGCTCATTCCTTCATATTCCATGTACCCTGGTATCAATGTCCTCTTTTCCTCAAAGCCATTTCCAAACTATTATTCGTTTACTTTCATGTAAATACCCTTGTCCCTTTGCAGGTATGTGGTAATATCACCCTA
The DNA here is from genome assembly GCF_037783145.1 of Equus przewalskii. Lineage (NCBI taxonomy): Eukaryota > Metazoa > Chordata > Mammalia > Perissodactyla > Equidae > Equus > Equus przewalskii. Next base: position 57,323,912 of record NC_091831.1, on the reverse strand, counting down.
TTTCCCTCCCAATTCAGGTAATTTCCCAGGCTCCACCATTCTTTGATATTTTGGCACCTGGCTTAGTCTTCCTTTCTCTCTTCAGTCTTAGTTTGTCTTCATTCTAGGAGACCTCCTTGCCCATGAAAATCACCCATATAACACCTGGCTTCTTGGCTCTTTGACCACCTCAACTGAAATAACCTTTGACCCCAACAGCCCTACCACCATACTGTGCACCTGTCTTCTCCCCAACCTCTCCACTTTTGTAATCTCAAATTCAGATAGCCCCCACTGATCTTCAGTCCCTTGCCCCTTCTGCATTCTCCCTGTTATCAAGCCCATTTCCACTTCAATCCCTAGGCATTCTAGACTCCCTGGACCATCACTCCAATCACTTTTGTGGAGTTCTTAACCTCTTCACCTTGTCATCCTTTCATCTCACAGAGCAAAACCCTAATCCTCAATCAACTGTCTCCCATTTCCATTCCTACAACAGAATGCTGAGTGTTGCTGTAGGAAATCACTCAATCACTCTAACTGCTGCCACTACAAAATCAGTCTCTAAGCTCAAGTGGGCCCCCAAAGCTGCCTGTGACCCATGGTTTACCTGGTGAGTTCTCCATCTTGTTCCATAGCTGATACCTCAGCATTTCTCCACTTTCCTCAAGTCTCCTAACCTACTGCTTCCTTCTTTACTCTCAGTAGATGACAATGCAAGAATACCACAGAAAAAAATAGAAGACATTAGGCAGGCACTCCCTCAACTTTTTACCTTAACAGTAATAATCACTTTGCTCCTGACAAAATGTTAGAGATGTGCTCCTACCATCTAGGGCTAAAACTCTCCACTGTGTCCTTGATCTCATCCCTCTGGGTCTTCAGAGGGATTTTGCTCAATCATATATTCTTTTTCCCCCTTCCTCCTTTCTGGCTCCTTCCCAATTAGTATTTCAACATGCTCAAATTTCCCTCATCTCCCTTGTCCCCCAGGCCACACACACAAAATTCTCACTGCAACCTCATGTCCTTTCTTTTACATCCCGCTTCAGCTTATTATTGCCTATCCACAGCCAAATTTCTGGAAGACATGTTCATGACTATTGTCCCTACTTCTTTAACTCCCATTTCCTGCTGAACCCACTGCTAAATGGCTTCTACTCTTAATACTCTATTAATATGGCTGCTCCCCACATCAAATGTCCCCTTTTTGACAAATTCAGTGGCCATTTCAGGCTTGTCTTCTGGTTCCTTTGAAAGCCTCATAATTCTCGGCTTTCTGCCCTCTTCTCATCATCCCTTCTCATATGAGACCCCCTTTCCTCTGCTATGCAGTAAGTACACTGGTGTGCCTCTGGGTTCCCTTCTCTGTCCTCTTTTCTTACTATACTTTCCCTAGATAATCTCATCTACTACCTTACCTACAAGTACCATTTTTATTATTCCCAGATCTTTAGAACAGATCTCTCTCCTGCTTCAAACCTATAAATCCAACTGCCTGCTGTTTATCTCCTCTTACATATCTCATGGGCTACTCAATATTAAAATATATCTAATCCTGAACTAATTATATTCCCACTCCATTCCCACATAACTTTTCTTGCTCTTCGTCCTTGTACCTTACCTTAGTGACAAAACTCTAGGTTTCATTCTTCTGCCTCTCTCTTAACTTCCAATTCAAAGTAGTAAATCGTAACAATTCTATTTCCTAAAAACCTCTGAAATCTATCCATGTTTCTCAGTGTCCACTGCCACTACTTAGCACAGTGGTTAAGAGTGCTGGTTCAGAAGCTAGACTTATCTTGGTTCAAATCCTCACTCCACTACATATTATCCAGCTATGTGACATGAACAAGCAACAACCTCTCAAGTGCCTCACTTCTCATCACTCAAAACGTGTTACCTATCATTAGTGCAGACCACCATCACTTCCACCTTGGATTACTCTGACAGCATCTTTTTTTTTCTTTTTTTTTGAGGAAGATTAGTCCTGAGCTAACTACTGCCAGTCCTCTTCTTTTTCGCTGAAGAAGACTGGCCCTGAGCTAACATCCATGCCCATCTTCCTCTACTTTCCATGTGGGACGCCTACCACAGCATGGCGTGCCAAGCAGTGCCATGTCCACACCCAGGATCAGAACCAGCGAAGCCCAGGCCACGGAGAAGCAGAATGTGCGAACTTAACCACTGTGCCACCGGGACGGCCCCTGACAGCATCTTAAGAAGTCTCCTAGCCTCCATTCTAGCCTTTCTGCAATCCAGTGTCCTCAGCATAATCCAAGCCCTTTCTAAAACACGAATGTCATCATGTTACTCCTTAATTTAAACCCTTTAATGGTTCCCGCACTGTGTTCAAGAGAACATTTAAACTCTTTAACAATGCACACAAGGCCTTTAAAATCTGGTCCCCATTAAATACTAAATCCTTACCTTTTTTTCCCCTGTCCTCTGCCTATCACATGCAAACCATATGGAACTAATTGTAGGTCCTCATACTTACCTGCTATTCTTTGCCTCTGGGTTTCTGCACATACCGTTCTCTCTGCCTGCAAACCCTCTCCCTTCTAAACTCCTCCTCCCACCATACACATATACTTGGCTAGATCAACTGATACCTTTGCTTTACTTCTTTTGGGTCTCACTTCTTCTAAAAGCCTTCCTGACTCCTAGGACTGGTTAGGCACACCCCAACTAAGTCCTTAGCATTCCATACCTACCTTCATTTTAGCCTTTAGGTATTAGTCTCATTCATAATTGCTTGTCTTTAGACTAAGTTCCTTGAGGATAGCAGCTGCCTTGTTCACCACTATATCCCTAGTTGTTAGTATAGTGATGGGCACATAGTAGACATTCAACCAATATCTGTTGAATAAATTAGTGAGTGTGCACTGCTTGCACACCCTTTTAATTAACTATCTAGAATTTGAAGTACTACACCTAACCAATTATGTCACCAGTTTATACAGCCCTTTAATGTGGAAGGGATTTCTTATTTTCTACCACATAGCCTGTGGAAGGAATGATCTGAATACAAATACACCAAATTTTATAAAATGAAAGTAACCTTATGTAAGATTAAGTTGACTGCCATGTTTTAAAGAAATTTTAAAAGGTTACATTGAGAAAATTCTTAAGACATAGTGAAAAGAGACAATAAAAGGAGGTTTTTTTATTCAAAGGTATAACTGGATAAGTAGATTTGTTTACAACCATTCTTGTGAAATACTTTTTAAAAAAATACGACCAACTTCTTTGCCAACAGCAGACACATACCTCAACTATGATGACCTAATTTTTGGTGGATAATGTACATGATTAGGCAGAAATAGGCAAGCTCACACTGGTAGATTAACTATCAAATTCTCAGTCAAAACTCCGTTTGTGGCCCCCGCTTCTTGATCGATTTCTATTCCCACTTCGTCTTCTACCATCTTGTCGACTTCCTGACCGACTCCCCTGTCGACTCTGTCTACCTGACCGGCCACCAGATCGACCACCTGACCGGCCCGATCTCCCCACTCGGCCACTTGACCAGCCACTTCTCTGTCTGGAATTAGAAGATATGTTTCCATCATAATATTCTTCAATTTCAGGTAACTTGGCTGGCACTGAGAGTATCCAGTCTGAATCATGCCACTCTGCCTGTTGGGGGAATTTATAGGATTAATAGAAATGCAAAATAGAAACCATAAGCAAGCACATGAGTATAAGAGACTTTTTTCATATCCATTATTAGCTAAAGGCCATCTATCCATTAACTTCAAAATATCTGGAACAAAACTGAAAACCAGAAAAAAAACAAAAACAAAAACATATTCAAAGCTCATTCATTAAAGTTCCTAAGTTGTAGTCTCAGGAGAAACTCTCAGGCCCATTTTGAAACTCTAAATTCACATAGAAATGTATAAATTATACATTCTAAAAGAGAACATGGTTTCTCAGAAGAATACAACTAGACCATTAATAAGTAGTGGTTGCTTTCAGTAGGAATATTAGAAAGAAGCAAGTATGGTAGGTATATAGACAGAAGCAAGAAGTGAGAACAAACAATGGAGATTAACAACCTGTCAACACCAGCTGGGGACTAAAATGTAGCTACAGGAAACAATTTGGTATCAGAGTAAACTCAAGATACACAAATCAGCAGCTCGTAAGAGCATCACTACATCATATCCTGCTACAGTAAGTGTGCTTCATAGTGATCATGAGTTACCAAGGAAAACTGACATTAAAATACCCTGTTGGTAAAAGTGAGCAGAAACAAAGACCCTCACACACCACTGTGGCAATATATGACCAAAGCCTTAAAAAATGCACAAACCTGTTGGCCAAGCAGTCATCTTAAAAAATTCCTCTTAAAGAGATAAACATGGCAGTGCATAAAGAGTTAGCTATACCAATGTTCAGGGCTGACCTGTTTATAAATTATTGGAAATAATTTAAATGTCAGAAAATAGGACATCGATTAAGAAAAGTTGGCCACCCATATGACCAAATGCCAAAGAGTTATTAAAAGTAACTGTATAGTTGACAAAGAAATGTGTTCACAATATATTCTGAATTTTTAAAAAGATAACAAACAAGGGCTGGCCTGGTAGTGTAGTGGTTAAGTTCACACGCTCCTCTTCGGCTGCCTGGGGTTTGTCAGTTTGGATCCCAGGTGCAGACCTACGTACCACTTATCAAGCCATGCTGTGGTAGGCATCCCACATATAAAGTAGAGGAAGATGGGCAAGGATGTTAGCTCAGAGCCAGTCTTCCTCAGCAAAAAGAGGAGGATTGGCGGCAGATGTTAGCTCAGGGCTAATCTTCCTCAAAAAAAAAAAGAAAAAAAAATAGAATAATCCTATTCTTGTTTCATAATATGTACATAACTATGCACAGGGATGCAACAGACAATTTCTTCAACAGATAAAATACAAGAAAAATTTTTTTTTTTAAAGATTGGCACCTGAGCTAACAACTGTTGCCAATCTGTTTTTTTTTCCTGCTTTATCTCCCCAAATCCTGCCTGGTACATAGTTGTATTATCTTAGTTGCAGGTCCTTCTAGTTGTGGCATGTGGGACGCCACCTCAACGTGGCCTGATGAGTGGTGCCATGTCCGCGCCCAGGATCCAAACCAGCGAAACCCTGGGCCGCTGGAGCGTGTGAACTTAACCAGCTGGCCACGAGGCCGGCCCCAGGAAAATTTTTAAAAAGAGAGAGAACCTATAAGTTAAAAGAGACTTAAGAAACATCAAATTACAATGTGTGAACCTTATGGACCTTATATTTAAAAATATTTAGACGAGGGAAAATTTAAACACAAAATTGGATGACACTAAGGAATTATTATTCTGAGGGGCTTGTTTATGGTATTATAATTATGGTTTTTTTTTCTTTTCTTGTTTTTTTTTGCTGAGGAAGATTTTCCCTGAGCTGACATCTGTGCCAATCTACCTCTATTTTGTGTGTGGGTCACTGCCACACCATGGCCACCAACAAGTGGTATAGTTCTGCGCCTGGGAACCAAACCTGGGCTCCTGAAGTGGACCACACTGAACTGAACTACTAGGGCCATGGGGTTGACCCCAATTATGTCTTTTTAAAGTGATCTTAATATTTAGGTATATGGATATATTTATGGTTGAAATGACAGAATGTCTTTTTAAAGTGATCTTAATATTTAGGTATATGGATATATTTATGGTTGAAATGACAGAATGCCTAGAATTTGTTTCAAAAGAACACAGGAGAGTGGGGAAGTGGATGGAGGTAGACATGAAACAGAATTAGCCATGAGTTGATAACTGCTGAACCTGGATGATGGGAACAGGAGGATTCAGTAAGCAATTTTATTTCTTTATATGTTTAAAATTACTTATGATAAAAAAATGTTTTAAATTATGATACAGACTGGATATTTTATATTAAGGAATTTTTAATTGATTTAAGCATCATAATGATATTGTGACTATGTTTTTTTAAATCCCTATCTTTTAGAGAAAGATACTCAACTATTAACAGATAAAATTTTAAAAATACCTGTAACCTTTCTGACTCCGTTGTGGGAACATCAAAGCAAACACCCTAAAAGCAAAATGAAAACACTTTTATTTAGATGCATATGAGTTGATTTTTTTTACTAATACATGAATACTTGCTGGCAATCTTATATTAGCTACAAAAAAAAAAACCTGGTGTGTCCCATGATTGCTTATAGAAATCAGACAGCTAATATATAACAATGCATGACACACAGTGGCTGCTTATTGTATTTTTTAAACCTGAAAAGTAATTAAACACAGTACCTAATAAGAATCTACTACTACTAAGAATCTAAAGTGTCTTCTAAAAACGTTTTGTAGACACTGTGTTGTTCCATGTCCCTTGTAAAATGATCATATGTTCCTTTAAAAATTTAGTGCCAGAAAGTTTCTCTCCTAAAGAGCTGCAATGTTTATCAGATAATGAGAATGATATAACCCAAGATGTTTCCTCTTTAGTCTTGGTTGCCAATAAGTTGAAAGTTAATTTAATAATCAAGTACAGCAACTAGTTTGCCCTAAGGATCTTCTTATATTTTCCCTCCCCTCCACATTTTTTCTGAATGTGTCTATTTGTCTCATACTTGCTACAAATATTTTTTGAAGATAAGCAATATTAAACTTTGAGAGAATTATTTCCAACAAAAAAAGTTAATACAGTTTTAACTTTGCTATTTCATAAATGTATTAAAATACTTCACAAATTATCCTCATTAACAACCAATAGCAGGACACTTAATAACCAATATTGTGTATTCTCTAAAAAATAGAGCTGTTTAGCTGTTGCAATCATAAGCTGTTTAGTCTTAGAAAATAAACACATACAACTACACTTAATATGTGTACAAGGGCAGAAACTTAGATAACTTGGGTATTAGGTAGTCAAACTAAGCAGAATGACTTACAGCTTTCTAGAGGATGGTTATTTATATAACTCCCCAAATTTACAACGGGAAACAAACTAACACACGGAGAAAACAGTATTATTCATCCCTTTAGTCTTCAAAAGAGCGAAGAAGTAATAAAATATGCTAGTCTTTATAAACATTTACGGTAGTTGAGTAAAAAGCTGTTTACTTATCTAGAAAAGCCTACCATATTTCCTTTTAGGAGGCACATTCTGGTAATTTGGGACACAGCATTACTACTCAGCTTTCTGTTAAGTTCCTTCCAAGCACTGTTGACGTCCTGTATTTCTTCTGGGCTTTCCAGAGTCATGGTCACAAACCCCTTAAGGAATAAAAGTCACATTTTGTTTGGCAAAAAAGTAGCAGCAGTAGGAATGAAGTTCTAACTCTACAGCCCTTCATGACTTAACTGTGCACTTCTTATGAGCCAAGTGCGTAACATAACTGCTTAAAAAATAACTTCTCTGAAACTATGTTAATGGAAGACTACTGTTTATAGATCATTGAAAGTACCATTTTTCTATGCATTGCTCTAAAGCCTACATTTAATTCAAACCATAATGCTTTATGAGAAAATTTTAAAAACTAGAGCATCAGAAAAAAGATAAGGTAGTTTAGAATTAGGGAAATGCTGAAGGAATAAAAGTTAGCTTTGAGTGGAAAAACAAGAGGACAAAAACCTCTTTAAACTTCTGAAGGAATTTTACATAAGTGAAAATTACTTGTTCTGTAAAACTTCACTGGACAGCAAAAGGATCAACACGAAGAAGACACAGGGAGGTATTCATCTCACAAATATTTATTGAGTATCCCGATGTATGTGCCAGAGATTGTACTAGGTGCTAGAGATTCAGCAGTAAATAGTCCTTTCTCTCGTGGAGGTTACATTCTAGGGGTAGGGGAGGGAGCCATGTTAAGTAGGGAGGAGTAGAGAGCAAACAAATGAGGAAGGGGGCTGGCCCTGTGGCTGAGTGGTTAAGTTCGGGCACTTTGCTTCAGCGGCCCAGGGCCTTGCTGGTTCGGATCCTGGGCCCAAACCTAGCACCGCTCACCAAGCCATGCTGAAGCAGCGTCCCACATAGCAGAACCAGAAGGACCTACAACTAGAATACACAACTATGCACTGGGGGACTTTGGGGAGAAGAAGAAAAGAAAAAGAAGACTGGCAACAGATGTTAGCTCGGGTGCCAGTCTTTAAAAAAAAAAAACAAGGAAACACATAGAATGTCATATATAATAAGCATCATGAAGAAAAATAAAGCAGAGGAAGGGAATAGAGAGTAAAGGGAGATGTAAGCTATTTTAGAGCAATCAGGAAAGACCTCTCTGATATGGTGATATTCAAGCAGAGAATTAAATGAAGTAAAGACAGAAGCCATGTGGTTATTAAAAGGGAAGAACACTCGAAACAGTGCAAGTAAGTGCAAAGGCCTTGTGCAGGGGAGAGTTTGAGTAACAGCAAATAGGTCAGGGTAGCTAAAACAAGCAAGGGGAGCATGATAAGAGATGAGGTCAGGGAGGTAGCAAGGGATGAGGTCAGCCCAGTGGCATAGTGGTTAAGTTCATGTGCTCTGCTTTGGCGGCCCAGGATTCAGGGGTTTGGCTCTCGGGTGCGGACCTATACTGCTCATCAAGTCATGCTGTGGTGGCATCCCACATATAAAATAGTAGAAGATTGGCATGGATATTAATTAGCTCAGGGCCAATCTTCCTTGAGCAAAAAGAGCAAGACTGGCAACAGATGTTAGCTCAGGGGCAATCTTCCTCACAAAAGAAAGAGACATAGCAACAGAAAGACCCTGTAGGACATTCACAGTAAAGACTTTGGATTTGGGTTTAAACCATAAAAGAAATTTCAAGCCACTAACATTCTTTTTCTAAGATATTTAATCAGAGGTAGATGACCTATCTGCCAAAGAGGGATTCTTTTATTAGATAAAAGCAAGGACTAAATGACCTCTTAGGTACTTACTTAGCTCTAAGATTCTACCTTAACATTTTCTTAAGAATTATAGTTTAAATATTTTCTTAAGACGTATTTGGTGGGTTACTAGATATAGGGTATTTTCTCAGCGCTAAAGTATCACCCTGCAGATTACTTACTAATTATAAAATATACTTTTACAATGGGAATATATAGCTCTGGTGTGGTTTGTTTTGACATCTCATACCAACCTAGCAGGACACACAGACTCAGAGACACAGACAGAGACACACACACACTCCCTCACACCCTCCCTCTGCATATACAGGCAATCCTTACATGGATTACATACTATGCACAGTACTGTGTTTACTGCAGAGTCTATTTTTTGATTTGCATGGTTCCATGGCAACTTACAAAATGAAGAATAGGTTCTGGTATGCAAGTTTCAGTTAAAACAGTACTGTGCAAACTGAAAGTTTCCTATATTTCTTTCCGGATAGACAGATATCTATGGTTCCGTTTTACTCTTTCTCAACATACAATTTTCTCACAGATTTCTACCTTATCAGAAGTGATCAAAGATCGTGGTTCAAAACTTGATGCACCAGAGATGTGGGCTAATGCTGCAGCCAATGCATCCACTGCCCCTTTCTCCTCTATCAGTCTCTGAGCTGACGGTCGGAAAAAATCAACAGCAGCGTAAGAAACAGAAGCCAAAGACCTATGGTTTAAAAATAGTAAATTTTCTTGGTCAAGACAAAAGGAAAAAATTAAAGATAAAAGAATGAATGGGAAAAGAAAGAGCAACATTTTCATATTTTAATATAACTAAATGTCTGCAGGTAAAAACTGGTGATTAAATTTTCTGATTATTTGAACTAGGAGAGCTTAAAGATGAATAGCCTAATACAAAAGAAAAAATTATTCAGCAAGGTCAGAAAGCATACCTGATGGCATCCATGCTTTTAGATTTAACTAAATCCATTGTAGAAGGAACACCTACACGTTTAAAAGTAATTCCCTGAAAATGAAAGAATTATATTAAAGAAAAATGGAAGTCTTTACAATTAATTTCTAAATTAATAATGTTTGTTGAATTTCCATTTCTTGGACTTAAAGATTTCCAAGCCCTAGCAGATCAAAAGATCTGCTTTTTCTAATAAATCATCAATTACAAATTCTAGAAAGAGAAAAAAATTTTTTGAATCGCCCCTTAATTACAATGACGGAATTTCACTTGCAAAATAAAGCTGAGTCAAAAAAAAGTAAAAGAATGCTGGTTACATCTATTGACTTTTTCTCTTATTACTCCCATTTTGCAAAGTATATGAAACAGTGTATAAAAACACACATCACAAAAATAGGAAAAAATGTGAAATACCACAAAAAATCCAGACCACAAAAAATGTATAATTTCTTATAGAAACTGGCTATTGTACCATTACTCAATATAATCTGAATTATTACACCAAGACACTGTCATAGTCACCCATTTACAATGCTAGACTAAGAGGTACTGAAATCACAATGCACTTCTGATCTTAGTATCAAGGGAGAAATTCAAGGGAAAAATGAGAAAGTCAGCTCTTCTGTCTTCACAATAAAAGCTGTATTAAAACAAAGTCTTGCAGCTAACACAAATTTAGCTCTTCGCATGCTTCACATCCAAATGCAGCTTAAACTGAGAAAAGTTATAAAGATCTATTTGTGAGAACAAATAGAAAAAGAGCTCTTTTCTAAGTCACCATTTAGATAATAAGCCTGAAATAATTTAACTCGACTTACTGCTTTTTGTTCCACATATCTTAGTTGACCTCTTTCTCTTGGTTGATAAAAACATATGCAAATTCCTGTCCGGCCAGCTCTACCTGTGCGTCCAGAGCGATGAATATAGGACTCAACATCCTAAATATAAAAAAGGTAATACTTTTTAAAATTCTGGCAAATTACACAGTCATTCCAGCATCCAAATAATAATGCTAATAATAACAAAACTACTACTACCAATAACAATATTTTCATTTCAATCCTATTACTCTTTTCAACATCCCAAAGAACTTTCTTGCTTGAATTTTTGGATAATGGGGATATGGTTTAAAACCTTTTTATCCACCTCATCCCAGGGCTCTTTATATGGCAACTTTTTATAATTCCCTTGCATGGTTCCATGCTTCAAATCCAAATAATGAAGTTAATCATTTGCAAAGGCATCACCTTCTGATCAATTTAACACCGTACTAACAAAAGATGGCTAAGAGGAAGAACAGATAACATATTTTTCATACCCCGAGCAATATCTTGTAAATAAAATGGCAGTCTATATAGCTGTTCTTATTTTCCCTAAATCATATCTCATGTCCTTGCAAATTAAACCACAATGAGATACCACTTTATACCTTTAGAATGGCCATCATCGAAAAGACAAGAGATTAGAAATGCTGGCGTGGATGTGGAGAAAAGGGAACCCTTGTGCACTGTTGGTGGAATTGTAAATTGGTACAGCCACTATGGAAAACAGTATGGAAGATTCCCAAAACTTTAAAACTTGAACTACCTGTGATCCAACAATACCAGTTGGGGGAATATATCCAAAGGAGACAAAAACACTAACTCGAAAACATATCTGCACCCCACGTTCATAGCAGCATTATTTACAATAGCCAAGACATGCAAACACCCTACGTGTCCATCAATGGATGAAAGGATAAAGAAGTTGTGTGTGTGTCTGTGTGTGTGTGTGTGTATGATGACATTATTCAGCCATAAAAAACAAGGAAATCCTACCATTTGTGATGGCATGGATAGACCCCGAAGACATTATGCTAAGGTAAATAAGTCAGACAGAGAGAGATAAATACTGTTTGACCTCACATGTGGAATCTAAAAAAAAAACCAAACTAAACTCATAGAAACAGAGATAAGACTTATGGTTACTAGAGGCGGAGGGTAGCGGGAGGGGGAATTGGAGGAAAGTGGTCAAAAGCTACAAACTTCCAGTTATAAAATAAGTACCAGGGATATAATGTACAACGTGATAATTATAGCTAACACTGCTGTACGATATATAGGACAGTGGTTAAGAGAGTAAATCCTAAGAGTTCTCATCACAGGGAGAAAATTTGTTCTTCATTTTTTTCTAGTGTGTCTATATGAGAAGATAGATGTTAGGTGAACCTATTGTGGTAATCATTTCACAATATATGTAAATCAAATCTTACCTGTACACCTTAAACTTATGGAGTGATGTATGTCAATTATTTTTCAATAAAACTGGGGGAAAAACCTCATTTCCTACCTGTGGAGGAGAACTTTGAATCACCAGGTCAACCTCAGGAATGTCCAAACCACGGGCAGCCACATTGGTAGCTACCAAAACTTTAAAACTACCTTCTCTGAAGCCTTTCAGTGTAATTTCTCTTTGTGACTGTGCAATGTCCCCATGTAAACACTGGGCATTCTATTTGAAAAAAAGAGAAAGGTAAGTGTCCAGCTCATAATTGCAATTGATAGCACCCTAACACCATATAGTCTGTGATCTTTTTTTGGTTGTTTTTTAATCTTCTTATTTTCTGATAATTATAATAATGCATGCTTATTGTTTAAAAAAATCAAACATTACAGAAAATATTAAACAAAATGTAAAAGCTTCCCTTGATATCAGCCTCCTATTAATTCACTGCTAACAGTCTGGTGAATATTCCTCCAGATATTGTTTTTTAAATATACATACAGACACTACTCACATATACTAGCATATACTATAATTTTACATATTTACTTATAAAAATGGCATCATACTACAAGGTACTGTTTTGTAACCTGCTCTATAAATTTATTATATCTTAGCCATTTTCCCACATCTTTAGATATAACTCTACTTAATATTTTAAAACTGTATATGATTTCTTCACATGTATGCAGTACCATTTATTTTAGCAATATCCTACTGATGAACATTTGGCTCGTATCCAAATTTCCACCTCTAAAAACAATGCTACAATGGACAACCTCGTACTTAGATCTCTGAACTCCTCAGTATATGTATATTTCCGTAGGATACATATCTAGAAGTTGAATTTCTGGCTCAAAAATTATGAACCATTAACGTTTTAATAGCTATGCAAAATTGAAGTATAAAAAGAGGTTGAGCCCATTTACTCTTCAACATTCTATGAGTGTTTATTTCATCTTACCCCACCTACCCTGTATATTATATATCATTATAATCCTTGTGAATCTAATAGGCAAAAACAATTTCCCAATGTTGTTTTAATTTCCATTTCTGTAATTTTTAGTGAAGCTAAACCTATTTAGACTGGGCTGATCTTCCATTTGTGCTGCAAATAATTTTTCTAGTATTATACTTAAATTTCATAGTATTCCTAGCCACTATTAAAATTTAAAAGTTCATAACAATGATTTAACCCCAAATGTATCTAAACCATAGTATTTAAGCCTAATGCATTCACGAGTGACTTCACTGAGCACTTGCTATGCACCAGGCACTCTGCCAGGTTCTGAAATAATCATAAAGAAACAGCGCCGGGGAGGGGAGGGCAAGCCCAGTAGCTGAGTGGTTAAGTTCCTGTGCTCCACTTTGGCATCCCAGGGTTCACAGGTTTGGATCTTGGGCATGGACCTACACACTTCTCATCAAATCATGTTGTGGCAGCGTCCCATATACAAAATAGAGGAAGACTGGCGCAGATGTTAGCTCAGCAATAATCTTCCTCAAGCAAAAAGAGGAAGACTGGCAACAGATGTTAGCTCAGGGCCAATTTTCCTCAAGCACACACACAAAACAAACAAAAAATGGCCCTGGGACAGACAAGTTGACAGGCATTTTCAATACAGTATGACATGTGCGATAACAAGGTGCAGGGTGCTATAGGAATACCTAAGAGGGAAACCCAACTCAGTCTTGTTTGAGGTGAAGGCAGCATTGAAGCCGAAACCTGACAGAAAATAAGGAACTAGTAGTCAGGTAAAAGGAGGAGCAGGAGGCTAGGGAGCTCTGGGCAGAAGAAATATCCCACATAAATAGTGTGTCTAAAGAACTACAAATATTTAAGTATTGCTAAAGCACAGAGTGAAAAGGGCAAGTGGTGAAAGATGAAGCTCGAAAGGAATATGAATTTTATGCTGAGGACAATATGGAACAATGGAATGATTGTGAGCAGAAGATTACCATGAACATATTTGCATTGTAGAAGGAACACTCTGGCTACAATGTATAGAATATATTAGAAAAGGGCAAGGCAAAAGCTAGGGAGACCCAAGTAGCAGACTGTTATAAAATTCAGAAGAGCTATCAGTGGCCTCGCCAAGGCAGTAGCAATAAGTATCTATTCATTCAACAAAATTTAGTAATCTACAACATGTCAGGTACTAGGGATAAAATGGCAAACAAAAATAAGACTGCCTCTGTCCTCATGGTCTTTATACTCTGGTCAGGGAGATGAAGATTTATCAAATAATTAGGCACACAAATAAATTCAGCCAACAAGTGTAATGGATGATGCACGGGTCTAAGAGGCAAAGGACATTTATAGAGGACAATCTGATCCAGTTTGGGGCAAGGAAGAATTCCCTGAAAAGTGGTGCTCTCAACTGATATTTGAAGGATGAGTAGGAGTTGCTAGGTAAGGCAGACTACAAGTTTATGAGCCTCGTGGTGAGAGGAAACATGGCATGTGTGGAGAGAGTACAGAAATGAGAAGAAAGTGTGGTAATCAGATGAGGCTGGAAAGGGAAGTAAGGGCTAGGCCATAATGAATTCAAAAAGTATTATGAGATGAAATTGGGAGGACTTGGGAGTAAAAATGAGGTATGAGAGTAAAGAAACATATCATACATGATTCCCAGATTTTGAGCTTCTGCAATGGCAGTAGGAAAAAAATGGACCATTTTAAACCAGGGCAGACAGAATCCAAAAATACTTTATAGTTAACTGGATGGCAATGATAAGGAAGAAAAGTCAAGGACGATATGTCGAATTCTGGCTTAGGCTATGGGTAAATGTATCATTCAACAATAGGGAATGTTGGAGACAGAGTGGATACAGGAATGCAGAAGAGAATGAATTCAATTTGGGGTACATAATGGATTGGGATGTCTGTGGCCAGTAGGGTAAAAACAGGTCTAGAATCTGGAGACTGAGCTAACCTGGAAAAAGATTTGGACATCATCAGCATATACACAATGACTGGAGTCATAGGAGTGATTAGATACACATATCTATATACATAGCTAAACTATATTTCTACACTTATTGACTGCTTGCTATAAGAAAAGCATTGTACTAAATGCTTTAAATAAATGATTTCACTTAAATCTTTTTATTTTTTCATTATTTTTTTTAAAGATTTTATTTTTTCCTTTTTCTCCTCAAAGCCCCCAAGGTACATAGTAGTATATTTTTAGTTGTGGGTCCTTCTAGTTGTGGCACATGGGACGCTGCCTCAGCGTGGCTTGACATGCAGTGCCATGTCCGCGCCCAGAATGCGAACCAGTGAACTCCAGGCCACCAAAGTGGAACATGTGCACTTAACCGCTGCACCACAGGGCTGGCCCCTGATACCACTTTTTAAAAAGGAAACATGGGCAATGAAATATTGAGTTGCTCAAGGTTACACGGCTTAACACAACTGGGATCTAAACCCTGATCTGACTCCAAAGCCTGTGCTACTAATCACTATGTTCAGGAGGAATATGTTGAGTGAGAAGAAATAAGTACAGAGATTAGAACTGTGAGAAATGCCAATAAGTAAGAATACCAAAAGACCTCAACAAAACGGGGAAAGGTCAGCCAGAGGACAAGGAAGAAAACCTGTCATATCGTGGAACCCAAATTAAGAGAAACATTTCAAGAAAGGAAATGTTATTTTATATATATATATATATATATATATTTTAAGTATAAGCAAAAATACTTTAAATAAATTGGAGAGTTTTTCACAGTGAATTTTTCAAATTCATCTTTCAAAAATTTGATGCACGGGGCCGGCTGGTGGTGTAGTGGTTAAGTTTGTGTGCTCTGCTTTGGTGGCCCAGGGTTTGCAGGTTCAAATTCCAGGCACAGACCTACATACCACTCATCAAGCCATGCTGTGGTGGCATCCCACATACAAAACAGAGGAAGATGGGTACTGGTGTTAGCTTAGCGACAATCTTCCTCACACAAAAAGAGGAAGATTGGCAACAGACATTAGTTCAGGGCCAATATTCTTCACCAAAAAAAAAAGGATACAGCATAGATTTTTTACTTGATAATTAGTCCTAAGGAGCACATAATACATTCCTGATACCAGTGATGGTTTCTAGGTCTCCAACTTATGAATAAATCATTTTCCAAAAGTTTGTGTGTTTAACTGTTTAGAATTAAGAAGGCATTTTTCTGATATAACCTGACCTTAAGGAAAAAGTTCAATTAAATTAAAATTTAAAAATAAAAATAAACTAACCATTAAACTTCCTTGGCTAGTCCATAAAATCCCATACCACCCATAATGAGATGCTACTACTACTTTTTACCTAAGTAGCAGTCACCCAGCAGAGGAGAAACTACATTACTCCCAACCATAGAAACTGATTTCGTCCACTAAGAGAACTCTCACCAAGCCTTTGCAGCAAGCCAATTCCTCCCTATGACATAAAACCATAGCTTCCACAAGACAGCTGCTGACTGTTCTAAAGCAGTAACAGGAAAGGCACATCAATCGCCCTCCAAAACCCTTTCTCTATTTAGCCTCCATTTGCTTATACTGGATACAAAGCTAAAGCTACACAGTTAAAATGACTCTGGGGAAGACGGTGACAGCACAGTTTTCTAATTTCCAGTTCTCACATAAAAACAAACACATCAACTAGGATAATAAAACTAAAAATCCACAAATATTTATGACAAAACTAAGTGACAAGGCATTTTCATGACTTCCAAAACAGGTAGGGACAAGACCTGTATGTATGGGGGGGGATTTGCTAGTCCTAAGAACAGATAGTCCCTGGAAAGCATAATGGGCCGATTTGACAATAACAACTGAAACCAGAAGAGTTTTTGCATATTTAAGGGTGACTGTGAGGAGCCAGAAGTAAGGTCTAAAAGAGCATGGAGCAGCCTGAGACCTCTATGAACTTTGAAAACTCACAAGCCAATGCTCCCTTGCCAGGACAAAGCCCCACAGTGATGACAAACTGTTGGACCTAGAACCCAAACTGAGGATGCCAGGAACGACAGAAGGAAAGAGCAGATCCAAATAAAAGCGAGGGAAAAGACAGCCAGAGCTCAGAAAGTGAGACCTTTTTTTTTTAACAGCTTTATTGAGATTTAATTTACAGACCGTATTCTTAAACACTAACAAAAATATTAGTGAAGCAAGAAAATTATTCCAACCTATGCCTCTCCATCTAAAGTTCAGAAAGATGTATTTCATCATTATTAAAAATACGCAACAGAAAAGATCATGGTTAAATCCCATAGAAAGTAATTAGGGGGCAAAAGAATAAGAAGCAGAATAATATCTCCACAAATAATAAAAGAGCTCTTGAAAGGCACACCCACAAAACAGATGAAAAGTACAGTATTGTAATTCTGAATGAGCTAAAAGAAAACTTTAAAATGATATATGAAAGAACAAGAAAAATCAGAATGAGAAAAACTACAAACTGAGGTGAAATGACTCAAGAAAGAAGTAGAAATAAAAGATAAAGACTTTTATAAATGAAGACTAGACTTGAAAGAATACAAGATTGGGTAAGCACAAAGGATGATGCCTTGAAAATGGGAAATTCTGAAAATTGAAACAAAGAAAAAGATGAAATGGATTTGAGATAACGTGACAAAGGAGAGAAGAAAAAAGTCAACATATGTATAACAAGAGTCCCTAAAGACAAAAACTAAAGTAATGAGACAAACCAAATATCAAAAAGCTATAATTCAAGAAAATTTTACTGAAATTAAAAAGAATATATATGAAACCACAAATTGAAAGTGCATACTGTGTACCCAGAAAAAGTGACCTAGAATAACACCCAAATATATTCTAATAAAACTCCAGATTTTTTTTAAAAAAGAAAAAATGTCCTCTGCGTTCAGGCAAAAGACCAAATCACTTATAAGGAAAAAAAATACCAGACTGGTTATCAGATGTTTCATAGTATGCTTTATTCCAAAAACAATGGAAAAACATTTAAGATACTAAAGGAAAGAAAATGTTAACCAAGAATTTTATATCCAGCCAAAATGAATTTCAGGTATAGAGTTACAAACAAGCTATTACCAACAGGCAATATGTTTCCATGAGCCCTTCCTTAGGAATCTACTAGATAACAAGTCACAGACAACAAAAATGACTGGACAGACAATAAGGAGAGATGGTGTTATTTGGAGAGACACTTACATAAGGACTGATAGTATTATCAATGGACTAACATCACAAAAAGGGAAGGAACTAGACATTATATACCTCCTAATGGAAGTATATCAGTCATGAAAATTTTGCCCTAAATAAACAAACATGAATTTTCAGGAAATACAGAAGACAAAGGAACATTTTAAATGATATCACAGGAAAGTAATACTCTAGACTATAGAAACATGGTTTTCTTTTCCTTTTTTTTTGGTGAGGAAGATTGGCCCTGAGCTAACATCTGTTGCCAACCTTTCTCTTTTTGCTTGAGGAAGACTGTCGCTGAGCTAACATCTGTGCCAATCTTCCTCTATGTTGTATGTGGGATGCCACCACAGCATGGCTTGATGAGCGGTGTGTACGTCCATACCCGGGATCCAAACCTGCGAACCCTGGCCACTGAAGCAGAGCAAGCGAGCTTAACCACTATGCCACTGGGCTGGCCAGGAAACATGGTTTCTTAAACAACAATAAAAAAAGCTACAAGAAGAAAATAGATGAAGGAGGAATCCACATATTAAAGAGATTTAATGAAATCACAGAACATAAGAATCTTATCTGGATCCAGATTCAAGAAAATAAATTATAAAAGAAAAAACAAAGCATTTATGACACAATTGAGAATCTAAACACTAATGATATTTGAAGTATTAATTACTCTTAATTAGATGTGATAACAGCATTGTGCATTTTTGAAAATAATCCTTTTCCAAGGATTGTTCTAAACCTTAAGGATTTTTTTGTTTTTTTTTAAGGACAATTAGCCCTGAGCTAACATCTGCTGCCAATCCTCCTCTTTTTGCTGAGGAAGCTTGGCCCTGAGCTAAGATCCGTGCCGATCCTCCTCTACTTTATATGTGGGACGCCAACCACAGCATGGCCCAAACAGCAGTGGGCCAGGTCCGTGTCCGGGACCTGAACCGGCGAATCCTAGGCCTCTGAAGTGAAGTGCGCGAACCCAATTGCTAAGCCACTGGGCAGGCCCTCTTAAGGATTATTTTTAATCCTTATCTAAGGATAAGCCAAATATTTATGAACATATTAATGTTATCTAGGGTGTGCTTCAAAATAATTCAGGAGCAGGAAGTGTGTGGGCATTCTGATGAAACAGATTAATTATTGCATTGGAGAATGAATACGTAGGGGTCTACTAGATGTCAACTTTTGTATATGTTTGAAATCTTTACTATAAAAAGTTAAAAGAAAAAAGAGACATGGATTTAGTATTCTGATCCATTCATTCAATAAATATTTGGATTCATTTTATAACACAACTCTAAAATATCTTATAACACAACTCTAAACATTCTCTAAACTCTGAAATTCTCTATAACTCTAAAATATTACCCACTCTTTCCCATAGAAACTCATTTTGTTTCAACCGTTATACTTTGAAGATCACATTTGCAAAGTCTTGAAAAAATTTCTGATGAAAACAGATATAATTCCATCCTGATTTAACAGATTATGAGAGGCTGGCTATAGCTTCTTTCTGAGCTAGACTCAATCTAAAAATGACTATCGAACCTGGTTCACAGAGGACAATGATTATTTTGTTCAGTGATTCACCCCTATAATCTCAATTAGAGAAATCATAAAACAGACTTACCTGTTTTATGTGCGGGTTCATAGCCATTTCAGTTACATTCTTTTTGGTCTCACAGAAAATAATAGCCCTCCCTTCAGACCCACTGTAGACTTGAAGGACATCTCCAATAACTGCTGGCCTCTGGGACCAATGGCATTGGATGGCCAAATGCTTTGAGGAAAGAAAATGTCAAGTATGTTTCATTAAAGTTACTGAAAAAGATTTCTCTTGTACATTTTTTTCTACCTGTTCCAGAATTGGCCTTCCTGGGAAACAATAAGACAACGATTCTCTCCAACCTCATTTAAAAACAATATACAAATGACCACACATCTACAGACAGCTAATCTTCAAGAAAGGAGCCAAGAACATACAATGGAGAAAGGAAAGTCTCTTCAATAAATGGTGGATTTATTGAAGCCACGTGCAAAAGAATGAAAGTAGACCATTATCTTCCACCATACACAAAAATTAACTCAAAATGGATTAGATTTGAATGTGAGACTTGAAACCATAAAACTCCTCAAAGAAAACACTCTTTGACATTGGTCTTAGTATCTTTTGAAATACCATGTCTACTCAAGTAAGGGAAACAAGAAAAAATAAACAAATGGGACTACATCAGACTAAAAGGTTTCTGCAAAGCAAAGAAAACCATCATCAAAATGAAAAGACAATCCATCAACTGGGAGAGATTATTTGCAAATCACATTTCCAACAAGGGGCTAATTTCCAAAATATATAAAGAACTCATACAACTCAACAACAAAAAAATGAACAACTCAATCAAAAAATAGGCAGAGGAAATGAACAGACGTTTTTCCAAAGAAGATATACAGATGGCCAACAGGCACATGAAAAGATGTTCAACATCACTAATTATTAGGGAAATGCAAATCAAAACTACAATGAGATATCACCTTACACCCATCAGAATGGCTATAATTAACAAGACACGAAATAACAAGCGTTGGAGAGGATGTGGAGAAAAGGGAACTCTCACATATTGCTGGTGGGAATGCAAACTGGTGCAGCCACTATGGAAAGCAGTGTGGAGATTTCTCAAAAAACTACAAATAGAAATACCATATGATCCAGCTATTAATAGTTCTACTGGGTATTTATCCAAAGAACATGATACCAATAATTCAAAAAGATACAGGTATCCCTACGTTCATTGCAGCATTCTTCACAACAGCTAAAATGTCAAAGCAACCCAAGTGCCCATCAACAGATGAATGGATAAAGATGATGTGGTATATATGTACAATGGAATACTACTCAGCCATAAAAAAGACAAAGCCATCCCATTTGCAGCAACATGGGTGGACCCTGAGGGTATTACGCTAAGTGAAATAAGTCAGACAGAGAAAGACAACTACCATATGATTTCACTCATATGTGGAAGATAAACACATAGATAAGGAGAACAGATTGGCAGTTACCAGAGGGGAAGGGAGTGGGAGTGAGGGGAGGATGAAAGGGGTAAAGGAGCACATATCTACGGTGATAGATAAAAACTAGACTATTGATGGTGAACACAATACAGCTTACACAGAAATTGAAATATAGTAACGTACACCTGAAATTTACACAATGCTATAAGCCAATATGACCTCAATAAAATCATTTAAAAAAATAATATACAAATGGCCATGAATAGGTGAAAGGATAAATAAAGTGTAATATGTGTATACAATAGAAAACTATTCAGTAATTAAAAGGAACCAAGTACTGATACATGCAACAATATGGATGAATCTCAAAACATATGCTGGATGAATGAAGCCTTATAGAAAAAAAGTACACACAGTATGATTCCATTTACATGAAGTTCTAGAACAGGCAAAACTAATCTATGGTGGAAAAAATCAGAACAACTGGTGCCTCTGGATGAAGACTGACTGGGCAGGGGTATGAGGGAACTTTTTGGGATGATGGTAATATTCTATATTTTCATAGGGATTTGGGTTACACACATTTATGAATCTGTTAAAACTAAGCAAATGTACAATTAAGATTTTGCATTTCACTGTATGTAAATCTTACCTTGAAAACCGTTAATATTATATGGATGAACCTCAAAAACATTATGCTAAATGAAAGACGCCTGACAGAGAAGTCACATGTTGTATGAACACAATTTATATGAAATATCCAGAATAGGTAAATTCATAGAGACAGAAAGCAGATTGGTGGTCACCAGGGGCTGGGGGAAGGAGGGAATGCGGAGTAACTTAACGGTTACAGGGTTTCCCTTTGGGGTGATGAGGTGTTTCCGAAGCAGACAGAAGCAATGGTTGCACAACATGGTGAACATACTAAATGACACTGAATTGTACACTTTAAAATGGCAAATTTGTTATATGAATTTTACCTCAATAAAAAATGTGTAAATATTGAGCTCTAGTTAAAGATGTGCATGCTAAAATACTTCGGTAAAGTATACTGATTTCTGCAATTTGAAATGAATCAAAAAATAAGACAGACATAAGGGGAGCATTTATGTGATAGACACAAAATAATGTACAACTGAAATTTCACAGTGATGTAAACTATTATGAACTCAATAAACAAAAAAGATGGATATAGGGACGGGTAGATATGTGATAAAACAAATATAGTAAAATATTAATGGTAGAATCTAGCTGGTGGTTATAATGTACATTTTATATCTGTGCATTTTAATATATATCTCAATAAAATTATTTTTAAAATGTAACACATATTAATTATAGAACAACTGGAAAACAGAGAAAAGCACAAAGAAGAAAACTAAGAATCATCTGTACTACCTACAACAAAGTCTTGCTGCTTCTCCTACTCTGAAAGGAGAAAAACAAACTTGAATCTGATCAAGCCTCACAATCTAACCATTAACTCACAGGAAAACGAAGGCAGAGGAACATGTTAAGTAACACCACAGGGTTGCAAATCAGCAAAACTGAGACAGTGGGAAACTTCTAAGACAAAGGATGGTTCTTTTCCAGAAAAAACTGAGATGAAAAAAAGGAACAGAGGAACCTATAGATTATAAAAGATTTACGACACATAAATAATCAGTGGCAATGTAAGGATCTTATTTGGATCCAGATTCAAACAAACTATTAAAAAAAAAAAGACAACTGGGTAATGTGGACAATAGATATTTAATGATATTAAAGAACTACTTTGTTCTTTACTACTACTAAAGTTTTTTTCTACTGTGATAGTAACTTTGAGGTTTTTTGTTTGTTTTTAAAGAGCCCATATCCTTTAAAAAATATATACAATTACATGAAGATGAAATGATGACTGGATTGCTTTGAATGCAGGGATATGTATGGGGGTATAGAAAAGATCATTGTTAAAGCCTGGTGATAGGTACATCAGACCCCTTATACTATTCAATTCTTGTACATGTTTGAAAATGTCTTTCATAAATTGTTTCCACTGATGCGTTTTATGTTCTTATTGTAAAACCTTCAGCCATTACAAAAGATACAAAGCTTCCTTTGACCATCATGTACTATAGAAGTCCTCTTTCCCAGACTAATTATTATATTAGTTTGATGTTTATCCTTCCAACCTATCTTTGTACATTTACATAATTACCTTAAGAATTCATTTACCATTTTGTGCATTTTTTAGAAAAATAATATAATTCTGTACAGATTTTGTAATTTGGTTTTTATCACTCAAATTCATTCTTTTTAACCATTACATTGTATTTATAAATTATACTATTGTTCATTTAACTTATTTTTATCTAGATGCACATGTACGTACATCTATTAACTGTATTAAATGGAAAAGTACATATACGGTACACACCTGACTTTGTAACTAATACAAACATTCACCTTTACCTCTTTTTTTAAAAAACATACTATTGATTTAAATTTGAATGGAGTCAAATTATCAACCTTTTCCTTTATGGCATCCTCTTCTGAATTTCTGTTTAGAAAAGCCTTCCCTTTCCTGAAATCAAATAACTGTTCTTCTATATCTGCTTTGAATTATTTTATGACTTAATTTTTAAAAATCTTTTGGGAATATTTTTGGTATAGGGTATGAGATGAGGATCCTTTTTGGCCTAAGCTTTAACAATTATTCCAGCACTATTCTTTTCGAATTGGTGTGAATTGCCTCCTTTGTCACATTCTCCATACTCTAAGTCTGTCTCTGAAATCAGACTGAGTCTATGTCTCCTGTGAGGACTTGCCTGTTCACATACTTTCCCCCCTGTATTCTATTCTGCTCCTCAGTCTCAGACTACAGAAATACAAAGGTATCTTACTGATAAAGGGTAAAAAAGAGAGATGTGGTCTGAACTGGTACCTAAAACATAAGTTTAGCTTCAACAAAATTCAAAATACCAACTAAAAGCTAAAATCTATCATGCTGGAAAGCTACTTACTTCCACAGTAGTTGCAGCCTTTTGAGTCATTTTTCCAACAAGGTCAACCTGTTCATATCTGGATTTCATGTATTTTTTTGCAACTTTGTATACCCACTGTGGGCAAGTTGCAGAAAAAAGTAAAGTCTGAGGATTGTCTTCAGAATCTTAAACAAACAAAAAGAATTCAAATGCTTTCTTCATATCCCAGGATGTAGTCAGCTCTCAAAAATCCCCCCCAAGCTTCAAAGAAATAATGAAAAATTTAAAACTTGGAGTGAATTTTGAACATACAAACTTCATTGCAATTACTAAAATTTTCAACTTTCAAAACTAGGGGAAAATATCAAGAAAACTGAATCCAGAAGGAAGGTGAGAATTTAAGAAGGAACAATGAGCAAAGAAATCGTAAAATATGTTAGTAAATCTAACTACTAACTATAAAAAAATAATACATGGAAAAAAGCATAGAAAGCTAAGAAAGTATACTACTGTACTTCTTGTTCAGGAAGAGAACAGATATCAAATAACTTTAATTTTGTTAGACCACTGGGGACAATGTAATATAATAATACATGCAATAACTGGGGATAATGTAATAAAAATTATGAAATAAACTCATAAGCTTTTAGATAAGAGAATTGCTAACGTGCTTATTTTGAATTAGGATATACCAGTTTTGTAGGATTCATGGATAATATCTTCAACTTGTTCAGCAAAGCCTAAATCTAACATTTGATCCACTTCATCCAGCACAACATGGCGCAGTTTAGAAAGATCTAATCGGCCGCTTTGCAGATGATCTTTGATACGACCAGGAGTCCCAACCAAGATGTCAATACCATTTCGAATATGATTAACTATGAGAAGAGAGAAATATCAGTAACATGTAAAAATCAAATATATATTTTTGCATTATTTCTTTAGATTTAAGTAGCAAATAAATCTTTGCATTACTATCACACATATTTACTCACTTTGGCTTTGATATGATGTTCCACCATAAAAACAGGCCACACTGAGTTTCCTAGTTATATCTTTGAAGTCTTTGGCTACTTGGTTTGCCAGTTCCCTTGTAGGAGCCAAAACAAGTACCTGAGCAAGAGGTTTAAAAAAAAAAAGACACTTTTCTACAGATGTCTATTCAAACTGAGAAGACCTTTTTTTAAGGTGTATTTAAAGCTAGGAATCTCAACATTAATGTCATAGTATTTAAAGACAGACAGCACAAATAACAAGAACAATGGCTTGTATTTATTATATCTTCCCTTACTTTCTTCAGGTCTCTTTCCAAAACTCACTTTCTCAATGAGGTTCCTAACCCTCTTTTCATACCCTCCCACCCCTACTTAACTGTTCCTCCTTAGTATTTAGACCATATAAAATAATTACATTTTACTTATTTGTTTATTTTCTGTCTCATCCCCTAAAATGTGAGCTCCGTGAAGGCAGGGATTTATGTCAGACTGAGCTATATTCCTTGCACTTCAAACAGTGCCTGGCACAGAACAGATGCTCAAAAAATATTTGTTAAATGAATGAATCAATGCTCACCATGTGCCAGGCACTAGTGCTTTACGTGAATTATCTAAATTGACGCTTACAAAAACCCTATGAGGTGGCATTATTATTCCAGTTTTATAGATGAGGACCATGAATCTTAGAGAAGTTAAAAGTCTCGCTCAAGATCAAACAGCTAGAAGTGGTGGAGCTGCAATCTCCAGCAACGTCCTTCTAACTTAAAAGTTTTTTTAAGGCAGAGTTGGGACTGTGTCCTATTTCTATTACTTGAGGTCTTTCCTAATTTCACCTAAGAAAGAGAACTCTATAAAAAATATCTGTCCTGTTGTCTAACCTAATCCAAGACCATTATGATTTAAATATATTCATATACAGTCAAGCACTGCATAACATTTTGGTCAATGACAACCAACATATATGACCACATACAGCACACACGACAGTGGTCCCATAAGATTAGTAGCATTCAGCATAGGTGTGTAGTAGGCTATACCATCTAGGTTTGTGTAAGTACACCCTATGATGTTTGTACAACCACAAAATTGCCTAACAACACATTTCTCAGAATGTGTCCCCAGTGTCCCCCTCATTAAGTAACACATGACTGTATGTAAATTTACTTTTATACTGTAATATCAGTTAGGAGTCTCAAAGAACAAATTACTTTTAGTCACGTATCTGTTCAAATTTTGATGCTTACTTTTTCTTCTTCACTTTTATGAACCTTAAAGTGAACACAAGTTTCAAAAAGGTCAAATTTTAGGCTGAAATTTCATTAGGTCCTCTCTGTTCTTTACTACTGATAAATTAAGACAGATCTCCAGTACCACAATAACATAGAGACTAGCAATACCATTTCTATATTCTTAAAAAATCAACCAGTGAAATAAATCATATTATTTACTAAATGAACAAATAAATGAATACCTATCTAGCAAATTGACTGTTTAAAAGCAAAGGTCAGAATTGAAAAAAGAGAAGGAAAAGGTCACTAAATATACTAATTGTAAATATTCCTAAATTAGATTTGCTGGCTTCATAATACACAGTCATCAAAGACATCTAGGATCCATACACATTACATTCATAAGCAATAACTACTTCACTTTAGCTTTACTTGACATTTCTTTTCTCTTTTTTCTTTTTTGTGAGGAGATTGTTGCTGAGCTAACATCTGTGCTAGTCTTCCTCTATTTTACATGGGATGTGGCCACAGCATGGCTTGATGAGCCATGCCAGGTCCACACCAGGGTACTTAACCTGTGAGCCCTGGGCCACCAAAAATGAATGCACGAACTTGACCACTGTGCCATCAGGCCAGCCCCTACTTGAGATTTCTTTATGTTAAAAATCAACAAATTTTTGCTTTAAGACCCAATTTTTGTGTGTGTGCGGAAGACTGGATCTGAGCTAACACCTGCTGCCAATCTTCCTCTTTTTGCTTGAGGAAGATGGTCCCTAAGCTAACATCCTTGCCTGTCTTCCTCTACTTGGTATATGGGACAGCACCATAGCGTGGCTCGATGAACGGTGTGTAGGTCCGCACCCAGGATCCAAATCCACGAACCCCAGGCTTCCAAAGTGGAGCACGTTAATCCATCCACGATGCCACTGGGCCAGCCACTGGGACCCAAATTTTTACTTTATGCCACAGGGCCAACTTTTCTACCTTGGGAGTACTTGAACTTAAGACCAGTATACTCTTTCTTTCTCTTTCCATTAAAGTAATGTTTAAATCTTTTACTCCCTATAATGGTTACCTTTGGTGAGCGGCTTTTTTTAATTGTCTCTTGATTTCTTTGGAGTCTTTCAATCAAGGGAATGGCAAAAGAGAATGTCTTTCCTGTTCCTGTCCGTGCTTGAGCAATTAAATCTTTTCCTTCATATACAGGACCAAAGGTCTTAACTTGAATAGGAAAGAGATATGTTACCCCTCGACCTGTAAAATGAGATTTTATTGAAATATTTAGGACTTGCAATAGGAAAAAATATATTTATTTGAAAATGACAATCCTGGTTCCTCAACATCTGCCTAAAGGTGCACCACCTAGTAACAGTTACAGTTATTCCTACCCCAATGGTGAATTGTTAAAAAAAAATTGATCTGAACTTTTTTCAAATACGTATAATTCTTTAAAGTTAAAATAGATCAGAATACCAAAAAGGATGATGTAGAAATAACTGCAATTAAAGAAAAGCTATTTCTCTATGTTTTCTATATTCTACTTTTGGTCAGAAAAGGCACAAGAGTTTTTATAAAATCTAGCTGTAGATTTTCAATTGCATATCCATTAAAATTCATAGTACCTTTCAGAAGCTTTATAGTCTCTTCAGAAATAGGGAAATTGGAGAAGGCTCCTTCTTTCTGTTCTCGTGTTAGGGTCTGTCAAAATGAAATCAAAGTTCTAACTAATATAGTTCATATTCGACTAGCTATTTAGAATCTTTTACTCATTTACTGTTTTTGCTTTTACTAAATGAGCTAACACATCAACTTTAGTCAGTCAACTTGCAAAATTGTATATATTAACTTACAAGAGAAATTACTGGGAAATTCTTTTAATTTCAGAAGTATCCCTTTAAATAGTAAGCTTACTACATTTTCCCATGATATATTTAAAAATGGTTAATTCACACATAACTCACTTTAGAAATACAGCTACTACATAAATCAAAATATATTTCCATTTCATTATTACAAAGGAGCTATTTAATAATCTAAATCATATTCACAGACATAGACAATATTAATTACGAAGATTAACACAAGCCTATAAACCAGCCCTAAAAGAAATTACACAATGAGGAAAGTAAATTATTTCCAAAATTAAAAGTTAAAAAGTTGTTCTATGGCTCTAAAAAGCATTTTTTAGGTCACTAATACAAAGAAAAGATCCTGTAAGCTTGAAAATTTCTTTAACATATATACAGGTTAGCATGACACCATCACCTACTATCTACTGAAAACGTCGTGTACTAGTCAATGTATATACAGAACAAAGACAGTGTATCTACTGGTAAACTTTATTAGTGGTGTGTTTAAAGAAAGAAGTTAAAAACAACACACAAATAGCAATTTTCAAACCAGGAACCAGATAAAAGACATGTATCAAATTCAGACTGTATGCCATTTAAACAAACCTCAATGCTGTTATCTTTTTAAGATTAAAAAATTTTATTACAAAAGTAATAAATTTTCATTATAGAAATTTTAGAAACCACATATTAACAGAAAAAAATTAAAAAGTTATCTATAATCCAGTCAACTAAAGCCACATTTGAAACACATATTCCTCCAATCCTCACTCTATGCACACACAAATTTTTTAAAATAAAAAGGTCATACTATATACACTGTTTTGTAATAATGCTTTTTTCGTTTAATAAGACACATTAAATACCTTTCTAACGTTCTTCTATGCCCTTTAGGATAGATGCATTCTACTGCATGGATATAGCATATTTTATTAAACTAATTGCCTACTATCAGACATTTAGGATGCGTAAATTTTTTGCTGTTATCAACAATGTCACTGTGATAAGAGTACTTATTCATCTCTGCACACCTCATGATTATGTCCTTAGGAGGATAAATTCCCAAAAGTGGAATTCCTGACCCCTCACATGATCTAAGTAAAATAATAAATAGTTAAGCCTATTACAGTACAGAGCACTGTACCAGGCAAAATCCCAACAGAGTAAGAAGCAACCCACACATTCAGCTACTAGCAATACAGATTTATAGGGCCTTTAGATCAACTCTCTAACATATGTGCTTCCCAAGAAATAGCAAATTCACAAATTAAAAAACACCACATTGTAAGGCAAGGATTCAACATCTTTCCCCAAAGATTACACATTAAATTAAGCTCAAATGTATTTAAATTATCAGCAACTATCAGATTTTAAAAATATGAAGAATTATTAATTACCAAGAATTATTAAGAATATCAAAGCTGTTTCTTTCTGAAAGCCTGAGTAATTTACTGACAATTTATAATACCTAGATAAACCTATGAGCTCTGCTGGAAGAAAGCGCAAGAACAAAGTGACCAAATTCTGTGCAAGTAAATATCTACTCTAACAGATACTGGCAAAAGCAATGGGTCCAGGAATGCAGATCCTATACTAAGTATGTTTTCTACACTTCCCAAAAAATTAACACCCAACACAACAGATTTCTTCTGATCATTTTCATATGTTCAATTTCTGTTTTAAAAATGCAAACAGCTTTAAGACTGAATTACAACAAGATCTAAAGATTATTTAAAGTTGCTATTGTTAAAGAAGCAGAAAAAGCAGGAGGCACAATACACAAAGTCAAAAGGCTTTTTGTACCTTGTTTCAGGGAAGTCAGAAGTCAATTCATGAGTACTGGTAGGGAATGAAATAACCATAAGAAATGCAAGTAGGTGACCATCAATAAGCAATTTGGAAAAACTGTTTAGGAAACCAAAAGTACAGGAAAGGTTTAAATTTGACCGTTCCCCACCTCCGCCCCAAGAAAAAGGCAGTACAATGAAAGAAACAAGGGACAAAGGAAAAAAGACTCGGGCTTCAGCTTACAGACTCCCTGGTCCAACTGACAGTACTGGACACTAAGCAGGAAATATAGAATCAATTCTAACTAGTCTAAAAAATCAAATTAACCTGCATTTTAAAGATAATGTCAAATGCAAAACAAAAAGAATCCATACCTCTTCTAGTTTATTATCACTTGATTTCTGAGTAGAACTATCTAAGGATGGCACTCGCTTTGATTTTTTTTCATATTCATCAATATCTCCATTTGACAAATCTTTTCTTCTCGACTTCTGAGTTTTAGAAAACTCATCTGAAAGTCTATTACATCCTTCCTCAGTGTCTCCATTTAGCTTCTCTTTCATTTTAACTTTTTTGGGCTTTGGAGCATCCAGGTCATCTGCAACACCATTTTCTCTCGTTTCTGATTTCTCATCTGAGTCATAATGGTGCCTTGATTTCCTTCTATCACTCTGTGGAAAAACAAGGAAGCAAGGACAAAAAGGTCACAAGGTCTCCTTTTAAGACTCTAGAGAAGTTAGAGCACGACTCCTCAACCAGCAAAGCTCAGTCTACCATTATCTTGAAAAGTTACCTGGTAAAATCCAGACTGGTTGCTAACGCCAAGCCTGAGCCTCATCTATTGCTTGCTTTCTCATCCCAACTCTCACATTCTCAAAACTTGGCCTCTAGTTTTAATCCCATCATAAGATTTAAGGGAAATTAAAATAGCTCCTTTTCAGAAAAAGAATGAGGAACTGAGATTTATAAATTAAAAAACAACCAAAAACTTCCAATATCTCCAAGAGAAAAAAATTAATATTTATTGAGTACCTACCCCAGCATTGTGTTATGTGTTTTCGGCTTATCTTGTTTAAATCTTCATAACAACCCTATAAGGGAAGCACAGGTCCACAATCCCTTATCCGAAATTCCGATATCCATAAAGCTCTGAAAACCGAAAGTTTTTTTGTAATTTATTTGGAGACAAAACCTTACCTGACCTGAACTCATTTGGTGGCAAAATTTGACTTGAACTAATGTGAGTCTATTTATAATTTTTATTTATTTCACTTAGTACAAATATTCATATTTAATATTAAGGTGTTTGATTATAAGCTGGGGGCCCCAAACCCTACTGGGGTGTTACCTTTCTATAAAGAGCCCCAGAATTCTGAATGCCAAAACAGATCTAGCCCCAAGGATTTTGGATAAGGGATAGCGAACCTGTATTACCTTTGCCATTTTACAAAGGAAGAAATAGAAGTTCTTAGAGGTAAGTAACTTGCCAAAGACCCACACATGGGATTTCTTGCAAGTAGAAATGCTAGAAATCAAGCCCTGTCTGACTTGAAAGCCCAAGATCTCTTCACATCAGCTTCCTCTCTGAACTTTGATAATTAACAGGTTAAAGAAAAACCAAACCAAACAAAACCATATAATTCATATAAAACTCCAACTGTTATATTCCCATGGAAGGATAAGTATATTAGTAATCCTGGAAAAGTTTTTAAGGTTTTTAAAATTTAGTTAATAGAACTTAAAAAAAAAAAAAAGACTATTCTGCAACTTTAATTTTAAAACACCAAACTGATGACCAGTGTTTTAATATCTGGAGACAGCAAGAAATGATTGGGAAATTTAGCACTTCAAAATCACTTAGTTAAATGTTCAAAATAAATTAGACAAAATAAATTAGATATTAGTGACTAGTGATGATAAAAACTACACCAAAATTTTTACTATAATTTACACAATTTTTACAGAGTACTTTCATATATAATTTTCTTATCCGTAAAATAGGAGTTGTGAAAATGCTTTGTAAATAAAGCATTTGTGACATTTGTAAAGCATTAGAGCTTTCATTAACGTAAATTATAGGTATATGCTACAACACTTGATCTTTAGTTAACTGAACTAGCCTACATCTCCCCAAACCAATAGGTTCTACAGAAAAACAAGGTTATTTATAGAGCCAGCCTTGGGGCTTGAACTGCTCCTGGGCCCTGCACTTCAGGGAGATGAAGCAAGGTAAAGTGAGACCTCTAGGTCCAAGCCCAGCAATATCCCAAGGTGATAAAATTTGTTCCACATCAGATCCACGATGCTTGACACTCTCCCCTTCCTTGGCTTCCACAACACTCTATATTCCCTCCTTATCCTCTTACCTCTGTCTTCTTCAGTGGTTCTTCTCCCTCCTCCTGCTGTGGACATTCCTTAAGTCTCTGTTCTCTATGCACACTTTATACAATTTTCATGGCTTCAGAATACACTTCCAGGCATCCTTCCTCACCTGTACTCCAGTTCTGAGTACCTAGGGCCCAGCTCCATATCTCAACATATCCAGAACCAAAGTCATCTTCATCTTAGTGCCACATCACTATCTGAATGCTCTATTAGCTGGTACTCCAATCTGTTTCCAAATCTTTAGTTATCTTTCACAGATAAAGGAAAATCAAGCACTTGTGAAGAATCTACAACGTGAAAGCCACCAATTTATAAGAATATAGTGAAATGTAAGGATAGACAAAGATATGGTCATTACTCCTCAAAAATCTTTGGGAAATACTTGGGTAAGACATACACAGGAAAAATGAGCTAACTTTATAAGGAAGCACATAATAAATGCCAATCGAATGATAAACACAGCACTGAAACAAGACTTCAAAGGGGAGTAAGATTACTGTATGTGTACACTGGAGAGGTTAGGACAGACATAAAAACCTTGACAGACGGATAGAATTTGGATGCAAAAGGAGAGGCAAGTATTTCAGGAGGAGACAAAACTAAAATAACTGTTTGGTGATTCCACTTACATGAGTTATCTAGAATAGTCAAATTCATAGAGACAGAGAGTAGAATGGTGGTTGCCAGGGCTGAGGAGAGGGGGCAATGAGGAGTTGGTGTTTAATGGGCACAGAGTTTCTGTTTGGGAGGATGAAAAAGTTCTGGAGATGAATGGTGGTGATGGCTGCAGAACAATGTTAATGTAGATAATGCTACAAAACTGTACACCTTAAAATGGCTAAAGTGGTAAATTTTATGTTATGTATATTTTACCACGATAAAAAATTTAATAGCTTGCTGGAATGGCAAGTTTATCTTGGTGATACGGTGGAAGAGCAGATTCCGCTCTCTGGGGCTATACAGAATATTTTCATGCTTTTATCAAATGCCAGCTTTCAAATACTGCTTCCTTACCCTCCAAAGCTCTGTTTTCTCTAAGTCTCTCTTTCTTTTGAGGGGTGGGGTGGGAAGTTTCTACAACTCTTCTACAGGCTCCTTGGTGCCCAGCAAAGAATCTGGCACAGCTAAAGCTCAATAAATACTACTTGTGGACTGAATGAAAATACTAACAGTAAAGGCTATTAATAATACAACCCACATGATCTCCATCACAACCAAATCCTGGCACCGTTGGCTGTGACACTTTTCCTTAAGCTCTAAAGACTAATTATCGAGGTTTGAAAAGCCAAGATCGCTTTCCCCAAGATTCTTGCACACAGGACGGGGTGACGGAGAAGTAATACATATTCAAGAGAATCATTTTTCTTAATCATCTTCTAAGACAGCCAGCGAGAATCAAATGACAGGCCTCACAGCTTAAGGAAGAAGAGGAAAGAAAGATTCCGCGATGGGAGCTTGAGTCTGCCCACCTCGTAGGCGCCGACGGGAAGGGCTGAGGGGCCACGGAAGGCCGGGCCAGAGCCCAGGGCCGCCCTTCTCCAGGTTCAGGGTGTGAAGGTGGGAATGGTCCAGGAGCGACCTCAGAGGGACGAGGGCGGCGCGCGGGGAGGCCCTCGGATGCTCCGGCCCGCTTGTGACAGGCCTCCAGGGACAGCTCCCCTCCCCGCCCAAGCCGGCGCAGCCCCAAAAGGAGGCGCGGCCCATCCTCAGCGCACCTTTTGCCTCTCCTTCCTCTGGCTCTCGGTCTCCTCCAAGGGTGCCTCCAGCTCCATAATGTCCCCCCAGAGGAGTTTCCCAGGCATCATTCGCCGCCGCCGCCTCCCTCTAGGCTCGGTGGCCACAACCACCTACAGGCAGCGACAGCGTGAAAGGAAGCGGGGGCAGGGCGGCCGCCCGGCCAGGGCCGTGCGTCACTTCCGGGACACGCACCGCACGGCGGGGGAAAATAATCCTGGATCCTCTCAGTTTAAATTCTTCCCTTGCGACGCAATCTCCCAGCCAATGAGTGTGAGCAGCCTCGACGGGTCCACCCTTGTTCTGAAGTGATTGGCTCCTAGAGTAAAACCCTGGCCAATCACGATAAAGGACGCGCGAGTTGATTAGCATAAAATGATTCGGGCTTTTTTTCTCTTTTTTGTCCCCCTCCCCCACCCCAAACATTTCTCCTCCGCACCGCGGAGGCGCTCGGGGCCGTCAGCAGTCGCTGCTCAGTTCGAAGAGCCCCTCAACGGCGGCGCACTGGGGCCTGCGCGCGGCGGGCGGGCGCCTGGACAGGCCCGTGCCGGGCCATGCCGGCTGGGAGCGCCACGTG
The DNA here is from genome assembly GCF_037783145.1 of Equus przewalskii. Taxonomy (NCBI): domain Eukaryota; kingdom Metazoa; phylum Chordata; class Mammalia; order Perissodactyla; family Equidae; genus Equus; species Equus przewalskii. The sequence goes on along the minus strand of NC_091831.1, from coordinate 57,289,157 downwards.
CCCCCTCGCCTTCCGCCGCCGGAAGCTGCAGGCCTCGGCCCCGCCCACTGCGAGGTGAAGCGTTAACGTCTAACGGCTTCGCGCGAGGCCGGAGGCTTGAGTTGTGGGAAGGGGGTTCGTGGGGTCTGGAGTGGGCCAGGTGGGCTTGAGGTAAAGGCCGGGAGTGGACAAACCCTCAAGTCTTACGTTTTAATCATGAATTTGGTCCTTGGTTCATTTTGGGTCCTTCCCACACTCCCCATTGGACATTAGAGGAAACTAAACCCCTAGAAAAGGATTTTACTTTACTGATGGTGATTAACTGCCCCTAAATTACCACCTTATACAAAAGTGGAAAGCTTTTGATAATACAAAGGGTTAATTTCTTAGCATATACTCTCTTACATGACTGCTGCCAGCTGGTTGGCTTTCTTTTCAGAAGCCGTTCTTTATCTCGTCAAGATCTCTTCAACCCAGCTATTCTTGAGTGGACAGCAAGAAACCAAACTGAGATGTAGGTGCAGGGGCACTTCACCACCACTTGACAATGTCTAGCACACCAGCCTTGTAACCAGAGCATCAAACTTGTGTCTTGGCAAAATTACTACTTGCTACATGGGGTTGAGTTTGAGGATTGGTCCTGAATAGCTGAAACCACAAATGTCCAATATGTGATTGCAGCAGGCCTTCTGCATAAGGATGGCTTGGCCTGAAGTCAAGGGCTATATGTTTATCTAAACGCTACCATATGGATCCAATACTGTGAACAAAAGGAGTGTTCAGCTAGCGAAGGTGGGAAAATGCATCTCTCTCTCTCGATTATAAGAATAGCTATGCGTCTCTAGATCGGTGCTTTTCTAAATCTTTTTGCCCCACGCCCTCACACCCACCCCAAGTCTGCCATTGTAAAGTCTTCGTAGCACTACAACAGTATGATGTGCATAGAACACGGGAGTGGATGTGGCTAAGAATATCACACACACAAAATTGGGATAATAATAGGAAAAGATATTAATATGTTGTGGTTGAAGATCAAACACAGATTAAGTAAAGTTTTAGCTCCTCAAGCTTCTATTTTTGGCATTTTTATATTGGAGGTCATACAGCAGGTCTGAAAAAGGAAAGGATTAGACTGTTCGATTCTCCCGTTGCAAGAGGCTAATGAATATATAGTGTTTTACAGAATGACCTCTTGTGACAGAGACATTCTACAAACCTTGCTTTTCTAAGCCCCAAATTCATTGACTCAAATCTCTGGCTGCTATGTCAGGTGGAAAGAGCAACTGTGTGTAAATTAAAGCTAATCATAAGTAACTTGATCAAGCTGGAGCTTAGCTGAAAAAAATGTGGGTACTACTACATGTGTGTTCTCAATGGGTATGAACTAGAAAACTTGGGAATGGGGATGAGGGAATGGAGAATTTTTTTCATATTTTTCCCTCTATAAATCTCAAGAGATTTATTGATGAAATTTATTGGGGGAAACATGAAGGGGTAGCATGAATAATTAAAATGTACAAGTAACTCAAAATATCATCTTATTAGAACATCTTGATTTCCCACACATCTTACCAGAGGCACTGATACAATTTCTTTCTCAAAATTTAAGAGTTTGGGTGCCTAGATGAGGCTCTGTTCCAAGGTTCTATAAAGATTTCCCTTGCCTTTGGCTTCAGTTCATTAAACTTTATGACCTTAAGACATAAAAACAAGATGACTATAAACTTGCCTCTCTCTCGTCATTCTCAAATCTACAGTGCTAGATTTTAATTTTTACTCCATAGTTAGAAAGTAGGCAAAAAGAGCCATCATTTTGCCTCTTTATGTCAATCTTATATTACAAGAGGAATTGAACCATTATTTTATTTTATTTTAGAGGAAGATTAGCCCTGAGCTAACTGCTGCCAATCCTCCTCTTTCCAGTGAGGACGACTGGCCCTGAGCTAACAGCCATGCCCATCTTCCTCTACTTTATATGTGGGACGCCTACCACAGCATGGCATGCCAAGCAGTGCCATGTCCACACCCAGGATCTGAACCAGCGAACCCCGGGCCGCTGAAGCGGAACGTGCGCACTTAACCGCTGCACCACCAGGCCAGCCCTATTTTATTTTTTGAGGAAGATTAGCCCTGAGCTAACATCTGCCGCCAATCCTCCTCTTTTTGCTGAGGAAGGCTGGCCCTGAGCTAACGTCCCTGCCCATCTTCCTCCCCTTTATATGTGGGACACCTACCCTACCACAGCATGGCTTGCCAAGCGGTGCCATGTCCACACCCAGGATCCGAACCGCCGAACCCTGGGCCGCCTATGTGGAACGTGTGCACTTAACCCTTGCGCCACCAGACTGGCCCAATGAACCATTATTTTAAACTGTTATGACATGGCAATAGTTTCAGGGGCTGCTATAAATTGATCAAGAGACATTAGAGGCAGAGAATGAGTGTTGAGAATACTAGGAAGTAAGGAGAAAATGAAAGAGGGAACAGGAGGGATGTTTCTGCCATTGCTAGACACATGACCTTGGTCAACCCAATTCTAAAACCTGGTTTTTGTTATTAAAGTGGGAACAAAAATGCCTTCCCTGCTGAAAGTGCAGGGAAATTGGGAGGATCAATTGATATAACAGTACTACAGAGATAATGTACAAAGGTGCTTACATTTCTACCTTTAGCTCCAGGTTTTGACAGTGTTAGAGCTAAGAGACACCTTTGAACACATTTAGCACATGTATACTTATGTATGTATCTAGCTCCTAATTCAAATTATTTGGAAAAGCTTTTTAAATGTCTAACCTTTGGAGGGAGGTCTGTTTCTTTAGTCAATTGCTTTGTAGATGTTTTGAATCAAGTGATGGAAGGGAGTAGTTCACATCAGTTATCCCAGAAGAGGGCACCATTACCCAAGAAATGGTATCTGCTACTGCTAAAAAGGGAACATGCTTCTAAGGGCCTAAAAATGGGAGAAAAATCTGTAGAGGCCCACAGGATAATCATGAGTTTGTTTTTGATACACCTATTCTTGTTTCGTGACTCTTACGTCTCTCTTCCCCACTCCCTTTAGGCACTAGGCTGTCTTCCCCATCCTCACAAGCCTTCTCAGGAAGCTTGTAGGATGGATTCTCAAAACACAATTGCTCCCAATCTTTTCACTACCATGGGTTTTTCCATTGTTTGTTTCTCATGGATCTGACATTTTGAAACCTTTTTTGTGCTAAATTGCATTTAGTAATAATTGATTCATGGTCATTCTTCTGTGAATAAGACACAGATGCAGCTTAACAATGTCATACAGCATGTGATAGTTTTTCATTATTGAGCTGGTGTAATTTCAGCCACTGCAAAAGAAACTTGACATTTTAGTTAGCAGAGAGTTAGGCAAAGGAAATGAACAATTTCTATGAGGATTTTTGAAATAGTGAAAATAGTTTGCAGAACCCAGCTATTCTCTGAGCATTCTGAGGAGTCTAAGATCACATATGAAAGAGGATGAATCAGATCTCACATAGCATGAATGGCTACAATAAGCCCATGCTTTACATATTTTATTCCTATTTATAGCATAAGGTAGTAACTGCAAATTTGTTAGCCAAAGGCATAATACCTCCCCTAGGCATATTTGGATCTTGATTGCCAATACTGTCCATAATCTTAACATAAAGGACTGAATCTCTAAATGAAGGAATTCCAGACAACCTGGCAAAAAGAGGGGACCTGTATAGTAGGCCTATATTGTATTACCTATCAGGCAAGTTTTGTGAATATACAAATATATAAAAATATACACACATACATTTATAGCAATATTAGTGCCTTTTGCATTGGGCACTTTTGATAGATTATCCTCAAATCTTACAACAATCCTGTAAGGTAGATGTCATTGCTATCTCCCTTTTACAGATAAGAAAACTGAATCAGAGTAGTTTAGTAACTTTCTCCATTACACAGCTACCAAGACTTGGAATTGGGATTCAAACCTGTCTGACTCCTAAGCTCAGGTCATCATGCTGCCTCCACAGAACAGTTTTCTCATTAAAGAACAGACTACAATGGAGAAATCAAGAACTAAAGTTTCCACACACAAAAATTAATTTTGGGAAAAAATGCAAATCACTTAGAGAATAATCTCCAAACAACAATTTAATAACACATATACCCATCTTTAATATCTGTGGTCATATGCTGTGTTTTGTAGAAGGGAAGTTTATTGGTTTCATAATAGGCTTAATACATTTAGAGAGTGTCATAATGCATCCAGTGGCAAAATTAGATGGATTTCATTTGGTCCCTAGATGTGGCTAGAACCACAAAAACCTTTGGATTCCTCACTCTACTAAGAAACTTGTCCAGGTCCAAAATCAAAGATAGAACAGAGTTGCTGGTGCTTCTTTTTCCAAGGATTGGCAAGGATAGGTGCAGAAATGGAGAACTGGAAGCAATACTCAGGAATCTTGCATGAGTTCAGTATTTCACAGGACCCTCACTGAATTTTTTTTTATTGAGATATATTTAACATATAACTCTCACTGAATCTTATAAGCACAAAACCTTACAGTCGGAAGGAATCTTCAAAATCAACTAGTTCAGCCCCTCTGTTAATTACTGGAAATAACCTCTGCAACATACCCGTCAAGGGATCAGCAAGCCTCTGCTTGAATGCCCTAAATAATGGGAAATTCATTTCTTTACAAACATGTCTATTTCATCTACAGATGGTTTTGTCTAATGCGAAGTTCTTCATATCTTTGTCCTAACTTCCATTCACTGATGCTGATTCCTAGCTGTAAGACCCCCTAAAACAATGCCTCCCCTACAAGACTTTTCTCTGAAGATTACCCTTCTTGGTACTTTACCTAGGATTTTGAATGTCCTTATGATCACAACTAATCTTCTTGGAATGCCATGGTAGGTTATCAGGGCTACTGAAAACTAACAAGAGAGAGTGGTACAACCACTGCAAAACAGAGCAGTGAATGTGACCTCCCCACCTATGCACACCCTTAGGGCCTGGAGGCAGCTCTCCACTGCGCTGAGCTTCATTCTGGCCTTCACTGTTATCAGTTTGGTGAGAGTTGGAAAGAGGCACTCTCCAATTATTCAATCATCCTTGAGATTTAAGGCCTTGAGAATCCTTAGAAACCTCTTAGAAGAAACATCCCTTCAACCATAGTCAGCATTAGCATCAACCCAACTTGCCAAAACCAGTTTTGACTTTTCCACGTTCCCCAAACCAAGACAACTGCCTATTCCACTATTTGGTCTGAAAAGCCCTGCTAGAAAAAACTCTGGCAAAGCTATGTAGACCTTATCATGAGCGGAAACGGATCAAACGTAGATGAACTGTCTATCGGCCATCTTCCATCTTTTCTCTAAATCTCTAATTCAGAACCTCCCTTTCACTCACAAGCCATTCTGCTTCCCTTCGATCTCCACCCTCTGAGAACATCCTGACTTCTCACTGCCATGCTATAGAGAGAGCCTCAAATGTGAGGAGGAACCAGAGAAACAGTAGAGCCAGATGCCTACTGCCACAGGTATTTTGGACATTGTTAGTCAGTCACAATGTGGAGCCATTTGTTCATGTTCAAGCTGGTCGCAGAGAAGATCCTTGGCAGCCATGATTGGATGGAAGGAATTCTTGTTGCAAAGTACCTAACACATCTACATAAATTCTTTCTGATAATGATAAAAGACTTTAGTTGCAAACAAAGTATCTATGTAACCCTAGAAAACTATTTTCTGGATTTTTGTGTGAGATCCACCTAACATAAGAACTCAGCATTAGTGTGGGTAGAGAAATTCACTAATGGGTAGTAAATTAACATCCTACGAATTTGAGAAGCTAATGAATGTCTGAAAATTCGAGTTAGTTACATTTAATTGGAGAAGGACCAAGGATTCCATTTTTTTAATTGCATACAATCTACATACTCCCAATAAATTCCTAGTAAGATAAGGTTAAAAAAAAAAAGCTTTAAAATCTCAAAAAAGGAAAAAAGCCAGTAACTAGAACAAAATATGAAATGAGATTAATAGCATATATGCTTGGCTTTAGAGAATTCTTATATACTCAATTGACTAAAACATCCTAATTAAAGCTGTACATTTTTACAAAACAAAAGCTTCTAAAAGGAAAATAAGAATTAAACATTTATGACTGGAGTTAGTTGTAGTAAGGGATTGGATGTGAGTGTTTGACTGTTCTTTGTGCCTTCAAAGTTCTGCAGAAAATTCTGTCTTCTTTTTAGTTCATCCAAAATGAGTGAATTATTAGATGCCAGACTCTGTGTCCTAAAGATATTAAAAATAATAAAATTATTTTCTTCAGAAGGGGCCTGGATTTCTAATCAAGGCATTATACCTTCATTTGTTACTTTGAAGCAATATAACATTTACTAACACTAAGGTGGACTGATCAAATACCTTAACCTTTAAAAATCTAAAGTGCTCTTTACATTTTAAAAGCTTCTCAATAGCACCTCAATTATTTGCCAGCTGCTTTCCAAGAAGTTCATATTTTCTGAACATCTGTTCTCAGATGCACTATCAAGTACAATCTAGTCAGAAACAATAAGTTCTCTGAAAAACTCTTCTATACAACTGAAGAGACCAGTATCTTGTGTAATTTATTCCTTTTTCGAGAAGTCATACAGAAGGGAAAAGACAACTATATTTTTCATATTGTTCACTATGTTCCTTTCGTAGGAGCTGTAAGCTATGTTAGGCCCTTATTTAACATCTGTCTTGCTTCAGCCAGGTCATGAAACTGTTTGGGCACTTTTCTTTTTTTTTTTTTTGAGGAACATTAGCCCTGAGCCAACATCCATTGCAAATCCGCCTCTCTCTGCTGAGGCAGACTGGCCCTGAGCTAACATCCATGCCCATCTTCCTCCACTTTACACGTGGGACGCCTACCACAGCATGGCCCAACAAGCAGTGCCACATCCACACCCAGGATCCAAACTGGTGAACCTGGGGCCGCCAAAGCGGAACATGCACACTTAACCGCTGCACCACAGGCCGGCCCCGGCATTTTGCTTTTGACATTCCTCTTTTCTCACCTTACCTCCTTTCCATCACTTGTCCATTACATTAAGCTATGTCTCAAAAATGTGTCCTCCAATAAGTCTTCCCACACACAGCCCATCACTCAACTCTACATCTCTTTCGCAGTTATGAAGCGTCTATGCTTTGTTCTTGAGTTTAATCTGTCTGTTTATTGTTTATTCGTCTCCTCAACTACATTCAATTGTAAGCCTCCTAGAGGTAGCAACAACATCTTGTTCATCTCTGTCCCCCTAATCTTTATAACAATTATGGCACATAACTGATATTCAACTGCTATCTTCCCTCCCTTTTCCTCTACTTGTCTTTAAGGATTATAGTTATAAGTCTTTCAAGAAAACCAAATTATAAGCAATTGTTGAGAAATTAAATTTCTCAAGATTTTGCAAATTTAAATTCTCAATTGCATGTCAAGGAGTAATTTCCCTCATCTGATTTGGGTTTTTTTTTTTTTTTTAAAGATTGGCACCTGAGCTAACAACTGTTGTCAATCTTTTTTTTTCCGCTTTTTTTCTCCCCAAGTCCCCCCAGTACATAGTTGTATATTTTAGTTGTGGGTCCTTGTAGTTGTGGCATGCGGGATGCCACCTCAGCATGGCCTAATGAGCGGTGCCATGTCCGCGCCCGGGATCTGAACCAGCGGAACCCTGCTGAAGTGGAGCACGAGAACTCAACCACTGGGCCACAGGGCCAGCCCATGTTTTTGTTTTTGATCTTGCCAGACAGAAAGAAAGGGAATCCATGGCTCGTTGGGTTACACCACCATTGTTTACTTTGGAGACAACATGTTTTGATACTTCAAAGACTTAATATGAATTAAACTATTGTTTTAAGCAGAAAAGATCTGTTCCCCAATAAAGAAGTAAAGATATGTTTTAAAAATGCAGACTTCCAGAAATTTAGCTTAAGTTATAAACAAGCAGAAATGTCTGAAAACATTTATATGGAAAAAAAAAAATCACTGGAGATTGATTTATTATAGCAAAAAATTGGGAAATCTAAATGTCAAAGGAAGGAAAATACTGGTTATATACGTTATTATATACAGACTAGAATACTAGGCAGCCATTAAAAAGAATGAGCTACAGGGCAAATCTTCCTCAAGCAAAAAGAGGAAGATTGAGGGGCCAGCCCATGACCGAGTGGTTCAATTTGTATGCTCCGCTTCTGCATCATGGGCTTTTACTGGTTCAGATCCTGGGCAAGGACATGGCACCACTCATGAGACGTCCCACATAGCACAACCAGGGGACCTACAACTAGAAGATACAACTACGTGCTGGGGGGCTTTGGGGAGAATAAAAGGAAAAAAAGATTAGCAACAGATGTCAGCTCAGGTGTCAATCTTTAAAAACAAAAAAACAAGGAAGATGGGCAACAGATGTTAGCTCAGGGCAAATGTTCCCCAACAACAACAGAAAAAGAAGGATCTATATGTATTGATTGCAGGATATCCATAAGTTAGGCGAAAAAGGAAAGCCACAGCTCTGTATGAGTTGTTAAAAAATAATTACATTCAGGGCCGCCCGGTAGCATAGTGATTAAGTTCGCACACTCTGCTTCAGCAGCCCAGGGTTCGCAGGTTCGGATCCTGGACATGGACCCATACACCACTCGTCAGGCCATGCTATAGTGGTGTCCCACATGCAAAACGGAGGAAGATTGGCACAGATATTAGCTCAGGGCCAATCTTCCTTACACACAAAAAAAATGACTATTATATTTATAAATGCACAGAAAAATTCTGAAAGGTTATATACCAAACCATAACTGTTAACAATGTTTAGGTCACCTCTATGGAATGGGAATGGAAAAGGTTAGGGAGGAACCGGCCCCATGGCTGAGTGGTTAAGTTCACGCACTCCACTTCAGTGGCCCAGGGTTTTGCCAGTTCGAATCCTGGGTGCGGACATGGCACTGCTCATCAGGCCATGCTGAGGCAGCATCCCACATGCCATAACTAGGAGGACCCACAACTAAAAAAAAAAAAAGAAAATACACAACTACGCACCACTGGGGGGCTTTGGGGCAAAAAAGGAAAAATCTTAAAAAAAAAAAGAAAAGGTTAGGGAATAAAGACTTCCAGTTTTACTTTTTACTTTTTGGTATTACTTTACTTTTTCAAAAGGAAGTACACAATAATTTTATATAATAAAAAAACTAATAAAGATATATGCCAAACTTCAAGATGACCGTTTAGAAAACTATTTAATAACATGAGAGGAATGTTCATGATATACTGTTAATTGTAACTACAGTCTAAGCCCAATAGACAAAATATATAGATCAATACGTTCAGACTGAAGTGTTGTAAATATACCAAAAAAAAGGATTTTTAAAAAATATCTAGATGGTAGGGTAATTATAGGTGTTTTTAAAAATACTTTTTAGTACTTCTCAAATGTTCCATTATGATCATATTACTTTTATAATCTGAACAATGTTATTTAAACAAATTGGTATGGAAAATATTAGTGGAAAGTAGCCATATCTCTTCTCAACCTGTGCAGAATCAGGAATCTACGGGAACTCCTCCAACGCTCAGTTCAGGAAGTGCTTGGTTTACAGCAGTTCTTTCCTATTAAGGCTTAGTAGTAAGTGGTGCAAACTTTGGTTCACATTAAAAATAAACTCTACCCTATTATATAAGAGATTTCACTGTAACTTTATACAATTTATTCAGTAAAGGCTGGCAGAATTGTCTCATAAAAAGTTTATTCAGGGGCCTCCCTCTAGGTAACTCACTATACCCTTAATTTCAATAATTCCTATGGGGTAGTGGCTAATCAAACACTTTTGTATGCACTTACCGTGGAGAATCTATTCCACTATCTCCTGCCATGCTATGATTTTCTGTTCCTTCCAAGTGACTATGTTCATGCTGGGTATCCTGAGCCAACACTGGCATACGTGAAGTGTTGAAAAGTTCTAACTTCTGTGTGAACTGTTTGCTCACTTCCTGATTCTGAGCACTCTGACTCCAACTAGTTGGTTTCTTTCCTTTGTCACCAACAGAATCTTGCAGGGTTTCAGCTTCAGAAGTGGCCTTCCTTGTGCTATAGTAATCAAATATACTTCCATTAGCAGATGCTGAGGCCTGTCCACATTTAGCAACACTAGGTTCCTCACCATAGTTAAAACTGGACCGGGTCCCTGAATTGAGGCCACAGCCTTCAGCAGAGAGATCAGCTTTTTGGCTCTCACCTGGGTCAGTGAGCAATCCAGTGGGTTTGTAACATTCATTTCCCTTAAGTACCTGAGGCTCAAACCTATGTATTTTGCTGTTGTACTCAGTCAGAGATCGGTCAGTCACCTTTTGTTTTCCTAAATGATTCCACTTGCTTCTCCCTGGAAAGGAATACTGAATGTGGCCAGGCAGTATTTGACATAAGTCATCATTTTCAGAAAAGTCATCCTCATCTAGATATAATGAACTGCAGGCACCATCATCATCTTCCACTTCATTCTGATACAAGGCCTGGTCATCATCAGAGGGCCATTCATTTTCTAGGCTCACAGTCTCTGCTTTCGGGACAAATGCCTTTCTCACTAGTGTTTCTTCTGAGTCTGTGTCTTGTCTCTCAGGGTGTCTCAAATGGTTCACACCAACTGGGTAATCCAAAAGACCAAGATTTTGGAACTGATGCATTGTTTTATCAATTAATCTACAAGCAGAGGATGCTTGGTCTAAAGAGGAGGAACCTTGTGACGGCAGGACATGTTCTGTTTCTTTTATCTCCTCTAATGTGTTAAAGTGAGAATAATTTTTTCTTAAAACTTTAGGGTTTACCTCATTTTCTCCACCATACACATCATATCTCGACATGCTTTCCCTAAAGGAACAGCATTTACTATCATTTTGCAAAACACCACACTGAGAGTAATTTAAGAGGCAATCCTGAAAGTCATCACTGATAGATTTGACAGTAGAATTATTCACATAAATGGATTCTGCCCTCAGTTTATCACTACATTGTTCAGCACACAGCTGTTTGGCTTCACTTTCCAAGATTCTCGAGGAATCTAAAGACCCTGACCTTTGGAAAGGCTCCCCCTTCAGTCCAACCTGACTGGGTTTCAGATCACTGGTCTTCCGAATGGTGTGCCCTTTGGTAACTGAGCTCCCTCGGTGAGACAAACCCTGGAAAGGATTACTGATTCGCTTTTTGTAAATCAAATGGGAACCTAGCACTGAAGGATTCTCACCAAGTGGTTTCTGAACTCCTGCTTCATTTGGGCTCTTAATTCTGGGGGTGGACTGTGTAGGGAGGAGCGTGGGGCCTTTCTCCAGCCTAATGCTTCCTGGCTGAGGCTCACTTCCCTGACTCCTGCCTTTGTGTCTATCCCTATGAGAATGGCCCCGCCTTTGAGGCTTTGCAGACCGGCCCTGCCTCTTCTTAACTCCCTCTTTTGAAGGATATTTATGTTTGACTGTCAGTATATCAGTGGAAGTGCCCTGACTATTATATTTTTTCTTTTCTTCATATTTTTGCATTAGGACGGTATGTCTGATTAAGTTGTCAACAGTCAGAACAGGATTAATTCGTTTGATTATCTCATGTTCGATGTCTCGAGGGATATTGTCCAAATTATCTTCATCTCGGACAGGCCATTCTTCTGGTGGGAACTGGGCAGAGAAACTGCTGTGCTCTGTTCTGGACTTCTCCTTTCTGGATATACTGCGCCAGAAGAGGCTAAAGCCAAACTTCTTGCCTTTTTCTCTGTCTTTTGTGTATGGTAAAGGTTTGGTTCTCTCACAGACGTGATTCTCCTCAGACAGTGAAACCACTCGACTCTGTACCAAAGATTTGGATTCCCCAAGACCTTTCTGGCCTTTTCTAGTCACTTCTGCAGCAGCTGGTGGTTCCTGTACTTCTAGAGTGCACACTTCAGGGAAACACCGGCAAGACTGACAATGGGACACGGAAGCAACATTTTCTTTGGCTAACTCTGCACAGCTCTCCATGCTCACCAGATATGTAATACAAGTTGGCGTCGGGTGACTTTTATCTGACAGGACTCTCTTATTTTCCTGGGGGGTTGTATTTGTGATGAAGTAAGTATGAGGAGTAACTATGAAGTATCCTTCTCCAGTGTGATAAATCTTCCTTTCTTTAATCAGAATCCCCAGAGTGGTATGGAGAATATCTTGAGATGGAACTGCAATGCCTAAAACAAATAAAAATTTTAAAACTGACAGATTTTGAATAAGAAACATGTTAATGAGTGAAATCAGTAACTCAGAAATGACCACACATTTGTTTGATGAACACAGAGCTAACTGTAACACAATATTTATAATTACAATGCCAAAGAAGCATTAATAATCATAATTTAATTGAATAATAGGAATATAATTTGTCCACACAAAACACATGGCTAGGTTAATGTTTCAGTACAGGAAAAAAATCTGAGTTCACTCAAATACAAACACAAAGTTATACAACCCCATTATAAATTTAAATTTTGACTAAGGAAAGCATTCTTGACAGCAAACCATGGGAGTTTTTGAAAACCAGTCTCACAGCTTAAGTCTTAACAGGAATCTATAGAGAAAATGAAACCAATCTGCTTGGGTGAGGGCAAACTACCCAACATGTGGATTACAGTGGTTTTTCAAACTGAGACAGTAACAAATAATTTTAAAAGAAATTCGCTTTTCCAAATAGCAGGATTCAAAATTATATTGGTATTGTGAAAATAATGTTAAAAATGTTTTATATAACACTGGAAAAAAATACATCAATATGTTAACATAGGTTTCCTTTGGGTGGTGGTACTGTAAGTGGTTACTTTTCTATATTTCCTGGATTTTTCTACAATAAATATATTTGTGTTATGATGGGAAAAATAAAAAATACTGTTCTACATTCATGCAGAATGAGATCAACATATGCTAATGTGGAAAGATCTCCAATATGTTGTGGATTTTTTTTGAGGAAGATTAGCCCTGAGCTTATCTGCTGCCAATCCTCTCTCTCTCTCTCTCTTTTTTTTTTTTGCTGAGGAAGACTGGCCCTGAGCAAACATTTGTGCCCATCTTCCTCTACTTTATATGTGGGACACCTGCCACAGCATGGATTGCCAAGTAGTGCCATGTCCACACTTGGGATCTGAACAGGTGAACCTCAGGCCACCAAAGTGGAATGTGCATGCCGAAGTGGAACGTGTGCACTTAACCACTGCGCCACCAGGCCGGCCCCTCCAATATGTTTTTAAGTTAAAAAGGGAAAGGTGGAGAGAATGTATAGAATGATCTAACTTATGTTATAAAAAAGGATACATATACTCAAATACAATTTATGAAAGTATACATAAGAAGCTATAAACAACAGAAGGTGTCATCTCGGGGAAGTGGCAATGAAGAATAGGAGGCGGGGGGAGAAGACGAACATTTCCTTTTTGGCTTTGCACCCCCTTCTACAGAGTCTGATTTATTTATTGCCATAAGTATTATTTTTAAAAAGGTCATATGGAAAGTAAAAGAAATACCCTTATCAAGTTTGTTGATGTAGGCCTTTGCCTGGCATGGCTCTAATATATAGTTCTATAATAGAAAAAAAATTGGATATCACCCAGTTTATTATATGTTTAAGATAATTTGTAAACAGAAACCAAACACATGCAATGAATAGAGCAAATACTCTACCTGGGTAATGTTTCATCAAATGCTCCACCAGTGATTCTTGCGTTACTACAATCTGAGCGGCATTCATATCAGATATAACACAGCAAAGAACTTCAGCCAGAGGTACAAACTGAGACTGAGCGACTGGATTCATTTGCACTGGAAAGACATCACCTAAAGTGGAGATTAAAAAAAAAAACAGGAAAGGTGATAAATTTGATGTAGTATAAAATATTTGGAATTAGTGAATCGAGGATAGTTATAAAGACTGAATAGCAGGTGGAATTGCTATTCTCTCCTCAGTCTTTATTCAGAATCTGTTAACATGACATGCACAGTGATAGAAACTATGGAAGAAAAAGGTTTACCTTGTGGTCCCTACTTTTAAGAAGTTTGTAGTATTTGTCACTACTTTACAAGCAAGAGATAGTAAGTCTCCATATGAAAGGCACAAAGTGCTCTCAGAGTTCAGGTCAGACAATGCTTGTATGGCAATTAACATCTTTCAAAGCATTTTTTTCACATTAGCTATAAGAGACAGGCAAGGATGGAATTATTTCTTTATTTAAAATATATAAAGCCATAGAGGGGCTGGCCCCGTGACCGAGTGGTTAAGTTCGCGCACTGCGCTTTGGCAGCACAGGATTTCACCAGTTCAAATCCTGGGCGCGGACACAACACCACTCGTCAGGCCATGCTGAGGTGGCATCTCACACACCACAACTAGAAGGATCCACAACTAAAATATACAACTATCTACTGGGGAGATTTGGGAAGAAAAAGCAGGAAAAAAAAGATTGGCAACAGTTATTAGCTCAGGTGCCATCTTTAAAAAAAAAAGCCATAGAAAGCTCAAGTAATTGTCCCAAGGTCTAAATGCAAATGAAGTAACAGAAATAAGTCTTTTGACTCCTAATCCAGTATTTTCATCATGAAAAATTAAAAATATAAGAGGTACCTGAAAGAAAAGACTACATAACTGTAAATAAAAGTCCAGTGGGTAGCCCAGTGGTGCAGTGGTTAAGTTTGCATGTTCCACTTCTCAGGGACCCGAGGTGCACAGGTTTGGATCCCAGGTGCAGACACGGCACCGCTTGGTAAAAGCCATGCTGTGGTAGGCATCCCACATATAAAGTAGAGGAAGACGGGCATGGATGTTAGCTCAGGGCCAGTCTTCCTCAGCAAAAAAAGGAGGATTGGCAGATGTTAGCTCAGGGCTAATCTTCCTGGGGGGAAAGTCCATCAAGTTAACAACTTTACAGACACCCCCATATCTACCTTCAGAGGAAGTCTCCGTATGGGCCCCTTCCAGAGTTAATGAAACTCTTGAGATTTTTTTCTGATAAAATGCTTAAACAGCCAAGGGGAAACTAAAATTAAAAATTTTAGAGTTGTTTAATATTGCCAGAAATATTTACTGTTTGACCCCAGCTGAAAACTGGTAAGATATTTAGAAGGATTTATTTTTTTGTAGCTCTATGGTCAAAAATTGGCCAAATTAAAATCTGATATTCAGAACCTGATAGGAATTTTTTATAGGCCTTCTTGCCTAGGCCAAAATAAACTGTATACTCAGAGGGAGAGAAGCAAATTGGTGATGATGTAGTTGGACAGGCAGATCAACCTATGATGTCATTTAAGCTACAACCCAATTTCTGAGGAATTGAGAGCAACTGTCCTTATCTTACAAATATTTGCAAAACTGGAAATGCAGCTCTAGAGCAATTCAGATTCTACCCATTCCCTCTCACCAATTCCAACACCTCCTACATTTATCTCAAAAGGCCTGTAGCCTCTCTAGAAACTCTTACTTAGACCAACCCCAATTCACAAGACTGAAGGGGGACAGAGAGGCAAATGGCTATAGATGTGCCCTTGCCCAAAATTGAGCATCTTTAAAGTCTCCTCCACAAATATTAGTTGGAAAAAAAAAAGTTTTAGCCACCTAAACAGGTAATCTTAATTTATTCCATCTGCCAGAAACAAAATTTGGATCCAACTATACTTTTATAACTAGTGAGCTTTGGATTACTGTACCTGATTTACAGCAATTTTAAAACAATAGCTATGGTGTCTCTATGTACGTGTGTCTATATATACATATGTTATAAATGTGTGATATTTTTCTACCTCTGGATGGTATTATCAAATTTAATTTGTAGAGAGCTCTACTTAATTGGCTTAAAAACAAATAAGCACTATATAAATTGAGTATACTCTCAAAAATATAACTGAGGGGCCCAGCCCCGTGGCCGAGTGGTTAAGTTCCCGCACTCTGCTGCAGGCGGCCCAGTGTTTCGTTGGTTCGAATCCTGGGCGTGGACATGGCACTGCTCATCAAACCACGCTGAGGCAGCATCCCACATGCCACAACGAGAAGGACCCACAACGAAGAAATACAACTATGTACTGGGGGGCTTTGAGGAGAAAAAGGAAAAAAATAAAATCTTTAAAAAAATTTTTTAAAAGTATATATATAACAGAAATTAATCCAGGGGCTGGCCCAGTGACATAATGGTTAAGTTCACATGCTCTGCTTCTGCGGCCCGGGGTTCACGAGTTCGGGTCCCAGGTGCAGACCTATGCAGCGCTCATCAAGCCAGGCCATGGTGGTATCCCACATACACAAATAGAGGAAGACTGCCACAGATGTTAGCTCAGCAACAATCTTCCTCAAGACAAAAAAAAAAAAAAGAAACTAATGCAAATGAATTTCAGGATCACGTGATCCAGGAAAATATTCAATATTAAAGCTAATTTAAGTTTGTCAGTTTTATTAAAATAGTCACATCTTCAAAGTTATCAATATTGGATATAATGAAAACATGCAACTTTTATTCTACCTGGGTTGTTAGTCAAACAAGCTCATGTTATCTGTTACAGAATTTGCCAGCAAGGAAAAACTAAGACGATGGCGAACTGCTTTAATGTCCCATGAGAATTTCATAAATAATCTAAGTACGATTGTCAAGAACAAATGAATTATATAGACGTTAATGCAGTAAAAATTTTTAATTGCAATAATTATGGTTTGTGGTATGTATACTTAAAAATAACTTCAAAACGTTTTGGCAACTTGAAATTTAGAGTTTTGCTAAGTTAAATTAAATGATGGGAAATTCACTAAATTCCTAGATCATTTCCAGATGAGATAAAATATTAAGCATTATTGGCTTTTTTTTTTTAAAGACTGGCACCTGAGCTAACTTGTATTGCCAATCTCCTTTTTTTTTCTTTTTCTTTTTCTTCTCCCCAAAGCCCCCCAGTACATAGTTGTATACTCTAGTTGTGCGTGCCTCTGGTTGTGCCATGTGGGATGCCGCCTCAGCGTGGCCTGATGAGCAGTGCCATGTCCACACCCAGGATCTGAACTGGGGAAACCCTGGGTCGCCGAAGTGGAGTGCATGAACTTAACCACTTGGCCACGGGGCTGGCCCCTATTGGCTTCTTATTACAGAAAAACTAAAAGATGTTTAGATCTATTAGTAAATATGTCTTGTACTATGTTAAAAAAAGTTACGCTATGAGAAAATGTGTTTTCAGTAAAAAAAAAAGGAGGGGCAAAAGAAATGGAAATATTTTTGTTAAAAAAGTAAATTTGTTCTAAAGTAAAAAGTTGTGGAAAAGAAGAAAGGACAAATTCTGAATGTAAAAAAGAAAGTTATGGGAGGTTTGTGGAAGAGGAACCCTGAGAAAAGAGTTTTGTGGCTAAGATAGGAACAAATTTAATTAAGTAAACTAGTTTTAACATCAAAAGTAAGCTGGAGCAAAATTAGAATTTGGTTTTCTATTAAAATTGTAAGGTTTTCTTGGGCTTTTAGTCTGCTCTTGATAAAGAGATTATGAAAGTTTTTTCTTTACCTTTGAGTGGCCTACCTAAATGGAGGGATATTATGTTTTATCAAAATAATTTCCTGTATTGTTTTGATCAGATCTTTAATTACAAGAGCTAAGTTTTTTCTTACAACCATGTAACTTCCTGAATTTGCCTGAAAGTCTTTAATTCTCACCATGGTTAAAAGGATAACTAAACATTGTTTCACAGTGAACTATGATCCTATTTGACCAAGTGTTTTAAAACATTTTGATATTTTTTATGAACTTCCCAAAATCAGATTCTAAATAAAGTCTTTTTGACTTCTTGCTAACTTTGGGATTTTTCAGAGGATCCCTGAAACATCTCATAAGATTTGTTCTCTCTCCTTATAAAAAGAAAGATATTAGGAGCCAGCCCCACAGCCAAACGGTTAAGTTCATGTGCTCCACTCCGGTGGCCTGGGGTTCACCAGTTTGGATCCTGGGCGTGTTTAGCTCAGGGCCAATGTTCCTCATCAAAAAACTTTTCAAAAAAAAAGAAGGATATTAAACAAATTAGGCTTATCTGATATGTTAAATTACATGGGAAGCTTTGTCAAATAAGTGATGATAAACCTTCTTGGGTTATATTGTGTGGGTGAATATTATTAATATCAATGTTCTAGAAATTATACGAAATTTTAAAAATTCTCCTATGTCCTGGTATAATATTATCACTTATAAGTCTAGTTACTATCTTAAAATGTGTATGTCATAGGGGCCGGCCCCATGGCCGAGTGGTTAAGTTCACACGCTCTGCCGCGAAGGCCCAGGGTCTCGCCGGTTCGGATCCTGGGCGCGGATGTGGCACCGCTCATCAGGCCATGCTGAGGTGGCATCCCACATGCCACAGCTAGAAGGACCCACAACTAAGAGTATACAACTGTGTACTGGGGGGCTTTGGGGAGAAAAAGGCGGAAAAAAATAAAATCTTAAAAACAAAATGTGTATGTCATAAAAATAACCAAGTTTGTCAATTGCATTATAATGTTAAGTCTTTTGTCATTTATGGATAGTTACGGTTTAATGATCCCTTTGCAAAAATGTTTCATCTTCAGGGAGATTCATGGAAAGGACTGTGACACTTACTCCAGAACACAGGTTTCTGATAAACTTTCAGATCATAAAACTGAACTGGGTAAGAAATTACAGAACTCTAACAGAGAGACTGATGGCTTCATAAAACTGCTAACAAAAGATCAAGAATAAATATTAATTACGTCGGACTACATGAACTGAGGAGGATGCTAATGTTTTGTTTTTCCAAACTTAAAGTAATATTTTCTCTTAGGCTATCAACAATTTGGTAAGATATACCTTTGTGAACAAAGAAGGAACATTTACTTTTTCTCCCTACCTGATCCCTGCAGAATTCAGAAACTGAGTGAATATTCTTATTTTCATTTATATAAATAATCAGGCCAAGTTTTAATACAAACAAATTAGTTTTACTGTGATTATCTTTGGTTAAAAAAAAATGAGGGTAACTGTAGAGAGAAGAATTATGTTTGCACCTCTGTAGATATTAGACACCAGTTCCACTAACTGCCTTTGAGATTTCATTATCTACCTGTAGACTGGACTCTCATTGACTGTTCACGGTACCCCCTTTTGGAAAACATAAATTCACTCATAAGTCACCTGCAGATCAATGTCTATTGGTATGCAAACTTCTACTGATTCCTTGTTGTCTTATGCTAGTATAACCAGCTCTCTAATGTCTTATGCTCAAGCCTATCATCAACAGGTTAAAGAAGCTTTCCTGGATCCCAATTTGAAGGATCCTGTTGGGCACAGTCTAGAGCCTAGTGACTGGGTATTCTGGAAGCATCATCAGAGGAAGACAGCCCTAGAGCCCCATAGGAAAGGACTTTACCAAGTGCTCCTGACCACTGGCACTCCTGCAGAACTAGAAGGCATTGAACCTTGGAGACACATCTCACAGCTAATGAAGGCTCCACCTGAGATCTGCTCCTGTATAAATGCTGGAGACCTCCAAATCTAATTGATGAGGAAGAAAAGCAGCCGACATTAGAGGCAGACAGCTTTCCCAAGATGGCTGGACCAGGTCTATACTTTGTAATCACTGTTGCTTCTCACCTTATTTTCTCCCTCTCTTTCTTGGAAAGATAATACTCTTATTGGCATCTCCCAATCTATTAAAAAAGGGGAAAATCTTTCTGACTATTGAATTTGTCATCAGTAGCCTCATTCTGTACATGAATCTAGAGAATCCTTTAGTGCATTTAATTACCAATCTGTCTACCATTCCTCCCCAATTCCTTGTGCTATGTGTCTAGAACTTCTCACCTAACTAATCAAACCTCCAGAGACTTAAGAGAGAACATTTGTAACTGTTGTAAATACTTCTTGGTTTGCTTGGGTAAACACCTTTGGCAAGCTAGAGTAAGAACAGAATTCAGGCACAAGCCAAATGGTTAAATGCAGAGCCCACTGACATCCAGTCTTTCTTTGATCTCTTTAGCTGGCTGCCCTCATCTCTTTAGCTGCTTGATTCAGGTCCATTCTTCAATTCGGACTTAGCATTTCATTTGTTATTATAGTAATTCTCATTGTAAAACTTTGTCTCCTCTGTATAGCTCGATGTTATAAAAACACCACTCGAATAATGGACACTCAGGACTTTGAAATGATTACTAAGGCTTATGAAACTTCACAGAACGACAGAAGATGTTTATCCTTAAAAAGACTTGAAAGGAGAGCTTTATTCCGCTCTGCGCTCTTGTTGCTCAACCATGTTCTAAAAACTCCTAAGGAAACCACGTTCCCTCCTGGGTGGGACATGACTACCAGGAATGAACCTTCCTGGAGATGAGGGACCAGTGATGCTTTGATGGCTGACGAGCAATGTTTTCCAACAGTTGATCAGCAATGCTTCCCAGTATTTGATCAGCAATGCTTTTGGAAAGATATTGATCAAAAGGGAAAAATGTGAAAGATGACATGAGTGGAGCCATATTAAAACAGAGCTGGAGCAGCCATTTCAGAGGAATTGTCTTGCACATCTTGTTTTCTTCCAAACTGGACCAAACCACCAACATTCCAAGAAGTCAATAAGGACAAGAATATCTTGTTTGTGAGGACTGATGAAATTGGACTTTAGCTGATGACTGAATCACTGGCCAATCAACAAAGTACAAATCTAGCCTTAACTCATCTAGCACCAGTGGACTTTTCTTTAATACAACTTCATCTTCCTCCCTTTTCCCCATAAAAACCCTGAGCCCCTCTCCTGTAATCAGGACACTATTTGGGTTTCTACCTGAATCTGTGCTCCCTAAACTGCAATTCTTTCATCCCAAAATAAATGCTTCTCTGCCTCTCATTTGGCTCTTTATTTTTAGGTTAACAATATCTATAATTATTTCAAAATAAAAGTTAAAAACATTTTCAGAAAGCACTACTTTTAGTTAACAAGCAGAAATGTATGAGAAACAACTTTTTTCCTACATTTTTTTAAAATTCCAAATAACTTTTTAAAAAGAATCCTAACACTGCTTCCAGATCCAAAGACATTCTTAGAAATTTTATTCATTAATTCCTACCACGGTGTGAGATGTGATTTTAAAAGAGTAAACAAATCTATCAACTAGAAAGACAAATTGCCCTTTTTTCTCCTTAAAAGTAATACAACTATATGTCAGCTGCATTTTAGAGAACATGTTAAATTGCATTTAACCTCTGCTTTGGAGCTTCCTCTAGACAAAGCCTAGAGAAAGGTTCTCAACGTGTCTCCTTCACAGCCGTTGCTAAGACACGTCTTCAGGTGCGTAAATCATCAGGAGATTTTTGTGCAGAAAAGCAGAGTAAACCCTGATGGGAACATTTGTGACAGAGTGGGGAATCATTTTTAAGCTACAGCCACAGATTGTTTCAGTTACTTCTGCATTTCTTGGGTTTTTGGAATAGTTAAAATACAAAAATTAACTTTCTCTGTTAAAGATCCCACTTACAGATGTAACCAGACTTCCCAATAAAAGAAGGCTAGCTTTTTGGCTTTATCCTCAACCACTATGGAGTAACGGAAGAGCACCCTTAAGTCCAAGCCTGCTGTGGACCTCTGTCTGACCCTTGAGCTGGAGCGGAGATGAGAAGGCTAGGAGAGGCTGTGGGGCAGAGTAAACAGCTCACAACAATGTGCTCTCTGTTTAGAGTCTTGTACTCTTGGTGCTGGGGAAATGAGAAAAGTGTTTAGGCTGAAAGACCGGTTTCACAAAAAATACCAACAAAGGAGAACCATATAGATTTGGGCCTGCTACATTTAACGCCACCTTTTCGCAAAGGACATTTTTGTTAATTTATTGATACCTTGCTGTGTTTCCAAAGTTAAAAATATTTTGGTATATAATTTTTTTTTAATTTCCAAGCTATGATGAGGCAAATTACGATGAGTTTTAAAACAATTTTTCTTTAAAAGTCCACCTTTTTGGGAGGAAAAAATAGTGGAAGGCAAATGTATGTAGCATGTAGACACCCAACCAGCAAATGAAAACGTAAAGCTCTTAACTATCAGAAGCTGATGAGGGCCAGCCTGGTGGCACAGCGGTTATGTTCGCATGTTCTGCTTCTCGGCAGCACAGGGTTCACCGGTTCAGATCCCGCATGCAGACATGGCACCACTTGGCAAAAAACCATACTGTGGTAGGCGTCCCACATATAAAGTAGAGGAGGATGGGCATGGATGTTAGCTCAGGGCCAGTCTTTCTCAGCAAAAAGAGGAGGACTGGCAGTAGTTAGCTCAGGGCTAATCTTCCTCAAAAAAAAAAAAAAAAAAAAAGCTGATGACAGGGGCCGGCTCCCCAGCCAAGTGGTTAAGTTCGCGTGCTCTGCTTTGGCGACCCAGGGTTTCACCAGTTCAGATCCTGGACATGGACATAGCACTACTCATCAAGCCATGCTGAGGCGGTGTCCCACACGCCACAACTAGAAGGACCCACAACTAAAATATACAACTATGGACTGGGGGGATTTAGGGAGAAAAAGCAGAAGGAAAAAAAAAAGCTGATGACATTCAGTAAAGTCCAGGGCAGGCCCCTTATAGCTTGGGATCCTAAAATGTGACTACAATCAGCCTCCTGTGTGAGGGACATAAATTCACATAACCCAGGCAATCAATCCCGGCCCCCTGGTGCCTAATGACAGTGGCCTAGAAGGCCCCTGGCCAATAGGAGCAGAACCCTGGAAAAGTGTGGCTTTGCTCCTGGAGTTGGTGACAATAGCTCAACAATAACCCGGTGCAATCAAAGACCTCATCAAAATTCTGAGGAAAAGGGGTGGTTTCCTTATGTCAGGGCACAAAGGCCTCCTCCATATGCCTCAAGTGGAAGGCCTCTAGAATAATACCCTATCCTGGCTGTTTTCTATCAGCGAAGAAAAGCGGCTGAAAGAGACATTTCCTGGCCAATTCATGAGTCGTGAATACTCATGCCCCATTGCAAAATGGTAAAAGGGACCTTCATGACAAATATGGATACAGCAAGATTGCCTTTCACCAGGCCTAGAGAAGGCAGCTGGGGTAGACCAAGCAAACCCTCCCTGAGACTGCAGAGAAATCTTCGACCAGGGCCACTGAACTCCTAAATCTGCCAGTTACAGAGCATCAGCTGGAAGCTTTAGGAAAATTAAAGCAAGCCTAAACTTTGCACTGTCATAAATGGGAGCGCTGGTGTCAGCACAGTGGCCTGTCCAGCAAGGTTATCTTCCCCAGGGCTGGTGGGTGTGGGGAGCACAGGCCAACAGAGGTGTGACAGTGATCGGTCCCAGCACCTAGTGAAGATCTGAGGCAAGGGCAGCAACCCCTGAGTTCAAATGATGTATTCACTCCACGTCTTGAAGGTGATTATCAATTAGTTTAAGGTGAGGTTTGGTATCACAACCATTTTAGAGGAAACAGCCAGATGCAAGAAAGCACGTGACCTCAGGTGTCCAGGTGAGAAAGGCAGAAACAAAATCACTAACTATCGTGCAGTACTTTCATTTATATTTTTAAGGCATCTAAACAAATTCCAAGAGGGCCCCCTCATGGAATCTAAATTCTGACATTTGAATTCAGGGGGTCGCATTTGATTTTAAGGTCCATAAGAGACTGTGCTACCAAATATGCAAAACAGAGGAAAGATTTCTTTGGAAATCTGGAAAGCATCCACATGAGAACTTTGTTGTGTCATACTAAAATGTGAATTTGCAATAAAATTCTAGGCAAAACTAATCCTTACATTACTTATTTCACATTCAAAACAAAATTTTCTCCACTATAAAAATGTTTAGTCCCTATACAAGTGTGTTTACGGACTCTGTGCTGGGCAGTCTGCCAGAAATTCATGCATTATTGACCTTCAAACGGTTTAACTGAGCCGCTCAAACTCAGCTAATTACCCGGACACATGAAATCCGAGACCGTCTTTCTGGGCACCTGTATTGAATCACTGTGGGAAAGGTATCATCTGCGTGCATTAGAGATGACAATAGAGCCTGAATGAAACAGCCTGCAGATACACTCATGTTTAATCAAAAAGGATGTTTTGTTCTAAGTAACCCAAGAAGCTTCCCTGATTTTAAACCACACTTTCACCCAATACAGAATTTCCAAGTTTCTTTAACATTAAAATTAATCTGGAACTTTTTAAAAGATGAAAGCATCTTGTAACAAAGTGCATCTTATCAGAGATAAGAGGCTGTGCAAAAATTTCCATGGCTTTAAATAATTAGATCTATTGTGCTATAATTTTAAATAGGTTCAGAAAAGCAAACAAAATGGGAACAAAAAGAAGAAAGGTTTCAGGCCAGCAAAACCAAGCCCCCTCTCCATGCCTCCCTTTTATTTTAATAAAATAAAAGAATGCAAACACTTTCCTCCGCATTTAGAAACAAAAGAGTACCAAGACTCAGAAACCGGCTGTAGATCTAAGGGTCGTCGGTTATCTGCCACGGAGGCTGAAATCCCTTCTCAAGCACAGTGTGTTTATTTTGGACTCCTGGACAGACGGCTTCCCTTCTGGGAATGCCCTCTGTTGATAAAGCTAAAGGCTTCCCTCAGAAGGCTGGGCTGTTAAACAGCAGGAACCCTTAGCGCTACCTTCTTTAATAACCACACTTCAACCTGTCAGGATTAGTAAATCAGCAGCCTTTTCTTTTCAAGCAATACGTCCACTAATGTCGACTATCAGTTGAGGGGGAGAGGCCTTGGGCCATTTATGACGGGACCCCACGATTTGGTTGTCAGACACGTGGATATGTGGAAAAGACACAGAGATGGCTCTGCTTCAGGGAGCCCCTCCAGCCTCTGGCATCCTTCCCCCACGACCACCACCCTCACTTCGGGTAGAGAGGCAGGGACACCTGGCTGGGAGGGAAGGATGCGAATGACTCAAATCAGCTGATTTTTTAAAAACACTAAAACTCATTCACACTCAGCCCCAAAGCCCTCCAGCCCCAAAACTTCCACTTTGGATACGTTAACGACTTTATCCAGGTGTGTTAGTTTGCTAAGGCTGTCAAAATAAATTACCATAAGCTTAATGGCTTAAAATAACACAGATTTCTTATCCCACAGTCTACAGGTCAGAAGTCCGGTGGGTTACTCTGCCGGGTCTCGCAGTCTGGCTGTGACCGGAGGCTCTGCGGAGAAATCTGCTTCCATGCTCATTCAGGTTTTTGGCAGAATTCAGTTCCTTGTGTTCGTAGGACTGAGGACTGAGGTCCCCATTCTCTTGATGGCTGTCAGATGGGAGCCTGTCCTCAGCAACTTAAAGCCACCTGCATTTCCTGTCACGCTGCCCCCTCCATCCTCAACACAGCACCAAGTCTTCTTCACACTTCAATTCTCTCTGACTTGCTCTCCTGTTGCTGTGTGTCTGCTTCCAGCCAGAGAAAGCTCTCTGTTTTGAAGAGTTCACGTGATGAGATGGGCCTACCCAGATAATCCAGGATAATCTGGCTCAAACCTATAACCTAATGACATCTGCACAGTCCCTTCTGCCGTGGAAGGGAACACATTCCTAGGTTCCAGGGATCCGGAGGTGGACATCTTCGGGGGCATTCTGACTACCACAGCAGGAATGAAAGGGGCAGGAACAGCGGAGGAGAGGCACAGGTGGTAAACCGGTCGGCCCTGCGTCTCCGTGGCTGTGCAGGAGAACAGCCTTTCTCTGCCCTCCAGGCAAACCTGGGACTAACCCAGATCCTGCTATGTGGCTCCGAGTGAGGAAGCCACCGCTTTTCTCTGGGTCTCAGTTTCCTTGTCTGTAAGTGTAGGGCTGGGCTAGATCAGCATTTCCTAAAACGTGTTCTGTGGAAAATTCGTTCCACGAAATGCTCTGCAAGAAAAGGGTCCCAAGGCCAAAGGTTTGAGAAATGCTGCTTGGAGCCACAGCGGCCTTGTGAAAGGCTCTGAGAGCTGTGACAGACGACCTAGTTTACTGACGCCAACGTTCCTCAATCATATTTGGCAACAATCTCTTTTTGCCAATACCCATTATTACCCTTCAGCTGTGACATCTCTCCATTCAAACCGGCCTCTTCTTGGGCCGGCCCCGTGGCCGAGTGGTTAAGTTTGTGCGCTCCACTTCGGCAGCTCACGGTTTCACCGGTTCGGATCCTGGGCGCGGACACGGCACTGCTCATTAGGCCATGTTGAGGCGGCGTCCCACATGCCACAACTAGAAGGACCCACACCTAAAATACACAGCTATGTACTTGGAGGATTTGGGGAGAAAAAGCAGAAAAAAAAAAAGGATTGGCAACAGATGTTAGCTCAGGTGCCAATCTTTAAAAAAAAAAAACACCTGGCCTCTCCTTGAATAGTCTACTTTCTCATTGCTGTGACCTTGTCCGTTTCCTCCACCGAAAGCACTTATTCCCACACCTCAGTGTTTCCTGTCATGAAGTCCTGTCACGAAGACTGGCTCAAATGCCATGAACTGTTCTCTGATCCCATCAGCTGAAGATATATTCTCCTTCCTACACAGAACACTTAAGAAACACTTAACGAGTGGCTGCCACAGTTTAGCCTTGGCCACTCACGGTACATTGATAGTATAATAGCACAGTCCTTCAAGCATTCCTTATCCAGCAAATATTTATTGAGTACCTACTATATGCCACTTACTGGGGATACAACGGTGAACAGGACACAGTCCTTGCCCTCGAGGGGCTCCTATTCTAGTGGAAGAGTGGTGGTTGGAGGCAATCATAGCTCAACGTGAGGGCGGTAATTGGTAGGCCTGGGACTTAGCATTCCTGGGCCCCTCTCCTGAATGCCAATTGCAGAAGTTTGTGGATGCCTGGGCAGGACTATCATGAGGAAGAAAAGCCAGGCTTGTCCCTGTGGGGCCTTGGAGTACCTAAGGCAACACGGGATGATAAAAGGAGCCCTGGAGTTGGTCAGGCTCAAATCCTCCATGTCCACTGACTGACTGTGTGGCCTCTTCGAGTATTCATTAGTGACCTCAACCATTCAAGACAAATAACAGTGTCGAGCTCAAAGGTTATTGCGGGAAAACATCCAGAAGTACCTGGAATAGGATTTGACACACATCAGTTCTTCTATTGATATCAGCACTCTAACTTTTCTTCCCAAATTAGGGATATTAAACTTGATCATCCCTTGTTCATGTCAGTATTAGTACTTTTAGGGCACTGATTCTGCACATGGACAGATTCCGCAGCCAATCCTGACTTTTCTTTTCCCAAATCCCGACACTAGTCCTGCCCATGATCTTCTCTCCATCCGGGAGAAAACAATTTATGTTGGTAAAGCCTACTGCTAGCCCTGCATCATTTCTGAGAGGCATACCTCAGCGGTCTATTCTATTCAATAATATTTTATCATGACTCCTTGTGACAACTACTGTAGGTTGGCACATTTAACACACATTCCCAATCACCTTTTTCCTTGCTTTCCTCTAGTGTGGAGGCAAGAAAGCATAATACTCAATTTCCCAGACTTACTGAAAACTAGTGGACATGTGACATCATTGTGGTCAAGAAAATAAAGGGAGTCAGCTGCCACTGCCAGGAGAAGAGACCTCACAAGGAAAAAGGCCTTCCTTCATCTTATGAAGAGGATGCAGCCATCTTGTGACCATGAAGTGACATGCATGATGTCAAAAGACCACCAAGGAAGGCAAAGCAGAAAGAACAAACGAACCCAGGTGTCCAACAGCCTTGCTGAGCCACTGTGCCTGGCCCCAGGCTGCCAACCTCCAAACTTCTTGTCATGAGACAAATCTACCCTTCATTTCTTCATGCCATTTTTAGAAGGTTTTCTATAATCTGCCACAAAACACATCTCTAACCAAAATACTTAGTCAAGGGCATTTGACATTTATTTCCTCTTCATATTTTCTGCTGTGAGTAAAATGTTTGTCTTGCTGAGGGCCTGATTAAAGCTTCTGGATCTTACACCAGCTGGATGCTTTTATTTCAGCCCCTTAACTGCTGTGAAGCTAGAATGCCACACTGATGGTATTTACAGAAAAGGTGTCAGGGTTCCTGCTGCTTTACCCATGTCATCTCCAGCCTGGGATACGCTGGGAAAAGAACAAGATGCAGAAGCTTTAGCTAGTATTGCTAATGTTTAACTGCTTGGGGAAATCTGTACTAAAAAAATTACAATAGGCACTCTCCCATGAATGAGGAGGATTTCTTATTGCATGTACAAATCACATAGGGGAAGATAAGAACAGTCACAGCTGTACAGCTCGCTCTCAAAATGGGGATCTACAGTTACAGCCCTGAGAATGGGATGCCTTTCAATCTGTCCTGAAAGGAAGGCCTGTGAAATGGAGCCAATAAGTCAGTATCACCGTTAACATCAACGTAAGATTAACTCAGGATTTAAAGAGGCAAATAATGAATAACCCCACTCTTATTTCAGGGGTGGATAATCCCTGCCTTTTGTTGAAGAAAGTTGCCTTTGGTCCTGAAAGAGCCTGGATCCACCTGGGCCCCAGGTCTCTCCAGCTGGGTCTGCGTGGTGGTGGATTAGCCCAGCAGAGGCCGCCTGCTCCAGTGAAGACGGAAACTGGGAGAGGACTCTACTTTGCATCATGAGATAAACACACATCATGCTGCCTTTTACTCTAGACTATACACACACACACATACACTTTACCAAAAAGCATCACAAAAACTGCAGCCTTGCCAACTCCTCTCCTACTGAAGGGGGCGGGGGGTTGGGTGACCCAAAATAACGAACAGGACGTGCCCTGGAACCCAGGGAGGCTGGTGCACGCCCACAGGTGCTCCCCATGCCCTCTCAGCAGGGCTGCTCTGCCCAGTCAGCCGCCCTCGCTCCCACCTCTGAACCACTCTTCCCCAGTCTGGAAAGCATCACTGAGTTTCTGCATCAATGGTCTCTTTCTCTCCTCCCAGACTGTCTGCCGTGCTCCGGCTGCTTTCAAGTTGATTACAGACTCTTCTGGCTTCCTGAAATATTAACTTTTAAAAGATAAAAGCCACTCCAGGGATACAATTCACATAAATGTAGATTTACTGAGAAGCACTTCTAGGCTGACAGAAACTTTAAAGACAAACTCTGCAATTTTAAGATTGTGAATTCCCTTTTCTTCAGCATAGAAGGCTTCATATTACATCTGGGCAGATGCGACTGCGCCTCAGCAGGACTTGTGCATATTTTCACACGGTCATTGCCTTAGAAATGAAATGTAAAGTTCACCACCCTGAGAAATCTGAAAAGAGGCTGTAGGTCTTGCTCAATATCAGTGGCTCTGATCTTTACATGTGAGGGTCGTCTGATCACTGCTTCCAGGAGCCAACCACCTGCTGCACTCGAAGCCGTCCATTACTGCACCTTTGACCCAAGGCAGCCAGAACGTTTTCTCAGATTACATTCTGATAGAAGGAATGCAGGTTTATGCACATCATATTGCGAGTGTGTCCAGGCAGAAACTACCAGGGTCCATCTGCAGAGGTCGTCTGACCTCTCCCCTTGCCCTCCACACAGACCTGGCTCCCAAACTCCACCCAAAACAAATGCACATTGTCTCCTCCTCATTCTCTTGGGTTTCAACCCAAGAAAGGGGCTCGAACGTATCCTTTTTTTTTTTCAGTGAGGAAGATTGGCCCTGAACTAACATCTGTTGCTAAGCTTTCTCTTTTTTTTTTTTTTCTGCTTTATCTCCCCAAATCCTCCCCTGTACATAGTTGTATATCTTAGTCGCACGTCCTTCTAGTTGTGGGATGTGGGAAGCTGCCTAAACGTGGCCTGATGAGCGGTGCGATGTCCACGCCCAGGATCCGAACCCTGGGCCGCCGCAGCGGAGGGCGCGAACTTAACCACTTGGCCACGGAGCCGGCCCCAAGCTTCCTCTTTTTGCTTGAGGAAGATTGTCCCTAAGCTAAACACTGTCAATCTTCCTCTGTTTTGTATGTGGAATGCTGCCTCAGCATGGCTTGATGAGCAGTGTGTAGGTCCACACCCAGGATCCAAACCTGCGAACCCTGAGCCGCCAAAGCGGAGCGCACAAACCTAACCACCATGTCACCAGGCTGGCCCCCCAACATATATTTTAAACACACTTGCTTCCTAGCTTATTGCTACTCTAGTCCCCTCTTCTTTTTAGGAGTCTCAGACTGACATTCTCCATTTACTCCTGAATTACACCCTCTCCCAAGGATCACACAGAAACCACTCCCACCGCCAACATGCCAAAGGTTGTCTCAACTTCTACTCACTTCACCAACCCACTTGTCCAAGCCACCTCCTCAGCTTTCCACTGCCACCTCCCCCTTTAGCCTGGCAGCCCAGCGCATGGTGCCTAAACTCAGCTTAGAGAGCAAAGCCAGTTCCTGTGGAATTGCCTAGAGCGGCACAGACCACTGGGTCCTGGGAGTCATGCATCCGTCCTGCTCTCAACGTGGCCCAAAAGAGTAAATCATTAGCAAGAGAGCAGAAGCTTTGAAGAGTTGGGGCTTTCTGGATGAATGTTGCTGAAAACTTGGGATCCTTAGCCAAGTTAATTTACAACCATATAGTGAGAGAACTCTAAAGAGACTGACCTAACTCTGAAGGTGTGTTTGCATTTCAAGGGAAAATGAGGCCCAAGTCTTTGAAGACAGCTCTAGGTCAGAGCTGGAGATACTAGGGCTGCTCTGGCTCCTGCAGAGATGTATTTATATTCCAAAATGTTAGAGGGAGAACCCAGGATTCTTTTCATCCTGTCTCTAAGCAACAAAGGTTTTTCCCCCCTCCTTCGGTGAAAGGGGAAGGAAGCAGTTGCCCCTTTCTCCTGTATATAAGTAAAGAAAATTCATTTTTCTCCATCCCTCACCTATGGAGGGTCTGACTGTCCATGCTGAAGATTTTTCCATCTGGCTTCCATCACATCACCCCAGGGGTAAGGACCAGGACAAGGGGTGCTGATGCAGTTATAATTATTTACATATTTTTATTATTGTGTAAGTAAAAACTAATCTCTCTGATCTAGAACATCTCATGTGCATTCAGAATAAAATTAATAGAGATAAATATTAAAAGTCCAACAGTTACAGCAGCAAGGATAACGGGATCCTGTTTGTCACACGGTTTACTGGGAAAGACGGATGAGAGCCCTGAGGCTGGTGGGCAGGATTTCAAGAGCATCCATGGGAACCAGCAGCAGACCTGTTGAAAGGACTGGGAAATCTGTTAGCCAGGTATTAGGAGACAGGCTTGGAAAATGCAGCCCAAATGGCAGTTCTGGCTTTTGCTCTCTCCCCTGGGTGGGCCCAGAAATTCTTAAAGGTGGGCTTTAGGTGGGACAAGGGACGCTTCTGGTTCTCTCTCCTACAGGTGAGAGGAGAGTTAATTAGCCCTAATTAGCCCCACAGCCAGAGCAAGTCTATGAGGAGTGCAGAGCTAAAGTGCTCAACAGTGCAGGGAAGGTGTCTGCATTACCATCCTGGGGGCACCTCTGTTCTCCCCTCTGATCCTCAGCTCCCTTTCTACGCCCGCTGATCTTCCTGTTTCAGAAGGCACTACACTAGTCCCTTTACACAGGCAGAAAGAGGGGGGTGTATGGGAGATTTGAATGTGGATGGCTCTGTTGGATAGTAGCACCCATGTACCCATGTGGAGAGAGAACACAGAGCACAGGGTTGATGGAGACGCTGAGGAGTGTGCAGCGACACCTCCGTGAGCAAGTCCTGGGGCTTTCTCACATAGGCCAAACGGGAGGGGGAAGGAGAGAGTTGTTCTAAAATGCCTCCCACCAGCCCGCATTTTGCCTCATTTCTGCATTCCCCACCAGGGAGGAAACAGCTTCTCCCCGCAGCTGTGATTTTTATCCCTGTAAATGCTGACTTCAACTGCTAGCAGTTTGTGCAAAACTTTGCACTGAGAAGAGGAGTTTAAAAACAGCTTTGTATTGTTTTCCGTGCTTCTGCATCTGAATGTATGGCAGAAATTGATCTGGATGTTACACGCTTGTCATAAGTGCTCAAGAGGGACCATCTCATCTCCTCCCAATCAGGGAAAGCTGCAAAGAGAACTGTTAGCGGGACTCCCTTGCTTTCTGCCACTATGGCTGGCACAGATGACTCCTAACCCTGAGGTTCTGGCAATAAAGGAGAAAACTGTTGGCTTCTTACCATCAAATTAGAGGCCTGACATGTTACTGGACTCTAGATGTGGGAGACAGAACAATTCCCCGTGCTGGATTTTTGCTGTGACGTTTGCCTTAGGACAGGTAGGACGCCAAGACAGCATGAAAAGGCAGGGAGGCGGTTTCCAGATTAAGGAACACTTTAGGAGGTTTTGACGTGGTTACTAGACATGTGCCTTTTTGAAAAGCAGTCTTTAAGCTTGCTAATGAGCTCTTGTGGAAATCAGAGGCACCCATTTGTGGAACAGGTCAATGCTGGACTCTATGACTGACAGGCGAAAGGAGCTCTTAAAAAATCCTTGCAAGAAAGGCCCTGCTAGCTAGGCAGTGTCTCAGCTTGGTATGAGAAAGGGGCAGCTATCCCCTTCTGCTGTCCCACGCCAGGAAAAGCTGCTGCCTTTTTTGGGGGAGTCAGAGGAAATCCTAGCTTCACAAGGTCTCCCTTAATTGCCTGGCCTGGCTCACTGTCATGGTCTTCAGCTCTGCTAAGCTGAACACTGGCATGGTTGCCCTGCTCCCTGAGCAGAATTCTGACTCTGAGACTGTTGAAAGACACCTCTTTGTGGCGCCATGAGATGTGGAAATGGGTCATGAATGCCGGTGGGCCTGTCTGGACCGCACGCTGATGCCTGCAGAGAGGGCTGTTCTGAGGAGGCCGTGCTGCTGGAGCCTGACTCTCTCATGGAGGGACTCCTAGGAAAGCCGAAAGGCTGAGGAGGTCAAATCACCAGTGTGGCCCCTCCATTCACTCAGCAGACTAAGTCAGATGGGACTTCGGGCCGTCTCTCGGGGAGATGTCACTGCTATTGGCTTCCGTGTTCAGCCTTTCTGACTTCTGCAGTCAGGCAATCCGTGCCTTTTCTGCTTGTGGCGGAGGACATCTGACTCACCCTTCGCCTGGTACACACACCTCAGTGAGGCAGCTTGACTGTGCAACTCAGCCGTCACCAGGGAGGGCTGACCCTCTCTGGAGGCTTTTCACTGGGTCATGGTCAGGGCAATCAGGGCAGGAGCAGTATAGGGTTATTTCAGAAAAAACTTAAATTCAGAATTCTGCCCTGACCATTCTCCTGGACAAGGCATATCTTTCTCTCTCTCCCCCTAACCAAAATCCCAGATCAGCTTGCCTGAAAAGGGTCTTAGGAAATTTAGACTCAATAATTAAGTCTGTTCGAATTGTGTGAAAATGTTCTGTAAAGAGGATTTTTGTCTCTCTTGCACCCAACCCTTCTGGAAGAAAGGTCTGGGTGAGAGGAGTGGTTGATGGAAAAAACCTGTGAAGTTACTGACCCTGTAACAATGGAAGGAAAGCAAAAAGCAAGGCTCCAGGGAAGGGAAAACTTCAGACTCGGGAGATGGAGGGCAGAAGACAGAGGGCTAACAATCTGTTTTTCAGAATCTGCTCCTGGAGCCCTCCTCCCAGAAGGGGAACACGCGCTGCACCCCGGACCTGCCGCCTTGTGCCCTTTTTCCTAACTGCCTTCCTTGTTGCTGGGGGCACTCCAAATTCAAAGGGACTGCGAAGCACGCTCCTGCTGCCTGACAGCTGACCACAGACAGCAGGAGATAGCCCCAGCTCCTGCATTGTCCACGCACACCTCTGGAACACACGAACTGGTGTCCTGAGCACCACGGTGTGACATTTGTCCCTCACTTGAGCTGATGTGACTCATGGCCTGGCCCTGCCTCACAGGTATTCACATCAGCTCCAGCTCACTGGGGCCAGTTACACGGATGACAGAATTTGCCACAGATTTCTTTCTTACAGGCCATGGCAAAGTTCGTGCAAAGTATTAATATAACCAGCTGTACCTGCATATATGCCTCAGGCCAGGTGGGCAAGGTTAATACAGAAACCTGAGGAAGCCACCAGGCATTCTAAGGTAGACCTTTATGGTAAATGAGATTTGTTCAACTGAGTAAAACCAGAAGGCGCCCTGGAGGCTGAGGCCAAGATCAACACAAGGGACTGAGCTCATCCCGCCCTTGGAGTCCTGCTGGCAATAGCTGGGTGTGCTGTTTAAGATGAGCCCAATGGACTTGGTCCTAGCTCCTACTGGTCAGGTTAAAACAAAATGACCCACAAAGTGGCATATTATGGAAAACCTTACCAGTAGCCAACTATGGAGAAACACAAGAGGTAGAATCATGGGATAGAGAGAAAAGAGTTTTGTGTTTCTGTACAATTGGGGTTTTCTGAATAAATCTATTGAAAACTTGGGATCCTAGGCTAAGAGCAAGTCTTGGAAAACTAATTTGCAACTGTACAGATAGAAAATTCCAAACAGATTCACCCAGCTCTGGGGGTATGTGTTTATATTTTAGGGAAAACGAGGCCCAAGACCTTGTATACATCTCTAGGTCAAAATTCAGAGGTTGGGGCAGGCCCAGTGGCACAGTGGTTAAGTTCACACGTTCCGCTTCTCAGCGGCCTGGGGTTCACCGGTTCAGATCCTGGGTGCACTCATGGAACCACTTGGCAAAAGCCATGCTGTGGCAAGCGTCCCACATATAAAGTAGAGGAAGATGGGCATGGATGTTAGCTCAGGGCCAGTCTTCCTCAGCAAAAAGAGGAGGATTGGCAGTAGTTAGCTCAGGGCTAAACTTCCTCAAAAAAAAAAAAAAAAAAAAAATCAGAGGTTATCTGAGCCCCAGAGAGATGTGTCTACATTGCAAAAGGTCAGAGAACCCAGAATGCCTTCCATCCTGTCTCCAAGTAGCAGAGGTTCTTCTCCTTTTGGGAGAGGAAGGGGAGGCAACTGCCCTTCTCCTGTGTACAAGCAGAGAAAATTGATTTTTCTCAGTCCCATGCCTCTGGAATAGTCCAGCCACTTGTCCGGGAGGTTTTTCCAACTGCTTCTCATGGCGTCGCCCCAGGACTGATGTAGTTTTTATGTAAGTAATAACTAATACGGTTCCACTTCGAGATGTAAGTGTGAGAAACTCTGTGAACCACTTCCTAGCAAAACAAAGCTGGTGGAAACTATTGAAAAAAAAAAACATTCAAAGTCTCTGGAAATTCTTCCCAGGGCATACACCAAATGGGGAACACTCATTCAAGAAAATCTAGTAAATCTTGGTAGGAACAATGAGAGTCTGTGGCAATTGAGCCACCACCCTCCCCCTCCCTCCCCTTCCCACAATTCCAGCTCAATTTGATGAAAACTCCACTCCAGGCGAGTACGGCCAAGAAGTCAGGGCTCCCTCTCCTTCAGCTCCCAATCAGGGTTCACCACATCTCACTGGGAGGGGCAGGCTGCCAGCATTTTCCATCCCCTCCAACTCTGAGCTGAAGAGGCTAAATTTAAATTCCTGGTGAGTGTGGCTGAGAGATTTGGGGTTCCCTTTCCCCACTCAGTCCCAACCCACGTAGTCCTGGCTCTACTCCAGCAGCAGCAGGCGAAGAATACTGGAACCCCAACCCCCCTCACCCTAGCTCACTCACAGGGCACGGGTTCCACCCTGGGAGAGCAAGCTGAGAAGACCTGAGGCTACCATTCAGTTACCCTGAAGATAGATCAATAGAGATTACAGAAGCAATCCAAAGAACAAAAACAGAATGAAGAAAAACGAACAGAGCCTCACAGAAATACAAGACTCCTTCAAATGCACCAATCTACGTGTAACAAGAAATACCGGAGGATAGGAGAAAGAGAAAGGAGCATAAAAAATATTTGAAGAAATAATAGTAGAATCTTCCTGAATTTGCTGGAAAAACACTAATCTATACATTCAAGAAGCTCAAAGAACTTCAAGCAGGATAATGCTACACACAGACACACCAAAATGGAAACACTGAAAGCCGCAGACAAAAAGAAAATCATGAAAGCAATGAGAGAAAAACAACTCGCCACATACAAGGGAGCCCCAAAGAGATTAACAGCTGACTTCTCACCAGAAACATTAGAGGCCAGAAGGCAGCATGATAACATGTTTAAGGGGATAAAAGAATAAATACTTTGTCTGTGATCCAGAATACCTCATGTGTGCAATCTAATAAAGATGAATATTAAAAACTCGACAATGCAGGGCTGGCCCAGTGGCACAGAGGTTCAGTTCACATGTTCCACTTTAGCAGTCCTGGATTCACTGGTTCAGATCCTAGGTGCAGACCTACACACCGCTTGTCAAGCCACGCTGTGGCAGGCATCCCACATATAAAATAGAGGAAGATGGGCACAGACGCTGGCTCATGACCAGTCTTCCTCAGCAAAGAGGATTGGCAGCAGATGTTAGCTCAAGGCTAATCTTACTAAAAAAAAAAAAAAACCTCTACAATGCTCTAATTAAAAGATTTTAAAATTCAGTGAATTTTTACTGCCACAGTTGGAGGACAATTATATGAGAAAGTGAGTTAAGATCCATATGATTAAGTTTACTCAAGGAGCATTCAAACTTTCTAGAAAATTGAGGCTCCCTCTTCCTCTCAGTCTTTTTGCAAGGATGGAGTTGTGTTGACTTTGTGTGGAGATCTATTTCCCCTTATCGTATCATGGAAAGATATTTGGTCTTTGTCCCCAGTTCCTGGCATAGAGTTCCTAAAAGCCTTGGAATTTCCTGAGTGATAAGAGTGATTGGCAGGCCCCTAGATAGCCTCACCATGGGAGCCAGTTGCCAGAAAGACCAAGCCCTGATTGGAAGCTTGGAACCCCACTCCCCAGTCTCTAGGGATGGGTAAGGGGCTGGAGATTGCATTGATCACCATTAATAAATCATGTCTATGTACCGAAAACTCCATAAAAACTCCTCAACAACAGAGCTGGGAGAGCTTCCGGGTTGGTGACTATATCAAGGTGCTGAAGAGGGCATGGAAGCTCTGAAGCCCTCTCCCCTATGCCTTGCACTGTGCATCAATTCCATCTGGCTGTTCCTGAGTTGCGTCCTTTATAACAAACTGGCAGCAGCAAGTAAAGCACTTTGCTGACTTGTGTGAGTCAGTCTAGTAAATTATTGAACATGAGGAGGGTGGCTGTGGGAACTCCTGACCCTGCAGCCAAGTTGGACAAAAGTGTCAGTAACCTGAAAATCCAATACTTTCAACTGGCACCTGAAGTGGGGACAGTCTTGTGGGAGTGAACCCTTAAACCTGGAGTCTGACACTAACTCCAAGTCGTTAGTGTCAGAAGTGAACTGTAGGACACGCAGTTGGCATATGCATGGAGAATGAGTAGGTGTCAGGAGGAAGAAACTCCTCTCACCCTTTCTGCTTTCCCCTCATTCTCCACGCCTCCACCCCGCGTAATCAAAGCTGGGTGTCCAATTCAGTAATGTCCTGTAATCGCAGCCCTCCCCACGGGCCCCTCCTCCAAGAGGCCTGGCAAAACCAGACAAAAGTCTAAGTATAAATAAGATGTCATGGACTCTCAGCTACGGACAAAGTGTCAACTTTAAAATGAGTGTGTAACACAGTATTCAACTCCAAGGAAACTTTTGTAACATAAAACCCACCAGGAATTTCCTTTTAGTTTAGGGCAGTTGAAAAGTTAGTGTCTTAGAAACCCTAGTCCATTGTTTCCTAAACATCAATCATTTGGGTCACCTTTGAGATTTGGGACTTACCCACATACATAATGCTTATCTTCAAATCAACTGTACTAATATCATTACTGATGAAACTTTATGTGCTTACTTTAAGTGGAAAATCAGTACCATTTGCTATAATAGAAAGTATACCTTAAATTAAAGTAAATTAAAGTAATATAAATTCTTACATTAAAGAAAATTTTAATGTACATCTAAATCAATTTGTGTGCCACCACCAACGCTATACAGCCACACTCTGAGAGAGAACGCCCCAACCCACTGTGTGTGATGAAAGGGTAAGAAGCGAAACAGAGGCGCTGTCCTTGTGAAGTGCCCTGGGTTTGAGAGCCAGGCTTCCTTCTGGGAAGACTGTCACCAACTTTCCTTCTAAAGGCACATCAAGTAACCACCAACCTCTACAGTGCTTCGACTCAGTTATAGCAGAACATTAAAAAAAAAAGTTCTTTTTATTACCAGGGCTTTCAACCAGCAAATATAACTATGGGCAGCTGCAGGGCTAGACAATTAAGCTCAGTTTAAAAACAAAAAACATGGCCTTGGGCTTTCTGAAAAGCACAATCACTGAATGCTCTTGCTCTCCAGAGACAGGCCATTTCATGTGCCTCACAGTTACCATTTAAAGGGCACTCCATCCCGTTATTCTTTCTCAGTGTTGTGGAGAGCCAGATGACGGAAAATGTAAGAGAAACGGATTCCGGCAAAGGCTGTGACACAACAACAAAAAACAATGACAAAAGCAAACATCCAAACTGCTCCTTGTGGGGGAAAAAAAACAAAACAGCACTGCACCTTGCAGGTAATTTTTTAACCTGTATTCCAATAGGAATCAAAATATGGAACAGAGATGAAAGAACAATCACGAAAGGAATCTGAGGGACAAACACGCACACCTTGTCCTGCTGGGTTCCACCCTGACCGGCTCTCCACTTCTGTGCACAGGGCCCTCGGCCGAGCCAGATGGCAGAGGCCTCCCACACCAGAGGCCAAGGCGGGGGCATGCCACCAGCGCCTGGGTCTCCAGTCTGACCCAGAGATGGGCTTCCTCTGGCTGAGGACTCCTACCTCAGCTCCCAGAGGCTGAAAGTGCCTTTGTTAGATGGGGAATGGGTGGAAATCACACAATTTTCAATTTTTCAAAATATAATTCTTTCACTCTAAATTAAAAATAATATGAATTATTCCATATTTTTAGGAAATAGTGATTTATAAGTTAAACAATAGGAAGAGGTCAGGAATTACCAGCCTATGAGAATCATTCAGTGATTCAATGGGATGAGAGAAGTCCATTACTGTATGGAACAAGCCCACTCCACAGACTGAGGCTGACGTCCAGATACGGTCAGGGACTGGCCCATGGCAGGAGGAGTCAGGACTAGAATCCAGGTGTCATGGACTCATAGGCCAATAATGCCTAGTTGAATCTGAAACAGCCAAGCCTGGGTCACACTAGTGTAGTCCCAGTGAAGAAGAAGAAAGTTGTTTCTGCGTCTGTTTTAACACTGTAGTGATTTTTCAGCATGTGGAATCAAGATGGCCAAAGTACTCTCTCCAGAGTGACAGAACGAGGCCTCTAGGACAGTCTGAGATGGCAGATGCAGGTAGCATGCCTGGCATCCTGCAAGGTCCACAATAGTAATAAATTGCTAACTTTTATTGAGAGCTCACGTTGCTGGGCACTCTGCTAAGTACCTTATCATTTCATTTACTCCTCCAACAACCCAGGGTAGTACTATTATCTACGTTTTACAGAAGGGCAAGCAGAGACATGGAGAGTTAAGTAAACTCCCACTGTCTCAGTTAACAGCCTTGACAGGATTTGAAGGCCAGCAGTCGAGCTCCAGAGCTGGCGCTCTTGACCACTGATATTTACTGAATGCTAAGTTCTGAAATCCCTCTTTCCACTTCTTAAACATCAGCCCTGACCAGTGGCATCAGAGGCCCCTGAAGAGCCCAAGCAAAGGACAGGTGAAAGGAGGCCTTGCAGGCCACCCGGACTCAGGTGGCAGGCAGCAGTGAAGCCAGGTGGGGCTTGACCTGGCTGAGGAGGTCTGGCTGGATTAGCACCTTTCAGTTACGGCCAGTTAGCAGGGACTAGGGTCAGGCTCCTTGCCTCTGCCCTGAAGGAGATATGAGAAGAAAAGAAACAGATATGTTTTCCAGTACAGGAAATGCCGCTCAGCCATGCTTGCGGGACGAGGAGAGCCAGCACCCCTCACTCACTGTGCCCTCCCTGGCACCCAGGCGGAGCTGGCTGAGCATGGTTCTTGATCAACCACTAACGGAAAGGCCTTGATAATTCCAGGCAGGGTGCAGGCAGGAGAAGAGAAGACTTGGGAAAACTTCTACCCTCTAATCCCCAAACCCACCCCGACCAGACAAAACAAGCTCCCCACCACGATAAACACGTATCTGCTGATGCTCTTAACACTTAAACCAGGGTCATCTCTTGTTGCCTTTCAAAATATTTTTCCCCTCAGTGGATATGGATTTTCTAATTTTTCCCAAG
Source organism: Equus przewalskii (assembly GCF_037783145.1). Taxonomy (NCBI): domain Eukaryota; kingdom Metazoa; phylum Chordata; class Mammalia; order Perissodactyla; family Equidae; genus Equus; species Equus przewalskii. Next base: position 57,248,959 of record NC_091831.1, on the reverse strand, counting down.
GGATTTGTTCCTTTTTGATCCTCAGTGTCCCTGAGCCGCTCGAGAATTTAAATGGGTCTTCGGGGGTTTCCATTTTCTCTGCTTCCTTGTGTACCTGCATTGCTCACTCCTCCTAGGAAGGCATTTGGTTTCACAGAAGGCTTTCAAAGGCTCCAAAAGTCAAAGGTCAAAATTTACATTTGTAACACACAGTCGGAAACAAAGAAGATTTAATAGAAAGAGATAGGTGTCCACACATCAGGAGACTTAATACTGTTAAGATGCGAGTTCTCCTCAAACTGATCTAAGATTTAACACAATCCTAGCAGGATTTTTTCTTGTAGAAATTGACTAGCTGATTCTAAAGCTGGTATGGAAAGGCAAGGCACGTATAATAGCCCAAACAAAAAGAAACCGAGTCGGAGGTCTCACAATACCTGATTTCAAGAACTACTACATAGCTACAGTAATCAAGACAGTGTAGTATTGGTGAAAGGACACGTATATAGATCAAAGGAACAGAAGAGAGTCCAGAAATAGACCAACACATACGTGGGCAATTGATATTCAACAAAGGGTCTAGCTTACTCAACAGAGAAAGGACAGTCTTTTTAACAAAGGTTCTTGAAAAATTGGACACATACGCAGAAAAAATGAACTTTAACCCACTTACACCATATACAGAAATTTACGGGCCAGCCCCGTGGCCAGGTTGTTAAGTTTGCATGCTCTGCTTCAGCAACCTGGGGTTCACCAGTTTGGATCCCGGGCACGGACCTACACACTGCTCATCAAGCCATGCTGTGGCGGCATCCCACATAGAAGAACTAGAATGACCTACCACTAGGATATACAACTATGTATTGGGGCTTTTGGGAGAAAAAGAAAAAAACCCAACAATTTACATGAAATGCATCATAGATCTAAATATAAACCTATAAATATAAAATTTCTAAAAGAAAACATAAGGATAAAAATCTATGAGACATTGGTTAGATGAAGATTTCTTAGATAGGACACAGCAAACACACAAACAATGAAGAAAAAGTTGACAAGTTGGACTTCCAAAACCAAAAACTTCCGTTCTTCACAAGATGCTGGTAAAAATAATAACAACAATACAAAGACAAGTCACAGACTGGGAGAAAACATTTGCAAAACACGTCTGATAAAGGACTTGCATCCAAAATATATGAAGAACTCCTACAATTCAAGAGGAAAAAACCAATGTTTAAAAATGGGCAAAAGATTTGTGTGTGTGTGTGTGTGTGAGAAAGATTGGCCCTGAGCTAACATCTGTGCCAATCTTCCTCTATTTTGTATGTGGGACGCTGCCACAGCATGGCTTGATGCGTGGTGTGTAGGTCCACGCCCAGGACCCAAACCCACGAACCTCAGGCCACCAAAGTGGAGTGTGCAAAGTTAACCACTACGCCAGGACTTAACCACTATGCCAGGGGCCCGGCCCCTGGGCAAAAGATTTTAACAGAGAGTTTATCAAAGAAGATACAAGTGGCAAAAAAGCACATGAAAAGATGTTCAACTCATTAGGCACTAGGGAAATACAAATTAAAGCTACAGTGAACTACTACTATCCACTTATTAGAATAGCCAAAAATAAAAATAAAATATCAAATGCTGAACTGAAACACTGATATCTTGCTGGTGGGAATGCAAAATGGTACAGACACTTTGGAAAATGGCCCTCTAACCCCATGCCTAAGTATTTACCCAAGAGAAATGAAAACATATGTCCACACCAAGACCTGTCAGTGAATGTTTATTGCAGCTTTGTTCATAATCACTAAAATCTGTAAGCAACCCAAATGTCCACCAACTGGGTGAATGGATGAACATACTGTGGAACACCTACGTGATGGGATACTCAGCATCAGAAAGGAATGGATGACTAATACACACAATGATGAATCTCAAAAGCACTATGCAAAGTGAAAGAGGCCAGACACAAAAGGCTACATACTGTATGATTCATAGATGACATTCCAGAAAAGGCAAAAGGATAGGGACAGAAATCAAATCAGCGGTTGCCAGGGGTCAGGGGTAGGAGGATGGGATTGATTACAAAGGGTCACTAGGGAATTTTTTGGGGTGATGGAAATATTCTATATCTCAATTGTGGTTGTGGTGCATCACTGTTTACATTTGTCAACACTCAGACCTGTGTACCTAAAAAGGATAAATTTTTCCATATATAAATTATACCTCACTAAACCTCCAAAAAAGAAGCCAAATATTTCATTTTAAAAGCATGGGTAATTGCAATTATGTAAGACTAATCAGCTATGGAAAAATCTGTTGTGACCCTTCCATCAAATGAATAAAGTTACAACTGATGGTTTTAGACCTGAAGGGACAAGAGCTGTTTTGATTTAAAAAGAATTTCACAAGGGACTTCCTGATCCTTAATTAACTGCGAAAGAAATGAGGCAGAGCCGTAGAGAGGTGCCTTGCATCAACAAGAAGAGGATCATTTCACACATTTTTTCCCCAACAGATAAATTTTTTTTAAAGTCAATTATCATGTAATGAGCTTAATACTGTAAATGATCTTGCGCAAGCAGTTTCTGTTTCCTCATCTGTAAAACGTGAGCTGACCAAAGAGCTCTGTGCGTGGTTAAAGCGTAAGTCTGACTTTCCTACTAGCATAGTTTAGCTGAACCTCCAGGGGGCCTTTGAAAAGCCTCTAATCTAGGAAACCTGTGAACTCAGGGGAAGTCACTCTACCCCTTCTTGAAACCTCCATGGTGTGTGTGTGAGGGGGGATGACACGTTCTGAAGAGAACATTTCCACACCCAAGTCCCACCACAACTCCGGAGCAGGGCAAGCACGGCAACTGCCATTTCTAATGGGAGACAGCAGGAGCAGAGTGCTGGGAAGACCCTGCCCAGGCCACACGATTAATACTCTAAAAACAGCCAGACTCTGTCCGACGCTCCCCATGCCCCATCCTCCAATACTCCCACCTCCCCGGGAGAGGGGCTCTTTGGAAGTTTTTATTTAGTCTCTCTCCATCCCACCATCACTACTGCTCTGAGACAGTGGTCCTCTGTAGGGCAGGCCGCTGTGCCCACTCGATGAGCTGATCAGCTCTTTCCACAGGAAGATGCTCCACAGGAACCCAGAGTTTCCCAAGAACGCCTCAAACATCTCCTCTAGAAAGGGGTTTCCATGCTAGAATAAGCTCAGAGAACTTAGATTTCTGCCTCCTGGATGTAGACAATCAGCATATTAAGGTTTCCCAGAAGTCTCTGCACTATCGAAACCTGTTTAGATGTGGTTTCCAAACTCACTTAGCCGGGAAACTCTCTTTCATATAATATTTATTTATCTGCCACAGAGCTCGTGTTTCTGCACACACTTAGATCAATGTTAACTTCCTTGCATTTATACTTTTCCCTTTTTTAACAGCCTTTTAAGAAAACTTTTGTTTCCAAGAAAAAAAGATACATGAAATATGCTAACATTTACATAAAAATGGGGGAGGATCTATCCATACATATTGCCTGCAGATGTGTCAACTCTCTCTGGAAGGATTAGGGAACTGTTCACTGCAGCTGTTTCCAGAGAAGGGAAATGAGTGGCTGGGAGCAGGGGAAAGAGAGACTTTTTACTGTATACCCTTTTATACCATGTGAGTATGTTACCTAAGCAACCATTAAATTAAAATCAAATTAAAAAAACAGGTACTAAAAAAAGCAATACTTTAAAAATATAACAACATTCACCAGTGCGCGTGCACACACCCCGCACACAAACACCCTGCCATAATCAACACCAGAGACAACATAACCACTGTTCATATTTAGTGTTTGTACTTCAGTCCCACTTGTCCATTTTTACTTTTGTTGCATGCGTTTTTTGGTGTCATATTCGAGAATTCATTGCCAAGACCTATATCATGAAGCTTTTCCTCTATGTTTTTTTTAGGAGGTTTATAGTTTCAGGTCTTATGTTTAAGTCTTTGATCCATTTTGAGTTGATTTCTGTGTATGCTATAAGGAAAGGGTCCAACTTCATTCTTTTGCATGTGGATATCCAGTTTTCCCAACATGATTTGTTAAAGAGACTATCCTTTCTCCATTATGTATTCTTGGCACGCTTGTCAAAAATCAGTTGACTATATATGTGTGGGTTCATTTCTGGGCTTTCTATTCTGTTCCATCGGTGCATATGTCTGTCTTTATGCCAGTACCATACTGTTTGAATTACTGTAGCTTTGTAACATATTAAAATCAGGAAGTGTGATGCCTCCAGCTATGTTTTTCTTGCTCAAGACTGTTTTAGCTATTCAGGGTCCTTTGTGATCCCATATGAATTTTAAAATTGTTTTTTCTGTTTCTGTAAAAAATACCATTGAGACTTTGATAGGGATTGCATTGAATCTGTAGATCATTTTGAGCAGGATGGACATTGAAAAAATAAGTCTTCCAATCCATGAACACAGGATAAAGTTCCCTTAAATTAACCATAATTAAGTTCACATAATAACGTCCATGTATGAAAAGCCCACAGCCAACGTCATAGTCAATGGGGAAAAACTGAAAGCTTTGCCTATAAGATCAGGAACAAGACAAGGATGCCTATTCTTACCACTTTATTCGACATAGCCCTGGAAGTCCTAGCTAGAGAAATTAGGTAAGAAAAAAAAATAAAAGGCATTCAAATCAGAAAGGAAGAAATAAAATTATCCATTTGCAGATGATCTGATCATATATGTAGAAAACTCTAAAGATTCCAAAAAAAAACTGTTAGAACTAATCAACAAACACAGTAAAGTTGCAGGAGACAAAATCAACACACAAAAATCAGTTGCATTTCTATACACTAACAAGGAACTACACAAAAAGGAAATTAAGAAAATAATGCCATTTATGACAGCATCAAAAAGTATAAAAATCTTTAGGAATAAATTTACCTAAGGAAGGGAAAGCCTTGTATGCTGAACACTATAAAACATTGATGAAAGATAAAGAAGACATAATAAATGGAAAAGACATCTTGGTGCTTATACTTCCTACTTTTCAAAGTGTTTTCACAGATAGCATCTCATTTGAGCCTGATGCCAACTCTGTGAAGCAGAGGCAGGTAGAATGCTTGCCAAAAGATGAGGCAACCGAGGCCCCAAGAGGACCGGAGGAGAGGCTGGTCACTCAGTTGACCGGTGACAGAGGAATCAGATCCTGGGTGTCCTGCATGGCCCGTGGGCTCTTTCCACAGCCTTGCTCAGATGACAGACCACACTTAGCAAGCACGAACAACATAAACTGCAGTAGGTCCACAGGGGTTCTGTAACCCCTCAAAGGTGCCGCCACTGCAGGCAACAATCTCGACGGAAGAGAATGCACACATAAGGCTGGGAAATATCTACCATGTATCATATTAAACAGCATTACAAATGTAATCACATACACATATATGCACACTACTGCTTAATACTCTTCAGTGGCCTCAGGCTCAAATCCACACCCCTCAGGATAGCAGTCAAGGCTTGTCACAGGCCAGTCCCTCTCCAGGCCCTTCACGCCACTGCCCACCTCCCACTCCACGCTCTGGCTGTGCTCAGCTGCCGGTAGTTCCCCATGCGGGCCAGGCCCTGGAACACATGCCCTCTCCCTCTGCTTAGAATGTGCTTCTCATCAAGCTAACATCTATTTGTTCTTCCTATCTTAGTTTAGGCATCACTTCCTCCAGGAAGCCTTCCTTGGAAACTTGTGCACGCACAGGACTCTGGGTCAGCTCTCCTTCTAATGCTCCCTATGACTCACTTATTCATCCATCTGACCTCTATGCTATGAGCTCCTTGAGGTCAGGGCACGAGTCTTTTGCTTCTCTGTATCGGCCAGCACAGGGCCAGGTACACAATAAATGCTAAATGCACACCTAACAAATGATTGTGCGAGCAAGGGGGACCCAGCATGGTGTGGGTGCTCTGACAGCAGCGATACTTCAGATGCCTCACAATGGGAGGAGGGCATTAGAGAACAAGACGTCTGGGCGGGACTAAGGGGAAGGTGCAGCTTCCCTGTTGGCAGAGAATATCTTAAGCAACTTCCATTTGAGCCTCCACCTGTTCTTCCCTGGGCCTCCTGACACAGGTTAAGTTTTAAGAAAGGCTGATCAAGCCTCAGAATAGTGCCAAGCCAGGAGTTGGGAGACCTCAGCAGTCAGGAGAACGAAAGTGAAGACCCAGAGGTCCAGAGAAGTGAGATGGCTCACCTGAAGGCTCCCAACAACTTAGCAGCAGGGTTAGTTCCAAACTCGGGCATCGGAATCCCAGTTCAGGGCTCTTTCTACAGCACCAGGCACCCTTTGGGATGTGATCTAAGGCCCAGGATAACAAAGGGCTGAAGACCTGACCAGCACCAAGGAGTCTGGGAGATAATAGGAAGGACAGGGCAAAAGGACAGACCGAGATCTTGAACATAAACATGCGCCGGACAAGCAATGATTAGCACAGGCCCCAGTGGAGACAGGCTATCTGGAGAAAGAGAACCCAGAGACACGTCTTCTTCTCCTTCCATGCTGGGGGTTGCCAACTGTTTCTTGTTTTCCTGACTTTGACTCTGGACAAGGCACAGGCCGAGTGCTCTCAGGAACCTTATCTTCAAAACAACCTGCAAAGTAGCTATTGTATCCTCATTTGTACCCATGAAGATAACAGAGCTGAGGGTTAAGTAACTATCTCAAGGTCACATAGCTAGTAGGAGGCAAGGCAGGAATTTGAACCTGAGTTTTCTCCCCTAACTAGAGTGTTTCTGAGTGATCTGGAAACTTTAAACTACAGCTTTCAGTGACGCTTCAATTCTCAGTTTTGCGGTCTGAAATTAAAAATAATTTTGCACTGGTGTTCTTTAGTAGTGACGCACGTGAGATTCACAAGGATATTTAAAAGGCTCAACGCATGGTGCAATGAGAGAAACATAGTCATCACCACGTTTAAAAATCAACAAACAAATAGCCTGGAGCGGACCACCAAACTTTCTGGGACATTCACCTCTCAGCCAGCAGCAGAGGGAAGACTGAAGCATCTAAAACTCAAGGATGACTCAATAATTTGCTATTCCTGGAAGAGCAACAGACATGTAAGTACACCCAGTGGTGGGAGACTCTACTAGTGGCAAGCATGGGAGAAACCAAACAGCACCCATCTCAGGCACCCAGCAGAGGGAACAGCATGCAAAGACAGCTTGTGCAAGAGCCCAGCTGGTTCAGAGGACAGCACCCAGGCCTGGGTGAAGGGAAGTGTGATGGTCAGTCTTTTAGGTCAGCCTGGCTAAGCTACAGCCCCTGTTACTCAAACACTAACTCAGGCATTGCTGTGAAGCTATTTTATAGACATAATTAAAGTCTATAATCAGTTGACTTTAAGCAAGGGAGATTATCCTACATAATCTAGGTTTCAATCAATTGAAAGGTCGTAAGACCGGAACTGAGGCTTCCCGAAAGAAGAAATCCCACCTCTGCATAGCAGCCTTGGCTTGTGCCTCAGAGTTCCAGCCCGCCCTTCGTGATGGCCAGACCTACAGATTTCAGACCTGTCTTGCCAGCCCCCATAATCACACAAAGCCAATTCCTTACAATAAATCTCTTTATATCTTATACTGGTTTGTTTTGCTGATTGAACCCTGACAGATATAGGAAGGCAGGCACCTTTCAGCAGCTAGGGAGGATGAAGAGCTCAGGCTGGAAGTGGATTAGAGAGCCTTGCAGTGCACACTAAGGCTCCAGACTTTTCCTGAAAAGCCAAGGGGAGCAGCAGAAGGGATCTGAGCAGATGAAGAGCAGAATTAGAGCTGCATTTTAGATGCTGTGAGTCTGCCCACCTGTAGGGTAGAGAATGAACCAGAACGTACAGGACCAGACAGGAGGTGGCACCACAAAAAGGGAGGAAGCTGGAGCCATAATCAGGTAGGAAATGGCGAGATCCTGGGTGGAAAAATTCCTAGCAGTGGAGATGGAAAGAAAGGGATGGGTTTGAGAGACACTGAGGAGTTAAGCCTCTTGGAACTTGGTGACCTACTGGCCTGGGGCATGAGGGAGAGGGCAGATAAATCCAAGCTGATTTTCAAGTTAATGGCTCTGTTCATCCCCCTGGACATCAATGTTATATGGCAGCAACTAGAGGTGTCTTCTCTGATCCACCAGCTGCCAAATCAAAACATGGAGCCAGGGACCCTTATTAAGCACCCAGATGATACATACAGATCATCCAGCTTGATGACAATACGCCTACAAGACACCCTGGTGTGAACCCCTTGGCTCTTTCAGAAGGAACCCTTCGGCCGCCCCTGCATAGAATAAGGTAAAGGGCAACATCTGGCAGAACAAAGCCAGAGAAACGTGGCTGGAAATATCCTGCGTAGAAAGGAGGGAGGTGAGAGCAGGGGCATGGTCAGAGCAGCTGTTTCTGCCATTTTCCAGCCCTTGGAGTGGACCAAAGGCCTGGTGGGAATCTGATAGCCTCACAGGGAGTATGAGTACCGGCGCACTGGCTGATGAAAAATACCAGAGGCTTCCCAGGAACCCTGGGAGGACTGGCGGCGAATAGAGAGGAAGGCAAGAAACCCAAGCAATACCAACTGCATCACAGAGGCATCATAGGACAGCCTTGGTTCCATTTCCTGTCTACAAAATGGGCAGAATTATTCCAGCTTACCACTCAACAGAAGAAAAGGGATGATCAAGCTAGAAAAGACTGGGGAGATACCCAAGATCCATCTGGGAGAATTAAGGGATGGAACACAGGCATTTGGTTTTGGTGACTATCTAAGTGATCTTGTCATGACCATTAATTTCTCTATGGGCTAGTCATTTCTCACCAAAAGAATGACATTTTAAAAGAGGAAAAGACAGGAATTAAAAACATTCATTAAAGGGGTTTTGCTTCTAATAAAGGTCAATGAGATCCTGTTATACCAACCTTCTTGTAAATAGCTATAAACTTTGGAAAAAATATAAAAACCTTTACCTAAAGATACTGAAAAGCAACCAAAACCAGGTAGAAAGTGAAGGGGAGGATCTCTCGGAAGGAAATGGCACTGGGTAAGTTTCCCATTTTTTACAGCTCTTCACCTAAGGGCAGGCACCAGTAGGAGCCAGGCCAGGAGACTAAAACTTTGGTAGAAACCCACAGTCTTATTGGCTTAAAGAATCTAAGGACACAGTTTAGAACAGCTGCAATAGCAGGGAAGTGATGCTGGCAAGGGCTGAAGCAGAGGCAGAACCCCAAATTCTGCATATAAACCCAGCTTGATTCTATGGCTGAACTGTGAACTATGCATGCACAGGGCACAAGGAGCCTACTTAAGAAATTTTAGCTGCCGTTTACTGCAGGAGAGAGCGAGTTCAGAGCTTTTATTAACTGCCTGATAAAATAAACAAACAAAAAAATCAGCACTCTACAGAGTAACATCACACCCCAGAGTCTCCACAACACATCACTCATGACGACAGAGAGAGAATCCACAGTACTAAACAACACAGAAACAGGAAAATGCGACCCCTTCAAAACAAAAGGCAACCCATGAGACTGACGCAAGATGGCTGAGATGTTAGAATCACAAGGACTTTAAAGAATCTGGTATAACTACGCTGAAAGAGTAAAAAAAGAAAAGACACTGGTAATGAACAAATTGGTTATTTTTTGAATAATTTGTTTCTCTGATGAGATTTCCAAACAGACTCTATGAAAGAACAAAAATATATGTCCCCACCCAGACTTGCACAGAAATGTTCATAGCAGCATTATTTATAGTGGCCAAAAAGTGGAAACAACCCAAATAACCATCCACTGACGAATGGATAAGCCAAGTGTGGTATATCCATACAATGGAATATCATTCAACCATAAAAATGAAGTACTGGGGCCGGTGGTGCAGCTGTTAAGTGCACATGTTCTGCTTCGGCAACCCGGGGTTCACCAGTTCGGATCCTGGGTGCAGACATGGCCCCACTTGGCAAGCCATGCTGTGGCAGGCATCCCACATATAAAGCAGAGGAAGATGGGCATGGATGTTAGCTCAGGGCCAGTCTTCCTCAGCAAAAAGAGGAGGATTGGCGGCAGATGTTAGCTCAGGGCTAATCTTCCTCAAAAAAAAAACCAAAAAAAGACGTACTAATACATGATACAACATGGATGAACCTTTAAAACATTATGCTAAGTGAAAAATACCAGACAGAAAAGACCACATATTGTGGGATTCCATTTATTTGAAATGTCTAGAATAGGCAAATTCATAGAGAAAGAAGATAGGTTAGTGGTTGGCAGGGGCTGGGGAGTGTGGAATAAGGATAGACTGCTAGTGGGTACAGGGTTTCTTTATGGGGTGATGAAGATATTCTGGAACTAGATAATGGTAGTGGTTGCACAACATTGTGAATATACTAAAACCCACTGAACTGTACACTTTAAAGCGGTTAATTTTAAGTTATATGAATTATATCTCAATTTTTAAAAAAGGTAAGGTTAAAAACATTATAGGAAACTGGGTGATGAATACAGAACTCTGTACTATCTTTGCAATTTTTCTGCAAATCTAAAATTATTCCAAAATAAAAAATTTATCTTAAAATAATTCCATTTATGGGGCTGGCCCAGTGGCACGGTGGATAAGTTCACACAGTCTACTTTGGCGGCCCAGGGTTTGCCAGTTCAGATCCCGGGTGCAGACCTACACACTGATTGTCAAGCCATGCTGTGGCAGGCATCCTATATATAGAGTAGAGGAGGATGGGAAAAGATGTTAGCTCAGGGCCAGTCTTCCTCAGCAAAAAGAGGAGGATTGGTGGAAGATGTTAGCTCAGGGCCAATCTTCCTCAAAAAAATAAAATAATAATAATTCCATTTATAATAGCACCCAAAAACACAAAGTTCTTAGGAACATAAATTTGCCAAAAGATGTTCAAGACCTGTATACTAAAAAGTACAAACCACTGCAATGAGAAAGTAAGAATGCTGAAATAAACAGAGACACATACCATGTTCATAGATCGTTAAGATGTCATTTCTCCCCAAACTAGGGTGACCAATCGTTCCAGTTTGCCTGGCACTGAGGGGGTTCCCAAGATGCAAGACTATCATTTCTAAAACGAGGGCAGTCTCAGGCAAATCGAATTTGGCAAACCAAAACCGTTAGTTTCTCATCTGACTTCAAACTGATCTATTGTTTCCACACAATCCCAATCAATCCCAGCTGGATTCTTTTTAGAAATAGACAAGCTGATTCCAAAATTTATGTGGAGAAACAGAAAACCTAAAGCAGCCAAAACAATTTTAAGGAGGAACAAAGTTGGAAGACTCACAATATCTGATTTCAAGTCTTACTATAAAGTACAATAAGATGGTACAGTATTGATGAAAGGACAGACTCAAAATCAATGGAAATAGACTCTCCAGGCTGGCCCCGGTGGCCTAGTGGTTAAGTTCAGCACACCTCACTTCAGTGGCCCGGGTTCTATTCCCAGGTGCAGACCTGCACCACTGGTCTCTCTGTGGCCATGCTGTGGAGGCAGCTCACATACAAAAAGAGGAAGATTCATAGTGGGTGTTAGCTCAGGGTGAATCTTCCTCAGCAAGAAAAGAAAAGAAACAGACTCTCAAATACACAGGCAATTGATTTTCAACAGAGTTGCAAAGGCAGTTCAATGAGAAAGGCTACTCTTTTCAACAAATTATTCTTGAACAATTGGACACCCATATGCAAAAAAAATAAACCTCAATTTACACCTCATACTAATTGCCAAAATTAATTAATTCAAACTGGATCATAGACCTAAAAGTAAAACTATAAAACTTCTAGAAGAAAACACAGGAGAAAATCTTTGAGTTAGGCAAAATTTCTTTATAGAGGATGCAAAAAGTACAATCTCTGAAGGAGGAAAGTGGATAAATTAGACTTAAAATTTAAAACTTCTCTCCAAAAGAGACCACTGAAAAACCAAATAGGCAAGCCACAAGCTAGACCATATTCACAAAGCATATGTCTAACAAAGGACTGGTATTCTGGAATAATAAAGAACTCCTAAAATTAGATAATAAAATAATAAATAATAATAAAAAGACAAACAATCCAATAAAAAAAGAGCAAAATATTTGGACACTTCACAAAGGAAGTTGATAAGCACATGAAAAAGTGTGCCAATATAATGACCAATATCATTAGTCACCAGGCGAGTGCAAATTAAAACTACAAGATATCACTAGATACCATCCGAATAGCTAAAATTAGAAAGCCTGACAACATCAGATGCTGACAAAGATGTGGAGCAACCAGAACCATCTCACTCTGTTGGCAGGAATGTAAAATGGTACAACCACTTTGGAAAAATGTTCCATAAAACTAAACACAACCTACTCAATGAGTCAGCAATTCATCCCCTAGGTAAGGACCCAAGAGAAATAAAAGCACAAAAAAACTTGTACACAAATATTCACAGAAGCTTTATTCATACTAGCTATAAACTGGAAACATCCCAGGTGTCCATCTAAGGGAAAACGGATAAACTGTGTTATATTCACACAATGGAATTCTACTCAGCAGTAAAAAGGAACAAACTACTAGCACAATAGAAATGAATCTCAGGAACATCAAGCTGAGTGAAAGAATCCTCAAACAAAAGAGTACAAACTATATGAGTCCATTTACGTGAGGGTTTTTTTAAAGATTTTATTTTTTACTTTTCCTTCTTCTCCCCAAAGCCCCCTGGTACATGGTTGTATATTTTTCTTTTAGTTGTGGGTCCTCCTAGTTGTGGCATGTGGGATGCCGCCTCAGCGTGGCCTGATGAGCGACACTAGGTCCATGCCCAGGATCCGAACCAGTGAAACCCTGGGCCACCACAGTGGAGTGCGTGAACTTAACCACTTGGCCACGGGGCTGGCCCCTACGTGAGGTTCCTGAACAGGTAAAATTAATTTAAAAAATCAGAATAGTGGTTACTTTTTAGGGTGGGGGCACAGCCGACTGGGAAGGGGCAAGAGGGAGCTTTCTGGGGTAACGGTAATGATCTAAATCCCGTTAGGAATTTGGGTCACACTCATGTATGTATTTGAAAAAGGCATCAGATGCTACACTTATGATTTATGCATTTCACAAATTCACAATGTAAATTTCACCTTAAAAATTCCATTAGCTACTAAACCCTACAAGATGTCCTCCTGCCCAATTCAAGGTAGGACTTCAGAAACAAGGCAGAATAGGAGTTGGACCACTCCCTCTCCTTGTCACCTGTACACACTCCCACGCCATCCCCTAAATCACAGGATAAGTCAGAACATATCAGATGTTGGCCCAACTCTTGTATCATCAGGCACCAGGTACCCTTGAGCTGTTCCTCTTCTTCCAAACCAGATCTCAGAACAGACTTTGAAATCAGTCATTCACACCTAGCATAAATTAGTGACTGGCCTCTACTCTTCTGGAGCACTTGCAGTTTTGCCTTGATATCTCTCTGTGCTCAGAGATGTCGCAGGGAGCAGGAAGGGGGGACAGGAGGAGAAACAGGAAGATCCTCTCATCACCTCCCCCTCACCAGCCTGAACTGCCTGATCTTCAACACCCACCAAAGCACACAGCAGGGAACTCTTGCCCAGCCAACTAAACCAGAGGCAGAACCTGCGGTGCCCATACACGTCATCGTGGGATGGAGAGGACTGTGTGTGAACCAGCCGACTTCCAGAACACAGCCTTCCCCTCAGCCATCCCCTCTTCAACTGAGTATGGAGGAAACAAGCTGACTCCCATTTTCTCTTTGAGCACATGCAACTCTAAATGAAAGATGCACTAAAACACAGAAACACCTAGAGAAGAATCTGGCACATGAATGAATTCATGAAGCAAGTATTTAAAAAGAGCCACAGGCAGGCCGGCCCAGTGGCATGGTGGTTAAGTTCATGTGCTCTGCTTCAGCAGCCTGGGGTTTGCAGGTTCGGATCCCAGGAACGGACTTACACATTTCTCGTCAGGCCATGCTGTGGTGGCATCCCACATACAAAACAGAGGAAGATTGGCACGATGTTAGCTCAGGGCCAATCTTCCTCAAAAAAGAAGAGCCACAGGCCTTTTTATTCAATGAGAAAAGACAGAAGGCCACGCTAGGGATAAAAGAGTAGGGATAGCTCAGCTATAAATTTCAGAAGGGAACAAACTTGTTTGGCCAAGTGGCCTTCCCTCCCTTACCCCAGGAAGCTATCATTAACCTTTCACCTCCCCAGTAGGTGTGGTCCCAGAGCAACAACTCATTCACCCAAACGAATAGAGGTGCCCCTCACCCCTACCACCTGCAGCTGCTCAGCCTGGGAAACAGACTGACGGCTCCCTTCAGCTTCCAGAGCTCACCCCTTTCATGTGTTCATGTCATTTGCCAAAAAAAGAAAACACTTGCGGACTAGAGCACAAAATAAGAGTCAGCTCCTGGTTATCATGCTAAGGATCCTGTGTCCCTCATTTCAATGAAATGCTCTCAGCCTGGGAACTCTCTTTCTCACAAGAGGGAAGCTAAGGTAGAGAAAGTGAAGAGGGAAAGAAAAGGCGCAAAACACAGAGAAAACATCAACTCTGCAGGCCTTAAATTCAGGTCTGCACCCGGGGCTCGAGTCACTCCTGCCTGCTTGGCCAGGGCGCACCCTCCTCTTATCTTATGAAGCCTCAGGAGGCCCAGAAGCCCAGACTCACGTGGGCACAGTGGGTTTATAAAGCTGGTGGTCCTCCCTCCCTCCCTGTATTTTGTCTGAGCTGGCGAGCAACATCCCCTATGTCCAATCGCTTTTATGTAGGAGCAAATGAGCCTTTAAAAAAAAAAATCCACAGCAAAGAAACCAAATTGATCCCTTCTGTCTTTTCCTAGCATTTTGCTCTTTCCCACAAAGTAACAGCAAGAATGGAGCAAGACCCTGCAATACGCACAGCTGCTCCTGCCTTGCCTTCCTGGAAGCCTATTTTAGCTTCTGGAAGCCAATGCTACCAGCTTCAGGAAAGCAAGTGGACTGAAACTTCCCATTCCTTTGGGGAAAGGGAGTTCTGCCTGCCTTCACTACCTTCTTGGGGCTCTGAGATGGCCCAAGAGCCGCCCTGACGCCTTCTCTCCTTTGATCTGACTCAGGGACCCCAAGTTAGACCAGTAATTAGCAACTCTATTCAAAACAAACCCCCCTCCCCACGTGCATCGAATGACCTGCATCAAATAAGATCTTTCCCCATTTTGCTCCTCAAAATGTCCCAAGAGGTGGTTTTGTACAAATTCCACCTAAATGTCCAAATTCTTATCAGGACTCTGTTAAAAAAACCTCAAAATCATTCCTGCCAAGAGATCCAAGTCAAAGGTGATCTCCCAGAGTAAAGGCCACTGAAGCACACACTCCACAGAATACAGTGTCCATTGCATCCTGAGCTGTGTGATGAAGCAGCATTACCTACTGGGTGGAGAATTGGAGCACCTGGTGACATGTTCACTTTGTCCACCGCATCTCTCAGGGGGCAGCAACAGTGCCAACCCAGGAACCAGCATTCTGCTCACTGCACCCCCAACCCCCCACCCCGTGGGGGCATCATGGCTGCCTCTGGCTTAGCACAAGCCCTCTCTTATTTCACTCTCAGGTCTAGACCCCCACTCCACCCACTCCCTTTCTGCAATATACTCTATGCTCCCCCTTTGAAAGGGGGTGGGGGAATCAGACAATGCAACCGCTAATTCAAACCAGAAAAACCGAGGACACAGAACTGACAGGAGTTTTTCATCCAGCCTGTCGGAAAGACCCCTTCCCCCGTAAGAACTCTGGCTTAGCCATCGCGCTCACTGCTTTCAGACCCAGAAACCTATTTTCTTGCCTCACTCTTGCAACTAAAAGGAGACGACACACGTGTATGTGGCTTTGCGATGAGCTCTTTTTGCTCTTGAGGGAAGAAAAAGGGGAGCGGGGCTGAGGCGGGATGCAGACAGAATGGGAATGCATGGAGGTGAGAAGCCAGGTTTAACTTCCTGGCCTGGGCTCCCTGGCTGTGGAGACATCATCTCTCAGTAGATATACACAACATTAAGTGCCTCTTGCTGGCCTTCCTTCCCCCTGGGGACTAAATGTTTTTTTACTTGCTGCTCCTCCTCCTCAGATGGAAGAGGAGGGTGATTTATGGACTAAGACAGAGAGGGGTTCCTTGATAGGAGTCAAAACTCAAGGCTGGAACAACTGGTGACTTGTCAACAGCACACCATCAAATGGCCTCACAACTCCATGTAAATACAGACAGACAGAACCAGGCTGTTACAGGGAGCTGGTACGCTGGCCAGAGAGTTTAGTGGCGGGTGTCAGAGACCACTCACTGGTGCAGTCGTTTAGTTTCTCAAATGAGAAGCTATCTGCAGGCAAAAAGCTGCTGTCTTCTAACAAACGGGCTCTCTGAAAAAACTGGAAAGGCAGAATTCTACTTGGCTAATGGGGATGGAAGTGTCCAGAGCGCCTTTTGTCATTTCTTTTTCCCAAGGAGTTAAAGACCCCAAACTTTCCACTAGATCCTGATCCAAGACCACAACTACCCAGTACAGAAGGACATGAAAATCACAGACTGTTGGCCGCTCCAAGTCTGCAGTTAAATACCAAAACAAAACAGCAGCCAGTTGAGAATCAGCAGACTCATAGCCCCTTGCTAAGCATCCCCATGGAGCTGAGGCAGAGGCCACTGTCTCCTGACCGCAGCTCTGGCTCCCCAGGCCCAAACCCTCTCTCCCCAGAGCATCACTTTTCCACGTAGAAAGTTCCTTCGGCCAAGAACCTGTGCGCTCCACTGGCTGAAAGAGTTGAAGAATGGAGACATTCTGGAGTCGGCCCAGAGCAGCGGACAGGCACATCTTGGGGGCCAAAGCTTCAGTGTCCTAGAGGAAGGGAATGTCTTGGGAGGCCAGTCCTCCTCCAGCCACTCGGCCTGGCCTCTCATCCGCCCCTGGCCCCCCATCCCCTCACTCGCTCCCGCCCCCTGAGTTGAGCCCGGGACAGCACAGACCCCTGTGGCCAGTGCTCGGTCCCCGCAGCTCGCGCGGGCACTCCTCCCCGCCGGGACCCGCACTCACCGACGGCCCTGATGCGGAAGCCGCGGGGCGGGCGCAGCGCACGGCGGCCCCAAGCGTCGCGCAGCACCTGCAGGCTGGCAGGGGGCGCGTGCACCAGCAGCACCCCGCGCCGCAGCCAGCCCTGAAAGGCCAGCCGCGAGGCGGCGCGCGCCAGCCGCGAGTTCCAGAAGCAGCGCGCATTGGCGCGGCGGAAGGCGCGGAACACCGCTCGCCCCCCCGGCTCCTCCGCGCCCCCCGCGGCCTCCTGCGCCTCCAGCCTGCACAGCACCAGCGCTAGCGAGCCTGGCGCCAGCTGCACGGGCCGGGCCATGCTGCGGCGGGCGGCCGAGGCCCGCAGCCTAGCGCATCGTCGGGGGCGGCGGCGGCGGCGGCGGCGGCGGCGGCGGCGGCGGCTGGGGCGCCGCACGCCCGGCGGGAGCGATCGGCTCACTGCGCGCCGCGCCGGCTGCCGGGGGAACGGGGCTGGAGGGGGCGGGGCCGACGGGGCTCGGCGGGGCCGGGTCTGGGGCGGGACTGCAGCCCGGGGGCGGCCGCTGCTGTCCCCGTGTGGCGCCCAACGGGGTTTCCAAGGGCTGAGCTGCCAGGTCATTCTCCACCCACCAGCCAGGGCTCTGTTCCGCCCCCGCGACTCTCTTCACTCCCCAGGCCCCCGGCAGCCCGGGGCTCCCCTTCTCCCGGTGGGCCCGCACTGGGGCTTTTCCAAGTCCTCAGGGAGCCCCGCAGCCCCCTCCAACCGCGGCGCAAGCGGCACAACCAGGGGTCCCCAGAGCCCGGAGGACCAGGATCGCTGCAGTCGCCCTGTCTTTGGGGTCGCCCTCAGTGAGAGAGGCCGCGAGGGACAGTCTGGCGTGTCGTGGACCTCGCTCGGGCCGGGAGTCAGGAGACCCAGTTTGGAGTCACGGTCTGCTCCTAATCTGCTTACGCAAGCTACTTCCCCTCTTAGTCTTAGTCTACTGATCTGTAAAATGAGTTAGGACTCAATTCTAAGGACCTTTTCATCCGTCACTTTCTGAGATTCTAGGATCTGGTCCCGCCCCTGGGATATCCCATTCACTTAAGCGGTAAAAGAAGTAAAGTTCCGGAGGCACCACCCCGCTTGGCGAGGCCCAGAAATGAAATCCGTGGGGTTCAGCCCTGGGTTGGATTTCGAGGTTCCGAAAAGACTGAGGCACCATCTTGCCCCAGGAGTGAAGGGAGAGGAGCTTGTGATTTGTCCCAGCAGACTGTTGCCAGGGCCTCGGAGCAGTGAGGGACAATTCCGCTGCTGAGGGACAAAGAATCTGGAACCTTGATTGTGGCACTGAGAGCTCCTCGAGGACAGAGTGGGGAAAAGGAGAGGTAGGGCATTATTTCTACCAGAAATCGGCACTATAAGAGGGAGCAGCGGTGCTGGGCAAAACCTGGGGGTCATTCCAAAATTCCCACTCCCTCGGCTCATCAGTCATCAATAACAACCATAATAATGTGAGATAATCTGAACCCTGCCTCTAGTAAATCATTATCACAATAAGTGATAGATGATGTTATTAAATAATGATAGCTAACATTTATTGAACATTATATGCTGGGGGCATTAATTTCACAACTTTGTGTTAACTACTATTATCATCTCTGTTTGGTTTTTGGTGTTTTTTACAGATGAGAAAACTGCAGCTAGGTTGGATTCAGAAGTGTTTCCCAATCACCCAGATGGTAAGAAATGGAGTCAGACAACTAAGTCAGGATTCCCTATGACAAAAAAGTCTGACACAATTTTCAGTTCAAATAAGCATGCACACCTGAGACAACCGTCTTACACCTGAATTCTGACTCTGAGATGGATGGATGGGTAAATACAGCAGAGAGCCCAAATGAACTGAACTGCGATGTCTGTGTAATCTCCATGGGAGGGCAGGGCTTCCTCCTCTGAGTTCTCGCTATCATGGCCCTCTCCTTGCAGGATGAAGGTAAACTTCCCACGTTCCCATCCTAGAGAACTATGACTTTTATCTCCATATCTCTAGCATCTAGTACAGTCTTTTCCAGAATAACAAGGATGATGATAATTCCCATTTACTCTCAGCTCAGACTGTGCCTAGAACTGTACTAAGAGGTTTACATGAGTCATCTAATTTTAGCCTCAAAATTAATCCTTTTTTTTTAAAGATTTTATTTTTCCTTTTTCTCTCCAAAGCCCCCCAGTACATAGTTGTACGTTTTAGTTGTGGGTCCTTCTAGTTGTGGCATGTGGGATGTCGCCTCAGTGTGGCCTGATGAGCGAGCGGTGCCATGTCTGCACCCAGGATCTGAACCGGCGAAACCCTGGGCTGCCGAAGCAGAGCGCGAACTTAGCCACTTGGCCACGGGACTGGCCCCTCAAAAATTAATCCTTTGAAACAGGTAATATTGTTGAGTCTCATCTTACACAAGAAAAACAAAAGCTTAGGGAGTTTGGGCAGCTTGCCCATGAGGACAAAGCTAATAGATAGTGAAGCAGAGATCTCAAGATCTCGGCGTCTCCTTGCCCTCACACCTGGCCAGAGGGGGAGCCCAGGAGACCATGCCCAGACTCCTTAGGGCTGTGGCCTGGTGTGCAAAGTTGTCTGAGCTTGATTCTCTCCCAAGAATCTGAACTGGAAATGCAGAGGCAATCAGGCCCTTAATAGCAGGGCCTGTAGCTGCAAGGTAGACCTGGCTATGAGGTTTCATGACCTGAAATTAGGAGCTAGAACTCTTTTAAACTTGGAAACTTTAGTTCAGATGTACAAAATTCCCCTTATCATTTTACTTAAACTAGTCCAATTAACAAAAGGAGGAAAGAATGTAAGGAGAAAATTTTCAAGTACAGCCAAATACTTATCCATTTGTTTTCCAAAAGGGTCAACTACTCCCCAATATTCCCAGACTCCTACAAAATGGAACGTCTTAAAAGTTCAGCGGAATATTGTAGGCCTCGAACCTGAATGGTCCTGTACTACACGGCAAAACTAGTGAAACAGGAACTTCTCAAGTGTCTTCCATCTTTGTGGTCTCTGCAGACCAGACACAGAAACAGTTTAGAAGACAGATTTGGTATCATTCTCCCCTTAAAGAGGCACAGAGTGGTCAAACTAAACACTACACTAGAAAGTCTCAAGAGGGTCAGCCTGGTGGCGCAGCAGTTCAGTGCGCACGTTCCACTTTGGCAGCCCAGGGTCTGCTGGTTTGGATCCCAGGTGTGGACCTACGCGCCACTTGTCAAGCCATGCTGTGGCAGGTGTCCCACATAGAAAGTAGAGGAAGACGGGCATGGATGTTAGCTCAGGGCTGGTCTTCCCCAGCAAAAAGAGGAGGATTGGCAGCAGATGTTAGCTCAGGGCTAATCTTCCTCAAAAAAAAAATCTCGAGAGTTTTTTAAAAATTTTCAGTGGACCCTGTGCTTGAGAAAGAACAAAGTAATTCTAACATTATATACAAATTCAAACAGCATGGTATGCAGTTGTTAAAAAGATTGAGACAGAACTTTATGTACTGATACAAGACAATAACCAAGATATATTTTTAAGTAAAAAAGAAAAGTAGGGGCTGCCCAATGGTGTAGTGGTTAGGGTCTCACACTCCACTTCAACAGCCTGGAGTTCAGGGTTCAGATCCTGTGTTCAGACCTACACACTGCTCATCAAGCCATGCTGTAGCAGCGTCCCACATACAAAATAGAGGAAGACTGGCACAGATGTTAGCTCAGTGACAATCTTCTTCAAGCAAAAAAGAGGAAGACTGGGAGCCGGTCCCATGGCCAAGTGGTTGGGTTCTTGCACTCCACTTTGGCAGCCCAGGGTTTCGCCGGTGTAGATCCCAGGTACGGACATGGCATTACTCACCAGGCCATGCTGAGGTGGCATCCCACATAGCACAACCAGAGGCACTCACAACTAGAATATACAACTATGTACTGGGGGGCCTTGGGGAAAAGAAGGGGAAATAAAAGGGGGGAAGATTGGCAACAGATGTTAGTTCAAGGCTAATCTTCCTCACCAAAAAAAAAAAAGGCAAATAGAATAATAGGTCTAGTATGCTATCCCCACTACTTGTATTAAAAAAGCGAAAAAAAGGGCATGTATATTCACGTGTGGCTGGGAAATCTCTGGAAGGTATGTCAGAAGCTGGGGATAACAGTGGTTACTAGAGAGAGGCACAGGGGTGAAAGGGAGGCTTCTTTTTTCACTGTGACTACCATGTGCAAATACTTTTTCCAAAAATACTCTTAAAAACATCTATCAGGACAATAAGAGATTAGCTCTGATCATTTTGAGAAATAGGATAACAACCATTCAATTTATTCCTTCCAGAGTAAAGAATGGCTAATGACTTACTTCACTTTCCTTGTCTCCTATTTACAGATGATCCCTCCCTTGCCCACCTTGTCAGGCCTGAAATTCCTGCCCAGATAATCCCACTTTAGGAAAGACCATGCCTCCAAAGTCACTGTTAAGGGCACATACATTGCCCCTCTCATTATCACATTTTTATGAAGATTTATTTAGCTCATCCAATTTGCTGTTGACTTCAAAAGTACAGTGGTCTTTCATGGGACAGGTCACAGGATTTGTAAAGAGCTTTTGGGCTTCAGGACCATTGAGGGAGATTAAGATGGCTTGTCCTAGAGAGAAAGGAAAGGAAGCTAGTGCCTTTGATTGAGTTGAGGGAGTGGCACTACTGGGAGGTACTTTTCTCGAGTACCCCATGTGGAGGGATTTTTGCTCATGCTTTTGGAGA
The DNA here is from genome assembly GCF_037783145.1 of Equus przewalskii. NCBI lineage: Eukaryota > Metazoa > Chordata > Mammalia > Perissodactyla > Equidae > Equus > Equus przewalskii. The sequence goes on along the minus strand of NC_091831.1, from coordinate 57,227,166 downwards.
CTAGACTCCAAGGCATCAGCCTTGAGAGCAACAGTGAGAGGGTCTCTGAGGCAACACAGTTAGGACCATTGCAGAGGCCTCTCTGAGCCAACTTAGAGCTTCAGAGCTTGGTAGTCAGTGGAGGTGGAGGAGCAGCCATTGACATCAGGACTGTGTGGCAGCAGGTGCTAAGGTAGCTATAATAAAGACCCCAGGAAAAACACCAGGCCCCCTTTCCCCATTTTCTGGGTACCATGTAAACCCCCAAGTTGTTTTGACAACTCCAAGGAGATTTCCCAAAACATAGCCAAGATTCCATTTTTGGCCAACTCTGGCAAATGGAGCTTAGAGTTAGATTTTATTTGGTTTAGAAAACTGAACCTGAAGGGGAACAAATGCATGCCTGCTGCATGATAATCGCTATAGATGATAAACATGGTCATTTGATGCTCACATCTGCCAGGTGTCTGTCCTAAGTGGAGCAGTCAGTGCTCTTTACACTCCGACCACAGCCTGTCTTTCTGGCTTCATCTCCATTTCCATTCTTACCATCTTCCTCCAATCTTCACCAAGGACCTTGTGTTCTGGCTACCCAAAATTACACACCTTCCCAAACAGATGCTCCCATGTCTTGCTCGCACTATTTAGTCCGCCTAGAAGGTCTTTCCTCTTTCCACCAGGTGGTATTCTCCAAAGCCTAGCTCATAAAACCTATGACACATGCAGGAAGATTTAATCTGTTCTCAGAGCACATTGTTAACCCTTTTGTAACAGGTGTGTTAAGGGCTATAATACTAAGTTATGTTTCTCACTGGGCAATGTGAGATTCCTTAAGGGCCAAGCTCCTGCCTGATTCAACTCTGTGACCCAGCATGTAGCCCCATGCCTGGGCCATAGGTTCATTCCACCTGAATTAAATTCAGTTTAACTAGTACTTGATCTAGGATAACTCTGCTTTTGCTGCTTCCTCACTAGCCTGATGTTACCATACACGAAAGCATTTATGGTTTGAGGGTGGATCACAGGAAGACCTGGTTAGCCAAGTCAATGGCAGGGCAGAGGGGCAAAGCCTCAAGGACAGGCCAACCCAGGCCTCACACACTCGGGCATCTGGATTTCACTGGTCTCTGGAGTCTGCTTACAGCACACATGTTATATTAAGGATGATGTTTGGATTAACTGCCTCAAAATTTTTTCCACACCAAAATTTATCAGGCTGAAGTTCTTCCCCTTTACTCAGAAAATCAAGTCTTGATACTTAAGGCTGATTTAGAAGGCATTTCCTATCTGTGTTTTCTTTATTATGACCATCTCTGCTTCTATAGCACCTTTCTTCCCTTAACAGAGAAAAAAGAAAAGGAAAAAGCCCTGGAGACTTTTGTTTCTATTTCTCAAAGGGAAATGTGAGGCTTTGCTAAGCAACTGTGTTGACTCAAAGGGCAGAGAAAAGGAGGTGGGGCGGGGGAGGAGATTTAATATTCATGTCTTTAAATTAAAAAAACCATTTCCGCCTTTATTCTAGCTGCTGAAATTAGACAAGACTCTGGACCACAGTGGCATTATCTGTAAAATTGGAGTAAAAATACGTAGCCGACCTGAAGGATTTCTTAGGGTCCCTTCCAGCTTCATGATTCTACACCGCCACTTTCACACCCAAAGACAGGAACCCTAACGTAGTTTAAACAGTTACTGAGTCCACTGAGGTACGAAGGGATGCAAAATCAGAACCTGAGAGCCAGATATTCCCAAAGCTGTGTCTGATTTCTCTTTAAACAATTCACTTCTTTATTTTCCCAATGGCAAGAGGCCAACAAAGAAAGAAATACTGGAGAAAAAAGGTCCTTTCGCTTGGAACACTAAAAGGCTAAGAATACTAGAAACCCCATGATTCTGATGTGGGAAGTGTTAAAGAAAAAATTATTCTGACACTTGTTAAAATGGTAAGGAAGACTTTATTCAAAAACTATTGCAAAGGCTAGACAGCAAAGCCAGCTAAAGCGAAGAAAGCAAAGAAGCTAGGGATTTTTGCCAACGAGCAGAGTAAGGGAGTCGGTGGATAGAAAATTTCTATTAGGAGACATCAAGAGTAAGGGGATTCTTACTAAACTGACCTAACAGGATTCTTGCTAGAGTCAGGTCAAAGATTTATACATCAAAGATGGATTGGAGGCTGGCCCCGTGGCCCAGTGGTTAGGTTCGCACGTTCTACTTTGGAGGCTCAGGATTCGCCAGTTTGGATCCTGGGAGAGGACCTATGCACCATTCATCAAGCCATACTGTGGTAGCATCCCACATAGAAGCACTAGAATGACTTGCAACTAGGATATACAACAATGTACTGGGACTTTGGAGAGAAAATTATTTTTAGAAAGATGTGGGAATGAAGAACTTGATCAGATATCAATGTGCGGGGCGGGGGGGCTTGCACTAAACTGACTCAGCAAGATTTTCGCTAAGGCTGGGTAGGCAGAAGACAGGATGGGGCCTAAGGTTAAGGCCTAGTCCAAAAACAGGGCTCAGAGGAGCCTGACTAAAGTCTGGTCAAGGAGAGTCTTTGTCAGGAGCCGTACAAAACTTCCCCTCACTCTGCCCCTCCCCACTTCATTAAAGGAACTAATACTCGTCACCCATTAAGCATTTAAAATACCCCATAATCCCATTTTCATTTGGGGAGGGGAGAACTGGAATGATTATCATTATGTTAACAGAAATTATTTCCTGATGGTGAGGTTATAAGCAATTTTTCTTTCTTTCTTTGAGCTTTTCTCTACTTTCCAAAAATTTTGTAATAAAAAAAGGCCCCAATAATTTTTGATTTAAAGGAAGTTAAGGCAGCTGGCTCTTCTGCACTGGGGGCATCAAAGCCAATAAGCTTTCTAATCAAAATGAGGAGACTCCATCACTCCAGCCCCCATTGAACTAGGTTAGAGGGCAGGTCTCAGAGCTGGAAAAATTACTTCCGGAAAGAAAGCTGGAGAACCAGCCTCTCAAACAGGCATGCAACTAGGTGCCCTGGAGCCAGAGCCAAGTCAGCAAAATTCTTATTATTTGAAACATGGAAAATCAGATTAACTCTTTCCTGACACCAAAAAAAAAAAAAAAAAGAAAAAGAATAAAGTATGAAGGCCTAAGGCAAGATGCCAAACCCAGTATCAGGATTTTAAAAGAGAAACCACTTCCCCTCAGTTTTATCACAGCAGAGAGTGTAAAGCTGGGCCTCATATCCCATTATTTACATGCAAATCCCATCAAAAATGAGTTGGTCCCACGCCAGGTGCCCAAATCTCAAAGGAATTCTGTTTCCAGTGAGGCCCCTTGAGCCTTTAAGCTACAATTCTCTCTGCTTTCGTATGGGGGGAAGGGAGAAAAGATGTCATGGCAGCTCCGCACACATGGGAATAACCATGGCCTGGGAAACAAACTGTTGCTTTCTCCCTTCTCACAATCTACCTATTACCAGTTGTTTAAGCTTCTCAACAGCAGGAATCCAGGATTACCTCTTATTCATCTAAATATCCTCTAGAATGCCCCCACAATACTGCTCAAAAGCAAGAAAATTGTTCCCTGAACAAGATGGTAAAGAACAAAAGTGTTATGGGAGGCCTAGATGTTCAAGTCAGTACCAACCAACCCTGGTTTAGGACTATACAGCTGTAGTTCATTCAACATTCCACAGAGGATCCAAATGAAACGTGAGGCTTTATAGAAATACCTATAATACAACAAGAACAAATACTTACTGAGCCTGCTAAATTCCAGGTACTGCTTTGGATAAAGAGGAGGACACAAAGATAAAAGAAGCATTTCCATTCGTTCAAATATCTTGCAATCATGTTTTTCAAAACATCAGAGCCTTCATAACAAATTCACGACAAGAACAACAAAGCGGGGAGAGGAGAGAACATAAATTTAAAAAGACTGAGAGATATGTCAACCAATGCAATAGACAGTGTGGACCTTATTTGGATCCTAATTTGAACAAATCAAATGTAAAACAATTCGTAAGAAATTTCCACATTGACTGGACATTTGATATAAAGAATAAAAGGAAAGGGATATACAAAATGTGACTTATGAAGAAAGCATATGCTCTTAAAATATGTCCACCTTTTTAAAAAAAATCAGTGTGTTAGGTAAGTTGTTTGGGGATTTTCTTTTCTGCTCTTCAGTGAAATGATTACTAACCATCAGTCATCACCTCTTACAATAAGGTACACCTGTGTAGCAGGGTGCTGATAAAGTATACTTGCCAATAAGACTCAAAACATTAATATTTTTAAATAACATCTTTGAAGAAGAAGAATGTTGGGGGCTGGCCCAGTGGCACAGTGGTTAAGTTTGTGTGCTCCACTTCAGCGATCCGGGTTTGCAGGTTCAGATCCTTGGCACAGACCTAGAACTGTTCGTCAAGCCATGCTGTGGCAGCATCCCACGTAAAATGGAGGAAGATTGGCACAGATGTTAGCTCAGGGCCAGTCTTCCTCACAGGAAAAAAAAGAAAAGTGTCTGTTTTCCAATAAACTCTGGCATCATACTCTCTCTATCCACCAAAAAAAAAAAAAAAAGAAAAGAAAAAAATCAGGAAAAAAAAAAGAACAGCACGGGAAAAACAGAAAGAAGTAGTATGAGCCTTCAAATAGAGACAGGAGGCTACAAATTTTGCTCTTGCTATCAGAATTGACATTGCTCCTCATATTAGGACAAAGACTAACATTGAGAATATTAAGATTTATTTGTTTCCTTTGAGTAAACCAATGTCCATTCCACATATATAACTTTGCTTCAATTGACTTATGCTCCTATAATAGAATCAGGAAATCTGTTATAGCTAAAAGGAACTTTGTTTCATCTGTTCCTCTTCCTCCCCATTCTGTCCAAACACACTTGATAAAGAAACTGAGGCCCACAGAAGTGCCCAGGGTCCCATAGCTAGTGAGTGGTGGAGCCAGGAGTGGAAGTGAGGGAGATTCTAACTCTTGGTCTAGAACACAGGTTGGCAAACTACACATTGGGGAGCCAAATCTGGCCTATGGCCTGTTTTTGTATAGCCTGCAAGCTAAGAATAATCTTTACATTTTAAATGGTTGAAAAAAAATCAAAAGAAGAATACTACTTCTTGACATGTGAAAATTATATGAAATTCAAATTCCGGTGTCCATAAAGTTTTCCTGGAATATCGGTACACTCATTCATGTATGTATTCTTTTTTTTTTTTTTAAGATTTTATTTTTCCTTTTACTCCCCAAAGCCCCCTGGTACATAGTTGTGTATTTTTAGTTGTGGGTCCTTCTAGTTGTGGCATGTGGGATGCCGCTTCAGCATGGCTTGATGAGCGGTGCCATGTCTGCGCCCAGGATCTGAACCCGTGAAACCCTGGGCCGCCGAAGTGGAGCGCGCAAACCCAACCACTCAGCCACCAGGCTGGCCCCAATGTATGTATTCTTTATGGCTGCTTTTGTCAGCAGAGTTGAATGGTTGCAACAGAAACTGTATGGTCTGCAAAGCCTAAAATATTTCCTCTCTGGTCCTTTACAGAAAAAGTTTGCAGACCCTGGGTCTAGAGTCAAGTGTCAAGACTGCTTTACTAAACAGGGCCAGATATTTGTAAAGTATTCTTAGTGCACAAATGGTAGGCCTCCTGGTCCAACCCAGTTGCTTTACATGTTGGATGCTGCTGGAAGAGAGGAGAACTGGTAGCTGCCCTACGTGTCCTCCAGCCAACACGCTGAGCTGACTGGGGTGATTCAGTTTCTGTTCTCACTGCCCATTCAATCATGAGCCTCTCAGCTAAGCCTGTCAACAGAGAGACCAATTAGTGCCAATTTCTAAGAGAAAGGCGTTTCCTTAAGTCAGGACTGAGATCACCACCTCATTTCACACGAACAATTCAGGGTCACAAGGTTAACCCAGATTAGATTCAAACCAGAGCTTAAAAAGTGAAAGGCAGCCCTTTTACCAATCCCTAGAGCTCTCCAGCCTCCTTAGGAAAAAAGTGTCAAAGAACTCACCTCATTTACCAGAAGGGGACCTAACACTTCAGGGGTAAACAGCTAACAGGCCCTGCAAATTTAATATCGCTCTACAAGATTACCCTCAGGTTTCCCACAGATGTTTATGGCAAAACTTTATTAGAGCCATGTGTAGTAATCAGTTTCCTTGGAATTCGGTTCAAGGGGACTAGGCAGGCCCTCCACTTCAGAGTTCTGAATTTTTTTAAGAAATCAGAGACCCACCTGCAAGGGCCAGTGAGTTCTCAAAACACATTCCTTACAAGTGAAAGTATTCTTTTGCCTGGCAGGAAAGATGCATTTATAAGCAACCTTATTTTATACTAGATTGTCAAAAAATGTATTGTCAATAAATTTTTCAATGTGTATATTGGAATATTTTAATAAGATGAGCAGAGCTTACCACTTAAGAAAACTCTCCCTTTTTTTTTGAGAGCGGTTTGTTATTTATTCAAAGAATCTAATAATTTTTTAAATTCAAGTGCCATTCACATAATATAAATTGTTTATTCTAAATAGATCAAAATTGTTCATTCTCAAGTGAACAAATCAGTACATTCACAATGTCATGATTGTTTTTTATATCAATGTAGCCTTTTCACAGTTGCCTAAAATTTCATTTATATTTTGAATATTAAGAAGGCACATACACACTCTTTGACATCAGTTTCAAAAGAATCTTTTCGGACACTGTAACTCCTCAGTTGAGGGAAACAATAGAAAGAATAAACAAATGGGACTTCATCAGACTAAAGAGCTTCTTCAAGGTAAGGGAAAACAGAATTGAAACAAAAAAACAGCTCACTAATTGGGAAAAAATATTTACAAGCCACTTATCCGACAAAGGGTTAATCTCCATAATATACAAAGAACTCACACTGCTTAACAACAAAAAAACAAACAACCCGATCAAAAAATGGGCAGAGGACATGAACAGACATTTCTCAAAAGAAGATATGAATATGGCCAATAGACACATGAAAAGATGTTCATCATCGCTAATCATCAGGGAAATGAAAATCAAAACTACACTAAGATATCACCTTACCCCCGTTAGATTGGCAAAAACATCCAAAACCAAGAACGACAAATGTTGGAGAGGTTGTGGAGAAAGAGGAACCCTCATACACTGTTGGTGGGAATGCAAACTGGTACAGCCACTATGGAAAACAGTATGGAGATTTCTCAAAAAGTTAAAAATAGAAATACCCTATGACCCAGCCATCCCATTACTGGGTCTCTATCCTAAGAACCTGATAACAGATATCTCAAGAGTCCGTTGCACCCCTATGTTCATCGCAGCATTATTTACAATAGCCAAGACGTGGAACCAGCCTACATGCCCAGAAACTGATGACTGGATAAAGAAGATGTGGTATATATACACAATGGAATACTACTCAGCCATAAAAAAAGACGAAATTGGCCCATTCACAACAACGTGGATGGACCTCGAGGGCATTATGTTAAGCGAAATAAGTCAGTCAGAGAAAGACGATCTCTATATGACTCCACTCATAGGTGGAAATTAGTATATTGAGAAGGAGATCTGATCGGTGGTTACCAGGGAAAAGGGGGGGTGGGGGGAGGGTACGAAGGGGGAAGTGGTGTACCCACAACATGACTAACAAAAATGTACAACTGAAGTCTCACAAGCTTGTAATCTATCATAACATTAATAAAAATAAAAAAAAAAAAAAAGCTGTTTAACCAGAAAAAAAAAAAAAAAAAAAAAAGGCACATACACCCATAGTGTCCCTGTTCCTCGAATGAATTTGAAGCCAAGAATTGTTTTTTAAGCCCATAACCTATCCCTCTTGGATATTCAAATTGCTTAAAGATGATGAGAGGTAAATCACACTAGTGGACAATAGGAAAAGAGAAATCCTTTAAACCAATTATGATAACTCAGAAAGGAGACGTACTGGATTTTCTAGGTTGTAGACATTTCTCTGGGGACACTAATGTCTCCCCAACTTCCCCCAAATGACGCACTTTTTTTTTTTAGAATGCCTGTGTTTTTTAAAAAATCATACATTTCATTTTAAAAATTTTAAACATACACAAAGAAAAAATTCATTTGAGATTCTACTACCCAGAAATTACCATCTTCAGCAAGGTGAACATTTTTCTAGGTAAATATATAGACAGAAAGAAATAATTTTAGAAAAATGGAATATTATATATATTTTAAATTAAAAATTTTTCCTATTCTTCCCACTTAACATAACTGAAAGCCTTGGGAGACATATATACATACATGTATCTCCCAAGATACGTAAACATATACATGTATACATATGTGTATCTCCTACGCATAAAACTCTGAAAGGTAGAGAGACACAGACTGGCTGGGTAGGGACCTCGGGACCCACCACAGTGGTTAGTTCCCTGAGTTTTGTTTTTGCTTCATACATCCCAGACTGGATACTAGAGAAGCTGGCAACCTGGAAATGCCAATTGGCACAGACAAAACTAACACCTCAAGAAAAGCCTGCTCTCTCTAGCTACAGGGCCAAGAAAGTGGCAGACTGGCAAGAAACTTTGACATAATAACTATTCTACTCCATTTGCAACTATCATAAGCTGTTTTTTAAAAAAATAGTACAGGCTCTCAAAGAAGAATTTTTAGTAAATTTCCCTCCATTCCAGTTCATTATGAAAAAAACCCCCAAGACATCTTGTTTTTATTTGGTATCTATCATGAGAACTAAGAAAAGCAATCCAAATGCTTTCACTTCTTTATGAAGCTGGGGAGGGACTTCAGCTAGTGTTACATGGTTTGGCAGGCAAACATTCCTCTAAGTGTATGCGTGATCTGAGCTAAGCCCCCACAGTTCTGGTCCACCGCCTCAGTGTTCTCACCTGCAAAGTGGGAGGAGGATGAAAAACCGGATCACATAACCTTAAATAAGGTGATTGAATGAGGCATGATTTAGGATAAGGATTAGGATAGAAGAGGGGTAAAACAGTAATGAGATAAGATGAAGATTATACATTATACTATGAAACAGATTCTACAAAATTTTCTTATATCCATTTTGTAACTATAAATATCTATCTTGTTTACACAAAATTCCAGGGGCCGGCCCCGTGGCCGAGTGGTTAAGTTCACACGCTCTGCTTCTGCGGCCTGGGGTTTCGCTGGTTTGGATCCTGAGCGCAGACATGGCACCACTCACCAAGCCATGCTGAGGTGGCGTCCCACATAGCACAAGCAGAGGCACTCACAACTAGAATATACAATTGTGTACTGGGGGGCTTTGGGGAGAAGGAAGAAAAAAGAAAATTGGCAACAGATGTTAGCTCAGGTGCCAATCTTTAAAAAAAAAAATTCCAGAGTTATGTCATATTGTTTTCTTATCCCAACGTTATTTTTGCTCTGATTTATATTTCCTCTATCATTCTCTCAGTCAAAATTTGGATGTAAAATCATTTTCATTTGAGAGAGTGTTGTTTTGAAGGTATTTAGTAAACGTATGAGAATCTTTGCTTTGACCTGGAAGAATGTGATTATCTAGGGGATTATATCATTTAGAGATAATATACATTTGCTCAAAGTAATTTACATGAAAAGTTTATACTGAATAGTCCCTTTACAAATGGGAAGCATTTTAAGCTGGGCAAAATGGCACATAAGTAGTTACTGCTAGGAACAGTACAAGACAGGAGAGGCTCTGACCCTGAGCTTAGCCTTTCAATTCTGCTGTTATTTTAAGGAGTTTAATAGAGTTTTATTATCAATATAAGCACTATTAAATCACAGCTGGCCTGAATCAGTATTTTTATTTATTTTTTTTTTTGAGGAAGATTAGCCCTGAGCTAACATCTGCCGCCAATCCTCCTGTTTTGCTGAGGAAGACTGGCCCTGAGCTAAGATCCGTGCCCATCTTCCTCTACTTTATGTGGGACGCCTGCCACAGGATGGCTTGACAAGCGGTGCGTAGATCCACACCTGGGATCTGAACCAGCGAACCTCAGGCCGCAGAAGCTGAACATGCGAACTTAACTGCTGCGCCACGGGCCGGCACCTGAATCAGAATTTTAAAATGTAGACTGAAGCTGGAGATTGGATTCTTCTTACATTTTGTTAAAACTGGAATAAAATTCGTTTTAGTTTGCCAGGTCAACCAGTCCTTCCTGTCTGCACTGTTAAACCCCACACACCTTCATTAGGTTCCTCTCTCTTATGCTTATACTGTGGCACTTCAACCTTTTACTTTTTCCAGTTGTCGTTTTGGATATAGGTATACTAACAGAATAACTGCTAATTCTCTCAATAATCTTAAGAGAAGCGTATGTGTGACTTTATAATGTTAGGCAATGGAATCAAATGAAATAATGACCTTCTTCAAAACCTTTTGTCCTATCCAAGCAGATAAAGACTGGCTCCCAGGAAACAGGAAGTGGTCTGCTATTTATTAAAGAAGAATCTTTATTTACAACAAACTCTTGATAATTAAACAAGAGTACTGCTGAAGCAATGCTGAATGCCCGGGAAAACAATCAGCTTGTGGATCTCAGCTTTTACCTCTGGGCTTCAGTTTTCCTGAGGTGATCTTTATCTGCAGACTACTGGAGATCCCAGACAACCAAGAGCTAAACACGACCAAGCCATAAAACAGAAACACAGTAACTGTGGAGCTGAAGGCTTAGCTGTACAATGGTAGAATTCTCATTTCATTCCAAATTCTAATTCTTCTAGTGATGTTTGGTTGGCTGGTTCTCTTCTGGAAACAGTAGCTCAAAGGTTAAACATTCACCTCCTGGAAACTTTTCCAACAGCCAGGTGAATGACTCCCAACTTTGCAAAGCTGGTAAAAACCCTGGGATAAATAACAGATGGACTTGGGAAATGGCGTAAGTGTGGCCCAAGGCTAGTGTACTTTATGCCTTAATAGGAACAATGGTTCGAAGTAGGTTCTAATTAAATATTTATGTCATAGCCAGAGACAGCAAGCAGGCTTTGTGTGGCCAGGGACTGCCTTTCAACGGATCTATCTATTTAAGAAAGAAACTGAATGGACATTAAATATTTATTCTTTATATGTTACAAGTAGATTCTACTCTTTCTCTGCCTGAAGGAAGACAAAAAAGGCTAGAGATAACCAGTGAGCTGCATTTGGAAATACAATCTTTTTCTTTTTTTAAAGATTTTTAAATTTTTTCTCCCCAAAGCCTCCCGGTACATAGTTGTGTATTTTTAGTTGTGGGTCCCTCCAGTTGTGGCATGTGGGATGCTGCCTCAGCGTGGCCTGATGAACAGCACCACGTCCACGCCCAGGACTCGAATCAGTGAAACCCCAGGCCGCCAAAGCGAAGCGGGCAAACCAAACCCCTCGACCACGGGGCCAGCCCCTGGAAATACAATCTTATAAACAGACTGGGATGCCAGGTTCAACCAGGAAGTAGATCTGAGGTTTTACTGATGTGAAATATTAAACCCTTTACATTTCTCTGGGGACCAGGAAGGAATAACTTTTGATTTTTTTTGGTTGCATTTTCTCACATTTGGAATGGAGAAAATAACATGACCAATTTTTTGCTGAAGCATAGACTACTAACTGCTATATCAATGTTCCAAACTCTTACAATGACCCTTGCAAAGGAGGATTTGCCATAGCAAACTAATCCCAAAACGAATTTATGTTTTCGGTTTATCTTGAATCTGAAAATTTAGAATGATCAGGAACCAGAGCATGCAAATTTCTCATGCTTTGTCTCTTTAGATGTGAGAAAGTTTTGAACTCTAAGATTGGTGTTGTAATAACATCTATTAATAGCTTCCTGTAGATCACATTTAAAGTTGTTCCCTTTGGGCCGGCCTGGTGGCAGAGCAGTTAAGTTCACACATTCCGCTTCTCGGCAGCCCAGGGTTCGCTGGTTCGGATCCCGGGTGTGGACATGGCGCCGCTTGGCAAAAGCCATGCTGTGGTAGGTGTCCCAAATATAAAGTAGAGGAAGATGGGCATGGATGTTAGCTCAGGGCCAGTCTTCCTTAGCAAAAAGAGGAGGATTGGCAGTAGTTAGCTCAGGGCTAATCTTCCTCAAAAATAAATAAATAAATAAATAAAATAAAGTCGTTTGCTTTATGAAGTTTCATTTGCCTGAACTGCTGGAGCAACAACACAATATCAATTACTGCTGGACCACAAGCTTATGTAAACAAAGGTGAAATCTGCACCTGATTTAGTAGCTCAGAGAATTTTTAGGGCAAAGGCCATGAAAATACAAATAAACATTAATTTTAAAAAGTGTCTGGTAAAAGCTCAATTCTGAAGTTAAATTAATCCTCCAAATTTGAGAACCTAGAACAAACTCCATACAAAGAGGTGCCCTCTTAACCACATGTTAACAATAATGCAACTGCAGTAGTGCAATAAAAGAGAAAAATTTAAAGTGATTATATGGCACTCTTTGATGTTAGGTCCAGGGCACATGGGTTCTAAAACTGGTGAACTGGAAAGCCATCTGCTCTCAAGACACTGTTTAACACAATGCCAAGAGCCAAATATTTAAAAGGTGATTGAGATAGCTAAACCTAGACTTCAAAATATTTTTAAAGTTGAAATACCTTAGTAAAGAACAGATGTTCTAAAATACCCACTGGGGGCGAGGGGAATCCAATGAGAGAGAAGCCAGGAATTACAGTTAACCCAGCAATGCCCACAATAACATTTCTGTTACCATTAGAAGGAAGTTCTTCTAACAGGTTCATGCACTTTGCGTGAACAAAATCTCTTAACACCAATTCACCACAGCTTAGGATCTCCTAGAGAAAAGACAAGGTTTTGCTTACTGGTTTTGAGCTTATCTATAAGCAAGGGTACTGCTGGGGCGATGCTGAATGCCCGGCTTTTGGATCTCAGCTTTTACCTCTGGCCTTCAGTTTCCTAAGGTGATCTTTATCTGCAGACTGCTGGAGGTCCCAGGCAACCAAGAGCTAAACACGACAAAGTTCTAGAACAGAAAAATTAACTGCAGAGCTGAAGGCTCGGCTTAGAATGGCAGCATTCTTACTTTATTCCAAATCCAGATTTACTCTGGATTTGATTTCACTCAATTTGAAATTAGGCTGGCTCATACTTTAATAAAACAGATTAAATATATTAAAATGCTTAGATATTTTTGATGAGCAAGTATCCGTAAAACCACCTGAGGTTAAGGCCACATTTCAGCCCTGCCTAGCTCTATCAGGTATCTTTAACTATAGATTTAGGCTCACCAGATTGAGCTAATCCAAACTGCCTGACATGTTAGGATGGGTGCATCACACCAATGGATAGGATTTATTACTTGCATTGTCCTAAATGCGGTGTCAACCCAAATGCCACCACACTTACCAAGCTCTAGTCTTCAAAGTCTGCATGGATGAGCCAGGACCTTTGCTCCTGGCCTCTGCTTCAATTGTTAGCTGAACTTGGGGCCCCAGCTCTGAATCTTGCCTCTGTGGTTGGGTTCCTGACAGTCTGTAAAATCCTCTCTTCTTTAGGGGCTGGACTCTGTCTCTGTGGCATCACTGGCTGACATCTAATTCAAATTGATCCATTCCCCTGGAACTGAGATTATTATCTGCCTGATTTTCAGTAATATTGATACTGTCTAGAGGACTACTGTCTCCTCACCCCCTTTACTTTCTCCACCCACCAGATTAAACTTTTGGACAGGGAAGTCAGTCCATACACAGGAATCTGGACTATTAGCCAGCCCTGGGTGGGGCCTGGGGGAGCAGCAGTTGGATGAATCCCACATATCATCAGTCCCACTGATTAACAACATAGTCTAGTTCTTTTTTTTTTTTGCTGAGGAAGATTTGCCTTGAGCAAACATCCGTTGCCAATCTTCCTTTATTTTGTATGTGGGTTGCTGCTATAGCATGGGCACCACTGAGCAGTTGTAGGTAGGTCCGTGCCCAGGACCCAAACCTGGGCCATCAAAGCAGAGTACACTGAACTTAACCACGAGGCCATGGGGCAGGCCCCCATACTCTAGTTCTCTTTTTCTTTTTCTTTTTTTTTTTGGTGAGGAAGATTGGCTCTGAGCTGACATCTGTTGCCAATCTTCCTCTTTTTCCACTTAAGGAAGATTGTCACTGAACTAACATCTGTGCCAACATTCCTCAGTCTTCATCTATTCTGTACATGGGATGCTGCCACAGCATGGCTTGAAGAGCAGTGTGTAGGTCCATGCCTGGGATCCAAACACACAAACCCCGGGCTGCCAAGCAGAGCACACAAAATTAACCACTACCCCACTGAATCAGCACCATGTGGCAATCTTCCTCTATTTTTGTATGTCGGACACTGCCACAGCATGGCTTGATGAGCCGTGTGTAGGTCCACGCCTGGGATCCAAAACCGCAAACCCCAGGCTGCCGAAGTGGAGTGCACAAACTTAACCACTACATCACCAGGCCGGCCCCCTATACTCTAGTTCTTTAAACACTCAATGGAGCAACGTTTTAGGAACTTATCTAATTTAGGCGAATTAAAGTCTCTCTCACCGTTTGCCTTGCCCATTCAAAGCAATTTCTCTCTGAGGACCTAACTAGTCACAGAAGCTCTCCTTCTGCCTCAAGGAGAGAGTGCAGCCTTTTCAGTTATGGCTTCAGAGGATGCAGTCACTGCCTCGAAGATTAGCCCCTTTAAAATTCAGACAGATGACTAAGCCCTGGCTAGAGACATACAGAGAACCTGGAATTAAGAGCCTTTACTCACACCCCATGTCTCCTCAAGAGATCCTCCCTCATCGCTTCTAGGATCTGCCTACTCCTTGCCTTGCCATTTTGGGGACCTCTCCATGGTCAAAAAGACTTTGTTGCCTATTGTTTACGTCTCCCCCTGCTGACCATCTCAGTTCTTTAATTTTTCCCTCTCAGCCCAGCCACCTACTCCAGGGTCCTTGCCCAAGCCAGCTGATAGGCCCCTCACCCAACCAAGCACTTAACCAGCTTCACAAACTATTATGTCTGAGCATCCTACTTGTCACCCACCCAAAAGACTGTGGGGACCACACACATACACTCCACATTAGTTACATTATGTTCAGAATTTGACACCTCACAAAGGAATTATATAGTCATATCAGCTTGAGAGTGAGAAGTGAAAAAAAAACCCAACAAAAGCAAACTACCAAGAAATGATGATTGATTCTTCCCAGTTTATTTAATTCAGTTGCTTAAGCAGTTGTGACTCTTCCCATAAAGAAACTATTTCAAAGCTTTTCAAAGTGACTACCCTGCAGGTTCCTCGACTTGCAGTCATTCTTTTGACAAATATTTCAGTGTCAACTACAGGTCATCCAATGTAGAAATGTATACTCCTACAGAAAAAGCCCAAATTGCTCAGGGGTACTATCTCCAAGACAACTGCAACTTTTTCTTAGAGGTTTTTAAATCACATAATAAGTAGGGAAACCTGCTCTCTGTGTATACCTTACGTTAGAAATGCAAATTCTCGGGCCCTACCTCGGACCTCCTCAATCAGAAATTCTGGGGCTGGGGCCCAGTAATCTGTGTTTAACAAGGCTCCCACGTGATTCTGAGGCATCCTAGTTGGAGAACCACTGCCTTAGTGCAGGCATAATGATCATATTCAGACTCCGTCATTAATGGGGCTGAAATAAGGAGCTGACTCAGTGACTTAATTAGTACCGTACCTATCTGACAACTAGGTATGTAATTTATGCTCAAAAGTACTTTGATACTTAATCTCCATGTATGTATAAGCCTAGGCTTTTAAACTAGTGGAACAAAAGCAGGTCAATATTATCCATAAGATGGATAATAAATAGACAATAATCAGTTTGCCTTAGACGGGTTTATACCCTATAGGACCCTATAGGTCCTGGTTTATACCTAGTGTCTTGATAGAATTATTCTTGGCACGCTCCTCTTCTCTCAAAAAGTCCCCAGTTTAGATAATAAATTATGGTCTAAAATATCACCTACTCTATAAATAAAACATAAAATAAGGCAGTGAAACATGTTAATGATTCCTGAAAAATTCTCATCATTAAGCTCATTTAACAATTTATAAAGATATTCTTAAATATTTTTAATTAACTTCAAAATAATCTGACTACAAAATTATGGTGGAACAGCTGCCTTCCCTGAGACCCACAGACATGGCAATCACATTGCAGTTGGGTCAGGAAATGCACTGCGTGCTACCTGTCCTGTAGAGTCTTACAGCGTCTCTACCGACTGCGCTCACTTCAATCTTCTGCCTAAAATCAATACACGCTTTCTGTGCCTACTTCGACTTCACATCAGTAGGAGCAAACCTACATGGCTTCTGACAAGAAAACCACCTCAGGTTACCTCAGACCCACACTAAGATTCAACACTATCTCAAAGTTAACTTGTGGACTTGGAAGCAGGGAAGGAGCGTCCCTTCTCTATGATGTGTATGACTGTCAGAGTGCTCTGAAAGCCCTTTAGCATCATGTCAAACTCTGAATAAAATCTACAGTCCCCACTGGAGGATTTTTGATCTACAAAGATGAATTTTTGATCTAGATGAATTCTAGTCAGTATTTAGAGATCTAAGTAGCTAAGGAAATTCAGCCTCTCAAGAGTCAGTTATTACCTGCATCAGAGACAACTCACAAAGATTGGCGGGAACCCAGGCAACCACTGAAAATAGCATTCCTTTCCTGCTGGAATTGTCAACAACTCTATCTAGGTACCTAAAGAGAATACCTTTACTGTTTGCTATATACAAGTGGCATTATCTGTTTTCACCAAATGCTTTAATTAGTTTCGTGGACATGAATAACCAGAGATAGATTACCTAATACATTTACAATAAATTCTATCCATATTCTAACAAGTATAATCAATGTTTAACATATTCCAAATTCCTTTCTTTAGCAGAAAATGAGAAGTTTCCAAACTTTTTTTTTTTGCTTTCTACATAAATACTGTTTTTCTTACCAGAAAGAAGTGACTACCTCTGTATTAAGGCATAACACAATTATGATGTCACTGTGGCAGAAATCCCTGCTGTTCGTCCCCTTGATCTCAGCTAAGACTCTGTGGCCCAGAAGACTAAGGCACTTGAGATTTTTCCCTCAACTGAAGCATAGGGAAGGTGCTGAGACTCTTGGGATTGTCAGGGTCTTTGGTCCTGTGTCCAAGTTCATGTCTCTGCTGGTGCTGAAGATGAACATTAAGATGTAACAAAAATGTAAAAGCATCTTCAAGTTATCTTCCCTCCCGAGTCCACTTTGGCAAAAGTCCCCACAGCTTGGCCTCTTAGCAAAGGTACAACTCAATATCCTGGTCACTCTTAGGATTTAAAGAGAGAATGGCCCAGGGGTACACAACTGATGAAAGGTTCTGTGCCAATCATGCACTTATGCAGGCGAGCGGTGCAGTTATAAGGTAACACAGGCAGTGCTGTGAGCCCTCAGGGTGCCCAGAGAGGGCAGATGAAAGGGGCATCAGCTAATCTGTCCTACCTAGTCCAGCCCATCCAGTTCAGGCTCTTTACAGGTTTGTTTTGCTTTCCACAGCATTACTATTGACAACTGAATTACTTAGGTTTCACTCTGCTAAAAACACATGAAAGGTGAGGTGCAAAAGAGCCCTGGGCTTAGTTTCTCTTAGTTTTGCCAGTATGGTTTTAGAATTCCTTGGGACACAATTTGTTTAAATTCTTAATATAAGTTAAGGTCAACTATATAAAAATATTCTATAAACCTATAAAACCTGGTATCATCCAAAACCAGATGTTATTTAACCCCAAAATCACACCTGAGATTTTTCAAATCTATTAAGTGATTTGAATGTCAGTGAATGGTTAATTCTGACTCTCTGCTGAGCTTTTTCACCTTGATCATTTCAACACTCTTGCTATAGAATGTATTCCAAATATTCTGAAATATCCTGTAACATTAACTTTTTAGATTGCTTTCAAAATTTTTATTTAATGGTTTTGCCTTGCTGAATGTTTTCAGAGGATTAAGGCCTGATCTTTGTTTCTCCAAAATATAGCTTCATATATTCTTTACTATGATTCTGAAATTAAATTTTATCAACAACAATGAAAGTGCTGGGCTTATTTGTACCAAGTAGTCCCAGTGTCCCTTGTGATGGTTCATTATCAATTTCACCAACAGAAATAAAAGCAGGAAGTTCTCCCTTCTACTAGGACAACTAATACCAAAGAACCAGCATTCTTTTGCCACTTCAGAGGATAAGTCTTGCATTTTACAATAGGATTAAGATTCTTATTTTCTTCATTAGTAAAATTATCCATTCATTCAAGCTACAAGACTTTATGATTAAGGTTTTATGATTGTTAGGGTTAAAAAGTGAGAGCACCTCAACATTCTTAAAGGGGCAGACAAACTTAAGAAAGTTGGAGAAGAATCCTACAGTCTCTGAAAAAGCACTGATTCATAAGCCAGTATTACTCACCTGTAATTCTAAGTAGTTATGTAATAGGTTGTGGTTAGGGATCAGACAGACTAGGAAAAATATTAGAAAGTATGTGTTGAATATTACTGAAAATTTTGAGGAGTGAAAAGTGTACATATGCAAAGTCTAAGTGTTACTGTAATTCTCTTAAAAAAGGATTTTTTGTACTGTTACTTTTTTTTTAGGTATGCTTTTTGTTTTTTTGGTGGGGAAGATTGGTCCTGAGCTAACATCTGTTGCCAATCTTCCTCTTTGTTTCTTTCCTTCCTCAAAGCTTCAGTACATAGTCGTATATCCTAGTTGTAGGTCACTCTAGTTCTATGTGAGATGCTGCCACAACATGGCTTGATGAGAGGTGTGTAGTAGGTCTGGACCCAGGATCCAAACCAGAGAACCATGGGCCACTGAAGCTGAGCATGCAAATTTAACCACTAAGCCAACAGCGTCAGTCCCATATTGTTATATTTTTGAAGACTAATTTTCTAGGACTTAGGCAAACTTCAGAAAGAAATACTAAATTCTTAAAATTTCAGTTGTCCAATGACTGAACCAAGCATTAAAAATGCAAATACAGGCATCTAGAACATAAAAAGGATGGGAAAATAAAATTAAATGTTATCATAGACCTACTTTGTTATCTGATTAAATATTTTAGCTTGGTCAATGTCAGATGAGAGAATACAAGAATAGACTGCATTTTTATTTCTGAATAAATATCCAAAACAGTTTAGAAAGGCAAAACAGGTTCTCTTTCCCTCATTTTCTCTAACACCAACTTTTCTATATGTGACCTGCTTTTTTAAGCTCAATCATCTCACTTTCCACTTTCAGTGAAATTTTGTAAGAATTTTACCCCTAAGTAATAATAAAATGGAAAGATGTATACTTTTTCTCCATTCTCCCAATATTATTCTGTTTTAAATATCTCTGAGAAAAGTCTAAAAGGTAGACTTTATAAGGATTTTTCTCATTTAAAAATATACTCTATTAAAGAACTATATTCTTTACTGTCTTTCATTTAAAAGTTTCTCTCCAAGATTTTCCCTTGAGAAAAAATTCTTTCCAACTACCCTATTACATCTTACCTTGAAGGAGACACATTCATACAATAACTGTATAATTACGGATGAATCAGGAATTTGACTTCAGGGAAGTTCAACAAACCATAAGACCAAAAACAGCAACTTAAGACAAAAATTGGTTTGAAAGAATTTCCTGTATTTTAATCTATTTCTTAGTAAAAGCCATGTGGATTCCATTTAGCTTAAGATATGTGTAACGTGGCACTTACATTCTCATGTTCACCTATTTGGAACACCTAGGCATTATTTTGGCAAAATGAAATAAAATAACCCTAATATAGCATAGATTTCTGTGACAGTGAAATGTTCCAGGAAGGGTTATTTAAATACAGAACACTAATCATCTGCTCAAGATGCTCTTCAGTTTTCACCAGTGTTATCTGAAGGACATGTCATTTAACCCTATATTCCTTTAGACTCGAGTTTCTCACCCTGGGCACTACTGACATTTGGGGCTGGATAATTCTTTGTTGTGGGGGGTGGTTATATGCAACATAGGATGTTTAAAAAAATCCTTAGCCTTTACCAACTAGACACAAGTAGCACTCACCCAGATGCGACAAGTAGAAATGTCTCCAGACATTGCTAACTGTCTTGTGGGGGCAAATTCACCCCTGTTGAGAACCACAGCTTTAAAAGTATACCACATTGCCTACTTTTTTCATTCAACAGTTAATCAACTCTTATGTATCCACTAAAATTCTGAAGGAAGTACACAGACTAAGAAAAAAATTATTTTTAATTCAAGAAGGCTTAACTTAAAAGGCAACATACTGACATCTACTGGCTTGGTACTTAACTGTACATTTGACATATACTGCATTTTTTAAAAACTCCTCAAAATTAAAAGTAATGTAGCTGCTATTCTGGGAAAGTTGAACAATTAATCAGTTGAATAGTAACATTAACATCAGAATTATTAGTTTTATGTAAAGCCTCACGTATACAGTAACAATGCTAATTGTCTATTTCTTAGTTTTTGATGTATTGTCTTTTGGATGAATTGAATTTTTAATGAATGCTTTCAGAGACTGATAATTAGAGGGTTTTTTTTTTTATGGTGAGTAAAAAAATGTCTGGTTCAAAAACTTGCAAAAATTAAGCAGCATGCTATTTTATGATTTATAATGAAATTTTAAAAGACTAAAAAAAATTTTTAAACCTAAAAATGATAATTCTATAAATAAAATTACAATTTTCTAGATATTTTAATAAAAGACATTTGGTAATTAAATACTACTGTCAATTAAGTTGATGAACTTTATTGGGGTTAAAACTATAACAAAGTTCATCCTAAAACATTTTGCAATGCAAAATTATTTCACTCAAGGAGTGTTTAATAATTTGAATGCCAGGAATTACAAGCAATTTTCAAAAGCAGAGACTCTCACGTTCGTAAAACTTTATACATCATTTGAACTAACAGATATTTATACTACTAAAATCAAACATGCATCACTTTCAAACATTCTTGTATCATGATTTTATATATTACATTATTTAACACCATTCCTCATCACTACACGTATTTTATCATACACTTGTACCAATCTCCTTGGATTTCTGATCTTTGTCTTCATTCTTCACATTATCCTATAAAACAACAGACAAGGAAAAACTATAGTTTATTAGATTCTCTTAAATGTAACTTTAAAAATAATAAACACTGCTAAACAGAAATACTACAGATAGCCCATTTTACCATCTGTGGAAAACTGACCCTGGGGTCAATTATGAAAGAAATCCATCTCTCAATTCTATGCAGAATGGCTTAGAGTATTTGAGAAAGCCATCTGAGTTCTGAGAAATTAGAATAACAGTAGTTATTCCTTGCACTGCAGATTTTTTTCTTCTGTGAGTGAGACCCAGGATGTGGAAGATCTCTCAATTACTGAAGTTAGTTTATAATGGCATTGAGTTACTAAATTTTTCTTTAGTGACAAAGAATCCTAATAAATTAATTATGATAGTGCCAAAGTTTCTCGACTCTGCCCACAATAAATGGGTATGAAAAGAAAGTGAAAGGTTTTATCTTCCTCAAGTTCAAACTCACTCTCTGGTTCTGAAAGAAATACAAAATTTGCTTTAAGAATTCTGTACATACAAACCATGTTGACATCCCATCAAAGTTCTAGGGAAATACAATCCTGTGGGAATTGCTTTTGACTAATCTGATGAAGAACAGAATGCCACCATCATTTGCTCCTAGAAAAACCACTATGAGCTTAATAACGTTAAAATTGCCATAAAGATATAAAAATTGAAATAAACTATGAAAATGTTGAAAGTACAAAACTGCTAACCTTCTTGAGAACAGTGTGGATTTCATCCATTACTGTGGATAAGTTTCTGATTGTTTTATTCAGTTGGTTTTCAAATTGCAAATTCATGTTTTCTGAAATCTTTAAGTTCTCTTGTAACTGACTAAGGTCCTTTTTAACTTCTCTGAGTTCACCAGAAAGGCTTTTGTTGGAATTCTCCAAATTTAATATGGTTTTTTCATCTTCATCTGTTTAAAAGAAAACAGAAAAACTCACCATCTTACCCCTTAAAATATCCAATTTAATTCTGAGGTTAAAAATATTTCCACTAGCAAAATAAAAAGCAGATATAATTCCTTAATGGCCACAAATGTCAATTTCAATAGTTATAAATAACACTGTAATACTCATTTCATTTAAATTAAGTTTTACCTAAGTATTACTTCTAAACCAATGTTTCATTTTCAGACGATTGTACAGACTAGAGAAAGTAGCAGAAACTGGAGAAAACTAAGTGGAACCAGGGGAGGATTAAAAGGATGCAACAGAACAACAAACGAACCTGAGAACATAAAAATCTAAGATTAATTCTTAGAAAGCTAAGCAATTTTATAACTTTTAACAGAAATGGTCAAAATTAAAGTTACATTATTGCCCAGACTAAAATGCAAGGTATGGCTACGCATGTGTGTATAGGTACATACACACGTAT
The DNA here is from genome assembly GCF_037783145.1 of Equus przewalskii. Taxonomy (NCBI): domain Eukaryota; kingdom Metazoa; phylum Chordata; class Mammalia; order Perissodactyla; family Equidae; genus Equus; species Equus przewalskii. The sequence continues at coordinate 57,204,700 of NC_091831.1, read as the reverse complement.
GTACACATATATACTCCAATAGGGTGTTAAAAGTACTGACATATCCAATGCTGTTACTTACCTGTTTTTTCTTCTAGTAACTGCAGCTTCTGTTCTACTTCAGCTCTTACTTTTTCACTCTTTTCCAATTTTTGCAAGAGGCTTCCTACATCTACCATTGCACCATTGTACACGATAAGGCCAACATTTTCTTCCACATCCTTCGATTCCTGTTTTACTACTGGTGTTGGAAGTAACAACCTGTTTCCTATAATAAAGAAGATACCATATTTTATTGTTATTTTTTTTCCTCTTTAATTAACAATAAAGTTACAAAATGTCACAATCTTAAAATAATATACTCAAACCTAGCATATCTTCCTGCAAGGCTTCAGACTCTTCATGGTTTTCTTCATCTTTTGAGGTATCTGTTAATTTCCGGTAAAAGCAAGATTCACGGAGTACCACTTTATTAAGAAGTTTCTTTACCTGTTATGCAGGCAAGTAAACAAATTCAAAAGATGAAAATAAGTTTTTGATTCTCCTTGAACAACTGTGTCCTAATTTTCACATACGATGGATATCAGTGGCATCTTGTTTTCTCAGGTATCTACTCCCACTCAGACCACTTATGCTCTCTTAACTATGTTCTCTATACAACTAAAATCAAAATTATCATTTGAAAAAATGTCTAACATTGATAGAAACACTTAACACATACATTAAAGTATATGCACAAAGATGTTTATTACAGTATAGTTTGTAATTCCAAAAAGTGAAAACCACTCAGCTACTGAGACTATTATGGTACATCTATACCATGGAATACTATGCAGTCATAAAAAAAAAGAAGTGGGTATCTATTTTCACGTTAGAATGCCCATGACACTGTATTGTTAAATGAAAAAAAGCTGTGTATTAATATGTATAGAATGATTTCATGTGTTACTTAAAAAACTGATCATATATGTATACACACACACACACACACACACGAATTGCTTACGAAAAGATCTAGTAGGTTATATATTAGACCAGAGTAGCACTAGAGGGAGAGGGGACTTTGAACTTTCTGTTACTTTATACATTTCAGTATTGCTTGACTGTATTACTAAACTAGCCTGTACTGCTCTTACATTTCCAAAAGTCAACAGAGACTAAAAGATAAAGTTACTTAAAAATGCTTTTCACTTTAAATATTCAGAAGATAGACTACCTGAGCCCGAGAAAGATGTAGTCCAAGAGTATAAAGTATTTCTTCCAGATCCTTTTCAAGGAGGTAACCACAATGGCTTTGATCAAAATAAACAAATGCCATTAACAGATCTCTGTTAATTGTTATCATCTGAGTCTTTTCTTTTTCCTAAAGAAAATGCAGAAGATAGTATAAAATTTTTACCCTTGAAAAATGAGAAATTGAAACCGTGTCCATATAATAGTGAAATGTTAAAAGACCTTTGCCTCGTCTCAGCAAAAATGAGTTGATCTGGTTTATGTGTATGGGAGAAAATAGTAAGACATACTGGTTATCTGACATAATCACAAATATCAAAACATGAATGGCTGAAGTTAGCTCTGAGTAGTAATATATAGATATACAAGTACCAACAAACTTCATGACCGTGTTATATTTAAGAAATCTGGATTATATAAGAAATGGAAATTAACACATTATAAAAAATACAGTATTTGATAAATACCTTATCTTTAGAGGGCCTCTCCTTGCAGTACTTGTTGACATCTCTTTTGTCATCTCGTTTGTTTATTTCTTCCTCATCTCGATCTATAAAATAAATACAACAGCAAAAACTTCAGCAATACAGATATTTTCAATTATTGTAGAGACTGAAAATACTTTCCTATTACTGGTCAGTTTTCAAAATACACAATAGCAAAGAAGTATTATATGAATAAAAATAGTTTGGATTTTATAAGAAACAATTATAAAGAATAAGAGGAGGAAGCAATTTACAAAGACACTAGAGAGGGAAATAAGTTGACTTTATTGAATCAAATAAAAGGACTTAATTCCATAAATATTTCGAGGACAAAGTTCAAATAAATGAATTAATTTTATACATGAAATTGAAGAGTATTAACACCAACTTAAACAAACTGTATTTTCTAAAAGCTAAAAGGAAGAACAGCCAATGTACTAAAATTAAGTGCAAATAGATTATTGCAAAATAAAACTACATACAAGAAACTGAGAGGTTCTAAAGATAACTAAGAACGAATAGTGTTAGTATCCAGATTTGCTAGCACTAACATATGTGTCCCATGATAAAAGATGGTAACTTGGATAAATCTTAAAAAACAAACAAAAAACTAGTACAGTAAGGTAAATCTGCAACTGTGGAACATATGACTTGAAATCTGTACTCTAGGTAAGTAGTCTTAATAAAATTCAAATATCAAAAGGAATACTTGAGCAATTTAGACAAGTCATGACACTTATTTTCTAGATTAGAATAATATCTTTTGTTATCATTAAAAGTTTTTTTGAAAATATAATGCACCTTGTGCAAAATTCAAAATACACAAAGAGCAACTGGCAGAAAGGAAACTTCTTTTCCTTACCTATCCCTAGGCTACCCAGTTCTCCAAGACCTCAGCCATCACCCTCAGGTCAACCATCATTACCAGCCTGTTACAGAACTAATATTAAAGAATTAATCAGCTATGGGTTGAACTGTATCCCCTAAAATTCATAAGCTAATGTCTTAAGCCCCAGTATCTCAGAATGTTACCTATTTGGAGAAAGGGTCTATACAGAGGTAATCAAGTTAAAATGAGGTCATTAGGGTAAGCTCTAATCCAATGACTGGTGTCTTGAGAGAAAGGGAAAATTTCGACACAGACATGCACAGATAGAAGATGAGGTGAAGACACAGGGAGAAGATGGCCATTTATAAGCCAAGGAAAGCTGCATGGAACAGATCCTCTCCTCACAGCTCTTAGAAGGAACCAACCCTGCCAACTTCTTGATCTCAGACTTTTAGCCTCTGAGAACTGAAAGACAATAAATTTCTATTGTTTAAGCCACCCAGTCTGAGGTACTTTTTTTTTAGGAAGATTATCCTTGAGCTACCATCTGCTGCCAATCCTCCTCTTTTTGCTGAGGAAGACTGGCCCTGAGCTAACATCTGTGCCCATCTTCCCCTACTTTATATGTGGGATACCTGCCACAGAGTGGCTTGACAAGCAGTGCATAGGTCCACACCTGGAATCCCAACCAGTGAACCCCGGGCCGTTGAATTGGAAGGTAGGAACTTAACCACTGCACCACCTGGCCAGCCCTGTGGGGTACTTTTTAAGTAGCCCTAGTGAACTATACATCATCCTTTCATGAATTATATGCAAATACTAAAGATCTTTTTTGCAGTTATTTAATGATCCAAGGACAATTTTAAAAGAGAAATTTTGGTTCTAGAAGCTTCTTGGCTCCCTCAAACGGATCTCCATCAAAAAGCTCAGAGTAACAAATGGTTTGTTGGTAAAACACATGAAATATAGTAAACACTAGGAGTTAAACAGTCTTTGAAATACTACAAAGCATATATATTCATAAATATTTCATACTCTATTTCCTCTTTGTACATCCACAACACACATAAGAAGCTAATGTATTCTGTGGTAAAACATGCCGAACTTTGCTTAACCCAAGTTTCCCAAATTTATCTGGCTCCAGTATACTTTATTAAGCTTAATACCTATTAATATCTTGGGACACTCTGGGAAACACTGCTTTAGTGTATTTAAGTGTCAACAATATAGTGAAAACTTTAGTAAAGAGAATATGCATGCTAAAACAGGCACAAACCTCGAAAACATGCTAAGTGAAAAGAAGCCAGTCACAAAAGATCACATATTGTATGATTCCATCTATATGAACTGTCCAGAATATCTATAGAAATAGAAAGCTGACTAACGGCTGTCCAGGGCTGAAGCAGTTGGAGGGAAATGAGAGACACTGCTAATGAGTACAGGCTTTCTTTTTGAGATAAACAAAAATGTTCTAAAATTGATTGTGGTAATGGTTGTACAACTCTGTGAATACTTAAAAACCAGTGAGTTGTACATTTTTAATTGGGTGAATTGTATAGTATGTGAATCATATCTCAATAAACCTACTAAAGAAAGGAAATAGAGAAATGTTCTAAAACTGGACTGTGATGATAGGTTCACAATTTTATAGTTACTAAGAATTATTAATTCTACACTTAACACAGGTGAGCTTTCTGCTATGTATGGGCACCTCAACAAACTGTTTAAAAAAACCCAGAGAATGTATCCTTGGAATCTAATTATTTTTATTATATATAAAATAGTAGAGTGGCTCAGCCACTATGCAGCTTTATTCTCTTGGGTAAATTAATTTATTGCTAATACCCTCAGTTTCCTCAATTAAATGGAAAATATAATAGCCTCTGAATATAATTGTGAGGATTAAATAATAACATTTTTATCAAGAGTGTACCATATACTACACAAAGGTTGAATCCCTTTTCCTTTCATTTATTCACACTCTATAGACTTGATTCACCTTATTTGGGTATTTAACTTGGAAGACGTCACTTTTAAAACTTTGTCTCTCCTTGAACTTATATTTTTAAAATCCAAGTAATACTTGCTCATCTTAGAATATAAATAAATACCATCATACAAAGATACACTAAATTATGGCAGGTATCATGTGCTTTTATTTCTCCCTCCCAACACACACACCTAATGCAGATGAAACCCATTTAATGGAATAAGCTGTCTATAAAAACTATTTTGCCATATTTTCCATGTCACTATCCTCCTCCAACATCTTTTTCAATGGCTGCACAAAATTTAACTGCATGTCTATATCAAAATGCATTTAACTAATTCCCTCTTATTGAATATTAAGATGGATTCTAATATTTTGTTTTATAATAATTATGCAATGAACATCCATGTTATTATAAAGGACATGGTTAATTCTCATTTCCAAACTTCTGTCCAGAAAAAGCACAACAATTTAAACTGATCCCAAGAATGATGAAAATACTCTTCTCTTTACCCTTGTTAAACTGACGTTACCTTTTATTTAAAAACTTAATTTTCATCAATTTGATAGGTAAAAAATAGACTTGTTATTTGCCCCTCTGATTAATAAGATGATGCCACACCATTTTAGACATTAACTGGCACTATATTTTCATTTTTTTAACCATCAATTCTACTTTTCCAATGGAAAAAGAGTGGTCTTCCAGAGACTTGATAGAATAATGAAATACAAAGTAAACTATGAAACAAACAACCATGATAACACAAGCAAGCAGCAATTGGAAACAAGGAAACCAAAAGTCCTGAGATGAGGAGGTGGCCAAGGGTCCGGCCCCATGACCAAGTGGTTAAGTTCACACGCTCTGCTTCAGCAGCCTGGTGTTTTGCCAGTGCGGACATGGCACCGCTCATCAGGCCATGCTGAGGTGGCATCCCACATAGCACAACCAGAAGGACCTACAACTAGAATCTACAACTATGTACTGGGGGGCTTTGGGGAGAAGAGGAAGAAGAAGAAGAAAAAAGACTGGCAACAGATGTTAGCTCAGGTACCAATCTTTAAAAAAAAAAAAAACCCCAAATATCTATTTAGAACCTATTTGGATATTTAGACTGTTCAAGGAACCTGCAATATACATCAGCAATGGAACTAGAAAAAAATCCCTCTATTTCTTACTAAAGAGCTTATATTCAGGTGGGAGGCAGATAAACAGTAAATAAAATAAGTAAATAGTATAGTAGAGTAGGTTATACATTCTATAAGTAGAGAAGGATAAGGAGGGATTAGAAATGTGTATTAATGGGGAGGACTGCAATTTTAAACAGGGTAGGGTACAGAGTAGGCCCTAGTGAGAAAATGACAGCTGAACAAAGACTTCAAGCATGAAGGAGTCAGGAAGGTGGATCTCCAGGTAACAGTGTGCAGGAGAAGGAACTGCCAATGCAAAGGTCCTAAGATAGGAGAATACGTTATGGGTTCAAGGAAGCCCAGGTACCTGAGGTGCAATGAGTAAGTGGAAAGAGTAAAAAGAGATGAAATTAGAGACTTGATGACGCAACACCTTATAGGTCACTGTAAACACTTTGGCTTTTTTTCACAGTGAAATGGAGAGCCACTGTAAAAATGTGAACAAATGAAATGACTTAAATTCTTTTTTTTGAGGAAGATTAGCCCAGAGCCAACATCTGCTGCCAATCCTCCTCTTTTTGCTGAGGAAGACTGGCCCTGAGCTAACAACCATGCCCATCTCCCTCTACTTTATATGCGGTATGCCTGCCACAGCATGGCTTGGTAAGCGGTGCATAGGTCCACAACTAGGATCCAAACCGGCAAACCATGGGCTGCTGAAGTGGAATGTGTGAACTTAACCACCCGTGCCACTGGGCCGGCCCCAAAATGACTTGAATTTTACAAAGGTTATTCTGGCAACTATTGAGAAGAGACTTCAGAGAAGGGGGTAAGCAGGGAAACTAGTGGGGAGGGTATTAAGTAATCTAGGCAAGAGACAACATGGCTTGGATTACGATTAGTTCAGTGTAGCTGGTGAGAAATGGTCTGCTCTGAGATATGTTTTGAAGTTGAAGGCAATATTACTTCCTGAAAGATTAGAAATGGGATATGACAAAAACAAGCCTCAAGAATGACTCCTAGGTTTTAGGTTGAATAACTACAAGGATGGAGTTACCATCACATGAGCTGGAGAACGATGAGGGTGACGGACAATTTTTGTTCTTTTTGGTCAAGAAAGGCAGGAGTTCAGTTTTAGACTTGTTTATTTTGAAATGTCAGATAACTTAAGGGAGATGTTAAGTAGGCAGGTGATAAGGGAGAATAGGAGAAAGGTCTGACTTGAGATACAAATTTGAGAACTGTCAATATATAGACAGTACCTAAAGCCAGGAGAATGGATGAGACCACCACCAAGGGAGTTAAATATTACAAAAGAATAAAGACAACAACTAAGGGATGAGAGCTAGGACATTCTAATAGACAAAATAATGAGAACACTGTTTAGTGATTTAACCAAAGCAGTGATAAAACAATACTGAGTGGGGCTGGCCCCGTGGCCGAGCGGTTAAGTTCGCGCGCTCTGCTGCAGGCGGCCCGGTGTTTCGTTAGTTCGAATCCTGGGCGCGGACATGGCACTGCTCATCAGACCACGCTGAGGCAGCGTCCCACATGCCACAACTAGAAGAACCCACAACGAAGAATACACAACTATGTACCGGGGGGCTTTGGGGAGAAAAAGGAAAAAATAAAATCTTTAAAAAAAAAAAAAAATACTGAGAAGACAGGGGAGAGAAAATAGGACTGTAATAGGGATGAATCTTCATTGAGCAAAGCACGTAATGAAGATAAATGAAGGAATATTGATACATGCATATTATATCACTGTTATTGATGTTATTAGACCAGATACTAGATGGTATTAATAGATGGTATATGACACTATTGTTCATTTTCTTAGGTGTGATTATGAAAATTGTGGTTAACAGAATGTCTTGTCCTAGGCAAGTTGAAGAATTCCTACATTCAAATGGATCAGAAACACACACATACAAACACACAGACAACACAAATAAGACAAAATATTAACAAATGAATCAATTGTGGGATACATGGTGTTCAATGCAGTATTCTTTCAACTTCTTTCACGTTTGAATGTTTTCATCAATGAGAAAAAAAATAAAATGCAGTGGTCGAAAGAAGAAAATGTAGAGGCAAACCAAAAATGCCTTAAGTAATAACAATCTGAGATATGTAAAATTAAAAAATCTCATCTCAGAAAAAGATTTTAAAAAAAAATCTACAAGGAGACTGACACTCACTCAGTTGGAGCTTTTCAGGTACTTTATAGTTGGCATCTTTGACTGATCAGGACATGTATTATAAAGTATTTTGAGTATCATTCCTATTGGTAAAAGTTTCTTATTCAAAACTTGTGAGGCCGGCCTGGTGGCATAGTGCTTAAATGGTTAAGCTCCACCTAAATGTTATATGCGCTCCTTTGCATGTATGATAGTCTTTGTAATTTAAAAAAATGCTAAAATTAGTTTTCTAAAGAAGAATATATTCTAAGAAACAATGAGACCATTACACTATTTATGACAAAGTGTAAGTACCATGTTCAGGGAATTTTTTTTCTCAAGTTGAATAAATGTTAATTATATATGGGACATATGATAATCAAAAATAAACATGTCTTGGGGCCAGTCTGGTGGTGTACTGGTTAAGTTCGCGCACTCCGCTTCGGTGGCCCTGGGGTTCAGAGGTTTGGATCCCAGGCACAGACCTACACACCACTCGTCAAGCCATGCTGTGGCACTGTCCCACATACAAAATAGAGCACGAATGACACAGATGTTAGTTCAGCAACAATCTTTTTCAAGCAAAAAGAGGTGGATTGGCAACAGATATTAGCTCAGGGCCGATCTTCGTCACCAAAAATAAATAAAAGTAAACATGTCTTAAAATAATCCTGTCATCTAAAAATTACTTAATACAAACAGATTTTCATTGGAGAATATTTTACTCTTTCTATTCTAAAAAATATTAAAATTATAGATTTCAGTGATACAAAGTTGCCAAACAAAAAATGTATTTTTCATCCTAAGGAGAAATAAATCAATTTGAATCATACCATCCTCTTCATCCTCAGCTTCTTCTGCTTCCATTGGATCATATTCATCTTGAATATTATCTTCCTCAGTTTCATCATCATCTTTAGAATCATCTTTTCTTTTATCTTCTTTCTGCAATTTAAAATGTCTTTTAATTAAGCAACACATCTCATCAAACATTAAATGACTAAAATCAAAAAACATTACAGCCACTAAATTTATTTGAAATAGTATCACATTATAAATTTCTTAAAACAATACACTTTACTAAACTACCATTCACAATATATGTAAATCAAATCATCATCTTGTATGCCTTAAACTTAAAAAAAATGAAAACTAGTTATAGATGTTTATATAGGCTCAATTCAAAGACTTAAATTTCTAATAATACAGTAAAATCTTTCAAATTTGGCCTTTATGCTTCACTCTTCTGATGGAATTCATCATCATTTGTTACACTCTGGAAGACTACCAGAAAACTTCTAAATCAGGCTGCTGGTCATGGAAATATTTACAGACCTTCCTTTCATCTCTATCTTCTTTTTTATCTTTATCATCGCCTGATTTTCTCCGTTTGGGTTTCGGCTCATCAGTTTCATCATCTCTTTCTTCTTTCTTATCTTTTCTCTCATCTTTTTTGCTTTTCTTCTCCTTTTCTTTTTTGTCCTCTTTCTCAGGAAGAGATAATAATGATTTGTATATCCTGACACCAAAATCTCTTTGAAGCATTTCATTGAAAAGTTCTGCAAACAATGAGACCTATAGAAAGATATCAATAGTAACCAGCAAACTTTAATAGAAATATTGAATAAAACCACATCACAGTAATTTATCAAATAATAACTTGCCACATCTAACAATGTGCACTAACAATAGAGTTGTAATAACTGACGTCAATGATGTTGAAGAGCCTCAAAATCCTCAAAGACCCTTCTGAAGATATAAATACTATGTTTAGTATACTTTTGGTCAAATATTATAAAAAATAACCATACTACAGAAAATTTGAAAATAAGCAGGAAACAAGGATTTCTACTACCTTACACAATAATTAATCTTCATGTTAATGTACTTTATTCATTTACTCAACACATTTGTATGAAATGTCTACTATGTACCAGGGACTGTTCTAGGCATTAGGGACACAGCAGTGAAGAAAGCAGAAAAAAGTTCTGAGAGTAATAAGAGAGTATAGTCAGAGAAGGCCTCTTTGATCAGGTGACAGGTGAAAAGTGACCTGAAGGTAGCAAGAGAATGCGCCAGACTGCTATCCAGAAGAGCATTCCAGGCAGGAAAAACCAATTCAAAATTCAGAGTAGGGCGAATGCATTATTACTATGCAGGGATCCATGGATACTGATCTTCAACATACTCATAAACCTGCAATTATAAACTAAATTCTCTATGTAAATATTTCTGAGGATAATTGCTTTCAACAGATTAAGAGGCTAGAACTTCAAAGGGTTGACCAAAGCTCTAAAATATGTTATCTTTAGCATTCTGTTCTGTATATTTGATGAAACACTTTAATCAGACTATTTTCCTGATCATAAAGGATAATACAAATGTATTAAAATTATAATTGATTTTATAATCTATTTTTTATTCATACCCAGTCTTTATATGTTTTAAATAAATCCATTAGTAAAATGACCATTAATATGCTGAAAATTCCACTTTCTCTTAACTATTAAACTAAACAAAATCTCAATTTGTGTAAGCAAATAGCAAAAGGCATATCTTTTCCTTAGAGTTTTCTATTACTTAGAGATAAAAAACTTACTAAAATGTGTTAGATTGGAAGAAGCCTAGAATAGTTAACTAGAAGAGCAGAATTAATTCTACATATCTCTTCATCTACAGGCACTGAAAGACACAGATACCACTAGCATTAATATTAAATCAGTGAAAGAGTTATAATTTTATGATGATACATGGTTTTCCTTAGTTACAAAATAATTTCTTTTAAATTCATGTACCAAAATGACTTCTGAATTCTAATAACAGATTAAAAGGAAACTAACCAAGGGGATATGTTAGGTGGGGAGGAAAAAATAAAGGATTATTTTGCTAGCAAAGGGCTGTTTCACAAATCACTTTGTTTCCACTGGAGGAGCACTGAGATCCTCTTACAGCATTGGTTAGATATACAGTATATACTTTATAAGTAGTAAGTAATACCAAAGACTATTTTTCCCACTTACTTATTTCTTGAATGACTACTAGATGATAGGCAGTATTAAGAGTTTAATTTATGGTAACTGGTAATAAAAATAAAACCGTATATAATATTTAAGGACACTGGCTTACTGGAATTATTCAAAAATTGTAAATATTTCTAACATTTAATATCAAGAACAATAAGCATGCATTTTGTGTTTCGTAATTGGCTCAGTACTCCTCTATATTTGTTTGCAAATGTCTGAAGTCTAAGTAAGTCACTTCACTTCATTTTCATCTTATCATTTGGTGGACAATAATCTCTTGGATCAAGTAAGTATGACTAATTTTTCCAATATAATTTATAAAATAAAACAATGTGAGATATGTTGATAAAATACAATTGAACACAATTATAATTTTGTACAAGCTATTACAAAATTAATAATTTGAGATATTTTACATTGTTTTATTTAAAGAATGAAGCAATCATTTATTTAAGATAAAAGTCTTCAACTATTTTGAAAATGACACTATGATGTTATAAACACTGCTCTAAATTAATGGTAAAAAGAAATAGATTCAGGTTGCAAAGATAAATATCAATGATGTTACATTACACCTCAATCACCAGAGGTAAACTTTTCAATTCCATTAAATGGCATTTTAATTCTAGAGTAAATAATAAAGTGTTATCAGATATCCCAAGAAAAACAATTAGACATTATATATCATGTGTCTCCTGAAACCTAATAACATACCACTACTTATGAGATAGTTTCAGGAAAAAAAATTAACTGAACCTGAACGTAATTAAGACTCTAGATCTAACTATCAATTTACAGGAAATAGAGGACAGCAGAAAATTTAAACCACACCATAGGAATGCAATCAGCAAAACTGAGTCAACTGGGGCTGGCCCCATGGCTGAGTGGTTAAGTTTGCCAGCTCCACTTCGGTGGCCCAGGGTTTCGCTGATTTGGATCTTGGGGGCGGACATGGCACCCCTCATCAGGCCACACTGAGGCAGTGTCCCACATGCTACAACTAGAAGGACCCACAACTAAAAAATAAGCAACTATGTACTGGGGGTATTTGGGGAGGGAAAAAAAAAAAGATTGGCAAGAGTTGTTAGCTCAGGCACCAATCTTTAAAAAAAAAAAAAAAGTGAGTCTACTGGAAAAATCACCTGGTTGTTTTTTCTCAAAAAATTAAACTGCAAGAAAAAAAACCAAAAGCAGTGAAAAAGGCACTCAAAAGAGATTTAAGAGATACATTAATCAGTCAAAATGTGTGGACCTTATCTGGCTTCCCATTCAAACTTAAAACATTACCTCAAATGAATGTTCTTTATTATCCTCTAATCTGTAGTCCAAAAGTACACTCAAAGACATGATGCTACAATCAAACTTGCCACTTTTTGCAGCCCAGTTGGGATGTACAATGATGGCTGGTTCATCAGGCAAAATATATCTTCTTTCCCGACGCTGGCGTTCCATTTCTTCTTGACGTTTTCTTTCTTCTTCCTATATATTTGAAATTTTATGTTTAAACTTCCATGTACACTATGTATGTAAATCAAATGTATACCATGTAAAGAAAATAGGAAAATATTTCCATGACTCCTTACGGTGATTATACCAACCACGGGACCTGGGAAGGGAGGAAAATTCAAATTTACTATAGAGGATGCTAGTTTTATGGCTCCTAATTCTTTCTTTTGGATTTCCAAGCATAAGAAACCGCATTCTAAAGAGGGGAAAAAACAAACCACCACCTATATTAACGTTATGTAAGTCACGGGATTCTGGGAAAATAGTGGTGGTAGCATCGTTTTTGGATCCCCCTGAATCACCACATTAAAAAGAGACAGAACAATCCAGAATCCAAAACCAAAATCCATGTACATTCACAACAAAACGAGGTGACAAGGTAGTCCCAAAACATCCCAACATACAAGTGGGTGGGGACAAGCCACAAGAACCAAAAGATCTATGTGTTACTTGTGTCTCTGTGGGGAGAAAGCAGAAGGAAGTAATGGAGTTGTCTGATGGACCCAAGAACAGGAAAACCACAGAACAGTCACTAGACATTCACTCGAAAGTACAGCAGGTCAATTTAAGAACAGTAGGTGAAATTAGGCAAGGTTTTACCCCTAAAAATAATGAGGACAAGGGGTCCGTGTTACGATCTGAAAGGGCCTAGAACATTCTAGCCTATGAACTTACAAAGTTGATTTATCCGGTCATGCTTCCAGCACGGGCACCCACACTGAGGAGAAACTTCTGGGAGTACAATCAACAGCAATCAGGACAGGAACAGAGACATGGGAGGAGGAGGTCCAGATAAAAGTGAGAGATGGCAATAGAGATAGGAATCTCAGAAAGTAAGCCACCATATGTTTTGACAAGACAAGAGAACAACAAAACACAGAGCTCTGTATAGTTAGAAAAGCTATCTGAGGCAACCTCTTTCTAACAAAGTTTTAGGCAAACGAAATTCACATAAAAATGAGGAACAGAGGGGTCGGCCCCATGGCCAAGTGGTTAAGTTTGCGTGCTCCGCTGCAGTGGTCCAGGGTTTCACCCGTTTGGATTCCGGGAGTTCACACGGCACCACTCATCAAGCCATGCTGAGGTGGCATCCCACGTGCCACAACTAGAAGGACCCACAACTAAGAAAATACAACTACGTACCAGGGGGCTTTGGGGAGAAAAAGGAATAAAATAAAATCTTTAAAAAAAAAAGAGGAACAGTAAAGGATTGAGGTCAAATCCCATAGAAAGTTACTATTTTTATAAAAAGAGAACAAGGGGCCAGCCCAGTGGCACAGTGGTTAAGTTCGCACACTCCACTTTGGCAGCCCAGGGTTTGTGGGTTTGGAATGCCAGGTGCAGACATACACACCGCTCATCAAGCCATGCTGAGGCAGCTTCCACATACAAAACAGAGGAAGACTGGCACAGATGTTAGCTCAGGGCCATTGTTCCTCACCAAAAAATAAAAAAGAGAGAGAGAGACAACAAGGAGCAGAATTACATCCCTGCAGACAACAAAAGTGAGCCAAAAAGACTTGGCCACAAGATAGATAAAAATGTTAACTTACTATAAGTGCACAAGAAAACTGTACAAGATATGAATGAACAGCATAAGAATTTAAAAAGTAAAAAATAAAGTGATAGAGTTCAGGAAACAGAAAGAAAAGATAGTTTCAGAAACTTAAGAATAAACTAGAAGGAATACAAAAGCAAACTCAAGAGATAATGCCTTAAGAGGACAAATGTAATGGGGAAAACGTAAAAATTAAAAAGAAAGGAAGAGGAAAAAGATTCAAAAAAGTGTGACTAGGGCCAGCCTGGTGGCACAGTAGTTAAGTTCACGTGCTCCACTTTGGCATCCTGGGGTTTGCAGGTTTGGGGCCCAGGCACGGACCTACACACCACTCACCAAGCCATGCTGTGGCAGCATCCCACATACAAAACAGAGGAAGACTGGCACAGATGTTACCTCAGACACCATCTTCCTTACAAGAAAAAAAAAAAGGGTGACTAATATTGAGGAAGCAAAAAGGTTCTACATGAGATAACAGAATTAAAGAAAACAAAAGAAAGGGAACAGAACAAATACAAAACACTATTATTTAAGAAAATTTGCTTGTTCATAGCAGTATTATTCAGAATAGCCAAGAGATGAAAACAACCAACTGTCCATCAACAGATGAATAAAAAAATGTAATATACACACACAATGGAATATTATTTGGCTTTACAAAGAAATGAAGTCCTGATACATGCTACAGCGTGGATGATCCTTGAAAATATCATACTAAGTGAGAGAAACCAGACACAAAAGGACAAATACTGTATGATTTCACTTACATGAGATATCGAGTATAGGCAAATTCAGACAGAAAGTAGAATAGAGGTTACCAGGAGACAGGGAGAGGAGTGTGGGGAGTTACTGTTTAGTAAGTAAAACTACTGTTTGGGATGATGATAAACTTCTGGAAATGTACAGTAATGATGGCTGTACAATACTGTGAATGTACTTAATGCCACTGAATTGTACACTAAGCAATGATATAATGGTAGTTTTTACTTATGTACATTTTACCACACACAAAAAAATTTTGATGATGAGAAACTTTCCTGGGGGAAAAAAAATCTGAAACTACATACTGAAAGAGCACACCATGAGAATGACTAGTATCAAATAACATTTCTAATAAAATTAGAAATTTTGTGGATCTAGGCAAAATAGCAAGGGACTGTAGGAGAAAGCAAACTGCATTATCATCATTTTTTGAAAGTAAAACTTTATATCAAAAAACAAGAATAACGGAGCCAGCTCCGTGGCTGAGTGGTTAAGTTCACGCACTCTGCTTTGGCAGCCCAGGGTTTCACCGGTTCTAATCCTGGGCGCAGACATGGCACCACTCATAAGGCCACACTGAGACAGTGTCCCACATAGCACAGTCAGAAGGACCTACAACTAGAATATACAACTATGTACTGGGGGGGCTTTGGGGAGAAGAAGAGTTAAAGAAGATTGGCAAGAGATGTTAGCTCAGGTGCCAATCTTAAAAAAAAAAAAAAGAAAGAGTAACATATTTAAGATATTCAAGGAAAATAAATGTGAGCCAAAGATTTTACATTCAGCATAACTGACTTTCAAGTTTAAAGGGCACAGTCAAACTGTTATAAAACATACAAGAACTTAAATACTGCTACTATGAATTGAGCAATCTACTAGAGGCGAGCTTCAGAGATAATGACAAAAGGACTAGTGGTTGGCATTAGAAATATACTTGTAGAACCTAGATTAAATGAGGATTAAAAGAGAGTACAGCAATATAAGGCTACATGCTAGGACATCATATTGACAGTACAACATAAAAACAATGGGGAGAAAATAGGGATAGAAAATGTAAAAATATTTTTAAACTAGTTTCAGCAATAATATTGGTTGGTGATGGTACTCATACTAGTACTGTGTGTATATATATATACGTATTTCCATCCACTGGCCAAAAAACAAAAAAATAAAGAGGACAATTTGAGCTTCAATAAGGATAAGAACTGCAAAGGACTGAAATCCATCAAATATGTTTAAATCCATAAATATATAAGGATGTTTAAAAACAAAAACAACATCTTAAGATGCTAGGGAACCAATTCATTATCTTGACAACTAGATAAACAAAAACAAAACAGTCCTTGCTTTAGAAGCACATATTCTAAAATTAAAATGATACAGAGAAGAGTAGCATGGCCTTTGCACAATAATGATGCAAATTCATGAAGCGTTCTATTAAAAAAAAAAAAGAATCAAGAATTGATCTTGCCTTCTTCTATATGAATTTCCCAATAGGTAAAACTGTACCACTGGGTAACCAAACAGCAGATGAGGAGACGTGAAAACAAAATGATGATTATAATATCACCATTTTTCAACCCCAACAAATCAATGGATCTAGGATTTGAGCAGCAATGGCCACCACCATCAACAAGTGAAAACTGGCTTTCTCTTTCTCTTTCTACTCTTCCTGTTCTGAACAATTCAGTTCTAAAGCAATTCCTCCAAGACAAGCAGACATCTATACAAGGGGTGGAACCTGGCAGGGAGAGAGAGCTACAATGGCCCAGAGCAGATGAGCTGCCCACTTACCAGGTAATGAAACTCAAATGGAGCAAAGAGGGCATCTATACAGAGAAACAGCATAGGGTAGGGAGTCAGACCAAAGTAGAGTAAGGAGGGTATCCAGATGGGAGAGGGAGAGCAGTGGACAACTGAGCAAGTAAGCAAATATATAAAGTATAACGACGATATGTTTCTCATTACTGGAGAAAGGAGTTAGACATATGGAAAGGCAGAAAATTAGAATGAACTCTGTGGCACTGGAGTAGAAGTGGAGATATTAGTATAAACTCATGACTTCCAATATACGTAAGATGTAATAAATATAGATATAAAAATATATGTAGGTATGCATATATATACAGGGATATATATCTATTCCATAGCTCTGTTCCCTGAGAGGGGTTGGGAACTGCATAACAATGAGCACATGTTGGCTTCTAAATACCATTACCAATCTTCACTCAAAGGTACCAGGGCTTCCTGGGGAAATGGCTGATTCCAGAGCTAGGGCAGGGATAGTACACAGCGAGACTGAAACATTTGTATTGTGCTACAAAAAAAGGATCCTCAAAAAATGATGAGGATATGTCAAAGGGCACAGAGGCCAACTTGAAAGGGCTCCCACTGGCCAACTCTAAGACAATTTCACTATCAAAATAAATATTTATAACCTTCTGAATAAAATAAGAAATCATGCACCCATGCATCTCTTAAGAACAAGGTAATTCTCCTACATAATTGCAAAACTATTATCACATCCAAGAAACTTAACAGTGCTTCGATACTATAGAATATCAGATCCATATCCATAATCAAATTTCTCCAATTATCCCAAAAATACTCTTTACGGCTTTTTCCCCCCATCCAGGATCCAGTCAAGTTTCACTCAGTACATTCAGTTATCATGTCTCACTGACCTCCTTTAATCCAAGTCAGTTTTGTTCTTTTGTCTTTCATTACATGGACATTTTTTAAAAGTTCAGACAAGTTGCTTTGTAGAAATTTTTACATTCTAAATTTATCTGTTTTCCCACAGATTAAGGTAAAACATTTTTGGCAGAAATACTTCATAAATAATGACGTATACTTCATAAAGCATACATTAGGAAACATAATGCTGGTTTGTCCAATTACTGGTGTTATAACTCGCTTGTGATATTGCTACATTTCAAATTCAGAAAACAAATGACAGGCTTCTGCATCCAGGAGTTATTCTATTGGGCACAACACTGAGGCATAAAAAGGCTTGAATAAACAGTCTCTGAATCTTCAGGAGTGAAATGCAATCAAACACAGAGCTATAGAAACAGCAAAATTCTAGGACAAGCACTTCACTTTGAACTTAATTTTGCTCTAACAAATTTTCTTTACTAAAAAAATGTAACATTATTCATTTTTAAAAGGGAAGCTAAAAATACATGACTTGGAAATAACTCAAATGTCTCTCAAATAGAGACTGAATAAACAAACTGTGATACATTGATATTATGGAATACTATTAAAAGCAATAAAAAGGAACAAATTACTGATAGACACAACATAATAGGTATTTCCTTAATGCATTATGCTAAGTTAGACAAGTCAGACTCAAAAGGTTATATAGTTCCATTGAAATGATATACTGGAAAAGGCAAAACTATACAAAAACAGACCTGTGGCTCCCAGAGGCTGGCAGGGTGAGAGAAGAAAATGCTTACCGAGGGGTACAGGGGATTTTTAGGGAGTGACAGATCTATTCTATGTCTTGACTGTGATGGTGGTTACATGACTACAGTCTCGTGCCAGATAATGACATTTCAATCAACGATGTAGCACACATAAAACAACGGTTCCATAAAATTAGTAACATACAGCCTAGGTGTGAAGTAAGCTACACTATCTAGGTTTGTGTAAACACATTCTATGATATTCACACAAAGACAAAATTGCCTAATGATGCATTTTCCACAATGTATCCCCTTTTTAAGCAACACAACTATTTACGCATTTGTCAAAACTTTGAAAACTGTTCACTAAAAAGGTTGAATTTTACTGTTCTGTAAATTATACCTTAATAAAAGTATACATACACATATTCCAAGAACTCCCTATAAACTAATATATTTAATAGCACATTTAAGTGATTTAGTATATACCTCTTTATCATCTTCAGATTTCCTATCATCTTCCTCTTCCTCTTCTTTTTCAGATTTCTCTAATTCCTTTTGTTCTTCTTTTTGCTCTTCTACCTTAAGCTGTTTTGTCAATCGGGCTATTAATTGGGATTTTAATCCTTTGGAACTAAGAGCTCGACTTTCTAATTCTTTTCGAAGATCATTTACCTAAATATACAGAGCATAAAAACACAGAAATAGAAAATAGGATACTGAAACAGTGAACATACTGTGCAATTAACTTCTGTCTGATGTTTAAAAATTTTGGTGAAAAGGACACTGGTGGGCCAGCCCGGTGGCGCAGAGGTTAAGTGTACACATTTCGCTTTTGTGGCCCAGGGTTCACCAGTTCAGATCCCGGGTGCAGACATGGCACCGCTTGGCAAGCCATGCTGTGGCAGGTGTCCCACATATAAAGTAGAGGAAGATGGGCACAGATGTTAGTTCAGGGCCAGTCTTCCTCAGCAAAAAGAGGAGGATTGGTAGCAGATGTTAGCTGAGGGATAATCTTCCTCAAAGAAAGAAACCAAAACAAAACTATTTTTTAAAAAAAGGACACTGGTACAGCTCATAAAATGTTTGTTAAGACAAACAATTATTTTTGGAAAATAATTTGCAGCACGTTTTAAGATACTTAAAAAAAACAGTTAATGCTTTCTTTTATGTATTTTTGGTGAGGAAGATTGGACCTGAGCTAACCACTGTGGCAATCTTCCTTTATCTTGTATGTGGAATGCTGTCACAGCACAGCTTGACAAGCTGTGTGTAGGTTCACACCCAGGATCCAAACCTGTGAACCCCGGGCCGCTGAAGCAGAGCATGCGAACTTAACCACTACCCCATGGGGCAGACCTCAAGTTAATGCTTTCTTACCCAGTAATTCTAATTTCTTGGAATTTACCCTAAGGAAATACCCTAAACACAGGAAAAAAAAAAAACTTTAACATTCCTTACACTAGGCCCTCCCTTGAAGAAAGTGAAGAATCTAAATATCTAATAAAAGAGTAATATCTAAGGAAAACAGAACTACATCAACTAGATGGAAGAGTATAGAACATTTAAAAATAATTACATAGGAAACACTAATAGTAATTGAAAAGGATGGGACAGCACCTTTTTTTATACAACACAATTAGAACCAACCAACCAATCACAAAGCTTATAACCAGGAAAATAATGGAAGAAAACACATCAAAATTTTAAGAGTGGTTGTGTTTGAGTGATAGGCTTGAGTAATTTTTTTCTTCTATTTTTTATGTTATGTACTAATTTTTAAAATAAGCACGCATTATATTTATAATCAAAAGAAACACGAGTTTCAAAATAAGAAACTTGTAGCAGGCTGGCCCGGTGGTGCAGCGGTTAAGTGAGCACGTTCCACTTCGGAGCCCAGGTTTCACCAGTTCGGATCCCGGGTGCAGACATGGCACCGCTTGGCAAGCCGTGCTGTGGCAGGCATCCCACAAATAAAGTAGAGGAAGATGGGCACAGATGTTAGTTCAGGGCCAGTCTTCCTCAGCAAAAAGAGGAGGATTGGCAGATGTTAGCTCAGGGCAAATCTTCCTCAAGCAAAAAAGGAGGAAGATTGGAACAGATGTTAGCTCAGGGTGAATCTTCCTCAGCATAACGAAAAATAGTTTCATAAAAAAGAAAAACTGTTTTTTGTTGAGAAAAGACGTTAACTGAAAGATTAGCTTTTATATGCTAAATAAGTTGCTAAACCAAGTAATGATCAACCTCTGATCTTCTGATCATGTAGAATAAATGTATGCAGAATCTATGGATTTACATTGAAATTATAGGCCTAGAGATGCAAAACTGCAGAAAGAAAATAGGTCCAAAGACCCTGGAGAGCAGAAAAAAAAACTACTACAGGTTAACAAAAGACTTTCAGAAGAAGGCTTTAAATTATAATTTCCTTCCCAGTTCACATGTATTATCAATCCACTTTTTACTTGCAAATTTTATTTTACAAATTGGATAATCTTTTCCTATGTTTCTTCCCTTCTCCTAGAATTTAAATTCCTTACGTGTAGAAATTCTGCCTTCTTGGTCAGTTCTCAAATCAGAGAACAATGCTGCTCACACTCTAGGTGCTTGTATATTGCATTCAACAAATATTGGATGAACTGATTTATGAATATACCTTATGTTTAAATTTTATACATATATGCATATGTACAATATAGAATACTTATATAAAATCAGTGTACTTCATTTTTAATGGGTTTTATCTGAAAAACATTCCTCATTCTCTACTCCTGTTCAGAGATTTCAAATTAAACACTATCACTTTCAAAGTTACCTTCATTGTCTTTGGATCAAGTTTAGACCAATGGGTAGGAGTGGAAATTTCTTTAGCTTCACCATCATCTTTCTCTTCTTCATCCTGATGTACAAAGTTAAGAACATAATTACTATTCTGAAACCTTAAAATAAAAGTAATTTATTTTTAAAAGTCTGTTGCTGATCTGTGCAAGGTCACAAATGTTTCAGATTGTCTTCTCCTAAAGTTATTATTTAGGCAAGTCCACGTACATACATTCTACCACTTTTAACTGATCACAAAGACACTCATCAGCCAATCAAAGCCAGATCTGTGAAACACAAAAGGGTGATAAATTACAACACAAAGGATATCAGGGATGCACAAACACTGCCGGTCTCCACTAACCACACAGTGTGTGATCTTGCCCCAATTTTCAAGCCACCCAAAGTTAAGACTGATTTAGTCAGACCTTTCAAATGTACCAAAGACGATGCCACATAGCCTGAAATTTCAAATCTCTCAGACTTGTGGTTGTCCAATTTCAAAAATCCATGACTAGAACTGATGACCGTGAAAGAGAAAAATTTTTAAATTTTAGAAAATG
This sequence comes from Equus przewalskii, assembly GCF_037783145.1. Classification (NCBI taxonomy): domain Eukaryota; kingdom Metazoa; phylum Chordata; class Mammalia; order Perissodactyla; family Equidae; genus Equus; species Equus przewalskii. Next base: position 57,183,234 of record NC_091831.1, on the reverse strand, counting down.
GCAAAATGTTTAAAATGGCTTAATACTGATTCTTGCTCAACAACTGGTCCCAGATTCCAGCAACTAGACCTATGATAAAAACAAAATTCTGTGCAATTTAAGCACAACTTATTTTCCTTTGAGGTCTCAGCACTCTTAAAGTTAGTTTAATAGACAAATTTTTTTTTTAAGAGGAAAGAACATACAACTATACTGCTGAAAGCTGGATTACCAGTCGCTGTTACCAGTTATGTTCCTCCATGTGTGTTTGTTATGTAGTGTGTGGTGTGCATTTGTGCCTGTGTTCCTGTGCCTGTGAGAAGCGGAAATAGAAAAAGGGATTAGCGTTCAGTGCCTGTTCTCCATCAGCCTCCTTGCGTTCACCCTGAAGCTTCTCGACCAGCTGCTGCTTGTATCCTCGGGAGAGGGTTTCCCACTCTGAGCGGGTGGGAAGGCAATGCCAAACATCCGGGAAAAATAAAACCACTGTCTCCACATGAGCTGGAACTGTACGCCCCTTGTGGGTCTCCTCAGGGCGATGGTAGCGAATCTCTGCAAAACGGTACCTGTTGCAAGGGAAGAAGCATGTTGGAAAAAAAATTCTAAAATACATTTAAAAGACCCTAGTTCACTTGTAGCACATCAAGTAAAGAAATTTTGCTGCAAGAACTTGAGGTTGGTCTAAAGAAAAAAAAATTATAGAAGCCATAGTTCCTCTTTTGGTACATTTGTACAATATTTTATGGTTAAAAGAAGAATATGTTCCCCAAGGCATTTTCATGTTTGCTTACAGAGCTACCCTTATTTTAGAGAATACCTGAAGAAGCTGGAAAGCTGTTCAGATTTCATGTGCTAAAAAAGAATATTCTGAATTAAGACACAGGAAATATACTAAAATACACAGGACAAATAAGCCTCAAGAGAAAATATGGCTGAACAAAAATAATCAGCAACTACATCATTTTATAACAAAAGAATTATAATGAAATGAAGTTCTCTCTTGACGATCTTCTCCAGCTATGCATGAAATGAAAAATATTTTCAACATACATCCAACTTCCAAAGTACACCATAACAAAACATTTAAATTTTCAGTTTATTTTGATTAGTTCTTAATCCTTTTTCCCCCAAACATTTTGGCACCAAATAAACTTTTGCTATAAATGGGGATTTTCCTTTGAGATTACCTGCATGATCAAGGTTGCTAAAATAAGGGTGGGGGAGGGAAGGCTGATAGACAAGAACATCTACATAAACTATTAGAAAAACATTTCTAATCAAGAAATGAATTGGTACTTACCATTGTGTGCAGACACTTAGATCAATGCCTGTCAGAGCCTTACAACAACGAATAGCAGTCTTAATCAACACAGAGGGGTCTTTTTCTGGGTCTGGTCCATCCAACGAAGGAGACCAGTGGCCTCCAATAGCCATGGCTTCATCCTTGCCTTTCATGCCCACTAAAAACTAATTCAAAACAAAGAATCATTTACATATATTATGCAACTTGTCAAATTGCAAATAAAATACGTGAAAAGGAAAGGTACAAACCTTTCCAATATCATTTTTACTACCTCTGGTATCTGTCAGTCAAGGAAGAGTTCAGTTCATCGTGTTCCACACTGCATTTCAGCAATGGAATAGGATTTACACATCATAACTCATCCTTCTAAAGTATTTCTTCAGATAAAGAGCTCTTTTAAAGAAAGCTATAATTCAAACTTTAACAGCATCCAAAGATACACTAAATCCATTACCACTAAGATTCTACTATGCTACAAACGTAAAACAGCAAAATGACAGTTGAACTAGTGACATATACATAAGATACAGCCATAATCTGCAATGAAAAAAACATCTACATCATTAAATTCTGAGTACCTTAATACTAAAATCAGTTATTAAACCAAGTGACAAGATTAAAAGGGTGGTACTTTTAGTTTTACATATATACACACACATACAGTTAGAAATAAGCAAAGTGACTATACCCCTAAAGTTGAAACAAATCTTTCATTTTACCTTAACAAGTCTAGCAGGATGCTGAAATCCATCTCGAAGTTCTTGTGGGTCTTCAGCAAGAGCACATGACTTATGATACAAATCTTCCATACTAGGGCTAGCCATCAGCATTACCTATTATAGTCAAATAATTCAATCCTGTCAAAAGTCTAAAGTAACGTAAAAAAATGAAAAGCACTACTAATTATCCTTACATATTAGATACCCAAAATTTTTCATAAAATGCTATAGCAGTAATGGTATTAGATACCTTATAATCATATAGTTTTAATCATATAGCTTTTTATTTTTTTAATTGCAGTAACATTGGATTATAATGTAACATAGCTCTCGGATGTACATCATAATATATTTTGAATTATGTGTAGATTATATTATGTTCACCACCCAAAAACTAATTATAGTCCATCCCCTCACATGTGAGTCTAATCACCCCTTTTGCCCTCCCCCCTTCCCCTATGGTAACCACCAATCCAATCTCCATTGCTAAGTGTGTGTTTATCATTGTTTTTATCTTCTACTTATGAGTGAGATCATACGGTACTTGACTTTCTCCCTCTGACTTATTTCACTCAGCATAATACCCTCCAGGTCCATCCATGTTGTCACAAATGGCTGGATTTCGTCATTTCTTATGGCTGAGTAGTTCAAGGGATGCTTTTTGATCAATGTTTTAAGATAGCAGAAAACTATTGACCATAAGCAATATACTGAACGTTACCCTGAAGACTTGCAGTGCACTCACCCAACATTATGTTTTATCTGGGGCTACTGGAAGTCATAAAACATAACAAAAAGCTCCATAAAATCAACTTCATCTTCATATTTTTATAAGGTTTAAAATGTTAAAACAATAAATAATTTTATAGCTTAAGAGGTAAGGGAAAGAGAGGTTAAATTAAATTACTTAAATAACCAAAACAGAATCAGGCAGATAAGAAAAAAACATAGCTATTTGAGTCTTAAACCTAACAATCACTTTCTGAAGATCAACTCCACATATATTCTTAATACGAATAAATGCTCAAAAATTTTAGCTGTCTCTCCTAGGAGAATACAAACCTTTGCACTGTATAAGTGGTCAGCATCTGGTGGATCAAGAATGGCCATATTTTTTTCTAAGGACTCTACTTCTCTGTGCATTACATAGAAATTGCAGTAATTTCCCAGTTGAAATGGTCTTGACAGAGGGAAAGCATCCACCCATGTAAACTGAGCATCAAAAAAGTCACTAGGTATATATAAATTCTGATAACGGCGCCTTAGTTCCATCATGTCACAACTAGGACTGAAAAACAGACATAAGTAGTGAATAAATAGCCTTAATACCAAAGATTATGCAAACACTCACTTAATTCTGAAGCTAAATATAACCTGACATAGGTTGAAGCCAATGCAAAACGGACAGAGTCAATTATCAATGAGTATAGACTTGCAGAGAGGCACATGAAAATCTCATTTTCAAATTCGTTTACTTACAGCGCTGAATAAAAATCTGGTATCTAAGTGTTACCTTTATTTCTTTACTTTTTGTGTGTAGCTTAAAACTCGTTAGAGAAGACCTTTTGAAATAACTTCAACCCCAGCTCCAGAGAAGATCTGAACAAAAGCAGTTCTGCCTCAGTTGAAACTGCATTTTTGAGAAAATTATGGTTCATATATAATATAAAGAGGGGATATACAGAGGGGATAAGAGTGGTACCAAATTAGTATGAGTGTTCCTCAGTTAGGTTTATACAGTATAGAAAAAATACAACCTTTATTCTACAGAAAGATCCTAGATCAAACATACCTACATTCAAAATTAAATAGAAAAATCCAATGAAAACAAAATCCAAATGATTTTCGGATTACCCACACCTTTATACCTCTCTCTGAAATCCATACCTGATTGCTTATTATGTAAAGAGAAAAATAAGTTTCTTGCCTTTTAAATCTGGCATACTGTTTTTTTTAAAGGAGATTTCCTTTTTCCTAAGAAGCAGAACTTTTAAAGAAGAACTCAAAGGTAAATGAATCTGGTAAAAAGCCAAGAGATTTGTGTTAAAAGCATAATGAAAAGTGGTAAACACCAACAATTCCTAAGATGAAAATACAACTACATTGTCTTTTTTAAAGACAAGGGTATGAAATGTGAACTGACATATTTGGTAGGGCTGTCTTTCTATGTGAAGCCTAAAAGTAAGAAATATAGTCAGTTACAGTTGTTGATAACATTATACCTTATTTGGATAAAATTCAGCTGTCAAAATTGTAAAAATGTGAAAAACAGATATTTGGGTTTTGTTTTTGTTTAAAGAAGTGCTGCAAACAGAAAGTATGTGCAGTATTTTCCTAGTTTACCATCACCAGAATTTCTGAAGTCATGTTTTACCCCATAGGAGTAAAATCTATAACAAAACAAAAGATAAGAAGTACAAATGAATAACTTCTTGGCACACGGTCTCTTATAATATTACTGTAAAAATATTTTGATTATCAAAACTACAGATGAGAAGAGGTATGGAAACTTTGGAAGGAGATAGATAAATGTTCAATTTATAGCCTATGCATCAACTCTTCCCATAATAAAGCCGAGCTGCTCTATTTAACATCTTTGAGGCTGGAGAAGTGGTTTTGGTTCCAATGAGTTTCTCTGAAATACGCAGACTAGGTATTTTGAAGTATACAAGTAAATAGAGACAACAAGAAAATTAGTATAAATTAAGAATAGTTGCTGATTTGACCATAAGAATAAAAGAACACCAACTACATAACAATCAAGCAAAGTTATCAAGCAAAATTTTTTTGATTTTGTGTAGCTTAAATAAAGGACACTGGTTTATTCAATCTAGAATTGAATAAATAGAAATTTTAACTTCTGATAGATATTATGAATATTAATTATTACACTTAATTGAAATGCAGCAATAACCTCTCAGGATACTGAAATACATAGTTATTGTTTCTATGCTAACCAACTTTAAATGCTGCCAATAATTCATTTTTCTTACTTTACTGTCAGTTTGTTTTCTCCAACTGTTAATTTATCTTATTCACAATTGTCTGTCCCAGGGCCTTTAGATGATTCTTCCTGTCCCTTCATCATATATCAACTGTCTATGAATTAGAACTTCGCAGCTATTTCCTAGTTAGTCACCATCTTCCACCATCACTATTAATTATTGGGTATCTACAACTGCCACACACCGGGTTATATGCTTTAGATACATGAACTCAGCCTCGTAATAATTCTGCTGGGTGAAACTATTTCCATTTTGCAACTGAAGCTCAGGAACTCTTGGTAACTTGCCCATGACCTCTGATTCCAAAGGCTGAAAATCCATTTAAGTATACACATACACACATGTCTATGTTACATGTCTGTGAGTATATATGCAGGTCTATGTTTCTATTATACTACATTGCCACAGCTAACGTGAAATAATTGGTCCACTGCTGTACTATCACTTCATCATACACAATGCACTACACGTGAACTTAATAAAGTTATCAATAAATCTGGATCTTAAATGATTCTCACTTTAACAATTTCATCACATAGGGGTTGCCTTTTCCAATAGCTGGTATTCTTAATGAGCGTATGGAAATAATGCACCCTTGTAAAAAACTAAACTGCAACTTCAAATTGCATGAAAAATCTCTCTTAACATAACACATTCTACCAAATTGTACAAAACTGAAAAATTAGTAACTGAATAAAACAATGAGAGAAAAAAGAACTTACCAATCTAAAGAAAACTTTGAAAACTGAACTGTGTAACGTGGAACAACACGTCGAACTCTCCGAGGTGACCGTTCTCTCTCCCTTCGAGGAGATCTCTCCCGGGAACGCTTTCTCTGAGGAGATCTTTCTCTGGATCGACGTCGTTCTCTCTCCCTTTCACGACTTAAAGCAAATTTTTCTAAAATTACTATTATTTGTGGCATTACAGAAGAATTCTTTAATGAAATAAATATAATAGGCAATACAAGCAAGATTTCACAGTATACGTTTTTACACAACTTTTTAAAAACTACGGTAAGGGGCTGGCCCAGTAGAGCAGTGGTTAAGCGTGTATGGTATGCTTCGGCGGCCTGGGGTTCGTTCGCCAGTTTGGATCCTGGGTATGGACATGGCACTGCTTGGCAAAAGCCATGCTGTGGTAGGCATCCCACATATAAAGGGGAGGAAGATCGGCATGGATGTTAGCTCAAGGCCAGTCTTCCTCAGCAAAAAGAGGAGGATTGGCAGCAGGTGTTAGCTCAGGGCTAATCTTACCAACCCCCCCCAAAAAAACTACGGTAAAATATACATAACATAAACTTACAATTTTAACCTTTTTTTTTGGTAAGCATTTGTGTATTCATAACTGGTTGATACCAAATCAGTTTGAGAACGTTTGATTGTCATCAAACACAAAGATTCTTCATTTTTTTTGAGGAAGATTAGCCCTGAGCTAACATCTGCTGCCAATCCTCCTCTTTTTGCTAAGGAAGACCGGCCCTGAGGTAACATCCATGCCCATCTTCCTCTACTTTATACGTGGGACGCCTGCCACAGCATGGAGGGCCAATCGGTGCCATGTCCGCACCTGGGATCCGAACTGGCAAACCCCGGGCCGCTGAAACAGAATGTGCGAACTTAACCACTGCGCCACCAGGCTGGCCCCCCATTTTAACCACTTTTATTAAGTGCATTCACATTGTGCAACTATCACCATCATCAAAAGCATACTTTTAAAAACATACCTTCGGTCATCTTTTCTGTTAGGCACTTGATCTCCTCTGTCATTCCTCCCTGAAAATCTGGATGGTGGATCTAACCTTCGCGCTGGTTGTGGCTGTGAAACTATACGAACAGGAGGCTGCAATAAACCAGCTTTAAAAGATACAGAAAAAAATTAACTTATTTAAACAAAGTTCAAAAGCACTCCCTGGTTAAATTTTATAGACAGAAAAAGCTGGCTAATATTTTAGGCTTTGCAGCCCACAAATGGTAGAACCATTTGTGTATTTCTTTGTAACCTTTTAAAAATGCAAAAATCATTTCTTTTAAAAGACTGGCACCTGAGCTACCATCTGTTGCCAATCTTTTTTTTTTTCCTCCTCCTTTTCCCCAAAGACCCCCAAGTACATAGCTGTATATTCCAGGTTTAGCATCTGAGACGCTGCCTCAGCATGGCCTGATGAACGGCGCCATGTCTACACCCAGGATCCAAACTGGTGAAACCCTGGGCTGCCAAAGCGGAACATGCAAACTTAATCCCTCGGCCACAGGGCTGGCCCTGCAAAAACCACTTTTAATTCAGGGACCACACAAAACCAGACCATGGACCAAATCCAACGGCTACAGTTTGCCAATCTCTGATCTATAGACATTAAATCAAAGATTGCTGTACAACAAGATATTCACAGGTTGCCAAAGTATCAACGAGAGATTTATCTGCACAGACAAAAAATAAACCCTAATGGAGAGAACTATGGCCACCACTTTGACCAGGTAATCAAACTTAGCAGCAACAGTGGAAGAATGTGACAACATGAGACTCCTAGAGTGATGCAATATGAATTACAAAACATCGCCTATAACGTGTTCTTGCCAAAAGTCTTCAGGCTTAGCTTCTAGTTCATAGTTTATATGGCAGATAAACAGGTAAAAACATCACAAGGAATCAAGACAAACCCAGACCACAACATTCCAAAAGAATCTACACATCAGTCCAATTACTTCAAAAAGTCAACTGTCAGAAAGGAAGAAAAAAAAAGTAGGAAACTACTCTAGAATAAAAAAGACTAAAGAAACATAACCAAATACAATGCAAGAAACTTCACTGGCTTTTTGTTTAGGAAACCAAAAAACAACCTTAAAAGACATTTGGGAGACACCTGGGGAGATCTGAATATAAACAGGATATTTAAATGCTTTTTCTTAGATGTAATAATAGATTGTGGTAATACAGGAAAATGTTCTGTTTCAGGAAGGGTCTGCTTAAGTATTTAGGGATAAAATGTCATAATTCCTGCTAATTACTTCAAATGATTCAGCAAAAAGTGTGTATATTTGTATACACATGCAGATAAAACACAGTAAAATGTTAACTTTTCAAGGCTGTAAGTATACAAGTGATCATTATACTGTTCTTTCAACGTTTTTGTATACTTGAAAATTTTCATGATAAAAACTTGGGGGAAAAAACAGCTAACTTATTACCTACCACCTTACACTTGTTAAAATGGCTATAGTCATTAAGACTGAAAATAACAAATGTTGGGAGAGGGTGTGGACAAAAGGGAACCTTCATACACTGCTGGTGGGAATGCAAACTGGTGCAACAACTATGGAAAACAGTATTGGAGATTCCTTAAAAAATTAAAAATAGAAACACCATATGAACAGCCATCCCACTACTGGGTATCTACCTAAACAACTTGAAATCAACAATCCAAAGTAACATATGCACCCCTATGTTCAGTGCAGCACTATTCACAACAGCCAACACATGGAAACCATCCAAGTGCCCATCGTCTGATGATTGAATAAAGATGTGGTGTGTATATATATATATATACAATGAAATACTACTGAGCCATAAAAAAAGGACAAAATCATCCCATTTGCAACCACATGGATGGACCTGGAGGGAATTCTGCTAAGCGAAATAAGCCAAACTGAGAAAGCCCAACACCAGATGACTTCACTCATATGTGGAATATAAACAAACACATGGACAAAGAAAATAGTTCAGTGGCTACCTGGGGAAGCCAGGTGGGGGTGGGCACAGGGGGTGAAGGGGAGCACCTATGTGGTGACAGACAAGAAATAATGTACAACTGAAATCTCACAATGAAGTAGACTATTATGAACTCCATTAAAAAAAAAAAAATAGGGGCTAGCCCCGTGGCCGAGTGGTTAAGTTTGCACGCTCCGCTGCAGGCGGCCCAGTGTTTCGTTAGTTCAAATCCTGGGTGTGGACATGGTACTGCTCATCAAGCCACGGTGAGGCAGGGTCCCACATGCCACAATTAGAAGAAACCACAACGAAGAATATATAACTATGTACCAGGGAGCTTTGGGGAGAAAATGGAAAAAATAAAATCTTTAAAAAAAAAAAAAAAATAAGGGAGAAGGACCAGGAAAACCAAACAAAAACACAAAAGCAAAACAAAAACAGCTAACTTATGACTGCTTATGTTAAGAAATACTGCCAGCTAAAGATTAACAGGCTACCAATCCTAAAGGAATCCTAGTTGCCAATGGAGATTTCCCTACCCTTCCGCCAACTAAACCTTATACCTCCAACTCCCTGAAATCCCCCAGCCCACTATGCCTCTTTTCTCTCTTCCATTTTTTTCTACCCTACTTCCATTGCTCCTACCAATCATCCACCAAGCTCACGGTACACATCACCACCAGAAATACTGCTTCCATGAGCCCTTCCACGGAAGCCTTATCTCTTCTTGAGCCAAGGCAGGGAAAAAATGGTATTCAAGTCCCAATTCACAAGAGGAAACAAAACCTCTTAGGAAAAAGATGAGGAAAAAAAATCAGAAATCATAGGACTAAAGGTCAGATACATGGAAGAACCAAGTAGCTTGAAATAGCCTTTCATTACCTAGTAAGTTTAAAATACACAAACCCTCAGATCCTACAATTCCAAACTAAGGCATAGGCCCTAGAAAAACTCAGGCACATTGCCTCTGGACACACATATGAGAACATACAAAGCAGCAATTTCAGAAAACAAAAACTACTAACAATCTAGTTTACCAAAGAACAACAAATAAGTTATACAATATTCACACAATGGAATATTATGCAACAATGAAAATCAAGAAACTAGAGCCTTATGGAATAAACAGTAAGAAAAACTTTAAAACAATGTTGAACAAAAAAAAGTCCTGTATAAAAGACTATATAAATGGAATCACACATCTAAAATTCAAAAACAAATTTAAACAGTTTTATAAGGATGCATATTTAGAAAGTAAGTGGTGATTACAAATGTTCGTTTAATAACGTGTTACACTGCAAACTGTCTTATCACTTTGGTATAAGCGTCATAATTCACATAATAAAAGAGAAAATGCCATAATTACTTTTTAAAAAAATACCAATTAAGCAGGCTTCTGTTAAGCCAAGGCTATCATTTTTAACAGCTTTGATAAGAAAATGTCAAGACTTTCAAATAATTTGCAAAGGAAAATTTAAAACAGTTCATTTCTTCGACGCACTATGGTTCAATGAGTAATTTAAAGTGTTATCATCAGAACTACATGTATGTAAAATGTTGTAAGTCTCAAAACCATTTTCTCCCATTACAGATAAGGTATCAACAGGAGGACAAGGGATCAATAGTTTTGATATTTAAGTTTACAAAGAAGATGTCTTTGAATAAGAGCAATAAAATAAAAATACTTCCAAATAGCTATAGAAGTAGAAGTTGTCTACACCAGATACTTAAGCTTCCTTTGAAGTATTCTGGAAGCTCCTGCCTTTCTTGTAATTAAAAGCATACTCTCATTATTTCAACAACTAAACAGGTATGAATTAGTCTGAATCTTTAATACAAAGCTAAGGTACAGTGCACGCAGTACCTTTCTGCTGCGGCTGTTGCAATAAAGGCTGTGGCTGAGTCTGCAACAGCGGTGTAATAGAAGCCGCTGAAATCTGTGCCTGCAGCAGCGACTGGGGCTGCGGCTGGGCCTGAACCCCAAATGTCGTCTGTGGTGCAATTGGCTGAAGGACAGCAGGAGGAGTCTTCAGTAAAGGCTGGGTTTGGGATTGATTCTTAACAAAAATAAAGAAATAAAGAATTTTTTTAAAGAAAAATCTTTGTAAATTAGAAGACTCAATTACCAAGTTTCTATAATACTTAACTCAGTATTTTACATACCTGATTTGGTAGCGTTTGAATTCTTTGCGCATTCCATTTAAAAGGCATATTGGGATTGTATGTGGCTTCAACCAATACTCTGTCACCCACTTGGGGGGTTTTCCCTTTGACAGCACTGGAAAAAATTAAGTTAAATATAAATACAATTAAAAGATTCCTTCAAAAAAGACTTATATACTGAGTAAATCTATAACTAGAATGGAAGCCTAAAAAGCTTTTAAAAAGCAGACATACCTTCTACCCTTAGTTTAATTTAGAACTGATCATGTTTCACCCTCTTTACATAAACACAGGGTTTGAAGCGGAAGAAATCATTTTCCACTCCATAGTCTCCTAACATTGTGTCCCTTCCTCTATAGCACTTTCTAACCTCTATATCCCAAGAGTAAGATTTGCTTTGGGCTTTGGAAAGATGAGAGAAATGCAGATAAGATGGAAAACAGTAGACTGCTTATAGAAAAATCTTACACAGCAATTTTTTCCCAAATAAAGTACTTTCAAGAAGTTCATTAGAAATCTATTTGAAATATCTAAGGAAATTCATGTTTCCTGCAAACACGACACTAACAAAATCCTATTCTGAATGTTAGTTCATCAATCATTCAATCCTATTAATTTTTCAATTAAAAAATGTTTTTTAGTATATATTGTCATTAGCACGTCAAACAAAAGATTAAATTTTAAAAGGTATTATTACCATTCCAATCTAAAAGGCATATTTAAACCTGCCCATGAATAGTCAGAAATGTTAATTCACTCTGAAACATTTATAAAGATTTCACCATAACTAGTTTGTTCCATATTCAAAAGATATCATCGGCACATTATCATAAAAGGTCACATGTACAAATATAATTCAAGCTGAATGATTAAAACAGAAATTATAGCTAAACCACAATCCTATGCCACAATTAAGCAGGTACCCTATCAATATACTCAATGCTAAATATAAGAAGCCATCTGCCAACACCTAATGAAGTTTACCTAAGCTGAAAGAATACATCTTCATCCACAAATCCAAATGTATCGTGTAGCTTTGTAACCACCCCTGTAAAAACACGCTGTTTCTGAGGTTGGGTTTGTTGCTGACTGGACCTTGGTGTTGGATATGATACAGTTATCTGTGCTGCAGGCTGAGGTGTAGACAGGCTAAGGCTTGTAGGCAGTGCAACAGCTGGCTATAAAACAAAATCAACATCAAATTAAGGTAATGGTTTGAAATAGTCTAGAAATTAAAAAGACTACTTAAAACTAACTCAAAATGCTAAAAATAATTTATTTGAAGTTAGAAAATACCTATGTATACCTTGAAGGTGAGACTCAAGTCTAAAAAATCATGTTATTATTGATCTATTTCATCATTATGTTCCCTAGGATGAACATTTTTCACAGATTGTTCCAGGAAAAAAAAGACACAGTGCACTAAGTTTAAAAAACACTGAATATTTCAGCCCTCTCTTAGAAATTCAAAATCCATAGTGGCATAATAAAGACTCAGGAAAGTCTTATAGAAGAGAAATAAGTCAGACAGAGAAAGACAAATATGTATATAGAATGTAAAAAGCCCGAAGAACTCATAAAAACAGAGAATAGATTGGTGGTTGCCAGTGCGGGGGGATGGGTGAAGGTGGTCAAAAAGTACAAACTTCCAATTATAACATAGATCAGTTCTGGGATGTAAAGTATAGCATGGTAACTAAAGTTAACAATACTGTATATCCAAAAGTTGCTAAGAGAATAGATCTTAAAAGTTCTAAACAGAAGAAAAAAAACTGTAACTATATGAGGTGCACGTTAACCAAACTTATTGTGGTAATCCTTGCAAGAGACACATACATCAAATCACTATGTTGTACACCTTAAATTAATATAATGGTACATGTCGATTACACCTCAATAAAAATGGAACAAAAAGAAGAACTTTAACACTTTCACTGGTCTTTTCTGGCATAATTAAGTATGAATAACAACGTATTATTCATTAAAACCTCTGTATGTAAATAGAATCATTAAAAAGAAAGGAATAATTATCTGATTCAAGTCAAACCATGGAATTTGTTTTACACCTGCCCAATAAAGCAAGTCTCTAAGTTCTACAATTTAAAAGAAAAAAAGGAAAGTCTTACAGTATATAGTAAAGGAATTCAGCATTTCTTAAACTGTGGCCACAAAATTATTTTCTCATGAAACTTCTTTAACATCCTAAGACACTAATGCTTCCTGGGCATACTTTTTGACATGCTATTCTAAGAAAAGACATACTTTTACAGCTTTTCTACTTAATTTGGAAATTCTACTACTGGAGATAGAAAATGTGAGACGTGTTAGTTAATTTTAGCTCTTTAATAAAAACAGAAAATGAGGTTAACTTCTCAGTTGCATAGCATTTCACTCTAAGTACACAGCAGGGGTCAGTGAACCCAGCTCATAGCTTAGGATTTTTGTACAGCTTATAAGCCAAGGATGGTTTTTAGACTTTTAAAGGATTGCAAAAAAGAAAAAAAAAAATGCAACAGAGACTATAAGTGGCCCACATAGCCTACAGTAGCACTACATCAAAAGTTCAAAAACTTTTTAATGGTGCTGAAGAATTAATCTGATAATGTAACACAGTAACTTCACCTCTAAGGTAAAGCTAAAAAAGATAGTGTCAAAAAATTTCCTAAAAATATTACCTACAAAGAAAATGTAAAAGCCAAAATCAGTATTAAGTTTAAGATAAGACCTCACATTTATTCAAACTAGATCACAGCTGGATCTACAATCAAAAACCATAAAAGAAAAAACAAAAACAACACGTTTTCCATCTTTATTTAATATAGTATTGCTAAACTATTATCTAACAAATTTTCATCTTGAAACCCTGAAGAAAAACTAGAACAGGAATAAAACTTTGGTCTGCTTGTCAATCAATATCTGTAAGAAATAAAGTAATGCCAAACTAACCTGTGTTAAAAGAGTCTGCTGAGGTTGCTGTAACTGAAAACAGAAAAAGGAGACACACCAAACCGGAAAGAAAAAAGAAAAGAATCAATCAGAATTGTTGTTTCATAGATGTTTTATGTAAGGAAAAATTCCTACTAACAGGTACTATATTTCTAATTAAGAAATATGGGAAAAGTAACAGAGATCATTAGGTATAAAGTTTCCTGCAACTATTTCTAACAACTGCAGACTTGATATATAACTAACCCATTCAGCAATAATAAAGAAATTATCTTTTTTGCTATTTCACAGGAATAATACCCACAAAATACCCCAGAAGTCCCCAGAGGGGAAGCTTTCTTTCTAGTTCTGCCACGTGTTAATTACCATGCTACAGAACTGCTTCTGTATCATCAGTATGCTACTTGTATCAAAAATATCACTGGCTATCCAATTTATATATATCCCTAAAACAAGAAGCACTCCTGATGTTCAGATTTGCCACAGGCATGGGGATTATAAAGGACCACAAACTCTGACATATAGTTTTTCTGGCAACAGCAAAGTGTAGCATTTCCAGAAAGTAAAAACAACTGGTGTGAGGGGGGAAATTTAAAAACCCTGGAACAGAAACGTGACTTAAGCTAAGATAAAAAAATATGAGATTCTATATGAGATTCTAATTCACAACACTGTATACCTGGGGTCACCATGTATTAGAGGTTAAATCAAATTATTATTTTTCTGCAAGTCAAGAACAGATGAGTAATGGAATTTTTTAAGGCAAGAACATTTGAGTATTGCCATTTTCATATGGTTCAACCTAACAAATAATCTTTAATAATGTATTTCATAACAGTATTAAAATAAGTCTGAAGATATTTTGAAAACAAGATAGCCAACTTTTACATCAACCTCTTGTCAATTTTTTAGAAGTTTAAAACAATTACTAGTGGGATATCATAATCTTCAGGGGAAAAGGAATGCTTGTGAAGCCCCAAAGGTCTTAATCGAAGAATGAAATTGAGCCATGGATCTAGAGACAAGAGATTATGGACTGAAAAGCTTCATGCTTCCCCAGTGTCTCTGGATCCTGTTTTTGCTCCCTCTCTATTGTAACCCCTTTTCCTCTCCTGACTGCTATACTTTCCTGAAGCTTCTTTTTTTCTTTTTTTTTTTTAAGATTGGGACCTGGGCTAACAACTGTTGCCAATCTTCTGTTTTGTTTTTGTTTTTTAAGGATTGGCACCTGGGCTAACATCTGTTGCCAATTTTTTTTTTTTTTTCTGCTTTATCTCCCCAAACCCCCACCCTGTACACAGTCGTATATATCTTAGTTGCAGGTCCTTCTAGTTGTGGGATGTGGGATGCCGCCTCAACATGGCCTGACGAGCGGTGCCATGTCCGCGCCCAGGATCTGAACCCTGGGCCGCCGCAGCGGAGCGCACGAACTTAACCACTCAGCCACGGAGCCGACCCCTCCTGAAGCTTCTTAATGGCACTGAGAAGGAATGAAGACTCCCTCTTAACCCTGGAAAAGCCTAGAATAGGAGCTTAGGCCAGAAACTACCTAGATTTCAGCAGGGCAAATTCTTTTTTCCTTGACATGCTTCTCCTTGGGTTCAGTTTTTTTTAATCTCCTCCCGCCATCACAGATAAAAGACCTTGGGGAACATGATTAGAGTATGAGCCTGGGGAAAGGGGGCCAAAGAAACTCACTTTCAGTCTAAGTCAGGAGTTTTCAAATTGTTCAAATGTGCCTTGGGCATAGGAATGGGAATTACAAGGGGAGGCTTCTTCCTGTTTCCAATAGCTCCTTTTTTTTCGCTAGGAAAGATTCACCCTGAGCTAACATCTATTGCCTATCTTCCTCTCTTGTTTTCTCTTTTTTCCCCTCTACAAAGCCCCAGTACATAGTTGTGTATTCTAGTTGTAAGTCCTTCTAGTTCTTCTGTGAGCCACCACCACAGCAAGGCTACTGACAGATGAGTAGTGGGGTTCCATCCCTGGGAAGTGAACCCGGGTCACCAAAGCAGAGTGCACCAAACTTTAAATACTAGGCCATCAGAGCTGGCTCTCAACAGCTCTACTTTAATATTTTGTATATTGGATTTCAATATACAATTTCACTAGGGAAAAAAAGGAGAGTTCGGTTGCTTTAAAAAAAGGTTAAGGCAGTGGTCTATCTATAGTTTAGGTTTCAAATGGGAAAAACGAGCTTTTCATTTTCACATGTATCTAGTATAGCATATTAGGGCAGGAGGTTCTAGACAGGAGTACTGAGCCAAATACTCAATAATAGAGTGATTCTTTCCAGGTTATCCTCTGCATGCACGCTTAGAAACATTAACAGACTGGCTGCTAGGTGAGGATTTGGGTATTCAGGACTGCTCCTATCTTCCTCTCCTTTGGAGACATTCCTTTTCACCTACCTCATTTTCCTTATCCCAAAAGAATTTAAATCACACATTAAGGTAGCCAAGAGGAAATAAAATCTATATAAATAAAATTTGGAACAAATGGCTATTTGAAAATTGGTTTTTAACATGGAAAACATAAACAAACCTGTTGTTGCACACTATACAAGGCCTGCTGAGGTTGTGAGTATTGCTGGGAAAAAAAACAGACATTAGTTTTACTGATTCTCAGAAAGTGATATACATACATACATACAAATACATAACCAGAATTACACTGAAAAAAACTTTCTGTAACAGGTAAACTTCATCTAAAATATACAAAATGGTGATTACTTATACTCAGATCCATCAAGAACTGAATTTTGTTCACATAATCAAAGTATAAGAACTGTTCAATTTAAGAATTTAAAAATTTTGACTATGCAACTACACTTCTCTGTTATGTCCTGGGCATATGTAATTATTATCACTAGGAAAAAACAATAAATATTTATAATAAAAACCCACAAGTATTCATTCTTCAAAAACTAAAGGTACCTACCCTGGCCACTCAGATTTGACAGTTTTCTGTCACATATTAAAATCTATCAAAAATTCACCTGTTGCAATGCAGCTGCTGCAGCTGCGGCTTGTTGCTGCAAGGCTGCAGTCTGAGTTAACTGATAGTTTGCTGGGGTTTGTGTGGTAAGGCCCGCTGCTGCCAATGCGGTTTGCTGTGTATAAATGGTAGGAGATGCTCCAAGAAGTGATGGCTGCTGAACACCCAATGCAGCTAAAATGAGATTAAAAAGAGGGGGGAAAAAATCAAGATTATTTGAAACCTTTCCAGAAACTTTTCATGAGTGTTTAGTTATGGGTCATGGTCTGCCACACTGTCTGGCAAAAACCTAAAGAAAAATTTCAGTAATGCTTGTTGACGTGTTGAATTTAACTGACTCATGTCCTACTCCAGATTCCAATGGCTTAATATTAAATGTTCATGTCATGAAAGATATAAGAAAACATTATTCTATAAAATTAAACTACAAAATGAACCCAACCAACCTTACCTAGACCAAGGGGCTAAAATACCCTCAAGAAGTATTTTTAGGAAGAAGTATAGAAAATAATCTAATTTTACTAATATAGAATTTACTGTTTTATCTTCAAGCAGATGAGAATCATATATTTAGGACAGTGTTGCTGGAAGTGATCCATCCTGAAAACTTCCTAGTGGACAGAATTTTCTACTTTGCATAAAGAATTGTATAATGAGGAAACAGACAACAACACTTGAAAAGCACAAAAAGTTTCTACTATTAGTGCACTACTGTACTGAGCAATGAGAGAGAAAAGTAACCACACAGTGACTTAAAATGATTATCTGCTTAAACCAAAAAATTGGGGGGAGACCTCAGAATAACAAACTCAGATATTTAACGTTTAATCTATGCTTAGACAAGGCTAAAAGCTGAAGAAAACATGAGAAAAATTTTACTTGATGCTTTTACGTAATTTCATTAAATGCAAAAAAGCAATCAACTGGGGGCCACCCAGGAGGCATAGCGGTTAAGTTTGCACATTCCGCTTCAGTGGCCTGGGTTTTGCTGGTTCGGATCCCAGGTGCGGACCTACGCACCGTTTGTCAAGCCATGCTGTGGCAGGCATCCCACTTATGAAATAGAGGAAGATGGGCATGGACGTTAGCTCAGGGCCAATCTTCCTCAGCAAAAAGAGGAGGATTGGCAGCAGATGTTAGCTCAGGGCTAACATCTCAAAAAGAAAAGGCAATCAACTAAAAATTGTGGTCTAGCACTGCACTTCCCCAAATTGTATTTCATGGAAAAATGACTAGCTTCCCAGAACATAAAAGTTTGAAAAAAGGGAGTCCAAGGTTTATAAAGTTTGGGAAACAGTGAATTAAGCACATATTTTTACTGCAGGATTTCTCAGAACCTTTAATACACCACTAAGGAGTATGAATCTCAAAGAGGTTGCCATAAAAGCAATATTTGTTCATGGAACACCCCCTTTTCCAAAGCATGTTGTTTGTAACTGAGAATAACGTGAAAAAATGCTGCTCTATAACTATCAGTTAATAACCCTACAGAAAGAACAATATTGTGCTTTACAGGAAAACAACAGAAGAGCATTAATGTACTAACCAAAGCACCTTGTCTAGAATATCCCAGAAAATTTTTAGAAGTGCGAGGTTCATCACAAACCAGTTGTTTATGAGTCTAGATTAATTTTACTCAAAAATAAAACAAACCAACAATAACAAAGTAAGACAAAAGCAAACAAAAACCCCAGAAATCATGGTGGAATTCTTGAATATTATCAATTATCCCTGCTAAAACAGTGAAAAACACTGATTTTTAAAAATTACAAGACCAGGAGAGAAAGAGGAGAACCTAAGGGGGGAAAAAAATCTTCCAAATGTCTTAAATACACACTGTGAAATCCTTACCACGCTACTTTTTATTTTCCCTTTTGTTTTTAAGGTAAATCATTTAACGTAAAAGATGTCACAGATGGGCAGGAAGTAGAAACCAGGACTGACTAAATGAATTTAAACAGAAAGAAGTAGGGAATATCTTAACACCAATGTAAGTTCAAAATGAGATTAACTGCAATGAGAATAGAGAAAAAGGTACCAAAATCTAGGCCACAGGTTCTGACCAGTGGGTCTTGTTCACCTTCTGAAATTGTATGCAAAATTGCTGATAAGAAAGTCCAAAACTTTGATCAGATTTTCAATTATGGATTGAAGTGGACCTATAAAGGTTATGCACCGCTATTCTAGGATAACAGAAGCAAAATTCTCATTGTAAACACCAGACAGGGAAAGACCTTAGGAAAAATTATTAGTATTTTAAATTCTAAGAATGACATGTTCTGCATTTGACAAAGGTAACATCCGTGATTCAAATATCATACCCATCTCCTTTATCCATCTGAGCTCTGACTTCAGATCTGCTCTACTTCACTCTGCTGGTATCAATTTCCAGAACCCTGGATAGTACTGATAGTGGCCACAGCAGAACTCAGAGCCGAATATCTCAGAAAATCTATTTTCTTCCTATAGTTTTTCTAGGTATTCCAGACCCTGGCAGCATACAGCACCCCAGCATTAAGTAGGTGGGATAACAGCTGATACCTACACATCTCTTTTCTACTGCTGATAGTCAATATGATGAGTCAGAAACTACAAAAATAGATTAATTGGTAATGAAGGGTTCAATTGGTAGGAGAAATTCATGGGAAGAAAATTTATTTTCCACTGGAGTTGCTTCATACCACTAACCAGTTAATTCAAATTTTGTGGAAACCACTGTACATGTGATTGTGGCTTTTATAAGTCTATAAAACAGCTCTTTTTAAAACTCATTATGTTTGAGATTTTTATCTCAATAAAGTATATTTCCTTAATATTTATTAATGCTCCCCTTTCTTGTGGATATCTGAGAAGCTATTCTTGAATATCTGTACATAGCATTCTCCATTCTTCTTGTGAATTTTTATAATCAATATTCTGCAAAATAATTCTGTAACTTGCAAAGTACAAAGGCATTTATCTCTAATTTAATCTTTCTCCCTACGTAAGTGGCCAAACACTTGTCACGAGAAGACCTCTTCCAATTATCCACGTTGGAATAGTGTGTTCATTTACCTGTACCTGATTCAATATGATTGCTGAAGGTCTTGTCACCCATCTGAAACATCTTATCGCTATGTATCAGTACTTTCACAGACAAATCTATGAAATGAGCCCTGAATGACCACACGCTACCAGGTAAATAAGTAAATTTAAGGGCTAAGTTTTCTTACACATTTCAGCACAAATGTAAAACATGTTATTTTATAAAATGTAAAATCAGTTTCATATGACTGAAAATTTCATGTCATGACATACTAGTAATTATTTACTCAATACCAGTGAACACACCACTAAAACACAAGAAGAACCTGTCCATTGTCTGTTGTCCCTTGATCTTATAAAACTCACTTTTATTTATTTGTTTTTGGGTGAGGGAGATTGGCCTTGAGCTAACATGTGTTGCCAAATCTTCTTTTTTTGCTCGAGGCAGACTGTACCTGAACTAACATCTGTGCCAATCTTTCTCTACTTTATATGTGGGATGCCACCACAGCATGGCTTGATGAGCAGTGTGTAGGTCCGTGCCTGGGATCCAAACCCGTGAACTCTTGGCCACTGAAGCTGAGCGCATGAACTTAACCACTATGGCACCAGGCCAGCCTCTAAAACTCACTTTTATTTATTTTATTTTATTTTATTTTTTTAAGGAAGAGTAGCCCTGAGCTAACTACTGACAATCCTCCACTTTTTGCTGAGGAAGACTGGCCCTGAGCCAACATCTATGCTCATCCTCCACCACTCTATATGTGGGACACCTACCACAGCATAGCTTTTGCCAAGGGGTGCCATGTCTGCACCCAGGATCCGAACTGGCAAACCCCAGGCCACTGAGAAGTGGAACATGCAAATTCAACCGCTGTGCCAGCTGTGCCACCGGGCCGGCCCATCACTTTTAAATTTAAAAAATCCTTATTACCTTTACACCATGGTGTTATATCTTTACTAAGATGAGTCATCCTTCTGAAACAATGAATAAAATTCGAAACCTCAAACTAACTCGAGAAACTTTGTTTTTTCACCTTTTGCAAAATTATTTAAAGCACTAGTCAAGCAATGTTTTATCCTATGAAATTTCCATATATTCATATATGTTCAAAAAGCAATCTCATGCTATCTGGAGAAAAAAACAACATGAAAATGTGAGGGATTCTCTTTCTAACTTACGGATTTACTAAAATACTTATAAACGCAGGTTTTAAATCAAGTGAACAAACCTTCTAATTGTCATCTTCTACTCAATATCCTTCCTAAAACGTGATCTTTAAATATTAGATTTCACACAAATACAAAACCTTGGATGCTCCCATGTACAGATAACTTTCTTACAACCAGAGAACTCCTTGGTCAATCCATTGCTGTGGCTTTCGAGGTTCTATTCTAAGCCCATAACGTACCCAATGACTGGAAATAATTGTTACCTTTTAAGAATAAGAAATTAAGGCATTATGGGGCCAGCCTCGTGGTTGAGTGGCTAAGTTCACACGCTCTGCTTCAACGGCCCAGGGTTTCACTGGTTCGATTCCTGGGCGCAGACCTATCACCACTCGTCAGGCCATGGTGAGGCAGCATCCCATGTGCCACAACTAGGAGGACCCACAACTAAAATATACAACTATGTACTGGGGGACTTTGGGGAGAAGAAAGAAAAATAAAATCTTAAAAAAAAAGAATATCACAAAAAAAAAATTAAGGCATTAAAAATAAGAAATGAAGAACAAGAAATGAAGGGTGTCAAAAGGTACACACTTCTAGGGATATGAAAATAAATAAGTCATGAAGATGTCAATAAAAGAAGAAATTAAGGCACAAAATAGTATTTTAAATATAACATGTTCCAAGTGTTGTAACCTTCTATAATTGCATTGTTCCCTAAACTAGTTACCAGCCATGTGCAGGTATTTCACCTTAGTGAAAATTAAATAAAAATTAGAAAATTAAATAAAATTAGAGATTCAGTTCCTCAGTCACACTAACCCACATTTCAAGTGCTCAATAGCCATATCTGGATAGTGGCTACCCTATGAGACAATGAAGATTGGTACAGAATTTATCCATCATCACAGAAAGTTCTACTTAGTGGACAGTGCTGTTCCATAAGAAAGAGGCAAAGCCTTAACTAAATCAATGTTATACACGGTTCTTACAGTCTCTATAAAGATTAATATCCTAGCAGACTATAGCTCTTCCACTCTCCTGAACTCCCACTGAAGTAATGACTAGTAATCTTGGCCAGTCTCTTCAAGCAATTGTTGGTCAACCCTCCTAGGCAGCTGAAGATACCATTTGTAAAACATCATAAGATTCCTTCCATCCCTAATTGCCTCTGATATTTACCTAGTTCTCGACCCCATCAAGGAGACTTGTATCACCCAAAGTTAACACTCCAACTCTCACTGTTACTTTCAATACATTTTTAGCTATAACAGATCAAAACTATTTCCCAGATCATAAAACACACGTACAAGAGAAGCCACAAGTGCATAAACATTCAAGTGTCGTACAGTCAACTCAGGACAGAGATGGGGCACTCACTGGCTCATGGTATGGTACATTCATGCAGCTCTCACTGGATGAAAGCACAAGGCACGCTCAGAGGACGAGGAAAAAAATATGCATCAACAACGTGCCTTAATAGATTTTATGTGCTTTTACTTAAAAAAAGTTTTAGAGACAATTTGCTATTACATAGCACTAATACGATCTAAAAAGGGTAAGCCCACACCAGTAGCAATCCTCCTTTTCTCCCAAAGGAGTTTGAAACACCCACCTCTATTAAGGGTTAATTAATGTAAGTGAAGTATACACAGTACATCAGCTATTATTTGTTTGAAAAAGACCATCAATCTTGGAATTTAACAATTTCAGCTGCTGATTCAAGAGACTGCGGTTTTAGAAAATGACCACTTGGACCACAATGAAGACACAGGAAAAATGGAGTCACAGTTAAAACACCGTACTGGTATTAGCTTCAGTCACCTGTGTTAATGCACCACATATCACTAGTTCTAACTCCTGAACTAGTTCATTTTTCTCTATAGCCAGAATGCAGTCATCTCACAAATGGTCAAAAGAACTGAGGGAGAAAGTAGGTCTGAATCTGCTAAATCCACCCCCACACTTAAATAGTGTTGCAATTATATACATGTACACATGCAAATATGTAGAGTCAAACATATGGAAGGTACCCTTAGTCAATATAATCGATCTAAGGGCTATTTAAAGATTCAATCAGTGGTTTACCAGCTCTGTCTCTCAAGGTCTCTTTAAACAACAGAAAACTGTTGTGTCTTCAAACCTAAAAGTTCTGGTCCCAAGTAGGACTGCCACTGAATACACACCACAGCACTTTAGCTAGGAGATGGAAAAACAGGGTAAATGTTGAGAACAAGTATTTCAGTGTGGAAGAAACGAGAAATGGGGCTGGAAACACAGAAGACCCTGGTATTCTAAAAGTCCTTAAAGATATTTTTGCAAATGAATAATAGAGTAATGGAAGATACAATGAACCACAACTCCGAGGTCCTAACATTGACTCTTCTGTGACATTCTCTGAGACCTAAAGAAATTTCTTCATCGTTCTAAGGCTCAATATCGTCATCTGTCAGAGAGGAGTTGACACAGAAGCTAGCTCAGGCTCCATCCAGCTTTGAAAAATTCTGTGATTTAGATAGGAATTATGCTTTAGGAATATCAATACATCTGACAGATATATTGGAGCTGGCAGAGCAACAAGAAGCAGCATATCCAGTAAGTAAGCTTAAGAGAAAGCCAGTAAAAGCAGTTAAAACTAAATAAAGGATAATACATATAGAGCATCACCACCAAGTGCTTCCGGACTTAAACAAAGGATCTATGGTAAGCACTACGGATTAGGATATAAAGGTTTGGGAAAAAGTATGGAAGGGCCTGAAAGTTAGGTGAGAAACTCTGACATAAGAGCTATAGGCAATTGGGGCTGGCCCCGTGCCCGAGTGGTTAAGTTCGCGTGCTCCGCTGCAGGCGGCCCAGTGTTTCGTTGGTTCGAATCCTGGGCACGGACATGGCACTGCTCGTCAAACGACGCTGAGGCAGCGTCCCACATGCCACAACTAGAAGGACCCACAACAAAGAATATACAACTATGTACTGGGGGGCTTTGGGGAGAAAAAGGAAAAAAATAAAAATTTTTAAAAAAGAGCTGGAGGCAAGAGACAGCTGCCACTGCTGCAGTTACCCAAATGTGAAGTGCAAGAGTCTAAATGTAAATGGAGGAGTATAGTCAAGGCATTTTCAAAGGGGAAAAAAGTCAAGGTTTGATATGATTGAATATGGAAAAGAAAATTAAAGGTGACAAATAATGCCATCTAGGAATTACTGACTCTAACTAAACAGGCTCAACATTAAAATTAATCAGAAACAATTACAATACTGATTCTTCAATTTTACAACAGATTTCAGCAATAAACTGCTAGTGTGAAAGCTTTAAGGTTTTTTTTTTCTTTTTTGAGGAAGACTGGCCCTGAGCTAACATCCATGCCCATCTTCCTTCCCTTTACATGTGGGACGCCTACCACAGCATGGCTTGCCAAGTGGTGCCATGTCTGCACCAGGGATCCGAACCAACGAATCCCGGGCTGCCGAGAAGCGGAACATGCAAACTTAACCTCTGTGCCACCGGGCCGGCCCCCCAAGTTTTTAATATTATTTTAAATATCTCATCTATATGAATGCACTGAAATTTTCAAATCACTGGTTAGTTGAGAATTTCCAGTTAGTACAAATGCAAAATAACTTTGTTAGAAAATGGAATAGCAAAGGCATTAGCTGAACAAAGCCATGTTAAGCTATATAGAAAAAGGAAATTGTGGTAATTTTTACATGCTTTCAGGAAAAAATGAGTCAGAAATACAGGCACAAAGAACAAAATATTTCATCGAGTTGAATTATTCAGTTAACCTTTTTCTGTTAAAAGATCATCTGATTTATGACAGTGGCCTCTGATACTAATGTATCTGGCATGTTTCAATCGGTACCTATATATTTTTTAAACTGACGCCTACACTATTACCCCAATTAAGTCCTTTTAGGTCCTTTGTTCTTCTCAAATTTCTTCTCAAATTATATTTGAAGCCGCCAGGAGAAAACTTAAAGGAGAAAATGTAAGGTATTACACTAGGTTAAAATGTTCTCCATTGAGGTTAGGTGTAAATAAGACATATTTTAATTCCCTCAGGATTGAAAAAAACTTAACTCTGAAGAAATTTGCATGGCTCTGAGAATCAGCTTTAGTAAGACAAAATAATACTCAAAAAGACTTTAAAATGAAGGCAAGAAAACATCAGGCTTTGAGGAAGCAGCCCAAAATACAACACCTAGAAACTAAATATTTTTTTTAAAAAGTATCACTACGGAGTTTCATTTAGAACCTACTCCAGGATTTCTATAGGTAAGGTAAGTGTAGATACTAACAAAACACCTGCCTACTTACTGAAGTCATGAAGTATCAATAAAATTTCAGATTTTGAACTCTGATTAATGATAGGGCCAAGAAAATCTGTAAATAATTTCTTACAGCACAAATACAAGCTCTATTTGCACAAATTTTATTATTTACATTTGGATCCTCTCTTGCCAAATATGGAAACAGAGACCTATATATACAATTGACTGTCTTTGACAAGTTTTGTTGTTGTTGTTGTTGCTTGAGGAAGACTGGCCCTGAGCTAACATCCTTTCCCATCCTCCTCTGCTTTATACGTGGGACGCCTACCACAGCATGGTGTGCCAAGCGGTGCCATGTCTGCACCTGGGATCCAAACCAGCGAACCCCGGGCCGCAGAGAAGTGGAACGTGCGCACTTAACCGCTGCGCCACCATGCTGGTCCCTGTCTTTGCCAAGTTTTATAAACCTTTGGTCTTTCCTTTGCTCAGTCTTAAAATAAAAACGAGAGAGTATAATGTATATTTAAGTAATTACAATACAAATGTTAAGAGCTATAAACAACAGAATTCTACCATAATGGCTATTTTAGTGGAACAATACAGATATAAATTTAAAACAAATTATATGTAGAAAAAGCCAGGTAAAACATGTTTACTTTACCAAAATACCAGTATATAGCACTTGTGTCTGGACACACAGTAGTTGCTAATTAATTCCTGTTTCATCAGTAAGTCACTACCAGGTTCTCCATTATTTAACATAGAGGAGAGATATTTGGATATGAATTAAATATAATCTCTAACTATTATTTCATACTATTTCCACTTGCCTACAGGACTAACTATAGACCATTTAACCCCCAAATAATGAGTAATTAAAATAAAAACCCTAGTGTCCATTTCTTTAAGGAGAAAGGTCGCCTACATAACTAGATAATCACGTCCATCAAATTTTAGAACATCCAAGTTAGAAGATCACAGCGCCTCTGCAACTGACCTCTCGAATTACAAAATACATATTTTAAGTAAAACACAGCAAAAAACTAGTATCAGATATGTCATAAATCAATTTAACAGAATAACCTGCAACTTTTCTGAGTATTCAAAGAAACTCAAAACTTCATTCTACAGAATCCTTGGGAAACTTAATTGTTTTAAGGTTCAAACCGTTAAGTCAAGAAATGGTAGAAAAAATTTCTTCCTACGAGCAATGAGAAGAAACTTACCGAAACAAATATGTTCAATGACATTTTTTATTTTGAAAATGTAAACATTCTGTTGCTCCTTTTATATCTATCTTTTTCCTTTACTTGATAAATTCTTTAGAGTTCATTTTTCTACTTTAAAACCAAACAACTGAAAACCACAATCATACAGAACGTTTCATAAAGTATGGATTTTTATATTTATTTTTAAACATAACTTGTGAATGAATATCGACACCTTAACATACCAAATGAGGTAAACTCTATGTAACGAATGAGAATCAATTAAAAGTTAATCAATTTACTGTTTGAAAAACTATAAAACTGTCCAAACTGCTGTGTAAAACAGATTTTTTTGCTGGTTCATCTATGAATTTTTAGAAGCTCCACAAATAAAAGACACATTATTTGCGAACATTTTACAATATTAGGCATAGCCTAACTCTCATAGTTAGAACACATCCTCCCCACATTTACAGTCCATGTGTTCAGTGGCCTGACCTGGCTGCGATACCGCAGTGGCTGTAAACTGAGTAGCCCATGGCGGATTCTTCTGTCCTCCAAACTGAGCCATGATGAAAGAGGAAAAAAACCTTCCCTCGTTTTTCTTCTAGAGCAGCGATCTATTAAGAAAGGATTCACATTTTAAAGTTCAACCAAACTATAACTATCATAAAAGTATTATTTTAAAGAAATATTTGTCAGGGGCATCTTCATAGGTCTGGGTATAAATAATAAGGGGCCATGTGAATGTCCAACATGCAGCGAAAACATTTTACGTCAAGTAGTTCACCAAAAGAACCCAATTATATGACATTAGGGGAAGCCTTACAAAAAAGGCACTTCTTTCGGAGACTACACAAGACCATCTGCTGTGGTCTCCCCAATTCTTAACAATAAGTTCACAGCTTTATGTTCAAAGGCAATATCGCCTGCGTGTTTCTTTTGGCAGAGCTGGGGAATGAAAGTGATGAAATCAGTAACGGAAATTGGGACGAAACACAGAATAAAGTTATTTAAGAATACCATTTAGCTAACGAACATCTCCTTACTTTCTCGAGCAGGAAAGGAACTGGGGGCTCCTTTTCTCTCCCTACCCTCGAGGGGAAAGACAGTTGAATTAACGGATGCGCCTTCAAGAACCGCCCTGAAAACCCCTCCCCCAAAATCAGGCCAGAAAAGGCGAAGATCTCAGCCCGCGTCCCCTCGCCTTCCCCCCGCGCCTCAGACAGGCCGGAGCTCTGCCATCCATCTTCCTCCAACCCCGGCTGCTCGCGGGCCGCAGACCAAAGAAGGCGGACTCCTCCGTCCCACAGGACTGGGAGCGGCGCCAAGAGGGGTGATACTGGGAGCCCGGGTCCCCTTAACGTCCGGGCCGGGCGGAGAAAGCCTCCATCCCCGAAAAGCCGCGCCGCCGCCGCTGCCCCGACGCCCCGGGCCGGAAACCAGCAGGCTAAAGCCGCGGCGGCTCAGGAACGAGGGCGACCGGCAGACACTCCGGGACCGCCAGGCCGAGGCCGAGCGGCGCTGCGGGCACCTGAGGGGCCGCGGGCAAAAGAGCGAGGCGTGGGGGAGGGGCCGGCCGCGCGGGGCCTGCTCCGACCCGCACAAAAGGGACGGCGTCCCTCCCGCCCCAGTCCCACGAGTCCCACCGTCGCCGGCCTATGGACGCCGTGCTACCAAAACGGTGGCTCCCGAAGCTTTCGCAGATCCGACAGGACGTTAAGAACACCGGCTCGGCGGCCCGCCGCTCCAACCGCGAGGACCAGACCTTCACCTGAATCGGGTCCCGGCTAACACCGAAGCCATTTCAAACCCATCAGCCTTAGGCGCATGCGCCAACTTCCCCCTGTTCCTCCACGCCTCTCCCCTCCTCCCTGTCTCTCCGGGGAACGGCGCTTACGGATATACGTTCTACGTGCGCGCTCCTCACCTCGCCTTCCGTACGCCCACCTCTCACTACGCGGCTAGAACCAGAGCGCGCCTAAGAAGGGTTACCTTGGCTTTGCATAACAATAAGCAGGGCTGTGTCAACGCGCAAGCTCTAAGGGAAAGACTTTGAGAGTGTGGGAAGGAAAGAATCTGCAGTCACGTGATCTGATGAGGCCGCCGCCATTTTGTATATTTTCGCCATTTTTGTTTTTTCTTCTAGTTCAAGTGCTTGGAAGAAAGTAATTGGAAGAAAGGGTATATCCTGTGGCATCTTCTGTTTTTAAAAATTAAGATGAACTTTGCTTAACATATAATTCACTGTTTTAAATATTTTATATTGTACAATTCAGTGGCTTTTAGTATATTCATAAGGTTGGGTACCCATCATCACCTCCACCCTTAAAAGAAACCCCTACTCTTTGAGGAGTGACTCCTTAATCCCTTCTCCCTCCAGCCCCGGCAACCGCTAATTGGCTGTCTCTGTGCGTTTGCCTGTCCTGGGCATTTTATTTTAATGGAATCCTATGATATATGGCCTTTGTGTATGACTTCTGTAACTTACTATATTGTTTCCAAGATTCTTTTGGCATGTATCAGTACTTCATTCCATTTTATGGCTAAAACTATTCTTTTAAATGGATAATACCACATTTTGTTTATTCATTTTGTAACAGCCTAAAGGGACCTTCTGCTGGCTGCAAAAACAAGCCAACAGTCCAGAGGCAAGGTGATAGGAGAGAAAAGGGTCTTTATTACAGCTTGCCAGCAAGGGGGAAGATGGCAGACTAGTGTCCTAATGAACCATCTTAAAACTACAAAATTTTGAAGCGGTTATATAGAGCAAATGGGCTGAAGGGGCAGGGGTCTCAGGATGTGGACCATCTGGTGTTGTAGTCCTTGGGACTCCAGATCATCCCTTCCTCTTGTCACTGGTGATAGATCCCAGCAGAAGGCTTTCTCCTCAGGGTTGTTACATCCCTGGGAAAACTTAAGAGAACAAAATTATTGCCTTATTGAAATAGGGAGGTCTAAGTATAAGCCAAGACTACAAAAATAGAAGAGCATGCATATTTCTCACAAGCAGGTGTATACTTATGTAGGCTATGTGCAACCCAGAGTATTGCTGACAAGGAGTGGGGGTGTCTTGTGGCTTGGGGTCATTTAAAGTCCTCAGTGGTTCCCTTCTATAAGATGGCTTCCCTCATGCTGACCTATGTTAACCAAGGGCTGCATTTATGTTAGCTTTCAGGCAGCACTAACAATTGGTCGGTTGAACATTTGGGTTGTCTCCACTTTTTGGCTATTACGAATAGTACTGCTATGAACATTCACATACAAGTTATTGTTTGAACTCTTGTTGTCAGTTCTCTTAGGTGTATACCTAGGAGTAGGACTCTGGATCACAAGGACATTGTATTAAGTGGAGTCAACTTTTTTCAGGAACATCTGACCTGTTTTCACAGTGGCTACAGCTGTTTACATTTCCATGAGCAATATACCACATCCTCCCCAACTTTTATTTTCCTTTTTGAAAATTATTATTATAGCTATCCTAGTGGGTGTGAGGTGGTTTTGAATAGTATTTCCCTAATGATTAACAATATTGAGAATCTTATTGCCCATTTGTATATTTTCCTTGGAGAAATGTCTACTTAAGTCTTTTGATCCCCCCTACCCCCTTTTTGGCAATTTTTTCTGTGTAGTAAAATATATATAACATAAAATTTATTATTTTAACCATTTTTAAAAGTGTACGATTCAGTGGCATTAAGTACATTCACAGTGCTGTACAACTATCACCTTGGGCCAGTTTTAGATTTGTTTGTCTTTTTTGTTGTTGAGTTTTAAGAGTTCTAATTCTGCATACTAGATCCATATCAGAGATATGGTTTGCAAACATTTTCTCCCATTTTGTGGGTTATATTTTCACTTTCTTAATAGTGTCTTTTCATGCACAAAACTTACTATTTTTTCTTGAAGTTGAGCTTACCTATTTTTTTCTTTTGTTGCTTGTGCTTTTGTTGTCATACCTAAGAACCTATTGCCAAATCCAAGATCATAAAGATTTACTTCTATGTTTTCTTCTAAGAGTTTTGTAGTTTTGCTTTTACATTTAGGTCATTGATCCATTTTAAATTAATTTTTTCATATGATGTGAGTAAAGACACCAACTTCATTCCTTTGAACATGGACGTTCAGTCATCCCAGAGTCATTTGTTGAAGAATCTATTGTTTCCCCCTTGAATGGTCTCAGCATGTTTGTTGAAAATTGGTTGACCATATATGAATAGATTTATTTCTGGACTCTGAATTCTATTCCATTGATCTATATGTCTGTCCTTATTCCACTACCACACTCTTTTAATTACTCTAGCTTTGAAGAAAGTTTTGGAAAGTGTGAGTCTTCTAACTTTGTTCTTCTTTTTCAAGATTGTTTCGGCTTTTCAGGGTCTCTTGCAATTCCATATGAATTTTAGGATCAAACTGTCCAGTTTTGCAAAAAATTGGTGGTTGAAATTTTGATAGAGATTACATTGAATATATAGATCAATTTGGAGAGTATTGCCATCTTAACAATATTAAATATCCACTCCATGAATGTGAGATATCTTTCCATTTATTTAGGTCTTCTTTAATTTCTTTCAACATGTTTTATAGATTTCAGAGTTCAATTCTTGCACCTCCTTTGTTAAATTTATTCCCCAAGAAAATATTCTTTTTGATGTTATTGTAAATGTACCTGATTTCTTAATTTCATTTCTAGATTGTTTATTACTAGTGTATAGAAATATGGTTGATTTCAGTATGTTGATCTTGTGTTTTGCAACTTTGTTGTATTAGTTTATTAGCTCTCATAGTTTTTTTTGGTGTATGTAGATTCTTTAGAATTTTCTTTTTTTTTTAAAGATTTTATTTTTCCGTTTTCTCCCCAAAGCTCCCCAGTACATAGTTGTGTATTTTTAATTGTGCGTCCTTCTAGTTGTGGCATGTGGGATGCTGCTTCAGCATGGCCTGATGAGTGGTACCATGTCTGCACCCAGGATTCGAACCGGCAAAACCCTGTGCCACCAAAGCAGAGTGCATGAACCTAAACACTCGGCCGTGGGGCCGGCCCCTCTTTAGGATTTTCTATATTTATGATCATGTTTTCTGTGAGTTGGGATCATTTTACTTCTTCCTTCCCAATTTGAATGCTTTTTATTCCTTTGTTTAGCCTAATTGCCCTGGCTAGAACTTCCAGTACAATGTTAAATAGAAGTGATGAGATCAGACATCCTCATCTTGTTCCTGATTTTAGAGAGAAATCTTCAGTCTGTTACCACTAAGTACAAGTTTTTGTTTTTTGAGGAAGATTAGCCCTGAGCTAACATCTGCTGCCAATCCTCCTCTTTTTGCTGAGGAAGACTGGCCCTGACCTAACATCCGTGCCCATCTTCCTCTACTTTATATGTGGGATGCCTACCACAGCATGGCTTGCCAAGCGGTGCCACTTCCACACCCAGGACCCAAACTGGTGCACCCCGGGCCACTGAAGCAGAACCTGAGAACTTAACTGCTGCAGCACTGGGCCAGCCCCACCACTAAGTACAATTTTAGCTGTGGGTTTTTCACAGATTCCCTTTATCAAGTTGAGAAGATTCTCTTCTATTCCTAGTTTATTGACTGTTTTCATCATGAAAGGGCTTGTATGTTATCAAATCATTTTTCTCCATCAACTGAGATGATCATGTGGCTTTTTCCTTCATGGTATTAATATGGTGTATTACATTGATTTTTGTATGTTTATCCATCCTTGCATTCCTGGGATAATCCCACTTGGTTATGGTATATAATCTTTTTAATATGCTGCTGGATTTGGTTTGCTAATATTTTGTTTAGAACTTTTGTATATATATTGATCTGTGGTTTTCTGGTGATGTCTTCGACTGGCTTTGGTATCAGAGTAATACTTGACTCATAGAATGCGTTAGGAACTATTCCCTCTTTCTCTTTTTAGAAGTATTTGAGAAGAATTGGTGTTAATTCTTCTTTAAATGTTTGATAGCATTCACCAGTGCAGCTATCTTGTCCTGGACTTTTTTTTCCTTGGTGGATAGTATTTTGATTACTGATTCAAAATTTTACTTGTTATAGCTGTATTCAGATTGTCTGTTCTTGAGTCAGTTTTGGTAGTTTATGTGTTTTAGGAACTTGACCTTTTCATCTAGGTTATCTCATTGGCAGGGATACAAAGGTCAATAGTATTCTCTTATAATTCTTTTTATTTCTGTAGGGTCAGTAGTAATGCCCCACTTTTGTTTCTGATTTTAGCAATTTGAGTTTTCTACCTTTTTTTCTTTTTGAGTGAGATTAGCCCTGAGCTAACTACTGCCAATCCTCCTCTTTTTGCTGAGGAAGACTGGCCCTGAGCTAACAGCCATGCCCATCTTCCTCCAGTTCATACGGGGGACGCCTACCACAGCATAGCCTGTCAAGCGGTGCCATGTCCGCACCCAGGATCCGAACCGGCGAACCCTGGGCTGCTAAGAAGCAGAACGTGTGAACTTAACCACTGCACCACTGGGCCAGCCCCTGAGTTTTCTATGTTTTTTTTCATGTGCGTTTAGGTAAAGTTTTGTCAAATTTGTTGATCTTTTCATAGAGCCAACTTTTTGTTTTATTGATTCTCTCTATTTTTTTTATCCTGTATTTCATTTATCTCTACTCTAATCTGTATTATTTCCTTTCTTCCCACTTATTGGGTTTATTTTGCTCTTCTTTTTCCAGTTCATTGAAGTGAAATGGTCTCACTATGAGAATGTATCTCACAGTTGATGGTATGATACAAGTGACAGCAATTTTTCCGTTGTGGTATATAAAATACGTCGTAGAGGGGGCTGACCCTGTGGCCGAGTGTTTAAGTTCGCAAGCTCTGCTTCGGCAGCCCAGTGTTTCGTTGGTTTGAAAAAAATGTCTGCACACTCCACTTCAGTGGCCCAGGGTTTCACCAGTTCGAATCCTGGGCACAGACATGGCAGCACTCATCAGGCCATGCTGAGCCGGCATCCCACATGCCACAACCAGAAGGACACACAAGTAAAAATACACAACTATGTACTGAGGGGCTTTGGGGAGAAAAAGGAAAAATAAAAAATCTTTGGAAAAAATACATCTTAGAGTAAAGTGAATATGGTAAATATTCTTTTCTCTCCATTTCTTACACAAATTCTGTATCTTGCATTTTAGATAATATATCTTGAAAATTGTTCCAAATCAGAATATAAAGTGCTTCCCCATTCTTTTTGCCAGCCAGGTAATATTCTTTTGTATGAATTATGATAATGTTTATTCAATCCCCAGTTGTTGAGTATTTAGGCCATTTTTATTTTTTCCGCTGATAAGCAGTGCTGCAATAAACAGGCTCATACTTAGGTCATTTTACTCTTATAAAATTATATCAGTGGAATATGTTCTTAGAAGTAGGATTGCTTGGTCACAGATTTTGTAAATTTAAATTTAAATAGATATTGCCAACTTGACTTCCATAAGAGTTTTACCAATTTACACTCCCACCAGCAGTGTATGAGAGCCCTCTTTTCCCACACTTTCACCAAATAGTATATTTTCACAATTTAGCCTGGTAATAAGTGAATAACACTGTTTGTGTTATCTATTTCTGTATAAAAAACCACTGTAAAATGTAGTGGCTTAAAATAACAACCTCTTAATATCTGTTGGCTCTTTGGGATGACTGAGCTCAGCTGGATAGTTATTGCTCAAGGTCTCTAATTTGCTTGCAGTCAGATGGCAGCTGAGTCTGGAGTCATCTGATTCCAGCGTGTCCGTGTTTTGACTCACATATCTAGCACTAGAGTGCTCCTTTGCTCTCACCCTCTCCAGCAAAGCAGCCAGGCCTTCTTTCATAACAGCACAGGGCTCCAAAGTAAGGAAGACACTGTCAGTTCATATTCAAGGAGGTGGAAAAATAGATGCCACCTCTCAATGGGGGAATGACAAGCACAAATAGGAAAGAAAATGTTGGCTATCTTTGATATCTTAATGTAGTTTTGGTTAGCATTTCTCTTACTACAAATGAGGCTGTCTTTTTATACATGTAGGAGACATTTATATTTTCTTTTCTGTTAACTAATTGTCCATATCCTTTGTTCTTTTTCCATTTGGACAGTAATTCTTTTCTTACTACATTTTGGGAGCTTACTTAGTCCTTTGTCATATGACCTGCAAATATTTTATGTTAATTTTTGTTTTGAGTTTTTTTTACCTTGATTTTGGAGATTTTTGCTGTGCATAAGTTTTTATTTTTATGTGGTAAAATTTATAAATTTTTTCTTTTATGGCCCCTGAATTTTGTGACATGCTTTAAAAAGTCTTTCTTATTCTGAGATTATGAAAAATAATTCTACAATTTTTTCTTCTAGAAGTTTTATGGTTTTTAAGTTGAAGTTGTCAATCCATTTAGAACTTATTCTAGGGTAAGGAGTTAGGTAAGAATCCAGCTTTCTTTATTCTAGATGGCTACCAAATTGTTCTAACTATTCATTGAATAATCCTTTATTTCCCCACTGATTTGAAATGTCACCCTTAAAATATAGGAACTCTCCATATCTATTTAGGTTTACTTTTGGATTTCCTATCTGTTCTGCTGATCTATTATTGATCACACTCTAACCATATTCTTTCAATTATTGTAGCTTTATAAAATATTTTAATTTTAATATTGAGTAAAACTAGTATTCCTTCATCACTCTCTTTCCCTACCCCCTGGACTTTCTTGGCTATTCTTGCTTATTCTATATGAACTTTAAAATAAGCTTGTTTTGTTCCTCCCAAAATATCCTGTAGGTGGTACTTTTATCAGGATTTCTCTAAACACGTAGCTTAAATTAGTAATAATTAATTGTTAGCTATGAATCCAGATAGAAATTTTATCTCATTTTTACTTCAAGCTGGCAAAACGGGACTTAGTGACAATGTTTAAGTTAACATTGTGATGTAGTGTGCTATGAAGGTGAAACGGTACTATAAGAACAATGGGGACACCTTTCTTAGTCAAGAGTGTCCGAATGTGTGGAAGTACCTGAGTAAGAAGCATTTAACTAAAACCTGAAGAATGAGGAGGATTTGGCCAGACTAAGAGCAAGGGGAAATCACTGTGACCTTAGCAAGTACAGTTACTACATTGGAAGTCTCGCCCTATCATGTAAACATTTTTAAATGCACTCTAATTTGTAAAATATACATATAGATGTAAAATGTTTAATATGCACTTTAAAAGGATTTCTATATTTTTGCTTTTGAAATTATTTTGCCACAAGTAACTCTTTTAGTTTATGATTGATTAACATTTCTCTTCAATCTTTATGCATCTCTGGGAATTCTTAAGAAGTGAGAAAAATCCAACCTACACATTGTTTTCAGGGAAACAGAATTTTTATGAATACTAAATGTGAAAATGAATGAAGAAGTTGACATGATTTTTTCACTTTGCTTAGAAAATAATTAAATGCAAGTTTGATTTGTGTAGTTTTCCTTTCGTATTATATTGAGCTAACATCTTTTAACAGGATTTTAATATTTCCATAGATTCTTGGAAAGCTCGTAAATTCTAGGTGCTTAGATATGGTCCCAGACGTAAGAAAATGGAAGGATCTTATATAAGTTACCATTTTACAGAATTGCCATGATTGGAGAAAGAGAAATGGTGGCACCAACAGAGGGATGTGGGGTTGAAGGGCAGTTTCTTGTTTGTTTTATGATGCCAGAGACTGGAATTCTTTAAATACTGATACAGAGGCTCCAGTATTGAGACTGAAGTTACAGGAGGAAGAAGACATGATTCTCTGCTGAAGAAGTGGATTCCCTGAGAAGACTAGACGAGACAGAAGCCAGAGCGCACATGGAGGGATTGGCCTTTGACTGGAGGAAGAACCATTCCTTCATTGTAAGAGGAAGCAGAAGATGGGACAGGTGGAGGGAGATTTATAAGCTATAGAACTGAAAAAGAGAGGATTTTCAGTGTGTGGTTTCTCTGTCTTCTCTGAGGAAAGAGGCTGTCAACATTTGAGAACAAAGGGGGTTCAAAGGTGTACACAGACTGAATGGATTCGAGAAGTAGTGTTACAGGCCCAGTTGACACTGGTAACTGGGACTATGTGACTATGAGAGTTAGGATTCTGCCAGCATGCCAGAGGACCTTTGGATAATCCAGCCTTAGAAGGTAGAAAGGCTTCTAGGCCATACACCATGTGACTGCCCTTTCTTCACCTATGAACATGGAATCAAGAACCTGTCTCTAGGGGCTGTCCCGGTGACACAGTGGTTAAGTGGACATGTTTCGCTTCTGTGGCCCGGGGTTCACCGGTTCAGATACCGAGTGCGGACATGGCACTGTCCCACATATAAAGTAGAGGAAGATGGAGATGGATGTTAGCTCAGGGCCAGTCTTCCTCAGCAAAAAGAGGAGGATTGGCAGAATATGTTAGCTCGGGGCTAATCTTCCTCAAAAAAAAAAAAAAAAAAGAACCTGTCTCCAGGTGAGCAAGGCCTATGCTATTCTATTTTCATAAATTAATTTATATGCAAAAAAACAATGAGAACAAAACATTTTCCTCAGACTTTATATTATGCATTGTCATATTTTGGCATGCTCACTACTTTGTAGTTCTGTGTTAAAGAACAGAGAAATTCCACCCTTCAGTGGTCCAAATAAGAAAGGAAAGTTATGTATTATTATCAGTCCTAGACATAAAAGAGGGACACTATCACAAAATGGAGAGATAGTGACCAAGTCATCTCACAGAGTAGCTCCTTTGCTCTGCAACACTTGAGATGGGGCAGGGATGGGTGGACGGAAGTAGAGGGGAAGAGCATGGACTGCGGAGTAGACTGCCTAGGTCCAAATCCTGCCTCCTCCTCTTCATAGCTATGGTAATGCTGGGCATGCTACTTAACTTTTCTGTGCCTATTTCCTAATTGAGGATTACATGACTATTAAACATGTAATGGTTTACAGGGAGGCACTTAGAACAGTGTTGGCAAATAGTAAGCTATTATAATCTTTATTCCATTTCTGCTCAGCTACATGAAACAGTTCAGGGAGAGCAACTTTGTCACTAGAGGGCTGGGAAACTAGTGTGGATAACGCCTGATTGTTATTTTAGATTACCTTTAGTAGAAAATAAAGAGTCTTAACATGGACAAGTCTCAAAAGCATTATGCTAGATGAATTAAGCTAGCCATTCTAGTTTTATTACAATATTTTTAATGATTGGCACCTGAGCTAACATCTATTGCCAATCTTCCTTTTTTTTCCTTCTTCTTCTTCTCTCCAAAGCCCCTCAGTACATAATTGTATATTCTAGTTGTCACCACCTCTGGTTGTGCTACGTGGGATGCCGCCTCAGCATGGCCTGGATGAGTGGTGGCATGTTCACGTGTGGGATCCGAACCTGTGAAACCCCAGGCCGCCAAAGCAGAGCATGCGGACAACCTCTCAGCCACGGGGCCAGTCCCTCGTTACATTCTGAGAAAGGCGAAAAACTAAACAAAACAGGGACTGGCCCCTCGGCCGAGTGGTTAAGGTCGAGCGCTCTGCTTCGGTGGCCTGGGGTTCACCAATTTGGATCCTGGGTGCGGACATACACACTGCTCATCAAGCCATGCTGTGGCAGCATCCCATATGGAAGAACTAGAGAGACATGCAGCTAGGATATACAACTATGTGCTGGGGTTTTGGGGAGAGGAAAAAAGAAAACTAGACAAAAGTAATGAGATCAGTCATTGCCAGAGGCAGCCATGTGGAGAGGCAATTGACTACAAAAGACACCAGGAAACTTTTAGGGGCTGATGGAAATCTCATGTAACCTGAGCCATCCACTACAGCAGGCACTAACCACATGTGACTGTTGAACACTTGAAACGTGACTAGTGCAACCAAGGAACTGAACTTTTAATTTTATTTAATTTTAATTCATCAAAATTTAAACTTAAACCTGACAATTGATTCAGTTATTGGAAAACTTTTAAGTATGTTTGGAATAACTTGGGTATGTGCATTTACTTTTTCAAGTGTAAATTTGATGAAACAGATCAAGTATTTCATATGAAAGTTTAACATCTGAATTGAAATGTACTGTAAATATAAAATACACACTAAATTTCAAAGATAGTACAAAAAAAGAAAAAGTGTCTCATCAATTCATTACATATTAAAATAATACCATTTTGGATATACTGAGCTAAATAAAATATACTATTAAAATTAATTTCTCTTTGTTTTTTTTACTTTTTAAATGTGGCTATATTAGAAAGTTTTTAATTACAAATGTAACTCTCATGAGATTTCTATAGGACAGTGCTGTTCTATCTCTTGATTGTCATGGTGACTACATGGCTATGTACATTTGTTAAAACTCATACAAATCACGTAAAGGGTGAATTTTACTGTATGCAAATTATGCCTTAGTAAACATGACTATTTTTTTCTTGTCATCATATTTTATTTTTCAATTTGTCTTGAAAAGGTCAAAACTACATATATACATAAGGGAGACAATGTGAAAGAAAAATATGTACTTGGAAAAAGATTAAAAACTCAATCAAATGACACTTTTGCCATAGGAACAAATTTCAGTAAAACTCCTAACTTATATTTCTATCT
This sequence comes from Equus przewalskii, assembly GCF_037783145.1. NCBI lineage: Eukaryota > Metazoa > Chordata > Mammalia > Perissodactyla > Equidae > Equus > Equus przewalskii. Next base: position 57,144,154 of record NC_091831.1, on the reverse strand, counting down.
CGTGTTTTATTTAGAAGCAACATGCCTCTTCTTCCATTGTAAGAAGAGATCTTCACAATGATGTTAAATTTGAAGATTTGGTGATTTTTGTTTTTTTTTAATTGTGATAAGATTGATTTATAACCTTATATAAATTTCAGGTGTACATCATTATATATTTTGTTTTCTGTGTGGATTACATTATGTTCACCACTTAAAGACCAATTACAATCCATCACCCCACACGTGTGCCTAATCATCTCTTTCTCCCTCCTGCATCCCCCTTCCCCTCTGGTAACCACCAATCCAATCTCTGTTTCTCTGTTTGTTTGTCGTTGTTTTTATCTTCTACATATGACTGAGATCAGACGGTATTTGACTTTCTCCCTCTGACTTATTTCACTTAGCATAATACCCTCAAGGTCCATCCATGTTGTCACAAATGGCCGGATTTCATCATTTCTTATGGCTGAGTAATATTCCATTGTGTATATATACCACGTCTTCTTTATCCATTCATCCCTTGCTGGGCATCTAGGATGCTTCCAAGTCTTGGCTGTTGTGAATAATGCTGCGATGAACATAGGAGTGCATGTATCTTTATGAACTTGTGTTTTCATGTTCTTTGGATAAATAACCAGCAGTGGAATAGCCGGATCATACGGTATATCTATTCTTAATTTTTTTGAGAATCTCCATACAGTTTTCCATAGTGGCTGCACCAGTTTGCACTCCCACCAGGAGCGTATGAGGGTTCCCTTCTCTCCACATCCTCTCCAACACTTATTGTTTCCTCTCTTGTTAATTATAGCTGTGCTGACGGGAGTGGGGTGATATCTCATTGTAGTTTTGATTTGCATTTCCCTGATAGTTAATGATGTTGAACATCTTTTCATGTGCCTGTTGGCTATCTGTATATCTTCTTTGGAGAAATGTCTGTTCAGATCTTTTGCCCATTTTTTAATTGAATTATTAATTTTTTTCTTGTTGAGATGTATGATTTCTTTGTCTATTTTGGATATTAACCCCTTATCAGATAGATGGTTTGCAAATATCTTCTCCCAATTGTTAGGTTGTCTTTTCTTTTTGTTGATGGTTTCCTTTGCTCTGCAGAAGCTTTTTAGTTTGATGTCATGCCATTTGTTTATTTTTTCTATTGTTTCCCTTGCCCGGTCAGACACAGTACTTGAAAATATGCTGCTAAGACTGATGTCAAAGAATGTACTGCCTATGTTTTCTTCTAGAAGTTCAATGGTTCCAGGTCTTACATTCAAGTCTTTAGTCCATTTCGAGTTAATTTTTGTGCATGATGTAAGATAATGGTCTACTTTCATTCTTTTGCATGTGGCTGTCCAGGTTTCCCAACACCATTTATTGAAGAGACTCTACTTTCTCCATTGTATCTTCTTGGCTCCCTTGTTGCATATTAGCTGTCCATAGATGTGTGGGTTTATTTCTGGGCTCTCAATTCTGTTCCATTGATCTGTGTGTCTGTTTTTGTGCCAGTACTATGCTGTTTTGGTTACTATAGTTTTGTAGTATATTTTGAAATCAGGGAGTGTGATACCTCCAGCTTTCTTCTTTTTTCTCAGGATTCCTCTGGCTTTTTGGGGTCTTTTGTTGTTGCATATAAATTTTAGGATTCTTTGTTCTATTTCTGTGAAAAATGTCGTTGGGACTTTGATAGGGATTGCATAGAATCTGTAGATTGCATTAGGAAGTATGAACATTTTAACCATGTTATTTCTTCCAATCCAAGAGCACAGAATAGCTTTCCATTTCTGTGTCTCCTTCAATTTCTTTCAACAATTTTTTTTTTTTTTTGAGGAAGATTAGCCCTGAGCTAACATCTGCTGCCAATCCTCCTCTTTTTGCTGAGGAAGACTGGCCCTGAGCTAACATCTGTGCCCTTCTTCCTCTACTTTATATGTAGGACACCTGCCACAGCATGGCTTAGTAAGCGGTGTATAGGTCTGCACCCGGGATCCAAACCGGCAAACCCCGGGCCACCAAAGAGGAATGTGTGAACTTAACTGCTGTACCACCAGGCTAGCCCCTCAACAATGTTTATAGTTTTCAGTGTGCAGATCTTTCACCTCTTTGGTTAAGCTTATTGCTAGATATTTTATTCTTTTTGTTGAAATTGTAAATGGAATTGTATTTGTACTTTCCCCTTTGCTACTTTGCTGTTAGTGTGTAGAAACACAACTGATTTTTGTATGTTGATTTTGTATCCTGCAACTTGACCATTCATTTATTATTTCTAAAAGCTTTTTAGTGGATTCTTTAGGGTTTTCTCTCTATAAAATCATGTCATCTGCAAATAGTGACAGTTTCACTTCTTCCTTTCCAATTTGGATCCCTTTCATTTCATTTTCTTGCCTGATTGCTCTGGGTAAGACTTCCAACACTATGTTAAATAAGAGTGGTGACAGTGGGCATCCTTGTCTAGTTCCTGTTCTTAGAAGGATAGCTTTCAGTTTTTCTCCATTGAGAATGATATTCATTGTGGGTTTGTCATATACAGCCTTCATTATTTTGAGGTAATTTCCTTCTATTCCTATTTCATTTAGAGTTTTTATCATAAATGGATGCTGTGTCTTGTCAAATGATTTCTCTGCATCTATTGAAATGATCATATGATTTTTATTCTTCATTTTGTTAATGTGATGTATCATGTTGATTGATTTGTGGATGTTGAACTATCTCTGCAACCCTGGAATAAATCCCACTTGATCATGGTGTATGATATTTTTAATGTATTGTTGTATTCTAAACATATCTTTAAAAAAGTATTTCTAGGGCTGGCCCCATGGCCTAGTGGTTAAGTTTGCATACTCCGCTTCAGTAGCCCAGACCTGGTTCCCAGGCATGGACCTACACTGTTCATTGGCAACCATGCTGTTGCAGTGACCCATATACAAAATAGAGAAAGACTGGCACAGATGTTAGCTCAAGGTGAATCTTCCTCAGCAAAGAAAAAAAAAGTTTTTAAGAAAATAAAAGGTCTTTGTTGAAAAATGCTTCTGAATAATGTCTGTCTTTTAAAGTTCTGGACTTTTTATTCATGGCTTTATAAAATAACCTAGTAATAAATTTGATGACTGGCAAAGAGAAGGGATTTTCCTTGATCTGTGGCCAAATATTCCTCCTTAAACAGCCAGAAAGCTGATTAGAATGAGAATGTAAATTGTTGAAATAAGGAAAAGCCATATAGAGAGGGAAAGATTGGAATATAGGAAGAAAGGATTAATGGAGGTTCCAATGAGGTAGAAAAAATGTCATGGAGGCATCTGACAGGACAAACAGGACAGATAGGAGGTTGAGGGCATAACGTGAGATGTTTGAAGTAATGCTTTTGGAAGTGATGATATATTCCTTTCCGAGACTGTGGGAGTAGGAGGCTCTGGTAAAGTGGGAGAGAAGGTGACCAGATAAGATCACGGAACTGAGAAGGTGTTGGATAAGATATCCTCTTGTTCAATTAAATTATTCAGAATAATAGCAAGAACTAGGGCAAGGAGGAATAATATGTGCCAAGACTTTGCCCTTTGATGAGTGTTTAGAAAGGTGATAGAGAAGGGGAGGCATGGTAGAGCTAGCTGGTGTGAATTTTAAAGGGAGAGCACATGGGGACAAGGAGAACATCCCCTCCCCGCTCCCCCCAGTCCAGAGCGGGGCTGCAATGTCAGAGATAAGCTTCCCTACTTGTGAGGCTCCAGGCATAACGATACCCTTGGGGGGAAACCAGATTTCATTTTATACAAGGTGATACAGCATATGTTTAAAGAAAAGATCAGGTCAAAGTCACAGGGTGATTGCTGACCACACAGTGGGAATTCCAGAGGACTCCTTGGAAGGATGGGAAGGAGGATGGGAGACTAAATGGTTGGGTCAGCAGAGATAGTACAGAGCAATATGGGGACCATTCAGGAGGTGATGGTTGACCAGAGGGGCTTACACTTTGAGTGATGACCAAAACAAAGTAGAATGTGATGCATGTTGCATTTAGTTCTGAGAGGTACTTGTAGGAGACTTGGCCATCTAGCAGTACAGATTAAACTGTGGTTGGAAGTGATGCCCAGCTGGTGGGGCTGCGATCTGTAGTTTCCTGTGGTTAGTTGGTGTTGAGAGCTGCAGGGAGAGTAGCTGTGAAACGTAGTCAGTCTTGCTTTTTCCGGCATTGGTTGGGGTCTCTTGAGGGAAATGTATATATAGTTTGTGTTTTCATGGGACTATACACCATTTACCATATTTAAAAAACAACTATACTGTCCCACTGCTGATGGGCTAGCCATATAGTACCATCCTTCCAGAGGACAATTTGGCAATTTTTATCATAAACATTTAGAAATATACATTCAAAAGACTGGGAAAACTTAAATGTCCATCAACAAGGAACTGGTTAAATAAGATTCGATATGCCAATACAGGTGTTAAAAATACGAAGGCAGTTCTATATGCATTGATCTGAACTGTTAGATTTAAAAAAGAAAAACACATGTTTGCATGTGCGTATCTTGGTGGATACACAAGAAATAGCTAATTATGGTGGCCTCTGGGAAGAGGAAGCCTGAGGCTAGGCTCCACAGACGGATTTGTTGCTTACCCAGCAGCCATTCACCGCCACATTTTGTTCAGAGTGACCTTAGGAGAAGCAGATCTCTTTAGCTCCAGGAGGTCAGCATTGATTGATGTAAGTCTATCATGGTAATTAACTCTCCTTGGTAGTGATTGGTTTAGGCATAGCTATGTGACAAAATCTTGGCCAATGAAGCATAAGGAGAAATACATTTAAACATATTAAATATATATCTAATCCCTGATTAGAAAGAGACTCGAAGAGAAATTGCTCTTCAGGACTTTTAGGTAAAGCTAGGAAAGGTCACGATTCTTTGAGTGGTGACAGTCATCTTGAGACCATGAGGGAAATCTGAGAGAATTGCAGAGAAACAGATCTGGAACTCTGATACCATTGAATTGCTGAATTTACTAACCAGGAATCCCTTATCTCTGGATCTCTCATTTTGTCAGAAAATGCATTGTTTATTGTTTAAACCCCTTTTAGTTGTAGCCAAGAGCATCCTAAGTACAAACATTGGGCGTCAGAGGTAGGAAGGTCATTACTTGTTTTTCCTGTAACGTCTTTTGTGTTTTTTGAATTTTGTACCAATAGCATGTCTAAACTATTAAAAATTTTTTTAAAGTAAATGTGCATTCCCTTTAATCCAGCATTTTAGCATTTATCTTAGTAAAAAGATTGGAAATAATCAAAATGTTTGATTATAGGAAGTGATACAATTATGGTACATTAATATGCTTGAACACTGTATAGATATTAAAGATGGTATAACATTTGAGCTGATAAAAGAACTACAGGAAGGAGCTATCCATATGAGGATCTGAGGCAGAACCGGGCAGCAGGTACAAAGGCTTTGAATGAGAGAAGAGTTTGGCCTGCTCAGGGAACTACAGGAGCTCAGGGTGGCTGGAGTGTGGTAAAGGAGAGACAGATTAGCAGGAACCAGGCCTCCCAGAGCTTTGCAGACCAGGTAAGGAGTTTGATTTCATGCTAAGTGCAACAGTAAGCCAGGGGAGTGTTTCATGCAGGGGAATGTCATGATTGGAGATCTGTTTTTAAAAGATTACTCAGACTGCTGCCTAGTGAGCATTAAGAAGATAAAGGATCTCGGGGCCGGCCCTGTGGCCAAGTTTGCCCGCTCTGCTTCGGCAGCCCAGGGTTTCGCCGGTTCGGATCCTGGGCGAGGACATGGCACTGCTCCTCAGGCCATGCTGGGGCGGTATCCCACGTGCCACAACTAGAAGGACCCACAACTAACAATACACAACTATGTACCGGCGGGGGGGCGGGGGAGGGGGAGAAAAAGGAAAAATAAAATCTTTGGAAAAAAAAGAAGATAAAGGATATAGAATGCATGTTACCAGAGGAACCTTGAAGGAACTGTATATTTGGCCTGGAGAAGATTTAAAAGACAGAATTGTCTTACGGGGTGGATGCTTAGTTAGGATATTGTTTGAACTATTTAACAGAGAGCAAATTAAGGGGAAAAATACTTATTTTTTTCTCATGTAAAAGATCCAGTTGATAGATGGGTTAGGGGAGTAGGTCATCCAGGGAGCAAGTTCCTTCCATTTTGCTCTTCTGCCATCCCCTAGGGTGTTCCCCATATCTGTATGGTCAGCCTAACTCACATCTCTCCCTTTTAACCAGTCGGGAAGGAAGGAGACGGAAAATGTAGTCTCTAGCAGCTCAGCTCAACCTGGGGAGGAAATTGTGTCGGGGGATGGGGCTGTTCCTTTAACAGAAGGAAGAAGAGGACTACTAGGAGGCTAGAGTAGAGGAGTTAGGTTTCAAACTAGATGAATATGGCCAGCCCAGTGCATAGCAGTTAAGTTCACATGTTCCACTTCAGTGGCCCGAGGTTCGCCAGCTCCCATCCGGGTGTAGACCTACGGCACCACTTGGCACGCCATGCTGTGGCAGGCGTCCCACATATAAAGTAGAGGAAGATGGGCACGGATGTTCGCTCAGGGCCAGTCTTCCTCAGCAAAAAGAGGATTGGCAGATGCTAGCTCAGGGCTAATCTTCCTCAAAAAATAAAATAAAGTCAACTTATTATTCTGGGATAGTTGCTGTAATCACACTAAAAGGCTATTGTCAATATATTTTTTCACTTCAGGTTTTACTAAATACTTTAGGATGTCAACTTTAAAATACTGTTCGCATGCTGTGTTCAGGATTAAGTTTATTAAAATAACGATAAACCCAAGGGAGGGCATGAGTCAGTCTAGACCCAATGTGATTCACACCTTTGCCAATTACTAGGGATGTGAACTTAACCAGTTTAAGCTTCAGAATTCATCTGTAAAATGGGGTTGGTAAGAGTCGGTACATAATAGTATCACTGTGGGAATTAAATAGTTTACATAAAATGCAAGGTTTCTGGCACATAAGGATTCCATAAATGCAGCCATCTTGATTTTGTATTGTACACAATCCATATATTTGGTGATCTCCAAATATTAAATCTTATAATCCTTTCTAGTTAAAATTGTGCGAATGTTATCAGATATTAAATTTAAAAAAATACTATTTTGAAAGGAAAGAAAAATTAAACTATCAGGTGCAAAATATAAGTATAAAATTTATTTAAAACCACCCACAAAGTTCTGTGTAATCAGGAATGATACAATTTGCAATAGTTTTTTTAAAAACTCATGACAAAGATTTAAAATATAATTTCAATTACAGTATTCATTTAGCCTTATTCAGTTAGAACAATTAAAAAAAAGAAACTTTATGCTCTAAATAAATGAGACACACAAAGAAAATATCAGACAATTTCCACGACTATCTTTACATGTATGTTTCAATACTAGTACATTTCAATGCATTTTGCTACATAAACATGAAATCATGTACAACTGCTGTGCACCAAAATTTAGCTTAATTAGGTCTTTCAAGTAACATGCAATTCCAACTCACGAGTCTTCAAGTACTGCTAGTAAGTGTTCCCTTTTTGCAGAGCGCTACATGTTGATCCTGAATTGAAATCATCACAATTAAGATTCTCTCTTTCCCTTCTACATGGTGAAGTGCTTTTTCTTTAAACTTTTCCCCGATATGTTAAGAATCAAAAACGAATATTTGTGGAGTTTTAAAATCTTTTCCTTACTAACTTATTCATTGTATGGGATATTCAATACAGTAGGACGGCATTAGGTAAAAATAAATCTCCTAAAGCAAAAAAATCAAAGGTACAAAATAAATAGTAAATACACTCCAAAGAAAGAAAAAGTCAGCTAGAGACAGGAATATTAACTTGTGAAATTGATATTTCTCTATTGGGAAGTTAGCACTACTCTATTCCACCATGGTAAAGAACTTGTGAATATTTTACTCCCACTAATGATGAGCACTCAGTCTTCTCCTTTGAACACGTATTGATATGCATCATTGTACGTACAGATGGATATGATTGGTTGGTAGGTCACTATATAGCATAAGAGAAAATGAAGAAACTAGAAATTAATGCTTTTCTTTCTGCCAAGCAGTTTTATGGGTTTCTTTTTAGGGAACATTTCATGATTTCGTAGTAACCCAAAGATTACCATCCACCCATTTGTCATAATGCAAAAGCTGCCCTTTATTTTTCACTATAAGACCATTTCTGGAAAAATATTTCTTTTAAAGCACCTATCATAATGTTAAGTTAAAAAAAAAAATGACGGTACATAGTGATAAAAAATATTTAATCTTTGTTTTTTTTAAAAGAGCTGTTTTTGTAAAGTCCTGTCATCAGCCATTTTATGTCACAAACAGGCATTAGTGAGGACAGGCAGTTACTGAACTCAATCACCAAAAGTGGAATTTATTTGACTATTTAGGGCAGTTTGGCCTGGGTTTCTCATTAGTAACCCATAATTTACTGATGGAATAGCCAAAATATTCTAACTCCTTAAATTTACAAAGAGCTTACTAAAAACTTTACAAATACATGTCATTATTTTTCTTAATTCTCTGGGCAAAGGTATGTTCAACCTTTGACTCAGAGATTTTACGTGGCTGGAAACAAAGTGGAACAAAAACAAAACAAAAATTCAAACAAGTGGGAGATAGTACTATCTCTAAAAGATGCCAACAATTTTGTTTTTACCATGAATGCCTGGGAACTAAAATAGTTTACCCATCACATTCCCTTCAAGAAACCTGCATCTCAACATAACAAATACATTGAACTTTGGTTATTAGTTGCTGAACTCAGTCTTTTTAAAAATAATATTTTTTAAGCAAATCTTAATTAGGACATTTTCCTCTCTTTTAGTAGTCCAGAGACATTTTTATAAAAAAATTTTCTTACAGGGGTTAAAAATAAAACTTCACTAGTCTCAGCCCTAATGCAGAAGTCCTGGGAATTAGGGGAGACCCCCCAAAGTATGCACAAGAAAATAGCTGGCTAAATAATAGTGGAAACAAAGAAATTCAGAAGCATGTTTTGCATACAATAAGTAGCTTTTATATTATTCTTAGATCAAATCTGACAGAATTTCTACTTGGTAAAACTCTCTAAGTATAGTATATGGTGCAGAGATGCATCTAGCCGTCTGCAGATGTTAGATGTTCTGGTTTCAGACGGGCTGACTTGCTGTGTGACTTGGAGCAAGCCCTTTGCTGTTCTTGCTAATCTGCAGGTTCTTCCCCAGTAAGATATGTTCTCGGTCCAACCCTCAGTGCTGGGGAGATAAAAACAGCTCAAAGTAAAGCAGCTTGATAACCGAAAACACTATGAAGTACAAGGATTATAATTTTTCTTACTATTGTATTTGCTTTCAAAATGATTCTTCATTTTGAGCTGCTATTTTTCAGATAAAACTGGTATGCAGTGCGGAGAAGAAATATTATAAGTATTTCTCGGTGTTGAGCTGGCAGAGCGAACCTGCAGATTGCTGAGAGGAACACAATTCTCCCTCCTTTCTGCCCTTTAACTTCCCCCTATTGCATTCAAAAGAACTTCTGATGACTGAATTACCCAATCTTTAAGAACGCTTCTAATTACTTTCAGTTAGTTTTTTTAACCTTTCTCATCCAGATTATAAATAGTTCCTATTATTGCCAACAACCCAATTCCAAAAAGGTAAATTTACATTAGAAAATAGATATCACTCACAAAATTGGGCCAGGAGATATGGAGGGAAACATGCAAAAAAATGCTGTCTATTCTATAGATCAGACCCGTTACTAACTCAAAGTCACTGGTCAGATAATTTATAATTAGTATGATGCGTTGTTCAGAAATAGCAAAGTTGTATAGAAATAGTGATAGAATATTTACCTTCTTACATAATGTTTTGTAAAACGTTCAAACACTAGTAAATGAGTTGAGACTCAAACATTGTTGGGATTGGTAGAGAGCACTCGATGTAACCTGCGGTCTTATGACCACTATTGGTTCCTAAAAACTGAATTCGCCTCTAACTGAAAAGGGCTGAATACAAGCTCTTGATTCGTTTTGGTTTCATTCCAAAAAGGATTTGTGAGACATGATTTTAAAAGACAAGAAGACAACTTGACCAAGATCACTGCTATTCTTAAAATGAAGCATGTGTATTTGAGTGGGAGACACAGGGAATGCAGGCAGAACAAGAGAGAGGGGAAACAATAGAGTTTTAATTTAAGCAAAGTCAGAGGAAAGGATAAAAATGGTAAAAAGAATGAAAATATACTTAATGACACTGTAGCTTCAGTAAAATGAGAAAAGAAAAATAATAAGCTGAGTTTCTGGTCAAAGATTCTAAGTTTATAACCACTTAAATGGAGAAGAAACCAAATTACTTTCCAATATTGTTTCTCCAAAAATGAAAATGTTTCTGACAGCTGCAAGATTTTTTTCTGATGAACAAGACAAGAAAGAATGCCTTTCATAACAGCTGCTAGAAAAACTAGCTTTATACTGTTAACCAAGGTTTTTCAAAGTTGCACTCAAACATAAATGGGTTAAATCAGCAAATATGTTTAACATCTGAAAATAACATTCCTAGCTTAGACTAAGTTTTCCTTTAATTTAGAGAACATCTACAGCTGAACAAACTAGAGGAAAATGTGTGACCCAGGCAGGATCATGGACGTCACAGAAGGGATGGGAAAGGAGCACAGCCAACAAAGAAAAGATTAGTAGTGGACTCTTAAAGCTAGAAATATCAAATACCGCATACTGCCCAAGGAGGAACACACTGTGGGGCCCTAAAGAAGTGAAAACTAAGAGTGGCAAAATAAGAAATACCTTTGGGTTACTTGAAGGAATAAAATACATGCCTTTTGAAGCAAACCGTGGTATTTGATTGGATGCCCAGAAGAAACAGGGATTGAAAAAAAGTCACCCAGATACTGGAATGCAGAGAATTAAAGTTTGTAGAGTTCAGTGTGGACAGAGTGATGGCTTCTTCCACTGTCTTCAAAATTAACATAGGAACTTAGTCTCTATCTTACATACAAGTGAAAAGCAAAAAGATGCCAATGAAACGCAATACATTCTACGAAAATACTCAAATTCAGTTTCTGATAAATGATGTAGATTCTTTCTGAATTGCATTCCAGAGCCATGGATGGCATCATTTTCTAACCTTGTTAGAAGGAGGCTCAACATGGAGCACAATTTGATTTGGATAAATTCAGACTCCTTCAGGAATCAGGGCACTGATCATATCTATCACTTGGTTAAGTGTGTCATACTACTGACATCAGAGTTACGAGTTCAATAAACTCAGGGGCAGGTTTAGGAGCTGTGCACAATAAAACAATATTCTAATTCATGTAAACAGCCACATCAAAATAAACTACGCTGGGACTTGACTGTGAGGCCAACTAGGTAGTAGGTGTGAAAAGACTGTACAATCATACCCATGTAGTAATATATACAATGGAAATATACTTTCCCCAATTATTTCAAACATTCAATCTTTTATAACTCCTTATATATGCCTAACCCTTGTTCCAGGGGAAATAAAAGCCTGTACTGTATAAGTACTTGATATTTGTTTATTGGAAAAGTAAAGAAGACTATTGCCACATTTTGTAGGATGAGTTAACAGGACAGTTTCATAGGTAAAAGTCAGTTAGATTTCCCACACAAGGCCCACGAAACTGCAGGCCGGGGAATCTTGATCCAATTTCATTTATCTTCTTTCCCTGAACCTCTCAGGAAAAAACCTAAAGCCATTTTATTTTTGGCTTGTACCAAAAAGGTTATTTCCCATGATAAAATACCATCTGGGTGAGCAAATCAAGTTTGTTTTCCTACAGTCCTCCTAACCACAAAGTGGCCTTCATTCGACTGTTTAAATTCTTCTTACAAACATAATTACACACCTACATTGACATTCTGCTCTCTGGGCCCGTTATTGAACTATATGACTTCTAAGGTGTCTTCCAGTTCTGTGAGAGGCCACTACCATATTACCTTATTTCACAATTCCCATTGTAAATTTCTACAAAAGATCAAAACTCAGTGTTGTACTAACTCTAGACAAAGAAAAAACGATTTCCATGCATCAAGAAGTTGTGAAACAGAAGGTAGATATATATTATTAAAGGTCACATACAGCTACTCACTTACTTGGCACATTTAAAGGAAATGCTGTGCCCAGTATTGGTGGAAGTTGTCATGCAATGTCAAAACTTTGTCCCAGATCAAAGATCTTAATATAATTTGTTTTAAAAAGACTAAACTTAAATAGTTTGGGATTATTTTCATACATGCTATTGTGAAATAAATGATAATCAGTAGGAGTCCACTGAAGTAATAACATTAGAAAGCAGGTTACTTCATATGAATTAAGTCACTATCTCATTTACACAAGGGTATGCATTCAGTTAAGTATGTATTGGGGTTATGTCTTAAGTAAAGCGTGTATGGATCTCCTCTGGTTGAAACATCATATTTAACAAATTAAATTATTTCATCCACATGCAGATTGCATAATAAAGATGTTAGAAGGTTATTTAAGATGCAAAACTTTTGCTAACATGTTGCAAAAATTTACCTACCGCTATACATTTTTGGCTAGCCTCACTTTCCAATTATTATATATTTCAATTAGGCTTGTGACATGACGTATTTGGTACTTTGTGGATACATTGGAAAGAAGATGTAGGTGAGGCTGACAAGCACAAGAAACAAAGTTTTTCAACAATAGCCTAAGAGCCATTAGAAATGAGATTTTGAAGGGCACCATATTTTGTTGGATTCTACAATAGGCAGGAGTTATTCTTTCATTATAGTTGGTAAGTTTGTATTATGAAGAGGTTGGACTAACCTGGGGGTCATATATCAATGAATTCAATTATCATACCATGAACAAAGGCAGAAGATTGAAAACCCAATTTGAGTGCTATAAAAGAGGTAAAACAAAAGGTGATCATTACAGTAAAACATAACAGAGGTGCAGAAATAATGTTAGATGACCAGTCTTCTGAGTGAAAATATCATTTCAAACAAATTTATTTCTTGCTTCATGAGAAAGTGTTCTAAAAGCAGTGTAGCCCGCATACAATCACAATGCTACAGAACATTGAGTAAGCATAAGCTTTTAAAAAAGTCACAGGGCAGACAATGGGATGGTTAACTGGTAAACTTTTGCAACAGAGCCCAACAAAGTAGGAATCCTGTGTGGTTCCAACCATGGGGTTATCAGTTGAGGCAGGCCATTCATGGTGTTAATTATAATAAAGGAATGGAAACATTTTAGTTGAGACTGGATATTTTCATGTACTTGTTTTGGTAAACTAACTTCGCAAATCCCAATGTTCCTCTAAGTCAACATTGGTGCTTCAAGTTTAGATTGTTAAGGAACTTATTTACAGTTAGTGACTGATTTGAATTGCTGCAGATATATCACAATGGATTGTTGTGAAGGAAATTTGCTATTTCTTTGAAAAATATGTGTAAGAGTTTCTTTTAGAACTTTAATTCTTCAAGTTTATTATGTCATGGGTAGCGATTCAAAGAAAAACAAAAACTAATACTTAAATTTTGCAGACATTCAATGAGTATTGAATGGAAGAATGGACAGATGGGTGGATGGATAAAGGGTCTTAAAACTTTTTCCAGTAAATCTGGTGAGGAAATAATTTCTAGTGGGAGCTAAGGCCTAAAATCTAAAACGAAATATCACAAGGGTATATTCCTGATAGTCTAATACTAGTAAATATCTCATTGAAGCAGCTGAAACAATAAACAATCACTTATTTATATACTTATATGTATAAGAAACCTTAGGCTCACAAAAATATACACGTTTTAAAACAGAAATCTAAGGCACACAAAATACTAAAACAAGTCAATGAATTACCCTATTTTACATATTCAAGAAGCAGAAATCTACTTGTACAGAATGATGGTCTACCAACGGGCATTTTGTTATTTACAATCCCTTCATATTCCTTTACTTGGATTAGTCAAAAGCTTGAAACTGATCCTTTGCACCATATATTATTTTAATATAAGTTACAGCGAGATTTTCTTTAGAGAGTTTGTTGGAACTGTTTGCTTTTGCACCAGAATTGTGAGTGTTAGCGGTTGTGGGCTTCCTATGGCATTTCCAAGGGAGAAGCACCATTAGGTTTTCCATACTCCCAAGGAATCTGACACTTTGAATGTTATAGCACCTCTGCATTTTAACAGAATCAAGTATTTCATTGAAATTTCTTCTTGTTCTAAACATTTTGTTTGGGCAATTCCATTTGTTTTGCTATGAGTCAATAAAGTAACGGGAAAAAATAATGGGAGGTTAAAATAAATGGAATGCCTATTTTCCTGTTACCTAGAACATAGGCAATTATCAGAGAAGATGAGTTATTACATTCCCAAAACTAATATGCCTAGATAAACTACTTTGGATTAGCTCTTAATGGACAAAACCAGACTTATAATACCATTCCTACTGTTTTTCTAGGGTGTGGGTGTGTGTGATGATGATAGGGAATTTGTTTTCAAAAGATTTCTACAGGCATTTTATTCTTATTCTGTACCACAATAACTTTCAGAACAAATAAGGCAATTTGGGATGGGTAGGGTTCTTGCTGCTTGATTTTTGTATTTTATAATCCTAAAACTTTAGAAGCATTTGACTCTTCTGAATACTATTACCTATGTCCCATCTCCTCTTGGAAACACCTTTCATGGATCATACTGAGAAAGCTGGAGTGAACGTAAATTGGGGCCACTGTTGCTCAATAAGTCAGAAGATACCACTCTTATTTAGTTCCAAAGAAAACAGTAATCAATTTTGGTGATATACTTCCTAATTCCAATTTTAGAGATAATTAACAATTTTTGCATGATCTAACTATTTTATATAAGTAGCTAATATTTGAAGGAGAAAGGACACATTAAAAAAACACAAACCATATACATGATTAGAATACATATTGCAGCTAACAAGATGGAACCCTACACAGCAAGAATAAATGATTTCTCTTGTATGCAAATATGCACAAACAATAGACAATAGGATTCTTATACTATACTATTTCAAGTTACTTTTAAAAATAGAAAGTGCTTTTAAAATATATATTTACAATTTATGAACAGCCTCCAACCATTACTAACAATAACGAATTATTTTATACAGGAGAGATATTTTAAGAGAGAAAACATTTCATTGGTTTATTTCAAAGGAATATGCCAATTTTCTAGCAATGATTGGAAGATGTTGGAACAATGGCACCATGAAATAATAACTCAGCTTATTCTTTAACTGTGTCGATGTGGTTAAGCACCAGGAGCTGTGTAGAGTTAACACTGTGTGTCTTGATTTTACATCATAGCACAGGAACCTGTTAAAATCCTCTAAAAATGACTCTTGTTTCATAGTAAACAGACTTAATTTAAAGCACCAAACTGAGTGATTCTATCAAGGTTAACACCTAACCAAAACATTTCTTTATGTATTTAAAACTATAAAACTTTTATTTTTGCTTAAAATGTGCACCTTCTACCAATTGTCAAAATATAGTCACAGTTAAGAAATACCCACCCCATTTTTTTTTTTTTTACCTCAGCCTTCAAATGGGTGAGATGAAGATATAGTAAACGACAACATGACTTTCTTTTAACAGCACCTTGAAAAAATACACAGCACTAGCAAAGGCATTAAGAAGGGGAGAAAAGCCTTCAGACCCAATGGTTATAGGGCCCCGCAACATGTGTGAGAGCATAAGGGGACACGGTGACAACGTTGTCATGGGTTAATGTTAATGCTTTATGAGAAGGAATTTGGTTCAATTCATTAACTTCAGGGCACAGTTCAGGACCCTCATTAGCTGCCTGGTCTTTCTGCTCTGAGGCTTTAATTTTCTTATTCTTAGCTTCTTTAGCCTCGAACTTAATCTTGTTTAGTTCAAAACCGTGTTGGGGCTTATTCAGGTTTTTGTGCTGGTAGAAGACGAGGGAGAGGCGTGTTGGATGATTCCGGTTTGGGTTTTCAACGGGAGTCGTAGCATGAAGCTCTCGCCGGGCACACTCAATCAGAACAGAGCCGTGAGCAGGTGCTATTGCCACCCCACCAATGTTGGCATCCAAGAAGATGTGCTCACTGTCTGACCAATACTCATCAATATGGGGCAACTTCTCCTCAGCAGGTGACAGGGCGTCATCTGAGAGGGGGTCATCTGATAGAGGCTCATCTACTTCAGAATGCTGCTCATCTTCTTCCACCAGAGAGGAAGCAAGTTCATGAGGAGAGGTGATGAATGGGGGCTGCTGGTTTGGCTGATTAGAAGTTAGCTGCTCAGATGGACCAGTAGGAGGCTCAGAATAAACCAGGGAATCTGTCACAGGAGTAGACAAGGTGGGAAGAGGAACCACTTCACCAGGCTGTGCACTTCCAGTGCATTCCCCAGCAGCTGCATTAGCACCACTGTGTCTTGCAGAAGGCATTGTGCAGTGGGGATTGCTACCTCTTTCTGAAAACCCGTACGGATCTGATGCGCCGTCCTTAAAAGGAACTGTTGTGGCTGAAGCAGTGTTACAGGACCAGGGGAAGCCTGGAGATAAGTTTGCCTCTTTCACTGGGTGAGGAATGGATGGGGTCAGTGAGTAGGTTTTAGTGTTGTCCAAATCTTTGACGATAAAATGGGGTTCAGTTTCACTTTTTATTTCAGGTTGCAAGGTCTCGGTTTTACTCCCTAAACAGAGAAAAGGACACCAAATTTGAAGATGAGTACAAACTACTTTGGTAGTTGTCTTTAAAAACATTTTTAAGAAGAAGTACAAAGAATAACATAAGAAAACATTGATGATGGCAATGTTGGTCAGTTTTAGTTTATTTACTTTAAGTCAAACACACAGGCATGCATTAAAAAATGTATGTAGTTTGGGATGCTTTTTCAACTGACAATTTTCCTTAAAGAATTCTTCCCTTTGGAAATAATCATAAATAAACGGACAGATCTAGCCAGAAGGATGTCCACTGTTTAAAATAGTAAGATATTTGGGGCTGGCACCACGGCCAGGTGGTTAAGTTCATGCACTCCGCTTCGGCAGCCCAGGGGTTCGCCGGTTCGGATCCTGGGCGTGGACGTGACACCACTCGTCAGGCCATGCTGAGGCGGCATCCCACATAACACAACAAGAAGGACCCACAACTGAAAATACACAACTATGTACTGGGGGGCTTTGGGGAGAACAAGGAAAAATAAAATCTTTAAAATAGTAAGATATTAGAAATAACCTAATTGCCTATGAAGTAAATATTAAAACCATACATTGGAATACAATGCAGCTGATGATATGACGACATGGAGCAATATTTAACTACTCAAAGAGATGTTTAGATACTTCAAGTATTGCATGATCTCATTTTTTGGGAAAAAGTAAAAATGAGTAAGTTTATCAGTATTTCTGGGTAATGAAAGTATCATAACCCGCAAAGTTAAATCTGAGGCAAAGTCACAGAAAAAATTTTAGTTGAAAAAAAGTCACTTGTAACCCTCCAAAACAAGCACATTTAAGTTTTGTTTCTTTCTCACTAAGTAGGTAGATCATTATTATCACATTGGCCAATGCGGGTAATGTGCTCAGACATACCCACATAAATCTCACATCAAATAGAAACATTTTTCTTGAGGACATTCTCCCTGTTTTGAAGCTCTAAAAAAACTTTTGGAAGTGCCAAAGCAGCAGATTTTAGGAACAAGAAACAGAAAAAGTAAAGTGGCCATGTTTTAAAATAATTAACAATGTAATAGCAGACACTGATCCAGTTGAGAAGATCTGCAATTCTTCCCTCAGACAGTATAACCTAGAGACACGATAGTTCTCATCTCTAAAGAGAACTTATACATAGGACCCAAGGAGTGGGACAGTGAGAAACCTGTGCTACTCTCGGTGGCTGCGTCTACTACTGTGGAGTAGAAGTTGTCAACAGAATATAAATCATGGGAAGGAAGGAGTAAAAACAGTGATGAGTCTTTTATTGAGTTGGATAAACCTGTAAAAAAAAAAAGTTCTTATGCAAAAGATTAGAAAAGGACAAGAGGTTAGGGGCCAAATATTGTGCATACAGCTACTAAGGGGCTATTTATTTAAAAAAAAAAAACTGCACGCTAAGATGCTATTAGGGAATGACACAAAGATGAAAATGATAATTGCTGTTTACAAGCAGCATGGAACCAGATATATGAATCCTAAAATAAACATAAATTAAATATCTCTATAATAAAATGGAGCTAAAATAAAAAGGAATGATAATTCTTCCTGCCCTGCCTCTTCAGTATCTCTTTATTGAATCTTTCTCAGCATTATATAAATGCCTACATTGTTATCTCTCATCTTAGAAAAACAAACAAACTCTCTTACAAATATAAAAGCCAAAGCAGTTAAGGAATACCCTGTAAATCTAATTTTGAATATCACTATAAATTCATGGTGTATTTTTTTCTTTAGGATCCTTGGAGAACTGGCTGACTTTAGAGATGGAGCAGGATTATATAAGATGAGCCTGGAACATCTTGTTGGAACAGAGGCTAAGGAAGCTATCAAAGATGACTGGGGTCCTGACGAAAGAATTCAGAAGCCAGCTTGATGGGTTTCTACTGATCAAAGATGGAACGATTGAGGATTTTTAAAGCATTTTCAAATTTAGTTGAAAAAAAAACCTACTCAATATGCATTAAGATATAAGCTATGTTAAAAAAACCGTGAGATGAAAATGAAATTAAATTTTTAAAAACATGACCATGCTGGAAGATACTTGGGAACTAACTTGTATTCTGAAAACTGGTGGAAAAGGGCAAACAGTCAAGCACATATTTATTCTGATTTCCCCACATGAACCATACCTCAGAATTAACAATTTATTGATAAGGACAATATTTCTTTTTTTAAAAAGATCAACAAATGATAGACTTTGTTAATCCTAATGAAATAAAGAATACAGAATAGGATAAGTGTTTCTAAAATCATGAGGTAAAAAGATGAAGCATAATCAGTGAATCGGGTTGACAGCACTTGACTCGTGGATCAGTCTTTTTTCTTTTTTCTGCTTTTTCTCCCCAAGTCCCCCCATTACATAGTTGTATATTTCAGTTGTACGTCCTTCTAGTTGTGGCATGTGGGACCTGCCTCAGCATGGCCTGACGAGTGGTGCCATATCAGCGCCCAGGATCCGAACCAGTGAAACCCTGGGCCACTGAAGCAGAGCAACACAAACTTAACCACCCAGCCATGGGGCCGGCCCCATGGATCAGTCTTAACATCACAAAAAGAGACATCATCATACACTATGTACCTCTTAATGTGAATAAACAGAAGTGTACAAATCACAGATAGTCTTCTTGCTAGACTAATTCTTTCTAAAAACCCTGAAGCTGAATTTGTCTCTACAGCACAATGGTTTGTGCTATAATGAGAAAAGAAAAAAAAGAGAGAAAAAGAGGAAAAGTAATCTTTAAACTAAAAGAAGAATAGGAGACATATCAACTAAACATGTGTGACCTTGTTTGGATACTGATTTAAATCAAATGTAAAAAACAAAAAATCAATTAGGAGAGGGGCTGGCCCCGTGGCCGAGCGGTTAAGTTCGCGTGCTCCGCTGCAGGCGGCCCAGTGCTTCGTTGGTTCGAATCCTGGGCGCGGACATGGCACTGCTCATCAGACCACGCTGAGGCGGCGTCCCACGTGCCACAACTAGAAGGACCCACAACGAAGAATACACAACTATGTACCGGGGGGCTTTGGGGAGAAAAAGGAAATAATAAAAATCTTAAAAAAAAAAAAAATCAATTAGGAGACAAATGGAGTAATCTGAACACTGATGGGTTTTAAGGTATTATTTAATTTTTTTGTTTGTTTTAGGTATTATGATTATAAAGATTCCTTATCTTTTAGTGACGGATACTGATGAATAAATGGATAATGTGACTTCTGCAATTTATTACAAAAAAATGAAAGAGATGAGGCCTGGGTAAGGGTATAGATGAAATAAGAATGGCTATGTATTGAAAATTTTTAAAACTGGGAGCATATGAGGGAAGTGGGATTCATTATATAACTCACACATTTTGTACATTTTTTTTTTTTTTTGAGGAAAATTAGCCCTGAGCTAACATCTGCTGCCAATCCTCCTCTTTTTGCTGAGGAAAACTGGTCCTGAGCTAACATCTGTGCCCATCTTCCTCTACTTTATATGTGGGATGCCTGCCACAGCATGGCTTGCCAAGGATCCGAACTGGCAAAGCCTGGGCCACCGAAGTGGAACATGCAAACTTAACCATTCCTCCACTGGGCCGGCCCCATACACTTTGTACATTTTTAAAAATTTCCATTTAAGAAAAAACCTCCAAACCCTATAACCTTCGCTGTAGTCAAGTAATCCCCTTTATAGCCAACCTCCTATTTCTTTCCCACTTCCCCATAAATCCACTTCATTTGTTCTCACCACCACTCCACTGAATCTGCTCTAGCCTTCAAATTTAATGGTGGAATCTCAGTCTTCATCTCACTTGACAGAGAAGCAGCATTTGACATGTTGATCACTCCATCCTTGAAACACTATACTCTCGTGGTTTCACTCCCACCTCACCAGACTTTCCAACTGTCTTTTGCTGGTTCTTCTTTATCTCTGAAACCTCTACAAATTGGGAATTCCCAGGATTTGTCCTTGATCAAATTTCTATCTCCTTCAGTTTCCCTGTGATTTCATGGCTTTAAATATTACTGCTATGCAGTTGACTTCCTAAATTATATCGCCAGCCTGAACTTGTCTGAACTATACTGATATTCAGCGCTTACCTGACATCTAGACTCAAATGTCTGACAGGTGTCTAAAACTTGACACGTCCAAAAGTGAGCTTCTGATCTCCCTCTATACCCTTGCAAATCTCTTCTTCTCTCCCCGTTCCTCACGACAGTCGGTGGCTTCTCCAGCCTTCCACTTTCTTCAGGCCAATAACATCAAGGTAAACCCTGAAACTCCATTCTGTCCACATTCCAGATTTAATCTATCAGAAATTCTGTTGACTCTACCATCAAAACATATCCAGAATCACACATTTCTTATGT
The DNA here is from genome assembly GCF_037783145.1 of Equus przewalskii. Classification (NCBI taxonomy): domain Eukaryota; kingdom Metazoa; phylum Chordata; class Mammalia; order Perissodactyla; family Equidae; genus Equus; species Equus przewalskii. The sequence continues at coordinate 57,123,095 of NC_091831.1, read as the reverse complement.
CCTCCTCATTAGCCCTCTGGTCCAAGCTCCATCACCTCTCTCTTGAGTTGTTAGGATAGCCAATTTACGATCACCCTACTTTTCTATTCTCTGCCCCACTTTACTCCAGGTTCAACTCAGCAACCAGAATGTTAGGTTTGAGTCAAATCAGAGCCCTTCTCTTCTGACATCTCCAGTAAGCTTCATCCCACTCACAAGAAAGGCCAAAGTCTTTACAGCAGTCTATAAAGTCTGAGATGAATTGCTCAGACGCCTCCTTACCTCTCTGATCTCGTCTCCTACTATTCCCCATGTTCCACACTCTGCTCCAGCCACACTGGCCTCCTTGCTTGCAACAAAGAGTCAAGGTAAATTCCTGCCTCCTGACCTTTGCACTTGGCCATTTCCTCTGCTTGGAATGCTATTTCTCCAAATAAAAACATTGCTGATTCTTATTTCTTTTAGGTCTTTACTGAAATGCCTCACTCTCAGTGAATCCTTCTTTGACAACCCTATTTAAATGGAATTCTTTCAGAGCACTGTCTCCTCTCTTTTTGACTGCTACATTTCCAATACCTAGAAAGCAGTGCTCGGTAATATTTGTCAACTGGATTACTTAAATTGATGCTAAAGGTGATCTAGGAAGACTTCAAGGAAGTCATTGTCACCTCATGTATGCCAAGAAGAAGGAGTAGAGCTTCAAAATAGATGGGGCACAAATGACAAGAACATTATTTTTTTTTTTTTTGAAAAAAGTATGAGTAGAAAAAAATACCAAGAAATTCTGATGGGTCACTTTTTCATTGCCTTTTAGTTTTGGCAAGCATGTAGAAATACATTCAACGTCTTACTTTGAACTCTAAGCAAACTATATCATAAACAATAAGATTTAGGAACAACTAACTAAGTTAATTGATTAAGTGATGTCTGATCTAAACTTTTTCTTTTCATAATGCCTCATTCCTGACAGAATAGCAAAGATAAAGGAGAAGAAAAATAAGATGCAAAGGAAAGTCCAAACTCTTCTGCCAATGAAAGTTGTGCACAGAAAATTGGTGGTGTCCATTGGCCTCACCTAAAAGTGGCAGCGAGGAAGTCTTACTGCTGTTTGTCATTGAGTTATTCTTCCGCTTGATCCGAGGAATGAATTTCTTCTCCACTGCCCTGATCTTATGAGCAAGAACCTCTGTCATCATTGCTGCTCTCTTCTTTCCCGAACGAGGAACTGGCTGAGTAAAACGTGTTCTTTTTTTGCGGCGGGGTGTGAGCACCTCGATGGCTCCAGATTTGATTTTGGCTTCCATTCCTTCCCTTGAGCCAAACTCATCTGTGTCTGAAAGTTTATACAGGGGCAGCACATGAAGCTGCTCATCTTGAGGAATAACACCCAATGAACGGTTATCTTCTCGAGTTAAAGTACAAACCTAATAGGAAGAAAACATGAGATGGAAAATATAGGTCCTGCATATTGGTCAAGTTATTCCTAGCTTCTTACTGTTGCCATTGTGAAAGGGACCTGCATTTCCATTTTGTTTTCAATTGCTTACTGCTGGTATATTAATTTTGGATAAATATTGTATATATCAAGCCACCCAACACTATTCAATTCTAGTAAGTTAACAATTGTTTGTAAGCAGACCAGTATAATTTTGAGTTGATTTTATAAGTAAATGATATTATACATGTTTATGTATTTTGTAATATTTTAAATATTCTTTTTGTTACATAGCATCTTATTTCATTGCTTAAGTTAAGGAATGGTTAGTGAATTGCTCACTGCCTTCATATTAACTATTAAGAATGGTATTATTTTAGCCTATACATCACCCTACTTCTTAATATTCAAATAATTTCACATTCCTTGGGTAGAGAGGAATTAATTATCATGAATTTTCTAATTTGCTATGTTGTCATCTAGGATTTTTCACTTCTGCCTGTAAGTGGAATTTATCTATAGATTCTTTTTGCCCTTTTTGTCAGGGTGATTTTAATTTTATTCACTAAATAAACTGATGATATTAATGAAGAAAAGAAGAAGCACAAGAGATTTCTCTCTCTAGCAGGACTTATATTCTAATAGTTTAAAAAAATTAACAAAAACATTTTATCTGGATAAATTTTCTCTTTCTCCTCCATTTTGCTTCTATGCTAGTTAGGAGCATATCAATCAGTTTGCCTGTCTTTCTTTTGGATGGGAAATAGGACATCTTAAGAAAATTCTGTCTCGACTATAACCTATCTCAGCCCTTCTCCTTACTTTAACAGTTATTTTTATGCATTGTAGAGAAATGAAAATACAGAAGTATATACAGGAAATTTCTGATCTTTGATACCTAATATTAGTATGCTTCTTCATAAATTAATATTTTAATGATAATTACTTTTCAAATGTCATTAAAGATTCATCAAAAATATATCAGTTTCATTATTTTTTTATTAAACACATTTCTCCTACAGCTAAGAGCTCTTTCTAAGACAGTAGAGATGTTATAAGAGTGAAAATAAATGAAATTGCCAGATTTGACTTTCAAGGTTGATAGAACTTGGTGGATACAGAAGGTCAAAAAACTTAACTAAAAGGTTTTAAATCACACTATTTTCTCAATATCTATGGTCCTGTTTACCAGCAAGGCTTGACATATTGAAATCTCTTGGGTGTTATTTGTTAAGTTTTAAATAATCATGTTAAAAATTAGAATCTTCCACCAATAAATATTTACTTAAATCAATTTATTTGCCCACAAGGAGACTAAGAAGGGGACAAGAACTAGACATAGGAGCACAACTAGAAAGACTGGGGAAACAGACAGGGTGAAAGGAGAGTTGGCAGTGAAATTTCAAGAGCGTGGGTGTTCAGAGACGGGGAAATCTGGAGCTATGCCAAGTTCTAGGTACAAGCCTCCTTGCATAAGGAACAAGAGCAGTGGAGAAGAACGAGTGCTGAATGATACACAAGAGAAGCAGAACTAAAATTTAATTTGACTCTGATCCTAATCCAGCCTGAACATAGATATTCTATAATGAGGCAATTCAGGTCCAATGTACTAGCCAACCAACGATGATGAATTACTCTCTGGCTAAGACTCATCTGGATGGATTTACACAATTTCAACATTTGGAAGTAACGTTGGTCTCAAAGACTACAGTCAACATCAGTGGAGAGGAGTGATATGCAAAAAAGTTATTTTGGCTCCTTAATCTATCACTGATAGACTTCACAAACAAGGAAGAAAGGCTGACTTCTGATGGATCAGACAGTGCACTTCCAATCACACTGTAAGAGCCTATAGCTGTGTCTTATATGGGGCCAACCAAACAAAGTGGTGTAGTACAGAAATAGAGGCAATCACTCGCTATTAATCTCTGTTGTACTAGGTGAGAAGAAGATCATTACATGAAGCAAACTCATTTCCCTTACAAAAGGACTATTGCATGATTTTTCCTGGGGTCTTCTACCTAATTTAAGTATCTTTTGATTGACTCCATGCTAAGGGTATGTGAGTCTTTTCATGGCTATAAACATAGTATACATATCTAAATGCAAATATTTCTGATAATTTTGGAATATTAATGTAACTTTATACATACTGGCATTAAGAAACAATACGAAAAAAAAGGACAATAAATTTGGCACAGTTCCCCTCACAAAAACCCCAAGGAAAAGATGGCAAAAAGAAACATTAAGTTGCTTCACTTGCTACCTACCAATTTGATAGCACAAAATTGTTTCCCTGAATAATCATGGACTCCTAACTCCCAGCAAACATACCATAATTAAATATATAATTTATGACTTTCAACAAAAATATTTGTTTAAGGTTGGTGCTATAAATTTTTGGAAGTACTTCAATAATTACTTAAATAAATACTATTGATACATATACTACGAGGAACAGAACATAAAACATGCTTCGTCACGACAATCATATTTAAGGACCTCAGCCTAAGCATATACTGATCGAGCTTTCAGGATCAAAAGCCAGCCAGGCACATACCACAGTGCTTCCATTATTCATGTTGTGAATGTCCCTGTGGGGATGAGCACAGAAGTCTAGGCAAGCAGTGACCCCAGAGAAAGGACGACCTTCTTTGCTGCCAAGACGACATTCTCGGGCAACATGTTCATATTCCACCTAAGGAAGAAAACATGACACACAGTTTCAAGAGACAGAAAGATCATCTGCACTAAACAGCAACAAATCAATTCCCAACAAAGTTCTTAAATTAATTACACTTTGCAATTTCAGAGACTTCTGACACTACCGTGTATTACTGTAGTGAATACGGAGCTCAGTAACATTTAGGATAAAGAGTTTGAGAATACATGGAGTAAAATGACAATCACTGCCTATGACTTAGGGCAGGGAGAGGACACTAATACCTGCTGGTGGTGGATAAACAAGTCGAGTAGCCTAAATTATTCCATTAGGAAGAAAGACTAATACAGTGTATTAATCACATAGGCAGAGTGTTCAGTGTCTAAAAAAAGTAGATACATAAATACATATTCATGAACCAGTATAGAAGGTGAATTTATGACTCTGCTTAAAATGGAAAGTTGGAATTTAACAAAGAACATGTCATTCATGATAATACAAGTAAGCTAAAGATTTGGAAAATATGGACCTCTGGTTATGTTTAAAATTAAAAAATATTCCCATATTTTCTACTTTGTCTGATATATGATTTGCAAATCTTTTCTCCCATTCTGTGATTGCCTTTTTCTTTTCTTTTTTAAAAAATGTGTCCCCCCACCAGCTTTATTGAGATATTACCGATATATAACATGTAAGTTGAAGGCATGCAATGTGATTAGATACGTGAATGTATTGCAAAATGATTACAACAATAAGGTTAGTTACTATCTCAATCCCTTCACCCAACTACAGTTATTTTGTCTATGTAGTGAAAACATTTAAAACATTTAAAAAACTTTTGAGTATATAACACAGTATTAATTATAGTCACCATCTTGTGTATTAGATCTCCAGAAATTATTTATCTTATAGCTGGGAGTTTGTACTTCTTAACCAATCTCCCTATTTCCCCCAGCCCTCACTTACATTCTTGATGATGTCCTTTGAAAGACAAAATTCTTAATTTTGACAATCTACTTTTTCTTCATTTCATTTTTTGATTGTCTACTGTTAGTGTATAGAAATACAATGATTTTTGCATACTGATCTTGTATCCTGAAACCTTGCTGAACTTGATTAGCTCTAGTAGTTTGTGTGTGTTTGTGTGCGCACACGTGTATGAACTCCTTGCTATTTTCTACATACAGGATCATAACATTGGCTAGCAGAGACAGTTTTATCTCTTATTTTTTAGTCTGGATTTCTTTTACTTGCCTAATTGCCCTGACTAGAACCTCCAGAAAAATATTTAATAGAAGTGGCACGAGTAGACATTCTTTTCTTGTTCCAGAATTAGACAAAAAGCTTGTAGTCTTTTATTATTAATTTTGATGTTAGCCGTGGGTTTTTCACAGATGTCCTTTATCAGGCTGAAGCAATTCCCTTCTATTGCTAGTTTGCTGAGTGTTTTTATCATGAAAGAGTTTTGAATTTTGTCAAATGACTTTCTGCATCTATAGAGATATCACGTGGTTTTTGTCCTTTGTTCTATTAATATGGTATATTACATTGATTCATCATGAGTTGAATCATGTATTTCTGCTTTTATAAGTTGTATTTCTAGAAATAACCATAATTCTGTCACTCTGGAGTTTTAATTCAATTGCCAAAACAGAAGACTTTTTAAAAAAAGACTAGATAATTTTTAAAGCTGTCTAATAAAAATGGAGATACATTAAAGATCAAATTTGAAAGGGTGTCTATTAACAATGATTTTGTTTATATAGAAATTTCAGCCATTTTTAAGAGCATTGTATATGGTCCCAAAACATACCTGGTTTTGATACGCAACTGGAGCATACTGCTTATAAATTGGAGCTAATCGTGTAGCCAAACTCTGCAAATTATCTTCAAGGTTTTTTTCCTACAGGAAAAGACAGTCCATAAAAGTTGTTTCATAATGACATGAGTTTAAAGCATGAAAATGAATCATAAATCATTGCTGATGTGTGGTCGAGGCGTACAATTCATACTTACCCCAATAAAAGAGCTACCATAGAAAATAACATGGAGTTTGTTTTGAGGAAGATTAGCCCTGAGCTAACTGCTGCCAATCCTCCTCTTTTTGCTGAGAAAGCCTAGCCTTGAGCTAACATTCATGATCATTTTCCTCTACTTCATATGTGGGACGCCTACCACAGCATGGCTTGCCAAGTGGTGCCATGTCCGCACCTGGGATCCGAAATGGCGGACCCCAGGCCACCGAAGCAGAACGTGCACACCTAACTGCTGCGCGATCAAGCCAGCCCCCGGATTTTTTTTAAAAATCTAAAGTATTAGTCATTGTTATGCTTTAATTAAGTCTTTTGAAATTAAAACTCTATGTTATCTAATGGTATTAGGGGTAAGTTGTAAAACTGCTTATGTTGTTAAAAATGAGAACCATATTTTATACTTATTCAATAGTACTGAGCACTTGGAAGTAAATCAAGACAAGGTTCCTGCTGGCCAGGAATTTTGACACAGAGCAACAAGCTTCTATAACAGAAATGGGAGGGCAACACACACAAGGCACCTACTATGCACCAAGTCCTGTGCTAAGAGCTTCAGAGGTAATAAGTGGGCAACAGGTTGTTTAAAACCAGTGTTTTCTTTTCTGCAACATAATGGCTACACCTTGAAGAAGACTGGGTAGGACTGTGACAAGGATTAACACCATATTAAGAATCTGGATTGCTACTGATAGTAGTAGAAACATGTAAGACTTCTTCAAAGGATAACTGTCATGATAAGAGTCCCTATTAGAAATGTCACTGATGACAGTACGAAGTATGAAGCAGAGAAGGGAGACTTTTAAACAATAGTTGAAAGACCGCTATGATATTTTAGAGATGATTATGTCATAAATCAACTCACAGAGTTGATAAATGATGAGTCACATCAAAGAAAGACAATTGAAGGGGAACTGAAAGCAAGGATGGAGGGACTTAAGGTTTGAGATTTCTGCCTCATTGAGATTTGGTAGATGCCAAGAACACAGAAAGAAGAGCTTCGTGTGGATCAGTTCACCTCTGGTGTGTATCAGATTACAAAAGCCAAACCCACATAGCAATGCAGACATAAGAAAGTTAATTCTTGAGTGCTTTCAACAAGCCTCAATCTTGGCAACTGTAAAGCATCAGTGATTTTTGGTTTCCTACTGATTTATGTTGATGCTTTCATCGAAAAAGAAATTCACGCATAAAGGGTCTATATCTAGATTACTCTATTCCATTCATCTGTCCACTTAGGTTTCTGTTACTTAATTTAACTTACTAAGTATAGTCAGGAAAGTCAGGACTCTACTTTAAAAACACTTCCTGGCTATACGCACACATTAATTGTTCCATTTATTTCAGGAAAACTTTAGAATTATGATTTAAATACCTGTTTAAATGATTTTTATTATGTTTTCTAACACTTGAAATATTGGGTGGGATGGGTAATTGTGTTTTATTGCTAGTAGAATATTATGAACCATCCAGTGTCACAAGTCAGATTGAGTAATTTGACATCTTATGAAATGTCTCATTCATTGTGTGGAAATGTTGAAATAAAGTAGGCAAATAGAAACAAATAAAATAAAACTTGATTAGCTGACTATTGGTATCATTTTACAAACGTAAGGCTCATATTCACATTGTAAAAATCCTGACTTTCTAATTGTTTCATTAGAATGAATGTGTGTGTCAGATATAGAGGTTTCTTATTATCGGATCTTTACTTACTGGGGCTCAAGCATACATCTCTCTGCTCTTCTCAACCTATTCTTGATCTCTAGGACCATCATATCCACAGGCATGGCTATAATTACCACCTGGACGACAGATCACCCCTTGAGCTTCACATTCTTATTATTGTTGAGTTAACATCACAACTTGGATTTCCTTTAGGAATCTCCAACCCAATGTGTCCAAACTGAATTCATAATCTGCCCTCTACAAACCTGGTCCTATTTCAGTGTACCCTACATCAAGGAATAGCACCAATAATTTTTAAAATCTTCCCAGACCACCCAATGCTCAGCATTTAATCTATCACAACCATAATCCAAGTCACTATTATCCCTTCCCTGAACTATTTTCATAACTAGCTTATCTTGCTAAACCCACTCTTGGCCAACTCCAATTCATTATTCAAAGAGCAGCCAAAGGAATTTATTTTTTTATTAGGCTTGAGCTAACATCTGCTGCCAATCCTCCTCTTTTTGCTGAGGAAGACTGGCCCTGAGCTAACATCTGTGCTCATCTTCCTCTATTTTATATGCGGGACGCCTGCCACAGCATGGCTTGATAAGCAGTGTGTGGGTTGGCGCGTGTGATCCAAACTGGCGAACCCCGGGCTGCCAAAATGGAGTGTGCACACTTAATTGCTGCACCACTGGGCCAGGCCCCAGAAAGATTTCTTTAAAAGGCAAGTGTAATTATATCACTCTCTTCCTTAAAACTCTTAATGATCTTCCAAAATTCTTGACATAGCTTACAAGGCCGCAGCATGTGCCTCACTCTCCCTTGCCTGCTGAGCTTCATACTGGCCTTCTGTCAGTTCCTGGAATGAGCAATGCTTCTCCCTGTATTATAAGCACTATATAAACGTTACTGATTATTAATAATAACCATAAGCAAAAAGTGATTTCACATTCATTAATTATATAATAGTATTATTGTTATAGGATAAGAATTTAACAGTAATGTCAATATTGCTAATATATTTATATAGTGACAGTTTCATCATATAATATTTGGAAAGAAAACTTAACTGGTTAATTTTAAGGAAGAAACTGACACATCATCAAGAGTTCTGATCTTTGAACATGGTACCTTTCCATTTTCAAGTATTTTATATGTCCTTTATTAAATTTTTATGTTTTCCCTAAAGGTCTAATAAACTTCCTGTTAGACTGCTTCAAAGGTACTTTATCTGCAAATCATAGTTCTCTCTCTCAAGTAATTTCTTTGTTTTATTGCAGTATATGGGAACTCTAGAAAATACTAAATAACTTTGATTACCTCTTTCAAGGGACCATTATTAATTCTAAGCTTCTTTGAAAGATGTTATAGTCACTATATTCAGATACAGTTGGATTAATTTCTGCTGTTTCATTTTTTATTTTCTATTTATCCTATACTCTAATGATTTTTTAAATTCCCTTTGTTGACTTATGGATTGTTTTCTTGGTAAAGAGTTTTTCCCACAAGTAGTTCAAAAGCTATAAATTCTATTTGTATTCACCTAAAAAAATTTTAAACATATACCTTCTCAAATATATGTTTTTCTGACAAAATCTAGAGCAGTGTCTTCCAAGCTGTGGGTCATGACTCATTAGTGGGCCATGAAATCAGTTTAGTAGGTCACAATTAGCATTTAAAAAAGAAATGAAATTTTATAAAAAACATTATACTATATCACAGTGATCCTTAGCAATAAGTATATTGCATATTAACTTGTTAATATTTTAATATTATCTTTGTTATGTATAATAAAGCTAAGTATTACTTTCTGATAGTTTTGTTTTAATTAGTTACTTGTATACATCTATCCGTTTAGTGGTTTGTAATATAAAATGTTTCTTACTTTTGGTCACAGTTCAAAGTTTGAAAAACACTGATCTTAGAGATAATCAGTATCTAAATTCTCCCCACTCCAAACAAAGCATAAAACATCACCACACTTAGTTCCTGTAGGTGCCCCACCTCCTCCCATTGCCTACCCACCCCTGAGTTGATAAGAGTAAGGAATTATACTTATAGGTTGTTATTTTAATTAAAAAATGTAAGTACTCAACTTATTTAAACTTAACAGTAAGGTTGACTAATTTCTTTGCTCACCATGGCCTCGTGTCCCGGACAGATTGGTTCCGGTTTCATATATCTTCTTTCTGGATTACGTCCTTTAGTAATTCTTTCATAGTAGTTCTGTGGGTAGTAAACTTTCTGAGTCTTTGAAATGTTGGCAAATTCGTTTATTTATTCTTCCTACTTTGGCTGGGTATAAAATTCTAGTTTCCTTTAACAATGATTCTCTCTGGGGTTAGGGGAGGAGGAGGAAGGAGCCAGGGACAATCGGAATTTGGGTTGATAGTTGAAGACTTTACCTAATTTATTTAGAATTTTAAACTATTTACTTATATATATAGTTTTACTATTTTGTCACTACTTTTTAATATTTAATGTTTTTTACTATTTAAAAAATTTTAAAGGAATGTACTTATATACTTATTGTGTAATTCAAAAGTAAAAAGGACACTTACGTGTAAGGGAGAGCTCGGATCAATTCTAAATCTTCTAGGGCTTGGGCTTCTACCAAATTTGCAGCCATTGAAATACATACTCCATGAACAGCCAAAAGAGAATGAAGCTCCACAAGTCTCTGGATCAATTCCTTGACATGTACAGGTACGACTGTAAGATGGTAATTGCAAGGAATGAACTGATAAAGCAGACAATACCTCAGACAGAACATTTCAGGAACTGATTTTAACATATCTATCTTATTACTTATATTATCTAAAGTAGTGTTATGTTAACACAAGGCTCACTGTACTTGAATATAACTAAATTTTTAACTAAAATGTTTGTTCACAACTGTAAATCCAAATAAATGGCAATAAACTATACAGATCTGAAATCTCCATGACCTTGTTGGATTTGGAGATGTCCAAGGAGGGGAAAAAAAGGGTCTGGATTTTAAATCCTGGATCTGTTCCCTATTAGCAAGAAAAATTAGAGCACCTCATTACCTCTTTGGACTTCAGCTGCTTCATCAGTAAAATGACATTGATACAATCTTCTGAGAATTGATAAAGGATAATATATATTGCATGAGATAGGTCAACTTTTTCGTGACTTTTGTGTGTGTGTGTGAGGAAGACTGGCACTAAGCTAACATCTGTGCCAATCTTCCTCTATTTTTTTTTAATGTGGGATGCTGCCATAGCGTGGCTTGACAAGCAGAGCAGGGTCTGCACCCAGGATCTAAACCTGCAAACCCTGGGCTGCCAAAACAGAGCACATGAACTCAATCACTATGCCACTGGGCCAGTCCCTCACTTTGTCAATTTTAAAGAAAGTCTTTATGAACGTCACAAGAGAAAAAATTGATCAGAAAACCTGTTTCAATCGGTAACTTGATAATTTTATCACTTGGGGGGCATTTCTGAGGCCCTAAATAGACTCTAAGTGAAGATGATGATGATTAGAATATATACACAAAGATATGAAACCAAGGAAATAAGTCTGCTCTTCTGGTGACTACATTAATGCTCAAAATTTCTAATTCTATGTATGAAGTACTTATGTAATGACTTAAAAATATGAATAAAATCTCACATTTTAAAAAAATAGTAAATGAAAAGAACAGAAATTTAGAGATCAAAACTATTAGTTTTTTTTAATTGTGAAAGTCTGGAAAATGCTTGATATGTAAGATAACATTGAATACAAAAGGATCATTCAAGATACTATGAAGGAAGAAAAAGGGAGGAGGGATAGTTCAAATATTCTAACTCCCTATAAATCTTCTGAAAAAGATGGAATATATGTTTTAAAGGGCAAAATATTACAATAAGTTGATGGAGAAGAAAAATGGGATGCAAATGGGATCAAAGGAGTTAAATTTGAAATTGCAGAAGGAAATTAAAGTTGTCAAAGAAATAGAAAAATTAGTAATTTATTTATGTCGTTGAAATAATACATGGGAAAGCGAAAAATGTAGTTTAACTATGGACAGTTATTTAAAAAATTAAACACATAGGAAAGGAGAAAAATTGTGAGAACTAAAAGACCTCCCGCAGAGTATCTTAAACTGTTAATATCACTGATAATGGGACAAATGGACCTAAAACATGTCCTAATGCCATGGACTCAGTGTAGTGTTCCTGCCAATAATTGCTAGAACTGAGTGGAATCAGGAAAAAACAATCAGACAAACCAAAATTGAGTTACAATCTCCAAAATTATCCTGTTCCCTTCAGAAATGTCAATGCCATGAAAGACAAAGATTGAGATAAAAGGATTAGGAGAACAAAAGGACAAAACAACACAACCCATCGAATCCTGGGTGGAGGAAAATTACTATAAAGTATAGTATTAGGAAATAGATGATATCTGAATATGAATTATAGATTAGATAATAGCACTTTATCAAAGTTAAATTTCTTGACTTTGATCATTGTACTGGAGTTATGTAATAGAATGTCCTGATTCTTAGAAAATACCATCTGAAGTAGTATTTAGGGGAAAAAGACAAAGTCTGCAACTATCTCACAAATAATCCAGAAAGAAAAAAATAAAAACGCAATAATATGTAAGTTTGTATGTATGTGTGACTATGTCTAGAAATGCAAACGTAACAGTGTTAACAACTGTGGAATCTAGGTAACGTGTATATAAGAGTTCACTGAAGTATTCTTGCATCTTTTCTGTAGATAGGAACTTTAAAAAAAAGCCTATGCTAGATCTACCTTGATGAAACATTAAAACAAGTTATTAGATTCTTGGGAAGATTAAATAAGATAATATATGGATATCCTGTAATGTCTTCATACAAGAGGTATTATTATTATTGTGCATCCACATAAAATAATTAGCAGACTTTAAAAATGATGTATACACACTTTCTGGCATTGGAAAGATAAGAAAAATACAATGAAATGGTATTCTAAGCATAAAGGAATGCTCTGGAAGGTATACAAATTAATCTTATGTGCAGACTAGAGAGGAGATGAAATATATTTTTGTTATATTTTGTATAACGACATTTCTTGAAAAAAAGAGAAACCTATATGAGGAAAACTACACTTGAACAAATAGAAAAAAGACATGTTATGGGATAGAAAGACCCAATATCTTAAAGACACCAGGTCATTATAAGATAATTTAATGCAATCCCATTAAAAATATCATTAGGTTTATCTTAAAACTAGATAAATTGATTATAAAGTTTATTTGGAAGCATGAACAAAAAAGAATAACAAAGAAAGACTTGGAAAAAAACAAGAATGGCCAGTTAGCCTCACCAAATATTAAAATAAATTATAAAGCCCCTTTAATTGAAAAAATGAGGTTCTAGTGCCTGAAAAGCCAGGAAGATGATACAGAATTCAAATATAAGAGAGGAATCACTTACATATATAATTTTTGTGAACAGTTAAGTAGTATTCCAGATTAAGAGGAAAAGAAGTACTCTTTACCAAGCAGTGTTGGAATAAATGGAAGAAAGGATAGAAATGGATCTCCTCTTCCCACTATTGACCAGCATAAATTCTTTTGGTGTTTTTTTGAGGAAGATTAGCCCTGAACTAACTACTGTCAATCCTCCTCTTTTTGCTGAGGAAGACTGGCCCTGAGCTAACATTCATGCCAATCTTCCTCTACTTTATATGTGGGACGCCTAGCAAAGCATGGCAAAAGCCATGCAGTGCCATGTCCGCACCCAGGATCCGAACCCACAAACCCCAGGCCACCGACAAGTGGAACGTGCGAACTTAACCGATGTGTCACCAGCCGTCACCAGGCCGGCCCCTGACAAGCATAAATTTTAAATACATCAGAGATTTCTGTTTTCAAAAATTTACAATTTCAACAAGTACTAAAAGAAAACACAGGTGAATTACTCTATAACTTGCAGGAGAGAAAATGTTCTTAAATACTACTCAAAACCCAGACACAAATAAGTGGGAAGATAGATATAATTAATTACATTAAAAAAGAAAACTTTTGCAAAGATGACATAGCAAAAGTAAAAAGATAAATATCAAACTGTCAAAAGCATTTAGAAATTATATCACAAAGGGTTAACAGCCCCAATATGTAAGGTAAAAAAAGGTGAACAATCTTTTAAAAATATGGGCTAGAATAATTAACAGATGGCTGACGAAAAACCAAAAAAGAATAGCAAATGGCTCATAAGCATATGAAAAAATACTCTCACTCTTAATATGAAAAATGCAAATCAAAAGTAAAATGATGCCATTTATCGCTAATTAGGCAAAAGCTCAAGTTTGACAACATATTCACTGGCAAAACCACAGAAAAACAGATATTCTCTTACATTGCTAGATGAATGCAAAATGCTACAATTCCCTGTGTAGGAGCTTTTCCCTTACAGAAAAATCCCTTTGCTCTAGACTCTAGGGGTGAGTGGGATCAAGCATCAAACAAGCAAAAAACGAACATCCTAAAGGAAAATATGCTAGGATGGTCCTAACTCACCATGAAGCCAAATCTCTCTTTAAAGAAATGTTCATGCTTTTTAGTTGCACAATACCTAAAATCCTGTTCACCATGTACTATATGTAGTTGTTGGCAGTTAAAAATCAACAATTTAATATTATATAATAGAAGTTGGAACAGCAAAGCAGTACAAAACAGATCTGATTACTTTTCATTGAGAGTGCATCTTCGGTCTGTGGGATGACCATTGTATGACTTTAGATTTTCAGTAAGCTCCGTGTACAATCTGTCAGCCATCGGGAGAGGAATGCCATCCCATACCATGATGAGCACCACCATCACGGCAGTGGGACAGTGGTGACCTGTACGCTGCCGAACCAGACAAAGAACTTTCTCCTCATCACTGCTTCTTCTTAAAACCTGCAAAAGCAGAATGCATTCATTTATGGAAAACAAGAAACCTAAAGTCAAATGCAATGGATATTGCTTTTAAAGCTCTGTATCATTCCATTTTACTTTTTAAAAAATTATTATTTCTCAAAGGGTTGAAGCCTATAGGACCTTCATATGTCAGACTAGCTGCCTTCACACAACTCATCACAGAGTATCCCATTTTACTTGACCAAGAAACAACAGGCTGAACAGAAATCTGTGGTATGTGCTTATTATTTGTAAAAGTAGTCTGTGTTTAATTTCACTGTTGAGACAGCATTGCAAAATAGACAACAGAGGATCTCGTGGAAAAGAGCCTAGCTAACTGCTCTGCCCTTCAACAAATGTCACAATAGGACAAATCCAGCTACATGGAAATAACCAAGGACTCCCAACATTCAAAATAAACTTGAGCACTGAAATTTAGCATCTGAGGAAAGTTATGGATCTTTTCCTTGGGCAAATGGTTTTACTACAGAGAATAATTAATATATAAAGCAATATTCCTGCAATTCCTGTGATTTTTCCATGCTATCACACGATTTCTCATACCCACTTTATCCTA
The DNA here is from genome assembly GCF_037783145.1 of Equus przewalskii. Classification (NCBI taxonomy): domain Eukaryota; kingdom Metazoa; phylum Chordata; class Mammalia; order Perissodactyla; family Equidae; genus Equus; species Equus przewalskii. The sequence goes on along the minus strand of NC_091831.1, from coordinate 57,107,832 downwards.
AGATTAAGGTGGTCCAGCTGACATGGTGAATGCAAAACACAACAATTAATTTTGAATATTTATCCATTTATCTTATACTGAATCATACGGATAGAGTGCTAAAAAGTCTTCAAAAGTATTTAAAATATTGCACAGTGGTCCTGGTATTTATTTTAAAAATTACATAAAACCGTTGATACCACATAAAACTATCCAACTCTGTTTAAAACTCCTTCCATGTATCACAAATTTACAAAGCAGAGAGCCTGACCACATTAATCAGTACATAATTAGTAAATTATAAAACTGCCCACCCTGTGACCAAAATGGAGCAACCAATAGCATAATTAATGTTCCATTTTTGATGCTACAATAATTACATAAACTTGAGACGAAACTTCTTAAGATGTTAGTTACCCAATATCACTTTCTTCAGTCACTCCAGATGGTTAACACTCATTGCTACCCAGGCATCCCTTGAGTAGAGTTGGCTTTAGGACCTTCCCCCTAAACACAATTATTTATATTAAAATCTTTTTCTATATTTATATGTCCTTTTACAGCCAAATAAGAATACATTTTGCTTTCAAATAAGCTCAAATACAAAATGATATATATTGTATCAAGTAAAGTTATGCAAGATAATGTCCAAGTTGTCAAACCAACAACAGAGTTGTATTGATCCAGTTTTTGTACGGGAAATGTTAAAATGCTGTTTATTCATAGTATTTGTTTTTCCAGATTTTCCAAATTTCCTTCAGTGAACAATAGAAAATTAAGCATGACGAGTCTCTAAATTCAGTTCCAGGTTCAAAAAGCTGCTTAAGCATTGCTAAGACATGGATATTTGTGTCCACCCAAAATTCATAGATTAAATTCTAAATCCCAATGCGATGGTATTAGCAGGTGGGGCCTTTGGGAGATGATTCGTTCACAATGGGGAAGTACAATTGATTTGGATTAATGTTTTTATAAGAGACCCCATAGAGCTTGCTAGTCTCTTCTACCAAGTGAAGACACAAGAAAACAGGGCCCCCACCTGAGCATGCTGGCACCCTGATCTCAGATTTCCAAACTTCAGAACTGGGAGAAAAAAATTTCTTTTGTTAATAAGTCAGCGAGTCTGGTATTTTCTCACAGCAGTCTAAATGCAGTAAGACAAGTATTAAACCCGTGCAAGACCTCTGAAAACCATAAAAACATTATTGACAGAAATTAAAGAAGACCTAAATAAATGGAGAAAGATATCATGTTCACAGAATAGTCATTATTATAATGATGTCAATTTTCCCAATTGATTTCTAGATTTGATGCAATCCCAATCAAAATCCTAGCAGAGTTTGTGTTCTTTTAGGTGGAAATTGACAGACTTGAACCAAAGTTTATATGGAAACACAAAGGAACAAGAAGAGGCAAGAAAAGGAATAAAGACAGAGAAAGTGATTTACCAGATATCAAGATCTATTGGAAAGCTATAGTGATTAAGAATAGTCTAGTATTGGTGCAATAATAAAGAGATCAATGAGGGGGCTGGCCCGGTGGTGCAGCAGTTAAGGGCGCACGTTTCACTTTGGCGGCCTGGGGTTTGCCGGTTCGGATCCCGGGTACAGACATGGCACTGCTTGGTATGCTATGCTGTGGTAGGCATCCCACGTATAAAGGGGAGGAGGATGGGCACGGATCTTAGCTCAGGGCCAGTCTTCCTCGGAAAAAAAGAGGAGGATTGGCAGCAGTTAGCTCAGGGCTAATCTTTCTCAAAAAACAACAACAACAACAACAAAAAAGAGATCAATGAAATAGAATAGACAGTGCAGATCCATATGAATATGGTCACCTGACTTGTGACAAAGTTGACATTGCAGTGCAATGCAAAAAGTAGTCTTTTCAATAAATGGTACTGTGTAGATATCCATATGGAAAAAAAATGAATCCTGATTCCTACTTCATACAAGTAATTTGAGTTGTATTGTAGATATAAATACGAAAGATAAAATAATAAGTTTTCAGAAGAAAACATCTTCATGACCTCAGAGCTGGTAATACTCTTTAAAGTAGATTACCAAGTTTAATAATTATAAGGGAAAAAGTTAAGTTGGATTATATTAAAATTAAGAACTCTATTCATCAAAAACGTTAACCAGCAAAACATTAAGAAAGTACTTAAAGGCAAGAATACAGTGGGAGAAATATTTGCAATACATAGAATTGGCAAAATATTCTTACCCAAAATATATAAAGAACTTCTGCAAATAAGTAATAAAAACACAACAGAAAGTTGGCCAAAAAAACGTGAATAGGCTCAACACAAGGGAGTATCTAAACAGATGATGAGCATATGAAAATATGCTCAACATTATTAGTCATCTAGCAAAGTAAAAAATAATTTTAAACACTACAAATGTTGGTGGGGTTATAAAATGGTGCAACTGCTATGGAAAATAGTACACAAGTTCCTCAAAACATTAAAAATAGAGCTACCATATGATCCAGCAATCTCAATTCTGAATACATACTTATGCAAAAGAATTGAAAGCAGGATCTTGAACAGATATTTGCAGATCCACATTCACAGCATCACTATTCACAATAGCCAAGATGTGGAAGCAATCCAAATGTCCACTGACATATGAATGGATAAACAAAATGTGACAAATACACACAAGGGAATATTATGCAGCCTTAAAAAGGAAGGAAATCTTGCCATATGCTACAACATGGATGAACCTTGAGGACACATGCTAAGTAAAATAGGCTAATCTCAAAAAGAGAATGATTCCACTTATACAACGTGCCTAAAGTAGTCAAATTCTAGAAACTTAAGTAGAATGCTAGTTACCAGGGGCTGGGGAGATGGGAAAATGAGGAGATATTTAATGGGTATAGAGTTAAAGATGTGCAAGAAAAAAAAGTTCTAGAGATCTGTTTCACAGCAATGTGAAAATACGTAACATTATTGAACTGTACACTTAAAAGGGTTAAGATGGGGGGGCCAGCCCAGTGGCACAGCAGTTAAGTGTGCACGTTCCGCTTCGGTGGCCCATGGTTCGCTGGTTGGGATCTTGGGTACGGACATGTCACCACTTGGCATGCCATGCTGTGGTAGGCATCCCACATAGAAAGTAGAGGAAGATGGGCACAGATGTTAGCTCAGGGCCAGTCTTCCTCAGCGAAAAGAGGGTTGGCAGCAGTTAGCTCAGGGCTAATCTTCCTCAAAAAAAAAAAAAAAAAAGGTTAACACAGTAAACTTTATATTACTGTTATTTTAAAGTGAAAAAAAAAAACAGGAAAAGGTCTTAAAAAAAGCACTACACATCCAGTAGGATGTCTAAAATGAAAAAGAAAATAAAAGAATATATACTGTAAGACTGCATTTATATAAATTTCAAATCAGGCAAGATTAGTCTGTAATGTTACAAGGCAGGAGAGCAGTTACTTTTGGGGGTAGCTAGTGACTGAAAGGGGGTAAGAAGAGTGCGACCGGGCCAGCCTCACAGCACAGTGGTTAGGTCCAGCATGCTCTGCTTTGGCAGCCAGGGTTTGTGGCCCGGATCTGGGGTGTGGACCTATACCACCTTTCAAGGCATGCTGTGGCAGTGACCCACATACGAAATAGAGGAATACTGGCACAGATGTTAGATCAAGGCTAATCCTCCTCACCAAAAAAAAAAAAACAAGGGTGATACTGAGGTGCTACTAATATTGGATGCTGGTTACGAGTGTGTTCCCTATAGAAAAATTTTGCCAGCTTAGGATTTCTGTAGTCTTCTGCACATATGTTATAGTTAAACAAAAAGTACACCTTAATCTATACCAAGAACAAAAAATAGAAATTGGTTAGTCATTTACTGGCTCAGGACATTTTAGCAAGTTTCTTAACCTTTCTATAGTAGCACAGAGCAAGGATCTAAGTTTAGCCACTATATTATGTCTCTTGCTTTATTACTGCAAACTTGGCTCCTGAGCACAGAACTCAGTTCATGGGAGGTTCTCATCAAATATTTGTTGAATGAATGGTTGAAAACCACAAAAACCCAATGTGGTTGCATTTTATGAACATTTCACAAACTACAAGTTACACTATTAATAAGAGGTAAAATCCTATTTCAGAAACAGATTTTAAATGGTACAAATATTCCAAATTTTAAAACTTGTGTCAAGAATCACATTATTTTGTAACTGGAAGGATGCATTAATTTGTAAGCTGTTGAACCTGGGGCCACATGGCAGTCACTTTAGATGGTAAATGGTGTACCCAAACTTGTGTGAGTAATATTCATGACTAATGTCCTGTCGTTTTTAAATATTATTCTAATAATTTATATTACATATTATGAGGTTGTTATATCCTATGAAAAATCATACAGACATTCTTTTAGTATCTGTGCTAAAAACATACCCCAAATTGAATAATGCTGGAATGAAAAACAAATGGTTTTCACAAATACAATGCTTTTGTCTTTTGATATCAGCTTTACTGAAATAGAATTTAAATATCATAAAATTCATTCTTTTAACATACGCAATTCAGTGGTTATTAGCATAGTCACAGATATGGCCTACCATTACCACTGTATGATTTTAAAATATTTTCATTGCCCAAAAGAAAATCCTATTATTAGCCGTCATGCCACATTTCTCCTTCTTCTCAGCTCCCATCACTCACTAACCCACCTTTCTATCTTTTATGTATTTTGTATTTTATATATTTCCACCTCTCATGTATTTTGCTTATTTGGGACATTTCATACAAATGGAATCCTATAACATGCGGCCTTTTGTGTCTGGCTTCTTTTACTCAGCATAATGTTAATTTATATTTGTAGCACTTATCAGTAACTTCATTCCATTTTATTGCCAAATAAAATTCCAGTGCGTGGACATACCACTGTATGTTTAGCCTTTCTTTGGTTGATTACCATTGGGATTGTTTCCACTTTTGCTATGATTGATGCTGCTATGAACATTCATGTAACAAGTTTCTGGTAGACATGTTTTCATTTCTCTTAGGTATATACCTAGGAGTGGAATTGCTTTGTTGTATGATAACTATGTTTATCCTTTTAGGGAACTACCAGACTGTCTTCCAAAGCAGAGGAAACATTTTACATTCCCTCTAGGAATGTACAGGATTCTAATTTCTCTACATCCTTGTCAATACTTGCTATTGTCTATCCTTTTGGTTTTAGCCATCCTAGTGTAAAGTGGTATCTCACTCTGATTTTGATTTGCGTTTTCCTAATGACTAATAATGTTGCACATAATTTCATGTGCTTATTGGTCATCTGTATATCTTGTCTGGAAAAGGTCTATTCAAATACACTGTCAATTTTCAGTTTGGATTGTCCTTTTATTATTAAAATAGAGGAGTTCTTTTTTTTTTTTTCTATGTGTAGGGCATTTGTTCATAGGGAGGCCACAAGATTTGTGACCCTTGTCACAATGAACCCAGATTCCTGTTGGGTGTGTTTTAAACAGAGGAGTCATTTCTTCAGGCCCCCTGCTCTGAGCACACCCCTATGAGTTCTTTTTATATTCCACATATAAGCCCCTTAACAGATATTTGATTAGCAAGTATTTTCTCCCTTTCTTGGCTTTCTCTAATCTTTCTTCTTTAAAGATTTTTTTTTTCCTTTTTCTCCCCAAAGTCCCCCGGTACATAGTTGTATATTCTTAGTTGTGGGTCCATCTAGTTGTGGCATGTTGGATGCTGCCTCAGCGTGGCCTGATGAGCGGTGCCATGTCTGCACCCAGGATCTGAACCGGCAAAACCCTGGGCCACCGCAGTGGAATGCATGAACTTAACCACTCGGCCATGAGGCCAGCCCCTCTCTAACCTTTCTTGATAGAGCCTTTTGAAGCAAAAGTTTTAAATTTTGATGAACTCCAATTTATCTTTTTTTCTTTTGTGCTTGTGTTTTATCTAAGAAAAAAAATGTGTAATCCAAACTCACGAAGATTTACAGCTATGTTTTTGTCTAAAAATTTCATAGTTTTAACTCTGATATTTGGATCAATGATCCATTTTGAATTAATTTTTGTATGTGGTAGGGGTCCAGTTTCACTCTTTTGTATGTTGCTACCCAGTTGTCCCAGCACCTTTTGCTGAATAGACTATTCTTTCCCCAAGGAATAGTCTTAGAATTCTTGTTGAAAATCAATTGACCACACATAAGTGTGAGGGCTTATTTCTTGACACACAGTTCTATTCCAATGATCTGTATATCTAGTCTTATGCAAGAGCTACACTTTCTTGATTACTGTAGCTTTGTAGTACATTTTAATTTAATTTAATTTTTGTAAAGATTGGCACCTGAGCTAACATCTGTTGCAAATCCTTTTTTTTTCTTCTTCTCCCCAAAGACCCCAGTACATAGTTGTATATTCTGGTTGTGAGTGCCTCTGGTTGTGCCATGTGGGATGCCGCCTCAGCATGGCCTGATGAGTGTTGCCATGTCCACGCCCAGGATCTGCACTGGTGAAACCCTGGCCCGCTGAAGCAGAGCGCTTGAACTTAACCACTCGGCCATGGGGCCGGCCCACTGTAATACATTTTAAAATTGAGCAGTGTGAGTCCTCCAACTTTATTCTTTTTTCTCAAGATTGTTTTGGCTATTCCAACATATCCATGTACTGTTAACTGAAGACAGGACACTCATAAATTTAGAGATGATGCTGAGAAACTACTTAATATTTATTCCTGTGTCCACTACACTCTAATACTCCAAATCACAGAGAAAATGAGGCTGGATTTCAACAACAGAAGATAAGTCATTGTCATTAATTAAGGTTTTAGATATAACTGTTCTGATTAAAATCTCTACTCCAAAAAAATTTTTAAGTCCATTGTATCGCTATCATTCTTAATATTTCTACATTTCTTGCAACATTTAAATACTGCTTTCTGCTATTTTCACTCAATCTATCATTAAAATTATTTGAACAGAAGAGTTCTGGGTAGATATTAAGGTGATATCTAGTCATATCTCCCTCCTATAATTTCTAGAGAAATAAACAACAAGCAAATATGAGGGGAAAAAAATACGGCTGCAACCAAATTCAGAGAAATGAAGATCTTATTCTTTCAAGTTTGAAAGTAGCTGATAATTAATGAGCAAAAAGTGTCAAAAGAGCCTGGTTTCAGCACCAATTTGAGGAGAAGCAGCAAATCTGTTTGTAGAAAAGTCTTCTATTTTGTGCAGAAGTAAGACAACACTTCAAAATTCATGGGTAATAATTGTCCCATGGGGATGGAATAAAACAATCAGGTGATGAGTTCCAGTGAAACTTAACATGAGATATTTAACAAATATACGGAAAGCAGAGCCCAAGAACCATCAGCGTTAGCCAATGACACCCTTATTTGTCAAAACTGATCCAACTGTGTACTTGCTAACGGTATATTTCATTCCATGTTAATTATAACTCGCTAATTTAAAAAAAATAAAGGGCGAAAGAAAACATGATTGACTAAAACTTGGCCAAGTTTTGGGACACAATGTATTTTATTCTCAGTGCAAGCTTGGGACTCAAGTGCTCACGGCCCTCAGTAATGGAAGCCTCACTGGATCGGTGGGGTCACAGCTCAGGAGACCAGCTCCAGGCAGATCTCTGGATGGAAAGTACCAACTCCAGAGATTTAAGAAACAGGCCACTGTCAGAAACAATGTAAGAAGAGCAAAGAGTAAGTCCTTGCATAACCTGAGGAATGAACAATGGGGAAATTTTAAAAAGAAAAAGTCTCTCTCTTCAGTTAAACTCAATCTGTAGGACAACAAATATTCAGTGTATATTAAGGCTTAGCTAACATCTGAAATGAATTAATGTACATTAATAAGAATTGAATTTTGATAAAGTAATTAGTAGCCAAGCCCAAAATACTGTCAAGTTGGCAAAGAGACATTTTTTCTAATTATGATATGCCACAAATTGTTTGTAATCCCCTGGGAAGCTGATTAAGTAATACTCTAAGTGAAATGACACAAACACTAAATTGAATGTACAGTAATGGGGAAAATATTAGCAATGCATTTTTCTATTGTAATTTTGTTGGGGGAAATATAAGAAATTTGGGATGGGTTTGTATGAATAAGGGTACAAAGTAGGGCCAGACTCCTTGTTTGGAGAGAGTGGGAAGGCTTCACAGAGGAGACCCTTCTTAAGGGACTGAAACAAGAGTTTGCCACCAGAGAACAGACAGTACAAAGGTAATTCTGAGGTTTTTGGAAAATAAGCTTCATGAAGCAAGGATGCTACTTAAGGAAGAATTTCGGCCAATTGTATGAACAGTTGACAAGATGGCTTCTGTGATTATAAAATTCTATTTCTTTAATTATTATACACAGGTGGTTCTATTTCTGGGATCTCTGACATAAAGATAATGCTTGCTCTGTTTTTAAGATGTAGCTCAAAGGTCAAGATCTCCCCAGAGCCCCTCCCGGATCCTCACATCTCCAAACGTTATTCTTGTTTTCCTCCATGCTCCCTCTGTGTGCCATTCTCAAGCAGGCAAATGGTAGGGTTTCACAGTAGCTAGCACATTGGTGACTGCTCAAGGTGTGACCATGAATAAGCTCACCTAGGAAGGCATATTACAGACAGGCTAACTGAAGAGCTGAGGAGTGATGGGGGAAAGTTGCGTTACAGAAGCCAAGGAAAAAATGGACTTTCCAGAAGAGGTAGCGTAACCAATAATTTCAACTGCTGAGGAAAGGGTATCAGGACCTAAACTTCTCTTTGGCAGTTGCGATATTGGTGACTGTTAGAATAGGACTTTCAGAGAAAAATTGAAGATAGAAGACAGATCAATCTGATGATCATTAGGAAAAGATTTTCTAGCAATTCTGTGACAGTCTCCTTATCCTGGGTTATAAATTATTCTCCTTCAACAGCCTGTTTATGAATAGTTCTGAAAAGTAAATTCTAAACTATTTCTGATAACCTGGTCTGGATGGAATAACCTATTGAAATTCCCCATGGGGAGTTCTTAAGGCAAGTGAGACCAGGATCAAGAGTGATAACTTGGGATATTCCAAATAACCTCTGGCAGTCTAGAGTGCTTTAAGGCCACTCATTACTAAGCATATAAAAACTGGTGGAGAGAGAAGAGAAGATTGTTCTGAGAAACAAAGTTACTAATGCAATTTATAAGGAGGCAACTGTGGGTAATAGTATTTTTATATTCTTAGGGCATGGAAAGAAAAAACTCAAAGACCAAGAGAGGTTTCTACTACATCAGGCAAATTTGGCTTCTAGTTATATTATATTTATGTAGGCAATAGAAAAATGAAGTATTTAAACAGCGTTCGAATACCCCCACTTCCAAAAATCAGAGGAGAATCTTAGATGTATATACATTCTTGTTTTGTTTGTTCAAAACAAACGATTCATAGTGCCAATGAATACTACACTGGCATTTCATTATTTTTCCACTGTAATCACTAATTTCCCCTGCTAGTATATAGACTTTCTAATTGTTCCTTTGGAAACACAGCATTTTGTTTGTTGGATCAGAATTACTACTTTGATGTTTGCTGGTACCTGCAGATATACGAACCATGGAAAGGCTAATCAAACTATTGTTTTTGAATACTAGGAGGAAAGGTGAGAATTTAGATCCAAAAGACAATGTGATTAAAAAATAAACAAGTGGTATTAAAATTGGAAGACACAACTAATTTTTAAAGACATAATAGTTTCTCTAGAAAATTCAAGAGAATCAAAGAAAGATCGACTAAATTTTTAAAGAGAGTAAAACAGGTGGTTCCTTATAAATATCGAAGACTCAACAGCTTTAATATATACCAGCAATAACTAAATAGAAATTTGGTTTAAAGCTTGAATTTAAACATAGCAGTAAGGATTATCTTAAGGAAAGTGCATGTAACTAACATCTCAACAAAGCTGTTAAAAAAAGAAAGATGTAAAACACACAATAAAACTATAAAAAATATGAAAAGAAAGATATAGAAGAAAGCACAGTTGGAGGAACATAATAGTGTTCCTAGATGAAAGGCTAGACATGTTTAAAAGATATTGATTCTAGCCAGCAGCATATACCCCATTCTACATATTTAGCTTGTTTCTGAGGTTCATATTGAAGAGCAAACGAATATCAAATCAAGAAAAAGATTTTTTTCAACAATCTAAAGTAACATATGTACCCCTATGTTCATTGCAGCACTATTCACAATAGTCAAGACATGGAAACAATCCAAGTGCCCATCATGTGATGATTGGATAAAGAAGATGTGGTATATATACACAATGGAATACTAGTCAGCCATAAAAAAAGACAAAATCATCCCATTTGCAACCACATGGATGGAGCTGGAGGGAATTACGCTAAGTAACAATAAGCCAGACTGAGAAAGACAAACACCAGATGATTTCACTCATATGTGGAATATAAACAAACACATGGACAAAGAAAAGAGTTCAGGGGCCGGCCCCATGGCTGAGTGGTTAAGTTCACATCCTCTGCTTCAGCGGCCCAGGGTTTTGCTGGTTCGGATCCTGGGCCTGGACATGGCACCACTCATCAAGCCATGCTGAGGCAGCGTCCCACATGCCACAACTAGAAGGATCCATAATTAAAATATATAACTATGTATTGGGGGGATTTGGGGAGAAAAAGCAGGAAAAGAAAAAAAGGAAGATTGGCAACAGTTGTTAGCTCAGGTGTCAATCTTTAAAAAAAGAAAAGAAAAGAAAAGAGTTCAATGGTTACCAAGGGAAGGGGGGTGGGGCTTGGGCACAGGGGGTGAAGGAGCACTTCTGTGGTGACAGACAAGGAATACGTACAACTGAAATTTCACAATGATGTAGACTATCATGAACTCAATAAAAAAAAAAAGGAAAATATGTTTTAAACAAACAAGAGGGAATTGTCGTTCTAAATTTAAAATTTTTTCCTTAGGGGCCAGCCTGGTGGCGCATCGGTTAAGTGCTCACGTTCTGATTTGGTGGCCCGGGGCTCGTTGGTTCGGATCCCGGGCGCGGACATGGCACCGCTTGACAAAAGCCATGCTGTGGTAGGTGTCCTGCATATAAAGTAGAGGAAGATGGGCATGGATGTTAGCTTAGGGCCAGTCTTCCTCAGCAAAAAGAGGAGGATTGGCAGCAGATGTTAGCTCAGGGCTAGTCTTCCTCAAAAAAATTAATTAATTAATTAATTAATAATAAAATTTTTCTTTAAAGCTACAGCAAAAAAATGTAGTTCTAGCCTAGCAACATTCTACTCTAATGGGTTAATGAACAATTTCAACAAAAATGGACATGTGGAAAATGGAGTGGAATTTTAAATCAATGAAAAATATTTCAAATTAACTACTGGATTTATACCTAAAATTATAAAAACTTGGGGAAACACTATTTTTATAATATTAGGATGGGAAAGCCTTCCTTATTAGGATGAAAAACCTCTGAAGAAATATAGGAAGTGACATAGATTTAACCTGCTAAGAATTTCAAGCTTCTGTACAAAGATAACAGACAAGCACAAAGGTCAAAAGAAAATCCAGTATTAGACAAAGGCAGACTATATGATGGAAGTCTTCTTTACAAAAGTAAAAGCTAACCTAAACAAAAAAATGGTTATGAAGAGTGAATTCATGGAAGAAATACAAATGGTTAATAAATATACAAAGAAAACCAACTTTACTCATTAAAAGGAAGTTCAATCAAGATATCAATTTTTACTTATTAGGTTTACAATAACAAAATAGATTTCACCATAAGATTATTTAAATTTTAGGGGCTGCCTCCGTGGCCGAGTGGTTAAGTTCCCCCGCTCCGCTGCAGCAGCCCAGGGTTCGGATCCTGGGCGCGGACATGGCACTGCTCATCAGGCCACGTTGAGGCAGCGTCCCACATCCCACAACTAGCAGGACCTGCAACTAAGATATACAACTGTGTACAGGGCGGGGTTGGGGAGCTAAAGCAGAAAAGAAAAAAAAAAAAAGATTGCCAACAGTTGTTAGCCCAGGTGTCAATCCTTAAAAAAAAAAAAAGAGGAAGATTGGCAACAGTTGTTAGTCCAGGTGCCAATCTTTAAAAAAAAAATTTTAACAACAATGAAAAGATTTGTTAACCCAAGTATTATAAATTAAGAATTTGCAAGAATTTATCTTTGTTCAGCCTTTTTACATTAAGCAAGTTCTTGGATGCCTTCTGTATACTTTCTAATGTTGGGTCCAAACCACCTACGAAGAATGGCACTATCTATTCCATTTCAGTCTGCCAGGAGGAGCAAACGCTCTTGAGCAGATTCTGCTCCAAAACAGTCGAAAGTTTATTTAATCAAACTTTCTTGAAATTTAGTAATTTGTAGAATAATTAGTTTTTACCACAAAAAATATTGACCTCGTCACTCTTCTACTTAACATGCTTCCGTGGTTGTCCATCACTTTTGATTGAAAGTTCTAACACGCTAACTCTTGGTTTGGGTATACCTAAAACTGCTAAACATCATTACCTCAGAGGGTAAAATTAAGATAGATTTTGTAAATTTGAAAGTAACAGGTATTTAACATTTAATTTTGATTTAATATAGGGCTTTAACTTTCAGCTTGGATACTTCAGTTTGATTTAATTTTTAATTTAATTTTAACTCAAGTTAAATTAAAATTTAGATTTAATAATTATATAAACATTACAGAACTATATTATTAAAAAAAAAAAAGTCCTTGTAATACAACCTTAGTTGTAATGATGCCATAGTTACCAGGGTCCTATATCAGCTCCACAAGATGTGGACCAGACAGAATCACAACCAGAAGCAACATTCAGACCAAGTGTGCGGCATATAACCAAAGAGAGATTACTTTTGAGTTTATCAATCATCATGGGAGAGACAAAGCAGAGTTAAATTTTCAACAGAAAATGATGGTGGCCAACCAAAACAAAAAGTCACCCATCAATTAAGATCATTTAAAGCTACCTATGTATTATAACAAAACGAATTTCCACCTTTGGAGGGAGGTAAAGACTTGGTACATAAGTGGCGGGGGATGTTCTGGAGTGTTGGTAAGAATTTATTTTTTGATCTGGGTGGTGGTTACATGGGTGTGTTCACTTTCTAAGACCTCACTGGGCTGTCCACTTATGACTTGCCTACTTTTCTTTGTGTATATTATAGTTGAATAAAAAATTCCCGTAAAAAATGAACTCTTTAAGTGCATAAACGAACAAAAACTAATTTTGATCCCTGAAGCATAGAATGGTTTCTCACATTAGCAAGATACTGCAGACACCAGTCAAGCTGCCCAGGGCCCCACCCACTCCCATTAGTAGGTGGACATGGTAATATACAAGAGGTGCCTAACTTAGGCACAGAAATAACCAGCACCAGGACACAGCCCAAAGACAACCAAGGCAAATATTAGGCAGAACTGTGGAACAAAGGAACCAAAAAAGTAAAGTTTTTGAAGATTATATAAATCCAGGCGAGATGGTTTGAAAACTTTTGGATACTTCAGCTTAGTTGACACCTCATTCCAAAATTCTGGTCACATCAGACCATAGGAGGCAATAAAACATTCACTTGTATCTATTCACTGCCACACCTATCCTACTGATTAATAAACTGTCCTACAGAGAGGAACCCAGGAACTGGTGTCTGGTATGAATTGGTCAGGCACTGGAGCTATCCAGGCAACCTGGTTTTTCTCTTTTTCTAGTGAGGAAGACTGGCCCTGAAGTAACATCTGTTGCCAATCTTCCTCATTGTGCTTGAGGAAGATTGTCACTGAGCTAATATCTGTGCCAATCTCCCTCTGTTTTGTATGTGGGACGCAGCCAAAGCACGGCTTGATGAACGGTGTGTAGGTCCATGCCCAGGATCTGAAAACGCCAACCCCCAGCCGCTGAAGCAGAGCACATGAACTTAACCACTATGTCACCAGGCCAGCCCCTCCGCAGCCTGTTGTTTAAATCCTTCTCCCTCCTCCCACCATCACGCCAAAGACATAATGGGGCACGGGGAGGGCAGTAGTATAGGGGGTTACTAGAGCCTAGCGCATCTGAGAAACTCCATCCCCCTTTCCACCAAAATTGACGGAAGAACAAGACAACCAGTCCCTGACAGGATCCAAAGTGACAGCAGAGAAGAGTCAGAAACACCTGCCAAAGGCTAACAATTATTGGGGGGGGGGGGTGCTAATGACCACCTGGCCAAGAAACATTTCAAGACAATAATAGAACGGCTCAGAAAGTGGTGCTGCCCAGTCAGAATTTGCTGTTAAGCTTTTTTGTGTGTGACCATTAAAAACAGCAGCAATAAACTTCTCGTTCAAGAAAAGGAGGCCAGTGCAGCACAATGAAAATAGGATAGAATTCAACCACTATTAACAAACATAAGACTGCACACAGAGAGAAAAAATGTACATAAAATCACACAATGTTTGATCTAGATTTATGTTTAATATTAAATACATGACAAATTTTCACCATGCAAGATGAAAAGTAAATTTGGAGCAATGCACTCCACTGGCTGAATGTTTATTAGATTCCTTGGTTAAAATGAATGGTCTCCATTTCCTCCCCCGCCCTTCTTTTACTTCATTCCTGCATAAAGCATCCATATATAAGACTTAATTGCCCTAGTGTCATTCAAAATAATCTGCTTGTGAGGTCCTAAAAACTATGTAGACTATAGACAGACCTAATCCTTTCACTCTTCATTTAATCTCTATCGAAAGTTCAAGTTTGGGTTGGACAACTTTAGCAGACTATTAGTTCTAATACTCAAAGTTTCCCATGTCTGAGAAAAGAGCGAACAATGAATACCACAGCAATACTTTTGCAAGACACCAGTTCAAACTCAAAATATTCACTATTCTAAAATAGTCTTATTTAAGCTCCATGTGCATTCACTCAAGAAAAATTTATTGAGTGCTGACTATATGCTGGGCATTGCTCCAGGCACTAATGAACAACATTACTATTTTAAATAAGGTAACTTGGAAAGTTTGCAAGAATAAACTTTAGCATGATTTTTTAAATATATATAATCATTTATGAGACTGATATCTTTTTTACAGATATAAAGGATCAATTCTTGGTTTTGTTATTGAGATTACACTTTCTTTTTTTTTTAATTCTTCTCCCCAAAGCTCCCCAGTACATAGTTGTAGATTCTAGTTATGAGTGTCTCTGGTTGTGACATGTGGGACGCCACCTCAGTGTGGCCTGACGAGCGGTGCCATGTCCGCGCCCAGGATCCAAACCGGCAAAACCCTGGGCGGCCGAAGCACAGCGTGTGAACTTAACCACTCAGCCCAGGGGTCCGGCCCCTAGATTACGCTTCTTAATTGTCATTAGTAGATATCAAAATTTTTGTTAAGTTGCTTAGCAACTGTGCTTTATTTCATTCCTTATCTCTGGATTGTTTTTGTATTTGTGAAAAATGTCAGCTATATATCACTATATATTGAAATGTTCTATTTATTCTGAAAGAAATATTGCAAAAGGGAAAATAAAAAAGTAATTTTGCTACAGCTGCTTCATGGAAAATGTTAAATACTCTTCTTTGTATCTAAGAACACTTAAAGAAGACTTAAACCAATAATAGGACTTTAACAGAAAGTTGCTACTGAAATCCTTAAGTTGCAGACTTCATATTTGTCTTCATAAAAAAATAGAAGTATATACCAAAATTTTATCAGTGTAATTATTATTATTACGTGAGGGAAAGTTTGAAAGGCAGGAAGGAAGAATTATCAAAAATCCCACCATTTAACCCAGCAACCTTGCTCTTTTTTGGATCACCCACTCTAGGGAAGCCAGCGGCCATGTTCATGCCCCCTCCTACAATGAATAGGGCTCACTTGTAGCAACTTCCAAGGTTAATATATCATAAAAGACATTGTAGCTTCCTCCTGGTTTTCTTTTGATTGACTCACTCTGGGGGAAACCAACGTACCATGACATGAGAAAACACTTAAGAATTCCTATGACAAGGAAGCGAGGCCTCCAGCAAACAGCCATGGAGGAACTAAAACCTCCTACATATGCCCTGCGAAGTGGACCCTCCAGCCCCACCCTACTGTTCCCAGTCAAGTCTTCAGATGACTGCAACCTCATGAGAGACCCTCTTCCAGAAGCACCCTACGAAGCAACTGTCAGATTCCAGACCCACGAAAACTCTATGAGATAATAAATGTTTGTTTTTCAAAGCTACTAAATTTTGGAGTAACTTTTTAAGTAACAACAGGTAACTAATACAGATTTTATCATTTAATTCCTCAGAATGCTCTTTATAAAACATAAACAAGATAGATAACACATCCCTAATTAAAATACTTCAAAGGCTTCATGTTGTTCATGGAGTAAACCCAAACTCCTCACCATGGCCTACAAAGACACACACGCTCTGGTTTCTGCCTACCTTTTTACACGGTTCCACCCTCTACTTCCTCAACTTCACTGGACTCCTCTATGTTTTCTTTTGAGGAAGATTAGCCCTCAGCTAACTGCCAGTCCTCCTCTTTTTTGCTGAGGAAGACTGGCCCTGAGCGAATTTCCGTGCCCATCTTCCTCTACTTTATATGTGGGCCGCCTACCACAGCATGGCTTGCCAAGTGGTGCCATGTCCCCACCCGCGATCCGAACCGGTGAACCCCGGGCCGCCGAGAAGCGGAACATGCGAACTTAACTGTTGTGCCACAGGGCCGGCCCCTGAACTCCTCTTAGATCATTAAAGTATATACTCTCTTCCTTGAACTTTGTACTTGCTGTTTTCTCTGCTTAGGAAGGCTCTTCCCTGCATTCTTGGGGCTATTCTTGGCATACTCGGCTCCTTTTGGTCACCCTGTTGTTAGCCTAAATGTTCCCTTTCCAGAGAGGCCTTCCCTGATGACCCATTCATAATGAGAAAACCCTGGAAGGTTCTCACTAAAGAGAAACAAGATAAGGTGGCCATACTGAAAGCAGTATAAAATTGGGGTTTGTCTGTTAGACTAACTGTAGTAAATGAAAGGAAGGAATTAATAGCATAAAATTTGGAAAAGAGAATATGAATTCATCACTACAGATTACATGACTGTACATCTGATATATACAAGAAAACTATACTGGAAAACAAGAAACATGTAAACTCCATGGGAAGAAAATTTTAAGCACCCCTGTGGGACAAAAGAAGTCTTAGCAAACAGAAAGGTATAGAAAGCAGGATAGGAAGACTAACATCAAAAATACATAAATTCTCCAAATTCTCTGTGTAATATGATTCCAATAAAAATACCAACAGGACTTTATTCTTCAATTAGACAAGGTGATCATAAACTCATATGGAAACATAAACAAGGCAAGAGTAGTCAGGAAATTTCTGAAAAACTAAAAGGAGGAGGAATTAGCTCTATCAGATATTAAAACATATTATAAAACCTAAATAGAGTAATTTGATGCTGATAGAGGAGAGATGTAACACTGACATAACAGATTAGAAAATCTACTAGTATGAACTAACATAAATCAGTAGGGAAAAGATGAACAATTAAGTAAGTGGTATTGGATCACTTGGTCGTCATCTGGAGAAATATGTTGTCACTAAGATTTTACACACAAAATGGTCAAACTCAGGAAAAATGAAATCATTAAAATGCTACCAAAAGAAAAATGGGAAAATTACTTATAAGGTGAAGCTGTAAATATTTTTCTAATTAAGATACAATACACTAAAGCCATAAAAGATGAAGACATTTTCCATATTTTCAATTTTTTAAGAAATTTAAAATTTCATTTAAAAACTATGAACATCACAAATAATGACAAACTGAGGAAATATATTTGCAACTTTTATCACAAATGGTCAATTTTCTAAAGGAGCTCCTACAAGATCAATAGAAGACTAATAATCTAATAGAAAAATGGGTGGTCCTTATATAATTTCCTACTTGAAAAAGTTTTGAATCAACTATTACTTTTTCAAAAGAGTAAATAAAATATTAATATAAATATAAAGATCACTCTGGCTACTGTTTAAAACGTATCTTCACCAAAACTCTTACACATGGAGATTGACTTGTACAAGTGAGTGTTTTGCGGCAATGGAGGAAAGTATGCAACTTTCACAGCTGAGTTGGCAGTGTGAAAATCAGCGCATAGCAGGACAAGAAGGTGATCCAGGAAGTGACAAAACAACCGTTCACAACCACCATGCCCCAACTGCCCCAATAATTCACACAATAGAAATTTTAGGGAAAGTTTTAGAGGTCTATGGGAGCATTTTAGGAAGTTTTCTTTAGTTCTTGGGAGGCAAGGTGACCCCAGCAAACGTTAGCGATACTAGAGGACGAAGTGAACTGTAGCCAGGAAGCCTAGTCTCAAATGTGTCTGAGATGGCTAATGTGACTCTGGGCCTGTTTCTTCCCATTCACAAAATGAAATGATTGGCGATCGTAATCCATGTTTGTATCCTCAGGATGCAGCCCAGGGCCTGGCACTGGAAAGTACCTCAATAAGCATGAGTTCCTTCACTTACCTTTCTCATTCTGAAATAGTTTGTTTTCCATCCCAAATTCACCCACATCGTAAAAAAGTGAAGACAGGTATCTTAGTTGGGACTTGATTCTACTACACATAACAGAAAACCCCAGTAATAGGTTTTAAACAAATAAAAAAAGAATTGTCTCTCATGTTAAAAAATTCCAGATCTGGGCCAGCCTTGGTGACCTAGTGGTCAAGTTTGGCACACTCTGCTGTGGCGGCCTGGGTTCAGTTCCCAGGTGTGGACCTATCCCACTCATCAGCAGCCATGCTGTGGCAGAGGCTCACACACCAAAAGAGGAAGATCGGCAACAGATGTTAGCTCAGGGGGAGTCTTCCTCAGCAAAACCAAAACCAAACAAAAAAACCCAGATTGTGATCCTTCCCTACCCTTCAGCTCTCCCTCTCAATCTAAAAAATAAAAAAATAAAAAAAAGAGATCCAGATATAAGAAGACCTGGGTTGGCATGACAACTCCATTGGAATAATCAGGACTCAGGTTCCTATCTTTCTTCCCACCAACCTAGTACACATCTTCCACTATCAAGTCAATTTGTGGTTCCAGATGGTTGTTGGCACTTCAGCCATTAAATCCATGTTCTATAAATGCAGGGCAAAAGGAGATAGGTGGAAAAGTAACCAAGACATCTAGTCTACTACAGTAGCCAAGGGTCTGGCAATTGTCTTACTTTAGGAGTACCTGTGTTCAAGCCCTATCTCCATTTTGCATTTAATGCTTTTAATTTCTTGGAAAGGGGTATGAAAATAATGACTTTTACCTTTTCCAGAATCATAATAGAGTCCTTCTGTGAGGATTTATGAGCCAATGTATGTCAAGTTCTTAACATAGTGCTTGATATATAACAGAAGGCAATTGTTATTCTTATTATTTTATTATTATTATGACCATCATAATTATTAATAAATAATATCACAGGGATCTCAAGAATTCCAAATAAACTGTGGGTGTGAATATCCTAGTGAAAATATACATTTGGCTATTAATCTGTTTTTCAGTTGAGAACTTCCTGAGGAAGCCAAATCCAGTTCTCTCTTCTTATACCTCTGCATTTTTAGAAAATTCAAAGTAGTTACAGGAACAATTTTGGGAATATGTGGTAAAAAATTTGGTTTTGCTTTCAATATTACTTGATCCTCATTAAGCCAGACCTACGCATACTAAATTAGAAAGAACTTCAAAATACAGTAACTGATAAAAGTAAGATATCAAAGCTGTATGTTAGTACCATTTATTTATGCTATCTAACTATAAAATGTATCGAATGATCTCTAAAAGTACCCAAGAAACTGGTAAAAGAGATGACCTTGGGAAGACGAAGAAGATGACTGGGTAACAACTGGAAAGGGCTATACCCTTTTGTTCATTTAACATAGAAAGCCCAGGCTAAGACAGATAGCTTCCTTATTATTCCCCTGGGATAATAAGAGTGGGTATTTTTTTAGTTCACATTTTCATGGGAAAAAAATTTATTTATTTTATAGGTAGAATAAATCCCTTTTGAAAAATGTATAAATACGAAATACTTACCCACTTAGCAATTGGACACCCATGAGAGCTCTTTCCTTCTTTTCCAGTATACACTACTATTTCTATCCTTACTGCGTTTCCTTTTTGACCATACCTGAGTAGAAAACACAGTGAATGGAAAATAATTGCAACATACACTTTTAACATCTTAATGTGCATATGACATAGATTTATAGAAGTACAAAAATCAAATACTCCTCATAATTTACTTTTGTTAAAAATTTATTTTGCGTGGCAGTTATTTTTATTTGTTATCCAGTTCTGTTTACTTATCTTTAAGATCACTGTTAAAAAAATGGCCTGGCTCCAAAACAAGCAAAAGGAATGTGAATGCGGTGTTGACAAAGATAATTCGAACTATTCTACTACATACAACAATATTAAAATAAGTATTTCTGAATTTAACAAAGACAGCCTTACTTTGTGTCTTGTTGAGTGCCCAATGGCTCACGTGATGGGTGACTCAGCAGGGGCACCAGGACACTAAGCTTTTCCTGGGCCCTAAGAAACATCCAACTCATACTCCTGAAGGCCATTCATCTCATGTTTGTTCCAGAGACAATTCTCTGCATTGAGTCAGATCCGCAATCATGAATGATTTAACAGGGAAGCACATCTCCTCACCTATTCTCCATGATTTCCCTGACAGCAGCAACACTTGGTCCTGCCCCAAGGTGTGTATAATATGGGCCTTTGTCTTTTTGTATAACTCGATCTGTGGAAGGAATAAGATTATTAGACCCAAAGCCTTACAGAATTGCAGAGGGGCAAGGAGGAGCTATTTTTAATAATTTGATTTTTTTTTTTCAATTCAGAACAATGAATCTTGACAAGGTTTTGGTAAGCTTTAATGATTAAAGTCTAGGACAATAGGCCCTGGAATTTAATTTGTTCCTTTCTTTCTGATCCTAACTAATTCATTCTTCCTCTAAGAATCAGAGGAGGAAAAAGATATTTTAAGATGTGGGTCATATTTATTCTCCTATCTCCTGCTTTAAAAAAAAAAACCATAATAATTGAGGTGCAAAATTAGAATTTATCCAAGAGCAATACATCTTAAAAGCTTGGCCTCAGAATCGTATAAAAATTGAGCCCAGCAACTGCACTGCTAAGAATTTATTCTACTATACACTCGCACAATTACGTATTTATAATGCAAATACACAGAAAAATGTTCCTTGTTACATTTATTTGTAATATCAAAAGAAAAAAGAGAGAGAGAAACACCCTTAATATCTGCCAAGAAGTAGTAAGTTTAATTAGGGGATGTTTATATAGTGGAATACAATAAAGGTATAAAAACAATGATATTTACAAACACTGGGAAAAATCTAAGATTTCACCCATTAAGTTAAAAAAGCAAGTTGCAAAAATAGTATGTTTTAAAAGACCTAAACTTTGTAAATTGGAAAGAAAATTACAATCAGCAATAATGTCAATTCATATAGAAAAACTGTAACAGAGGTTTAAATTTAGAGAAGGGGACTGTAAGAAGAGGTTTGCATCATATTTCTGTACCATTTGAATTTTTTGAGTGTGAATTCTATATTTCTTAGAAAACAGTATTTTTAACTTGGCCTATTAGAATCATGTCTATGCAGCAAAAGCAGTCCTAAGAGGGAAATTCATCGTAATACAGGCTCACCTCACTAAACAAGAAAAAGCTCACGTAAGCAACCTCAAACGACACCTAACAGAACTAGAAAAAGAAGAACAAACAAAGCCCAGAGTCAGTAGAAGGAGGGAAATAATAAAAATAAGAGCAGAAATAAACGATATTGAAACAAAAAAGACAATAGAAAGGATCAATGAAACAAAGAGTTGGTTCTTCGAAAGAATTAACAAAATTGACAAACCCCTAGCCAGACTCACCAAGAAAAGAAGAGAGAAATCGCAAATTAATAAAATCAGGAATGACAGAGGAGAAATCACAACAGATACCAATGAAATACAAGAGATCATAAGAGAATACTATGAAAAACTATATGCCAACAAATTGAACAACCTGGAAGAAATGGACAAATTCCTAGACTCCTACAATCTCCCCAAACTGAATCAGGAAGAAATGGAGAATCCAAATAGACCAATCACAAGTAAGGAAATAGAAACGGTAATCAAAAACCTCCCCAAAAACAAGAGTCCAGGACCAGACGGCTTCTCTGGAGAATTCTACCAAACATTCAAAGAAGACTTAATACCTATTCTCCTCAAACTGTTCCAGAAAATTGAGAAAGATGGAGAACTCCCTAACACATTCTATGAAGCCAACATCACTCTGATCCCCAAACCTGACAAGGACAACACAAAGAAGGAGAACTACAGGCCGATATCACTGATGAACATAGATGCAAAAATCCTCAACAAAATTTTGGCAAACCAATTACAGCAATACATCAAAAAGATTATACACCATGATCAAGTGGGATTTATACCAGGGACACAGGGATGGTTCAACATCCGCAAGTCAATCAATGTGATACACTACATCAACAAAATGAAAAACAAAAACCACATGATCATCTCAATAGATGCAGAGAAAGCATTTGACAAGATCCAACACCCATTTATGATAAAAACCCTCAGTAAAATGGGTATAGAAGGAAAGTACCTCAACATAATAAAGGCCATATATGACAGACCCACAGCCAACATCATACTCAATGGGCAAAAACTGAAAGCCATCCCTCTGAGGACAGGAACAAGACAAGGGTGCCCACTTTCACCACTCCTATTCAACATAGTACTGGAGGTGCTGGCCAGAGCAATTCGGCAGGAAAAAGAAATAAAAGGAATCCAAATAGGTAACGAAGAAGTAAAACTCTCGTTGTTTGCAGACGACATGATCTTATACATAGAAAACCCCAAAGAATCCACAGAAAAACTATTAGAAATAATCAACAACTACAGCAAAGTAGCAGGGTATAAAATTAACGTGCATAAATCAGTAGCATTTCTATACACTAACAATAAACTAACAGAAAAAGAACTCAAGAACTCTATCCCATTCACAATCGCAACGAAAAGAATAAAATACCTTGGGATAAACTTAACCAAGGAAGTGAAGGATCTATACAATGAAAACTACAAGACTTTCTTGAAAGAAATAGGTGATGACATAAAGAGATGGAAAAACATTCCTTGTACATGGATTGGAAGAATAAACATAGTTAAAATGTCCATACTACCTAAAGCAATATACAGATTCAATGCTATCCCAATCAGAATCCCAAGAACATTCTTCACAGAAATTGAACAAACAATCCTAAAATTCATATGGGGGAACAAAAGACCGCGAATTGCTAAAGCAATCCTGAGCAAGAAAAACAAAGCCGGCGGAATCACAATCCCCGATTTCAAAACATACTACAAAGCTACAGTGATCAAAACAGCATGGTACTGGTACAAAAACAGGTCCACAGATCAATGGAACAGAATTGAAAGCCCAGAGATAAAACCACACATCTATGGACAGCTAATCTTCGACAAAGGAGCAGAGGGCCTACAATGGAGAAAAGAAAGTCTCTTCAACAAATGGTGCTGGGAAAACTGGACAGCCACATGCAAAAGATTGAAAATTGACCATTCTTTTTCACCACACACCAAAATAAACTCAAAATGGATCAAAGACCTAAAGATTAGGCCTGAGACAATAAGTCTTTTGGAAGAGAATATAGGCAGTACACTCTTTGACATCAGTTTCAAAAGAATCTTTTCGGACACTGTAACTCCTCAGTTGAGGGAAACAATAGAAAGAATAAACAAATGGGACTTCATCAGACTAAAGAGCTTCTTCAAGGTAAGGGAAAACAGAATTGAAACAAAAAAACAGCTCACTAATTGGGAAAAAATATTTACAAGCCACTTATCCGACAAAGGGTTAATCTCCATAATATACAAAGAACTCACACTGCTTAACAACAAAAAAACAAACAACCCGATCAAAAAATGGGCAGAGGACATGAACAGACATTTCTCAAAAGAAGATATGAATATGGCCAATAGACACATGAAAAGATGTTCATCATCGCTAATCATCAGGGAAATGCAAATCAAAACTACACTAAGATATCACCTTACCCCCGTTAGATTGGCAAAAACATCCAAAACCAAGAACGACAAATGTTGGAGAGGTTGTGGAGAAAGAGGAACCCTCATACACTGTTGGTGGGAATGCAAACTGGTACAGCCACTATGGAAAACAGTATGGAGATTTCTCAAAAAGTTAAAAATAGAAATACCCTATGACCCAGCCATCCCATTACTGGGTCTCTATCCTAAGAACCTGATAACAGATATCTCAAGAGTCCGTTGCACCCCTATGTTCATCGCAGCATTATTTACAATAGCCAAGACGTGGAACCAGCCTACATGCCCAGAAACTGATGATTGGATAAAGAAGATGTGGTATATATACACAATGGAATACTACTCAGCCATAAAAAAAGACAAAATTGGCCCATTCACAACAACGTGGATGGACCTCGAGGGCATTATGTTAAGCGAAATAAGTCAGTCAGAGAAAGACGAACTCTATATGACTCCACTCATAGGTGGAAATTAGTATATTGAGAAGGAGATCTGATCGGTGGTTACCAGGGAAAAGGGGGGGTGGGGGGAGGGTACGGAGGGGGAAGTGGTGTACCCACAACATGACTAACAAAAATGTACAACTGAAATCTCACAAGCTTGTAATCTATCATAACATTAGTAAAAATAAATAAATAAATAAATAAATAAATAAAAAGCAATAAAAAAAAAAAAAGAATCATGTCTAACTGGAATCACTGGGGAATGCATTTCTGGCCATTGTATATCTTACACCAAAAGGTCATTATTTAAGTATTATGATTGGACATCAAATATAACACAGGATTACTTCTGTGGCTTCTTAAGCAAGACATATTTTAACTTATTTTTGATCATCTAGAGCAGTGGTTCTTAACCAGGGGCAATTATTCCTAAGGGGACATTTGGCAACATTTTTGGTTGTAACAACTAGGCAGACGGTGTGTGTGTGTGTGTGTGTGTGTGTGTTACTGATATCTAGTGGGTAGAGGCCAGGGATGCCACTAAACAGCCTACAATGCATAAGACAATCCCCCTACAACAATTATTCCACCTAAAATGCCAATAGTGCTAAATTTGAGGAACCCTGATCTAGAAGTTAATTACTCTTCTTTTGCTAGAACATAATAACCTCCGTGGAAATCCTTTACCCTTAGATATGATGCTCCCACTTGGGATGATTTCTGAGTGAAATCTGCTTTTTTGTTTCTCTTCTTTATGTTCCCACTTCTACAAAATGAGCACAATAACCTCACACGTAATGATCATAGGAAAACACGTAAGTGACAGTATATAAAGGAGCTCCAGGTCCACTGCAGATATTCAATAAACTTTGAAAGCATGACTGTCTCAACTCCTATGCTGTGACTAGTTAGTATGTACAAAGAAAGGGTCTTAAAACTAGACCATCATCCCCTTGAAACTATGCACGCAGGGAAATTAGGCTAGCTCAGGTGCATACATTTTAATGGTATTTTTAATTAGAGATATTTTTTCCACTTGTAATGACATTCAGAAAAATACTGTCCCTTTTTTACTTAAGATGTTTAAAGCAACAGAGGATGGAAGTTATAAACATAGGCTCTGATGTTAAGTCTCCCAGTCTCTGAATTCCAGTTTAGTCACTTACTAGCTGTGTACTTCTGTGACTCAGTTTCCCCAGTTGTAAAATAGGGATAATAAGCCTCCCCTTTGTAGGCTTGTTGTGAATATAGCAACTCAAGAGCATGGCAGAGTATCAGGTTTGCAGTAAAAGATCTGGAATAGGAGACATTATCATTATTATACTCTTCTGTCTGGGGCCCAAGAACCTCTCATTCTCCCAATTCAACCCCATTCAGACAGCATTGTCACCCTTTCCAGATGTGAGATCCTTCTCAGAAAAGCCCATCCTTGTGCCTGGCACATGGTTGGCTGTCAAAATTGTGTGTTGAATGGTGAGTGGAGAAATGGAAGAATTCATTTCAGAATTTCAAATGTACTTTGGATAATCAAGAACTAAGTCATTGCTATATTTCACTAATTTTTCTACTGTGGTTAAAAAAATCAGAATATACTTCATCCTTCTGAACAATCCTTAAACTGCCCATTCTGGAAGAATCACCTGCTTTTAGTAAAAGGATTGCCTTTGCTCAACGTAAATCTGGAGTCTTTGTGATTTGGGGCCATATTTTAAGTAAGACTGTTTTAATAACTAAACTTATCTGGAGTCAAAACAGGTTATTTCACAAATTCTGTCCTGTCCTAAGTTATATGAAAGCTGAAATATGGGGCTTCAAGAAGCTTCACAGACTTTAATGACACAATCTATTTAATCTCTCTACTTTTCACAGCTATATTAGAGAAACAAATATCTTCTTATATTTGAGAACTTAGGTGAAATTTGACCACAGACAGTGACTAATCAGTACAGGATTCAAATTAAACTTCCACAAGTTTCAAATATTGAGCAAATTTCAGATAAGGCCTGCCTGAGAATCTTTACTCCAGCAAGATTTTCTCAGGGCTTTTGACATACTATAAAACTTCTAATTGTTAGTTTCTGAATGTTCTCTTTCAATGACTCCTAAGCACAAAATACATAAATACATGAGTAAGAAACCAGTCCATGACTCAGCTATTTGCACAAACCTAGTGGGTTTTTTTTTTGAAAGAGGAAATCAATATTTATTCAATATCTTAAAACTCCAAATAATTTGCAAATTCTTCAAGTGGCCAAGATTAAGGAATTTTTGCATGTATGAGCACACCGTTTATATGAGAGCATGGAAGCACCAGGACTAAGAAATAAACCAACTGCAGTTCTTCACTGGGGTAGCAATTATACGATCCCTTTAGTTATTGGTTAAGTTGTACGTATATCTTACATTCTCTGTATGCATGCTATACCTCACAAGAAAAAAAAATTTTTTTAAACAAAATGCTGACAAGTTGACATTCTTTTGAATATAGGAAGAATAAAGTGTAATAAAGTATTAAGGGAACTCATTCTTATGATATGCACAATAAACAACTTGACAGACTTTTGGCCCTGAGAGAAATCAGCAACTTTCCCAATTGAGAAAATTTCCAAATTATGACCTGAACTTTCCATTTATCTGAGCAAAATCAATACAAGTCCCACAGAAAAAAAGAGTATAGAATTATTTACTCAATCCAAGCTCAAATACGAATGGGGCAAAAATGCCAGATATATAAGACACACCATAACTTGACTTGATCATGACTTGAGGCAATTAATGCAAATAAATGAAGAAGAAATGCACACGCAGACACTTACCAAGACAGTTGCAGGTTGGCAATTCGGAATCTTTCGTTGTGGACACCAGGTTTTTTGTAGAATTAGTAAAGAAGGTCATGGCGTAATCATTAAAACTTTTCTGTGCACTGTCTACTGGGGAAAATTCTGATACTCCAACACTAGATGAACAGACATCCTCTTCACTTTTGGTAGAAACCACTGTAATTCCACCTGAACATACCACATTTACATTCCTGAGAATTTGTGCTGGGTCCGGTAATGGGGGCTCATGAGAGATACCAGGCAATGTTGGCAGTCTCTGATGCATCAGTTGGTCTTTAACATCCTGCTGGAACTGTGTTTGGTCATCGCCAGCCATCGCATTAGCACACTGGTTAGCTGGAGAGGAGGGCTGGAGTACAGGGTAAGCTTTCTGATCGACATTCACTGTTGGCTGTACCTGAGAATTATAAACTTTTTCTGTAAACGCCTGCCCATTGGATTCTGTTTTTAACTGGGATATGGGGAGAGAATCCAATGGTTCAACCTTCATTATTTTTTCCTGTGCTAATTCAGGATATCGCTCAAATTTTATCTGAGCAAGTGGAGGAAATAATTTTTTGTGTTCTAATGCTGAACTCGTTTGGGTCAGTGGTTTCCATACTTTGGTTAGGGGAGGAATTTTTCCCAAGAGAATAGGAAAATCATGTGGACCAAATTGACCAAATCTTTGAAATTTAGAGGCTATCCAAATGTCATGTAACTTGCTATACTGATATGACAACTGTTCCTGCTTTTTCTGGTCATTTTCTTGACAGCTTATAACTGCAGGCTTCTTTTTCCGCCGATCTCTTGATGGGGTAGATTTTGTCTTTTTCTGGGTTGTGTTCTTTTGCTTTGTTAGTGATAAGCCATGATTATTTTGTATACTGGACGGTGGTTTCTGTTGTATTGTGCCCTTCTCCTGACTATACTTTTGCTGTACATGCTGGACATTATATGCAACATGGCTTGTTGGTGTACTTTCAACTTTTTTGTCCTCTGGTTTTCTATAATTGAATTTAATTATTGATGCAAGCTGTGTTAACTGTGTTGCAACATCTTCCTCTATTTTACTGTGAACTGTATCTTGACATGATGGATCATCCTTTGAGTCCAATTTTTTACTGCTGTCCAGTGACTGGTTACAATACCCCAATTTATTACTTGTTGGTGGCAACTGATGCAAATTCTTGGAACAATTGTCAGGAGTAATTTTATCACAAGCAACATTCTTATTGGTGTCAATTTTAGATGAATTTGAATTTGGTATAAAAAGAGATATTGAATTTGTGATTTTTGAACATTCCGGTGACTTTGTGGATGCTTGGTTAGGAGACAAGCTATTGTGTGACTTTGAAATGATGTTTTGGCCATTGAACACCACTGTGTTGCATGAACTTTGCTTTTCCAAAGATGGACAATGATGAAGGCTTTGTGGCTCCCCTTGTAAGTTTGTATCTTGGAGGTCTTTTCTTACAGAATAGAGGATAGCTTTACAACTGTTAAGCAAACTAGCTGTTCTCTGCTCTGTTTCTTCATCCTTTTCTGACTTCGATGGTGAGGAATTTTCTGAAGGGGCTTCTGATAGTTGAGTCAGAGCTTCTATGGCTACCACTTGTTCCAGAGTTAATCTCCTGTCTTTCATTAGGGATAGAAGACTTGGTTGAACTGGAGATCCATCTTTTGGTTCTTTACTTGGTATATTTTCTAGAGATTTTGGTTGCTCACTTCCGTTAGTTGTACTGGCATGACTATTTAAGT
This sequence comes from Equus przewalskii, assembly GCF_037783145.1. NCBI lineage: Eukaryota > Metazoa > Chordata > Mammalia > Perissodactyla > Equidae > Equus > Equus przewalskii. The sequence continues at coordinate 57,078,712 of NC_091831.1, read as the reverse complement.
TGAAGTTTGCAGAATCTGAAAAAGACTTGCAGTTAAAGCCAGGCTTCTGGAAGACTAAAACATTACTTCTCCCTTTAAGATGATCACAGCTCGCACTAGTAGCAATGGAGCTCATGGCATTGTTATGATTTGCAGTGTCTTTCAGGAATTTATAGGAATTGTTTTCAAATGCCTTGCCAAATTCTTCAATATTGAATTTTTTAAAAGACACATTTGTTTCAGTTGATAAATAGTGTACATTTTTAATGCCATTTCTTACAGTTTGTGCAAACAATTTTTGAGGTTCAAGGAGGTCAGTAAGTAGGACTTTTTTCCTGTCACCATCAGAGTTTTTCAGTTTTTCAGCTTCTGTCACAATTGCCTTAAACTCTCCTTTTACATGATCAGTTAAATGTGATTTCTTGTTTTGCGTCCACTTCTCCACTTCAACACCTGTCATGCTTTCTTCATTTTTAGTTACATTTTCAAGGGGATGTGGGTTCAACTCCAATCTTTGTTCTTCCCCATGACCACATCTGCTGTATTCCATGGATTCTGACTTGGGGCCATTTACTGGTTTGTTGTCAAAATCTGCCTGTAAAATAAACAATGAAAGTATTCATATTATCTACTTAAATAGCTGAATAAGAGCTCTAGGAATTTTAAAATTTAACAGCATCTATAAAGAAATCCCTGAAAAAATACTTCTACTTTTCACATGTTCAGAGAAGTCACATAATACCAATAAGTAGTGTATAGGAAGAAAACAAAAAAGAGAAGTAGAAACCACCATAATCCCATGCCTGCTAATTTTTTTTTTTTTTTTTTTGAGGAAGATTAGCCCGGAGCTAACATCTGCTGCCAATCCTCCTCTTTTTGCTGAGGAAGACTGGCCCTGAGCTAACATCCATGCCCATCTTCCTCTACTTTCTATGTGGGACGCCTGCCACAGAATGGCTTGCTAAGCGGTGCCATGTCCGCACCCAGGATCCGGACCAGTGAACCTCGGGCTGCCAAAGGGGAACGTGTGAATTTAACCATTGTGCCGGCCCCATGCCTGTTAATATTCTGATATATTCATTTGTTTTTACAAATAAATTTTACAAGCATTTTTACAATGGTACCATTCAATGGGCAATATCGATTATTGTAATGCAAACTACTGAAGTAGAACATAAACACAGAAAAACGTACAAATCATAAGTATCTAGCTTGTTGAATTTTCACAAAATGAACACTTGTGTACTCAGATCCTATCCAAGAAACTCCTGTTTAGTGATCACTTCACCAAACGGTAACCATTGCTCTGACGTCTATCATAGATGTCTTTTGCTTATTTGCAAACTTTACATAACTCACTTCCTTTTCTCAGAATTATATTTGTGAGATTCATCCATGTTGCTAAGTATACTTGTAATCTATTGATTGAATATATTACAATGTATTTATCTATTTTACTATAGATGGACATTTGAGTTATTTTTAGTTTTTGGCTATTACAAGTACACTGCTATAACCTATTAACTGTTCTCTTTTGGTGAACATATAAACACATTGGGTGGAGTGGAAGTGCTGGGTCAAAGGAAGTGTGTGTATCCATATATACCTTCAGCTTTAGTAGACAGGCCAAAGAATTTTCTAAAGTGATTATCAATATACACTCCCACCCGTAATTATTTGAGCTCCAATTGTTCTTATTATTAACCTTCTTATTAACAGTGAGTATTTTCTGCCTTTTCACTTTACCCATTCTAGTGAGTGGGGAATGATAGAATCTTTTAAAAAATTTTTGAGATGAAATTCCCATAAAACAAAACTAACCATTTTACCATTTAAAATTGTACAATTCAGTGGCTTTTAGTATACTCACGATGGTGTGCAACAACCACCTCTATCTAAGTCCCGAACATTTTCATCACCCCTAAGAGAAACTGTGTACCCCTTAAGCAATCACACCCTATTCTGCCCCTAATCTCTATTTTTCAAAACCTTGAAACAGCTCACCCAAAATTCTATCACAGGAATTGAGACAGTAGGGGCATTTCCACTGATGTCAGGAGCAAAGAGAAAGATAATACTGTACTACTAATATTTAACATGGCTCCAGAGGCTCTAGTCAGCATCTCAAGGAGAGAGAAACATAGATACCAAAAACTAGGAGACTTCTTGCTGAATGAAGATGATACAACTGTTGTTGAATTTTCTCAAAAATTTTCCATAGAAAAATCAGGAGTATTGTCTAAAAAAGTGAGTCAGAGTTCAGGAGGGCAATAGTTACATTCAGAATATAAAATATGTAAACATCACCCAACTGTATAATTAAACAATTTTAGTCGAAATAAACTATATCTAATTTCTTGATCAGGATACAGGTTACACAGTTTATGTTCAATTTGTTAAAATTCATCAAAATATACAATTATTGTATATATGTTTTTTCTGTACATTATATTTCAGCAATAACTTTTAAAAAGCAAATCTGAAATAATAGCCAATATTTTTAAAAAAGCAATAGTATAAAAAAATTGTAATATTAAAAAGCAAAATTTTTTAACATACAGGGTAAATAAATGAATTAGACTGAACTCAAGAATATTTAATAATTTATTATTAAAGTGTTGGCATTTCTAAGCAGCGGAGAAAGTATCAATTTCTTAATGACACAAGAGGGAAATTTGATCATAACATGCAACAAAAATTCTAGATATATTAATAATTTAAATACAAAAAAGATGTAAGAATAAGAAAATTTAGAGGGGCTGGCCCCATGGCCGAGTGGTTAAGTTTGCGCTCCGCTGCAAGCAGCCCAGTGTTTCGCTGGTTCGGGTCCTGGGTGCGGACATGGCACTGCTCATTGAGCCACGCTGAGGCAGCGTCCCACATGCCACAACTAGAAGGACCCACAACGAAGAATACACAACTATGTACCGCGGGGCTTTGGGGAGGAAAAAAAAAGGGAAAAAAAATAAAATCTTTAAAAACAAAAAAGAAAAGAAAAGAAAATTTAGAAAGTAGGAATCTTCCAAAGCAAAAGTAAAAGGTGAGGCCTCATAAAGGACAAGATAGACTTCTCTGATTACATATAATATTAAAAATTTTAAAAGCAAAAACACCATAATATAGTGCTTTTCAAATTGCTGATCATAATCCATGAGTCCCAATACCAGTTTAGTGCTTTGCGACAAGTGGGTTTTTTTAATGGAATAGTAAAGAAAAATAAGAGTACACTACATTTAGTAAAGATAAGTATTACTGTGTAAATTTTTCTTTTCTTTTCTTTTTTTGAGGAAGATTGGCTCTCAACTAACATCTGTGCCCATCTTCCTCTACTCTATATGTGGGATGCCAGCCACAGCATGGTTTGATAAGCGATGCTAGGTCTGTGCCTGGGATCTGAGCCCACACACTCTGGACCGCCAAAGCGGAGAGCAAGAACTTAACCGCAGCGCCACTAGGTCGGCCTCACGATGCAAATCTTCTATGTATGCGTTTGTATGTGTCTGTCACCGAATCACAACAGAAAATGTATTTATTTCTTGATATGTGTAGCTGTCAAAAAGGTAGAAGAAATAATGCCATAAATAAATTCAAAAGTCAAATGATAGACTGGGAAAATATTTGCAATACATGTAAAGAGTTACTACTCAATGTAAAGAACTCCCACAGGAAAGGAAAAGGAAAATGACTCAATAGAATAGTCAGGAAAGGACAGGAATACGCAATATCAATTAAGTGGAAACCAAAAGTTGTTACCAGAAGACAAACAAATGAAAATAAATGTAACTTTTTCATCCATCCAAATGGCAAAAATAAAAAAGCAGAAATGTATGTAAGTGAATTATAATAGAACATAACATTTATACTAGAGAAGTATGAATTAAACTCCCATATGTGCTTACTGTGAAATAACATGAAGCCATTACTCTATGTATCAATCGAGTGATTGTATGCCAAGATATCCATAATCTATCATTAACCCAAATAAGCTGTAGATGAGATGTTATCCCTTTTCATTTAAAACACAGAAGCGGGCGGCCCAGAGGTGCAGCGGTTAAGTGCACACATTTCCCTTCGGCGGCCCGGGGTTCACTAGTTCGGATCCCTGGTGCAGACATGGCACCGCTTGGCACGCCATGCTGTAGTAGGCATCCCACATATAAACTAGAGGAAGATGGGCACGGATGTTAGCTCAGGGCCAGTCTTCCTCAGCAAAAAGAGGAGGATTGGCGGCAGATGTTAGCACAGGGTTAATCTTCCTCAAAAAAAAAAAAACCAAAAATACTAAAAAAATAAAACAGAAGCATTTGTTTAGCACACACAAAAAGCTGGTAGCATAAACACAAAATGTGAATAGCAGTTGCCGACGGAAAATAGAAGTGAGGAAAACGGGAGTCTTTTTTTTTTTTTTACTTGATGCTTTAAATTTTATAGGTGTGCATATCCGATACACTGGGACCTCAGTGTCTACATTCCTCTACAGAGAAGATCTTGAGATCCTTTAAAGATTTATGTGTCAAAAGCATAAGACATTCTCATTAACTAACGAGCTTGATTAAAAATTGACCTTTATTATTCAGTTATATCTCATCTGGCTTTTTTAAAAACACTAGGTATCACAAGTCTATAAATACACAAAAACATGCTCTACACACTGCCAACTACTAAATCTAGACTTTAAGAAAACAATTTAATGGATGAGATCTCAGCAGGGGATAGTAAGATTTTTTTTTCTGTTCTGTAACCTCAGAAATGACTCCTGAACTCTTGCAAACACATTCTACTAAATGTAATATTGGGTGTGGGTGTACATGCACATCCGCTAATGGTTACTCTTGTTCAGCTACTTGTTGCTCTTGGTGAAATTGAGAGTGGGCAGAGCAAACAGATTTACCACTACTGGGCAAAAAAAAACAAGTGCAGGCCTTGTCAAAAGTCAATCAGCAAAACAGATGAATTGTATGGTACATGAACTGTATCTTAATAAAGCTGTCACACACACACACACACACACGCACAAAGTGAAACAGCATGGATTAGAGAAAAAGCAATTTTAAAAATATACAGCATTGTCTTATTTTTAAAAAGATACATCTAAATAATGTACAAAACTAATTGTTTTTAAATAGAGGTGTTGAAAAGAAACCAATCTAATTGCCATTAGTGGTTAATCTTGAACACTAAGACGGAGGGAAAGAGAGCAATCCTTGGTAATCGTGTGACCCAAGAGATGCCACCTAGCCTGAACTTCAGGTCAGAGATAATATGACTGAAGTCATTAGCACCATCTATCACAAAGAGAGAGCACTAACAATTTCATTATAATATAATTCATATATAATTCAATATAATACATTATAATTTAAAGAATGTTAGTTGTGTAATACATTCCTTACTTGCAATTACTCATTTAATCCTCACTACAGTGTTGAGGTAGACACTGAGAAAAGGTATTCAACTTTAAGACAAATGCAAACCAAAATGACATAGATAACATTTTTCATATATCAGAATAGCAAACATCAAAAAGTTTGACCACCTAGGCCCTTGGGGAAGCCTGTGGGGATATACACTCTCACATAATGCTGACGGGAGTGCAAAATGGTGCAACCCCTCTGGAGGGCAATTTGGTAATAATTATCAAAATTACAAATGAAACATCCTTTGATACAGCAATTTCACTTTTGGGAATTTATCCTAGTTATACCTGTACATAATTACATATGTTTTAACAGCTTTGTACATTTTAAGAAATAACTGAAAATACTCAAACGTCCATCTGAAGCAGACTAACTCGATTGTGGTATCTACATAACATCTAGGAGCTATAAAAAAGAATAAAAAAAATTCCATTGCTAACAGGCAAAGATGTCCAGGTTATATTATGTCTAAAAAAAAAAAAGAGGATATAGAATCTGTATATGGAATATTTCTTTTTGTATAAAAAGTATGGGGAAATAATATATATATTCATATTTGCATAAAGAAATTCTGGAAGAATACAAAAGAAAGTAATACAAGTGGCAAGTAGGAAGAGGTTAGGAGCAACACTTAACAATGAGAAAACAGAAGGGGCTTGTGAACTATTAGACCTAGATTTGATTAAGTACTGTTTTGATTTTTAATATATTTCCTTTCAAATTAAACCAAAATTCATGAAGGTCTCTAACAGAAAGATTTCTAGGAAACAGTAAGTGAGAAAAGCTAAATGCAGACTAGTTTACATAGTATCAAATTACAAACAAATGAGAGCATGAGGAGAAGGGGAAGAGTATGTATGCATTTGTTGATACTCGTTTAAAACATTTCAGGAAGGTTACCCACAACTGCCAATATTTGTCTGCTAAAAACCGCACCCAGTAGTATGCTGATGAACATTTAACGATCAGCTTGGACAGTAAAAGGGAGGAAGCCCTGTTTTGTAGCATAGGCCAATTTTTGTGGTATAAATACATCCACCATGGTGGATTGGAAACTATTGATGTGACCACCTGAACAAGATTTGGGAAGAAACGTCCACAAGCAGCGAGCTGGAAGGAGCTGACTGCATCGGATCACTGAGGGCACTACTCCAAACTACTGCTTGAAATAGGCTCCACTAGCTACATTATGAATTTTTCTTTTTTAATGAAGATTTTCTTGGCATTCAATCTGCTCAGCTATAGTATACAGAGAACATCCATCTTGAATGCCAAAATATTTGTTAACATCATCTCTAAAGAGAAGCCGATACTCTGAAGGAAGTAAGGTGTTTCAAGAAATTTGGAATGTAACTTCAAGTTACATGCGCAACCTGGGGACACTAAACTCATGTCACCTGTCCACCTGAGTCTGTTCTCCTGCACCAGCCCCAACTTCTTCCCACTCCCTTCCTCTACTACTCTAAAAGGGCCCAAGGGTATCGTTTAAAAGACAGGAAGAGATTCAAAGTCCCCTAGTTCTTCGCCTTCCACTGTAAAGTCATCCCAAGACTATAGGTTGCTCTGGGCCATGCTCCTACCTACTCTGAACCAACAAGAATGCTGAACTCCTTAGATCAGATCTGGGTCCAACAGCTCCCAAGCCCCGTCCATTTCCTCATTTCTCCACATTCCAATCTTCACGATATTCTTACATCCACTCTTGCAGGAGCTCAAATGACATTGAGCAAAGTGATATTTTATTCTGAAATAACTACGCCCCTTGGACAGAATTTGATTGTAGCCCCTCCCAATACACACTTGCATTCCATACATGTTGGATTTCCTGTGTCAAGAAACAGGTGCTCTGATCACACAGGAAAAATAAAGCCTTTCGAAACCTGTTCAGACACATGGACCAACAAGAATATGACCTTCACTACAGATAGATCAGTGTTTCTCAACGCACTCTTCAGTGTTTGTTCACCCCCTACCCCAGGAGTCTTTTTAAACAGTTTTTCCCTAATAGCCCTAACCATGAAATTTTAATACCACAGATATAGTTGTGTATCTGTTATGTACTGTGGCCCCATTGTAACATCTAAGGTCTCCTCCCGCCCCCAAACCAATTTTCACCCCCTTGGAGGAAAAAGCAATGTAAAACACTAACAGGGAGAACGCGAGGAGCGGTCCACAAAGTACACCTAATCAGGAGTGACACTCTCAGGACCTATGCTGTCAACCTGAAAATGGAGTGTTTGGAGAAAAAATTCAGGGAGAACTACCGGTGCCTCCCTTAATGTTGACTTTAAGATGATGCAATCGTGCCCAATACCGCATTTTACCACCCACATTTCCTAAGAAGCAGCATGGAGATCAGCCCCTGCTCACAGGCACCACCGCACAATGCTCACACGTGTGCTTGCTAACAAAACCAAAGATCCACCAACGGAGACTCTGCAATAAACATTTAGCACACATACACACAAAAATCCTGCTTCAAAGGGGCCCTGCAAATCAGCTACCTTATTTTCCTAAAGCAGTGAAATTGTTTACTCCAGAATTCCAGCCATTAAGTTCTTTTTCCTTTTCTAGGCATAAAAAGAGAACGCCTACCCTACCAAACTCTGTAGCCCTAACATTCTTTGAGCTCTGCCTCTGATCTCTGTGTCTGCAGTTTGCCTACAGCCACCCAGTGAGGCCACTGAGGCAGGGCCGGGTCAGACAGCAGAGGCGGGGGCTAGGGGACTGGGGCTGCACTGTCCCACACCTGCCCTACCTTGATGCCGTAAGGCTTGATGGCTCTTCCACATCTGGGCCTTTCAGGAACCATTGCAGAGACTTCAGAAGTTTCCCAATTCTCTCCACCGGGTCCAGATCACTTTTCTATTCTAATTTTTTTTACTACTATCCCCAACAAAAACTCCACCTTCCTTTGGCCACAGGGTCTTAGAATCTTAAAGTAAATTCTTTCACTTGAGGGTGGGGAAAAGGAGGAGGGGAACTGGAGGGAGGGACAACTTCTATTTAATCAAAATACAGGTAAATTGAAGCCTGGTTCCAAATGCATACTACAAAACATGATTGACCTAAGAGTTAAACCTCCCTAGTCACAGGTGTCCTTGTCCTTGACCTCTTCTTCTGAAGCTGTGAGCCAGCAGAATTTATTCCCAGTCCAAAAACCTTTCAGATCCCAAATCTGCCTCAAACTATCCTACCAAAACCCCTCCACACTCAAATATCTTAAGTGGCTACCCTCAAGGTTGTAAGTGAGTTCTTAACCGTCAAATTCAATACCATAGACTTACCCTGCTCTTTGTAGACCTCCAAGGAAATTCTCAACAAAACTGGAAAATCAAGTCTCCCCTAGAGGGTCACTCTCACAGGTCTCTGTCCCTCAGCTGCAAGCATATCCCCCTGAGCCTGCTCCTTAGAGGATTCTAAAGCAAAACCCACTTAATTTTCATTCTTCACGCTTTCCATGAACAATCCTATCCACGCATAAAGTTAATAACCAACTCTAGTGTTCAGTGTTTTATTCTTTCTATTTTTTGTGTACTTTGTTTCACATAGTTTTAAGAATATGGGCTTTACTGGAATCAGACAAACTGGCTACTCTCCCAGCTCCACTGCTTGCCAACCATGCAGCCGAGAGGGAGTCCTTGATCCGTGAAGCCTCTTGGAATTCAGTTTCCTTAGGATAAATCAGGCCCAGGTTTATTGTGAGGATTAAAGGAAACAATGTATTTATATATATTGTTGGACCTTAATATGTGTGGAAATGAACTGACTGTTTAAGGGAAAAATACATATTAGGTAGTTTTTCCTACATGTCCTTAAACAAAAAAACCTGATAATTCCAGTCTCATGTCCACAATTAAGCAAATAATATTTATTAATAGCTGTTATTTATGTATTGAGCATTTATTACTTGCCAGGCATCATCATGAGCACTTTATAGGAATTATCTCACTTGAATTTCCTACTAAGTGTATTAATATGTCTATTCTTTTGATTAGGAAGTCTCTGAGAAGGTTCAGAAAGGTTAAGTAACTAACCAAAGTCAGATCAATACTCAGAGCCAGGACTCAAACCAGAGGTCTCTCTAACAAGGTCCTGGTGTCTAACGCCAAGACACTGTTGTACGAGTAATAATTTCAGCAGCAAGTGAGGATTAGCATTTATAATGAATTCCTTCAGTTACCAATATTTACCAGTGTTTACTGAACTAAGATTACCATAGATGCTTAGAACTTCAAAGAAAAACTATTCCCATGGTAATTTCTTTTCTTAGATTACGGGAATTATTATTTTTCTGTATCGACTGGCCAACTTTTATTCATCTGTTTGTGAGTTATCGCAGTGTAATATTCGGAATATTATCACTTATGTCCAAATTCAGTATGTGCACACTGGGTTCACTCCAAGTTATTAAGGAAAGTGGGTGAAATTAGAATCCAGTTTGTTTCTGAGGACGTGGTCAGAGGTCACTGTCTTTTCCCTCCAAATGTTCCTCGGCCTATAACCTTCCTTATTTCTGGATAACCTTAACATGGTTTACCTTTTTGCCTAGCTTTTTCCTCAAAATTTTCAGTTTCATATAGTTAGGAGAGTAAGATTCAGTGAAAACTTATTGGTATTAAATAATACCCTAATATGAATTGCCAAATTAATACAAAAAAAATTAAAAGAACACACAAATTGCAGGTTATTTAATCCAATCAAACAAGATTCAATCACACCAGCTTTACAAAAGCAGTTTATACTCACTCATACAGTCAAGGCTCATAATAGAAGGTAGGTTCCAAATCCCTTGCTTTTTTTTAAATGGCACTTAAATGCTCGTTAAGATGTCAGGAGATCTGTCCTATGGCAAATCCTGTTTCCCACCAGGGTTAGAGGCTAAACCTCTGTCAAGTCACCCTGCTTGGAATGCTCCCTCATGATCAAAGATAATACTCAAGGACCTTGCGTCACCTAACTCCATCCAGGAGGCCATCAGATATCTACTTGACTCATGATCCTTCAAGGCATCACTAAAGGTTTCAACTTTAAGTTCTTTCCACATTGCCCATGTGGCCTTGAGTCTCTAGTTTGTTCCTCCAATGTTTCTCCTTGAAGAAAAAAATAATGTCTATTTCTGTCTAGGCTTTCTAAGAACATAAGCTCCAAGAATACTGAGTATTTATTTAGCACTTAGCTGGTAATGATATGCACACATTCCTAACAGAAAAATGAGAGAGCATTCTGGAGCCAAAGTTTCAAGATCAGTAAATCTTTCCCTTCTAGGTCCTTCCCCACAGGCTATAATAAACTCAAGTCTTTTCTATTTTAAGAAAACGAAAGCTTCCACAAGTATTTAGCTCCCACCCTATCTCACTGCACCATTTTACAAAGAATGTCCAAATAATTGTCTGCAATCACCGTCTGTTACATACTCTTCCACCCATTATATTTAGGCTCCTACTCCTACCACCTCACTGAAACTGCCCATGATTCACCGATGTAGGCCAATAGCCAAATTCAGTGGACTTCCAGAATCTTTTGATACTACTGCTCACTTGTTTAAGATCCTCCCTTCAATTCTCCGCCCACCATTTCAGTCTCCCTTGCTGGCTTCTCTGCCCACTTATAAATGAGAAAGTCCCCGTTGCCTTCTCTCCAGTCTCCCCATATATCCACACACTTGCCTTCAGCCTACACTTATTTGCTGATGACTCCCGCACCAAGACAAGCTCTCTCCCCTGAACTTCAAATTTAGTCATCCACCAAGTGGACATCATCATTGGCAATTAAAACTCAACCATGTCTAAAAGTTAATGAGTTATCTCTCCTCCAAGCCTGCTTCAACCCCCAAACCCACTTAATAACTTACGAGTTTTCTCAAAAGTCTCCTATGTTCAAGATCCAAATTCAACCAAGTTCAGCAGAGTCTGTCTACTTAAAACCCCTTCCATTCATCCTGTGTTCTCTGTTCTTACTGTTTTGCCTCAGTGCAACCATTCAACAAATATTTATATAGAGTACCCATGACATGCTCTGGGCATGGTAACAGGAGACAAAAGGTACCAGCTTTTATGGAGTTCACATTCTAATGGTTGTCAGGCAACAAACATTTTAGGACCTAATCTTTCATCTCATACGCTTAGTAGATCAACCTCAGAATTGGGATTGGCTTCTAGTACACAGCACTCCCAAACCTTCATATAGTTATCAGGGAGCACTGTCCAATGAAAATACAACGTGGGCTACCGAAATAATTTTAAGGTTTTTTAGGAGGTATATATATATTTCAAAGTAGAAAGAAGCAGGTGGAATAAATTTTAATATATTTCTATTTAAGCCACCATATCAAAAATATTATTTCAACACGTAATTAGTATAAAAAATTATCAGAGTTTTTATATAAAGTCTACGCAATTCAGTGTATATTTTACACATAATGAGTGTCAATTCAATGCTAAATGTTCAATAGTTAAAGTAAAATGCAGTGTTACCAAAATAAAGTTGTATTTATTGGAAAAAATATTTCATTTTGCTTCAGTGTTAAAATTTAAGTGAATTAAAATCATAGAGTCAGTTTCTTAGTTGCAGTACCCAAATTTCAAGTGTTAGACAATGCAGTTATTTAAGGGGTTCATTTTAAATGCAAATCCCTTTGCTTTAGGCTGTATTCCACACTGCACCTGGCTAAACATCAACTTCCCCCTAGGGGTTTTAGAAAACCACAGAGTCTAAACTAGCCCCTGCATGGTTCCCTTAGGTCTGAAGGTAAAAACCCTATATAGATTCAAAGAGCAGCTCAGTAAGGGAAGCTGGGACCCACTAATCCCCAGAGCAAAATTCACATTTTTCACTCCAGCAAGCTAGGCCTCTAGTTCCTAGCCTTGGCCAAATTTTACTGAATGTCTCTTGCAACAACAGTCTCTCCCCCCCTCCCACCCGCAGCCTTGCTTCCTCTTGGCTATTTTAAGCGGCCCTGTCTTTTCTCAAGTAGCAACTTCAATGTAGAATGCCCCTTGGTCATTCAACCCTCCCCCATCCAATTTGCCCAAAAAACATCTATTCATCTCTGTGAAGTAGAAGAAAGGTGATCTGCAGAATCAAGTATTTAACAATCAGTCCCTCAGCTGGTGGAATCAAGTATTTCTTATCCTCCAGGCTCACAGATAAGATTGAACCCTCCTTCTTTTACTATCTCTGCACAGCTATTTATCATATCAATTGATTATGCTTTCTTACTTATTTGCAATGTCTCCTCATGCCGGACTTTAGTTCTCAGAGGACTAATCTTGGTGGTTGTCCTCTAGGCTCAAAAATGTGTGGTTTTATTCAGGGGACAAATGGGGAAATATAAGTATAGACTAGATATTAAATAATATTAGGGAATTGTAATAATGGTATGATGGCGTAGAATGCTCTTATTAAGAGATTAACCTTAAAGATGATACCTACAACTTTCCAATGGTTCAGACACATTCAAAAAGACAATTATTGAATTGAGATAATGGGTATTGCGGTGTTCATTGCATTATTCTCTGAACTTATTTTATGCCCCAAATTTTTCATTAAAAAATCTGGATATTTGGGGCCAAGCAAGTGGTATAGTGGTTAAGTTCATGTGCTCCGCTTCAGCGTGCCGGGGTTCACAGGTTCGGATCCCAGGCGCAGACCGAGCGCCACTCGTCAAGCCATAGTGGCAGCATCCCACATAAAATAGAGGAAGACTGGTACAGATGTTAGCTCGGCGGCAAGTTTATCTTACAGAATAAAAAAATGAATAAACATACAAAAGAATTTAAAAGAAAAAAGAAACACAGGTCTTGTATGTTGGCTTAATCTAGGGAGATTTTTCAACTCTGCTTGTATTCATTTGTAAATATTATTTTAAGAATAAAGGAATAGGGGCTGGCCCCGTGGCCAAGTGGTTAAGTTCTTGCGCTCCGATGCAGGCGGCCCAGTGTTTCGTTGGTTCAAATCCTGGGTGCGGACATGGCACTGCTCGTCAAACCACGCTGAGGCGGCTTCCCACATGCCACAACTAGAAGGACCCACAACTAAGAATATACAACTATGTACCAGGGGACTTTGGGGAGAAAAAGGAAAAAATTAAATCTTAAAACAAAAAAAGAATAAAGGAATAGACTCCTCTCCTTTCTAAATCCAATTTTTACAATACTTATTTTCAGAATGTGGCTCTTCTGGAACCAGATACTTTAAATGGCAAGTGTCCTTTTTGGTTAGGAAATTTTAGATGTACTTGTTGTTCTAGTCTTTTCTTGCCTCTTGAAAAAACAGTCTCCAGGACCTAACATCACTAGACTGACTCCTTTGTCACACACCACCCCTCAGTCTGTATACAACACTTCCCCCCTTAACCAGAGCTCTGGTCTTTTTCTGTCTAACTCCTCTTTTAATGCATGACTCAGTCTTAGCAAGTCAGGAAGAGAAACCAAGATAAGCAATTACAGGCAAAGTCATGAGGCTAAGAGGTACTACAAACCAATACAAATTCCCAAATTCCCATGGGTTTATTCTTTTTTTCCTCTTTTATTTCCAAAGATAACTACAGTGATGGAAATTTTTCCTTATCCTTCCTTGTTTATTAAAAGTAATAATTTTAAAATATTTCTGGATTTAGATTATTATTTAATGAGAAATTCACAAAAATGTTTATGGAAGGCTTGTTTGTACTGCATTGCAACAGCAAATATTTCAAAACAATACAGGACCGGGTGAATATAGGATGGTATGACATGTCTGTACAGTAGCATTCTAGGTACCCATTAAAATATCATGTATTGAAATGGCAAAAGATCCAAAACGTATGAAAAGAGCAATTAAAAAAGAACAAATGATACAGTCTTCTGTGTGTGTATGTAGGGAGGGTTGAGGAGAGGTATCTGTCTAAGCGTAGCTTTAAAATATCTGAAAAGATACACAACAACCTAACCCTGAGGTTAAACAAAACAAAACAAATCTAAATGCACAAGAAATTGAAATAAAATTCAGAAAACTACACCCACCAAATTCTAGTATTAATAAACTTTTTATGAAAAGATGTTTCATCCCACTAATAATAAAGAAATAAAAATTAAGGACCTAAATAGACATTCTCCCAAAGAAGACAAACAATACAAATGGCCAATGGGTACATGAAAAGATGCTAATCAATGTTAATCATGAGAAAAATGCAAATCCAAACCACAATAAGGGATCCTCTCAATGAGGTAGCAGCATTATTCACAATAGCAAAGGTAAGGAAACAACCTAAGTGGCTATCCATTGATCAATAGGTAATGGGTAAACAAAATATGATATGTACGTGTGTGCACAATGGACTATTCTACAGCCTTAAAAAGAAAAAAACCACTGTCATTTGTAACAACATGGATGAATCTGCAGGGCATTATGGTAAGTGAATGTTGTGTATTGGTTTGATGTGATTTCAAATCCACTTGTTTATGACTTAAGTAAAGTTGTTTTTATCTACCTGTTTATAACAAAGGCAAAAAAAAAGTTGTTTTCATATAAGAATAAAGTAAGTTGTGTCAGGATGTCATCACCTCGTCTGTTGTTGTTGATAAGAACTCAGTTGCCCAGCTGCTGAGGGGCCCTGATGGATGCTGATCCATAAGAACACATGAAGAGGAAACTATGACAAGGCAACATTTAGACCATAAATACTGAGAGTTTGTGAGAATTGTTTGAGTTTCAGTCTGGGCAGGGCAAATTAGGCTGATCTAAATAACTCTCCAAAGACCTGGGGCATTCATTAGCTCCTACTGTGGTCAGGGCAACGCCCTTATCAGTAGTGCTGACAAACCATACAATGCAGCCCTATGAAGGATGTCAGCCAGCCTCCCAACACCTGTGCCATCGTTCTCTAGCAACAGGGCACTTTCCACTTTCGTTTTGTGGTTTATGCTGACAGCTGGATGTCAGCTCTTGGTTGGTCTAGTCATCTCTCCTGAGTGTCTCCTCATACAAAAAGGTACACCTCGAACTAAATTTGGACTTTATTCCCTTCATCTCCCCTTGCCAAGAACATTAGTACATTTAATTCATCATTGTTTTGGAGTATGTTATATTATTTCTTTATCGACTTCTTAACAGATATCATCCTGTATATTATTGGCTTGTGAAACCAGTCAATAGCTTACAAATTTATTTGTCAATTATACCTCAACAAATCTTTTCAGCTTTTCAGGTATTAAGCTCAGTAATAATTTAAAAATTAAAATAACAGAATCACTTAAAAAAAATGTCAGATTGACACAGAACAATGACTAATAACATCTAGAGGTGATAAACTTGTTGCTCTTGGTTCAAGATTATTTTATTTTTTATTATTTATTTATTTTTTGAGGAAGATTAGCCCTGAGCTAACATCTGCTGCCAATCCTCCTCTTTTTGCTGAGGAAGACAGGCCCTGAGCTAACATCCATGCCCATCTTCCTCTACTTTATATGTGGGACGTCTACCACAGCATGGCTTGCCAAGCGGTGCCATGTCCACACCCGGAATCCGAACTGGTGAACCCCCAGCTGCCGAGAAGTGGAACGTGCGCACTTAAACGCTGAGCCACCAGGCCAGCCCCTTGGTTCAAGTTTAAATTTACAGAGGGCAATAACTATCAAAATGTAAAATGTATACCTAGAAGTACATTTCATTTTTGTTTACATTTCTCTGGAATGTTTTTGCCCATCTTTCAAGTTTCAATTCCTTCGCTGTAGGAGCGTCTTGTGGACAATATGTTATTTAATTTAGATTTTGTTTTATTTATACAATCTGAGGCATTTCTTTTAGATGGTGACCATATTTCATAGATACATATCCTAATAATAAATGTTTGATGCTGGCAGGTTTTTTGCTAAATGGGTTCTTTCTCTTTTTTATTCTCTTTTCCTCTATTAATTTAAAAGACATACACACTATTTTAGTTTTACTACTGATTCCCTTTGTCTTTAAATAGTAATCTTAAATCCATATTTCTCAATTTATTGAAATCACAATGGAGATCTACTTACACTGACCCAAAAAGGAGTACATAATTAATTAATATGAAAAGAACCAAGCTGCAAAGAAGTAATACATCATAATCTAATTTTTATAAAATAACAGATGTTAGTATATGTAGTTATAGGAACATAAACCAAATGAATGTTATTTGGTATGGGGTTAGCTACCAGGGATTTTCATTTTCTACATCATACATTTCTGTGATGTCTTACTTAATTGGTATAAACCCCCAAATAATTTTACAATAAACATTATTTTTGTAATCAGAAAAAAAAGATAAAGTTTTTATGACAAAAAAAATTGTTAACTACATGCTCATCACTGGGAATCTCCCGTCAAGGAAATTATCTTGTAGAAATTTATCCTTAAGAACTATATCATCAAGGAAGCATACAGAAATGGTAAACCTTTATATAGAAGAGCAAGGAAATGGTTATCCTAAGGGTGGGAAAGAAATTTCCTCTTGGGAGTTGGGAGGACACTGAGATGGTAGAGGGACATACACAGATAGTTACAGAACTGGCAACGTTCAATTTCTTAACCATTTGACTGGTGATTGAGTGTTCTCAGGGCCAGCCCCATGCCCGAGTGGTTAAGTTTGCGCACTCCGCTTTGGCGGCCCAAGGTTTCCCCAGTTCACATCCTGGGTGCCGACATGGCACCGCTCATCAGGCCATGCTGAGGCGGCGTCCCACATAGCACAACCAGAGGCTCTCACAACTAGAATATACAACTACGTACTGGGGGGCTTTGGGCAGAAGAAGGGGGAAAAGAAAGAAGATTGGCAACACATGTTAGTTCAGGTGCCAATCTTAAAAAAAAAAAAAAAGAAAAGCAATATACTTAAAGGGAAAAAAGTGCTCTCCTTGTAAAAATTCTGAACTATACAAACATCTCATCTCCTATACACTCTTGTATGTATATTTCAGAATTTAAAAAATTTTTAAAAGCATATGGCGAAACAGTATTATAGAATGATACCATTTTGTCTATGTACTTATATATACAACAAAAAAGGTCTGAAAGAATATAAAATAACTGTTAATACTAGATCCATTTGGCTGAGTTGGGGGAGGTGAATTGTCCACAATAAATAAATTTACAATTTTCAAAAAAGAAAATAAATAACTTCTAGAATGTCATCTGCTTGGACTCGTACTATTTGAAATAAAACACCAGCATGTGTGTTGCCATTGTATTTCATGTATTTTGTAGTGCAAACAAAATGTCACAGATAAAAGTGAAGGCATTACAAAAAAATTATTAAAGTAATAAGTCATTACAAACATACAGAAGACGGCACTGCCTTTCCCTCGTTCCTCTTAAGTATTTCTTTGACAGTTATAAAAGGACAAACTCCAATCTAGGACTATATTACTTTTTAATTCCTCATAAACATCATGGAATAAAATCCAATAGTGAAAAAGGAAGACAAGAATAAAAACATAAATCAGAAAGAAAGGACAAGATTCTGAATTCCACAGTTCCCCAAAAATTGGTGTTATACATTAAAATAGAAAATCACCTAATTTTACTATCATACAACTAAGGATGGTTGTAAAAAATGACATAGCTCAGTGTAAGGCTTTTAGTAAAAATAAACAAAAATAACACCACAAAATGGTTTCCTAGTCTGTGAACAGGGAAGGCTTTCTGTTGCTGCTGGATTTCTCTCATCTCTCTTTTATGAATTACAAAGTTACAACCTGATTCTAAAATACCCCTGTTCGGCACCTCTCTGGAAAGCTGCCAGGCAGACTTTTGTGGTCTGTTCATAAACCATTTTGATGCTTGCTAACAAATGAGATGACAGCCGACGAAACTAACAAGCGTTTTGAGAACACAAGGCTCCAGGCATGAAGGAGCCTGAGCAGATGTTATACATTTGGACCTTAATAATAAAGCAATTCCTACAAGGCGTCTTGCTATTTTACTTGCAAAACGGATTCAAACAAATCAGCTTGAGAAAGAGCACTCAGAGGGACTAAAAGCTGGATTAAATATGGTAAACAAAGGACCCTTGCCAGGGGTGATCAGTACTTGCCTAGTAGAGATTCAAACAGCATCGAAGACGCTCTAACTCTAACAATTAATTGAAAAACACAGAAAAGAGCAAATTTGGGGCCTGTAATAAATGAGACCAACACTACAAGCTACTAAAAGGGAAGGAAATTTCAGTGACATTCTAAGAGAACATAAAAATGTGGTAATTGTTTCACAGTGTATACATAACAAGACTGTGTTGTACACCTTAAACTTACAGTGTTATATCCCAATTATATCTTAATAAAGCTGGGGGAAAATAAATTCAAAAAAGTTCATAAATAAAAATAAAGTTTTATATTTCCTGTACAGCAAAATAAATAAATAAATAAAAGAACATGAAATAAGAAAAAATGTTTGTCAAAATTATTATATTAGCTTCATGGAAATATTTCAGAAATCATGGAAATAAAGACAAGTATAGATTTCATTTAAAAAATTGGAAATGTCTAGGGGGAAGTAAATCAAGGCTGAAATTCTAAAGAAGTGCCGAAAAAGAATGTGAAGTAGCAGGAGGCAGGCAACAAGTCAAAGCAATGGACTTGGTACTAGATAACATGACAGTCATTCCAGCAAACGCAATAATCTCCTTTATACATCCCAAGAAAAAGTCACCTTGAGCTAAACTTACACATCATTATGTTCAGTTCTAAGAAATGAGAATCCAGCCACATGAAAGTGGTAGAATCTGTCAGGTCTGGCATTTTTAGATTATTTACTTCGAAGTTCCATACACCTCACCCTTTGCCTGGGGTGCCGGCTGGGTTTTGCTAATTATGTGACAGATACATCAGAGGCTAGACATGCACTGATATAAAACTCTTACTACACAAGCTTAGTAGCTAAGTAAGTTATGAAGTGGCCATCTGTGTTTTCTGCTTAAGCTGCTGAGAGGATCTCGAGGTTAGGAGAGACCTTCAAGGGCATGGAGTCCACCTACTGACGCCAAGCATGAACTATCTCTGCATCACCTCTATGAAGGGACTCATGAAACTGCTTAAATACCCAAAGTACCAAGAAACTGTCCAGTATGCTGGTTCTTCCTACCCCGTCACCCATCCACTTCTACCCTTGGAACCCAACATGGAAGTCTTCCTTAACCCTTCAACGATCTATCAGTGATGGATTATAATCCATAGAATAAAATGAATAGCTGTGAGTCCATACTGATATAATAAATAATTGAGTGAATAAATAAGCAGGAGCAGAGGGACAGTACTCCCTTCCAGTAGAACTCCCATTAATAGATGAAGAGGAATGGTAGGAATAGGAAATGACTACTTGGTAAACACCATATTAATAAGCATTGGAGATAAGAACTATCTATGGATCCTAAAATTAGTGGGTAAAAACGTGATGGAAAGCAGGGTATCTGTCCAAGTATCTCCCCACAAGACACTTGCTAATTACAAAGGGAAACAGTAATTTTACAAAGAAGAATCCTGGCAGACACTTAAGCCAAGTGATCAAAGGTAACTCAGATACGATACACTGAGAAGGGCAGATGGCTCTGTGGATTCTTGCCAAAATGCATATCCTAAATTCAATCATGAGGGAGCACCAAACAAACCCAACTTGAGGGACATTCTACAAAATAACTGACCAGGATTCTTCAAAAGGGCCAATGTCACGAAAGATTTCAAAGCACTGAGGAACGACTGCAGTTTAGAGAAAAAGGAGACATGACAACTAAGTGTGATGAGGGGTCCCAGATTGAAGCCTGCACCAAAAAAGCAAATTAGTGGGAAAATGGGCCAAATTTGAATCAGGTCTTTAGAATATTAAATGGTACTGAGTCAATGTTAATGTCCTCGGGGGGCTCTGTGTGTGAGAGAGGAAGATTGGCCCTGAGCTAACATCTGTTGTCAATCTTCTTTTTTTTATTTCCCAAAAGCCCCCCAGTTCATAGTTGTATATCCTGGTTATAGGTTCTCCTAGGTCCACTATGTGGGAGGCTGCCCCAGCATGGCTTGATGAGCGGTGCTAGGTCCACGCCCAGAATCCCAACCAGTGAACCCCAGGCCGCTAAAGCGGAGTACGTGAGCTTAACCACTCGGCCAGGGGGCTGGTACCCTAATGTCCTGGTTTTGATCATGGTACTATGGTTATGTAAGATGTTAACATTTGGGGATGCTGGGTAAAAAGTATAAGGAAATTCTTTGTACTATTTTTGCAATATTTTTGTAAATTAAAAATCATATCCAAATACAAAGTCAAAAAACACATACCTATCATAGCCTGGAGCCCATCTCCTTTCCCCAAGGCCCTTTACCTGCTGTAAGGGTTCACTGGAACTTTCACACAGAGCGAACGCTTTCCACAACGTTCAGTGTGCTGATCACTCTGCTCTTTAATCATAATGTTAGTTCGTGTTTTTTTCTTTAATCAGAAATTTCTTTAATTTTATTATACTCTTATTACAGGCGGAAAAAAACCCCAGCAGATAGAGATAAGGAAAACCAGAGGAAAGACTCTAAATCATCTAATCAGGGAAAACTAGTACATAGTCTGCCAGATTCCTTTTTGTGTATAACAATATATTATATTTGATGCACTGTATTTTTAAAACAAAAATGAGATCTGTACCATGTCATTTTGTAACAGTTTTTTTCCCTTTAAAAATAAAACGTTAAATCTCTCTTCCTTTCTTTAGACTGAAGCAGGCACCTATACTTTCAAAACTCCACCCAAACTGCTCTCCAGAAAGATAGATCCGATTTCCTTTCTCAGTGCCAAGATTGTCCTATTTTTAACTCAAATTTCCCATATTTACTAACATTGTTCTTTAACTTTCCCAAATTCATATGGCAAAAAAAAGAGGGGGACTTTAATAATGTATGTTTTTCAAATTATTATGCAGGCTGACCATTTATTTATTTTATTTATTTATTTTTTTGAGGAAG
Source organism: Equus przewalskii (assembly GCF_037783145.1). Lineage (NCBI taxonomy): Eukaryota > Metazoa > Chordata > Mammalia > Perissodactyla > Equidae > Equus > Equus przewalskii. The sequence continues at coordinate 57,057,369 of NC_091831.1, read as the reverse complement.
ATTAGCCCTGAGCTAACGTCTGCTGCCAATCTCCTCTTTTTGCTGAGGAAGACTGGCCCTGAGCTCACATCCATGCCCATCTTCCTCTGCTTTATATGTGGGATGCCTACCACAGCATGGGTTGCCAAGCAGCGCCATGTCCGCACCTGGGATCTGAACCGGCAAACCCCAGGCCACCAAAGCAGAACGTGCACACTTAACCGCTGTGCCACTGGGCCAGCCCTGAGGCCGACCATTTAAAAATTATTTCTTGGACATTTACATTTCTTCTTCTGTGAAGTTGACCACTTAGTAAGTTTTTTACTTTATATTAAACTTCCAGGCACCTCTTTCATTCTCCATGTCTTCATAAACATCACTGATGGTATTTAGGTGCTCTTATTTCCAAGTACTGTCAAAATTATGGGATGTCATTTATCTGAATTGGAAAGTTGAACTCTTTTCAGACCAACTACGTGCTTTTGTACACTATCATTAAACATTCTGAACTTCAAGTCTTCTTCTCCATGTTCTATCTATTCTTTAATCTTTAGATCAAATGGCAAAACTCAGATAGGTCCTGTTTCCTCTATACAATTACCAAAATTCACCACCAACCCTTAGAAGAATAATTAAAAAAACTCACCTCACCTCACTTAACTTTATTGTTCTTCGTGCTGTTGTTACTTCTCAATATGATAGGACATGTGCATAGATTATATAATATCTTTTAAAAATCTGAGTTCAGTCAAGTATGTTTACTTTAATAATAATTATAATAATGAAAAACTAGAAGCCAATTAATTCTTCTGGACAAGAGCTTTTCCAAAAATGTTACTGTAACTTAGTAACGTTATTATTTTTAGTTAGTAAATAGAGTATTATTCAAAAATAAAACAGTTATTACAGAGCTATATGATGGGTAACTATTAATAAGAATGTGGCTATCACTAGAATGACTAAATGAAAAAATTGTCAAACCCAATGTTGGAGAAGATGTGGAGCAACTGAAATTCTTATAATTGTAGTGGAAGTCTAAAAGGGTACAATCACTTTAGCAAATTGTTTAGCAGATTCTTTTTTTAGGAGTTTTTATTTTTTTTTCCTTTTTCTCCCCAAAGCCCCTCCGGAACATAGTTGTATATTCTTCGCTGTGGGTCCCTCTAGTGGCATGTGAGACGCTGCCTCAGTGTGGTTTGGTGAGCAGTGCCATGTTCGCGCCCAGGATTTGAACCAACAAAACACTGGGCCACCTGCAGCAGAACATGGGAACTTAACCACTCGGCCACGGGGCCAGCCCCTAGCAGATTCTTAAACTATTAAACGTACACCTATCCTATGACTCAGCAATTCAACTCCTATTTATCCAACAGAAATGAAAACATATGTCCACACACAAAAACCCTTGTATAAAAATGTTCACAGCAGCTTTATTCATAATAGCCAGAAACTAGAAACAATCCAAACGTCCATCAGTGAGAGAATGGATAAACAAAATGGTATAGTCTTACAAAGGAATACCACTCAGCAACAAAAAGGAACAAATGACTGATAGACACAACACGAATGAAACTCAAAACTGTGATGAGTTCCAAGACAATTCAATAGGGAAGGAATAGTCTTTTGAGCCAATGGTGTTAGGCCAACTGGATATCCACATGCAAAAGAATGAAGTTGGATTCTTCATCACACCATATATAAAAATTAACTTAAAATAGATCAAGACTTTAATGTAAAAGCTAAATCCTAAGTCTCTTTGAAGAAAATACAGGTGTAAATCTTTGTAAACAAGGATTAGGAAATCGTTTCTTAGATATAAAAAACCAAAAGCACAAGCAATCAAAGAAAAAAATAGATAAACTGAACATCATCAAAATTTAAAAATTTTGTCTTTCAAAAGACCCATCAGGAAAGTGACAAGATAATCCACAGAATGAGAGAAACTATTTTCAAATCATACAACTAATAAGAGACTTGTATGTAGAATACATAAAGTACCATTTACAAGTCAATAATAAAATGTCAACTAACCCAATTAGAAAATAAATAGACAGTTTTCTAAAGGTATACAAATGGTCAACAGGCACATAAAGAGATTCTTACTATATTGTTAACCATCTGAGATACCACTTCACCCACCCACTAGGAGGGCTAAAATAAAAAAGATAGACAATAACAGGTATTGAATAGAATGTAGAAAAATTGGATCTGTCATGTACTGCTAGTAAGAATGTAAAATAGTGCAGCTGCTTTAGAAAAGTTTGGCAATTCTTCTAAACGTTAAACACAGAGTTAACATATGATCTAGCAATTCCACTTCTAGGTACGTACCTAAGAGAAATGAAAACATATGTCATATATGAATGACCATAGCAGAGTTATTCATAATAGCCAAAAAGTGGAAACAACCCAAATGGCCAACAAATGGCGACTGGACAAATAAAATGTGCTATATACATACAATGGAATATTCAGGAAGGAAGGTAAAAAGGAATTAAGTACTGATACATGCTACAACATGGACGAACCTTGAAAACATTATGCCAAATGAAAGAAACCAGTCACAAAGTACCATGTATTATATGACTGTACGATTGTATTTATATGAAATGTCTAAAATAGGGAAACACACAGGGATAGAAAGTAAATTATTAGTTGCCTAGGGCTGGAGTGGATGGAGGGGTTGAGGGGTGACAGCTAAGGAGAATGGGGTTCCTTTTGGGGTAATGGAAATTTTCCAAAATTGACTGTGGTGATCCATGTACAACTGTGAGAATACTAAAGGCCATTGAATTGTACATTGTTAATAAGTGAATTGTGTAGTATATGAATTATATCTCAATAAAATTTTTGTTTAAAACTAAGGACGTTCAGATGTATCTATTTATCTTTCTAGTCCTGATTGAAAGAAGCCAGATACACACAAAATATATTCTATATAATTCCATACATAAAAATTTATAGAAAAGGCAAAACTAACCTATGGTGATATAGATCAGATTAATAGTTGCTTGGAGGGGGAGCAGATTGACTAGGAAGAGGCACAAGGAAGCTTGCTGGGGTGACAGAAATGATTAGTGTTTTTCTATGCATTCACCAAAACTGGTTGAATAATATATTTAACATTTGAGTATTTCACGATATATAAAAAGTATTTCAAAAAATAATGCCACTATTAAAAAAGAATGAGTTGAGGGGCTGGCCCCGTGGCCGAGTGGTTAAGTTCTCGCGCTCCGCTGCAGGCGGACCAGTGTTTCGTCAGTTCGAATCCTGGGCGCGGACATGGCACTGCTCATCAAACCACGCTGAGGCAGCGTCCCACATACCACAACTAGAAGGACCCACAACGAAGAATGTACAACTATGTGCCGAGGGGCTTTGGGGAGAAAAAGGAAAAAAATAAAATGTAAAAAAAAAAAAAAAAAAAAAGAATGAGTTGATACATCTGTATATATACAAAACATATATATAACTATGGATATACTTGTATGTATATAGACTATATCTGGAAGAACACCCATAAAACTATTAAGAGTATGTACCTTTCAGATGTGAGAGAGTAAGGAGTTTGAACAAAACGAGGGACAATGAGTATATAGAACTTTGACCTTTCCTTCATATATTTCTGTTTGAATTTCTTTCAAGATAGTTCTCTTTTTTTTTTGTAATTATAGCTATTTCTAAAATGAGTTCATTGGATTTCCTTTTAAATCATACTGATGTTTTCATTTTCTTCCTTAATAAAATTAATTTTGACTGCACGTGATGTTCCCCTTGGGGCATTAGCTGTACATAGGACTGAAGTCTACTTTTGCTGCTATTATAACCTATGAACTTCACCCAGACGTAATTTTGAGAGTTCTGTTTCTTGATTATATCCTGGAGGAAGTTTAACGTAATTTGTTTCCTATCTGGTTCATAAACAAATCTTTTTTCTTTCCTTCAAAGCTACTTGGTCCTAAATTGGGGGAGTGCGGTTGTTACTGATTGACTGGTTATCTTCATTTTACTGTATTTGTCTCCATTGAGTTTCTCTGAGTTGGAATTCTTTCTTTTGTATTAAGTTCATGGCAAGATAGGGTAGTGTGGAAGATAAGAGAGGAAAGAAAAAGATAAAGACGGAATGAAGTCTATGTCACATTCCTTTGGAATTCAATGCCTGGTTCACCTTGTCATCCTAATATCTGCTTTTTTTCAACATCTCAGATACTACACCCTCATTTTACCTTATAGTAACCTGAGTCCTACTTTCTCAACCAAAATTAACCATTTGGCTACAGTACAATAGGACATTAAATAGAGCCACAGGTATTTTTTGTTATTACTTAAAAGTTTTATTAATTTAATCTTTCAAACTTAAGACATCCCATTTCTATGCCCCCCCAAAAGTTAAGACGCCTTAAAGGTAACAAAATACAAAATAGAATGTTTAGGTTAAAATAGAGTCCATCATAATTAATATTTCATTCAGGCAAGAATCCTGAATGAATGCTAAAAACCAATGAGAAGCAACAGGATACTTACGTAGTCTTAAAGTAGCTCCACAGAAAAATACTTCAGTACAAAAGGAAAGAGAGTTACAGTACTGGAGAAACCTGGAAGATACCGCCTTAACCAAGAGGTCAATGTTATGATCATAGTACATAATAGAACAAATTGACATCATGTGCCTCCAGATATGATTCACTGAGAACACAAACTCACTTCTTCGGCATTCTTGTTAAAAAAGCATAAACCTGAATCTAATCATGAGCAAATGTCGAATAAACCCAAACTAAGGGACATTCTACAAAAATAACTGACCTGTACTCTTTGAAAATATCAAATTGACAAGACTAGAGACAGAACAACTGAATGCAACGCATGATCTGAGATTATCTTTTGATACACAATACATTTTTAAGGACAATTGGTGAAATCTGATCAATAGATTAAATAATAGTATTGTATCTATGTTAATTCCCTGATTTTGATCATTGTACTACAGTTATGTAAGAAGAGGTCCTTGTTTGTAAGAAATGCATACTTTAGTATTTAGGGGTAAAGAGGCATCATGTCTGAAACTTACTCTCAAAGAATTCTCTCTATCTATGTATGTAGACAGAGAAAGCAAATGAGATAAAATGCTAACATTTGGGTAAACTGGGTGAGGGGTATATGGAAATACTTTATACTACTCTTACAGCTTTTTTGTTGTTTGAAATTATGTCCAAAAAAATATTTAATTTTAATGAAGTCCACAAGAAAGAAGTGCTTTCCTATTTCACAGTTGAGCACATTACAATGCTTGCCCAATGAATCTGACCAGCTTTTCTGACTGAAAAGTCAAAACAGGAAAACACATTTTTTATATTGTCTTTTTTTCTGACCATGGGCAGCACATAAACTATTCTTCACAGACAATTTTTAACTAGAAGTTACATTGAGCGGAAGTTAGCCTGTCAGGCCATCTATTACTGTATCATGTATCATAACGCATACTATCTTAGGAAATGCGGTCCAGGTAACTCAGCTTTCTGATGGTCTTAACTTGTTTTAGTGAAGTGATCAAATATCAGAGGCTTTAAATAAACCCTGGACAGCTGGATTAAATTTCTGATGGAATGTTCTAACCTGCAGTGCAGCTATTTCACACATCCACTAAGTGAGGGCATAAACTAGATTTCATGGATAGAGTGATGAAATTAACATTTTGAAATAGCTTCTACTTATTTTAATCAGCAAACAACCTTCAGATTTTCATATGGGTCATCAAATCCTTACTTCAAGCCAATAATACCTTTGCAAGTGCTTCACCATGGCCCTATAAATACCACTACTTCATTTTCTTTCATTTCTTTTTCCAGTGAGTCAATAATTAAGGCATTCCTTTCCTTCCATTCTCTGATACCACCTGGTATAGATGCGGCAGATCAATTTAATCTCTGAGTTTACCCAACTACATTTATTTTTTTCAATCTGCTAATCTCCTCCAATTAGGAATTCAGGATCCAATCCAGGAAGCACTGGACAATCCAACAAAGAGCTCAATGGCTAAATGTGGACTGGGCAACCTATCTGAAACCTGAAATTTACTGTCAGTTACCCATATTTCTTGATCTTCAAATCAAAAGATTTTATAAAACGGTAATAGGGGCTGGCCCCGTCCCAAGGTGGTTAAAGTTCCACATGCTTCACTTCGGCAGCCCCAGTTTGTGGGTTTCAGATCCCGGGTATGTACCTGCTCTGTTCATCAGCCATGCTGTGGAGGTTTCCCACATACAAAGTAGAGGAAGACTGGAACAGATATTAGCTTAGGGCTGATGTTCTGCAAGCAAAAAAAGAGGCGGGGCCAGCCCCATGGCTGAGTGAATAAGTTCGTGCACTCCGCTGCGGGGGTCCAGGGTTTCACCAGTTTGAATCCTGGGTAGGGACATGGCACCACTCATCAGGCCATGCTGAGGTGGCACCCCACATGCCACAACTAGAAAGACCCACAACTAAGAATATATAACTATGTACTGGGGCGCTTTGGGGAGAAAAAGGAAAACAATAAAATCTTTAAAAAAAAGGAGGATTGGCAACAAACGTTAGCTCAAGGTGAATCTTTCTCACACACGTGAAAAAAGCACTAAGTGTTCAAAATCATCAGTCAAGAAAGACACACACACACACATACACACAATGGTGGGAAGACGAGATAAAAGGAGACCAAAGAGACATGACAATCAAATGCAACACATGATGTAAGATTGGATGCTAGATCAGGATGAAAACAGCTAGAAAGGATTTTTCTGAAAGGGGATAACAACTGAAAAGGTTTTTAAACTGATAGTACCTTGTGTTAGACTGAACCAATATCACACGTCCTCAGTGTAATAATCGTACTGTGGTTGTGTAGAAGAATATTCTTAGGTGAGGCATCTTGAAGTATTTACATAAAATAAATTTACATAAAATATCACATGGTCCAGCAAAAAAAAAAAAAATATATATATATATATATAAAGAATACAGATGTTTAATGCATTATTCTTTCAACTTTTTTGTAGGTTTGGTTTTTTCAAGTAAAAGTTTGAGAAAAAATAATAAAATTAAAATAAATGCATTAGATACGTATCCTGATTTCCGTATCAATTCACTATGGAAAATTATTCAAGGCTGGCCTGATGATATGAAAATGTACAGTTTCTCTTATATACCCAGATGTCATTATAGTAATTTATATAGTTTAGATCTAGCTGACTAAAGTTAGGCCATGATATACATTAATTCAATCATTCGTTAAACTGATATTTATTGAGTTGTAGTCACAAGATGTTACGTTAAGACACTATGCAGAACAAAAAGTTGAATGCTGCTCTAAACTTAAAAGCTTACAATCTGCTTTAAAGAATAATGAAAGCAATTCAAAATCTAAACACATTAATATTTTACAAAGGATTTTATTTTATAGTAATAATCACAACAAAAGTAATGATGATAGCTATCATTTATTGAATACCCACTATGGATGGAATAAATTCAGTAAATTAAAAATTCTGTAATCTACTAAACAACCTGTGGGTTAGATATTGTTCTCTTTTAACAATAGGTCTCAGACAGTTCAGTTAAATTTCCCTGGGCCACACAGTTAGCAAATAGAAGAAGCAGAGCTTAAACCAAGGACTGTGTGACATTAAAGGTCATGCACCTTCCTTTGGGTACTGCTGATACCACAAGGAGATATACAGTTAAATTTTAAAAATGAAATGTAATCAAGAGCACTAAATACCTGTGACATTGAAATTTAAAATGCTCAGAAAATTTCAGGTATATTTTTCCTATTTTTTTTTTTTTTTTTGAGAGGGGAAATTATGTCTAAAATAATTTTAAACTTATTTCAAGAATTGGAGCATACAGTTATTAGCTGAGTTTTTTTCCTTTTCTAAAGTAAAATGAATACACAAGATATTAAGTGAAAACATTTCTTTCTAAGATAGAAAAAAATACCTCCAGATATTTAAGATAAATTTTTTGATAATTTAGTAGAAACTTCTTATGTGATTCTTTTCTGGATGAAATCATGTTTAAGGTACATAACTTGTAAACATCTCTGTAACTTGTATCCTGTTTCAAATGTGTTCTTCTCAGTCTACCCTTATCTTTGTAACTGAATTCTGTAATTGAAACTAACCATCAACTGTGAGATTATTTTTCATATCGATGATATTCTAGTCTTTATTATAGAATCCTTGATTCTATAGGAAATATAAATAAAAGGGGAAAGAGAGAAATTTAGTATTTTCAAAGTTTAAACTCTTATTTCTGATATTCCTTATTACAAAAAGCAGAAGGGATATTTTTTAAAAGAAAGAAAAGCCTGTCTGGAATATAGGTTTACATTTCCTAAATAAGGCAATTAAGTGAATATACTGCTAAGAAAACACACATTTTCTGAAAAGTGCACTTGATATTTTTAAAGTGTATGGGGCCAGCCCCATGGCCTAGTCATTAAGTTTGGTGTGCTCCACTTCAGCAGGCTGCGTTCAGTTGCTGGGCATGGACCTACACCACTCATTTGTGGCCATGCTGTCGCAATGACCCACATACAAAATGGAGGAAGATCGGCAACAGATGTTAGCTCAGGGTGAATCTTCCTCAGCAAAAAAAAGAAATATATATATATATATACATATATACACATATATATATATATATATATATATATAAAAATTTAAGTGTGGGAGTGGATGTGGATAAAAGGGGACCCACATACACTGTTTGTGGAAAAGCAAGCCAGTGCAGCCACTATGGAAAACAGCATGAAGCTTTCTCAAAAAATTGAAAATAAAAATACCGTATGATCCAGCTATTCCCACTACCAAGTATTTATCCAAAAAACATGAAATCAAAAACACAAAGAGATCTATGTACCCCTATGTTCACTGCAGCATTATTCACAATAGCCAAGATGTGGAAGCAACCAAAGTACCCATCAACTGATGAATGGATAAAGAAGATGTGGTATATATAGATAATAGAATACCAGCCAGCCATTCAAAAGAAATAAATAAATAAATAAGACAAAATCATCCCATTTGCAACAACATGGATGGACATTGAGGGTATTATGTTAAGTGAAATAAGCCAAACAGAGAAAGACAAACAAACACCATATGATTTCATTCATATGTGGAAGAAAAACAAACACATGGATAAAGAGAACAGATTAGTGGTTACCAGAGGGGAAAGGCATTGGGGCGTGGGTGAAAGGTGTAAAGGGGCATATATGCATGATAACGTATAAAAATTAGACTATTGGGAAACAGTATGGAGATTTCTCAAAAAGTTAAAAATAGAAATACCTTATGACCCAGCCATCCCACTACTGCGTATCTATCCTAAGAACCTGAAATCAGCAATTCCAAAAGTCCCATGCACCCCTATGTTCATCAAAGCATTATTTACAATAGCCAGGACGTGGAACCAACCTAAGTGCCCAGCAACTGATGATTGGATAAACAAGATACGGTATATATATATACACACATACACAATGGAATACTACTCAGCCATAAAAAAGGACAAAATCATCCCATTCACAACAACATGGACGGACCTTGAGGGTATTATGTTAAGTGAAATAAGCCAGACAGAGAAAGACAAACTCTGTATGACTCCACTCACAGGTGGAAGTTAACATATAGACAAAAAGAACTGATCGGTGGTCACCAGGGGAAAGGGGGGGTATGGGGTGGGCACAAAGGGTGCAGTGGTGTACCTACAACATGACTAACAATAATGTACAACTGAAATTTCACAAGGTTGTAAACTACCATAATCTTAATTAAAAAAAAATTAGACTGTTTGGGGACTGGTTAAGTTCATGTGCTCTGCTGCAGGTGGCCCAGTGTTTCGTAGATTTGAATCCTGGGCGCGGACATGGCACTGCTCATCAAGCCACACTGAGGCAGCATCCCACCGTCCCACATGCCACAACTAGAAGGACCCACAACTAAGAATATACAACTATGTACCGGGGGGCTTTGGGGAGAAAAAGGGAAAAAATAAAATCTTAAAAAAAAAAGATGAGACTATTGGGGCTGGCCCGGTGGCCAAGTGGTTAAGTTCGCACACTCTGCTTTGGTGGCCCAGGGTTTCACTGGTTCAGATCCTAGGAGTGGACATGGCATCGCTCATCAGGCCATGCTGAGGCAACATTCCACATAACACAACCAGAAGAACCTACAACTACAATAGACAATTATGTACTGGGGGACTTCAGGGAGAAGAAGGAGAAGAAGAAGACGGGGAAGAAAAAATTGGCAACAGAAGTCAGCTCAGGTGCCAATCTTTAAAACTAAGAAAAAAAAAAACTATTGGTGGTGAGCAGATGCAGTCTATACAGAAACTGATAGATAATAATGTACACCTGAAATTATATACTGTTATAAAACAATATGACCTCAACAAAATAAAAAAAGAAAAGAAATAAATTCATAGGGACTAATAAAAGTTATATTTGTAGTAACATATATTACATCTTTAGATATAATAATGATATCAATAATTCAGAAATTACTATATGCCAATCTGTCCTACGCACTTTACATATATTAAATAATTGATTTAACTCCACAACAATCCTATGATCTTATATGGAAGTGTATCTGTATATGCTATATTTAAAATTACACACAGGTGGTGTAGTGGTTAAGTTCACATACTCTGCTTTGGTGGCCTAGGGTTTGCTAGTTTCCATCCCGGGTGCGGACCTACACACCACTTATCAAGCCATGCTGTGCCAGGCGTCCCACATGTAAAATAGAGGAGGATGGGCACAGATGTTAGCTCAGGGTCAATCTTCCTCACCGAAAAGAGGAGAATTGGTGGTGGATGTTAGCTCAGAGCTAATCTTCCTCAAAAAAAAAGTTAATTGAAAAAATAAAATAATAAAGTAAAACTATACACAATTTAAGACAAATTATTTATTTATTTAAAATAACTTTCTAAAATAAGTTTACTGTTTAACATCTGCTTCCTTAGAACCATGAAAACAATCTATATTTAATAAAATTTATGTGACATAACTAAATTTTAAACATAGATGTTAAAACTGTAACATCTTTTCCCTAAAATTTATCACATGCAGAAAGTTCTATTTTTAGTTCAAAAAGAACTTAAAGAGTTAGTCAATATTTAAAACTATGAAGCATCAGAACAGGTTAAAAAAGATACTGTAATCTTCATTTTCTTGCATAGGCCAGTGTGGTGGGTAAATCTTCCTATCAAGTCTTTAGAAATGTTATTTTTATGACATATTTTGGATGCTGAAAGCATTTCATTATTAAATTAATTATAAGTTGAAAATGAATTAGGATACTCATAAGGTTTTAACAAAAAATTAATTAGAAGTTCTTATTTGGCTCTTTTCACTGACTCTTAAGAATATATTCTAGTTAGTATATAGAAAATTTTACAGTAAGGAAGGTAGACTTCAGAAAACAGTATGAATCCAGCACTATCCAAACACAAACAGTATCAGACGAGCATACGTATTCAAGACACAAGGCATATGTTCTTTTCTGAGCTAGGAAGAATTCAACAATTTTTTTTGTAGCCTGAATGAAATTTTCCTCAAACCCATTCACCCCACTTGGCTTTTATTCACTCTGATTCTATTTGGGATCATTCCTAGAAATTACAGAATGGACATGGGTCTTGAGTCACTGGAAACGTACATGCTCCAATGATAAATGAATGCTTTGATTGTGTGTGAGCTGGCTTAAGTGAAAACCCAGCCCTGAAATCAGTTTGATCATCTCTGGGCAAAATGCTATATTACAATTTCTGGGTATGCAAACCAGAAGCCCCATGTGTGCCTTTGATCGTGTGAATAAACACTGATGGATGAGCACACGTTTTTGACAGTTTCTGCCAACTTATGACATAATGAGGAAAATAAGGACCATGTGTTGAATCATAAAACTAAATTATTAAATTTATATGACCGTCCTGTATTCTGAGATTATCATCCTTCAATTTACATGGCTTTTTAAAAAAATTGGTATTCCTTTGTAGATACTCTCACCACCCACTCTGAATTTCTTCCCCCACTGGTTTGTTATATTCACAAGTCTGGGATTCATTGCCTGAGACTATGAAGGACCCAATCAAAATGGCATGTTTTTTTCCTGAACAATGGTCAAGCTCAGTATTTGATCTATCTCTAAAATTTGCAACATGTTGCTACATGTCATGGAATGTTACATTATAACCAGAGTTAAGACATTTACCAATGATTTCTTTTAAAAACTGAAACAAAGTTGTAGATAAATATGTAGAGAGAAATCTTTAGTAACTGTTATCTTCCATTTCTTGTAACTTAATGGGTTTTAAAAACAAACAAGGTAACTCGGTTGTATGTAACTTGATACTTTTAAATCAGCGGGAGTACATATAACAATTTACAAATGAAGGGAATAGTTCTCAAAGATATGAAGTAAATTTCCCTAGATGATGTTTTCCTTTTCTTACACTTTTTTTGTTTCCTTCAAAGAATGCACCGCAATTTGTAATTTATTCACTTTTATTTTTTTGCCTGCCTTTCCTCAGCAACATTTAATCTCCTTGAGGGTGGAAATCATTTTGGTCTTGTACACTTTTGCAGCCCCAGCATTTAGTATGTGCTAAAAAAATATTTATTGGATGTTAATAATAATGCTGTTCAGGGAAAGAACACTTATTGAGCATTTACTATGTGCCAGGCAATGATGATACTAAATATTTTGAATGTCACTATGTCATGCAAATCAAGACAATCTATGAATGTGATTCATTTATGATTTTGATTCTCCTTTTAAAACATATGTCAAAAAGACATACTCTCCCAGTAAAATACATGTCTTTTGTCCCCCACCCCCCATCACCCCCACCACCACTTGTTCTCATTTATCAGCATCATCAAGGAAGGAAGGAAACAGTGGAGAGCACGGCTGCCAGTGTAAAAGCTAGCAGGAAGATCACTTAGTTTTCATTTTTTTCTTTTATAAATTATCTGTAGATGGTTTCCTAGTTTAATATCCACTGACATTTCTTTATATTTGCTCACCCAGTTCTTCCAAATACTACTTCGATGATATTTTACAACCAAATAGCTAGAAAATGTCCCTTACCAACCTAGAAAGAGTATCTAATTACAGAATGCATAAAAGCAGTCCCCTAGCAGGGATGCCCACACTTTTCATTGTGAAACGATTTTAGATTTACAGAGAAGTTGCAAAAATAACAGAGTTCTTACATACACTTCACCCAGCTTTACCTTCTTACGTAATCAAGGTTCTGTTACTATTTCTGACCCTATCATACTGCCCCTGCGGTCACTAGGGATGCCGAATATGTTCTGTTTGCCCCTCCAGGTCCACACTCCATCTTCTACACCCTCTTACATGCTGCAGGAAGCTGGCCAGGATATATTTCATCAGTGGGCTCCCTTTTCTTTTAGCCTCTGATTGGGATCAACCAATGAAAGCAGCAGGAAACTGGAAGGCAGGATATTTATTTCCATACCTCCCTCCCTCCTCATGACTTTCTCTTTGCAGAAAGATCCCATAACCAAAGGCCACAACAAAAGCCTCCACTCCCTCTTTTCAACTCCAACTATTCTCCCTGGGTTCCTGCTCCCTTGCCCCTTTACACCAAGGAGTGGCAATAGCTCTCTGCTATCATTAGCCCTGGGATGCTTTGCCATCCATAGTTTTTTCTGTAACCCTGTCCACACCTTTTAAACAATCCCTCCACTAAATTCTCCTCAATACCCCCAACTGACTGTGCAATTTGATTTTCTCCAGGGACAATGACTGACAACCTAACCAAAGTGAAATTACCTAAAATTGACTTTTTCTAAGGGAACGTATCCTCCTACCCTGCCAAACAAAGTGGAGATTACTTACATAAATGTTTTTACCAAGAGGAGTTCCAAACCATACCACTCACAAGTCCAATTTCATGAATCAAGGCCTGAAATGATTGCATCCCTTTACCTTACTCAAGAGTCAAGGAAACAATTATAACAAAGCTAGCAAACTGCCATCTACCTATGAAAATAGCTCTAGTGATCATCAACAGGGCCTGAGCAAGAACCTGGTCCTCCAGCACTAGTGGGGGCAGGAGTTTGTGCTGAGCCCCCTCCTCCATCATTTGATATCCATTCTGGCCATTAAAGTGCTTTGGACAGAAACTGTCATTTCGGCTAGAGGAAAATGCTCTCTCTAGTCAGGAATTTGAGATCATTATTTATAGTTTTAAATTTTGAATTACAATGGCATAAATATAGGTTATCAATATAAATAATAGGTTGTTTAAAGACGAGAGATGTGAGACATGCCAGGCAATTTCAGCTCCACAACTGGATTCAGTATTGAGTTAGCAGGTTCAGAGTAGGATGGGACAAGCTCAATTCTACACCCGATTTCCTTAATCAGACTCTTCATCTGTCCAACTACTTCCTAATAGATGATGAAGATGAAAATCAGTCAGGATATCTCTACCATCCACCTGACAAAGAGGAAGGGACTCAGGAGATTTGAAAATCTAAGAGGCCAAATTAAAGGAAGCAGACTAGACCTGTGGTACAATGCCAAAAGCAAAGAAGTGTCTTATGAAAAGAGACCAAGCTGTAGCCTGAGATTCTTATCACTGATCCTGGGTGGCAGCCAGCTGGAATAAATCCTCACCCATAACACCTTACATTGAAGGTTGTACTCCTCCCCCACCCTCCACCCCAAAAGGTGGATTTCATTTCTTAATATCTCCTTCAGGGTTATATAATATTCTACATTTGCTCTAACTGTATTTTACACATATCAAGGTAAAATCTGAAAGTATTTTAGCATTTCTATTGTGGAGCAGAGAAACAAAGCTTTCTTTAGAGAAGAACAAAAAATATTATGCCCAATAGAAAACTGAAGAAAACATCTTAAAATGCCAACATCAGAAAAAAATTTTTTTTTCCTTTTAGAGCATTTCCTTACTCTTATACAATAATCGATAGCGATAGAGGAAAGTAAGCAACAATTTGGTTCTGCTTGCTGTGGCACGTAAAATTCAGCCACCCACAGGCCTTACTTTTTAAAAAGTCAGTCTGTTGCCATGATTCAAAAAAGCAACACACAGTATATTTACTTCTGAAATTTATTTCAAGTGACAAGACACCCAGAGACTGACAAAATAAATGTAGAATTAAATAGCACTTCCAAAGTTCAATTCTACGTCCTAGCAAAGGTGGCTGATGATTTAGCTACCAAGCTTACTTAGTCTATATTAGTTTGTCCACGCAGCCTAGCCCTTTCTCCTATGCCCCATCCCCCCCCTCGCAAAGTGAGACACATTTATAACAGCAGGACTAAAACTATTTCTCACTTGAAGAATGTAAGACAAAACTCCTGAGATGAGTACACCCAACACAGAAAGTATAAAAAGAGATTTAAAAATATAAGTAGGGCTTTGCATGGTATCCTTCTACAGTTGAGGGAAAGGAAGGGAGTAAAGGGGGGTGAGTGGATCAATATGCAGAAGAAAAACAGAGAAGGATTTCATCTACCTTGAAAATAACTAGTATTCTATTTGTCCAGGCCCAGTGAGAATTTATGACAAGCAATTTCATTCATTTCAATGATCATAGTGCCTAGCTCACTGATGACTATGTGGTAAATATTAAATAAATTACTCATTGGTTGATGAAAACTGTACATGGCAATGTTATGAATGCACAGGAAACAGAAACTGAGGTGGTCAGACAATTAAAAAGCAATTTAGTTTTGGTTCTCCATGTCAATAACAATTTCAAGGTACACAACTGGGGAAACAAATGAGACAAGAATTTGCCACATCCATAGTTCAACATGTTGTTCTTCTTTGAGTGCTAAAACTTTATTTGTAAAAGAAAAGCTAAGATTAGGTTAAAATATTTTTAATTATATGTATACAATATAATCTTAAAGACTAGCAGTTTCATTGCTTAATGTCTTCTTGAATTAAAAGGGTTGCTTGCTCAGTTTGTTTGCATTTATAATAGCAATATACCACTTGAAACCTTTAAGACATAAGCATCTATTTGCTACACTAAAGCAAGCCTTGAACTTTTAGTAATGCCATATGCTTTTAAATCAACCCTTCTAAATACTGTACAAAACTCATAACAGATTGCTAGCTTATAAACTGAATTAGGTTACTACTAAACACCTATTAGGCAAACTATTTTGAAAATAAAGAAAATATGCATATTCCTACAGCTCTATGAATGGCAAAATTAAAGATGATAGAATTTGAGATTAAGCAATTGTAATTTGACTGTAAGATCTCAAAGGCTTACATATTTTAAGCTGAACTAAAACCTATAAGGACCTTTCCCTTTAGAATGAAAAACTGCACATTTTAAAACAGTATCTAATGAAAGGTCTATTAAAATCACAATGGATCATAGCTGTCAACTTCAAATAGTGTCTTTCTCCTTAAGAGCTTAAGTTTACACACTGGTGCAACACCACAAATGCAGATGCTACAAAGGGAGCTACAAAGAAAAACAAATTTTATTCACAGCACTTTGCATATAAACTTTTCCTTTTGCAGACTTGTGTGAAGTTAAAAATAAAGGATGCTAATATGCACATTATGCAGCACATCAAAAAAAAAGAAAGAAAACACTTTAGTTGAGTGAAAATTCATTTTTCTACTAAAAATCTGGGAGAATTCACATCCTCTGTACTCCAAATTTACCCCTAAGTGACAGAAAAATACTGTAGGAAATGGAAAAAAATTAAATATGATTGAATCAATAGCTGATTACCTTTAAAACTTTGGGCTTCTTTTCCCTCTGGGGCCTCTTGTTTTCCTTTATAACCTAAAAAAAATCAAATTGCAAAATGAGCCTCCGTTTAAGAAAAAAAAATTAGCTCCCACCCCCCCAAAATTTTTGGCTATTTCTCTATAAAACTACTTAGACCATTTAAAATCATCAACATGTTTGCTAGGCAGAACCTAAAGAGCTTATGTAAAATGTATACTTTAAAAGTCACTGAAAAAAAGCCTTGCATAAAGATGAAATAGGGAAATACCCTTTTTTCCCCTTAAAGTCTGTCTTAATTAGCCTCTGCATTCTTCACAGCGAAGCCCACGAGGTAGCCATCTTGCTTGCTTCTGCAGAGGAAGCCTCTACAGTGGAACAGTTCTGCAAACTGCTTTTTGGTATTATTATCATGGTGTTTAAAGGCAGCCCTGGCCTGCCAGCACTGTAGACGTGCTGGGCATGCCTTTTGCAAAAACAGCCCCACAAAGAGTGCAGCCAATGGCAATGCAGAGCTTAGCAACTCCAAAGTGATCTTCTCTGCCTAGCCTTCCTAGACAAAGGATCTCCTGTGCGGCTCCGCTCTCACCACAGGACACAGGCAGCCACAAGCTGCGACATGGAGTTCGATGCAGAGGATCTGGTCGCGCCGAAATCACAGGAGGCTTCAGCAAAAACAATGCACACAAATCCCCCAGGTCTCCGCCATCGGATCGATGGCGGAGACTCCCTGATTAGTAACCTCTTGGCGGCTCCGAGGGCAGGTCTGCGCGGGGGGAGGGGTGAGCGCCCTGCCTTCAACGTACAGGAGATATAACTGAGCCGAGGGGGGCATTTGGGCTTGCTGAAACTCTGGAAGGTATTGTGCATTTTTACTTTATAAGGCAAGGCTAAATATTGGCGATATTTAAGGCAGGGAGGTTATGTGAGGACAGTGTAGGCTCAGCTGTTGGGCTGCGTGTCTCATTCCTCGGGAACCACACCTCTTTGCAGCAGGCGCCTTGCCCAGAAACACAGCAATTTGATTTCTGTCAATAAATGTCCAATGACAAAGGCGGATTAAAAAAAATAATAAAGCCACTTAAAAGGAAAAGGACAGGATGAGGACAAGGAGAGGGGGAGGAGTTTTCAAATTACACTTGCCATTCTGAATAGCTGGAGAGAAAAGATTTCTCTCTCTTGCTCTGGACATTTCTGGTGACCTTCATTTCCCAAAGAAATCTCTCCCTTCCAGAGGCAGACTTATACCTCTGGACAAGAGGGGCACCTCTGGCTTCTCCATCCCCCAAGATCACCAACTGTCTCTGAGCATCTGCCTGCAGAGCTGCCAAGCAGGTCCCCACGTGGAGCCTGTCTGCACACCAGTCTGGTCAGACAGAGTCACTCACTTCCCAGGGATTAGGACCTGAGCCAGAGGTGGAACAAGCAGCCATCCACACTCACACACCTGGACTGCCCTGATGCCCAGTGGGTGGTAGGTGCTGGGAGAGCAGGGCACCATAGTTAGAACTTAAAAGACCCTGGGAATGGCAGAGCCAGAGGAGTTTAGCTCCCTCCCTTTAGCCCCCTGGCCATGCAACAGTGGCACTGGAGCAAGAACCAGGACAGCTGCTGTGAGCTGGCAGGTCTCAAGGTCACGGCCAAAATGCTGTACAGAGGCCGGTCACAGTCCCATCGCAGCCACCTTGACAGCTGCATAGATCTTAGGAGACAGCCTCAGCTCCATCCTCACAGGGCCAAAGTTTCAGCAGCACATTTAGGGGATTGGCAGGAGGGCCTCCCTGGCCACTCAGCCAAAGATGGGTTTTCCACTTGCAGTTGGATTCAGAACAGATTCCCACAACCAGAAATCGGGAACAGAGTGAGGGCCGGAAGGCCTGTATTTCATCACCCTTGATTCTTAGCCTTTTGGTTTGCCACAAAAGCACGCTTTCCTTGTTGGAATGGGAAGTCCAACATGCATTGTTTTTCCACTTTAAACTACCTCTGGGTCACCCACCCACCATCATAATTTTTAACAAATGTAAGAAGTAAAACCAGTGGATTTTGACCTAACCACACCCACCAGGGAAACTTCAAGCACACTGAGCCCACACTGAGAAGCTCTCTGTGGGGAATGAAGCAACCATGAAATGGGTAGAAAAACAAGAGCAAATACAACGAGGTTTGAAAACAGGTGCAAGACCCTACACCCCTACATTTCTTTTTCTTTGGAGATTTTTTTTTATTGTGGTAAAACATACATAACATAAAATTTGCCATTTTAACCATTTTTAACTGCACAATGTAGTAGCATTAAGTACATTCACAATGTTGTTTAACTATCACCACTCTGCATCTCCAGAAACTTTTCGTCATCCCAAATAGAAACTGTACCCATTAAACAATAATTGCTCATTTACCTTCTCCCAGCCCTTGCCAACTTCTATTCTACTTTCCGTCTCTGTAAAATTGCCTATTCTAGGTACCTCATATAAGTGGGATCACCCACTATTTGTGCTTTTGTGTCTAGCTTATTTCACTTAGCATAAAGTTTTCCAGGTTCATCCACGTTGTAAAATGTATCAGAATTTCATTCCTTTTTAAGGCTAAATAATATTTCATTGTGTGTATATATACCACATTCTGTTTATCCATTCTCCTGTTGATGTACATTTGGGTTGTTTCTACCTTTTAGCTATTGTGAATAATACTGCTATGAACGTCGGTATATGAGTATCTGAGTCCCTGCTTTCAGTTCTTTTGAGTATATACCTAGTAGTGGAATCGCTGGATCAGATGATAATTCTGTTTAATTTTTTGAGGAACCGCCAAACCATTTTCTACAGCAGCTATACCATTTTACATTACCATCTGCAACGCACACAAGGGTAGCCCTACATGTCTTAAAGGGCCTTGCATTTCAATTACAGATCATGCCTTGCCCCTTGAATACTTCAATATAATTTTTAAAAAGCATCAACATTTTCCTAGGTTGATTGCTCAATATTTAGTAAAGTGGCCATGATATATTAAAATATAATTATATATTTAAACTCAATCTATTTCCTGTGTGATCCATGTTTGCCTCAATAAAACAAAATAAAATCAGGCTCAGAGTGTGGGGTGTACTTAATATCCACATTGGTGAGAAGCCCACTTTTTAAAGCCCCACGGACAGGCATTTTCACTGCACTGGATACTCATGAAGCCACACAACATCGCAGTTGGCAACCTAAGCAAACATCGAAGGTCTGTGTGCAGTGTGCTGTAAAATGAGTTAATAGATAAAGCCAAAGCTCATCCCAGCTAAATATGAGGGTTAATGAAAGTGAACAGAGTTAACATTAACTCCAAATGTCTAACTGATACTACACCATGAAGATCTGCACTTGTTTGGATACAGAATAGATTGGTGATCTCTATTGGTTGTGACCATCTGTTCTAAATCCTATACTTAGCGATTTGATGGTCTCAGCTCAGGGCTTAGGTGGCAGTGAACCTTGATGGGAGAATAATCAGAAATTACTAGTAGAGAAATTGGAGGTCAAGAGAGCCATTCCCATTCTCTTATTATTTAGGGCAAAGTGCATACAACTAGACCCTGTTGAAAGAATGACAGATCAGAAACTAAGAAATCTTGTGTTGTAGTCCTACTTATTCAGAACTTATTTTTGTCACTTAAATCTATTTGTTTTTCCCACAAGGAATCATGATTATTAAATTGCATGAGTTGATATTTAGTTCTGTAATAAATCAAGTGTATTAGTTTCTTTCAAATATTACAAAACGAGGTCCTTCTTTTTTCTCTTAAGAATCACCTGATTAGGGGCTGGCCCAGTGACGCAGTGGTTAAGTGCATACATTCCGCTTCAGCAGCCTGGGGTTCACCGGTTCAGATCCCGGGTGCAGACATGGCACCGCTTGGCATGCCATGCTGTGGTAAGCATCCCACATATAAAGTAGAGGAAATGTGTATGAATGTTAGCTCAGGGCCAGTCTTCCTCAGCAAAAAGAGGAAGATTGGCAGCAGTTAGCTCAGGGCTAATCTTCCTCAAAAAAAAAAAAAAATCACCTGATTATAAAACTAAAAAAGAACACTAAAGAATGGGGCTGGCCCCATAGCCTGGTGGTTAAGTTTGGTGTACTCTGCTTTGGCGGCCCAGGTTTGGTTCCTGGGTGCAGACCTACACCACTCCTCAGCAGCCATGCTGTGAAGGTGACCCACATACAAAATAGAGGAAGACTGGCAATAGATGTTAGCTCAGAGCAAATCTTCCTCAGAAAACAAAAAAAAGGAACACTAACAAAAATTTAATCTAATTACTTCATTTCATAGATAAACTGAGACCCAAAGAGGTAAAATTACTTGGGTTACCACAGCAAATTAGAATTCTACTTGAGCCTAGTTCTAACCATCTACACTACTCTCTACAACTCTTCATTTTCAATACCCAACAATAGACACCTGTAAATATCCCAAAATAACCTTAAAAGAAACGTCTTCAAAACCACATGCTTCCTTTTTAGAAGAGAGGAATAGCAGCTCAGATTTCTAAAAGACTAGTACTTTAAATCAACATTATATTAGCTGTTTTTTTTTTTTTTAAGGATTGTGGGGGCTAACATCTGTTGCCAATCTTTTTCTTTCTCTTCTTCTCCCCAAAGCCCCAGTACATAGTTGTATATTCTAGTTGTAGGTCCTTCTGGTTGTGCCATGTAGGATGCCACCTCAGCCTGGCTCAATGAGCAGCGCTAGGTCCACACCCAGGATCTGAACTGGTGAAACCCTGGGCCGCCAAAGCAAAGCATGCGAATTTAATCGTGGTGCCATGGGGCTGGCCCCTAGGTGTGCTTTTTAAAAAATATATTTTGTGCCCTCAGAGATAAATCTGTGAATAATTTCAAAATTCTACACTTTCTAAGCATAAGTAGTTCTGCACCCACAAGAAACTAGATATACAAATACTGTCTAGGAGTCTCCTCCTAAATTAATCTCAGGAGTAATTCATTCTTTCTCAAAATTGACACTTCTGCAGCACAAAATCTTTCCCATACTAGCCACCTTCTCTTCTCCCATGAAATCCTTCTATATTTCTCTTTTTACATATTGTTGGGGGGATCAAAGCTTTGACAGTGATGCCTGGGGAAAGACATTCCAAGTACCATCGTTTATAAACTTCCAACCAGTAGAAAGGATGGCTCATACGTTTCACAGTTCTAACGGTGATCTTAAAGATGGTTTGGTTTTATTCTGGTGAGAAATAGGAACCTGAAAGACTAACACCGGAGATGTTCCTGGGTGATTGGGCCAGCAATAATAGTCTGGGTAGAGGCAGCTGATCCCTTGCACAGCCTTTCCCTGGCTTCCCTCCCCCACTTCCTTCCCTGAGGCTTATCTACACTAGCCCTTTTCCCTTCCAAGGGGCCACGTCTACCTAGTATCCACCCCGTTCCCTCTGCTGGTAAAAATATCTGCTCTTCAATAGCAAGAATTAAGGAACAAATGAGCAATGATCTTCAACAGTTGCCAAGCAAGAACTGTTGACAATGAGGTGAACCATAGATAATGCCAGAGACTGATGAGGCTGAAATATCACCTCTCCCTAATTTCTCAACAATTCTTAGTACAAACTTGAAATTGACAAGCCTACTCCCTCTGTTAGAGTCTAGATTCGTAATTTGGACAGAGAAATCCCATAACAGCATCTATGTGTTTTTGTCAAAAACAAAAACATTCACAGGACGCTGCTATTTCGAAAATTTTCCCTCGGGGCCTGCCCAGTGGCGCGGCGGTTAAGTGTATGAGTTCCACTTTGGCGGCCTGGGGTTGGCCAGTTGGGATCCCGGGTGCGGACACGACACCACTTGGCAAGCCATGCTGTGGTAGGCATCTCACATATAAAATATAGGAAGATGGGCACAGATGTTAGCTCAGGGCCAGTCTTCCTCGGCAAAAAGAGGAGGATTGGTGGCTGATGTTAGCTCAGGGCTAATCTTCCTCAAAAAAAAAAAAACTTTCCCCTTTTGTGAATGATATATGGTAAAGTTTGCTTCTTATTATTACTAGTTTGTCCTGTGTATTTTATAATCAGTAATATTCTCTTTTTTTTAAAGGAAGTTCTGTACCTTCGCACTCCTTCTCTATGTCATTCATGCTAGAGAGCTGACTCCAGATAGCATTCTACCCAAAGTTTTTGGATAATCTAATTGTCTCATCAAATCTAACAGCAAAATCATAACAATTTATTGTTTCACTGAGAAACTCAAAGCATTTTACATGCACGCGTGCACACACACACACAACTTCTTTCTGAGAAAGTTAGATCTAGGTATCACCTAAGTTTAGCAAAATCAAACTTAAAAATATCAAACAACCTTAAAAGACTCCATATCCAAAAATGTTTTCTTTAAAATTTGTTAATTCTTTTTTTTACAATGAACTTCCCCATTCAATAACCAAAAACCGTTAAAATAACTTAATAAATGTTGGGCACCTCCAATATTCAGACCTGGTGCTGGGCCTGCCCCTAGGAACCTACTCTTAAAACAGACGCAGACAATCACGATGCAGTACAGAATGAGGATGAGCCCAGAAAGCCATGCAAGACAGAGAAGGCTTCCCAGAGGAAGTGACATTTCCACTGAAACCCAAGAATGGGTACTAAGTAGGAGCTGGCAAAGTATAGAGGGAGAGAAGAAAGGTATGTGCCCCAGATGGAAGTAACTACATGTGCAAGGACATTGTAGCTACTGAAAGTCACACTCCAGTATGGCTGTGAAGGGGCAATGGGGAGATATGCACATAAATAAAGCTTCCACTTGGGTAATAAGGCTGGTCATTGAGCATGCATATGAAGAGATGCAACCAGCCTTTAATTCTCTACCATTCCAGTTGGAATGTCACATTTTTGTTCCATACTCCAATTTTCCATAACCAGTCCTTTTAAAAGCCAACAGCGATGCTCCTGTTAAGTTGGTCATCACAAAGATAAGCTACCTTTTCAAGGGAAGAACTAAGGAGAGGTGATTGGCTTGTCCTCGACCCAAAAACCCATGTTTTTAAGCTAGAAAACACCCTTGCATAACTAAGTCTCCTTAGAAAAAAAGAGAAAAGTGATATTTTGAGAATGAGTGCATGTAAGATGTTTTTGTGGAGATGAGATCAGTTATTCAGAAAGAGTTGACTTCTTCAGTTTTTTAACTCTAGTATTTACTAGAGTCTCAAACAATCTGTGGAGAAGCAAGGATTTGGCTGCCTAGAAATAAATCAATTTTTCAGCAGAGTAAATCTGTACTGGACAGATGCTTCTGATTTTTGGAGTAAGGGATGCTCTTCCTTTGTTCCTTCCAGGAATAGAATAGAGAATACCAAGCATATGAGAGGCCCTGCTTAACACCTGTGGGGTCTCAGACTTAATGAATAATTCTTTTCCACGGAGCTTAACTCAGGTAGAGGAAAGAGAGGAATTATGGTTTTCCAGGGGAACCAAAAAAAGAACAAACTTTCCATTGAGCCTGTAATATTGATAATAATAGAAGGTCTAAAATTCAATTTTTTCCAAAGTCTGTTTGATTTTCCTGATATCCAAATATTTATCCAATGAGCACATTAACTCTGTTTAAAATAAAATAAATGGTCCTCAGTTTCCTACTGCAGACATTTCTTCTAACTTGCTACCATTTCTGTGTCTGAAGGGGTCGTTTTGAGCTTTTATAATGTATAGCCCTTTACGAATACCTGTTGGAGGAGAAGATATATTTGCCATAACAAGAAAACAAAAAGGTTATTTTCACCACAGTCCACCTTAGAAATCAATAGGTAAGGAGCTTAAGCTTATAACTGTGTTAATTGTGCAGATTTAAATAAAGAACTTACCTATCTTTATTAGGAATGTTTTAGCATAAATGATTATAATGGTGTTTCCATAGATACTCACTTTTAATGACTAGTTAAGAAAACACAATTTTCCCCCAAATTGGTTTGATTTACCTAACTTCCAAATACTTATTGAACAAGCACATTAGCTCTTGTTGTTTAAAAATAAACTAAATAAATGATTCCTGATGTTTTTACTAGATATTTATAAAATGTGAATTGATATTTTTCTTGCCCATAAACATCCGTTCTTTCAAGCACATCATTTGAGAATAAGTCAAACTGCATTCACCGAGGCTGTGATTAAGTTTCTAACTTTATGAACATATACCCATATTTTCATAGGGCTATTTTGCAAGTCACAATAAATTGTTAGTGGGTTTGGGCAGGGATGAAAGTTCACTATACCCAACAATTCTCTTCATCACTAACTATGCGTGTGATGAGAGAAAATTACTTTAGATGTTTTGAAAAGAAAGTATTTCCTCCTGACCTGTCCACCTTAAAGTATTATATTATACAATATCAAAATATTATCTTATACAAGATCAGTATGTCCCTGGTGAGATAAAAATCTCAATGCTGCTATTACCTGCAGGACCTTGAGCAAGTCAACCTCCCATAGACTCAGTGAGGGACAATGCTGACATTGGGGTTGAATGCTCAGATGGCCATGAAAAGTATGCGGTATGATGCTTGACTTTTGGGTGGTCCCATCACAGCAGTGGAGAACCATGGCTTTCACTAATTAAGAAAATTATGTTCAAATAATGTAATGAGCAATTAAAACTCAATATAAAAATTGGAGATATTCAAGTACACAATATTTTGGGACACTGGAACCTCTCCCAGATAAATCTAGTATTAACAAGGTTTCTGCTGGAGTTGGGGCATGCCAATTCCACCACACTGTCAAAATACAATCTTACTTTTATTAGTTAAAAAGAATACAAAACTTTCACTTCTAGTGATAATAAAATTGATAATTTGGAACAGCTCTCTTGCTGAAGACAGTTAGAAAAGCTACAGAAAATATAAAAACACCTGCTTGGGGCCAGCTCAGTGGCATGACACTTAAGTTCCCATGCTCTACTTCGGTGGCCAGGGGTTTGCAGGTTCAGATCCCAGGGGTGGACCTACACACCACTCATCAAGCCATGCTGTCGCAGGCATCCCACA
Organism: Equus przewalskii; assembly: GCF_037783145.1. Taxonomy (NCBI): domain Eukaryota; kingdom Metazoa; phylum Chordata; class Mammalia; order Perissodactyla; family Equidae; genus Equus; species Equus przewalskii. The sequence goes on along the minus strand of NC_091831.1, from coordinate 57,031,549 downwards.
TACAAAATAGGGGAAGACTGGCACAGATGTTAGCTCAGCAACAATCTTCCTCAAGTAAAAGGAGGAAGATTGGCAACAGATGTTAGCTCAGGGCCAATCTTCCTCACAAAAACAAAAAAAAAGAAAAGAGAAGAAAAGAAAAGAAAGAAAGAACATTATTTAAAAACAAAACAAAACAAAAAAAATCTGCTTGGAGACATAGGGGAGTGAAAAATTATCATGAAAATGTAGAATTATCAGACCAGGATTTAGAGGGAAATGAGTCTAAGGAGGGCAAAAATATTTTAAGTAAAAATCAAAAGTGGAGGGAAAGAGCTAAAAGAATGCTTAAAGAGAAATGTAATCTTGAAATTAAAATATAGAAGCAGTGGAACTGACAAACTCAAAGAGTTTGATATTTGATTCATGTCAAAAAAATTACATTTTTGCAAATGAACTTGTAGGATTCTTACACAACATCTGTTTCAAAGTTGCACAAGTCTAAAAGACAGCAGCAATAAACTTAGCATGACGATCTTCAACCAGTCCACCTCTTGTCCCACTCTTCTCCATCCTCTGAGTTCTTCACATATTCTTTGTTGCCCTAGCTCACAGACCTGGTGGTTACAATGAGCACATACCATCTAAGCCAAAGGCTCTAATCCCAGACCAACTATGTGGTCTCTGATAAGTTACCTGGCTTATCTAAGCCTCAGTGTCTTCCTTTATAGACTGGGGGCAGAATGTGACTTTCATAGGATTGTTGTAAGGATTAAATGAGACAATGAGAATGTCAGTGCTTAATACAGTACTGGGTACTTAGTAAGTACTCAGTACATGATAGTTGTTATTAATCCCTTCAGATATCAATGTTTACTACATACCTATTCCACATCTATGATCAGTATCATTCAATTCAACTAACATTTGTTTGGTGGCTACCAAACGCCAGGCACTACATAGGGAGGAAAACGAAGGGCAAGAAAAAAATCCTAGTCTCTTTAATTAAGCCAGTGAAGTATCTTCATAGCAAAAAGTAAAGTTCACTTATAACTTTGACAAAATAAAAAGAAGAGATTAAGCACAGCAACCAAAGAAAAAAATATATAAAATAGAAGACATCAAAAGTGAAAACTTTTGTGTTTCAAAAGACTCATCAAAAGAGTGAAAAGACAACTCTCAGAAAATATTTGTAAATCATAAATCTGATAGGAGTCTGGTATCTAGAACATATAAAACAAACTTGCAACTCAACAAAAAGATCCCTTTTTATTTTTGGAGGAAGATTAGCCCTGAGCTAACATCCACCTCCAATCCTCCTCTTTTTGCTGAGGAAGACTGGCCCTGAGCTAACATCTGTGCCCATCTTCCTTCACTTTATATGTGGGACATGTGCCACAACATGGCTTAATAAACAGTGCATAGGTCTGTGCCCAGGATCCAAATTGGCAAACCCCAGGCTGCCGAAGCAGAGTGTGCAAACTTAGCTGCTGCACCACTAGGCCAGCCCCCCAAAAAGACCCCATTTTATTTATTTATTTATTTATTTTTAAAGATTTTATTTTTTTCTTTTTCTCCCCAAAGCCCCCCGGTATATAGTTGCATATTCTTCATTGTGGGTCCTTCTAGTTGTGGTATGTGGGATGCTGCCTCAGCGTGGTTTGATGAGCAGTGCCATGTCCGCGCCCAGGATTCGAACCAACGAAACACTGGGCCGCCTGCAGTGGAGCGGGCGAACTTAACCACTCGGCCACGGGTCCAGCCCCAAGATCCCATTTTAAAATAGGCAAAAGACTTTGCTATGGTCTGAATGTTAGTGTCACCCCCAAATTCACATGTTGAAATCCTAATGCCCAATGTGATGATATAGAAGGTGGGGCCTTTGCGAGGTGCTTAAGGCATGACGGTGGAATCCTCAGGAATGGGTTTAGTGCCTTATAAAGGAAGCTTCAGAGAGATTCATAGCCTCTTCTGTCATTTGAGGGCACAGTGAGAAGGTGCCAGCTATGAAGCAGAAAGAGAGTCTTCACCAGAATTCAACCATGCTGGCACTTTGATCTTGGACTTCCCAGCCTCCAGGACTATGAGCAATAAATTTCTGTTGTTTATAATACCCAGTCTGTAGTATTTTGTTATAGCAACCTGAACGGATTAAGACAGACTGAATAGACATTTCTAAAAAAATATATATACAAATGGTCATAAGCACATGAAAAGACGCTTGCCATCATCAATCATTAAAGCAATGCAAAGCAAATCCAGCATGAGACACCACTTCACACTCACTAGGAAGGCAATAATCAAGAAGTCAGATAATAACAAGTGTTGGTGAGGATACGGAAAAATTAGAACTCTTGTACATTGCTGGTTGGAATCTAAAATAGTACAGCTGGTTTGGAAAAGTTCGACAATTCTTTCGAGTTAAACAAAGAGTTACCATATGAGCCAGCAATTCCACTTCTAGGAATATATCCAAAATAACTGAAAACACATGTCCACACAAAAACCCGTACACAAATGTTCATAACAGCATTATTCATAATAGCCAAAAAGTGGAAACAACCCAAAAGTCTATCAACTGATGAATGTTTATACAAAATGTGGTTTATTCATACAATGAAATATTATTCAGCCATAAAACAGAACGAAGTACTGATACATGTTATGACATGGATGAACCTTGAAAACATTACGCTAAGTGAAAGAAGCCAGATGCAAAAGGCCAAATATTGTATGATTCCATTTATATGAAATGCCCAGAATAGGCAAATCCATAGAGATAAAAAGCAGATTAGTGGTTGCCAGGAGCTGGGGAGGGAAGAATGGAGAGTGACTGCTTATTTGTACTGGGTTTCTGTTGGGGTGATGAAAACATTCTACAATTAGATGGCAGGGATGTTTGCACAACCTTGTAAAGACCACTGAATTGTAGTTTTAAAAGAGTTCATTTATGATACATGAGTTATATCTCAATTTAAAAAGGCGAAGAGATTGTTTAACTCTCCTTCATCATAAGGGAAAGAGTGCCGCTACCACTTGCTAGCCACAGGGAATTAAAGGCACTTTTTAAAAGTGTGTTTCTATTTCCTAGTCTGCAAACTGAGAGCCCTAATCCTCACACTTCATGAGTCACTGTTAGGATCGAATATGGTGGCATTAAGCCTTTTAGCACAGCGTCTGGCCCATCGCAGACCCTCAGTAAATGTTAATTTCTTTCCTTCTTCCTTTCCTTTGCCAGCTTCTTGTGTTTCAATTCAAACAAGTTTAAATTTTGTTAAAATCTTCTGTATCTAATTATCAATGAAGACATTGTTCCCTGGTTGTTGGTTCTTTAAAAAGAGAAAAGTAACACTATTTTGTTTTGTTTTCCTTGTTTTATTGATTTTTGTTTGTTTTACTATCTCATAGTGCACTAGAAGGGTCTTTAGTAAACGGAACTAGGTGAATAAAGAAGGCAATTTAATGTCTATGTTGCCTAGTAGACAAACCTCTTTGCAATTCTGTATTAACTCCTAAACAAGTTTTTTACTCCTCCACGTGTAGAAGAAACTAACACACACACACGCTTTTCTCTCCAAATCTAAACTATATTGACTCCATCCAAAATTCCATGGCTTGGATCAACAGCAGGCTTCCACTGTCTTGTCCTCCCACTTCCTCCTGCCTTGATCCTACTTTTGCTCTTTAACAGAAAACTCACCACAAAATGGTGTTGCATATGAAATATGATATGAAAATAAGCTGTAGAGTGTAAATGTCTAGAATACAGCAGAAACACCAAAACCCTCTCATTATACAAGGACAAGAAAATAACTGTGGCATCGTCGTCTCACTGGAAACCACAACTATAATTCTCTATTACATGGGAACGGTGAAACCAATTCATTCATAATGCATCTTAATCCTCCAGCAGAAAAAATACTTTTGCATTTTTGAAATGGCATGTACTGGCTACTTCTGAGGACTTCAGCTACTTTCCTCTAAATAACCTGAATCAAGTGGCAAGAGGGAAACAGTGAAAGTAATGAAATGAATATGCAAATCTCTTCAAGGATATAACAATAACCACCATGTTTAAGCACCTATTATGTAGCAGGCAGCCTGCTAGATCCTTTATGGATATCACTTCTACTCTTCATGGCACCCCTGCTTCACAGGTCTGACTATCACAATGTTACAAACAGGTCCATTCTCACACTGATGACCACATGGGAGAATATTCAAACTCTTAGTATAACTGTTCATTCCTTAATCGTAGGAACACTTGTCTATTTCATTCTTTCAAAGTCTTAAATAGAGTGGTTTGATTCTCTTACTTGTTTTTCTTTTGGGGAGTGGGAGATATGACTTACATTTCTGTGAAATCTAATAAAAGCTATGGACCATCTCTCCAGAGAAATGCATATAAAAACAATATGTTACATATAATTCTGATGGGATAGGATCAACAGAGCACTGAAGCCCATCAAGATTAAAACCTCTGATGTGGAAGTTCTATTTTTATGATTTCTGAAACATCAAATGGAAGACGAATGTTGGAATCATTTAAACTGGGATCAAATTAGTCTTAGGAATTCTTGACTAGCAACCAAAAAGCATGTGGAAAGTTTAGCGAGACTAAAGCGCTAATATCATAATAGTAATTTTTAAATTCTGTTTTTTTCCATAGTAGCTAAAAATACACCAAGTACCTAATCTGATCTGGCTAGTATCCAGTCATTAGTTAGGAGATATGCTGAAATGCTGGCTCAATCATCATCTTTGAGATGGCATTAAGATGTGTTTACCAAAAAGAATGTAACAGAAGCTTTATTTTTTAATTTAATTTAATTTTTTTTGAGGAAGATTAGCCCTGAGCTAACATCTGTCAATTCTCCTCGTTTTGCTGAGGAAGACTGGCCCTGAGCTAACATCCATGCCCAGCTTCCTCTACTTTTTATATGTGGGACGCCTGCCACAGCATGGCTTGCCAAGCGGTACCATGTCCACACCTGGGATCCGAACTGGCAAACCCCAGGCCGCCAAAGCAGAACGTGGGAACTTAACTGCTGCGACAACTGGCCGGCCCCATGTAATAGAAACTTTAGTTTCTAATTTTGGGAGAAGGAAATGGCTCTGACTTTCAAAAGAATACCTGCACCACAAACTTCAGGTTTCCAAAAGTGGTAAAGATTTAGAAATCATTAGGCAATAACTCATTAGCAAAATACTTTGGTTATGCAAATACTTTTAGCTTGAAATAAAGGACTGATTCTTTCAAGGAAATAATCTAAAATGGGAACCAACATTTATACAGAAGAGTTCACTACCATATGAAAAACTGTAAGAAGCAAAAATTTATTTATTTATTTATTTATTTAAATTTTTTTTTTTGCTGAGGAAGATTGGCCCTGAGCTAACGTTTGTGCCAGGCTTCCTCTATTTTGTATGTGGGTCGCCCCACAGCGTGGCCACTGACAAGTGGCAGAGTCTGCACCTGGGGAACCAAACCTAGGCCACCAAAGCAAAAAGCCCCAAACTTGACCACTAGGCCACAGAGCCAGCCCCTAAGTGTGCTATTTTTTAAATACAGAAAAAAAACTGGAAGCATGTATGCCAATTTTGCTGGTGGTTGCCTCTAGCTAGTAGGATTACAGTTTATTTTTTTTTCCTGCTTCTAAACTTTCTAAATGCAAATTACATTACTTTGATTTAGTATGTTTTATTACTTTTTAAAATAACACAAGCTCATTATGTAAATATTCAAACCACATAAAAAAATTCAAGAAAAAGTTAAAGTCACATATTTTCTAGTATACCCCTCGTCCACTCAAAAAATCCAATCCTCAGAGGTAAGTACTTTCAACAGTTTGGTTTGGTAGGTATTCGTCTAGAATTGTTTCTCTAAATTCCATTTACAATTAGAAAAGTACATGATTTTTGAGCTTTCATGCTCCTTTTGCCTTTAGCATTTTGAGTTGTCCAAACTTTGAATCTTGGTATAACTCATAATCACAAATGCATATGGCAGTAATTTTAAAGAACATAGGCAGCAGCTTTTTAACACATATTTTTAAAGCACTCTGCACCATCCTAAAATCCTTTTTCTCAAGTCTTCTATTTGATTTTTGTTACAGATGTCCCATGACCCTAATATCTTTGGTACCTGAAAATGACCTGTATAGAACAAACCCCAAAATGTTTTATTTTGTAAACATTTGTAAAATGTAAACCCCAGCTGCTAAGATGATATATTAAGTACATATGGATATAATGAATGGTTTACAATGTACTTTTTTAAAGGCATTGGTATGTTGGAAATAGGCTGAATCTTACATTTTTGATAAGATTTCATTCTTTCATTCATTCATTGAATCATTTGTTCAGCAAACATTTGTTGAGCATCAATTATGTGCTAGCACCTCCTAAATCCTGGGCTTGGGCTCTAGAAGTTATTTAAACATCTCACTTCTAATCACTGCTCTCTCTGCAGAACACCATGCCCTTCTTTTAAAAACAGTGACTCAGTATTAATGGGACATAATTAAATCAGAAAAGAGCAAGATTTCTCTTTTGTTGCTTTCATAGTAGACTTGAAGAGCTGATGATAATTAGTCAAGACTTCCTGGATACTCATGACTTGAGCACTGAGTCTCATTAGCAAGGTAATGACCTGAATTGCATAGATTAGTTTGATTTATTTGCTGGTTGTATCTCATTTGAGTATGATAATAATGCAAAAAGATAAAGAACCCGCCCTCTCCCCTTCAGGGTAACACTTGTGCCACATCCATCATAAGTGCCACAATGACCAGCTACTTTATAAGGAGAATGACTTTTGCAGCTTTGAAACCACTGACCCTTGAAATACTTCTCTGAAATAAAAAACCAAGAGGTTGACCAACAAAAAGAGATGTGGAGTTAAGCTCCGCAGCAAAATAAACATTTTCCATATGACAGTGCTCACTATTATATAATAGTATAACTTGAATTATGCTGACACTAGATAAAGGTTTAGCCAGTTTCACACATTTTTCTTCCTGGAGAAGATGATATACACAAAATGGCTGGGTAAGAGTTGAACCACAGTGACAAGATTCCAGAAATTAACACCCGTGGGTCAGAATCAATCAAGATCAGCATGGTTTTGTTGACATACTTGGAGTTTACACATGCAAGGGTCCTAGATGCCAAAGGTTTTTTTTCTATGGTCAGCTCTGTGGTGAGGTATGCTACTGAAGTCTCAGTAGTGATCCAAAGAGATTCCTTTAAGGCATATTTAAGGACATATAACATCTGCCCTCAATTGAAGGAGTTGGTAGCAAAAATTTGTTCCATATGTCATACACAACATATGCCAAAATGAGATTCGGCTGTTTGAAAACAGTAAGAAAAGCAGTAGCCAGGAGAGGCCAGTCCCATCACTACTGCCACCGAAATGAACAGGATAAAACAAGCACGTCAACCAATTCTGAAATGACACCCCTGAAACTACACCGTCACCACAGTACCATAGGATAGTGGACAGTGATTCAATTTGTATCATTTACGACTACTTAACTTTTAGCTTTTCAAGCACAACCTATGTAGGTATTAGTATTTTTCCAGGTGCAATTTGCATCAACTAAGAAGACAGCACAGTAATAAGCAGCACAGTTTACAGCGTTATCTAGTACACTGCTATTTAATCTAACCAAACATATAATAACCCTTTAATATTTGGGGAAAAAAATCAAACCTAACTAGAGTAAATATAAGAGAGATTATTTCACTTTGGCAACCAACTCACAAACCGCTTGTTTAGTTATTCAATTAACATTAATTAAATATGTGATAGTATACCAAAATTACCAAGCTAGAGGTACGTAATTCAATACTCAGCCTTCAGAAGCATTTCTACAAACAACTGTTTTGTTTTCCTTTGTTATCATACACACTAAAAATTATTTGTGAAAGTGTAGCCTGGCCAAAGCACCTATTCCCTCTTCTCTCTAAAAAGCTTCCCCTCACTTTTTTTTTACTTCAATCACTATCCAATAAATAGGGTAATGCGTAAGTCTCAAAATGCTAAGTTACAAATAACATGAGGAATATCTAGCCGTGAGCAAAGTCCTAGATGACTACAAGTTACAAAATTAGTGATTTTAATTATCTGTCTTTCCGAATATGGAGAACAGTAAGCTGAACTGAGTTTGGAAGAAAAATAACATTTTATCTGTTGGCCAAAAGATATCTCTGGGAAGACTATCTAACCACCTCACTGTACAATTAAAAGAAATTAATCAGGCTGGCCCAGTGGCACAGAGGTTAAGTTTGCACGTTCCACTTTGGCGGCCCAGGGTTCATTGGTTTGGATCCCAGGTGTGGACATGGCACCATTTGTCAAGCCATGCTGTGGTAGGCGGAAGATGGGCATGGATGTTAGCTCAGGGCCAGTCTTCCTCAGCAAAAAGAGGAGGATTGGCAGCAAATGTTAGCCCAGGGCTAATCTTCCTCAAAAAAAAAAAAAAAAAAAAAGACATAAAAGCTGTCATAAAGGAGAGGATTGGTAAATTGGACTACATTAAAGTTAAGAATATCCATTAAAAAGCATGATTAAGTGAGTGAAAAGTTAAATCAGAGACTACATCAAGATATCTGTAATCATATATTTAACAAAAGATTTATATCAGGGGCCAGCCACGTGGCGGAGTGGGTTGGGTTCATGCACTCGCTCGGCAGCCTGGGGTTTTGCTAGTTCAGATCCCAGTGCGGACATGGCACTGCTCATCAGGCCATGGTGAGGCTATGTCCCACATAGCACAATCAGGACCTATAACTAGAATATACAACTATGTGCTGGGGGGCTTTGGGGAAGAAGAAGGAAAAAGAAGACAGGCAACAGATGTTAGCACAGATGCCAATCTTCAAAAAAAAAAGATTTATATCAAAACATAATGAAATCACATTGCAGCAGTATTTACAATAGCCAAGACATGAAAGAATCCAAGTGCCCATAGACCAATGATTGGATAAAGAAGATGTGGTGTATATATATACGATGGAATACCACTCAGCCATAAAAAAGACAGTCATCCCACTTGCAACAACATGGAAGGACCTGGAGAGAATTATGCTAAGCGAAATAAGCCAGACTGAGAAAGACAAACACCAGATGATTTCACTCATATGCAGAATACAAACAAACACGTGGACAAAGAAAACAGTTCAGTGGTTATCAGGGGAAGGGGGGTGAGGGGTGGGCACAGAGGGTGAAGGGGAGCACTTATGTGGTGGCAGACGAGAAATAATGTACAACTGAAATTTCACAATTTCACAACTATTATGAACTCAATTAAAAAAAATTGAACTCAGATACACCAATAATGAAAAGGCAGAAAAAACAATTTAAAAATGGACAATAGACTTGACAGGCACTTCAAAGACAATATCTAAATGGCTAACAAGCATATAAGAAGTAGTTCAATTTCATCAGTCTTCAAGAAAATGCAACAACGTAGTGATGCCACTACACACTCAACAAAATTATTAAAATAAAATAAGACAGGGGCTGGCCCGGTGGCGCAGCAGTTAAGTTCGCGCGTTGTGCTTCCGCAGCCTGGGGTTGGCTGGTTTGGATCCCCAGTGAAGACCTATGCACTGCTTGTCAAGCCATGCTGCAGCAGGTGTCCCACAGAAAATAGAGGAAGATGGGCACAAATGTTACTAGCTCAGGGCCAGTCTTCCTCAGCAAGAGGAGGACTGGCGGCAGATGTTAGCTCAGGGCTAATCTTCCTCAAAATAAAGAAAGAAAGAGGGGCCAGCCCGTGGCTGAGTGGTCGGGTTCACGTGCTCCGCTTTGGTGGCCCAGGGTTTCACTGGTTTGAATCCTGGGTGCAGACATGGCACCGCTCATCAAGCCATGCTGAGGTGGCATCCCACATGCCACAACTAGAGGGACCCACAACTAAAATACACAACTATGTACTGGGGGGATTTGGGAGAAAAAGGAAGAAATAAAATCTTTAACAGAAAGAAAGAAAGACAGAAAATGAGTGTTGCCAAGGATGTGGAGCAAGCAGAACTCTCATAAACGCCTCTGATTAATTGGAACCACCACAGCTGTTCGGTAATATCTACAAAACCTAAACAAATGCGCATTCCATGACCCAGCAATCCTACTCCCAGGAATACACTATAGAATGGAATACTCAATATTCACCAATGACGTTTATGATAATGGTCATAGTAGTACTACTGTTCATTAGCAGTAGAATGGACAAATGTACTGTGGTATATACATATAATGGAATACTATGCCACAATGATAATGAATTATCTATAACTAGAAGCAACATTATGGATGAATCTCATAAACATAATATTAAGCAAAAGATACCAGAAAGAAAAGAGGATACAACTGTTCCTTGCTCTCTCAGAGTGAGGTTCCCTCAGAGAGCCTGTGTCCTCTGCCTCTCTATGCACTGTTGGATAGGTAGGTCTATCATTGCCAGAGTTCAGTACAAGGACAACCTAACACATTCTTCAGAATCAGCTTTGTCTGTGATAAAGGCGATCTTTTGGGGCAGGGAGACAACAAGAGAGAGCGAGTGAATATGAAGATTGTCAAGTACAGGGGAACCTTGAAAAAGAATATAAAGAAGTAAATTAATTAAAACTATTTCAAATGAACAACATAAGCACATTGAAAGGTTAAGGGTGGGGTGTGTGTGTGTGTGTGTGTGTGTGTGTGTGTGTTTGAGAAAGAGAGGCAGAGACTGAGACACAGAGAGACAAAATTAATTCAAGTAACTTTTGAACAAAGCGCTGACATTACAGTAACAATGATCACGTCTACCACCAAGATCTTGCTTTCTAAGTCTCATTCTCCACTAAAAGAAACCAAGTTTCCTTGGATAAATAAGTGACTTCAGGTCTGGGGCAGAACAGAAAGTAGTAAAGCCTAGAACACTTATGCCAGACAAATAAAGAAATACTTAAAGCATGGTTGAAGGTGCTCCCTGGCCAAATTTGAGACAATTTGAGCACCAAAATAAATAATGATAATAAAGGATTATAACCTATTGAATATAATAAAAATCTATAAATTCATACTGAAATAAATAAATAAAATAGGTAACTAAGAAGCAAAAGCTCTTCCTTAGAGTTTACAGCTAACTTATACATTTAGAAGAAATGATGGACATAGAGAATCACCATTTAACAACCATCAGGCAAAAAGATGTGTAAACTAGGGAGTGAAAGTCTCAGGGGGCAAAATAAGTGATCTGCATTTTGCAAAAGTAGCAAAGTCATAAAAGACAAAAACTGAGGAACTGTTCTAGCCCTCCCCCCACAAAAAAGTACATATTGTATGATTCTATTTATATCAAACTCTAGAAAATGCAAACTGATCTATAGTGGCAGAAAGATAGTGTTTGCTGAGGAGACGGTACAGGGAGAGGGGTAGGCACAAAGAAACTTGTGGGAGTGATGGATTTTGATTGTGGCAATGGTTATACAGTGTATACATATATCACACTTATCAAATTGTATACTTTAAATATGTACAGTTTATTGTATGTCAATTATACCTCAATAAAGTTGTTTTGAAAATTTGAGGAACTGTTCCAGATTAAAGGAAGCCAAAAGGACATTTTCTTATAGGTGATAAGGTCTGCGGGTTAGATCATAATAATAGTTGAATTCTAATTTCCTAATCTTGATAATGATAAGAGAATATCCTTGCTTATTGAAAACACACTCTCTAGTATGTAGGGATAAAGGAATATCATGTCTGTGGCTTACTCTCAATTGGTACAGAAAAAAATAGAGAAGAGACAGAGAGAGGGGGAGATAAAAAGAAAGATAAAGTAATATGACAAAATATTATCACTTAGTTGAAAGATATACCAAATTCTCTGTAGTACTCTTGCAACTTTTCTATAAATCTGAATTACATCAAAATGAAAGTGTTGGATTTTTTCTTTGCTTTTTTTTTTGGTTTGTTTTTAATAAAGAACGTGGTGCTTAAGAGATCATGACCAACAGCCAAGGTATTCATCCATCCATTAGCCAATATTGGTTTTTCCCACACTGATGGAGCTTGAGAACAGTGGGCACACTTGCTCACCAGAGCAAGTTTAAACCACATGCCAACATCTAAATTTATAACCCTGATTATTTGAGTTACAAATATATTCTCTTTTCATTTAACTAACACATATGTGTTGAGTACTTACAATTGTATCAAGCCTAGACAGGCTCTAGAAAAACAAAGTGCCCTGGTATGGAAGCTGGGGAACACACACATGTATAATTGTGACACGTGACGGGTGAGTGACTGGGCGGAGTCTGGTCAGAAGGGGAAAGGAAGAACATGTACCATGAACATGGACACCGAGTGGGAACATGCATGGTGAGCTTGGGGAAATATAAGTAGCCAGATACTGCTGAAACTTCAGTGTAATATGAGAAGCGACAGCAAATAAGACGGAGGAGGTCGGTTGTGCCAAAATCTTGACAGTCTTGTACTCCACACTAATGACTCTAGGTTTCATCTATAATTGGAAGGCACTGAAAGTTTTGCTCTATTTTCGTTTGTCTTGAGTGAGATATGTCACACATGCAGAAGAGACTACACGTGGTTAAGTAGGAGAATCAGGGTTTCGGAAAGAAACTTGAACTCCACTAAGGGGAGCTTGTCGTTCCACACCCTGACTTCCCTGCTAGCTGATATGCTCACAACTATAGCCCCAGTGCACAACCCAGAGGAGAAGTGCAATAAATACTTGGTGATCATAAAGAAGATACTGAAATTGTCCCGATAAGAGATCAAAGCCTCAACTATAGGTGCAGCCAAGAAAGTGGAGAGGTAGGAACACTCAGATCTTATAAAACAAGAGAATCTAGAGGAAGGGGAGGAAAGCATCACAAATCACTGAATTTTCCATTTTGGGTGATCATGTAGATAGTAAGCCATTGAACCAAATACGTAATGCAAGAGGAGGAGCAGATTTAGGAAAGAAACGAAGAAATTTGCTTACACACATTACAGATAGAGTATCTTTGGCAATGATGTCACTTGGCAATACTACAAATCAGGAGCTTACGAGGAGGTCTCTCTGCTAAAGACATTGCTACTAAGTGTTTTAGATGTGTGTTTGTAAACCATTACGTTACTGGCCACATTGTGATCTACTCTCATGTGTGAAGTCACTCGAGTAAAGGAAGAATATTCATTGCAGCAAGGTTTGTAAGAAAATATTTTAGGAATACCTTAAACGCCCATCAATACATGACTGGTTAAATGTCTGATCTCGTTTGCAATGGCTCAGTCAAATAGGAAGCCAGTATTCTTGGAAAAATAATTTAAGTCAAGAATGAAACAGTAAAGGTTGACTGAACTTAAGTTTACAATACTTTTTAAAATTAATCTATTCTACTATATCTGTATTCACAGTAGACACAAAATAAATATAACTTCAGGTGAGTGATCTAAAAATCATAAAATACCATAGTTGACAGGTTTTTGGGTTTTTTTTTTTAAAGATTTTATTTTTCCTTTTTCTCCCAAAGCCCCTAGGTACATAGTTGTGTATTTCTTTTAGTTGTGGGTCCTTCTAGTTGCGGCATGTGGGACGCCACCTCAGTACGGCTTGATGAGCGGTGCCGTGTCCACGCCAGGATTTGAACTGGTGAAACCCTGGGCCACTGAAGCGGAGCGCGCGAACTTAACCACTTGGCCACGGGGCCAGCCCCTGACAGGTGTTTTAAAGGTCTGTAAAAGTAAGTTTGAGTTTTAATTAAGCTCCACAAAATCCTTTAAAGCCTAAGTTAACCAATACTTTTACTACCTTAGGTTCATAAACTGTAACAATGAGAACTAGTGTTCATATAACACTTGGAGTTTACAAACCATTTTCAACTTTAAAAAAAACTTTTATATTTATTTAGGAGACACAGTGAATACTAGGACATACGGGATTTCCTATATTGGGTTGGGGGGTGGGGTGGGCAAAAGTGACAGGGTCTCACTATGTTGCCAAGGCTGGAGTGCAGTGGCTCTTCACAAGCGAGATCCCACTGCCGATCAGCAAGGGAGTTGACCTGCTTGGTTTCAACCAGGGATGGTTCACCCTTCCTCAGGCAACCTCGTGGTCCGCTGCTGCCAGGAAGTCACCAGATTAATGCCAATCTAGTGGGGACACCTGATGGGCATAGTGCACTACAGCCCAGAACTCCTGGGCTCAAGCGATCCTTCTGCCTCAGCCTCTCAAGTAGCTGGACTACAGGCAAGCACCACCTCACCAGGCTCAACTTGTGATTACCATTTAATCCCAACAACACTGAGAGATATGAAGAGTAGGCAGAAACCACCCGCCAAAAGCTGAGACGAAAGCTCTATTATTGTTATACCCCCAAGGCAAAGTTTCAAGATTAAGAATGCAGACAGTTTTATTCTTTCAAAAGAAAAGAAGTTTAATTCCTCTGCTTTCTCAGGCTGCAAGGGAGTTAATGAATTTGTTCCAGTCTTAGTTTTTAAATTTGTAACTTCCAAAAAAGACACACAACTAGCCAAAATGAGGCATAGGGGAAATCTTTGCAAAACCACATCATACAATTTCCCTGTGTCTCCATCAAAACCTATAACGGAAAAACTGTATGTTCTAGTTTTCTGAGACAAATTCTAAAAATAAGCTAATGTATCACAGCACAAGACATACTTCGGGTAGTCCTGAATTCCACAAATTCTTTTTTTTTGGTGAGGAAGATTGGCCCTAAGCTAACATCTGTTGTCAATCTTCTTCTTTTTGCTTGAGGAAGACTGTCACTGAGTTAACATCTGTGGCAACCTTCCTCTATTTTGTATGTGGGATGCTGCCACAGCATGGCTTGATGGGCTGTGTGTAGGTCTGTGCCCAGGATCTGAACCTGGCAAACCCCAGGCAGCCAAAGTGGAGTGTGTGAACTTAACCACTACGCCACCCGGCCAGCCCCTACAAATTCTTACAGACAACTTAAAGCAACATTTTAGCAAAGTAAAAGGATGTAATACAGAAACAAAGTGTCTCCACACAGATCACAGATCACACTACCAACTCTCATGGTGTCTCCCAGCCCCTTGGGTATTTACTTACCTCCAAAGACACAATGACGGATGGTTTCTTTTTCAGTTCCTCACATTTCCTCCTCTTACAGATCTGATGGCTGTTCTTTCTGTTCTTGCAGTAAGTACATTCACCACAGTTGGTCTTCTGTTGGCAGGGCTCACAGACCCCACATCGCTTTCGTTTCTTCTTTTCCAAAGTAGGTAGCAAAGTTGTATAGGAAAGAGAAGAGGAGGTACTGGCAAGTGACACTGGCCTAGACACCACTGTGGTGTTGATGTCAACCATGCTGGTCTTGCTGATCTGGGAGCTCTCTTCTTCCCATTTGCTGGGACCAGCCTGGGAGAGTTGGGCAATGCCCTGTGAAGCACGGTGGAGTCCTCTCTCAGGGGCTAACGTGAACCCCTGAGTGTTAGCTGGCAGAAAGCTTATATGAACCTGCTTCTCATTTTCTATATTGCTTATAGCCATTACTGGAGGTATCGAACTTATCTCTGAGTTTGACGATGGTAGAGGAGTGTGACCTGAGCCCAAAGGCAAAATCTGCATAGTGCCCTGAACCTCAAGCCCATATGAAACAGTGCCCTGGGGCTCAGGCCATTCTGGGAGAGCATTATAGGTAGCAATTGGGTTTAGAGGAGCAGGAAGGAAGATTGGTGGGTCTGAGGCAGTACCACCACCCATACCAGGGATTTGTTGATTTAAGATAGCACCAAAAACCTTTCCTTGAACTGGAACAGCACCCGGAATCTCTGGTGGGTCTGGGGTCTCACCCAGAGCCTCTCCAAGAACTAGGTTAGCACCAGGAACTTCCCATTGATGTGGGACAGTATTAAAGACCTGTCTTACGACAGGGGTGGTATCAGGAACTTCCCGGTGATCTGGGGTAGCTTTGAGTACCTCTTGATGACCTGGTTTAGCACCAAGGGTTTCTTGTTCTGAGCCTGCCAAAAGCAGTTTTATTAATGAGGTAGGATATATTGACCCACCAATAGACAAACAGTTTTTAAGGTCCAATTCAGGTATAACCTTATTAAAGCTGGAGGTGGGGCAGAAATCATGTTCACTTTTGATGGGATCCAGGTAAGAATCAGATAGCTTAAGAGATTCTACTCGTGAACCCAAATCTTCTAACTGAATGCTGGCATTTCCTTCAGAGGTAACCTTGAGGGCTGCTCTTTGGAGCAAAGGAGCACACAGAGTGCCCCGAGCAAACATTTTAGGGGAATCACTGATATCACTTGATGTCTCTTGAGAGAACAGTCCTTCGCCACCAGGTGTCCCTTCCAGTGACCCAGAAAGGATCTCTGCTGCAGGGCCACTGTGAGTGGAGATATTTATTTTGGAATCCTCGACCCTTTGGGACCAAGACTGAGTTGTCTCTTGGCTCTCACCTTTAATTAAAGATGCATTTTGTAAGCTGATTAGATTCTCTAGATCAGGAGGGATTAGGGGGTCTTGTATTGGGACAAAATCATTTTCTGAGTGCTTTACTCCCATGTCCGTAAGTACCTTATAATCACACTCATGTTGCTTTTCCAAACTTTTAGGAGGTGGAACTTTCTTGGGTTTGGCTATGACCACTGGGGGTTGGGAGAGTCGCCTGCTAAGAGAGGTGCTTCGGAGAGCCATTGTAAACCCATTGCAAGTTAAGGACTCTGGGTTCTGAAAAAGAACCTCAGTTCTATCCAAATTCATTCGCGCTGCTCCAGCTCTTGTCAGAAGGCTTCTAACTGGCACAGGTGGTTTGGGTTCTGGTTTTTTCTTAACATCTCTTTCTTGAATCAATTGTTTTAATTTTCCAGGGCTCACAGTCTTGACTGATGCCCCGTTTTTGTTGGCTGGCTTGGATGTCTTCTTCAGTTGGCTGTTTTTCTTTTTGTTTAGATCCTCCCTCCTGACTAATCTGGAAGGCCTTGCATGGCGGGATCGAGACATAGCTACGGAGTGGGAAAAAATGAAAGGGCACAGGGAACAGAGTCATTGGTCCTTTGGAAAGTCTCACTTCTGAGGAGAATCTTGATGCACCATGGTTGAGCTCAGTCACACAAGATTTTGGTCTGAAATAATAACAAAAAAGCACGGGAAGTGAGTCTTTTTCCTATGCATTCTCCCATTTGAAATAGAATATTTACTAGCAATTATTAATTAAAATTAGGGAACTGAGAATGTTTACTGCAAAGGGAAAATATAATAGACACAAAAAGTACTAAAGTATCCTTTAAAACCTGGATCCACAATAAAGCTCCTTTAATTACGGTGACAACTGATTAAGTTGATGAAGTACTTTGAAAAGGTAAGCATGGGGTTTATTTTTACATTAGAAACCACAACTCTTGTAGTCATATGTAGTTTAAACCTCAACTCCCAATCTTTACAAATTTGAATGCTTAAAAAATTATCCCTTAATCTCTCTCCTTAGCACATCACCACACAGGCAGAGGTATCGTCTGTCCAACAGTAAAGCTGGAAGAGCCAGAGAAGAGGCTTATGGAATCCAAGCAGCTCCACTCCCTGGAGATCCAACAATATTAATACCACATTCCAATTAACAATCCACAAAGTTTGAGCCTTTCACACGCACACAAAAATAGCATAAAATCTTGGGAGTGAGTACTGACAGATTAGGTTACAAACGAGACTCACTGGTCCAACAAATGCCTGTTGCGTGCCTACTATGTACAAGGAAGGCACTGTGGTGGGCACTGCCCACACCCAGAAATGATGTCCCTCTTTTCTCTTTCACCTGACTTAATCCAAAGACTGCTGGTCCTAAAATCCCTTCTACCAAGGGTCCCCAAAGTCTCACAACGAATGCCTAGGCAAGGAAACAGGACATAAAGAGAACAAGAGATAATTAGAGTAGTAAAGCACACAAGGCAAGCAACTATTACTTGAAAGATGAGCAAGAAAAGAGGAGAGAAAGAAAGGGTGCTGACCAAGAGCCCTCATCAACTGCTTTTTCACCTCCTCAGACTGCCTATGCTGACTCAAAATAAGACCAAGTTATGAACAAGAATGACACTCACCATACAAAATATATCAATAGACTCGCTAAAGACCACAGATTCAAGAGTGTGACAACAGACTGGGGGAGGATACTTTAACAGTTGACAGGCTGTTGGATTTGTGAGAGAGCAGGGTGTAGGAGAATGGTCACCAAAAACTGGTCTGCAGCCAAGTAATCAACAGTCTGTGGCAAAATGAGAAAAAAATGAGGCAAGATAAAGTTTTTCAAAAAGTTGAATTTATTCATTTTAAACAACTCTCCTTTATTCTGAAATTACACCTTCCCATTTTCTCTCATAAAAATGTCCTTTCTAAAAAAGTAATAAAAGTCCTTTCTTTTATGAAAAGGTGGGGATAGACTGATTTTTTTTTTTTAATGTTATTACTTGGCAAAGTAAAAACTTGACAGCCTTCTATCATTCTCAAACTTTGCTTTTGTTCCTGTTGTACTGATCTGATCCAGATAATCCTGGGACTAGTGGCTAGAGATCGTGTCACATCAGAAAGCCCTGAGTTTGAATCTGTGATCACCAGCTTTGTCCTTCAGCAAACTACTTAACTGAGTCAAGGTTTCTGCATCGGAAATGAGGTTGTTTTGAGGTATCAATGGGCTCCTGCAGGGAAAGCAGTGTTTTCATCCTTGTGATATCTGAGGTTGAAGGGGGAGCGGGGGAAGGCAGGGTAAGAAGGACTTTGAAAGTGGGTAGACCTGGGTTCAGTCTACAGCTCAGAAACATTACTAGCCTTTTGATTCTGACAAATTCCTTGGTCTCTCTAAACTTCAGTTTCCTTATGTGTAATAGAATAGGAAGCATAACAGTACTGACTTCATTGGATTATGAGAATAAAATAAGATGATATGTGTAAAGACTTAGTACAGGGCTGGCAAATAATAGGTGTTTAATAAATGAGAGCTAAAAAAGTAAAGGCTATTTATAACTCCAAAATGCAAATAATCAGAGAAAATAAGCTAAATAGTAATCACTATCATAGAACCAGTTTAACCCACAGTCTGCATATCCTGCAAAGCAAGATCTAGTTCTTTTGTTTCTTTTCACAGCTAACACACTGTAGCCCACACACTGTAATAAAGGATCCCAGAGCACAATATTTAGAGTCAAAGCATTGTACCTTTAACAAAGATTTTTTTAAATAGACATTGGTGATAACATTAACCACAAGAAAAGTAACATTTTGAGTAAATCTGTGCTAAATACAAACACTAAGCCAGAGAATATTTCACTTGAGTTTTTGGCATCTAAGCTTACTGCTGCTTTCTCCTTTTTCTTAAAAAAAAAAAAAAAAAAAAAAGTTTTGGCTTGCACTAACCCTTTGGCTGTGAAAAACTGTAGGATATTTTCTCCAAAGACCACTGCTTCTTGTACCAACATTTTTAGAAAACAAAAGACATTCCAATCTCAACCTCCAGAAAGTCTGAAATCTTTATAAGGGTGTTTTTTTCAGATAACAAAAAGCAATCCATTCCATTCTCTAGAAATTCAACAATATTGGGATAAGCATGCTTTATCTCTTGTATCAAGATTACACTGCTAAAAAATTACTAGAAGTATATAATCTAAGAATTGCAATCAGCCATGAAAATTAAAATTCATATATGTAGGCAAGTAATCTGGATATGCCAGAAGGTGTCATGGGATCTGCTTTTGAAAGTAGTTTATAAATTGATCTCAGTCTCTTATATATTCTTTTATATTTTTAAATTGAAGTGCTTTAGAAATTCAGACTTGTAATTAAGATAATGTTTACCATTCAAACCTTATCTCCGGAAAAAAAGCTTGCCAAGGAAATGGAAAAGGTATGAGGCAACATGGATTGGGAAGATGTGGCCTCTTTAAATGGTAACAGTCTTTTTTATGAGATCCTGAAAGAGGCCAATGACCCCTGAAAAACCCAACTGCAGGGGAGAAACCACTGCGTACCACCCAGCCAAAGAAATAGACAATCAGAAACAAAATAAGGGTTCCCAAAGATCCTAATTTTATCACCCTTGGCTCCACTGATGAAATATAACCTTCTTTCGGCGATGGGAGGAGGGGCAGCAAGTTTTTTTGAAATTTGTGGGGGAAAAAATAATGTGGTCTATTCTATTAAATAGGTTCATAATTAAATAAGAGATTATCCCCACAGAGCTCAAGAAATTTATTTCCTTTATTAATTTGTAAACATTAAATTCTCCATTTTCTTTTTGGTGTTTTTATTTATTAAAGAGTAAGGTATATCTACAACTGAATACTAATTTCACTTCCATTTTTCATTTGTGATGAAAACTGACATTTCAATATTCCTCAAAATCAGTTTTATTCTACCCTAGAATATATTAAAGAGTTTGAGAGCTACAGAGATAGCTACAGGATAACCCGATCAGAGCAGAAAGTAAGAAAATGATGTCCTCCATATATAGTAGGCCCAGGAGGGGGAACCATACGCAATTAATTGACACTATTCTGTGAGTTCTTATTTTCCTGGAAGAGAAACAACAAAACAACCCCAACAATTGTGGGATGGAAAACATTAGTACTTAGTTAACAAGTCTTTTCACCAGAGGGCACCAAGACTCCTAACCTGCAATAAAATTTTGCTTCCCTAAAATGTCCTTGTGACACAGGACACAGGAGTGTATGAGATCCAAACATTATAGGCCAGCAGATAACAGGCCAAGTCATAATTTGAAACACGAAAAGATACGATGCTAGTACAAGGTAGAGAATATAAGGTTACGGACAGAGAAGAGAAATGGCAAGAGCAGGCCCCAGGATGAATATGACAAACATGACCCCTGTAAGGGTCTGCTAGTTATTCTAATTTAAACTGACCTAACCAAACTGGTCAACAAATAAGATCAGATTTTTGCCTCAATATTGTTTGAGCTCACTAAGTAACTGGAGTTTTCCCTTAAGAAGAGATTTTATTTTTTTTTTACAATTATTGCCCAGAAAGTGAAAAGCTGACCACCTAAACCCTATCAGTTGTCTGTAAAGGATAATTTTGACAGCACCATGTCCGAAAATCCTCTCACACCTACATCCCTCCTCCTTCTGGATCTCCCAAAGTCCCCTGGGCAGGAAGTGGCTGAACTGATGTAACCACCCAGCCCGCATGTCAAATTAAAATTATATTGCAATCCTTCCCACCACCAGCAGTGGCCAAAAAAGTGGTGAGTATTTGCATATATAGAGCTACTTGCAAAAGAAACTCTGATCTCATAGTCACTCCATTCAGCTTCTTAGAATTTAAAGGCTACAGCACTTCGCTGAGAAATACAAGACTCAAAACATTTCTTTTTAAAAGGCACCACCTGGCTTAGTTTCCTCCAGCAACTGAGTTCTACATCTAAAGGAAGAGGAGGTGGGCGGTCGGCTTGCTGTTCCTAGATAGTTTTCTACCACAGGAAGTGGGAGAGCCCTCGCACAGGGAAAGGCCGTTCAGGGACGCTCACGAGAAGGGCAGCAGATTTAGTCAAAGCCTCCTTCCATATGTAAAACGACCCTGCTGCCCTGCGGAGAGCAAGAAGAAAAGGCCAAAAAGGGCCACAGAAAGGAGAAGGGAGAAGTTAAAAATGGAGATAGAATGACCCTTCTAAAAACAAGGAGAGTACAAAACACATTGGAAAGAAGAGGAAAAAGCATAAAAAGAAAGAAAATTTGTAAACAGTAAAAAAACAAAGGCCAAAAGACAGAGGAAGGGGAAGAAATTTATAGCAATGAAGCTAGAATATAAAAAGACAACTGAGATCAAAACACTCAAGACTAAAGGTAGAAAGACAGAAGAGGAAAAAGAGAAATTTAAGTGTGCGGGGAAAGAAAGATACAGACGCAGAGGAGGGTGGGGGAGGGGAGAGACAAACCAGATAAAGAAGATTGGAGAAGGAAGAGAAACAAAGGGCAGGGACAGTGGTGATCCAAACCTTCGACCCATTAATTCTGGTAGACCAGAGCTGAGCGCGACAGTTAACTCTCATGAAAACGGTAAATGGTGTTCCCAGAGTTCTAAGCCCGAGCTACTAATTTTTGCAAAGAAAAAGGGACACTGCATGCTAACTCCCATATATCTTGATCCTGAAGTGTAATTGAAATCATAACATGGCTTTAAACGCAGTTAAAGGTTGACAACCGACCTAATTAAGATCCCTTAATTAGAGAGTGAAGGAACTTGTTTTTAACCTGTGCAACCAGTACCGACCAAATCAAGAAACACCCAAAATCATACTACCTGAGTCTTTAGTTCTTGGAAATAATACGGACTAATCTCCAAACATCTCATTTACGTTTCTCTCTGGGTGTACTGCCCTTGTTCAATTGTATGTAGTCATAAATTCCTAATATACCCTAAATAACTCTAAGGTTAACAAGAGCCTTTTCCATATTCTTTTTGGCATCCTGAGGCCTGAGGAAGCCAACGTTTCTATTTTACTTTATATTGTTGAGAGGGGGAGGGGAAAGGATCCGCACATTTCGGTTCAGGGCCGACCCGAGGTTGCTGCCCTACAGCGCCGCCCGTCAACCCACCGCGGCGCAGTGCGTAGCGCACCCCGCCGACATCAGGCTGTGCACCTCATCTTTTTCTCGCTCAAGGTATTGAAGTCCATTTCGAATATTTCTTCATAAATTGATCATTACTATGATGTATTATGCAGCTCATTTTGTGCCAAGAATGGAACGGGGAGGAGGGGAAGAGGCACATGAGTGACCTATGCAAGATGGTTAATTTGGGAGGAGGATGAGTTGGGGGTGAAAGGAAGACTCGGAGTTCAAGCAATATCTGTTCTCTTGTATCAATAAATTAATTTTTATTGAGTTAGAAATGACCAATTTGGGTTCCCCGTTCACGTGGGATGGTTGCTGGGGCCGGCCAGCAACTTCCTGACCATTTTTTGCAGAAATACATGGACTGCACACAGCTCTTCTAGAATCTAAATCGGTTGGGGGGTGGGGGGTGAGAAGGAGGTAAGGGAGGGGAGGGAGAGAGGGAGGGAGAGAGGAATCCGGCCCGGTCCCTTCCCCAGCACGTGAGGCTGCTGCGGCCCTCGCCGGCCCCTCACGTGCCGCACGGCGGGTCCCCGGCACCAGCTCCGCGCGCCTCCCAGCCCCGGGCCCGCTCCGGGATTCTGCCCGAGTGGGACCGATGCGAAGGCAACGCCACTGCGTTCGGCGACCGGGTGGCGCTCAGAAGAGTTTTTTAAAAGCCATTTTGGCGGAACACTGATTCTATCCCCTAATCCCTTCTTCCCCGATCTGTATAACTGCAGGTCAACCTCTGGCAAGACTCCCCTACTACCTCCACTCCAAAAGTTTCGTCCCTGAAGCCTCCTCCCCGAAACGCTGAGGGAGGCAAGCGCCAAAATGTTTCCCCAACGAAGCTGCTCCTATCTAAGCTCGGAGGAGGGAGGAAACTTGTTTGGGGGTGTGCTCGAGCACGGGACAGCCCGGGCTGCCCGCCCGCGGCTCGCGCTAATTCCTCCCTCTCTGCCCCCGGGCGCCCCGACATCCGACTCTCCTAAGAGGCGCGTCAATCGCCGGCACATTCAGGATCCCCCCGAGGCCACACTTGCCCTCCCCCAGCCGGGTTTCCCGCTGAGCCCTGAGTGCGAGCCCAAGGCCCCCCGCTCCCCCTACCCTGCGCCGCAGCCCGGCCGCGGGGGCAAGGGCCGGGTCCTCGGGCCGGGGGCATTGTCTACCACCCGCCACGAAAGTTCCCCCGGCGGCCCGGGGTGGGGGGTCGCTGCGGGGAGGGTCCCACCCCTGCGGCCCGGGAGGACCCGCGGACGCCGAGCCCCGGCCCACTTCTAGCCGGAGCGCAGCGCCGCCCCTCGCACCCCCTTCCGCCCTCGGCGCGCGGGTCCCCGCACCCCTACCCTCTGCTCCGGCCCCAACTCACCGCTGGCTCGCTCGGGCTCCGAGGGCAGCGCGCGTCCCGCCAGCTCCAAGCCTGCACCAGCCCTCGGGCAAACTTTCCAACTCGTGCTGGTCCCCACAACTTCGGAGCCCGGGGCCCCGGCGGGCGCGAGGGGCGCGGGCCGGCCCCGGGCCGACACCTACCGACTCCCAGCACGGTCAGGGCCCGAGCCCCCGGGGTGGGCGGCTGCTTCCCAAAGGTTCACAGTGGAGAGGCAGGTAGAGTTGCATGACTGGGGCGGGACAGGGGGGCGTCCCGGGGGGCAGACCCAGGAGCAGAGGGGCCAGCGGCTGCGCGCACAAAGCGGCGCCGGAGCGGACTGCGCTGCCACTCCCCGCCAGGTCAGCCCCCCGGAGCAGCAGTGTCTCCCCAGGACAGACCTCAGGGAGTGAAGCTGGGGCTCTGCCTCCGCTGGACCCTGCACCGCCGAGCGAGAGGCAAGACGCGAGCTGGATTTCCCCAAACTGGAGCCGGATTCCCCTCTCGACCCTTCCTTCTCCCTCCCCTTCCCCCTCCTCCTCCCTCCCAACACCTATTTTTTTTTTTTTTTTTTTTAAGAAAGGAGAGTATTGGAAAGGGAGAGGGGTCTTGGGGGTTTTTTATCTTTTTTTCAAAAGGGCTGAGAGAAAAATTTTAGGATCTCTAAATGGAATGTTTATAGAGACATTAAAGGGGTGACTTAAGATGCCAGAGATGACACCATTGAGCAGTATCTGGGTCGCCAGCAATGGACAAGGGCCCTCAACACCAAAGAGAGAAGCCAGAGGAGGGTTGTGTTCCCTTGACTCAGCGCTTGATGTCTGCAAAGGTCATCATCATATTTTTGTTAGTTATTTGGCCCTGTACCTTGCTGGTGGTCGTGTTCACTTTATGGATGGAGAAATGAAGGCGCAGGAAGAAGTAAGTTTTCAGCATTAGGAGGAATAACCTGTGGCATTACTCCAAAACTAAAACTGTGGCAACTGAATTTCTCCCTAACTGTTTGGTGGCTGTTGCTTCTTCCAGCAGTCAGGCAAGGGAATCCAGATCTTTAATGGGGTCACAGTGGTAAGGAAAATGCTGGTCATGGGACGATCATTCTTCCCAGGTCCAGCTTCAAATGAAGAAACTCCTATCATTGCCTTCCGCATCATTCTACCCCCATTTGGCACATAATTTTTATTTTTTGTTATACTTGCTTTAATAAGCGTAACCAGATTGGTCTTTTGAGAAAGAGTCCTAAACTTTTGACCTTTCTCACTGATTGATTGATTCACATTTATTCTTGAGGTAGGATCTAGGCATACAGAGATGAATAAAATTTGCTTCCTGCCCAGGAGGAACACACATTCCAAGTTTGCAAGCAGAACAAATGAGTGTCTTCACTACAGTGTTTTCAGTGCTACAGTCAGACAAATACCTTAGTTGGAGAACGTCAGAAATGTGGCATCTGAAATACATCTTAACTGCAAAAATAAATTCTGCTCAATCAATGTTTCCAAAAGCCTAATTGTTAATACCTTGTCAGAAAAAATCTCCTAGGACCTAGATGAAAAGAATATTGGGAGAGTTTGACTCAAAACTTGATTTTCATAAAGAACAAAAGGAAAAAGACTATCATGAAATAGAATACCCTGGCTTTTGTCAATTAATTTAAATAATTAACTTTCAAAAGTATTGAAATGGGTAAGTCAAAGACTCAGAAAAATGTCCATGGTAACACTCATTTTCTTCATTCTACAAATATTAGTAGAGAGTCCATACTATGTGCCAGGCAGAGTTCTAAACTCTGAGAAACAGCAGTGAGCAAAAAGAAACCTCTGCCCTTGTGGAGCTTGCATTCAATCATGGGGCTTGGGGGACAGAAAATGAAGAAGGCAAAGAAGCAGAATATATAAAGTGTGTCAGATGGCGATGGTCAGAGGGAGTGGGGAAAGAAGGGAAGGGGACAGAGGGTGGGGGAAGGCTGCCACTTTAAATACAGCAGTCAGCGCCCGAGTAGATCTGAAAGAGACAGGGAGAGAGCTGGGGGAGATTCCATGGTGGGAAAGAGCAAGCACAAAGGCCCTGAAGGTGGGATTGCATCGGTGGCAACACAACAATTTCCCTGTGTTTTGCTACAGTAAAAAATTAGAAACTGTCTAAATGCCTATTTAAAAAAAGATAGATGGTTCCCACTGGCCAAGTCTGGGACAGTTTTGTGTTTGGAAAAGAGATTCAGCTTGGAAAAACAAATTTGGGAGTCATCAACATGTAGATGATATTTAAAGCCCCCTTGGGATCTGAGTCTTAAACATAGCACCTAACAACATCAGGTCCATCTGAACCTGTCAGAAAAGAGGTCTGATATTTGTAACAGAAACTAAAAGGTTGAACGAGCCATGGGAAAATAAACAATAACATGAGGTGTCTTTCCAAGGAGAAGAAAAGAAGTGCAATTCTTTCCAGCCTCGGTACCAAAGAATAACCGTTTAAGCAATTTCCCACTATCCTCACAACTACCTTACCCCATTCTTTCTTAAAAACAAAGCAAGAATTCCTGTCTTATTTCCAATTACTTCTCCAGAAGAGATGTGAAAATGCATATAATGTGGGTCTTGGAACTGTGCTTGTCTAACTTTCTAAAGACCTAGCTCTAATTTCATCTTAGCTGCCTTGTTTACTAATTACCTGATTTACTAATTGCCCTAGGAAAAATATATATATATACTCCCCTGAAGCACACTCATACACTCATACACGTGTGCATACACATACACATACACCATTTCTTTCCTAAAGAATGTCAGTTTGCCATTGGCAAAAATTTAAAAATTTGGCAATACTAAGTGTTGATGAGGAACTCTTTTCTTTTTTTTTTTGAGGAAGATTAGCCCTGAGGTAACATCCACCGCCAATCCTCCTCTTTTTGCTGAGGAAGACTGGCCCTGACCTAACATCCATGGCCATCTTCCTCTACTTTACATGTGGGATGCCTACCACAGCATGGCTTGCCAAGCAGTGCCATGTCCACACCCAGGATCTGAACCAGCAGACCCCGAGCTGCCAAAGCTGAACATGGGCACTTAACTGCTACACCACCAGGCCAGCCCCTAGCGAGGAATTCTTATTCATTCCTTGTAGTATAAATGGTAGAACAACTAAGGAAGACAGACTCAGTATTCTCTACAAGGAGATCAGGGATGGATGGATGGATGGATGGATGGATAGATGATATAACAGTAGGTAGGAAAGAATTAATTGTCCCTTGGTGATCTGGGAAAGTACAATCTGCATGGTCCTGGGAGATAGCAGGGGAGGCTGGGCAAGATAAATCTGCAGTATTAGTTTACCGTTAGAAAAGAACTAATGCTGTCAATTCTGCTAGGAGTCCAAGAGGGGAAGAAAAATTTAAAACACAAAAGATCCAAGGTGGGGCCAGCCCGTGGCCAAGTGATTGGGTTCACATGCTCTGCTTCTGTGGCCCAGGGTTTTGCCAGTTTGGGTCCTGGGCTCGGACATGGTACTGCTCATCAAGCCACACTGAGGCAGTGTCCCACATGCCACAACTGGAAGGACCCACAACTAAGAATATACAACTGTGTACTGGGGGCTTTGGGAGAAAAAGGAAAAATAAAATCTTTAAAGAAACAAAAAAGCTCCAAGGGAATTACCAGAGCATTTGCACTGAGCGAATTTTCAGAAATTGGCATTTACCAGTCAATTTACTGGCAGACACAGACCTAAATCCTTTTTCTCATTCAAGTTTCTAAATTGAATCTGAAGGTTGTCAAGAATACACAGGGTACATACAACACATGGTAGGTACCAACCAAAAGACACCTCAGTGGAGAAGGTGGAAGAAAGAGGAAATCAAATTGATATTCTAAAGGAGAAAAAATTAGGATAGCCAGAATTGGTTTTAGAAGGAAGTGGAATCACAGCATATCTTCACAGTGACTGTAGAGCATGAAAATATATTCTAGCTATGATGATGAAACAAAATCTTTTATATTACAGTCAGCTTCCAAAAGGACCAGATCCCAAATCAACAATTATCTGAGTGCAGTCAAAGTGAGTCTGTTTTGGTGTGAACTCCTTCCCTAATTCCCATGAGAAGATTAGGCCATTTTCTCCATTTATGCCTTGTCCAGTAACTTCAATGGTAACCTTTCCACCCACTAATTCAATGGTTCTCTTTATTTTTGGAGGAAGATTAGCCCTGAGCTAACTTCTGCTGTCAATCCTCCTCTTTTTGCTGAGGAAGACTGGCCCTGAGCTAACAGCCGTGCCCATCTTCCTCTACCTTATATGTGGGACGCCTGCCACAGCATGGCTTGCCAAGTAGTGCTGGGTCTGCACCTGGCATCTGAACCGGTGAACCCCGGGCTGCTGAAGCAGAACATGAGAACTTTGCTGTGCCACCGGACCAGCCCCTCAATTGTCCTCTGAACCTCTCCCACACTCAACCTGGAAACGCCCCCCTCTTGACCTCTACATCCCTATCATCCATTTTCTCTATTGCTTGCAAGCAGCAGAATTCTGTTGTAACCTTAGCCAGCTTCAAAATCTTAAGAATTAAATCTGCCTGAGGTCTTAATTGTTCCTCAGCATTGTCTGTTTGGGGAGCTTTTTAGCCTCTTCCTGACAGAAGACCTATTCTAAACCTTCAGTTTTCTCACCTCCAAAGCTGCCCATAGCCCAGGCTGTCAAGAGAGGCCTTCAGGCAATAGATTTCATGTTTATCTTTCCCTCTCTTTCTCAACAGTACAACTTCCTTCCTTACCGTATGTTTCTGCCTGTTACATGGCTGCCTGTTAACTTGTGCCCTTGAGCCCATAGTCTCCATGCTACTTTAAGCACCTTTTACCACATTCATGAGACCTTCTTTCTAGCATCTTCAGTCTCTTCTTCATTAGCTCCTTCTCTGATGTCTAGGGTTTTTCATGTTTATCATGCCCAGGTCATCCCTTTGCTTGACGTTGCTCTCTCATCTAACTTTTAGCCCTATATCTTTCCATGACAAATTGCATTTCTTGCTGTTTCTTGTTCCTATAACATCTATTCATTCCTGAGTCCACTGACCCATTCTCCTGATGTTACATTCACAACACAGCTTCGTTCTCCTTTTTTCCCCCTTCATCTGAAAATGTCTTCTCCTGGGCCGACCCGGTGGCACAGCGGTTAAGTTCCCACGTTCTGGTTCTCGGTGGCCCAGGGTTCCCCGGTTCGCATCCCGGGTGCAGACATGGCACCACTTGGCAAGCCATGCTGTGGGAGGCATCCCACATATAAAGTAGAGGAAGATGGGCATGGATGTTAGCTCAGGGCCAGTCTTCCTCAGCAAAAAGAGGAGGATTGGTAGCAGATGTTAGCTCAGGGCCAATCTTCCTCAAAAAAAAAATAAATAAATAAAAGAAAATGTCTCCTCCCTGGAATTCTGTGATACCGATAGGCCTTCCTGGTTCTCCTCCTATCTGTCTAACCAAAATGCCTTCACTATCTTCTCGTGTTGGCTGCTCTCCTCTTCAGAGCCTTCTTGGTACTGCAAGCAATTCAGGACTCCCGATCCAGCATTAGACTTGCAAAGCTGCATCTCCAGCCCTGAATGTTTTGCTCTGCAACTGCAGCCCATTCTCTCTCACCTCGGAAGCCATGTGCTGTGTTCCTGATCTATTTTCCCTTCCTTTTCACCTGAGACATGCAGGGGCCACTCTGATGCTTTTCTTTATGTCACACGGGGTGACCTCCACATAGTAGGCACTTTAAAAACAACTGGCTGAATTATTTTAAGAAAACAACTGGATGTTTTCTTCCTCGCCACTGAGAATTCATTTAAAGCTACCTGGTGAGTCTCTCCCAACAAACATATTTTCTCCAGCTTTGTGAATAGAGGGGATGGAAATGTTGGGACGGATACAGGTCTGCCCGGAATTTCCTTCACCCTCCTGTTCTGTCCTCTCCTTCCTCTCTATTACCCTCATTCCTGTTGACCTGGCAAACTTATCCCTATCCCTCAAAACGCGGCTCACAGAGCTCCTTGTCCCTGAAGCCTCATAATTACCCAGGCAGAATTAGGAGCTTCATAGCTCTCTCAACACAGCTTCTGTGTAGCACTTCTCACTCACTCTATTCCAGGTACCAAAGTGTATGCCCCTCAAATGGCTTACCTTTCATTTTTATATTCCCAGTGCCTGGCTCAGGACTTGGCACATGGCAGATACCTGATAGCTCAAGAAATTTTTGTTAAATGCGTCTCTGAAGTCCTACCTAAATTCCATGTCTGCAATTATGCAATTCTATATGTTTACACAAATGAGGCTAATTTCTTAGTAAATGTCACAGTGTCACAATACCTTAAACATGACAGTAAATGTAAAGTTCCTACTATGGGACCACACAAAACAGGGGCTCTGTGAGTTCCTTTACCATCCACTTCTCTTATACATAAGAAGCATTTCAAAAATATTTATCATTGCTTTGAAGATTTCTAAGGTCTTTACTATCTCTAGAATTCTATTATTTAAAATCCACTGACAACTTGGTTCTTCTAGGAATTTTTTTTTTTTTGCTGAGGAAGATTAGCTCTGAGCTAACATCTGTTGCCAATCCTCCTCCTTTTTTTGCTTGAGGAAGATTAGCTCTGAACTAGCAGCTGTATGAGTCTTCCCCCACTTTACATGTGGGTTGCCGCCAAAGCATGGCTGACAAGTGGTGTAGGTCCATGCCCAGATCCCAACCCTCAAACCCAGGCCGCTGAAGCAGAGCAAGTTAAACCATGGGCCAGCCCTGAGGAAATTACTCTTGAACATCCCCACCAAACATAACCTCTGAATTATCATCCCTCCTCTGCACTCATGAAGAATAGTGTTGAACTTCATTAATTTGTACTCACTGGTATGTAATTTTGACACTGTTCATTAGTATTATATATGTCAATGTTCTATTTCCCCAACTACCTGAAAGCTACAGGGTAAGACTCATGTCTTTTATTTTTTGTTTATTTTTTTTTAAAGATTGGCGCCTGAGCTAACATCTGTTACCAATCTTCTTTTTTCCTCTCCTTCTTCTTCTCCCCAAAGCTCCCCAGTATATAGTTGTATATTCTAGTTGTGAGTGCCTGTGGTTGTGCCATGTGGGACGCTGCCTCACCATGGCTTGATGAGCAGTGCTAGGTCCATGCCCAGGATCGGAACTGCCTAAACCCTGGGCTGCTGAAGTGGGGCATGCGAACTTAACCACTCGGCCACGAGGTTGGCCCCTTATTTATTTTATTTTTTTTTAAAGATTTTATTTTTTTCCCTTTTTTCTCCCCAAAGCCCCCTGGTACATTGTTGTATATTCTTCATTGTGGATCCTTCTAGTTGTGGCATGTGGGACGCTGCCTCAGCGTGGCCTGACGAGCAGTTCCATGTCGGCGCCCAGGATTCGAACCAACGAAACACTGGGCCGCCTGCAGCGGAGCACGCCAACCCAACCACTCGGCCACAGGGTCAGCCCCCTATAGTCAACTCTTTAATATCTCCTCTTGGATGTCTACAAGACCTCTGCATGCTCAATATGTCCCACCCTAGCAACTCATCTTCTCCCCTGTCCTTTCACTTTGCCCTAAACCAAAACCAAACTGATCCTCTTCCAGTGATACCTGCCTCAGTTAATCTATCCAGTTATGTTAACCAGGAGCTTAGGAATTATCATTGACATCTCCATCTCCCTAGTCCCTTTATTGAATCAATCACCAAGTCCTATCCATTTTTTTTGTCTGGTTTTTAAAGATTGTCTCCTGAGCTAACATCTGTTGCCAATCTTCTTTTTTTCTTCTTCTTCTTCTCCCCAAAGCCCCTCAGTACATAGTTGTATATTCTAGTTGTAGGTCCTTCTGGTTGTGCTATGTGGGACACCACCTCAGCATGGTCTGATGAATAGTGCCATGTCCGCGCCCAGGATCAGAACTGGTGAAACTTTGGGCCACCGAAGCGGAGCGTGTGAACTTAACCATTCGGCCACAGGGCCAGCCCCCTCATCCATTTTATTATTTCAACTTCTCTCAAATCCATCCACTTCCCACCATTCCCATGGCCTTTATTGTAGACCAAGTGCCACATCCTGCAAGAGTCTACTCATGTCCACTTTTGTCCCTGTTCCACAATCCAAGTCATGGGCAGAATGAGTTTTTTGAAGCATATACCTGACCATGTTGACCACAGCTTAACACCTTGGTTTGATGTTGCTTTAAGGATAATGAGAAGACTCCCACAGGGGCTACAAGGCTGCCAGTGGCTGTAAGACTTGACCTATTTCTGCCTCTCATCTTATGTCACAAATCTCCTAGTTCTCCCCGCACGAGTCACAATGGCTTTCTTCTGTACTAGCAAATCAATCATTCTGCTCTTGTAACCCAGTAAATTTTATTTGCAGACAAGTTTCACTGTAGGCAGGGCAAGCGCTTTTATAGTTCTCTAGTCTAGCAGCTCCCTCTATTGTCTTACACATTTGTCAATGTAACTGACCTGCCTGGTCCCTGGAAGGCATCTCAATTCTTGATCCTTTAAGGACATAGGGTTGTAACGCATTTGAGGTTGTGATCAGACTTGAAGACACTCCCGTTGTAGGCCCTATTTCCTTTTCCTGGAATGCTCTTTCTTTCTCCTTTCCTCAGTTAAGCCTTAGTCATGCTTCACTTCTGGGGTCAAGCATCACTTCCTCAAGGAAACGATCTCTAAACTTCTCGTTTAGGTCAAATCTCTGTTTTATGGTCTTATATCATCATGCACTAAGCCTCCTCTCGGAAGTACTATCCCAATTTCAATTTTACATGAATTTCTGAGATTATTTGATTAAGATCTATCTTTCTCACTAGAAAATAAGCTCCCTGAATGGCAGGAAGCACATTTTTATTTACTATTGTATCTCTGATGCCTAGCATCTGTGCAAGAAATACCTACTGAACAAATGAAAGAATGAATTAGGTCAGTGCTCCAAATAATTTCTAGCTCATTGTTGTATCTAATTGTAACTCCACTGAGATGATGCAGTTCCTCTTCTGAAATATTCGTTCTCCTACAACTTCCTGGAAAATTCTGACTCATTTCTCAAGGCTCAGCTCAAGTTTCTTGCTTTTCCTAATCTTCTTGCCCCTCTCATAGAACTTGTCTCTCACCTCTTTGTACCTTACAGTACACCATGCATACCCCTAATAGAGGATAGATAACTGAAAAATTGTACTTACATTTTTGTAGCTGCTTCCTCTCTCACAAGTTTTTTTGGAATTTTTTTTTTATTGAGCAAGATTATCCCTGAGCTAACATCTGCCACCGATCCTCCTCTTTTTGCTGAGGAAGACTGGCCCTGAGCTAACATCCATGCCCATCTTCCTCTACTTTATATGTGGGACGCCTGCCACAGCATGGCTTGCCAAGCAGTGTGTAGGTCCACACCTGGGATCCAAACCTGCGAACCCTGGGCCACCGAAGCGGAAAGTGTGAAATTAACTGCTGCGCCACCCGGCAGCCCACTCTTGGAATTTTATCTTATTCTTTTTTTTTTTTTTGAGGAAGATTAGCCCTGAGCTAACATCTGCTGTCAATCCTCCTCTTTTTGCTGAGGAAGACTGGCCCTGAGCTAACATCCATGCCCATCTTCTTCCACTTTGTATGTGGGAAGCCTGCCACAGCATGGCTTGCCACATGGTGCCATGTCCACACCAGGGATCCAAACCGGTGAACCCCAGGCATCCTAAGTGGAATGTGCAAACTTAACTGCTGTGCCACCGGGCTGGCCCCTATCTTATTCATTTTTATATCTTGACTATCTAGCACAGTGCCTAGCACACAGTAGGTAGACAGTAAATGTGTGTTGACTGACTGAATGAATAATGTTCTGCAGGCCTAGGGTGCACATACTAAGGAAGTGAGAGGAATATAGCACCTGCTATGTGCTGAGCACTGTGGTAGGTCCTACGTCTAAATGATCTTATTTGATATTCACATCATATTTGAGGAGAGGAATCACCCACACTTTATGGATTAGAAACTGAAGATCAGATATTTAGTAAGTCTTTAAGACTGCTTGTTTTCTAAGCAGAGAAGTAGACATTCAAAGCTTCTGTTCTTTATCACTATACTGTCTTGTTAGAAACAACGTACAGATTTAGTGGGCTGTAGAAAAAGACTGGAATATTTCAGTTTTCATTTTTTACATATCAGATTTCTAAAGGCAAAAATAAGAGGGAAATCTGAAGTGATTTCCCAAAATTCCTGCTTTCCTGATTACCCTTTACCTCAGATTCACAAACCTTTCCCAACTGCCTACTGCACATTAGCCATGGAAATCTGATGTTGCAATTTAAGAATATCTAATATTATTTCTAGAGTTAAAAATAGTAAGAATTATGTTCATCTCATGCAATTTCTTAAGATTTAATTACCTAAGGTAAAAAATATAACCAAAGTATGCTTTAAAAAAAGCAAACCACATAAAAGAGTGTACAATGAAAGGTGAAAGGTGCAGCTCCCTCCTCCCCCACCCTCCCCCATTCCCCAGAGGTAATTGCTGTGTCAGTTTCCTATGTGTTCTTTCAGAAATTGTTACGGTATTCCTTCTAATATCCTATAATGCCATATTTTATATGTGTATAAAAGAAAATGAACATGTCCAATTTCACGTAAAGTTGCATAGCATCTAAAATATTTTAAATTTTGTCAATGGATAAATTCTATCCTAAAGGAGCAAAGATCACATGTTCTATATGGGGTAAATTAAAAATGACTCTAAGTCATTGAAATTAATAAGGCATCTGTGATATATGATGCTTATCCCTGATAAATATAAGTAAGTAAATGTTAATGATCTGTCATCTAAAAGAGACTACCTAGGGAATGGCCCAGCGGCACAGTGGTTAAGTTTGCGTGTTCCACCTCAGCAGCCCAGGGTTTGCTGGTTTGGATCCGAGGTTTGGGCCCACGCAACACTTGGCAAGCCATGCTGTGGCAGGTGTCCCACATATAAAGTAGAGGAAGATGGGCACAGATGTTAGCTCAGGGCCAGTCTTCCTCAGCAAAAAGAGGAGGATTGGCATCAGATGTTAGCTCAGGGTTGATCTTCCTCAAAAAAGAAAAAAAAAGAGACTATCTAATAGAAGAGCTGAATTTAGCTAAGTCCCATGACAATGTTTGTTAAAATGGCACACCATTCCTCTGTTTCACAAAATGTCGGCCTATGTGTGGGATAGCGGGAAGATTTCAGAGAAGACTTTTTAGGTGGTTACTGTTATATATGATCTATATGGTATCCATAGATTGTCTATATTAAAAGAAACCTTTGCCAAACCTTTGTCTTTTGGTACTTTTGTATGTTTTCACCATCTTTACAGTTTGTGCCAAGATCCCTCACCCGCTTCTTGCCGCAAATCAGTTCCTCTTTTCTCTCTTCCCTGTTCTGTTAATGTTACCATCAAGTCTCTTAACAATCCTAGCAAAAAGCTTTGCAGCAGCTTTGACTTTTCCTATGCTTTGCCCTCCACATCTAATTCCTTAGCAAGCCCAGCAGCTGCTATCTCCTTCACCCATTTCCCTTCTGATCACTATGTTTTCTTGCTCCCACCAGCCTTTTGCCTGGATTGTTGCAAAGCCTCCTAACGGGCTTCCTTACTGTCAGATCTGTCAGTGTCTGCCTTCCCAATCATCCTATTCATCTCTTCCAGATTAATTTTTCTAGAACGTAGCTGTCACCAGCTTCTTATTATCCACTGAAATAAGTCTAAACTCTTTAGCCCAAGATTAAAACTGTTCATGATATAACCTTGACCTACTTCTCTAATATTATTGGTCAGCGGTCTGCTACACAAGTGTTGGGGAGTCACACACAAGGGGTCAAGGATCTTAAGACGGGCAAGCTGCACTATTCTTTGTTCTTCGAACAGGCTGAGTTTCCTTATTTGTGTGCGAGTGCATATATATGTATGTGTGTTTGCCTTGGCCCATGCTTACCATGTCAAAGCACAGTTCAGTTACTTCCTTCCCTGATGACTGCTGACAAATATGATCTGTCTTTCCTCTGCAGCCCCACACTTTTTTTGTGTATTATATTTATTTTACTCTTAGGTTCATTTTTCATCCCATGAAATAGTACATTCTTTGAGGGAGGGGATTGGTTTTTCTCCACTTCTTTAGCCTCTGGCTACTAGTTGCTAGAGATTCTGACAGTGAAAGACAGAGATAGAAAGGATTGGTCTTTAAGTAGATCCACCATCATTTATCATCTGTTCAGTGTCAAATGACATATCCAATGAACACAACAGATAATCTATACCTTCACGGAGCTTACATTCTAGTAGGGGAAACTGATAATAAAAACATTCTATATATAATATAAATCTTATATATACATGTAATGCTGATAAGTGCTATGGAAAAAACTAAAATTAAAGCAGAGAAAAGAGATAGTGACTTTTGGTAGGAATGAGGGTGGAGTGGGTGTAATTTTAAATATTACAGCCATGAAGGTCTCCCTGAGAAGGTCGCATTTGTCTAAAGACCTGAAGGAGAGGGAGAAAGAGGAAGTTACATGGAATATCTAGGGGAAAAGCAGGACAGGTAGAAAGAAGAGCAACGTGCAAAGGCCCTGAGGGGAGAGTGCCTGGTGTATATAAGGAACGAAAGAGACAGTGTGACTGGAGGGAGTCCTAGGAGCTGAGGCCAGAGATATAATAGGAAACCAGCAGACCATTGTAAGAATTTCTCTAAGTTATGAGAAGCCATTGAAAGGTTTAGGGATAAGGAGTGACAAGATTATTTTAGGTTTTAAAGGATTGCTTTGGCTGCCATTTTGAGAATAGACAGTAGGGGGCAAGAGAAAGCAGGGAGACTAATTAGGAAATTACTCAAGGTGTTTGGACTGAGGATGGAGTTGCTATTTAATGAAATGAGGGAAGGCTGCAGCAGCAGCATGCTTGTGAAGGAAGATGAGGAATTTAGCTTTGGATATGATAAATAGATGCCAATTAGATATGCAGGTGGGAGGATGTTGGGAATATAAATCAACAGAGTTGGGGAGTGGGTGGCAAGCACTGGAGACTGGGAGTCATCAGCATACAGAGGGTATTTAAACCTATGAGGTTGGGTGAGATCTCCAAGAGTAACTGTAATTATCGAAAAGAGCCACGGACTGAGCCCTGGGACATTATGATGTCTGTGGGTTGGATGGTTTAGTAGTAACCAGCTGAGTGAATGGAGTAGAATTAATTGGATGTTTAAATAACTAGACCTACCAGTTATCATTTATATCAACTTTCCATCCTTGCTCTGGATTGAGTTTTGGAGTAGGAGGTCATTAAGTGATAAATTAAACCTGTAAGCTGCATCTCATTGGGCATGGAAATAGAGATGTACTAGTACAGCCTATAGGACGGGGAAAAATACACATTAGCACTAGGAACTGGGGCAGTTTTGCTAGTTATGTAATATGAAATTATAGATGTTTCTCT
Organism: Equus przewalskii; assembly: GCF_037783145.1. Lineage (NCBI taxonomy): Eukaryota > Metazoa > Chordata > Mammalia > Perissodactyla > Equidae > Equus > Equus przewalskii. The sequence goes on along the minus strand of NC_091831.1, from coordinate 56,994,139 downwards.
TTTCTGGTTACATAAAAAATCTTAGGGAGCGAGCATTTCTTTTTGGTTATTTTTTTTTTTGAGGACTATTAGCCCTGAGCTAACATCTGCTGCCAATCCTCCTCTTTTTGCTGAGGAAGACTGGCCCTGAGCTAACATCTGTGCCCATCTTCCTCTACTTTATATGTAGGATGCCTGCCACAGCATGGCTTGCCAAGTGGTGCCATGTCCACACCCGGGATCCGAACCAGCAAACCCCAGGCCAGCGAAGCAGAACATGCACACTTAACCACTGAGCCACTGGGCTGGCCCCTCTTTTTGGTATTTTTATTGTGATAAATTATACTTCATATAGGGTCTAGGCTGGTGGTGTAGTGGTTAAGTTCATGCACTCTGCTTTGGTGGCCCAGGGTTCACTGGTTTGGATCCCAGGTGTGGACCTAGCACCGCTCCTCAAGCCATGCTCTCGCAGCAACCCACATAAAGTGGAGGAAGCTTGGCACAGATGTTAGCTCAGGGACAATCTTTCTCACACTCACACAAAATATATATATATATGTACTTCTTATAAAATTTACCATCTTTGTCATTTTTAAGTGTATAATTTAGTAGCATTAATTACATTTACAGTGTTGTGCAACTATCCCCACTTTGGGAGCTTTCGATCGTTCACATTAGATATGTAAAATACAAATAATGATTTTATTATATGGGTCTGTATTTTCTGGTAGAAATCGAAACTTGGGAACATGGGGAAAAAATAAACCTGAAATCTGGACTCATCATTAGTGACTAAACGTGGCTAAAAACACCTGCAGAGGCATCTCCATGGAAAGAGGAGACCAGTGTCAGAAAATGGGAAGGCTGGAGTAAGTATTGAGGGAAATTATAATAATTTCTGAGAGGACAAAAGTTCAGAACAACTTCGGTTACAAAGAAAGGAATGAATTTTGCCTGGGTTGGAATTGATGAAGGGCTCACAGTAAGAGAATGGTGCCTGCAAGGGGTAGGTAAGAGAGATTCTTCGAACACAGTGGGGTCAGGGAAGCTCCTAAACTGGGAAGTTCCTAAGGGTTTAGGGCAGAGAGTGGGGGTTGGTGGGGAGTAGAGCTCGGTGGAATTTGAGAGCTAAGCAGAAGACACAGATTCAGAAAGGCCTGACAAGGCAGAAGTATTTGCGCAATTCATAGGGCACCAAAGAAAGAAGAATCAGCTTTAGCAATATTTCTTCGGCGGAGGTGGTAGGGGTGCAGTGGAAGCTCAGTAGGGGGTTCGCGAGGGCCGAAACAGGTTCAGCGAGAAGCTCTGAGAAGGCAGAGCTCATTTGGGGGGAGACGGTGCAATTTCAGAGGTTCCTGGGAAAAGTGAGGAACCAAAGGTTGGTTGTGGAAAGCGTTCCTCTTCGGGAGGTCAGAAGATAGCCCGTGGGCGATTGCAGGTCAAGGGTCAAGACAAGTCAATGGACCGGGGGAGCTTTCTGAGGCGGCGGGTCTCGGGGGACCTTCCCGCCGGCCACGCTTTCCTCCCTCCGTCTGAACAGCGAAGCCGGGAGTAGGGACGTCGCGGGGAGGCCGAGTAGGGGAGGCGACGAGTCCGGGCGACTCCTCGCTCGGCTGGGACCCAGGCCCCGCCCCAGCGTACGCCATCAGCCCGCGCCGCGCCGCCCGAGTCGTTCCGCCCCGCCCGCGCGGCGGTCGGTGCACTGTCACCGCCCGCTCCGGCCATGGCCATGGCCCCGGCCCGTGGTTTGTAAGTTGGTGACCGAAGCTCCCGACGCGGCCATGGTGGCGATGGCGGCGGCGGCGGCCCTGGCGGCGGCCGACCCACCTCCCGCGATGCCGCCGGCGGCAGGAGCCGGAGGGCCCGCCGCCCGCCGAGACTTCTACTGGCTGCGCTCCTTCCTGGCCGGAGGTGGGTGTCCGCCGAGGGGACCCGGCCGCGCTCGGGCTGGCGGGGCGGGGCGGGGCGGCTGCGTGCGGCCGCGGTGACGTTCTTGGACTCCCGCTGCTTCAGTGTCCTGCCAGGTGTTTGCCCTGAGTTGCTCTCACCTCTTTCTAAGAATCACTTGACTGGTGACAGCAGGATCCGGGGAGGAAGGGCCTCGAGCTGTTGGGGAGCGGCTGGGGAGGTGGAGGGGCCCAACCGCACGCCCATTCTTCAGGGCTGGATAGCAGGGAAAAGAGGGGAGTTCCTTACAAAGACCCCAGGGCTTCATGCTGGGCATCCGTTTCTTTTATAAAGACCGTAGGTGACCAAGTGTAGAATTGGATTTGGCTGTTTGCCTCAAAGAAAACAAATACCGGAGGTCAGCTTTTTGAAGATGACTGGGAAATTGTGCAGAATTGTACAAACAAAACTGGTTCCGATGAATCTAGCAAACTGTGCCATAGCTACTTGCCAGGTAGCTGGTGCAGCTCTGCTATTGGTGACTCTAGAGCCAGAAGGTTCACACTGTCTCTCAGAAATTTTTTCTGCCTTCCTGTAAAGAGGTGTTTCAGTCTCTAACCTTTCTTAATTGGTTGTTGTCGGGGTTGTCATCACTTAATTACTTGTTAAGGCTAGGAACTTTTAAAATTCCACATTATGAGGACTTGTAGAAAGATAGTATCTGTAGGCTGCAGTAGTATTAAGAATTTAATTATTTTGTTCTTCTGCTGATAAAAAGGACATTCATTCATTTATACAAGGAATATTTGAGTACTTGAGTGATGCTCAGTGCACGTCGGGGAACAAAACAAAGATCCTGGAGTTTACATTGGTTGGGGAGTTGTGGGCAGAAAGACAATAAACAAAATGAAAAAGTAAGTTAATATAGTATGTTAAAAGGTGATGAATGCAATGGAAGAAGTAAAAAGGAGAATGGGGCAAGGAAATGGAGAGGCTAAGTGGGTCAGGATTAAATAGGGTAATTGTGGTGTCTCATTGAGAGGATGACACTTGAGCAGCCTGGAAGAAGTGAGGGAGTTTAGCAAGTTGATGTTGAAGCAGGAGCAGCTCAGATGGGGAGAAAACCTAAAGCAAAGGCTTCCAAGCAGGAGAGGGCTTCACCTCTCAAAGAATAACAGTGAGACCTATGTGGCTGGAGCCAAGCAGTGTTATGGAGGAAGGAGGTTAGAGAGGTAAAGAGCAGGGCAGAAAATGAAGGGCCTTGCAAGCCATTGTAAAGATACTGACTTTCACTTGGAGTGAAGAGGGGAGCTGTTGCAGGTCTTGAGCAGAAAAGTGACATGATGCGGTGTGTTTCAAAAGGAGCACTTTGGCTGCTCTGTTAAGAATAACTGTAAGAGTGTAAATGTGGAAGCAAAGAGACCAGTTTGGAGGTTTTTGCAGTAATTCAGATGATAGATAATTGTGGCTTGGATCAGGGTAGTAGCAAGAGAGGTGGTGAAAAATTGTGATAATCTGGATATAGATAGAATAAATAGGATTTTCTGACAGATTAGAGATGGAGTAAGGAAGAGAAGTCAAAAGTGATTTTTGTCTGAGCAGCTGAAAGCGTGAAGCTCTCATTGATTGAAATGAGAAGGCTGTAGTTGGAGCAACTTTCATCATGTTTGTAGGGGGAGATCAGGAATTCAGTTTTGGACATGTTACATTTTGTAATGTTGTCTAGACATTGAAGTAGAGTCTTGGTAATGTGTAGGTGAGGATAGCAACCAGGACTTTCATGTGCTGCTGGTAGTAATGTAAACTGGTACAACCAGTTTGGAGAACTGGCTGGGCAATTACCTGTGAAGTCGACCTTTTGTATGTCATATGATTCAGGAGTTTTCACTCCTAGATATATGCCAATATATATATTTCTGTTCTTCTCTGTGATATTCACAATAGCCCCAAACCAGAAGCAACCCAAATACCCATCAATGCTAGAACATACAACTGAGATATAGTATAATCATACAGTGAAATACTATACAGCACTGAAAATGAATAAATTTCGGCCACACACAACAATGTGGATGAATCTCATGAGCATAATATTGCACAGAGGAAGCCAGACACAAAACAATGCATACTGTGTGGTTTTGTTTGTGTAAAGTTCAAAACCAGTTGAAACTAAATTCATGTTGTTAGAAGTCAGAAGGCTGATTGGTTGTCTCTGAGAAGGAGAGGCAAATAGTGATTTTGGAAGTATAGGAGAAGGACGTCTGGAAGTCTGGTAATGTTTCATTTCTTTTTTAAAGATTGGCACCTGAGCAAACATCCGTTGCCAATCTTTTTTTTTAACTTCTCCCCAAAGCCCTCCAGTACATAGTTGTATACTGTAGTTGTGAGTGCCTCTGGTTGTGCTGTGTGGGATGTGGCCCCAGCATGGCTTGATGAGCAGTCCCATGTCCTCACCCAGGATCCGAATCAGCAAAACCCTGGGCCATGGAAGTGGAGCGCGCAAACCCAACCACTCAGCCTACAGGGCCAGCCGCTAATGTTCCATTTCTTGATTTGGGTGGTCCTTATGTGGGCGTATTCACCTTGCAGTAATTCATTAAGGGGTATACTTAACAATTTGTGCACTTTTCTTTATATATCTTAGATTTTACCAAACAAAATCTATTAAAAGGAGGAAAGGAATTGGAGACAGGAAGTATAGGAAACTCTACAAAGGAATCTTGATTAAGTTGTTTTCCTTAGAAGCTTGCATAGCTTTTTTGTTTTAAAATCAGGTATATTAAGGTATAATTTGTATACAGCAAAATTCACCCTTTTTAGATGTACAGTTAAATGAGTTTTGACAAATATGTTGTCACTACAGTGACACCATATGATCACTACTGTCAAGATATAGAACAGTGTCATCACCCCAAAATATTTCCACTTCCCTTTTTAGTGATTCCTTTTCTCTCATCTCCAGCCCTGGCAACCAATGATCTGTTTTCTCTTTCTATAATCTTGCCTTTTCCAGAATGTTATATAAATGTAATCATACAGTATGTAGTCTTTTGAGTCTGGTTTCCTTTACTTAGCAAAATGCGTTTTAGATTCATCCATGTTGCATGTATCAGTAGTGTTGCTTTTTGTTACTGAGTGGTATTCCATTGTATAGATTTACCACAGTTTCATCTGTTGGTGAAAATTTGCTTTGTTTTCTAGATTTTGGCCATTTGAATAAAATGGTTATTAAGTTGCATACGGGACTTTATGTGGGTATATGTTCTCTTTTTTCGTCGGTAAATACCTAGGAAGGGACTGCTGGATCTTAAGAGTATCATATGTTTAACTTTATTTTATAAGAAACTGCCAAACTGTTTTCTAAAGTGTCTGTTCCATTTTGTATCCCCACTACCTTGTCAGCACTTGGTATCGTCAGGGTTTGTGTGCGTGTGCATCTCTTTGTGTGTGTTGTTTTCCATTTAAATAGTGTTTAAGGGTATCTAATTGTAGTTTTATTTTGCATTTCCCTGATGACTAATGATGCTGAGCATCTTTTCATATTATTGGCCATCTGTGTCTCTCTTTTGGTGGAGTGCTGCTTCAGATTTTGGGGAATTATGTGTGACTTTGAAGACTGTGTAGGAGTTCCTGGTCCAAGTGGTCTGAGAAAATACCATTGGGCAGGTTACTTAATCTCCCTGTGCCTTAGCTTCTCCATCCTTTAAAGAGTACCTACCTCAGAAAGTTGTAACGATTAAATCAGATAGGACCTGTAAAAGCCTTGGCACAGTGCCTGCAGTTTAATCTCTTAGCCTAGCACCTGGTACGAAATAGACATTCAGTACTTGTTAACTATTATTATTGATTAGCAGTGGCCTTGGGCAAATATCTTAACTTCAGTTGCTCAAGAGGAAGAAAAAAGCTGCTTGACCTTACTCAATGGAATGTTGTGATGATTATTTGAGCTGTAAAGTAATGTGATAAGCAAGTTAAGATACTATTAAAGGAAACTACATATTGAATACATTCTAAATAATTTCAGTATATGGTTAATTCATATGACTGAGAAGATAATAATATAACAAAATATTCTGAAACCAAACATACCCAAATGCAAATTATTTTTAGTTTATCCTCAATTTTGGGTAGCTATGACTGTTATTTCCATTAGTTCAAAGAAGAGAGGTTTGATATAGAAACTTATACGAGGATTCAATATTTGAGTACAAATAGATATTTTATTTATGGATATCTCAGAATATGGATTTAACATCAGTTACATGATCATCTATTAAGTAAATGTGTGTGGACTTTGAGTGATTTTGTCTTACATTTTAAAAAGTTGTAAAGTAAGACTCTACAGTCATTCATTCAACATTTATTGAGTGCCTATTATGTGCCAGGCCCTGTACTGGTCTCTGGGGATGAAGTAGAGGAGGAGACCCACAAAATTCCTCGTCCTCTTGTACCTTGTGGATTGAATATGCAATGGTGAAGAGCTTAATGTGAGCATAAAAAAGATAGCAAAGGCTTTTTATCTACCTTTTTATAATAGTAACAACTCATTTTATGAAGTGCTTACTACATGTAAGGTACTTTACAAAAGTGTCAGTCTGTTCACGCTGCTATAACAAGAATAGCATAATCTGGTGGCTTATAAACAATAAACATTTATTTCTCTTAGTTTTGGAAACTGGGAAGTCCAAGATCATGGTGCCAGCAGATTCGGTGTCTGGTGAGGACTTACTTCCTCATACACAACACCTTCTGACTGTGTTTTCACATGGTGGAAGGGGTCAGGGGTCTTTCTGGGGCCTCATTTATGAGGGCACTAGTCCCATTCATGAGGACTGTGTCCTCATGACCTAATCACCTTCTAAAGGCCCTCCTCTAAATACCATCACATTGGGAATTAATTTTCAACATATGAATTTTTGGCAGGACACAAACAACATAGCAAAAAGTCTTTACATATTATCGCCTTAGAAGCATGCTAGGCTAGTAGAGCTGGCCTGAGTTCTGCCCTGTGCCAAAGCCTATGTGTGCACTTTAGTCATCCACGTGTCTGCACGTGGCGTACGGTATCCGCACATGGTGTATGTGTTTGTGTCTGCACAAATACATAACTGCTGAATGTATAAATGAATGACTGAATTTTATGGGTAAAAGTTGGTTGTTTCAATGAAAAAGGCTTCCAGAAGAAGAGGAGGTTACTGTAAACAGAGCCTTACAGTTGAGTAAATACCTTCAAGTTTCTGTCTCTGTAACCACATTTAGCAAGATTCCCAGAGTTCGTCAGGTGTTAGATGGCAGATTTACATTCTTCAAACTCATTTTTAAGTCAGACATGCTCAGTTATTAAGTTACAGGGAATGGGGGCCAGTCTTCTGTATCTCCCTGTTACTGGGCAGTTCGACCCATGGAGACCAGATTAGAGATCATAGTGTGTACTGGCTGAACAAATAATCGTTTCCATCTGGAAAGGAATGGTATGCAATTTCTTCCTGACTTTTAAAAAATTTTTTAGGTATTGCCGGATGCTGTGCCAAAACAACAGTTGCTCCTTTGGATCGAGTAAAGGTTTTACTGCAAGCTCACAATCACCATTACAAACATTTAGGTGAGTTAATAGATACTAAAGATAAAAATGAATGAAAACATTATCCGTCTGCTGGCTTGATTTCCAGTTATGAATTATAGTGGAAAAAAGACACAACAGGGAGTTCAACTTTAGGAGCAAATTTTGCAAGGGATCTCTTAATCAAGTTTAATCTTTTCATTTGCAATAGTGATTGTATATTATCATTTTAGGGTTCTGATATCCTCTAAACGAAAATCTTTGAATCATTAAAGTAAGTACTGTTTGTTTATTGGGATTAACCAGTCACATCCTTTACAGGCACACCTAACAGCTCAGCCTGATTGTTTTTTTGAGATTGACACCTGAGCTAACATCTGTTGCCAATCTTATTTTTATTTTATTTTTTCTTCTTCTCCCAAAAGCATCCCCAGTATATAGTTATATATTCTAGTTGTAGGTCTTTCTGGCTGTGATATGTGGGATGCCACCTTAGCATGGCTTGATGAGCGGTGCTAGGTCTGTGCCCAGGATCTGAACTGGTGAAACCCTGGGCCGCCAAAGCAGAGCACATGAACCTAACCACTCAGCTACGGGGCTGGCCTCAGCTCAGCCTGATTTAAAAAAAAAAAAAATCTAACTAGTGATGGAGATAAGGTTTACTCCTTTAAACGTTAGTTAAACATGCCTTCTATTTGTGCAAGCAGAATTCAAAGCACTTAGTATATATGGTTAAGTTTGCATTGTTAAAAAATATCATGCCCTTAGTTGTTCCTTACAAACATATAAATCAGCTATTTAATTAACATGGACTCTCTACTGTATATCATTGGTGGGAGTAGGAATTTTGTATAGCCTTTTTGGAAGGCATTTTGGTAATATGCATCAAAGTCTTGAAAAGATACATAGTCTTTGGCCATGAAATTCTGGTTCTAGGAGGTTATTTTAAGGAAGTAATTAGAAATGTGCTTAAAAAAAAACCAACCAAAATGTTCAGTCATAGGGAACTGGCTAAGGTAAGTAATAAGTATTTAAATTAATAAGTCTATTAAAGACTATTGTGCAAATATAAAAAAGTTATAAAAGAATATTAATTGAGGGGCTGGCCCCGTGGCCGAGTGGTTAAGTTCGCGCGCTCCGCTGCAGGCGGCCCAAATCCTGGGCGCGGACATGGCACTGCTCGTCAGACCACGCTGAGGCAGCGTCCCACATGCCACAACTAGAGGAACCCACAACGAAGAATACACAACTATGTACCAGGGGGCTTTGGGGAGAAAAAGGAAAAAATAAAATCTTAAAAAAAAAAAAAAAAAAAAAAAAGAATATTAATTGACTAGGAACGAAGTTCAGTGTTGGACTAGGAACAATGAACAATGCTCATAATGTATTAGTTAAATGAAAAAATATTACAAAATGGTTTAATCATATTGCATTTTACATAAACAAAGATGTCCTTAGACAAAAGGCTGGAAGGACAAACATTGTGGTTGATTTTCAGTGGTGAGATTATAGGAAACTTTTTTCCTCTAAGCTAATTTGTAATACGTGTTGAACATATATTACTTTTTCTATTAGAGGGAAAAAAGATTTAAAAGAAAAAAAATTAATGTAGACAGAGACCAAGAAAGAAATTAGGTTGCGGCAACTAACTCATCCCACTCCGGGCTTTACGGTCTCCTGCTTCAGTAGACAGCAGTGATGTGTGCTCCGCGCCCTGCGTCGCAGCAGTGCATGAGAAGGATGTGTAACGGAATGAGTAAGAATCAGTTAGTTTTACCACTGAGTTTTTAAAATGTGATTTTTCTCAAAAAGTGGAATGGATATTTATGTTATATATTAATTATAACTCTTTGTCTTGTCAATATTTTTAATAGTAAGTCTGTACTTAAAATTGAAAGAAAAGAATTGCCACCATCTCTGTGTCCAGCAATGAATTCTGTCTTCACAGTGTACTGCTCATGTATAGAAAGAATCAGACCTTTGAACTTATTGAAAGATTATATAAAACTGGAAAGAAAGGAAATTATTTTCTTTTGTTGTCTAAATTGAGGGTGAAAAGGAGATGAATTATATCACCCAATATCTTGGAGTGTTTTACAATGACCCAACATATGAATGTCTGAGCAGGATTGTTTTATTCCTTTAACCTCCTCACCATGCTGATGTCTGTTGTTTTGTTCCTGATTTGTAATCATTAGATTACATATTCACATTAGATTTCACGCTCTACAGGGCTGCATGCCACGGGTTACAGTGTACCCTACAAGGCATGCAAAATTTGAAATGGAAATCCTGGAGTGCAACAATGAACTATTGGTATAGTATGTGGAGTTTATGTATCTTTAAAATTTACGGTCCAAAATAAAAGGTATTGGTGGCTTTTTATTTTTTTTTAAAATGTCTTTGGGTATTTTTTTCTGGGTACTTCCCTTTTTATATGCATGAATAAGATAGTTTTTAAAATTTTGCTTTTTTGTTGTTGTTGATGAAGAAGATTGACCCTGAGCTAACATCAGCTGTCAAGCTTCCTCTGTTTCTTTTTGGAAGATTAGCCCTGAACTAACATCTGTCACCAATCCTCCTCTTTTTGCTGAGGAAGACTGGCCCTGAGCTAACATCTGTAGCCATTTTCCTCTACTTTATATGTAGGACACCTGCCACAGCATGGCTTGACAAGCGGTGCATAGATCCGCACCCGGGATCCAAACAGGGGAAACCTGGGCTGCCAAAGCAGAAGGTGTGAACTTAACTGCTGCACCACCAGGCTGGCCCCACAATCTTCCTGTTTTTACTTGAGGAAGATTGGCCCTGAGTTAACATCTGTGCTAATCTTCCTCTATTTTGCATGTGGGACACCACCACAGCATGGCTTGAGGAGTGGTATATAGGTCTGCACCTGGGATCCGAACCTGTGACCCTAGGCCACTGAAGCAGAGTGTGCAAACTTAACCACTACTTAACCACCAGGCTGGCCCCCCAAATTTTGCTTTTTTAAGTATGAATTTTCGCATTCAAATTAAAGATAAAATGTGCTATTGAATAAAACTCCTACTTTAGCTTCTTTTAAAAAGTGTGTGACATTACGTCCAAGGCATCAAAAATGACATTTTATTTTGAATAATTGTTGTGGCCGAATGAAAAGAAGGAGTGTAACTGGAATTTCTCCTTCCCCAATTCACAATGTTAGTGTAAGGAATTTTTTCCTGTACTTTATTGAAAATCTTTGACCTCCATTTAGCTTTTTACGGTCAAATGTGATATAAAAATAAGTAGATGAATCATAATAGGATTCTTTTAAAATCTTTACTTTTGGGGCCGGCCTGGTGGTCTAGCAGTTAAGTTTGTGTGCTCTGCTTAAGTGGCCAAGGGTTTGCCAGTTCAGATCCTGGGTGCAGACCTACACACTGCTCATCAAGCCATGCTGTGGTGGCATCCTGCATAGAAGAACTAGAAGGACTCACAACTAGGATATACAACTATGTGCTGCAGCTTTGGGGAAGAAAGAAAAGAAAAAAAAAGAGGAAGATTGGCAACAGATGTTAGCTCAGGGCCAATCTTCTTCACCAAAAAGCATATCTTAAAAAAAAAAATCTTGGGGCTGGCCTGGTGGTGCGGCCGTTAAGTTTGCACATTCTCCTTCAGGGGCCCGGGGTTCGCTGGTTTGGATCCCGGGTGCGGACATGGCACCACTTGGCAAGCCATGCTGTGGCAGGCATCGCACATATAAAGTAGAGGAAGATGGGCACAGATGTTAGCTCAGGGCCAGTCTTCCTCAGCAAAAAGTGGAGGATTGGCAGCAGATGTTAGCTCAGGGCTAATCTTCCTCAAAAAAAAAAAAACTTTAAATTTTGTTGCTTTACATTTTATTTATTTTTATTTTTTGAATGTGTAATATTTTCGAAAGTTCATAATTCCAAAAGTACAAAAGCAAACGTTTTCTTCTTCTCTTATTCCCTCTTTGGAATCAAGAATTTTCACACTTTTTTTCCATTTCCTTTTAGAGCTAATGTATATATACACATGCATATGCTTATATTTTTCCAAATGTTAGTTCCTTCTAATCCTAGCTTGATAAAATAAGTAAAGATACAGAGAAGGATTTAAATAACACACAAGTTTGACATAACAGATACACAGAGGACTTTGCAACTATAGAGAATACATGTTCTTTTCAAACATGCTTGTAACATTTGCAAAAATTGGTCCAGTGTTATGTCATAAAGAAAATCTCAGTTCATTTCCCAAAGTAAAAATGGTACGGACCACAGATTGAAGGAGAAAAATAATGTAATTATCTCAATGGATATTTAAAAGCCGTTTGAAAACAGCCAACATCCATTCTTCATCTGTTTGTCTTTCTCTGTTATTTTGTTTTAGATGAAATTTTTGTAAAAAGCATATGGTTAGATTTGGCCTTTTAACAAAATTTGAGAATCTTTGGCTTTTAATAGAAGAATTTATGTAATTCAAATTTTTTTTTTTTTGCTATCGTTGATTTATTCACTTAACATCTTACCTCATGTTTTCTGTTTGTTGTGTTTTCTTGTATCCTGTTCTCTCCAGGCCCCTCCCCTGCTCTGTGTTTCCTGGATTTCTTTTTTTTTGAAAGTACTATATCTATTTCACTTCTACTTATGGTTTCTCTTAAAATGTTTGTGATAAAGAGTTTTAAAGAATAGTATAATAAACATATGTGGACCCACACAGAGCTGCAGAAACAAACATTATCAGTACAGTTGAAACCTCCCCTACACGTCTTCCTCATCAGCAGCCTTCCTGTCCCTACTAGGTAGCCATTGTTCTAAATCCAATTACCCCTAATTGTCACAGACACATTTGAATCAAATTAAACAGGGCTTAACCTTTGTCCCCTCTTCCAGCAAGAGGACATCTTTAATAGAAATTTTTTGGGGAGTAGTGAATATATTTAGTTTTATCATTCATGTATTTTGGGAGAATTTTACATGTTATACACATAGCTATATATATATATATATATATATATATATATATATATATATATTAGAATAGTTTTTAATAGACGGTTCATTTAGATATCTTATTAAAAATGCTTTTAGGATATATCTTTTCTTGGATGTTAATAAGTACCTACAATTTTAATTTCTGTGATGGGATCAAAAGATTAGCTGCATCCTAAAATTTGAAATGAGCCTAGTGATTTACTTTCATATTTGATCAAATTTTTGCTTGAAACCTTTCACAAGGAACCTGAATTTAAATAGTTTAATAATGGAAGTAGTGATATGTTTATGAGAAGTCTGTACTGCAAATAGATTAGTGATTAAGATTAATAGAATAATAAACATGTCAATATATAGGATCAGAACTCAGGCCTTTATCAGTATTCCTAATTAAGGTGTCCTTATAATGAAAATTTGCCCCTAAATTTAAATACTTTTATTTATTTATTTATTTTATTTGTTTATTTTTTCTAAATCTTTTTTTCTTTTTTTTAAGATTTTATTTTTTTTTCCCTTTTTCTCCCCAAAGCCCCCCGGTACATAGTTGTATATTCTTCGTTGTGGGTCCTTCTAGTTGTGGCATGTGGGATGCTGCCTCAGCATGGTTTGATGAGCAGTGCCATGTCCGTGCCCAGGATTCGAACCAACGAAACACTGGGCCGCCTGCAGTGGAGCGCGCGAACTTAACTACTCGGCCACGGGGCCAGCCCCTTAAATACTTTTAATAGCTAGTTTTATATTTGTTTCTTTTATTTAGCAGTTTCCTTATGTAAACAAACCACACATGTATCTGGGTCAGTCTGGGAAACTTTCCTTCATCCTTCCGGATAGAATTGATCATCTGCAATGCAATATCTGGACCTCGGATATATTTCTGTTGTTAATATTTTTTAATTGCTATAGTTTAATATAATTTATGATAATTATAAATATAGTTTACCATAATTTGTAGCTGTTTTTGCTATATTTTATATTTTTACACAACATATGTCTATATAATTTGGACATATGATGTATTTTAAGTAGGTTTAATTTCTGTTATACAGGAATTACTATTCATGTAATTCTCCAAGCAAAATTATATCATGAATGATAGCATAATCATCTTTATCTGTGATTGTCATGAAAATTTGGATTTAGATAGTTTTCTCTGTCTTAATAGTATTTTTCTTCTGAAAATAGGAGTATTTTCTGCATTGCGTGCTGTTCCTCAAAAGGAGGGATATCTGGGATTGTATAAAGGGAATGGTGCAATGATGATTCGGATCTTTCCCTATGGTGCAATCCAGTTTATGGCGTTTGAGCATTATAAAACGGTACTTGAACTTTTATCTTGTTGTCTATCTTTTATCTTTTGGGTCCTTGAATAACATACTTAGTTGACAAGGCATTTGCTTTGGCCTTCAAAGTTGCTTTGGATGAATGGATAAAGTAATGTTCTTTTGAAGGACTAAGACTTGTGATAGTTTCAACTTTTAAATATAACTTGGTTTTGAAGTTATCCCAGAATTGCTGGTCATTTTTGAGTAAATTGTTTATGTTCACACTTATGAAGAAGAGCGAAAGTATCCTTCAGGTAGATGATGATAAATCCATAAAATATGAATAGCTTTTTAATGTACTTTTTGTTCCTCAATTGTAGGAAGGAACATTGTGGCTTTGGATTTTCTTATTAAATAAAATAATGAAATCATATTGTGAAAGTCTGGGTTTTTTTTGTTTCTTGTTTTTTTTTTGGTGAGGAAGATTCTGCCCTGAGCTAACATCCATTGCCAATCTTCCCCTTTTTTTTGCTTGAGCAAGACTGGCCCTGAGCTAACACCTGTGCCACTCTTCCTCTGTTTTGTATGTGGGATGCCTCCACAGCATGCCTGATGAGTGGGATAGGTCTGTGCCTGGGATATGAACCCACGAACCTAGGCCGCTGAAGCAGAGCACTCAGAACCTTAACCACTTGGTGACAGGGCCATGCCCCTGAAAGTCTGTTCTTGAGTAATGCTATAAGTGAAACAGCTTTTCCCATCGTACTCATTGATTAATTTTCTCTTCTCTGGCTGACCGAAACATCTTAAGATAGAAAGAGCTTAAGTATGTCAAATTTCATAGTGTATCTTAAAATGAAAAGTAAGCAGCAGAGATAGGAACAGCATTCCAAGCTAGTCAGTCAGATGGAATTGATGCCATCAGTATATCAAGACTTCATTGTCTATAGTGGCATTTTATTCCTACTACTCCCTTTCACACTGTAAGTATTTGTGGTCATCAATGTGTAGTATAGTATATTTGACAATTCTAAGCTAGATTGCTTCTATAAAAGTACAAAATTAGAGCAGAAGCTACAGAGGAAATACTTGACCTCCTTATGATGTGATATCATAATTTTATATAATTGTATTCATTTCACTTACGTTTAATACTGCTTTTATTTTTACTAGTTCTGTCCTCTTTTGAAATAAATCCATTATTAAACAGTGAAATGGACAGCATTTTACAAATATCTCATTTAATTTGATGTTTTTGGTTTCTAGTTAATTACTACAAAGCTGGGAGTTTCCGGTCATGTGCACAGATTAATGGCTGGATCCATGGCAGGTAAGGGGAATGGGTATATTTTATTTCTGACAAATTAATTTTCTATTAAAATACTTAATTTGTTTAAGATAATATGTGTGACATTGATTAAGTAGCATACATTTATTATCTTTCTGTGCTCAGTAATACAAGAGATCATTAATATCCCAACTCAAAAAGAATATTTTACAGTGAGAGATGCTAAGGAATAGCTTAAACTTATGACTGTGAAAAACATACATTCTCCGTGACTTCTGGAATTCTGTTTTTTACTTCTGGAATTTTGTTTTGTTTTACTTCTGGAATTGTGTTTTTTTCCTTTCAAAAATGCATACTACTATATAATGAAAATAGTTTCACTCCCTAGAAGCAATCACTATTAGCAGTTTCTTATGTATATTTTTTTCAGATACAATTCTTTGGATTAGAACTTTGCTTGTACAGTTATCTCAAGATTCTTTTCTATATCACTACATAGATCTTTCTTGTTTTTTTAAAGAAATGTATTATATTCTAAGGTATGGGTGTACCATGATTTATTTAATCAATCCCCTGTTGATTGACATTTGGGATATTTTCAGTTTTTGTTTCACAAATAACATATTGTACTTGTGTAACTCTAACTGTAGAATAAATTTTGAGAAAGGAAATTACTTTATCTGTCAAAGACTATGTGTATTTAAATTTTGGTAGACATTGCCAAACTGATCTCCATAATGTTTTCAATGACCTTTTCCCCTATGTACTATACCAACACTGGGTTTATCAAATTTTTAATATTTGGCAATTATGAGTAACGTTGATCAGCTTTTCAAATGTATATCGACCCATTTGCATTTCTCTTAATTTTCACCCTGAGTTGTTTCTATTTCTTAAATATTCATTTTTATGAGTTTGGAAATTAGGACATAACTTTTTTCCTGTCGTATATTGCTAATATTTTATTTCTCAGTTTTAGATTTGTCTTTTAACCTTATTTTTTAGAACGTGATATAGCAGTTTTACATAGCCAAGTGGGTTAGTCTTTTCTTCTGTGGCTTCAAAATTTTGTGTTGTGTTTAGAAATGCCTTCCCTGTTCTATGATAAAAACATTTAATCATTTTTTCTACTAAAACTTTTTTTATATTGATTTTTTTATGTTGGTCTTTTTTATATTTATTTATTTACTTTTTAAAGATTTCATTTTTACTCTTTCTCCCCAAAGCCCCCTGGTACATAGTTGTATATTCTTAGTTGTGGGTCCTTCTAGTTGTGGCATGTGGGACGCTGCGTCAGCATGGCTTGATGAGCAGTGCCATGTCCGCACCCAGGATCCGAACCAGCGAAACCCTGGGCCACTGAAGCAGAGCATGCGAACCTAACCACTGGCCATGGGGCCGGCCCCTATATTTATTTTTATATAAGGAATGAAATGGGGATTGAATGAAATTTTTCTCCAAATGACTAGTTAGCTGTGCTAACATTTTTTACTCAATAATTTATCCTTTCCCTGATTTTAATCACCACCTCTATCATATACTAAATCTAGTGAATTTATTTAAGAAAAGAAGGATGTATACAGTGATATTTAGCAACAAACATGTTCATTTCACTTTTGTCTGTTATACCAAAAGATGATTTAAGTATGTAGCAATAGAAGAGTGGTAAAAAATAAAAATCCACGTATCAGAATTCTACACACCTATTAATATATTTTTTGTAGAATTGTATTTACTGACAAAGAATGATGTTTATATCATGAGTAGAAAGAAAGCAAGTTACAAAAGAGAATATTAAATATCATATTTTGGTTTTTAAAAAGTGAATGTATATGTAAATATTCATAGCAAAAAACATCTGCAAGGTTATAAACCAAAATGTTAACAGTGTTTATTTTTGCTAATGAAAATAAGACCATTGGAAGGTAATCTATCAAAATCTTAGTTGTTGGGGTTATCACAGGGTTTGTAGGATTTCAGTTGATTTTTTTGGCTCTTGGTTTAGCCATGGTATGACATAACCCATGGTAATGTCAGGTTTCTGTAACTAGGATTTTGTATCATCCCTTGGTAGGTACTAGCAGTGGCAAAAAGAGAGGTATCGTGTCCAGAGCATCTAGATTATTTGGCCTTTCTGAGCGAATGGGCCTCTGCTATTCAGTATGCACAATTAAGCATTCTAATAGTTCTAAAGCCTTTGAGGTCTACGTGTGTGGTATGGTGGGGAGAGGAATAGGGACAGACGTTGAGCAAGTAGGCCCCAAAAGGCAACAAAAGCCTTTCAATAGATGTTGGAGACACTATGGCCATAGATAATCATCTTCCTGGTTGTTGAGACAACAGCATTGGTCTTGGATGACAATTCTCAGGGACCTTCCTGATACTACCTCAGACTCTGAGACCAATGACTCTTCAAGCCTTAGCTTGCCACCTAGATTTGTAATGTCTAATCTGACCTACCTTACCCATGGTTTTGCCTTATCCAATGTTTATTTAGCTCTTCTTGACTTCTGGCTGGCTGACCCACATTCAATAAGTAGTCAAAATAACCAGGAATAATATTCAAAACGTTTAGTAACCCAACTGTAGAGGTACTAACAAATAGCACAGATTCTTAAAGCGTCCAATTAACTCTTTGATGGCTGGATCAGGAGATGGTATGTGGTGGTGATGGGGTAGAACTTCTGGTGTGGGGAGAGGCCACCAGAGCCATGGTGGGAGAGATCTTGGGAAGTTGGGGCAACAGCTATTGCCAACTGATATAGAAATATTTCAGTGTTTTACACTGGCATGATGGTGCTGATGAGTAACAGCTAACGTGTGTTTGCTTGCTGTGTGCCATTCACAGACCTGAACACTTGACATGTAATCTTTGGGTACTTGACGTGTAGTCCACAGAACAGTACTGTGAGGAAAGTGCTATAATTTTCTTCATTTTACAGAAGAGAAATGTTAGTAAGTTTCCAAATCTTGAAATTTATGATTTCTGACATCACTTTTTAATTTTCTGTCTCTTAAATTTAGCTTTACCAGTGACTGTCAAAATTCTACAAGATGCAATAGGATCATGAGTATGAATTAAATCCTGAGGACTTTGTATTATTTCTTTTTCATGGCACTTGATTATTGAATAGCATGTTCATTCAATGGTATTTCTAGTTTTATTTTTCTGAAATGAAAGACACGTTAATATCAAAGTTTCGGTATGTATTAGAAAACAGTAGTAAACAAGAGGAATTTCAAGGATACATTTTAATTTTTAAAGAAAAAGGTTTTTTTTAAAGTCTAGCTATCATAGATAAGACTAGTGCTTCCATTATCCAATATTTTTATTTTTATTACCGTGTTTAATTACAACTTGCATTTTGTTTCTGTGATTTTAAACAGTTGAAATGAATGTTCTGGTTAATTTTATTTATATCTGTTATCTTTGCTCCTGTACCTTTGGTGGCCTTTGAATGTAAATTTGGAAATTTTATATTTGCCAAAATAAAAAATGGTATGTTTCTCATGATCATTTCAACAGCACTTATTTTAAAGCTTTTTGAGCTTCAACCTTTTTCCTTATCCTGCAGCTACAATCCAGTACATGTTGAATCTCAGCCAGAAAAAAGAAAAGCTAGACTGAGAATCAAGGTTTTTATATTTAAGGAAGGTCTTCGCCTTCTTTCCTTCTGAACATTTCAGTTGTTTGAAATCAGTCTTGCTCTGCCAGTTCCTATGGAACTACGAGTGACAGGATGAAGAGAAGAGAAAAAAGAAGGAAGTTGTTAGAAACTAGAAATGATGAGCTGAGTTCTGCCTGCTGCCCTCTTTGGTCTACTTCAGTTTGGTGTTTTGGCTCAAAGCTGGGAGGTCAAATGGACAGAATGTTTCCTGGGATCCTGGCTGGCCTCCATTATATACTTGTCCTTTAACCATGGGCAGATCATCCAAGCTCTCCATAATTCATTTATCCATTTGTTAAAGTGGAGCTTATGGTTGCCCAACTCCCTCTTTCTCTGAGTTGTTCTGAGGGTCTGAGTAAAGAATTGCTATGAAAACATTCTGAAAGATCTGAGGCCCTCCATAAATACAAGGGAATGTTATTAAACCTTCCATGCCATTGACTTGTTACATGCTCTTGAGCCAGCCACCTAAATTCCTTATTCTTTTTTTGGTCTCATTTGTAACACAGGGAAAATTTTAGATGTAAATAGAGGTGATATTCAAAATATTTAACAACCAGTATAGCATGGGCAGCAACCAATCAGAGCAGAGGCTGGACATCAGCAGCTAGAATGACAGTGATTATTAGAACAGGTTGCATACTGTTGTTTTGAGAATCTCAAAGAGACTTGGAGGTACCTTTCCCAGAAACTTTTATATTTAAAAGGGAATCCTATCCCTCTTGAACCCTCATCCAGAAGTCAGAAGCAACAAGCTTCCTATATTTTTGGAGAAATTGCTCTTCTGAGCTGGTAGACCAACTCTTGAATTTTTTTTATTGGAACTTCCTTTAGTTAATAGATTTGAGGCCTGATTTGTGTGTGCATCAGGTAGGGGGTGGGCGTGGTGTTCAGACCTCTGCTCTCTAGCCCTTTGGCCCTGACTTACATCATGTAGTATCTGAGACCTCTGATTTCCACATGAGACTACTGTACAAAAGGCATCCACAGTCACACAGAGTTATTCGTTTGGGTAATAATGAGTGCAAATGTGGCTCCTGAATGTCATCATTGAGTTCTCCCTCCCTAGAATATTCTCTAAGAGCATAATTTTAGTTACTGTACTCATCAGAGGTTGCACACAGTTATAGACAGGTGAATTTTAGTTATTTATGACTGATATTTAATCATCAGGCTTTAAGTGGTGATATGCTCCTGAAGGATCGGATGTAGTAGAATTGAACTCCCTTGGACATCTACTCTAGATCAATTTTCTTAGCTTTGTGGCTTAGCTTTTATATCTGTGATGCATGGAGCCCTTCCTTTGTCTAAAGTGTGTACTTAGAATCCATGTATTTTTGGTTGAACTTCAATCTCTTTGGATGTATTCATAAATTCTGGATGCTGCTCCCGCTGTGGTAGCCTCAGATAGGGGAGGGTGGTGGTAAGTTGGGAGGGAAGTAATCTCTGAAAACTCAAATCTACCTCCATATTCATTGAGAAGTTGAAGAGGAAGGAGATTGATTAAGGTTGAGATCCTCCTCTACTCCAACCCTGTATTACACAATTTCTGTTCACTCCTCTCTTCCCTCTATTGCCTCTTCCTTGTGATGTTAGTTCCTTTGTTAAGAAGTTCTTTATGTGGTCCGGCCCGGTGGCGCAGCGGTTAAGTTCGCACATTCTGCTTCAACAGCCCGGGGTTCGCTAGTTTGGATCCCGGGTATGGACACGGCACTGCTTGACAAGCCGTGCTGTGGTAGGCATCCCACATATAAAGTAGAGGAAGATGGGCATGGATGTTGGCTCAGGGTCAGTCTTCCTCAGCAAAAAGAGGAGGATTGGCGGCAGATGTTAGCTCAGGGCTAATCTTCCTCAAAAAAAAAGAAAAGTTCTTTATGCTTCTTGCTGTAGCAGAATTAAAAAACTGTATTTACCATATTTTCAGAATATGATCTTCAAAGTTTTAATGACCAAGGATTATCTGTCTTTCGTATCATGGTTAGAAATATGATTTGCAACCAGAGGTTTTTTTTGCTTGTTTGTTTTTTGTTTAAGTAGACAGTGATTATGGAAAGTAATGTTGAGTGCTTCTAAGCTTTCCAAATCAGCAAAATCTAATTGCTGATCAACGTATGTTCTTGGGTTACCACAATTCCTGGAATTCTATGCTATAGAGATAAGAAAAGCATGAGAATTTAGGGGAAAAGCAGTCTCAGTCAGTTTGGATTCATCATTAAGTCCTCAGTTTCTTGACTGAAGAGAGGAAAAGAGAAGTTTGCACGTACACAGAAATTGCATGCACATCTCAGCTTGATTGAGTCTTGTTGCTTCCTGGGAGGTGAAAGCATTCTGATCTTTGTATTGGATTGTAGTTGTAAAATGAGGGAAGAGGAAAACTATCACCACCACTATTTGAGGTAAGTAGTTTCGGATTTTCCTTATTTGGACTTGGAGGGCTTTTTTTGGCCTTCCTGTAAAGCCATGCTAGGTAGAATAGTAAGGAGGAGATGTGTGAGTATAGAAAAAGGACTGAAATGGGAAACACTAGCTTTACGAATTGAAAATTCCAGTCACCCTCTACATGACTGATATATATGTCAGTCTGATTACTAGCAGTCAAACTGAGTTTTCACTTTCCTCTGATTGTGCTTCTCTTTTTATTTGAATTCTTGAGGATTGATGTGCAGGGAAAAAGAGATTGGGAGTGGAGGAATTTTGGTGAAAAGAGGAGACAAATGATTTGGGTCTTAAAGGAAAGGGTCAAAAAATGAAAAAAATAGACTAGGAGAATAATAATAGCTGACACTTGGATATAATATTTATTATGTGTCAGAGATTATTCTCAGCATTTGCTTATATATTAACTCACTTAAACTTCATAAAACCCTAATTTGAGTAGCTACTTATTATGACATCCATTTTATAGATAGTGAAACTAAAAGCCAGGTTAAGTCATTTGCTCAAGGTCACACAGCTAGTTAGTGGTAGAGCCTGATTTGAATTCAAACAGGCTCACTCTAGAGTCCATACTCTTAACCTCTTTTGACCATTTGACCAATTTTGACCATAAGTCAGAAGTAAATAGCTGAAAAACAAAAAATAAATTAGCTGAAATGAGAAAACCAAGAAAATAATGCTAGTGCTGGATTTCTTGGCAGGTAGACTATGCACATGCTTAGGTCCCCAGCAAAGTAGGGACATTTGGTATTTTTAAAAAGCATTGACATAGTCATTGTGAGGAAAATCAGAACGTAGTTAGATATCCTCAAACTTACTTTATAGTGTAGTATTGTTTTTAGCTTGAACAATGCAAGACATTATAAACTTTTCTGCATTTAGAGTTTCTACAAGTTTAAATCCAGCCCTGTAGAGGGCTTCATAATTTTATACTTAGAGTGAAGGGTAAAATATGATTATCAGAAAAATATTTCTTACTTCTCCCTCTTTCCAAAGATAAATAAACATTTAAAATCATTAAGTAGTTTTCAAGATTTATCAGAGGGCAAAATTATTAAGAATCCTCTCCTTACATTCCAATGTTTAAAATTACATTTAAATCATTAAGTTGCTTTTAGGAATATTGAATAACAACCGAAAAACAACAACTTGGTAATTTTTTTTTTTTTTTAAAGATTTTATTTTTTCCTTTTTCTCCCCAAAGCCCCCCGGTACATAGTTGTATATTCTTTGTTGTGGGTCCTTCTAGTTGTGGCATGTGGGACGCTGCCTCAGCGTGGTCTGATGAGCAGTGCCATGTCCACGCCCAGGATTCGAACCAATGAAACACTGGGCTGCCTGCAGCGGAGTGCGCAAACTTAACCGCTCGGCCACGGGGCCAGCCCCAGCACCTTGGTAATTTTTACATCCTTGTTAAAAGATTTTGTTTTTATTTAGGAAGATTTGGTTGATTGCTCAAATTTAAAAGAAATATACCGTGAGGCTGGCCTGGTGGTGTAGTGGTTAAGTCTGCATGCTCTGCTTTGGTGGCCCAGGGTTCATGGGTTCAGATCCTGGGCTCAGACCTACACACCACTTGTCAAGCCACGTTCTGGTGGTGTCCCACCTACAAAAGAGAGGAAGATTGGCACAGATGTTAGCTCAGGGACGATTTTCCTCAAGCAAAAAGGGGAAGACTGGCAACATATGTTAGCTCTGGGCCAATCTTCCTCACCAAAACAAAACAAACAAACAAAAAAGAAATATACTATATAAAAATATGCTAAAATGAACTGGCTTAAAATTTGCAAAAGTAGATCATGAGTTTAGCATTCCAGTAATCATTGGCGTTATTTTTACCATTCTCTGATGTACAATTAGATTATTCCAATTCCTCAGCCTGACTCATGGTCTTGCAACTTTTAAGTTATGCCTCTTTTACCTTATACAAATTTCTGGATGTACTCACTTTCCACCAATGTATCATTTTGACCTCTGTTAATTCACGGTTATTTCATGTTAAGCCACTTGAAGCCAGTAAGAAGACAATGAGAAGGATAGGAGCGTGTGAGAAGGAGAGAAGAAATAAATGGGATCAGAGAGAGCAAATAGGAGAGGCAAAACCAAATTGATTAAGATTAGAGAATAGAAAAAAAATATAGGAGTTGTAAAAATTTACAGATGTTTTAAAAATAAGATGGATAATGATGACTTGGGAAAATCCTAGCAAAATCTGATGTTAAACAAAATTGTGTTGGCATGATCCAGCCTTAAAATGGTCAGCCTTTGGATTCTCTTTTATATTTGTTAAACTTTTTAATATGAAGCATTCCAATAAAGATGGAACTTACTTATAGGTAGTCTCTCCTAATTGTATTTTCTAAAATTTTCCCTTGCAAAATCTTCAGCTGCTGCAAAAAATTAAGCCAACCTATAAAATATGTAGTTTTATAAATATCTGGATAATAAGGTATTTGCTATGATTTAAATGTAATGTTATTGCCAAACCTTGTTTCAGGAATACCACGTTTGTACTACATTAGTTTAGATTCAGCTTAAAATAAGCCATTTAGAAAAGTCACTGCCTTGACTTCCAGACATGGCTGGTTTGAATACCAACAGGTAGAAAATAAATATGTTAGGGCCGGCCCCGTGGCCGAGTGGTTAAGTTCGCACACTCTTGCTTCAGCAGCCCAGGGTTTTGCCAGTTCGGATCCTGGGCGTGGACATGGCACCACTCATCAAGCCATGCTGAGGTGGCATCCCACGTGCCACAGCTAGAAGGACTCACAACTAAAAATATACAACTATGTACTGGGGGGCTTTGGGGAGACAAAGGAAAAGTAAAATCTTTAACGAAAATAAATATATTAAATAGTCTGAAAATGAATAGATTGAAAACAAATAGCTCAGATGAACAGCTCACAATCAAATTGGCTGAAATGGGGAATTGACACTTCCAGTCACTGGACTGATGGAATTTCTGAACTAAAAATTTAAGTTTAGAAAGTACTAAGCAAATATTTATCAAGGAAGCAAAATTACAGGAAAGGCAATGTATGTCATGATATGAGCCAGAACACAGATTCAAATCCTACTCTAAGATACAGAAACTATATGAGTTTGGTCAAGTTACTTAACTCCTTTAAGCCTAATTTTCTAATTTGGGAAACAGGACTAATAATGTCCACCTTGTGGGATTGGTGGTGGTGTTTGGCATGTGAGGATCAGAGGTCATGTTTGTAAAGTGCCTGGTTTGGTGTGTTTGGCATATAGTAGATAGTCTTTATTGCTGTATGCAAACTGAAAAAAAGAAAGTTTAAAATATCACTTACAGCTAAACCACAGGTAAGCCAATCATATATCAGTCTTTCTTCCATGAGTCTAACCTGTTCTGACCACCATTAGACTAATCTAGTTCCAAATTATTGCTTGTATTTAAAATTAAATTACATTACTTAACATATCATTCAAACAGACTTTCTGCTCATTGTCTGAAGGAACTGAGTTTTTGTCACTCAAGAGAGAACTAAGAGTGGCATGTTTTGCATATATTAGCTGTGTAGGTTTTTAGCTTAGAGATAATGTCATAATCACCCAGTTAGAGATGCCATGAAAGATACCTAGACCATATAGAAAGAACATTCTTTTGTAATTCATGTATAAGGAATGGCAAACTGATTTAGATCTTTTAGGAGAGCAGCAGGAACTCAGAGTTAGTATAGATTTAGGTCTGGGCTGATAAAAATGAAGGTAAAATTACAGTAGCATTTGCTGAGTAAATGTGGTAAGATATCTCAGGTCTATTAAATAAAATTAAACAAATACTTAAAAAATTTAAAACTAAAAAGTTAAATTAGGTCAAGAATATGGAAATCACTTTATTATTATTTTTTTGCTGAGGAAGATTCACCATGAGCTAATATCCATTGTCAATCTTCCTCTTTTTTCTTGACAAAGGTTCTTTCTGAGCTCACATCTGTGCCAATCTTCCTCTATTTTGTATGTGGGTCACCACCACAGCATGGCCACTGACAAACAGTGTAGGTCCTGTCCTAGGAAATGAACCCAGGCCGCCAAAGCAGAGTTTGCCAAACCTAACCAGTAGGCCGTGGGGATGGCCCCAAAGAAATCACTTTAAATTGCTGCTTTTACATGACTAGTTTGCTATTCTGAGTAAAAGTTGTGGCAAAAAAATTATATTTTCGTTTGGTAAGATGAATAAAAAGATGAAATTATCATGCTAAAAATATACTATTAAAAGTCCACAGGGGGCTGGCCCGATGGCGCCGTGGTTAAGTTCGTACATTCTGCTTCTTGGTGGCTCAGGGTTCAGCGGTTCAGATCCTGGGTATGGACATGGCACTCTTTGGCCCACCATGCTGTGGTAGGCGTCCCACGTATAAACTAGAGGAAGATGGGCACAATGTTAGCTCAGGGCCAGGCTTCCTCAGCACAAAAAAGAGGAGGACTGGCAGTAGTTAGCTCAGGGCTAATCTTCCTCAAAATAAATAAATAAATAAAAGTCCACATAGAGAAAGAAAGTCATGACAATACCTCAGGCTCTTCCTTTTCAACCTGAGCCCAGCAGAATTGTTCCTGTAAAGAATGGTGGCAGGACGAAAAGCTGTTCAGCCAGCCATAATGTAGAGACTAGAGAATATTCCATCAACATTCAAAAGTGTATTCATGGAGTGGGCTTCAGGAAGCGTGCCCCTCAGGTACTCAGAGAGATCCAGAAATCTGCCATGCAGGAGATGGGAGCTCCAAATATGCACATTGATACCAGGTTCAAAAAAACTATCTGGGCCAAAGGAATAAGGAATGTTTCATACTGCGTCTGTGTGGTGGTGTCCAGGAAACGTAATGAGGATTCACCTAATGTACCAGATATGTAACCACTTTCAAAACTACAGAATGTGGATGAGAACTGACCACTGATTGTCAGGTTATAAAACTGCCAAAAAACAAAAAAGAAAGAAAGAAAGAAAGAAAAAAGTCACGTGAGAAGCAAGCCACAATAATACAGAGAAAATGCTTTTTCCCCATCAAATGATCAAATGTTGGGAAAATTGTCTAATTGAATATTCTAATTGCCTAATAAGTATCTAATACATCTGAGAAGTCAGAGAAATTGGACTTTTATTCTAATGGATGACATTATAAATGGGCACAGTCCTCTGGAGAGCAATTTCTGTTGAAAACCTTATCCTTTGACCTAATGATTCTGTTTTCGGAATTTATCTGTAACAGAAATGATAAACAAAAATATTTAGTTATAAGGACATTCACCAAAGCACTATTTGCTATTACAATATCATATAATAAATAATGGAGACAACCTAAATGTCTAAGAAGATTGTTTTAAGTTACGATACATCCAGGTAATATTTTTCTCACATGGAAAGATGTTCACAGTATAATGAGGTATAAAAATTAACTATGAAATAGAATTACATTATAAAAAGTTTTAAATGTGTGTGTTTATATTTGTGTAAATGCACATGTATAAAGAGTTTGGAATGTATATTTAAGTGGTGATTACTGAAGGATGAATATATATATATTTAATTTTTTTGATTGTCTATATTTTCTAATGTTTCTACACTGAAGATACATTTCCTTGGTACTTTATAAAAATAGAATTTTTTTTTATTGAGTTAATGATAGGTTACAATCTTGTGAAATTTCAGTTGTACATTATTGTTTGTCAGTCGTGTTGCAGGTGTACCACTTCACCCTTTGTGCCTACCCTCCACCCCACCTTTCCCCTGGTAGCCACTAATCTGTTCTCTTTGTCTACATTTTTAAATTCCTCATATGAGTGGATTCATACAGAGATTGTCCTTCTCTGCCTGGCTTATTTCACTTAATATAATTCCCTCAAGGTCCACCCATGTTGTTGCAAATGGGACAATTTTGTTCTGTTTTACAGCTGAGTAGTATTCCATTGTATATATATACCACATCTTCTTTATCCAATCATCTGTTGATGGGCACTTAGGTTGCTTCCATGTCTTGGCTATTGTAAATAATGCTGCAATAAACATTGGGGTGCATAGGACTTATGGAATCGCTGACTTCAAGCTCTTTGGGTAGATACCCAGTAGTGGGATAGCTGGGTCGTATGGTAGTTTTATTTTTAATTTTTTGAGGAATCTCCATACTGTTTTCCACAGTGGCTGCGCCAGTTTGCATTCCCACCAACAGTGTATGAGGGTTCCTTTTTCTCGACAGCCTCTCCAACATTTGTCACTCTTGGTTTTGGATATTTTTGCCATTCTAACAGGTGTAAGGTGATATCTTAGTGTAGTTTTGATTTGCATTTCCCTGATGATTAGTGATGATGAGCATCTTTTCATGTGTCTATTGGCCATCTGTATATCTTCTTTGGAGAAATGTCTGTTCATGTCCCCTGCCCATTTTGTGATTGGGTTGTTTGATTTTTTATTGTTGAGTTGTGTGAGTTCTTTATATATTATGGAGATTAACCCTTTGTTGGATAAATAACTTGTAAATATTTTTTCCCAATTAGTGAGCTTTTTTTTTGTTTCAATCCTGTTTTCCCTTGCCTTGAAGAAGCTCTTTAGTCTGATAAAGTCCCATTTGTTTATTCTTTCTATTGTTTCCCTCATGTGAGGGGTTGTGGTGTCCAAAAAGATTCTTTTGAAGCTGATGTCAAAGAGTGTACTGCCGATATTCTCTTCTAGAAGACTTGTTGTTTCAGGCCTAATCTTTAGGTCTTTGATCCATTTTGAGTTTATTTTAGTAAATGGTGAAAAAGAATGGTTGATTTTCATTCTTTTACATGTGGCTGTCCAGTTTTCCCAGCACTATTTGTTGAAGAGACTTTCTTTCCTCCATTGTAGGCCCTCAGCTCCTTTGTCAAAGATTAGTTGTCCATAGATGTGTGGTTTTATTTCTGGGCTTTCAATTCTGTTCCATTAATCTGTGCATCTGTTTTTGTACCAGTACTGTGCTGTTTTGATCACTGTAGCTTTGTAGTATGTTTTGAAGTCAGGGATTGTGATTTCTCCAGCTTTGTTCTTCTTTCTCAGGATTGCTTTAGCAATTCAGGGTCTTTTGTTGCCCCATATGAATTTTAGGATTCTTTGTTCAATTTCTGTAAAGAATGTCATTGGGATTCTGATTGGGATAGCATTGAATCTGTAGATTGCTTTAGGTAGTATGGACATTTTAACTATGTTTATTCTTCCAATCCATGTGCATGGAATGTCTTTCCATCTCTTTATGTCGTCGTCAATTTCTTTCACGAAGGTCTTGTAGTTTTCGTTGTATAGGTCTTTGACTTCCTTGGTTAAATTTATCCCAAGGTATTTTATTCTTTTTGTTGCGATCGTGAATGGGATTGAGTTCTTGAAATCTTTTTCTGTTAGTTCATTGTTAGCGTATAGAAATGCTACTGATTTATGTATGTTGATTTTATACCCTGCAACTTTGCTGTAGCTGTTGATTGTTTCTAATAGTTTTTCTATGGATTCTTTGGGGTTTTCTATATATAAGATCATGTCGTCTGCAAACAGCGAGAGTTTTACTTCTTCGTTGCCTATGTGGATTTCTTTTATTTCTTTTTCCTGCCGAATTGCTCTGGCCAACACCTCCAGTACTATGTTGAATAAGAGTGGCGAAAGTGGGCACCCTTGTCTTGTTCCTGTTCTGAGAGGGATGGGTTTCAGTTTTTGTCTGTTGAGTATGAAGTTGGCTGTGGGTTTGTCATATATGGCCTTTATTATGTTGAGGTGCTTTCCTTCTATACCTATTTTATTGAGGGTTTTTATAATAAATGGATGTTGGATCTTGTCGAATGCTTTCTCTGCATCTATTGAGATGATCATGTGGTTTTTGTTTCTCATTTTGTTGATGTAGTGAATCACGTTGATTGACTTGCAGATGTTGAACCATCCCTGTGTCCCTGGTATAAATCCCACTTGATCATGATGTATGATCCTTTTGATGAATTGCTGAATTCTGGTTGCCAAAAGTTTGTTAAGAATTTTTGCATCTATGTTCATCAGCGATATTGGCCTGTAGTTCTCTTTTTTTGTGGTGTCCTTGTCAGGCTTTGGTATCAGCGTGATGTTGGCCTCGTAGAATGTGTTAGGAAGTGTTCCATCCTCCCTAATTTTTTGGAATAGCTTGAAAAGGATAGGTATTAAATCTTCTCTGAAAGTTTGGTAGAATTCCCCAGGAAAGCCATCTGGTCCTGGGGTTTTATTCTTTGGGATGTCTTTGATGGCTGTTTCAATCTCTTTCCTTGTGATTGGTCTGTTCAAATTGTTTGCTTCTTCTTGAGTGAGCTTTGGGAGATTGTAGGAGTCCAAGAATTTATCCATTTCCTCTAGGTTATACATTTTGTTGGCATATAATTTTTCGTAGTATTCTCTTATAATCCATTTTATTTCTGCGGAGTCTGTTGTTATTTCTCCTCTTTCATTAACTTAGAAAATAACTCAGCTGGATACTTTATGAAATTTGAAAACATATATTGGTGAAAAATCTAGAACTTAATTCTAAATTTACCTATCAGGAGATTTTTATCCCTAAATAATGAATTGTTTCTATGACTTTGAACATTTATATTTTTATTATGTTTAGTCAATAACAAATTCACCTTAATTCTGAAAAGAAAATAATGATTGCTTTGAAGTTTTTTAAAAAAATACCTTTATTTTTATAAGAATTCCTTAGGTAGATAAAGCATCTGTCCATTTCAGGACTAGAGAAAATAAGTAAAAAGTCAGATAGCTTGCCTAGTGCTATCGGGATAGTCCGTTTTCCCTTTCTGATATCTTACCTGGGAATAGACAGGTAATAGAATAGACAAAATACTCATGATCCACTTACACTGTACTAATTTGGTGCTAACAATAAAACTTCACAGTGGGAAGAACTTGAAAAGATTTTACAAACTGACCCTTTACTCACACTGTTATTTTTCAGCTGGTGATATTATATATAATTCTATCAGTAGTATTGCCTTTATTTCATTGGTTTTTCATCATTGCTATAATTTGAGAGCACTATTAATGATAGGATATATATATATATATATATATATATATATATGTCAAAAAACTTCTTGCACATTTAAGTTTCTCCTTTCTTTTCAGGTATGACAGCAGTTATCTGCACTTACCCTCTTGACATGGTTAGAGTACGCCTAGCATTCCAGGTGAAAGGGGAACACACTTATACGGGAATTATCCATGCGTTCAAAACAATTTATGCAAAGGTATTTCATATTTACTGTTCTCATCTAACATGTCCTTTTATATTTAGGCAAATATTTTGAATATTATCTAAATAATTATTCTTTTATTTAAATTATTGATAATAATAATAATGAAAATATATCTGTGTTTCAGGGTGGGTCCCAGAATAATTTTTCCATTATAATGTATGTTTTTGTTCTTTGATATTTATCATAATGAGCACCATGCAGTCTCACTTCTAACTTTTCTTCACTCAAAAGGAAGGCGGTTTCCTTGGATTCTACAGAGGCCTGATGCCTACTATATTAGGAATGGCTCCATATGCAGGTATGTTTCAAATGTGGCAGAACCTGACTTTTTTATTTTCGTCTAAGAATCAGTTTTCAAGTTTAGCATTTTACAATTAGCCCCTAATCCGTCTAGAATTACTTTTTTCCTCCTCAAGGACAACCGTTTGACCCAGAGCCACTTATGAAGCAGTCCTGACTTTCCCGGTGGTCTGCAGTGCTGCTTCTTAGAAAGCAGTGGAGTGTAGTTTTACAGTAAGTCCTTATATTTGGTAGGACAAGTCCCTGGACTTTATGCTTCTTTTTTTCAAGAATGTAAGGTCTATAGATATTTTGCTATCCCATGTACATTTTAGAATCAGCTTTTGATATTGTACAAAAATCTTTTTTGGGATTTTGAATGAAATTTCATACAGTTCTTGGACATGTTTGTTAGATATATTCATGTACACCTTATAAACTTTGCTGTGTCTTTTAGAAAATTAGATTTTCAGTTTATTGCTTGATTCAATTTTTATATGATCTTACAGTTAACTGTTATCCTACTTGTTGATTTTATAGCCAGCTATCGTGTTACTTATAGATGCTTTGGGTTTTCTGTGTAGGCAGTCACATCCTGTGCAAATAATATCATTTTTCTTACTTCCATTCTAATCCTTATTTCTTCATTTATTTGTGTTTATCTTGTCTTACTGTACTAGCTAAGGACCTCCATTGCAAAAGCGAATAGAAGTGATGATACCAGACATTTTGGCTCATTACTGATTTTAAAGGGAGTGTTTCTAATACTTCTTCATTTAGCATAATGTTTACTGTAATATATACCATTTATCAGGTTGAGGAAGTTTTGGTAAGAATTTTTTCTGAATTGGTGTTGAATTTTATCAACACTTTTTCCTGCATTTACAGGAGTAATCACATAGTTTTCTCCATTAATCTGTTAATTTAATGAATGACATTAATAAACGTTCTAATTTCAACCCAAATTGGTTATGATATAATGAATTCTTTTTTAACTGTTGCCAATCATTTTTTTTTTTTCCCTGCTTTTTCTTCCCAAATCCCCCCAGGATATAGTTGTATATTTTAGTTGTGGGTCCTTCTAGTTGTGGCATGTGGGATGCTGCTTCAACATAGCCTGATGAGTGGTGCCATGTCTGCGCCCAGGATCCGAACTGGGGAAACCCTGG
Organism: Equus przewalskii; assembly: GCF_037783145.1. Taxonomy (NCBI): domain Eukaryota; kingdom Metazoa; phylum Chordata; class Mammalia; order Perissodactyla; family Equidae; genus Equus; species Equus przewalskii. The sequence continues at coordinate 56,962,388 of NC_091831.1, read as the reverse complement.
GCCTCCGAAGCGGAGCTCAAGAACTTAACCACTCGGCCGCGGGCTGGCTCCCTAATGATCTTTTTATATCCTATTGGATTCAATTTACGAATTACTTTTAGAAGTTTTACATCTATATTCATATGAAATTAGCTTGTACTTTTCTTTTCTTGTAATATCCTTGTGTAGTTTGGGTATCATGGTTATATAGATCTCATGGAATGAGTTGAAGAGTATGTCCTCATTTTCCATCCTCAGGAAGAACCTGTATAAGATGATAAGAATAATCTGTTTCTTGAAAGTTTTCATTGTGGGATGAATTTTAAATACTGGTTTAATTTCTTGAATGGTTGTAGGACCATTTAGTGTTTCTATCTTTTGAGTCATTTTTGGTAATTCATACCTTTCTTTACCATTTTGAGCTTGATTGTTTTGTGTTAGTTTTCAATTTTTTTGGCAAAAGGTTTTCCTTATTTCTTCACTTTTCTTTTTTACATCTGCTCATCTATAGTCATATTCCCTTTTTCATTTTTATTTGTTTTATCAGTTATCAGATTTTGCAAAGAATTAATTTTTGCTTTCTTCCTCTTATCTAATCTACCTTTATTTCCCATTTCATTGATCTTTTTTCGTGTCTTACTTATCGCCTTCCTTCTCTGGGTTTATTCTTCAATTGGTTGCTTACCTCAGTAGTTTTCAACCTTTGGGTTTTTTTTTTCCCTAATAAAAGCATTTTTTTCTAAATACTGCCTTAACTGCATCCCTTGAGTTTATTCATTTGTTTGTTTTTCCTTAAAATTTGGAAATTTTCAAATATATCCAAAAGTAGACAATAGTATAATGAACCAGCATGTATCTATCACCTAGCTTCAACAGTGGTCCACTCATGACCAATCTCGTTTCATTTATACCCCTAATTACTCCCTCCACCCTCATCTCAAATTGTTTTAAAGCAAATCTACTTTATTATTTCATCTATAATATTTCAATATTCAGCTCTCTATGCTTATTTTTTAAAGCATAACCAATATCATTATGAAACTTTCTTAATATCATCTGGTATGTTGTCATTGTTCAGATTCCTTCCCATTCATAATTATGTTTTGGCCAGATTCCAGTTAATATTTGACTAGTATGTCTTTTTTTTAATTTTACTTTTCCATGTCTTTATGTTTTTTCTGTTGTAATCATCATATAGTTGGATATTTTTTAATCCAGTCTGTAAAATCTTTTAATTGCCAATTAGCCCACTTAGTGGTTATTGTGATTATTGATTTATTTGGAGTTGTTTGTGTACCTTGCTATTTGATTTCCACTTGTTGCTTTTTTTTTAGTATTTCTTTGTATTCCTTTCTTATCTTGTTTGCGTATTCTGAATCCTTACTGCCCCCTCTTTTATAAATAGATAAATTTATTTGCCTCCTCCTATGCTTGGTAGTCTTTAATTATGAGTTTATTACTTGATCTTAATCTCTGAGTTTCAGACCCAGTGATTCCATTTTCTGTAGGTCCAGTAGTCAGATCCATCTCAATGGCTCTGCTGCTATTGGCATCAATATGTAGAGTCACTCCTCCTCTCTCATGGGCCCAAACTCCCGTGGGGACTCCAGCTATATTTTTGGGAGGTGGTAGTGTTGGGGATTCTTGGAGACCTTCTCATCTTTTTGCAAGCCCAGCAATGGATATAGTTGTTCTGCAGTGACAGAGTCCCTCAGAATACCTAGACTGTCGTTATGCTAGAAGCAGAACTCTTTAATCTTTTGCTATATCTTCATCTCTTTCTAATGTTTTTGGTTTTAGTTTTCAGTTTTTAAAATATATTTTTACATAGTTACAGTATATATATAATTTTTTCTTAATTTTTCCCCATTTCCCAAATATTTTTCATATTTTTGAATACTCTTCACAAACATCGTTTTTAAAAATTGTGTCATATTTCACTGAAGATCATTCCACCTCATTTAGGTATTTCTGTTTTTTTCCCTACTTATGTTTAATTTGCTATGAATTTTCTTGTCATGAGCATTTTCTGTATTTAAGATGAAGTCTTCGGAATAGATTTCCCAAATATAAAAGTATATGAATAGTCTAAAATTGTGTATCATCATTTCAAAATACTATAAATTATAAAAATTTTGCGTAAAGAATAAATGCATACATTAAGGTATTATCATAGACTGAATTTTTGTTAGTGCTTATTTGCTCTTAAGCATCAAGTATCTTTTTAAATATGTTTTTAAAATTTAGTGGAGGGGCCAGCCCGGTGGCACAGTGGTTAAGTTTACACGTTCCACCTTGGTGGCCCAGGGTTCACTGGTTCGGATCCTGAGTGCGGACATGGCACCACTTGACAAGCCATGCTGTGGCAGGCGTCCCACGTATAAAGTAGAGGAAGATGGGCATGGATGTTAGCTTAGGACCAGTCTTCCTCAGCAAACAGAGGAAGATTCGCAGTAGATGTTAGCTCAAGGCTAATCTTCCTCAAAAGAAAAAAAAATTTAGTGGATATCAAGATATCTTGAGTAATGCTTTGTTGATAGGAATGCTCGAATTCTATTCTTTTTTTTTAAAGATTGGCACCTGAGCTAACATCTGTTGCCAATTTTCCTTTTTTTTTTCTTTTTAAATTCTTCTTCTCCCCAAAGCCCCCCAGTACATAGTTGTATATTCTAGTTGTAGATCCTTCTAGTTCTGCTATGTGGGACACCACCTCAGCATGGCTTGAAGAGCGGTGCCATGTCTGTGCCCAGGATCTGAACTGGCAAAACCCTGCGCCACCGAATCAGAGCACACGAACTTAACCACTTGGCCATGGGGCCGGCCCCCTTGAATTCTATTCTTGATTTTACTAATGTATGACTTTAACGAGTCTGTTATAAAATCATGTAAATGTTCAGCAAGCACCAACTGAATATTATCAATAACTTAATATAATATTTATTAGATTCCATTTGTCTTATGAGCTAATATGAACACTTTCCTCATGGACATAACTCTTCCTTGAGGAAAAATTAGACACTAAGTTAAAATAACAATGCTTTGTCACATCTGAATTTTTTGCTCCTATCTTACATTATTGCCATCATCATTATTGTAAATATAAGTTATCATATTTACTTATAATTATTAATCATGAATTTAGCTTTTACTCATGTGAAACCTTGCAAAACCATTTAATTCTATTCGTATATAATGTGACATTATACTCAACTACTGCCTTTATTCAGTGAACTGATGTATATATTAGTGTGTGAAAACCAATGCTATAATTTTTATAGGTGGTAATTTTGTCATCTTTGTGTTACTTATAAACATTAATTAAATCTTTTTATTTTAGATTAAGACAAGCATCAGAAGTTAGGAAATGCATAGTTAGTTCCTTGAGTTAATTGGTTCTTAGGTAAGAAATGGTGTCTTTTCACAGCTTGTGTTCCTTTAAGCATGGTGGTGAATTTATATTTTGTTTTTCAGGTGTTTCATTTTTTACTTTTGGTACCTTAAAGAGTGTTGGGCTTTCCTATGCTCCTACCCTCCTTGGCAGACCTTCATCAGACAATCCTAATGTCTTAGTTTTGAAAACTCACATAAACTTACTTTGTGGTGGTGTTGCTGGAGCAATAGCACAGACAATATCGTAAGTTTCTTCATCAACTTAATTCAATCAAATTACATTTACCCAATCCTGGTTTTCAGCATTGGTTACTTATTTTATTTTTTCTAATAGATTATTAAAATACGGGATCCCTTGCAAGATATAAGTATTAATTTAATATATTTTTTCAGATGTACCTGCACTTTAAGCATATAATAAATAATTACATACCAAATTGACCAAATTAGTTTGAACTTACCCAATTTCCTGTGGATTCATTTAAAAGAAAGGAAAAAAGAAAGCTAGAAAGGAACACTAAGTATAGTCTTCATATTTTCTCATGAGTTTGCCTGTATGAAGTTTCTGAAATTGGAGCCATTTATCTTATGTGTGTGTGTGTGTAGGTACAGCTTCTCTTGCTCTAAATCTTGGAGGCCTACTTTGTGCCAGACAGTCTATTAGACATTGGGAGGTTCACTGAAGGAAAAGCAAAGTTATTGCCTCAAGAAGCCTATACTAAGACTAATTAAGACAGTTAGCAATACAATGGAGTTTTATATTAATATAAACTGTAGTGGGAACACAGATAAAGATATTACTATATTGTAATTAGGAAGGCAGCTTAGGGAATTTCTCTAGACCAAGAGAGATTGAGTAGATGAGATGAAAAGAGGCTGGAATACTAAGAAGCAGGAACTTTTCAGGAACAGGAAGAAGAAAAGCTTTCTGTGACTGAAAAGTATCCTGAAAAACAGGAAGATAACAGGGAGTAGTAGTGTCACAAAGACTCAACAAAGAGTATCCAATGGAAAAAGAAAAGTCAAAGTAAGATAAGTACTGAAAATAATAAGTACTGAAAAATAAGGTGTTCACTGGATTTTACAATTAATAGTTACCTTTGTGAAAGCAGATTCAGTGTACTTGCGTGTGGGAGCAGATCATACTAGGTTGAAGGTAAAGAAGAAAAGGTGTGTGATGGACTTTGGAAACCTGGCTGTGGAAACTTGTTCATTTGCAGAGACATGATCACCTCTAGCTATTCTGATTCTCTTCTTGGTTTTATTGCCCCTTTTCTTTATTATTCCTTTCCAACTTAGATCCCTAGAATCTGTCTTCTCTTTCCCACTTCTCTTCTTAAACTGTATTCTACACCTACTGACTCTTAACAGATCCAGTGGCTCCTTCTCACTTCTTTTACCCTCCTTCCAATTGTTCTAATTCCTTGGTTTTTGTAATAGTGCCCTTTCTTGGTGATCATCCTCCCCAGTATCAGTATCTCGCTGATTCATGTCCTCCTCCTACCTATCTGTGCTGATTTTTAAGGCCTAGCTAGACTTCAGTGCTCTGCTCTTCCCATAAATGTCTAGAATAACTCATTTATCTTTATGGTTTCAACGGTCACCTTTGTACAGATAACCAATTCTATTTAAATCTCCATTACTGACGCCATTACTTCTCTAGCAAGCTCTTGGATCTTTCTACTTGGACTTCTGCCATTAATGTAAACTCCATAATTTATATATTACTTGCTTGTCTTCCTCTTCATGACAATCCTCAGTTCCCAACTTTCCTATTTGTTATTGATAACTGTTAATTTTCTAGTCTTGATAATGCCTTGAAATCACTTTTCAGATTGTACATATTCAAACAGTCACTAAGTCTTGTCATTTTTTACTTGAGAACTTTGCCTAGAATGCTATTTTATTTCTTTTCTATTGTTATTTCCCTGGTTCTAATCCTTGTACCTTGTCTTCTTACATTCTCTCTATTAATCAATTCCTTCTATTCACATAGATCTTTTCCAGCTTGGAAGCTGAATCCTTCAAGTTGAGGTTTTGGTCCCTTTATCTCCATAAAGTTTTTTCTTCTCTCTACTCCTTGTTAAAAAATAATTCCTAGAGATGCTATTGAGATGCGTAGGGGGCTTCATCTATTGGTAATGTTATTTCTTACACTGTCTGGTTGTATATGGGTATTTTTTTATTATAACTATTTCATAGTAAATTTAAATCAATATAAAAGTACATAATTATTTTTGTCATATATCACTTATTTATATATTATGTACCATGGAGAGCTTTGAATACGAAAGCAGAAAGCAGCTTTTTGACACTGGAGAATGTCTCTAAGACTCAGTTTTCTTATCTTAATGTTGGGATAACAGTACCTACTTCATGCAATTTTTGTAAAGATGGAATGAGATAATATACATAAATTGTTTAGCACAGCACCTGACATAAGTAGTCAATATTAGCAAATAAAACTAATTTTAAAAAATCACCTGGGATCTCACTCCCAAAAGAGATTACTTTTGTATATTTCATTTCAGGCAATCTTCTTTTGCTTTTTTAAAAGTTTTATTGGGGTGTAATTGACATACAACATATTTCTTGTTTCTGGTGTTCAACATAATGATTTGATATTTGTATATATTGCGAAATGATCACCACATTAAGTCCAGCTAACATCCATTGCCATACATAGTTAGAGAATCAGGCAATCTTTTTACGTAGAATGTTCTCTGTCCTCTAAGTGCAGTTTTCTGTATTGTTAATTTTAGCCCTTAAAGAAAAGTTTTTGTTGGTCTACTGTGTACAGGGGGACTTGCTGAATATCACTCTTAGGGTAGTGGTTCTTCAATGGGTTAATTGTGCCTCCAGTGGACATTTATTAATGTCTGGAGACATTTTTGGTTATCCCAACTCGGGGTATGTTACTGGTATCTAGTGGATGGAGACCAGGGCTGCACCTAAATATCCTACAATGCACAGGACATCCCCTCACAACTAAGAATTATCCAACCCAAAATGTCAATAGTGCCAAAGTTGAGAAACCCTGTAGGGTTACAACAATGAAAAGCACTCAGTTTATTTCTTCAGGAAGTGCCATTTAATTTGGCCTTGAGGAGTGACTAGAACTTGATATTGCACCCAATGGGAGAGAAGAATCATCTAATTTGAGGGAACTACATAAGCAAAGGCAAAGAGATCACTGTATTTTTATTTGATTGTATTCATGTGCCTATATCCTGAACTCCCAGATTAGACAAAACAATAAGAGAATAGGAACACATTATTTCCTAGCATATATAGGGCTTTGTATTCAATAATTGTTGAGTTGAAAACTAAAAATCATTTTTAAGTCCTCTTGCCTTTTTCATCTTTTAGCTACCCATTTGATGTAACTCGTCGGCGAATGCAATTAGGAACTGTTCTTCCAGAATTTGAAAAGTGCCTGTAAGTTCTCCATTTGTTACTGTTCATTTTCTTTAGAAATGTAATATTTAAGTAGGGAGATAGGACTGTGGTCTCACTAGTAGTCAAGATCTTCCATTTTTTCTCCTATAGTATATTTTGGTAACTTTATAAGATTTTAATCATGTCCCAATCCTATTAAAAACTTCACTTTAGAGCAGCTCTGTTAAATATAAATATAATATGAGCCACATATGTAATTTAAAACTTTCTGGTGGCCACATTTAAAAAAGTATAAAAAGAAACAGATGAAATTGTTTAAAAATATTTTTGTTTAACCTAACGTATCTAAAATATTATCATTTCAGTATTTTGCATCCTTCTTTTTATATTAAGCGTTTGAAATCCAGGGTGTATCTTACACTTCCAGCACATCTCAATTTGGACTAGCCACATTTCAAGTGCTCAGTAGCTACCCATCGTTACACAGTACAACTCTAGAGTTTTCTAATCTAAAGAGATTTAGAATCATTCTGTTTGATTGGTGATGTGTTGTCCCTCAAGGGAAGAGCAGAACATTTGTTCAGGACCTTGAATTGCCTTTGTTTACCCAAAAGAGTTTTTGAAGATTTCAGTCCGGATTGCCTAATAAAAGGGAAAAGCACAGCCCAAAATATTGATTTGAGAGGAAAGAACACTCTTTGAAATAGGAAAGTATTACTGAAATCTGAAAGATAGTCCTTTAGGTGTCAGTTCTATAATCATTTGCTAGTTGCGTGTAGTATAGAACTTGAGCTGAAATGAAAAGTTAAAGAGCAACTGCTCATGCATCCTTTCAAAAGGTTACGTCGATAGTTGAACTATTATGAAATAGTATTGCCAATAAATGTCAGAGGCATAGTACAAACAAAATATCTTGTATTAATGAGCCCCACAAATCTGTGCATAATGCTTGTACTTGTTTGGAATGAATTGCTCTTTCATTGAATTTTTAGCGTGTTTTAATACTTGCCTTCCAAAAGCTATTAAAGATAGCATTTTGGTTTCTTTTAAAAATTCTGCTATCGATCTTGAAATTGTCTCTTCACGAGTGGGCATAAGGGTGTCATCATTTAACCGTTGTCTTTCAGTACTATGCGGGAGACTATGAAGTATGTCTATGGACACCATGGAATTCGAAAAGGATTATATCGTGGTTTATCTCTTAATTACATTCGCTGCATTCCCTCTCAAGCAGTGGCTTTCACAACGTATGAACTTATGAAGCAGTTTTTTCACCTCAACTAAAACAAATCATGATTTCGTTTCTTTAATAAACTCTCAGAGGAAGAAATAAAATGTTACTTTAATTTTGAGGAGAACTTTACTTGAAGGGGGATATTTACCCTGTCACAGGAACCACTGGTATTTTAGTACTTGATTTTTTTATTCATCACAAATCAAAAGTGCTTACTATCCTTTTTGATGCCAAAAGTTATACCTTAGAACATTGAAAGAAATTCCTAAGCTGATGCTGGCTAATCAGTTAGGTTATTTGAAACCATTTTAAAGAGTTATTTGGAAGTAGAACTGACTTAAAATGGGATTCAGGAGGTTTCCATTAGCTTTATCATGCTGTTCCAAGCTTTTAATTGTAATCATTATTTTCAAAGACTCTAGCATTGTTTATTATTATTGTTGTTATAAACAAGTTTGGTTATATTGCAGCAGAATGATGAGAACTGAATTTTTAAGATATATCAAACGTAGCTTAGAAGCCAGCAATGAAGTATTGTTTTTATCTCTTTTCTTGTAATTCTGCTCCACTGGATAAAAGGACAAACACTTTTTCTCTTCATTTGTTAATAAAATAAATGTTGTATTTAAAAAGTAGCCACGTAGAGACTCAACAATAAATGGAGAATTTTCGGGTATTGCTCAAATGTTATTACCAGGTACTATAAGTGATTTAAATATGTTTTTAAAAGTCAATGTATTTCCCAAAGTCAGTAATAATAAATACTGAATATCTTTGCTCTTAAAACATATTAGCATTATAGACTTGTTTTTGTTAGATGATTTGGTGTATACTAGAAGATTTATTTAAGTGGACCATCGAATATCCATTAATATAGATGTGAATGTTACAGGATGTTTCTAAGGTATTATGATACATCAACTAGTTCTTCCATGTAAAATAATTTTAGTGCAATATAAACTTAAGTAGAAATGTAAAACATGGTTTGAATTGCTCTCCTTTATATTAAAATGGTTTAAAATATAAGAATTCCATTTATTGTGTTTAGAGTACTTTTTATGTTTTATTTTAAGCATGACAGAAATGAGAGAACAGTTATAGTTCTGTCCTCAGTAATAGTGATTTGTAGAATTGATATTATTTTTAAGACATTAGAAAACTAAGTTTAAAGTGTTATTTCTGCTTCAATTTTTATTTTTTTGCATAAAAGATTTCTTGTCATACCTTGGTAAAAATGAGATGAACTGGTTTCATTTTCAAAGTCTTTATTTTAAAATAAATATGTATCTTTGTATGATTTATAAGTGTACCTTCAGGTAGAAATACATGTGTTCCTAAAACTATTTTGTATATTTTTATTTCTGGGCTATACTGTAGCTAATTATTGTTATCAAATCTCAAGATAATTTAAATGTATAAAATAAGTATCTCAGTTATGTTATCAATAAAAGAGGATTGTGAATATTTTTTTAAATAAAAATTTGCATTCTATGTCTGCTATAGAATACATAGGATATTAAAAATAAATTTTATTTATATTTCAACAATTTTTTCTCTTTTAACTATTTATTTTATTGAAGCACAAATGCTAAACATAAGTGGTCAGAATGGAAGAATATTTAAAACAATGACTGGATTTATATCTGATTTATTTCAGATTGATAACCCAAAGTGCATCTTACCAGTTTGTCTTCCATTTGAAGACTGACTATTGCTGTTTTGATCTCCATTGTTCCTCCTTTCTTGCCTTTCCGTGGGGGCAGTCCTCTGATCTATAAAATGGGACAGTGGTCTGGTCTAGGGATTGATAAGTGAGATATCACTCCGAGCTCTCAATGGTTGCCTGTTGGAGGTGGAAAGGTTAGTGGGTATATATAGTAATATCTTACTCCATTCTCCCCCAGAGTACTCAACATCCATTTATTCAGTGCCCACTGTGTGCCAGGTATTGTATCAACATTATGGGGGGTTACCTTGGGAGGTCTGTTAGCTGTACTTACAGTCTGATTTGGATGCCCAGTTGTATCTAACACCAGATATTTCTCTAATAGAGTATGCACCACACTTTATGGTAACTGTCTGTTTATCTATGTCCCCTAATTGGTTCTCTCAAGGGCAGAGCCATGCCTTCATCCCCTATAAGGAGCACAGAATGTGACACCACAATAGGTGCTCAGTGATGTTTACTAAGGGGAAGAAGGAATATTCTCGTAGGGAGAAATGAGGCACAAACAATCCATGGAAAGAGCAATTTAGAAGTAAAGTCATTTGGTTTGTTTCACAGAAATTTCTGGTTGCTAATTTGAGCCAGGATAAATGGCATATAATAAAATCTATATTATATGAGTAGTGCAGAGTTGCACTATATGAGTGCCTTGCAGAGTTGGGCCAATGATATCTGACACACTTGTGTAGCAACCGTATACTCTACACAGTTCCTCACATCCATTCGATGAACAGCAGACACCATGTTAGGCACTAGAAATCAATGACAAATAATAAGTCATGTATATTTCCTGAGGGCTTACTATGTTCCATGTCTTGCTTCTTTTTTGTGAGGAAGATTGGCCCTGACCTAACGTCTGTTGCCAATCTTCTTCTTTTTGCTTGAGGAAGATTGTCGCTGAGCTAACATCTTTGCCAATCTTCCTCTATTTTATGTGGGATGCTGCCACAGTATGGCCTGATGAGTGGTGCCAGGTCCACACCCTGGATCTGAACCTACGAACCCCAGGCGGCCAAAGTGAAGGGTGCAAACTCAACCACTATGCCACTGGGCTGGCCCCTCCATGCCTTGTTTTAAGCACTTTTGATGCCTTTAACTCTCTCTCTACAACAATACTATAAGATAGGTACTATTTTACGGTCCTTTTTCTTTCTTTTAGTGAGGAGGACTGAGCCTGAGCCAACAGCTGTTGCCAGTCTTCCTCTTTTTGCTGGAGGAATATTGTTGCTGGCGCTGGCCCAGGGGCGTAGTGCTTAAGTTCACGCACTCTACTTTGGCGGCCTGGGGTTTGCAGCTTCAGATCCTGGGTGCAGACCTAAACACCACCTCATCAAGCCATGCTTTGGTGGTGTCCCACATATAAAATAGAGGAAGATTGGCCAGATGTTAGCTCAAGGACAATCTTCCTCACCCCTCCCCCCAAAAAAACCCCACCAAAAAAAAGCCAATAAAACCTAAGCAAAAATCAATTAAATTGAAAAAAAGAAAAGATTGTAACTTGTATCCTATTCAAATGAAACTTTTTTGTTTTGCTGAGGAAGATTGGCCCTGAGCTAACATCTGTTGCCGATTGTCCTCTTTTTGCTTGAGGAAGATTCACCCTGAGCTAACATCTGTGATAATCTTCCTCTATTTAGTATGTGGGTCACTGCGACAGCATGGCCACCGCCAAGTGGTGTAGGTCCACGCCAAGAACTGAACCCAGGCTTCCAAAGCAGAGCACAGAGCACACTGAACTTAACCACTAGGCCATGGGGCTGGCCCCATGAAACTCTTAACGTGTCAATAAATTTGAACATGTCAATAAACATAAACCAATCAATAAAATGATTACAGTTTGTGGAAAGTACTTATTAAGAAAGTAAATAGGCTGCCTGATAGAGATAAGTGTAGGGTGTAAGGATCAGAGAGCTACTTTAGAATGGTCAAGGAAGGGGCTGGCCTGGTGGCGCAGTGGTTAAGTTCACACGTTCCGCTTCTTGGTGGCCCGGGGTTTGCCAGTTCGGATCCCAGGTGTGGACATGGCACCGCTTGGCAAAAGCCATGCTGTGGTAGGCATCGCACGTATAAAGCAGAGGAAGATAGGCACGGATGTTAGCTCAGGGCCAGTCTTCCTCAGCAAAAAGAGGAGGTTTGGCAGTAGTTAGCTCAGGGCTAATCTTCCTCAAAAAAAAAAAGTCAAGGAAAAGTTTCTTTGATGTGCTAAACTTTAAGCTGACACATGGAGGATAAAAAGGAAACAGCCATGCAAAGAGTTGTGGGGGAAGAATGGCCCAGGTGAAGAGAACAGCACATACAAAAACCCTGAAACAGGAAAAAGTTTGGCTTGACATAGGAATTGTCAGAAGGCCAGCATGAATGAAGTATCATGAGTGAAGAAGTAGTAACAAGTGGGGTTGGAGAAGTAGACAAAGGCCAGATCAGGTAGGTCTCTCTAGGACATGGTAATGATTTTGTCTTTTATTCTAAACGCAATGGGAAGCCCTTGAAAGTTTCAGCAGGGGAATAAAATTGTCTGATTATGTTTTTGCAAAAATCACTCTGCTTTGTCAACAGTGGTTTGCAGTTAAAACAGAAATCAACAAAATAAAGAACAGACAACAGAGAAAATGACAAACTCCTTGGACCAGCCCCGTGGCTGAGTGGTTAAGTTCGCACACTCTGCTGTGGCGGCCCAGGGTTTTGCCGGTTCAGATCCTGGGTGCGGACATGGCACAGCTCATCCAGCCATGCTGAGGCGGCATCCCACATGCCACAACTAGAAGGACTCACAACTAAAAATATACAACTATGTACTAGGGGGCTTTGGGGAGAAAAAGGAAAAATAAAATCTTAAAAAAAAAACCTCCTAAGTTGATTCTTTGAAAAGATCGACAAAATTGGTAAGCCCCTAGCTGAATTAATAACTAAAAAAGAAAACAAAAATTACCAATATCAAGAATGATAAAGAGGACATTACTGTGGATCCTATGGATATTAAAAAGATAATAAGAGATTTCTAAATAACTCTGTGCCAAGGAATTTGACAACTTAGATGTAAGGCATAGATGCCTCAAAAATCACAACCAAGGGGCCAGCCCCATGGCCAAGTGGTTAAGTTCGCATGCTCCACTTCAGCGGCCCAGCGTTTCACTGGTTTGGATCCTGGGCACGAACCTAGCACCACTCATCAAGCCATGCTGAGGCAGCGTCCCACATAACAGAGCCAAAAGGATCAGAATATACAAGTATGTCCTGGGGGGTTGGGGGAAAAGAAGGAAAAAAAAGAAGATTGGCAACAGATGTTAGCTCAGGTGCCAATCTTTTTTTTTTTTTGAGAAAAATTAGCCCTGAGCTAACATCTGCTGCCAATCCTCCTCTTTTTGCTAGGAAGACTGGCCCTGAGCTAACATCCGTGCCCATCTTCCTCTACTTTATATGTGGGACGCCTGCCACAGATATAATATATATAATTCTATTGAACATTTAAGAAAGAGATAATCTTATACAGACTTCCAGAAATTAGAAGACAGCACTTTGCAATTCATTTTATGATGCTAGTATAACCTTGATACCCAAACTTGACAAAGTTGTCGCAAAAAAAGAAAATTACAGACCAGTATCCTTCAAAAACGAAGATGGAAAAGTCCTTAACAACATACTAGCAAGTCAAATCTAGCAATACATAAAAAGTTTATATCATGACCAAGTTGGGTTTATCCTAGGAATGCCAAATTGTTTAACAATCTGAAGTCAATAGTGTAATTTCCCATAATAACAGAATAAAGGAGAAGAACCGCATGATCCTTCAATAGATGCAGAGAAAGGATTTGGCAAAATTCAACATTGATTAATTATAAAAATTAATCACCTTAAAAATAGAAGAGACCTTCCTCAATCTGATAAAGAGCATTTTGTCAGATTGTCTTTTCCAACAATACATCCCAACTCACTTGCTCTTCTCATGTGTCATTTACACTCATCCCATCAACAGATTCTGTTCCTTTCCCTTGAATCTGGCTGAGTGGGCCTGTAACTACAGAGGAAGTGATGCTGTGTGACTTCTGAAGTTATGTCATAATGCTGCAATAGCTTTCATCTGGTCTTTTGGAAAGCTTGTTCTTGGAATCCAGCCACCATGCTGTGGGGGAGCCAATCAGTCCCTGTAGAGGAACTGATAGCCAGCCTCAACTTGGCAGCCATTTGGATAAGCCATCTTCAAAGTGGATCCTCCAGTTCCCAGCTGATGCTTTATGGAACAGAGACAAGTTTTCCCTGTGGAGCCCTGCCCAAATTGAAAATTCATAAGCTAAAAAAATTATTTTTTTTATTGAGTTCATAATAGTTTACATCATTGTGAAATTTCAGTTGTACATTATTTCTTGTCTGTCACCACATAAGTGCTCCCCTTCACCCCCTGTGCCCACCTCCTACTCCCCTTCCCCTGGTAACCACTGAACTATTTTCTTTGTCCACGTGTTTGTTTATATTCCACATATGAGTGAAATCATACAGTGTTTGTCTTTCTCAGTCTGGCTTATTTCGCTTAGCATAATTCCCTCCAGGTCCATCCATGTGGTTGCAAATGGGATGATTTTGTCTTTTTTATGGCTGTGTAGTATTCCATTATATATATATATACCACATCTTCTTTATCCAATCCTCAGTCAATGGGCACTTGGATGGTTTCCATGTCTTGGCTATTGTGAATAGTGCTGCAATGAACATAGGGGTGCATATATTACTTTGGATTGTTGATTTCAAGTTGTTTGGGTAGATACCCAGTAGTGGGATAGCTGGGTCATATGGTAGTTCTGTTTTTAATTTTTTGAGGCATCTCCATACTGTTGTCCATGGTGGCTGCACCAGTTTGCATTCCCACCAGCAGTGTATGAGGGTTTGCTTTTCTCCACACTCTCTCCAACATTTGTTATTTTCAGTCTTAGTGTTTACAGCCATTTTAACAGGTAGAAGGTGGTATGTTAGTGTAGTTTTGATTTGCATTTCCTTGATGATTAGTGATGCTGAACATCTTTTCATGTGTTTATTGGCCATCTTTCTATCTTTGGAAAAATGTCTGTTCATATCCTCTGCCCATTTTTTGATCAAGCTGTTTGTTTTTTATTGTTCAGTTGTGTGAGTTCCTTACACATTATGGGGTGTCATATATATGACACTCCTTGTCATATATATGATTTGCAAATATTTTCTCCCAATTGGTGGGTTGTCTTTTTGTTTTGATCCTAGATTCTTTTGCCTTCAGAAGCTCTTTAGTCTGATGAAGTCTCACTGTTTATTTTTTCTTTTGTTTCCCTTATCTGAGAAGATGTGGTATTTGAAAAGATACTTTTAAGTTCGATGTCAAAGAGTGTACTACCTCTAGTATATGTGCTGCCGAAGCGAGCACAGTGTGTACTACCTATATTACCTTTCAGGATTTTTATGGTTTGAGGACTTACCTTCAATCTTTGATCCATTTTGAGTTTATTTTTGTGTATGGCATGAGATAATGGTCTACTTTCATTCTTTTGCATGTAGCTGTCCAGTTTTCCTAACACCATTTATTGAAGAGACTTATCTTTTCTCCATTGTATGTTCTTGGCATCTTTGTTGAAGATTAGCTATCTCTATATGTTTGGTTTTATTTCTGGGCTTTCAGTTCTGTTCCATTGATCTGGGTGCCTGTTTTTGTACCAGTACCATGCTGTTTTAATCCCTATGGCTTTGTAGTACATTTTGAAATCAGGGATTGTGATGCCTCCAGCTTTGTTCTTTTTTCTCAGGATTGCTTTAGCAATTCGGGGTCTTTGGTTGCCCCGCATGAATTTTAGGATTCTTTGCTCTATTTCTGTGAAGAATGTCATTAGGATTCTGATTGGGATTGCAGTGAATCTGTAGATTGCTTTAGGTAGTATGGACATTTTAACTATGTTTATTCTTCCAATCCATGTACATGGAATCTCTTTCCATCTCTTTATGTCATCATCTGTTTCTTTCAATAATGTCTTACAGTTTTCATTGTATAAGTCCTTCACCTCTTTGGTTAAATTTATTCCCAGATACTTTATTCTTTTTGTTGTGATTGCAAATGGAATTGTATTCTTGAGTTCTCTTTCTGTAAGTTCGTTATTAGAGTATAGAAATGCAATTGATTTTTGTAAGTTGATTTTGTACCCTGCAACTTCACTGTAGTTGTTAATCATTTCTAATAGTTTTCCGATGGATTCTTTAGGGTTTTCTATGTATAAGATCATGTTGTCTGCAAACAGCGAGTTTCACTTCTTCACTCCCTGTTTGGATTCCTTTTATTCCTTTCTCTTGTTTAATTGCTCTGGCCAAAAGCTCCAGCACTATGTTGAATAAGAGTCGTGATAGTGGGCATTCTTGTCCTGTTCCTGTTCTCAGGGGGATGGCGCTCAATTTTTGCCCATTGAGTATGATATTGTCTGTGGGTTTGTCATATATGGCCTTTATTATGTTGAGGTACTCTCTTTCTATACCCATTTTGTTAAGAATTTTTAGCATAAATGGCTGTTGGATCTTGTCAAATGCTTTCTCTGCATCTGTTGAGATGATCTTGTGGTTTTTATTCCTCATTTTGTTGATGTGGTGTATCACAATGATTGATTTGCAGATGTTGAAATGTCCCTGTGTCCCTAGTATAAATCCCACTTATCATCATGTATGATCTTTTTGATGTATTGCTGAATTCGGGTTGCCAAAATTTTGTTGAGAATTTTTGCATTTATGTTCATCAGTGATATTGGCCTGTAATTTTCCTTTTTTGCGCTGTCCTTGTTAGGCTTTGGTATCAGAGTGATGTTGGTCGTGTAGAATGTGTTAGGAGGTATTTCATCTTCCCTAATTTTTTGGAATAGCTTGAGAAGGATAGGTATTAAATCCTCTCTGAAAGTTAGGTAGAATTCTCCAGGGAAGCCATCTGGTCCTGGGCTTTTATTTTTTGGGAGGCTTTTGATTACTGTTTCAATCTCTTTCCTTGTGATTGGTCTATTCAGATTATCTATTTCTTCTTGATTCAGCTTTGGGAAATCGTAAGAGTCTAAGAATTTATCCATTTCCTCTACATTCTCCATTTTGTTGGCATATAGTTTTTCGTTGTCTTCTCTTGTAATCCATTGTATTTCTGTATTGTTCTGTATTGTTATTTCTCCTCTTTCATGTCTAATTTTACTTATCTGAACTTTCTCTCTTTTTTTCTTTCTAAGTCTGTCTAGGGGTTTGTCAATTTTATTTGTCTTCTCACAGAACCAGTTCTTTGTTTCATTGATGCTTTCTATTGCCTTTTTTGTTTCAATAGCATTTATTTCTGCTCTGATTTTTATCATTTCTCTCCTTCTGCTGACTTTGGGCTTTGTTTGTTCCTCTTTTTCTGATTCCATTAGGTGTAGTTTGAGATTGTTTATTTGGGATTTTTCTTGTTTTTTAAGGTGAGCCTGTATTGTGATGAATTTTCCTCTTAATATGGCTTTTGCTGCATCACATATGTGTTGGTGTGGTATGTTTTCATTTTCGTTTGTCTCCAGATATATTTTTATTTCTCCTTTAATTTCTTCAGTGATTCATTGGTTGTTCAATAGCATGTTGTTTAGTCTCCACATCTTTGTCCTTTTCTCAGCTTTTTTCTTGTAATTAATTTCTAGCTTCATAGCATTGTGATTGGAAAAGATGCTCATTATTATTTCAATCTTCTTAAATTTATTGAGGCTTGTCTTGTTTCCCAACATATGCTCTATCCTTGAGAATGTTCCATGTGCACTTGAGAAGAATGTGTATTCTGCTGTTTTTGGATGGAGTGTTGTATATATGTCTGTTAAGTCCAGCTGTTCTAGCTTTTTATTTAATTCCATTGGTTCCTTGTTGATTTTCTGTCTGGCTGATCTACCGATGTGAGTGGAATGTTGAGGTCCCCTACTATTATTGTATTATTGTTAATATCTTCATTTAGGTTTCTTAATAGTTGCTTTATGTACTTTGGTGCTCCTGTGTTGGGTGCATAGATATTTATGTTATGTCTTCTTGGTGGAGTGTCCCTTTAATCATTATATATTGCCCCTCTTTGTCTCTCTTTACCTGTCTTATCTTGAAGTTGACTTTGTCTGATTTAAGTATTGTGACACCTGCTTTCTTTTGTTTGCCATTAGCTTGGAGTATTGTCTTCCATCCCTTCACTCTGAGCCTGTGTTTGCCATTGGAGCTGAGATGTGTTCTTGGAGGCAGTATATTGTTGGGCCTTGTTCTTTAATCCATCTCGCCACTCTGTGTCTTTTCATTGGAGAATTTAATACATTTTCATTCAGGGTGGTTATCAATATATGAGGGCTAAATGCTGTCATTTTTTCACTCATTTTCTGGTTCTCCTGCATTTCCAGTGTTTCTTGTCCTGTGTTTTTTGGTCTACCAATTGAGTTATGTAGTTTTTTATGTTGTGTTTCTTTTTTTCTCCTTATTTATTATTTGTGTCTCTTTTCTGCTTTTTTCTTTAGTGGTTATCATGAGCTTTGTATTCAAAATGTCGTAAATACAATAGTCCATTTTCTGATGGCCTTTTATTTCCTCAGACTAAACTGATTCAGTCCCATTCCTCTTCCCCTCCTAAGTTGTTTTTCTTACATCTTATTCCAGCTTGTGTTGTCAGTTTGTGGTTAAAATGACAAGATTATCTTTGATTTTGGTGTTTTCCTTCCTTTATTTTTAATGCTATCCTTGAGTATTTGCTAACCTGTTCTGATGTATAGCTACAATTTTCTGATTTTGTCTACCTATTTATCTCCTTACTCCATGCTTAGTAACCCCTTTCTCCCCTTTTCTTTTCAGGTATGAGGGCCTTCTTGAGAATTTCTTGTGTGTGTGTGGGGGGGTGGGGCGGGGGGCGGGTCTCATGGCTATGAACTCCCTTAGCTTTTGTTTATCTGGGAAAGTTTTTATTTCTCCATCATATCTGAAGGATATTTTTGCTGGATAGAGTATTCTTGGCTGAAAGTTTTTGTCCTTCAAAGATTTGAATATGCCATTCTAGTCTCTCCTAGCCTGCAAGGTTTCTGCAGAGAAATCCGCTGAAAGCCTGATAGGGGTTCCTTTGTAGGTTATTTTCTTCTGCCTTGCTTCCCTTAGTATTTTTTCTTTGTTATTTACTTTTGCCAGTTTCACTATTATATGCCTTGCAGGAGGTCTTTTTACATTGACATATTTGGGATTTCTGGTAACCTCTTCCACACGGATTTCCATCTCTTTGCCTAGATTTTGGAAGTTCTCTGCTATTATTTCTTTGAATAAGCTCTCTGCTCCATTCTCTTTCTCTTCTCCCTTTTGAATACCTATAATTCTTATGTTGCACTTCCTAATTGAGTCGGATATTTCTTGGAGACTTTCTTCATTTCTTTTTAGTTTTAATTGTCTCTCTTCCTCTATCTGGAGCATTTCACCATGTCTATCCTCGATTATGCTGATTCGCTCCTCTATGATGTCCACTCAAACATTCAGACAATCTATATTTTGTTTTGTCTCTTCCATTGTGTCTTTCATCTCCAATATTTCTGATTGATTCTTCTCTATAGTTTCAATCTCTTTTGTGAAGTAGCTTCTAAACTCTTTGAATTGTTTCTCTACATTCTCTTTTAACTCATTGAGTTATTTGATGATAGCTATTTTGAATTCTCTGTCATTTAGATTACATATTTCTGTGTCCTCAGTACGGATTTCTGGGTAATTGTCATTTTCTCTCTGGTCTGGAGAATTTAATATAATTTTTGATACTGCTAGAGGGTGTGCTTCTGTTTCTGTGCATTTTGGTATTCTTTGGTCACAATTACCACCTATCACAACTGAGTGGGGGCTAAGAGCTGCATATTCTGAGCCCTCTGCGTTCCACCAAGATCCCAGGCACTGGAGCCAGTGCTGGGCAGGTTGAGGGGAGAGGCGCTTTCTTCTGCATGGTCTCTGGGTTTTCTCACTCTGCCCTTGCTATCTGCTATCCTGGGGTCTTGGGCTGATAAGGTCACCCCACCATTAGCTTTCACCTCAGTAGGGGCTTTCCCCTAGGCTGTGATGGCCCTCAGAGATCTTTTATGCTCCCGCAAATGAAAGTCCCCTCCCCTGTTCCTTCCCTCTTGGAGGCCACCTGTGGCCCCTGATCCCAGTCTTTTGGGAAGGGAGTAAAGTTTTCTTTTACCCCATTCCACCTCCTCCAAGGAGGGCTCCAGCCTCTCTGCCCTCTGTTGTATGGCTGCGTGGGTCTCTCAGAGGTCTTTTGTGTTGTGTTTGGATGTCCTCTGTTGGAGTGTGAATGTCTTTTTGGTTTTATGGTGGAGGGAAGAGATTACTGGGAAAGCTCACTCTACCATGATGCTGACATCCAAGTCATTTCTTTTATGTCTTCTTTTTTTCCTCACCTAGAGCCAAAAGGTGCAGAAATCCCTTGCCTATAGTCTGGTTGTCGAGGCTCAGTACCTCCAAAATCTGCAGGGTAGGCTGCCAGGCCAGAGACCCAGGGAAGAGTTGCAATTGTAGTCCAAAGGCAGTCTGCTAGCAGAGTTCCTTTTTTCTTGTTGTTGTTTTAAGCCATTAAATTTTGGAGGTTTGTTTTTGTTTTTTATGTACCATTACATAACAATAACAGGTATCTGTGAAAAACCTACAGATACCATCATATTTAATGGTGAGATATTGACTGCTTTCCCTCTAAGATCAGTTGAAGGCAAGGATGCCCAGTGTCACAACTTCTATTTAACCCATGCACTTAGGTAAGAAAATAAAATAAAAAGCGTAAAAATCAGAAAGGAAGAAGTAAAAGTGCCTCAATTCTTAGATGACATGATTAATTATGTAGAAAGTCTTAATGAATCTATAAAACAACTGCTTGAAATTATAGGTGCATGTAGCAAGGTCTCAGAATATTAGGTAAATATAATAAAATACATATTTTTATTTACTAGCAGGAAATAACTGGAAGACAATTTAAAAACAATTTCATTTATAATAGCATCAAAAAATATAAAATACTTAAATTTAACAAAAGATGTGCAGGATCTCTACACTGAGAATTACAAAATGTTGCTGAGAGATATCAAAGGTGGTTTATATAAAGGGAGAGATAAACCATGATTATGAATTATAAGTCTCTATATTATAAAGAAATCAATTCTCTCCAAATTTATTTACAGATCCAATGCAATCTCATTCCTACAGGTTCTTTAGTAGAAATTTACAACCTGATTCTAAAATTTACACAGAAATGCATAAATCCATTGATTTGGAATATCCAAAGCAAATCTTAAAAAAAGAACAAAGACGTACACTGCCTGACTGTGACTTACTGTAAAGCTGTAGTAACCATGACAGTGTGGTATTGGCATAAGGACTGACAGACATCAAAAGAACAGAGCAGAGAGCCCAGAAACTGACCTATACTTATACGGTCATTTGATTTGTTAACAAAGGTGCCAAAGCAACCCAACGGGGAAAGAAAGTCTTTTCAACAAGTGCTGCTGGGAAAATGGGATATACACATGGAAGGAGGGGGTGAAGAACTCAATCTCTACCTCATACCACACACAAAAATTAATTTAAGATGGATCATAGAACTAAATGAAAAATAAAACAATAAAACTTCGTGAAGGAAACATAGGGGAACATTTTCAAACTTAGGGGTTGGAAAAGATTCCTTACATCACAGAAAGTAAAAAGCATAGAAGAAAAATGGATAATTTAGACTTCATAAAGATTAAAACTTCTGCATATCTAAAGATCTTGTTAAGAAGGTGAATAGACAAGCCATAGACTGGGAGAAAATATTTGCAAAACCTATCTGACAAAGGTGTTGTATCCATAATTATATAAAGAATTCTTGTAACTCAATAGTAAAAGAATAATACAATTTTTAAAAATGGGCAGAGGATTTGAACTGACATTTTACAAAGGATGACATAGAAATGACCAAGCACGTGATAAACTACTGAATAACATTAGTGATGGGGAAATGCAAATTGAGACTAAAAAGACTAGGGCTGGCCCAGTGGTGCAGCAGTTAAGTTCACTTGTTCCGATCCAGCGGCCTGGGGTTCATTGGTTCGGATCCCGGGTGCAGACATGGCACCACTTGGCAAGCCATGCTGTGGTCGGCATCCCACATATAAAGTAGAGGACTATGGGCATGGATGTTAGCTCAGGGCCAGTCTTCTTCAGCAAAAAAAGAGAAGGATTGGCAGCACATGTTAGCTCAGGGCTAATCTTCCTCAAAAAAAAAAAAGAAAGACTAAAAAGACTGACAGCATCAAATGTTGTCAAGGATATGCAGAAACTGGAATTCTCATACATTGTGGGTCGTAGTGTAAAATGTTACAACCACTTGGTTAATCATCTGGCAGTTTCTTAAAAAACTAAACATAAACTACTTATGGCCCAGAAATTTCACTCCAAGGTATTTACCTATGAAAAATAAAAGCATATGTCTATAAAAAGACTTGTACAAGCATATTTGTAGCAGCTTTATTCAAAATAGGGAAATACTGTAAATTGTCTAGGTGTCCAACAACAGGAGACTGGCCAAATAGACTACCATCCAGCAATAAAAAGGAATAAACTACTGATTCATGTAACAAAATAGATGAATCTAAAAAACTTTATACTGAGTGAAAGAAGCCAGACAGAAAATAGTATATACCATATGATTCCATATATGAAGCTGTAGAATAGACAAATCTAATCTCTGGTGAAAAAAATCAGACTAATGGTGCCTCTCCATTAGGGATGGATGTGGGAATTGCCTGGGAAGGGCATTAGAGAACTTTTGGGGGTGATGATAACACTATCTTAGTAGGGGTTTGGGTTAAACACATTTGTAAGAATTTATCAAATGGTACACGTAAGATTTGTGCATTTCACTTTATGTAAATTTAAAAATTTATACATAAAATTTACATAAAAGTTTTAAAAGTACCTAAACAAATATCAAACTCTAGCTAATGATATCCATGCTAAAGTGTTTAGAGGTGAAATGCACTGATGCCTGCTATTTTGAAATGCATTAAAAAAAAAAACCCTTGAGGGGCTGGCCCCATGGCCAAGTGGTTAAGTTCGCACACTCAGCTTTGGCAGCTCAGGGTTTTTCTGGTTCGGATCCTGGGCCCAGACATGGCACCATTCATTAGGCCATGCTGAGGTGGCATCCCACATGCCACAACCAGAGGCACTCAGAACTAGAATATACAACTATATACTTTGGGGGAGGCTTTGTGGAGAAGAAGGAGGAGGAGGAGGAGGGGGAGGGGGCGGGGCCGGGGAAGGGAGAGGGGCAGGGGGAGGAGGAGAAGGAGAAGAAGAAAGAGGAGAAGAAGAAAAGATTGCCAACAGATGTCAGTTCAGGTGCCAATCTTAAAAAAAACCCTTGAATTTATGGGTGGACAGATAGATATACATGTGACAAATCAAAGATAGAAAAATGTTAATTATAAAATTTAGGTGATAAGTCTATAAGTCTTCATTACATAATTCTTTTAACTTTTCTGTACAGTTGAAAATTTTCCTGATTAACGTATTGGGAAAAAGGACTGAGTTGCAGGGAGACAAGAATGGAAGCACAGGTCTGAATCTATTGCAGTTTTCCAGGTGAGAGATGATGATCAAGCAGTGATCATGGAGATGGAAAGGAATGGAGAGATTTAAGATAGTTTTAGAGGCAGAATCGATGGGTCCGCCTATGTCTTGGATGTGGGTAATAATAGAAAGGAATCAAGAATAATTTCTGGGTTTCTGGCTTTATCCTCTGGGTGGATAGTGCTATTACTGAGAAGAATAATAGGTTCATGGGGGAATACAAAAATTTCCATTTTTGGCCATGTTATAACTGAGGCGTCCCAACTGCACCCCCCAAATAATATTTCTAAATGTAGACGTTAAGTAGGCCGTTGGAATCTTGAATTCGGAGGAAAAGCCATGCCTGTGAATATGATTTTGAGAGTTGGTAGGATAGAGATGGTATTTAAAGCCATGAGAACAGATGAAATAACGTGGGAAACTAGTCCATAGAGAAATTTGTCCAGAACCGAACTCTGAGAACTTGCAACATTTACAGATAGAAAATGAAGAGACAGTAAAAGACATTGATGAGGGCCTGTGAAGTTGGAGGAAAACCAGGTGAGTGAGGAAAACCAGTCAGGTACAAAATCTCTATCTATTACAGGCAAGACTTTTCCATTTTTTCCCAAAAAGTTGCTCATAATTTATCCATGAATAAACATGAATGTGAAAGACAACTGCTGATCAAGATTATTTTTAAGTTGAGTGATAGGCTTATGAGATCATTTTATTATTTTTTACACCTTTCCGTATGTTTTATTTTGTTGATTGGTTTCTTTTTTTGCTGAGGAAAATTAGCCCTGAGCTAACATTTGTGTCAATCTCCCCCTATTTTGTATGTGGGTCACTGCCACATGATGGCTGACAAGTGGTGTAGGTCTGTGCCCTGGATCCGAACCTGCAAACTCAGGCCGCTGAAGTGGAGTGCACTGAACTTAACCACCATGCCACAGGGCTAGTCCCTTCTGTATATTTTAAGTATTCTGTAGTATATTATTTATTTTTACTTTTTACTTTTTGCTGGGAAAGATTCACCCTGAGGTAACATCTGTTGTCAGTCTTCCTCTTTTTCTCCCCCTCCCCAAAGCTCCAGTACATAATTATATATTCTAGTTGTAATCCTTCTAGTTCTTCTATATGTGCTGCCACCACAGCATGATCTGAACCCACAAACTCAGGATGCTGAAATGGAGTGCACTGACCTTAACCACTATGCCATGGGGCCGGCCCCCAGTAGTATATTATTTTTAAAGGTGGTTTTTAGTATTCTATGTATGTAAAATAAATTGCTTCTTAATTTTAAAAATTAAAAACACAAGGAAAGTGAATATGAGTTGAAATTGAACATAGCCTTAAAGAAAATTCTTCTTTTTGAAGTATAATTGATGTGCAATATTATATTAGTTTCAAGTGTACAACAGAGTGCTTGATGTTTATGTACATTATATGATCACCACAATAAGTCTAAGTACTATCTGTCACCATACAAGGTTATTACACTATTATTGACTATATTCCCCATGCTATACATTACATCCCCATGACTCATTTATTTTATAACTGGAAGTTCATACCTCTTGAGCCTTTTCATCCATTTCTTCTACCCCTCAACCTCCCTGCTCTGGCAACCACCAGTTTGTTCTCTATATCTATGAGGCTGTTTCTTTTTTGTTTTGTTTGCTCTGTTTTTTAGATTCCACATATAAAGTGAAATCATACAATATTTGTGTTTTTCTGTCTGATGTATTTCACTTAGCTTAATACCCTCAAGGTCCATCCATGTTGTTGGAAATGGCAAATTTCCTTCTTTTTTATGGCTGAGTAATATTCCTTTGTATATATATGCCCATCTTCTTTATCCATTCATCCATTGATGGACACTTTTGCTTCCATATCTTGGCTATTGTAAATAATGCTGCAATGAACATAGGAGTGCATATATCTTTCTGAATTAGTGTTTTTGCTTTTTTCAGCTATATACCCAGAAGCAGAATTGCTGAATCATATCATAATTCTATGTTTTTTTAAAGATTTTCTTTTTCTTTTTCTCCCCAAAGCCCCGTGGTACATAGTTGTATATTTTTAGTTGTGGGAACTTCTAGTTGTGTCATGTGGGATGCCACCTCAACACGGCCTGATGAGCAGTGCCATGTCCACACCCAGGATCCCAACAGGCGAAACCCTGGGCCACCCAAGCCGAGCGTGCAAACTTAATCACTCGGCCACAGGCTGGCCCCTGGTAATTCTATTTTTTAATTTCTTAGGGAACCTTCACACTGTTTTCCATAGTAGCTGCACCAACTTACATTCCCACCAATGGTACGGAGGCTTCCCTTTTTTCTACGTTATTTCTTGTCTTTTTGATAAAAGCCATTCCAACAGGTGTCAGGTGATGTCTCATTGTGGTTTTGATTTTCATTTCCCTTATGATTAGCGATTTTGAGCATCTTTTCACGTGCCTGTTGGCCATCTGCATGTTGAAGAAAATTCTTTCAAGAAGTTTTGCTCTGGAGAGTGCCTAAGAGAGGGATGGAGTAAGTTCTATCAAGGTAATACCTTTTTTTTGAGAAAGATCAGCCCTGAGCTAACATCTGCCCCCAATCCTCCTCTTTTTTCTTAGGAAGCTTGGCCCTGAGCTAACATCCGTGCCCATCTTCCACTACTTCATGTGTGGGACGTCTACCACAGCATGGCGTGCCAAGCAGTGCCGTGTCCGCCCCCAGGACCGGCCGGGCCGGCCGGGAACCCGGCCAGCCAGGCTGAAAGGGCGCACTTAACAGCTGCGCCACCCGGCGGCCCCAAGTTAATATCTTTTAAAGGTGGAGATACCGGCCTCATTACAAACCTAGGAGCATTCCAATAGTGAGGGCCAGGTTGACGACACAAGAGAAAGAGGAAATAATTGCAGAAGCAGCGCCCTTGAGAAGGGTAGGGGCCTTGATTTCCCGAGTACAAGCAGGGGGATTGTCCACTGACAGGAAGAACGCTTTGCCCACTGTGAAAAGAGGTTATAAGATAGGAGCCGATATTGGTAGTTTCATAGATTTAATGGTAGCATGATGAGGAAGTTCCTATCTGACAGCTTCTGTTTTCTCAATGAATTTTCCAGAAAAAAAATGGAGGAGGAGAGGTTGTTTTCCAGAGAAAGCAAAATTCCGAAGGCTAACGGAACGCTGGGCTTTGGGCAACTGCACATGGTTCTATTCAAACTAAGGGCGTGTGTTGGGCATGGGTTGGTGTGTCTGGACAGAAGGCGGGAGCATTTAGCCTGGGCCACACTATGAAGACCGTTTCCCAAACCCTAAGGCAAACGAACAGAGGCTCCCCGGCGTCCCCGGCAGCCCCGGCGGTGCGCTCCACGGAGGCGCGCGGGCCGCGGGAGGGCCCGCCCGCGCAGGGCTCTTGGTAGCGGGCAGGTCGGCGCATGCGCGCGGTGCCTCGTGGCCTCGCGCTCCTTTTCGTCTTCAGTGTTGCTCCGGGTTTCTCCGACTTACCTGTTAGTGGTTTGCGGTCTTCGCTCCCGCGATGGAGGCCCTGGAGGAGCTGGGGCTGCTGATAGAGAAGAGTTTCGGGGAGGAGGCTGCGCCGGCGGCGGAGCGGTGAGCGGAGCGCGGGGAGGGCCTGGGGGCCAAGCGGGAGATTTGAAAGAGAGGAGCGGGAGAGGCCGCACCCAGCCGCGGCGGGCCGGGCCTGGGCGCCGGGCGCCCGACGAACCTCCAGACCTGGGGGTCTGTTTCGCAGGGTCTTCTTTGGGACCACACTCAGGCCGGAGCCTGAAAATTTTTCCTCACCCAGCAATTTATTCTTTCCCTTGATTTCATCTTTTTCCCGAATTTGAGGGGTTCCAGCCACCTTAACTATTTTCATAAGAGGAAATTGCAACTACTAAATGTTTTTCTCCATGTTTAGTTGGAGAACTTATCCCAGGGTGAACTCTGCGCCCTCAGCTCGGCGTAAATGGTCGGAGAAACTTGACCCACAATCATGGTATGGGGTTATTCTTGATAAGAATGATGATGCTAGCCAGCTATTGTTGACGGATCTTTGCATTTTGGATTTTGATCAGCAGTGCTTTTTGGAAGATGTCAGCTGACCTTGGGAAATTCGTGGCCTGAAGCTGGGTAGGATAGGTGAATGAGGCGGTTACAAAATAATAGCACCCAGGGTTAGGTGACGAAGATAATTTTAGGGTAATGTGAAAGGCATTTGGTGTAATAATTGGAGAGAGAATGACTTCGGACCCTCTGATAAAGGGGAGCCATCATTGTTGGACCATCACTGATAAAGACTTCCTGCGGTCACACAGAGAAGATTTAAGAAGGACTCAGTGTTTTTTAGAGGAGAGATTATTTTGCAAAGTTTTCAGGCGGCTGGGATCAATAGATAAAAGTATTATGAAATTGACTTGCTCATTATAAATAAGAAATTTCTGAGTTACTCTATGAGCTAATGTGACAGGCGTTAAGCTTGCTTTCTCTACAAGGCAGAGGCTGGTTGATCCTCAATGAGATTTTATTTATTTATTAAAAAAAATTTTTTTGTTAAAGATTGGCACCTGAGCTAACATCTGTTACCAATCTTCTTTTTTTTTTCCTTCTTCTTCTCCCCAAAGTCCCCCAGTACATAGTTGTATATTCTAGCTGTAGGTTCTTCTGCTTGTGCTATGTGGGACGCCTCCTCAGCATGGCCTGATGAGTGGTGCCATGTCCACTCCCAGGATCTGAACCAGCAAAACCCTGGGTCTCCAAAGCGAGTGTGGGAACTTGATCACTTGGCCATGGGGCTGGCCCCTCAATGAGATTTTATAGGACTGTCTGCATTAAATAGTAGGTTGGAATACATGATTTCTAAGTATGCTCCTAATTTAAAGATCAATATAATTCTGTGCCTCACAGTAGGACTTCTAGTGAACTGCCCACACTGTGCTTTTCCATAACAAACATCTCTTTTATTTCCTTTTACTTGTACTTTGGAAAGATTTGCACCAGTGGCAGGAATTTGTTGGTTTAATATTTTTCGGTTTATCCTTAATCTTCACAATCACGGATGTTCCACAGAGCTCCCCATAGAGCTTATATTTGGAAAAATCCATATCATAAGCATGTTTTAAATGGCATTGCTTCTGGGAAGTTTTTATAATAGGAACTCTGCTATGCCTTTGCTTTCTTAATTTTTGCCTATTTTAGCTAAAGGTCGTTAGTATAAACTTTCCAGAAGAAACAAAGCTAGATAACTGGAAGGTTTGTAGATAAAGGAGTTTGGATGGCTTCTTATTTCATGCTTGTGCTACATTAGTTTTGTATGTGTTTGCTTTAGATTTCAGAAGAAGGTGGAAGCTTCCTTTTCTAAAACAGTTCTGAGCCGAGGAGTGGATAACCGGTACCTGGTGTTAGAAGTCAATGTTGTACAGAATGAAGAAAGAAACCATGAAAAACACCTTATCATCACTGCTTCTCAGTCGCTAGAATATAAAGAACTGTGCATCCTTAGGAATGACTGGTAATTTTATGTATGCTCAAAAGCACTGGTCTGGCCGTCTTAAGGGTACCATCTTAAAACCCGTCACATGGCCTTCTGTGAATGTTGCTATAATTTAATTTAATGTTGTGTGAATGTTCTTGTTAATAAAGGGAGTAGATCTGAACCTGAATTAATTCTGCATAAAAATTCTGCCTATTACCCCAGCATCTCAAGTCCATTATTCCCAAACTTGATTTTTATTGTCACTTGAAAATCAAGTTCAAAGGAACCTATTGAATGACTGCTTCCTTTTTCCCAGTACTTTGTTTTAAGGTTGCAGCTTGAAATTCATGTTAGTTCTCACTAAGAGCAAAATTAATTACAGCATAAGAACATTCTTAAACCTTGGATTTCTCTACTCAAGCAAAGTATGGGATGTGAGGGGTGAAGGGGAGATGTGGGGAAGGTGGAGGTCTAACTTTGTCTAGGCTCTTTGTCTAGGCTGCTAGTTAAATGGTTTGAACTAGATAAATATGATTTTATTCTTGCTGCGTCGGGTGTGGCTTCATGCCTCAAGACTTACAGAGGCTGTAGATATCGCTGTAAGTCTTAAGAATGAGATAATTAATTATTAAAACAACCTAATTCATAATTGGAGCTATATATTGCACCTTTAAAGATTTGGTAGCTTTTGCAGTAAGCGATACTATAACACTAAACAGTTTTCTTTTTTGGGATTTAAGGAAAACCCACGATCATTCAGGTGTGTTTCAGAGGAGGACAGGAATAGAGTGACTAAGGAATTGATTCAGAAGACTGCATCCTGGCATTTAATTTTTTTAAAAGATCCAGAAATTTGGAAATACGTATTTCTTCAGATAAAATAGTTATTTTTTGAAGCCTCCTTAATATGTTTAAATGTAGGAACATAAACTCTGTATTTAACTTTGCTCTATTTTTAGGTGCTCTGTACCAGTTGAGCCAGGGGACATCATTCATTTGGAGGGAGACTGCATATCTGATACTTGGATAATAGATGAAGATTTTGGGTATTTGATTCTATATCCAGACATGCTGATTTCTGGCACAAGCATAGCCAGTAGTATTCGATGTATGAGAAGAGCTGTCCTGAGTGAAACTTTTAGGGTGAATAATATTAATAGCTAATGTTTCTGCAGGGTTTTAGAGTTTGCAGAGCTCTTTGACGCTTTCTTTAATCTCCCAGCAATCCTGTGAGGTAGATGGTGTTAATCAGCTGCCCTTTGCAGATGAGGAAGATCAGGCTGGAGGGCTGAAGTGACTTGCTCAAAGTCATGTAGCTAGGAAGTGGCAGTGCTGGGACTTAAGGCCAGGTGCCTGAATCCTTTGAATCTTCTTCAATACTTAATAAAATAATTAATCCTAATGATTAAAAAAATTAAATGATAAAATCTTTTGTTTAATATATCTAGGCATTTCCAGACTTGGCTTCATGTATTCTCAATGAACTAAAAATAAATGTGACCGTTTCTTTTCAAAAAATTGTTATGGAAAATTTCAAACATACACAGAGATGATTATAAGAAATCCCCATGTACCCATTCTGCTGTTCCCAAACATTGTATTATTTTGCAAGTAAATGAAAGCCAAGGATTTTTTAAAAATATGAGTACAATATCTTTATCGTGTACAATAAAACTAATTTCTTAAATTAATCTAATACCAGTTTATCTCACATCTTTTATCAAAAATATCATTTTATTTTGTTGGTTTTGTAGCATCAGTAACCAAACAAGGTCTGTGTATTATGTTTGGTTAATGTATCTCTTAAGTTTCTTTTAATCTATATTAGTTCTGCCTTCCACCTTCTGCCCTTTGTTTCAGTCCCATTTGTTTGTTGAAGAACCTGAGTTTTTCTTCAAGTTTCCTCTTCCTCACAGAGTATGGTTTTAATTATACACTTGATCTATGTGTATATAGAACACCAAAAATACAGCTGAGCAAGAAGAGAAAAAGAAGGAGAAGTACCTTAATGGATTGTCTGATAATCTTAGTTGTCACTTGTTTGTAGTTTATCAGCTTTTTCCCTTCAGTTCTGGTGGAATACCAACTTCTCTTTTAACCACATAATTATAAGGCAGACCTGAATATTTTAAGAACTTTTAGTTTTGAAATAATTTTAGACTCACGTAGAACTTGCAAAAATAGTACAGAGAGTTCCTCTGTGAATTCTTCAAATTCGTGATGGATGGTTTGGTGAACTTTATCTAGTTTTTTGATAGCCACAAAGGAGAGATGTAGGCTATAAAAGAGTTCATTGATAAGTACTGTTTCTTTTTAAGTTGAGAGAAGTTTCTTGCCAAAAATCTCTGCTGTAAGTTTAAATTTAATTTTTGAATAATGTCTTTTACTATAGCTCATAGTTTATGAGCTATGCCTTTATTGACTTTTCTATGTAGGTAGTTTATAAAGTGAAATTAGAGATGACTATGTTAAATATTTGAGAATATGTTGAATTTTTTCATATTGGTTATTTTAATTTTTTTTGAAATGAGAATATATTGATCTTAAACATAATTCATACCTGTAAAATAAGTCAGGTAGTTCTGAACAGAAGAAAGTGAAAGTCACCTGTAATTCCACCCACCAGAAAAAAACAGTCTTTAGTATCTTGGCATTTTCTTACTGGTGCACTTTGGCTATTGGTTTAATGGGTTCGGTGATAAATATATGGTCATGTTTGTTAATATATTGTAAAATAAAATTTTTGTGTTTTTTTTGGTAGAGCTCTGATTCAGTCACACGCCAGATGCTGATTGGTACGGTTCTCCACGAAGTATTTCAAAAAGCAATAAGTGACAGCTTTGCCCCAGAAAAGCTACAAGAACTTGCTTTTCAAACAGTTCAAGAAATAAGGCATCTGAAGGAAATGTGAGTAGTTACAAGGGGAACTACAGGTGCCAATTTGTTTAAAGAGCATCTTTCCTAGAATCTGTAAGGTATTTGGCTATTAGACTATTCAATATAAATTAGGGCAATACTAGAATGAAGATTCCATGGTTGCGGTACCCCGTTGCAATTCTGTAAAGAGCTTCTGAAATTGTGCAGTGGAAGCTCTTCAGCCAAAAATATCTATAAATATTCTGTACATGTGCACAACAGACTCTTAGCTACTTTCAGTGAGTGTGAAAACCTTTTTGCCTTATTTCTGGAAACAGTATGACATACTGAAAATTGTATGTGTCTGGGAGTCAGATGGACCTAATTTCAAATTCTGGCTTTGTCAGTTTTATGACTAAAGAAGTTACTTAAATATTCTGAAAAAGGTGATAATCCCTATTTTGCAGACTTTTTGTGACAATGGAGATGATGTATGTAAGCCCACAAATGGCTAATCATTGGGATTTTATGAGTGACTGCCTGCAGAGGGATGGGCATGCTCTCTTCTCTCTGTTTCTTTCTTGACTCCTGTTGCAGTCCATCGTTTTCCCACCGAAATGTTTTTATTAGTGGTGATTTTGATTTCCATACTGGTTGACATAACCCTGTTTTTCCAGATGTAATTTTGTGTTTCACTGTTTCTATGAGAAAGATGTGTTCCAAAATTCCACACAACTGATTTACTATTGATGGACAATCTGTTGTCCTCAAAACATTTTAGAACCTTGCCATACACCAGGCGCTGTGGTAAGTGCTTTTAGACATCTTACATAATCTGATAGCAGCCTCACAGTCTGTGGAGGTCAGGAATCTGGAAGAGGCTTGGTTGGGTGGCTCTGGCTCAGGGTCTCCCATTTTGGGCTGCAGTTGTCTGAGGGCTCGACCAGGGAGTTAGGGTCTGCTTCCAAGATGACATACTCACGTGGTTGTGGTGACGAGGCCTCAGTTCCTGGCTGGCTGTTGGCAGGAGGCTCCAGTCCTTGACATTTGGGGCCTCTTCATAGGGCTGCCTGACGTGTCATCACAACATGCCAGCTGCTTTTTCCAGACTGAATGGTCCAAGAAAGAGAGCTAACAGGAAGCCACAGTGCCTTTTACAACCTAGTCTCTCAACTCATCCATTGTCACTTCTGGTTTTTCTTTTATTTGTTAGGTACAAGTCACTAAGTCCACCTCTCTCTCAGGGGTAGAGAATTGGGTGCCATCTTTTGAAGGGAGTGTCAAAGAATTTGTGGGCATATTTTAAACCACCACAGATATTCAGATATCAGGCACCCTGATTAGTCTAAAACCCAACTTGAATACAGGGATGAAGGAAAACAAGGTTTCTGAGAGCAGCCTTGCTCAGGATTCATGAGGTTGATGTGTTAAACCTTGTGCACCTTACATAATGGAACGTCTTTCGTACTCTCAGCATCTGTTACTATTTTTCACTAATATCTAAAAGTCTTAGTTATCTGATTTCCAAGATGCAGCAGAGAGGCACCTTCCTAGTCACGTAACGTGAGAGTTGATGGTTTCATTACGATGTAGGAAAGAGGAAACTATTTTAAAAAATATAAGACTGGGGGGCGCTGGCCCAGTGTCGTAGTGGTTAAGTTTGCACGTTCTGCTTCTGTGGCCTGGGGTTTGCTGGTACGGATCTGGGGTGTGGACCTATGCACCACTTGTCAAGCCATGCTGTGGCAGGTGTCCCCCATATAAGGTAGAGGGGGGCATAAAGATGGGCATGGATGTTAGCTCAGGGCCAGTCTTCCTCAGCAAAAAGAGAAGGATTGGCAGCAGATGTTAGCTCAGGGCTAATCTTCCTCTAAATAAATAGATAGATAAATAAATAAATAAAAGACTGAAGGTCAGAATTTTGGAGAGAATGCATTCTTAGCAGATCCTTGGGTATCACTGAATAATGTTATTTATCATGATATTCTAAGTTAATAAGGAAAAATATGTTTCATTTCATAATTATGAAAATAGTAATTCCCTCATAATTATTGCCCATCCATAGTAATATCAATCCTGTTCAAGAGAATGCTTTTTTTTTTTAAGATTGGCACCTGAGCTAATACCTGTTGCCAGTCTTTTTTCTTTTTTTCTTTCTCCTTCTCCCCAAAGTTCCCTAGTACGTATTTGTATATTCCAGTTGCAAGTCCCTCCAGTTGTGCCATGCAGGATGCCACCCCAGCATGGGCTAACAAGCAGCACCATGACCACACCCAGGATCTGAACCAGCGAAACCCCAGGCCACTGAAGTGGAGCTCACGAACCCAACCACTTGGCCGTAGGGCTGGCCCCAAGAGAATGCTTTTTTAAATTCCCAAATACTAAAATAATAGGTTCAGAGTTCTTTTCTTTTCTTTTTTTATTTTTTGTGAGGAAGAGTGGCCCCAAGCTGACATCTGTTGCCAATCTTCCTCTTTTTGTTTGAGGAAGATTGTTGCTGAGCTCACTTCTGTGCCAATCTTCCTCTGTTTTACGTGGGATGCTGCCACAGTGTGACTTGATGAGCTGTGCTACATCTGTGCCTGGGATCTGAACTCGCAAACCCAGGGCTGCTGAAGCAGAGTGCGTGAACTTAACCACTATGCCACCAGGCTGGCCTCCAGAATTCTTTTCTACCCTCTTTCATAGACCCTTCTCCCTTAGAACGGAGAAAGATCTGTTCAACTCTACCCTCTCATTATGTCAGTAAAAGTCTAGACCTGAAGATCATACCTTAATAATTATTAAATACCTTGATAATCTCAGGAAAGACCAGGGTGTTACATGTCAATTTGCTGTCACTTGACTAAAATTAAAAAGGGAGAATTTAAATGCCGAAGACATTAAATAACCAGTATAGGCTGGTTTGGAAAC
The DNA here is from genome assembly GCF_037783145.1 of Equus przewalskii. Taxonomy (NCBI): domain Eukaryota; kingdom Metazoa; phylum Chordata; class Mammalia; order Perissodactyla; family Equidae; genus Equus; species Equus przewalskii. The sequence continues at coordinate 56,927,856 of NC_091831.1, read as the reverse complement.
TTTAAAAAGAGTCCTGGTCTGTAAAAGTAAAATGCTTGGAAGAATCCACCTAAGGAGATCATAACAATGAAGAATGATTCCAGGATGGTTGTAGAAATTTATTGAGGAAAAAGATTACCCAATTGTCCAGGTTCTTTTTTTCCAATAATAAATTATTTCTAAGTAGGTTATAAATTAATGCACACCATACGTTATTGTAATAGTACAAGAGGACACACAATAAAAAATAAGTCCTTTTTACCTGTGTTCTCCTAGTTCCCACTTCCTTCCCCAGAGGCAGCCACTGTTACCAGTCTCTTGTATGTCCTTCCAAGAGGATTTCAAACATTTCTATGTGATAGTATGCATATATGTATATTTATATCTTGTTTGTTATGTAGCATACCATACACATTATTGTGTAGGAAGATGAAATCTTGGTGATTATTCCATATCTGCACTCATTGAGCTATCTTATTTTTAATTAATAGTGGTATAATGTTTTATTGTATGGGTGTACTGTAATTTATTTAAGTATCCCCTTGGCAGTTCAGTCTTTGCTTTTATTAGCAATGCTATGATAAATACCTTTGTGTATCTTTTATTTCATACCTGTGCAGGCATATATCTGGGCTCAGTACTTAGAAATGGAATTCTTAGGCCACAGGATATGTGCTTTAAAAATTCTTCTTATTTGGAAATAATTTCAAATTTAGAGAAAAGTTGCAAGATTAGTACAGAGAACATCCGTATGCTCTTTTCTCAGATTGACCTGTTATATATGTATGTTTGTGCAGATTCTCTTTCAAAGATTAAGTAGTATACATCACGGTATACATGAGAGGCTGTATGTCACGAAGGCACAGGTCACAGTGCAGGCTGAGCAGAGCCCTGGACATCCTAGGGTGCCCTGTGGGCTCAGGGGCTCCTACTGCAGGGGGCAGAGCTGGCTCTACTCACCCTCACCCTCTCTGTGGTCTTCTTCTGCCCAGACCACTCTGATGGCTGGGGCCAGGCACGTGGTGACCTTCGTTAGGCCAGGTGTGGCCTCAGTGCCTGGCGCGTCAGCCTGCTGCTGGCCAAGGACTTTGCTCATGACACGTTCTCGCTGACACTGAGCCAAGTGGGCTCAGGGCTCATGTCCATGGGGTAAAAAACCATAATGCATACTTAACTGTGTATTTCCTAAGAGTAAGGATTTTCTTTCTTTCTTTCGTTCTTTTTTTTTTTGAGGAAGCTTAGTCCTGAGCTAACTGCTGCCAATCCTCCTCTTTTTTCTGAGGAAGACTGACCCTGAGCTAATATCCATGCCCATCTTCCTCTACTTTATAAATGGGACGCCTACCACAGCATGGCTTTTGCCAGGCAGTGCCATGTCCTCACCTAGGATCTGAACTGGCAAACCCTGGGCCGCCAAGAAGCGGAACATGCGCACTTAACCGCTGCGCCACCGGGCCAGCCCAAGATTTTCTTTTATGTAAACACAGTACAGTTATCCACTTCAGGAAATTTAATATTGGTAGAATACTTTTGTCTGACCTGTTCACATTTCAGTTTTGTCCAGTAATGTTCTTTGTAGCATTTTTGCCCCTCTAGGACAGGATCCAGTCTGGGTACATTTAAAATTTTGGTCTATACTGCCAAATTGCTCTGGATAGGCATTGTTCCGGTTTACATTTCTGCCGGCAGTATATGAGTCCTCGTTTCCCTCTCCTCATCATCGCTTACCTCATGTTTATCCACTGGAAGTTCCTAGTTTTCAAATACCTTTTTGGAAGGATATCCTTTGGCTCTGGTAGTCTGAGTGTGTGATTGTATGGGGCACTTTGGCATCAGCAGTTGCTCCCTGGCTTGAGAAATTTCACCTCTTTGTTTAAAATTCTTAATTTTTTTTTTAAAGATTGGCACCTGAGCTAACAACTGTTGCCAATCTTCTTTTTCTTTTCTCTTACTGCTTTTTCTCCCCAAATTCCCCTGGTACATAGTTGTATATTGTAGTTGTGGGTCCTTCTAGTTGTGGCATGTGGGATGCCACCTCAGCATGGCCTGATGAGTGGTGCTATGTCCGCGGCCAGGATCTGAACCGGCGAAACCCTGGGCCGTGGAAGTGGAGTGCATGAACTTAACCACTCGGCCACGGGGTCGGCCCTAATTATTCATTTTTATTGAAGTATAATTGACAGACAATATTATATTAGTTTCAGGTGTACAATGTAATGCTTTGATATTTTTATACATTACAAAATGATCACCATAATATGTCTAGTTACCATTTGTCACCATGCAAAGTTATTACACTATTACTGACTGTATTCCTCATGCTGTACATTATATCCCTGTGACCTATTTATTTTATTTCTAGAAGTTTGTACCTTTTTTTCCTTCTTCCTTTTGGTGAGGAAGATTGTTGCTGAGGTAACATCTGTGCCAGTCTTCCTCTATTTTGCATATGGGATGCTGCCACAGCATGGCTTGATGAACGGTGTGTAGGTCTGCACCTGGGATCTGAATCCATGAACCCCGGGCTGACGAAGCAGAGCGCGTGAACTTAACCACTGTCACCGGGCCAGCCCCTTGAAGTTTGTACCTGTGAATCCCCTTCACGTATTTCACTCATCCGCCTACCTCTCCCCTCTGGCAACCAACAGTTTGTTCTTTGTCTGTATGAGTCTGTTTCTGTTTTGTTTTTTTAGCTTCCACATATAAGTGAAATCATATGGTATTTGTCTTTCTTTATCTAACTTATTAGCATAATACCCTCTAGGTCCAATGATGTTTGTGCAAATGGCAAGATTTCATTCTTTTTTATGGCTGATTAATATTCCATTGTATATATACACCACATCTTCCTTATCCATTCATCTATCAATGAACACTTAGGTTGCTTCCATATTTTGGCTATTGTAGATGATGCTGCAGTGAACATAGGGGTGCACATATCTTTTTGAATTTTTGTTTTCTTTGGATACATACCCTGAAGTGGAATTGCTGGATTGTATGGTAGTTCTATTTTCAATTTTTTGAGGAACTTCCATACTGTTTTCCATAGTGGCTGCACAAATTTACATTCTCACCAACAGTGTATTAGGGTTCTCTGTTCTCCACATCCTCACCAACTTGTAATTTGTAGTCTTTTTGATAATAGCCATTCTGACAGGTGTGAGATTTCTGTTTCTACTTGAGGCTGCTGTTGTGCTCAGGAGAAGCAATCTTGGCAGAGCCAGGGCTGCTAAGTTTGTCTTCCCTGCTGAACCAGCTCTTTTAGAGGATCCATAGGGCTCTGCTGTCTTCCTTTTAGGGCTGAATAATATTCCATTGTACGTATATATCATTGTTTATCCATTAATTAGTTAATGGGTTCTTGGGTTGCTTATTTGGGTATTTTTGTCCTTATTTACTTTTTTCATATTTATTCTTCCGTATTTAATCTCTTACTTTTGCAGGTACCGTTTAAATCTGAATCAAGATGAAATAAAACAAGAAGTAGAGGACTACCTGCCTTCATTTTCTAAATGGGCTGGAGATTTCATGCATAAATACACTTCAGCTGACCTCCCTCAGATGCAGTTCTCTCTGTAAGAAACTCGTTTTGTTTATATGCTGTTTATATGTTCAGACCAGGCTTCTATTCCGTATGTTGCATTAAAGCCTTGTAAAAGTCAAGTTACTACAACTAAGCTTTTTGTTTACTTATTTTATAAATTATAGTCCTGAGTGTCTTTCAAGGACAAAACATAATCTGATGAATAGAAAATTCTGCTTTCATTATAATAAAACCTTATAATTTTTTTATGTAGGTATTTCTTTTGGAGCTATGTTTTTTTAATAAAATAATCAATTTGTAGATATTTTGGGGGTCCTAATTTCATTTGTATTTCTCTGTTACTGTCATATATAGACTCTGTTACATCTGTTTGGCATTGGGTTTGTTTTTTACTTTTTTCCCCCTTAAAGTAGCATTGATATACATTTATAGGTAATACTTTTTTTCTTTTCCATTATTTACCCATTCAGCAAATATTTATTGAGTGCCTAATATGTGCCAAGTAATATTCTAGGTGCTGGGATTATAGTAGTGGGGGAAAAAAAGCCACTGACTTCACTGCGCTGCTATACGACTGAACAAGTGACAGGGTGCCAGATTGTGGTCAGTGCTGTGTGGAATCGTGGGGAGGGTAAGAAGGAAAGGAGAGTCGGCGATGCGGTGGGACATATTATTTCTGTAGAATGGTCATGAAAGGCCTCTCTGTTAAGGTGACATTGAGCAGAAGCCTGAAAGAAATGAAGGAGGGAGCTAGGCAGCTCTCTCCAGGAAGAGTATTTCAGGCAAAAGCCTTGTAGGTGATGTGTACCTGCTATTGTGGCTGGAGCAGAGTGAGGTGGGAAAGAGAGCAGAAGTAGCTCTCTTGGGGCCTCGTCAGCAGTGTCAGGACTTTGACTGCTGTTCTCATTAGGTGAGAAGTCACTGGAGAGTTTGTGCAGAGGGTTTTGGTCTTATTTCTTGGGTTTTTTGGTAAGAAAGGTTGACCCTAAGCTAACATCTGTTGCCAATCTTCCTCATTTTGCTTGAGGAAGATTGTCACTGAGCTAACTAACATCTGTGCCCATCTCCGTTTCGTATGTGGGATGCCGCCACAGCGTGGCTTGATGAGCAATATGTAGGTCTGCGCCTGGGATCTGAACCTGAGAACCCTGGGCTGCCAAAGTGGAGCATGTGAACTCAACCAGTACACCACTGGGCTGGCCCTGTGATTTCCTTTTTTTAAAAATAGGCAACATTTTATTTTTCTTTAAATAGGCACAACTTCCATTTATATTAATATTCTTAACCTTTTCTTTTTTTTTATTAAGGTTATGAAAGTTAACATCCCTGTGAAATTACAGTTGTACATCATTATTAGTCATGTTGTAGGTACACCACTTCACCCCTAGTGCCCTCCCCCCACCCCCCTTTCCCCTGGCAACCACCGAGCAGTTCTCTTTGTCCATATGCTAACTACCACCTATGAGTGGAGTCATACAGAGTTCGTCTTTCTCTGTCTGGCTTATTTCACTCAACATAATACCCTCAAGGTCTATCCATGTTGTTGTGAATGGGATGACTTTGTCCTTTTTTATGGCTGGGTAGTATTCCATTGTATATATATACCACATCTTCTTTATCCAATCATCAGTTGCTGGGCACTTAGGTTGGTTCCATGACTTGGCTATTGTGAATAATGCTGCAGTGAACATAGGGGCGCATGGAACTTTTGGAATTGCTGATTTCAGGTTCTTAGGATAGATACCCAGTAGTGGGATGGCTGGGTCACAAGGTATTTGTATTCTTAAATTTTTGAGGAATCTCCATACTGTTTTCCACAGTGGCTGCAGCAGTTTGCATTCCCACCAACAGTGTATGAGTAATCCCTTTTCTCCACAGCCTCTCCAACATTTGTCACTCTTGGTTTTGGATATTTTTGCCATTCTAACAGGTGTAAGGTGATATCTTAGTGTAGTTTTGATTTGCATTTTCCTGATGATTAGTGATGATGAGCATCTTTTCATGTGTCTATTGGCCATCCGTATATCTTCTTTGCAGAAATGTCTGTTCATGTCCCCTGCGCATTTTGTGATTGGGTTGTTTGATTTTTTATTGTTGAGCTGTGTGAGTTCTTTATATATTATGGAGATTAACCCTTTGTTGGATAAATAACTTGTAAATATTTTTTCCCAATTAGTGGGCTTTTTTTTTGTTTCAATCCTCTTTTCCCTTGCCTTGAAGAGGCTCTTTAGTCTGATGAAGTCCTGTTTGTTTATTCTTTCTATTGTTTCCCTCATGTGAGGGGTTATGGTGTCCAAAAAGATTCTTTTGAAGCTGATGTCAAAGAGTGTACTGCCGATGTTCTCTTCTAGAAGACTTGTTGTTTCAGGCCTAATCTTTAGGTCTTTGATCCATTTTGAGTTTATTTTAGTAAATGGTGAAAAAGAATGGTTGATTTTCATTCTTTTACATGTGGCTGTCCAGTTTTCCCAGCACCATTTGTTGAAAAGACTTTCTTTCCTCCATTGTAGGCCCTCAGCTCCTTTGTCAAAGATTAGCTATCCATAGATGTGTGGTTTTATTTCTGGGCTTTCAATTCTGTTCCGTTGATCTGTGTATCTGTTTTTGTACCAGTACCGTGCTGTTTTGATCACTGTAGCTTTGTAGTATGTTTTGAAGTCAGGGATTGTGATGCCTCCAGCTTTGTTCTTCTTTCTCAGGATTGCTTTAGCAATTCAGGGTCTTTTGTTGCCCCATATGAATTTTAGGATTCTTTGTTCAATTTCTGTAAAGAATGACATTGGAATTCTGATTGGGATAGCATTGAATCTGTAGATTGCTTTAGGTAGTATGGACATTTTAACTATGTTTATTCTTCCAATCCATGTGCATGGAATGTCTTTCCATCTCTTTATGTCATCGTCAATTTCTTTCACGAAGGTCTTGTAGTTTTCGTTGTATAGGTCTTTGACTTCCTTGGTTAAATTTATCCCAAGGTATTTTATTCTTTTTGTTGCGATCGTGAATGGGATTGAGTTCTTGAAATCTTTTTCTGTTAGTTCATTGTTAGCGTATAGAAATGCTACTGATTTATGTATGTTGATTTTATACCCTGCAACTTTGCTGTAGCTGTTGATTGTTTCTAATAGTTTTTCTATGGATTCTTTGGGGTTTTCTATATATAAGATCATGTCGTCTGCAAACAGCGAGAGTTTTACTTCTTCGTTGCCTATTTGGATTCCTTTTATTTCTTTTTCCTGCCGAATTGCTCTGGCCAACACCTCCAGTACTATGTTGAATAAGAGTGGCGAAAGTGGGCTTGTTCCTGTTCTGAGAGGGATGGGTTTCAGTTTTTGTCTGTTGAGTATGAAGTTGGCTGTGGGTTTGTCATATATGGCCTTTATTATGTTGAGGTGCTTTCCTTCTATACCTATTTTATTGAGGGTTTTTATTATAAATGGATGTTGGATCTTGTTGAATGCTTTCTCTGCATCTATTGAGATGATCATGTGGTTTTTGTTTCTCATTTTGTTGATGTAGTGAATCACGTTGATTGACTTGCAGATGTTGAACCATCCCTGTGTCCCTGGTATAAATCCCTCTTGATCATGGTGTATAATGTTTTTGATATATTGCTGTATTTGGTTTGCCAAAATTTTGTTGAGGATTTTTGCATCTATGTTCATCAGTGATATTGGCCTGTAGTTTTCCTTCTTTGTGTTGTCCTTGTCAGGTTTGGGGATCAGGGTGATGTTGGCTTCATAGAATGTATTAGGGAGTGCTCCATCTTCCTCTATTATCTGAAACAGTTTGAGAAGGATAGGTATTAAATCTTCTTTGAATGTTTGGTAGAATTCTCCAGAGAGGCCGTCTGGTCCTGGACTCTTATTTTGGGGGAAGTTTTTGATTACTGTTTCTATTTCTTTATTTGTGATTGGTCTATTCAGATTCTCTATTTCTTCCTGATTCAGTTTGGGTACGTTGTATGAGTCTAGGAATTTATCCATTTCTTCTAGGGTGTTCAGTTTGTTGGCATATAGTTTTTCATAGTATTCTCTTATGATCCTTTGTATTTCTTCAGTATCTGTTGTGATTTCTCCTCTCTTGTTTCTAATTTTATTTATTTTAGACTTCTCTCTCTTTTTTCAGTGAGTCTGGCTAAGGGTTTGTCGATTTTGTTAATTTTTTCGAAGAACCAACTCTTTGTTTCATTGATCCTTTCTACTGTCTTTTTTGTTTCAATATCATTTATTTCTGCTCTAATTCTTATTATTTCCTTCCTTCTACTGACTTTGGGCTTTGTTCTTCTTTTTCTAATTCCGTTAGGTGTCGTTTGAGGTTGTTTATGTAAGATTTTTCTTGCTTATTGAGGTGAGCCTGTATTGCAATGAATTTCCCTCTTAGGACTGCCTTTGCTGCGTCCCAAATCATTTGGTACAGTGTATTTTCATTTTCATTTGTCTCCAGATAATGTTTGATTTCTTCTTTAATTTCTTCAATAATCCATTGTTTGTTCAGTAGCATGTTGTTTAGTCTCCACATTTTTGGCCCTTTCCCAGCTTTATTCTTGTAGTTGATTTCTAGTTTCATAGCATTATGATCAGAAAAGATGCTTGATATTATTTCAACCCTCTTGAACTTATTGATGCTTGCTTTGTTTCCCAAGATACGGTCTATCCTTGAGAATGTTCCATGCACGCTTGAGAAGAATGTGTAACCTGCTGTTTTTGGATAAAGTGTCCTATATATATCTATTAGGTCCATCTGATCTAATTTTTCATTTAATTCTATAATTTCCTTGTTGATTTTCTGTCTGGATGATCTGTCCATTGGTGTTAATGGGGTGTTGAGGTCCCCTACTATTACTGTATTGCTGTTGATGTCTCCTTTTAGTTTTGTTAATAGTTTCTTCATGAATTTTGGTGCTCCTGTGTTAGGTGCGTATGTATTTATAAGTGTTATGTCATCTTGGTGGAGCATCCCTTTTATCATTATATACTGCCCCCTTTGTCTCTCTTAATCTGTTTTGCTTTGAAGTCTACTTTGTCTGATATAAGTATGGCAACACCTGCTTTCTTTTGTTCATTATTAGCTTGGAGTATTGTCTTCCATCCCTTCACTTTGGGTCTGTGTTTGTCTTTGGGGCTGAGGTGTGTTTCCTGGAGGCAGCATATTGTTGGATCTTGTTGTTTGATCCATCCTGCCACTCTGTGCCTTTTGATTGGAGAGTTCAATCCATTCATGTTTAGAGTGATTATTGAAACGTGGGGGACTACTGTTGCCATTTTATCACTTGTTTTCTGGTTCTTTTGCATTTTGTCCTGATGGAGAGCTGTTACTTTGTGTTATTGTCCTTCTGCTTCTCTCCTTTGTTCTGGATTTTGTAACCCCTTTCCTTTTTTTGATTTCTCAGGAATGAGGTTCTTCCTGAGCATTTCTTGAAGAGGAGGTTTTGTGGCGATGAACTCCCCTAACTTTTGTTTATCTGGGAAAGTTTTTATTTCTCCATCGTATTTGAAGGATATTTTCACTGGGTAGAGTATTCTTGGCTGCAGGTTTTTGTCCTTCAGAGTTTTGAGTATTTCATTCTCTTCTAGCCTGTAAGGCCTCTCCTGAGAAATCTGCTGATAGCCTTATGGGGTTTCCTTTGTAAGTTATTTTCTTCTGCCTGGCTGCCCTTAGTATTTTCTCTTTGTCGTTGACTTTTGGTAGTTTCACTACTATATGCCTTGGGGTTGGTCTTCTTGCGTTAATAAAGTTTGGAGATTTATTGGCTTCTGTCACATGAAGTTCCATCTCTCTTCCCAAGTTTGGAAAGTTCTCAGCTATTATTTCGTTGAACAGGCCTTCTGCCCCCTTCTTCTTCTCTTCTCCCTCTGGTATACCTATAATCCTTATGTTGCATCTCCTAATTGAGTTGGATAATTCTTGGAGAGTTTCTTTGTTTCTTTTTAGTCTTAGTTCTCTCTCCTCCTCTGTCTGCAGCATTTCTCTATTCCTACCCTCCAAATTGCTAATTCTGTCCTCCATATTATCGACCCTACTATTCAGAGAGTCCAGATTTTTCTTAATCTCCTCCATTGTGTTCTTCATCTCCAGTATTTCTAATTGGTTCTTCTTTATAGTGTCAAGCTCTTTTGTGACATAGCTCCTGAACTCATTGAGTTGTCTATCTGAATTCTCTTTTAACTCGTTGAGTTTTTTAATAACGGCAGTTTAGAAATCATCATCATTTAGGTTATAGATTTCATTGTCTTTGGAATTGTTTTCTGGGTGCTTATCATTTTCCTTCTGTTCTGGAGATTTAATATATTATTTCATACTGCTTGATGGTGTGGATTTGTGCCTCTGCATAGAGATAGAGTTTAGTCGCTGCTTCCATTTGTTGTGACTGCTGTGTGTGGGGGCAGCTGTTTAGACTGCACCAACCAGGAACCCTGTCAGCTGCTACTGACTGGGCCTGGACCCCTCCTTGTAGTCACAGTGGTCCTGTGGGGTCCCTCGTCGGTTGTGGGGTCAATCGCAAGGGGGCCTCAGGCTGCTGGTGCCTACTGTTGCAGCCCACTTAGACGCGCTCCCTCCTTGTGGTCTGCAGTGGTGTTGTGGGCTTTCCTAGCAGCCAGGAGCAGGATCACCTGTAATTGCTGCTTTGTCCCTAACAGAGCCCACAAGATCACACTTGTCCACTATAGGTCCCAGCAGAGCTATGGGTATGTTCTGCAGTCTGTCGTTAGCTCACTTAGCTGTGCTACTTTTGCCCCAGGGCCTTCCCGCCTTGCGATTGCCAGTTGGGACCTCTCCACTACTGCTGTGCAGAGGCTTTCGCTGAGGCTGCTGTAGGAACCTGGAGTTCCCCTCTGGGCTATGTAGCCATTTCACTGGAGCTCCACTATGCCCCACTCCACTCTCACGGGATCTCTGGGATCTCATGGGATCTCTGGGCCCCTTGCCTCATCTGGGACACGGCCAGAGTCCGTGGGCCTGGTGGTGGCTTGTAAGCTGCTGCCTTGTGGGGAATTCTGCTCTAGGGAGCTTCCTGGTGTTCCGAATGCTGGGTGGGGCCTCCCTGCCAATGGCTAGCAGAGGCCCCCCCTACTGGGGGGGTGCAGGATCCTGGAGTGTCCCCCCAGGCCACAGAGCCGGGTGTTGGAGCTCCACCCAGTCCCCAAGCACGTCCACGGGAAGTCTGGGCGCCCCCTGCACCGACTCGTGCGCCGGAGACCGTGGGCCCAGCAGCAGCTTGTGATCTGGTGCTGTGTCAGGGAATCCACCCGCTGGGAGCTTCCCCTTGTTCTGGATTCTGGGCGGGGCCTCCCTGCTAATGGCAAGCGGAGGCCTTCCCTGCCGGTGGGTGCAGGACCCTGGGGATTCTCCCTGGCCTTAGGTGTAATCGTGGGAAGCTTGAGTAGGGCTGTTGTCACCTGTTTCCACTGTCGCTCCGCTGGTGAGTGCACACTCCCACCCTTGGTGTGTGGCGATGCTATGGGGGAGTCTGCTGGAAGAGAGCCTCCTGCAGGAACTAGGCTGTCCAGGGGTCGGGGGTCGGAGAGTTTTCACCTATTTCTACCTCCTCCCAGGGGGAAGTCCGTCCGCCTTCCGATGTATAGTAGCACGAGACTCTTAGGCATCTTGAGATGCTATCTGGATATCCTTTGTTAATTGGTGAATGTCCAATTAGTTGTAGATTCGATGGGGGAGAGACAAAGAAGACCACTCACTCTGCCATCTTGGTCCCTCCTATTAGCACACTCTTATTGCAATTGTCCTCTTAATTGGGTTGGTACCCAGTGTAGCTGGTTGCTAGGCTCAGGGGCGTACAGTTGTGATAGGCCTGAGGCCAACAAGGCTGTTGTCAGTTCTCTTAGGAGTGCAGCTGAGTAGGGCTAGCCCTTGGCATGGAGGCACTCAGTTGTTTCAGGCTTTGGAAGGTGGGGCTGATCCTTTTTATGGCTATTTGTGAAACACAAGTCTGCTGCTGCTGCTAAGCCTCACCCCCCTCTGGACCACATACACTGTCAACACAGTCCTGGTCCATGCACACTTCTCAACCCCCTGGAGCATACCCCACTGCCACACTGCAGAGGCCCCCACCTCTGCCCCAGTGCCCCCCACAGTCCACCTGGTCCTCACACAAGCCCTGCCCCACAGAGGCAGACACCTTTGCCTGCCTGTAGAGGATCAAGGCACTCAGTCAATGCAGGCTGAAAAGTAGCCTGAGGGCTTGCTGTTAGATGGGGCCAGTCCCTAGGGCGGGTTGCCAGCCCTGGCTGAACTGGATTAAATCTGTGCTCTAGTGGGCGTGGCAGACCCCTGGGCTAACAGCCCAAGAGACGCACCTCAATGGCCCCCACCTGTGTCCGTATCAGCATGCCTGGAGGAGCTCAGAACAACAGCCCCTACCAATGTCTCAGTCTCCGGAGAGGATCCTCCTCTCACCAAGATGCCCCCAGAGCCCACCAGGTGAGTCTCGTTTCACCAAAGGACAGTCAGCCTTCTCTCTGGTGATTTTAGGTTGCTGCAAAGAGTGAGTTTGTGCGTGGGCCCTTTAAGACCCGGATCTTTTCGGCTTTCGGCCGATAGCTTTTCTGGGGTGTCCGCGCTGCAGTTAATAGCTAGCGAAGCCAGACAGTAAGACCCCCCTCTCAGTTGGGCTGAGTCCAAAGGATGGTTATAGCAGTATTGCCCCCGCTCCGGACCTCACTCCTACAGTGAGGGCTGCGTACCTTAGGTTGGCTCCCGCCTGGCCAGCTGAGAAGCTCCGCTGCTCCCAAAGGTGGCTTTTTTCCTCTCTGGCCAGAGTTACTGCCTCTTCTGCTTTCGTCAGGACTGTCCCTTGTTGTGGGGGTTCTTTTTATCCAGTTTTCAGTTTTCAATCCAGGGTGATTCTTCCTAAAATTGTTGTAACCTGGTTGTGTTTGTGGGAGGAGGTGAGTTCAACATCTGCTCACAGCGCCATCTTGACAAGAACTCTTCTTAACCTTTTCTTAATAGTCTCAACATTTTATCTCATGACATTTTGTTATCTGAATAACTTGGTTTTTTTTTTTTTTGAGGCAGATTAGCCCTGAGCTAACATCTGCTGCCAATCCTTCTCTTTTTGCTGAGGAAGACTGGCCCTGAGCTAACATCCGTGCCCATCTTCCTATACTTTATCTGTGGGACACCTACCACAGCATGGCCTCCCAAGCAATGCCATGTCCGCACCCAGGATTCAAACCAGTGACCCCCAGGCAACTGAATCTTGATTTTTATATGACATAAAATATGTTTTATTACTAGAAAATTTATCCTTTTCATGTGATTTCCATTAGATTTAGTATTTTATATGGCTTTGAGTCTAAAATAGGATTAATAAAAGCTCTTGTCCAACTTCTGCAGAATAACTTCTCTGAAAATGAGTAAGTCTTAGATAAGAGAAGTATAAGAGGCTTTAAAAGTTATTTTCGTCTCTTCTAATGGCTTCAACATTTATATGTTTCTTTTTTTCTTCTTTGCTGTGCTCTTGGCTTATTTAGCAGTTAAGACATTAAAATCAGAACCTCTTTTGTAATATAAAATACAATGTTGAGTACTTAGTTTTAAATATTGCTGGTGACAGAGATGGATCCATTTAATGATTAAGTAAGGAAAATAATGAGGAAGTCTAGGAGCACATGAGCTCCTCCAAAGATTGTTGCAAGAGAAGGGTGGGGATGAAGTGTTGGATGACCAAGCCCCACACTGCATAGATAATGGAGAAAGACAGCTCATTCTTAGGCAGTTTAATATGGTGTTACATGAAGGAGCACATCTCCTGCTTAACCAGGGTGCAACCACATGCAAGCCATTCCATATTAATCTGTGTAATAATTGCAAATCAGAATACTCAGATTGGTATTTTGGCTCCAGCACTCCAAGTTGTGATACTTGTAGTAATCTAGGCCTGAGAAAACAAAGGCCTGAGTTGGGAAGATTGTAGTAAGAATGAACTGAAAGAGATAGGTGATAAATATTAAGAAAATTTAAATTACGTGAGTTAGAGGACAGTGGTTCTCAAACCTGAGCATGCATCAGAATCACTTGGAGGGTTTGTTAAATTGCTAGGCCTTACAGAGAATTTCTGATTGAGCAGGTCTGACGTAGGGGCCTGAGAATTTGCATTTATAGCAAGATCCCAGGTGATGCTGATGCTCCTTGTCCTGGAACCACACTTTGAGAATCACTGTTATAAAGATATGTAGACTCTTTCCCATGCCCACATTTTCTATGTGCAATTGAGAGTCAATGCCAACAGATGAGAAATGAGCTAAGTGTTCTAATTGCTTTTTGTTTTTGTTTTTGTTTTAGGCCAAGTGATGGTAGTAACAATAATTCAACATGTAGTATTGAGGTCATAAACTCATTGGATATTGAAGAAAGCATTTGGTCCCCTAGGTTTGGATTGAAGGGCAAAATAGATGTTACAGTTGGGGTGAAAATACATCGAGGATGTAAAACGAAATACAAGATAATGCCATTGGAGCTTAAAACTGGGAAAGAATCAAATTCTATTGAACATCGTAGTCAGGTAAATCTTAGTAAGAAAATTTTCTGAATGTTCAGTACATTTAAAAACATGGTCTGCTTTATGTATTTTGCTTTAATTCAGGTAATTTTTATTTGAGTTGCGTATAGTACTTTTCAATTTGCGATATATCCAGAGTACTCAGTTTGTCTTATAGATGTATACATGGCTGCAGCAGAAAGCTTTCTCCAGCAAAGAAATACAACAGCTGAACCAGTGTTGCCAAATTTATGCTGCCAAACTATCAGTCTAAACAGATGCTCCTAAAAAAGGAATTCCTTGGCTATGTAAGCTGGGGAGAAGGGGAAGCCAAGTACATTTGGAGATTTTTATGATGCACATTACCCTATTAAAGTTTCTGAAAAATATAGTAATACAATTTGTTTTAGCTATGTTTAACCTAATGTTTCCAAAAGCTAATTTACCATGGAGCTATTTTTTTTTCAGGTAACATCTACATAGGATACTCGTTAGGAAACATCAGTGTGAATTTATTCTTGTATGTCCAGCCTTTAATCTGATTTTATTGATGTTTATCTAAAATGGAATAAGGTCCATATCTTACCATTATATTAAATTCAAGTTTTTTATCATCTTTTCTTCTCTTTGATAAATAAAATAATCTTTTGTTGTCCTTCAAAATAATCTGAAATTTATATTAATTATAGCGACTTAACAAATCAATGTATCTAACATAAAGTTCTATTTTGTTTTCTGATTATTTTCATTCCTTCTGCACATTTCCACATTGGCAGTCTTAGGTATGTTCTAGATACTTTTAAATCAGCAAAGATAAGACTAAAAGATAGTAATATTATTGTGTTTTTATGGTATAATATCTACTAAGGGAATAAATAATATAATAAATAACATAGCATTTGTAATTTAACTTAAATTTCATTTGGCCCTTGGAATTTCACATGTCATTGCAGCAGATTTTATATAAAAGATTCAGATTCAGAATACTGAATTGTATAATCAGGGATGAAGGAGTCTTTCTCTTATGAAATCTTTCTTGCCATTCTTAATTGCGTACCAGATACCAAAGGTTTTCAGGAGAGCTTTTCAGTTTGGAAATGAGCAGTAAGGTCACCTTGTTGTTTCACCTGTTAGTGAGTTTCACAGACATTGGAGGTGGAGGAAAAAATAGGTTTCCACTCTTAGAAGACTTGAGCTTTTCACTTTGGTAATACAGAAATGGCTGAGATTGTCAGCTAAAGACTTGGCTACACTAAAGCCTTCTTGAGCAAGGAGAATCATTGCAAGATCCACAGAAGAAAAGCTATTTTTGAAATCAGAGATGTGAAGAAATGTGTTCTCTGTACATTTGACTGAAAATTTTTTTACTTTTTTTTAGGACATGTTTGAAATCACTTTAGAATGCTAAAAGGAAGAGAAATATAAAAGCATTTCAGCATCTAAAGTGGTCTAGATTAAAAGATTTTTCCTCGTTAAGGTTGCTGCTCTAAGTTGTAGTGCCTTCAAGGCAAAGAATATTATATATTTAATTTTGTTCAGTTGGAACTTTCATCTTTGCAAGAAGAGAAGCTGCACGAAGAACTTTAGGAATAAAATAATATTTCTTGTATTTAAAAAATGAGGAAATTTATTAGAGCAAAGCTTGAACAAAAATATTGGAGTTTATTTTGCATATTCATTGTGCAGGAAACAAGGAGACATTGAAGAATTAATTATAGTAATTCGTTGAGTTATATAGATATTGGAGATGAGGAGAGAAATAGATTTCCCCTCTGAGAAGATTTGATTTTTTTCACTTTGGTAGTACAGAAAAAGCTTAAGTTATAAACTACCTTCAGTAAAATGGATTGTATTCCAAAAGTTCATTTGTAAGTTAGTAATTTGGCATTTGAAACATATTTTCTTTTTTTTATTATTTATTTATTTATTTTTTTGAGGATTATTAGCCCTGAGCTAACATCTGCTGCCAATCCTCCTATTTTTGCTGAGGAAGACTGGCCCTGAGCTAACATCCATGCCCATCTTCCTCTACTTGATATGTGGGACGCCTGCCACAGCATGGCTTGCCAAGTGGTGCTATGTCCCCACCCGGGATCCGAACTGGTGAACCCTGGGCCGCTGAAGTGAAATGTACAAACTTAACTGCTACACCACCCGTCCAGCCCCTGTGTTGCCTTTTTTGGCTCTTGTTATTTTCAAAAGGGAAATAGCCTAATTGACCTTTTGGTTTTAAAATTAGAACATATGTTGATTGCAAAACGTATATAGAGATACAGAAAGTTAAAGTTTTGTTTGACAAAATGTACAATGTTTTCACAGCTTGTTCTGTACACACTGCTAAGCCAAGAGAGAAGAGCTGACCCGGAGGCCGGCCTGCTGCTCTACCTCAAGACTGGGCAGATGTACCCCGTGCCTGCCAACCATCTCGATAAAAGAGGTCCAGCTGCTTTCCCTCAGTTTTACTTCTCTGGGTTTTGTTTGTTTGTTTGTTCTTTCTTCAACTTTTGGTGATACGTATTTATACCTGACAATCGCTCACTGCACTTGCTAGGCCTAATACAAGTTGTAATTTGTAGTTGTATTTTTTAAAAAGAATTTTAACAATACGCTGAGTAGTTGAAAATATTAACCTTTTAAAATTTTATGTTACAGAACTTTTTTTTAAACTTTCTATCTTATAGTCAAGACACTCTAGATAGCTATATTTATCCTTAGCATTCAGCTTATAAAACACAGTATTTACTAGTTATGAGACATATAATTATTTAAAGAACTTATCAAGTGAACAAAAATTGAAGTAAATATACCAAATTGTTAACAGTAGTTATTCTAGTGTAGTGGGAAATATGAATGTCTTTCTTTACTTTTTTTATGTTTTTGAATCTAAAGTGTTACTTATATAATAGAAGACAGATGTAGTAAATATTACTTAATTCTTTAAATACACTCACCCTTTTTCCCCCCCCCACAGAATTATTAAGGCTAAGAAACCAGATGGCATTCTCTTTGTTTCACCGAATTAGCAAATCTGCTACTGGGAAGGAGAAGACAAAGCTTGCTCCTTTGCCAGAAATAATTGAGGAACAGCAAACCTGTAAATATTGTTCGCAAATAGGCAACTGTACTCTTTATAGCAGGTAAACACATGGTCTTCCCAAAATATTAATTCCAGTTAAGTATGCACTCAACTCAAGATGATTTAACATTGTTGGCTGGTCTGGCACTGATGATTTCATTTTAGTTATTTTTCTTTGTATGTAGTACTTCTAAAATGAAAGGAATAGAGAAAAAACAAAGCACAGTTATTTCATATTTTATAACAAACCTGTTTCCTTGGAGAATAATAGAACTATTGTTTTTCAAACTTTTTCCAAAAGTGGATATTTTAATCTTGTTCGTATAGGTTCTGGGGAAATGAAATAATTTTAGGACTTATGGAGTCTGGCTAAGAAAGATGCAGTATAGGCATTTTGAATACAGTACAACTTTTTAAAAATGATATTTCAAGAAGTCTTCCATTTCTTAGTTGCTGTTTTAATTTCAGGCCTTTGTAGTTAAAAACAGGGAAATTGGTTCTTCCAGACAGTTTGATATGATCCAGTGAACTTGTCTTGCTTATATATGTCTATTTTTCTATATTTGGCAGGTTTATTAGCTGTCTTATGAACAGTCATATGTTTTTATACCTTCATAGGCCAGTGAAAGTTGTGAAGAACACAAAAAAGTAGTTGGATATAAATACAGACTAGGAAACAAGATCAAATCAAAACTAAAGTTCTAATTCAGCCTGATAATTCACATAAAGGACTTTTAAATGTAGTGTATCAAAGGATCTCTTAATGGCAGAGGACTGTGAATTGTGGGGAGTCTGGGCCTGTAGTACAAGCATATTTTTTTGAAATCTTGTTTTATTCTCAATGTTTTATATGCTATTCTATAGTATATTTGTGTCTATATAAAAATTTAAAAGTTAGTATAAGCAAAATTGATACTCAACACAATTTTCCATGTTTTTATGTTGACTTTCTTATGGCACAGAGCTGGATGTACAAATAGTGTGATTTTGAAAAATGTAGTCATACAGAAAGCCAAAACTTGCAACCTATAGGAGTAAAGACTAGAGAATACCAAACTTAAGTAGTTGTTCGTGGGGTAGTTATTGATGACAAAATAATGCAGTTTTGAATTTCTTATGTATTTTATTTTGTAAAAAGCCATTTGGCTTATAAAATGTTGAAATGACTTACAAAGAAAATTGGGAGCTGTGGTTATAAGTTATGATGATCATCATGTATGTGTACTTATTTTAGAAATACCTCATTTCATAGCCAGCCAGATAAATGCTTTATACATGTCTCTGACTTGGAGCTTTCTCTTTAGAGCAGTTGAACAACAGATGGATGACAGTTCAGTACCAATTGGCATGCTGCCCAAAATAGAAGAAGAAACTCAGCATCTGAAGCCTACACACCTAGAGTATTTCAGCCTTTGGTGTCTAATGTTGACCCTGGAGTCACAATCAAAGGATAAGAAAAAGAATTACCAAAATATATGGTTAATGCCTGCTTCAGAAATGTAAGTGGTCCACTTAGTACATAGTAAAACTTCAGTAATTTGGATTAGCTAGTGGGATGGCATTAGGAATTCATGACAAATACAGGTAACGTAGCATGTTAAAGACATGCAACTTCATATATTCACGCCAACTCCAGATGGCTGTCAGTGAGTTGTTTCTAAGTAGAGCACCATTGTTAGTTATTTTCAGTATGTTAAATATCCCTCAAGAAATCTTATTTTAAAAATTATTAGTAGGGGCGGCTGGCCCGGTGGTGCAGCACTTCCACTTACATGGCCCTGGGTTCGCCGGTTTGGATCCCAGGTGCGGACATGGCATGCTTGGCAAGCATGCTGTGGTAGGCGTCCCACGTAGAAAGTAGAGGAAGGTGGGCATGGATGTTAGCTCAGGGCCAGTCTTCCTCAGCAAAAAGAGGAGGATTGGCAGTAGTTTGCTCAGGGCTAATCTTCCTCAAAAAAAAAAATTATTAGTTGAGGGGCTGGCCTGGTGGTGCAGTGGTTAAGTGCCCACGTTCCACTTTGGCGGCCTGGGGTCCGCTGGTTCAGATCCCGGGTACAGACATGGCATCGCTTGGCAAGCCATTCTGTGGCAGGCGTCCCACATGGAAAGTAGAGGAAGATGGGCATGGATGTTGGCTCAGGGACAGTCTTCCTCAGCAAAAAGAGGAGGATTGACAGCAGACGTTAGCTCAGGGCTAATAGTCCTCAAAAAAAAAAGAAAAAAAATTATTAGTAAATCTTTTTTCGCCAGTCAAAGGAGTATAAACTTGAGTATATCATAAGGTGAATTTTAGCATATTGGTAGAGTGCAAATTAATGAAGTTTTACCTAATATTTTAAATATTAATATTTAAAATTTCATATTTTTAGTAAGGTTTGATACAGATTCAAATTTTCTAAAGTTGGTCAATCTTGTGTTTTGTGAGATCCGTTTTTTACAAGTTACTTGTAAAGTTGTAGTTTTATATATCTTTGCATAGTATTTTTCTTTATGTAACGTTTAGTTGCTTTTGATCCATTTCTTTCTTTCCAGGATGCATATTGATATAATGTGACTTTAGAAATAATTGGATCATTATCTCCTTAATACTAGATTTTTAACACAAGAACACGTTACAGTGGAGAAAGTTTCAGTAATTTTCGCTAGACTACATGAGTACAGTGAATACGTCAAGTGTACATGGCAACAAGCTTCTGAAGCTGTGTGCTAGTTAATAGTAGTGTCTGAGAGATTGTAAATGCTTAATACTTCTTTCTTAGAAGCAGTGGAATTATCAGTTTGCTTGCCATTATTTTAATAACAATAATTATAAATTCTCTTGTAAACACTAAAGAAATAGGTTACTTTTTTCTTCACGTCAGGTTCAGGAACAGGTTATTACAGTTTGTCTTCCGTAATGTTATGTGTATCAGCACAGGAGGTGGGGGTGTCGTTCAAGGATCAAAGTGCTGATGCTTACGTTGTTCAGAGATCCCAGCCCGTGGGTGCAACATGGGAGGTGCTCCCTAGCACTCAACTAGAGGTCTACAGGTGAGAGATTATTTTTTAGAACTAATAGAGAGTTGTGGAAAATGTAGAAATGACAGTCTAAGTATTTGCATTAGAGTTTCCAGGGGTCAGATAAACAAGTAAATTGTGGAAAAATGCAAATACAGTATTTGTATATGTGGTGTAAATGTAAGCTCGCTCTCTCTGCCTGTCTGTCTTTCACAGAGAGGAGAGTGGCAGCTGCATTGGAAACCTGATCAGAACAGAACACGTAAAGACAGTTTGTGATGGACAATATTTACATAATTTCCAGCGTAAAAATGGTGCCATGCCTATCACAAATCTAATGGCAGGTGACAGAATTATTTTAAGTGGAGAAGAGAGAACGCTGTTTGCTTTGTCTCGGGGATATGTGAAGGAGATTAACATGACAACAGTAACCTGTTTATTGGATAGGTAATGAAACGTTCCTTTTTTGTGGGGTGGAGTAGGTAATAGCTTTATTGATATATGAATTACATATGTATATTTCATGCATTTAAAGTGTACAATTCAGTGGTTTTTAGTACATGCACAGAGTTATGCAACCATCACTAAAATCAATTTTAGAACATTTTCAGCACCTCAGAAAGAAACCCTGTACCCTTCAGCAATCATTCCCCCAGCCCTTGGTAACCACCAGTTTCCTTTCTGTCTCTATAGATTTGCCTGTTCTGAACATTTCATATAAATAGGATCATATAATATGTGGTCTTTTACTGGCTTTTTTCACTTAGCATACTGTTTTTGAGGTTCATCTTCATGTGGTAGCATGTATCAGTACTTCATGCCTTTTTTGAAAAAGTGGAGGTAAAATTCATATAACATAAAATTGACTATTAACCATTTCCTTTCTTTTTTTTTCTTTTTGAGGAAGATTAGCCCTGAACTAACATCTGCTGCCAGTCCTCCTCTTTTTGCTGAGGAAGACTGGCCCTGAGCTAGCATCTGTGCCCATCTTCCTCCGCTTTATATGTGGGACGCCTACTACAGCATGGCTTACCAAGCGATGCCATGTCTGCACCCAGGATCCGAACTGGTGAACCCTGGGCTGCTGAAGCAGAACATGCGAGCTTAACTGCTGTGCCACCGGGCTGACCCCTATTTATTTATTTTTTTAAAGATTGGCACCTGAGCTAACAAGTGTTGCCAATCTTCTGTTTTTTTTTCTTTCTGCTTTTTCTCCCCAAATCCCTCCCAGTACATAGTTGTATATTTTAGTTGTGGGTCGTTCTAGTTGTGGAATGTGGAACGCCACCTCAACATGGCCTGACCAGTGGTGCCATGTCCCCGCCCAGGATCCGAACCGGCGAAACCCTGGGCTGCCGAAGTGGAGTGCGCAAACTTAACCACTCGGCCATGGGGCTGGCCCAACCATGAACCATTTTAAAACATACAATTCAGTGGCATTTAGTACATTCACAGTATTGTGCAACCATCACTTCTATCTAATTCCAAGACCTTTTCATCACCCTGAAAGGAAGTGTTGTACCCATTAAGTAATCATTCCCTACTCCCCTCTCCAGCTCCTGGCAGTAGCTAACCTGCCGTCTGTCTCTCTGGATTTATCTATTCTGGATATTTCATATAAATAGAACTATACAATATGTGACGTTTTTGTCTGACTTCTTTGACTTATCGTAATATTTAAGAGGTTTATCCCCACATCAGCGTTTATCAGTACCTCATTTCTTTTTATGGCTGAATGTTCCATTTTGTGGATAGACAACATTCCATTCATACATTCACCAGCTGATGGACATTTGAGTTGTTTCCACTTTTTGGATGTTATGGTTAGTGTTGCTATAAATATTCACATACAAATTTTTATATGAATGTATTTTTATTTCCCTTGTAGGTATCTAGTATTGGAATTGTGGGTCATGTGCTAATTTTGTGTTTAACATTTTGAGGAAGTACCAAACTGCTAACCTTTTTTTTAGTACTTTATGTTCCATAGTGCTTTTGTGGACATAGTCTTATCTAATTCTCACAACCTCCTGGACAGCAGGCAGGATAAGACACCTGGTGTTAGCTATAAAGCTTGTTTCTCCTTCTTAGCACTTTGAGCACTCACCATTTCATTCTCTCTCTTTTATTTTAGAAAATGGTTGTTCCTTTATTATAGTGATGTAAAGTATGTTTGTCTCAGTAAAAACAAAGTACGTTCATTTAAAGAAAAATATCAAGGAAATAGAATAGTTGGTGTGAAAATTTGTGGTAGAGACTAATATCCATGTTCAGCAGTCCATGTTCCCCTCTTTCTGCACTCCCAGCCTTCCTTGCGTTTAAGTGCAGGCGTGTGCCACCATTTCTTAATGGGCGGAGATCAGCAGTTGGGATGCAGTGATTTCTGGGTAATCGCAGTGGAAATATCCAGGCTTGTTCTCTGCCAGTCAGTAATCCCACTTAAACCATAGCCAACCCTAGTCTGAGTTTCATGATATGGGAGTATGAGCCACAATATTTCTGTCGTCTGTTAGGATTCCTTGCAGTCTCTTGCAGTGTTTATTTAGTGCCTACCATGTATTAGGTGCTTTGCAAATCCTCAGGGAATTTATAGTCTTGTGGGTAGACAAATAGATACATTTTCAGACTAATAAAACAAGTGTTCGAATTGATGGGAACACAGAGGAGAGGCATTTAACCCAATTTTAGGAGGCTCAGGGAAGGCTTTTTGAAAGAGATCATTCTGGATCTTCATCCTGTGGATTAATAAGTTAGCCTGGTGAAGCAGTGTGAAAAGAGTATACCAGACAGAGAAAACATGATGCCTGTTCCCTGAACTGAGGCATGCTGGGGTGATATAGTATGAAGTGGAGTATTCAGGAAGGTGCAGGCAATTATTTCTGGAATGTAAAAGATAAAGAAGGGAGTGCTTGGAGAGATCAGGTCATAGAAGGTCTTATATAACCATGTCAAGAAGTTTTTAGTTTAATTATTCAGCTGTATTAAAGAATTTTAAGCAGAAGAATGGTAATAATCAGATTTGCATTTTTCTGTGGATGCATTGTGGAGAATAGAGTTAGTTAATAGAAGCCAAACTGAAAGCAGAGAAACCAGGAAACTGTTGTACTGGCCTAGGCTAGAGGTGACTGAGGGCTGGGTAGTTTTGGCAGAGAGGATGGAATGACTTTGAGAAGTATTAGAAAGTAAAAGTGGCTGGCATTTGGATACAGATTGCATATGTGGGTAGGGAAGAGGATTAAGGAGAGGGAAGGCTCGAGGCAGCAGTGTAGATGCAAGTGCCATTAATTGGGATCAGGACCACAGAAGGAGGGTCAGGTTCGGTAGGGACGAAGAGTTTTTCACTTTTGAATATATTGAGCTTTCATAGCCTGGGTTTTAACCAAGTGGGAAGATCTTGCTGTCTGCTGGATATCCGAACCTGAAGCTTGGATGAGGAACCAGAGGGGAGAGGAATGTGACGTCAGGCCTTAAAATGTAGATTTGACATTTAAAGCCATATGAGGGCATGGGACCCAAGGAGAAATGACAAGAAAGAGCAGTACAGAGGACCAGGGAGAGGACACTAGGGAACACCAGGGTCTTAGGTGCTGATAGAGGAGTGGGAGAAGGTGTCAGGAAAGAGACGTGTACTCCAGGCTGGAGGTGGGAGGAGCCATGTGCAAGGATCCTTCTGGGGGTGGTGATCACAAGGTCAGATTGCAAGACCAAGTGAATTGTCAGCAGATGTTGTAGGTTCATGATTATTAACTACTTTGACCTTGGTGCCTTGTGCGCTCCCCTACTCCCTTTTCCCACCAATCCAGGGCTTTGTGCTGTCTTGGGCAAGTATGAATTAGGGGCTGGTAACCATTTTAATAGCTATTCTGGCCCGTTTACTCTTAGTAGACAGCAACATATTTCTTACACAGACAACCTGACTATATTAAATGAAAAACGTTCACGTACATCTGTTTTGCTGTTGTAGGAACTTGTCAGTACTCCCAAAATCAACTTTGTTCAGATTGGACCAGGAAGAAAAAAGTTGTGATATAGATACTCCGTTAGGAAATCTTTCTAAATTGATGGAAAATACTCACACCAGGTTTGTAACAGTGAATGAATCTGAATTTTACCTCACTTCCCTAAAGAATATTACTTAAACCGTTTTTTTTCTTTTCAGCCAAAAACTTCGAGATTTAATCATTGACTTTCGCGAACCTCAGTTTATATCCTACCTCAGTTCTGTTCTTCCACATGATGCAAAGGATACAGTGGCCAGCATTCTAAAAGGTCTGCTATCATCAGCATGTCTGCTTCCATTAAGTTTTCTTGGTTCTATTTGTAATTTAATCTCCATTAATGAAAATTAATGTAGTTTTTAAAATTCAAAAGTTTTAATAATTTATTAAACTTGGAATTATATTTTTTAAGTGAAGTCTCTTTGGAAGTAGTTTACATATATTCTTTCATGTCACCATTACATTTTCTTACTTTGAAAAGATATGTTGAAGAGACTTGAGTAGAGGCTGCTTTTCTTATAAAATAGTTAATTTTCTCATTGAAATTCAACACTCTTTTTCCTGTTATTTTTAAATTTAAATATAGGTTTGAATAAGCCTCAGAGGCAAGCAATGAAAAAGGTACTTCTTTCAAAAGACTACACACTCATCGTGGGTATGCCCGGAACAGGAAAAACAACTACAATATGTACTCTCGTAAGTTTATTATTCTTTTGCTTAGAAACTAAATATTTAAATCAGCTTCTCCTCAGTTCAGGGAATTGATCTGTGATATCAAAAGGGCTAAATTTTAAATCCAAATGGCTTTATTTCAAATTAACTTTTTAGAATGACATGCGAAACGGAAGAGCTTGCATAGTTGTGATCATGCTTGTAGATTTCTTGCATTTAGGATTGTCTAAGATCTCTTTCTGTTGGTGATATATGTACCATTGTATGTTTTCCTTCCCTTTAAAAAATAGCAAATTATACAGAGGCAGTTGAAATAGATTTTTCTTGGACTTTTTTTCATGTCAGTAAATTTCTGAGCAGTCTTAGAATAATCATAATGATGGCAGCAAATATTTATTGATTGATACTGTGTGCCAGGCACTATTCAGAGTTTATATGTATTCAATTTTATAATTATTAATAATATATTATTAACATATCATTAGTAACGTGATGATAATGACATGTTATTTTCATAAAACATTTTGGGCTTTATAATTTTAAAAAAGTTGCTTGGCTCAGCTCTTAGATATGCTTTCTATTGAGTTTCCTAATTCTATCTGAAAAATGTAAGCATGTTTAAAATTATCTGGAATCAAAAGTAATGCTGTTTTCCTTTCTCTTATTCGTTATTAGGTAAGAATTCTTTATGCCTGTGGTTTTAGTGTTTTGTTGACCAGCTATACACACTCTGCTGTTGATAATATTCTTTTGAAGTTAGCAAAGTTTAAAATAGGATTTTTGCGCTTGGGTCAGACTCAGAAGGTACATCCAGATATCCAGAAATTTACAGAGGAGGAAATTTGTAGATCAAAGTCCATTAAATCCTTAGCTCTTCTGGAAGAACTCTACAGCAGTCAAGTAAGTACAATTATTGAATAACACTGACAGTAATTTCTGTAGCCAGAATGGGGGGAGAAATGGCGCTTTGGGAAATTCAGTTGCATTGACCAAATTTGCATGTGATTGATTTATGTAAACCACAGGGCCAGTTTATTAATTTATAGTTTGCTGTTTGCTTCTGAGCTGAGGTTTCTGGTTTACTATTCAGGGCTCCCATCTTCTAGTTTAAAATATCCTAGTAAAGGAAAACTGTTTCTCTCTTATCCCAGCACTTCTGACATTAGCTAATGGAGTTAGTGCAAACCCCACAGGTCAAGGGCTTGGTCCCACAAGACTGCCCGCACTTCAGTTCTCATTTGCAAGTCCAGGCCTGCTGTGCTGCTGAGTAGCCGGCTATAAAATGGGTTTCCATGACCCCCTCCTTGGGTTCAATACTTTGCTAGAATGGCTCACGGAACTCAAGAAAGTGCTTTACTTACTATTACTGGATATATTATATAGGGTACAGTTCAGCACAGCCCAATGGAAGAGATGCATAGTGTAAGGTATGTGGAAAGGGGATGGAGCTTCTGTGCCCTCTCCAGGTAAGCCACCGTCCCAGCACCATGTGTTCACCAGCCCAGAAGCTCTTTGAACCCCTTTGTTTAGGGTTTTTATGGAGATCCCATCACATAGGCATGGTTGATTAAATCATTGTTCATTGATGATATGCATTATCCCCAGCCCCTTTCACCTTCCTGGAGGTGGAAGGCGGGGTGTGGACTGAAAGTTCTAACCTTCTAATCACATGGTTGCTTCCTCTGGCAACCAGCTCCCAGCTTCCCTCATTTGTGTAAACTCTGGTTTGGTTGAAAGAGGCTTATTATGGGTAGCAAGAGATGTTCTTCTCACCCTTATCACTCAGGAAATTTCCAGAGTTTTTGGAGCTCTGTGCCAAGAACTAAGAGGAAGACCAAATATATATTTCTTATTGTATTACAGTATTACACCCAGAAAACTACTAATACATAATCAAGATTTTTTTAGTGAGTTTGAATTAGAAGCAATGGTACGTGAACAGTCTTGTGATAGGTTTGATATAGAACCTAATTTTTATTGTATTATTTAATGTCTGTATGTATTTTTACTGGAAAGTCTTAACTAATATTTCTGTCTATTTAAAATATCATCTAAAATAAATTAGATTTAATAGGCAGTTCCTTCAACTCCTTTGTCTAATATCTACACCAATTATTGAAAAATTTTGAAGTGACTAAGATGTATGTCTGATTGGCTTTTTCTTAAATTGAACTTTTTATTTTGAGATAATTATAGATTTACATACAGAGTTGTAAGAAATAATAGATTATGTTTACCCTTTGACCAGTGGTAACATTTTGCAAAATTGTAGTAAAATATCCCCACCAGGATGTTGACATTGATATTGATACAGTCTAGATACAGAATAGTCTCATTGCCGCAAGGATCGTTCATGTTGCACTTTTATAACTGCATCTGCTTCTTTCCTGCCCCATCCCCTCCTTAACTCCTAGGAACCCCTTATCTGTTGTCCATTTCTACAATTTTGTCATTTCAAGAATGTTATGATAAATGGAATCATGCAGTATATAACCTTTTGAGGTTGCTGTTTTTCACTTAGCCTAATGCTCTGGAGATTCAGATTGTTGCATGTATCAATAGTTTGTTCCTTTTTATTGGTGAGTATTGTTCCATTATATGAATGTACCACAGTGTTTTTGGGATAAATAAATGCTCAGAGGCGCAGTTTCTGGGTCATTTGGTAGTTGCCTGTTTAGTTTTTAAAAAATTTATCAGGGCCAGCCCTGATGGCCTAGTGGTTAAGTTCAGTGCACTCTGCTTCAGCAGCCCAGGTTCAGTTCCCAGGCACAGACCTATGCTGCTCTGTTAGCAGCCATGCTGTGCTGGCGGCCCACATACTAAAAAATAGAGGAAGATTGGCACAGATGTTAGCTCAGGCTGAATCTTCCTCAGGAAAAAAAAAATTTACCAAACTGTTTTCCAAAAAGCATTTGTAACCAGCAGTGTGTGAGTGATACTTGTCAGCATTTGGTGGTGTTACAATTTTTCACTTTGGACATTCTGATAGGTATTTAGTGATATCTCACTGTGATTTTAATTTATTTCCCTAATGGGGAATGGTGTTTCATGTGCTTGTTTGCCCTCTATATATCCTCTCCTTTAAATTGTCTCTTCATATCTGTTGCCTATTTGGATTTTTTATTTTATTTTTTATTGTTGAGTTGTGAGAGTTCTTTACATATTCTAGGTATTAGTCCTTTATTGGATATGTAATTTTTGGATTTTTCCCCCACTCTGTAGCTTGTTTTATCATCCTATTCACGGGGTCTTTTGCAGCAAAAAAGTTTTTAATTTTGGCGAAGTCTAAATATAACTTTTTTACTTTCATGCATTTTGCTTCTGGTGTCAAGTCTAAGAACTCTGTCTAACTCTAGATGCTGAAACTGTCTCCTATTTTTTTCCTAAAAGTTTTACTCTTTTACATTTAAGTCTGACCATTTTGGGTTTATTTTTGTATATAGTGTGAGATTTAGGTCAAAGTTAAGTTTTTTCACCTTTTGATGTCCAATTGCTACAGCACCACTTGAAAAATCTTTCATTTCTCCATTGAATTGCTTTTGCACCTGTGTTAAGAAAATCCATTGGGTATATGTGAGTGATGTAAAATTCTCAACAATATGCTCACAAACTGAATTCAGCAGCATTTAAAAAGGTTTATACGCCATGAGCAAGTGGGATTTATTCCTGTGATGCAAGAATCATTCAACAAATGAAAATCAATCAGTATGATACTCCATTCTTTCACTTTTACCATGCCTATATCATTAAATTTGAAGTGACTTCCTTGTAGGAAGCATACAGCTGGGTTATCTTTTTTATCTACTCTGCCAGTCTCTGTCTTTTAATTGGCGTGTTTTAATCCTGGACTTTTAAAGCATACATAGTATATAGACGATTTACATTTATCATAATTACTGATACATGTTAGGGCTTAAGTCTGCTATTTTATTTTTTGTTTTCTCTTTTTTTTGTTGCTCTTGTTTCTTTTTCCTGCCTTATGGAATTTTAGAATTCCGTTTTCATTTATCGATTGTGGTTTTGGAATGTATCACTTTAAGTAGCTTTTTTAGTGGTTGCTCTGTTGCTCTAGGTATTACATTATATGTACATAACTTATAGTCTATTGATGTCATTTTACTAGTGCAAGTGACGTTAGAAAGCTTACTTCCATTTGTGTTCCTTTATCTTTCCCTGTTTATAATAGTCTTAAATATTTTTTCTACATACATTTAGAACTACATCAGACTGTGTTATAATTTTTGCTTCAACCATCAAACATAATTTGGAGGAGATAGAAAGCTTATTGTATTTATGCATATTTTTTGCTTACTGTGTTCTTTCTTCCCTCCTGAGGCTCCTCCTGGAACTTCTCTCCTTGGAAAGTTGGAGTTTCTGTCTTTTATCATTTCCTTTCTGTTTACAGAACTTCCTTTATCCATTCTTTTCGGGTGGTAGGTCAGCTGACAACAGATTCTCTTAGATTTCCTTCAACGTGAGGATGTGTCGATTTCTTCCTTCATTCCTGAAGAATAGTTTCCTTAGTTACAGGATCCTGGGTAAATAATTCCTTTAGAACTGGGAAAATATCCCACCTCTTCCTTCTGACTTCCATGGTTTCTGATGAGAAATTTGGTGACATGTGAAATAGAATCTTTTTCCCTTATTGCTCATTGATGTTTTCTTGGACTGCTTTCCAGATTTTTTTCTTTTCTTTAGTTTTTAGAATTTTAATTATGATATGTT
The DNA here is from genome assembly GCF_037783145.1 of Equus przewalskii. Classification (NCBI taxonomy): domain Eukaryota; kingdom Metazoa; phylum Chordata; class Mammalia; order Perissodactyla; family Equidae; genus Equus; species Equus przewalskii. The sequence goes on along the minus strand of NC_091831.1, from coordinate 56,898,364 downwards.
TTGTAGTGGATTTTAAAAAATTTATCATGTTTGGCATTTTCTCAGCTTATTGAATCTATAAATTGAGTGTCTCTTGCCAAACTTGGGACATTTTTAGCCTGTGATTTCTTCTAGTACTTTTTCAACCCCTCCCTGTTTCTTTTCTCCTTCTAGGACAGTGAAGACACAAATGTTAGATCTTTTGTTATGCTCCACGGGTCCATGAAGCCCTGTTCACTTTTTTTCCAATCTATTTTCTCTCTGTTATTCAGACTGTATAATTTCTATTTTTCTATGTCTCTGTTCACCGGTTCTCTCCTCTGTCCCCTGCTATTGAGCCTTTTTTTATGACTTTTTTGATTTTGGTTATTGTATTTTCAGTTCTAAAATTTCCATTTGGTTCCTCTTATCTTTTGTTTCTTTGCCAAAACTTTCTATTTTGTTGAGACTTTCTGTTTTTTCATTTGATTTCAGTGTGTTCATAATTGCTCACTGAAACATTTTTATCATGGCATCTTTCAGTCTATGTCATATAATTCTTTTTTTTTTTTAAATACTTAATCTTTTTTTTTTTTAAAGGTTTTATTTTTTTCCTTTTTCTCCCCAAAGCTCCCCAGTACATAGTTGCATATTCTTCATTGTGGGTTCTTCTAGTTGTGGTATGTGGGACGCTGCCTCAGCGTGGTTTGATGAGCAGTGCCATGTCCGCACCCAGGATTCTAACCAATGAAACACTGGGCTGCCTGCAGTGGAGCGAGCGAATTTAACCACTCGGCCACAGGGCCAGCCCCTGTCATATAATTCTAACATCACTGTCCTCTTGGTGTTGGCATCTACTGATTGTCTCTTTCGTTCAGTTTGAGATTTCCCTGGTTCTGTGTATGACAAGTGATTTTTGATGAAATCCGAACATTTCTGTATTGTTATTTAAAATTTCTGTTTTAACTGGCTTCCTCTGACACTACTCTGGTAGGGCAAGAGGGTACACCACCTCATTACTGCCAGGTAGGAGTCGAAGTCCACGTTCCCCACTCACCCTGTTTTAACACAAGGTGGGGGGCTCCTCGTTACTCCTAGATAGGAGTGGAAGTCTAGGCTCCCCACGTGCTCTCTGCTGACATCGCGGGGTGGGGCTTATTACCAGCCAGCAGGGATGAGAGTCTTGGTTCCCTACTTGGCCTTCGCTGACACCACCTCTGCAGGGTATTGGAGTCTGTATTACAGCCTTGGGAAGGTGGAAGTCTAGGCTCCCCACTGGGCTTTTGCTGGCATCAGTGGGGGGTGAAGTCACAGTTTTTTCTGTAGTGTTTGGCTAGAGTAGAGTGGTTATTGTCTAAAAGTTCTGTCTACGAGGCTTTCCCTTTCCTCTTCCTTTGGCTTTTGTTCGACCTTTTTTGGTCCGCACCCATTGGCGTTTCTGGGTGCAGGAACTTCTTCAGTTTCAAATCTGGGATATGTGAGGCAAAAAGGAAACCCAGAGAACAAACGACTGTGTTCTTCCCCGGGTCCCAAGATCCCTAGCTGGTCGACCTTTTCTCCACCTTTCAGTGTCCTTATGTTTGTTTCATGTATAATGTCCAGGGTTTTTAGTTATACTTTGTGAGAGAAGTAAGGAAAAGTACTCTGTCTTCTCAGAGGGGAAGTTCTGGTTGACATTTAAAAAGAAAATTTATTGACTTACTGCCTCTTGAATGTTTTGGATTTCCATTTGCAAACATGCAAATTTGAGCATTGTTACAGTGTCTGGAAAATTTACTTGATTTTTTTCAATTTGTAGTAAAAACTTAAAAACTTTTTGCATGCAATAAATATTTCAGAATTAAATAATATTGGAGGTTTCTGTTGTTGGGGACAAAAAACTTTTTTGATCTTTTAATTTCAAAAATGGGAAAAACAAGTTTTATTTCTTGGACATATTAAATAAGTGGTCTGTTTTCTTTGTTTTTTAGCTTATAGTTGCAACAACATGTATGGGAGTAAACCATCCAATATTTTCTCGTAAAATTTTTGATTTTTGTATTGTGGACGAAGCCTCTCAAATTAGCCAACCAATTTGCCTCGGACCACTTTTTTTTTCACGGAGATTTGTGTTGGTGGGGGACCACCAGCAGCTTCCTCCCCTGGTGCTAAACTGTGAAGCAAGGTAAGCGGACGTTGAAGTTTTAATTTTAAACAAGATTCTTTTTAAGGGACAGTTTCCTTACACTGATAAGCCCGAATTTCATTTGTTGACAGAGCTCTTGGCATGAGTGAAAGCTTATTTAAGAGGCTGGAGCAGAATAAGAATGCTGTCGTACAGTTAACCGTGCAGTACAGAATGAACAGGTACTCATAACAGTGTTATCTACAAGTGATTTTCATGTTCGTTTTCATCTGCCAAAACTAAAATTATTTTTGCAATTCCCTTAGTAAAATTATGTCCTTAAGTAATAAACTGACATATGAAGGAAAGCTGGAGTGTGGATCAGAAAAAGTAGCCAATGCAGTGATAAACCTGCCTAACTTTAAGGATGTAAAGCTGGAACTGGAATTTTATGCTGATTATTCTGAAAATCCTTGGCTGGTTGGAGTATTTGAGCCAAACAATCCTGTTTGTTTTCTTAATACGGACAAGGTAAAAAAAAAAAAAAAAGTTTTTTTTCTCCCTTTGTCCTATCATTTATGTTCCTCAGCTTCAATAGTGAACACTTCATTAGAGCTTATCAGTTAAACCTAGTGTATTTCTTGTACTTCAACACAAAAAGAATCTTTCCTTTCTATAGCCCCAGAACATTTGGGAGGAGTTTAATTCTGGGGATTGATAGATGGCAAAATTGACTTTTGCTGACCCTGTGGCCGAGTGGTTAAGTTCATTCACTCCGCTTCAGCGGGCCAGGGTTTCTCCAGTTCAGATCCTGGGCATCGTCATGGCACCGCTCGTCAGGTCATGGTGAGGCTGCGTTCCACATATCAGAGCCAGAAGGACCTACAACTGGAGTATACAACTATGGAGTGGGGCCTTCGGGGAGGAGGAGGCGAATAAGAAGGAAAAGAAAGGGAGATTGGCAACAGATGTTAGCTCAGGTGCCAATCTTTAAAAAAAAAAATTGACGTTTGAAGTAGGAAAGCTAGAAAGTGAACTCAAGTTTTCCCAGAAAAGAAATTTAGCATTGATACTATCAAAGGGCTGGATTTACAAGTGGACAGAAGATAACGATAAGTTGATGTCCTTTTAAAGACTTTTTTAAAAAAGATAGACTTTATTTTCTAGAGCAGTTGTAGGTTCACAGCCAAATTGAGCTGAAAGTACAGAGATTTCCTGTATCCTCCTGCCCCCGCATAGTCACATAAAGACCTCTTTCCAAACTTGTCATTAAACAGAAATCTTCCAAGGAATTTAAATGACTTGATTCTTATTTCTGGAAAGTAAGAACATAGTTTTGACCCTGTATTCCTACAGTTTGTTTTATATAGTGCTTCTCAGCATTGATTTGGAAGTCTTTACCTAAGTTAAAATAAAAATATAGTGAAAAAATAATTACTCTAAAATATCTTTTATTATTAAGATAGGGAGAATCAGCTGTTTGTTAAAAACAAGGCCTCTCCATGTGTACCCTGATGGGATTTTTACTCTCTTGGATATTGCCCTTAGCGTTTCAGGTTCAAGAATTAACACCTAGGGGCAGTGGGCTCTGGGAAATTTATTTAGATAAACTGATCTCACAAATGAATGCTTTTATAAACCGCAATTCCAATTTGCTAGTTATAATGTATAATTATTTACCTCACCAATGATCGCTCAGATTCTTTATTTTTGCTACTCAGGTTTCCTCTTTCTTATCATCAGGATTCTAAATTAGTTGTGTTAAAAATAATCAAGGTCACTTTGGGATGATGTAGGAGCAAAATAGTCCTTGGGGAGTTTTACCAGCTGTGGCAGCACCTGAGGAACTTTATCTGCTCCATTATTTGTGTAAAAGGAAACAAGAAAATGAAAAGAGCACAGATACTAGAGCCACATCTGAGTTTGAATGCTAGTGCCATGATTTATTGTCAGGGCTTGGGCAGGTTGCTTATTTTTTCTGACCTTTAATTCCTGTAAAATGGGAGATAAGGTATGTGCAGCTCAGTGTGTGCTTGGCTTTCTTGGAGAGTTTAGTCTGCATGGTAGCATATGTAAGATGGGTAGCCTCTGGGTGGCTTTCTGAAAGTGACTAATACTCATTTTTGTCAATTCTTTTACCTTCAACTTTTACGATGAAGATCTTTTTCATCTGTCTCCACAGCTGGTAGTCTGGTTTCTGTGGCTGTCTGTGTACAGACAGTGCTCTTAACTTTACAGATGGGTTTACAAGCAGGATGCATGTTTTTCTGTTTAGGTTCCAGCACCAGAACAAGTTGAAAAGGCTGGTGTGAGCAATATAACAGAAGCCAAACTCATAGTTTCCCTGACCTCAATCTTTATTAAGGTAATTTAGATTTAATTTTGAGGGCTAATTAATATTTAAGTGCAGAGCAATGGAACGTTAGAATAAAGGAACTTAGATCTAGCATTAACCCTTGTTTATTAAGATAAGAAGACTGAAGCCTGATTGTTTTTGTTTTATTTTGAGAAAATTTGTCCAAGACATGTAATTTTTTATAATGGCATTTTGGGTTTCCACCGAGGATTGCTTTTTGTAACATCAGATAATCCCGATTGTATGGAAATATTGTTGTAGTCGGTATGATTGGGGATTGGAAACCTCAGTGTAAGGGATAGCAGAAAGTGAAATGTATTTCTTTGTACTTTTTTTTGTATAGCAGCACTGTTCTAGTGGCATGCAAACCATACTGCTATGAGCCTCTAAAAATCAAGAGAGCAATGTTTGAGGAAGTTATTTCATCTCAGGAAATATGGATGTAGATTTAGAGCAAATGAGAACATCTATTATAAACATCAATCAGGCACATTATGTAAACATTTAATAAATTTAGTTGCGGTTAAATAACAAAAATCAGCATGTTTCATTTTCAATTGTGTCCTTTTCTGTTTAGGCTGGATGTAATCCCTCTGCTGTTGGTATCATTGCACCATACAGGCAGCAGTTAAAGATCATCAATGATTTGTTGGCGCGTTCTTCTGTCGGGCCCGTCGAAGTTAATACGGTAGACAAATACCAAGGAAGAGACAAAAGTATCATTCTAGTATCTTTTGTTAGAAGTAATAAAGATGGAACTGTGAGTTAATTGTATTTTCTGCTGATTTGTTTGAGACTTTTTTCCCCTCTTTTAAAAAAAATTGTAGTAAAAACATAATATTTACTATCTTAACTATTTTTAAGTGTACAGTTCAGTAGTGTTAAGTATATTCACAATATTGTGCAACAGATCTCCAGAACTATTTCACTTCCCAAAGTTGAAACTCTGTGCCCGTGAATGACAGTTCTCCAATTCCCTCTCCCTCCAGCCCCTGGCAGCCACCATTCTGCTTTGTCTCTCTCAGTGTGACTCCTCTACGTAGCTCATACAAGTGCAATCATACCGTATTTGTCTTTGGTGACTGGCTTATTTCCCTTAGCATAATCTCCTCAAGGTTCATTCATGTTGTGACATGTGACAGGATTTCCTTCCTTTTAAAGGCTGAATAATATTCCTTTGCATGTCTATACCATATTTTGTTTATCCATTCATCTGCCATTGGACATTTGGGTTGCTTCTACCTTTTGACTGTTGTGTTTGGGGTATTTTAAAGATTTAATTTTTCCTTTTTCTCCCCAAAGCCCCCTGTATGTAGTTGTATATTTTTGGTTGTGGGTCCTTCTAGTTGTGGCATGTGGGACGCTGCCTCAGTGTGGCTTGATGAGCAGTACCATGTCCGTGCCCAGGATCCGAACTGGCGAAGCCTGGGCTGCCGAAGTGGAGCGCATGAACTTAACCACTCTGCCATGGGGCCGGCCCCTGGGGCATTTTATTTTATTTTTTCTGTTTGTGTTTTTGTGTGTTTTTTGAGGAAGATTAGCCCTGAGCTAACTACTGCCAGTCCTCCTCTTTTTTTTGCTCAGGAAGCCTGGCCCTGAGCTAACATCCGTGTCCATCTTCCTCTACTTTATATGTGAGATGCCTACCACAGCATGGCTTGCCAAGTGGTGCCATGTCCGCACCCGGGATCTGAACAGGTGAACCCCGGGGCCGCCGAGAAGCAGAATGTTCGAACTTAACCGCTGTGCCACCGGGCCGGCCCAGGGGCATTTTAAATATAAAGGCTTTCTTAGATATACTTTCAGATTTATAGATAATTCCAGGTTTTGGGGTTTTGTTTTTTTGCATTTTTTACCTTAATTAATTTTTCTTCACTGTGTGATAATCTTCATATGGTTTTGAAAATATACGTAGTAAAAAGTCTCTCTTCTACCCTGTTCCTCTTCTACTCAGTTCTTACTTCACAGATAATTACATTTTTGGCCTTTTTTGGGTAACCTTCTAGAATTTCTTTATGCATGTACAAGCATTTATGAATCAGTATTCATACTTCCCTCCTTTTTACACAAAAGGTAATATATACAGTCTGGGCTTTGCTTTTTCCACTTAATAAAATAGCTTTGAGATCTTTCCATGTCAGTACACAAAAAGAGATTTCATTCTGTTCTTACAGTTGCATAGTTTTCCATTTGTATATATGCGTTGTGGTATATTTAGCCACGCCCCTGAGTCTTCGTTACAAAGTTTTCAGTACTGTTGCAAACAGCGCTACAATGAGTGGGAATAGCTCCAACTGTTTATATGTATTTAATAATTTTAAAGTATGGCTAGGATATCACCCCCAAGGTAAAGTATTTAAAGTTGGCATTGTGGGCAAGTTTTTCCAACTGTTTAGAATTTTAAATGTGTTGATGAATCTTTTTTGCAATCTATGTTTTTAAAAGTACGAAAATAGTTCAAGATAACCTGTGTTCTTTGCCAGAACAAACTCAAATATATAAGAAAACTCAAATAATTGAAAATTATACTTCTTTCAGGTTGGTGAGCTCTTGAAAGATTGGCGACGTCTTAATGTTGCTATAACCAGAGCCAAACATAAACTGATTCTCCTGGGATGTGTGCCCTCACTAAACCGCTATCCTCCTTTGGAGAAGCTGCTTTGTCATCTAAACTCAGAAAAGTTAATATCCTTTTTGTTTTGTATATGGTCACATTTGATTGTGCTGTTGTGAGTAGTTTATTTATATATTTGTATAAATTAAAACTCAGTGTCTTGTGTTTTCCATGGGTATATTTCAAATATCTGATTGTACAAAAGAAGGAGAGAAAACAATTCACAGGAAGTAATTTTAAGCAAAAAGTGAAATAGTGAAGGTGATGGAGGAGGATAGTTTTTGAAGTGAGAAAGGGGGGAAAAAAGGGACTTGATCTGTTGCCCTAGGAACAAGGTGCATGTTTGCTAGAACGCATCTAGGAAAATTGGTTATCCCTCTGGTTCTTCTCACCCCAATTTATAACCTTATTTTTTATCTTGGACAAAGCATTATATTAAAAAATGGAGAATTATTCCTTGTCATATTGTAGATTATTTTTTATTTTTATTTATTTTTTTAAGATTGGCACCTGAGCTAACGACTGTTGCCAGTCCTTTTTTTTTTTAATTCTTCTCCCCAAATCCCCCCCAGTATATAGTTGTGTATTCTAGTTGTGAGTGCCTCTGGTTGTGCCATGTGGGATGCTGCCTCAGCATGGCTTGATGAGCAGTACCATGTCTGTGCCCAGGATCTGAACTGGCGAAATCCTGGGCTGCTGAAGCAGAGCGCACGAACTTAACCACTTGGCCACAGGGCCGCCCCCTAGCTTATTTTTTAAATCATCTTTTTAAAAAATTATATGAAGGTCTTAGGCTAAGATATGTAAACTTTATTGCTTAAGTACATTATTATCCATAGAATGCTATATTAAGTACATTATTATCCATAGAATGCTATAAAAAATCTTTATTATTTTTTAGCCGTCCTTTAAACCACTTTACAAAGTGTTAAATAAAAGTCATAAATGTTTTTATGTAATTAAATATTGTGTTAAATACGTATCTTCCTTAATTTATTTTACATCATCGATCTTCCATCAGCAGAACATGAAAGTCTTTGTCACATATTGGGTGATTTTCAAAGAAGATAAAGCACTGTTTTCCTTGCTTTTTTCATACTAGCATAGTGATCTCCTCTATTGCCTGTTATTTGTAATTTGGATATGCTGTAAAATCAGTGCCTGGTTAGACTGTGAAGATAACTTTTATCCCAAGGGTATGAAATGATGTACTCTGTTCAGAGTTCTAGTTTTTTGTTTTATTTTTTTGGGTATAATTTTGTTAAATATAAAGTTCTATCACATACGAAATTTAACACAATATTTTTTCAGTACAGGTATACCCCAAACTGTGAAAAGTCTAAATTTATAGTTACTATAAATGTTTTTGTGTGACCTAGAAAGAGTTTGATAAATTTTACCAGCTTTAAAGATGGATTAACTTTTGGATCTGAGGTTTAAACTTCTAAGTGTAAAATTTCAAGACTAATTTGATTTTGTAGACTTTTACCACATTTTATTTGAAAGATTAGGTAAAGAAAATGATTTATTTTTATCATTTAAGCACATTCTTGTGATGAGAACAAAGGTGTGATTCTTTTCTGTATTTTGAGGTCCCTGATCCAAAGGCCATTTTGCTGTTTTTTTCCTTTGACTTTTGCTTTCTGATATCAGCTATGTTTTCACTTTGAACCTAGTCATTTAAATTATTACTTATAAATTGATTATTTCCAATTAATTTATGATTCCCCTTAACTTCCCACTTGTTACTTTCCGTTTTCAATATTCTAGAGTAGATTTGATATAAAAGAAAATAATTCTTACTCTTTTTTTGAGAAGAAATTTTGTTTGCTGAATTGACAAATTTAAAAGGTATATCCCTGTTTTCACCTTTTCGCTTTCATATGTCCCTTTGTTTTGAGGGGCATTACTCACTTTTCCGTTTTTATGTAAGGATGTTTTGTAAAACAAAATTACCTCAAAGTGCTTAATGATGTATATGGTGACTGATTTTAACCTCAGTGTATCCATCTTCTGGGAGGATATCTCATTTCTCTCAGAGTTTTGTTTTTTGTTAATGAATGTTAAATATGCTAAAATTGTTGCTTCTACCTCACCTTTTTTTGAAAATTATTACTTGAAGTTTTAAAAAAAATTTACTTATATTTTTATTTTATTTTTTGTGTGTGGAAGATTGGCCCTGACTTAATATCTATGCCCGTCTCCCTCTATTTTATATGTGGGACACCTGCCACAGCATGGCTTGATAAGCAGTGTGTAGGTCTGTGCCCAGGATCTGAACTGGCGAACCCCGGGCAGCTGAAGTGGAGCACGCAAACTTCACTGCTGCACTACTGGGCCACCCCCTGTTACTTGAAGTTTTTAGTAAATAAATTGTTTTCTACTGTTAGAGCTTACTGTGTCAATTATTTCTATATAATAATTAAGTTCAGGGTTGACCAGCATTTTTTCCAGTAGTTACAAGTGAAATATTGATAATGCTCTAAATCTGAAACCAAGGAGTGTTGACATTATAAAGAGATTTGAAGGACACACAGGATGGAGGTGATCATGGAGAGACTATGGATCAAACAGGAAAAACTAGAAAGTTGCTGAGATAGGGCTTAAATATTGGTTAGATATCAGGAGGTTACATAACAGGAAGGAATCGAAGATAATTTTAGTTCCTGGGAGTGAGATGAATAAGAAAATTCTTTTGGTTTAGACAGTGGTTGCTTCTGAATTAGAGGTTTGTATGGCCTGTAAAGTCAAGTCCTGTGGATGAAGAACGTGAGGAGGAGTTCTCTGTTTCTTGTCATTTGGGAATCTGTCTTGATTACAAGATTCTAGTCACTTAATCATTTGAGAGTTAGGACTCATATGTCTAAGGTGCTGTAAGTTGGAGGCTTGGGGTGAGCTGTAAGTTAAACCAAGACTGGGCGCTCAAAGAGCTAACGGTGCGGGATAAGTAAGATATCGATGCCAAGGACTAAGACAGCAATAGTTTCCAATCACTGATGTTACTGGGCACTCACATTGTGCAGTTCCACATCAAAAGTACCATTAGCCTAGACAAGGTTTTCCTTATGCTGTAAAGCCAGGATGTGATGACACTAGCCATTCCAGTGGCCCCATTCCTGAATCAGTTCAGAGTTGCTGCCTCCTGACCTTTGCCTCTTGCTGCTTCTCCTGATTCCTTTCTTTTCCTCCTCACCTCTCATTCTCTAAAGGCAGGTCTTCCCCAAAGCTTTATGTTTGGTCTGGCCCTCTTTCTCCTTGGACAGTCACTGGCTTTAACCATCACCTGTGTGGCTGTTTACCAAATCTATACCCCATCCCATATGTCTGCTAGGTTCCAGTTCTAACTGTGTTCTACCTCATACCTTTAGAATCTTCTATGACGGACCCGGGGGATGAAGTCTTGTCTTTCCTGTCTGTCAGCTCTTGTATGGATATTAATTTGGCACATAATGAAAGATTTTTACATTGATTTTTTTTTGAACGTTAGTTTACTTTTATGATGAGCTTTAAAAAAATTATAAAAATTTTCAAATATACACAAAAGTAGAATAGTACAATGAACTCCTATATACCCATCACCATATTCAATAGAAGATTTTGCTGCAATTGTTTTCAACATCCTTTCTTTTTTTGCTTTGCTGAGATGTTTTAAAGCAAATTCTAGACATCATTTAATTTCACCCATACTTCAGTATGTGGTGAGCTTTTAAAAAATAGTATTTTGTTACATAATGATATTTGTAAAGTTAAAAACCTAGATTGTTAGCATTAGTAGATCAGAGTCAAAACAGATTAATCGTCTACTTTATTAATTGTAGTTTAAATATACATACTAAATTCCAATTCTGTTCAACACAAGGGGGCTAGAGTATTCAGCAAATATATACTTTGGAGCTTAAGAATATCTGCCTTGGGGCTGGCCCCGTGGCCAAGTAGTTAAGTTTGTGCGCTCCACTTTGGCGGCCCAGGGTTTCGCCACTTCTGACCCTGGGTGTGGACATGCCACCACTCATCAGGCCATGCTGAGGCAGCATCCCACGTAGTACAACCAGAAGGACCTACAACTACATATACACCTATCTGCTGGGGGCCTTCAGGGAGAAGAAGAAGAAGGAAAAAAAGGAAGATTGGCAACAGATGTTGGTTCAGGTGCCAATCTTTAAAAAAAAAAAAACAAAACTCCCTCAAAGGGAGAAATGTTTTTTGCTTTAGATAAAGTTGGTCTGTTGCTGAATTAAATTTCTTTCCTACTTGTTCCCCATAAAGCCCCTGGGGGAAAAGCTATCTAGGAAATAAAAACTCTTTTCCTTTGTTCTTATGGTTCTATAAAATAATTAAATATATACTTAATTTTATTTGCTTTTCTAAATGCACTTACACTACAAACTCTTCCTTTTTCACCCATCATATGCAGAGAAGAAAAATGAACAAGTCAGTTGTATTTCAACTGATTTGTCATGAGTTTTAGACTCCTTGAAACACTGTAAAAACTTCAGATATATTTGGAGATTATGAAAATGGAGGCTACTTTTGTACTGGTTCAAATTCTGCCTCTGTCACTTATTAGTTCTGTGACTTTGGGCAAGTTATTTAACCTTTCTGAGGTTATTTTCATCTGAAAAATGAAGATAATTCCTTCCTCATGGGGTGGTTTTGAAAATCAAATGAGACCTTGGCCCAGGAACTGACCTGCACATACATGCTCATGGATACAAGAGGGGTCATGGAAGATCAATGGTGAAAGGATAATGGGATAGTTGGCTATACATATGGGAAAAATGAAATTTGACCCCACCTCAAGCCAGTCACTAAAATCAATTCTGGGCGCAATAATAGGCCTAAATATGAAAGGCAAACCTATGTAACTCTCAAGAGAGTGTTTTCGTGACCTTGGGGTAGAGAGGAATTCTTAAGACACTAAAACATAAACCATAAATTCAACTACAAGAAAATTAAGAACTTATATTTAAAGTTCTCCATAAAGAGAAAATATTAGCCAGAAGATATTGGCAACACATAACCAACACGAAACTAGTATGCAGGATACTAAGTAAATTGTGCAAGCCAATAAGAGAAAGATAAGTCAACAGGAAAATAGGCTAAAAACTTGAACAGTTTCTTTGCAAAAGAAATTCCAAATAGTAAACATGGGGAAAGTGCTCAATGTCATTAGCAATGAGATAAATGCAAAATAAACCCACCATACAATCGCCTACTGACAAGATTGGCAAAAAAGGGAGAAATTCTCACAATTCCAAGGATCAGAATGGACATGGAGCAACAGGAAAACTATGCTGTTGACAGGAGTGTAAATTTTAAGAAGAGTTTTGAAAACAGCGTGGCATTATCTAATAAATTTAAAGAAAGGCACACTTGATTTCCAGTAATTCTAGTCTTAGTTATATGCCCTCCGGACTCTTCCATGTAGGCACCAGGATATATGTACAACTTGGAAACACCTCAACCTGGAAACTCCTCGTGGACATGGATGATGTTGAGCGAAGGAAACAAGGAACAAAATTGATAGTGTTATTTCATTTGTGAAAAGTTTATAAACAGGCAAGAATAAACTACACTGTTGAGGGGCACACACTTGTGTGGTAACAACACACAGAGAAGCAAGGAAATAATTCTTATTAAAGTCGGCACAGTATTTACCCGAGAGGACTGTGAGCGGTGGATGGGGCACGTCCTGGGGAGGATGGCTGTCCTGTGCCCTCCTGATCTGGTGCTAGTTACCCAGCTGTTCATTATGATTCTTTAAACTGTATATATTTTACACATTTTTATCCATATATGATTATCTCACAATTAGGAAAATTAAAAACCAAGAGACAAAACGTTATACTGGCCAAAGTGATGAAGTGAAAAACATCGCCCCATTTTCACGAAGTATCTTGGTCTATTTCCAGCCCCGTCACCGTCTTAACAATTGCTGATCTAATTAGGTAATAGCTCACTTTCCCAAACTGATTTAACTGAAAAACCTAGTATCATCTGACCATGAGGGGCTTTTTCCTCCCTGAAATGAGAAAACGCTAGCTTTACTGGTTAGTGAGACCGTTCCTCATTGCTTTTTATAAACCCAGTGTATTTATTTACCGGTTTAAAGGTCGTGATTTGGGCTGTCTAAATAGTTTCAGCAGATGTCTGCCCACTGTTAACTGTTTCAGATTTTCTAAACTCCTCGGTCCCCTACGAGTTGTGAAGACGAAAGGAAAGCGGTCAGGCGTGTGGGATCACATCCAGCCGGGTGTGTGGACGCAGACGTTCGCCCGGGCTCGCGTCCGCCTGGAAAGGCAGCTTTGGCGCTCAGGCGAAGCCCCCGGGGTCGCGCAGGGTCCGGCCGTCCGGCTCCTCACCCCCGAGGTCTCCTTCACGAGCCTGTCCTCCTTCCGGGCCGGCCGGACGCGGAGGGCTTGGGCAGGGCGGCTTTTTCTCCGGCCAGCAGAAGGCGCCGCGGCCCCCGCCCCACCCGCGGCGCCGCGGGACCGCCGGGCGCCCTCCCGCCGCCGGGAGCGCTGTGGGCCGCAGCGGGCCTCGTCGCTGACGCCGTGGCGGCCGCCGCGCGCCTGAAGGGAGCTGCTGGCGGGACCCAGGGCGTCCCCACCCGAGACCGCGCCGCCGCCGCCATGGGTAAGGGGAGCGGGCCGAGAGCGGACGCTGGGCCCCCGTCCTGGGCCGGAGGCCGCGGCCGGCCGAGGAGGACCGGTGGTGGTGGGCGCCGAGGCCGCCGGCTCGGAACTAGGGCCTGGGGCTGGGCCTGGGGCTGGGCGGGGGCAGTCCGGGACGCCAGGGCGCAGGGGGTCGCCATGGTAACGCGCGGCCGCCCCTCGTTCCCTCCCCCCGGCTCGGGTTCTGGGCCTGATGGCCGAGGGCTCGGGGTCCGACGGCTTCCAGGGAGCGAGGACAGGGCCGGCCGGGGTGCCGGCCCCGGGTCGGGGGAGCAGTCGGGGACGGGCGATGACTTTTCAGGTTTGGGGATGGCGGAGGGAAGACGCGCCTCAGGGTTTGGCCTGGGTGCCCGACGCCCAGGGCGGGAGAGGGGCCGCGATGTCGCGCAGGACCCCGGGTGAGCCCTTCGCGAGGGTCCTGGGGGCCCCCCGAGCCCTTTGGGCAGGCTTGCTGCGGGGAGGAAGGGAGGCCGGGAAGGGGTTCTGGGCCCCGGGAAGATGCGGGGCCTGGCCCTTGGCGTGGTGTGGGGGCCGCGATCCGGCAGAACACAGGCGCGAGCCGGGCGGGGCGCGGCCGGGGTGGAAAGGCCCCTGTGGGGGGCGGCTGCGGGTGCCCGGCGCTGCCCGGCCTCGGAGCGGCTGCAGACGCGCCCTTTGTCTCGTTGTCGCATCGCACGTTACGGATTGTGATGGGCACTGTTAAGAAAAATGAGAATTGCCGCAGGCTAAGAAATATCAAGTGGTTTCACCCCCCGAAAAAAGAGGGAGTCACTCCACGATGCAGATTTGAAGGAATGATGTGTGTGATTTTTCCCCCGGCCGGCTTGGTCATGGCAGCTGCGGTTGTTTGCGTTGTAAGTTGCTTAGGATTCAGTGTCAGGCTTCACGCCTAGCTGTCTGAGATCACAGCCGGAATACTAGATCATTGGGAACCCTGGACTTTTGTTCAGTGAAAGAAAAACAGACTCTGGGCTTACTTGGGCTAGTAAATTTGTCAGAGATTATGAAACGTTATACTAAGCGCTTCATTTTTCTGCACTTCATGTTGTCATCTGTGTTTGCTGAAAATATTCCTGCCAGTCACAATGACGAGAGTATGGGGAAGCATCTGAATTTTTAAGTAAACAGAGTAAAATTTGTGGGAAAGAAGAAAATATTTTTGTGAATTGAAAATGTAATTAAAAATCAGCTTTAAAAAAGGCATCTATTAACTTGGTATTCAGCTGAGTCAGGTGTGTGGAAGGACAGGGAACTTTAACATCAAACTGGATCTTGCTTTTATTTCCTCTGAGAAAATAAAGGCGTCATGCAATACAGAAGCACAGTTGGGATGAAAAAACAAGATAGGAAGAGGGTTAAAATGAATGAAAGAATTGAATGGCTTCTCCCGTTTCCCCCTATTTGTCAGTGTGTTTTTATTTACCTGTCATGTTTGTTATGGGTGATACTAGAATCTTAGAATTTTAACTACCTTTTATTTTATTGCCAGTTTATTCTGAACATTTTTTGCCTCGAAATTCCTCTCTGGACCGTCCCTGCTATCCATCTTTTGCATGAGACCCTTAAACATGTTGTCTGTTACTGCAAACTTATCTCCACAGAAGGTCATTAAAAAAAACTAAGCCTCCCTGAAGAGGTACCACGAAAGTAAAGCAAATACCAGAGAATAGCAGATTTGAGGGGTCTTGAGAATAACTCCAGAACTTTGGCTGGAGTGGGCATTCTCACGTTCTGTGGTGTGTGTGAGAGAGGCATAGAGAGAAGTTAGCTAGGGGCGTAGGTTAGTTAGGAAGTCCAGTTTGTCCACAAAGGAAAAACAAACCACTGTTGGCTTTCTAGGGGAGGGAAAGGGTTTGTATATTTTTCAGTGTCATGTCTTGCAAATGATGTCGGACTCCTTTCTTGTGCTTTCAGCTACAAAAGACCCCACAGCGGTAGAGAGAGCAAACTTGTTAAACATGGCGAAGCTGAGCATCAAAGGGCTCATTGAGTCTGCCCTCAGCTTTGGCCGCACTTTGGACTCTGACTACCCGCCCTTGCAGCAGTTCTTCGTTGTTATGGAGCATTGTCTGAAACACGGGCTTAAAGGTATCAGGAGACTGTTAACCCTTAACTTTAGAATTCTTCCCCTTCTGTCTGAAACAGCCTTAAAAATGTATTTTTTGAGGCCATAATTACTTTACATTTAAAAATACTGAGTAGCTTGGTTTTGGGAGAAAATATCCTACTTTATGTTTTCTAATGGATCATCTTCAGAAAATGCGAAGTTGTTAGTGTTTTGTGTAAAAAGCATATTTGACTTTAAAATTTTTTCAACATACTCTGAACAATTACAGAGTTATTTTAAAAATTTTAAGTTTTGTAATTCTGATATGAACTCTTGTTACTAGTTTGAGCCCTTTTAAACAAATACATTAAAATGGTTGATTGTTGAAATATAAACCTCCTTAGCACACAGGAATGGATCTAGAAAAATTGTCTTCTGGATTGAGTTGTAGAAATGTGAGCACTCCCTGAAAATGATGATAATGGTGGATATTGTATTCTATATAGTTCATATTGAATTATTATGTGCACATGTTCGTATCATATTTAGTTATTCAGTATACATTGTGTAACAACTGTTGTTTTACATATAATAACTACTTATAATAATAGTTGTTGGCAGTTTTCTTTCTAGTTCCTATGATCAGCAGCTGTGTAGAGGGCTGTGTGAGTAAGAGGTGTATACTAAGGTGACTATTATGAAGCAAAAGAAGCTTGGTTTCTTGTTGGTATACTAGGAGCCCACGTAAATTGGGAAGGCCTAGAGGTTCTGATTATGTTGTATGAAAGTGTGGGGGTAAATGCAAAAAGCAAAAGAAGAGATTTACCTAAACATGGTTTTCACAAAATGTACTTCAAACTGACAAGGAGCATCAAAATTTCAGAAACCCTATGTGATGTTCTTAATATACTCCTTTCTTTTTCTTTTTCTTTCTTTCTTTTTTTTTTTTGAGGAAGATCAGCCCTGAGCTAACTACTGCCAATCCTCCTCTTTTTGCTGAGGAAGACTGGCCCTGAGATAACATCCGTGCCCATCTTCCTCTACTTTATACGTGAGACGCCTACCACAGCATGGCTTTTTGCCAAGTGGTGCCATGTCCGCACCCGGGATCCAAACCAGCGAACCCTGGGCTGCCGAGAAGCAGAACGTGCACACTTAACCGCTGCGCCACCAGGCCGGCCCCTTCATTTAAAACGTTTCATTTATTTATTTTTATTGAGAAATAATTGACATACAACATTATATTAGTTTCAAGTGTACAACATAATGATGCGATATTTTTATATATTGCAAAATGATCACCACCAGTTTAGTTAACATCTATCACTTATATATTTACATTTTTTTTCTAATGATGAGAACTTTTAAGATCTCTCTTAGCAACTTTCAAATATACAATACAATATTAACTATAGTCATCATGCTGTACATTATATCCACCATGACTTATTTATGACTAGAAGTTTGTACAAAACTTTTGACCACCTTCACCCGTTTCATCCACCTCCACCCTCCACCTCTGGCAACCACCAATCTGTTCTCTGTATCTATGAATTCGGTTTTGTTTTGGTTTTTAGATTCCACTTTTTCTTTAATGACAAAATAATTTTTTCAAGTTATATAAATAGTAGTGAAATATACTCTTTTGGTATATGAATCAAACAACATGGAATCACATAGAGCAAAATATAAAGAGTTTCCCTTCATTCTCTTCCATTCATCTCCCTCAAGGAAATCCTTGTCATTCTTCTAGCTCTTTCCTGTTTCTTTTTTTCCTGTTACTCTAAATAGAATTTTGCCGTACGTATTATTCTGTGACTTTATTTTTTTTTTCAAAAAAACTTGATGGTATGGTTTGGAGATCTTTCCAGTTACATACTTTTTTTTTAACTTTTTATTAAGATTACGATAGTTTACAACCTTGTGAAATTTCAGTTGTACGTTATT
Source organism: Equus przewalskii (assembly GCF_037783145.1). Classification (NCBI taxonomy): domain Eukaryota; kingdom Metazoa; phylum Chordata; class Mammalia; order Perissodactyla; family Equidae; genus Equus; species Equus przewalskii. The sequence goes on along the minus strand of NC_091831.1, from coordinate 56,880,664 downwards.
GTTAGTCATGTTGTAGGTGCACCACTTCACCCTTTGTGCCCTCCCCCCACCCCCCTTTCCCCTGGCAACCACCAATCAATTCTCTTTGTCTCTAGGTTTAACTTCCACCTATGAGTGGAGTCATACAGAGTTCATCTTTCTCTGTCTGGCTTATTTCACTTAACATAATATCTTCAAGGTCCGTCAATGTTGTTGTGAATGGGACAATTTTGTCTTTTTTTACAGCTGAGTAGTATGCCATTGTATATATATATATATATACCATATCTTCTTTAGCCAATCATCAGTTGATGGGCATTTAGGTTGCTTCCACCTCTTGGCTATTGTAAATAATGCTGCAATGAACATAGGGGTACATAGGACTATTGGAATTGCTGATTTCAAGTTCTTTGGATAGATACCCAGTAGTGGGATGGTTGGGTCATAAGGTATTTCTATTTTTAATTTTTTGAGAAATCTCCATACTGTTTTCCATAATGGCTGCACCAGTTTGCATTCCCACCAACAGTGTATGAGGGTTCCTTTTTCTCCACAACTTCTCCAACATTTGTCACTTTTTGTTTTGGTTATTTTTGCCATTCTAACAGGTGTAAGGTGGTATCTTAGTGTAGTTTTGATTTGCATTTCCCTGATGATTAGTGATGATGAGCATCTTTTCATGTGCCTATTGGCCATCCATATATCTTCTTTGGAGAAATGTCTCTTCATGTCCCCTGCCCATTTTTCGATCGGGTTGTTTGATTTTTTGTTGTTGAGCTGTGTGAGTTCTTTATATATTATGGAGATTAACCCTTTGTCGGATAAATAACTTGTAAATATTTTTTCCCAATTAGTGGGTTGTTTTTTTGTTTCAATCCTGTTTTCCCTTGCCTTGAAGAAGCTCCTTAGTCTGATGAAGTCCCATTTGTTTATTCTTTCTATCATTTACATACTTTTTTTTTTAAAGATTTTATTTTTTTCCTTTTTTCTCCCCAAAGCCCCGTGGTACATAGTTGTATATTCTTCGTTGTGAGTCCTTCTAGTTGTGGTATGTGGGACGCTGCCTCAGCATGGTTCAATGAGCAGTGCCATGTCCCCACCCAGGATTCGAACCAACGAAACACTGGGCCGCCTGCAGCGGAGCGTGCGAACTTAACCACTTGGCCACAGGGCCAGCCCCTCATTTACATACATTTTTAATGGCTATATAATATTTCATGGTATATGTATACCATAACTATTCTCTTAATGTACTCTTAGGTTGTTTCTAACTTTTCACTATTTAATTGTCCTGTAAGAACATCTTTGGGTATATATATTTCTGGACACATGCTAGAAGTTCTTTAGGACTTTTAGGAGTAGAATTCCTGGGTCAAAGGATATAGGCAACTGGCTTCTATGAAGGCTTCACTGATTTATCAAACAACAGCGAATGTGAGTGTTTCCCAGATTTTTGCCTACTCTTGATGTTATCAGTGTATAAATACTTCTTTTAATACATCAGGAAGTCACCACTCTGAGCTCAGGCCTTGAGTTTTAATTTGATTTTTGAAAAACTTCCTTTTTATTTTTTAAAAATAGCAGTGACATAGATCTTTATTTTCCCCCACCCTGCTGAAATGGAATTTGTCAAATGATGGCCAAAATAGTTAAATTTTAAATTCTTTTCTGAATTTATTTTCCTTTACTTCACAGAATATCATGAAGCATGTCCTAATAGTCGTTGCTTATCTTGATGAATCATTATAAAGCTGCTTTTTGCTGACTGATTTTCTCCCCCAAGGAAAAATTGCCAATCTTGCTGGTTGTCCTTGGGTGGTGCATATGATAGGCACGCTGGATCTGCAGGAGATCTGGTCGGTATTAAAAAAGAATTATATAGTGATTTCATGGTTTTATATTACCCAAATCTCAGAATAAAGTAAAAGGAAAAGTAAAGATACAATTTTTCAGGTTTAAAAGTAAAATAACTTTTTATTTGTCCTTGGTTTATGTAATAAACTGATAAAGACCAACATGCTATGGCTGCCAGCCTTTTTATTTTGGTACTGGTAAAGAATGAGCTCAGTTGCTTTTTATTTTAATTACCTGCTGCATATTTCTGATATGGAAGAATGGCCAAGATGCATATTTCCGATGGGAACAATATCACAATCCTGATGAGCAGGGCTGTGTTGTGATAAGACAGCAAAGGTCTCTGAAGAATTGTATATTGTTAGAAATGGTGAAACTAAATATTTAAAAAGAAGTTGCTTCAATTTTATATGTTGAAGTTGTATGCATTACATTTTCTTTTTTCAGTAAGAAAATCATTTTTGAGTTATAACAAAACTATCTGGGGCCCTTTGGAACTGGTGGAGAAGCTGTACCCAGAAGCAGAGGAAATAGGAGCCAGTGTCCGGGATTTACCTGGTCTTAAGTAAGTAACCTTATTACTTGTTCACCCCTAACCACAGAAGTGTGTTTACTTTGTTATCGTGTTTCAGCCTTAAGTAGCCTTCTTCCTTTCTCTCCTGATAAAATTCTGTTTGTTCTTTATGGCTCAGCTCAAATTTCATCTTCTTTGTGAAGTTTTTCTTAGCCTCTTGTAAGAATTAACCGCTCTTTCTTTTATATTCTTTGTGATATATTCACTCCTTTATTATATCACTTACTTCAATTCTGCATTGTATTGTAAGAAATTGCAAGTCCCTTTAAGATAGGATGTATCAATTACGCATTTCCGTTTTCTGAGTGTTAAGCTCCTTTCCAGTAGTAGACACTAGGAGTCAGGAACTATTTATTAATGACTGATGTATGCTAAATCCAGGACAAGGGCTGAAGAGATTTGAGTTCTCAGATAAGCCATTTATATATCATAGGACTTGTGCAGATTACTTTTCTTCCTCTGAAAATTGGGACTTACAGTGTCACCTGCCTGTTTCAATACAAAAATTTACATGAAATGTCCTAAAAGCTGAATATTCTAGCTAATAACTCTTGAAAATTTTTGCAGGTATAAGTGTTGTTAAGGCTAAGTTCTTATGCTCTTCAGGGTACGATTAAGATGTAAGAACTCCCTTTAGTTTATCTTAATTCTTGTGAATGAGATAACTTTTTTGAAATTTTTAATGTTTTTTTCTTTCCTTTTTCTCCCCAAAGCCCCCCGGTACATAGTTGTATATTCTTTGTTGTGGGTCCTTCTAGTTGTGGCATGTGGGACGCTGCCTCTGCGTGGTGTGATGAGCAGTGCCATGTCCCCGCCCAGGATTCGAACCAACGAAACACTGGGCCGCCTGCAGCGGAGCGCGCGAACTTAACCACTCGGCCACGGGGCCAGCCCCGAGATAACTTTTTTTATGCTTTTTTTCTGTTAGATTATCAGTTTGCTTTCTCTTAGATAGCTTTACAATTTAGGATCTTATATGTTGTAGGGAATATGGTAGTGTTTTCCGGCTGTTATCACAACATCCAAATGTTTGCAAGTTGTACTTTATTGAGTGATAAGTAAATGGCTACTATTTGTTGAGCACTGTATCAGGGTAATAATTCTTTTACATGAATTATCTCATTTTGTGCTTAAATCAATCTTATAGGGTAGAGATTATTATAATAATTGTATAGATTTGAAAAATAAAGATCAGAGAAGTTATGGTTAATAAGTGGCAGAGCCAGGATTCAAATCCAGTTTTTAAAGTTAAATAGCAAGTGATATTCACACTTGATGTTTCTTATAATGGTATATGAGGTGTAGTGATTTTTAGGAAATACAGAGAAAAAAGGGAATTTCAATACTTAAAAAGAGAAATATAAGATTTAGTTTCATTTTAATATGAAAATACATGCTCCTAATGTTTTTAAAAAGCCAAACTCTACAAAAGTAAAAAATGTTTTCTGAAGAATGGTATCCATTAAAAAGCTAAGCCATGAGAAATTCATTAGCTGTTAGAAGTGAAGATTAAGTTTCCTCGCATACCACCTGCGAAAATGTTCTCTGCATAAGAAAATGTAAAAGTCTGAATGATATCTTTCTCTTTAAAAAATCACACATATTCTTTAAAACTGCTTTTATTTTTATGAAATGAGAGGACTTGGATGAGAACGGTATGAGATTTAATTTTTTAAGGACAACTGGATAAAAGAAACATTTGAAAAATAGCAAGCAGCCCTGTGGTTTCTCTCTAATTAATCATCAGCTTGGTACCTTCTTAGCTTTGTTATGATTTTTAAAATTCAGATATAATGTCAGTTACCTTTTGAAGGCGTTATACTACCTTATTGATGCGCTTTGCATATTCATTTTTAGAGGGCTAAGCCCATTCTGACAAAATGTTTCTGTAGAAATATCCTCACTATTCAGAGAGTCGTTTCTTCAAGGCCTGAAATGATATCTGGATGTCCTACAGGTGCAGATTTACCTTAGAGACTCAAATAGCTCCCAGGGATTAGTTTTGCATGCTCAAAGAGCTGGCCTAACACTGTGGAAACGAAGACAAAACCATGATTAATGGCCTTTTTTCTTTATTAATATGTACCTCAACAGAGATAGAACATGTAGTCTATAATCTTTGGGCTGGAGCTGTTTTCTCACCAATTTATTTTGCTTTTTAGGACCCCCCTGGGTCGTGCAAGAGCATGGCTTCGATTAGCCCTCATGCAAAAAAAAATGGCTGATTACCTGCGTTGCTTAATTATTCAAAGAGATCTCTTGAGGTTTGTACCACTAAATCATGTTCCTTTTCACTTTTTATTTCTTTTACATCCTGTCTTCCAAAAAGGATTGAAGATGTGGTACAAAAGCATGCATGAAATACAATAAGATGGCAAAAATACAAGGAGGAGCAAAATTAGAGAGAAAAGCATGATGGGGACAACATGGATCAGGAACTAGCCTACAAATGAATACCATAAGCTTTTTGTTGGCCGATAAGGGAGAAATTTGTATGTTGTATTTCTAAGTTAGTTTCTTCTTTTTCTAAATTAAAGTTAATTCTGTGAATAAAAATTTGTTTTGGAATTTGGGGTTTTAATTCAAGAGGTTTCTTTTTAGATCTTGAATGCCCAAACTACTACTTCGAATGTATTGTGGGCACTTTTTAATCTGTCAGTTTAAATTGAAGGACGAATGTTTTAAGACAGACTTTCAAAGCAAGGTGATCAGTCCTCAAAGGGAGTGGACCTATGGCAGCCCCTCCATCTGCCCTTGTTCTCTTAGCGGGCCTCTCTGATGGTCTGCAGAATTTAGTCATTTTTGTTTTACTTGTGACTCTGGTTGTACATCTTGGTTTTTCTGTCTTTCAATGAGAATGACCATAATTTAAGCACCTGCAATTTCTCAATATTCTGAAGATAATTAAAGTGATTAAATAATATACATGGGACTTCTTGAGGAAGGCATGAGACAGTGATAACTAGGTCTCTGAATGTATCTCTGACAATATAAATTGTCAAGTTTTAGTTTTTAGACCATCCTGTTTCTTTCACAAGTCTTGTTTGAACATTTTTTAGAATATAGATATCCACATGTATCTTTAATTGATGGTTATCTATTAAGAACACTTGCAATACACATATCAAATACATTGAATTGAACATGGGTTTTGAAATCTTTAATATGTTCATTTCCCCACCTTAGTCTTTATTTCAAGGGTCTTAAAGCCTGGGATTAAAAATTCAACTCTAATAAAAATATTGTAATCAGAACAGCGACAGGACAGTCACTACGTCTTCTGAAAGTCACAAACATTCCAGGCCTCAGTAATCGTCTTTTTCTTTTGATCTCTCTTTGCCTCTCTTTTCTGTCTCTCAAAATTCCTTTTTCTCTTTTATCTCCTTCAGTCCCTTTCTTTTTACATTTTCTGTATAGACATCTAAATTTCAAAAAAAATTTTTTTTTTGAGGAAGATTAGCCCTGAGCTAACATCTGCTGTCAATCCTCCTCTTTTTGCTGAGGAAGACTGGCCCTGAGCTAACACCCGTGCCCATCTTCCTCTACTTTATATGTGGGACGCCTGCCACAGCATGGCTTGCCAAGCGGTGCCTTGTCCGCACCCAGGATCCGAACCAGTGAACCCTGGGCTGCCGAAGCGGAACGTGTGCACTTAACCACTGCGCCACTGGGCCAGCCCCTAAATTTCAAAGTTTTTAAGGTATTCACATATAGAAGGCTAGTTTGAAGATAGCTAATTTATATTGGTTCCATGTTTATTATAAGGTGCTGAGATTTTAAAATTTAGATTTTGAAGTAAATTTGTAATTTAAGGTTTTTATTTTCATTTTCACAGTGAATTCTATGAGTATCATGCACTAATGATGGAAGAAGAAGGAGCAGTAATTGTTGGGCTGCTGGTTGGCCTGAATGTGATAGATGCTAATCTGTGTGTAAAGGGAGAGGATTTAGACTCACAAGTAAGTGGAAGTGACTAGTACCAACTGCGGAGTATTTTCAGTTTGCACTGTTCCTCCTTGATCCAGGTATTGCTCTAAGTTGTAAACAGTGCGGTTACACAGTAAAGAAAAGTTAAGAATGAAATTCAGTTGCACGTTAAAGCTACTTCTAATATTTCTCCCCTTTAAATAAAAGTAACTGTTTCTTTCAGGTTGGAGTGATTGATTTTTCCATGTATTTAAAGAATGAAGAAGATATTGGAAATAAAGAAAGGTGTGATTTCATAAGTTATTTCATATGTTGTATTTTTTATGTAGCTCTTTACAAATCAGTATGAGGTCCATCTATTTACATGGTTTTATTTCCTTTTCTTGTGTGTAGTTCCTACTTTGTTTTATTGTCACCTCCATTTACAAGCTTTTCAAAGCAAACATCAATTAGAAGAAGAAAGCTTAAGTGTGAATATTACTTTTGGTCATACCTTTAGTTCCTGAGACCTGTTTTAATATAGTCAGCTGTGTTTTGTGATAAAAGGAATGAAAGCTTATTATTCACAAGCTTAGAAATGCTGATTTATTTCTAGATCTCCTTGTGTTTAAATTTAAAATATATTTATTCCAACTACTAAAAAGAAAGGATAAGTATGTGACATGATAGAGGTGCTATTTATTGCTACAATGGCAATCATATCACATTATATAAATGTATCCAGTTAACATGTACACCTTAAATTTACACAATGTTATATGTCAAGTATATTTCAATAAAAATAATCATAGATACAAAAAAAATTTTTAAATATACAAATGATATTGTTAAGTCTAGTATTAGCTAGTAATTTACTTAACAAAGGTTATAGTTATTTAGTACAGAGCTTACTGCTACATGATTATAAAGATTCTTGAATTTTATTTTAAAGGCAAGATAATGTTATTTTACCATTATGATTTTAAAACAATTTTAGATGATTTAGAAGTTTTTTTTATTTTGGCACCCAATAAATGCCTTTCCAACTAACACAAAGCTACTTTCCCCCTCTCTAGGAATGTTCAAATTGCTGCCATATTAGACCAGAAGAATTATGTTGAAGAATTAAATAGACAACTGAAGTAAGTATTATGGACACTTGGATACTTAGTACATTTATGACTGTTGTCTTAGGGTTTTTTTTTTTTCTATTCAGGTCAGCTTAACCTTTTCCTTTTTTCTAAGCATCTTTGAGAAGGGGTTGAGGGGACAGAGAGAGAATAGAAATTAAGAATACAGAGAATTATTGGAGATAATTTATTTTCAGCAGAAAATGAGAGTCAAATTTTTTTTTCTAACTGTTTATTGAACAACTGCTAGGCTCTTAGAACAGAAAGGTGCACAAACCATGATCTTTGCCCTGAATTAGCTCCTAGTCTAGTGAAAAGATAGGTATGTAAAAAATAACTACAGTAGAATTCATAAATGCCATGATTGGGGTTAAGGTGCCACGGGATCACACAGAAGAAAGCATTTTAGAGAGTCAGATTTTTAAATTGAATCTTCAGAGAATTTAAAAATAGTATTTCACACTTATCCTTGTACTCTTGAGAGAAAAGGTTAGATAGGGTGGAAGTTTATATCATTTTGATGATGCAAGAATTCATTTTTCCTACTTCAGAGAGCTTCATGGGTAAATGTGGCTGTCTTCTATGGTGGAAGTTTTCTCCTTACAGTGTCACCCAGTCATTGAAACTGTCAGTGAATACTCTCTCTGGGAAGAATTTCTGAGATCTGTATGTAAAATAGTGTAGTGCAGTTTTGTCTAATAGAAATATGTGATTCACATACGTAATTAAAAATTTCTAGTAACCACATTAAAAAGATAAAAAAGAAACAGATTAAATTAATTAAAAAATATACTTCCTTTAACCCAATATACCCAAAATATTATCAGTTCAACATGTAATCAATGTAAAAATTATGTTTTTCTTTCTTTTCTTTTTTGCTGAGGAAGATTCACCCTGAGCTAACATCCACTGCCAATCTTTTTTTGTTTTTCACTTGAGGAAGATGAGCCCTGAGCTAACATCTGTGCCAATATGCTTCTACTTTGCATGTGGCTTGCCACCACAGCATGGCTGACAAATGCAGTAGGTCTGTGTGTGGGATCTGAACCCTCGAACCCGGGCCACTGAAGCAGAGTGTGTGAAACTTTAACCATTAGGCCATGGGGCCAGACCCTAAATATTAATGAGATATTTTATATTCTTTTTTTTGTACTGTCTTCAAAATTCAATGTGTATTTTACATTTAACAGCACATTTCAGTTTGGACTAGACACATTGTAAGCACTTATTAGTGGCCACATGTGACTTGTGACTACCATACTAGATAGCATAGGTATAATGAGTAATATTTGCTACATAGGTAAGAAATGGACTGTTCTCATTAATTAAAATGAATAGTTAGCAAAAATGGCTATCTCTGGGTGATGGGATAATGAATAATTTTCACTTTCTTTATACTTTTCTGTATTTTCTGAGTTCCACTCAAACACGTATTACAATCAGAAAATACAATTAAACATTTTCCCATTTTAGTAAAAGAAATTAATAAGTCATAACTCCTGCTTTCCCTCTGAAATTGGAGAGATAAGAGAGATCTTGTATCAGTGTCTTTTTTTTTTTTAATGATGGAGTGTTAATAATAGATTTCAGGGCCCAGCCTGGTGATATAGTAGTTAAATTTGCGCACTCTGCTTCGGTGGTCTGGGGTTCGCAGGTGCTGTCGTGGCATCCCATGTACAAAATAGAGGAAGATTGCCACGGATGTTAGCTCAGTGACAGTCTTCCTCAAGCAAAAAGAGGAAGATTGGCAACAGATGTTAGCTATGGGCCAGTCTTCCTCACCAAAAAAAAAAAAAAAACAAAAACTTAGGAAATATGTGTATATATGTATATTTTGTAATTTGTATTCCGAGATTGTATTTCTAAATGCAACCTTATGTTGCTTATTTATTTACTTTTAAACTTTTATTCACTTTTGGGGAACAGATAATATATTCACATGGTTTAAACTTCAAAAGAAACATAAAATAAAAAATCTCCCTCCCAGATCTCCCACCATCTGATTTCCTTCTTCGGGAGTAGTTAATATACTAGGTTCCTGTGTGCCTCCAGAGATACTTTATGCAAATAAACAAGAAGATGCATCATATTCTTATATTTCTCAGCTTCTCCTCAGTCTTGTGCACATAAAGTTTCATACTTCTTTCACTATTCTGAACTTTACTGTTTTTACTGAACAGTTTATCTTAGAGTCTATCCCATTTGGTTCAAAAGAGGTTTTTTATTCTCTTTTGAATTATGTATATTAATCAGTTACAGCAATACTGTGTCTTACTTTTGTATATTTTATGTATTAAAATGTTTCCTTGCTTTTCCTAATTAGAAAGTAGTTCTTGTACATTTAGAATATTTCAAAAGTGGAAAACAGAATTAGAAAAAATAGAACTCCCTTATTGTCTTTTACTCAAAGAAAATCACTGTTGAGGGATTATTGTTTTCAAAAGTGCTTTTTTGATGATTATTTTATTGATTCTTACATGAAGGTAGGGCAAATATTATTGTCTCATTTTATAGATAAGGAAACTGAAGCTCTGAAAGGTTTTACAACTTTCAAGGTGACACAGTTAGGAAGTAGAAAAGCAGGAACTATAACCTTGGTCTTCCATCTCCTAGTCCTGTACTTGTTATGATCTCACCATCAAGGTACCCTGGTGCTGTTTGAAAAACTCAAGTTGTCTACCTAAGAATGATTATATTTAAAAAATGATTTAATATGAATGGAAAACATTTTTCTTGTTTCACCAGTTAAACTAAAATACTAATCCTGTTCCTGAGGCTGGTATAAAATTTGTTGAATCTGTTATAGGTTTTACTATAATGTATACAACATATTACATTTTATTAGATAAAATTTGAAATGGTAGAATCAAGCAGGCCTTGAAAAACAGACTCAGTAAAATGTACAATAATGTCCAGTCTTGATCAATTTAAGCAAAAATGCAAAAAGCAAGTGTGTTTATGTGGTGTAAGCTAACTGTCTTTTTTGGGGGGTGGGGGGTGAGGAAGATTGGCCCTGAGCTAACATCTGTTGCCAATCTTCCTCTTTTTGCTTGAGGAAGATTGTCGCTGAGCTAACATCTATGCCAGTCTTCCTCTATTTTGTATGTGGGACATTGCCACAGTGTGGCTTGATGAGTAATGTGTAGGTCCGCACCCGGGATTGGAACACACGAATCCTGGGCCACTGAAGCAGAGTGTGCAAACTTAACCACTACACCACCAGGCCAGTCCCCTAACTTTTGACTGTATCTTTCAAAGACAGGGTGTTTGTTTAGTTGCAGGCTGACTTGGTACCTGATGTTGGGTATCTCCTATTCACATTTCTCAAACCATGGGTGACTCTGGAGGTTTTTAAGTTTTTTTGAAAGTGGAGGGGGAAACAGGAATGAGGTTGTGTTGAAGACTACTGTTTATAAGCTTCATTAAGCCACTTAATTATAAAGTGGACATTTAAAGTTTATTCTCTAAAAAATAATTTTAAATTTAGTTTTAACAATATTTACTAATCTTTATGTGGAATTTCCATTCCTAAAAGTTAAGTGTAAGAAGGACCGTTAAGAACACAACAAAAAGTAATGAGCAGCATCAAATGGAATTTCAATAGAAATATTCATTCTCTTGCTATGGTCTTTATTTCTCTCCTAGCCAAATCAAGTTATCCAACTAAATAAAATTTCCCACACTCAAAAATTCAGATAGGGGCCAGCCCAGTGGCACAGCGATTAAGTTCACATGTTCCACTTTTCAGCAGCCCGGGGTTTGCTGGTTCAGATCCCGGGTGCGGACATGGCACCACTTGGCAAGCCATGCTGTGGTAGGCGTCCCACATACAAAGTGGAGGAAGATGGGCACGGGTGTTAGCTCAGGGCCAGTCTTCCTCAGCAAAAACAGGTGGATTGGCAGCAGATGTTAGCTCAGGGCTAATCTTCCTTAAAAAAAAAAAAAATTCAGATAGTACAGTCAACATAATGAGTCCAGGATAACATACTTTTTCTTGCCTTTGTGAGTTTGCATGATTTTGAATGAGTTTTTCTTTATTACTTTCAGCAGCACAGTCAGCAGTCTCCATTCAAGAGTTGACTCATTAGAAAAGTCAAATACTAAGCTGATTGAAGAGGTATTGTCACCCAGCCGTGGATAATTGTCTGTTACTTACCTAGTATTTATGATCTTTTTCCATTTTAAGTATGAATGCGTTAAACACACACACATTTTCATCATTATCACGGACACTTGTAATATAGTTGTAAATGATGATTTTAAGTTCTAGAGAAACCATATATCCTCAGGCAAATTCTTAGGTGAGTCTCTGGATCGTTTGAGATAGTCAACTTCTAAATGAGCCCCAAAGATGAAACTCATACAAACTCTTCTATTTATAAGCTGTGATTCTCATTTTTAAATCTGGATGACTTGTATTTAGATAGTGGAATCACCTGTAGTTAGAAATTCCTGTTAAAATGATACTGTCCTTCTTTTTCCACTGTTCAGATTACTTTTCTTTACAGGCATCACTGCATGATTTTGTCTATCCTTTCTCCACATTTCCATGTGTATAACTCATTCCATGTGCTCTGGTTTCCTGCATTGTCAAAGTGGCTATCTGGTGGTCCCAGAACCAGAAATTTATCTCAGCTCTTTTTTTAATAGTATTTGTAAAGTTACTTTTAAGATGAATTTTTCAAAAAATCTGTCAAACCACAGAATCATTGCTTTCTATTTTAAGAATTATTTAGACTAGAAGAAGAAATCTGTTACTAGTGCTATGACCCGTATTTTCCATGTTAGTTAAAATTCTTATTTCTTTTTCTTTCTTTCTTTCTTTTTTTTTTTTGGTGAGGAACTTTGGCCCTGAGCTAACATCTGTTGCCAGTCTTCCTCTACTTTGTTTACGGGATGCTGCCACAGCATGGCTTGACGAGTGGTGTGTAGGTCGGTGCCCAGGACCCAAACCTGCAAACCCTGGGCCACCAAAGCAGAGCACGCAAACTTAACCCCTATGCCACCAGGCTGGCCCTTAAAATTCTTATTTCTTTTAGAATAATTTTGGCCTAATTTTTCCAAACCAGGGAGCACATGATTGTTTACATGATTGCAGTTAAGAATGCATCTTCATTTTGTTAGCTTGGGACCATTTGATAGTTTGATAGATTGGGACCATTTAGAGAGAGCTGCTCACTAGTTTGTGACTCTTCTTTGCCTTAGTTGCCCTGTGAAGTTCAAGTTGTATTCCTGACGAAGTGTTCAGAAATTTATTTGCAAGCCAGCATTGGGGAGCGGTCCCTGCTTTCCTTTCCTAGGATCCTTCTTTTCATTCTGGGCCTCAGAGCCAAGCCACTTAGTCATTTTATATTTAACTCTGATGATGAGAGCTGTTTCATATTGGTGATGGTCTCTCACTGTTCCCAGATTTGACAGGGTATTCTATTTGGTTATCATGGATGTCTGTGTTACATTTTCAATGATAGCACAACCTTCTTTCCTTATAGATGATTTTATCTTTGCATGATTCTTTAGTCTTCTTCTTTAATGCATAATTCTTTGTACATTACTCAGGCATTTAGCATTCAAGACATACTGTAAATCAGATAAGCATCATATGTTTTGACTAACATAATGTGTTGCAACTTACGAAGGGAAATAGTGGAAATAGTATAATTTCTTTAATTGGTATCTTGGGATAATAGAAGCACATTTTTCTTCTGAAAATTTCTGTAGATATGAAAGGCATTTTGCTAGTTTTTGGATTTTATTTTGTATTGTTTGTAGCCGTGAACATAACCGGTAAACCAAGTATAAATAAAAAAGTTTAAAATCTTTTTTCTTGCCCCTCTTTCATAATTTTTAGTTAGCAATAGCAAAGAATAATATCATTAAACTCCAAGAAGAAAATCATCAATTACGAAGTGAAAATAAATTGATTTTAATGAAAACACAGCAGCACCTAGAGGTAGGTATAGACTGGTTGCAAACAGACTGTCTTGTCTCAGAAATTGCCACTTTTGGGGACTTTTGTGTAAACTGGCTATTTCTTTGCTGTATTAAGTAGTGATTATAGAATAAAAAGTTTTATGTTTTCTTCCTAGGTTACCAAAGTGGATGTGGAAGCTGAGCTTCAAACATACAAGCATTCTCGGCAGGGCCTGGATGACATGTACAATGAGGCGAGAAGGCAGCTGCGAGATGAATCTCAGTTACGACAGGTAGATCATATTAAAGTTACATTAGCAAAAATAATAATGATAATTTACCTTTACGCAAGCACCACTTAAAATCTCTTTCGGCCTTATCTTCCTTGGTGGGATAGCAATCCCATCCCCTAATACCCTCAAATTCTTTAAGCTCCCACCATATCAGTGTTTTTTAAACAGTATTCTTGAACAGTGTTAAAATCTATGTTTGTGAAATGAATTGATTGTTACCAGCATTACAAAAGATGAAGTAGCATAGAATGATGTATTCAAATATTAATAAAATCATATTTAAAATTAACATTTTTTTAACCTATTAAATTGTGAAGTATAATACCTTCAGAAGAGTACACACGTGTAGCTTAATGGATTATAACATAAATACCTGTGTAACCACCACCCAGGTCAAGAAGCAAGTACTGCCAGCCTTTCCACCCCTTGTGCTGTTTGTCTTTAATGTTGGGAAACCTTTTTCCCTTCTGATGTAAAAGTCTTTAAGGGAAGAAATTAAAATTGTTTCTGAAATGGGATTTTTGAGTTATCTGTCGCCTTCGCTTGTATGGACTGTTTTTTGTTTAAGGGAAATTAATACTGAGTTTTTGAGGAATAAAAATATTAATTCTTGTACCAAGAGAATAGTGATATTTAGCAGAATCTAGAAAATGCTTTCATTTTAGCAAAATATGCATTTGAAAATATTTAGAATGTTATGTTGTTATAGGACCTGGTTTATTCCCTTTTGTGGGGCCTATAACTCAAAAGGTGTAGTCTACATGTTGAATAGAAACTCTTTCTTGATCTCATTAACTGTTTTGTATCTGATTTTGACATTCTGAAGTGGCGTATGAATTGAGGATGTGTTGAAATTGCAGGATGTGGAGAATGAGCTAGCAGTACAAGTTAGTATGAAACATGAGATTGAACTTGCCATGAAGTTGTTGGAGAAAGACATCCATGAGAAACAAGATACTCTGATAGGCCTTCGACAACAACTAGAGGAAGTTAAAGCAATTAACATAGAGATGTATCAAAAGTTGCAGGTAAGGAATGTTCTTAAACTCTTGGAATTTCTTGTTATATAATTTGTATAAAGAATTTAGTTTTTAAGAGATGAGCCATTTTAACTGTGCCATATTGGTAATAAAAACCAGTGACTTAGGGGGCCGGTCCCCTGACTGAGTGGTTGTTTGTGTGCTCCACTTCGGTGGCCCGGGGTTTTGCTGGTTTGGTTCCTGGGTGTGGTTGTGGACTGCTCATCAGGCCATGCTGAGGTGGCGTCCCACATAGCACAACCAGAAGGACCTACAACTAGAATATATACCTATGTGCTGGGGGGCTTTGGGGAGAAGAAGAAGAAAGAAAAAAAAAGAAGATTGCAACAGATGTTAGCTCAGGTGCCAATATTTGAAAAATAGATAAAGAAATAAAAATAAGTAAAAAACCAGTGACTTTTTTTCGAAATGGAAGCTTAAGAAATGTAGCAATGAAAAAGGTGTCAGGGCTAGCCCCAGTGGCCTAGTGGTTAAGTTTCGGGCACTCCACTTTAGCAACCTGGGTTTGGATCCCAGGTGCAGACCTACACCACTTTTCTGTTAGTGACCTTGTTGTGGCGGTGGCTCACATAAAAGAAAAAAGAGGAAGATTGGCAACAAATATTAGCTCAGAGCAAATCCTCCTCAGCAAAAAAAGAGAGAGAGAGAAGAAAAGAAAAAGGTATCAAAGAGCAAATAAAAAAATCACCAAATTAGTTTTTTTGTTTTTTGGAGGGTTTGTTGGTGAGAAAGATTCACCCTGAGCCAACATCCATTGCCATCTTCCTCTTTTTTTGGCTTGAGGAAGACCAGTGCTGAGCTAACATCTGTGCCAGTCTTCCTCTATTTTGTATGTTGGATGCCTCCACAGCATGGCTGATGAGTTGAGTAGGTCTGCACCTGGGATCCAGATACACGAACCTGGGCCACCAAAGCAGAGCACAAGGACCTCCAAATGCTGGGCCATGGGGCCAGCCCCCAAGTTAGTTTCTTAATGTTTCTTAACATTATTATTATTCTTAATGTTTCTTAATGTATCTTAATATGAAGATAAAATCTTTTGGGAAAAGTCAATCTAAATATGCAAGACATTTTTTGTGAACTTCTTTATACAGTATAATCCTGCGAAAGATTTAATTTCGACTGAAATGCTTTACTGTAATAATTGTTATGAATTTTCTAATAAAGTGACATTGCTGTTAAATAGACTTGTTGCCAAAAGCCCTTTACAGTTTAATTTGAGAAACAGCATATTTTAACAGAGTTTATTCTGTTGTCTTCCAAAAACATTGAGGGCCGAGTGGTTTGTTTTCTTTATTACATTTTAAATGAAGGCTAGTAGTGCTACTGCCTTTATGTCGTATAAGTATTTTAATCTACCCATTAACTCTGCTCACTTTCAAAGTAACAACCCCATAGAAAAATGGTGTAAAAAACTTATAAATATTCAGGCTTGAAAATCAAAACCTCTACAGTTTTTATGTTTTTCTAAATAGGGTTCTGAGGATGGTTTGAAAGAAAAAAATGAAATAATTGCCCGACTAGAGGAAAAAACCAATAAAATTACGGCAGCCATGAGGCAGCTGGAGCAAAGGTACAGCATTTCCAGTCTTAGTTTCTTCTTTTCCTTTCTTTTCTCCTTTTATTTATTCAGCTTTGACACCTGCCACAAAAACCATCAGGAAAATTTAGATTAGGTCATGGTTTGTTTTTTTTAAGCCCAGCAGAATTTTGCCTTTTTTGTTTTGGTTGTTGCATGGAATCAAGTTGCTTTATATTAGGCTGATTCATTTGAACTTACCATTTTGTAGATTTTTGTAAAAGGCCTAATATCAGCAATTTCATGTGGTTCAATATATTACATAAAACAAATACACAAACAAAAACCTCGAGAAAATGAAAAATGAACAAAATCATGGTGGAATTATCCCTGATTGATCTCCATGCATATTGATTGTCATATCCTTTGTCATTCACCATCTCTTTATTTGAAATCAAGCTTTCTGAAGTTGGCAGTTTAGTTGTGTTTCTTTGAGCTAGGATCCTCAACTCAACCCAAGAAATAATTTTGTTTAAATTGAATTGTTTTATATTGGCATTTTTCACTTTTATTGTTGGAAAATGTAATGTATTTCCATTGACCTGTCATGTTGGTGTCAACATATGTCTTATCATTGCTTTCTTTGAATCTACTTATGAAAAACATAACTATTAATGCTTTATTGACATGAATATTCTTTTATTGACATCCTCTTTCTTCTTTTTTCTTTTTTGTTTTCTTTATCCCCATTTTTACATTTTGGACATCTTTATTACCTTTTTCTGTCTTTGATTTCTGTCCATTCCATTATGAAGTGACAACGATTTGTTAACTCAAACCAGGACAATTGCACTGTCATTGGTGAAATGTGCCAGCAGTGACACTCAGGACCAGTACAAGCTGGTCAAAGATATATCTTTCTGAAAACCACTCGTATTTAAACAGACTAAAAGAGAAGCAACAATTTTATAATATATTAAATAGAAAAGAATTTATGCTATTAAGTATTCTAAAAGGGTATTAGGAACCCTATACACTTCTTGATCAACTGCTATGGTGATACACTGCCATAAAGCAGAGTGGGTGCGCTTGGATTTCCAAAAACACATTCCTCCAACCTTGTGCCCAAGGGCTGATTTGAGTATTGACCCTTTGGAGGTCAGGATTTTCAGATGCAGTTTTATCTTTTTAGCTACTTTTTGATGGAAAATATAAAAATTGCTTTAAAATAAGTTCACCTTTGGTTTCACAATGTGTTGGCACAGATGTTTTTTCCTCATTGGCCCACTCTTTGCCTAATGGCTCCTTTACTGATTTTTTAATATGTTAAAATAGTTTACAACCCAGATTGGCCATCGTCTGTGCTTTAGCACCTCAATTTTCCAGTTCCCCGTAGCCTTCTTCTATGATAGCACAACTTCAAGGCCTACCTCACTCTGACTTTTATTTTAGTTTCTGTAACGTTAGAGATAAGCTTGGGGCCCTCGCCACCCCCACCGTAATATTTTTAATTTAAATTTAGAGATAACTTGAATGTTACTCTCTTTTCCTTGGAAGTGGCATTTATACTTCAGAAATGTGTGAGGGTTGCCCCATTTGTATGATTTCAAGGAAGAGAAGAAGAGGCAATTTTTTTGGTTAGTTTAATAGAAATTTCTCTTACGATTCCCTACAAGGAGTTAATGTCCCTTAAATACTTGGGAGATGTTTTCTTATAAATATATTGAAGTTAAATCTAGGAAATCCTAGGTGGCCATAGGAGGTAGGGAGTGGAGCTAAGCACAGGGAGAAGCAAGGACTTACAAATAAAAACAGAAAAAATGAAAGTCACTTTTTTAGCTAATTTTTAAAATTCAATGATGAGGAACAAAAGTGATCTCTAGAAAATGTTGCCAACTAGTACTAAATTCTTTTTAATCTTAAAACACACACACCACACACATTCATACAGCCACATAGCTTTGGCATAATGCATAAAGATCCTATAGGGAGGACTTGGCTGTTATTTGAAGTAATTACAGGTCTTTGCTCCTGGCCTTGTAGCACACTTGATTCCTGGCATACACATCCTAGCATAATATATAACAATGCGGCTTCTTCACCTAGTGTAGACATAAGTACTATGCTTTCATGGTTTTGTAAAAAGGCAGTAACGCACCTAATATACTTTGAAAGTTGATCCATTATGCTCTACATAAGTGGTAAAGGCTGTATTGCTTTGCATTGTTAATTACTAACAAGAAATAAAACAAATTTGAAGATAGTATTCTGGGCATATTATATGTTATATTGAAAAAATCACAAAATTTCTAGACATTGTGTGGCTCTTTCACGTTTGAGTTTGTGAGTTTTCCCCCAAACTTTGTTTTCATTTAGAAATGTTTCTATTTCCCCATTTTTCTTTTATTTGTCTTCTTCACCCTTTTACACCCTAGTTCTAGCCTCAGTTTTACCCAAAGTTGATTTGAATTACACCAGATTGCAGCAAGCTGAGAAGGCGCAAATGGAAGCTGAAGATGAGGACAAGAAATATCTCCAGGAATGTCAGAGTAAATCCGACAGTCTGCAGAAACAGATCTCCCAAAAGGAGAAACAGCTGTGAGTATTCCACTCCCGGAAACAAACACTTGTATTAACATGTTTCCCATCCACCTCCCTGCTTTTGCACATAATGTATTATACCAGTATTTTCATTTATTTAATGATGCCAGCTATATTGTAGAGTTCTACTTAAAAAATAAAAAAATTCGGGGCCGGCCCTGTGGCTGAGTGGTTAAGTTTGCATGCTCTGCTGCAGTGGTCCAGGGTTTTACCAGTTTGGATCCTGGGTGCAGACATGGCATTGCTCATCAAGCCATGCTGAGGCAGCGTCCCACATGCCACAACTGGAAGGACTCACAACTAAAAATATACCACTATGTATGAGGGGGTTTTGGGGAAAAAAAAGGAAAAATAAAATCTTAAAAAAAATTAAAAACTTAAAAAGCATAATTATGATGAAACTTACATTTTTACTCCCTTTGTTGTTTATAGAGCACTTTCAACTGTCTTGCTATCTTCTTGCTCAAGGACAAGGAGACTTTTATTCTTTCTACTGTTTTTTAACATTAATCTCATGGCCATTATGTTTCTAGATACTGAGTATAATAGACTTTTGTAACTCTAAGGGATTTATGTTATCAAAGAACACGATGTTTTCTGAGAACATTTTTATTAGTACTTCATATGATAGATCTATATATAACCAACTAGGAAGGATGTCGCTGTATGTTATTGAGTTGAAAAAAGCAAGTTGCAGACAGTATGCAGGTATGATCCCATTTTTTAGAAAATTGAAACTGTGCATATGTGTATATTTACATATACATAGAGGAGAGTTTAAAGAATACAGATTCTGGGGATGATTATCTCAGGGAGTGATGGCAGATTGCTGGGGTATTTTTTTTTTTTTTAATTTTTTTTTTTTTAATCGAGAGCTTCCTTTTGCCAGGCAGTGTTTGTTTGGTTATTTGTTTTCCTTCTTCTCCCCAAAGCCCCCCAGTACATAGTTGCGTACTCTAGTTGTGAGTGCCTCTGGTTGTGGCATGTGGGAGGCCACCTCAGCCCGGCCTGACGAGCAGTGCCATGTCCAGGATCCGAACTGGTGAAAGCTTGGGCCGCTGAAGCAGAGCATGCAAACTTAACCAATTGGCCACGGGACCGGCCCCTGATAGGGCTATTTTAGTTTTTACTTTTTAATCGTCAGTAATTTTTTCCCCAGTAAATATGTACCACTTTTTTTATTAAAAGGAAACAATAGGGGCTGGTCCTATGGCCTAGTGGTTAAGTTTGGCACACTGCTTTGGCAGCCTGGGTTTGTAGGTCCAGATGCCAGGTGCAGACCTAGGCCACTTGTCAGCGATGCTGTGGTGGCGACCCACATATAAAATAGAGGAAGATCAGCACAGATTTTAGTTCCAGGCTAATCTTCCTCAGCAAAAAAAAAAGAAAGAAAACAATAATAGGAAATAGAGTTATGTATTCTGTTTAACAGATCATTAAACCAGACCACATGCCATGTATGATGTATAACTTGCTAAGCTGCCTGTAGATCCAATGGTTGAGGTGTTAAGTTCCTCTCTATCCTTAGTGATTTTCTGTCTATTAGTTCTTTCAATCATTGAGAGAGGATTTGTTGAAATATTCCAACTGTAATTGTGGATTTGAGTATTTCTACTTTCAGTTCTATCAGTTTTTGCTTTTTATATCTGAAGTTCTGTTGTTTACTGTCTACCCATTTAGGATTGCTATGTGTTCTTGGTAAATTGACCTTTTTATCACTATATAATGTACCTTTTTGATAAGTTTCTTTGTTCTGAAGTCTACTTCATCTGATATTAATATGGCCACTCCTATTTTCTTTTAATGTTTTCATGTACTAAACAAAAGATTAATGTTTCCATTTTTCTAAATTTTTACTTCCAGCCTAATCTTTATCATTATATTTGAAGTGAGTTTCTTATAATTTATGTTTTTTTATCCATTCTGCCAGTCTCTCTTTTAATGATGTATTTAGCCTATTTATGTTTAGTGTAATTATTAATATTAGAGCTTAAGTCTGCTGTTTTATTTTTTCTCTGTTTTTCATTCCTTTATTTCATTTTTCCTCCCTTACCATGGGTTACTTGAACATTATTTAGAATTCCTTTTTTGATTTATCTGAAGTGTTTTGTTTTTTTTTAAGGATTGGCACCTGAACTAACAACTGTTGCCAGTCTTCTTTTTTTTTTTTCTTCTTCTTCTCCCCAAAGCCCCCCAGTACGTAGTTGTATATTCTAGTTGTAAGTGCCTCAGGTTGTGCTATGTGGGACACCACCTCAACATGGCCTGATGAGTGGTGCCATGTCCGCACCCTGGATCCAAACTGGCAAAAATCTGGGCCGCTGAAGCAGAGTGTGCGAACTTAACCACTTGGTCATCAGGCAAGCCCCTAAAGTGTTTTTGAATGTATTTCTTTGTATAGAATTTTTAGTGGTTGCTCTAGATGTTGTATTACATATCTAAAAATTTTCAGTCTCCTAGTTTCAACATTTTATTTCTTTGAGTGAAGTGTGGAAGCCTTACTTCTACTTAGGTCTTTTTACCCCTCTCCATTTTATTATATAACTTGCTTAAATATTTCCTCTACATGACACAGTAGAGGTTGCCACATCAGACAATGTTATAGTTGGTGCTTCAATCATTAACCATAATTTAGAAAAGTCTTTATTGTTCTTTCTTCATTCCTGATGTTCCAAGTTTCCTTCTTTGTGTCTGAAGAACTTCCTTTAGCCATTCTTGAGGGTAGGTCTGTTGCCAACAAGTTCTCTTGGTTTTCTTTTGTCTAAGAAGGTCTTGATTTCACCTTTATTTCTGAAGGATATTTTCAGAATAGCCTTAGAATTCTGAGTTGACAGTTCTTTCAGCACTTGGAAAGTGCCACTTTCTTTTGGTTTTCAGAGTTTCTAATGAAAAATAGACTGTCATTTGAATGATTGATCCTCTAATTACTCACAAGAGTCTTTCTTTGGATTTATCCTCTTTGGGCTTTGGTCAGCTTCTTGAATCTTTAGGTTTATCTTTGCCAAATTTGGAAATTTTTCCACTGTTATTTCTTCAGATATCTTTTCAGTTCCACCTGCTTTCTCCTCTCCTTCTGGGACTCTGATAACATGAATGTTCTTTTTTTAGTACTCCCACAGGTCCCTGACACTCAATTCATTTTTTTTTTCTTTGAGTCTGTTTTCTCTCTGTTGTTCAGACTGGATAACTTCTCTTGTTTTGTTTTGAGGTTCATTCATTCTTTTCTCATCATTTTCATCCTCTTATTGAGCACATCCAGTGAGAGTATTGTATTTTTCAGTTCTGAGATTTGCATTTGACTCTTTATTTCTTATTTATGGACTTTTTTTTGCTGAAGAAGATTCCCCTTGAGCTAACATCTATTGCCAATCTTCCTCTTTTTGCTTGAGGAAGACTTGCCCTGAGCTAACATCTGTGTCACTCTTCCTCTATTTTATGTGTGGGTCACCACCACAGCATGGAGGCTGACAAGTGGTGTAGGTCTACACCTGGGAATTGAACCTGGGCTGCCAAAGTGGAGTGTGCCGAACTTAACCGCTAGGCCACAGGGCTGGCCTCTCCATTTGTCTCTTTATGTTTCCTTCCTTCTTTCCTTTCTCTCTCTCTCTGTTTCTTGCTTGCTTGCTTGCTAGAACTTTCTCTTCTTTTATTTGCTTCTAACATGTTCTTAACTGGTCATGAGAGCATTTTTGTTATAGCTGCTTTAAAATTCTTCTCAGATAATTTGGAATTATCTGACATGTTGGCATCTGTTGATTGTTTTTTCTCATCCAAGTTGAGATTTTTCCTGGGTTTTAGTATGATGAGTGTTTTTCGATTGTATTCTGGAAATTTTGGGAATTATGAGACTGCATTTATTTAAGTCTTATATTTTAGCTGTCCTCCACTGAAACCACACAGGAGAATGTACACACTGGCTGTTTTTACCAAATTGGAGTAGAAGCCCAGGACCATCCTGGATGGGATGGAGAAGGGTGCCTAACTACTGGGCAGGGATTGAAATCTATGCTTTCCACTCAGTCTCTACTGACATTGTGGAGCAGGGGAGTGCTGCCTTGCTCCCATCAAGTGGGAGTGCAAGTCCAGGCTTCCCCCTTGGTCTCTGCTGACACTATCCTGGAGGGGAGAGGGAGAGATACCTCGTTACTACCAGGCGGGGGAAGAAATCTAGGCTCCCTCCTTGCCCTTTGCTGACACTGTGGGGAAGGTGAGAAATGCCTTATTACTGATGCATGGTGATAAAATGGTAGGCTCCCCATGTAGCCTCCACTAATACCAAAGGGGTGGAAGGGGAGAGACACCTCTTTACTGCTGGGTGGTGGTGAAAGTTCAGGCTTCCCATTTGGCCTCGGATACTACCGCGATGGGAATTGAGAAGGACACCTCATTTATTGCCAGGTGAGGGTGGAAACCTGGGCTCCCCACTTAGCCTTTGCTGATAGTGGTTGGAGGCCCTTTGGTTTTTTCCTCTGGTGTTTTGCTGGAATAGGGCATTTATTGTCAGAAGGGTTTCTGTCATAATTACTTTAAATTAAAACAAATGATTTCAACTTAGTAAACTGTGATTTATTTCATAATTACCAAATGTCCCTGCTAGGCTGCCTCTTCCTAGCTGTTGGGTAAGAGAGAGCAGGCTTTTCTTGGGGCTTTTTTCTTCTGTGCCCATTGCCGTTTGTGCGTTATGGGCTTCTCTGCCACCCAGTCTGAGCTGTATAGGAGGCAGAGAAGCCTGAGGGAACCCATCACCATGTTATCCCTTGGAGTTCTGGGGTTCCTAGCTGGTCTGCCTTCTTCTCTCCCCCTTTTAGAATCTTCTTATGTTTGTATTTAATGTCTGGGGTTTTGAACTGTACTTAGGTGGAGGGATAGGTAGAAATGTGTTTACTCCATCTTGTCCAGAACCAGAATTCTAAGTTCCTTTTAAATCTACCACAAAAATAACATTTTGAGAAATTGGTGTGTAGAATAAGGCTTTAGGCCAGGGAATATTACCTTGGTTGATAACATGCATCGTTTGTACATTGTGAAACTAAAACCCACCCCCCAAAACAAAAACACTCAGCAAACACACATTTTCTCTTGATTTTAAGACTTTTACAAAAGGACAGCCAACACTTTCAGGTCTCCCGTGGCAACAAAAATCACAGTGAGCATTTAAGTCATCAAGTTTATTAATGGTGCCAAGAGCTTTGTTGTTTAGGTTCCTGCACCCTGCCAAATGAAAAACGTGAAAAGCAAGACTGGAACACTTTCCCAGGCTCTAGAATACAATCTTGAAACCCTGGTATTCTGTTGTTGAATCACTTTCCTAGAATTTGACTAAAGTTAGGTAAGACATATCTGATATTTTTTGTGCAATGATGCAGCTATTTGATCTCTGCCCAAAGCATGACCCAAATAATGCTTCAGGGACCTGGCTCTTCCCTGCGGGGCTAAGCTACTCAGGAAGATTGGGCACAGCGGCAGAGAGATGTTTGCCCCTGCTGAAAGCATGATAGTAATTTTGTCTCTCAGTTGCCATTTTGGTAGCGCATGAAGATGTTAACAATTTGGAGATCAGGGGAATTCCCAATGGCTCAGAAAAATTGGAACTGTTTCTGTAGAAATGGGCAGATTGGGTCTTTGTCCAAGAAAAACAAATTCCATTTTCCCCCTAAAATGGAAATAACTTTATTGGTTTCTGATTATGAAAATCTTATATACTGTTGGCCAAACATAAGAAAATATGGAACCATGTGAAGAAAATAAAAATTAGAGATCACTTTGTTTTTAATATTTTGATGAATATCCTTTTTTTTGGTATGCATATTTTTTGTATTTTTTAGAAAGAAGATCATGCTACATGCTCTTTAGTATTTTGTTTATTGCGTTTACTACATCTTGGACATTGTAACATATCAATTAATGTAGGTCTACACCATCATATCATAGTTAACCTAAAGGAATCCTTTAGCCTGAAAAATTGTGCTTTGTTGAGTTTGCGTGTCTTTGATTACTAGTGACAGCCTTTTGTTGTATTTCTTTATTTTGTGAATTGCCAGTTCATATCATCTATTTTTTCCTCTGGGGTGTTTAGCTTGTTAATATTTATTTGTAAGAGCTCTTTATGTATTTACTCTGGGTCTTTCACATATAGTGAAAATGTTTTCTAAGTTTATTGTTTATTTCTAAACTTTATTTATAGTGTTTTTTTTCATTTAGACATTTAAAATGTTTATATAGTTATATTTTTCCTTTATAGTCTCTGCCTTTGGTGGTCAACATGTGTTTTGACAATATATTTACAATAACTTAAAAACAAAATTTCTCCTTTGCTTTTTCACTCACTTTTTTCTGATTCTGGATGATGAGGCCACTTGACAAGGCACTCTGTACTTTGGTTACTTGTGTTAGTAGCATAGACTTGTCGCTCTGTATTCCTTTCAAAAATGTAGTGAGATAGTATTTATCAACAATTTGTAAATTCCATTTTGAGGTGTCTCTTCTCTTCAACCTGAATTATAAAATCTAAAATTTAGGTGGGCAGGCCTGTTGGCACAGCTAAGGTTAAATTCACACGTTCCTCTTCTGTGTGGGGTTTGCCAGTTTGGATCCTGGATGCAGCCATGGCACCGCTTGTCAAGCCATGCTGTGGCAGGTGTCCCACATATAAAGTAGAGGAAGATGAGCACGGATGTTCGCTCAGGGCCAGTCTTCCTCAGCAAAAAGAGGAGGATTGGCAGCAGATGTTAGCTCAGGGCTAATCTTCTCAAAAAAAAAATCTAAAATTTACGTGACTGAAAAATATTGTAGCTGTAAATGGCAATGTTAACTTTATAAGGAAACAATTAAAAGTAATCAAAAGATTAACACAAATATTAAAATAATATTGTGATATGTTCAATATTATGATATAATATTGCAATTAAAATATAAAGTAATAGAAACTGTAGCATTATTAGTGTATGCCTCACCTGTTATACCGACTTATGAGCAATAATTATTGAAATGATTATTTTTGGTCATCCTAAAATGTAGGAATTTGACTACTTTTGTTTTGCCAGCTAGCACTTAATGTTAGAATGATGAAATAGTGGTTTCAAATGTGAACTGGCAATTCCAGGCAGTGTGGATTTTCTCCCAGTATCTCCTTGGTCTTAGATTTGTCCTGTAATTGGTCAGCTTCCAACAGTCATCTGGAAAGTAGCACTTTGTGCCGGGGCTGAGTTTTCTGTTACTAACGTTTAATTGATTTAGTGGCTACTGTAATTCTTAAATCAGAATGGTACTTTTCATTAGTTTGTTGTAAAATTTTTCATATGGCACAGAAATATAAATAATTAAAACCCCACATTTCTCTCCTTGGTTCCATTTCCAAGAAGTAACCAGTTTTATTGGCATGGTGTGCCCTTCCAGGCATTTTCTATGCTTACACAGCCTTTATGTATGCAGAATTAATAAATGCCGTAAATTATTCTTTAGCAAGGAGTTTTTGTGGTTGGTAAATAAACTGATACTTTTGGATCACAAAACCCTGTGCTGCTGAACTTGTTTACCAAAAAATATTTATGAAAGAAAATAACTGAAGGAAATGCATTACAAAGATGAAAGTAACTAAAAAGATGCTCTTAAATACTTACAACTGTCCTTTGAGAAATAGCACTGAGCTTCTGTGTATTGTTTGTCATTCAAGGTTGCAATTGGAAACTGATTTGAAGATTGAGAAGGAATGGAGGCAGACTTTGCAGGAAGATCTTCAAAAGGAGAAAGATGCCTTATCTCATCTTAGAAATGAGACCCAACAAATCATTACTCTTAAAAAAGTAAATGGTGGTAAAACTTTAAAAATTACATCTTGATGAAAGTTGTTATTTAAAAAGAGAATTAAACCATAGTTTACATTTATACCAAGGAAAAAGAATATACGAATCATCTTTAAAACTATCAGTAAGGAGATTAAATGAATGGAAAATAGTTGATATTGCTAGAGCGGCTATAAAAGAGCTTTGGACATATAGTTTTGTTTTTTATAGAATGCTAAAGGATATGTGTTCTTAATTAATGGTGTGTATATGATGTGGAGTTTCTTGTTTCTTTCTTTTAAATTGCATTTTCTTTTATTGTTTTGAAGGAGTTCCTTAACCTTCAGGATGAAAATCAGCAGTTGAAAAAAATATATCATGAACAGGAGCAAGCTCTTCAAGAACTTGGGAACAAACTTAGCGAGTAATTTCTCTTTTTTCCTTCGACTAAGTAGTTGTGTTCTGTAAAGGTCTGAGTGTGCCAAACCAAATAGGGAGACAAGTTTAAATGTAGAAAAGAAAGGTATGAACTATTAAAGAAAAACAAAAGCAAACAAAAACTAAAGATTAACAAATAAGACTGTAGATTGGAGAGATTTTGTTTACAGTTATGTTCATTTTAGTAGATCTTGGCTCTAAATGTTTTCCAGGAGATAAAAGCTAAGACTCTTGTTTAATTTCTTCAAATCAGAGAATTCGGAAGCTCATGTAATGTATTTTCCTCAGAACAACAGAAGTCAAATTTTCCAAGTATCTGAAGAGATCTTTTTCATACTGTTTCAGAAGGAGCCACCAATATTGGGAGAAGGGGAGGGTGTTCTATGCCATCTGGAGTTAGGGCTTAACTTCATGCAGTGTGGTCGGTTCTATTGCAATGAAGTGTTGTTGGGTTCCTGTAAAACAAGGAGGAGAAGTGGTGTTCTGTCTTTCTTACATTTTCCTCCTTGTTCTGTGTGGTCTGTGTTTTGGGTTAGCAGCTTCATTTTTGTGCCCTGATTGAACATATTGCTAAGTATCTGGGGTAAGCTCTGGAAGGTTTAATTTAGTGGTGAATGTACTACATCCACATTTAGAAAAAAAACAGTGGCGCTTTTTTTTTTTAAAGATTGGCACCTGAGCTAACAACTGTTGCCAATCTGTTTTTCTTCTTCTTTTTCTCCCCAAACCCCCAAGTACATAGTTGTATATTCTAGCTGTAGGTCCTTCTGGTTGTGCTATGTGGGACACTGCCTCAGCATGGCTTGATGAGTGGTGCTAGGTCCATGCCCAGGATCTGAACCAGTGAAACCCTGGGCTGCCAAAGTGGCACGTGCAAACTTAACCACTCAGTCATGGGACCAGCCCCTAGTGTCCCTTTTTTTTTTTTTTGAGGAAGATTAGCCCTGAGCTAACATCTGCTGCCAATCCTCCTCTTTTTGCTGAGGAAGACTGGCCCTGAGCTAACATCCGTGCCCATCTTCCTCTACTTTATATATGGGATGCCTACCACAGCATGGCTTTGCCAAGCAGTGCCATGTCCACACCTGGGATCCGAATCAGTGAACTCCGGGCTGCTGAAGCGGAACGTGCGAACGTAACCACTGTGCCACCGGGCCGGCCCTAGTGTCACTTTTTTTAATACAGAAGAGTAAAAGCAAGAATGCTACATGTAATGACTATACTCCTATCACCTATATAAATCCCTTTGATATTTTATATGGTTAGCACAAAAAGGTATAAAATTAAAAAAAATTTGCCTCCTTCCTCCCAAGTATCAATCCCTAAGTTAGCTAACCTCAGAACAAATCTATATGTGAGCATCTCATCATAAATATAGATATGATTAGTTATATATATGTGCATATATATCTTTTATAAAAATTAAACTCAGTAGAAATCATACTAGAATGGAGACTTAATTGCTAAAGATGACATTCCATTAAGAAGTCTTGAGACCAATTTCCAAGGGCATAGGAAAGAACAGTTCACTAAAATCACAAAGGGAAATATCAGCTCTCAAAAAGATAAAACTGGGGCTGGCCCAGTGGTATAGTGGTTAAGGTCGTGTGCTCCACTTTGGTGGCCTGGGGTTCGCAGGTTTGGATCCTGGGCATGGACCTACACACCACTCATCATGCCATGCTGTGGTGGTGTCCCATATACAAAATAGAGGAAGACTGGCACAGACGTTAGCTCAGCGACAATCTTCTTCAAGCAAAAAGTGAAAGATTGGCAGCAGATGTTAGCTCAGGGTCAGTCTTCCTCATACACACACACACACACAAAAGATAAAACTGTTTTTGTTTCTACAAATTCAAAGAACAATTTGTATTGTGATTCTG
The DNA here is from genome assembly GCF_037783145.1 of Equus przewalskii. NCBI lineage: Eukaryota > Metazoa > Chordata > Mammalia > Perissodactyla > Equidae > Equus > Equus przewalskii. The sequence continues at coordinate 56,851,756 of NC_091831.1, read as the reverse complement.
ATAAGCAAGATTTCAATTTTCATCTGGCATCCATTTATTGAGTGCTTTGAGCTAGACCCTATGCTAAGTACTTATTACCTTATTTCCTGTTTATTAATTTGACAAATGCCTTTTGAGTCTCTACTATGTGCCAGGCACTAGCCTAAGTGCTAGGGACTCAACAGTGAACAGTCTCACAACAAAAAGTAATATATTTATTAAGATCATAAAGGTTAAATATTAAAACAGATTAGAATAGTAGAACAAGGAATGTGTATTACTTTTCACTCATCTCCCACTCAGTACTAGAGACTTTATAGTTGTATTAAAGGCATGATCATTTGAATGTCCAGAGAGCCGAATTCAGACTTGTTTTTTCCTTTAGTCTGGTTCACTGTGTCTCAGATTTTAGTTTGCGTGAAAATTACTAGTGAAGATTGGATGTACTCCACAGTCCTATACTGAACTCTATGGGCTGTTTAAAGGAATTTTCAGGAGTTATTTTGACTACTAAATTTTCCACTTGTATGCCAACTGCATACCTAAGGAGTATGCATGTGTAGCTCCACTTGTATGCATGTTCTTCTGAAGTTTATGGGGTTTTTTTACTTAAAAATATGTTAGAGGTTTTTCCATATCAGTACATAAAGATATTCCATAGGATGGATGTGCTATAATTTAAACTATTTCTAATTTTTTTCTTTATATTATAAATACTACTGCTGTGAACATCCTTGTATTTGCATCTTGATATATCTTGGTATACTTTAATGAGTATATATCTGAAGAGTAAGTTCCTAGAGGTGATTGCTGGGCCAAAAGGAATGTGCTTTAAAAGTTGTGATAGTGCCAAATTACCCTCCACCTCAATGTTAGACCCCTCCAGTGGTAGGAGAGAGTGCCTGTATTTGCCAGTCTGATGGTTGAAATCTTATTTTGATTTGTTTCTTTAAACATGAGCAGGGCTGAGCATACATATTTATTTGTGTTCCATTTGTTTTAGCAGTTTATTTTCTGTAAACTGCCTGTTCATATCCTTTGCACATTTTTTGGATGGGTTGCTCATCTTTTTCTTACGGGATCTTTGTAAATTAATTATTGTACACAGTGTACACCTTTTTCCCCCAGTTTGTCACTTGTCTTTTTACTTCATTTATGATATGTATGTTTTTTTCATTGCTAATGTTTGAATTTTTGTGGTGCAGACTTACTAGTTTTCCTTTACTGCTTCTGAGACCATAGTCCCTAAGACATGAGTAGTGCCAATTTTGAGACACAACCTATTTTATCCTTTCTCCACTCTAGTTCTCTACTGCAGTGACAAGAATTACCACTTTATCTGCTGAAACACTTTTACTCCTCCTCTTCATCCTCCTACTCCCATGATGATGTTATCAGATGGAAATTAAGTAAAAAGAAATTCCTCCCTAATTCACAGGATGATGAATATCTCTTTAAAAATTTGTTGATGATGAGAGACTGAGGTTGGACCAATACTTCTTAACCTTTGCTCTTAATTTACCAGAACTGGCTTTAAAAGGCTTTAATGTAGACCATTTAGGTGTTATTTAAAATGGGGGGTGGGGGGTGGAGAGGTCATGTAGAATAATATGAAACATTTAATTTTGTTAAAAAGAATAGTATTTAAATTTACCTTTTGAGATCTGCATTTTCAAGTTACAACTAAATTAAAAAATTAGTATTAATATCACTCACGGGAATAAGAGGAATCTGCCATTTACCAGTTGTGTGACTTAGGGTCATTTATTTAACTCCTTTAAGCCCATGTCTCCATTTGTCAATTGGAGAGTTATAAAATCCCCAAAGAGTTCTTTTCCTAATTAACTGAGAATAAATATGGGAGCCTAGCACAGTGCCTTTCCTCACTGCAATCGGAATATCAGTTTTCTTGTCTGTAAGATGAGCAGGTTGGATCTGAAAATTACTCTCCATTCTGAACCTGCGATTTTAAATGTAAATGATTAATTTTAATTAGAAAAATACTTTTAAAAATGAAATATTTTTGCTCTTATTGGTGTCTTATTGAAGGATTCTTATAAAGAGAATTTTTGATAGATTTTGAAGGCCTTTACATGTTGTTTATTTTTCTGAACAAATTCTAATTGTAGATAGAGTATCTAATTTGAGGATTAAAGAACTGAAACTTAAATTACTCATATTTGAAGAAAACATGGAACATATGAAATATTAGGATGGAATATTCAAGAAAGAGAATCTAGACTAATTAATATATATCTGTACTATAATGGCTAACAGTTTAAAATACGTGGAGGATGATACCAGTTTTTCCCTTATCCTCCTTGAGACTTTAATTCCAACAAGAATTTTTAGTTTAGAAAAAGAAATCACCAGGACTCTTCTAAATACAGTATTCTGTAAATGCGATTCTTTCCATATAAAGAAACTTATACATTTTTTTCCCTCAAAAGCAGGGGTTTCATGATTATCAGAGGCTTATATAATTTATGGCTGTTTTCCTATAGTGTCATTGTATCACAGTTATTATATTCTTTTATTTTTATCCTTCTCTGTGCCGTTTTCATGCCATACACAGTCATATATTTCCATACACTTTATTTACAAGTGACTAAACCTCATCAGGCCTCACTTTCTTCATCTTTAAAATAGATTTTTTTGAAGATTAAATGAGATTATGCATGCAAAGCTTTATTATAACATAGTGTCTGGCACACGATAAGCCTCCAATAAATGACAGTGTTGTTAATATTGCCATAACCACATGGAAAGGCCAATATTCTTTCCTTAAAAAAGCAATTTTTAAATTTGAAAAGTTCATTTTTGCTTTAGGACATTTAGAAAATATAGGAAAATATAAAATATAATCCAACTAACCAAAGGTCATTAGAATCATTTAGTAAATACAACTTTTTATTCTGTGAAAAACCAGTACCTTTCTAATGAATTACTAAATGTTCTGTATTTAAATATGTGTACTGAAATTTGGACCTATTTGTAATCTTTTTAGATCAAAACTTAAAATAGAAGATATAAAAGAAGCCAATAAAGCATTGCAGGTGAGTAGAAAGTGTTCTCTTCAAATAGGAAGGTATAGACAGATGTGAAAGTATCCAATAAAGTAAAGCCCTGTATAAATCTAAGGTATTACTGAATCCCAGGGATGTACATTGGCAGAAGCACTGAATGGGGAGCTGGGATGATGGGGCTTCACCTCTTCCTTAGACCTTTAGAGTCACATTATTAATAATTTTCATACTGGAAATAACCTTGGAAATAATTTTGTCCACTTTCCTACAAAGTGTGGCATGATAGAGTGAAATTGCCTTTGAATTAGAATCCTTGAGTTCCTATGCCAGTCTAGTATTAGTTTTTGACCTTTAGCAAGTCACATATCCTCATGGAGTCTGTTTCCTCTTCTGACATAGGTGTATAGTTTTACATAGGGCTGCTTTGAGTATCGAGTAAGTTAATATATGTGAAAGTGATTGGTACAATTTATCAGTATATGGTTCTGAATGTGTCTAGATGCGAGAATGCCTTCTACAACACAGGAGAAAAGTCTCTTTGTGAGTACTTCCGTGACAGAAGGCATTTTGTTTCTTGTCAGAGTGTTACATGAAAATAATTTAAAAAGTCAAATAGTGCTAAGACTTAAAAAAAAAATAACGGTCTCTTGTTCTTCACCCCCTTCTCCCTTATCAACTCCAGCTCCTGCCACTCGAAGGGAGCTACTTTCAGTTCTTTTAGTTGTTTCTTTTGGGATTTATCCCCCTATTTCTAAAGATTTTATTTTTCCTTTTTCTCCCCAAGGCCCCCTGGTACATAGTTGTGTATTTTCAGTTGTGGGTCCTTCTAGTTGTGATACGTGGGATGCCGCCTCAGCATGGCCTGATGAGCAGTGCCATGTCCGAGCCCAGGACCCAAATCGGTGAAACCCTGGGCCACCGAAGTGGAGCGTGCGAACTTAACCACTTAGCCACCGGGCCGGCCCCTATCCCCCTATTTCTAAATAATATGCAGTACATATATACGCTTCGCTCTTGATTCAAGACCTCTCTGGTTTAGACCTGTCTGTTGCCTGCTCAGCACGGCAGATGAGTTGTGTTCTCTCAGCTTGGTCGGTCTTCTCGTCACTGTCCTCCCAGTATAATTAAGTAAAAGTTTCTGTGGAATTCATTTACTGTATGTTCTTTATTATGACTATTTAAATATTGTTCTTTGCTGGGCCAGGTAGTTTACAGTGATTATATTTTCTTTCTTGAACTACTTTTTATTTCCTCTGGAATTAATATGTAACCTTTTTTTTTAAATTTTAGTTGTATTTGACCATCTGAGTTTTCTTATACCTTCAAACACCTCTATAAAATACTTATTGATAGTTTTTCACGTGGTAAAATGAATCAGGTAATTGGTTAGTTCTTTCTTTTTTCCATGGCGTCATCCCTCCTGGAGTTCTCTGCTCTCCTGCTCCTGTCTGTTCTGACCTCTGTCCTGACATTTCTTTCTGCTGCATTCTTAGAATCCCCTATATCTTTCTCCTATGTTAGAGTCCTGTTACCTGAACCACATAACTTCTTTCTTGGTTTACTCTCTTGTTTAGGGCAATGCATCCTTCAGTAGCTTCCTGGAAAATGGTGAATGAAGATAAAGATTTTAAGAATTGGCACATCTGCATATGCCTTTATTCTGCTTTTCCACTTTTTAAGGAGATGGCTAGGGATGTCTGCCCAACTCTCATTATTCAAACTCTGTAAAATATTTTTGTTAAATATATCATGTATACAAGAGTACACATACAGTGCATCTTAAAAACGCTGGCATATTCTCTACTATTGCATATAATAGAACATATGTGCTCCCTGATTGCATTCTTCTCCCTATAGTAACAATCCTCTATTTTGTGTTAATCATTATGTTGTTTTTCTTCATAGTTTTATCATTCATGTCTATTTTTAACAAAATATTATCTATATTTCTTTGTTTTTAAATGTATGAAAATGGATTTATATGTGACTTGAGTTTTTCTTTTCTTTGGTGAGGAAGATTGGTCCTGAGCTAACATCTGTGCCAATCTTCCTCTATTTTTTGTATGTGGGATGCTGCCACTGCATGGCTTGATGAGCGGTGTATAGGTCTGCACCCAGGATCCAAGCCTGCAAACCCTGGGCTGCTGAAGCAGAGTGTGCGGACATTACCACTACACGACTGGGCCAGTCCCATGATTTTCTCTTTTTTTGTCCTTACTGTTGACCAGTTTTGATGGGTCTGGGACAGCTACAGAGTTTCTCACATTCTGGATTTTGATTGCTTGTTCGTAGTATTCTTAAACTTGTTCCTCTATCCCCTTATTGACTGTAAACTGGAAGTTAAATCTAAAGGCTTGGCTAGATTCAGGTGCAACTTTCTGCGAGACTTTTTATTTCTACTCTCATGTTTTTAATATTTAGCAGGCTCTTATTTGCTCACTTTTCCTTTTTAAAATAGTATCCTGTTATTTTATCTCTGAGGATATTCATTATAGTTCCTTTAAAGTTTTCTTTTGCTCCTATGATTCTGTGTTTCTTCTTAATTCCATTCTCAGGGTGTTTCTTAGGCTGAGGTACCTCATACTCAAGTCGTTCCTCAAATGTTGGATAATCCTCCAATTTCAGTAAAAGGCACAAAAATTCTTGGTGGAAGCCATGTGTGTGTTGGTTGGGTCAATGGGGGTGGGTTGTTACAGACTGATAGGCTTTACCATATAGAACAATCTATTAACTAGCAGACTTTTGGGTACCCTCTTCAAATGTTACTATCTACAGCAATTTGCTTTGGGGCAGCTGAGTTTCTCCAGAGGATCCTCTAACATCCTTTCTGGGGGTTATAAGTTGCGTGGCTGATATTCTGGAACTGGGCACAGAGAACAGCCATTTGCAGAGCAATAGCTTGCTCCCTTCTAGTCTTTTTTTTGTTTGTTTTAAAGCTTGGTACCTGAGCTAACATCTGTTGCCAATCTTTTTTTTTTTCCCTCCCAAAGCCCGCCAGTATATAGTTGTATATTCCAGTTGCAAGTCCCTCCAATTCTGCCATGTGGGACGCCACCCCAGGATGGCCCGACGAGTGGTGCTAGGTCCATGACCAGGGTCTGAACCTGCAAAACCCTGGGCTGCCGAAGCGGAGCACGTGAACCCAAGCCCTCGGCCCTGGGGCTGCCCCTCCCTTCTAATCTTGGCCCTGCTCGTAAAACACCTGTTTACTTGAGGAAGCAACTTCAACTCTCTGGACCCCAAGTTTTCTTTTTCTTTTTTTTTTTCAATTGAGTTAATGATAGGTTACAATCTTGTGAAATTTCAGTTGTACATTAATGTTTGTCATTCGTGTTGTAGGTGCACCACTTCACCCTTTGTGCCCACCCCCCCCCCCCCCCACCTTTCCTCTGGTAGCCACTAATCTGTTCTCTTTGTCTCTGGACCCCAAGTTTTCTTATCTGTAAGATGAAACCTGTGGATGCTGATCTCTGAGGTCTCCTCCAGCTGACACACTACACTTACCCTACAGTGTACAGCTTTTCTCTTTGGGAGAGGAGCAGAATAAGTTCAGTCAAATTAAAATAAGTCTGGAAGGCCCAGCACTGATGTCAGAAAGCTTACTTCTGAACCTAATGATGCTGCTTGGAAATCTGCGTCACAGCAGGCTCTCGATGCTTTACAGATAAACCTGGGCAGGAAACAAAGCTGCTTCCACTCGGTGGTTTTGGGACATTTGCCGAATCACTTTACTTTTTTATGGTGTTCATCAAGTTGGATTACTTTTAAGGATCCATCTTGCTTTAAAAAAATTTTCACAGTTCAAGCCATCTGATTCTTTGCTGGTGTCAGTCTAATATGAGCTATCTACTTTTTAAAAAAAATTTGTTAAAGCCTTACTTCTTACAATCCTGTGTTCTAAGGAGGCTTAGACTGCCTCAAGTGCAGTAATCCAACACTATTTGTCTGACCTCTGCTACGTGAGATAATATCTGCTAGTTGTCAAGACTGTGAAACAAAAATACTGAAATGAACCTTATGATCTTGATCTGTGAATGCTTAGTCCTTTTTTCTTCTTTTTTCTTCAAAGAATTCTGCTGTCAGATAGTTTTAAGAAAACTCAGGTTTTTGGGAATGTATCTGTGGGCTTTTTTGCTTGGAGAATTTTTCTTTCATTAGGTGATAAAGGTCCCTATGCCCCAGAGATACTTTATAGGTGGCACTTTCTCCATTACCCAAGTTACATTCAGTTATACTTGGGTCTCTGGAAGGAGCGACAATGTGACTTACTCTTGGCTGTTTTAAAAAGGAACGTATGATGAGATTAATCAGAAATACTGAGGACTCGTCCTTCGCCTGGGTCTTTGCATTATAAAACTGGCAGCATTTAACAAAGTTGCTTTTGTAGGGAAAAAATGTTCTTTCTAGCAAAGATCTTGGTTGGTTAAGAATGGGTCAAATTAGAAACTTTAGGTATCAAGTTAACTCCTGCCTGCGTAAGACTACTTATTCTACTATATTTTACACAGTAGCTATTAAATTTTTGAGTTACATAAACTTGAGGGAAATTAATAGCCGTGTAAAACTAACTTTAAGGTGAAGTCTTCCTTAAAATAATGAACTCAAACATCTGATTTTCAAATTCTCTTAAAATTTTAGGGACTTGCTGCATATAAGGTATAAATAATGCCAAACTCATATGCCTTTCACATCATGAAAATTTATCCCTAAACGTTGCACCAGATAATCTTTAAGGTTCTTTTCTTAAAGAGAATCCCCATCAGTAATAGATTTTTTTATATTTTTAGAAACATTTTATCATGGAAAGTTCAAACATAGACAATTGTACAGAGAAGAGTAAAATGTACTACTACCAGTTTCAATATTTATCAATATATGGTGATCTTGTTTTATTTAAGATTCAACTCATATCCCTTTCTCCATTACAGATTATTTTGAAGCAAATTCTACACTTACTTCCTTTGCAAGTATTTTAGAACACCTCTGTGAGAAAGGGACTCATTTTTATTTCTTCAACTATATATATATTCCTATAAAATGTTCTTGGTCAAAAATGTTTTCACACATAATCTTTAGTGTTATCAATTTATTAATATTCACACTTTTCCTCCTACTAGGGACTGGTTTGGTTGAAAGACAAAGAAGCAACACATTGTAAACTTTGTGAAAAGGAATTCTCACTGTCTAAGAGAAAGGTAAGTGAGGTAGGAAGTGAGTCCAAAAGTTTTGGTACATCTATGGCTTCTAATTTTATTCATAAAGTTTTTTGATTTTTCTATTTAATAGCACCACTGTAGAAACTGTGGGGAAATTTTCTGTAATGCTTGCTCTGACAACGAACTGCCTTTGCCTTCTTCACCAAAGCCAGTACGGGTTTGTGATTCCTGTCATGCATTGCTGATTCAGAGCTGCTCATCTAATTTGCCCTAAGGCTCCAGAATGAAATCCTTATGTATGAAAGCATATGCCTACAGTGAATGTTATGAATGTGTGTATACAACATATCCAGACAGCCCTTCTTAAGCAGCTTTCAGACAGTATTGGTACCAGTTTTATCTTCCACATATTCAACTCATGGGAATTATAAGTTGTATAATTTGATATTTCCTTCCCCATTGTTACTCAAAAAGAATTTTAAATGGGACATGCTTTAAATTAACTTTAGCCTAACTCCTAATTGATGTAATCATCATCTTAAAATGCCATTCAAAGGCCAGAGAGCATAGCTAACACATTTGCCTTATTTTGTAAAGGCCTTCTGAAAAATAGGGCTTCAGATTGTTTTATTCTCCAGATGGTCATGTTGTTATTTGATGGTGCCTGTAACTTTCTTAACGCACTTTAAAGCTTCTCAGTTCTCAGAGAAAGATGAGAAATGCACAGAACTTTTTACAAGTTTTAATATTCCAATTCAACAGATTTTTCATTAGCTTGATAAGATTTCAACAACCTGACTATATTTATTTGCCCTTTCTCCTCCGCTTCCTTTGCCGATTTTTGCATTAGAAAAGGCCAATATTTTATCCTAGAAAATTCCCTTTTGGTCTTCTTCCTCTAAAATCAATGTTGTACTTGCTGATGCAGTCACGCATCACTTAGCAATGGGGCTATATTCTGAGAAATGCGTCACTAGGCAATTTCACTGTCAAGTGAACATCAGGTATACTTACGGCAACCTAGATGGTACAGCCTACTATACACCTAGGCTATCCGGTATTAATCTTATGTGCCAACAAAAGATATGCAGTCTGTCATTGACAGGATGCGAGTCCAAAAGTATTGGTGCATCTGTGGCTTCTAATTTTATTTATGTGCTTTTATGTGGCACATGACTATACCTTTTATATACAGAGGGTTAAAGAGAGATTATTTTGCCTCAACTTTTTCCTTATTATTTTGAAAGGAAGTTAAACCATCATCCTTTTACCTCAAGTTACTTGCGGATCTTTCCATATGCCACGTGATAAATTGCTAAATTTTTTTAGGGAGGGCTCACACCCCTTTTGAAAGCTGAAGACATAAATCCTTCCCCAGAAAAATAGTAGTAACGGGATCACAGGCTCACTGATTCTCCTCTAAGCATTAAAAGAGAAATCTAAAATGCAGTTAAACTTTGCCTTTGATATGACAGACTTAATTTAGGAAATTTTGTATTATATTTCTATTCCAGTAACTTTCAGGAAATATTACATTGTAGTGGTCTACCACTGCAGTGTAAGTAGAGAGTAAAAAACTCACCATATACTGAGCACCTCTAAACCAGGGTCTTGAACAGATGAAGATGGTGGTCTCAGCCCTGCCATGAAAAACATACTTGAACTCTTTCAAGCATGACTCAATATTTAACACTAATCCCGTTAATATTGTTTATAGCATACCAAGAATTTAACCTGTAAAAAGTAAGTTACGTTTGTATAATTAATCATTTGAATAGCATCACTACTTGGGATCCTACAATTGTTTTTGTAATTGTCTAATTTCAGCCATGCACTTTAAAGTCTGTGGAGCTTTCAAACACATCATTATAGGAATTGTACATTTCTCCTAAGAGCATTATATTTAGTGAATTAATCATGGCTATGCCCTTCCCCCTAAAATGGCACTTCTTCTGCAGGATCCTTTCCTCCATTAATGTTTAAAATTATTTAGTTTCCAATTGCCAAAGTATGAAACCAATACTTTACTTGAAGATTTTCTTCATAATCCAGTCAGCTTTTGAGATCTTCAGTTAGAAGTGACATACAGATTTAGATGGTCTTTCTTGAATGCTCTGATAGAAATGTTCTCAAGAGATATGAATTATATTCTTGAACTGTTTTGTATTGTTGGTATGGATTAACATTTTTATGATTGCTGAAAATAATCAAAAATGACAAATTTCGAATACTAGGTGTTTTTTATTACTGTGCTTAGAACAAATTTTAAAATGTGGTTTTGCTTAAATTCCAAGGCTGGTTTCATTCAACAAATCATGATTTCTAGTCATTTAAATTCTTTTCTGTTCAAAACTGATGTATTGCCATTGAGTTGGGCTTTCTGGAGGCAAGCTTTTATGACAGCAATACAACTTCTTCCGTTTAGTTTGGGCTCTTATTTAAAAACTATTTATACTAATTTAGGATTTTATGTTACAAAACTTTCAATTTTCTACCTTGAGATTGCGAACCTATACTCTTACTTTTCAAGGTTTGCCCCCTCACAGAAAGTATTTATCTTAATAAACTTCACATACCATTCCCTCATCTAGCCAGTACTACCACAATAATGCTATCACGGTGCCAAGGAATTGTGATTGTAATTCTTCTACCCTGCAATGTTTTATAAACCAAATAAAAGATTTGAAAAACTAGCCTGCTTTAGAAGGGCTACTTTCATTGATAACATTTTATACTTTTATGGCTTAAAGAATAGGGTTATCCTGGGAAAATAAAAACATGTGTGACCTTTAAAAAAGGTAAGTGTTAGAAGCTCAATATTTAAATGGTAACTAAGGGAGTGGGTACAGGCATTAAGATGAATCACTGAGTTTAAAGGCTCATTTTAGGCTATCACAGCTACCTTCTATAACAGCAGAAATCACTCCTTAGGAGTCTGTTTGTCTAATCTTCAGTTAGACATCATATTTAGTACGTTCTACCAATGTGATAATTATATAATCAGTAACCGACACAAAGCATTCTAGGACAGACGCGTACTATTATCTCCCACATTGATATTTATTACATTAACATTTCTAGCAAAAACAAGTAACAGGTTCAATAACTGAATTCACATTGACAGGTTTCATTTTGATCCATTAGCCAATTTTGGAAAAAGCCATATTGATCAAAGGGATTAAAAGTAAAAAGCACCTTTTCCTTGCTACATATAGTATTTTTTTGTTTTAACACAATGGCTTTAAAACTCCAAACAGATACCAGATGCAAAATCCAACTGCAGGACTCTCATTTTAATTAAGACTATGACATGGACTTCTTACATTTTTTTTAAAGTAGTCATTTATACAGTTATAAAAAACCATATGCTTTAACTATTGGGCAGGAAACTGAAAAACACCTGTGAGAATATACTCCACAGTAAATACCTCTGTACTTGTATTGAATTCTCATGTCACTGAGAACCTTAACCTAGTCTAAGACATTTTGAGATAACTTACAACTATCACTTTTTGGAATAATTTTTTTGGTACTTCAGTCAAGTGCTGAGGGGATTTTATTCTAAAATCTAGGACTAGAATTTCAATCTCCAACACTCCCATCCCCAGGTAACACAATTAGGAATATTCAGAAATTCAGATACTTCTTAGGATCATCATTTCAGAGCTATGCCTGATAAATGACATTTGAAAAAGGAGGACTAATATAGAATTAGCTGAATTTATACTCCTGAAGCCACCTAAACTCATCTTTACGTTTTATATTTACAGTATCGTCCAGCAGAAATTAAAGAAAAAAGTTACACTAATATTTTCCAAGTTCTATTCCAGATGTCTGCTTATTAAGACTTGTAGTTTTTGCAGAAGTGAATCACTGTCCTCTAAAATTACACTATACTACTTCTTGTAGAGCTAATAGTAAAATACATCAACCCAAATCTTATGAAAGCAGCACATCCTTAGGAGTAACTAGTATATATAAAAAGTATCAACATCAGTGGTTTGAATATAAAAATTTATTTTTAAGTCAAAGTATGCAACAAATAAAACCTACAGAAAACAGATTTTCCCATCACAATCTGTTGCTTTACCAAATAATATTTTGAAAACACATTCCTTCAGTCATTATAAAGTTCTTAAAATACAAAAGAAATTAAATCTGTAAGAAAGTCTAGTAGACCAGATGCTGTTGTCAGGACTTTTATGTTGGTGGTTATGCTTTAGTACATCCCACGCCATCCACCTCCACTCATGCCACCTTGCCCATAGTAACCTCCACTGCCACCACCACCGCGGCCTTAGAAAAAAAGACATTAAGAACTGTTTAGTAGGAAGTCTCAGTGTTTAAGATATTAAAAATCATAAACTTAATTGCACCATATATGGGGACTAACACAAACAGAAATAGAGTAACTTAAGGACACTTACCATAACCACCCAAACCGTCAGGAGTACCATAGCCTCCACTGTAATTGTTTCCCATTCCCATTCTTCCAACAGAGCCATAACCTCCTTGATTATCTTTAAAAAAAAAAAAAAAAAAAAAAAAATTTGAGATTGTTTGCTCAAGTGTCTAACTCTGCTTATTTGAAAAACTTTACATACCCATTCCATCTCTGCCGTAGCCTCCCATTCCAGAACCTCCCATTCCAGAGCCACCTCCAGGAGTAGAATTCAAGAAGAGTTCAATGTATCGATGTTCTTTAGGGAAAAAAGGTAAGAATAACAGGAGAGAAAAGAACAATGGATCATATTTATTAATAAAAACATTAAAAAGGTTAACTGGCTAATATTAACCTGAAAGTATTCTTACAAATTCCTCATGGAGTGATAAAATGAATGCCAGATAGAGGTAAAATCTAGGTTTTGTCCAAACTGTATAACTTTCAACAAGTAACAAGTATTTCAGCCCCTAGTTTCCTTATCTATAAAAGGGCTGATTCATTATTTCAGAACCAGCTGGTGTATTTCTTAAAAATATATTCCAGAGGCCGGCCCTGGGTTGAGTGGTTAAGTTCACACACACTGCTTCAGTGGCCCAGGGTTTCACCAGTTCAAATCCTGGGCGCGGACATGGCACTGCTCATCAAACCATGCTGAGGCGGCTTCCCACATGACACAACTAGAAGGACCCACAACTAAAAAATACATAACTATGTACTGGGGGAGCTTTGGGAGAAAAAGGAAAAAAATAGAATCTTAAAAAAAAAAAAAAAATTCCAGGCACAATCATCGAACTGAATTAGAATCCAGGAAAACTTATTAAATACCAAGTGACTGATGTGCAGCCAGATTTAGGAATCACTAGTCAAGGTGAAATTTAACTTAACTGATTTGATGACAGAATTAATCAACATACAGGTGAACAAGTGGTACTAATTTTGCAAAAGGCAAGTGCAAATAACATACCTATTTTCCCTCTTTAATAACTTGAGCTCCAATAATCTGTCAAGTATTAAGAGTCTGAATAAACTCTTCAATAAAAAGCCCCCTAGAAACCCATTAAAATCTAAACTTATTAGAGGCCATATGGTTTCATGTCCTTATGACTACCAGGAGTTACCTAGAATCTCTTACATTTGAGGAATTACAAATGAGAAGGTTCTTATATAAGTAAGCTCACACCTGGGAAACAAAATAGCATGCCAATGATACCACTTACGCATGTTATTCTTATCTTTAGACATGGCAGCTACTGCATCTTCATGTGTCACAAATTCTACATCTGCTTCTCCTGTTGCTCTGCCATCAGCTCCAATATCAATATGCACTCGTATTGGATTTAGTGGTGAGAAGAACTAAATAAAAGAAAATACCTGTTATTTACTTTTCTATTTAGATTATCAAAAGTAAATTACCGCATGCATTGGTTTTCCTTTGTCCATTAAAACCAACCCTTCTACTGCCCTCTGTTGCCAGGCTAACAATCCCATCAACTACAGAGGTTCTGGGAATATAAGACTATACACTTAGGGAAAAATGCAAAGCAATTACTCTTTAAAGTACGCTAGATGATATTAAAAAGAAAATATTTCTAACCTAGACAATAGTTTACCCTAAAGAGATGAAAAAGTGTCATACCCTAGTACTGAGGGAGAAGAGTAAGTCTCCTGCCCCCACTCCCAGGAAAGGTATTTCAGAACTGTTGTTTGAAATACAAATAGGTCACCTGAGACTTAAAAGTATGTGCACAGAAATTGAGTGTTATGAGTTCAGAACAATGGATAGCTCCCCAAATATCATTTAGTTCTAATCACAAGTTAACTAGGTTTAAGCAATTCTCTAAAAGGCACCTCCAACTTAGACCACTTGGTTTCTAAAATCTAGAGCAAAATTTTTCTTTAAGAGCTAGGCAGTAAATACTCTTGGCTCTGTAGGCCACTGGGTCTCTATTGCAACTACTCAATAGGTAAATGAGTATGACTAGAATTGGCCACCAGCTGAAGTTTGCTGATTCTCTAACCAATTTGAAACCAACCAGTTTCAAATCAACAGCAGCATCTACTTCCATTGTTTTCAGCCCCTCAGTTTCTACCCACCATATAGCCAAGGAAGCCAAACCAAACCACCAAAACTTACTGCCTTGTTATATACTTATACTTTCAAAACTTGACACAAGGGAAATAATCTTCTTTCTAGTCATCACCACTCTATGCTGATCAGTCTTTCACTAAATTCTTAATTGGACTTTACGAACTCAACTTTTACTTGCTTGAATCCTATGTAGGTCAGCACACAATAGACACAAAAATATTCATCAACTACTGAAGGATACAGAAATATATCTATTCATGTTGAAGGGACTGATATTAGAATTATAAAGAAAAAGATAAGAACATTAAGAATGCTTCAAAATTCATATACCTGAAGTATAAAACCACTAACAAACTGACTAAAATTACTCACATTAGCAATGTCATTTTCAGTTGCACGAAAAGGCAATCCTCTCATATGTACAAAATGACCACCATGGAAACCTGAACTTGCATCACCGGCTCCACCATAGCCATGTCCTCCCATACCTACAGAATAAAATTTGCAAAGATTATAAACTAACAATACATGTAGAAAAGAAAGCATTGCAACAAAATATTTCTTCCACCCACCTTTTTGACAACCAAGAAATCTCAATACAGTTGTTCTAAACATCAAATGGAGAATTAACCTCAAGTACACATCTGTATAAAACACTATCTAGGCATGCAGTGAAATATGCCTGAGTTGACTTTTTTATACAAGTCAACTATATTATTACTAAGTGGTTGTAAAGCAAATACCAAAAGTCCCCTAAAAATGAATGTCTTTTTATTTTACCTCTTCCATCTCTCATTCTGTCATCAAAGCCATCATTTCCATAGCCATAATTATTATAGCCACCATAGTCATCAAAACCTCCATAACCTGTGTAATTTAAGGGAGAAACACATGAATACACTTTCAAGACATAAATCTTATCATCTAGTTTACACACGCATACTTTGTGGTAAGCAGTCTGGTTAACTTATTATTACAACTTTGCAACTCCCAACTTAATGGATATTAAAAAAAGTTAACACTTGGTGCAAATTAAAAGTCTTTCACAAGGATACATTTAGACATCAAAATTAATTTTCATCCTGATACTAAACAGAAAATGTCAAAATATGCCAGTATCTTCATTTTAATTTCTACATAAGTTATCTAGGTGCCAATATGTGCATCAATCCAATCCCACAGCTGGTCATGGGAACCCGTATTTTCATGAACAGGTTTTAAAACCTAATAGGTACTGAAATTACTGCCATTTCTATATTTCTTGACAAAGTGTCAGGAACATTAAGAAAATGACAACAGAACCTTTGTTCATTAGATACACATACCACCATCATATCCATCACCTCCTCGTCGCATTCTGTCATACATACTTCCACGCCCAGCTCCATAATAACCCCCTCTTCCTCCTATTGGTCTATCATATGGTCCCGGTCGCTGGCCCAGCAATCTTCTTGGTGGATCATAAAATCCTTTGATTTCACTCCTGCTACTTCTGAAGATCTCAATATACCTATTTAAAAATGGTTTAAGGTACAAGTTTCAGCAAAAATGTATTAGAGTAAATAAGATATTGGGCAAAATGCAGTAAGTTTTTCTACATCTAGATACGTAACCCACTTTAAACAGCCTAAATATACCATAAGTTAACTTTTACACCTACAAACTTAAATAATTAATATTTAAGTTTTACATAGACAAATTAGTCATTTGAAAACAATTCATAAAATTAAATATAATTTTAGCTTTTTTTTAGTACATGATAGGTGTTTAGAGAAAATAGCTGATTATACAAAGGCATTATTCAACAATATCCTACAGAGAAATGGAAACAATCTAATTTTAATTTAAGCAAACTATTAGCATCATTCCCCACCCAAATCTGTAGTTTCCAAGTTAAATTTAGATAATTATCAAGTCTTTAAAACTACCCCAGAAAAATGTTGTTACCCCCCCATTTAAGCAATAGTGACCCACAACCCCCAAAAATAAAAATTTAACACCATCCCAAACTCTCCATCCCCACCTGTGCCCTATTCTTTCCTTGTGTTTCCCCAGAGCATTTTCTGCTATCTCCTTTGAAGCAAACTGCACGAAGGCCTCCCCTGTGCTTCTCCCCTGGTAGTCCATCGTCAATGTTATCCCATTTGGCACGATTTCCAACCCTTTAACCCAAGGACAAATAACCCCATCAAGGGGAACAGTGTTAAAGGCTGAAACATTCCCATCTGAATCAAATATTTAAAACAAGTCTAAACAAAACAAAACAAAACAAAAAAGCTTAGTTTCCCATCACCCCAAAATACAAACGGAAGACTTTTTCAAATATTATTGGATTACACAAATTTTTCTTTTGACTAGTCTTTTAAAATTACATACACTCTAAAAAGCCCACCTATATTACATGGAAAAAAAAAAAGCTCAAACCAAATTTAACTATGCTCCATATGCTAATTCATGGTTCATCACACATAATTACTCTCAATTAAGTTTATTGCACATTAGTTAGGTTTTACATATTACACATCCTGTATTGAACATTAACTGGAGCACATTTCATAACTTAATACATTAAACCAAGATATCATATGCAAATCAAAATCCTCAAAACAAATGGATTTTACAAATTAAAAACTGAGTAATATAAATAGAAAATTAAAATACTACTAAACTTTGACTAATACTAGAGGTACCTTGAAAGAACTGAACTATTTCCTCTTTGCTGCAACCAAATGGCAGTCCACGAAGTCGTACTGTCCCATCACTAGCGTCATTTGGACCATTATGTTTCATAACCCAATCCATCTCAATACCGTTTGATTTAAATGCTATAAAAAATAAACAAGCACATAAAGCAGTCAATCAAAATATACTCTTGCCAGAGGTACTGAAGAAACACCTCAGTGGTACACAATAGGAAATGTCACATATGGCTCACACAATGCCACATACAATGGTCCAACACTTTTCTATTTGGAGGGAGGCAAAAAGACTGGGAAAAGGCAGTGAAAGCTGAGCTCTCCCACCAAAAAGCATTCAATTTCCAAGGATCAAACATTACACATTGCCTGATTTTAAGGAAATTTACATAATTCTACTATCAGTCTTCAAACTCTCCCAATTTCTCGATCCTGTCATCTTAATGTCAACTCTAGCCTCTTCATCTCCCAAATTTTCATTCACATTTCTCAGGTTTTATTATTCACTTGAATAGTCATGCAAATTCTTTAAAACTTAATTACTCAAAAGTTGCACACAGTACCACCACCCACTCACAGTAAGAGCCTAAAAGTACAATGAGTACTTTTTTGATGTTGGAAAAATAGTCTAATGTACAAAGTCTAATCTTACTAGATGCACTATAATTCTGAATGCAACAAATTGTTTCTGAAGGGGGAAAAATTCCCACCTCTATTTTAACTCATCTGGTTTAAACACTCCTCAAGAGCAAGTTTTAAAATGACTGAGTTAACTGAGTTTTAAAATTGAGGTAAAAGGCCACTTAAAAGTGAATGCCTGCCAGTAGTTATCAGTGTTTTTTGAAGCCACCTGTTTGGAAGTTAGCGGACATAGCACACTACTCACTGCTTCACTTTTAAACACAAATTTTTTAAAAAAGGTAATACATTCACATTCAAAATATTAAAAAGGGTACAGTGAGAAGCCCTCCTTCCCCTCCAAGAGAACCCATCCAACCAATTCCCTTCCCAAGAGACAATCATCCTTTCTTTTAAAATTCCAGAACATTTTGAAAAGGCTAACGCAGAAGTCCTTCAGCTGCAGAAACTTACCAGACCTTACAAATCTCACTATGCAGCTGTAGGAATCCTACTCACCTGAGTATTTCAAACCTTTCCCTCACCACCTCCTCCCCTGTAAACAAAACAATGCGTTCACTTGATTCCTTTATGCTTGATTATATTTCATATCAACAGCATTCACTAATATTTAATTTCACATGATCTAATTATCAGTGCAGCTGTTAGGGATAGCATCTGCGAAGAGTAAAATTTATTTTTCCTAGAATCCATGAGTTTAAAATAAGCTAATATAGAAATTTTTCAAATGTGGTTATTACAAATACTTCTGCATATGAATCACCTTCAGTATTTGTCTTGTCATTTTTTTAAAAGCAAGAACCCTACTGCCACTCTAGACAGAGATCCAAAATGAGAATACAAATTTTTATTTGACAGTACAACTAATTCTTAGGCACACAAATACCTGGTATGAACTTTTAAGAGGAAAATTCTGAGTCTGAATCCCTAGTCTGCCACTCACTAGCTACTTAATTTAAGCAAACTACTTAATCTCTGTGTTCAACTGTAAAATATAGCAGATGCCAATACCTCATAGGACTGTTTTAAGAATCAGTCACAGTACTTGGTCTACAGCATGGTAATCATTTAATGATGGCCTCTGTTACTGGATTTTAAGGGATCCTGTAAAAACTAATGAAATATACCACAAACAAAATAGCTGAACCTTAAAGGATGGAAAACTATTCTGAGTCTTGAAAGGAAATAAGGACTGTTTAAACAAGTCTTTCCCAAAGTCAACAAATGCTTTCCAGTTTCCTTAGGAATTATAAAGCAGACAGAAGAGTTTTTTGAAATGTTTATTATAATACATGCTAGTTAGACAATTTAAAAAATACTGTTCTAGAGAAGCCCTGAAAGAAGCAGGCCCCAAATCAGTTAGAGAAAAGTCAACATTTTGAAGATCTTTACCATTTTCTTAAAAAAAATTTTTTTAAATGACACCAACCTAAGAAATAACTGTTTCCTATAAACGGTGATTTAAGACCAGAAGAGGGAAAAGAGTGGAGTGGATCTAACATCAAATGTTACTTCCTCATGAAAAAATTTATAGTGCAAAGTCAATCTAATCTGATGTGAAAAGATCTTATAGTGTGGTGCTTTTTATCATTTTAGCACATTTATTTTTTCAATATAAAGATACTGTTTCAGAAACAAATTACAAAAAAGATGGAAATTTATAAACCTCAGCACTTTCTAAGAAATTCCTCACAAGCAAACTAGTTTTGATTCTTGGATCACCCTATACCAATGAGACCTATATAAAAACAACAAATTAAGTCTATAGAAAAACACACTGTTAATTTTAAATTGGGGGAAAAATTAACCAGATTTGGAAGACAAACTATTTTACAGGGTGACTCTCCATCCCATGTGTATGGAGAGTACACAGTAAAAAAAAAAAAAAAGCAACACTCTATCATCTCTTCAAAACTCAAAATTTGAGTCTAGAATTCTACTTACAAAACAAAACCAAGAAGAACTCCAAACGGATACAAATAGACAATCTGCTCTAAAACCTTAATAAAGCTGTCTCAGAAGCTATCACTAATTATTCAGGATAATCCATCTCAACCTTTCTTTGCAACAGTATCATGGCTAACCACAATTCTGCTTTTTAAGAATTCCACGTGTTAGCACCAATTAAAAATAACAGCAGTTGAAGTATTAGGATAGCTTCAGTCAGTTTTATATGAGATTTTAAATATAACTTCCTAAGCATTATGCTAAGTGAAAGAAGCCAGTCACAAAAGACCACACATTGTATGATTTTAAATGAGTGAAGTTTATGGTATGTGAATTATATCTCAAAGCTGTTATGAAAAAGCATCTAAGAGAGGCCCAATGAAATATAAAATTCCCTTATAACAGAAGCACATACTACCTTCCGAAGTATAAATACATAAACTAAGGGTCTGATGCATCAATAAATTTCTAAGTGGTTGCCCACTGGTCCTAAAAAACGAGAATGAACTCCAAATTTTGGCACAAAAGTGATGATATTAATTAAAATGGAAATTTTACATCATTCCCCCTTTCCAATGTGCTTATTCCTTAATTCAAAAAAGTAAAAAAATCACACAGATACACCACTAGTATCTAAAGGAAGTGTGGTCTCCAAAATGATTACGAATGAGTTCTCTTCTACAACAAAGTTACCACCTACTTCAGTTCAGCCACTTGTTTACCAAAATAAGGACACCAAAAAGGAATATGGTTATTAAAAATACAATGGCAATTAGATGGACTTCCAGATTATGATACAGATGAAAAAGAGGGCAAAAAAAAGGGTTTCTAGGGTATTCCAACTAGGAAAGCTGTTATATCATATACTATAGGAAACTCTGGGCTTTTTAAAGTCCACTGAAATCACAGAACGCCTTCAACAACAGGAAGGGTTTTGTTTTCAAAGCTGAAAAAGTAGATAATAGACTCCCTGTAAAGATTCATATGCGTTTTTGGAAACTCTTCTTCTCAGGCCTTGTGTGTCTCTTTTGTACCACCTTCTGTGAAGATTACCGACCCAGTTCTCCAAGGACTAAAATCACAGCACATGACTGGCCTTTCAGTTTGTCTTTCTGTTGAGCAGGCTTATTTTCTTGGTCAAAATATTATCACAGTGCTACACTAAATTAAAAAAATGCCTAGCTACCAAAATAAAATAAATAGTATTTCGAAGTACTTTACTTCTACAGCCTTAATGCCAAAAGAACCTTAACTCAAAATGGAATTCTTGGAGCTTCAATGCTCCAAGTCAATCACAATTCCTACACACACTTTTGCCATCTCTGGTTGTGTTCTAATATCTGTTCTCCTACAGCAAAACTACTTAAATTCTAACCCAGTACGTACCAAACCACACCAAACTATTGCTAAACCACCCCGTCCCCACCCCAAGTTCAAAAAGACGTATCAGAGCTCACTGGGCCCCGAAGACCTGTTTGTAATATGCCCATTTCACATTCCTATTTGATAAGTCACCCGCTTTTCTGCTTACAAAACAATTACCCACAAAGGCTTTAAATACGGTTAAGATAAGCGTGGAAAAAAACCCTTTGGAAAATGAGTACGTACTCTTTTCGAAGTTCCAAATCTGGACTATAAGGGCCGGCTAAGCGTCCTTTATTCCTCCCCGCAGACTTTTCGTTTATCTAGCTGCCCTAGAGACCAGAGAGCTAGGGAGAGGACGCCCCTGCCCCCCTCCGGGTCCGGCAGCCAAGCCTGGCTTAAAAACCTTCGCCACCGGGCGGCGGAATTACAAAGGAGACCGTCCGCCTCCTTTGTCCTGGATTTGGGAGTTGAGCGCCTTCGTCGCCATTGGCCTTCCTCCCCCAGCTCCAGCCTCTCTCATCTTGGGAATCTGCGTCAGAAGTCACTCGCAGTCCCGCCAGCCCAGGTAGCCCAGCCGAGACTGCGGAGGAAGGGAGGCCGCGGGGGGAGGCCAGGCGCATCCGGCGCCATTTCCATCGGGAGCGCGCCCGCCAGCCCAGCACCTCCCCCACCCGCGGGCCCAGCCTCTCCCTGCTCGCTTCCTTCCCACCCTCACCCCGTCCAGGGCGCTCTCACCACCCCCCGGGCCTTCTAACCAGTTCTCGGAGGCTGAGGGGTAAACAGTAGAAAGAGAGGAAGGGCGCGAAGCCGAGGTGGCCACGCCACCGTACCCAAAATGGCGGAGGCCAAACCAGCAGGCAAAGAGGGGAAATGCTGGGTGACTCCCACTTCGGGTCTCGCCTTCGTCCACCGAATTCTGCCCGAGCAAGTCCTCCCGCCGGCAGGCCGCCCTCCTTGAAGTGGGAGATCGGGGGGAGGCGCAGCCTGGCCGCCTCCGAGCGGCGACCTCCACACTTCCCTCCCACCCCACCCCCTCCCCGTCGCTCTCGTCCTTCTCCCGAGTCCGCTCTCGAAACCACCAGCCCAACCTACCCCCTTTTACTTCAGATACCCTGTCGGGCGACAGTAGCGCCGACGCCGGTGCTCACGGGGTCCGGTCGGGAGGAGGGAGAAGTCGCTTGTCTCGTGTAGCGCTCCCCACAACGGTTCTTCCAACCGTCTCCGCCGGCGGCAACCACTAAGGGTGCTGCGCAGCACAGCGACTGGCTGGGGGGGATGGGAGAAAGCGAGCGAGAAGGAGGGGGTGGGGCGAGAGCAACGAAGACCGGCCGGCCCTGCTCTCGCGAGACAAGAGAGTCGGTCCCGCCTTGGCACGGGGGTCAGGAAGTGCGCCTGCGCGCGGGTGGGTTGCCCACTTGGGAGAGGCGGAGAACCCGCGGCCGGCCCGGTTAGAGAAAGAGGTGGCGGACTCAGCCTCTCTTGCTTACCGTAAAACCATCAAATTCTCAGGGCTCACCTTTCTGCCCTCTCGGGGAGAAAGTAAAGTGGCAGCGGTTGTCCTGCCAGCGTGTGTCGAAGGAACCGTGGTGTCGCGGTTTGGGAAAGTTCTCCGGTCCTCTTCCCCCACCAAAAGCAAATTCCGCAAAGGCCCTGCCCTTGCCCCGGCGTCACCTGCGTGGAGAGGGCACCACGTGCTTCGGCCGCCAAACGCGAGGAGGGCTGTTCTGATCCACCATGTTTGTATTATGCAGTGAAAGTAGGCGTGTTTCTGAGCTGCGAAGATAGAGAAGTGTCCGCCAGGCCTGGATTTCAACCTTGGGGCTGGGGCTCTTCCTTCTTCCGTGGCGCTGCCGCCCCCGCCGCCCCCCAGCGAGTCTGATCCGTGGAGCTTCTTGCTTGACCTCTCTACCACGTTTCACTACAGATTGCTCCTCGCTTTCTCGTTTCACTTTAGCGTTCTTTCTTGCCTTTCATCTCCCGCTTTGTAACCGTAGTGACAGATCGGCAGCTCACGGCAGCCGACTTCCGGCTGTTTTCTGAATAGAGCTTTGCATCTTCGAAAACTGCGCGTACAAGTCACACCTAATAGTTTTTGGTTGTGCTGTCATACCACCAAGGTTCCTAGTGACACCTTGTGGCCCTTTTTTTAATTATTAAAAAAAGACGCAAGCCGAATTTCTCTAGAAAGGGTGGAGGGCCGTCTTGGTAAAAAAAAAAAAGCAGTGTAAGTTAAAGTGCAAACGTAGGAACGTACGTGAAGTACGAGGGATAGGAGGAAATGAGTGTGAGCACAGGGATGTTTCTGTAGATTGGAAATGTGGACGAAACTAGGTTGTGGACCTTCAATACCCACCCAAAGACTTTGGACTTTGGACTAGATGTTGGGAGGCCCGGCCCGTCTAGGGTGGCATGAGAGGGCTCATGGTATATTAGAGGTGGAGAAGCTTGAATAATTTTTTCTCCAAAAACTGACAGGGGCCCAGTTACCTTCTTATAAAGGAAACTTCCATTTCATGGCTTTAATTCATCCTAACGTGCTGAAGAAAAGTGTGGGACAGTAAGAATTGGTTAGGTCATAGTGCCCTATTGCCTTTCTTGAGCCTACTCCCTCAAAATACCCCTCAGAGAAAGGGAGAAGGGAACAGTGTCATCATTACAACAGAGGGAAAAACAAAGCCGGGATAATGTAATAAAATAGGTCACATTTATTGAGGGCTTGTTTGAGCTAGGTGCTATGCGCAATTCACTAACTCTCTACAACCCTGAAGGATAGTCGTTATTATTACCCCCATTTTATAGATGAGGTGTTTGAGTTCTAAAGAAGTGAAAAAGTCGCCCAAGGTCACACCTAGTGGTAGAAGCTAGGATTTGAACCCAAGTGGTTTTACTCCAGGGGCCAGGGTTTTAAAGCACTATGGATCTTCCTAGGGTTTCAAATAATTTAACCATGCGCTAAGGGAATGGAAATAATTTTTGGCAAGTTGAAGTTACTTCCCCTACAAACACTGGCGTTACGATGTCAGGAGACCTGAGTTAACCGTTTATTGACCGGAGACTTTTGAACAGGCCTTAAACTTGACGTCTTGGTGTCACTCACCCTGTGAGCCCCCTGCACTCATTTCTTTTAATAATTTCTGTGTTAGTAAGACTCCAAGCTCCCACACTTCAAATGGAATTCTTCCCTGGTTTCAAGTCACATCACTACTTTATGCCTTTAGTCTTCCAATCTGATTTGGTAGATGGAATTCTGTAATCCCTTTCACCCCTTGCCTGAGTTCAAACAATCTATTTACTGCCTGATTGAATTTGGCATTCTTTCCGCATAGTTTGTAAGGTTATGGGCCACACTCATAAAATCATCCTAATGATTTTTCACTACCAAATTGCAATGTTTTCTTTGTGTTTTTTTGGCCACCATTTCTTTGTATTGGGCACTCTGCTGTTTGCCGGTGTTAATGCTTAGGAAGGACTTGAAATTAGTACCTACATTCATTTTGCTTTTTTATTATTACAGTAAGTAAGACGTTTTGAGTTGGAAAAAAGTGAACTATATAGCGGTAAACCTAATTTTTATTTGGATTCCTATTTTACTACTTTTCTAAAAAAACGTCTATCAACTATTCCCATTTGCAAGTTGAATCCTGAAGTAAGGTTTTGGTGAGATTGGCTCACCACTACTCCAGTGATCCCTACAGAATTGTTTCCAGATTGATCTCTGTGGAATTGTTACCATAGAGATGGTTAGAACTAAGGGCTCCCAGCTGTTTTGGGGATTTTTTTTTTCTCTTTGTATTCTTTTGTGTCATTTCAGTGCTTTCCTATTAGCATAGAGATCAGAGGGACCCTGGAAAGGATCTTGTTAGAGGCCATAATGAGAAAAAAGAGGAAAAAGGAGAAGGAAATAGAAATACACATACCACCCGGAGGAAAACAAGACAATGAACATGTGATCATCTATTAACACCATCAGGATGAAGAGGACAGGAAAATTCCATGCAGGGCCAGAGGAGAAAGAGAAAGAGAAATTGAGAGAGATTGCACTCTTCTGAGGGAGGGAAGCACGTTAACTGAAACAGATTAAGAGAGTTGTTCACATCCCACCAGTGGGATTCCAAAATAACATAAAACACTTGAGTATCATAATCTTTTGCCTATTTGAAAGGCAAATAAGCTAAAAATGTAACAAAACCCACAAATAAATTTCTAGGAGCGTGTCTAATGAAGGTAGTTAATGCCTTTTGAAGACTAAATCTGTCTTATTAAGGTTTTGTGAAAGGCTTGTTCTTTGAATTATATCATATGTGCCTACTGTCTTTAGAAGGTAGTGATCTTCCTTGTCATGATTCAAAATTATTTCTCAAGACAAGGCTTAATTACACAGTTTACATTCTTGTTACTTTTGTTTCTTTAAGTCATGTAAGTGTTCTCCTGGGACTAGGGAAACCAAAAGGTCTCATCAAATTTTAATAATTATACACTAAGTTATCCAATGGAAACTTAAAAGGAAGAAAGCACCTAACGCACTCATTCTGAAATGTTTGCAAGTAATTAAAAATATTGAACATTTTTTTCTCTTCCAGTGGATTGCTGGGAAGACAGCTACTTAAGGAATTCAAGTTAAATTATTGTACTGCTTTTAATGTGTCATAAGCACGTTAATAACTTAGAAAACATAGCACAGATGATAGAGTAACAGACTGTTTCCCCCTGCACATGATTTTAAGCTTCTGAGTGGTAGATAAAAGTATAGGTTTCATTATATATGTCCCTATGCCTCTCAGTATACAAACAATGAGTCATTTTGGGGGTGGAGGCACTTTAAATAACTAATTTTCACTACAGTCTAGCAAAGTTACTATGTTATGGACCAAGAAATAGAAGAATCAGGAGATAAAGTAATGCTCCAGAGTTTACAAAAAAAAAATCAATGGCAAAACTTAGAATTGTCTTTCATAGGAAATCAGACAGACCTAGGTTGCAACCCCAGTTTTGATACTTACCTACCAGCTGTTTGATTCTGAGGCAATTAACTTTTCTTTCTTGTTTTTTTTTTTAAGATTGGCACCTGAGCTAACATCTGTTCCCAATCTTTTTTCTTTTTCTTCTCCCAAAAGCCCCCCAGTACACAGTTGTATATGCTAGTTGTAGGTCCTTCTAGTTGTGCTGTGTGGGACACCACCTCAGCATGGCTTGATAAGTGGTGCTAGGTCTGTGTCCAGGATCTGAACTGGCGGAACCCTGGGCCGCCAGAGCTGGAGCACACGAACTTAACCACTTGGCCATGGGGCTGGCCCTGCAATTAGCTTTTCTGAACCTCAGTTTCTTAATCTCTAAACTGGGTTGTTACATTGTTATATAGCATAGAGATTAGTAGTTAAAATAATAATAATTCTAGCCCCATCCTGTTTCATGTGTGTTTGTCATGTCATTGTTAATAAACGTGGTTCATTCCTGTTAAACTCATTTCAACAGTGAATTTAATAGAATTTCTTTGGTGAGTACAGTGTCCGAGCACTGTGTCAGGAGGCAGAAAATTATTCCAGGGAAATCTGTGAATTCATATGAATACCAAGTACTGTCTGTGGACAGAATAAGTAATATTTCACATGTAATATATTGCTGTTTTTCTAATTTGGCTGATGCAGTTGTTATTAATAAAATGGAAATTGAGTTGGGAGCATTCCTGAATTCCTAGTAGGTTAGTATATATGTTTCAGTCCACAAAAAATAAAGGACATAAAGTGAAGCTGTCCCTGACTTTCAGGAGCATATAGATACATTCCATTAAATAGATAAAGTATATTAAACTATAGCAGTGACCAGATAGGGTAAGCACAGGGTGTTTGGGGAGCACAGAATAGGACCATTAGCACAACCTGGGGCTTCAAGGAATGCTTTCTGAAGGAGATAACTCCTGAGCTTGAAGGTAGAGGATAAGTAAAATTTAGCTGGACTGTGAAAGATAGAAAAGGCATTAAAGGCCGAGGACACAGTAAGATCCAAGGCATGGAGGTAGGAAATAACTTGGTAGAAGTGGGAGCTCTAAGCATTTGGAACATTGTAAAATAAATGAAGGGAGGGGCCAGCCTAGTGGCGTACTGGTTAAGTTTGTGTGCTCTGCTTTGATGGCCCAGGGTTCGTGGGTTCAGATCCCTGGCACAGACTTAGCATGGTTCGTCAGGCCACACTGTGGTGGCATCCCACATAAAATAGGGTAAGATTAGCACAGGTGTTAGCTCAGTGACAATCTTCCTCACACACAAAAAACAAATAAATGGAGTGGGTTGTAATCAGATCTTGAAGGAGTTTGTACCTACTCTGTAAAGCTTGGCTTTTGTTTTTCGGTTGATGATCCACCTCAAATTAGATAATTCTGGTTGGAGTATGGAGGGTGGACATTGAAAGGAGAAGAGAGGAGACAAGGAGAAGGTGCAGGAGAGACGATGATCATTTAATCTAGAACAATAATATTAGGGATAGATATCAGAGTAATCTAGAACAATAATATTAGGGATAGATATCAGAGGATGTCTTTGAGAAATACTTAGGAGCTATTAGCAAACTGATTCTGACATAAGTAAAAGTAGAAAGGAAGGAAGGAAGGAAGGGGGTAGGTTGGGAGGAGGGAAGGAAGGAAAAAAAGAAAGAAGGAAGAAAAATCTCTCATATAGAATCATTCAAATTAATTCATCTAGCTACTCTCCCTTCCAGAAAGTGGAGCTGTGATTTATTTAGTGATTGATTAGAAGGGCTGTGGGTGAATGAGTGAAAAGAAGTCAAGGATGAATTATTTTTGGTTCAGGGTTGGATGGTGGGGACAGTAACTGACATAGGAAATAGGAATGTTGGGTATGTTGACTTTGAGATGCCATGTATAATCTAAGTGGATGTGTCTAGTAGAAAATTAATATGTGCTAGGGATATAGATTTGGCATTCGTCAACATATATTTTTCTTCTATATTCTGGAAGTTCTTGGGGATAGGCTCAGGCTAAGTAAATTTGCTGTAGAATCTGTTGTAAAAAACAGAATGAGAATTTATTAACTTATTTTTATTTTTTGCTGAGGAAAATTAGCCCTGAGCTAACGTCTGTGCCAGTCTTCCTCCATTTTTTATATGTGGGACACTGCCACAGCCTGGGTGATGAGTGGCGTAGGTCCGTGCTCAGGATCCCAACCCATGAACATGGGCTGCCCAAGTGGAGCACACTGAACTCAACCACTAGGCCACAGGGCCAACCCCAGAATTTATTAACTTCTAATGAGGATTATAACTATCAAACAGACAGAATACAACTTGTCCCTGAGTTTTGTAGGGGGTGCTTCCAAGTATTATACATAAAAGAAATTGTACTGTGTTAGTCATTATTGCTGTTAAATTACCCTAAAACTTAGCAGCTTAAAACAGAAAACTCTTATTATTTCATAGTTTCTGTGGGTCGGAAGTCTGGGGGCAGCTTAGCTGGGTGCCTCTGGTTCACCGTCACTTATAAAGCTGCAAAGGGTCAGCTGGAGCTGTGGTTATCTCAAGGCTCAACTGACAGAGGATCTGCCTCCAAGCCCTCTTACGTGGTTATTGGCAGGCCTTGGATCCTTTTTTTCTTTTCTTTTCTTTTCTTTTTTTAAAAGTAATTCTTAGATTTTAGGAGCTGGCCCAGTGGCACAGCAGTTAAGTGCACACGTTCCACTTCGGCAGCCCAGGGTTTGCCGGTTCTGTCCCAGGTGCAGACATGGCACTGCTTGGTAAGCCATGCTGTGGCAGGCGTCCCACCTATAAAGTAGAAGAAGATGGGCACGGATGTTAGTTCAGGGCCAGTCTTCCTCAGCAAAAAGAGGAGGATTGGCAGCAGATGTTAGCTGAGGGCTAGTCTTTCTCAAAAACAAACACAAAAACAAAAAAATAATAATTCTTAGATTTTAAAATAGTTGTAGAATTGCAGAAAAGTTGTAAAGATAGTACAGAGAGTTCCTGTATACCCCTCTACTCCATGACAGTAGTCGCCAGGTCTCCTTAGCATCCTCTGGTCAGGTGTTTTGTAGAATATCCTTCAACTGGGATTTTTATGATGTTTTCTTCATGATTAGACAGGGGTCAGCGGTTCTTGGGAAGAAGAGGTAAAGTGCCATTCTCATCATATCATGTCAAGGGTACATGCTACCAATCTGAGTTATCACTGATGATGTTACCCTTGATCACCTGGCTGAGGTAGTGTTTGCCAGATTTTTCCACTGTAGGGTTACTTTTTATCCTCTTCCTATGCACCACTCTTTGGAAACAAATCAGTGAGTTCAGCCCATGCTCAAGGGTGCAGGGGCATTTAAGCTCCCTTTCCTGGGAGGAAGAATAGCTAGATAAATTATTTTGAATTATTCTATAGGGGAGATTTTTCTTCCTTCCTTCCTTTTTTAATTTATGTCAGTAGAGACTCATGGATATTCATTGTATACTCTGGGTTCTAAGCCACTACCACGTTACTTATTTTGTTGTTCAAATTGTTCTTGCTTAAGCCACTGGGAGCCTTTCAGATTGGCTCCTGTGTCCCTTTGACATGCCCCTATCCTTTTTATTTTTTGAGTACTGCCTTACTTTCTGGTACTAGAAGATGCTTTAGGCTCATCTCGTATTTTTTCTGCCCTGGCCCTGGAATTGGCCATTTCTCCAAGGAACCCTAGTTCCTTTTATTATTGGGGAATGTTGTTTAATTTCCACATTTTCCAAATTTCCTTTTCTTTTTGTTATCGATATGTACTTTCATTCCCTTGTGGTCAAAGGACATACTTTGTATGATTCCAAGCTTTTAAATTTATTGAGACTTGTTTTATGGCCTAACATATGGTCTATCCTGGAGAAAGTTCCATGTGTACTTGAGAAGAATGTGGTGTTTACTGTTGTTGTGGAGTGTTCTATAGATGTCTGTTAGGTCTAGTTGGTTTACAGTGTTGTTAAAGTCTTCTGTTTCTTTGTTGATCTTCTGTCCAGTTCTATAATTGGAAGTCTCCAACTATAATTATTGAATTATATATTTCCTCCAATTCTGTCAGTTTTTGCTTCATTTATTTTGGGGTTCTGTTGTTAGGTGCGTATATGTTTATAATTGTCATATCTTCCTAATGGATTGATCCTTTTATCGTTATAAAATGTTCTTCCTTAAAGTCTATTTTGTCTGATATTAGTATAGCGCTCCAGCTCTCTTTTGGTTACTCTTTGCATGCCGTATCTTTTTCCCTTTTTTTTTTTTTTTACTTTCAACCTATTTGTGTCTTTGAATTTAAAGTTTGTCTCTTATAGAAAGCATATAGTTACAACTTAAAAAAAAAAAAATCCATTCTGCTGATCTCTGCCATTTGATTAGAGAGTTTAGTCTACTTACATTTAATGTAATTACTGATAAGGTAGGGTTTAAGTCTACCATTTTGCTATTTGTTTTCTATATGTCTTATGTCTTTATTGCTCCTCTATTTCTCCATTACTGCTTTCTTTTGTGTTAACTAGATATTATATATATATGCATATATATGAATATATATAAAGAATACATATACATCTTGTAAGCATGTATTTGTAAGTGTACTTGAAAAGAACAGAAAGATACATATAAGTAGAGAGGACTAGAAGGTTTTAAAAGTTATTATTTTGTTTACTTATTTATGAGATTGTAATAATTATGGAATTTTCAAAAAACATTATTTCCCACCATTGCTAAAGTTAAATCCAAATAGTATGTATGTAGAGAGATAGGTAGTATTTTTCTCTAAAGACTCTGTAGACCCAGTTTTCCCCATTAATTTCAAGATAGGGCAAGACTCCATCAGTCCTTTACAAAAAGATTAATGTCTCTAACTGTGAGACTGTCCAAAAGTTCAAAATTCAAAATATAAACATGCAGTACAGTTGGATAGTCAAATACGGCTTCTTTGTAGAGCAGTAGAAAGAACTTAGGCAATTTTTGCCATATGCTAAGGGTTTTACCACTGCAAAGTACTGAATCATGTTTTTCTTGCTTACAAAGGATAATCACATCAGTTTATAACCTATTTTCTGGAATTTGCTTCAACCCCTTGAACTTCTAGGGGGCAAGAATATGGGTCTTGTTTTCAAATAGGCAAAATATTTTCTAAAAATTTGGTTGATAAATGGTAAGTCATGATGATAAGATGAGAACTGTAAACTTTAACAGGAAAGTGAAAAATTTCCAAAACAGTGGGTGTTTGAACATAAATGTAGTTGAGGAATTCAGAACTAGCTTATAAATATTTTAAAAAAGGCAGTCTTCCAGAACCTCTATTAAGTCTAGGAAATATGCATAAAAGTAAACACAAAGGAATTGAGTGCTGTATATCTAAAATCTTAGTAACTAGATGAAACTAATTTAAAAATAAATTTTCTTCCAAATTTTGATTTAAAACTTGTTTTACTTATAATTTCTAATTCTTTTTTATACTCCTTTTCTTTTCACCAGCTAGTAAAGTAGACAGTGTTGATGTACACCTTGAATGCCAGTACTCTATTATTAAGTATTTACATTTTTAAAGAACTAAACTGGCATTTATTACTGAGTAGCCTAGTTTTGAGGCAGGAGTCATAAACAAAAGCTAAGTGGGTTCTTTTATGCTAACAGCAACAGAATAACAGGAATCCACTTTCTGTTGTGTGTAGCTACAGGAGAGTGTAAACAAACTAAGACTATTGCAGAGGGGCAAATAAGCATTGGTGTTCCCAGGCACACCCATGGGTAGGTTTAATGACTAAGCTATTTGAACAAGAGAGGTTTATGATTTCCCTACATGTACATTGTAAATGGAACCAAGATTAGAACTCAAGGAAGTGTCTGTTGTGTTCTCAAAAATAAACCTGATAGACCTCTGGGAAAGTTAGTTGGACAGGGAATTATCAAGTGGGATTTTAGTTTTTTCTGTACTATCTTATTGTTTATAAGGAAATTATATCTGTATACTAAATTGGTGATTAAAAACCAACTTAAAAAAAGAGTTAAAAATATGACTAGTTGAGAAATTATATGAATTTAAATTTATGAGCTTGTACCCTCTGGGGGTAATTGATTTCTATTTAAACAGCATATTTGTTTGGCATTATTGAGGGGTATAGAAAGCCACTCTAGGGGTCCAAATGGAATGTGAATGAAACTAGTGAAGGATAATTTAAATTATTTGGGTCATTTAAAAAACACTCTCCCGAGGGGCTGGCCTGGTGGCACAGTGGTTAAGTTCACATGTTCCACTTCAGTGGCCTAGGGTTCGCTGGTTTGGATCCTTGGTGTGGACCTCTGCACTGCTTGTCAAGCCATGCTGTGGTAGACATCCCACATATAAAGTAGAGGAAGATGGGCACAGATGTTAACTCAGGGCCAGTCTTCCTCAGCAAAAAGAGGAGGATTGGCGGCAGATGTTAGCTCAGGGCTAATCTTCCTCTAAATAAATAAATAAAATACTCTGCCTCATAGCTGCACAGAGACCTGCCTGATAGCTGCACCTCAGGACCAGCCATCAGGTTGACCAGGATGTCAGAATTTGTGCAAGCCCACTTGATACTGAACCTCTTAATCATAAGTTCCTGCTGATGTGCACTAAGCCAATCACTGAGACGAGTGCTTAGAGATGGAGAAAGGTTTATTCCAATCAGCCAAAATGACAAGGTAGGAGGATGGGTTCTCTCAAATCTGGCTTCACAGAAGAAGAAAGCAGGGGGTTTTATGGAGCTAAGGGGCTTGACAAAAGTAGTTTTGGAGAAACAAGGGTAATCCGTGTTTCTTTCACTCCAGATAAGCCCTTGGGCAATCTGACTTCTGGGTGTCAAGGGCAGCTGGGGGCTGGTTATCTGGTGATTGTAACTTCCTTGAAGGCATTCTTTTTCTTCTGCAAAACAAGCTCATAAATCCTTGTCACCCTTGAGTTACCCCTCAGGTTAAACAAGAAAACAACAAATTAACAAGAGTAACTTCTTTTCATCTATGTGTGTGTTGGGAACAAAGTTGAAAGGTAATCATTTTCTTAATGAATATTTACAGTAACCCTCAGGTACCCGGCTTCACACTTACTGGGTAAAGAAAGGCAAGTTGCTTAAACTTTACCTGCCTCAAATTTTCTCTCAGCAATTCAGAGGTGGTTAAAGCTGGTTTTTCCTCACAGAAATGAAATAAAAATTAATTTTAAGGAGAGAGAGAAAAAAAGAGAGACATCCTCAGAAATAAATTCTAGATTAGATCCTCAGGGAGAGAGTTATGGCTCATGAGCCTCTCTCCTCTCCCTGGGCACTTAGCATTGGAGCCCAGCACACAGTAGCTGTTGAACTGAACTTTGGATTTCTGAACCCACAAAGATGAAGACCAAATCATGAACATTGGCTCCAGCAGGTCTTTATAGCCTCGTCTTCACCTTCTCGTATCTCCTCCCTGTATTTCCACATCCATTTGCTTGCCTTGTGATCCACCCATGCACTTTGTCAAAGATGCCTGTTCCCATCTACTGGAACTGCCGAACACTTTTTTGTGTTTTTGGACCCACTCCAATGTCACCTCATCTCTGGATTTCCCTCTGACTGTCTCATGGGCAGGAGACAGTCTCTTGCTCTTTCATTGTGTTCCTAAGCATTTTATCTATATCTTTTTCTTTCATATTATAATTTTTACATTGGTGTCCCCACTGGCTGAGAATTCCTTGAGAGAGAGTTAGTGACTTGTTCATCTTTTATCCCCAAAGTATAGTATATGCATGGAATTTAGGAAATACACAGTAATTTTTGAAATTTAGATTGTTAATGTGAGGCCTACCTTAAGCATAATCTGCCAGCATGGAATATAAATAGGGATGTTAACTGATTAAATTAGATGAATTTAAAAATTCCCTTTTCTACCTTTTGACCCAGAATAAAAATTAAAATAAAATCATATAACACATTTTAGAAAAATATTTTTTATACATTTATGGTATTATAAATTTCATGCTGTTTCTATAGTGATTGTCCAAGTGCAGCATCAGCATCACCTGGGAACTTGTTAGAAATGTAAATTCTTGGGCCCCACCTTACACTTACAAAGTCAGAAATTCTGGGCATGGAGTCCAGCAATCTGTTTTAACAAGTCCCGCAGATGATTCTGTTGCATGCTAAAACCTGAGAACTACTGTTCTAGAACAAATAAAATGCTTCATAAACTTATACTTGGCCAACTCTTGTTATTTATTCAGAAATAAATCTTTAGTTTTCATACATAAAATAATACAGCTTTCTAGGGTTTCTTGTTCCAAGGTCCTTTGTATTCTTGAGTGTCTGCAAATTCTAAGAGAATTTTTAAACTCTGAGTTTTTGTTTTAATGATGGTCTAAAAAAATTATTTTAATACTTAAGACAAAATTTCTCTTATGCAGTGATAGTTTACAGTTTCATGGAACTAAGATTTTAGTTCCTTAAGTGGAGGTCTCTCAAATTCTCATCCTTGGATACATTCTAAGGCATAATGGTTAAGAACATGGACTCTGGAGTTAGACTATTTGGGTTCAAATTTAGGCATTGCCTAAATGTATGATCTGGGGCAAGTTACTTAAGTTCTCTAAGCTTCCATTTATTTATCTGTAAAATGGAGATGGAGATTATAATAATATCTATTTCATGGGGGTTCTCTGAGGATTAGATGTTCTTAGAATCATGTCTAACACATAATAAGTGCTCAATAAGTATTAACTATTATTGTTCTTGGAAATTTTTGAAGAAGTTAAGATTGTGTTGGGCTACAAGTAACAGAATATTGGACTATATTAGTTTACTATTGCTGCTCTAACAAATCACCGCAAACTTAGTGGCTGACAACAACACAAATTTATTGTTTTATACTTCTGGAGATCAAAAGTCCAAAATGGGTCTCACTGGACTAAAATCAAGGTGTTGGCAGGGCTGCTGCTATGGACTGAATTGTGTCCCCTCCCCACCAGATTCACATCTTAGAGCTGTAACCCCCAATGTGATCGTATTTGGAGATGGGGCCTTTGGGAGATAATTAGATTTAGAGGAGGTCATGAATGTGGGGCCCTCATGATGGGATTAATGTTCTTATAAGAAGAGGTACAAGACAGTGATGTCAGCATCATGGCAGAGTGAACTTGCCCAGGACTCTTTCCCCTCCAACATACATCAAAGAGGGACATTGATACTCCAACAGAAGACATTCCTACAACACAAAAACCTTGGAGAGACATGCAGTCACATGACGGAGGGCAGAGAGGCTGAAGCCCCCATCGGAGGAGCTGAAATGGGGTAAGAGAGAACTTCGTTGCCTCCCCTAAAGACTGCGATCCATGACCCCAGGAGGATCCATGAGAGAAGGAGCGGGGGAGGGGTCGTTTGTTTGTGGGATCACCAAAAGCCCTCTAATGGGGCAAAAGCTTTCAGGGGGGACCTCATCAGCCAAGACCCCAGGAGACCAGATAGTGAGAGCTGATCGAGAAATCCTGGAGCTCACGCAGGAGAAAGCTCCACTCTCCCAACCTGCCCCAGGCTGCTCCAATGCCTGGGATCTCTGCTGAAGGTGGAGGGCTCAGAATACATGGCTCTCAACCCCCACCCAGTGGCGATAGGCTGTAACTGCAACCGAATAATATCAAAATGAGAAAGACCTGACTTTCCAGCATCAGACACTACATCAAATCTCCAGATCAGAAAGAAAATGACAAACACCCAGAACTCAGTCCTGAGGACACAGAAATATGTAAGCTAAATGACAATGAATTCAAAACAGCTATCATCAAAAAACTCAACGAGGTAAAAGAGAATGTAGAGAAACAATTCAATGAGGTCAGGAGCTACTTCACAAAAGAGATTGAAGCTACAAAGAAGAATCAGTTAGAAATATTAGAGATGAAAGACACACTGGAAGAGATAGAACAAAATACGGGGGCCAGCCCCATGTCCGAGTGGTTAAGTTTGTGTGCTTTGCTTCGGTGGCCCAGGGTTTCGCTGGTTTGCATCCCGGGCACAGACATGGAACCGCTCATCAAGCCATGCTGAGGCAGCATCCCACATGCCACAACTAGAAGGACCCACAACTAAAAATATACAACTATGTACTGGGGGGCTTTGGGGAGAAAAAGGAAAAATAAAATCTTAAAAAACAAAAACAAACAAAAAGCAAAATATGGATTCCCTGAATGCTCGAGTGGACATCGTAGAAGAGTCTATCAGCATAATCAAAGATAGATGTGTTGAAATGCTCCAGACAGAGGAGGAGAGAGAACTAAAGAACTAAGCTAAAAGAACTAAGACTAAAAAGAAATGAAGAAAGTCTCTGAGAAATATCTGACTCAATGAGGAAATGCAACATAAGAATTATAGGTATTCAAGAAGGTAAGGAGAAGGAGAATGGAGCAGAAAGTGTGTTCAAAGAAATAATAGCAGAGAAATTCCAAAATCTAGGGAAAGAGAAGGAAATATGTGTGGAAGAAGCTTCCAGATCTCCTAGATTTGTCAATGTAAAAAGACTTGCTGCAAGGCATATAGTAGTAAAACTGGCAAAAATGAATGACAAAGAAAGAATACTAAGGGCAGCAAGGCAGAAGAAAATAACCTACAAAGGAACCCTTATCAGGCTTTCACTGGATTTCTCTGCAGACACCTTACAAGCTAGGAGAGAATGGAATGACATATTCAAAACTTTAAAAGACAAGAATCTTCAGCCAAGAATACTCTATCCAGCAAAAATATCCTTCAGATATGAGGGAGAAATGAAATCTTTCCCAGACGAACAAAAGCTAAGGGACTTTGTAGCCATGAGACTCCCCCCCCCCACCCCTTTACAGGAAATCCTCAAGAAGGCCCTCATACCTGAAAAAAGAAAAAAAGGTAGAAAGAGGTCACAAAACACAGAATAAGGAGACAAATAGGTAGGCAGAATCAGAATAGGATAGGAGACATTCAACTATAGCATTAGCCTATAGGGAAGGAAAACACCAAAAACAATTCAATCCTGTCACTTTAGCCACAAACTCACAACACAAATTGGAATAAGATATGAGAAAAACATCTTAGGAGGGAAGGAGGAAAGGGACTGAATCAGTTTGGACTAAGAAAATAAGAGGCCATCAGAAAATGGACTATCTTATACATGAGATTCTGAATACAAACCTCAGGGTAACCACTAAACAAAAAAGCACAAAGAATAAATAAGGAAACAACAAAGAAACACATTATAAAAAACTACATAATTCAATGGGTAGACCAAAACACACAGGAGGAGAAACAAAGGACTTGCAGGAAAACCAAAACGAGTGATATAATGACAGCATTAAGCCCTCATACATCAATAATCACCCTAAATGTAAATGGATTGAATTCTCCAATAAAAAGTCACAGAGTGGCAAGATGGATTAAAGAACAAGACCCAATGATTTGCTGCCCCCAGGAAACACATCTCAGCTCCAAGGACAAACACAGGCTCAGAGTGAAGCAGTGGAAGACAATACTCCAAGCTAATGGCAAACAAAAGAAAGCAGGTGTTGCAGCAGTTGTACCAAACAAAGTAGACTTCAAGATAGGACAGGTAAAGAGAGACAAAGAGGGGCAGTATATAATGATGAAAGGGACACTCCATCAAGAAGAAATAATGCTTATAAATATCTATGCACCCAACACAAGAGCACCAGATTTCATAAAGCAACTATTAACAAGCCTAAAAGAAGATATTAATAATAACACAATAATAGTAGGGGACCTCAACAATCCACTCACATCAATGGATAGATCATCCAGACAGAAAATCAATAAGGAAACAGTGGAATTAACTGGAAAGCTAAACTGATTGGACTTAATAGACATATATAGAACACTTCATCAAAAAAACAGCAGAATACACATTATTCTCAAGTGCGCACAGAACATTCTCAAGGATAGACCATATGTTGGGCAACAAGGCAAGCCTCAATAAATTTAAGATTGAAATAATAACAAGCACCTTCTCTGATCATAATGCTATAAAGCTAGAAATTAATTACAAGAAAAAAGCTGAGAAAGGGACAAAGATCTGGAGACTAAACAATATGCTATTGAACAACCAATGAATCATTGAAGAAATTAAAGGAGAAATCAAAAAATATCTGGAGACAAATGAAAATGATAACAAACCATACCAACTCATATGGGATGCAGCAAAAGCCATATTAAGAGGGAAATTCATCACAATACAGGCTCACCTTAAAAAACAAGAAAAATCCCAAATAAGCAATCTCAAATTACACCTAACTGAATTAGAAGAAGAAGAACAAACAAAGCCCAAAGTCAGCAGAAGGAGAGAAATAATAAAAATCAGAGCAGAAATGAATGCTATTGAAACAAAAAAGGCGATAGAAAGGATCAATGAAACAAAGAGCTGGTTCTTTGAGAAGATAAATAAAATTGACAAACCCCTAGCCAGACTTACAAAGAAAAAGAGAGAGAAAGCTCAGATAAACAAAATCAGAAATGAAAGAGGAGAAATAACAACAGACTCCACAGAAATCCAACGGATTATAAGAGAATACTACAAAAAACTATATGCCAACAAAATGGATGACCTAGAGGAAATGGATAAATTCTTAGACTCTTACAATCTCTCAAAGCTGAGTCAAAAAGAAATAGTCTGAATAGACCAATCGCAAGGAAAGAGATTGAAACAGTAATCAAAAGCATCCCAAAGAATAAAACCCCAGGACCAGACAACTTTACTGGGGAATTTTACCAAATTTTCAGAGAGGATTTAATACCTATCCTTCTCAAGTCATTCCAAAAAATTAGGGAAGATGGAACACTTCCTAACACATTCTACAAGGCCAACATCACTCTGATACCAAAGTCTCACAAGGACAGCACAAAAAAGGAAAATTACAGGCCAACACTACTGATGAACATAGATGCAAAAATCCTCAACAAAATTTTGGCAACCTGAATTCAGCAATTCATCAAAAGGATCAGACATCATGATCAAGTGGGATTCATACTAGGGATACAGGGATGGTTCAACATCCACAAATCCATCAACATGATACACCACATCAATAAATTGAGGAATAAAAAGCACGTGATCATCTTAATAGATGTAGAGAAAGCATTTAACAAGATCCAGCAGCCATTTATGATAAAAACTCTTAACAAATTTGGGATAGAAGGCAATTACCTCAACATAATAAAGGCCATATGTGACAAACCCACAAACAACATCATACTCAATGGGCAAAAACTGAACGCCATCCCCCTGAGAACAGGAACAAGACAAGGATGCCGACTATCACCACTCTTATTTAACATAGTACTGGAGGTTTTGGCCAGAGCAATTAGGCAACGAAAAGGAATAAAAGGAATCCAAATAGGGAATGAAGAAGTAAAACTCTTGCTGTTTGCAGACGACATGATCTTATATATAGAAAACCCCAAAAAATCCATCAGAAAACTAGTAGAAATAATTAACAACTACAGTAAAGTTGCAGGGTACAGAGTCAATTTACAAAAATAAGTTGCTTTTCTATACTCCAATAACGAACTAACAGAAAGAGAGCTCAAGAATACAATTCCAATTGCAATCACAACTAAAAAAATAAAGTACCTAGGAATAAATTTAACCAAGGAGGTGAAGGACTTATACAATGAAAACTATAAGACATTACTGAAAGAAATTGATAATGACATAAAGAGATGGAAAGAGATTCCTTGCTCATGGATTGGAAGAATAAACATAGTTAAAATGTCCATACTACCCAAAGCAATCTATAGATTCAATGCAATCCCCAATCAGAATCCCAGTGACATTCTTCATGGAAATAGAGCAAAGCATCCTAAAATTCATATGGGGCAACCAAAGACCTCAACTTGCTAAGGCAATCCTGAGAAAAGAGAACAAAGCTGGAGGTATCACAATCCCTGACTTCAAAATGTACTACAAAGCCGTAGAGATCAAAACGGCATGGTACTGGTACAAAAACAGGCACCCAGATCAATGGAACAGAACTGAAAGCCCAGAAATAAAACCACACATCTACAGACAGCTAATCTTCAACAAAGGTGCCAAGAACATACAATGGAGAAAAGATAGTCTCTTCAATAAATGGTGCTGGGAAAACTGGAAAGCCCACACAAAAGAATGAAGGTAGACCACAATCTCACGCCATACACAAAAATAAACTCGAAATGGATCAGAGACTTGAAGATACATCCTGAAACTATAAAACTCCTGGAAGATAATATTGGCAGTACATTCTTTGACATTGAACTAATAAGGATCTTTTCAAATACCATGTCTTCTCAGACAAGGGAAACAAAAGAGAAAATAAACAAGTGGGAGTTCATGAGACCAAAGAGCTTCTGCAAAGCAAAGGAAACTAGAATCAAAACAAAGAGACAAGCCACCACTTGGGAGAAAACATTTGCAAATCATATATCTGACGAGGGTTAATCTCCATAATGTGTAAGGAACTCACACAACTGAACAATAAAAAAACAAACAGCCTGATCAAAAAATGGGCAGAAGAGATGAACAGACATTTTTTCAAAGAAGATATACAGATGGCCAATAAACACATGAAAAGATGTTCAACATCACTAATCAGCAGGAGAATGCAAATCAAAACTACACTAAGATACCACCTCACACCTGTTAAAATGGCTATAATAACTAAGACTAAAAATAACAAATGTTGGAGAGGGTGTGGAGAGAAGGGAACCCTCATACACTGCTGGTAGGAATGCAAACTGGTGCAGCCACTATGGAAAACAGTATGGAGATGCCTCAAAAAACTAAAAATAGAACTACCGTACGACACAGCTATCCCACTACTGGCTATCTACCCAAACAATTTGAAATCAACAATTCAAAGTAGCATATGCACCCCCATGTTCATTGTAGCACTATTCACAACAGCCAAGACATGGAAACAATCCCAGTGCCCATCGGCTGATGACTGGATAAAGAAGATGTGGTACATATATACAATGGAATACTACTTGGCCATAAAAAAAAGACAAATTCATCCCATTTGCAATAACATGGAAGGACCTGGAGGGAATTATGCTAAGTGAAATCAGCCAGACTGAGAAAGACAAACACCATATGATTTCACTCATATGTGGAATATAAACAAACACATGGACAAAGAGAACAGTTCAGTGGTTACCAGGGGAAGGGGGGTGAGGGGTGGGCACAGGAGGTGAAGGGGAGCACTTATGTGGTGACAGTCAAGAAAAAATGTACAACTGAAATCTCACATTGATGTAAACCATTATGAACTCAATAAAAAAAAAAAGAAGAAGAGGTACAAGAGAGCTTGCTCCCTTCCTCCCTCTGCCATGTGAGGGCATAGCAAAAAGGTGGCTGTCTATAAGCCAGGAGGAGAGTCCTCACCAGGAACCAAATTTGTCAGCATGTTGATCTTAGACTTCTCAAATTGTGAGAAAATAAATTTCTGTGGTTTAAGCTACTCAGTCTATGGTATTTGTTATGGCATCCTGAACTGGCTAATCCACATTTGCTCCTTCTGGAGGCTCTAGGGGAGAATTTGTTTCCTTGCCTTTTCTGATTTCTAAAGGCCACCTACAGTCCTTGGCTTGTGGCTCCTTCCTCCATCCTCAAGCCAGCCTCATAGCATGTTCAAATCTCTCTCTGACTTGGACTTTTTTTGCCACCCTCTTCCCTTTTTAAAGACCCCTATGACATTGGGCCCACTGGATAACCCAGAGTAATTTTATTTTAAGGTCAGTTGATTAGCAGCCTTAATCCCATCTGCAACCTTCATTCCCCCTTGCCACGTAACATAACGTATTCACAGGCTCTTGGAATTTGGATGTGGACATCTTTGGGGAGCCATTATTTTGCTACGACATGGACTAACAATGATTTGAATGATTATTTTTGCTACGACATGGACTAACAATGATTTGTTGTTTACTTAAGAAGTTTGGAAGTAGGAGCTTCTCATGTTTATTTAGCAGGTTAACTATATCATCAAGAACCTATACTCTTTATTTCTTACCTAGTTTGTTAGCTTTTCATCTTCATATTTGTCACCTCACGGTCAAAAGATTATTGTTGCATTTCCAGGCATCAGCAACATGTTCAAGACAGGAAAAAGAGGGGGGGCAGTGGCAGTCCACTCTCCTGTCAGATCTGCCCTTTTATCAGAAAGCAAAAGATTTTCCCCAGAATCCCTCCAGCAATCTTACCCCAATTGGGTCATATAGACATCTCTAGCTACAAGAGAATGTGGAATAGTGAGCATCTGGCAAAGGAGAATGAGATCATCCTGATTGGCTTAGACCATTTATGATTCATTGATGGGGCTGGGCACATTGCCTCCCCAAACAAAATCAGATTTCTTTTAGGAAAAGAGAAGTACCAGTGTGTGTGTCGGGCAGGGGGGTGGGGGGGTGTGCGGTGGAGGGGTGGAGGGCGGTGGCTGTTAAACAGGCTAATGACGTTGGCTGTTAGAGTCTTTGAGAATTTTTTCCCTTTAAATAAATGTTTTCATTTGAGAAGCAATGTAGTTTTTCTGGGAGCCTGATAAAGTACTTAGTTGTAAAATTTTATTCTTCTGTAGTGAGTTAGGTTATGAAAACTTCAGAAGACCATTTAAACAAACATTTATTTATTTATTTTTGTGAGGAAGACTGGCCCTGAGCTAACATCTATTGCCAATCTTCTTCTTTTTGCTTGAGAAAGATTGTTGCTGAGCTAACATCTGTGCCAGTCTTCCTCTACTTTATGTGGGGTGCTTCCACAGTGTGGCTTGACGAGTGGTGTTAGGTCTACACCCGGGATCCGAACCTGCCAACCCTGGGCTGCCAATGTGGAGAGTGCAAACTTAACCACTACGCCACTGGGCCAGCCCCCAAACATTTTATTTTTAAAACTTGCACATATAATTCATGATCACTGTAGAAAAATTAGACAATCTTTTCAATATATATTTTCTCATCCAGTTGAACATGTAGCTGATGGCTAGGACCAATGAGGCTGAAGTTCAATGAGTTCAATGAAGTTCAACATTGTTCCTTTTGGCACACCTATGATTTCCATAACAATGTCAATTCTGTTAAATTTATGAAAACTATGCTTCAGTATCAGGACCTTAATTTGTTTCTGTTCTTCATTCAAATTTTCTAAAATCAGAGCAACCTATAATAAAACTTCCAAATAATTGCATAAACAAACTGCAATGTACTGCCAATAATGGTGATGCTACTAAAACTGAAATGTTGGCTGGCAGATGATACCATGTTGAGAAACTCTGTCAGTCAATGTATGAAAGTCCAGTTTTGATGTATGCTCAGTGTATTCACTTAATTAATTCAATAAATACTTATTGTGTGCCAGGCACTGTTCTAGGAACTGAAATTATAGCAGTGAAGGAAAACAAGAACAAGTTCTGACTTTATGCTCTTTATAGTCTAGTTAGAATAATTCAAGAAACACAAATGAAAACTCAAGATTTTTTATCTATCAGATTAGCAATGGGTAGGACACTTTCATATGCTATCTAAATGGGTACACTCTTTATTATTTTTTTTGTTGTTTCTTCTTCTCCTCAAAGCCCCCCAGCACACAGTTGTATATTCTACCTGTAGGTCCTTCTGGTTGTGCTATGTGGGATGCCGCCTCAGCATGGCCTGACAAGTGGTGCCATGTCCACGCCCAGGAACCAAACCAACAAAACCCCAGGCCGCTGAAGCAGAGCATGTGAACTTAACCACTCAGCCATGGGGCCAGCCCCAGTACACTCTTTCTGAAAATAAATTTAACTGTATGTGTAAGTTAAGATATCTATACACTTTGACCTAGGGATTTCACTTTTAGGAATCTAGTATAATTAAAGAATCAGAAATGCAGACCAAGATTTACATTCAACCATTTGATCCCTACATTATCTTTATGAGTGAAAAATTAGAAATAACTTAAGGGCCTGGCCTGGTGGTGTAGTGGTTAAGTTCACATGCTCTGCTTTGGTGGCCTGGGGTTTGCAGGTTCGGATCCCAGGCGTGGACCTAGCACCACTCATCAAGCCACACTGTGGTGGCATCTCACATAAAATAGAGGAAAATTGGTAGAGATGTTAGCTCAGTGATAATCTTCCTTAAGGAAAAAAGAGGAAGGTTGGCAACAGATGTTAGCTTAGGGCTAATCTTCACACAAAAAACAAAAACAAAAAAACTTATTCACCAAATTATTCTATTAAATAATTTATAGAATATCTATAAGTCTATTGTATATCTATTAAAACAACATTTTTGAA
Organism: Equus przewalskii; assembly: GCF_037783145.1. Taxonomy (NCBI): domain Eukaryota; kingdom Metazoa; phylum Chordata; class Mammalia; order Perissodactyla; family Equidae; genus Equus; species Equus przewalskii. Next base: position 56,807,163 of record NC_091831.1, on the reverse strand, counting down.
GCATTTAGTGCCCTTGGAAAATACTCATGCTATACTGTTAAGAGGGTAAAGATTCCGATTAAGCACTATATATCTAAAATGATAATGTTATTGCTTGGGGGTCAAAGGTACAAACTTAGTGAAATTATTGAAGGGTACAAACTTCCAGTTATAAAATAATTAAGTCATGGGGATGTAATGTACACCATACTGACTATACTTAATAATACTGTATTGCATATTTGAAAGTTACTAAGAGAGTAGATCTTAAAAGTTCTCGTCACAAGAAAAAAAATCTTTTTGTAACTGCGTATGGTGATGGATGTTAACTACACTAATTGTGGTGATCATTTCGCAACGTAGACAAATTTTGAATCCTGTTGTACACCTGAAACTAATATAATGTTATATGTCAATTATACTTCAATTGCAAAAAAGAAAAAAAGCAGGCATTTGGCAAGAAAATTAAGCAAAACACTTGTATAATAAATTAAAGGAAAAAAAAAACGAGAGGAAAAAGAAAGGCGTAGGTCTGGGAGCTGCCTGGAGGTGTGGGCAGCCAGCAGGGCCTCCCAGGTTGTTTATCTTAACCTCCTTGAGAACAAGAAATACATGTTAGGATGGGTTATTTTCTTTTAGATTTAAAGAAAGCACCCCTAATTTGCTGAATTTTTAAAAAGTTCTATAATTTTGGGAGGGAGGATTCCCTCCATTACTATAACAAATCCATGCTTTCTAGTAAAGCAAAGGAAACACCCAGAATGTTAACAGAACTTATCTCCAGGGAGTAGAAGTATAGGAGATTCTTCTTTTTTTCTGCTTTTCTGTATTTTGTAGATTTTCAGTAAAGAGAAAGTATTATTCTTGTAACAAAAAGCTTTATTTTAACAAATCTGTATCAGTCTCCATTTGCAGATTTATAAAATAACACAAAAGTTAATTAATGTATGAGGCTCCTTTGACTATGTTAAATCGAAAGAAATTATTGCTCATTTGTGTGGTTATGGGTCACTTTTTAATTTTCTGAGTTTTTAAAAAAATTTTTTATTGAGTTAATGATAGGTTACAATCTTGTGAAATTTCAGCTGTACATTAATGTTTGTCAGTCATGTTGTAGGTGCACCACTTCACCCTTTGTGCCCACCTCCCACCCCACCGTTCCCCTGGGAGCCACTAAACTGTTCTCTTAGTCCACATTTTTAAATTCCTCATATGAGTGGAGTCATACGCAGATTATCCTTCTCTAGCTGGCTTATTTCACTTAACATAATTCCCTCAAGGTCCATCCATGTTATTGCAAATGGAATGATTTTGTTCTGTTTTGCAGCTGAGTAGTATTCCATTGTATATATATATATACCACATCTTCTTTATCCAATCATCTGTTCATGGGCACTTAGGTTGCTTCCACGTCTTGGCTATTGTAAATAATGCTGCAATGAACATTGGGGTACATAGGACTCTACGGATTGCTGACTTCAAGCTCTTTGGATAGATACCCAGTAGTGGAATGGCTGGATCGTATGGTAGTTCTATTTTTAATTTTTTGAGGAATCTCCAAACTGTTTTCCATAGTGGCTGCACCAGTTTGCATTCCCACCGGCAGTGTATGAAGGTTCCTTTTTCTCCACAACGTCTCCAACATTTGTTACTATTAGTTTTAGATATATTTGTCATTCTAATTGGTGTAAGGTGATATCTTAGTGTAGTTTTGATTTGCATTTCCCTGATGATCAGCGATGATGAGCATCTTTTCATGTGCCTATTGGCCATCCGTATATCTTCTTTGGAGAAATGTCTCTTCATGTCTCCAGCCCATTTTTTGATTGGGTTGTTTGATTTTTTTGTTGTTGAATTGTGAGAGTTCTTTATATATTATGGATATTAAGCCTTTGTCAGATATATGACTTGCAAATATTTTTTCCCAGTTAGTGGGTTGTTTTTTTGTTTCAATCCTGTTTTCATTTGCCTTGAAGAAGCTCTTTAGTCTGATGAAGTCCCATTTGTTTATTCTTTCTATTGTTTCCCTTCTCTCAGAAGACATGGTGTCCAAAAAGATCCTTTTAATACTGATGTCAAAGAGTGTACGGCGTACGTTTTCTTCTAGAAGCCTTATGGTTTCAGGTCTCACCTTTAGGTCTTTGATCCATTTTGAGTTTATTTTGGTGAATGGTGAAAAAGAATGGTCAATTTTCATTCTTTTACGTATGGCTTTCCAGTTTTCCCAGCACCATTTGTTGAAAAGACTTTCCTTTCTCCATCGTATGCCCTCAGCTCCTTTGTCGAAGATAAGCTGTCCATAGATGTGTGGTTTTATTTCTGGGCTTTCAATTCTGTTCCATTGATCTGTGCACCTGTTTTTGTACCAGTACCATGCTGTTTTGATTACTGTAGCTTTGTAGTATGTTTTGAACTCAGGGATTGTGATGCCTCCAGCTTTGTTCTTCTTTCTCAGGATTGCTTCAGCAGTTTGGGGTCTTTTGTTGCCCCATATGAATTTTAGGATTCTTTGTTCTATTTCTGTAAAGAATGTCACTGGGATTCTGATTAGGATAGCATTGAATCTGTAGATTGTTTTAGGTAGAATGGACATTTTAACTATGTTTATTCTTCCCATCCATGTACATGGAATGTCTTTCCATCTCTTTATGTTGTCATCCATTTCTTTCAGAAAAGCCTTGTAGTTTTCATTGTATAGGTCTTTCACTTCCTTAGTTAAATTCACCCTGAGGTATTTTATTCTTTTTGTTGTGATTGTGAATGGTATTGTGTTCTTGAGTTCTTTTTCTGTTAGTTTGTTATTAGAGTATAGAAATGCTACTAATTTATGCAAATTGATTTTATACCCTGCAACTTTGCTGTAGTTGTTGATTACTTCTAAAAGTTTTCCAATGGATTCTTTGGGGTTTTCTATATATAAGATCATGTCGTCTGCAAACAGTGAGAGTTTCACTTCCTCCCTCCCTGTTTGGATTCCTTTTATTCCTTTTTCTTGCCTAATTGCTCTGGCCAGGATCTGCAGTACTATGTTAAATAAGAGTGGTGATAGAGGGCATCCTTGTCTTGTTCCTGTTCTCAGGGGGATGGCGTTCAGTTTTTGCCCATTGAGTATGATGTTGTCTGTGGGTTTGTCATATATGGCCTTTATTATGTTGAGGTAGTTCCCTTCTATCCCCATTTTGTTCAGAATTTTTATCATAAGTGGCTGTTGGATCTTGTCAAATGCTTTCTCTGCATCTATTAAGATGATCACGTGCTTTTTATTCCTCAATTTATTGATGTGGTGTATCATGTTGATGGATTTGCAGCTGTTGAACCATCCCTGTGTCCCTGGTATGAATCCCACTTGATCATGATGTCTGATCCTTTTGATGAATTGCTGAATTCAGGTTGCCAAAATTTTGTTGATAATTTTTGCATCTATGTTCATCAGTAGTGTTGGCCTGTAATTTTCCTTTTTTGTGCTGTCTTTGTCAGGCTTTGGTATCAGCATGATGTTGGCCTCTTAGAATGTGTTAGGAAATGTTCCATCCTCCCTAATTTTTTGGAATAGCTTGAAAACGATAGGTATTAAATCCTCTCTGAAAGTTTGGTAGAATTCCCCAGGAAAGCCATCTGGTCCTGGGGTTTTATTCTTTGGGATACTTTTGATTGCTGTTTCAATCTCTTTCCTTGTGATAGGTCTGTTCAAATTGTCTGCTTCTTCTTGACTAAGCTTTGGGAGATTGTAGGAGTCCAAGAATTTATCCATTTCCTCTAGGTCATCCATTTTGTTGGCATATAGTTTTTTGTAGTATTCTCTTATAATCTGTTGTATTTCTGCAGAGTCTGTTGTTATTTCTCCTCTTTCATTTCCGATTTTGTTTATTTGAGCTTTCTCCCTTTTTTTCTTTGTAAGCCTGGCTAGGGTTTGTCAATTTTATTTATCTTCTCAAAGAACCAGCTCTTTGTTTCATTGATCCTTTCTACTGCCTTTTTTGTTTCAATAGCATTTATTTCTGCTCTGATTTTTATTATTTCTCTCTGTTGACTTTGGGCTTTGTTTGTTCTTCTTCTTCTAATTCAGTTAGGTGTAGTTTAAGATTGCTTATTTGGGATTTTTCTTGTTTGTTAAGAAGTGCCTGTATTGTGATGAATTTCCCTCTTAATATAGCTGTTGCTGTATCCCATATGAGTTGGTATGGTTTGTTATCATTTTCATTTGTCTACAGGTATTTTTTGATTTCTTCTTTAATTTCTTCAATGATCCATTGCTTGTTCAATAGCATATTGTTTAGTCTCCACATCTTTGTCCCTTTCTCAGCTTTTTTTCTTGTAATTAATTTCTAGCTTTATAGCATTATGATTGGAGAAGGTGCTTGTTATTATTTCAATTTTTTAAAATTTGTAGAGGCTTGCCTTGTTTCCCAACATATGGTCTATCCTTGAGAATGTTCCATGCACGCTTGAGAAGAATGTGTATTCTGCTGTTTTTTGGTGAAGTGTTCTATATATGTCTATTAAGTCCAATTGTTTTAGCTTTTCGTTTAGCTCCACTGTTTCTTTGTTGATTTTCTGTCTGGATGATCTATCCATTGATGTGAGTGGGGTGTTGAGGTCCCCTACTATTATTGTGTTGTTTTTGATATCTTCCTTTAAGTTTCTTAGTAGTTCCTTTATGAACTTTGGTGCTCCTGTGTTGGGTGCATAGATATTTATAAGCATTATTTCTTCTTGATGCAGTGTTCCTTTGATCATTATGTATTGGCCCTCTATGTCTCTCTTTACCTGCCTTATCTTGAAATCTGTTTTGTCTGATATACATATTGCGACATCTGCTTTCTTTTGTTTGCTATTAGCTTGGAGTATTTTCTTCCACCCTTTCACTCTGAGCCTGTGTTTGTCCTTGGAGCTGAGGTATGTTTCCTGGAGGCAGCAAATTGTTGGATCTTGTTCTTTAACCCATCTTGCCACTCTGTGTCTTTTTATTGGAGAGTTCTATCCGTTTACACTGAGGGTGATTATTGATGTATGAGGGCTTAATGCTGTCATTCTGTCACTCATTTTCCAGTTTTCCTGTGTTTCCTTTTTTTCTCGTCCTGTGTGTTTTAGCCTACCCATTGACTACTGCAATTTCTTGTGCTGGGTTTCTTAGCTTTTTCCTTATTTATGCTTTGTGTCTCTGTTCTGCTTTTTAGTTTAGTGGCTACCCTGCAGTTTGCATTCAGAATCTTGTGCAAAACATAGTCCATTTTCTGGTGGTCTCTTACTTACTTAGCCTAGACTGTTTCAGTCCCTTTCCTCCTCCTCTCCTAGATTATTATTTTCATCTCTTATTCCAACTTGTGTTGTGAGTTTGTGGTTAGAGTGATAATATTGTCTTTGCTTTGGTGATTTCCTTCCCTTTATCCTAATGCTATAGTTGAATATTTGCTATCCTATTCTGGTTCTATCTATTTGTCTCCCCACTCTGTGTTTTGTGATCCCTTTCTCCCTTTTTTTCTTTTTCCAGGTATGAGGGCCTTCTTGAGGATTTCTTGTAGTGGAGGTCTTGTGACTACAAAGTCCCTTAGCTTTTGTTTGTCTGGAAAAGATTTAATTTCTCCCTCATATCTGAAGGATATTTTTGCTGGATAGAGTATTCTTGGCTGAAGATTCTTATCCTTTAAATTTTGAATATGTCATTCCAATCTCTCCTAGCTTGTAAATTTTCTGTAGAGAAATCCACTGGAAGTCTGATAGGGGTTCCTTTGTAGGTTATTTTCTTCTGCCTTGCTGCCCTGAGTATTCTTTCTTTGTCATTCATTTTTGCCAGATTTACTACTATATGCCTTGCAGTAGGTCTTTTTACATTGACAAATCTAGGAGATCTGCAAGCTTCCTCCACACACGTTTCTCTCTCAATCCCTAGATTTGGGAAATTCTCTGCTATTATGTCGTTGAGCACACTTTGTGCTCCATTTTCCTTTTCATGCCCTCAGGAATACCGATGATTCTTAAGTTGCATTTTCTCATTGAGTCGGCTATTTCTCTGAGATTTTCTTCAGTTTTTTAAATTTTTAGATCTCTTTCTTCCTCTGTCTGGAGCCATTCAACCTGCCTATCTTCAATTATGCTAATTTGCTCTCTATGGTGTCTACACGGGCATTCAGGGAGTCCATATTCTGTTTTATCTGATCCATTGTATTTTTCATCTCTAGTATTTCTGATTGATTCTTCTTTATAGTTTCAATCTCTTTTGTGAAGTACCTCCAGAACTCGTTGATTTGTTTCTTTATATTTCCCTTCACCTCATTGAGTTTTTTGATGATAACTATTTTGAATTCATTGTCACTTAATTTACCTATTTCCAAGTCCTCAGGGCATACTTCTGTGTTTTTATTGTTTTCCTTCTGGTCTGGAGGTTTTATAAATTGCTGGATGGTAGAGGAGCGGTTTTTGCGCATAATGCTATTATTTGGTTGCAGTTATAGCCTGTTGCCGCTAGATGGGGGTTGAGAACCACGTGTTCTAAGCCCTCCACCTTCAGCTGTGATGGCCGGGGTGCAGCGCGGGTTGGGGAGGAGGGGCACTTTCTCTCCAGCGCAGACCTGGAGTCCGTTCAGTGCTCCCTCTCTGGTCTCCTGGGGCCCTGGCTTGCTGGGGTCCCCCCACGGAAAGCTTTCCCCCATTAGAGGGTTTCCACTGCACGGGCGGTTGGAGTCCTGGATGATCCATTGGACAGGTGAACCCTCCCCCGCTCCTTCCCTCACCCGCAGCAATCCCAGTCTCTAGGGGAGGGAGTGAAGTTCTCTCTTACCTGGTTCCAGCTCCTCCAAGGGCGGCTCCAGCCTCTTTGCCCTCTGTCATTTGGCTGCTTTGGGTCTCTGACGATCTCTGTGTTACTAGGATTTTTTTGGCTGGAATGAAGTTGCTCCTTTTGGTTGTAATTTGTAGGGGAGTGAGTTCTGGGTGAGCTCACTCCACCATGTCGCTGATGTCACTCTTCTTAATTTTCTGAGTTTTTTATAATGAACATATTTTTTATAATTAGAAAAAATGCATTCTTTTAAAAGAGTAGTATGCACCTGAAACTAACATAATATTGTATGTCAACTATACTTCAATTTAACATAAATAAATAAAGGATAGTCATATTTATTGGGAGACTGTAAGCAACATATGTGCCCCTTGGATATTTCATGCACTTCATTAAAAAACGTAGCCTGAGCTAGTTTTGGCTACTCTAAGAAAGAACGTACTTATGTTAAGTATATGTAGGGTATTAAAGGTCAATAGAAAACTTGAAAATATTCTATTCAACCAGTATTTTAAAACAAATTCTATTTAGAGGCTTAAAAAAAAATTAGGGGATCACATATCTTTGAACGTAGGTGTGTTAGAATAATTGCTTGACTTTGTATCTGGGAACTGCTAGTTGCTTCTGTACACCAAGTAAAACATTAACTTTTTAGTTTTTTCAACAAGAAGCAAAGCAGACTGCCAGCAGTTTTGAGAGCTTGTGAAAACAGCTTGCAAGGAAAATGAAGCTCCCTATTTTCATAGCAGATGCATTCACAGCAAGAGCATTTCGTGGGAATCCTGCTGCTGTTTGCCTCCTAGAAAATGTAAGTATTTGGTTTGGAAGTGCAGGGCCTGAAATTCTAGATTACTCTAGAACCAAGTATTTCTTTACACAAAAAACATCAGACCCACCTGTTTGTTAACCTCTTTGTGTACTTTGTTAACTGATACCAGCAATGTTCATGTCTGCAAGTTGATTTTGACCAAATTATACGACAAGAATGCTTAAGTCCAGAGAGATGAAGATTCATGTAAAGAAGAACTAGAACCAATAAAAAAAGAACTAGAGCTCCCTTTTAGCCATCTTGTTTTCATGTAGTTAGCACCAAATGTGGAGGAGAATGAAATTAGATGAGTTTTATGTGACTGGTCATGGCTGATATTACATTTAGCATAAAAGATTCTAGCTGGATATCTTGAACTTTTCCTATTGTTCAGACAATTAGAAATTATTTTCAGGGCAAAGAAATGAGATATTTTGCAACGAATTAAGTAATTCAGTAGAAAGATAGAAGGAATTAAGCTCTAATATAGGAAGAACTTAGTTTACTGAAAGTCTCATTTTAAAAATGGCTTTTTGATTAGGATTAGTATTAACAGAATAATCAAATATTCCTTGACCTTAGGTGCTTTATGTTAGCACCTGGATTTTAGGAAACAAGACTTCCACTCAGAGCAGTTAGTGCAAGAGTTGATTATCTGAGAATCACTTCAGGAACACAGTAAGCAATTGATGATCTTAAATCAGTCTTATTAAGTTGGGCAAAGTATGTGTTGGGGCCTTTGAGTGCAGTGAATGTCAGGCTGGTCTGCACATTAAAATCCCCTGAGGTGGGGCCAGCCCTGGCTGAGTGGTTGAGTTTGCATGCTCTGCTTCGGAGGCCCAGGGTTTCGCAGGTTTGCATCCTGGGCGCGGACATGGCACCACTTGTCAGGCCATGCTGAGGTGATGTCCCACAAGGCAGAGCCAGAAGGACCTACAACTAGAATATACAACTATGTCCTGGGGGGCTTTGAGGAGAAGAAGAAGAAGAAAAAAAAGAAGATTGGCCACCGATGTTAGCTCAGGCGCCAATCTTAAAAAAAAAAAAAAAAAAAGATTTTAATAATAAAATAAAATCACCTGAGGAGCTTAAAAAATTCCTACACCCAGGCTACATCCCAGAGCAATTACAGGAATCTCTAGGGGCGGGACCCAGGCAGCACTGGCCTTCTAAGCTCCACAAGTGATTCTAGTGTGCGGTCAAGATGGAGAACAGCTGAGGCTTTACTGAGGTAGGTGAATATCGTTAATTGACCCTCGGTGCTCATATTTTCTCCCTCAAGTGCAGCAGCAAAATGGTGATCAAGAGACCTCGCCTCACCTTAAGGATGCATTCATTACGCAACCTTGCAGCTGCCATTTTCCAACTACAAAATGCAGAAAGTAATAAAGTTAATAGACTTTATCAGGTAACACGAGAGCTTGGGAGGATTAGTGAGAGAACAAGTAACAACCAGATTCTAAATCTTGAAGTTTCTTTAGAAACAATCTGGCAAACATAACTTCACGTCAAAAAATTGTGGAACTGACTAAAACTGCTGTCAAGTCTTAGTATATTTGCCCCATGTCCCCGTATAATATCCTTGAAAAGTTTTGAAAACAGTTTCAAGTGATTTATGTACTCAATTTTCACCAGGTGACAAGAATTAATTATTCCTAAACTTACTCCTTTTACCTCCAGTATACTCACTAAACACCAGACTTAAGAATATCTATCTATCTGTCTATCTCTATCTCTCCATTAAAATATATTTTGCATGTTATTTATATTTGGAAAAACTAGGAAATAAAAATTTAAGCAGAGAACTTAGCATTGTTCAAAGCAATATACTTCAGTATGAATAGAAGAAACAAAAAGAAGATGAGAAAGTCCGTGATTTGGGGACACTCTCTAAAGAGTCTCCCAGTTCAGTTCTTCCAGGCTTTGAGATCAGGCTAATTTGTGAGAGCAGGCTAATTTGATGGCCTGTCAGGGACAACTGAATAGATATCTACAGACTAGTTTGCTAGTTTTCTATTCTGTGGACATGTGAATCCTGTTCCCCTGGAGGCTAATTTAGCACTTCCCCCAATTTATAATCAATAAAAATTATAATGGAAGTATAAACTGTGGTTTCTACCCTTGGATTCTTTTACCCATGGCTGGAGACAGTGGGCGCCTGAAACAGCTAGAGAGAACACAAGTGAACTCAGGAAAATATTAAGAGACAAATAAGTGCTGAACCTCAATGCTGACCACAGTTCAGTAGGTGTTTATACCCTGTCATTAACATATTCTACAAATATTTATCAACACTACCATGAACCAGGCTCTGGGGTAGGGATGGGAGGTGCAAAGATTAGCAAGTTTGCCCACCCCGAGGTCCTCAAAGTCTAGCACAGGAAACAGACATGTAAACCTGATCATTATTCCATAGTCAAACCACAGAGTCTAAAAGACCTACAGGTGCCAGGTACAATGGGGACTCAGAGAATGGAACAATGTTGGACTTTATGGAGAAAATACTTCAGATTTTAAGTGCAGGGCTTCAAAGGAATAGTCTTGTTTGTTTTGTTTCATTTAAAATTATTTAGGGGGCTGGCCCAGTGGCGCAGTGGTTAAGTGCACATGTTCTGCTTCGAGGGCCCAGGGTCTGCTGGTTCAGATCCCGGGTGTGGACCTACACACCACTTGTCAAGCCATGCTGTGGCAGGCATCCCACATAAAAAGTAGAGGAAGATGGGCTTGGATGTTAGCTCAGGGCCAGTCTTCCTCAGCAAAAAAGAGGAGGATTGGCAGCAGATGTTAGCTCAGGGTTAATCTTTCTCAAAAAAATAAATAAATAAATAAAATTGTTTAAACTTTGACCAAGATGAGACTAACCACAGAAAAACTTGGAGGACAGACTAAAGACTAGGTAGTTGCACTTTGACCTTTTGAATACTTAATGAAAGACTGCTGGAAGGAAAGGAAAAAATTCTGGGTAACAACCTTCTAAGAGCTTCTATAATATTCTAAAGTTTTGCTTTGTCTTCTTTCTAGACAAGTCCATTTTAAAAATTTTTGCATGAGGAAATTATGACACCGTACATTAGGTACAAACAAAACAGATTAAGGGCTAAAGGAAATATGGAACAGATATTTGAAAAACATATTTAAAACCTTAAAAAATTGATAATGTCCTCAAATGCCTGACAATCAATTTGACAATAAAGATCATATAGAGACATGGAAAATGTATAGAAACAGTATAAAAAAAACAAAATTGATACATTGCAATGACAGCTGTGTAAAAACCTACAGGAACTCCTGACCAACTACTAGAATAGGTTGGAGGTCTGTGGTAGTGATAAGGGGTGGTACTTCACTTATTTTTCTATAAACCAGCTTTAATGTTTAGTGAAAATAACATATCAACAGGGGTAGAGAGCTCATATTTATCCTCCTTCATATTCTAACAAAGCCTCAAGTGTTTTTGACTTGTTGTTGCTGTTGTATGTGTGTGTGTATGTGTGTGTGTGTTTAGGGCTGGGTTTCTCAGCAGCGGCACTATTGACATTTTGGACCAGGTGGTTCTTTGTTGTGTGAGGCTGTCATGTGCTCTGTACAATGTTTGGCAGCATCCTTGGCCTATACCTACCAGATGACGGTAGTCCCCCTTTCTCTCCTGGTCATGACGATCAAAAATTGCCCCCAGTTGAGAACCATTGTTTCAGAGGATACCTTTTCTAAAAAGCAGTTTATTCTTGAGTTTTCCTGTTAAAATTATCCATAAAAAACAACTTTGTTATGTGTTCAGTGTATACATTTATCCCAATTCAACTGGCATTTACTGGCTGTCTACCATGTGCTGGATGGACACCGTGCTAGGATCAAATGTAATATTCATATATGTACAGTTTTATTCTTTTAAACACTAACAATCATTTCCAGTGACAGCAGGGAGGATTGGCTTCACAGTTTTAAAGAGGAATGCTTAGTTTTAGTTCCTAAACTGCTTTCTGTTCCAGTTTTCATGGTTAAATTTAGAGAATACCAAAAGCCCCTTTACAGCTTGGTGGGTTATGTATTTAAGGAAAGACGGGTGTATAGCAATACTGTAGTCAATCCATACTTTAACTCATGTGGGGAAGCTTGTGGTGCAGTGGCCATTTCCAGACTTGGTGCCTTCCCTTAGATAGAGGATCCCTGGCTAGAGGTGACCACATTGGGTCAGAGGCTCCTGGAGTTTCTAGGGAGTTTCAACCTCATATCTCCTTTTTATGTCCAGAAAAGGGATGAAGAGTGCAGAGAAGATTATTCTAGGGCTTTGAAGGGTTTTCCTTTGCCCAGTATTTGAAAGAAGAGCACAATGCAAAGGAAGAGGAAATGTTAATGTGGGCATTTCTACTTCCCAAGTATCCTCACTGGCTTCTGGAATGTAACCTCAGCTTTGGAAGCAATGACTTCAGGGAAGTTCATCCAGATACTGTGCTAGTTGCTTTTCATATGTTATCTCATTTCACCCTCACAACCACTGTATGAGTAGGTCTTATTATTATTATCCACATTTTTCAGATGAGAAAACAGAGGCAGAGGAAGGTTAAGTAATTTACCGAAGTGGCTGACTTCAGGATCCCACTCCAGTTCTGCCTGACAACAGGACCCATGCCTTTAACCCACCATGCTCACCACTAGATGAGATGTCCTCCTCTTTCATGTGCTCCCACAGCACTCCTTGCCTCCCAGTTGGCAGCATGCGTCACTCTTGTTGTAATTCATTCAATGCCCATCTTCCTCACTAAACTGCACATTCTATGAGATCTTGACCTGTTCTGACTTGTTCCAACACACATGGCTTAGCACATGGCAGGAACTAAATAGATATCTGTTAAGTGAAAGTGAAAATATTATAAGCAATTAAATTTTGGCAAAATCTCCTAAAAGTTCTGTTAATGAACAATTATTGATCTTTTGTTCTCGTTGGTGGGGTGTGGTGGGTGGGGTATGCAAAGTGAGTATGAACTTGGGGTTCTGTGATGGAGCTGGAGAGACGAGGCAACCAAAGGAACCATTGGGAACAACTGAAGATGACCTACTGCTTGAATGCTGCATTATGTGGACATAACATCACCAACAGGAAACCCAAATGCCTCAGAAGGAATCTTCCATTTCTTCTTGGATGATTTAGAACTTTCTATATCCAAGTGCTTTTCCTTTGCTGGAATCTATCTGTAGCAGGACTGTCGTGTTTAGGCTGTCATATTTCTAAACTGCCACAAGATGGGAGTATTTTAAAACTATACTGTCTGATTTTCTGATCATTAATTTTTTGTGGGTCATTTTGATGATGGAACCTTAGTGTCCCGATGCAGTACACTGGAACTCAGAAAAACAAACATGACTGATTTTGCTGTTGGAAATTTGACTCATGTGAGATTGCCAAAAGGAAATGGATATTAAAGCAAGAGAATAGCTATTGGTTTATAACTGTTATGTGCTGCATTTGAAAATAAGCTTGTAGTGTAAAAGGGAAAAATTATTGGAACCGAAATTGTATTTTGTCCCTCAGGCAAATAGCAGGTGCATTTTAAGTGTCCTGGGACAGAAATTACAGTTCCAGAAATTCAAATTGCAGTTGGTGCAATATAGCAAGGCAGAGAGGATTAAAGGGCTGATGGTCAGTGAAGTGTGTGTTTAGCTGATGTGCAAAAAAAGCCCATTTGCAAAGAAATCTATTTTTAGATAGATGGTGAGCTTGGCTACAATGTGAGATGCTTTAATACTTTTAGAGAGTCTTGTCGTAAGTGTCAAGGGAAGCAACAGACAAAGGAAGGAAGGAGAAGGATAGGGAGTTTGGATAGCTCAGACAGAGGAAGGACTGGCGGGCGCTGTGGGTTCCTGCAGCCAAGGAGGCAAATCCAGGAAGACCAGCACAGGCTTTTCTTTATCACCCCCTCAATCAGCATTGAGGCCTGTGATTGCAGACTCCGCACTAGAGAATTAAATGGCTCCCAGTTTCTCTCCGGTCTCGTATGCACGGGCATGTGGGCCAGTTTCCACAGAGAACATTCAACAGGCCATGGGAAGTGCTTGAGTTCAATTATTAACAACCTTGCTTTGTTGGCTGGGAGGCTGCCCTCCAACTCCTCCACTCAGGTGGGGCTTCTCACTGCCCAGGCCAACGGGGTGACAGGTGCTCATTCCCCTTCATTCCTACCATCTTAATTTTCCTTACCTTGGCTCACAGAAAACGAGTGTCAAAGATCTAACAGAAGAACAGTGTGAAGTCAAGTGACTTGCCCGAGAAGCTTCCCCAAGACAAAGCTCTTTGCCCACATTTTCCTGTTCAACTCACCAAAATCTGCCCTTTTCCAAGGCCACCTCAAGGGCTCATCTTGAAAGGCCTAGGCTATTTATTGTTAAAATCTGTGTATCTCAATGACGTACTCTCTAGTGTTGCTCACTGTTGCTTTCCGTGTCCGTCTTGACTCCCCACCAAGACGCTAAGCCCCTTTAACACAGGGCCATTTCTTATACACCAGAGCTTCTCAAACTTCAATGTGCAGAGGGATTGCCTGGTTAAAACAGAGATTCTGATTCAGAAGATCTGGGATGGGGCCTGAGACTCTGTATTTCTAACAAATTCTCTTGGTAGTGGTGCTGATGCTACTGGCCTAGGACAGCACTCAGTAATTGCTTGATTGCCGCTTTCCCTCAGAAACGTTGTAGGAGTCCATTTTATCTGATATCCTTGGTATTCCCGTCTCCAGCGTGTTAAAGGGACAATAACAGTTTGTCTTTGTTATGGGAAGGCAGCGTAGTATGGCAGGTTAAAGCGTGGGCTTTGAGCCACTCAAAATAAAAAGGTAACATTTATCAAGTACTTACTATGTGTTGGGCACTGAGATGAGCACTTTATGTGCATTATTGGATTTACTCTTCTGAAAGAAAAGCATCAAGCAAAAAACGAAACCATTGAGTTATGTTTAGGTTTTCAGAAAATAAGTATCAATTTCTTAAGTGCTTTCTCTTTCTATAGGACTACAGAGCTTCTATAGATTTTGAATACAGTGCGCCTTTAAGAAAAGCTTAGTAAGTCTCCTGCTAGGATTTTTATATCAGCTAATAGTTTAAAAATCATGGCTGATTTTTTACAATAACCACTGTTTTATGCCATATTATAAAAGTGTATTAAAAATGTTTCAAAAGAATTTGAATCAACAAAGACAAAGGGTGTTTAACTTACACAACTCAGGTAAGTGAACTATGAATTTATTAGTAGAAAGTTACAATTCTTATTTCTGGGTTTCAGGAGCTCAAGAATAGTAAGTTTGGCCAAAGCAAAAACGCATCTGTCTTCAGACTTCTTTAAAATTCAAAATCTAACTAGTGAGCATTTTGTTGAATAAAAAATTGATTTTCATTCTCAAAAGGAAAACTCATATTTCTGACCCATTTTTTTTCTTGAGTTAAGAGGAATGTGTGTATGTGCATATCTATGTACGTATGTGTCTTCACAATGACTCTTTGATTTAAGTACTATTATCCTGATTTTAAAGGTTGTGGAAACTGAGGCTCCATGAGATTAAATGACTTGCCCACTTTTGCATTGCTGCTAGGGGCTGACCCAGGATACAAACCCAAGTCTGTTTGTTTCCAAAGCCCACATTATTTTTTTAAAACATTTAATTTTTATTTATTTTTGTGAAGAAGATTGGCCCTGAGCTAACATCTGTTGCCAATCTTCCTCTTTTTGCTTGAGGAAGATTGTCGCTGAGCTAACATCTGTGCCAATCTTCCTCTATTTTATGTGGGATGCCACCACAGCATGGCTTGATGAGTGGTGCTAGGTCTGCACCTGGGATCAAAACTTCGAACCCTGGGCTGCCGAAGTTGAGCACACAAACTTAACCATTACACCATCAGGGGGGCCCTAAAACATTTTATTTTGAAAAATTAAAAACCTACAGGGAAGTTTCAGGAATGGTACAGGGAATATCCATGTACTTTCCTGTAGATTCACTGGTTGTTACTGTTTGCAAAGCCCACATTCTTAATCGCTCTACCACTTATTAGGCATATCGTGATCTTAGGATATTACACAACCTCTCTGTGTTTAATTTCTTCATCTGTAAGTGGATAAAAATATATTGAGGGTTTTTTAAATGAACATTAAGTGCACAATGTATTTATTCTTTCAGGAAATGTTTATTGAACTCCTACCATCCTGGGATGAATACAAGGCATTGTTCTAAGCCAGGACAAAGCAAGAGAGCACAGTTTGTGCCCTCATAGAGCTCAGAGTCAGAGGTGGGGGGGACAGACAGGAAAGGGACACATTAGGTAATTTCAGGTGGTCTAAGCACTAGGGAGGAGACAGCACTTTTGAACAGAACAGTCAGGAAGGCTTCCTGGAGGAAGTGACCTCTTGCTTGAGGCCTGACTCATGATAGGGAATGAACCATGCATAGACGGGGGCAGAGTGGTCACTACCCAGAGTGGTCACTACCCAAAGGTCTCTTTATCTAACAAGAAAGGGAGATTGTGGAGTTTAAACTTATAGAGATTGTTTTTAGAAGAGAGCATACGCTCTCTCATTATACTAGGTAGTGATCTGACAAAGGAAAGTCCAGGCCAGTAGGCTTTTCAGTCTGTTCTGTCTTTGTACATCTCTTCACAGGGTGCTGCAAACATGGATTTCCAAAAACAATCCTTATAAAAGTGCCTTCAGTTCCTTGGCAATTATTTCCTTTTACGCATGTAACTCTTAATGTAACTAAAATGTGTGATTAACTAACGGCAGCTGCTGTCTGAGGAAGTCTGATTTGCATTTCTGGGGTCTCAATAACCTTTTGTTTCTAATTTAGAAATTGGATGAAGACATGCATCAAAAAATTGCAACGGAAATGAACCTGTCTGAAACTGCTTTTATCCGAAAACTGCACCCAACTGACAACTTTACACAAAGTAAATATGCATTGTTTTAGCCGTTCTTGAATGGTAGCAGAAGCTGCTTTTCCAGAGAGGAAATGATATTTAAGGGAAATGCCCATTTCCTATTTGCGCGCAGATAAGAGAGAGATGGGGAGGTTCGGATTTGGTTTTCGGTTCGTCTGGGGGGTAGGTGTTGGTGAATTTGAACGTTCCGGCTCTCGATGTAGCGCCAAGGAGCCCTAGGATGCTTGTCTAGACGTCACTCCTTTCACAACGTGTTTCAGCCACTAGTCATGCGAGTGAAATATTCAGAAAAGAATAAGAAAAGTTTTTGCAGCCCCCTTGTCTGGGAATGATCTGGTTTCTGTTTGGTTTTTCCTCCTCTGAAGGTTCCCGCTTCGGATTAAGGTGGTTTACGCCGGCATGTGAGGTCCCTCTCTGTGGCCATGCTACCCTGGCTTCTGCAGCTGTGCTGTTTCACAAAATAAGTAATGTGATTTTCTTTTATGAACCTATCACTTAGCAAACATTGTTTTTTAATTCTCACACACTCTTTTGACTAGTATAAAGACATTGCAGATTTCATTTCACGCAATTCATTACGCAGAAACAAAAACAGCAACCTTCAATAACACTTTGGTCTTTCCGAGTTTGTGCCAAGCACGTTGGAAAGCCACGTTGTTGTTCCCTAGAATGATATTGTATTTAAATAGAAGCTCTCTAGTCTCTGTGACCAGCACAGGAGGGGAGCTCGCAAGGCACAATAGGCGTCTCACATGATGTGATTTTGGGGAACCAAAAGGCACACTTTGCCCCAAAATATGTCCCCATCCACAGTGAAATTTATTTCACAACTAGAGCTTTTTGACTCTGAATTTTAAAGATTCATGAGCCCTGACTATATTTACCTTGTGAAGAGAGGAGGCAGCACCTTACTCCTCCCGGTTTCCATCTTAGCTGCATTTAGTTTAATAAAGATCAGGCCTTTGTGGGAGTGAGGCAGAGGAGATGCCTGGAAATGCCCTAAAGTGGAGATGGAAGCAGCCATGAACAAGTGTAGGCAACAAACAGGAAATTAAACAAGGGAATGAACAGGATGATATGACAGAGGGTAGCTGTAGGGAGTGGGGAATTGGAAAAGGAAGTTTTTTGGGGAATTACTTAGATGGGGATAGTAAGGGAAGGTGTTATAGGGCAAGATCCTCCAGCAAGCAGACTCTGAGACACATTTGCATGCTGGAAGGACTGGGACAGTATTCTTGGGATCAATATTGGTAGAGGAGTAAAGAAAGCAGGATTGAACAGACAGAGAAATTGAACTGCAAAGTGGTAGCAACAAGGAAAGACCCTGGGCAAATCCACAGGGAGGTCTGAGGCTGCGAAGGTCCTTCAAGCAGTGTAGTTCCAAATAGAGGCAAAGGTTCAGGCCTTTGTGTGCTCCAAGGCCCATAAAAGCGGCCTGACTTTGGGTAAAGTAGCTCTGCTCAGCCAAGAGCAATTCCCAGAGCAGGACTCAGCTGAGAGCTGTCAATCACCAAGACTCCTGGCAGCTGGGTCAGGGCCGGGTGCAAGGTGAGACAATGAAGGCCTCAAGTTACACCTGGGAGCTGGTGCCTCCTCAAATTCTGTATCTCCCCGGTACTTCCTTGCCTCACATAGTCCTGGCCCTGAGACAGGATGGGATGAGATTCTGGCCAACAGCATCCATTAGAGAAGGGGACGTTTGGACTGAAGACTATGAAGCCTCTGTGCAAAGAGCCAGAGCGGGAGGCAGAGCATTCTGGGCAGAGGCAGCAGCACGTGCAAAGCATTTGCCAGAGATTCCTGGGCGAGGGGATGATTGGCAGGAGACAACACTTGAGAGTAAGGCCAAGGCCCCTCTACGATGTAGTCTATTATGTTTTCAAAAGATAATTTCGGTTTCTGTGGACAGGGGACAAGAACGAAAGCAAGCAAGCATCCTGAAATACTGTTTAGGAACTCAGTCTTGAAAAGTAGGTTTTACTGGTGTTGGATTGAGTGCCTTTTGAAAACCCCACATTGGCTGGTGTGAGGCTGAGGTTTGGAATGATAGCCCTCAGATCCCCCATCTTAAGGTTAGATGAGATAAAGTGTGAAAAAAGGCTTTGTAAATAATTATGTCTTACCGAATTATTAAAATTAAACTTTGGGTTTCAGAATGTAAATTTTATACTCAGTGAAAGCTAATAAGCAATACTGAATTTCCTCAACTTTGAAATATGGTTAAGTTTTACAGAAATATTAGCGAGGAGAAAAGAATTTGGTCACAAATCTCTGTTTCCATTAAAAATGTTACGAACACTGGAGTCAGATAAGTGGCCCAAGTTATATCAGTAACATGGAGGCATATTATATCAGCATTTGTGGTCCAATCTTTAAATCACAATTTTATGTATAGCTTGGCTTATTAAGAATAAATCTGATTTGTTCATATCAGACTTGTTCATAACTTGTATGTTCTATTTGTCATTCCCTTGGCATATCTTAGACTAATAGAGTTATTGTAAGTGGATGTTTTAAAATCTGCATTAGAAAACATTATAGCATCCCTAAGAGGTTTAATTACTACCCCCATTTTATTGGTAAAGTGAAATTAGTATAGGTTTCATTATTACCCCATTTTATTTGTGAGGAAATTGAGGCTTAAGGAGGTTAAATAGTTTGCACAAGGATACAGTTAGTGAGCAGTAAGGAGCTGGGATTTGAAGCCTTGCAGTATGATGTCAAATCTCATCAGTTAGGTTCTTGGTTCTCAAGTTAGAATCCAGTGAGTTTTCCCCACTCTGGACCCCAGCAACCCACACCTGGGCCCCATCCCAGGAAAGGACAGTGCTGCCAGAGTCTCAGGCAACACAACAGTGATTGAAACAGACGTGCGGATGTATAACGAAGTTTATTGTTCTATTTCTTGATTCCTTGTCAAAGAGTTTTCTAATTGACAAAACAAGACACTTTTATCTTGGCCAGAAAACGTGAATAGTACTCTAACCTTTGTCACTCTGAGTGGGGAACTAAGGGCCAAAAGAGAAGAGGATGGGATCGTCCTGGACTTTCCTCTTTATCCAGCCCACCCCCAGGTGAGCTCTTTCTAATTGTTGCCAGAAACTGTGCACAACTGACAGCTTGCGTGTTTTACAGTGGTTTTGTCTTTTTTCCCCATCCAGGACTTCCATGAAGTGGAGGACTTGATAAAGGTTAGTGAAAAGAATCAAACCTGAGATGGTGTGACATAGTCATTAGTTACTGTTTGAATACAAAGATTCGGTACCATTTGATCCCAAAAGATAGACTTTCTCCCAGTATAAATGTTCCAGTCTAAGCTTAGATGAATAGTTCGTGGTGGATTTGAGGTTTGAATTTTACTACAGAATCTATTTGGTGAGAAGGTTGACCAGTTTTCCCTAACTCTTCATTGTCAGCATTAGCCTCCACGGTAGGTTGGGAGGAGAGATGGCTGTGTGGCGGGCTGGATTGAAAGAAAAGAATGGAAACTGCCTAGCAGCTGCTGGTGTCCCCAGTTTCTGTGATGAAGGATGGGGCTGAGGTGAGGTGGGAGGGCTGTGCTTTGATGAAGGAGACCAGGAAATCATGAGGACCTGGACAGAGAAAGCAACATACATAGCCTGGCCTCCTCAAGGAGTCTGTGTGGGAGTGGGGCTTAATAGTAATAATAATAATAACTAATAATAGAGAATATTTTTGAGAATATGCCCTGTGCAATACCACATGCTAAGTGTTTCACATGTATTATCTCATTTAATTCTCACTGTCACCTAATGAAGTAGCACTACGATTGTCCCATGGAGATTCCAGAGGACCAGAGCAGCTCTGGACAACCAGGTGCTTAGTTTGTAGAAATGGAAGAGCCCCAGTCAGAACTAGGGCAAGGGTTTCTATGAGAAAAAACGATTCCAGGGGGCTGGCCCAGTGGGGTAGTGGTTAAGTTAATGCACTCTGCTTCAGTGGCCCAGGGTTTGCAGTCTTGGATCCCAGGCACAAACCTACTCATCGCTCATGAAGCCATGCTGTGGTGGCGTCCCACAAACAAAATAAAGGAAGATTGGCACAGATGTTAGCTCAGGGACAATCTTCCTCACCAAAAAACAAAAACAAAAACAAGACAAAAAACAAAAAATGATTCCATGAAATGGCCTATTGTGGGTGCCACTGGGGTGTTTCTCTCAGTAAATTTTCAACTATAGCATTTATACTCTCTTTAGTGTCTTGCTTTGTCTAAGTTTTCAAAGAGTATAAGCAAGCATCATGGATTCCGATTTAACCCTCAGCTCCACCTGTGGCTTGGGTTTTGGGAGGCCAGCCAAACTCATAAATGGTATGCTTTAAGCATGTTGCCAAGAAAATGGAAAATATTCATAGTGGTAGACTTTGTTCATGGTAGACAGGACTTAACCTATCTCTCTAAGCCTCAGGGTCAGCATTTGTACAGTGGGGATGATAAAGGGTTATTTATCATGAGAATTGTCATTTGGTGTTCCTAGAATCTGGCAGTAAGATTCCCAGCTGAGAATTAAACTTTCAGATCGACATAAAAATCCATGCAGAGAAGGGCTGCATGACCCTTCAGAGAGACTGAAAGGCCCCAGAGAGCAGAGGAGATCTGGCTGCAGGAGTTCCCATTTCTAGGGGGAGGGGCATTGGTCAGCCATGGTCACAGAGGCAGAGAGCCCAGGCACCACCCAAGGCAGAAGGAGTCTCAGCCTTGGGACCTGGAGCATCTCAGTCCCTAGGGAGGGCTAGAAATCCTGAAGCTGCCTAATGTCCAGACAACTACCATGCAACTGTCATCTGCTCTGGTGGCAGCTGGTGGTGGTGCCAAAGGATGACTTGAGGGGCTTTTGTCCCCTCATAATCTCCCTAAGTACCCCAGGCAAATAAACAGTGTTCTTGGATATGAACAAGATTATGTGCAGTCTTCGGTAAAGGGTGCATCAAGATATCTTTAGAAAATGTTGCTATGTTATTGACCTGTAGCATACAATCTCAGTGAAAACAGTGGGCTTACCAACAGAGCAGCATTAAGATGAGTCCTCTAGTCCCTACTTCCATTAAAACTGCTAGACCTGAGGACTTGCCATGTAGAATGTTCTAGTTACTGCTGCAGAAACTCCACCTATATTATTTCATTTAATCCTCACAACGACTCTAAGAGGTGGGCATGAGGCCGCCCATCTCTAAAGACAGAAGACAGTAGTGATCCAGAGCTTTGACTCCAGGGCCCCTCAGACCTGAGTAAGCTCAACTCCCTTAAAGACCTCTGGTCACCAAGAAACTGGCCTTCCTTGGGCAACACCTTGAGTCCCAAAACTGAACTAAAACTCTTGGGATTGGAGATGATGGATGCGCCTGGCACAAAGCAGATGCACATGAGAGGTCATTCCCCACACAGGGAATCAAGGACTTGACCCAGGGGGCACTCCTGAGGGGTGTTTGGTCTGTCTTCACAGACTGCAATAGGTGACACACTGATCCAGGACATCTGCTATTCTCCAGACACCCGAAAGCTCCTTGTCCGGCTCAGTGATACTTACAACAGGTAAACAAACACAAGTATACTTTGGGGAGAGCCGTGCACCCCGATTTACAGCTCTTGCTTGGTCTGGCTGTGCCACGTCTGGTCAAACCATGATTTATGCAGCCAGAGAGTTTTATTCCCAGGTAGGAAGATATTCCACTTGCTCTTTCCTCCCCCTCTGCTGAGCTGCTTGGGCAAGCTGCACCCTGGCCTGCTCCGCAGTCTGTGTGGTGGGAGGTCTGTGGAATGGGTTTGCAATAATAATTCATCCCATTTATGAACAAGGTCATTTCTGGAGAACCTGAAGGTGAACACACAGAATCTGCTGCAAGTGGAAAACACAGGGAAGGTGAAAGGACTCATTCTCACCCTTAAAGGAGACCCTGATGGGCAGGCCCAAGCGTTTGATTTTTACTCCAGATATTTTGCGCCGTGGCTTGGCGTGGCGGAAGACCCCGTAACAGGTACTTTTTGAGCTGGGTCCTGGGGAAGGTTAAACAATGGAGGAAGAAGGTAACAAACAGCTGTTTAGGTGCCCTTCACATGACCTTTTCAGGCTGCTTGGGTTTTGAGCTGCCTTTGTTTCCCTCTCTCCCCCTCCCCCTGCCTTCACTGAAGTCTCATATGGAAAGCATAGAATAAAGGAGGCAGTGTAGCAGGGTTAGACCCTCATGTCAGACAGCCTGGGTTTGCATCCTAGCTTCCGAGCTATTGACCTTGGGCAAACGACGTAACTTTTTAAAGTTTCAGTTCTCTCTTCTATAAAACATGGATAATACCTCTTAGGGTTATGTAAACACAATGCATGTTACATGCTTAGCACAGTGCCTGGCACATGGTAAGTGCCCAATAAGCATTAGCTATTTTAATAATAATGACAACACTGGCTCACTAGCCAACACTTCCAGATCTGCCATTTGCAAAATTCACGGGCTGATGTCCACTACATTTCCAAAGCCTATTGTTCTTTTCAGTGACCAG
The DNA here is from genome assembly GCF_037783145.1 of Equus przewalskii. Classification (NCBI taxonomy): domain Eukaryota; kingdom Metazoa; phylum Chordata; class Mammalia; order Perissodactyla; family Equidae; genus Equus; species Equus przewalskii. Next base: position 56,784,168 of record NC_091831.1, on the reverse strand, counting down.
CCTGTGTGGTCATTGACATCTAGGCAAGATTTAGTTTTTGAAGGATAAACTCCTGGGCTGCAGGTGGGAAATAGGGGCAGGAATAGCGTTTATTTTCCTCCCCTCCTCCTTTCCCAGACCTGCCCCCAAAGTGGATGGGATGGGTTTGGAGTCACGGGTGTTTGAGATTTTCTACCAGTCAGAAGCAGAGGGATGAAATCAAAGATGGGCAAGAATGTGAAGCCTCCCACTGACATCCTCTTTGAGAAGAGTAGGCTGAGCAGCAAGAGCGGGGAATGCCTGTTGGAGGAGGCTGGTGGAGGGGATGGTAGCCAGGGCAGAAGCAGGCTGGGCAGAGACTTCGAGGCTCCCATTCTGGTCAGATGGCAAGGGCCAGGATGGTTTCAGGACCTTGACTTAGTTACTCTCTGAGGAACAAAACGTGAAATTCAAAACTCAGCAAGTAAGCACTTTTAAAGACTCAGGAAAATGCCCAACGACATCTAAACAGTCTGACTCAACCCTCCCCCATGGAAGAGAATTTCTGAGCAGATTTACACATGCACAGCTGCTAAATGAGGATTTTAATTGGCACAGAAGGCAAGTTGTTTTCCCTGTAAAAATGCTTTTCTGGAGTGGGAAGGTCTTTGGACAGTGATGACCAACCATCTCTGTTTGCTTGAGACTGAGGGATTTCTCAGCATACAGGACCTTCAGCGCTAAAACCAGGACAGTCTCCGGCAAACTGGGATGGCTGGTCACCCTACGGGGACCTCCCATGACATTTAGTAAGTTTTCCTGGAGGGGCCTTTTCCTCCGCGTCCTTTTCTCCCACAAAGATTTTTCTGTCAGCTGTTCCTTTACACTTTGTTTCTTCATTTTAATATCTATCCTTTGATCTAAAACTAGGGCACAATCAGGTGAAAAAATACTTCACTAAAAAGAAAGTTCTTTTGGCACCAAAAGCCTGGGAATGTTGGCTTGGTGGAAAATTTGGCCTTTTGTCAGAGTTCACACCTTTCCTTGCATGCGTATCCTCGGAGGAAGGAGATATTTTCCCTTGAAAGATGTACAAAGATTTACGTGAAGGCCTTAATTTTTCCTCCCGTGGGCTGATAATGAACTTGTAGACAGGACAAGGATTAAAAGCTGCAGTGTCATCCAGTCTTCAGAAAGTGTAGGACGTAGGGAATACGTCAATTGCAGGAGCTGATCCAGAAATTCGATGTCTTCCTTTCTATCTCCATTTGTAATTCCACACTTTGCTGTGACCATGGCCAACATAATGACTAAATCATCGAAGATTTAGTTAAACTGGATAGTTGATTGTAATTACTTATAAATTTACCGCAGTTGCCCCTGTTTTCTTCAGGATTGTATCATAACTTTTCACTTCTTTTAAGGGTCTGCACATACCGTTCTCAGCAGCTACTGGTCCCAGCAACTGGGGAAGAAAAACATGCATGGTAGGACAGCTCTTTTTCAATTTTTTTTTTTAATTTGCCAAACTTTAAGCTAGTATTCCTTCTCATACATGCCATCCACTTGAAGATGTAATAAATGTTATGTATCACCTGTGTGAAAATGAAAGGTTTTTAAATTCCTTCACCCTGAACCCTCTACTCAAAAACATTCTCCACCCCAAACATCTCCCACCTCCGTCCCTCCCAACACACAGACATCCTTCTAATGCAGTAAGTGCCCAATAAGTGTTTGTTGAATAAAATTAACCAACTGTATAACTTGGCCCAGAGTGGTTATTTATAATGTGACAAGTTGAGATTGGATGACCATCTGGGTTCCTTACTGCCATTGCTAGTCATGGCATTGAATCAAACAAGTTGCTTTTGAACTAAGTCCCCTAGTGATAAATGTATTGCTCAGGGGCAGAGAAAATAGATGGCACCCATGGAGACTACACAGCCCCAGTAACCGAAGTAGGAGTCCGGCCCTAAAGGATGGGGATCTTCCGTGGTGGGAGGGTTAGGCCTTTGTGACCCCGATTTGGGGAGAGCAGGGTGGCTGTTCTCTCCTTGTTGAGCTGAGTTACTCCCCCCAGCACTGAGCTCCAGGAAGGCTGAGGCTGTGCCTCGTTTGCCTGACACGTGTGGTTGCTCGATAACCACAATGAGTGAACTTTGTCCTAGTCAGACCTAGGAAGATGGGACCTTCTCAGTAGGGCCAAGACCACCCCTCTTTATCTTCTTAGACTTCTAGTTCATGCCTCTGTCTTTCCGCATGTCCTCGCTTACTCCTAGACAGAGCCGGGAGGAAGCTATGGGTGAGGTGTGGCTGGGGCATTACACAAAGTGATAGAGGAAATGGCTCAGGAAGGGAAGATGTGGAGCTGTGTGTTTTGTGGATCAAACTGCGTTTGTGGCTTCTCATCCTCAGGAGAAGAGGGTGGCCTGGGCGGGACCATGGACAGATGACAGCATTTATTCTTTAAACTGACCTGGGAGGAATCTAGAGCTTGTAATAAGAGGTCTCTCACTATGTTCTGTTAATTAAAAAGGGTGAAAACAATCTTAATTTGTGACTCGTTTTGCTTTCTTTAGCCTGTCAGTGCTCCTGCCGAGGAGGAGAACTGGAGATTTCTCTGCGTCCTGACGGAAGAGTTGACATTAGGGGAAGCGTTGCTATCGTGTTAGAGGGCACGCTGACAGCCTAAGGTGGTAGTGCTGCGGTGCTGCTATCTTGAATGACTAAGTATTTTCTGCATGAAAACAAATGTAAGGGGCTGCCTTTAGCAAATCTGCACAGTAGTCCACTTAATCCTCATGTTAGAAAAATGAAGACATATCAATGGAGATTTAATAATACTTCCTGATTAATTAACTAATGGAGTTTTGGGTCTACCTGTGAATGCATTTGAAATGTAAGTAACCAGGGGCCACCCCGTGGCCAAGTGGTTAGGTTTGCGTGCTCTGCATCGGCGGCCCAGTGTTTTGCCAGTTCGGATCCTGGGCGCAGACATGGCACCATTCATCAGGCCATGCTGAGGTGGCGTCCCACATGCCACAACTAGAAGGACCTGCAACTAAGATATACAACTATGTGCCGGGGGGATTTGGGGAGATAAAGCAGAAAAAAAAAAAGATTGGCAACAGTTTGTTAGCTCAGGTGCCAATCTTAAAAAAAAAAGAAAGAAAGAAAAGAAATGTAAGTAACTGGAAACAAGGAATAATGTTGTCACCTTTGATTATAACTACCAATCACAGAACAAGGAACAAATTCATGAGGGGTAAGATCAAACCATTTAAACTTAGGTGTAAAATAGAATATTTTGCAGCTATTAAAAAGACCCAATAACTATGCAGAAATATAGAAAAAGATTTCATGATATACTACTAAGAAGGAAAATGAGAGTAGACTGTAAATTGTTGGCAATGTTATGCTATGTCTATGGAGAATATGAATTTATATGGACAAGGATGGGTCATGAAGATAGAAAAGTAAAAGCTGTTCATATGTGGGGGGAAAGACTGGGAGTAATTTTAATGTGTCTAAAAAATTATTTCCTTTATCAGAACATACTCGTGTTCAATACTAAAAATCATGACATTTAACTAAGTAAATAAAACGCCAGAAATTTGAAAAAATGTGTGTGTATGAGTGTGGTAGTAAAATTAAACACTAAAAGTAAAGTAATGTCTTTATCTTGATAGATAGCTTTAGAGTGATAACTTAAAAGGGATTCTGCTCTTACCTCAATAAAATGGGTTTTAACATAACTTTAAATTCGGTTAAATCTACAATATTGAATACCTATAATGGACTTTGGGATGGGGACTTTTTCAAGTCGTTAAGAGTGTTTGTTTAAGGTGATCTCATTGCTGGCAGTTCTCAGCCATCTCAAAAACTGCAAACTCATCAGTTAGAAATTCCTTTGGTGGCCCCATTTTTTTCATCTTAATCCTATCATGTTTTCCATTTTTATTTATTTTTGCTGAGGCACGTGAGAGTGAGTTTATTATAGCAGTAATCTTGTGTTGCCCCTAATTTGCAATGAAATAAATAATTCATTAGCTTCAGTGCTTTAACTTAGTAAGTTACCCGTGACTTGCCACACACCTCACAGCACATCACAACTCATCAGTGAGTCATGACACTGCAGGGTTTTCACAAAGTGCAGGTTTTCCCAACATGGGACTAAATTGTATGAATAATTTTACATAAATGCATAGCTGAAAGGGTATGAATTTTATCTCTCAAATGTATGCTAGGGCCTAGTGGCATAGTGGTTAAGTTCGAGTGCTCTGCTTTGGTGGCCCAGGGTTCGCCACTTCAGATCCTGGGCATGGACCTACATACCGCTCATCAAGCCGTGCTGTGGTGGAATCCCACACAGAAGAACTAGAAGGACTTACAACTAGGATATACAGTTATGTACTGGGGCTTTAGGGAGATTAAAAAAAGAGGAAGATTGGCAACAGATGTTAGCTCAGGGCCAATCTTCCTCACCTAAAAAACAAAAACAAAAGTATGCTAAATTCCTGAGATGACCCTGAATTCTTTTTTGCAGGAAAGTTGCTATTTGAAGCATCTGAATTGACTTTTCATCCTACATTTTCAAACCCTACATTCACTTTTGTAAGTGATTTTTAAAAAATTGTCCATTTAGCTATGGACAGTTCAGTCAGAATAGTCAGGGAAACTGATTATATTTACCGTGTTTACTCGGTCAGCCTGCTGGAAATTGACTGAGTGGCCATACTGGCTGTAGTGTCCCAAAAGTGGCAGCCCGGGAAGCTGGGAGGTGGAAGAGGGTGGGAGGAGAAGCACACGGACTAGATAAACCAGAGGAAATGAAATGATGTCTTTGGGTCACAGGAGCAAAGAGCCTCTAAAATTAGTGTAGGGGAGGGAGAAGTATTCCTCTGCCCTCTAGGTCCTTCTGGATGTCTAAGAATTAAATTGACATGAGATAGAATAACAGGAGATAATCAAAGTTTAACAACATGTGTACATGGGAGAAACCCAGGAAGACTGAGTAACTTCCTAAAGCCACCACCTTAAATACCATCTTCAGCTAAAGACAAGGAGGATGTTGGAGGTTGTGGTTTGGGACTTCAAAGGGAAGAGAGGCAATTTACATGGAGATGGAAATGCAAATGTTTGGTAAACAAATGTTGACATGCTTTGTAAGGACAATGAGAGATGGAGAGGACTTTGCTCAAATGGCCCTTGCTAGGTTCCTCCCTGTCTACCACACGTAGTTCATATAATATTATAGTTATCTCTCGGTATTAGCTCCTTTCTGGAACAGGCCTTCTATCTTAAATTCTTTTAGGCTGTTGGGGGGAAGGTCAAAGTTTCTTTCTGAGTCTTTTGTTCTTAAAAATTATGAAGCCAAAGAGACGCATTTTGGGCTGGCAAATTCTGATCCCCCCGTTAGCACAGAGTGAGTTTTCTGTTGATGTGAGTAGGATCAGTTTGAGGGCACTTTAAAAACCTAGTTCCTGCTAGGTTTTCCCCTCCTCTTCTGCTTCTGCTCATCTCTTGCCTACCTGATCTTACTGAGAGTAGGTGCAGAGGAATGTGGAGGGAGACTGTTGGAGATGAATCCCAGGACTTAAGCGTAATCTTGCTGTTGACTGAAAAAGTGCTCCCAGGAAGTCAGCACTCCCTGGCATATTGAGTTAGACTGGGTTATGCTGATGTAGGAAATATCTACAAAAGCACAGCAGCTTATTATAGCAAACTTTTATTTGTGCTCATATTACCTGTCTAGTGAAGGTGAGGAGGGGCTCTGTTCCTTACGGTCTTACAGGGACCCAGGCTGATTTTGCATTCTGCCATCTCGACATGTGGCCTCCATGGTTGCTGCAGCAGGAGGAAAGAGTGTATGGAAACCTCACTCTGTTTTGGCCAGAAGTGATAGGTGTCAATTCTGCTCACAGCCTGTTGGCCAGAACTGGTCACATACCCCCATCTAATAGAAGGGGAGCTGACAAATGTGGGGAGCTCATGGATATATTCTGTGTACAGTAAATATAGCTGCCACACCTGGGGAAGATTTCAGGTCACTCAGATGGCTCTCCCTACGTTCTCCCTAGGGTGCATTACTTGGGTAAATTATCGCAGTCCAGGGGCTCAGGTGTGCAGGCTAGAAGCCTATTATGTAAATGCACCAACAATGAATCTATCAGATGCAGATTCACATCAACCTAGCATATAGAGACTGATATATAAGGCCAGAATACCAACTTTTTAATTTTACAATGAGAAATGTAACCATGGAATGGATAACATCAGAGCATTTTCTCCCCACTTGCATATCTGTTTTGGAAGCCAAAGTATAATCAGAAAGCTATTGGTGACTATGGAGCTGAAACAAGGAGAATCAGCAAAGTGGACCTAACTGGCAGATGTCATCAAGACATGATGAGCTTCCCTACTTTAACAATGCATTAGAATCCCATCATACTGTATTTAGTTTACTTGAATTTAACTACACATTCAGAGCAGAGCCAAATGTGATTTTAATGTTTAAATATATTTACTTTTGGAACAACCATAGTCTCTAATTCAAGCCAACAACTTCATCTAGCACTCAGCAAAACAGTGATGTTTTCCAGCACTGGAGAATAACTGGCAGTGTCAGGCTTATGAAATAGTATATCTGTCTACTAGGCTTTATAGGTTATATATGGGATTTTCAAAGGTAATTTTGACAACACTCAACTTTTGCCTTATGCCGTATGGTAACCTGCCTCCAAGATGGCTCTCAATGATTCTGCCTTCTGCTATTCACACTCTTGTCCTATCCCCTCCCACATTGCACCAGGGTTGGTCTGTGTGACCAACAGAATATTCAGAAGTGATGGTGTGACTTCTGAGATTAGATTATAAAAGACTGCATCTTCTGTTTTGGTCGGTTTCTCTCTCTCTCTCTGTCTCTCGTCACTTGCTGTCTGGGAAGCCAGCTACCCGGCGTGAGCAGCCTTAAGGAGAGGCCCATGGAGCAAGGAACTGAGGCCTCTGACGTTGGTGGCATCAAGGCACAGGAATGAGCTTGGAAGTGGATTCTCTAGTCCCAGTCAGGCCTCAGATGCCTGCTGGTCTGCTGACACCTTGACTGCAGCCTCGTGAGACCCTTACCCAGAGGTACCCAGCTAAGCTGTGCCAGATTCCTGACCCACAGAAACTGAGATAATACATGTGTGTTGTTTTAAGCCACTAAGCGGTGAGGTAATTAGTTTTGCAGCAATCGGTAACTAATACATATGCTGTTTATCTTTTTATTTTTAATTTTATTATGAAAATGTCAAACATATACAAATGGATATCATGAGATCCATGAACGTGTCACCCAGGTTTAACAATTTTTAACTCGTGACCACTTGTACCTCTGCCCACTTCCCTCTTCCCTGGATTATTTGGAAGCAAATCCCAGACAGACATAACTTACTTTCATTTCAGTATTTAGCTCTAAAATATAAGAGCTTTTAAAAAAAGTAACCTCAATACCAGCATCACATCCTTGGTAGACAGACTCCCAAGGTAGCCCCGGATTCCTGCCTCCTCATGTTCATGCCCTTGTGTAACTCGCTTCTAACCAATAAAATATGAGAAAGATGATGGGATGTATGTAGTTGTGTGTAAGTGGTTACATGATTATGTTACATATGCTTGTGGCACCAGTCTTCTGGAGTCTCTTTCTCCTTTGCTGGCTTTGAGGAAGCAAGGTACCACGTTGGGGAACTCTAAAAAGAGCTGTGGGTGGCCTTTACAAGTTGAGGGCAGCCTCTAGCTGACAGCCAGCATGAAAATGAGGCCCTCAGTCCTTCAACAGCAAGGAACTGAATTCTGTCCACAACCTGAGTGAAGCAGATCCTTCCGCAGTCAAGTGTTCATATGAGACAGAGGCCCAGCCCTGGCTAACACCCTGATTGCAGCCTTGCAGAGGACCCCGCAGAGCCGTGCCTGGATTCCTGACCCATGGAAATTGTGACAAAGGTGTGTTGTTTTAAACCACTAAGTTTGTGGTAATTTTTACACAGCAGTAGAAAACTAATACAACACCTAAAAAATTAGAAACAATTACTTAATATTATTGAATATCCAGTTAATGTTTCTATTTCCCTGGTTGTCTTACCAATTTTTTACAGCCTTTTTATAAGACATGCTGGCTTTAGCCTGCACTTGTGTGAGATGTGAGTCCTCTCTATGTAACCTGCCTCATGGCTCAGCCTGGATTCTCTTTTCCACGGCTCAGCCTCCCTCGCAGATCTGCCTGGGCTGGGCCCTGCTGATGCTTGTCTCCTGAACAACCCTTCCCAGGCCCACCATTGCTCACCAGCCCAGTCTTTCTGCCTGAACCAGACTATAGTCAAGCCATTCCTTTAATGTCATCAGACATTGCAAAATATCCCCGAAGTAGAGGCAGGGGGCAAGATTCATTACCCTGGTCGAGAGCCACTGCTTTAAGCTGACCTTGTTACTCTGCTCGGATTTGCTTCGTTCTGTGGTTTAACTCTTGGATGGTAGATTGTTCGCCTCTTTCCAAGTTCTTTTCAGGGTGAGAACCCCCTCTACTGTTGCTCCCATGTATCCTGCAAGTCAGGTGCCCAGCTGGGAGCTGAATTCACAGCTTGTGGGTCAGATCTCCTGTTCAGCAGTCTGGTGTGGTTGGTAAAAAGCAATTTGCCATCTCCTGTGTATGAGACACTGTGCTAGAAGCCAGCGGGGTGGAGAGCTGGGGGGCAGGCTGCAAAGGAGATTAGAGAGGGAGCTTACAGAGCTCTCAAGGGACTCTAACTGGGGAGACCAGGTTCATCCTTTCATGAAAAGATAATGAGCACTTGCGCTGGTCTGTGATTAGGGCATACATATGGCACAGCCACTGAGTGCTATGGCCTTGTCAGGGGGGTGCTGAAGGACAGGGTTTAGAAAGACTGGGGCACGGAGCCAAGATTCAGAGACGAATGTGCAAGCATGTCTGGGTTTTGTCTAGAGTTTCTATATCTAGAAAGCAGTTGTTAGGTTCTATGGAGACAGAGAGAAATAAAAGAAAGTAATTCTTAAACTAACAATCCAGTGGAAAGGAGAGCATGTAAATGCAAGGACAGATAAATAATCCTAGAAGATATTATTTTTTTTTAACTAATAAAAGGTATAGAAAGGACTTGGGAATCATGGCAATTGAGTCATCCCCAGTGTATGAGAAAGGGTAGATCTGTGGCTCTCCAAGTGTGGTCCCCAGACAAGCAGCAGCCACACCACCTGGCAGCTGGTTAGAAAAGCAAATTCTCAGGCCCCATCCCGACCTACTGAATCAGAAGCTCTGGAGGTGGAGACCAGAAATCTGGTTTTTAACAAGCCCTCCAGGTGACTCTGGTGTACGCTTAAGTTTGAGAACCACTAATGTGATTCAGCCTTCCCGATTTAGCCACTGTTTTCTTCCCTCCCACGTGACGACTGCCTGAGCGGCTCAAAAACTTTTAAATGTGCATTGTCTCAAAATCTCCCTGACAATACCAATATACTTGCTGCTTAGTGCGGTTTTGGAGGAGCTCGGGGGTTTTTTGTTTTTTTTACCTTCCAGTTCTGTTCAGTATAGAAAAATTAGATGTGCTCAGGTGGAGCTGTTCAGTAATGTGTTGGTAATAAACAGATTAGTTAATCAGCCATGATTTATTAATGATGAATTAATTATACCTGATTGTGCAGTTCTGCTAGCTAAATGGAGCTTTAAAGGAGTTATTTTATTAATCATCGTGGTGCTAATTGCAGACACTTACAGAAGGATCACTAATTAAACATGCAACCATAAGCAGAACAATTTGGGCTGCTGAGACCTGCAAGAATAAGCAGCACTGATTTTTAGAGGAGTGGAAACAAACTTTATTTTATGCAATATTAGGGAGCTGGCTTGGCAATGTTAAACGTTCACTGCAAATTAATATTATAATCTTCTCCAGAAGAAATCGATCCTTAGATCAAAAAATGTATAGCACTCCAGTGAGATTCTGTTAAAGGGGAGGATTGTTCAATCCTATTTTCTGTTTTATACATATGCAAACTACTATACAGAATCTGTGCCAAACAGAGGCCATTGATCGATGGAACGGGACTTAGAGCAGAGTCAAAACTGCGAGTCAGTCCTCAGTACCAGAGAGCATCAGGCGAGTGGGAGATTGTGAACTCTTGGAGGCCAGGGACAACCCTCTGTGTTAAGTTACAATAAGAGGATTCACAACTTTATGCTGTTGGAGCAGAGAAAGAAATGAGACTATCCAGTCGAAGAGGCATCAGGTAAACTGAAGGATAGCTAATTAACAGGGAAAGTGTTTTCAATTGTTAGCTCAAGACAGATTAAAGGCCTCGCATGACTTTTTGTTGTTGTGAACATTTGTTTGGAGTTATGTAGCGTCTGAACATCAACCTCCTAGCACCTTGGGTTAGGAAATTCTCACTGTTAGGAGTCAAGGAGGTATTGCCCAACTTCTACCAAGGAAGCCAAAGTGGCCAGAGGCTACCTTCCCTGCAAATCTCGGGGTGGACATGCTATTCAGGTTTAGCCAAATCTAAAACGATCTTCTGGAAATTTGGATGCTGAACAAGGGAAGCAATACTGTGGAGGTGGCTGGAGGCCCTGGTCCCTGTAGTGGCTGCTTCTAGGATTCTGAGAGGTGCAGGAGCTACTCAGATTAGTAGCTGCAGGAATACTTAATTTTGGTCCAGTAGGTAATACAGTCAAATCTGTATGGTATAAGCACATGATAAATGTGTGTTGAGGTTACTAAGGATGAGGGTGATGACAGACTTCAAGGCTGTCCTGATTTCGGGTGCGTTCCCCGTTCTGCGAATTCCCTAGGCTGTCCATTGGATTAGGATTGAGCATATGGTACAACTCCAGCCAATGAGACATGATGAAAGGTTTTCAGTTCAGGGAGCCAAGTCAAGAAAAATAACTTCAAGTGGGATGAGGCAGCATTTGCCATGTATAGGTTTACTTAATCTGCCAATTTTCAGTATGCATCCCTCCCTCATCTGTGCTTGGTGCCCTGGGGTCTAGAGAGCTTCTGATTTATATCCTCCAAAGAAAAAACACCCAATTTTTCCCAGAGTGGGGAGAAGGAATTGGCCAATGTGCGAAATTGGGCACGTATGTATTATATGAATTTTAACATATGTCTACAATGTGTATCACCAATCCAGATCAAGATATAGAATATTTCCATCACCCCAGAAGTTCCCTCAGCAAAAAACCCAAAAACACAAACTCTCCATCCCTCACTCCCTAATAAAATATTTTTAAAAATACCTTTATTCTAATTTTAATGGATTTTGGAATTGAGCTAAATTAGATGCCTGTGTTTATTTGTTATTTTTCTCTCTCTGGTATTATCCCTTTTTTCTGTCAAAATAAACTTACAGAAAAGTTTGTGGTACTGTATAAAAATGTTCCCCGCTGAACTATTCAAGAATTAAGTTGCTAATTTGATGCCTCATTATCCCAAATACTTTAGTTTGTATTTCCTGTGAGCAAGGACGTTCTTCTAAATATACACAATAACACCATCAAAATCTGGACGCTAACTGGGATACATTACTACTCATTCATCCTCAGACCCCATTCACGTTTCACCAGTAGCCCTTTATAGCAAGAGGATCCAGTCCCAGATCACAGGTTCTCTTTAGTTTTTCATGTCTCTTCAGTCTGGAATGGTTGCTCAGTCTTTCCTTGATGTTCATGATATTGACACTTTTGAAGATTACAGGTCGGCTTTTGGGTGGGATGTCTCTCAACTCGGGTTTGCATGATGCCTCTTTGTGGTTAGATTCAGGTTAGGCATCTTTGGCAGGAATATCACAGAGCCGACACAGTGTCCTGTTGCATCCTATTAGGTGGCACATGATTTTGATCAGCCCCAGGACTGATGACCTTTACTCTGATGACTTGATTAAGGTAGCATCTGCTAGATTTCTTCATTGTAAAGTTACTCTTTTTCCCTTTGTAAGCATTTTCTGGGGAAGTACTATTTAAATATCCTCTTCCTCAACAAACTTTCAATTCATTCATTCATTTATTTATATTCTTTGGATTCATGGTTTTCTGTATTATGAAATAGATTATAACTTATTACTATTGGTATTTATTTTGATGCTCAAATTATCCCAAATTTGGCCAGAGAGAGCCCATTCAAGCTGGCTTTTGTCTACATCGTCCTTTGAGCACTTCCTTGCTTTTTGGCACAATAAGATATTCCAGCTCTTCTTGTATTTTTTACACCGCAGACCTGGAATCAGCCATTTCTCCAAGGAGCTCTGATTCCTTCTAGTGCAAAATGGCATTTAGAAGCCAGAGTCTAATTGTTAGGTCTATTGGCTGTTGCTGCTCCAGCCTCTCTCAGTGGACAGTTAGGGAATGTATGCTTTAGACACACACAATTGTATTTATTTTTATATTTACACATGTTGAAAACCATCAATTCAGATGAATACCTCTAATTCTAATCCAACATCAGCAGCCCTTTCTGTATTTGTAATTCCCTTCACCAATAGCGAGAAATGTCACTTCCATTATCCTTCATATATTTACTTATTTGTCTAAACCCTGTGTGTAGCCATCTCTCTCATCTCCCACCCATATCCTGCAGGGAAGTCCTGTTCTCCCTCTCTAGGCTCCCACCATCACAACATAGGTACCCTCCTCACCCTGCTTGGATTCTATGCCCTGGGTGCCTTCTGTGTCTGTGTGCCCTACATTAGCCTCTTCTACCCACTTGTCCTGATTGGCCTCCTAATATCTGTTGCCAATCTTCTTTTTTTTCCTTCTTCTTTTCCCCAAAGCCCCCCAGTACATAGTTGTATATTCCAGTAGCAGGTCTTTCTGGTTGTTCCATCTGGGATGCTGCCTCCGCATGGCCTGATGAGCAGTGCCACATCCACACCTTGGATCTGCACTGGCGAAACCCTGGGCCACCCAAGCAGAGCTCGTGAACTTAACCACTCGGCTGTGGGTCGGCCCTGCCCCTGGCCTCCTTCTTATCTCAGGACTTTTAGTGAGTGCTGAGTGCTTAGTTTTCCTACTCCTGCACTTGTTCAGCATTCCCTCTGTAAACGCCGAGTCTCTTTTTCACCCCAACTCCCCCCACTTCCTTCCCCAACTAGTACTCCTCCCTGCTCCTCCCCCACCCCAGGAAACTGTTTCCTGGTATATAGTATATATTCTTCCATACTTTTGTCCATGTTCACGTAGTATATTGGCTTACAGACACACATATACAATTTTCATTTTGTATATGTTCGTTTTAAAGTAATGGTGTCATGTTATTTACCCTCTCTGCAGCTCCCTTTTCTTTCATGGAACAGTCATCTGCTGAAGATCTTGTAGCTCATTCTCCAGCTTATTCTTTCCAATGGTTGAACATTATTCCAAAGTATAGCTGTTCCACAACTTAGTCAACGAATCCCATCCATCTCCTATTGAAGACCTTTGACTTTATTTCCAGGTTTTCACCATTATATGCTGTACTACAGAGAGCAACTTTATTTATTCTTTATGTCCTGGTACTTTTGTTTCTTCAGGATAGATTCAACAGAGAGGGATTTCTGGTTTGAAGAATGCATTTTTCATTTTAGTAGATCTTGTCAGATGGCTTTCCGAAAAAGGCTGGAGCTGTTCACATGGCCATTAACACTGTGTCCTTTTCACAACCTCACCAGCAGAATTTTGCCAGTTTGATAAGTGATAGCTCTTTGTTACTTAATTTGCATTTACCTGATTAGGGAAGTTAAACATCTTTTGATATATTTACTTGCCACTTGTATTTTTTCATCTCTGAACTCTCTATTCATATATTTTGCCTATTTTCAATTGCATTTTATCAGTTTGCAAAAACACTTTGTATATTATGACTTTTTATCTGTCACAGGTGTGGAAATATTTTCCTCAATGTTTTGTCTGTATGACTTTCATCAAACTAATTTTAAAGTATTTATGTAGTCAAATATGTCTATTACTTCTTTTATAGTTTCTGAGTTTCCACTTTTGGTTAGAAAAATCTGCCCTACACCACAGGCGGTATACGTTGTCTCCTAAATTTTCTTCCAAGATTTTTAACGTTTTAATTTTTACATTCAGTTTTTTAAATCCATCTGACATTTATTTTTGTACATAAAGCTATTTTATTTTCTTCTGGTAGATTGCCACTTATGTTAGTAACACTTACAAAATAACCTATCCTTTTCCCACTGAACTAAAATTCCTCTTCTGTCATGTATTAAAATTTTCTGTGGATTCTTTGCTCCATTTCTGGGCTTAAATTTTTTTTTACCTCTTTTATTGTGAAATATTGCATAAATATGGAAAACATATTTACAGTTTAATAATTTATAGCAAATATCCACGTAACTACCTCCAGATCAAGAAATAGAACATTGCCAGCACCTCAGAAGGTCCCCATGTTCTCTTCCCTGATTATCTCCTTTCTCTCAGAGGTAAGCGTTATCTTGATTTTTATGATAACCATTCCCTTGCTTTTCTTTATGATTTTAGTACTTGTGTATGTATTCCCCTCAAATAAAGTATAGTTTGTGTATTTTCAAATTTCACGCAAATGCAATCATTCTGTATGTGTTCTTCTGTATCTTGCTTCTTTACTACGTATTATGTTTGTGAGATTCATCTACAGTTTTGTGTGTAGCTGTAATGTGTTCATTTCTATTGCTGTATAGCATTCCATTGAAAGAACATATCACTATTTATTCAATCGTTTCCTGTTTTAGTTATTACCAAAAAATGCTCCTATGAACATTCTTCTTCATGTGTCATAATGTACACATGCAAAATTTTCTCAAGGGTATGTACCCAGTGGCGTGCTCACTAGGTCGTGGGCTGTGTGTATCTTCAGCTTTCGTGGAGAGTGCCTAACTGGTTTCAAAGCGGTTCTACCAATCTACACGCCTACCCCTCTAGTATGACAGTTCCCATTGTGCCATATCTCACTAGTGCTTGATCAGATTTTTAACAATTTTTGCCAATCTGGTAGGTGAGTTACAAACATCACATTGAAGTTTTACTTTGCATATCTTTATTAATGAGGTTGACCATATTTTATTATGTTTATGGACTATTTCTATTTCTTTTTTGTCAAGTATCTTTTCAAATCCATTTCCCATTTTTCTATTTGGTTTTCTCTTTTACTTACTGATTTGTAGGAGTTCTGAATAAGTCATTTGTCGGTCATAGGTGTTACAAATATCTTCCCCTACCCCAAAGCTTACCTTTCCATTCTCTCATGTCATTTGATAAACAAATAATGTAGCTGAATTTACCACTTTTTTCCTGTATTGTTTGTGCATTTTATGCTTTGCTTAAGAATTTTTTTCATACTCTGAGTTCCTGAAGATATTCTTCTATGTCATCGTTAAAAATTTTATAATTTTCCCTTTCACATTTAGGTCTTTAATTCATCTAGAAGTTATTTTTGTGTATGGTGTGAGAGAGGGGTATAACTTCCTTTTTTTCTGTATGGAGAGTGGGTTGGCTCAGAGCTATTTATTGAGAAGGCCATGCTTTCTTATGATCTGCAGTGCCACCTCCCTCATATGCAGAGTATCCATATGGGATTGGCTGTTTCTGAGCTCTCTGTTCTGTTATATTTACCATTTGTTTTTCCTATTCCAATACTGCACTGTCTTAATTATCTCTTCATTAAACATTTTAATCTTTAATATATAAATTTTGCCATATAACATCCCCACATTTATTTATTATAATTGTATCATTGTTTTAAAACTGTTAATACAAACACTTGGTAAAAGATTCAAGTAATGCAACAGTATACAGAGTCTCTATACTGAATCTCCCTCACACCTCTGATCCCTAATCTACCAGTTCCCTCCTCAGGGGCAATTGCTGTCACCGATTTGTATTCTTCCAGTCATTTTATGCATGCAGAAATATATCAATGTGGGTGTGTTTATGTGTCTAGATATGTCTTTGTATATATACGTATGTCTCACACCAGCAGTAGCTCACTAATCACACTGTTCTTCATCTTCTTAAAATTTGACGTATATTAAAGCAGCTATTATTATCCTTATTTTATAGTTGAGGAAAGCAATGCTCAAAAAGGAAATTGACTTGCTTAAGATGGCTCAGCTAGTAAGATGGTGAGATTTGGATTCAAAACCAGTCTACGTGATTACAAATCTAATGCCCTCTCTACACTTCAAGGAATATCCCTAGAGGGTCGTTCTGGTTACTTTCCTGTACAACAAATTACTCAAAATTTAGAGGTATGAAACAATCGTTTATTGTGCTCACAGATTCTGTGGGTTAGGAATTTGCACAGGACATAGTGTGGAAGGTTTGTTTCTACTCCATTGGTGTCAGTTGGGGTGGCTCAAAGGCAGGGCTGTGATCATCAAAGTCTTGCTCGCACACGTTTGGAGCCTGTGTTGGGAGCACTCAGCTGGGAGCTACACGAGTTAGGGCTCCTCGGACATCTTTCTGTATCTTTCTACAGTCTCTCCACATGATGTTTCCAGCATGATGGGTTTAGGATAGGTGGACTTCCTCCGTGTGGGCTTGGCTCTCAAGGCACATCCCCCAAGGGAGCTAAATGGAAGCTATATCACCTTTTACGACTATACTAGGAAGTCACATGGTTTTACTTCTGCCGCATTCTACTGGTGGAGGCATTTACAAAGGTCTGTCCAGGCTCAAGGGGCAAGAACACAAATCCCACCTCTAGATGGAGGACTGTTAATGTCACATTATAATAAGAGCGTATGAGATGGGATATATTTGACTGCAGCCATCTTTGGAAAAATATAATCTACCAAAGAAAAAAATTTGGGGGGGGGGGGAATTTCCCATATTTTGGGGAATTGGGGATGTAAATGGTTAGCAGGAACAAGGAATACCTTCTTTTAAAAGAAGAAAATGTTGTTAAGTCCTGAATCTCTCTTTTTCTTTTGGTGAGGAAGATTGGCCCTGAGCTAACATCTGTTGCCAATCTTCCTCTTTTTGCTTGAGGAAGATTGTTGCTGAGCTAACATCTGTGCTAATCTTCCTCTGTTTTGTACCTGGGATGCTGCCACAGTATGGCTTGACAAGCAATGCTAGGTGCATGCCCAGGGACTGGACCAGGAAAGCCCAGGCTGCTGAAGTGGAATGTGCAAACTTAACCACTATGCCACTGGGCCAGTCCCTTGAATCTTTTTTTTTTTTTTAATGGAGGAAAGGCAACTCCAGTTATTGAACCATCGTCAACAAACATAGAGATGTGCTTATAGACCATCACCAAAGACTTTTGAAAATGTTCTTAGCCTACTGACCCAGAGATACTTTCAAGGAACCAGAAACATTTAAGTGTCAGCTTTTAAGGACTTTATGGGCTCTCAAGCATATTCTGCCAAGTGGACGGACCAAACTGGATCTGTTCTACACTCAGAGTGTGAAACAGTGTTTCCTGGCTTAGCCCTTGTCTTCCTCTGTTCAGGCTACTATAACAAAAATGCCATAGACTAGGTGGCTTATAAACAACAAATATTTATTTCTCACAGTTCCGGAGACTGGAAGTCCAAGATCAAGCTGCTGGCAGATTTGAGGTGAGACTTCACTTCATGGGTTACAGATAGCCATCTTCTCGTTTTGTCCTCACATGGTGGAAGGGGCCTCAAATGGGGTCTCTTTTATAAGGGCACTAACCCCATTCATGAGGGCTCCACCCTCATGACCTAACCACTTCCCAAAGGCCCCACATCCAAAGGCCATTACATTCGGGATTAGGTTTCAACATATGAATTTTGCAGGGGGACACAAATATTCAGTCTATAGTCGCCCTTCTGGAGTAACGCCTCATAGTCACTGTTTCCTGATGCTTCCAAATGCTTATGGAGAGGCCAGAGTGGCCACTGTCAGGGATGAGCGGTCTATGACTTTGTGCAAGAGCTGGTTGAGGTTATCACAATACCTTTGGGCCAAGTTATTTTAAGTTACAATACACAGTTTGAATTTCCTCAACCAACTGGAAGGCTCTTTCTGGCTGAAATCATGATTTCAGCATAAAAGAAAAGAAGAGGTAAGTTAAAGTGAACACCTGTTCTTCTAAAATTGCTCTACTGCAGGTACCAGCCCTAGAGAGTTGGCAGATGGTTTTATGTTTCTAAGCCTGACCTTAGCAGCCCTTCATCAATCTTGAGCTGATTGATTCTCGGGAAAGAGGAGACTCTGGCTTCTCAGGTTACCCAAGACACCTTTGATTTAGTTACTACCTGAAGACCAATTAATTAGCTCACACTGGTTCTCTCAAGTTTTCCTAACAAAGCTGGGAAACACTAGGCACAGCCTGGCCGGGGCAGCTTTTTACTAGCTCATTAATTACTGTTACCCCAGACATGGATAATCCTAAAAGATGAAGATAAAAGCATCATTCTGCACTGGGGAAGATGGTGATCTCCTGCAGCTATCCTGCCCTGTGATTCCTGCAGCCAAGAGGCTCCCCATCTTTAAAAAGCCTCCACCTATAGGACTGAAACTACCAACTGCTTCTCCCATTGCATTTTAACTCATAGCTGCAAAGGGCAGCTTGTTAATCATGAGAGAATTTGCCCCTTGACTATTGGACACTTTTAATTTTTTTAAATTTGGAAAGCTTCTCTCAATTATTTTTCTTTTTAAGTCAAATAGACTTGTATTGGTTTTCTATGACATGGAGTTAATTCACAGTCAATGTTCCGGATGGATTATCTGGGGAACTCACTCTTTTCCTCCAATCAGTTGGTTTCCTCTCTTCTGTCTCTCACCTGGTCCCACTTCTCTCCTAGCCCCTCTGCTTAGTCTTTGCTCTTCATTCCAAGCGAGGGCAAACCTGGGAGGAGTCAGGGTCGGATGTGGGAATGTGTTGTTGATGTGATAAGAAGTAATAGAACAGCATACTCATGTTTAAGATTAGGTACTCTATGACTCTTCTCCTCTAAGAGGGCAACCATAAGTTGACTTTTGCTACTAAGAACTTCCTCCTCATGATAGATGTTATTTTTCGGTGGTGTTAAAAGATAAATTGAGGAATATTAAAATTTTTAACAGTTTATTTGAGCAAAAATTGATTTCAACTGGGCGGTGTCAATAAGTGGTTAGGAGCACTGCATCCTCAGGAGCTGGGGGCAAGACTTTTATAGAGAAGACTTGGAAGTAGAGCAAGGCAATTATTTGACTGGCTGTAGCTTAAGCAGTTGCCTTATTTGGAAAGCCTAAGTTGCCTGTTTGTGATTGGTTGTCCTTAGCTTTTGATTTCTTAACTTTGAAGCATTTATAGGCTTAGGTTTTGGTTTGCTCATGTAGATGGCTAAGGCAGCAGAACTACCTCAGTCTAATGGCCTCCTTGTTTAATTAATTTAACAGTAGTGTATGTGTAACTGCAGGCCCTCCAGGACCAGCTGAACCGACCCCATCTTATCAACAGAGTAATTAAGAGTGGTTTTTCAGGAACTGAGACCCTTTGTCCAGTTCAGGCCGGCTGAGACCACCAACCCATCAACTGGGCCTGTGCAAATGCTTGATAAGTGACTTTCTTGATGTCAAGGAGCTAACAACTCCACCCTCAGATCACGGTAATGCCGCCATTTCGTGAGCACGCATCTTATGAAGAGCCTTGACTACGCTCGCGCAGATCATCAGTGACCTCACTTCTCCTTCCTCCAATCATCCATCTCCATGCTTCAGACCGCCCTGCCCGACATCCCATAAACTGTGCCCCAAGCCCTGGATCGGGGAGACAGATCCGAGAGCACAGGCCCTTGACTCCTTGCAGATGGATCTCACAAAATAAAGCTGATTTCTCTTCCCAAAAGCTGATGCCATATAATTGACTTTTTAATGCACATTGAGCAAGAGAACCCCAATTTTGTGTGGTACCGTTTGCATTAAAATTTTTTATTATGGAAAATTTCAACATGGACAAAAGCAAAGCAAATACTACAGTTAATCCTTCTGCCTGCTCCCCATGTACCCATCATGCAACTTCAACAATTATCAACTCATGACTAATTTTGTGTCCTATATGCCCCCAAACCCAGGTGTTCTGTGCTCCATGTTTGGCTTCACCTGAAACCACGTTTCCTTGTCTGCACATGCCCAGAAGGAGGTGAGCCTGGGGGCTGCAGACTCCTCTCGGTCTGTGTCTTCCACTCCACCATGTGCACTGAGTCTTGAGAACACCTCGATTGTCACATTCTATTATACTTGATGGGGTAACTCGAGGCATCCTGGCGGCGGGCAGGACAAAAGGACAGCTGTGCTGCGCTGCCCACAAATTAGGGCATCTTTGGAGGCTGTCCTCCAATTTCCAATTAATTTTTAGGAGAGCTTTAATTATGCCATCAACAGTCCTCACTCAAACAATCACAGGCACTCTGGCTAGGGGGAAATGAGTGACTGACTAGATTTGCATAACCATTTACCCTAATTAGAATGTCAAAAGTTGGTGGCAAAGAGGCCAAGTTGTGCTGTGACTTAGTATCATTTTAATTTATCCCAATTTCCTATTATTACACCTGTCTTCCTCTTTGCCTCTCAGGTCTTCTTTCCTTTTAAATGATTTGTAGCAAAAACAGAATGGAAGACAGAACAACTAATAATTTACTTGTAGGCTGAACTCCGGAAAAACGCTATAGGTTTCTTTCCTTAATCCAAACCATGATTTTAGTTTCTATCTGAACTTATAATTGCATGGACATTTAGATCTAACCGTGGTAATTTAGGCAGACCCTTAGCTTTGAAGCCAGGAGCCTGCTCTTTACAGGTGCGTGTGCATGTGTGTGTGCGTGCATGCATGTAAGGTGGTGGAATCATCTTCAGGGTATCCCATGATAAAAAATAGTGTCTTTGAATAGTCACTTTTATTCCAATGTTTTAACACCAGGAATGGTTGTAATAATAACAGTTGTAAGATATACTCATTAATAGATAATATTATTATTAATAACGTGTAAAGCTTCTATGACAAAGGTTTCGGACTAGAAGATTTGAAAACTACAAACGGGGTTGAGAATAAACAGGACTCCAGGCCTCAGGCACAGACCCACCCGGGCCCATTAGAGGCTGTTTAGTCACACACCCGTGATTTCTGGGTCCGGCTGGTGAGCTACTTACCCAGGTCCTAGTTAAATCAGGCATCCTGTTTTTCCGCCCCCATTCCCTTTTAGCTGCAGGAGGCCACCTATTTAATTAGTTGGGGGTGGGAGCGCCTGTAATCTCCTGGGGGCAGCTTTAGCTCCAGGGTTGGATAAGAGGATGAATCCAACCCCAGGCGTGGCCAGCCTGTCCCCTGCAACATATGGGGACCCTGCCACGCCTTCAGCCCAAGTTCCAGCAGCAACATTAGTGAAGAGGCCTTCCCTGCTGGGAATACACCCTGCAAAGCCAAGGGCAGGTGGCGTCACTAGTAGAGGTCAAGTAGTTCTTAGACCAAACAGCATCTGGCGAACTATGCCAATTGGAAATCAATGTCCCGCCCTGGGTGGGTTTAATTTTATGGTTGTTTGCACAAACTTACAGCCCCTAATGGGCAGTGCAGAGCTCAGAGCATCCTCCTAGCATTCTTCCAATGGAGTCTGATGTCTTTGAGCCCATCGATAAGTTGAATTAAAGAGTCTGTTTACTAGAGGCTAGTGTTGGAGCCTGGCTGTCAGGCTAAGTCAGGCTAACGGTAGGGTTAGCCACTATTTATCCAGGGCCTGGAGGCTTAAGCACAAATGCAGTACATGTAAGCCCCTAAAGCCTTACCACACTGTCTCCAGCCTGAGGGAGACATGTGGGTTCCTTGGTATGTAGCAATATTGAATCATTATGTTCAATGTTCCGACTTCATGTTAAGCAGGCCAGTTTTCTTTGGACTGACATAAGATTTTATAGAGGTTAAGAAGTTATGTTCTGCAGTCAGACAAATTCAGTTTCCACCACTCACCTTGGGGCAGAAGGACTTTGAGGCAACTTTCTTAACCTCTCTGGGCCTCACTTTCTTCACCTGTAAAATAAGGAGAATAATAGCACCCACCTTACTGGGCTGCCGAGAGGATGAAATAAAATAATATGTTGAAAGTGTTTAGCATAGTCCCTGGTATGCTAATGTACTTTTAATAAATCTCGGGTATTAAAAATGACAATAAAGATAATAATGATAATTCCAGCCAAATGTGAACAAAATAGGCATGTTAAAATTAACAAGAACAGAAGACATGAATTAGCAGCGCTGGTTTTAAAATCTTGAATTTTAACATTTTTATCATTGAACTCTGTAGTCTTAAAGTTGTATGGGAATTCTTTAACTTGCTCATTTCTCCCTTGTTCTGACTTATTAATCTTTCTTGTTTTTCAACAAAGAGAGGAAGATTTAGGCATCTTCACCCCGTATGAATGGGTTCATTTTTTGATGCACCCTGTAATGAGTGGGTTGTTGACCTAGAAATACGTCACGCCAGTCCCTGGGTCCGATCAGAACCAGAACTCCAGGGAAGCCAGCAGTAGTCATGGCAACGGCTTCTGTCCCGTTTCTCAGGTGGATCATTACCAGGAGAGAGTTGGATAATTAAGATCAAATGATGACTCATGGAAGAAGACCTTTTCTATAGCTGAGGATGGGGTTTCTTTCTTCAGGGCCAGTCACTCTGATGGAGTATGGGCCTGCCTGACCGTATGTGCCCCAGTCAGAGGCAGTTTCATTGCAGTGAACCCCAAGGGAACAGAAGTGAGGAGCCCTGCTTCTGAGCGGGGCTGGGTGAGGGGGCCTCGAGAGGAAGGGCCAGTCCTCCCAGATGAGTAGAGAGCAGTGGCTGTTGGAGAACTCTGCTACAGCCAGAATCGCAGTCTCTGAGAGATGCCTCGTTACTTTTTTCCTTTATCTACAGCTTCAGCTGGATCCCCATCATCGGCGCAGTATGAAAGGTACATCCTTTCTCTAACAGATACAAACCACAGTGGCTTCTGGCTCACCAACAACCCCCCAGTGACCATGTTGCTGTTTCCTAGCTACGGCTAAAGACACCTGACAAACTGACCAGTCCGATTCTCTCCCCTGGGTATTTGAGAGTTGACTGGTATAGATAAATGGATTGGAGCAGAGTCATCTCATGATAGTGCTCCAGGGCCAAGAACAATGGCTCCTAAGGTCCCAAGTCAGCTTTATTCATGTCCTGCCAGAGAAGTGGTTGTTTAAGCTTCCTTTGATTTAGTGAGCTACTCCTCATATCATTCCATATCTCCTTTTTGCTTAAATTAACTGAAAACTGTTTCTGTTTTCTTTTTCCTTCTGCAAGAACTTAAGTGATATGTTTCCTATTAAAAACTTAAAAAAAAAAATGGCAGGGGTGAGATTTGTCCAATAGGCCTGTGATGTTTGCAGGTGGTTTAACCCAAAACTTCTGGGTTCTCCAACCTTGAGAACATCATTAGAACATGAAATTCCCCCCATAAAAGGCATCTTCAACCACAAGAGCTCTAAGTCTGCCTGGAGATGCCTGCGCCAGCTGGTTAGCCAGGTGGATCTGTTCCTTGGCTAAGTGATTTACATCTATGTCTGGCAACCCAGGATTTAAATTTGTGCCTACACAAAATGACCAAGTGGGCTTCCTCGAGAATAGGTGACACTGGAAGATTAATTCTTCAAATGCTGAAGGTCTCTGAAAAAAGGCCCCAAGCTCATCTAAGCTGCACAAACTTGTACAGCTACGTACGTTTTTTCCCCTTATGAGCTACAATATTACCTTCAGTGATTAACTGGAATAGCCTCAGCTATGGCAATTATCCAGTGAAGCTGGCCAAGATTTCCTGCAGTTATTACTGGACATAGCTTCTTTTGTAGGATCCTTCCTTCTAATCCACGTTTGGGCACTGACTCAGACTGGGAAGGCTCTAGCCTCATCTTTTCCAAAGGGCTTCCTCTGAGGATCCAAATGTGACGTTGGGTCCATTTATCAGCGACACTCTGAAGCCAGGCAAAATCAGTCTCTCTCCTAGCTCCCTCAAAACGGGAGACGGTCCATATGATGTCACCAACCATTGGGTAACTTTAGCAGAGCTAAAGACCCAAGTCCCTGTTAGGGCCCATTCAATTTTGCATCCTCTCCCCATGGCCATGACCAGCTTCCTCCCAAAGAGCTACCCGTGGCAGAACCCATCCTCACTTCTGCAGGAGCCACCCAGAGCATCAGTGGCATTGCTTTAGTTCATGATAGATTTCACATGATTCACCAAAACTTCCTCCTTCCTCTGGAATATTCATGTTTCTGTGTCATGAATTAGCAGTTACAGCCTTCTTATGGAGCTCTCTCCTTGAGGACTTTTGCCTCTTCCATTTGTCTCTCTAAGTTCCCACTCTCCCCTTCCTCCCCACACAGTAGATAAAAGGACTGGGATCAGACCAGGGGAAGCAGCTAGGCGTATCTTCAGGCAGGTCTTGGGTAAAACCAGAAAAGGTTTTGGGAACCGAGAAGTGGTTTGACTGAACTGCAAGGGGGTCAACTCCTTGACCCCAAGACACTGGTGCTGATCGTGGGCACCTGAAGACACACACTGTTCCTGTTCTGAATTATGTCCCCATTCCTGAAGTATCACCAAATATGACCCTGAAATTGAAATTTTCTATTGACTAATTTCTTTCTAATTTCAGGAGCTCATACGGCGTGATCAACTCGCGCCGCCCCCAACCTTTTACTTTGTATTATGAAGAATTTTAGACAGAAAGGACAGTATAATAAACCACGACATGCCTATCACCCAGCTTCAACAGTTATTGACTCATAGGCAATCTTGTTTTACCTATACTTCAACCCTCTGCCCTAGATTATTTTGAAGCAAATCCCACACATTATATAATTTCATTTGTGAATATTTCAGTATGTATCTCTAAAATATAAGGACTTAAATAATGTAACCATGATATCTTTATTACACCTAAAATAATTAACAATAATTCCTTACTATCAAATATGCAGTCAGCGTCCAAATTTCCCTCATTGCCTCATAAATATTTTTAGGGTTGGTTTTTTTGGATCAGGATGTAAACAAATCCACACACTGCACACAGCTGATATGGTTCTAGTCTCTTATTTTAATTCCATAGGTTCCCTCTTCACTTTTTTTTTTCTCATGCAGTATATGTCCTATAGAGATTCTCAATTCTGAATTTTGCTGATTTCCTAAAGAATCCAGAAATGATTCTGGCTTGAATCTAGTTGTCTGTCCCCTGAATGCCATGCAAATTGAATGTTAGATATGGAGGCCTAATAAGATTCAGGTTCAATTTTTTAGTAGGTTTACTAGGTACTGTGTTTTTCCATCAGTAGGCATACAATGTCTGATTCTGTCTGTCTCTCTCTTTTTAGTGAGTTAACTGGACAATAATTAGAGACACTCAAATAGCAGAGGTAGGTTATTCACAGGCGTTTGTCTACCACCAGGCCTTGGGCAAGAAACTGTGGATTAGGCCAGAGTTTGAATCTGACCCTGCCTCCAATGCCCTTTTCTCTACTGGTACTTCCTTCCTTTCCTGAGTCCCTTTATACATAGTTGAATTCTGGGCTGGCTGCGAACTGAGTGGTGAGCCTCTGAGCATCCTCCTGGTGAGCCAGTTTTTTGCCTGGAGAGTTTTCCCAGCCCCAGCATGCTTCTCCCCGACATCTACCTCACCCCTGGCAACACCTGGAGAATTTGCTTGCTCACAGGTAACTTTACAAGAGCAATCTTCAGGACTCAAAAGAATGACGAGAATGGAGAGGAGAAGGAGTTGGTTCATTAATTTCAAAATAGCAAGTTAAAAAACTTTTGAGTTTAAAGGCATACGGATATTTTTTTAAAAATCAACCACTAGGGGCCGGCCCGGTGGCACAGCGGTTAAGTGGACACGTTCCGCTTTGGCGGCCCGGGGTTTGCCGGTTCAGACCCCGGGTGCGGACATGGCACCACTTGACAAGCCATGCTGTGGTAGGCGCCCCACATATAAAGTAGAGGAAGATGGGCACAGATGTTAGCTCATGGCCAGTCTTCCTCAGCAAAAAGAGGAGGATTGGCAGCAGATGTTAGCTCAGGGCTAATCTTCCTCAAAAAAAAAAAAAAAATCAACCACTAAAATGTTTTAAGATGGCCTTCTCCTTAATGTAAGAGTATGGACTCAGCCTGTGTTTTCCAAAAACATTTTCTGTGGAAACTGTTCTTTGGCTATCCTCTGAGATGAAGAGCTTCCACGGCCACATAATTTGGGAAACTCTGCATATCCCATCCTGAGAAGGACCAGGATCATAGAAAGTCCTGCAGTAAAGAGCCTGCATAGCTTTGTTTAGCCAGAATTTCCTTGTGTTTGCTGAAGGGTAACAGTTTCAGGACACACTTTGAGAAAAACACTTTGGGGAACCAATAATCCTGATCTTCTGGGTAAAGTAAGGCATGGGAGAAAGGGGGCATTGGGAGTTAGAGCCAGCATGCTGGGATTTCTCTCACCCACTTGGTTCTGGACACTTGGGAGATCGATTTGGTAAGAGGTTCTTTACAATGGGCTTCTGCAGAAAACTCATGTTCTAGAGGTGTTTCTTGGCCTAAAGTCATGAAGTGTTTAAGTAAACTTCTGGCTTCCCTCTGAGATGACCTGCCAGCATCCTACATGCCACCAGGGAGTGTGGAGGCATGAACCAACCTGGCCACAATTCACTGTTCATTAGTTAGCAGCAAAGCAAACTTGCTAGGATTAATCAAGTGAGTTAGAGTGACAAGTATATGGTAACTGGGCATTAGCCACCAGGGAACAGGGCAAATGTGCTTAAGGAGGGGCTCTGGGTGTCACCTGTCAACTGAGCACTGCAGTCAGCAGTGTTGTACGACTGACAAAGTGTCGGGTGCTCAGCTGTCTGGTCTACTGAAGCCTCAAGAGCAGGCAGTGGCAGGGAGGTGAACCTGCAAGCAATGGGAGGCTGGGTTTGGAAGAGCTGACTCAGTGGTGAAACTGGCCCGTGAGGAGCGTGGTCAGAAGCTCAGTGTCAGAGGGGTATTGTAAACTCAGGTTCTCTTTCTTTTGGTACTGACTTCCAAAGATCTGATATTGTGTGAAGAGATGCAGATGCAGGAGGCTGTAAGTAAGGGGGAACGTGGAAATGATCAAGCGGTGGTCCCAGGGCTACGGAGGTGTGTGTAGGTTGAAGCAGGCCCCTGGTCCGCTGTTGAGAGAAGAGCGAGCGTCCAGCTCTTGGGAGGAGAGAGCTCATGGTAAATGAGGGACCCCACCAGCCAGACTAAGGGTCAGGACAGGCCTCCAGAAACCTAAGGAGGAGGGCACACAGTGAGGGGATTGTGGGAGGCTCCAAAGAGGAAGGGTAAGGGTCAATGAGTCCTCAGGAGCTTCTGGTTCACCCCCAGGTACATCCGACACTGAGCTCAGGGCTAGGGACTAATTCTAAACCACCAGTGGGAGATGGCGCTCCAAGGAAACTCAGACTTGGTTCACAGAAATAGGCTGATCTCTGCCCGCAGGTCACCAGCCCTGTTGCCTACTGTTTAGCTGAGCTGAGGTGGGCTGGGACTGACACAGCGCTGCATACATGGCTCAGCATGTTTAATGAGCATCTACTACGAGCCAGGTAGCATTCGAGGCACCGAGGGCACAGAGGTGAATAAGGCCCTGTCCCTGACATCAAAGCTCTTCCAGACAAGACCCAGTGCAGCACAGAGCATGGGCTCTAGGGAGAAAGAGACTGGGTTTCAAATCTAGCCACTGGCTGTGTGGCTCAGTTTAACCAGGGCGCTTGGTTTTCTTGGTCACAAAATGAAGATTATCACAATCCCTACTCAAAGGGTATTGTGAAGATAGGAGCTAACACCTGGTAAGCATTTGGTGTTTCCTGAAGGTGCTAATTTTTTTATGGCGATGATATTGGTTTCCTTAGCTTGAGGTCAGCCTGAGTAAGGACTTCAGACTATCAAGCAGCAGATATGTATTTATTGAACACTCTAGCAAGACCCGGATATCTAAAATTTGCCCTTTCCCTCAAAGAATTTATAACCTATTAGGAGAAACAGGAAATAAATTCATAAGAAGACACCAACAATACCAGTTTTTAATATCCACGAGGGTAGAGATTTTTGCAGTGTTATCGACTCTATTTCTAGTGCCTGGAACAGTACCTGGCACATAGTAAGCACAATAAATATTTGCTGATTAAGCAAATGAATGAAAATCAGTTTGAAACAATGAAACAAGTTGGTATATGGTTGCCAAGTTAATGGAAAAGAGTATATACTCATATGGCTACCAGTGTCAGGTTCCACTCAGAGATAGTCTAGGAATCTGGTCGGTACAGATGTCCGGTCAGCCAGGCGTGATATATTGTTGCTCCCTGCTCAGTGGAGGGCAGTAGGAGGCTGGGGCACCAGCCCGGATGGAAGGATCAAACATGATGGTGCGGAGGGACAGGACACAACCTCAGAATTAAAAGATCTGGGTGTCTGGACATTTAGAATAACTTGTTCAGCCAAGCTGCTGAAATTGCATGAGGAGACAAAAAAGCAACACCAACTAAAATCAACAGAAAAGCGCTTCCCCCTGGGGCATGGTGCCGACAAGAGCGGCTGGCCTGGGCCGGTGAGGCCTCCAGGCTTCTATTCCGAGCTGACTCAGGTACTGCCTGAAACCTGGTTGAAATGAGAGCCACCCTTGGGGAAGTAAGCCACCTGCTCACTGCGAAAGAGCGGACACCACAGTTTCAGAGCAGGGACAAAAGCAGCAGGCCTGATGCCACTGCTTTTGGAGGGCACAACATCCCACCAGAGTCCATGAGCAAGAGGAAAAAGAGCTGTGTTGCCAGGGCAGCAGTGTCTCCTCTTTCTTTGCGTGTGGAGTCCCTCCAAAGACCTTTCCTCCTCCCTTTCTTTCCACCAATATTTCTTGAGCATCTATTATGTGCTGGACACAATTCTAGGCAGTGGAGATACAGCTAGGAACAGTACACAGGAGGCCCCTGAACTCCTGGGGTTTCCAAACAAACAACCAAGGACACAAAGATGGGAGAGAACAGGAGCTGGACGACAACGGGGCCAGCCAGGGAAGATCTGGGAAAAGTGCACTGAGGCCCAGGGAGCAGCCAGGGAAGAACCCTGGGAAGAAAGGGGGCGCGGACTGCGGGCAGAGGAGGAGGAGCAGACTTTTGAGGGGGCAGCAGTAAGAGGTGATTCAGAGAGGTGGGGCCACCAGCCCAAATCCTTCTTCCTCCAGAGCACAGTAAAATCCCCCTGTTATGAGCTCCCAACAGTACTAATCTTGAACTGCCTCATACCTAGGACAGTGGCTCCAACTTTTCTAACCACATGCTCCTATCAGAAAAAAAAAAGCATTGGTATATACTCCCATATACATGTATATATTCATATATTGTACACTATCACACACCCCAAGATAGAAATTTAAAAAATGAGATAAAATAAATATCATCAAAATTTCTAATCTTTTCCCATACTCTAATGGACTGCCTGCCATGTGCACCTCTTGGGGAGCATGGCTCTGGTTTACTACTTAGGGCAGTTTTTTTTTAAGATTTTATTTTTCCTTTTTCTCCCAAAGCCTCCTGGTACATAGTTGTGTATTTTTAGTTGTGGGTCCTTCTACTTGTGGCATGTGGGATGCTGCCTCAGCATGGCCTGATGAACAGTGCCATGTCTGCATCCAGGATTTGAACTGGCGAAACCCTGGGCCGCTGAAGCGGAGAGCTCAAACTTAACCACTCGGCCATGGGGCCAGCCCCATCGAGGCAGTTTTTTGATGTGCTGGGTCTTATCTCCACAACTGGATTGTGAATAGCATTAGGCTAAAGGCTGTCTTATTCCTGATGTTACCTGGCAGAGGGATGAACAGATGGAAATAGAAACTACTGTGTAAGAGACAAAGGCTCTAATTCTCACGGGCCCACAGACAATGAGGCACTGGTGTGGGCCATTGGCAGGGGTAGCTCCGGTGGCTTTACTGTGGCCTGGATGAAACATTCCTTGTTTCAGTCGAGGTTCAACCAGGGAAGCACAGCCACTGTGAATATTACGGAAGAAGGAGTTTATTACAAGAATGAGGCCTTACACAATAGGGGAAGCAGCTAGGGACGTAAAGGCCCAACAAGGGTTGTTGAAGGTCAGAGAACAGTCACTAAGCAGCTCTGGCTTGAGTGAATGAGTCAGAGTTTGCAGGAGAGTCTGGAAGCCAGGCATGTCCAGCTGCTGGAGCAGCCTGGGTAGGGAGGCTGGTACAGAAGGCAGCTTCTTTGTAGCTATCCCCTCTGAGAATTTGCATGAAGCACCTGATAGTGGTCCTGGGGCTGCTGTTGGTCAGCAGCGTGGGTGGGAGGGACCCCTGTATACACAGTGAGAAAGAGCAAGGACAAACGTGAATCCATGGGCACCTCTCACGGCCTCTAACCTACAAAGGTCTTTAGAGAATGTTGGTGTAGGGGATCAGAATTGGCCACCTCAAAATGTGTCTCTTTGCTTTGATTATTTTATTTTTTTATTTTCTTATTTTTTGTTAAAGATTGGCACCTGGGCTAACAACTGTTGCCAATCTTTTTTTTCCGCTTTATCTCCCCAAACCCCCCCGTACACAGTTGTATATCTTAGTTGCAGGTCCTTCTAGTTGTGGGATGTGGGACGCCGCCTCAGCGTGGCCTGAGGAGCAGTGCCATGTCCGCACCCAGGATCCGAACCCTGGGCTGCCGCAGCGGAGCGAGTGAACTTAACCACTCGGCCACAGAGCCGGCCCCCTGATTATTTTTTTTTTTATTTTTTGAAGAAGGTTAGCTCTGAGCCAACATCTGCCACCAATCTTCCTCTTTTTGCTGAGGAAGACTGGCCCTGAGCTAACATCCATGCCCATCTGCCTCTACTTTATATGTGGACGCCTGCCACAGCATGGCCTGCCAAGCGGTGCATAGGTCCACACCCAGGATCCGAACTGGCGAACCCCGGGCCAGCAAAGCAGAACATTCGAACTTAACTGCTATGCCCCCTGGCCGGCCCCTTTGCTTTGATTATTTTTAAGAACAAAAGACTC
The DNA here is from genome assembly GCF_037783145.1 of Equus przewalskii. NCBI lineage: Eukaryota > Metazoa > Chordata > Mammalia > Perissodactyla > Equidae > Equus > Equus przewalskii. Next base: position 56,753,155 of record NC_091831.1, on the reverse strand, counting down.
TGAAAGAAACTTTGACCTTCCCCCTAACAGCCTAAAAGAATTTAACATAGAAGGCCTGTTCCAGGAACGGGCTAATACCATAAGATAACTATAGTATAATGTAAAATAAGTGTGAGTAAGTGTAGAAAGGCACAAGCAAGTCTATTTTTATCAAAGTTCTGTCTCTCAGGTCACATTTTCTCTAGATGGCCCAGCAAACACTTGCTTAACGAATATTTGCATTTCCATCTTCCTCCCTTTTGAAGTCCCCAAACATAACCCCAACATCCTCTTTTGTCATTCACTGAAGACAATATTTAAGGTGGTGGCTTCAGCCAATCTGGTGAGTTTCTCAGTCTTCCTGGGTTTCTCCCATGTATACATGTTATTAAACTTTGTTTGGTTTTCTCCTGCTATTCTGTCTCATGTCAATTTAATTCTTAGACCATCCAGAAGGACCTAGAGAGTAGAGGAATATTGTTCTGCTTCTATGTTCTTGGAAGGAAATATCATGATTATTAATTTGTCTTCTCAAATACCTCAGTACTAGGAAGGGAAGGGTCCTGGATAGTGAATGCAAATATTCAGTCACCGGAAAAGTGAAGCATCCCCTGGAAATTAACACTTTAAAATACGTGTCTGTAACTGTCAAACTGAACTTCAAATTACAATGAAACCATCAAATTTACTATCCAGTAAGGCCCTGAGCAGCCTTTTTTTGCCTTCTGTCTCCAATATTTCAAACTTAGATGCTCCGATATCAAAGGCAAAAGGAACTCCTTTGAATTTATCCTCCTTCTCCCTGTCCCTGCTCACTCTATGGGACAAGCACTGAAGAGCAGGGAGACAAAGCAAACGTGGGCAGAAGGAGAGTGGCTAATCTACATCCTGGATAATTGCAACAGGTCATTTTGTTTATCTAAACAAGCACCTATATTGCATTTAATGTATGCCAGGCATAGATCTAAATGCTTTACAAAGAATAACTAATTCAATCCTAACATCAATTCTGTAAGATTGGTTCTATTATTAACTATCTTTTATAGATAAGTTAAGAGGCATAGAGAGGTTAAGTAAGTTGCCCAAGGTCACACAGCTGGAATTTACATCATGACTAACTGTAGCTTTACGTGTACAAAGTTCAAAGATTCTGCATTATATTAAAAAGCTGCAGAAACCGATGATGAGCTCATTTTCATTATCACTTGTAAAAACTATTCAGAATATATAGTATTAGCCATCATTACAGAGTGACTTTCTTAGGGACCAGGCAGAGTCCTTTAGAGGTACAGTCCCATTTAATGCTCACTACTGCCCTGTGAGGTAGGTATTAGGATTCTACTTTGCAGATGGAGAAATAGGAGAAATGATCTGTGCAAGAGCACATTGTAGTTGATAGGAGATCCAGGATTCAAAACTGACTTTGAAGATGGTGCTTAGCCCAGACTCTAGGAGGAGGCTGAGATCCACTATCGAGAAGAGTTGAACACAGAGTCCAAACCATGCAAGTCAGTCTGGCTCATGGTGGCTAGCCACAGAGCCAGAATTCTCAAGCAGTGTGTGAAGTGACTGGGGTTTGGAGACTCACCTGAGCTCATACTTTCCGGACGTGAGTGATCACTTCTGGGGCCTGGGGCAGGGTCCCCCATCTTTGTCCTCTTTCTCTTGGCCCCTTCTTAGTTTCTGCCCTCCACTGCTTTTTCTCTTCCCCAGACCTTTGAGGGGCAGGGAACACAGGTGCAAGACTTTGCCTTTCTTTTCCTTTCTCTAAACACATAAACTCTCTTATGGGTTTTGTCCCCCTTAGTAACTACATAGCACATTATAAAGTCACAAGAACTTTTAACACCTCACACTTCTGTTGTTTAACGAAATGTAAGTGGAACTCAACTTCATCGTTCCTTCATCTTTTGCTGGCTTACCTCTTAATCTTTCAGGATTCCAGAGCCACCAACTACTACCCCTTCCATAAGCAAGCCCATTTCTCATTTTCCATATTTTTTTCTGCAAATTTCAGAATGAACATTTTTTGCCAAGTGTTTTTCTCTCTTTTTTTTAATTGCATGTTTCTTTGGAGAGTTTCCATTTTAAAAATTAAATGTGGTTTTGGATAATAAAGGATTGTTTACCCTTGAACCTATTCTATACATTTTATGTAATAATTTCCAGCCATTGATCTTTTACCTCTAAAACAATATTTCCCCTATTTTTCTGCTCCTACAGGTGTAAGCTCCTTCCACCTTCCTCCCTCCTCCATCTCCATCTGCCAGTTTTGATTTCTGGCCAACCCCTAGACACACAGTAACTGCCAGTTCACCTGGTGGGATCATGCCCTTAGTATAGAAACACTGTAGAAATTAGTCTGACCTGCTTGTTCTTCAGGCTCAAATGGCTATGGATGTGTTTTTTGATAAGAAAGAATCCATTGCTCATTCAAAATGTGGAGCTAGTGTGTGTTGTTTAACGAGGTGAGGGAACGTAAATCATTCCAATGGGTTATTCACTAGGAATCCTGGCATCTCCCTAACTATCATTTATCTGATTTGTGTTTCCAGCCTTTCTGTCTGGGTCATTTATTACCTGTTACTTTCTAGGCACCGTTCTAGTCACTTTTACTCATGACTTGTCTGACTTTGGGAAGTCGGTGGTGGATCTCAGTTGCCCCAGTATAAGTGAGGGGCTTGTATTAAGTGATCTCATAATTTTAAAGCCTCTAAAAGCAAAGGATGCAGGAGATTTTATTTCTTGTCTTAATTTAGTCATTAAGTTGCTGAATGCCGCTGAGAACAGTGTTTAGTCTCTGGATCTGTCTCTTCCTCTATAAAATAAATGGAACGTACTAGAGTACGTTTGAAAAAGTGTGTTCCAAGGATCTTTGTTAACAGGCTTATTTGCTTATTTCTAGGAAAAAAGGGTTTTGTGTTCAAGAAGGTCTAGGAAACACCGGAATCAACAGGTTTCTTTACTCCAGGACTTCTCAGAAACTTTACTTTGTCAATTTTGCTTCATGATTCACCAAGGAGGAGAGAGCAGATATGTTTCCCAGACTTAATTGACAATGAAACCCTTTTCCCCAGAAGCATCTTTGTAGTACTAATAAATTGTCCTTCAGAAAACATTTGGGACATGAATTACTATATACCTCCAAGGCCCTTTATTGCAGCAATACTCTCTACCCTTGGATCAATTTCATGTCAAATACCTGCCAGTTTACGTTCTAACATAGCTGTGCTGTGCTTCCTTTTTCTCTTCAAGTTACGCTATCGAGTCCCTTGATACACAGGCTATAATCTCACCAACCCTGAATACATGGCCTACAAAATCATGCCTCTCATTATCGCTTTGGTGAATAGTGTTGAGAACCAGCGCACAGTACGTTTTGTGGGGAAATATTCCAAAGAGTAGCACAGGGGAGGCTCCTTGGGAGAAAGGGATGAGATAAATGAACATGAGAAATAATAGCATTAATACGGCAGATTTCCATGAACTCTCAAAAAAATGTATTTGACATTTTGATGACTAAATAATATAGTCTTTCCTGTCACAGGACTTTGTTCCAGACCAAGACTGTTAGGACTCAGAGTAACAGAGCTGGGCGGCTCCATGCAAAAGTCTGTGGGCAACATCTGTCATGCTGGAGATCATTAATGTTCAATTGCTTCCCATTGTCTTCATGTTACTCAACTTCATTTCATTGTCATTGCTTCAGCGGGGGATTAATCAACAATTTATGGGAAGACGGGACTTGGAATCAGGGCAATCACAATGGGGCTTCAGTCCAAGGCAATGGTAAGGGAAGCAAGACACAGTTAAAACACTCCTGATTTGTGAGAACTTGCTGATAATTTAATTAAACAAAAATATCCGCGAACAATGCCAACATAATCCATATTCCAAAAGGAGAAAGAGCATACCTGATCTTCCTAAAGAATCCAGAAATGATTCTGGCCTGAATCTAGTTGGAGCTGGTCTCTTTGCCACTTTACTCTTCCTTAAGAGCTAGAAAGAAGCTGAGATGAGAGAATCAAGTTAATGGTTTTTCTGTATAAATCGGTTCACCGTTATCAATACTAGTGGAAATCATGCTTCATTATTGTTTCTGAGGTCACTTCACACAACTGCAATATCCAAGTAATATGTAATATTTACAGTTTGATGAGATGGGGAAAAAACCTTTCATTGGGAATTATTTTTAAAAACTTCACAAATTACTTAGGTGTCTCCATTTTGCACATATATGTGCATGCATTATGATTTTATTAGATTTAAATGTCACATTAAATAATTTAGTGATCATCATCTCAACGTATGTCCCGAAAACATTTATGAACCTGTGTTAAGGGAAACGGAGTATAAATTCTGAATTAATTTGCCTAAGTATCTGAACTCATGCAATCTAATTATATAATTAGAATAGTATAATTTTTGATATACACACTAATATCTTCTGATACGTTATAATAAATTATTCTGCAGAAAACAGCCAAATTATTTGCACAGTAAAATTCCAGGTCTGCAATATTAGGACCCGCTAATTTGTCCCAATTTAATAGCTAAAATAAACTGTTAATATATTCAATCAATATTATGCAAAATTGTCATACATCTTGACAAAGCTAAATCTTCTTGAATTTCTGATATATCTCATAATTCTGAGACCTACGTGTTCACACAAGTGATTTCTAATAATTTTAAAACCTCAGTTAAGTTTTTGATATATAAGCTGCCCGCTGATCTTGGGATGGGAAAAGATGGACCAAGCTCCCCCCACCCCCCACTTTGTTATTCTTTTGGGGACAGCCAGGCCACTCCAGATGGTGTGTTAGTGTTGGACATAGCTTTGGAGAAACTTCAACAGACGAAGGCTGTAATGTCAGGATTTTGCTGTGCGTCGTCCCCCTTCCCCCCCTGCAGTTCCCAGGGTAGGAAGGTGCTGAGATGGAAGCCGAGGGACGCCCGCCCACCTGCCACCACCTGTTCCTTCCTTCAGCCCTCTGCTATAAATTCTCCTCCTTCAAAGATTCATCCAGCACTCTCCGACAGCTACTGCGGAAAAAGCGCTCCTTCCCTATCTGAGCTTCGGGAAAGATTTCATCTTCCTGAAAAGAAGTCTCAGGCTTCCCCAGAGGACTTGAAAGGCCCTCCCGTAACCAGCCACACCAAATTCTGCTACGAGAAGCTTCCCTTCTCTTTTTCAACTTCACGTTGGGAAAATGACTTTCTCTTCAGCATCTCAATTTCCCCTAAATTTTGGCAAGTGAAGAGACATCATTTTGGTTATCCAGTAGGACAGAAGGCGGAGTCCCGCACTGTCCACTGTACACTTTGATTCCACGCGGGTTGCTTTGTGTATGACTTATTTGCTAAGAAGAGGCACGTTGGGGAGCCGCTCCACAGACCAGCCCACGGGCAGGTCCTAGCCGGCGAGCGAGCTCCGCGCCTCCCACCTTCAACGCCGGGGATGAAGTCCTGCAAGCCCAGCAACCCGGCGGCGGCAGCGCGCGCCGCGGCCCCGTGCGCGGGCGGCTCCGAATGCGCGGGCACGTGCCCCGGGGCCGGACGGCTGGAGAGCGCGGCGCGCAGGCGTCTAGCGGCCAACGCGCGCGAGCGCCGCCGCATGCAGGGGCTCAACACGGCCTTCGACCGCCTGCGCAGGGTGGTCCCCCAGTGGGGCCAGGATAAAAAGCTGTCCAAGTACGAGACTCTGCAGATGGCGCTGAGCTACATCATGGCTCTGACTCGCATCCTGGCCGAGGCCGAGCGATTCGGCTCGGAGCGGGACTGGGTCAGTCTCCACTGTGAGCACTTCGGCCGAGACCACTATCGTCCATTCGCGGGCGCGAAGCTGCCGGCAGAGAGCGAGCCCTACGGCCAGAGGCTCTTCGGCTTCCAGCCCGAGCCCTTCCAGATGGCCAGTTAGGGCGCGCGACCCCGCCGCGGTGAGAGGCCCAGCGGTCGCGCTCCCGAGCCGCAGCCCTCCTCCAAGATACAACAGGGGCGTGTGGTGGCCTAGGATCATTCTTAGAGTAAAATTAGCGAACTTTCAGGTTACTTTTACTCGCAGCACCAAGTCCTACGGACGAACGATTTTATTGCCTTTCTTTTTTCCTCCTTATCAGTGTGTTGTAGATGTCATGGATGGATATTGTGATGGTTTGGGTTGCTGTGCAAATAATGCCCCCTCTCCCCTTTCTGGACTACTTTGAGGGAAAACAATCTTAAGAAAAAATAGGATTAGGCTATACTGCTGTTTTAGTCCTCAAAGAAATAATGACTTTCTTAAACTTTGTAAGTTTGTCCTGTTCGGGTGAAGTTACAGTATCCATTACTTGTGTTTACTTAAAACAGAGCTATCTTCCTGTCGTGTAATTGCATTTATGCTTAGTGCATTGTTTGTGCATGCATGAGGTAGTGAGACTTTTTTTTTTGGTAGAGTACGTGGGCATGAGTGCTCTGTGTTTTTAAAAACTGTGTATACATTATTAAAATACAGATTTTGTAAAATATAAGTAAAAACGTCGGTTTGTTTTCCATGGGAAGTGCCCTACTAGTTTCCTGATGGCACTAAAGGCCTCTTTGCGGTGGGGACACTGAGTGCCCACCTGAGGAAAGATGTGGAGTGTTTCTGTCTAATCCCACTGGTTGGCAAATGTGCTAGTTTGTAATACTTGGTCCAAAAAGACAAGCTGATGAAAGTCCGAGTAATTAATTTGAAAGTTTTCTCTAACAATTTGGAAATATAAATATATTTTTCATGTTTTTTAAAAAAGATTAATTAATTGAAATATTTAGTTTTTAAATAAGTAGATATACAGTTCCTCAATATTTTATTTTCCTTATTAAGCCAATTAGTAACTACTGATTCCTTACAAATATATATATTTGTTCCTCTGTAGGAAACAGACATTGAGAGAAATAATAAATGTTGCTTTTGGAAGTGATTTCCTTTTAATCGGTACAAGTTGAACAATGAGAGGTTCACTACCATCAAGGCCAATCAAGATGGGAGCAAAATAATACACATGGTATTGGTTTGAATTACTTTTATAAATTTGCTTAACCATTGGATGGATAAACCAGAGCTTTTATGTAAAGAGTGACTTGGTAGTCAACAGCCCTGCATGCATGTGGAAGAATGCCTTACTAATAATTAGAAAAAGCAGGACTCTAATTATCTGTGCATTTGGAACTTGTCACAGGTCAACAAAAACAGCAACATCCTCCAACCCCTTTTTTTTATGAATTCCAACACCTAACATCAGACACAGGCATCTACTTGCAATTTGTCTACAAAGTCTCCATTAAAAATTTTCCTTTTTTATTATCCCTAATTATCAAAATCCATTTGGTTTGTAAGGAGTGAAGTATCTTCCCAAGCCCATAAATTAAAACTTACAGAGTCACAAGTGTATCTCTAGAAATCCATTGAGGAACTAACACTGAGTTTCCCTTTCCTTTTGATATCTGTTAATGAGAAACGGAGGTGGGCTCAGGACTTTGTTTCTTCACTGCACATTAGAGTAAAGTGTTTAACCTCTTGACTTCAACAGCTCTGAGAAGGTGCTGTAGTCCAGCAGACAGCGCAGCTCTAGAGTGACCATGCTTGGACCCCTTTCTGGCCATACTCCACTTTGCGGTGTCCACCTGGGCTGATGGCAAGGCTCAGGGCATCTGCCTTCCTCGCTCTTTGGGCACAATAGTCTCCTGATCTAGAATTAAAATGCTCATTAATAATCCCAGTAAGCTTGTAGAGTTTGAGAGTGAATAAAATTAATGCTAAAAAAAAGTCTTGTGTTAATCAGAGAAGGTCTCAAAGATGTGTTGATTATTAGTCCTTTTTCAAGCAGGGCTCACATCCTCCTCTCTGGATGGTAGATACCTTGTAAAAGAGAACTGTGGTTTTCATTTTACCTCTATGGCTTTTACTACAGAGGTTTAGACAGAATAAACAGTCAATAAATATTTCGTTTTTGGTTATTAACAGCAGTTTCTTGATGAAATTGAACAATTGAATTAAAATGATGGGATTCTAATCTCACGCCTCTCCTTTCCCCTCCCCCACTCCTTCAAAAGAATGGGATTCTGTTAAATATGATGCCTTTAGCTGCCTGTTTCTGTGTTTTGGAAATCTCTGGAAGCACCTTAGCTCTTACCAAATCCCTATGCTTTCCACCCTACTCAATGTACCATTTTTTCCTAGAAGACATTTGAAGGAAATGTAAATCAGTCGCAGTGACCAAATCCAATCTTTCATAAACCTCCTCAAACTGTGTGTTGGGAAATCCATCACGGTTTATGGATTAGGAGCTTGCATAAAGCAAGTGTAAAAGCTTTTTGAAGTTAAGATTCATTTTTTTTTTTTTTTGAGGAAGACTAGCCCTGAGCTAACTACTGCCAGTCCTCCTCTTTTTGCTGAGGAAGACTGGCCCTGAGCGAACATCTGTGCCCATCTTCTTCTACTTTATATGTGGGACGCCTGCCACAGCATGGCGTGCCAAGCGATGCCATGTCCACACCCGGGATCCAAACCGACAAACCCTGGGCCGCTGAGAAGCGGAACGTGTGAACTTAACCACTGTGCCACCGGGGGAGCTCCAAGATTCACATATTATTATATATAATAGAGTTTAGATCACCAAGCAACCTAAAAGTTGCTACAATATTCTATACTGTTCACCTTTGAAAATGTGTGTTCTTTCTAGTTTGACAAGAGGACATAATTAAAATTCAAAAATATTCTTTTACCCGGGTTCCCTTTTCTCATTAATCAACAAATATTATCAAGCGCCTACTCACACCGAGGCTTCCTCGACACTATCCTTGTCCTTGAGTAGGCAGCCAAGAAGAGTACACATGTGCTGATCAATAGGCAGTCCTAAACAGAGTGGAGCTGAATGCTTCAACAGTGTAGTACTTGTAATATGTGCCATAAGAGCTCCTAAGAGGGAGCATTAAATTATAAAGGAACACCCTCCCCGAGGTAGGGTTTCAGTTCAGTTAGGTATATGCCAGCTCTCCCTAGGTGTCAGCTGGAGGTTGAGGCCCCAAACCCCAGGGTCAGCAGTCTTGAAGAATCATAAAAAGTGAACGGGGCTATCCAGATGGGAAAGGCCATGTGAGCCAGTGGCTGTCAACCCTGACTGCTCATTAGAATCACACGTAGGGAGTCGGAAAAAACACCAAGCCTGGAGCTCCCAGTTCAGGAATTGATTTAACTGCTCTGCGGTGAGGCCTGGGCATAGATATTTTTGACATGCTCCCCAGCTGATTCTAATGGGCTGTCAGAGTTGAGAACCACTTAGTTAAACAATATCTACTATGACACTATTAACCTCATTACCCCAAACTGATTATATTGACTTCCCATTCTTTGTATTTGCAGATTTTAAGAAGGATTAGGCTATCTTTCTTAACATCCGGTACAGCCAGTTTCTTAGTTAATGAGATGACCTTTATACTAATGAAGATCTAAAATTTCTGCTAGATATGAAATAGATGGAGTGTATTTTGATTGTGGTTAATAGAGCTGCAGGATTCAATAATTAAGGATCAGTTTGCTTAAATTTTGCCATCTTACAGTAAAAGCGGAGTGCTATTCTTGGACTGAATTTGGCTAGACTCTGTTCTCTGCTTAGGCATCACTAAAAGATATCTCTTTTTGCTACCTACGGGTGAAAGAAATTTCAAAGTGCATATAAGACCATAAATATGTGACCAACCTTCTCACACGCATTCCCCTCTCTGGTCATGAATATACTAGTGAGTGCAGGCTTTGACAGGTGTTTTATGGAACTGACACAGGACTTTTGGACTGCTGTTTCAAACTGGTATTGTATCCAAAAAAATACTTGAGCTGAAAGAAAACTACTGAGAACAAGAACTGACTCATCTCACGTACAAAGTCTGGGACCAAAATATAAAACAAAACAAACCCAACAATTAATTGAGAATAAATAAAATTTTATTTAATGAATAAAGAAACAGTCCATCACATCCTCTAAATTGCTTTTTTAAACATCCAGTTTGAATTAAATACTGACTCTTAATTCCTTCTTTTCTTCTAATTGCAAAGTTTCCAAACAAAACACAACCTCCAACAAATCTTTAAGAAAGCACGACTAGGAAACAGCAAAGGGTGTCATGGAGATGACGTGGTCTACCAGAATACAGTACCATATACCTCCTGAAGAAAGACACAGTTTATGCTCACAAACGTTTTGGCTTAAGTGATCACTGGTTTTCAGTTCCACAGAACGTCTAACATGCACAATGCAGAGGAACAGGAATAAAAGCCGAGATGCATTAATTGCTTCCTAGCAATAGAGGCAAAATATACAGTTTATGTAATTCACGCATTTCAAAATGGCTATCTTAATGGTTTTTCCATTAGGATTTCAATAACCAAAAAAGGACTTTAGAAAATAAGTTGACTCAAGCTTCCTAAGATGGAAGCATACCACGTTTGTGAGCTTTCTGGGGCCTGGTGTGTTTTCAAGTGGAAAGAACTTATGCAGGAAGAGAAAGGAAATGCATAAAAGGTGTCACTTGATTCGGTTTGAATTAAGTTAGCTATGGATGCTCCACGACTCCTTACTTGAAGTGTGTGTTTGTGTGTGTGTGTGTGTGTGCACATGCCTTCAGGCACATGCACGTCTTTTGTCAGTCCCCATGGCTGACATGAATCTTCAGGGTTGAATTCAGACTTGCTGTAGCTGAGAATGCAGAAACAGAGACCAAAGGATATGCTCGTTTTTGAAAGTCTATATCTATCTGTTATCCTAAAGTTGATTCATTTTGGTGTAAGGCTGCTGACATGCTAGCATGGAACGCTTCTTCATTACGGTCTGGACCAGTAAAATGGAATTGCCCTGAACTGCCTAAGTCAAAAGAGAAGACAGGACTTCCTTGCTATTTCTCGGTGCCCTGTGGAGTCATTATTTCCACCAGCTTCAATCATAGACGCGGGAGTCAGAGTTCCCTTAGGCTATTCTGCCTGGGTCGAAATAAGTTTCCCTGGAATCTGCCTGCAGAATGCAGATAGGATATTTCTTGAATTCATTTGATTTTCCTCTAGATTTTTTTTTAACTGCCTGCCATCTTGGAAGAAATTCCATCAGTGTGTACCATCCTTCTAAGGAAAAATGAAGTAGTGGGGTAGGAAAGAAATGAGAGTTTTTAAAACAAATTAACCACTTACTTTGGAGAAAAGTATTTTTAACATTTTCCTTGGGGGAAAAAAAACACCTGCTACCGCTTTTTTTTTAGGGTCCCTGAAGTAAACTTTTCATAAATATTTATTTATTTATCCTACCTTCCATCTTCGTAAATGCTCAAGTATTTTGCTTATTTTATAGATGAAGAAACAGAGACCCCAGAGTTATAGAAAAATTAGAGGATGTGTCTGAAATTCATCTGAGTTATTAAAATCCCCCTTATTTCTAGGAATTCACCTAAGAATTCACCTAGAAATTCACCTAAGAATTCCTAGAAATAGAGAGCTCTCCTAATGCTGTTAAATACTTTACAAATTTTTATCTCAACAGGGAGGTAATGGGGGAGAAAGGTAAGCCAAGAAACTTAATACTAAAGATAGCAAAAATTAAGTGAAAATTAATCAGAAAAGAGGATAAGTTGTCTCTGAAATCAAAATACTGAAAAAATAAAATTTAATTTACCAATATGTATTAAAAAATACAGTGGCATTCAAATTATCTCATTTGAATTATTTCAGGATTTTAACTCTCCCTAAAATACACAGGAAAACCATTTAAACTATGTACATACAGGTGTTTACTAATCTTTTAGTAGTGTGACCACCATAGTCAATACTAGTATAAATTAGTTCACTGGATTCTTGGACCACTAATTGCGGGGAAATTACAAGTCTGCCTCTAGTTTGTAGATAACTCACTGGATCTGTGTAGAAACAGGTTCTTTGTAATTTTGGGACATCAAGCAATTCACTCTTCCCATACTATATGAAAATAACTCCTGTTTCTCCTGGTTTTAAAACACCTCTTATTGTAGCAAAACTATACTTGGATCTCTATTTATTTCCAATCTAAACTGGTCCAGCTCTCCACTCCGCTGGTCAAGCATCTTTCCCATCTTTAAGTCTTATTTTTTAATGTGTCTCTGTTTTCAGTTAGGAGGCTGAATGAATTTCTTGGAAAGTTAAAGAACATTCTATGAGAAGTCTACTGGATTTGTTTGATGTTTTAAGAAGACCAAACCCTAATTATCTTTCTGTTACTCTAGAGATATTTAACCAGGTTATAACTCATGTAGTAATTTATACAATTTGAATAAGAATAATTTTTAAAAATCATTTTTAAGTATCAATTTGTACATTAAAAAATTGCTCCTATCATCATCAAAAAGTAAACTTGGGGGCTGGCCCCGTGGCCGAGTGGTTAAGTTCGCGCGCTCCGCTGCAGGCGGCCCAGTGTTTCATTGGTTCGAATCCTGGGCGCGGACATGACACTGCTCATCAAACCACGCTGAGGCAGCGTCCCACATACCACAACTAGAAGGACCCACAACGAAGAATATACAACTATGTACCGGGGGGGCTTTGGGGAGAAAAAGGAAAAAATAAAATCTTTAAGAAAAAAAAAAAAGTAAACTTGGAAACTAAACTGTTTTCTGCATTTTAAAGAGAAACATACATTTATTTCAGCCTTAAAATATTTATTGTCAAATAATGTTGAAATATTTTAAATTTTGTTATTAGGAAAACATTTTCTATTCACTTTTATGTTAAAATCTTCTGGCAAATTAGTATTTGTATTCCTCCACAGTACAGCTATTTTCTTTATGCTTATTCTCAGCATTTCTGGCACAATTCTCAGAGGATTGAAAAGTGCGTTCTTTCTCTATTCCTTGCAGTTTCAAGGCTATTGCTCTTCAGAGTGTGGCGTGGCCATCATTTATGCGTTAACAAAAGGCAGCCTGTTTATGGTTTTGTAATACCAAGTATGCTAACTAATGTAATTAGACAGAAATAAGAGGCAAACATACTTTTAACAAATATGCAATTTTTTTTTTTGCGCTGCACAGATTTTTAAAAACATGGTATTGGCAACTTTTTTAGCATACTGATGACCACTGCATTGTCAAAGTTTACAAGATGCTTGACATTCTTCAAACAATGCTTCATTAATTAACTTTCTGAAATATTGATCCGCTTAAAACTAGAAAAGGCAATTAGTGGTGAAAAGGACTCCAACAAGCCCTATTACAATCTAAGTAACTGTTCAACTGGTAAGGCACGTTGATTTTCAACTCAACCTTCAGCAGAAATACTTTGAGTCCAGGTTACCCAAAGACTCTGGAAGTGACCTTGAATAATGGTCATTATGAGTAAATTTGCCTTTGAGTTTACAACCAGCTTATAAATAGCCCGTATACACAGTCCAGGAGCTCAGCTTGGAAAGTAGTTTGGGAGTGTGTGAGGAAGAGGAGGACAGGGGGAGGCTGTGATCAACAAGAACAACTTGGGTGTGTGACCCAGTCAGTTTTCTAGACCTCTCTTCATAGCCTTTTTTTTTTTTTTAACTTTGCCAGGAATTCTATCAATTAGAAGTTGACAGGAGTAAGAATGCAACTGCTTTAAAAAATGCAGCACCTCTGTGAAGTTAAAAGACTCTCAGGCATTCAGAATTTGTTCAATTGGACTGCTTTCTTCTGGACAACGAGCCACGATGCATGGAACTGGAGTTAGGTTATTTTGGAGCATGAAGCATGCTGGCAGGCCGTGGGGAAGGGGTGTGAAGGGATGGGTTACAGCAGGGATTACAGAACATGGGGCACAGGGCATCTGGGGAGAAAAACATGGAACAGGGGATAGATGCAGAAAGGACCATAATCACTCCAGCTTTGACACATCATAGACACAAAAAAGGAGGGGAAAGTAGTCTCTCTTTTCCTATTGGCTGCTTTGCCTAGGTCCCTCTTCTTGGGGTTATAACCCAATCTAGTGTAATAGATACTGTAACTCAGTCATGAATTAGACTTCTTTTGGGTTCACTTGGGAATCTAGCATTGGGTGATGTGGATATGTGAGGAAATATATTCTGAGTTTTAAACAACAAATTTACAGTGAACATCTAGATGGCAACCCATTTATCATTTGAGGAATATCCAAATTAACCTGTTGTCACAAAAGTCAGCTTTGACTCCCCCGGGAATTATTCTCCATGCTGTCTCATTCAAACCTCTGGCTCTACCCAACTGCTTGTCTCCTAACCATTTAATCTCATTGGATGCCTAGAAAAGTTAAGTGAGGAATAAAATGAGAAAGATGTATTCAAACCAGTCCCACTATTTGGCAATTCAGATTAAAACCTAACTTTGCTGAAGGGTGCTATGTTTCCAAAAGGCGGTTTGGTTTGTGTGCGTGTGTGTGTGTGTGTGTGTGTGTGTAAGATTGACCTTGAGCTAACATCTGTGCCAAACTTCCTCTATTTTATGTGGGGTGCTGCGACAGCGTGGTTTGATGAGTGGTGCTGGATCTGCGCCCAGGATCCAAACCTGCGAACCCTGGGCCACAGATGTGGAGCGCACGAACTTAACCACTGCGCCACTGGCCGGCCACAAAGCAGTTTGGTTTTAATGGTATGTTTTCTTTCTCCATTTTCCCTCTGATCCCCGTTTCCATGGCTAATCAAGTTATGAAAAACCTTCAGTTGTTTGGAGAGAAGGGTACTTTTGGGATCTGGGCTGCTTTTTGAAACAAAGGGCCAGAAGAGCTGCACCGACCTCCCTCTGCCCCCAGTGCCTTTCTGCAGGTTTTTGAGCTTACTCTGGGGCCTTCATGAGTGCTCTGTGTTTAATGAGCGTAGAGCAAAATAGTAGGGTCTAACAAGGCTAAAGAGCGTGTTTGTTTCTACTTCCCAGGCACGCACTGCATGTGCAAAAAGGGAGGGTACGCTCTTCATCCAGGCCGACAGTATAGCCTTATGCCGTCTGCAGCCCTTTGGACCTTGCTGGGTAGCTTGTGTGATCAAATCATGGTAATAAAATGATTTTTTTCAACCTCAGCTGCTCATTGGAATCACCTGGGAAGCTTTAAAAACTACTCATGCCTGTGCCATGACCCCAGAGCTCACCGATTTGGGGTTGTGGCCTGGACATCGGGATTTTTCAAAGCTCACCAGGAGATTGTAATGTGTAGCCGAGGTTAAGAACCACTGCTCCGAATTCAATTCACTTTGTTTAAAAACACACTGACTTACATAGAATTTTTAAGTTCAATTTAGGTTGATAAATATTTATTGAGTGCTTACTCTGTATAAGGCACATGGCAAACTTCTGACACAGTCCTTACTAAGAAGTAGCTAAAATCTAGTGCAGGCAAGACTGGGCTAGTGCGAGCAGAGGGACAGGCAGGTATATGGAGGCTGTGTTTTATATAAAATACTGTACAAAGTAAACTTCTCTTCTTCCAGCCTCAAGAAATTTGCTGTAAGCTTTCAAAGAAAGTAGAATTATATTTGATTGAGGTCTGGGGGATAAGAAAATATTTCAGAGTCAGTAGCGTTGGAGATGGACTGTAAGGAACAGTTAAGGTTTCCGTAGGCGGAGACTGGGGAGAGAGCCTTCCCGATGGAGGCAAAGAGTGGACTGTAGCTGGAAAGCAGGGGCTTATCTTAAATTTGCTGGTGCACTAGGTGTGTTTTCTGAGCAGCGGATGAAAAGCTTTGGGAGCATATTGACTTGCCTTGAATACCACAGGGCAGAACAGCGGGTACCTGGATTGGCTCCAAGGAGCCACGGGGGGTTGAAAATTGGGGAATGATATGATTGGAGCAGTACTTCAGGAAGAATGATCTGATGCTGAGATCCAGGCTAGATTCAAGTGGGGAGAAACAGCGGAACTAGAGGCCAGAAGACCAGTTAGTCTCTTATTATGGTTGAAGTCGGAAGTACTGAGGGAAATTAAGAAAGTAATGAAAGTCTGAACTGGTGAATTGGAATGGATGGGGATGGAAAAGAAGGCCTGAATATAAAAGAAATAGTAGAGTTAGAATGAACAGGATTTGTTGATTGATTGGATAGAGGAAGAAAAAAAATGACTTGGATGCTTTTTATTTGGATAACTAGGAAAGTGATGGTGCCGTTAATAGAAATCATTAAACCACGCTGAAGAATGTTTATGAAAGGGAAGATGATGAATCTGATTTTGGATACGTTGAGTCCAAATATATCCAGCGGAACTAAAATTTCTTGTATTAGTATCCCTTGTTGTAATTGAATTCCAAGAGCATTCTTAAAGCAGGGCATTGATTCGTTCAACACAGTGGCTCTCAATAAGGGGAGATCCCGTCTCCCAGGAAACATATGGCAATGGCTGGAGACACGTCGGGTGGCCTGGCCTAGAGAGACAACCAGGAGAGTGGCTGCTATGTCATTGGCATCTAGTGGGTAGAGGCCAGGGATGCTGCTAAACATCCTACAATGTGCAGGACAGTCCTCCACAACAAAGAATTATCCAGCCCAAAATGTCAATAATGCTGAGGTTGAGAAACCCTGCTTTAACAAAATCCAATAGTTCACATTTCAGGAATTTTTAGGTTTGCTATATTTTAGGTTGGACAGCTCCACCTAGTGTTCAAATATAATATTTATCTTTGTTCTGTGTTGAACACTAGACAACAGGTAAAAAATACTTAGAAAGGTAAGACATACAGAGATGAAGAATATCCTTTCTTCATCCAGACAGTTCAACAGAAGAACTGTCTAGAGTTTATACAAATAGATGTAAGGAGAAGATCGGTGCACAACTGTGGAGAAGCAATCCTAGAATTAGAAAGTGCTCTGGTCATAAAGAGATTTCATAATAAAGTCAATAGCAAAAAGAACATTTTATAGGATGTGTTCTGTACGAAATGCATTCTGTTTCATTACAGTTGCATATATTTTTACTATTGTTCCTGCATACATGAAAAAGTAAAAAAACTAATAATTCTGTTAAATAATTGACTGAAACCTTTATTTCTTAAGAATGTAACCTCTCGCATTTTTTTCATTAAGAAATAAAGATTGAAAATAAGATGATTTTAGAGTCATGAAAAATATAGGATGAAGAGTACTGGAAACTTCTATTTGATAAAGAATAGATTTTTGCCCCGAGAAGTAGACTCTACATGCCTTGTATTTTACCTCTCCTTCTAGATTGTGAGCTCACTGAGGACGGGACTGTGTTTTATTCATATCTTTGTGTCACCCACGGTCTCCAGCATAGCATCTTATACAGAGTAGAAACACAAATGATTTTTTGAGTGAATGAATTTATTTTTATACTGGAAATCCTTGCCTTGAAGTGAAGAAAGTTTCAAGCCTTTCTAAGCAATTACTACTTGTTCGCTTGAGTAAGATGCCAGGAGAGGGTGCCTGGCTCAGAGACCACCAGAGACCTGCCCACAGGGAGTCGGAGACAGCCACCTCCAGTTCATTTCACTGGTGAATCTGGAGCAAACCATGCTGTGGCGACAATTCCTAGGGCAATTTTTGCACTGCTGTGTGAATTGTAGATTCTCTTTCTACTACAAGATTCATTCATCTAACAAATATCTACTGAATGTCTACTGTGTGCTAAGCACTCATCTAGGCACTGGGGATATCGCAGTGAGTTTAAGTCTAAAAATTCCAGAAATTGAGAGGCACCAATTTTGAATTTGTGAGTTAGAATAAAGATGCATACTCCGCATTCCTCCCATTTTCTCAGCTAGCATAACATTTTCTATGTAGAAAATGCAATTTCAGTAATGATATCAAAGCAGTCCACAACTCTTAAAGACCTCTCCTTTCACAACCACTGCTTTGCTGGGGCAAGTGAAAAACAAGACTCTCCTATCACCTCTCTCCTTGTTTGCATCTCTTCCTTCCTCACTGCCTCATGCACTCCAGACTTTCGGGGAGAAGGGAGGAGCAGGAGGGTCAGTATTTTGTGGGAAGATGATGATGACTCGCGCATATATTGCAAGTGGCAATTGAAGCTAGTAGTGTTAAAAGTGACCCTGTAGAAGACTTCTTTCTGGTTGGTTTATTAACAAACTTTTAGTTCTAGAGTCTAGGGATATAATAAGTTGGAAAGAGAAACCACTCACCATCGTATCCAAAAGAAAATGGACAGACAGGCTGGTGGGGCTACAGAATAAGTGCACTGTGCAATATTGAGTGTTTCAATGAATTTTTTGCATCTCAAGCACATTTTGGCACCTTATTGTGTGGCTCAGTACACCCAGGATAAACAAATCAAAAGTGCTTCTCCACATATATGAGTTGCATCTCTAAATGCTAAGTTCAAGCTGATTTAATGAATCCACAAAAACCATTGCTATGGATGTAATCAACGAAAGGCGATGCAGACCTCCCCACTTTTCGCCTTTGCATTGTCCGCTGAGTTAGTGATACCTAAGGTCACTACTGTCTAACTCCTCTCAGCCCGAGCCTATGGCCCCTAATTGCCCCTAGAAGGGCCTAAACATCCCTAACACAGCAGGGGGCAGGGGAGCATGTTAGCTTTTTCCCAAAGCAGTGGATGGCAGCTGCATGACATCTTTGGTTCATCTGTATTGTATTCTCACTTTTTGTTGGAATCTTTAAAAGGCACAGCCCTCCATCTCTCCCTCAGCCAAGACTGCAGGAGTCCCTAGCTGACTTATTCAAAGCATTCCTTGCCACAGGTCCAGCAGCATGGGAACTTACTCAAATCCAGTTGCTTGGAAACCACCGTGTCTGGCTTGTCCTCCTTCCCCCTCCACAGTCTGCCCCCTTACACAGCAGGCACCCAGACATTCTTAAAGTTCGTCACTCTCCACTACACTCCGAGAAGAGCATGAATACACCATTGTGCTTTCCATGGAAGAGAAGGCAGAGAAAATGTCAAGTCCTTTACTGGTGAGAGATCCATAGCGACTGCCACTGGGCCGGACGGACATGGGCTGTGGGATCTGCTGGTGCCACTGGGCTGGAAAATGGACCAAATAACATGTTACAATCAAAAGAGTACAGTCTAGCAGGTACACTGCAGGAGTGCGCTCTGTCCTCACTCCAACACTCTCCGTGGCATCTTGCTAAGGCGTTGAAATGTGTCTGGGTCTGAAATGCCTCATTTGTAGAAGAGAGCCGTAAAATCTCTCCTTCCCTGTTAGGAATAGGGAAACTGGGTTGGTGATCTCTTAAGCCCTAATTCCAAATCTATGATTCTAATCCAGTAAAATTTGGGACTATAAAAAGGAAGAATGGGTGACTAGTGTGATTTCTGAAAATTATTCCCTCTTGCTGACCCAGTGTGGGATCTGCCAGGGGCAGTGTAGTGAGGGCTGTAGGCTCTCAAGGGAGGGTACTTCAGAAGGTGGAGACAAGAAACCTGTGGAAGCGGAAGCCAAAAGATAGGTCCAGCCCTCTGAGAAGTCTCTACTCCACACCCTAATCACCCCAATCAGCCATAAGCAGGTTCTTATGAGTTACATCAAGAAGACTGAGAAGTAACTTATGTGCAATCAACTATGGTTCAGTGACAGACGAGAATTTATTAGTTTCCATGTTCATCAAGCACGGTCCAAAGGAGATCCTGTTTTCAGCAGACACTGTCCTTGGGCTTGAACATGGCCTGAATGAAATATCCATCAAAACCGCACAGTCCCCGCTGTTGTCTCCAACTCAGAAATTACCGAGCAGTCTTCTGATTAGTTTTCCAGGGACCTTGATGTGGAGAAGTGGGCACATCGGGTGGGAAACACTGAGGCTCTGAGTCCTGGAAAACTATGGACCCTTTCAGGTTCCCATTTGTAAATTGGCCCTTTGTTGATTTCTTTATTTTGAATTAGTTTTTCAGATGCTAAATACCTCTGAGTGAATTGATAAAATCAAATTTTGGAAGCTATAAAACTGAGGACAAGAGGCCAGCCAGGTGGCGCTGTGGTTAAGTTTGCACATTCTGCTTCAGCAGCCCGGGGTTCACGGGTTTGGATTCCGGGTGTGGACCTAAGCACCGCTTGGCAAGCCGTGCTGTGGCACATGTCCCACATAAAATAGAGGAAGATGGGCACAGATGTTAGCTCAGGGCTAGTCTTCCTCAAAAAAAAAAAAAAAAAGAAAAACACCCCAAAACTGATGACAAAACATAAAGAAATTCCACTAACAATCAGGCACTCAGTGAGGCCACTGTGAACAGCTAGTCAAGTCTCTCCCTCATGCCCTCCTCTCTTAGCCTTTCCCTGCTCTCTCTGACACCTTAACCGAGCTACTGTAATTGCTACTGTTGGAAGTCCTCCTTTCAATGAGAGGGGAACCCACTGTCCCTGTTTCTTAGGCAGGAAGTGGTGGGGATAGGGGATTCATTTTAGCCCAAGTTCTCTATCTCTGCCTCCATCCCCAGGTCCCAACTGAGGAACTAGCGCCCCCTATTGTTGATGCTGTGGAATCAGGACAGGAGCTGGGGAGAGGTGAGCCGGGACAAATTGCAATGGGAACCCAGTCACCGGCAGGCAGGATTGGGACAAGGTTCATTAGTTTCAGGGCTTATTGGTACTGAGTTCCTTAGTTGGGGACCTGTTTCCTTCTGACATAGTGAAGTGGGCAAAATGGCTAAGGAACTTAGCCTAGATTAAGAAACATATCACTGGTCTCTCTCTCTCCCCACCCTCCCAGGGGAAAGTACATTAGTGTCAGCTTCCTCACAGCTGAATTTCTTTTCAAGTCCAAGGATCAGGGAAAATAACCAGAAAGCTATATATTTCCTCCAAATATTAAACCTAGAGAAAATGCCAAGCCACGGCCCCTCCTGTAGTGCTACTAAGAAAAGGGATACCTGATGTGCATCTATAAATAGCAGGGGCCTCAGGTTCTAGACAGAGTTACTCTTATTTGTTATTTTGGTTAATCATTAACCAGTATGTAATGAATAAGAAAGTTATCAAGCTTACTGATTATTATTTTATTTCATTATTTACTTATTATTTATTTTTTTTGAGGAAGATTAGCCCTGAGCTAACTGCTGCCAATCCTCCTCTTTTTGCTGAGGAAGACTGGCCCTGAGCTAACATCCGTGCCCACCTTACTCTACTTTATATGTGGGACGCCTACCACAGCATGGTGTGCCAAGCAGTGCCATGTCCTTACCCAGGATCCGAACCAGCAAACATTGGGCTGCTGAAGCAGAACGTGTGCACTTAACCACTGTGCCACCAGGCCGGCCACTGATTATTTTTTTAAAAATCACCCTTCTTGGTTAAGAAATTTGTCTCCAAAAAATACCAGTTAATGTCAAAATTATAGAGGAGAGGAGTAGATTATACAAACACCTTAATAAAGGTTAAATTGTTAAATCTTGTTGAAAATTAGAAACATAGCTCAAAGGAACAATACAAACACCTGGATTTGCATCTGGCTGTAGTCGTTTAACCTCTCTGAGTCTCAGTTTCTTCAGCATTTAAATGAGAGTAACAACAATTACAATAATCTCATGGGTTTGAAAGGATCTAAGGGTACAATTTGGTAAATTACAAGTCACTATACAAATGTCATTTGATATTATTATTATTATACAGCTCTGTATTGTTAGTCTGATTGTGGGGTTAGGGCAATAAATATTTATGGACTAATTTAACAGATGAATAGGGTCAGGAAAATTCTGCTAGGGGGAGGTCTGTCTGGGGTAAATGACAGGCAGTGAGGAGGGAGTTCCAGTGGTGGCCCACAGCAGCAAGGAGTCGGCCTGAAGACGCTGGATGATTAGAAGCACAAGCACACGTGCGCTCTGAAGTAGCTCTAATTCCTAGTATTAGAGTCTCTCTTTTGGAAGAAGCTTAACCTCATAGTGAAACGTAAAAGTGTACAAAAGCTGTGAGGTGACTAGGATGAAATGACTTTTAAAATCCGTCCCTTAAGCACTAAAACATAATCTAACCAATTCATTTATGGAAGCATATTGCACCTATGCTTAAAAAAAAAAAGATTTTTGAGTTGCCTATGATACACAGATGTTTGACCAATGCCATTACACCTACCGTATATATCCAGCCTGGCAGTGCATGACACGATGCCTGCTTCATTCTTGGCTGACAACGTGTACCACCCAGCGTCTGATTTCTTGGCTGGCTGGATGAGAAGGCAGACATACCCAGTTGCGTCCTGGTGCATACTGGAGGAAAGAAAGAATATATTCATATTGTATTTGGGGACAGAAACAGCCTTGTCGAGTTTAGGGCTCAGGGGAACTCTTGGGGCAAGTGGAGCAATGCTGTGCTCCCCTCCTGTCCCTGCCCCTAGGGAGAGGACAGGGCACTCAGCTTAAGGCAAATATCAAAGGCACACTTGAAGGTGAGAAGAAGTCACAAAAGAGCAGCAGTGAACCTGATGAGGCCGAGGTGAGGGTCGACAGCCAAGGCTGAGGCCTGCTCTTGCCCTCCCCACTGCTCCAACTCTCCTGGAGTTGTACTCCTCCACCAGGGAGATTACCACTCGTCACAACCAAAGCCCAGAAAAATCTCTTTTCCAGACGAGGTTGGAAATTTCAACAGAACTTTGTTAGGAAGCTGTGGGAATGGAGACCAAAACGAGAGCCCAGGGATGGGTGAACTGTGAGCGGGGAGGGGGTTATTTCTTAGTGTAACCGACTGGGCATTCAGCATTCCGTAATACAGTTCAGGAGCAACTCAGCATGCTCCCTTCTGTTTTCTTTATGTCAGCAGTTCTCAACCTTGGCTGCATATTGCAGTCCTGATAATTACTCCAGAATTTCAGCCTGGGTTTAACATGCTGCGTCAATTTAGACTGAAGTGTTAACTCAAGAACATTTCTGCTCTTGCCTAAGTTTTACCAGAGAAAAATCCTGACCTATATATACATAGCCTTCTTAGATGCGAAAATTCTGCAAAACCTGATAGCTACAACACCCTCTGGCACAAATTCAGTTTACTGTGAAGAAGTAATTCTCAGTGGAAATTTTTGTACACAAGCTACCTTTGTTTGCTTGCCCCCTTGTGGCATAAAACCCAAATGACAAGGAAATAAGATTGGTTAAGGGCCATCAAGGGGGGCACCCACTTTAAGAAACTGGATCCTTAAAGTTACTTTAAAAATAACCACGTAGTGATGGCTGGAGAAGGAGTGTAACTGCCTTAATATTTTGTTTTGCTTTATCCTATTTTAACTTTTTACTGTCAGAGGTTTTCTGGGTACTTATATTACTGAAGACACATGACAAAAAATAGGAGGATCTCCATAAATTTCTCATACATTTTTTAAACTTAAAAATTAAGCTTTTAAGGGGCTGGCCCCATGGCCTAGTGGTTAAGTTTGGTGAGCTCGCTTCCCAGGCGTGGACCCATACCACTCATTGGCAGCCGTGCTGAGATGGCAACCCACGTACAAAATAGAGGAAGATGTGCATAGATGTTAATACAGGGAAAATTCTCCTCATCAGGAAAAAAAAAAATTAAGGTTTTGGGCCAGCCTCAGCAGCCTAGTGTTAAAGTTTCGCATGCCACTGCTTTGGTGGGCTGGGTTCGGTTCCCGGGCACAGACCTACACCACTCATTTGTCAATGGCCATGCTGTGGCAGCAGCTCACATACAAAAAGGAAGATTGGCAACAGATGTTAGCTCAGGGTGAATATTCCTCAGAAAAAAAATTTTTTTTTAAATTAAGCTTTTAAAACTGTGGGACATTCATACAATAGACTACCTTTCAACAACAAAAAGGAATAGATTCTTGATATACACGATAACATTGATGAAACTCAAGTGCATTATGCTAAATGAAAGAAGGCAGATTCCAAAGGCTACAGACTCAGTTGGGTGGCCCAAGAAGCCCCACTAAGCTTGGAAGTGCCTTTGAACATGGATGGGGGCTGTACCTGATCCTCTCTCTGGTGAAAGGGATGGTCTCATTGTCCTTCTTCCAGTAGAACACAGGTGGTGGCATGCCTATCACGCGGCACTCCAGCCTCACCGGGTGGCCTTCGGGAACCCCGCTGTTCTGCAGTTTCTCCAGGATAACTGGCGCTTTCTTCACCTCTTTGGCTGAATGAGAGAAGAATAGTTCTAGTTTGACTAGTAAGTGCCTTGGGGTTCATGCCTCAGACTCATCATGGTTCTGGAGTTTAGTGGAGTGGGCCCCCACCCACCTTACCGCCTCTTCAGAACACTTCCCAGGCCTCAAAGTGAAGATCACTGGCTTGATAAAAGCTCCAGAAATGATTAAAAAAGAAATGAAGAGACTGTCTGCACATCTTATGAGAGATGACACTCAAGGACCTGGGTCCCACACAGAGGATGCAAATGGTAGGTGTGGAATTTAAAGAGTTTCTTTCATTGCTCAGCAGTCAATTTTGAGGAATAATACATTTTATGTACTGAATATATCCTTTCTCTTTTTTAGAGGACTTTATTTTGAGGAAGATATATTAATTTTTCCTCAACTTTTTATTTTAAAAGAGTTTATAGCTACAGAAAATTTGAAAGAAGTATACTATTTTTTTTTAAAAATATGAATTATGCTTCCCAAGCAGGCATTTTTGTTCTGGCCAGAACCAATTAAGGCAAAGATACCTCATATTTCAGAGATCCAGAGTCAATATTTTATTAAAATAGTGGGAAAAAAGTAAAAGCTGGCAATCAATATATGCTTGCACAATGAGCTTTTCCTAGTCTATTGGTAAGAGGAAATTAAGAGTGAGAAAAAGAAAAAGATATATGGGGGAAACAGCCACTGGCCTCTAGCGAGGATTAGCATGCTGGTTACCCTGATTTCCTTTAGGTGCCACACATGGGAGAAAGCCTAGCACTAGAATTCGTATATTCAGAAGTCTAATTCTGGCTCTACTACTGCCCCCAGGTGATGGTGACTTCTGTCCTTGTTGGTAGGCATTACAGCATTTTGTTCACATCATTTTATAAGGTGAAGGTTCATTAGTTTAGTTATCAACTCAACGTTTGTTGAGCACCTTCCGTGTTCCAGGCACTGAGTCAGACACCAGAGATACACAGAAGAACAAGTCAGAATCTCTGACCTTAGAAGCTCATAGTTTCCTCAGGGAGGCAAAGGAGTAAACAATTACGCAGAAGGCCGTAAGTGCTCTAAAAGTCTCTCCTTTTCTAAGTGCTAAGGAAACAGAGGAGGATGCCTGATGGATCCACTGTGCCTTGGTGGTGACCTTTGGATTGAGCCTTTGACGATGAGTAGGAGGTTGCTAGGCAAAGAAGGCCATTCCAGGTAGAGGAATCACGGATGCAAGGGCGTGGAAGCTTGGGGTCAGGGCAGAGCTTAGTGTGTTCCAAGGGTGACGAACTGCAGGGCCAATGACTTGAAGTCAGTGGTAATCAATCGATTAATTGATTAATTAACTATTACAAATTACAATGACTCCTACTTATTGCATGCATAATATGCACAAGGTACCATATTATGTTTTTAGCTTACTAATTTGTTTTTGAAAGCAATGTAGGAAATATGGCCCTTACTACAGGGAAGGGAAAAATGAAGTTAGACTTGGTGGGGCAAAGCACTAAGGAGTTCTTTCAGACGTTCTGCATACTTGGGCAATAACTTTGGAGGGGGTTATGTTTAGGGGTCCCAGCAGCAAACCTCACCTACTACAGTGAGCTCCAGACTGAAGGAATTCTGTCCGGTTTTGTTGGTAGCAACGCATGTATAGGTCCCTGCATCGCGTTGAGTGAGTGGGTCAATGAGCAGAGAGTGGACTCCGGTCTCCCTGACCAGCATCTTGTGGGAGGCATCTGGTAGCACAGGTTGGCCATTGAGCAGCCACGTCAGCTCTGGGGGTGGTAAGCCACTCACCTAATAAACAACAGGACAGCTGAGGCAAATGACAGACTGATGACAGGAAGATTTATTTGGTGGCTGAATTCTTCATCCTTGTCTGGCACCAAACAGACAGTGAGAGAAAATATGGGGTGGTAAAAAACCTCTCTGTGGGGGCATCAGGACAAGAGGGGTCTGAATTTAAACTGTTTAGTATTTTGACCCCAATTCAGGTCATGATTATATTCTAGATTAGAATAAATGACAATTAAAAAGCTAAATAGATTAATAACATAGGCCTGCAGTGTCAATTTCAGAGATGATATTTGCTTACATACCTAATAAGCAAGAGGTCGCCAAGAAAAAAGCAGACATTAAGCCAATGTTCTCAAACCTTGCTGTGTATATAATCACAGGAGGAGTATTTGACAATCCCAATGCCCACTGACTGTATTAAATCAGAACCTCTGGGGACGGGACCCATGGGTATCTTTTAGGGTTTGGGGTAGAAGAAGTAACGGTCAGTCCTGAATATTGTTTAGGCAGCCACTGGGAGAATGAGAACCACTTAGAGAACTGGCTCATACATGCTTAACCTCAAGCTGTTACTAATTTACGTCTAAATTTCCCTTAGCATTCTGCATCTTTGTCTGGGGCAGAAGGG
This sequence comes from Equus przewalskii, assembly GCF_037783145.1. Taxonomy (NCBI): domain Eukaryota; kingdom Metazoa; phylum Chordata; class Mammalia; order Perissodactyla; family Equidae; genus Equus; species Equus przewalskii. The sequence continues at coordinate 56,726,739 of NC_091831.1, read as the reverse complement.
GTGACAAGTTTCTCTTCATGCTGAGAGATATCCACACTGCTCAACTGAACCTAGTTTCTGGTCAAAGACTCGGAACGTAGAACAGCTAAAGGAGATGGATGCTGATTAGGATGAGAAACCAGCTTCTGTTTTCATAAATTGCCCTGGAGCCATTTTTTCATGACTGTAATTTTTCCAAAGGCTATGCCTCACAGCAATTCACTCCGAGGACGCGAAAATCACACCTTCGGCTTTACAGTAATAAAGACTTTCCAGGCTCCATATGGAAAATGTCTGAATTGTATCACCTTTCTGGTTGTCTTTTACGAGTGCAGAGTTAACTTCATAGAGAACCAATGTAATTTTTATTAAGATATAAACACAAAAATGTCATGAAATCCTTTCGTCTGGTATTAAGCGGTCCAAAGGGCCTTGTGGGAAAAAAGTGATCTTTCTCCCTTCCCCAGTGCTCCTTTCCTTGAAAAAAAACCCAAACCAAACAAACCATAAAACAAATAAAAATAAGTGCAAACAAATAAACCAGTATAAAATATGAACAGATCTGGAGCCAAGGATGGGTGCTAGAGTCTACCTTACAGTCCAGCCGACAGAGGCGCCCCTCGTGAGCCACCAGATCCCCAGGAGCCTGCAGGAAATGTGGTCGGAAAAAGCGCTCCTGCAGGGGCTCTTTGTCTCTTTCTTGCACTCGGGACCTTCCTCTATAACAACAAGCATGTTCAGGAATTAAACATAGAAACTAATTTACAAACTTACGACAGTAGGCATTTAGGCACAGCTATAGGGTCCAGAGAACAGATATTTTTTTGTGGGGGGAGAGAAAGGAGGTTGCTAGACCAAACAAATAATAATACAAATAATAAATAATAAATAATGATGTAAAACACAAAGTGGTAAGCATCTCCTACACTGCAGGATTATCTTGTGAGATCTGAAATCCAATAAACAGGCTTTAGCTTCTTTCTCTCTGAAGTCATTCTGGGTTAAGTGGCTCAGCGCCCCTTATCTTGGGTTGACCAGTTGTTCAAAAGTTTCAAAATAAACAAATAAATCAGTATTCAATCTGAACCTCAAAGAAGAGCCAAAAGCAAAGTCTTGTTTATTACCCAGAACAAGGCAGTGATAATCCCTGTGTCTGTGAGTAATAGAATTTAACCTGGCTAATAAATTATGGCAGACCATTAGAGATGATCATGAACTAAAACTGGTTAAAACCGACCAACAGTAACAGCTGCTCTTGAAGAAGAAACAACAAAATGAAGATGAAAGTATAGTTGCAATGATGGTGAAATACTGTATCTGAAACGTGGGTCTCTATTTTTGTTCCTTTGGTAAGTCAAATTCAATTCATCCACGTCAGCATCTGTGGAATGCTTTGCTAAGGCTTTGTGGCACCACAAGACTCAAGAGAAAGCCAGGCTCTTTTTTCTTAGTGGTTAGTAAAACCAGAGAGGAAGAAAGCCAGTTACTATATTGGAGACAACCACAACCAAAATATTTGATCTATATACACATAACTGTTAATGGCTTCTGTTTCATTAAAGAAAAGATGGTAATTTAATTCAAAGAGTCCAATTTAGATATTATGTGCACAGGTGCTACTGACGGTTGCAAATTTTGAACCATTAAAATCGTGCCGTAGATCTGTGCTGCCCAAATTCAGTGTGCTTATGAATCACCTGGGGATCTTATTAAAATTCTGATTCTGATTCAAATTAAGATTCTGATTCAGAAGGTCTGGGGTGGGGCTTGGGATTCTGTATTTGCCACAAGTTCTCAAGTGATGCTGATGTTGCAGGGGGAGGGCTACCCTTAAGCAACAATCTGTGAACTCAATACTTTGGTGTACACTGTAAGGGATGGATGCTTGGGAGAGACTAGAGGGGGAAGTTCTTATTGTCTTTACCTGTGAGACTGACCAGCGGATGTTAGTCGACTGCGAATGGGCAAACCTTGTACCATCAAGTGGCCAGAACAGCTGATTCTCCCCTGAAAAAACAGAAAAGGAATGAGATTCAATAAGAATTCCACATTTTTTCAATATATAAATTTTTCTGGACTTGAACATTATGAAGCTTTTGGCTAACTATTATGAGTTTTTCTTTGGATCAGGGGATGAAAACAATATAATGTGACTTCTTAAATAACTGTTAGTATTCCAGGGGGAAGGATTTTTAAGAATATTGTGATGACTTTCATTTTTAAGCTGAGAAATGAACAGAGCACAAATGTAAAAAAATTTGAATTATTGTGAACTTAACCTTATCTGCAGCCACATGCAGAGATCATGGCCAACTATTTTTATACTTTACTCAATAGAGATTATCTTCAAAACTAACAAACATTTTAATAGGAAGAGTGGGCGAGATTAGAAATTATGGTTTTGTACTTCCTATTTAACAGTAGTGGAAGATATTTTATTCTGCCATATCTTTTAGGGGAATTTTAAGTCTTGATCTCATTCAGAAAAGCAAAGTAAAAGATTATGACTTTCTAATTTTTACCAACGAAAAAGGACCATATGAGTTTGAGGGATAGTCACAAGCCTTTATAAAGTAATTTGCTTATTCTCAAAAGAACAAAAATAAGAAATCATTCTTTGATAGAATGACTTATTGACTTTTCAAGAAAGTCAATGAATTGATAAACACAAGATTTAGCCCAAGAGATCTGGGACATAAGGAAGAAATACTAATGTCCTTTGACAAAGGCTGAAGATTTGAGAGATCCATCAGTGTCTAACTGATCTTTTAAGCTGTGATACTGTGCTCTCACTACACACAATCACAATGCTTCTCATTCATTTTCCTCAGCAATCCTTAGTAACTCGCACTTCTCAAGGTCTCATTCACAACATCTACTGCTCCTTCCTCCGAGTGCAGCACAGCGCAGAGCCCTGCGTCTCCACCTGGGGGTTGGCAGCCATGATGGTGTAGTTGCCATCGTCATCGCTGGTGGTAGATTCAATGTGCAGAGAACATGTCCCATCTTCTTCTCGCCTCATTTTGCAATGCCCATTTCTCTTTGAAATCTGCTTCCCATCTTTGAACCAGTAAACCTGAAATGAAAGATGATCAAGGGAATATACACTGTTCTGTCTATCTTTAGAGGGAAATGAAGTAGGGAGTAAAGTGAGGCAAGGGCTGATTGCCATCTCTACAGGTGACCCATCCCTTATAAAGTACTTAGAAAAAAGTGATAAAAATGGCAGTATAATATGCTCCTCCGCTTGTACATATACAATGTTTAAGTCAAAAATTCTACAAAATTTAGGATCGAGATAAAGCTTTTGCCTATTTTTATTGTACTTCATAATTACTTTAAAAACCACCCTAAGGACCAGACATGTCTTCAAAGCCAAAATAATGAAAACCAAGAGCTGAATCTTTTCCCTTCATCCTGTTTACAAGCTTAAGTCTTCTGTAGTCACAGAGTCTCAGGTCCTAGAATAGCCCACCTTGCTTGAAAAGGTAGTTTGGTTTATTATACCAAGTGGAATGAAGCCAGGATTCACTCAACTAAATTTCTCATCTGGCTAAAATTTAAATAAATATATTTTCCAGATTAAGTTCTGCATGTATCAAGGAGATTTCTCAAAGACAGGAGGAGAGAAAGTACTGGCTGCAGCTGCCGTCCTCTACATTTCCTGGTTACCTAACCATACGTGATAACGCCACGGCTAACGTTTGTGAGAGCAGAGTGGAGAGATTCTCTGCCGCAGCCGCACTGAGTATCAATCCTTCTCTCAGCTGACTGCCAGAAAATCTGGTGACTCATAAGATTTTTCAGCAGTCAGTGATAATGACATGACATTTTCAGCATTTACCAACCTAAGAGTAATGATACAAATATAGTTCACTTTGTACAACAACAGGAACTGTGTGGATATTCAATAGATGTTAAATAGGAACAAAAATATCAATTTGGTGAGTTTGATGGCTGACAGAATCAATAGCCCAAAATAGAAGATCATGACTAAGAAGTTTATTTTAAGCTTTTATTAAAATTCTAACACCGATAAGTCTGATTTATTTCTGGCCTGACTATTTAACAATCCTATTCCTGAGTGTCTCTTTTTTCAGTCAAATTATCTGGGCTTTGTCAATTTTCTGTTATTGGTTTTCATTCTCTCTGTAGATGCTTCACTAGGGTCTGATAAGACTTTCCTGAAGGCGCTGTCTACAGTCCTGCACAGTTGGTCGGCCAGCTGGCTAGTCATCTTCCCCTACCTTTGGAACAGGTATCCCAACAATTTTGCAGGTGAATGTGACTGGAGAGCCTTCTGTGACACGGAAGTGCTTGAGTCTTTTGTCAAAGATGGGAGCAATACACTTGCCCGTGGGGATCTCGTCATGTTGGATTTCATCATCTGATTCATCAACAGGGGTACGTTCCAAACGAAACTCTATTTCATTCATCAGCCTCTGCTCAAAGCTTGAAATTTTGTACTCCTGTCAAAATGGCAAACATGTTTCAATTTCAATTTTTATAGGTGAGGAAGAAGTTGTCTATCAGTATAACTTGAGGATGCAACTCATTTTTAAGACTCAGATGTTAGATTTATATCACAAAACTCAAATAAACCAGGCATGTTCCATTTCCAGTTCCTCATCATGGAGCACTAAAGGTGATTTCAGTGTCTCTACTATAATCCCAAACTGCCTTAGTGAATCCTGATTCCTCACCTTGAGCATGGAGCCCCAGTAGAATCCTGTAGGGAATGGAATGAAGATGGAATGTAATTTCCATAACTATTATTCATGTCCATTTCAATATGTAGAACCGCCCATATGGTATCTTGGCAAAGCTACTCTGAACTGCATTCTGATGCATGCCTGCATCACCAACTTCCGGTCTCTACCGGACATTCCCATCTGCATGCTTGAGGGGAGCCTGTCTTGAACAGATCTCCCTTGACCTCACATTCACCTCCATTGCATCTCTCTGCTCCCCTCACAACTAAACTATTTCAAATAATTTTCTCTTGTTATGGGATCATTGCCTTGTTGCCTGTTCTCTCACAAACATACTCCAATTAGGTTTGTGTTCTCACCGTTCCACCAACATTACTATTATCAGGGTCTCCAAATTTGCCATATCCCGTTGTCACTTATCCGTTCTTACTTTACCTGACCTCTCAGCAGCATTAGACACAGATGGCTACTGTCTTCTTTTTGAAACATTTTCTTCTCTTGGTTTTCATGACACCAAACTGGTTTTCCTTCTCTTTCTCTAGCTGCTCCTTTTCAGTCTCCTTTGCTAGCTCCTAATCCTAGGTAGGTGATCTCATCCAGTCTCATAGCTTGAGATACCTTCTGTGTGCTGATGACTCCAAATCCACATCTCCAAGCCTGATCTTTCCCCAGAACTCATATACCCAATGGTCCACTCTACATCTTGGGAGTCATATACCAACGATTTACTCTACATCATGGTGTGGGTGCCCAATAGGCATCTCAAACTTAGCATGGTCCAAACACGACACACTTGATGTCTGTCCCCCAGAGATGCTGCTACCCTGCTCACCCTCATCTCAGGAAATGGCGCCACTATTCATCCATTAAAATTTCTTAATGGTTACTCTCAATTTCTATACTTATCGCAAGGTGGAGAGGTGATAGCTTTCAGACTGCCACAGGGCCTCAGACCACACTTTGAGTGTACCGAGTTAAACCCTAAATCTAGTACTTAGCCCGAATTCCTCTCTCTCTCCCTGCCGTATGCTATCAAGCTTAAACGTCATCTCGCCAAAGCAGCCTTCCCAGGCCACTTCATCTCAAGTAACTCTCCATTCTAATTCTCTACATAGTACCGGTTGCTATCTAGTATTTTTCTTGTTTGTTTATTGATTGAATATTTCTCAACATTAGAATGTTAGCTCCACAAGGGCTGAGATTTTCTTTATCTTGCTCCCCACTATATCAACAATATGTGGAATATTGAATGCCTGACTCATGGCAGGCACTCAATGACTAACTGAAGAATGAGTGAATACTCGAATGATATGGGGGCAATCACTTATTCCAACACTACCACATCTTTAAGGAATCTGGAGCCAGGTGCTTGGAGTGAGGGTGAGACCTCTGGTTAAACTTGTGACTCTAGTGAACCATAATTTTATAATTTAGGTGGGCTCCATGGAAATGGTACCTGAATGCCACTGACATGGAATTTGGAAGCACACAGGATTCATATGATGTGTTCTCAAGCTATTAAATCACATTACTCATGTCTTCTAGTTATTGTCTTATGCATATTATCACCTGAATTTGTGTAGAATTGGAACTTAGAAAACACAGAAACCAACAATTTCTTGGTTTTAGTTTCTTGGAACCAATCATAAATCTGTCCCTCTCAGACACGTCTCACACTGGGTAGGCAAAAAAAATCCACAGCTCTTTTGGGGTAGAAAAAATGATTAATCTCCAGTTAAGCTTATTAATTTTTAATCAGGTAATTGAAACCAGTTAAAGTAACAAATTATTCACTTCTACTAAGTTGAAACCTAGTTTAGTTTAAAAGTGCTAAGACTTTTCTACATTATAGAATTTTTACAAAGTCAATAATTAGAGCTTCCAACTAGCCACCTATTAGGTTGGACTATACGAAATTGCCATTTTTTTGTAGGTCAAAAATGGTAGAATATAACCAATTTCATATGATTCAACCTAACATTTTCCATAGATATATTCAGAAGATCCCAAAAATTTGAAATATTTTGTAGTCTTTTCAGTTTAAATTTTTCTTCTTTGTTGAATTGCATTCATGCTTCCAAATTGGCATTATTTTTCCTTTTCACAAATTTGTTTATTTTTTGGGATGTGTAGGAGTAAAACCGAAGAGTTATTTTATTCCTTTACCATATGAGGTAGGTTCTAAATGGTAGCTTTATTACTTTGAAAATTACATTCATAAAGAATAATTCACATAGTTCTCAGACCTCGCACACAGATCCTAGAGTTCAGGGAACTCCAGACTTTTCGTGAGGGTGGCAGGAGGTCCTGGCCGTCTATGGTTTCTCAGCTTGTTTCATTTAAGGCTCCCAATTCCCAGTCCGTTCCATGCCGCCTCTAGCCGCTATTTTAATGGGGTCCTTGCTCCAAGCTAAAGAACTTTCTCTGCAGCTTCTCCTACTACATGACAGGTGAGGGCTGGTAAATTCCTCTCTAATTACATTGTCGGAGTTATTATAGGGGGAGATGAATTCCTGAAATTCTATATTGAAAGTATGAACTAATTTTTCCAAAGAAGTGTTATTATACATGGTGGTGAGCTCTGATTACACCTATACTTCAGGAGTGTGATGAGTGATATTCATAAGGGTCTTAAGTGCCTGCCTGAGAATATAAATACCACATTGTCTCTAGGTATTCCAAACAGCTAATTTTAGGAACTTGACTTTATCAAGTTGGGGCCTGATTTTACAGAATTTATAAACGTTTGAATTGATTTAGCCAAAGGGACTACAGAAACAATATGATGAAAATATGCACATTTTGTTTCACCATAAATGTATACATATTAGTTATATATTTATTATTTTACCAGTACTACAGATTGGGAGGTAATGAGAATAGAAAATTCAGTGAGTTATTTAAAATATACAGTTCATAACTAGGTACTAAGGATACAGCTGTAACCAGATTTTTTTTTTTTTTTTTTTTTTTGCAGGGGAAGATTTGCCCTAAGCTAACATCTGTTGCCAGTCTTCCTTCTTTTTCTAGAGCCCCACACCCTGCCAAAGCCCCAGTACGTAGTTGTGTATAGTTGTATGTTCTTCTGGTTCTTCTCTGTGAGCTGCTGTCACAGCATGGCTACTGACAGACGAGTGGTGTGGTTCCACACTCAGGAACCAAACCTGGGCCGCCAAAGCAGAGCACACTGAACTTAACCACTAGGCCATCAGGGCTGGCTCTGTAACCAGATCTTAACTGGAAGTTTCTATTGAGGCATCAAGATGGACTAGATATGAGAAAACAAATGGTGTAGGAGACAAACTACCTTCCAGATATTTCAAAGCAGGTGCTTAAGGACACGTTAAGTGATTTAAATCCCTCACCTCCATCAGAGATACAAGTCAGGAGAGAGGAGATCCAGCGAGAGGACTTTGGAGAGAAATGCTAATGTCTATGAGTCTCCTACCTCCACGTCCAGCCCCAGGGTACCTGCTTTTCACCTCGTGTCTAGCCAGGGAAATTATATAAACCCATTTGGAGAGCTTGCTGTCCTTCCACATTGCGTTGGTGTCTGACTCCTGCCTAAGAAATCTAGAGTGAGGGGCGAGGCACCTTTTTGCTGGTGGGCAAGCTGAAGGCTGCTTTGGGTAGCCTGTACTCCTTCTGCATTGTGTCAGGGCAGAGGACCTGTGATGGTTCCTGTCATGCCTGCATGGGCCACATACAAGACAAAGCCAGTGTGGGGTCAGTTTTATTTCTCCATGGCTGGGAAAGGAAGGAGTCAGGAACAGCAGTTAGTGAGGTGGGGGAGAAGGGAGCAAAAAAGAGAGAAGTTGGCCATACTTCCCTTCCTGGCTTTAGGTTCACCATTTGCAGCAGTCCCTGGGGTGTAGGGTGCTAATGGGGGTGTTTGTGTGGGGGGTTTTATTTTTGAATAAGGATTGGAGTCTTGATTACTACAAGGGCTGGAAACCATAGAGCTTTTTATGAACGAAAAATGGCCAAAATGTTGCCGTGGTTTTCTTTTTTTGCTGAGGAAGATTTGCCTTGAACTAACATCTGCTGCCAATCTTCCTCTTTTTTGTATGTGAGCTGCCCCCACAGCATGACCACTGACAGACGAGTGGTGTAGGTCTGTATCCAGGAACTGCACCTGGGCCGCCGAAGCAGAGCAGACTGAAATTAACCACTAGGCGACTGGGGCTGGCCCCAAAATGGTTTCGAGATTGCCAGGAACAGGAGAAGAATTAGTCCCATTGGATAAATAAATGGTTAATGGGAGAAAAAATAAAAATTCTTTTTATACATATTTGTTTAATGTACCAGTTATATGACATAATGTATAAATTGCAGGTGAACAACAAAATAAGAAGACTGTAGATCAAGGAGTTTCCATGAAAGATTTCATAAAATATTTGGGAAATTGAATGTCAGGAACAAGGAAACCATGCAACTGTGTGGCAGGGATATATGGCCTGTCACTAAAGCACTGAATCTTTACATCTGAGTTGTTGACAAAGTGTACACCATCCCCCAAACAGGAATTTATGTTTTTTATAGTCCTTTGCAACTAAGAGTTGGTTATTCCAAGGATGATTACCCTTATTACATAAATCAAGGTTGTCATTCCAAATTATGACTGATGGGACTCAGACTTTGTGAGGGAATTTGCAAACTCAAGCAATATGTTTCAGTTAAATTGGGAGGTGCTTTCTGCACTGTTCTGCACAAAGGCTGCACTACTGATCCACTGTGAGCGGATGCACACTTTGAATTTCCAGAACTGGTTTACGCTGCATTCTGCACTCTCCCTTGCCTTTTTCCCTTTGTGAGTAAAAGCGGGAGTTTCAGCATCAGCTGCCCGTAGGTGATATCAGTGCTCAAAGGAGAGAATATTTTTTGTGTGTAAATCTGGCCTGTATGGCAATCAAATCAATGACATATGACCCATACTTCCCAGGCTTATGTTAAAGACCTTAAGTGAAACTGAATTGCATAGAATTTTAGTTGCTCTACGAAAGAAAATGAAAAGCTGAAAAAAATATTTCAGAAGACTATGCCACTTGGAAATATCATTCTGTTTTTTTCTTTAAAGATAATCCTCTTAAGGCTGATGATGTGACAACTTGAGACATTTGACTTCTAGGACACATCTGCAGAAATTTTCTTCAATTTGGAGAGTGCTTTCCTTTTTCTGAGAACCACAGGGTAATGACACATCCCAATCAGATATGGCATTTCCAAGGCTCTGGATTTCCAGAATGTGGGCCATCATCCAACACTTACTGCCCTCAGCTCACTGCTGGCTTCCTCTACTCTAGGTTCTGAGTCTGGGCTTAGGGCTCAGATAATCAAATAGAATCAAACCAGTTGGAAGAGGCTGCTCAAAGGGGTCCCAAAAAACTCTGGGTACGATGTTCACTCAAGAAAGACTTATGTGTTAAAGAAAGTGTTCTCCTTCGTTCCAAGGACAGCCACAGTCTGGAGAGCAGATAAAAGATGCCTAGATAAACTTGGAGGTGAACATATATAGAGGATGTCTTCTTTTACTATTTATCTAATAATTACATGCTACTTTCAATAGAAAGAACAGGGCTTCATTGCCTGCCTGCTGTCTCTGTTGTCAAATTCTTAGTAAGCACCTACTATGTGCTAAATACTATGAGAGGCAATAAGGATACAACATTTTATAAAACACAGACTTTACCTTCAAGGAGGTTGCATAAAAATACTTTAAATCCAAATTTTGTCCTTAAGAATAAATAATTGCTAAAAGATGCACAGATTTGCTTTACACTTAAATGTTCAGTTAACACCAGAGTTTAGCTTAATTTCAGTGTCTTTTTGAAAGTTTTCATCTTTTTAATCAGTTGATTAAAATAGGTTGCTACCATAGCAAGCAGTATCCATAATTAGGTATAATCAGAAGATATATAGTCAAATGAGATATTTTCCATAGATAAGAAACAAATCCAAATTTTTCTACTTGGTCAAAAGTTTCAGTATCCTATCTGTAAATAGTGTAAATCCCAAAGTTGTGTGTTAATTCAGCAAATATTCACTGAACACCTACATGACAAGGATTAGCTTGTGACTAGCATCCTGGGTGTGGCCAGGGAGACGACATTGTTCCCCTAACCAGCGGACATCACTGTTCCCCTAACCAGGGTTCTACACACCCAAGGCGTGCAACGTAAGGCCCATGGCTGTGTGGAAGACTTATTAGAAAAGGAATGAATGGCAAGACTATTTGCCCACAAGAGAGGATTTTCATAAAGGATTCATGGTAAGAGATGAAAGAGGTAAGATTTAAATGGAGGAAATGACTAAGCGGCTGAGAGAAGAAGGGGATTAGAGGAACAAAAGGGAGACCAAGAATTACGTACTTCTTTCCCCCTCCATCGTACATGGCAGTATCTTGGAACCACAGACAGTTTTAAAAAGCATTCATTTTAAAAAAGGGAAGGAGGAGCAGAATAAACAGATGGGAAGGTTTCCGGAGAAATGAGGTCAAGGAGGAAAGTTGAAATAGGACATTAAATGTGTGTGTGTGTGTGTGTGTGTGAGTGAGTGTAGATTGAGAAATTAACAGTCAACAAATATTTACTGGGTGCAGAAGATCATGCAAAGTCACGTGTGAATTAGAATCGCTGGTCATGATGGCTCCATTACATGCTGTGATCCTGGGTTCCTTTGACCTCTCAGACTCACCTTGCTAACCTAAACCATTTAAATTTTATTGCTGTCCAATGAAGATCCACTGGGGGTGAATGATTTTCTTCAAAATAAGAAATGATGCATCCTAAAATGTTGAAATCGGTTGCCTTTCTCTTGGCTTATCCCGAACCCAAAGAAACTTCGTTGTCAGTTTAGAAAGCTAAGAATTTTAGTCAATATGAACATCTGAAGGGATGATACCTTTATATTTCACAAAGTCTTAAGAATCAAAAAACAAGTGTTAATTGCTAATTGAAAATGTTATATGAAACGAGTAAGAGGATCAAGGTTGTAATGAAATATTACAACAGGGAAATACAAAGTGGGAGATACATCAAAGAAAACTCATTTTCTAAAGCATAATTTATAAGTTTGAGTTCTGGGGAGGAAATGGTTTATAGTCAGTAATACTCATTGTTTAAGGACTTCTGATTTATTTTCATGCTCAGTGTAATGTGGTGATGCTAGACCATATAAATGTTCTAGGATGATTACTACTCTTCATTTTCTTAGGACTAAGATAGGGCAAGAGTTCAACTTTCTGGACCTAAAAGTTTTCAAAGCAAAATAAAGCAAAACAAAGGCGTACTCTTCAGAAGGAATCATTTACTTTCCCCTGTAATGTGGGAGCTATTACGAAAATGAGAAAATAGATTATTTTGATTCCTGTGTCCTCAGCCTGCAGGTATAGATGGCTATCAATACACGTGCTTTTTATGATTGTTCTCCACTTTTCTATTGTTCTTACACTTTTCTAAGCAAATTTGCTTCTTCCTAACTTCACCAACAGGCCATAGTACGTTTTAGACAGTTCTTCATGACATTTCACTATCATTTCTCAAGGCAGCAATGGACAAAACAATATTATAATATGGTCATTGTTTTATTCCTCAAAACCAATATCTCCCAACCTAAGGCAAGCATTCCATCTCAGACAGCTCCTTAGTTTTCTGAACTGCATTTATGCAGCTTGGCTTTCATTATCCATGACAAGGTTGCTGTCTGAGACCAATTCTGTAATCAATGCATCATAATTCTCAGAATAGTAACTCTCAGAACAACACTGATGCATGTCACAAATATTCAGATGGAGAGGATTGAGATAATTTTTGAGACTGCTCCCAGTTCCTGCTATTAGCCCTGAAGCTAACTCATGATGGAGGTTTCATAAAGAGTTCTACCGGGTTTATGGCGCGCAACTCGTGGAAGCTCATGTTTACATGTAGTCACATTTCAGGCGATTAAGAGAAAAACCTGGCTTTCCCCTGAGTGGGGCAATGGATTAGCATGGATTCTACCTACAGAGTAACTATAAAAGTAAAATCAAACAGCCTGTGTGCTAACCTGGTATCATTTTTACAGGGTTCTAATTGCTCCCTGTCTGAGTTGTAAAAGACATAGGCTGAACACAGCTCTGATTGTGATGATACTCAGAAGGATTAACAACCACAAAGGTGATGACAGTATTACAGGAAAACAAATCTGTGTTACAGCAACATTTATGGGGCTTGAAGGTAAGTGTTGTCATAAAACTGGGAAAGGCTGCAGAGTTTCAGGGAAAATGTGCAAGTGTCCTGGAGACCAGGGCTATAGTTCTAGTTCTACCACTGACAGTTTGACAGCCATGCCTCAGTTTCTCCATCTAGAAGATGGAAGAGAACAATAGTTGCCTTGGTATTTGCTTTCCAGAAATATACGTAATTTGGTGAGAGAATATATGGAAAGTGTACTCAATTATGGCAAGCTTAAATATTCTGCTTCAATTCAATAATTTAAAGTCAATTTTAAAAAGGTTTTAAGCAGCACATTTTGGAAAGAATCCATTCAGTAAAAATTGCCCAAGATAACACAATGGTAAAATCCTATATACCCACGGCTCCACTAGAAAAATGAAGGAAAATAGCATTTGGTCTGGGAAATTCTAGAGCCTTGTTTCCAGGGGTCATTTGTGTCAAAAGTTCCACAATATTTGGCATATAGTTTTCACTGAAATTTTATGGTATGTTTCAAAATAGATTTTATTAGTTCCCACCTTGGGAAATCAACCAAGGGTTAGATTATTAAAATATAAATCTGCATTTAAAAAATAACCAACTTAGAAAAAGCAAAAGTGATTGGCTCAAATAAGAAAATAGTCTTCTTTTATTTGATGTTCACATATGACTTCTTTTTTCTCCTTCAGCGTGAACACTCATTAGTAAGCAAGGAGTTGTACAGTTTGAACCAAACGGTATTATCAGATATTAACAGATATTTCGCATGTTTCGACCTAACGTAAAGATTGAGAGGAACTGGTGAGCAGACCTCCAGGCTCATTACATTGAAGGAGTCAGATAAAGGACGGCTTGGAACCTCAGTTCCTTAAAGTCTAGCTCATCCCAAGGCCCAGGTATTGAAATATCTCAAAGATGTGATGGTGTTTGCCAGTACTGAGCTGAGGATTGCTGGAACGGACAACAGACTATCTAGTCTCTCTTTCTTTCTATTCTGGGTAAATGCATGGAGACAGGTAAACTGAATTAAGTACTGGGGTAATCAAGAACTGAAGATCCATGTGGGCGAGTTTCCTACGTGACTCTTGGTTAATTTGTGCTCTACCTTCCAAGACTGCAGTGTCCACCTCACTGAGGTCAATGAGCATTCAAGGACTGAATTAAGCAAAATTATGTTCCTTACAACGAAATTTCAATAAACCATCTGAACCCAACAATCTTACCTGCTGGTTTGATCTGACATCACTGAAATTCATTTTTTTCCCCAAGTCTAGAATCACTGCATTCTTAGCTTCACGAATGTAATCATCACTCACTGGTTGGGCAGACTTTGTATTTTTCTTCATTAGTCCCTGGGATGGCCTGTAAAATAAATTCACACCTGACACACCCATGAAAAGCACTGGCCAGTGTACAAAGGCCTAAAAATCAGAGTGGTTGAAATGGCAGCCAGACGCCAGGAGTCATCAGGCACTAATGGAGGGCTTCTTGTGTGCAAAAGTCGAGCCCTGCAGAGAATCTGTGTTTGTAGAGGTGTTTTCAATATTTAAATTATTACAAATTATTTAAAGTAATCGGTACCCTTTGTCCTAAGGAGTCCAATATTCATTTTGTGTCTAAGAGAGAGGATTGTCTAGGACTACACTAAATGAGAGTCCTGTCCCAGACCAAGCTATTCTACGCTATGTCCCTTCTTGAGTAACATCTTTTATGTCAAGAACCCTCGGTGACACTTACACAGATGGTGCGCTTCTAGGCAGCCCCATGGCATTGGTGGGTGGGATGGCAGGGAGAGAAGGTAGAACAGAGCTGAGGAAAGCCACTGGGTTCTGAATCCGGCTGGTGGGAGAGACAGGAGTTGGGGATACACAGCGGGGCTGAAACTGGTTTCCACTGGAGATGGAAAATGTGAGTGGCGGTTGTGCTGGTTCTATTGGACCTGGAGGGGGTGGCTCATTTTGGATAGAAAACCCTCCTAGAGGTTTGGTTTGCACAGAGGGGTGAGAAAGTAAGAGGCTTTCTTTGCTCACTGTCCTCTGAATGGCTTGAGGAGTGCTGCTCAGGGTGAACACTGGAGAGCTGGAAGGGGACACGGCTGCTGCGGTGGTACTCATGGAGGGAAAGAAATGCTTTGGCCGGGCCAAGCTGAATGTCTGTGAAGGGGCCTTCATCTGCTTGCTGGACATTGTCACTGTTGGAGGAGCCACGGAGTTCAAAACACTCATGTTGAAGGGGAGCTCTTTAGGAGATGAAGGAGGTGGGTTCTGCAGCTGCTGTTGTTCCAGTAAGACTTGGTTGTGAAGCTGTTGTAACTGACTGGAATCGCTGCACACGCAACAAGAGAGAACGGGGAGAGAGAAGGGAAACCCGTCACCATCAGCCTCACCTTTCAGCAAACGTACAGACAGGCTGTCTATAACTTTATGCTGATTAAGAACACACAACCAGAGTCACCCAAAATCACCTTGTGAGTTGTTTCTCCTTCTTTCTACGCCTGTTTCATCGTCAGTAAGAAAGGAGAAGGCCCCACAACACACAACTCCAAGAGGTATCATTCACATTGTATTCTTTGTGCTGGGACCCTGGAGTTATACAACATAGCAGCCCAATTTCAGAATGTTTACAAATTAGAAAAAAGAAAGAGAAACAATGCTCCTCTTGTTGGGAATGCTCAAAGTTCTGAGACAAGCAGATGGTATGTCAGCTTCAGGATGGAAGGCACTGAGCTACACGCTGATGTGAATTACTGAAGGGCTCGAGTTCTCCCAGAATGTGCTGTATTCTTCCCTCTGCCTCATTACAGAACGAACTTTAAGAAGGCAGCTGGATGTGTCTTGGTTTTTCTCATCCTTTCCTGACAACAAAGCTTTATAGATAAAGTGACCATACATCCCGATTCACCCTAGGCAGTCCTGGTTTATGCCCGTTTTCCTGGCATAATTATTAATAGTGCTCTTTCACTCTAAAAAATGTTGTGGTTTGAATAAGAGATTATATGGTCACCTTAATTATAAAAATTGCCTTAGACTTTTCCTGTTCCTAAAAGGAGAAAGATCAAGCTGGGAGCATTTTCTCCATTTATAGCACCTGAGCCACAGAAGTATTACTGCGTATGATTTGCCTTCAGTCCCACAGTCTGTTTAATTTCTCTTGACAAAACAGCTAACTATTTTTGTTTTAAAGATTCATTTTTTAAATTTATTTTTTATTTTTTTCCTTTTTCTCCCCAAAGCCCCCCAGTACATAGTTGTATATTCTTTGTTGTGGGTCCTTCTAGTTGTGGCATGTGGGACGCTGCCTCAGCGTGGTTTGATGAGCAGTGCCATGTCCGTGCCCAGGATTCGAACCAACGAAACACTGGGCCGCCTGCAGCGGAGCGCGCAAACTTAACCACTCGGCCACAGGGCCAGCCCCCAACAGTTAACTATTTTTTAAGGAAGAAAACGGAAAACAAAAATGCTAAAAATCATATATGAGTAAAGTTTTCAGGGCTGTCAAACTTTGCTGTTTAGGAGAATTTATACTTGAATAAGTAATCATAGGAAGATGCGCAAGTGAGACCACAGGGCTTCAAGGCCATTGTGGTTTTATGTTATTCGGAAATAGAGGTTGCTTCTGGAACATAGAAGGTGATCTGCTGGACATGAGATCTATTAAAAATGAAAGGTTTTGTATTTTCATACTGTCAGGAAAGTCAACACCAACAGCAATGCAGTTGAACCAGAAGGTTCTCCAAACCTTGATTTTTCTTAATTCTTGGCGTTCAAGAACTTTTCCTTTCCCTTCATTAACATTTCTGATACACGATATACGGAAAAGTAACTTCACAAAATAGAGACTCATCTCCATTTTCATTACTGCTGCCAAATGCCACAGACTGTGCAATCCTTTGTTCGTCTATGAAAACTCTTGTCTTGAGTTAAACTAAGCATTCAGGAATATTAGCCACTTGGCACAGTAACTTTCTTCTCCTCCTCTTTAGAAGTGAGTGTTTAAGCTGAGAGAACAAAGTAATATAATTAAAGATTAGTTAAACCTTTTTATTTCATCATAGATGAAAGATTAAGCAATCAAGAGAAGCAGAAATATCGTCATTAGATTATCCTTACGAAAACAGATACAATTAACATTGTGTCTGCTGGTGTTAACTTTCCCAATGGTATGAAAATGCAAAAGCTTTAAATTTTTAATGGATCTCATATTCAGCAGGTCCTATTCTGTGACTGCTATAGCATAATGACAATGCTATATGGTGTTCAGGACAGGTTTATACTGTAGTCTGAGTAAATTTTAAGCTGATGATATCACAGAAATATTTTATTGTAGTTATGGAAATAGAAAAAAATAGTATATGAGAAGTAAGTAACCTTAGGAAGATAAGGATGGTAAAAAGGGGCCAGGAAATCATTTGGTATTGAAGGATTCTTATTCTCCTTAGTTCCCATTGAATGAAAATCAAGAACCAGTTTTTTACTGTAAGTAAGACTTCAAATGGTATCTTAGCCCTTATCATTCTATGCTGCATATTGGATTATAGAGGGTCACGAAACTTAAACATGATGAGGTCTGAGATTCAGTGTCAAATTGTTTTGATTATCTAGGATTCCGGAAGAATTAATTTTAGAGTAATGTCTCTTTTTGTTTGAAAAGATTTTTTTCATTTTATTAAATGCTGTCTTGTTTCAGAAGGGATTTAAAACAGCTGTTTGTATCCACTTATTCATTACATCATGGCGAGGTGTCAATTCCATTATTCAATGAACTTTTATTGACTCTTCTATGTGTTGACTTTGTTAGGTACTGTAGGGGATAGAAATATGCCAGAGATAGCATGAGCTATTCAGGGCTCAAAAATCTTACTATACATCCATATAACACAAATAACCATGGTTATTTACAGATAACATATGGGACTTACTATTTAATAATAAAGGTACAAAGTGCAATGAAAGAATAAAGGAAGGGAAGATTAATTACAAAGTGTACTAGTTTTAAAATCCTCAGTTATCTATCTAATTCAAAATAACAGCCTGTCATAAATAGCCTGTCATAAGCTCTGCTGCTCATTTCTTGTTGCTATGAGGATTTCTGAAATCAAGTTTATACTCAAGCTTTCTTTCTGTAGATTTATCAACTCTCTCAGGTTACCTGAAAATATCTTCTCTTTTGCCACAACTTAATTTAAGATAATCCACAACATTATGCTCAAGAATATTGGTTCTCCAGACAGACTTAAGTCCTAATCTTGGCTCTGCCACTCACTATCTGTGCGGCTTTGAGAAATCTCTAGACTTTTCTGACCCCAATTTCCAAATAAGTAAAATCTCTTAACGTTGTTGTGAGAATTGATAAATAAATCACCTAAAACATATAACTGATTGATAAATGGTGGCTATTATATTTTTTAGTTTTTGAGCTACAAATATCAATTTCAAGATTTGTAAGAATGAAAATTAGAGCTTCAGAATTACAAGAATGCTTTTCGTTGTGGTTTCTGGAATACAAAAGAATTTCTTAGGGATTTTGAACTGTCGAGATAAAATGTCAAGACTTAATGACAAACAGAACAAAATGAACTTAGGACACTGTGTCAAATACTTTTGAAAGCAGTTTTGGCAACAACAATTTTGGGCAGTGTGTGCTGGAGCCAGCTCTCGATGGCTCTAGAGAGGAGATTGTGCATATCTCATCCCAATTCCCAGTTCAATGACCTTTGTTCAGTAGCTTGAAATTGGCCATGGTGGGAGGAAATTGGCAAATGCTACAAATCAGAGCCTCCCCGCCTCCCTCCATTGTTAAACATTTGCCAGCACATCACTGATTAGGACAACTAATTTTGAGTAAACGTGTCTCTGTAATCAGCTTTTAGCTGTGGTTTTAGCAGTGGTTACCATGCTGGCTGCATGTTAGAATCACTCAGAGAGCATAAAAGACAAACAAGCCTCACTGCTTTGGGCACCACTGCTCAGAGAGTCAATTGGCCTGGGAGAGGATCCAGGCATGGTTATGACTATCTCTTTCAATGTAGGCCAGTGGTTCTTAAACTTTACTGAGCCTCAGCACCCACTGGAGGGCTTGTTAAAACACAGATTTCTGGGCTGCACCCCCAGAGCTTCTGATTCAGTAGGTCTGGAGTGGGGCCTGAGACTCTGCATTTCTGTCAAGCTCCCAGCTGATGCCAGAGCTTTGAGCAGCAATGCTCTAGGTGATTCTTGCATGCATCCAGGACAGAGAACCACTTTCCCCTAAAGCGCAGGCTTTCCCCATACATTCTGATTTTCGTCTGACATTTTACTCACTTTAAATGTTAATTATTGTTTTTTCCTGCATAAGGAGGGATGTGTCTATGGGGTGGGGTTGGGTGATAAAGGGTTGTAACTCGGATTCTCCAGCTCTAGACCAGTAGTTTCCAAAATGGCAGCACATTAGAACAAGCTGTGGAGAGATTCTGATTCAATTGGGATGGAAGGCACAAATACTTTTGAAAAGCTCCACATTTTATGCCAGAGTGTAGCCAGGATGAAGAATCAGTGCTCTAGACAGCTTGATATTCAAGTTGAAACTTTCAAAGTCTGAATTATCTAGGCTTTGATGATACAATGTTTAAAAATGACAGTTTCTCTTTCTGTTGCAGTTTTAAGATCTATAAGAACTATGTCTTTCTGTATGAATGGCAAATTGAAGGAACAAGCTGAAAATCGTACCTTTGAGATTATTCAGAGAGCTAATACATTTTAATGCAAAAATCTAAAAGATTAAAACCAATGAGGTAAAAACCAATAAGAAAAGGTTGTAAGTACGTGGATTCATAAAGGTTGCATGTGTGTGTGTGTATGTGTGTGTGTGACCATGTGTTTAACCCAATGTTAGTTTGGGTTTTCTGCAATATGAAGGTAAACCTGATCCTAACATACCTAAGAGCCCCTAAACAGAACATCTTACTGGGTAAGATGAGACTCAGCAAGGATGCAGTTCCCAAGGGGATTGTTACGAGTTACCTGTGCTCACAACTCCTTTCTCTGAGAACTGCCTCGACCCACAGTTTTGACTTGATCTATTTGACTCTTCCCTGCAAACATAAATCCTCTGCATCTGACCTGGCTGGACCAGTTGGCATTTGGAATCGAGCTGCTGAGAACCATTTAGTTAGCAGTGGAACTTGATGCAGATTGTGAGGTAGAACAGGACATGCCATGATGGGCCAGATGTGAACTGATGAGTCTTCAAAGAGAGAAGAGTGGAGCGGATATGCAAGGGAGAAGTGAGGAGGTGCGTGGTCTGGACAGAGGCTGGACTGACCAGGTGTCCCAGCTCTGAAATCTCTAGCTCTCCTCCGCACAGGGCCTGGCTGCATTTGTCTCCTGTTCCTCCTGTATCCCTAGAATAACCTCTTCCCCTCTTTTTCCTTTAAGTGGATTCCTATTTCCTGCGGCCGGCAGGACTTTGAGAGGACAGAGGCATTTCGGGATGTGACTTGCCAAGAAGCATGTTTTATAACATTGAATTTTGTGCCTAGAATTTTGCCTTATCTGGTAGTGAGAAGAATATAAAATGAAACAACATGAACTGCTTCCAACCAACAGCTTGTGGTGAGCAGAGAGAAACACGTGATGGGGGTGATGGGGGTATGTGCAGCTACCGTGGATTTTAATGTTGATATGTAAAGATTTATGTACATAATATTTTATCATTTTGATGTATGGATCAAACAGAACATACTCGGAGTATCACGTTCTGTGTTTGCTTTTCTTTGGATGAACATTGAACATTGCAACATGGTTCTGATGGGAGCTTTCTAGAGAGTTAGGTGACAACCCCATCAGGCTCCTGAGGGGAGTCTGAAAATCATGACTTCTTCTTTTATCCCATTTATTTATAAGAAACCTACTGTGTGGTTGCTATGGTATATCTAGCAATAGCCAGGAACTATCCAAAATATACTATGTATCTTTTCCATTGTGACTACAAAAACTTAAGTTGAAACAGAAATGGGAACTATAAGGATAAATTAGAGACTATAAGGATTATTAGACCCAAGAAAGGGCTCTTTGAGTGCAGAGATGCTTTATCCGGAGCCCTCTAATTTTAGACAAACATCTTTTTGAGCTAGTTTAGGTGTAACATTTCTTGGAGGTAGAATGTTAATTGTAAAGATGATAGCAATAGTACACTTACATTGATATAAGGATGTACAGTTTGCAAAGCATTTAATGTGCGTTTTCTCATTTCATAATTTCCTTTTTCAGCTCCATCATTTTTAAGAAGGGCAGACTCAGAGAAGCTCACAGGCACTCTGATTATCCACTTTAACTTTTACTTACAGTTTGGGTTTGGCCAGAACTGGAGGGGGCTCTTTGACAGGTGAAGAAGGCTCAGAGATTTTTGCTGCCTGTCCATTGAATCTGTCCTGGAAAGAGTCAGGCCTGATCTGGTTGGTGGTCACCATGCCGCCCTCAGAGGATGCTTCACTTCCTTTGTCATCTTCAGGCAGGTTGAAGTGCACACGGAGCCCAATCCTTGAGCTGGACCGGGGCTCATTGTGGTTCACCAGAACCCCTTCAAGTTTGGGTTTCGGGGGTTGTTCCACAGAAGGAGGCTCTGGGTTGGGTGAGGATGGCTGTTGCTCAATAACAGCCAGGTTGGTGGTGGAGCTGGCTGAGTGAAGAGACCCATTATTTCTGACGTCTTCATTTCCTGAAAGGACAATAGCAGGACCTGTGCTATTAGCCTCACTGGACAAGACTGAGACAGGATGGTAATCCTGAGTGGGGGCATGTATCTAAACCAGGTGAGTGTGCTAATGGGAAAATGCTTGTCAAAAACAGTGAACATAATCTGGGGCATTAAAGAATGGTGAGGATACAGGAAAAAAACTAAGCTAAAATGCTAAGTACAATTTTGGAAAGAATATTAGAAGTGTGTTTAAGACCAAAGAAATGTTTTCTTACGGAGTATAATAGGTAACAGCAGGATAACTTGGGTGGTGGTTACAAATGTCAAAAAACAATTGAAATTTGGATATTTTTCAAGAACACTTTCCCCGATAATTCAAGTGTTTTTTAGGGGAGCCAAGCTAGCTTCATATGAAAAGCAGTGAGAAAGGATAATACAAACGCTCCATACTCACATTCAAAGTCATAGTCTAAACTGTTCTGGCATCTAAGGAGCCCTTACCTCTTACATCCAGCTGTGCAATGCTGGACACGGTGCCGTACTTGTTGCTTGCAGTACACGTGAAGCACCCAGAGTCTTCTGCAAATACTTCAGCAATGACCAAAGTGCAGATCTCCTCTAAATGCCAGTAAAACAGAATGTTTACTGACTTAATCATGGAATTTACTGATATCAGATGATGATTCCATAAAAGTCAATGTAAGAAATTGATTGTATTAATTGTTTAAAAACAATTATTTGATTGAATTGACTTATTTGAAGTCTAAATGAGTCAAAAGATGTTGAACCAACAACTCCATACAGACAGACTGAGTATTGACAAGACGATTTTATGATAATAGAATGTATTAAATACCACGGATTCCCAGATCTTCTTCTGTTTTTATGTCATCAGTCCAGATGACAAAAATGGAACTGAGAAAAAATAAACTTAAAAATCACAAAAACAAATTAGAGGTTAAAGCAAAAGGAGGTTTGTGTGAGATAAAAGGATTAATAAAACTTTTTAAAACCCAGGTCGCTCACTATTTCCATGGGGAAATTTTACCATGACGTAATTTCAAATGAAGGTCACAACTTAAAACTGGACAATAAATATCCTGCTTAGCTAATAGGAATTAGTTGATAGAGTAACTTGAAATTCTGGTGAAAGTAGAGTGAAATGCATTTTTTCCTTTGTAACAATATGGCAATCCTTGGGGATTACTCCAACACATAGCACAAACCCCTCTTTGAATACTACAGAGGTGATTCCCAGATAGAACCATAAGATGATAGCCTAGAATTATTTTAGTTAGCTATTCCTTGATAGCTAATAAAGAGAGGTGTAAGATGGCAGCATAAACCTCCCGTTATCACTCAGTAGACCTGACATTAAAAACACCATTCATAAAAGCATAGTTGTATTAGGGGAGACTTGGCATCTCAGTGCTTCATGAGAACTGAACTGAATTAGCTGGACAACCTCTAGGAAAACTGGCCCGGAGGACATGGTACTCAATAACTCTTCATCCTCCTCCTTGCTTGTTAGCAGAATCCTGGCTTTGTCCACTTTCCTTGGAGTGGTGACGGGCTTCAAGGCAAGCCGGCCTCTCCCGGCCTGAGCTGGTGAATTGTGATTGGTCTAGCTAAGTCAGTCATGCTAACTCTGTTCTCACTAAGTGGTGGCATATGATACACAACCTGGTCAATGAGATATCAGGGAAGGTTTGCTGGGAGTTTCTGGGAAAGTTTTCCTTACATTTTAAAGGGGAGAAAAGAGAGTATTGTTCTCTATTTTTGCCTCAGGATATTGTCATATGCGTGTAAGACTCAGAACTGTGGCAGCTATCCTGGGTATATGAGTAGAACCAGCCTAAGAGCATATTCTGAAGATGGAAGAATGGAAATGGAAAACAGGCCCCAATGATCTCTGAGATGCTAAATTAACCAGTCTCAAGACTGCCATTTCTTAGGGCTTTTTGCTACATGAGAAAATACATTTTTCCTATTGCCTAAGCCACTTTTAGTTAGGTCTTCCTTTCTTGCTGTTCAAAGAATCCTAAATGGTGGAGAGGCAAAGTTTGGTTTTGCTGTCTCTGTCCTTTTTCTGAGCCCTTGGCCTTGACTTCCTTCTCTCTCTTCCCCACACATTTGTGCTCTCATCTTTCAGCAATCTGCTCTCAGAAAATGATCTGATAAGTTCATTCACGCTACACTATACCTGCCCGATAAGATAAAGTATTCTATCTCCAAAGTGTATTTGCAACATACAAGGTGGAAGGAAGAACTCTCTGGCTGTGAAATTTTAGGTCATGGAGCTGGGAAATGCAGGACTTATTTTGGGCGGGGACCCCTTTTGGGTGACTCTGAAATTATTTTGTGTATGAGACTGCCTAGTGAAAAAATCTTCTCTGGATGAAAGTATCAAAAGCCTGAAATATCTTCAAGGGGAGAAATACTGCTCCACTACAAGCAATGCAAAGGTAAGACCACTCTGGTCTTTACTATGTTCCCCCCAGGGCCTGGTATAGGACTATGCAACATGGATGTTCAATGTCTCCTTCTGGAATGCCTTTTCATTCAGTCTTCAGAAGAGAGAATTATAATAATGAAATTCCAAACCGTCATTCTTACCCCGGGGTACAAACAGTCTGATTTTTCAGGATGATCACAGAGAGGACATTCAGGTGTTTATGCTATAGTTTGTGAGTGGCTTGTGTTTTCCAGAGGTAAGATCTTCACCTACTGTCCCTTCCATGTGGTCTTACTATGCTCCCAACCAAATCTAATACCATCATGGACATTTTACTGATTCTGCAAATTTCAAAATCTGATGCATAAGTTTTGAGACACACAGGCTGTGGAACTGGAACTGATCTAGCATCATGGAAATTGCTCTGCCCACCTTTGGGAGGTCATGAGTGGGGGCCAAGAAAGGAAGGAAAATATTCCTGAGAATCATTCCCCAATAACCAAGAACCAACTGTATTCATATTAGACATTGTAGATATATTTCAAATTTTCACAAGCTCCCCTCCTTTCCTTATCTTACAGTAACAGCTAGAGTTGGTTTGGATCTTCTTTCTAAAACTTCATTTTTCACTTTTTCTTGACACCAGTGTAATTTCGATATGTTTTATTTTATATATACATCAAGTCACTGATCACATACTAATAAATTAAAGTTAAAATGATCTTTACCTGGCTCTGCCATGGATCGGGGTTCTAAAAGAAAAAAAATTGAAACATTCTGAGCATTTATTTTACTGAGAGGCTATATTTTCATCAGAAGTTTCCTATAGAATTTCATAGTCTCTTGCATACTCACCAGTGATTTGATAAGGTTAATCTGTAAATGTTAACTAAAATGACCTAAGCATCAATGGCCTTGACAGGGACAGGACAGTTGTCCTAGAAGAGCAGCAAGAGAGCTGCTAACTAAACAATGTTGCCGTGTCTTGGGACACACGTGGGTTCCACTCAGGACACATGATGCTTAGGTGAGGAAAAGTTACTGAATTAGCTGGGATTCAGGAACGACTTGCTTTTATTGGTACCCATTCAGCCTTACTGGAAAAAAAGGTTGTGAAGACTGAGAGATCATTCTCGGCTTTGGGCTCTCACATCCTAATAAAATGTAGAATGTACCTCCCGCTCTAAGGTTCCTAGTATTAAGAGCCTCAGGATGGACGACAGGTTCCTCGAGAGCAGGTTCATTATTTTAAAATCCTCTGGCATTCCTGAAAGTGCCTGCATGGTGCTGAATACAGGTGTTCGATTAATGTTTCTGGAGTTGCAGGCATTCAGTGAGTTGTTGTTGAACTTAGTTACAATCTTCTACACTGATAGAACTACTTTTTTCCCCCTAAGTTTAAATGGTATTCAGAATATATTATTGTTGCTGCTACTGCTGTTAAACCTGACAGTGGTTTGACCCATATATAATACTGATCCAAGTATTACTATTTTGTGATTGGCAGAGACAAAGTGACAAAAAAGCAACAAATTTCAATGTAATTTATGACTGAAATGAGTCAAGGGGAAAGCACTGCATGACAAGAAAAGAAGAATTAACCACTTGAATATGTAAATAATTCTCAGAGTAAAAAAGAATAAAAACCAGTAAAAACGAGCAAGGATATGAACAGGTAATTTTTTAAAAAAGAAATAGAAAGACAAATACAATAAATATGAGAAAAGGTTCCATCCTACATCTAGTTAGTGAAGTGCAGATTAAAACAAGTGTTCCCATTTTGGGCTTATAAAATTAGTGAAGATTTAAAAAAGATGTTTAATGCCATTGTTGGTGAAGGTGTGACATGAAGAGCCTTCCCATATATTGCTGGCTTTGGTAGAATGTAGCCAGGGCAACATGTGTCCCAGCTCAACTGGGCAGACCTGGCTTATTCCTGGGATCCCTGTGTAATTATTCACAGCAGCCTCTTTCATTCTCCAAAGTGTCCCAGTTTGGATGATCAACTATGTGATCATCCTATATTTAGTTCAATCTTTTGGGATGGCATTTTGGCAATATATATTAAAAGCCTAAAAATATGAATTTACAGTAGCAATTCCAGTATTCAAATTTATTCTATAGGTATTCACAAAGATTTCCTCTGTTAACATGCACTGAAACATAGTTTATAACAGTAAAAATTTGTGAACAATCTAAATGTTCAACAAAAGGAGATAATAATACGTACTTATATATACATATTATTGTATCATATAGTAATAAATACGAAATTGATTGTATTGATTTATTTTTAAAAGTAAGAAAGATCTATACGTATTAACATGGAAAGATGGTCATGAAATGTTCAGTGAAAAAATAAAAAAGTAAATTTACAAAAAAGAGTGTGATTTATTTTTATCTAAAAAACATGCACAGAAAAAATTTTGGAGGGTGTGTGTCAAAATATTGATAGTGTTCAGTTTTGGGGAGTATGTTTACAAGTGATTTTTATTTTATTCTTTTTGATTATATTTTTAATTAGTTATTTAAAAAGTTATAAAAATAAATGTATACAATAAATTTATAAAAATAAATTATCGGAAAAATAATTTTAAACAATTAACTTACTTTTCTGTAAAATCCTAAAATCTGGAGAATCTTCTATCAAGGTCCCTTCTCTGTACCACTCAACCTTAGGAGATGGAGCTCCTTTTACTCTGCATTCAAAGACAACCAGCTGACCCTCAGAGGCTGATAAATTTTGTAACATCTATAACGAGAAGAATAGTGTTAGAACCCAAAGTTACAGTTTTGACATCTAGCTCCAGAGTTGAATTTTGAAAAAGATACCATTGCCCCCACATTTGGATTTTCTCCAAATCTCTCACATCTCCAGGAGCTTCAATTCTGTGGAAGTACATTGAGTGTATTGTTGAAGACAGAATCATCTGAGATCAGATGAAACTTTTTCCTGTCTTCTTCCTTTTGCTGTCTGTTGCGGTGTCAGACAAGATCATTACATACTAGGCGAAACATTTGGAGTGTTTGAAAAAATACTAATTTTGGGTAAAGTACCTCTGTTCCTAAATGCCCAAGTGGAGTTTTGTTTCCAGATATAATAACAATAAAATAAGTCAGCAGTGAGTATCTGCTAGGTATGTAAGCATAGGAGTAATATATTATTCCGCACAAGAATGTTGCTGTCCGTGAGGTGGAATAGCTCTGCAGCCCAAGTAATTAACTCTGTCTTCCTGGCTTTGCCCATTCTGTAGTCCTGGAAATGGACTTTTATTTTGCAGTTTTGTTTTCCTTCTGTGGTCTTTACAATATAGTCTCGATGATGTGTTGAGGGATATAAACAATGACAATCTCTATAAAATCATAGTCACATGTGGAGTCTTGTGTCATTGTAAAATGTGTTGTAAATTTGTGAAGGAATCATTAAATGCTTTTCCACACTTCTGTGGAAAAAAGTTTACAAAATCCACTTTGAATTGTAGAACATCGGTGTATTCTAGAATAGACTCTACGGAACTCGCATTTTCCTTTCACGAGTCTTTCACTCATGATCTGTGAGCTGAAAGTCACATGTTCATTTGTGCAGTTGGTACTTCATTTGATTATGAAATGCTTCTTTGGAGTGTGTGTGGGCATATTTTTCCTTTTAATTTTGGCCTGAAGATTACAAACATGGAAAGGTTATCATTAAACTTACTCCACAAGCTCTATTAGTAACAAAGGCTGCAAAACTTTCTCTTATTACAATTTTGGGGTCTGCCTTTAGGAAATATTGGCTCTTGCTTCAGAGAAGGGGAAAGCCAGTCATTGTTTTGCTTTTGTCATTCATTCTTATAAATATTTTGTGATTGTTTACAACTCTTGTCTGAACAACTTTGATATTTTGTGCCCGGTCCTATTATGTTTATGGCCTTTGTCTAAAGAACATAAGGAGTTGCGATAACCACGTGGCTTTAGCTACAGGAGACTTTTACCTCAGAGGGGTGTGTAAGTTGATATTGTGACCGCCAGAGGGCGCTGTAGTTCAATGTTAGTGTTTTGTTCTTTTTTGCTTTCCCAGATTTGTTTGCTGAAGTAATTCAGGATGGGATTTGCACAGAGTGGTTTCTGAATTAATAAGGACTATCTATCAAAAACTTGTTTTCTTTCTTGTCTACCCAAAACAACATCTTCTAGTGACGAGAATGGTATGCTTTCAGTAAACAGGGAACATCAATGAATCTTGGGTGCTCCTGGCAAGCTGGTGAACAGACCCTCTACCCCGATATTTGCGCAAATTCTATGCTAAAATGGCAGCTGCGGGGTCTATTGAAAAGTTTAATGGAAGTCAGACATACCCCTGGGATTTGTACATAATGGAGTTTCATTTTTTCTTGAGGTAAACAAATTAGAAAACCAAACCAAACCAAAAAAAAAAAAAAAAAAAGGTCGCTGAGGCAGAAGGGATTGAATAAATGAAATATGGCACATTTTAAAAATGGATGTAAGCAGAATGAGGTCAATTTATGTGTTCTGACATGGCTCGCAGTTCATTTCAGATACATGAGCCAGTTCTCAATCTGCAAAGTTTACACCAAAGCCCTGCTTGCAAAAGGACCTCCTTGTGAGACTATGTTGCTCACAATTAAGGCCAACATTAGTTGGTTGTTTTGTTCACTTGACATTGAAGGTTCAGACCTCTGTTCTATTTGAGAGTCCAGCCAAGATACCTGAGATACTACAGTATATGGAATATGCCCTTTAAATGTCTGTGATGTGAGATGGAGGCTCATTCCAGTGTGACATGTCATCAATACTCAGTAAAGGTGCCAACGGTCGTCTTACAAGCTACTTAGAAAAAGTTGTTGAAAGTCATCATTTGAAGGATAACAATTGTTATTGCTGAACACCGTGCTTTCCTACAAAAGTCTCACGAGAAGGAACAGGCTCACATTGCTGCACTTCAGGGTCCAAATCAGTTACATCACCTGAACATAATGTAGGTGGTGCCACGTTCAATGCAGCCATAGGCATTAGGCTGTTACAGACTGGATCATATTTATCTCAATTTCACTGAACACAAATAAGACAAATGAAACATTCCCCAACTAGCAAAGATTAAGTTAGTCTTAACTAGGAATTATGGATCTGGACGAAAGTCGTTATAACCAAAGGTCTACAACCTCCTGAGGTAAACAGTATCCAAAGTGCAAATCTGCCTTGTGTGTCATCACCATACTGATCCTCTGGGAAGACATTCTTTGTAGGGTGACTTGACAACAGAGCCTTGAGAAGCATGTCTTCCAAGGCCATTTGATATTGGATTTTTTTTTTTCTATTCCTCCTAGAGACACTCTGAAGCCACAAAGTGATGAAAGCAATAATTCCTCTGAGCTGAAATGGAAGTTTTATTCACCACAGAATAAATATTACTATGTGCCTATTTTGTGACAAGCATGTGCCAGGTGCTGTAAATGTGAGTTGGAAGGACACAGTTCCTGCTTAGGAGATCTATACCTACAAGCATAACAGAGGGACATCTTTGAGAAAGAGCATTTCCCATATTGGTTAAAAGATGTCAGCTACAAGGTTCATATTATTGTTTTATTCCTTTTTTAGTTCAGTTGATATTTTTGCACCTTAGGCGATGCTGCAGTGAATGTGAATAGGGCTTTAGGTTGGAGGTGGATCCGAGCAGTTTTTACTAATGATAGAGAACTGTTTGATTGAAGACCCTTCTGCCCCTTGACTGTCACAGGTGCCCAGTACAACAGTTGAGTCAGAAAAGTCTCTGGAACTGTCGGGATGTGGAGAGGGGCCCATGTAATCTTCAGAAATCTGAATCGAGCCACTGGCTCAGTTATTTCAGAGTTTCCTGCCTCTGCTATTATATAATGAAGTGCACTTCAAATTCGCACTTCCCCTGCCCCCTTGCACTCTTCAAATTACTGCTGAAGCAGCTGGAGCCAGGGCTGCTGCAGCCTTGAAAGCCAGCCACAGCAGCTGCTGTTGGAGTGGGGGCAGCAATAGGAGTAAGATTCTAATTTGATCATCTACCGCCCTTCACACTCAAGAAGTGTGAGCGCTGTTTTCCCCTCACAAGCGGAGCGAAAGTGTTTTTGATACTGTATAGAGGATAAAGGATAGTCTGTCTCCATAAAATATTTAAAAACATAGGTATCACCTTTGAGTAGAGCAATGAACTAGCATATGAAACCCCAGTATTCTCTCAACTCTACCACTGTTTTTCTGGGCACCCTCCTTTTCATGTTAACCTTCTTTAAAAAGAAAATAATATCCGCACTTCCCTATCACCAAAGGAGGCAGAAGGAGTTCAATAAAACTCTGCTCTCTAATTGTTGCTTTAAAAAAGTGGCATCTTGCCATTACTGGCAAAGAAATGCTTTGTTGGGCAGTATAGAAAGTGAGCCATGGGGACTGGAATGCCAGAAGTCCCTAAAGAAGTAAATAGAGCAGGAATAACCAGGACAAATATATGCAAATGATCAGTTATCATGGCTCATGCCACGTGATTACCGTCATCGGTGACTCTGACTCAGAAATTTTCTAATGACGCTGGCGGTGACTGTGACCTCAACCCCGTCCTCACTGACGGAAACTAACGCAAGCACACTATGGCTGATAAGTCCCTCTGGAATCTGAGCCGCAGCCTGTTCCAGTGCCCTACGTCTGAACAACCCTCATCCCATTTATGGAGGCAAAAGCACACATCCCGAGGGCTGAGAAAGACTCATCAGAGTGAGGGTCTTACTAAGGACCGTTTTCCCACATGGAGCTAATGTTTTTGGAGCTTTATCTAACAAATAATATATACTAATGATTAATTCATTTTGCCATTTTTATCAAAGGCATATATGTATCTGCCAATCAGAGCATCTATTTAGAAGGAGGTAATTGGAGTCACCACACAAAAGCAGCAAAACATATTGCTTTAGGGGGCCGGCCCAGTGGTGTTAGTGGTTAAGTTCACACACTCTGTAGCCCAGGGTTTGTGGGTTCAGAACCCAGGGCGAACATACACACCGATAATCAAGCTGTGCTGTGGTAGCATCCCACACACAAAATAGAAGAAGATTGGCACACATGTTAGCTCAGCAACAATCTTCCTCATGCACAAAAAAACAAAAACAAAAAAAAAAACTGTTGCTCTAACCAGTCCTTGAAAATTAAATGTAAAGAACGTGTCAAAGTCCTATTGGACTTTTTTTGAAAAACAAAAATGGCTTTGGACCTATTATTACCTTTATGGACTCCTATCTAGATATCAGAGACAGCCTTCAAGGGGCTTGGGAGAGACAGAAAAGTAAACAGCTTTATTATTGTGCTAAATGTCGCACCAGAGGTATGCACCAGGTGATATAGATGCCGGGAAGACAGAGAATCTCAGAAGATTTGAAACTGAGTGGAGATGAGGAGTCCTCTCTGGGCCTGACTGGGCAGACGGTGGTGAGCAACAGAACAGCAGAGGAGACTTTAGTTGGAACTGGGTCTAAATTATTCTCTGGTTTACTTGCCCTTAAATAGTCAGCACTGTCTCTAGGTTGTGACAGATGGGCATGACAAATTAAAGTGTCTTGATTTCTGGGGCACTTTTAGCTCTGTTTTAAGGCTAGGTGACTTAGCAGTGAAATAAGAGACAACTAGAGGTAGCTCTATAAGCTGTATTACACACACACAGAGTCCCCTTAGAAATCATCATCAAAGTCGTGTATTCACCAAGTCACAAGATGTCGCTTTCCTACTTCAAGTATTTGAAAACAGTAAAGTTGAAATTCCAAAAGCAGGTTACAAGAAATGAACCTGAAAAATTGAGAGGCATCTTATGTTTCACATAAGCATGTTTGCTTGACTGATGTGAATATGGATGTGACAAACATGTCTCACCGTATGCTCTGCTTGATTTTGGAAAACCATCCTGGACGAGCTGATATAGTGAAACTTCTCTAAAAATGTTGTTTCTGTGGAAATTGTGGATTTAGCTCTTCCTTTAGGATCAGTACTCATTGGAAAAGACTCTTGTAGCCATTTTGCTCTAAATCAGGATTTCTCAGCCTCATGACTAGTGACATTTTGGGCGGG
Source organism: Equus przewalskii (assembly GCF_037783145.1). Taxonomy (NCBI): domain Eukaryota; kingdom Metazoa; phylum Chordata; class Mammalia; order Perissodactyla; family Equidae; genus Equus; species Equus przewalskii. Next base: position 56,694,649 of record NC_091831.1, on the reverse strand, counting down.
ATAGTTCTTTGTTGTGGGAGGCTGTCATCCTATGCATGGTAGGATGTTTAGCAGCATCTCTGGATGCCAGCAGCACACTCTCCAAATTGTGACTACCAAAAATGTCTCCAGACATTGCCAAATGTCCCTTGGGGGCAAAATTAGCCATGATTGGGAACCATTGCTCTAAACTAAAGCATACTTCTGAGAGGGAAAAAATCTCTTTGGGCCTAAGTTTGGCGTTCATACAGCAAAAACTATAAATCCAGGCATATATTCCATCCGTTTGGTCTTACTAATACCAAAAAAAATCCAGTGTGACTCAAATTTTCACCTTTGAATTTATTGTCTTGGGGAACATATAACAAAGTCTATGTTATATAAGAGAAAGAACAATAGACTGAGAATTGGGAGAACTTGTTTCTAGTCCTGATTTTGCCACTAACTAGTCCTGTGACATTGGATAACTTGCTTAATCTCTCTGGCCCTCCATTGGTTTTTCCATTTGTTAAGGAAAGTACCTGAGTAAATTTTCCAGTTCTAAAAGCAAAGACTGTGAGACACACAATTTGATGCCACCACAATAGTTGATACCATGGACTTAAAAAAGAAAGCTTTGGGGGCTGGCCCCGTGGCTGAGTGGTTAAGTTCGCGCGCTCCGCTGCAGGTGGCCCAGTGTTTCGTTGGTTCGAATCCTGGGCACGGACATGGCACTGCTCATCAAACCACGCTGAGGCAGCATCCCACATGCCACAACTAGAAGGACCCACAACAAAGAATATACAACTATGTACCAGGGGGCTTTGGAGAGAAAAAATAAAATCTTTAAAAAAAAAAAAAAAAAGAAAGCTTTGTCCTAGAGTGAGGCTTTGTATTAAGCCTCTTAAGATCATTTAACTTCATTTCCTTGAGCACCAAAGATGTGTACCTGCAACCCAATTGTTTTGAAAGTCCATAGAAACCTTTGGAGTAGTAGGTGGCTGGAAATTTATCTCTTGATCCAGAGGTGCAGCTACTGTGTTTAACAGCAACGGAAAGGCCAGAGAGATCAACGTGGCCAGTGGGGAAGACATTGCTCTCATTACGCTGACTGTTACTAGAAATCTGGGATTTGAGGCGATACGGTAACAACCACCGAAAAACTCCCAACTCCTATGCTGTACTTTGACCAAAATCCTGAGTAAAATCAGCAAATCTTAGATCTTACAACTTTGTCTAGGAGTTGTGGTGCATTTAAAGCCATGACAGAAAAAAGTACTATTTTGATTACCTTTGTAAACACAGGAGCTGCAATGATAGGTTTTCCATCCAATCCTTGCAAATAGTTGGTGGGGCTCTGACACTGTTAGAAGGGAACCAACAATAGATTCATTGTCACTAAAATTATAAGATGCATAGATAGATGGATAGATGGTTGGTAGATAGACACATAGATAGATAGATAGATATAACAAATCTACAGAATTTGGTGTATGATATTAATCTAAAACCAAAGGACTGATGTTTTCTAAGTCTATGAATCACACACTTGAATTTTTAGACTGAATTGATTGTACTTATTTCTAGAAATACAATATAGAGCTATGTCATTAACCCTAAACCCCTGAAGTGGTTCCACAGAACTCTTGGGGCTCCACAGAACACAGTTTGAAAACTACTGGATTAGATGTGGATTAAAATGTGACCCCTCTGCATTACTAAATGGGTTAGGTAAGTAACTCTGCTTAAAATGTTTGAAAAGGCTTTAGATCAATGTATTTAAATATATTTATTGATGATGGATAAATATGTCAATAACATATTACAAATACATTTAGATTAGTGTGATTCCATATTTTTAAAAGCATATGCATACATATATATTCATAGAAAATGCCTGGAACCCTCTGCTGGAAACTATCAACAGGAGATACCTCTGAGGAGTGGAACCATGACTAAAGTTTTTATTTAACATACTTCTGTACTTTTTGAATGTTTTTAAAATAAGCATGTATTATTATTATCATCATAATGAACTTGAAGGATGAGAGCCTTTAATGCTTTCTAAAAAACAATTCATGGTTGCTCCATCTTAGAGACTAGAACTCTTTCCAGCTCTGTGAAACTGAGTTTCATGTTGTCCTGGGCCAGTATGAGAGCTGGCAGTTCACTGTCTATGTAATCAGTGACCTTCATAAAGCTAGAATATCAGAGATTAATTTGTGAAGAGTTTCTTTTCCTATGAAATTTGCAGATGAAGCTACAGAATATGTTGCCAAAGTGATAGGAACCACTGATACCATACATCAGAAGTACAAAGTGATTATCAGGATTGTGGAAATATGTTGCCCAAGATCGTTATGAAGTTGCAACGGAGGAGAGCACAATCATGCCATACTAGATGGTCATGTGCACAGTGACTGCCTGTCACAGTCAATGGCACCTTTGTTTTACTTAGATTCTTGTACCTGCTGGATGGTTGACACACTGGGCTTGGCCACCACATGCTGGGCTTGGGGTACTGCTGAAGGAATGGTTGCAGAGGTAGTGGGAGGGGATGACACCTCACTTGGCTTCTGGATTCTGGGAAATGATTAAAATATAGATTATAAAACAAACCTATCATTGTGAAAATTCTTCCAGCAAAGCTAGTAATGCCATCACTGCTCACCCCTCTGGTTGAAGGGCTTCCACTCTTGCTAAAGACACCAGTCCCCAGTCACGTCAGGAAGCAACAAAGCACTGGACTTGAAGGGACCTCGAGGTCTGGGACATGGGCCTCTCCCCCATAATCTGTGGGGGTAGATGACCGATAACAGGATGGGCTTCCCTTTTGTCTGGATGTTACCTCTCTCTGCCTCAACTCCCCTGTCTCCAAAATGGAGAAATAATAATCCTGTCTCATAGGGCTTTTGTGTGAGATGCTTAGACAAGTGCATGATATCAAACTATTTTATATATATCCCAGGCATCTTTACACAACCTTGGAGGGGAAAAGGGACACCCAGTAACGACAGATTCAATTTTTCTCCAGCCAGGCAGGATGGGGTCTCAGAAGCAGAATTATGAGTGATAACAAAGACAACCAGTGTCCCCAAAACATCTATTTTCTTCTTCTACAATAATAGAATCCCTGATTTCTTTACATGGCTACTCTAAATAAAGACTACATTTCCCAACATGCATTGAAACTAGGTGTGGCCACATGACTACTTTCTGGTCATGAGATATGAGTGATAGTGATGTACGTAATTTAAGGGAGATGACTTTAAAAGGGGAGCAGGGCATACTCTTTATTCCTTCCAATCTTACACTAAGAAGATGAGGCCACACCTTAGAATGAGATAAAGCAGAAAGCTAGAAGCAGACAAGAACCCAGTGGAATGTGAAACCATTTTACCAGCCAAATTCATATTTATACATAAATGAGAAATAAATACCTGTCTTATTGAAGTCACTATTATTTTGGGTCTCTATTACACACAACTGAAGCTAAATCCTAACTTCTGCCAGTAGTTTTAAAGAAAATAAACAAATGAGATATTTCTTGCTTAAGTTTGCATATCAAAATTCATACCCATTAGGCTTGTAAGCCATGTTATGAGAGCCTTGAGGAAGGAGTGATGAGTGTGCAATGGAGAAGGAGTTAGAACTTAAGTGCGTTTTGAAAGATAAATAGGAGTTTGCAGGCAAATGAGACTCACGGTTTACAAGAATTTGAGAAAAGCTGGGTGTTTAATACTAAGATAGTCTTAAACGATTTGAGACTATACACACACATTATAGCGTGTCAGGTATTTCAAAAATTAATATTTGACTTTTTAATACTCCTTTTTATGGGTTGATGAATTATTTTACATGAGTTAGGGATTTCTGTTTTTTAACAGAGAAAACGAAAGCTTGAAAAATAAAAAGGAGATAGGGAACTCCTAGCAAAGTGAGCAGCTTGAACAAAAGGTGAGAATGAACTGTACATTGTCTGAGTGAGATGGCAGCAGTGTAAAGAGCCTGAGGTGGGAGGAAGGAGGAGGAGGCAAGAAAGCCTGGCTGCTACTCTACTGAATAAGGCTTTGAATGCCATGTTAAGTTTCTTTAAAAGTGTTGTTGTTGTTGGTTTTGCATTTGATTTTTATTTTTGCATAGATAATAAGCTTTTTCAAGTCAGGAAATGATAGGATCACATTTATCTTTTAAATAATAATTGGTTGTAGTCTGGAGACTGTAAAAGAGAGAAAAAGGCTGGAGCAGATAGGAGAACCCGTAAGAAGGTGCCTGGTACCAAGAGGTAGGAAAGAAGAGGAATTGAACCAAAGTGCTGTGAATGATAAGGAAGAGAAACGGAGAAGTCATTTACTCTGGTTATGAATTTTCTTTCTTTTCTTTTTTTTTTTAAAGATTGGCACAGCACCTGAGCTTACATCTGTTGCTAATCTTTTTTTTTTCTTTCTTCTTCACTCCAAAGCCCCCCAGTACATAGGTTGTATATTCTGTCGTAGGTCCTTCTGGTTGTGCTATATGGGACGCCACCTCAGCCTGGCTTGATGAGCCATGCCATGTCTGCGCCCAGGATCTGAAGTGGCAAAACCCCGGGCCGCCGAAGCAGAGCATGCAAACTTAACCACTTGGCCACAGGGCCAGCCCCTGAATTTTCTTATCAACACTAAAAGCTAAAAGCAAATTATCATTCCAAGGTAGGCATACACAAAGGATTTTGAAGAATAAGACCTGATTTCTGCCCTTTAGGAATTTACTCTGTGCAGGGGAGGTCAGAATACTATGCCAACAGTTAACAGCTCTTCAACTAGTCTTCCAAATTTTGCCATTTGTTTTAGGTAATCTCAAGGAATGGCTATTGTGTCTGCTCCCAGTTTCCATGCGTTTTGTCCACAGCCTCCTCTGTCTGCAATGCCTTTCCCTCCCTTGTTTGGGGGTGTCCACCTACTGTTCTTTTAAGAATCAGCTCAAAGTCATCAATACTGTGATGCCTTTCCTGATCTCTCTTTCTCTTCCCAAGCAATCAATAGTCCTTTGTATCAAATCTTATACATCCTGCACATGGTTAGATCATAATCTATTACACCTTATTACTCTTTTGGTTTATATGTTTGGCATACACTTTTTGCTATATTTGATATATATTTCCCTCTACTAGACTTGAGTCTTTTGAAGGCAGGAAGCATCTGATTTTCCCTAATACCTATTGCATCTAGTGAAGTGCCTGGTGCAAAGTAAGTGCTCTGTCAACGACTATGGAAAGTAATGAATGGATGGATGCAACCCTGTTCAGTACTTAGTACAATTGTTTAGCAAAAGGTTATGACTTGCCCAGATCACTCTGTATAATTTGGAATCACCAGGTTTTCTGTTCTTGTGAGTACTGTTATTCGTCAGAAACATAAATTTTTCGAACCACTGGGGTTATTTGTTTTTCACTCTGTAGGTATAAGTATGATGATATTTCATAGGTGATATCTCATTTTTAAAATATTGGAAATATTAACGTGAACCTGCTACGCAAGACTTAAGCAAAAGAAGTAGTGTTTTCTCCAATCTGCTCAAGTTTTTTTTGAAGTCACACCCTGGAGCCAAGTTCTGCTAACCAATTAGAAGCTTTCTGGGGATCTGAGGATGCTAAGGCTCAGAGATAGAAAGATAGAAAATTAGAATTACCGATTCATCTCTTCCTTGTTAGGGTCCCCTTCTGAGTCAGAAGAAGAAACCCCTGGAAAAATAAAAATAAAATAGAACATTTTTAAGATGAAAATTTCTTAAACTGCCTCCTAGGCACTTGAAGACGTATAGAATGTTAGCCCTAGAAGTGAACTCAGTGATTCTCTACCACCCAATTTTGCAGATAAGGAAATAGACTCTAAGTAGCTGAAGGACTTGCTCAAAGTCACATGGCTAGTTACTGACAGAGTTTAAATTAACTGGCCCATATTCCAAGTGTTCTTGTAAGTAAAACACCTGCTGATGCCTGTGGACTAACAGAGCAGTCCGCAGACATGCTGTGTGTGGCATCCAACATAAATCCTCTTGCACTTGGCCAACACAGATTAAATAAAAGATGGGATTACACTGGATTCCGAACATTGTAGGTGTAGGTGGATGCTCTTCCTGCCAGTCCTAATATTAACAAGTCACATTTCATCTCGGGAATGGGGGTGTTTGAAGTTGTTACCACAAAGAAAAAAATCAGCAATCCAATCTCAGCACTGTTAGCAGAGCTTTGATCCCGGATTTACTTCTCAAGATAGTGAATTCCAGGAAGACACAACAGAGCTAAATCGGGAGGTATTTACTGTACTCGAAAAATCTGAGGATAAAAACATACAACACATTTCTATTCATGCATGTATTCAATAAATGTTCATCAAATACCCACTATGTACTTGTTACTAGATAAGGTATTGGAAGTAGAAAGAAAAATGAGACAATCCTTATCCCACAGTCTAGTTGGTAAATGGGCATTTATACCACAATAATCCAATATTTAAGTGCCAAAACCAAGGCCTCCATAAGGTATTATTTATGATAAAAGTGCTAAAGCATAGTATCCATAAAAAACCTCAGAGGATGAGATAAATAGCAACAGAAACTTAAGTAGCTATATAAGGAATGTAAATTGATTTCTTCCCTAAAATTAGTCAGACAAGTTTGGTGCTGATGTAAACGCCTTTCCAAGGCTCCCAACGGTCTCACTGCCCCTACACTTGACTCCCTGCAGCATATGCTCAACCAGGAGCCAGAGTGACCCTAGTAAAAGCTAAGTCAGATCACGTCATGTCTCTGTTCAGAATTCTCCAGAGCTTCCCATCTCTCTCAGAGTAAAAGCCAAAGTCCTTGCAATGACCTGCAGGGACTTACCCCAACTCCATGAGGACAGAAGTTCCTGTACTCAGGACCCTCCTGTATCTTTTATTTTGCTGTTCATCATCGTATCCTTTAGTAAACTGGTAAACACAAGTAAGTGTTTCCTTGAGTTCTGTGAGCCTCTCTAGCAAATCAATCGAAACTGAGGAGGTGGTCATGAAGACCTCTAATTTGTAGCCAACTTGGACGGAAGCTGTGGGTAACCTGGGGAACTACTACTTGAGATTGGCATCTGAAGTTGGGTGGGCAGGCAGGCTTGAGGGACTGAGCCCTTAACCTGTGGAATCTGATACTATCTCCAGGTAGATGGCATCAGAATTGAATTAAATTGTAGGACACCCAAGTGGTGTCGTGGAGAGTTGCTTGTTGTTGGTGTTGGAACCCTCCCCCAACAAAACACACATTGGAATTGGTGACCGGAACCATTTAATATACATAACATATTACAGTAGTCTCCTCTTATCCACAGGGGTACATTCCAAGAAGCCCCAGTGATGCCTGAAACTACAGATAGTACCGATCTCCACATGTACTTTGATTTTTCCTACACATACATACCTTGATTTATAAATTAGGCACAATAAGAGGATATCTGAATTGCCAGTATCACTACTCTTGCACTTTAGGGCCATTATTAAGTAAAACAAGGGTTACTCAAACACAAGTGTAAGATACCATGACAGTCAATCTGATAACCCAGATGGCTACTAAGTGACTAACGGGTGGGTAGCATACACAGCATGGGTATGCTGGACAAAGAGATGATTTACATCCTTAGGCAGAGGGAGTGGAAAGGTGTGAGATTTCATCAAGATATTCAGAACAGCACGCAATTGAAAACTTACGAGTTGTTTATTTCTGGAATTTTGCATTTAATATTTTCAGACCACAGTTGGCTATAGTAACTGAAACTCTGGAAAACAAAACTGTGGATAAGGTGGGACTACTATATGTATTTTACTTATTTATCTCATTTATTTTCTGTCTCTCCCATTACAACATAAATTCCATCTGTCCATGAAACTAGGGATTTTTTTTTTTAATGCTGAGGAAGATTCGCCTTGTACTAACATCTTTTGCCAATCTTCCTCTATTTTTTGTATGTGAGCCACTACCACAGCATGGCTACTGATAAACAAGTGGTGTAGGTCCATATCTGGAAACCAATCCTGGGCCACTGAAGCAGAGTGCACTGAACTTAACCACTAGGCCATGGGGCCAGCCCCTAGGGATTTTTGTCTACAGTAATGTGTCGCTTAATGATGGAGATATTTTCTGAGAAATGCCCCATTAGGCAATCTCACCATTGTGCAAATGTATTTACACAAACCTAGATGGTATAGCTTACTACACATCTAGGTTACATGGTATTAATCTTATGGGACCACCATTGTATATGTGGTCCACAGTTGACTGAAATGTTGATATGTGGTGCATAACTGTATTTGGTTCTCTGCTGTATTCCCGCTGCCTAAAATAGTGTGTGGTAGAGTAGGCCCTCATAAATATTTATTTATTATAACTATATGTCTTACTAGTAAGTACCATGATCTAAGAGTATTTTGCTTTACCTTCTATATAAATCTCAGCAGAAGTTGAGTCTGTCCCATAGATGTTAGAAGCAAAACAGGAATAGCGTCCTGTGTCTTCTTCAAAGGCTTCAGCAATGGTCAGTGAGTGCAGATTTCCTGCCTGGATGATGTGAATGTCTGGGGAATTTTCAAGCTCCTTGCCTTCACAGTACCACCTGCGAGGAAGGGAATATTGGACATGACTGAAATGTGAGAATTAATAACATAGATGGCTCCAGGTGTTCCCGAAGAAGAGAACTGTGACAAACGTATTGTCAAAATATTAAACAATCCACTATTATGATACAATTTGCTTGTAACAATGATAAAAGCTGGCAGTATTCAAATCACATTGACACTTTACTCAGGAAATTAGAAAGTGGCTCCTGTTAAGAATTATACAACTGAGAGAAGATGGATGAGAAAGCAAACACAGCTAACTATGACAAGCAGAATCTTTGATATGAAACTTGGCTTCTCCTAAAAAAAAGACTTACAGCTTTCCTTAATGCACATTAAATAAGTGCTACTTTAGCTTATTTGGAGAGAGTCTGAGGGATGTTAAAGGTTTGTGAAATTGAGCGCACTCATTCCCTACTATCAAAATGCATCTGACCTAGCTAAATAAACTTAATTTGTTTGGTTACTTGAGTCATCAGAATAAGAAGGTTGGGTCATATTCTCCCAGGAGTGGCCCAACCCTGGCGAATAACCTAAGTGAAGTATGCTATGGTATTTTATTTTAAATCTGTAACTTAAAGTTAGAAATTTTTATTACAACATGGTTATACATGTTAACTATGTTAAGGAATACAAAATAACCTTTTGTCCAAAAGTTTACACAAAATAACACATAAAATAATGTTTAAAATGCAGAGATGTGTGATAAGAGAAATAGACATTAAAATTATATGGAAATATCATTTCTCATGTAACAGATTGGCAAAAGTCTAAAAGTTTGACCACTCTCATACACTGCTAATAGGAATGTAAAATGCTACAACTCTATGAAAGGAATATGGCAATAGCTGCCAAAATTATAGATGCATTTAACCTTTGACACAACAATCCCACTTGTGGGACTCTATCATGCAAATATACTTGCATATACACAAAATGAAAAATATACAAGTTACTTATTTAAATAAGAAAATATTGGAAACAACCCAAGTGTATATCACTAGGAGACTGATGAAATAATGGAACACTATGCAGCTCTAAAGAGGGTGAGAAAGATCACTGTGTACTGATGAAGAAAGAACCCCAAGATGCATAGGTAAAATTTGAACAGTAAAGTGCGGAATAGTGCATATAGAATGATAACTTTTGCATAAGAAATGTAGGTGTTATGGGTTGAATTATCTCCCCCAAAAAGATATGCTGAAGTCCTAACCCCCAGGACTCGAGAATATAACTTTATTAGGAAATGGAGTCTTGGCAGGTATAACCAAATTACAATGAAGTTATTAGGGTGGGCCCTAATCCAAAATGAATGGGATTCTTCAAGAGGAGGAAAACTCCATGTGGAGACAGAGACACACAGGAAGAATGACATGTGACGACAGAGACAGAAATTGGATGGAGCCGCGAGCCAAGGAATGCCGAGCATTAACAGCCACCACCAGAAGCTAGAAGAGGCAAGGAAGGAGTCTGCCCAGAGTCTCAGAGGGAGCAAGGCCCTGCTGCCACTTTGATGTCAGACTTCCAGCCTCCAGAACTGTGAGACGGTACATTTCTATTGTTTAAGCCATCCAGTTTGTGGCACTTTGTTACGTAGCCCTAGAAAACGAATAGAGGGGGCAAGAAATAAGGTCTATTCATATTGTTTGCATTTGCAAGAAAGAAAGAAAACTGGAAAGAATGAAGTGAAAATCAAAAGCGGCTACCTATTGAGGATGAGGGGAAAGCAGACTGATGAAGACAGATAGGAGTGTGATGTCTCAGTGTACCTCTTTTTATATTGTTTTCCTTTTTTGAAATAATAATTATTAATCAACATTGTAATAAAAAGTAATTAAGTGGGGAGGTGTTACGACTATTCAATGTCAAAAATTAAGCAGTCTTGGCAATTGCTAATCTTTCTTGCAGTTTCAGATTTAACCACTCAGCGCTTTAATCCCTCTTTCCCATCATTTATAAAGCAGCATTCTGGAGCACATTTAAGAAAACTCACCTATTCAGCTACTTCCCAACAGTCGAACATTCCTCTACTGTTCCATAAATATGTCATATTCACCCCTACATTCAAGTCTCTGCTCACGTTTTCCTCTTCATATGAGATTCCTTTCCTCTGCCTTTTAGCTACTGGAAATATAACTCATTTATCAAAGTTTGGCTCAGATATCACCTCCTACACAAAGTACCTTTTACCATCAATTCTCAATGATTGTTACTTTCTCTAACTCCACTTTTTGAAAACCTGTGCTATGTCATGAAAGACCTGATTATACACTATCTTTTATTATTCCCTATTTTGGGAATTTGTCTTGTCTCACCAATTTCGCTGGATTTTGGTAAGTTCTTTGAAGGTAGGGACTGCGCATTATATGCTCTGTAGCGTCCACAGTACCTAGCACAGTTCTCTGTACTCTCTCTGTTGGCCATCTTATCTCATCCCATAGTTTCAAGTATCGCCTCTATTTGGGATAACATCCAAATCTGCCTTTCCAGCCCTGACTTCTGGACTCCTTCTCTCATCACTCTTCTTTCACTATGTTCCAATCACATTGGTCTTCTTTCTATTCTGTGAACACATTAGCTATCCTCCATTAGGATTTTTGTGCTTCCTGAAATCTTCTTCCCCCAGACCTTTACAAAGATAGGTCCTTTTCATCGGTCAGGCCTCAGCTCAAATGTGACCTCCTGAGAGAGTCTTCCCTGATCCTCTTCCGAATATAGTCCCCTTATCCTCAGATGCTCTATCTAATTACCCGCTTTTGTTATCTTCACAATACTTACTACTACCTGAAATTATCTTATATACATGTTTACTTTGTTACTGTTACTCCCCCCATAGATTGAAAGTCCATGTGAAGACCTTAGTCTTTTTTTTTTTTTTTGAGGAAGATTAGCCCTGAGCTAACTGCTGCCAATCCTCCTCTTTTTGCTGAGGAAGACTGGCCCTGAGCTAACATCCGTGCCCATCTTCCTCTACTTTATATGTGGGACACCTACCATAGCATGGCTTTGCCAAGCAGTGCCATGTCCACACCTGGGATCCGAACCAGCGAAACCCAGGCCGCCGAAGTGGAACATGCACAATTAACTGCTGCGCCACTGGGCCGGCCCCGAGAAGACCTTAGTCTTATTCACCACTATAAACTTAGCACCGACAACAGTGCCCTGGTACAGGTAGAAAATATGTGTTGGGTTTGTTGAAAGACCAAATGATGGAAAGAATTGATTGTTAATATTTTGTGAGTATTTGTTATTCGCTTCAACAAATTCTATGCCAGTCTTTGATTTGATGTGGCACTAGCAGTGTGTGCAGCTGCTTAAATGGGTTCATAAATCTCCCAAAGCATAAATCTCAACAAGACCCCAAAGAGCTTGTGTGAACAAACCCTCAGAGCATGTATAGTTCCAAAAACAAATAGTGGGCGTTCAGTCAAACATGACATATTGAGCACATGCGTTAACCTTTACGTCCCTCCTGAAATGCCTCTTAAATTAGAACAAAGGAATTTTAAAATGGTATAAAAGCACAAGGACAAAAAGAATAGGTAGGGAGACAACAGCAAGCCTGAGACCTCAAAAACTTTCGGAAGGTGGAAAGCAGACTGAGGAGTCAGGAGAGTAGAAAAATCTGAAAACCAAGTGCCTACTTGGGGGTGTCAGCGAAAGAAGCCAGTCTTTGTGGCAGAACCCCAGCAAGTTTCAGGATTTGGAGACACAAGTGCGGGGATGTGGAGACACACTACGGGGGAGGATACACAGAGCTTAAAACAGGGAAACTAATTTCAAGTTTGGAAAATGAGCATTTAGATCCCCACAGCAGGTCACATCCTCTCTTCAGAGCAGTTTAGAGGATGTCCTAGGATGAAGGCTGAGTTGCCAGATGTCTGAACAGCTGGTCCGTATTGGAGCAAGAGGAAGAAGGGCTTCAGGAGAGACTTCCCTAGGGAAAAACAGATGGTCCTGGTGGCTTAATTGCATGAAACAGAATATTTAGTAGATATTTTACAAATGTATTGGAGAATTAAGACATATTTGTGATAGGACCACAGAACTAAGCACGTGAGAAAACAAGACAGTAATCAGCTCCAGGTCAAAATAAAAAGTTACACAAGCAAGAAAACATTCATTTTACCCTTCTGGGCTTGGCCGTGAATAATGCTTATATAGTAACAAAAAGGTAAACATTAAATATTTTTAAACAACAGTATGATATGATTTTATTGAGGCAACGAAGGAAGGAACAATGGAGGTGCTCATTTAGTGAGGAGTGCTAAAACCCCATCTTCTGGAACAGGAAGTCAATAGAAAATAGCTAACATCAGCATACCAAGCAACAGGGTGTAAGCATTTTGAAGCAATTCTCGAAGTATAGTTCACTTCCTGTGAAGACAAAACTACTTTCATATAATACTAAGATATTATTTGCCTTTTCACTGTGTTGACATTTACACCGATGGTGAAAAGTGACAGTGGGTAAAATTGCTGGTGTTTTTGCAGCACAAATTAAGGCAGGGTCACAAAACTGACTAGTGGTCATGTTCTTCATCACCATGCTCACAGATAAAATAAAAAAATTCAGGGGCCAGCCCTGTGGCTGAGTGGTTAAGTTTGCACGCTCTGCTTTGGTGGTCCAGGGTTTTGCTGGGTCGGATCCTGGGTGCAGCCATGGCACCACTCATCAGGCCATGGTGAGGCAGCATCCCGCCTGCCACAACTAGAAGGACTCACAACTCGAATACACAACTACGTAGTGGGGGTTTTGGGGAGAAGAAGGAAAACTAAAACATTTTTTAAAAAATTCAGTTCACTTAAAGATGTCCTTAATGAAGCAGTAAAAATCACGACTTTTATTAAATCTCAACTTTGAGTCCATGTCTTTTTAACATTCTGAGTGGTGAAATGGGAAGTAGCATAAAGCATTTCCACTGGATATGGAAGAGCCCTTGTGGTTTTTTTGAGTTGAACTAGGCACTTAATGCATGAAAGAATATTTTAACGTGAAAGAACAACTGACAAATTATGGTTATTTAGACTTGGGTATTCGGCAGATGTTTTCTCCAAAATGAAGGAAGTAAGCCTGTCATTTCAAGTAAAAATAACTGATAACATTTGTTGCCAATGAAAAAATTTGAGCTTTCAAGGAAAAATTAGAGTTTTGGAAAACTTGTATTTCCACAGTGAGTTTAGGACTTCCCAATACGTAAAGACTTCTTGATGAAAACAGTGACGATATTAACAAATGTGGGTTTTTAAAAGATTATATAATAAAATGTGTCAGTATCTGGTAGATCTGCATTACTCACTTTCCAAATGACCAATGTGCGATGTGATCTATTCAAAGTTCAAGACAGACAGAGTTTTAGCGTAGAAGAGTACAGAAGTTCATCGGAATGGTTTCAGACTTCACATTGCAACTAAGCTTTAAGAATGTACTGTGAGTTGCATTTTGATGTAGTATCAAACAAGAGTAGCCACGTTATCTGAAAAGGCTATTAAAATATTTCTCTTATTTCCACCTACATATCTGTGGAAGGCCAGAATTTTTAAATTACTTTAAATTACTTCAATCCACACAATGTATTACAACAAACCAAATGCAGAAGCAAATATGAGACTCCAGTTGTTTTCTATTAAGCTGAACATTAAAGACATTTGCAAAAAATGTAAAACAATGCCATTCTTCTCATTAAAAAACTTGGGGGAGGGCAGGCCCTATGGCCGAGTGGTTAAGTTCACATACTCTGCTTTAGCAGCCCAGGATTTTGCTGATTTGGATCCTGGGTGCAGACAGTACTGCTCATCAAGCCATGCTGAGGCGGCGTACCATGTAGGACTAGAAGGACCTACAACTGGAATATACAACTATGTGCTGGAGGGCTTTGGGGAGAAGAAGAAAGGAAAAAAAAAGAAGAAGATTGGCAACAGACATTAGCTGAGGTGCCAATCTTAAAAAAAAATTTTTTTTTGAAAATACAGTTGTTTTCCATAAAATTATTTATGTTAGTGTGTTTCTTATTGTTATTTAAAAATTAATAAGTACAAAACTATTCAAAACATTTCTCAGTTTTAATTTCTAATATGATAGATATTAGATATTATATCTAATATTATAGATGTAACTCACATAGACAAAACTTCTTATGGGCCTCAATAACTTTTAAGACTGTAAAGGGGTCTTGAGAACAAAATTTTTGAGAACCACTGGCATTTTATCTAGAAATCTAGAGGTAAATAAATAGGAAACTGAAAAAAGTGTTGAAAATGGTCTATCCTTTAATATTATTTGACCTTTTAAGCAAAGTACCTGTATCAATTTGATAAAACAAATATAAATAACTATTTCAAAACAAATAAACAAATACCTTCCCTTATATAAACATTATAAGGTTATCTCGTTTAGATAACGCTTCTCTTCCTTACCAAAATGAGAGTGGAAACATCTATGAGCAAGTGGACAGCCAGAGGCGATAAGTGGAATGATTCAAATGCCCAAACTCTCTGTCAGAAGCATTTGTGTCCTTACTCAGATGGCCAGGATGGCTTCTAGCCCCAAAGAACAATCAGTAACAGTCACTCTGACTTGAACACAATAAACCACTCAGAAATAACGCACCCACCAAGCTGCCTTCCAAAAAAGTATTTAAATTTATCCCACTATCCTGAACAATTCTGAAGGTAAGGAGAAAAACATAGTCTACCCAAACGTCTATCCATGTTAGGGAATGCTTTCATAGAAATGCCCTGACCAGCTGCATGTTTTTAGAACGCCAAATCCCCATGACACAGAATGGCAGCGAGTGCCAGCCGTGATTCATGGCTCAGCAGAAATGAGCCAGTGAGCTGGGGAAATGTGGCAGGTCCAAACGATAAAGAAGGACCCCACCTTACTGCACCAAGGTTAGCTGGCCAGCTCTGCTAATCTGGCTAGCTACCAAACCAGGGAATGGAGACACTGAAGGGACACACTTTTCAGATTTAAGTGGACTTTTGGGCTGCATATTACCATTCTGCTGTTAGGTTACCATTTTATCTAAAATATGGCTTGGATAAATATTATGACTCATTGTTTTAGCACATTAGCAACTTCAAAATGTAATTTGAATGTGTTATTCTGACTCACTAGTAATAACGCTCATTAAAAGAATGATTACTCAGAGCCTGTCTTTAACCCTGACCCAGCTCTTCTAATGTCCTGTCCCACCTCTTATTATTTACCTCCTCATACCCTGTTTGTTTCCTTCACAGAACCTATATATCACTTATAATTATATATTCCTTTGTAGGTTCATTTGTTTAATATCTCTCTCCCTTCCTGAACAACAAACAAACACCACAGGGTAGAAATTATCATGTTGTTTTGTTTACCACTTGTTTATCTGGCTCCTAGCACAGTGTATGGCACATTGTAGCTGCTCCAAAAAATGTTTGTTGTATGGATGCTAAATGAATGAATTCAAATTAGGATTATTATAGCCTCAAGCCTGTTTCTTTTTCATTTTTCAAGGCTTGGGGGCTGGAAAAGAACTTTCCTTGAATTCTCTTTAACGAGCTTGGTCTAACAATGCCTGATCTCATAAGTGAAGAGTGTTAAGACTTGAAACAGCCAAAAGGCAGTATATTTGCTTACTGACATCTTCATGTCTCTCCATGCATCAGAGCGACTCTCCATATACAGAGTGCAACCGGAGTATTTTGGACAATAAGATAATAGTAGACATTTTTTAACAGGACTCAAAAGTTATGTTGGCTTTCGTGGCACAATTCAGTGTTTCGTATGTCCTGTTTGACTGCTACTGAGTTAACAAACTTAATTTTTCATGTCCAGTGGCTATATTCCACTCACGGAAGTGTCCGGGTACAAGTGGGGAGGATATGTCTATGCTTTAGATTTTATTAAAGTTTTTTGAGTTCTTCCAGGTGGAGACGTCTTGGTAACTTAAGAAAGCATAAATAAGCAATTAGCTAATATCAAGACATCAAGACCACCCCTTACCACATAGCCAACTTTAGACATAATAAAAGCAAGCATGAATAAGCATGAGGATCAAAACAGTCCTTAAAAGGGGCTGGTCCCATGGCCAAGTGGTTGGGTTCGTGCGCTCTGCTTTGGCGCCCGGGGTTTTGCAGGTTCAGATCCTGGGTGCAGGCATGGCACAGCTTATTGGGCCACGCTGGGGTGGTGTCCCACATAGCACAGCCAGAGGCACTCACAACTAGAATATACAGCTATGTGCTGGGTGGCTTTAGAGGAAAGAAAAAAAGAAAGACTGGCAACAGATGTTAGCTCAGGTGTCAATCTTAAAAAAAAAAAAAATCCCTAAAATAATTTTTTAAAGGACTAAATTATTTTAGGCAGGGCTGACTGGAAACTTTTTATTGTCTCCTTCTAGAATTCTTACCTTTTCTTTTGCTCATAGTACTTACTACTATATTACTACACAATTTACTTATTTACTAAATTCACTGTTTATTGTCTATTTCCTCCTCATCTAGAATAGAATATGGCAGGAAATTTTGCTTTATTTACTAATGAATCCCAAGTGGCTGGAATATTTCCTGATGCATGGTGAATGCAAATAAATTTTTATTGAATGAATGAACAAATGAATGTATTGAATTTTCTAGTTTTGTTGTCGTTGATGCAGTGTACCTGAACGTTTCCAATGTTATATATTTTAAGATATAATTTCCTCCTTTCTTCTGTTTGCTGTGTTAAGTTTTCTTTCAGAATAAATTTTTCTGTTTGTTCGATATGGAGCCACTTTGATGATGTTGATTTTGTTTATCCCAAGAATTCAAGTTTGGCTTAACACTATATTGATTTATTCTTGGGGCTGGCCCAGTGCCACAGTGGTTAAGTTTGCACGTTCTGCTTCTCGGTGGTGTGGGATTCACCGGTTTGGATCTGGGTGCAGACATGGCACCACTTGGCAAAAACCATGCTGTCGTAGGTGTCCCACGTATAAAGTAGAGGAAGATGGGCATGGATGTTAGCTCACGGCCAGTCTTCCTCAGCAAAAAGAGGAGGATTGGCAGAAGTTAACTCAGGGCTAATCTTCCTCAAAAAAAAAAAAAAAAAAATCAATATTCTTTACTGTATTAACAGAGCAAAGGTAAAAAAATTATATATTCAAAAATTTGATAAAATTCAACATCCATTCATGATTTTTAAAAATCTTAATCTTCCCAAATAAAAGAAACTTACAACAAAATCCTACATAATGGTGTAAAATGGAAAGGATCCTTTTTACAATCACAACCAAGACTAGAGTACCCAGTATCACTACTTCTATTCAACATCGTACTAGAGGGGCTTAACCAGCTCAATAAGCTAAGAAAAATGAAATACAAGATACGGGATTAGAAAGGAAGAACACCTCAAAAAATCTGTAGATAAATTCTCATGAATGTAGTAAAGTTGTTGGTTAGAAAACCAATATACGAAAGTCAATTGCATTTCTATATATAACAAACATAGAATTAATTTTTAAAAAAATATCATTTATATAGCCTAAAAAATGAGTTACCTGTGAATAAATCTAACCAAAGATTTGTAAGACTCAGAAAAAATTACAAATCTTTTTTGAAAGACATTAAAGAATACCTAAATAGATGGAGAAATACACTGTGAAACTGAATATGAAGGTTCAACATTTTAAAGACATCAAATTCTCCCTAAATCAATCTACAGATTCAATGCAATTCCAAAAATCTTAATAAGTTCTAAAAAATTTTTGCGTAATTTGATAAGATGATTCTGAAATTTATATAGCAGAGCAAAAGGCCAAAAGAGCCAAAAGTCCTTAAAATGAAAAAGCTAGAAATCAAGAACTATGAAAACTCTAATGTAATGTAATAAACGATAGGAAATGAATGGAAAGCCCAGAACTAGATCCAAACATTTATGGGATTTTTGACTTACGATGGAGCTGGCACTATACATCAGTGGGGAAAAGATGTACTTTTCAATCAACCAGAATGGAAACAATTGGTTATCCGATCTAAAAAAATTAAAATGCATTCTCTGCTCCACACCGTACACAAAACTCAACCTCAAATGGAGTAAAACTCAAATATGAAAGGTAAAATTATAAAAGTTTTAGAAGACAATATATTCAAGAATATTTTTATGACTTCAAGGTTAGTAAAAATTTCTTAAGCTAGATATAAACTATAGAGACCAAACCCATAAAGGAAAATTTAATTTGATACTAAATTTAAAAATATCGAATTATCAAAAGGTACGATAGGGAAAAAAAGACAAGTCAAACTGGGAGAAGATATTTTTATAACACAAGTCATGTGATCAGTATCCTAATCATATTTTTAAAAGTCTTACAAATCAGTAAGAAAAGAACAAACAAACTGATAGAAAAGTGAGTGAAAGATGTAAACAGGCCTTCATGGGAGATGAAAGCTGAATGGTCAATAAACATATTTTTAAAAATTCTTAACCTCATTAGTAACTATGGAAATGAAAATTCAAATCACAATGAGATAACACTTCATACTCATCAGATTGGCAAAAATTAAAAAGTCTGATAATATCCATATTGGCAATAATATAGAAAAACCAGAACTCTTATAGAATGTTGATGAGAATGTAAATTGAAACAATTCCTTTGGAAAATAATTTGGCATTATTATAGGTGAAGTTGCACGTACTCTGCCAGCAATTCCATGCCTAGACACACTCACACACCAGGAGAATATATTAAAACGTTTATAATAACATTGTTCATATTGGAGAAAAAACTGGAAACAACCCAAATGTATATCAATAATACAATCCACTAGCTTTACAGTAAAATACTATATAGCAACAAAAATGAGTAAACTAGAGTTACACACAACATCATGGATATACTTTCTAGAGAAAAATTCAAGTAGCAGAATAATATATACATTATGATTTCACGTTTGTAAAGTTTTAAAATGTAAAATTTGCTAATATATTTCTTAAACTTTTTATTATGAAAACTCTCAAACATACGCAAGGTAGAGACATTGTATCATGAACCCTCATGCACACGTCACTTAGCTTCAACAAACGGCACATGTGTTTCTTCTATATTTCTCCCTTCTCCCCATCTTGAATTATTTTAATGTAAATCCAGGACTTTGTGTCATTTCACCTGTAAACATTTCTGTACCAATATTGTTTAGCAACATAAGAATATGTTGTTAAACTATGAAGAAAAACTGTCAAGAAAAATTTGGAGAGAAAACAAGATTTGAGCTAATGGTTTCCTTTGAGTGGGGAAGAAGAGACAGGATCAAGAAGACACTAGACTTAAAAATAATGGTAATATGGGTAAGATGTTTGTGCTATTATTCTAATACCATACATATATTTATAAATATTTTTCAGTATCTATTCAAAACATATCTAAAAAACAATTCAGTCTGGTGATCCTTGTCCCCTGTGGGAGTATATATGGGGAGGTTGAGAGACTGATTAAGGAAGATTGGCAGGCAAATGACAGGGACTTCTATTGAGCCCCTTGGAGAGCTTGACTTGTAGCCTCTGGAGTTTGTGGGGGTACAGAGACTTATACCCAACACTTGCCTCAAAAACTTTTAAGGTAAAAGGATATTTAGCATTACCCTCTTAAGAGGGAAGAACAGGAGAGAGAACTTCAGTGGAAGCAGCCTACATTTCCAAAGTTTGCAAGGGTGAAGATGTGGGTTTTCCCATGGGCCAAGTGGATACCACAGAGATTAGCCTGGTTCTCCATCGCAAAACAGATCCCACCCCAAAATACTACCTGCTAGAGTCTGTGAGGCATGTGCTGTTGGAATAAAGACTGAGGAGCAGATGCTAATATATTAACTAGAGATTGCAACATCTGAGTCAAGGAACAAGACAGAGGACAGTCCCTCCAGGTGAAGAGGTCTGTGAAGAAATTGCAAACGTTCTCAGCACAGAAACAAACAGCAGTTTGTTAAAACACAGGTGTCTGGGCCTCACCCCCAGAGATCCTGATTCAGTAGGGTCAAGTCAGAACCTGTAAATGTGCATATCCACCAAGGTTCCAGGTGATGCTGACCTGCTGGTCCAGGGATCCCCTTTGAGGAGCCTTTGCTAGGAGGCTCTCAAAATCTAGCATCTGCCCCACTCTCTGGATTGATCTCAAACCATTTCCTCCTCACTATTTATGTTCTGGTGGCATCATTTCCTTCAGTTCCTTAAAGTCAACAACTGTCTTGCTGCCTCGAGGGCTTCAAATTTGCTATTCTCTCATCCTGCAACACTTTTCCCCAAACCTCGCTTTGCTGGGCTAACTCTAGTCAACTTTTTTTTTTCTTTTTTAAAGATTTTATTTTTTCCTTTTTCTCCCCAAAGCCCCCCAGTACACAGTTTTATATTCTTCGTTGTGGGTCCTTCTAGTTGTAGCATGTGGGATGCTGCCTCAGCGTGGTTTGATGAGCAGTGCCATGTCCGTGCCCAGGATTCGAACCAACGAAACACTGGGCCGCCTGCAGCGGAGCGCACAGACTTAACCACTCGGCCACGGGGCCAGCCCCTCTAGTCAACTTTTATGTCTCAGCTTATGTATCACTTTTCAGGAAAACCTTCCCCAACCTACTAGCAAAGGTTGGTCCTTTTGCCATATGCACCCTCCTTTATAACATTTATCACAATTGTAATTATCTAATCATTTGTGGAATTTTTGTTTATTGTCTGTGTTCCTTACTAGACTCTAAGCTTCAGGAAGGCAGGGAATTTTTTTTGTTCAATGCTTTAATCTTAGTGCCTATAACAGTTCATGGCACGTAACAGGCACTTAACATTTGTTGGATGAATGAATGAATAACAATATCTAGATTTTTCCCAAAAGGTATAAGAAAAAGCCTCTAAATAACATAATATTTAAAAATATTTGTATTTCACATTATATATCATATATAATTATTTATAATAATATTTTTAAAATTCCCCTATACCATTTAAAATATCCTTCACCTTTATAAATAATTTATTTCCTTTTTATCTCCTCAGCACACCACTCACAGGCAAATGTCCAGAGGTCGCAATAGCAAAAGTTAACAGCCAAAGCAGGCATTGACATCTATAAAAGGTAAATTTGTCCTGCTTCAGAAGGTTGTGTACAAGCAAACGTACTTAATGTGACCCAGCTGTACATTCCGGGGAAAAGAATTTGGAGTCAGGACACAAAAAGGGATCACGGCCATTTGCTGTGAATTCCTGCAGACTCTTTCATCTGTGGGTAATGCATGAACGTATTTCATTTTCTAAGGCAACTCCTCCAATGAAGCTATGTCCGAGATAAACAAGCTTTCAAAAATACTGGTGCCAACCCTACAAAACAATTTCTACCCCAAAACTTGGAAATCAACAAATACATGCAAAAATGATTTTTCAATTTGCTGGACTAGGGTTACAAGAACATGGATCAAATACTGATTGCACTCAGGAGCAGAGATACAAGGTTAAATTTCAGTTGCCAGGTATACTTATCATTTTTCTTGCAAAAATTGCAAAAAGGATAATTTTCTTATTGATTGTGATGTTCCTATATGGCAAACCAAAATGTCTCATTACTATTTTAATGCATTTTCAAAGGAATCCTTTGAATCAAAATCTGCGCTCTGGGGTTCTATACAGGTGCCTTAGGAGTTTCAGTGGTGAGCAAGCAGGTAGGGCTGCAGTCTCCCTCCATCCCAACTCTCTTTAATCCCCAAAACACTAATTTTATCTTTAAAAAATGTGTATGTAAAGTATACATTGGGGTAACATATATCAGATTTATTGTGGGGAGAAAAATGGGAGGAGGAGTTACCACTAAAAGAAGGTTGGAAAATACTACTGCCAATCTAGCACTACTGGAAGTTAGCTCCAATTGTTACCTGTAAATATAGTCTCTTTGTAATTACAAAGATATTGTGTCCAGACTTCCCCATGTCCAGGTCATTCCTTGGAATGTCTCCAGTTCCACTACCCTCTCGTTTGACCTTCAGTCAGCCTATTGGATATGGTCCCTCCATTTTTTCAGACTCAAATCATCAACCTCCATAAATCAGCCACCTCTTCCACTTTCTCAGTCCTTGCCAGTGACCCCATTGTTTTCTCAGGTTCCCAGCTTCAAACTTGTGGAGTAAATTTTTTACTCATCCTCCTTATCTAGTCAATCACCAAGTTCGGCTTGACTTCTTTTTTTCTAAATATTACTCCCTCACTTCTTTTCTCTGCTTTTCCACAGCCCCCACCACAGTCTGATCAGAGAACTGATGCCTGGGATACCTTCCACAGCTTCATAAATGGCCTCATGGCTCCTTTCTTTTCGAGTCTGAGTCATTATTCCAGACCAATTCTACATACATGCTTCCTTTCATCGTCATCTCTCCCTACCCACAATCTTAAGTGGTTTCTAGTTGGTTTTGAAACCAAGTTTGAACTATTCTGCTTTGCTTTCAAGGCTCTTCAAAATCATCTGGCTCTACTCTCCTTTCAAATTAGGTCAGTCTCCTTCCTGTCAGATAGAAATATTACTATTCCAGCATCTGTGCCTTTATATAAACATATTGAGTTGACCTGGCCAAAAAGGACCCATCCCTCTACCTACTTCTTCAGTCTTTTCTCTCATCTTTGCTCATCTGGTGCCCCGTGTTCTTCATATAGCCAACTACTTGCAGTTCCCTGAAAACACTTGTCTCTGGGCCTTTGTGCTTGCTTTCTTCATCCACCATTGGTCTCCTCAAATTAAAGAGGCATCTCCTGTGTTAATGCTTCCTCTATCCTGCACTTCAGGCAAAGTAATCACGTCTTCCTTTGAGCTGCCATTGCATCCTATACATACTTCTGCTGTAGCCCTTATTACACAATATTGCAATGTTTCGATTATGTGTCTGTCTGATTGCTCTGTTAGATTGTCAGCTATCCTTTCAGAATAGTTTTAGACTTGGTTTCAAAACAACGTCCCTGACTCCAATAGCTCACAATTGCTTTGTACTCCTGGTGAGTCACTTTAGTAACTCAGTAGGTATTTGTTGAATGAATGAATGAATAAATGAGTAAATTTCTATATAAATCCTTCTCGATCTTGAAGCTTCAACTAAACCCCCGCATGTATCTGAAGCCTTCTTTGACCTTTCTAGTTCTCCATCCCTTCTCTAAAGCTTGATAGCTCTTATGGTTTGTACTATAAAAATTAGGAAATTTTCCTCAATTGAATTGTAAGCTCCTTGAAGGGCAGGGACACATCTTATATTTATATTGTTTCTGTCACTGCATTAAGCTCACAGTAAAACTAAATAAATATTTCCTTTCTGATTAGAGTTGTGTGAATTCTGTGCTTGGAAAAATGACAGCTAATAGTCTACCTGGAAAATTCCAAATTTTTTCTTAATATAACTGTAGTCATGAAATTAAGTACTATTAACTCAGAAAATATTTAGTAAATACTGCTAATTTCTTGGCACCAAACTAGTGGTTGGGATACAGGCATGAATTCTATCAGTAAAGAAATTCTTCCCAGGTAAAATTAGTGTGGCTACATGGAAGCTATATACATTTTTTCACTTTCAAATTTGTAAATTTATATTTGGTTGACTCAGTAGTTTTTGAGTGACTACCAGATTACTTTGTTTTTTGGGGGTAATGGGTACCTTACAGCTCTTCCTGGCTGATTTTTCTGACGGCAGCACTAAATTCTTTTTTGTATTTGAGATTGTTGAGGTCAAGAAACAGGGAGAATGAATCCTGGATGATCTGGTCTAATTTTGTTTGGCCCAATCTGTGTCCAGAAATTAGTGAGTTGGACAAGGCTACTCTAAGTAAGTCATGTATGTACCACAACTTGAGTGCTCACCAGCTTACTTAGACTGACCAGATGCCACTGAGTGCTACTCATTACGGTGCTGTGATTACGTCTCATCAGAATTACTGACCAGAGTCTCAGGAAGTGTCATCAGGCATCCTTAGTGTTGAAGGGTAGACACTGCCCTGGATTGTTCAGTTCCAACTCTTTACCATATCTTAGGCCAACTCTCTCACTCCTGATTTAAATCTAAGTTGAGTTTCTTGTTTCTTTATGCATTAATTTACTCAGTGTTTCTTAGTGACTACTATGGGCCAGAAGCTGTGATTGGTGTTCAAGATAGAAAGGTAAAATGACAGAACCCTTGCCCTCATGGAGGTCATTGGGATAAACAGATAGTAAAATGTATATGCCATTGTAGAAATAATATTTTATATTGCCTTATATTGCCTTTGAAAAGCAAAATTCAATATGTGAATATGTTTTTGGATTAGAATCCATTGAATCAATATGCATATATAAATTACAATATTATGAATACCATTACAGTCCAATAATATGAACATTCTGTAAGAAAAAGATGAGGCTCTGCTTACATACCTAGAGTAAATGTTAAATAGTAATGAAGTCATATTCTAGTAGTAATTCGGTGGTTAGGGAGGAAAAGTAACTCATGTTTTGTCAGGTTTGTTTTTTTTTTTTTGAGGACGATTAGCCCTGAGGTAACATCCGTGCCCATCCTCCTCTACTTTATATGTGGGACGCCTACCACAGCATGGCTTGACAAACAGTACATAGGTCCACACCCAGGAATCAGCAATCCCCAGGTCGCTGAAGCAGAAGATGTGAACTTAACGGCTGTGCCACCAGGCCAGACCTGAAAAGTAACACTTACGGGACTCTAAGTACCAGTTATTCTCTACGAAAGTAATACACTTCATGCACATTATTCACATATTATTACATTATAATATTAGAAGTAGCAAATGTCACTCTGAGGCTAAGGCTGGATCCAGGTTTTGTGGGGCCTAAATCTCATAAATGTGGAAGGGCCCCTTGAAAAAATAAAATAACATTAGAACGCAAAATTAGGTGTAACCTATGCAAATGAGGAGGCTTGAAGCTTCACAGAAAAGCTGACTGGTAGGCACAGAAAAGATGAATATCCACTCTACTCAACAGTCACATTAGGGGAAGATTGAGCATTAGAGAGAATAGTGTTCATTAAATGAATCTCAAGAAGTTTACAATAAATACATGTAAAATGAAGCTTTAAGTTGACCTTAGTCACAGCCTTATTCTATTTTTATTTCTATCAGCCTGTATTCTATTATTTTGCTTTCTCTAAAATTAAAAATATACCCCAGGTATTCATTGAATAAAATCATAAATATTTTCTTTTTTTTAAACTACAAGCTGTAGACCTGTGCTAATACCATAGTCATTAGCCACACGTGGCACTGGGCACTTGAAATGTGGCTACTGAGGAACTGTGCAACTGAGGAACTGAATTTTAAATTATATTTAATTTTAATGAAATTAAATTTAAAAACTGATACCCAGCTCAGTTACTACAAAATTTTTAAGTACCTTTGGAACAACTTGGGTATGTCAATCTACTTTTTCAACTACAAATCTTTTGAAATCTAAATGCAAATTAAGTATTTCCTAGGAAAATTTAGCATGCAACTGGAATGTGCTGTACATATAGAATTCACACTGGATTTTGAAGCCCTGGTATGCAAAATAGAATGTAAACTATCTTATTAATAATTTTTATATTGATTACATGTTGAAATGATAATATTTTTAATATATTGGTTAAATAATATATATTTTAAAAATTGAATTCACCCCGTTCTTTTTACTTTCAAAAATGTGGTTATCGGAAAATTTTAAATAGTACATATGGTTAATAGTATATTTCTGTTGGACAGTCTGCTTTAAACTCTGACTGTTTTTCTCAAAGGGAATGTACAATTTTTGACACCACATACTTAAAAGGTAAACTTGGGGGGATCATGGTAGATGGAAAGCAATTACCGAACGACACTAATGGGACAATTTTACCTTACTTGAGGTGGTGGAATTCCTACCACTATGCAATCCAACTGTACTCTGGTTCCTTCTGGAACTTCTCTGCTCCGTAACTTTTGAGTGAACCGCGGAGGTTGCCCCAGAGGCTCTTCATAGTACAAAGATGAAGGTGAAGACCCTGGGGTGGTGTCTCCACCAGCTGCCTCACTGGCAGACTGCTCAGCTTCTCGCCTCTTCGCTTCCTGCTGCTCAAGAGCATGATTCACTTCATTATCCCTAGTATCTGTAGGGATAGGGATGGGAACAGAAGATCTTTCTCGTCTTTCTGATAGATCTGAGAAACTGGAGCTGTTTTCCTGCATAACTTTATTTTGAGATTCCAATTTACTCTTGTGGTTTTTGCAGGCACGAGGTCTAATCCTTTTGGAGCTATGGGCTTTGAAAAGGGAGGACAGCTCTTCAATGAAATCGGCAGCCTTATTTAAGAATACTTTCTTGGACTGGGTTTCAGAACTATACTGTGGCCTTTTTGTCTCCTGGGGGCTCTCTTTAGAGCTGGTAGCACTTCGAGAGTTATCCTGGCAGAAGTTAGAGTCAAAACTTGATTTTGGTGAGTGCTTCATCGGATCAGAAGAAAGATGTTTTCTAATTTGAGCTTCATCTGCTTTCTCCAAAGGGTCGTGATTGATGGCCAATCTTGCCAGATTGACACTTTCATCCAATTCTTCTTGGCTCAGAAAGGCTGAAAGATCTGGAAGGTCATCTTGGCCTCCTCCTTCGGCAGCTCCAGAAGGACTGCCAAAATGGAAAGGGTTGGAGGAAGGTTCTGCTCGACTCCTCTCATTGTTTCCCCGATGTCTAGTTTCTGCTAAATAGCTCTCTCTCAGAAGCTGAGAAATGGAAGTAGAAGCTTCCATGCTGTCGTCTTGCATGCTGTCACAAAATATGTTAACAGAAAGTTTAGATTATTTCTAGAGAATACTAAGTCTATGTTTATTATAGATTATGGATTCTTAAGGACTTAAAGCTTGAAATAAAAAATTGTCCAATTTTGATACTTTTACAAAATTTACTTTAAAGACTTAAAGCTTATTCTCAAAATGTAAAATGAAGAGGAATTGAGTGAGAGTTGCCTGAAATTGAAAGTAAAAGCATGAGTGACTATCATTTTATTAAATTCTTTAAATACAAGTTCAATTGTGAAAGCTGTACTGTAACTATAGTGACATTAAATACAATTTCTAAACATAATTTTGAAAATATCTATGGAGGGCTTTTAGTTATAAAGTGCTTTCACACACAGGGATTTGCTCTCCATCCTTTCCTCTTTACCTTGAATGTAATTAAAAGATATTGACAACATAGTCTCATCTAGTTACTAAAAATATAAACTTGGTCTAGCTCATGAAAATAAATAATGCTTTTGTTTTTTGACTAGAAACAAGTTGTTCAAATTTAGTGTTGTTTATAGCCTCAACTTGCCTTTGAAAACGATAATGATTTAGCCTTTTCAAATAAAGTATGTTAATTTAATTTCTACAAAGATGTGAGCGAAGCCCAGGTTTTTAAAAATCTCTTATGTTAACATTGGTGAAGAGGAGATGCGGGAGACAAGGAAATGGGTGCAAGACAGGACACTTTTCACTTTATGTCCTTTCCTGACTTTTGAAATTTAATTATATGAGTATATTACCTATTTGAAAAATAAATAATTTTTAAAGTCTTAAGAAAATAGTACAATAACTTTGGTTCAAATTCCCCTGGACTAGAAATTTTGGTAATGCAAACCAATTTTATATTATTAATATTAGATCAATTTATTCATTCACACATTTACTAGAGGGATGGCAAACTTGTGGCCCATGGGTTGTTACCCCCTCTCTCTCCTCCTTCAAAAAGGCAGCTAACTGATTATAGTACTCTTCTCATTGACTTTGACTTTCTTAACACTTCACTTAACACTTTACTCCTTCAGTCACCACCAATCAATCAGAGATGGTAACGGAGCTGAAGACTATTTGCCATTCTTGGCTACTATGTACTGGGCCTTGTTCTAGGAAGACAGAGAAGAAAGTAATCTCCTAAATCGTTTTCAGCTTTAAGATTCTATGACAAAATTTATTTCAGTTCACTCCTCTCCTTTCCCTTACGTATGATAGCCTCACTTGTCACAAATAAGGCTTCCTAGGAACAGCCCTAGTTCTCAAACTTTTAGAGTGCCAAGCAGACTAACCTCTAAATTGGCAAAGTAGGCAGTCACCTTGAAAGGGAAATTAGAGATGGCTAAAAGGATCACCTACAGCAAAATATTTTTCCACTTGTTTGCCACAGCATGAGATTGCCATTACCAGAGTCAATTTTTTGGGCGAAGTTTGTTGTGCTTTAAAAAGAGATTAATTGAAAACGCAAAGATATTGGATGGGTGCAAAGATTTATCTACAAAAATATTCATCATAGTATAGATGATATTAAAAATTGAAACTACTTCCAATAAATAACTAGTTAATTAAATTATGGTATATTCATTAAATAGAACTATAGGGCTACTTTAAATCTTGTAGAACAGTAAATGATATACAAAATAGTATATGAAAGTGTAATTGATATCCCTATTGAAAATTTGTCTCAGTTGTGCATTAGCTATGTGGAAGGACAGTTAAAGATATATGAAATAAGTTGCAAAATGCTATTTGAAAATATAATTAATATACTGACTGAAAATGTTTCTCCTTTGTAAATCAACTATTTCATTAGCCTGGTTTGAGTTTATATATATACATATAAATATATGAGTGTGAGGAGGAAAATTAAGTGCTTTATAAATTAGGATGGTCTTCTCTCTTTTAGTTGGACAATACTGTATATTGTGTTTTAACGTAACTTTGTCTCTAAGTCTTTATTTTAAGATGGCTTTTATCTTGAGGCAACATGGAATGAACATTGGCCTTAGAATCAGGTAGATCCGTTTTCAAATTCTGGCTTCAGGGACCGGCCCTGTGGCCGAGTGGTTAAGTTCGTGTGCTCCAGGTTTTCGCCTGTTGGGATCCTGTGCGCTGACATGGCACCGCTCATCAGGCCATGTTGAGGCGGTGTCCCACATGCCACAACTAGAAGGACCCACAACTAAAAAAATATGCAACTATGTACTGGGGGGATTTGGGGAGAACAAACAGAAAAAAAAAAAAGAAAATCGGCAACAGTTGTTAGCTCAGGTGTCAATCTTTAAAAAAAAAACAAAAATTCTGGCTTCATCTCTTAGCAGTTACGTGACTTTGAGAAAATTACTTAACTTCTCTGGGCTTTGGATTCCTCACCTATAAAACATGGATAATATCTATTTCCCAGGAGTGAGGATTAAGAACATCATGAATGCAAAGCTCTTAAAACAGAGCCAGTCACTGTAATGGGCACTCAAGTGATACTGGTGAAAAACAGCACTTAGGTAAAGGTGATGTTAATGTTGAAGAACTTTCAAAAAGCTTATATTTATGGTGGAAAATAGAAACGAAAATACCCACATGACTAATCACTGCTCTCTGCAACAGTTTTTTTCTCTTTTTTAAAGAAAAAAGCCAACGGAGATGTAAAGGTGTGCCTGTTCTGATGCTGATGAGCATTAGAAATTATTATGATAACAAAACTTTCAGGGATTTAAAATAGAGGACTTCTTTAATGTTACAATGTAACATTTACTACCTACACTTTGGAGTTAGATAGGTCTGGTTCAAATCCCAGTTCTGATGCTTCCTAGCTTACTTAACCTCTGTAAGCCTCAGTTGACTTGTCTGTAAAACAGGAATAATGACATTAGTCATCTCACAGGTTGAAGTGATGATTAAATGTGCTTGGCGTTTAGTAAAGGTTCAATAAATGGTAGTTACCGTTATTATTATGATTATTATTACATAATAACTACAGCTACACATGATGATAAGAACTGGAAATGGAACTGGTGAAATGACTTGATCCAAGGACAAACTCTGAAGAGAAATTGAACTCTAAATTTGTAGTTAATTCAGTGTTATTATATTCTATTAAAATATGTGTAGTCTCATGAATGAACTGTGCTGCCTTCAGATCTTGGTACATATTCTCTTCGCTTGGGCTGCTCCTTGTCCCCATCTCCCTTCACTACCTTACTGGGCCAAGTCCTACATCGTCTTCAGTTCTTAGCTGAGATATTGCCCTGGGATTTCTTCTTTTCTCTGGGTCGAGTACCTCTCCAATGTGCCCCTAAAGCTCACCATCCTTACCCCCAAACACAGCACTTATTACAATATATTAAATTTGCCTATTTACTTTTCTGTCTACCTCTCTTTGTTTTGTACACCATCATCTCGTACATACACAGCTCATAGAAGGTGATCAATAAATATCTGTTGAATTCTTTTGTTCGTTAGAATTTTTTGCTAAGTCTGTTATATTTATCTTTTTTTTTAATTGTGTGGTAAAGCAAGACAGATAGAAATCATATTTACAAAGAAAACTTACAGACACAAAGAAAATATATAAAAGTAACAACTTCGAGGTGACCTTCAAATGAAAACTTATTGATGGCAGATAAAATAATTGGAATTGTGCTTTGTTTTCATACTAGAAGTATAAAAGAACATCTGATTATAATCGGAAACCTGCGTTTGAATCCCAACCCCAACTCTAAATAACTTTGCTATCCTGAGCAAGTAACTTAATGTGTCTGAATCTCAATTATCCTCATCTATCAAATGGGATAATAACAGTTTCATCTCAGAGGGTTCTCAGATGAAGATGTATAAATTGTTAAACTGATAAATATTACCTAAAATAGGAAATACAAAAATGTATCACTTTCTCTTTCAAGCATTAATGTAAAAACCATCTGTTATAAAATTTGTACTTTCAAAAGCTCAAGTGCTACTATGGATAACCTAGATTTCATTTAGTCATCTAATAAATATTTATTGAGCCTCTGCTACGGGCCAGGCACCGTTCTAGGCACTGTGGATTCAGCAAGGGACAAAAGACAAATTCCCTGTCCTCATGGAGTTAACATTCTGGTGGGGAAGTTATAAATGTTAAAAAGAAAAATAAAGTAGGACAAGGTAATAGAAAATGACGGGAGCGGGAAGAAAGTGTGCTATTTTAGCTGGGAAGGTCAGACAAAGCTTCTAATGCAGTGGAGAAGTGAGCCATGTGACCCTCTGGGGGGAAGAAAGCTCCTCACTGAGGAACAAGTAAGTGTCAAGGCCAGGGGAGGTGAATGTTTGCTGTGTTTGAGTCAGGCCCGGTGTGCCGGGAGGTGAGCAAAAAAGGAGAGCAGAAGGAAAAGAAATCAGAAAAGTATAAGGCTAGACCATGTAAGGCCTTGCAGACCATGGGAAGAACACTGACTTTTATTAAATGTGTGAATGGGAAACCATTTTAAAGTTTTGAGAAGCAGATGATATGGTTATATGGTATGGTTAATCAAGACAGACATTAGTAAATCATGTAAACTAATTTGGCCACACGGAAAGCTTATTGAATGTTCTTTACTTTACTTTGCTAAATATCTTTATTTTTTCCCTAGGATTTTTCCTGTAAAGAGGATCTGCCCTAGGAACTTGCTGAAAATGTAAAAGTCTGGCTCATAAACACAAAACTTGATGCTGAAAACTTTGAGCATATTCCTCCTCATGTTAACTCAGCACCAGTCTTCTGTAGGCTCTAAGAAGACCTTGTTCTTGGAAATATCATGTGGTATAAACTCATCTTTTGGTTATAATATGAATATTTAAACTAGGGCATTGACTGGAGAATTGGCAAAACCTAATATGAAGTAACTTGGATTCAAATATAAATACTGAAGTTTCTTGGCTATAAACTTCCTTAGATACTTAAATGAGAAAGCAAATTTTGTTTCTAGGTCAGCACAAAAATAGCCTAATATTTAAAAATTATTTGTCTAGAGAGCTGGAATATGAAAAGATGAACATGTTACAGTAACTCACCTCTAAACTGAGGATGAGCAGAACCACCCTGCTTACTTCATAGGTTTGTTTGTGAAAGTACTTTAAAAATGCAGAACACTATACAAATTTAAGGTAATCCTTTTCTGCTGATGTGTAATTATTATACCTAGAATGTTCTTTAGGGGAAGAATAATTGACAAAATTAGACTTTGATCCCTCTCTTTAATGCTGGCATTGACCTGTTTGTCTTGTCTTCTATAGCCCACGATGTCACACAGGAAAAGTATCTGAATCAGTTCTTCTGGAGAAACTCTTGCTGGGCCAAGAACTAAATTCCATTACATAGGAACTAGTGCTGAAGGGTTGGGTACAGATCACGTTTTTAAAATTTGGCTGCAGATGGAATGCAGTTTGAGCTAAATCCTTCTTCATTGTTATAGTTTCCATCCTCTCACTATTACAGTGATCATCCTCATCTTAGTTTTATTGCTAGTCTATTCTTGGTGTGAGTGGCGTTAGTAATTTACTAAATTGGTATATACTTCATTATCAGAATAAGAGGTTGAGATATATAGAAACATGTCAGTAGGATTATGGAAATAATATAAGTACCACTCTCTTAATTCCTCTTTCAGTGTGAAAGAGGAAAAACAGTAGATAAAAACAAATACAGACAAATGTATATGTTAGAAGAGAATGTTGAAGTAAAGAGACAGAGCAGAGGTGATACATAGGAGAATTAGTAGGAATCTGTTTAATTAGGGACATTCCCTAAAGGGCAAGGGTTAAAGGAATGAAAAGATTTTTAGATAATGGGCCAAAGGTGAGTAAACCGTTCTTGTACTATCGTTTTAATTGAATTGGTAAAAGTAGGAAGGAAGGAAAGAAACCAAAGATTTAGTTTGAGTGGGACAAAAAGAGATTGGCTACTATGAAACATACTATGTGTGTTTTCCGGTGCAAAAGAGGATAAACATGTAGGGAAGCACTAGTGTAAAGGATACTGAAGCCAGAGCCCAAAGTTAGCATTTAATCTGAAAGATAGCAAAGAAGTAGTATAAAAGTAAATTCTACAACCCCTAGAAAGGGTAATGGAAGGCAAGCAAGAAGATTTCAGGAATCTAGGACCAAAAAGAGAGTTTAGTGGTGAGAGATTTTATATCATTCTCAACCTCTCACCATTCATGATTAACTTAGCTCTTATATAGGAAATCCCAAAGAAGAAATCCCCATTAACTCAAAGATTCATTTTAAATAAGGAAAAATTTTAACATTTTCATCCTTCTTCAGCCTCTTAACATTTGGGTCAATTTTCCTTAGGTGATTAAGGATTTGAGAAAAGATAACTTCCATAATTAAATTGACATAACATATTTGTTAGTTTGGGAGAGGAGCAAGTGCCCCAAGTAGGCTTGGGGTCTCAAGATCTAGTTCTGGTTCAAGCATTTGGTGGGAAGGCTCTGTTGGGCCCCTCCCAGAGCGTGGAGTACATTGTGATTCCAATTGGAGGTCTACGTAGCAAACAGCCTGAACAGAGTTTGTCAAGGTGACTCTGGTTATATATGAGCTCTAATAACTCTGTGGTTACTGCAGGTGAATAGTCACACCAACTTTTGCACCCACCAAAAATGTGTCTGCTGAAAATATGTTTATAAATCTCTCAACAGACCATTCTATCTGTGCTTGGTTTGTTTCCTTTAAGCAAACGCACAACGCCCTAGTAGTTTTAAAGGCTCTTTGTCAACTATGAAGCATCATAGAAGTTTTAAAAAAAATCTCCGTGGTGCTTGATTCTTCTTTATCTCTTAGAAGAGGGAAAAAGTTAAGAAAATCTTTTCTTTTTTTGTCTTGTTATATATAGGCAATAACACCACATGATAAGCAATGCCTATGTCAAATCTCAATGCCAATGAAGGAAACGAATTATTTTGGGGTTAGCAATATCATTCATCTTATATTTTCAGGTTAGTGAGCTGAGTTCATTACTCCTATTACATATAGGAATTAACTGCTGGGAAATTTAGCTATTACCTTTTCGTATACTAACACTTAGTTCATGAAAGTCCTTTTGCAAGGAAACCTGATTTACCTGCTGTCCCACTTCTTCAAAAGTAAATGTGAAAAATCATCTCTATGAATTCCAAAACACAGCCTGGATAGAACTCATTCAATTTCTTGTGTCCATGAATTGCGATTCTGAGTCCATTCCACTGAATATGTGCCTTTGTAAGCACGTTGTAATAGAAATATGTAATAAGGGCTGTATTCCAAATTATAGATAAATGGAACACTGGGGCTTTAACACATTATTACAAGTTCCAATAGCATTAGCAATAGTCTATAAGCGGGAATAGAGACAAACTTCCAGAATTTGGATAGTATCCAACTGTTTGTTTCAGAGTCCATTATTATAAGATTCTGTAATGTCTATAATTTTGTCTCCTGACAAAGTAAACATAGTGTGCATGTATTTCAAACTTCCTGGGATGGCCTTGATTTTAAACATTTCGCTTGTTGTCAAGTTACGTGTCAGATAGCACACCTTAATTTTTGTTTAAAAATGTTTGTTATAGTTATAAGTATAGACATTCTCAATTTCCTAGAAAAGGATTATGGATTTTATGTCAACTTAAGAGTGATTATTAAGGAGAGACTAAAAAGTTATGACAAATTTTTAATTTAGATGTTATAGAACTCATTCCATCATTACCAATGTGAAAGTAATTGAATCATAATTTTTTTAGAAAGAAAACTATATAGCTGTTTTGTTTCTTTCAAATTGTTTGATGCTAGTATCTTTAACAAGTATGGGTAAATATCTGCTTTGATAAGATAATAAAATTTCTCAGCACCATTACTGTAATGTTCACTTTTTGGGGATGGAAATGAAGATTAACCCATGTTCTCTTTTATTTGCTTATATGGTTTTTAGAATATAATTCAAGATGTTCATCTAATTACTGCTAATAGTGCAATGTACCAGGCCAAACACTTGCCACTGACTGTCAAGTGTCTTTCTGATGCAGCTGAAAAGGGAGGGGAAGAGAGAGAGTGAGAGAACGAGTAAGCGAGAGAGCGAGAGAGAGAGAAAGGAGAAAGAAAGAGCAATGTCCTTTGAGCAAGACTTTTTGCAGCTGTTGTGTACATTAATCCAGGGAGCAGATCGCCCAACACTAAATATAGCAAGCATATCCTTTTACATGATAAAAAAATTTAAAATGAAAGTCTTTAACTATGGAGTCATATTATTTTAGATTTGATTTCCTTTAAAAAGGAAATAGGCATTGCATACATATTTTTTATACAGACACCATTGTTTTAATAAATGAATGTGTGGAAAATGCCAATGATATATGCAACACGTTACAACCTCCTCTATTGAGATATTTTTCCTTAGGACCTAAGTAGGCTGTGATCTCTGTGAGAATCATCAATCCCCTCCAAAATCTTTACATGTAGCAAACTTCATTTTTCACGTAATTTTGTATCCCATCATACATAATTAGAAAGTTATCCTAGGTTTCACTCGGAACAACAGTAATTAGGTCTCTGAAATATCCCTTTTCCCATTGTCAGTGCCCTGTTATCAAAACACACTTGAGAACTTCAATCTGGATATTACCTTTCTTTTTTTAGTTGACCCGGATGAGGATGTTCAGCTCAGGCACTCCACTGTGATGATAATATCCGAGGAGAACTTTCAGATGAAAGCACAGGAGAAAAAGAGAATTCTTCACGCCCTTGGAAATAGACAGTGGCCGTCCATAGAGAGTGAGGAGTTAACCTCAGCTTCAGTGAAGATGGCTGTAAGAAGCTGGACAACCTGTCACCACCGGAGCCAGAGCATTTGTCAGCTCGCAGGTCCCAAGTTATTTTGAGCTGTATAAACCATGTGCCTGTGAAACATTCCACCTGATTGGACAGGAGAAAACTGAGCAAAGGGATTCCACAGCAGGACAGCACCTATGGGCAGTCAGGGTCAATCGGTTTTTCTACCTATAGAATTTCACTTATAGCTAGAGGCCCAAGTTGTTTATTGATTTATGTTTGAAATTAATATTAAATTCATTACACCACATTCCATCTGTCAAAGAAAATGGCATTATTTTTAAAATATATTAAAATTAATTTTTAAGGGCCTTAATTTTAATTAATGGGAAATTGACTCACTTAATCACTGATATGTTTTAGGAAAGTTAACTATAAAAAGCCGATATGAAGCTGAGGTCTAATATTTTAAAGCTGAGACTTTTTTGAACGGTTTTTCCAAGGGCTAAGCAAAAGTAGAGCAGATAACTAACATTAAAAGTTGTTAATTAAAGATCACAGAAAAAAATGGAGAAGAAAAAACCAGTAGCCTGAGAATAAACCAGTAACAAATTAATTTGAACAAACGTCTTCAGAAAAAACCTAATCAGATACTGTTTGAAAGTCAAAATTACTACATAGCATAATATAATACAACTCCTATTCATGTATTACTACCTGGAATAACTTTATATATGTTATTGAGAAAAAGTCTATGCCAGATGTCTTCTTTCCCAAGCATTAACAATCAATAAAAAAGAATCCTTAACCAAACCAACATCTTCTCAAAAATCTACTCTGTCAAAGTATAGCTTCTTTGATAGTAATTTCATACATTTTCAGAATGTGAATTTGGAAAAAAAGTTAACCCCACTTAAGTACAGTGTAAATGTGCTATAACATTATTAATCTTGGGAGAAGCCTAGGTTTTGAAAATTCAGATAAATGCCATTGGTTATTTTTTAAAGGATCTTTCTTGGATCTGGATAGCGTGAAATGCATTGGCTTAAATTTAGCTTTCTTACTTAAATCACAACAGCTTGTAGTAGTTCTTCCCATTCATTCATTCGACAAATATTTACCTAATGCCTACTATGTCCCAGGTATTGGAGATAAAGCAGTGCACAGAATGTACCGGAATCCTGACCTCATGGAATTTACTGAGAGATCTTTTTACCCTTTTCAGTAATCTTGAGACTCTCTATAGAATATTGAATAAGTATAAAATTTCTTTGTTTATTGTGGTCACATCAGAGGTTTCACTATGACTTTTTTTATGGAACTTTGTATTTATAGGGCAAAATGAAAAAGAGAATTGAAGAAAACTTTTAAATAATCCAAGTCAGAAGAACTATTACTGAGGAGGGAAAAACGGTACAAGAAGAACAGAATTACGAGGATAAGTCATTTTCACTACTGCAGTATCTAGATCTTCAACGTACAGGTTCACTTGCTCTCTGACCTAATCATGTGCTGCTATTAACCTCAAGACTACTTAATTGTGTTTCTGCATTTTCTATTTATACAGATGCTCCAACAATTTCTTTTTATTTGAAGAGAGGATCTTCCCCCGACTATCCCACTCAGATCTTGAGGCATAATCATGTAAGTGGGGCTGGGTCTCGGGTGGGGATGTGGGAAGGTGGAACCTCTATTTCGGGTAGCAACTAGATGTGCAACAATTTGATTTTCCAAAGGGAAAGGCTTACACGCACTGTAAGTGAACACATTTCTACTTCCCTGCGAACTGTGCCGTGATAAGCTGAAAGGTAAAACAGAGTTGGTTGGTCAGTGGAATTAGAAAAGAATTAAAATAGAGTTAAAGTGCAGAAAAGAGTTATAGAAGAAAGACAAAGAATTTTTGAATAGCAGTAATCTTTCTCTTCTCATTTTTACTGTAACATTTTCAAATACAGATAGTGTACAAAGTTTTTGAGCTCTTTGAAAAAAAGCTGGTTATAAATATTTTAAATACATAATATTCAGCAACTGTGGCTATCACACTTACAATACATCAAACTTATATTCTAGATTCTAGTTTTTTAAAATTAGTTTCTCCTCCCAAGTAACAAATCCTTTACCCTGTATATCATCACAGTAATTGTACAAACATTATACCACAAATCTACTGGTTCAGATTTTACCAGTTTATTGGTAGAAAGAATAATTTTTAAAACTTAAAAAAAATCCAACATAGTTAAAAACAAATTTGAAAGGTGACAAATAAATACAAGCTTACGTGTTTTAAACCTTCCCCATAAAATAGAGTGGCTCACCAAACACATGTGTTTATTGTGGTTTGAACATGATCCTGCGCTTGCCTTCAGCTGTTTTCTTAATTCAGCCACTCAGCTACAGAAACAATTTACTCACATTGAGATGATCCACGGGAATGTCAAAGAATCTAGAAGATCTATGGCAGAGGAAGTCTTCACTTGGAGGATAAGCATGAGAGAATTTCTGTGCTTATAAAATTTTTGTATTTGCTATTTTTCCATATTGCTATAAATTTTAATTCTTTAAAAGAAATTGCTCATATATACCAAAGTTTTAGTAAACTTTGCTTAAAGTTCACAGACTTATATTTAGCTAACCCCCTCCAGGATCAGATGAAATAAAACCCCTCTATGTCTTATTTTTAAAGAACAGAGACATCTACGTATTTTCTAACTTTTGTTAATGGGAAAAATACTCACACCAGAGACAAGTTCTTGACCATCCAAAACAATATATGTATAGTGGATTATAAAGGGTCTGATACAATGTAATTGAGAAATATAATTAAATCCTTAAGAAATTTCTTTTTCGTCTAAAATAGTTTTGAAAACTCTTGCTTAAAACTAGAACTAAAAATATTTAAATAGCTATAAGTTTAAAACCTATTTAGTTTTAAAAACTAAAAACATTTTTAAAAAATACAAACGGAATACCCATTTTAAAATATTATCTTGAAAAGTAAACTTGTGGTTACCTGTCTTAGGAGAAGCACCATTCCTATATCAATCAACCAGGATCATCCAAAGTCCAAATCTCACTGCCTAACTTGTGTCTGCCACAAAAGTAGCACGAAGGAAACATGATACTGCCCCGCCAGAGTAATGATGGGTATTTACAGGGTTCCAGGCAGATCCAGGGGCAGTCATTTAGAACAGATTGCTCTTTCAGATCAGCTTTAATAACTCAGTCTGCACGATGTTCTTAGCCTGGAGGGATGATGGGGGTGGATAATGACTAAGATGACTAGGGAAACAGACTTTCTTTTTTTTTTTTTTTTTTTTTTTAAACAAAGGCCCTGCTTTACAGCATTTTCCTTTTTTTTAAAAAAAAGGATTTTATTTTTCCTTTTCTCCCCAAAGCCCCCTGGTACATAGTTGTGTATTTTTAGTTGTGGGTCCTTCTAGGTGTGGCCTGTGCGGCGCCGCCTCAGCATGACCTGAGGAGAGGTGCCACATCCGTGCCCAAGATTCGAACCGCCAAACCCTGGGCTGCTGAAACTGAGTGCACAAACTTAACCACTCGACCACGGGGCTGGCTGGCCCTGGGAAACAGACTTTCTTAATCTCTCCTTAGACTAGACGAAAAGGATAATATTGATGAAATTTTAAAAGATAAAGCATAAGGAACTCACAAAATATCCATACACAGGATGCATATGACATGTGTAAATATCTGTATTTGACATAAAACTGAGAATGTGGTCAATACATTTATTAAAGTAAATATGGGAAAGCAATAAATTATTATAATACTTAATGTGTGCTCCCTCAACTTTAGGTTAATTAGATTAAGGCTTTACTATGTGGTTTCTGTGAAAACACAATAAGGCTTCCTTTGTGCTTTTGATATGGAGGACATGTTAAAGTTTATGCTTTTCAAAAAGTATTATTTCCAAGAAGAAAATCTGTTCCCAGAATTTTTTAAAGAGCATCTGTGATTGACGGTAAGTTACTGAAGAACCCAAACAATTAGTGTCAAGTACAGTATGTAATCCTGAGGTGTGCAGTTAATCTCCACTTCTCACCACATTAATATAATGATTATATTAACACGCCTATAAATATATCATCCCAGTAGAAATGTTAACATTCCTTAGCTATGTGCTAGGCACTGAGCTGAGCTCTGTAAAGATATTGTGCTTTATTTTATGCATTCCTTCAACAATCTATGAAGCAGGTACTGTCGTAATTTTCATTTTACACAAGGGAACCTGGGGTTTAGAAGAGGTTAAATACTTGCCCAAGGTCACACGACAAGTGAGTGACTGAGCCAGGATCAAACCTAAGGTTGACACTAAGTCTGTGCTTGTAACCACTGCAAATATTTAAATGTTCACATTTCTAAAGTAACCATGAAAAAAAAAGGGTAAAAATGAATATAAAACATACTCTTTTAGTAAGTATTTTAAAGGAATGCCATGTAGAATTTTAAGTTTATAATTTTGCTGACTCAAACCAACCCTGAAATTCTTTCGTATGACTAAAAAGACAAAAGGAAGAGAAAATATAGAAGGAGAAAAGCAAATGCTTTCTGATAGACACTGTCTGCGATCTGTCAAGCTGAGAACCTGAATGGATATGTATATGGAAACATTAGGCATTGATGCTGAAAGGTAGGGCACTGGAGGGCGGTCTGGATGCTTTGACAGACCTATTTTTTTGTTTCTATTTATGATAGTCATTTTGCTGAGACAATTTAAGAGCTTTGTTCTTTTGAAAGTAAATGTAAATGCTTTGGCGTTATTTCTCAGCACATCAACATGGGTCAATAAATTTTTTGCAAGTTAGGGGTAGGAAAATAACAGTTGGAATATTCTCTCTTCATAACGTTAGCACTGGATATCTTAAATGCCAGTATGCCAGGCTCTGGGTGATTCCACTCACATTCTATTTTTGGGCAGCATGGACATCTCAGAAAGCTGAAAACAAAGTTCAGTGTTCTCACGCATGACCCATATAATCACACTAGCAATAATGATGTGAAGGAAAGGATATGGGAATTAACACTTTTTCCCAGTGTACTCTAGGCTGGGAACAGCCTAAGTTATCTCTTATTTAATACTCACAGCAACCCTGGGAGGTATTGCTATTTGCACATTACAAGGAGGAAGCTAAGGCTTAAAGTTTAGCTTTCCCAAACATACCCAACCAGCAAGCTGCATAGCTGGGTGAATTCAAACATAGGCCTTTTAGTTTAAAGTGTATTCTCTTTTTGTTGGCCCCCATTGCCTTCTCATGAAGAGCAATTATGCAGGTTAGTTAAAAAATTGGAACTTACCCAAAGGAGGAAATTCACCATTATTTTCATATGTGTGGATGGGCAAAGAGTTATTAAAGCGATTGCTTTGATTTAAGGGACTTGGTGTTTAACAGAAGCAAGAAGAGAACAGAAAAACAGGATATGACTGAGTCTAGGGCTGCTTTCTCAAAGGAGACTCAGTACAATTAGTTGACTGAAATGGCAAGGGCTGACACACGTTTCTGAGAATTTATCATCTTATCACATGACATTTATCATGAAATTAGTAAATGTTGAATGGAAGCAACTTGTTGCCAAGGTGGGAATAGTACAAAGGAAGAGTTTGGGAAATAAAAACCACGGAAAATTTAAGGAGAATTTGTATTTTATATCTCTATCCAAGTTCACATTTTTATTTTCTTATGGATCTATCCATTTGGTGTTTTCTCGCTTTAGCAAACTTTTTATCAAATAAAGACAGCAAACTTTAACGTAGGAAGACTTGGAAAACCCTTTTTGTTTTGCCTTTTCATTCATTCTGCTCATCATCCAATTGCACTTCATTCCAAACTGAGAACGGATGAGTTAAAACCTAAACAAAGTCTCCTGTTAATATCTTAGAGATCCTCTCCTTTCATCTTCAAGCCTAGACAATAAGCTTTAATTCAAAATGTAGGTAGTAATGTCAATAAAAGGGGTAAGTAAACATACAATGTCACAGAGAAGTTACACACAAGAATTTACCACAGTGTAAACTGAGCTGGGGATAAATCTATTTGCAGACAGTCCACTGGACTGGCAACATTGTGCGAATTACAACAAAGAATAAGAAAAGTCTTGGTTTAATCAGAAATGTCATCATTTTGATCCAATAAATTATAAACAACCTTTCTGATCTTACCTGCCACTCTTCTATACAAATTCTTGTCTCGAAAAGTTCCACCAAAATTCGCTTGCCTTCTCTTTCCTCCCCGCCTTTGTTCACTGTTTCTTCCAATTATTATGTAATTAAACAACTAGTGGTTGCAACATTTCTTATATTGCTGAATTAAACTAATTTTTCATTTATGTATTATGCTTTATCTGTTTAACTAGATCAACTCCTTGAGAATCAGAGCCATAAAAAACAATTCTTTATAGGCTACCCACTTACAACCTCAAGGCACGGCACAAAGCAGACACTTAATAAATATTTGTCCATAGCGTGCCATAAAAATGATGTATTAACTGTTGAGGTGTTCTAAATTATTCACTAAATTCAACAAATATTTGCTAAACACTTATTGTGCGTCAGGACAGATCAAATGATTTAAACTCTCAGCAATATTAACTGATTTAACTGTCACTAACGGTTATATCAGTTTAACACTGAAACACTGTTAGTAATCAACTCAGATGAGAAACGGAGCTAAAAATGATTGAACACTCATCGTGCACCAGTCACTGAGTAAGGAACTATATGTGCTTTGGCTCAGTGGAGGCTCACAATGGTTGAGATATTG
Organism: Equus przewalskii; assembly: GCF_037783145.1. Taxonomy (NCBI): domain Eukaryota; kingdom Metazoa; phylum Chordata; class Mammalia; order Perissodactyla; family Equidae; genus Equus; species Equus przewalskii. The sequence goes on along the minus strand of NC_091831.1, from coordinate 56,651,777 downwards.
ATACGGGGGACCCATGTTTTTGGAAAAGGCTTGGGGCTGTTTATACACCCACCTTGCCCAAGGGTTCTTCTGTAGGTGCTTCATAAGAAGCACTTTCATAATTTTGCATCCTCCTGAACTGGCTTACTACTATTTTTCCAGCCCACTTTTGCACAATCTTCACTTTACAGCAAGTCCTTGTTTTCTGTCCACCCCACAACATTAGACTCTTTTTTGCTTCCATAGACTGCTTCTCTTGAGTTTTGGACTTCAGGAGCCTACTGCCCATAGCTGAGGGGCAGTCCTATCTACTTTCATGCCCTCGATTTTGGGATTCCAGCTCAAGTCACAGACTGAGCTCCCTGTTTTCCCAGAAATCAAGAGTACACTTAAACCACATAAAACATTTTTAAATTTAGATCATGATTTCAACTATTTGTGAATGACTCCAATTGGACTTCCTGAAAGGTAGATAGCCAGAATGAATTAGTTAGCTCTCTGATTGATCCTAGCTGACTCAGCCCAGTGTCCATATCAACCAAGCTTTGTTGTTCATATTTATTACATGATTTAATTTAATACAACAATCTAGGAAGTATGGGTAGTTATCCCCATTTTATGGAGGATGAAACTGAAACAATTACATGCTACTGTGGTTGTTGCAAATTCAGGGATCTGAAAAAGTCTCAGGAAGTACACCTTGAGGTTGTCTGAGGTATACTATATCATTACCCTCTTTTTATAGAGGAGGAAACTGAAGATCAGAAAAAAAATTTGCACAAGGTCAGAGCTGTGACTCACACCCAGGTCTACATGATGCCAAAGCCCCAGCTCTTCTCTATTACACCACACCCCGCTTTCAGAAGAATTCAGGCCTGTTAGTAATGCTTTTGGGAATCAATACGGAGAAAAACTCAGAAAACGTAGAGTAACAAGAAGATTTCCAGTGATATTGGGATTGTGATGATTTAGTGACTTCTTCCAAAGTCCTTCCAAGTCCTTGGAAATCTGGGTGATTCACTATCTCTGACTGGTCAAAGTAACAGCTTAGAGGATTTGAAGCACAATAAATAATAACCAGTTCTCTCAATGTATCTCTATCTGCAAATTACTAGACATTAGGCATGAGAGACTATATGGTTACTACATTTTAAGTAGACATTTACTTAGCATTTCATCTTTTTGAAGTTGTTTACAATCACGTATTGGTTATTATGCTCCAGTAAAACAATAGCAAAAAGAAAACAACACTACTGCCCTTGAATTTGGTCTTTATTAAGATGATTTTGTATATAGGACAATTAAGTACTAGAATGGCCATGCTATATGTAAATATAAATCAGCAGTAAAACCCAGATTGCCAAGTTTACATTATTAATTTAGTTTAATAAGAGCTATTTTGGGGAACATCTTAAACTTTATCTCTTACAAAACTGGAGCAATAAATATGTGCCAAATGAGACGTAACAATATGCTTTGAATAACTGAGTATAGATCCAGCTAAAGAAACATAAGGGGGCCAGCTCTGTGGCTGAGTGGTTGGGTTCTCGAGCTCCGTTTTGGCAGCCCAGGGTTCAGATCCTGGGCGTCGACATGACACCGCTCGTTAGGCTGTGTTGAGGCGGCATCCCACACACCACAACTAGAAGGACACACAACTAAAATATACAACTACGTACTGGGGGCTTTGGGGAGAAAAAAAAAAGTAGGAAGAAAAAAGAACAAGATTGGCAACAGTTTTTAGCTCAGGTGCCAATCTCTAAAAAAAAAAAGAAACATAAAAAGTGATTATAGATTACTTTCTATTTCTAGTTGGTAATTATAACAAATACTATTTTACTAAGTCTTAAGAAAACTATTTGTGAGAACTAGATTAGTTTATTTTATTCATTAAAATGATCTAATTGGGGGCTGGCCTGGTGGTGCAGTGGTTGGGTGCTCATGTTCTGCTTTGGCCACCCAGGGTTTGCCAGTTCGGATCCTGGGTGTGCACATGGCACTGCTTGACAAGCCATGCTGTGGCAGGTGGCCCACATATAAAGTAGAGGAAGATGGGCACAGATGTTAGCTCAGGGCCAGCCTTCCTCAGCAAAAAGAGGAAGATTGGCAAATGTTAGCTGAGGGCTAATCTTCCTTTAAAAAAAAAAAAGATCTAATTGCTCATAAACTTTATTTTGAAGGTCATTTATCTCACTGTACTAAAAACTTCCTCCCTAGCTACTGTGGAAAATCTCATAAAACAGAGACCCAGATTTAAAAAAAAATTCTTATCTGCTGTTTAATTTTGAAAGGTAGTGGTGGAAGGAATTCAATCACTATGTTAACAAAAAGAGGCAGCTGGACTGCCTATTTGGTGATCATTCACTACGTTTGTGTTGGGATGAAGTAGTTGGCTGTAAAGTTATTTTATGTGATTCTCTCCTCTATTAATTAGAAAGATAAAGTCAGAAAATGTTCCTAAATTCGGGTAAAGTTTAGCTCAAACAATGAAAAAATAAATGAAGGAGCTGGCCCAGTGGCGTAGTGGTTAAGTTTGTGCACTCTGCTTCAGCAGCCCAGGGTTCAAGGGTTCAGATCCTGGGTGTGGACCTACACACTGCTTATCAAGCCATGCTGTGGAGGCATCCCACATACAAAATAGAGGAAGATTGGCATGGATGTTCGCTCAGCGACAATCTTCCCCAAGCAAAAAGAGGAGGATTGGCAAGAGATGTTAGCTCAGGGCCAATCTTCCTCACACACACAAAAAAGATGAGCATAAAAGTCATTGTAAAATCAAGATCTTTAAGTACCTTAAACTCAGAATAATGATGCATATAAATCAAGTTTAAGAAATATCCTTTGCCTCTGTCAGAAACAAATAATAATAACTAGTACAGGAAGATGACTAATTTTAAAGTTGAGACACTGATATTCACCCTGTTTGGTTTGAAAATAGAATTAAAAAATATGTATCAGTAAGATGGCAAAAGAAGAAATCGAACAAACGCTATAGTTAGGCAGAGAGTAATTGTATTTAGAGCTGGATTCCAACTCCACCACTTATGATCAGAGAAGCCTCAGGCAAGTTATTTAATCTCTTTGTACCTCAGTTTCCTCATCTCTAAAATATAGAGAGAATAATAGTACTACCTCATGGGATCGCTGTGAGAATTAAGTGAGTTAATACCCTTAGGACAGTACCTGGCCCCTAGCAAATGGCCAATGAATGTTATCTTATTATTACCATTCTTATCATAAAAAGATGTGTTTTAAGTAACATCTTTTAATCTGGCTTTGTGAAGTCACAGAGAGTGAAGTATACACAGTTGCACTGAGCTATAAACTCTAAGGAAAGGCCAAAGGCTCAATGGGCCACCTAGACTGATGACTCAGACACAGCAGCAGTTCAGGTTTCCAGACTGATTCAGTCCTTGGCTTCTATCCTGACGCTGACAACAAGAATGCCAATTAGTGCCAAGAGTGATGAGTTTTTCTAGCAGGGGATGCTGTTCATTAGAGATTCAAATCAGACCACTTACATCTTGTATAGAACATGAATAGTGATCAGCTGAGTTCAGATTCAAACCAACGACAGAAGTAAAATGCTTCATATCTGGTTACCATGCTCCTGAACTATCTGCTTCTGAATTCTAAATTCTCAACTCAGCCTCTGCCAAGGGGCTAAACATAGCTAAAGGATTTCAATTATAATTTGATCTGACAACCCAAGTATCAAACAAGCCTTCCTTAGCCAAATAAGTAGAGAGGCGACAAATATTGGAGCAGTATATCCATACTCTATAATATATGCTTTATGACAAGAAAATAAATAATTGAGGGTATTGGTAAATACCTTATTTCTCATCTGTTCTAAAAAAGGATGTCAGCATAAGATCGGTAGTCAACTTAGGTTAACAAAACTACTGTTAAAGTTAAGTGATTTAGAGAGGAGAAGTCTAGGGAAGTGAGGGCTATCTTAGTTTTTCCATGATTCTAAATTGTCTGATAGACTAACGTTGAACTCATATAAACACCACGTGGAATTATATAAAGCAGATTTATAGACTACTAAATAAACACTGCTAATGATAATGATGATGAACAGGGGCAGGAGTCAAATACAAAGAACAGTGATGTTTTAAATCCTATTATTTAAATGCTTTTATGTGTTAACACTGTATTTGAAAAGTGTTTTATTGTTTTTTATTAGCTCTTTCTCATCAGAATCCTGTAAGCAGATCTGTTCTAATACTCATGTTTTACATGTGAGGAAACTGACGTACAGAAAGAACAATTAACCAGTTAGAGTTACCCGGCAACTCAAGACTAAAAAAAATCTGAGTATTAAGAGTTAGTATTTGCATAGATCACTATTTTATTTATCTTCAAGTTTTGATGAACTGTGGCAACACACGGAATGATATGATTTAGGAATTACTAGAAGTATCAGTATCTTTTACTCATCTCTGAATCAAATTCATACCAGAAAAAGGAAATGTCTTACCATAATTCTGTTCTATCTTGACATTGAGAGTAAAGGTGCTAATCAAAACTCTATTTTGCAATTTGATCTCCAGGTAACCTATTCTTTTTTAAAAAACTTATTTATTTTTAATTGTGGTAAAATATACATAACATAAAATTTACCATTTTAACCATTTTTAAGTATACAGTTCTGTGGCATTAAGTACATTCATGTGGTGCAACCACTACAACCTTCCATCTCTAGAACTTTCTTCATCTTGCAAAACTGAAACTATACGCATTAAACAATAACTCCCCATTGCCCTTTACCCCCAACCCCTGGCAACCACCATTCTACTTTCTGTCCTTACGAATTTGACTACGTATAGTTCCAGGTCACCTATTATGAACATTCAAAAATGTTTTGTGTTTTTAAAGAAAGCTTAGGGGAAAATTCCTTAAATTACTCATTTCTCATTAGTCTCTTTAGTAAGATTCTGTAAGGGTTCTACCACATTAGGCTAGTTCTAGCCAGTCTGCGTTTGTAGCACGTGAAATGGCTAGTACGTCAGATGGGAGGCAGGGGCCTCCAGTCTGCAATGTGATTTACGATTAGTTCTCCTACCTTGCCAGTGTCCAGGATACTTCTGCAAAGTACGGCAAGAGTTATTCGCATGTACTGCCTTTCATGTCTCACATCCTTTCACATCTTACATCTTTATACAGTTACAACTGTCACCGACTAGTTGCCCCAGGAACTCAAGGGTGGGTTTGGAAGCATTTAACTGTTTTTCCAAATTGTTTTTTTTTTCCTTTTGTCATGTTAAGGAGATGCAATCACCAACCACCCTGGACCAGATCAGGCTCCACCACAAGAGCTATGCCTGTGACATTTGCCTCATTTTAATGCTAAGATCTCCTCTCCAGGAGGAGCTTAGGCCTTATTAACACAACCTGCAGTGTATGTGGAAGCAGGTTTTCCAACTGAGCCTCCACAAGCGAATGCATACCTCTCCGTTTTGAATATTCATTCCCCATCCAAAATAAAAGGTCCCTGCTTCCCTTTGTTTGGGGAAGCCATGCCTTTGGAAATGATTTCTTATGGTCTCCTATTTGCTGCAAATATACCTTACTTTGTGAGACACCTAATTCTGGTGGAGAGTCTGATTTAACTTGCCAGGCGGGAACCCACTTTGGTTTCAGTAACACAATCACTTACTTTTTTTTCTTTGAAAGTTCTAAAGAACAAGACCTAGTAAGATTATTTCAGGGCAGCATAATTTACATATTAAGAGGGAAATTTTATTCATGATAAAGCTGGCTATGTTTTTATAGCATGGTTTTGTCAAGCATTCTAAGCTGTTTCACAATACTTAAGAGCAAATACAGTGAACCCCAGAAAGTGTGAAAGCACTGGTTCCTAATCTTTTCAAGTACAGGACGCCTTATCTCTTTTTTTGAGGAAGATTAGCCCTGAGCTAACATTTGCTGTCAATCCTCCTCTTTTTGCTCAGGAAGGCTGTCCCTGAGCTAAGATCTGTGCCCATTTTCCTCTACTTTATATGTGGGACGCCTACCACAGCACGGCTTGCCAAGCGGTGCCATGTCCACACCCGGAATCCGAACCAGTGAACCCCTGGCAGCCGAAGTGGAACATGCAAACTTAATTGCTAGACCATTGGGCAGGCCCCAAGATGCCTTTTCACATTAAAAAATGTTGTGGTTCTCCCAAGTGATGATAAATATAATATTTTATCTATTGATTTAGAAAATATATAATGACAAAAAGCAACCATTAATTTAACACTTATTTCTAACAAATTTATGTTTTATTAATTGTAACACTAATAAACAATATGTTTATTCTATTTTCAGATAATGCTTGAGGTACACATGGATTTGTGGACCCTTTACAATTGCTCCATAACCCTTCTAGGGTTCTTTCTTACAAGTTGGAATTCACTCACCTAAGGAAAAAAAGCAGGTTCTAGCTCCAACTCTCTCTCTCATTAGCTATATGACCTTGAGCAAATCATTCCGTATATTGTTAATTCATCTTTTCAGTTACTGAAAAGCGAGGAAAATGTTTGTTTTGCTTACTTCAGGAGATTACAATGAGTATAAAACTTAGATAATATTTAAGGAATTTAAAAGTCTAAATATGATATATAAAACATAAAACCTTTGAAAGTGCTGTATAAATAAGAAAGAATTTCATATTACAGGAAACACATGGAGGCATCAGCAGAGCTCCTCTAACGCTCTGAAAATTAAAATAGAAAAATCAACTTACAGTGACTAATGTATGCAAATTTAGGCACCTTAAGAAAAGAACAACTGTCATTCCAACATACTAATAAAGATGTTCATAAAGAACTACTTGTGATAGCAAAAAATTGGAAACAACATACTTTTTTTTAAAAGATTTTATTTTTCCTTTTTCTCCCCAAACGGCCCCCCCCCCCCCCCCCCCCGGTACATACATAGTTCTGTATTTCTAGTTGTGGGTCCTTCTAGTTGTGGCATGTGGGACACTGCCTCAACACGGCCTGATGAGCGATGCCACATCCGTGCCCAGGATCCCAACCTGTGAAACCCAGGGCCACCGAAGCGGAGCGTGCAAACTTAACCACTCGGCCATGGGGCCAGCCCCACAACATACTTTTTTTTAACATGGAAAGATAATTATGATATATAAAAATTTTTAAAAGTCTTCAAACAGAATTTATAATATGTTTTATTTTTTTAAGTTGTGGAGTACAATGGTTTTAACAATGATTATATCTAGGTAGTGGAATTATGGGAGATTTTTCTTTTTTCTTAGTTGTACTTTTTATTTTTATTTATTTATTTTTGAGGAAGATTAGCTCTGAGCTAACATCCACCACCAATTCTCCTCTTTTTGCTGAAGAAGATTGACACAGAGCTAATATCTGTGCCCATCTTCCTCTATCTTATATGTGGGACACCTGCCATAGCATGACTTGATGAGCAGAGTGTATGTCTGCGCCTGGGATCTGAACCAGCAAACCCTGGGCCACCGAAGTGGAGGGTGCAAACTAACCACTGTGCCACTGGGCTGGCCCCTTAGCCGTGCTTTTTAAAAACTTCTAAAAAGAGTATATTATACTTATAAACAGAAAAAGATAGTAAAATTCTCCCTGCAAGGCAAAAAAAAAAAGAAAGCTTCAAGGACACCAGAAGAAGAAAGAGCAAAATTTGGCTATACCCTAACTGATAGTATCTATCTACCTATCTATCAAATATATGTATGTATCTATATACAATGTTTGTGCCTATATCTGTATCTACGTCTACCTCTATATCTATATCTGAGGCAGTAATCAGAATGACAAACAGGAAAGGGAAATCAAAAAATCAGTGGTGTTCATCTAAGAGAGCCCATATTGCATCCTCATGGTGGTGCTGAGAGCCCCAGGTCAACACTGCCAGAGGCCATGACCAATTACCTGCCTTGCTTCAATCCATGTTCATGCAGCAGCATTCTGATTTCAATTTCATTTTTTAAAAAATAGATTTCCTTGTAGAGAAAAAATAAGTTGATAAAATAATATGACATTTGGTTTGCTCTAACGCCATCTTTCTCACTGTAAATTAACAGATTGGAATTGTGGATGCTGCGTTACTCTCTTGGGAGTTTGGTTAATGTAAGAACTCTGCTAAAGGACTGGGTCATTGTGAGAATTTTTGAAAAACAGCTTAGGTTTTTGAGCTTGAACAGCTGAAGACTAGATGATGAAAGCTGGTGATTTCATCAAGGTAATTACAAGCTGCAAGATCTTATGACAGTTAACCAACTGGTCTTCCCTAAGAAGCAATCCTGTAATTCAATGTGTGACCTTTAGCATGAAATAAATATAAGGCAGGTGTGTCTTGGAGAACTTGCCATGAGATATTTCCACAGTATGAACAATGGAGATGGCATTTTAGCTATGATCCAGCATATATCATTCTTAGTCTGGAGTTGTAGATAAACTGAGGACCAGAGAAAATAATTCAGTTACCCAAAATTGTGGTTGATATTAGCTCGAACTTGAAATTATAATTGATGTCTCCTAGTCCAGCATATGATACTATTCTCTACAGCCTTCGTGAAATGATAGCACAGCTGTAAAGTGTGCATATCCATGATTGTATCTCTCTTCTCTGCTTTAATAAATATTTATTGAGTAACTAGTATGTTCCAAGCACTCTGCTAGGTTAACATTTTCTTTAAATCTGCTCTGTACATTTTGTGTGTGTGTGTGGGGAGGAGATTGTTGCTGAGCTAACATCTGTGCCAATCTTCCTCTATTTTATGTGGGATGCTGCCACAGCATGGCTTGACGAGCGGTGCTAGATCCGTGCCTGGGATCTGAACCTGCAAACCCTGGGCTGCCAAAGTGGAGCATGTGAACTTAACCACTACGCCATCAGGCTGGCCCCTCCTCTGTATGTTTTATAATGTGAGTAAATGTTTGACATTGGAAGTAGGGTGGAGGAAAATATGGCTGTTTACTAAGAACCTAATACCTGCCAGGAACTGCTCTAGACACATTACATCTTATTTCATTTATTGTTCACTAAAATCTAAGGATATGTACCATAGAAGTTCTCTAATGATATCCTACACAGATGTACTTCACTCCATTGGGTCATATCCAAGATTAAATCCATTAAGATTAAAAATCATTATTATTGAAAAGCATTTATTAATCATATAATTATATATAGCACTGACATGGCATCATAATTGAATAATCTTAGAGTAATGGGTTATTAATGCTCACTTAAAACGCAGACTGTAGGCAATGACAGTTCCCCTTTAGGATGAATCAACAGTTAATACTGCTAATAGAAGAGGTTTCTCTTATCTCTTTCTACACACTTAAGTATTCCCCTAAAATTTTTTTTTTAAAAAAACCTCACAAAAGATCATATATTGTGTGATATGCCCAGTATAGGCAAATCTATAGGAACAGAAAGTAGATTCATGGCTGCCTAGGGCTGTGGGTGAGGGGAGTGTTGGAGGAAAAGAGGGGTGACTACTATTTGGTATGGGTTTTTTGTGGGGAAGGTGATGAAATGTTCTAAAACTGATTGTGGCATCAGTAGCAAACCTCCATAAATATAGTAAAAACCACTGAAGTGTACACTTTATTTATTTATGTTTTTATTTTTCAGGGAAAGATTCACCCTGAGCTAACATCTCTTGCCAATCTTCCTCTTTTTTTTCCTCCCCAAAGCTCCAGTGCTCGGTTGTATATCCTGGTTGTAAGTCCTTCTAGTTCTTCTATGTGGGCTGCTGCCACAGCATGTCTACTGACAAATGGGTAGTGTGGTTCTGCGAATGGGAAGTGAACCTGGGCTGCTGAATCAGTGAGCACTGAACTTTAACCACCAGGCCATCAGGGCTGGCTCTGAATTGTAGACTTTAAATAGGTGAATTGTATGGTGTGTGAATTGCATCTCAACACAGCTGTAATTTTTATGAAGTTTTGAATTTCTGCTGACCGAATGCACAGTCCCTTCAGATCAACCCTGTGAGACACCCTCTTCACAGCACTGGAGGGTTTTACCATTAACGAGTTGTAACTTCAAAAAGCAATAGGTAATATAAAAATGAATTCCAGTACAGAAGACAGGAACTTAGAGAAACCATGGAGAGTGATAGATAAATACCCCAACTGGGAATAACTCATGTGCATGGCAAAATAAATCACCGGTCTAGTTCTTTATGAAACAATAATACTGAGAAAATCCTGCCCCCTCCAGGATTCTGTTGTCTGTCTTCAACAACTCTGTACTTCACCCATGAAAAAAGCACACTGTTGCCCATTGAGTCCTAATTATGTTATCTCTAATCTTTCTTTTTTGGCTCTGCAGTATCTTATCCATTTTTTTATGTCACTTGGAGGTACCCTTTCCTCATTCCTCTTCCACATGGTTTTGCAATTTTCTAGGACAGCCTCCTCCTTTTACTCGAACACTTGGGAAAAAAATAAAACAAAACAGTACCTATACACCCAGAGATCCCCAATTCAACAAGGTGAAAAGGGGTGGTTCAGATGAATATCTTGAGTGAGGATGGACATAAAATTGCTCTCTTAATCATTAGATACCTCGTTACTAGGCAATATTAAATCTTTCAATCATCCGGACATCCCCTAAAGAAATCTCTTGCTTTATCTCCCAAGGGGAGTTCTGGGGGAGGGCCTTACCTGGCACGAACTGCAGTGGAGCTCCACAGACTAAGGAGAGTTCCCCCGGGGCTCCCGGCCCCTCACCTTGCTTGTTGAGGGCAGGGAAAACTGCCGTGGCTTTCCCTTCCTGGGCTTGCCCATCTTGCTAATTTTAGGCTGCTTCCTCATGTGGCTGCCATGGGTATCAGAGCATGTGGCTCCCCTCGGAGGAGCTATTTTCTCCTGTGAGTCTCACTTGTTTGTTTCCAACGTCTCTTCCTTCACTCTCCCCTCCCCACTTCTGTGGGGTTGAGCTATTTCATAGTATTAAGTAAAATATCTTTCAGAATTATGCTTATTCTAATCTGAATTTATTTCTGAATCCAAGGGACCAAGAAAAAGTTGTTGTACTTTCCAGTAGCCAGATTTCCAAATCATGTTTATCTAGCAAATGTTTACTAGGTTTCTACTGTGGATAAGACGTTGCTTTAGGTCACAGGGATGCAATGATGAGCAAAACAAATGTGTATTTCACTGATGTGATCTTGATAACACAGGTTTATCAAACTTCCACTGTGTTCTGTGCTCTCTGTTAGGCCCTGAGATCAATAAGGTAGAGCCCCTGTCCTCAAACAGCTCACAAGATATTTCAATATACATAGAGATTCAAAGAGGCAAGGCTTACAAATTCCTGTTGAGATTTAGTTTTGACATAATGAATGGATTCACTCATTTAATCAGTAAAAATGAACTTTACATTATTCTAAGAACATAGTACTCTTGTAGGCATTGAAATGATAAAGAAAAAAAAGTATAAGGCCCCAGTGGCCAAGTGGTTAAAGTTCTGCATGCTCCATTTTGGCGGCCCATGGTTTATAGGCTCGGATTCTGGATGCGGACATAGTCCGCTCATTAGCCCTGCTGTGGCGGTGTCCCACATGCAAAGTAGAGGAAGATTGGCACAGATGTTAGCTCAGGGCTAATCTTCCTCAAGCAAAAAAAGAGGAAGATTGGCAATGGATGTTAGCTCAGGGCAAATCTTCCTCACAAAACAAAATAAAACAAAACAGAACAAACAAAAAAGTATAATACAGATCCCTCCCTTAGAAAGATTATAATCTAAACAAGGAACAATTGCTCATTTGACAAGTATTTAATGAATACTTATTGTATACATGTTCACAGTTTTCTCCACTGAAGGCTTCTTAATTATCTTTTTTCTCTAAAGATATTGTTTTGAAAGATTTCGTACAATAAATAACATTTTCCAACAATTTATTTCTCATATTTTATTATTCAATAAATAACATTTTCTAATGATTTATTTCTCATATTTTATTCAATAAATAACATTTTCTAACAATTTGTTTCTCATATTTTATTATTCCAAGATAAAAATTTTTCCAAGTATAACTTCTGACTAATATGAAGCAATTTGCATTTGTTCATTCTTGGGGATATAAGTTCCTAACCTTAAGTTAGCAGTCTGGTGAGGGAGGAGACAGGCAATTGATTATGCTGTAGTGTGGCAAGTTCTACAACAGAGGATGGCACCAGAGACGAGGGAGCCTCCCAACTGGCACAGACAGGACAACTCTTCATAAAGAAAGTGCTACCTGAACTGAGTCTTGGAAAATGATAATCTCACTATGTTGAAGGAACTACATGAAAATGTAGGAAGGTGTGAGAAAGTGTATTTCATAGTTCATAAAATAAAGATAAGGTGTGATTTGGAGGATGTGGCAGGGATGAGTTTGCAGGGGAGGATAAAAACTTAATTATGTAGGATGTTGAATGCCTAGATGACAAAGATTTTAAAGAGATATGATCAAATTTACACTTTAGAAAGATCACCCCCGTGGCTGTGTGGATGGACCAAAGAGCCAAGACTATAGGTGGTCCACAGGCTGTGGCAGAGGCTCAGGCTGGAATTGATGATAGTTGGAACTGAGGAGTGATAGGAGGGCTGAAAGGTTAAATAATTACGGTCACAAAGCAAAGAAATTTTGTCTTCATATGTTATGGGCATAATCAAACAAATTGCTTATTAACTTAAAGGATATAAATATTCAAACCCAGTAGACAAGTTGGGTATGCTAATCAGCGTCTCAAGGCTCTCCTGTATATCCTCCTGAGCATTGTGCTCTTCTATGGAGCCAGAGGGTTTGAAGAACCTGGAGAAGTCATTCCAGGTGGTAAAAACACAGATGAAGGCATCAATACAACAAGACACATCTGAATATATTCAACTTAAGATTTTTTGAGGTGATGGAGTTGTTAATTAATCTTATTGTGATAATTATTTCACAATACGTATGTGTATCAAATCATCACATTGTACATCTTAAACTTACACAATGTTATATGTCAGTTATATCTCAATAAGGCTGAGAAAAAATTTTTATTCAGCTTGAACAGTGTAAGACTGAACATATCCATTATTTATCTATATTTGTGGATAATTGGCTCTGTAGGTTCATGGTCTGAGCATGTCTTCTATGTGAACATAACTAAGTTCCCCAATACTTAGAAAGAGGTCCTTAGCACCTTGCCAAGTAAAGACAGGTTATGAAGCTCCAAGATCCACGGGGTAAACTTACACTGATCACTATGTGTGTACGATATACTTGGCGGAATGGAAAAATATCAGAATGAAGTTCAGTAAGTTGCTAGCAGTGTGGATCTCCTGGGGTGATATTTCTGATAGTTATTTTCTTCCTTATATTTTACTGAACTGTTTAAACTATTAACAATAAGTATTAATATTTTAAAATAAAAGCTATTTTAATTTTTTAAAATGAGAATTTTCCATACTAAACAAATTTAAATTTAAAATAGAAGAGTCTTACATTAAATAAAAGAAACTATCTTATCCAGTCTATTTGTAACTAAGTTAGAGAAGGATGATAAGATGTGTCACTCTTATCATAGATTAATTCAGTGGATAATTATATTCTCCGACAATGCAGTTTTTTTTTTTTAAAAGATGTTTTCCACACTCAGAACAATTCTAACATTCACCGTTCCACAGAATTTCTATTTCACTATCAACACTATCAGAGCTTGTGAATGGGAGTAGTTTGAAAGCTGCTTTTGGAAGTTAGCTTGCTGGGTAATGCTTCCTTTCAAAGACTGAACAGATGAAATTGTTGGTTGTTTCTTGAAAGTGAACAGCACACAACACTTCAATTCACCTCTTAATATCCCTATGTTTCCAAAGAGTAATCACCCTTCTCCACTTTTTTAAGGAAAACAGTAGCTTGAACTGCATGGCATTTTTCTTGGGCAAACATTTCTGTCATTTTAATATGGTTAAACTGTTTTTAGGCAATGTGGAGGTGGCAACTATAATTTGTCTTCCAGGAACACTCTGTCCTTCCTAGTCACTACTGCTCAACTGTTCCCTCAGGCTATCAGATCTTATGTTGAGACTATAAGGATACATTTTTGAACTCTAATGAAAATCTGTCCATTCCAATGTCTAGGTTTTATTTATTTCTGGACACCAGCTATTATGACAATCTTTTTCATTTTTCCAAAAGAAAGCATGAGTAGCAGTACACATTTTAAAAAAATTTGCAATCAATGTGTATAAAAGTTATATATATGCTGACAGCAACCAACAGTTGGTTCTAGAGTACATAAGGAGTTCTGTCAGGGGGCAGAGTTTGAAAAGCTTTTCCATCTCCTTACCTTTGTGGTCCTCTGTGCTGCTTTCATAAGATTTTTAACGCTTAAGAATCTGAAATGTGTTGTCAGTTCCTCTTACAAAAAGTGGTAATCAAATAAGATGCAAGGCTGTTTCTTTTATACCATTACTTGGAAAGTTATTAATAAAGGATTCAATAGATGAAAACAATCATGCTGTGGCTAATTTTCTATTCAAAGAAATAGTACTGTTAATTTGACAAAGACCTGTAGTACAATTTGTTTTAGTTCTGATCCTATTTGAGGGCAGCGAGGCATGCCACTTAAAAATATACATATATAATATATGTATGTATATATGTATGTGTGTGCATATATATATGTTTGTTTATACATATATATATATACATATATATATATATATATATATATACATACTCTAATCTCATCCTTTGACTTGATGAAGGATATATTGCTGATTTGGGTTGGTAAGAGACATGGCACAAGGAACAACCTAAAGCGAACTTCCCAGATTTCATATTTCTGACAGCTAAATTAGAACTTTGCAACCTAAAATATCTTTATAAGACCCTTCAAAACGAGTAGCAACAAAATAGTTCAATTTACTACCCAGAAGTTTGACTGTTAAGCTCTAATAGTTGAGATTCCTCCTCTTTATTGCTATTTTGATTATTTTCTTTAAAAGAAAAACACATATACTTAAAACATTCATATAAGTATAGATCTCTCACTTCATACTATATTGCTTTGATGATGCTTATTATTAATTAGAACTCATAGAATCCTTATCTTATGATTGCTGTGGGATAAAATTAATCTTAAAGCATAGTTTATCATACGGTTAAGTTCTCGTTTTAAAAACTTTTATTCCTTACTGCCACAACACCCTCCCCCCTCGCCCCCGCCCCGACATTTTGATCACTTTCTCTATTCAGAAAGTGTAGGAATCACTTTCTGGAGGAATCACACTGTAATTTCAAAGGCATGAACACATCCCCACATACTGGTGAAGGGCCACATTACATGTGATTTTTCAGGCTTATGCCTATTTGACTGCCCGATGAATTCCTGTAATTAGGGGATGGAAAGCAAACATAAAGAAATTATAGAGTTATAAAAAGAGAGCATTAAAAAGATGTTTCAGGTATTCGTAATATGAACAGTACTATTGTTTCACACTGGAATACTGAGAAGGAAATTGAAGCCAGAATGAAAATTTGGAGCAGGAAAGGAGGTTAGCATAATTACAAGAATAAAAGTTGAGAAGGATTCTATAATAAATATACAGAATTATTATTCTTTATGTTGTAGATTAAATGGCATTTATCATAACATATATCATCAATAAAATTGTTTTGCTTGCATCTATTAAAAAAAGAGCCAAATTTTCTTCTGTGCTTTCTCATTTATGTGGCAGAAGAGAGTTTTTTCTGCCATCTCACTCACTTCTGGGCTAGGCTCACAGCCACCTAGGATAACAGATAAAGGACGTTTTATAATGCAATTTAAAAGGAAAAAAAAGTTATGGCTGAATTGTATCCTCCCAAATTCATATGCTAAAGTCCTAACCTCCAGTACCTTAGAATATGACTGTATTTGGAGACAGGGCTTTAAAGAGGTAAGTAAGGTAAAATGAGGTTTAATGGGTGGGCCTCAACCCAATTTGCCTGGTGTCCTTAGAAGAAAAGATGAGGACATGAGAACACACAGACCAAGGAGTGGCCATGTGAACACCCAGGGAGAAGGTGGTCACCTGCAAGCCAAAGAGAGACGCCTCAGAAGAAAACAAACCTGTGAACACCTTCATACCTGACTTCTAGCCTCCAGAACTGTGAGAGAATACATTTCTGTTGTTTAAGCCATCCAGTCTATGGTATTTTGTTACGGCAGCCCTATCAAACTAATACAGAAACACACTCTGGAGTTTTCAAACTTAAGGTCAAAACAGAAGACTTGATTTTTTTCTAGTCAAAAGGTTTCCTAGTCTTCCACCCAGTTCCCTCACCAGTCATTCTCATCTCTGCAAATGCCCTCAAGTCAGAAAACTACCAGTGACTCATCATTCCTCCCATTCTCTGATCCCCTGCAAGCCGTCCGTCACAACCCTGTTAATGCTATCCTCAAAGTATGTTTTGAATCTACCTTCCTCACTTTATCACAACTACCTTAGTTCCCACTACTAGATCTCCCATTTAGACTATTGCAAAAGCCTCCTAAATCACCTAACTTCCTCCATTTTCACCCTCCTCTAATTCAGCAATCCTGTCCAGTTCAGCTGCAAAAGTAATTGCTTTCTTAACGCATATAATCATTACTCCCCTCTCCTGGCTAAAACTCTTGAGGTACTTAGAATAAAACTCCTTAATGTGACCTACTTGATCTACACTCTGACTGCCTATCACCAAACATAGCTAGTGCCTTGTGCTCCATCTACATTAATTTTCTTTCAGTTCCTGGAAAATGCCAAGTTCTTTTCTGCCTCAAGGGCTTCACTTTGCTCCCTCTATCTAGAATGTTTTCTTGTCCCTCTATAGGGTTCGAGCCACCTCTGTTTTCAGTTTTAACAGCAACTTCTCCGTTGAGGCCTTCACTGTCCATTTTATTTCAAAGACTTACTCTATTATTCTCTACCCCTTGTTTGTTTGCTTAGTACTTATTACAATTTGAAATACTTTTATTTGCCTGCCTACTTGTTTTTTTCCTATCTCTACTACTAGAATTGGGAAGGCAGAACAGAATAGGTGTTCACTAAAAATGTGTTGAAGCATCTTGTAAAAGATCTGACTGCCTTGTGTACATTTCAAGCTGAAGTCATAATGCTACATTAAAGACCAAGGAGAAGAAATGACCATAGAGCCTGTAGGAAGCCAAGAAAAGAGAAGAACTCTCCAGATGGAGGGACTCACTGAGGGACTGAAGAAAATGTGGTTGTGCAATTGCTTCACTGAAGGCTCTAACCTTGGAAAGCAGGAGTGCGTAAAAGGACTAGAAGTGTTTTTTCCAGTTGTCCATTCAAGGTGGAATCTATGATTTGGTGGCAATTGGTGACAAATTCTTTTGGACAATACCATCTTGTCCTTTAAAAGTTAACAATAAAGAGATTAACCTTGCCACACATCCCATTTTCCTGTTGTTGGAACTTCAGTTGTTTTTAAGTTTTGCTATTGGAAATAACATCACAATAAGAATCTTTGTATATGATTTTATTTGCCTGCCTCTTTGTTTTTATCTATCTCTCCTACAAGAATTTGGAGAGTGGCACATAGTAGGCGCTCAATAAACGTTTGTCAAATGCATCTTTTATTTCCTTAGGACCCAGT
Source organism: Equus przewalskii (assembly GCF_037783145.1). Lineage (NCBI taxonomy): Eukaryota > Metazoa > Chordata > Mammalia > Perissodactyla > Equidae > Equus > Equus przewalskii. The sequence goes on along the minus strand of NC_091831.1, from coordinate 56,634,181 downwards.
CCAGAAGTCATATAACACGGGTAAATAGTTTAGTGTAATGTCTTACAATAAATATTGCTATTATTATGAACTATTGTTAAGTGAAGTTCACTGGCTCTTGAAACACATTTCCAAATTTATTTATAAAAAGGTTGTGATAGTTTACAGTGCTGCCAGCACCATTATCTAATTAATTCAATGAATAATTTTTGAGTGCATGCTGTAGGCCAGGAACTGTTCAAGATATTGGGGAATAGAGCACTGAGCAAAACAGACAAAATCCCAGCCTTTATGGAGTTTTCATTCTAGTGGAGGAGACAAATAGTTATCTCTCTATCTATATAATACATATTTAGATTGTATATAATTGGTCATCTATTTTTATCTACATATGGCATATGCAATATAATAAATATAATATTATACATTTAGGTATTATACCATAAAATATCAGGTAGTGATAATGGTTATGAAAGAAAATGAAGCAGAATAAGATTACAGAGAGTGAGTGGGTGGTTTTTTGGATAGGGTGGTCAGGGAAGACTGGTGAGGTGACATGAGGAGAGACTTGAATGAAGTGAGGTGAGGTCCAGCACAAGCAGTATGGCCGGATGGAAGGGAGCAAGGGGAAGAGTGGAACAGAATGAATACCTGTTTTAGTGGCCTCTCAACAGTCTGCGCGTAATCTTTTTTAAATGAAAATAACACAATACGTAAAAAATATTTTACTTTTGTTCTAAATTAAAATTGTATCATCATTGGTGATATGGACTGTTTTCACAAATGTTCTTTTGTGACGTATTGCAGGAGAGATAATATTAGTAATATTAAAAGCTCACATTTATGAGACACTGACATGTATAAGGCACTGTACGCGTCATCTAAGTCCTCACAACAACCCAGTGAGATATGGATTATTAACACCCCTCATTTATAGAAACTGTGACTGAGAAGTAATTTTCTGTAAAACAGACTATTATAAGTGTCTGTAGGTGTCTTTGGCAGGATAGAAGGACAGAGGTTTGAGGTAGCCTCTAGGTTCAGGCTCTGAATGCAGACAAACCAGCACTAGAGGTCACACTCCTCATCAATATCTCACGCTGCTTTTCTACAACAAATTTACATTATCCCAATAACCCTTTGATCCTATACTTGTCTCAGATTAAAGATAATCACAGACTATTTTCTAAGATCTTGCACTTTAGTTTCATAGGTTTATAAGGTTAAAAGGAACATCTAGAAATGTCCATTCCACTTTCTACAAGCAAGACCTATCTTTAAAAATATTCCAGGGAGAGATGCATCCATTTGGCAGAGACAGCTGTCCACCAATTCAGGCTTTCTCTTTGATAGCATAAAGTACTACCTGGGAACTCAGACAGGGATTGTGTTTCCCACGCCCCTTGCATCTAGGTGTGCAGTTCTTGCTAATGTTCTATGTGTGGAAGCGATATGTGGCACCTCCAATCAAGGGTTTTAAGAAGTTTCCCATGGCCGCATTTCACCAGGTTCCTGGAAATCAGTTTCATTCATTAGGAACACCCAAATGGACTGTTAAAAAGGTAAAAAATACACTTCTATTATGTTAAGCCACTCATATTTTACTGTTGGTTACAGCAAGCACATATCTTAAAGATCCCAAACCCCATAACTTTCCCTTTAATCATATATTCTGAGGCATCAAGTCCTTAATGTCAAAAGACAACAAAAGTCCTACAAGGGCAATGAAACTATCAAAATAAGAATAAAGTATGTTCTGTGGGCATTCCCACCACTCCCAATATTGAAATTATGCTTTTCTTGCTTAAGCACCTTGTCATTTTTACCGTAAATTTTGTAACATACTGTTGTAGGTTGAACTGGGTTCCTCAAAGAGAGATGTTGAAGTCCTAACCTCCAGTATCTGAGAATATGATCTTATTTGGAAACAGGGTCTTCGCAGATGTAATCCAGCTAAAAAGGGTCATAATGTATTAGGATGGGCCTTAATCCAATGACTAGAGTCCTTGTAAGAGGGAAACTTGGACACATAGGAGGGTTCACCATATGGAGATGGAAGCAGAGATGAGAGTGATGCATCTACAAGCCAAGGAATGCCAAGGATTGTAGCCACCACCAGAAACTTGGAGAGAAATACAGAAGAGATTCTCCATCTGAGAACCCAAGAGGAATCCAATCTTGCTGCCACTTTCAGACGTCTGGCCTCCATAACTGTGAGGCAATAAATTTCTGTTGTTTCAAGCCATCCAATTTGCGGTATTGTGTTATGACAGCCAGAGGAAACTAATACACATACTTACACACATTCTAGCACAGACACTCCCTAATCTGAAATATATTTTTCAATGAGATAAAGAAACATAGCTCATTGTGGAATGTCTTTCTAGGTTCTCAACATTTACCGCGAAGTCACAGTTTCTAGCAAAGTCTAACATAACACTTCAAGAGTGCTTTGTTTCAAGTTTTCCTATTTTTCAAGAGATTGTGTTAAGAAGACTGGCCTAGGAAATCTGGACTTCATTTTTATGGAGCAGGGACTCCAGCCATACGCGTTATTTGATTTTCTCTGAATAAAGGAGGCCCTGCCATGTAAGTTTATCTTCCAGAGAGAGTGCAGAAAGTGATGGCAGCCATCACTCTATCAGGAGCCTGAACCGATGGTGCCGACATTTAATGCCAGTAGGTTCAGTCATCCCTATGAATATACCTGGCGTCCTAGGATTAGCTCCAGTTGAGCCTAAGGGATAAAATAAAAGGCGTCACTCGCCTTTACACACATATTTCTGATGTATTATTTACAAATTCTCCTTGGAAAAAGGTAAGATAAAATAATAAAGAGACCGGAACCTACGAGCAGAAAGACAACCAAACCAAAACACGAAGAGATTTCCTTCGCTAAAAGGCCCTTGTACACGCTAAAGCGTTGTTACAAGACACGCCGAATACCTCCGCTCTTCTTCGCAAACTCCAACTTCTGGATTTGGCATTTTCCTCTGAAAACAACGCACAGCGTCACACTGCGCAGGCGCCCGGGTCGGGGTTGGGGTCGGGGTGCGGGGGGGTGCCCTGGGAGGATTCTGGCGCAGGCGCGTGGGCAGGGAAGTGAGCAAGCTGGCGCGCGTGCTCCGCGGTTCACTTCCGGCCCACCCTCCCCCTCCCCCGCATAGGCACCTCTCCCTCTCCCTCTCCTACCCAGTCTTTCCCCCAGCTCTCCCCACCCTTCGTGCTCTCCGCCCCGCTCGCCTCCTGTCCTTCCCCGCCCGCTCCATCCGGGTCGCTGACGGCTGTTTCGGGACTGGACAGTGGTGGCGGCTGCTTTTCTCTGAGGAACCCGGTAAAGTTTCACAGGAGCCGGGGAGGGGAGCAGCGGAGCGGCGGAGCAGCGACACCGACGCCGGAGGAGCCGTGGTGTTCGCCGCCACTGTCTGAAGGAGGAGGGTCCAGGAGCTGGAGACCTGCCTCTACTGCCGCGGTGCCTCGCTCTCTGGGGAGGCGCCGCCCCCCGTCGGCCCGGGCTTCCACTGCCTTGAGGAGCCGGGTCAGTCGTTGCCCCGGGGGGTCGGGGGCGTGTGGCGGCGTTAGGGAGCGGGCAGGCCGGGCTGGGCGGGTACAGGCCGGCCTGGCGCAGGGTGCTTTCTCAGCGCTTCCTCGGGGTGGGGGGCGGGGACGAGGGCCGCGTCGGGGCTCCCTGGCCTGGGGGCTGGCGCGTCGCACCTCCCAGGGGAAGGGCCTCGCGGGCTGCGGTGCCAGCCTTGTCCGCCGGCCCCTGCGGCTGCGGCTTGCGGGCGGCTGCCGTGGTTGACTGGGCGGCCCGCGAGGTCGGCGTGCGGGCAGTTTCTCTCCCCGGCCGCCTGAGCTGATCTGAGTGCACGTTCGGGGAATGACGGGCAGAAACTGCTGCTCATTCTCCTACCTGTTGCTGGAGAGAGAACGAGAGAGAACGCCTTTCCCATTCCCCGTCTGGCTTTTTAAAGAAAAGGATTGAGCCCGGTGCGCTGAAATCGGGGGTATTTTCCCGTCCTCTCTTCTTTAAAGAATAAAGTGCAGGAAGACAATGCAGAACTCTCGGGAACTATCGAGTTCCGATGCCCCAAAAGAATGAAATCAAACTTCCCTTATTGGATGGGTCGTGGAATAGGACAGCTTCGGTACTTGCTACCCCGAACGTAGGAAAGTTGGGTTTTGAAACTTGTCGGGTTCTGGGTAAGGAATGTGGGTGGCTACAACGGGAATAAGCCTGACTTCCTGTAATTGTGTTATTTAGTAACGCGATGTGTTTAAAAATCTGTGTAGGTTTAGATAAAGTGGACTCTTTGTTTTTGTGTCTCCACAAGAGAAGAAATACTCAATGTACTGGAAGGTTCTACAGATTTCGCCACCAAACTATCAATGTCCCAGCCCCCATTCCTATTCTTGAAAAATCGTCAGTGCTGGGTTTATTTGCAGTTTTTTCCCGTCTTCAAATAATTGTCTCAGAAGTATAGGTAGATATAGATTGTCCGGGGGAAATATTTTTCAGTCACAGTTACCACTCGTAATAGAAAATGTTGAATTGGGGGGGAAATCTTGATATTTAGACTGCATATTTCCTTTTGCGACTATTATAATAATGTATATTGATTTAGTTTTAAAATTAAATTAGTAATGAGGTCAGTGTTATTGTTTTGATTTGGAGGTGATTGTTTTAAGATCAAGGCTTGCCGAGAGGACCATAATTTTCTCTAGGCCTATTTGTAGGAATAATTGGAAGAGTCATTTAAATTGTGGGAAATTTAAAGTTTCCATTATTGATTTTATTTCCGTTACAGATAAGAGCTTCAGTTTTCAGTTGATGTGGAGGTAGGTATTAGAAGGTTTAATTATGCTGTGATTTGATGGAGATTGCAAGGTTTTATGATTCTGTAGTTGGCTAAATTTTTCACTATGTACTTGATTTTTGGGGCAGATGTCTTATTTCTTGCTCCCATTCAGGTTATTTAAAGCAAAAAGCAAAAAAAGAAAAAAAAAAAGATCATCAAGGTACTGACTGTTTCTATTAGATTAGTTTATCACAAGGTAACAAAAAGTCAAAACTAGTTAATATGTTTTAAATTTTGCAGAGAATCATGGAGAGTGATATATTTTGACTAAATGTTTCTATATGATATATTTTAAAAAATACAACTGATTGGTTTTTGAAACTGAATGATACTTATGTAGCGTATTATAAAATAGATTTTATTTACTATATAGTGATTATTGTAGCCTAGCACTTGAAAGAGCAGTTATACATCATGTTTCCTTTAAAGTCATATTAACTTTTTTTCTATCTTCTTAGACATAGGGATATCTCCAACTTTCCAGTGTTTCAGAAGGGAGTTTTTTATTGAAACTGGAAGACCAAAAGAATTACAAACATGTTGTGCTGGGGAAATGCATCTTTTGGACAGCTAGGTTTGGGTGGAATTGATGAAGAAATTGTACTAGAACCCAGAAAAAGTGACTTTTTTATAAATAAAAAGGTCCGAGACGTAGGATGTGGACTCAGACATACTGTGTTTGTTCTGCATGATGGAACGGTGTACACTTGTGGATGTAATGATCTAGGACAGCTAGGTCATGAAAAATCCAGAAAGAAACCAGGTAAGTTGAAAATTTATTTATTTTTAGTAATGTTTCAAACTAGGAGTTAAATATATCCTTTACATTTACATGGTTCTATGTACTTTAATTATTTTGCGGTTTCTTTTTTAACTACTACTGTTGTAAACACTTATTATATGAAGCTTTGGTTTCAGAACATAATTGTGGTGATGCAGAACAATAGAGAAAACCAGCCTGCAGTGTATAGATCTTCTTTGGTACAGAGTGGATAAATAGAGAGTATAGAGTGTGTAGTTTCTCTTTTAATAAGCACTGTTCAGCCACCTTGGGCAGATTTTAAATGCATAATTTATTCTCTTGTTTTTCATACATCAGAAAGAAAAAAAAATTAAGGTGAACGCTTTTTGCTTTGACTTACTTGCCTAAAATATATCTTAGTTCTATTTTTCTCCCTATTGTAGTATTTTAAATATGTAATTTTATTTGGCTTAATTTGAAATATCTGTTATTCCCCTAATCTTTTACTTTCAAGTAGCCGCACTAGTTATTAACAGTTTTGTGACTGTGAGACATCCTGATTTTATAGTGGCCATATCAGCCAAATTTAAAATAATTTGTATGGTAATGTGAGAGTTTTGAGGAATTTGGTCACATTTCATGTTCTGTTTTCCTGGATACACATATTTTAAAGTCAAATATTTAGACACTTAGAAATATCGTTGTCATGTGAATTTTGCTTTTAATTATAACAAAAAATTAATTCTGAAGGTGGTAAATTCAGGTAAGACTGCGGCTGTACTGATTTACAGTTTCTTCTTTAACAGTAATGGCACTTAAGTATTTTCTGTGGCAGTTATTTTTCTTTACCACTTCATCATTTAAGTGGTTTCTATTGTTAGTCTGCTTTTGAGAGGTTACTATAGGTATAAAATATTAAGGCATTCAATTAAGGCATGTTGTTCATCTTTCATGTCACCTCACTACCATGCCAAACCTCACTTTTCTAACTTGTAAATGCTGTATAGTTTTCGTCCTTTCTATATTGTTAGGATTTTAGTCTCTTTTCTTCTGCTTTAATTTGTAATTTGATTTTTTTGGATGAATGGTAGTGATGCTTAATACAGTAGGTTTAATTATTGCAGAACTCAAGGTAAATGGCAGCTTTCTTGTACTCTCCCTCGCTAAGAGTATTTTATGGAATCGTGTTAGATTTTCATAATCTTAGGCCTTGAGGTTGTCATGTTGGTAGATGTGAATGATAATTTACCGATAGGTATTTGTTATCACTCCTTCAGAGACAGATGGATCCATTACTTTTTTTGCTTAGCTTGGAATGCTGCCTCAGGTTGAGATTTTCATGGTATTGAGGCTGTTCCTCTTCTAATACTTAACATGCCCCATAGAATAACTGCACATCTCTGTATCGCTTCTGAGAGGCTACTGGGCAAATAGAAAGTACAGAGACAGCACACAGAAATTGCCAATATAGTTACTGAAATTTACTCAGGTTTAAAATTTTTAAATGTTATTAAACACCTGTTCTGTGTCCAGGACAAGGGTAGACACTGTGCACTAATAGTATGATGATTATAGTGCCTGGAATAGCTTTAAACTCTATAGGGGAGATTCTGAGAAACTTAACTAGCCCTAAGAGGCTTCTTTGTGGTCATGTTGACATTGTGATGATTGCATTGTGACATTTATATCACCCTGTTGATTCATCCTAGAAGCATTATTTGATAATATAAAGTTGGGAGGGTGGGTTTACCGAACTTATAATACCTCTTTAGGATGGCCAATAAGGCCAGGGTACATCACAGTCTATGGAATAGAAAAATGAAAGGCATGAACTTTGTCTTTGAAAAATTTAGAGCCTGGGTTGTAAGTTAAGGCATACATAAATGAAGTAACTGGAGAGAATTGAAATTTGACTTGACGTGCTATGTACTTTGAGACTAGGAAATTTAAATTTAATTCTACCCGATTAGGGTAGAATTAAAGAAAGAAAAAGAAAATGAAGTCTTAAAGTTTAATTCAATCATTAATGACATAAATAGCCAGAAAATAAATCTGGAACTGGAATAGCTTAGTTTTACAGGAGGGGATCCTGATCCTGAGAAAAGCTTTTTGTTACCAGAAGTCCACGTTCAATGATATATTGAAGTGTATACCTTGGTTACAGAGGTAGGAGAAAGTAAGAATTCGAAAGGAGGTAATTGCTCTGATAGGGACTAGAAAAAATCAGTTTTGATTTAAGGTGTTTGGAAAATTTTAATAATGTTTTTAACTAAAATTATTTCCCTTTGCAATAATTCCTTAACGATTTAAATGTACTTCTTCCTCAACCCTTTTTTAAATTTGTGAGTTGGAGGACTGAATTAGAAGATAAGGAGTTCTTTTTAAATTGGTTTTAAAGTCTTCTGGTAATTGAGTAAGTCTGCTTGAATTTCTATGACCATGTAATAAACATAACTCACTTCATCAGATCTTTCAATTTGTGTCATAAAGGAGGGAGCTAAGAATTGTTTTCTTATAGAGATTGGCTTTATAAGTATACTAAATATTCTATAATCAGGAGAGAAAGAGAAAGTTGGCCTCATTCATTAAGGACAAGCTGCTATTGAGAGACGTGATAACCTACTGGATGACTTGGCCTTAACAGTGTAGTAAATACATTTGAGAGTTTTCCATTCTGGACGTTTTAGGAACCACATAGGAAAGTTTTGCTGATTTTCTTTATTATACCAAGAGTACAGATTATGTTCATCTCCCTTCTCTTGGATATGTATACCCCTTGCTATCACTGGTATCTCTTTCTGAATTATTTCCAGAGAAGTGAATGTCTGTTTCACTTTCACTTTCATGTATGTGTTTTTCCTTTGTAAGAATTTTTTTAAACCTTTTTTTTAGCTAGTGGTTCTCAGTTTCTTAATTCACAGCTAACAGGGAAATGTATTTAATCTTCAATATGCTAGGCCAGTCCATTTAAGTAAAGTGTTAGTTTCATTTTTATGCTTCCTTCCAAATTCACTTCTGAAGGTTTTAAGATAACCTATGGAAAGTGTGCTTTTCTTAACAAGATCATTTACTCACTGTATATCCAATGATAGGTATAATTTGGTGACCGTAGTCCTAAAAGTATGTTTTGCCCATCTATTTCCATTTGTTTCATGTTAGAAATAGTTCTAAACTATTTTATGGCCATAATTTGTAAATAATCTGATACAGTTCTGTTAAAAATGACTGTTTTGATTGCTTTTTGTGGTTTACAAAGTGCTTTCAAATAGAGTATCTCATTTAATCCTCACAACAGTCTTGTTTGGTAGCTAAGGCAGATGAAGAAACTGAAGTTAAAACAGATTGAAACTAACAGTCAGTAGGATAGCGAATGTTGAGACCGCTCTAAATCCTGTGGTTTTACCTTTACCCCACAAAGTTTTTCCTCCTGCCTTATTTAGAAGGTAGTGTAATATTTGTTCGCCTAGGAGGAAACTAATTTTCATCAGTAATGTAATTCTGCAGCTTAAAAATATCTCTTAAAAATTACTGTTTCATAATTGAGGTTATACAATGAAGATATCATGTTTTATCCATCCCCCCCGCCCCCCATAAATTCAGAGAGAAGCCATTTTAGGAACCGTACAAGTAGACTGAGAGTTCTGTATTCAAGATGTGATGTTGTACCAACACAAGCTAAAAATTCAAATATATGTATTTTATTCTTGAACCTCAGACGAACTTGATTAGCAAAGTCAGCAATAAAGTTTTGAATAGTATGATAAAATTTATTGTAGCTTATGCTCAGCTCTTCTACAGAAGATATAAAGATTATGAGCGTTCATTTCTCTTTCCTGTATCCCAAAAGTGTAATTTCTACTGTTGGGTCATTCTAATAAAAGCATTTTGGTCACATAGCAGTAATTTCTTGCTTGCCTTTTTTGTGTCTTAATTTTCTGACCCGCACTCTCTGTTCCTAAAACATAAATCTACAAATGAACTGCTTAAAATATAATTGAAATTTAAAAAGTACTGTAGGAAAATAAATGTATATATATGGGAAATAAAATTTTCACTGAAGAGCAGATTAAAAATGCCATCTAACCCACAAATCCTCCATATTGAACTAAAGCATGTAATACCAAAGAAATTCATGATGTTTTATAACTCCTCATTTTCACGATACCTTTTAAGAAAGAGAAAGATGTGGATGATATGAAGACTTGAAAAAAGTAATTACTTGGGTCAGGAATGGAGGCTTGCTTTGGATGCTTTACTTTGAGAAAGGTTAGTGCCCAAGAATCACAGAGTCAAGGGTAGGGAAAAAAATCATGATGCAAACAGATGACTACTGTTAGAGAGATGTATAATAATACTTTACTTTGTGTAGGACCCTACATCTGAGGAATTTCAAGAGCATTACACAATAACTCATGGTTCCTTTCAAAATGCTTGTGACACAGTTTGCAAGAATTATCCTCATCTTAGGGGATAAATTTACGGAGAAATGGCAGCACAGTTGGTAAGTAACTTGTCAAAACAGCAGGTGACTGGTGAACAGCTATAAATTGAATCTGAAAATTTAAGTCTACCAGTCTCCTACTTATTCACTAAATTGTACTTATGTTTAGAATTATTTGCAGTAATATCTTCTGTTTGAAGCAGATCAAATACTAATGCACAGATTGTTTCTTTGCCATTCTGATTGATGGCCTATTGAAGTAAATAATTATTTTACCAAGATGCTTGCATTATGATACCACCTTGCTACTTAATTATAACTTTGTGTGGTAAGCAGAATATTTTAAAAAATGAACAAAAACTTACTGTAGTAACATCCAGTCTTTTCTCTTTCCTTTGTTATATATCATATTCGATATCCCTTTGTTGTCTAATGCTATGCTGTGCTACTCTCCAAGGTCCAGAGTAACTGCCAGGCACAACTGATTTGGTGGCTAACATTGGAACTTGGATTAGTTATGTTGTATCAGTCTGCCATGTGTCTCTGTAGGATGCATTGGTTTGGTGAATGCTTTATAAAATCTTTAACCTGTGTAGAAGACTAATTGCAGTAGATGCCTAATCTGAGCATATTAACAGAGCCTTCTTTAAAGGAATTGGAACCAATGATTTTCTCTTTGTGTTTGGTATTTTAGTGTTTTTATCTGATTAGAAGTAAGCCATGTACTTTCCTTGAAAGAATAGGAGTACAGTAGATTTTAGTTCCACAGTTTGAGCAGTTATTAAGGATTTTTGTTGCAGGTGACAGCCTAGGTGCTCTAGTTTCCATCATCTCCTTAGTAAGTATTCTTAGGGTTCCATGTTCCCTATATGTCATGCAAATGTAGCACTGTTGAAGCTCATTTCTTAGAAACTTTTTAAAATTGCTTTGAAGAAATGTCTCACTTCATAGATATTTAGTTTTCTTATTTCTTAGGCTATAAAGCTTATCAGGTACTTGGGATATATATTAAGGAAAACCCAATGGAGGAAATTTATTCAGACATTGTTACAAGGGTTTCTTTGGGCTAGGATTATGTTAGTGAGTAGAAAAGTGGGAAGCGTTAACGAAGAAACCAAATTAAAGAACCTATGGTTTATCTCTTTTCAGCTTCTATGGATTATTTTCACGCTGATGGAATTAAAAGGGCAATAATTATTTTTTATCTTAATGAATTATGATAGTTACTTTACATGCAAGAAAAACCTGTGCTGTGTAGAATTGTGTTACTGGAGTTATTTTTGTTAAAAGGGAAATTTCTTATATTTTGGTGGCCCAGTCTTTAAACTGTATAATTTTTTTTACCTGGAATTACTCTTTTTTCTTCAGCTCTAGCATGGCAGAATTTTAGGTTAGCTTTTCTTGGCTGTAAAGAAAACATTCTACAATTCTTTAGTAATGTGTTTTTTACATTATTTTAAAATATCCTGATTATTTCTTTATTAATATCTAAGTTTAGTCTCATTTTATTCCTTTGCTAGGTGTTACAGTATTCTGAAATAACACATTTTTAGTTTTTTATAGTTTTTTCTAATTATAAATGTATTACATATTCTTGATAGAGAATTTGAGATATAGGAAAGTAAAAATCAACCATAATGCCATCATACATAGACAAATACTGTTGTCATTTGGCACTTTTTCTATTTTAATATATTGTTTCCGATTACAAAGTGGAAGTATGTTCTTATATCTCAACTTTTTTTTTCAGTAATAGTTGAATAATAATTTAGTATGTATTTCTCCCATGTTTTAAAATATTTTTTAGGGATATCACTAATGATAATTTAACATTTCAAATTTAAATATACCAAGATTTACTTGTGTTCTCCTACTTTTTGGAATTTATTTCCGATTTTTGTTATAAGTAGTGCTACCGTGAACATATACATCAATTTAGTCTTTATTTGTATCTCTGTTTATTTCTGTAGGAAAAAGAACATCTTTAGTTGTAGCAAATCTAGAAGGAACGATAACAATTTATTTTTAAAATTTTAAGCACAGCTGTGCTGCACTTTATAAATTTGATAAGCTTATAAGAAGATGCTTGTAAATGAAAGTTTTTAAAATGTATTCGTTTGACAAGCTTTTGAGTATTATGTAATGGGTGTCATTTAAAAATCTAGAAGGGAAGATAAAACAAGTACACAAGTAAATAGAAATACATATAAAATGTGCTAAGAGTTATAAGATGCATAAGCAGTACTGTGTAGTAATGAATAGTGTAGCCATTTGGGATGGAGTAGATTGTAGGTGAGTTTCTATAGGGAAGATGGCGTATAGACTGGAAGGATATATAGTATTTCAAGGAGGAAAGAATGAAGAGTGCTTTATAGGTAGAGCAGCTCAAATTGCGATAGGCAGTTTTGAGGCTTATTAAGGGAATAGTAGTCCAGTTAACTGAAATGTGTGAGCAGTTTTAGATAGGTAAAATTGAGGTCAGATTATAGAATTAATCAAATTAGGGAGCTTAAATTTAATTTGGTGGATATCCACTGATAGTGTGTAACGGAAATTATCACATTTCTGTATAGGAGGAGAGAAAATTTGGAGGTAAAGAAATTAGTTAGGCTGTAATTGGAGTCCTTTAAAACAAGAAGGAAGCAAGTAGATCAAGAACAGATTAGGGAGGCGGGAAAAATGGACAGGCTTTGGTAACCAGATGGAAGTGAACGGTAAGGGTAATTGTAGGTGCCAGGTATGATTCTAGGTTGAATCACTAATTAATAAAAATAGAGAATCTGGCAAGAGGAGGAATGTTTATTTTTTGTTTTAGGAGGAGAGAGAAAAGATTTGGTGAGGTGAATTTTGTTTTGAACTTGGTAACAGTATTCATTGATCAGTAAGAAATTCAGTACTGTAAGTGAGAAGAAAGATCAGGGTTAAAGGCATAAAATGTTTTATTTCCAGTTTTTTATCTTCAGTTCAAAGTAGGCTAACATTCCAACTGTAAATTCTTTCCTGGTTCCAACCTATCAAGTGATTAATAATCCATTAACAATACTTAATTTTGTGCTTTTGGGAGACTATTTAAAGTACTTGGTGATATAACTTCTTTGTAAATTTAAGGTAACCTAAATCGTTGCGTGCTCTACTTCATCTGTTTTGTAAACTTGAATTTTTATGTATAGGTAAAATTAAAACATTTATTTGCTAGGTACCATCTGATAGCCTGCTCATTTGAATTTTATTAATAGGTTCATTTGCTTATTCTTGCTTAACTGATACAAACCTATTAGTTAATTAAATCTGACTTTGTGACTTCTTTGCAGATTTTACAGAAACAAAGCTTTTGAAGTCCCAAGATGCAATTACATAGAAGTTGCTTTTGGTTCCACTAATCTCTGAAATAATTGTAACTATAAATTGTATCTGTGCTGACATATAGGCAAGGATCCCTGGGAAATCTGCCCTCTGAGATGATGCTGTTGTTTCGGGAAAGGGTAATGGGAGTAGGGAAGGAACAGGGTAATGCTAAAAGAAACCCTAAGGAGCAGAATTAGGAGCATTTGAACACAGTTGGAGGAAGGGCTAACTGCTTTACCTATGTTATTTGAAGAAGTTTGTGATCTTCTTAGTGTGGCATGATGAGAGTAAAGTAGATTTTAGATTACGTCCCACAATTGATCCCATGTATTTATCAGTCAGCACAGGTATACTTTCTGATTTCTGATCCAAGTATTGCTCAGCAATAGATTTTGTAACTAGGCTTTCTAACAGGAGTGAACTTCATGGACCTACACTTGTCTTCTGGAGAGTAATTAGGTAAAAGTCTGACACTTAGGTGTTACCTGTGCCTGAACACAGATCTATTTCTACACTCACTTGGGGAGTTGAGTAAGCCTCTGAAACTGGGAATAAGGGGAAAAGGGAACACGTAGAAGTTGATATGACAATGTAAAGAGAGAAGGAAGATACAAACTTCATAATTGGAGACAAATTTAATAATGAGAATATTATTTAGAATATATTACTTAGCTACTAAATTGCTAATATAAATAATAATGGTAACCACCATTATGTGCCAGGCACTGTGCCAGATCCTTTATTAATTATCCAAAAGTCTTAAAACAACCCTGCACAGTACTTAGTAGCTCAGTTTTATAGGTGAGGGAAATACAACTTCAGGAGTTTAAATAACTTGCCCAAAGTCAAAATTAAAATGTTGTGGAGGCGCCAGCCCTGTGGCTGAGTGATTAAGTTTGTGTGCTCCGCTTCAGCAGCCCAGGGTTTCACCATTTCGGATCCTGGATGCGGACATGGCACTGCTCATCAAGCCATGCTAAGGCAGCATCCCACATGCCACAACTAGAAGGATGCACAACTAAAAATATACAACTATATACTGGGGGGGCTTTGGGGAGAAAAGGAGAAAAAAAAAGTTGTGGAAACAAGAACCAATTAGATGTCAACAGTAAAATAAAAGACACCATTTATAATAGTAAGAAAAAGATAAGGTGACCCAGGAGTAACCTAAGAAATGTGCAAGACTTATATGAAAGCACTTCTGAAGGTCACAAAAAACTTGAATAATGGAAAATACATTTGTGGATAGGAATACTCAACCTACATAAACCTGTCACTTTTCTCTAAAATTAGTCAATTTAATCTGATTCTAATAAAAATACCAAGTGTTTTTTTTGGTGGGGGTGCTGCGGGGAACTAGACAAATGGTTTCTCTAGTTCACGTAGGAAAAATAAACCAAAGTAGCCAGGAAAACTCTGAAAAATAAAGAGCAGAAATATATATAGTAGATATTAACATATTTTAATTTTAAAGCCTTAATTGTTAAAACTACCTCACAAATGGACACATTAAACCAATAAAACAGAAGCCCAGGCATACACCCATATCACCAAGTGGGGGCTGTTAAATAAATATCTTGGAATAAGTAGGAGCATCATGTAGGGAATAAAAAAGTTGGATTAATACCTCACTCGATGTATATATTTGGGTAAATTCCAAATGAGTCAAATATTTAAATGTAAAGACTGTAATGATAATTAGGCTCAAAGAAAACATGGGCAAATTTGTGTATTATTTTGGAGCCAGGAAAGCCTTTCTAACTGAATTGTGAAGAGGTATAGAAAAGAAACTACACGAAAGTAAAAATAATTTTGTTAGGTGGAAATCCCTGTAAACAGTTAAAAGACAAGTGGGAAAATATTTATGACTCATGCTATAATCAGAATGCTAATCTCCCAGATATATAAATCACTCCTAGAAATTGAAGATGTAAAGAGAAAATAATCCATTAGCAAAAAGGGCAAAGGATATGAACAGGTAATTCAGAGAGAAGGAAATAGAAATGGCTATTAAATGAATTACTACTCTTCAACCTCATCCATATTAAAAGAAATGCAGAAGACTGACTACACTGTGGGACCATTTTTTCACATACCAAGTTAACAAAAATCCTTAAGTTTGACAATATACTCTGTATGGTGAGGCTGTCAGTAAACAAGTTTTCATAGGTTATTAGTGTAAGTTGATAAACTCTTAAGAGAGTATTTGGCCAGCGTATGTCAGAATTACAAATGTACATACTGTTTCTCCAAGAGGTCCGAGAATATAGCTCTTGCTCTGATAGCTACATTTTTACATGTACAAAATGATATATTACTGGAACATTGTTTATAATAGCAAAACATTAGAAATAACTTTATGACTGTCTGTTGGGAACTGGTAAGATAAATTATGGTCCATTCAATCAATGTAATAATGCTGTGCAGTTGTGAAAAGAATAAAGGGGTTCTTTGTGTACTAATAGGGAAAGCTCTCTAAGATACATTAAGTAAAAAGAACAAGGTGTAGAACATTGTATAGAAAGCTACATTTGTGGTAAAGAAAATATATATATATATAATGTATATACACACACACTTGTATTTGCTTATAGATACATAAAAACCCTGGAAGGATACATAAAACTAATAACAGTAGCTAGTTTGGTGCGGAGGTAGGATAAGGGGTGAGAGCTAGGTTGGTGGAGGACTTGCATGATACACACGGATTTTTCACTGCATACCTTTTTTTTTGAATGAACAATATAAGCATGTTATCTATGAAATATTTTTTTAAAGAACGATAGGCTCTGGAATTAGCGTGCTTGGATACAAATCCTGGCGCTGTTACTTCTTAGCTGTGTTATCTTGGGCACATTACTTAGCCTCTCTGTGCTTAAGTGTCCTCTTCTGTAAAATTACAATAATCATGCCAAACTCTTAGGTTGGTTGTGAGGATTAAGTGAGATAACACATGAAGTGCAAAGAACAATGCCTGGCATGTGGTGAGTGCTCAATAAATGTTTGCTTAAGAGAAAAAAGCTGTTAATATTAGAGTGGGAATTTAATTTTAGGTCTGTTTATACTCTTTGGGTAATATGCTGTTTACGTATTTGCCTCAGATAGACGATACATATCTTTTCATTTTCAGCTGAAGTTCAGGCATTTATTCAGCAAATGAGTGTCTTCCTACTATGTCCCAGACATTGTGCTAAGCATGAAAGTACCTCTTTACCTTTAGTCTTCAATTACCTTGTTGGAGCTTATGCCAGCAATTTCCAAAATTATGCCAAAATTTCAAAAAATATTGAAGCAAGACATAAAATTAATTGGATTCCTTTATATCAGACTTTAAAGATATAATGATATAGAAAAATGAAAGAATTAAATATGCCTTTTTTGTTCCTGAGAAGCATATAAATGATGGAAGTTAGATTCATCCTTTATTTTCAAAAGTTTATTTGATGATGAATAATTAGAAGATGTCTTAGTCCATTCAGGCTGCTGTAACAAAATGATTATAGTCTGGGTGGCTTAAACAACAAACGTATATTTATCATGGTTCTTGAGGCTGGGGAGTCACAAGATCAAGGTGCTAACAGATTTGGTGTCTGGTGGGGACCCACTTCCTGGTTCATAAATGGCCATCTTCTCGCTGTGTCCTCACATGGCAGAAGGAGTGAGGGAGCTCTCTGGACAAGGACACTAATATCATTCACGAGGGCTCTACTCTCGTGACTTAATCACCTCCCAAAGGCCCCACCTCCTGATACCATCACATTGAGGGGTTTAGGATTTTCAACATATGAATTTGGGGGGTACACATTCAGTCTGTAACAGAAGGTATAGTTTGTGTACTGATATTTTGAAGAACATAGACACTTGAATAAATTCTGCTTATTCACACTTTTAAACTCTGTCCCTCTCAAAATGATAAGCTGACCTTTAAATTTAAATAAATGCATTCTATTGCACTTTTCTATTTTTATTTTGCATTTTTGCTTATTTTAACACCAGTGTGCCTAAATTTACTTCCTTAGTGCATAAATATGCTGTTAATAAACAGGGCATTCACTGTTTATATGGTGCTTGACTATGGCAGAAATTTAAAGACAAATAACATATTTTTGAGGTTATAAAACTGATAAAATGTGGAGAACAAAACAAAGAACATTTTAAATGGAAACCATTGTGCTCTAAGTTAGCTGTCTCCATCTCTCTAAAACAAACTGCAACAACAACTAGGAGTTACTTGTTTATTCATGCTTCTTGAATTCACTTAGGTTCAAACCCTAGATTCACCTTAGGGTCTGCTTCCGAGTCTGGAGCACCAATATTGACTCAATTGCTAAATCTTATTGATTCTTTTCTCAGTAACTCTCCTGTTCTGTCTTTTCATTTCCTTTGCAAATACCAAAACATGTAACCTTGAGCTAGTTACTTTAAACTCTTGGGCTGTTAGTTTCCTCCTATCTCAATCTAAAATTGTTTTTCTTCTAGTTAGACCATTGCTGGTCTATGCAAAAACTGTGGCAGTAGTTTTCTAACTGATCTCCCTGCTCCATTCCATCCTTTTTATTAATTCCAGGTTAATATTTATAAGGCATATTTCCATTTCTGTCTCTTGAATGTTGCCCAGCTGAAGTACCATCTCCTACATCTTCCTGGTCACTCTTGTAAGAACTCAAGTCACATGTTTTGTACAGTACCAAGCACAGTTACCTGACATTCAGTAAATTAATAAGTTGCATTGCTGTCTTCTTATTATATATAATTGGATAAAAATCTTCTCTACCACGTCAGCTCCTGGAGGTTAGAAACCTTGTCTTATACATCTTTATCACTATAGTGACAACACAGTGGTACACACAGAAGGAACATGGGGTTTGTTGAATGAACACATGATCAATGTATTTTATTGGATGTGCCATAGGAAGGGAAGAAAATTATAGGTAGTTTCTTGTTTTAATGTGTCTGATGGCTGTCAGCCATGTTATAAACCAAAATTTTTAAGTCTAAAACTGTTCTAAGAATGTACATATTGGATATGGTATGGTAAAGTTGGTGCAGCCATAAGAGGAAACAAGATTGAGGCTTGGAAGAAGTTAATTATACTCAGGGGTCCCAGAGAGAGGGGAGGTCACCTCATGCTGTCCTAGGCCACAGGAGAAGACACAACGGCAGTCAGAAGGCAGAAGACAATCACAGGGGAGTTCTTAGGTCATGGCCTTTATTGGAGTTTCCCTGGGAAAGGCAAGGCTGGGCAGAAAACAGTTTAGGATTGACTAGTTTGCTTAATTCCTCCAGGCTTTGGCCTATAGGGTTGGTTTCTAGTTTCCTGGTACCTGGCCCTGGGATGATTGAGGGTGGGGGAAATACTGGCTTGGTGTGTGAGGGTTAGATAAGGAAATAGTTGGTGGTATCAACTCTGGATTGGTTGGTTTACATTTGAAAGGCATGCTGGTAGGCAAGTTGTTATCGTTAGGAATTAGCCCTGGGAGGGGCCCTCTCTTCTGGGGTCTGTAAGGGCCACCATCCCCCCCATCCCCCCAATGGCAGAGCATCAAGAATACAGAAAAGAGGAAAATACAGTTAATATAATTGGCCCTGTGTTGAATGGATGCCAGATATACTAATAATCTAAGAAAACAAAAAACAAGAACTCTAGTCGTATATTCTGAGGGTTCGTTCTTGCTTGTCTTAAAAAGAAATTGAAGTAAAGGCAGCTATTTGACTGATATTTTATTTGTGTTAGTCTTTATTTCAACTTTACTTCTCCTTTCCTCTTCAAAGCAATTAATTTCAACACTTCCTAGACATCCAAAAAGGACTTTTCTAAAGAAAAAATATTGTAAAGCCCTAAGTATTTATAAAATTTTAAGTGTATTTTGAAAATAAATTGTAAAACATAACCTTATTTAAATAATATTAAAAGAAGGATAGCAGTTCATAAATAGGGAAATGTTTAGGTCTTAGTGCTTTTATCTGTGAAGTAGGGATGATGGTACATCTGCCTCATGGTGTTATGAGGATTAAATGAGATTAAATAAAGTGCTTAGAAGCACAGTGCCAGGCACATAATAAGCTGTTTGTGTGTTAATAGCATACCTGTATGTAGATAGAATGCATAAAAGGGGTACAATCTTGTAATCATAATCCATTATAAAGAACTTTTTGATCTAATCAGTTAAATCTCCATATAAACCTTATTTTATTGTGGGCTATCAACTAAGACATGTAAGTTGCTTTATATTAACTTTAGATTTTGTCAAAGAACTCATTAAAATGTTTTTGTGGGCCAGCCTCGTGGCCAAGTGGTTAAGTTTGTGTGCTCTGCTTTGGCAGCCCAGGGTTCGCAGGTCTGGATCCAGGTGTGGACCTTCACACTGCTCATCAGGCCATGCTGTCGTGGCGTCCCACATAGGAGAACTAGAATGTCTTACAACTAGGATATACAACTATGTGCTGGGGCTTTGGGGAGGAGGAAAAAAAAAAAGATTGGCAACAGATGTTAGTTCAGGGCCAATCTTCCTCACCCCCCAAAAAATGTTTTTGTGGTGGATTGTGGCATTCCACATTCTTATTAGTAATTTTGGGTAATAATTTTAGAGAATAAACATTTTCCTTTAATTTTTTTTTTGGGGGGGAAGATTGGCCCTGAGCTAACATCTCTTGCCAATCCTCCTCTTTTTACTTGAGGAAGATTGTCACTGAGCTAACATCTGTGCCAGTCTTCCTCTATTTTATGTGGGGTGCTGTCACAGCATGGCTTGGTAAGTAGTGCTAGGTCCACACTTGGGATCCACACCTGCGAACCCTGGGTTTGCACCAAAGTGAAGTGTGCGAACTTAACCATTATGCCACCAGGCCAGCCCCTTAATTTAATTTTTTGATGTTTTTGCTTGCTTCCTTGCTTTTTTTTTTGAGGAAGATTAGCCCTCAGCTAACTACTGCCAATTCTCCTCTTTTTCCTGAGGAAGACTGGCCCTGAGCTAACATCCATGCCCATCTTCCTCTGCTTTATACATGGGACGCCTACCACAGCATGGCTTTTTGCCAAGCAGTGCTATGTCCTCACCTGGGATCCAAACCGAAGTGGAATGTGTGAGCTTAACCGCTGCACCACCGGGCCGGCCCCCTTAGCTTTATTTCTTTAAATCTTAATTTGCTTTCTATTTTATGATAATCATTATATGCATTATATTAGAGATTCTTTAAAAAGTGTCAATAAACAATAATTTCACTTGAGGAATAGGAAAGTATGTGCCTCGAGTGAAATAGCTTTTTTATTATTTATCTTTTTTTTAAGCTTGGCACCTGAGCTAACATCTGTTGCCAGTCTTTTTTTTCTCTTCTTCTTCTTCTCCTCAAAGTCCCCCAGTACGTAGTTGTATATTCTAGTTGTAGGTCCTTCTGGTTGTGATATGTGTGACGCTGCGTCAGCATGGCCTGATGAGTGGTGCTAGGTCTGTGCCCAGGATCCGAACCAGTGAAACCCCAGGCTGCTGAAGCAGAATGCGTGAACTTAACCACTTGGCCATAGGGCCGGCCCCTTATTATTTATCTTTGTAACAAGGTTAGCAGTATAATTAAAGTAAAAAAAAAAAAAAAAGCATTCTGAATTATTTATTGGTGCTATTCAGCAATCCCATGTGATTGATTTCTTTATCTTTAAAAAGTCATAATCATAAAATGCATCAACTACACATTCAGTTGTTTAATTAAACAAAGAACCATAAGAAGAAAAAAAACACTTGTAACCAATGTTAATAATTTTATTATTTATTTTCTCAGTCTTTTCTCCACATATATATTGGGGCTGTGTGTTTAAAAATATATTTGTTTTTAAACAAGAATGGAGTTATAACACCTTTTTAATTTCATAATATAGTATCTTGTGAACTTTAAATTTTTAGAGATGGATTTTAAGTGCATGTTGCATTGCTCGAATTAGAGTTTCCAGTTATTCAGAGAGAAGGGAAGAGGAAACCGGTATTTATAGCAACTAGGGAGACATGGTAGGACAGAGGATTTTGAAACAAGCTCTGGCAGAATTAAACATTTACTAAGGAATTGAAATGGTTCCTCTTTAAATTAGCTATTTAACAGTGTGTTTCTTCTCAGCTCAGTTTTGTGATTGTTACCAACATGGCTGTGCTTGTTGCTATTTATAAAGTATTGTTTCTTAGGTCTTGATAACTTGAACATAAAACATCAAAGATTTTTTGTTCTCTATATAAAACATTGATAGTTTAAACTTTGTTGGAATTCAGTTTTTTTTTAAATTAAAAATACATGTAGGGCTTCATTAAACTCATAGACCATCTTAAGAGTTAAGATTGTGGACTTGAATCATGCTTGGTAATTGTACTTTTATACCAGATAGTCCTAGGTTTATGAATGAATTGTGTTTTTAAAAACTTTTAATTTTTCTTTGCTTATGGAAGTATTGTTAGATATCATAAGTAGGTTTTCAAACCAGTCTTCTTTAAAAACACATTTACCCAGATATATATTCCATCAATAATTATATTTAACTGACCTTTGTGACGTTTCATAGGAAAATTCATTTGAGTTTTAAATTTGGATGTCAGAAGTTTATCTCCACCCTTCACCTATCCTGGCTTGTTTAACTCTCTTGCTTTGTCAGTTCCAGAAAGGTTAGGATCGATGTTTGTGGGCAGTATTTAACTTAACTGTGTGTCACATTTTATTTTTTTATTTTTTTTAAAGATTTTATTTTTCCTTCTCCCGAAAGCCCCCCAGTACATAGTTGTATATTTTTAGTTGTGGGCCCTTCTAGTTGTGGCATGTGGGACGCTGCGTCAGCATGGCTTGTTGAGTGGTGCTGGGTCCGTGCCCAGGATCCGAACCAGTGAAACCCTGGGCCACCAAAGTGGAGTGCATGAACTTAACTGCTCAGCCAAGGGGCTGGCCCCCTGTATGTCACATTTTAAAGCTAAACGATACCGACTATAGACTCTGTTTCCTAGGTAAGAAAATCTATCATGCCAGGCTGGTTATTTTGCCAGTGTTTTGATTTCAGGAAACAAAGGACATTTGTTCCTGTGGGGTTCAGGGTCATTTATAAATTGGGGACTTCTTATACCCTAAACAAAAATCTCTTTTGGGGCTGGCCCAGTGGCGTAGTGATTAAGTTTGCAAACTCCACTTTGGTGGCCCAGGATTCGTGGGTTTGGATCATTGGTGGGGACTTAGAACTGCCTGTCTGGCCATGCTGTGGTGGCATCCTGCGTAAAATAGAGGAAGATTGACACAGATGTTAACTCAGTGACAATCTTCCTCAAGCAAGAAGAGGAAGATTGGCAACAGATTTTAGCTGAGGGCCAATTTTCCTCACCAAAAAAATTAAATAAATGAAAAATAACCCCTTTTTTCTGATTACTTGAGTAATACATGTACTTTATTTCTTTTTCAGAGTTATAGAAATGTGTGATTTAAAAAATGGAAGCCACTTTTTTCCCTACATCTTAAAGATGACTACTATGATTTATTTATATTTTCATATCTTTTATACCTATATTAAAATACATAATTCTATACACATATACATAAAATTCTCTGGTTTGCGTTTTCATTTAATTTATTTCTATCTTGTCATGTTACTATATGGACATTCTTTTTAATAGAAGCATCAATTTCTATTACATGGATATTCCATAATTTATCTACCTATTACTGGAAATCAGGTTATTTCCTCTTGTTCTTTTTCCCGATTACAAACTGTGAGTCAGTAAACATAATTTTATAATACATAATAAATTTCTAAAAGGAAGATTTCTGGGTTAGAAGGCATGCATGTTTAGAATTGTAATACATATTGCCAACTTGCTCTCTAAAAGGTGTTTTTTTGCCTTCTGTTTTGAAGATTGTTTATAAAAATATCTTGTGCCAATTTTGTGTAAATTTTTTTTGCCCTTTTTTTTAACCCTTTGGCATGGAAATAATAATGTAATTATGAAATAGAAACTTGTAAATTTCAAAATCAAGCTTATCTATGATTGAATTATTCAGAATAAGTTATTTGTTTCTGTGTCTAGCCTTTAAAACATAGATGGTAATACTTAGCTAACTTGACAGGCATGTTTTGAACCTGAAAACATTTATTCAAGTGTATAAATTTTTTTGCTGGGGCTGCCATTACGAAGTACCACAAACTGGGTGGGTTAAATAACAGAAATGTGTTATAGCATAGCTCTGGAGGCTAGAAATCCAAGATCAGATGTCAGCAGGGTTGCTTCCTTCTAAAGGCTAAGAAGAAAGGATCTGTTCCAGGCCTCTCTCTTAGCTTCTGGTGGTTTGCTGGCAGTCTTAGGCATTCCTTCACGTGGCATTCTCCCTGTGTACCTGTCTGTGACCAAATCCCCTTTTTATTAGGACACCAATCATATTATATTAGGAGCCTACTCTACTTCTGTATGACCTCATCTTAACTAATTACATTTTTTTTTTTTTTCACATACTGTGACCCTTTTTCCAAATAAGATCACATTCTGAGGTACTGGGAATTAGGACTTCAGCATATGAATTTTGGGAGAACACAGTTCATCCCACAACAAGATTTTGAGATCTGTAGGTGAAAGAGGATGATAATGTTTATATTTTCCTTCAAATAGCTGTTTTAGAATTTTGAATAAGATGCAGCTTTTAAGACATGGTAGTTGTGAATATGTTACTAATGGTATTGTATAGTATTACCTTTATACCCAGGGAACAGCACATTCTTTACTGTTAGTTTTCTTTGTTTACAGGTTATCAGAGCATATTGTTATTGATGATTATATCTAATTATCAGATTTAGACCCTGATTATTAGCAAAAGACTCCTAATAGACCATCTTGTATATTTAGTGATTGGTTGTCTAGGAAGAAGCGTTTATGTGTACTGTTATTAAATCAACCTGGGTCATAATCGGTCAGTACTGCTGGGGCTTTTCATGGTCACTTTTGGACATGCACATGTGCAGGGCTGCAAAATATTTGAGTCTCTTGATGTGTGCACATTCCCAGTTGAGGTTCAGCAAAGTGATGCTCTGCCTTGTTTCAGCTTTCATTCTATAAATGTGTCCTTTTTGCAGTATATTTAGTGCCATGTTTTTCACATTTTCTTAATTTTTCTTGGTGATTTCATTCTTTAAAATGGCCCCTGAGCATAGAGCTGAAGTTTTATCTAGTGTTCCTAAGCACAAGAAGGCTGTGATATGCCTTGCAAGAAAATACATTGAGGCTTGAGCTTATAGTGCTGTTCACTGTGAATTCAATGTTAATGAATCAACAATATATATTAAGATATCTTTAAACAGGAACACACATAAAACAAGGTTATGTATTGATCGGTTGACAAAAATGTTGTGATTAGAGGCTTGTAAGAACCTAATCCTGTATTTTCCTTAGGGGCAGTGATTCAGTATGAGGACTTTAAGTATTCATAGTGACTTTATAAAACATAATTACGGGAATAACAAGAATGGATTGTATTCCCAACTAGACTAAAATGAAAAGATTAAAATTATAAGTGGGAGAATAATGGGTTCTCATAGAAGGATGGTTCAGTAGTGAAATAAATGATCAGTATTTAGCATCCTTCGATTTTCTTCAGATATTGTGCAGTTTTATGTCATCTTTTAGGAAAGTATAGAAGGAGTCTGGAATTAGTCTCTTTGTAGTTCTTTTCTCTTTTTGTGGCTTTCATTGACCGTGGTTGAGAATGCAGAATTTTTCATTATCTGTGCATAATGGCAAAGAGAAGAAAATTGATAGAGGAAGATGGATGTTTCACAGTTACTAGAGAAATTAGAAGGTGAATGTAGATAGCATCACTATATGATGATAGTGACATTGATCATGTAAGTGAACTCTTACATAGTGAGTCTGGAGATGATGGTCTGCATGGATTTTCACAAACTCAAGAATTGATGAATGTACTTCTTAGGTCCCAAAGGAAATAGGATGTTCTTATTCAGTTCGTTATTCATTAGGAAGGATTTTATCAGGTAACGTTTTGCAACAAGAACCTGGAACTATCCTGTATTGCTGTAAAAGGATGTGACAGTATTCTTTCTTCGTTTGTTTATGCAGCAAAATTTATCTGGTGTAGTTTGTAAATGAACAAATGATGAAGTCAGATGTGCATACAAAAGTAATTGGGAGGAAATAGATGTAGAAATGAAAACCATGATTAGGTTGAACATTTTAATTGGTTTTTATAAATGTAAAAATGACAATGTTTTGCATTTATGGAGTAAAGAAGATGGCCTGTTAATCCCTCAATAAAATGATGTACCATCAGTTTTAAAAATACTGCAATTTTAACAATACAGGTGTAAAAAGAACCAGAAGTAATGATGAACTTGGACCTATTAGAGATATATTTGGAGTATTATCTACTATCAGTGTTTACAAGATGGATATGTAACATCTCTCTAGTTCTTTATCTTTTCTGTTTTTGCTCCTGTCTCTGAAAAATGTATTTTTTCTTTCCCAAGGCAATCTCCTCCACTTATGTTTTCTTTGCCTTTTTGTGCCTCCCAAAACTAAATGTTTTTTTGTCTTCCCTTGAAGAGAAATATTGTGAGCCATGAATACTGATATGAACAGTGTTAACTTTTCTCAAAGTTTTATTATGAGCACTTTGAAGGAAAAGTTGAAAGAATAGCACAATGACCAATAGTTAAGATTTTTCCACATATTTTTATTTGTAATTGTATTTTTTTAAACAGATACCTTATGTCTGAATTACAATCAGTTATTATAATGATCATGTGCTCTTGCTAAACCTTTTCTAACAAGCTTAGCATTATATGTTCATATTTCCAATATCTTTTTGTAGCCCCTATTTATCAAAGGAATCAATTCTTTTTCAATGGGCTTGCTTGGCAAGTTTTTCTTTTTTATTTTCTGCCCTGTTATATATCCATACTCATCCTAAGTTGAAGTGAATTTA
Organism: Equus przewalskii; assembly: GCF_037783145.1. Classification (NCBI taxonomy): domain Eukaryota; kingdom Metazoa; phylum Chordata; class Mammalia; order Perissodactyla; family Equidae; genus Equus; species Equus przewalskii. The sequence continues at coordinate 56,607,873 of NC_091831.1, read as the reverse complement.
ATCCCCATTTACCCTCCCTCCTCTAATTGTGTTACTTGGCCTTGAAAGGCAAATATAGCTTGGTGATTAAAACTTCACAGACTTAGCATAGTACCTAGTACGTAGGAAACACTCAATAAATGTTAGCTGTTGGGTTTGGTATGAATTGTTTTCTTCTCTTTGTTACACAGGGCATCATTGAGTCAGGCTTTCTAGTGAATTTTTTGTTTATTTTGTTGATTATTCTCCCTTCATTCTTGCTTATCATTGACTCTCTTTTCAGACCATCTTGTTTTGAGCATTCAACACGAAAATTTGACTGTGATGTGAAATGTTTCAATATACCATTGATGTGACTTTCTAGCATATTGGGGGGTGATGGTTGAGGCTATTCATTTTGACGAGCCATTTGGAAAAAATGAGTAATTTTTTTTTTAAATTGAGGTTATGATAGTTTACAACCCTGTGAAATTTCAGTGGTACATTATTATTTCTCAGTCATTATAGGTGCACCACTTCACCCTTTTTGCCCCCTCCCGCCCATAACTAATAATCTGTTCTCTTTGTCCACATGTTTATCTTCCACATATGAGTGGAGTCATACAGAGATTGTCTTTCAAAATGAGTAATTTTTAAAAATAGTACAGAGAAGTTATCAGTTTTGTATATTTGTTGTCTGAAAAGCCTGTATTAAAAACTATCCCCAGAACTTATAACTGTGTTGTGTTTCTTTAATAACGTATTTCTAGGGGGCTGGCTTGGTGTAGCAGTTAAGTTCATGTGCTCTGCTTCGGTGGCCCAGGGTTTGCCAGTTCAGATCCTGGGCGTGGACCTACACGCTGCTCATCAAGCCATGCTGTGGCTGCATCCCACGTAGAAGAGCTAGAGGGACTTAGAACTAGGATATATAACTATGTGCTGGGGCTTTGGGGAGAAAACAAAAGAGGAAGATTGGCAACAGATGTTAGCTCAAGGCCAGTCTTCCTCACCAAAAAAACACCCAAAAACGTACCTTTTAAAATAACGTGTTTCTGAAGTCGTTATACATTCTCAAAATAGATGTCTCAATAATTTGATGGGGCTAAAGTTCTGAGAGAACAACAATTATTTATTTTGAGTTTTTAATTTGTAGGAAAAAAATTAAAGAGCTCAGGTCAGTTTTAAAGTGAGAACACTGGTTTTAATACATTGCTTTAACTATTTTCTCTAACATTATATTTAATTTTTTAATTAAATTTTATTTTTGGTTTGAATAGGCAGTATATTCACATGGTTCAAAAATCAAAGTAATATAAATATGCATTGAAAAGTTTGCTCTTACATTTGACCACCCTGTTTCCCCCCTCTTTCTGCATCCCATATAGGTAACTTAAGTTCATTAGTTTTTTGTATCTCTTTCCAAGATTTCTTTATGTAGATGTAATCATGTATGAATATGTGTTTTTATTCTTCCCTCTTGCTTACATCATGTACACTATTCCACATTTTGATTTTTTTCCCTCCTTTGAAAATGTACGCTTGATGTCTTCCCATATCAATATGTAGAGTTTTCTCATTATTTGTAGAACATAGTATTCCAGTGTGTAGATGGATACTTGGAATATTTCCAATCTTTTGTTATCATATGTTGCTGCAAATATAGATAAATACATACACGTTCATCACACACACGTATTTGTACTCGACTCTTCTGGATTCTCCACTGGGGGCTTGTCTAGACAAAAGATAGATTAACAAGAGAAAAACAAGACAGAAGTTTATTAACACATGCATTGTGCTTACAGGTGGGAGCACTTGGTAATGAAATTGGTGCTAGAACATGGGCTTATATAGCATCTTAACAAAAGGAATGATGAAATTTTAGAGATGACACAAAACGAAAAAGACTGGTTTTCTTTGGTGTCAAATTGGGGGAAGGTAAATATGTGGTGGTGCTAATGGAAGATAAGGGCTAGTTAATAAAATTTATGTAGATTCCATTGGTGCTGCATGTGAGCTGATAAGGGTCTAGAGTTGTCTGTGGCGATTAACTTCTCTCCTTTCTGGTAGAGAGGGAAGGGAGGCACACCTTTGCAAATTTATGTCCTGCTTTTAGGCGAATGGTGGGTGGGGTGCAGAGAGCTTTTCTTGTTCTGCTGCTTAATGACCTTCAGCTTAAAATAATCCTTGTGGCAAAGTGGCATATTTTGGGGTGGCACATTCTGCTACCCTTCTGTACTTGGGTGCATCTGTAGGATAATTTCCTGGAAATGGAATTGCTAGGTCTGAAAGGTAAATGCGTATCTATTTTTAGGTATTGCCACATTCCTCTCCATAAGGTTGGTTCTGTTTTGTACTCCCGTTGTCAATATACAAGTGTGCCTTTTCCGCTAACAGATTGTTATCAAACTTTCAGATTTTTATTAGGTGAAAAATGTTATCTTGGTGTGTGTTTTTTTAATAAAGCATAGACTTTCAGAAAAATTAATCAACTATATTTTTTAGATTCACAGCAAAATTGAGCAGAAAATAGAGAGTTCTCATATACCCCACTCCCACACATGCACAGCTGCCTTTAACTGTGGGGACTGTCCACAGCCTTTAACACAGTGGTACATTTATCACCAAAATGAACCTACATTGGCACATCATCATTATACAAAGTCGGTGGTTTATGTTAGAGTTCACTCTTTGTGTTGAATATTCTGTGAGTTTTCACAAATGCATAATGATACGGAGTATTGTACAGAATACTAGTAATATCATGCAGAATAATTTTACTACCCTAAAAATCCTCTCTGCTTTACCTCTTCATCCCTCCTTCCCCCTAGTCCCCAGCAACTGCTAATATTTTTACTGTCCCCAAAGTTTTGCCTTTTCTAGAATGTCATATAGTTGGAATTAATAATACAATAAATATATAGCCTTTTCAGATTGGCTTCTTTCACTTAGTAATGTGCATTTAGGTTTCCTTTGTGCCTTTTTGTGGCTTGATAGCTCATTTCCTTTTAGTACTGAATAGTATTTCATCATCTGGATGTACCACAGTTTATCTAATCACCTACTGAAGGACATTTTGCTTCCAAGTTTTGGCAATTATGAATAAAGATGCTATGAATATCCGTATGCAGGTTTTTGTGTGGACAGAAGTTTTTAGCTCCTTTGGGTAAATACCAAGGAGAGTGGTTGCTGGATCATGTGATGAAAGTATGTTTAGTTTTGTAAGAGACTGACAAACTGTCTTCCAAAGTGACTGTACCATCTTGCATACCCAGCAGCAGTGAATGAGAGTTCCTGTTCCTCTGTATCCTCGCCAGCCTTTGGTGTTGTCAGTGTTTTGGGTTTTGGCCACGTTAATAGGTGTATAGTGGTTTCTTTTTTAATTTGTAGTTCCCTGATGACATAAAATGTAGAGCATCCTTTCATATACTTACTTTGCCATCTGTATGTCTTCCTTGTTGAGGTGTCTGTTGAGATCTTTTGCCTAATTTTTAATTGAGTGATTCATTTTCTTATTGTTGAGCTTGAGTTTTTTATATATTTTGGATAACAGTCCTTTATTAGATGTCTTTTGCAAGTATTTTCTCCTAGTCTGTGGCTTGTCTTCTCATTCTCTTGATAAATATAAACTTTTATAATTGAAGGTTAACCCATATATAAAAGTACACAAATTAAAAGTGTATGGCTTTATGATTTTTCTTAGTGAACATATTATTGGCTTCTCAGTATCGTTTGAATTTGCATTTCTGTCATCAGTTAAGTTGAACGTCTTTTCATATGATTAACGGCCATTTCTGTTTCTTTTTCTGAACTATCAGTTCACATCTTTTGCCCATTTTTCACTGAATTACTGTTCTTTTTTTTTTTCTTTTCTAGTAAGTCTTTAAAAATTGGGAAAGTTACTTCTTTGCTTGAGATATGAGTAAAATTTTCCCCCTATTTTGTTATCAGCCTTTTTACTTTGCTTTTCGTTTGTTTTGCTGTAACAAATAATTGGAATTTTCTCAAATGGGTACATGGAATCTCTTCCTCTTTCCTCAGCACAGGACTTAGCTTAAGTGTCACTGTCTTCCAGAATTCTTCCTAGTACCTTTCAGGGTTTTAATAAGTATCTCTATTCCCATGTTGCCTTTTGTATATCTTTATGTTAGTGTTTAATCACAATCCTTATCTCTTTTTCTAAAGGCTATAAAATCCTTGAGGGCTAGAGCTCTGTTTTATTTATCTTTGTGTCTCTAGTGCTTGGAGCACAAGAGGTATACAGTAAATATTGGTATGAATGATTGTTTCTTGGATTTTTGGTGCCTTTGATTTTACAACCATTGCTATCTAATTTAAGTACTCTTCATTTGTTACTGTTGAACCAACCTGTCCTATTCTCTTGTCATCCTGTCATTTTCTGTTGTTTACCACATTTCCTTTGAAGATTGTCTTGGAGAATCATTGACTTATTTCTGGGGAGACAGTAGAGCTTTTGTGTGTTTTACTTCTTTCTTCATAATTAAGATTTATGGGAATATTTTGATGTAAACAAATGATGTCATACTTCGAGGGCCTTTTGGGGGGTGACAATGTGTTATATCTTGTTTTCCTTTTTTGTTTTCGTATGTTTCTACAATTTTATAAAAACATATACACAAAATATATACAGAAAGTGAGATATTAGTATAATGAACTTCCACGTACTGTTTACTAGCTTCATGTCTTATTAACTCACAGTACTTTAAGGTAAGTACTTAAAATAACATATTATTAGAGTTGACAGATTCCTAGAAGCTATCTAGGGCTAGCCTCACATCCCAAAATTCAGGATAGAATTTGAATTTCTCTACATAGAAAGCTAAACCTCCTTGATGCAGTCCATTTCATTATTGAACAGCTGCGTTTGTACATTGAGCTAAAATGTGCTTCTGAAGAAACCCTGATTGATTCAGTGTCGTCTTCAACATGAGGCTCTCAATTTATTGAAGACAGAAATTATAGCTTTCTTATTAAGCTAAAAATGTTAATTTTAAACGACATCTTAAAAAAAACTTATAGTGGTACTAGGAAAAATCTGATAAACGTTATATCTTAAGGAGACTAAGGAAACAATTTCACATTCTTTACTGATTTGTCACTGGTTACTGACAATCTTATGAAGAGCCAATATTTTAAATTAATTTCTGGTTAAAACTTGAATATGTTTTAACCACATATAGAGTTTTTATATCTTTGATGTTAAAATGGCAGTCCATAAACTGAAACCTATTCGTTATGGTCACATTGCCTTTCAGTTCTCTCCTCAGCATATCTAGTAGATACTTTACTTATGAGATATGTAAAGAATTTGCTGTCAGAAATTGCCAGTTCAGATTATTTCATTAATTTCAAAATTACTCCATGGTAGTATCTATACAGTAGTATGTGTGTCAATTATGATTTTATTAAAAAACGAACAGCCCAGGTTAAGTGATTCCGTTTTAGCTTGACTCCTCTCTTTTATTGGTAGTGGCTTTGAATGAAGAGCATTTTCTGAGAGAATCTTTATAAACCTTTAACTTCTTCCCCCAAATGTTCAAGTCACTTAATATTCTGAGTTGATTATGCCCTGTGATGTATATCTCTATTTACCACAGTGAGAATGTTGTATGGAACATATTTGTTAGATTTTTCTAAATAACTGAAGTTATACTTAGTCTGTATTTCAGCACTTCTGTACCTTTTTTGTACAAGATAAGACTGTGTTTTATTCTCATCGTGAGTTCAAAACTAGAATGTAATGTGTCTCTTCTTGATTTCTGTAGAGCAGGTTGTTGCCCTGGATGCCCAAAATATCGTAGCTGTTTCATGTGGAGAAGCTCATACATTAGCACTAAATGACAAGGGCCAGGTGTATGCCTGGGGTCTCGATTCTGATGGACAACTTGGCCTGCTAGGATCAGAGGAATGTATCAGAGTACCCAGGTAACAAAAGTGACCAAAAAGAGGTCTTTAACAATCTTTTATAATAAATTTATCTAAATTATTGTTTACTGTGGGCATGTAAGAGTTGACACCTAATTATTTCTCCCCTTAGAGTTCCTAAGGAGTTTACTAGGTAGATTCTTGCCTTTAATTTGGGTTGAGTGCTATTTTTTGTATACTTCATATTTTCCCCCAAATTATTTATGTTTGTAAAGGAAAACGATGAAGAATATGTACTTTATGTTTTTTCTTACTAAAATTTTTAAGTGGGTTAGACTAATTTAAACTAATTCTCTTAAGTACCCCAGCTATTGAAATATGTATTAAATGTTGGTTGGTTGCGTGTTTCTCTGTCTCGTTTTAGTTTTTATTGAATATATAAGTCCCACATAGTTAGTGTAAAAAGAATTCAGTCTCTTTCCACTTTTTTACATAGAACCATGATTTAATTTACATTAACCACTAATTCATCATAGAGTTATTTCAAATTAAAAATAAACTATGTCTCATCGATGTTGTAGTCTTACAGATTTACATCAAGCGTAACCATTGTTTTAATATTAAAAACTATAAGAGCATGAACATATCTAGGTAAAAATATAGAGATTTAAAGAAAAGTATTCATTTTCTTTTGGATACATAAACTCATGCTTAGTTTTTAGAATTATACAAATTCTTGCCTCCTTAAACTCTTGTTCTTTCTTCTTAGTAATAGCTATAGAGACAAAAGAGAACTCTCCAGGGAGCCAAGATCTTAAACTAATTTTAGATTTATTCCAGGTAGCATTTTCTTTTTACTCACATTTAGATATTTTGTTTTTAGTTTAACATTGATAATGTTTGTTTTGGTTTAAATAATAGGATGTAACTACGAGGATAAGAAAATGGAGCACAAGAACTAATATATTTCAGAATAGGAACTCTAATCGTTGTTAGAAATGAGTTTTTTTTGACCAAGAAAGGTAGCTAGTTCTTTCAGTAAGCCTCTAACCTTTCCCCCAGATGTATATGTTTATTGAAAAACTTAAAGTATACGTTTAAAGTATTTGCTTTGTTTCAACATTTCAAAAGTTTTTTTGATCTTTTAGTTTGACATTTTATATTTGTTCTAGTAATGAACTGTTTGTAGAGACTTGGATATATCACATTCATATGTTTTCTTTGTTGAACTTGTAATTCAATTCCACAAAACTCCCCAAATTTCCTCCCCCTTGTTTCTTCTGAGACAACAGGCAAACACAATTCCCCTTATGTTTTTAATGTCTCTTAATGATGGTGCTGTTGGGAGAAAATTTTTCTTCCTTAGGTTAAGTAAATAGAAATTTTTTAGTCATTTCAATTTTGATTTCTTTCAGAAAATGATAATTTGCAACCAAATGGTTATTGGCTAGATAATACAAAGGATTCCTTGAAACATAGTTACCTCACATTTGTAATGTCCTCTACTGCTTTTATTTACTCCCAGAAGTAATTGTTGTAGAATGGGATTTTTTTTTTTAAATTAAGGTTATGAAAGTTAACATCCTTGTGAAATTGCAGTTGTACATCGTTATTAGTCATGTTGTAGATACACCGCTTCACCCCTAGTGCCCTCCCCCCACCCCCTTTCCCCTGGCAACCACCGATCAGTTCTCTTTGTCCATATGTTAACTACCACCTAGGAGTGGAGTCATACAGAGTTCGTCTTTCTCTGTCTGGCTAGAACGGGATTTTTAATTTAAGATTTAAAAAATTTTGTGTTTTTAGGATTGAAAAGGGTTTTCTAAATCAATATTCTCAAAACCATGATTCATGGCAAAGCTTTCTAGTTTTCCTTATTTTTACTCCCTGGTCTCTTAATTCTCATACTTAGATTTTTGTTGCTGTTCACTTCTGGCATAAGAGATTTCAGTCAGTAATCTATAGATAATTAGTAAATGGAAAGAAAGGTAATTTATAGGGAGAAAATTTTGTTATATGACAATTTATTTAAGGTTGCTTAATAATAAATTATGTATTTGTGACTTTACTATTTTGTGAACCTGGATGGGGACCTGAAAGAGATCTTACTTGAGTCCTCTGGTTTAAACTTCTCTGTTTTTTGTATTGCCAAACATCTAAATTAACTTTAAGCTGTGTGTTAAGGCATTTCTTCTGTTCAACCTTCTTAGTTTTTCAGGGACTGAGCTGATTGTTGTGACATAGTCCTTACTCACTTTTTAAAAATGTTTTAAAGAGCAATTTGGTATTTCAGTAGAAATATATTTTTATGAAAGACTGCCAGTGATTTTTTTCATTTTTAAAGTGTCAGTACCAAATCATTTTCTGGATACAAGGCTTTTCCTAGATGTTTAGAGCTGTTAGCCAGCTTTGTAAATTTCACACACATTTTGAGTAAAATGTATAGAAAACAGGAGGAAATTCAAATATATGTCAATACGTTTTTTAAAATTAGTGTTTATGATTTTCATAAGTGTTCAGAAAATCAAGAATCACATTATGCCAAACTTTCTTGAGAACAAAATACACTTTTATGCCAATAGGTGTAAATTAAGCAACACTTTAAAATTAAAGAATATAAAATTAATAATAGATTATATTTGAAATTCTTACTAGCTTGATAATCTTTTCTTCTGATTTTGTTTTGAAATCGCTACTTCTTGGGGAAAGACAAATTATTCAATATCAGTGGTCTCTGTAGACCTGCATTTCTGGCTAGTTACTTCTTTTTATGTAGGATGTGTGTTATACTTTTATTAAAACAAGAGTTAAGCCTAATTTTACTATCTTTTAGTTTAAGTGGAAATACGTACTTTTCCCACACAAAATTTAGAAAAAAATTGTTGGCAATGAAGTTGTAGTTGACTTTTTAAAGTTCTGTTTTTTGGACATAAAATTAACAATTATGACAAGATGGTTTAATATGATGATCCTTGTGAAGAACAGCTATTTCTGGGCTACAGAAACTAATTAAACATATTTGAATTGTCAGCTTGATCAAAAGTAAAACTTATTTTCTTGATTTTACTCAGTTTTAAGCATATTATAATTTTTGCCTAATATTAGCATCAGAAAGTTAAGAACATTTTAGAATAAAAAGAAAAATTAAAGAGTATTTCTTAATAGTTGAGACTAGATTCGTTGTTAGCCTAAATTTTTTAAAATTGGAAAAAGAGTTGGTGCTAAGACTTTTCTCAAATCACTAAGAAAGTTGTGGCTTAACTGGGAAATAGAAAATTGTTAATTATGTTTTATCATCAAAATATATTTTTAAAACCTCTTAAGTATGGTTGACATACAGAAAGCTGTACCTATTTAATGTATACACTTTGATGAGTTTGAAATTGGCAAATATTTAATGCTTTAGTTCTTCAATTTATTTATTTTTTTGGTGAAGAAGATTGGCCCTGAGCTAATATCTGTGCCAATCTTCCTCTATTTTTTTTAATGTGGGATGCCACCACAGTGTGGCTTGATGAGCTGTGCTAGGTCCGACTCAAGATCTGAACCCGCAAACTCCCAGCAGCTGAAGCTGAGCACACAAACTTAGCTACTGTGCCAGCCTGATAGTTCTTCAGATTTTTAATTATATAATGTAGACTTTTCACTAGTCTTTAACAGTTGGGATTTTACCTTTTCAAACAGCTGGAAATGCCTAGTTTCTGCCTGTATTGCTCCTGTACATTAAGTTGGAAAAATACAACAGTATAGAGTATACATATTCAACAATTAATACGTTTTGGCAGACTTCCCAAGGGAGGAAAGTATAAATCTTATTTTGAAGTTTATTACCTGTTTTCTTAGGAATTTCGAACATCTTTCAAAATTCAATAAAGAAGTGATTCTTTTCTTTGCAATGAATTATTTTAGTGATGTCATAGCCATTTAAAATGTTTGACGTGCTCTAACCTTTAGGGATTTATTTTAAATTTATACACGGTTATAAAGTATTTACCATAGATGTCTGAATTCTGATTTTCTTTTTGTAGTTCTTATTAATTAGCAATCTTCATGGGATGTGTATGTATGTATCTCTGTATTTTTTGTTTACAGGATTATACTGCCTTATTTTACTTTTCTGTTAATTGTACTTGAATCCTTTTAAAAATTGAAAACAGTTAAACATTTACATTGTCTTTTTTACTTAAAAAAGGGGCTTTACTTTTGATGAATTCTGTAGAATTTTATTTCATTAAGAATTTTTTAATTTGTTATCTCTTGAGGAAAAATTGAACATGAGAAACAAATTTGGTAAATTAAGTTTTAACCATATGCAGTATTTTTCTTTATTTTTTTATTCCTGAAAGCTAAAAAAGAAAAAAAAAAAACCCCAACAACTAAGCATATCCTCTCCTTTCTACCCCCACACCATCTTCCGTGTATTAATAAATCTACATGGAGATGAAGGCGTTTTTTGTTTTTTTCTCTTTAAAACAGTAATGTCACAGAAGACTATCTTTTCTTGTCCCTGTAGCAGACATGGCTAAAGAAATTAGCTTTTATGTTATATTCCAAGCCTTATGATATTATTTTGGAAATGAGAGTCACCGAATGTACATTGCTGTGCAAATTTAGAAGTTTTTTTGGGCAAACTTTATGAATAGTTTAATACTAAAGTCTCAAAGACTTTACAAATTCACTTATCCTTTAACAGTGTATTATTCATTACCTACTTTTTGCCAGGCACACAGTATGTGCTAGAGATTCCATGGGTATAAAACACATAGTCCACCTTCAAAGAGCTTATCGTTTAGCAGAGTATGCTAGTAATAATTAAATGAATAAGTATATCAGCAATTCATCATGATAAATGATATGAAGGAAAAAACATAGGGTACTATGAGAATGTAGTATTTTGAAATGTTTTACTTGGTCTTGGAAATTGGACTTTATACCTGGAACAGCTGGTTTTTAAAAATATTTAATATAGTTCACTGGTTAGTGTCTGATGTGCCTAAAATGAATAAACAGTAACAGTAATTGTTTAGTAACTTCAGCACCATTGTACATATCCAGGTATTTTTTATTTCTGTTTCTGCATTGCCAGTGTTTGATTTTGCTAATTGCAGAAAAATGGCATTATTCTACATTTGAAAATCTGAAGGTGCATTGGATCCTGCTTACTTGTTGGATTCTGCTAACTTGTAGCAGTACAACTCTCAGGTCTTGTAGTTAAGAACATAAATCCACTAAATAAAAATATTTTTAATACAACAGTATGGAATTAGAGTAACTCTCCTTTCTCCTGCTCAAAATTTGATTTGCTGAAGCTGCCTCCCGAAAATCATGAGTATCGACACACTGGTCAGGACTTGCTCCGGAATCTCATATGGCAGAATCAGGTCAGGTGACAGTATCAGGTAAAGGGAAATAAGAAACATATTATGCTTCATCTCCGCTTTTTTTTCCTTGAAAATATTCATTCAGGAAAAACAGAATGACGAGGTAAAGGGGAACTACGTAAGAAAAACCTGGGATGGTTGGTACACAAAGTTAATTGATTTTTATAATGTTTTAAAAATTAGCCTTTAGAATTACATTGCCATTTAGGAAAAATCAGAAATGGGGGGAAAAAGAAACTATAAAAATATATGGGAAAAACACAAGATGGCAGAAATGTGACTGAACACATCAGTGATCATAATAAACATGAATTGATTAAATTTCCCTAGTAAAGAATTAAATTGAGTATCACTGATTTAGAAGTAAAGTAAAAAGATAGCCCAAAAGGAATAATAGGTTTCATAATTCGTGAATTCATAGCACCACATGATAGGAATCTCTGTTGGTTCTTAAGGAACCTGATATAGGAGAACATATATTCAACTAGGCCAAACACTAATTTTTGACAAATTAGATCTTGTACATTTGTTTTTACAAATATATTGGTAAATTTCCTACTTGAAGCGTAAGATTTTTAAAAAAATTTTGATAAAACATCTGAATTATAAAAGCACTCTGAGTAGTAGTTGACTTGTGAGCATAGTTTACTTAGCTTAAATATTGTTGTTTAAATTGTTTTTTCATCACACCTCTTAATTTTTGTCATATTTAGATTTTGTTTACTGAGTTTAGCATAAATATTTGGTAAATTGGGCTTTTGGAATAAACAGCATGAACTGCTAGGTTAGTAGGAAACTACTTGCATGTAGTAGGTGATCAATAAATAGCATAAATAAGTAGCATTCAGGATCCATTTATTAAATGGGATAATCTGATCCTGATCTCTCTTCTTATTTTCTAGAAATATTAAAAGTTTGTCAGATATCCAGATAGTACAGGTTGCTTGCGGTTACTATCATTCTCTTGCACTTTCTAAAGGTAAGCATTACTTTTATTATCTTTCCGTTTTTCAGTTTTATTACTTGATAATTTAACTGAGCAGAAAGTCCTCCAACTTTCTCCTTATTCACACTTGTCCTTGTTCTTGATCCTTTTCAATTCCATATATATAGTAGAACTAGCTTGTCAGTTTTCACAGACCTACAAAGAAACTATTGGGATTTTGATTGGGATTGCATTGTCTGTATAAATCAATTTGAGGAAAATCTTTACAATATTGAGTCTTAATTTTTGAACATGCTGTATCCCTTACACCCCTTTTATTAGATTTTCACCTATATATTTGATATTTTTTGTTATTGTGCATGGTGTCATTTTCAAATTGTTTATTTCTAGGATATAGACATGAAATTTTTGTTCTAATTGTTCTTTAGTCGGCTAAACGCTATTCCTTCATAGCTAGGAAAGGTTATAACTTGCCCAATCTGATTTGATCTCACAGATGAACTTTTTATGAATAAAAACAGAGAAGAAGCCTGGGCCTCCTATGAGCTTTGTTTGCTTTTCTTTCCTATTCATTTAACAACTTCTTAGGCCAGCCAAGGATTGTACATTGGGTTAGTAAAGAATCTGCCATATGTTTGTTTTTTGTAATTAAAAAAAATAAGTTCCAGTGGCTTCATTATTATTATTATTTTTAAATTTATTAAATGTCTAGTGAGGTCTACTGTGAATGAAGCACTAGGCTAGAGCTGTGGGGAAATACAGATAAGAGAGAGTTCTAGGGACCATACCATCTAGTGGAAGAGACACATATACAAATCAATAACTAGAGTTTGAGACAGAAAAACTTACTTACTGGTTTGGTCAAGGTAAAAATAAAATGCTATGTCAATGAAGGAAAAGGTTTAATTATAGTCATGTGTCACTTAACGGTGGGGATATGTTCTGAGAAATGCATTGTTAGGCAATTTCGTCATTGTGCGAGCATCATAGAGTGTACTGAAGGGGAACAAAATTTGCCATCCCAAAATGTGTCTCTTTAACATGAGGATTATTTTAGGCTGATTATTTTTAAGAAATAAAAGACTCAAAGTTTTTCTTGTTACTTCCCCCTTAACTGCCTAAAAGAATTCAGATTAAAAAATCTGTCTCGGGAAGCGAGCTATCACCTTAGCATAGTGTGAACTAGGTGGTAGACAGGGAGGAACCTAGAAAAGCCTGTTTCTTGGGCTTCCCTCTGTGTTCTTCTGTTTCTTTGTGGCCAAACACTTGTTTTCCAAACATCTGCTCCTTTTCACCTCCCTGTGAATTCTTTACCTTCCTTATGAAGTCCTGACTCTCCCACCTCCAACATCATCCTCTTTCATCTTTAGCTGAGGATGGTCTTTAAGGTGAGAGTTTTGGCCATTTTGGAGAGTTACTTGGTTTTCCTCCATTCCTCCCCTGTATACATGTTACTAAACTTTTGTTTGTTTTTCTCCTGTTAATCTGTCTCATGTCGATTTATTTCTTAGACCCTCCAGAAGAACCTAAAGTGTGGAGGAAAATTTCTTCCTCCCATGTAGTACTTACACAAACCTAGATGGTATATAGCCTTCTACTCATCTAGGCTACAGGGTACTAATCTTATGGGACCACTGTCATATGTATATGTGGTCTGTTGTTGACTGAATATTATGCTGCATGTGACTGTAGTTCCAATCCATAGAATTGGTAACAAAAAGGAAGGAATTGGTATTTGATATAAGTCTTAAAAGATGAGTAGAATTTATTCAGAATTGAAGAAATGTTGAGCAGTAGCTAGGGAATTGTTGAGGATGGGCTCAGGTGATAGTACATACTAGTAAAGGCATAGAATCAGGCAAAGGTATTTTATGTATTTGAGTATCAGCATGTAGCTTTATGTGGGTGTTGTGAGAGCATGGGAGACATATTTCAGTTGAGGCTGAAGTAAAAGCAGAAATCTGTTACATTGGACCTTGAATGCCATATTAAGGACTTTGGATTTCTATAGGCAGTCGGGAAGCTGGCATCCCTGTATTCTTTATTGTTACTTTGCCAGCTTCTCTTGATATTTTGGTGGGTAGATCCAAGATAAATTTAAACCCGAAAGTTTTACTGATAGGACAGTTTTCTGTCTTGACTTACAGGTATTCTTTTGCCGTGTTGAGCTTCATGCTTTAGCGATAGCTAATGAAGTTTTTTGATCACTTAGTATGAACTAGGCACATTAAGATCTACAATGCACAGCGGTAAGCATAACGCCACTAGCCCTTATGGTGCAGTCACATAAATAAAAATATAAATGCATACTATGAAAAAGGACTGTAAAAAAAGAAAGTTAGGATATTTAGAACATATAATGGGGGGATGAACTTAATCTGGGAAATCAAGGAAGGCTTCCTGCTGGGAGAGAGTAGAAGTAAATAGACAAAGATGAGGGGAAGGTTTAGGCAGAGGGAACAGCAATGTGTGAGAAGTAGGCGTTGAAGAATGTAAGGGGAGATGAGTATGGCTAGAGTATAGTGAGTAAGAGAAGAGACTGGTATTAAATGAAGGTAGATCATATAGAGCCTTATAGGCTTTGTTAAAAGTGTTTATCCCAAGAGCAGTGAGAAGGCACATATTTTTTTCAGGTGAGCAACATTATCAAATCTGCATTTTTATAATATCTGTATGTATATGTACAAATGTCTGCTAGTATGTGCATAAAGTATTTCTGGAAGTACATATTAGTAACTGGTAAGAGTGGTTATCTCTTGGGAGAGGAACCAGGGATCTAATTTTGGAGGGAAACCTACTTTTAAGTGTGCACTATTTTGTAGTATAAATTTTAAAAAATTAGTTATTAGTGTGTCAGTTATTAGTTTAGTGCCAACTTATTTAATATATCTAAAGTTGTGAAATAAGATGGCAGTGGGGAGCAAAAGTGACAAGCAAAAAAACGATTGTAGGAACCAAGTGAGATGGTAAGGAGTGAATCTATTTGCCATATTTTTCTTTAGGAAGAGAACTGTATACAACCAGAGGCACTCACAGCTAGAATATACAACTATGTACTGGGGGGCTTTGGTAAGAAAAAAAGAAAAAGAAGATTGACAACAGTTGTTAGCTCAGGTGCCAATCTTTATTAAAAAAAAAAAGAGAGAACTGTATATAACTTGGTGATGGAGTGATACCATCTTGTGTATAAGGTACGAGAGGAGAGGAGTATTAAGGATGATTCCCTATGTTTATGAATTGTGCTACCGAATCAGTTATGATGTCATTTTACTGAGATGAGGAACACTGGGAAGAAAGAGGTCCAGCACATGAGAGATTGGATGGACATCGTGAATTGAGTTTGGGGCATGCTGAACTGAAAGTAGCTTTGAAATATTCAGGTTTAGATGTCAGATAAACAGTTGGATATGTGGGTTTATTGCTCAGAGGAGATGTATGCGGTAGTGAAAAAATTTTGAATGTGATCAGCATATAATTAATATCAAGCCTTGAGCTTGGATAAGTGCCTCTTGGGAGAAATCACAGGAATAAAAGTGAGACCTGAGGAATATTAAAAAGAGAGGGTGCTTTCTTAAGGAGTATAAGGAAATGCGACTTATTCATCAGTAAAGTCAGTCAAACTTAAAGTGTACTAATACAGAAAGTGTTCTAGGTAGTATTATGTCTCCATATAAGACATAAACTTAATAAAGAGGAATATATATTTCCATCTGATGAGAGGAAGAACATCCCAAAATAGCTGATAATCTTCAAATGAAATTTTTTGTGTGGGAGAAAAATAGTTAATTTTATGATTTTTGTTTTGCAGCAAGTGAAGTCTTCTGTTGGGGACAGAATAAATATGGCCAATTGGGTTTAGGCATTGACTATAAAAAGCAAGCTTCACCACAGCTGATTAAGTCTTTGCTTGGAATCCCTTTCATGCAAGTTGCAGCAGGAGGAGCCCATAGTTTTGTACTCACCCTTTCTGGAGCTATCTTTGGATGGGGACGCAACAAATTTGGTCAACTAGGTCTTAATGATGAAAATGGTAGGTTCTCATTATTTGTAGATAAATGTATTTCTAAAAAGAGATGATCTTTTGAGATGGATCAGTGATTCTTAGTGTCAGAGAGAAACTTACCCAGATCTTTCCTAATATGGAGGTGGGGATGAGAGGTTAATTTACAAATTTCATTCGATAATAATATTTTTAGGGCATGTTGGGAAGGCCAAAAAACCAAAAAATATCATTTTATCATTAAGTAACTATAGAAAGTGTATCTGGACAAAAATTTTTGTTGTTCAGTGTTCATTAAAAGAAAGTTGAGAAACGTTTCTTCAAGTTGGTAACCACGTTACTGGCTACGATCGGTGAAAAGAAGCTTTAAAGTTATTCTGGAAAGTAATGGGAAGCATTAATCTATTTGAGTTTTTTAAGGAAATATTTAGATAATCTGTCATAAATTAATCTTTAGTTTGGGCTTCACATTTGACATGGATGCTAGATCATTTAAAAATAAACACTTTGAATTAAAAAAATTATAACCACTTGAAACAAGTTGGGATCTTGGAACCAATTTTTCATAACTACATTAGGTCGAATGCCAATATTTGAAATACAAAAACTAATTTCATAAAGTTCAGCATAATTGTAATGACTTAAATGAACAAAAGTGAGTTGTTCATCTAGTAACAACTGGTTGTGATAGCAGAGAATGCTCTCAGAAAGAATTTTAAAATATTTTTTGCATGAGAAAAATGTGTCAGATTAGAACATTATGTATCTTTTCTGCTACAAAATAACAAAATTATACTTAATTTTCCAGCTTTTAAGTGGGGTCCTATCAGCTTAGTTATCATGAGGTAAATATAAAGAATGTTGTGTACATATTAGAAGCAGTCAAATAGTTTTGAAATTCCTTCATTGCTGAGATCTGTGCAGATTGGTGTTTAGACAATTTAATATTTAAATTACTCTTTTTAAATCCCTCCTTTATCACAGTAGCATGAATAGAAAGGCCTGGGAGTCCAACTTTTAGTAGACTTATATCACAAAATCATTGAATTATAGTTAAAATTAGTTAGTCATCATTGTCTGCTGAAGCTGTAGAGGAAACACGTTTTAGAAGAGTTTTAATTTTAAAAATACTGTTAACATCTCTTGTTGGAATTTTCAGATAGGTATTTTCCTAATTTACTAAAGTCACTAAGAACTCAGAAAATAGTTTATATTTGTTGTGGAGAAGATCATACTGCTGCACTAACCAAGGTATTGTACTCCTATAAAACTTCTTTACTATTACTCATGATAGTTATTTCATAATTAGTGAATGTTTTCATGATATTTACATTGAAACATGCGTGTTATTGATATCAAAAAAATAATTTGTCTTGGAAAAAGGACCTAGATGATTATTTGTTCTCAAAAGCAATTTACTTTAATTTTCAACTTCATTTTATGTTACGAAGTGTGAATTGTGATCTGCTATTAAATGTGATGATAATATATTTTGTCGAGTGTCTCAGCTTCGTGTGAAATACTGCCTAAATAATATTTTGAATGAAATAATTCCTTTTCAGTTTGCCAGGGCTGCTATGCTGTGTATATCAGTCCCATTTATATCGCTCTGCCTAATTTTAATTTAACTCCCATTTAGCTTATAAGTGTTGTATAAAAAGTAATAAAGGAGACTAAATCTCTCTATTATCCATAGGCCAAGTATTATGCAAGCAGTTATAATGAGCTTTCATCACAGTCTTGTTAATGGCTTTAACTCTGACCTCTCACTTCTTTGAGTATGTGCCAACTTGGTTTCAGTACTGTGTAGTTCTCTGGCAATTAGAAGTAAAATGAAAATAAAAACGTTAAACTAATCTTTACCAGGAATAATATTTATTATAGTCATGTTAACGTAAAGGAACTGGCAAATTTTCATTGGCTAAATTAGAAATTAATGTTTTTTGCTTTTTTTATCTTTGGTCCTACATAGTAGATAAAATTGGCAAGAAAAAAATTAACTTCTGATCACTTTGTAAAATTCTACACACTTACTCCCACATTGAGAATTTTAGGATGATAAGAATTATTCTTAGTCATTATCAAATATAGTGTACTCAAGGTA
The DNA here is from genome assembly GCF_037783145.1 of Equus przewalskii. Taxonomy (NCBI): domain Eukaryota; kingdom Metazoa; phylum Chordata; class Mammalia; order Perissodactyla; family Equidae; genus Equus; species Equus przewalskii. Next base: position 56,589,598 of record NC_091831.1, on the reverse strand, counting down.
TTTTTAAAACTATAATGACCAATTGTAAAAGTTAATTTTTAAAAATTTTTATTACTTGCCTTTTAGTAAGGAAGTTTTACTGTAATTGCCAATCTTATTACCATATTTTATTGATTTTTATCATTCAGATTACAAATGTAATCACTAAAATCTTATTTAATCATATTGGAAAGATGGAAATTTTCGTCATTCTCTTTCATTGGTATTTGGAAGAAATAAGGCTGTGCTGAAATAATAGTAAAAAATGTTTTGTATTTTAATTTTTAGGACTAGCTTTGTGGTAGAAAGACTCACAATGTTAATGGTTTTCAAATTCAGCCTTTCAAATAACCACTCATCTTATTTTCCCTTGATATGTAACTATATCTATTGAGTTTTTAAAAACGCTAATTCTATTAATTGTCTGTATTCCTCTCTCATTAGCTTATGATACTTGTTCACTGGAATTTTTGGTGTAATTATTTTTTTTAATTTTATTTATTTATTTATTTATTTATTTATTTATTTAAAGATTTTATTGTTTTTTCATTTTTCTCCCCAAAGCCCCCCAGTACCTAGTTGTATACTCTTCCTTGTGGGTCCTTCTAGTTGTGGCATATGGGACACTGCCTCAGCGTGGTTTGATGAGCAGTGCCATGTCCGCGCCCAGGATTCGAACCAACAAAACACTGGGCCGCCTGCAGTGGAGCGCGCGAACTTAACCACTCGGCCACGGGGCCAGCCCTGGTGTAATTTATTTTTAACAAAATTAGTTTTAAATATCCCCAGAGTAAAATGTTTTATTTTTCCTTGATTTAAGTTAGAATATCGTTCCGTATCCACATATCTTTTGCTTTCCTTGAAGAATTTCTTGCATATAAATTAGGATTGCTTAACAAAGCAATTTTCCTTGTACAAAACCTACATTAGGAAAATGACATTAGGAAAAATTTTAAAATAGACTTTTAAAAACAATAGAAAGACATGCATGTTCGTGGATATGAGGACACTACCACAAAGATGTCAAATTTTTTCAAGTTCATTTACAAATTCACTATGCAAATTACATATATATATTCCTTTTGACTTAGCAATCACGCTTTTAAGAATCTATCCCGATGATAGGAAATTATGTATGCAGAAGGTCATTTATTATGGCATTATTTTAATAGCAATAGAATGGAAGAAATCCAAATGTCCCTCAGTAGTAGCCTGGTTGAATAAACTCTGGTGACTCCATGCACTGGAGTATCATGACATGTAAAACAGAATGAGGAAGATCTCTATATTATGCTGTGGAATGATCTTCAGGATGTATTGTTAAGTAAAAAGAGGAAGGTACAAAGTAGTTACCTTTTGTTTAAGAAAGGGTAAAATATGAAGGTATTACATATTATTTGTATTAAAAAAATTAATAGCTATGCTAAATATGACGTTCCTTATAGTTTGTACTTGGGAACCTAGAAACTGTGACACATAATTAGAAAGCAAACATATATGCATATTTCTGTTTTTTAAAAGTAGTTCTTAAAAATTAAAAACAAAAACCTAGTGGCACAACTGCAGAAAGAAGAATTCTTTAGATCATTTAAAAATACGGTATTTTCTTGCGTATCACTAGTGGGAAATAGCCTAAGGATAAATTGAATTCACAAAGAAAGCTTAAACTGCATTCTGTAGTCTTATTATTAGTAGTAAAATTGGTAGTGTTGTTTTCAATATATTACATTTAGAGTAGGATAAAGCAAAAAGTACTTTACTGTCATTAGAAACTGCACCTTTCAACTTAAGAGACAAGAGATATAAAATGGTAGGAATTAAATTAAAACCCTGTGGATCTTTACTTTGAATCACAAGTGTCAATATGAACTCTCATTTTTCCCTTCTAAAAATACAGTCATGTGCCGTATAATGATGTTTCACACATAATAGTGGTGGTCCCATAAGATTAGTACCATATAGCCTCGGTGTGTAGGAGGCTATAACATCTAGGTTTGTGTAAGTACATTCTATGATGTTTGCACAATGATGAAATCGCCTAACGACACATTTATCAGAAAGTGTCTGCATCGTTAAGTGACGCATGACTGTGTGTGTGTTTTTTTTTTTTGCCATGGCCACTGAAAGGTCCTATAAGTAATTAACCACGTGCAATTTGGAAGCAATGAACATCCTTTGATGTAGACTGTACTAAAAGGAACCAGGGCTTCTTAGAGAAGAGGCTGATCCCATATAAGTATAGCCTTGGGCATTTTATGTTAGAAAAAAGCAAAGACACCAAACTCATGTCAGAAGGACAAGTTGAAGGAGCTTTCACTGGTTAACAAAAAGAAATAATTACTGCAATAAATGGAAATATATGAAATATATAAAGATCCATGACTTCATAATGATACTCCTCTTCTCCAAATCAATCCAAAGCAAACTTCATTGCTTATCTTTGGAGGTTGCTAGGAGAACAACTCATTTTTCTAAAAATTAGTAAATGAGAAAGAAGCATTTCTCCCTAGGATGCAAGGATGATACAACATCTGCAAATCAGTGAGTGTGATATACTACATTAACAGAATGAAGGATAAAAATCATATGATCATTTCAATAGATATAAGAAAAGCATTTGACAAAATTCAACCTTCTTTCATGATAAAATTTTCAACAAATTAAGTGTAGAAGGAATGTACCTCAGCATAAGAAAGGCCACATATGACAAGCCCACAGCTAACATTGTACTCATGATAGTTTTTTTTCTTTTCTTTTCTTTTTTGTTTGGTGAGGAAGATTAGCCCTGAGATAACATCTGTGCCATTCTTCTTCCACTTTATGTGCGGATTGCCACCACAGCATGGCTGATAAGTGGTGTAGGTCTGTGCCTGGGATCCGAACCTGCTGCCAAAGTGGAGAATGCTGAACTTAACCACTATGCCATGGGGCTGGCCCCTGAAAGCTTTTCTTTTAATATCTGGAATAATACAAGGATGTCCACTCTTACCACTTGTATTCAAGATAGTACTGGAAATCCTAACCAGAGCAGTTAGGCAAGAGAAAGAAACAAAACTCATCCAAATTAGAAAGGAAGAAGTAAAATTGTCTCTGTTTGTAGATGACATAATATTAAATATAGAAAACCCTAAAGACCCCACCAAAAAACTGTTAGAAGTAATAGATGAATTCAGTGAAGTTGCTGGGTACAAAAATCAACATACAAATATCGATTATGTTTCTATAGACTAAGAACAAACTATCCAAAAGAGAAATTAATAAAGCAGTCCCATTTACAATAGCGTCAAAAACAACAAAACACTTAGGAATAAATTTAACCAAGGAGGTGAAAAACTTGTACACTGAAAACTGTATAAGACATAAATGAAACAAATTGAAGAAGACACAAATAAATAGATGTCTCATGTTTTTGGATTGGAAGAACTAATGTTGTTAAAGTGTCCATACTAAAAGGGATCTACAGATTAAGTGCAATCCCTATTAAATTTCAGTGGCATTTTTCACAGAAATAGAACAGACAATCCTAAAATTTGTGTGGAATCACAAAAGACTCAGAATAGCCAAAGCAATTTTGAGAAAGAACAACAAAGCTGGAGGTATCATGCTTCCTGATTTCAAACTATTTTACAAAGCTATAGTAATCAAAACAGTATGGTACTGGCATAAAAACAGACACGTAAACAGTTAAACAGAATAGATAGCCCAGAATAAACCCACACATGTATGGTCAACTAATCATTGACAAGGTGCCAAGAACATACAATGGCAAAGGGTAGTCTCTTCAATAAATGGTGCTGGGAAAATTAGATATCCACATGCAAAAGAATGAAACTGGACCCCTATCTTGCACCACTCAGAAAATGTAACTTAAAATGGATTAAAGACATTAAAACCTGAAACTTGTAAAATTCCTAGAAGAAAACGTGGAGAGAAAACTCCTTGTCATTAGTCTTGGCACTCCTATTTTGGATATGACACCAAAAGCGCAGGCAACAAAAGCAAAAATAAACAAGTGGGACTACATCAAAATAAAAAAGCTTCTGCACAGCAAAGGAAACAGTTAACAAAATGAAAAGGCAGCCTATGCAATGGGACAAAATATTTGTAAACCATATTCTCTGGTGAGGAGTTAATATCTAAAATATATAAGGAACTCATGTAACTCAGTGGCTAAAGAACAAATAATCTAAAATGGGCAAAGGACCTGAATAGACATTTTTCCAAAGAATACAAATGGCCAAGAAGTACATGAAAAGATGCTTAATATCAACCTCGCGGTCATTAGGGAAATGCAAATCAAAACCACAAAACCGCACGTCACATCTCTTAGGATGACTGTTATCAAGAAAACAAAGGAGAAGTGTTGGCAGGAATGTGGAGAAAAGGGTAACCCTTGTACACTACTGGTGGAATGTAAATTGGTGCAGCCATCATGGAAGACAGTATGGAAGTTCCTCAGAAAATTGCTAATAGAACCACTGTACAACCCAGCAGTCCCACTTCTGGATATATATATGAAGGAAATGAAAACAGGATCTTGAAGAGATAACTGCACTCCCATGTTCATTGCAGCATTGTTGACAATAGTCAAGATATGGAAACAACCTAAGTGTCCATTGCTAGGTGAATGGATAAAGAAAATACAATACATAGAAAATGCAATACACATGCATGTGCACACACACACACACACATATATAAAGGAATATTATTCAGCCATAAAAAGAGGGAAATCTTCCCATTTGCAACAACATAGATAAAGCTGGAGAGCATTACGCTAAGTGAAATAAGCCAGACAGAGAAAGGCAAATACTATATGGTATCATATAAATGTGGAATCTTAAAAAAAAAGTCAAATACATCGAAACTGTAGAATGGCGGTTGCCTGGGACTAGGGGTGGGGAAAATGGGGAGATGTTAGTCAAAGGGTCCAAGTTCTGAGGATCTAATGTACAGCGTGGTGACTGTAATTAACAATATTGTATACTTGAAATTTGTTAAAAGAATAGATCTGAAACATTCTTACCAAAAAAAAAAAGTATGTGAAGTGGTAGATATGTTAATTAATTTGATTGTAGTAGTTGTTTCACAATGTATGTGTGTGTCAAATCACATTGTACACTTTAAATATATATAATTTTATTTGTGAATTGAATTATACCTAAATAAAACTACATAAAATAGTACCAATTACAAAAACTATAAGAAATAAAAATAAACAGTTCTGCTATTTGTGTCAAAAAAGGAAATAATATTAATTTTGTAAGTGTGATAATAGTATTGTGTTATATATTGTATCTCTTAGAGGTATATGCCATTGAAGATACATACACATTTATAGGTGAAGTGATTTGATGACCACAATTTGCTTTAAAGTACTCCAGTATTTTTTTTTGCTTTAAAGTACTCCGAAAAGTGAAAGTGGCAATGGCATTGGTGAAACAAGATTATCTAACTTTTGCCAGTTGTTGGAACTGACTGATGGTTATATGATGAATCATATGTCTTTTTGTCTTTACTTTTGTGTATTTGTTTGAAATTTCCCATGGTAAAAATTCTAGAAAGAAAAATCAGTTTTCCTTATACAGCAATTTGTATAAATACTTATGCTATTAAATGATGAAAACAGGATATAAAATTGTATATATATATACAGCTATGAAGAAAAACAGTGAAATTGAAAAAATACTAATTTTGCTTGTGTTAAAATGCCATCACAAATTACTTTTTATATGCATAACCTCTAACCCAGTTAAGTATTTTATAATAAATTTTTAAAAGGCTATCTATATTGTAGTGACTGTATGCTAAAAATAGCTACATTTGTACAATCTGGTTACATAGTCTCTTTTTGCAGAGCTTTTATGTTAAAAGCATAACTAGTTTGAAAACTTGATACCATTTTTAGGGTTCTGTGAAATTTTATGGGTGTGTACTTAGGGATTTAACAAGGATATAATGTTAGTGAAAGGCAATGCAAAAAATAATTTTTAGTCTCTTAAATGATCACTTCATCAAAATCTCTTACAATGATGAGAACATAATGAAATACTTTAAAAATATGCGAAAATATTTAGCCATCAACCTGGAACTCTCTTAGTTTTACGACATTTTACCTTGAAAAGTCAGCTATCATCTGTTAAATTGTGGAGATAATAGAAGAGAAAAATTGACTCCATATTAAAGATTGATGTATGTTTTTGAAGATTATTTTCTTTTCTCGGGCCATATAATGATAAAAGCTGTTGTTTTTTTTTTAGGAAGGTGGAGTATTTACTTTTGGAGCTGGAGGGTATGGTCAGTTGGGTCATAACTCTACCAGTCATGAAATAAACCCAAGGAAAGTTTTCGAACTTATGGGAAGCATTGTAACTCAGATTGCTTGTGGAAGGTAAGCTATTATATAAAAAAGTAGTTTGGTCTCTATGACACAACTGTTTAGGTTTTTTTTTTTTCTTATAGTCCAGAGGACTTTTATTTTTTTACACTGATGTTATGCCATGAATTCATGGAGAATGGATTCCAGCAGCTCAGGCTCCTTTCCATTGGTTCTCACAAAGTGTCCTTCTCTGGCTGGAGCAGTCTGGTGCTTCAGTTGAACACAAGTACCTTTCTCTTTGGCTTCTTTTTTTTTTCCTGATCATTTTCCTGGAAGCTATCTCAGCTCTCAGAGTCCTTTATATGCTCAGTATGAACATTAATTCTCTTGACAAGAAAATCTTGCCCTTAACTTGTTTGTTGACAATAATGCCAACAGCATGCTGGGTAACATTGTAGACTCTTCTGGTTTTGCTGTGATAACATTTGTGGGGCATTCATTTTTGAACAGTGCCCAGTTTCTTGATATCTACAGTATCACTTTTCTTGCAGATTCACAAGTATGTGGCTGAAGAAACAACTCCATGTTTTCTAAAAGATGTAGAGAACATACAGGGATGTCTCTCTTCTTTTCCTTTGTGTTGGTCATTTTTGCAAATTACTAGAAGGTGGCAGTTCCACCTGAAAGTAGGGATTTTTTTCTTAATGAATCTAGTAATCTAAAATGAAAAACATTGTCTCCTGAAGGCCTAGTTTGCTGCTAAGGAATCATAGTAACCGGAGAAACATTTTATGCTGATTATTTTGTCTTTCTCTCTTTGAAACAGATTTATCTGAGGCAAGATAGTGATAATGTATGTGTAACGTTGTATTTATTGTACATAGCATTCACACTTAAAGGGAAACTATAGATCATCGTTTTTTCTTTTTTACCTTTTTTTCTTTGAAGAATGAGGAAATTTACCAATTAATTATTTAGCAGATAAGATGAGTTAGCGGTGAAAGTTGAATTAGAATACTGATGTCCTGATTCCTAGTTCTTGGGAGTAAATTAAAGAGTCAGAGCTTTGAAATTGAACTTCACTTTTGGTGGGTTAAATTAGGTAGACTCCCAAGAAGCAAAATTTACTTTGCTTGACTAACACAATTTTGACCACTTAGATTAATTTTTTTCCATCTAGTCTGTATTCTTAGACAATATATTTAGTTTTGCCAACTGTTAACTTCAAATACATGGACTCACACTATAGGTAGCCTTTGTTGGCTTTTTTTCATTTTTAACATCATGCTTGTTTGATTATCCATAGATGTGTAGCTATGGTCTTCCATCATTAGTTCTCATTGTTTTGTTTTATTCAATTACATGCGATTATAATTATTTACTTATTCTGTTACTGATGGACATTTGGGTACTTCCAGTCTTTGGCAATTACAACTAATGTTATTTTGAACATTTATTATATGATATATATGTATTTCTAAAGTATATACTTAAAATGGAATTGCTGGGTCATAGAGGATACTCAATTTGAATTTTGCAGGTTAATGTTACCCTGTTTACGAGAATAGTTATGCCAGTTTACATTCCCGTTAGTATTATATGGAAATTCCTGACTCTATATCCTTGTTACCATATGATATTGTCAGACTTTCAAATTTCTGCTAATCTCTTGGATATATAGCATTACTTAATCATGATTTTAATTTGTATTTTCATGATTTCATAGGGATTGCATTGAATCTGTAGATCACTTTGAGAGGTGTTTGACGTCTTAACAATATTAAGTCTTTCAATCTATGAACATGGGCTGTCTTTCCATTTATTTGTCTTCTTTAATTTCTTTCAGTAATATTTTGTAGTTTTTATTGTATATCTTTTACCTGTTTGCTGAAGTTAATTCCTAAGTATTTTCTTCTTTTTGATACCATTGTAAATGGCATTGTTTCTTAATTTCTTTTTGGATTCTTCATTATTAGTGTATAGAAATGCAACTGATTTTCATATGTTGATTTTGTATCCTGCTGCTTTGCTGAATGTTTTTATTAGTTTTATTAGTTTTTCTGTAGAATCTTTAGGGTTTTCTACATATAAGGTCATATCATGTATATAGAGAGATAATTTTACTTCTTTTCCAATTTAGATGCCTTTTATTTCTTTTCCTTGCCTCATTGCCCTGGCTAGCACTTGCAGTACTGTGTTAGAAGTGGCCAAAGTAGGCATCCTTGCCTTGTTCCTGATCTTAGAGGAAAAGCTAATTATTGAGTATAGTGTTTGCTGTGGGTTTTTCATATATGGCTTTTATTATGTTGAGATAGTTTTCTTCCATTCCTAGATTTTGAGTGTTTTTGTCATGAAAAGGTGTTGAATTTTGTTAATTTTTTTTCTGCATCAATTGAGATGATCATGTGGGTTTTTTTCTTCATTCTGTTAATGTTGTATAGTACATTGATCTATTTGCATATGTTGAACCATCCTTTCATTCCAGGAATAAATCCCACTTGCTTATGTTGTCTAATCCTTCTATTATGCTACTGAATTTGGTTTGCTATTCTATTGAGGATTTTTGCATCAATGTCCATAACGGATAGTGGTCTGTAGTTTTCTTTTTTTTGTAGTACCCCGTGTGGCTTTGATATCAAGACAATGCTGGCCTCATAGAATGAGTTGAAAGGTTTTCACTCCTCATCAGTTTTTTGGGAAAGTGTGAGAAGGTTTGGTGTTCTTCTTTAAATGTTTGCTAGAATTCACCAATGAAGCCATCTGCTCCAGAGCTTTTCTTTGTTGGGAGATTTTTGATTATCTCATCAATTTCCTTACTAGTTATAGGTCTGTTCTGGTATTCTCTTTCTTTATGATTCAATGTTGATAGGTTTTGTTTTTCTAGTAATTTGTATATTTCGTCTAAGTCATCTAATTTATTGACAAATACTGGTTTATAGTACTCTCTTAGGAACCTTTTTATTTTGACAACATTGGTAATAATTTTCCCATTTTCATTTCTGATTTTAGTAATTTGAGTCTTCTCTTTTTTTCTTAATCAGTCTAGCTAAAGTTTTGTTGATTTTGTTGGTCTTTGCAAAGAACCAACTTTCGGTTTTGTTGACTTTTGCTGTTGTTCTATTCTCTGTTTCATTTGTCTTAGCTCTAATTTTTATTATTTCCTTCTGCTAGCTTTGGGTTTTATTTGTTCTTTTTTTTTAGGTCCTTAAATTATAAGGTTAGGTTGTTCACTTGAGATCTTTCTTGTATTTTGTGTTTATCACACATTATAATTTTCCCGCTTAGCACTGTTTTCCCTGCATCTCATAAGTTTTGATATGTTATATTTTCATTGTTGTTCATCTCTTAAGTCTTTTTAAATTTCCCTTAGGATTTCTTTGATTCATTGGTTATTTAAGAGTGTGTTGTTTAATTTCCATAAATTTGTGAATTTTCCAATTTTCTTATGTTAATGATTTCTAATTTCATTCCGTTGTGGTTGGAGAAGATACTTTGTATGGTATCTATCTTTAAAATCTATTTAGACTTAATTTTTGGCCTAACATACGGTCTAGCCTGGAGAACGTCCCATGTGCATTTGAGAAGAATGTGTATGTTGTTCTTGTCGTTGGGTAGAGTGTCCTGTTAGATCTAGTTGGTTTATTGTGTTGTTGAAGACCTGTGTTTCCTTACTTATATTCTTTCTGGTTATTCTGTCCATTATTGAGAGTGGGGTATTAAAATCTCCCAACTATTGTAGAACTGTCCATTTCTTTCCTCAGTTCTGTAAATTTTTGGTTCATGTATTTTGATGGTCTCTTACTAGATGCATAAACGTTTTTAATTATTATATCTTCTTGTATTGAACCTTTTGTTAATATATAATGTCCTTCTTTGTCTCTTGTAACTTTTTTTGGTTGAAAGTCTATTTTCTCTGATAACAGTATGGCTACCCCTGCCCTCTTTTGCTTATTTGCATGGAATATCTTTTTCTGTCTTTTCATTTTTGACCTATTTGTGTCTTTGGATGTAAAAGTGAGTCTCCTGGAGCCGGCCCCGTGGCCGAATTGTTAAAGTTCCATGTACTCCACTTTGGCGGCCCAGGTTTGCAGGTTCAGATCCCAGATGCAGACCTACCCCACTCATCAGCCATGCTGTGGAGGCATGTCACATACAAAAAAATAGAGGAGAATTGGCACAGATGTTAGCTCAGGGTTAATCTTCCTCAAGAAAGAAAAGGGGAGGATGGGCCACGGATGTTAGCTCAGGGAGAATCTTCCTCACCAAAAACAAAGGAAGAAAAAAAAGTAAAGTGAGTCTCTTGTAGATGGCATATTGTTGGATCATGTTTTTTCAATCCATTCTGCCAATGTCTCTCTCTTTTATTTTTGTGAGAAAAATTGGCCCTGAACTAACATCTGTTGCCAATCTTCCTCTTTTTTTTTGAAGAAGATTAGCCCTGAGCTAACATCTGCTGCCAATGCCCCTCTTTTCTGAGGAAGACTTGCCCTGAGCTAACATCTGTACCCACCTTCCTCTATTTTATATGTGGGACGCCTGCCACAGCATGGCTTGACAAGCGGTGCTTAGGTCTGCACCCAGGACCCGAACCAGTGAACCCCAGGCTGCTGAAGTGGAACGTGCAAACTTAACTGCTGCACCAGTGGGTGGACCCCCAATTTTCCTCTTTTTGCTTAAGGAAGATTGTCACTGAGCTAACATCTGTGCCAATTTTCCTCTATTTTATGTAGGACACCACCATGGCTTGGCTTGACAACCAGTGCTAGGTCTGGACCTGGGATCTGAACCTGTGAACCCTGGCCCGCCAAAGTGGAGCATGGGAACTTAAGCATTATGCCACCAAGCCAGCCCCATGCTGTTCTCTGTCTTTTGAGTGGACAGTTTAATCCATTTGCATTTAAAGTAATGATTGAGATATAGGGACTTCTGTCATTTTGCTTTTTGTTTTCTGTATGCCTTCATACTATTTTTGTCCCTCATTTTCTGCATTACTGTCTTCTTTTGTGTTTATTTTTTTCAGTGAATGTTTGAATTCTCTTCTTATTTCCTTTTCAGTATAATCTGTAGCTATTTTCTTTGTGGTTACCATGGGGATTACATTTAATATCCTAAAGTTATAGCACTCTTCAGTCAGATTTATGCCTAACTTTCAGTAACTACAAAAGCTCTGTTCCTCTACAGCTCTGTTCCCACCCCCTTTCACTTATTGATATCATGAGATAACTTATTTATGCATTGTGTCCAAAAACATAAATTAATGATTTCATGCATTAGTCTTTTAAATTATGTAGAAAACTAAATGTGGAGTTATACACGCATAGTCTCCTCCATTATCAGCATTGTCTATCAAAGTGGTATATTTGTGACAATTGATGAACCTACATTGACAAATCATTATCAGATGTGCATAGTTTATGTTAGGGTTTATTCTTGGTGTACATTCTTTGGATTTGGACAAAGGTATAATAACATGTATCTGTCATTAAAGTATCAGAGAGAGTAATTTCACTGCCCTGAAAACCCTCCATGTTCCATTTATTCATCCCCACCCTCCTCTATAACCCTTGGCAACCAGTCATCTTTTTACTGTATTAGTTTTACCATTTCCAGAGTATCATATCATTGGAATCATACAATATGTAACCTTCTCACATTAGCTTCTTTCACTTAGTAATATGCATTTATTGTTCGTCTGTGTTTTTTCACAGCTTGATTGCTGATTTCTTTTAAGTGCTGAGTAGCATTCCATTTTCTTGATTTACCACAGTTTATTTATCCATTCATCTACTGAAGGACATCTTTTTTCCCCCAGGTTTGGCAATTATGAATAAAGCTACTCTGAACGTCTTTGTACAGGTTTTTGTGTGGACTTTTAACAAGTTTTTAACTCCTTTGGTTAAATAATGAGCACAATTGTTGGATCATATTGTAATAGTATGTTTTGTTTTATAAGAAACCACCAAACTGCCTTCCAAAGTGGCTGTATCATTTTGTGTTCCCATGTTGGCTTATTTTTTTCATTTTGGATGGGCCGCACTTTCCAATTTTTTTGTATGCCCTGTGTTTTTGTTTCTTTGTTTTGTGAACTAGACATTTGAAGCTAATAATGTGGTAACTATGGAAATCACATTCTCTGCTTTCTCCACAGCTAGCCAATTTTTCTTTTGTTTTTGTTTTTTGATTGCTGTAGGTTCTCTCTATGCCAGTGATCAGCCTGAGGTGTAAACATAAGGTCTTCTCAGGTCTTTTCTGAGCACGCACCTTTTCTTGGGTATGCATAGTGACTTTCTAAATCTTTTGTATATACACTTACTTTAGAATGTTCTAGATCTTACATGTCTGACTCCCAACAGGGGAAAAAGAAAAAGACATGAAGGGGAGGAAATAAGAATAAAATAAAAGGGAAAAAAGCACTAGCCCTCTAAATTCTCTTGAAGTCTCTTCAGCTCAGGGGGATAGGCTTGCAACAGTTGGTTGGAAGGGGTGCAACAATGACTTACCCATCTTTGTGCCTGCATTTCTGTGATCAGAAGCATGGATCAGAGTATCAGTCTCAAATATAAGGACATTGCCTTATTATTATTAATAATTATACATTATTGCCTACCCTGGCTGCCACAGTCTATCTACAAGCTACTCCTTGAGCACATGGATAGCTGCCTGTCACAGGGCTTAGCAGGGAGTGGATAGGTGGCTACTACTATGCAAAGAGCTTAAATGACCAAAATTAATTGCAATTTACCACCCAATCCTTCCCCTAGAAATCGCAAGCCTTTAATAGACTTGAGATTAGTTACATCAGACAGATTCTGCCAGGGCAATTGTTGTCTAGGTGAGGAGACAGATTGCTGGTCCTTCCTTCCTACTCTACTGTCTTCTCAGAATTGTCCTCTCATAGCTTCATCTTTGAAAACTGCTTCACTTTCCTGCTCTTCAGTGCCACTGTTGCCCTAAGTTAAGTTCTGTATGTATGTGAATCTGTTTCTATGATCTCTGTTTTATTCCTTCAATCTATGTGTCTATCACTGTGTCACTTTGACACTATATAATTTGTATGACACTATGATAAATTCTGCTGTTTAGGATAAAGCAAATCCTTGCTATTCTTCCTGTTTTTCAAGAATGCCTTGGCTGTTTCTGGCTTTTTACTTTCGCAGAAATTTTAATATCAGTCTGTCAAATTCTCCCCCCAAAAATCCTTTTGGGATTTTAATTAGTACTGCATTGAATCTCTAGATTAATTTGTGGGAAAGTTATCTTTATAATTTTGGCTTTTCTCATCAACCTCCAAACTTCTTAAATATCTTCTGATAAAATGTTTAAAATTTTTCATCATACAGATCTTGTACATCTTTTGGTAATTTTATTCCTAGGTATTTCTTTTTAATGCTATTATTTTAAAAATTCTTCTTTCGAAGCTGTCTTTGAGGTGTAGTAATTGTCTTTGGCGTGATGTTTATATATTGATTTTAAATCCAGCTGCCTTGGTAAACTCTTATTAATAACATAGTAATGTATAAAATCACATCATCTGTGAATCAGTTTAGTTTTGTTTCTTTATTTCTCTTAATGCTTAACATATATAAATTTCTTGGCTTAATTTCTTGGCTGGGATACCAGGATAATGTTCACTGGAAGTGCTGAAGATCAACCTATCCTTGTGCTATTTCCTGTCTATGGGAAAACTTTCGATTAAGTATACAATCAAAGGTTATGTTTGCTGTAAGTTCTTTGTAGATAACCTTTACCAGATTAAGGAATTTCTCTTTTATGCCTAGAGTTTTTAGAGGTTTTTTTTTTTAAATCATGGATGGATGTTAAGTTTTTAATGTTCTTTCTGGATCTATTGAGATGATCTATGATTTTTCTCCTTTAATCTGTTAATGTGGCAAATTACATAGATGGATTTTCCTAATTAAAAATAGCTTTGTTTTTCTGCAGTAACACCAATTTAGTTGTTATATATTACCTTTTCATACAGTGCTGCATTTGGTTTGCTAATATTTTTAAAATATTAGTTGTATTTATATTTATCAGTGAGCTTGGTTATAATTTTCTGTTTTTCTTTTTGCCAGGTTTTATTGTTAAGGTTATGCTAGTTTAATAATATAAATTGGGGTATGTACCCTTGCCTTGTGTTTGTTTGAAATAGAATTACTTCGAAGGTTGTTAGACCTTGTCATTAAAGCCATCTGGGCTTGGTATGTTCTTTTTTGGAATTTTAAAACATTCTTCATTTCTTTTTGACTACAGGGTAACTTTTTAAATTTCTTTTTAAGTCAATTATTTGTAAGTTAAATTTTTCTAAGAATTTTTCCATTTTTGCTTAAATTTTAAATGTATTGATGTAAAATTTACAGTGTCTGTATTAGTCTATTGCTGTGCTCAAACAACATATCAGTGATATATAATAATGTTTGTTTCTTACTCTGTAGATTGGTTGAGGTGGTTCTTCCTCAGGCCGTGGATCAGCTGGAGTGGTTCTTATTTTCCCTGCAACTTGGAGCAGCTCTCTTTCAAGTTGCCTGTTCTTTGGGGTGGCTTTGCTCAGTAGGTGGCTGAGCTGGGGTGTCTTTCTTGCTTGTTTCATTCTTGGGCCCAGTACAGAGGGACAGCAGCTACCTCTGGGTATTGTATTCTCTTGGTGGTGGTACCAGCGTACATACATCCTAAGCTTTTGCTTGCATCACATTTGCTAAAATCCTGTTGACCAAAAGCAAATTACATGGTCAAACCTAAAGTTAAGATAAGGGTAATACATGGTGCTCGTCCACCGTCAGGCCATGACAAAAATGTGCATGTTTAATACTACAGGATTATAAAGAAATGGGGTTACTGTTTCAGTCTATCACAGTATTATCTTAGAATTTTTTTCATTGTAAGAAAAAAATTCACCAATCTGTTGTCTACTTCTGTGAGTTTGTTTTTGTTTTGTTTGTTCATTTGTTTTGCTTTTTATATTTCACATGTGAGTGAAATCATGGAGTATTTGTCTTTCTCCATCTGACTTGTTTCACTTTGCATAGTACTCCCAAGGTCCATCCATGTCGCAAATGGCAAGATGACATCTTTTTGTTTATGGCTGAGTGGTATTCCATTGTGTGTACATACCACGTCTTCTTTATCCATTCACCTGTCAGTGGACACTTAGGTCGTTTCCAGCTATGTGTTTGTTTTTATCTGCTCATTTCTTCTCAGTTACTGAAGAAGTTACGTTACAGTGTCCTCCACTGTTTGAATATTTTCAATTTCTCCTTGTAGGTCTGTCAGTTTTTGCTTTTGAGGCTATGTTTGTAAGTGCCTAAAATAAAATTTTATGTCTTCTTGGTAAATTTGTCCTTTTGTCATTGTGGTTGTGATCTTCTGGATCTCTAGTAATACTTTGGTTTCCTTAAAGTCTGTTTTATCTGATGTTAATAGAGCTATACCTGCTTTTATATATTTTCTTTCCCATTCATTTACCTGGTGTGTATATTTCTCCTGTTCTTTTACTTTGTCTTTCTGTATGTTTTAGATGAATCTCTTGTAAACAGCATTAAGTTAGGTTTTTTAAGTCCAGTCTGGTTGTCTTCTAAATGGACCATTTTGTCAGTTTATATTTTTTTATAATTGCTAATATATTTGAGTTTAAACCTGACATCGTATTTTGTACTGTTTGTGCCACCTGTTTGGTTTCATTTTCTTTCTTTTCTTTTTTGCCTTTCTTTGGATTGATAATTTTTAAGTCAGTTTAATTCCTTCTGCTTGTTTGGAAATTATATCCTCTTTTTCATTTGTTACTCTAGAAATAACAACATTTATCCTTAATTTATTTTGACAAATACTTTTCCCTTTTTTCAGGCAATATAACGACCTCTGTTTACCTTTCCAAGCTTTTCATTCTCTCTCTATTTTTAAACCCCACAAGAACATTGCTTCACATATAGTCAGTATACTTTTAGAAATACCTATATGTATTCATTCTACTATGCCATTTTATATAAGGGTCTTGAGCATCCATGGATTTTGGTATCCTTGGGTTCCTGGAACCAATCCCCCGCAGATGCCGAGGGACAATCATTTATTTACCACTTTTTT
The DNA here is from genome assembly GCF_037783145.1 of Equus przewalskii. Taxonomy (NCBI): domain Eukaryota; kingdom Metazoa; phylum Chordata; class Mammalia; order Perissodactyla; family Equidae; genus Equus; species Equus przewalskii. The sequence continues at coordinate 56,573,223 of NC_091831.1, read as the reverse complement.
TTTTGCTCTTCATATTTTCCAATTAGTATCATTTTCCTTTTGTCTGACCATCCTTTGTAATTTTCTTTGAGTAGACCTGCAGGTGACAAACTCGTTAGTGTATCTAAAAATATCTTTATTTCACCTTCATTCTTGAATGATGTTGGTTATAGAATTCTAGCTTGGCAGTCAACTTTCAGCACTTTGAAGATAGCATTCTACTCTCTTGTGGCTTTGGTTGTTGAGAAGTCAGCTCTTAGTATGTTACTCCTTTGAAGATAATCTCTCTCTCTCTTTTTTTTTTTGCTGAGGAGCATTTGCCCTGAGCTAACATCTGTTGCCAGTCTTCCTCCTTTTGCTTGAAGAAGATTCTCCTTGAGCTAATATCTGTGCCAGACTTCCTCTATTTTGTATGTGGGTTGCTGCCACAGCATGGCTGCCAACGAGTGGTATAGGTCTGTGCCTGGGAACCAAGCCTGGGCTGTCAAAGCAGAGCGTGCTGAACTTAACGTCTAGGCCATGAAGCCAGCCCCAGTCTGTCTCTTTTTTATCTCTTTCTCTCTTCAGTTTTGATTTTGTTTGTCAAACTATGGATTTCTTCATTTTCTTATTGGGCTATTTGAATCTGTGAAATAATATCTTTGATCAGTTATGGGAAATTCTAGACTATTGTCTCTTTAAATATAGCTTCTCCTTTCCTCATGAAACTGTGTGATTGGGTGTGTATTAAATCTTGTCACTCCGCCCTGTTGCCTCAATCTTTATTTTTCACATTTTTGTCCCTCTTTGCTGCCTTCTTGATTGTTTTTATGATTTACATTTCATTTAACTAATTCTTATGCTATATCTATTTTTTGTTGAACTCATCCTTCAAGATCTTGATTTTGGTTATTTTTGGTTTTTAGTTCTAGTATCTCTTACTGGTTCTTTTTAAAATCTGAAAAAAAATTTTCTTTAATGTTTCCAGTTGTCAGTTTTCAAGCTTGGCCTTTATTTCTTGGACATTAAGCAACTGTTAAACTTAGTTCTAGATTCTTGTGTTGATAATTCCAATCTCTTAAATCTTTAAGGAATCTACTTTTACAGTTTTTTCTTCTACATTTTGTTCATGATGCCCTGTTTCTGTGTATGTCCAGTTTTGTGTGCTTGATCATGTTTTTGAAAAATTATTTATGGGAATGATTTGATAAAGCCTTATATGGGTCACAATCTTATAAAAGGTAAATAAAAGCTCAACATATAAATGAGCAGGGGTAGTTACTATCAAAATCTTGTTTAGACTGTTAAAGCTATACATGAAAATATATTCCCCCAAATTTAGAGAGTTCAGCTTTTCTTATTTATCCATTTCATGCGTAATTTGTTAAAAGACTATAAAGCAATATTTTTACATAATTTTTTTCAGGCAAAATATTTCATGTCCCTTGTGAAATATCACAAATCGTTTGATGTTATCCAATTTTGTAATTCGTAACAGGTAAAATGTGCATGATTTGAATAGGTATTCTTAGCTTTGTAACCTCAATTTTTTTCCATCAATATTATTTATTTAACTCTTGGATTGGGGGAGAAATTTTAGTTATATATTGATTAAGATGTAAGGACTTACCTGCAGAGGGAATGTAGGTAGATATCCAGTATTTTAAGTAGTTTGATTTCCAGGTAGTCAGTACTGTAAGAACTATATATTATTTCCTTATTGAATAATTGTCAAAAACCTCCTCAAGGAAGCAGCTGAGGAAGACCAGAAATGTGAATCCATCAAGGAGTTGATCCAAAAGCAAAAGGTTCAGATTCTAGTAGTATAATATCATAGTGTTTTTGGCCTATTATATCAGATCTAGGGCTTAAGATAGTTGTGGTTGTTCAGTGGCTCTCAACTCCGACTTCATGCTATAATCATTTAGAGAGTTTTTAAAAATATATATTATTGCCTAGGCTCACCTCTAGGTGATTTCAGTATGCAACCAGGGTTAAGAATTACTGCTTTAGTAGACCAGTTTGAGGAGGAGTTTAACAAACTAATATTGCAGTAATTTTCAAACTATTGACATGTTCCTTTGAGATGTCACAGTGAGTGCTTCCTGAAGGAGGCCGACTGGGCACCGTTAAACCCTTCAACCAGAGCAGTTTGTCTGTGTCATGTGCTATGATTCCATTTAATGTTTCCTTCATTAAAAGAGTATCCTTGTCAAAAAAATTTCGATTGACCTTGGCTCACGTGGCTCTGAGGTAAGGTGGTGGTTAGATTCTACATAGCTTTCCAGTAAGATGATAGACTAGATAGTTTGAAAACCCTTTTGAATCAAAACACCTTTTAAATAACATAGATTAGTTTGCCAGGAAGTAAAGGGGATTCCAAAGGGCAAAAACAAATATGAAATATGAAAACCACAGCTTTGAACTGATGCTGGTGCTGCCTTGAAAGAATTTGCCAATCTAGGTAATGTATTAATTAGCTTATATTGTTAAACCACCCAAAAACTTAGTAGCTTAAAACAATTATTTATTTAGCTAATAATTCTTTGATTCAGTAATTTGGGCTGGGCTTAGCTGAGCAGTTCCCGTCTTAGCTGGACTCTGTGATCAGCTTGATGATCTGGCTAGGGGCTGGGTAGTCTAGGCTGGCCTTGGCTAGGACACCTTGTCTCTGCTCCAGATTTTGTATCATACTTCAACTGTTAACCTTGGATTATTTTCACGATGGTAGAGCAGGGTTCCTAAAAAGAGAGAAAGAGTGCAAAGCCACTTGTGAGGCATAGGCTCAGATCTGATACACTGTCATTTCTGCTGCACTCTGTCGTTTAAGGCAAGTCACAGGTCAGAGCCCAGATTTAAGACATGGAGAGACATGTTTCCCATCTTGGTGGGAACAGCTGCCAAAGTCATATTGTAAGGATAATGGATATAGGAAAAGGAATAACATTAGCCCTTTTTATAAACAGTATTCCACAGATGGCAAAGGGGTTTAGGACAGATGAGACCTAAGAACTTACAGAAACATTAATGAGGCTTAAGAAACCATCAGTAAAACCTGTCAATAAAAACCACCTCATGGAAAAAGTTCACAATGAACTATTCTCTTGCTAGCATAAGGAGACTTTTCTGTCCTTGGCCTAGTTTCTGGTTTGGATCTCCCTTGAGAATTTGTTACCACAGGGCTGTCAAAGGGCCTAAGGTAGGTTTGGGACTTGTTGGAGTAGTCCTGGGTTGGTATGTATATTATATTTCATGACATGGAAAGAGTTTCAAATAAAATAGGCTGGCAGATTTGAAAAAAAGAACTTCTAGAAATGGGGTAAAACATAGTCATTGAAATTTAAAATTCAGTGGATAGTTAAAAATTAATAAAATTTTGATTGACCTTGGCTCATGTGGCTCTGACGTAAGGTGGTTGTTAGATTCTACATAGTTTTCCCGTAATAATGATAGACTAGATAATCTAAAAACCCTTATGAATCAAAACACCTTTAAAATAACATAGCTTAGTTTGCAAGGAAGTAAAGGGGATTCCATGGGGCAAAAACAAATATGAAAACCAAGTTGTATACACCTGGTTGTATACACTACTAAAGAGAAAAGTAGTGATGTGAAAAATAGATCCCGGGAAATTGCTCACAAGGGGCATGGATATAAAAGAGAGGTTAAAAGACTGGTGGGTCATATTAGGAAGGGACGTTTATTTAATACTTTCAAGAAGAAGAGAATTGAATAAATGGGAAGGAGACAATATTTGCAGAAATAACACTTAAGAATTTGTCAGACTTGGTTGAAGCCATAAAACCTGAGATTGAGGAACACAAGGCCTGTGCTGGATAATCACTTTTAACCCATTCCTAAACATACAGTAGTGAAACATCAGAGGGAGTTGGATAGGTTCACTGGTTAGTGAGTTTTCCTACCTTTAGTTCTGCAGTTTCATAGGTTTGCTTCCACTCTGGCACCTCTGGAGGAGTCTGGGTGCATACTACATACAAAGATCAGTTTCTGTAGAAGAAAGGAAACATTGTTTTAATGTGCGTTTGTGTGTATTTAGATAGAGATATAAATATAATCAATCTTCTGATTGGTGCTGGATTACTTGCCCAGTTCTTATCCTAAAACTTTTGAGTGGTTCCTAGATGGTGGACCCTCATAGACTAGAGCTCTAGGCTACAACCTGACAGGAAAGGGAGGTGGAGAACTTCCATGGACAACATAGTTGGATGCTACCTCTAGTGCTGGGTCATCTATTGTAAGGGATTCCAGTACAGATCTGGACCTTTTTAAATTTGGACATTTGTGGAAATTCTCTGGACCATGCTTACACATCCTCCCTATGTGGTACAGAATTCATTCAGTATAGAGTAAGGCTATTAATATTTTGTACCAAAAATTTTGGAACTATAGTGGCTTTATTAATTTATTTTTGAAGAGGAAACTTGTATCACTTAATATTTGTATGCTTTTCTTTTTTTTTTAAGGAAATAAACTTTTTATTTTAGACTCCCAGAAAAATTTCAAAGATAATACAGAGTTTCCATATACCCCACATCCAGTGTCCTCTGTGGCTGACGTCTTACGTTACTAGGGTACATTGGTCACAATTAATGAATTAATATCGATCCATTATTATGAATTAATTCGCAGTTTCTTAGCTTTTTCCTAATGTCCTCTTCTGTCCCAGGATCCCATGTAGGATACCACATCTTGTTGTCATGTCTCCTTAGTCTCCCCCAATCTGTGGCAATTTCTTTGATTTTGATTACCTTGACAGCTTTTTTTTTAATTGAGTTATTGATAGGTTACAATCTTGTGAAATTTCAGTTGTACATTAATGTTTGTCAGTCATGTTGTAGGTGCACCACTTCACCCTTTGTGCCCACCCCCCACCCCACCTTTCCCCTGGTATCCACTGAACTGTTCTTAGTCCATAATTTTAAATTCCTCATATGAGTGGAGTCATACACAGATTATCCTTCTCTCGCTGCCTTATTTCACTTAACATAACTCTCTCAGGGTCCATCCATGTTACTGCAAATGGAATGATTTTGTTCTGTTTTGCGGCTGAGTAGTATTCCATTGTATATATATATATACCACATCTTCTTTATCCATTTGTCTGTTGCTGGACACTTAGGTTGCTTCTACGTCTTGGCTATTGTAAACAGTGCTGCAATAAACTTTGGGGTGCATAGGACTTTTGGGATTGCTGACTTCAAGCTCTTTGGATAAATACCCAGTAGTGGGATGGCTGGATCGTATGGTAGTTCTATTTTTAATTTTTTGAGGAATCTCCATACTGTTTTCCATAGTGGCTGTACCAGTTTGCATTCCCACCAGCAGCGTATGAGGGTTCCTTTTTCTCCGCAACCTCTCCAACATTTGTTGCTATTAGTTTTAGATATTTTTGTCATTCTAACGGGTGTAAGGTGATATCTTAGTGTAGTTTTGATTTGCATTTCCCTGATGATCAGCGATGATGAGCATCTTTTCATGTGCCTATTGGCCATCTGTATATCTTCTTTGGAGAAATGTCTGTTCATGTCGCCAGCCCATTTTTTGATCGGGTTGTTTGATGTTTTGTTGTTGAGTTGTGAGAGTTCTTTATATATTATGGATATTAAGCCTTTGTCAGATATATGACTTGCAAATATTTTTTCCCAGTTAGTGGGTTGTTTTTTTGTTTCAATCCTGTTTTCATTTGCCTTGAAGACGCTCTTTAGTCTGATGAAGTCCCACTTGTTTATTCTTTCTATTGTTTCCCTTCCCTGAGAAGGCATTTTGTCCAAAAAGATCCTTTTAATACTGATGTCAAAGAGTGTACTGCCTACGTTTTCTTCCAGAAGCCTTATGGTTTCAGGTCTCACCTTTAGGTCTTTGATCCACTTTGAGTTTATTTTGGTGAATGGTGAAAAAGAATGGTCAATTTTCATTCTTTTACATGTGGCTTTCCAGTTTTCCCAGCACCATTTGTTGAAAAGACTTTCTTTTCTCCATCGTATGCCCTCAGCTCCTTTGTCAAAGATAAGCTGTCCGTAGATGTGTGGTTTTATTTCTGGGCTTTCAATTCTGTTCCATTGATCTGTGCACCTGTTTTTGTACCAGTACCATGCTGTTTTGATTACTGTAGCTTTGTAGTATGTTTTGAAGTCAGGGGTTGTGATGCCTCCCGTTTTGTTCTTTTTTCTCAGGATTGCTTTAGCAATTCGGGGTCTTTCGTTGCCCCATATGAATTTTAGGATTCTTTGTTCTAATTCTATAAAGAATGTCATTGGGATTCTGATTGGGATGGCGTTGAATCTGTAGATTGCTTTAGGTAGAACGGACATTTTAACAATGTTTATTCTTCCAATCCATGTACATGGAATGACTTTCCATCTCCTTATGTCGTCATCCAATTCTCTCAGAAAGGCCTTGTAATTTTCATTATATAGGTCCTTCACTTCCTTATTTAAATTTACCCCAAGGTATTTTATTCTTTTTGTTGCGATTGTGAATGGTATTGTGTTCTTGAGTTCTTGTTCTGTTGGTTCGTTACTTGGAGTATAGAAATGCTACTGATTTATGCAAATTGATTTTATACCCTGCAACTTTGCTGTAGTTGTTGATTATTCTAAGAGTTTTCCAATGGATTCTTTGGGGTTTTCTATATATAAGATCATGTCGTCTGCAAACAGCGAGAGTTTCACTTCTTCCCTCCCTATTTCGATTCCTTTTATTCCTTTTTCTTTCCTGATTGCTCTGGCCAGGACCTCCAGTTCTATGTTAAATAAGAGTGGTGATAGAGGGCATCCTTGTCTTGTTCCTGTTTTCAGGGGGATGGCGTTCAGTTTTTGCCCATTGAGTATGATGTTGGCTATGGGTTTGTCATATATGGCCTTTATTACGTTGAGGTAGTTTCCTTCTATGCCCATTTTGTTCAGAGTTTTTATCATAAATGGCTGTTAGATCTTGTCAAATGCCTTCTCTGCCTCTATTGAGATGATCATGTGGTTTTTATTCCTCAGTTTGTTGATGTAGTGTATCACATTGATTGATTTTCGGATGTTGAACCATCCGTGTGTCCCTGGTATGAATCCCACCTGATCCTGATGTATGATCCTTTTGATGAATTGCTGAATTCTGCTTGCCAAAATATTGTTTAGAATTTTTGCATCTATGTTCATCAGTGATATTGGCCTGTAGTTCTCTTTTTTTCGTGGTGTCCTTGTCAGGTTTTGGTATCAGCCTGATGTTGGCCTCATAGAATGTGTTAGGAAGTGTTCCATCTTCCCTAATTTTTTGGAATAGCTTGAAAAGGATAGTTATTAAATCCTCTCTGAAAGTTTGGTAGAATTCCCCAGGAAAGCCATCTGGTCCTGCGGTTTTATTCTTTGGGATGTTTTGATTGCTGTTTCAATCTCTTTCCTTGTGATTGGTCTGTTCAAATTGTCTGCCTCTTCTTGAGTGAGCTTTGGGAGATTGTAGGAGTCCAAGAATTTATCCATTTCCTCTAGGTTATCCATTCTGTTGGCATATAGTTTTTCGTAGTGTTCTCTTATAATCCATTGTGTTTCTGCAGAGCGTGTTGTCATTTCTCCTCGCTCATTTCTGATTTTGTTTATTTGAGCTTTCTCCCTTTTTTTCTTTGTAAGTCTGGCTAGTGGTTTGTCAATTTTATTTATCTTCTCAAAAAACCAGCTCTTTGTCTCATTGATCCTTTCTACTGCCTTTTTCATTTCAATAGTATTTATTTCTGCTCTGATTTTTATTATTTCTCTCCTTCTGCTGACTTTGGGCTTCATTTGTTCTTTTTTCTCTAGTTCAGTTAGGTGTGCTTTAAGGTTGCATATTTGGGATTTTTCTTGTTTGTTAAGATGTGCCTGTATTGCGATGAATTTTCCTCTTAATACAGCTTTTGCTGTATCCCATATGAGTTGGTATGGCATGCTATCATTTTCATTTGTTTCCAGGTATTTTTTTATTTCTTCTGTAGTTCCTTCAATGATCCATTGCTTGTTCAGTAGAGTGTTGTTTAGTCTCCACATCTTTGTGCCTTTCTCAGCTTTTTTCTTGTAATTAATTTCTAGCCTTATAGCACTATGATCTGAGAAGATGCTTGTTATTATTTCAATTTTTTTAAATTTGTAGAGGCTTGCCTTGTTTCCCAACATATGGTCTATCCTAAAGAATGTTCCATGTGCACTTGAGAAGAATGTGTATTCAGCTCTTTCAGGGTGGAGTGATCTATATATGTCTGTTAAGTCCAATTGTTTTGGTTTTTCATTTAGCTCCACTATTTCCTTGTTGATTTTCTGTCTGGATGATCTGTCCATTGATGTGATTGGGGTGTTGAGGTCCCCTACTATTATTGTGTTGTTTTTAACATCTTCCTTTAGGTCTGTTAATAGTTGCTTTATGAATCTTGGTGCTCCTGTGTTGGGTGCATAGATATTTATAAGCGTTATTTCTTCTTGATGAAGTGTCCCTTTGATCATTATATATTGTCCCTCTGTGTTTCTCTTTACCTGTCTTATTTTGAAATCCACTTGGTCTGATATGAGAATTGCAACACCTGCCTTTTTTTCCTTGCTATTTGCTTGAAGTATTGTCCTCCACCCCTTCACCCTGAGTCTGTGTTTGTCCTTGGGGCTGAGGTGTGTTTCCTGGAGGCAACAAATTGTTGGATCATGTTCTTTAATCCATTTTGCCACTCTGTGTCTTTTTGTTGGAGAGTTCAATCCGTTCACATTGAGAGTGATTATTGATGCATGTGGACTTAATGCTGTCAATCTGTCGTTCATTATCTTGTTTTCCTGTGTTTCTTTTCCTGTTTGCTTTAGACTACCCATTTAATACTGCAATTTCTTATGCTGGGTTTCTTAGATTTTTCCTTATTTATGATTTGTGACTCTGTTCTGTACTTTATTTTAGTGTCTACCTTGAAGTTTGTATTTAGAATCTCGTGTATAATATAGTCTATTCTCTGGTGGTCTCTTATCTACTTGACCAATACTGATTTAGACCCTTTGCTCTTCCCCTCCTAAATAATTATTTTCATTTTTTATTCCAACTCGTCTTATTAATTTGTAGCTAGAGTGCTAAGATCGTCCTTGTTTTGGTAGTTTCCTTACCTTTACCCTAATGCTATAATTGAATATTTGCTATCCTGTTCTGGTTCTATCCATTGGTCTCCCTAGTCTGTGGATTGTGTCCCCTTTCTCCCTTTTTTCTTTTTTCAGGTATGAGAGCCTTCTTGAGGATTTCTTGTAATGGAGGGCTTTTAGTTACAAATTCCCTTAACTTTTGTTTGTCTGGAAAAGATTTAATTTCTCCCTCATATCTGAAGGAAATTCTTGCTGGATAGAGTATTCTTGGCTGAAGATTTTTATCCTTTAAAGCTTTGAATATATCACTGCATTCTCTCCTAGGTTGTAGGGTTTCTGTAGAGAAATCTGCTGACAGTCTGATAGGGGCTCCTTTATAGGTTATTCTCTTTTTTTTTTTTCTTACTTCCCTGAGTATTCTTTCCTTATCTTTCCTATTTGCCAACTTCACTACTATGTGCCTTGCAGTAGGTGTGTTTACATTGACAAATCTAGGAGATCTAAAACCCTCCTCTACACACATTTCTCCGTTGATCCCTAGATTTGGGCAGTTTTCTTCAATAATTTCGTTAAGCACACTTTCTGCTCCATTTTCCTTTTCCATATTCTCGGGAATTCCTATGATCCTTATGTTCTTACTCCTCATTGAATCCATTATCTCTCGGATATTTTCCTCATTTTTTTTTATTCTTAGTTCTCTTTCTTCCTCTGTCTGGCACCATTCAGCCTGTCTGTCTTCGATTATGCTAATTTTCTCCTCTATGTTGTCTACACGGGCATTCAGGGAATCCGTATTCTGTTTTATCTGGTCCATTGTGTTTTTCATCTCAAGTAATTCTGTTTGATTCTTCTTTATGATTTCAGTCTCTTTTGTGAAGTAACTCCAGAACTCGGCTTGTTTCTCTATCTTTCTCTCTACCTCATTGAGTTTTTTGATTATAGCTGCTCTGAATTCATTATCACTTAGTTTGCCTAATTCCAAGTCCTCAGGACTTAATTCTGTGGTTTTATTGTTTTCCTTCTTGTCTGGGGCTTTTATAAATTGCTGGGTGGTAGGGGAGGGGTTTTTTTGCATGGTGGTAGAATTCGGTTGCAGTTACAGCCTGTCGTCACTAGATGGGGGTCGAGAGCCACGTGTTATGAGCTGTCCGCCTTGGGGCAAGATGGCTGCGCCCACTGGCTTTGCTGGGGGGGAGGGGCTGTTACTCACACGGCTGGTCTGGGTTCAGATCAGTTCTGTTCTTTGGTCTCCCAAGGCCCTTGATTTATGGGGTCCCCACGGACGGAAGCTTTCTTCCCGTCAGCGGGTCTCCACTGAACCAGCGGCAGGAGTCCTGGATGATTCCTCCATCACACAGCCCCTCCCCCGCTCCTTCCGACCCACGCCGCAGCGATCGCAGACTCTAGGGGAGGGAGCGATGTTCTCTCCTACCGTTCCAGCGCCTCCGAGGGTGTAAGCAAGGTTTATGATCTCCGCCTTTTTGGTATTGTAGGTCTCTAACGAGCTGGCATTATGTTTATTCTCTGAAATTCAGTTCTTCCAATCTTTTGTTATATTTTGGAGGGGAGAGAATCCCGGGTCAGCTCACCCTGCCATTTTGCTCCGCCCCCTCTCTCTGACAGCCTATTTGTATGCTTTTCTAAATGTAAATTGTTGAGAAGGTAACATTAAGTCAGGTTTTCTGTTGTTTTACTCTAGGCAGCACACTTCTGCTTTTGTTCCTTCATCAGGACGCATTTATTCTTTTGGACTTGGTGGTAATGGGCAGCTGGGAACTGGTTCAACAAGCAACAGGAAAAGTCCTTTCACTGTGAAAGGGAATTGGTTCCCTTATAATGGGCAATGTCCAACAGATATCGGTAAGTTCTGTCATATTAAAGCTTTGCTACACACGTTAAAGTTACTGTTAAAATATTGCTCTTAAATGATGAAGTTTTTATGATTGAAATGAAAGAATTCCAAGATACATTGTTCAGTGAAAATAGCAAGATACAGAACAGTGCATATGATTAGTTTGTTTATATTTGCTTATATATGTGTAAGGAAAGTTGAGATAAGTAAAATAATAGAAGTGATTCCAGAGGATTGAGTATATGGGAACTGGGTTGTGGCTAGATACCAGTGCAGGGGAGTGTTTCTGTTTTTTTATTGTTTAGCTTTTTATTTTTTTTGAAGATTGGTACCTGAGCTAACATCTGTTGCCAGTCTTTTTTTCTTTTTTTTTTTTTGCACTCAACCTACTTTTTTTTTTTTTTCCTGCTTTATCTCCCCAAATCCCCCCTTAGTTTTATATCTTAGTTGCAGGTCCTTCTAGTTGTGGTATGTGGGACACCGCCTCAACATGGCCTGATGAGCGGTGCCATGTCTGCGCCCAGGATCTGAACCAGCGAAACCCTGGGCCGCCTCAGCGGAGCACGTGAACTTAACCACTTGGCCATAGGGCCAGCCCTGTTTTTTTTTTTTTTAACAACTTCTTCTCCCCAAAGCCCCCCAGTACATAGTTGTATATTCAAGTTGTGAGTGCCTCTGGTTGTGCTATGTGGGACACTGCCTCAGCATGGCCTGACAAGTGGTGCCATGTCTGTGCCCGGGATCCAAACCAGCAAAACCCTGGGCTGCAGAGCGTGTGAACTTAACCACTCAGCCACGGGGCTGGCCCCTGTTTTTTATTTTTAATTGTGGTAAAATACACATAACATAAAATTTATTAATGTAAGCATTTTTTTTTTTGAGTGGGGAACATTGGCCGTGAGCTAACATCTGTTGCCAATCCTCCTCTTTTTGCTTGAGAAAGATTGTTACTGAGCTAACATGTATGCCAGTCTTCCTGTATTTTGTATGTGGAACGCCACCACTGCATGGCTTGATGAGCGGTGTGTGGGTCATCGCCCAGGATCCAAACCCTCAAACCCTGGGCTGCCAAAGTGGAGCACGTGGACTTAACCACTGTGCAACCCAGGGTGGCCCAACTTAACCATTTTTCAAGTGTACAATTCAGTAGCGTTAAGTACATTCACATTGTTGTGCAGCCATTCTCCAGAACTCTTTTCATCTTGCAAAACTAAAACCACCATTCTATATTCTGTCTCTATGAATTTGACTTGACTCTAGGTATTTCGTATAAGTAGAATCATACAATATTTATCTTTTTGTGACTGGTTTATTTCATAAACTTAGCATAATGTCCTGAAGGTTCAATCATATTCTAGCATGTGTCAGAATTTCTTTCCTTTTTAAGGCTGAATAGTATTTTATTGTATGTGCATACCACATTTTGCTTATCTGTTCATCTGTTGATGAATTTCTTTCCTTTTTAAGGCTAAATAATATTTTATTGTATGTCCATACCACATTTTATCTGTTCATCTGTTGATGGACAATTGGATTGTTTCCACTTAATGACTTGTGAATAATGCTGCTATAAACATGGGTATACAAATATCTGTTCAAGACCTTGCTTTCAGTTCTCTTGGGTATATATGGAACTTTAAAGTTGTATAACATTTTCTATTTTTTTGAAATTTAAACCATATGAGTATATTACCTACTCAAAAAATTAAAATTTTAAAATTTGCTTTTTATGTCCCTACCGCTTTAGCCAAGTATGTAATTTATTTATTTTTATTTTCTATTATTATTTCAGTAAATCTGGTTGTTTTTCATTGATATTAATTTCCTAACTAAAGAGTTTGAAATATTCGAATGCTCGTTTCTCATTCAGTTCTTTGACATGCAGCAATCAAAATGTGCTTTTCTTTTCTATTTCCTTTACCATCCTACGCTATTCTTTAGAATTGTTTTCTTAGTTATTTTGTCTGTGTTTGAATTTCTTTGAGACTTTTCTTTGAGTTGTGGGATTTGAGTCTGTTGAGACTTTATTCAGTGATGAGCATACTGTGAAGGTTGACGTTTGAAAAGGTCCATGGCTTTTTATTGTGAATGATCTTGAAGATTCTTTTTAATTAATTTTTTTGGTAACTAAAAGGCTGTCTCAGTTATGCTTTCATTTAGCAAAGGTCAGGATATGATGCTATTTTTTCTTGTTTTTGTTTGATTTTGAATTTAGAATATGCTTCATTTTCTTCCATTTTCTCTTAGTTGTGGAAAATGCATTTATTTTAGTAGTAGTAGTCTTTCTCTTATGTCCTTAGCAGCATGTTGGTGTTTCCTCATATCAATTTCTTCCGCAAAACACCCTGTTAATAACCTGATAAAGAGATTTTGTATTTTAAAGCAGCATGGGTGTTGTAAGGAATCATGTATTTCTATTTATAAAGTTTAGTCTCTTTAGGGATGCATTTTATTGCTCTTGAAACTCCGTATCTTGAGATTAATTATTTGTATAAAAGTGAAAAGGAGATGGAGTTTTAAAATTAGTTGTTTTGTTACAATTTAGTTTCATCAAAAACTGTTGATTCACAGTAGCCAAAATGTACAGACAGCTCAACTGTGCATCAACAGATGAATGGATGAAAAAAATGTAGTGTATACATGTAATCAAATATTAGTCAGCCGTAAAAAGGAATGAAATTTTGATACATGCTGCATTATCTTGAAAACAGTAAGCTAAGTGAAAGAAACCAAACATGAAAGGATGAATATTGTATCCTCATATATGAGGTACCTAGAACAGTTAAATTTATAGAGACAGAAAGTAGAATAGTGGTTACCAGGGGCTGGGAGGAGGGGAGAACGAGGAGTTGTTTAATGCGTACAGAGTTTGTGTTTGGGATGATGAAAATGTTCAGGAGATGAATAATGGTGACAGTAGTACAACATTGTGAATGTACTTAATGTACTGAATTGTACACTTTAAATGGTAAATTTTATATTATGTATATTTTACCACAATTTTAAATATATATATATATATATATAAAATGGTTGATAATTATTTCGCACTATACTAAAGCTGTGTAGTATAAAAACTAGTTAAATGTGAATTTAATTTACTCAGCTCCTCCAGAGGTGAAGCCCATGGGACCCACCATAAACCACATAAACTATCTGGTGTGTTCTCAAGGCCTCAGGTAAACAAAGCCGTTCTTAACAGGATGTTCCAAAGATTTTGAGATTATCTCCTTGGGGCTGGGCAAACCCTTCTTCAGAATGCGTAAAGTTTGGACAGCTGTATTAGTTTACTAGGTCTGCTGTAACCAAATGTCACAAACTGAGTGTCTTGAACAACACAAATTTATTGACTCATAGTTCTGGAGGCTGGAAGTCCAAGACCAAGGTGTTGGCAGAGTTGCTTCCTTCTCACAGCTATAAAGGAGAATCTGTTCCATGTGTCTCTTAGATTCTAGTGCTTTGCTGGCACTCTTTGGCATTCTTTGACTAGTAGATCTCTGCCTTCATCTTCACATGGTGTTCTGTGTTCTTATCTGTGTCCAAATTTACCTTTTCATAAGGACACCAGTCATTTTGTATTAGGGCCCCTCCCTACTCCATTATGACCTCAACTTAACTAATTGTATCTACAGTGACACTGCTTCTGAATAAAGTCACACTCTGAGGTACATCAGATTAGGACTTTGACATAGGAATTTTGGGGAGACACAATTCAACCCATGACAACGTTCTAGAACTGATGAGTTAATACTTTACTGCACTGGAGGCATCATAGGCATTGGCTCCATAAGTACAGCCAACCTTTGAAATAAAGTTTTGAAATAAAGTTATGACTTGTCATAACTAATTCTGTAACAGTGATTCTCAAATATGACATGTTGGATAAGTTCTTGGTCGCGTAATTGATTTCTTCAATCAATTATGAAAGAGGTACAAGCTAGTAAAAAGGGGATTAGATTCTTACTGAACCCATGCAAATAAGTGTATTACTGTTAAATGATGGGAGATCTAGTAAGAATTTGAATTCTCATTGAATTCTGGGGATCAGCAAGAATCAGTGAGGACGATTGACCGTGAGCTAACATCTGTTGCCAGTCTTCCACTTTTTGCTTGAGGAAAATTGTCGCTGAGCTAACTTCTGTGCCAGTTTTTGCTGCCACAGTGTGGCTTGTTGAGTGGTGCTAGGTCTGCACCTGGGATCTGAACCTGTGAACCCTAGGCTACTGAAGTAGAGTACTTGAACTCAATGACTATGCCTCTGGACCAGCCCCCAGATATAATTCTTTTTTGATTGATATATAACTTTATATTAGTTTTGGGTGTGCAAAATAATGATGCGCTATTTGTATGTATTGCGAAATGATCACCACAGTAAGTCTGTTGACATCCTTCGCCAGAGTTAAACAGAATTTTTTTTTCTTGTGATAAGAACTTTTAAGACGTATTCTCTTAGCAACTTTCAAATGTGCAGTACAATATTATTAACTATAGTCACCGTGCTGTACATTACATGCCCAAGACTGACTTATTTTATAATTATAAGTTTGTAACTTTTGACCTCCTTCACCCATTTTGCCCACCCCCTACTTCTGGCAACCAACCACCACTTTATTCTCTATCTGTGAGTTTAGTTTGTTTGCTTTTTTCTTTTTAGCTTCTGCATACAAGTGAGATCATATGGTGTTTGTCTTTCTCTGACTTATCACTTAGCATAATGCTCCCAGGGTTCATCCATGTTGTCACAAATGTCAAGATTTCCTTCTTCTTTATGGCTGAGTAGTTTTCCATTGTGTATATATAGCACATTTTTTTTATCCATTCATCCGTTGACAGTCACTTAAGTTGCTTCTGTTTCTTGGCTATTATAAATAATGCTGCACGGAACATAGGGGTGCATGTATCTTTTTGAGTTAGTGTTTTTGTTTTCTTCAGATAAATCCCCAGAAGTAGAATCATGTGGTAGTCCTATTTTTAATTTTTTGAGGAACTTCCATACTGTTTTCCATAGTGGCTGCACCAATTTACATTCCTATCAACAGTGCACAAGGCTTTCCTTTTCTGCACATCTTTGCCAACATTTGTTATTTCTTGTCTTTTTGGTAATAGCCAATCTAACAGATGTGAGGTGATATCTCATAGTGATTTTGATTTGCATTTCACAATGATTAGTGATGTTGGGCACCTTTTCATATACCTATTGCCCATCTGTATGTCTTCCGTGGAGAAATGTTTATTCAGATCCTCTGCTCATTTTTTAATTGGATTGTTTGTTTTTTTGCTATTGAGTTGTATAACTTCTTTATATATTTTGGATATTAACCCCTTATCAGATACATGACTTACAAATATTTTCTCCCATTCAGTAGGTTATCTTTTCTTTTTGTTGATGGTTTCCTTTGCACAGCAGAGTTAGTTTGATGTCATCCCACTCATTTATTTTTGGTTTTGGTGTCAAATCCAAAAAATCATCACCAAGACCCATGTCAGAGAGTTTACCATCTCTGTTTTCTTCAGAGAGTTTACCATCTCTGTTTTCTTCTAGGAGTTTTATGGTTTCCTGTTGTACATTCAAGTCTTTAATCCATTTTGAGTTAGTTTTTGTGTATGGTGTAAGATAGTAGTTCACTTTTATTCTTTTGCATGTGGCTGTCCAGTTTCCCCAACACCACCTATTGAAGAGAGAGTCCTTTCTCCGTTGTGTATTCTTGGCTCCCTTGTTGCAAATTAGTTATATATGTGTGGGTTTATTTCTGGGCTCTCTGTTCTCTTCCATTCATCTGTGTGTGTGTTTTTATGCCAATACCCAACTGTTTTAATTATTATAGCATTGTAATTTAGATCAACCCTTTCCTAGTTCTTGGTTGTCTCTCAAACCTTTGTGATTGTCCAAACAGTCTGTTTTATTTTTAGTGGCTTCCAGTAGTTGAGAGTGTGCCAAGACCTGTCACAAGGGAAGGATCTCAGTCAGTATGTCGATTCAGGCTGATTGGAAGCCAGACCCTCAGGCAGCAGCTTTTAAAGTATGTAAATATATACAATCCTATGGGACCACAAGCATCTGTCTCCCTGGCCACCAGAGCCAAGCAGTGTAGAGGTGTCCCCTGAGCAGCAGCCCTGAAAATTGGGGCTCCAGACAACTTTTATAAGCTCCTTTCCAGGAGACACTGGGGACTTGGAGCAAGGCAGAGGGAGAGCATAAAGATGGCATCCACCAGCCGTTGTCCCCAGAGATTACCTCAGTACATCCCTAGATGTATGCTAAACCAGAAGCCTGCCCCTCTGTCTGAAGCTCCAGAACAAGCAAATAGGCCTTTTTCACAGAAAGACTGGTGGTGTGTTTCAGTCTGCTGTTTTGGCTGTGTGCTGGTGCCTGTAAGCAGCCAAGAACTGTTTCTCTGATTGTTACAGTCCTGTGGAACCCAGGAACACAAGCCTTGCTATCTACCAGAGCCAGGCAATCAAGGGGCGTCCGCTAGGCACCAGCCACTAAAACCAGGACACCAAATGTAAAACTCAGGGTACCAGATGCATATACAAGCTCCTTCTGGGAGATACTGGTGCTCTATAGTGCAGCAGAGGGAGAGCACAAAGAGTCCTCTCCCTTTGAGGTCTTTGGAGAGCATTACAGTAGGCTCTTGGTTGTGTGTTTAATTAGAAACCTGCCTCTCAGGCCAAAGCTATGAAGATAAACTAGTAGGCCCCTTTCACAGAAAGGTTGGGTGCCTCAGTCTGTTGCCTCTTGCTGTGACCTGGGACTGGTAGCTGGTTAAGAACTCTTTCTCCATTGGTTACAGTTATGTGAGCATTATGCCCCACTGCCCCCCAGAGCCAGGTGATCTAGAGGTATTCCCTGGGCAGCAGCCACAAAAGTTGGGGCACCAAACGAGAATACAAGCTCCTTTCAAGGAGACATCAGCAAACTAAGGAAGGCAGAGGGAGATACCATTTTTAAATGTTTCATTTCAGCTTACCAAAGCAGAGTTTACAAAATTGTTGTGAATTAGATAACTTTCAAAGAAGGAGAAATGATTTATATATCCAGAAAACAGAACATTAAAACAAAATTAAACATTATTTCAAACAGATAACCACAGTAAGTTTTTCTTAACCAGTTCATTCCTATGTAACAAGTTCTTGTTCTGCTAAATCTTTAAGTAGCAGTTTCATAAAACTGCTTATCAACTTAAAAAAAAAAGGAAAAATCCTAATGCAGTCCACTGGTGTGTTCTGAAAGTTATCTAAGCCATGTCTCCTCAGAAGCCTGTTCCCAAGTGTCTATTCTTTGATGTATAAGTAGTTTCTAATACCTGGTACAGTCATGTTCACAGAGCTCTGAGACTGTCCTTCTTAGTTGAAAACACAAACTCTGGCCTGTAGCTTATAGGAGAATCTTCAGGCAAGCATCAGAGTAAAACAAAAACTATCAACAGATGACAGAGGTTTAAAATGACCGTGGCTAATTTATTACTGATAATTGTCAAGCGGAAAGATCTGATGAGGGTTCATAATAAAAATAATATGGCTGACAGGGAAATTTGGTTGTTTCTGTGGCATGCAAAACACGTTATTCCAAAAAGCTGTTTAAACAGAATGTTTCTAAAGATGATGATTAAGCTTGTTCTCAAGGAAGTAAGTGAGTCTTACATCTAATTTATAAATATGGATCAGTATAACTTTTTATAGATGAAAAAATCTTGAGATGTAACATGATAATCCTGAGACCTAATGTACCAGGAATGACACCAAGAATATCAAGTAAAGAGATTCACTAAGTCAGGTGATCTAGCTTAGACATCTGTATTTTTATAAAACTTCATGAATAAGTCTGAAATACATCCCCATTTGAAAACCATTGGCCTTGAAGATGCTAGATGTGAATTAAAGCAGTAAGATTTTGTCAGAAAACATTTAAAATAACAGTTAAATAATAACTGAAATTAAGACTGCCAGCACTGTACCACCAGAACTTTGATAAATATAGGAAAATTCACCAGAACCATTTCAGAGTGTTGAATAGTATTTCCCTTCATTTTTAAACATATGGAAAGCAAGGACATTGACTAATCTCTAGGGACTTCTCATAAAACAAACAATTTTTGGAATATTTATATTAATTACATTTTACCATATAAATTTAACCTAGGGAAGGTCGAGTACCTTTTCTGATTGGGCAGCTCTTCCCATGGAACTTATAATAGTAAGACATCATACAAACCTAATTCTTTCTAGCATCTCTTCTTATAAGTTGAAAGAGCAAATCTTTGTGATTCTTCAGGGCCTCTCTGGGAAATCTCAAAGATATTTTCACTAATACGTAAAAGGTATCTTGGAAGTTTTATCTTTCTATATTTAGGATCTGAGTTTGGGAAATGTGTTAGTTTGCTGGGCTGCCATAACAAAATACCTTAGACTTGGTGGCTTAAACAACAGAAGTGTATTTTCTCACAGTTCTGGAAGATATAAGTCCAAGATCAAGGTGTCTGTAGGTTTGCTTTCTTCTGAAGCCTCTCTCCTTGGCTTGCAGATGGCTGCCTTCTTACTGTGTCCTCACATGGCCTTTCCTCTGTGTGTGTGCATTTCTGATGTCTCTTCCTCCTCTGATAAGGACACCAGGCATTATTGGATTAGGGCCCCACCGTTGGATTAGGGCCCCACCCTAACAGCCTCATTTTACCTTAATTATCTCTTTAAAGGCCCTATCACCAAATACAGTCATATTCTAAGGCACTGTGAGGTTAGAGCTTCAGCATAGGAATTTGTTGGAGGAGAGTGGATATTATCATTGATGCTTGAGAAACAATACTTGGTTACCTATTTTATCAAAGTGACAATAAAACATTTCAAAATAAATATAAGTAGTAATCTGATTGAAAGGAACTTTAGCTCTTTCATAAGTGAGGAGCCTTTTTGTTTTTCTCCTTAAATAATGAAAGACAGTAAAGTCAACATAAGGCATAGAAAATTATTCTAGCAAGACACAGGACTTTTGCTATTTAGCAAATTACACAAAAAGCAAAGAAAAACTTTTTATATTGTAGGTGAAGGCATTAACCAGTAAACTGTGGGAGCACACCTTTCAAAACTGAGTGAACTTTGCTACGATTTTAACGCGTTTTATGACTTCTTTCAGAGTCAGGTATAAATCTGGGCAAATGAAATTCACTTACCACATTGTATCTTCAATTACACTCTTTCGTATTCTGGAACAAACTGACTCTTGCTTGAGGACAGTAGTATTGTCTCAGAATGTCCATGAGGTCAAAATGATTTTCATATTAATACTAAGATATTATCTATGTTAATGTGTGGTACATTTGTTATTGCTCATCTTCAAATTTCTTAATTTTAAATTCTAATATGATAAGTGTTAGTGCTTTTAATCCACATAAACAGAAGCTCTTTGGGGTCCTGAATAAGTCCTAAGAGTGTAAAGGAGTTTAGAGACCATCAAAAACTACTCCTTTTCCTTGTAAATCAAAAGCACGTACATAATTGTATCTCTGTCACTATTGCTCTTAAATAGAAGTATAATTTGCAGAATTGTAAATGGCTCAAAGACGCCTTTCAGTTGGAGATATTCCTGAAGAATACCTTAATCATTTGCTTTTTGGCAAGGGAGCCTATTTCAAAGTCTTTACAATTTTTCCTGACAATATATTTTGTAAAGAGTAAGGAGAAAGTGAACTAGCCCTCCTTAGATATGACAACATATACTATAAAACTTTAACAAATCAGAATATTGGTATACGCATAGACATTTAGATCATTATAACTAATGGAAAGTCCAGGAAAAAAAATTCCTCTGTAGGTATTTGTATATAGGTTTTGTTTCAAGTTCAAACTTCAGTTGATTGGTAATGACTCTTGGAGATGTGTGTATGTTAAGGACTTTGAGAACACTTTTGGGATAGAGAAGAGTACCAAAATTTTTTAGAGTTGTGTATTATAGGTAGAAGTAGTAGTGCCTTTTCATAACTTTAAAGAAAGGCATCACTAATCTGTGGAGAAGGGAGAAGAATTACTCAACACATGAAGATTGGGGGGAGGGGAGTCCCGTTTAGATCCCAACCTAGCAGTGTACAGTAAAATAAATTGTAGATGAATTAGAGAGTTAAATGTAAAAAAGTTCTTAAGAAAATAATTCTATGATTTGAGCATGGGAAAAGCCTTTCTCAGCATGAAAGTCTTCATAAAGAAAGAGAGAAATACATTTGATTAAACGGAAAAAGAGATCTTCTATGAGTTAAAAATTAAATAATTATTTAGGAGAAATGTTTGTAGCAAATACAGCCTAAAGTTAATGGCCTGATTATCCAAAGTGGTCATACACGTTAGTGACAAAAACAATAAGACACCAAATAGATAATGGAAATTCCAAGAGAAGAAATTGATGTTACTAAAAAACATGAAAAATCTTTTACCCTCTTTGTATCAAAGAAATTCAAATTCAAAAAGCAAGAGGATAGTAAATACGTGGAAGAAGATCATTAATTAATCCTTCCTTCCTATTATAGGCTAACAAACTGTTTAGTAGATGGGGGAAGGTAACGGTCCAGCTACAAGATGAGGAAGTAGTGTTAGCATATCATCATTTTTCAACCTACTTTAAGTTTTAATGGCCTAAGCATTGAGCATCAGAGGTTGCTAACATTGCGAAAAAGGAACCCAACCACACATTGTGTGCTTCTGATGGAAGAACAACCCGCCCACCATGTAATAATTTGAAATATTTAAGCTCCAGTTAAAGCCTTTCTAAATCCAACTACCAATTTACAGGAAATATGCAAAACCAAGAAAAATGTTAGGAGAAAACTCGGGGATACAATCAGCAAAATCTAGTCTTCAGGAAGCTGTATAGGACAAATAACTAAGTTTCACAAACTTTTTGGAGTAGTAATCAAAAAGAAATTAAGGAAAATAATTTTTGGTGCCCGACTCACAGCCCCATTCATGTACTGTAGCTTAGTCATTGGTCTTCTTCATAATTATTTATAAAGGGCACAATCACATTTTAGCAATAAATGAATAACGTCCTGTTAAATCTTTTGAGGAAGTGAACGATTTCATGTAGACGTGTGAGAATGATGTAGAGAAAAGATTGTAGAAAAAGGATTTTAGGTTGAACGATTGGTTTATTTAATATTTTAGATTTATCCTTTTAATCTGTTCTTAAAAGTTGTTTTTGGCCTTAGAGCATTCTTGTGGAAAATTCGGTCATGTTAATATTCTGAACTCTGAAGCTCTTACTATTATGTTCTAAGGAATGTGAACATTAATTTATATTATGTATTCATATTAACAAATATTTACTGAGTTATTTTGCAAATAAAACATTCTGCTTGATAGGGAATAATCAAGCAAATTAAGATGTGGTCTCTTTCTTAAGAATATATCATTCTGTAGCAGCTATGGTCACAAATAATACAAGGTAAAGAATTAGCTAAATGGTGGGGGTCAGTAGTAGAATGACAGAAATGGATTATATTTGGAAATAACTAGCCTTAAGTTACAATGTGTAGTTTTGCTGTTTTGGTATATGATACCTCTAAATGCTAGCCCAGCATTATTTTTGATAATAGATAGTCTTTCCACTTTGAGGAGCAGAAGAGAAGAAAAAGGAAGAGGCTTTGAATATCTTTTTATAAAGGAGCTTTATTGTCTCTTTTTTACTTGTACTAAATTTTCTTATTAACTTCTATATTTTTGGAACTGATTTGGTTTATATTGATAGATAGTTGCCAACAAAGAGCTGTGTCTCTCATCTTACTTTTGTACAACTATCTTGAAAGAGAAAATAATTCTGCATTATGGAGTATTTACTCAAAAAGTTTTGACATTTACTTGTTTGTTGTCATTCTTTTTAAAAAGGAATATTCTTAGTTTTTATTTTCTTCTGAGATTTCTTTTATACTTTTCATTCAATTTTTATATAATCTTCAGTTTAAAATATATTGAGGTATTAAAGATATGGACTAGAAAACGCCATTCTTTTGTGCAGGCCAGAGGAAAGACTTATAAGCTTACCAAATGCTGCTATGCTTGTGGAATCATTTGGTCAGTCTTGTTTCCATAGCAATCAGAATATTTCAAGTCATTTTATATCATTGAGTCCATGAATGGGAGGTCTAATTAAGTTAGATGACTAAGAGAAAATCCAGTAGCATATCTGATGCTCTGAAAAATGTCATATAAATCTCGAATTTTTTTACGTTTATTTTTATTACAGATTCTGAAGAATATTTCTGTGTAAAAAGAATTTTCTCAGGTGGAGATCAAAGCTTTGCACATTACTCTAATCCCCAGGTAATAGTAGTCATATAAATAATTACTAAGCTCAAATAATTTTGAAGAATTTTTTAAACCCATATTAATGTTCTTTATATATTACAGAATAATTATGTTAAATTTTTGTTTCCTCAAGTCTACAAAATTTTTATGATCCATTTGATAAGTTTTTGTTTCAGGTGATTTACTTAGGTTTAAAAAGAAACAAACCAAATATATAGTGAAAGCATGTCTTGGTTTAAGTTATATATAATGTCTCTTCCCTCTGACCGATGTACTTATTTTAAAATTTAGAACTGTAGACCACCAGATGACTTTAGATGTACTGATCCTTCAAAGCAGATCTGGACTGTGAATGAAGCCCTAATTCAGAAATGGTTGAGCTACCCCTCTGGAAGGGTTCCTGTGGAGATAGCCAAGTAAGAAAAACATTTTACCTATACAAACACACACAAACAAAACCCCTCAACTCTGTGGGGGAGCAGCCTGTACTTAGGTGTTTTTATTTAAGTAATCATTTCATTAAATATCATTCATTGAATGGTTTATGTACAAAAGTTTGAATGTCTAGAATTTTTATAATGGATATTTTAAGAGATCTCACTTAAATTTATATAAGTTGCAATTCTTTCAGATACATAATGATATATTAAGTGATAACTTAAAATATTAAATATAGCCACTTTAGAATTGGGTTTGAAATTGTTCCATCTAGCTTCATAGTGCTCAATGTCTTTTAACTTTTATACTCCCTGTAAGATTTGAGTATTACTTCTTTCTTGAATATTTTGCTTATAGATGAACTTGTTTAGTATTTAGGGTTTTTTTTTTTTTGGAGTAGGTGTTGGTTTTTGGGATGGAAGGGCTATATCTGGTAAACTGTTTTTTTTCCCCTAGATTGTTTTCCCAAATTAAAATTTTTCTTAGAAGTCCAAGAAGTAGGCTTCAAAAAAATAACATCCCAGATTAGATTTACTGCCATGTGGAATTAAGAAAGTTAGGGACTAGCCTGTGGCCAAGTGGGTAAAGTTCCATGGCACTCCACTTTGGCGTCCAAAGTTTGTGGTTCAGATCCTGAGTGCAGACTTGCTCCACTCAGCCATTCTGCTGTGGAGGCATCCCACATAAAGTGGAGGAAGACTGGCATGGATGTTAGCTCAGAGCTAATCTTACTCAAGCCAAAAAAAACAAAGGAGGGTTGGCAACAGATGTTAGCTCAGGGTGAATCTTCCTCACACAAAAAAAAGAAAAGAAAATTAAATGTGCATGTTTATGTAAAAAAAAATGTATTTAAGAGCATCAGATTTGTTTGATAAATCAGAGCATTAAAGTAATATTTGAGAAAGTCTAGGGTAAACAGTAATACTTTTATCAAGTATTATTTAATCAATATTTAGTAATTTATAGAATTCTGATTTGTTCTAATTTGAGTGTTCATTAGAGGAATGCTCTGTAGCAGTAAATATTAGATTAAATACTGATTTTAATTTTCATTAAAAAATGAAATGAAAGGTGAATAGATTTCTCATTTTGTGATATTTCTTTTTAGTGAAATAGATGGAACATTTTCATCCTCTGGTTGTCTAAATGGAAGTTTTTTAGCTGTTAGGTAAGTGGCAATTCTTCGGTATCCTGAATTTTTCAAATTTATTATATTTAATAGTATAATAAATAAGTGAATTAATTTTAAAGTTTCATTATTTTCTCTCGCTTTTTTTAAATAGCAATGATGATCACTATAAAACAGGCGCCAAATTTTCAGGAGTTGACATGAATGCTGCTAGGCTTTTATTTCACAAACTTATACAACCTGATCATCCTCAGATATCTCAGCAGGTTTGTGTTTAAAGTGTTTTATATTTGTATTATGTAGCCTATTGAGTTTTTATTCCATGTTCCTTTATATGTTTATAGCCTAGTTATTATGATGTGCTTTGTATGATTTTATTAAATATGCTAATATGAGAATTAAAATAAAGTTTTATTTTAAAGAATTTGTAATTTAGCTGTCAAATATCTAAATCTTTCCAGATGTTTCGAGCAGACCCTTAATTACTTAACATGGTCATGTTGGTTAAGTATATGGCTATAGAAGTAGAAGGTTTAAATGGAGACTTACAAGATTTTTTTGAATTCTTTTAGCAATGCTTAGGCATTCATTTTCTTTGTGCTCCAAAGTACATTCATTGATTGATTGTAAGATATTTTCTTTTTCTTCACCATTTCATGTTTGCTGTATTATAAGATTTTCTTTTTCTTTCTTTTTTTTGGAAACTGCATTCATTTTAAATGAAGTAGGTTTTACTTTTTGTTAAACTATAGGTGGCAGCTAGTTTGGAAAAGAATCTTATTCCTAAACTGACTGGCTCCTTACCTGACGTTGAAGCATTGAGGTTTTATCTTACTCTACCAGAATGTCCCCTGATGAATGATCCCAACAATTTCATAACAATAGCAATTCCCTTTGGTAGAGCTCTTGTGAACCTAGAAAAGGCACCACTGAAAGTACTTGGTAAGACATTTAATATTTTTTTCTTTTGTAACCTTTTCTCTTTAAATGGAAATGCTCACAAGTTCTTACTTTTTTGTTGTTTGAAATTTTGCTACCCTGCTTGTTGAACATTGTTTTAGGAAAAAAATAAACCTGTTTTCCTTTTGTTACTTTTTTTCTAATCATCTGGTGCTAGTTGTTGGAGTTGTTGGAGGTGAAGCATGTTAAATATTAAAATTTTAATCAAACACAATAGCAGAGACAGTATCAGGAAAGATAAAAACTGTTTTTCCTATTCCCCTCCCTCCGCCCCTCCAGAGTGATGTTATTATTAAAGAAGTAAAGGAGGAGGAATAGTTAAAACTGTACAGACATGGGTATTAAATCCTCCTTGAACTCTAACACTTTTCCTTGTTGCCAGTTTCCTGATGTTTGGTTTTATTTCTCTGCATATTGATGAGATTCTACTGCTCATCTGACCTTACAGTTCTGTCTGTCTGCTCTGGTTTTTTGGCCTAAAGTTTTCTTACCTTAATTTTTCTAATTGTGTATCTATCTCCTGGCTGTTATAGTTTGCTTGCTGCATTTAACACAGTGCTTTCCTTCCTAACAGAATTTGGTCAATATGTGAAGCTAAAATATATACAAGTAATAAAATCAGTACAAGATGTTTTAGACTGAGGGTGAGCAGAGGAAGCAGCAAACAAGGGCTAGAATCCTAGAATCTGAGGCAATTGGCCAGTAATAGAAGAGTGAAGCAGGGACTCACAAGAGGATTGCTTCCGTGTTGTCAGAAGTTTTTGTATTCTTTCTGTTTCCTTCAAGGATTTCGGTATTTGTACTGTAGTTAACAACTGCAAATAATGAATGTGGGGAAGGACAAGCAAGTTATACTTTACATTGTTCAGCTTCAGTGTTTGGTTTTCAGGAGTACTTTGCATTTTAAAGGTGGTGCTTCACAACATTTCAACTTTATATTAAGATGAAAGATAAAACTTGGAAAGATCCTTAAATATTGGAGTAATACAATTTTAAAGTGTTTTGTTTAAAAATTAAAATTCTAATTTCCAGAGCATTTTTTATAACTTGTTTTAATATTAGGTACAGTGGTGAATTTTCACTATAATTTAGGAAACCAAGAATGTAAATTCTATAGACCTTTCTTACTTTATTTTTGCTTTTGAGAGCTTTTAGAACAGTATTCTTTAACTTGAGGGTGGAGTGGTGTCTGTAAAGCCTAGAAATGTTACATAAAATATTGTGTTCTGTGTATCTTCCTGGAATTTTCACAGGGTTAAGAGCCACTGCTTTAGAAGAAAAGTCAGTATGATTTTGAGAATTGTAACTTTTAAAATTCATTTTATTTGTGTGTTCACCCTTTAATAACAGAAAAATGGTGGTCAGTGCTTGAACCTCCACTATTCCTCAAGATTGTAGAACTTTTTAAGGAAGTTGTGGTACATCTTTTGAAAGAGTACAAGCGCAGCATTGCCTCTCCTGAAAGAAGAATTTTCAACAGTTTTCTTCATACTGCATTAAAGGTTTTAGAAATATTACATAGGGTATGTCCAGTAGTTCCTTTATTTTTCTCTTTCCCCATTGCTACTAACAGATTAATGATGTTTATTTTAGCATTAATATATTAGAGATTTAGATTGGCATAAAAGATAGATATTTAGAAATTTGGAAGAGTTACTTAAATTTCCTTTTAAAAGAAATATGTCTGTACTTTGGAGCTTTGGTCTTATTTCACTGTTAGGCATTTCTGGGTAACTTTTCTGTAGTTGGGCAGAACAATAGCATACTAATGAACTGGAATTCTCCTTACATTTTTTGTGAAGGGCATAATTTGTTTAAATAATATGTTTTTAACAACAAACACATAGAAACAGAAAACAGATTGGTGATTACCAGAGGGGAAGGGGGTTGGGGGGGGGTGGGAGGAGGGTAAAAGGGGACACGTTTGTATGGTCATGGATGGCAACTAGACTTTTGGTGGTGAACCCAATATAGTCTATACAGAAGTTCAGATAGGATGTACACCTGAAAAAAAAATAAATGTTTTTCGTTATGTATAGGTTGTTCATATCATATGAAAGAGGTTTTATCCTAGTTGTGATTATGAATGTTTAAACTCTTGTTCTTTTGCTATTGGCTTCAGTCAAAATAGAATGTTTCATTTGAAACAAATGACTAATTTGAAATTGGAACCATATATAATTCATTAATTTGCTTATTGTGCTTTCCTGCGCTTCTTCCCAGTGTAAGAAATAGTACCCTTTACACTTGTAGCAGTTCAAACTTATATGAAGAAGTAAAGTGTCATCTGTTTCATTAAAGATGGATTTGAGACATCCCTGACAGCTGGTAGGTATATCTCTGTTATGCCATTTGGTATTCTTGAGATGCTATTTTGGGAGACATGACCTAAGGGAGAAGCATATGTTTCTAGCCTCTAGAATGACTGGAAAACCCATGTGAACCTTTAATCTTTGGTTTCCTCTCCTTATCACCTTCTTTAACATTTTCAGGCCCTTCTTGCCTAGTACTAAGGTAAATGATAAGAGATGAAGGAGATAGTCCTATTCTCTGTAAGAAAGAACCCTTGTGGACCAGTTATTTTTCCTTTTTATTCTTTTAGTGAAGTTCCTGGTTATTTTCTCAACTATTTAACTATTTAACTTCTTGAACTTACTTTTTTCTTTTGTATTTAGTATGTGCAGCATTCCTAGAAAACAAGTCATGTCTCTTCTCATTATAATTGAAGAAATGATAGTCATTTCTTTCCTATGGAAACAAACCATTCGTATGTTTGCCTTTCCTAGAACAAGACTTTCTTGCAGCATTTTAGGGTTAACTGGATTCTGTTGTCAACTGCTATTAGGAAAATCCTCTAACTTCATGGGATTAGTCTCTGCTTTTCTGGATGCCTTTTGTCTAGTATTCAAGAGGTTAATTAGGTTTTTTTTTCTTTCCTCTGGACTCTCTTTTCATGTTACTTCATTGAACCCTCCTTAGTCAGTTGGATCCTATTCCCAAATAATTCTTCTGTCTCTCCCCCTTCCTTATTTATCTGCTTATCTTTATTATCCCTTTAAACATCAATTTTTTTCCCTTAGCTGTGTCTTTTACTATAAGTAAAGGAAATTGAACCTTTTGTCTTTCATGATTTCACAGAGAATTTGAGCAAGTAACTTATCGGCCTATCTTAGAATCCTTAATCTCTACTGAGGAAGAACCCTTAGCATTCCGTCTCCACAGACCATTTTGATGGAGCCATGCTAGATAATAAGATCCTAAATTCTTGCTAGCTGGAAGGGAAGGGAAAATAATCTCACAGTGGCCAGGATTAGAACCTCCTTTGTACATTAATTCATGTGAGCACTTTACATATATTCCTCCTTTAACTTTTTAAACTCTGTATAGTTGATATTTTGCCCCTTATTCTGAATATCAAATGTCATAAAACAGTCAGTGGCAGATTTGAAATACAAATACAAATCTACTTCCAAAGTCCCTGCTGTTTCTAATGTACTTCTCTATCAGCAGATGTAGTAATATAACATGTTTAGAAGGGGGTTTGCTTTTATTTTGTGTCCCTAGATCTAGAAGTTCATACCTTCATAATTGCATATAGCATTGTATTGTTAAAACATGATGTTTCTAACTCCATTTGTGCTGCTTCCTATCAGTGTGATGTTGAACAAGTCTCTCTTTATCACATATGCAGAGAATTATCTATAATATAAGGATTAAAATACTGGCCTGATAGTTACCCAGCGTTAATTTATTGTTCAAATTATACAATATATGTAATTATTATACATTTATAAGGCAGTGATTTTGTTATCACCACTGCCACCATTTGGATGGGAAACTGCTACTTTTGACTTGATTTATTGGGTTATGAGGAAACTGGGTTCTTGTTTGAAGCTGTTACATACTCAAAAGCAGAACGATACTGGTATCAATTTCTTAATCATCTCTTACTGGGAGTCTTTAGGGCAATCACTTATCTTTCTTCTACCCCTTACTTTGGAGAAAACTTTCTGTGGTCCTAATCTGCCATAAATAGATACCCCTAGATATTAACTGTCAGGGGTGATTCATTTTCATTTTTAGTGAAACCCAAGTTTCTTGTCAGAAACTTGTTTTTTCAAAGACACCTTACATCTTACAACTATATATATGCCTTCTCTCTGCTTCATGGTTAATAATCAGGAGAAGCTTCCTTAAACAGTTTCCTTATTGACCTAACCCTGGAGCTGGATTAGGAACTAGAGAACTGGACTGTGTTTTTCCTAATCATTTCAGGATATATGGATGACTTGTTCCTCCCTTATGTCATGTCTTTTGGAAAGCTTTTGAATTAAAAATCATTCCCAGTACTTCAAATGGCATCATAAGAAAGATAGCTTTGGTACCTGCTGTCAGAAATGGATGTATTACCAGATAAATGAGTTTACTCACAAGTAATTGGGTTGTTTAGTAGTTTCTGAGTTTTTACACAGTACATCATTGAGATGCTGATATGCCAAAAGAATTACTTCGTTTGTCTAGCCTAATTGCTACATATCGTGTTAATCTTCTAGATCAGTGATTTTCAAACTCTTTTTGGTAAGGAACCATTAAGTAAACCAAACAGAGAAGATGCACATATATAGTTAACATATACCACCTCTGAACTGAAATTCATAAACCAGAATACTAACCTGTAATTAAAATGTGAAATAAAAGTGTTATGATCAAACATATATAGATTTTATTTTATACATTTTAGGCAATAATACTGAATGTGTAGGTCGTTTTGAACTTGTACCATATGATTTCATTTTTATTTTACAAATATTTACTGAGTGCCTACTATGTGCTTATCATTATATTAGACATTAGGGATGCTGTGATAAGGAAAAGATGTGATTTCTGCTCTTGTCAAGATTATAAATGTAAAGTGGTTGTATACATACAAGTAAATAGGCATTTATGATATAGCATGGTAGGTGCTAGGTTAAGGAAAATGAAGGGTGCTATGGGAACACATAGGAGGACATGTAACTCAGAAGAATTAAGGAAGGCTTCTTGGAGAAGATGATGTCTTGCCAATCTTATCTACCATACAAATGTATTTTTTTAATTTTATTTTATTTTAATTTTTTTTTAAAGATTTTATTTTTTTCCTTTTTCTCCCCAAAGCCCCCCAGTACATAGTTGTATATTCTTCGTTGTGGGTCCTTCTAGTTGTAGGCATGTGGGACGCCGCCTCAGCGTGGTTTGATGAGCAGTGCCATGTCCGCGCCCAGGATTCGAACCAACGAAACACTGGGCCGCCTGCAGCGGAGCGCGCGAACTTAACCACTCGGCCACGGGGCCAGCCCCATACAAATGTATTTTTATATATTTTTTAAAACTGTTGATTTTATATGGAAATCTCTATGCAGGTTTTTTGGGTCAATCTTCTGTTCAGTGTCTACTTTCCCTATTTTAAATTTTTTTATTTTTGATTTTTTTTGCCAAGGAAGTTCCCCCTGAGCTAACATCTGTGCCAGTCTTCCTCTATTTTGTATGTGGGTTGCCACCACAGCATGGCTGCCAATGAGTGCTGTAGGTCCATGCCTGGGAACTGAACCTGGGCTGCCCAAGTGGAGCATGCCAAACTTAACCACTAGGCCATGGGGCCGGCCTGTAATTTCGCTGCTTTTAAAGCCATGTTAACTGGTTTTTTTTTCTAGTTATTAAGTCATTGTGACTGAATTAACTATCAGCCATAATTTTCCCCCAAATCTAAGTTTGACTGAAATTTGTCTGTTCCTGAACCAAACCGGGTTTCTGAATTGTTATTTTTATTCTAACTAGCATTTCTTTTCAAAAACACGTATTATGTCTGCAGGATATACAAATTGGAAACACTGATTGCTGTAGATGAAGGAAACTGCTGTTTACCTTTTAAAATCTAAAATATTTAAGATAAAGAAAAATATAAAGAGGTCAATGGGACATGAACTGTTTTCTACAAGAGTCAATAAATTTTAGAGTCCAATGTGGTTAAAAGTTTTTATATTTATCAACATAAATATTGGAGACAGAAAAGTCAATGAATTTTTTGTGTAATTGTTGTGTGTATTTTCTTTTTAGTAGAAAGAGTGACTAAAAGCTTTAGGGCAAGGGTCTGCAAACTTTTCCTGTAAAGAGCCAGATTTTATACTTTGTGAGCCATATGCTTTCTGTTACAACTACTCAGCTCTCAACTCTGCTGCAAACATTATGTAAATGATGGGTGTGGCTGCTTTCAAATAAAACTTTAGTTATAAAAGCAGCCTGTGGGCAGAATTTGGCCCACAGGCTGTAGTTTGCTGACCCTTGCTTTAGCATGAAGGTTTTGATCTCCATATATTAACTAAGTTGTCTTTGTTTTGTTGAAAAGCCAGGAATAGCAGTTTCACTCTGGTGAGTTTCTTCCAAATGAGTACCCTGACCACAGATATAAATTAATCAAACAGTGAAAAAAAGAGCACAAAGTGCTTTTGTCAATGAATGGAGGAATTAAAAGTGTCGACTTTGAAAATGAAAGCAATATTATCAATAGGTGCTTCTTAAACTGGATTTAAAATAGGGGTACAGGGCCGGCCCAGTGGCGCAGCGGTTAAGTTGGCACGTTCCACTTCTCAGCAGCCTGGGTTCGCCCGTTCGCATCCCAGGTGTGGACATGGCACCGCTTGGCATGCCATGCTGTGGCAGGCATCCCACATATAAAGTAGAGGAAGATGGGCACGATGTTAGCTCAGGGCCAGGCTTCCTCGGCAAAAAGAGGAGGACTGGCAGTAGTTAGTTCAGGGCTAATCTTCGTCAAAAAAAAAAAAAAAAAATAGGTGTACAAGAGTAAGCCATGGGATCAAGCATTGATTGTACTTGATGACAAATAATTTTAGACATATTCATAAAAAGAAAAAAATGTTTTATATATATTCTAAATATATAAATATTCTAAATATATGTTACAGATACTTATATATACAAATCATATATATTTTTTATATATATATATGAACATATGTTAAGGAATAAAATTAGATAGTCATATAGTGAGTTAAGAATGCATGTATATTAGAGAGGCCTGTGTTAGATTTCTGGCTCTGTTAGCTGTGTGACCTTAGTTAAGTTTTTTGAACTCTAATCCACATGAGGATAATAGTAGTATCTATTTCATAGGGTTGTTGTAAAGATTAAATGAGATGATGTACCTGGTGTCTGCTTAGTTAAGTGGTCCTTACTGATAGCTATTATTATTTTATTATTGGAACATAAAATCTGAGTGTATTTTAAGGTAAAATCTACACGTCAGTGAAAATTTAAAGTGCCATTAGAAGCATGAACTGTATTTATCTATCTATCTATCTATCTTACTCATTTTATTTCTCTCTCCATTCATCTCATGTTTATTGAGCATCTGTTTGGACACAGCAGTCTGGTAGATATATACCTTTACTAGATGATTCCTTTTGTTCCTTTTCAGTCACTGCTTAGTTGGTTTAGTGTGCATGTGATTTGTTAAAAATTATAAACAATTATTTTTGTTATTCTCCATAGGAAACTTAGCTAGTTTTATTTAGTTTGTGTGTTAGATCAACTTCTTTGTTGTTTTCAGTGGTTTATTTTCTTCTCCCAATGTGGTCTCTCTCTAAATGTCTGCATTTGGCCCTTTTTGCTTTACTCTTTACCTCTCCTTGACCTCCTGCCACAGCTTTAGTTGTCTCCTTGAAGGAAAATGGTTCTCAATTATGTGTTTCAGGCAAACCTTTCTCTTGAGCTGCTTGACAGTCTTGCCATCATTTTAAACTGAAAAAACGTTTAATACCAAATTTCTTATCCTTCCCACCTCTCACTCCTGCCCTATCAAGATTGTCATCTTTTCCTGACTTGGTATGTATGTGTTACTAGCAATTTTTTTTCCCCACTTTCTCAGGCTTGAAATTTTGAAGTTGTCTTTGACTCTTCTCTTGTTTTCTATATCCACTTAGATACCATGACCTCTGCATTCTTTCTTACTATCAAGAAATCTTGAATCGTTAATATCCCAATTCATTTTCCTGCCACTAGTCTGTCTCATTCTTGACTATACTTCACTCTGCCAACAGAATAATTTTCATAAAATATCACTCTGATTCTGGGGCTGGCCCCGTGGCCGAGCGGTTAGGTTCGCGTGCTCCGCTGCAGGCGGCCCAGTGTTTCGTTGGTTCGAATCCTGGGCGCGGACATGACACTGCTCATCAGACCACGCTGAGGCGGCGTCCCACATGCCACAACTAGAAGGACCCACATCGAAGAATATACAACTATGTACCGGGGGGCTTTGGGGAGAAAAAGGAAAAAATAAAATCTTAAAAAAAAAAAATCCCTCTGATTCTATCATTTGTTGACTCTAAAACCTCAAATTATTTCCCCATGTATCAGCTCTTGCCACAGTAATGCTCTGCAACAAAACATGCTACAACTCATTGGCATATAGTAATAAGCATTTATTCTCATTCTTACTGGAGTGGGTCCTGCTTCAACCTGCAAGTTGGCAGAAGTTGGTTGACCTAGACAGGATTTAGCTGGGCTTAACTCCAAGCTGCATGTTGGGTCCAGGTCTGCTTCATGGGCCTCTCATTCTCCTTGGACCAGCAGTTTAGCTGGGGCAGGTGTATATAAATCTTTGTCTCCTTTAGCTCATGCTGTTCTCTTTGCGTAGAATATTCTTCCTCAAACTTTTTGAAATCCTTTCCATTTACTTCACTCCTTATTTTTTATTTTGAATATCTTTATATACACAGAAACATGGAAAGACAAAATAGATACCGGTATGCTCTCCATCCTAGATTCAGCAACCATTAATAGGCTGTCCCATTAACTTTATACATATGTGTGGGTATATACTTTTTTCTTGAATCATTTGAAGGTAAAATCCTGATATTGCCTTTTAATACTGCAGCATTCATCATCTTGGGCATTTTCCTACATAACAGCAGTACTACTACTTTTCTTAAGAAAATTAACTATAATTCTGTAATATCATCTGTCTATCCAGGCATATTCAAATTTTCTCTGTTATACCAAAATTTTATATATATAGATAGAAAGATCTCTACCTCCGGTCCAGGCACAGAGGTCTTTTATTATTTTTTTTTGAGAAAGATTAGCTCTGAGCTAACTACTGCCAATCCTCCTCTTTTTGCTCAGGGAGACTGACCCTGAGCTAACATCCATGCCCATCTTCCTCTACTTTATACGTGGGACGCCTGCCACAGCATGGCTTTTGCCAAGCGGTGCTATGTCCGCATCCGGGATCCAAACCAGCAAACCCCGGGCCACTGAGAAGCTGAATGTGCGAACTTAAGCGCTGCACCAACGGGCTGGCCCTTTTTAAAAATATTTATTTATTTATTTTTTTGGTGAGGAAGATTGGCCCTGAGCTAACATCTGTTGCCAATCTTCCTCTTTTTTTTTTTTTCCTTCCCTCCCCAAAGCCCCAGTACATAGTTGTATATCCTAGTT
The DNA here is from genome assembly GCF_037783145.1 of Equus przewalskii. Lineage (NCBI taxonomy): Eukaryota > Metazoa > Chordata > Mammalia > Perissodactyla > Equidae > Equus > Equus przewalskii. The sequence continues at coordinate 56,538,017 of NC_091831.1, read as the reverse complement.
GTAGGTCATTCTAGTTCTTCTGTGTGGGATGCTACCTCAGCATGGCTTGACGAGTGGTGCTAGGTATGCGTCTAGGATCTGAACTGGCAAACCCTGGGCCACTGAAGCAGGGCACATGAATTTAATCTCTACACCACCAGGCCAGCCTCCCCAAAATGTTTTTATATCACTGCTTATTTTAAAATTAGAGTCCAGTCAAATTTTGTTTTTTGCGATTGTTGAGTCTTGTTAGTCTCTTTTCTGATCTATGAACGTAGTGTATCTCGTCATTTATTTAGGTCTCTTTATTTTCTCTCTTTATTTGTAGTTTTCGGGGATCCTGCATATCTTTTGTTAAATTTATTCCTAAATATTTTATGTTTTTGATGCTTTGTAAATGATAATTTTAAAATTTCTATTTTCCAATTACTTATTGCTAGTATGGAGAAATTCAGTTGAGTTTTCTGTATTGACCTTATACTCTGTGACCTGGATAAATTAATTTATCAGTTCCAGTAATTCTCTTACAGATTTATTTGGACTTTTTATGTATACAAGCATGTTATTTTCTTACCTTGTTTTATTAAGACTTCCAGTACAGTGTTGAATATAAATGGTTGCAGGGGACATCCTTGTCTACTTCCTTATCTTAAAAAGAAAGCTTTCAATATTTTACCAATAAGTATGATGTTGGCTGTAGAGGTTTTTTTTTGCAGAAGATTACCCCTAAGCTAACATACACTGCCAATCCTCCTCTTTTTGCTGAGGAAGATCGGCCATGAGCTAACATCTGTGCCCATCTTCCTCTATTTTATATGTGAGCCTGCCACAGCATGGCTTGATAAGCGGTGCATAGGTCCGAGCCTGGGATTCAAACCAGCAAACCCCAGACCACAGAAGCGGAGCATGCGAACTTAACTGCTGGGCCACTGGGCTGGACCCCAGAATTTTTTTTTTTTTAGGTGGGCTTTATTGTTTTGAAGACCTTCCCTTCTATTCCTGGTTTGCAGAGAATGTTTATTATGAGGGGAGTTGAATTATTTTAGATGCTTTTTTCTGCATCTGTTGAGATGAAAAATGATTTTTTTCTGAAATGTAGTGAAATTCATTGGTATTTGAATGTTACCCCAAGCTTGCATTCCTGGGATAAACTCCACTTGAGCATTATATGTTATACTTTATATATGTTGTTGGGTTTAATTTGCTAATATTTTGTTGATGGTTTTATGTCTTGTTCTTGAGAGATGTTGATCTGATAATTTTTGTTTCTCATATTGTCATCAGCTTTTAGTTGTCAAGGTTATTCTAGCTTCATAAAATGAATTAAGAAATGATTCCCCTTTCTCTGTTTTCTGAATTTGAGATTATTTCTTCCTTAAATGTTTGATAGAATTCACTAGTGAAATCATCTTGGCCTGGAAATTTCTTTTGGGAAATTTTAAAATTTCATATTAAATTAAAAAAATAGAGTGTAATTTGTGTTTTCTGTTTCTTCTTGAGTCAGTTTTGGTAAGATATCTGTGTGATTGATGTCCCCTCTTTTATTCCTGATAGTGGTAATTTGTGCTTTCTCTTTTTTTTCTTGTCCAGTCTGGCTAGAGGCTTATCAGTTTTACTGATCTTTTCATAAGGCACATTTGCTTTCATTGATTTGTCTCTAGTGTTTTCCTGTTTTTTCTTTCATCAATTTCTACTGTTTATTTTCTTCCCTCTACTTGATTTGTCCTTAACATGATCATCTTTTTATGTGTTCTTAAATTAGAGGCTTAGATGATTGGTTTTAGATCTTTTACTAACATGATCATTGAATACTATAAATTCCCTCCTGTACTCTGCTTTACCAACATCCCACAAATTCTGATGTTTGTTTTTATTTGCATTAAGTTAAAAGTATTTTCCTAAAGCCCCTGTCTTTTCACTCCAACACCTGAGTCATCTCTGCATCTGGCTCTGTTGATTGTTTTGTCTCTAGACTTTTTTTTGGTAGTTTTTGTTTGTTTTATTTTGCTTATTTGCTTTTTGATATGTCTCATAATTTTTGGTTGTTTATAAAATGGTAGAGGCTGAAGTAATTAGATTTGAAGCTGTAATGGGTACACTTCTTCTGTGTGGCTGTTATTGTGGGGATTTAAGTCAGTCTAGTCAGGAGTTAAACTGGGATTGAGTTTTTAGTTTGCCATAGTTGCCTTCATTGCACAAGAGGCCTCAAAATTCCTCTGATGTTGCCTGATGTGTAGGGCAGAGGTGAAATGTCAAAAGTTTTTTCTCAGTGTTTGTCCTGCACTCCACATTCCTACTCCCTAGAGGGCTTGCTCCTCTCACTCATGCCCCTCCCCAGTGGTAAACTGGTATTGCTTGTTACTCAGTGCTTTCAAGATTGGTAGAGGAGAGAGGATAGAAAAAGTTCTTTGTTGTTGTGGTGTAGGCTTTATCTTATTAAGTGTGCCTGGACCTTGGGTTTGGGACTTTCTCAGAGTTTCTGCCCCCTCCTCCAGCAGTAGGAGGCCTCTGGTCCTACTGATATAAGATTCTGGGCTCAGAACTGTTCTTGTCCCTCTTCCTCTCAGGGATTGAGGGTTTTCCCTCCTCCAGCAACAAGGCATAGAATTTGCTTCTCTTTCTTCAGCGGCATAAGGCCTTTCCTCTCTCTATTTGAGAGAAGGATCTGGGCAGGGTGACTGGCCTTGTTTCTTTCTCACAGTGGCAGCCAATTCCTTATAGCACTGAGAGAGGCTCTTGATCTTCCGCCCTGTTTCCAGTCATCCTCATGGGCACCCAGTGGAGGTCTCTGGAAAAGAGTCTGAGTGAGTGCAACCTGTCTGGGACTCCTCGGGGTTTTATACTGTCAAGTTATCCCATACACAGCCTGAAGCAATTTCTTAAAATTTTAGGTGATTTCTTCTTCCCTGCTTGTATAACAGTGGTATCTTCCTCCTGCCCTGCCACAAGTGACCCATTTCTGGCATCCTATTTCTCTTTGGAAGTATCTGTCCATCCTTGGAATTCTGGCTGCTTGGTTATCTTGTGACTTTAGCTCTCTGATAGATTCAAGAAAAGTTTTGGGTAATTTAGAAGTGTCTTGTTTAATTGCCAATGTTCTAGGATTTTCCAAATATCTTTTTGTTACTGATTTTTTAATTCCATTGTGGTCAGAGAATATGCTTAGTATACTTTGGTTTCTTTTAAGTGTATTTATTACGACTTGTTTTGTGGTGCAGGATATGGTCTATTTTAGTGAACATTCCATGTACAATTACTGGGTGAAATGTTCTGTGACGGTGAGTTCAAGTTGACTGAAATTGTTGTTCAAATCTTTTATACTTACTAATTTTGTCTATTTTTTTCTATTAGTCAGCAGGACATGGGTGTCAAAATTTCCAACTATGATGGTGCTTCTGTCAATTTTTCCTTCATGTATTTTGAAGTGCTGTTATTTGGGGTTGTTATGAATTCTTGATAAATTAATCCTTTTATCATTATGAAATGTGCCTATTTTCCTATAGCAATGCTTGTCTTAAAGTCTACTTTTTAAGAGTAACTTCTCAGTTGTTGCTTTCTGCTGGGGTTTTGTTCCCCCCAAGTCTCACCTGTGCGCTCGTGGTTTAAGAGTTAGCCAATGATATGGGGGAATTTGCGTGTGGATTTTGGGGCTTCACCCTCTGGATTCCTTTCTGGGATTTTTATTCTCACTGTCTGCCATGTTGGCAGCCTCAATCTCTGACCTGTTACTCCTCTGTTTGGTGAAACTGCTGCTTTCTGCTTGAGCTCTATCCCTTGCCCCTCATGCGTATTTGGAAGTACTCCTGTGGGAAAAAATGTGGATCTCACACGTGCTTTCCTTCTTTCAAAGAATGTGTCATTCCTGTTTTGGTTGGTTTCCAGTGTTTTTGTTTTCTTGAAAGATTGGCATCTGAGCTAACAACTGTTGCCAGTTTTTTTTTTTCTGCTTTTTCTCCCCAAATCCCGCCAGTACATGGTTGTATATTTCACTTGTGGGTTCTTCTAGTTGTGGCATGTGGGACACCGCCTCAACATGGCCTAATGAGTGAGGCTATGTCAGCACCCAGGATCCGAACTGGTGAAACCCTGGGCTGCTGAAGCGGACTGTGTGAACTTAACCATTCGGCCACAGGGCCAGCCCCCCAGTGTTTTTAAATAGTTGGTTTTTTTGTATATTATCCAGAGTTTATCATTGTTATTGTCAGGTGTTTTAGTCTGATACAAGGTACTCTGCCATATTCAGTACCAGAACTCCTCTAGTCTCTTTTAATTTACAACCATGCCCACATTTTTCTCCTATTACCTTGACTTTTTGGAGAGTTCTGGCCTTCTTCTTGTCTTCTTGTAAAAGTCCTACAATCAGGATATTTGTCTGATGATTTCCTCATGGTGATATTTAACTTGTTCCTCTATCCCTTGTATTTTCTGTTAACTGGAATTTAGATCAAAGGACTTGATTAGATTCAGGTTAAACATTTTTTTGCTTCATAGATAATGTTTGTACTTACTGTTGTATTATGTCATCAGGAACATAATATTTGATTGTCCTAGTACTGGTAGTGATTAATTTGATCACTTGGTTAAGGTAGTGCTCTCCACTGTAAGGATTTTTTTTCCCTTTATAGTTAGTAAGTAATTTCTAGGGTGGTAATTTGTTCTCTCTTAATTATCACATCCCACTCATCTGTCACCTCTTTGTTTATTCTAATCAGATGCCCATACAAGATGACACTTAATGAACATTAGCTATTCTTATTGTTATTGAAGTCCCATTCTTCAACCAGAAGTCCTTACAGTTTTTAGCTTATATGTACTGTATATCCTTCAATGGTATATACCTCATACTGTGTGGTGGTTACATAAATATTTTTCTTTTTTACTGGATTTTGAGGTACTTAATGCAGATATCACATCTTACAAGCCTTTGTGTTTCTTATATCACTTATCTAGCATTTTGCATATAGTATGCACTCAGTGAATTACTTTTTACAGGAAGAGAAAATTAGCTGAGAAATCTCAATCCTTTTTCTATTTAAACATTTTTCAGTCTCTGACAGGTACTGTTAAAATTTAATGTTAATTGCGCATTTATTTTTTGTAGGTAAATGAGAAATCGGGACAGATTATACAGTATGATAAATTTTATATACATGAAGTACAAGAATTGATAGACATAAGGAATGATTATATCAACTGGGTCCAACAGCAGGCATATGGAATGGTATGTTTCCTGTTGTATTTTATGATTTCATTTTTATGTATCATTTGTTCTAATACAAAAGAAACAGTTGTTTGTTTTGAAACACCAAAGTTTTTGCAGAGCTTATTTTTGAAATAAAAACACATTGCAAAAGAGCAGTTACATAGCAGGCAGTATTTACAGGTTAACATTCCACTCTTATACCAAAGCCAAAGCAAAGAGATGGATTATACTTTTCTAAAGAAAAATGCAAATATGACATGGATTGTTAACTCTCATTTTCCATGAGTTTGCCTCTTAATTCTCTAGTGTTGAGAATACTGGATTCCCTGATACTGGACTCTAAGAATGTATTACTGTTGGGAGATCAGTGCCTGAGAACTACCAGAAGAGAACCCCAGGACCATTGATTCTATTTTTTATTTTTTCCCCCTTTAATGTATTTAATTTTATTTCAGATTTTTGATGTACATCCACGTGTACATCTTTTCATGTACCTAAGTCTCTAAAAACTAGATACTTAATGTCTTGTTAAAATAATAGCGTAGTTTTATAAAACTTGAATTAAGCACATGAAATTTTAATATAGTAATGGGTAAGCAGCTACGTATAATACAGTCAGGTTTAATACTCTTATTTGCTAACCGTTACAATATACTTGAGGCCAACTTTTCCACCCTCGAAACGAGTAATTTAACAATGTGTATGTAGCAGTTGTAGGAGGGTGAGTAGCCTTTCATTGCTTACTGGGCACCAACTGCAAGCTTCTTGTGGATAAGCACTTGTCATTTTATTCACCAGCACCTTTAATAGTGTCTGGAATATATCTAGTAGGCACTAAAAAAGTACAGTAGTCTTTGAATGGCAGTGTGGTTAGTGCATGCTGTTTTTAGGATACTCTCACCAGTAGGAATCAGATCCCTTCTAGAACATCTTTTGCTTTCCTAGGTCCTTGGATTTGGATTGGGAGAGACTTAGTGATTTTTCCCCCCAAATCACTGAGAGACTAGATCAAGTTTACAGCCATCCTACAGATTTAGGTCTGTTCATTTGCTCATTCAACAGATACTTACTGAGAATCTCCTGTTACAGGCACTTATTTAGATACTGGAAATATAGTGATGAACCAGACAGTTAAGGACCCTGTTCTCATGGAATTTATAACCTAGCGGGCAAGATGGATAGTAATCAAATAAAGTAAAAAATATTAGCCAGTAATATGTACTATATAGAGAATTAAAAGAAGAGAATGTAATTAATAAAGACAGGATGGTTTCTTGTGATTGGATAATTAGGAAAGTCTTGTCTGATGAAGCATGAAGTGTAATCTAAATGACAAGAAGCAGCCATATAAGATCAGAACAGAGAGAATTTCAGGAAAAATAAACATCTAGTAAAAGACCTTAAGTGAGAACAAGCTTGACATGTTTGAAGGAGAGAAAGAGGCCAATACGGCTAAAATATGGGAGTAGGGAGAGTTCTGGGAAAGGATCAGAGAAATGGGCAAGTGCCTCATCATGGAGGGTTTAGTAAATTAGGATCAGGAACTGAAGTGTTAGGGTAAGCCATTGGAGGCTGGTAAGCGGGGTGGGGGTGGGGGAATAAAATGTGATTTATATTTTTGAATAATCACTCTGTCAGCTATGTGGGGAACGGAGCAAAAATGAAAGAGGGAGACTAGTCAGAAGACTGTTTTAGTAGATTAAGGGAGAGAAAATGATGGGTTTGACTAGGAGGGTAGTCATATAGATGGAAGATGGAAATGGACTTGGAATACCTCTTGGGGGTAAAAGGGACAAAATTGCTAATGGATTGGATATGAGATGAGGAAAGGAGAGAAATCAACAAAGGACATTAAGAAGGAGTGGCAGGTGAGGTAGGAGGAAAACTAGGAGAGAGTTGTGGAAACCAAAATTAAAAAGTGAAGAGAGACTCTGTTGAATGCTCCTGAGAAATAGGATAAAACCATAGAAGCGAGCAATGAATTTGATTCTGTGAAGGTTGTTGGTAACCTTGATAATGCCAGTCTGGAGTAAGATATGCTTAAGAGAAATTTGGAGTTGAGGAATAGGGAAGAACAACCCTAGGCAATGCTTTCAAGAAGTTCCACATTGAAGAGGAAGGAGTAAAAAAAAAGTAGAGTAGTAGCTGGAGTCAAAGGATGACGGTTTTTTAAGAAAGAAAATACTAGACTTCAGGAAAGTTTGAATAAATATTTCCTTTTTCCTTCCCTGTTTAAACTCAATCTCTCACCTATGCAAAGCTTTTCAAACTCTTCTTCCAGACCACCCCTAAGAGCAGGAGAAAAAAACCTATTTCTCGAGGTTATTAACTTTCCCTCGGCAAGCGCAAAATTTGGGACATAAATATTTATTGCAATGTAAAAGAGATTTAAATGATTTACCATTGAGGAAAGTGGGTGCTTCAGAAAATGAACTTTGTTTATCCCGAGACTTTGCCTGTAAACCCTGACATACCACATACCCTAGGTGAGCAGCGTTTCTGAAATAGGAGTGATATGGACCTCTTTTAAGGTAAAAATATTTGTTAGGAAGCCGTGTTCACTTAGATTAATTATGATTGTCTTATTTAAATACGTACAAACATTAAACTAGTTCTGAACTCCTGGTGCTTAGCTTTTACAAGAACTCTAAAACCATAACAAATTTATAAATTAATTATAAATGATACTACAAATTTAAAAATCAAGTTATATTTAGTATGGAGGATGATTATATTCTGATGATCAGGAATCTCAGCCCACAACCTAAATATGATAAGGAAGCAGTGTAATCTAAGAGTGGCTGGGTTCAAATCCTATCTCGGTATTTATTCACTCTGTGTCCTTGAGGAAATTACTTAATACCTTTTCTGTAAATTAGAGATAATAGTACCTACCTTATATAGTTATTGAAAAGATTAATATGATTCATATAGAGTGCTTGAGGCAGTTCTTGGCACATAGTTAAGTCTTGGTAAAATGGTGGTTATTACTGCTGGCTGCCTTGATATAGGCTTTCAGTTTGGCAGTAGCCTCTATTCTGAGGTGTCTGATAAGTGTTCTCTTGCTACCTTTCTCTGTTTGAACTACAATGAAAAATTTGCTTTTAGAATGAGATGTGATACTCCTTTGGCCTTCACTCATCAAGCACATCATTTATGTATGAAGTCCTAGATATAGAGATCTTAAAAGGTACTAGTTTGATTATAGTCACAGCCATTGCAACTCTTGGAGTTTCATGGTAATACTGGGATTATAAATGGATTATTCTAATTTTATATTTTTTAAGTCAATTTTTTAAAATTATTGAAATAGAAACACTAAAATTAAAAATTCTCCCAGAGCACTCATAGACTTGTAAGAATATATCCCCCAGGGATCTGCAAGCCAAGTTCGAGAAACATTATTCTACAGAGTCATATCCTTCTGGATCACTGTGAATTAGATCAGATATCCTTTGACATCCAATTTTATATCTAGTATGTAGGTCATAAACTACTTTTGTTCTGAGTTAAGAGAAATGCCAATCTAATAGGATTTTTTAGTTAGCAATAATCTTGTGCTGCATGGAAAAGCTGTGGTTTGAATGTTTACTTTTAAGTTTGCCATGCCTGTATCCAAACTCCTCTTGGTATACAGCTGTGGTGATATCAAACTGAATTTCCTTAGGAGCTGTTTCAGTGCTATCATTTTCTGGTAAGAGGCAGGACAGAACCACCTTCCTATTTCTAGGCTTTTCCTCTTTCCTTGTCATTCTCTGCAGATCTGTTATAGGGTTGCTGTACTTGAGAGTTGCCCTCTGTTACCCTACTCTTTCAACCACATGCTTTTCCTTTCTCTTGATTTATAGACAAAGTGATATTGAATAGGTGGTTGTGACAGTAGAAGCTTGTTCTTTATGTAATTTGCGTAATGGGTTTAATATCACATCTTAGAAACCAGAATCCAGAACCCATGATTTGGGTTCTTTTAATCTACCTCTAGGAATAGAAGGCTGGCAATTTACTTTGAAGGTGTTTGTGCAACCCTTAAATACTTCATTAATTTATATTGTGACATTTGACGTCACAGAACTTCTTTCTTTGAGAGAGTTCAAAGCACTTTCATATTTCCATATAGCTCTAAAGGCTTTTTTTCCTGAGGCTTATTAATAAAATTCATACTTGTCTTTTATAATCTCAATGATGTCTTAACCTGGTCTTAATACTGAGTTGACCATCATGTTGATCCTATAAGTAAAGTTTAAAGAATTATATTCTAAAGGTACTCACATGCTATTTTGTGATGATATAGATGTGTGTATGTGTATTATATACACATATACATATGTATACACACATATATACATATATATGTATTTATATGTATAATATACACACATACGTATGTATACCATTATTGAACAAGAGTTATGGTCTTGGAATAATTCCATTGCTTCAGTGTGAAAGTTTAAGATATTCTTTGATAGAACATAATTACTAAGAACTATAAGAAATATATGTCTGTAAATTTTAATTATATATGTATACATAACTTTACCTTCTTCTAAACACTGCAAGGGAATTATTTTACCTTTATTATATTTGTCTTTATGCCATAATTTGTTGAGATTTTTTTTTCTTCCATTTCCTTTTTTGCCCGAGAAAGTATTTTAAGAATCCCTTGGGTATATACTTCCTGATCTCTAACTATTAAAAACTAACTCTGTGAAATTTTTTGCTTTCTTTGTAATATCCTTTTGTACTGCTGAGACTTCTAACTTTTCACTTCACCCCCTTCCATTATCCCATTCTTTTTTACCTTTTTTCTTTTACATGTTTCAGGAAGTTTTTGCTTGATCCTCCTGCTCCTGTTGGTTACTACATAAGCTTCTCCATTTTGTTTGTTTTTCAATGCTCTCATCTTGGTGTATGAAACTACTTTTTTTAGTTGGATTCCTTTTGCTTTTTATCTGGTTTTCTCCCTCAACAGTAATCTCTTGCCAAATAAAAGAGCACATGGGTTCTCTTTCTTTTTATCTTCTGCTTTTGATGATTTTTCTCCTTTTTCTAGGTACTGTTCTCAGTTGTACATTTCTTTACGCTCTTTTAACTTTGCTCTTAAATTGTTTATAAGAAATACCTTAGTGAGTACTACTAAACTCTTTGCTCTTTTTTCTTCCCTTTCTTATACTTTTAGTTACTACATAAACATATCATCAATATATATCTAGTAAAAATTTAATAATTTAGAATAAAATACAGAAAGATCTGTGTTGGGTCTGTGCATGTTTGAATTACTATGAGATTCAAGTTAAGCATTTTTTTAAAATGCATGTTCATTTATGTCAAGAACCATGTATACTTATGTAAGACATGTCAGATATAAGTAGGTACTAATAAAGACATTTACTAATTTGGAGAAATTCTAACAGTCTTTGAAATTACAGTTTATGTATATATATTTTTAAGTAGTAAGTGTTATTTATTCAATATTGTGCTGTGTGTATAAATCATCACTGTATTTGTGCAATGGAGTTAAATTTTTTACTTTAACTATGGACATTACTCAGCTAGCAACATGACATGTTCATCAGCAAAGTAGGAAGATAGACTGATATAATAGCTGGGGAGACCCAGCTTTGGGAAGATACACCAGTACTTCCTGAGTTTGAATTTCTTCTTCATTTAATAAAATGAAGAAGTTAAAGTAGGTTTGTTCCCTCTTGCAGCTTTAATATTTCCCAGAAAAGTTCATCCTTGCTTTTTAAAGCTCCCTTGTCATTTTTAATGACATTAATGTTTTGCAGACTCTTGGACTGATTCCTTATGCATTGGATTAGCAAATTATGTTTGTGTATTTTCCATTTCCTTCATGTTTTAGAAATATCTTCTTATTTCTGACAAGTTGCCAAGACCTTTCATATTTATTTGGATTACTTTAATAACTTTGGTATCCTCTCTTTATCCCTTCTCAGAATATAACATGTTATGCTCTTAAATCACGATGACACCAGCAATGGTATAGTGTTTTGCCATAAGTCATTAGTTAAAACTAAAATGTGCCAAGGAGTTTCATCTTTTTTGTCTATAACCAACTGGAACCATCATTAACTATTGGTGTTAAAACTTAATGAAGTCTGCTTTAGCCCATGAGATTCTGACTTTTGAACATTCCTTCAGGCTTTTCTCACTCTAGCTTCTAGGACATTGGGTAACTAAAATTAGGCATGCCTTGACCCAATTTCAGGGCCCCCACTCTAAAAACAGCCAACAGTTAGTGCTGGAGTACATATAGCGTCAACAATAGGTCACACATTAAATGATACGTTGAACTTTTAGCAATAGATGTTTAATTGACTTCACAAGTTTTGTAGTATCCTATCCCCAACCCCCACACCACTTTGTTTTCCTTTTAAATTTCCCTTGGAAATACTACTTCGACTAAGGTAGATTTGCAGCTAGCATAACAGCTACCTTACAACTCCAGTATTTCCCAGAAGAGTTCATCTTTGCTTTTTCTAAGCCTTTACTTTTTTTAAATGTTTGACCTTTTGTCTAAGATCCTTAAGCCTTAAATTTAAATTTGTAATAATGATCTTAATCTGGTTTTTTCTTTGATGCCTCACTCCTAGATAAATCATTTTACTTGATATCTAATACAGTCATAGGTTGGTTAATGACAGGGATACATTCTTCTTTTTTTTATTTTTTATATTCATTGAGTTAATGATAGGTTACAATCTTGTGAAATTTCAGTTGTACATTAATGTTTGTCATTCATGTTGTAGGTGCACCACTTCACCCTTTGTGCCCACCCCCCACCCCACCTTTCCCCTGGTATCCACTAAACTGTTCTTAGTCCACGTTTTTAAATTCCTCATATGAGTGGAGTCATACACAGATTATCCTTCTCTAGCTGGCTTATTTCACTTAACATAATTCCCTCAAGATCCATCCATGTTATTGCAAATGGAATGATTTTGTTCTGTTTTGCAGCTGAGTAGTATTTCATTGTATATATGTACCACATCTTCTTTATCCATTCGTCTGTTGATGGGCACTTAGGTTGCTTCCATGTCTTGGCTATTGTAAATAATGCTGCAATGAACATTGGGGTACATAGGACTTTTTGGATTGCTGACTTCAAGCTCTTTGGATAAATACCCAGTAGTGGGATGGCTGGATCGTATGGTAGTTCTATTTTTAATTTTTTGAGGAATCTCCATACTGTTTTCCATAGTGGCTGTACCAGTTTGCATTCCCACCAGCAGTGTATGAGGGTTCCTTTTTCTCCACAACCTCTCCAACATTTGTTACCATTAGTTTTAGATATTTTTGTCATTCTAACGGGTGTAAGGTGATATCTTAGTGTAGTTTTGATTTGCATTTCCCTGATGATCAGCGATGATGAGCATCTTTTCATGTGCCTATTGGCCATCTGTATATCTTCTTTGGAGAAATGTCTGTTCATGTCGCCAGCCCATTTTTTGATCGGGTTGTTTGATGTTTTGTTGTTGAGTTGTGAGAGTTCTTTATATATTATGGATATTAAGCCTTTGTCAGATATATGACTTGCAAATATTTTTTCCCAGTTAGTGGGTTGTTTTTTTGTTTCAATCCTGTTTTCATTTGCCTTGAAGACGCTCTTTAGTCTGATGAAGTCCCCTTTGTTTATTCTTTCTATTGTTTCCCTTCCCTGAGAAGGCATTTTGTCCAAAAAGATCCTTTTAATACTGATATCAAAGAGTGTACTTCCTACATTTTCTTTAAGAAGCCTTATGGTTTCAGGTCTCACCTTTAGGTCTTTGATCCACTTTGAGTTTATTTTGGTGAATGGTGAAAAAGAATGGTCAATTTTCATTCTTTTACATGTGGCTTTCCAGTTTTCCCAGCACCATTTGTTGAAAAGACTTTCTTTTCTCCATCGTATGCCCTCAGCTCCTTTGTCAAAGATAAGCTGTCCATAGATGTGTGGTTTTATTTCTGGGCTTTCAATTCTGTTCCATTGATCTGTGCACCTGTTTTTGTACCAGTACCATGCTGTTTTGATTACTGTAGCTTTGTAGTATGTTTTGAAGTCAGGGGTTGTGATGCCTCCCGTTTTGTTCTTTTTTCTCAGGATTGCTTTAGAAATTCGGGGTCTTTCGTTGCCCCATATGAATTTTAGGATTCTTTGTTCTAATTCTGTAAAGAATGTCATTGGGATTCTGATTGGGATGGCGTTGAATCTGTAGATTGCTTTAGGTAGAACGGACATTTTAACAATGTTTATTCTTCCAATCCATGTACATGGAATGACTTTCCATCTCCTTATGTCGTCATCCAATTCTCTCAGAAAGGCCTTGTAATTTTCATTATATAGGTCCTTCACTTCCTTATTTAAATTTACCCCAAGGTATTTTATTCTTTTTGTTGCGATTGTGAATGGTATTGTGTTCCTGAGTTCTTGTTCTGTTAGTTCGTTATTGGAGTATAGAAATGCTCCTGATTTATGCAAATTGATTTTGTACTCTGCAACTTTGCTGTAGTTGTTGATTACTTCTAAGAGTTTTCCAATGGATTCTTTGGGGTTTTCTATGTATAAGATCATGTCGTCTGCAAACAGCGAGAGTTTCACTTCTTCCCTCCCTATTTGCATTCCTTTTATTCCTTTTTCTTTCCTGATTGCTCTGGCCAGGACCTCCAGTAGTATGTTGAATAAGAGTGGTGTTAGAGTTCATCCCTGTCTTGTTCCTGTTTTCAGGGGGATGGCGTTCAGTTTTTGCCCATTGAGTATGATGTTGGCTATGGGTTTGTCATATATGGCCTTTATTATGTTGAGGTAGTTTCCTTCTATGCCCATTTTGTTTAGAGTTTTTATCATAAACGGCTGTTGGATCTTGTCAAATGCCTTCTCTGCATCTATTGAGATGATCATGTGGTTTTTATTCCTCAGTTTGTTGATGTGGTATATCACGTTGATTGATTTGCGGATGTTGAACCATCCGTGTGTCCCTGGTATGAATCCCACCTGATCATGATGTATGATCCTTTTGATGAATTGCTGAATTCTGGTTGCCAAAATTTTGTTTAGAATTTTTGCATCTATGTTCATCAGTGATATTGGCCTGTAGTTCTCTTTTTTTGTGGTGTCCTTGTCAGGTTTTGGTATCAGCCTGATGTTGGCCTCATAGAATGTGTTAGGAAGTGCTCCATCTTCCCTAAGATTTTGGAATAGCTTGAAAAGGATAGGTATTAAATCCTCTCTGAAAGTTTGGTAGAATTCCCCAGAAGGACAGGGATACATTCTGAGAAAGTGTTAGGTGATTTCGTTGTTGTACAAACATCATAGAATTTACTCACACAAACCTAGATAGTGTAGCCAACTACACACCTAGGTTGTACGGTACTAATCTTACCGTCGTCATATGTCCAGTTCATCATTGACCAAAACATTGTTATGCAGCCCATGACTAGTCTGTTTTCTTTTCTCGAGTTTTCCACATGTCCCATTTTTCATATTCCTTCCACCTCACTTCTGTCTCTACAATCAAACCTATGTTCTGGGGCCAGCCTGGTGGTGTAGTGGTTAAGCTCCACGTGCTCCACTTCAGCAGCCCAGGGTTTGTGGGTTCAGATTCCCCAGTGCAGACTAACACCACTCATCAGCCATGCTGTGGTGGCGACCCACATACAAAAAAAAAAAGAAAATAACTAGAGGAAGATTGGCCACAGATGTTACCTCAGGGCAAATCTTCCTTAGCAAGAAAAACCCCAAAAACAACAACAACACAAACCTATGTTCTGTTTTCATATGGTTTAGTCACACTGTAAATTCTAACATAATCTTATTGACTTCCCCAATGCATAATGATATGCATAGCACCTTTATCTATTTACATGTAGCAGTAAAAAGTACTGTGTATATTGTTGTATTATTTACTTAAGAATAAAATCCATCTCCCATGATATAGACTCCCTTGATATCTAGTATAGTTATCAAGCAGGCCATATTAGTAGTCAGAAAATATCGAAAGGTGTCTCTTTGCTTTTTCAGACTTTCTTGGTAGTAATAGCCCTTTAAAAATGTCCCACAAGATATACTATAAAAGGATTTCAGATGTTCTTGTTAAATTGCTTTCAAGTTAAACTGAGTGTAATATAAAAGGCTCTTTCTGCAGAACAGCTTCTAAGTACATTCTTCTTGTTAACCCTGCCAGTAGGGGAACTTATGTAGTGATAACTTGGTACTCTGAATTTTTTTGAAAGAAACTATCTCAGAATAGGATTTGTAGAGTCATATTTTGCTTGTGCTTATACTGCTTTGGCTTTGTTTAGCACAGTATAGTGAGAGAACCATAAGTCTTTGGTGATATCCTAAAGCCTCCGGTGATTCCCCGCGAGGTATCCAAGAATTTAGCTGTCGATGAAGTTAGAGGGAACAGTCCACACAAGACTGCCCTCACTTCTGATACCAATTGCAAGTTTGAGGGGTTTCCCCAAACCACCCTCAAGTTCAGTAATTGCTACAAACCCTCACAAAATTCACTGGAAACTATTATACTGACATTTACAGTTTATTACAGGGAGAGGATACAGATTAAAATCAGCCAAGGGAAGAAGGACCTAGAGTGGAGTCTGGGAAAGGTACCAAAAGCAGAGCTTCTGTTTTTCATCTCCCTGTTAACTCAGGGATGAGTTACTTTCCCAGCATCCATGTGTAGCAGTACAGAGTATTGCCAACCAAGGGAGCTTACTGAGCGTTGGTGCCCAGAGTTTTTATTGCTGCTCAGTCACATACTGCCCATGTGGCTGACCTTTAGTCTCCAGATCTTCTGGAGGCAGAATTGATAACTGTATGGCCCAGAGTCCCCAGGCAAAGACACTCCTGTGAGGCATGACATTCCAGAGGCCTATAGGTCACCTCCCAATAGCTGAGTGCAAAGCTAGACCTCTCTTTGGATAAGATTAATTCCTCACTATACAAGATACCATCTGCAAATTTGGTAACATATTTTTGGAGATTCTAGCACTTTATACCCTGAGCATATGTGGAAGTTTTCTACAAGAAAGTGTACTTTTCTGTTCAATGAAGTGGTAAGCTTTCATTATAATTTCTGTTATTATTTCCTTCATAAATATCTCTCTCTTTTCATTTCTTCTTTCTACTTAGCATTCCCTGTGCCCTATCCTGTGCTTTCTATTTGAAGCTAATTCACTGTTAAAGAACCTTAATATAAAATACCTTATGTTTCGCTGTTTCTCTGCCCAATAAAAACAACCTGTGGCTTATTTTCCTCACTTTGTTTCCATATAACATTTTAATCTACTAAACACTTTTCAAACATTTTGTCAAGATTAACCAAGTCATAAAGTCTGAGGAATATTTTCTGCATTTTCCAGATGGGAAAACTGAGCCATAAAATTAGTTCAAGACCAAGTTAGGCTTAGGATTAGTTTCCCTCTTTTCTACCTAAATTCTCCACATGGGGTGCTTAGTTGCTGAAACCAAATTTCATTATGTTTAAGGATAATTTTATGATCACAAGATATCTGAAACAAAGGTCTTATATTTGTACATCTATAAGGTGCATGTGGAAAGGGTAAATTTTGTTGTAGATGTATTTTGGTCTACTACATTAATTCAATATTCTGTAGCAAAATATATGAAATGCTACTTTGAATAGAAATAGTTAAATTTGGACACTAACATTGCTCTTTCCTCATTATTGTTACATTCTGCACTGCTGTTTTAGGATGTCAACCATGGATTAACTGAGGTAAGTTTGGTGTAATAAAGTCTCACATTCAGAGTAAGATATACTCCGTTTTGTCTTAAGTGATAGGAGAGCCAGAGGTTCCTCTTTTGTGTAACTTTGCTATATATGTAATTATTTTTAAAAATGAGTGTATAGAAATTGCCCTATATAACATTTCAGAGGAATTTTCTGAAGAAAATTAAAACTTCTGTTTTAGTTAACATTATACCTATATGATGCCTTTCGATAATACTTACTTTAAAATAATTCCTATCCTCCTACAGTCTTCCAGTATAAAATTTAATAATTTGTCCTCACAATATAAGAAAGCAAACTTTTAAAATTCTACCAATGCCTACCCAATAAGGCAGAAATATTTTATATTAGAGAAGTAAAAGATCTTCAGTTTTTAAGCTTATAATCGATACTTGAAATAGTCATAAAATTAAATAAACTCTTTCGATATGATCGTCTTCCTCACTTTGTCTAGTGTACTATTTTAATACATAAAGTTCTAGCACTTTGCCTTACATAATCAACAACTCTAAACCCCCTTTTTAACACTTGGGAATGTTGTGATGCTTCTTTTATACTTCTGTAATAGACTTTAGGTTTTGTTGTTTTGCTTTGCCTTGCTTTTTTCCCAGCACTTGAACCAATGAACCATTTAGAGTTAGCTTTAAATTATAGGCCTAACATTGTTTGCTTCCTCATCCTCGAATAGAAGTAGCACATAGGATTATGAAATCATAGAGTTTTGGAGCCAAAGGAGACTTTAGAAATCACCTCTGTTTTTTTTGTGTTTCAGAGTAGTAAAATGACTTTCTGTCATCAGTAGCTAGTTAGTGACATAAATACAGGATGGAGGTAAAAATTGTTATATGAACAACAGTGAAGAATGATGATTTACTGTATGGTTAATATAACTCAGCATGTTGTCTATATGTTGAGAACAAAGGGTTGATAGTCTTGTATTCTGTACTGATTGGGCACTATTGGATTATTTTGTTTGTTTTTGGTAGCCATAGTTAAGAGATACTTAGACAAGTTGAAATACATTTAAAAGAAGGCAGTTAGGGTGGAGCAGAGCTGGAAACCATATTATTTTCAGAATGGCTAGAAAAACTGGGAATGTTTAACGTGGAAAAAAGACAACCTAGGGAGAGCATGAGGACTTGAAATACTTGAACTGTATACACTTCCCTGCAGGGGCAAGATAGAGACTAAAATTCAAAACCAAGTGATGTATAGAAATTCAGATTCAGACTTAATGTAAAGAACTTTCTAAGCTAACTTAAAAAGAAGTAGATTGTTTCATGGTGTGTTAAGTCTTCTCTGGAAGCCATTATAGCAGGGGCTCTGTGTCAGGGCTGGCACAAAAATATTGCCTTATTGGGTGGATGGTAGGAATAAATCCTCCTCCAACTTCAAGAATCTGTAACTGGTAATTCTTAGCTCTTTGTATTTTTCTGCACTTTTAAATGCTTAGAAATCAATCTCTGCATTACTTGCTAGGATTAATAATTGTCTGTAAGGTGACTAATGTCTGATAATGGTGATAATAGATCAGTTCTCCCAACTTTAAAGATTGACAGAGAATACTACTACTAGTGGTGCTTATTTTGTATGTTAAATGAATGAACAGATTGTTGGGCTCATAATAATGTTGGCACCCTAATGGCAGACAGTAAATATCTATTAAAAGAATGAATAAGCAGATTGCTTATTATTGGTCTCAGTTGCTAGAGTAGTAGCCCTAACATATAAGACATGGGTACTGTATTTAACATAGGAACCCCCAATTTTGGCATAAATTTGCAGCCTAATTCACTGAAACGTAGAGTAACGTATGTTAAGCAAAAGATACTTGTTATTTATAATTTTATGGATTCTCAGTATGCAGTTCCCTCCTAAAATTGGGAATTGGGGTTATTCGTATGCCTCATCTAATTATCAGTAAAAATTCTGTATTTGAAATAAGCAGTGTGTTTTATTTATGACTCCTGAATGACACACAAGTAAATAAACCAAGAATATGATCAGCTTTACAAGAAATGACAGTACCTACAAGTAATATGTCACAAACCAGTTTGTACTCATAAGTTAATTTTTTATTTCCAGTTGGCAGATATCCCTGTTACAATCTGCACATATCCATTTGTATTTGATGCCCAAGCAAAAACTACTCTGTTACAAACAGATGCAGTCTTACAGATGCAGGTAAAATATTATGTAATACTAATTTGATTTGAAAGTGGTTTTTGAATTGTTTGTGTGATGTTTTTATAAAGTAAATATTTGAAACTTGCCTATAATCGGTAATCTCTGAGGACATTTTGTACCTTTGTGGGTTGTCTTTTGCAAAGATGGAAGTGACTAGAGGTGAGGATATTAAAGTAGGAGGCGTTTGATCACTTGTTAGGAAGAGGATATGAAATTTCCTTGAAAAAAATTTTAGTAATAAATAAAGATTTTCCTGAGGTTGGTCTCTTCCTCCCTCTCCTTTCTCCCCTCTAGCCCCTCCATTTTATGTTGAGCGTTCTTTCATTTATAATGAAAGATTTTTAAAACTAGTTTACATTATGACTTTGAAGGGCTACAGTAGGTTCACTTTATCATTTGAACCTGTAAATTAGAAAGTTTTTGAGTTTCTTCCTCTGGTATTGAATATCTAGAGGCTGAGGACTAAGAGAAATATGAGAAGAGACCTTGGGCACTTAATAATTCTAAAAATGCTTTAAAAAATTAAAGCCTATCCAATTTTTTTTTTATTAATGTTATGATAAATTACAACCTTGTGAGATTTCAGTTGTACATTTTTGTTAGTCATGTTGTGAAAGCCTATCCAATTTTGATAGCTATTTTCATTCCTTTAAAATAAATGCATTTGATATTCTAAATCCCTCCAAATATTTAAATAGTAATACTAGAGGGGATTTTAGAGATGTGCTTTATTTCCATTTTCATCAACAGAAGAAATAAATATTTTTGTTGTTTTCTATAGTAACAGCTAGTAAACCGCTTTTTTGGCTGTCTTTGTCAAAACAGTAAGTTAATCACTTGGTGCTTTTAATATGGGATATTCCATTTTATAACAAGAACACAGGGAAAACCATAGGAAAAGAATAGAGCTTTAAATGGTAAAAACCAAATGCTTGGTTTGTGAGTGCATATGGTGATCACTCTACTAGATCAGAATTTCAATAATACCTTCTTAGCCAGGCTGTTCCTTATTCCCTTCAGAGGTTTGTTTTAATGCTGTTTCCTTTTTCTCGTCACTCTCCATCCCAATTACATTTTGAGAAACAACAGTGTTCAGATTTATCACTATTATTATAGTTCCATGCGTACTTAATGGTATCATTTGTCATACATTAATATAAAAATACTCAAATTTAAAATTATTTATGCTCAGAACATAGTTAAGTTCTTTTGCTGTACTAAATCCTGTTAGGTGCTATGTGAATTCAGTAGTCTAAGAATTATTATAGGAATTATAGCATATCTATAATTAATACATAGGGGTTAGTTTATTCAGTCACAATAGCTTCTTTATAGCATTGCTATTAAAATTTTAATCTTTTGTTTTCTAGATGGCTATTGACCAGGCCCACAGACAGAATGTCTCCTCTCTTTTTCTCCCAGTGATTGAATCTGTGAATCCCTGCTTAATTCTAGTGGTGCGCAGAGAAAATATTGTAGGAGATGCAATGGAAGTCCTTAGGAAAACAAAGAATATAGACTACAAAAAGCCGCTCAAGGTAATGTGACATTTTCTATTGTATGATTAGGACGTTTATTCAGGAAATATGTTTAAAGTTTTTCTGTTTGTTTTCAGTGTATCTTTGAAACTTAGTAAATAAAATTATATACTCTTGAATTTTTTTAAACTATTAACTGCTGAGCATTTATTCATTATTAATACCAAATTATAGGGTCTCCAGAATATGCTTTCATTTCTTTGCATTCAGTGTTTGCATTATGCTATTTTAGGTTATATTTGTTGGAGAAGATGCTGTTGATGCAGGAGGGGTACGCAAAGAATTTTTCTTGCTCATCATGAGGGAATTACTGGATCCTAAATATGGCATGTTTAGATATTATGAAGATTCAAGACTCATTTGGTTTTCTGATAAGGTAAAAAGTCCAGCCATCTAAAATACTTACCTGTATATGTATATAGCTATTATGTATCAAGTAAATAAAAGAGTTACTACTGGATTTCCAACTTATTTTATTCAGAGATCTGCTTTATTACAATTTGAAAATTACAGACTTTTGGATTTGGACTCACTTAAACAGATTAATGCTTATCACACTTTTCAAATTAGCAAAATAAATTAAGTAGTGGTCAGCCTGAAAATAATGTTGACTGTTCCTTCTGTTGATTTAGATTTGAAGGTTGAATAATAATTATCAGGTAAACTTTTCTTCTGAGAAAACTTAATTTATCATTAGGGATCATTGATTTCTCTACCTTAATCATTTAGGGCACAGGTAACTACTCAGCAAACTACAGTCCAAGAGCTAAGTTCTTCCCAGCACTTACTTTTGTAAATAAAGTCAAGCCTCCTCTTTACCTGTTGGTCATGGCTGATTTCTAGCAACAGGTAGCAGAGGCAAAGTTGAGTAGTTACTGCAGAGAACCGATGGCCAACAAAGCCTGAAATATTTACCATCTGTCCCTTTACAAAAGAAGTTTGCTGACCCCTGAGTTAGAGACTGTAAGTGAAATGGATGGCTCAGTTTGTAGAACCCTGAGTTGAAAGAAATTTGAATAGAATATTTATGATTGGTTCTAAAAACCTTGATGTATTATTTGTTCATTCTTCCAGGAGGCTCGCTGTCCTTTGTGGTATCAGCAGTCATTGATGATCAGTGCCTGAGCTCATTAATTTAATAGGATTTGCAAAATGGCACTACTCTAATTCTACCATTTCTTTTGCTTGGATACTTCTGTGTAGAGAAATTTCCCCATATCTACTATTTGATTCCTTGTAATACAGTTCATATGGGAAAGAATTTTCTCTCTTCAGTTACCAGTTTTTCAAAAGAATGAATATGTTCATTAGCATACTCCAGTGCTGACAATTCATTTTTTGGTTTTGTTTTCAAATACTATTATATATTCATGGATTTAAACATATTTGATGTTTTTCAAATCATTGAAGTTATCATCTTTATTGATGTCATGGTATCCCATCTTTGTCCAGAGAGAGCTCTTCAAATTGGCATCTGAGTCGTTTTGACACAACCTCAGTACTCTTTGGTTACTTCCTTGCTACCTGGTGTACTTGGTATAATAAAATGTTCCAGACTTATACAATTACTACCAGAACATTTCATCACCTCAAAAGGAAACCTGTGGGGCTGACCCTGTGGCCTAGTGGTTAAGTTTGACGTGCTCTGCCTCAGTGGCCTGGGTTCAGTTCCTGGGGGTGGACCTCCACCACTTGTCAGCAGCCGTGCTGTGGTGGTGACTCACATACAAAATAGAGGCAGACTGGCACAGATGTTAGCTCAGAGCCAATCTTCCTCAAGGAAAAAGAGGAAGATTGGCAACAGATGTTAGCTCAGGGCCAATCTTCCTCAGCAAAAAAAAAAGAAAAAAGAAAAAAGAAAAGGAAAAAAAACCTGGACACATTAAACAGTTACTGCCCACTTCCTTCTCCCTCCAGCCCCTGACAACTACTACTCTACTATCTGTCTGTCTAGGTTTGTCCATTCTTGATATTTGCTCTAAATGGAATTGTATAATATGTGGCCTTTTGTGTCTGGCTTCTTTCACTTAGCATAATGTTTCCAAGGTTCATCCATGTTGTACCATGTATCACTACTACATTCCTTTTTTATAGCTGAATAATATTCCATTGTTTTGGCTATACTGCCTTTTGTTTATCCATTCATCAGTTGATGGACATTTAAGTTGTTTACCTCTTTTGGTGGAATATTGTCAATAGTGCCACTATAGACACTCACATGCAAGTTTTTGTTTGCACACTGTTTGTGGTTATTTTGGGTAAATACCTAGGAATGGAATTGCTGGGTCATATGATAGTTGTTCGGCTTTTTGAGAAAACACAAAACTATTTTCTGCAATGGCTGTACCATTTTATGTTCCCATCAGCAGTATATGAGGATTCCAGTTTCTCCACATACATCCTGGCCAACATTTGCTATTTTCTTTTTTTTTTCTTTTTTATTATGTATTTTAAAATATGTTTTATTTATATATTTGTGTCTTACTATAGTGGGTGTGAAGTTGTATCTCACTGTGGTTTTGATTGCCTTTCCCTAAGGGCTAATGATGTGCTTCTTTGGCTGTTTGTATATCTTCTTTAGCAAAATGTCTTTTTTAAGTCCTTTGCTCATTTTTTAATTGGCTTCACTTTTTGTTGTAGAGTTTTTAGAATTCTTTGTATATTCTGGATACTAGATTCCTAACAAATATATTATTTACAAATATTGTCTCCCATCCTATGTGATGTCTTTTCACTTTCTTGATAATGTCCTTTGATACAAAAGTTGTTCTTTAAAAAAATTATTTTATTGAGGTCACATTGGTTTATAACGTTGTATAAATTTCAGCTTATAAATTATTATATTTCAGCTTCTGTATAGACTGCACCGTGTTCATCACCAAAAGTCTAGCTGCCGTATGTCACCATAGATCTGTGTCTCTTTACCCCTTTTGCTCTCCCCCACCCCTTTCCTCTGATAACCACCAGTCTGTTCTCCTTATCTATGTATGTCTGTGTTTATCTTCCACATATGAGTGAAATCATATGGCATTTGTCTTTCTCTGTTTGACATACTTCGCTTAGCGTAATACCCTCAAGGTCCATCTATTTTGCTGCAGATGGCACAATTTCATCTTTTTTAGATCTGAGTAGTATTCCATTGTAGAGAGAGATATATATATATATACACCACATCTTCTTTAACCATTCGTCCATTGGTGGGCACTCGGGTTGCTTCCAAGTCTCAGCTATTGTGAATAATGCTGCAGTGAACATAGGGGTGTGTATGTCTTTTCCAATTAGTGTTTTCATGTTCTTTGGATAAATACTTAGAAGTGGAATAGCTGGATCAGTAGATATTTCTATTTTTAATTTTTTGAGAAATCTTCATACTGTTTTCCATAGTGGCTGTACCACCAGCAGTGTATGAGGGTTCCCTTCTCTCCATATCCTCTCCAACACTTGTTATTTCTTGTCTTTTTAATAATAGCCATTTTGACAGATGTGAGGTGATATCTCATTGTGGTTTTAATTTGCATTTCCCTATTAGTGATGTTGAACATCTTTTCATGTGCCTGTTGGCTATCCATATATCTTCTTTGGAAAAATGTCTTTATATATCCTCTGCCCATTTTTCAATTGAGTGGTTTGTTTTTTTGTTGTTGAGTTGTGTGAGTTCTCTATATATCTTTGAAATCAACCCCTTATTGGATATATGATTTGCAAATATTTTCTCCCAGTTGGTGGGTTGTCTTTTTGTTTTGTTGATGGTTTCTTTTGCCGTGGAGAAGTTTTTTAGTCTGATGTAGTCCCATTTGTTTATTTTTTCTTTTGTTTCCCTAGTCAAAGGATACAGAGTATTCAAAAAGATACTGTTAAGACCAGTGTCAAAGAGCCTGTTGCCTCTGTTTTCTTCTAGAAGTTTGATGGTTTCAGGTCTTAATTCAAGTCTTTAATCCATTTTGGGTTAATTTTTGTGTATAGTGTAAGATAATGATCTACTTTGATTCTTTTGCATGTGGCTGTCCAGTTTTCCCACCACCGTTTATTGAAGAGACTTTCCTTTCTCCATTGTATGTTCTTGGCTCCTTTGTCAAATATTAGTTGTCCATTGTTGTGTCATTGTTTTTATTTCTGGGCCTCAATTCTATTCCATTGATCTCTGTGTCTGTTTTTCTGCCAGTACCATGCTGTTTTAATTACTACAGCTTAGTAGTATATTTTTGAGTTCAGGGAGAATGATAACTCCAGCTTTGTTCTTTCTTCACAAGATTGCTTTGGCTATTCAGGGTCTTTTGTTGTTCTATATAAATCTTATAGTTCTTTGTTCTGTTTCTGTGAAGAATGTTGTTGGGATTCTGATTGGGATTGCATTGAATCTGCAGATTGCTTTAGGTAATCTAGACTTTTTAACTGTGTTTATTCCTCCAATCCATAAGCACAAAATCTTTCCATTTCTTTATGTCTTCTTTGGTTTCTTTCAATAATGTCTTAGAGTTTTCAGTATATAGGTCTTTCACCTCCTTGGTTAAATTTATCCGTACGTCTGTCATTCTTTTTGTTGCGATCATAAATGGGATTGTATTCTTGATTTCTTTTTCTGCTAATTTATTAGTGTGTAGAAATGCAACTGATTTTTGTAAGTTGATTTTGTACTCTGCAACTTTACCATATTCATTAATTATTTCTAATAGTTTTTTGTTGGATTCTTTAGGGTTTTGTATATATGGAATCATGTCATCCACAAGAGTGACAATTTTACTTCTTTCCAATTTGGATGCCCTGATGCATTTTATTTATTTTTCTTGCCTGGTTGCTCTGGCAAAACTTCTAATACTATGTTGAATAAGAGTGGCAAGCATACAAAAGTTGTACATTTTGAAGTCTTATTTTTTCTTTTGTTGCTTGTGCTCTTGGTCATACCTAAGAAACTGTTAACAACTTCAAGGTCATGAAGATTTACCCCTGAGTTTTCTTCTAAGAGTTTTATAGTTTTAGTTGTTACATTTAGGTCTTTGATCTATTTTGAGTTAATTTTTGTCTATGGTGTGAGGTAAGAGTTCAACTTCATTTTTTGCATGTGAATACCTAGTTGTCCTACCTTTGTTTGTTAAAGAGACTGTTCTTTCCTCATTGAATAATCTTGGCACCCTTGTCAAAAATTAATTGACCATGGGGCTGGCCCAGTGCTATAGTGATTAGGTTCACATGCTCCACTTCAGTGGCCTGGGGTTTGCCAGTTTGGATCCTGGGCTTGGACCTACACACTGCTCATCAAGCCATGCTGAGGCACCATCCCACATACAAAATAGAGGAAGATTGGCATAAATGTTTGCTCAGCAGCAATCTTCCTTAAGCAAAAAGAGGAAGATTGGCAACAGATGTTAGCCCAGGGCCAGTGTTCCTCACACACACACACAAAAATTAATTGACTGTACATGTATGGATTTATTTCTGGACCCTCAGTTTTATTCCAGTGATATATATGTCTGTCCTTATGCCAGTACCACACTGTCTTGTTTACTGTACCTTTGTAGTAGGTTTTGAAATTGGAATGTGTGAGTCCTCTCACTTTGTCCTTCTCATTCAAGTTTGTTTTGACTATTAGCAGTCTCTTGCAATTCTGTATGAATTTTATAGTTAGCTTTTCTATTTCTGCAAAAAAGGCCATTGAGGTTTTGATAGAGAATGTGTTGAATCTGTAGATCAGTTTGAGAAATATTGCCATCTTAACAATGTGGTCTTCCAGTCCATGAACATGGGATGTGTTTCCATTTATTTAGGTCTTTAATTTCCTTCAGCAATGTTTTGTAGTGTGTACAAGTCTTACACCTCCTTGCTTAAATTAATTTCTAAGTATTTTGTTTATTTTGATGCTATTGTAAATGGAATTATTTTATTTTATTTTTGGTTTATTGCTAGTGTAGAGAAGAAATACAACTAATTTTTGTATGTTGGATCTTGTATCATGCAACTTTGCTGAATTCGTTTATTAGCCCTAATAGTTTATTTTGTGGATTCTTTAGGATTTTCTGTATACAAAATCATATCATCTAAAAATCCAATAGATTTAATTTTACTTCTTTCTTTACAATTGGGATACCTTTCTTTCTTTTTCTTCCCTGATTGCCCTAGCTGGAACTTCCAGTACACTATCAAATACAGGTGGTAAGAGTGGACAGGCTTCTCTTGTTCCTGATCTGAGCGGGATGGTTGCTGTGGGGTTTTATAAATTCCTTTTGTCATGTTAAAGATGTTCCCTTCTATGCCTAGTTTGAATGTATTTTGTTGAGTATATTTATCATGAAAGAGTATTGGATTTTGCAAATGCGTTTTCTGCATCAGTTGAGATGATCATATGATTTCCTTCCTTCATTCCATTAATGTGTAATGTACTACACTGGTTGATTTTCTTGTGTTGAACCACTTTGCATTCCTGGGATAAATCTCACTTGGTCATGGTGTTGTAATCATTTTGATATGATGCTGGATTCAGCATGTTAGTATTCTGTTGATGGTTTTTCCATCCTTATTTGTAAAGACGGTCTGTAGTTTGCTTTTGTGTGTGTGTGCTGTCTTCGGCTTTGGTATCATGGTATTGCTGACCTCATAGAATGAATTAGGAACTGTTCCTTCCATTTCTTGAAAGAGTTTGAGAAGGACAGATTTTTGGTGATAATTCTTTAACTGTTTGGTAGAACTTTCTTGGAAGTTTTGTGATTAGCAATTGAATCTTGAATCTCTTTCCTTGTTAGTGTTTGTTTATTTGTTTTTTATTTTCTAGTTCTTCTAGTGTCAATTTGGTAGTTTTTATGTTTCTAGGAATTTGTCCATTTCATCTAATGGTTAGCTGTATTGTTGGCATACAGTTGCTCGTTGTATTCTCTTATAATCCTTTTTATTTCTGTAAGATTGATAGTAATGTCCCCACTTTCAATGCTGATTATAGTAATTTATCATCGTCTACATTAATTTATCATCTACAAATCCAGTAGATGTAATTTTATTTCTGTCATTACAGTTTTGATACCTTTATTTCTTTTTCTTGCCTAATTGCCCTGGCTAGAACTTTCTAGTACACTGTCAAATACCAGTGGTAACAGTGGACATGCTTCTCTTGTTCGGATGATTCTTCTCTCTTTTTCTCTTGGCCGTTCTAACTCAAAGTTTATCAATTTTGTTGATCTTTTAAAAGAATCAACTTTTGGTTTTGTTCCTTCTGTGTATTGTTTCCTGTTCTCTGTTTCTTCTATCTCCACTTTAATCTTTATTATTTTTCTCCCTCTGCTAGTTTTGTGTTTAGCTTGCTCTTCTTTTTATAGCTCCTTAGGATATAAAGTTAGGTTATTGATTGGAGGGTTGTGTTGTTTTTATTTTTTGCTGAGGAAGATTGGCCCTGAGCTTACATCTGTACCAGTCTTCCTCTGTTTTGTATGTGGGGTGCTGCTACAGCAGGGCTTGATGAGCAGTGTGTAGGTCTGTGCCCAGGATCCGAGTCAGCAAACCCCAGGACACTGAAGCAGAGCACACAAACTTAACCACTATGCCACCATGCCAGCACCTTTCTTTTTTAATTTAGGTGTTTACGATTATAAATTTCCCTTGAACAGTGCTTTCCCTGCATCCCATGAGTTTTTTTAATGTTGTGTTTTCATTTTTTTTAAAGAAAGTTTTGTTTTTTAGATCGACCCTGAGTTGACATCTGTTACCAATCTTTTTTTTTCCTCTTCTTCTCCCCAAAGTCCCCTAGTACGTAGTTGTATATTCTAGTTGTAGGCCCTTTTAGTTCTGTTATATGGGATGCCACCTCAGCATGGCTTGATGAGTGGTGCTAAGTCTGTGCCCAAGATCCAAACTGGTGAAACCCTGGCTACTGAAGCAGAGCACGCAAAGTTAACCACTCAGCCAAGGGGCTGCCCTTGTGTTTTCATTGTCATTAGTCTCTACGTATTTTCTGATTTCCCTTGTGATACCTTCTTTGACCCATTGGTTGTGTGTTTAATTTTCACCTTCGTGAATTTTTCCTATTTCCTTTAGTTATTGATTTCTAGTTTCGCTTCATTATGGTCTGAGAAGATTTTTTAATGATTTTAGTCTTTTTAAAATTATTGAGACTTAATTTTGGGACCTAACATATGGTCTGTCCTGGAAAATGTTTCATATGCACTTGAGAAGAATGTGTATTCTGCTGTTGTTTGATGGAGTGTTCTATATCTCTTAGGTCTAGTGGTTTATAGTGGTGTGCAAATCCTCTTTATTGATTGATATTCTGTCTGATTATCCATTATTTAAAGTAGGGTTACTATTATTGTAGGACTGTATTTCTGCCTTCAGTTCTGTCAGTTTTTACTTTATATATTTTGAAGCTGTATTGTTAGGAGTATATATATTTGTAAATGTTACATCTTCTTGATGAATTGATGCTTTTATCCATATATCTTTGTCTCTTTTAACAATTTTTGTCTTAAAGTCTACTTTTGATATTAGTATAGCCATTCAGTTCTGCTTTGATTATTATTTACATGGAATATCTTTTTCCAAACTTTTACTTTCAACCTAATTGTGTCTTTGGATCTAAAGTGAGGCTTGTAGGTGGTATATAGCTGAATCATGTTTCTTTGTTTTCAGTCCGTTCTGCTGGTCTGTGCCTTTTGATTGCAGAATTTAACCCATGAACATTTAATGTCATTAGTGATAAGGAAGCACTTCTGCCATTGTGCTATTTGTTTTCTATATGTCATATTTTTCTTCTTCACTTCCTCCATTACTGCCTTTTTGTGTGTGTTTAATTGCTTTTTTCCTAGTTTATTGTTTTGATTCATTTCTCATTTTCTGTATGTATTTCTGTTATTTTTTTAGTAGTTGCTCTGAGGTTACAATTAACATCTTAAATTTATAACAATCTAGTTTGAATTAATACCAACTTAACTTCAATAGCATATAGAAACACTGCTCCTAGAACAGCTGTGTCCCTGCCTCTTTATTTTATCATCATAACTTATAGCTTTATACATTGTGTGTCCATTCATAGAGATTTATGATTATTTTATGCATTTTTCTTTTAAATCATATAGGGGAAAAAAAGAGGATTTACAAATCAAAAATACAATAATATTGATCTTTTTTTATTTTAGAGGAAGATTAGCCCTCAGCTAACATCTGCTGCCAATGCTCCTCTTTCTGCTGAGGAAGACTGGCCCTGAGCTAACATCTGTGCCTGTCTTCTTGTACTTTATATGTGGGACACCTACCACAGCATGGCTTGCCAAGTGGTGCCATGTCCACACCCAGGATCCGAACCAGCAAACCTGGGGCCACCGAAGCGGAATGTGTGCACTTAACCGCTGTGCCACAGGGCCGGCCTCTCATATTAAGTTTACCTGTGTAGCTGCTTTTACTAGAGTTCTTTATTTCTTCATATGGCTCTGAGTTAACTGTGTAGCATCCTTTCCTTTCAGCCTGATGGGCTTTAGCATTTCTTGTAAGATATAGGGAAGATCTGGTAGCAACAAACTCCCTCAGTTTTTCTTTATCTGAGATTTATTTCCTGGATATAGAATTCTTGCTTGACAGTTTTTTCTTTCAGCCCTTTAAGTATGTCATCCCACTGCCATTTGGCATGCATGGTTTCTGATTAGAAATGAGCTGTAAATCTCATTGAGGAGCATTACTACGTGATGAGTTGCTTCTCTTTTGCTACTTTTCATGCTCTCTTTATTATTGGCTTTCAGCACTTTGATTATAATGTGTCTGGATATGAATCTCGAGTTCATTGTGCTTGGAGTTTGTTGAGCTTCTTGGATGTTAGATGTATGTCCTTTATCAAATTTGGGAAGTTTTCAACCATTTCCTCAAATATTCTTTCTGCCTGTCTCTCTCTCTCCTCTCCTTCTGGGACTCTACTATTTGTATGATGGTACACTTGATAGTATCACAGGTCCCTTAGGCTCTGTTCATATTTCTTCATTCTTTTTTTCTTGCTCTTGTTCCTCAGAATGTATAATCTCAGTCAACGTATCTTCAGCTTTGCTAATTCTTTTTTCTGCTTGCTCAGATTTCCTCTTGTGCCCCTCTAGTGAATTTGTCATTTCAGTTATTATACTTTTCAGCTCCAGAATTTCTATTTGGTTCCTTTTCGTAATTTCTCTCTCTCTTTGTTGATATTCTGTATTTGATGAGACATTGTTATCCTGGTTTTCTTTAGTTATTTTTCCATGGTTTCCTTTAGCACTTTGAGCATATTTAAGACAGTTGATTTAAAGACTTCATCTAGTAAGTGCAATGGCTGGGCTTTCTCAGTGAAGACAGTTTATATTAATTTCTTCTTTTCTTGTGTGACTAGGCCATATTTTCTTCTTTCTTTGCATGCCTCATAAATTTTAATTGAATACTGGAAACTTTTTTTGTTTAACACAGTTTTTTGTTTCCCACAGTACCTCTTATTCCTCCAGGTGTCTTTTGTTTGTTTGTTTTGTCTTTTTTTTTGTGATCCTTGGCTGTTTTATTCATGTTTAAGAGTGTGACACTGAAAAGCTACCTAGATACTTTATGTGCATGGGCATGTACATTTATGATTTACAGGCCCCATTCATGGAGTGATTAGGTGAGGACCTTCCAAGGGGGAACCCTCAGGTGTCAGCATATGAAGGTTTTTTTACCCTTTGGATTTTCAGGAAAAGCTGTAACCCTGGCTGTCAGTGTTCTAGTAGTATTCCAAAACTAAGAAAGGGAAGCTAGAGTTCTCATTGTTCACTATACAGACCTTCATATGATCCCTTTGTTTTTAATGCGTCACCCTGACCATCAGCTGTCTCAGATTCCAGAGCTTCTTTGGCTTATCCTCTACAGAAAAGCAAAGGACTTTCTACCAAGCATCCTATTTTCAACCCCACTCTAATACCCTGAATTTCAGAGTCATGTTTTACAAAGTGAGCTAGCTGGGCTACCCCTACAGGTGTTGATTAGTACTTCCACTTCCTGAACCTGCAGCACAAATTAGCTTGTTTTTCATTGGCTTTCCCCCTACAAGCTTACTGATTCATTTTTTTCTGCTTTACCAAATCAGTTACCAGCCATCTGTCTATTTTTCATATTTTGTGTGGGGGGGTTTATACCATTTTTATTTCTTTATTCTTGTATAATGGGATTTCAGGAGGAAGAGAGATTAACACATTATTCAGTCTGCCCTCTTTAAGAAGGACTTTCTAAAGTTAAACACAATGTAGGACATCACAGAGGAAAAAGATTAATTTGACCACTGAAAAATGTGACATTTGTGCATAACAAAAACATAAAATTAAAAAGCATATAAGAGACTGGGATGTGAGTAACAAATATGACACAGGGTAATACCCCTAATATATGAGGAATTCAAGTACAAATATATAAGAAAACATTTGCCCCCAAAAGATAAATGGGCCAGGTACATGAAGAGGCATTTCACAAGCACACACAAATCCGTAGTTTTCAGTATCACTAATAGTCAAAAAAACATATACTAAAACAAGTTGTCATTTTTTAACTTAGAAATGTGTGTGTGTGTGTGTGTATGTATGATGAAAATGTGGAAAGATAGGCATTTTCCTGGACTAGAGATGGCGTTATAAACTGGAAGAAGTGTGGAGGAAGACAGTTTGGCAGTATGCTTAACTATCCTTGACTTAGAAATTCTTCCTTGCAAAGCAGAATTTCTCCTAAGGAAATCTTCTAAACTATGGACCAAATATATGCAAAAAAGATACCTATCTTATTTTGAATACTACTAACTGGTTAGAATAACTGACATTTATTGAGCCTTTACTGTGTGCTTCAGGACTGTGCTAAAAACATTTTATATACATTACCCCATTTAATCCTCGTACCCACTGTATGAGATATAAATACTGTTTTTATCTTTTAAAACACTAAGGCTAGATAGTGTATGAACCCGGTCTGGAGCCCTAGATCTAATAAAAAAATTTTTCTCTTTTACCATCATGCTCACAGAATTTTCTGTGACCATATATTACTTCTCTGAAGATAAAGGGAAATAAGCATTGTTTTCCATGTTTTAATAAGCTAAATGTCAAACTATAGTAAGTAAATAGTTAATATAGCAAACCATGATACTTTTATGTGATGTAATATGCAGCCATTAAAAATCATGTTCTGGAAGAGCATTTAATAACATAAGAAAATACTCATGTTGTAATTAGAAAAATGAGAAAACCTTTAATATGTTTTAAAATTATTTTTCTGAACTTACGGTAGATGGAAATACATAAAAATATTTTTAAATCATTGTTTCTGAGTGATTGGATTACAGATGTTTATTCATTTTCTTTTTTATGGTTATTTTCCAAATTTTGAATGTATACAGTTTTTTAAATCAGAAAAAACATTCTAGTGACCATTTCATTTATTAACTTAATGCTTAATGATGTGGAAATACTTGTATTCCTGGGGAACAAAGCCAGTTGTGAAGTTATATGTATGAACTCAGGTAGATTTCAGTTTTGTCTGTCTTGGAAAAGGCATTGGATTTGGAAATGTGCAAAAATACTAACAGTGATACTATTCCAAGAAGATAGGAATAAGCATGAACTTTTTTCTTGTTATTCATTACTTTTTTCTGTATCTTCAAAACTTTCTACTACAAATATGTGTTTTTGTAATCAGAAAAAAATTAATGTTTCAACTTGGAGAACAACTTTACTTTTTTTCCCTTATATTTTTAGACATTTGAAGACAGTGATTTGTTCCACTTGATTGGTGTTATCTGTGGATTAGCAATTTATAATTTTACTATTGTGGACCTCCATTTTCCTTTGGCTTTATATAAGAAACTGCTGAAAAAGAAGCCATCCCTGGATGATTTGAAAGAACTGGTGCCTGATGTTGGGAGGTTAGTTGTAAAAAGAGGAAAGGGTGGGGTGCAGGATATAGGAAATGGGGAATGTACAGAAAGCCTTTCTTTCAGGAATAATTGCATTTTGTTGTTCTTGTTGAACTTCTGAAATAAACAAAAGCCCTTCTAATAAAGGAAAACCCATTGTGTTACTCAGATCCAAAATTTTCTACTGAAAGACTTATGTGTATAAAACCATTTGCTAAGTATTTAATGGTTTGACAATACTTTGCAAATATCAGATAATAAATTTAGGAAGGTAATGTTTCCTGAGAATAGTTAAGTGATTTATTTGGACTTCTAATTGTGATCACCTTTTTTCCTAGCTGGAATAAAAATGGAATAAAAATTATATATAAATAAGGATAAATGTTGAAAATGGGTAGATAATTGCCTTTGTATTCAGAGGAAGAGATAAAAACCTTGGAGTGATTTCTTTTTTCTTCAGCATTGTTTATGTTTGCCATTGTACATCTTCCATTCTGAAACAATAAAAAAGTACAAATTAATAAAAGGATTTTATCAAGAATGAATGAGAAATATATACTTATTCTTATGCAAAATAGTCAAAATACCCAGTAATGTTTTACCTCAAAGGAACATATATATTGTTTTGCAGAAGCATGCAACAGTTACTGGATTATCCAGAAGACGATGTTGAGGAAACATTTTGTCTTAATTTTACGGTAAGATGGAAGGACATAGGGTATCCTGATTATTCATCATCCCTTTTATT
The DNA here is from genome assembly GCF_037783145.1 of Equus przewalskii. Classification (NCBI taxonomy): domain Eukaryota; kingdom Metazoa; phylum Chordata; class Mammalia; order Perissodactyla; family Equidae; genus Equus; species Equus przewalskii. The sequence continues at coordinate 56,503,756 of NC_091831.1, read as the reverse complement.
TAACAGCTGTGCCTTATGGTTTTTCTTTATTTTGATGAATGGAATTCTTCAAGAACCCTGTAGCTAACATTTATTGAGCATTAACTATATACTAGTCACAGTACATGCATTATTTCATTTAATCCTCAACAATTCTATGAGATTGGTATTATTATCCTTATTTTACAGATGAAGAAAACTGAAAACAATCATCACATGTCAGAGCTAGTATTTATACCCAGCTCTGTGACTATCATTATGCTACAGATCTTTACAAATGCAAGCGGTCCTGTTTATTCAAGTGTTCATTTTTGAGTCTGCAATTACAAGAATATTTAGATAAGCATTGTTTATTGTAACATGAGAATATTAACTAATGAACTTACCACTTAGAAGATTAATTCCCATTCAGACATCCCTTTCTGTTTCACACTAACGTTCGTCCTTACCCATTTTGTCTTACTTACTGTTGAATGGCATACCACAGTGCAAATGCAAATACATTGGAATATTATTTGGAAAGTGAAATTGCAAATCTTGTAAAAGATGCAGAATTTTGTTAATTCAGTGAAAAAGATGTTAAATAACTCATCCAGTTACATGCAAACCATTGACAAATGAGGATCTGGCAGAAGTAGATTAGTTGACAAAGAAGAGAAAATCAGCAAGGGTTATGATAAGACATTTCAGAAGGGAATGATTTGAATATTATAAATTAGACTCTTGGGAAAATGGTCAAATCTTTGGTTTTCTTTCCTTCTGTTTTCTTTTTAAAAACTTTGTGTATTTGTTTTTTTCCCCCCAACAGTGCTCTTTATGATCTTGTGGTCAAAGCTGACAAAAAATACCATATTCTACTATCACACAGTTTGCCAAAAAACATTATGTGCCCCATCAAAAAAGTTTATCCATTATTTGATTATTTTAAGAATTGGCACATAGTACAGATATAAGAAAATTTGGTAGATTTAAGATGTAATAAATTATTTTTATTTTTTTCCAAGAAAAAAATCGATGTGGACTTTTACTATTTACTATGAAATTTTGGTTCCCCTTTTTAGTTGATTCACTTATAACCATATCAGTTACCTTTGAATCTTTATTGACTGAACTGAAACATTATGTTCCAAGCAGTTTAATTTCTAATTTATCAATCACCAAGTTTGCGAATGCTTAGTGTTTCTAAGAACTATGGTAATTCAGACATTCCTTCCCACTACCATTTCTTTCCCAGAGATTTTTAGTGGCTCTTTAATAGCTTTAGAATGGGCTTCAAAGACATTTGTAATCTGGCTTTCTTTCTAAATTTCATTGTATCCCTCCCTTCATACCAAGTTCTGTCATGTCACACAGTATTCTTTCACGTGACTTCCTGTTTTTTAGGGTCATACATTTTCATAACTTGATATTTACTCTCGAATCTATCCTTTTCTTCAGTCTATACGTGCTCAATTGGAAATCCCACCCCCTCTCAATCTTTTAGAGCACTTACTCATCCTTCTAGGTGCTTTTCAAATGATATTTCTTCCTCAAAGTCTTTTATACTTCCTCTGGTTAGAAGTAAGTTTCCTTTCCTCTGTGATCTGGTAGCATTTTGTTCATGTCTCTGTTATAGTGTTCATTTTATTATAATGAGTTGTTTCTCCTCCTTTACTAGATAGCAAATTCCAGAGCAGGGATTTATTAGTTTCTTGTTTTACCATCCCACTCCCACTATAGTGTTTTATAGATAGCAGGTATTAAAAAAGCAGTTTAATAAAAGAGGATAATATTCCAAAAAGAGAAAAGATGCAAAGGTGGGAGTGGTAATACTTATAGGAAAATCAGCAGACTAGTAAAGGAAATAAAAAGTTTCAAAATAACTGACTGTCTTTATAAACCAAATTAATGGTATAACTGGAAAAACCACCTGTGATCAAGAATGCAACAAGGCAGATATGAGGAATACAGGAGTAGCAGCTGTCACGTGGGAAGAATGCATAGCTGATCCAAGCTGAATGCATTCTGACACTTGGATTCTGTCACTTGTCCAAGGAAAACGTCCGTTCTACTGTTTTACTCCTGTAGTGACTGTTCTAAAGTTTTACACGTGATAAATACTTAGTTTCCTGTTTTTAAGTAACCTAACACTTAATTTGTAATTAGTCAAGGTAGGATTTCAAACTACTAGAGAGGATGAAAAATTTCTAGTTGTGGCTTTATGCAGAATTCATAAATAAGTTTATGCTAGCAAAATTTTACCTCACATTTATTAGTTCTTATATTTAATGAGAGAAAGGTGGACTATAATGATAGGTTATTAAAATAATCTAATAAGTTTTGAGTCTGACATTGACTTTTTTTAAAAATTTAAATTAATAGATCACAGTTGAAAACTTTGGTGCAACAGAAGTGAAAGAGCTGATTGTAAATGGTGCAGACACAGCTGTTAACAAACAAAATCGGTAAGTGAATTATAGCAGCATCAGTGACAGTAATAAGATTCAGTAGGCATTTTCTTCCGTATTTAGAAACATCACAACCGTAAGTTTTTACTCAGATAAAATGTACTTTTTGAATGGTTGGTTAGTGAGGAAATAATCTGCGTTTTGCTTCTAAAATCCTTTTGACATTAATAAAGGGATAAAAAGGTCATAAACAGCAAGAACAAAGAGAAGGGAGAGAAGACAACAGCAGATGTTTCTGAAAGCTAGAAAACAGTGCCAACCAAAGAAAGCTGCAACATAAGATTGACTGGGAGGAGCCAAGAAGGCAGCCAGTTCATATTGTAGAACAAAGGCTCAGGCATTGAGAATAAAAAAAAATATGTTAGAAAACATATGAGGTTTAGGGAAATACTAGAAACAGAAAGATTGGCTGTTGTAGGAAGCAGTTAGAAACCCATCTCCCTTAGCACACCAGTAGCCTGGCAACTTCCAGCCTGTGCAGAAGATTGGAAATTTACCTTCTGGGGAGATGGAACTAAAGGGACTGTGGATTTGAGGACAGTTAGGCACAGCTAGGGCAAGGGACTGAACTGAAAACAGGGAGATTAAATGAGAGTCTACAGCTCCCTCCTCCCAAGCTGTATATTGGAGGATTCTTCTCTGGGGAAACTGCCTAACTTTTAAATGTGAATGGATAGCCAAAGGTCAATAGACATTTAAGGAAAGACAAAAACAGTCAAAAAGAATGCCAAGGAAACAGAAATGATGCAGGATTAAGAACAAAACTTCAAAAGAAACTGAAATCATTATCTTCAAAATGATGAGTAGCATCCATCTGGATACTATTAAAACTTGAAAAAATTCATTGAAGGAAATGGAATGAATGAAATTTGTCAAAGAAATGATACCAAAAAACTTCCCAGAACTGAATGACATGCATTTTAAGGTTGAAAGCATGGGAAGTGAGAAAAAGATACATACCAAGGCAAAATACATGAAATTTCAAAATCCCAAAGAAAAAGGAACTATAAAACCTGCCAGGAAAAAAAAAAAAAAAAGCTGACCATATACAAAGAAATAAGAATCAGAATAACATCAGACTTCTAAAGAATGACACCGAAGCTAGATCAAAATTCTGGGAGAAAATGGTTTTTAACTTTGAATTGTATGTCGAGACTATGAAGTATTTGGGTGTATAAGAACATTTTCATGTATGCAGAGTCTCAGAGAATTTACTTCCAATACATTTTTCTCAGGAAGTTACTGGAGGATGTGTTCTACCAAAACAAAGAATTAAACCAAAAAAGAGGAAGACACAGGATTGAAAAAAATAGGAACCAATGTAGGAGAGAGGCAAAGAAGAGTCTTTCTACAGGAACAGCAGTGTGTAGAAGAGATAGAAAGAGCACCCAGTCTGGTTTAGATAAAGAGGATGGAGGGCTCCAGGAGGATTCTCTCCAGGAGAAAAATGCAACTGATGCTACCTAATATATTTAATGAATCTGGTGGAGATCGACATTTCTGTTGAAGTTAGGAATCAAGTAGCAAACTAAGGGAAACAAAAGTTCGTTTCTTTTTTCTTCAGAAGTTCTTTGTAAGGAAAAAAAGGTAACCATAGAATACTCTGTAGCTTAATTGTGAATAATATTTATAATCATAAAAATGTTAATGAATATTAAGCCAAAAATTGTTATAATGGGAGCATTAGGGGAGGCAAAGTGAGCATGGGGCAATTAAGTAAAAGGTACATCCTTGCCTTTCAGAGTAGCTATTCAGTTCATTAGATAATATTCAAAATTGAAAATCAGGGAATAACAATAGAAAACTGTTGTGGAAGTATGAAGGTAAATATCAGAAGGAATAGCAAAAAAGTTAACAAATAGTTACCTTCGAATAGCAGGAATTTCTGGTGAAAAAGTACAGGGCAGAACTTCTTTGTTCTCTTCTATTGGGTTACATAATTCTTTAGACAAAGCTAGCTTAATGGCTATTGCCAGGGACTTGATCCAAATGATTATAATCCTGATCTGCTATTGAGAAGCTGTGTAACTTTAGATAAATTAGTTGATGTCTCCATGCCTCAGTCTCCTTTTCTGTAAAACGGGATGATAAATTGTACCTGCTTCATGGGGTCATTTTGAGGATTAAATGAGGCAATTTTAAGATGCTTAGAATAGTACCTTGCACGTGAATGTGCTCAGTAAATGTTGGCTTTCAGGATTATTACTATTTGACATTTTACACTGTACATATGTCTTACTTTGATAAAAAATAAGCTGTTTTTCAAATAATGTGAAAAAATTTTAGGTCTTTCTAGCTAACCTTTTTTAAAAAAAATGTTGGTTTTAAAAGCCTTTGACTATGATTTAGATATTTTTCCTGCATTTAAAGTTTCTATTTGTGGACTAATTCCTTAAGTTTCTAAAAAATATTATTTTGCATAGATTATTTAGTTTAGAAATTATTTTAAAAATTTTGATCTTTGTACTACCAATCCTAGTTAGATAATGAAAGTGTTGAAAACAAAAATGTTAGCACATAAAACATTTCAGCCTTTTATGCTTAAGGAACTTAACTAGTATAGATAAATTTGACTTTCTAATTAGATTAATTATAAAATTATGCATTACAAAATTATTTATTTTTTCTCATCAGAGAAAATTATTATTTTTCTCATTAGCATATGCTATTGATTTTTCCTTAAGGCCTACCCAATTTTATATTTTACAGTAGCCTCCTTTAATCTTTTTTTTTCCTCTGTAAATTCAGTTTGGAGTTATTTTACAATTTGCTAAGACTGTCTGTAGATGACTAAATTTACCAATATTCCCCTTTGTAGAATCATTCATTTTAATTTGGAAGTCAAGAGTATAAAATACTGAAATCCTCTAGTGTCCATTCTCATTATTTGTTTGACCAGATAGCTGCATAAAGTGTTTGTGGCTAACAGAACAAATTGAATAATATTGTAGTTCTAATTACTGGGTAAAAGGGGCTTCCTTTTTTTCTTTACAGTTTCCTTTTATATTATAACAGACAGAAAAGCATCAGAAGTATTTGTGTGTATGTGTGTACATAGATATATACACATACATACATTTGGAAAGAAACTGCACTTGTACTCTTCAATGATTATCCTAAAAGAATGGTTAATACCTCACTTAGGTATTTAGTTTGTAAAATAAATTTTGTTTTAAAATTCCTAGAAACCCAAGGAAAAGCAGACTGTAGTCTGTCAAATAGTCTGAATCCCAAAGCTCTCATTTTTTCATCACCTAATATTTTTAACCGATCACTCTTTTTAGGGATGCATATGGAGTGCTGCATATAAATTCTCGATAATTTGTCAATAATTTTTTGATAGCCATTTGCATCATCATTCTTCCCGTTAGGAAATGACATTTCGCTTAGGAATAGCCTAAGAATGACTGTGAATGATAGATTAAGTCTACGTGCTTCATAGATATCCCAGATTTTTGTATAGAAAAAATAAACTGTACGTAAAGAGTCTCTATAAACTCTCCATAAAGACTTTGTCCTCTTTGAACCCTACTCATACTTTCTTAGTTTTGTAGATAAATAGCAAAAAGTACAGAAGTACTCAAAGTTTTAGTAAGACTGCAATATATATTCTCCAGAAAAATGACTTATATTCTGTACATGTGTGCTGTTTCATTTCTAGAAAGGAGTTTGTTGATGCTTATGTGGATTACATATTCAATAAATCAGTGGCTTCCTTGTTTGATGCTTTTCATGCCGGCTTTCATAAGGTCTGTGGAGGAAAAGTCCTTCAGCTCTTCCAGCCTAATGAACTACAAGCAATGGTTATTGGAAATACAAATTATGATTGGAAGGAACTGGAACAGGTAGGGGAAGACAACTCTATGATATTGTTTAAATGGAAAGGCAAAAGGAGAACGTGGCTTATTGATGAAAATCTTGCCCTCTAAGTTACTGTTTTCCATTTTACACTATTTATTACAGTTATTTTAATAGGAAAACACTGTACCCTTCTTCCTCAACAATGAATGAATTTTGATTGTGTATGAATTAGCATTTTTGTATATGTGGTATTGGTGGTTTTCATACAGAAATGTCCTCTATGACAGACTGGATAGAAGCCCCAGCTAAAAAACTGAATGGATTTTCATTCTGCCTTAATCCTAGGAAAACCATTATGAAAAGCACTGACAAAGCTGAAGATCTTTGTTTCTTCTTTTTCTCAATTAGTCTCAATTTAACGTTAGTCTCAATGTTAAATTTTTTAGCAGAGAATAAATAATACTCATGATCTTCGTTACTGGTGCCTTAACCAATAAAGGGAACTTTAGGGAGAAGACTGGAAATTTTTTAAACAACTTTTTTCTTTTCCTTCTTTTCTACACAGACAATTCTCAGACATTTCTTCAGATAAACATTTAATAAAAAGTACTAGGTTAGATCAGCTTTGAGAAAGATAATATGCAGGGTTGACCTGTAAGTTTTTCCATCTTTGTAATCTAGCAACCTTTGATAAAATTTTCGTATTAATAGTTTGATACTATGTACCTATTAAGTTAACTAACATAAAAAAATACAATACTAAGTCTAACAAGGATACAAAGCATTGGGAACTCTCATACATTGCTGGTGGGAATACAAATGGTATAGCCACTTTAGAAACAGTTTGGCGTTTTCTTATAAAGACACACTTGCTACATGACCTAGCAGTTCCAGTCCTAGGTATTAAGTTATGTTCACACAAAAATCTGTAAACAGGGAGGGAATAGGGAGTTACTGTTTAATGGGTATATAGTTTCAGTTTTGCAAGATGAAAAGAGGTGGATTCTGGTGATGGTTGCATAACAGTGTGAATGTACTTAATGCCCCCAAACTGTACAGTTAAAAAGGGTTAAGATGGTAAACATTGTTATGTGTATTTTACCACAGTTTTTTTTTAATTATGTTTTTTAAAAATCTGCAAACAAGTCAAAAACTGGAAACAACCCAGATTTCCTTCAGTGGGTGAATGGATAAACCAACTATGGTACATCCATACCGTAAAATACTACTGAGCAATAAAAAGGAATGCACTGTTGATCCATGCAACAACTGGGATGACTCTCAGAGTCCTTATGCTGAGTGAAAGAAGCCAGTCTCAAAGGATTACACACCATATGATTCCATTTATATGACACTCTCGAAAAGACAGAACTATGGTGAACAGGGGCTAGGCATGGAGGGAGTATGACTGCAGAGGGATAGCACAAGAGAGTTCTTTGGGGTGATGGAACTGTTCAGTATCCTGATCGTGGTGATGGTTACATGAATCCATACGTGTGCTTAAAACTCATAGAACTATACACACATGAGAGAAATCCAGTTTTACTCTGTAATAATTTAGGAAATTATTAAATTAAAAAATAATTAGAACTTCTCGATAAACTAACACATGGACAAAGAGAACAGCTTAGTGGTTACCAGACCGGAAAAGGGTTGTGGGGTGGGCAAAAGGGATGAAGGGACACATTTATATGGTGATGGACAAGTAAGAATGTACAATGGAAAAAAATTCACAATGTTATAAACTATTATGACCTCAATAAAAAAAAACAATTAGTACTTCTGGTTAAGTGTAGTGAAATAAGCACACATTTATCTCTGCTCCCTACCCAGATCTCACTAGAACAATAAAGGAATAAAAATAGGACTACATAGACAAAAAATATATAAAAATACAGTGAACAAGAGAAAAAAATAGTTTTGGAAGATAGAAAATAGGTAGATGAGTTGATGAGAGTCTTAGAGCAAAGAAAATTGAATTCTGAGCCTCCAGAGAGAGAGGATTGTCAAGAGGCAACCTGTTTCACACCCTGGAAGCTCTGAAAGGCTCAGGAATGGGTACACTGTGTTACTGTAATGGCAGGGATGCGGGGGTGGCTGAAAGCAGTAGAATTACTTTAAAGCTAATTTAATGAATTATTAGACCCTTCATGTCCCCTCTCCTACCCAGCAAACAGCAACTCTGGAGAGAGGCTTTAGAATCTGAGAGACCAGGTGGAACTGAGGATGGCACTCAGAAAGCTGGTAGTGAGGCTTAAATCTAGGAAGGAGACTGAAGATTTCTTCTTTTGGGTAAACTGATCTGCTGAAAAGAAGAAAGCTGTACTAACTTTAAGGAGACGCCAGTGGAAATGGACCCCACCTCTAATCACCCTAAAATAGAGACAGTATAATGACCTCTCATCACACTTTAGATCCTAGACAATTTATCCTTCTTGCCTGATCTCCTCTCATTCTTCCTTTCACTTACTCTGCTTCAGCCTTATTGGCCTCTTTGCTGAGCTTCAAACCCTCCAGGAACACTCCAGTCTTGAAGCCTTTCTATTTCCTGTTCCCCTGTACCTGGAATTCTCTTCATCTTGTTAATTCCAAATGGCTCTTGCTCTTGCTTCACATCTTTATACCCTCTCAGAGACCGTCACTGGATAACTTGTCCAAAATTGAATGTATGTGCACGTACACACACATACCCTGTCTCCCTGCCCTGCTTTATTTTTCTTCTTTGACTTTGACTTAAGATAAATTTTACTTTATTGTCTTTACTGTGCTGCTCCTTTCCCTTCACTACAATGTAAGCATCATGAAGGGAGAATTTTTGTCTCTGTTCACTGCTGTATTCCTAAAGCCTGGAAGAGCACTCAGTAAGTACTGAAAACCTTGCCTGAAGATATAATTGATAGAAGTATTCATTCTGTAAGACAGGACATTTTTTAGTGTATTTTGGTGTATTTATACTTAATGTACTTTGATTTCTTCCATTGTAGATCTGATTCATTATACTTTCAATGATTATGATTTGTGACTTTAAATGCTCTTTCTTCATCAGGACTGTGTACACATTTCCCCAGAACCATCTAGAGGTTAAAAAAAAAGGCAAAAAGAAAAAATTTTAGCCACCCTTCTTTGATTCCCCACTAACATGCTCAGAGACTAATTCAAACAAGTTAATACATTAACTGATCACTAGAATTCAAGCAATTTTCTCAAAACTTGGTTGGCAGATTGATAGCAAATATTTTGTAGATTTCAGAGTTCAGTCATTGAGATAATCATGGCTGCAAATAGAGCCCAGAATTCAAGAAGCCCACCAGCAAGTATTTCTTGAGCCCCTACCGGATGCCTAATACCGTGCAAGAGATTAGGGAGCCAGCAGTAAATAAGATTGATACATGGTCTTTGCCTTCTAATAAGGAAGCTAGACATTAAATAATTGGACTGTGATTAATAGTAAGGAAGAGAATTTCATGAAAGGTATGTAAGGAGGAGCCTAACCTAGGACACAAATCTGGGAGAGCCTCTCATTAGGAGCTAATCTCCATGAGGTAGGTAAGGACTCTGTTCACTGCAGTTTTCCCAGGACCCCAAACTTCGACTGAACTCATTATGTATTTGTTGAATAAATTAGGTGACATTTAGTCTGAGCCCTAAAGGATAAATAGGGATTAGCCTGATGAACAAAGAAGGAAGGAGGATGTGTCTAAGGTTCTGGGCTGAAGGAACAGTGTGTCCAAAGGATGTTGGAAGATTCTTGCTGTCTTAACTAAAATTTATGGCCAGCTGTGTGGCTGGATTTTAAGGAACACCTCATAGTGTAGACTTATTCCCTCTCTCCTCTCTACCCCCCTTTTCTCTCAGAGCTAATATTTTTTAAAGGGGAAGTATATTACCCCAAAACTTAGTGGCTTAAAAATACCAGTGAACATTTATTATCTCACACAGTTTCTGTTGGTCAGGAATTTAGGAGTGGCTTAGCTGGGTGGTTTTAGCTCAGGGGTCTTCCATGAGGTTGCATCAAAATGTTGACTGGTGCGTTAGTCATTTGAAGGCTTGTTTAAGGATGGAGATGACTCACTACATGGCTGTTGGCCAAAGACCTCAGTATTTCACCAGGAGGACCTCTTTAAAGGGCTGTGTGAGTGCCTTCATGAAATGGCAGCTGGTTCCCCCCAGAGTGAGTGATCAAAAAAAGGCTAAAGCCACAAAGTTTTTTATGATCTAAACTTGGAAGTCATGTATTTCTCATATCTACAATATCCTAATGATTACAGAGGTGAAGCCTCTTCATTGTGGGAGGGGAGTGCACAAGGGCGTGAATAACAGGAAGCATAGGTCCTTGGGGGCCATCTTAGAAACTCACAACCATAGAAAATGAGTGGTATTGCATTTGTACCATTTTTTTTAGGAGAATATAGAATGTAAAATAATTTGACTTCTGTTCATGAATATAGGAAAAGAAAATTTTGTAATTATCATAGATTAATTCCATTTTGAACTTTAATAATCCATTAACATTTTAGTAATGCTAGTTTATCCTTTAGACATTTACTTTTGAAGATGATATTACAATCTTGTCATTTCTTTGGAGTAGTGAGGACACATTTCTGTTGATTCATACTTATTTTCTTTCCTTTCCCCTGGATCTAATAGTTTCAAATTGTATGCCCAGGACATAGGTAATCAGCTGAATCACATGAGTTTCAAACTCCTGGACAGTGTTAGTTTTGCATTCTAATAAGGAAGCCAGTTTGTCAGATTCAAGGCAAAACTAATAACCCTTAATATTAATAAAAGGTTATGTTGTTTTTAGAATACAGAATACAAAGGGGAGTACTGGGCAGAACATCCTACAATAAAAATTTTTTGGGAAGTATTTCATGAATTACCATTGGAAAAGAAAAAACAATTTCTGTGTAAGTATTCCTAACTGGTTCTATCTTTTATGACAACAGAATCTAATTATTAAACTTATTCTCAAGGGAGATTGGTTCACTTTGGTGGATAAGGTTTTTTTCTTATAGTATTCTATGGTCTTGTTTTTAATTTTCAATTGGAATAATTTTTAAAATGTGCATTCTTTATTACATGTTTTCTTATTTTTTTTTTTCTGAGGAAGATTCACCCTGAGCTAACATCCATGCCAGTAATTTTCTATTTTTCAGTATGTGGGCCACCAGCACAGCATGGCCACTAACAGAGCAGTGTAGGTCCGTGCCTGGGAACCGAACCTGGGCTGCTGAAATGGAGCAGGCTGAACTTAACCAGTAGGCCACCAGAGCTGACCAGTGTTTTTTTTGAAAGCTAAATACCATTTGCCTCCAAGACAGAATTGATTCTTTCAAATGAAAACAAACTATAACACTGATTACAATAAACTAGGATTGTAATTCCTTTTAGAATTTCTAAGATCTCTGGAGTATAGCTCTTTTCTGTGTTGTCTTCATTTTTTTTTCTCTTTGGCTCTGCACCAAAACTTTGAGAATTTCTGTAGAAAATAGAATTTTTCTTTTCCAAGACTTAGTTTTCTTTTTTTGACCTAATCTCTGTCTTTCATCTGTTAAAATCTGTATTCTAATTGAAATTTTATTGATTTTTTAAATAAAGTCAGAATTTATGTATCTAAATCAGTGACATTCTCCTTGATATTCCTGCTGTTTGCCAAGAATTTATTTTTTCTCCCCAAAGCTGCAGCACATAGTTATATATGCTAGTCGTAAGTCATTCTGCTTCTTCTATGTGGGATTCTGCCAAAGCATGGCTTGACAAGCAGTGTGTAGGTCCGTGCCCAAGACTGCTGGGCCGCCGAAGCAGAGCATGTGAACTTAACCAGTTGGTCATGGGGCCAGCCCCCTGCTAACAATATTTTTGTCAGTCTCTTTTTAATAATTGAAATGAGAATCTTGGTTAAATATCATAAATATGACAAGTCATTCTTAAGTGACTTGTTTTGGCTTCCCATTATAAATTTTTGTTTAAGAATGACAGAAACAAAACAAATAGAAAAAAGAATCACAGCAAAACTTCATTTTGTATTTGATTCATGAACTAGTTCTAAATGGCTTTTCCCAAAAGAAGGACTCCCAGAATGTTTTTGTCAGGGACAATAGTGAGTCATTCATCAAAAATTAAGTATCTCCTGTGTGCTAATATTAAGATTACGCCTTTAAAGAAAAAATATTTTGTGGATGTATAGTGTGTCTCAAAAATTGTGCTTCCACAAATTCTAGAGATAGCCTTCCATATTAGAGCAAATGTTAATGTAAAGCTTTGCTATAGTGACTGTGCTAAATAACTTGATACTCTATACTGTTGTTTTGATAAAAGTGGTTGGCTGAATGATTTTTTCTTGGCAGTATTTTTGACAGGTAGTGATCGCATTCCTATTCTTGGTATGAAGAGTCTAAAACTAGCCATCCAGTCCACAGGAGGTGGTGAGGAATATCTCCCAGTTTCCCATACCTGTTTTAATCTTCTGGATCTTCCAAAATATACAGAAAAAGAAACTCTACGCTCTAAACTGATCCAAGCTATTGATCACAATGAAGGCTTCAGTTTAATATAACTTTGGAGTTGTAACTATTCAGTTTACTGCAAAAGCATTAAACTAATTATTTGTGTTTTTCTTGTGGTGATGAATTCAGCAAGGTGACAGAGGTACTATTATAATTCTTACTTGCAAAATGTTCAATGCTATGAGTATTGATGAAAGCCAAAAAATATTAAAGGAAAATGAACAAACTGTGTTAATGTTAAAATTATTGTACAGACCATGGATTTTTTTTTTGCCTTCTTCCAATAAACATACAAGTATTGTGAATACATTGAAGTTTTACTAACATGAATTTTAAGAGTTTGCATATTTCATAAATGATCTGGTGTGTGAGTGCATGGAAGTGTTGCTTAATTTTTCTTCAATCACTGGGTGAAAAACCTTTAACTTTGGCCTGCAGTAGTCATTTGATTATTTTTTCATTTTGAAAATAATGTTAAGTTTTGTAATAAAATAGTTATGTTCTGATACCAGTACAGTTTCTATGGTTGTAATTGAACTGACTTTTAAGGATTAAAAATTATGATTTAAATCTTATTTTGAAAATCTATAAAAGTAAAAAATTAGCATGGTGAAAACACAATCTTTGCTTTTTTGCTAGAATAAATGTCCTTGTGCAAATCTCAATTACTGATAGGAGTTATCTAAATAACTTGTAGTTCTTTTGTTTTGTGAATCTTGAGATGCTACTGATAAATGGGAGGTTATCATAAAGCATAATATTTAGTAATGGAATAACTTTGTTCTGCAGTTGCCAGGAATAGAAACATTGGCTACTATGAGAAGCTATTACTGGGTTCTAGCTTTCAAAACTATTAATGCTGCAGATTGGTATTTAGTGAGAATTTTCAGTGCTTTAGAACTATTTCCTTGAATTTTAAGAAACAAATCTTAACAGTTTTATGGTGCTGATGCTTAGTTATCTCCTGTCATTAAATTGTAACAGTAAGTTCATGCAACACACGTGACTTTCTGCTATAATGCAAATATTTATTTTTTAAATTTATAAAAAAATGCCGTGAAAACTGTTTAAATAATAAAGATTTATTGGTTTAATATTTAAACTTTTAGTCATTCTCATATAAGATTCAGAGTTCTTCAGAGAATAATGTGTCAGGAAGGTCTCTTAAATTTTGGATTGTTGTTCCCATTCCCATACAAATTTGTCTATTTAATAGAGGTCCTCAAGTCTATCTGTAATTCCAAAATCCAAGATAACTATTAAAAAAACTTACGTATCTCATTTTGCAGCAAAACCTGATCTGAATTGTTGAGGTTACATGTATGTATGGTATTAAATAGGACTAAATTCGACTGTCTGTACATTTTACTGTGGCAGTGTTAATGTGCTTGATTACATACTGTGTTTGATCTAGGTGCTGCCTCAGACCCCTGTGGCATATACATAATAGATGTGCTTTAAAAATTCTTTAACGTTCCTAATTCCAAAATGCAAATAAGCCCAAGGTTTTGGAGAAGATATTGTAGACCTGTACTTTTCAGTAGTTTTAACTTAAAAACTTCTATTGGGCTATAGGTAACTTTCTATAGATAGAAGCTCTAAAATAGTATTCTCACCTAAGGTAATTTTCTTCAAAGTAGCATTCTTCCCTACAAAAATTCTTGCATATACTTGATATCAGACTGCTTCCCTGTATATCCATTCCTTGGGGGTAGTGATTGTTCACATCGAAAACATGTAGATGTGTCAGATGCTTTCTTTTCTTCAGTAACCTCTGTATGCTATGAAGCTGATCTGTGAAATAGCAGCCACTTTGGATTAATACAGATGGAAGTGAGTTGAACAAATATTTTAACAAGGACCTGGCATCTTATCTGGGAGCACAACAGTACAATGCTTAATTTGGGTAAGTCTGATACTCTTTTCTTCTCTCTGACATACAGTAGCATTAACAGCAAGGAGATTCATAGTAGAAAGTTAAAATACCACTGAAGATTTTTCAAATTGCCCTGTGCCTTTTTGAAAAATATCTTGAGCTTTGTAGAGTAGAAAAGTAGGCAAAATACTGAGTTGAGTAAATCATAAGGACCTTGATTGTTGAGTTGGCTAAACTTGAAAATATTGGGCTTCCACTCCACACAGATCTATTTGTAAGCGCAATCGTGTTTGCAGCTCACCTGTCTTAATTCAGTAGTGATTTTAACCAACGGCTGTTGTTCAGACTGATTGAGAAAGCAGAACCAAGATACGCCTTTAAGTTGGCATGAAATAAAACCAGAATGATTTGTAAAACACACCTAAATTAAGAGTCCCTGTCTTCTCATAGAGTCCACTCATAAAGACCATTCATTAGAGCTAATTTCTACTAATAGATTTTTGGTGTTTCTTACAGATGAGTTTTACTGCATTTAGTTCAACAAAAAAATCCTAAATCAAAGTGCCATATGCCTAGGGCAGTGTTGCCCTAGAAAAGGTAAGGTGAGCTCACTGAAAACAAGCGCAGATGGTACTGTTCTCAGTCTCTTCCCACTCCCCAAC
This sequence comes from Equus przewalskii, assembly GCF_037783145.1. Classification (NCBI taxonomy): domain Eukaryota; kingdom Metazoa; phylum Chordata; class Mammalia; order Perissodactyla; family Equidae; genus Equus; species Equus przewalskii. The sequence continues at coordinate 56,488,482 of NC_091831.1, read as the reverse complement.
CTCTTTTGCACTTTGGCCATCCAAACTCCTTATGGTAGTTTTGTCACCCTATTTCAGTAGCTCCCCACCCTTGCCAGTGTTTACTATTTGATGAACTATTCCTAGAGATAAATTCGGAATAGTCTGTTTTATCTAAGTCTACCCTCCCTTTTAGGCCAGCTCCTAGGAATGGTGTTAAGTGCAGAAGGGAACTCCCCTCTTCCTTTCCTTTCTCAGCCCTTGCTATATTTTTGAATCACCTGAGGGCATTTTTTTAATACTATGCACAGGCCCCCCCTTATGCCGATTAAATCTCTATCTCTAAGAGGTGATGCTCAGGTTAGATATACTTTAAAAAAACTCCCAGGTGATTTTTAATAGTCCCAGTTGATGGCCCCTCAAAAGTGGGTAGAGGTCATTAGACCATTTCTCCTTATTTCTGCTAGCATCCTACGATTGAGTTTAAGGCTTAGATTTATCTATAAGGAGAAGAGAGGTTTTGCTGTACCAACTGCTACAACTAGCACTGTCAGTGTTTGGTTAAGTACCATTGTAGTTAGTTATAAGTGGAAGACATGTAGTACAACAAAGCATCTAATATAACCCTCAAAGCTATAGACAGTTCTACAAGATTTTAAAATCTCATACCTTAAACAATGTAAGTTAACAGAAAAAAGTCAAATGACAATTTTAATAGACTTTAAAACAGTGTACAAGTATAAAACACTGGTTTTGTATTTCAAAAGTTGGAGGAAGATATCCAGTCATTAAACAGTCTACAAAACATATGCCAGTAAGATTACATAAAAGACTATGTACAATATAAAAAGAGCTGAAAACAGTCTTCACTGTAAAAATAATTTAAAACAAATTCTTCAATTTAAAATATCATCTATAGCACAAACACACATCATGCAAATGGTAAACTAAATATACTGCATTCTTTAGTGTAGCCGAATAAATTCAGATTGAGACATCTTTTACGGTAGAGAAATGTCCATTCAATAAAATTTTTTTCTCTGGCAGTAATGGTCCTGGCTGGGTATTTTATCCTTAAAGAACAGCTATGTTTCAAACTTTTTATTTAATTGTAATAAATACTAAACATAGGAATACTTTGTAATTTGGGAGTAATGCTGGGTAAAGGTCTGGAAAAGAAATGCTTACTGTGCAATTTTATAAAGTATGAACTTTTCTGAAAGGCTAGAAGCTTCCACAGTTGAGAAAGTTGATCTCTAGTTTTAAGGCAGGCTAAGCTTTTAAATAAAGACAGACACGTTATAGGAACTAGGTTCATTCATTAACTGTTCTGCTGTTACAAGCTACATCATGTTCATCTCCATAATACTAGGCTAACAGTTTGGTGTTTATTACACCAAATCCTCCCAACAGGAGACATGTACTTACTGGCTGAGTTATAATTGACATCTTATTACTTTGGAACTGTATAATCAGGGGCCTGTTGCTCTCGTCATTAATGGAAAAGAAAAGCAGCAGTCCAAAATATTACACTCTCCCCAGTTGAAGTACCATTATTATAGATTCATAAAGACTTTGCATATTCACACCTTGGCAGTTTAATACTTGTGGGAAAGGATCAGTGCATGCTCTACCACAGTGACAGGTATTTAAACAATGGCAAATATTCTCAAATTAAGGGGACCCAGACAGGCACTATTGTTTCTAAAGCAACTGAAACGTTTCCAAAGCATTTATTTGTTTTTCAGGTTAGTTTTATGAGCCAATATAGACATTACTACATGTCCACAGGAAGTACAAAAGCCATCTTCATTTGAACAATACAATATTCCTGAAACTCTTAGCACCAAGTCTTACTTTAAAAAGCTAAGACAACTGAGTGCTCTCCCACATAGTGTTGACTTCCCTCTACTCACATTGCATGTCATGAGATTTTTAAAAAGTTAGCTGCCACAAGTTTTTGAAAATGCCAGTGTTTAAAAATAGGTAATTGTGCTAATAAAGAATCAAAAGTTTAGCAGAACAGAGATTGGAGGGTTACAAAGAAAAGTGTGAAAATACCATTCTTTGGTCTAGATAAGCTGTTCCCTTTACATTAATTTAACATTCCAATGGCTTTTTTGAAAACTTTAAAATGTTGAAACTTCACTAGGCAAAAACAAAATTATATATACAGATGGATGTATCATACAAATGAACTTTTAAAAGAAAGTCTTGACCAACAGCTGATTAAAGATACTTAGTACCTTTCTTTTAAAAAAAGTTAGTGTTGAGTGTACAAGTACAGAAATAAGGAAGTTAAAAATTACGCATGAAAAAAACAATCTAGTTTACCAGCCTATAAATATTACACCTTTCTGGTTTCCTTGCTCTATTGAGTTCACAAGTAAACATTCATTTTGACATGCTAAAAGTTCCTAATGCTGGTGGAACAATTCCTGTACCTGGACAATTATTACATTATGATTTGTTTGATGAATAGTTAATGTCCGTTGCTTCCTGTTTCGTGGATATAGTTTCATTAACTGCCTCTTGATCACTTCCATCAGCTCTAAATCCAGTTCCTCCAGCTCTCTCATTAACATCAGCATCATCTTCCAAACCATTGTAGAATTCTTCAATCTCACTTTCATCCTCCATGGGTTCTTCTAAACTTGGACTCTGGCATGTTCCACTATCACTATTACTGCCACAAGAGCTAGAGGATAAGACATCTTCTTCAGAGTCTGAATATACCTCAGCGCCATGGAAAATGTAACGATTTGGTGGTAAAAACAGATACTGATTACCTGAAATACAGTAAGAAATGAGAAGTAAGTTATTTCTAGTTTTTTAAGACTAACTTGGTCTCACTGGGCAGTCTGGAGTAACTGTAGGTTCCAGCTCTGCCTCTTGCCTAAGTATCATTACTAGAGGCTATTTCTAGTGTTTTTAAAAAACAAGCTATCAACTAAGTGCTGGGTGCAAATCTTAGTTCTGCCACTCACCAGTTTTGTAAATTAGGGTGGTTATCTCTCTTTGCCTCAATTTTTCTCACCTAGAAAATGAAGTAATTTTCACAACCCTATGAAGTTAGTGTGAAAAAATGCAAAGAATCATGTTGAATAAAGGTTACTTAACGAACTCCTTTGAACAGATTTGATGAGATGAAGTATCCACAGCTCAGCCTGCATTAGATAAGGTATATTCAATGAACATGAATTGGCTTATCTAAAGCACATACTATGCTTTCAAAAGCATCCTCATTAAATATTTTCACTTCACTTTGCCTGCCTATTATAACCTAAAATTAAAATAGTTTGTCAATAACGGCTTCACCACCTATTCAAAGTGTAGTCTGTACACAGTAGCATCACCTGAGTGTTTGTTATAAATTTATATTCTTGGGCCCCACCACCCATCTACTGAATCAGAATCTATTTTTACAAGAGTCTTATACACACTGAAGTGTGAGAAGCACTGATCTAGCATTGGACTTGAACTTCAACCCTCTCCCTAACTTGCATTCACAGTATAAGATTTGACTTGTGATAGTAAGGAGAGTTCCCTCCCTCTCTCCCCTAAGCTATGGCCCCCAGGTCAAGAGCACCTTCTCTAAGATGTTCCACTCTTAAAAGCATCGGTTTGAAGGGCTGGCCCCATGGTGTAGTGGTTAAGTTCACACACACTGCTTCGGCAGCCCGGGGTTCATGGGTATGCATCCTGGGCATGGACCTACGCACAACTCATCAAGCCATGCTGAGGCAGCATCCCACATATGAAATAGAGGAAGCTTGGCACAGATGTTAGCTCAGGGACAATCTTCCTCACCAAAAACAAAAAACGAGAAGAAAGAAAATCTATCAGTTTGAGTCCAGGAATACTAATAAAGTTCTTAAAAATCACAATGTAAACAAAAGAAGCTAAATTAAATTTGACCAAGCTGAGACTTTTAAGAGAATGGGTGGGAACCCTAAACATTAATGATGAAATGTTTTCTACACTGAAATTCACAAGAACAAGTAACTTCTAACTTAAGTCTGTTTTCACATGTAATGACAGATTCACAAAAGCCCAACTACTACACACTTGATCTGGAGTACATGCCATCTACCAAGCCGACCTAAGTTTCTCTTCAAAATAGCTTTCAAACTTTATTATCCCCATCAAGACCCAGTTTTCTGGTCTGAAACAACCTAATATATGTGACAATTCTGATCTGAACCCACAAAACTGATTAATCCACTCACAGATCACAAATTGCAGTGTGAAAACCACTTACTTCCTTCTTTTTCAAGAGAATACATAATATTCTTCAGTTTTCTAAGCCACAACTATTAATTTTCATGATCAGAGGAGGGTGTCAAGTACTTGTATTCTACCTGCTAACAGAAAATAGGGCCATCTCCTTTGAATCACACCCGCTTAGTCTTTTAAGGAGTCCCAACACAGGTTGTCTTCCACTTTTCTTTCTATAGTTTTGGCCCATCTTCTAAAAAATGCTTTGTTCTGCTCTGGCCCCCCCGAAGAACTGAATAATCTATTTCTCAGCCCAAATACCCTACACATGTCTAGTTTTGCCCCTTTCTTGGCAACCATCAAGACAGATTCAAAGCTTACCTCATATATGCTCCCACTTCCTTTTGCCTTGACCTCACAACAGAAATAGTGGCAAAATAAAATGAGTAAAGCCTAGTGGTCATTTGGTTTTAACAGCTACAATTTTATACCCTACGTCAGTTTTCTTTTTAAATTCTCACAATGCTATCAAGTATGTGCTATTTTCTTCCCATTTTACAGATTGGATTAAGAAACAGAGATTAAATGACTACCCAAGGTAGATCTGAGACAGCTCAGGTCTAATTCCAAAGCCTGCACCTTTAAGGCCTAAATGAGTAGAGTAAAACCAAAGTATAATACCAAAGAGACTGCTCCATGTTTAATTTTCGTTTCCTGGGGCAAAGAGTTCTTTGTGTGTGACCCATCTGTCAAAAAGATATTCAAAGAAAATCCCCAGTGCAAAAAGTCTTCCAGTGCATACAGAGACCTTGTATATGGTAGAAACTTGTAGGGGCCAGCCCCGGTGGCCTAGTGGTTAAAGTTCAGCACACTCTGCTTTGGTAGCCTGGGTTCGGTTCCCAGGAGCAGACCTACACTGCTCTGTTAGCAGCTGCGCTTCTGCTGGCGGCCCACATACTTAGAAAGAGATAGAGGAGGGTTGGCATGAATGTTAGCTTGGTCAAATCCTACTCAGCCAAAAAAAAAACCCATATTACCTGACTAAATCAGTAACAATTTTTCTACTTCTGACTTGCCACATTTGCAAACATAAGCATTCTAATGCCTTTTCTAGTTTCCCCTGGGAAGACTTCCCCTACTTTTAACTCTCTACTTATTGTTCAAAACCAAAGTCAGGAGTTAGATTTTCTGGAAAGCCTTCTATACCTAAACCCCTCCAAGTAGCCTCTACCTTTTTTTAACATCACCTATTTTTTAATCACCTATTTTTATAATTATACACAAAACATCAGTAGTTTGTTGTCTCTCCAGAACTTGCTACAATGCTTACTATGGAAAAGGCCCAAAGGCTTATTCGACTGAACTAAAATTCATTTACAGCACATGCTTAGAACTTGTCTAAATTTGTCAGTTTTCACCCTGGATGGTAAATGGAGTGGGACTTAATGTTTAAGTCATACAAGACTGTTGCTTCTTAGTTAAAGAGCGCATGTTTTTTATTTTGATTAAATTAAAATTTTTTGCCAAAAATGCTGCTTGGACTTAAACACTGATTTCCAAAAAAGTGATTTCATCTATGTTAATTTAATACTAATTGGTAAAGACTTCCCATATGTCAAAACAGGGTAGATGCTATTCCTAATATTCAGTGGAGAGGAATCGGAGATTTTCTAGATCTGAGATAACACAGCACAATGGTTAAGAGGATACGCTCTGAGGATAGACAGGAATCCAATCTGGCTCTTCCGTGTCCCAGGTGTTACTTTGCATGGGATACTTAACCTCTACTGTACTCAGTTTTCTCACCTGTAGCAGAGTAGTAGTAATAGTTCCTAACTCATGAGATTAAAATCAGATAATGTGTATAAAACAGCTGACCCACAGTAAGCACCCAATTCTCAGGCATCATTTCTACCCGCTAAAGCTCTCACCAGACAACAGCATAGCTCTCAATATTTCTGTTTTCTTTTCAATTTAGTGCTTATTCTCTAGAAAAACACAAGGTATAGGGCACACTTTATAAATTAAACACTATTTCTCCCCCATACTATGTAAGATACCAGTGTTTATCGTTCTCTAGCTTAAATTCTCAACGTTATAGTTTCTCTAAACACAATCAACTGTTACATTCAGCTGCATAAAGCTACCCTGTCAACTAACCTGCCAAAATTGCTCATTTCTTGGAAATATCTTGTTACAATAATTATGCCTTTAAAATGGCTCAACAGCCTTTCTTACCATCAAGCCGTTTACTAATCTGCTCCTTTGCGAGTCTAGCTGGCCAGCACTTTCTTACTGCTTCAGCAACTGAAGTTCTTTCATTTTTCTCCCCAGTATCAGAGCCAACATTCTTCAAATACGGACTTCCCAACCGTTCAGTAACACTTTGAAAGCTCCTAGTAGATGTCTGTACTTCCTGTGATTTTTCTTCCATACAATCTTTTGATTTGGACACATCTGGATCATCAACATTACTCTTTGTTGCTTGGTCTAAAAGTGTGACAATCACGGACGAATCTGGTGGTGAAGTTCTTTCTGGTGAACTTGAGTCTTCTGAAATATTAAGAGGTGTGGGTGGCAATTCTGACAAATGAGCCAACTCTCTTTGTGTTCGTGGAGGTTTTTCAGTAATTTCTGAAAGCTTTATAGGGTTGCAGCAAAGTTTGGCATATTCACCACCTAACCTATGACACAATTCATTAATTATGACATCACAGTCTCCAAGAAGCTCTACATCAAAATGCAGATGAGGCAAAGGTTCCCTATTAATTAATATCTGAGGCACTTCATGGGGTATGGAACCTAAAAATAGGGCAAAAAATAAAAGAAAAAGGGAAGGGAAGTAAGCTAATAAAACCACAACAAACACACTATGCAAAAGTCTAATATGCTCCTCATACCAAAAAAGAAACCCACCACTAATACTTAACCAAGCCATTACATTTCATCAAGCTAGGGAGTAAAAAGATGAGCAGCTAAGCATCTTTTGTAAAATTTCAGGTTCTGCTCCTGTCACCTGGTTACTCCTGAGCAATCTTTTCAGACTTTTCCATTCTGTACCTCAATTTCCTTGTCTGTCTATTGGGGATAACAACAGTATTTGTCCACCAGGTTGCAGTGCAGATCAAATGAATCAAAATATGTCAAATGCAGAGAAGAGTTCTTGACACATAGTGAGTTATTCTACTGAAATAGCTCCTGATAAAGAGAGTGAAAATTCATACAAGTCTATTCTCCACTATTATATACTTGTTTACATTTTTTAAAAATTACCTCTGCCTATCCCCAACACACTATTATACTACCCCACAAAAAGCTCTTAAGAATTTCTCTGCCTTGGGGCCAGCCCTGTGGCTTAGTGGTTAAGTTCGGTGTGCTCAACTTTGGTGGCCCAGGTTCAGTTCCCAAGCACAGACTCATGCCACTTGTTGGCAGCCACGCTGTGGCAGTGACCCACATATAAAATAGAGGAAGACTGGCACAGATGTTAGCTCAGGGTGAATCTTCCTCAGCAAAAAGAAAAAAAAAGAAAAAATTTCTGTGCCATACCTCTAAAGAGAAAAAAATAACTCAAAAATAAAGGAGCTTATACAGTAGGTTTTCATGTTTTGTTTAATTACAAATTGTCCCATATTCTCCTTTAATAGAATTTCACAGCTATTTAGGATTAAACTGCTAAAGCCACCATATATGGGATAAGGAAAAGATGCATAATTGGAGATTTTAACTCCATTTTTCTTCCAACTATTTACTCTGGCTGCCTATTTGATTGCTGCTGTAGGGGTCTAATTTCATTCTCTGGTTAAGGGTTTGATATTCTCTCCTGTCCTCCTTCCCTCACTTTTTAGGGCACACTTGAAGCTACTGAATGAGTCCCTCTATCTTCCTCTCTCTTGCTTCCTCACTAGAGGGAGAAAAAAGGTAGTATGAGAGCATGTATTACAGAAATATTCCTAAGAAGAGTAATAGGGACTTAAATTGTATTTGAGCATTTTTATACACACAAACACCCTCTGGGTAAAGCAGATCCACATACAATAATTATGACAAGGCAGGACTGTTATTCTTAGAAAAACAATTATTTTGAACCCCAAAATTCTATCTTAATGAGTACATTACACTTCCACCAAGCTATACATTTGAACTTACTGAACCTGAAATCAATTAAATTTGAAAGATCAACAACTATAATCAAATAAAGATAAAAAATACATAGATTAAGGGCTGTCTCCTAGGTGTATGTAAAGTAACTCCTGCCACATTAAAAAAACATTCTGTTGAAAAATTTAAGTTGAACTGTTGCCCTTTGTCTTAATTTTTCATATACATTAGAATTTGACATTACTTCTGTTTTGACAGCCCTCTCCCTCCACCAAAATGTCAGATTAACCAATCTTCATTAATAAGAATGTCACCTAAAAAACAAAGTTTGGCTCTTCACCACTTTTAACCAGAAACAGAATAAGAGCACTGGAGTCTATTCTACAGACCCACAACTCAGGGCACTACATATACAAATGTTCACTCAAGATCCTCACCCACTTACTTGGAATTAGTGCTACTGGTCTTACTTTCAGGGAAGACCCAATAACGATGAGGAGATCAACTTCATCTTTGTCATACTTCATGGCTCTATGAAACTGTTCTGGTAAATTTTCACCAAAAAAAACAATCTCTGGTTTCATGATAGCAAGTGGTTCATCAGCTGGGCACCTGGGACATCGAGGAACCACCTGTGTGTTCCAGATTTTGGTTGAGGTAGGGAAGAGAAGGGAAAGCCCAAGTTAGAAATAGTCAACATTTTCACACTTCCTAAGAATGTATTCAAAGTTATCCAAGAAAACAGAAAAGCTGTGGATAAAAAGGGAAAACTGGATACAACCTAAATGTCAATATCAACTGTCAATAACTGGTTAGTTTATTAATATACAAAGAAATACAATGTTGCTATTATATCTGTAGACTTACATTTGATATTCAAGAGTTCACTGTCTATTAAAGAAAAAACCAGCATGTATATGTAGGTACATACATGTACACACGAGACTTAGTCCTTTAACAAAGTTTGTAAGATAATGATTCCATTTTAACATGCTGTCCTTCTCTCATAATTACAGTCATGCATTGCTTAATGACACGATACATTCTGAAAAACGCAGTTAGGTGATTTTGTCGTCATGTGAACATCACAGCGTGTACTTACACAAACTTAGGTGGTATAGCCTACTACACACCTAGGCTATATGGTACCCACATGGGACCACCATCATATACTGTGTTCGTTGACTGAAACATCATGTAGTGCATGACTGTATACGATTAACTATACATGCAGCTAAACACAAAGAATTTATTTCTGGGTGGTTTTTATTCTCTGCCATATTTTCCCTTATATTTTTTGCTAGTAATTTACACGAAATACTTTTACAATAATTTTTTAAATGTTTTAAAGTATTACCACAACTATCTTAAGATTCCAAATCTGAAAGGCACTACAAAGGGAGAGTAAGAAGAAAAACTAATACTGCAACACTTTATGATCTGGATTTTTATTTTAGGCTTAGTTATTAAGGAGCCCATTTCATCATTTTAGAGACATTATGCAGCAATGTTTTCAACTTAAAGTATTGAGAGGTTCTTGTGTAACTTCACCAGAATTCCCAACGATAATACTATTCCTGGATCTTTCTGTATCACATAAATACTTTCAGAAAAAAAAGGATTTGGAGGCAAAAGAAGAAACAGATCAGAGACATCCAAAAATATGAGTGATAAATTACCTGATTAAAAATATCTCCTCGTACAGCTTCACAGTCAACTTTGTATTTACAAATCAGGCAAGACGCTGTTGCAAAGGAACCTAAAACAACCAACATAGGTATGCTTTATTAAAGGAATGTTTTCATTTCTTAAACATCACAAAGGTTATACTATAAAGTTTGACATCAGAAAAGTTAGTGAATTTTAAAATTTTAAGAGACTCTATGGGAGCATCCGGGTGATGAAGCATTAAAATAATTATATAGATAATAAATAAGGAGAGGATCCAATCCTCAATTGCTGAGAAACTGATATAATGATGCCTCCTAAAGCAACTCTTTTCAATAAAATAAACCAACTCCTCCAGGGGTAAAACTCTGCAGAGGTGGAAAGTTACAATTATACTAGCTTAATAATTGTGTTTTAAAAACAGTTTAGATACATAAGAAAATGGTCTGTTCAAACTTGTTATTTTAGATTGAAAGTCTTTTAAATTTGTGAAACCTGTACATCTCAACTACTCAATTTCTTTGGTTTCCTAAAATAAAGATGTCATGTTTTTTCATACATAGCTAACATTACTTTTGTAATCTAAAAAGTTATTTAAAAGAATTTAATGGAATGCAATTGCTACATCTTTTGAAATTCAAAAGCACATTAATATCTGACTTTTTATACAAATAAGTGTCAAGGCCAATACTTCTAGTTTCATTGTTTTGCATTCTACTTTTAATTTATCTACAATTGGTCAGATAACATGATTAAATAATACGGCTTAATCTTCATTCCTGGATGGCAGCCCACTTTCTAATCCTAATTTTTCCTATAAAACTAAGTAACAGAAAGCAATTCTGAAGTTTACTAACCGTGACACTGAATTATCCTTTGGATTCCTGCAACCTGTTCCAGTGTATCTATGTTCTGAGTATAGTTGCGAAGTAGTTTTCCTTCCTTATCTGACAAAGCTATGAATTTGTGACAGAGAGATGGCTGGAACTGTCCAGGATATATTTCCTATATAATGCAAAAGGCAGAAAAAAGATTAAAGAAATACGTGTAACAGATGTTATATGTTTAGGTTTAACAAAAATCTACCAAATGATAATCCCCCATGTATAAATAATTTAAAAACTACATGAGCATCTCAAAGCATCTAAATGGATGCAACACACACCTACAAAAGATTATTGCTATAATATGTATAGCAATTAGTGAACTGGGCCCCTTGAAGAAAAGGATAAAGTCAACCCACAAACATAATAGATATTTTAATATAAGTCAGAAGAAATACACACCTTAGGATATATCTAATTTTTACTGGCTGCAAATTCAGAGTTTTTTCTTTTAAACGGGGAAAGTTTAAACTGAAATGAAAAATATCAAAGGTATGGTGACTTCTAAAACTAAAAAAAGGCACTGTCAACATAATATTAAAAATTTTTGATTCATCATTTACTATAAATATCAACCTGTTGGAAGTTTAAAGCTAAAGTTTTAATGCCTTACCAAAATTGTTTTCCTTCCACTGCACAGGCACATACTGGTATAGTAATGAGTTGCTCATGAATGTTGAGTTGCTGGATTTTGTGTGTGTGTTTTTCCCCCCAAATAATGCTTCAATGCTGTTTCTTCTTTAAAAACAAAGAATTCAGATATACACATGGCAAAAAGATCAGAGAAAAAGTATCAATTTTGGTCCTCTCAACTTTTGACAGTGTTTTTATTAAATTTCATTTAAGTGACTATGGCAAAGGAAGTTTATTCTGTTTTCTTTAAAGTAGTGCTACCTACACTTCCTTACTATTCATTACAGCCTCTAACCTATTATAATGCTAGCAAAAAACTAGACACAACCATATGTCCATCAATAGGGGACTGGTTGTAGAAATACAGTACATCCATAAGTGGAGTATGCAGCCATTAAAATGAATGAGGGATGTCTAGATGCACTGACCTGGGAGATGGTCCATGACATGCGTGAAAAAAGCAAGTCAGTCACCAGTGTGTATAGTTTGTTATTGTTGTGTTGTTATTAAGCAAAAATGGAAATTATATGCGCATGTATATAGATATATTCATATAACATAAAGTCAGGAAGCATACAAACAAGCCATAAACAGAGGTGGGGGAACTTTCACTTCTGATATCATACGAAAAAGTTTAATAAGATTATGGATGACTTTTAACCTATTTAATATTTCAAATTTAAAAAACACTATCTACAGGGATACCTTTTTGGTAAAAATACTAAGCAAATCTCATAACTATCACATACATGTCCATATGCTGCTAAAAATTTGTGTTATACAAAAATCCAAAAATTTTGTCTTATTCAAATTTTTATGAATTTCATGGACAACTGTGCAATTTAAGAAACAGACAGTGCATACAGAAAGAAGTAACAAGTGAAGAGCATATCAAAACTAATGTTTATAGAAAACTGAAAGCCACATTATGTTTTGAACCATTGGGTTGTGCTCTATTAAACACTCAGGATGCTTTGTTCTAGTACATTCACGTTTACATTCAGAGGATTAATCACAGAATTTTATTAAAGCTCCCTCTGGAAATAGCTGTTAAAATATTTTAACAAGTATCAGAGTATACTAGGCAACAGATAAAATAGGATTTAAAGTAGTGAGGAAAGTGATAACAGCAGGCCAAATGTAGAACAAGAACAAATGACTACCTCTGGAGCAGTGTCAGGGAGCCAGAGAACCGAGACTCCAAGACTCCACCCTCTTGGAATGAAGGTTTGTGTGCCTTATCATCCCCTGCCCCCCTTTTTAAGGGGGGGAGGAGGTAAAAAGCACAAAGATGTGTGGGACACTAGATTCAGCTCTACACAACAGTTCAGGGTAGTTTAGCCCTTAAAGTTACGAATCCATTCCTGTAGTTGGGGATAATTTGTGAAGAATTTTTTTGTATTATTTTATAAGGCTTTTATGTGTTAGAACCTAAGTGATCGGAATCTTGACTTTGTCTATTTTATTTCAAATATGCACTGGACCATGTCTGAATCATTGGATTTAAAAACTATGTTCAAACTAAGGGATATAATCTGAAATAATGAAAAAATTACTCTGGAAGAACCGTTTTAATAGAAACTATTCCTACGTCAGGTTCTTAACATGAAAAGTTTGCTAAAAACCAAATGGCTGGGGATACAACTTTCAGATAAAGTATGGATTAATTCTTCCTGTGACATGCTACTCTGCTCTAAGACAGGCCATCGCAAATCTGAACATCCTAAATCCTATTAAGGAACCAATCATGAGGGCCCAGAACAACTATGTGGGCTGGGCCATTCTTTTACTGCCACAGGGATCCTTACAGATTTGAGTGGAAGCAGAGCTGGGACCAAAGGCTCAAAAATGCTATTAAAAAGACACGTTACTTCCACACGGCTGTGTCCAGAAAGATGCAAACGATCCAGTAATTGGTCATAGGCAACCAATGTGGTCAAAACTAAACCTTAGAACTATCTGCCATAGTGAGTCTTCATGCAGAAATAATGGCGTTCCTCCAGAGGAGGCTCTCTGCTTGGTTTCTTCCCCAAATTTCTAGCAATATGAATGAGACCCCAGGCAAAGGCAGGAGTGTTAAAGGACTCATCAAAGTTTGACATGCCACTATTTGCTGTTATCTCCTCCTCCTAGAGTAAACAGAGGGGGGCAGTAAGCAGAGTTGGTAAGAAACTAGAAGGTAAAGTCTCCATGCTGCCAAAAAAGAGAAGTAAAACTGATCCATCCTGGTAAGGAAAATCCTCATAATCCCTTGTCTGGTTTCATTCATTCCAAAAAACCACACTTGAATAGGCTACTCAATATCCTACCTAAACAATACTTACAAATTAGTCACCTGGCAAAAAAATTCAACTTCTTTTGTTTTTTTTTTAAGTCTGGTTCCCTGAGGAACTCAAGGTTCAGCAAACTTTTTCCACCCAGGGACACCACAGAGTCAATATTTAAGGCTTTGTGGGCCATACAGTCTCTGTCCATATAGTCCCTACTGCACCACTCAAATTTTCCACCATAGTGCAGAAGCAGCCCGAGACAATATATAAATGACTGAGCATGGTTGTGTTCCAATAAAACTTTACTTACGGTCACTGACATTAGAACTTCATATAATGTTCATATGCCGTGAAACACTGTTCTTTTGATTTTTCCCATCCAATTAAAAATTAATTCTTAGCTCAAAGGCTGTACAAAAACAGGCAGTGGGCCACATTTGGACTAAGGCCAACCCCTTTACTAATCTAATACAAGAGAATTTCAACTAGTCAAGCTATTAGTTACCACTTAAGGAACTTTCAATATGTACCAGGCAAAACAGGAGCACTTTATTATAATGCTGTAGACGAGGCTGAGGGCTGGTTTCTACACTTCAGAGGGTTGTAAAGGAAAACAAAGAATATACGACCAAGCTCCCATGTGGTCACAAAGGTCACATTTACTTCCTGGCCTTACACAGAAAAGGTTTGCTGGTCCTACTGTAGACATATATATCCCCATTTTGCAGATGAAAGCTCTAAAGCACAGAAGTACAAGTTATAGAACTAACTTGCCAAAAGTCACAAAAGCCAGTAAGTGGCAGAGCTGTTATTCAAACCCAGTTTTGATACCACAGTGCAGCTCTTAACCACTATGCAATACTGCCCTTTCAATTTTTGATCCCTCAATCTCAAGTTTCCTTTTTTCTTTTAGGCTAAGCACCATTTCATTAGGGTACTACAAACGAGTCCAGTAAGTACACTTCATTTTGCACTTCTTCATGGGATTGCTGGAAGCTGGAATTCCAATCATCCTCTAACATAAAAACACTCTTCAAGAACACATAATGTTGGCCAGGCCCGTGGCCTAGTGGTTAAGTTTGGCGCGCTCCACTTTGGTGACCTAGGCTCGGTTCCTGGGCATGGACCTATGCCACTCGTCAGCAGCCACGCTATGGCAGTGACCCACATACAAAATAGAGGAAGACTGGCACAGATCTTAGCTCAGGGCAAATCTTCCTCAAGCAAAAAGAGGAAGATTGACAACAGGTAGCAACAGATGTCAGCTCAGGGTGAATCTTCCTCAGCAAAAAAAAAAGGCAAAAAAAAAAAACCATAATCTTCCCACAAATAAGTATAAGCAAAGGATCCCAATGGAATAAAATAGTTAAGAACAGATGATCTAAACATATACACGTGGCTAGTAGTAAAAAGCAGTTATCCACACTAATAAAAACAGAACACTAATATGATAATGAAAGATGCTAATTTTTTATATTAAACTGATAAAGTTTTGACTGCCTTGAAAACAACTCTAGATAGCCATTAATAAAAAACTGATTTAGTTGGTACAACTATAAAACAATACTATGCAGCCTTTCCTTAAAAATGAGGTATATCTGTTAAGTGCCATTATGAAACTATTTCCAAGAATATTAATGAGAAGATAGAGAAAAGGGTGTGTGATTCATTTTTAAAGTATTACTAGAAACTTAATACCCTCCCCTATACACACACAAAGAGGTTTACTTTTTTTTTTTCTGGAAAGCTACCCAAGAAAACATTTTACCGTGGTAACCTCTGAGAAAAGAGATTAAAGGTAGGGAAGACAGAAGGGAGAGGCAAACTGCTGTTTGTTTTGTACTGTATGAATTTCTTTTTAAACAACACACATTACATACTTTTTAGAAAATATTTTAATCCTAATAATATACTGTGGAGGGTTTTTTTTGGGGGGGGGGGGATGGTATGCTAAATCATCCTTCACATACTTCTGATGGGAGTACATTTTACTCAACCTTTCCAGGGAGCAATAAAGCAAAACACATCAGGACCTTTAGCATTTGTTTTCAGGAATTTATCATAAGAACATTGGAAAACATACCAAAAAGGACAATTATAGCAACACTATTTGTAATAAGATAAAGTAAGAAACATCTAAAACATACACTTGCAGGATTAGTAAATTACTGTATACCACTTGATGAACATAAAAATATATCTAGCTCTAATACTATACTTATATTTGTACACATGTAATCCACATACGAAAAGGTATTAACACATTTGTCTTCAGGTGAACAAAACTGTGGCTTTTTTTTGGCTCACATTTTTTGATTATCAGGTAATGACCTGGTTTTAAGATTCCTTAACTTTATAACTACATAATCTGGTATTTTTTGTACATTATCATTAAAGTGATAATTTATTGAATAAATAAAAAGATACAGTTTTGGAATTAAGTTCATAAAAATTCAGTTCATATTTCTCCCTGTACTTACTTTTTCTTGAGTTTTAATAACTGGGGGAAAGAACATTCACTGAATTCAATATGGGATAGCAACCATACTGTTTGAACAGTCTTTTTTTTTTTTAATTCTTTTATACATCCTCGGTTTCACCTTCACTGACTCAATACACCCACTCATTTTTATAAACAACATATTTCAAGTGAATTATTTTAGACTCCTGAGAACCATGACCACAACTCATTGTCAATTTAAGCCCTTATTATGCAGGAGGATAACAGTTCAGAACACGGATATATAGCTTTAATGTTGGCTCTAACTGTTCTTGTGTAAAAGAATTCAAAGAGGTACCACAGCTAGGCACACTGTAATACACTGGTTCTCAAACCGGGAGCAATTTTGCAGGGGACTCTTGGCAATGTCTCGAGACATTTTTGAGTGTCAAGACTGGGGGTAGGGATGCTAATGGCATTTAGTGGGAGGAGGCCAGGGATGCTGCTAAAGATCCTACAATGCATAGGAGAGCTGTTCATAGCAAAGAATTATCCACCCCAAAATGTCAGTAGTTGAGAAATTGCTCTAATGAGCCAGTAACCTTTTTAACACGCCTCTCCATTACTTGGAATTTCCAGTCTAAATCAAATCTAAGTTTCTTCCCAATAATTATATACAATCAATGGCTTGATACATGTGTAGAAATTCTTTCCTTCCAAAATGTCTAAATTTCACCAGTAATACTTCCTGTTTTCATGGCTTCATATTAAATTTATTTTCTCTCATAACTACCAACAATCAAAAACTATCTTAATGATGGGGCTGGCCCCGTGGCTGAGTGGTTAAGTTCGTGCGCTCCGCTGCAGGCGGCCCAGTGTTTCGTTGGTTCGAATCCTGGGCGTGGACATGGCACTGCTCATCAAACCACGCTGAGGCAGCATCCCACATGCCACAACTAGAAGGACCCACAACGAAGAATATACAACTGTGTACTGGGGGGCTTTGGGGAGAAAAAGGAAAAAAATAAAATCTTTAAAATAAAAAAACTATCTTAATGAACTTTCTGCCTAGTACAGCAACTAGTAGGAAATTTTAAGTTATGAGTATTTTATTCATGTAATATTTTAACAATCTAGTAAAATATAACAATATTTACATACCCTCCCCATCCTCCATTTCTGGATACTACGCTTCATTCTTTGTCCTTACTAATTTCTCCTGAAACTTTTCCCTCATTATTCATTTTTACATCCAAATTAACTCAGTCTCTCCTACCTATTACTATTAAGTGCTACTTCAGCAACTACAAGCTTTCTTTTAGGCAGTTCCTAATGTGAGAATGAAAGTACAACAGTTCTATACGAGTAACAGTTATAAAGGTTAATTAATTTATTTAGCTCTTACCATAACTTATAAGAAAACTCAGGAAAGGAATTAAGCAAAATTAAATTTATATAAACAAGATTAGAAAAGGCTGCACTTTATAAATGACTGAATTTATTTTTTCACTTTATTAACTAATAATAAAAACATGCAAAGTTCCTAAAACTTTTAGGGAAGTGGAAAATGCTGCCCCTCCAACCTTTTCTTCTCCCAGGTGGTATAAAATCTGTACACAGTGGTTAAGAACATTAACAGTTAACAGTATACCATTTTTACTGTAATTCACATATTTTATTTTCTCTTATGCACTGTCTAGATTTCTATTAAGTGCATTTTTAAAAGTTCTTGTAGTTTGTCTCTATCAAAGTAATTCTAAATTGCTTCTACAGATTCTTGCATGTCAAAGCTGGTTTAAGCTAAAAATGAATACCCAGTTTGTTCATTAGATAACTAAGGTTACAATCTTTCTCAACCTTGCTATTCCTATTCTCACTTACCACACTTTTTCTAAGTGTCAGGTTACTACTTTACCAGGCAATTTAGTATATACTTAAGTAACAGGGAAAAATGTTGACAAGGTGGTTTGGGCAACATGATTTGTTTCCCCTCAGAACACAGAATTTACAGCAAAAATCTTGTGAGCATTATATAAATGCACCAGTGAATTAAACTTTTATAATAAGATATAAGACCACAGTAATTTCTAGTTACCTGCTGGCCTTCTAAGTGTTAACTTCTGCTACCTAGAGCTATTATAATGCCAGTGTCCTAGGTCCAATTCAGGAAACCTATAACTAAGTGCTATTTCACTGGTCTTCAAAATCAGGAAGTAGTACCACTAGCAGCAGTATGTTAAAAGAGTAAATCTTCATTAATTCATAATCTGGTAATTAAGAAAAATAAAACCAAAGAAACTAACTTTACATTATTTATTCAATTCAGTTTGAACCAGATGTCTCTTCTAAACGCTAGATAAAAATAACCATCATTACTGCTGATACATGAAGTGTTCAAAGTTTTCCTAAGTTTCGAGGTGATTTTTGGAAAAATTAAAAATTCTTTTAGGAGAAAGCTCAGCTAAACGAAATTAGAAATGAAAGAGGAGAAATAACAACGGAGACCAGAGAAATACAATGGATTATAAGAGAATACTACAAAAAACTATATGCCAACAAAATGGACAAATCTAGAGGAAGTGGATAAATTCTTAGACTCTTAGAACCTCAGAAAGCTGAATCAAGAAGAAACAGATAATCTGAATAGGCCAATCACAAGGAAAGAGATTGAAACAGTAATCAAAAGCCTCCCAAAGAATAAAACCCCAGGACCAGATGGCTTCCCTGGGGAATTCTACCAAACTTTCAGAGAGGATTTAATACCTATCCTGCTCAAGATATTCCAAAATATTAGGGAAGATGGAACACTTCCTTACACATTCTCTAAGGCCAATATCACTCTGATACCAAAGCCTGACAAGGACAACACAATAAAAGGAAAACTACAGGCCAATATTGCTGATGAACAGAGATGCAAAAATCCTCAACAAAATTTTTGTAACCTAAATTCAGCAATACATCAAAAGGCTCATACAGCATGGTCAAGTGGGATTCATACCAGGGACACAGGGATGGTTCAACATCTGCAAATCAATTAACGTGACACATCACATCAACAAATTGAGGAATAAAAATCACATGATCATCTCAATAGATGCAGAGAAAGCATCTGACAAGATCCAACAGACATTTATGATAAAAACTCTTAAGAAAAAGGGGATAGAAGGAAATTACCTCAACATAATAAAGGCCACATATGACAAACCCACAGCCAACATCATACTCAATGGGCAAAAACTGAGCGCCATCCCCCTGAAAACAGGAACAGGACAAGGATGCCCACTATAACCACTCTTATTCAACATGGTGCTGGAGGTTTTGGCCAGAGCAGTTAGACAAGAGAAAGGAATAAAAGAAATCCAAACAGGGAGTGAAGAAGTGAAAACTTTCGCTGTTTGCAGACAACATGGTCTTATATACAGAAAACCCCAAAGAATCCATCAGAAAACTAATACAAATAATTAACAACTACAGTAAAGTTGCAGGGTGCAGAATCAACTTACAAAAATCAGTTGCTTTTCTATACTCTAATAACGAACTTACGGAAAGAGAACTCAAGAATACAATTCCATTGACAATCACAACTACAAGAATGAGTACCTAGGAATAAATTAAACCAAGAAGGTGAAGGACTTATACAATGAAAACTATAAGACATTACTGAAAGAAACTGATAACGACATAAACAGATAGAAAGAGATTCCATGTACATGGATTGGAAGAATAAACATAGTTAAAATGTCCATACTACCTAAAGCAATCTACAGATTCAATGCAATCCCAGTCAGAATCCCAATGACATTCTTCATGGAAATAGAACAAAGAATCCTAAAAGTCATATGGGACAACCAAAGACCCCAAATTGCTAAGGCAATCCTGAGAAAAGAGAACAAAGCTGGAGGCATCACAATCCCTTACTTCAAAATGTACTACAAAGCCATAGTGATCAAAATGGCATGGTACTGGTACAAAAACAGGCACCCAGATCAATGGAACAGAAATGAAAGCCCAGAAATAAAACCGCACATCTACGGACAGTTAATCTTTGACAAAGATGCCAAGAACATACAATGGAGAAAAGACAGTCTCTTCAATAAATGGTGTTGGGAAAACTGGACAGCCACAGGCAAAAGAATGAAGGTAGACCACTATCTCATGTCATACAGAAAAACTCAAAATGGATCAAAGACTTGAAAATACGTCCTGAAACTATAAAACTCGTGGAAGAGAGGTAGTACACTCTGACATCGAACTTAAAAGGATCTTTTCAAATACCATGTCTTCTCAGACAAGAGAAACAAAAGAAAAAATAAACAAGTGGGAGTTCATCAGACTAAGGAGCTTTTGCAAGGCAAAAGAAACTAGAATAAAAAACAGAGACAACCCACAAATTGGGAGAAAATATTTGCAAATCATATATCGGACAAGGGTTAAACTCTGTAACATATAAGGAACTCACACAACTGAACAATAAAAAACAAGCAGCGCCATCAAAAAATGGGCAGAGGATACGAACATTTTTCCAAAGATATACAGATGACCAATAAACACATGAAAAGACGTTCACCAGGGAAAGGCAAATCAAAACTACACTAAGATACCACCTTACGCCTGTTAAAATGGCTTTAATCACTAAGACTAAAAATAACAAATGTTGGAGAGGGTGTGCAGAAAAGAGAACTCTCATACACTGTTGGTGGGAATGCAAACCGGTACAGCCATTATGGAAAACACTGTGGAGATTCCTCAAAAAACTAAAAATAGAACTACCATACACCCAGCTATCCCACTACTGGGTATCTACCCAAATGACTTGAAATCAACAATCCAAAGTAACATATGCACCCCTATGTTCATTACAGCACCATTCACAATAGCCAAGACATGGAAACAATCCCAGTGCCCATCGACTGATGACTGGATAAAGAAGATGTGGTACATATAAACACACAGACACACACACACACAATGGACTACTACTCAGCCAGAAAAAAAGACAAATTCATCCCATTTGCAACAACATGGAAAGGACCTAGAGGGAATTATGCTAAGCGAAATAAGCCAGACTAAGAAAGACAAACACCATATGATTTCACTCATATGTGGAATATAAACAAACACGTGGACAAAGAGAACAGTTCAGTGGTTACCAGGGGAAGGGGGGTGAGGGGTGGGCACGAGGGGTAAGGGGAGCACTTATGTGGTGACAGTCAACAAATAATGTACAACTGAAATCTCACATTGATGTAAACTATTATGAACTTAATAAAAAAACTTCTCTTAGTAGCCTGAAAATTTTCAAATTTAGTTTTCAGTTTTAGCAATTAAGTCATATCCAAGAAATTTTAATATAATTTCCCATTTTACTTTAATTCCTATTTATAACCACAGTTGGATGAAACAAAGTATTTCTTTAAAGATAGACAGTTTAAACTACCACCATTTATTCTGAATTTGCAGAGCTTTTCCTATCATTATGTAAATAGACGACATGGTTTGAAAGTAGCTGGAGTCACCCTTTAATTAAAATTCAGGTTCATCTAATTTCTAGATTCACCAAAAAGTAGTCACTAATACAAAAGACCTTTTCAAATATACTAAAGTTTAGCAGTAACAATTATATAATTTCTTTCCACAAGACTAAACTATAGGAAACAAAAGTTTTCTACTGGCTAAAATCTCTTGGGCATGGGATAACATAGTATCAAACTATACTCTAGAGCAGAGCTGCCTAATAGAAATATAACGGGAGCCATGTATGTAATTTTAAATTTTCTAGTAACCACATTAAAAGTGTGAAATTTTCGTAATTTATAACCCATTAGCAAAAGTATTATTATTTCTACATATAATTAATATTTGTTAATATATAAGAAATAAAGTTAATAATATTTCTATTTTTCCCATACTAGGTTTCCAAAATCTGGTATGTCTTCCATACTTGCATCACATCTCAAGGCACTTAGTAATCGACAGCCCCATGTGGCTAGTGGCTTCTGAACTGGACAGAGCAGAACACAGCAACCTTAACTAACATGCAACCTAAGAATCTTCTCCACCCCTAATTACAAAATTTTCAGGCACATCCTCATGTGTTAAAACCTGGCCACTATGAAACATATCAAAGCAGATGTTATAATTTTATGACCCATAAAAAAATACTAAAAACCAAAACAATGATGTTCCTTCACATGGCCTACCAACCTCTAAAACAGTCTGGATAATGTAAAGGCCATTACTGAAGTGCAAATTTCAAAAAATGAAATAGCCTCTTCTTTGAAAATAAGCTCAATCCTAAAATGAAGAAAAGTAAATGACAGTCCCTTTTGTGAAGAAGGGAATTCTAACTGAAATGACTTTTCAATGCTCTTACTCCACTACAGTACTGGTACCGAATTTTCCAGTAAGCTTTGGAAGCCTGAATGTGAACAAAATACTTTTTCATGAGTGGAGGCCAAAGAGACAAATAGAAGAGTTCGTAGTACCTTTGCAAACTTGAAGAATGGTCTTGGATCTTTCCTGAAATATTCAATATCAAACATTGCTTGAGGATCTGGAAGGTCTGGGAAGTCTACTGCAAGGCGAGCATAAATACCATCTCTTGACCTGAAGTCAGGTATTCCACAAGAAACAGAAACCTGAAAGATGCACGGCATAATTCGTACCATTACATCTTCCACCTCCACCTTTATAATTACTAGTTTCTTATCATGCAATTAGGGAACAGTTGAAAAGTATTTTAGTTTGAAACTTCTTTTTGGGGAAGAGATATACTGCCCTACTATAATTTCAAATAGAAATAAAACACCCCCAAAACAGCATAATTAAATCCACCATATATTCCATTCATAATGGGGTAAAGAATTTTCAGTCAGGCTAATTTTAAACCTTTAAGCATTTAACCAATAAATTAAAGCAATTGCAATTTGAGAAGGCAGTAACTATTTCAAATTATTTTAACTAGAAAGCAGGCAAGAATTTCTATTACAGTCAAGTACTTCCAAAGAAATCTCTCATCTGGTCAGGCTTCTTCTACTACTTCAAGAACACTACATTTCTGTATTTACTTTAAAAACTATGCTGTACAGTATTTTGGCTCTTAATTTTTAAGAACAGATTTAGACACTATGCTTTTTCTACAAATAAACTGTGACATTTCAAATAGGGATTTCAGAAGTTATCTTTTCGTTTCACAACTTTACCAGAGTTGACTCCACTTCGACCTCAGAGTAAAACAGACTTGTCTAAATCACAGCTGGGAGCAAAGCATAACTATTCTTGGTGATCATTTAAGATTAACTTACACCATCCCTTAACTCAAAAGGGCAAAAAGCAGGACTGAATTTTACTCCAGCAGTTGCCCTGGTCACTAACATACAATACACGATAGCCTTAGGTAGCTAGTTCACTGCAACCCTAAGTGGGGCAACTGAAAAATGTCAAGCTACCACAATCACATCACCTTAATTTAAAATGGAGGGGAGGTAGGAATCTGTTACCTTCCCAATACTAACTTCTTCACTTGTGAATACCAATTAGGTTCCTGGTTTCCCTAGGAAGATCAAACAAATACCCAATTTCTCCATCAGACCCTGAGACACTTTAATGCACGCAGAATTCCCTGCATCTCCTTTAGGATCTGTGGTATAATGTAGGCAGAAATCCTGCCTTAACTCCACTTACCTACTGTGCTAATAAAGAAAAAGAAGCAAATCTTTTTAACGTTGTTGGAGAGGTTCTTAAAAAACTGGACCAATTTAGCAACTGCTGCTACATTCACTTTTTAGCAGTTTCCAAACACAATTGCCCATTATCACCTAAGGATAAATTCTTCTAAACCAGAAAAATGTTTAATTGGAAAAGGTGTAAGAAAAAACATACACCACCCCCCCCTTTTACTAGTGTTTTATACATCTTACATACCCCAGCTCCAGTTAGAACTATTATTTTCTTGCACTCTTGCAGTAATTTCACAGCATCTTCAATTGTATTAATATCTTTTCTTTTTTTCCTTTTTGGTGGTTCTGAAAGGATATTAATAACAATCTGCCACAGTGTCATATCATCCAATTCAGGTGGAGGAATTGTTTCTGGTAGCAAATCTTTAAGAATTGTTCGAGGATCTGTGCCAATCATGAGATGTTGCTGAACAAAAGTATATGGACCTATATTAAGGAGGAAAAGATTTACATCAAATCCGCTTCTGAGGAATTAAAAATCTCATTTATTTTCTGAAGTAATGAATTAGCAATCTTTAAGGTTTTTTGCAAAGTAAGAAAATGCAATATAAAGGTATTTCATTCTCACAGCATCTTCAAAGCTAATGCTACACCCCAATGAAATTAGGGAGGAGATGAAACGAACAACTGGGCCTGTCCCTTGAGCTATAAAACACCAAGTACGTATTTTGAGAGTCTAACTACTAGAATTCAATTTCTATGGTTAAAATCTAGAAAAATATACCATAATGAATAACAGAAGAATGTACAAAAAGGTTCTACAAATCAATATAGGAAAGATCTTACCAGTCCTGAAAGCCCATACTATTTATCATTAAAGACAAAAAAAAAAGAGAAATATATAGATAAATATCTTGTTAAATTTTTCCAGCAATAATCTTCAATTTGATCTTAACTAATCTCCCAAAATGATACACACAATACTGCTATTTTTTACCCTGAAATTTCTTAGATCCGTTTCCTAGCTTGAGAAAACCAAAATACAGTCAGTAAATATTATAGACACCAAAGAGGAATTAATCATCACTATGTTTAAACAGTTGCAGCATTTTTGAAAGATTGAGAGCTGATTAAGAAAAAGATCACTTTCAAGACGGCCATGTTATAACTTTGGTATAAAAATCTGATAGTGTTCTTTACTTCAAAATAATTTCCCATTTCATCCACATACTTAATAAAAATTGACCTAGCACAAACTACATGCCAGGCACTTTTCTAGGCACTGACAAAACAGTATACCAATCAGACAAAAACCCCTACCCCCATGAGGCTTATACTCTAGTACAGGAAACAAGACAATAAAAAAACGTTAAGAAGAAAAATTTAAAAGGGATATGAAGTGAGGGAACCGGAATTAGAGCATTCCACACAGGGGGTATATGCGAAAAGGACACCAGGTGTGAGAAGCACCGGGCTGAGAAACAGCAGGGCCAGCTTCCATGGGCCAGAGCTCTTTAAAAATGAAAACAGAACAAAGCTAGACTTTCCCTAGAAACAGAAGCTGACATTAAATCTCAGCAAGCACTAAAGAACCTCATCACTGGGTTATAAGAGGGCAGAGAATTATACTTTTAGTTGGCATAAAACTAGAATACAAAGAAAAAGACATTTACTCTCTAAAGTTGTGAAACCATACCTATCCGTGGCCTTGGGGTCCAGTCACTAGAGCTTGCATGTGAGGCTCTATCATCCTCATCACTTTCACAAGAATGAAAACCGTTGGTGATTATTTCATCATCAAACAGAAGATCATCTGCAAAACACACCAAAAGTAACTCGAGCCTGCTGAAACAATCTGCATCTAAAATGTATGAACATCTACAATGCTTATGATGCAACGGTTTTCACTGAACAAAGCACTTAACATTTATACAGCCCGTGTAAAGAATGCCCACTAGGTCAGCTTTCACAGTTCACAGGAGCAGTATGTCCTCGTCTTTAGGGATTCTGCCCAGAATCTAAAAGTTTCAGTTCATCAAAATCTAGAAATAAATTAGGTCTACCTAATCAAAACACAAAAAGTAGTAATCTAGTTAGATTCAATTTATCGATCACAAATGGGAGTTCATGAAACTTGTCAAATAAAAATTTACCGAAAAAGTCGTTCAAAGGTAAGTACAGCAATTCGCACTTCTCTTATGTAACACTAAGCATACAAAGATATCTTTGCATTATTCGTTTCCCCTAGTAAACTGTTTCTTGAAATCAGGGGTCGCTTTACTAATCCAGTCCCTAATGCACACGCTGTTACCTTTACAGACGGTCAAATGGTCTATTGAATACTATTAACTGCACCACAGTAGGGTTCTCTCTTTAGGTAACGTCTTTATGCTGTTCAAATTTTGCAGGCTATGACTTTAGAAATAGTTTTGCTTTTTAAAATTTAAAACAAGTTTAAAAATAAAGACCAACTGCACTGTTACCAATTGTCAAAAGTCACCAATTGCACAGGTGTCAGTTTACAAAGACGAGTGCAAAAGGTCGATGCAAGGGAGAGGCAAAAGTTGCAGATTTAAGTGTGCCAGGGAGGCCGGGGGTAGGAGCAAACGATGTTTAACAAAAGTAATATGTTAAAAGAGTAGGAGGAGAGAGAAACTTATTTTAAAACCGACTGCAAGAGCTTCCCGGCCCGGCGGCTGCGCAAAGCGCGAGGGCGCCGGGCGGGCCGCGGACTGAGGGCAGGCGGGAGAGGCGGGAGGGGCGGGAGGGGGCGAGTGCGCGGGCCGCTCCCGAGCCAGGCCAGCGGCCCCGCAGGCGCGCAGCGGAGCAGGGCCGGGGTTGGGAGGGGGACGCCACCGAGCCAGCCCCGAGCCTCCAGCCCGCGCCAGAGACCCCCCGGCCCCACACCAGGAGGGGCCCCGGGAGAGGGAGGAGGGGATGCGCAGTCCCGGCCGCCCGCGCCCTGCGCACCTCGGTACCCAATCGCCGCCGCCGCCGCCTCTTCCTCCTCCTCGCCTTCGTCGTCGTCGTCGTCGTCGTCGTCGTAGAAGTCGTCGGCCGGCGGCGGCTCCCGGGACAGGGCCTGTAGGCCCGGCCCATTGTCTCCTCCGGTCGCCGCCGCCTGGGCCTCCCGCTCCCCGCCCGCCGCCGCCGCCGCCGCCGCCGGCCCGACCCCGGCCGCAGCCGGCACCTCATGCTCGGGGGCCGCCCCACCGGGCTCGCCCGGGCTCTGCCCGAGGCCGGAGCCGTCTCTGCGCGGCCTCTTGCGGAGCGGCTCCCCGGCGGGCGGCGACGCGGCCTCCCTCTCGGCCGCCACCGCCGAGGGGGAGCCGCCGGACTGAAGGGCGAGCGCCGCCTCGTCCGCCATCTTCCAACTGCCTCTCTGGCCCACTCCCTCGCCTCCTCTGCTCCAGCTCGACTCGCGGCACTGGCGCCCCCGCGCCTCCGGCTGCGGGAGATTTAAACGCCGTCACGTGACCCGGCCCTCGCCGCCTCCGCCCTCCCGCCACCCACGCGGGCCGGACCACAACACGGCGGGTCACGTGGCGGGCGGGGCGGCGGGCCGGGGGAAGCGCGCGCGGGCGGGCGGGGCGGCCCCACCCCTGGGCGGCGGGCGCGTCGCGCTGCCAAAGGCGCCGCGTTCTCAACTTCGCTTTGCAACTGTGCTGCTATCGCTGCCGCCCGGATGGCCCAAGTTTTCGTTCACGCTGCAAGTTTCCCCTTCTGCCTCCGTGCACACCTTGCTTGCTTTACTTAGGCTTTTCTAAGCTAAGGGTTAAAACTGAGCTCCTGAGAGGAGAGGAGGAATGAAGCTGGCCAAGGCCTGGCTCCCGGGCAGAGGCTGGATGGTCGGTCTGTTTTGTTAACCGGTATGAGTAGAGGCAGAAGGACACAGCTCCCTCCTCACCCTCCTCACGCCATTCTGGAAGCTCCTCTTGGCTCCTTTTTCTCCTCTTTGCTTCTCTCCTAAGCCGATTGCTTTTTTCCCCCTCTCTGCATCACTTACAGGGTGGTGTAGGTTGTCAAATCCTTAAAGGCATGTGTACCCCCTGGAAAGACCTTTGACCTGGGGGGTTGAGGAGCCACCTGTCTGCCTCCTGGCCTCAGCGTGGCTCCAAATGTGTGTGAATTCCCTTCTCTGGGCTTCATAAAGTGAATGTGTTGGGTCAAGTGGGGCGATGTAAGAAGAGTGCAGAACGAGCATGACTTGGCCGCTATACTCATCCAGAATGGCTTAGAACTCGAGATCCTTCCCCTCTAGCTTGAGCAATTTATTTAACCTTTCTGAAGTTCTCATCTGTAAAATGGTAATACCTATTTTAGGGTTGTGGTGAGAATTAAATGAGATAGCCAGATATAAAGTGAGGGATACTTAGTAACTCAAAAATATTAGTTACTTCCCTATTTGAAGCCCCTCTACTTTCCGCTTACCCTGAAATTCCAGGACTCTGTCACTCCATGTCTAACCTTACCTAAGGACCCACATGATACACAGTAGACCTGGAGCCAGTGCTTGGCGGGGCATCTGCTTCCTGAGCGCGGCGTTTCTATCCTCTTAAAGCGCCTCTCTCAGTTGACAGTAAATCATCCCTTAAGCTTAACGCGGGTGTTGCCTATACCGCACCAGTTACTTGTGCGCATTTAAGCAAGCAACTTGTTTCTTCATTCTTAAAAAAAAAAATTAGAATATTGGAAATGTCTCTGAATCGAAGTTCAAAAGTCTTTGTACCTCAAATTAAACTGAGAATTTCCCCTTACAACTGGTCATTTCTGAAAGTGATTCTTTTTCTTGAGTCCTAGGAGACTTGAACTCAACTTTGACGTATTCCTTCGGATTGATGCCCTCTAACCAATCAGTCACCAAATCCTGTTGTCCTTCCTTCCCTCCTACTCGCTCTTCAACTCCTAGCTACATAAGCATCTAGCCCTTCCTGGCTGACGTACTTGGCCTTGTTCTCTCCCGACTTTGTCTATCTTATTCTACAAAATATTCATAGATTTATTCTCAGCCACATTGGTGGGATGTAGTGTATGAAATGTTGAGAGTCAGTATCCCTTCAGAATAGAAACAAAATTCCCAGCATTTTTGAGAAAGAGCTTTGTAAGCTTATGGAAATCCTACTACTTACTCATTCGTTCACTTATATATATTGTGCATCAAAGACACTTGCTGGTGTTTACTGTGATCAGTATGATTGCCAGTGTACTGAAAGGTCAGAGATGGTACACGTGGTAGGTAGGATAAATGAGAGACAGAAATTGTATTAAAAAACAAAACAAACACCTTCCCAATTAGATATCTGGCCTACCAGTAGAGAGCTACTTGCCTGAAATTCGAGTCATTCTTAGTCCGTAAGTCTTACAAGTTCACATTCAGTTTTTCAAGTCTCCCATGAATCTGGCCTTGACCTTCTTGTAAATATTTTTAGCATTAGTTTACTCTAAATTGGGCTATTCATATACAAACCATTTTTTTAAATGAGGAAGGTAAGTTCTCATATGGAATGATCTGCAAGCTGCACAGTGCAAGATATAGAATGGTGTGTATACTGCTATTTGTGAAAAAATGAAAGGGGGAATGTGGGAGACCATATATATGTATTTGCTTATATATGTACAAATTAACTCTAGAAGCACTTAAAGTAAATACATATATACCTGCCATGTGTTTGTCATACATTTTGCCTGTGCCTCCTTCTCTAGAACAAGTCCTTACTATTCCTTACTTAGATTATAGAGCACATTCCCCTATTTTACTTGTTAACTTATTTTTCTCCATGTGTTTTATTCACTGTCTCCCCCAAGTACAGCAGGAATTTTGTTCATCTGGTTCGCCTCTGTGTTATCAGCACTCTAGTAGAGTAACTGACACATCTAGTTATTGAATGAAAGAATAAATGAAGAATCTAAATGAAGATTTCCATATAGGAAAAGAATTATTGAATGAAGAGTGATGAGTAGCAAGGATCCTAAACCAAAAAAAAGGCAAGAAGCAAGGCAAGGAAATTCAGTTTGTCCCCAGCACAGTTCAGGTGAGAAAGTTAATGAAACATGACATGACCCATGACCTGTTTCTCGTTTGACAGGATGAACATAGATGCGTTGGGCTGTGAGGTGTTTTCCAACACCAACAACCGATTCTGATTTTCCAGATACCATCTGGATATTCAACAATTCAACTCAATTATGACCTGGACTGCCCCCACTTCAGAGGCCAGTCACAAGTCCCAGAACTCCTCTACCAACTGGCTATAAATTGGGAGTTCCCGTGACACTTAGACAGGATACAAATGAACAGCCAGATGAAGAGGTACATAGAGCAAGGTCCAGAAATCTCCAGAGCACAGCAGCTTCTGTCCCTGTTGAGTTGGGGCACACCACCCTCCCAGCATGTGGATGTGTTAACCAATTTGGAAGCTCCCTGAAGCTCCTTGTTCAAGAGTTTTTACAGAGCTCAATCTCCAGCGCATGCCGTCCCCTCCCGGGAGGTCAGGAGTGGGGCTGAATGTTCCCACCCTCTAATCACTTGGTCTTTCTGGTGACCAGTCCCAGTCTGAGGCTGGCTAGGGGCTCCACCCTAAGCCACCTCACCAGCTTAAACTCAGGGGTGAGGGAAAGGAGCTCATTATGAGTGACAAAAGCCACTCCTATCACTCAGGAAACTCAAGAGTGTTAGGAGTTCTGTTTCAGAAACAGGGGACAAAGGCAAAATATTTATTTTTTATTATACCAAAGGCTATCATAGATTTCTGACACTAGTCACTAAAATTTTTAACTTGTTTTCTGATCCTAAGGCCCCTAAGCAGCCTTCAACAGTAGTTTGGTTTCCCATATAGAATGTCCCACTGGCGAGAAAATGTTCAAAGAGCCAACAATAATGTTCTGGCTGACTTGGCAGCTCTATTTTTATAAACAAATAAATTGGCCTTGTAGCTTTGATTTCAGTCTCATGTGCCTACAATTAGTAGGGGAGTTAGTATCAACTCTCTGTGTACTGAAAAACAGTATTGGCAAAACTGGTTATTAGTGTGGAAAAATACAAATACAAATTCCTACCTCACACTAGATACAAAAATAAATTCCAAGTGGATTGAAGATCTAAATGAAAATATATAATAAAAATATTAGAAGACATTTTAGAATATTATATAGTTTTGTGTCAAAAAGAACTTCTTAAGACTGGAGCCATTTAAAATATGTAAATATATTTTTAAGTAAATATTTAAAATATATATATTTGACTACATAAAAATTTTAAATATATTTGAACCTATTAGTAGTCAGGATTATGCAAGTAAAACAAGGAGGTACCATTTTTCACTCCTCTGGTAGGCAAAAACAAAATGAATTTTGTTGCTATCAACTATTGCTTACTAGGATATGGGGACACCGATACTCTCATTCATTGCTGTCATAGTATTGAAAAGTAATCTGGAAATATTTATTAAAATTATAAATACACATATGCATTTCAACCCCAAGTCCCACTTATCTTAAAGAAATACAGTGTGAATATGTAGGGATATGAATACAAGAGTTTTTATTATGATGTTGCTGTTTCTGGGAAAATAGTCAGGAAAGAATCCAGATGTCTTCGGTAGGAAACCTGTTGATCAAATTATGGTGTACATATACTGTGGCATATTATGCAACCATTAAAAATGTGTACAACTCTTGTCCTTGAGGAATATTATGATACAATGTGAGTGACAAAACCAAGTTGCACAAAAATTTGTATATTATTCTTTTTTATTATTTATTATTTTAAAAAGGATAAAAAATCCATTATTATTATTTTATTGTTTACAATTATTTAAAAATTTTATTATTTGTTATTTGTGACTGTAGAGGCTTGGAAAAAGTTACATATCAAAATGTTAACATTTTAACATCCCTGGTGGAGGGGGTGGGCATAGATGGAAGGTTTGAGGACACATCAATAAATATTTCTTGCTAAAATTTCATGTATTAAAATGAGGACTTTAAAAAAATATTTTTAAGGAAAAGAGTAACCATTTTTTGAAGCAACAACCCGAAGGCTAGACTTTGGGTTCTGATGATCTCATCAAGCCCATCCCACCGCATGAGGCCTGAGGAATTGGCCCACTTTCCAGTCTTACACTGCTTCCTTTTAAATTGCGTAGGGATAACCACAAGTTTAGCAGATGTTTTTCTTTTGTGGCTTCATGTATGCTACTTTGTCTTTTTGACTAGGTTATAGCACAACTCTTGTACTTCCCTATAGACCTTAGCATTCTGCACCTTCTCAGACTCCATTTGGGTGGCTGTGTGGGACTGCCAAACTGGAGCAAGTAGACAGTTTGGTAATGCAGCCTGCCTTCCACCTCCACTGTGAAGGCCTAGACCATCGGTTCTTAACCGGGGGGATTTTGCCCCCTTATCCTCCAGGGGAGATTTGACAATCCAGAGACATTTTTGGTTGTCACAACTCAGGGAGGATATACTACTGACATTCAGCAGGTAGAGGCCAGGGAAACTGCTAAACATTCTACAGTGCAGAGGAGAGCCACCCCCACCCTGTCCCCAGTTATCCAGCTGAAATGTCAGCAGTGCCTTGGTTGAGAAACTCTAGCCTAGAGTTTCAACCACTCAGGGCAAGTGGTACTGGTTGGAGCTCTAAGTGACAAAGATTCCCAAGGGAATGAGGGGAGAGGCTTTTTTTTAGCAAGGCCAGGTTGCAAAGTAGCATAACCAGTGATTTTCAAACTTTGACTTTTAGCAGCAGAATCCATCTGTGTTTGATCTTAATTCTATTACACAATTTGGATACATTTCCTTTAATGGTTGAAGGACTCCCACCAATCAAAAAGGAAAAGATTGATAGCCCAGTTGAAAATGAAGAGTTCAGTTCACAGAAAAGGGAATGTAAGTGGCTTTTAAACATTTGAAAGATGTAAAACCTCACTCATAATAAGAGAAATACTCATTAATTTACAATAAGATACCACTTTTCACATATCGAAGTAGTAAGCATCAAAATTTGACCATATATTGCATTGGCAAGGATGTGAAGAGCCAGGCCCACTTGTATATGATAGTAGAAGCATAAATTGGTACAACCCCATGGAAGGCAATTGGCACTATTTATCATAATGTAAAATGCATGTGTCTTTTAATCTGGCAATTCCAGTTCTGGAAATCCATTTTATAGATACACTTGCGTATGTGTAGAATGACATATATGCAAGGATATTCATTGTGCCATTGTTTATATTAGCAAAAGATTGGAAATACACTAATTGTCCATTAATGAGAAACCGGTTAAACATATCACAGTCCATATGTTTATATGTACATAGATTTTCACTTCCACTCAGGAAGTGGGTAACAGACATTGCTCCTAGGGAGGGCAAATGGGAGACTCAAGGACAAAGGTATGAAGGAGATTTATTTGTATGTAAAAACTTGGTGCCATTTGAAGTTTTCACATGTGAATCAGTACATATACATGCATGCATTCCGATGTCATATAATACACATATTACATATATATATAAGGAGTGCTGTTCTGGTTGAAGTAGGCCCCACAAGTTTCCATCACAGCATCCAAGACATCACTGAGTCGTCTTAGGGTCCCAAAAGAACCTAGTAAAAGCCACTGTTATAGTTGTGTTAGGGTAGACCAACTACTGTAATAAATCATCTAAAAATTTCCATAGCCAAATGCAACAAAAGTTTGCTTCTTTTTTTTTTTTTTTTTTTTTGAGCAAGAGCAGCCCTGAGTGAACATCTGCTGCCAATCCTCCTCTTTTTGATGAGGAAGATATGCCCTGAGCTAACATCTATGCCCACCTTCCTCTATTTTATATGTGGGATGCCTGTCACAGCATGGCTTGCTGAGCGGTGCATCGTCCACACCTGGGATCCCAACCGGCGAACCCCAGGCTGCTAAAGCGGAACGTGTGAACTTAACATCTGCACCATCAGGCTGGCCCCAAAAGTTTACTTCTTACTCACACAACAATCCTACACATTTGTTCCTGGTCAGATGGCTCTTTGGGTCAGCTTTCCTTTGAAAAGTGACCAAGAGACCCCCTTTCCTTCTACCTGGTAGCTCTGCCATGGGACAAGCAAAGGAAATTAAGTAACATCTATTGAAAGGTTTTATGGGCCAGTCCTGGGAGTGACACACGCTACTACTTCTCTCTTATTCAACTATCTAGAAAATCAGTCATGTGGCTACACACAAGGATGCCTGGGAAGTTTTATCATTCAGGGTGACAGAATGGAATTGAGGGCAAACAGAAGACAATAACCAGCACTGAAATGTAATCCAGCTGTGTGACCAGGTTGTCAGCTGAATCCACTCATTATAACTTTATAGAAAGTTTCCTATTAGCCTTTCGCCTAATGTTTCCACCTCTTTAATGGCGTTCTTTGACCAGCAGAATTTTTTGGTTTAATGTAGACTAATTTATCAATCTTGTTTTTGTATTTAGTTGTTTTCTGTTTTTTATTGAGATATAATTGACATGTGACATTACACTAGTTTTAGGTATACAATGCATTCTCATATATGTATGTATTGCAAATGATTACCAGAATAAGTTTAGTTAACACGCATCACCACACATAATTACAAATTTTGTGTGTGTGTGTGATGAGGACTTTTGAGATTTACTCTCTTAGCAACTTTCAAATATACGATACAGTATTATTAACATAGTCACCATGTGGTGCATTACTTATTCATCTTATGACTGGAAGTTTGCACCTTTTGACCACCTTCACTCACTTCACTCAGACCCTACCCTCCATCCCACAATCACTGCCTCTGGCAACAATCTGTTTTATGTTTTTATGTTTTTTATAGTTTTTTCTTAGATTCCACATTCCACAAATGAGATCATACAGTATTTATCTTTCTGTTGGACTTATTTCAGTTAGCATAAGGCCCTCAAGGTCCATCCATGTTGTTGCAAATGACAGGATTCCCTTCTTTTTTTATGGTTGAATGATATTCAATTTTATATATATACACACCACATTTTCTTTATCCAGTCATCCGTCAGTGGACACTTACGTTGTTTCCATGTCTTGGCTACTGTAAATAATACTGCAGTGAACATGGGGGTGCCGATATCTTTTCAAGATAGTGATTTCATTTTCTTCGCATAAATACTCAGAAGTGGAATTGCTAGGTCATACGGTATTTCTATTTTGAATTTTTTGAGGAAGCTCCATACTGTTTTCCATAGTGGCTGCATTACCACCAACAGTACAAAAGGGTTCCCTTTTCTCCACATCCTTGCCAATACTTGTTATCTCTTAACTTTTTGAAGAGGGCCATTCTAACAGGTGTGAAGTGATGCCTCATTGTGGTTTTGATTTGCATCTCCCTGATGATTAGTGACGTAGAGCACCTTTTCATGCACCTCTTGGCCATCTGTATGTCTTTGGAAAAATATCTATTCAGATCCTCTGCCCATTTTTTTTTAATTTTATTGAGGTCATAATAGTTTATAACTTTGTGAAATTTCAGTTGTACATGGTTATTTGTCAGTCACCATATATATGTGCCCCTTTAACCCTCACCAGTCCCCAACCCCCATCCCCTCTGTTAACCACTAATCTGTTCTTTTGGTCCATGTGTTTCTCTATGCTCCACATATGAGTGAAATCATGCAGTGTTTGTGTATGGTCTGGCTTATTTCGCTTAACATAATACCCTCAAGATCCAGCCATGTTGTTGCAAATGGGACGCTTTTGTCTTTTTTATGGCTGAGTAGTATTCTAAGTCTTTTTTATCTATTCATCAGTTGTTAGGCACTTGGGTTGCTTCCACGTGTTGGCTATTGTGAATAATGCTGCAGTGAACATAGGGGTGCATAAGTCTCTTGGAATTGTTGATTCCAAGTTCTTTAGATAAATACCCAGTAGAGGGATAACTGGGTCGTATGTTATTTCTATTTTTAATTTTTTGGGAAATCTCCATATTGTTTTCCATAGAGGCTGCACCAGTTGCATTTCTACCAGCAGTGTATGAGGGTTCCCTATTCTTCACAGCCTCTCCAAACTTTTGTTGATTTTGTTTTGGTAATGATAGCCATTCTAATAGGTGTAAAGTGATATCACCATTGTAGTTTTAATTTGCATTTCTCTAATGATTAGTGATGTTGAACATCTTTTCATGTGCCTGTTGGCCATTTGTAGATCTTCTTTGGAAAAATGTCTATTCATATCCTCTGGCCAATTTTGATTGGGCTGTTTGTTTTTTTGTTGTTGATTTGTATGAGTTCTTTATACAGTTTGGAAATAAACCCCTTGTCAGATACATGATTTGCAAATATTTTCTCCCAGTTGGTGGGTTGTCTTTTCATTTTGTTCCTGGTTTCCTTTGCCTTACAGAAGCTTAGTCTGATGAAGTCCCATTTGTTTATTTTTTCTTTTGTTTCCCTTGCCTGAATAAACATAGTATCCGAAAAGACCTTTGTAAGACCAATGTCAAAGACTGTATTGCCTATATATTTTTCCAAGAGTTTTGTGGTTTCATGTCTTTAATCCATTTTGAGTTAATTTTTTGTGCATAGTGAAAGATAATGGTCTACTTTCATTCTTTTGCATGTGGCTGTCCAGTTTCCCACCAGCATTTATTGAAGACTTTCCTTTCTCTGTTGTATGTTCTTGGCTCCTTTGTCAAAGATTAGCTGTCTGTTCTGTTCTGTAGCATTAATCCATGTGTCTGTTTTTGTACCAGTACCATGCTGTTTTGATTACGATAGCTTTGTAGTATATTTTGAAATCAGGGATTATGACTCCTCCAGCTTTGTTCTTTTTTCTCAGCATTGCTTTAGCTATTTGGGGTCTTTTGTTGCCCCACATGAATTTTAGGATTTTTTTGTTCTATTTCCATGAAGAATGTCATTAGGATTCTGATTGAGATTGCGTTGAATCTGTGGATTGCTTTAGGTTGTATGAATATTTTAACTATGTTTATTCTTCTAATCCATGTAATGGAATATCTTTCCATTTCTTTGTGTCATCGTCAATTTCTTTTAATAATGTCTTATAGCTTTCATCATATAGGTCTTTCACCTCATTGGCTAAATTTACCCCAAGGCATTTTATTCTTTTTCTTTCAGTGGTAAATGGGATCATATTCCTGAGTTCTCTTCCTGTTTCTTTGTTATTAGAGTATATAAATGCAGCTGATTTTTTTTTTAAGATTTTATTTTTTTTCCTTTTTCTCCCCAAAGCCCCCCAGTACATAGTTGCATATTCTTCATTGTGGGTCCTTCTAGTTGTGGCATGTGGGACGCTGCCTCAGCGTGGTTTGATGAGCAGTGCCATGTCCACGCCCAGGATTCAAACCAATGAAACACTGGGCCGCCTGCAGCGGAGCGCACGAACTTAACCACTAGGCCACAGGGCCAGCCCCTGCAGTTGATTTTTGTAAGTAGATTTTGTGCCCTGTACTTTACTGTAGTCGTTGATAATTTCTAACAGTTCTCTGCGGGATTCTTTATGGTGTTCTATACATAGAATCCTGTTGTCTGCAAACAGTGAAAGTTTCACTTCTTCATTGCCAATTTGGATACATTTTATTTCTTTTTCTTGCCTAATTGCTTTGGCCCAAACCTCAGTACTATGTCGAATAGTAGTGGTGAGAGTGGCCACCCTTGTCTTGTTCCTGTTTTCAGAGGGATGGCTTCCAGTTTTTCCCTGTTGAGTATGTTGTTGGCTGGGGGTTTGTCATATATGGTCCTTATGTTGAGATACTTTCCTTCTATACCCATTTTATTGAGAGTGTTTATCATAAATGGATGTGGGTCTTGTCAAATGCTTTCCCTGCATCTATTGAGATGATGATGTGATTTTTATTCCTCATTTTGTCAATGTGGTGTATCGCATTGATACATTTGCAGATGCTGAAGCATCCCTGTGTTCCTGGTATAAATCCCACTTGATCATGCTGTATAATCCTTTAAATGTATTTAAAAGGATCAATACAGAAAATCCTTTTAATGTATTTACTGTATTCAGTTTGCCAATATTTTGTTGAGGATTTTTGCATCTAGGTTCAATGGCAATATTGGCCTGTAATTTTCCTTCATTGTGTTGTCCTTGTCTGGCTTTGGGATCAGAGTTGTATAGGCCTCATGAAATGTGTTAGGAAGTGTTTGGTCTTCATATTTTTGGAAGAGTTTGAGAAGGATAGGTACCAAATCTTCTTTGAATGTTTGGTAGAATTCTCCAGAGAAACCATCCAGTCCTGGACTTTTGTTTTTTTAGGAGGTTTGTGATTACTGTTTCAATATCTTTACTTGTGATTGGTCTATTCAGATTCTCTATTTCTTCTTGATTCAGTTTTGGGAGATTGTATGAGTCTAAGAATTTATCCATTTCTACTAGATTGTCCAATTTGTTGGGGTATGGTTTCCCAAAGGATTCTCTTATAATCCTTTGTGTATCTGTGGTATTCATTGTCATTTCTCCTCTTTCATTTCTAATTTTATTTATTTGAGGCTTCCTTCTCTTTTTCTTATTAAGTCTGGCTGAGGGTTTGTCAATTTTGTTTATCTTCTCAAAGAACCAGCTTTAAGTTTTACGGATCCTTTCTATGTTTTTTGGTTTCAATTTCATTTATTTCTTCTCTAATTTTTGTTATTTCCCTCCTTCTGCTGACTTTGGGCTTTGCTTTTTCTTCTTTTTCCAGTTCTGTTAGGTGTAGTTTAAGATTGCTTATTTGAGATTTTTCTTCTTTGAGATTTTCCTTGGTGGCCTGTATTGCTGTGAATTTCCCTCTTAGGATCACTTTTGCTGCATCTCATATGAGTTGGTATGATGTATTTTCATTTTCATTTGTCTCCAGATATTTTTTGATTTCTCCTTTAATTTATTCAATGATCCAATGGTTGTTCAGTAGCATGTTGTTTAATCTCCACATATTTCTGACTTTCACAGCTTTTCTCCTGTACTTGATTTCTAGTTTCATAGCATTATGGTTGGAATAGATGATTGATATGATTTCAATTTTCTTAAGTTTATTGAGGCTTGCCTTGTTTCCCAACATAGGGTCTATCTTTGAGCATGTTGCATGTGCACTTGAGAAAAATGTGTATTCTGCTGTTTTGGGATGGAGTGTTCTATATATACCTATTAAGTCCATCTGGTCTAGTTTTTTACTTAAATCCACTATTTCCTTGTTGACTTTCTGTCTGGATGATCTATCCATTGATGTAAGTGGGATGTTGAGGTCTGCTACTATTATTGTGTTGCTGTTAATTTCTCCTTTTAGGTCTGTTAATAGTTGCTTTATATACTTTGGTGCTCTTGTGTTGGGTGCACATATATTTATAAGTGTTATGTCTTCTTGGTGGAGTGCCCCTTTATCATTATATAGTGCCCCTCTTTGTCTCTCATTGCCTTTTTTTACCTTGAAATCTACTTTGTTTGATATGAGTATGGCAACACCTGCTTTCTTTTGCTTGCCATTTGTTTGAAGTATCATCTTCCATCCCTTCACTCTGAGCCTTGTTTGCCTTTAGAGCTGAGATTTGTTTCCTGGAGGCAGAATATTTTTGGGTTTTGTATTTTAATTCATCCAGCCACTCTGTGTCTTTTGGTTGAAGAATTAAATCCGTTTACATTTAGAGTGATTATTGATATATAAAGACTTAATACTTCCATTTTATCTCTTGTTTTCAGTTGTTCTGTATTTCCCTTGTTTCTTGTCCTGTGTATTTCTGACTGCCCATTCATTTTGGTGGTTCTCTATGATGGTTTTCTCTTTATTTATGATTTGTGTCTCTGTTCTGATTTTTTGTGTAGTGGTTACCATGGGGTTTGTATAAAAGATCTCATGGATGAAATACTCCATTTTTTGATAGCCTCTTATTTCCTTACTCTAAGAAGGTTTCATCCCTTCCCTCTTCCCCATTAATTTATTGTTGTCACAACTTATTCTGTTTTGTGTTGTGAATTTGTGATTAAAATGAAGTGATTATAGTTATTTTTGACATTTTCCTTCCCTTTATCTTTATTGTTATAATTAAGCATTTGCTAACCTACTCTGTTGGAGATTTGCAATTTTATGATTTTGTCTGTCTATTTATCTCCTTGCTCAAGGCTTTGGAAACTTTTCCTTTTTTTTTTTTTTTTTTTAGGTATGAGAGCCTTCTTGCTCATTTGTTGTAGGGGAGCGTCTTGTGGCAATGAACTCCCTCAGCTTTTGTTTATCTGGGAGTGTTTTTATTTCTCCATCATATCTAAAGGATATTTTCACTGAATAGAATATTCTTGACTAAAAGTTTTTCTCTTTCAAAATTTTGATTATATTATTCCACTCTCTCCTAGCCTGTAAGCCTTCTGCTGAGAAATCTGCTGAAAGCCTGAGAGGGGTTCCTTTGTAGGTTATTTTCTTCTACCTTGCTGCCCTTAATATTTTTTCTTTGTCATTGACTTTTGCCAGTTTTACTAATATATGCGTTGGAGAAGATCTTTTCACATTGATGTCATTAGGAGTTCTAATTCCTTGTAATTCAAGCTCCTTCCCAGGTTTGGCAAGTTCTCAGCTATTATTTCTTTGAACAAGCTCTCTGCCTCTTTCTCCCACTCTTCTCCCTCTGGATTACCTATAATCCTTATGTTGCGTTTCCTAATTGAGTCAGATATTTCTTGGTGAATTTCTTCATTTCTTTTTAGTCTTAGTTCTCTCTCCTCCTCCATCTGAAGCATTTCTATATGTCTGTCCTCTAAATTACTAATTTTGTCCTCCATAATATCAGCTCTGTTATTTAAGGAGCCCAGATTTTTCTTTATCTCATTCATTGTGTTTTTCATCTACAACATTTCTTTTTTTTTTAACTGTGGTAACATTGGTTTATAACATTATATAAATTTCAGTTGTACAGCGTTATATATTTTGATTTCTGGGTAGATTACATCATGTTCACTACCCAAGGACTAATTACAATCCTTCACCACACACATGTGCTTCATTACCCCTTTCACCTTCCTCCCTACCCACTTCCCCTCTGGTACCACCAATCCAATCTCTGTTTCTTCGTGTTTCCATTTCTAACGGGTTTTTTTTTAGTAATTCAATCTCTTTTGTGACGAGTTCCCTCTGTTCATTAATTTTACTCCTGATTTCATTGAACAATCTTTCTGAGTTTTCTTATAACTTGTTGAGTTTTTTAATGATAGCTATTTCAAATTCTCTGTCATTTAGATTGTAAATTTCTGTTACTTTAGGATTGATTTCTGGGCACTTGTCATTTTCCTTCTGGTCTGGAGTGTTAATACACCTCTTCATGCTATTTGATGGGGTGGATTTGTACCATTACATAGTGGTACTATCTCATTGCAGATTCCACCTGCCACCACTGGCTGGGCAGGAGCTGTGTATTCTGAGCCCGCTGTGATCCCTGGCAGCTGTGCCTCTCCTTTGCAAGCTATTCTGACAGGGCCTGTCTGTGTTTGCCTGCTGACCACTGCTGCTTTACACACATAGCCATGCAGGTGCTCTGGCAGGGGTCCTCTGCTGTGCCCCACTGGCAGAGCTGGTGCACCAGGAGGGGAGAGAGGTGCTTTCTTTCACATGCCCAATCCTAGGTGCTCCCACTCTGCCTTCACTGTCTGCCCTCCTGCTGCTTGGCTTGATGAAGACACCTCCACAATTGCTTAGCCTCCTTGGTTTAGAGCATTCCCACAGGCTGGGAGGCAACTCCGAGAGCAAAGGTTTGCCCATGAAGAGCTGTCCTTCCTCCCCTCAGAGTTGCACACTGGCCGCCACACGTGGTCCTGCTCCCTAGATTGCTGCTGTTTGGGGAGGGAGAGGAGATCCCCTTACCTCCTTCCACTGCCTCCCAGGGGATCCAGCACCTCCACCTTCAGATGTATGGCTCCATGGATCTCTCAGACATCTGTTGTGTCGTGTGAATGTCCTCTGTTTGTTTGTGAATGTCCTTTTCGTTGTATATTAGTGAGGAGACGCTAAGGGAAGAGCTCACTCCACCACGATATTGATGTCACTCCTTCTTTGCCCACTTTTAAAATTGAATTGTGTGTTTTATTTTCTACAGAGTTGTATGAGTTTTTAAAAAATATATTTTGGATATTACCTCTTTATCAGATATATGATTTGCAAATATTTTCTCCAATTCAGTAAGTTGCCTTTTCATTTTGTTGATGGTTTCCTTTGCTGTACAGAAGCTTTTTAGTTGAATGTAGTCCCACTTGTTTATTTTTGTTTTTGTTGGCTTTGCTTTTGGTGTCAAATGCAAAAACTCATTGCTAGGATTAATGTCTAGGAGCTTAGCTCCTGTTTTCCTGTAGGAGGTTTATGGTTTCAGGCCTTATGTTCAAGTCTTTAATCCATTTTGCGTTGTTTTGAGTTGTATCATGTGAGATAGTGGTCCAGTTTCATTCTTTTGCATGTGGCTGTCCAGTTTTCCCAATATTCTTTATTGAGGAGACTATCCTTTCCCTATTGTATATCCTTGGCTCCTTTGTCATAGGGTTGTTTGTTTTCTTTGTTGTAGGGTTTGTTGTATTCTGTAACTTCCTTATAAATTCTGGATTAAAGTCCAGATATGTTAGATATATGATTTCCAAATATTACTCCCAGTCTACAGCTTGTTTTTCATTCTCCTAACCAGGTTCTTGGCAGAGGAGAGGTTTTTGATATTGATGAAGACCAATTTATCATTTTTTTCTTTTATGAATTTTGCTGTTGATATCATATCTAAGAACTCTTTGCTTGACCCAAGGTCACAAATATTTTCTTTCCTTTTTCTTTTGTAAGTTTTATAGTTGTACACCTTATATGTAAGTCTATGTTTCATTTTGGGTTTATTTTGTGTAAAGTATATGAAGTATGGGTCAAGGCACTTTTTGTTTTTGTTTTCTTATTTTTTTGCCTATGGATATCTGTTTTTTCTGTCACACTTTGTTGAAAATACTATCCTTTCTCTGTTGAATTGCCTTTGCACCTTTGTCGAAAATCAATTGATCACATTTGTGTGGCTCTCTTTCTGGACTCTGTTCTGTTCCATGAATATATATGTCTCCTCTTTCACCAGTACCACACTATCTTGATTGTATAGCATGATAGTAAATCTTGAAATCTGTTAGTACCAGTCCTCCAACTTTTCTCGTCTTTTTCAAAATTGTTTGGGCTATTCTAATTCCTTTGCCTTTCCACATAAAATTTTAGATTCAGGCTGTCCATATTGATCTAAGAAACCCCACTGGGATTTTGACTGGGATTAGATTGAATCTATAGATCAATTTGGAGAGAATCAACATCATAACAAAACTGAATGTTCCAATATTTCAACACAGTGTATCTCCTCATTTACTTAGTTCTTTGATCAGTGTTTTGTAGCTTTCAATATACAGATCCTGGACATATTTTGTTAGATTTATACCTAAATATTTCCCTTTTGAGATACTATTATAAATATAAACTTTTTTAAAATTTCAAATTCTACTAGTTTATCATTAAAATATAAAAATACAATTTATTTTTAATGTTCACCTAGTAATCTGCAACTTTGCTAAACTCACTTATTAGTTCTAGGAGCTTTTTGGCAGATTCTTTGATATTGTCTACATAGACATTGTCTATTTTCTGAAAATAGACGCAGTTTTATTCTTTCTTTTCAAATCTGTATGCTTTTTCTTATTCTTGCCTTATTGTACTGGCTACAATTTCCAATACAATGTTGAATGGGAGTAATGAGCACAGATATCCTTGCCTTCTTCCAGATATTAGGAAGAAATATTGTCTTTC
Source organism: Equus przewalskii (assembly GCF_037783145.1). NCBI lineage: Eukaryota > Metazoa > Chordata > Mammalia > Perissodactyla > Equidae > Equus > Equus przewalskii. The sequence goes on along the minus strand of NC_091831.1, from coordinate 56,444,872 downwards.
CTATTATGTGTGATGTTAGCTGCAACTTTTGGTAGACGTTCTTTCTCAGGAGAAGGAAGTGACTTTTACCCCTAATTTGCTGAGAGTTTTTTAAAAATCATATATGGATGTTGAATTTTGTTAGATGTTTTTTCTGCACCTATTGAGATGACCATATGGTTTTTCTTCTTTATTCTGTTGAAATGATGAGTTACATGTTTCTCCAGTTTGGGGATCAGAGTAATGAAGGCTTCCTGAAATGAGATGGAAAGTGTTCTCTTCTATTCTATTTTCTGGTATTATTTCTTCTTAGATATTTGGTAGATGGAGTTTTCTTTCTTGGAGGATTTTAAACTACAAATTCAATTTCTTTAATAAATATAGAATTATGCAGGCTATCTATTTCTTGTTGTGTGAGTTTGGTACTTTGTATCCTTCAAAGAATTGATCCATTTCTTCTAAGTAATTTAATTTATGGGAATAGATTTTTTTGCAGTATTGTTTTTAACTTTTTGATGTCTGTAGGTCTGCCATAATGTCTCCTCTTTCATTCCTGATAATGGTAATCTGTGTCTTCTCCCTTTTTTCTTGGTCAATTTGGCCAGAGGTTTATCACTTATTGATCAGAATTAGAGGAGTTCGTTCTCCAGCTCTCTCCTCTGGGAGAGAGACTACTAGGTTCTCTTTTCTTAGTTCTCTACCTAGAAAGATGAGCTTTCTCCTGGAGTTAACTGTCACAGTTCTGCCTCATTAGGGCCAACTTTGGGGCAAGTAGTAAATAAAAGAAAAAAATAATGGGGATTGCCCCCATATTCTTCAGATCACAGAGTCTCTTTATTTCAGTTCCTCTGGCCTGAAAGACAGGATTCTTATTGGGATTTTAGACGACCGTGCTGCTCCCAGCACAGTGCAGCCCTGTGACTGGGGCTACCCTGGGGAGCAGAGCCAGAAGAGAAACAAAAAGAAAAGAAAAACAACAAGGAGAATTCCTTCACACTCTCCTTCTTTCAGGAGCCCCTTTTCCTGGTGTTCTGACCAAAAATGTAAGATTTACTTTGGAGTTTTTGATGCCTGTGCCAACTGCACAGTTATGCACTGGCTGCCTTTGGGTCAAAGCCAGGAGATAAAAGAGGAAAAATATGGGAAACTCACCCCTGTATCTGTCCTTGTTCACCTTTGGTTGCCCTCCCCAATCTGCCAGCTACCATTTACTTTTTAGAGTCTTCAGATAGTTGCTTTCTGTATTTTGTGCAGAGTTTTTAGTTGTATCATTGGGAAAGATAGGCTGTGGTGGGCTTACCTCATCTTGACCAATACCAGAAGTCTTAAAAACTCTTTTATTGATCACATATCTTACTTCAGTAATATAAAATTATATAAATTGAAATCAGTTAAAAAACAACTTCCCCTGAGAGTTAAAAAAAAACTTCCCCTGAGTGTTAAAAACGTTTCTTCTGGATTGAGCTGTTGTTACCATTATTATTATTATACAATTTATCAAAATAACAATATAATCCTGATAAACAATTATTAAAAAATAAAATTTTATTGGAAGTGCATACCTGAATGAGATGAGTGAGAGTTTGCATCTTTTTCAATTAGATTAAGTATCTGTGAATGAATATTAGTCATAACTAGAATGAGACAGGTTCAGCATCAATCAACTCTGAAAAACTTTGTCCACATTTATAAGTAGATGTAAGGAATTTTGTTATTGTTATGTCACCCAGTTCTTTGAACTTCTTCCCAGTTATCTGCCAAAAATCATATGATTTTCCGTTTTTGAAAGTTATTTTTAATGATCTAATAGCTTACAATTTGATTAGTCTTTCCTTTGGTTCTTGGAAGGAAAGATGTGGAAACTACCTGACTTTCAAAGGATTTGTTACTCAGTCATTAGAGTTATTCACTTTCTCATTTTGTGAGAAAGTTAGTAAGACTTTAAAAAAAATTTTTTTGTTTGGGTAACATTGGGTTTATAACATTATATAAATTTCGAGCGTACATCATTATATTTTGATTTCTGTGTAGATTACATGTTCACCACCCAGAGACTAATTATAATCCATTACCGTACATGCCTAATCACCCTTTTTATCCTCTTGCCTCCCGCCTCCCCTCTGGTAACCACCAATCCAATCTCAGTCTCTGTGTGTTTGTTTGTTGTTGTTTTAATCTTCTACTTATGAGTGAAATAATATGATATTTGACTTTCTCACTCAGACTTATTTCGCTTAGCATAATACCCTCAAGTTCCAGCTGTGTTATCACAAATGGCCAGATTTCATCCTTTTTTATGGCTGAGTGGTATTCCACTGTGTATATATACCATATCGTCTTTATCCATTCATCGTTTGATGGGCAGCTAGGTTGTTTCCAAGTCTTGGCTATTGTATATAAAGCTGCAATGAACATAGTGGTGCATATATCTTTACACATTTGTATTTTCATGTTCTTTGAATAAATACCCAGCAGTGGAATAGCTGGATCATATGGTAGTTCTATTCATAATTCTTTGAGGAATCTCTATACTGTTTTCCATAGTGGCTGTACCAGTTTGCACTCCCACCAGCAGTGTATGAGGGTTCCCTTGTCTCCACATCCTCTCTAAGATTTGTTATTTCTTGGCTCATTAATTATAGCCATTCTGACAGGAGTGAGGTGATATCTCATTGTAGTGTTGATTTGCATTTCCCTGATAATTAGTGATGTTGAACATCTTTTCATGAGCCTGTTGGCCATCTGTATATCTTCTTGGAGGAATGTCTGTTCAGATCCTTTGCCCATTTTTTAATTGGGTTGTTAGTTTTTTTGTTGCTGAGAGGTATGAGTTCTTTATATATTTTGGAAATGAACCCCTTATCAGGCATATGGTTTGCAAATATCTTCTCCCAATTGTTAGGCTGTCTTTTCATTTTGTTGATGGTTTCCTTTGCTGTGCAGAAGTTTTTTAGTTTGATGTAGTCCCATTTGTTTATTTTTTCTATTGTTTCCCTTGCCCGGTCAGAGATGGTACTTGAAAATAGGCTGCTAGGACTGATGTCGAAGAGCGTACTTTGTTTTCTTCTAAAAGTTTGATGGTTTCGGGTCTTACATTCAAGTCTTTAAGCCGTTTTGAGTTCATTTTTGTGTATGGTGCAATATAATGGTCTACTTTCATTCTTTTTTTTGAGGAAGATTAGCCCTGAGCTAACTGCTGCCAATCTTCCTTTTTTTGCTGAGGAAGACTGGCCCTGAGCTAACATGCATGTCCATCTTCCTCTACCTTATATGTGGGATGCCTACCACAGCATGGCATGCCAAGCAGTGCCATGTCCACACTCGGGATCTGAACCAGCAAACCCTGTTCCAACGTGCACACTTAACTGTGGCACCACTGGGCCGGCCCTACTTTCATTCTTTTGCATGTGGCTGTCCAATTTCCCAACACCATTTATTGAAGAGGCTTTCCTTTCCCCATTTTATGATGTTGGCTCCCTTGTTGAAAATTAGCTGCCCATAGATGTGTGAGTTTATTTCTGGGCTCTCGATTCTGTTCCATTGATCTCTGTGTCTGTTTTTGTGCCACTACCATGCTGTTTTGATTACAACAGCTTTGTAGTATATTTTGAAATCTGGAAGTGTGATATCTCCAGCTTTGTTCTTTTTTCTCAGGATTCCTTTGGCTATTTGAGATCTTTTGTTCATATAAATTCTAGGATTCTTTATTCTATCCCCATGAAGAATGTCATTGGGATTCTGATTGGGATTGCATTGAATCTATATATTGCTTTAGGAAGTACCAACATTTTAACTATGTTAACTCTTCTAATCCAAGAACACGGAATATCTTTCCATTTCTGTGTGTCTTCCATTTCTTTCAAGAATGTTTTATAGTATTAAGTGTACAGGTCTTTCACCTCTTTGGTTAAATTTATTCCTCAGTATTTTATTCTTTTTATTGCAATTGTAAGTAGGATTGTGTTCTTAATTTCTCTTTCTGCTACTTCATTGTTAGACCAACTATTAGTTTTACCCAATTTTCTTGTATTCGAGGTAGCTTTTTTATTCTGATAAAAAAGGTTAGAATATTAATTGTTAAATTCAATGCAGCATAACATTTTTGATAACATTCTTTTTTTCTATTATTATATTCAGGTCATAATGGTTTATAACTGCATAATTTTATGTGTACATTAATATTTATCAGTTTCTGTATACACTGCATTGTGCTCACAACCAATAGTCTAATTTTCATCTGACACCCTATATATGTGCCCCTTTACCCCTTTTTCCCACCTGACGACCCCCTTCCACTCTGGTAATCACTCATCTTTTCTCTTTATCCACGTGTTTGTTTATGTTCCACATAGAAGTGAAATCATGCAGTACTTGTCTTTCTTTGTCTGGCTTATTTTGCTTAACATAATACCCTCAAGTTCCAGCAATGTTGTTGCAAATGAGATGCTTTTTTATGGCTGAGTAGTATTCCATTTTATATATATATATGCACATATGTGTATATATATGTATATACACACACACACACACACATATATATATGCCATATCTTTATCTATTCATCAGTTCATGGGCATTTGGGTTGCTTCCATGTCTTGGCTATTGTCAATAATGCTGCAATGAACATGGGGGTGCATAAGTCTCTTTGAATTGTTGATTTCAAGTTCTTTGTATAAATACCCAGTGGTGGGAGGGCTGGGTCTTATGGTATTTCTATTTTTAACTTTTTGAGAAACCTCCTTATTGTTTTCCGTAGTGCCTGCACCAGTTTGCAACTGTATATGAGGGTTCCCTTTTCTCCACATCCTCTCCAATATTTGTAATTTTTTCTCTTGGTAATTATGGCCATTCTAACAGGCGTAAGGTTATATCTCATTGTAGTTTTGATTTGCATTTCCCTAACGATTAGTGATGTTGAACATCTTTTCATGTTGGAAAATGTCTGTTGGACATTTGGAAAAATGTTCATGTCCTCTGCCATTGTTTGATTGGGTTGTTTGTTTTTCTGTTGTAGAGTTGTATGAGTTCTTTATATATTTTGGAAATTAAACTCTTGTCAGATATGTGATTTGCAAATATTTTCTCCCAATTGGTGGATTATATTTTCATTTTGTTCCTGGTTTCTTTTGCCTTTCAGAAGCTCTTAGTCTGATGAAGTCCCATTTGTTTATTTTCTCTTGTGTTTCCCATGCCTGAGTAGACATAGAATTCAAAAAGATGCTGCTAAGACCAATGTCAAAGAGTCTACTGCCTATCTGTTCTTCTAGGAGCTTTATGGTTTCAGGTCTCACATTCAAATCTTTAATCCAGTTTGAGTTAGTTTTTGTGTATGGTGTAAGATAATGGTTTACTTTCATTGTTTTGCGTGTGGATGTCCAGTTTTCCCACCACCCTTTATTAGAGAGACTTTCCTTTGTCCATTGTATGTTCTTGGCTCTTTTGTCAAAGATTAACTGTCGATAGATGTGTGGTTTTATTTCTGGGCTCTCAATTCTGTTCCACTGAATTTTGTGTCTGTTTTTGTGCCAGTGCCATTCTGTTTTGATTATAATAGCTTTGTAGTATATTTTGAAGTCAAGGATTGTGATGCCTCCAGCTTTGTTTTTTTTCTCAGCATTACTTTAGCTGTTTGTTGTCTTTTGTTGTTCCATATAAATTTTAGGATTCTTTGTTCTAGCTCTGTGAAGAATGTCATTGGGATTCTGATTTGGATTGCATTGAATCTGTAGTATGGACATTTTAACTGTTCTTTCTTTCAGCCCATGTGCATGGAAAATCTTTCCATTTATTTACGTCATCTTTTATTTATTTCAATAATGTTCAGTGTATAGGTCTTTCACCTCCTTGGTTAAATTTATTCCTAGATATTTTATTCTTTTTGTTGTGATTGTAAATGGGATTGTGTTCTTGACTGCCCTTTCTGCTAGTTAGTATTTAGTGTATAGAAACGCAACTCATTTTTGTAAGTTGATTTTGTACTCTGAAAGTTTGCTGTAGTTCTTGATTAATTCTAATAGTTTTCTGGTGGATTCTTTAGGTTTTTCTATATATGTAGGATTATGTTGTCTGCAAACAACAAAAGTTTCACTTCTTTCTTTCCAATTTGAATGCCATTTATTTCTTTTTCTTACCTAATTCCCCTGGCCAAAACCTCCAGTACTGTGTTAAATAGTAGTGGCAAGAGTGGGCACCCTTGTCTTGTTCCTGTTCTCAGAGGGATGGCTTTCAGTTTTTCCTTGTTGAGTACGATGTTGACTGTGGGTTTGTCATATATGACCTTTATTATGTTGAGGGACTTTCCTTCTATACCCATTTTATTGACAGTTCTTATCATAAATGGATGTTGTATCTTATCAAATGCTTTCCCTGCATCTATTGAGATGATATTGTGGGTTTTATTTCTCATTTTGTCAATGTGGTGTATCACATTGGTTGATTTGCAGATGTTGAATCATCCTTGCATGCCTGGTGTGAATCCCACTTGATCATGGTGTATGATCCCTTTAATGTATTGCTGTATTTGGTTTGCCAATATTTTGTTGAGGATTTTTGCACCTATGTTCGTCAGTGATATTGACCTGTAATTTTCATTCTTTGTGTTGCCTTTGTCTGGTTTTGGTATGAGGGTGATGTGGACCTCATAGAATGAGTTAGGAAGCATTCCATCATCTTCAATTTTTGGAACAGTTTGAGAAGGATAGGTATTAACTGTTCTTTGAATGTTTGGTAGAATTCTCCAGAGAAGCCACCTGGTCCTGGACTTTTGTTTTTTGAGAGGTTTGTGATTACTGTTTCTTTAAAGATTGGCACCCAAGCTAACAACTGTTGCCAATCTTTTTTTTCTTCCTGCTTTTTCTCCTCAAATACTCCCAGTATATAGTTGCATATTTTTTTAGTTGTGGGTCCTTCTAGTTGTGGCATGTGGGACGCCACCTCAACATGGCCTAATGAGCAGTGCCATGTCCATGCCCAGGATCCAAACCAGCTAAACCCTGGGCCGCCCAAGTAGAGCATGTGAACTTAACCACTCGGCCATGGGGCCAGCCCTGTGATTACTGTTTCAATCTCTTTACTAGTGATTGGTCTATTTAGATTCTCTATTTCTTTTTGTTTCAGCTTTGAGAGTTGTATGAGTCTAAGGATTTATCCATTTCTTTTAGGTAACCCAATTTCTTGGCATATTGTTTCTCATAGTATTCTCTTATAGTCCTTTGTACTTCTGTGGTATTCATTGTAATTTCTCCTCTTCCATTTCTAATTTATTTGAGCCTTTTCTCTTTTTTTCTTAGTGATCTTGGCTAAGGGTTTGTCAATTTTGTGTATCTTCTCAAAGAACCAGCTCTTAGTTTCATTGATCTGTTATACCATTTTTGGGGGTCCCCATTTCATTTATTTCTGCTTTAATTTTTATAATTTCTCTCCTTCTGTTGACTTTGGGCTTTGTTTGTTCTTTTTCCAGTTCTGTTAGATGTAGTTTAAGATTGCTTATTTGAAATTTTTCCTGTTTCCTGGGGGGGGGGGGGGGGGGCTATATTGCCATGAATTTCCCTCATAGAACTGCTTTTGCTGCATCCCATAAGTGTTGGTATGATATATTTTCATTTTCATTTGTCTCCAGGTATTTTTTCATTTCTTCTTTTATTTCTTCAATGATCCAATAGTTCTTCAGTAGCATGTTGCTTGATCTCCACATATTTGTGAATTTCCTGGCTTTTTTCTTGTAGTAGATTTCTAGTTTCACACCATTGTGGTCAGAAAAGTTGCTTGATATGATTTCAATCTTCTTAAATTTATTGAGGCTTGCCCTGTTTCCTAACATATGGTCTATCTTTGAGCATGTTCCTTGTGCACTTGAGAAGAAAGTGTATTCTGCTATTTTTGGATGGAATGTTCTATATATATATATCTATTAAGTTTATCTGGTCTAGTTTTTCAATTAATTACACTATTTCCTTGATGACTTTCTGTCTGGATGATCGATCTGTTGATGTAAGTCGGGTGTTCAGTTCCCCTACTATTATTGTGTTGTCAGTTTCTCCATTTAGGTCTGTTAATAGTTGTTTTACATACTTTGTTGCTCCTGTGTCAGGTGCATATATATTCATAATTGTTATGTCCTCTTGGTGGAATGTCTCTTTTATCAGTATATAGTGTCCCTCTTTGTCTCTCATTGCCTTTTTTATCTTGAAGTCGGCTTTGTCTGATATGAGTATGGCAACCCCTGCTTTCCTTTGCTTGCCATTTTCTTGGAGCATCATCTTCCATCCCTTCACTTGAGCCTGTGTTTTTCTTTTGAGCTGAGATGTGTTTCCTGGAGACAGCATATTGTTGGCTTTTTTAAAAAAAATCCATCCAGCTACTCTGTGTCTTTTGATTGGAGAATTCAATCTATTTGCATTGAAAGTGATTATTGATATATGAGGTCTTAATGCTGCCATTTTATCTCTTGTTTTCTGGTTGTTCTATATTTCCCTTGTTCATCTCCCTTTGTATTTCTGCCTGCCATTTCAGTTTTATGGTTTTCTGTGATGGTTTTCTCAGTTTTCTCTTTATTTATGATTTGTGTCTCTGTTCTGATTTTTTGTCTAGTGGTTACCATGAGGTTTGCATAAAAGATCTCATAAATGAGATAGTACATTTTCTGATAGCCTCTTATCTCCATTAGCCTACTCAGGTTCCAGTCCTTTACTCTTCCCCATCTGAGTTGTCACAAATTATTCTGTTTTGTATTGTGAGTTTGTGATTAAAATGAAGTATTTATAGTTATTTTTTATGCTTTCCTTCTGTTTATCTTTAATGTTATTATGAAGTGTTTGCTAACCTGTTCTGATAGAGAACAGTTTTCTAATTTTCTACAATTTTCTAATTTTGTATGTCTATTTATCTCCTTGCTCAAGGCTTTGTAAACCTTTGCCTTTTTCTTTCAGGTCTGAGGGCATCCTTGATGGTTTCCTGTAGGGGAGATCTAGTGGCGATGAACTCCCTCAGCTTTTGTTTTCCTGGGAAAGTTTTTGTTTCTCCATTGTATCTGAATGATAGTTTCACTGGATGGGCTCCTTTGTATATTTTTTCTTCTCTCTTGCTGCCCTTAATATTTTTTATTTGTTATTGCCTTTTGCCAGTTTTACTATTATATAACTTGAAGAAGGTCTTTTTGCATTGATGTGCTTAGGAGTTCTATTGGCTTCATGTACTTGTAAGTTGAGCTCTTTCCCCAGATTTGGTAAGGTCTCAGCTGTTACTTCTTTGAACAAGCTCTCTGCTCCTTTCTCCCTCTGGAATACCTATAATCCTTATGTTGTGTTTCCGAATTGAGTCAGATATTTCTCAAAGAATTTCGGGGTTTTTTTTGGTTTTGGTTCTGTCTTCTCCCCGACCCGAACCATCCATATTTCTGTCCACTAAATTACTAATTCTGTGCTCCATAACATCAACTCTTTTTAAAAATGTTTTTAGATTTTTTTATCTCATTCATTGTGTTCTTCATCTACAGACTTTCATTTGGTTTGCTTTTTGGAGTTTCAATTTCTTTTGTGAAGAATTCTCCCTGCCCCTTAATTTTATTCCGGAATTCATTGAACTGTCATTCTGAGTTTTCTAGTAACTAGTTGAATTTCTTTATGACAACTATTTTGAATTCTCTGTCATTTAGATTGTAAATTTTTGTGCGTTCAGGATTGGTTTCTGGAGACTTGTCATTTTCTTCTTCTTTGGAGTGTTAATGTAGTTCTTCATGGTGTTGATGAAGTGATCCCTTGCCCATGCATATTGGTAGTATCAGGGCACAGATTCCACCTTACACCATGGGGGGCAGTGGGTGTGAGAGCTGTGTTGTCGGATCCTGCTGTGTCTGCTGGAAGTTGTGCTGATAGGACTTATCTGCATTTACCCATTGGCTGCAGCTGCTTGGCAGGTCACTCATGCACATACAGGCCCTCTGATGTGGATCCACTGCCTTCCTGGGGACTGTCCGAGCTGGCATGCCAGGTGCGGGGTGGAAGGGTGCTGTCTTTCATGTGTGTGGGCCCACTCTGTGCTCATAGGCATTTTCACCTGGGTTGCTGTGCTTGGTGGGGGCACCCATGCAGTGGCTGAGTTGTGCCAATCAGTGTGGAGCATTCCTGTGGGCCAAGCTGCTACTCCAAAAGTGAAAGGATGCACACAGGCCTGCCTGCTCTCCCACCTCCTCTTACAGTCATGTGCCAACTGCTGTGTGAGGACCCACGACCTAGATTGCTGCTGCTGGGGAGGGGGAGGGTGTACACTCACCTCCTTCCACTGCTTCCTGGGGATCTAGTACCTCTACCTTGAGATGTGTAGCTGTGTGGATCTCTCAGATGTCCTATTGTGCTTTTTAGGGAATCTTCTGTTGGTTAATGAATGTCCATTTGGTTGTAACTTAAGGGGGGGGGGAGACTAAGGGGACAGCTCACTCTGCGTTGATGCTGATGTCACTTTTGATAACATTCTTTTATCTTATCAAGTACATTGTGTAGATTTTTGTCAAAACCTTGAAGTTCCAGATTTAGCTCAATGTACAGAAGAATGATGTCTAATAGAAACAGTATGTGAGTCACATATGCAATTCTAAGTTTTCTAGTAGCAACACTGAAAGAAGTTAAAAGAAGCAGATGAAATTAATTTAATAATGTCTTTCATTTAGATCAATATGTAAAAATATCACCCTTTAAAAATATAATCAATATAATAAAATTTATGCTGCTTTGGTTTTTAAATTTAAATATAAGAATTCAATTCCTCAGTTACATTAGCCAAACTGAAATACTCAATAGCCACATGTGGTTAGTGGCTATTGTATTAGGCAGTGTAGATATAGAAAATGTTTACCATTTAATCTATCTGGTAAATCTAGTCCTCATTATCAATTTAATCATCAAAATTAGATTTACTTTCTGTCAAAAAAGTCTTCATTTCTCAACAAACAATATTGTGTACTGCAATAACTATTATAAAAATTTTAGACCCAGCCCTGATGGCCTAGCAGTTAAAGTTTGGTGCACTCCTCTTCTGCAGCCCAAGTTTGGTTCCTTGGTGCCAAACCATACCACTTGCCTGGCAGTAGCCATGCTGTGGTGTCAGCTCACATAGAAGAACCAAAAGAACTTACAACTATAAACAACTATGTACTGGGGCTTCAGGGGAGAAAAAGGCAGAAAAAAGGAGAAATATTGGCAGTGATGTTAGCTTAGGGCAAGTCATCCCCTGCAAAAAAAAAAAAAAAAAGAAAAAAAAGCATAAGGGTATATCACATAAAACAGGTTCCTGAAAGCAGCAAAATAAGATTAAATCAACTTTGGCCTAATATAAATTAATCTATTTTGTATTATAAGTGCTAAAACATGATCCTAAATCTAAGGTTTTCATTACTTAATTTACAATAATGCAATGTAGCGTACAGCTAAAATTATGTCATTTATAAAGTTAGAAGTGTAATAAAAGATGTGGCATTCCTAAGCAAATGTATGTTTGCTTATGATCTCTTGTATTTGTATTTTTAGAAATAGTTAATTAAGAATTATGAAATCATTCCATTAATTAAAGATGAACCCTGAAATTATTCCATTAATTTTTTTGGACACTGTTATCACATTTTCCCCACGTATTTAGCAAGAAAATAAAGTTACATAATGCTTCAAATTAATCAGTTGCTCCAGCCACTAAAATATAATTTTGTTTTTTGGTAATAGAAGGCAGAAAATATTAAACATTTCAAAAATTGAAATAGGATGAAGATGGTGTGGTAGGCAGAATTCTAAGATGTCCCCTAAGATGTGCATGCCCTCTATCATCCCCTTCCCTTGAGTGTGAGTGGGGCCTGTGAATATGATGGGATAGCCACTCCCTTGATTAGGTTATGTTCCATAAACCTGTTTTAGCTGACTGGAGAGATTCTCCTGCTGGCTTTGAAGAAGCAAGCTCCCATGTTGTGAGGGTGCTTGTGAGAAGGTCACCTGACAAGGAACTGCAGGGGTCTCTAGAAGCAGAGAGTGGCCCCCAGCTGACAGTCAGCAAGAAAGCTGAGACCTCAGACCCACAACTGCCAAGCTGAATTTTGCCAACAACCAGCGAGCTTGGAAGAAGACCACTGAGCCTCAGATGCAATCAAACCCCTAGGCTACACCTTGATTGCAGCCCATCAGATCCTGAGTAGATGATTCAGTTAAACTCTGCCAGGACTCCTGACCCATGAGAACTGTGAAGTAATAAATGTATGCTGTTTTCAGCTGCTAAGTTTGTGGTTCATGGTAACTTTTCATGCAACATAGAAAAGTAATACAGATGGCCTGTAGTAAAGGAATAAATATTTTTAACCTTTTTTTTGAGGAAGATTAGCCCTGAGCTAACATCTGCTGCCAATCCTCCTCTTTTTGCTGAGGAAGACTGGCCCTGAGCTAACATCCATGCCCATCTTCCTCTACTTTACATATGGGATGCTTGCCACAGCATGGCTTGCCAAGTGGTGCCATGTCTGCACCCAGGATCTGAACTGGTGAACCCTGGACTGCTGAAGCGGAACGTGTGAACTTAACTGCTGTGCCACCAGGCCGGCCCCAAGGAATAAATATTTTTGATATGATTTAATAAAACATGTTTTAAGGCCAACCTTGGTTGCCTAGTGGTTAAGTTCAGGGCACTCTGCTTCAGCAGCCCAGGTTCAGTCCCCAGGAGACTTACACTGTTCTGTTAGCAGCTATGCTGTGCTGGTGGCCCACTTACTAAAAAAATAGAGGAAGATTGGCATGGATGTTAGCTCAGGGCGAATCTTCCTCAGGAAAAAAGCCCACAACATGTTGTAACTATGATATTTAATAGTCCACACAGAATCTAAAGGAAATGACATAAAATATTTATCTACAGGTTTTATCCAGTGTCAAAAACATTTGAAAAATTTGGTACTCCAAGAAAGCTTTCCTAGTTACTGTGAAAATTTGACATATGTGGAGCCATTTAAAAACAGAACTGGAGCAGCCTTTCCAGAGGAACTGCCTTGATCATCTTGTTCCTTGAACCATGAACTGGCCCAAACCTTTGGACTGGGCCAAAATAACAATTGTCTTACAAGCAATTGTTGGATAATTCAGCAAGAGAATGAACAACCCTATCACAAGACTGATGATTGTGGACTTTCTGAAGGTGGAGTCAATGACCAATGATGTATAGCCAAGAGTAACTTAGCTTGTCAGCACCAATGAACTCTTCTTAAAAACATCTTACCTTACCCTCCTCCTTTTTCCTATAAAAACTCTAAGCCCCTCTCCTGTATTTGGGACACTATTTGGATTTCTGCCTGAATGTGTGCTCACCAAATTGCAATTCTTTGATCTCAAATAAATGCTTTGTCTCTTTAACTGGTTTCTGATTTTTGTAGGTTGACATACATGGTGTCAGAAGTGGGATCTGAAGTGATCTAACCTTCTTGGACTGCCATCCTCTGGAACCAGGTATGACACCTACATGAGCCCCTTTGCTCACTGCTTCCACAGACTGCTGTGTCCTCCAACTGTGAGTCTTCTTTTGCTCCAACTTCCCTCTTTTTGGTTGAGATCCATTGCCTTTCTTTGGGATCAGGCAGGAGTTTCCCTGAAAGATGAAAAACCTGCTCATGGCAATTGCCACAGGAGGGGCTTCCCTGGTTGGTGAGCACTCTGACCAAATTGGAGGGGCTTTTCTCAGTAAGGGTATCCTAATTATCATTCTTGTGTTTCACGTTCTTCTTTAACATTGGACTTTCAGTTTCTAAAATTCTCTCATAAGTCCCTCCTTTGAGAACTCCAGTTGATTTTATGTTTAAGAACTATAGTCCTTCCTCTTGTAAATTTTTGTCCCAGGGGATTGACAATACTGAAGACAATTTACAATTACAGTGGTCACTTTGGGACTCTTTTGAACTCCCCAAAATTGTCTTTTTGGGCACTAGACTTGAGAACTGCAGATGACACTAATCGAATGCGATCTTTAATTTCTAAAAAGTCAAGTGTGCCAACTTCCAGCACACCTGCTTAATAACTGTGGTCCCAGAAGCTGTAGACATTTACAAAACAGAAAAATCTTATAAGCTTGTTTCACATCCTGAGAACTTAGCTTAGTAACTGTCAGGTTGGGGACCCAAAATATGGTCAGACAGAAATGTGGGTTGCACCCAATTTGTGGCCAGATATGGCTGGGCAGAAATCGGGGTTGAACTCCATTTGCAGCTAGGGTCCTACCAAACTGCTGCCAGCTCTCAAGGGAATCACAATGGCCATTAGAAGGAGCATTCTAATTAGATCAAATCATTTAAAAAGTTCACTTAAAAGCAAAGTCCTCAAAATTCCAAAATACCTTCATTGAAAGTTGTGTTGCAAAAAAGCTAACCAAAAATTAAACATATAAGAGCTGTGGGGGATTGGAATTGGCCACCCGAAGATAATGCCTCTTTGGCATGAGGATTATTTTGAATGGGTTACTTTTAAAAACTGCAGACACGAGAGAAACTCTTAAAAGTAGAAGTTACCCTTTGTAAGATATCTTTACATTTGTAAAGGAAATCTCCATCTGTAAAGGTGTCTCCCTCTCTATACCAGGAAGAAGGGGGGATGACCTTATCTCTGGAAACTCCTATCAATGCAGAAGGCAAGGACTTAAACCTGCATATTAACCTTGATCTTGTTTATCATACCTTTCTGGTAATCTCCCATAACTGACTCTCCCCATCCCCAACATCCTCCTTTGGCTTTAAGTGAGGATGGTATTTAAGGTGAGAGCTTCTGCCATTTTGGTGAGTTGCTCAGTTTTTCTGGGTCTCTCCCATGTATACATGTTATAAAGCTTTGTTAGATTTTCTCCTGTTATTCTGTCTCATGTGAATTTAATTTGTAATCTGGCCAGAAGGACCTAGAATGTGTAAAGGAAATGTTTTCCTCCCCTACAGAGGTATCTAAAAGAAAAGGTTACATGACAGGAAACAAAAGCCCAATCTTGATAGGAAGTTTTTAGGCCTTCCCCCAACTAAACTAAAATAAAACTATGTACCCAGAGATAAAGAAACAAATTGGAGAAAATGTAGGTGGATGGGTATGTCAGTTCTTTGATAAGTAAATAACCTTGCCAATTTATCTCAAAAGGCTTGTAAGTATTCTGGTCTTAAGAAATCAAAATCCTTCTTGGAGGCATTTGCATTCCTTCCCTGTGCCTTTGAGATGTAAAAGCTCTATTGTTGCTTCCCGCAGCTCTTATCTAGAATTTTCCTGGATTCCTAAGACTAAAGAAAAAAAGGTTGTTCTAAAAATACAAGCTTCTAGAAAGGCTCTCTTGCCCAAATGTTACTTGTCTATAGCAAATGTAAATCTTTTTTTTCAATCTTTGTCTTTTATTTGGCTGCAGTGTTCAAACTTCAGAAGGCATTAAAGCAATAGTAATTCTGAACATACTTTTATGATACAAAGTTTAAGTACCACATTATTTGGACACAATTTTTCTTCCCCTTTTTATGTTTAGCTACAAGAGCCCATAGAGAGTATAAATACCCAAAGGTGGCAAACCAGGTATGTTTGTGTAGGTTACTTTTTCAACACAGTTAAAACATTTTTAAACAAGTATTTAGCACTGATGAATTATACTACTGAGGATATATGTACTTAACAACAAACTAACAGTGAAATTGATAATGACCATTGATAATGGTCAGTTCTACCAGTCTAAATCAATGTTTGGAATTCTTCATGGACTGTACAGAAACAGGTGGAAGTTTTGCTAGGTAGGGATAGGAGACCCAAAATAGCAGCAGTAACTGTTCAGAGACCATGAAGCCAAAGTTTAAAGGTGTTAAAATCAAATCTTTTAAATTGTTCTTGTGAACTAACATACAATAGAAAATTAAGCAGTATATGATTTTTACAATTCCCCCATCTCTGGCAGACAGCTGGGCATAGCACAGCAGAGCATAAGCCAGTGTGAGGGTGATTGATAAATAAATGATAAGCAATAGGATATATTGGAGTATATAAGGAAGCCATTTGGTGTAAAACTAATTTAGCCTGAACTTGTGTTTCCAAAATGGCCTGACAGTGGCTGTTGAGCATGCATTGTATATCTGCTTTACATATTTACTATCCCAAAGACAAGAACAATGCCTTAAAGATAAGGATCCCACATAGGCATTTCCTTAAGGATAAGCATCTCTCCCTAGGCTAGGGATTGATCCCCAACCTGTTGTGACCACCGACCTTGAGACCACCAACCTGCTGCATTCACAGAAATGCTATGCCAGCAAGGCAATCTTGTGACTAGTGTAAAAGGGACATTTCAGTCACACATGATACGTGCTCTGTGATGGTATACAACCACTCTGTAGACCCCCACTTCTTTGGAGTGCTCCATTCCTTTGTGAAAGGACTCTCCTGGGCTATATGGTCCTCAGATCTGGCTCAAAGTGTAAAATTATATTTTCTCCCCTCTTGGAGCTTACAATCCAACAGAGAAAGAACTACTTGTAGCCATTGTAGCTAGAGGTGATTAGGAAAGGTCTCATGGAGACAGTGAAGATGAAGTGCTAGTAATTAACGAGTAGATTTTAATGACAGAAATGAGGACATTCTAAGAACTAAAGGTATAGATATGTGACAGTCCCAAAACTATGAGGAAGGCTAATTTCCTTGATGAGTTACATCAGTGATTCTAAATGTACAGACCATGAGTAGGCTTCAAGGGAACCCAAGAATCAGTGAAATCTTTTGGTAAATTTTGTGTGCAGTTTTCTAGGGGGAGGGTCAATGGCATTCATATTTTCAAAGGAGTCTATGTTGCAAAAGAGATTTTGAGTTTATGTTGTAAGTCCTTGGACAACCAACTTCAAAAAGTTTGGCCTAGGATGAAGACCTTCTAGATCAGGCTAGTAATGTAGAATTTGAGTCCCATTTGAGGCTTTTGTACAGAGGATGTGTAAACAGATTAAATTCAAGACTTGGTGATGACTTAGATGTGAAAGATCAGAGGAAAACATCAAGAATGAAATCAAACTTCTGATTTGGGACTGTGAGCGTGGCCAGAGTTACAGGCTTGCTGGAAGATGAATTAAGTTTGGAGTATTCAGACAGAGAGAAATGGACAGTTGAAAACACAAGTCTACAGACACAGAGCCAAGAGTCAGTAATGCTAGATTTAGCTGAAGAAATTAAACTGATCCAACCACTATTTGGCAAAATGGAGGTACTCAAAATTTGGTGAAAAATGGAGAGGCTCAATAGTAGGAAATATCAATACTTAAGGAGAAAGAGTAACATAAGAGAAATGATCAAGATTGGGATTGGAATATCATGGTATCTATCCCAAAAAAGGAGTGATTAGGTCAATCATACCCCACAGAGATCAAGTGAAAGAAGTGGTAACAGATGCCAGCTTGTTAATGGTTGAGGGGGAGGTAAAAAAGTGTAGACACTGTAGGCCAGTGGCAAGGGTTGTATTGAGTTTAATCTGTAGCAAGTCCTTAACATTTTGGGGGACACAGATCCTTTCAACAAAAATGTCAATTTTCTTCTTTTCATAGAAGTGAACATATACATAAAATTTTACATGTAAGTTTAAGAGGTTCATGGACACATGGATTAAAGCTTAGTGATCTATAAAATCCTCAGGGCTGCATAATGTAACAGTGATTTCCAAATATGGTTTATAGATTGATGATACGTCAATCTCTCAGTAGCAACTGCTCCTTTAGAAGTGAACCTTGCTGGGTACACTGCCCAGACTTAGGTTTTTACAAGAAAGAAACTAGTTATGGTTGTCAACTGGAGATTCCAGTTGCTGAAAATGTTTGTAGGCTGGGGGTTATTAGCGTGGCTAAAATATGTATTATCAGAATTAAAATAATTTTATCATCCACAGAGGCACCCACCATAGCCATACAAGATGTATTAAATCTTTCATTTGGAATGGGAAAGGTGACTCTGCTTTTTTTGTCCATGGGAAATTTCGCTGGCACCCATCAGAGAAATTCTCCAAATAATTCCCTTTCAATGACTGCCACAGTGCCCCTTCATCTCATTTAGTGTCTTCCCTACCCTTAGGACCAATCACAACTTTTCTTAAAAAAAAAATCAAAATGAAACATCATTTCTATCTATAGCTAGAGAAAAATACACACCGTTTCTGAGATACTGACTACAAATACAAACCATGCCCTTAGAATTTTGTAAAGATCGAGGGCTGGCCCAGTGGTGCAGCAGTTAAGTGTGCACGTTTTTCTTCGCAGCAGTCTGGGGTTCGCCAGTTCAGATCCTGGGTGTGGACATGGCACCGCTTGGCAAAAGCCATGCTGTGGCAGGCATCCCACGTATAAAGTAGAGTAAGATGGGCCATGGATGTTAGCTCAGGCAAGTCTTCCTCAGCAAAAAGAGGAGAGTTGGTAGTAGTTAGCTCAGGGCTAATCTTCCTCAAAAAAAAAAAAAAAAAAAGAATTTTTTAAAGATAATGTGAAAGAGGACTATATTGCTCTTGTCACCCTTTCTGGGATATAACCATTTTAACTTTCTAAAACTTATGGATCGAGATACAGAAGATCAAGTAGTAACTTTAGAGCTGTATAATAGGACGTTATTAGCATTTAAGAAATAGCAAATATAAATCTTAAAGATCTTCTCCCCGAATAGTAAAAAGCTTTAACCTTCTGAGAAGATAAGCTTAATTTTTTTCCAAACTGCCCAAACAAAATTTGGATCCAACTATTCTTTCATAATTAGTGAGTTTTGTATTATTGTACCTAGTTCATGGCAGTAATTTTAAAACAATAGCTGTGGGGTCTCTGTATATGTGTGTCTATGTATATGTATGTTATAAATGTGTGATATTTTTCTGCCTCTGGGTGGTATTATCAAAACTAATTTGTAGAAAGCTCTATATAATTGGCTTAAACAAACAAAGACTATATAAACACTATTCTCAAGAATAGAAACTAACTGAAATGAATTTCAGGCTCACATGACCTAGGAAAATATTCAGTATTAAAACTAATTTAAGTTTGTTGGGTTAATTAAAATAGGCATGTCTTTAGGGTTATCAGCATTACGTATGAAACTTTTGTTCTACCTAGGTTTACAAAAAGTCAAAAAAAGTTCATGTTATCTTTGTTACAAAATTTGTAAGCAAAAAAATATTAGTGGCTGACTGTGTGTAATGTCTCACAAAGTTTTTGCAGGTAATCTAAACATAATTATTGGGAACAAGTAAACTAAATAGATATAAGTAAGATAAAGTTTTTAGGTGAACTTTTTAACAATAATTATGTGTTACGGTATATATACTTAAAAATAACTTCAAAATCTTTTGGTAACTTGAAACCTTAGAGTTTTCCTAAATCAAGTTAAATGATGTAAATTTATTGAATATCTAGATCATTTCCAAATAAGATAAATATTGAATATTAATTACTAAACATAGGTTTGTTTACTTTTGGCTTCTAATTACAGAAAAACTAAAAGATGTTTGGGTCTATGAGTAAATGTATCTTGTGCCACATTAAGAAAATCTTATACTGTGAGAAAATTCATGTTTTCAATAAAAGAAGGTATAAGGAATAGAGATGTTTTTGTTAAGAGAGTAAATTTGTCCTAGAGCAAAACTGGTTATGGGAAAGAGGAAAGAAAAAATTATGAATGTAAAAAAGAAAGTTATAGAAGGTTTGTGGAAAAGGAACCCTGAGAAAAGAATTTTATGCATAGTCAAGCTGGCTAACATTAGAATGAATTTAATTAAGTAAATGAGATTTAATATCAAAGATAAGCTGGTGCAAATTAGAATTTGGTTTTCTCTTGTTAGAAGAACAAGGTTTTCTTGGGCTTTTAGTCTGCCTTTGATAAAGACTATGAAAAGTTTTTCTTCATCTTTGAGTAGTCTGCCTCAAATGCAGGGATCTTGTTTTATCAAAATACTTTCCTGTGTTGTTTTTATCAGGTCTTTAATTACAAAAGCTAAAGTTTTATCTTACAAGCATTTAACTTTCTGTATTTGCCTGAAGGTCTTTAATTATCACCATGGTCAAATGGATAACTGAGTACTGTTTCATAGTGACTTATGATCCTATTTGACTGAGTGTTTGAAAGTCTTTTTGATATTTTTCACAATCTTCCCAAAATCAAATTCTAAGTGAAGTTTTTTTTTAAAGAGAGATATTAAACTATTTAGGCTTGTTTGATATGCTAAACTATGTAGGAAAACATTTTCAATTAAAAGGTAATGCCAAACTTATAGATTTTATTTGTATAGGTATATGTGGTAAGCGTTCTAGAAATTGTATGAAATTCCTAGAAATGTGATATATCCTTATATAGTGTTATCACTTGTAATTCCAGTTATCATCTCAAAATGTTATCTTGTCTGTCATCAAAACTGAGGCTCTCACTAAAGGGACTAAATCTAAGTATCAGGAAAATGCTCTGGCTGACTTTCCTGCAAAGGCAGCAACAACAATATCTATATAGATTGTGGCACATGTGGATGAAATCTAGTGTACTTCTGCAAAGTAGTTGCCAGATTTTTGCCAGGCTGATGTCCTTGTAATATGGCAACAGCCTGCTTCTGAATCAGAGAAATTAAGATGGGTAGACAATGGCTATAAATTAAACAAATAGTCAGGGTTACAAAACCTAAGACAGCCACTTGGCTCTTCCCAGCTCGCTGGCAAACCCCATTTTTCATTTTTTGCATTCCTTTGCCCACCATACTGCATTAAGAAAAATTATTTCTGTCTCTAAGGACCTCAGACCTCCCCACTCTGGACTTTCATTCAACTGCCACTTAGTATGGACTGTCAATATGTTCTTGTTATTGTATATAACAGTGTTCTCTGGATGGGTTAAAGCCTTCCTCTGCTGCAAGGCTGGTGCCTTCACAGTGGCAAATAAACTGTTAGAAAATGTGTTTCACTTGGGGTATACCTTCTGGAGTCTCCAGTGACAGAGGCACCCTCCTCTACTGGGCAAATCATATGAGGCTTAATGAAAACCTTGGAAACTTCTTGGAATTATCATTGTCCTTATCCCCCCCAGTCATCAAGCAAGGTCAAGAGAACTAACAGAAAACTAGATTCAAGCAGAATAAGAATTAATAACATGGGACTGAATGAACTGATGAGGATTATAATTTTTTTTTTTTTATTAAGACTATCATAGTTTACAACCTTGTGAAATTTCAGTTGTACATTATTGTCAGTCATGTTGTAGGTGCACCACTTCACCCTTTGTGCCCACCCCCACACCCTCCTTTCCTCTGGTAACCACCAATCAGTTCTCTTTGTCTACATGTTTAACTTCCACCTATGAGTGGAGTCATGCAGAGTTCGTCTTTCTCTATCTGGCTTATTTCACTTAACGTAATACCCTCAAGGTCCATCCATGTTGTTGTGAATGGGACTATTTTATCCTTTTTTATGGCTGAGTAGTATTCCATTGTATATATATACCATATCTTCTTTATCCAGTCATCAGTTGATGGGCACTTAGGTTGCTTCCACATCTTGGCTATTGTAAATAATGCTGCAATGAACATAGGGGTGCATGGGACTTCTGGAATTGCTGATTTCAAGTTCTTTGGATAGATACCCAGTAGTGGGATGGCTGGGTCATATGGTATTTCTATTTTTAATTTTTTGAGAAATCTCCATACTATTTTCCATAATGGCTGCACCAGTTTGCATTCCCACCAACAGTGTATGAGGGTTCCCTTTTCTCCACATCCTCTCCAATGTTTGCTGTTTTTTGTCTTGGTGATTATACCCATTCTAACAGGTGTAAGGTGATATCTTAGTGTAGCTTTGATTTTGCATTTCCCTAATGATTAGTGATGTTAAACATCTTTTCATGTGCCTGTTTGCCATCTGTACATCTTCTTTGAAAAAAATGTCCATTCATATCCTCTGCCCATTTTTTGCTTGGGTTGTTTGTTTATTTGTTGTTGAGTTGTGTGAGTTCTTCAGATATTTTGGAGATTAACCCCTTGTCAGATATATGATTTGCAAATATTTTTTCCCAGTTGGTGAATTGTCTTTTCATTTTGTTCCTGGCTCTTTTGCTGTGCAGAAGCTCTTTAGTCTGATGAAGTCTCATTTGTTTATTTTTTCTTTTGTTTCCCTTGCCTGAGTAGACATGGTATTCAAATAGATACTGCCAAGACCGATGTCAAAGAGTGTGCTGCCTATATTTTCCTCTAGGAGTTTCATGGTTTCTCATCTTACCTTCAAGTCTTTAACCCATTTTGCAAAGGAGCTCTTCCCTGTCTAAGTTACTGTTGTCACACCTTATTTCATTTTGTGTTGTGAGTTTGTGATTAAAATGAAGTGATTATTGTTATTTTTGATGCTTTCCTTCCCTTTGTCTTTTGTGTCATTAAGTGTTCTCTAACCTGTTCTGATGGAGAGCTGCAATTTTCTGATTTTGTCTATTTATCTCCTTGCTCAAGGCTTTGTAAACTTTTCCTTTTTTTTCAATTATGAGGGCCTTCTTGCTCATTTTTTTCTAGGGGGGCATCTTATGGCTCTGAACTTCCACAGCTTTTGTTTATCTGGTAAAATTTTTATTTCTCCATTGTATCTGAAGGACAGTTTTGCTGGATAGAGTACTCTTGGCTGAAAGTTTTTGTCTTTCAGTATTTTGAATATATCATTCCATCTCTCCTAGCTTGTAAGCTTTCTGCTGAGAAACTCACAGAAAGCCTGAGAGGGGTTCCTTTGTAGGTTATTTTCTTTTGCCTTGCTGCACTTAATATTTTTTCTTTGTTATTTACTTTTGTCAGTTTTACTAATATATGTGTTGGAGAAGGTCTTTGTATATGGATGTAATTAGGACTTCTATTGGCTTCATTTACATGTAATTCCAACTCCTCCCTCAGGTTTAGGAAGTTCTTAGCTGTTACTTCTTTGAACAAGCTCTCTCCTCCTTTCTCCCTCTGAAATACCTATAATCCTTATGTTGCGTTTCCTAATTGAGTCAGACATTGTCAGAGAATTTCTTCATTTCTTTTTAGTCTTTGTTCTTTCTCTTCGTCCACCTGAAGTATTCCTATATTTTTGTCCTGTGAGTTACTAATTCTGTCCTCCATAATGTCAGCTCTTTTTTTAAGGGTTCTGGATTTTTAAAAAATTTAGTTTTCTCATTCATTGTGTTCTTCATCTCCAGCATTTCTGTTTGGTTTATTTTAGAATTTCAATCTCTTTTCTGAAGAATTCTCTCTGCTTATTAATTTTATTCCTGATTTCGTTGAACTGTCTTCCTGAGTTTTCTTGTATCTCATTGAGTTTCTTTATGATAGCTATTTTGAATTCTCTGTCATTTGGATTGTAAATTTCTGTGGCTTCAGGATTGGTTTCTGGACATTTGTCATTTTCCTTTTGATCTGGAGTGTTAGTGTATTTCTTCATGCTGTTTAATGAGGTAAACTTTTGCCAGTGCACGGTGGCAGTATCTGGTTGCAGATTCTACCTGCTACCATATTGAGGGGACAGGAACTGTGTTTTCTGAGTCCACTGCATCCACTGGCAGCTGTGCGCATCCATTGGAAGCTGTGCTGGCAAGACCATCTGTATTTGCCTCTGGCCACCACTGCTTCACAAATGCAGGTGCAGGCACTGTGTTATGTATCTCTTGCACTGGCCAACTGGCCGAACTGTGCACCAGGTGGCATTGGAGGGAGAGGAAACTTTCTTTCCTGCCCATGGTCCCAATCTACATTCACTGGCGGCCCACCTTGGCTGTTTGGCTTGGTGGGGGCAGCCCCCCAGTGACTAAGCTGCCTTGGTGTGGAGTGTTCCCATGGGCTGAGAAGCAACTCTGAGAGCAGAAGCATTCCTACAGAGGGCTGCCTTTCTCCCATCTCCTCTCAATGTTACATGCCAGCCCCTGCTTGAGGTTCCATGCTCTAGGTTGCTGCCACTGGGGAGGAGGAAGAGATCTGCTTTCCTCCTTCCACTGCTTCCTGGGGCATCCACTACCCCCACCCTCAGACGTATGGCTGCATGGATCTCTCTGATGTCTATTGTGCTGTGTGGTTGTCCTCTGTTGGCTAATGAGTGTCCTTTTTGTTGTGTGTTAGAGGGGAGAAGCTATGGGAACAGCTCACGCCGCCATGATGCTGATGTCACTCTCCCTGAAATGTAAATCTTAATGTAGGATCTTAAATTTTACTTAATCCAATGGAAGGCAGTGGTAGTTTCTAGGGCCCTTATTATGCAAAAAATGTTCAGTGAATCTTTTAAGAAAATCATTTTAAAGATAGAAGAATGGAATCCAGATGGAACTGGGCAGGCATTGGTTTCCAACCTTCACTTCTCTCTGAGGAGCTCTTAAAAATCCTGATGCTGGGGCCACACCCCAGACTGACTAAATTGGAATCTCTGGGGGTAGGACCCAGGCACCAATATTTTTAAAGCAGCTCAGCTGATTCCAGTATGAGTGAAGCCCCACCAAAGGGTGCTTTTAGTCTATGATAAGAACTCAATGGTAGATATAACATTAGGGCATAATTGATATTTAGAGCATATATTCTACAAGCACTATATAGAAGGTATCATATTTCTTTATTAGTTTGCTTCTTCACCTTCCTGTTTTCTTTTAGTCTACAGTTTTAAGTAAACTAAATGGTACTTTGAGGCCTGAGAGATACTAATTTTTCTGGGCCTTAGGCTTAAAAAAAACTTCTACAACTTCAATTTTATGTATGGAACTGCTTCACTCAATCAACTGCAGCCAGAGTGATCTTCACTTTTTACTTGGGGCAAAACATACATACAGTGAAATGCACAAATACTAACTCACATTTTGATGAGATTTGGTAAATGATTACATCTGTGTAACCACCACTCTAATAAAGATTTGGAACATTTCCATCACCTCAGGAAGTTCCTTTATGCCCTTTACAGTCAATCCTTACCCCCTCCCCATAGATAACCACTCTTCTGACTTCTATCATCCTAGATCAGTTTGGCCTGTTCCTGAACTTCATTGAAAAAGACTCACACTTCATGCACTCTTTCACAGTGATCTTTTTATTTTATTTTATTTTATTTTATTTTATTTTATTTTTTGCTGGGAAAGAGTCCCCCTGAGCTAACACCTGCTGCCAATCTTTCTCTTTCTTTTTCTCCCTCACCAAAGCCCCAGTACATACTTGTATCTTCTAGTTGTAAGTCCTTCTAGTTCTACATGAGCCACCGCCACAGCATGGCTACTGACAGACGAGTGGTGTGGTTCTGCAACTGAGAACCAAACCCAGGCCGCAAAAGCAGAGCACACTGAAGTTTAACCACTAGGCCATCAGGGCTGGCTCCACAGTGATCTTTTTAAAAACACAAATTGGGTCATGTTAGCCCTCTGCTGAAAAACTTTAATGGCCCCCTATTACTCTTGGAATAAAATCCAGACTCCTCCTTGTGGCTGGCAAGTCCCTGCATCCCTCTTAATCCTCCAGCATTGTCTCCCAACTCTATCCCAAGCTCAGGAGGACGGTGTTCTAGTGACACAGGTCTCCTTTTCCTACCTCCTTCCTACTTAGGGCCTCTACTTAGCTGTATTCCCCTGCTAACTCCTACTCACCTTCAGGCATCATCTTAAATGTTACTTCCTCTCAGAGGCACTCCTTGCTGCCCCATTCTAAATTAGGTTCTTTTCATTTCTGCTACTATCAAAATTAGTAATTATATATTTATATTTGTTTATTCTACTTCAAAATTGTCTATCTCCTTCACTTTATCCATTAGGGTAGTGGCCATGTCTGTTTTGTTTACCACTGTATTCCTAGCCCCCAGTCTGAAACATAGTAGGTATCCAATAAATATTTGTTAAAATAAATGGATGAAATGGTTTAATTAAACTCTTGAACCTACTGTGTTGCAAAAAGAGGAGAAAGGGAAGAAAGGCAGAACAGATGTAGGCAGGTAAGGGTGGGATTCCAGTGGAGAACTGTACCTTGACTAGTGAGAGCTAGGAGTAAGTGTTATATATAATAACAGAAATCACACTTGAGAAGAAGCCAGATCACCTTGCTTGGCGACTTCTCTGGACCCCAGTTTCCTGAGTTACAAAATGCAGGAATTGGACTAGAAGATTTCATCAGTACTGCCTCACTTGCAGCGTTTGGAAATATATGAGGGAATTTCCATAGTCACAATAATGGAGACCACTATTGGCATTTATTAGCTCAGAGCACCAGGAATCTTAAATGTCCTGCAATGTATGAGATAGTCTTAAATCTGTAGCATCCCAAACACCAGTGTTGAGAAACACTATAATATGATTCTATCAAATCTACAAGGCATAGCCTATGGTTCCTCATTTTATCATACTTCATAGGCTATTTTCCAGGCAAACGCTCATTGCATTTACATTACTTTATCTATTAATAAGTAAATAGTGAATTATCTCATCTATTTATAAGTCAAACAGCTTGATTTAGTCTGTGATAAGAACTCAGTAGACATGATATCAGTGCATAATTGATATTTAAGGTATATATTCCACAGAAACTATGTAGAAGTTATTATATTTCTTTACTAGTTAGCTTCTTCCCCTTCCTTTTTTTCTTTAGAGCACAGTAATTTTAAATGAGTTGGTAAGCATTTCTCCCAGAAATTCAAAGAGCTTGACGCTATTTCATTCTTCCTTAGTAGATGCATAGGTAGAAGTCAGTTCACATTTGGGGAACTGTTAAGGACTGAATATTTGTGTCCCCCTCAAATTCCTGTGTTGAAGCCCTAACACCCCATGTGGTATTTGCAGGCGAGACCTTTGGAAGGTAATTAGGTTTAGATGAGATCATGAGGGTGAAGCCCTCACACAGGGATTAGTGTCCTTATAGGAAGACTTTGATTATTATTATTATTTATTTTTTTAAGATTGGCACCTGAACTAACATCTGTTGCCAATCTTTTTTTGTTGCTCTTCTTCTCCCCAAAACTCCATGGTACATAGTTGTATATTCTAGTTGTGAGTGTCTCTGGTTGTGCTATGAAGGACGCTGCCTCAGCATGGCCTGATGAATGGTGCCATGTCTGCGCCTAGGAACCGAACTGGCGAAACGCTGGGCCACTGAAGCAGAGTGCGCTTAACCACTCGGCCATGGGGCCAGCCCTAGGAAGACTTCTTATAAGAAGAGGAAGAGAGAACAGAGCTCCTTCTCTCTGCCATGTGAGGACAGTGAGAAGGTGGCCACCTGCAAGCCAGGAAGAAGTCCCTCAGCAGGGAACTAGATGAGCCAGCACTCTGTTCTTAGACTTCCAGCCTCCAGAACTGTGAGAAGTAAATTCCTGTTGTGTAAGCCACTCAGCATATGGAGTTTTGTTACAGCAGCCTGAGCTGACTAATACAGAAACTAAGGCTTAAAGAAGAGAAGCATTAAAATTATGCAGAGAACAACTGTGGCAAGGTTGATATTTTTAGTGTTGTGCTTCCTACATAATGTTTTATCCACCAGAACTCACTCTTCAGTGACAGTAATTAAGGAGACTATTTGCTAAATGTAGTCTCATCTTCACAATTTTAGGGTCCTTTCTTGCTCTAAAATTCTATGTGGTTTAAAAAAAAAATATATGGTGGAGGGCCAGCCCCAGTGGCCTACTGGTTAAGTCTCCACTTTGGCGGCCGGGGTTCTGTTCCCAGGCATGGACCTACACCACTCCTCTGTCAGTGGCCATGCTGTGGCGGCAGCTCACACACAGACAGAGGAAGATTGGCAGCAGATGTTAACTCAGGGTGAATCTTCCTCAGCAAAATAAATAAATAAATAGAAACATGGTGGAAACAACACAAATGTCCATCAACTGACAGCTAGATTAAAAAATATATTATTTATACAATGGAATGCTATTGGCCATAAAAATGAACGAAATACTGATACATGCTACAACATGGATGAATCTTAAAAATATGCTAAGTGAAAGAAACCAGTCACAAAAACCCCACATGTTATATGGTTCCATTTATATGCAATGTCCAGAAAAGGCAAATCTATAGAGACAGAAAGTAGATGAGTGATTTCTTAGCTCTGGGGGTAAGGGGGTTGGGGAGTGATCTCTAAAGGATACAGACTTCCTTTCAAGGTGATGCAAATATTCTAAAATTGACTGTGGTGATGGTTGCAAATCTGGGCAACTGTGGTGATGGTTACGAATATACTAAAAACCATTCAACTGTACACTTTAAATGGGTGAATTACATGGTATGTGAATTATATATCAATAAAGCTATTTAAAAATATGAAAAGGTGTTCACTTCATTCATAATAAGCGAAATGAAAATCAAAACAACAGTGAACAACCATTTTTCATCCATCAGATTGGCAAATATTTTTTTCTTTCTTCTTCTTCTCCCCAAAGCCCCCAGTACATAGTTGTACATTCTAGTTGGAGGTCCTTCTGGTTGTCATATGTGGGACGCCAGCTCAGCAAGTCCTGATGAGCGGTGCCATGTCCACACCCAGGATCCAAACAAGTGAAACCCTGGCCGCTGATGTGGAGCGCGTGAACTTAACCATTCGGCCATGGGGTTGGCCCCAGATTGGCACACACTTTTAAGTTTATAATATTTATATAGGTGAGAGTGTGGGGAAGTTGGTGCTTTTGTACCCTGTTGGTGCGAGTTAAATTGAGGCAACCTTCTTGGAAGGAAGTTTGGTGAGATCTTTCATGATTCAATATACACATACCTTCTGCTTTACTCATTCCACTTCCAGGAATTTATTCTCCTGCACATTTATCAAGAATGAAAATAATTAATACAACATTGATTATAATAACAAGTATTGAAAACAAGCAAAAACCCACTAATAGAGAATTGAGTAAAATAAATTATAAATCTCTATAAATTATGAATACTATGCAGCTGTTAAGAGAATGAAGGTGCAGGACAGTATACATAACATGCTAGTGTTTTGTACCAAAAAAGGGGAAGAAAACAAGAATGAGATTATACATGTGACTATGTCTTTGCATAAAGAAGGATACACAATAAACTAATGTAAATGGTTACCTGGTTGAGTGGGAATTGGTGGATGGTAAGTAGAAGTGGATGTGAGATTTTCACTGAATACCTTTTCATATTGGTTTATTTTTGAGCCATATGAATATCTAAGCTAAAAAAATTAAATTAAAAAAATTAAGAATATGAGTGAAGTAAAAGAATAAAGTTTATCCACAAAAAGTAAATATAATGTGTACAACATACATTAAGTGAAAAAACGAGTTGCAGAGTTGTATGTACAGCACTCTTTCATCTATTTATTCAGTTAAATACCTTTGAGTCCCTAGTTTACATTCTAGATACTAGGGATATGGAAGTAAGAAGACAGCCAAGGCCCCTGCTATTATGGAGATTACAGTTCAGCAGTGAGTAGATTGATAGGCAAGCACATAAAGAAACAAATTCAAACAGTGATAGAAGAAAGAAGAAAAATAAAACATGGTGATGGGGAGTGAGTTGAGTTAGTTACTTGATGGGTGTCACAATATGCCTCTCTGAGGGAGTTACATATGAGCTGACAACTGAGTAAGGAGGACCTGGGAGAAGAGAGTGCTACGGGAAGATAATGTAGTGAATGCAAAGGTCCTGAGGCTAGAACAAGTTGGCAAGTTTGAAGATCTGGAATATAGTCTGTATAGCAGGTGGAGAGTGGTGGGAGATGAATTCAGAGTGGTAGTCAGGGGACAAATCATAGGTTTAAATAAAATAATGATACATATATTTGTATATAAATTGAAAATGTCTGGGAGGACACAGAAGAATCTTAACTTTTTTTTTTTTTTTGGTGAGGAAGATTGGCCGTGAACTAACATCTGTTGCCAATCTTCTTTTCGTTTGAGGAAGATTGTTGCTGAGCTAACATCTGCACCAAGCTTCCTCTATTTTCTATGTGAGATGCCATCACAGCATGGTTTTAATGAATGGTATGTAGGTCTGCGCCCAGGATCCCAACCCACAAACCCCAGACCACCTAAGTGGAGTGTACCAACTTAACCACTACACCACTGGGTTGGCTCCAAATCTTGTTAACGTTTTTAAGTGGCTATTTTGTGAGTGGGAATCTGGGATGACAGTCAGAAGGACGCTTTAATTTCCTATCTTCCAGTAGCGTTTGGATTTTTGAAAGTATTTTAAAATGCATAAAATAAATATGCTTCAAAGAAAAAAATGTTTTAATATGGAGTGTTGAGCGGGAATCTAGGAAAGCGACTAGCTTACCTAGAAGCTCAAGGATTCCTTTGGTTCTAGTCCCTCTAGTGGCGATCATGAGGTAGTGCTGGCGACTATGTCCAAGCGCAAGCATCCTATAGGGAGAGCTAAAATGTCTTTAACCGAAGTCTGAAACACTCAGAAATGGCTTGAATTCTTGAAATTGTGTAAGCCTTGCCAAATGGTGGGTGGGCAAAACTCAAAAATCGCTATGGTGATGGTTACAGTCACCGACTGTATATCAGGGAGCAAGTGACAGCAAAGTCTTTAGATTTTAAAATTAAAACATGAGGAGAACTCTCCAGTGCACTTATCTCGCAACTGTATGGCTTAAATATCCAGGCCCTGGTCTCTATCTCTTCTGAGCCTTTGCTCAGGCCTATATTGCCCTGTCTTTTCTCGACCCGGACAAGCTACAACTTCCTCCCCTCTTGGTCAGCTCACATCTTCTACACAGCTTCCCCAACAACTCACTTTGCCCACTCCTTAACTCATCCCTTAGCATGACCTACCAGGAAAAAAACAGCTGACGTTTAGGGAGCTGTCACTGGTACTAGATACCACGATAATTCATGTTATCTTGCGGAATCCTCGAACCAACCCTGTGAGGTAGCTGCTATTATCAGCCCCCCCTTGTATAGATGGAGAAGGGGAATCTGAGGCAGAGGGCCAGAATCTAGGATCACGGCTGGTAAGTGCTAACTTGGAATTGAATCCCTGTCTGACTCTAAACCACATGCACTTAACCAGTAATCCATACTTGAATATATTGTTTTTTATTGGATATTCAATATATACTTTAATCAATGTAGATCATGGGTCATAAACTCAGATATGTATAGGGGCCAGGATGTGAGTCCAGGGAACTTGATACAGCAGTCTTTATTTTCTCCAAGGAATATAGCCTCTCTTGTTTCTCTTTAAACATGGGCCTTCTTGCTCTATCTTTTGTTGTACTATATTTGATAAAATTAGGGACGGAGAAATATTTCACTTTCCTCTTAACTCTATCATGAAAATCGAAGTGACAATGCCTGGCAATTGACACTGGGCCTCAGTATAAGAGAACAGGGAGTTGGGAGACTATGCAACTCAATAGCATAGGCCCCACCTAAAGGGAGGTGTTCCAGTTCAGCTCCAGGCAAAGGTTGCCACTGGGAATGGAAAGTGAACCCAAAATTGTCAGATCTTCCCATTTTTCAAGAGGAGGTAGAAGCCTGGAATTTTATGTAAAATCTCCCAATATTAAAATGTTGGCAAGTAATTCATGTTTTGGTAGGTCTGATTTGATCTGTGGGTCACAAGTTACATCTTGTCCCTTTAATTGCAATGCAAGTTCCCTGTAAGGAATTGTTAAATTAGATTCCTTTTATATCTTCCACAGTGCTAGGCACATATCATGCAGAACAGAGCCTTGAGTGGAAGAGGAAAGGTTTTTACTATGCCAGGCACAGGGAGCAAAGCAAGGGCTCCTGCCTCAAAAATTGCTAGCTCCCCGATGAGGAATGGGTAGGGATTTTTATTTGGGGTTTTGGGTAGGGGAGGGGGAACATGTAGCTTGTGCAGCTCGGTGCTTTCCCACCAGCCTGCGTTTGGCCTAGACAGGCTGCTTGCAGCGAGGCTGGGGGGAGGGGGCGGGGGTGGTGATGAGATAGGAGGATGGCAGGTGGGCGTCCTTCGCTGTTGTCTCGTCTTCCTGTTTGAGGTGGGTTCGAGAGCCAGGAGTGAGGCGTTGAGGTCTGGGAAGCCTCCGCTCCTTGATACTCTTGAGACAGCGGCTTTCCTGGCAAACTCAAGGACACATGATTAGCTAAACTTTAGTGTGCCTCCAACTCCAGGCCACCTGGGCTTTTAACAATTTGTAACTCCCATTTAGTTGTAAAGCTCAAAGAGTCCAAGTTTAAAGAAACAGGTATTTACATATGAGTGGAGCTAGAGAAGCAGGAAAGGGGGTGGTGGGTTTTAGTTTTAATCCTATATACGCTGGGTTCAACGTGGGGGAACTGATATCAGGGCTGATGTTAAGAGCCTGTAACAGTTTTAAGTTCACAGCAAAACTGATCATGAAGTACACAGTTCCCATATACTCCGTCCCCACACGCACTATTGTTATTTTTAACAACAGAATTACTAGCATTTGTTATTGCACTTGATTAAAACTTCAAAGCAATGTTTCATCAGCCTTTAAGGAATCATTGACAAATTCTATTCTATCTCTGGCTTAACAAAAAGACTCTATTTTAGCACACCCTATTCTTGTCTCAGAATGCTCTTTGCTCTGGCAGCCAGGGAGGGATTTTATTAGGCTGTTTTACAAATGGAGGGACTGAAACAGGGAGGCTGGTCTGGGCAGGCTCCGTTTTCTCTCCCCAGAATCTTATGCTGGAACGGAGCAGTAGACTCCGAGGAGCAGGCGTTGAGAGCTAGGAGCTAGGCTGGAATCAAGGCTTTTTTTATCAAAAAGCACCACAGGCGTCCAGCATGCCAGCCTGCACGGGGCGCACGGGCCAGCGTTGTGGGAAATTAGGACGAATGGTCGCAGGCGTTTCTGGAACTTGGGCTTAACACCTTGGAAGCTCGAGCTCCGAAGAACCCCAAAGGAAAGATGCTGATTTTGTTTTGCACGACAGAACTTTGGCGCCAGCTGGAAGGAAGAGAGAGAGGCAGGAGGGCGGCACCTCTGAGAACGGCTCTGAGGGCAGTGCGGAGCCCACCTAAGGGCTGCCTGATTTCTGTCCTCGTTCGGAGCTCCTGGGGCTTGAAGACTCTTCCAACCTTTCTCTTTTTCGTTTGAGCTGAATTTTAGTTGCTTTTCTCTTCCCATTTAAAGAATAGGGCATCTGGAGTGAAAAAAAAAAGAAAAGAACAGAACAGAAAAGACAAAAGCACTTCCGGAGGGATGTTTCCCGGAGGCCGGAAGTAACGGGACGTCCTCCGCCCCCATCTCCCCTTTCACGGCCTTCCCGCGATGCCTTGTGGGGGTTGTAGTCCTGATGCGGGCGACACCTCCCGGGCTGGAGGAGACTGGGCAGTATTTCTGGTCCGGTTGGTTCTGAGGTTGGGCGTCTGACTCCCCGCGTTTTGAGTCACTAAGAGCTCTAACTCTGTTGAAAAGTTCTACGTGATTCCCTATATATTTTCTACTGTGTATTTTTTTAGGTTTTCTACAACGAACATATGTATATAAAACACAATGATAATTTGCTTTTTAAAAATACTGTACTTAAAAGCTTAAAGAAGAAAACAAAAGTGGTGGGATGACTACGTTGACTTCATACAAACAGTTCAGAAAGATATGAACGGAAACTGAGTCTTCTGTACCTGCCGAGCTCTCTCCCTTAAAAGGAAAACTCTTATCTCCTTTTTAAAGAAAAAAAATTATAGGTGTAAATGTACATATTATTAAAAAGTACACAAAAGAGATACTGCTGTCATACTCTTCTCAGTCTTCCTTCTTCATTTGGTAATCCATCTTAGACAGCTTTCCATACTTACACAAAAAGAGCTACCTTATTCTCTTTCTAATGGCTATGTACCAGATTATTCTACAAATATCATAACTTATTCATCCACTGCCCTTTTCTTCTCCACTCAGAAGGACGTTTTGGTTGTTTCCATTTTTTTTCTGTTGCAAAGAATTTTCCAACGATCACCTTGAAAATATTTTGGTGTAAATTCACAAGGTAAATTTGTAGGACAAAATTGCCCAGTCAACAAGATACATGCTTTATAAAAGTTGATAAATAGCACCAAATTGCCAAATTATACCAGTTTACACTCTTATCCAACAATGTATGGTGTTTACTTCCTCACTTCTGCTCTAGCATTGGATATTATCAAACTTGAATGATTTGTCTTCCTTTGATTGATTAGCAGTTTCATAATTATGAATGAGGATGCATTCCTGTTGATATGTTTTTTGGCCATTTATATTTCTGAAAGCAGTGATATTCTTGGCCCAATTTTCTGTTGGATTGTTAATACTTTTCTTACTGATTTATCTGTACTTTCTGAAAATTAGGGAAGTTACCCTTTTGTCTGTTATGGGAATTGTGAAATTTTTTTCCTTGTACTTATTTACCTTCAGATTTTGCTTTTGTATTTTTTGGCTGCACAAATAAGCTTAATTTTTATATGGTCATGTTTATTAATTTTTTTACAGCTTCTGAGTTATTTGATTATCTGTAATTTATTTTGGTGTAAGGAGGAATGGTTCTGCTTCACCATTTATCATTTCTCCAAAATATTAGGCGTGGTCCCAACATGATTTTTGTTAAATGTCTTTTTTTTTTCTTTGCTGAGGGAGATTTGCCCTGAGCTAATATCTGTTGCAATCTTCCTCTACTTTTTGAATGTGACCCACTGCCACAGCATGGCCACTGACAGACAAGTGGTGTAGGTTCGTGCCTGGGAACTGAACCCAGACTTCCAAAGCAGAGTGTGCTGAACTTAACCACTAGGCCACCAGGGCTGGCCCTGCTACCTACATATTTAGGGAGAAAACCCAATGAACATTAAAAATATACTCTACTATGAGATGCTGTGGCAGTTTTGAAGGTTAGTTTTGGGCAAAAATGTAGAAGTAAACAATAGCACTTCACTCCAACTTTTCTCAGAACATCTACTCATCTTGTATTATTCCTTTTTCTGATTAATACCCAAAAAGTTTGCTAATATTCATTAAGATAAGTAGTGAAAACTTTTCTAGTAAATATACAACTTAAGAAAGAGAACAAATTTATGAAAGTCATTTTAATACCTAATATTAATTGAAGTAGAATTCTCAAGTTGAGAAGGTATTATGTATATTCAAATACAAGGCAAAGTGTTTCCCCAAATCATCGTTCAGAAAAAAAGATAGATGCCTTATACCTGTGATCTACAAAGTTTCTCATACTATGGAAGAAAAGCACCATTCCTAAACTGATACAATTTTTTATAATATGTGATTTTAAGTATGTAGGCTTAAGTAAATTTAAAAAATTAAATATTATAAGAGGTCATTTGGTCATTTTATGTATAATTAAATAATGAAAATTAAGTATTATAAGTAAGCGTTTGACTGTTTTATATATAACATATATACTATATTCATATGTAATATACACGTATATGGCATCAAACTTTTTTTCAGGATTATCTCATTGATGAAATTGAGTTGGCTTTTACTCAGGCCTATATGATATATTCTTACCATTTTTGCTATTGTTTGATCAGGGCTGTAGTGTGGATATAGCAGTGCAATACTTTACACTTAAAAAGTTCTGAAGTATCAGCGTCATTTAGAAAAATGGTGAAAAACACAAGAAGAAATATCTGAAATGTTTCACTGTATTTGCCTCTCGGCAAGGGGAGATGCGAGGCAAGTCTTCCACCTTTTTGTTATAAACCTTGGAATACTATGCTTTTAAAAAAACCCAAAACTTATGAGGATGTATAACATTGATGTAGAGAAAAATAATTTGAAAGCAAGATTGTGAAATTTGTGTTAGTTTTGATAAGAAAAACAAGGAGACTGGTTGGGCACTTCTTTTCAAGATTTTCTTTTTCTCTGATTATGAAGTCACATTGCAAGCGTCTTCATCAAGGGCCTGATCAAACTCAACATTTTTATTTTGGGGATGTCATACAATAACTGAGTCACTCAGCATTATTATTAAAAAATAGGAAAACTCAAAGGCTTAACACAAGGTGGGAAGGAGCTTTTCACTCAGTTCTCACCGGGAAAATAAATGTGAAGATATCAAAAGGAGGAAAAGAACCAGCAACAGTGTGCAAACCTGTAACATCACAATATAAAGGACTTCAACTGGGTGCTAATTGAATTACTACTTCTGAGGACCAGAAATATATTTGACACATCCTGTAATCATATGAGTGTGGAAACGTATGTGTAGTTTATGTATGTGCACCTAAATCCTATAGTATTTTCAGATAAGCTCAGATGGAAAGTTTGCAAACTGCCTCCTTATTTCATTCTGCCAGATGAGCTCTTTCTCTTTAATCCTTATCTTTGCCCCAAAGGGTGTTATGTGTTTGGGGGCACCAAGGAGAGAGGAGTCATTCAGAGCCAAGGTGTCAGAAATGTAGGCCACAGTTTGGTAAATAATACGGTAGATAATACAATATGGTGCAGGTGTAGACTATTCTCTAGAATTGCCTACTTTTAAGGTTATTGAGGAGAGGCATGAAAACCTTTAGTTGATTTTCTTCTGTCACATATATTATGCTTACATGGAATAATAATCTTGGTAAACTCAGTTACAGGATGTAGGGGGAGCAAAAGAAATTATCACAGAGTTCTTAAAAAAGAAAGCACAAACTACAGGCACTTGTGCCAATGTATATCCAATAGGCACTCAGTACATCAGTATTGACTTATGTATATTAACTTCGTTTTCTAAAAAATATGTCAATGTGAGTGAAAGAACCTAAGAACAAGAATATTCTGTGTGGTATTGTTTGTAAGGGCCTAAGGTTGGAAATATCCATCACTAAGGGACTGATACGTGTATTTGTAAATGCATAGAGTGACTCTGTAAACGTAAGACAGTTGCTACCAGCGGTTACCTCTAGGGAAGAAAACTGGTGGCTGGAAGCCTAAGGTGGAGGGACACTCACGTGCCTACCCTTTCGTACCTTTAAAATTTTGTACTATGTGCATGTAGTGCCCATTCAAAAAAATAAAATTTTAAATAAAAGTGGGCCTAATTCTCGAAGTGATGGTTAAATTGTATTTGTCATTGTTTTCCAGCTTTCCTTCCTCCAAATGCACATGGCTACCAGATTAATCTTCTTAAAGCCCCACTTTTAACATATTATTGATGTGCTCAAGAAGCCACAGCATTTCCCTGTTGCTTCCACACTCGCTCATCCTCCTCTTCCTGATCATCAAGGCTCTCCGCATTCTGGCCCTGGTCTCCTCTACAATACTAGTCTTAAAGGCTTTTCGCTCCAACACACTCTGCTATAAGGTCGTTTTCCTTACCTTTGCCTGAACATGCTGTGGACATTTTCATCCCCTTATGATGGCTTATGCGTTTTGCCCCTTCCTTCTTTTTTCCATCTATTTTGTGAATACTTCTATGAATTCTTGTTAAATTTTTCCTCAAAACCACACAATTTAGCATTTGATTTTGTAATGTGATAAAGTTTCATTCGAATTAATCTTATGTTCTCAACTAAATTAATTCACTCGCACGTGAGGTGTGATGATTAAAGCATAGTCCTAATCAAGGAATAAGAAGCAGAATTCGGTGTTGTTTCCATGGCGCTATGATTCCTGTGGAAGAGGTCATTCAGAAGATACAACGATTGGACCTACCAATCAAAACGGACAGTGGCCAAGACACCTGTGAGAGGGGAAGCTCTGTGATGGCAAGATTTGTTCTCTTCTTTGTCGACCTCACAGCACAGTGTAAGCTTCAAAGGAGGAGTAAATTGGCTAATTACATCACCCCAGTAGAGCGTGCAACAAACGAAACAAAACAAAACGAACTTAAGAACAAATCTTTGAACCGGGCCCTCTGAATTTTCCTTTCTAAGTTGGTAAATTGCTATGTGAAGTGTGGCATTTGGCAGTTTTTACTGATTCGTTTTTTATTGCCTCTTTTTTCTTATTACAAGAATAATAAGTTTTGATCTTAGCAAATGTAGATGAGTGAAAAATAAAATATGTCATCTGTGACTCCATTATCTAATGACAACTGGTCATATTTTGGTGTGATGCTTTCTCGTATTTTATAAATATACATAAAAAGTATATTTGTAAAACTGGAAT
Organism: Equus przewalskii; assembly: GCF_037783145.1. Taxonomy (NCBI): domain Eukaryota; kingdom Metazoa; phylum Chordata; class Mammalia; order Perissodactyla; family Equidae; genus Equus; species Equus przewalskii. The sequence continues at coordinate 56,406,907 of NC_091831.1, read as the reverse complement.
CAGACTATACATACTTTTAAAATTTAAATTTTATATTTTTACTTCTTAAATTGAAGTATAAGTTATACCCAGTAAAATGCATAGTTCTCACTGCTCAGTGAATTTTTACATAGTATATACTGTTTTGTAAACTTCTTTTCACCTAACAATGGAGTGCAACATTTCCCAGGCATTAAATATATTTCTACATCATTTTAAATTACTACAAGGTATACTACTGTATGTGGACCATTGTTGGACATTTAATTTCTTTCTCAAAATTTTTCTCTATCATAACTGTGTTTTGGTAAAGATAACCAACATTATTGCTAAGTCTTTGTATACATTCTTGAGTATAATCTTTAGATAAATTCCTAAATAAGGAATTACTTAGAAAAAGGTAATATAAAATTCTGACTTTTGATATGCCAATTTCCATTTCCGAAAGGATGTAGCAATTTCTTCTGCCTCCAGCGGATGCTGACTGTGTCTAGGACTCTTTGCTAACTTTAATATGCAGAATGGGAGAACCGGGTGGTTTAGGAAAAAGAGCTTTCGAGTTGCATTTTATAAAACATGGGTGGGTGCTTTACCAAAATTACTTTAATAATTATCTTTTCTTTTTGTTCTTCAGAACAACGTCAAAGCATTGTCCTGACTGTTCTCAGGATGGAGAGTAAAGGAGCAATACTTTTTTTTTCTGGTCCATGTTGTCTAGTGTTTGAGAGATTTCAATCACTTTTCTTTTTAATTGTGGTAAAATATATATAATGTAAAATTTAACATTTCAACCATTTTAAGCGTACAGTCAATGGCATTAAGTACATTCACATTGTTGTGTAACCATCACCACCGTCCATCTCCAGAACTTTTTTCATCTTCCAGAACTGAAACTTCATATCCATTAAAGAATAACTCCCCATTTGTCCCTCCCCCCAGCCCCTGGTATCCTCTATTTTTCTTTCTATCTCTATGAATTTGACAACTGTAGGTGTCTCATATAAGTGGAATCATATAGGATTTTTCTTTTTGTGATTGGCTTATTTCACTTAGCGTAATGTCTTTAGGTTCTTCCATGTTGTAGCATGTGTCAGAACTTCCTTCCCTTTTCAAGGCTGAATAATATTCCATTGTATGTGTATCCCAGATTTTGCTTATCTATTCTTCTGTTGATGGACACTTGGGTTGCTTCTCCTTTTTGGCTATTGTAAATAATGATGCTATGAATGTGGGTGTGCAAATATTTGTTCGAGTCCCTGCCTTCAATTCTTTCCAGTATATCCTCAGAAGTGGAATTGCTGTATCACATGGTAATTCTATGTTTAAGTTTTTGAGGCTTTGCCACCTTGTTTTCCCTAGCAGCAACTTCACATTACTTTAAAGCTGTTTGTCCATTATTCTGGTCAGGATTTTGTGATATCCAAGTAGACCTCCAAATACCTCAAGGGATATGAAATTTCCAAAACAAAATTAATTGTACTTTATTTTAAAATTCCATGCAGAACTTTTAGCAAGAGAGGAAATATAATGCAGGATTAGTAAAAATAGTGCTTCAGTTCTTTATTCCTCTTCAAAAATAAATCTTAAAAAAGATGTAGGTAGGTGGGCTCAATGAAACTATTTTTTTTTTTCAAGGTGATAACTTGTGGAGGCATTTAAAGGGTTGAGGCAGTTAAAATGTTGTATCTCTGACCACTTGCCTGCTTTAAATCCTAGACCTGACCTGAATTTACCAGGCGCACAACCAACTGAAACACAGACTCCCTGGACCCACCCTAGGCCAGACTCACTCCTGAGTGTGGAGAGAGCCAGTCTAGGAGGAATGGCACTGTGCTCCGCTCCAGTCATCATACAGTTCTCCTTCTCACTGTCCTATTTTACTTCCTTCATAGCATAAATCTACTTTAAATGATGTTGTTTGTCTACGTGTTTCTCGTCTGTCTCCCTCTGTCCTAAGACAAGCACCGTGAGAACCGAGACTTGCTTACCAAGTCTTTTCCTACAATTGTGCTGGGCACAAAATAGGTCCTCAGTAAATACTTATTGAATGAATGAACTATCAGATTTATGACATTTGCTCTCTTAGTCTATTTCCGTCCACTTTTAAACTATTTAAAAAATGATGAAATATTCTAAATACTCAGAAAAGCACCTTCTATTCATACTTAACAAATCCTAAGATTTTACCATATTGCTTCAAATTTTCTTCTATCTTTTTTAAAAAAAGACAAAGATAAAAATATAGAGGAGATGGAGAGATGGCTAGTTTGGGGAGTATGCGAAAGTGGACAGTCCTTGTTAGCCAGTAAGACGAATGGTTCACCTGCATTTCTTACGGCCTCTCAAACTACAGATCCCAGGCAGCACTGCGGCCGTCAGGCACGCGGTCTCTTCTTTTCTCTGCTGTAAACAGCCAATGAAAGGTAGAGTTTTCAAAGGGCTAGAATGACATCTGGTGTATTGACTGTGACCAGCCTTAAATCTAGTTACTGACGTTTGGAACGTGCTTCTGTAAACTAGTTTTAAAAAGGCTTCTCCTGTTAATTCATTCACAGTTCACCGTGCCTCTTGTTGCAGAGGGAAGAAAAGCTGATTTAGTAATCTAAATGGACGCAATACTGAATTACAGGTCGGAAGATACCGAAGATTACTACACGCTCCTGGGATGTGATGAACTGTCTTCGGTAAGGCAGTGATAGAGCTGTTCTTTTTCACAACAGTATTTCAAATTTTTTTTAAGGTTTTAGCTTTGAACTTTTAGTCACATTGCCCAAAAACCTAATCTTGTATTTCCTTAAAGCATTTTTTGCTCAGAGAAAGTTAAGGATTTAAATATTTCTTGGGTCTTTGCTTGAACAGTGTCCTATTACAATTTTTTGGACACTTCTGATTGAATATGTGTATTCTGGCACATCATCATAGACTCTATTTCAAATATACTAAAAATACGTGTTTGAAATTTTATTGTAATTGCTGTTGGCTGTGTTTCATAGTATACGTAAGCTATATCTTTATCATGGTCGTTTGCACTATACTTGAAATAAAGTGTAATTTTCTAATAATTAGTGATTTTAAAATGTTTTATTAAAGTATGTAAGTTTATGTGAGCAGGTAAATTATATGAACAAGGAGCATCCTTTTATGTTAATATGTCAAATTGTGTGAGAGAAATTACTTCTTAAAAGGGTGGCTTCTGAAACAAAACGTGTGAAAACTCTGTAGTTGATCCATAACGGAATAATGTTTTTAAAGGTTCCCATAGACAATTATAAAGGTTGTAAATGTTTTTTAAATTATGGAAAACTCATTTACAATTTTACCTCACAAGGGTAACACTATCAATGTTTGGTATATTAATCTCCAGTCTTTTTCCTATATATATTTTTTAAAGACCTGTTTTGAAGGATATTATATATACTGTTGATTCCTGCTTACCCACTAACATTATAACAAGGATTTCTCCATGCTATTAAACACTCTTTATACATATTTTAATGATTACATTTTTCATTTTATTGTTGTACCACAATTGATTATTTTCTTATTGTTAAATATTTCATTTACTTCCAGTTTTCCAATATTTTAAATACTGTTGAGATAAATATGAAATATATTTCAATTGCATTATTAAATATATGTTATTTTATACTTTATATAATATTTATTGAAATATTTATTTTATTCTTAAAATATAGCTATTAATATTAAAATATTTTAAAGCAGAATATTTTTCTATTTATCTTTGTTTCATAAGACTGAAGTTTAGTAATAAAATATACTTAATCTTCTTTGGAGAACAGAATGTGATACTGGACACAAAGGATTAAAATGTCTATCTTCATCACGCTGAAGACGTTATTTTAGATACCTTGTAGTTACACACACAGGAACAGGTTATAATGCTCCTTTAATTGCATATTTCTCCTTAGGGATAATGTGTTACTCTTGTTTACTTTGGTAGTGATTTACTGTAGCAATTGAGAAAGCTTATTACCCTTTTTACCATATGTGTTATTTACACTTTGGATTACACTACTGCCAAATAATTTTTGAAGAAACTATTTAAAATCAAAGGAACATTATTTAGCTTGATAAGTTTCACAATTTAGATTTTTAAAAAATATTGTCATGCTAGGTTATAAAGTAAAAGTTGTTATATCCCCGTAATAAATCTCTTGACCCATTTATTCAGTCCTTTGCAATTATGTTATTGTCTTCTCAGTCTACAAAGGAGGATTAATTTTGAATAGACTAAAAAAAATGATCCCATTGTTTATTGATAATGTTTATAATGGTTTCACTTCGTGGTTATCAGTTATAGTCATACTTCTCTGTATGTACTGTGGCGTATATTAAAAGGAGAATAAAAGCATTGTCTTGACATTCCTTTTTCTGGATGTATTTTACCAATTTTGTTAATGGCACAGCGTCTGTAGATAACAATCATTTATTTAAAATGAAATGACCTGTCACAATTTTGTCAATTCTTTTTATATGTATCTTTCCCATTTAAAATATTTTAATGCCATTTTTTGAGTATTTAGTGTAACATTTCCGTTACTTGATTTGTATTGGATGGATTTTCTTTACTTCAAATATTCACTTGATTTGATGCTCTGAAATTGACCAGAATTGTTCATACCCAAAACCAATTTAGCAGTTATAATTTCAAAGCAAACTGATATTTTGATTCTACTTGTAATAATTGAGTTGAGACACACACATAGTTCTTTTGTTTTAGTATCCAGTTCTTTCAATTTAAAGCTTGTGTTGGAAATTAATTAAATGACATATATAAACCATGGGAGGATTTCCATGCTGTTGAGTAGAAAACAAAATCCCCCCCATTTCAGAAACATTGACCAAAGTTTCATTCCAAGTCAGTCAGCTGTTTCTCCCTATATCAGATTTTACACGAAAGACACGTGCTATAAAATCTTCTTATTGATGCAAACACCACACACTAGTGGTGTAAGACATCTTCTCTGGTGTGGATCTTCTTTGATTTTTTTTGTTTGCTCACCATTTCAGTAGTAATGATAAGACTTCCTGATTTCAAGATTTCATACACTTGAAAATTGAACATAAACTGGATAAATGGAAAAACCTATTTTTTTCTAGTTCTCTTTCTTATTGACTTCAGACCACCTGGGTTTAAATCTTAACATTTACTAGCTGTGTGATTTGGGAAAGTTACTTAACTTTTCTATGCCTCAGTTTTCTAACCTGCAGACGGGGGTAATAATACTACCTACCTCATGCAGTTGTTGTGGGATTAAATGAGACACGTTATATAAAGGGCTTAGAACAGTGTCACATAGTAAATTGTTGTGGTGGTTGTGGGTGTTTTTTGGGCCTCATAATAATACTGTGCGCTTGGAACTTTGTAAGTTTATTATCCTATACTTTATATTGTTGTTTTAAATGTTTTATTTTGAAACGATGTTCAAAATAGACTTTTTAAGAGCAGTTTTAGGTTCATAGCAAAATTGAGTGGAAGGTACAGAGATTTCTCATATACCTCCTTCCCCAACTCGTGCGTAGCCTCCCCCATTGTGAAGGTGCCCACCAGAGTGGGACATTTGTTACAACTGATGAGTCCTCACTGACACATCGTAATCATCCAAGGTCTATAGTTTACATTATGGTTCACTCTTGAGTTGTACATTCTGTGGGTTTGGACAAATGTCATGACGTTTATCCACCATTATAGTATAATACAGAATACAGAATTCACTGCTCTAAAAATCTCCTGTGCTCCTCCTAATGGAATAACTTTTGACTTACAGAAAAGTTGCTGTGTACACTTCACTCACTTTCCCTTAAGGTTAACATTATATCTAATGGTAGTACAATTATCAAAGTCAGAAAATTAACATTGGTACAAAAGTATTAAGTCAACCAGGGGCCGGCAAACATTTTTTGTAAAGGACTAGATCAAGACAGGGTCAAGACGAGGGCGAGGCAAGCAGGGTGCTCAGGACACAAAATTTAAGGAGGCACTAACTCTCACGGTTGCACAAATGCACAAACTAAGAGTGTACTTCCTTAAATCTAGGTGTCCTGTTTGTCTCACCCTGATACTGGCCCTGAGGTAGCAAATATTTTAGACTCTGCAGGACTTAATGGTGTCTGTCACAAGTACTCTGCTTTGCCATTGTGAGAAAGTAGCCATAGATAATATGTAAATTAATGACCCTGGCTGTGTTCTAATAAAACTTTATTTAAGAAACAGGTGGTGGGCCAGATTTGGCCTGTGGGCCAGAGTTAGACCACCTCTGATCTAAAGTATAGCTGTCATTAGAATTTCATCATTTTCTACTAATACCCTTTTTTTCTTCCAAGAGCCAAGCCAGGATCCTTTATTAAACTTAGTTTTCCTGTTCCCTTAGTTTTCTCCAAAATGGCAAGTTCTTGTACCTTCCTTTTCTTTCATGACCTGGACACCTGGAAGAGTAATGGTCAGTTATTTTGTAGAATGTCCCTCAGTTTTGGTTTGGCTGATGTTTTCTCTTGATTAGATGGAGGCTGTGTGTTTTTGGAAAGAACACTGCAGAAGTGATGTTGTACCTTTCTCAAGTGTATCATATCAGGGGTATATGATGTTGATATGTCTTGTTGACCTTGATCACTTGGTTAAGGTGGTGTCTGGCAGATTCTCCTGCCAGGTTTTTCCACTGCAGGGTTACTATTTTCCTTTCAGTAATGAACAAATACCTTGGTGAAGATTTTTTGAGACTGTATAGTGTTTCTCCTCAAACTTTCACCCACTGATTTTAGCATCCTTTGGTGGATCTTGCCTGTAACAGTTACTATTGTGGTATTTGCCTAATGGTTACTTTCTCTTTTCCTCATTCATTTTACATCAATTACTTGGAATTCCTCTGTAAATAAAAGCTATTCCTTCTCTCACATTTATTTATTCAACTATTTTTGTCACTATGGATTAATAGTTGTTGTATTTTATGGATTATAACCCAATATATATTGTGGCTCACATTGTTTCTATAGCTCATGCTTCACTTATCATTTGATTAGAGTGATGTGGGATGATGTCTCATGGAATTTATTTCAGGGACATTTCTAATATGTGGAGTTTTGTGGGAAAAATTAATTTCAAATTAAGTGAATTGAAATGATGAATACTGATTAACCTATTTATTAAAATGAATCTTCTCTTTTCTGCAGCATATTCTGCAGCATATAAATTTCCATCACTAGAAACTGTTCATTCTTGTAATGAATAAATCACAATTTTCAGAAAGCTCCTATTATACTACAGTCGTGTTTTTTGAAGAACATCTGTCAGTATATAATCAAATGTTTAGTCAACACTTGGCATTGGGTCAGTACTAGAAGTGGAGAGGGGTGTGGAACAAAACAAAACAAAACAAAAAGATGAGACATAGTGCGAGTATATAAGGATCTTGGCATCCAGTCAAGGAGCCAAAGCTAATACTACTTGGAAAACAATTTGAGAACAAATAAGTACTGTGCTATGTGGTATTGTCTGTAAGTGCAACAGGAATTAAAGAAACAATATCTGAAAAGACTTCAGAGAAGAGGTGGACCTTGAAATGATCTTACTCTATCAAAATTTAGATGCATGGAGGGAGAGACAGAGGACATTTGAAAGCTGGAGAAGATCCATCCAAGTGGGAATCAGATTAGTCCCTATTGCACAGTAGAGTATTTCCTGGCACAGATAAAAATATTGTACTAACAGGATATGGAAAAGATCAGTTTTTAAGTTTTAAAATATAATTTCTAAAATTAATATATATTCAGTAAGGAAATGTAGAGTATGAAAAGAGCACAAAGGAAAATGTTAACTCAGATGCTTAATATTTGGGAGTATGACATGTACATGCCAATTATGTGTGCATAATGGTATATCTATGTAGTATGTAAATAAGTACGTGCATATATATATATATATATATATATATATATATACACATTTATATGTGTATTTTTATATATGTTTGGAGTCAGACTACCTGAGTTCAAATCCTGGCTCTACCACTTACTAGCTGTGTGACCTTGGGAAAATTACTTAACCTTTCTATGTCTTGGTTTCCTAATTTGCAAAATGGGAATAATAATAGTACTCATCTCATAAAGTTGTTGTGGGAATTAAATGAAACGATGTATGTAAAGTGCTTAGAACAGTGCCTGGCACACAGTAAGTCTCAGTAAATCTAAGGTATTATTATCATCATACTATACATATATACGTTACATAATCTCTTTTGAGGTAAAACATAGGTTTGCACCACACATAATGTTTTGTAGCTTACCTTTTCTCATAGAAATACATTACATAAAATTTTTCAGATTATTAAAAGTCTTCTACTACTAGATGATTTTTTAAGGACTGAAAAATATTCCAGCCTATAGCTATATTACAATTAACTTTAACAAATGTCCTATTACTGGACACTTTGTTTAAAATTTATAACATTTTATTCATTGAACCTCCTTATAACTAAATCTTTTCCCACCTCTGATTATCTCTTAGACAAATTCCTAGAATTGGAATGGTTGGATCAAAGAGTATGAAAAAAATTAAAGGCTTTTCATATATATATATATATGAATATATATGTTTATTTTCATATATATGAATATATATTTATATATATTCATATATATATATATATATATCCTAATTTCTTACCAAAAGATTTGCGCCTATTTACATCCTCACCAGGAGAGCATGAGACTGTTCATTTCTTTGCACCCTCAGTGACACTGAGGGTCATTATTATCCCTTGGATGTTTTGATACATTTGATTATGAGTAAAACTGAGCTTTTTTTGTATTTTTTTTGGCCAATAGGATAGGCAGTTTTCCAGACCTTGGACATTGGTTCAGGAAGGCAAGATTCAGTGACCTTGACATGGAGAGCCTCACTTGCCCATGGTCTGCACTGGCAACTGGGCACCTGGAGTGGGGATACCAGGAGATAAATAGAACGTGCCCAAGACAAATTAACCCACTTTCCCAGTTAGTTTACCCAGAACTAGCTCTACATAGGAGATTTGTGATAAACTTTGTGACAGTAAAACTATGAAAAGTAATGAAGACACACCTGAACTATTCTAACTTTTAAAAATATGAAATTGGCAAAATACAGAAAAGATAAAGAAGGAACTAACAATCACACATGTTAGCACTACTGAGAATTAACCGTTTTGACACATTTGCTTTTATGGGCTAATGACAGAATGTTTCCTAATGGGATAGGAATTAAGAAATAAAACATCAACAACAGTAAAAATCCAAAATTTTCTACCTTTGATAGATATGTATAATTGTATCCATTTATGTTATTAAACCCTCCCAAGATATATACATAAATATGTATATAACTGTGTAAAAAATGTATCTTGAAGGATGTAACCTCTTATCTTGGGGGTAGATAGGTAAAGGAGCTTTTTATTCCATATTATAGAACTTTTTCAGAGAGTTTGTGAGCATTCATAAGTTACTTTTAATTAAAACATGCTTTCTCCTAGGCTCTTTAGATATTTAATATTTTAAAATTTAAAAACAAGTCATTTTCAGTTTTCTTCATTATATAAGCAGGTTATGGTGACTGATGGTTAAAGGGAGCACCCAGGAGGAGGAAACACAATTAATAACAGTTCTTAACAGGAAGTCTATCTCTCCCTGTTATACCAAGGGGTTCTCAGTAGATGCTTGACAAGGAAAAGAATAGAGTTATTAGTCTGGGCTTTATACATATGCATATCTAATACAGTCTGACTTTTTGTAAAAGTGAAGAAATTTTTTATGAGAATTGATTAAGGATGACATGGAGCTGATAAAAATGTTTCTCTCCTAAATCTTATGACCACATTGAATTGAGCTGCTTGAGAATTCATTTCTCAAACAAGAGGTAATTTGCTTTCATTAATTAGTGGATAGGAAATATGGAACTTAATAATAGGTCCCTAAAGCTGCAGAATTTGGCATATGCAACAGTGGTTAAGATGACTGGATTTGAAGTTCAACTGCTTAGTTAACAAAAAACGCATCTTTTTAAATAACTAGCTAAATGACTTCAGACAAGTTACTTAACCACTGACATTTAATAATAGCTACGATTACTGAGTTCTTCCTATGATCAGGCTTTGTGTTAAGGGCTCTACTTATGTTAGGCATGTAATGGAAAGATGAGGAAACCTAGGCACATAGAAGTTATATAACTTGCCTAACATCTCAGGGCAGAACTGGGATTTAAAACAAAGCAAACAGATTCCAGAGCCACACAACCACTGTGTTCTCCTGCTCTGTCACTGCAATTACAATGAATAAAGCCAAGTCTTGGTAATTCATGATCATGAGGATTAGAGAGATAAATGAAATCAAATCAAATCATAATTCATTTTAGTTTGGGCTGAAGTTTCTGTTTTCTCAATCAAAATCTTTAACCAAGTTGTTAATTGGTAGCAAAATTATCAGATTTGAATTATGTCCTTTTCTTAAATTGTGAAATTCTTAATTTTTAAAAAAAGGACCAAAAGGCAGGAAGAAGGAACTTTATAATGGACTAATTTATAAACTGGACAGTCATCCCTGAATAACGAATGGCAGCTAATCATCTTTTAAAGAACTCAAATATGTGAACACATCTTTTATATATTCTTAGGATAAACCTATCTGACCATTTTTGATATTTAAATATATTGAGCTCTTAGGTGTCTTGGGCCATCATCTAAATACAGTGGCAAGTTAAAGTGTCATCACAGACCGCGATTTGAATAGGAGCTTTTAGTGGATGCTTTCTGAATTTCGTTATTGAGGAAATTATTTCTCAGAGTAAAAAAGTCAAAATACAAATATAAGGATCAAAATAAAAAGTTGGGTTGATCATGGCTGTTTTGGGAAGGACTGATGCCCAACTTCTTCCTTCATGCCGTTTGAGTTGGACTCCTTATTTTGTACATTGATTTTTGTTTTAGGTTGAACAAATCCTGGCAGAATTCAAGGTCAGAGCCCTGGAATATCACCCTGACAAGCATCCTGAAAACTCCAAAGCTGGTAAGTATTTAATAATAGCTATTTCTCATGAAAATGAATAGCATATAGAACTAAAAAGCCATTGAATAGTAACAATATTCTTTTATCTGTTATCCTCAAACTTACTCTTTCATCCAATATTTTGCACTGTTAAATGGTAGGAAGGGAGGAAACCATGGAAGGGTCTTTTCTCTAATAGCAGTTTTTAGCATCTGTTTTTCTTTCTGCTATAATGTGCTGCTTCATGGTTGAAAATTTGTCCAGTTAATGCTTTGTTTCACCAGTTCCTGAGTGTTAACATGACTTAAATAAGTTTGTAACTAGGTGGTTGTCTTGATGAGAACCTGGCTGTGTCTTCTTTGTTTCAGGCACCTGAATATGTCCATATATTATATATGATAATATATTCGTACTTTTTTCTTTATCATAATTTAAATTCCGTTATCACAAATTTAGACATAACTGCTTATGTGCATCTCAGCTTGAAAAAATACGAACAAATCTGTTATCCTTCCTTAACCTGTCTCCCTTCTGCTCCTTCCCTATCGCTCTCCTTCCCCTTAGAGCCAAACTTCCTGAAGAAGCAGCCCACGGTTGGTATCTGTACTTTCCTTCCACTCAGTTTTCAATTTATCCCAGTCTGACTCCCTCCTCACCTTTCTCAGAAACGGCTTTTGTAATAATCACCAAGGACTTCCCGGCTGCCAAATCCAATGGTTACTTTTTAGTCCTTATCTTCCCTCAGCCTGCATCAGAATTTGACACTGTTGACCGTGCTCTCCCTCTTGAAACACTCTTTTCTCTTAGCTACCAGAATGTGCACTCATGCCTTCCCTCCAGCCTCTTGGGCTGCTCTTTCTGTCTCCTTTGTGACTCCTTCTCTGCTGCCCTAATGTCCGCTCCCAAACTCTCTTCCTGTCTTACTCCCTACTTTCTCTCTGGAGTCTCGTCCAAGTCTGCGGCTTCAATTATCAGCTCTTTGTTGATGGCTCCCAAGTCTATTCTTTTTTTCCTAAAGATTTTATTTTTCCTTTTTCTCCCAAAGCCCCCCCAGTACATAGTTGTGTATTCTTAGTTGTGGGTCCCTTTATTTGTGGCATATGGGATGCTGCCTCAGCATGGCTTGATGAGTGGTGCCATGTCCACACCCAGGATTCGAACCGGCGAAACCCTGGGCCGTGAAAGCAGAGCGTGCAAACTTAACCACTTGGCCGTGGGGCCGGCCCCCGCAAGTCTGTTCTTAACTCAGTTCTCATTCCTCATCTTCAGAGTGTAGTTTCAGTTACCTCTTGGAAATCTCCATTTGGAGACATTTCAAAGTCACCCTGTCAAAAACTGGGATTCTCCTCCCCCCTCTCTAAAATCTTGCTCATTTTTCTATGTTTCTCCATATCAATAAATGGCACCACCATCCATCAGTTGGTCCATCCACCACCTGACCATCAGTTGGTCAAGCAGAAACCTTGCCTCCTTCCTCTCTCTCAAGGCTGCATCTGGTGAATTACCAAGTGCTGGCAATTTACCTTCTACATCTCTCTTCTGTAGGTCCTCTGCCCTCTTCCTCACAGCCACTGTAGTAGATAAGCCACCATCATTTCATGCCTGGATCCATACAGCACTCCTTATTTCATTCTGCACATAGTGATCTTTCTTTTTCATTATGGAGATAAATAAAAGATTTAACATGTATAAAAAGGTATAAGAATACTATGATGAGTGCCCATGTACGTATCAACCAGCTTAAAACTTTACCACTACAGTTGAAGTCTCTTGTTTTTTTTTCTTTTTAAGCATGCAGATGAATAGCACATTCTATTTTTACTTTTCTTGGTGAGGAAGACTGGCCCTGAGCTAACATCTGTTGCCAATCTTCTTCTATTTTTTCCCCTCCCAAAAGCCCCGGTTCATAGTTGTATATCCTAGGTGTAGGTCATTCTAGTTCTTCTATGTGGGCTGCTACCTCAGCATGGCCTGATGAGTGGTGTGTAGGTCCATGTCCAGGATCTGAACCAGTGAACTCTGGGCCCCCAAAGTAGAGCATGCAAACATAACCACTCAGCCATGGGTTGAAGTCTCTTGTGTATTCCTATCCTGATTTTATCCTCAGGGTAGGTAATACTATCTTAAGTTGAATGATTATGTTTACTATATGTATATATGATAGGTATGTGTATAGTGTGTGTATATATATATATATATACACATACACACATATATATATGATTTTTTTATAAGGAAATAATGTGATTAAGACCTGTCTATACTCCTGTCAAACTCCTCTTTATTAAAATTTTTCCCCCTTATCTTAAAGCTCTTTATTAATTTTCTCTAGAAATCATTGATCCCATTGATTTGTATAAACAGATTATTTTCCAGTGTATGAAGTTGTCTTTTGTTAGATACTTAATTATTACTTTTGCGCATTTGATTTTTCCCCTTTTTATTAAGGCGTAACTTGTTTAGGGCAACATGAACAAATAGTAAGTGTAAACTTGATACATTTGTGTCTATATATAAGTTTAACTCCTGCCCAGATGAAGATGTAGAACATTTCTAGCAACCCGGAAGTCCCTTTTAGTGTCCTGTTCAAAATCAGCACCCTCGCCCATTTTTGGATCTCTATCATCGTTGATTAGTTTTGCCTGGTTTTGAATTCCCTATAAATGGAATCATGCAGCATGTACTCTTTTGTGCGTGCTTCTTTTGCTTTACATTATGTCTGTGGCATTTACCCATATTGTACCTGTAGCAATGGTTTGTTCTTTGTCATTGCTGGGCTTTTAGGTACAAGCCCTTTTTGTTGTGCTCCCCCACTTATCTCTCCATCTTCATTTTCTCTCCACCACCACACCTACAGCCCCATGTTTCAGCCACTCAGAATTACCTTGGTTCCTTAATGTGCCGTGTTTCTGCTCTCCAGGCCTTTATGCCTGCTGCGTTCTCTGCCTGGAACACCCCTGAGGCCTGCACACCTCCCTGCCCTGCTTTGACTGGCTAGGTGATGCTCCTGCATCAGGTCTCACTTAGCCATCCCTTCCTCCGGGAAGTCCCATGTGCCACGGCCGCGCAGAGCACCCTGTAGTCGGGCAGCAAACTGTGTATCACATCGTCTGCTTGTGCCCTGTCCCGCTGACTCGTCACGCTGGAAGCTCAGTGAGGCAGGCCTCCTGCTTATCTTGCTCACAGTGGTTTGCCCCCCACCCAGCACAGCACTTGCCTTGGAGGACACCTACTTTGAGCGAATAACTTCTTGAATGAGTGAATGAATGATTTCATGAATGCTTCTTTAGGAGATATATTAATTGCCTCTCTGAAGTGGAGTTAATATTAAGATAGATGTCCTAACATAAAAGTATAACAATTTAATAAACGCTTAAAAATAACTACCACCTAGGTTATTCTTTAACTGGGTTCTTTTCCAGTGAAGCGTGGCTTTGAGTTGTTTCTCTGTCCCTGGCAAACAATGTCTATTTAGGACATGTGATGAATCACTGTGCAATCATTGCCATTTCTAGTTGCCATAGTGACGGGACTTTTCATGTACAGGTTACCTCAAGGCTTCTTGTTCAGAGGAACACTGGGCTGTGTAAATATTGTTTAAAATGAAAAGGTACACAGACATCAATATCTCCCCTTGTCAAGGTTGTAGTTGATAGAAGATTCAACCTTCGGGTAGAAATTGTTTTCAAATATGTTTAAGCATCCATTTACTCAATTTGGGTTAAAAAGACTTTCTGAAAATGTAAGTGGTTATTTACACACTTGGAGAAGGATTAAGGTTAATGAGAAAAATATTTTAAAATCTTAAACAAAAACTCACCAGATGCTGAATATTAGCTTGATGGAAATCCAGAATACATTGGACAGATTTTGAAATGTATTTCATCAAGGTGAAAGGCTAGCCTGTAGAGCAACTGCAAGTAGGAGAAATTCAACTTGTATATGTGCCTTTTTGGTCCACTAAATGTATTCTCAACCATTGCCATTGAAATTACTGTTTTGTTAGCATAATGGAGTAATAGATATGAACGCAGGCTTGTCTGTCTGGATTGCTTCTAGCTCCAACTTACAAGCTAGTTGACCTTGGGAAACCTTTCTGAGCCTCAGCATTCTCATATGGAAAATGGGTAGGTTAATAGTATATTACTTCATGCATCTGTTATGAAGATTAAATGAGATATCCTGCATGTGGGAAGGGCTCAGTGTTGATCATTATGATTCAGTGGACTTTCTTTTCTTGTTTTTATGCAGCATTCCAAGATAAAAATTTAACAAAATGAGATTGTTTTCTTTTTTGTAAGTAACCATTAGATCTTTCTCGCTTTCATTAAAAAAAAAAAAAAAAAGCCTAAATCTAAGGCTTTTAGAAATCCCTTTTCCTCTCCAGGTATGGGTGATGTAGGCAGGATTGGTTGTGCTTTAGAAATTGTTTTCTGTCACTGAGCCCAACAGCTCCTGGCTGGTGCTCATGCTAGTCCCATGTGTGTGTGCGCAGCAGTATTGTTTCAGGCCAATGCTTTATTAATTTCTCTTTGACTCGGAAGAAAGGGGTTTCAAACTAAATTAACGACCTGTAAAATGGTATTTTTGTTATTGATTTGCAGACTTCAAAGACATTTGGATATTTGAGGGAGGGGAATTCTTTGTCCCTTGCTAACTTTTATCTTTCAATGTCTCAATGTTTTGCTACTTTAAAAGCTCTTTATTGTGGGGGCAGCCTGGTGGCGGAGTGGTTAAGTCTGCACGCTCTGCATTGGCAGCCCAGAGTTTTGCCAGTTTGAATCCTGGGCGCGGACATGGCACCGCTCATCAAGCCATGCTGAGGCGGCATCCCACATGCCACAACTAGAAGGACCCACAACTAAAAATACACAACTATGTGGGGAAGGGGGGGCGCTATGGGGAGAAAAAGGAAAATAAAATCTTAAAAAAAAACCCCCAAAACAGAAAAAACTCTTTATTGTGGGCAGCCTGATGGTGTAGTGGTTACGTTTGCACATTCCACTTCGGCGGGCTGGGGTTCGAGGGTTCAGGTCCTGGGTGTGGATGCACACATCACTTGTCAAGCCATGCTGTGGCAGTATCCCTCATACAAAATAGAGGAAGATTGGCACAGATGTTAGCTCAGCGACAATCTTCCTTACCAAAAATCCCCCTTCTTTATTGCTTTTTTCCTTTAGAGTAAAAATAACATACAGTAATAAATAATGTTGAAAGTGAAAGTCTGCCCTTATTGCTCCCTGCCAGAAATTCCCCATTAACAGTTGGTGGATTTTCCCCCACGGTTTTTTCAAAGCATGTTCTGACATCATATTATTATTATTTCTCAAGTAATTGTATAAGTGGCCTATATTTAAGATGTGGTGTAATCATACAAATTCTATTGTGAAATATGAATTTAAAAGAACTTCTGTATTTTCAAAGTAAGCCCAAAAGTTAAACCAGAGTGTCTCTCAAAGTTTCCAGCATCATTTGCTCGTATATGCCTGTAAAATGAGATCTCTCTTCCCAGAATGGTAAATGTTTATCTCGTGTGATTCATTTTATTAGCTGATATATTGAAGGACAAATATAAACCTAAACTCATTTTTATTAAATGTGTTGAAGATGGAAAAAGGAAACAAACACCTAATGGGAAAGATAAGGTCTCTTTTGCTTTCTGCTTATCAATTGTTAGAGGGATTGACGTCAAAATAATTCCAAGCAGGCTTCTTTCATTCTGGAAACTCTGGAAAATAGGCCAACAGTAATGTACAAAGAAAAGGTGACTCATAGATAAATATGTAAATCTTTACACCGACTGCTCTCATAGTAACTGGCATGTGCATCGTGGTGATAATTTAATGAGATTTTTATTCCTGTTGGAAAAAAAGACATCTCATTTATACAGCAGGACATTTACATTGTCATCAGCAACAGGAAGGACTGCTCACTGGAGCAAGTTGCTATGGCAAGATGCTTTTTATTTGTTTGTTTCTGTTCCTGTATCTC
Organism: Equus przewalskii; assembly: GCF_037783145.1. NCBI lineage: Eukaryota > Metazoa > Chordata > Mammalia > Perissodactyla > Equidae > Equus > Equus przewalskii. Next base: position 56,389,909 of record NC_091831.1, on the reverse strand, counting down.
TCAATAGCCACATCTTTAGGGTCTTCCCTTTGACCCTTTAATTGCTGCTGCCTGCAGTGGTGATATTAAATAGTTAGTGACCTGTTGGGTAGCTGTGCTGTCCAGCTTTGGAGCACGGTCCTGGTGGTGCCCTGCTGTAGTGGGCAGTGTCTCTGGTTCCTAGGGAAACACTGGAAGTGGCAGCGTCTGGGGGACAGGAGTTCAGGAACAGTAGCTCTTTACCAACTGGGGCACAGAAGCGTTTCAGTATTTTCACAATTGTATGGAGGTTCTGTCGGTATTGACTGCACATTTGCCCTAACACCTTCTCTTTCAAAGGATCTTGACTACTTCCCATGAAATATTTTTAAGTACTATTGGGGTAATTTTAATTATTTTTCCCAATTATACTATTAAAATGTTCCTAATTCACAAAGTGTTTTAAGGATAGGTGTCATTTCTTTGGTGCTTGGAGCTCAGGGCATAGCACCATATGAATATCTTTATATTCACACTCAAAATAGGAAGCATTCACTCATTCATTTGTTGGACAATACTTTTTGAGCACCTGCTGCACTGCTCCAGTGCAGGCTATGCAGGAGAACAAAATAAAGTCTCTGCCCTCATGGGGTTTGTATTCTGGTAGAGGAGGCAGATTATAAATGAATAACTGTATGCTGTCAGGGAGAAGTACTATGAAGAAAAGTAGTTTGGGCAAGGTAGATTAAGGAATGGGGCTGATGGAGTGGGCAGCGATTTCGTATAGCATGGTCAGAAAAGACTTCCTTGACAAGATGGCGTCTGAGCCGACATCTGAAGGGAGTAAGCCATGAGTGTGCCTGAGGTAAAAATGTTTTTGGTAAAAAGGACAGCAAGTGCCAAGGTCCCGGGACTGGAGTGTACTTGGTGTACTCAGGGAACATCAGGGAAGCTACTGCTGCTATAGCAAGGGGACACGGGGAAAATAGAAGGAAATGAGGTCAGAGAAGGAAGAAAAGGGTAGAGGGCAGGCAGAACATGTCTGACCTACTAGCCTTGGTAAGAATTTTCAATTTTATTCCAAGACAAATGGGAAGTCATTGGAAGTTATTTTGAGCAGAGGAGAGATACTATGTGACTTATTTTTAAAAAGATCACTGTGACTGCTGTGTAGAAAATAGGCTGAGGCAAAGGCATGAAGATCAGTTGAGAAGCTACCATAATAATCCAGCCAAGAGAGGATGGTAGCTTGGACCAGAGCAGTGGCAGTGGAGGCGGAGACAAGAGATCAGATCTTGGGGATATTTTAAAGGTAGAGCCAACAGAATTTTTAATGGATTAGAAGTGAGATGTGAGAGAAAGAGAAGAGTCAAGGATAACTCCAATTGTATAGAAAATGAATGAAATATTTCCTGACTCCCCAAGCAGAGCCAGTCTTGCCTCTATATTTCTATGTATTACCTTGTATTGAAATGATTTGTTTATATGTCTGTTTCCTTACTAGACTCAGCGCTTCTCAAGGGCACAACCTAGATCTTATTGATGAATGATGAAGTTTTTATTATCTCTGGAGTTGGAGGAATAAGTGGGGATTAGAGAGCAATATGCATTGGAGGAAAATGGCAGGGGCAGGAAGGCAGTCAAGTGGAGAGTACCAGCTGGGAAGCCTGGCAGGCTTGAGTTTGAACCATGGCTCCATCACTTGAAGCTCTGGGACTTTGGGCAAGTTACATTAACCTCCTTCAGCCTTAGATTCTGTAAAATGGGAATAGTAATAATATCTGCCTCATAAGGCTTTTGTAAAAAAGAAAGAAACTCTGTACTCATTAACAATCACTTCCCATCTCCCCTTTGTCAGCCCCTGGCAACCACCAATCTACTTGCTGTCTTTATAGATTTGTCTATTCTGGATATTTCATATAAATGGAATCATACAATATTTGTCATTTTGTGAGTGGCTTCTTTCATTTAACGTAATGTTTTCAAGGTTCATCCATGTTGTAGCATGTATCAACACTTCATTTCTTTTTGTGGCTGAGTGATAATTCCAATACATGGATATACCACATTTTATTTATCCATTTATCAGTTGATGGGCATTTGAGTTGTTTTCACGTTTTGGCTGGTATGATTAATGCTGCTATGAACATCCATATATAAGTTTTTGTGTGGACAGATGTTTTCAGTTCTCTTGAGTATATACTTAGGGTTGGAATTCTTGGATCATATGATAACTCTATGTTTAACATTTTGAGGCACTGCCAAACTGAGGTAGGGATCCAATTTCATTCTTTCACATGTGGATATACAGTTTTCCCAGCACCATTTGTTGAAAAGATTTATTCTTTCCCAATTGAATTGTCTTGGTACTCTTGTAGAAAACCAACTGACTGTAAATGAGAGGGTTTATTTCTGGACTCTCAGTATCCCATTTATTTATGTTTATCCTTATGCCAGTACCACATTATTTTCATTACTGTAGTTTTGCAGAAAGTTTTAAGTTGGGAAGTGAGTCCTTCCAAATTTGTTCTTATTTTTCAAGATTGTTTTGACTATTCTGGGTCCCTTGCACTTGCATGTAGATTTTGAGATTAGCTTGTCACTTTCTGCAAAAAAAGGCAGCTAGGATTTTAATTGTGCTGAATCTGTAGATCAGTTTGGGGAATATTACTATCTTAGCAATATTACGTCTTCTGACATGGATGTCTTTCCATTTATTTAGATATTTAATTTCTTTCAACAATATTTTATAGTTTTTGGTGTATAAGTCTTTCTCTACTTCTGTTAACATTTTCCTAAGTATTTTATTCTTTTTGATGCTCTTGTAAATGGAATTGTTTCCTTAATTTCATTTTCAGATTGCTCATTGCTAATGTGTAGAAACACAATTGATTTTCATATGTTGATCTTGTGTCCTGCTCCATAGAAAGTTTTAACTTCACTGAGGAGCAGAAGAGACATTGGAGTGTTTCTAATAGAGCCATGGAAAGTTTCTATTGTATGCCATCTGGTCAAATAGTTCAGTGACAACACTACCATTTATCAACCACTTACCATGTTATTTCCTGTGTTGAAAACCTCCCAATAGCTTCCTGCTGCTCTTACAACAAAAAACAGACCAGAATCCTTAGCATGACTTCTGAGGTCTTGGATGACCCGGCCCTTGTCTACACTGCATCCGCATCCCTCATTGTTCTTCCCCTGGCCCTGTGTCCTCCACATTGGCATCCTCTACTTTCTCTAAATCACCATGCTGCTTCCTGCCTTGGAGTCTTCATTTACACTGTTCTGCTAGCCAGGTCGCTGCCCTCCCTTACAACTACCACTGGAAAAGGTAATTTTATTCCTAGTAGACAAATTGTAATTTTTCCAATGTTTACAAATGTCTATCCTGCTAAATAGATCATGTCTGTTGTTCACACCTGTGTCATCAGCACCTGGCACGTCACTGGAGCTCAGTAAAGGGAGTGGATAAACTGTGAGCCAGGTACTTTACCTACGTGATCTCACTTGTCCTTATGAAACACTTTACAAATGAGGAAACTAAAGCTTGGTGACGTGAACTGGCCCAGGTCACATAGCTAGTAAGTAGCAGAGACACATTCCAGTAAGATCAGTTTGATTGTTTAAAACAACCCCTCTAAGAGGGAAGTGCTCATCTTTTGATTTATTTTCCAGTGGAGACTTTTCAGAAACTGCAGAAGGCAAAGGAGATTCTGACTAATGAAGAGAGTCGAGCCCGCTATGACCACTGGCGAAGGAGCCAGATGTCGATGCCATTCCAGCAGTGGGAAGCTTTGAGTGACTCGGTAAAAACGGTAGGTTTCTCTCTGGGATGAAGTGAATTTATGAAGCTCGGGCTGCCCATGGATTAGACTCATGTAATAGCTTAAAGAGTCAGTAGTCAATCGGAGGGAGAAGACCAAAAAGCTGGCAGAATCTGGGTATAATTCAGTGTCCACAAAATCCTGTGAGGGGAAATTTAATGGATCAACACCAGAAGAGCCTATGACTACATTTATCAGTCTCTTTGGCTGTTTGATTCAGTAAATACACTCCCTCTCCATTGTCACTTACTGTTTTATAAGTTCTGATAACCGTGCTTCTCAAGTTGCTCATTAATACTGCTGAATTTTGAACCATTGCAAATTCATCTCCTCCATCATTTTAGTTCATTACAGTCTGTTCTCTCCTCGAGGCTTATAAATTCCATAAAAAACAAGGTCTGATTAATAAAAGAAAGTTGCACATTATTTGTAAATTATTCCTGTTATAAATTCTGGTGAAAGAATTGTTGGATAGATGCAGAGAGACTTTAAAAACCATTGTTATCTTTCCTCATGCCATTAAAAAAACTATCAAAATAATCACTATAAATACTGTTATTATATTTATTTTGTTCTTACATTGACGGTTATATATTATAGAGAAAATGTAATTTTAAGGGTTTCTACATTCTTAGGCATGATTTATTATCTAGCTTTTTTCTGCAGAGACACTGTTCTATGACATGTGACTTAGGATACAGAAGTTACCCTATAGGCAAATCTCCAGGGACTCTTGTTAGAATTAGTCTATAAAGTGATTCACATCTCTCAAATTACAGCCCTTCAGAGTTACATTTAGATTTCCTTCTTAATGGTTTTTATTTTAAGAAGACTAGAGCAAACTGCCTTTTCACTGGTAAAAGACCTGCAATAGTGAGGGAGGGTCTTTGAAGTAATGGGGAAGAACAATGCAAAACTCTCAAAATATATGGTTAAAGCCACTCTACATAAAATGGAAACTGCTTTCTTCGTCTCATTTTGGGACGACGTGTATTCATATGATTTGTTTAAGGTGGCTTAATCAGTTGTGAAGGACTAACCACATGATTATGGAATATATGCACACAATAACTAGAGAGAATCTTTAAAAACTAGTGACAACTTCAATACTCAAAAATAAGATTTTTTTCTTTTGCATCGTGTATATCCAAGTTTTTGTTGACAGTGACTAAATAAACACGGTCCTCCCACTCCTGCAGAACCGTATTTCCATTCTCCTGAGTGTGACATCGTATAACTGCAACTGAATTAGTGACCCTTGTTACTCTAATGCTTTTTGATTTATAGTTCATTTTTCTTGATGATCCACTGAACTCTGTTACTTAATTTTAACTGCTAATATCAAGTTAGCTGTGGATTTTTCAAAAACCCCTCTCCAAATCCCTGCTCTAATTTACATTGCTGACATATTTCTACTAAATACTAATTTCCTGTCTCCAAACACATCATTTCTGCTTTGAATTTCGCTTAACTGTGAACTGTTTGAGGTCTTGCAATAATTACATTTTAGATCTTACTGGCTGTATCTTTTGTCAGCAAAATTGAAATAGTATGCGGGCTATCATTTGGTTTCAGATTTTATTTTTATTAGTGGCACAAAAATGATGAGATACATATCTTTCTGCTGTAAATCAGCAGTGATATTTTTTCTTGCACAGTCTTTGTTTGGGCTGAACCTCGTGTTTCTGACTTGCTTTTGTTTCTCTTCCTCAGTGGACTTGAAACCCCTACACCAAGTTTCACATGTTTTGTCCCTCGTTCAATAGACTTTCTATGAATTTCCTTTCATCACTTTCTGTTCTGATCCTCACAGTGACTTCTGCATGTGAAAGCCTCATCTCTCTCTGTAACATTTCATTTTTTATTTTTTTCTTCTCCCCCCACCATAGATAGTTGTGTATTCTTGTTGTAGGTCCTTCTGGTTGTGCTATGTGGGACGCCACCTCAGTATGGCTTGATGAGTGGTGCTAGGTCTGTGCCCAGGATCTGAACTTGTGAAACCCTGGGTCACCGAAGTGGAGTCCACAAACTTAACCATTTGGCCACGGGGCTGGCCCCTCTCTGTACCATTTTAGTTGCTGCTTCCTGTGTGTGCATTTCATTTGTCCATCCTTTCACATTCCCTCCCCTAGGGAAATTAATAACAGCTGTCATGCTTAGTATTGCACATCACCTGATAGATCATTGTCTATCCTTTTGTAGACAAACATCACCACTGGGGTGTTTGGGTTAGGTATATTACATATGCCATTTTGACCATTAAACGGTTATAACTTAGGGTTTGAATTTTAGGTGACATCTATCTAAAACACATCTGCATGTTCACTTGCCCTACACATTTATAGATTGTTAAATCTCATAAAATCCCTACCTTTCACATCATCAACCCTATGTTTCTGCTTTTTATTTAAGCAATATAATCCCTCTGGAAGGAAAAGCATTGGTTGAGAGCAGAATTAGTGCCAGTACCTTCAAGGCAGGACAAATCACAGTGCACTTTTGCAGCATCACACACAGCTTCACATTGCGGGAATCTCCTTGGGGAGAACTCTTCACATGAGCCACAGCTTCAGGGGTGACAGGTTTCTACCGTCCAAGAATGATGAAACTGTAGCTGGTATTTTTTTTCTCACACCAAAGTCCCTATCACTTCACTAGCTATTTTTCTTTTCCTTTTTAGAAGTTCTTCTTGGTAGTTTAATTTGTAAAAATATTTTAAGAATTCATCCAGGTCAATGAATATGTTGGAAATTTAAGCTTGGATATGTGATGTTGGTTTAAAAAAAGGATTTTGGGTGAAGGCATGCCTTTGGTGTCTTGGGATAACTTGAAAACAGACACCTTTCTAGCTCGAAGAATCTTAGGGAAGTTCATCCATGTCATGCCAAGTGGTTTTACCCCCAGAGACCCAGGGTGTGAATGGCTCTCCTTCTAGCTCCAAAATATGTGGCAGAATGGCTGTGGGAAAATGGTCGGGGCAAAGCCACAGTCAGAATAAACTGCTGAAAAAAATTCTCGTAAGCTGTTAAAAATGCCCATGTCCTATCAATTGCTATAAATTTTATAAAGAGGTAATAAAAACATATTTTTTTGTGAGTTAATTGTTTGACAAATTGATTGCTTAGGTGGGGAGGGGCTGGTTGGCCTGCCAGTCACCATCTCGTGGACCTTTTTGTCTACCGATTGTTTCTGGGTTCCCGGGCGGGGTGAGGTGTCTTTGGGGTGAGTCCAATTGGCTATAGACTACCAGGGAAACTTCCTACTAGCCTTTATAGCCAGTTTCCCCAGCCAGATGGAAAACTGTGTGCAATGCAATACTTTCTGGTCTCGTTCAGAAGGCAGTATGTCCTAATTGGATGTTATCAGAAAGCAGGTCAGAAATCACCCAGGCAGGTAAAATATTCACTCATGGTGATCCAGGCTAAAAATAACCAGTCAATTTTGAACAGTTATTCAGTTGATCCACGGCTTGTCTGAGTCAATTGACTTTTTCTTTCTATTTGTCTCAATGTTTACTGCCATGTAGACAGAATTTTTTTATATTTCAGTGTTGACCAAGGTCCAGAGTTTAAGAACATGACTTCCTAGAGAAAAAAACCCAACCCATTAAGGAAAGCCGGTAAACAAGTTAATTCAGAAGGCAGAATAACGACATAATGATTTCACAGACTGTAAGGACAGTGGCCTTTGCACCCAGGCTCTGTGTCTGTTTAATGTTAGTTTACTCCATGCACACAGTGATTTTCTGTCTTCTGCAGTTTTTTTATTTTGCAGCATAGACTCTCCCTCCCTCTTAGTCTCTACACTGTTACCAGTTGATATTTTATTGATACTCATTCTATTGTATTGAGTTACTCCACAACAGTTTACTTGATGTTAAATGTTTTTCTTCCTAACTAATACCCAAGTGGAGCTGAGAAATACGCTCTGGGAACCAGAAATGAGTGCTCTAACTGAGTCCCAGCAAACAAGGCTGCTGAGCATCACTCTTATGTTGGTCCTTTGATTGCACTACAAAGCATGAGAAGTGCCTGTATAGAAGATTACAGGATTTTCCCCTGTGTGTTTCTTTGATAGGGATCTGTAGATACGGGGAGGGCTGATAGTAAAATAGTTTATTCTGAGTTACTTATAAAGGGCATGGATCAGCAAGATTACTGTCTCAGAATATCTTTTCACTGACGGCTTTCAAAGTATTTACTGTAGGTGAGTCATGAATCCTCACCACCCATCTAAGGCAGACTGTAGGCACTTCTACTCCAAGAAAGAAGTACTGAGGCACAGAGTTGATCCATTGTGTACAGGCCACCTAGCTGACCTGTGATACGTTGACACAAATAATCCATAACCAATCTATAAATCAAAGTTGGGGTGAGTTTATTATGAGCCGGGTTTGAGGACCATGTAGCCTGGGAGAGTCCTTCCACAAAGGGATGGGGCACTCCAAAGAAGTGGGGGTGTACAGAGTGGTTGTACACCATCAAAGAGCATGTATCACATATGATTGAAATGTCCCTTTTACAATAGTCACAAGATCGCCCTGTCAGCACAGGGATTGATGGACTCAGTGGGGAGCTGGGTGGTCACAGGGTGGGCGCAGCAATCAATTCCTAGGCTAGGGAGAGATGCTCATCCTTAAGGAAATGCCAGTGTGGGGGAAGTTGCACCTTTATCTTAAGGGCATTTGTTCTTGTCTTTGGGACACAGCAAATTCTTAAAGCAGATATACAATGCATGCTCAATGGCCATGTCAGGCCCTTTTGGGGGAAAAAGCAAGGTTAGTGCAAATTAGCTTTACACCAAATGTCTTCCTCATATACTCCAGTATATCCTGTGGCTTGCCATTTCTTTATCAGACAGCTGATCTGAGCTCACATTTTCAGCTCCATTGGCCCTGAATTCTTGAATTTCTTACACTCTGGTTTTTACTAACCTTCTCAGTATCCTTTTCCCTCCACAGAGAAGGCCACTGGCCAGCCTGTTCTATCCTGTGCTTATGCAGAAAACCCAAGAAACCAAACAAACCAAATGACAACAATAACAACCACAGACCCAAACCAACCAAACCAAAACCAGATTATTTTTTACACCAGCTGAGGCCATTGCACATTTTTAAAGTTAACAGTTGCAGTTTGAAATAAAAACAATGGAAAAATGCTTAACACCTTCATCTAGCAAATGGTTATAAACTATATACCCTGTAACCCCCGTCTCTGCCCTGAACAAACACATTACTAGCACCCAGAAACTCCCCCCTTATATATTTTGACAATCATGACTGCATCTAGTTTTTAAAATCTAAGTTTTCTAATTGTACATATATATAATCTTGTCATAGAAAATTTAGAAAACACCAAAAAAGAAAAAGATAAGAAAAGGAAAAAATAATTTTATGATCCTGTCATGCGAAGATAGCCACATTAACATTTTGGTGCATTTTCTTCCATTTTTTTCACCCTTTCATTTGTTAGTGTGAGAGCCAATTATGTTGAATGGTGGCAGCAACTGCTTTACAGGGTGGTCCTGGATCTCACGGTGATTGGGCTGATTATATTTTGAGAAGGGGATTCAGGCTGATACTTCTTTGCAGATGGGGAGATAGGTTGAAGGTGGGAAGAAGGGAGTTCTCTGGTTGGATTAGGCCAGAGGGCTTGAATATCCTTATGGTTTTAGGGTGTGTTCAAGCTGTGTTGCCCTCTATATTTTATGTATATGTATTGACATATACATTTATATATCTACATTTGACTATATCTACCTAACTTTTAACATAGTGAGATCATGCTATTTATGACCATTTTGGCTATTATTTATTAACACTAATGTAATTTATTTTTATCCACAATTTATTTTATAACACTAATGTAATTTATTTATGTATTTATTAACACTAATGTAATGTGCCATTAACATTTACACTTAAAAGTTTCCAAGAAGGCATTTTACCCCTTTGCACTTTCCCTTTTTTCTTGGTGAGGTACTTCTCCTTGCTCCTGCCTGTGAGGTCAGTGTTAGTGCTCCTGAGACAGGCGATAAGAAATTGTGGTATCTGTCTAAGCTCTTTAAGATGCTGATGAACACCCCCCACCTAGCCCCCACCATTGCTTGGGTGAGCCAACTTGTCCATGTACACATGTAATATTTTGCCACTTCCCAGCGTTACTTTGTTTAAACTGGTAAATAAAGTGATAGGCAGAAGTTGACAACCCCAGTATTATAAGATAGTTGAGATTTTCCCGGAAAGAAGTGCACTGAAGATGAAAAGTGACATGACCCTTGCATCATGGGACCTGTGTACCAGAGGCTGTGGCCCCTTCCCTGGTCCATGGCACAGTTTTTAAATGTTGCCGCCTCTGAGCTTATTCGGTAAACCTTGGATTTCAGAAAATCAGTGTGTTGGTTTGGGTTGGTTTCTTTGCTTTGCTTTTTCTTTATTTTTTGCAGCACAGGAAAACAATATCCTGGATGTCAGGAAAATAATTTGTCTGGGGTTTTACACTTCCCGAAATACGTGGCTTATGGGTTTTCCTTGGGTTTTTGAGTAACAGAAATGGTGTGCAACTGTTCAGTAGTGCTCAGGAATAGCATCCCATAATATTCAGAGGAGGTTTCAGGAGACGCTTACGTTTATTATTTTGGTTGATGCACTGCTAATTATTCTACTTGAAATGTTCTTGACACGGCAAACTCTCAATCTCTTTCTCGCTCTGTATTCATCTATTGCTCCTTCCATTCATCCACCATCCATCCAATTTTAAACATTTTAATAGGAAATACGTATGCAGGACACAAAATGAAAAAGGTACAGAAGGACGTATGGGGAAAGTAACTCTGTCTCTTATCTTTGTCCCTCAGTTCCCGATGTAACAAACTCTTCCATTCTGAAGATCCATTTTTGATCTTCCCCTCACTCTCAACCCAACCATAAGCAGCAAGAGTTATGCTGGCAAAATTACACAATTAAGTCACTGGGCAAAGGACTGCCACCAAGCATACTGGACACAATTCTGGGATATCTGGTTTCTGGGGAGAGTTTTCAAGGGTTTTGGACCTTGTGTTTGCCTAAAAATTTAAGTTATACCGGAAGTCAATGGGCAATACCCAACACTGTTAATTTATGGTCCCTGGTTTTTAAAAATTGTAAGTTAAAAATATAATAAAACTATCATACTTTTGTTAAAAAAGTCTAAGTAATGAAATAGGATATGTAATAAAAAGGGAATACATCCTTATTTCAGACTCCAGTTCTACTCCCCTCTCTCAGAAAGCCACTATTGCAATTTCTTGTGTTTCCTTCTAGAAATCTTTCGTATAGTGTACCCATACATATTCATAATATCCTTTGAAAAATGGAAATATATTTAGCAAGTTCTTATTATTTGAAGAAAACTGAACTTGAAAAAGTTCACCTAAAGTGAATCTACTTAAAGTTATGTCAAATATTTCATAGTAAATATTGATTTAATTGCTGCTTTGTGCCATAAGTTTTCTTAGAGAGAAGATGTATAATCCAGAATTCTAATGTTTGCCAGCCCTGCATTGGTCACGGTCAGATGGGAGGTCACGGCAGTAGTTGTGGGGATAGTGGTCACAGTAGTAGTACGGTTAATTTCTGGCATGGCTCAGTGCACATAGCCTCACTGTTTGTTGTTTGTTTTTTGGTGGTATAATACACATAACATAAAACTCACTATTTTAACCATTTTAAAGTCAACAATTCAGTGGCATTAAGTACATTCACAATGTTTTCCACCAATCATCACTATCTAGTTCCAGAACTTTTTCATCACCCTAAAAGGAAACCCTGTACACGTTAGCAATCACTCCCTATTCCCCTCTCCCCCAGCTCCTGGTAACCACTAATCTACTTTCTATCTGTATGGATTTGTCTATTCTTGATATTTCATATAAGTAGAATCATAGAATAAGTGGCTTTTTGTGTCTGGCTTGTCATATTTAGCATAATGTTTTCAAGATCTATCCATGTTGTAGTACTTCATTCCTTTTTTATGTCCAATATATTTCACTGTATGGATATATCACATTTTTGTTTATCCATTCATGAGTTAATGTACATTTGGCTTGTTTCCATCTTTTGGCTTTTGTGAGCAGTGCTGCTATGAACATTTGTGTATCAGTTTTTCTTTGAACACCTGTTTTCAGTTTTTTTGGGTATACGCCAGGAATGGTCTTGCTGGGTCATATGGTAATTCTGTGTTTAACTTTCTGAGGAAATGTCTCATTCTTTGAACCTCTCTGATGTTGGTCTCTTGGCTCTGTACCGTGATATGGATTTTTCCTTATATCACTAGTCTTCCAAATCAGAGAGCATTAATTAATTAATATCTAGATTAATTGATTAATATCTAGTTAATAGTCAAGTCTAACATTCTGTTAATCAGCACTATAATAGTAGCTCAGGTGTTACCACATATTGAACGTTAAATATAGAAAACTACATAATATTGATTTGATATTATACGTCTGCTTACATTAATGTAGTCAATGCACTGGGCTGTCAGAAGTAAAAAGGATCTGATGCTGGAAGAATCTGACCAGACTCGTACCAGCAAGACTGAAAATGAGGAGGGGAACGAGCAAGGAGAAACGAAGAAAGAGGAGCTGGATTCAACCACAGAGAAAATGGAGCAGAAAGAATCTGAGTCTCTGGAGAAGTCATTCTCCCCACAAAATCCAGAGTCTCCAAGTAAGTCATGTCATGTGGCTTTGCAAAATGGAGAAGGTCTGAAATTAAAGGGTTTGCTTTATATTGCATTTATTTTCAATATTTCCCAACTGCACAGTAGTGCCAAATTTAAGGTTTGGTTCACCACCTTAAAAGATACTTACTTAGCATTGACACAGAAACTAGAAGATATATTCTTCAATGCATTCCTTGCAAAGGAAAATTTGAGACATCTCTGGGAGTATCCTTGACTTGACTGAAATAACACTAGCTAACATTTATTAGGTGTTTACTATGTGCAGGAATGTTCCTCGCATATATTACTTTACATCTATTGTGTTGTTTGACTTTAGTTTTACATATATTAGTTTCTTTAATCGCACTAGAAGTTTGTGAGGTTAGTACCAATATTGTTCTCATTTTACAGATGAGTAAACTGAAGCCCAGGGAGGTTGAGTAATTTTCTGAAGGCTGTACAGCTTGTATGTGGCAGGCAAGCTGTCTGTACTAAGGCAGTTTGGCCTCAGAGTCTGTTTCTAGGGCACTGCACTGTCCTGAGAAGATCCCGTATCTGTAAGGAGCTCTGTGGATGTTCTGCACCACGTATAGAGCCGGTGAAGCAGGGTGTGATAGAGGGTAAGCTGCTGGCTCCCAAACTACACTCCCTAGGTTCACATCCTACCTCTGCTCCCTGTTATCTGGAGTACTTGGTAAAAGTTGCTCAACTTCTCCAGACCTCAGTTTTCTCATCTATAAAACAGAGATCATAATGGTACCTTCTCATAAAGTTATCATGAGGATTAAATGAGGAGATCCATGCAAAATGCTTAGCACAGTGATTCACCTATAGCAGGTCCTGGGTGTGTGTCAGATAAATGTTAGATGTGTTATCATTTCTTCATCTATCTGGCCATACCACTGTGTTTATCTTGTGTAGGTGTATTGTATGCACACACTGCAGCTGCCCTCCAAATTCTTATCTGATGCTCGGGGTTGTGATACAACACTTCATTAGAATTTAGCTTTTTTGGGGTGTGTGTGAGGAAGATTGGCCCTGAGATAACATCTGTGCCAATCCTCCTCTATTTTATGTGGGATGCTGCCACAGCGTGGCTCGACAAGCGGTGCTAGGTCCACGCCTGAGATCTGAACCTGTGAACCTTGGGCCGCCAAAGCAGAGTATGTGAACTTTACTACTATGCTGCTGGGCTGGTCCTTAGAGTTCAGTTTTCGAGCAGAAGGTTCCTGAACATCCTTGAACACTTATTTAAACAAAGAAGATAATTAGACAGTTTGTGGAGAATGATAGATTTTCTAGAAATAGTCACTTCAAATTTCTCTTTAGGGAGAAATTGTATATGCTTACTACTGTCTGGGAATAAAGATCCTTAGACTTTGATTCAGGGGTCGCTGGTGGTTACCCAAGAGACTCCTGTAGAGTCTGCATGCTGATTGCATCAGCCTTGTAACTGGAAATAGTTATAATATAACAAACTGATCAAAGCAGAAGTCTGAATTTCAGAAAAACAGAGTTTTAAGCAAACACACACATACAAACACCCACCCACGTGCACACACAGGCAAATATCCAAATATTTCTCCCTTCAGCCCTGGAATGTTCAGATGTGTGGTTCCTGAACCCCTGGGCCTCCCCTCTGCACCCCCGTGACTTTGTGTTTTGGATTCAGATGTAGTTTGAGTTCACCAGAACTCGGGGAGTTGGACACTTCAGAAACTCAGGCATGACACCAAGGCCCCATTAGCATCCCTCTCATAAGATTCCATGAAATTTTCTCTGTCTTTAACAAAACAGTTATTTAGATATCAAAAAACCCCAAAGTAATGTGCACTTGTCATTAAAAAATCAAAGAATCCTATATAGACAATAACTTAGTGTCTACCCCAGTCTCCCATCCTTCTCTGCTTCTACTTCCTGAAGTAACCAGTGCGGATGCCCAGGTGTGTCTCCTTCCACACTGTTCTCTATGCTCATACAAACATGTGTAAGGAGATGTTCACTTATGAGGGGTTTAAAAATAAAGAACAGCATTAGACTGCGCACGTTCCTCTGTGTTACACAGTGGCTAAGAGCGGAGACTCTGGAACCAGATCCCAGCCTTTCTACTGATGAGTTGTGTGACCTTAGGCAAGTGAGTTAACCTGTCTGTATCTGAGTTTTCTTACCTATATATAATGGTCAAAACATCAGTGTCTACCTTGTAAGGTTTTGTTGAGGAGTAAATGACTTAATATATGTAAGATATTTAGACCAGGTACAAGGCAAGTGTTTTTTTAGTGTTAGCCTTTACTATTATGGGATTTCTCCTTAGACCTTTACATTTAGAATTAACTCATTCTTTTTACCAGCTGATAAATATTCCACAGTGTAGATATAAAATGATTTACTCAGAATAAATTGTGATGCCGGTTTTGATGCCCTCATTGTGAAGGATATTCTCTTCCTGTGCTTGAGGAACGAAGTAAAGGGGGTGAGAAGAGGAAAGATCATCATTCTGAGAAGTGGTTGGAGAATAAGAATTATGAAATTTTGCCAAAGGCTGCATTTACCAGTATTTTCTAAATGTTGTTTAAGAGATTTTTGGGTGTTCTAAGTAGTGCCTTAATGTTGGGGTTTGATATACCAAAGTGTAGTTGCATGATTATTTATAATTTCACTTTACTGAAGTGTAAATTTTTATAACATCAACATTTAAGAAATATTATTCATGTCAGCTTTACCAAGCCCCGAGTGGCTTCTCACAGAACTTTTCAGCATATTTGCTAATTTCCTCAAGTAGTGCGTGGTATTTACTTTGGAGTTTGCCTTTTGATGCCTCTTCTGTGATGATAGCCATCAAATAGTCCCCAGCATATTCTTTTTCTTTTTTAGATTTTATTTTTTTCCTTTTTCTCCCCAAAGCCCCCCAGTACATAGTTGTATATTCTTCGTTGTGGGTCCTTCTAGTTGTGGCATGTGGGACGCTGCCTCAGCGTGGTTTGATGAGCAGTGCCATGTCCGCGCCCAGGATTCGAACCAGCGAAACCCTGGGCCGCCTGCAGCGGAGTGCGCGAACTTAACCACTCGGCCACGGGGCCAGCCCCTCTCTGTCATATTCTAACTCTTCATCGCGACCAGTAAAATAGGGAGCACGGCGTCTGAAAACCAGCATGCGAGACAATCTCACTTGTACTTTCTTTCCATTTAAATATGCAATAAATATGCCGCCTGATAAATACAATTCTAGAACCAAATAGTTTGTGTAACATCCTGAGGTGAAAAAAAAATTTCAAATGTAGCATATGCTGTTTGTGTGCTGCCATATCCTGTGGGCATCCACCTTCCCAGGCGTTGCCAACCCTATGGCTTCTACCAGACCGCTTCCTCTGGCAGTGGAGCCTGCTTGGCAGCAAGGGAGCAGGTGGTAACTGCCAAGGAGTAAACAGTCTTTGGGTGTAGCCATCAGACAACAATGAATGGGAGCGGGAGGCTCCTCTACCCCTGAAGGAGGATAACTCTGAGGGGTTTTTATAGTGTCTCCCAGGGGTCTCCAGAGCGATGAAGCCCCAGCTGCCGAGGGTGGTAACTTGCCTGATAATGTACCTTTTATAGACTTGGTTCCCTGCCTCACCTCCCTACCAGGGCCTCCTGGAATCACGACCCGTATTAGCCACTTGCATTCAAATTCTTGTCTGGGGACCTATTTCGAACTAGAATATACCTTTTTCAAACTATAAAATAACATACATTTACTGCAGAGATGTGAGAAAATATGGCCAAGCAAAAGGAAGAAAATACAACAACTAGTAATCTTACCACCTAGAGACATATCTATTATTGATCGTTTGGTATATTTTTATATATGTCAGTATACCTAAAACTAAAAAGATCAGGTAGTCAGAAATAATTTCCTTTTTGATTTTTCCCCAAATGGAAATTCTTTTAGGTTTGTTTTCTCTGATAATTCCAGAAAAGTGCAAACAGATCCTGTTTTCCTGAGATAACCACTGTCAACTATTCTGTGTATATTTATCCTGACTAGACAGTATTTCGATAATATTTCTAAATATCAATGGAAGCATATTTTATATATTATTCTGTAACCTGCTTTTTCATTAGCAATATTATAAACATAAAAAAATGACACAAGGCATACTTGTCCATTGCAGAAAAATAAGAAAATAAGATAAACAAAAAAAAGAGTATAAAAAATGAAAATCGCATCTATTCCAACTATACAGGGATAACTGTTAACATTTAGGGATAATTCCTTGTAGACTTTAAAAATTTTTTACATAGATGCCCGTGTAAATAGTGAATTTAGGAATGTATAAACTGTTTTTCAACTACCTGTCATAGCAATATGTTAACGAGCATTTTCTATGACCGCAAATATTAAAAAATTGTTAATGACTATAGCAAAGCCTTTTAACCACGTATCTCTGCTGAAGATTTAGATTGTTTCTTTTTTTTTCTTTTTTAAAGATTGGCACCTGAGCTAACAACTGTTGCCAATCTTCCTTTTTTTTCTTCTCCCCAAAGTCCCCCAGTACATAGCTGTATATTTTAGTTGTAGGTCCCTCTGGTTGTGCTATGTGGGATGCCACCTCAGCATGGCCTGATGAGTGGTGCCATGTCCACACCCAGGATCCGAACTGGCGAAACCCTGGGCTGCTGAAGCAGAGCGCACGAACTTAACCACTTGGCCATGGGGCCGGCCCCTAGATTGTTTCTTGATTAAAAAAAAAAAACTTTTATAAATGGTATCATGATAAACATCTTTATAGTTAAAACCTTAAGCACATCTATGATTATTTCCTTAAGACAAATTTCTAGAAATAGAATTATTGCGTTAAAGGTTTATGCATTTTAATGAGTTTGATAAACATTGCAAAATAGCCTGCCAGAAGAGTTTTGCCAATTTATACTTCCTCCTGTAGGGAAGGAAAAATGAACTTTTCTCTAGTTTTCAACAAAGTTGTTTATTAGAATAAAAAATCTTGCTATTGTGGAATAAATTATTTGTGTTTCCAGGGATCCCTTAACACTGACCTTTTATTTTTGGCAGCTGTTTGAAAGTTGTTTCCAATTTCTTTGCAGGTGAATTGTCAAAATTCCCACTACTGGGGACATCTATAAATATCCTCTTATTATTAATCGTTTATGCATGTGAGGTCCTGTCATCCATATAAATGAATTCCTGTTTATAAGAATTCAAAAGTCTGCTTAAGTTAATCAGTTTCTGTAAGATATTAATAATTCATACCAAAGACTTACCCCTACATTTTACTTATTGCCGTGAAATCTTATCACCAAGCTGTTTTCTTTTCCTACCTCTGTTTTAAAGATCTTCTCTTCTCTCTTCTAAAGCTCTTTCACATGGGAACCGCTGGCACCTTCGTTTCCGCTGGTCTGGGGATGCTCCCTCAGAACTCCTGAGGAAATTCAGAAACTATGAAATATGAAATGTCCCTGCTCCACAGGAGAGAGAGAGAAAGAGAGCAAGACCGTCTCCTGTGCGGCTAACAAGCCGTCTTTGTTCAAATCTTAAAGATGTTATGTTTATATGTCATGTTTGTGAATTGCTGAGTACTGATTGATTCCTCCATCCTTGAACCCATTCTCATGATGTTTTTTAAATGAGAAAAATTTCAGAAGATTAATTTCTTTCAACATTTGAATAAACTAAGGCTCTTAGATTCAAAGTAGCTTGTACTATGTGCATTTTCCTGTTAATGTTCTTTATAGACATCCATGAAAAAAATCTATCTCTGTATTTAAATATTTCATTGATATACCATGATCTTTATTAGTGCTGGGTGTACAAGAAATGTTTTCTGACTCTTGACTTAAAATGAAACATGAAATTACTTGTCTAAACCGCATAGTGTGAAATAAACAATTTTCCCAAAGTTCATGATGAATTTATAATTCAACTGTGTTTTGGAAATAATTTGAATAGGTATTTCTACTTTAATTTTAATAATTGTAAATTTAAAAGGCTTTTATTTATTTGAGTAAATAAGATTTCTTTTGTTATATCAAGTGATAAATTTATAAATTGTGTTCTAACTATGAAAATGGGCATGTTAGGTAACATATCTTTTTAAAGTTGGAATTATTTTTTTATTCTTTCTTTCTTTCTGTCAAGGATTGGCGTCTGAGTTAACATCTGTTGCCAATCTCTTTTTTTCCCCTTCTTCTTTTCCCCAAAGCCCCCCAGTACATAGCTGTATATTCTGATTGTAAGTGCCTCTGGCTGTGCCATGTGGGACGCCACCTCAACATGGCCTGACGAGCGGTGCCATGTCTGCGCCCGGGATCCGAACCGGCGAAATCCTGGGCTACTGAATTGGAGCGCACGAACTTAACCACTCGGCTACAGGGCCGGTCCCTTTAGGTTGGAATTATTGATGGTCATGTGTAGTCTATGGTTAGTTTTTAGTTTGCAAACAAGTAAATTAAAAATTAAGAAGAAAAACAATTTTAGAGCAGGGGTTCCTTAGTCAATGACAGAGTTTTCATTCGTCTACAGCAAAATGCGAAAAGTAAGAATATAGGAAGTTTTTTTTAAAAAGCTAAATTATTCAGGGGCTGGCCCCGTGGCCGAGTGGTTAGGTTCGCGCGCTCCGCTGCAGGCGGCCCAGTGTTTCGTTGGTTCGAATCCTGGGCGCGGACATGGCACTGCTCATCAGACCACGCTGAGGCGGCATCCCACATGCCACAACTAGAAGGACCCACAACGAAGAATGTACAACTATGTACCGGGGGGGCTTTGGGGAGAAAAAGGAAAAAATAAAATCTTTAAAAAAAAAAACTTTATATATAAAAAAAAAAGCTAAATTATTCAGAAATTATGTCCTTCTTACCTTTGTGGTTTAAAATGTGCTTCCTTTGACAAAATAGTACCGTAGGAGATTGTGTTAGTTTGCTAGGGCCGCCACAGCAAAGTACCACGGACTGGGTGGCTTAACAACGTTCCTCACAGTTCCGGAGGCGAGGAGTCCTGGAGTGAGGGGTCTCTAGGTTTGGTTTCTTCTAAGGCCTCTCCTTGGCTTGCTGCCTTCTGGATGCGTCCTCACATGACCTTCGTCTGTGCACGTGTGTCCCTGGTGTCTCTACCTCCTCTTCCAAGGACGCCAGCCATATTGGACTAGGGCTCCACCCCAACAGCCTCCTTTTAACTTAATCACCTCTTGAGAGGCCTTATCTCCAAAAAGGGTTACACTCTGAGGGGGTGGGGATTGTGACTCCAACATATGAGTTTCAGAGGAACACAATTTAGTCCATAACATAGATGAAAGGCTTTTTTTTTTTTTTTTTAAACAAATACAACCCTATGTTGGTTCCCTTAGTTTCATTTGAATTTTTACTGTTTCGTCAAATCCAAAAGTCAGGGCCAGCCATTTAGCAAATTATTTCTATCCATATTTCACCACTTTGGTAAAACGTGATTTGACACTTTTACCATATCTGCAAATTTTACTTCATAAATAGAAAACAATTATATTTTTTGAGGCTTGATTTTTATTTTATTAGAAAATAATGATATTCAAAGAACATTAAAAGGCCAAGGACCTGCGTGGGAGTGGGTGTGAGGAAGGCTGGATCTCAGGCTCAGCCAGGCTGTGTGTGGAGCTCCTCTCCAGAGTCGGGGCCTCAGGGGAGGCCTGGGCTGGGGGACCCCAGGGTCCGGCAGGAGGGCAGGGAGCAGTCAGCGAGCACCAGGATGCAGTGCAGAGCTGGGGCAACGGGCGCTGGGCGGCCTCTGCAGGCTCAGCAGCTCACTAGGTATGTCCCTGTGGTGAAAAATATGGCAAGTTAAATTAATAAAATGAGCTTTTGGATTACAGTTGCCTGTCATAATGCCTGCCTGGCCCAGGTGGGCATTCCAAAAATACTAGATTGAATGAGGGAGTTTTTGAATCTAAGAATCAGGGTTTTAATTTTTTCCCATTTTTCCCTGTAGACTGTCTGATTACATCATTGATGACCTGTAATGATTGGTCCAGGCGGAAACCACTCCTACTCCCGAGGGCTGCTCTCAATTGTTGACAAGACTGAGCACTAGGTCTTGTTTGCTTTTCTCTCTCATGATACCAGAAACTGCCAAACAAGAAATGAGAAATAGCTCCACTTTAATGGGGGTTTATACTTGATCCCATAGAACTTAGTAGGAGAGCTTTATTCTCAAACACTTAATACTCCCCTGAACTCAAGGTTTAAAGAGGGAGGGGACTGTGCTTGGATAGTAGTTTTGCTCTTTGAATGAAAACTAAGGAGAAAACTGGACAAATCTTCAATAATTTGTTTGAATTCCTCATCACAACCACAATCATATGTATGCATAGTAGCACATTTTCAAAGCCATTTATTTTTGGATTATGGCTCAACTTCATGATATAGCAAACTGATTATGAAAAGATAACTTTACATAAAAGTTATTAAGCTCTTAAGTTAGCTCTAAATGGTGAAGATAATTTCTCTCATATTTGATATTGAATGAATGAATGAGGCACATATTTCTTGAGAACATTATTATGTCTTAAAAATTGTACTAGCATTTATGCAGGATATAAAAATTCTTAAGTCATGTTTATGTTCTTGAGTAGTTGATAATCCAGTGAAACATGACAGGTTTAGTGAAATAAGATATAAGAACATCTTACAGTTTAAAAGGAGTATATCAAATTAGTTTAAGTATGTAATGTGTTTAGAACATGCATAGCACATAGTAAGCACAATGTATATTAATTACTATGCTTATTATATTATTATGTGTTAAGTCTTGTGATCATCAGTTAGCAGAATTATGGCCTCTCATCCTCCCTTACTCCCTTCCTCAGTCCCTTTCCCCCAATTCTCCATCTCACAGGCACCACTTCTTGCATATCTTTCTTTAGGTATTCTGTGCATTTACCCACATATATGTGTTTCTCTTCTTTTCTGTACACAAATAGTAGCATATAATTTACATGGCTGCACGCCTTCCATTTATTCAGTTGATATATCTTAGAGATTTTTCCATTTTAGTATGTAAGTGCTACTTTATTCTGTTTATGTGCTGTGGTATTCCATTGTATAGATGAACCATAATTTATTTAATTTGTCCTCTATTGATGCCTTTCAAGGTTCCTACAGGTTTCTTACAAATAACGCTGTAACAGATAGTTCTGTGCATAGTATTTCTTGTGTGTGAAGTATACCTGTAAGACAAATACCTAGCACTGGAATGGATCAAGGAGTATATATGCACATTTAGAATCTGATTACTATATTCTTAGGCAGTTTGGCAAGTTTCACAGCTCTTAGGGTCATTGAATTGGAAAACCCAGAAAATAGTGCTTTTTCTTTGGGATTCTTGCTTTGAGTTTTTTTTTCACTTTAGGCTAGACTTTGTTGAGTGGCTCAGTTTGAAGCACTGTGCTCATGGAACCATTTACCCAGCACTTTCCATAACCCCTGATACCCTGATTGCCCAAGATATAAAGCAATAATAAAACCAGAGTACACTTTTCTTCTGGTACCTTCCACAGAGACAGGAAGAGAACAGGGTATTTTTTTCCTGTTATGGCTTCCTGCCCTCTGGGTGTCCTGAAATCTTGAAGTACAATTCTGAAACATTTTAGCTCTTTTAAGTAACAGAGCAACAGGCAACTCAACAGAGCGACTCTGGAAAACCTAGGCAGAGTTCACAATTTCCTATGATCCCAAATAGGTTCCAGTCTCCAATGGACATATCCAAGCCTGTCAAAAATATGCCCCCTGATGAGCAAATTAGAAATGCAAAAAAGACTTTGCAGATATTTCTTGTACAGAAAGAACTGGATAAGGAGAAGATAAGGTTGTTTTCCTGCTTATGAATTTTCATATCCTTTCTGCGCCCAGATTTGATGGTGGTTACGAGATTAATCACAGCAGCAAGGATCGATGACTAATGCAGCTATTGAGAGGGGTCTTTAATTTCCTGGAGGCAAAAACCATTACCCGCCACCTCCACATCACAGAAGAGGAGATGCCAGGACTACTGGGGAATCAGTGATGGAAGAAATTGTAAAACTGATGCAATTACTGAGAAAATGATGAAATGTCTCACAATGAAAGGCTTCAATTCCCTTCAGTTTGAGGTTTTGTGATATGTATCAGTGTGGCTATGTCTTCAGCATTATTACTTCTCGGCTCTCTGTGTCATCTTTCCCTCATTTGGGGGAATATTTTGCATCAGGCGGCTCATTCTCGTCCTTTCTCCTCCTACCCAGGCTCTTCCATTTCTTCCAATGTTTTTGCATTCATGATTTCTTGTATTAATTAGCTGCCAAGAGTAAACGTTTTCCTAGTGGAATCTAGGTTAGGTTTATGGAAAACAAGACCTTTCTCTGATTCTAACCTATGGTGGGATTTAGGGAAAATCACTTGAGCTCTCTGATCCCGTTTCTTCTACCTGTGGCTGGAAATAAGCATCCCCCCTTTGTAGAACACAGGCTCTGGGCTCCGAACCAGGTCCAGAGCTGCCTGTGGGAGCCAGGACAGTGTGGGAACTGGTGAGGAGTGTGTAGTCCAGAAGTAGAAGTCAAGGATTAGCAACGACAGGGAAGGCAGAGAATGAGACTGTGTTTTCTCCATCATTCTTTCCAATAACTCTTCTTACTGTTCTTTTAAGAAAAAGGCAGAGATAGCAAGGGAGAGATTATAGTTAAGTAGATATATCTATATGTACACCGGTTCCAACCACCTCAATTATCTTTTCACATTCGGCTGAATTAGATGCCATTCTTGGTAGCATCCCGCTTCTGAAGATAAAGGTGATTTGTCTTCAGAATAAAGTATATGAAATAAGCTTATATTTAACATATTAAATAGAAGTAAAGTATATTAAATATTTTCCAGCTTGTTAGATCATTAGGGGAGGCTCTAAAACAGGGTCTAATAATGATAATAATAATAGTGACTCCTACCTTTAACAGTTTCCAAAGCATTTTCTCATGAATCTTGTTTGAACCTCACAACTGACTTCACTTTCTTGAGGAATTTGTAGCTTTTTTTACATTCCAAAAATCATGATAGAATGGAAAACATTATTTTATTTTTAGCTTTTTCTTAAATCATTGGTTCTCAACCTTGAAATCACCTGGGGAGCATGAAAACCCTGATGCCTGGATCCCACCCCAGAGGTTCTGAAAAAGAAGCTGACATGAAGGTTGTTCACCAGAAAACACCTCAAGAGGAATGATTAGCTCTGTGCCCTTAGGCAAGTCTTTACTTTTACTTCTCTGAGACTTGCTTCCTCTCTTATAAAATGAGGACATGTAAACCTCATTTTACCAAGAAATGAAACGAAACCAGGAAAATTGTGGTTTTCCTGTGGAACAGTCTCGTTTTGATTCTTCTCTTCTGGACTAAATTCAAGGAATCAGGGAGTCTATGCATCAAGGCGGGGGCACTCTGCTGGCAGACATCCACGGTGGCAACATCCATGGTGCAACGTGTGTGGTTAAGAGGGTGGCTCTGGAGGCAGCACCTAGCCTCAGTGTAACCTTAGGCAAGCTCATTAACCTCCCTGTGCCTAGTTTCCTCATCAGTAAAACGGGATAGTAACTACTTGATGTAGGACACAAATGTCTACTGTTAATAGTAGAAATTGGGAAAGAAAATCAGAGAGTGACTAAAACTATTTTTTCCGAACACCTTTCCATTCTCTAGAATGGTGCTCCAGCATCCCCCGGGGGCTTGTTACAAATGCAGATTATTGGACCCCACCCCTGACCTACTGAATCAGAATCTGTGAGGGGTAAGGCCCAGGAATCTGTTTCGAATCTCGGTGGAATCTTGAGGGGATTCTCGTGCATGCTAAAGTTTGAACGTCACCATTCTAGAATCTTGCTCCCCAAAGTGTGATCCAGAGACCAGAATCATCAGCATCACCTGGGAACTTATTAGACATGCAGAATCTTGTGCCCCACTCTGCATCTGCTAAATTGTAACCTGTGTTTTAACAAGATCCTTAGGTATTCCTACGCACGTTAAATCTTGAGAAACACTGCCCTCGAACTGCATCTCTAATGCAGTAGCCACTAGCCATATGTGGCCATTAAAATTAAAATTAAATTAATTAAAATGAAATGACATTAGAAATGCAGTTTCTCAGTCACATTAGCCATACTTCAAGTGCACAAGGGCCACATGTGGCTGGTGGTTACTCTAGTAGACAGTGTAGACTATAGAACATTTCCATCATCTCAAAAAG
Organism: Equus przewalskii; assembly: GCF_037783145.1. Classification (NCBI taxonomy): domain Eukaryota; kingdom Metazoa; phylum Chordata; class Mammalia; order Perissodactyla; family Equidae; genus Equus; species Equus przewalskii. The sequence continues at coordinate 56,365,196 of NC_091831.1, read as the reverse complement.
TTCTATTGGACAGGCTGCTCTAGAATAATCATTACTATCATTGTCATTTTTTGTTTTGTAGCTACAGAGCATCTAAATGGAGCAGACTGCCTGATAAACTCTAATGTTTAAAAGAGCCAGGCAGGTGAAGTAAATGAATAAAGTAGGCCAATTATAAGAGAACCAAGAGCACAAGCATAATGCTAAGTGGCCAGCAATACTCAACCTCCATGCTGGGACTACAATAGGGAGTGCTGGGGACTGTGGTGACGGGAGAAAAGTGTGTTCAGATCCAGCCATTGGTTACCATGGAGGAGGCTAGGCCCAGGCTAGGCTAGACAGCTCTATTTTTGTTTAAGAAGCTAGAAATCTGGATTTCGATGTGATTCTTAAATTTTTATTGTTAAATTAAAATTTAAAAAATGCTATGCTGGCCAAAGAAACATTTCTGAAGGTCTGATTTGATCTTGGCCTTGTGACCCGAAACTCAAGCTCTCTGGTTCTACCTTGCCAAGGTCACTTGTTTGCTTTGCATATATCCTCCTTTCTTGCCTCTATATCTTCTTTCTTCTCTTCTTTCAATCTTGTGTTTGCTTTCCCTTCCCTTTTTTCCTTTCCTTTCTCCTCCTCTAATTTTTCTTGCATTCAGTAAGCATTTATTGAATGCTCTCTATGTGCCAGGCACTGTGCTAAGGGCATAGGATGCAAAGATGAACCAACATTGCCCCTCCCCTCAAAGAACCCACAGTTCAGTTTAGTGGGAAACTCACAGATGCATGCAGATAATGACTGCAATCTGTGGAGGGCTGTAGCAGAGGTGTGTTCAAAGCCCTGTGAAGTCACAAATAAAGGAGTAAGTCAACTTTAGGGGGAGGAGTCAGACAGGTCTTCACAAAAGTGTGGATATCTGAGCTGGGTTTTGAAGGATGTGGAAGAGTTCTCCAGGCTGAAGGGCTGGGATAGGAGTGGAAGAGGGTATTTTTAGTGGAAGGAATAGCTTGGAGACTTGACAGGGTTTGGTGTGTTTGGAAAGAGAAAATTTCTGAGTGGCTGACATGTAAGGTATAAAGTTACATACCAGACCTCCTTGTTCTTAAAAGTCTGTCGCTAGCCACTCCCCGCCACTATTTGAGCCACTTCTCCCTACCTCTAGTTTCCTCTCAGTGCAGCCTTGTGGCCCCTGGATCTAACACTTCCTCTCGAGTCCCCCCATCCCCTGCTGTCTTTTTACTCCCTCCCCTCTCCTGCCTGAAGCTAGATTGGCTGTGCATTGTTGTTGTTGAACCTGGGAGATAGGTACCTAAGTGTTCACTATACTAGACTCTGTATTTCTGTATATGTTTGCATATGTATTATGTTTGAAATACTCCATATTATTGGTTGAATTGTCTCCTTCAAAAACATATGTTAAAGTCCTAACTCCTGGTACCTGGGGATGTGACCTTATTTGGAAATAAGGTCTTTTCAGATGAAATCAAGTTAAGATGAAGTCACTAGGGTGGGCCCTAATCCAATGTGACTGGTGTCTTCATAAGAAGGGGGAAATTGATATGGTCTACTAATATTTGATGAGCGGGCCGAGAATACTCAATGGGAAAAGGACAGTCTCTTCAATAAATGGTGCTGGGAAAACTTGATAACCACATGCAGATGAATGGAATTGGACCCCTATCTTATACCACTCACAAAAATCAACTTGAAATGGATTAAAGTTAAACATAAGACTTGAAACTGTAAAAATCCTAGAAGAAAATATAGAGGAAAAGTTCCTTGACATTGGTTTTGGCAATGATTTTTTAGATATGACACCAAAGGCACAAGCAACAAAAACAAAAATTAATAAGTGGGACTACATCAAACTAAAAAGCTTCTGCTCAGCAAAACAAACAATCAACAAAATAAGAACACAACCTATGGAATGGGAGAAAATATTTGCAAATCAACTCCTGATAAGAAGTCAATATCCAAAATATATAAAGAACTCATACAACTCAATAGCAAAAAAAAAAAAAAAGAATGCAATTAAAAAATGGGCAGAGGAACTGAGTAGACATTTTTCCAGATGAGACATATAAATGGCCAACATGTCATATGAAAAGGTGCTCAACGTCAAAACCACAATGAGATATCACCTCACACCTGTTAGAATGGCTATCATCACAAAGGTAAGAAATAACAAGTGTTGGCAAGAATGTGGAGAAAAGGGAACTCTTGTGCACTGTTGGTGAGAATGTAAATTGGTACAGCCACTATGGAAAACAGTACAGGGATTCCTTAAGAAACCAAAAATAGGCCCCGGCCCTGTGGCTGAATGGTTAAATTTGTGTGCTCCACTTGGTGGCCCAGGGTTTCACTGGTTTGGAACCTGGGCACAGACGTGGCACCACTCATCAGGCCATGCTGAGGTGGCATCCCCACATAGAACAGCCAGAGGCACTCACAACTAGAATACACAACTATGTACTGGGGAGCTTTGGGGAGAAGAAGGAAAAAAAAGAAAAAGATTGGCAACAGATGTTAGCGCAGGTGCCAATATTAAAAAAACAAAACTAAAAATAGAACTACCATCTGATCCAGCAATCCTACTTCTGGGTATATATCCCAAGAAATGAGAACAAGATCTTGAGATATCTACACTCCCATGTTCATTGCAGCATTATTCACAAACAGCCAAGATATGGAAATAACCTAAGTGTCTGTCAACAGATAAATGGATAAAGCAGTTGTGGTATATATATACAATGGAATATTATTCAGCCACAAAAGTGAAAGAAATCCTGCCATTTGCAACAACATGGATGACTCTCGAGGGTGCTATGCTAAGTGAAATGTCAGACAGAGTAAGACGAATACTGTATGATATCATTTATAGGTATAACCCAAAAAAGCTAAACTCATAGTAACAGGAAAATAGTGTTTACCAGGGGCTGGGGTGGGGGAAATGGGAAGATGTTGGTCAAAAGGTGGAAACTTCTAGTTATAAGATGTATAAATTCTGGGGATCTAATGTAGAACAAGGTGATTATAGTTTATGTAATCTATATAGTTTATATAATATATATAGATTATAGATACTGTATTACATACTTGAAAGTAGCTAAGATGGTAGATCTTAAATGTTCTTACCACAGAAAGACGCGGCAATTGTGTACATGATGGAGGTGTCAGCTAATACTATTGTAATCATTTTGCAATATAGAAATGTATCAAATCAACATGTTGTACACCCTAAACTTATACAATATATGTCAATTACACCTCAATAAAGATGGGAAAGAAAAGAAGGGGGAAATCGGGACAGAGGCACACAGGGGGAATGCCACGTGACTGGCAGAGGCAGAGACTGGAGTGGGGCAGCTGCAAGCCAAGGAACACCGAGGGTTGATGGCCGTCCCCAGAGCTAGGAAGAGGCAAGGAAGGATTCTCCTCTCCAGCCTTCAGAGGGAGCACGGCCCTGTTGACACCTTGCTTGTTAGCCTCGGGAACTGTGTGACAATAGATTTGTTTTGGTTCAAGTCACCCAGTTTGTGTTTTTTTGTTATGGCAGCCCTAGGAAACTAAAGCATTCCATAATAAAAAAATAAAATAATAAATATATAACTACTTTAAACTTTTTCCTCCTTTAAACTTTTTCTTCATTTTTTCTCTGCTTCCTCTTCTACCACATCATAATCTAAATACCTTCACCATGTGTCCACCTTGGGCACAATACTCTTTTACTTTGAATAAGAATGACAGAAAACTGAAAATCTAAGAGCCAGAGTTTGAGGTGGAAGTAAGGAAGGACAGATTTACAGAAAACCAGAAAAATGCATAAGCTACCTCACAAATCTACGCAGCTTCGACAAGCCCCTTGCATGCCCTGAATCCGCCATGTTCCTCTGGGCCATTGTTAATTCCTTCTCCGGGTCACGAGACCTGGATTTTTCTAACTTGCAGGTGTTGGGCAAGCTGTTAAATACGAAGGTCTTATTTTCTCCACAGTAAAGTGAGGATGTTGGGTTACGCCAGGAAGCCTTCCTTGCTCGCCTTATTCTGGCTCAGGGGCTCCTTCAGCACCTGAGCCAACCTGCACCTATGGTAGCTTGCACCACACTGTCTTGTCGTTGGTTACCATCTATGGTGGGCACAAGACTGTGGACTCTGTAGGACAGAGATTTTCTTGCTCACCCCTGGAACAAGCGGTGTTCAGGTTCACTACCCTCGCCGAGCCCCTGGTCTCACACATAGTAGACACTCAGTGAATGCAGCCTGCCACAACACTGTATTTATGGTAAATCTGCACAAATATATGGTAAAAATTCTCTTTCAGAGAGCTAGAGAGGAAGCCATTTGTCCACATGTAACTGTTGTAACTCTTTTCTCTGGGCTCTGCCAGGTACTGCTCTTTCCTATTTGGGGCTCAGACTCTGAGAGCACCCCTCCTCCCCACCCAGGGCTTCCCACCTAGCTGTGCTCCGACACTGCTTATGCCTTGGTACAATGCCCAAAGCTGCACTAGGACAACCGAAGCGCTTGCCCAGGGGAGATTCTTTGGTATTAAAAGTTTTGTGCTTTTTAGTGATGAGAGTTAAGCCTTGCAACTGGTTTCAGAGAGGAAACAAGAGAGTGACACAGTACTGTGGGTCTTTAACAAGCACTTGGAAGGAAGATTTTTCTTTGCTCAAGAGAAGACATCAGAACTGTAGATAGGCATGTACAGTTGAAGCCCTGAAGAAAAATGAGCCAGAGAAAGCACTTCAAAGACGTGCAGGTTGCTTAGCCCAGTGAATATCGAACGAGATCTTTCCTTAGGACTGATTCCATTTCAGGAAAAAGAGGAATTTCACTATGCAAAGTTACCATGTGAAAAATGTGTAAGCTGATATTTAGTGATTTTAGCAGAGTGACACATCAAGATTTTGGCATTTTGGTGAAGTAGTCTTACAAAAAGGCTGGCTGTTTCTTTATAAGGGGATTTCTAAGATCTTTTCGAGGAAGATTAGCCCAAAGCTAACATCTGCTGCCAATCTTCCTCTTTTTGCTGAGGAAGACTAGCCCTGAGCTAACATCCGTGCCCATTTTCCTCTACTTTATATGTGGGACGCCTGCCACAGAGTGGCTTGACAAGCGGTGCATAGGTCCACACCTGGGATCCAAACAGGTGAACCCCACGGCCGCTGAAGTGGAACGTGTGAACTTAACCTCCATGCCACTGGGCCGGCCCCTGGGTAGAATTTTTACTATTCTACTTTCAAAATTATCAAAGCAGGTTCTACTTAGACTAAAAATTGATGGAAGATACCACAAGGAAATGTAAAGATTTTTTTCCCCCAGTAATATATTCACATGGTCCCCTAAAAGAAAGTTCTTCCGACCTATAAGCTGGAGTCACCATTCCTCAGATGGCCACAGGATGGCAGCCTTGAGCTAAAGTAGGAGAAGAGTCCACCCCAAAAGCATGTGCTGGTTTGCTGTGATGATGTGGACTCCAGACCTGGTTGCTTCTTTGCCTCTGCACCTCCACTCTGTGGTCAGCTAGTATCTTTGTCCACCACAGAGGTTTCATGAATAAAGCCTAGAGAGGCCTGGAGAAATCTTAAACAATCTGGCAATTCTGCAAGTTGCTCAGGTCAGTTTGTTGCTGTCAGTGCTGTGCGGAAGAGAAATACTTTCGTTCACAAAGGGAATATGTGTGTGCCAAGGACCATTTGTTATCTGAAACTTTGTGGTCAGAGGTAGGATTGATGCGGAAGCTTAGAGGTACATTTTAGAGTGTTAGGAAATAGCGTGTAGGGAGGTGTTACAACACTGAAAATGTAATTCAACATCACTAAATGATGTTATAATGAATTCAGTGTCTGGATGGTAGCCTTCAACAGGATAGGGACAAGTTGTTTTGTGGACCACTGTATCGCTTGCATATAAAAAAGTTGCCCCACATTGACTACCTTCTCCACTCAACTCTGGTCTTTTTTGCGGTTTCCTCCACAATGACTCTTTTGGAGAATGGGCCCAGAAGGAGCTACTACTGGACCCTACTCCCCTCCTCCCCACTCCCAGCCTCTTTTCTGCCCTACCTGGAATATTTTCAGTACAGACATACTTCATATGCCAAGGATCTACACCTGTGTTTTGAAACGTGTGGTCAGCAGACAGCCCTGCATATCAATCATTTAAAAAAGTGTCGATTCCTGGGCTTACCTCATATCTATTGAATCAGAATCTTCAACAGTGAGGTACAAGGGTCGTGTTTGTGTGTGTATATTTATTTATTTTTATTGAGGTAACATTGGTTTATATTATATAAATTTCAGGTGTACATCATTATCTTTCGATTTCTGTGTAAACTATATCATGTTCACCACCCGGAGGCTAATTACCATCTGTCAAGGTACACATGTGCCCTTCTACTCCTTTCGCCCTCCTCCACCCCCTCGTGGATTGTGTTTTTAATAAGCTCTGTTAGGTGATTCTTCTAATGTTTGAGAACCTCTGCTACAAAAAAAACCTCCCACAGGCTTGAATCCTGGTGGGTCAAGGAAGATACTTCCTCAAATAGCCTATGAGGTAAGGATAGAGAGAAGATAATGACTATAAAGATAATAAAAATAGTGATGATGATGATGATATCTAGACCATAATAGACCCACATGTATCTCAGAATCAGTCAGTCAAAGCCAGCATCTCTAGCATCTCCCAAAGTGGATGCTGAACCATCATGTTGCCAACAAAGAACAGAAAGTAACAGCAGTTGGTTATTGCAATCATTCAGGCTGCATTTAATTTTGCACCAGTTATTTTAAATGTTGGAACATGGGGAAAGAAGGATGCTAAGGGAGGAGTGGATAAATCTTGTAACCTAATAGAGTTATAAACTTTCCAAAAAAGTAGATATTAAGACCGTGAACGCTCAGCTTGAAATTCATTAGCCTCTTTCCTTTGAAATGGCTATCTTACCACCATGATGCTCTAGTGTTTTCAGCAAGGATTCCCCCAAGGGTCACTGTCAGCACAGCTTTAGGGACAAATAGCTGATTCAGTAGAAAGTCAGAAATTGAACAGGAAATATAACTAGTAAACAAACATATGGTAAAACATAGAAACTCCACTAGTAATTAAAGAAAAGCAAATTTAATAAAAATGAGGAGAGTGCTTACCTGTTAAATTAGCAAGAAAAAAAAAGTTGCAAGTGATAATACTCAATGAAGATGAGCATTCCACGATCCCAGCTTTCTTATGCATTGCTGGTGGCACTATACATTGGTACAACTGTTTCCCAATGCAATTTAGGAATATGTATTTAGAGCCACGGAAACGTTCATATCTTGATTCAATATTCCCATTCTTGGAGATGTAGATCCTAAAGAAATAACATGAAATATGGAAAAAAGCTTATATCTCAGAGATGTATATCACAACACTATTTAACATTATTTAGCAAAAAAGAAAAAAGGAAGTAGCCTGTGTGTGCAACAACTACTTCACTAAATTTGATAAGCTACTGTAGTAGTCTTTTATAGAGCCATTAAGAATCATGATTATGAAGACAAAGGAGCAGCAAAATGCTTACGAAATAATTTTAATGAAAATATAAAATATAATATATACTATATTGTTTTTCTGTGCATCTCTGTATTTTGAAAGTGTCAGTGATTTAACTTTTAATGTAACTATATATTAAATAATATAAATATAGAACAGAAAGGAAATGCATCACAGTGATAAAGTTGGTGAGTTACGGTGCTGGATTATACATAATGATTGTTATTTTCTCTGTTTCCCAAGTTTTATGTGAGGCAGGGTCCTGGCTATCTCCTTTTGACCACTCAGACCCGCTCTCTGCCCCGTCCTCAGCTGCAGCGCTGGGCAGCAGGGCTTGGCCAATGGGGAGGCCCAGCGAGGGCGCAGAGAGGTGGAGGAGAGGTGCGGTCCCTCCCTGCAGGATCACCTTGCACGGCTTCTGTTTCCTAAAGGGAGGGCAGTGCTCCTCTGAGGCAGCCTTCTCCTCAGAACTTTCTCCTTCTGGCTTATGGTGGCTGTTCCCTCCCTCTTAGGCGTGGTGACAGCTTTGCTGTCCCTTGAGGTTTCTCTGCACCCTCTCCATACCTTTGTAAAGTGTCTCTTTGTTAAACCATATAGAATTGCCCTAACTCGACTGTGCCTTCTGTTTCTTGCTGAGATATTGACCGATCCTGCACTAGTCATGCCTTTTTCTTTTCTATATTTCTGATGCTGTGACAGATGGAGCCTTACTAAATCTGGAGAGTCTGCCCCTCCCAGGACTAGCCAATTCCTGGAGACAGTAAACAACTCACCTGCAAGAGCGCCTTTCACATGTGAACGAAGCGATCCTGAGCCCACTCACTGAGCACCTCCTTTCTCAGGCTCTTACCCTCTGGGCCACTATTCCCCTGCTCTAACTGTCCCAGGGCCAGCTACAGACACCTAGAGACAACCCTTGTGCCCCAGAGCCTGCTGAAATCATTCAAACTAGCCAGCTCTACACCTGCGCTCCCTGCCTTGCCTGCTCCTTCCCGCAGAAGCCAAATGAAGACTGGAGCCCACGTTTCCCGGTCGCTGCCTCTGCCTGGGACAGACCCAGAGCTTCCATGCATTGCCCCCATGGGTGGCATGCTCCCTCCCCTTGGACACTATGAATAACAAACTATTCTTTTCAAGGACAGTCTCCTGACCTGTTGTCCTCATCACACCTGAATAACAATAAAACCTACATTTTAAAACAGATGCAAGTGGTTTGATACTTTTATCATTTTTAAAAAGTGGACACTGCCCACCAGAACCTGTGCCATTGCAGAAAAGTTCTAACAGCTGTGTGGTGAGCTTTAGCTGGAAACATGAAAATCTCTATTTCCCCAACAGCCAAACATTTCCCCCAATGAGAAATTCCCAAATGCTGTAGTAATAATAATAGATAATAAAAAAGAGCAACTAAAATACTGAAATATGAAGATACAGCCTAGTCAGCAGCAGGCTGTATGTTTTACAGAGACAATCTTGGGAAAGATGGTTAGAGGGGTATTTTTGTTAATGAAGTTTAAAAAGCAGTGGGGGAAAACACAAAGAATAATTTAGAAAGGCATCCTATTGAAGATGGCGCTCATATATTAATACATGTTAGAAATGAGTGGCTCAGGAGGCATCAATCTGCCTGAGAAGTGGTCATTTTTCACATCTGGATAAATGTAAACCAAAATCAAATTGTCACAAGTAGATCTGAACGATATATTGGCTAATTTTCACGGCAAAAGCAGGAACGGGAAAAGCAATAGATAAGAGTGTCTCTGAGCCTCTTTGCCTGCATTTTAGAAATAAATTTGTTTCTAAAATGAATCCACCCTCAAGTCAGTCTTCCAAAGGAGTTGGGACTGTGCCATGATATTAACGTAGGTACTGAAAAAAATTCATCCAGTCATACATCTCACCCTGGAAATGTTCTGCAAGCAGAAGCAGCCACAGAGTGGGTCTCATGGACCTCCCGTCACTCCCTTGCCTTATATGTAATCTTTGTCGTTCTGCAGGGAAGGTTCCAGACCTGCATCCTTTGTCACTCCAGTCTTTACTGTCCTTTTTATGAGGCAGAATCAGTGAGAACTTCACCTAGAGAGCATTTGAGTTAGCAGAGGCTGTGGTCACAGAAATTATTACTGGAGCATCTTGAATTGTTAATAAAAATTCCAGGAAGCCCAGTAGCTTCTGGGTAGAATATGGAATTAAGGAGAAGGAGAGGAAACAGAAGGAGAAAGGGAAGGGACACTTTCCAAGAACTGACTCATTTGAAATGTCAAAAGGTAAATGAGTACTTTCACTTCTGGCGCCTCCTCTTCCCTGCAGATGGACTAGATCAGCAGAGGAGAGAGTTTTTCTTTCTTTGTAGGGTATTGGTGTGGACTATACTTTTATTTTATTAATTTTTTTCAGCTTTATTGAGGGTAGACTATGCTTTTAGAACTTTTTGACCACTGGGATTTCTCATGCCCGATTCCTTTCCCCCAATTCTACATGAAAATGGATGACTGGGATTAAGATCCCTGCTTTAGAAAATGTCATATACACAAAATTTTCTTTGAAGCACTTTTTTTTTTTTGTAAAATCAAAAGATTTGGGACACCTTTAATGGTCATCAATAGGGATTTGGTTAAATAAATTATGGTGCATTCATTCTGAGGCAGTGAGCTCTGACGCAGAGGGCATTTGAGCTGGCAGAGGCCATTGTCAATGAGAATGCTCTTTATATAGAAGATGTTCAGGATATATTTTTAAATAACAAAAGAAGATCCAGAACATTTTGTACAGTATGCTAATGTTTGTGAAAAAAATATATATTCTTGTATGTGCAAAAAGAAGGCATTGAAGGAAAAAATGAGAAACTGATAACTGGTGGTCCAGGAAGGGGACCTTGGTGGCAGAAGGACAGGAGTGGGTGGGAGCCACTGTGATTTTGAACCATGAGAATATATTACCTATTCAATAAGCAAATTAATAGGATTTAATTTTAAAAATCTCTGCTTTATTTATCTTGCTATAAAATAGGAGTTCAGTTCTCGGCCATCTCTCTGGTATATCTCTAATATATTTGATGTTCCTGTTAGCTTTTCTGGAATATTTCTTGAACATGGGACAAACAGAGAGGAGCACAGATTGGATTTTGCGTATCTGACATATGTTAGATTTATTTATGTGTATGTCTTCAAATCTGTGTGTATAGTGTGTTGCTTGGTCTGTATATTCCAAGTCAACCACTAAGGACAGCCAAAGGTGCCAATGTGGAAAAGGGCCAGAAATGGCTAAATCCGTTTTGTGGGCGTGTGTCAGCCAGTCCGCCTGCTTTTATAGTCACGGTGGGGAGTGGTGTGAGAGATGACTGAAAGGAGGTTAGGGCCAAATTATGAAGGGCTTTGGCAGGTTGCTAGGACGCCCAAACCAGGGAGTCTTTACTCTGCCAGACAAGGGGATCCACTGGGGATCTGTGAGCAGGGGAGACAGGTGTTCAGATCAGTGTCTAGAAAGAGGCAATGCTAGTGGTGTCTGGACAGACCTAGCCAGTGCAGGGGACCCAAGAGAAAAGGCTCTTCGTATTCGGGTTTTTCTTCCCAGGGACAGAATATCTCACATTAGGGGGTCATTGACACATATCATGCAGCTTATATATATAGTTAAAAAATTGAGTAGACTGGAGTTGGAAGGAGGAATGTAACACAGACTGGGAAATTATATTTGTAAAACCAATAATGAGCTGTAAGAGGCATCAGAAAATAAAAAAAAGCTCAGATAAGAGAGAATGTCAGAGTAGCTGCAAGTCTCTCAAAGAAGGCCTGACACAGTCCTCAGCCAGAGCCAAGTCTGCTCAGCTGTGTACTGCAACTCCCAGGGAACTTGTTCCCGCCTTCATCCAGCTCAGAGAGACAACAGAGCAGAGAAAATTCCACTCCAGTTACGTGAATCAAATAGCCTCTGTCATCCCTGTCCAGCGGTGCCCTCAGGTTGGTTCCCGCCTTTACGAGAGACCTGCTGGGGAGAAAGGGGAAAGGAAGTAACAGCATGAGGTTTCATCCTCAGTTCCTCACTAGTAAACTAGCTGTGGTCCGTTTTGAGGATTAAATGAGACAATGCATGTGAAGCACTTACCACAGTGCCTGGCCTGTGGTTAAATCTCAGAAAATGGCAGTTACCACTGACAAAGCCATGCAGTAGAAATAATAATTATTACTGCTTAGTAGATAAAGAACTAAGGTTCAGAGAGGTTAAGTAACTTGCCCAGAGTTACATGGCAAGAAAGGGAAAGAGCCTGGATTTGAAGCCTGGTTGCTCTGGCTTCAAAGCCACCGTTCCTCCTACTGCCTCAAGCTACTTCACAAATAAATTTGCAAACCTTGATTCAAATCACACCTTAAGATGCTCAAGGGGTGAAGGGCAGATACAGTACTTCTAATTTTCAGAGCAGTAGCTCACGTGGCATATTACAGAAAGAGGAGAAAACAAGCAAACATTTCCAGGGCTTGCAACCCATCCAGTCTCACGAGTGAGTGGAGCAGACAAGCACAATGTATAGGAGAGAATTCTGGAAGGCTCTGGACCATTCTGATGTGTTGAGATAAAATGTTTAGAAACAGTCACTTCCAGTTTTGCCTCATGTGTATATTACTGATGTCTTTTCTTGGTATCTTTATGTTAATGGAAATCAGAAGATTTCATAGATGTGTACAAACCAGGAAGGACTAGTGAAATGTTAACTAGTCTCTTAACGATGTCCCAGTTAATCATATGCTAACAGTTGTAATTTGGAAAGACCTTTTTTATTGTGCTGGGCAGAGTCTTCTAGAGCATGGTTTGGTAAACTACAGCCTGTGGGACAACTCCAGCCTGCTGCCTGCTTTTGTAAATAAAGTTTTATTGGCACATGGCCACACTCATTAATTTATGGCTTCTTTCATGCTACAAAGGCAGAGTTGAGTAGCAGCAACAGAAACCACGTTGCCTGCAAAGCTTAAAATATTTACTAGCTGACCTTTTATGGAGAAAGTTTGCTGGCCTCTGCACTAGAGGTGTGTACAAAATCTAACTGGGGCGTTCCTGTGCTCCAATATCCTCACACACATTATTTCAAAACACTAACCGTCTGTCTCCACTGCTGTATGGGTCTTAACATCTGGAAAATAAGTACGTTTTATATGGATACTGTGTATACTCATCTCTTGGACTGACTCATGCTGTCAGGTAAAATGTGTTTAAAGTTCCCTCACTGGACAAGTACTCTGAGAGTCTTGTCTCAAATGAATATGTTTGGGAGAAAAACACATTCCTCAAAAGTCTTTGTGGACAAATGTGATGTGGAAGAAAAAGGGATCTGAGATCCCTGGGGTGGGGCCAGGGGATTTATGAGCTGACCAGGCTGGAGCTGTGGCCTACCTCAGCACCTGAGTGAGAAGCTTACCAGTCCCTGAGTCCTCTCCATCCCTGACCTCAAGCGGCAGACAGCATCAGGAGCGTAAAGCCCATGGGTCACGTTTTCTGTCACTGGAGTCTTCTGAATGCCCAGGCATGCCAATGGAGACCTGGCCTTGCTCACTCAAGCCTCCCCTGGCAGCCCAGTACCAGACAAAGCAGCTAAGGTAAATCTAAGTCCATCACATCCACTCTTTAGGTCTCAGAGTCCAATCCATGCAAGAGTGCCCCCAGACCCAGGATTGATGAGTAGAGGTGGGGGCGAGTGGGAAGGAAATAGAAATAACTCATTTCCCATGGCATCCACTCTACAAGCTTGGGTGAGCATGACTGATCAACTTCATATAGGTTGGGAAGGATATTAGTCGTTAGAACAAGATCTGAAAGTTCTAAGTTTTCTCTATCAGTGCTTCAGATAGAACAAGTCGTCTGTTTTACCTGGAAATTCCAGTGTCAGAGCTTCTGTTTCTCTAACCTCTGCAGGGGCTAAGACTTGGGTGTCATTATTAGTCATTTGTACTCTAGCACGTAGAGAGGGCCTAAGACCTGATGTTCTTGGGGACATGGACACATTGGGGAGCAAGGCCTCCAAAAGTGGGCATGAGACAAGGCCAGAGGGACTTAGAATATAAGCTTTACACATCTCCGAGGCCGGCCCTGTCTCATATTCCCTTTCCACTGCCTCACTACACAGCAATGCCTTCACTGATGAAACCTCTGGGGAAGAAACTCCTTTACAATGAACACGGTGTGTTAAAACAAAATAACAGCTTCATAAATCACACTAAACTGTGCTGCAATATATTAGATGGTTCAGCTGCAATATTCCCGCTGATCTATGCAGTCAGGGCACAAATCTCGCAGGCACAGTTTTGATTCATTCCCCGCAGCTGAAGGAAAACAGAGTCTACCCGCCCTCATTGGAGTCTCTACCTCCCCTCCTTCAGGTATTCTGAGACCTCTTGCTCTCTGACCCTCACAACCACGAAATTCAGTCAACAAAATTATTTATTGATGGTCCACTCAGTACCAGATAAGGGGATTTAGTGGTTAAACACACACTCACACACATGCCCCCCACATTCACACTCAGGGAGAAATTAAGCAAATAGTCACACTAATGTATCACAAAGTATGATACGGGTTGTGAAGCAGAATAAAATGGTAAGAAATCACATTAGAAGGGAATCTGACTAATTTGATGGGGAGAATGACATTGGGATGTGTAAAATTCCTACGGTGGGAAAGAGTTTGGTCTATTCAAGGAACTAAAAGAAAGGACAGTACACCTGACTAGAGAATGAGTGGCAGAAGCCCAATAGGTATGCTGGCAGGATCATGGGAAGCCATGGGGTCATGCTAGGGATTTTAGTCTTTATGTAAGAACACATGGGGATCCCCAGAAGAGTTTGTAGGAAAAGGGTTATGAGATCAAATGTGCATTTTAAAGAAAATTTTATTTTATAGACAACAGAGTGGAGGGGAGGAAGAGTGGATGGGAGAGACAAGAGGCTGAGAAGTAGTGGAGATGGGAGGCGATATTGACTTAGACCGGTAGCAGTGGCGGATTTCGAACAAAGTGGATTCTGAGCATATAGGGGTAAACTCAGTGGCACTTGGGTTGGAGAGGAAATGGAGCGAAGGACAGGAAGCATCAGGATGATTCCAAATGGGTGTGTCCTGCTCCGTGGCTACAGATGCCACACACTGGGATGAGGAACATGGAGAAGGACCTGGATTAGAGATGGATGGGATGATCAGCATTATTTGTTTACAGATAATTGATTACAATTTGCAAAAAATTCACTTTGGTCTATTTACATTTAAAACCTTTGAACTCTGGGAAGTTGCAGGATTTATCTTGTATTAAAACAAGTGAGAAGAGAAATGTTTGGGAGGGGAGAAGGAGAGTTTGATGTCATATTTATAACCGCCTCTGCCTTCTAAGGGTGGCTCTTTGATTGCTGGGCACACTGATAACAAGGCACAAGGATGAGGTTGAATTGCTCTGTACCATCAAAGAGCGAAAAAGTTGGGGTCTTGAGGGAAAATCCTCACTATTGTGCACCACGTGAAGTTGGGTCAGAAAAAGCAGGTTCTAGGGAATGCCAGGAGGGTGAGGGGGTGCAGGGACTCTGGAGAAGAGAAACATGGAAAGAGGGGTGGAAGCAGTGTCCTCTGAGGAGCGCCCTGCCGAACCCCTTCCACATCTCCCCTCTGTAATCTTCCGTGTATTTTCCTTTGCTCGCCACGGAGAGAGCTGACATCCCAGTTGCACGCACGCCAGGGTGAAAGTGAACCGCTCTCAGGGTGACCAGGTCGGGGTTGACCCGCAGAGAGAAAGGTCTGCACATGCTTGCCTA
This sequence comes from Equus przewalskii, assembly GCF_037783145.1. NCBI lineage: Eukaryota > Metazoa > Chordata > Mammalia > Perissodactyla > Equidae > Equus > Equus przewalskii. Next base: position 56,349,909 of record NC_091831.1, on the reverse strand, counting down.
CTGGTTCAGTCTGCCCTTTCAGTGCTAGAAGACAAGGGAATGCAAGAAAAAGAAAAAGAATGCAAGGGAAAAATAAGGAAAGGGAAGGCAATGCGAAGGGAATGACAGGTACATCGTTAGGCTGCTGTTCTCTATCCTTTTTTAAATTAAAAATATTCTAGGGGTAGGATACTGTACATTAAATTAACTCATACTAAAGCAAAAGTGAGTGACCTTCCAAAGGAGGATGGCATGTCGACCCCCTCTCCCCACCTCCCCTTTGTTAGGCCTTCTGGGGATGAGTGGGGCTCTACGTGCTGACTCATGTATTTATTCATTCTTCATCAACATTTCATTGAGTACCTTCTCAGTATTAGGCAGAGATACAAAGATGAGAGACATAATCCTTTTACTCATTCTCAGGGAATTTACCGTTTAGTGGAAGAGAAGCAAACAGGCAGAAATAGGTCGATGTGATCCTTGCTAGAACAGGGAAGAGGAGAACAAAAAGGGGCTTCTGAGTCAGCCTGGGGGATTGCAGGAATGCTTTACCCAGAAAGCGAAACTTGAAGAGAGAATTTTCCCAGCAGGTGATGACGGTGGGGTAAGGAGGGAAGCTGTATGTGGTATTTGGAGCAAAAAAAAAAAAAAGAAAAAAGAAAAAAATTGGGGCACATTTAAGCAGAAAACGTAACTTACTGGAAGAATATTGACTGTTTCATAGAATTGCCAAGAAGGCTGCAAAGCCACTTTTGGAAAATGGGACAGGAGTAAGTTAGGCTAGGCAGAGTCCAAGATCATGATAGAATGACATCACAAAACCGGTCTGGTGTAGACACTGCTGTCACTGCTGTTGAACAACTGTAAACCCCAATCGCAGGCCTGGTGCCACTGCCCTTAGCAATCCCTGTGGCTGCCACTGTGGCCTCTGCTCAGCACCAGGATGGATCCCTACCCACCCTGCTTCTTTGCATTGGTAGCTCAGATTGAAAGTTGGGGATGGGCACATCTGATTGGCTGGGCCTAGGTCACAATGCTGTCTCCATAGCTTCAAGGGAGTCTGGGAAAACAAATATGTGGCTTTTCAGTTTCTATGATGGAGATGGTGGTGGTGGGGGGAATGGATCGCAGCCTGACATCTAGATTCAAAAAGAAAGCGAGACTCCTAAGTAGGAAGGGAGTTCAAATGATGGGCAGCCTTCTTCTTCTAATGAGGGGAGAAGGATGAAGGCAATGGGAGAATATTCCAGGTAATTGTATGTGAACACGTAGAAAGGTTCAAAGGCATGAGCCAGCATGCAGTGCTGGGAGGCTTTCTGATATCCCAAAAAGAGATGGGAGAGAAGGGAAGGAAGGCTGGGAAGGCAGACAGGGAGCTTGTTTGAAGGCCTGATGCCTACAAGTTGTGACTTTCCTGTTAGAGAAGTGTGGCGGTTACAGCTGGTTGCCCACTCAGTATCCATCCATCTTTCTTCCTTACCAATGGAATTCCAATTTTGATTTGGGTAGCAATACTCCCAGCTAAAAACACTTACTGTCTTAGAATTCCTTGTAGCTAGTGGTAGCCATTTACAAGTAAATGAGACATAAACTTAGGGTTCTTGTCTCTTCCCTTCCTAGGTAAATACAGATGTGAGGTATGGAGGTATAGCAGCCATCTTAGGACGATGAGACAACAATCAGGGGATGAGGCATATGCATAAAAAATGGCAGAGCAGAAACATGGAAAGAGCCTTGCTCCCTGTTCCATCTGAGCACTGCTTGCTCCCAGATTTCTTGAGACAAACCCCTACGTGTTTAAGTCACTAGAGTTGGGTGTTCTGTTATTTGCAGCTGAATGTGATCCTCACTGAAAGAGGGAAGGAGACCAGCTAGGAAATGAAAATCGTCATTTATAAGTGACTTGAATGGGGGCTGAAGAGGTGGGGACTGGGCAGAGAGGATGGATTGAAGATGTGAATGTGGCGAGTGTTTATGTTCCTTCAAGTCTCAAATGGGATGGGGGCTGTGTGGGTGGAATCTCCCTCAGGTACCACAGAAAACTATTCCCAGCCTTGAGGTGTCAGGGAACTCTATAAGAGCACCTGGAAAGCACGGGGTGGAAGGGAGATGGTGAAATTGGGCAAAAGGGAGCAGAAAGGGGATGTGCAGGGTCTCAAAGACTAACCTCACAGTTTTCTTTTATTATTAAAAAAAATACTGGGCCAATATACAAATTTTAGAAAACTCAGTTAAGCAAGAAACTATGTGAAAAAAATTAAAATCCCCCCAAATCCCAGCACGCGGAAATAATACTGTTAACATTTTGATTACGTCTTTCCAGCCCCCAATCATTCAGTCTTATTCTCCCATTCCTGCCACATAAATGATTATGTAAATGAATTGTTTGACAAAAATGTGATCACAATGTGTTTCGTTTTCAAACCTGTCCAACTTTGCGCGTTTGGCAGTGCGTTAGGAAATCCTTCCCATGTCGTTAATATCATTGTAGTGGCTACATGCACAGTGTTCCACTATGTGGCTGTATCTATCTTGTTTTAGAAGTCGAACTTTTGAAAGTTTTTATTATCTTGCATTTCACATGACTTTTGGATGTAGTGGGGGAACCGTTGGAGGTGATTCTGGCATGGGAGGAGAAGTAGCATTAGTCTTGCCGTCAGTTGTAAAGAGATGATAGCTTGTTCCGGGTATGATAGTTTGAAAACTTCTGCCAATATTTGTATTCATTTTATTTTTATTTTGCAAACTTGCTCGAAACATAGAGGAACAAGATTCTAAAACCGTTAGCTTACCGTTTAGAACAAAGGGAGACTTCTTTCACCCTATACAGGGTATGTTCGCAGCACTGACATTTATCGGCTTTTTGGGGTACATAAAGCTTCTCTATAAACGCGCTGCTTAGCATGCAGTCTGGGAAACACAGCGGCAAGTGTCAGCAGTATCCTTTGATGGTAGTAGTTAAAAGTGGAAAAACCGAAGCAACCTGCTTCCGCAGCGAGCAGGGTTCGAACCTGCGCGGGGAGACCCCATTGGATTTCAAGTCCAACGCCTTAACCACTCGGCCATCGCTGCCACGAGAGAAACGGGGAGGCGGAAACAGTTTAGTGTAATAAGAACTGCACGCACGCGCGCCAGGCCTGGAAACGGGCGGGGCCTACAGCCTCCCGGAGCTCTGCTCTGTAAGAGGCGGCTGGGGTTGACTGCTCAAGTTGCTCCAGATAAATCTGGGAAGTGAAGAAATACTAGAAACTTCCTTAAGTAGTTTAAGTAAACTCCTTTACTGAGAAGGTCTTAGAAACCCTTCCCTTCGCTGCGCTCCGAAAATCGCAACCTTGCTGGGCTTCTGGTTGCCGATCTGGTTTTTGCCCTCCCGCTTCTTCATTAGGTCCTTGAGAGAGCCGTGAAACACAGATCTATCATGTTCAGTGCTGCGGGCCCGCGCTCTGGAAAGTTTCTGCATTTCTTTGAGCGGCTGCTTTCCCGACCGAGTTTCCCGGGGCCCGGGCACCCGGAGCCCTCCTCTCTCTGCAGAACGTGAGGGGCGTGAGCAGTCGGGCGGTGGGCTCGTCTCTCCCCGGCTGCTGCCCATGCAGTCATCTCTCATTCTCCTCTCCCCAGGGAGCCCTTCTGGAAGAAATTGGGCCCTAAGTGTGGTCTCAGCTCTCTCAAGTGATGGGGAGCCTTGGAGATGGTTTGAGAACCAAGTTCTGCACGCTAGGTCTGCATTCTACCTGTAAATGCTGTTCATTTCCTCCCTTGTAGGTGCTGCGCTAGGTGCTTTGTTTGCGTTATTTCGTTAAAGCTCGCAGAACCGGGTACCATCTTCGCCCACCTCGGAGAATTAAGGCAGGGAACGCGGCACAATACTTGAGAATTCTAAGAATGTTTCATCTAATTTGAGATTTTTGCTTTTAGAAATTTTGTCTCTTTTTTAACTTGGGAGAGCTGCACAAGTGGTCCCGATTTCTCTATGAATACTGTATGGGAAAAAAGTTATTCCTGACATTCCCAGGCATATTTTGTCGTATATATGAACTTGCAGTTTTCCAAGAGATAGTATCCAAGAAGAGATAAATTTTTGTCTTTTTATCTTGTTCTTAGATTCTGCATGTGCTCTGAGATAACCTAAAATTTAGTCTTACTATTTTATTAGTTGTATCTTGATCTTGAAGTCTTTTTTTATTCTTTTCTTCTGTGCAGTTGAATGATAATATTTACTGAAAGATCTTTCTCTTTCTTGACTTCTTCCCCTTTTAGGAATTCTCTTCAGTTGTTTAAAACCTTGACAATAATGGGAAACGATTATAGTTAAAATAGTTAAACCAAAAATTCTACTCTGAGGTTTGTTTTTTTTGAGGGGAAAGGATGACTGCAAAGGAAAAGAATCTATTACAAAGTTAATGTGTTTTTGGTGAGAACAATTGTGATTAAAATTTCTTTGCAGGATTTCAAAAGTGAAATACCTACATTTAATATTTTTCCACTTTTCTGAGTTAATGTAGGCTTTTCAAAAAATGAAATCGCCTTTTTTTGTACTTTATCATATTGCTGAAATGAGCCAAGAGATCGAAAGTATTGCAGATTTTATTTTCAAAAAGTGTGAATTTCCAAATGACTTCTTTTAGATCCAACCTTAAGTCTTTAGCATTGCCATTTAATGTGGAGACTGGCAAGTAAGGGAAAAAGAAATAAAATACGTATGTTCCTAAACAATTATGATAAATATATTATGATTCATGACATTAACACCATACAATATTGACTTGTAACAACGGACATTTTACTTGGTAAGGTCCTCTGGTGATTCCGCCTCCTCCTCCACTCCACCCCCAGATTCCGGTCTTTTATGTGGTAGTTTTATTAAGCTAATTTTGAGTGTGGAAGGCAAATATTTTGTGGCTGTCTCTAAAAATGTTTCTCGATGCCACTTTCAGAGGCAGAATACTGAGAGGGATGGGGCACGTGTTTTGGAGCAGTATGGCATGTTTTTGTTCTTTTATAGCAAATCAAAATTTATTTTGATGAGATTTTTTGGAATTAAAAAAAATCATAGAATTTTAATGCTGGAAGAAACATTACAGCTAATCCAAGCCCTTTATTTACAGACAGGAAACTGTGGCCCATGTGTGGCTTATCCAAGGTCACATAACTAATTAATGGCAGATTCAAGACTATAATTTTTTTTTTGAGATGTTCTTTTTTCTTTTTAAAGATTGGCCCTGAGCTAACATCTGTTGCCAATCTTCTTTTTTTCTTTCTTTTCTTCTTCTTCTTCTTCTTCTTCCCAAAGCCCCCCAGTGCATAGTTGTATATTCTAGTTATAGATCCTTCTGGTTCTTCTGTGTCTTCTAGCTCTTCTGTGTGGGACGCCACCTCAGCATGGCTTGACGAGTGGTGCCATGTCTGTGCCCAGGATCCGAATGGGTGAAACCCTGGGCCGCCGCAGCAGAGTGCGTGAACTTAACCACTTGGCCATGGGGCTGGCCCCTATAATTTGTTATATGAGCCCAGTGTTTTTACTAGATTTTGTTGCCCTCATGTATTCTTTGTTAGTCTCTGGCTCAGTGGCATGTAGATCAAGATGTGTGTATATGGCAACAGACAGAGCGAACAGTAGGGGAGAATTATGAGTTCAACGTTGAAGGCCTGTGAGATGTCAGATACTGAATATATTGTGGTGGATAATTTTTATTCTTCTTTATGCCAGTATCCATTCTCCCAACTGATAATGACGCTTCAGTTGCCCGTAAGGAAGACCCTCCTTCCCCCATTGGATACAACCTTACTTCGACTGTTACTCAAGGTGTCCTACCCTCCTCTGGCCAGTGGGTGAGCATGTGACTTATATTGGTTTTCTGTTGCCACATAACAAATTACCACAAATTTAGTGGCTTAAAACAACATGAGTTTATTATCTCATCCTTATATTTTATAGTAAAAAGTCAAGAGAGAAAATCTGAAACTAAAAATTCAAGAAACAGCAGTATAAGAATATTGTTTAGAAGGATGGAAGTAAATACTAGAATAAACTACTCTAAGAGTTAAAGATCATTATTGTGTCTGGAGAGAAATTGGCCATGAAAACCTTATGAATAGTAGGGGACTGGGACTCTCTCTCCAAGAGAGAAAGGAAAATAAATGAAGAACCAGGTGGGGTGGGGGTGGGGTGGGGAGGGACAACGACACACCAATCAAATTAAATGCTTTTGGGAGATTACCATTTAAGATTATTTGCCCACTTGGTTTATACATAAGAAATACAACATTTTCCTTTCAAATTTTTTTCCTCTTGCAAAATGTCAGCAGCAAGAAACTTAAAAGGACTTGAAAATTGTAAAAGTTGTCTTGCCAATTTTTTGTTTTGCTTTTATGTATTTTTTTAGTTGAAATCAACATAACATGAAATGAACCATGTTAAAGTGAACAATTCAGTAGTATTTAGTACATTTTCATGTGGTGCAACCATCACCTCTATCTAGTTCCAGAATATTTTCATTATCCTGAAAGGATTGCCAAATGTTGATACTGATGCTTTTCTTAGAATGTAAACTTGTACCTTGGCTTCAAAATTTGGTCTTAATATATCAGTCACTCTGGAAATAAGCCAAATTATTATATTCTGATCATTCAATTCCTTCAACACTACACTGTACACAGTTTATAGTTTTCTTTTGAGAAATTCACAAAAGGACACTAATGTCCTTCCTGCCTATCTTGTTCTTTGAACTAGCAATGTAGAAATTACATTACAACAAACACAATATTAAAAAAATTAGATTAACATTATTATTTTGTTTGAGCATATTTAGAAATGACTTTGAAAATGCAGGCAAGAGAGTAGGCAAATCTTATCAAGAAATGGTTCATTTACGAAATGTTAGTAGATCTGTAAATGTTTCTTCTTTTTTTCACCAGCATATTATGCTGCCATTTGTCACATGCTGTAGGATGATCATCATTGTCATTCTGTGATGGAGATTCTCCTCTGAGTGAGGCTTAAATTGGGTGGAATTTCATGGAGAATAATTTCTGGCACCCTTAGGAGTTCGTGAGAAAAGGGAGTAGGAAAAAGGCCAGAGACTACTTTTATCTTTTCATTTTCCCCTAAAACTCTATTTTTAAAAATTAGATTGCCTCAAATTCCTGTTTTTCTTATTAACTGCTCTTTGTTTATTTTGTGAGATTTAGAAATTAATAAGGAATCTTCAGAGGAAGCAACATTCTCTGGAAAGCAGACTCTTGCCAGCTCTGGTCAGTCATGTATAGTAGTTAAGCCAGATTTGTTGTCTCATTCTATTAACCAAATATACAGATAGCTTATTTTGTCTTATTTTTTAGTGTGGAATAAAATACCACATAATAACAGGTAGACCTAATAAATCTAGGTAACTATGGAGTTTTATAATTAGCACACAACTGTAATTACTAATAATTACAGATAGTAAATTAAATTGGAAAATAAAATAACAATAAACTAAATGAAAATAAATTGTTACATATTAATTAAACGTATGTATATGAATACGTACGTATACACAATAATTAAGTGTAATTATTTAGACCAGTGATTCTCAAAGTGTGATTCCCAGACCAGCAGCATTGGCATCACCTGGAAGCTTGTTAGAAATGCAGTAGCTACTGAATTAGAAACTCTAGGGGTAGAGTCCCCCGATCTGTTTTAACTAGCCCTCGAAGTGGTTCTGACGCAGGCTCCCCACGTTCAAGTTTGCAGAACCACCGTTTTAGGCACTGATAGAGCGCCCCCTAGTGTTAGTGCTAAAATTGCATTTGACAAGTTTCTGGGCTTGGCCTAGAAATCCTGATGTAGAGATGAAAATGAAAGAATATTTTTTGCTTTTAAAAATTATACTCCCATGGGGCCGGCTCCGTGGCCGAGCGGTTAAGTTCGCGCGCTCTGCTGCAGCGGCCTAGGGTTCGGATCCTGGGCGCGGACATGGCACTGCTCGTCAGGCCATGTTGAGGCGGCGTCCCACATCCCACAACTAGAAGGACCTGCAACTAAGATATACAACTATGTACCAGGGGGGTTTGGGAAATAAAGCAGAAAAAAAAAAAAAAAAAGATTGGCAACAGTTGTTAGCTCGGGTGCCAATCCTTAAAAAAAAAAATTATACTCCCTCAATATTTCTTTCAAGCTTTTTCCTATGCATATTTTACCAGTTTTAGAAAATATTATGTATACAATTTTAAACTTTAATCATTTTTGGGCTTAACATTATGGAATAAGCATTATCCATGTCATTGAAAATACTTTGTAAAACATAATGTTTAAAGGCTGCTTAATAGTTCATTCTCCTTATTTTCCACATTTGTACTGCGGGAGATTATCTTTTTAGAAGGAAGGGTGAGGGAGCAGTTCCTTGCCTACCATATTGTCTTTGTACTGTGTATACTTACTAATATCTTCTATGTCACCGGAGAGACATAGATGAATTTGGTAAAACTGTAAAGCAGGCAATAGAGAGTTCTTAAAAATGCTAATTTATTAGAATTTCGTGTTTTTTATTTCATGCCTCCTCGTTTCAGGTTTATGTCCTTCCCATCTCCTCAGTTTATTGTCCCTTGGCAGCTCAGTGTCTCATTCTCTGGTTTAGTCCTTTGTGATTCACTTCTTCCATCAGGTATTTTCACAGTCTTTCTCAGGTCCTATCTTGAAGGCTTTAAAGGCAGGAATTTGGAAACTATGATAAGCAATGAAGAAGATATTTTGGGACTGATTAGCTTTTCTTTGCCTTTAATCTCAACATACAGGCAGTTGCTTACTTGAACTTAGTGGTTAATAAAGGGCCTATGGAGTCATATAAACCACCTCTCCATTTGTTAGCTTTGTGTCTGGCAGATAAATCCGTTTGAACTTGGGTTTTCTCATCTAATAGTCTAATAATCTAATAGTATCTAATTTATAGATGTGAGCGTTACATTATATCTAAATGATAATTTATAGATGTCTTACATTATTTCTAAAGTGCTCACATAGTGTCTGACACATGATGAATCCTCAATAACCAATAGCTATTACTATTAGAGGTGCTGTTAGTGTTTAACTCTAGAGCCATCTTTGTACGCTTGCTGAGATTCCTGGGTTTAGCCCTTCATTTTTGTGACTAATAATGCTTAAATTGTTTATATTTAACATTAATGGAAAGCTGGCTCTACTTTCTCCTACAGTTAAATTAAACCTTTAAAATGAAAACTTTTAAATTTTTATGGAAAAAGTGTTTTATGAAAGCTTGAATTCTGTCTCTCAGAGGAAGTTATCTTTTGTAGAGTATTTGTGTTTTCACTGGCTTTATAACATTACGGACTTCCTAGAAATTTGCAGGGAAAATTAGTGTATTATTAATTATAAGCTCATTTAATGTTTTCCTTGTAATCTGTGAACTTGCTTAGTTCTTAAACATCCTAACTTAAAATACTAATTAAAAAAAAGCAAACATGGCGCCAGCCTGGTGGCGCCGCAATTAAGTTCACATGTTCTGCTTCGGCGGCCCAGGGTTCACCGGTTCTGATCCCGGGTGCACACACGGCACCGCTTGGCAGGCCATGCTGTGGTAGGCGTCCCACATATAAAGTAGAGGAAGATGGGCACGGATGTTAGCTCAGGGCCAGTCTTCCTCAGTGAAAAGAGGAGGATTGGCAGCAGATGTTAGCTCAGGGCTAATCTTCCTCAAAAAAAAAAAAAGCAAACATGCTTGGGCTTTATTTTTATTTTGTATAATTTTCGGGATTTTGTTTGTGCATTTATTGAATTTGAGAAGCCTATTTGACATGAGTTACTCATATAAGTGATTATGTTAATACTGATTTGTTCTCTCCATGTGCTGAGTGGGCAGTGTGCAGCATTTTGGCCTACTCAATTTATTCGTTTACTTAACAACTGTTTATTACATGAGTGTTATATATTAGGTACCATGGTTGATGCTAGGTGTATAAGCATAAGATGTTGTAAAGTGCATTCTTTTGTGGAGAAATACATAAACAAGTAATTTTGATTCAATGAGTGAGTAGTATAATAGAAATATGTAGGGAGTGCTGTAGAATGTGTGGGTGGCACATTTAACTTGGCGTTTAACTTCAGTGGGGAACAAGGAGGACTTATTGATGGTTGTGTATGAGGCCAGGTAATTAGGTAAGACTGTCAAAGAAGATAATGTTTGAGCTGGGCCTTGAAGGAAGGAAACAGGTTCAGCAGGGTGGTCCAGGCTGGTATGTCTGAGGGAACAGTGATGGGGTTGTAAAAGGAGCACTGTTGTCATTGGTAGATGACGTAGGAACCAACTGAGAAATGTAAAACCAAGGAGAGTTCTGCAAGATTGCCAGATACAAGATCAGTTTACAAAAATCAATAGCATTTCTTTACACTCATCGTAACCAACTGGAAAATATAATAAGATCCATTCACAATATAATGATATCTCTAAGGTATCTAGGAATATAAAAAATCTCTATGGTAAGAACTTTGACATCCTAAGACAAGAATAACTGAATAAATGGAGGGATATCACATATTGGATGGGACAAGCTAATAAATATATCTCAATTCTCCTTTAATTAATGTATAAATTAATTGAAATTCCAATTAAAATTACAGTTGGATTTCTTGAGGAATTTGATAAACTTATTCTAAAATTTATATGGAATAAGAAAGGTGCAAGAATAGCTTAAGTCAGCCTTAAAAAAGAAGCAGAGGGGGAGAGTTATGGTACTAGATTTTAAGACATATTAAAAAGCCTTAATATTACATATAGACTAATGAAACAGCTTAGAGATTTTTGAGACAGGCCGTATATGTAGCTGATCCTCATTATTCACAGATTCCATATTTGCGAATTCGCCTACTTGCTAAAATTTGTTTGTAAACTCAAAATCGATACTCACAGTGCTTTTGTAGTCATTCACCAACGTGCACAGATTGGACAAGAATTGAGTTGCCATGAGCCGGAGCATGTTTCCAGCTGAACAAGGCAATGCTCTGTCTTCTAGTTTCAGGTCTCATACTGGAAACGTGTTCTCCTCATGGTCTGTTTAGAGCCATGTTTTCTGCATTTTTGTGCTTTTTGATGGTGATTTCACTGTTTAAAATGGCCCCCATGTATAGTTCTGAAGTGCTCTCTAGTGATCTTAAGCGCAAGGAGACTGTGGTGTGAATTATGGAGAAATATTTGTGTTAGATAAGCTTCATTCAGACATGAGTTATAGTGCTGTTGGCCGAGAGTTCAATGTTCATAATTAACAATATATATTAAATAAGGTATCTTTAAACAGAAACATACGTAAAATAAGGTTAAGAATTGATTGTAGTGGAAACATTGTGACTGCAGATTTGCAGGAACTGTATTTCTCTTAGGAGCAATGGTTCTGTATTTGCTAATTCAGTGTTTGTGGGGACCTTACAGCATAACTAATGAGAATCGACTGTATATGTCAGTCAGAGTCTAGTCAAGAAATCAGAAACCATACTAGGAGGCTCAATAAAAATAATTCACTATTGGGAAATGGCTAAATTGGTGTTGGAGGGGTGAAAAACAGAGGAAACCAGAGGGAACATAGGAAACAGCTATCACCCTTGGGAGAACAAAAGGAAGAGCCTGGGGCTCACAGAACTCTCCAGCATGAGCAGGGACCTGGTGGAGCCGGGACTCAGTTGTCTAAGGAGGGGGTACTGCCAGGAGGAGGGGATACAGAGAGGTCATTTCTGGGAGTGAAAAGGAGCTGACACTAGAAGAGCTGTTGCTAATGGGATGAAGAACCATTGCTGGACTGAGCTGTGTGAATAGCAAGGGAATAGGAAGAAGTGAATTCCATCTATACTCTTTTGCCTTCTGGTGTGAGAAGTCTGCTAAGTTCCAGCTCCAGTATCACAAAGCAAAGTACCGGAGCAGTCGATTTGGAGCCAAGAGACAATAGTTTAATATCCAGCACAATGAGATCTTAATATTTAATAAAGATAGCACTACAAATTCTCACACACGTCCATAAAGAGACATGCATAGCATAGTGATTAAGAGCACAGACTCAGGAATGAGACAACAGATTTGAATTTTGGCTACACTATTCTCTGTGTGATCTTGGGCAAATTATGTAATGTCTGTACCACCACGTGAAGAAATAGTTAAACATGGTCTTCCTGATGTCAAAAAGGAAATGGGGATTGTTTTAGGGGGTTTCTAAAAGTAATTCTACTTATTAGAGCTTCTAAGAATAATTCTACTCACTGTTGAGTAATGCGCACCTTATGTATCAACAATAAGACCTAAATACTTCAAGATTTTTGGGAATTAGGAGTGGTACAGGGCAGGGTTTAACCTTCCTGAGCCTTTTGCATTTCCTAGAACCAATCTCTAACATTGATTTTGGAGCAATCTCTTCTTGCCTTCTGTATCTCTATCTCTATTTCTATCTCTTTTTTCCCCCTTAGTTATGTTGGCTCTGTTACATATCAATCATCACTGTTTTCTGTTCTAGATTTAGTCAGGGGACTCTGATATGTGACAAATGATAACACTGGGAGAAATAAAAGTTTCTTGTCCTTAGAGCATATTAGACAAGCAGATCTTACTATATAAAAGCAATGTAATAAATTCATATTTCTATTAGGTGAATATATAGCAAAATAACTCATGAAGAAACTGTAAATCCATTGTCTTATCAAATACAATGTGCCCTGAGAAAGCAAAAAGTTGAAAATAAATTGTAGTGGGACTACAAATGATGTAATTTAAAAAAATAGACTATGACTGATACGTATGACTTCTTTATGTTTAAGAAATCTGCACCTGAGCATTGGCGAACTGCAAGAAAATGTGTATTTAGAAACTTTCCCAAATCTCACTATTAAAAGATTTTTCTAATTACTAAAATTAGACTTCCTGTATTTGCATAAGGGCTGATCAAAGTGGAAAGTGCTGATTTATGCCACAGGACCAGGAATAGCCTTAGGATTTGGGGATTTGTGGCATAAAATGTGGAATAGGTACCAGGTAGCTCTAAAAATGGGAGTATGGGAAGAAGGAAGCTAAAAACTAGTATGTTGGCTGAAATTCTGTACAGGAAGTAGTCTTGTAGCCGCTTCCCAACCATATAGGCCTCTCAATAGAATGCTGGGAGGTGGGGAAGCCCTGATTTGTAGTGTTTGCCAATTTTTGTGGTGTAAATACTCCTAACAATGTCCATTTTCAAGTTGCCTGCATGATGTCACTGAATGTAGATTGGGAATAGATGCTCACAATCTCTTTCACCTGTACTTCATCTCAGTCCTTACTGAGGGGATATCACGTGCCAGAAGTTATCGCCAGCAAAGGGCTCTCATTTCCATCTGGCGTGTAAGTGATCCAGTTCAAGAGCACCATGCTAAGGGCCTGCTTTCTAGGCCCACTCCCGGTGTAAAGGTTTTGGCTTGGATTCTCCCTGAAAGCAAGGACTTGAGACAGGGACTTGTGTCTAGGTAGTATATTTGGGTGGTAACACCAAGGAGCAGGGATGAGGGACTGAGCAAAGTGAGGAAAACAGGAAAGGATAATATAGGATAAGCCTGCATTATCAAAGTCACTGCTGAGCCCAGCTAGGGCTTGATGTCAACCAGAACCTTCTGAGGATTGTGTAGAATGTCCCTTAGCATTCTCTGCCTAGGGATCAATGGAAAGGGAGCAATTGCTGCCACTTCCTCGCCCCCAATGTTTGTGGGTTAATCCTGCGTGCTGTGGATGTGCGCATACGGGGTGGGCTCCCTGTGTCACCTGTGGCATTGGAGAAGCCCCGGAGCAGACAGTGAAAGATATGAAGTGTGACACCGACAAGGTGAGGGTGTTTTGCCACCAGATAGTTTCCTGCCAGGAACTATCTTCCATAGGTGTGATTGGAATCAGAGGCTGAGCAGGTGTGGGCAGGGCGCCAGAAGTATCTGATACAGATGATACTTAGTTAATAATGTTTTAAAAGGTGGACTGAAAAGCATTTATTCACAATGAAGCTACTATTTAGGATCACGGGTCTTGTGGGATTAAATTGATTATCAGAGAACTGACAGAATTTTGAGGGCAAATGTAGTTGATTTTCTCTCTTGTTTTTCTTCCTCCTCAAGTAAAACTTTAGATTATGTGGCATTCCTGTGTCTTAAGAAACTCATAGAAAAGACTTTAATCAAGTTCATAAACATGGAAAATACAGGAGCAAATATGTTCATTTGTTTAAGGACTATTTAATATTAGAAATGTGAAAATATAAACAATTTATGAAACCTTGAAATAATTTAAAATGTCTGTATGGGTGTTTTATAGGGATAAGGGATGATAGAAAACTTTGATGAGGTTTAGGTATTAATTATTTCTTTTAGATAACATTTCTAGAAGTTTTAGTGCTTCTACTACTTAATTGTAGGTCTTTGCTGTGATTTCTTTCTATTTAGTGAAGGAATAAAGACAAAATATCAATATAGTCTCAAAGGTACATCTCTACTTAAACTACTTTCTCCTTGACAATTTCTTTTAGGATATCATCCTTCTGCTATTTCCCCTCTTTGAGGTTGGCAGCTGTGAATTATTTGTGTATTTGCTTGTCTTTCGGTATCTGTAAAAATTTATGGAGAGAAGGAGGATAGCAAAAACGACAAGACAGATTCATGCTTTGCTTTATCTTCTCTAGCAAAAGAGGAACAAAAGGTAGACCTTCTCAGTCTCGCTAGAAGAGAATTCTCTCATAATCCTTTTCATATATTTGATAACATGAATTCTAATAATAAAACCTTAAAGTCTTATTTTATATTGTTGAAAGGAGTAGCACACCCAAACAAGGATCATTTGTATCCAGGTGTCACATAATAAAGCTGAGTAGCCGCAGTCAGTGAAGATACCTACTCATAAGAATATGTGAAAATATGTATCCTTACAACTGAGGACATGATAGGCACTTGCATGGATTACTTGAGAAGAATTAAACCTGCGTCATGTAAAGAACACATACTCCGAAGTTTTTCACTTGTGCAGATACTGTTTGCAATCTACAGCCTCAGTCGGACCCAGTTCCCAGGCAAATCCATATTGTAGGTGGAATCTGGAATTTTCCTCCTGTTTGTGGTGTGTCCATTGAATCACAGCCTTCTTTCTAACTCTCCACCATGTTTGTTCAGTCTAGGTGACTGGGTTTCCACCCAGTGCACTTGGGTGGGCCTCTAACGCCCTGCCTGATGCTTACCAGTTTCAAGATATAGGAAATAGGGCATCGCCACCACCTAACACAGAGTGACACTACTGGGAGCAGATGCTTGCTGCAGTGCCCCACTCGCTAGATTGCTGGTTCTTGGACATTGTAACTGGTCCTAATTAAGTACAAGTTTGCTATATCCTCCTAACCCCAAGCCATTTCATTGGGGGTGCTATCCAAGCCATTTCACTGGGGTACTATCCAAGTCTATTTGGTGTTTAGCCCTATCATTTGGTCAGTTCCTTTAGCCTTGTTCTTGCTTGGCTCATTTTGGTTGCTTGGTCCTTTCCTCTTTCTTGCACTTGCTCAAATGGACTATATACCACTTACCAAGTAGTTTATGATGTGGATCAAAGCTGCCCCAGGGAGAGAAGCCCAGGTTGTCTTGGCCTACATGCTGATCTATATGACCTGATTCCTATCTAAAATTATACGATCACACAATAATCAGACCCCACCTGCACTGATACCATTTTAATGACTTTTTACATGATTTTTCATTTGTCTGGTAAAGAATAACTTATATATCTGTGCCTTATAAATTTAGCCCTAAACCTCAGCCCATTGCAGCTCTTCACTGCCTGTGGATCCTGTCCCCATGCTGGCAGCTCTTCACTGCCCGTGGATCCTGTCCCCATGCTGGCAGCTCTCCACTGCCCATGGGTCCTGTCCCCATGCTGGCAGCTCTTCACTGCCCATGGGTCCTGTCCCCATGCTGGCAGCTCTCCACTGCCCATGGGTCCTGTCCCCATACTATTCTCTGAATAAAAGAGCGCTAGCACCAGACCTTGAGAGTCCAAGAAATCTTTCTTTTGATTCTTCAGCTCGCTGAGCCCGAATCAGGTAACATGATTAAAAATGGCTACTGTTTATTGAGGACTTAACAATATATTCCTCAAATGTCTGAGTCTCAACACTTCTTTTATAAAATAAGGTCACACATTCTTTTAGATATGTAGATTCCAATAGCTCAAGGCCCCATTGTTTTAGCGCCAGAAAGCAGCCACTTAAAGTGTTTCTTGGTTGTTTCTAAGTCATCCCGAGAGCTCTCTCAATTGTGTTTAGGGAGAGGTCCATCAGGTTTCTCTGTTTTGGACACCTCGTCATGCTACTGCGCTGCTGCGTTTGCTCCTGTTCTCCAGGCGGATGTTACATCCGAATCAGGAGACAGGCCCTTCCCTTAATTTTCCACAGCACAGCATTTAACTAGAGTTTACAGAAAGACGCAGGATAAAGAAAAGACAGACAGATAATAATTATAACAGTAACTGTGGCTAACCCTGGTTCAAGTTCTGAGCCATTTTCAAGACATCCTTAAAAATGTTCCTCTAACTTGTTCCCATCTACTGCTATTATGAACATGCCAGCTTGCCTCTCCATTGTGAGATACTCTCTGGCTGTCTATTCTATCTGGAGTTTTGGCTCCCAAACCGTGGGACTTCAGAGAGAAAAGGGACTTTCCCTCCTTTTCAGCTAAAAACCTGTTTTTCTAGTTCTCATTTCTGTCCTGGAATCAACTTCTTCCCCAGAATAAATAACAATGGGGATATCCATTCTTTTCAGGAGGAACCTCACTCCCTCACACATAGGATATGGTCTGGCTCTGTGGATGTCACCTCCTTCTTTCCTCCAGGCAATTATCATAGCTGTCTTTATTACATGTCCTAGGAATCTTAACTATTCTCTTAAAACCATGTTTGAGACTTTAATAATCCATTCCATGTTGTGTTATGCCATTTCAGTTAGGACTCTACATAATTTTCCTGCCTTCTTTCCTTCCTTCCTTCCTATCTATCTATGCATCTATCATCTTCCTCATTTCAGCCTTGGGGCTCTTCGAAACATGCAGTGGTTTACAGGACTGGTTCTCAAGTCTCCCTTCTCCCTCCATACCCTGAGAGCAAGTAGCTTTGGTTGTCACAGTAATTGTGGGGCACATTCGGCATTTAATTGGCTTGCGCCAAAGAAATGTAGAAGTTTTGCAATGTGTGGAACTCCCATCTAAAATGAATTGTCCCACGTTCCATGCAATTTTCAAATATCCCACTGGGCATTCATGTAGGTCCTGCTTATAATTTTCTAAGCCTAGAACCTAACTCTGGTTTTACTAATAAGTACAAAGAATTTTTTGCACAGTTTTAATGTATGCTGAATTTTCGAGGAATGCAAGATTGTTCTTGTTTTGTTCTGTATTGTATCAAGAGTTGTTCACCATGTCAGAAAAATCACACCACTGTTTCAGTGCTGCTGGTGGTATTGGAATTGCCAATACAACACATCCTAATCAACCTACATTTGTAGCTGTCACATTGATCACAGCGATTCTGTTACTGCAGAAAGGGCACAATCTGCTCAACGCTAGACAAAAAAGCCAACCGTCAAGAGGCAAGATGGTGGCAGAGAAAGGGCATTTTATTATAGCTGGCTAGCAAGAGGGAAGATGGCCAACTAATGTCCAAAAGAACCATGTTTAAGGGGGGCACAGAATCTTGAAGCAGTTAAATAGGCCAGTGGGTTATAGGGGAGGGGTTAGGAATGTTGACCCTCTGGTGTTACAGACTGGGAGTTGCCACACCAGATCTTTCAGTTTTCATTGATGATGCCTATGAGCATAGACTCTCTGTTTGGGGGGGTCATCAAAAGAACATAGCTATTGTCTTATTGCAGCTGGGAGGTGTATGCACTAGCAGGGGTCATAAAATCTACAGAACAGGTGGATCTCCTGGAGGGTGCAAATCCAGCTGGGTTAGTTAGTCAGAGGTCATTCAAAGTTACAACATAGTCTCTTTCCTACAATATGGCTTCCCTTATGTCAACCTTGTGTTGAGCTGGCTTCAATTCTGTGCATAAGGGGAAAAGTGACTTTTATTATGTGTTCCAGTGTAAGTGTGCCTGAGCATTTGTGTAATGAAATGCAAATATATGATTTATGTAAATACATATAATTATATATAGTGACATTTATTTATAAAATATATTTTGAAGACTCAGGGGAGATAGTTAATAACTATGAATTTCATTTCAGGGTGTTAAAAAAGGACATTTGAAAATATTTATTTTATAAAGGGGTATAAGTTCTGATGGGTTTGAGAACCATGAATATTTATATAGAGAAAAGAAATGGTTCTCTTTAAGAAGCAATAAGAGTCTGCAGGGACATACCGTACTGAATTTCTCTGTGTACAATGATGGCAGTCATTTCCTTCATCAAGTTTTAGGTGAGACTTTCTATACATTTCTACAACTAGAAAATCTATATTTGTTTTCTGAGAAAGAGACAATTTGTCTCAAAGGTAAATTTCACCTGGTACTCTTAGGAGGCCAAAAATCATTCTACCTTTTAAATGCTATCAACACTCCCGCACCCCTGGTCGAATGCCTCTAGTCTAAGATGCTACATTACTTGTTGTTTATGTCATTTACTACTAGCTTTTGAGGTTAGAATCGCAAAGACAATTTCTTTAACATTTTAAAAGCTGTATCAAGTAAAAATTAAATGTTAGTTCTTTAGAAGTAATATAATATATCTCTTGTTTACATAATTTGAAATAGACAGGTTCAGTGACAGTAAATGTCGATTTCATTCTAGGTGTCTGTATCTCTGAAAATGACTGTGATTTTCAAAGTTGCAACAGCAGTTTGTTTTTAGAACCATCAATGCAGGATACTCTGGGTTATTAATATATTCAAGGGACTGATAGGGTGGTTAATTAGTAAAAGAAATGTCACCCAGAAGGTCTTGGCTGGGAATTTTCATTAACAGTTGAAAAAGAAGTAACAAAGTAATCAATGAGCTAGAGCAGACATGATTGACGGTAATTACTGTGCTTGTTAAGGTTATTGACTAACAGCAAGATAGGTTGTCAAAGTTGAGGCATGGCACTCTGGGAAAATTAAGTGAGAAAAACATTTATTTTAGCTCTTCTGTTATCACCAAGGCAATAAAGTTAATGTGTCAATTTCAGTAGTTCTGAAATAGTTAAATTGAAATTTTTAATTTTGGCACTAAATGCACCTAACATTTAAATGCTGTGTTTGGGTTTACACAAAGTGAAATAGAAGCAAAGGGAGAAATTAGGTGATAAATATAACATATAAAGTAAAAAAATAAGACATAACTAGTTGTACCAAGGTAGTAGCTGTAAAGATGGAGAGGCAATGGATTTGAAGCATATTTGAGAAATAAAATTAATAGAACACCTTTCTCTTATGATGCTAACATCTTTTATTTCTGCATCAATGCAAATATAACTCCCTCCAGGAAAATTTCCTAGATAACTCCCTCCTCCTAGAGCTCTCTCTCCCTCCTTTGAAATCGCATTTCTATTGATGCTTTCCTTACCTTGTACTATAGTTAATTTTCATATGCCATGCTGTTATGACACTGCTGCTGCCCCTAGCTTTCATTCCAATGGTGAAGACAGAGTAAGTAAACAAATAAATAAATATGCAAGGTTGCGTTAAGTGAGTGGGGGCAGTGAGATAAGGTAATCAGGTAATACCTCTCTGAGAAGGTGAAGGATTATATCAAGGATGAGAATGGGGCAGACATGTACATAGCTGGGAGAAAATGATTTCAGGCAGAGGAACAGCAAGTGCAATGACCCTAAGGGAGTCAGCTTGGGCATTTTATGAATAGAAAGTATAACTGAAGTCAATGAACTAGGGGGAAGAGTGCTGTGCGTCAAAATGGGAGAGGTTGACAGGAGCCAGATCATGCAGGGCCTTGGAGATTTGGTAAAGAATTTGTATTTTCTGCTGTGAGTAATAAGAAGCTATCAGGCGATTTTAAACAGAATAACATGAGCTAAGCTGTGTTCCGAAAGATCACTTAGATGCTATGTAGAAAATGAATTGCACGTGCCTCAGAACAGTTGGGGCGGGGGAGATAGACACAAGTGGATGTATTAAACATAACTTTTGGAAGTAGAATTAATAGAAATTCTTGATAATTGTGAGGGAAAAGAATGGATAAAGGATGACTCCTAGGTTTTGACATAAGCAATTAGATGGTGGTACCAATTACTAGCATATGAATAACAGAGAGAAATAGGTTTGAGAGGTAAAGTGAAGAGCTCTTTTTTGGGACACATTAAGTTTGAAATGTGTATTAGCTGTCCAGTGGAGAAGGCAGTCGGGTGTATTTCTCTGGGGCTCATGAGAGAGGTCTGGTTTGGGGCAGCAAATCTGGGAATTGTTAGCATATGGATATGTGACTGGTATTGAGTGAATTAGTTTGCTTTCCTCAGTCCCTGCATTTCACTTTACTCTGTTGCATCTTCCTTATTCCTTAAGGATACATTGCGTAGGCTCCATAATTTTTTGCCATTTTCAGCTCTTTAGAGGCCTGCTGGTCTAGTTTCAAACTTCATCTCATTCCGACTTAAATCTCATCTCCTCCCCTTCCTCCGGCACTGACCGGCTGTCCTTTTCAGGGCCTTAGAAGTAGGAAGGGGCAAGATCACGTTTTTCACCATTTCTTCTGCTCTTGTATCTTTGAGAGGAGAGAAATCGTTGGCCTTGTTCCCCTAATTTTTCAAGTCCCCTAACTTTTCTCTGGTGTTGGGGCTAGGAGAGGGAAGAGGAGAGGAAGAACATGCAGCAATTTTCCTAATGCTTTTTAGTAAGCTCTGAGCGAGGCGTCTGTCCTCAAATACTACAAATTCCTTAGCATGCAGTGTACACAGATGGCTTGATTTCTTTCATTTTGAGGCTTACTTGCCAGTTCTGAGCAACGGGAAAAGTCCCACTCACCATCCTATTACAGATCTCATTTGAAGCCATAGGATTGGAGAAGATATCCCCTGAGGTCACGGTAGGGATTTGGCCACAGAGAAATTGTTAGGAGACTTAAAAATGGCCCTTTTGGCAATGTGGGAGACAGAAGTCCCATGGAGTGGGTTGTGGAGTGAATGAGAGGTGAAAATGTAGAGATGGTAAGCAACATATTTGGGAAGTAGTGCGATAAAGGCAGCAGAGAACTGGGAGGAGCCACTGGAGGGAGCTGTGGGGTGAAGCTACTGTTTTTATTTGATACTTTTAAGTTAGAGGTCCTCTGGCAGATTTTTGTGCTGACCGTTAGAGAAAGGGTGCTAATGCAGTTTAGAGCAGAAGAGGGGAGATTAGCTCTTTGGTAGGAGCAAGGGTACTTCTTGCATTGTAATAGGAGGGAAGGCAGAGAAGATGGGGCTCCATGCTGGTGGTCTTGTGGATTTGGGATGAGAAAACATCGGACATCTCCCCAGATGGCTTCTGTTTTTCTCATCGAGGCGGCAGAGTTGATTAGCAGCTAGTAACAGAGTGGGTGAGAAAGGAGAGTGGAAAACATCTTTTTGCTATGGTACGTAAGACCTTTGAAACAGGCGCACATTCATTTAGATTCACCTAAAACATCCAACCAAATGCCAGAACTATTTATCACAATTTTTGGAATAAAAAAATTTCAATTATCACAAACAGAAATTATCCTTAGCTTTAAATCTCATCTTAAAAAGGTGTTATAGCTGTTCAGAAAATCACACATTTTTTTAAGTCCCAACCTGAAATTGCCAACAATTTGAAGTATCATGTATAGAATAAAATGGACTCATGGCTCATGCAGAAGCTATGTTCATTCTTTAAGGTATTTTAATGGAAAGAAGAAATTGTATTGCATTCTGATTAAAGAACTAATGGCACCCTGGAGGGCTTAATTTTCAAGAAGTGCTGCTGATAGGGATAGAATTGTTTTCTTTTTGGAGGCTGCCCTTCTGTGCCTCTGATCTTCTCTCTGGCTCCTAACATAGGGCTCTGCATCAAGGATTTTCTCAGTACGTGTGCTTGAGCGACTTTGTCTGGGGCCAGCCCTGATACCTGCCACCAAAGACACTTTGGATTACCTTGGGAGGATCGCTACAATGGCCCCGATTTAGTCACTCTTTTTTTTTTTCCAGCTCTTCTACCCCTAACTTTTGTTGGTTTGCGAAAGGAATGTGAGCCAAAACGTAAAGCTTGAAAAGTATAAAGAAAGGAAACAAGTAAATAGGGAAGGAGAATAAATACTGAACAAGACTGGGCAAGGTGACAAGAAGGCATTACTGTGAAAATCTGGAAGGGGGCCAGGGTGCCGAATGCAGTGGCTGTGTAGTTCGCAGGAACTATTTAGTGTTCAGCATGCTTCAGTGATCACCCAGAGAAAGCCAGATTTTTCCGGTTTTGTTTGCTACCCTAGAGTTAGCTATGGAAGTTTGACATAGGTGATCTGTGTTTTCTGTCAGCCAACCGATATAAATACAGAGCACTATGGGGCCTCTGATCCTCCAATCCGACGTGATTTGAATTGCTAGGAGGAGGACCTCTTGTGGCTGTAGTGGGAAATACTTCAGCTAAAACCTATCTGGGAGGCTGCAGACATGTTTATGAAGGAAATTAAAAAACCTACAAAACTCCGTAGCTCTTTACAATTACGTTTTACGTATTTATAATATTTAATTGTTTTGATAACACCAAGTACTGTGACCGCATCGATATTGCATCTCTGAGGAGTTCAGTGTAGTTTAAAGCACTTCAGATTTTATCCATTTAATTCACATACCTCCTGAAAAGTAGATAGTACAGGGCTTCTCATCTCGGTTTTGCAGATGGAAAGGAGAGGTACAGAGCAGGTAAGTATCTTGGTTTGGCAGTGGGGACAGGCTGGTTCTTAACAGAATTTGGATGTCTTATCTTGGTCTCAATTCAACAGTCTGGGTTTGGAAAACATTCACTATTAAAGCTCTAAAACAAAAACTTCTATTTTGCAAGTGTCAAGTGATTGCTTTATTCAAGAAAAGACAGATTGAGAGACATAAAACTTTCTCTTTGTTTTCACTGTGAAAAGAGGCTGTTCCTAGATTCTCCAGGGGGAAAAGGCTGCTTTAAAAAAAATCTGGGGAGGACAAGTATGTTAGAAACTAAGAATCTTTAGATAAATATAATGCCAGGGATGCACATTTTAAAGTAATCTACATAAATATACAGTTATTTTGCAGGTTTCCCTAGAAATCATATAAAATGAAACCCCTTTCATAGTTGATTCTGGCACTCCTCAGACCCTGCCTTTCTTCTTGGCTGCTAATATTTGTTCTAAGAGTGCTTGTGAAGCTAATAAATAAATGCCTTCTTTTTATTTTGAATTCAGCCTTTTAAGAACAGGAATGCCAAAACTCAAATGAATAGTTCTATTTTAGAGGCAGTTACCACCTATTGTTTTAGAAGCTATTGGAAGAAAGTCACAAAGTGGTAATGTTTACGGAAATGCAGTACAAGTTCAGGTAGGGTGTCGAGGAATTGAAATGATAAAGCATAAGGCAGGGGTATGCAAGATTGTTTCAGTGAATGTTAAGATGTCGATGAAGAGGATACCAAAAAAAGGGAAGAGGAAATATGAAAAAGGATAGCTTTAGAAAAAGGAAATTTTGTTGGAGAGGACTATATTTTTGGTAACTTTAATAATGGTTCCACCCGTGGAGTTTTGGTAAATCTTCACTTTACATTTGTTACCGATAATTACGTGGCTCTGCGTAAATTCTGGAAGCAGAGAGTGTGATACCTGGGGCGAGGGTATGAGACAGGTAAGATTTCAGAGGAAAAACAGTTTCTCAGATGTGAGACATCATCCTGTGGTACCGAAGACAATGAATTTTACATAATTGATCTTTGATGTATGGATTTCTTGGATTCCTGTTATCCCTGCTTTATTATTTCTCTCAATAATTCTAGCCTTCAGCTTTAATTAGATGTAAGAGGTCCTTATTTTGGAAAGGGACTAGAGAAATGCAGATCTGACTTATTCAGAGCTTCCTGACAGCTATGTTTGTAGATCTCTAGGCAAAGTATGTGTCTGGCCTTTTTCAACGAAGTATTTTCAGTAACAAGTTGTCAGTGAGGTCAGTGACTAGCAGTTCAGGATTAGATACCACCCACCCTGGTTTGTAACCTCCCCTTTCTTTCTTATCCTGGGTGAATGACGCTTAGCTAAAGTGACTGCCCCACTGTCACTGCCTCTCAATTTGGTACTCTGTAACTCTGTGACTAACCAAGACGTCTTCTTTGTTTCCCCTTCAAAGCTCTTTTTGGAAAATTCCCTACGAGAACCGAAATTTAAACCCATTTACTTTATAAGAAGCAGCAGAAAGGTAAGAGTCAAGTTTGTAAAGAGAAGAGCTGGACTTCTTCAGTGCATTCTTCTTTCTGTGTTGAATTGTTCTGCCTTAGTTATATATCGTAGGTTTAAAATGTGGGGTTTCCTTCTGAATTAGAGAACATCACGTTATTACATAAAACGGGAATGTTTTGAACAGTTATTATGCAAAATGTAGGCTGTCACGCTAATTTTAAAGTTATAAATAACTTTCAAACTAGTGCCAGGGGAAGCAAGGTCGTGCTTTGCATTCAGAGAGTTTCTGGCTATAAAAAGCCGGTTGGGATACTGTGCAGGAAAAGATAAGATACGACCTGGATGCTTGTGCTTTGGTATGGGGCTGGGGCAAAAGGAAGCAAAGATAGAAAATGATCGAAGGGATTTTACTTTTAACCAAAAACTCGTTCACAGTAAACGGAAGATTTTTCAAGTGAGATAGTGGCAAAAGCATTAAGTTTTGAATTTAATATTTGTCATGTATTTCTTTTATAGTTGGCAGTAGTAATAGGAGGTTTAGGAATCTCTTGGAACTGTTTTACCACCATTTATAATCAAGTGAAAATCACACTAGGTGCGATGAATATGGAACGTAGTAATCAATTATGTAAAGAGAAGGTCACTATATGACGGAGTCTGTGCCTGTGAGCAGATGCTCTTGGTTGCACTGAGGACAGAACTGGAAGCAATGAGTTCAGATGAAAACAAGAAGAAATTTAGGTTAGGCATCAGTAAGTTCGTTGACTGGAGGGGTTTTGAGTCACTGATAAACACCGCTAAGAAAGACTGTTGCAACATCTTTGAAGATGCATGAAATCTAACGATTTGCTTAAAACATGCAAGTGGGAAAAATAGGATTTCAAATTAGGTTTGGTCCTGGGTTTGTGGCTAGCTTCTTTAGACAGGCTGTAAGGTCAACAGATTGAGAATAACTGTGATTTGGAGACGTGGACTATCGACAGCCAAGTTGCAATGGCATATTTGGAAGTGCTGTTAAAATTTCCCACCCCCTGTATAAAATTACCTCAGTAGTAGAATAAGGCGAGTTTGCTAAACGGAGAAACCCAAAATACAGATAGTATAGATACAGATATTTCCATTTGTTACCTCTTATACTTAGTCTCTGTCTTCTTTCTTATATAAGTAAAATATTGGGATTTTTATAGTAAAATTTATTTTCTTTTCATTATAAAAGTAATGTGTATTTATTTTAGGAATTTTGAAAGCACAGAAAAAAATTATGTGTAATTTCATTGATGCATTTCCTTTTAGTCTTTTTTCTCTGCACAGCTGTAAAATGAACTGCAATAGTACTGTGGATGAAATTTGGAACCTTGCTTTTTCATTTAACCTTTACCCAAACATTTTCCATAAAATATTTCCTATTCTACGTAGATGTTATTTTAAATTGCTGTATAACATTCTTCCAAGTGAATGGATATAATTTTATTCATCACTGTTGAACATCTAGGTGCTGTGA
Source organism: Equus przewalskii (assembly GCF_037783145.1). NCBI lineage: Eukaryota > Metazoa > Chordata > Mammalia > Perissodactyla > Equidae > Equus > Equus przewalskii. Next base: position 56,324,074 of record NC_091831.1, on the reverse strand, counting down.
TAAATCTCTGTGTGTGTGTGTGTGTGTGTATGTATGTATTTACTTATTTATTTTTGTCATTTCTTTAAACTCTATTCTTAAATATGAACTTGTTGGATTAAAGAGCGTTAGAGTTGAAGGTAAAGGTTGTGATTTTTAAGAAGATGGGTTTTTACTGTTTTTCTTTTAAGCCATTGTGAAATTCCTTGTCACCTGAATGAAATATTTATTGAGTGTCTATGATATACAAAGCATAGTTATTAGGCACATAGACAGCAATGTACTAAGTGTTTGAAAGGACAGAGGTCTCCTCTACTTACAAAATTTCAACTTAGGAACTTTCGCAGATATCAACAGAGCTACGTGTCTGAGTCAAAAATGTTTCAGCTCCTCCTCAAACCAACAGATAGTATAATTGACTACTTATATTACTCTGGAATTTATAACAATAGAATTTACAAATAACTTTTGTTAGAGGACCATCTATACATAGTTCTGATTTATATAACTTTTATGATTCAACTGTGACAAAGAAATAGCAGAATTAGGAAGAGTAAATACTTTAGTTGTAATAAGAGTTTGAGGAAATTAGAAGTGTTTGGAGAAAACCTGTAGGCAGCAGAGTGGAAAGAAAAAGGACAGAAGACACACGCAAGTGCAGAAATTCAGTATTGGGTTTTTCTGCTCAGGAAAACATGAGAGTGGAATAGGCATGGATAGGGTGGGAGTCACGAAAGATAGGAAGTTTTGATTTTGTTATTGTTGAGTTCAGGAACTATGGTTGTAGAAATAGAATATATTGAAGGAAAAAAGCTGAGAAATAAGTGATAAATAAAACCATTTGATTTTGGAGGTGGTGGCTGGTCCAGAGAAATTAAAGTGGAGAGAGTAAAGGTACCAGTATTATTTGTTGGGAAGTGAGGTATACAGTTGTGAATTCATAAAGAATGTATTCTGCCGGTATCAAAATTTTTTTTTTTGAGGAAGATTAGCTCTGAGCTAATATCCCCTGCCAATCCTCCTCTTTTTGCTAAGGAAGATTGGCCCTGAGCTAACATACATGCCCATCTTCCTCCAATTTATATGTGGGATGTCTGCCCCAGGATGGCTTGACAAGCGGTGCCTAGGTCCGTGCCCAGGATCTGAACTGGTGAACCCTGGGCCACTGAAGCAGAGCATGTGTACTTAACTGCTACGCCACCGGGCCTGCCCCTAAAATATTTTTTTAATTGTGGAATTCTATTTTTCAGTGATATTTAGAGGAAGACCATAACTTTGGAAGGATGGGCGTTCCATTCTTTATTCCCTACGAACTTCTGTTTGCATGTTCCTATTTTTACTTTGGAATAGAAGGGATTAAGATTTAAGAAGAGAAATTGGCAGTCCAATCTTGCCTGAAGAGAAACTATGTGCTTCATAGTGAAGACTTAAAAATAGTATTTATTTATGGATCTCTGGCTCATGGGAATGTTAGTCTAGAGACCGAAAAAGCATGGTTTTATGATTCTTTTAGAATTCTGGATTTTAAGTGATGTGATACTGTGGGAGTGGAACTCCTGAGTTTAGCCAAGTTTCCTATCTAATGGAAAGAGACAGATAATTGAGACTACAGAATTTTTGAAAATGAATGGGACCATTAGCTATTACACCTGATTTTCACATGCTGAATTACTGTTTTTAACCCCATTATTGCTGTCTGGGACATAACCAGTAATTTACTACCAATTTAATCCCTAACTTCCAGGGTCTGAGAAGTGACTTTGAGTTCCTATGTGCAAAATTGTAAATGAAGTCAAATTTATTTGGCACCCCCACTTCCCCACCTCTTTTTTCTGCTTTTCATTATCCTGATGAGTATTTTTTTGCTGCTTCAGGTGCCTCCATAAATGGGGAAATAGATTTGATGGAGGAGGCAATGTTTAGCACAAAGAAAGACCCTCAAGTACTAGAACCTGAGCACTTTAGGCCCTACTTTATATTAGCGCTATTCCAAATGGGATCAGCAGTTCCCAGTCGCTAGCTGGTCCATGAAAGGAGACAAGGAGTTTGTACCAGAATGTAGATCATCTATGCCCTAAGACTTTGTAGCAAGACTTTCTAGGTGAAGGAAGCAGCCATTGATTTACATTCCAGAGCAAGCTTGTTATCTCATTGCACACCTGTACTTTGAGTAGCAGTGCTTAAATTACACTGTACAAGCATTTATCTCCTCTATCGGTATGCATATGGGGTAGAGAACTGGGATAGAAGTGCACAGTTAACTAGATGATAAGTGAATTACCAGTCTCAGCTGATGATACTTCTCAAGGTATTATCAATGCAAAGAGGCCCTGGGTTAGCTTGTTGAGAACACACAGAATGACTGAGAGGCAGGATTCCCCGAAGGGCTGCATTCGGTCTACTCTAATGTTGGCTTTGGAATTGTTCACTCATTCTAGATGGCTTGTGTGTCACCAGACATTATTCTTAGTGCTTGAGTTAGATACTAATGGACCAAATAAAGGCCCTGCCCTCATGGTGTTTCCTTTCTACTGTGTGTGTGTTTGTGGATGAGGATGAAGGAAGAATAAAATAAAACTGATCTCTCTGTGATTCTCCAGAAGAGGTACTAGGGTCTGTCTTAGTCCAGGGCTGGAGCTCATAGGTCATGTTAGGCATGGAAATTTGCGGATTAACTAGCTTTTCTGTTAGACTCAGCAGTTCCTATTTTCACAGTATGGGGTCACAAAGGAATCCTAATTTTAAGAATCAAATAATCTGTGATAGGCACTGCTGGTTGCCTATGCAATATCCATGCATTCTACTCTTCCTGCTAATTTCACGGAGCTCTTATTTAGATCAAGAAACAAAGGCGTAAAGTGCTACATATTGATCTGCATCTCGTGTCCCTCCTTCGTGCCACGCCCCCCCCCCCCCCCCCGCCCCGGTTAGGACAGTTACATTTAGTTAAGGCAGATGCATAGCAATTCATGGAGATTTACCTCTTCTCTTCAACTGCTTCACAGTGTTTTACTTTGTAAATGTAGTATAATTTATTTAGCTCGCTCTGTATTGATGGATATGTTTGCTGTTTTCAGTATTTTCATGTTGCTCTGCTGTAATAAATATCTTTGTTAATATATCTTGATGTACTTTTACAAGTGTATATTTAGGATAAATTCATGGAAGTTGAATTGCTTGGTCAAAAGGAATGTTCGTTTTAAAATTTAGTAAGTGTTACCGTTAATTGGAAATATCAACCAAAGAGTTAAAGAGTATGCATGATTTAAAATTTGAGAGCTATTATGATATTTTTCTTTAGGAAGTTCGTATCAGTTTATAACCCCACTAACAGTGTATGCTGAGAGCTTATATTCCCAACTTCTTACCAGTACTGATGATATTTTATCAAATTTTTTCACTTTTGACAGTCTGGTAGATGAAAATGATATCTTGTTTTTTTGATTTGCATTTAATTAATTATGAGTAAGATTGAGCAATCTCTAAATATTCATTAGCCCATTTCATTTCCTTTTAATTGCATCCTTTGCCCGTTTTTTCTTTTCTTTTCCCCCCCAGTTTTATTGACATATGATTGACGTATGTCACCGTATAAGTTTAAGGTGTATAGCACAACGGTTTGAGTTACATATATTATGAAGCGATTACTACAATAAGTTTAGTTAGCATCCTTCATCTCATGTTGATACAATAAAAAGAAAAAGCAAAGAAAGAAACAGGAAAATTTTTTTTCCTTGTGATGAGACCTCTTTGGATTTATTCTCAACTTTTGTGCCCATGATACAGCAGTGTTAGCTATAGTCATCAGGTTGTATATTACATCCCTAGTACTTATTTATCTGATAACGAAAAGTTTGTGACTTTTGACCACCTTCCTCCAATTCCTTCCACCCCCATCCCACACCTTTGGTAACCACAAATCTAATCTCTTTTTCTATGTTGTTGTAAATGGCAGGATTTCCTCATTTTTATGGCTGAGTAATATTCCATCGTACATATATGTCACAACTTCTTTACCCATTCATCCATTGATGGATGCTTAGGTTGTTTCTGTGTCTCGGCTATTATACACATGCTGCTATGAAGATGGGGGTGCAGATACTTTTTTGAGTTAGTGTTTTTGTTTCCTGGTTATATTCCCAGAAGTGGAATTGCTGGATCATATAGTAGTTCTATTTATAATTTTTGGAGGATACTGCATACTGTTTTCCATAGTAGCTGTATCAGTTTACAATCCCACTAACAGTGCACAGAGTTCCCTTTTCTCTACATCCTCCCTGACACGTTATCTCTTGTCTTTTTGATGACAGCCATTCTAACAGGTGTGAGGTGATATCTCATTGTGGTTTTGGTTTGCATTTCCCTAGTGACTAGTGATGTTGACCATTTTTTCATGTACCTGTTGACCATTCATATATTGTATTTGGAAAAATGTCTAATCAGAAATTTTTCCCATTTTTTAAATTGGATTATTTGGTTTCTTTGCTTTTGAGTTGTGTGAGTTCTTTATATATTTTTGTTACTAACCCATTTTCAGGTATATGGTTTGCAAATATTCTTTTCCCATTCTGTAGGTTGTATTTTCACTTTGTTGATTGTTTCTTTTGCTGTGCAGAAGTTTTTCATTTTGATGTAGTTCCACTTGTTTATTTTTGATTTTGTTGCAAGTCACATCCAAAAAATGGTTACCAAGGTCCATGTCAGAGATCTTTTTTCCTGTGTTTTCTTCTAGGAGTTTCATGGTTTCAGGTCTTACATTTAAGTCTTTAACCCATTTTGAGTTAATTTTTGTGAGTGGTGTAGGATAGGGGTTCAGTTTAATTCTTTTATATGTGAATATCCAATTTTCCCAGCACCATTTATTGAAGAGATTGTCTTTTCCACATTGAATATTCTTGGCTCCCTTATCAAATTTTAGTTGACTGTGGGGGTGGCCCGGTGGTGTAGTGGTTAGGTTCACACACTCCGATTTGGTGGCCTGGAGCTCACCGGTTCAGATCCGTGGCATGGACCTACACACCACTCGTCAAGCCGTGCTGTGGCAGGCATCCCAAGTATAAAATAGGAGAAGATGGGCACAGCTGTTAGCTCAGGGCCAATCTTCCTCAGCAAAAAGTGGAGGCTTGGTGGCAGATGTTGGCTCAGGGCTAATCTTCCTCACCAATATATATATGTATAATATATATGTATTTATATATATTAGTTGACTGTGTATGCTTGGGTTTATTTCTGGGTTCTTGATTCTCTTCCATTGGTCTATGTGTCTGTTTTTATGCCAGTACCATACTGTTTTGATTACTATAGCTTTATAGTATAGCTTGAAATCAGAAAGTATAATGTCTCTTGCTTTGTTCCTCTTTCTGAGGATTGCTTTAGCTATTTGGGGTCTTTTGTAGTTCTACATAAATTATTTTTTTTTTCCAAAGATTTTATTTTTTCCTTTTTCTCCCCTAATCCCCCTGGTACATAGTTGTATATTCTTCATTGTGGGTCCTTCTAGTTGTGGCATGTGGGACGCTGCCTCAGCGTGGTTTGATGAGCAGTGCCATGTCCGCACCCAGGATTCAAACCAATGAAACACTGGGCCGCCTGCAGCGGAGCGCACGAACTTAACCACTTGGCCACGGGGCCAGACCCTCTATATAAATTTTAGGATTGTTTTGTCTACTTTTGTAAAAAACGCCATTGGAATCTTGATAGGGATAGCATTGAATCTATAGATGGCTTTTGGTATACTGATATTTTAACAATATTAATTCTTTCAATTCATGAACATGGGATGCCTTTCCATTTATTTGTGTCATCTTCAATTTCTTTCATCAATGTCTTATAGTTTTCAGAATAAAGATCTTTCACCTCCTTGGATAAATTTATTCCTAAGTATTTTATTGTTATTGATGCTATCGTAAATGGGATTATTTTGTTTATTTCTTTTTCAGATAATTTGTTGTTAGTGTATAGAAACACTACTGACTTTTTATGTTAATTTTGTATCCTACAACTTTACTGAATTCCTTGATTATATCTAACAGTTTTTTGGTGAAGTCTTTAGGATTTTCTATATATGAAATCATGTCATCTGCAAATAGAGACAATTTTATTTCTTCTTTTCAAATTCTGATGCCTTGTTTTTCTTTTTCTTGTCTGATTGCGCTGACAAGGACTTCCAGTACTCATTTTTAAAATTGTTATCCACCCCTAGTAAATTAAGCAAATTAGCTTTTTGTCTGTTTAATGTGTTGTAAGTATTCTCCCTTAAGTTGTTGTTTATTTTTTGACTTTTATATTTTATGTCTTATTTAAATTTTTTTTGGTGAGGAAGACTGGCCCTGAGCTAACATCTGTTGCTAATCTTCCTCTTTTTGCTTGAGGAAGATTTGCCCTGAGCTAACATCTGTGTCAGTCTTCCTCTATTTTGTAGTGGGACACCACCAAAGCATGACTTGATGAGTAGTGTGTAGGTCTGCACCTGGGATCTGAACCCATGAACCCTGGGCTGCTGAAGTGGAGTGTGTGAACTTAACCACTACACCACTGGGCCAGCCCTTATGCTTTATTTTTAAATTATACAGAAAATTAAATATTTTTGTACTCAAATTTTTAAACCTCTTCTTTTATGGTTTCTGGATTTTGTGTTTGCTTAGAAAGGGCTTTCTACTTCAGTTATGTATACATAACTGTATACATAAATTCACTCATACGTTCTTTCAGAATTTTAAAATCTTTGCTATATCTGGAATTGATTTTGAGCAAAGAATGAGGCTGAGAGACACTTTTATTTTAACTTTTCTTTTAAATCTTTATTCAGTTCATCCAATTTGATTTAATTAAGAATCACTCTTTTTCCTGCTAATTTGAAATGCCATATTTATCATAATCTAAATTTATATTAGCATCTGTTTCTCAACTCTCTTTCCTTTCTAGTAATATTCTTATCTAATTTTTCTCCAACTCATACTTTTAAAATAACATTATTTCATAACATATTTTAATACCTGGAAGGATTAATTCTTCTCCTTATCCTTTTCTGTCCCATTAGGGTTTTCCTAGATATAATCACATAATGTTTATTTCCAGATAAATTTTAGTAAAACATTTTATCAAATTCTTATAATAGCCTGTGAATATTTTAATTCTGGGAGAAATGACACCTTTGTAATATTTAATCTGCCTATATATCATCTTTTTGTTTACTTAATTCTTCTTTTATGTCCTTCAGTAGAGTTTTAAAGTTGTCTTTACACAAGTATTTTACGAACTTTTGTTGCTATCATAAATGTTATCTTTCCTTCCATCATAGTTTTAAATTGGTTATAATTTATAAGAAGGAGAGCCTTCAATTTGAGTCCACATTTGTATTTTTTTTTGTTTTTTGAGGAAGATTAGCCCTGAGCTAACATCTGCTGCCAATCCTCCTCTTTTTTGCCACAGAAGACTGGCCCTGAGCTAACATCCGTGCTCATCTTCCTCTGTTCTATATGTGGGACACCTGCCACAGCATGGCTTGACAAGTGGTGTGTAGGTCCGCACCTGGGATCCAAACCGGTGAGCCCTGGGGCACCGAAGTGGAACGTGCGAGCTTAACCGCTGCGCCTGGGCTGGCCCTGCCCCCATTTGTATTTTTAAGAAGTGCCTCTGGCAGTTGAGACACAGCTGATGTTCAGATGGGTTTTTCAGACCCAGATCTCTAGGCTGGCTCTTTGGGATTTGCTTCTTTGACCAGGTGTTTCCTCCCTGAACTGTGCCACCATCTAGCTTGCATGTCTGTTATTTTTTTAACCTTCTATAAAAATTAACTTTTTAAACTGAAAAAGTTATATCTGCACATTTATTTTTACTTTTTACTTTTGCAAAGGGTGTCTTAGCCAGGGTTCTTGCCACCAAGAGTCTGTTCTAGCTGGCTTCAGCAGAAAGAATTTCATAAATGACATTAGATAGCTCATAGATTCTCTGGGAGAGCCAGAGAAATAGCCAAAGACAGGGCAGCTAGGAAAAATGTCCAGCGGTACCCGAGGCATGGTCCTGCAGAGGTACCAGCTTCCGCCATTGCTGACTTTTTGGCTGGGCAGTAGGAGCCCCGCACAGCTTTCTCAGGAGGATCTGATGCCTGAAAATCTCACCCAAGCTGTGTGTGTTTGGTGAGATCTGGGTCCCGCTCCTGTCGGGGAGTCTGAGGAAAGCAGATGTCTTAGCTTTCCAGTCTCTGTAGAGGAGGAGGAAAGCTGGACCAGGGCTGGAAGAGGTGTTAGCAAACCTATACCATCTGCCACAAAGGGATTACAATCAAAATAAGTCTCCCTTCTGCCCTGACCCCAAGCCCTCAGTTCCATGGTCCCTTTCTCATGAGGCAACTGCTACCAGTTGCTGGTGTAAATAAAAAAAAATTGTCCCATATCAGTATGTATAAATTTACTTCACTCTTTATTGTTGCTGCTACTTGATTAAATTTAACCAGTTTATCGCTCCATGCTATTCTGGATTATTTTAATGTTGTTGCTTTCTGTTGGTGAAGACTGATATTCCCTAGTAAGGCCATACAAATTGTTAAAATATAAAATGCTTTTGCACTCCCTCTCCCCCCTCTCTGGTGGCTTTCTTCCTCTTGGCCTCTGCCTGGGACCCTCTAGACGTTTCCTAGACCCAGCAACTAAAGGGTGAACACCTGGCACAGCAGGGGCCTTCCAAGGCCCATCTCCTGGCTAAGCTCTGGTTGGGGCCCAAGCCATGAAGATTGTGAAATGTTTTTCATATCTCCCCTCCTACTAGGCAAATGACATCCAATTGGATTCTGTATATTTCCTAAGGCTTTTCCTCTAGTCACAAAGTCACACCAATGAAAGAATATATGACAATTTATTTAACTAGTCCCTCATTGATGCACATTTAGGTTGTTTCTAGCTTTTTGTTATCACAAACAATACTGCAATCTTTGACATGCATCTTTGTACACATGTTCAAATTCTTAAAAGTGGTATTGCTCAGTCTAAGAACTTGTGCACATAAAATTTTATGGATATTGCCAGAGGGCCTTCCAAAAAGATTTACCAGTGTATACTTCAACCAATAGTGGATGAGACAGCTCACATTTCTTTATCTTGTCAAAGAAGATTTCACAAAGGGTTTAAAAGATGATTTAGTGAAACCAGTTTATCTTTTTTAGAGGTGAGATTGGAAAAAAAAGGAAGAGAAGAAAATTAAATTCATTTAGTATGAGTGGCTCTTAATGAAACTATGCCAAGATATCATGAAATCATTTCTCTCTTTTCCAATTAATAATATTTTGATACTATATTAAAACTTACTGGGAATCAACAGCAAATTTATTGGTTTTAATTTTTAGAACTTACTTTTTTGATGTATGGAAGAACGTTTGTCAATTCCCAATGCTGTGATTACTCGAAGATGCCAACAATGATTCTGTGATAATATATGCAAGTTTTTCAGTGCTCTGTAATATATTGGTTCTCAACCCAGGGTACTTTTGCTCCCCAGGGGACATTTGGCAATGTCTGAGAAATTTTGGTTGTCACAAGTAGGAGGCTAGTACTACTGGTATCTAGCATACAGAGGCCAAGGATGCTGCTAAACATCCCACAACACACAAGACAACCCCCTACAATAAATTAGCCAGTCCAAAATGTCAATAGTGCTGAGAATGGGAAACCTTTTAACATCTAACTGATGTGCTCATCCTTACCTTTACCCTTTTCATTCTTTGTATGTCCTTTAAAATTCTCAGCTCTTTAGAAAGCTCCTTGTATGCCACAGTGAGTTATGTTTGCGTATGTTTCTCCCATTTTGTCCTCATTTGTGATTGCAATAGTGAGTTTTATTTTTTGACCTGGCTTTCATTTTAGAATCTCTGGCTCTGGGACAGTCTTGTATTTTCTCTGAACTGCTAAGCAATCTAAGATACTTGTCTTATTTTGTTTTGTGTTTTCTTCTTTGGGTGTAATGAACTCTAAGGTAGTATGTTCAATTTCTCCCAAAGTTCCTGTCACTTTCACTTCACTAATATATTGCTCTTTGTTGGCAAGAATTAAGCCCAGGGTAGCAGTTCCATTCTTTGCTTCTTTTGCTCTCTGAATGATGAAGTTGCTGATAAAGAGGCAGAAGATAAAGGAGAGGAGTGATTCCTCCAATTCTTATTTTAATTACCTTATTATCTTTTTCATTTTGCTGAATTATTCTATGTATTTAACTATTTTTATTTAATATTATTATTAGTATTTTTTGAAAAATGTTCTCCGCCAGTCTCTGAATTCCTTGAAGGCAGGCCCTGAGTTAACATCTGTTCCCAATATTCCTCTTTTTTTTTTTTTCCCTCCCCAAAGCTCCAGTACATGGTTGTAAATCCTAGTTGTAAGTTGTTCTAGATCTTCTATGTGAGCTGCCCTCACAGCATGGCAAGTGACAGACAGGTGGTGTGGGTGGTGTGGTCTGTGACCAGGAAGTGAACCTGGGCTGCTGGAGGGGTGAGCGCCAAATTTTAACTACTGAGCCATCAGGGCTGGCTCTGAATTATTTTATCTTATGTTATTTTATTTTATTTTTTTAAGATTGGCACCTGAGCTAACAACTGTTGCCAATCTTTTTTTTCCTGCTTTATCTCCCCAACCCCCCCCAGTACATAGTTGTATATCTTAGTTGTAGGTCCTTCTAGTTGTGGCATGTGGGATGCCGCCTCAACGTGGCCTGACGAGCGGTGCCGTGTCTGCGCCCAGAATCCAAACCCTGGGCCACTGCAGCGGAGCGCGCAAACTTAACCGCTCGGCCACGGGGCTGGTCCCTGAATTATTTTATTTTTAAATCTTTGCTTTGTCTCTTTTTATCTTGACCTCTCATTTCAGTCAAGTTTCTTTTCATTTAATTTAGTTTTTTCATCACTTCTTTCCCAGAATTTATGTATTTGCGTATTTCACTGAAAACACAGAGTAGGTGTATTCTAAATTTTCTTTTTTGTGAGGATAATTTTCCCTTCCATATTTAAGACATTGTCTTCCTCCTTTATGTTATATGGTCTTTTTAATTTTGGATTTTTTCTATTTATTTATTTTTGAAAGACAACAGATTTATTCAGTCCTGGTGTTTGTCATCAGTGAGATGTGTACATCCCCTTTCAGCTCCATCACTATCAACTTTGGAACTACAGAATTTCCCTCTCACATCTTAATGTGGAGGGCAAATATCTTGCTAAATTTCTGGGCTACAGGAGGTACATATTCCATTGGGGCAAGTCTTCTCTTATTTCTGTTATTTTGTCCTCTACTTGGAGGTAAATTTAACCCGAGATAATTTGAATTCACTTTGTAAAATTTAGATTCACTTTTCTAAAAGAGATGCACCAAACCTAATCTCTAGAATACCCTCTGCCAGTGTTTTTCTTATGTTTTCCCCTAGTGTTGGGGATCTCATATCCCAGGGCACAATATGTTATTCTTTCCTTGTCCCCTTTTATCCCATGTTGCATTTCTGGGAACTAAAACCTTCTAACAGAGTATAGTATAACAGAGTATATGTATTGCTAAGAGGTGGCCAGGAAACATGTCTGGCTATCAAACAAGCAGCTACTGTGCAGGAAGGGGTGAGAGGGGGTTTTTTTGATGGGCTCCGTCAGCCCCAAGTCCTTGATAGGATGTCAGGATACATGGATGTGCGGGTCTGGCTCTGTGGCTGTTTTAAATTTAGGCACAAGGGAGTTCTAGCTCTCCACCCCATAATTTGTCCCATTAATGAAGTAGATAAGGTAGAATGGCCAGATTTAGCAAATAAAAATATAAGGCACACAGTTAGGTTTGAATTTTTGGTAAACAACCAATACTTTTTTTAAGTATAAGTATGTCCCAAATATTGCATAGGCTATACTTATGCCAAAAGACTATTCATCATTTATCTGAAATTCAAAGTTAACTGGGCATTCTGTATTTTATCTAGCAACCCTAATGTAAGAGAAATTTTCCCCCAGCGTTTGCAAATCCTTAGTGAGGTCTTTACCCTTTTGTGTCTCAGGTACGGGTGTAACAGGGTCTTTTTCTGATTTGATAAAGGTCTCTCTTCCCAGTCTTCATGCACCTGCAGGGCTGTCAACACTGGGAGGACTGGAAGAAATTTGTAAAGAGTCTGGGAGTCTTCAGAGAGGAAAAGAGTGCAGACCTGGACTCCTCCTTTTCCAATGTCTTTATTATTAGAAAGTTTTCTATGCATTGAGCCGGTTCTGATTAAGAAAGGATCTAATAAGAAGGAACATTGAAGACCTTAAGCTGTTAGCCCTGCTGTGGCCGGCATTACCCGATGGGACAGGCTATCCGGTCATGGGCACGACTGGAGGCAGAAGGCCCTCCTGACTCGGCCACTGTGCTCTGTAAACTAAAAAGCTGTTGGCGCGGATGCCGTCTTACCTCTGAGGAGCAGGCTGCTTCTCTCTTGAAGAATCACTGTGGCCACTATTGGAATCTGCAACAGCAAAGGCCAGCGCACACCAGGCGAAAAGGTCACCCTGGCCTGTGGGGGATCCGTTTTCATCAGTAAACTGTGCCAGGAGCAGAACACCAGCAGCCTTCAGCTTGTATTCTCTCAGACTCTCTGGTTTTCTCCCTCTGAGGTGGATCAAGAGGCCCCCAGAGTTTTTGAACAATTTGATAGACAAGAGAGACCTTGGACTCCCTGCTAGTCTGGCAATTGAGAAGTGGTTTTAATTTGGAAAAAATAACAGGTGGGACCTCATTTTTACCCAAAACTATTGAAGTAGATCCTACTATTACCACATGTACATATATATTTTACAAATATGTCATCATAACATATATTGTTTAATACTTGATAAGTTCTGTAAAAGTTTCTTTTTTCTCTCTCCTAGATGTTATGACCTGAGAAGACTGAATGTATTTTCTTGTGGTCTTGTGCTTTGCAGTTTTGAATATATAGTTTAGATCAATAAAGATATATTAATGGAAGAATATCAAGTTTTGTGATTCTTTATGATTCCTGCATCTTTTTCTTCTTTGTCAGCTTGTATCCATTTTTAAAAGACCTACCTCAAAATTTCTCCTGTAGTAAGTAGTCATCCTGGGGTAATTATTTTTAACTTTGATTACTTGTTTAACTTTGGTCTCTTGGCCCTTAGTTTGCATTATATAATCTTGCATTTATACATATGCTAATTTAAAATATATTGGTCGTTGATCCTTGTGATTGCATCCCTCTGGGGAGAAACAGAAGAATGAGTTTATGATCTTAGTGTAGGAAATCATTTCTTAAATAGGACTCTGAAAACATAAGCAATAAAATAAAAGAATGAAATATTTAATTACGTTAATATAAAACTTCTTTGTGAGAAAAAAAAGACACCATAAAAGAAGATAAATAGGGGCTGGCCCCATGGCTGAGTGGTTAAGTTCGTGCACTCTGCTTTGGTGGCCCAGGGTTTCGCTGGTTTGGATCCTGGGCAAGGACATGGCACCATACTGAGGCAGCGTCCCACATGCCACAGCTAGAAGGACCCACAACTAAAATATGCAGCTATGTACTAGGGGGATGTGGGGAGAAAAAGCAGAAAAAAAAAAGATTGGCAACAGTTTTTAGCTCAGGTGCCAATCTTTAAACAACAAAAAAGAAGCTAAATAAAAGCTACCAAATGAGAGGATATAGTTACCAGTCATCCATATAACGTGGATTGCTTCATTGTTCCCTATTCGTCTCCTTCCCTGTGTCCACGCCCTTTGCCATGTGACACTGCAGTTCTTCCCACTAGAGGAGTATATTTCCCTGCCCCATTAGCGTTAGACTTGGCCGTGTGACTTGCTTTGCCCATTGAAATGTGAGCAGAAGAGTCAAAGTGCCAGTTTGGAGCTCATACCTTAAGAGGCACTCTATGTTTTCACTTGCCCTCCTTGTATTTTTGTTGTTGCCATGGGAAGAACATGCTCCTGGTAGCCTACTTGTCCAAGGAGGATGAGAAGCATGTAGAACAGATCTGGATTCCAAATCTACAGCTTGGAGTGAGCACCGCCAGGTCCATCCTGGATTAGCCAGCTTCCAGCCAACCTGAAAATGCACAAGAGAAAATAAATGCTGCTTCATGCTACTGAGTTTTAGGGTGGTTTGTTATGTATCATTATTGTGGAAATAGCCAACTTATAGACCATTCAACAAAAATGATTTAGGATAAGATTTTATAAAGAACTCCTGAAAAATAAGGAAAAGAACAATTCAGCAGGGAAATGGGTCAATGATAAGGAGAAAGTAATTTGAAGAAGAGAAAATTGGAATAACCAATAAATAAGTGAAAAGATGTTTAGCTTGTTTCACTAGTTATTGGGTACATACGGATTAAAACAACGATGGGATACCTTATCATACCTATTAGACTGGTAAAAATTAATGTCTGGCAATAACCTAGTATTTGTAAGGATGTGAAGAAAATGGAACTTTCATATACAGATGGTAGACTGTTTAAGGATACAAAGAGAGACATCAAGCAGGGAGAGGATATTTTCAAGGTATATTATTGACAAAGGATTATATATGGAATATACAGAGAATTCTTGGAAATCAGTAAGAAAAATCATGCAGCTAGAAGAAAAATGGGTAAAAAATAATGTATGCAATTCATTGAAGGGATACTTGAATGGTGGCTAGCCAACCTAAAACAGATCACCAATTACTTTGGTAATCAGAAATGCAAATTAAAACAACAATGAGATCCGCTTTGTTCCTCCTGTGTTGGCAGAAGTTGAAATGTCATGCAGTATCTTGTGCTGGTGAGATGGGGACATGTGAACCCACATGTTCTGCTGGTGGTGTTATTTTGGAGACCAATTTGGAATATTTGTTGAAATTGAATACTCGCATGCATTCTGACCTAGAAATTCTACTTCTGAATTGTATTAGTTTTCTAGGGCTGCCATAACCAAAGAACCACAGACTGGTGGCTCAAACAGCAGGAATTTATTTTCTCATGGTTTGAAGGCTAGAAGTTCAAGATTAAGGTGTCAGCAGGTTTGGTTTCCCCTGCGGCCTCTCTCCTTGGCTTGCAGATGGCTGTCTCCTTACTATGTTTTCACACTCACATGGTCATCCCTCAGTGTGTATCTGTGTCCTAATCCCTTCTTCTTATAAGAGTACCAATCCTTGGATTAGGGCCCACCCAAGTGGCCTTATTTTAACTTCATCGCATCTTTAAAGGCCTTATTTCCAAATACAGCTACATTCTGAGGTACAGGGGGTTAGGACTACAAACATATGAATTTTGGGGAGGGCACAATTCAGCCCATAGCAGAATATGTCAGAGGGACTCTTGTATAGGTACACGCAGAGACATGTATGAGAATGTTTATCATGGCATTGTTTCCCACAGCAAAGAGCTGGATATGACCTAAATATTCTTGAGTAGGGATATGGACAGATAAAATACATTATAGATGCATCTGATAGAATGCTACAAACAAAAAATAACAAACTAAATCAATTATATTAGTCGGGAACCCATTTTTCTCAAATAACAAGGAATCTGTAGGTAAAAAGTTCACAGCTGATGATATCAAGGACCCAAGGTCTTTCTATAGTTCTGCTCTGTCATCTTTCCTCCTCCGCTTTGCAGTAAGACTGCTTTATGTCCATGCATCAGACCACAGACAGTAGAAAGAAGGACCAAGGGCCATGGCAACATGGTCTGACTCCCTTTTTAGAGGGAAAGTAAAAGCTTTGCCAGAAACCCCCGCAGCAGACATCTGCTGACACCTCATTGGCCAGAATTCTGCCACATGCCATTCTGAGTTGCAAAGAAGTCTGGGAAATCTAATGGCCTGCTTTCATAGCTGTGAAAGGCAAGGGAGAGCTAGGATTATGTGTTGAGTGAGCTAACCTGTGGTGTTTACTGCATCTGTATAGTTCAACACTGATAGACCATGAAAATGTAATGCTAAGCGGAGAGAGAGTGGGCAAGAGAGAGAGAGGAGAAGAGAGATGAGAAGTACAATACGATTTGTGTAAATTTAAAAATCCATACACACAAAAAGCTATGTATCATTGTAAAGGTATATGTCATATGTCAAAGAAGTTATGGAAAGTTGATTGGAAGGCCACCCATTAACTACTACAGAGTGAATGCCCATAGGAAGGGAGGAGGGGCCTGGAACTGAGGCTGGGGGATACAGAATGTGACCAAAAACAATTGAATAAAACAGGCTTTTCATGGACCAGTTCCAGCAGTTGAACTTTGAGGAGCATGACTGATTGTGTCAATCTAATTCTGTGCACAAGACCCAAGAGAAAAAAAGTGGGGGTGACTTGGGGTGTGTGTGTGTGGGTTACTCAGACTGTTGGGCAGGGTTTTTATTTAGAGTTGAAGAAAGGTGATTCACTATGTCCACGACTGAGTTTATTTCACCTTACTCTGTGATGAGCTTCATGCTTTTCAGTACAATTGAAGGCCTGATAGGAATGATGTTACAGTTTAAGTTTAGTGACTATGGCAGTTATTCTTTGGACGATATAGGGATATTATGAGTTTTGCAAAATTGATTTTCTTTGTTTTTGTACATGTATTTCTTTTGCTCTATAAGGCAAAACTAGTAGAATTGACTTTTAGAGAGTCAATGGGGGACATGAATAAAATAAACATGGCTGCTTGGTAGTGAAGTCCATCATTCTCTAGTTTTCTGTTATTATCTTTGGAAACAGAGTGGGAGGAAGGATTTCCTTCCTCTATCTCTAATATAGCCTCAGTGAGTGGCTCTCTGCTCTGGAATGAAGCAGGTTGGCACAATTCCATAAGTCTTATGTGGGAACAAGACGCCAGAGGTTTCTATTTTTTACTTGTTGTCATTCTTTTGCTTTTAGTTCAGTATTCTGTCCTTTAACCAACCCATACCCATCCTCTAAATAAACATACACAATTTATTAATATGTGTTAGTGCGTCTTTCATTTTTTCTGTTAAGCATTTGTTACAACTCTGGAAGCAGCTCTTAAACTCTCTAATTTCAGGATCATGTTTCCTTGTTGCCTAATTATAATTATTATCATGGATGGGGTAAATGACTTCCTTTGGTGAAATGGATTCAATTTGCTAAATAAAAATGTGTGAACTTAATGACTCTTCATCCATTTTTAAATCAGATGGGCAATCCATTTGCTGTCTCTCACAGCAGCCTTCTAAAATTCAATGGCATTTGATTTGGAAAAGTAGAATTTCACAAAGAGAAAACCATCTTTCTACAAAATAACAATAACTGATAAGTGAATTATTTAGCACTGTAATTAGCTCTTTATTAGAGTCCATGTAATTCTTCATAGCAACTTTACAGGTCTCATTTCACAACACGAGGAAGACAGGATAAAGGGGGGGTCAATGTGTATGAGGCCAAGCAGAGTAAACTAGAATTTGAATTTGAACCAAGTTTGCCTTGAGTTTCTGCTTATTCTTTTCATGACTTACCTTCTTTTCCTACCCCTAACAGGTACTTATTTTGAAAGTACTATCCTTGGTGCCTTATCTCTCTCTCCTCTCAGAGTCGGGAGAGCTCATTTAGTCTCATGGTTTAGGGTGAAACATGGATGCATAGTTACCATATCTCTATTTCTAGGCTTGATTTTTCTCCTGAGCTATATGATGCAGCATTTCCAGCTGCCCATGGGACATAACCCATTTGCACATGCCAGTCACACCTCGAACTCATGATACCTAGCATATGTCAGAGTTAGAGCTTGCTCTGGGCTTGCTCATTGGTGTGAATATCATCTGTTATGAGCCCACTGCAATAGTTTAGGGAGGTAATAAATTGTTTTCAACATAAAATGAAATATATGAAAAGCGAATTGAAAATTCAAATAGAGCATAAAATGTATGGAGGCATTTTTGCTAAAAGTAAAAAGGATTATTTTAAATAAGTAGTATCTATTCACTAGTCATTCAATCTCTCCTGCCCCTCAAAGCATTTGTTGAAAAATTATTTTAGTCACAAGTAGAATTGAGACTAACAAGACCTTTTAGATGTAGGTTCTTTTTTTTTTTAAAGATTATATTTTTCCTTTTTCTCCCCAAAGCCCTTCCGGTACATAGTTGTATATTCTTCGTTGTGGGTCCTTCTAGTTGTGGTATGTGGGACGCTGCCTCAGTGTGGCTTGATGAGCAGTGCCATGTCCGCGCCCAGGATTCAAACCAATGAAACACTGGGCTGCCTGCAGCGGAGCGCGCGAACTTGACCACTCGGCCACGGGGCCAACCCCTAGATGTAGATTCTTAAGCCACCTGAGGAAACCAAGAATTGCTGAAGGAGACAGTTCAGGATGTGTCAGAAACGAAACTCAGAGTTGGAAAGTAAATTGGAATTGCGCGGTTGGATGAAAACAACAACAAAAATTAGTTATCTGTATGTTCTAAAATGTGTAGATGATTGGTGAAAAGGATAAGCAAATTACTGGAAAAACTGACTTTCTAGTTTTCTTCTGGATGCTTATCTTATAAATTAATTTGATAAATAATTCTCTCTCTTATATTATAGAGACTATGTCAGTTTAGAAAGTTAAAGATACAAAATTTTATGAAAGAATCAATAACAGTTGAAATACATTTATTTCCAAATGTAAAATATGATTTTTACATGACTACCATTAGTTATTATATGAGCAAGGAGACTGCCACATTCAGGTATTAAAAACAATTTTATGTAGTGAAGAATCCAAAACTTGTTTTCATTATCAGAAATAGAATTCTCTTTTAAAGGAAAAGAAGCTGTAATATGCTATTTTGAATCACAATTGAGGAAGAGAATGATTATTTCTTATTTCTTTGGAGAATTTAATACTTTAGTGTAAAGGATGTGTCATTAGTAGCAAGTGTGGGAGCATGAAAAGAGAGATCACTCTTTGAGCCTTTAGATCTGCTTTATTTTTGCCACTGTTGACTTAGTAAACTTGATGTTTGTGATAATACCTTCAGAGAAGCATAGAAGACTTTTGTCTTCTGTCAAAATAAATTTGTGGTAGTCATGATTTTAGCTAATTAGATGGTAAAATATTTTTAGAGTAGATCGGGCAAATCAATGTACATGCTTTTCCAAAATGAAGTGGGTAAGTTGTAAAATAAAGAATTTGTGGCTTGTACAAGACTTTGTTAGTCACAACACTATGTGCTCATGAGAAATATAATAATGTTGTGATAACTGGAAACATATCTTCTAAAATTATCCTAGAGCTTCTAATATATAATGGACAATTAGCAAAAATTAAACAGGGCAATTAAAAATATTAAACAATTTACAAATGTCATATGTAATTTTGAAGAGAAATTATTTTGTTTTGTAGTGTAGTTCTATTTTCTTTGGAATTGTTTTGGACTTTCTAATGGGGCTTGGAATCTTTAAGTAGGGTTTTTGTTTGTTTAGTTTTTTGTCCCAGAAAAATCTAGGGTTTTGGAAAGTCATTCTGATGGTTGAACGCAATTCTGCTACCTCTTGGCCATCTACTACTTTTCTTTTGTTACCATGAGGATGTATCTGACTGAGCCGATAGAGGAAGAAATAACGGTAGACTTTGTCACAGATGAGAGGTATTAAACACGAATATGGGCTCTGCGAGTCAAACTTATATGGGCAAAATAGAACGGGATATCTCTAAACGTATTTAATAGGGAAAGTTGAGATGGTGTGTTCTACTTCCTAGGTGAAGTATGAAGATGTGCGATTGGATGCAATACTGTGGGACTGCAGAATCAAGTGATGCCCTCTGTGGGCTAAATGAGGGATTGCGTTTAAGAAAAGTGGCTTTTTTTTTTTTTTTTTAAAAATAGGGCTGATTGCTGTATAAAAGGATTGAGCAGTGCAATATTCTGAAATAATTTAGGAAAAATTATAAATATGAAGAATGAAGCTAATATTTCACTTAAATTATTTCTTGAATTGCAACTAATATGGAAATAGCCACAATTGAAATTTCCTAATCTTTTGATCTATTTTTTAACCATGAAAGTAGGCCATAGGGAAGGAACACAGTAAGGGGCAAAATACAGGATCTTCTGCCCACCTCTGATAACAAATATATGTAATTCTGATTATATATTAATTCTGATTAACCAAGATATTTAATTGCTTTCATTAGTTAAATTACTGTTGTAAGAGTGATTGGCAAACATGTAGAGGTGAGATAAGAAGTGCTTTTCTCTGGGGACTCTGTCTTAATTTCTATTAAAAATAATTGAAATATTCTTAAGTAATTTAGAAGTTTGATAAGTTCAAAGAAGTATCATACAGAATGTCTGTTTTAAGTTTTTCCTTTTTTCTTTCTTAAAGTCACTTTGGAATTTACAGTGTTTTGGGCGTATAATGCACACAAAAGTTATGTTTAAAAGCTTACATGAGGCAATATGTCATTATTTCATTGCAAATTTGAAAAATATAATTTCAAGTCTGATTCTACAGTTTGATGTCGCCCTTCACTGGCATGTTGCTTTAAGAGCACCCATCCCCCCTTCCTGCTTGAGCCACTGTGTCCTGTCAGTCATCCTGAAATACACTAGGGTGCTTGTCAGGCTGTTTGCTTACAGATGCATCATAAGCCAAATTGTGAGCCATAATAGTGGCACTGAATTTCTAAATACAAGAAATTGCTTAGACAATTGGTTTAGTATCTGTATATGGGCAATACTCTGTCCTGCAGTAGGTGAGTGAAGTGTCAAACTTTTTAAAATCAAACTTCGCTATAAGGCAAATAGTAATAATTATAGATTATCTGTTGCTTGGTTAGCTAACTTTGGGGAAAATTAAATGACATTATTTCTATAAAGTGGGATGAATAGAAACTACTATGTTATGCATTTACTACTTTTATAACTAATTTTCCTTTTAATAACACTAAACTCTGAACTACTTCATAAAATCTCCAATTTTATAAATATCTACTTTTCCGAGTAGATTAGCAGGCATTTCAGATTTAGATAAAAGTGTGGTTCTCTTCCGCATTTTTTCTTTCACAACGACTCAGGCAGACTCGATTGAGCAGAGGCTCAATTCTGCTATTTGGGGTGTTTATTAGGGGTTTTAAAAATAGTGTTGAAACAAATTCTCATGTGCCAACGCCCAAGTTATAGTAGTCTGACATCAGAGCGTTTAAAAGTTCCTACTGTGTAAATGAGCTATTACTTTTTGAGTAAGTGTGGGCAAGACGCTGGAAGCTTTACATTCTGTGGACAGAAAAGGTGTGCAGCAAGCAGGGTCTTTATTTGTGCAAACAAGTTAATTTCCACCATGGGCCTCTAAGCTGAATTGTGCATGGATGCTTTTCCTGTATTTTTTGTATGCACCCTTAAAGATTTTTGAACAGACTTGATAAAAGCAAAAAAGAAGGAACTCATGGATTCTGATACTCGTATGTTCAATATAGTAGAGAAGAGTTAAGAGGCAGCAAGGAGTTAAAGTTTTAAGACTTTATTTAGGGTAAATGAGAAGAGATTGCTTTTGCAGATACATGGAATGGTTATTTGTTCATTCCTTACCTTGTTCTAGAGGGGATTTAAAGTGACTTACAAGGCTACATGGAATTCAAGATAGGGTAAATTAAAAGTGGAGTGAAAAAAGAAAGAAAAACAAATATGAGGATATAAAACAGTCAGGAATAAGGCAAAAAATGCAGCAGTTCTCAACTCTGGTTTTATGATACCGGTGTATTATGGATTGATGAGAGAGAAAATACAGAGTATGGAAATCTGATGGGGGAATTTCATGCAAACTAGCTGTCTCCCTTACCAACAGTGGCAGGCCAGAGTGAGGAGAGTGTGTTGGATGGTGAATATTAACTACACTTTAAATGTCACTTGTGTTTTGGTGGAAAAAAGAGTTGAGAACTGCTGCCCTTTTAACCCACACACTGATTTATGTGGGCATAAGTGTGGATCCAAGTTTTCTAGGAGCAGAAAAAAATTTGGACTGTTAATTCAGAGGAAAGATTAAAGAGGCTTAGTTTTTGGGAAACAACAAGAAGTTATCTAAATAAGGTCAAATATCTACATATTAGAATGGATGTGATCAAGACAATGTTTAATCTATTTAGCAATTTTATATGGATCTAGCCATAGTATGTTTTTTCGACTAGCTTGTGAGATTCGTTACTCCCTTTCCTGTCACTCTTTCAATCTAGTGATAAAGTTTACTTGAAATTCAACTTCTGTTAGGTCAAAACTAACTGGATCAATCTAATTGGGAAAAGTTGTTGGGTAGAGGAAGGAATTCAGAGGCAGGACTCCTGAATGTATTTTGATCTTCAAATACTCAAAAAACAACTGCTATGTTGATGATTTTCAGCTCTGTGCCGCGCACCCGCCTTGTGTAAGTGAGCCGGCTTAGAAACTCAGTGCTTTCACATAATAGTATTGAAAAGGGACAAAAGTGTAACAGTTAAAATTTTGCTAAGGATCTTCAGTAATATCTTCAGATATGAAATTAACATGATGAGTCAGGGATAATCATTTGATTCCTTTTTTATTCCGTTGTTAAAAATAAGACCAGTAAGGAACGATTATTTTTAAAAAAGCAGAACAAAAACAAAGAAAATACTCAAAGCTTTTATTTTTGTACATTTGTACTGTAAACATATATGCAGGTTGACTTAGAGTTCTTGACAGAAAAAATTATAAATCAAACAGGTGACATGTCAGATGTATGGGACAACTTTAGAGATAAGCTGGACACATAGGTTTGAAATTGGGAAAGCAATTATTATGAAGATATTAAGTAGGATTTAGGCACCAGATAAACTGAGTGATGTACCAGAGGGGTCAAGAACACTTAAGAAAAGCTAATTAACTTTTGAAAGCATTAGTTCAGAGATGCTAGTGAGAGATCCACTCAAAGAGCTTATAGAACCAATGGGTATCAGTAGAAATAGATAATTATCTTGTAAGTGAAATAATCTAGAAATATTTTCTGTGTCACTGGGGTAAGAGATGAACAGAAAAGATGTTTTTGCTTCAGGGAGATGGTCCCTGAGCTAACATCTGTGCCAATCTCCCTCTATTTTGTAAATGGGATGCCGCCATGGCACGGTTTGACGAGCAGTGTGTAGGTCTGCACCCCGGATTGAAACCTGTGATCCTGGGCCCCTGAAGGGGAGGCCGGGAGCTTAACCACTGTGCCGCAGGGCTGCCTCCACAAAAGATTTTTTAAAAGTCAAATTTATTGAGGAAAATATTTATATACATTCAATTCATTCTTTTAGACTTTACAGTTTTATAAACTCTGGCAAATTGTATACAGTCATATAACCACCGCTGTAATCAAACAACATTTCTTTCGATCCAAAAAGTTTCCTTCTGCCCTCTGCAGTCAAGCCACTCCCTAACCCTTGGCCACTGGCAACTACTGATCTGTTTTCTGTCCCTCTATTTTTGCCCTTTCAAGAATGTCATATAAGTGGAATCATACAGTGTGTACTTACTTTTGTCTGACTCATTTAGCATAATGCTTTTGAGAAATATTCGTGTTGTTGCCTGTATGAATAGTTCATTCTTTTTCTTGCGTAACATGTGACAATATGGTTGTATCACAAATTGTTTATCTATCTATCTGTTGATGAAAATTAGAGTTGTTTCCAGTTTCTGACTATTATGAATAAGGCCACCATGAATATTTGCATATGTCTCTATGCAGACATATGCTTTTATTTCTTTTCAGTAAATATCTAAGAAGTGGAATTGCTGGGTCGTAGGGGAGGTGTATGTTTAATTTTATAGGAAACTGCCAAGCTGTTTTCTAAAAGTGGCTATACCAGCTTTCATTTTCATTAGCAATGTGTGAGATTTCCACTTGCTCCTGGTAGTTCGATCTAGACAAGGCTTGATTAAATTTAGGTTCGGTTCTTTTGGCAAGAACACGTTGTGGGTGGTGTGGTGTACTTCCTACTGCATCATATCCAGAGGCATAGAGTCTGGATTGTCTTAATTTAGGGGATGTTAAGATTGATCAGTGCCTTCAGGCTCTGTAAGCCTGATTCTCAAAGTTCTCCTTTAATCATTTACCTAATGGTTTTAGCCTTTGTTCACCACTGCCTAGATCTATTATTTTTTTAAGGTTGAAAATAGTGATTTTATCATTCTATAATTCTTTATTAGTTTTTCTTGGTTGGAATTATTCTGTAAAGAAGAACTCTTCCCCTCTTTACTACTTCATTACCCTAAAGTATAGTTCATACCAGAAAATCAGTAAAATACTTGATTATTTCCCATTATTTATCAATTTTCAGAAAAATACGATGGTGTCCTAGCAAATTTGAAAGGTGACCAATGAGTTTTTGTTTTTTGAACTAATGAATTTAAAAAAATAATTTTTTGAGGTCATATTGGTTTATAACATTGTATATTTTCAAGTGTACATTGTTATATATCAGTTTCTGTATAGACTGCTTTGTGCTCACCACCAATAGTCTAGTTTTTATCTGTCACCATACATATGTGCCCCTTTGCCCTTTTTGCCCTCGACCCTCCCCCCTACCCCTTTGGTAACCACTAATCTGTTCTCTTTGTCCATGTGTTTGTTTATCTTCCACATATAAGTGAAATCATATGGTGTTTGTCTTTCTCAGTCTGGCTTATTTCACTTAACATAATTCCCTCAAGGTTCATCCATGTTGTTGTGAATGGGACGATTTTGTCTTTTTTATGGCTGAGTAGTATTCCATTGTATGTATATATATATACGTATATATATATATACACATATACATATATACATATATATATATATGATCTGCATCTTCTTTATCCATTCATCAGTTGATGGGCACTTGGGTTGCTTCCACATCTTGGCTATTGTGAATAATGCTGCAATGAACATAGGGGTGCATAGATGTCTTTGTATTGTTGATTTCATTTTCTTTGAATAAATACCTAATAGTGGGATAACTGTATCATAAGGTATTTCTATTAATTTTTTGAGAAATCTCCATACTGTTTCCCACGGTGGCTGCATTAGTTTGCATTCCCACCAGCAGTTATGAAGGTTCCCTTTTCTCCACATCCTCTCCAACATTTGTAATTTTTTGTCTTGTTAATTATAGCCATTCTGACAGAAGTGAGGTGATATCCCATTGTAGTTTTGATTTGCATTTCTCTAATAATTAGTGATGTTGAACATCTTTTCATGTGCTTGTTGGCCATCTATATATCTTCTTTGGAAGGAAGATGTTCATATGCTCTGCCCATTTTTTGATTGGGTTTGTTTTTTGTTGTTGAGTTGTGTGAGTTCTTTATATATTCTGGAAATTAACTCCTTGTCAGATATATGATTTGCAAATATTTTCTCCCAGTTGGTGGGTTGTCTTTACGTTTTTGCTTTCTTTTTTTTTTTTTTTAAAGATTTTATTTTATTTTTTTCCTCCCCAAAGCCCCCTGGTACACAGTTCTATATTCTTAGTTGTGGGTCCTTCTAGTTCTGGCATGTGGGATGCCGCCTCAGTGTAGTTCAATGAGCAGTGCCTTGTCTGCACCCAGGAGTCGAACCAGTGAAACACTGGGCCATCTGCAGCGGAGTGTGCAAACTTAACCACTCGGCCACAGGGCCGGCCCCACGTTTTTTCTTTTTTTAAAGATTCGTACCTGAGCTAACATCTGTTGCCAATCTTCTTTTTCTTTTTTTTTTTCTTATTCTCCCCGAAGCCCCATAGTATATAGTTGTATATATTAGTTGTAGGTCCTTCTGGCTCTGCTGTGTGGGGTGCTGCCTCAGCATGGCCTGGGGAGTGGTGCTAGGTCCACGCTGAGGATCCACACCAGTGAAACTCTGAGCTGCAGAAGTGGAGTGCATGAACTTAACCACTCAACCATGGGGCTGGCCCAGTGTCTTTTTGTTTTGCTGATACTTTCCTTTGCTTTGCAGAAGCTTTTTAGTCTGATATAGTCCCATTTGTTTACTTTTTCTTTTGTTTCCCTTGCCTGAGTAGACATGGTATTCAAAAAGATGCTGCTAAGACTGATGTCAAAGAGTGTACTTCTAGGACTTTTATGGTTTCAAGTCTTACATTCAAATCTTTAATCTATTTTGAGTTAATTTTTGTATGTTGTGTAAGATAATGGTCTACTTTCATTCTTTTGCATGTGGGTTTCCAGTTTTCCCAATACCATTTATTGAAGAAACTTTCCTTTCTCCATTGTATGTTCTTGGCTCTTTTGTGGAAGATTAGCTGTCTGTAGATGTGCGTTTTCTTTTTTTTAAGATTTTATTTTTCCTTTTTGTCCCAAAGCCCCCCAGAACATAGTTGTGTATTTTTTTAGTTGTGGGTCCTTCTAGTTGTGGCATGTGGGATGCCACCTAGGCATGGCTTGATGAGCAGTGCCATGTCTGCGCCCAGGATTCGAACTGGCGAAACCCTGGGCAGCAGAAGCAGAGCAGGTAAACTTAATTGCTTGGCCATGGGGCTGGCCCCCAGACGTGCAGTTTTATTTCTGGGCTTTCAGTACTGTTCCACTGATCTGTGTGTCTGTTTTTGTGACAGTACCATCCTGTTTTGATTACTATAGCTTTGTAGTATATTTGAAGTTAGGGATTGTGATACCTCCAGCTTTCTTCTTTTTTCTCAGGATTGGTTTGGCTATTTGGGGTCTTTTCTTGTTCCATATAAATTTTAGGATTCTTTGTTCTATTTCCGTAAAGAATGTCATTGGGATTCTGATTGAGATTGCATTGAATCTGTAGACTGCTTTAGGTAATACGGGCATCTTAATTATGTTTATTCTTCCAATCCATGAGCATGGAATATCTTCCCATTTCTTTATGTCTTCTTCTGTTTCTTTCAATAATGTCTTATAGTTTTCAGTATAGGTCTTTCACTTCCTTGGTTAAGTTTATTCCTAGATATTTTATTCTTTTTGTTGTGATTGTAAATGGGATTGTATTCTTGAGTTCTCTTTCTGCTAGCTTGTTATTAGTGTATAGAAATGCAACTGATATTTGTAAGCTGATTTTGTACCCTGCAACTTTGCTGTAGTTGTTGATTATTTCTAATAGTTCTGGTGGATTCTTTTGGGTTTTCTATGTGTAGAATCAGGTCATCTGCAAACAGCAAGAATTTTACTTCTTCCTTGCCTGTTTGGATACCTTTTAATTCTTTTTCTTGCCTAATTGCTCTGGTCCAAACCTCCAGTACTATGTTGAATTGGACTGGCGAGAGAGGGCACCCTTGTCTTGTTCCTGTTCTCATTTGGATGGCTTTCCTAATGAATTTTTATATATTGCATATGTTTCAGTGTATTGTATTCTTTATTCTTTTGATGTTAAAATTTTCCCACTTTTGGCCGGTGAGAACCCCTTTAAATTGGTTCCTGAGCCTTTTGACAAAAGCCAAGTTGCTCTTTAGCACAAGATATTGCAGGCTTACTCTGTACATTTCCTGCCCTACACCTTCCACCAGCCTTTCCACCAAGGAGCCTAGTTCCTTTTATTGGGAAATAATATTTAGGGAACATAATCTATGCACTAGGTTGCATTTGCTGCCCATATTTTGGTGTGTGTGTGAACAGAGCTGGGAAATAGATATTTTTTAGGAAGAGAAAAATATATAATGAGATCATATTGATATTTCCAATTCATATATGATTATAGAGTTTTAATTTAAACTTTTAAATTTTATATTTGTATCTCTTTTTTCTTATTCTAGAAATCTTATTTCCTAACAACATGAGCATAATTACTTATTTGCTTTCTCCTAATGTGAGTGCGTATACATATGTATGTATGTATATACATATGGGGGTGTGTGTGTGTGTGTATATACATACATGAATACTAAATGCAGATTAAGATTACTTTGACGTTCTTTTGTCCTAGAATATATTCCTCTAGTGATTAAAGTAAATACTGTGTTTTGAAGTCACAGTATTATTTGTTTTGGTGTGGTTATGAAGCTAATGTGAAATATAGTTAAGGTTTATTTTCTTTTATTTGCTTTATACTTTTCAGGATTGACTTGTGAGTTAATTGTTTTATGATTATGTAAAACATTTACTTGGTTCCAAAGTTCAAACTCTGAAACTAGGTACAGTCAGAGAAGTTTAGCATTCATTTCTGTCTCCTCTATTCCTTCCCTCCTCCTTAAGGATAACCATTTTACTTTGTTTTTGGTTTATCCTTTCTTTTTCTTTTTTTGAAGACGTAAGCAAGAATGCAGATGCTTTTTCAACATTGCCTTTCTTACATAAAGGAAGTATACTGTAAACACTGTTCTGCACCTTGTTTTTTTCACTTAACAATATAGCCTGGAAATCACTCCACAGAAGCATATATGGAGAACTTCCTCACTCTTCTACTGCTGGGTAGTGCTTGTTTGTGTGGATATGTGATAGCATTCCTTTCTTTTTCTTCCCCACTCTGCTTCTGTCCCTCACTTTCTTCCTTCCTTTCTTTCTTCCTTTTAAAAAATTGCTGCAATGAATTGCCTTGGGCATATATCACTTTTTACTTTTGCTAGTTTATATCTGGAGTAGATTTCTAAAAGTGAGTTTGCTAGGTCAAAGGGTAAATACATACACATATATATGTATAATGTATATATGTGTGTGTGTATATATATGAAAAATGAGCAAAGAAGAGTGTTTGGGCTTTTCTGTATTTTTTGATTTGTGATTTTGCTAGTCTGTCCACCATGTCCCCAAATGTACTCTTAGTCTATGTGTATTGGATGCTTCGAATGTTCCTTTTATCTTTGTAATATTTTATTTTTTCCTTCAATTTGTTTCTTGAGTTCTTTTATCTTGTTTTTCATTCCCTCATGATGTTTTATTATCTCTTTTTTGAATCTTGTAGCTCTTCTTGAGTTCTTTTTAAAAGAGAGAACTTGTGTATATGTGTGTATGTATTTATATTTGAGTCCACATATAACTATTTCACTGAACTCTTCTTCTGTTTCCTTCATTAATTCTTGTTTTTATGAATTTTTTGGATTCCTCCTCCTCTTCTTCGTCTTCTTTCTTTTTCTTTTTTTGCAGTTTTTATGTACAGTTCCCATTACTTTGTATGTCACCAGTCATTTCTTGAAGAACAGCATAGGGAGGATCAGGGCTTGAGTGGGAATGAATTGAGGTAGCTGGCAATTTTTAATCCATGTGTGATATTGAATATTTTCTCACTAACGTTATTTCCTTTGCCTCTAGGAAAAGTTTTCTTTCAGTGGTTGCTGCTCCAAAACTCAATATGCTTCACGGCAAAGTCCTTTAAGTCGCAGACTATCAGCATTGTGAACAGGTGATTCAACATCCCTTCCTTCCTTTACTCCGCTTGACCTCTACCAGCTCCCCGGCCAGGCGGGCTTCATTATAGACGGAAATGGCAGTCATCATGCTAATTCTGCCCTGCCACTCTTGTGATCCTATAGTGTCAAACTAGGTCTTTAGAAAGATATCCCTTTTATTCTCTATCTACACCCTACATCTTAATATTCTAATCAAAGAACTCTTGGATAGGAATTTCAGGATTGTGGCACTTACTTTTAGAGAAAATTATTTCCCAGTGAGTTGTATATAGACTTTCACCATCCCTTTTTTAAAAAATTTTATTTGGTTATGATTTCACTGTATTTCTTTATTCGTAATTTGAAGTAATGACAAGTTTCCTTGAAGATGGTGGTTTTAATTTTAATCTTTTTTTGTTTTCCATTAGTTTTGATGGAAGGAAGTAACATAAGCATGCATTTACTCTGCCATACATTGTAAGAAATCCTGGGAGACAATAGGATGATGATTGAGGGTTTTAAGCAGGGCATTAGTGTAGCATTATCTTATTTTGTATTAGAGAAATCACTTTGGGAACAGTTTGGAGAATAAATTGGAGGAGTGAAAAACTAGAAGCAGGGAGACCAGTTAGGGTATCATTACTGAGCTAAGGAAGTAGTAGATGGGATTGGAGAGGAAATGGCCAATATGAGAAGAGTTAAGGGGATAAAAGTAATGTGATTTTTCCACAATGTGAAGGACAGGCAGAACAAAAGAAAATATTCCAGCATTGTGTTCAAGTGACTGTGTTGGGTGCCCAGCTATATAGCGTTGTGATTAATCTAGATCAGAACTGAAGATGGTGCAACACGTTTTGGGGAAAAGATCATGAGTTCAGTTTTGAGGTGCTTGTGAGATGGCCTGATGGGGAATGGATCTGGGGGCTCTGAAGCTCAGGTGAGAGGTCTTGACTGTAGACAAAGTTTTGTGAATCAGAGATTCTAGGTTGAATTGAAGCTCTAGGATGAGATTGCTCTGAGAGAACAATGTAATGTGAGCAGAGGATCAGATGTAAGGGACTGAACCTGGGGTGAGACACCTACTTTTGAGAGAAGGTAGTAGATAAGGAGGAACCAGCAAAAGACAGTGGGGAAGAAGGATCAGAAGGGTAGGGGAGAAGCATGAAAGTGATATTTTGAGGCCAGAAAAGTTTTATTTCCTGTTTAGTGAATACTTAGCATGCAGGATGAGAGATGTTAAATAGGGTTAATAGGTATATAGTCAGATCTCCTGGAGAAACTTTTAAAAAGTAGTGGTAAAATAGTGAATTTGTTGGTTGGATTGAAAGATTCTGGCACAGACTTTTTTTTTCTTAAAGATTGGTACCTGAGCTAACAGCTGTTGCCAATCTTCTTTTTTCTTTTCTTTTTGCTTTTTCTCCCCGAATCCCCCCAGTACATAGTTGTGTTTTTAGTTGTGGGCCCTTTTAGTTGTGGCATGTGGGATGCTGCCTAAGCGTGGCCTGAGGAATGGTACTATGTCCGCACCCAGGATCTGAACTAGTGAAACCCTGGGCGGCCAAAATGGAGCACCGAACTTAACCACTCGGCCACCGGGCTGGCCCCCCGGGCCCAGACTTTTACCAACTCTCTTCAAGAAGTATGGAAGAGTGGAAAAGCAGGAGGCAGAGGAGAAGCTGAAGTTCTCAAGACAGTTACATACATACAGTTTTCCCAAGTGTAATAGATTTATGGAAAAATGAATATAGTGTTTTCGAAAACTTTGATCTCATTTTCTTTATTTTGATAAGCACGTTCTTATTTATTTCTAGTTAATCAGAGAACAAAGAAGAAATGGGAATTTTTTGGCTTCAAACTGAGGTTGACAAGAATTCCACTTCCTTTACCATTCTTTTTGATCTCTGCCTTTCAAAAATACCAGACCTTGGGAGAATTCACATATATTTGAGCTGTCTTAGAATATCATGGAATAGAACCGACCCATAGGCCCACTGGACTTGCAGCAAGAAAAGTCAATGTCACTTTCAGGGTGTCTATGAAGGACATGTTACTTCTGCCCTGGCTGCTTAAACTTGATGTCTTATAGCTGAAGGTTATTCTTGTTCTGGGTGATTCAATGAAATCTTCTCTGAGGTCTCACATATTAGATTATCTTCTTCTTAAATTTCAATTGGACTAATTTAGTTCTTTGGCTTTTTAAATTACACGTAGGTAACCTTCATGCTGGGCTTATCTGAAATAGGATCTCATAGGGTTTGTTTCTGGTGTAATTTTTATATGGTACAAAATGTCCTTAAATTGGAAGGCACTGCTACACAGAATAACCATGGGGCATTTCTGTCCTTTCTCCCTACTGCAATTTTGAAAATGTGTGCTATTATGAAATATAGGGTGAGCTTTTAGTATGAACTGACATTTTATAAAATAACATGAAAGGTATGTTATCAGGAGAGGGGTAATGAGATCATCTTGTTAAATTCTTATATACAATGTTTCTTTTCAGTTAAATCAGAAACTGAATTATAACTTTTTGCTTTCTCTATTTTGGAGGGAGATTAGACTTGACTAGCCATTCACAATAAGAGGGACCTAATATAAGACCTAAACATAAGTAGAATCTGTTATTTTCCTTTGTTTTATTTCATATTGGTTAAGGCAATCTCTTGGGGGTTTTCGTTTGTGGTTTTTTGTTTGTTTGTTTCACTATTTTTGCAGCTCTCATCTAAGTTGTGTATGTGAGGAAGCAAGTTTTATTTTGGTTACTATGGCTAGAGTAAGCAAATGTTTTAATTTAATTTAATTTTGTTTGGGTCTGCTCATAAAGAATCCATAAAACTCATAATTTTTGCAGGGGAGGGGCTCAATTTGATTATTTTTCAAAGAACTGACAGTAAGGTGACTATTCAAAGGTTTAATGAAGAGAACTTCAAATGCTTCTGGGAAGCTTTTTAAGGTTTGAATTAAAACATGCTAAAGATACTTACTTTTTATTATAAAATGTAACATTGTTTTGTCCTGTTGAAACCCAGACTTCTTGGAAGCTAAGGAAATAAAAAGTGCAGGCTCTCGAGTATCCTGATATGCAGTGCATTTAACAGTTGTGGCCCTAATGCTGGAGCATAACTTTTATGTACCACTCTGGAATTGATTTCAAAGGGCTCAAGATCCTTTGTGAGGCTGTTGTGCATTAGACATTTTTTAAAAAGTGTATTTAGGCATATTGCATTTCTAATTAATGCACATGTAGGAAATATGCCTTAGATTTTGAAGGCAAGAGATCTAATAAAATGAAGTACCAGAGGGGAGCTTTGTTTTAAACTCTTTTGTTATGGGAACAAACAATGAAAGCACCCTTGAACAATAATTACAAGCTGTATAGATGAAAGAGAGATGTTTATCATTACTGTAGACAAGTAGACTCTGCTCTCCTACTGAAAAGGGGATAATAACGTCAACTAATATTTGTTGAGCTCTTGCTAGGTGTCAGAGACATGGGCTAAGTTGTGGCTTTTATACGGATTTTCATATTTAACCTTCAAGATCCTTTTGAGGAGGGTAGTAGTATTATTGTATAAGTGAGGAAACTGATGTTTAGGGAAGTTCAGTAACTTGTCTAAAGTCACCAGTGAACAGGGAACAGAGCTTGTATTCTCGCCTAGGCAGTCCAACTTTAAAGCCAATGCTTTTAATTACTGAGATCCAGTAGTGATGAGATGTAGGAGAAGTTAGACCTTTAGCAGACGGTCGGGGCAGCAGGGTGTCTCTCACTGGCTGCTGCATATTACCCTGTGAGGGGCTGAGTAGAGCCGAAATCTAGCCCTTCCTCTGCTGGGCAAACTGGGGGCCTTCCTGCTCACACCTGCAGGGCTGTGTCTACTCAGAGAGTGGCACTGTTTTCTAATTCATTTGCCCAGAAGGGGCATGTTTTTCTAATTCACTCAAAGGCAAATCTTAATTCTATCAACCTCCTCTGAGTACCACTTGCAAAAATCCTTTGACTCTGACCTGCCTCTTCCCAGTCTGCTTGTTCCTTTGGTGGTCTCATGCCATCCACCTTTATGCTGACAACTCTAACATTTATATTTTTATCCCAGATTTCTCTTTCAAACTCTGCTCTTGTATATCCAACTGTCTACTTAACATCTTCACTTGGACGTCTAATATGTGTCTCAAATTTATCATGTCCCAAACTGGACTCTTCATCTTCCCGACTCTCTGGCAGTTGCCCCACCTCAGTTAATGGCAACTCCATCCTTCCAGTTGCTCCAGACTAGAAAACTTAAAGATATCTTGAATTCTCTTTCTCCTGTATCCAATCTGTCAAGAATTCCTATTGGCTCAACTGTCAAAATATATCTGTAATCCGACCACTTCTGTCCACTTCTGTTGTAACCACTCAGGTCTAAGCCATAATGCTCTCTCATCTGGATTGCTCCAGGAGCCTCTCAGTGGTATCCCTACTTCGGCCCTTGCCTGATATACTTCATTTTACTTACAAGAGTGATCTTCCAAAATACAAACCAGGTCTTGTTTCTCTAGTGCTCAAATCCCTGCAGTATTTCCCATGGGGCTCAACATCATCTGCAGTGCCCCCAACGGCTGCCCCACCATTACCTTTCTGACCTCTCTTACTACGCTCTTTGTGGCTCACCCCACCCTACTCACACTGGCCTCTTGGCTGTTCTGCAAACATGCCAACACTCTCCTGTCTTAAGGTTTTTGCTCTGTTGTGTCTGCCTGGAAGGCTCTTCCTCCAGGTATCTGCTTGGGTAATTTTCTCACCTCTTCAAGTCTTTGCTCAAATATCTCCTTTTCAATGAGGCTAATCTTGATCTTCTTTAATACTGCAATCTACTCCACACTTCTCTATCACCAAATCCTACTTACTCTGTTCTACTTTTTCTTTTTTCCATAGCATATGCCATTTTCTAATTACTGAACAGTTTTCTTTTTATGATGTTTATTGTTTTTGTTCTCCCCTTTCCATAACTGGCTCAAGGTAGAAACTCAATAAATATAAGGTGAATGAATGAATAAAAGAATGATGCCCTATGGTCTAAGGTTGCCTTGGCTCTCACACTATTTCGGTCTTATAGCTCACCAAAAGTCTGGGTAGAAGAGCTCGCACAGATTATTGATCTCTAAATAAATGCGTAGAAAGTATTTGTAAAGTGTAAGAAGAACATCTCCAAAGAAAGAAACACAACTGTTTCTCCATCATATGTATTAGGCAATTGCTTGATTTTTTTTGACTCTGACAAACCTGAGATACTTTTGTTTACCAAGTGAGTAAAGCTGTGTGTATTTCTTTCTTGGCAGGCAAAACAAGCCAGCAAATGTTTGCATGGGAGCATGGAGGCAGGGATAGGCGTGGGGGTGGAGGTGGGCTTGGAAGACAGGTGTGTATAGAGATTGTAGTGGAAATTTTTTATTATAGTTGTCCTCTTTCCACTTTATCTCACTTTAGCCAAGACTGAATTGTATAAAATCAACTGATAATATGGTGCAGGCAAATCCCCAATGCTCCCTTTTCCTTTTTTTTTTTTGAGGAAGATCAGCCCTGAGCTAACTACTGCCAATCCTCCTCTTTTTGCTGAGGGAGACTGGCCCTGAGCTAACATCCGTGCCCATCTTCCTCTACTTTATATGTGGGACGCCTACCACAGCATGGCTTGCCAAGCAGTGCCATGTCCGCACCCGGGATCTGAACCAGTGAACCCTGGGCCGCCAGAAGCAGAACGTGCACACTTAACTGCTGCGCCACCGGGCCGGCCCCATCCTTTTTTTTACTTAAATTTGTTTATTATGATTTCTTAGATGATTTTTTTTTTTGGTCAACTAACATTTGGTTCCTATTGCTTATGTTATTCCTAACTGCATGATGTTAACCCTTTTGAGAGGGACCAGAGGGGAGAGTGAGGCTTACAAAGTTTTGTTATGCATTCAAGATAAATTTTTAATGCCAATGTAAATAAATGCTCTATTTAATGACATTATTTCAGTACTTAGAAACCTTTCACTAGTAGCTACTCCTTTCTTCTGACATTTTGGAAAATTAGAATATCAGATAAGATTAACATTTGTGACCTTGTTGGGGCTTGGGGCCTACTAAAACTATCTTCTCTGTCCAAAGATACTTTTGGTAGAAGACTTGTTGACATGATCAAAGTGCTTTAAACTTGGGGAAGAGAAACCTATTCCCAGATAAAGCCATCAAAGTCATGTGAATGTGCACACACATGTGTGTGTTAGTGTTATGACAATAATTACGGCATAGAAAGAACCATGTTAATAGAGACGGTGCATAGTAATTATTCAGAGAAAATCATACGGGAGAAGGTCAATAATAAATAAATAATAATAATAAATAGAAGTACCTGGAAAAACACAAATTAAATGGAATCATAGATACCAGTAAATCATGAATTGATTTTGTTCTTTTTTTTGAGTCTTAAACATATTTATTTATTTTCTCATGAATGTAATGTTGAATGTTCAGAAAATAATTTTAATAAAAGGGGTAGAGAAATATACATAGAGTGAATATACACTCTTGCATAAACTTAAGGAAAGAATAATAGCAGAGAGCATTTGGATGGGAGGAAAAAAGAGAGGAAAAGGACAGTGATATTGTTACAGAAGCTTATTGTAGCAACAATTTTCATGCTCCAGATTAAAAAACTGTTACAGTAACATAGTGTGATGATATATTTAAAAAATTTCAGGTAAGTCTTTTCTTAAAAGTGGAGCAACTGATGACATTTTTTTTACCCTCCCTCTCTGACAATCACATGTCTTGGAAATTTGAGGAAAGAATGAGAGAAGCAAATGTGACCAGTGAGGAAGAACTGGTGATGCGGAGCGCTGGGCAGACTGGGCAGGCCTGTCCTTAACATTCGCAGTGAGTGGAGTGAAGGTAGAACGGGCGGCCTCCATACCATGTACCTGTGCCAAACGTTCGGAAAACGGAAGAATTAAAGTGGAAATACATGGCAGTAATTCCTAGCAGTCAGCATGGATTCTCCAGGAATGAGTCATGTCAAACTAGAATTTTCTTAAATTGGATTCTGGAATAGGAAAGGAAGGGTATCTCTGTTTCAGCAAAGAATTTGAAAAATCCTCCCATATATTTTTTTTTTGATAAAGTGAAAAAGGTGGATTATTTCACACAAAAGTGATTAATAACTGGTTGGAAAATCATATCTAAAGTGTTTCTTAATTGATCATTATATATCTGGAAAGAGGTTTCTAGTGGTATCAAAATCAGGTTTCATGCCTGCCCCTCACCTGTTCAGTGACTTTGGGGACTATAGAATTCATCCAGAACAAGTTGATGAATAAACAGAAAACTAGGAGGGGCTGTTAATATATTGGGTTCTCTAAAACCAATTTTCGACCAGCAGGAACAAAAGTCTGGATTCTACACTATGAAATATTAAGAAGACAAAATAAAATGCTGCATTTATGGACAAAGAAAAATTAATCGTCCAAATACATGATGGGGAAACTCGGGTGTGTGGTAATCCTGGAAAAAAAGATCCGAACAGGTTTAGTTGAAAAGTAAGTACAAAGTTAGATGAATTAGGTAAATATGACGACTGTGTCATGAAATTTAATAATCTTAAAGGAGAATCACCTGTCACCTTACAAACTGTTGCAGAAGTTTATTTTTTAAAAAATGAAATATTTGGTATTAGTGACTTTCCTATAGGAGGCTTATTATAGATGGTTAGGTTTCCGAGCCACCCCACAAGAACATGTCAATTTATGTAGAAGAAATACAGTTTTGTGAAGAGGATCTTGAGCTCTGGAATTTGGAGACAGTGGGTCAGGCGTTATGAAAGGGCGGTAGAAAGTTTTCTCTTTAATGTTTATGAGAGAATAGCCACCCCAAGGCAAATTTTGGAAATGGGTGAAATTTTCCACTGGCCTCTCTGCACCCCTCTCTGATCTAACATCCCTTTTTTTTTTTTTTTTTTTTGTTTCTGCCAGGATATGACTGAAATACAATGTGGCATGTGCTGTAATAGAGTCATGCACAGGATGTCAGATGGAGAGCAATGAACTAGTTTATACTATTGTGTGATTGAATGTGCGTCCCCCCACCCTGTGACCTCTTAGAGTTAACTGCATTTAGAAATGAAATGCTTGTTAAACTAAATGAATTTAAAATTGATATAAGTTTGATTTCAAGCAGAGAATAGAGTGGAATGAAGAAAACTGAGGCATTGTGAACAAAGATAGCTTGGGGATAAGGGCAGGATGCACATGGGCGCATTTTCCCCGCCTTAAGGACTATCCCTAGAGACAGCTATTACTGCTGTCGAGAGATTTATTTTCCTTCCTTTGGTTCTGAAAACTAAGATTTTAATCTAGTCTGTCTCCACACCTGTACCTTTCCCACTTAACTGTTTCTATTGGGTAGAAGTTCAAAAGTGGCCGATTTCAACTCAACATAAGGAAGAACCTTATGAAAGTAATCACCGCTGTCTAATGTATAGTGAGCATCTCATTGTTTGTATTAATCCAAGCCCAGCACATTGTTGAAATGAAGGATGTTGTAGAAGGTATTCTTAAATTGTTTGGGAGGTACTTCCTAACTCTTAAGATTTTATGGATTATAAAATGCGAGTGCCTTGGAGGACTTTTGTTTTGGATTCACGTTGTGGTATTGCTACAAGAGGTTGGTAACAATTTGTCAGACTTTGATCTTCCTTTGACTTCACTTGCAAAATCCTGCAGTTTCTCTCTATTATTGCCCTGATCTCCAATCAGGATTATTGAATAGGACAGATACAAAAGATCCAAAAGATTTTTATAAGAAACAGCATTTATTCAAAGAATGATAACTATATGTAGTCAAGCTTCTTAAGGACTTGTTGGTTTATTATTTTATAACTTTTTCCATGGAAAAAAGAGCTCAACAACTTTCTTTCCTTAATGTGTATTAAAGACATGATCACAGATTTAGAAGATACTTTGGCTAAATTAGGTTTATCTTTTATCTCGTGGCTGAAAAACACTCTTCTAGCTGTATTACATATGATGTGGATAATTTTTACTCTCCTTAATGTTTTATTTTCCTTGCCTCCAATTTCTGGTGCTCAATGTAGCTTTGAAAACCCATTTGAATTCTGCATTGAAAGGACATGTTTTTAAAGGCTGTGAGAGTTCACTTAGATTTTATTTTAGTTCACAGCAGTGTTCTTTACTTCTTGTCCCTGAGATGAGAGAACAAAGCAATATCAGCAACCTTGACTTGATTTATGTGTAGATAGGACCTGCCATGAGAGGAGTAACAAGTGAACCCCTTTGTGAGCACTCATTTGATGGAACCTTATCATTATGGAGACTGAAGGACACATTTTATTGATAGATTGGCTCCGGGCTATGCAGAAAGGTCACCGTGGGAATATCCTATCCATCAATTTAGATTTGCCTGTGTTCGAGGGAGTCAAAGTGGTAGGTGGAATGATTGGAAAACGAAACCCAAACCCAAACCCAAACAAATCATTTCAGTCCTAGAAATGCATTTGGGAGGAACCACTTGGCAGTAACTTTTGGAGCCTTTCTTGAAGCATGTCTCTCCATTTCAGATGAAAAGCTGAGAAAAGAGATTGTGTTTGTACTTTTAGAAAGGAAATAAAACCAGTGGAAAAGAGAGAGAAGCAAGATAGTAAAGGGCTAAATCATAGGGCTTTGTGTCTTTATATATTGATATATTATAGGATAATAGTAATTTATACTTTCATTTGAAAAGAAATGAATGTCTTTTCACTTAATGCAATTTGAATAATAATTCTTTTTCAAGGTGAAATGGCTTTTAAAAAGTAAAGGAATTGTAGGTGCTTTTGTGTAAGTGGCTTGTGGTAGAGTTAAGCATAAACAGAATAGGGACATACGTGACAATCTTAGGGGGCAAGGAGGTTCTGAACAGGCCATTTGGGTTCTGTTCAATAAGAGAACTATCTAGAAATGTGCTACATTTCAGAAAGTGTACTCTATCTCTGCAAATAACAATGCTAGTGGGTTTTTTACAAAACCCTCAACAGTTACAGTACAGTTGGCCTTCCAGATCCAAGGGTTCCACATTTGGGAGTTCAGCATCTAGGGTTCCCTCAACTGCAGATGGAAAGGCCTATGATGGTTGGGTCTGTACTGAACATATACAGTACAGACTTTTTTTCTTGTCATTATTCCATAAACAATGCAGTATTTCAACTATTTACATAGTATTAACATTGTATTAGGTATTATAACTACCCTAGAGGTGATTTAAAGTGTACGGGAGGATGTGCGTAGGTTATATGCAAATAGCATGCAGTTTTTTCTATGGGACTTGAGCATCCCTCGATTTTGGGATCCACACGGGTCCCGGGAGAAATCCCCTGGGGATACTGAGGGATGACTGTAGTTTTTAGTAGATGAATAAATAATGTCTTATAACTACTTGAAAACGTGGCTAGAGTAATCCTAGGACACTCAGCACATAAATTGTCCTGTTTTTTCCATTTCAAATAGCTTATTATAGTTTCCTGAGTTGACTAGAACATGTTTTGATACTAAACACAAAATGCTTACTATGCACTAGTGTTTTTAATAGTATAGCCAAATTTGGAGTATGTAACTGCACTTAAATGTTTTCGTATATTATTAGATTTGTCATAATTGGTCCTTTTGAGACTTTCAGCTTAATTATCTTTGTTTTTAATATCAAATTTTGCTGAAGACATATGAAAGAATTTTAAGTATTATGAATATATTTGATTATAAGCATATTTGAAATTCACTACTTTGAATAGGTACAAATGTCTATGTTAAATCACTGGGGACAGCCTTTTGGTAGATTCTTATTATTCTCAAGAATACTTCAAATATCCATTTTTATAGTAAGAGACTTGTGAAGTGCATCAGGTGGCATAACGTCTAAAGAACAGTAAGGCTTCCACTCTACATATTTGCTTCTATTTTTAAGAAACAAACTGTGTTATTAATCTAAGAATTAGAGTATGTCAAGGTAAGAGTCAAGGAGGATGATTTTTTAGTTACAGGATGGTTTGTGTGTGTTTGTCTCTCACTGCATGTGGATCAGGTGTACAGTGTGGAAGGGCCTTGGTGAAGCATTGATGTTTCCACTTACACATCCACTTACACAGAGATCACGATTATCTTTGAATATACACAGTAACACATTTGTAGGTCTGGGAGAAGGATCCAGTAGAGTGAGAGAGGTTGAAGAGCAAAGAGGTGCTGATTTTATGGAACTGGACCTGTGGGGGTTGAAAGAGGCTAGAAGGAGAATGGGGGTAGACTCTAAGGGGAAGGAGCTGGGAGGGAACATGAGCCCTACCCTGAGATTCTGATATCCCTCAGGGATTGGAGGCAGGGGTATAGGAAAAAGAACCATCCTCTTATAGAACCACTGAGAGTGAGAGGAGCATTGAGAGGTTGATTCTGAAAAAGAGAGACATCATGAAAATCTGTGCTCATTCATTCATTCACTCATTCATTTATTCACTCATTCATCTATGCATCCATCGTCTGTTACGTCAATCAAAAAGAAAACGGTTATCCATTCGTATATCTAAAATAATAAATAAAGGATCTATTTAAGTAGAGGTAATACTTTCTTTTTTCTTTTAGTTTCTATGCGTATCATAGGGAATATCAGGATATTATCTAGGGGCAGATTCTCATACTCTCTTAAAGGCCTGTAAATATAGGAAACTATAGAAGAAAATAGGTAACAGCTAAGTGAGAAGGTTTTTGCATTGATAGTAATACTTGTTTCTGTGGACTATAAATTTATTTTTTTAATAGGCCAAGTTATATAGTATAGGAGCGATGTGTTTCTTACCGTTTATCTCTGTGGACCCTCAGTAAATACTTGCTGGTCGATTATTTTTATTTTATTTTATTTTTTTTAGGAAGATTAGCTCTGAGCTAACTGCTGCCAATCCTCCTCTTTTTGCTGAGGAAGACTGGCCCTGAGCTAACATCCATGCCCATCTTCCTCTACTTTATATGTGGGATGCCTACCACAGCATGGCTTGCCAAGCAGTGCCATGTCCGCACCCGGGATCCAAACCGGCGAACCTTGGGCCGCGCAAGCAGAACGTGTGCACTTAACCACTGCGCCACCGGGCCAGCCCCACTGGTTGAATATTGATTGTGAACAAGTTAATACAAATTTTTGGGTTTAGTGATTTGGATAATAGTCTTCATGGCTGATGTGTTAATTTGAATATGTTATGATATGCCACATATGATCATTTGGTATATATGTGTCTTCTTATGCAAAAATCTCACTGAATTGATTTTTAAGATTAATGTTAATGCTTTAAAGAGTGGCTTATAATTTTAAAAAAGTTTGTCTTTTACAAATATCAATACTTTCTCAGAGGCTTCTTCTCTCCTTTTATTAAAACTATGCCAATTTCTATTAGTTTCTTCTCTGTACAGGAAAGTAAATTGCTCCTAGCTTTCTTCTCCAATCAAACCCTCAAATAAACAATTCCTAAAACAAGTAGAAATGTATTACACATCCTCCAGAATCCTACCTAGCTCCTCATCTGAGTCCTCATTAACAAGAACAGTCAAAATATGGGCTCTGGCGGCTTCAGTGCCGTGATTTCATGGAAGTCAAAGGACTTGTGTACTATTAGCTGTGTCTCACCAACTCGCCATTCTTTTCACTTCAGACTCCTGATCAAATGCAAACCCATGTGTGCTGGTTTTTCTTTCAGTTGTGAATATACCAGCATAAATTAATTTGTTAAGGGATCTAAGCCCAGACAGCATGACCTCAAAGATCAGCTGGGGAATACCTCATTTCTCTGTTGGTGGACTAGGACGCTGGGCCTCCGAGGGCTACAGTTGGTATCGGGAAGGGGTGCTGAATCCAAATCTCATGTATTCTGTGATTTTCATTCGTCCTCTTTTTTAGTAGGTATTTTTCTTTCTTCATAAGTGTCTTTGTTTTTGTGCACAGGCAGCATGTCAGCTGAAACACCAATCACACTGAATATCGATCCTCAGGATCTGCAGGTCCAAACATTCACCGTAGAGAAGCTACTGGAGCCTCTCATAATCCAGGTAGTAATACCATGAAAATGACAATGTGTAGTAACTTCAGAAGAACTAATACACATGGGAAAAATAGATAATGAACCAAGGAAAGATTTGATTTTTATGGAATAAATATCGTCTAAAATCATCCTTTAAAGTATTGTTAAACTGTAAAAGAGTATGTATTGGGTAATAATGATAAAATTCTTAGAGTCTTTCCCAGTTTATCTTTTAAAAGCAATAGCAGTAATGATATGTATGTGTAGCTTTAAATTATCTTGTTTCAAAGTCAAGAAAACTGAGTGGGGCAGGTAGCATGGTTAAAACTATCTTTATTATATAAATGAGGAAACTGAGCCTAGAGAATTTCAGTGACTTGCTGCAAGGCACATGGTGTCTCATTTGTCAAATAGGAAATTATTTTTAAAATACCAAAATGTATGAGAAAAGCAGCTATTTAAGGAATTCTATGATAAAGTCTTTCATAAATTTAACAATCCTTTAATCCTTTAATGATAGCATGCATAATGATTCTCCGACTTATTTATTAAGTCCAGATTTTATTCAAGCTTTGCTTGAAGAAACTTATACCATAGTATGGATTTAAATTTTTTTGTCCTTAACTCATAATTTGTGAGGGAACTCCCTGTTAGGCTTACCTTACATCATACCTCCTAAGACAAACTATCCATTTTTTGAAGGCCTTGAAACACTCAAGGGTTACTGGGGTGAGAAGCTACGCTGACCTTACCTCTGATAACTTAAAAATATTCTGCTTATCTTCTCTGTGGGGTGGATGGAGGGGAGGGGAGTAGCTCTGAGAATAGACTTTGCACACGTTTTTACTTAGCACAAGTTGATATCTGCTACTAGAAAGACACTTTAAAACATATGCCTCACTGACGATAGCTTAATCATCAACCTTGGCAGTCTAAAAGGCACTAATATGTGGTATGAAATTGATGCTAGATGACTATGGAGACTCCTTTAAAGTCCCCATCTTAGCCTGAAAGGTCTTATGTTAAAAAGAAAAAAAAAAGCTTATTTATTGTTTTTGTAGTAAAGTTTACTGGAAAAATTGGAAAAGGAAAACAAAATAAAATAAAAATAAAAACAAAAAAAGAAAATAAGAAATCACTTACAATTTTAGTACCAAGAAGTAAACATTAGTATTTGGATGCATTTACTTCCAGTACGGTAAAATTGTGGCTGATTTTTATTACTTCTTAGTACTTTATCATATTAAAGAACATATATACATATCTGATATATCTATAAAGACCGTAAGTAAACAAGATGGCGATAGTACGGTGTATGTAGGTTATGTCTCACTCTTCCATTTAAAATGATACCTTGATAATTTCCTCATTCTTTGTAAGCATGACAATAAAATTGCTGTTTAATCATCCGTCATATGGCTGCACCATAGTTTTTTAAGTAGCCTCTAATTTTTGGACATTAGGTTTTTTTCTATTTTTTACTGTTATAAATAATACATGAATTTTTATCATCAGTTCAACTTGTTTCCCTAAGAATAGTTACTAAATATAAAGGTAAGTGGCCAAGATATGAGAATTCTTATGTTTTTTCATACATATCATCAATTTTTTGGGGAAAGTTTTAAATAATTTCTCACAAGTCATTTAAGATTTTGTTCCTATGCAATTACCCTGTGTGGGGTGGGGAAATTGCCTTCATTTTGGAGATAGCTGGTAAAGGGAAGTGCATTAATGCTACTGCATAACCCTTATTTGTCCCATAACGATGGAACATTAGAGTTGGTCACTTAAGACTTGCCAATCACAAAGGCTGCTGACATATTGCTTATGAACAGAGATTGTATCATTATGGAGAAACTACTTTTTTATTCTAATTGAAACCAATAGATGTTTTGCCTTAATCAAATGCATTGATATTGCAGTCAATAGAGAGTATTCTAGGTAAATTCACATTAAAGAGTATGCTGTGCAGAGTTTGTGTGTATTTTCTGGCATGTTTAAAAATTATTTA
This sequence comes from Equus przewalskii, assembly GCF_037783145.1. Lineage (NCBI taxonomy): Eukaryota > Metazoa > Chordata > Mammalia > Perissodactyla > Equidae > Equus > Equus przewalskii. The sequence goes on along the minus strand of NC_091831.1, from coordinate 56,279,811 downwards.
ATCTATAAACATTTATTGAGTCCACCTAGAAAACTAAAGGGGTGAAAATGACCTAAAGTAGTTTTAGTCCCTTGGAAAGAAATTTAACTCTTTTAAAAAGTGTGATTATACTAATTTTAGAGAGCTTTTAATGTGATGCCTAGATTCAGTCTTTTCATGATCTGCAAGTAGATGAGTCAGGGAAAGGGAAATTAGTACTTACTCTATGCCAGATAGTTCTCAGTTACACATAAGTGTAAATTGTTAATTTTATTTTCCTTAAGATTGTTAGTGTTTTTGAAAATGTTTATCGATTTCTTAAAGGTGGTTTGGTATACTACTACACCAATATTCCTGTTAGAAAGAACAGAAAGAAAGTTTCTAGATCTTAGCAATATTCAAGTCAAATTAAATTAAAAATAACGATTTATAGAATATTTACTATGTTTAGGAACTATCTCATAAAGCATTCTAGTACAACAAAATTATTTGAACACACTTTTGGTTTTCATTATAATGGATTCTCCTTATGAAAAACTAATGCATTTCAAAGTTAAAGAGTTATTGAAATAACTGACCTTTGGATTGGATGCACAACCTTCTTGTGTCTGTCACTTCGATCACACATCACCTATCAATACAAGTAAAAAATTCCATTAAATGTTTTTTTTCTAGAATAGCATCATACTAAATATCTCGTCACATTCTTTTTTTTTTCTCAAAGTTTGGTTTTAATTTGAGATAGTTGCTCTTGGTTTATTTTAAATATGTGATATAGTCTCTAATTATACTGGAAAACATTCCGAAAGAAGTTAATGATCTTTAAGTTCATGGTGCCACCAGGTAAAGCCATCAATTTAGTAGCCCCGTTAAAAGAATTTTCACCTTTCCTCATTATTTACCTTCATGTTATATTCCTTCGCGTTCAAGGTTCCACAGATATTTCTTACCACCTCTGTATATAACTCAAAGTCAAAATTCCATTTTAATATTTGGAGTAATTGGTCATAGATACTATGATGTCTCTCTGACTTGTAAATTCATTTATTCATAAATCTTTATTCTACTCTTTTTATAGTTACCAGAGTCTTCCCCATCAAACCTGATTTATCTTTAATCTATTTTTTTCTCTTGGGCACAGGTAAATCACTAGGTCATTTTGCAGGGATGTTCAGCCTGGAATATATTTCAATCATTTCCTTTCATTTTCTCTGTGTGATAACTTACACAGTTGCATCTCTCTGTAATAAATTCCTCCAATGGATCAGAAATAATTTTTTTCTCAGCAATTACATTTTTATGATTGCAACTGTAGGCATCTGCACTTTATCATTTTCAAGATCCAAGTTTGGCAATGCAGTGCAGAAAGTCTGTTTATGCAGAACTGCGATTAAAAGAATTTACATCTCTATGTTGTATACTCTCTGAAGGAGATATAAACTGTTAGATCGTGCTACAGTCATTACATAATGGAATCGTCTCTAATCTTATTTGCTACAAAATATAATTTGCTATGTGTAAGATTCATGTTCAGTGTGAGCTAAAAGAACTGACTTACTCGAAATCTTATAAGATAAAAACAATAAAAAAGTCCTTATAACATGTTATCTTCAACAAGGTTTTCTTGGGGGGGCAAAGGTTCAAATGCATTTTCTGATGTAAATATATCCCATGTTTTCAAGAGGTAAATATAGAGTTAGATCAATAGTAATAACATTATTCCTCTGGCTCTCACCCCTAATTCTTGTATGACCTTTTGGCCTTTTCCCCATTTCCTCTTACATAGTGTCTCCTTTCTATTTCTGAGAGTCCCTTGGGGATGGCTTTTATATACTCTATCATACTCATTGGGTCAAGTTCAAGAATACCTGCCAGACCTTTATCAGTCAGCATAAGCTAGGTCATGCTGTGACAAGAAGACAACCCCCAAATCTCTGAGTCTTAAAAAAAGTTCACTTCCTACTCAAGCTACCTGTCCCGTGTGGGTTGGTTGGGGTCTCTGCTTAGTACAGGCACTCAGGGACCCAGGCTAATGTAAGCTCCATCTCAACATTTGCTTCCACTGTTGTTACAACAGGAGAGAGAGAACGTGATAAACCATGCAAGTGCTCCTAAAATGTTCGTCTGGGTGTAACATATGTCATTTCCACTCACATTGCCTTTGTCAAAGCTAGACATGCGGTCAATGTGAGTGCAGGATGTGTGATCCTGTCCTGTGCCCAGGAGAATGGGAATGTTTGTGAACAGCCCTAATAACTATTATCTTCTTGTTACCTCCTCTTTAGGGGTTCTTTTTTTTTTTTACTAAGTCTCCATCTGCTATCAAGTCACCTTTCCACCCTGATCACAGCTGACTTTATCAGGTTGGGAACCTGACTTCCTGACACTCAATTATAGGTTGGCAAGAAGCCTGTCAGGCAATCTGGCATGAGAGCTTTGCTTCTGGGGATGATGGTGAACTGGTCCTATCATCATTGCCTCTTTGCGGGAACTGACTGCATACTGAGAGTTAAGCAGTCAGTACCTAGCATCAAACAGTTATATCAAGCGCAAAGCTGAAAGACACACAGAAAGAAGTAGAGACATGGAGAAGAGTTCTGGTGGTGCAGTTTTCAAGTTTGGGTCCACAAATTTCTGCTGTTGAGGGACAATAAGATTACCTAGTTACCAGGGTTTTAATGGATCCTTCCAATTTCCAAACCACAATCTAGTCTCCAAATTATATTCCAGTCTCTGTGTGGCCTCACTGTTTCCAGTTCCCTTGAGCATTGGCTATGTAGGCCGGATACTTGTGTTCCTTATGTAATCTGATTCCCTGACCTCTTCATCAGCAGCTGAAAGTTCTAAAGAAGTTCCATTAGCAGCAATCCAGGGTTCTTGTAATTGCCCTCACTCTCTTATGCTGGAATGGAGATTTTCCTGCAAAGCCTCTCTTTTGCCCTTTCCCTCATCTACAAATTTTGGAGTCTCTGAGGCATGACTCACCTATGCTCCCAAACCAGTCTATCTGCCATGTTTTTTCATTTTGTCTGGCTTCATCTTGTTGATGGATGGTAACTGCCAATGATGCTCATTGTGAGACTGGAAATGGACATGCTAAGGTGCCAGTGCCTCCAAAGTTGCCAATTTTTAAGGTGGCAGAATGGCAGTGGGCTCCTACAGAAGAGCGGAGAATACCTTTCTTCTCAACTGTGCGTCACTCGGTCACATGGGCACCAATGAAGCAACGCTTAAACCTAGAGTCATGTAAAATTCCTTATGAAAACATCCCCTTTCAGTTTTTTCCCTAATCTCTCCCTGCTGCTTGTTAGAGTCAAACTGAGTCCAAGTGGCCGGATGGTGAACTTAATCCTTACTCCTCCAAACACCGTGTTTTCCTTTTCTCTTTGGCTTCTATGCAGAATCTCTCTGCCACACTCTGCTCTCAACATAATTTCTTTCTCCTCTCCTTTAGCCAAAGGAAAAACAAACAAACAAAAGCTATCATGCATATCAATTTATGCAAATAGATGCCTAGATGCCCAAAGGTTTCATTTCCCCCTGTTCTACAGACAGATCTGATTGACTTCCAGGTTAGGTGTTTTGGCTTCTTAGCCTCCTAGAATATAATTCCCTTTGTTCCTTTCAGAAAAGAATTCAAGTTTTGTTTGTTAGTGGTTGATTTCTGTCATTTCTATAGGTCATTTTCAATGAGAATATGCTATTTTCTTATGTTTCCTGGGTTTTATCTCCAAGCTTTTTCTTTCTTTGTAGACTTGCTTATTATTCTATCAACAGAATTTATATCAGAATTAATCTTGAAGGTTCCAAAGAAATCTCAAAGACAAGTGTGCACACATAGGGTGTTCTTGTAGATGACTTTATAAACAAATATTAGAGTTTTGACTGTAAGCCTAACAAGTAACCTTAAAAGTTAGTGAATTAAATGTGTTTAAAACACTTATAGGCTCAAGGCTTAATAAGTATGAAGATGTTATTTTTATGGTAGTATGAAGAAATAAACTTAATTCTGTCTCAGTAATGTTTTAAAGTTTAAGGTGATTCAGTACAGTTGAGTTAATTCTAATAAAGTGAATTCTTCAATTTCTGCATTCTTTTACTGCCAGAAAACAGCTCCCATCGGAAAGTTGTTAGGCTATAGTATTGCTTGAGAAATAAATAGTTGAGAAAAAGGAAGCCGCTTCCTAAATTAAAATAACGACAAGAAAAACTAGTAGCTAACTGACTAAAATAGCACAAGTCCAGTGGGAGTGTGCATGGCTGGGCAGATATGGGCTGCCCCGCCCCCCTCCCTCCCCCCGAACCTGGTAGCTTTGAGATGAGCTGTGGGCAGATGTCTGTCTCTGCACATGCTTCACTTCTTGGCTTGCTTCCTACATCTTTGACACTGTCAGACTCTGATTTTCTTTCTACTCACTCTAATGTTGCTGCTCTGTTGTTCTGGGTTCTCTGACCACCCCTGATCCACTCCACTTCTGTTAATATTTTATCTTTCACTTATCTTTTCCTCCACAAATTCACACTGATCCCACAGATGTCCACTTCTAGCTTAGCTGTGGAATAAGATCTTTCTCTTATAAACTGATTTTGTAGGCAGCCAAGTGGTATAGACTGATAAGCCTAGATCAACTTGCCATTTTATTGGAAAATGCTAGATTGATGGGAGCAAATGTGGTTCAGCTGGCTGAAAGGACGGAAGAGTCCGTATCTCCCCAGATGGTCATTTTCACTGCTTGGGTTATGATTCTGCCCTTCATAGAACCTCCTGGGATGGTTCAGAATACCCAACTTGTCTCAGGAGATAATGCTGCAGTTTGACAGTTCTGTGACTCCAGATCAGTGGTTGGCAAACTTTTTCTGTATAGGTCTAGATCATAGATAGTTTCAGCTTTGACAGTCTTAGAGTCTGTGTTGCAACTCCTCTGCTTTTATAGTTTGAAGCAGCCTTAGACAATATATAAAAAAATGGATGTGGCTGTGTTCCAATAAAACTTTATTTACAAAAAGAGGCAAGTGGCCAGATTTGGCCTGGGGTACTTAATTTGTAGGCCCCTGCTTTAGACTGACCATTTTCTCATGGAGATACTTTGCACTTACCCATGAAGGAAGGATAAGAAATGGGCAATAACCCATACACAGTTGAGAGCTGCTGTGAGATAAATTATGATGTAATGGTCTGTCACTAAGCCCAGTGAGAGACACAAAAGTCTCACTTGGGGAAAGAGTGCTAACTAGGCAATTCAGAAAATTCCTGTTACTGTTGAGATCCTGTCAGCCCAGTGGTTTTCAACACTGGCTGCGCATTAAAATCACCTGGGGAGCTTTTAAAAATCCTGATGCCCAGGCCATGCAGGAAACCAATTAAATCAGAATCTTTGGCAGTAGGAGCAGGCAGTAATTTTAAAAGCTCTCCGGTGATTGCAATGTGAGAACTGCTGTGCTGGCCTGTTATATCAGCCAGTAGTGAGCATTGTTCTGTCTCTTGGCCCAAGGCTTGCCCTAGAATGGCGCCCCTTCTTTGTCTTTTTAATGGAGTTGGGTGGTGCCCATCTGGAATAAATTTATAAGGAATTCCTGGGGGTAACTTCCTGCATCGACTCTGTAACATGCTCAGTTAGTTTTCCTGGGTCCCAGGAGGACTATTAGTAGCAACTCTAGGAAAACTACTGCAGCTGAGAGGTCTTGGGCCCATGTTCTGCAGCTCTCCCTTACCCAGCAATCCACTGCTGACAGCGTTGTGGATTCATGTACGAGTTAGGTTCTGATGGACTCTGCTTAGGGCTGAAGAAGCGGCAGTGAGGAAAGAGATTCATAAGCACAGTCTGAAATTATGGTATGGTGTTACGTCACATATGGGAGCTTACATTTCCAATCCCCTGCACCAACGCTTCTCAATTTTAGCTGCAAAAGGGTATCGCTTGTGGAACTTATAAACCCCCTGATACCCAGGCCACAGCTAAAGCCAGTTAAATCAGAATCTCTCGAGTAGGACTCTGTTAACAGTATTTTTAAAGAGCCTCCCAGGTGATTCTACTGTACAGCCACTGGAGTAGGATCTTGCTGCCACCAAAGGGTTGTCCAGGGCCTGGCAGCATCAGGCAGCATCTGAAGCTCATTTGGGAGCTTCTAAAATATGCAGACCCTTAGGCCCTGCCCTAGACCCGCTGAATCAAAATCTATGGTATAATAATAATAATCAAGGTGATTTCTGTCACATTAAAGTTTGAGAAGCTGGTGTAGGAGGCTGTAAATTTCTACTTTTAAATTGCTACCTTGTGTAGCCAGAGGTGAAAACCAATGACCTACACCCTTAGCTACCTGTTTGAGTGATGAAGTCATCGGGAATTTCTGAACTCTGATCCCCATACTGTTGCTCTGCAACTGAGTCCTTGAAAGGACTGCCCAAGAGTGTCGTCCTGTTGTGCAGAACCGGTGCATTTCTTCTGAAGAGGATCTGCCTCTCCCACACCCCGACTTAGGCCCAGCCACCCCTGCTTCCGTCCCTCTCCAAGCCTGTGGTCAGTTTTACACCAAGTCATTCTGTTCTACCCAGAAAGGGCTTTGGGGCAATGGGAAGCATGACCTGAGAAATGAGAAGCTTTTCAAGAACTAGTGCTTCTCCTTTAGGATGTTTGAAACCAGGACATAATTTGTTATAATCTAGACATAATTTTTATCTCTGGGAAAGTTACCTCACCTTGTTATAGCTGGATTTGAGTATATATATATATATCTCATGCAGCATTGAATGCTCTACAGATTAAGGCTTAATAAATGTGGTTTGCGATTTTCAGATGTTTTTTCTTTTAGTAAACAATTTGCATTCTCAACTCTGATTTGCAAGATACTGTAGTTCTACTTCAGACACGTTTTCCCATACTCTCCACCTCAGATTTTAGTATGTCTCAAATTAGGATGCATCTTACAATGGATATGAACATTTAATGTAGTTTTCCTTTCTCATGTGTGTAGAGAATCACAAATTTACCCACAGTCCACTTTAGCTCATTTATCTTTCATAAGTGATCTTACCTTCCTCATAAGCTCCCACTCCCTGGAGACTGGGAAAACGCCTTACATTTCAGCCAATAAGATTGGTAAACTGGTGTGATTCAGCACTGTAAACAGTCCCTTTTGGTAAATACTCAGTTTCTTTAGGTAAAATAATTAGAACCGTGTGGTTGAGGTGAGCGTGTTGCTTACGTGACCCCACGGGGGTGGGGGATGGGCCTCTGGATCCATGTGTAACATTTAGACAGTGCCTATTGCTGCAGAGTGGCTTGCCTGGGATGCTCTCTGAACTGGTGACATTTGAGGAGTGACCAGTCGCATGCATGGCCATCTTGTGGTCACCTCTGTATATTTCTGGATGTAGTCTACAGCTGATAAAGTTTGTGGACTGCTCTCTCTTGGCTTGGTTAGGGTCCATGGTTCTCCCAGGATGCCTTAGCCTCGCCTTGACCCTTGACAGAGCTTCAGACCCTTAAGTCCCAGCTAGATCCTCCATCATTTGTCTGGCATCATCTGTCCACCTTTCAGCCTCTGCTGCAGGATCCCCTCGCTCCTCACCATGGTGGGCTTGGGGAAGGCCCACCAGTCTTCAATACAGCCACATTTTGATTGTCCTTCAGGGTACCTAGGATGGTCTGGGTCTTATCCATGCCTCAGAGGAATCAAGAGTGGCTTAGAAAGCTAAGCTGCCCTTGCTCCTGCCTACTTACTGTGATGCCAAGGTTACACTGTGGCTGCCCCAAAGTCTGTGCAGGGCAGCTTGTGAAGCAGTTTTCTTCCAGAGTCCCAAAGATAAATGGAACCAAAGTCCCTCTGCTTTCACTGTTTCCCCTCAATCATGCTAGCATAGCTCCCCAGTCTGGGTACAGCTCAAAGAGGAGTTTTAAGGACATGTATCTTACTTGTCTTTCCTACCTGTTGGCTTCTTCCAGTAGTCTCTTGGGGCTAGGCAAGGAGAGCTGCCATACTTCTTTTTCCTATAGGACCAGATCTTTTTCATAAGACTCTATGATCTAGTCTATAAGATCTAGCTTTTGCCAAATGGGAGCTAAAAAATTTAGAAAATAATTTCCTGTTTCTCTAATGGCTTTCATAGCTATTTTTGATTAAGACCTCAGAAAGCCAGCTTTTAAACTCAAAGATGAACAATGATATCTTTTTTCTCTCTGCTCTCTCCTTCTCTGGGATAATAGGCCTCATGGCTCAGCCTTGGATTTGGAAGGTTCAATACTGACAAAATATTTTCCAAGCTTACATTCTGAAAAGGAGTGATTAAAAAATTAATGGTATGTGTTATAATTGATGGTGTTTTAGAATTGAGATGATAGTAATATCCTGATGTTTTGAAGATGGGACGTTAGGGCATTAAATATCAAGCACTGGCTAAGGGGATTCAAGATTTGTAACTGATATTTAATTTTTATTAAATAAAAAAAAAAGGAGCCAGCCCCGTGGCTGAGTGGTTAAGTTCAGGCACTCTGCTTCAGCGGCCCAGGGTTTCGCTGGTTCGGATCCTGGGCACGGACATGGTGCTGCTCGTTAGGCCATGCTGAGGTGGCGTCTCACATGCCACAGCTAGAAGGACCCACAACTAAAAGACACAACTAAGTACTGGGGGATTTGGGGAGAAAAAGAAAAAAAAAGATTTGCAACAGTTGTTAGCTCAGGTGCCAATCTTAAAAAAAAAAAATGAGGCAAAAATAGCTTTGCCAACTTGGAGGCAATCCTGACAAATGAGGTGGACGCAATCCAATCAATTTTAAACCAAGCATCAACATTTAAATCACTGATGGGCTGTATTCAAACTACATTTGCGTTGCTATAAAATCTTGACCATAGAGACCTACAAGTCAAATTTCCTGTGGTCTTTCTTGCTTAACATTTGTTATCTCTTATTTGTATGTGATGAGCAGATGATTATGTATATTTTTCCCTGGACATCTTCAATATAAAGGAGCTTTGTGTTAGAAGAGAATAGGTGTCAATCTGATGGTCTAAGGTAAACACAAAAAAAGGAATCTGGCAACACATAGTGGGAGCAAAGTAAAGATAAAGCTTCATAAGTTTGTGTTGGCAAAGCATATTGGCATAGTTTATTCAATTTTATGGTTGATAGGGTTATAAATGATTATTAAACAAAGCTGGAACACAGAATTAGGGTTCATAACCATATCCCACCATCACTCACTGCTAGACGTGGAACCCTGGGCTGGATTGACCAGGGGACTGTTTGAACATGCCTGAGCTACTACACGTGAGGTCAGCCATTCTTTATTTTGGGGCCGGCTCTGGCCTGATTGCATTTTTCACTTCTTATTTTGTTTCCTTCAAGCAGTCAATGATTATTGATGAAAAAGAATTGTCCTTTTGCCTTTTCTTGCTCAGCACTTCTTTGAATCAGTACTGTACTATAAACTATTGGTTATTGATTCACCAGAATGATTAATGTCTGATTTAGGTGTAAACAGCAGCATGAATATAATTTCTCCTTAGTTTGCTTAGTTCAATGTCTTGGTAGGTTTTCTCCTCATTCCTGCAAACATTTGTTTGTAGAGCAGGAGATGATATAATTAACATTACACTTTTTACTGAAGCCTAGTTTGTCTCTGAATCATTGCTCTGTATAAAACAAGCATCTTTTCTAGATAATAGTTACATTTGAAATGGCTAAAGCCACACATCCTAGGATGAATAGGTTCATGGTGGTGGGTTTCCTGATAAATAACTACCTCTAAATGTTGGGAGTGCCCAAAGTTCGACCCTGTAACTTTTCTAGCTATACTTTGTTTTTAGGAGGTCTCATCCGGTCTTATACTGGATGAAATACTGTTCAAATATCTTTGAAATTTTTAGTGAGACCAGCAAAATCATTGATATGTGAATAATTAAAATGAAAACATAATCTATAAGAAACCTATCTCCAGCCCTTACCTCTCTCAACTCTAGAATTATTTACTAGTCTCCAGTTGAGCAACTCTAATAGGCAAACTTAACAAGCCTAAAGCTCAACTCTTGATTCGCCTCCCTCCTCATTGTCTCCTTAAGTAAATCTTACTCCATACACCTAGCTGCTCAGGCTGTGTGCCATGGAGTCATCTTTGGTCCCCTATTTCTTTCATAATCCATATCTAATCTATCAGCAAACCCTGTGGACTCACTTCAGAATCACCAGAATTCTGTCGCTTCTCCGCGACGGCACCACTGCTCCCTGGAACAAGTCAGTGCGATTTCCGCTGGAGCTGTTGCAATGGCCTCCTAACTACTTTTCTTTCTTCCATACCTCATTCTTCTCCTTCAGTCCCTGCCCAATCCCCAGTCTATTCTCTCACAGCAGCCAGAATGATCCTTTTAAATTTTAGGTTAGATCAAATTACTTTCCTGTGCTAAAACCTTTAATATCTCCCAAGCATGAGAATAGAATTGAGAGTGTTGGTGGTGATTTACAAGGCCTGCATGATTTGGTGCCTAGACGCCAGCCTGACCTCATCTCTTATGCTCTCCCCTCACTCTGCAGTAGGTGCACTGGCCTTCCTGCTGCTCCTGGAACACACACACCAGTCAAGCTCTCATTTTGGAGCCTTTCCACTTGCTATTTCCTCTGTTTGGAATACTTCCCCCCGATATTCAAATGTCTTACTGCTCTCCTTCCTTAGAGTCCTTGTTACCTAATCAGAGCGCCTTTCTCTGATATCAAATCCTAGACTTTCCCCATCACTCATCTATTCCGTTACCCTTCTTCAAGTCATAGCACGTATCACTACCTGCTATTGTGTTATACAATTACTTATGAATTTGTTTATTCTCTGTCTCCCATCAGTAGAATGAGGCTCACTGCCGTATCCTGGTATAGTGCAGGTGTACCGTTAATATTTGTTGAATAAATGCATGGTGGAGTCCAAACTTGTTTTTGGGTGGTAAGTAGTTAAGTAAAAACTGGAAGAAACTAATATTTGATATTAGTCTCAGCATGTGGTCTTTCCCTAGTTGTGTTTATGTTCATGTTTTTTCCAAGAATAAGTGCCCTTCCTGGATTAGAACATTTAGCTACAGCTGTTTGTGTGTCTGACACATGAATCTCTTTGCTTTGTTATGCCATCTGCATGGGCCAGAGGGCTGGTGCAATTGGAGAGGGATCTACATGTGCTGTGTTATCATCCTCGATAGCTCCAAGTAATAGCTCTAGATAGCAGTGGTTGTTAATCTAACAAACAAATAAAACCCTAAATTATATTTAAAAAGATGATGGTTGTTTTATACTTTTTATGTCATTTGTGGTGAGGATTGTTATTGGCTGAATTGTGTCCCCCGCAAATTCATATGTTGAGGCCCTAGTCCTCAGTACCTCAGAATGTGACTGTCTTTGGTGGTAGGGTCTTTAAAGAGGTTATTGAGTCAAAATGGGGTCTTTAGGGCAGGCCCTAACCTAGTATAACTGTTGTCCTTATGAGAGGCGATTAGGACGTACAGAGACACAAGGTCTGCATGCACACAGAGAGAAGACCACGTCACAGCAAGAAGGTAACCCTCTGCAAGCCAATGAGAGGTTGCGGAAGAAACCAATCTTGCTGACACCTTGATCTTGGACTCTAGCCTCCAGAACTGTGAGAAAATAAATTTCTGTTGTTTAAGCCCCGACTCTGTGGTACTTTTTATGGCAGCCCTAATACAAGGATTAAAAAGTGAAAATCAGGGGGCCACCCCCGTGGCTTAGTGGTTACGTTCACACGCTCTGCTTCCGCAGACGAGGGTTTACAGGTTTGGATCCCGGGAGTGGACCTAGCACAGCTCATGCTGTGGGGGCATCCTACATAAAATAGACGAAGATGGGCACAGATGTTAGCTGAGGGCCAATTTCCTCACACACACACACACACACACACACACACACACACACTCACACACACTCACACAAAAGTGAAAATCAGGAATAAAAATAGTGTGTCTTCTGCTTTTATTTATAGTTTGAAAATGAACTAAGTAGCCTGTCTTTATTTTTTTTTGCCAAAAAAAGACCAAATATTAGTATATACGTAATTCTAGATCACTTTGAACTGATTAGACCCCAAATAAACTATATGAATGGAGACTTATTTATTCAGAATTTACAAAAATTTGCTTTTCCATAATACTAGTCGTGGGAAAAGACAGAATATCCTACATTAGAAATTCCTTTTGACTAAAACTGATTTGATTAAACCATGTTTGATTAAATATGCTATCACTAAACTTAGATTTTAATTTTGGCTCAGCTACCAGCTCTCTTTGTAACCTTGTACAAATCATTCCACATTGTGGCTCTTGGTTTAAGGTTTCTACAATCTAGAGTTTCATCCATCTTTTCATTAAGTCAACCACTATTTATTTATTACTTAGAGTATCCTGGTTCTGGGTTTTCAGGATAAGTCAAGCATGGCCCCTGCCATTACTGAGTTCATGGTAAAGCTGGGGAGGCAGTATGTTAACAGCTAATTACAAAACACTGTCATGAGTACTGTGAGAGGTACATACAAGGGGCTATGAGGGGAGGGAGTTGTTCCAGGTCAAGAATGCTAAACATTTCCCGTTCTGGGCCTAACAAGTAATTTGTGGTCAAACTCCACAGTGGAATGGAAGATGAGAGTGAAAATTTAGTCAGAAGTCAGATAATAAAGTGCCTCATAAACCATGCTTTAGACTATGTAAACCATGCTTTGGACTTTATCTTGTAGACAGCAGGGCGCCATTGGAAGGTTTTAAGCTGGTGCAAGTGTGTCAGATTTGCATTGTAGAGAGGGGCTCCACTGGAAGTGTGGGATGGGTGTGGAGACCAGAACTGATGCATATACTTTCCATAACAATCGAGTGGAGGACGGGGCTGAGATTGAGGCCCTGTTTTTGTGTCATGGAGAATGGCTTGGAGGGAACATAGGCTAGGGCAATAATCCAGAGAGCAGCTGTGAGAAGCAATGGCCGCGGGCTGGAAAGGAGGTGACAGAAACTGAAGCTTTTAAAAAGACAATTTAAAGAACCTAGAAAGGAGGTTGAGGGAGAGGAGTAGCCCAGATGACCTCTGGGTTTCTGCCTCAGGTTAGAGGTGTCAGTCCCAGAGGTGAGAATACAGGTGGAGGAGAGGCTGGTTGGTGGAAGAAGGCTTCCGCTTTGGGTGTGCTGTGTTCGAAGTGTCTGTTGCCTATTGAATTAACTCAAGTCTTTCCTCGGCTTTGAACATTTCTCATATTTAAGTTACAACGTACTTTCTAGCCTTATTTCTCACCCAGTTTCCTGTTTTTATCCTGCAGTCTGCCAAACTCGACATCTACTACTCTCAGACAAAAGTAATTTCCATCTCTGCCCTTTTGCACATGGTTTCCTTTACCTGGCTTGCTTTCCTCTCCATCTCTCCTGGCAGAAAACCATCTGTCCTTGAAGACTCTTCTCTGCAGCCCTGCTTAATCCTGACGAATGTTTGCAATCTCTGGAGCACTTCCTTTATACTTTTAAGTGTAAGCAGTTATCCTTCTCCCTGTTACATTGCCCCTAGTTGTGTAGCTCTCCTGTCCCCATACTGGAGCTTACTCATCTTTATTTTCTAAATGTCTAGGGTATTGTTTCGAACATAGTATGTGCTCAATAAATATTTATTGGCCTGAGATGAACTAAAAGAATATTGTAGTTGGTTTTGGGGGAGTGTTGAATGTTAATTGAGGGATATGCATGTGCTGGGTTTCCAACTCGTCAACCTACCCCAGTACTTTTGTTAACACACTAAAGTTTGTTTTTGGTAGGAAATAAGGAACAGTTGAAATTATCAGTGACTTAAAGAAAGGACCCCCTCTCCCCAAGACTAGATGATGCCTTTTACTTTAAAAGATCACTGATTTTACTTATCTATAAACAATTTTATTTTTCTATCCTTTTAATTTCTTTCAGAACTCTGAAATTTTCAGCTAATTAACATGGCCTAAATGTCTTGTATTTTATTTCACACATTAAAATCAACTCAAGGAAGCAAAAGTGGCCCCAAAGGCCCCTGAGCTGTTGGAGGAAGGTTAAAATTCAGTGTTTTAGCTCGTAAACAAGAAAAGAGATGGCTGTTAACATGGTCTTTTTATACTACAATGATAGTAGAATTAAAGAGAAATTAGAGTTAGACTGGGAAAGAACACGGTTGTAGAATATAAATGTGTTACCCAAATTGGCATAGGAAAAGACTTTCTACAAAGCGAGGGGCTGAGGTACTGAAGCGATTGTTGCACTGATGCAAAAATGAAAGTAAATCACAACCTCACATCCTGTTCTGCAATGCTCCTGTTGTGCACCAGCATTGCTCTGTATAATGACAGTCGAAGGCTTGGTTCATTAAGCATATCAGTTTAATTTTCAGTGTCTTTGGAGAATCTAGAGAAGCATACCTGAATTAGGAAAGATTAGAAAAATCCTTTTTTTGGTCCTCTAAATTTTAATGTATAAATATTACACACCATTATAAATACACCTTATTTTATGGGATTTTAAACATGAACAATAATAAAGTAGGGGATTTCTTTTTCCATATTACTTGAAGAATCTAATTTAGGACCATTTCAATGGGGAGCTCATTCCTATATCTATGATGAAGTTGTGTCTGTATCCTAGCACAGATTTACAGACTAAAGGAAAGTGAGCGAACGCAAGTTTGTTTTTTTTTTTCTCTTTTTTGGAAAGATTAGCACTGAGCTAACATCTGCCCCCTAGGTCCGCACCTGGGATCCAAACTGGCAAACCCTGGGCCACTGGAGCGGAACGTGCGGATTTAACCACGGCACCACTGGGCTGGCCCCAAACCCAAATTTTTTAAGGCTCTAGAGTTGAAGATTTTTCATGAAAGGTACCCCCCTAAGGTCTGAGAGACAGGGAACGGGGAGGATTGTGCATCAGTGACAAAAAGAAAGGTTAGCAAGGCATGGGCTTGGACCGTACATTAGAATCATCTTTGTTGTAAACTCCAAACAAAGTTTTTCTGTTCCTTATAAAAATATAACTGCTTTTTTATTTAAAAAGAAAATGAAGAAACAGGAATTGTCTTTACGGGATAATTTGAAAGCTAATTTTTATTGGTTGCCCATATCCCTTCAAGAGACAGGAGACTTTCAAATAACATATGCACTCCCAACCCTTGGTGACAATCATCTGCTATAGAGAATCGCAGTCACCGGTGGGAGTCGTTTAGATTCTGTAGGTGAATTGGAGTGAAAAAAAAGGGTTTAGCTTTCTTCCCCGCCGCCCCCCCACAGGATTACTGAGCCATATTTACTTTCTGAAATAAAATGAATCATTGAAAGTGTCACTTAACTTAGTTTAATCAACATTAGATAACTATGTTGGGGTATTTTAAAAGAAGACATAGGTACAAATGATTTATGAAAGTGAATAACTTGCAAGCTGCAATTGCATTTTTTTGATGAAAGCATAATGTTCTTATACAATGTTCTTTTCATATTTCTTACTTCTCTGGCATTTATTATAAGGAACAAAGCATTTCTGGAATGCTCATTTTAATTTCAAAGTTCAGGCTATTCTATGGGAAACATTTGGCGCGTGGAGGATCTGAACAACAGTAGAGGACTCTTCAGTGGGAAGCGTCATGAATTGTGGCACTTAAGATACATTCTGAAGGAACGTTTTAGACAGTGACGCTTATTCTTCGTTTTAAACCAAGGTTTGAAACTAGGTGCTATAATTTTTCTTAATGGGGACAAATACCTTTTAACTCTTGATATAAATTAAACTGACAATAGTGAGATGTTTGCCTTTTGGAGTATGTGAAAACCCATGTAATAAATCAAGCCTATTATTGACTACATAATACATGTTAAAGACATGCGGTCCTAATTTGGCTGGTTGTAAAGCATATAGAACGTGCTTTGTCAACTGACTTCATCACATTTAGCACAAGGGACGCCGAGAGCAAGATAAGGGTGAACCCAGAGAGAACACCTCTGACAAGGATCCCTTAACAGATTTTCTGTATCCATGTGGGGAATGGACTAGAAAATATACATTAAATGCAACCACTGTTTATGTCTCATAATGCATTTTATAAAACATTTTACATATTTAACCTTCACACAATCTTAGAGGATAATATGATTGTTCTCATTTTCCAAGACAGAAAACAAAGGCTTGCTGCAAGGCACTCCACTCTGGGCTGTGAACATGAGAATAAAGCAAATTAGAATAACGCAGAGGGTCTGTTGGATGGGGGAAGGGACTAGAAGGGCAGACAGAAATTATTTTCATCCACATTATTTCCCCCGCAGCTTGTAAGTTCTTTCTCAGTTCCTGGCTAAAAAACTGAGTCTGGACAACCAAATAAACAAATATTTAATGCTCCATAAACGATAAATAAGCAAAATCTCTAGGGGCTGCAGAGCAGGAAGGGTTATAAATAGTCTGTTGTCAAAGATGCGGTGCAGGATGGTCATAAGCCTCGGCTATTTGATGACATGCAGGAGTCTAGCTTTCAGTTCCACGTCTTCTACTTTAAATATTGCATACAAGTTTTTTATTTTCTTCCTCTACAGTGGGGATCTTCCAGCTTGGCTTATGAAATGTTAACGAAATTTTGTTATTGGCATCCAAGATTGAACTAAGACATAGATATTTTTCATAATGTAATTTAGGATGAGGTTTTGTTTCCAAATACAGATGCTTAATCTCTATCTCCAAATAATGCTCTTATCATGAGTTTATTCTTATTTTAAACAAATTTACAAAGGTAGTACATGCTCATTATTATTACATTCAGATAATTCAAAACACAGACACTGAACAGCCCCTCTTCAACTACCCCATTAATTAAGCCATTTTTATAATCAGTATTTATTGAACACCAACTTTGCACGTTTTTCTGGGTGCTGGAGAAAAAAACCACATTTCCTGCTTTCATGGAATTTACATTCTAGTGTTGGAAGCATGAGATAAACATATAAACAAATAAAGAATGTCAGGCTCTATAAGTGTTTTGAGGAAATATAAAGTGGAGTGAAGGGACAGAGTGGGAGAGGGTGAGGGTGGGGACGGGGCTGGTCAGGAGGGGCCTCTTGATAGGGACTTTGAGTGGGACCTGTTTGTTAGAGAGGCCGGCTGAGTTAGGGGAGAGTGTGGGAGTCAGGTAAGTGAGCTCACAAAGGGCCAGAATGGAGCGCCTAGGAAGGATTCGGATTTTGTCGCCCTGAGGTGGCCACTGTTTTATATGCTTCAGAGTGGTTCTGCTCCTTCCCCCACCAATATTAATAATCTTTATTCTCAGTCTAAATAGACTAATACTTATAGATTTAATTATAATTATTTTTGCCTCTTTTTTAATAGGTTGCCGGCTACAAAGTGATATAAATAATTATTTGAGATATATGTGTTTAAAATGTGTATTGCATTGTTCCGATAGTAAAACTTGACGAGGTTTAATCTCTATGGCCTTCCTTCCCTCCCTCTCTCCTTTCTCT
Source organism: Equus przewalskii (assembly GCF_037783145.1). NCBI lineage: Eukaryota > Metazoa > Chordata > Mammalia > Perissodactyla > Equidae > Equus > Equus przewalskii. The sequence continues at coordinate 56,262,358 of NC_091831.1, read as the reverse complement.
CTTCCTTTCCTCCTTCCCTCCATCCCTCCTTCCCTCCTTCCTTCCCTCCCTCCTTCCTTCCCATCTTCAGTTGGGAACTCTGTGGTGGCTAATAGTGGTGCTCTTGGGGCCTTGACTTGACTTTTGGACGTGTGCCAATAGTACTGGGAATGAATCATGTTACTATGAAATACCTCCTTTTGTGCCGGCCTATGATATCCCAGGACTGTGTCTCCTCACAATTTGTCTGATGAGTGACTTGTATTTCTTCAATTTCAGGTTACTACACTTGTAAATTGTCCCCAGAATCCTTCCAACAGGAAAAAAGGACGTTCAAAACGAGCCAGAGTTCTTCTAGCTTCTGTGGAGGAAGCAACTTGGAATTTATTAGACAAGGGAGAGAAGATCGCCCAGGAAGCCACAGTTTTAAAGGAAGAGCTTACTGCTGCACTTGAGGGAGTTCGCAAAGAAAGTGAGTACTCTAGTCCCGGTCAGGAGCAAACCACACATCCTTAGGGTGTTAGTTACTGAATTAGATTTGTGAGTGTTTTGTTTTTGTTGACTTGAGTTTATCAATCTTTTGTAGACCTCTGAGGAGCCAGCCGTGGGAGGCAGAGAGGCTCATTAGGCAGCTCCAAGGCTCAGAGTCCCACTCCTGGTTCTTCCCGTTAGCTGTTCAATCCCTCCAGGAAAGTGCTTCCTCTCGCCGCGCCATAACTTAGCCATAATAAACACAGACAAGTGTATCTTTTTTTGTCATAGAATATAATGAGAAATGACTAATGAAGCTGAAGACATCTTTTCCCATATACGAATAAATTATAAAATTCTTTGTAAATCAGTTGGAGATAGAAGTTTTAGACCTGACCACCTCAGAAGGACATTTATTATTTTTTGACTTTCTGGAGGTTTAGGTTTCCTAAACTTAAAAAAAAAAATGCTTTGCACAAACTATGCAGAACTCATGTTGCTGCTATGTTAATATTGCATAATAAAAGTGTATATTTCATCTTTAGACAGCTTTCCTTATAATAATACAATGGTTTTCTAATAAATGTAAGTCTCGTTTGCAGGCTATTTTTAGAAGAACTACTCAATATTCTTTTGTCAATGGAATGATTTTGTATATCAGCTTGTTGCAAGAAAGGATAAGAAAAGGATAAGAAAACTTAAATTTTCCTGTTCAGCTTTGTAAAAGAGACTTGCGGTGTTCAAATATTTCTCTCTCTCCATCCCCAACATAACTAAGAAAATCAGGAAATCTTTGCTAATTAAATAATTAAAATGAATATACTAGCCACGATAAACTTTAGGTCAAATACAGGAGAGTTACTTTTTAAATTTTTTATGTATTTTATAGGGGTTCTTCAGACAATATATGGAAATCATAATGCCCAAGATAATTTGGAATGAATTTGTCATTCCTCCCTGCTCCCTAGTGTCTCAGGCCCACTCTTTGTCTGTCTTCTTTGCCCTGGTACCATCACCCACTTACTCACCAAGTCAGCTTAGACTCTTGGTTCTCATTCTACCCTCTCTTCCAATTAATCTCTAAGTTCAACACGTCCTATCTCCTTTTGTCTCTCAGATCCTTCCCTCTTCTTCGTGACTAATCTTGTCTCTTGAGTTCAGGATTACTACATTAGACTTGTCCCATACCAAAGCCAAATTATCTTTGAAAAATGAAAATATACTCATCTTACTTCCCTGCTTAAAATCTGCTTTAGTAGCTTTTGAAGGATTAGAGGGATTATCTTTCTGGATTAAGCTCAAATTTTTAAACCTAGCTCCCATAGCATTTTATGATTTGTCTTCTACCATTCTCTCTTTTTTTTTCCTGATTCTGTCACCCCCTCCAACTTTCCTTCAAAAGAGAACTCGCAGTATCTTGAACGGTCCATGTTGCTGTGTGCCTCTGTGCCTCCATTACCAGCTATTTTCTTCACCTCGATTGCTTTTCCCATTCAGCTAGTTTTAACTCGGGCAGCAAAGCTCAGCCCAGGTCATCTTTTCCAGGAAGCATTTACTGACTCCTCAGTGCTCATTTAGATGCCCCTCTTCTGGGTCCCCACAGACTCTCAGTATCTCTCTTTCATAGGACTTACCACCCCATCCACCAAATACTGATTTACTTACTCAGTAAATCTAGACTCGTAATTCCTTGAAGGTGGCAAGTACCAGGCCTTATTTGCTTAGCAATGCCTGACACCTGATAAATGTTTGTTACATAAGTAAAAAAATTGAAGCATCATTTTATATTATATCATTTTATAATGCGTTTATGACAAATGATCTCTCATAATTATGGTTTCTTTTTGAGTCTTTAGTAAGAATATGAACCCTATTCTGGTATTGTTTCTCTCAGAAAATGTGATCTACTTGACAATGTGGTTTCCATAAACCATCTGGTAATAAATATGTAAGACATTGGTCATTCTTAGAAGGGAATGATAATTGCAGTAATTGTCATGAAATGGTATTTGCTTTTTTTTTTTTTTAAACTAAGTCCACATTTTTAGCTCAATAAGAGTAAATGATTTTAAAGAGAAGTTCTCAAAGAGAAGTCTGTTCGGATTCTAGGATTATGCAGTATGTTCTTCATTGTAGTCTATTATAATGTGTGAAATACGTATATGTGGCATATGCTATACACAACAAATACATTTGGTTAGAGATCGCCAAGTGCTTTATATTCTGATTCTTTTTGACAAACTGCCAAATTGAATTACTGCCACTTGAGTGTGGGAGAAAAGCAGTGAAATGGCAAATGGTTCTGGCATTTGGGGAATGGCCAATGCTTATCCTATGGATAGCAGAGATAATGACAGTGACAGTGCTGTTCCCAAAAACTTGGAAGGAATTTTACCTCAGTGGTGGAGCTGAAGTATCAGGAGAATGTATTCTGTTGCAAGCAACTCTGTATGATACTAGAAACAAATTTTAAATAATTTTCTGCTTTGGTTCTTCTTTTGTTTTTAAGGGCTTTGTCCAGTGGCATAATGTGAAGGATTAATGAAGAATAAATAATAAGTTTTAAGTATTTGGAAAAGTGAAAAAATATTGAAAGTAGAGGATATTTTCATTTATATGTTTATTGTCATTTTCAAGAAGAATTTTGAGACTACTTTAGAAAATTTCTTCTTCTAATAAAGACGTGGTGTAATTTATGTGGCTTTAAAACAGGATTCTGTTTTACTGCCTTTAGTTAGAAACTTGAAGTGATAAATAATGTGAGCATTTGGTTACCTAAAGAACTTGCGTGTGGAAATGGGACACGGTAGCACGAGGGGTGGAGGGTGAAAGGAAGGGTGTTATGTGGGTAGAACCGTAGAGATGCAGCCGAGGTGGTCCACAGAGGCATTATCTATGGTCACTCTTGATCTTTTAGCTTACCCCTATATTTACGTCTACACAATGGAAAAGTATTAAATCTAGTATTTTATTTAAATAGTTTTAGAATATTCACATAGCAATTACCTAGGGATTAACTAAGAGCTGTTTATAGAGTCTGGATTACATGTGTTGCCTATAGCATATATACTACCTTTGTATAGCCTCTACTCCCCTACAATCTATAGACATTGCTTCTAAGTCACACAATTGGTTATATTTAAGGTTTTTAAAAATGTTTTATTGAGAATAACTTATATACAGAAAAGTGCGTATGTTATTATGAACAACTCAATACGTTTTCACATAGTGAACACACTGATGTAACCCCCACTCAGATCAAGAAGTAGAACGTCACTGGAACCCTAGAAGCAGCCCTCATGTCTCCTGCCAGTTACTACTCCCTCACTTCAAAGGTAACCATTTTCCTGGCTGTTACATAGGTTAGTTTTTGCCTCTTTTTGAACTTTATGTAAGTGGGATCTTACAGTATGTTATCTCTTTAGTCTGACTTCTTTTGTTTGTGAGATCTCACCATGTAATATTTCATTCATTTCATTAATGATTAGAACATAATTTGTTTATCCATTCTACTGCTGATGGACATTTTAGTTGTCCCAGTTTTTGGCCTTAATGAACATTGCTGCTTTGTACATATTTCTGCATTATTTTCAGTGAATGAATGTAGACATTCCTGTTAGATTTATACCTAGGAATGAGATTGCTGGGTCATAGGTATACACTCAGCTTTAATAGACATTACCGAACCAAAGTTTTCCAAAGTGGATTTTCCAATTGACACACTTATCAGTAATGTATAAGAATTCCAGTTGCTCTACACTCTTACCAACTTGGTGTTAGCAAGTGTCAGTATTTTTAATTCAGATGATACAGTGGTATCCCACTGTAGTTTTTTTCCTTCTTCTCCCCAAAGCACCCCAGTACAGAGTTGTATATCCTAGGTGTGAGTACCTCTGGTTGTGTTATGTGGGACGCCGCCTCAGCATGGCCTGATGAGAGGTGCCATGTCTGTGCCCAGGATCTGAACCAGAGAAACCCTGGGCCACTGAAGTGGAGTGTGCAAACCTAGCCACTCGGCCATGGGGCTGGTCCCCCCGTTGTAGTTTTAATTTGTATTTCTCCGATGATTTTTTGTATGTTCTGCATAGAAGTCCTTTGTTAGTTGCAGATATTAAAAATATCTTCTCCTTTTTAATATATTAAACATTTTTGATACTCAGAAGTAGTTTTGATAAATTCTTGTTAATTATTTTATTCCTTTATGGATAGAGATTTTTCTGTTCTGTTAAAAGATATTCTCTTATGTTATCATCTAGAGGCTTTATTGTTTTACCTTTATAATCTATCTAGAAATACATTTTTATGAATGGTGTGAGTTGGGGGTCCTGATTCATTTTTTTAAAAATATGAGAATTCAATCGATCCAGTATCATATGGACACATATGGAGGTTTAATTGTTCCAGTACCATTTATTGAAAAAAAACTACTGTTTCTTTCGAAAGTCAGTTGACCATATCTGTGTGTGTACTTTGGAACTCTCTTCTGTTCCATTGATTCATATGTCTGTCCTCACACCAATAACACATTGTCTTGATTACTGTACCTCATAGGAAGTACTGAAATAAAAATTATTTTGATTTGGCTATTCTGAGGTCCCTTGCATTTCCAGAGAAATTTTGGAATCAGCTACTTGATTTTTACAAAAAAGCCTCCTTGGCTTTTGTTTGGGATTAAGTTGGCTCTACAGAACAATTTGTGCTGAAGTGACATTTTAATAGCAGTGCGTCTTTGATTCAAAAACATGTAATTCATTTTTTATGATGTTGTAAATAGTACTTTAAAATATTTTAATTTTAAGGCTGTCTTCAAATTCATATGTTTTTCTGCCTTCTTCAGTTTATTTTTAAGCCCATTCAGTGAACTTTTTACTTGTCACTATACATTCTTAGTTTTTGAATTTTCATTTGTTTTTTAAAAAGTTTCCACTTATACGGAAACAGAAATAGTTTTTATTTCTTTAATTTCCTTCCAAATTCTAATTCCCTGCTGAAATTTCCATCTTGCGATTATTTTTCTTGGACAACTCAGTTACAGTTAATTTCTGTATCTGACAAGTCCAATATGTGGCTCTCCCATAGGTGTGTTTCTGTTGTCTGTTTTTCCTTTTGGTTTTTAACATATATATATATTTTTTAGATTGGCACCTGGGCTAACAACTGTTGCCAATCTTCCATTTTTTTTAAAGATTGGCACCTGGGCTAACAACTGTTGCCACTTTTTTTTTTCCCCCTGCTTTATCTCCCCAAACCCACCCTGTACACAGTTGTATATCTTAGTTGCAGGTCCTTCTAGTTGTGGGATGTGGGACGCCGCCTCAACGTGGCCCGACCAGTGGTGCCATGTCTGCGCCCAGGATCCCAACCCTGGGCCGTCGGAGCGGAGCTCGCGAACTTAACCACTCGGCCACGGAGCCGGCCCCGTTTTTGGTTTTTAAAGCGTTTTATTTTGTTTCCTGGTATCTTAGATAAGTTTTGATTGGATGCTGGGCATTGTATATGAAAAATTATAGAATTAATTTTTAAAGGTTGGTCTATTTCTGGTTAGCTCTTACTCTTGGATGTAATACCTCAGAGCTCCCAAGTGAAAGTCTGGGATGTTTAATAGGACATTTCCTTCTAGGCAGGCTCAGAACTCCAATTTTATCTTCCCCATTTCCTGAAAGAGGGAAGAATTCTTTGCCTAGCTTCTTATTCTCTCAGCTGCCATATTCTTTTGGCTTCTCTCTTGTTCAATCTCTCTACCATCTGGTTTCTCATAATATTATACAAAAAGTCAACTCCAGGTAGTTTTTGGATCTAAATGTCAAAAGCGAAAACTGAAAAAAAATAAGGGTGAATATTTTTAAGGCTTTGGGTGTAGAACAGGATTTATTAAACATGAAATGAAAAGCTATAAAGAAAAGACTGATATATTTTATCAAAATTAAGAACTTTCTCATATCAAAAAAATTCTTAGAGAAAATGAAAAGACACACTTGGGGGAGATATTGGCATACATACCACAAAGAATTAATAAGAAGAACTTGCAAAGAACTCTCACAAATCAACAAGAAAAACGAAAGAAAAATGGGCATGCAAAGAACTTTATATAAGAATAAACACTAATAAAAATATAAAGATGTTCAACCTCACTAATGATCAGGAATGTGCAAATGAGATACCATTTTCTGCAATTCAGTTGGCAAAAATTAGAAAAGCCTGACATGAAAGAAAGACTTTGAAGCCACAGGATCTTTTATACATCGCTTGTTGGAGTGTAAATTGGTACAACTTTGAAAAACAGATTCGGTATGTCACTTTTGTTAAATGCCAAATTTCTATACATGTTTCTGGACTCAAATCAATTATGTTCTGGTGTTGTTGGTATGTAGAAATGCAATTGACTTTTTTAGATTGGTAGTTGTTGAGGTATTATCTCTGAAGTGAAAGCTTTGGATGATAGTTTTAAAAAGAAGGAAATATTTGAGACATGCAAACATAAATGGCCTGTTTCTTTGGGATCCCTTATAATGGTAAGACTATGGTACTTTATTTGGCTTATGTGAGAAACAAATTTTTCGAAAGTGGTGTGATACAATATAGGCATTTGCTGTCCGTACACAAAGTTGCAAAGAACAGAATTGTTGTAACAGAGATATATATACTTCCTATTCATAAACATTTAGGAATATATGCTGTTCTCAGTTCTCTACTTCTAGAGATGCTACTTTTTTCTAATATGTAGAAAGAAATATATATATATAGTGATACACGGTCTATTGTGGTGGCTGGGATAACTCCACTTTGAAGTTTTTAACATCATGAGTTGTCTTTCATAAAAAATTCTAGGGACAAATAGTAAACAAAGATATTATTTGGTTTTGCCCTTTGGAAAAAAAGATTAACTAATGATCTGGGTTTAGCAAAAGTCTTAAAGATTTGTCTGTCAAATTCAACGTTGCAGAGGAAAATGGTTGAGATTTACTTTAAATGTGACTTGATAGTACTATGAGATCCCCACGGAGGCTAGCTTCTCAATTTGCCAGGTTTTAGCTTTTGCCTTCAGCTAGTCAAAAAGCAAAATTTAGATGGAATTATAAAATTTAGATGGAATTATAGATTTGAATTACAACTGGAAAAAAAAAAAAGACTTTCTTTTGTGTTTTCTTCAGTGCCTTGATTAAATAAAAAGAATAGGACAAAAATTAAGTAGAATGTTAATAAGCCTGGTTAAGAGTTTGTTCTAATCTTAAATAAAATATGGAAGGATTGTGGAAAGGAAGTGATAAGTTAGTATTTCCCTGACGTGTCATTATGAGGGAGAGGAGAGGATTACAAAAGAAAGCAAATTTAGATTCTTTTCTTATGTCCTTTCTCTCTTCATTTGCAAACATTTATTAAGTAGCTAATATTTACCTATTTTGGTTAAATATTTGGTATCTGTATTTGATTTTGTTTTGGACCCTGGGAATATAGAAATAAATAATATATGCCCTAGGTACTTATAGTCTACTGGGAAAAATAAACATGTAAGCAGCTGTAATAATGTCTGATAAATGCCATTATAATGGTATGTCAAAAAGGCGGTGGAAGCACATATGAAGGAGCAATAAAATAGTGTTTTTGAACTTACTCCATTCCCCTTTATTTTCCCATTAAGTAGGGAAAGATGAATCTCTTCCATATGAGTACAGATAAGTACATATATAGTTTATAGAAAGATGTGGTTTATGCCTAGCCTGTCTTTTCTGAGAGACTTGCATTTCCTTCTCTTCTATTTTTAAAAATTTACGTATTTATTGAAGCATTTTTATGAGTTAGGCTCTGTTCTCTGTTCTACTCACAGAAGCGAACTAGTCAAACAAGGCTTGCCTTTATGGATTTGAACTGATATTTTAGGGTACACAGGTGGTAAACAAATAAACGGAAACTTGCTTTTAATTCTTCAAGGATATTAGATTCTTTTTCATTGGAATATTTAAAAATAATTTTAACAGTTTTCTCATGCAAATACTAACTGCTTTATCTTAATAATTACACATTTATAGATTCCTAGTAAAATGAAATAAACATGAGTGTGGGTACCTTAAGGTATAAAGGGGCAATTAATTTGAGATTTCAAGAGTGTTCAGAAAAAGACTAAGGTTCAACTTTTTTGTATACTGGCCAGACAAGCCAAGATGCATACACAGGTGGAGCACACCACTGCTCAACTCCCCATATACTTTGGTATGAATTATCTGGAGCTGGAATGTGCAGTCTGATACCAATAGTCTTGGCAGTTATGCCTAACAGAGCCAGCAACTGGAAACGTGTACCATAGGCTTCATGTTCATGTATGTCAAGTGGGAGAAGACTTGCAGATTTGTTGGAATCCTGCCCCTGCTAAAATACTTCCCCATCTATTTTTAATTGTGGGCCTCCATCAAGGCTACTATGAGCCAGTTGGAAAGCTAGGAAGATTAATGAAGAGCTTTCTGAATATATCAGGGGCTCTCTAACTATAGCTCTCCTTCCCAAATATGGGGCTATGGTATTTTATACTAAAAGAAATGCTATGCTATCTAGTCTATGAATGCAGGAGCCTCCCAATTGCACATTTGTAAAGCCTAGGCCAGTGGCAGCTGACAACTTGCCCCAGTTTGCATGGCTCATGGGTATTTCTAGCAGGGTAGGGGATGTGGCTAGTAGCTAGAAGACTGTCTCCCTTCCTGGTGAGAGGTCAACATTTGTATTAAAAATGTACACATTCCTCATGTGCATTATACATGTATTCAAGGTATTTTAAAAATTTATCCCTCTTTCTACATTTTCATAGTTCTTCATCTCCATAATTTGCAAGACCCTAGGTTTATAGATTTTTTTCTTAGGAGGAATTAGAAATCAAGACTTACTATCACCCATATTAGTCAGAGAAAATGATTACTTCTAAAAACAATTATTCCTGGAAAACGGTATCTTGGAAGTGCAATTAATCTCCCTATCAGAATACTTGGGTACTTACTTAAATAGCAAATGCCATTATAGAATTTCTAATATTGAATCTTTAAAATGTTACCTGTTGCCTCTCTCATTATTCAATGCATTTTTTTGGGGGAGGGTACATGGAAATAAATTGTATCCTAGGGAAAACAGAGATTTAAAAAGTTTACTGGTGTCCATTTTGGGTCATCTGTATTGAAAGATCTTATCTGTTGAAACTCAGCTGTGTCGAACATTTATTTACTAAAAAAAAAGATAGTAGTTCATTTTTAGTTAACCGTCCCTAAGTAACAGGTCAGCTCCATCCACTCTGTTCAACAGCATTGCAGTTAGGACTTAGATAAAATGTTTAGTATTTACCACCAATTACTCACAGGCTAAATATGGTTTCAAAGGCAACAGCTGCTGCCTCGTTATTTCCATCTATCGCTATATTGATGTTGTGTGTATTAAACTATTATATATCAAGAGTGTTCTTAGATAAGCGTAAAGTCACAAATACAATAATCTTTTCAACCAAGTACAGTGTGCTTCAGAGTTGCACTTCATTCTTCATTTGAAAGGGAATGATAAACTCTTGTTCTGACACGTTTTAACATGCATGCATGGTGTCTTGTAGCTGGCAGAATGTTTATGGAAACACTTCCATTGAAGACTGATGAGCTAATTAGCTACATTGCTTGTAAACTACTAATTGCTGGAAAACACTCAACATGGCATTCCTTAGCGTTCACTTGAAAAATCTGCAGCAGGCTTTTCTTAGAGTGCATTTGATATTCTCAGCAAACTCTTCAGTGTCACCCATCTTGAAGTGTTATGTGGGCAGTTGGGAAGTATTTAAAGTGTGTATGCAGCCATCTCAATTTCAGTCACTTGATAGGCTGGACCTATGACATATAGACAGACTGATTTGAGAAATAGCAGTTATGTCAATTTTGAAAGTAAGAGAAATTCTGTGAGGCACATACCATTTACTTTGATGTATAATTCAAAGACAAGAGCAAAGATTCAATGCATGTTAACAGATTGATTTGTAAGTGATGAGTCCTAGAAACTAAAATGGCCTGAAATCCTACTGGTAAAGAGTTGAAATCAAAGGTGCGATTCATGTATTAGTCATGGCTTTGCTGTCCTCCACGGCCAGAGAGATGGCGCCACTCTGTAACCATTTCATAAATGTGTGCAAAGATAGCGTTGGTGTAATGCTGACAAGTGATCTAAAGTTTATGCTCACAGAAGATAGGTCTGAACATGATTGTTTTGTCACATATTCTAGTGTTAAAGAGTGCATTCAGCTGTCAGCAATTTCTCAGGGTCAGGAATAAGAATCTTTAGAGTTCTTGACTCATTTCTTTCTTCAATTTCAAAGGAAGTGGACCTTTTTACTCTTTAAAACTAATCTTTCCAATCATTACCTAGATCCTAGCTCATCTCTTCTCCTCTCTTGAGATACTTTTATTCTACAATTATCTTTTCTTTCTCTAGACTATTCATTCATATTCCTTCTCACTGGTTCTTTCTTCACACATATTAGCTTGTCCCTGCTTGATAATTGGAAAACATTCGATAAAAAATTCCATTTCCTTTTAGTCTGCTCTCTTCTTAGACTCCTAATTCTATTTTATCTTATCTATTCTGCTTTGGCCTATTTATTGTTTAAGCCAATTACTTTTGCACAATCTTATTTCTCTTTAACTCCTCTGCGACATTTGTCATTTATTTGCTCACCTTGAAACTTTATCCCCTTCTCTTTTAGGACATTATACACTAAATTGTCCTATTACTTCTCCACACCTTCTTTCTCTTTTCCTTGTTGATGTATTCTTACACTCGTCTCCTGTGATTTTTCTTAAGCTTTAGTTTTGGTCCTCTCTGTCCTCTATTTTCTTTTTTCCTTGGGGAGCTTTTTCATTCCCAGGACTTTAAGTATAACTGCTTTGTTGACAACTTTTAGTTACCATATAAAGCTCCACTACCAAATTCTGTGTGCTTTTCAATCATTTTTCTACATTAATACATGGTTAATCATGCTCAACTCACTCCCACAAATAGTGGTCATTCTTGGGAATATTTGATGTTCAACACTGGTTGAAACTCTCCTCCCTTCTTCCCCAGTCAGAAGTGATACATGTGCTCCGCACCACTAATTTAACCATTTACTAGGTGATTCCACTTGACTATTTTGGTATCAACTTAAATCTATCGTGTATAAACTGAATTCATCATCATCTCTCACAAACTCTTTACAAACTTTATATCTCTAGCATCATCTGACTTGAACTCTCAGCACATTTGACACAGATGATTATTTTCTTCTTTCTAAAGTACTCTATTTCCTTGTGAAAGCCTCTTCAATAAATGGTGTTGGGAAAACTGGATAGTCACATGCAAAAGAATGAAAGTAGACCATTATCTTACACCATACACAAAAATTAACTCAAAATGGATTAGAGACTTGAATGTAAGACCTGAAACCATGAAAATTCTTGAATAAAACGTGGGCAGTACACTCTTCGACATTGGTCTCAGCAGCGTATTTTCAAGTACCATGTCTGACTGGGCAAGGGAAACAATAGAAAAAATAAACAAATGGGACTGCATCAAACTAAAAAGCTACTGCACAACAAAGGAAACCCTCAACAAAACGAAAAGACAACCTAACAATTGGGGGAAGATATTTGCAAACTATATATCTGATAAGGGGTTAATATCCAAAATATATAAAGAACTCATACATCTCAACAACAAAAAAACTAACAACCCAATTAAAAAATGGGCAAAAGATCTGAACAGACATTTTTCCAAAGAATATATACAAATGACCAACTGGCACATGAAAAGATGTTCAGGGGTCGGCCCGGTGGTGCAGCGGTTAAGTGCGCATGTTCCCCTTTGGCAGCCTGGGGTCCGCCAGTTTGGATCCTGGGTGCAGACATGGCGCTGCTCACCAAGCCATGCTGTGGCAGGCGTCCCACATATAAAGTAGGGGAAGATGGGCACGGATGTTAGCTCAGGGCTAGTCTTCCTCAGCAAAAAGAGGAGGATTTGCAGATGTTAGCTCAGGGCTGATCTTCCTCAAGGAAAAAAAAAAAGATGTTCAATATCACTAATTATTAAGGAAATGCAAATGAAAACTACAGTGAGCTATCACCTTACCCGCATCAGGATGGCTATAATTAACAAGGGAAGAAATAACAAATGTTGGAGAGGATGTGGAGAGAAGAGAACTCTCATGCACTGCTGGTGGGAGCGCAAACTGGTGCAGCCACTATGGAAAACAGTATGGAGTTTCCTCAGCAAATTAAGAATAGAAGTACCATACAATCCAGCTATTCCACTGCTGAGTATTTGTCCAAAGAACATGAAAACATGAGTGCATAAACATATATGCACCCCTATGTTCATTGTGGCATTATTCACAATAGCCAAGACTTGGAAGCAACGTAGGTGCCCACCAAGGGATGAATAAATAAAGAAGATGTGGTATATATACACAATGGAATACTACTCAGCCATAAAAAAGAAATCTTGCCATTTGTGATAACATGGATGGACCTTGAGGGTATTATGCTAAGCAAAATAAATCAGAGGAAGAAAGTCCAATACTGTATAATCTCATTTATAAATAGAAGATAAAAACAACAACAAACAAACACATAGAGACACAGATTGGATTGGTGGTTACCAGAGGGGATGGAGGGAGGGAGGATGATGAAAGGGGTGATTCACACATGTGTACGGTGATGGATGGTAACTAGTCTTTGGCTGGTGTATGTGATGTAATCTACACAGAAATTGAAATATAATGATGTACACCTGAAGTTTATATAATATTATAAACCTATATTACTTCAATAAAAAAAATAAAAAATAAAGTACTCTATTTCCTTGAATAATGGAGCACTATGCAGTCCTGACTTTTGCACCTTATCTCTTTGGCTACTTCCTCTCAATCTCTCTCTCTCTCTCTTTTTTATGAGGAACATTGACCCTGAGCTAACATCAGTTGCCAATCTTCCTCTTTTTGCTTGAGGAAGATTGCTGCTGAGCCAACATCTGTGCCAGTCTTCATCTATTTTATGTGGGATGCCACCAGCACGGCTTGATGAGCAGTCCTAGTCCTTGCCCTGGATCCAAACCTGTAAACCCTGGGCTGCCAAAGCAGAGAGTGCAAACTTCATCTCTCTGTCACCAGGCTGGCCCTTCAATCTCCTTTTTGATTCATCCTTTTTAAAATGGTCATCCAATGTTGGAACTCCTCAAAGCCTGATCATTGCATCATAGGATGCGTGGAAAGCAAAGTGAGAAATCAACTTGTAATGATGGATTGGAATAGACTTTGGAGGTCCTTGAGTGGCAAGATCAGGATGCTGGGGCACCAAAGGAAATTGGTTGGGTCAGACAGTGACAGGACTAGATCGGTGCTTTAGGAAGATTTATATGGCATTAGTATATAGAAGATAGATTACATCTCCACAGTGCCTCTCTAATATGAATGATGACAACAATAGCAACAATAATATTAGTATTTACATATCTTAATGAGATAATGCATATAAACTATTGATCACAGTATTGGACACAGACATTAATCCTCACTATAACCCTGTGCAGTAGCTGTTATTGTTATCTCTATTGTGCAGTTGACGAGACTTAATTCTAGAAAGAGAAAAACTTGCCTCGGTCACCCAGTTAGTTGGCAGAGTTGGGACTGCTTTTTACGATGCTATACTAGAGAAATATTTGTTGACTGTTTGGTAATTGTACATATGTATTTCCCTTTGTTCTTGCTGTCATTTACTATATAGGTATCACTCCAAGTGTCTTTGGAATTGCTTGAGAATAATGCTCTAGTACAGCCTTAAATTGTGCTCCTTCGAAAGCTAGTATTCCTGGAGATGTTAAGAGCTTTCCTGTGAGGAAAAGCAGTTACACAAAGTTATAGAACTCTGGATTAAAATTTTTAAGCAGGATTCTTTACCAGAGGATTTCTCAGTCAATGCTTTTAAAATGCTAAGTTGTATTGCAAATCTTCAAAAGGGGAATAGATTAGGAGGGGGAGAGCCAAGATGGCGCCGTGAGTAGTCCTCTTTGTCTCTCGCCCTTCGAGTCTACAATTATTTGGACACTTATCGCTTGACAAAGGATATCCAGACAGCATCTCAGGACGTCTGAGACACCCACGCGACTATACATCGGAAGGCGGATGGACTTTCCTCCGGGAGGATGTGGAAATAGGTGAAAACTCTCCGACCCCGACGGGCAGCCTAGTACCCGCAAGCGGCTTTCTTCCAACGGACGCCCCCAGAGGATCCACACACATCTAGGGCAGGAGCGAGAACACAACAGAGGAGCGACGGTGGAAACAGGTGACCAGAACCCTACCTAAACCCCCCGCAATTACTCCTAAACGCAGAGGGAAACTTTGGAGTTGCACACCTGAGCCCGCGGGGAGAGTCTCTCCCCGCCATTGGCAGGGAGACCCAGCCTGGTGCTCGGGGCGCCTGGAGGGTCCCAGAGAGAGACACGGAGGGCACGGAGGTCTCCCAGCTGCCGTTGCCCGCCCCGTGGGACTAGGGATTGCCGGAGATCTCGGAGAGGACCGGGGCTGGGGGAACTTTCAAAGGCCGGTTCGGCGACCCGGAGGGGAAGCGCCGGAGCTCCGCCAGGCAGCAGACAAAACTCTCTGTCTGCCGTTAGCAGAGGGGCCACGCTGAGCATTCACGGCTCTGGGAGAGGCCCGGAGAGAACCCCAGAGGGCGGGGCGACCCCCAGCTGCCGTTGCCCGCCCCGTGGGGCTAGGGATTGCCAGAGATCTCGGAGAGGACCGGGGCGGGGGAACTTTCAAAGGCCGGTTCGGCGACCCGGAGGGGAAGCGCCGGAGCTCCGCCAGGCAGCAGACAAAACTCTCTGTCTGCCATTAGCAGAGGGGCCACGCCCAGCATTCAGGGCTCCCGGCAGAGGCCCGGAGAGAAGCCCAGAGGGCGGGGCGACCCCCAGCTGCCGTTGCCCGCCCCGTGGGACTAGGGATTGCCGGAGATCTCGGAGAGGACCGGGGCTGGGGGAACGTTCAAAGGCCGGTTCGGCGACCCGGAGGGGAAGCGCTGGAGCTCCGCCTGGGCAGCAGACAAAACTCTCTGTGTGCCGTTAGCAGAGGGGCCACGCTGAGCATTCACGGCTCCGGGAGAGGCCCGGAGATAATCCCAGAGGGCAGGGCGACCCCCAGCTGCCGTTGCCCGCCCCGTGGGGCTAGGGATTGCCAGAGATTTCGGAGAGGATCAGAGAGGACTGGGGCGGGGGAACTTTCAAAGGCCGGTTCGGCGACCCGGAGGGGAAGCGCCGGAGCTCCGCCAGGCAGCAGACAAAACTCTCTGTCTGCCATTAGCAGAGGGGCCACGCCCAGCATTCAGGGCTCCCGGCAGAGGCCCGGAGAGAAGCCCAGAGGGCGGGGCGACCCCCAGCTGCCGTTGCCCGCCCCATGGGACTAGGGATTGCCGGAGATCTCGGAGAGGACCGGGGCTGGGGGAACTTTCAAAGGCCGGTTCGGCGACCCGGAGGGGAAGCGCTGGAGCTCCGCCCGGGCAGCAGACAAAACTCTCTGTGTGCCGTTAGCAGAGGGGCCACGCTGAGCATTCACGGCTCCGGGAGAGGCCCGGAGAGAATCCCAGAGGGCGGGGCGACCCCCAGCTGCCGTTGCCCACCCCGTGAGGCTAGGGATTGCCGGAGATCTCGGAGAGGACTGGGGCTGGAGAGAGTTCCAGAGACCCAGCTTAGTAGCCTAGGGGGAAACCCTACAGGCTCACAGCAGCCTTAGGGAAAGCCTCTGCACAGCACCAGTAGAAGGCACCCAGCCGCCAGCCACAAGGCTGGAAGACCCCAGGGCAAAAGCAGCATAGCTAGGTGTACTAACCACAGACTGTAGAAGATGCCAATAGCTCTCCTGCGACCCATAGAGGACAAGTGAGATTTGGTGGGTGCCGACAGCAACGGAGCGACAAATATAAGTGATCCCACCCCTGGCCGCTGGAAAAGCCCATAACACCGTTGCAGACCCCAAGGAGAGAGCGCATCTAGGTGGGCAACAACAGTAGGCACCTGCAGCCTGAAGCCCCCCTGTGACGGCCCCCACGGCAGAGGAGGGAATCCAAAGGGCCACTGTGGCTACGAAGAGGGGCCCAGGCCCAGTTAGCAACTACGGACAGGGTTCCTGGTTGGTGAAGTATAAACAGCTGCTCCCCCCACCGCAGCAGCTGAAACAAGTGAAAGGAGCAACTAAACTCTATCTCCATGCGGAGGCACAAATCAACATCATCAAGCAATATGAAAAAATACATTAAATCTCCAGAACAGAAAGAAAGTAACAAATACACAGAAAACAATCCCAAAGAAAATGAGATATATAACCTAAATGATGATGACTTCAAAACAGCCATCATTAGGATTCTCAATGAGTTAAGAGAGAATTCTGACCGACAACTCAACGAGTTCAGGAGCTATGTCACAAAAGAGTTTGATACGATAAAGAAGAACCAAACAGAAATATTGGAAATGAAGAACACAATAGAGGAGATTAAGAAAAATCTAGATGCTCTGAACAGTAGGGCCGATAATATGGAGGAAAGAATTAGCAATTTGGAAGATGGCAATATAGAATTGTTGCAGGCAGAGGAGGAGAGAGAAGCAAGACTTAAAAGAAATGAAGAAACTCTCCGAGAATTATCAGACACAATTAGGAGATGCAACGTAAGGATTATAGGTATACCAGAGGGAGAAGAGAAGGAGAAAGGGGCAGAAAACCTATTCAAAGAAATAATGGCTGAGAACTTCCCAAATCTGGTGAGGGAGATGGATCTTCAGGTGACAGAAGCCAATAGATCTCCAAACTTTATCAATGCAAGAAGACCAACTCCACGGCATATAGTAGTGAAGCTAGCAAAAGTCAACGACAAGGAGAAAATATTAAGGACAGCCAGGCAAAAGAAACTAACCTACAAAGGAACCCCCATCAGGCTATCAGCAGATTTCTCAGCAGAAACTTTACAGGCTAGAAGAGAGTGGAATGATATATTCAAAAATCTGAAGGACAAAAATCTACAGCCGAGAATTCTCTACCCAGCGAAAATATCCTTCAAATACGATGGAGAAATAAAAACTTTCCCAGATAAACAAAAATTAAGGGAGTTCATTGCCACAAAACCTCCTCTTCAGGAAATCCTCAGGAAAACCCTCATTCCTGAAAAATCCAAAAAAGGAAAGGGGCTACAAAACCAAGAGCAGAGGAGATAAGTAGAAGGACAACAACAGAGAGTAGCAGCTCTACATCAGAACAGATTAAACCATGGGACGAGAAACAAAGGAAACTGAAGAAAACCGGAAAACAAGACACAAAATGGTAGTGGTAGGCCCCCACGTCTCAATAATCACTCTAAATGTAAATGGATTGAACTCCCCAATCAAAAGACACAGAGTGGCAGGATGGATCAAAGAACAAGATCCAACAATATGCTGCCTCCAGGAAACACACCTCAGCCCCAAAGACAAACACAGACTCAGAGTGAAGGGATGGAGAGCAATACTCCAAGCTAATAATGAACAAAAGAAAGCAGGTGTCGCTATACTAATATCAGACAAGGTAGATTTCAAAACAAAACAGATAAAGAAAGATAAAGAGGGACAGTATATAATGATAAAAGGGACTCTCCACCAAGAAGACATAACACTTATAAATATATATGCACCCAACACAGGAGCACCAAAATTTGTAAAGCAACTCTTAATAGAACTAAAAGAAGACATCAACAACAATACAATAATAGTAGGGGACCTCAACACACCATTAACACCAATGGACAGAACATCCAGACAGAAAATCAACAAGGAAATAATAGAATTAAATGAAAAATTAGACCAGATGGACTTAATAGATATATATAGAACACTTCATCCAAAAACAGCAGGTTACACATTCTTCTCAAGTGCACATGGAACATTCTCAAGGATTGACCATATTTTGGGAACCAAAGCAAACATCAATAAATACAAGAGAGTTGAAATAATATCAAGCATCTTTTCTGATCATAACGCTATTAAACTAGAAATCAACTACAAGAAAAAAGCAGAGAAAGGTGCAAAAATGTGGAGACTAAACAACACGCTTCTCAACAAACAATGGATCATTGAAGAAATTAAAGAAGAAATCAAATATTATCTGGAGACAAATGAAAATGAGAACACGACATACCAAATCATTTGGGATGCAGCAAAAGCAGTCCTAAGAGGGAAATTCATCACAATACAGGCTCACCTCACTAAACAAGAAAAAGCTCACGTAAGCAACCTCAAACGACACCTAACAGAACTAGAAAAAGAAGAACAAACAAAGCCCAGAGTCAGTAGAAGGAGGGAAATAATAAAAATAAGAGCAGAAATAAACGATATTGAAACAAAAAAGACAATAGAAAGGATCAATGAAACAAAGAGTTGGTTCTTCGAAAGAATTAACAAAATGGACAAACCCCTAGCCAGACTCACCAAGAAAAGAAGAGAGAAATCGCAAATTAATAAAATCAGGAATGACAGAGGAGAAATCACAACAGATACCAATGAAATACAAGAGATCATAAGAGAATACTATGAAAAACTATATGCCAACAAATTGAACAACCTGGAAGAAATGGACAAATTCCTAGACTCCTACAATCTCCCCAAACTGAATCAGGAAGAAATAGAGATTCTGAATAGACCAATCACAAGTAAGGAAATAGAAACGGTAATCAAAAACCTCCCCAAAAACAAGAGTCCAGGACCAGACGGCTTCTCTGGAGAATTCTACCAAACATTCAAAGAAGACTTAATACCTATTCTCCTCAAACTGTTCCAGAAAATTGAGAAAGATGGAGAACTCCCTAACACATTCTATGAAGCCAACATCACTCTGATCCCCAAACCTGACAAGGACAACACAAAGAAGGAGAACTACAGGCCGATATCACTGATGAACATAGATGCAAAAATCCTCAACAAAATTTTGGCAAACCGATTACAGCAATACATCAAAAAGATTATACACCATGATCAAGTGGGATTTATACCAGGGACACAGGGATGGTTCAACATCCGCAAGTCAATCAACGTGATACACTACATCAACAAAATGAAAAACAAAAACCACATGATCATCTCAATAGATGCAGAGAAAGCATTCGACAAGATCCAACACCCATTTATGATAAAAACCCTCAGTAAAATGGGTATAGAAGGAAAGTACCTCAACATAATAAAGGCCATATATGATAGACCCACAGCCAACATCATACTCAATGGACAAAAGCTGAAAGCCATCCCTCTGAGGACAGGAACAAGACAAGGGTGCCCACTTTCAGCACTCCTATTCAGCATAGTACTGGAGGTGCTGGCCAGAGCAATTCGGCAGGAAAAAGAAATAAAAGGAATCCAAATAGGTAACGAAGAAGTAAAACTCTCGTTGTTTGCAGACGACATGATCTTATACATAGAAAACCCCAAAGAATCCACAGAAAAACTATTAGAAATAATCAACAACTACAGCAAAGTAGCAGGGTATAAAATTAACGTGCATAAATCAGTAGCATTTCTATACACTAACAATAAACTAACAGAAAAAGAACTCAAGAACTCTATCCCATTCACAATCGCAACGAAAAGAATAAAATACCTTGGGATAAACTTAACCAAGGAAGTGAAGGATCTATGCAATGAAAACTACAAGACTTTCTTGAAAGAAATAGGCGATGACATAAAGAGATGGAAAAACATTCCTTGTACATGGATTGGAAGAATAAACATAGTTAAAATGTCCATACTACCTAAAGCAATATACAGATTCAATGCTATCCCAATCAGAATCCCAAGAACATTCTTCACAGAAATTGAACAAACAATCCTAAAATTCATATGGGGGAACAAAAGACCGCGAATTGCTAAAGCAATCCTGAGCAAGAAAAACAAAGCCGGCGGAATCACAATCCCCGATTTCAAAACATACTACAAAGCTACAGTGATCAAAACAGCATGGTACTGGTACAAAAACAGGTCCACAGATCAATGGAACAGAATTGAAAGCCCAGAGATAAAACCACACATCTATGGACAGCTAATCTTCGACAAAGGAGCAGAGGGCCTACAATGGAGAAAAGAAAGTCTCTTCAACAAATGGTGCTGGGAAAACTGGACAGCCACATGCAAAAGATTGAAAATTGACCATTCTTTTTCACCACACACCAAAATAAACTCAAAATGGATCAAAGACCTAAAGATTAGGCCTGAGACAATAAGTCTTTTGGAAGAGAATATAGGCAGTACACTCTTTGACATCAGTTTCAAAAGAATCTTTTCGGACACTGCAACTCCTCAGTTGAGGGAAACAATAGAAAGAATAAACAAATGGGACTTCATCAGACTAAAGAGCTTCTTCAAGGCAAGGGAAAACAGAATTGAAACAAAAAAACAGCTCACTAATTGGGAAAAAATATTTACAAGCCACTTATCCGACAAAGGGTTAATCTCCATAATATACAAAGAACTCACACTGCTTAACAACAAAAAAACAAACAACCCGATCAAAAAATGGGCAGAGGACATGAACAGACATTTCTCAAAAGAAGATATGAATATGGCCAATAGACACATGAAAAGATGTTCATCATCGCTAATCATCAGGGAAATGCAAATCAAAACTACACTAAGATATCACCTTACCCCCGTTAGATTGGCAAAAACATCCAAAACCAAGAACGACAAATGTTGGAGAGGTTGTGGAGAAAGAGGAACCCTCATACACTGTTGGTGGGAATGCAAACTGGTACAGCCACTATGGAAAACAGTATGGAGATTTCTCAAAAAGTTAAAAATAGAAATACCCTATGACCCAGCCATCCCATTACTGGGTATCTATCCTAAGAACCTGATAACAGATATCTCAAGAGTCCGTTGCACCCCTATGTTCATCGCAGCATTATTTACAATAGCCAAGACGTGGAACCAGCCTACATGCCCAGAAACTGATGACTGGATAAAGAAGATGTGGTATATATACACAATGGAATACTACTCAGCCATAAAAAAAGACGAAATTGGCCCATTCACAACAACGTGGATGGACCTCGAGGGCATTATGTTAAGCGAAATAAGTCAGTCAGAGAAAGACGATCTCTATATGACTCCACTCATAGGTGGAAATTAGTATATTGAGAAGGAGATCTGATCGGTGGTTACCAGGGAAAAGGGGGGGTGGGGGGAGGGTACAAAGGGGGAAGTGGTGTACCCCCAACATGACTAACAAAAATGTACAACTGAAATCTCACAAGCTTGTAATCTATCATAACATTAATAAAAAAAAATATAAATAAACAAAAGGGGAATAGATTATAGTCTATACAGATAGTTTGGATTCCCTAAAAGCAGAACCTGAGATGGGGGTTCTTGTGTAAGTGTTTTACTGAAGGAGTCCTCTCAACTGAAGCCTATGAGGGGTAAAGGAAGCAGCTGGGCAGGGAAGAAGCTGAGCAAAGCTGAGCTAAAGCTGCGCTGTACAGTATGGCAAACACTAGCCACATGTAGCCACTGAACACTTGAAATGTGGGGAGTGTGACTGAGGACCTGAATTTTTAATTTTATTTAATTAAAATTTAAATTTCAAAAGTGGGTACTTGATTCAGTTATTAGAAAACTTTAAAATTTGGGTATGTAAATCTACTTTTTCAACTGTAAATTTTATGAAATCTAAATATAGACCCAGTACTGATGAAAATTTCACATCTGAATTGAGATATTTTGTAAGAGTAAAATACATAGTGAATTTCAAAGACTTAGTATGAAAAAATGTAAAATATCTCATTAATAATTTTTATATTGATTGCATATTGAAATGACATATCTTGAATACACTAGGAGAACAACATATAGTTTAAAAACTCATTTTTCTATTTCTCTTTACATTTTTAAAGTTTAATTTTTTTTACTATTTACCTTTAAAAAATGTTTCTTAGTGTTTAAACTTTTAAAAATATGGCTACCAAAATATTTTAAATTGTATTGTGGCTCACATTAGTTTTCTATTGGACAGTGCTGAGCTAAAGCTTCTCCCTGCCTGATCCCACAGGCACTTCTGGAGAATGAGTGGCACTGGAGTTGTCTGCCCTTTAGGCAAGGAAGCCAGTCTTTTGTGTCCCAGGGTCAGTTACTCACTGTCTGGTGGCCACTCTTACTTCCATTTACCCTCCTCAAGGCATAACTTCCAGGCATAATGTAGTTTTGAATACATTAGAGATTCTGTCATAAACTTGACTACAGGTCTGCTATGTGCTATATTGGATTTGATTGAAGACAACTATACAGTTAGCAAGTCTTAAAGGATGGAAGTCACCATACTCCAATGTTTTTTTCATGTAACATTTTATTGCTTAGCTGTCTGTCTTTCTTGGGCAGTTAAGCATGAATCTCATCACACAGATATGGCAACATTTTGCATACCTGCATCGATGCTTGTTTCTGAGATACTTAGATGCTAGACAACTATCAGTAATTTTGATTTCTCTTGAAAGAGTCTTCTGACTTTTGTGTCCAAAAGAACATTATGCTTAAAAGCTATGCTACTCTTTTATGCCTTTTGGATCAGTGTGATTGTCATGAAGTCATTAGGAGTTGGTGTACAGACGGTGATGGGTTTGGGATAGAATCAATTCATTGGTATTCAAGGAAAGGGAAAAAGCTCAGCAAAAAAATAATTCTCAGAGCCAGAGATAAAATTCCTTTGTTTCTTATCCCAGTTTGTAAGCATGCAATCTGGACAGAAAAGAAAGCAAGTTTAAGCCTTGCCTGGAGAAGGACAGCTGATAAGGCTTGGGGTACGTGAAAGAGACAGCATTCCACAGTTTCTGTCTTCTCTTTTCACCCTCTTGAGATCAGACTATGAGATGGAGAATAGTTGCATCCTCCTTATTTTCTGTAAAGTGATAGGATTGGATAGATAATTCCATGAAATATCTCAGAACTCTTAAAAAATCATTTCAGAAACTGAAAAGAAAAATAAAACATTGGCATGTGAAATGAAGAAAGGATGTTAGATTATAGACTAAAGAAAATCAAATATTGGATAAGAAATTCTCATGGCAGATTTTTGTTTGTTTTTTGTTGACTACTTAATGTATTAGCCAAACTAAATACACATTGTACTCTGTATCAAATACTTAGGATTTCATTAAAAAATGAAAAATGTTAAGAAAATGAAAAAAGTTCTGATCCCTGACTTCAACGAACTTAAGTAATGAAACTAACTGATTCTGGGACACAAAATGTTGGCTCCTGTGCCACTCATTCTCCAGAGTCCCTGTAGGATCAGGCAGAGATAGACTTTAGTTCCTCACTCTGCAATAGAAAACTGACGTGAGCCACATAGACCATTTACTATAGTTTGGTAGTCACATTTTCTAAAGAAAATTTTAGAAAATTAAATGAAAATAATTATAGGAGATGAACAAGTTCAAGATGTTACAGTACATTTAAATATGAAAGGGTTAAGAGAGCACATAATGGAGGTAGAACGGTCAGGACGAGGAGGTTTAATTGGTAGTTGTTTCAGAGAAGTTGAACTTTGATTCGGATCTATAACAGTTTTAGAGAAAAATATGTACATCATAAAAAATCAAATAATGAAGAAGAGTTTGTGATGGAAAACAACAGTCTTCTGTCCTGCTCCTTGCTACCTTCAGTCCCACACTCCAGAGGAAACCCTTCACTTCCTGTCCCCTGCCCTGGAGGAAGCCTTTTTGATTTTAGATCTTCTGGTGGTTATTCCATAACTTTAAGTTATATGCTTATAACTCTTTTCCTTTACTTATCTACTTAAGACATTACCCATGTACTCTCTTTTATGAAATATGAAAATTTTGTTCATCTCTACTACCTCTTTACCCCCACCCTTTCTTCCTTCCAATTTTTGATAGTTTGATATTATTTTTAGTTTTACTATTACCCTCCTGTTTCATATTCCATAACCTCTAGTTAGTCTCCTGACTCTCCTTTGTGTATGGTAAGAATAGCAGCACACAATTCATTCCTCTGTCCTTATTTCTACCTTCTGTCACTTCTAACTTTACTCTTACATTGTCAAGGTTTTAATATTTTAATTCTGATATTCAACCATAACCAAGACATTTGCATTTGTTCATTAGTTGATAGTAAAGTTGAAAACCAATGCACAATGTTAATATTATTGTGCCTTCATACATTTTATTCACTACATGATAAAGTAGTAGTATGCTAAAATTGTATCTCCTTCTCTAAGGGTCCAATGTCACAACCCTGGGGCCAATCAAAGAGGAATGATTCCATGATCAAGGTCAAATCGATTTTTTTCCCATTGCTTAAAATTCTGCTACCAATTGGTCTAGTTCCTACTTGGACTATGTGTCTCTTGTATTTATGTTCTGTTTTCTCTGGAGATTATGAATCTCTTTACCACCTTCTAAAATTTAGCTTCTCTTTCAATCTTAATAGTTGTTTCATGGAGTCTTTCTTTTTGTTTTTTTCCCACAGAGATACCTCTTCTGAAACCCTATGTCTTCATTTCAATGATATATCAACTTGGTTATCATCTCTAGACATCTCTGGGTTAAGCACACCATGGTCTTTATTCCACATATTTGTTTTTCTGGCATTCTCTCTCTTTCTTGACCTGAAACAGCTGTGAACCTCTCTCTGTATGTCAGAATAAGGAGGGCTTTCCTCTGGAGTCCAAGAACACACTAGATGCTTCAGCTTTCCCCATATGATTTCCTCAATTTCTCTGGATAAAAAAGCCCGCCTCTTTATGACTTGTAGCTAACTGCCAGGCTGCCTGCTGCTTTGCAAACAATAATAGAGAAAGGGCAAGGGGCACAGCATTTCGTATACAGGAATTCAATTACTCACCCTGGTTTTCAGACCAGTGCTCGTTTCTGCCCTGTATCATACCTCCAGGCCAAAGCCTCCTTGGATTCCAATGGGTAGAATGACTCCACATCCTTTACAGACGCCTCATGGCAATTCTAGACTGTAGCTTTCTCTTCTTGTTTTCATCTGTCAACACCCTTCCATCAGCTTTCCATCTTCCAGAAGGCTCTCAACTGCTGTTGCCTCCCCTGAACAATCTTGTTATGGTTTTATTCCTTTTTTGTACTTTTCTATTTTCATCTCAGTGAGGTCTGGGGAAAGACCTGGTTAAGTAAGAATGCTCAGGGTACTGTCTTGAGAGGAATGATAGACCTGATGGACTTTCCAGTGGAGGGAATGGTCTGAGCAAATGCAAGTTCATAGGGTTAACAGGAATATGGTAAATAGTTTACCTGGGACAGAGAATGAATTAAGTGAAACTAAATAATTTAAGACTTGTTGATTCAGAGTTGAACACACCTTGAAACAGAAAAGATTGCATTTGATATCGTAGAAATTAGGGAACAATTGTAAGTTCTTAAGCAGTTGAATGTTGTTATGAAGACAGTTTAACAGGTTAGGTTTAATTATTAAAAGCATTAAACTTCTGAAGGCTATTTTCTGGACAGGTTTCTATAAAAAATGAACATGTCTTTACTTTTACATTTCCGGTTTAATTTCAAGCATTGAGGTTGAGAGTCATTTGACCTAAGTAAATAGATGAATAAAGTATCTAGGAATTCACCTGTTTTAAATAGTCCCATGTGACAAATAATGAGAGGAGGCAATATTGTGCGGTGGTGGAGATCTTCTCCTACTTCCTCTGCTATAATTGTTTTATTAAATCTAAAGCTTTTAGTTCCATGAATGACACATGGTAAGCTCTCAGTAATTAGTAATTTTAATCATAGTGCTGTCTTATATACATATAGCTTCCTGCTTTTCAAAACACTGACATATATCAGTGACATGATCTTTATCAATGGCATGATCTTTATAACAATCTCTGTGAGGAAATAGGATAGATTTTAACATCCTAATTTTATGAGTGAAAAAGCTGAGAAAGAGAGGGAGAGAGGGAGGGAGGGAGAAATATGTCAAATATCACGCAATTCTTTAGTTTAATTGTTTTAAAGTTAACAGTTTTGATAGATGCTGGGGATTGATTCTTCTGACCTATTCCAGCTCCTTTCTAGTACTGAAGGGGTTGGAAAAATAAAAACTATATTTCCCAGGCTCTCTTGCAGCTGGGAATGTGGCCCATGCTCTGCCAAAAGTATGCATACTAGTGAGACTTGGAGGGACAAAGTCAGCAACGTGAGAGGGGCCACACGTGGAGAAACAGGCTTTTCTTGCAGTCTAGTGGCGGAAGCATTTCATTCTTTTGGGGCAGCCCTGACAGAAGTTCTCAAGTCTGGCTCCTAGTATCACAGGTATTGAGTGACAGGTGGTGGCAGTAGTGGGGTCTCCACTG
Organism: Equus przewalskii; assembly: GCF_037783145.1. Classification (NCBI taxonomy): domain Eukaryota; kingdom Metazoa; phylum Chordata; class Mammalia; order Perissodactyla; family Equidae; genus Equus; species Equus przewalskii. Next base: position 56,235,525 of record NC_091831.1, on the reverse strand, counting down.
AAATAGAACTGTGGTGATATTGAAAGTTTTCCTGGCTGATGTTGCTCCTGCCTGAGTAGCATTCAAACCTGGCTTTTCTGAGTCTCACGGAAATTCTGTAAATAAACGAATAACCCAGAACAAATTCCTCTCCCTTTAAATTAGCCAGAGTGGATTCTGTTATCTGCAACTATGGTTCCTGTCAGATACATATGCCAAGACCAGACTTGTCTCTTAGGAGTGTACTCACATTAACCACGATCATGAAGCGAAGATGTAAAATCAGAAGCGTTTTAAATTGTAATGAAAAATAGTTACTATGCAGAACAAAATATGCCCACACAACCAGTATGTTTTCTCATTGTAGACAAACCAGTATTGGAAACATAAATAATAACCAGAAGATTGTTTGGTGAGCATGGAAATAGAACAAAGGAAGCTGGATGAATTGAATATTTAATAGTATGAAGTTAAAAATCATCAGGTTAATCTATCATTTTGATAGAGATAATCTTATCAATGGGGTTATAGCATTTAAGGTTTATAGTATAAAATTCTTAGTCTGTTGGAGAATGTTTGGGTGGATATCACAAACTTTTGTGGTTTTCCTTTTTCTGTGGTTGACACAATCCCTTTTTGATTAACAATACTTTACTTTAGACATGCTAATACTTTTAATCAATTTGTAGTCGAGGCTAACCACTGTCTGCAGCCTGGGATCTGTTGTGTTTCTTAAGATGACTGGTCATGTGGCCTTAGCAACATAGTTCATCACTATCATGTTCTTGGATGTGAGAAGAAAATTCCTTCCTTTTTTTGGGTAAATCTCTCCTCCAATCCATTGTGTATATGATGACTACAGAGTTTAATTCCCAGAGGATAATTTTCTTTCCCATTTTTTCAAGTGCCATTTTTTAAAATACTGCTGCTAAGTAGAAAGTAGGTCTCTTAACATCCAGACTACTATTATTTCGCTTACATCGCCGTGAGGTTCTTTGGACTAGAGACTCTCTGAGTTAATTAATAGTAATATTTTAAGAGGATTGTAAAATGTTCAGGTTTAACTGGTCACCCAAGGTGTTCCTCCAGAATCAGAGCTTATTAACTCATTTCTAACAAAAGAAGTATTGAGAGGCTGGATTGACTTCAAAATATCAGTGATATTATTCCACTGAGTATGTATAAACCTAGGTATAGTGAATGAAATTTCCCACATAATAAAATATGACGAAATATAAATCTAAGGTGTTTAGTTACAAAGGATTTTAGGAGCTAGAGCCTCTGAGAGCCTGAGTAGTCATTATGAGAGGAGGGAGTTACTGAACTTAGTTAAAGAGTGTGTTATTTACAGTAAAACTATTTTTACCACGTGCGTATGCGAGCGCGCACGCACACACAAACTGTAATCATGGTTATATGACAAAACCAAGAGGCACCCTAGTATCCCCAAATCAGTGAGAACTTAACATCATGGAACAAGAGAAGTTTCTGGCCAGGAAGGGGAATGAATGCTAAAGGAAGTGGGGTTAAAAAAGGGTGAGAGAAAGAAAATTTTAAATGAAGACTTCACTTAAAAATAATACTACATGAAAATTGCAATCATCCTTCTAAATTGATTCATGGATTTGGCCAGTCCTGGTCTAACTAATAACAACAGCGAGAAGAAACTACAAGAAAATTATGAAATTAGGAATGATTATGCTTAAATATGCATGGACCTCTAACATTGAATGAATCTTTGAATTGCTAGGTTGTATTCTTGAATGTTTGTACTTATGCTTTTCTCTGTGTGAGCATGTTATACCAGATCATATATGCTTCTTCCTGCTTTTTTTGCTTGTTGATGCTAGAGGCTCTTAATGAGATTTGTTATTTTATCTTCCTCACCAGATATTCACAGCCTATAGGGATAATCCAAAAGAAGGAATTAACAACTTTTTTCCCCTACTGGTTTCACCCTTTCCCCGCTGCATTCCAGAAGTTTTCATTGCTCCCTTTTTTTGCCCAATATTTTTTACCTCTCCTTTGTTCCTGAACCTATGGTATTTATCTAGTTCCGTAAATATCGATTTCAACCATCCCGGGAGGGAGGCCTTTGGAACTGAGAGTCACTATTGATGGTCTGCTGTCTGTGGACAGTTGAACCCCTAAAATTGTGTGGCTGACAGCAAGGGCTTCATGATCGACCGAGACAGGAAAGTTTGCTGAAGCTCCACAGTTAAAAAATTGTTCTGGAAGTTTTGTGGGAATTGCTTTGATTTTGACATGATAAATCTTCAAAAAAAGATACGAAATATTAATAAGACAGTGAGAACACTTTTGCCTTTTAAGAACTACGTATTTATCTCGTACTTTTCTCTAGGGACTAAAGGCTTTCACTTGTTTTCCTTATTTAAGTGTTTTCAAAATTTCTGTGTTTGCACAATAAGGAAATTAATATTGAAAATTTTTGTGACTTGCTCAGGATTTCATAGAAAGTTAGTGAACAAGTCAGGCGAGCTGGCTGTTGACCCTGCAGTGTAGTTCTTTACTATCATGGTTTGGAGGTGAGAAGAAAATTCATAACTCCTTTTGGTATTATAATGGGGGCATCTTTGGAGCTGGCTGAACTTTCTTTAGGGAACCATTTAAATGAGGCATATGGAAAATTCCTGAGATGCTAAAATTATTAGATATATAAATACTGGAGCTGAAAGAATGCTGGGGCAAATTTTATACTTCTAAGGGATAAATCAGTCTTTATGTTGTCTGAGATTTTCAGGCTAAGTCCGTACATTTACCTTAAGATATGAAAGCCAACTAAAGATTTTATGAAAAGCAATTGGCTTTTTAGAGCCACATTCATGTACATCAAAATGGAGACACTCATTAGTTCTACGAACTTTGTTGTTTTGGGGGAGTACTTGAGTTTGTTTTTTTTAAAAGAGATTATAAATGTATATTAGTACTTTTATCTCAGATGAAGTGTTAGCAAACATTTTCTGTAAAGGGTCAGGGAGTAAATATTCTAGGCTTTGTGGGTCATATGCTGTATATCGCAACTACTCAGCTCCTTTGTTGAAGTGGGAAGGCAGCCGTAGAAATACACAGGCAATAAACAGAAAGCATGGCTATGTTCTTATAAAACTACATATTTACGTACTCTGAAATTTGGATTTCGTATAATTTTCTTGAAATATTAGTATTGAAATATTATTCTTCTTTTGATCCCCCCCCATTTAAGAATGTAAAAGCTATTCTTGCCTTGTGGGTTGTACATAAACAAGGCGGGCTGTGTTTGGCCTATTTCCCATAGTTTTCCCACTTGGTCTTAGAGAAAAGAACTGACAATCCAAGGAGTTCCAAAACGCTTTCACCTGTTACTTGTTAAGAATCAAGTTTCTTAGACTAAATTTATCATTGGTGGGGAAAGTAAAATGAAAAGATAATTAAAGCTGCTGTTGGTTTTTGTGCAAAAGAGAACTAATTTTTACAGCTCAAGTTTTGTGTTTTAGCTACCTAGGGGACTTTCTAGCATTTCCAGGGATTTCTGAGGGAGGTATGTTCTGCTCAGGTTTTGCTGCAGTGTTGTAAACCAGAGTTTTCAGCATCTTTTCCCCCCAAGTCTTTTGATGATCTTGATATTCCCCTCGTGGAGAGAAGTTATTTGCAGTGTAAATACTTCTTTTCCGCTAATTCATGATAATAATTATTCACCGTACATAACAGTTGTTATAGTGACAGTTTCCAATACGCATTCATAGACATTCAGTCTCTTTTTCTTTTATCTCCTGTATAGGTAAGCTTTCAGTCCCTTGCTTTTGACCACTAAAAAAAGTGCCTATCTTTAACAATAAAAAAGATAACCTCTACAAAGGGCTTTGCTAAAGCCCTTGTACATTTTAAATTTAGCTTTAATAATTTGGATTATATTTTTCATAGAAAATCTTTTCATGTGCTTATCGGCCATTTATATTTCTTCTTTGGAGAAATGTCTATTTAGAGCCTTTCTCTATTTAAAAAGTTGGATTATTTGTCAATTTATTATTGATTTGTAAGAATTTTTTTATAGATTCTGGATATGTCTGTTATTGGATGTATGAGTTACCAGTATTTTCTCCCATTTTGTGGGTTGTCTTTTCACTTTCTTGATGCTGTCTTTTGAAGTCCAAAAGTTAAAGAAAATTGTAAAACCACTTTATTGAGGTATTAATGACATACAAAAAACGGTGATATTTAATGTACACAACTTGATGTGTTTGAAGATACTGTCATCACGATCAATGCCATAAACTTATCCCTCACTCCCAAAAGCTTCCTTCCCCTGCCCTTTTTTGTTTTTTGTTGTTTCCCTTTTGTGATAAGGGAACTTAACATAAGATCTACCGTCTTAGCAAAATTTTAAGTATACAATATAGCATTGTTAATCATCAGCCTATGTTGTGCAGTAGATCCCCGGAACTTTTCTATCTTGCACAACTGAAACTTTGTACCCTTTAGCGGACATCTGCCATTTACCCCCTTCCCCCCAGCCCCCAGAAACCACCATTCTATTCTCTGTTTCTATAAGTTTGATTATTTAGTTTCCACATGTAAGCGACATCATGCAATATTTGTCTTCCTATGTCTGGCTTATTTCACTTAGCATAATGTCCTCAAGGTCCATCCATGTTGTTGCAAATGGCAGGATTTTCTTCTTTTTAAAGACTGAATAATATTCCATTGTTACGTATATACGGTGGTCTCCCCTTATGTATGGTTTCGTTTTCTGTGGTTTCAGTTACCTGCAGTCAAGCATGCTCTGAAAATATTAAGTGGAATATTTTAGAAATAAACAAATTGTAAGTTTTATATTGTGTGTTGTTCTGAGTACCATGATGATATCTCGCGCTGTCCTGCTCTGTCCTGCCTGGGACGTGAATCATCCCTTTGTCCAGCATATCCATGCTGCACATGCTACCTTTTCGTTAGACACTTAGTAGCCATCTACGTTATCAAATTGACTGTTGTGGTACGCAGTGCCTGTGCTCAAGTAACGCTTATTTTGCTTAATAATGGCCCTAAAGCATGAGAGTAGTGATGCTGCCAATTCAGATATGCCAAAGAGACATGAAAAGGTGAAAGTTCTTGACTTAATAAGGAAAGAAAAAAATCATATGCTGAGGTTGCTAAGATCTGCAATAAGGACAAATCTTCTGTCTGTGAAATTGTGAAGGAGAAAGAAAAAAGTTTGTGCCAGTTTTGCTGTTGCACCTGACTGCAAAATTTATGGCCACAGTGTGTGATAAATGCTTAGTTAAGATGGAAAATACATTAAATTTGTACAATAAGATATTTTGAGAGAGAGAGAAAAAGAGAGAGACCACTTTCACATTTTTATTACAGTATATTATTATAATTGTCCTATTTTATTATTTATTATTGTTGTTAATCTCTTACTGTGTCTAATTTATAAATTAAACTTTATCGTAGGTATGTATTTATAGGAAAAAACATAGCATGTGTAGGGTTTGGTACTATCCGTGGTTTTAGACATCCACTGGGGGTCTTGAAATGTGTCCCCTGCACATAAGGGAGGACTATACCACATTTTCTTTATCCGTTCATTTGTCAATGGGCATTTAGGTTGTTTTATACCTTTGCTATTGTGAATAATGCTGCAATGAACATTGGAGTGCACATATCTCTTTGAGATCCATATTTCAGTTCCTTTGTATATATACCCCAAAGTGGGATTGTTGGATCAAATGATAATTCTATTAATAACTTTTTGAAGAACCTACATTTGTTTTCCATAGTGGCTGTACCTCCTTACATTCTCATTAACAGTGTACAAGTGTTTCCTTTTCTCCACATGGTCACCAACGCTTGTCCTTTGATTTTTTGATAATAGCCATCCTCACATGTGTGAGGTGATTTCTCACTGTGATTTTGATTTGCATTTCCCAGATTATTAGTGATGTTGAGTAGCTTTTTTATACTTCTTGGCCATTTGTGCGTCTTCTTTGGAGAAATCTCCATTCAGGTCCTTTGCCCATTTTTTAACTGGGTTATTTGTGTTTTTGCTATTGCATTGTGGAAGTTCCTTATATATTTTGGATATTAACCCCTCATCAGACAGATGGCCTGCTAATATTTTCTCTCGTCCCATAGGTAGCCTTTTGATTTTGTTAACTGTTTCCTTTGCTGTGCAGAAGCTTTTTTATTTTGATGTAGTCCCACTTGTCTATTTTTGCTTTTGTTGCCTATGCTTTCGGTGTCATATCCAAGAAATCATTGCCCAGTCCAATGTTTAGGAGGTTTTTTCCCTTTGTTTTACTTTTAGAGTTTTATTGTTTCAGGTTTGACATTTAAGTCCTTCATCTGTTTGAGCTGATTTTTGTGTATGCTGTGAGAAAAGGATCCAATTTCATTCTTTTGCCAGTAGTTATCCAATTGTTTCAGAACCATGCATTGAAGAGATTATTTTTTCTGCATTGTTTACTCTTGGCACCTTTATTGAAGATCAATTGACTTGATATGCATGGGTTTATTTCTGGGCTCTCTATTCTGTTCCATTGGCCTCTATGTCTGTTTTTAATGCTAGTAACATACTGTTTAGATTACCATAGCTTTGTAATGTGTTTTGAAATCAGGGAGTGTGATACCTCCAGTTTTTGGGGTTTTTTTTGAGGAAGATTGGCCCTGAGCTAACATCTGCTGTCAATCCTCCCCTTTTTTGCTGAGGAAGACTGGCCCTGAGCTAACATCCATGACCATCTTCCTCTATTTTATATGTGGGACGCCTATCACAGCATGGCTTGACAAACAGTGTGTAGGTCCACGCATGGGATCTGAACCAGTGAACCCCTGGCCACTGAAGTGGAAGGTATGAACTTAACCACTGTGCCACTGGGCTGGACCCTCAGCTTTGCTCTTTTTGCTCAAACATGCTTTGGCTATTTGGGGTCCAAAAGTTTTAAATTTTGGTTAAGTCTAATGTATCAATTTTTAAAAATTGCTTTGGTACCATATATAAGACATTATTACCTAATCCAAGGTGATGAAGTTTTACTCCCATGGTTTTCTCTAAGAGTTTTACAATTTTAGCTCTGGCATAGGTCTGTGATTCATTTTGAGTTAACTTTTGTGTATGGTGCGAGACAGAGGTCCAAGTTCATTTTCTTTTGTATGTGGATATCCAATTGTCCCAGAACCATTTGTTGAAAATACTATTATTTATTTCCTGCTGAATTTTCTTGGCACCTTTATTGAGAATCAATTGACCATAAATGTAAGGGTTTATTTCTGAAATATCACTTCTATTAATTATTATAGCTTTCTAGTAAGTTTTGAAGTTTGGAAGTGCCACTTTGATCTTTTTATTTTTCAAGATTCTTTTGGCTATTCCGAGCTCTTTGCATTTCCGTATGAATTTTAGGATCTGCTTGTCAATTTCCTCAAAAAAGCCAGCAGTGTTTTCTCAGAGATTGCACTAAATTTGTAGACCAATTTGGAGAGTATTGCCATCTTAACAACATTAAGTCTTCTCATCCATGAACATGGGATATCATTCCATTTCTTTTGTCTTTCATTTCATTCAGCAATGTTCTGTAGTTTTTTTAATGTGCAAATCTTGCACTGCTTTTGTTAAATCTATTCCTAAGTATGTTATTCTTTTGATACCATTGTGAATAGAATGCATTTACTGTTGTAATTGTTCAGAATTTTAAATGTTTATCTCCAATACAGTTTTATGCTGCTCTTTGGTTTGAGTACTTTCAGTATGTACAATTAACCACTTTGACTTCCTTGTGAGTTTTGTGTGAGCTAAGACTACACAATTGGGTCCTAAAATCACTTCTGTCGTTTCTACATAAGGAATACATTAATTACAATTGGAAAAAATTTGACCTTATTGATTAACAGCAATACTGCTCTGAATGAGGTGGTATATGAAAGGGTAAACTTGTTAGTCATTTATTGCTCTGATCACAGCTGTGGGACTTGAATTTCTAGCATGGTGAAGGCTGACTTTTACTTATTACTTAACCTCCTTATGAATGGAGCTTTGTTAAGATTGATTATAAGTGAGAACTGGTGATTTTATTTTAAAATGACTAAGCAATGCCTCATTTATTTCTTTATTTTTCACTTCTTCCTCATAGAAATTCTTTTGTGAATTTTAAAGATTTGCTTCTTCACTGCAATTACAGGGGAAAGTAATTTATTCCAGTGTTATTGAGATATAACTGATATATAACATTGTATTAATTTTATGTGTTTATGATTTGATGGTGATATATACCATGAAATGATTACCACAATAAGTTTAATTAACATCCATAATCTCACATATTTACAATTTTTTTTGATAAGAACTTTTAAGTTCTACTCTCTGGGCAACTTTCACATATGTGATACAATGTTGTTAACTTCAGTAACCGTGCTGTACATTACATTCCTAGAAATTATTTATCTTATACCTGGAAGTTTGTACCTTTTGACCACCTTCCTCCATTTCACACCTCCCCAGCCCCTGCCTCTGGCAACCACCAGTCTATCCTCTGTATCTATGAGTTCTGTTTTTTTAGATTTCAACTATTAGTGATATCATGACATTATTTGTCTTTCTCTGTCTGACTTACTTCACTTAGCAAAATGTCCTCAAGGTCCAAACACGTTGTTGCAAATGGCAGAATTTCCTTCTTTTTATGGCTGAATAATATTCCATTCTATATTTATACACCACATTATCTTTATCCATTCATCCATCGATGCACACTTAGGTTGTTTCCATGTCTTGGCTATTGTAAATAATGCTGCAACGAACAGAGGAGTGCAGATATCTTTTCAAGTGACTGTTTTCATTTCCTTTGGATAAAGACCCAGATGTGGAATTGCTGGATCATATGGTATGTAGTTCTATTTTTAATTTTTTTGAGGAACTTCCATACTGTTTTCCATAGTGGCTGCACCCATTTACATTCCCACCAAGAGTGTACAAGGGTTCCCTTTTCTCCACATCCTTGCCAATGCTTGTTATCTCTGTTTTTTTTTTTTTTTTTTTGATGATAGCCATTGTAACAGGTACAAGGTGATATCTCATTGTGGTTTTGATTTGCATTTTCCTGATGATTAGTGATGTTGAGCACCTTTTCATGTACCCATTGGCAATACATATGCTTTCTTTGGAGATGTCTATTCAGTTCATCTGCTCATTTTTTCCCCACTTTTTAATCAGATTGTTTGCTTTTTTGTTATTGAGTTGTATGAGTTCTTTATATTTTTTGGGGTATTAACCCCTTATCAGATATACAATTTGAAAATATTTTCTCCAATTCAGTAGCTTGCTTTTTCATTTTGTTGATGGTTTCCTTTGCTGTACAGAAGCTTTTTAGTTTGATATAGTCCCATTTGCTTGTTTTTGCTTTTGTTGCCTTTGCTTTAGGCATCAAATCCAAAAAATCATTGCCAAGACAAATGTCAAGGAAATTACCACCTATGTTTTCTTCTAGGAGTTTTATGGCTCAGGTCTTACATTCAAGTTTTTAATCTATTTTGAGTTAATTTTTGTGTATGGTGTAAGACAGTGGTCCAGTTTCATTCTTTGGCATGTGGCTGTCCAGTTTTTCCAACACCATTTATGGAAGAGATTGTTCTTTCTCCATTGTATATTCTTGGCTTCTGTGTCATAAGTTAATTGACCATCTATGCATGGGTTTATTTTTGGGATCTCTATTCTGTTCCGTTGATTTACTTATCTGTTTTTAGGCCAATACCATACTGTTTTGATTATGATAGCTTTGTAATATAGTTTGATATCAGGAAGTATGATGCCTTTAGCTATGTTCTTCTTTCTCAAGGTTAGTTTGACTATTCAAGGTCTTTTGTGGTTCCCTACAAGTTTTACGATTGTTCTATTTCTGTGAAAAATGACATTGGAATTTTGATAAGGATTGCATTGAATGTCTAGATTGCTTTGGGTGGTATGGACATTTTAGCAATATTAATTCTTTCAATTCATGAGCATGAAATACCTTTCCGCTTATTTGTGTCTTCTGCAATTTGTTTCATCATTGTCTTACAGTTTTCAGTGTACAGGTCTTTCAGTTCCTTGGTTAAAGTCATTCCTAGGTATTTTATTCTTTTTGATGCAATTGTAAATGAGATTGTTTTATTAATTTTTCTTTTTGATAGTTCATTATTAGTGTATAGAAACACAACAGATTTTTGTGTATTGATTTTGTATCTTGTGTCTTGACTGAGTTTATTAGTTTTAACAGTTTTTTGGTGGTGTCGTTAGGGTTTCCCATATATAATATCATGTTATGTGCAAATAGTGACAGTTGTACTTCTTCCCTTCCAATTGGATGCCTTTTATTTCTTTTTCTTGACTAATTGCTCTGGCTAGGATTTGCAGTACTATGTAGAATAGAAGTGGTGATAGAGGGCATCCTTGTTTTGTTCCTAATCTAGAGGGAAAGCTTTCAGCTTTTCACCATTGAGTATGATGTTGGCTGTGGGATTGTCATATATTGTCTTGGTATGTTGAGATACTTTCCCTCTATACACACTTTGTAGAAATTTATTTATTTATTTTATCATGAATTCATGGTAAATTGTTTCAAATGCTCTTTGTGCATCTATTGAGATTACAATATGATTTTTTTCCCCTTCATTTTGTTAATCAATGTATCACATTGATTGATTTGTCGTTGTTCAACCATCCTTGCCTCCCTGGAATAAATTCCACTTGATTATGGTGTATGATCTTTTTAATGTATTTTGAATTTTGTTTGCTAACGTTTTGTTGCCTATTTCTGCATCTATGTTCATCAGCGATATTGGCCTGTAATTTTGTTTTCTTATAGTGACCTTGTCTGGTTTTGGTATCAGGGTAATATCAGGTAAAATGAGTTTGGAAGTGTTTCCTCCTCTTCTATTTTTTTGGAAGAGTTCAAGAAGAATTGGTATTAATTCTTCTTTAAATATTTGGTAGAATTCACCATTGAAGCCATCTGGTCCTGGAACTTTCTTGGGAGATTTTTGATTACTGATTCAATCTCCTTACTAATAATCAGTCTGTTTACAGTTTCTATTGCTTCAAGATTCAATTTTGGTAGGTTGTATGTTTCTAGGAATTGATCGATTGCTTCTAGTTTTCCAATTTGTTGGTATGTAATTGTTCACTGTAGTCTATTATGATCCTTTGTATTTCTATGTTACCAGATGTAATGTCTTGTCTTTCATTTATAATTTTTTTTTAGTCTCCTTTCTTTTTCTTGGTAAGTCTAACTAAAGGTGTGCCTATTTTGTTTATCTTTTCAAAAAAACTAATTCTTTTTTTAATTGATCTTTTCTATTGTCTTTTTAGTCTCTATTTCATTTGTTTCTGCTCTGATCTTTGTTATTTTCTTCCTTCTACTAACTTTGGGCTTCATTTGTTCTTTTTATTTATTCCTTGAGGTGTAAAGTTAGGTTGTTTATTTGAGATCTTTCTTGTTTCTTAAGACAGGCTTTTATTGCTATGAACTTCTTTCTTAGAACTGTATCCCATAAGTTTTGCTGCATCCCATAAGTTTTGGTATGTTGTATTTCCATTTTCATTTGTATTAATGTGTTTTTTGATTTCTCTTTTGACTTCTTCTTGACCCATGATTATTCAGGAAGCATGCTGTTTAGTCCCCATATATTTGTGAATTTTCCAGTTTTCTTCTTGTAATTCATGTCTATTTTCATACTATTGTGGTTAGAAAAGATGCTTGATATGGTTTCAATCTTCTTAAATTTATTAAGATTTGTTTTGTGGCATAACATATAATTTATCCTGGAGAATGTTTCATGTGCACTTGAGAAGAATGCGTATTCTGTTGCTTTTGGCTGGCATGTTCTGTAAATCTGTTAAGTCAACCTGGTCTAATATACAGTTTAAGTCCAATATTTCTTTGTTGATTTTTTTGTCTGGATCATCTATTTACTGTTGAAAGTGGAGTACTGAAGTACTATTATTGTATTGCTGTTTATTTCTTCCTTCAGGTCTGTGATTATTTGCTTTACATATTTAGGTGCTCCTATATTGGGTGCATAAATACTGATAAATGTTACAAAATCCTCTTTTTGGATTGACCCCTTTACCATTGTATAATGATCTTTGTCTGCTAGTACAGTCTGTGTCTTAATGTCTATTTTGTCTGATATAAGTGTAGCTACCCTTGCTTTCTTTTGATATCTGTTTATATGGAATATCTTTTTCCATCCATTCATTTTCAGTCTGTGTGTGTCCTTAAAGCTGAAGTGAGTGTCTTGTAGGCAGCCTATAGCTGAGTCTTGTTTGTTTTAATCCATTCAGCTACCCTATGTCTTTTTATTGGAGAATTCCCTCCATTTACATTTAAAGTAGTCATTGATAGGTACGTACTTACTGGCATTTTGTTCTTTGTTTTCTGGCAGCTTTGTAATTCCTTTGTTTCTTTCTTCTTCTCTTCCTTTGCCACTTGATGGTTTTCTGTAGTGGTATGCTTAGATTCTTTTCTCTTTCTCTTTTGTGTATCTACTATAGGTTTTTGCCTTGTTACTGTGATGTTGTTACTGTGAGGCTTACATAAAACATCTTTTATTTATAACAGGCCATTTTAAGTTGATAACAACTTAATTTTGAATGTATTTTAAAGCTCTACATTTTTACTCCCCCCCATGTTATGTTTTTGATGTCACAATTTACATCTTTTATCTCGTGTATCCATTAACAAATTATTATAGTTGAAGTTATTTTTACTACTTTTGTCTTTGAACCTTCATATCAGATTCATAAGTGATTAACCCACCACCTCTACAAGATTAGATTATTCTGAATTTTACTATATATTTACCTTTACCAGTGAGATTTATACTTTCATATGTTTTCCTGTTACTAGCACCCTTTGTTTCAGCTCAAACAAAGCACTTTAACATTTCTTGTAAGGTCAATCTGGTGGTGCTAAACTCCATTAACTTTTGCTTGTCTGGAAAACTTTCTTTTTTCAATTACTAATGACAATTTTTCTGGGTAAAGTATTCTTGGTTGACAGTTTTTTTCTTTCAGCACTTTGAATATATTGTGTCACTCCTCTCTGGCCTGGACGTTTCTGCTGGAAAATCTGCTTATAGTCTTAAGAGTGTTCTTTTGTGTGTAAAAAGTTGTTTTCCCCTTGCTGCTTTTTTTTTTTTAAGATTTTTTATTTTTTCCTTTTCTCCCCAAAGCCCCCCGGTACATAGTTGTGTATTCTTCGTTGTGGGTTCTTCTAGTTGTGGCATGTGGGACGCTGCCTCAGCGTGGTCTGATGAGCAGTGCCATGTCCGCGCCCAGGATTCAAACTAACGAAACACTGGGCCGCCTGCAGCGGAGAGCGCGAACTTAACCACTCGGCCACGGGGCCAGCCCCCTCCCCTTGCTGCTTTTAAGCTTTTCTCCTTGTCTTTAACTTTTGACAGTTTAAGTATAATGTATCTTTTTGGGTTTCTTTGGATTCATCTTATTTGGAACTCTCTGTTTCCGAATCTGGATGTCAGTTTCTTTTCTCAGGTTGGGGAAGTTTTCAGCCATTGTTCCTTCAAATAAGCTTTCTAGTCCCTTTTCTTTCTCCTCTCTTTCTGGGACCCCTAGAATGCAAATATTGGTCCACTTGATGGTGTTCCATAAATCTCTTTAGGTGCCTTTACTCTTTTTCATTCTCTTTTCTTTTTGATCCTCTGGTTGGATGAATTCCACTGCCTTGTCTTTGAATTTGCTGACTCTTTTCCCACTTCAGTCTGCTTTGAATTCCTCTATTGAATTTTTCAAATTATGTATCCTTCAGCACTGTGATTTCTGTTTGGTATTGTCTGTCTTTGTTGAAATTCTCACTTTGTTCATGCATTGTTCTTCTGACCTCAGTAAGCATCTTTATGACCAATATTTTGAAAATTTTATCAGGTAAGTCACTTACGTCCATTTTATTAAGGACTTTTCCTGAGGTTTTTTGTTGTTCTTTTATTTCAAACATATTCCTCTGTTTCATCATTTTCCTTGACTCTCTATATTGGTTTCCCTACATTAGATTAAATAGCCACCTCCCCCAGTCTTAAAGGAGTGGCCTTGTTTAGGAGATCAACCTTATCATTCAGCCTGGACTTGGCTCTTGGCTGTCTCACACATCTTTGTGATTGTCCAAGCAGTCTTCTTTGTTCTTAGTGGCTCTCAGTTGTTGAGGGTGTGCCAAGACCTGTCAGTGTCCCAATGGTGATGATCTCAATGAACACCTAGATGCAGGCTGATTAGAAGTTGGACTCTCAGGCAGCAGCTTTTAAAGTATGCAAATATACCATTTTCAGGGAAAGACTGAGAGATGGTCATTTCTCATGTCCACTCCTTCTGTGCTGAACTTCAGAGGGACAGACAGCAGACAGCCAAGGACTTCCCTTTGTTTGCCACAGTCCCACTGAACCTGTGAACACAAGCCCCTCTGACCACCGGAGCCAGACAATCAAAGGATGTGTCCTCTGGGCTGTAGCCACAAAAGCCAGAGTGCGAGATGTGTGCTCAAGCTCCCTTCATGGGGACACTGGTAACCCGGAGTGGGGTAGAGAGAGACCATGAAGATGGTGTGTGCCAGCCTCCCTAGTCTTTGGAGAGGGTTGCAGTGGGTCTCTAGTTGTGTGTCAAACTAGAAGCCTGACCCTTAAACTGAAGCCCCCAAGATATGCAAATAGACTTCCCTCAGGGAAAAATTGGGAGTTGAGTGCCTCTGACTGCTGCCTCTCTGCTGAGCTCCTGGGTGATAGCTGGTCAAGTACTGTTTCTCAGGGCTGGCCCAGTGGTGCAGCAGTTAAGTGCGCACGTTCCACTTCGGCGGCCCAGGGTTCGCCAGTTCAGATCCTGGGTGCGGACATGGCACTGCATGGCAGGCCATGCTGTGGTAGGCATCCCACATATAAAGTAGAGGAAGATCGGTATGGATGTTAGCTCAGGGCCAGTCTTCCTCAGCAAAAAAGAGGAGGATTGGCAGCAGATGTTAGCTCAGGGCTAATCTTCCTCAAAAAAAAAGAACTGTTTCTCTGTTTGCTGTAGTCCTGAGAGAACTGCAAAGGCAAGCTCTGCTGGCCATCAGAGCCAGATGACCAAGATGTCTGTCCTCCAGGTGGCAGTTGCAAAAGCCAGGGTGCCTGATATGCTCACGAGCTCCCTCCAGGGAGACACCTGCAACCTGGAGTGGGTCAGAGGGAGAGCATGAAGATGGTGCTCATTGGCTTCCCCTGTCTCTGGAGAGGACCGCAATTGGCCTCTAGACCCACACTAAATTAGAAGCCTGACTCTCAGACCAAAGCTTTAAGACATCCACATAGTCTTTCAGGGAAAGACTGACTGTTTTAGTCTGCTGCTTCTGTGCTGAGCCCTGGAGGGACAGCCATGGCGAGTCCTAGTGAACTCATTAAGAACTGTTTCTTTGTTGTGCATAGTCTTGTGGGTCTCGTGGACGCAAACCATGTTGACTTTCAGAACTAGGTGTTTTTTGGGCCCGTCTCCTAGGTGGAAGTCTTAAAAGTTGGGGCACTAGATGTTGGGTCTAAACTTTTCACTCCTCAGGGGCAAGCTGGGTGTTGTTAGTTCCCTGTCAGTTGTCTGTTGCCATGCCAGGGGTGGGGTTCACGGTGAGGTTGTGTCTCAGCCTCTCCTACCTGTTTCAATGTGGGTTTATTCTTGTTTTCTTAGTGTGTCCGAGTCTCTCACGTAGTTTCTGGATTTCTTTCAGAAGGAATTGTTTCACATGTAGCTGTATATTTGGGGTATCTGTGGGAGGAGGTGAGCTCAGGAGACTTCTATGTCACCATCTTGAATTAGAACTCTGAAAGTAATTCATAAAAATTTTTAATGATTGGTAAAATAATAGTGAGGCCTTTAGGAGCTATGCATGTGGAGGATTATTATGATGTATGTGTATATTTTTTGGGGGGGAGGAGGCTATGGAGTTTTGTTTTAATACACTTTAAGGGAATATATCTGAAGATACTGACATTTAAAACCAAACAGAAGAATTTTCTCATTGAAGTAGTTTGTTTTCCTATTTGGGGATACCTGGCAGAGACCATGTTTTAGTTATCATTTTGTACTCCATAGTGCTTTGCACACTGTATTGGTAAATAAATATTTGTTATATGAATGAATGAGCTCTTTGTAAGGGCTAGGTATCATTTCTTAGAAAAAATTGATAGCATTGTCACTCTCAACTTCAAAGCACTGGAATGAGATTCAGCAGATGGCAAAAATCAAGGATACAAGTTTCTGCTAATTCAGCATAATAGAAGTTAGACTTGCTCATATTTAGTAAGAAAAGGAAATATTGGAAAAAATAATGAATAATTAACATTAGTCTGGCATCTTCGTTGTATGGTTTAGGTTTCCCCTCAAAAAAATTAAATTGACATCAAGAATAACATTATAGAAATGTTTACTGGTGGCATATTAGTCAATAGATTGTTTGGAGATAAATTCAATAGATAGCAATTATGGACAGCTATTTCAGCTCAAAGTTTGAACACTTAATTAATTTGTAAGTCCATACTATTTTCTTTTTTTATTGTTTGTTTTACAATATGGATTGCCATGTTCTGTTGTCACTTTGATTTACTATAAATAGCTTTAAATATATGATACTCCTCATACTAAGAGATAGTGTTGTAGGAATCGCAATCTTAAATGTAATACTCAGATCTGTTTTATGTATTTTATTACCTTAAAACTATTGTCAATTTAAAATTTGTGAAGTTATTTTGTCAGTTCTTTGGCAGTTTTTAAAAATAATTTATCATCTTCTTTCTTCGAAATTCTGAAGTATCATCATTTATCTCTATTTTTAAAAACTCTTCACATTGAAATTTATTTAGATGGATAATTTATAGATATGTTGTATAAAATGTTTTACACATAAAAACATTACTAAAATATTTTTTATGTGGCGCAATGTATTTTTACAAATAAATATGTAATTAAAGTTTGCCTAAGTAAGATTGAAATTTAAGATATTGCCAATGTTTTAAAATATAACAGACAATTTTTACTTCAAGATTTATTTGTTCTCATTATTGGAAGTGAAAAGTTTATTAGTTTTTCTACACAGACATATCTGCACACACTCCTTAAATATTTTATTTTATCTTAACTGATGTAATGTGAATATTAGCCAGTCCCTTAATGGGCTCTTGATGGGACCAGGCCCACTTTTGGTAGAGGTCAGTTGATTGAGTCTCATACAATTGCTTTTGCCTAAACCTCTCTCATACTACATTGACTAAGATTTCCAGTGTTGGTGTCTTTATAGAAGACAACTTAATGACACTTGAAAAGCTATCTAACTGCAGAATCCTTCTTAATATTTTACAATACCTTCACTCACTTAACCCCAACTTTTACCATTTTTTTCTTCCACAATCAACTTGACAACATTTTTACCAACTTACCTTTACTGAGTGTCTCTAAGCATTCAAATTAGTTTTCAAAGAAATAACAAATCTTTTTTGTACTATTATTTGATAAGCTTATGTATTTAATAAAATTACATAATTATAATTACAACTTAGCTGAAAAGGTTGGGGAACAAACTAAGAGACTCTTGGACACTTCAGTTAGTGGGAGCAGAAGGGCTCAGTATACTTGAGATAATCCTTTGGTATTGAGCAGAAAGGAGGGATCATTAATACGTTGCTGAGAGGGAATAGAAAGAGTTGATCAATCTAGAGAGATGTTTAAGAGAAGGTCTCTAAAGAGAGCTGCTACTTTATCCCAACTATGATGTTAGGAGATATTTCCAGCACTTTTATAGAAACCAGTTCCATCAAATTTTATATTTTATAAGATTTACAATTTTATAGAATTAGTCCTATTAAGTATTCCCAAGCTCTTTTTGATTGTTCTCAATGGTGTGGGGCTTGGTGGCAGGTTGCCTAAGTGTTTCCACTTTAGTTAACTCAATATGCTGTCCTGCTGTTGTCTTTATGTGACCACAGCTGTCCTCTGCCGCACGCCTGCTGCTGGCCTTGAAGGTGGGAATTCTGCTCTGTCTCTGAATTGCTTCATTAGAGGGAACCGGGACAGTGCTTGGTCTAGGGATAATCACTCTCCATTGTTGAGGAGCCTTCTGTGTACTCTACCCAATGTCCCATGAGTCATGAAGTTTTCCATTCTGGTGGTGGGAACAAACACTATTCCCAGCCCCATGTGAGTGCCAAGTACTCTTGACTCAAATCCTTTTGGATGGTTCTTTCCCTAGCCTTGCGTAGTTTCTTCCCATGTATGGGTTGGTCAGTATTTAGCTGAATACTCAAAAGGGTGCCTCTGCAGATCTTGTGAGCTCTCTCTCTGTGGTGCTCTCTGCTTTCCCATTCTCTGTCCTGTATACTTCCCCTGCCATAATCTCCTGGGATCTCAGCATTTTCCTCTCCAGCTCAGAGAGTTTGCTGGCCTCTGTCTTAGTTTCCCCTTCCTGTGTGTGGCCTGGAAAGTCTCTCAAGGCAGTAAGCTAGGGTATCAAAGGGCTCATCCTGTTTGTTTCCTATTTCTCAGAGATTACTGTCCTTTATTGCCTGATGCCCAGCGACTTCACAATCATTTTTCGTATATTTTCATATATGTTTTTGTTGTTTCAGGTGGGAAAGAAGCATAGTCTTTGTTATTCTTCTTTGGCTGGAACCAAATTATAACTTTTAGTAAGACTTTCCTGAGAGTTTGAAGATAATGACAGGGAAATAAAACACAGCCAACAGTTTACAATGGCAACCATATGCACCACATTCTGAGTCCACAGGTCCTGCTGATGTCCTTGTAACTCTCAAACCTGAATCCACATGGCAGCAGCCCTAGGTTTTTGGCCCTTGCCTCTTGCCATGATATGGTTCTCCTTTATCATGCGAAACAGTTTGTTCCTTGCAGTCAAACTGTCTCAAACATTTTAAAGGAGGGTTCTTTCTGTTTTTTTTTTACATCTGTGTAGGTTTACATCTAGTTGAAGTCATCTTCCCCTCTTCTCTGCCAAAATAAAGATCAATCTACTCCAAAGCTAAATTCAAGCTCCTACCTCTTAGGAGCTTTCAAATTCCAAATGGCTGTTTCCCAATTAAAAACAAATAAAACCAAACCCCTGGTGCCCAGTTTCAGCCTGGGAACCCCATTATACCAGAGTATGTTATTATATATTGATTAGATTAATATGCACTAGTGCATGAACTAGTATATTGCACTAGCATATGGTATATTAAAACACATACAGAAGGGTGGCCAGAGGCATGCACTAGGAATCTTAATTGAATCATAAATAAATGATAAATTATAAAAGTTGGAAAATTTGATCTTTAGTGCTTGCCTCTTTTCATTTTGGTTGTTCCCCTTTCTCCTCTGGATGTTTTGCTTGCACATTTTCTTTGATTTTCAAGCTTATAATCAATATAATCATTTATAGAAAGTGGAGTTATACTATAAATGTAGCGAAGGAGCTTGCTATTTAAATGAACCATGTAGTTATCTTTTATAAATTGAAGAATATTTTGTAATGTGTCTATTTGGCCAAGAATTTTTCTTTTTTTGCTTCTGGAGTTTATTCATATGATCATATAAAGTTTTTATATATCAGGTTTTTGTGTATTCAGGAGTTTTCATATGTTACACTTATAGGTGCACAAGATGTACTATATAAATCTTTGTAGAGCATATCCCTTAGTACCTTATTCAAGCAAGCATTTCAGAACTGATATTTTGAAGATTAAAAAGAATATATTTGAGGGGCTGGCCCCGTGGCCGAGTGGTTAAGTTCGCGCGCTCCGCTGCAGGCGGCCCAGTGTTTCGTTGGTTCGAATCCTGGGCGTGGACATGGCACTGCTCATCAAACCACGCTGAGGCAGCGTCCCACATGCCACAACTAGAAGAACCCACAACGAAGAATATACAACTATGTACTGGGGGGCTTTGGGGAGAAAAAAGGAAAAAAAATAAAAATCTTTAAAAAAAAATAAAATAAAAAAAGAATATATTTGATAGGAAAGGACCAAAATGAATCCAGTAGAAAGAAACTTTCTGAACCTAGTTCTTGTGGTATTTTCAAGACCTTTAGTAAATTGCTTTTATGTATGGAATAGGATTTCTTGAAGGAAAGATGCAGTTTTTTATTTGTATGTGTTTTAAAAGTGAAATTTCTTATTCATTAAACTTCAAAGTAAAATCATTATAAGAAAGATTGGGAGAATATTTCGAGAGAATGGAAATGCTTTGTGCAGACTTTATAAAGCATGGATGCTAATATTTTAGATAGAAAGGAAATTTGTTGAAAGTTTTTTTCTATTTAATTAGGAAAATAGCCATTTTCTCCTGACACATGTCAGTTTGACAGTGAACTGGCTAAATTCTATAAAGAAGCTTTCTTTGTCAATAGCTGGAACATGTTGCTCTTACCTAGAACATTTCTGTACGTGTCCTCTGACACCACAGGCAGAGGTAGGTCCTTCTCTGTGCCTTAATACTTTGTACAGGTCTCTCCTGAGCCCTGCTTAGATTGTATCACATGTTTGTTGACTCTCGTTTGTGAAACTTCTTGGGCTGCAAAATTGCTCTGTATTGATTTCTGTATCCTGAATGCTGAGAATGGAGCTGTGTTATATAGGGAAAACAAGTGTTTGTCAAAGGAAAGTCGGATAATGTTCATTCACATATTCATTCAGAAACACACATTCAATGTATTGAATATATGCAGTAGAGTAGGCACTGTTCTAGACCCTGGGAATACTATGATGACCAGGACCAATGCAGCTCTTACCTCACTAGTCTTACGGCTCAGAAGAAAAGACAGACTTGGATACAAGCCATCACAGTAAATGATGCTGAGGGTTATGATAGGAAGCATAGAATCCTACTCTAAGACCGGCCTTCAGTAATGGGGGTCTAAGGCTTTACAGAGGAGGTGATGTTTCCATTGGGACTAGAAGTCTGAGCTGAAACCAGCTGAAAAGTGTTGGGAGTATTGTGGGGAAGGGAAGGTGATGAGTCCAGTAATAGGAAGCTTGCTCCATGCATCTTTATTAGTGTATTACAGGAGTGACTTTTTTTCTTCCAACAGAGCTACTTGGTTGACTCTTCATATTACCTTAACAGAGACAAAGACTGTAATAGTTGTTTAATGTTTAAATGATCTTTTTCTGAATATGGCTCTTCAGCCAGTTGTTCAACATCCCAACGTTTTAGAGTCACGAACACATAATTCTTTTTTGATATATATTTAGCTTTAGTGTATAAAGTCAAAGACAGTATCCTAAAAAGACTATCATAACTTTCTGTTCAGAATCCTGACAAGAAAAGATAATCTTCCTTTTGTGGAAATTCATCTGCTCTCTAAATTTCGGAGGTCACTTTAATTTTTCACAGTCTTCTAGCAGCAATTTTGACTTGCAGAGAAACACATAAAAATCACCGTTTACTGATCTTAAGAATTTATCATCTCTACTAGAAGCTTCCTGAGAAAGTAACAGCTAATATTTGTTGAATGCTTTCCAAGTTCAGATATTGTGCTAACTCTATGTTATGAACTATATCTTATGTAAACATCTCAGAAACACTGTGGAATAAGTAATATTTTTATCCCTTTTCTATAGACGAGGAGACTGAAAATATTTAAGTGTCCTAGGTGTGACAACTAGAAGAGTCAGATAATAATTTGATCTCAGAAGTGTCTGACTTGAGTCTGAGTTCCTACGTTGGTATTCCTTCAGAGAGCTAAATGTGATATGTTAACACAGTTTCAAACCCTCTTCACAGGTTTCGTCCATTATAAGGAACACTATTCTTTGTTATATTTAGCAAACATAATGTATTCCATTTTTTTATGCTGAAGTTCATGAGTAGATGAAAACTAAAATATTCATGGAGTAAAGTAGACAAGACAGGCCCTTTCATATGTTGTTGAGGGGATGGTGTGTATTGGGAAAGTTTTTGGCAATATATATCAGAACTTAAAATTCATTTGCCCCTTGACTCAGCAATTTTAGTTTTAAGAGTTTATCCTACAGCTAACTTTGCTCACACGTGCAAAGATTTATGTCATGGTGTTCTTTGGTAGTATTGTTTGAAATAGGAAAGAGCTGGAAATGGTTGTGTTCAGTAGGAGCCTAGTAAGATAAGTTATAGTGGTCAATAAAATGTAACTTTATTCAAGCATTAAAAAGGACAATACCAGCTAGTTAAGTCTTTACTAAGTTCTGAGCATGGCTCTTATTGAATCTTCATAAAAATTGTAGGTATTATTCTTATTAGCTCCATTGATAGAGGAGAAAAATGAAGCTTAAGGAGGTGAAGTGATGTGTCCAGGGTAGCAGGACAGAGACACTGAAGCAGAATGGCTTCAGAGCCCACACTTAGGTACTGGGCCATATGCCTCCTGGTCGTCTATTTTCCAATGTGAAAAGGAAATAAGTTGAGAAGGTAAAAGAACAAACTGTAGAAAGTTTTATAGAACATTTGTGAAAATGTTCTATATCTATATCCTCTATCTGTTTCATTTATAACATATAAAATATCTCTATATGTTTTCTTATGACATAAAATCTCTATTATATAAAATATACATAACTGTGAATGTATATATGTGATTATATTCATAAATACACACACATAAAACCTACATATAAATATATGTACATATAAATATACATATATATACTTATGCACACATATAAAACATACATTCATGGAAAAATTTCTGGACATATAAAAACAATGGGTATTTTTTGGACTAGTATGGAGACTTTTAAAAAATTTTCACTTTATACTCTTCAGTATGGTGAATTATTTAAAAGTAATGAACACATATTGCTTCCATAATAAAAATAATTTTAAATTGGAAAACTTAAAAAAATAGTGGATGTGGTAAATCTTTAACAATTATTTTACTGGAGGAGAGTAAAGAGGGACTTTTCACTTTATACCTTTATGAACTGTGAACTTTTGAAAATGAATGAGTACACATTACTTTTGTAATAAAAATATTTTAAGTGCAAAATCTTTAAAAATAGTGGATATATTTCTCCAACAATTATGAAATATTATTTCTGTGACTAAGTTTAGGATATAGTTTATTCATTATACTGACAGTTTAGGATAATTCTGCTTATGTTAAACTCTTTTCAGAGAGCTGCTGTCTTGTCGTCTTAAAGGTTAACTCTTTTCTAACGTCCGTTGCTTTGGAAAGTCTCAATGAAAATTTACCTTATCTTTATAGACAAGATTGTTTCCAACTGAAGTCTTAGTAATGAAACCTTTACAGCAAATGAGATGCAGCAAATGCAGAAGTTGACAGGACTTTTACTAGGTGTTGCTAGTCAATTGAACACAATTTTCTTACAGGAAAATGGTATCATGCTTCTTAAACTCCAGAGCATTTATCAAAAACAAATATCAATGTGAAACTACATTGTTTATTAAGAGACAATGTTTAGTGTCAACTGACATTATTTTAATATTAGGCCTAGTCATGGAATGTACTTGGAATTAGGTCGGATGATAAATGCTGGAATAGGCATAGCTAAAACTTAAAGTATAACTCATTTGGGATTGTGTTTTTCAGGCGAAGCTCTGAAAGAATCAGCTGAGAGATTTGCAGATGACCCCTGTTATCTCCCGAAAAGGGAGGCTGTGGTTCAAGCCGCCCGTGCCTTGTTGGCTGCAGTTACCAGACTCCTTATCCTCGCTGACATGATTGATGTCGTGTGTCTTTTGCAGCACGTGTCAGCTGTAAGTAAAAGATGGCTTAGTTTACCTGGGCATTGTTCTCACTTCTAAGTCCGTTCTCTGAACCTGGCGTCAATCCTAGTGCATCCTGGCCTCAGTCTTCTTTCTTTCTTTTTTTTTTTTTGAGGAAGATTAGCCCTGAGTTAACATCTGCTGCCAATCCTCCTCTTTTTGCTGAGGAAGACTGGCTCTGAGCTAACATCTGTGCCCATCTTCCTCTACTTTATATGTGGGACGCTTGCCACAGCATGGCTTGCCAAGCGGTGCATGGGTCCGCACCCAGGATCCGAACCAGCAAACCCCGGACCGCCGAAGTGAAACGTGTGAACTTAACCGCTGTGCCACCGGGCTGTCCCCTCACTCTTATTTCTTAATGTCACCCATCAGAAGCTGACTGGATTGGGTTGTGAAAGTAATGTATACTTCAAAAGAACAGAGCCAGAAGTTAGTTTTAAAGCCAGTGGGAGATTGAAAAACAGAAGATGGCTTACTGATAAGGAAATGACCAGTAGAAAGTTCTAGGCTTTTGACCAAATGGTTATACAAAAATTATGTCCTATATAAATATATAAATAAATACATATAATAACATAATTATATAGATAATCTAGAAAATAAATATATAGATATACATAATTTGAGAAAGAGAAACTGTAAAGCTTAAGACATTTGGAAGTTTATCCTAGTTTGTAAATGAATACTACTTTGCCAGCTCTTCTTGATGCAAGATAAATGGTTTACAGGTAGCATGTGGTATCTGTAGTAATCCATTAAGGAAAATGTATAAATGGATCAAGAGTAAAGAAAATATTTTAACTAGGAGACTACAAAGGCAGCAAGTTATCTTGCTTGCTTTATTTTGCTAGACAAATCCAGTTAGCAAAGGTTTAGTAGAAAGAGAATTTTATTAAAGCATTTTTTACTTTTTCAATTTACTTAGTTTGACCAAGTCATTAATAGTGTCCAGATGAAGAGATTGCCAATAACCTCTTGGATTCTCTGCTCTATCTCCTGCTTTAGATGGGACCCTTACTCTTCCTTCCATAAATACATCTGCATTTTCATAAAGGCACCTGGTGACTGTAATATCACTATTCCATTAAGCAAATGGTGGCCTTGTCTGATTGACTTCTTGTCAAAGTCATTTTCTCTAATTGCTAAGCTAAACTTTTCTTTGCATCTTTCTCGTACTCATTAATGCTTATTTTATTTTTTGGTGAAGAAGATTGGCCCTGAGCTAAGATCTATTGCCAATCTGCCTCCTTTTGCTTGAGAAAGATTATCCCTGAGCTAACATCTGTGCCAATCTTCCTCTATTTTTTTTGTATGTGAGATACTGCCAGAGCATGGCTTGATGTCCATGCCTGGGATCCGAACTCACAAGCTCTGGGCTGCTGAAGCAGAGCACGTGAACTTAATCACTACACCACTGGGCTGGGCCCCATTAATACTTATTTTAATCCTAAAGTAGAGTGAACTTCCTTTATACTTTCATAGTCGTTTCCTTTGATAGTTTTATTACTGCAAAAAAGCAATTCAGTACTCTTTATTAAGTAGCTTTTTGGGAAAAGGATTAGTTCTCATCAGTAGCAGCTGTCTACTAGTGGATTTGTAGGTGAGATAATTAAGCAAGTTTTCTTGTTACTTGGTTATTGGTTTGGTGAATACCTTAAATTCCTGAACATTTCTGAGATTCATTTTTTCCATATGTGAATATAGACACTAATATATGCTGTAACCAGAAATGAGTATGAAAGATTAAGTGCCAGGTTATTCCTAGTGCCAATGACCCAACATTTTCTATGTTTTAGACCCTAGATTTTTTGAGATAGAGCAAAATGAAAGGCTTTTGTAAAGTGAAAATTGCTACCTTCATAATCAGTTAAGAGGTAACTGTATATATATACATATATACACACACACACACACATATATATATACACATATATATGTAGATAGATACCATAAGCACCTTCACTCCCATTTTAATTGAGTGCCACTAACTGCTAGGCACAGTGCTAGGTAATTCACACACATCGTATCATTTAAATGAAGCAAGAGTTAATTGTAGATCAAAGAAAAGCAAGGTAATATCTTTTGCAATAAAAATTATAGTTAATATTTATTAATTTTTTTGTAATGTTCCAAGCACTGTGCTGAATTATCTCCTTTAATGCAATCCTCACAACAGCCCTATGATTATGATTCCTATTTTACAGAAGGAAAACTGAGGCATATTGAATTTAAGAAACTTGCTCAAGGCAGGAGGAAAAAACAAGTTTTGGAACTTAGTACTCCTAGGGTTAGAAGAGCTTTAACTATAAATCACTTTTCAGAATTATTTAGACAAGTTTGTGGCCCTATAAAAGTTTGCTAAGGGAGTTTAGGTATGTCAGAAGGGGGAGGCATTCTTAACTCTAACCACCCTCTCCCACGTTTGTTGATGCCTCATCAGAGCCTGAACGTGGGCTAGAGCATTTAAGTCACTTCTAAGTATGTATAATACAAAGTGATACCTCAACTATGAAAAAGGGAAGAACTTTGTGCTAAATTATGATATTTTTTCATTATTTCATTCTTATGAAAAACTCATATTTGAGTTGGATTATCAACTCATTTCTTTTGAGGTTTCACGTAGAATGAAGACAAACAATTTTTTTTGAGATCGTCAGGATTAGAATTATTTAGCCCAACACTTCCCCCAAAGGTATTCTGCAGAACCTGTCTTATAGATTTGCAACATGAAAACGTTTGTTTTGTGGTCAATTTTGCACACAGAAATTCCCTGTGAATGTTTTCCGTGCACATTAACACGTTAAAGTTGATGAGAAATATCTAAGCAAAGAAACTTATTTAACTTTGCTCAGCCCAGAGTTTCCCAAATTCCTTGACTCGAGAACTCTTCTGTAATGCATAATACTGGAACTCTCTCAGACCATACTTTGGAAAATAGTGGTTTAGAAGATTTCTAATGTTTATGGTTATATTAAATGTCTACTTGGAATGAAAAATATTGTTGCAGAGAAACTTCAGTGCCCTTACACTTTAATATCTTCCTGAAGTAGATGGACTTTCCAACAATATGTGATACACACAACTGTCTGACAATATATGTGGTCGCTGACAGTGATGGCAATCTCAGTTCTGTGAGATAGTGAACCTGAGTTGGGACAGTTGTAGTTGTTGGAGACATTTTTCTCAAACCGAGCCTAAAGCTGCCACCTCCTACTTCCGTTCACTGCTTCTAGTTTCACTTTGTGGAGCAACACAGAATCAACGCCATAGGAAAAGGCATTCTTCAAATAACTGATGATTGCTCTCAGGACTTACCTGTTCCTATCTCACCTAGGCTAAGATTTCTTGACCCTTGAACATTCCTTGTATGACAGTTTCAGACTACTCTGGATACTCTAGAATTTCCATATCTTGTAAGATTTTCAGTTTCCTGCTGAAATTTTTAGTCTTCATTTTGATGTACTTGAACATGGTAAGCAGATCTGTTTTATGGTTAAAGTTTGAAAACTGCAGTGTCTAGACACCCTGGGTGTCTGCTTGTGCTATCATTATGCTGGTTTTTGCTCGTGGTGTCTTGTCTTCTCATGTTAATGGCTGTTTTTGTGTGCTAAACATTACCTCTTCTGGGACTCATCTCAGGAAATTTCTCACTGTTTTATTAGCTCTTTGATGTTTTTAGAATGAAGTATTTTATATTTTATCAAATTTTATTAGTTTTCTTCAGCGGAAGGATTGGACTGAAATACTAATTTGCCAATGCAAAAAATGGAAGTCCTCCAAATTCATCTCTGAAAATCATTTTTTATACATCTTCTAGATTATAGGTAACTCCCATAAAATGTTGAAATCGAAACATCTTGAAATAAAAAAGTCTCTGATATGAACATTCCATAATGTACTCAGACAATAGCCTTCCTGATTTAACGTCTAACATTGTCTCCTTGTTCTGACAGCCTTATCATGCTGTTGGTTCATACTGATTTTGTGAGCAATTAAAACCTCCAAGTCTCTGAATGCAAATTCCTCTTAATCCAGTCTTCCTCCTCTGATCTAGTTTTGTCTCTTTATATGCAAAAGTAGACATTTATATTCATTTTATTTTATCTTATTAACTCTTGCTTTTCATTACAGTTTATCCAGATCTTTTTGACTTTTGATTTTCTCTTCCCCTCCTAACCTGGTGTCTTTTTCAGATTTCTTTAACCATGATATTCATGAAAAATGTTTTAATGTCGTGGAAAGCAGTGATATTAGCTTCCTTTCAGATAACATCCATCAAATATTAACGTATTTTGAGTAAAGTTGTTGAAATGAGCTTCAAACTCGCTTCACTGGACTACTATATAAACCATGTTTCTTTATTTTATCCTCAAGCGCTTTCTCAAGGGCCTTGCTGAAATCTAGATGTATTGTCTGTGGCACTGCATATTTATCACTTCAGTAACTCCAGTTATAAAGGAAATGAGGTTAGTTTGGCATGGCTTGCTCTTAATAACCCCATAAGAGCTCTAAGTGACCATTGCTTCCTTGCTTTTATTCCTTCCTTCTTTCCTTTTTTTTTGCCTGATTAAGATCAGCCCTGAGCCAACATCTGTGCCAATCCTCCTCCATTTTGTATGTGGGATGCCTCCACAGCATGGCTGATGAAGGGAGTAGGTCTGTGCCTGGGATCCGAACCCGTGAATTTGGGCCACCACAGCAGAGAGCATGGAATTTTAACCAGTCGGCCACAGGGCTGGCTCCCTCTCTCTTTTTTTTTGACCTTCATTTTTCAATTACTCACAATCCACTTACTTATAGTTGTAAACCACTTGTATGCTGGGATCTCCTTGCCCTGAAAGATCTAGGTATAATTGGCTTGAAGCTTCATTCCATGTCCTGTCAAATATAAGGTTCTCACCAAGGTTTCTGCAAATTCTTTGGGGCTTGTATTCTCAGGATCATCTCTGGCTCCAAGCTTTTCCTTCACTGAATTACTACAATTTATGGATGGTCTTTGTGTCCCTATTCTATAGTATGATAATCCATAATTAGAAGTTGACCCTTTTCCCCTTGATTTAACACACACAGACTCCAATACTCCCAAACAAAGCATGTTTATGTATATGGCAAACCCTCATGAAACTGGGGAGATGGAAGGGAAGGGATTCTATAGTGTAACGATATATTCTATGTGGCTTCAATTTCTATATTAGAAATCTTCAAAATCCTTTAACAATGTCATCTCATTGTTCTTCCATCTTCTTTTTCCCTACCTGTTCTCCTTCGTTCTTCCTTGCACCCCTAAATTCCTGTTCGTTTGAGTGCAGTAAGAGTTTCTATTTCTCCACCATTGACTTAGCTTCTGCTAATTTGCCCTCAGATATCACTATCCATCTTAAATTACTCCTTCTGATGTTTTCCTCAATTTAGACAGTTTCTATCCTAAGAAGAATTCTGCAGTCAGCTGTCTTTCTGTTCCTTTCTTTCCCTCTCTCTTTCACAAACACACACACACACACACACTATATAATATACCCTACTATATAATAGTCTATTATAGATGTTTTTGGAGGAGAGGGTGTCAACTTTAAAGCTATAGATTTCTTATTCTGGGCACACACTCTTCTTTCAAAAGTGGTGGGCTACCTTTTTATTTCTTGCTCTTGTTTTGCAAATAAAGGACAAAAGCCTGCCTCTCTTTCTCTCCTCCAATCTTATCTTACCATTTCATGCAAGCTTCTGCTCATATGGGGCTTTTTACCCCCGGCACCCTTATATAAATCCCTGCTATATTTTTAGTGTTTATTCTTTACTGTACCAAAGAATTCCTCTGCTATCACAATGTTTCCTTTAGTGGCCTTGCTCTTTTCTTCCTTATTATGAGTTTTTCCAAATAAGAGAATTTTTCATTCTTATTCAGGTATATTCCCTTTCAGATGTCAGGTAAATGAAATGTTACTATACTTTTGATTAATAATCTGTACCTATACATTTCCATGTTTCTTTATGCTTTCTTATCTATATTAAATTATCCTCTTTCTGCTGAGACTACCCCCCAGAGATGCAATTATGATCAAGCATTTATGGGACATATTCTGAGACTGCCAACTAGTGCAAACATGATTCACTGAGTAACTCTCCATAGGATAAGTACTGCCAACCAACACAGAGTTAATATATAATTAAATACATCAAGGATTCCTGACATGGCAGTTTTAAAGGTATCTACTTCCTTAAGGAAATGCGTGTTTTGTTCTGGGAGAAATAGGTCCAAATCAAAGGTAAGAGAGAACAGAGGAAAAAAATGATGTTATTTCAATATTTAATTAATTGTAGAAACTTAGAAAGGCAATTTGGCTTTATTACCACCATTGCTCATAATTTTCTATGGGAATTTAAGTTAAAATTTTTTTCTCTTTGGTACTGTTCAAGTTTTTTGAACTTTTCTGTCGATTTATACTTCTCAAGTTTCTGCATCCTATTTTATCAGCATTTGGATTTTATAAGGGTCAGTTTTATATGAGAGAAAATTGGCTAGGAAGTCTCTTGCTTTCTTTAGGGATTAGGACAATGTGAAGAGAAAACACGGCTTTTGGCACCAGGGAGACCTTGCTTGAATTCTGGCTCTGTTGTCGGTTAGCTGGGTAACTTAGGGAAAGTTAAAAATCTATAGCCTTGGTTTCTTCTTCTGAGCCATAGGGATAAAAAAAACTCACTCTGAATACTTTGAAAGGGTCTTGTGAAGAATAAATGATATAATATATAAATTACCTGGAAAGAACCACTGTAAATTCTCTTTCACCTTCCTTTCCCTGTCCTACCTTTCTCCATCATGGTATCTTGCTCCCACTTTTTGGCTCTTCTACTCAATAGTGTCCTTATTCCTAAAAAATGAAGGGAAATAATTTGACTCCTGAGTTGAACTAACTTTTCTGACTTTTTTCATTTTTAATACCATATATAGTTTTATTTATTTTTTTAAAATGAGAATGTTGGTCCCTTTGGATTAGGAAATAGACCAAGGTCTTTACAGGAAATGGGTCCAGTATTTAATAATTCCTTATGTCAAATACATATTTAATATTTGCTGTATACAGTGCTATAAAGAATTTGTACACTGAACAATGATTCTGAATATGAAGAATATTCAGAATGTTAACAGCAAATCACACCTTACCATGTTGGTAGCTGAGACTTTTTGAGGCCACTTTTTTAAATTAAAAGGCAGGTATGTACCAGCAAAAAGACTTTCTAAGGCTTCTTATTAAAAATATCAGCAATTTATAAGGAGAGAAATGACTGGATAATTAAGAGCTGTTAGAAGCCAGCATATTCTGCAGAAGATCTTAGGCAAATACACAGAAGAATATTAAGGTTTAAAGAAAAAAGCAAGTCACAAGACTGGTGTTAATGATGGAATAGGAGAAACAAGAAAATGGAGACAAATAGGGCATAAATACTTGGATTTATGCTGAATTTCATACTGAAAACTTTAGGGACAAAGAAAATTTAAGCCATATAAAACCTGTAACTTTTAAAAAGAGCAGCTTCATTCCAGGTAGCTCCAGTTGGGTTAATTAATTAGTCTATTCAGCAGATGGTTATTTTTTGTGTGCTTAGTATGTGCCAGTCACCAAACTATGTGCTAAGAATTCCAATTAAAAAAAAAAAAACTATCATGGTCCTGCTGTCCTAGAATTTATAGACTAGATAAGAAATAAATTAACAATATAGAATTACTATGATAGAAGTTGGTATAAGGTGTTATGGAGGCATGATGGCAATTGTATCAAGTGAGAGTTTTGAATGAATAATGCCTGGCCAAGTTTGGAGAAAGTTAACCAGACAAAGAAGGTAGTGGGGCAGAGAGCATTTTAACTGGAGGAAACAGTACATGCTCAGATACCTGCAATAGTTCTGAATGGCTGGGATGAAGGATTATTGCATGGAAGGAAAATGAGTTGAAGCTGGAGAGGTAGGCATAAACCTACTTGTGAAAGGCCTATGTGCTAAGTTAAAAAGTTCAAACTATAGTCTAAAGACTAAGGGGAAACCATTAAAGATTTTTAAGCAGGGAAATTGTACAAACAGTTTTCATTTTAGGATGTTACTGTGGCAGCAATGGACAAGGAGGCCAGAGTGGAGGCAGAGAGGCCAGTGATGAGGCTGATGCAGTCATCTGGTTATGAAATGATGGTGTGGGGTGGGGAATGAATGAAAAAAATGAAGGGGGAACAGTCTACAACTTGGAAAGTGATAGAAATCTTTTCAGAGGGAGACGTAAGCATCAAGCTGCCTTCCAGCAATCTAGTTGAGCATTGAGGACATTGGTTTGCTGTTTATGGAGAGGAGAAACAGTTTAAGAATTTTACGCATATTGAATTTGAGGCACATATGAGAGATAGATACTGAAAAAAATGTTTGGAGCAAAGAAGACAAGAGATAGATTTGGCAAGCCTCAAGAAATAAGCATCAGGAGAAGCAATAGGTTTGTATGAGGTCACCTGGGGAAGTTTTATAGTGTGAACTTAAACCTTTGGTCTCAAATCTTTAAGACTTTGTGATTTAGTAGAAAATTCACTGAATGAAGAGTCAATAGGTTTGTGTTCAGTCTCGCCTCAGTAGGGGAGCTGCTGCCCCTGGCACAGCACCATACGAATAGGAAGAGATCCCTTAGCTCTCAGCTTCTCCTAGGGGAGGGGAGGGGGGTTCACAGTCCAACACCCCTACTTTTTTGAGGGCACTCGCCAGAGGACTGGCTCTGTCTTGCCAGTCTTGGAGCTCTGATGGATCCAGCACAGTCTAGCCACCTAGGAATGGAGAGAGTGGTTTGGACTGGTAGATACAACAGCTCTCCTATGGCTCAGCACAGAGCAGGCAGACAAAAACCATAGTTACCTGTTTCTCCCTAGTAAGGGAGAGAGTTATTATAAGCTAGGCTGATTGGTGGCAGTCTTCTCCTGGATGAAGCCAGTCCATGAAGACTGGGAAAGGTCCTGGCTTTGTCTAACATGGAGACACTAACACAGAGAGTCAAGGAAAGTGAAGAATCAGACAAAAATATTCCAAATAAAGGAATAAGATGAATCTCCAGAAACTAACCCTAATGAAACAGAGTTATATGATTTACCTGACAGAGTTCAAAGTAACAGTCATAAAGTGGCTCACCAAGACCAAGAGAACAATCCATGAACAAAACAAGAATTTCAACAAAGAAATAGAGAATATAAAAAGTACCAAGCCTAAATCATGGAGCAAAAGAACACAATAATTGAACTGAAAAATTTAATAGAGGGATTCAACAACAGAAGAAGAGATCAGCAGTGAACTTGAAGATATGTCATTGGAAATATATCAGTCAGAAGAGCAAAAAGAAACAGAAATGAGAGGCTGGCCTGGTTGCATAGTGGTTAGGTTCACATGTTCCTCTTCAGCAGCCTGGGGTTCACAGATTCAGATCCTGGGTGTGGGCCTACACATCGTTCATCAAGCCATGCTGTGGTGGCATCCCATATACAAAATAGAGGAAGATTGGCACAGATGTTAGCTCAGGGACAATCTTCCTCAACAAAAAAAAAAAAAAAAAAAAAAAAAGAAAGAAAGAAAGAAAAAGAAAAGAAACAGAAATTAAAGGAGTGAAGAAAGCATAAGGGATTTATGGGATACCATCAAACAGTTCAATATATGCATTTATGGGAGTCCCAGAAGAAGAAGAGCTAGAGAGAAGGGACCAAAAGACTTACTCAAAGAAATAATGGCAGAAAACACCCCAAATCTGGGGAAAGAAATGGGCATCCAGATCCAAGTAGCCCAAAAGACACCAAAAAGGATGAACCCAAAGAAATATACACTGAGACACATTATACTCAAACTGTCTAAAGTCAAAGACAAAGAGAGAGTGAAGAAACAAGAACAAGAGAAAAGTGACTTGTCACAAACAAGAAAACCACTATAAGGCTATCAGTGGATTTTTCAGTAGAAACTTTGCAGGCCAGAAAGGAGTGGGATGATATATTCAAAGTGCTGAAAGAAAAATCTGCCAACAAAGAATACTATACCCAGCAAAACTGGTCTTCAAAAATGGAAAGATAAAGTTTCCTAGACAAACAAAAGCTGAGGGAATTCATCACTACTCCTCCTGGCTTACAAGAAGAGCTAAAGGGAGTACTCCAAGTTGAAATGAAAAGATACTAAACCGCAACACTACGGCATAAGAAAGTATGAAACTCAGTGGTAAATGTAAATATATAGACAAATACAGAATACTATATACTGTAATGGGGTAAATCACTTTTAATATTTTAAATCACAATGATTTAATGGGTAAATCACTTTTAATTTTAGTTCTAGTATAAAAGGTAAAAGACAAAAGTGTTAAAAATAGGTATAACTAAAAAAATGGTAAAAATACACAATATGAATAGATGTAAATTGTGACAACAATAACATAAAACATATGCATGTAGGAGAAGTAAAAGTATAGCTTTTGTATGTGATTGAACTTAAGTGTTATCAGCTTAAAATAGACTGTTATAACTATAAGATAGTTTATGTAAGCCCTAAGGTAATCACAAAAATACTCATAGAAGTTACACAAAAGAAGAAAAAGGAAGCAAAGCATATCAATACAAAAAAATCAACAAAACACAGAGGAAGACAGTAAGAGAGGAAAAGACAGAAAAAAGAACTACAAGATTAACAGAAAGAAACTAAAAAAATGGTAATAGTAAATCCTTCCCTATCAATAATTACTTTAAGTGTCAATGGGTTAGACTCCTCAATCGAAGGACAGATAGTGGCTGAATGGATTAAAAAAACAAGACCCAACTATATACTATGTACAAAAAACTCACTTTAGATTTAAGGACACATATAGGCTGAAAGTGAAGGGATGGAAAAAGATATTCCATGCAAATGGTAATCAAAGTAGAGAAGAGGCTATACTTATATCAGACAAAATAGACTTTAAGTCAAAAACTGTCAAAAGAGACAAAGAAGGACATTATATAATGATAAAAGGGTTAATCCACCAGGAAGATATAACAATTATAATTATATATGTACCCAACATCAGAGAACCTAAATGTATGAAGCAAACATTAACAGAACTGAAGAGACAAATAGATAGCAATAAAGTAGGTAGGAGACTTAAATACCTCACTTTCAATAATGGATAGAACATCTGGACAGAAGATCAATAAAAAAATAGAAGACTTGAACAGCACTCTAGACCAAATGGATCTAACAGACATATACAGAACACTCCACTCAACAGCAGCAAAATGCACATTCTTCTCAAGTGTACTTGGCTCTTTCTCTAGGATAGATTACATTTCAGGTCACACAAAAGTCTTAATGAATCTAAGAAGATTGAAATCACACCATGTACCTTTTCTGGCCACAATGGAATGAAACTAGAAATCAACAGCAGCAGGAAAACTGGAAAAATTACAGATATCTGGAAATTATACAACACACTTTTGAACAACCATTTGGTCAAAGAAGAAACCAGAAATTAGAAAATTTTTTGAGACAAATGAAAATGAAAACACAGCACGCCAAAACTTATGGGATGCAGCAAATCTGTACTAAGAGGGAATTTCATAGTGATAAATCCTTACATTAAAAAAGAAGAAAGATCTCAAACAGACAACCTAACTTTATACCTCAAAGAACTAGAAAAGAAGAACTAAGCCCAAAGTTAGAAGACGGAAGAAAATAACAAAGATTAGAGCAGAAATAAATAAAACAGAAAATAGAAAAAAATCAACAAAACTAAAAATTTTTTTTTAAAAAGCTAAACAAAATTGTCAACCCATAGCTAGACTAAGAATAAAACAGAGAAGACTCAAATAAATAAAACCAGAAACAAAAGAGGAGACATTACAACTGATACCACAGAAATAAAAAGGATCATAAGAGACTACTATAAATAATTATACACCAACTTACTGGATAACCTAGAAGAAAGGTATCAATTCCTAGAAACATACAACTTACCAAGACTAAATCATGAAAAAATAGAAAGTCTGAACAGAACTATAACTAATATAGAGGTTGAATCAATTGTCAAAACCTCCCAACAAAGAAAAGGCCAGGACCAGTGGTTTCATTGGTGAATTCTACCAAACATTTAAGAAGAATTAATGTCAATACTTCTCAAACTCTTCCAAACTATTGAAAAGGAGGGAGCACTTCCAAACTCATTTTATGAGGCCAGCATTACTCTGACATCAAAGCTAGATAAGAATACTACAAGAAAAGAAAATTGTAGGCCAATATACCTGATTGATATACATGCAAAAATCCTCAACAAAATACTAACAAACTGAATTCAACAGCATATCAAAGGGATTACACGCTACAGCCAAGTAGGTTTTCCATAAGATACAAGGATGCTTCAACATGTGAAAATCAATTAATGTGATACAGCACATTAACAGAATAAATGATAAAAGTTACATGATTATTTCAATAGATGTAGATCAAGTGCTTGAAAAAATTCAAAATCCTTTAATGATGAAAATTTTCAACAAACTAGGAACAGAAAGAAAATAGTGGGCCCAGTCCCATGGCCAAGTGGTTAAGTTGGCGCGCTCCACTTCGATGGGCCAGGGTTTTGCTGGTTTGGATCCTGGGCATGGACATGACACCGCTCATCAGGCCACGGTGAGGTGGCATCCCACGTAGCAAAGCCAGAAGGACCTACAACTGGAATATACAACTATGTGCTGGGGGGGTTTTGGGCAGAAAGAAAAGAAAAAGGGGGAAAAAAGGAAGATTGGCAACAGATGTTAGCTCAGATGCCAATCTTCAAAAAAAAAAGAAAGAAAATAGCTCAACATAATTAAGTCCATATATGACAAGCCCACACCTAACATCATACTCAATGGTGAAAAACTGCAAGCTTTTCCTCTAAGATCAGGAACAAGACAGAGATGCCCGCTCTCACTGCTTCTACTCAACATAGTACTGGAAGTCCTAGCCAGAGCAAATAGTCAAGAAAAAGAACTTAAAGGCCTCTAAATAGGAAGGGAAGAAATAAAGCTATCTCTATTTGCAGATAACATTTTAAACAGTCATTTGTTGCTTAATGATGAGGATACATTCTATGAAATGTGTTATTAGGCAGTTTCATTGTGCGAACATCATAGAGTGTACTTACACAAACCTAGATGGTATAGCCTACTACATACATAGGCTATATGGTACTAAGCTTATGGGATCACCATCATATATGCAATTCATCGTTGTCTGAGATGTCATTATGTGGCATGTAAATGTATATAGAAAACCCTAAAGACTCCACCAAAAAACTGTTAGAACTAATAAACGAATTCAGTAAAGTTGTAGGATACAAAATCAGCCTACAAAAATCAGTTTCATTTCTATACACTTACAGTGAACTATCTGAAAAGGATATTAGGAAAACAATCCTATTTACAATAGCATCAAAAAGAATAAAATACTTAGGAATAAACTTACTTAAGAAGGCAAATGACTTGTAATACCAAAAACTACAAAACATTGATGAAAGAAATTAAAGAAGACACAAATGGGAAGACACCCTCTGTTTATGGTTTGAAAGAATTAATAGTGCTAAAATATCCGTACTGCCCAGAGCAATTTACAGATTCCATGCAATTCCTATCAAAATACCAATGGCATTTTTTTCCAGAAATTGAAAAAACAATTCTACAACTCATATGGAACCACAAAAGACCACGAATGGCCAAATCAATTCTGAGGAAGAAAGAACAAAGCTGGAGGACTCACACTTCTTGATTTCAAAATAGATTACAAAGCTACAGTAATTGAAACATTATGGTACTGGCATAAAGTCAGACACCTAGACCAATGGAAAAGAATGGAGACCCAAGAAATAAATCCGTGCATATACACTGGTATTGAACTGATCTTCACCAAGGGTGCCAAGAATACACAATTGGGAAATGAGAGTCTCTTCAACAAACGATGTTGGAAAAACTGGATATCCACATGTAAATGAACAGAATTGGACCCTTAGTTTATAGAAAAATCTGCTCAAAATGTAAAGACTTAAATGTAAGACCTGAAACTGTAAAATTTCTAGAAGAAAACATAGGGGAAAAGCTTCATGATATTGGTCTTGACAATAATTTCATGGATATGACACCAAAAACACAGGCAATAAAACCCAGACAAGTGAGACTACATCAAACTAAAAAGCTTCTGTACAGCAAACAGTCAACACAGTGACAAGGCAACCTATGGAATGGGAGAAAATATTTGCAAACCGTATACCTGATAAGTGGTTAGCATCCAAATATATAAGGAACTCCTACAACACAATAGAAAAAACTAATAAGCCAATTAAAAAATGGGCTAAAGATTTGAATAGATATTTCTCCGAAGAAGACATACAAATGGCCAACAGATATATGAAAAAATGTTCAACATCACCAACCATCAGGGAAATGTAAATCAAAACCACAACGAGATACCACCTCACAGCTGTCAGGATGGCTATTATAAAAAAATAAAAAGACAACAAGTGTTAGTGAGGATGTGGAGAAATTGGAACACTTGTACACTGTTGATGGGAATGAAAATGGTATAGCTGCTATGGAAAACGGTATGGAGGTTCCTCAAAAAATTAAAAATACAACTACCATGTGATTCAGCTATCCATCTTCTAAATATTTATCCAAAAGAATTGAGATCGAGATTTCAAAGAGACATTAGCACTCCCATGTTCCTTACAGCACTATTCACTATAGTCAAGATGTGGAAACAATCTAAATGTTCATTGACAAATTAATGGTTAAACAAAATGTGGTGTATATGTACAATGGAATGCTGTTTAGTCTTAGAAAAGAAGGAAATGCTATAATATGCAACAACATGGATGAAGACGTTATGCTAAGTAATCGAAGACAGTCACAGAAAGACAAATACGGCATGATTGCACTTATATTATGTATCTAGTCAAAAATCATGGAATTAAAGAGTAGAATAGTGGTTTCCAGGGGCTAGGGAGGAGAGGGAAATGGGGCGTTAGTAATCAATGGGCATAAAGTTTCAGTTAAGCAAGATGAGTAAACTAGAGATCTTATGTAGAATATTATACCTATAGTCAGCAATAATGTACTGTATGCTTAAAATGCTTAGGCGCATAGATTGCATGTTGTGTTCTTGTCACAATAAAATAAAATTAAAAATAAATAAGAAAAATTTTGTGACAATATTCAAGAAAAAATCTAAATAAATGTATCTTTCTATTTGAGATGAGGCTCAGAAAACAATTATTGAATGACTGTTTTGTTTAGTTCTCATTCAGTCCTGAAAGGTGTCATGAGTTTAATGACAATGGTCTACAATTGTATGGAACTTTCAAATTCATAAGGCAATAATCTGTAAAGCTAGATTGTAAGCTTTATTAGGGCAAGAGCTGTTTCTCTTTTGTTTTCCTCTATTTCTTGTGAGGCTGGCATGTTTCCACGCCTGTGTGACATATTCACTGAATGAATGTCTTTCATTTTTCCTCAACTGTTTTCAGATTTTTGAAAGGTTCAGTTTTTTAAAACAACCTTTTAAAGTAGGCAGGCAAGGACAATTTCTCCCATTTTACAGATAACACCATCAAGTATTGGATTAGTAGTGACTCGTCCAAAGGTGTGAAATTATTAAATGGCATAGCAAGCACGTGAACTCAGACTTCAAGACCAACGTGCTTCCAACTCCATAGGACTATTTCTAATTTAGATCTCAAGCCCAATTTTGTTCTATGTTCTTAATTTAACTTTTGCTACCATTTCATACAGTAAAAGATCATTTGAGATATATATGTGTTTCAATTTTCTGCTCTAGCCGTAATCTTCCTTTTAATGAGTGTATTATCATCTTGTACATTCATTTGGAAAATATGTATGAAAGTCAATGGATTAAGTTCAGAAAAATGAAATCATTTTTTTCTCAGTAATACTTCACTTTGAATTCTCTGTGATTGCCATATTTAAGTAAGGTGGATTAGCCATTTCTTATACTTAAAACAATTTCTTTTTACTCTAAACATTAATATTTGTAGAGCATTAATAGATTATTCTTTTGATTATTCCTTCCTTCTGCTTTAGTCTCCAGAATCTCTTGGCATTGTTTCAAACTGGCATCATAGGGACACTAAGATCTCACTTGGTGATTCAGTGCTTTCAATCAGGTGCTTATTGGATACTCTTTTGTAGACATAAGCTGTGAGTATGAGATTTCTTTTTATGTTACAGGTAACATCCAGCCACCTTGTACAAATGCACGAGATGTTAAATAAGGAAAAATGACAACTGTTGAGCTGGCTGTGCTTTTGGAGCCGCGCTGCTGGGCGTCTTTTCATTATGGGAATAAGCAGGCTGCTGGAGCTGCGCAGTGGTTTGAATCTATTGATCCGACTGCAAGAGGCAGCCAGGGCGCTGGCAGCGAGGGCCGGGGAAGCTTTCCTTGCCAGAGCCCTGGCTGCATTTTTTCCTGCTGCTTCAGCTGGTTTCTTCTTGTTCTCTTTCTCAAATTACTCCATGAATCTACATAATTTTTGTGAACTCGTTGAATGCGTATTTGTATGGAACATTGGCTTAGATTTATCTAAAAATATGTTGTCAGGAAAAGGAGGAAAATGTTTTTGGGAAGAGGGAATGCTGAGTCAAACTAGACATTTTCTCTGCTGCTTTATTCATGTTTCTCTTTCCTGCAAAACAGATTTTCAGTTATTTTAGTGGGAGATGAGCAATCATGGTCTCTGTTGTTTTATTCGGTGGGTTACTATTATTGTTATTTCTGACGAGAAAGGAATTTGATGAGAAAACACTCTGGGATGTCTACAATGCTTACTTTCATGGTGAATGTTGGGCTTAGAGATGCTGTTTGCATCTTCTCATTCTTATCTGCCCTGTGGTATTTGATAAGGTAGCCAAATAGGACAGAATTTGGATTTGTTTCTCAGTTCAGATGCCAATTTAATATTCAGTTTCAACAGTTTTAGAATATGCCTAGGTTTGTTCTGGGTTCAGATTTATTCACGGGTTTTTTTTTTTGGCGAGGAAGATTGGCACTGAGCTAACATCTGTTGCCAATCTTTCTTCTTTGGCTTGAGGAATATTGTCGCTGAGTTCACATCTTCCTCTATTTTGTATGTGGGATGCTGCCACAACATGACTTGATGAGTGGTGTGTAGGTCCATGCCCGGGATCTGAACCTGCGAACCTTGGGCCACTGAAGCAGAATGCATGAATTTACCTACTGGGCTGACCCCAACTGGGCTTTTTTTAAAGTTTAAGTTTGATTTGTAACGAGTTAAAAATATTAGCACAGGATAAATTCAGTGTTTGACAAATTATTTTGGGGTTCTTGGCTCACTTTAAATTCCCTCTCAAAACTTTGAACAGGTAAAATCCAGGAATATTAAAATTTCTTTGGGTAATTGTGCTTTCTTTCCCAATTTGTCTTCAACTGAGAGATTATTTATTTTGGGAAATAGTCAATACAATGAAATTTCATTGCACTGAACTAATGAAAATTTCAAGAGATCTGTTTCAATGATCAAGCACAGTGATCTATTGGAACAAAAAATCCTCAAATCAAGTCAACTTCGAATCTCTTTAAGTAAAATCTAAACCTCATCTTAACCGTTGTCTTATTTTTATCTTCTGTACTTCAACCTCACCTGCAAGGTCAAATGACTGCTTTTACTCTTTAGCATCTTTAAGTGTATATGTGGGCAGATGGGGATGGAGTATGTTTAATAAGGATCTAACCCAAAGTTACACCATAGATTTTGTATGACCTCTCGTTGGCCATTATTTATTGTCTTAAGTAAAACAATCTACTTATATGAGTGAATCATCATAGTTTGAGTATTTTGAGCTATTTAGTATCAATAAGTGGAGGATATAAGTCCTGATAATGAAAGTTCAAGCTAAAGTCTCCACATATGCAAACTCTGACCTTTAATGGAAACATTTTGTGGTGATGGATCATTACTGGATTTTCTTCCTTTCTTCTTTGGTCATGGACATATTTCCCAGAAGTATCGGTTTTCATGTTTCTTATTTTGAAACCTTACAAATGTGTTTAACCGAAAGTTCCTACTTGGAGCTGTATAAAGTTCACAGAGACAAATACAAAGAAGAAATATTTAAGAAGTAGAGCTAATATTTCTTAGGGAAGAGAAAGTGCTTAAAATTAAACTGATTGATTGGTAAAATGGTTTATAGTAATTATAGATAAAATTATTTAAATTGTTTAGAATCTTGGATCTGTTATTGATTTGAACAAAGTGAGAAGGGACCAAGAAATGGGCAAGGCACAGAAATGATCAGACAACATGACTAAATAGTTAATATAAAGGTCATTAAAATTATATTAAAAGAAATTTGTTTTCTATGCTACAAAAGGGGAAAAACGAGCAGACTTTGGCTCGTTTAAACACTTTGGCTGTGTTTAAACAGATGGGTAGAATCAGTTCCCATTTTAAGGCTTTGAAAACTCTTCCTGTGATTTGAGCCCCAACTCACATTTCCTTGTGCCTTCTATGTGGCCCGAGTCCCTCAATGAGGATCAATGAGTTTTTTCTGTTTCAGCACGTGTTACTTTTATCTCTTTTTGCACTCCCTTTACTGTTCTACCTTGTGTTGGAGTTAATGGTAGAGTAGAAGAAGCACAAATGTTGTAGTAAAGACCCAGTTCAAACTTTCTGAGTCCCAGTTTACTTGCTCGTAGGATGGGGTGAGAAATAGGAGGGCCCGTGGTTCTCGTGAGGATTAAATTGGAAAGCATAAAGGTCCGGGCACTGAGCAGGCGCTCAATCAATGTCAGGGTTGTCAGTGTTCTTTTCGTTTCTGAGTTTCATGTCTAGTTTCCAAGTTCCTTTGAGGTAGGAAATATGTTTTATATTCATAGTGTCTTGTGCATAGTAGGTTCTAAAAGATTATTTGTTGAATTTAATTTACTGTCCTGCTGTGGAAGCTTAGTACTGTTATTTCCCATTTCTTTTTCCTCTGTCACCTTGAATTGAGATAAACATGTTGCTCTCATGAAATTGAGGATTTAATTCAGTAAAATGACATTATAATATGACTTATTCCGTAGAGTTTTAAATAGTAAGGGTCAAATAATTTCCCTGGAAACTTAATTGTATTCTATAAAATCTTATTAGCCTGTCTCAAAGCATCACAGTCACGGTGGAGTTCTGGTGTGTTCAAGATGGTGAAGTCTCTATCTGTAGAAATCTATCTAATGGCATGCAGTGAGAATGTGGGAAATAAGAGACTAGAAAGCAAATGCAAATCTCTTGCAAATGACATTACTTGACATTTTCAATCACTAATCCTCCAAAGTGTGTTCTAATTTACTAAAATAAACCAAGAATTCAATTTCTTGTGAGCACCCTTTGCTTGATTAATTATTAGTAGCAGAACGATATTCTGTGCCCACTGCAATTTGTCTCCTTTGTGTTTATCTAGTCTCTGACATAAGGATGAACAGAGGCATTCTGATTCAGCAGAACTCATTTCGTAACTCACCGTGTTACAGAGCAGAAATGAATAAACGTTTGTTGAACATGCTACATATGCTTTGATCATCAAAATGTTAGTTTCCCTTCCTTCTCGAAATCTAAGATCTGAGAGAGCTTCCTGGCTGAAGTTTGCTGGGTGCCTATTCAAGCATAGTTATTTCTACAGAGGCAAGCAGCTACCTTTATAGAAATTTGTTTCCATGATTAGAATGCGAGGACTCTTTTAATACTTCCTCATTATGATTTGAAATTATACATTCATTGCAATTTTTTTCTTTAAATGTAGCAGAGTATCCTAAAACATGAAGAGTTTTTTTTTTTTTTTTTTTTTTTTTTTTTAATGCAGTACGCTCTTTTGTTGGAATGAGGACTAAACAGGAGTTTCATTCATGCAACAGTGTAGCTTGTTTTTAGGATACAGTTTCTAATTCTCTATAATTGTGCCTAGTTATTTCATTGAAAGGCAATTAGCTAGCATTTGGTATCCCTGTATTATGAACGGGAGAAACTGAGGCTCAGTATGGGCTATTTCTCTCTGTTAGCCGGTTAGGAATTTGAGAAAAATGTGCTGCTATCCTAATGACTTACTTTTGTTTTCAATTTCAGTTTCAAAGGACATTTGAGTCTCTTAAAAATGTTTCCGACAAATCTGACCTTCAGAAAACCTACCAGAAGCTTGGGAAGGAGCTGGAAAATCTGGATTATTTAGCCTTCAA
Organism: Equus przewalskii; assembly: GCF_037783145.1. Taxonomy (NCBI): domain Eukaryota; kingdom Metazoa; phylum Chordata; class Mammalia; order Perissodactyla; family Equidae; genus Equus; species Equus przewalskii. The sequence continues at coordinate 56,191,556 of NC_091831.1, read as the reverse complement.
ACGTCAGCAGGTAGGAGTCAGAGTTCTTCTTGGTGGAGGAGATGAACACTTTAGTCTTCCTGCCGTCCTGCCTGTTAAGAGGTTCAGGTGGGTCTGGGGAGACTTCTCTTTTAATGTTTAAGGCAGAAATAAGGTGTGCTGTGCTGTGCTGACCTGCCGTGTTCATACAGCTTCCTCAGCTTTCAGTGTGATCTTTGCTTTTAGATGTGTACTTTAGCGGTTTCCACATGTCCTTGTATTTTTCTTAAAAAGAACCTGCTGCTGGTTTGTGAAGGTCCAACTACCCTTTGACTAAGATGCCTCAGTAGCATAAAGGGAATGTCTATGATGGCGTGGCCAGACGGCTTTTATATTTAACAGGGGGATCCTGGAGGAGAAAAATCACCTCAAGCCCAGGTAAAAGACCTGGGTATACATACAAAATTAAGGAAAAGAGTCATAAATATACCAAAATAGATTTTTTTCCCCATTATCTTTAGTTTTCTTGTTTGACCTCTGGAGATTAGTAAAAATTTGCTAAATGCGTAAGTTTGAAGGATAATATACTTTACAAATGCAAGTTTTTTTCACCTCCTTGCATAGACTGCAAGATAGATTGAGAGCCAAAATAGGCTTTTGTGGGGTTGCTTTTAGAATTAGTATTTTATAATATTAATAATCGTTAAATTCTGTGTGTTTTGAGATACTGAACCAAGCTGGACCTTCTCCACTTTCTTCAAGCCACTAGGTGTCAGGGTCGTCAAGGTTTTACTTTGATCCAATGTTTATTCCGATCAGAACAGCCAGTTAGACGTTTAAATTAGGTTACATGAAATTCGGGAATGTGCTCAATGATGGATAGCTTCTAGAAAAATGACTAAGTGGCTGACTCGCATGGCCAGGCACTGAGTCCATTACTCGTCTTTCCTGCTACTGTGGCAGAGGGTGTTACTTTCTTGCCATTGCCTAATTCACAAATTTTGGGTCTTTTGTGGGGAGGGTTTGGGGGTCGGGGGGTGATTTCAAAGCAGGACTTCCTATATTTAGTTACACCTCATGAAGTCAACATGGTAAGGTCTAGAAATACTGACTTGAAAAGAGAATTATGTTCTAGGCTTTGCTTTATCACAGACATTACATGGGCATTTGACCCTCCCATGACCCTATTTTCCTAGGAGTTATATTTGTCTTGTAGAATGTTCCTAGGCAAATGCAGTGTCTCAGCAAATATTTTAATTTATATAAAAAAGGACACACTACCCATTTAAGTTTTATTTATTTATTTTTTAATTAGTAGTGTCCTAGGTATTAGCACATGCAACAGAAGCAGTCAGTTACTGAGAGCTACTACACTAAGCTCCCAGATGCTGCTGCTTAAAATTCACACCATGAATGACAGTTCTGGCTTATGCAATTTTTAGAACAGTTTTGTTTCCAAGAGTCATATTTTACCACTAAGGGGTATTTGAGTTGGCAGGCAGTAGTCACTGTCCTCTTCTCTTAGCCTTTCTCATTAGCACATCCTCAGTGATTAGATTCTTACATTAGCTAATTGTGAGTTTGGAAAAATGTGAATGCTTCAAGGGCAGAAGGGCAAAACTCTGGGAAAATGGCGTTGATAGGTAATTGCACATGTATGTGAGGAAAAGATGGGCACATGGAGTAAATATATATGTTTTCTTATGTATATGTATATATGTCATATATATGGTTTATTAAATGAAAACTATATGCCACGTAGTGTGATTAATAGATTTACAGATTAGATCATAAGATGCTTATAACATTATAATGGATTTGGTTTTATGAGCACCATTTTACAGAAGAGAAAACTGTTGAGAGAGTTAAGTAACTTGCCTAAGGCCATTGGGCTAATAAGATGTGAAGCTGGGCTTCAAATCTGAATCAGTCCGACTCCAAACCTGGACATTTTGCAGATCTTATTCCCAATAGCCCTGCAGGGAGCCAGGCTGGGGGACAGTAAAGTGAGGAGTTCTAGGCATGCAATATGAATGCAGTTTTAGAAGAGGCCAGATCGGGCTTAAAGAGACATTTGAAAATGGGCCTCTGGTGAGAGGCAAAAGACAGGGCCAGTTCTCTCCCCATCTCTTCCTCTCATGCAAATTGTTCAGTATATACAAAAACACAAAAGGAGTTTTGAAAGAACGTCAGACAGCTAAGAAAATGTATAAAACTTTATTTTTACAATCTTCTAAATCTTACGTCTGGTAACCCTAGTTCTAGTGAAATTTATTCACACAAGGCTAGTTTTTAAACTCAGAAGGACAAATCCTTATGAAGTGGATTTATCTGCACATATAGCATACTGCCAACCCCTTGTCTTACTCGACTCCACCTTTCCCTATATCTAGTGATTATTTTTTTTCTTCCTGGCAAGATGGAAGGGGAATTGGAGGGAAATGGTCAGAATGAGAAGGATGGTAGAGTAGAAAGAAAGTCAGGGACCAAAGAGGGATAAAAAAAGAGAGAAAAGGACTTATACAGATAAGACAAAAGGGATAAAGTAAGGGAAATTAAACTATAGTTTGGTTTATTCTTTATGCATCTAGTAAATTAAAACATTGATTTTTGAAGAATTAAAAAAATCTCAAAATAGAAAAAGGAAAAAGAGAGGAATACGGGAAGACTTAGTGAATGAGGGAGATGGCAGGGAATAGCAAAAACAAACTTTGTTTATTTCCCATTTTGCTTCCAAATGTAGCAGAGTGTCCTAGAAATTTGTTATATTAACCAAGTTCTTCTGTACCAAAGCCACAGATGAACTGTGTTTACTGGATGGGCAGGGTTCAGAGTCAGAACATTAACCTTTCCCTGGCTTGATGGGATTAGTCTTTTCTCTCCCATGCTACCTCCTTTAAAGTCCACAAAACCTATTAAACAAACACCAGAAAGTTTTTCCTACTAGAAAAGATTCGGGTCTCTGTAAAATTGCAATTCAGCAAGAAAGCTTCTGCCTTATAAGGCAGGATTCTTTGTACCAGAGAATTAGTCATGGTTTGTTCCCTGGTCCAACCGTATTTATCATTCCTCATGACAGAACGTAAGCTCCATAAGGACAGGGCCTCATCTGTCACCTTCAGTGCTGTATCCTCTGCAGTGCTCACAACAGTATCTGACCCATGGCAAATGCTCAGTAAATCCTTGGTGGTGCTGTTGTTGCTGTGAACAAGGATGTGTGCCAAAAGTTTTGCCTTAAGATTACAGGCAATTAAAATTGATGTTTTACTGCACTTATAAAATTCAGAAACGCATTAACTCTTAGGCTTCCTGGATGCCAAAGGCTGAAAGATTGCCCCTTGCCTTATGTATCACTTAGATTTTCTCCTAATGTATTTCATTTTTCATCATTTTTTAAACAAACACAAAGTATCAATTTACCTTAACTGTGAATTATGGATGTCCAGTGAATGGACTATAATTATTTTCTGGGACTCATTCATTAGATTTTATTTTCTGCCTCCTTCTATGACATTTTAAACATCATTTGGAGAGATTTCTTTCCAAGGGCCTGATAGATCTCTGGAGTACTCTGCTCTATTCTTTTACTTCTCTTTTTGGAGTTATTGTGCTTTCTCTCCTAGGTATGAGCTTAGCCTTTTCTTTTCTTTTCTTCTTTCCTTTTTTTTTCGTTTTGTTTTTTTAAGAGTGGGTGCTCATTCTTCAGCTATTTCTTAGGCTATATTTTAGGTCAGGGCACAAGCATCTCTCCATTTTCCGAATTTTGAAAAGACTAATGTTGAAAATAGCTTTGAATGGAAAAGGTTAGAGGAGACCATGATAGATGAGGTGGGGGTTTTCCAGGATGAGTCAGCCTGAAGTAAATGGATGACAAAGCAGGATCAACCCAAGAATCTGGACACTTTTTCAGTTTTTACTATCTGGAGATGCAATCTTGGAGTTTATCTGCTTGGATTGCTTGGTTTTTATCCTCCTGGTTGATGTCACATATGAATACCAAGCTTCAGCTATTACTTAGAGCCCAGATTGTTTTTTTGGTGAGGAAGATTTGCCCTGAGCTAGCATCAGTGCCATTCTTCCTCTATTTTGTATGTGGGATGCCTCCATAGCATGGCTGATGAGTGGAGTAGGTCCACGCCCAGGATCTGAACCTACTAACCTGGGCCACCAAAGTGGAGTGTGCGGAACTTTAACCCCTCATCCCCAGGGCCGGCCCAGAGCCCAGATTTATGTATTAATTTGAGAGGTTATAAATCAAGAGATTTCCTTGGGGCTTTGGTTTTATGGAATAAAATAAAATAAAGTTTGATAATCTGGATTCTAATTTAATTTCTTTCTCTTTTCTTCTACCTTTAACACTTATAAAAGCATTATGACACATTACCTTCCCAGAGGCTTCTGAAGTCCTTTGATATAAATTAAAGTTGACATTATTGAGTTGAATATTATGTAGACTAAACCATATTTACACACTGATGTGAAAATATGTAAAATTGAAATGTTATACTTAAGATGCACATTCACGTTGGAACACATCGTATACCCCTGCTGTCCCTCTTGTCTCCCCGATCATGGCATTATTCATGCCATCATGCTATTCTTGCCTTCTGACCTTTTCACAAGTTTTATATAACTTGGTATTTAGAATATCTAGCTCCTTTCTATTTGCTTATTTAACTACTAATCATTCTCTAAAGCCAAATTGAAGTCTAGCCTCCCTCATGACACTTTCTGCTGTGACCTCTAGTTAGTATGTAAACTCTTCCTTTTTTGCCATTCTTAGCTTGTATCCATGCTACACAATTTAGCATCTGATTGATTATATAGTCACTGAGGATCCATGTAGTGCAGGTTAGAGTGTGGGCTTCGTAGTCAGCCAAATTTGCTTAGACTATTTGTATTGCCTTGGGTACAACAGTTTCTTCTTTTAAATGTCAGGAAAATAACGCCTAACTTACAGCCTGTTTTGAGAAAACGATATACAAAGTATAAAGTATGTACATGCTGAAGAAATCAGTGTATAAAGGACTTATCACAGTGCCTGGCATGGAGTTAGTGTAAGTGGTACCTCTTTTAATGTTGTTTTTGTATTAATCTCATAAATCATCTTTCTACATGGTTTGTAAATTCCCTAAGGAAATATTCTCCATTTTGTATACTTTTATACTGCGCATAGGGTCCAGCACTATTCTGAACATATAGGCTAGAATGTTTCTGGACATATGTAATCTAGCAGTTGATGATCTGTGTCACAAAAACATGTTGATACTTCTCGGGGAAGGAGTTGCAGTATTTGGTTCTCACATATTTCTAAGGTGGTGTCTCTTGGTGGGCAGTAAAATTAAGTTCCTGAGTATTGTGCCGATGCTAATCAGTGGTGGAAATAGGGTCAGAGACCCAATGGTCTGGCTAAACTCCAATTCATGTGATAATTACATCCTGTGTACCTGAACTTTCCTGTGGTTCCAGGTGGCATCATTCAGCACAATATTGTTCTCTCTTTAGTGATGATCAGGAGTGAACAGATGCTTTTTTCTTTCACTGAGCTGAGTGAGTTAATCTCTTTATATAACTCTGAAACCAGAAGGGTACATAATACCTTTGAGGATAAGAATTGAATTTAAAATGATCCCTTATCAATGAAAAAATTGAAAATAAATTAGATGAAATTTATTTACTGAGAATGACTTCGGGTTAACACCCTTGCACTGAAAAATAAAATTCCAGGTGGTTAATGACTGACCATTAGAAAATAATCCTAGGCTTACCCTGGAACTCAAGAACTCTGACGTTACAAGACAACCATGTAGGGCTTCGGTGAAAACAATGCTTAACAAAACAAAACTGAATGGTGTTAGGCTTGTTGTTGTACTGTAGCATTTAGAGAAGAGGAGGGTGATGAATTGCAGTGATAGTCTTTAACCATGGAAAGACATGGAGCAATAAAAATGCTATGGGTCATCTAGAATAAGGGGATATGCAATGATATTTATATCATTAAAAATATTGGGATTTGCTAATCTATAAGGACAGTATAAGGCAGAACTAACTTCCCATTTATGTTAACACTAAAATGAAAGTTGTAAATATATTTTACTTAAGACTTGTAAAAATAAAGACATTTGCATCGGGGATTATTTAGATGCAGTCTGAGGGAAAGTGTAAGGGGGTAGGGGAGCTGAATGAGTACTGAGAGGAGGTGATAAGCTTCTAGAACAATGGTTCTATAAGCAATAGATTCACTTCAGTGACCTTTGTTAGATGAAATATGTTAATAGCTCAATTGGGAGAAGATCCTTCTTTTCCTTGTTCTGTAATGAATCCAACTCTCTTGAAAGAGTTCTGATTGAATGATTCCTTTTAAGAGTAAGTGAACCAGACTGCTATATTAAAATATTCATGTCTGTCTTAGATGGTATTCTGTTTATTTGCTCAATCAAGTAAAATGATTATTTATGCCATTTATAAAACTGTTTCTGAAGATCTCAAAGCATTCCAGACATCATTTAAAAAATCATTGCACAGGTATAAGAAATGTTGACTTATAAGACAGCTACACCAAAGTTCAAACCAATCCAAACATGTTTTATTCTATCCACTACATGTGCAATTTCATTTTTATTCAGTTGCACACAGGTATTTGTTTCAAAGGGAAAAAAAAGAGATGACATTACATTTATTCTTCAGTTTTCTGATGCAGAGGGAGAGAGAAAGTTTGGATACATCATTCAAGGTCATTCCGAGTCAGTAGCAGATTGACAATTAATATTCACATTTCCTAATTTCCAGCTTAAAGCAATTGCCATCCAACTATTTTCACTACTTCATAAACTGCAGATGTTTATAGGGTGATTTCTTTTTCTATAGTAATAGTCTGAAGTTAAAAAACTGTATGGATTTTTATGTAAGAACCTCACCCTTTATTTAAAAATGAATGATCAAAAGGATACATATTATTTATTTATTCTCCTTCTAAAGTTTGATTTCCACATTGGATACGGTTGATGACCATGACAAGTAGGTGTCTTCTGTTAACTTAGTAAGGTAAAAACATTATAAATACATCTTTTAAGTTCTAAGGTTTGCTATTCTATTTCCATCTGTTGTCTCTGGGGTTTGGTTTATTGGTGGCACTTAGGTAGAAAGCTGTTGAATCAAGCACACACTAGCTAATTTTAATGCACCAGAAAAGATTTATTAATTTTTTACAAGGTTGTTTGCTATATGATAGTTTGCCTTGTGGGAAGCTTATAGCTATTTCATGGTGAGGAATGCTTATTAAAATAGTTAATGCTTTGTTATGGGTTATTTTCAAAATTTACAATGCTGATAGGAATTTCAGAGGTGGTAAAAAACTTTAGTGTTTGCATCAATGTGGCATTTATTTGTGTCTGTCTTATATTGACCTCCCTAAGTCCATAAGATTGTCAATAAAAGTTGGTATTGATGAGAAATTAAAGTCCTAATAGAGTTAACTCTGAAAATATCTTCTCTAGTCTGTTTTGTAGCTTTGAAAATGATCTGTGCATGCAAAGAGGATTAACTTTTCACTGCTAAGATTTTGACCTATGGTGGCCTAAGATGCAAACTAAAGAAGGTACACAAGAATCAGCACCTTAAACTGAGTCTTTAGAATTCATCTAACCCAACTGCTTTATTTTAGAAATGAGAAAAGTGAGACCCAAGGAGATTCAATATCTGGTATAAGTTGCTATCTTGTACACTCGCTGCTGGTAGAGCTGGGACGATAACAGGAAGTGATATTTTCTTTGGTTCTTTTGTGAGTTCTTTAGCATAAGTCAGCCAGTTGTATATTGATCCTTTGGTATCTCTGGTTTGTATCCTGAAGCCGAGAGAGGGCCTACAGATAGGAAAAGCATTCCTCTCGCATCTGTAATGCTGTATGACCCTGGAGACTAGGCTGGTTACGCGTCCTTTCTAATGTCAGTTTGCTTCGCAGGGGTTCGTGGACTGTGAGGGCTTGCTTAGCTGCAGTTGGGATGAGAGGCTTGTAAGGCAGCATTTGTGGAAGTGAGCCCCATTCTCTCCAGGAAAATTCATACCTCTGTTGGTTCCTGAGTCTTCAGGAGCATTTCCTCTGTTGTAAACTCTGCCAGCTTCCCCAGCAGTGATGTGCTCCTTCATCCAGGGCATTATGGAGTGAAGGTGTCCCTCTTAGTCCCATAGAATCTGAGAGTGTGAGTGTCTTCCTTGGGAGGAGCCTCTGCTTTCTCTTGTCACCAATCAAGGGTGTAGAGTCTTCTTTAAAATGCAATCCTCTGGCTACTCTCCATCTTAACTTTCCTATGCCAGGGGAAGAAAGTTGGCTTCTTTGGATTGTTCACAAAAATGTACAAAAAAGGACTGAATGAGGATGCACCACATTTGAGTTTTCAGTGCAGTCCATTTCTTTACGATTATGCTTACACTCCAATTAGAGTTTCTGGGCTTTCAGGTTGGGCCCTAGGAATCTGAACCAGAATAGAATTTTCTACCAGAATGAAAAGAGGACTAGCAAGGGCATGGACTTCCTTGAGTCTGTAGGGACCTTGTTGCTTTGGGACTGTGGAGTCATCTAGGGGATTAGGTCTCATATCAAACTGCAGGAACAACAAAGATACTTTTAACATCTATCTATCTATCTATCTATCTATCTATCTATCTATCTATCTATGTATGTATGTATATACTGTATTAGCCATTGAGGGGCCTATAAGTGGAAATCATTCAGTAGTGTCATTTTTTTAAAAAGAAAACTCAGTGCAATAATATTACACCATTTTAGGAGAGGAAGGAATTATAAGCATCTAGTTCCAGCATTATCACTTCAATACATGGGTACACAAATAATAGAGAAAATATCATTTAGTTCCTTTATATTGCATAGGAATTTTGATTTCTTTGACAACTTCTAGATCCTGCATCTTCTAAACTAGTGCTTTCCAAACTTTAATATGTATACAAATCACATGGGACTTTTGTTAAAATACCAACTGTGATTCACTAGTTTTGGAGTGAGACTGGAGAGTCAAACAAGCTCCTCAGTGATGCTGATGCTGCTGGTCCATGGACCACACTTCAAGTACCAAGGCAGTTTAAATAATAAATTGTAGGAGAGCATTATTTCCAATTGTATCTTAAGAGCCAAATACAGTCCCTGGAACATAGTTAAGTATTCAGTAAATATTTTGGATTTGAATGATGATCCAGTAGTAAGGTTTGTGTCTATGTGTAGGATGTAGAAGATATTGCTATCCTTACTATCATATCCTTTAAAATGTTATAGTTTATTTTGATGTTTCCCTGCCATGGGAAAGGACAGGTTTCTTCACAGACATATTGTGTTTTTGTATTTTACATATTTCAGTAGTTGTAGAAGTTGTCCTTTGTACATTGCTTTGCCAAAATTGAAAATGATCAAATATGAAAACAGCTGAGTCTAAGGTACAGGGAGCTGAAGACGAGTGACAACATAGTATTTTAGCCCTGAGGTGGCCACTGTGACTTGGTTAAACTGACCTGGGACCAGCTGGCATTGACTCAGCAGGAGTTGTTCCAGAAAAGCAAGCTCAGTCACATGCTTACTATACAACTGATGTAAATTGTAATCTCAAACCTATTCTTGTTAAATTTGTGTATTCAAGCTGTGCGCCTCTACCTGTGTGCACAGTTAGAAAACATCGCAATGACTGTTACCGTGTCCTTGTCAGGTGAAAAGATTCCTGCTACAGCTACAGCGCTCCGTCTTACTAGCAGTGCTGGGAGCACGCCTAGAGCACTGCTGGCTAAAATTCAAAGGCAGTGTTGATGCTGCTTAGATGAGGCCGACAGTTCTGCTGACAGCAGAGCTTTAAACATGCACACACCAATCATGCCGTCTTTTGTAGATGGTAAGCTGTTTGTTTGTTAGGGGCTGATTGCCTGAGGGCTAATTTAATATGTAATGAGAAATTCAGTTTATTCCTTTATTTTTTAAAGCATACTCATTTTTACTCTCTAAAATACTATATTTGGACACTTTCAAGTTTGCTATTTAGGAGGAAGCTAATCAACTTTTTTATTATTTCTCATGCTCCAAATGTGACAGCAGTAGAAACACTTAGGCTGAAATATGTCTAGATGAGGGGAAATATCACCAGAAGATGGAGCAGCGTTGCTGGTTTGCTCCATATTCTGTTCAGTATGTATTAGTTTTCTTCCATACACCCTGGTTTTAAATGACCAAAAAAAAAAAATTAATTAATCTAATTAATATTGTTCAGCGTCATGTTGTAAATTAGATGGGATATCTTTCAATCTTTACAATGTAAATAGCTTTTCTTCCTTCTATGGCAGGTTAACACTTGTATTCGTTGACCAAATTAAATATATTTTGCTTAACATTTTTAGTATGACTGAAGGGATTTTAGCAAGATGTCACCATATCAACCTGTAATGACTATTGCACTCTTATTTTTAACTGTACTTTTATGAATCTAATTTGTTTCTCTGTTGTAGCATACAGCATTAATACATGCTAATATTCTCTATAGAAATGCTGCTTGTGTTATTATAGCATCTGGTCATGCCATAGTTAAGGATTTATCAGCTACTCCATTATAAAACCTTTGTTCCAAAAGAGCTGTATGAGCGCGTTAGATATATACACAATTAAGTGGGTAATGATCTGTGGCTGTAGCCACACAGCACCAACAGCTGACCTGTGGCTACTTTTCCAAGTGTGGTGCTTATTGTTGATGCGAGGTACTTAGACTATGAGATGAAACTGTTCTGATTATTTTGAGGGCTTTTTTTGTGCCCTGAATTTGTTACATATTTTGTTTTAAACGTACTGTTTGATTAATGAAGAAAGTATAATGGTTCCTCACTCTGATTTAATATTCATATTTATCTCTATTGTGCTAAGCTCTCCATCCAAACACTGGGAGTACTGAAGCCTTTCTTGGTACTTCTGTTGGTCCACCATGTGCTTCATCGCTGATAGTTATACACTTAGGTCTTCATTCTAATTTGTAAAATTAAAGATAATTAAATTTTTGTCATTTCCTCAGCTTCAATGTTAGAGTCATTAAGTATGGTTAGGTTACTTTTGACAATTTCAGTAATTGTCATGTGTGAATTTAGCGAAACTAAGTATGATAGTCTGGTAAATCTTTAAGTTTTAGGGCTTTGTTAGCTTTTCGGTCTAAGCTCAAGGCTCATTCCTCAGGATAAAGGCACCACTTCTTTTTGTTTCAATCATTTTAATTAATTAACTAATTTTTTAATTGCAGTAACATTGGTTTACAGCATTATATAAATTTCAGGTGTACAACATTATATTTCAGTTTCTGTGTAAACTTGCATCATGTTCACCACCCAAAAAGTAATTGTCATCCACCATCATATCCATGTGCCTAATCGCCCCTTTTCCCTCCTCCTCCCCCTTCCCCTCCACCAATCCAACCTTTGTGTGTTTGTTTGTTGTTGTTTTTATCTTCTATTTATGAGTGAGATCATATGGTATTTGACTTTCTCCCCCTAACTTATTTTTCTTAGGTAGCATAATACCTTCAAGGTCCATCCACATTGTCACAAATGGCCAGATTTCATTGTTTTTCATGCCTGAGTAGTATTCCATTGTGTATATATACCATATCTTCTTTATCCCTTTGTACCTTGATGGGCACCTAGGTTGCTTCCAAGTCTTGGCTGTTGTGAATAATGCCACGATGAATATAGGGGTGAATATATCTTTGAGCATTCAAGTTTTCATGTTCTTTGGATAAATTCCCAGAAGTGGAATAGCTGGATCATATGGTAGATCTATTCTTAATTTTTTGAGGAAGCTCCATACTGTTTTCTGTAGTGGTTGCATCAGTTTGCACTCCCACCAGCAGTGTGTGAGAATTCCCTTTTCTCCAATCCTCTCCAACACTTATTTCCTTTCTTGTTAATTATAACCATTCTGACAGGAATGGGGTGATATCTCTTTGTAGTTTTGATTTGCATTTCCCTAATAATTAATGATATTGAACATTTTTTCACGTGTCTGTTGGCCATCCGTGTATCTTCTTTGGAAAAATGTCTGTTCAGATCTTTTGCCCATTTTTAAATTGGGTTGTTAGTTTTTTTGTTGTTGAGATGTACGAGTTCTTTATATATTTTGGATATTAACCTCTTATCAGATATGTGGTTTGCAAATATCTTCTCCCAATTGTTAGGTTGTCTTTTCGTTTTGTTGATGGTTTCCTTTGCTGTGCAGAAACTTTTCAGTTTGATGTAGTCCCATTTGTTTATTTTATCTATTGTTTCCCTTGCCCAGTCAGACACGGTACTTGAAAATATGCTGCTGAGACCAATGTTGAAGAACATACTTCCTATGTTTTCTACCAGAAGTTTATTGTTTCAGATCTTATGTTCAAGTCTTTAATCCATTTTGAGTTGATTTTTGTGCATGGTGTAAGATACTGGTCTACTTTCGTTTTTTGCATATGGCTGTCCAGCTTTCCCAGCACCATTTATGGAAGAGACTCTCCTTTCTCCACTGTATGTTCTTAGTACCCTTGCTGAAAATTAGCTATCGTTAGATGTGTGGGTTTATTTCTGGGCTCTGAATTTTGTTCCTTTGGTTTGTTGGTTTGTGTGTCTGTTTTTGTGCCAATACCATGCTGTTTTGTTTACTATAGCTTTGTACTATATTTTGAAATCAGGGAGTGTGATACCTCCAGCTTTGTTCTTTTTCTCTCAGGATTCCTTTGGTGTTGGCGTCTTTTGTTGTTCCATATAATTTTTAGGATTCTTTGTTCTATTTCTGTGAAAAATGTCATTGGAACTTTGATAGGGATTGCATTGAATCTGTAGATTGCTTTAGGAAGTATGTACATTTTAACTATGTCAGTTCTTCCAATCCAAGAGCACAGAATATCTTTCCATTTCTTTGCATCTTCTTTTTTTTCTTTTATCAATGTTCTATAGTTTTCAGTGTACAAGTCTTTCACCTCTTTGGTTAAGCTTATTCCTAGATATTCTATTCTTTTTGTTGCAATTGTAAATGGGATTGTATTTTTAATTTCTCTTTCTGCTACTCTGTTGTTAGTGTATAGAATGCAACTGATTTTTGTACATTGATTTTGTATTCTGCAACTTTACTGTATTCTTTTATTATTTCTAAAAGTTTCTTAGTGGATTCTTTAGGGTTTTCTGTATATAACATCGTGTCCTCTGCAAATACTGACAGTTTCATTTCTTTAGTTCCAATTTGCCTCCCTTTTATTTCTTTTTCTTGCCTGATTGTGCTGACTAGGACTTCCAATACTATGTTAAATAAGAGTGGTGACAGTGGGCATCCTTGTCTGGTTCCTGTTCTTAGGGGGACAGCTTTCAGTTTTTCTCCATTGAGAATGATATTAGCTGAGGGTTTGTCATATATGGCCTTTATTATGTTTATTATGTTGAGGCACTTTCCTTTTTACCCATTTTATTGAGAGTTTTTTTTATCATAAATGGATGCTGTATGTTGTTGAATGCTTTCTCAGCATCTGTTGAGATGATCATGTGATTTTTATTCTTCATTTTGTTAATTGGTTTATCATGTTGAATGATTTGTGAATGTTGGACCATCCTTGCATCCCTGGAATAAATCCCACTTGATCATAGTGTCTGACCTTCTTAATGTATTGTTGTATTCAATTTGCTAGTATTTTGTTGAAGATTTTTTGCATCGATGTTCGTCAGTGATATTGGCTTGTAATTTTCTTTTTTGTGTTGTCCTTGTCTAATTTTGGTATCAGGGTAATGTTGGCTTCGTAGAATGAGTTAGGAAGCTTCCCCTTCTCTTCAGTTTTTTGGAAGAGTTTGAGAAAGATGGGTATTAGTCTTCTTTGAATGTTTGGTAGAATTCACTAGGGAAACTGTCTAGTTCTGGAGTTTTATTTTTTGGGAGGTTTTTGATTACTGGTTTGATCTCCTTACTAGTGATTGGTCTATTCAAATTCTCTGTTTCTTCTTGATTCAGTTTTGGAAGGTTGTATGATTCTAAGAATTTATCCATTTCTTGTAGATTATCCAATTTGTTGATGTGTAGCTTTTCATAGTATTCTCTTATAGTCTTTTGTATTTCTGAGGTGTCCATTGTAATTTCTCCTCTTTCATTTCTGATTTTATTTATTTGAGCCTTCCCTCTTTTTTCCTTGGTGATTCTAGCTAAGGGTTTGTCAATTTTGTTTATCTTTTCAAAGAACCAGGTCTTGGTTTCGTTTATTTTTTTCTGTTCTTTTTTTTCGGTCTCTATTTCATTTACTTCTGCTCTGATTTTTATTATTTCCTTCTTTCTACTAATTTTGAGCTTTGTTTGTTCTTTTTCCAGTTCCTTTAGATGCACTGTTAGATTGTTTATTTGGAATTTTTCTTGTTTGTTGAGGTAGGTCTGTATTGATATACACTTCCCTCTTAGAACTGCTTTTGCTGTATCTCATGAATTTTGGCATGTTGTATTTTCATTTTCATTTGTCTCCAGGTATTATTTTGACTTCTCCTTTGATTTCTTTATTGACACAATCATTATTCAGTAACATTTTGTTTCATCGCCACATATTTGTGACTTTTCTGATTTTCCTCCTGTAGTTCATTTCTAGTTTCATACCATTGTGGTCGGAAAAGATGCTTGGTATTATTTCAACGTTCTTAAATTTATTGAGATTTGTTTTGTGGAGTAATATGTGATCTTCTGTGGGAATGTTCCATCTGCATTTGAAAAGAATGTGTATTCTGTGGTTTTTGGATGGAATATTCTCTATATATCTACTAAGTCCATCTGGTCTAATGTGTTGTTTAAGGCCAATGTCTCCTTATTGATCTTTGTTTGGATGATCTATCCATTGATGGAAGTGGAGTGTTAAAGTCTCATACTATTATTGTGTTACTATCTATTTCTCCTTTTATGTCTGTTAATAATTGCTTTATATATTTAGGTGCTCCTATGTTGGGTGTACAGATATTTACAAATTTATATCCTCTTGTTGGATTGTTCCCTTGATCATTATGTAGTGCCCTTCTTTGTCTCTTATTACAGTTTTGTTTTAAAGTCTATTTTGTCTGACATAAGTACTGCTATCCCAGCTTTCTTTTCATTGCCATTTGTGTGGAGTATCTTTTTCCATCCCTTCACTTTCTTTGTGATTGTCTTTAGGTCTGAAGTGTGTCTCTTGTATGCAGCATATATATGAGTCTTGTTTTTTTCTCCAGTTAACCACCCTATGCCTTTTGCTTGGAGCAGTTAGTCCATTGACATTTAAAGTAGCTATTGATAAGAATGTACTTACTGCCATTTTGTTACTTTTTTTCTGGGTGTTTTAGTAGTTCTTTCCTGTTCCTTTCCTCTTCTCTTGCTCTCTTCCTTTGCGGTTTGATGGCTTTCTTTAGCATTATGTTTGAGTTCCTTTTTCTTAATGTTTTGTATATTTATTATAGGTTGCTGCTTTGTGATTACCATGAGGTTCACATATAATAATCTTTGTATGTAACAATCTATATTAAGTTGATGGTCTCTTTAGTTTGACCTCTTGCTAAAAGCTCTACTCTTTTACTCTCCTCCTCCCACATTTTATGTTTTTGATATCATATCTAACCTCTTTTTTTGTGCATGTGTATCCATTACCCTCTTATCATGGAAATAATTATTACTTTTGTCTTTTCACCTTCAGTTTATCTTCATAGGTGGTTGATCTGCTACCTTTACTGTATATTTGCCTTTACCAGTGATTTTATTGCTTTTTTTTAAAAAATACTTTTCTTATTCCATTGTGGTCTTCTCTTTTCCACTTAAATAAGTCCCTTTAGCATTTCTTGTAAGGCTAGTTTCTTGGTGATAAACTCCTTTAGCTTATGCTTATCTTGGAAACTCTTTATTTCTCCTTCTATTCTGAATGATAACCTTGCAGGTAGAGTATTCTTGGCTGTAGGTTTTTTCCTTTCAGCACTTTCAATATATTGTGCCGCTCTCTTCTAGCCTGTAAGGTTTCTGCTGAGAAGTCAGCTAACCTTATGGGGTTTCCTTTTTATGTAACTTGTTGCCTTTCTCTTGTGACTTTTAGGGTTCTCTCTTTATCTTTAATTCTTGACATTTTAATTATAATGTGCCTTGCTGTGGGCCCCTTAGGGTTTATCTTATTTGGTGCTCTCTGTGCTTTCTGGACCTGGATGTCTGTTTCCTTCCTTAGGTTAGGAAAGTTTTCAGCTATTATTTCTTCAAATAGATTCTGTGCTCCTTTGTCTCTCTCTTCTCCTTCTGGGCCACCTATAATAGGATATTAGTGCACTTGATGTTGTCCCAGAGACCCCTTAGACTGTCCTTGTTCGTTTTAATTCTTTTTTTTTTTTAATCTGTTCAGCTTGGGTTATTTCCTCTAGTCTTTTGTCCAACTCACTGATCCATTCTTCTGTATCATCTACTCTGCTATTGAGTCCCTCTAGTGAATTTTTCATTTCCAGTATTGTATTTTTCATTTCTGATTGGTTCTTTTTTATATTTTCCAGTTCCTTGTTGAATTTCTCACTGAGTTCATCCATTCTTCTCCCAAGATCAATGAGCATCCTTATGACTATTAGTTTGAATTCTTTGTCAGGTAGATTGTTTATCTCTGTTTCATTTAGGTTTTTTTCTGTGGTTTTGTCCTGTTCCCTTACTTAGAATGTATTCCTTTGTCTCCTCATTTTGCCTCATTCTCTGCACTTATATATATGTTTTATGTAGGTCAGCTACGTCTCCCTATGTTGGAGAAGTGGCATTATGTAAGAGATGCCTTATGAACCCAACAATGTGCTTCCCTCTCATCACCAGTTCCAAATGTTCCAAGAGTGTCCCCTGTGTGAGTTATGTTTGTCCTTCTGTTGTAGCAGGGTTGCTCTTGCTGTGGGTGCTTGGCGAGGCTAGACTGTCCTCCTGGCCAGCTGGTTGTAATACTCAGCTTCATGTGGCTGCTATGGACCCTTCAGTCACTTTATCTGGCATGTGGGGCCCCAGCACAGTTAGCTGAAAGGTCTAATAGCACATTCCTACTGCAGTCTTTCTGTTAAGTGAGTAGGTCCCCAGTGTGGCTCCTTGCTAGGCTCAAGGGCTAACAATTGCTGTAGGCCTCTGGCCTGCAAGGCTCTTGTCAGCTCTCTCAGGATTGCAGCTGAGTGGGGCCAGCCCCAGACATAGGAGCTCCCAGTTGTTTCAGGGTTTGGAAAATGGGGCCAATCCCCTATGTGGCTGTTTTAGAAGCACAAGTGTGCTGCAGCTGAAAAGCCCCACTGCCCACAAGGCCACACCCTTTCATCACAGTCCTGCCACATGCATGTGCCTCAACCCACTGATGCAGATCCAGTCACCCCACTGCAGAGGCCTCACATACTCCACCAGTGCAGGCCAGCTCCTCTTGCACTCTCTGCCCCACAGAGGCAGACCCACTCACTTGGCTGAAGAGGTTCCAGGCACCCCACCTATTTGGGCCCACAAGTTGCCTGAGGGCTTGCTGTTGGGTGGGGCCAGCCCCTAGGGTGGGCTGCCTGCCCTGTCTGAGCTGGATTAAATTGGTGCTCTAGTGGGTGGGCATACCTCTGTGCTAACAGGACAGGGAAAGAACTCCAATGGCATCTTCCAGGGTCTGTGTCAGCATGCCTGTACTAGGTCAGAATAATGGCTGCTGCCAATGTCTCAGTCTCTGGGGAAGTCTCACCTCTCATCGAGATGCACCCAGAGCCTATCAAGTGAGTCTCTTTCACCAAAGACTGTGCACCTTTCTTTCTGGTGATTTTAGGTTGCTTTCCAAAATGGGTGAATTTGTGCCTGGGCCCTTTAAGAGCAGGCTTTTTCCCCTCTTTGTCTGATAGTTTTTCTGGGGCTATTCCCCTTTGTAGTTAATAGACAGCAAAGCCAGATATTACAACACTTATCTTGGTTGTGCTGAGTCCAAAACCTGCTTATTTTGGTAACGCCTCCCCTCTTAGATCCCCCACTCCTCCAGGAAAGGCTTCAAACCTTAAGATTGCTCCTGGCCAGTGCTGAAGTGTTGTGGCTTGAAGGTGGCTTTTTTCTCTTCAGAAAGGAATTTCTGCCTCTTGCACCTCAGTCAGCACTGTCCCTTATTGTGGAAGTTCTTTTTATCCAGCTTTCAGTTCTCTCTCAGGGGTAATTGTTCCAAGAGTAGTTTTAAATTTGTGTCCATGGGGGGAAGCGAGTTCAGAGTCCACCTATGCCACCATCTTGATATTGTCTCCAGGCATCACTTCTCACTTTGGGTCAGAGCAGCAAGTCCTGGGGATATGATACAGTGTCATGTGAATAAAGAGAATTTTTGGTAAGCAGCAGTGTGTATTTGTTGGGAAGATATTGGACAGAAAGTTTTAGCTTGCCTCTTGCTCACTCTAATAAAAATATATGTCTATACCATGTAGGAAGAGTAGGCACACTTAAGGTCCATCTCATTTGGTGACTGGGGAACGATGTTTATTTTACTTAGGACATGGGAAACATTAAATCTAAACACTAAACTGAAGTAAATGCATTAAGTGTACCTGAACTTTGTTTTAAACTTAGAAGAAATGATCTTTTTGGAATGTTTTAAAAATCTATCAGGAAACATTTTTGTCTTGAAAACAGAGAGTACAAAACTCCTGGCTTAAGATATTTGACCATTTTTATGCTAAAATAATGGGTTAGAATTGGATCCATGAAAAAGAAAATAGAAATGTACCAGTGGTAGGCAGTTTATGAAAGGAAGGAAACTTAAATTAGATTCTGTATTAAGTAATCTATGATAAGTAAGTTAGTACATGTGAACATGTGGAGCTCACGAGTGACTTGTATCAATGGCTATGCAGTTTTTTCTACTGCAAACATCTGGCACTGTAGACACAGAGAATATTTTGACATCTTTGTTACTGTGTGTTTTTAAGAGGTTTTGGAGTGGTTTATTTCTTACCTTTGATGTGAGAACTGTTTGTGCACATTGCTGCTATAGAAATTTAGTAATTTCTTAATGTCACTAGGATATCAATATGAAAAAAACTGAAGATGAGAATAGTCAAGGATGTTGGTGTAAATGGAATAGATGTTATCATCCCACAATTTTAAGGTCCTTTTGCATATGGTTCTATAAGAGACCTGAGGTCAATAAGCACACTCTAAGATCAAGCTCTTAGAGGAGACTTAAAAACCTGCTAATGATGCTGAAGAGGCTGTGTAACTGTGAGTAATTTTAGGATAAATAAATGAGACTGGTAACTTACTATTTTTATGAAATTTAGCATTAAAAAGTATTTATTTTGAAGACTAATAAACTGGAAAGAGCAATCACACTCCAGAATAATAAAAAAAAAATAGTTAAGATTGATATATGGCATATTGAAGGTGAAGTGCATATCCCCTAGGAGTCCTCTGAAGATGATAAGTGTGTATCAGAGGAATTATAGACACCAGAAATAATATATAGCTTATGATTATTAATGAAAGATAAAATCAACATTTCTTGTTTTCTACATCTCATTGTGAACTGTAATCCAAAACTGATTGAATTAGGACAGTGCTAAGAATTAATTTCATTGCATTATGTTATAAGCAATTAAAAATTTCCTCATAACAGATAACCATGTTGTCAAAACCATAACTCATTTCATATCTAGTCACCTATATGAATATTCTCCTTAACTTAACCATACTTCAAAAACTGGCTTTACAGAAACGTCTCTTGGGCCAGGGGTGGAATAAATAACAGGGGATACGACCCTCCTGTGGAAAGAAAACTCCAAATTATTATGCAATAATTTGAGAAGTCTGGATTTTTTTTTTTTTTTGAGGAAGATTAGCCCTCAGCTAACTACTGCCAGTCCTCCTCTTTTTGCTGAGGAAGCCTGGCTCTGAGCTAACATCCGTGCCCATCTTCCTCTAGTTTATACGTGGGACGCCTACCACAGCATGGCTGCCAAGCAGTGCCATGTCCGCACCGGGATCCGAACCAGCGAACCCCGGGGCCGCCGAGAAGCGGAACGTGCGAATTTAACCGCTGCGCCACCGGGCCAGCCCCTGGATTTTTTTTTAAGGCAAATGCATTAAAAAAAATAGTGAGTCAATGTTTTGTTTTTTTTTTCCTGCTTTATCTCCACAAATCCCCCCTGGTACGTAGTTGTATATCTTAGTTGCAGGTCCTTCTAGTCGTGGCATGTGGGATGCCACCTCAGCACGGCCTGATGAGCGGTGCCACGTCTG
Organism: Equus przewalskii; assembly: GCF_037783145.1. Classification (NCBI taxonomy): domain Eukaryota; kingdom Metazoa; phylum Chordata; class Mammalia; order Perissodactyla; family Equidae; genus Equus; species Equus przewalskii. The sequence continues at coordinate 56,171,371 of NC_091831.1, read as the reverse complement.
CGCCCAGGATCTGAACCAGCGAAACCCTGGGCCGCCGCAGTGGAGTGCGCGAACTTAACCACTTGGCCGCGGGTCTGGCACCTGATGTTTTAAATCATACAGAAACCTGGAACTTGGCTTCAGTAAAGCAGAAATGCTTTATTATTTTTTTTAAAGTTATCTTCCTTCTAGACACTAACACAAGCCATGTATTCATGAATAAAATCCCCACCAGTGTGTGAGGCTAGTCTGCTGAAAATAAAAAGGCATATGAGTCTGTCACACAGCAAGATAAAAGCTGTGCTCTTTATGCATGGAAGCCATTTTCTACTAGAAGGGGCTGTAAAAAAATAATAGAATTATAAAGAAAGTGATTTTATGGAAACAAGATAGACTCTTCCCAGCGTTATGTAAATACTGTCTACCAGGGTGCTCTGCCGTGAGAAACATACCAGGCAGCATTTCACTTTAATAAAGAAGAAACAGATGATGATTATTCACATAATAACAGAGGGACTTCTTGTGCACATAAATGTTCATTTTCAGATTATTGACAGAGAGTCGGAATGTTAGGAGACAGTGCCTGTTGGACATTCTGTAGTAATGAAGATTTTCCATCTCTGAAGCTGTGGGAATGCCTACCTTACAGGTTAGGTCTTCAACTTATTTAATTATTGCAATAATCACGTGATGGGAATGTTATCATAGGGTTATGACCTGAGCCTTGAAATGAAGCGTGAAAGCGGGTTACATTTTGATAATGCCCTGTAAGACCAGGCCTGTTGATTCTAGTCTCTATCCTCTCCATCCTTTTCCCAATTTCTTATGACATGGACTAAAATAGATCCCCTGATGCTTAATGTGCAGGCAGTAGGATTGTCTGCAGGGAGTGCCAAGGGCAAACTATTTAACAAGGAGAGGTGTGGAAAAGCATATGTAACCATAAGGGGAAAGTTAGTCCTAGAGAGGGGAACCAGTGCTCTAGAGGACACATGGTAGCTGCTAAAGGAATGTTAATAAAGGAGATTGATATGGAAAAATTAAGAGTTCCAGGTATTGTGGAAATGGGGCTACTTTCCTAGAAGCAAAATGCCAGATTGTGTGGCATAATTTTGCTTTGAGACATTATGTTCTTTTTTTGTTTTCTCTTACGGACCACCCCACGTTAGACAGAAGTTTCAAGTCAGGCCTAGATAATAAAAAATGGCAAATTCTTGATATCTTGCAAGGAAAGGCAAGTAAGCATAACCAGATCGTCTTTCTCCCTCTTCCCTGCCACCCCAGGAAACACCCTCCAAGCTGGAGAGAAGGAGGAGAGTTGGATGGGAACAGAACAAGCTTAGACAGTCTGCTTTTGTTCTTGTCTCTTACCACTGTCTGCCACTGCTCTTCCCCCAGGGCGGGAGACATAGTAGAACTTCCTCCATTGAAGTTTGGGGAATCTGAGATGATCAGTGAATCCCAGCTCTAATCTCGACCTCTGAGGGTAGGAAGGTTTCTAGGGATCTTAGGAGCAGAGTGAAAGTTTTCTACCATGTTGTCAGCCAGAATTCTTTTCTCTTCTGAAATAGTGTGGAAGGGCATCAGAACATTTCCTTGGGACCAGAGTGTGGTGCAGAAGTCATCTGAGGGATGTGGTCAGGGAGTTTGGTTACACGGAGGAGATAACGGAAGCAGACAGAAGAGGGATGGGCGAGGGTACAGCTGACCTCAGGGATCACCAGTGCCATAGGATGGGTGCAGCGGGAACTGAGAGCTGCAGTCCGCTTGCCATTTGAGCGAGCTCTGTCCAGTGCTGAAGGCCTGGTGAGAGGAGTTGCATCAGGAACAGGAGGCCGGTGAAGGGCCAAGGCAAATCCAGATGGATGTGTAGATGGTTGTCTTCCCAACTATCCTCTGTTGGAAGTTACCTGAACCCTCTTGTGGCTTAGACTCATCCCCAGGGATGAGGAATCAGGAGAAAAATCTGAGAGAGGAATTTAAATCTGAATGTGACTGAATTATAAACCTAAACAGATTGAGAAGTCACTGAATTGGGCTGTGTTTATTTGAAGGGGATTAGATTAAATTTCTGTCTTGAACAAAATGGGACTTAGAGTAAAAAAAATTATTTTATTATAGAAAAGAAAGTTGTCATTTATACCTTAATAAAGCTGAAAAAAAAGAAATCCATGTTTATGATTGTGCAACTTGTATCTGCTATAAAGTTCCAAACCCCGGGCTGAATGGGGGAACGTTGTGATCTTTGGAAACATGGCAGATTTAGATGGGGGTGAGTGTGTGTGTGTGTGTGTGTGTGTGTGTGTGTGTGTGTGTAGCACTTGAGGCTTTATCATTTACTTTGGCTTTTATATTCCACTTCTGCCATAGCCAGTTTGGAGATGAAATATCACTTTGGTCAGGGTTGCCAGATAAGATATAGTGTGTGCAATTAAATTTGAATTTCAGATAAACAAGAAATAATTTTCTAGCATGTGTGCTCAAGCATTGCATAAGATATACTTATACTAAGAAATTATTAGTTATTTGTTGGAAATTGAAATTTAACTGGGAGTGTTTGGTTTTTTGATTTGCTGAATCTGGCAATCCTACTTTTTGGTGCATGTAGCCAGTAAAGGTGTAAAACTTCCGTCAGTCTGTGAAGTTTGTCAACAGGTGGGTGCCACACAAGAGGTGTTAATATTATATTTCATGGAAGAGGCAATTCTTGGTTCATCTTGATGGGTTGGGCTGGCTCTCTGAGGCAGCCAAATCAGGCCGGACAGAATGAAAAAGTTTAAGAAAATTGCAAGAAAGTAACCCATTTAGTAAGTTGTTCTAGAACACACAAAGGATAAGTACCAGAATTAGGTTTTTCTAGGCAAATGGCTCCACAATACAAATTCAATGTTTAAAGAACTTCTCAGAACATATTTATTGTATAAAGAAAAATTACTCAAAATCTGGGTGGTTTGGTAGCTTGCTGCTGTCCTCTTAATGTATTCTGTTATCGTCAGGCCTATAGAAAGAAACTTACAAATCTTTTCTGGGAAGCGTGTCTTTGAAATTATTTGAATTATTTTAAAGAGATCATGAGATGCTACTTCTTTTTAACTTGGCATTTTATTCCAAAGATGTTTCTGAAATTAAACCAGTAGGAGTTTAGCCAAAATAGAGCAGTGACACAATGATGTCATTTAGAGAAGGGTGGTGCTGAGTTAAATAGCTCTAATTATTAGCAACTTTAAAATCATAAAGCAATTTAAGAAAACCTTCCTTGCCTACTTCAGTGGAGTACAGCTTGCTTATTCACCTGGCTTGGATTAGTTGGCTTTCAGTAACTATTTTCAGATCCTGGTGTCACAAGTCTCCTTCCTTAGTTTCCTCTTGTGTCTCAGAATAATCCTGTGTCACGGATCCTATTTCCTTCTGTCCTCTGAGGACCTTGCTCCATTAAGAATGCCTATTTTCTCTTTACTTTCAACTTTTCATACTCATTTTACCTCCTTTGCATATTAACCTGTTAAAGTTTGGTCTGCACAATGACAATGGCAGCCTTCATTCAAAGCAGTATCCCCTCTGGTAACAGTCCTTTCTCTCTTCTATTCCTCATAGCTAGATTTCTGAAAGATTTTAAGTGAGCTAATCTGCTTACTAACTACACCAGTTCTTGGACTGGGGGAGCTGAATATTTCCTGTAGCTAATTATTATTAACTGATGTTCTGTTCCTGTTAAGTATCAGATACCATAAAAATTCTAAAATTGACCATGAAAATAAATGAAAACAAATATAAATATGTTTTCTCAAATATGTTAAGCATATAAAACCAAAGTCTTATTATAAAAGCTATGCTGTGTATATATTCCTTTTGTGAGTTTTTTCCTGGGTTGGGCTAGGTGAGCCTTCTGAAAATAAGAGGCCAAAGAAATGTGGCCCGGAAGGCCCTTCTTTTCTCGGTAAAACTCCCTTTAGAAAGCACAGGCATTTTTATTGCTCCAAAGATCTTCAAACTGAGTTCAGATTTGGAACAATCTGTTATCAAAATTTTTGTTCATTCTATGGATGTGAAGTAATTCAACAGTTTTTGAATCGTTAAATGTAAGGGAGGGAAGGTTTCCGTGATGATTTTTTTCATGATTCCTTACTTTTTCATTTTAATATGTCAGCTGATTTGCCCTATTTTGACCAGCTCAGCAGCATTGCCAATGGACTTGGTGAGGAAGTGGTTTTATCAGCACTTGTAAGGCAGATGTAAGTATCAGTTTTAGCAATTGTTTTGGAGCTTTTAAATATGTGCTTGCTATTTTCTCCTTAGCGCTCGTTGTTCCTACTTTTTGGAATGCTTTTCCACCAGAGCTTCATAGCATGGTTTCTTCTTATAATCCGGGCTTCAGCTTAAATCTTACTCCCTTAGAGAGGACTTCTTTGATCCGTCTAAGGAAGAACTCCCAGTCCCCACCCCAGCCTCTTCCTAACACTTATCACTGTATGAAATTATCTTGCACATTTAATTTTTTTGGTTGTTTATTGCCCGACTTTCCCTATTAGAAAATAAGCACCTTGTCTCTCTTGATATTGAGTGGTACTCACTCATGTTTGTTGAAGAAATGAGTGATGTGAAAGATAAATGATATCAAGTGAATCAAAAATCAAACCTTTCTAAGGAGGGCTTTGTATATAGTACTTTTTTTAACCTCCAGTTTACTTTTCACTTCTCAGTAATCTGATTTCTGCTCTCTAACTGTACTAACACTGTGCTTATTGTGATTGCCAATCCAATTAACATTTTTCAGATCTTTTAACGTAACTTCTGTAAGGCACTTAACACTGTCAACTGGCCTTCCTTCTTATAAATTTTAATTTTCTTCCTTTTTTTTTCTTTCCTTCAAATTTTCTGCCTACCTGTCTGGACGCTTCTCGGTTTCTCTCAGAATAAGTGTTGATGTTTCCTAGAACACGACCGCTCTTCCTTTCCCTTCCTCCTCGTTTTTCCTTTTTTCTATGCCCTCTGTGTAACCTATAGGGTGATCTCATATATACCCACAGACTCAATAACTGCCTCTAATCTGATGATTAGTTGATTTCCATATCTTCATTTCTACTCCAAATATTTCTCTTCAACTCTATACTTTATCTGGTTACTTGGGCTTTTCAAGCTCAACATTTTCAAAATTTATTATTATCTCTTTTTGCTCTCCATTCCTATGCCTTCTTTCCACTTGTATTCCCTGCCTTAACAAATGCCTGCTAACTGATTTTCTTGCATTCAGTTTCGCTCCTTTCTAATCAGCCTATATAATGCTGCTGGAAAGATTATTTAAAAATGCAAATCTGAGAATGTCTCACGTAAGATCCTTCAGTGGTTCTCCACTGCCTTTAGAATAAAATCCAATTTTTATAAGGCACGTAAGACCCTTCATTTTCCCACAAGAGCCTTGTCTTCAGCCATATCAGAATATTTGTAGTTCTTTGGGTATGTCACATTTCCTCTGGCTTCATGCCTTTGCACATACTATTACTTCTGCATGATTGTTTTCTTTCCAGAGTCTCCCGGCCTGGCTCTTACACTTCAAGTTGCAGATTTGACTGCTCCTTATTCAGGGGAGAAGCTGCTTTATGGTCTTTTGAAAGCATTCCATCCATACTTTTATCGCATCACTTGTCATATGGTAATTTGTTTATTTTTCTGTCTCCTTTTACTGTATTATAAGCTCCTAGAAGTCATAAAGAAAACTCTTTCCTCTCTATTCCTCAACACCTAGAACAGTGCCAGGGACAAATTTGGTTTCAATGTTTTGATGACTGGTGTCAAGTGAACAAATAATTGCATAGTAATTCTGTGTGTGTTTATCTCTGTCTCTGTCTCTCTCTATTTTTTGGTGGGAAGGTTTCAGAATCTTTTGAGGCTATTTAATTCAGTTTGGAGTATTGTGTCACCATTTTCTTTTAGTTCACTATTGTTTTTGGGGGGATATTTTCATCAACTGAATTATTTTGGCTCTTATTTCTGTTTTCTTGTTATATTAGACTTTTATACTTGTAGATTGCTTGAGCTTCTGCATTTGCATAGAGTTGGTTTGGGATAATTTATAAGATCCTGAGTTCAAGCTCTTCTGTCAAGGTTGCAAAATATAGTTTATCACTTGAATGGCTTTTTTCAGAAGGGGTGGTGGGGGAAGGGTTATCAGTTTTTAAAATATTCTTTTGTCTTGCGAGATCTTGAATTTCCCTTTCTAATTTCTTTTTGAGTTCACTGTGCAGTTTCCAGAGAGTGCCTCTTCATTCATTTTTACCCTCTTTGCCCCCAAAGCCTTTCCAAGACTGCCTTTTAGAGTCCCATGCACTAGTCCCTCCCTCTAGTTGCCTCTGATCTACCAGGACATTTTTTTCAGTATTTTTGCAATTAAGGTGAAATTTCTCTTTCTAGCTGTGATTTTAGACCAATGGGTAAATATTGCTGCTGGATTTCCTTTTCTATTTTCATTGCAATTTTTTCCCCCAGTCTGTCCTTGCTTTCCAGGAAGTGTTGCACCAGCAGTGTGAGGGATAGCATGCCTGGATTTGGTGTTAATTTTCTATTTACATGTAGTTTGAATTTAGGTTGTTCTCTCTTTCTTAGTTATGTTGAGGACATAGGTTTTGTGTAGTTTTACTTGTTTTTAAATTGTTTTTCAGAGAGTATGCTGGGAGATTTGGACTTACACAGCTACCATTTCTTTGGCTATCCAGAATTTGATCATAAATGTTTAAAGAGATTGAAAAAGAATGTCTCATTTATCTCTTGGTAGTATAATTTATTTTATTTCCTTAAAAAATGATTTGACATATTCTTTAACGAATGTTGTAACATTTCTGTTTGACTAATTGCTTAACAGCATCAATTTAAGAAACAAATAAGGTGCTTAAATTAAGAAAGAGAGAGAAAAGATGAGATTTAGCACCGGTTTCACTCTTGGACAAATTCAAAGTAGGATATAGGTGATAGAAAGCAAATTAGGGACTTCAGAACTTATGATCAGTGGAAAAAGCCATGAGAATAAAATTAGATCAAGACTGGTGCTTTATGCTAAAGACATCTGTGATGAGTTTTCTCTTCAAGAAAAGTAGCTATTGCCGTAGGTGCAATAATGAGAGCTACGCACTTTTAAAACAATTTGGCATTTCATTTCCATGACGTTGATTTTTTCCGATACTTATCTAAGCCCCTGAGAAGGTGGGCCAAGGTGCTCTTCTTGGCCTCTTTCCATGCTTAAATGTTTGGTTCTTGTCAAAAGAACAAAGGTCACCTGCCACATAAACTTCCAGTGAATAAATACTCAAATGCAAAATGACAAGATGCAACTTAGATTGAGAAATAATGCTTCATTTTTCTCAACCAAACAAACACTAAATATACTTTGGTAATTAAATGAAAACATATTTCACTTTGAGTTGAGTTGAATAATTTAATGCAAGTGAAAGTTAGGTCTTAGATATGTAATAAAAGACTCCCAGGGAAATCTGTAAAAGGTACACTAATAGGGATATAGAGATAATTGTTTTATAAAGGGAATTTAGTTTGGTTTGCTGCTTATATAATACTTGTTGTACTGATGCATGTTAGAGAAAAAGAATCAAGTGCAGTAAGAAATCAGCTGACTCAAGGAATCTCTGGCCCATATTGCCTCTTAGGGAGCCATTTATTTCTTTTCAATGATTTTAAAAGTTAATATTCTTTTATATTTTCTGAATACCATCCTTGTACCCCTGTACTATTTTAGCCAGGTTTTTACTTATTTTCCATTTTCCTTTCTTCTCCTCCCAGCACGCTCTATGACCCCATGCTGTCTCTTGTTGCCCAGGAACCTCTGATTTAGAAAATTGACAAGGAGCTGCATTTCTAATTTCTCAGCCTCTACCTCCCTCACAAACATACTCAAATGCGGTAATCCCTGTTAAATTGTTAGTGTGAGCAGAATGCCCTCTTCCTCCTGTCTCAAGCTTGGCGTTCATAGAGGAACTTTCATGTCTGTTCTCAGAGTTTACAGCCCCCTCATCCGCAGATCTCTTATAGCAGCAAGTCTGAACACTCCTGTGTCTTTCCTTAGACATCCTGTGATACTTAGGGACTAAGGATGGCCAGGAGAGAAGTGGGGATCACCACTGCCTTGGCCAGGTATGAGAGAGTGCTAGCAGCAGGTTGAAGTGAGACTCAGGATTCTGCTCCTCCCACAGGAATGAGGTTACCTACTGGACCCTTTATTGGGTATGTGCTCTTTCCACTGGTTCTAGCCATGTCCCTAGAGATCTGGGTGATAACTCCAGCTCTTCCAAGCACATCCTCTTTTCTTCCATGGGGAACTACCCATGGTGTGAGGTGGCTTAATTTTAGATCTTATAGGGAAGAAAAAGTAATTTTCCCTCTACCCTTCTAGGTTCTTGGCTGAGATTCCCCCATAATAAAAAGACAGACTAACAGGAGAAAAACAAACAGAAAGTTAATAATATGTATACCTCCTGGGATATACATGGGAGATGAATACATGGGAGATGAAGAGGGAAAACTGACTAACTCCCCAAAATGCCCCAACCACCACCTTAAATACCATCTCCAGCTAAAGACAAAAGATGTTGGAGAGTGGGGAGCCAGTTTTGGGAGGTTTTCAGGCAAAGCACAGTAAAGGGGAGTATGGTTGTTATGCAGATTTAAGTCTCTACCTGCTCCATTGATAAGAGTGTCTAGAGATTTAGTTATCCCTCTCATTCTGGTACAGGGAGGGAGACACCCTGACGAATGGAGAGTTCCCTTATAAATGTATACCTGAAACTAACATGATATTGTTTGCATGTCAATTACACTTCAGTTAAAAAATAAGTAATGTTAAAAAAAGTCTCCTACAAAAGGGTAACTTCCACTCCATTTTCAGGGCTTCTCCTGTGTCTGCTGTTTCTTAAAAATAATCAGCCTAAAATAATCCCTATGTCAAAGAGGCATATTTTGGAGTGACAAATTCTACTCCCATTCAACCTTAAACACAAATATCCCATTTTCCCTGAAAATAGTTATTGATTGACCAAGGTGATTTTACATTCCCTTCTCCCCCTACCTCCCAACTTAAGTGGAGGTAGCCACCTTTATGTGTCAGTGACTGTTTGACTTGGGTCACTCAGTCAGAGGCCGAGAGAGAACATACAAGTACACACTCTTCCCTGGGTTTCCTGCTCTACTGGCTAGCTGCCTCTCAGCCAGCCAAGGCTTAATGAAAGCACAGGAGGTGGTGCTGGGAGACTTGGCAGCCAGTGGAGGTGACTTCTTTGCCAAGGAGGATGTCTTACTGTCAGACTATAATGGTCGTGCTTAGGATGGTCAGTTTTATCCAGCTCCTAACTGAACCACACACAGAAAACGGACACTTCCTGCAGGCTTCCTTGTTGCTGCTCTTTCCTCCCGCATCCTGGTGCTAGAGCAGCTCTTCGGAGCTTAGTGCAGCCCAGTAGTATCTTGGTTCTTCTGAAGCCTTGTGCAGAGTGAGGTGCGCTGCCTGGGACTTTGGAAGGGGGCTACATCATGGTTGGGGGTGCCAGTAATCATTTGGGAAGATAGGTTTTGGTAAGTGCTTTTTGAATTTGGTATCAACAATAGTGGAAATTAGTATCTTTTTTCCCAAACTAAAATAGGATTGAAGAACATAAATGGAAGAAAGTAGTAAAAATGACTAAAGAGTGAGAAAACACGACTCATTGGAAAGAAATTGGATTTACTTAACCTTCAGAAGAGAAGGGTGAGAAGGAACTCCATAATTCTTATCCGTAAAACAAAGAATTTTCCCTATGATAGGAAATGACCATTATCTATGTTTATGAATGCAGAACAAAATTGGAGGCCAAAGCTCCATTATCCACGTGTAGATGTGCTTGGATGCAGCTAGGAATTATTTAGCAGCTTTCTGTGTCTCAGGTTGTGCTAATCACTTTACTTATTATTTCATTTAATCCTTCAACTAACTTTAAAATAATATCATTTTCCTCATCTTAAACAAATGGGAAAACTGAGGCTCATAGAAGTTAAACTTGGGAAATACCTATCAAAGTATGGGAGGGAAGCAGAATCCGAATGAATATACAAATACTAGCTGTTAAAGTACGACACAGGTCAGAAATCAAGCAAGAATACAGAAATTAGGAAAATATAGTAAAGCAAGAAGAGTGTTAAGTGTCTAGCTGACTATCAAGAACCAGAAGAGCCATTGGAATTGAGGACTGGGGAGGGGTGGGGAGGTCATGAACCCATGTGGTGAAGGAAGAGAGGGAAGATCAGTATCCAGATAAGAAGTGTTTTTATCAGATATGAGGTGACATCTATAAAAAGACTGTTTAGGGAGGCAAACCTCAGCTTCATTCAGAAAGTGTATGTATATTTCCGGTTAAAGGAGACCCTTGTTCCCAGGGCATGTGCAGTCCCATAAATAGAACAGATGAATGAATCTGGATAAGACTGCCTCTGATAACCCATCCAATTATTAGTTGACACATAAATCAACACCTTTGACTTCACAGTTTAAGTTGTGACACCTATGTCACAAATGACTTGCTTTTTAAAATTCCCTTAAGTTTGAGTTGCTTTTTAGCAGCTTTTTCAGATAAGAGACTCCTAATTTGGAATTTTTAAATAACAGAAGGTATCACATTACTGGTATTCCACGGGAGAAAATACTAGTCTGACTGAAACAGGAGAAAACCAACAAAGAAGAGTATCTTATTAGGTGACCACAGTTGGCCTTCAAAAGAAGAGACCTCTAGTTGCAACGTTTGAAAGAGAGTTTTTTTAAGTGGATGCAGATCAAAGCTGGGCCTTTTATGTTGATTGTGGACTTGGCTGGGTCTGCCGTTAGCTTCTGACCCTGCCGGGAAATGCTGCAGGGAAGCCACATATTCCTGTTCCAAGTGGAGAGTAACACCTGTTTCTAGTAGAAAACAAAAAGCCAATGATGAGAAAATGAAATTGGGATTAATTTCTATCATAACCAGGTCTAACTTCACCACCACCTGACTTTGGTGCTCTTGCTATGACCTTACATGAGTCAACACAGTCACCAGAGAGTTTTAATTTTGTAGGCAAGTTGCCATCTGAGTCTTAATTTTGTATAACGTTAATATAGCAAATATGACATTGTATTCAGGTATTTAGTAAAACATGGAAAAAATATGCATTTTGGATTTAATGTCTACAATCCTATGGCCGTCCCTCTAGCCTGGGCCCTTTTCATCGCTGCAGGTATCTTTTATTTCCTTGCTTCAATGTTTTCCTTCAAATTTATTCTGTGCATTTTGTTAGACTAATCTTTTTAACACACAATTTTCTTCATGCTTTCTCCTCTGTTGAAGAAATGGTGATTTCTCACCTCCAGTCAGATCTAATTCAAACTACTTCCTAATCTTTAAAAGCCCAATAAAAGCTAGATCTCCTTAACCTGTTGCCTCTATTTGCATTTATTGAACTTTCAATGGGTTGAACTCATGGTAATCAATAATGAACTGCAAAAGTTTTTGAGATTAAGGGTTTCAGATAAGTGACTATTCCCAATATTGGGAATTAGTTAAAAAAATTTTTTTTGATGGAAATCTTAATAGTGATATATCTCTCTTATATTTCTGTTTCTTTAATTTAAAAATCATTTACAATCACTGATAGGGCTAGCCTTGTGGCATAGTGGTTAAGTTTGTGTGCTTTGCTTCAGTGGCCAAGGGTTTGGGGGTTCAGATCCCTGGCACAGACCTATACACCACTCATCAAGCCATGCTGTGGCGGCGTCCCACATAGCAAAATAGAGAAAGACTGGCACAGATGTTAGCTCAGGGACAATCTTCCTCAAGCAAAAAGATGATGATTGGCAACAGATGTTCACTCAGGGCCAATCTTCCTCTCACACATACAAAAAAATGATTTAAAATCACTGAAATATTATAGGGGTATAGTCTTACTGTAACTATTTAAAACCTGCCAACTTCTCTACCCTCTTTCCAGGTGTGCTCTGGATTTGGGCAGAGGAAGCCTTAGCTAGGAATATTTTTTGTCTGTTTTTTTGAGGTATAATTAGCATACAGCAAAATTCACCCTTTATAGGGTATAGTTCTAGGAATTTTGAAAATTCATACAGTTGTGTATCTACCACCACAAGAAAAATATAGAATAGTTCTGCCACCCAGAAACATTTGCTGGTGCCCCTTGTGGCTAACCCCTCCCCTGACCCTTAGCTCCTGGCAACAGTTGCTTTGTATGCTGTCTCTGTACTTTTGCCTTTTCCAGAATTTCATATAAACAGAATCATACAATATGTGCCATTTCAGTGTGGTTTCTTTTAGTTAGCACAATGCATTTGGGATTCATCCAGTTGTTGCATGTATCAATAGTTTATTTTTATTGCTGTGTAATATTCCATGTGTAGATGTATCACAATTTGATTATCTGGAAGGACATTTGAGTTATTTCCAGTTTTGTCTATGATGAGGAAAGCTGCTATAAATATTTGTGAGCAGGTTTTTGTGAATATAAGTTTTCATTTTACTTGAGTAAATATCCAGGAGTAGGATTGCTGCATCATATGGTAGCATATGATTAACTTTATAAGAAGCTGCCAAGCTGTGTTCCAAAGTAGCTGTACCTTTTTGTATTCCCAGCAGCAATGTCTAAGAGTTTCACTTTCTCTGTATCCTTGTGAACACTTTGTAGTTATGCTTAAAAAATGTTTTCAACTTTAGCTATGCTAATACAAATTTAGTGGTATCTCATTGTGGTTTTAATTTATATTTCCCTAATGACTAATTATATTGAGCATCTTTTCATGCATATCTTTTATTGATGAAGTGTCTGTTAAATTCTTTTGCCAATATATTTTAGGAAGGTATATTAGTTTGCTAGGCTGCCATAGCAAAATGCCCTGGACTAGGTGGTTTAAACAACAGAAATTTATTTTCTCACAGTTCTAGAGGCTAGAAGTCCAAGATCAAGGTGTTGGCAGCTTTGGTTTCTGCTGAGGCCTCTCTCCTTGGCTTGCAGGTGGCTGCCTTCCAGTCTTTCCTCTGTGTGTGCACTCTCCTGGTGGCTCTTTGTATCTAAATCTCCTCTTCTTATAAGAACACCGGTCAGATTGGATTCGGTCCACTCTAACGGCCTCATGTGAACTTAATCACTACTTTAAAGTCCCTGTCTCCAAGTACAGTCACAATCCGAGTCAGTGGGGGTTAGGGCTCAGCATATGAATTTTGAGGGAACACAGTTCAGCCCATAACAGGAAGGTTGTTTATTTTCTTATTATTGAATCTTGAGAATTTCTTTTATATTCTAGATACAAGTCCTTTATCAGATATGTGCTTTTCAAATATTTTTCCCAGTCTGTGGCTTGTCTTTTCACTTTCTTAACAGTGTCTTTTGAAGAGCAAAAGTTTTAATTTTGATGAAGTCCAATTTGTCAATTTTTCTTTCACGGATTGTGCTTTAGTGTCATATCTAAGAAGTCATTGCTTAATCCAAGGCCGTTGAGATTTTCTCATGTGTTTTCTCCTAAAAGTTTTAAGTAATTGCTCTCATTTGCATTGTTTGAGCTTTAACTGGACTGAGATTTTTAGGTCCATAATCCATTTAAAGTTGATTTTTGTATATGATCTATATTGGGGTTCATTTTTTGGTACATGACATATAGTTGTTCCAGCAGCATTTCTTGAAAAGACTGTCCTTTCTCTACTGAACTGCCATTGCACCCCTGAAAAAAATTCATCGGCCATACATGTTCAGGGCTTTTACTAGACTCTTTCCTGTGTTCCCTTGGTCTATATGTCTGCCCTTAAGCCAATATCACATTGTCTTGATTACTGTGGCTTTCTAATAAGTGTTTTTCAAAATTCTTTTGGCCTTTCTATGTAGAGTTTAAAGTCATCTTGTTGATTTCTACAAAACGTTAGGCTGGGATTTTGATGAGGATTGTGTTGAATCTATAGATCATTTTGGGAAGAGTTGACATCTTAACAATATTGCACATTCTAGTCTATTATCGTGGTATATTTCTGCATTTATTTAGGTCTTCTTTGATTTCTTTCGTTAGTGTCTTGTAGTGTTCAGCATATAGATCTTATAAGTATTTTGTTAGATTTACATAAGTATTTCTTTCTTTGGTGCTATTGTAAATAATACTGTCTTTTAAAAATTCAATTTCTTACTGTTCATTGCTAAAACATAGGAATACAATTAGTTTTTATATATTGACCTTGAAGACTTCGACCTTACTAAACTCACTCATTAGTTCTACTCCTAGATAGGAATTTTTTTTTATTGTAGTAACATTGGATTATAACATTATATAACTTTCAGGTGTACATCATAATATAGTTCAAATTCTGTGTAGATTATATCATGTTCACCACCCAAAGACTAATTATAACCCATCACCATGCACGTGTGCCTAATCACCCCTTTCAGCCTCCTCCCTCCCCCCTTCTCCTCTGGTAACCACTAATCCAATCTCAGTTGCTGTGTGTTTGTTTGTCCTTGTTTTTATCTTCTACTAGATAGAAATTTGGTTTCTGGTATGTTAAAGCAAAATATATAATTTCAAAAATTTTCTCTCTCCTCTTTCATTGTTAAATGGGAGGGAGAGTGGCTTAGTCAGCTAGGACTGCCAAAACATGATATCTCAGACCTGCAGGATGGTTTCTGGTGAGGACTCTCTCCCCAGCTTACACATGGCACCTTCTCACTATGTCCTTACGTGGCCATTGCTCTGTGTGTGCCCACAGAGAGAAAGAGAGCTCTGGAATCTCATCCTTTTTAAGGACACCAATCCTATCAGATTAAGGTCCCATGCTTATGACCTCATTTAACCTTAATTACCTTCTTAAGGCCCTATCTGCAAATGAAGTCACATTGAGGGTTAGGGCTTCAACATAGGAATTTGCAGAGAAGAGGACAGGGCACAATTCATTCCAAAACAGCGGGGTAGTTTTTTTTTATTTAAAGAATTAGCAGTATAATTCAATGAACCTCTTGAGTTATGCAAAGGTACACCTAGACCCTAGTCTTGGATGGAAAGTGACAGCTAATTGTTCTGCATAATAAAGCAATAGGCAGAACAAGAATATCTAATATTAAATATTAGGTAGTTTCACATTCTGTATTATGCTGTATCATTCTCTGTTATCAGTAATGTTCAGTAAAAGTCTGTTATAGATTTTTGTTAGTGGAGTTTGAAGAATAGTGGAGGAGGGATGGTCGCCACACATAGGGTGAGCATGTATGAAAAGCCTAGTGTCTACAGAAGGTAAGACAGTGAGCAGGAATTGAGAATTCCATGAGAGGTTTCCAGGGAGTGTAAACTTCCTGGAAATCCTTAAAAATCCTGGAAAGCGTGTGTGATGAGGGCTTGAACCATTTTGTCTGGATATTAAAGGATGACTCCAGATGGCCTATAGATTTAGGCTTATCCAGATTATTTTAGTTAAGCCCCTTATCATATTATAACAGTCTCCCCTACATGTATTGTTTATTCATTTTTTCGTGAATCCAACATTTATTTGGCTTGTCAACCTGTATTATGGGGATACAACACTGAAAGATAGTATCCAAGTCTTCTAGGAACTCATAGTTTAGAAGGAGAGAGAAACATATGAGCAGGTCATTGTAACACATTGTGATAATCAAGTAAGCATATGTGTAGCTATAAAGGCAGGACAAAGGAGGACCTGATCAATTCCATTTGGAGAAAGGGTCATGAAGAGTTTACAGAGGGCAGCTATAAGTCACATTTTGAAGGGCGTATACGACAGGCAGACAAGGGGGGAAAGTATAATTCTGTGCCTATAGTGATTAAAACATGTGCAAAAGCACAGAGATATGAAATAGAAGGACAAGTTTAGGAACTATTAGTAGTTTGGTATGGCTAGAATGTAGTCTGTTTATAAGTCAAACCTCTTAAAAACGTGTGACTTCCTTGATAAGTGAATCCATGCAGTGTACCTTTCACACATCTGCCATGGTATCTAACAACTAGTAAATAATCAATCATTGAATTGGTTACATGATGATTTTGGAAAGATATTCCTGTTATGAAGATGTAGTTTTTTGGCGGAACTTGATTCACGTGGGACATAAATTTGCTACTTTGTCTTAACGAAGAGTTTGTAGGAGACAAATGAGTAATGGTTTCCATCATTGGTCTGTGTATGTGACAATTGATTATCATTTCATACTTGTAGCAAGCATTCTCCTTTTCTTTGCGGAAAGACCCTAGAACAGTGACAGCCCCTTAATAGGGACACAATAACTATTTTGACTAACCAATATATCTTTTTCCTCACAGAGACAAAAGCATACAAAATTAAGGCCAGGATTTACATTGCTTCCTTTGGCAGGATGAAGGCGTACCTGCAAAAACTACTCTTGTTTTTCCCTTTCCTTTGACTCTTTTCTAGTCCTGAACCCAAATTCCCTTGTTTTCTTATGATTTCTTTTAAAGATTTTATTTTTTTCCTTTTTCTCCCCAAAGCCCCCCAGTACATAGTTGTATATTCTTCGTTGTGGGTCCTTCTAGTTGTGGCATGTGGGACGCTGCCTCAGCATGGTTTGATGAGCAGTGCCATGTCCGTGCCCAGGATTCGAACCAACGAAACACTGGGCCGCCTGCAGCGGAGCGCACGAACTTAAGCACTCGGCCACGGGGTCAGTCCCCTCTTATTATTTTTAACAAGAGGGATTTGCAACTCTTGTTAGAGGAATCCAAATTCTTTTCAGTTGCTGAAGAGTTAAATAGAATTAAATTTTCATGTAATAGAATTTTCAAAAGAGGAGTTTGTAATTGGGAAGGAATTACTGAATCCATAGAGTTAAAGCTATAGACTACAGTCTAGCACCACTGCTTCCGCAGAAGTTTAAGCCGTTTAAATTCAGATTTCGCTTCATAATGGATGCTTGCTATGCAAGCTTAGGAACTCTTATCTATGTTCTGATCTTCTACGAGGAATGGAAGTTTTTTGCTTGTGCAGTGGTTTTCATCCAGGGACAGTTTTGCCTTCCAGTGGACATTTCGCAATGTTTAGACACATTTTTGGTTGTGTCTGTGATGGGAGGAGGAGGAGGAATGTGGCTGGCATCTAGTGGGTAGAGGCCAGGGATGCTGAAAACATCTTGCAATGCAAAGATAGCCCCCACAACAAAGAATTATCTGCCTCAGAGTGTCAATAGCGTTGGAGTTGAGAAATCCATTGTTAAAGTAACAGATCTTTAGTGGTCTGTGATCAACCTACTCAATAGTACTGGTCCAGGAAGGACCAGATGATAGGGCTAGTTAGGTCACAGCTATAGTCTCATTGCTCTGTGTGTATGTGTGTGTGTGTGGCGGGGGGGGGGGGGGGGGGGGGGGGGGGGGTGGGCTAGACTGCCAGGTAACACAAGTTCTAGTCTGTTGGATAAGGAAACATCATTTGTTTAAAGCAATCTGTGTGTCTAGACAAGCTTCAAGTGATCTATCAGGTGTGTAATGTGCCCTGTGTCTTTTAAAAACCAACTAAACTATGTATTTGCCTGAAAGACTGGAGTGACTTTGAGAAGTTGATTTAAAAAATGTTTCTTAAACATATGTATGTTTCTCAGAGAGTGAATGTAGCAGCTTCAAAGAGGATTAAATTGATTTGATCTTTAGGGGGACTAATAAGTCCTTTATTAGAAATCCTTGACTCTCGATTATTTTGTTTTATATGTTTTTTGAGGAATGTTAGGATGTAGAAAGAAACTTGAAAGTAAAGACTAAAATCAGGAAATCAGAATGATTGTAGGAAATAATTAATAGCACTATACGTCTTCTTTTAACAACTTTTATTCTTAGGCATTTTTTTTCTGCAGCGCTTTTTAAAGGTTTAAGTGACTAGAAAAGATTTCTTTCTGTTGGTCTTAGTAGAAGTTTCCAGCTCATAATATGTTCAGAAAATTAGCATTGGTCCCAAGGTATACTCTTCCAACCCTTCCTTTCACAGTAGACAGAAGATACAAGCATCTGCCTCAAAGCAGTGCTTTTATTCCTTCTTGTGGCCTCTGCATTGTCTGCCTCTAACCAGCAGAAGGGGAAAGCAAGGAGACTTGAGCAGCTGCCTCCCAGCCACAAGGCTGCACCATGGAGGGGCAGAGCATGGCACAGAAAATTTGTTCAGTTTCTTTTAGACTTAGATCCTAACTCAGTGTATGTGGTCACATATCTATGATAGTGATAGACATACTTTAAAAGATTCTTTAATTTTTAAAACTATATTTCCTACTCTATTAAGAAAGTTGGTATTTTAGAGCTATAACATTTATTGAATATATAATCTGTGTCAGATTTACATGTATTTTTACACGTATTAACAAGAGTTCTACATGTATTAACATCTTATTTTCGAAGTATTATAATGAAGTAGGTGCAAATATTGCTCAATTTTAGAACAAATCATGGCCCAGAAAGGTTTAGAAACTTACTGTCACATCGTCATGCATGGTACAACCCAGAGAGTCGACCACAGAGCCCATGTTTTTAAACACGTTTTGTAAAGTGTTAAAAAGATTACTTATAATATTCAATCAATGGGAATCAGATGGTTATTTTAGATGTAGAGACTGTGTGAAATGGTATATGGGGAATATGTAACAAAGGAATTTTAAAAAGCAGTATTTGAGTGATACGAAAGTCTAATAGAGACAAAATTATAAAGTTAGGAAAATTGTGAAGGAATAAACCATCCAAACTTGAATAGGACTGATATCATGATACTCATATATAGTACAGTTGTTGGGCATGGGGAAAAGATGGGAGATTCTGACAGTGTTTGGTTTACCAAGATGGTAATGTGTAGTCAAAAACTTAACTAGATGTGGTCATACTGCAGACTTTTAGCAATTAAGGTAGTTTTCCCTTTGAAATTTTTCGATGTGAAATCTTTTGTTGTGAGATTTGACTCCAGTTCAATGTTTTTCTTTTTGTTCAGTATGTCTTTTGCTTTTCTATCTGTTCCTTCATCATTCCACACTGAACTTTAGGGAGCACCCATTGACCATTTGATTTTATTGTGAATTTTCACGATAATATGACTATGATTATTTAAAGTGCTAGTAGATTAAGGTAAGATATTCCAATTATGCTAAGAAACCAGTAGAAAAGTGATGGATATCTAGGAAGACAAGTAACAATTTATCAAACTTCGGAAACAATTTTATGTGCATGCATTGGCTACCGACAGACAACATTTAGATTTTCAAACGCCATTTTACATCTCAAAGTTTCTGATGCTTCCTACCCTCATTTCCACTTAAGCTAATTTTATCCCCCTTTGGAGATAGACAAGCTCATATTTTACTCCTGTCATCTTCTTTGGCTTCCTTCACATGTGAGTATACTGCCAAATTTGAAATTCCTCCTAGTGAGAAAAATATATCCTAGTTTTTGGCTCTGCATTTCTGATTATCCTAAAAGCAATGGCAGCACCAAAACTTTTCCAGAATGGAACAATTATAATCAAGAAGTAAGAGGAAGAAACAATTGGTTAATCTATAATATTTATACTTCACTGTTATGTTTGATTATATATAAAGTATATATAAAGCTATTGCTGGGTTAGTCTCACAGAAAACTTTTGTTGTATTGTTTTCTAACTCTATTTCATTATTCTGTGGCACAACTTTGAGCTTATTTAGGTTGCTTATGTTTTAAAAAGGAATCTGGACATATTTCCCCTATGTGATACCGTTAATAAGGCATCACATATAATTAGAAAAAACAGCATTGCACAGCTGAGAAAAGAAAATGTGTTTTGGCAGAAACAAATTGTGGTGCATATTAGTATGTCTTTAGATCCAAGGGACATTTGATAATTGAGTGCAATTAACTTCAAAATAAGGCTTGATTCTTCTC
This sequence comes from Equus przewalskii, assembly GCF_037783145.1. Lineage (NCBI taxonomy): Eukaryota > Metazoa > Chordata > Mammalia > Perissodactyla > Equidae > Equus > Equus przewalskii. Next base: position 56,151,507 of record NC_091831.1, on the reverse strand, counting down.
TGGAAGCATATATGAAATTTTAGATGCAAACTAAAACGATAATGTGAAAAGTAACCCGACAGGCAGACAACAACCTTGAAGAAATTCTATAGAGATAAAACCATACAGGTGAAAATAATATCTAAATTGAAACAAAAATATGACTTTGGGTGGAGAGAAATTGTTCTCCATTGGCAGGATAAATGGCAATGTCTTTTGATGTAGGAAAAAAATAAATAATGCCTGATTTTCATGTGGTTATCATTAACTTTTGTATGTGTGCAGTAGAGAGGTTGTTTTTCACCTTCTCCAAATAAAAAGAACATTGCACAGTCTCCCATGTGTTTTATTTTCCTGATAGGCAGCAGTTCTCTCTCCAGGGTGCTCAGTGGACCTCCATGTGAGTTACAACCAAAGCTGGGAACAAGGGCACATAATAGTATCAAGGATGATGGTCTCATGGTAAACGTTTCTCTGAAAATTACAGAGACTTTCTGAAATGAGCTGTTTACTTAAAACCTCTATTATTTGCTTATTTCTTTGTCTTGGATTTTTCTATTTTAACATGGGGCATCATAAATTGATATATACAGCTAAGTAGAACCTGGGCTTACAGATAGTTATGTTTAAGGAAAGAAACTTTACTAGGAAAGCTGATTGTAGTCTCTGTCCTTCTCTCTCCTTTACTTTTCTTTCCCCAACTATAATCAAGAATACGAACTCTCTTACTGTGAAATACTTGAGGAGGAAAGCTTTGAAACTATCATTCTATTGCATGAGAGTATTATAGCTGGCACTCTTGTGTTGGGTAATTAAAGCTGAAAAGTGGTTATGTTTTTAGGCTGGAGAATGAGCGTAATATAGATACTTTTAAAAAAATAAAATCCTATGTAAAAAAAGGATTCTTTTCTAAATAGAATGCAACCCTTTTAGAATATCAAAAGTTACTGTTTATAATGACACCACATACATTAGGCATTATTATTTAAAATGATGCAAAATGTCACTGAATCTTCCTACCTTGAAACTAAATGCTTCCATGGCACCTGACAGAAGCAACGCTCTCGATTACCCACCCAGTGTTATGAGAGACAGCAGAAACACAGGCAATTGCATTCACAAAACATTAAGAATCTTTTAGGCATTTATTACAATTTCTTCCCCATCAAACTTTTTTGCCCTGAAACTTCTAAGAAGGAACAATCTTGAACGATCTGTGCTTTCTTTTTATTTCCCTACCTACACTTTTGATAGGGATGATGGAAATGGTCTATGTAGAGGGCTTTAGGTAAAACGGAAGCGAAAGTCCAGAGTCGTGCACGTCCCGAATAGGCACTCCCTGGAGTTCGCTCTTGCGGACAAAGTGTTCTTCCTTTTCTTCACAGGATCATTTCAACCCTTTTCTGTTAAAAGGCCCACAAATTGCTGAAAGGCACTTACTGCAAAGAGGGCTACGTAGATGTCATTTTGTCCTTTAGCCTTAATGAACTGTATAGTCAATGTATATACGAAGTACCCTGATAGGTCTGCTGGGCAGTTAAAGAAATCTGAGGGTCAGCCCTGCTTTCAAGAAACAGTCTCTCTGCTGCTCCAGTGAAACAATAGCAGTAGCTGCAGCAACAGCACAAGTTGCGTGAGAAAGCAGTATGTGACAAGGGCTGTAGGAGTGATGTAAACAATAACTTTCATTTTCGGAGTCACAGGAGAGATAATTGCTGCAGGCTAGAGGGATCAAGGACCTTTTTATTTGGGAGTTAACTTTTCTGTTCTCTGGACCTAGAACAATATGGAGAATTTAAATTGGTGAAGAAGATGGGAAAGGAAAGGCTACTATAATGTGGAAAAGCTGAGGAAAAGACTAAAGATAGAAATAGCCAAGTGCAAGAATGAGGGTAGGGGCCGGTCCGGTGGCACAGCGGTTAAGTGCGCATGTTCCGCTTCGGTGGCCCGGGGTTTGCCGGTTTGGATCCCGGGTGCGGACATGGCACCACTTGGCACACCATGCTGTGGTAGGCGTCCCACATATAAAGCAGAGGAGGATGGGAAAGGATGTTAGCTCAGGGCCAGTCTTCCTTAGAAAAAAGAGGAGGATTGGCAGCAGTTAGCTCAGGGTTAATCTTCCAAAAAAAAAAAAAAGAAGAATGAATGTATATCAGTTTATGGGATGATCTCTGTGGAAGAAAAGGGAGATCTAAAATGAGAAAATCAGATGGAGCCAGATTATGGAATGTTTTAAATGACAAGGCAGAGTTTCAACCTTTTGTTATAGGTAATGGAAAGCACTTGAAGGATTTTGAGCAGGAAAGTGGCATACATTATATGTGCAGTGTTTTAGAAAGATACATCTGATAGCAAGACTATCAGAACTGAAGCAGAGGGGATTAGAGGAAGGTGTGTCAGAGACAGACCCATGGATTCACAGAAGCAAAAGGGAGGAGCATGAGCGAGGGGCAGAAAGATGTTGGAAGGGGGGCAGGATGAGGGAAAGTTTCGTGTTGGAGATATTTTCACACCTGGGCTGAGTCAAAGTATGAGTAACAAAATTTGAGACATTTTCAAGATTTACAAGTCACTGTAGTATTATTTTATTTATTTTTCTTCTCTAAAAGCATTATTAAGAGAAAAACATTGTTTCAAATGCTTCTATTAGAAAGAATTGACAATGTCAGCAATTAATAGTATACTGCTACAGATCCTTAAGACATTAAAATTTGAGAGGTTATTATAAACAGATTTATGAGAATAAATACAAATATTTAGAGGACATCAACAAATTTCTAGAAATGTGGCTCCCTTGAAACTTGAATCACTACTCCCTACTATAGACCACTCGTACACACACTCATACATGTACACACAAGCCTTGTGTACTGTTACATATAGACCAGGGATTGGCAATACAGACTGTTGCCTGTTTTTGTAAGTGAAGTTTTATTGGAACACAGCCATTCTCTCTCTTTCTCTCTTTTGATGTATTTTCTGTGGCTGCTTTTGTCTTTCAGCACAGAGTTGAGGATTTACAAGAGAGACTGTATGGCCCACAAAGCCTAACATATTTACTCTCATGTCTTTTACAGAAAACGTTTGTTGACACTTGGTCTGCAATTATTAGGTAATTCCAGATAAAGAAGTTAAGTAAATCTCATTTCTGATTGCACATGCTGGTTTGTAGCAACAAGGTCCAGGAAAACCAGATCTTTTATGAATTTAGTTAAATTAAGCAAGTATCTTGAAATGAATGTACGTTGCTATCTTCCCTAAAGGACATGACTACAGTCAGGGATTCTTTTTATCTTACTTCTGTGTCATTTAAGTTCAGCTAGAAAAGTGATGTCCTATTTGAGCTGATAACTTGATATGAGTTTGTGTGGTCAGTTTTCTTAGCTGGCTTCCAAACGTAGGGTCTAGAGTTCAAGCAAAAGCAACCAAAGATAAATTTTGGCTTCTTTTGCCAAGCCAATTGGTAGTCAATGCTCCCAAGTGGACTGCAGCATCAAGACAATGATAAAAACAAAAAACTAAGGTTTATTGAGCACTTACAGTATGTTGGATGCTGTTCTGATTGCTTTGCTTATATTATGTAAACTGATCCTCACAAAAATCCTGTGATATAAGTAAGTCTTTAAATTATCTTCTTTTGATAGAAAAGTAAACTGTACCTTAGTGATATTACATAACAAGCCCTAGGCCAACAACTGGTAATTGGGAGAGCTAGGATTCAAATACAGACATAGTGAAAATCTATTAGAGTATCTGTCCATCTCACCTTCTCAGGGTACCACCCTTCCCTCCATCCATTGCTATTGAACTGGTTTCCAGCAGCCATCTTTTTGCTGTATGAACTTCATTCCAGCCATGACAGATTGGTCGAAGGATGCATACCAGAAGCCAAATTCAAGTTGAGACAATTAGAGTCCTGCCCTGAGATTTTATATAACAGGCTAAATTTCTGCTTCATTCTAGCATCTTTTGTAGAGAGCAAATGTGCAAATTTGTGGTACCATTCTGCTTCCATTCCTGTTTGATGATGTGCCCTTACATAAGATGGAAAAATATTTATGAGTTCAGATCAATGTGAATGTGTTTAACATAAGCAAGACAAAGATGGTAAAGAGTTTGGGAGTATGTATTAGGTAACTGAGGAAATTAATTCCCTGAATGTTGAGCAGTAACACTGATTTATAGTATTTCCTGCTAAAAAATTAGAGCTAGAGAAAGCATTTGTCAATCAGGGATCAGTGCAGGAAACAGCAACCACTCTAGGTACTTTCAGTAGGAATCAAGGGAACAGAGAAAATTAGGTGGTTATAATACCTGCTGGAGTGGCTAGGGCAGTGGAGGCCAGAGGGGCTATCCCTAGACTATAGATATCAGGAAACTGAGATTCAGAGATGATGATCAAGAGTTGAGATCCAGAGATGAGATCAAGAGTTGAGATTCAGAGGTCAGAAGCTGCTACCACCAATATGTTACAACAGCTTCCTTTCACACCCACAAAACTGGTGACTAGAAGTATACTGAGGCATCTGGCTGCTGCAAACATGACCCACCAACTTTCCTTGTCAGACCAAAACAGTGAGAAGATGGACTCTGTCTCTTCTTGCTTGCTTTCTCAGTCTCTCAAGAATGCATCTCATTGGCAGATCCTGTTTGTGTATAGGCTATACTAGTTGACTGGAGTTTGGGGAAGTGTAATTTTTAGCTTTGCAGCTCCTGTGATAAGGGATGGAAGAGGGTAGCAGTGGGTGCCAAGTCCCAAAAGAACATATCCATCACAGGGTCAAGCAGTAGCAGCAGTCAAAATAGCCTGGGTATTTTTGATACGATCCCCAGATCTGTAACAGAGCTTTTGCTGACCTCACTGCTCTTTGCTGTTGCTCCCTTAGGGATGTGATGCCTTGAACCTGGACTGAATTTGAGCTTCTCTTGGTTTACCAAGGAAGTCATGTGATTATTGTACTATTCTTTGGAAAGCTGTGATTAAAAACAGGTCACTTCTTTTCTGGAGACTGGTCGATGACACAGCTGGCCTCAATGTGGCTGCCCACCCCAAGGCTTCTTCTTCTGTGAACTCGTATTTTTTTATGTGAGAAAATAATGAAAGGTTAGCCAGAGTTTCTCTTTCTAGGATGAATCATCTCCTAACTTATCATGTTGCTTGTGTTGCTGGATGTTTAAAGGAGTATATATGATGTTTAAAGACAGAATATCCAATGATATGAATATTAGATTGATGACATTGCTAGAGGTTTACTGACTAGACAAGACTTGCACTAAAGAGAGCTTGAAGAGGAAGAGAGAATGGGAAACAAACCATTTAATGATGGCTTCCTTTGTTGAAATTTTGAAGCACTCTTTAGTACCTCTTTTGTAGACACTCTGTGTAAACATGTTTGCTTCTCTATTTATTTATTTTTGGTGATTCAGAAAACTGCAAATAGTGAGGCTGGCCTAACTGTGGTCATATAAGTAAATGTCAAATTGAAAAATGTAGATTGTATACCACGTTGACAATTTTCCATTACCCTACCATGGTTCTTCTTCATAGACTGAATGATAGGTGGATCATGAATGGTGAGTTTGGGGAGCATTATTGAAAGGAAGGTAAGGCAGATACTTGGGATCTCCTTCTAAGATCTTGGAATACAATTTTCATGGGCCGTTGTTCTCCAAATGTCCTACTCTGAAGACTCATTGAAAAAGAGAAGTAACCTGATAAATCAATGTTCTTGCAATATCCTCCTGGGATATTTCCCTCTACAGTATGTTCATTCTATCCTACCAAACCAAATGTTCAGAAAAGTGCTTGTTCCTAGACCATAGCTTAAGAATTACTGTTCTAGGAAGAACTTACCTCTTTTCCCAGTAACTTTTAGTGAGACAGAATGCCTGACAATTTTTAGTATCTAAGTGGTGTAAATTCTGTAAATTCAGCACATTTAATCTAAATTACTCACTGATCTTGCTTTCAATGCCAGCTTCACACACCACCAGCTCACAAATCATATGAAGTATAATAGGAATGGATATTCACATGACAGAACATTATTACCTTAGTAATTTACTGTATAGTAGCGGGAGGTTTTGAGTTGTCTTTTCTCAGAGATCTTCTAACTTGGACACAATATATTTTAATTTCTCTTTGTTCTATTTTTTGGTTAGTATCTTCTGCTATGATTAATATTACCTCCAAAATGAAATTTGTATTGGAAAAATAAATGGCCTTTTATTTTTTAAAAAAGGCTTTTTTTCTAGCCCCTGTAATCAAAAAGGATGCCAAAAGAAGTCTTAAGACCCTCGGCAGCAAAAATAAATACATGAAAAAAAATCTTAAAACACATTACTATCCTAGAAAGAAAAGTAATAAAAATGAAAAAGTAAGTAATCTACCTTACTTATGTTGTTTCCCTTTGCAATAATAATGTATATGTCTGGAAAACCTCTCAAGTAATTTCTGTTAATTGCAGTGAGTCCTTTTACGAGATAGATAGATTGAAATGGAGGGTTGTCAACTACCAGAAATCTCTTGGGCAAATTTAAACAATGTGCTGTTCTTACGCACTTGACCAGTATTAGTCAATTACACCACTCTGTGTGTGTGTGTGTGTGTGTGTGTGTGTGTGTTTTCTTCCTCAGACTATGTCCTGGGAATAACATTGACTCATTTGAGTTCAGGTCCAGCCAGTGGGCCCTATGTCCAGAAGTTAAAGCTCAAGCTTACGTTTAATTTATCAGTCAGAATGAAAACAAAACTATGAGGAAGAGCTGCCTTCATTCTTTGCCCTTCTCCTAGGCAGTGTTAAGTATATAAACAAGTGTTGAATACATTTTTAAAGAACGTTGGTATGAAGGCAAACTACACCATTAACCTTCCTAGAGGACTCATGTGCCTTAATCTAGTTCTCAGGTAAGATCAGGAAATTAGGAAAATGTTTGCAGGGAAGGATAAGGAATTTACAAGACATGGTAAAAATGTGAGGATAGGTAAAGACAGTCATAAAAATGAAAGTTGATATACAGTATTTCAGGAGAGAGAAGGAATATGTAAGAGACCCTTTTTTTTTTTATTGAGTTAATGATAGGTTACAATCTTGTGAAATTTCAGTTGTACATTAATGTTTGTCAGTCATGTTGTAGGTGCACCACTTCACCCTTTGTGCCCACCCCCCACCCCACCTTTCCCCTGATATCCACTAAACTGTTCTTAGTCCATAATTTTAAATTCCTCATATGAGTGGAGTCATACACAGATTATCCTTCTCTTTCTGGCTTATTTCACTTAACATAATTCCCTCAAGATCCATCCATGTTATTGCAAATGGAATGATTTTGTTCTGTTTTACAGCTAAGCAGTATTCCATTGTATATATGTACCACATCTTCTTTATCCGTTCGTCTGTTGATGGGCACTTAGGTTGCTTCCATGTCTTGGCTATTGTAAATAATGCTGCAATGAACATTGGGGTGCATAGGACTTTTGGGATTGCTGACTTCAAGCTCTTTGGATAAATACCCAGTAGTGGGATGGCTGGATCGTATGGTAGTTCTATTTTTAATTTTTTGAGGAATCTTCATACTGTTTTCCATAGTGGCTGCACCAGTTTGCATTCCCACCAGCAGTGTATGAGGGTTCCTTTTTCTCCACAACCTCTCCAACATTTGTTACTATTAGTTTTAGATATTTTTGTCATTCTAATGGATGTAAGGTGATATCTTAGTGTAGTTTTGATGTGCATTTCCCTGGTGATCAGCGATGATGAGCATCTTTTCATGTGCCTATTGGCCATCAGTATATCTATAAGAGACCCTTTGACTTTGGAGCATGCTTGATTGGAATGTAGGGTCTTAAGATTCAAAGACGGGGGTATATGAAGTAGGGTTAAATCTTTGTAAGGCAAGGGAAAAATTAAGGCATTTATGTTTGCCAACAGATAAAAAGATAATTTTAAGGCATATGTCAAAGGAGTAATTTACTTACATAGTAATTTTAAAAATTGATGAAGACACTTGGCTTTTGCTCCATGAACGTGAGACATGTAGAGTTTATGATCTGAGGCAGTGAAACTGTTTTCAGGACATGTCGCAGCCAGTCCTGAATTCTAAATCTTATTCATTTCCAATAGAAGCGTTACTATGGAGGAGAGAAAATAGAGAGGACCTATAAAACATTCATCAAGGAAAAAATGCAGTGCCTTGGCTTGAAAAGATGAAAATAGCCTATTTGAAAGAGAAGCTCAAATTGATTTTCATGTATTCACTTTTCTGCAAAAGTTACTAATGGTGGCTGGCCACATGGGCGGAAATGAGACATTGGTATTATCCTAACCCCAACCCCTCCACCAAAGCAAAGCCTGAGATTCAAACACAATGTGAACATATCAGTCGTGGATCTGCATGCTCTTGTCAGTTCCTAATTACATGGGGAATTCCACCATGGACCATCATCATTTCCTTCAGACTCTTGCTAATTAGGAGAAAGGACTTTGTTATTTAGAGTGAAAATAATGAGTGAACTACACCAAGGATAGTGAGTGTCTAGTGATAGAACTATTGTAAATATAATTTGAACATTGAATATGTAAACAGTGCTCAATATTCACTTACTTAATGGTGGTACCTTTTTCTCAGAAATTAGTTTTATTTTAGGCATCACCTCTTTAAAACTATTGTTTGATGCTATCGTCATGGTGTGTACTTTCCTTCCTTTACCACCACTTCTAAGGTGTTGGAGAAAATGAGTTCTTAGAAGAAGTAAAATAAGAAAGAATCCATGTTCTTGGGGATGGAGAAAGATTCTGGTCTGAAGTTTGAATAGTGGTGAGTGTTTCCAGGAGCCTGAATTCCTAGATGGAGCTCTGGATACATTTTCCCTTAGAAATGTTTCCCTGGAAACATTTTCCTCTATACCTTAGGGTATAGTACAAGCAATCCCACACTTATGAACAGATGAGCGTGATGGCCGATGCTACTTCTGTAATTCCTACCGGAGCTTGCCCAGGAGCTTTGACCACCGAGTGGTCATAACCCCCTGACCATCCTCTTCCATCAGAGGACCCCTTTCCTCTACTCCTTTGAGAATGATTACTGTTAGAACCCTCTTTTTTTTACTTCCAGAAATTACACGTTGGAACCCCAATTCCTGTAGCCAGAAAAGACCTTACTCCTGTCCCAGAATTCCACAGGCAGCATAAAATAATCCTAAGGGTGCTACAGGTTTTGCACTAGCTGCACTGTGTACTGACAAGACTTTGGGCAAGCTTCTTTCATTCTGGTCTTGTAATAGGAAGTGATTGGAGTAGAGGGTTTCTTACGTCTTTCTTAGTTCTAACACTGAATCTTGACAGTATGGGTGCTCTGCTGGAGCTGATGCAGCTGGTTAATTAGGTCATTCAACAAGAAGATGTCAAGCAAGTGCAAGAGATTTATTAAAGGAAAAGCTTTGATGGGAGAGAGCCTACGGAGGCTGGGAGAACCTTTACTTTTTGGATTTATATTATATAACAGTCACTTCATATACATTATTGCATGTAATTTTCACAACTAGTCTATATGATGGTGTGTTAGCAGAATAACGGTTGCCCAAAGATATCTGTGCCGTAATCCCTGTACCCTATAAATATGCTATGTTATATAGCAAAGGGGAAATTAAGGTTACAGATGGAATTAAGGTTGCCAAACAGTTGACCTTAAGATATGGAGATTATTCTGGATTATCTGGATGGGCCCAATGTAATCACAGTGTCACTAGAAGCAGAAAAGGGAGGCAGAAGAGAGAGAACAAAAGAAACGGCAGCATGAGAAGGACTTGGCCTGACATTGCTGGCTTTGAAGATAGGAATGGGGTCATGAGCCAAGGAATGTGGGTGGCCCCCAATAGCTGGAAAAGGCAAAGAAACAGATTCTTCCTTAAAGCCTCCAGAAGGAATGCATCCCAGCCGACACCTTGAGAGTAGCCTAGGGAGACCCCTTCTCAACTTCTTACCTCCTGAGCCGTAAGAGAATAAATTTCTATTGTTTTAAGCCACTAAGTTTGTAGTAATTTGTTACAGGACCCAAGTAAAACTAATAACGTGAGTATTTTTATTCTGATTTTATAAATAAGAGAACTGAGACTTAGAGCAGTTAAGTAAGATTCTCACAATCACAGGGCTAGTTAAAGGCAGAGGATTCAAATCCAGATTTGTCTATTTCCAAAGCCTACACTCTGGTGTGTTGCCTTAAATTATTACCTGGAACCCTTAGATGTCCTTGGCAGGTCCCTGGCTCAGGACTGTCTTGCCCGTCTTAGTGGGTCACTGTAGTATTTTTCCTAGCTTGATGCCTTTCTTGATTGCTCAAAGCATCTTCAGTTCTTCCTGACCACACCTTGGCCCTAGCAAGGGAGTGCTTTCCATGCCTTTCCATCCAAAGCCTTGGAGATACCCCCGTTATAGTTCTTTAAACCCCCAGTGCTGCTGAAAGTCAGGAAAAAGGAATCGTGTTCCCAGGGCATTTCTTACGTTAGCAGCCTTTCCTTTTTATCCATTACAAATCCCATTTTCTACTCCTTCCCGTTCTCTGAAACTGGCTTGCCCTCATGCTTACTTTCGATTCTTAGAAAACATGAGGTAGAATCTGAGTAGGGATTAACCCAGGATATACACACTCTTTTTTTGGCTCGTTCTACCCTGTGTTTGTCTCACTATCTATTTTTAGGGCATGAGAAACAGAATCTCCTGTCCAGTAGTCACTTGAGTTACATTGCTCTTAACATCTTTCACTTGCTTTACGGATTAAAAAGTTTTTCTGTGCTGCATTATGAATTTAACAATTCCTTATAAGAATGTTATCCTTGGGAACATGTGTTATAAATTATACATAACAGATAAGACAGCAGTTTAAAACCAAATTTGATCATAAGCTAGGGCCTGACGGTATTTATAGTCTATTAGTGAATTAGACTACTTAGCAATGTTGACTACACCGCTGACTTTCATACAGAGAAAGCCTATTACCATTTGAACCCTAAAGAGTCGTTTTGGCCTTGTCTCTTGAGCAAAAAATGGGATGGCTCAAATAAATCAGTTTAGTTCTATTTGTTTTATGAGCTGTACAGCAGTTGAAGCCCAAGTTTAATGACTTATTTCACACATTTTCCCATAAGTCTTTCCTGGAAACCCAAGACATCCAGAGTTATGATGGGTTATCAGAAAAAGGGAGGACAAGGTTCATTATTCCAGAAATATTACTACCCATAGGAGTGTACAATAATTGAGGGTTTAACTATTTTGATGGTTACTTTGTATTAAATGAGTGAACATACGCTTCAGGTCTTGTCACTACTGAAATGTGGTACCCTCAGTAAGAATTGCGCTAAGAGCCTCTTAATTCTTGGTGCATTTTGTTTTTCTTTATTATTACACTTATCAGTTTGGCTATTTTTCTAAAGCCTGGAATTGTTTAGGATTGAATTCTGTGTTCCTGGTTTCGGTCCATAGGGTCAATTTATTGCGGAATATGTGTATGAAATTATGCATGCCTTGAGTTTTTAAAATAAACCTTTAATTTAAAAAAAGTTTTAGGTTTACAGAAAACTTGCAAACAATAGTAGAGAGAGTTCTCATGCTTTTCTTCTAGTTTCTCCTATTGTAACATCTTATATGACTATGATACATTTGTCACAACTAAGAAGACAACATCCGTACATTATTATTAACTAAACTCCACACTTTGTTCAGATTTCCTTAGTTTTTCCTCAATGTTCCTTTTCTGTTCCAGGATCCAGTCCAGGATACCACATGACACTTAGTCATCATGTCTTCTTAGTCTCCTGTGCTCTGTGACAGTCTTTTAGACTTTCCTTGTTTTTCATGACCTTGACAGTTTTCAGGAGTGCTGGTCAGGTATTTTGTAGAATGTCCCTTAATTAGGATTTGTCTGATGTTTTCTCATGGTTAGACTGGGGTTATGGGTTTTGGAGAGGAAGACCACCGAAGTAAGGTATCTTCCTCACATCATATCAAGGGTACATATGTTATCCACATGTCTTATCACTGATGGTGTTAATCTTGATCACTGGCCAAGGTGGTGTTTACCTGGTTTTTACACTGTAAAGTTACTTTCTCTTCCACCACTCCTCCAACTTTCCCATACCCTACTCTTTGGAAGCAAGTCACTAGTAGGACTCACACTCAGGAGTTAAATTCACAGTGTAGCTCAGAAAGGTGGGAGTTGAGCTCCTCCTCTTGGAGGGGAAGTATCTGTGTAAATTAGTTGGAATTCTTCCATAAGAAAGATGGTCTCTTTTCCCCCATTTGTTTATAATGATTTGATTTTGATTTCTTCCAACGTTCTATTCTTTTTCCCTTCTCAAATACAATCTGATAGAGAAGCTAATGCATGCAAATAAAAAACTGCCATATTTCATTATATTTAAGATGTTTTCACTTGGATGATATATCCTAATTTGAGAAATGTAAAAATGTGAAAACAGTGTGTTAAAATTTATGTCATGCAATATGATATGAAGTATAATATCAGTTTCCAGAGGACAATTTCACAAATTCCTTTAGAAATACTTTTTACTAACTGCACCGTGAAGAAACTGTTAAATTTTGGATGCAATAATTTAAGATAATTTTGTTCTGTTTCACAAGATTGGAAACATCACCCCAAATTAAATCTCTTTGAAATTTCTTGGATGTATAATAGAATAAAGTATTTAGATTTTGGTGTTATCCTTATTTTGTAATTCTATAAGTTGTGTTTTACACAAAGTATTTGGATTATGTTTTATTTGTGAGATTACAATGGTACAAAAGTTTTTGTGTTTTCAATGTAAATTGAGTACAGTTCTCTGTTAGTTATTCCATTTTCCTTAATACCTTCCTACTTTCTTTAGTTTGGCTCATTTTCTTGTGCATTGATTCCATTTGCAAGAGATTCATAGAATCATAAAATGTTAGAGTTGAACATCTTTAGAAATGATCTAATTCACTCCTTATTTAATAAGCACAAAAGAGATTTGGCACAGATTATCAGCCAGCAAGAACAGAGTGAGACTGGAATGCAAGGCTTTTGACTGTGAGGCCAGTGTTCTTCCCACTACACAACAATGCTTCATTTTTATTTGACTGGGAAATTTCACAGTGAATCAGCATCCCATTGTTTTGAAATAGAGTTTTTTATGTGGAAAAAACTAGATTGCTTTAGTCCTTCCTTTCTTTTTGACTTTGGCCTGAGCTGTCCAATAGAGCTAGAGAAATTTACCCTTGGAACTTGTTTTCATCATTTTTATTATCATGGAGGAAACATATGCTCAGTTGTGAATTGAATTCACGTATATAGGTCTTTCTTACATAGCCAAGAGAATTCTGATCCATCTCCTGTCTATTGAAGGCATCAGTACATTTTTTAAATCTCTTGGATCAGGTCTCAAAAATACTGTATTATTAATGCACCTTAAAATTAAAGGAGAGACAGTCTGAAAGCGCTTGAAAGAGAGTCTGGAGAGAATCCACTCATCTTTAACACAGTGATTCTGCCTGATAAAGTAATAGAAATATTTCTCTCTCTGTAGATTTCATGATCTTATTGCATATGCAATGTATACTTTATTTTTATCATTCACATACAGAGGGAATTATTATTCTGTATAATTAGATGGTTTCAGAGAAATAAAAAATATAAATCAAATAAAAATAACTGTCTATTGTTTTAGAGTATATGCATGGCTGTGATGGTTTCTATCCATATTGCCGAGAAACAGTATCATATTGTTCTGGCATCGATCACTTTTGCATTTAGGAAATTGGGCTTAAAATGTTCAAATTCCAAATTAACAAGAAGGAACTTCACATAATACTATTTACAAGCTTGTTTTGACAGTCATGGTACATTCATCACAACAAGGCCGCGGGATATGGCAGATTTTTTCTTCCCCTCCTTTCTGCACATTTTTGCATACAGTAAACTGTTCTGCATTCATTAATGAAGCCTCAGTCTGAACTATTTACCTTGTTTTCCTTTCTTTTCCAAATGGGTGCATCACTTGGCTTGACAAAATTGGAATCTGGGAAAGTGAAGTTAGTTTTCCCTGTTGGAAATACCTTGCAGTGTTCTTGTTGGTCTAGATCTGACTAATATTTTACTGAGTTTGCAACAACAATCCTCACAAGGACAAAAGCAGAAGACAAACCTTGGAAAGTTCCCCACAAACTGAGCACCATTTTCTTTCAGAAATAACATGTCAAATTTGACCATTTGACTCTCAGCATTTATTCTCTAATGCGTAGTCAAGGATGTTTGTGTGTCTAACGAATAGAATTCCTTATACAATCTGTGTTTCTCCAGACATCACCAAAGGGTATAATAGAGACATCATCATTATCATCATCAAAATGTCTTTGTATGATTGTTTCAGAACTGTGGGACTTTCACATGTGTTTGTGAGTTTAGCACTCGCTATACAGTCACTCTTTTCTCTCCAGCTGGTAACTGGCTGCATGATCCCAGCTTCCAGGCTGATGAGCCCTGGAAGCAGCTGGCCTAGTGCCCAGACTGCAGTGCTCCTGTATCACTGGCTGCCTCCCTTTTGATCTGGTAACATGGCCCCATTCGTTCTCCGCAGGGTAAGTGTCAAAGTAACACTCTGACAGCCACATGTTGAAGTGTGGCCAACACTCTTCATCACCACTTGTGCCAAGTTGTGTTCACAGTTCCTTTTAGAGATTTCACTGATATATTAATTTTTTTTATTTGCCATTTTGCTGCAGTTCCACTGCACCCCCACCATCTCAGCCCCAAACTTTAGCTGAGTCTGAGGGCAATCTTAACAGCACATTCCTGTGCTGTTTCAAAGTCACTCTTCAACTGCAACCTATTATCTGTAGATCAGACTTGCGTAGCCAACCATCCCTTTCTTCAAGGTGAGTTCCATTAAACAGACTGAACCCTTCCCTCCCCCTGAACATGTCTGAGTTTCCAATGCGTGCACCAGGACCATTGAAGACCTTTGCAGCCTTAAGTACTCTTATTTTTGGAGGCTTCAATCATCTCATAGCAAATATATTAAATGCACTTACAATCCAACATTAAATATAGTTTTTGATATAGAGAAATTTGGAAATATTTTTTATAAATGTGCTTTGAAATTATATTTTTATGAATGACATTTAATTTGTGTCACTGATTTCTTTGCCATCAGTAGGTACATTTTGGGATTCTTTTGTAGTAAATTCATCTAATGTACCAACTTTTTGAATATAATTAATTGTTTATAATACTACAATTTAAAGTTAATAGATTTGTGGACACAATAATACATTTGTGGACAATTAATAATTTTTATTTTGAAATTTTCCTTTTATATTTTGATATCAATAATACTTTTTCATAGGGTCTTGTAAAGATTCCAAGTCCCCAAAACTCTAGTGCCTAGTAGGTTAACAAGACTCTAGAGTTCACAGCTGCTTTGGATACTTTAAATTGAAGTGTTTCATAGAGTCTTCCCCTCCTGCCTTCCCTTCCTTCCTAAAAACTTACTGAGCCCTAACTATTTGTTTGCAACATCATAACATGGATTAAGCCACGTTGCGGAGTGATTCCTTCACCTGTTCGGATATTGTACATAAAAGTAAAAATGATGAAGAGTAAAATGTAGGCCTTTATATAGCAGCACTGAATTAGTAAAATGGTAAAATATAAAGCAGGGAAAAGTAGAGATTTCCTATAGTTTTCTTACCTCTTCCGTAAGGCAGGGCATAAGAAGTCTAAGACCTGAGATTGTGTGGGGGGTCAAAATGGAAGCAGCAGCAATGAAACATCAAATTCCATTTGAAAAGCAAAGGCAGAGTTGAAGAACAGAATGGAGGCCAATTATTGACTGTCAGGACGTGTGAAACCAAGAGCTCAGCGGACTGGATACCAGAAGCAGAATCTAGGCCAAGAGCCAGCACCTGCTCCACATGTCTCTTTGCTGGATGTATTCTCTCTTTCATGAATTGTCTGTTTTTGACCTTTACTCATGTGTCTTTTGAGATTGTAGTGTTTTTTTTTTATATCTGATTTTTTGATCTCTTTATATAGTCAACATATTAAACTAGATCTGTCGTATTTACTGCAAAAACTCAACATTGCTTTTTCCTTTGGATTTTTTTTTGTTTTTTTGGTGACCAAGCTTCATTCTGAGCTAATCTGTTGTCAATCTTCTTTTTGCTTGAGGAAGAGTAGGCCTGAGCTAACATCTGTGCTCAGTCTTCCTCTGTTTTGTATGTGGGATGCCTCCCCAGCATGGCTTGATGAGAGGTGTATGTCCGGACCCGGGGTCCAAACAGTGACCCTGAGTTGCTGAAGTGGAGCCGCTGGACCTAACCACTACCCCACCGGGCCGGCCCCCTTACTTTGGACTTTTAATGCCACATCTTTCTATTCCTTTTAATTTATTTCTGTAGTTCCTAAGCCATCCCCTATATATCTATAATAAATAGTCATTTTTTCTCCAAGTTTTATATGATTCAGTCTTTAGTTCTTTAACTCGTATAGAATTTCTTTTAGTGTATAATATAACTCAAGTGCTCAGAGTAGTTTTTCTCTAAATGTATAATCTATTACAAAACCATTGATTAGATAATCACTTTTCTCTTTCATTCTTCATTGAATAAGGATGACTTTTTAAATTATAAATTAAATTCTTTGTATTTTAGGCTAGCTATCCTCTTTTATTAATCCACTTTTATATCAGTACTGCTTTGTTTTATTATTATAGTTTTAGGATGCTTAATCTCTTTTTTTAAGAGTTATCTTTCCCACTTAATTTTTCAGATGAATTATTTTACCAAGTTCTGAACAAATTTACATTGAGATTTTGATTGGAATTGCATAAAGCTGTAATTGACACAATTCCTTATTTTCACTCTCTTTTGTCTTCACATCCAGGAACATTTTTTTTAATAAAAGGATGTTTATTCACATATTATAAAATTTCGCCTTTCATTATTAAAGATCAGTTCTTCCTCCCTAATTATTTGATTAGTGAGATAAGACCTCATATTGGTAAGTGAGGATAACAGCTCTCTGCTACCAATTACAAGTTTGTAGACATTTTTGAAGCAGGAGTGACAAGAGGCACTGAGCCATAATAAATTCTTACTCAGGTATTTCTGTAGCCAAAAGCTTAGCTCTTTTATGGCTCTCACTGCACAGAGTTGCACTTTCTGCAAAGTTAAGTGGCTCATTCTAATAGCACTTTATTTGAAGCTCTTTTACTTTGTATAATTAGTAATGATCTTTCATTTATTCACTGAAGTAATAGTCAAATATAGGCCTTTGTGCCAGACTCTGTTCTAGGCTCTGGGGATACAAGAAGTGAATGAAGCAGGAAAAGTCTCTGCTCCTGTGGAGATTTTATCCTAGTCAGGGAGATGTAATGAACAAATAAACAGATACTTACATACCAGGCAGTGATTAAGTGCTGTGAAGATGAGTAATGCCAGGTAAGAACAGGAGCATAAGGATTCAGTGGTGTTTTTTGAGAAGGATTGTCAGGGAAGATCTTTCTGGTAAGGTGACATTTGAACAGAGAGGTTCTGAGGAGGGAATGGGCCATGCAGATATGGGGGGTCAGTGGTGAGGAATGTTCTAGACATAGCAGATGGGCAGTGCCAAGGTGGAGGCTATTCCTTGAAGGAGAAAGGAGCAAGGGGAAGAGTGGTATGTGCTGGAAAAATATAATTAAAAACAAAGTCTTCTCCTAACCCAGAGATCCTCTCCACAAAGATAGTAGAGAAAAAAAAGTTTTACTATTGAGTACGTATTAAACCAGAATGTGATATGCATCATAGGTGATCTGCTATGAGTTTGCAGAGACAGAAAGAAAGCTCATCCTTTTATCTAGCCAAGCAGATACAACCCATTATGTACATTTTTTCCAGCTTATTTATTTTTCTTTTATTAAGGTATAATTGACCTACAATATTATATTCGTTTCATGTGTATAATTTAATGATTTGATATTTATATATATTGCAAAATGATCACCACAATGTCTAGTTAATGCCTGTCATCATACATGGTTACAGAATTTTTTTTTTCATGTGATGAGAACTTTTAAGATCTACTCTCTTAGCAACTTTCAAATCTGCGTTACAGTATTATTAACTGTAGTTGCCATGCTGTACATTACATCCTATGACATTTATTTTATAACTGAAAGTCTATACCTTTTGACTCTCTTCACCCATTTTGCGCCACCCCAACCAACCCCAAGCCCCGGGCAACTGCTGATCTGTTCTCTGTATCTATGAGCTTGTGGGGTTTTTTTTTCTTTTTAGATTCCACATATAAAAGAGATCATAACAGTATTCATCTTTCTCTAACTTATTTCACTTAGCATAATGCCCTCAGAGTCCACCCATGTTGTCACAAATGGCAAGATTTCGTTCTTTTTTTCTGGCTGAATAATAGTTCATTGTATTGCATACAAGTTTTCAACATAAACAATATCTAGTCCTCAAGGAAGAGGACTAAACAGCACCATTTGTCACACACAGTTCATCCTAGGTTCACTTGGCAATTGGGGTGACCATCTGTGTTAGCTAATTGACTTCATTGAGTGGAAAAACAAACTTCTCATATCTTAATGACAGGAGGTGGTTTTGCAACAAGGAGCAAGGCACCCACTTAAGTTATGCTCCTACCCTCCCGCAGAAATGCAGAAATTGGGAGATAGGGGTGCTGTCTCCCATGATGTTTACATTTCAAAGAGATGGCTCGCAGATTCTTGAGAAAGACATTCCTGGGCCATAAAGCTCAAAAGAGGCTTATCTAGTTTTCAAAAGGATTTGTATATATATCAAAGAGAGAAGAAAGTCCTATAATTATAAGTTTTCTAAAGTAAATGCTCTAAGTAAAGGGAGGGGGGGAGTGGGATCTCTTCCCTTATTTCCAAAATGGGAGAATTAAGCCTCTTGTTTTTAATTTTTATTTGTCCTCACATAGGCAGTGAGTCAGAGAGGGAACCAGATGACATGAAAATGGTCAGAACTTAAGATTTTTCTTTGAGTGAGAGGGGGTCCTGGGAAGTTTTGAGCAGACTAATGACATATTCCTTCAAGATTGTAGAAGGAAACCTTGTCTGCTGCGTGGAGAGTGGAGGAGGCTGCGCTGGGAGAGCTTGGGTGGAGGTCTCCGTCTTTGAGGGTGCTGCAAGGGCAGAGGAAGAGAACATTTGCTTATGATGCTGCAGGCGTCTGAGGGGGCACAGGGGAAGGGTTAGAGTTAGGAGGGGTGGAGCTTCAGTCAGATGAGTGAATGTACTGAGCTCACAAATGACTGATACCATTTAAAAACCAGAGCTCTTTCTTCACATTCACCTTCTCTTCCATTCTGTATTGTAAGGTGTTTGAGGACAGAGACTGTACCTAATGTTCATTGAATGAAAGATTAACCTGCAAACTGTGCTTCATTATCATCTGAGGGAACAGATCAGTGTGTCAACTGGTTTGTCCCCTTTTCCTTTTCTCTCAGATATTTACTGAGCATCGACCATGTACCAGATGCTGGGATAAAATGAATGAGAAGCTTTCTCTGCCCTCAAGAAGCTCACTGTTTACTTGGGGAGATAGATGAGTATATGGGCAATTTCAGTTCGAGGTGATAAATTCTGATAGCTATATGCACTAACTTGCTCAAATAAAATTTATATGCAATTCCGTAATTATATCAGAGATATAAAAGTTATATCAGTGATGCTATTATTATCCAAAGAATCTCTGTTTATACTCAGGTCACTTTTGGCTTTGCCTTGAAATCCTTGTACTGCTTTAAGAAGTGAAGACTTTTTTTTCTCTCTCTTTTCTTTTCTTTCCAATATCTGAGGTGAACTGTCTCTGGCTCTATTGGAAACAAAAATCTTATAAGTCGGGCTTAATTTTAGATGCCTAGTCATGTTGTAAAAGAATTTCTGTGAAGATCTGATGCTAAGGCAGGTATCTGTGTGTTTCCTCATTTAACAGAGGTTTAGAGAGAGGTTGCCGTGTGCCAGCTACTGTTCTGGGAGATTCAGCTGTGAATAAAACTCAAAAATTCTTGCCTTCATGAAAATACACTCTAGTGATAGTTTTGGCAGCCTTGCCTCACCTATGGTGACACACAAAGAAGTTTTTCTCATTTAAGCCTGGTGGGGGGGGGACTGGTGGCAGTGGTGGTTGTAAACATCCCTCCATAACCAAATTGCCAAGCGCTTAATAAGCAGGAATTACATCTTTACCTTGAGCCAACAGTGCTCCCCTCTGTGCCCCCCCTCCCCGTTTCCTCTTATTTTATTTACTGGGCCTCAAGCTTATTGTTTATTGCGCTTTCAAAATCAATCCTTAAGAATAAGATGTAAAAGAGAATGAATGGCTGTGTGCTGGGTTTCTCTATGTTGTAGAGCAGAATGAATGTGGGTTTTTACTTCAGAGCTGTTGCCAGAAATGAGCAGTAATTACGTCTGAAATTACAATAGAAATTGGGTTTAAAACTTAATAGAAAAAGAAGCCCTCGTGTCTGAGCACTAATTACAAACAAAAGTTAAGTAAGGACAGAAAGGGAGAGAAGTCCTTCAAAAAGCTAAGAACATTCAAATGTGTAACAGAGAGAAATGCTTTATTGGTAATCGTAGAAAATGGAGCAGATTCCTAGTAATACATCAGAACAGCAGGCATAATGCACATTGCTCTGGAAGTAATCTGTATACCCGTCTACTTCTGTGTTGTTATTAATATCGCTTTCTGATTTCACAGGTATTTAGGAGATTGAAGATTCAGGGAATGCAGGTTTAGATAGAAAATGGTAACACTTTCAAATCTGGGAGGCAGTTACAAGGCTCTGCCGTGTGCCAACTGTATGACTTGGTAAGCTAGGACCTTTCTCTACCTCAGGTTCCTTATCAGAAAAACGAAGGGCTGAATCAAGTGCTTTCTAGGATCCCTTATAGTTTCCAGCTTTAAATTTCCAGGACTTCTTTTGGGGTTTGGTATGAATATAGTTAGGCCCCCAGGGGTACATATATTAGGAGCAATTTCTATATTACGATGGGCTTATACACAAACACACATAAACATATAGCACCCCCTAAGTTTTATGGTCAATATTTTCAATTCAGCAAATAATAGGGAATATTTTCCAGACTTAAATTTAATTTTGACATAGTTAAAATGTATGTCTTATGAAAACTTCCTGCTTTCCTGAAGGAGAAATAACCCTGTTATTTATTAAGCACATAGGCTCTAAGTACCATTTATGGCATTGTTAATAGGTGCTAGAAACTGTGATAGGTGCTTATGGACCTTATCTTATTTAATACTGATGACAACTTTCCAAGGTAGATACTATATTGCCAATTTCCGAGTGAGGAACCTGAGATGGAGATTTGAGGTAACTACTCAAGGCTACTCAGTTTGCAAGTAGCCAACACAGCATTCAAATTTAGGTCTGGCTCCTTCGAAAGTTGGGGCTATTTTGTTCTTTTAGGTTCTAGAAATGTATTAAAAATAGTTGAATGCCTGTCTTGAAGCAGTTTCAGTCTAATAGGGGAGACAAGAAAGACTAATATATGGTTCAATAGGAAAATGTCAGTGAAATGTCAAAATTATAAAAGTGCGTCGAGGAGATTGTTCTCAGCCGAGGCAAAAAGCTCAGAGGTGAGAAAGGGTATGTTCGAGCAGGAGGTACAAGAAATCTAGGCGATTCTGTCTAGTACTTAGTAGAAGTAGAAATCTAAACTTTGGGGAAATAACTTGTTTTTGGAAACGCCACTTTTCAGAGAAGTGGTGTGTTGGAGGTGATTCAGATCTGTCCACTCCACGCTGTTGGGGGACGTGATGCCTAAGGAGTACATGATGATGACACAAACAGGAACTTCCACTTGTATATTAATTTATTCATTCATGTATTCCTTCAATACTTTCTCATTACATATGCATCCAGTGCATTACATATTTCAATACGTATTCATTCAATACATTGAATACTTACTATAAATGTTTAATGTGTTTGATACAGACCGTACAAAAAATATAAGATTTAATTCCTACACTCATCATAGTTTAGTGAGGAAGGCAGAAAAATAAACAATTATTATACAATGTGATAATTGCAACAACAGCAGAACAACTACAACAAGAAACCGATTTTGTTGCCATGTACTGAACAGATCCAAGGAACTCACGGTTGTATTCAATTGTTTACATACATTATCTTATTTCATCTTGACAATGGCTCTGCAAGGCAGGTATTGCTATCCTCATTTTACACACTTGGAAGCTGACACTTAGAGAGGATTAGTGACCTGCTCAAGGTCGTAAAGCTACTGAATGTGAGCAGGGTGCAGTGGAAGCACACAAGAGGGGCACCTAACTAGCAAGAAGGCCTCCTGGAGTTATTGATGTCCTCCCTGGGACCTAAAGAATGAGGACTAGTAGACATTGTTCTGGAGAAAAAAACGGAGTTGGGGGTGCTGAAGATAGCGGAGGAAGGGATGGAATTGTTTCAGTGTTGACCTGGAGGCAGAAGAGAACTTGACTCACTTAAGAACTTACACACAAGTGATTCAGTGTGGCTGGAGGCTGAGGAGCACACAGAAGATCAGCAAGAGATGAGCCTGGAGAGATAAGCAGGTAACTACACACAAAGGACCTTGTATGCCTTGTGAAGAAGCTAGAGTTGTGAGAGGCCTCAAATTACCCAACATCCTGGAATCCTCCTTAATATGGACTTGAGGATGGTTTCTGACTGCCACCAGTTCTCCTAGGGTATGGGCAGCTCCAGTGGACTGCTATCTGTCCATTAGGCCATTTTATTTCTTTTGGGATCTTGCCTTTTTTGGTTACGCTTCTTATAGAACTCCATATAGCTCTACAGTTGATAAGGAACAAAATTGCCATTGCCTTGCCTTCCGCTGGAAGGTCTTCAGTCTGGCAGCTTTTGCATGCCTCATCTTAGTGTCTGTCTAACCCAGAAAAGTCTGAGTTCCAGCATCCTTGAGCAGAGAACATAATTCTAGACCCTACATAATCATCCAGACTTTAGGTAACACCATCCAGAGAACCTGGATCCTCCCCATCCATCAGAGACAAGGATGCTCTCCGAAGGACAATCAAGTCAAGTCTTCTGCTGACTCCCAGGAGTGTCTACCCATCACCCTGTTTCTGCTTAGGCTAATTTTCTAGGAAATCTTGCAGCCAGCTAAACCCATCATGCCTCAGTTCCCTGTTATTCTTGATCACCATCCAGGATCTGAGCCTCTCTGATCAGAGTTCAAGTGGTAAAGCATCAACTCAGGAGCCACATCAGCCTTTGTTTAAATCCCAGTTATTTTCATTTAGTTCAAAGAATTTTTAAATTTCTTCCTTCCTTAACCTATGGGTTATTTAGAAGTGTAGTATTTGGTTTCCAAATATTTGGGTTTTTTAAATAGTTCTTTTTGTAATTAATTTCTAATTTAATGTATTGCGGTCAGAGAAGATATTCTGTATTATTTGATTTCTTTTAAGTTTATTTGAAACTTTTATGGTCCAGAGTATCACCTATCTTGGTAAATATTCCATTGCAATTAAGGGATGTATATTCTACTGTTGTTCAGTGCAGTACTCTCTAAATGTCAATTAGAGTGTCAATATTTAACTCTTCTATATCCTTACGGATTTCCAATCTACTTGTTCTACTGTTATTCATATAGTGATGTTAAATATTCAGTAATAATTTTAAATTTGTTTATTTATCCTGTAAGTTCTATCAGTTTTGCTTCATATATTTTGACCTCAGTTATTAGGTGCATGAATGGTCAGGATTGTTATGTCCTCTTGATGAATTGACTCCTTTATCACTAATGAAATGGTATTAATTATTTTTTATAATTTTTCCTCTGAAATCTACTTTGCCTGATAGTAATATAGTTGGTCACTCCAGCTTTTGATTATTGTTAAGATGGCATATTTTTTCTCAGCCTTTTACTTTTAATCTATTTACATTTATAGCTGGTTTCTTATAGGTAGTAACTAATTTGATTTTGATGTTTTATCCAATGTGACAAACTCTCTCTTTTAATTAAAATCTTTAGAACATATGTATTTGATGTAATTATTGATAGGGTTGGGTTTAAATGTACCATCTTGTTATTTGTTTTCTATTTGTCCCATCTGCTCTTTGTTCATTTTTTCCCTCTTTTTCTTCCTTTTTTGGGATTAATTTACCATATTTACATATACTAATCATATATATTTTATCTCCTTTTTGGCTAATTATTTATAAATTTTTGTTTATATTTTAGTAATTGCTTTAGAGCTTATAGTATATATCTTTAATTTATCACAGTTTGCGTTCACTTTATGTTAGAACCTTGCAACTGAATACTTCTATTTCTCAACTCCTAGCTTTTGTGCTATTGTTGTTATGTATTTCTGCATTTGTTTTAATCCAACAATACATTGTAGTTGTTTTAGTTTTTGATTTAAACAGTCAATTATTTTTTGTACTCATTTAAAAATTGAGAAAAGTTATTTATAGTTACCTACATATTTACTATTTCTGGTTCTTTTCATTTCGATCCAGATTTTCATCTTATATCATTTTCCTTCTTTGTAAAGGACTCCCTTTAACATTTTTGGTAATATAAGTCCACTGATGATGAATTCTTTCAGCTTTTGTATGTCTGAGCACATCTTTGTTTTGCTTTTTTTTTCTTTCAACAATTTGAAGATGTTACTCCACTGTCTTTCTTCACTTCAGATATTTTTCCATCCACTTCAGCCACTCACCCCCAGGACCACACCTTGAACTTACTTATTTATTTGTGCATTGGACAAATATTTATTGAGCATCTTTTATTTGCTGGGAACTTTCTTATTTTCTGGGGGTATAGCAATAAACAAAACATATAAGGTCACTGTTCTCATGAAACTTAGTCAGAATATAGACATGAAACAATAAATGGTAGAATAACGAATGCTACCGAAGATGAACAAGCATGTTATGGCCTTAAATCATGGGAACTTCTCATGCCTAAGGGCTTCTTCTTAAGGATGTATTTTCTAACATGAGACCTAAAAAATGAGTAGGAGTTAGCAAAGTGAAGTGGATGAAGAGGGGAAAGCAGGGAATATGGTGGAGAAGAATTAGCTCGTTTGAAGGCTCAGAGGCAAAAGCAAACAGTGTATTCAAGAGTGAGGATGGGAGAGAGAGGGAAAGGAGAGGTAGAGGAAGAAGGTGAGGGAGAAGGAGGGAGGGGAAGTGAGAGAGAGGGAGGGACAGAGAAGGGGAAGGAGAGGAAATAAAGAAGTAAGGGGATGCAATCAGTCAGGGCATCAGGGCATGCTAAGAATTTTGGACTTCTTTTTTAAAGGGTAACCAGAAGGCAGCTCAGGGTTTTAAGCAGGAGAGTAACATGATCAGATTTGCATTTTAAAGACATCTCTGGCTGCGGAGAATGGATTTGGTGTGGAATTAACAGAGATGGAGAGACAGAATGGATAATTTTGTGACACTAATTAGAAGCCACTGCGATGGTCCAGGAGCAAAGTCATGGTGGCTTGGGCTGCATTGATGGCTGGGTTATAGAGCTCTTTAGGAATAGAACCTAAGTGAATTTAGGTTGGAGGCATGGGCTGGGGGCAGAAGCCAGAGCCCAGAGGTGCCCAGGTTTCTAATTAAGCTAGTAATGGTGCCATTTACTGGGGTAAGAATATTGGAGGAGGAACATGTTTTGGGGATAGTTTTAGTTTTGGATTATGGCATTGAACTGCATAGGAGACAGTTTTTCTATCTCTGACAAGGTTTCCATTTGATCAACTCCTTTTCAAACCATGTGGGTTCACTTTCATTCTTATAATTTTTCTAATGAAAAGTGACACTCCTAACCCTGTGTCTCTTAAATAAGAGGTTTACTAATCTTAATTGAATGGGTATTTAATATGGCAAGAATACTGTACATGTTAGCCAGGAGGGTCCTAGCTTTGGGTTATTTTATATTCTTATAACTATGCCCCTTATTCTGTATTTTCTTGCCATTTTCTGCATGGTTATGTCCAATATCTAAGTGGTTAAAAGCATGGAATCTGGAGCCAGCTTGCCTGAGTTGAATTCTGTCTCCGCCATGCAAGTTGTGAAACTTCAGTTTGCTCATCTGTAGAATGAGGATAATGCTGGTATCCACCTCACAGGGATTATTATGAAGACTAAATAAGTCAAATTTTCATAAAGCATTTAGAAGTGTTCGTTAAACACAACTGGAAGGAGTGGTTTACAAGCTGATACTCTGACGCTGATTAATCTATGTCAAGTCACAGACCCTGAAAATTCCAAGGGAACCTTTTTTTTAAAGCAAAGTTTATAGTACCCAGAGAATCAGGCTGCACGGATAACTACTATCCGTCTCTATTTCAGGCTAGGGATGTACTTGCTCCTTCAATTGCCGACATCAGAAGAAAGATCAGCGCAGTGCATTATTTTCCTATATCATTTAAGTCTTGGTACTTCTCCTAGTTGATGGCTTTTTGGCTTTCATCCAGTGAGTGAGTGAGAGAGAGAGATGTATCTTTTTTTTAGATCAGTTTTGTTTTTTCTCTTTTAAGTGCTAAACTGAAAACAAGTGCTTCCAAATTGCTAGGTTTACTTAATTTGAGAGGACATTTGCAATTGCTTTTCTCAAGAGAATAGTCTTCTAGATTATTCTCTTACCAGTTTGGAGAGGGGAGATTCTGGGTTGGGTAGACTATTCACTTTGCCAAAATGGCCTTGACATGGGGAAAAAAACCTGCACACTTGATCAGGGTGTGGATGTTTTTCTTGGTGTTGCCTTTGATTTCTCTGTTTCTAGCAAATTCAAATGGAAACAAATAATGATCAGACTATTTTGGAAGGTTGGTAAGTTCTGCTAGCTAATAATGAGTTCTGTTTAGCTGACTATATATTAACACATGCAAATACCTGCTATTTCTTACGTTGGGGAATCATTAATCTGTTCTCATTCTCTTCCTTAAGATTATAAAGAAAATGGAACTCCTGGGATTAAAACATCTTTATACGGGGAATATCACTTATTGGTTGATAGCATTGCACTACCATTGTTATAGCCATATTTTAATTTCAGTTATTCCTATTGAGGCGATTTTACTTTTATAATAAAGATTTCAAATGAATCAGGATATAGAAGAGAGACAGATGCAAACCAGATCATTTGATTCTTAATCTACTTTAATGAAACTAAATGAGAGAAGTTTTGATGCGGGGTCGGTGAGCCGACGAGTCGAAAGAAAGATTTCTTAGACTCTCAAGATCTGGCAGTAGTGCTCTTTTATTTAGAGACTAGTGTGGAATAGCATGGGGACAGGACCCATGGGCAGTCAGAGCTTCTGCTGCCCTGAGTTGAGGGTTAGGGCTAATTTTATAAGGCATGGGTACGTGACTTATTTTTACTGGAAAAAAGAAAAGATGATGTAAAAAGTCATTAAATGATTTCAGTGCAGATGGGGTCTGGTTATTGTGAGGTCATGTAACTTTAGATACGAATCTGGCCATATAGATCGGCATGCAGGTGAGGATGCCCCGGGCTTCTCTCCCTGGGGCAGTCCTAATTCATGCCATAAAAAACGTCCACTGGGTCGTATAGTTTGGCATGTAGGCCAGGTCACCTTGGGCTTCTCTAGCTGGGGCAGTCTTAATCCACATCAGTTTGAGAGGTTAATTTTGATAGCTTTAGGGCTTCTATATGTAAGGAGGGGCTGAAGTCTTAATTAGTAGCTTAATAAGTACTTGAAAAACACAAAGCAAAAGCCAATTCATAGAGTTAATGTGTGATCACCATATCCCATAAAAATAAAAACAAATATCATCATAATCAAGTTTTGGAAGGAATGTGTTATTTGAGATTTGCAGGAGTAAAGAAGTGTCGCCAATTATTCTAACTGAAACTACTTTAGTAATTAATTCATTTCCCTAGATATTTACCCATTTATTGTGCTGTATTACGATGTTAATATTTCTCTTTACAATTGCAATTATTATAGTTGTGCTCTGGGAAAAACCTATTAAAATATGTTCTTAATTAATTTGTACGTGTATAATTCTATTACAAAGGCCCATTTAAAAAATGATTTGTTCATTTATATATTTTCAACTCATTAATGGTATATAAATGATTTCCCTTTTATTGTTTTTTAAGTTAGTAGAAAAAGATTTTAAATAGTAGAAGCATTCCAAAGTTATAAAGGCAAATTTAGGGAATTAGATAAGAGCTTTTAATTCAGCATATTAACCTGGGGGGCCAATTGTTCATTTCTGAGCTACCTCATTTGTGTGCTCTGGTCATCAGTCAAAAGATATTTGATATCTTTATCCATGTAAATACTGTTTGTGAATTTATGCTAATTGACTGTGGATTCTTATGTAGATATAATACGATTGGTGATTGGCACCTGTTCTCAAAATAGTAGACTACGTTTCCCGGGGGGAGGGGGAGATGTGGTGAGGAAACTTTTCCCGTAGGAGCAGGGAGATGGAAGGTGGATGCTGAGCCCAGTCTCTTTGGATTGGGCTGACAGAACTAGAGCCAACTAACGGTGTTTTTCTGAAATCACTACTTTTCTGCAAGTCTAGCCTGCTGGAAGGCTCAGAGTTACCCTTGTTCTATACTGAAGTCTGGAACTGTCAACGGGTGGTGCCCAACGGCAGCCGGGGACAGATGGATTGGCACCCCTCAGCCCCCAACTCACTGACAAGTTTTGTCCTGCTCATTTCGTTAATTTAGAAATAATCAGACCCTGCACCTGACAGGGTTAATTATTTTGAATCCTACTTATTTTGTTTACTTGATATAAAAACAATATATGTGTATATGAGAAAAATATCTACAACTACTGTAAAAGTTGACAGGAAAAAAAGTCTCTTGACAAGACAGTGGGATTTCTCAGCAGTAATACGAGTTTTTTGAATTTTTGCAAAGGGAAGGACACTTCATGGATTTGTTTAAGTAAGGTGGAATGCTATCAGATGGTATCAAACAATGTGTTTAATCACAATCTTGCACTTTTTAGTACTTCCTGCCTCTGGTATATTATTACCTCCAGGAATATTCTGGAATATATAAACTTATTTGGGGCTTGGGCTCAGAGTGGGCTTCTAGAGTGGTTGTGTGTGGAGCAGATCTGCTCCCTCTTAGGAGTGGGGACTCCTGGAGGAATTGTCTAGCTATGGTGTGTGCCTGGTCACTCCTATTTTATTCAGACTTTTGCTGGAAATAAAATTAGTGGATATTTTAGGCATCTTCCAAAAGATACCGGGTGCCTACAAAGAGTCAGGTAGAAAAGGACTGGCTATGACCATTAGTGACATATAATAATTTTCTTAAAGCTCATGAAGTGAAACCGCCTGGTTTCTGTCCATTTATCTCAGACAAATGAAAAATTAATTATCCTGCACTAAGTGAAATGATAAGAAATGAATACTCCATTTCAAAATCAAGTTGACAGTCTCTTGATAACCCAGAGAATCTAGAAAAAAATGCAGTTTCTTCCTATACATTGGAATTTTTCAGCCTAGTGTATCATGAATGTGCTAACTGGTTAGCTAATGAAATTGCATCTCTGTTTCAAGATTTTCTTACAACTTTATACTATTACAAAGTCACACTAATTCCAGCTTTAATTGTATATATTCCCTATATATAGTTCATGGGGAATTTTGACAAAGTTACATTTTGGGGTCAGAGACTAATTTTCCTAAATGAACTTGTACACTTGTCTTACTCTTAAAAGTGATTTTAAGGAGTTATGAGGAACCTTGCTAATTCAAGTGTGGTCTGTGGACCAGCAGCATTGACATCACCTGGGAGCTTGTTAGCAACGCAGAACCTCAGGTTCCATCCTAGACCTATGGAATCAAAGACTCTGGAGCGGTGGCGCAGCAATCTGTGCTTTAACAAGGCCTCCAGGTGATTCTGATGCATGGTAAAGTGAGAGAATCTCTGCCTTAGAGGACAGGCATCTTTCCTTGCTCTCTTCCACCTGCCAACACTGCTGTTTTCCCCACAAGTATTGCTGCTGTGACCTGGGACTGGCAAACTTGAATCATTAATTAGTTAGAAAGTGTCTATGATCAGCATTCTTTTTCCTTACTTTATGTGTGTCCATAGCAATTCTCCAGTGTTGAGAGGTGTTCAGAATGATCAAATACAGAAATTTTCAGTAGGTTGGGAATCCTGCAATTAGAAAAGAAGATGAGAGAGCACTATAAGATGTCAGCTGATGATTA
The DNA here is from genome assembly GCF_037783145.1 of Equus przewalskii. Classification (NCBI taxonomy): domain Eukaryota; kingdom Metazoa; phylum Chordata; class Mammalia; order Perissodactyla; family Equidae; genus Equus; species Equus przewalskii. The sequence goes on along the minus strand of NC_091831.1, from coordinate 56,121,267 downwards.
CAGTGATTTTTTTTACCCTGTGCCTGGTGAGAAAGTTTGGCGCTGGCCGCAATTACTCTTAGTTGATTATATCACACTGGTGTTTTTGATCCTGAAAACAAAAGGAGACAATTCCAATAACAGAATAAAAACAACAAAAAACTCTCTTTTGGATAAATGGACCAGTATTTAGATGTTCAGGGGGAGGGAAATCAGGGAAGAAGAAGAAGAGATAAAGAAAGCAGATTGGTGAAAGTACTTTTTCTTTTATGGCAAAAATGACAGCAGGCCACATACTCTTGGATTTTTAATACCCAAATAATAAAACAAAAAATGGTTAGGCATCCAAATTGTTTTCTATTCATTACCTCCATAGTGGCAATTTCATTATGCATCCATTAGATTACAAAGGAATTTATCATTACAGTCCAGAGCAGGATTCTTTGAAATTCCCAAAATCTACTTTTCATTTTGTAAAAGGAATTTTCTTTTTGGAAAAGGATTTCTCACTTCCCTAAATTCAGTAAGCCAGATGAATTGCTAGAATAAACACTTCCTTTCTTATTTTAGTCTCCCTCTCCCCAAAACTAGCTATTTAGTGCTCCTTCTTAAATGAATTTTGAGATATTACATACAATTCTTTCCATTTCAAACAGCTTAAAAATGCAAGGCTTTATTATTTATAATGAATCTAAATTTTCCAGTATGTTTCTTTTCCTTTAGAGATAATTTTCACACCTACTTTACCTAGAAAAAGTAAGTTTTAGACATCTCATAATTTAAGGGAACAAACAAGTATGTAAACAAATTTCCAAAGAGGTTCAATCACTCTTCCAAATTGTCATTTTCTTGACACATTCTTAGTGAGACAGGACAAAATATTTTAAGTAGTTCAGATAACTTAGTGTTGCTGCAAGTAGCTATTGCCATAACAGAATGTTCTGAGTGGTCTTTTCTGTGGCTTTGACAGCTCAATGAAATAACAGAGGCTTGACAGACTTCACTGATATTGGAAAACAATAAAACCAATATATTCTACAGATGGAACATTAAATTCAGTTCCCATCATGTTATCTTTGGTGGCTGTTCATGCGCCGGTTAAGAATCCCTTGGCATTTCCTTGAAACAATATCCAATAACTGTGCTCTCTAGACTAACATTAATTTTCCTTTTCTTACTTTTTTTGTGGCCAAATTTACAGCACAGTGCTTTTTAATTTCCTTACTTGGTCACCATATTACTCATAAATGTTTTCCAGTTTCTGAAGTGAGAAAAGTGATTTTTCAGAAACATGTATCTGGTACTTAAACATTAATAAATAGAGAGATTTTATGTCTTAATGTTAATCAATGAGTAGACAAACCCAGGAGATTTTAGTACTATTAGATGGTGCTTTTTCAAATTGGTCTAGGTAAAGCTAAGCTAGAATATTCTGTTTTATGAGCAGAGAAATCCCACAGTTGGGTCTACCATGTTAACTCACTCCTTTAGGTTGAGTTAGCTTTTCCAGCTAAATCATCTCCCTTGCTCCCAGGGTCTTCTCTTTCTCAATCTGTCTTCCATGTGGCCACCATGGTTATCATCCAAACATATTGCTTCATTTCTCTACTTAGAAGGTGCTGTTGGTTCCCCATTGCCAGCAGGACAGTCATCATAATCTTGTTCTCATACAGTGTAAATGTCTTTTCAAGTTAGGGATAATGTCCCAGCACCATTTTCTACTTCTTCTACTCATGTCTTCTATCTTCTAGCCACATGAGACTTTTTGCTGATCTTTGAACTTTCCATGTCCTGGAACATTCATGTGTTGTTTCATGTTTTGTTACCTTTGAGTAAACTCTCTTCCTTAGGGCCTACACCCCTCCCATAGTGCCGTGTAATTAACAGAGGGTGACCTAGTTCTCAAGTAAGCCAAGATATCTGGTCTTGAAGGCCCTTCCCAGAAACAGGATTTCTTTCTGCAACATGGGAGAGTACCTAGCGTCCACAAATCTCCTGCCTAAAGTCCTTTTATTTAGAAATCATGCTTGCTGTGCTCTGGATAAAAGAAAAGGCAGCAACTTGCCCCTCAGATTAGAGCATGCAGTAAGGGAGTCGTGATTGGAAAGCACCATGGGCCAATAATTTTCACTTGGCTAAAAGCAATAAAAATGGTCATAACACCTCTCTCTGTCCCCCTTCACCTCAGAATGGTGACTTTGACCACAGTGGTCCAGCTGTGGGTAGCAGATGACCTCTCTGCTCATTACAGAGAGAGTGATACCAGCTTCATGGCTTCGCACCACTTGGGCACTTTAAGAATTCTACCTTCAGATGGAGGGCAGAGGCAAGGCAGATAATATATGGATATTGCTTGCTACCATATTTGATAGAAAGTTCAGGAAAACTAAGTCTTTAGTAGCTAGACTTTGCTTCTGCAGTTTTCTTCTTGTCAAAAAAAAAAAATCACAAAAGGGCATTGGCCAAAGAGAAGAGGCATTCCAGCTTTGTAGAACCAAGAATACATTCTATTCCCTTTGTATGGAATTATCAATTCCCTATTTTCTGGCTGATCGCCCATCCCTTTTGAAGTTTTCTGATTCTTCCCCAACAGGGAGAGCAGCTCTCTACTGAGCTGTGCTCCGTCAACTGTGCTCCATCAGTCTGCTTTTACAGAGGTTTCGTTTTATGTATGCCACTGCTGTTTGTTCAGGTGTCCCCCTCACTAACCTGTATCTCAGCCACCTCGGTATTTTCAGCACGTAGTATGCTGCTTGGCCTAATGTAAGTAGGTACGTAATAAATATTGAGTGAATGAAAGACATGGCACAAACGAACAAAAAGAAGTTAAGACATCTTTAAATTCTGCTATGTTGTTAAATTTTCCCTATTGCATTTCACAAGTGAAGCAAAGTAACTTTTATTACATGTAATTTATTTCAAATTAACACTTAGTGAGTACCTTAGAAAGCGCTGGGCTACACGCTTTGAGTGACACACAGATACCTAAGTCTCCGGTTAATTCTGGAATTATTTCTAATATATGCTTTTTAAAAGTAATAGTAGGGACTAAATGAATTTGGGTTGAATGAGATGTTTCTTGAATATTTTCAAAAGAACTGGGCCAGTTGGCAAACCCATTTATTCATTTAACAAACATTTATCGAGCACCAGCTATGGGCCAGGCTTGGTGCTTGGGTAACAAAGATTAATAACACCATCAAACACAATCTCTGTTCATGGAATTTACAATTTAGTGGGTGAGAATAATTAAACAAATAAGTACAGAAATTGTTTGGAAAGTTGTGGTAAATGCTAGGAAAGAAAATTATCGAATATAATAATGCTTATATGTTTTTTGTCTTGGAAAGAAACACTATTTACAAATTGATTATCTCAAAACATAAAGAAAGGTATTTGGAAATTTATTCAAGATATCTTGAAATCTTGGCAAATGCTATATAATCAGAATCCTTCAGTTATCTTTAAAGGTAATAATAAATGAGATGTTGTTACAGCAACCATTTTGATAAGAGGGATGAATTAACTTATTTTCTATTGAATTTTATTCATGGTACATGAAGGAGAAGCAAAAACTCATATATGTATCTCAACATCAAGGAGACAATAGCCATACATTTCCAGCTCATCAGCTGCTTCCCTATTAGATCTGGCTTTCATTTTATCTTTAATGCTGTTTTGTTACAATGGCAAAAGCATTGAATTGGAAGCATGTTGAAGAATTTTATTATCTTTTAAAATCTATTGTTGAAGAGAATTGGGGTTGAATGCTTGTTGATAAATGTTAACAGTAATATGAAGTGTCTAGAAGTAGGCATCCATTTATCTATTCGTGTAAACATCCTCATCCATTACACATGGAGGAAAAAATGGGTAAGGTTGGGAGAAAGTAACAGAACACTCATTAGGGCTGATTATATTAATGCTATTTGACCTGAATTTCATAGACCTGCTAATTTTTTGAGCATTTATTGATTTTCCTAACGGGAACAGCATTTATGCTCCCATAATAAGAAGATCCAGAAAGAGCTATGTCTGAAATTTAGAATATCTTTCAAAGAGAAGATGATATGTGCATTCTCCATCAGTTATTATTTCTAGGCACTTCATTTTTTTGGGGGGGGAGGGGCGGAGATCAGCCCTGAGCTAACATCTGCTGCCAATCCTCCTCTTTTTGCTGAGGAAGACTGGCCCTGAGCTAACATCCATGCCCATTTTCCTCTACTTTATATGTGGGACGCCTACCACAGTATGGCTTGTCAAGCAGTGCCATGTCCGCACCTGGGATCTGAACCAGTGAACTCTGGGCCGCTGAAGTGGAACGTGAGCACTTAACTGCTGCGCCACTGGGCTGGCCCCTAGGCACTTCCATTTATGATAACGATATTTGTTTGTGAGAACTGAATGTCCCCAACCTTCACGCATTTAGCAAACATTGGTTGAGCATCCATTATGTGCCAAGTCCTGTTCTTGGCACTGGGTGTACATATCTCTTCTATGAATCTGAGGGAATGTACACACCATCATCAATCATCACAGTAGTGTTAATTTTGTCTCGCGTACTCTCATTGTGTTGGCTCCTTTCTTTATGTGGTATGTTTGGTTGGGGAGAAGTTTGCAAGAATTCAATAAAATGAATATTGAAGTTCTCATTCTGAATTTGATTTAAAACTAAAGAATCCTTTAATATATATTATTTCTGAATTAGCTGAGACTCTATCTTGGGAATACAACCCAAACTAGCTTTTGCTTGCCTCTGGGTTACCTCTGTTCTTAGGCTGACCTTCTCCTAACAGGGAACTCCCAGCTTCCCAGGCTTATATTGTTCTTGTTTTTGATCAGCTGATGATTACCTCTTTCCTTTGCATCAGTCTCCCTAACACTCTTTTTGGGTCTGCCTGGGCCATGGAAAACCCTAGGGCAAGATGTTCTGATTGGTCAACTTGGGTCTTGTGCCCACCCCTGAAGAGAGAAAGATAAGCAGAAAATACGGACAGCTTTTACAGAATGACATGAGTTGAGAGAAGGGCAGTGTGCTAATGGGAAAAAAAGGTGCTGTTACCTGAACAAGGACTAAAAGATGCTGGCAGGCAAAAACAACAGATGTCTACCACAAATATATGTAAAAGTCGATTGTTTTTGTAACTTATCTGAAAAAAATCCTAAATATATTAGATGTAATCTAGAACATAATATCACTTTGCAAAATAAATTTGACCAAAGATTGTAAAATCAGGAAATTCTAAGTTATGCTAGAAATCACCTCTATTTAAAAGATCAGTTACCTTTTCTTCTTTGTTGAATGATTAGGCATTTTAGAAAGAGCTCTCTTCTATTTATCTTTGATAGATATATTGTTGGGTAACTTTTAATTTTGATATAATTTCAAAAATTATAAAAAGTTGCAGGAATAGTACAAGGGACACTTGTTTACCCATATACATTTTCCCAGGTTCATTAATTGTTTACATCGTTTATCATTTACTTTATTATTCTCTCTTTCTCTTTTTCTGAACGTTTTGAGAGTAAATTGGAGGCACCACACTCCTTTACCCTTAAATACTTCATTGCAAGGACATTAAGAACAAGGACATTTTCCTGAATAACCTCAATATAGTTATCAAAATCAGGAAATTTAACACTGATACAATTTATTATCAAATTTAGAGCCCATACATATTCAAATTTTGTCAGTTGTCCCCAAAATTATGGTTATTTATTTTCTCACAGTCCAAGATCCAATCCAGGGTCGTGCATTGCATTGAGTTTTCTTGTTTCTTTAGTCTCTCTTTTAATCTTGGAAGAGTCTCAAATTTTCTTTGTGATTCTTGACCTTGTTTCTTTATGAGTACAGGTCAGTTATTTGAAAGAGTGTCCTTCAATTTGGGTTTGTCTCATGTTTTCATGATTAGATTTAGGCTATGTATTTTTGATAAGAATAGCCAAAAACTGATATTGTGTCCTCAGTGTGCACATGATGTTGGTTTCTCTCAATATTAGTGATATTATGCACAAATGCATATATATACATCTATATTTCTATAAAAAACTATGAGTTTATTCTGATGCCGCCAATATTAATACATTCGTTCAGCATACACTTTTGTTTAGTTTACACAACATGCAAAGTGCCTTATTAGTCACTCTAGCGAATTCAGGAAGAGTAGCAGAACATATCTGTGTCAGCAGAGTGTTGTTAATCTGACAGACTTCTTTCATTTGGTTATGAAAAACATAATTTATTAACATTTATAAGCAATCTAAGAATAAATCAGTATTCAGTTCATTAAAGAAACCCATAGAAAAGTTGTTGTGTAAATTGAGTGCTTAATGTACCTAAAAACACAAAGCCCATGAGGTGTAGAACAGTGTATAGGATCCCCAGGTGGCTACAGGAAAGGCACCCTTGTGGTTAGTCTTCTGAAGCTGATGCATTATTGTACTTAAGGCGTGTTTGCTTTTCAAATATGATCTACAAAGATGTTAGAGCAGATGCAGGTTGGTCTACAAAAAGACCACTGAAATACCGGGTTGCAGAAAGAAATTAGCTTCATCAGTTATCCATGAAATTATAATTATAGGGAAAATTCTCCATGGCTGAATTTATGTTGGAATGTTTTCCATTCTGTACTGATGTTCCTGACTGCTAAATGTAACATCCTGCAACCTACAAGTAGCAGTAGTACTGAAAAGTTTTAGTTCTTTGGCTTTCGTATTAGTGAAAGACCTTGTCTTTCTTGTCAATCCTTGTAGCATGCTCCATAAATTTTATTGATGGCTTTTGATTCAGATGATTGAAAAGAATTCAGCTGCTTCCTTTTTTACTCTCTAGACTTTCTTTAGTGAAGAGGAGCTGTCAGGCAATGTTTTAAAATTATAAGATAAAGGTTATGTCATTTCGTTATGAAGCAGAAACATTCACATGTACACTGTATCTGTGGCATCCTCCATTATTTTACAGTAAATGAACTGGAATTGCTTTTCTTAAAAACAACAGCAAAATCTATGAACTATTGATAGGACAATCTTTACTTCAATTGAAACTCATTAGCTCTTGGACAACACACCTTATACCCCATTAATAATAGAAAAGGGAGAGTCAACTATTTTACCATTTGGCTTACTGTTGTAACTATACTCTGCTCTGAGAAAATAAATAAAGATAATAATAGTTAACTCATGAAGTACTTATTGTGTGTCCGGAAACATTCTAAGTGTGTTGTTATACATGTTAGTTCATGTAAGCCTCCTAAGACTTCTATGAGGTGGATACTGACATTTTTCCAATGTTCACATGTGGCACAGAGAGGTTTAATTACTTTCCAAAGCCACACAGCTAGAAAAGGCAGAGGATTTACCAGCCCTCTTTAAGGTATTTTTTCTCTCTTATATATGGATAAAACATCATCTTTATAATATATAGCAACGTTATCTTTTCTGTTAGAATTATTCCTTCCTCTTGTTTTATTGTATAAAAGAAACTGACTTTATACAGGGGCTTTGTAGGGTGGGTCCACTCTGAACACTCAGACCCTGATTTAATACCTTCTCTGTCCACAGGTTACTTTATTTAGATTTTCATTGTGTATTTTTGTCTTAGTATTGATAATCCCTTGTTTTTGTACTATGCATGTTTATGATGTCACTATTTTAACATGTGGCCACTAGTAATTGGTGTCTTTGTTTATTTGTTACTTTTGTTTTGCCCTGGGAATAGTCTATATGAAAATTTTATGTCTGAAATAAACATAATACTTAGTAGTCCAGAGTCCTGTTATTAGATGAGCTCTCACAGTTTAGGATGCTAATAAAGATTTTTAATTGACAGTTTCTTAATTTAATTGTAAATTTTTCTGTAATTTAACTCTGAAGTTCTTTTCTAAATCATTGAAATTTAGCCTGTGTGGTTTAGCATGTTAAAAGAAAAGCCCAATAAAATTACACTCTTATGATACCCTATAGGGTATTATATTACCTTTTATTAGCACCACTTTGGCAAATAGTAGTTAGGGTGGTTTACCTACCTATAGCAATTGCACACATACACTAAAATCCACTTGTTTTTCTATACAACTTCGGGGTTATCTTTTTAAAAAAATAAGTGGTTTACAATATATTATTTATTAGCACTTAAAAGTTCTCTATCTGAAAAATAGTCCTTTGTTTGGTAACCAAACAAAGTGGTTTGATCTCAATGCTGTTTTTTCCCTAAAGGTGCATTTCACAGATGTTTGAATGTGCCATTTATAGGGGGACAAGATTTGATATCTGAAACTATTTTCCTGTGAGTTTATTTTGTCATTTTCATAATCAACACAAGCTGTCAAAATATATGTATCTATAAGCTTATTTCTGATTTCTTAATCAGTTATATGTAAAATTTATTTAAAAATAAATCTGTTCAAGATATAGGAGAAGTACTTTCTGTACCTTCTAGTGGTACAGAACATTTGCGGGGTTTGTGGGTGATAAAATAGACTGTTATATATGAGAACAAAGTAGTAGTAAATGACCAGCCCTCATAACAGAGTTAAAATTCTTATCGACATCTCGAAAGTTTTGGTGTATGTGTTCAAGAGTTTATTTGATTTAGAGGACTTTAATCAGGATATAAATTCTTCCACTTTTTATGACTCTGTAGTACATGTAGATTACATGAACGCATACTTGATCCAGGGTACTAGAATAAGTATTGTGTGTGATCCAGAAGTTTGACACAGTCTCTGTTACGATGATGCTTATAGATGTTTGGGAGGTGTGACAATTCTCAGAAACATAAGGCAAACTTTGGTAGGTGCCCTCATAGAAGAAGAGGTCTCCTACAGTCGACAGGCTCAGAGAAGCCACTGTAAAGCATACAGCATGTAAGTTGGGCCTTGACCATCAGGTATCATTTTAACAAGGAGTGATGGGGGGTATTCCAGCTGGAAGAAACTGTAGGGAAGAAGTTGTGAAAGTGGAAAAGCATAAAATATACAGTATGTTTGGATCACAGGATAGGAAATAGTGTTGAAAAAGTTAGGAGGGGCCAGAGCATTGAGGGCCTTCAATGCCTTCTCTGGGAACTGCAGATTTTATTTAATTACCGATAAAATGATTCAAGATTTTGATCAGAGTCTAGGGAGTTCAATGTAACAATTGTGTATTGATATATTTAATGAAAAATACTGATAAAATTCTATGAAATGAACAATAATGCTTTAAAATTTGACCATAACTAGTATTTGTTATTCTTTAATAAATTCAATTACATCGATTTCATACAGTAAAACACAACAAAATTATATAGCTGAGATGATAATTTTATGAAGATGACAGTGATTATGATGATGATAATACTCTATTAATAATTACAGTATCTATAAAACTCCAAGTCAAATGCTGGAAGTATCTCATTTAATATTTTACTTTGAATGCTCTCTTGAATAGTCTCGTATCAAATAAATTATGAGTTTAAATGTACAATCTTATTTCTCTAGATTCATATTGAGTTTGACCTTTGTGACTTCCTAGGATATATTTTATTTCCTTTATGGATAATTGATGTTTACAACTTAATGTTGGTATTTGTCTAAAGATAATTTTCTGATTCTTTTTCTGTATTTTGGTGAGGAAGATTGGCCCTGAGCTAACATCTGTTGCCAATCTTAGTCTTTTTGCTTGAGGGAGATTGTCGCTAGGCTAACATCTGTGCCAATCTTCCTCTATTTTGTATGTGGGATGCTGCCACAGCATGGCCTGATGAGCAGTGTGTAGATCCGTGCCCAGGATCCGAACCTGTGAACCCAAGGCTGCTGAAACAGAGTGTGCGAACTTAACCTCTACATCCCTGGGCCAGCCCTGATTATTTCTTTTTGATCACAGTAATAGTCTCAAAATTCACTATTGCTTAATAATACTAGAAATATATATACAGGCAATTTGATATATTAGAAAGAGCTCTGAAATGGAAACCAAGACTTGTGGCCCCGCCATTAAATTAGTTGTTGCCTTGAGGTGACCCTGAAAGCCTTTGTTTCCTTGTTTGTTAAATAGAGAAATAATTCCATCCACATAGGTTTTTGGGGGATTAAATTGGATAATGGATTTAATGTACATGTTCAAAAATCTTAGCTATTGTTATTAGTGTAGCTTTATCACTATGAATCTATGTTGTTATAGTTTGAAAATGTTTCCTGCTATTCAGATTCCCAAACTTGTTCCATCATGGTTCTGTCTCGTTCTGTTTACACTCTTTCAATATAGAGCTCTCTATGATATGCTAACTGAACTGTGAGCGAAAGTGCTGAATCTAAATTTTTTACTGCTTCCCTGCCTGCTGCTGTCAGCACCAAAATGTTGATGTTTTGTATTAACAGTGTGAAGGGAATTTATGAAAATAATTAGTTCTATGTTGCTTATATTAGAGCTGTTTACCTCAGTTCTCACTTAGTGGGAGGTGCATCCCCAGCCATCACTTGGCTCCCAGTCCACAGCTTTACATTATGTCAAGGAGAAAATAATTATAAATGGCTCCTCCTGTGGGGTCCCTTGTACTTCCTCTCCTAACAGAGAATCTCGTAGATTTCCTCATCCGTTTCTCCTTGTGTTGCAGTCTAGGAGAGATGTCCCAACTGGTGGTCAACTTGTAAAGGGGTTCCCTTAACCATCATTAGCCTGTGGTTAAGAATTAGACTTGTTTATAGAGGAGAAACTTGAATTGGTCATATTTTTTCCTGAACAGGTTTTTTAGATGTGAAGAGAAACTGCTATGATTTTTTTTCATGTTTAGGGGAAAGATACTAATAAAATATGTATTTGGGGGAAATCCAGCAGATAAGTATCATTTAAGATAAATATCGTGGGGGAAAATCTATATGGGTGAAACAGGATTAAAGTATCATGTTTTCAACTTCCCTTTTGGTTGGTGGTGAATGATTGATATAGTATATCATGTTTTTGACATGTTTGGGTACATAAGCCAAATTTATAGAATTTTTTATTTATATTCTCATGATAGCTTTTAAATTTATCAGTTCTTTGCTTATTATATGGCTGCTGAGCATGAAAGGAACTTTTGAGCTTTGTAATAATAAAAATAGTGCCAAAATACATTGGCCCAGGGGAAGGCTTTCTCTAGAAATAACTTGAATAACTACTGTTGCAGTAACCAATTTTTTATGGATACTTGATGTTCCTCCCAATATTTTTATTTAAGTTAGTAATCAGAATCTTGCTTGACTAACATCCTAGAGGTGAGAAGCATCATTCTAACACAGGTATTATAATGCAACAGATGGCTGAGCGAGACCGGATCAAAATGGTCTTAGCAAGTAGTGTGCAGGAATATTTTAAGATTTTAGTGAATTACTCTTTCCTTCCAAAAAAAAACTCGATTCAGGTACTGTGTAGTGCTATGATTCCTAGGGCATATTTAAGAGCAAGCGTGTCTCTTATGGATATCCATGCTGTCTTCCATTTTAAGAAAGATTTTCTCTATTTTACAACACTGACATGAGCTGCTGTTGACAGCAATGCCCGCCTCCCATGCTGATCTAGCCAATTGGCTTCCTGTTGCAAGTCAGAACTTAGATGACGTAGGGAGGATAGGTAGGTAGGGTGGAGGTTTTGGAATGAGGTCTGAGCAAATGCTTAACTTTTGTGAGGATTTCATAGGTTTTTGATCAGACTTGAATGAACAAAACAGAAATTTCTGATTTGCTTTGAGACTAACATTACCTGGAACTCATGTTAACACAGTAGCCAGATTCCTTATGTTACTTAGTATTAGTCAGGTTAATTAGTAAGTACAGGCATTATTTCCTACCTTTATCATTCTTGGTGTTTTAGTCATAAATAAATAAAACACCTCATATTTCATTTACTGTCAGATTTCTCAAAACATGTATCCAACCATTGGGATTAAAGTATAAGTCTTTTTCTATCTTTTTCTTACAATATTTTAAGAAGATCATCTTCAATGCTCTTTCTCTCCCTTCTGCTAATTTTCCCCTGGGATATTTTGTCATAGTCTGTTTTTGCTGATCTTTAATGAAGTCCTTTGACACAGTTCAAACAAGTGTTGAAGTCAGATCTTAAGGTACAAGAATACAAGGAAGGGTTGTTTTGCCATCTGAAGAGACGGTAGGAAGGATGCCATGTAAGAATGGCAGAAGGAGACGGACATGGAGGGGGATGTGGAGCTTGGGAACTCTGTGTGACATAAGGGCCATGTAAGGAGAGCTATCTGCTCAGAAGAATATCCGATAGCTGAGAACAAGCTGAACAGAAGTAAATGAGATGAATTTCGATGTCTGGATATTAAAAATAAGAATTCCTCATGCTTTAGTTCAGAGTCTACAAATAAGTTGTATATTTTTAGAAGCGCCTTCCCTCAGTGCTTGGAAATTTAGATATTCATAATCAGGGTTAACACAGCACCTCCTTTATAAGCAATTTTTTAAAATTTGGAAGTTAGTTATAATATTACCACATACTTACGTTGTACTTTACAGTTTCTGTGCATGTTTTTCTGCATTTCATCTTTAATCTTCAAAGCAATGTGGACATATAAGCAGGTCAGGTGTGTGATTTAAATATCCTCTTACTGCCCTGAATGTACCAAGGAGGCCCCGTTGCTATTAATACTCTACTGCAAAGGCCGGTAGCATCCACTTGCACCTCTGTGAGACTTTGGCTCTCCTCCAGCACTCCTCCAGTTATTTTTGAGACTTGTAGGTTGTGTCCCCACCAGACACTATGGTACCATACCTGCTGCCAACCCCTCTGTGGCAGCGTGGTTCTTGGACCAAGCTGTCTTGCTCTGGTGGTGGTGCTGCCTGGAGCTCCAAATGCTCAAGCTGCACTTGCAGACTTGGTTTACAAGAATATGGTGGGGGAGAAGGAAGGATGGATGAAGAGTTGGAGAGATGTCCAGTGTATTATTCCTTCTTTCTTTAAACAAGTATTTCTGACTACACACACATGAATTTTTACAATCAAAAGATATACTGCAGACTTTACCCTATGAAAGTTTGTGAAGAAGGCTAGGAACCACTACTCTAACCAATGCGTGATCACAGAGAGGTTCTGGGTCTCTAGGAGGATTTGAGACACCACTGAAGTTATATTTGGTGGAAGTGCTCTTTTGGCTTCAAATTTCCCCATTATGCTCTTTGTAGTTTATGAAAGAAAACTTCTGGGATTTAAAAAATTAAAAAGTCTCATTCTTGGATAAGTGAATTCTGGACAGATGGAGAAGTCCCTTCTTGTCCACTGCGAGACAGCGGGCCGATGATGGAAGCACAGGAGGCCCGGGATGCTATTATTCTATACTGAGGGTACTGGAATTGGAGCTACAAAGATCTCGCCTTCTCATGGCCCTGTTTTGGTAACATTTCACATTCAAAGAAACAACAAAATGGCATCCCAAATACTTGAAGGGTAATTTAAATCTTTACTACTTTGTCTAATCAGACAGCCAGAGGGGAATAATTACATATAACACAGTAAAGCTTTCTTAAATATTTTCTCTCATTTTCAAGATCTCCCACATGCAGCAGCTCCAGAATTTCTCTCTCCCATTCCACTATAAGCTCCCAGAAACCTTTTTCTCTAACCTGGGTGATACAAGCTCCGTATATTTCTTTCCTTTCCTTTCTGGCTCAGAGTTTTATTAAATAGATGAATCTAGCCTCAGAGACCTGTTTTAGTTTTCCTGCTCCCTCAGTACTTTCAGCCTGTGCAATAGAGGAGGGCCCGGGAATTTGTTAAACAAACAGTAATCTGTTCTCTTAGAGGATCCAGAAGATTGTAAACATATAACTCAATATTTTTTCTTGTATTCTCAGAACAGTAAAAACAAGATCTATTAAAATATTGTTGCGCATATTGTATAAAGGAAGAATGAAAATAGTTGTTTATTAGCTCACACATTTTTTTAAGATGTTTTAGAGAAATCATCAGCGTATCTTAATACCAACTGTATTTCTCCTAGGCAATGAAAAAAAATCCCTTGGAATTATAAATCCTATAAGTGATAAGTTTCCTATTTCAAGTTGGCTGCTAAAAAGAAAAGAGCCAAATTTGTGGCTCACCACAATGATGTATGGATAACTTTGTCTTCACCTTTATTTTTTCTTTCAGCAAACTTTTAGTTTATGCTAATTTGTATTTTCTATATCCTTCTAAAACACTCTATAGCCTTTCTGGTACAAGGTGATGTATAAATATATAAATATTGGTGAGGAAGAAAACAGCAATGACTCTTCACAAGTGTAGATTTATCTTAATTCTGTAGAGCTTAATGATGCAAACAGTAAGGAATCAGTTAGTGGTTCTCAGTATTAAAGCATTAATCCTAACTTTGAAATAAATCAGGAAAGTTGGTCTGACATTAGCTGGAACAGAAATTCTCCTGTGGTCTGGAGGAAAAGTTAAAAAATCCTACAGATTATTTTTACCTCTACCTTGCCTACATCTTGGATTGTAGTGAACTTCACTGTTCGATGACAGAAGTGGTTTGCTTTGCCTTATTCATTATATTCAACGCTTTACATGCTGCTGCCACTTAGTAGAGCTCAGGACATATCTACTGACTGATTAGATATTTTAATTTATGTACCTGCCATAGCTCTGGTTAGGTTAGTGAGGTTAAGTGGGGTGTAAACTCCTTAGAATCCAGAGACCATATTCTAGTTCTGATTCAGATTCTATACTGTGTTTTGAGTTGGTTTTTGGTGCCAAGTAAATGATCAGTTTATACTTGTTATGAGACCACACCATGTAGTGGTAAGAATGTTAATTTGCACTAAGGCAAATGAGTTCAAATCCCAACTCTGCTCCTTATCAGTATGACCTGATCTCTCTGAGCTTTAGCTGCCTCAGTTATAAGATAAGTGTGGCATTAGTTTCTTTCGAGGACTGTTGTGAGGATTAAATAGCATAATGCATGTAAATCTGGGGTAGGTCCTGAGCAAATTAGCTTCCTTTATCTCCCTGTTGAACAAATAAGTGAAGAAATGAATGAGAACATTATACTCCCTGTTTAGCAAGATGTTTTAAATAAGTCATCTAGTGCATTAAAAATTAAGAACAATTAATTTTTCATAAGAGAAATTAAATTTACTAAGAAATGTAATATTAAGACTAAGTAAGGAATACAGTTGCAAGACTTACATGAAAAGTTCTTGCTTTTGCCATTGCACTGCACCGTCTCCTTATGGAGGCACACACACTTAAATGAATATATAGTAATAAACAGAAGGGTCCACTTTTAGTAGGCGATGAGAGCTATGTTGTCAGGAACTCATGGCTAAGCCTTCAGCTTAATTATAATATTCTTACAGGCTAAGGTTTTCTGATATAATTTCTATCACATACCTTTATTAGTTGGTTTTTAGTTTGTTCTTATTTTAAGTGTACTTATGTATGTATTTATCATACATTGCTTTAAATCTTTTTAAAAGATTGATAGAATAAATTGATAAAAATAAATGTAGTTTCATTAAAAATTTTCTTTAGTGTGCCATGTGAGCGCTATGATTAAGAGGATTCAGTGGTTTGGGTTCTGTATTGATTACAGAAATTATTGCACTGTTTTTAGTAAATATTTCAAGAATTAACTAGACAAAACATCCTGGAAAACTTGAGAGACTTGGATAGCTGACAAAAGCCTCAATTCCTTAACTGTGTTTAAACTACATAAAAAGTTGGTATGAAAGAAACTAATACTGGCTTCTGGTGAACTATCAGTGGAGCAGCTTCTGTGAACAAAGGCTTTTTGCTGACCTGTGTGTCACTGGACACGGCGTATTTTAAGTAAACTAGTGTGATAATTTTAAGTATTAAAGTAGTTACCAAAGTACTTCCAGTGAACATGTGAATATGATGGATAAGCTCACAGCTGGGTAGCAAAAATGTTCCAATTGAAAACACCAGAAAGGAAAAAGAAGAAAGAAAAGAAGGCAATAGGGCAATGATTGATGGGCAGGGCTTCACATGTCAAGAATGGATAGAGATGCCATTTCTGAGTGAGTGTTTTCAATTCTAGAAAGCACCCAATGCTTGCAGTTTCTCCTTTGAAAGTGTTTATATGGAAATGGTCAATCTATAGAGTTCTCATATGTAAGTTGTGCATGTAATTTCCATAGCCAGAGGGTTCACAGATAACAGAAATTAAAATGTACTCTTTTTTATATGAAAGATGGCAGAGGGGAGGGTGGTGGTATGTGGAGGGGGTGCTAAATTTAGCTGAAGCTTTATGTGAGAGCTTCCAATTAACCTCTTACAATTTTTAGAGCTATGTGAAATAGCTGTTGACCTTGCTTTATTGGAGAGAATTACAATGCATAGAGGAAGGGAAGCAAATCTCAAGAGATTGTTAAACTTTTTTTTAAGTTTCAGAAAGCTGTGAAACAAAACATCTAGTTCTTGATATGCAGCACAAGATACAGTCCTTTGGATTAGAGTATTAGGGACAGTTAATGCATACTGGAAAGATCTTAAGAACCAGGAGATTGAATTTCTAGACCAGGTTCTGCCATGAAATTGCTTTGTGAACCTAGGCAAGTCTGAGTTTTAGTCTCCTTATAGATTGTCTAGCTTTGAAATCTAAAAATTATATGATAGTTTTTCAGTTTATTATGCAGACATTTCCGTTTGAATTTTCAATGTTTTTATGGACAGGAAATTGAAATATTGTCTGCGTACTTAAAACACTTTAGAGACTTCCAATTAATATCTGTGAAATATCCTGAAACAGAGGAGGGAATTAACTGCTTCATGAAATTGTGAGTTCTGGGAGATATTCAAGCAGAGGAGAGATACTTTCCAGAACCATGGTCCGGGGGCTTGAGGTCAGGTGAATGGATTTGTTAAATGGCACCACAAAACAAGGAGGTTTAGGATTCTAGTTCTTCGTATGATTCCTCTTAGTGAACTTTGCTAACCCACCTGAGTCTCTACAAAGTTACAAAGGAAAAAAGAAAGGTGAATCTGGAAGCAGCCCCTTAAAGATTTCCCTTCAAGATTGCAAAGGAGTAATTGGCTCTTGTTACAGTAATTGCTTTCCCATCTACCCAAATCATACCAATTCTCTAAGACCACTTTCTGGCCTCCACTTCTGCATGAAGTCTTTCTTATGTATTCCAAACTATCTTCATTTTCCTGATTGCCCTTGGTACTCATTAGCAAATGTTGAAACTCCTGTGGGTATACATATATAGCACTCATTTAGACATTGAGTGTATTAGACATTCCCTTAGTTATAAAAAATATTGGTCTTTTAGTATTTCATGAGCATGACAGGCATCATACCATATACTCCTCCCCACCCATAACGTACAATATTTTAGGCAGTAACATAATTAATGTCTATCGAATGAACCTTTGCATGCAGCTCTTCGGAGAGGCCACCTTTGCAGCCCAGTCTTTCAGGTTACAGTTAATTTCAAGGGGTATTCTTTGATTCATTGAATAATCTTTGTGAAAAGGTTCTACGTGACTTTCTTTTTCATTCCTATTTCAGAGGTTACAGTATGTTCTCTCTTTTCTGATTTTCTGAGTAGACTGAAAAATTTCATATTGCTTACATTGTACCATAGATTTTCTTAGACTTGAGAACTTTGGTCCATTTTGAATAAAAGCATAATCTTCCAGAAACTGGTTCCTAATGCCTCTCAGATTCTTACTATTTCTTCTTCAACACAATGCAAAAGAACATGCCTTGTATGGAAATCAGGTTAATTTAACAGTAGGCATATGGCCTCTATTATTATTGTACTCTGCTCTGCAGATTATTTCTATGCTCCCCTTAGGATTTAGGATTTTCACCTCACTGTTCTCTAAAGTCTTGGGTTCCTCATTTGGATCAGATGGCTTATATTAAGTTTAGACCTGTCATATATTGAGCCTGTTTAAAAAAAGTGACCAAGAGCCTTTAAAAATCTGAACTTGTTGCCTGCTTTGCCTTTGTGCCGATGAACATGTTTCTGTTCACCATGTTCACACGATGATTTCTAAATATGTTTTCAGTTCTTTTTTTCTACCACTTTTTCTATACGTGCTATATTCTTGTTTGCATTTACTCATATTAATAATATCTTTGTATGATGGCTTTCAATTTTTAAACACTTTCATGAGGATCATAGCATGTAATTATCAACAGCTGCCTGTGAATTAGGCAGGCAGGCTATATCATCTCCAGTTTTTAGAGGATGAAACTGAGGTTCAAGGGTTTTAAGTGACTTGCCCAAGCTTGGAACTAGAACTAAAACACAGGTATTCTGACTCCTAGTTTTGTGCTCTTTTCACTATACAATGTGGCTTTTGAGTGGTGCTAAAAATTAGAACAACAGAATTAGGCTAATAGTGAATTTATCAGAATTTAGAAGCATCACTTAATGCTTCTAAATCCTGAGAAATGCATCATAAGGCAATATTACTGTTGTGTGGACATCATAGAGCATACTTACACAAACTTAGATGGTATAGCCTACTACACACCTAGGCTATATGGTACTAACCTTATGAGATCACCACGGTGTAGGCAGTTCTTTCTTAACTGAAACACTGTTGTGCAGTGCATGACTGCATAGTACTATACTGCCATTTTTAATGTATTTGAAAATATTTTATGTATTTATGTATGTAGTTAGTGTTTCTCACAAAAGGTTAAATCTTATATTTAGAAACCTTAGACATACATTTTTAGGTCCTTTTTAAATGACACATGCATAGTTAGGTACATAAATGCAGCAAAGAAGCTCTGCATTTGTCATTGTGGGCAAATGACAATAGAATATGATGTATGACAACAGAAATGCATCAAGTGCCCATTATCTGACTAAAATAAAATAAAATAAGCCCTTTATTGTGGTAAGAGAATAGTTTGAACCAGAAATTTGAACCTCAGATTTCAGCCACCCTCAAAAGTTAGAAAATAATTTATCCCAAAATTTCCAGAACTTGTGCTTTAATCAGTTGTTGAATGTCAGTCTAAAGAAAATTTTATTGGGGAAAGTATTAAATGACAAATTCAAGTTTATAATATGAAATTATTTTAACTGTAGTGTTTCCCTCTAGACGTGCTAAACTGAAAAGTCCTGGGAGGCAACTAGTCCCAGGTCTTACCTATTCTGACAAATTTCCCTCTGGCTGGCTTCTTAGTACCTCCTTCTTAGTAGAGACCTTCTTTCCTCTCCCTACTTGCTGCCATGCACACATTTTACTTTCTAGTTCATAAGTTTTTCTTTTCAGCAGCAGTTTCAGGGGTTGAATCTTTTTGGATCCATTTGAAAATCTGAATATATCACATCAGCTGGGACTTATATAAAGTTCAGCAGGGTTTGTATTGTTTATCTACCAAACAGAAATGAAATTAAAGTATGTTAGATTGGTTAGGATATGCACTTCCCTAGAGGAAGAGGGCTCTTTCATCTGTGCGCTGGATTGCAAACATGCCTCCTTCATTTTAAATGTAAGTCAAAGAGTTTTGAATTTATTCCACTGGCTGGGAGGGCTTTGTACAGGTTCAAAAGATATCATACCTATGGGCTCTAACATATATTTCTAACCTTTGAGATATATTGAATTTCTCTTGTCGAGGCTGTAATATCTCTGAAGTATCCTGGCAGGTTAGTCAGTAATGGCTTTTTCTGCCAACAGCTGAGATCATTCTCTGTAATTAAACTTCTTTCCCAAGTATTCCCTGGAGAGGATTTCCAAGATTTTCCCGATGTTAGTCTCTGATTGATAGCTTTTTAGCTTGTCTCTCACTCTATAATGAAAGAGAGATACTTGGCTTACCAGTTTCTTTTGTTTACTCCCTAAGTTAATAACTGATCATAGCATAACATAAAGCAGAATGTGTGACCAGTGAGTCAGTTAAAGAAGTCAGTTAAAGGGGCCACCTGGTGGTGTAGTGGTTAAGTTTGCGCACTTCGCTTTGGTGGCCCAGGGTTCACCAGTTCGAATCCTGCATGCAGACCTACACACCACTCATCAAGCCATGCTGTGGTGGCTTCCAATATACAAATTAGAGGAAGATTGGTACAGATGTTAGCTCAGCAACATTCTTCCTCAAGCAAAAAGAGGAAGATTGGCAACAGATGTTAGCTGAGAGCCAATCTTCCTCACTACAAAAAACAAGTCAATTAAAGAAGTGAGTACCACTTTTCAAATTTACTAGAGTCTCTTAAAGGTAAATCTGCTCACTGAGATGTTGGGTTTTGTATTCCTGATAAAAGGCACAGAGATGGCTAGTGGTATTGCTTTCTCTCTCATCTCTACCTTCTTCCTTGTACATAGGAGTGATGCTTATATCTGTAGCAACTATCTTGTGACCTTGAGGTTATGTGCCGTTGATGCTGTTCAACTATGGGCAGTCATCCTTATGAATCTGATTTAAGAAAATAAACTATCATTTGTTTCAGATTTTGGTAGCCAAAAGCATTCCTAATTATCATATGATAGTCATTGACCACTCTCAATGAAATAGAAGAGTATACTTTTCATTAGGGCAGAGGTTTCTCAACTGCAGCATTATTGACATTTATTGTTAGATAATTTTTTATTGTGAGAGCTGTTCCGTGCATTGTAGGATTTTCGCAGCATCCCTGACCTGTATTCATTAGATGACAATGGCAACCTTATATATCTTTCAAGGTTCAACTGATGGATAATCAGCTTTTGTTTGTTTGGGAAAATCTTTCTCTCTTTTTCATTTCTGAAAGTCAGTTTTGCTGGGTATAGTATTCTTGATTGGTGTTTTTTTCTTTCAGCACTTTGAATATATCATTCTACTCTCTCCTGGCCTGTAAAGTTTCTGCTGATAGCCTTATGGGATTTCCCTTGTATGTGAGGAATTTTTTTTCTCTCACTGCTTTTAAAATTCTCTCTTTGTCTTTGATTTTAGACAGTTTTATTATAATGTGTTTTGGAGAGGATCATTTTGGGTGAAAATTTTGGGTTTACCTATTAGCTTCCTGAACTTGGATATCCAACTTTCTTCCCAGATTTGAGAAGTTGTCAGCCATTATTTCTCTAAATAAGCTTTCTTCTCCTTTCTCCCTCTCTTCTCCTTCTGAGACTCCAATCATGTGTGAATATTTCTTTTAATGATATCTCATAATTCTTGAAGACTTTCTTAACTTTTTTTATTCTTTTTTGTTTTTGCTCCTTTAACTGGATTATTTCAAATGAACTATATTCTAGTTCATTAATTCTTTCTTCTGTTTGGTTGAATCTGCTGTTGAAGCTCCCTACTGAAGTCTTTGTTCAATCATTATATTCTTTAGCTCTAAGATTTCTGTTTTTTTTTTCCTGATAGTTTTATTTTTTTGTTGAACTTCTCATTTTGTTCATGCATTGTTTTCCTAATTTGATTGAGTTTTCTATCAAATTAGTTTCTTTCAAATTATTGTTTTCTTAGTTTCTATCAAATTATTGTTTTCTTGTAGTTCATTGAATTTTTAAACGGGATTATTCTGAATTCTTTGTCAGACAGTTCACAGATCTCCATTTCTTTGGGGTCAGTCATTGGAATTTTATTAGTTTCTTTGGTGATGTCATGTTTCTTTGAGTTTTCATGATCCTTGTGGCCTTGTGTTTTTGTCTGTGCATTTGAGGAAGTGGGCACCACTTCCAGTCTGTACAGACTGGCATTGGTAGGCAAAGCCTTCACCAGTCAGCCCATCCAGAGATTCTGGATGGGCCATCTGGTATTGTCTGTGGTTGGGCTTGCTATTGGAGTCCTTGGGTAGACAGGCCTGGTGTCTGGGTCAGCAGTTGTGCAGGCCTTGTGCTGGGGTACATGGGGATCAGCCTGTGGCCTGAATCTTCTGGGGAAGGCCTTGAGCCTGGGTCCACTGGAGTGGGCCTGGAGTTTGAGTCTGCAGTGATGGCCCTGGGACCTGGATCTGCATGGGTGGACCTGAGTCTTGTGTCCACAGGGGCTAACCAGGCACTGGGGACCACTGGGGTGGGCCTGGCATATGGTTCCACATGGTTTGGTTCGTTACTGGGATGGGACGGGAGCCTGGTTTGTCAGGAGGCAGCCTGGAGATTGGGGCCACAGGGGCCAGTCTGGTGCTGGGGAAGCCTGGAGACTGGGGCCACAGGAGTCAGCCTCTAACCCAGGGCCTTGGGTTTAGCCTGGAGGTTAGGTCTGCATGGGTTAGTCTGGTGCTGAGGTGGGCCAGGAGCCTAAGTCTGTGGATGCTGGTCTTGAAGCTGGGCCTAGGGGCTGGCCTGGCATTGGAGTGGCTTGTAATTTGCATTTGCAGTCCATGAGTGCTGGCCTGGTGCTGAGATGGGCTGGGTGCCTGGAGCCTGGGAGCTAGCCTGGTGCTGAAATGGATTGAAAGCTTGGGTCTGCAGTACTCGGCCTGGTGCTGGGCCTAGTTGGTAGCCTGCCTTCCTGGGTGTCCATTTGGAGCCTGGGTTCATGTGGGGTGTTTGGAAGCCTGGAACCACAGGAGCTACCTGGAGCTAAGGGAGCCAGCTGGCACTGGGATATGCTGGAAGCCTCACTTGCAGGAGTCCACTGGGGGCCTGGTGCCATGGGAGCTGCCCGGGGCTGCAGGAGTTATGATGCTGTGGGTGCTGTGGTATGCTGGGAACCTGGGTTTGCAGGAGCATGCTGGGAGCCTGATGCTGTGGAGCAGCTGGGGGCCACTGGGGCTGGTAGGTGATGGGATGGGCCAGGGTCCTGGGTTTGTAGGAACCTGCTGGGAGCCTAGTGCCACAGAAGCCATCTGGCACCTTGGCAGCCACTTAGGGCTGCAAGAGTTGTCCCGGTGCTGGGGTGTGGGAGTGCTTGGATCCACAGTGAAGCTGGGTACTGACTTCACTCTCCTTCTCTCACAGGGAGTATGCCTCCTTCCATGCTGGGGCCTGGGCTTGAGGGAAGGGTGATGGGAGTAGTGTGAGTCTGTCTTTCCCGCCACCCTCAACATGTCTTTTCTTATATCTGTTCTTCACTCAGGCTCTGTAATCCCTCATCAGGAATCTTTAGCTCTTGGGAAGTTATTTTCATTCACAGATAGTTGTTCAAATTGATGTTTCTGGGAGAGAATGAGTGTTAGAAATTCCTAGATGACCATTTTGCTGACATCACTCTTCGCTCCAGCTGGGTTTTAATTAGAGCAAAATGGTGGCAACAATATTCAGGAGAAGATGGAACACACATGAGGGATTTTATCATTTCCAGCAGGCATAGTATAATGGGTTCTGAAGTTGGGTTAGGGATAAGAACATAAGATAAGATCAAGGGATGAATGGATCAGAGAGATCCAGTGGTGAAGGACAGCCCAGGAACTTTGGGGTTCCTGTAGCGACAAAAAGCTTGATAGAATTATTCTTGATGGTCTCCAAAGTTGTAAGGCTGAATGGGTGGGGGAGGCACATAGAGGTTTGGGGCTGTCTAACTCCTGCAGATGATGGTGTGGAGGCTGGGAGAGGGCAGCGTGACTTGGAGAATAAGGTCTGGGGCTCCCTTGTCACTGTGAATTATATACACATACTACTGAACTAATACACAGCGTACACAGTAAAACAAATGCAAAGAAGAGTGGGATAAAGATGAAATAAACAACATTTTAAAAAGGTTTAATAATCACAAGAGCTTTGTATTGTCATTACATAATATTCTAAGGCATTCTATGTCAGCAAAGTGACCTTTACCATTAATGATGGTGGATAAAAATCCAAATCCATATTTTAGTAATATTAAGAACATTTTTTTGCCTGACTTCTTGTCATTAAATCTTGGATGATGGAGAACTCACCATGGGAACAGAGGTGACAGCTCCATCATTTCTTTGTGTCTATATTATTAGCGTAATTGTCAATCCAGTGTTTCTTTGCAAGAATATTTTTTTATTTTTCTATTTTGTAAGGTTAGTTCAGATAAAACTAGGTAATATAATCAGTAAATTCACTTCCTGTGGCTACATACACTGGTACTTTGCATTGTGCTGAAGGCCAGTAGATGAGTGAGAGCTTCACCATCAGCTCCTCCCGGTTCTGTCTACATCTCATGTAATCTGCCTGTCTTGTTTACAGTTGTCATAGAGACAGGGAAGGGGCCGTTGTGATCTTTCTTATATATCAATAAAACTTAATTTCTCTTTATTTTTTGATAAAAATAAATACAAGTAGAAGTGGATATTTTCTTCTCACATCCTAGTGGCGTGCCCAATTTTGGCGATCATTGACAAGCTAGTGTTTGTTACTGGTAATAAGGAAACAGGAATAAATAAATCAATGCTAGTTTTAAGATATCATTTGGAAAAAAACTAGATAATAATTTGGAATTTAATCAGTGAATTAAATTGGTAAGTTCATGGGTCTAGAATTTGCATGGTCTTGCATAAACATTTGCGCATAGATATAGGAAGCACTTCTTTCCTTTCCAAATAAGAAATTCATACCCTAGGTTGTTCTTCTGAGAGTTCTCACAGAGAGCCCACATTGTCACTCTAATTTGAACATATGCTTTACTATAAAATCAGCAATTAAAGGGGACCCACTTATTGTTCTCAATATTTGAGTACAGTTTTGAAGAAAAACTGATTTTTTTCTCTACATACTTTTCCTAGCCTAATTTTGTAAGATTTTTTCTCATTACTATGCTTTCTTTTGCTTGTATGCAGTTGCATTCCCTAGATGTATTGTTTTGTTTCATAAGTAACATAGTTGATGAATATTAATTAGATTGTCGAATAAATCTATTGTTTACTGCTGAAGGAGACTTTTGCCTTCCTATCACCTTGAGAACCTTTAAATATACAGAAATGAGATTTTTTAGTATCTCCTTTCTTTGTAGTTTTGTTTATTCTCCTCTTTAAACAATAAAAAATGTAAATGAATAATTCAAGCTCCAAACATAAAAATGGGTAATTCAGCCTACATATTTGCAGCATTTATCCTTGCAAGTTTGAAGGTACTTATCACTTTAGTTCCTAGGTGCTCAGAAAAAGGATGTTAAAAAATAATAAACTCAGCAATAAATTTTCCTTAATCTAAGTTCTGTGGCAACCATCAGGATTATTTTGGAGAATGTGAAATGGTATGTGGTCCATTCATCTCCCAGGCCCATAGGCTGATCCAGTTGGGTAGATCCAGTCTTTTTTTTCCTTTTGGTTTATTCTGTGCATTCATTAGCTCTTAAGGCATACACTGCCCAGAAAGCAGGACTTTTATAATGCTCCTAATAATGGTGAAATTTGCTTGAGAAAGGCTAGGTTCCTGTTGATTGTTATTCTAACAAGATTGGAGGATAGCCAGGACTGGGGCCAAGAATGGGAGTAGGCTGGGCTACTGGTCAAAAGATTTAACTTAACTGGAAAAGCCAAGAACTGCTTAATTTACCCTTCAAAGCTAAGTTCAGGCTTCTTCATTATAGGCTCATTATAGTAGCCTCATTGGTGGGCAGCTAACTGAGACTCATTTTTCCAATAAAAATACCTTCCCCTACACTCCAGTCTTTAACGATGGCAGTCTTGGTAAATTCCTGTAGAAATTATTGATCTTGTTCATTCATTCAATCTCACATTCATTTATTCATTTAACAAATAGTTATTGAGTTCCATGCACTGTACTTGATGCTAGAAATATTAGAAAAAGTCATGGTACCTGACCTCCAGCAGTGTAAAGTTTATTCCATCATCTGTCATTTTATATTTGGCACATATTAATTGACTTTAGTCATTTCTGTCTATGTCCTATTTTCTCAGCTCCTTAGAACAATTTTCTGTTGTTGAGGGTAAAGATAATTTGCTTGTCAAGTGGGGCATTATAGGTAAATACTAAATTTAGCTATGGAATTACTACGACTCTTTTAGAACATGCAACCTGTATACCAGGATGAGTTC
This sequence comes from Equus przewalskii, assembly GCF_037783145.1. Classification (NCBI taxonomy): domain Eukaryota; kingdom Metazoa; phylum Chordata; class Mammalia; order Perissodactyla; family Equidae; genus Equus; species Equus przewalskii. Next base: position 56,095,435 of record NC_091831.1, on the reverse strand, counting down.
AATGGTACTTTTTAAATACAACCATAAATTGCTAAATGTTGCACTGAATTAGAGTTTAGGGAGTTCTCTCAAATACTGTAATCCAGTGGTTGTCACCCCAGCACAGTAGACTACCTTGGGGAGTTTATTTTTGGTCCACGCACCACCCTAGACCAATGAAAACAGAATCTAGGGTGGGGCCCGAATTCTGATATGCAGCCGGCTTGATCATCACTCTTCTATGGCACCTAATCCCAAGAATTATCATGCTGATGTTTTTCAGATGGGGGCACTGCCATTCAGACAGGTAAAGTAAGTTCTCTAAAGCCATAAAGCCAGTCAGTGGAAGAGGCAGGATCTGAACCCAGATCTTCTAGCTATAAAACCTTTTCCATTTCTAAAACATGGTATCACCCTCAAATATGTGGCATTCGTGTTTTTTCCCCATCATTTTGTTTTTAACATTTTCTGATGATTTCTTTCCTGTCAATTGCCCATGATGTACGTACCTGGAATTAATATTTGCGATGGATAGAATGTAAAAAAGGGAAGAAAGAAGATTGTTTGGGTAATCTTCCCTGTCAGGGCTGGGAGTTTCAGGGAAGGTCTTGAAGACAATAGGAGATGGTAGGAATTCTTCTATCATTTCAGAATGCTCACTTTTACTTGTTTAATCCATGCTGGGAGCAATAGTCAACCTTACTAGAAACAGTGTGTTGGAATCATGTGTTACCTAGGAGCACAGCTACCATACAGAGGAAAGGGGCCATTCCTGCCTTTCTATCTTCAATTTGAGCAGGACGGTTACCTTGCAGGGACTTGGCATGAGCTGTGAGAAGTCCTTTCTTTTCACTTTGCGCAAAGAGATCTGAGGTTTCAATGAGAGGGAATATACTGCTCGGAACTTTCATACTTGCCAGAAAAGGGTACCTTTAGAGTATTATTCCTCTTCTCTCTGATAATTTCATCGCCTAGAAAATTGTCCAAGTCAATTTCTCTAAGTATCCCATCCTCAGTGTTCTCCAAACTGCGATGGAGGGTGGTGGTAAATATCAAGGGGTGGCCTCTTCAAACCATGCAGCCTTCAGCCTATTTGTCCCTGTCAGCATTGCAGTCATCCCTAAAGGCGGATTTTAGTGGGTCCTAGGATCTGCTTGATATCCTTTTTGTTAGATGCTCAGACTATCACTTTTTCCTCTGGTCTTCCCTGTATCCTGAACACACTTGTATCATTACACTTAAATTATTGTGTGCAAGTGTAATTGTTTACACATCTCTCCCCCCCTTCTAGTCTTTTCAATCTTTAAAGGCAAATACTGTGTTTTTTCCAACTCCATGTACCTAGTGCCTAGCACAGTGCTTGGCGTATGCGAAATACTTCATACATGTTTGGTGAATTAAATTGTCTTTGTTTTTTGATGGTCTTTTTCAGGAAATGGAGTTTTGAGTCTGCCTTTTGTTGATATTAAATTATTCCCTCTAGCAGAGTGTGTCAGAGTGTTTCAGAGAGTGCATTAACATCCCAGCAGTTATCTTCCCAGGCCACCTCTTTCCCTCTTGTTAAGAAACAGTATTTGTCATAGTAAATAGCCCATTTGAGGTGGTTCATCCAGGCTTTAGTATGAAATTTAACATAACGGGAAGTCACAAAGTCCCTTTTGGCCAAAAAGTACAAAGTCTGATAGCTTTTCCCAGAAATGTAACTTTGCAATAATTTACTCTACTTTATTTGTGAAAGGTATAAAATCTATAAACATTTGATAGCTATTCAGAGGTGGTAAAGAACATTCTGGCCAACCACTTATGCTTTTAATAAACATGTTTTTATGCCTTGTATATAATTTTTGAAAAATTATAGCCTAGTTTGTGGTTTAATACTGAGTTACATTATCTTGTTTGTAGCTGGTGCTCTGTGAAATGATGTTTCAGCGCTTTATAACATTTAGAAACTGTGAAGCTTTTGTCTTATGCTTAATTGTAGGAGAGATGTTTCTTTTTTATTTTAAAATTTATTTTAATTTACGTATAGTCAAATTAGCTTTTTTAGTGTGCAGTTCCATGTTTTGGCAAATGTGTAGAGTCATGTAGCCATCACCACAGTTAAGATACATAACATTTACAACGCCCCTCCCCCAATGTTTCCTGATGCTATCCCTTTAATGTCAAATTCTCTGCCACCCTTAATACCTGACAACCACTGATTTGTTTTGCCTTTTCCAGAATGTCATATAAATGAATGGAGTCATACACTATTTAGCCATTTGAGTATGGCTTCTTTCACTTTTCATAAGACATTTGAGATTCATCCATTTGTTGCATGTATCAATCAATGGTGTGTTCCTCTTTATTTCTGAGTAGTATTTCACAGTGTGGCTGTGTCACTGTTTGTTTATCCATTCTTCATTTGAGGGACATGTGGTTTATAGCTTTTGGTGAATGAAGCTGATATAAATATTCACATACAGGGTTTATTTATTTGTTTATTTGGTGTGAACTGAGGTTTTCATTTCATCTGGTAAACACCTAGGAGTAGGCTTGCTGGATTGGATGCTAAGTGTATGTTTAACTTCGTGAGAAGCTGGCAGACCATTTTCCCCGGCAGTATGCCAGTTTCCATTCTCACCAGCAACCTGTGAGAATTCCACTTGCTTTGCAGCCTCACCAGCACCAGGTGTCATTTGTTTTATTTTATCCATTCTCATTGGTCTGTAGTGGTATAAAGGTATTTTTCAGTCATTTTGGATAACTTTCTTTGTTGTTGGTGGTGGGGTTTTTATTACATAAACAAGTATTTTTTCTTATTTCCCTTTTGTTCATCATTAAGACAGAGACCTGTGTGCCTGTAATCTTAAAAGTGAAGCTTATTGCTGGTGTTCCAGGTAGCTGCTTAGCCCATGGGTCCAGGAAAACTCATAGTACTGTGAGAAAGCATGAATATTGCTGTAAATTAGGACTGAACTTTTAGGACTTCATACTCAATGATAGCAACATGGTCTCCTCGTAACTAGGTTTTAAAATCAGTGTCTCACCCCTCTGGTCTCTCCTGTGCATTGTTCCCAGTGGTCCAGTGTTTTCACAGTGCTGCTTTCCTCATGCCATCATTTGTTGTGAACCCTTCACTGGTTCCCTCACAACCCTGGTATAGTCTAGTGCTTAAGCGCAGGGACTCTGGCAACAGCTAGACATGGTTTTATTCTCAGCTCTGCCACATACCAGCTGAGTGACCTTGACAAATTAATTTTTCTAAATCTCAATTTCTCGTTTTAAAAACAGTAATAATAGGACCTGTATAAAGCATTTTGCACCAAGTAGTCAGGGTTCAATCTATGTCAGCAATTAGTAATTAAACACTATCTGCAATAGGACTCTCTCTCTCTCTTTGTTTTTGGTGAGGAAGATTGGCCCTGAGCTAACATCTGTGCCAATCCTCTTCTTCTTTATATTTGGGTCACTGCCACAGCATGGCTTGATGAGTGGTATAGGTCCATGCCCTGGATCTGAACCTGTGAACCTGGGCCACCGAAGCAGCGTGCAATGAACTTAACCACTATGCCACCAGGCTGGCCCAGGACTCATTTGTTGGGCTAGCCTTGTATGCCACAAACATCATTGCAAATCTTCTCACATAAATAAGCTAACTCTTGAGTGTTTTGACACCTTTGTTTAATTCTTCTTTGCAGGGGTTCTTGTTTAGTTGCGAGTAGACCATGTGTGAGCATGGATGATGAACTACTGGGTAGGTCCTAAGGAGTCTCTTTGCCTGGGAGCTCTAGGCTGAGGTTGGAGGGGAGCAATTAGCAAAGCCTTCTGAGAGACAGCCTGGGGCAGCCGTTACTGTGCTGCTTGTCTTTTATATTGGCATTCCCGGCCTGCTGAAGAGCGGCACAGACAGTGCTGAATGAGCTGTGTTAATGCGTGTGGTGTTGGTGCTTAGTTGAAACGAGTTGCCACGGAGTGGGGGAAAGAAGGCTGCATGGCACTGTCACTCATCAGTGTGACTTTGGCTCTGGAGGTCTCCAGGGAGTGCAGTGCCACTGTGGCCTCTCCAGGGCAGGCAGCTCTTGGAGTGCCACCTCCCTACAGTCTTTGCCCCGAGGGCACTGGAAGCAGGGACAGTGATGTGGCTTTCTTCTCTCCTGGAGAAGGGTTCCCAAACAGAACTCAAGAGTGAAAGATACTGACACTCTGAGGATTTACAGACATTTTTAAGGAAGGAGGCCTGGCAGTAGGTTGTTGGGGCTAAGAATTCAGGTTAGTTCTCTTAAGGAGCTCTCATCTGTATCCACAACATTAGCAAGGTCTAGAAACACAGATTACACCTAGAAATTTCTCCACATAATCTGCCTGTCCAGGTACTTCCCTTTAAGGAGATCTAAACCTCACCTCTTCCAAATGAGGGCCAGGCTCTTATTTCTTTTTGTTTGTTTATTTGTGCTTTCAAAACATATATGTGTCTTAGGTCCATAACTAGATGGTAAAATCCACGAGCACTTACACTCGTCTGTCTGCTGTCCCTGTTTGCTCTGGTTCCCCTTCTGCCTTTCACTATGAGTATACAGTAGGAGGAGAAGAAATGGGAATTCGATTGAAGTTTTACTCTACAATTTGGGGTCCTAATTTCTGAAAATTCTCTCTGGAATAGGATGCTAAATAAACATGATGATTATTTAAACAAAAATACTGGAGCCCATGCATCATTTAGTTTCCGTTGACACCAAAAAGGGAACATGATGCATGATAATATCCACTAGATGTTTTCCTTCCTTTTCTAAGTGAAGTATTATACTCATTATAGTATTTCATTCTCTTTATAAAGTTGTTTATTTAAACCACAGCCTTTGTAAAATCGCTTAACAACCTGACCGTTTATTCCAGATGGAGTTCTGGAGAAACAGAGGCAGCAGGTGAATGGGGCTGGATCTGCCGCAGTTAAAAGGCGGGCTTTTTCATTGACCTGCCTGGGGCAGATCGTGCCTCTTGGAGGCCAACTGCAGCTGGGATCTGGCCCTGTAAAAACATGGCAGGACAGCAAATCAAGGGGTAGTCCTTGCCCGAATTAGTCTTAAGAAAAGCAGTCATTCAGGTGCTTTTTGAACCTGACACATTAGTATGCTGAGCATTTTAAAGTGGATCTCAGCGTGGATACTGTGTGGGCAGTGTTGCCCTTTTAGATCAACTCTGTGGTGATACTCAAGAGCTTCAGGGAAGGCCAGATAAATTTGACAAAATTTTAGCCTTCTTTTTCTTTTCTTTGATTTTCATCTTGAAATATTCTGATAATATTATTTAAATATAGTTTTAAATAAAATTTGACTTTTTAAAAATGTAATAATCCAACCTACAAATTCCCTACCCCCTGTTAGATCTGTACAAAGTCACGTGGATCAATGTGCAGTTTACACAGATACTCCTGTCTTAGCAAAGATTCCAAGTGACCTTTTATATTTCTTAAACTTGAAATGATGTAGTTGGATATTGGGAATACGACTAAAGCCAGATAATTAATACATTAATGAACAATATTTACTTTTTATTAAGCATTTACATATTTGGAGATAAAGAAAAAAACTGAAATCACACATTTATTTGAAGATAAATAATACATTTTTTAGGCTGAAGTGAGAAAAAATTTTTTTCATATATTGGCATAGGGAGTAAACATCTTATTTAAACTAAACAGGTTTTATTTATTACAATTTTCTAAATCAATCAAAACAAAACAAATCTTCATCACCAAGTCATGACTAGAATAAGAATAGTTGCTTAGAGATTTCTCACATCTGATCTATTTTCATTCTAGAGAGCTTACTGTTAATAATAGCTATTTCACTGTGAGGCTATTTTTTTCCCACAGACTTTGTAAATTAGCAGTATGATCATCGGCAAAAACATAAGATAGCAGAAAAATCTTTTAATTAATTCTTTTTTATTTTAGGTTTTTCTAGTTCTGGGTAGTAAAAAAGTATCATGGGTATAACTCATTTGACCTGGAACTGGGATGTTTTATGGAATATTGGGGTTGAGTAAGCATTAACATTTCTGGTTGTCACTCTAACCCTAACTAAACATTACCTGCTTTTATTTGAGTTTGCCTATAATACTTAGGATATATATTGTATATTATAATTGTGCCTTGTAAGAATCTTGCCATTATTCAGTTGAGACAAGCTCTGGGAGTTGGGGCACTTAACTTGACTGAATCACTGTGTGATTTTGGACAAGTCACTGTCTTTGCCCAAATTTTCCCGTTTATGAATTTGCTATGATTATATATGCTTTACTAACACGCAATCAAACTAGGAGTTATGTTTACCTGGGACAAAAAATGAGGCAATCAAAAGTATAGTCTTAATAAGGACAAGATTTTGCTTTCTTTACCCTGGGCGAGAATTTACTCTGAAGAATGAGTGATTACATGAAGCCAACCATGGCTACTTACAGGTGACAACCAGTAACTGTTCTAGAGTCTCTCCAACTTCTCCATTTCACAAGAGTTTCTTTTATTTTTTTAGGAGCTGGAAGAGAAATACAGTTCTACCTCCCTAATTTTTATAATGAGGCAACTTGAGTTTTAGGTGGATTGTGGGTTAAGACAGACCACAGTAATAGTTAGGGGCTAGATAGAGCCCTATCTCTATAGGACTAAACTTCAAGTCTTAGGACTCTTGATTTAGTGCTCTGTTTATCTGTTGGGGAATAAGTTGCTTGTTACATGGAAGTAAATGTTTCCTTTAAAGAGACTGTTTTATGTTTTGTGCCTTTCGGTGGCCACAGAAAGATTGGCAGGAGTATCTTTCACCTCAGCCGTCTTCCATGTGAGATGACGTTGTTAGTTAGCGTAGGCAAGTTACTGCAGTTTGCCTTCACACGTAAGACACTTATTGGAAGAAGATTGTTTTCCCTTTCCTGTTGCTTGCTTGACTGTTTTAAGGTTCTGAGTCTCATTAAGATTCTTGATCAGTGACTGTCCTTAGCTAGATGTTTTTTTTCCTGTTATTTGCTGCATTTCTTTCCTGGGCTTTATTGGCATTTGTATTATAAAGAGAAGAATTGGTCTTACTCCTGAAGATAAAACAAATGAATTAATAAATTTAAAGTCTATCTAAGCATTATTGAGGGAATGGTGTCATATAGTTAAGTAACTTTAATTGTAGGTGTTGCTTTATAGACAATTTATGCTTCCAAATATTTTGTGTAAAAGATCTTATGATATTTTGTCATATAAAATTCTTTTTAGACTATAACTAAGAGAAAACCTAGGGATCTCTTAGGTGGAATAAGGAAAATATATTGCATACATATAGGTACTCTCCTGTTTTTGCTTATGGAAAACTTAGCAAATCATCTTTTGTCCAGAATCAGCCTCAGAATCATTCTTGACACGGTGCTTCAGCCAGTCATTATCAATTGATTGGGATTGATGTGAGGGAAGAAACTAAGTACCAATTATGATCTAGTCCGACCTCTCATTTCCCATATGAGGCCACTGAGGACCAAAGAGGCTAAAGATCTTAAAGGACACTGGTATAGCCGGACTTAGAGCTAATGCTCCCATATTTTAGCTTCAATGCTCTTTAACTCCACCATCCCACTCAGTCAGCAAACAAAATAGCAGGGGTAGGAAATTTCTATGCCCTTTTTGGGTCATCCTAGCTTAATTTTCTAATCTTCAGGTTTCTGAGTTATTGCTATTATTATCTGACCTGTGTACAGTCTCTTAAAATGGGGAGGAAAAAAATGTACAATTCCATGAAGAGCATTCAAACCCATAAAACCAGCATACAGAATATATCAACTGTCGATGATAAATAGCATGCATATCAAACTGCAATTACCGTAAAAATACAGCCAGAAATCTTAACATCCCAATGCAGCTGTAAATCTCACAACACAATGACAGAGTTTCTTGGAGGAAAAAGCTGTATTGGCCCATTGTTCCTGTTGATCTCAGCTTATCATTTGAGTCAACTGGGAGGTTTTCGCGAGCATCAGCCTTGTTGTCTCGCTTCTGTTTGGTTATTAGAGGCTCACAACTGTTGGAAGTTGTAGGGAGAAGGAAGCACTAATGTACATGATTGGCTGTTTCCTCTTTTTCAAATTCTACTAGTACTTGGGGAACAAGGACATGAACATACTAGGAACCTTTTCTTTTGAAAGTAGTCATTCTTACACTTTTCATTGCAATACCACTTTGGTGAAGCTAAGCATGCCTAGACTTCTCTTCCTGATTCCCACCATTTGAAACCTAGTCCTCTTCCTTCCCCTCCACATTTCTGTTGACTTATGTATCGAATGTGTGGATCATACAGGAACTTCAGAGAAGCTAGTATGCAGGGACTTCACAGAAAGAGTCACATAAAGAACGCAGAGGGATTCACGTGCTTTAGTTTAGAGCTAAATTAAATTAAAGGTAGGAAAAAACTTTCAGAGATATGAGCATAATGGTTATTGAGTGTTTGGAAGCTATTGAAATAAAGTTCCAGAGTTAAGACTGTAAGAACCTTCTCGTTGAGAGTGGGCAGTCTACTTCAAATCACAGAGTATGAAATGAGTGAAGTATATACTTTTTAAATTTGGAAAGAAAAAGAAATTGATATAGTTTAAGAAGATAAAATTCAACTTTCGATTTTAAGGAAGCTTAGGATGGTTCCATCTGATTTTATTTTGTATCAATAAGACAGGAAAGTTTCTTAGACAGCATTTCTCAAAAAATGGATTCTGTTTCCATGGAAATACATCAATGGAAATACATCTAATTTTTACTGTCAGAGCTACCTTGGGTGCTTGTTAAGAATATGGATCAACAGTTAATATGTAGGAGCAGGACATCTTAGAGAAATATATCCCTGCTGTTCACAGAAAATAGTTTTATCCTTTTCTTCTCAAGCACTGGACCTCTGTTATAAGGAACATGATTTCCCAATTCATCTTCCTTCAGGGAATTCTTGGGTTTGCCATTTAAATTTCCAGGCTCAACCCTGCTGAGGCTCAGTTTTTATTTTTCAACGGGATTTTAATCTTAAGGGAGGAAAAAAAGAGTAGGTAAATGCTCTTTTGGTTTTCTTTTATAAAGCATCAAAAGTATGAATTAGAAAATCATTCTACTTTGGGACAAAGATTTTCTGGGAAATTTAATCTTTTATTATTCAAGATAATTCAACCAGAACACTTTTGGCCAATTTTAAATATTTTATCTGCATCTCATTAAACTAATATGCATTTTTCTTTCTTTTTTTTCCCCTAGACTGAATCACACAGATTTCTATAAGTAACTGGATATTTCATTCGTTCTAAATTGCTCTTTATCTCAGCACGTCATTCATTCAGTGGTGCCGTAGCCACGTTTGTGGAATTCCAGTTGCTTTTTTTGCCTCCGATTCAGGAGTAAAGATGAAATCCATTTGGAAAAAATCATGTTTGAAACTTTCCCTAGGAATCCTCTTCATTGCATGAAACTCACGTTTAGTGATAAATTCTAGAAGTTTTGAACTTCTCTAAAAATATTATTCTTCCTCTTCTAAAGTGTGTGGAAGAAGTTGGCTTTGATGAAGTTACGTTTGGCTAAAAAAGGTGCCATATCTCATATCAAGGATGTTAACAGATATATATATTCATCTTACTCTGCCACCAAGGAAGAAAAAGATGTTCTGATGGTCACATCATTTGAGTAATTTGAATGATAAAACTGCCTTCTGAGTCACACTGTTCTAATTCTGAACTAGCCCATTCTGTTCTTACTTTTTCCCCCAGTTGGACAAGAACCTTATGTTGATTATTACAATACCATGACAAGACAATCTTTGAGAGATAAAATAAAATTAACATGCTTCTAAAGAAGTCCTAAATGAATTGTTTTGTCTTTGTGATGTTGTCTTGTGGCTTATGCCTGGGACTCCCCACTGCGCACAAGTGAAACATCACTTGTGAAACGGAAGCATGGCAGCTTCTTCATTTTTCTTCATCCTGTATTTTACAAGCTCGGGCGGTGGCAGTTGAAGTAAGATAATCATTTTGTGCCAGAAGAAAGATAAAGAGGAAGAACAGTTTGCCAACAGGAGCTTAAATTTAACATTAGAAGCCTGGAAAATATGGAAAAGAGGTGATACCCCAGCAACACTACTCCAACACAGTAATCTGGTAGCTTTTCCACTCCTGATTTGTTTTTTAAAAAGTCACTTTTGTCATAAAGGCTTAAAAGTACTTTTGAATATATGTTGGAAAAAATGAGCCAAATAAATTCCCCCTTCACGTCTTTTTGATTGCCTGGTTTGTGGCTTAAGATACTTTCACAGTAGTTTCAGGTGTAGGTGGTTTTAGCAGGTATCAACTCCACCATTTTGGCCACAGGATTAGTGGAGAGGGATATTGAGTTCTGATCTTAGCTTTAGTGGTAAAAGGCTTTAACAAATACACTTGTCCTAATTGCTTTTCTTACTTGTCTGTGTTCTGTTTCTCTCTGGCGGGTGAAACATCAGTCTATCCCAGGCATTGTCTGAGGGAGGCATTGGGAATGATCTGCGTGTTCAGATTTCCTTGTGAGTGCAGCAGCGATTCAGGAGCAATTTTTGGATAAAATAGAACTTTATACAAGTCACTTCCTCTTTATTTTCTTTATGAGCTGGACCAGGGTGGCAGCAAGACTGCTGTGAAATCTCTAGCTGTAGCTTGCTGGGTGTTCTGACTGCCTCCCGTGACGCTGAGTAGGAAGGTATTGAACATGCAGTTAGATTACTCCCGTTTCTTCTTGACTGAGTTGATATAATGATTGTAATGTTTATTGAGCTTATCTTTCAATGTGCCAGGCACTGTGCCAAGAGCTTTATATGTATGAGCTGAGTAATCCTCATGACAACTCCAAGGAGGAGATATTACTATTATCTCCATTTCACAAATGTGGACACATTGGAGACTGGATTCAAGTCTAAGCGGTTTAGTTACAGAGTACATGCATTTAACAATTGCTCCATGCTTTCTCTTATAGCATGGCTGGGAAAACTAGTTGCTGAGCATTCAGAAATGTGAATTTTGGGAAAGAAACAGGAGTGATGTAGCAGTGAAATGCCATATGAGTTTTCTTATCTACCAGTAACAGAAGCCTGCAGGATTTCTGACCAACAGCAATAAGCGCTATGTTTCCAACCTTCCTTATAGCTGTAATTATGCTTTGAGATATGAATAAGGTTAATGAGATGTAAGTGAAACTTTTATTGGGCAGCTTCTGCAAACTTTCTTAAAAGTTAGCTTGTATGTATCCTTTGCTTCTATCCTACTGCTTGGATTGTGGATGTTATGGTTGGAACTCTAGTTGCTGTATTAGGCTATGAGGATAAGGTGATAGAGTGAGAAGCTGGAAGGAGCCTGGGTTCCTGAGCACTTTGTGGAGCACAGCCACCATACCAGCCCTGGACCACTTACTTTCAGGCTTTGATGTGAGAGCAAAACTTTTGTCTCGTTTAAAGCACTGTAATTTTGAGTGTCTTTAATTTGCAGGTAACTAATTGCTTATTTCATGCCTACTACAATGTGGATTACCATTTGCACATAGTATGCACTCAAGAAATATTTGATTTGAGTTTATTTTTTCAATCTCTTCTCATTTAGATATTCAGAATTATCTACCTGAGTTATTTTATAAGAGCAGTGCCTACATGCAAAATTATGCTATAAATATAAAACAATTGGACAATAATTGAGCCTGCATTTTTTTCCTTTAAAGTAATGATTAAATACAAATATTAGATAGAAAACAACTTACAAGTATAAAAGTATAAATCCTCTGCCATATCCATGTAGTAGCCAATGTACTGTAAGTATGTTATTGTTTACTACCATTTGTCATTTCAAATTAAATGTTACATCTACGGGGTGGGATCAATGGCTAAATCAATTAGAAAGAATGATTACTATAAAAAGCAGGTTTATCTGGAATGTTACTAATCAGAATTCTTATATTTAACATTACACTACATTTATGGTATGGTGAAAATGTACATACATATATATTTACAAGAGCTCTAAACATTAAATAAGTTCTAAAATGTCTTAAAAATCATCAAGAAAGAGAAAAAAGAATTTATGTTCCATTGAATACATGTATGAGGCTTCTTTCTCAAATGCCTATTTTAAATTTGTAGTATTATAATTTTATAAAAGTTTCATTTTTGTTCAACTATAAGCACAGAATTTTCTCACCTTGCTGAAACCCAAGTAAAAAATGATAGTGTCTTGGACCAGGACCTCGTCAGTGTAGAAGGAAGGGTTGGACAGGTTTTTGATCTGTGTAGCACACAGAGATAGGCGGGGCTGATGGATTTGCTATGGAGGGTGGGGATGCGAAGCAGAAGGGGGTAATCAAACATGACACACATATTCAATCTGAGCCACTGAGCGTATGGAGGTGTTGCTTATTGAGATGGGGACTTGAAGAGGAGTAGGTCTCAGGTGTGTGGGAGGGGGAAGGAAGTAAACCAACAGTTCCACTTTGTGTATATTGAGTTTGAGATGCCTGTGAGGAGACATTCAAGAATAGAAGTCAAGTTGTGTATATGAGTTTGTATTTCAGAGGAGATGTTTACATTGGAGAAAAAATATTGGAGGTGTCAGCTTAGAGATGACATTTAAAGTCATGGGAATATTTGACATCATCTAGGAAGAAAGTATAGAGCAAGAGGGCTCTGAAACCAGCCTGGTGAATACGTAAGAATACGTAAGAAATCTAGAAGTTATGGTGAAAAGATTATGGTGTGTGTTGAGATCTGGTGTGGATTTCTCTTCCTCTGGGTGCCACTAGTCTACTTGTTGCTCTTGATCCATGTCATTTGCTCTAGGATAGTACTTATTCATGCAGTCTTGCCTGGGGATCTGGGCTGTTAAAGTCATATGTAGGAATGAAGAATGGAATTAAGTAAATGCTTCCATCAAAGAACTGTTGGTATGAGAATTCCAAGGGCTTCTTCTAGAGATGCAAAGAATTCAGCGTGTAAAGAATTTAGAATGTTTTCTCTCTGCATCCTTAATATCTCTTTAATCTGTCTTCTCTTTAATACTTTGAGACAACCATAAAAATTAGTTCTGAAATAATGGCACTTTGCAACAATAAACATGGGGATCGGTGATTTAATGATTGCCGCTGGTCTTTTCTCTCTGAAATTAGCTATGTTGGAGATTTCACAATTTTTAACAATCTCATACCATCATAGTGTTGGGCCGCAAAGAACTTCCCTATGAAAAAATTCGAGATTCTTACAGGTTTAAGAGAACAAAAGGTAGGGAGGGGTGTGTGTGTGTGTGTATGAAATGGAAATGGAGAGACAGAGACAGAGAGAGACAGAGAGAGAAACAGAGAGAGAGAAGGAGGAGTGTTTAGAGAAGAAGCTGTTGCTAGGAAAGTTAAGGACAAAAATTACAAAAACTGAATAGAGACTTAGCACCTGTTTTTACATCTAAAATAATTATTTTAGGATTTGATTAATTAAAAACAACAGAAATTTCTCTTTCCAATTTGCATTCTCCTTTTTCAATTCACTGACCAAGAGACTGCCTTTTATGTCCCCCAAATCCTGTAATATGCCTAGACTTACTACAGAAAGTAACTAAGACCTATATGGCTGGCACCGAGGCCATAAGCAGTGCACATTCCAGTGTCTTGCTCATGTTTGTTCATTTCATTAACACTAATTGAATACCTTCCAGACACGCTTATTAATTTCACTAGCATTTACAGAATTCCTACTATTCACCCTGTAACTGAACCTACTCACATGCTTCCTTTGTGGACCCACGATGAAATTTAGTTTTGCAAGTCTGTGAGTGGGCAACTTTCTTGCTAAAATAAATATATTGCCCAATGGTTTTTGCTACCAGAAGGAGATTAAATATTTTAAAATGTGGCTTTGCACCCAAGCCAATGGTTATCTCTGTTGTAGTATTGCTGACATTAGAGTGCTTTGCATACTGTTTTTTGATTCCTAGAGGATTCAGCTAACAATAATAACAACTCTCCATTCCTCTCCCCCTTTTCCCCATCTGTTCTGCACATATTCAAGGTATACTTGGCTCTGTTCTCAGAGTCAGCTTCTTCCAATTTCCTCCGCAAAATTTCTTTAACTTTCCATGTTTTTTTAATTTTAAAGGAGGCTGTGAGACTCCCACTAAATTAACTTGGCTCAGAAGATTACTGAGCTTCAAAAGTCTGGCTTTAGGTAGATCTCTAGAGTCTAATTTTGAAGGCTTGGTATCCAAGAAAAGTGAAAACCTCATATTTTCGTCAAAGGTTTGTGTATAGCCAGGGTTTTACAAAGTTTTACAACATGCTATCACACTTAATTCTAAGAACAATTTTGCCAACTTTGCCCAGGTGGAACATGTATACTTTCTTCTACCTCTACTCCTTAAATTTAGGCTGTTTTCAGGGAATTGAAGAGAAACTAGTTCATAGACAGGTCTTCCTGCTTAGAATTTTGAATATTCAAATTGTTAAGGGCATTAGACATCATCTTGCCAAAGAGTTCTCACCAGCATCAATGGTTAGTGCTTCCTTAGGGAGCTCCATTAACTTCCTCAAATGAACTGCGAAATTTTGTGTGTAGTCAATAAATATTTATTGAGCACCTATTATGTGCTAGGCAGTTTCCTAGGCTCTTGGGATACATCTATGTACAAACAACATTTCCATCCTCTTATAGCTTACGTTTTCACAGGTGGAGACAGGAAGTAAATGTAATACGTAAGTAAATTTTTTAGTGCGCTGTGGTGTCAGGGCTCCCCAAGGCCACTCCTGTGTTCACTGATTTGCTAGGAGGACTCAGAGGACACAGCATATAGTCATACTCACAGCTAAGATTTATGACTGTGAAAGGACACAGGGCAAGATCAGCAAAGGGAAAAGGCTCAAAGGGCAAGTCCGGAGGAGGTCAGGCACACTCTTCCAGAGTTCTCTCCTAGTGGAGTCACATGGATGCACTTAATTCCCCAGCAAGTTGTGACAACATGAATGCAATGTTGTCTACCAGTGAAGCTCATTAGATTCCCAGTGTTTTTATTGGAGGCTGGTTATGTAGGCACCCTCTGCCTGGCGCATACCAAATTTGTACACTCTTAAAGGAAAACAGGTATTCAGCATAAACCATCTTGTTTACTCAAACAGTTTAGGTGTAATGAGCCACTCTTATCAGTTCTGAGAATGAGAGAACCCTTCTGAAAGCCAAGTTCCTAGACACCAGAGAAGGACCAACCTTGTAAGCAGCCCTTTTGAAGGATAACAGTCAGGCTTGCTATATTGGTTCTTTTGTGCACAGCTAGATTATAAGTGCTCTGGGGGAAAAATTTAGAGCAAGAGGCAAGGACCAATAGTGCTGGAAAGGGATGTGGCTTATAATTTTAAATAAGGCGATCAGAATAAGTCTCACTGGGAAGGTGACATTTGAGCAAAGTCTTGGAGGTTAAAAAAAGAACATTCTAGGTGGAGAGAACAGTCAATACAAGTACCCTAAGGTGTGAGCTTGCTTGTCATATTTGAGAAAGAACAAGGAAGCCAGTGTAGCTGGAGTGGAGAGAACATGGAGATAAATTCAGAGTTAAGGTTGGGTGAGGGGACTGATGGCCAGACTGTAGTGGACCTTGTAGGGCATTGTTAGTTCTTTGGTTTATGTATCTGTGCGTTTCACTGAGGAAAGACCCAGTAGGTTTCATTTCTTTAGATTCTCCGAGCTCCCAACATTTAATACCTGCAGATTAGGCTAAATTCCTCTTTTTACAGTTGGAGCGCTAAGCTTTAAGTAATGGCAGGTGTCTTGCTTAAGGTGACATGGTCATCAGCAAGAGAATGGAGAATAGGACATAGAATGTAAGTGTTTTAATTCGTCTCTCCCAAGTTCAAGAGAATCCTGGTGAATTATACAACTGCATTTTACTAAAGTTTATGTAATTGATAACAAATGGACACGAAACTGCTTCAGGGTAGTTTCGGCAGAATGTGTTCCGTTATTTCTTCCCGTTTAGAATGCAGAGTGATTGGAGTGCCCAGTCTCTAGGTTTAAGTGGGAGATAAAACTAATATTGGACGCCTAATGGAGATGTTTCCCCTTCTTATTTGAATGTCTGATAATTCAATTAAGTGTCTTCGCATCTTGTGCCTATCCCTTCCACCTAAAAAATTAGTTTTCATTGCTTGTTAGATCTTCCCTGTTTTGTCTCCATTTTGACTACATTTTGTTATAGAGAAGGCTTAGTAAGCTGCCTCCTGCTTTTAAAGGATTCAACTACAGTTTCTTACAAGGGCTATAGAAATAAAAAAAAGCTAAATTCCCTCAATGGCAAATTCGTAATAGTCACACCAAGAAGGCATAGTTGAAGGGTATGTGAAATGCAGCCAAAGAATTTCTAGTAAAAATAGATCCAGGAAGAAGTATGTTTGACCTTAAAACCCAAGCTGATATAAGCTGCTTATGAAGTCAACAGATAATTGCTATCTAATTTTTTCTTTCAAAATGAAATCAGACTGAAAGGAAGATTGGCAGTTTTTCAAACATTTATTGCTTTTAAACAAAAAAGAAATGAATGTTGGATGCAAATAGGTTTGTGGTGTATGTTTGCTAAAGATATGATTTTGGCGACAGCTATGGAAGGCAAATTAATGCCCTTTTTGTTGTTGCTTTGATAACCAAAACAAAAAGTAAAAAGAACCCTTTAAAATAAATTTTAAAGGTTAAGTTCAGAGCTATTTAATTATTATGTGGATTTGGAAGTACAGGCATTTTAAAAAGGCTTTTTTTTTTCAAGGGAGAAAATCATTAACTCAATGTGAGGAGGTAAGACGTGGCATATGTTATTTCACAGATGAAAAAATTCTCCGTTCTTTAGGCAATAGTTCTATATCGCAATCTTTTGGGATGTTGCTGATAAACACTTTATGCTATATTGTCTCAGCCAATGATGCGATCAATGGCTCTGTCACAGGTAAATAGCATCAAACCAGTATAAGAATAAAATATCTATCACTATTAGAGAGATAAGTTTGATATGACACACAAAATACAAGATCTTTAGGACTTTCCCTCATAGTTTTGTTTCCTTTCGTGTATTTGTAACCATGTAAGGCTTTCGTTTGATTGACAACGGTGGGATAAACCTGGCAGTTACAATCATTCTGTTTGTACTAAGGCCCTACACAAAAATTTCAATAACCTTTTTATAAATCTTTTATGCTCTATATCACTTATGATTTACAATTTATATCACATATGATTATTATAAAAATTTAAACCACACAGAAAAGTAAGAAGAAGGCAGAAAGTCACTCCAAATTCCACTTTCCAGAAATAACCATTCTCAACATTTGAACATCTTTCCAGACATCTCTCAATGTGTCTATATTGAGCAAAATATAGCTAGATATAATTTTAGGAAAATGGGATCACAGTATATATGGCATTTTAAATACCAAGTATTAATTTACTTTTACTTGAATTTAATGCTAGAAAAGAGTTTGAAGTAAATTAGAGGAGCCATTGCCTTTACTCAGAAAAGTATTTCTTTACCACAAGGAGTACAGAGCATGAAAGACCCCATTATTGTTAGGAAAACTATAAACCATTCTAAGAGTTTAGAATCAACACTATTTTTTAACTTTCTATTTCCTGTAGTCAAGTAAAACTCGACTCATGTGGCATCTATTTCTCTTCCACTGTTGCTGTGGTGGGCGCAGGAGCAAGACATGGTTGGGAGTGATGCAGAAGCCTGTGAGAGTGCAAAGCGAGCATATGTCCAGAAGGCAGTGTAGCCATTAGTATTTGCTATGAAAGATGAAAAAATAACATACGTACACTTTCTACCAGATCCCCTCCCCCGTCCTCTAATTTCTGTTATATTATTCTCTATATGTTGTCTTGATTTATTATATTTTCTTTTTGTTCTGTGGCCATAGTTATCAAAGTTATTTAATCTGTTTAAAAAGTTTATCAAAGTTATTTGTTCCATTTAAAAGTTGATTCTGTACTCGTTACCAGCTGTTTTACTATTATTTCTCTCTTACGAAGTTCCTTGTTTTGATTCTTTTCTTGGATGGCTGGATTTTGTGGCTCAGGAATTGTTTAGGGAAGTGCTCATACACGTTTTGTTTACAAAGTTATTATATGTTTGAGATTGTCAATTGAATTTATATTTTATGGACAGCTTGACTGAGTATAAGATTCTTCTATTTTTTTATTAAGTATTTAGTATTTTATTAAGTATTATCAGTATTAAGTGCTAAGATACTTTAGATCTTATTTATGGTCGCTTTTTAGATAGAATTAGTGGAGGTAAATTTGTTGCTAAATGGCCAAACAATTTGCTGAATTACCAATTCACCAAATTTAACAAAATTATTAATTGTAAATTTTGGGGTGGGGAGTTTAGTTTTGACGTGAAGTTTAAATGGCTCTTAGACAATGAAGTGAAGGTGTTGAGTAGAGGATATGAGACTGGAGTTCACTTGGAAGGTTGGGCTGCAGATACACATTTGGAGTAGACAGTGTAAAGATGGCAATTAATGGCATTGAACTGGATGAGAGTTAGAGTAGACAGAGAAGAGAAAGGTCTGAGCACGGTGCCCTGTGTGCACTCCAACAGTGAGAGCTCAGAAAAATGAGGAGGAATACTGAAGGAAAGTGAAAGTGAAGGAAATGCCATTAAGCTGGGAAGAAAACATACCTGAAATTTCAAGAAGAAAGTGACCAAGTGTGTCAAATGCTGAATAGGACAAAGACTGAAAACAATACATTGCAAGAGGCCACTTAGAAGTTCTTTGGGTCCCTAATAAGATCAATGTAGCCCGCAAACCAGCAATAAGCTTGATTAGAGGAAAAAAGTGAAAATAAAAATACATAATATCATATACAATTATAGACAATATTTTTAAAATATTGAAAGAAAATTGTAGGCAATTCCAACAATAAATTTGGACATTGGTAATTTTATCTGTATGCGATAGTGTCTTCCGTTGTCAATAATTTTATGAAGAAACAAGACACAACCCTTTATATTTGTATGTATGAATGAGCAAGAGAAAGGGGTAAGAGCATTAATGCAAAACACTTTTCCGTTGTTGAGTGTTGGTTACCTCGGGGGAATAAGACCAGAACAGTTTTGTGGAGATTATTAATATTTTCTTTATATATCATCGTATTGTTTGACATTACAATGAAATGGTATTCTTTTCAAAGTTAAAATTAGGTAATAAAATAAAAAATAGAGTAAGTACTAAATTTTATGTAATGCAAACAAAGTATCAGTGGTGGCAACATGGTACCCAAGGTGGTTCCTTCTCCCCTGCTGAGTCCATGGATTTAACATTACACAATAGTTATGAGAGTCTTTCCTCTGAAGCCCAGTCACGACTTCAAAATCTTTATTGACACAGTTTTCTAGATAGTCATACCTAATTGACTGCAGTTCCTGTTGAATTGAAACTTATTTCCCAGCCCTGGTATAGATGCTCTCTGTAGTTCCTTCCTAGTTTTTGCTTTCTAATTATTCACCGTAATTACCAAGTACCTATACTGTGCCAGGAATTGCATAATGGGAACTATACTTGAAAGAACTCATGGTTTATGATTATTTGCACCTTTTTTTTGGGCTTCTCTTACTAGTCCTACCCCTTAAAACTGTTTTTTTCTGAGTTCTGTCTGATTTTCTCTTTTTCTAACTCCACACACACACACTCCCCCTAAGCTATTCCATTCACCATCTCTATCCCAGGGAATTCCTAATTGGTGCTTCCATTCCACAGCTCTCTCAGTTTGGCATCCTTGTTTCCAACCCAACATGTCTAATAGAGAACTTATTATTTTTCCTGCTAGATGTGGCTTTTCTCTTTCGTACCCTACCCAGGTTCTATATTTGACCCAGTTATTCAAGCCAAGCCACTTTGCCCAAGCTAGCATGTCTGACTGATGCATAAGTCTGTTAATTTTACTGCTTGTTTACTTTTATTGTCATTCTCTTTTCTGCATCCCCATTGCTACTACCTACTTCAGATTTTCTCTATCTCTCACCTATAGTTTTGTAACACTCTCCTGCCTTAAGTCACGTACACTCCACTAATCTACTTTGTCACAAAAATGATTTTTCTTTAACACAAATTGTGTAATATCAATCTTTTTCTTAACATTATTCAACGACTCTCTGTTGCTTTAACTAGTGGCACATGATTAACGATATACACATGCCTAATACGCTTCAATGAGTGTACCCCAATTTTGACAAAGCTCAAAAGTATATTTTTAGGGAATGCAGCCTTCGATAATGTATAATTTCCATGGTTTTCTTGATAGTTTGGCAGTGGTGATTTACTAACAATTATGGCTTAGACTAGATAGGCTGTAGATTATGTACATTTGTTGATGAACTAGCTAAAACTCTATCCTTTATTCTTGCGCTCAAAAAAGTGTATTGGAATGAACATGAAAGTAATATTATAGAGGCAATCTTAAACAAGCATTTATTTATATTTTAAAAAGTAAATAATTTGCAAATTGCAGTACTTTGGCTTTAATTACTAACAAATCGCTTGTGATATACTTCATAAATGGCCATTTATCACCACGATTGATAAAACCTTGATGTTAGACCAAAGTCCAGACTCTTTACCATAAGATACTAGGCCCTCCATGGTTCAAGCCGGTCATTTATTTATCTATCCATCTGTTCATCTATTTGTCAAATATTTATTGAGCATCCATTATTTGCTGCGGAATTGTTTGTTAGAGCCTAGGGATCCACTATTGAACAAAACACAGGTTTTGCTCTCACAGTCAATGCCCACAGAGCTTCAGATTTCTAAGCCCTTTCTTTGACATGTACTTGTCCAATCTCCTCTTCTCTCCTCACTGTTTCCAACAAAATTGACTATTTATGGTTCCCTGATGCATTGAACTATTTCTCTTATTGGTATGTTCTCCTTCCACTGCCTGGAATGCTCTTCCTCATTTTGGCAAATTGGTGAATACTCAGCTCAGTTGTTACTCTCTATTCCCTGTTTCTGAATGGGGGCTCCACTGAAAATCAAGAGACCTTTAATAATTTCCCTCAAATGTAATTTAAATCTTTTGTTCATAAGTCTTTCAGATGTAACTCAAAAGAGTCAGCTCGTAAAATCCGAGTTAAAAGAAAACATGGGACGGGGCGTGGTGTGGTGGTGGTGTGGTGGGGGGGGGGGTGTGTATGTGACATTGACGGTTTTGGTGACCCAGTGGGGTAGCAAGAATGGGATTGGGATATTAGGGGAAATGAGTTGGAAAAACAGGAGGTTTTAAAAAACACAAGCTTGAGTATTTTATAAAATTTACTCTTCTAGAACACGTTGTTCCTTAAGATTGTGGGATAGTTTTATGCTTTCGTTGCTTTATTTATTTAAGCAGGTTTCTTTTTAGCAGCCTTTTGGTGTTCTTTTTTCCTTATACACTTGGTCAGATATATGACTGAGAATGTGGTTTTCCAGGCATTTGATTTTTAAAAATCAGCTTTATTGAGGTATAATTTGCATTCAATAAAATGTACCTATCTTAATGGTTGAATGAGTTTTGAGAAATGTACCACCCACGTAACTACCACCACAATCAAAATAGGTATTTCCCTAACTCCAGAAAGTTCCTTTGTGCCTCTTTGTAGTCAAGCTCCCTCCCACGCCTGGCCACAGGCAACCACAAATGGGCTTTTGTCACTATCGATTGGTTTGGCAGGTATTTGATTTTAATACTGTATTTCTTGTTCAAAGTCATCTCTTGTCTGTCCCCTTCCCTCTGTGGTCCTCTATAGATAGAGCTTGGAAGATGATCTCATTCTTCCTTTATCTGTCTCATTTTCTTTTCTACTCTTCCCAAACTTACTCTGCACGTCTCATTCTTCATCTTCAGATACTATTATTAATTCATTTTCTATTATGTAAGTCTACTATAGACTCTGGTCATAAGTGACTGCCCGAGGGGCTTCAGTGTCTTCCAGAGTCAAAATCTTTTTACCTTCAAATTTCAATTATGTCACTTCTTTTAATGTCCTTTTGAAGGTAGAAAAGAAACCTCCTAAATTATAATTTTGTAAACTACTTTATATTAGTCACTTTCTCCATGGCACCCATGTAATGTATATCAAACTGAGGAAAGTAAAATAAGGAGATGGCAGTTAAAGGGCTGGCCTGGTGGTGTAGTGGTTGAGTTCATGCGCTCCACTTCAGCGCCCCAGGATTCGTGAGTTGGGATCCCTGGCACAGACCTACACACCACTCATCAAGCCATGCTGTGGCAGCGTCCCACTTACAAAATACAGGAAGATTGGCACAGATGTTAGCTCAGTGAAAATCTTCCTCAGGCAAAAATAGGAAGATTGGCAACACATGTTAGCTCAGAGCCCATCTTCTTCACCAAAAAAAAAAAAATAATAATAATAAAATAAAATAAAAGATGGCAGTTAAGCTTATTTTCCAAAATTATCTATATTATAAACCCCTCTAATTTGTAATAACTAGGAACAAGAATGAATTAATATTAAAAAATATTTACATATTTGTGAGCACATTTAGGGGATTATTGGAATGAATATGTTGGTTCTTTCTTCTTACCCATTTGATATCTCAGAAAACTTTAATTTTAAAAATAGTTTTCTGTGATGGACATCACACCTGTTTTTAGTGCCATTTATTTTCCTTGCTTTGTTTATGGAAGTAGGAGGGAATTATTTAGGGGTAGTAATTTGATGCTGTCTTTGTTGGCATTTAATTGCATTTGCATGTTGAAAGATGCATAGAGCTAGGTATTTAATTAGAGGTTTTACAATGGTAAAGTATATTTGTGAACAATCTTGTGAACTTGGCACGTGCTTTCCTACTTGAATATCTTCCAAGGTGTGAACCTCTAAAATTTTCCTTTTATCTGATTTATTTAACCCTTCCATCACTCTCTGAACAGCACAGGAAATCACACCCATGGGTATTTATTCATTCTGAGTGAAAATATCTTCATCCTGCCTGAGACATTTCACGTAAGTTTCTCTGGAGCTAATTTAGGTAAATAGAAACATCTATTTAGTTGCTTCTTTAATGTCTACTTTTGGTGACATGTTTTCTCTTTTTTATTGTAGTAAAAAACACACAGAATTTACCATCTTAGCCATCTTTAAGTGTGCAGTTCAGTAGTGTTAAGTATTTTCATATTGTTGTGAAACAGATCTCTAGAACTTTTTCATTTCGTAAGTCTGAAACCCTATACCCATTAAACAACTCCCTCTCTCTCTCTGTTCCTACATCCTAGTAACCACCATTCTACTTGCTGTTTCCATGAATTTGGCTGCTTTAGACACCTCATAAAAGTGGAATCACAAAATATTTGATCATAAATGGAATCATTTAGCATGATAGCCTCAAGGTTCATTCATGTTGTAGCATGTGACAGTATTTCATACACTTTTAAGACCAAATAATATTCCAGTACTATGTTGAATAGGAGTGGCGAGACTAGGTAGTCTTGTCTTGTTCTTGATCTTAGCAGGCAAGCTTTCAACCTTTCACTGTTGAGTATTATGTCAGCTGTGGGCTTGTCAAATTTGGGGTGATCTGTTAGCTTCATGAGTTGCATGTCCAAATCTCCCTTCAGAATTGGAAAGTTCTCAGCCACTATTTCTTTAAATAAGCTTTCTGCCCTCTTCTCCGTGTCATCTCCCTCTGGGACTCCAATAATGTGTAGGTTGTGTCTCTTAAGGGTGTTCCATAGTTCATATAGGCTTTCTTCACTCTTTTTTTGCATTCTTTAAAAATTTTTGTTCCTCTGACTGGATAATTTCAAATAAACTGTATTCTACTTTACTAATTCTTTTTTTTCCTGTTTGGTTCAGTCTGATGTTGAAGATCTCTGTCACTTTCTTTAGTTTAGCCATATACTCTTTTATTCCTCCCCAATGCCCCAGTGTGTGGTTGTATACCCTAGTTGTAAGTCCTTCTAGTTCTTCTGTGTGGGTTGCCACCACAGCATGGCCACTGACAGATGGGTGGTGTGGTTTTGCGATGGAAAGGAACCAAGAGTGCTGAACTTTAACCATTAGACCATAAGAGGTGGCTCTAGCCATGTATTCTTTAACTTTAAGGATTTCTGTTTCATTTTTAATGGTTTCTGTTTCTTTATTGAACTTCTCATTTTGTTCATGCAGTGTTTTCCTAATTTCATTTAGTTTTCTATTTTTTTCTTGTAGTTCCTTGAATTTCTTTAAGAGGAGTCTTCTGAATTCTTTGTCAGACAGTTTCTCAATCTCCATTTATTTAGGGTCAGTTATTGGAGCTTTATTAGTTTCCTTTGGTGGTGTTATGTTCCTTCATTATTCATGACCCTTATGGCCTTGCATTGGTGTATGCACATTTGAGGAAGAATTCACTTTTCTGGTCCTTACAGAAGGGCTTTGGTAGGCAAAGCCCTTCACCCGTCAGCCATCTAGAGATTCTGCATGGAATGTCTGACGTTGTCTGTGAGTGGCCTTGCTGCTGGAGTCCTTGATTGGTAGATCTAGTGCCTGGGTCAGCAGGTGGGTAGGTGTGGTGCTTGGGTATGTGGGGACCAGCCTGGTGCCTCGTCTTCACAGGTAAGCCTGGGGCCTGTGTTCACTGGGGCAAGGCTGGCATTTGAGACTGCAGTGATGGGCCTGGGACCTATGTCTACATGGGTAGATCTAGATTCTGGGTCTTTAGGAGCCAACCAGGTGCTAGGGACCACTGGGGTGGGCCCATTGTCTAGGTCTGTGGAGGTCAGTCCATTACTGGCATGGGACAGAGCCTGGTGACTGGAGCTGACTTGGACAGTCCAACCACATGGTCCAGTTTGACTCTGGGGTTAGCCTGGAGCTTGAGTCCATGGGAGTAGGCCTGTAAGCCAGGGCCTAGGGGGCTGGCCTCCAGGCTGGGGCCATAGGGGCTGGACTGGTGCTGAGGAAGGCTGGGAGCCTGAGTCCATGGGAGCTGGTCTGGAGTCTATGTCCTCAGGGGACAACTTACTGCTGGAATCGCTGGGGGCCTAGGGCTGCAGGAGCTGACCTGGTGCTGGAGTGTGTTGAAAACCTGGATCTTCAGTAGTTAGTTTAATGCTGGCCTCAGTTGGAAGTCTGGGTTCGCATGTGGCAGCCTAGAGCCTGAGCTCATGGGAGCAGATTGAGAATCTGAGGCCGTAGGAGCTGCAGAAGGCCACAGAAACCACCAAAGGTCACAGGAACTGGCCAGCACTGGGCTGAGCCATAAGCCTGGGTTTGTAGGAGCCCACTGGGAGCCTGGTCTGCAGGAGCTGCCTGGGGCTGCTAGAGCCACCTGAGCCTGCTGGAGCTGCAGGTGCTGGGGTCAGTTGGGGGCCTGGGTCCACAGAGCCCATTGGGATCCTGGTGCTGGGGAAGCCATCAGAGTAGCTGCAAGAGCTGGCAGGTCCTGGGGTGAGCCAGGGGCTTGTGTTTGTGGGAGACTGCAGGGGGCCACCTAGGGCCACGGAATTGGCCTGGTGCTAAAGTGGACTGAGTCTGTGGTCTGTTGTGAAGTTCAGTGCTTACTTCACATTCCTTTTCCCACGGAGAGAGTGTCTCCTTCCATGCTGAGCTACATGGGTTTGGGGAGAGCTGATGGGGGTAATGTGAATCTACCTGTCCTACCCTCCTCAATGCATCTTTTCTTGGTTCTGTGCTTCACTCAGGTGCTGTAATCCCTCACCTGGAATTCTTGGCTGATATTTCTGCAATGTGGATGAGGTGGGACAACTGCTAGAAATTCGTATGCTGCCATTTTGCTGACACTACTCCCTCATGAAGATTTTCCCCTGTGTTTTCTTTTAGGAGTTGTATAGTTTTAGGTCTCATGGTTGGATTTTTCAACCGTTTTTGGTTAATTTTTGTATGTGGTGTGAGATAAGGATCCACTTTTATTCTTTGGCATGTAGATGTGTAGTTTTCCCAATACCATTTGTTGAAGAGACTGACCTTTCCCCACTGACTGGTCTTGGCACTCTTTTTGAAGGTTGTTTACCATATACATGAGAGTTTATTTCTGGGTTTTCTATTCCAACCCATTGGTCTATTTGTCTTTATGCTACTATCACACTGTTTTGATTATTGTAACTTTGCAACATGTTTTGAAATCAGGAAGTATGAATCCTCCAACTTTGTTCTTCTTTTTCAAAATTGTTTTGGCTATTCAGGATTCTTTGAGATTCCTTGTGAGTTCTTATATTTCTGCAAAAAAATGGGATTTTGATAGAGATTGCATTGAATTTGTAGATTGCCTTGGGTACAGTGGACATCTTAACCATATTAAGTCTTCTACTCCATGAACATGGGATGTCTTTCCATTTATTTTCTTCTTCTTTAATTTCTTCCAGCAATGTTTTGTAGCTTTCAGTGTACATGTCTTTTACCTCCTTGGTTTAGGTTTATTCCTAAGTATTTTATTTTTTTGATGCTATTGTAAATGTAATCATTTTCTTAATTCTCTTTTAGATTAGTGTGTGGAAATGCAACTGATTTTTGTCTGTTGACTTTTATCCTGTTACTTTGGTGAATTTGTTTATTCTAACAGTTTTTTTTTTTTCTGGAATCTCCAGGATTTTCTACCTACAAGATCATGTCATTTGAAAACAGAAATAATTTTACTTCTTCCTTTCTAATTTAGATGCCTTGGTGGGAATTTCCTAAAGGAAATGTACCTTTGCAGGCTGGCAACAGTATTTGGTAGAGGACAATGCTGTAGTCACATTTTTAGAATACTCTCAGGAGTGAAATGCTGCTACCTTCAGCCAGCAACAGTGTGATTAATTGGGTTAACATTTTTTGATTTGTTATCATTCTATTTGAAATCTCTGGAGAAATCATGGATTGATATATAACTACTTATTATAGTCACAATATATTGATCAGAATTAAGTTGACCCTGTTTGCTGCTGTTTCATCACAGTTCCTGTTCTGCAACAGATCGGTCAAAACAATGTAATGATGACCTCTTTCTGTCTGTATCCTTGTGATCAGCTGCACATAAACACACATCTATACACACACTGACATACACATACCTACTCTTATTATCTCTCTTCATTTCTTTCTTTGTGCCTTATCTGTTGTCTCCCAGGCGTGTCATCCACATTCATTTTTTTCTCCCTCCTTCATTCTTTTCTTTTCTTACACTTATATTTCTACCTCCTGTAGATTTTCCTACAGAGTGATGCAATGCAAGAGATGTTTATGAAGCAATTTAGACTTGCTACAAATGATGAGCTAGGAGATGCTGTAAGATGAAATACTACTTCACTTGATAACGGTGACTGAATGGTGTAATCTCTTTGGTAAATTTAGGTGCATGAGCATTCAAGGAAAAGTTGTTATTGTGCATGCTTTTTTCAAACTAAGTCACGACGAAAGAAGTGAGAGATTTTGTGGTTCTTGTGACAGTCGCAAGAAATAGACTGCATTAATCATGCTGCAGAACAAGACAATAAGAAGCAAAGGTTGAAACCTTAAACTCTTAGAGATGAGTCATAATTGTAATGGTGCTATTTGTCTTCAAACTTCTTCACAAAATGAAATACCATTCTTCCCATAGTCACAATTATATTAGTGGCTTTCAAAGATGTTGCAATTAAGGTAAAGAGGTTAAAAGGAGGCATTTCAGACCAAGGATGGGAGCTAACTTTTTGAGAATTGAAATTCCTTTGTGATTATAGAAAAAAATGTTTTCAAGTAGAAATTTGTAGCTCTGGTTCTGGTTTTGCCTCTGCCTCTTTGGCAGGTCTCTCAGCCCCTAGTGACTTACTTCCTAGCTCCCACTTTCCTTACTCTTGTGAGGGGTTAGACTAATTGATATCTAAGTTAATTTTCAATATTTAAATAGTTTGATTCAATTCTAGAATTTTCTTTCCTCTGAACATTATGCTTAGTCTCCTTAACTGGTACGTTTAATTAATGAAGTCTTTCAGTACTCATCATGCAGGCAATTTAACTTTTGAGATAAGAAAAATGTCTCAAAGATGTGGTTTTGTAATTTAGTGTCTTCTTGAGTGTTGAAAGGGTGATCCAGCAAGTTGGAGGTCATAGGAAGAGGAGAAATGACAATTAAATGCTAGCGTGTGTTAGTTTGGCAATTTCTGATCATGGAAAACATGAATGATAGGAGTCTTGTGAGAACATGTGATAGGTAGCAGACTGTCACAGGACCTTAGGAATAGGGTCCAGATAATGCTGTTGTTCTGTGAGTGACACAAATTTCATGGGTCTTTACTCTAGTCCCTTTACTGTAGTACCATTAATATGACTGTTTCTTTTTGGGTGTTAATTCCTAATTCCAAAGTGGAATTTTTGTCCATATTTTTCCTTTTTAGTTCCAGAGGGATTAAATCTGACTTGCCTAGCCAATTTTTATTTCCACCTATTGGACAGAGCTTTATGGTGGATCAAGAAGTGACCATTTCGAGATGCTCATAAAACAGCCTGAAGTTTGGGGCGATAGGTCGTGCACTCTCCCTTAGAAAGAGGTGTTAGCAGAGCAGGACCCAATGTCTAATGCAGACATATTTTGAATACTGAGTTTTAACTAGTGTAGCTTTTCAAGGATATTCTCCAAAATAAACATAATGTTTTTCTTCATGAAATGGCTAGACTTTGAATGGTTCTCTGCTACAGGTGTTGTGGTTTATATTAATGGGACACTACACTCATTTGTTGAAGAAAAAAAAACCAGTTGTATGTTATGTATAAGGTAGAGATTCAGGACTTGGAAAGCTTTTCACGCCATTTGTTCTAACTCAATGTATAAAGATATGTTATGACTTTTAATCAATTAGTATTAATCAATTCGTGTATACTCCTAGTATAGTTTAATCACTTAGTAGATACCACTTTTTACTAGTTGACAAGTTGATTTCCCTTGCTTTTCTATGAGAAAGATACTGAAGAGAGAATCGAAAAGCTAGCGAGACTAGAGAGAAGACATCACCAAGCATTTTGTACTTATTAATCCTTTAATCACACAATAACTCTAAGAGGTATTTCCTGATGAGAAAAATGAGGCCCATAGACACTAAGAAGCTTGTTTAAAGTCTTGCAGCTGGTAAAGGATAAAGCAAGAGTTTGAATTTGGGTATTTGGTGTTCAGAATCTTCACAATGCTATACATTCCCTTCTTAGTTTTTACATTTCTGTCTCTTTCCTCCTCCTTACCCTCTGCCTTGGATCTTCTGTTGGTTTTCTGTCTGCATGCAAGACACTTGCTTCCACTTCTCATGTACATTTACATTAAAGTGGAAATAGTTGTTTTGTCTGGAATACTCTTCCCTGGAAAGTCAGTTATGAGAATGGTTTCAGTTTTTACTCAGACAGACCAGGACCTAGAAGTCAGGCACACCCTTTAATTCTTGCAGATTCCAATAGCAGAGGGCTCCTGAGAAGTTCTGAGCCAAAGCTCTCAAGGCAATGGTCCTAGGCAGTGTAATGGATAGTGTGGGCTTGGAGGAACTAATGGAGGAGCAGGAAGTCTCGGGGGGCTGTTAACTTGTAAAACACCATCAGCATTGACCTGCTAAATCTTTCCTCTTTTTCTGGCCACTTATTACTATTTTGGAAACTTTTTCTGTAAAACTTCATGCAAACTGTGGTTCCTGAAGTTTATGATCCAGGTTTTCTTTATTAAGAACCCTTCATATCTTCTTTAGCCAGATTTCAGGCAGGAAGAACCTGTGATTTTTCCTTGGATTAGTGAAGAGCTTTTCTTTAACAACCTATCTCATGTCTTGCATCACTTTTTGGGGGGTATTTGTTCAAGCTGTTAGGGGTTTATTGTGACATATTACTTAAAAGACATTTTGTGTCAGGAATGTCTCTCGCTGTATACACCCTAATCTCTGGTGTGAAGGGAATACCATCATCCTTTCCTTAACCTCCATTTTTATTAGAGCTTAAAATTTTTTTTTGATATACAAGAAGCAGTATGTAATTCATGTATACAACTTGGGTTTGGAGATAAGTATACACCTGTGAAACAATCACCATAATCTATGCCAAAAGTTTATCTATCACCTCCAAAACTTTCCTTTCTCTTATTTATTATTATTTTTATTATTTTGTGATAATAACACTTAATATAAGATCTACCCTGGTAGCAAATTTTTAAGTGTACAATATAGTATTGTTAACCTATGCTGTAATTAGATCTCTAGGACTTATTTCTCATGAACTGGAACTTAATACCTTTGACTAATACTTCCCTTTTTGCCCCTCCTTCTAGCCTCTGGCAATCACCATTCTACTCTCTGATTTTATGAGTTTGACTATTTTAGATTCATCATATAAGTGGTATCATGTCGTATTTGTCCTTCTGTGTCTGACTTATTTCACTTAACGATGTCCTCCAGATTCATCCACATAGTCACAAATGACAGGATTTCATTCATTTTTAAGGCTGAATAATATTCCATGGTACATATATAAAACATTTTATTTGTCTATTCATTCGTTGATGAACATTTAGGTTGCTTCCGTGTCTTGGCTATTGTGAATAATGCTGCAGGGAACACGGCGAGGCAGATATCTCTTTGAGATCTTAATTTCAATTCCTTTGGATATGTACCCAGAAGTAGGATTGCTGTATCATAGTGGTAGCTCTATTTTTAGTTTTTTGAGGAAATTGCATACTGTTTTCCATAGTGGCTGCACCAATTTACATTTCTACAAAGTGCACAAGGGTTTCCTTTTTCTACATCCTCTCCAGCATTTGTTGCCTCTTGCTTTTTTGATAAAAGCTGTCCTAACAGGTGTGAGATGATATCTCTTTGTGGTTTTGATTTGCATTTCCCTGTTGATTAGTGATGTTGAACACCATATATCTGTTGGTGGTTTGTATGTCTTCTTTGGAAAGCTGTCTATTCAGTTTCTCTGCCCAGTATTTATTTATTTATTTATTTATTTATTTATTTATTTATTTCAGCTTTAATGAAATATAATCAACATATAGTATTGTGTAAGTTTAACGTGTACAATCTGTTGATTTGATACACTTATATATTACAAACTGATTACCACCATAGCATTGGTTAAGATCTCCCTTCTGTCACAAAATGCCATTTATTTTTTGTGGTGAGAACATTTAAGAGCTACTCTCTTAGCAACTTTCGAGTTTATAATACAGTATTATTAATCTATAATCACCATAGCATATGTTAGATCCCCAGAACTTATTCATCTTACAGCTGGAAGTTTTTACCCTTTGACTAAAATCTCTCCATTTTCTCCACTATCCAGACCTGGTAACTACTATTCTAGTGTCTGTTTGTTAATTTGGCATGTTTAGATTTCACATATAAATGAGAACATACAATATTCGTCTTTCTCTGTCTGACATTTCACTTAACGTAATGTCCTCAAGACCCATCTAGGTTGTCACAAATGGCCGGATTTCCTTCTTTCTCATGGCTGGGTAATATTCCATTATATATATATATATATGTCTCACATCTTCTTTATCCTTTGATGAACAATTTAGGTTGCTTGCAAGTCGTGGCTATTGTGAATAATGCTGCAATAAATATGGGGATGCAGATATTGCTTTGAGATCCTAGATATATACCCAGAAGTGGGATTGCTGGATCATATGGTAGTTCTATTTTTAAGTTTTTGAGGAACCTCCATACTGTTTTTCGTAGTGGCTATACCAATCTACAAGCTCACAAATAGTGCACAAGGGTTTCCTGTTCTCCACATCCTGGCCAACACTTGTTATTTCTTGTCTTTTTGATGATAGCCATTCTAATAGATATGGGGTAATATCTCATTGTGGTTTTGATTTGCATTTCCCTGATGATTAGTGATGTTGAGCACCTTTTCATGTACTTTTTGGCCATTTGTATGTCTTATTTGGAAGAATATCTATTCAATTCCTCTCCCCATTTTTCAATCAGATTGTTTATTGCTGTTGATTGTATGAGTCTTTTACATATTCTGGATGTTAACTTCCTATCAGATGTGAGATTTGCAAATATTTTCTCCTATTCCACAGGTGTACTTTGCATTTTCTTGTTGGCTGCCTTTGCTGTACAGAAGATTTCTAGTTTGATGTAGTCCCACCTGTTTATTTCTGCTTTTGTTGCCTTTGTTTTTGTGTCAAATCCAAAAAACCATTGCCACAGCTGTCAAGGAGCTTACCATCTGTTTTTTTCTAGGAGTTTCATGGTTTCGGGTCTTACATTCAAGTCTTTAACCCATTTTGAGTTGATTTTTGTATGATAAGGGTCCATTTGCATTCTTTTACATGTGGCTATTCGGTTTTCCCAGCACCATTCATTGAAGAGACTACCCTTTCTCCTATTGTATATTCTTGGCTACTTTGTTGTAAATTAATTGACCATATATGCACCATTTATTTCTAGGGTCCTTATTGATCTATGCATCTATTTTTGTACTAACATCATACTTTTTTGATTGCTATAGCTTTGTAATATAGTTTGAAGTCAAGAAGCCTATGTCTCCAGTTTTGTTCTTTCTCCGGATGGCTTGGCTATTCAGGTTCTTTTGTGGTTCTATATAAATTTTAGGATTGTTTTTTCAATTTCTCAGAAAAATGCCATGGAATTTTGATAGGGATTGCATTGAATCCATAGATAACTTTGGATAATATGGGCATTTTAACAATATTAATTCTTCTAATCCATGAGCGCAGAATCTCTTTCCTTTTATTTGTGTCTTCTTCAATGTCTTTCATCAGTGTCTTGGAGTTTTCAGTTTACAGATCTTTCACAACCTTGGTTAAATTTATTCCTAAGTATTTTATTTTTGTTGATGCTATTATAAATGGGGATGCTTTCTTTATTTCTCCTTCTGAGTATTGTTATTGTGTAGAAACACACCTGATTTTTATATATTGATTTTGTTTACTGCAACTTTACTGAATTTGTTATTAGTTCTAACTGTATTTAGTGGAGTCTTGAGAATTATATATACATACTATCATGTCATCTGCAAATAGAGACAACTTTATTTCTTCCTTTCTGATTTTGATACCTTTTATTTCTTTTTCTTCCTTAATTGCTCTGTCTAGGACTTCCAGTACCATGTTGAATAATATTGGTGAGAATGAGAGAATCCTTGTCTTTTTCCTAATGTTATAAGGAAAGTTTTCAGCTTTTCACCACTGAGTATGATGTTGGCTGTGGACTTGTCATATATGGCCTTTATTCTGTTGAGGTGCATTCCCCCTATACCAAGTTTGTTGAGAATTTTAGCATGAAAGGATGTTGAATTGTGTCAAATGATTTTTCTGCATCCATGTGATGATCACACGTTTTTTTCCCTTCATTTATTTGTTTATTTTCGGATGTACTTCATAACATTTTTCAAATTCTGTGTAGATTACATCATGTTCACCACCCGAAAACTAATTATAGTCCATCCCCTCACGTGTGAACTTAATCACCCCTTTTACCCTCCCTCTTCACCCCTTCCCCTATGGTAACCACCAATCCAATCCCCAATGCTATGTGTTTGTTTGTTGTTGTTTTTATCTTCTACTTATGAGTGAGATCATGTGGTATTTGACTTTCTCCCTCTGACTTATTTCACTCAGCATAATACCCTCAAGGTCCATCCATGCTGTCACAAATGGCTGGATTCCATAATTTCTCATGGCTGAGTAGTAGTCCATCTTGTGTAAATACCACATCTTTTTTATCCATTCATCCCTCGATGGGCACCTAGGTTGCTTCCAAGTCTTGGCTATTGCGTATAATGTTGCAGTGAACATAGGGGTTCAAGTATCTTTATGCCTTTGTGTTTTCAAGTTCTTTGGATAAATACCCAGCAGTGGGATAGCTGGATCATATGGTAGATCTAGCCTTAATTTTCTGAGGATACTCCATACTGCTTTCCATAGTGGCTGCACCAGTTTGCACTGCCACCAGCAGTGAACAAGGGTTCCTTTCTCTCCACATCCTCTCCAACACTTGTTTCCTGTCTTGTTAATTATTGCCATTCTGACCAGAGTAAGGTGATACCTCATTGTAGTTTTGATTTGCATTTCCCTGATAGCTAATGATGTTGAGCATCTTTTCATATGCCTGTTGGCCATCCGTATATCTTCTTTGGAGAAATCTCTGTTCAGATCTTTTGCCCATATTCTAATTGGATTGTTGGTTTTTTGTTGTTGAGCTGTATTAGTTCTTTGTATATATTGGAAATTAACCCCTTATCTGATATATGGTTTGCAAATATCTTCTCCCAATTTTTAGGTTGTCTTTTCGTTTTGTTGATGGTTTCCTTTGCTGTGCAGAAGCTTTTTAGTTTGATGTAGTCCCATTTGTTCATTTTTTCTTTTGTTTCCCTTGCCCGGTCAGACATGGGACTTGAAAATATGCTGCTCAGACTGATGTCAAAGAGTGTACTGCCTATGTTTTCTTCTAGAAGTCTCGTGGTTTCGGGTCTTACATTCCAGTCTTTAATCCATTGTGAGTTGATTTTTGTGCATGGTGTAAGGGAATGGTCTACTTTCATTCTTTTGCCTGTGGCTATCCAGTTTTCCTAACACCATTTATTGAAGAGACTCTCCTTTCTCCAACATATGCTCTTGGCTCCCTTGTCGAATATTACTTGTCCATAAATATGTGGGTTTACTTCTGGGCTCTCAATTCTGTTCCATTGATCTGTGTGTCTGTTTTTGTGCCAGTACCATGCTGTTTTGGTTACTATGGCTTTGTAGTATATGTTGAAATCAGGGAGTGTGATACCTCCAGCTTTGTTCTTTTTTCTCAGGAATCCTTTGGCTATTCGGGGTCTTTTTTTGTTCCATATAAATTTTAGGATTCTTTGTTCTTTCTGTGAAAAATGTTGTTGGAACTTTGATAGGGATTGTGTTGAATCTATAGATTGCTTTAGGAAGTATGGACGTTTTAACGATGTTAATTCTTCCAACCCAAGAGCATGGAATATCTTTCCATTTCTTTGTGTCTTCTTCGATTTCTTTCAACAATGTTTTATAGCTTTCGGTGTACAGATCTTTCACCTGTTTGGTTACGTTTATTCCTAGGTATTTTATTCTTTTTGTTGCAATTGTAAATGGGATTGTATTCTTAATTTCTCTTTCTGCTGCTTCATTGTTAGTGTATAGAAACGCAATCAATTTTTACACGTTGATTTTGTATCCCATGACTTGACTGTATTCCTTTATTGTTTCTGAAAGTTTTTTAGTGGAATCTTTAGGGTTTTCTAGATATAAACACATGTCATCTGCAAAGAGTGACAGTTTCACTTCTTCATTTCCAATGTGGATCCCTTTTATTTCTTTTTCTTGCCTGATTGCTCTGGCTAGGACTTCCAATACCATGTTAAATAAGAGTGGTGACAGTGGGCATCCTTGTTTGGTTGCTGTTCTTAGAGGGATAGCTTTCAGTTTTTCTCCATTGAGAATGATATTTGCTGTGGGTTTGTTATATATGGCCTTTATTATGTTGAGGTATTTTCCTTCTATACCCATTTTATTTAGAGTTTTTATCATAAATGGATGCTGTACCTTGTCAAATGCTTTCTCTGCATCTATTGAGATGAGCGTGTGATTTTTATTCTTCATTTTTTAATGTGGTGTATCACATTGATTGATTTGTGGATGTTGAACCATCCCTGCATCCCTGGAATGAAACCCACTTGATCATGATGTATGATCTTTTTAATGTATTGTTGTATTTGATTTGCTAGTATTTTGTTGAGGATTTTTGCATCGTTGTTCATCAGTGATGTTGGCCTGTAATTTTCTTTTTTTGTGTTGTCCTTGTCTGGTTTTGGTATCGGGATAATGGTGGCTTTGTAGAATGAGTTAGGAAGCCTCCCCTCCTCTTCAATTTTTTGGAAGAGTTTGAGAAGTGTAGATATTAAGTCTTCTTTGAATGTTTGGTAGAATTCACCAGGGAAGCCATCTTGTCCTAGACTTTTATTTTTTGGGAAGTTTTTGATTGGTGTTTCAATCTCCTTACTGGTGATTGGTCTATTCAAATTTTCTACTTCTTCTTGGTCCAGTTTTGGAAGGTTGTATATTTCTAAGAATCTATACATTTCTGCTAGATTATCCAATTTGTTGGTGTATAGCTTTTCATAGTATTCTCTTATCGTCTTTTGTATTTCTGAGGTGTCCATTGTAATCTCTCCTCTTTCATTTCTGATTTTATTTGTTTGAGCCTTCTCTCTTTTTTTCTTGGTGAGTCTAGCTAAGGGTTCATCAATTTTGTTTATCTTTTCAAAGAACCAGCTCTTGGTTTCATTAATTTTTTCTATTGTTTTTTTAGTCTCTATTTCATTTATTTCTGCTCTGATTTTTATTATTTCCTTCCTTCTGCTGATTTTGGGCCTTGTTTGTTGTTCCTTTTCCAGTACCTTTAGGTGCACTTTTAGATTGTCTATTTGGGATTTTTCTTCTTTGTTGAGGTAGGCCTGAATTGCTATAAACTTCCCTCTTAGAACCGCTTTTGCTGTATCCCACAGATTCTGGCATGTTGTGTTTTCATTTTCATTTGTCTCCAGGAATTTTTTGATTTCTTCTTTGATTTCTTCGTTGACCTAATAGCTGTTCGGTAGCATTTTGTTCAATCTCCACATTTTTGTGGCTTTTCTGGTTTTCTTCCTGTAGCTGATTTCTAGTTTCATACCTTTGTTGTCAGAAAAGATGCATGGTATTATTTTGATCTTCTTAAATTTATTGAGACTTATTTTGTGTCCTAATATGTGATCAATGCTGGAGAATGTTCCATGGGCATTTGAAAAGAATATGTATTCTGTGGTTTTTGGATGGAATGTTCTGTATATATCTACTAAGTCCATCTGGCCTAATGTGTCCTTTAAGGAGAGTGTTTCCTTATTGATCTTCTGATTGAATGATCTATTCACTGATGTAAGTGAAGTGTTAAAGTCCCCTACTATTATTGTGTTACTGTCTATTTCTCCTTTTATGTCTGTTAATAATTGCTTTATATATTTAGGTGCTCCCTATGTTGAGTGCATAGATACTTACAAGTGTTATATTTTCTTGTTGGATTGTTCCCTTTATCATTATGTAGCGCCCATCTTTGTCTCTTGTTATAGTTTTTATTTTAAAGTCTTTTTTGTCTGATATAAGTATTGCTACCCCTGCTTTCTTGTCTTTGCCATTTGCGTGGAATATCTTTTTCCATCCTTTCACTTTCAGTTTGTGAGTGTCTTTAGGTCTGAAGTGTGTCTCTTGTATGCAGCATATACGTGGGTCTTGTTTTTTTATCCAATTGGCCACCCTATGGCATTTGATTGGAGGATTTAGTCCATTGACATTTAAAGTAGCTATTGATAAACATGTATTTATTGCCATTTTGTCACTTTTTTTTTTCTGGGTGTTTTAGTAGTTCTTTTCTGTTCCTTTCTTTTTCTCTTGCTCTCTTCCCTTGTGGTTTGAGGCTATCTTTAGTAATTTGCTTGTTTTCTTTTGTCTTACTTTTTTTCTTACTTGTTATGGGTTTCTGATTTGTGATTACCATGAGGATCCTATTTAATATACTATGCATATAACAGTCTATATTGAGTTTATAGACTCTTTAGCTTGACCTCTTTCTAAAAGCTCTACTTTTTCACTCCCCTCCTCCCACATTTTATGTTTTTCAAATCATATATAGTCTCTTGTTTAGTGTGTGTCTGTCCATTACCCTTTTATCATTGAAATAGGTGATTTTAGTACATTTGTCTTTTAACCTTCATATTATCTTCACAGGTAGTTGATCTGTTGCCTTTACTATATTTTTACCTTACAAGTGATTTTATTGGTGGTTTTTTGTTGTTGTGGTTTTTTTTTGATAATTTTTTTTAATCTCTCTTTGTGATCATTGCTTTCCCACTTAAATAAGTCCCTTCAGCATTTCTTGCAGAACTGGTTTCTTGGTGATAAACTTCTTTGATTTTTGCTTGTCTGGGAAGCACTTTATCTCTCCTTCCATTCTGAATGACAGCCTTGATGGATAGAATATTCTTGGCTGTAGGTTTTCTCCTTTTAGCACTTTAAATACGTCATGCTATTCTCTTCTCACCTGTAGGGTCTCGGCTGAGAAGTCTGCTGATAGCCTGATGGGCTTCCCTTTATATGTAACTTGTGGCCTTTCTCTTGTTGCTTTTAGGATTCTCTCTTTGTCTTTAATTTTAGACATTTTGATTATAATATGTCATGGCGTGGGCCTCTTTGGGCTTCTCTTGTTTGGAGCTCTCTGTGCTTCCTGAACTTAGATGTCTGTTTCTTTCCTCAGGTTAGGAAAATTTTCCTCTATTATTTCTACAAATAAATTTTCTGCCCCTTTGTCTCTCTCTTCTCCTTCTGGGACACCTATAATCCAAATGTTAGCACGCTTGATATTGTCCCAGAGATCCCTTAGACTGTTCTCATTCTGTCTAATTCTTTTTTCTCTTTTCTGTTCTGCTTGGGTGATTTCCTCTAGTCTTTCGTCTAGCTTGCTGATCCATTCTTCTGCTTCCTCTATTCTGCTATTGAGTCCCTCTAGTGAATTTCTCATTTCCAGGATTGTATTCTTCATTTCTGACTGTTTTTTTTTTTTTGTCTTCCAGTTCTTTGCTGATGTGCTCACTGTGTTCATCCATTCTTCTCCCCATATCTGTGAGCATCCTCGTGATATTTTGTTTGAACTCTTTGTCAAGTAGGTCGCTGGTTTCTGTTTCATTTAGTCCTTTTTCTGGGGTTTTGTACTATTCCCTTGCTTGGAAATTATTCCTTTGCCTCCTCATTATGCCTCTTTCTCTGTGCTTATTTCTATGTATTAGGTGAGTTGACTATGTCTCCTGATCTTGGAGAAGTGGCCTTATGTATGAGATGCCTTATGAGGCCCAGCAGTGTGCTTCCCTCTTGTCACCAGTCCATAAGAACCAGGAGTGACCCCTTTGTGAGCTGCTTGTGTCCTTCTACTGTGGCAGGGTTGCTCCCACTGCAGGTACCCAGGGAGTCTAATCTTTCCTTCCCTGGCCAGCTGTTTGTAAATCCAGTTGGGGGAGCCTCAGCACTGTTTGCTACAAAGTCTATCAGCACACTCCTATTGCAGTTTTCCTCTTAATTGGGTTGGTACCCAGTGTAGCTGGTTTCTAGGCTCAGGGGTGTACATTTGTGATAGGCCTCAGGCCTAGAAGGCTGTTGTCAGTTCTCTTAGGAGTGCAGCTGAGTGGGGCTGGCACTGGGCATGGGGGCGCTCAACTGTTTTGGGCTTTGGAAGGTGGGGCTGATCCTTTTTATGGCTATTTGTGAAGCACAAGTCTTCTGGTGCTGATAAGCCTCACCCCCCACAGGACCACGTACACCGTCAACACAGTCCTGGTCGTGCACACTTCTCAACCCCCTGGAGTGTACCCCGATGCTGCATGGCAGGGGCCCCCACTTCTCCACCAATGCTCCCCACAGTTCACCTGGTCCTCACACAGGCCCTGCCCCACAGAGGCAGACACCCTTGCCTGCCTGTAGAGGATCAAAGCACCCAGTCAATGCAGGCTGAAAAGTGGCCTGAGGGCTTGCTGTTAGGTGAGGCCATTCCCAGGGGGGTTGCCTGCCCTGGCTGAACTGGATCAAATCTGTGCTCCAGTGGGCAGACCCCTGGGCTAACAGGCCAAGGGATGAATCTCAATGGCACCCACAGGGGTCTGTGTCAGCACACCTGGAGCAGTTTAGAACAATGTCCCCTACCAATGTCTCAGTCTCTGGTGAGGTTCCTCCTCTCACCAAGATGCCCCCAGAACCCACCAGGTGAGTCTCATTTCACCAAAGGACTGTCAGCCTTCTCTCTGGTGATTTTAGGTTGCTGCAGTGAGTGAGTTTGTGCGTGGGCCCTTTAAGACCCAGGTCTTTTCGGCTTTCAGCTGATAGCTTTTCTGGGGGTGTCCCTGCTGCAGTCAATAGCCAGCAAACCAGACAGTAAGTCCCCTGTCTCAGTTGGGCTGCGTCTGAAGGATGCTTATGGCAGTATCACCCCTGCTCTGGACCTCACTCCTCCAGGGAGGTCTGTGTACCTTAGGGTGGCTCTTGCCTGCCCAGCTGAGAAGCTCTGCTGCTCCCAAATGTGGCTTTTTTCCTCTCTAGCAGGAATTACTGCCTCTTCTGCCTTCGTCAGGACTGCCCCTTGTTGTGGGGGTTCTCCTTCTACAACTCCTATAATGTGAATATTGGTCTGTTTCATGGTGTCCCATAAGGCCCTTAAGTTATCTTCACTTTTTTTCATTCTGTTTTCCTTCTGCTCCTCTGATTGGATGAATTTAAGTGCCCTGTCTTTGAGTTTGTTGATCCTTTCTTCTGTTTGATCTAGTTTGCTGCTGAACCCTCTATTGAATTTTTCATTCGAGTTATTGAAGTCTTAAGCTTGATGATTTCTGTTTGACACTTTTAATATTTTCTATGTATTTGTTGAAATTCTCACTTTATTCATGCATTATTCCTCTGGCCTTGGTAAGTGTCTTTATGACCATTAGTTTGAGACTCTCTGTCAAGTAAATAACTTATCTCTATTTCATTGAGATCTGTTTCTGGGGTTTTATCTTGTTCCTTTGTTTCTTTGCTTTCCTTGACTCTCTGTTGGTTTCTGTGCTTTAAATAGCCACCTCTCCCAGTCTTGACAGAGCAGTCTCATGTAGCAGGTGAAACTTGTCAATCAGCCCTGGCTGTGCCCCTGGTTGTCTTTCAGCCCTTTGTGATTGTCCAAGCTGACTTCTTTGTTCTTAGTGGCTTCCTGTAGTTAAGGGTGTGCCAAGGCATGTCAGTGTCCCAAAGGGGAGGGTTGCAGTCATTACCTAGATGCATGTTGATTGGAAGCTGGACCCTCAGATGTCAGCTGGGAAAGTATGTAGTTAGGCCCCTTCCAGGGAGAAACTGGGAGATGGGTGTTTTTGTCTGATCCCTCTGTGCTTGCCCCAGATGTATAGCCATGGGGGAGAGTGCTTCTGTGCCCAGCAATAACTGCTTCTTTGTTTGCCTTTGCCCTGTGGGACTTGAATGCAATCCCCATTAGCTACCAGAGCCAGGCTATTCAGGGGCTCGTTCTTTGGGTGGCAGCTGCAGAAGCTGGGGTGCAGATGAGTGTGTAAGCTCCTTTCAGGAAGATATTGGCAACATGGAGTGGGCAGTGGGGCGAGGGAGGAGGAGGTGTCCACAGGCTTCCCTGGTCTCTGGAGAGGATTGCAGTCAGTGCCTAGATGAGCACTAAATTAAAGGCCTGACCCTTATCTAGCAGCTTTTAATATATGCAAATAGACTACATTCAGGGAAACACTAAGAGATGGGCATTTTTTGTCTGCTCCTTCTGTCCTGAGCCCTAGGGCGATAGCTGCAGTGAGTGCAGCGATAGTGTTGTGCGTCTTGATGCGAGCCCTGTCGCCTTTCGGAGCTCGATCTTTTGGGGATCCATCCTCTGGCAGGAATCTTAAAAGTTGGAGTACTAAATGTGTGGTCCAAACCTTTCACTCCTTAAGAAGAAGCTGAAAGTTGAGGGTCCCTTTGAGATATATACGGCACTGTGCAGGGGGTGGAATTTATGGTGAGAGTGTGTCTCAAACTTTCCTACAGGTTTCAGTGTGGGTATTCTTTGTTTGCCTGTTGTGTAGGAGTTTCTCAGCTACTTTCTGGATTTCTTTTAGACAGAGTTGCTTTGTGTGTAGTTGTTCATTTGGTGTGTCCATGGGAGGATCAGAATTGAGGAGCCTCCTATGTTGCCATCTTTAAAGACTGCTCCTTTGCTGAATTTGTAATTGTGTTATTATTATTATTTTTTGATATTGAGTTGTAGGAGTTCCTTATATATTTTAAAAGTTAACCTCTTACCAATATATCATTTGCAAATATTTTCTCCTATTCCATAGGTTGCCTTTTCATTTTGTTGTTTGTTTCCTTTGCTATGCAGAAGCTTTTTAGTTTGATGTAATCCCATTTGTCTATTTTTGCTCTTACTGCCTGTGCTTTTGGTGTCATATCATGAAATCATTGCCAAGGCCAATGTTCAGAAGCTTTTCCCATATGTTTTCTTCTAAGAGTTTTATGGTTTCATGTCTTACATTTATGTGTCTAATCCATTTTGGGTTGATTTTTGTGAGAAAAGGATCCAATTTTATTCTTTTACATGTGGATATTCAGTTTTCTCAGTACTATTTATTGAAGATGCTATATTTTCCCCGTTGGGTATTCTTGGCACTGTTGTGAAAGATCAGTTGTTTGTATATGTGTGTGTTTATTTCTGGGCTATCTTTTCTGATCTCTTGGTCTATGTGTCTGTTTTTATGCCAGTACCATACTATTTTGATTACTATTAGCTTTTTCTTATCAGTATTTATACAAGTTCCAGTTCCCCTCATCTTAAAAAAAAAGCCAACACTTTCCCTGGCTTCTAAATCCTTTTAATTATCATTTTTTCCTATTCCTGATTGTTAAGCTTTTTTAGAAGAGAAAATTGCACTTGCTTTCTCTGTCTTTATATCCTGTTTGCTCCTCACTTCTCTGTAATCTGATTGCTATCTCCACTCCACTCTGAAACTCCTCTGGCAAATTTCACTGAAGGCTTTCTATTTGTCAAATTCCTTATCAGACCTTGTTTACTCAGCTTATACCATAGACTACTCTCTCTTTGTTTTGGATGTGAGATGCTATGATATAGTTTGGCTTGTATTTTCTAGTCATCCTATTTTCATCTCCTTTGCCTATTGCTCATTCTGAGCTCAGTCATGTATTAGTGTTGCCTGGTATCTATTCTGACTACTCAATCGGGTGGTCACCAGGTTCTGCTGAGTCTACCTCTCTAATCCTTCACAAATTCATCTACTTTTCTCCATGTCAACAATGATCACTCTAGTGCAGGTTCTTCCTCCCTGACTTTGTTTACCTCTAATGATATCATAACTGCTCTCCCTACATCTGGTCTTGCCCCTTTCCAGTCTAGTTATTTTTTTAAAACAACTAGTAAAATGATATTATAAAAAGGAAAATACCACTCTTCAACTTCTGATTTAAAACTCTTCAATGACTCGCCTTGGCCTTTAGCATAGCTCTTAGCATAGGGTACAAGACCCTTCTTTATTTGCCCCCTATATACCCATCCAGACTTTTCCCTTTCCCTTTTCCCCTTTTACTTAGGGTTTCATACTCTCTCTTGCTTTTATGCCGTTGTGTATGCAGCTCCTTACATGTGCCTCCTCCCCTTCCCTTATCCCCACTCTTTTTGTTTTGCTAAGTCTACTCTTCCTTTAGAACCCAATTCTGGGATATCTCCTCCTGGAAGCTTTCTCTGTTGACAGAGTCTGGATCACAGTGTCAAGAGTCTATTACCCAGCAGGTACTTCTATGAAATACCAATCACTGTAATTATCTGCTTATTTTTTGTTTCCATTTGAAGGCAGAGAACATTTTTCCTTGACTTTGAGTCAATAGCAGCTAGCATAATGTTGGGCACATGGCAGGTGCCAAGTAAGGATTAGGTGAGATTGGTTTGCTGATCCTTCCAACACTTCAAAAGATATATCTTTTACTCTTACTATTTGGCAGAGCATTAACAAAAATAATTGTAAATATATTCCTTTTATTTTAGAGAAAGCCAAGAGGTATATTTGCAAGAAATATTTGAGACAAATGTTCATAATAATCAGATAATATTCAATGCCGTGTTGTTTTCATTTTCTTTAAATACTCAGTTTCAAATGATTATGTGTTGACTGTCCAGAATCCTTTTTTATTTAATTATCAGTGTTGTGAAAGATGAAGCATTGATGGGAATGTATGTGGTAAAGTAGTCTATAATTAAAATACTTGTAATATCTAGTGCAGTGCTGGTGAAGGGATGGGCCCAACGAAGATATCTGAGACTAGAAATTCAGATAAATTCTTAATAGATGGATATAAACATTGTGCAGTAATAGATCAAGATAAGGGCACAGTGATATCAGCAAGATCTAGAAATCAATGTCGGGGACAAAGATACTTAATTTAACCTAATTGTACATTGTATATGTTCACATCTCAAGTATCAAGACAATGTCAATGATAAGAGAGTAGAATTGAGCTAATAATTAGAATGAGGCTAGAGCAGTTTATTTGACTGTCTAACAAAGGCAAGAGTAAGCCCAAAATAGTACATGAGATTAAACACAAGTCAAGAAGTCTATAAAGGAAAAGGGAATTGAGTAAGTCAGTAGGCTGTAGCTTGTGGGTGAATGGAGCTTAGAGTATGGCACTTAGAAGAGTGTCCTGATATGAGCAGAAATCCTAGGAGGATTCAGTGATGTTGGGTCTTCAGCTTAGTGGATATAGCATGGAAACAAGGTAGGGACTTAAATGTCTACATAGGGGAAAAGGAGGTGATTATAAAGTGAATAATAGTAGTAGTCTCTAATATTTAGTTACTACCTACAATGTACCAGAGCATATGTTAAACCACAGGGTACAAGGCAAGGGATCGGTCATGATTAAAGAAAGAACTTTCTTACTGGAATGCAGGTATTAGGTTAAATAGTAAATGACTATTCCTGAGAAACCATCATTGCCATAGAAATTACAAAATGTTGCAA
This sequence comes from Equus przewalskii, assembly GCF_037783145.1. NCBI lineage: Eukaryota > Metazoa > Chordata > Mammalia > Perissodactyla > Equidae > Equus > Equus przewalskii. The sequence goes on along the minus strand of NC_091831.1, from coordinate 56,050,900 downwards.
ATCTATAACTTTCTCAAATAAATGCTTTGGAGTTTTGTCAAAATTTGGGTGTGTTCACTATAGTATGTTAGGCATGCATGACAGCTCTCCTGCATTGGCCCCTCAGATATAATCTCCCTTGCCTAATGCTTTCTGCCCTGGAAGGCTGGCCCAAATGCATGGAATCTTCACGTTCCCTTGCCTTCTGGCTTCTGGTTAAGTTCAGCCACTTGAGAGCCCAGGTTGAAAATTGGAGGAAGTGAGTAAATGAGGTTAGATTATAATTATCTTATCTCCTTGTTATGGGATTTTTAAGGGTAGACCGTCTCTTGACCAAGGTCATTGATCGTCTCAAAGTGGCTCTTTCTGTATGACTTTGTCTGGGTTCCAGTTACTCTGGAACCTCTTTGGGCCTAGGGGTGATAACCTCCACTGTTATTGGCATGTGGTTAATGCATTGTACCTTCTGTCAGTGGTTGTCAAACTTTGGTGTGCATTAGAATCACCTGGAGGAGTTGTTAAAACAGATTGCTGAGCCCCACCCCCCAGAATTTCTGATTTAGTAGGTCTTGGGTGAGGCCCCAAATTTGCTTTTCTAACAAGTTCCCAGGTGATGTTGAAGCTGCTGGTCCGGAAACCACATTGAGAGAACCAGTGCCTCATGGTTTCCTTGTACCTTATCCACAGCTTTATTAAACTGTCCCTTTATTAAATTCTTTTTTTATAATTCTAATTTGGGTGTGCCCTCTGTTTACTTATGGGACCTTGCCTAATATCTTTCCTACTATACCAAAAGTCATCCCAGAAAATAGAGCCAAAATGGAATTCTGGAATTAATTTTATCATATATTCAAGGAGTGCAGAGGAGGAAAATGGAACATGGGTAATTCATGGCATGTTAGCATTGTAATTACTCAAAGTATCACTGGTGGTTACATACGATGAAGTGTAGATGGAAGATAGACTATTGGGAGATGAAGTGACTGTGATACTTAGTTGTACGGCAATGATAACAGACAAAGTTTGTGGAGTCCTCTAGCTTCTTCTTATGGTCCTACAGAGGGTAAATAGGGAAAAAGAGTAAATAAAAACTGTGAACATATAATTAAGGACATGTGTGGACAAATAAGCCATCCTTTGCAGACTTGCGATGAAGGTGCCTCTCATCTCCTGTGTTTTAGGACAGATATGGCTGAGGAACCCCAGTCCTAAACCTAATTCTCCCTGCTCCTCTAAGAGATCTAGCTCCTCAGTGCATAAAAGTCTTTTACTTGCCTAACAAACTAATGCTGATTAACCTCAGGACCCAACTTTGCCATCTCTTATTGACTCAATATAGCCTGGATGGGGAGATACAAGGCCTACCCCAAGAGGGATAGTTTATACACTGAAAGAGCAAGACCTCACCAATCTGTATTAGCACACAGAGGGGTCTGTCAGACTAAATTCATTGACATTGGTATACTCACTTGGCATTTTGGATTTGATATGTTGGCTTACATACTTGGGAGAAGCATTAATAATCTATGAAGTATATTAATTGAAGCCTGAACTCAATGATGACCTTCAGTTAATGAGGTAAAAATATTTGGGATTACCTGACATACGTAGAAGAAGGAATTCAATGGTCTAGGGAAATGAAAATTCTAGAATGGATCAGCTAACTCCTAATCATATTCCCTGGGAAGGCCAAAGGATGTGTTTTTAATCAAAGCACTAAGAAATGCCTTGGTGAAGGGGATGACAGCATCTTTAAATAACTCTGTGGTTGATGTCCGCTGTAGGAAAGAGTTGACAGTGGATTATGCTGTAATATAATTGGGTTCACTTATTCTAATAGGATTAATGGAAATCTCAGAGTGATAGAGGCCAGCGGTGGTGGCCTTTAATAATTACAAATAAGGCATATGAAACTACCACAACAAACCACAGGGATGGGGTTTTGACTCGCAAGGACCTTTGGGACTGGTTTGCAAATTTGACTGTGTATCAGACTCACTTAGGGAGCCTTGTTAAAACCCAGGTTTCTAGGCCCGACCCTCACAATTTCTAATTTAATAGGTCTAAAGTGGAGTCTGAAACGTTTCAATTTTAATTGAGATTCTAATCAGGTAATGCTGATGCTGATGGTCTGGGGAGCACACTTTGAGAACTGCTACTCTATAAATACAATTGTGCAATTCTAAGAATAAAATACATGTGCGGCCTTCCAATGTACTGCCTGACATGTATAGGCAGAAAAATCCTGCAATGTGGCAGGTCTTGTGGGCAGAAATGAGCCACCGTAGTGTTTTTGGATATGTTCCAATTCACATCCTAGAGCCTCTCAGATGATGGAGAGACCAGGTCCCCTTATACAACAACCTTACAATGTAGCCATGGGTGTATACCATGCGTTTTAATCCAAGCCATCTTTAGACATATTCCTATGATATATTAATAGAGGAGGAAAAACCATGGTCCTGATTTATGGATGGATCTTTATGGTTTACTGAGACCAGCTATAAATGGATAGGTACTGTACTACAAACCAGTGCAGCAGTTACTTGAGAAGCCAGTGGGAAAAGGAAATCTTGACAATGTCCAGGATGCTGCAGCCTTCTGCCAGGGTGCCTGTACATTGGAGAAAGGGAAATACCCAGACCCTCTGAGGAGTTAGATTCTGGCTCTAAACTGATACTGATACCCAGATACTTTAAATACCACCATGGTACACCAGTCAGAGTAGAGATTTATTTGGATCTAGAGATAGATGGTAATGTTTTGATCCCAATGGCAGTTCCCTGTCCCTGAATATCTAATGGGAGTAGAAGTAATTAGCAACTGGAGGAATCATCACATTGGTTTCCTGACCCATCATCTAAGATGACTGCCATCTGCTGTGGCTGGCCCAATTTGTCTTGTTCTTCTTCCCATTCCATATCCCAGTTTAATCTCTGTTAATTAGCAGGACTACCCTAAGAACCCACATGTTGTCCTCTAGTAACTTAGATGGGTGTCTTCTTCATCACATTCTCCATTTCCTGCTCCCTTCAACTCAACATAGCTCCCATCTTAGTGACCAGAATGATGGCATACTGGCTGATCTAGCTGACAGTGGCACTTAGCAACTACCACTGTTGCTATAGTGACCAGCTTATACCTCTTCCTGCCCTCTAGTGCACAGTTGGGTATTGCCTCAGTTTCCTCCCTGCTCAGTTTCATTAGAGCAGAGCTGCCCTTGGGCACCAAGTCATCCTCCTCAATCATCAGCCAAGACAGTTGCTTTGTCCACCAGAGGTCAAGTCATCTCTCTGGTGCTGTAGTTCTCAGCTCCTTCCAGGGAACAGGAAGTTGATATTGCCATGGAGGAGGTGGTGGGGTATGGCCATCACTTCAATAGTTTTACTGTAAAAGGGAAATTTGAACAACCAAAAAAAAAAAAACTCTGAAATTTGAACTTTGAAACAACAACAAAAAACTTTGAAAAATAAATGTCTCCTGATCCATGGACTGAAGGCTATTATGATAAAAAGGGCCAAGGAGTAGCTCCTGGAATAGCATCCCCCATCCACCCAAGATAGTAAAACTAACACCACTTTCCTGAGGGAATTTCAGAGATTACTACCACCATAAAAGACTAAAAAAATGCAAGGGAAATTATTCATGTTTAACTTGACTCTTTGACAAGTGCAAAATCATAGGGTCAGGGAGTATGAAAGTTTACTTTTGCAAACTTACTTAGGTGGTGACGCTAATTGCACTTGTGGTTCAAATGGTGGTATCTTTATGGGAGTAAACTAGCACAGCCCTCTGGAAGTGTTTTTTTTTCCATTTCCATTGGTAAGGAAACATCAGAAGTCATGTACATTTATGTGGCAGGGACAACAGTATATGTTTACAGTTTTACCATAAGTAATATTCAACTGATCTCTGTCGTACATAATCCAGAGGGATTTGGGTTTCCTATTTATCCAACAGAACATCAAATATGTTTTTATATTGATGGTATTATGCTGACTTAACCTAATTGGTAGGAAGGAACAAGTATACTAGTCATTCTAGTAAGATATATGTATGTCAGAGTGTGGCAGACAAAGTTCAAGGGCTTCCTGCATCAGTGAAGTTTCTAGGATTACAGTGAGATTGTCAGGCTACTTCTTCTAAAGTGAGACACAAATCATTACACCTGTATTTAAACCTCACCCACCACCAAGAGTGAGGCATAATTCTTGGTGAGCCTCTTTGGATTTTGAATGCCACACGTGTTAGCTTTGGGTGGGCTGCTGCTGCCCATTTACTGGATAAAGTCTAAGGCTACCAGTTTGAGTGAAGCCAGGAGAAAAAAAGGGCTCCACAGCAGGTCTTTTCTGCAGAGCAAACTGTTTTAACTTGTGAATTTTATGCTCCAGAAGACTCAATGTATTGGAAATGTATGTGACAGAGAAATTGTTTGGAGCTTCTGGCAAACCCCAAAGGAGAATCATGGCACCGACCTCTCCTTTGTCAACTATCCATTTGAAAAACAGTTTTTCTGGATTGCTTATGGACTCTTATAGAGACTGAACTGTTTTACGACAAGGCACAAAGTTTGAACTGCTCGTCATAGACTAGGCGTTATCTGATAGAGTGAACTATAAAGTTGAATGTGCCCAGCATTCCACTATAAATCAAATGTGATGCCTCAAGAGCAGCCTGAGAAGACCCCGAAGGCACAAGTAAGCTGCCTAAGTAGATGACTCACACGTCCATGGTACATCACCCTACTACTTCTCTGCTTCTTCCTCAACCCGGACACATAGCTTCGTGGGAAGTTTTCCTATGACTGTTAATAGAGAAAGAACATATATGGTCCTGATTTATGGGTGGATTTGCATAGCATACTGAAATCAGGTATAGGGGACAGCTGCTGCACTACAACCCCATGCAGGCATGACTTTGAAAGACAGTGGGGAAGGTAAATTCTTCCAATGGACTGAGCTCTGAGCCCTGCATCTAGCCGTTAATTTTGTGTAGAAGTAGAGATATCCTAAGGTATCGATATACATTAATTCATGGGCAGTGCCTAACACATTGACTGATTTGTTAGGGACTTGGAAAGAAAAAATTGTGACGTTGGTGACAAAGAGGTCTGGAGGAGACCTCTAAGAATTGTCAGTGGAGTGTGAAGATATTCCTGTCTCACATTAATGTCTACCAAACAGTTCCACAAGGGATAAAACACTCAATTTTTAGATGACCCCTAAATGACCACTGCAGCTTGCTCAAAGAGCCCAAGTATGACATGGATATGGTAGCTGAATAGCGGTATGCAAGGCTCAGCAACATGAGTTTTTCCCTCCCCAGAGCTGATTTGGTTTCCACCAAGTGCTGAGTATCCAACTTGCCAAGATCAGGCACCAACATTGAACTCCTGCTGTGGCATCACCCTCCTGGGACCATCCAGCGACCAAGTAGTATGTGGGTGGAGGAGGCAGTGCTTTGTCCTCACAGAGAAAGACAGCAAAGTCCAAAAATTGATTTGCTTATCTTCCTACCACATATAACAAAATAATGGTTAAGGGACATTAACAGCTGTTCTAATTTGGAATTAAACTGTTATAAATCAAATCAGTACTTCTTCCCAATAAGAAGGATCACTGGGATTAATTTAGCCAGGAATGTTTTAAATCTTCTTTTTAACTCCCTATCTCAGTGACAGAACTAAGAGTCACTTTTGTATGCCTTCTTTCCTTGGTGCAAATTTCAGGTGCCTAATAAGTTTGTGTATTTGATTTGACATTATGTATAGGTTTATATCCATTCTTCTTCTTAAAAATCAAATCAGGGCCCAGCCCCGTGGCTGAGTGGTTAAAGTTCTGCACACTCCACTTTGGCAGCCTGGGTTTGCAGGTTTGGATCCTGGGCGTGAAACTACTCCACTCACCAGCCATGCTGTGGCAGTATCCCACATGCAGAAAAATAGAGGAAGATTGGTATAGATGTTAGCTCAGAGCTAGTCTTCCTCAAGCAAAAAAAGAGGCGGATTGGTAATGGATGTTAGCTTGGGTGAATATTCCTCAGCCAAGAAAAAAAAAAATCACATCAAAACATATCATTTGTAAAAATGTTGCTTGAGTTGCTAGTGTAAGTTAAAAAATTATCCAGTTAAAAGAAGAGAAATTTGGGGGCAGAAGGGAACATTATTGAGATAATTAATCTGGTGTAGTTGAATACATTTTAAGTTTGAAATTATTGGATGATAGTATGTGTATAATTACCTTGAAATTGTGCCAATAATTTGTCTTTCTCTCCACTTATATTTTGTCTCCACTGGTATATTTTTCTGAGTATGAGACCTCCTTATGTATATTTGAGTCTCTAAACACTTATTGATTTATCTTTTTCAGCAAATGTTTACTAAGTGCCCACTGAGTGCTACACATTACGCTAACGTTGGGAGAGAGTGGGTGGGGGATGAATAAGACCCCATGTTTGCTGTGTAACAGTAAAATGTTCCAAATAGAATCTATAACATTGGCTGGTGTTATATAAACTTTCAGAGGATTCTTTAGTGACTGGAGTCCATTCACCATGTTCAGGGTCAATTGGATCTAAAGCATTTAAGATGCGTAAGTTAGAAGGAGAGGAAAACTTAACATGTACATTAGTAACATGTTCCAGTCATAAATAATCTTTAGCAGTTCGAAATACTTAGAAATATGAGATAACATCTAGCACAGCAACTACATTATGTGAGAATATTTATTAAATGAAACAAAATTAATTAATTTTTGCTCTTTAATAAAAATTGACATTCACTGATGGAAACCATTTAAGCTGATGTTTATCTGTTAGCTTTATAGATTTTACCTTTCCTGGGTCTCCTTCCAACCACCTCTAAGAGGACATTTGAAGGAGTTTTTCTCAAAGTGTTACGATGGACAAATCTAATCTACTCATAAAAAAGACAGTCTACCTGATCAAGCTTAGCAACTTTATTTTAAAGAATAATTCTCTTGTATAATATCATCAAGGAAATAGGTATTTAAAAACTCCTAGCACTGCTTGTCAAGCCACATAAAATAGAGGAAGAGTGGCACAGATGTTAGCTCAGGGCCAATCTTCCTCACAAAAAAAAAGAATAAGAAAAAAAAAAGCTTGGAGATTATCGACCTATCATTTAGTATCTGAAAGAAGCTTTATGGGTGACAGAAAGAGGAACGTGGAAGAGCTCTTTCTGAAAACTTTTTTGGGGTCCAGAATTTAAGGAGGTTGTAAGGAGGTAATTTAGTGATGGGTGTCAGAGGGCAATGTGGGTCAATGCTAGTGCTTGATTCTTTTGAATTTTTGCAGTTTCCTACACTGGCTTCCATATAGTATTAGTATAGTTTTGTTGTTGTTAAAGAAAGAACAACCTTGCTGCAAGCTGGTTTGTTCCACATCTTCTATTAATAAGATTGCAATTTTACTTGTAGGGGAAAAAAATGCACAGATAGTATGCAGCACAAATCCATTGTAAATACTCTTTTTTAAGCAATCCACAAGACCTCCACTTTATAAACTGAGCAAATTCTGTTTAAATTGGTTGCTTTGGTACTTAATGAAGATTGATGTCAGGCTACTTGTTGGAATTCATATGCTGAGGGGGTTTTATTTCATTTTGAAGCAAATAAATAGAAGTTCATGCAAAGAAGTAGTCTGTACTCCTGTGATTGGGACTCCAGTGCGTATAATAGAAAGATTTCCACTGAGCCTAACTTCCTTTAAGATTATGACAACTTTTTCCAAACTGCAATCTACAGGAGAATCTGTAGACCTGTTGGATTTCAAAGCCGTTTCATAATACTGCTTCCATTTGCGCCAGAAAAAACAATTTTACAGAATAGTTGTTTATTTTGAGAGTTGGACTAGTCTATTTCAATGATCGTAAACCACTGTTCTTGACACTGATGCTTTACTTAATAGTGTTCAAATTGTGCATAGTAACAAAATGTAAAATGGTTTTAAACGGTTTTCATGAACAATGTCAATTGCAGAATAGGCTAAATTCACTTTAACTGCAAAGGCTCATATTACTATGGTGGACAAGATGCTCTACCACTCTCAGAAAAGCTGTTCTTTTCAGTGATTCGAAGCCTATTTGGTACTCCTTTAAGACTAAAACTACACCCTAATGATATAATCACGGAGAGTACTAGAGTCATTATAACCATATGTTTCTCCACAATCCTTGAAACACAATGTCAGATGTTAATGTTCTGAGTAGTTTTCTGTTTCTGAAGATCCAAGATTATATTGGACCAAGAATAGATGTTAGAAAATATATCTGTTGAGTGTTTCAAGGCTGATCACATCATCTGATTACATGTGGAGGATGCAGATTGGCCTGGGCTGTGAGCTGGGTATAAATGGCAAGAAGAAAAACCATCTGATGAATTCAAGTCATTTATGTGCTGTCAATTTGAGCTATACGTGCATAAGGGATGCATTTTATGGGGACACAGAGTTATTCCAGGAGATTGTTTTTACTATATTTATGGCATCCTATATGCAAACATATTCAGAAAATATTTGTGTGTAAGTGATGGCAAATGTGTTGACTGTTAGTCTGGAATGGGTTTGAATATCAAAAGGACAATATATATAAGAAATTTTTTCATGTGCCAGTCATCATGGAGTAAGTCAGCAGAAGCTCTGGAGTTTTGGGATCTCAAAGAAAGTGCCAAGAAATTGTGTTCAAGAGTATTTCTAGGTTTAATAAGAGATAGGGAAAGGATTTCTTTCAGCAGAGCTGTAAAATCAAACCAGAAATAATTCTCAAGTCCTTGAAATGCCTTAAGTTGAGACAACTAGTATTTTTGTATCAGTGGTAGATTAAATTCTGTTATTTTAATATTTTGTAATTAGTTTTATGTTGTAGTATTTTAAGTCAGGAGTTAATGCATGGTTAATGATACAGACATGAAAAATGTATCTTGAAGGCCTTCCCATTTCTTGAGTGTTCTTTTTCTGCTCAATACAATAGGAGAAAAATCAGATAAATTTTTTTGGTACCAATTTAAAGTTTGGTCAGAACTGAAAGACACTTGAATAATAAGTAACTTTAACTGCATTTCAGAGGGGACAGATAATAGTCACTCTTCATTAGGTGCCTACTGTATACCAGCTCTTTTGCTAAGTGCCTTACGGAAGCTGTATAATGTAATCCTCATATTATCTATGACGTATGTAACATTGTCCCATTTTGCAGATGAGGAAACTGAAGTCGAGAGAAATTAAAGGATTATCCAAATGTCACACAACTAGAAAAAGGGTAGAACTGGGATTTGAGCTCTCTGGTTCCAAAGCTCGTATTTATTCCACAGTATTGTATTTCCACAGCTGGGCATTAAAAACGGCGTTGTTTCGCTGTGGGTTGAATATAGCTCTCATGAGAGATCAGCTTGTTCCTGTGCGGGTATGAGAGTCACTGAGGTTTACTTGCTGGTTTCTTTCAATTGACTCAAGGGCTGAGTCTCTCGGAGAAGGGAAATGTCTTCATTTACTACTTGGAATAATAAATGTGTGCCACACTTGCAGAAACATATTGTCTCTGCTAGGAACCAGCATATGCATTTGATGCAGAATGAAAATATGCCCTTTGTTTGGCCCAGCCCATTAATTTTAAAGTGCCTAGAGCCCAAAGCAGCCCCAAACAGCTGGAATACTACCTGCTAGTCCAAAATAGACACTAAAATCCTCTCCCTATTTGTAAAAAGTAAAACTGTACCTCTTTTCTTAACAAGCTTTGTCAGTATAATAGGAGCTAAAATTGATGGCCTGGTGTTCTTTCTCATTTTGCATTGAGTTCTGCATTGTATTGCTGTTATGATGAAACCTGGAGTATTCACAAAAAGAAATGTATTTCCTGCTTGTAGGAAACCTTGTAAAAAACAGACAATTTTATAAAGACATATTCTTAGGCCACACATATTTAATTTTAAATAATTGAGTTAATACAAACATATTTTTATGTTATATAGAGTGGTTTTTCTCTTTGCCTGTCTCATCCCTTCTTTCTTTACGAAACAAGTTTTACTTAAAAAAATTATTAAAATTCATTAGACTATCTCCTTTGGCTATTTCACTTTTAATGCCTATTTGAGAATTTATTCATTTATGCAGTGTGAAGTTGTACAAAGAGCAGTAGACTGGATATCATTGTAATAATGTCCGACCCACAGATTTATTTTGTGAGAGGAAGTGTCTAGCTCAGTGCCTCAAAGATCGTAGGCCCTTCTTAGATGCCCACTGATTTTTTTTTACGTCTCTGTTAGCTGAATTCCCTTGGGCAATTCTCTAGGACTCATTTTCCTTATCTTAAAAATGTGACGCTTAAAGATGATTTCTAAGGGCCTTTAGCTAGCTCTCCAATGCCATAATTTCTAGATAGACATGTAACATCTGCCGCAATAAGGCTAGATGCATCTTTGGTATCCCATTAAACTGTCATGCTTATTCCCACCTCTAGTCCTGTGATCATTCTGTTTTTCCCATCAGGAGTGCTTTGTCTCCTCACTATCCATCCAAAATCATCCAGTCAGTGTTTATTCGCTACTGTCTTCATTGAACACTTACTGTGCACGTGGTTAAAGGGATGAGTAAAGGGATAAACCTTTAAATTACGATGATCCTTCAAAGCCTTTTAAACCTTCCTTCTTACATTAATTCTTTCCAAAAAATTATAGCCCATTTAGATCTCTATGCTTTCTCATTTCTTATATTTATTGTATTTATCATTCATATATTTTTGGTAACTATCTTTTATTTTTTGACAATAAAATTACATCTTACCTCATCAACTAACTTGTAAAATCTTCCGTGGCCGTGTGGTTAAGTTCACGCGCTCCGCTGCAGGTGGCCCAGTGTTTTGTTGGTTCGAATCCTGGGCGCGGACATGGCACTGCTCATCAAACCATGCTGAGGCAGCATCCCACATGCCACAACTAGAAGGACCCACAAGGAAGAATATACAACTATGTACTGGGGGGCTTTGGGGAGAAAAAGGAAAAAATAAAATCTTTAAAAAAAAAAATCTTCCAGAGTAGATGTCATGACATATAATTCTTTTTTATTTTTCTTGACATAAGGTATAATTTTTCTTTAAGGGTTTATAGGTTAGAAGGTATATATGCTACAAATAATATGGTAGTTTGAATAAATAAAGTCCTGAACTAGCATAACAGGAGTATAAATTAAGTGGAAAAAGGGAATTCAAAAGGCACTGCAGGTGTTTTGCTAATTTTCAGTTTGCTTGGCTAGTTTGCATGTAGACGGTTTGTAGACAGGCCTTTGACATACATAAGATCTGAAAATAAAGTAATGAGGTTGATATTTTTAATACTCACTTTAGAACTTGTTAAGCCAGATGTGTCCACCGAGAATGCTATAAACTTAATCCAATGTTATCACATTTTGAGGAAGTTACTTTTTTGGCATGAGCTTTTTGTAGTTAGATTATCATTCAAACACAAATATTGCTCTGATTACTTCATAGACACCACTTGGTTTAGATTAAAAATGATTATACATTAAGCCTGATCAAATACCTTTTTTTTTTTAAAGATTTTATTTTATTTCCTTTTTCTCCCCAAAGTCCCCCCCCCCCCCCCCGTACATGGTTGTATATTCTTCGTTGTGGGTCCTTCTAGTTGTGGCATGTGGGACGCTGCCTCAGTGTGGTCTGACGAGCAGTGCCATGTCCGCGCCCAGGATTCGAACCAGCCAAACACTGGGCCGCCTGCAGCGGAGTGCGTGAACTTAACCACTCAGCCACGGGGCCAGCCCCTGATCAAATACCTTTTTAATTAGACTTTGTTCAATTAAATTTCTCCCCTAAAATGCTGACTGGCCATTATTAAAACATTCAAAAAAAAATTTTTTTTACTTACTTCCTGCTAAGTAAAATTAAAAAATTCAAAATAAGTTTAAGTATGTCAACTACCATAGAATAAATGATAATTATTCCTAAGATGGTGATTTTCAACAAAATAATGATACTGGCTCAAAACAAGTTTTACATAAGGGAGGACTGTATTGTAACTTTGAATGACCTCTGATTAACTAACCCAGCTGGATATACACCCTCCAAGAGATATAAATGCTCTGTAGATTTTATGGCCCCTCCCAGTCACGCTAAGACTATAACTTTGTTCTTCTGAGTTCCCTAGGAAGTGATGACCCCCAGACAGAGATTCTGTGCTGATATCCATGACAATGGAAAGATCTTGTGTGGTGACTCCTAGTCTGTAACACCAGAGGGTCAGCATTCCTAACCCCTCCCCTATAACCCACTGGCCTATATAAGTACATGATTCTGTGCCCCTCTTAAGGTGGTTCTTTTGGACATTAGTCTCCTATCTTGCACCCTGCTGCCAAGCTGTGATAAAAACCTTTTCTCACCTACCACCTTGCCTCTCAACTATTGGCTTGTCTTGCAAGGAGTAGAAGAACCTCCTTTTTGGTGGTAACAGTAATATTAATTTGGCTGCATGGATTCTGCTGTCTTCATTGAAATTCAATTATTTTAAAGATACTTCTTTGTTCTCCATTAAATCAATTCACTACTAAATGTAATTCAAAAACATAGCCTCAGGGGAAACACTTCTGAAATGGCAGAATGAGGATCTCAGAAAATCTACTCCTTCATAAAAGCAATGGGAACACTGGAAAACATGTTGAAAATCAACTTTTTCAGAACTCTGGAAATTAACCAAAGGCTTACAACAAGAAAAATGGCTGGATCTCACTAAGAACAATGATTTTTTGTGGTATTTTAACTTGCCCTCTTTCTAGTTCCCTTTCCCCAGATTCACAGTAGCCTTAAAAGTCAGTTGTCACACAACCAAGATAGCTGTGAAGCCAGGAGTTTAGCAGGCACCAGAGGGGGCAGAATGGGTTTGGAGCTGCCCCAAAAGCTCCATTCCCCTGAGATAATTGTCACTATTTGACCTGTCTGACAGCTCCTTGGAAAGCCCCATTCACAGGGCTTTTCTTTATTTGATCTGACTTAGAGCTGCTCAGTGGAAAAGAACCAACTCCAGAGGGTTTATTGAAAATGATCATCAGCAACTGTTTAACATCATAGGTGCTTGAAGCTGTGATACTAATTGGAGAAACAAGAAGTTGACCCAAGGTCTTAAAAGAAAAATCTGGAGAATGAGATGTTTTTAGGGCATTTTGAAAAGCTCTGATTATTTCTGGGGATCTAAAAGTCCAAACACACAGGTAGGGCTGTGAGCATGCCCAGGAAAGGCCTGAGAAGGCCCTAATCTCTCACCTTTGGCCCATCTTGATGCTTTGTGTAAGCAGGAAGTGAAGGATAAAACAGAGTTTTAAAATACCAGACATTGAAAGTATAACCCAACACATACACACACACACATATACTCTTTCTCTGTCAACAAAGGGAAGACTTATTGCTTTGAGGAATTTAAGGAAATCTTTGTCCAAATACTAGCTCAACACTAACTGAGCATAGTCTCAGTGACTGTATATAAGAAGACAGGCTTTACGTAATTAGTTCAGAAAAGTCATTAAAACAAAGAGTAGCAGCAGCAGTAGCAACAAAAACAACAACAAAAAACCCTAGGAGGTGGGGTGAGTTGCTCTCCAGAGGTGCCACATTATATTAATCAAAATGTCCAGTTTTCAACAAATAATTATGACACATGTAAAGAACCAATAAAGAATGGATCCATATATTGGGGAAAAAAAGCAGTCAATAGAAACAGTCCACGAGGAAGGCCAGAGCTGGACTTATTAGATGAAGACTTTAAATAAGCTAATTTAAAGATGTTCTAAGAACTAAAGGAAGCTATATCTAAAAACTAAAGGAAATTATGAGAAAAATGTCTTGCTAAATAGAGATTATAAATAAAGAGATAGAAATTATAAAAAAAACAACCAAACGAGTTAAAAAGTACAATAATTGAATGAAAAATTCATTTGAGGGGTTTAAGAGATGTGAACTGGCAGAAGAATGAATCAGCAAACTTGAGATAGGTCAATTGAGATTATTCAGTCTGAGAAACAGAAAGAAAAAATATCAAGAAAAATGAACAGAGCCTCAGAGACCTGTGGGACCCCACTAACTATACTAACATATGGATAATGCAAGTCCTATAAAGAGAGAAAAGAAAATGGCAGAGATAATTTAAAGAAAGCTTTCCAAAATTGATGGAAAACATTAATCTACACAGCCAAGAATATCAGCTCCAAGTACGGTAAACTCAAAGAGATCTACACCTGGACACATCATAGTCAAGCTGTCAAAAGCCAAATTAAAGAGAGAATTAAAAGCAGCAAGAGGAAGATGATTCGTCATGTACTATGGGTCCTCAATAAGATTAATAGTTGACTTCTTATTAGACACCATGGAGGCCAGAAAGAAGTGAGTGACATTCGAAGTGGTGAAAGATAAAGAATGTTAACTAAGAAGTCTATATTTAGCAAAACCACCTTTCAAAAATTAAGGAGAAATTAAGATATTCCCAGAAAAAGAAAACTGAGAGAATTTGTTGCTAGCTGACTTACTCTACAACAAATACTAAAGGAAATCTTTCATGATGAAATAAAAGGACAATAAACAATAACTTGTATCCACACGAAGAAAGAGCACCAGTAAATGTAACTATGTAGGTAAATGTGAAAGAGATAGTATATAATGTATTTTTGTTAGTAATTCTTTTCTTCTCTTATCTGCTTTAAAAGACAACTGGGAAGAGTAATAATTATACAACTGTATTGATTAACTTACAATGTATAAAGATGTAATTTTTATCAAATAATGTAAGAGCTAAAACTAAGAAACTCTTAAAAGAAAACATAAGAGTAGACCTTTGTGACCTTGGGCTTAGCAATTGTTTCTTAGATATGACACTGAAGCACAGCTGATAAAAGAAAAACAATAGATAAACTGGACTCCATCAAAATTAAAAACCTTTGTGTTTCGAATGATACTACCATCAAGAAAGTAAAAACAACCACCCACAGAATGGGGGAAGATATACACGACAATGGAATTTTATCCAGCATACATAAAGAACTCTTAAAACTCTGTAATAGGTGACATCAGGAAGATAGCAGGATAGGAATTTCTAGTGCTTATTCCCTCCAAGAAATATCAATTTGAACAACTATCTGTACACAAAAATACCCTCACAAGTGCTCATGATTCCAGGTGAGGGATTACAGCATGTGGGTGGAGAATGGAAATAAGAAAGGATGCATTTAAGAGCATAGAAAAGACAGTTTTCCATTACCCACATCACCCCTCCCCAAAGCCCAGGCAGCCTGCATGGAGACACCCTTCCTGTGAAGGAGGGAGAGTGAAGTGCCCAGCTCCAAGCCAACTCATGCAGCCCCAGTGGCTCCTGTGGCCTTAGATTTCAGACCACCCCCTCCAACCCAGGCTCCAGGTAAGCTCTTGTGAACTCAGGCTTCTGGCTGGCCCTTATGCCAGGCTGGTTCCTGTGGCCTTAGGACAGCCAGCAAATAATAAGATGCATTAGTAAGTCCTTACCTAACAATAATTACTTTAAACATAAGTGGATTAAATTCTCTGATCAAAAGGCATAGAGTGGCTGCTGAATTAAGAAACAAGACCCTTGGGGCCAGCCTGGTGGCACAGCAGTTAAGTGCCCACTTTCCGCTTTGGTGGCCCAGGGTTCACCAGTTTGGATCCCGGGTGTGGACATGGCACCGCTTGGCAAAGCCATGCAGTAGTAGGCATCCCACATATAAAGCAGAGGAAGATGGGCATCGATGTTAGCTCAGGGCCAGTCTTCCTCAGCAAAAAGAGGTGAATTGGCAGCAGTTAGCTCATGGCTAATCTTCCTCAAAAAAAAATAAAAAAAAAAAGAGAGAAACAATACCCAAACTATATACTGTTTACAAGGGACTCATTTCAGCTTTAAGGACACCCATAGGCTCAAGGTGAAGGGATGGATAAAGATATTCCATGCAATGGAAAACAGAAGAGAACAGGGGTAAGCTATACTTATATATACTTATAAAAGACAAAATAGGCTTCAAGCCACAATCTGTAACAAGAGACACAGAAGGTCATTATATAATAATAAAAGAGTTAGTTCATCAGGGCATATAACAATTGTAAATATATAGGCACCCAACATGAGAACTCCTAAATATATTAAGGAAATACTAATAGAACTGAAGAGAGAAATAGACAAAAATACAATAATAGTAGGGGACTTCAGTACCCCATTTTCAACAATGAATAGATAGTCCAGACAGAAAATTAACAAGATAACATTGGGCTTGAACTTTACTTTAGACCAAATGGACCTAACAGACATATACAGAACATCCCATCCAACAGCAGGAGAATACACATTCTTCTCAAACTCATAGGTACATTTTTCAGGATAAGTCACACGTTAGGTCACAAAAAAGCCTTAGCAAATATAAGAAAGAAATCATATGAAGTATCTTTTCTGACCACATAGTATGAAACTAGAAATCAATAACAGAAGGAAAATTGGAAAATTCACAAATGTGTGGAAATTAACACACTCCTGAACAACCATGGATCAAAGAAGAAATCAAAATGGAAATAAAAGATAACACAAAACTAAAGAAAATGGAAACACAATATATCAAAACATGTGGGATGCGTTAAAAGCACTTCTAAGAGAGATATTTATAGCTATAAATGCCTACCTTAAGAAAAAAGAAAGATCTCGAACAAAGGACCTAACTTTACACATCAAGAAACTAGAAAAAGAACAAAATAAGCCCAAAGTTAGCATAAGGAAGGAAATCACAAAAATAAGAGTAGAAAAAAACAGAATAGAGACACCAAAAAACAATAGAAAAGATCTTGAAAGTAAGTTATTTTTTTTAAAAGATAAACAAAATTGACAAACGATTAGACTAACAAAGATAAAAAGAGAAAACTCAAAATCAGAAAGGAAAGAGATGTTACAACTGATACTACAGAAATAGAAAGGATCATGAGAGAGTACTATAAATAATTATACACCAACAAACTGAGTAATCTAGAAAAAATGAATAAATGCCTAGAAATATAACCTACCAAGAAATGGAAAATCTGAACAGACACAAGTAAAGTGATTGAATCAGTAATCAAAAACCTCCCCCAAAAGCAAAGCCCAGGACCAGATGGCTTCACTGGTATTTTCTACCAAACATTTAAAGAATTAACGCCAATCCTTTTCAAACACTTCCAAGAAAATTTAAGAGGAGGGAACTCTCCCAAACTCATTTTATGAGGCCCGGATTACCCTGATACCAAAGCCAGATAAGGACACTACAAGAAAAGAAAACTATAGGCCTACTTCTTGCTGAATACAAATGCAAAAAGTCTCAACAAAATACTAGCAAACCAAATTCAACAGCATGTTAAAGGATCGCACACTGTTATCTAGTGGGATTTATCCCTGGGATACAAGAATGGTTCAACATTTGCAAATGAATTAATGTAATACACCACAGTATTGGAACGAAAGACAAAAATCATGATTATCTCAACAGATGCAGAAAAATCATTTGACAAAAGTCAGCGTCTTTTCATGATAAAAACTTTCAACAAATATGGTATAGAAGGAACATATCTCAACATAATAAAAGCTATATGTGAGAAGCCCACAGCTAATATCATTCTCAACAGCGAAAGGCTGAAAATTTTCCGTGTAAAATCAGGTTCAAGCCACGAGTGCCTACTCTCACCACTCCTTTTCAACATAGTATTGGAAGTCCTAGCCAAGCAATTAGGCAAGAAAAGAAAGAAAAGGCATCCAAATGGGAAAGGAAGAGGTAAAGTTGTCTCTGTTTGCAGGTGATATGATCTTATATATAGAAAATCCTAAGGACTCCACTAAAAATCTATTTGAATCAATAAACAAATTCAGTAAAGTAGCAGGGTACACAATCAACATACAAAATTTATACATTGCATTTCTATATATGCTATCTGAAAAAGAAATAAAGAAACAACTCCATTTATAATAGCCTCAAAAACAACAAAATACTTGGGAATAAATTTAACCAAGGAGGTGAAAGATCCATATACTGAAAACTATAAGACATTGATGAAATAAATTGAAGAATACACAAATAAATGGAAATATATCTTGTGTTCATGTATCAGAAGAATTAATATTGTGAAAATGTCCACACTACCTGTATCCATCTGTGGGGTCAATACAATTGCTATAAAAATTCCAATGGAATTTTCAGAGAAATGGAAAAAATAATTCTAAAATTAGAATGGTATCTCCAAAAACCCCAGATACCCAATGCAATCCTGAGAAACAAGAACAAAGCTGGTGGTATCACACTTCCTGATTTCAAACTTTATTATAAAGCTATTGTAATCAAAACAGTATGGTACTGGCATAAAGACAAACACATAGATCAATAGAACAGAATTGAAAGCCTAGAAATAAACCATGTATATAGGGTCAACATTTGAGAAGGGAGTTAAGAATACTCAATACGGAAAAGATAATCTCTTCAATAAATGGTGTTGGGAATACTGATTATTTAAATGCAAAAGAATAACCTTGGACACCTATCTCACACCACTCACGAAAATTAACTTGAAATGGATTAAAGACTTAAGCATTAGATCTGAAACCAAAAACTCCTAGAAGAAAACATAGGGAAGAAACTCCTTGATATTGGTCTTGGCTGTGATCTTTTGGATATTACAGCAAAAGTGCAAGCAACAAAGGCGAAAATAAACAAGTGGGACTACATTAAATGAAAATCCTTATACAGCAAAGGGAGCCATCAGCAAAATGAAAAGGCAACCTATGAAATGGGAGAAAAATTTGTAAATCATCTATCTGATAAGTGGTTAATATCCAAAATCCATAAGGAACTCATACAACCCAGCAAAAAGTCAAATAATCCAATTGAAAAATGGACAGAGGACCTGAATAGATATTTTCTCAAAGAAGACACACACATGGCAGGAAGTACATGAAAAGGTGCTCAACATCACTAATCATCAGGAAAGTGCAGGTCAAAACCACAATGAGTTATGTCCTCACATGTATTAGAATGGCTGTTATCAAATAGACATGAAATAGCAAGTGTTGAGGAGTATTGGAGGAAAGAGAATGCTTGTGCACTGTTGGTGGGAATGTAAATTGGTACAACCAGTCTGAAAACATATGGAGGTTCTTCAAAAAATTAAAAATAGAACTATCATATAATCCAGCAATCTCACTTCTGGGTACATATCCCAAGGAAATGAAATTGCTATCTCAAAGAGTTAGGCGCACCTTCCTGTTCACTGCAGCCTTATTTACAACCAAAACATGGGAAAAAACCTAAGTGCCCACTGATGGATGAATGTATAAAGAAACTGTGGTATAAATATGTATACTGGAATATTATGCAGCTGCAAAAAGAAGGAAATCCTGATTTTTACAACAAAATGGTTGGACCTGAGGGCATTGTGCTAAGTGAAATGTCAGACAGATAATGAAAAATACTGTATGATCTCGTTTTATATATGGAATCTGAAAAAGCTGAACTCATAGAAACAAAGAGTAGAATCATGGTTTCCAGGGGCTGGGGGCTGGAGGAAATGAGGAGATGTTGGTCAAGAGGTACAAACTTCTAGTTATAAGATGAATAAGTTCTGGAGATCTAACGTGCTGACTATAGTTAATGATGCTGTATTTTATACTTGAAAGTTGCTAAGAGTGTAGGTCTTAAATGTTTCCAAAACACACACACACGTAAATGGTAATTAGTAATGGGATGGAGGTGTTAACTAACCTTATTGTAATCATTTCACAATATATACATGTTTCATTCATCATGTTGTATACTTTAAATTTATAAAATATATGTCAATTATATCTATAAAGCTGGGGAAAAACTGTATGATTAAACTCATTCTCTAAAGAAGAAAGACAAATAGCCAATAAGTTCATAAAAAGGTGCTCAACATCATTAGTAATTATCAAAATGCAAATCAAAACCACAATGCCATGCCACTTAACACCACTAGGATGGTTATAAGCAAAAAGACAGACAAATAACAAGTATTGGCAAGGATGTGGAAAAAACTCTCACGCATTGTCGGTGGGATTGTAACATCATGTAGCCACTTTGGAAAATAGTCAGGCAGATCCTCAAAATGTGAAACGTATGACCTGTGTGTCCCAGCAATTCTGATTCCAGATATACGCCGAAGAGAAACGAAAAAATACGCTCACACATAAACTTCTGTATGAATCTTCATAGCAGTATTATTCTCAGTAGTCAAAACGTGGAAACAGTTCAATGCCTATCAGCTGAATAATGGATAAATAATATATGGCATGTCCATAAAATACGCTATTATTTGGCAATAAAAAAGAAACGAAAAGGAAGTACTGATAACATGCTACAACATGTATGCATGCTGAAATCTTATATGAAATGGAAGAAGCCAGTCATAAAAGACCAAACATTATATAATTCCATCTCTATAAAATGTCCAGAATAGGTAAATCTGTAGAGACAGAAAGTAGATTTGTGATTGCCAGGGGTTGTGGGGAGGAGCAGATGGTGAGTGACAGCTGATGGCTACAGGGTTTCCTTGCGGGTTAATGAAAATTTTCAGAAGATAGATAGTGGTGATGGATACACAACTTTGTGAATGTACTAAAGCCCACTGAGTTGTACACTTTAAAAGGGTAAATTTATGATATGTAAGTTATGTATCAAGAAAGCTGTTATTGAAAAAACCAGCTACAGATATTTTTCCATTTTATCCTTTTTGCATTGTTAAGTGAGTCAGTAAATAAGATCTGAAACTAATTCCTGGGTATTCTCAGAAGCTTACATGATGAAACATTTTTCATAGTATCACAATATACAAATTACATCCTATATATGCCTTTATATGCATAGATACCAATATCAAGCTTATCATGCTACAACAGGTATGCATCGCATCTTTAGATAAAATATTATGTGAAATGAAATAGGTTTATCATTACCGTCCTAACTTCCCCCTTCCTCCTGTATTTTCCGTCTTAGTTCAGGGTATCACTGTCTTCCCAGACATCCAATATAGAAACCTGAAATCCCATGGAGAGTGGATGTCAAAGCCAAAAAATTTCTTCCTCCTCGATGTCTCTGTTCGACCTCCTACTCCCGTTCTCTGCCCTATTTTGGGACTTCCTCATCTCTTAGCCACATGTTGCACTTCTTCACATAATTTACTTTCTTTTTATTTCCTTTAATTCATCCTTCTCCATGAAGTCAGTCACATCACCACCTTGCTGATAAAAAAAAAGCCTTTGCCTCCCTGTTGCTTACAAAATGAAATCTCAATGTTTTAGCCTGCCATTGAATGCCACACACAACTTAGTGTTAGTCTGCCTGAATAAAGAATAAATGCCTTCTCAGTGGACAGTGGACATTGAACAAATACCCACAGGGATTCTTTCTCTGTGTTATGCAGTAGGGATGGGAAAGATGGACTTATTCACCTTCTTTCAAAACTTTCTCTAAAACACATCTTGTACTTAGGGCTCACCCGTTTGCTCTGACCAATCATTGACTCGCACGAGGAAGTATGTCCCTCTGCTGGAGCACACTGCCTTCTCCTGCCGTGCCCAGAAACACAGCTTCCTGCTAAATTTCAGTACCCATAGTATCTAACTCCTGTCTTGTCCTAAGCATTAAATGAGATAATATATCTTAAACTATTGAGTATGGAGCCTGTACTAAATGTTAGCTGCTCTTTTTTCCCTTCGTTTCCTCTCCTATTCATTCTCCTTTTCTTCTTCCTTCTCCTCTTCCTCTTCTGATTATTTAAAATTTTTTCCTACATAGTACCTGGATCAATGTTCCTTCTTTTGAGAAGCCTTTTCCTGCAAGCTGTCTCCCTTGCATCCTACCCTTGTTTGTGTTCCCATGGCCATATACCTGCATGAAAGCACTTATCATGACAGTTTGCTGTTTTTGTCAGTATCTTTGTACCTCTCTCGACAGCTAGATTTTGATTTCCTTGAACAGAGGGAAATTTTTGTATGACTGAGACTAGCAGTATCTGGCATATAGTAGGGATTTAATATATAGTTCTTAAATTTTAGTTTAAAATAATTTTGGAACAAGTTGCTTAAGGAATAGAGTGGAATTCTTTCTAATAAAAAGTATGAGTTAAAAATATTTGCTTTGCTAGTCTTACTTCCTCTTTAATTTACTTTAGATCATAATTATGTAAAAACTGTATTTGCATAATAGAGAGCACAGGTGATGTCATTAAAACAAAAGTTAGGACTTTTCCATTGCCTACAACAGTAGGCAGTTCGCTCCATATCATCATAGGGCCTAGGATAAGGTCTTGTATGTAGTGAGTAGTCGGTATTTATTTGATGGATCAATAAATGAGTGAATACACACTATTAAAATATAATCCAAAGATCTTTTCCCTGGAAATGATCATCCTTCTTATTACATTATAAGTATCCTCTAAAAAAAATAAGATAAATTGAATTTGGTTCATTTGGCTGGTGGAATATTTATATTCAGAATTAAAGAAGTGATTTGACTATATATCAATTGTTCACAATCAATCATTTAATGGTGAGTAATTGTCCTATTAGACATTTTTTCATGCTATATTACATAAATGACAGTAACAATCTATGACATTGAAGTATATTGGAAAGTAATTTTTATTCCAAATAATTTTATTATAAGGAGTCCCTACTGAATTATAAATTTTTAAAAATATCTGCAAATCGTAAAGCATTACGCATATTAGAAAAAAATTAGTCTGTGCGTAGAAGCAGTGCTACGCATTTTTTTCTGACTTACTGGCTTCTTCTTAAGCTTTGCAATCAAATAAATTTCCCTAGTCACTCAGAAGTGTAAATAAAGAGCACTCGAGGTGCTTATATATTTTACATTTAGTGAGACTGCTGCACAAGGAAAACAAAAGGACTTGCAACTGAATCAAAGTGATTAAATGTAATGAATTACATAGATTAGGCAATAAATAACCTATGGGACAGAGAGAATGCTTAAACGAACATTTTTGTTGGAGAATAAATTTTAAAAGGTTGGACAATTCTTCATTGCTGCTATTGGTCTGTTTATTCAGTTCAGTCTTGCTATTTGATTAAGATAATTTTTTGGGTTTGAAAAATATTTGACCGGCTTTCCATTTTTTCCCAAAAGTGTAAAGATGACCTAAAATCAGTAATGGAAGAAAAAATAAAGAGACAATGGTGGAGGGCGGGTAACGATGAAAGCATAAAAGGAGAAAATGTGTAAGATATATTTTTATATTAAGGCATATTATTCAATATCTTTCTTATATAATAATTGCGCAATAGTAAGATTTGAGGAACTTTTATAAAGTGAGGATAGAAATCATCTATTATTGTCAATGAATGAAATTCTCTCTGTCCCCCTCTCTTTTTCACTGTCACGTCTTTTCATTTTCTCAGTTTTCTCTCCTCCCACCTCTCCCAGTACACCTTGTAAACTCCCGGTAGGGGAAAGAGCAGTGTCAAAAACTTTGGCTTTGTGCTAGCGGTGACTGGAACTAGCTGACTGCCTTGAAGCAAGTTATTTAACCATTTAGAGTTCTTAGATGTTTAATTAGGAGGTTAGATTCAATGGTTTTATGGCTCTTGACAGGTTTAAAAGATTATTATTCTGTATGTCTGCTAATAGACTAATCTTAGTCTCCAGAAGGCTCGGTGTTGCTTAGACTCTGGGTCTAATAATTGACTCAACATATTTGGTGTGCAATATAGGTGACTGATTACTGTGACTTATTTAGTGTGGATTAGCTCTTTTAATTACTGCCTCTGAATCGAACAACTGAGGATTCAACATCTCTTTGCATTCTCCAGAAAAATTTACTCACATCTAATACACTGGTAAGAAATATTGATTTTACTGAAAATTATGTAGGAGGAGAGCTTTTACCTTGCACACTCCATAACAAGCTACTTTCAAAGTCTTTGTTAGACCTCTAGGTTCTCCAAAAATTCACTCTTTCCTGTAACACTGCCAAGGAGATTCTTCTGCTTTAGCTTCCCAGCACTGAGAAGCATTAGCTTCCCTGACTTCATCTAACTTTAGATTTCTTTTCCCCTTATTTTATGTAATAATTTTCTGTTTTCATTCAAACTGCATACAACCACCCATCATTGTGCTCAGCAAATAAATGGCCATCCTGATATACTGGGAGCCAGTCTCTTCAGAGGGCAGTGGACATTGAACAAATACCCACAGGGATTCTCATGGTAAAAACAGTCACCATGTAGAATTATGAGTTTAAGAGTTCAAGATAATTTGACATAAGGAAGCAGAGTGAATGTAGTGTCCTGGAATACCTGGATGCCTGTAACTTGGTAATATTTTTCCACAGAATTAATTTTTTTTGGAAAGAGACAAATACAATGGATGCAAAATATTATATTGTATGGTATAGTATAATTTCTTTAACAATAGCTCTGTTGTTGGATATTTAGTTTGTTTCTGGTTTTTGATATTATTGTTGATATAAGTAACCAATAATCAATCTATAGATTAAAAATGGGGTAAGTTTATTGTATGAGCTAGCCTGAGGACTGTAGCCTGGGAAAGCAACCTCCACTGGAGTGGAGGGAAGAAAGCACTCCTGAGAAAGGAGGTGTACAATGTGGTTAAACACTGTTTCAGAACATACATCAGCAGGACGGGAATACTTTTATTTTTGCTTTTACTACAGTCACAGGATGTTTTGCTGCATACTCAGCAGGTCAGTCTGACTCTGTTTCTGGAAAGGAACGTTTATCTTTAAAGAAATGCTGATAGGGAGGGAGACCTTCCTCTCTATCTCTAGAGGCAGCCATTCTTTGCTTTGGGATACTGTTGAATGTTTAAAGCAGATGTGCAGTGCATGCTTGACAGGCTGTAAGTCAGGCCATTAGGGAAAAACAAGCTCAGGCCAAATCAGTTGTAATTTCCAATCAGATGAATACGTTGTTTCAGGAGTTTCTTTTAACGGATAGACTTTCCTAGATTGCCCCATAATCCATTAAAATCAGTTGTATAATCTTGAGGATGATGCTTACAGACTTAATTTACAATTAATGACAATGAATAGAAGGTCTTGGAAGTCTCTTATTTTAGTGATATTCTTCTGAAGCCCCATTAGTGTTATCTGAACATTTTTGAAGTTCCTTGAAATATATTGCAGTTCATTTTATACAATCATCCTAAATATTTGTAATGTAAGACCCCGAAGTAATTTCCCAGCCATGCTCAGTACCATTCAGATTCTCATTAAAGTTCTGCACTAGTTTTAGGATACATAAATCAAGAAGAATATGAGGAAATGGAAAAAAACCCCAGAAGATTATTATGGAAATTAATGAAGGGCTAGAAAGCAGTATTAGTAAAGATGGGTAAAGAAGTCGTGTTGATTTAAACTGGAGGAGAGAAAGCTCGGGGACATATATGAAGTACAGAAGATATTAGAACAGTTTATAATGTGATACATGTTTCCTAATATTGTAAACACCACTGGGAAAATTCTAGTTGGTTCGACTTTTTGAACTTAGAGATAGCCATCTGAGTTTATGGATTGTCAAGATTGTTTCCCATCTCACTGATTTCTGATTCTATCTTTATCATTTGCTTCCTTCTATCCTCTTAGGGTTTACTGTTATTCTTGTTTCAGTTTCTTGAGTTGGCTGCTTGGCATATTCATTTTTAGTCATTAAAAAAAGTTTCTTACATAAATAGTTTAAGGCTCAATATTTCCCTTTAAATAATATTTAGCTGTTCCATCTAAGTTTCTCATCCACGTATTATCTAATTTACATTAGGAAGTTTTCTTTGCTCCTAACTGGAGTAAGAGTTCCACCTCCTGAGCCAGGCTGCCAAGGACCACAACTGAGCTCCGCCACTAATGTGTGTACATGCTTGTGTGTGTGTGTGTGTGTGTATGCGTAATTAACTATTTATTCTCTTTCTGTCTCAGTTTGCTCATCTGTCAAACAGGGGTGATAATAGCAGTCCCGGTCCCTCCCTTCTGTCGTTTTATGAGGATTGAACGTGCTAACGTAAAGTACTTAGAAGAGTGCCTGATATTAGCAAGAACCATATGTGTTAATTATTATTTGTTTGGAACATTTTTACTGTTTTCTTATTTAACATCATTGTGGTTAGAGAATGTGGGCCGTATAATGTTGATCCTTTGTTTTTAAAAAGATTTTACTTTTTTCAGAGCAGTTTTAGCTTTACAATGTGATTGATAGGAAGGTACAGAGATTTCTCGTATACTCCCTGCCCCCACACATGCATAGCCTCCCTCATTATCACCATCCCCACCTGAACTGTACATCTGTTACCAAGGGTGACCTTACATTGACACACCATAACCATTCAGAGTCCACAGTTTACCTTCGGGTTTACTCTTGGTCTTGTCCATTCTATGGGTTTGAACAAATGTATACTGACATATACCCATCATTATAATATCAACAGAGTATTTTCACGGCCCTAAAAATCCTCTGTGCTCTGCCTATTCATCCCTGACAACCACTAATCTTTTTATTTTCTTCGTAGTTTTGCCATTTCCAGAATATCATATAGTTGGAATCACATAGTTTGTAGCCTTTTCAGATTGGCTTCTTTCATTAGTAATAAGCATTTAAGGTTCCTCCATGTCTTTTCATGGCTTGATAGCTCTTTCTTTTTAGCATTGCATAGTATTCCATCGTCTGGATTTAGTCCGATTTATCCATTCACCTGGTGAAGGACATCTTGGTTGCTTCCAAGTTTGGGCAATTATGAAGAAAGCTGCTATAAACATCTGTGGCAGGTTTTTGTGTGGATATGATTTTTCAACTCCTTTGGGTAAATACCAAGGAGTGCGATTGCTGGATCTGCTGAATCATATGGTAAGAGCATGTTTAGTTTTGTAAGAAACACCAAACTGTCTGCCAAAGAGGCTGTACCAGTTTGCATTCCCACCAGCAGTCCATGAGAATTCCTGTTGCTGCATGTCCTCGCCAGCATTTGGTATATATTGATTCTTCATATCCGTTGAGATTTACTTTGCTTCAATGGCTTGGTGGGTGATCTGGTGTGAATGTTCCATGAGTACTTTGATAAGAATATGTCTCCTGTAATTGGATGTGGAATTCTATAATTGCTTGTTAGATAAAACCTAATCATGCATTATATCTTATATAGCATTACTGATTTTATGTCTCCTTAATTTTACTTACTTATTTATTTTTTTTGGTGAGGAAGATTGTCCCTGAGGTGCCATCTGTTGCCGATCTTCCTCTTTTTGCTTGAGGAAGATTATCCCTGAGCTCACAGCTGTGCCGATTTTCCTCTACTTTGTATGTGGGATGCCACCACAGCATGGCTCAATGAATGGTGTGTAGGTCTGCACCCTGGA
The DNA here is from genome assembly GCF_037783145.1 of Equus przewalskii. Taxonomy (NCBI): domain Eukaryota; kingdom Metazoa; phylum Chordata; class Mammalia; order Perissodactyla; family Equidae; genus Equus; species Equus przewalskii. The sequence goes on along the minus strand of NC_091831.1, from coordinate 56,023,509 downwards.
TCTGAATCCTCGAACCCTGAGCCACTGAAGTGGAGCATGCAAACATAACCACCACGCCACTGGGCCAGCCCCAATGTCTCCTTAATTTGTAATTACCAAAAGAGGTGTATTATCATCTCTCACATTGATTGTAAATTTCCCAACATTTCTTAAGTCAATTATTGTTTTAAATATTTTGTGTTTATACTGTTGAGGTCATGAAAATTGAGAATTGTAATTACTTCTTGGTAAAATTCTTTTTGTCATTGTCTGATGGCCCTCTTTAATCCTAGTAACTCTTATTTGCCTCAATGTCTTTTTCTGGTCTGACATAAAAGTGGCATTTCTTTCATTTTAATTTATTCATCATTCTATTTTTTAGTATTTACTTTGTAAGTCTTCTTCCATTTCTTTTCTTTGAATCTTTAAGTGTATATTATATTTTATAGTTTTCTCTTGTAACAGTATAAACCTGAACTAAGAAAAAAAGTTCTAAAACTCTTCCTTTTGTCTGTTCAGTTTGTTTTACTCTAATTTATGCTTACCAATATATTTAGATTTAGTTCTGTTTTCTGCTTTTAATTTACAGCTCTTTTTCTTTATTGTTATTTGTTTTATAGTAATTTATGTAAAACTTTCATACATTTAAATGTATGAATCTTAAGTGTACATTTTATGAGTTTGATGAGTGTGTAAATCTATGTAGCCCATAACCTCAGATAATTTCAAGTTCCCTTATGTCTCTTTCCAGCCAGTCTCTACCTCACTCCTCTGGAGACAACCGTTGTTCTTGATTTTTTTCCATCATGGATTAGTTTTACCTATTCATATTACTTCATATTAATGGAATCACATAATATGTTTGTTCTCTTTTGTGTTGTCTTCTTTCACTCAGCATGATGATTTTGATATTCATCTATGTTGCTGTGTATACCACTTGTTTATTTTTTATAAGAGAGTAGTATTATAACAGTTTGTTTAAACATTTTTCTATTGATTGACACCTGGGCTATTTCCAGGTTTGGGTTATTTGGAATAAAGGTGCTGTTTATATTTGTGCACAAGTCCTTCTGTGGAGCATGCTTTCCTTTCTCTTAAGTAAATACATAGGAGTGGAATTAGTTGGTCATAGGGTAGGTGTTTCTTTTGTTTTATAAGAAACTGCCAGACTTTTTCCTGAAGAAGTTGTACCATTTTACTCTCACCAACAAATGTATGAGAGTTCCAGTTACTGGAAATTTAGCCTTTGGTAGATGTGTAATGGCATCTCATGGTGGTTAAATTTGCATTTTTTTAATGACCATAATTTTGAGTATCTTTTTTTTGTTTTTATGCTGAGGAAGATTCACCCTGAGCTAGCAGCTGTTGCCAATCTTCCTCTTTTTGCTTGAAGAAGATTCACCTTGAGCTATTGTCTGCACCAGTCTTCCTCTATTTTGTACATGGGATGCCGCCACAGCATGGCCGCTGACGAGTGGTATAGGTCTGCACCCAGAAACTGAGCCTGGGCCGCCAAAGTGGAGTTTGCAGAACTTAACCACTATGCCACGGGCCCAGTCCCCTAATTTTGAGTATCTTTTCATGTGGTTATTGGCCATTTATATATCCTTCTTTGTAAGTGTCTGTTAAAATATTTTGCCAATTTTAAAATTGGGCTGTCTTCTTATTGTCAAGTTGTATTTTTTAAAAAATTTATTTTTGTCATTTCCTGCTTCCTATTGAATTGTAAGCATTTTCATATATTATCTTATTCATCTCTCACAAAAACCTGATGAAATAGGTATTATTATCCCCATTTTGGGTATGAAGAGGCTAAGGCCTATACTGGAGAAGTGACTTACCTGTAGTCTCGTAGGTAATAAATGATAGGACTCTGATAGGGGGTGTCTAGCTGCAAAACCTTATGCTCTTAACTACTACATTATGCTACAAATAATAAATGGTATAGGACTTCATGTGAGAGAGGGATCTCTGTGGGCTGGGATGGTTAAGATAATGAGTTGAAATGATGGATTTTGACGAATGATTGAGATTTAGATGGCCTTTTGTGAAGTAGTGGTGGTGTGGGGTGGGATATAGAGATTTACAAAAATACCTCCATGAAAAGGAAAGATATACACCTACAGGGAGTAATAACAAAGAGACCAGAAATTGGCGTTAAAGTTCTAAGGTTATTGAGGCCAGAAAATTTAACAAGTAATTGCTAAGATGCTTCACTGCATTACAAATTATAAGAAATAAAATTTTCTTCTCTATTCCTGAAACATTACTTTATGTCTTCCCTTGCTAAAATGACCTGGCTTCCACAACTGTGAATTAATAAAGTATTGATTTTGCTTAATACTTTTACTTGATGGGCATTTTAAAAAATTGGGGGCTACCATTCTTGAAATAAGTTGCATCGCGTTTGGAACCACTGGATATTTTAACTTGACGAATTAGGACAACTTCAGTGATGAGTTCTCTAATCACTAAGAATGGTAGAGCATTTAAGTTAGCTCAGTTCTGTGGGGCGAATTCCTGAGAGAGATTCTAGGAGAAATTCAAGGTCTGTCAGAAGTGCAGAGGAGAGAATCATATAAATGTATACAGTTCTGTGGCCTATAAACAATGTTACTTGTTTGTTTGTTAGTAATAGCCCTCTATTCCTATTTGAAAGCAGTGCAAGAATTTCTCCTTTGGTAGTTCTGCTTTGCAATTACCCATCTGGCTGATGGTTCATGCTCAGAACTAGTAAGTAGTATAACTTAAAAGAAATGTAGCTTAAATCCTGTGTATACGAATGAAACTAATTTCACACAAATTAATGTGTTCCTTTTTAAACTCTTCAACCCTTTGTGACACTTTAGGGCTTGTATTCTTTGTTAACCCGTGTCTACTTCTTCCATCGGATGCCTATGATTCTTTCCCTGGCGTTCTGCTCAATGAGTACGTATCCTGTGAGGCTACGTGTGTGCTGAGAAGACTTGAGTTCAGCTTGAGGACAATTGACAGAGAGGTGGCCTTGTTCGCTCCCAGCTTTCTGATTGAAGTGATTAGAGAAGTGTGGTATAGGGGAAGGAAGATTATCAGGCGTCAATTAGGAATAGCCCCACCCATCTCTTCTGTTTCTGGCTTACGTTGGCAAGCAGGTAAAGCTGCCTGTTCTCCTGTCACTCTGCGTGTACGCCTCTCACAGCGTTTATATAATATTGCTGTTAAAGTCCACTAGATTGTGTAATTTGGAGAATAAAGCCAAATGGTTGAATTTCTTATGATCATTGTCTTCAGGGAACTTATATTTTTGAACCAGAGCAAGGTCCTTTTGAAAATAGGTCCAAATTTTTGCATATTGTCAAATTTCTACATATGGGCCATAATACCCCATGTGGAGATTTTTCTCTGGCATTATTATCAAGGTAAAATAACTCCTTTATGAATTAGAGCCACATATGAAAACTCAAACAATGGTAGTTTTTGTGAGTAAAATCAGCAGTTAGGCACTATTGACTTTTATAGAAGTTGCAAGTAAGTAATCTGGTAGCTTACACATGAGCTAATATTCCTTTAGTGACCGCAGCTTTCTATCTCTGGAGCTCATTTCTTATATGAAGCACATTTTTCCTGCTTCTATTATTCTTTAAGAAGCTTAAGACAGCCCTTATATTAATCTTTAAATACTCTATCTCTGAAGTTTATCCAAGAACTAGAATGATGAACTTAATCTCTGCAACTTTGTAATTAGTGTATTAACTTAAGTACTATTTTTGGTATCATTGTGCTCTGCAAGTCATCTGGTTAATGTATTTCCTTTTGTAGGATGCCACCAGAGCACAGCAATTGGAACGCAAAATAAACATTAACAGACTTTTCTTTGTGCTTGCATTTGGTTATGAAGAAACTTTTTCATCTGGTATTTTTGTCCTTTTGAAAGGTGCTCCTTAGAATGAGTAGAATTAAGGATTCTGTATTTTAAAGGAGCAACATGTCAAGATGAATAGATGCGCTTATCCAAATAGATTCTCTAGAAGGATAATTTTTAATTTTTGTGGAAGTGTGCACTCAGAAAAAAGGAGAAATCAAGTTCTGTGTTTTCAGCTTTTTCTTGACAAATACTGGTGGTGTAAATTATCCAGCTGTTCTTCCTCTGTATGGATTTTGTAGGACTCAGAGCGATTTATAGGTCTAGAGTGCAGCTGCTGAGAGTCATTTATTCTCAGTTCTGTATTAAATCCATCATATACAAATATATTAGCATTCAGTACAGAGCTCAAGGGCTTAAGACGTTTTTTCCCTTCTGAGTTGCTGTGCTGCAAATGTTTGTAGGATATACCGAAACAGCATTCAATTATTAGATTGATAAGTACTTTGAGAAGGGCTGCTTTTAATATTTCCATTTAGAGTATTTGAAATCCACTCATTTATTGATACAAAAGGAACAGGCAAAATGAGTCTTGTTGTCAACATTAACAGATTGCTAATACTAACATGCTTACTTTTGACAAATTAGGACTTCAGCTTGGTCTACTCATTTGCCTCTCCTGCCATATGTCTACTATTCAGATATGTTCATGTTTCTGAAAGTAAATTAATTGCAAATATTTGGAGGAGACCCTGTTTGGAAATAAGTAAGGGAAAATTTCATATCTACTCTAGATTTTTCTTTTCTCCTTGGAGACATCTATTCCTCCTTTAGATGAGCAGGAACTATTTTGATCAATATTATAAATATAGAACTTATAAAAATCAATGTGTGTGGCTTGCTTATGATTTCTCTAAAACACCTCATGCTGTTCACAAAATATTGATGTGAATTTGGGGTGTGCACATTGCTTGAGAGTGATGATATTTCTCAAAATGCATGTCCAGATATCTATTCAGAGAATGCGATTTTCTCCTTATTATCTATTAATGTTAAATAAAACATGGCTCTTGTTTCTTCCCTTTTAATCTTTCTCATGTACATTTAGGGTAATTTTCCTTAATAATAATTCTGGACAAGTCACTTTTTTCTCAAAAACCTTTAATGACTTCAACATTACTCTTACACGAATTATAAAATGGTTAACTTGAGTCTCAAGGAGACTTATGATCGGCTCCCAGACTATTATCCCCATTTATTGTTTACTACTCCTCTTCACCCACCTTATGATCCAAACCGAATGATTGACTTGCTGCATTGACATGCACCGCACTTTCCTTCTCACGTTCTTTATTGATATTGTTATTTTACTCTCCAATAATTCTCCTGTCTCTACCTTCACACGGTCAGTTCCTGCCTATTTTCAAAGACCATCTCCTCTGAATTATAAGTAATTTTCTCTTCTCGTCCTTCATCTGCCTTCTTTATGCCCCATATGATTTTCTATTTTATTACAGCGATTGCTATGCATACATTATGTTTCCATAAGATTATAAACTCCTCAATTTTTGAGATTGAGATGTTTTAACTTTTATCCCCTACAAAGCCTAGGGCAATCTCATACATGTATATAATGTGTTTAATTTATATTTATTGTATTTAACTGGAATTTGTAGTCGTTAATAAAATATTGGTTTAACAGAAGATTAAGTATAAATGTTCAAAGTTTGTTGAAAATGGTTCTGAGATGTGCATTACCCTGTCTTAATAAGTATAGTACTGCATATTGAAAGTAATTTATTTTTGATAATGATTGATTCTTTTTTCCAGCTTTATTGAGATATAACTGACATAGAAAATCGTGTAAAGTTTAAAGTGTACAACGTGTTGATTTAATATACTTATGTATTATGAAATGGTTTACTGCCACAGTATTAGCTAACACTCATATCACATAATTACCACCTTTTTTTGGGTGAGACCGTTTAAAATCTGCTCTCTTAGCAACTGTCAGAAGAGCTGGTATGCAGGGTTTGTTTGGTTGGGAGGATGTTTAGAGAGCTTTCAAAGCTGGGTTACAGTGTTTTGACGTTTTTTTTTTAAGTGTAATAAAATCTTATTAGAGTAGTGGCTGCTTTCAAAAATTTATCCTTGCTACAGAGACATTATATCTAATTGATGTCTTCAGAACATTAGAATTGGGTTTTCCAGTCTTTCATATTTGCCTTCGTATTTAGTTATTGTGGAAATGATGAACTATGGCATCAAATAGAGGAAAGGTTACCCAATTGATGGACAATTTGGGATGTAATTTGTACTTTGTTAATAACTTACTTTTTGTCTTTTGTGGGTCAGTTTGCCAGGTGGTGAACTTCCATTTCTAAATTTCATGGATCTAGGTAGTTATGGTTTCTATGATGAGAAGATAGAAGAAAATAAACATGTAAAAGATAAAGCCATCAGGTGGAAATCTAAAATTTGCAAATTGGAGGAAGTTCCCCCAAACCAGTCATTTAATGAGTGTTCCATTCATAGCTGTTACATAGCTCATATGAACTGGGAAACACACTGAGGCTTTGGAGGCAGCGGCATGAATCTGAATCATGGTTCTCTCACTATCTTACTAGGCATGTTACTTAGCTTCTTTGAGTCTCAGTTTCCTAACCCTAAAACAGGTAAAATAGTACCTCATTGAGTTATTTAGAGGATACAGTGAGATAATGTACCTGGACCACAGCAAGCCTTTAATAGTTATTATTAGAGCTTTTTAAAACTTTAGTAGTGAATTTTGCAGAGGGACTCTGAGGCATGAAGAACACGATCTTAAGAGTCAGGCAGGCTTTAGCTGGAATCTCACTTCTGCTCCTTTCTAATAGCATGGCTTTGGGCTAGATATTGACCCTCTCTGAGCTGCTTTCCTCTTCTTAAAAATGGATTTATCTGAATCAAGTATACTAAATGAGATAAAATGTGTAAAGTCCCTATTCCATAGTAGGTCCTCACTAAACTGCAGCAATTATTAATTTTTGGTATTTCCTGAATACAAAATATTATAAAGTAATTGTTTCTATTCAATCCTAGTTCAAATGTTTGTTTTTTAAAAGAAGTTTTCTACAGATACACAGCAGTAAAAAAGCTGACATTACCAAATTGCTTTATTGTCTGACGCTTTTTTTTTTATTACAATCCAGTCCCAGTAGCTTTGTGACTTAAATGTAAATTTCATCTCATCAGCATTGCCTCATTTATTGGAGTTGAAGCTCTCCTTCCCTGGGGTGGATGTCCTTTTCTGGTCTGATTGGGTAGTTCTTCACCAGCGACAACAGAATTCTCGATCCTCTCGGCCCCGCCCGCAGTGGAAGTGTATGTAAATCCTCAGAGTCGGGGGTGTGAATCAGTTGGCATTTTATAGAATTTCACATCTGGTACTTCTTTTTTAGTCTGCATAATTCTTTCCCTGGCGTAGAGAGAAGGGGTTATGAACAGCATCCTTTCCAAGCTGAAGCAGGGAGGCTGGAGAGAGGGAGATGGAGGGCTTTCGGTAGCACTTCAAATCCTCCCTTGAGGGATTTGAGGCATTTTGGCTTTTTTATGAATAGGTGCTTGTAAAGAATGAAGGCAACCGTCTGTGCTTGTTAATATACCCCCTTGGACTTTAATGCCAAAGGGAAAAATTCGAGAGCATTCTCCAAGCCACAAATCAATGCATTACTAACCTTTTCTCCACCTCTGACTTAATATCTCTCAGAATGGTGCTGAGACACCCAGGAAAGTTGTTGAAAGTGGTGTTTGTGATGCTATAATAAAAAGACACCAGATCACAATAGTACAAGGTCCGAAATCGCTGCAATTCCATGAGGTTTTCAACTAGAGTGTTGTTTTGGGCTTTTGGGAGGTGATGAAGTGGAAGCCTGAAGCAAGAGTTCATTTGTAAAAGGAGGGTACCATGGCCTTGCAGCCATGATGGACTAGTTTGAATAAGTGCTCTAGCCGCTCCTTGTTATATCACTTTGGGTTGCTTACCATCTGGCCCTGCTAACCTGTACAGACTTAATTTTCTACAAGTGCTGTGTTGTGGCATCAAGCTCTCCCCTCTTCTCCCCACCAAGTAATTTGCTTAAGCATGTAAGATGTTAATTAGTTGAACTTGTACAGTTCTTTCTTTTTAAATATTTTCCCATGGAAGACTAATTTAAAGAATCCTGAAGTCTGTCATTTCAGAACGAGCAGTGATTACTGTGATATTGGCCTTTGCTGATTATCAGTGCTATTTTTCACTTCCTTTTTGGATTATTTTGCATTATTATCTTTAGCATTATCTCTGCTTTTGTGAGATAATTTTTTTCCTGACAAGTTTTAAATCATTTTAGGTTTATATTCTTATTTAATTTGTTCTTCCTCCTTCCTCTGTTAGGGACATTTCTTTCCCCAAGCTCCACAGGCAGCCTTTTGTGAAAGCACAGTTGGAATGCGAGCTGTTGGCTTCCTTTTTTAATCACAGTTATAGTTACTATGATTTGTGGAAATACAGAGTTCGCTGACATTTGTAGATCCCATCAACATCTTATATTCTTGATTTCCTTTGTAAAATATCCTTATAATTTAGTATTCTGTCCTGAGGTAGGCCCTATTTCCAACCAATGTAAGCTGGAGAATCTCATGGTTACCAGTTACGAACCTTCCTCTCTTCTCAAAATCAACATTACTGTCTCCAGTCAGCTGAAGAGCCAGCTATCTTCTCCTTGAATGGATGTTCTGCTATATGATTTTTGAAATTAGTCATGGAAAAGTTAAGAAAATCATCCCTTTTGATCCTGCATGTATAGCAATTTTTATAACACAGTAAACAATTAGGTTGAGTAAGTTCTCCTGTTATTTATTATGGGAATTAAATTTCTTAAATGCCAATACAATCCTCATTCTATGTGAGAATTTAGGATTTGTAATAATAATCATTGCCTTTCTCTTTTTTCTGTTTTTCCATTTATTTTTAGTCTAAAAAAGCATGAGATTATTGTCATCTTGAGTGGGATTTAGTGATTCATACTTAGATTTCTTGTCCTTAACTCAATTTTAGAGTGGTTTTTTTTTTTCTGGTAAGGCAGATTGGTCCTGAGCTAACATCTGTTGCCAATCCTCCTCTTTTTGCTTGAGGAAGATTGTCCTGAGCTAATATCTGTACCAGTCTTCTCTATTTTGTATGTGGGATGCTGCCACAGTGTGGCTTGATGAGCAGTTTTCTAGGTCCGTTCCTGAGATCTGAATGGCAAACCCCAGGCCGCTGAAGTGGAGCACACAAACTTAACTACTACGCCATGGGGCCAGCCCCTGGAACTTTTGACTAATGTAGGGACCTGGAATCGGCCACCCCAAGATATGTCTCTTTGGCATCAGGATTATTTGAGGCTGATTGCTTTTGATAAACTGGGACAGGGAAGGAGGCTCTGAGGAATGGAGCTTGCCCTTCGTTAGGACACATTTACACTTGTAAGGTAAATCTCTATCTGTAAAAAGTGCCTCTCTCTCTGTACCAGGAAGAAGAAAGGAAATGACCTTCTTTCTAGAAACTCTTAATCAATACCAAAGGCAAAGACTTAAATCTGCATTTTATTGTGCTTCTCTGGTAACCTCCTGTAACTGACTTCCCTCCCCCTCCCAACGTTGGCATTTCTTCAAGGATTAAGCATCTTTCCTTAGGCTAGGAACTGATTGCTGCGCTCACCTGTGATGGCCCAGCTCCAGACAATCGACTTGCCTCCTGCTACACCCACGGAGATAGCAGACCACTACCTGCTGTGTCCATCAAGCACTGTGCCGACAGGGCAATCTTGTGACTATTGTGGGAGGGACATTTCAATCATATGTAACACCCTGTTTGGGGGTATATAACCACTCTGTGCACCCCACTTCTTTGGTGCCCTTTCTTCCTTTGGGAAGAAAGACCCCAGGCCATGGTTCCTCATATAGCTTTGTTTAATTTTCTCTTGCTATTCTGTCTCATGTGAATTTAATTCGTTCTCTGGCCAGAAGAACCCACATTTGGGAAGAGGAAATGTCTTCCTCCCCTACACTAACAATTACATCCTTACTTTTGTTTGTTTATCTGTTAAGTACAAATAATATTACACTATACACTATTAAAATGTGTTGAGTAATATATGTAAATGAGGTAATATATGTAAAGCTTTTAGAACAGTGTCTGACACATAGGAAGTGCTACGTTAGTGTTAACTATTAGTTGATTCTTGAAAACATCCACATTTTATTCAAATAGCAGAACTCTGTGTAACTGCATATGAAAAGAAAAAAAACCATGAACTAGAGGCATATCATCGAAAATGAAGCATTTTCCTCTGATTTCTCTTTTCTGAATTATTTTTCTATTCCAATTACCCCTTGCTGACCATACTGAGTACTGTAGTTTTGAGATTTTATACTAAATAGAGACAATTAAAATATTTTGAATAAATGTAGGGATTTGAAATGACAGCCTCTTTGAGCTTTTGAGCTATAAAGATGATCTGATTCAGGGAACAGCCGTGGCTTATTTTAGATGGTTTATATTCATAAATCTGGTGATGTTATGCAATGTGGTTCCAAGCCAGAACTAATGAGAAAACATACCTCTGTCTCCTCCTTACTCTACTTTATTTTGTATTAGATAATCAGTCTTCACATTAAGATGCCTTAGTTTGTTAGTCATTGCAAAATGTCTTCCTCTTGGCACCTGCAGTATTTATATTTCTGGCGTACCATTTTCCAAATGTTGTTTTTGAAGACCATTCACGTATTTTTCAAGTTTCATGGTTAATTCTAAGACCTTTTAACTCCTTGAACTCAGTTAACTTGTAGCCAATGTTCTTAGCATTTCTGTCCCTCTTGATTTTAAAGCTTGGTCTTGCATTAAGTTTGGGGAGATTTTGAATACCTTCTGTGTGCCTTTTGTAGTCTCCTCATTCACTCGCATCTGTTTGCCAGTGTGAGCTAAGTTTGCACACATAAGGAATCAGGTTGTCAGGGTCGGCCCTAGGCTAATCTGGGAGCACAGGAAGCCCCCCCTGCTTATTAAAAGTCTTTCTCCAAACTGACTTATAGGCAGACTAACCATATGAATGATCACTGACCCTCTTCTATATCAGAGCACTTGACGCTTTAAACTTCTTTTTGTCAAAGAAATGGCTTTATCAAGGGCAATTACATAACAATCAAGAGCAAATACATATTGTGATTCAATGTTATACATACCTGCAACATTGAATTTGAAAGATAACATGATGGGGAGGGCACTTCTTGCCCGATTAAGACTGAAATTCTAGGTCCTAGATGGGAGAGATATTTTGGAGTGAGGGGACTTTCTGGGCTTTGTCAAAGCACAGCTACCACTTTTTCTGTGTTTAAGGTAGTCCCTAAAATTATTTTGTGGAGAAAGTATTTTATATTTTTTGCCAAATTTCTCTATTAGGACTACTTACAAAGGGAAAGCTAATTAGAAAAGAGCAGCAAATGCCATAGTGTGTTTTGAGTCCTGTCCATACTCAGGTTTCTGTTCTGCTCTCTGGTTGCTTTAGATCTTCTTCCAAATGTGGCATCTCCTGCTCATCAGGAGTCTGCGTTCCCTAGAACTTAGGGTCCTGGCGCACCCTTTACTTTTCCATCACCACCCTGAGTGAGACACACATAACCTCTGTGGTCCTGCTCCCTCCTGATCATGGTTCTTTTTTAGGAAGTGACCCTCGTTATTGGGTTCATTTGTTATTTAGCACAATGTTAAAGTATATAAAATATGCTTAGCAAATACATGTTGTTTGATTACTCCTTTAGGGGTACTGGCATCTAATAAAGGACCACTGAAGACATTATGCTTTACTCCAAAGTAATGAATTTATAATGGTGGAACTGCTACACTAGCAGAGTAGGGGAGGAGGCGTGTTTGGAAAGGTGGCCTTTCCAACACCCTTCCAATCACACTTTGTAGGAAACTGCCTGTGCTACCGATGAAGCTACCCCACTTGAGTGATCGTAGGAAAGAGGCAAAATCAGAGAGCAAGGTCACCTAGCATCCCGTGGCTGAGAAGCTGAGAATATGTTTGCTAATTTGGCAAAAACATAGAGGGTCATGAGTGACAAATAAAAATGGCAAGTAATAGGATATATTGGAGTATACGAGGAAGCCATTTGGTATAAACCTAATTCGGCCTGACTTTGTTTTTTCCAAAAGGGCCTGACTGTGGCTGTTGAGCACTCATTGTATATCTGCTTAGACATTTCCTATGGCCAGAACAAAGGCCCTTGAGATAAAGGTGCAACTTCCCCCCACATTGGCATTTCCTTAGGGATAAGCATCTTTCGTTAGGCTAGGAACTGATTGCTGCACTCACCTTTCACCACCCAGCTCACCTGTGACCACCCAGCTGGAGACAACAGACTGCCACCCTGCTGTGTTCACTGAGACAGCAGACCTACCTGCTGTTTCCATCAATCACTGTGCAGACAGAGCAGTCTCGCAACTATTGTAAAAGGGACATTTCAATCCTATGTGAAACATCCTCTCTGGGGGTATATAACCACTCTGTGCACCCCACTTCTTTGGTGCCCTTTCTTCCTTTGCGAAGAAAGGCCCCGGGCCATGGTCCTCAGCTTTCAACTCAGAATAAACTCACCCAAATTTTCATTTATAGATTGGTTATGTATTATTTTCTTCAACATGAGAGTTGGAAGTGAGGAAGTTGTAACATGGAGTAGTGTAAAAATAGTCATGAAGTAGGGAGCAGGTAGCAATCTTGGGGCTATGTACATATACTTTACAGTTTAAGTACTTTTACATATGTATTATCTGATTATACCCTTTCCAAACCCTCCCTTATGATAAGGATTATTCCTGCTTTGTCAAGTGATCTAAGCCTCTGGGATGAATGATTTGTTCAAGGTCTTGCTGTCTTGCTGGGAAGCAGTTGAGGCAAGATTGTATCCAGATCTTTTAATTCTAAACACTTTTATTCATTATTTGTTTTTGCATAATATACTCTTAGGGTTGAGGTTGAGATTTGAGGTTTCAGATTTATGCTTGAGTCCTCAGGCTGATAAAGAAGGTGTTGTAAAGATATGTCACCAAGCTTTTTTTTTTTGAGGAAGATTAGCCCTGAGCTAACATCTGCCAATCCTTCTCTTTTTGCTGAGGAAGACTGATCCTGAGCTAACATCCATGCCCATCTTCCTCTATCTTATGTGGGACACCTGCCACAGCATGGCTTAACAAGCGGTGTGTAGGTCCGTACCCGGGATCCGAACCGGTGAACCCCGGGCCGCCAAAGCAGAACATGTGCACTTAACCGCTGCACACCTGGGCCAGCCCCTGTCACCAATCTTTATGGGTAAAAACGTGAAGAGACAACCAAGAGACACACTGAAGACTGAATATGTTAGGTTTCATTCTGTGGGATGTTTAGGTTCTGTAGAATGGGAACTTGGGTTATAGTAGTAGTATGTAGCTGAAAGCTAAAAAACTGAACATTTTAAGTATGTTTTGGAGAGTATTCTTGACAGAATAGTTGAACACCTCTTGTCCAAAAACAATACTTGGCCTAAAAGAGAACATATTTAAGGCCATATTGATGCAATGAATGCTTAAATGTTTTCTACTGAAAAACTGACTGATTTTTAAGGACCATTCAGCAATGGGGCTTTGATTTTCATGAAAAGGGATATAATAAACTGGATATCATTTAAGATTTAAAAAATTGCAGGATAACAAAAATGCCATGAAAGATTGCTAAGTATTCACTGTTGGAAACCTAGGTGTGGTTAGTTCATGAAAATTTGGGCATTTTGAAAAATACGTTCAGAAATAATCGTTGTTGAAATGAGTGATGAAACCCTGAGTTTTGAAGAGCGATTGCATTTATGGAGGGAAAAGGGCTTATCCTTGTTAATCTCTGTATCTCAGCTTCCTGTCAGTTGTGTGACACACAGCAGGCCCTTAATACATATTGAGGGAATGAATGACTTCATGAGTTCTTGGGCATTTGATTCAGTTTTGTTAAACTTTGTGATGATGTAAGTGGAGTCTGAAAAGTTATTACTTTTCAGGTCCTGAAAGTCATACCTGAACATTTCTTCTTCTCTCTTTCAGAAAAGCTCTGGAGAATTTACAGAAGTCTACATAAAACCTCAATTCTATATTTTAGTTTATGTTCTCTGAAATATTCTTTATTCATTATTGCTTTTAACTAGAGAACGAATTCCATTCTCCTTAACCAACTATTCTAACAAAACAAGACAAAAAATCATGTATGAAAAAAATAGGGGATTGAATGAATGAATAAATGATAGAATTATGAAAAAGAAAAAAAAAAAACAACCCTGCCTGAAGCTCTAGTCGTCCCACTGTTTAAGAGAAGCTTTTTTCCTTGTGTTTGGGGGATCAGAGTCCATGTACTGGAGCATCCTTATTAGATACAAAACCTCACCTTGTAGAACATTAGGGTTATAAATATAAAACAAACACAAGCCAAGAGACACAAGATATCTCACTGTAATATTTCCCACATTATATGTAATAAGGCGTTCATGTGGGAACGTAATTAGAAGCAAGAACAATGCCCAGGTATTATGTGAGAAAATTAATGTGGCAATGAGAACATTAGCTTTTGCCTTCTCTAGTTGAAACTGGAATTTGTGCTTTCAGTGTCGCACTCTAGGAGCCTTTATACACTTTATTCTCTAGATTATCTTTTGAGTTAAAAAGCCACAAACCCCATCTTTAACTCCCCAAGAACCTGCTTGTTCTTAAAACGACAGGCTCAGAATTATAGCTATGCAATTATCACTCACACGCTGGTCTTCAAAAGCCCAGCTGTGTAAGCATCACGTGATGATTCAAGAAACTATTTAGATAACTGTTGTTTGAGACTGTTGTATAGTTATAAAATGATTATCCACTGTCAGAATTCTAAAATTATGAGCATGTTTATAGCTGGAAACTGGTAAAGTGTATAGCTCTTAAGTAAGCAAGTGCATACGTAAGCATAAAATATTAGCAAGGTTGCCTCTTCTTTTTTAATTTAAAGGAAAACACTAATAAACAGAACTTGCTTTTTGCCATTTTAAGTCTCTTTTATTTAACTAAACTCTTTTTTAACTCTTAAACATTTAAGTTGATTTTATTCTGAGTTTCATTATAAAATACCGCTAGGTATGTTCAATGTCCATGATGTTGAGGTTTTGCTGTTTTTTTCCCTGTTTGCTCTGTCACCTCCCTTATTTGATCTTAAATGATCTTAATTAAAGCTTAGATTGAATATTTTATATTGTGTTCTGTTTCTTCTTCCTGGTGGGAAATAAATTGAATGCCTAACATCACTTGGAAACTTTTCAAAGCAATGTTAAATTCCCAGATAATTAACCCTAAGGAAATTTCTAGAGCATTGCATCTTGTGTCATTTAATTGAATGTAGGGATAAAAAGATTTTAGGGAAAAACTGTCATCCTTATTGGGTGTTCCTTCATTCAGATAAACATCCAATAATGATCAGATTTATGTGTCCCATTACTTTCTCCAAAAAGTGATCTAAAGGAACGTGTGTTTTTATGGACTATATTTATTGTTAATTTAATAATAAATATAAATTTAATGCCCCAATATTTTTACCTGTCAAATGGATCAAAAGAAGTCATTTGGTAAGGCAATTCAGGTGATTAACAATTCAGACTGAAGCAAATTCCTAGCATAAAATCAGGATGACGAAGCATTACTTCTCTAGTATCAAGAGTAGGTTTCCCGGTTCAGTGAACAATCGATGCAGTCAGAAAAAAATTAATTGATGCCAAATTAAAGAAAGACAGCAAAGCACAGGAAAGGCGGTGGCAAATAACGTTTTTCCTAATGGTATAATTAAGTAGCTTAAATCTCTAAGCTTCTAAGGTCTTAGTAGAATCTGGCCCTGTTCTGTGATAGAGAAGAGAATGGAATTTAACAGTGTATGAAAATTTCAAAGGAGACAAACTACAGTTTTCCTGGTGCTCTTCTCATTACCTCTCTTATCTATTGTATCTATTACTATCTATATAATCTCTATAATATTTAAATTGTTTTTCCCTGCTGCTTATTTTCAGTGGTAGCAATTCACAAAGCAAAATCTCATGGTGTGTTGCAAAAATGAGATGGGTTTCCTGCCACTTGATAGCTGTATGACATTAAACAAGTCTTTGTTCCCTTAATTTATTAATCTATGTAATGAATACAATATAATGGGATCAAATGAGAAAATGTGCAGGAATTCAAACACTGAAACTCCACCAGGATGTTTTCACTTCTCACTGGAGGGTCTAATAGCCTAGTAGTGAAGCACTTGGGCTCTGGGGCCAGAATATTTTGCTTTAAATCTCACCTCAACCACTCACTGGCTTTTTGGCTTTGAACAGTTACTTAATATTATCTATAAAATGGGGATTATAATATGGTACATCTGGTTATTAGGAGGATGAAACCTTTAATGTATATAGGTGGGTATAAGAGTGCTGACACCTAGTAATCACTATGTGCAGAGTCAATGAGCCTACATGCTCATGATAATACATAGAAGAAACGCAGTCTCAGTATTGTTGGGATTTTAGGTTGTGTAATTTTCCCTCTGAATATTTTTGATTAAGACATATTAGAGAATTTTAGAGTTATAATAGATTTCGGAAATTATTATAGTTTTGTACCACTTTGTATTTGTATAGGAATAACCACACAAAAGTTTATGTTACTTTAGAGTGACACTTCAAAATTTAGACATCTCACTTGATATATTAAAAAAGTGAATTTGAGAGATGTGTTAATAGATGTACCATTGCACTGTGCTCAGAGCATGGATTTAGATCAGAAAGATCTAGGTTCCAGTGCCGACTATAGTAGCAGTTCTGTGACCTTGGACGAGTTATAACCTTTCCGTGCTTTTGTTCTTATTATACATAAGAATGGTGGTAAGGATTCTCACTTCACAGGAAAAGGAAAGGCCCTGGAGCACTCTGTCTATAATAGATACTCAATACGTGATAGTTTTGATTCATCCCTCCCTCTTGACTCTTCCTCTTTCCTAGCTAAGTGGCTTTTCTTAGATCCTGCAACTTGTTAGTACCTTTTATTAATTTACAAGTCGTTATTTATTTTGAACTAAATCTAAACTGAATCTTGAGGGCCACTTTGGGACATTTCCTTTGTGAACTCAACTTTGGGTTTCTTTTTTTCTTCTGCCAGTATTCTCTATACCAAAGGTAGCAAGAAGGTAAGTCCTCAAAAGGACACCGCAGGAGCTTGTAAAGATTTAGAGAATGTAATTGAAAATAAATTGGTAAGAAAGAGAACAGTATTGCAGCTTAAAGAAAGAACCTTTCTCTCTATACATAAAACATAGAAGGAGAGAAAGCACTTGGAACACTCCCATCTACATAATAGACACTAAATACATGTCTCTTATACTTTATTCCTGGTATGTTGGATCTTGAGTCTGATTGGCCAATCAGGAATGAACTATGGGTGTTTGAGTGGCCCTCATACTGCCTCAGTTTCCAGTCCTCCAGTGTTGGCTTAGGTTTAGAACCAGGAATCTTTCTTGCTTTGTTCTGCTAGTCAAAGTTCGTCTCCATCTCTATCATCATCGTCATCAGTGTCATCATCAATCATTATTGTTTGTCATTTCCTTTGGTATTCCTCTGTTAGAGAAAACGCTGTAAGAAACAGCCATGATCTCCTATGGTGTTGCCATTCCCTGTTACCTCCTATGACTCTGCATTCCTTACTCCTAAGAGCTAAATCCCTTGATGACCACCATTATGGATGTTTGCCTTTTCTAGGACTTTACCTAATCATAAGGGAAGCAGAGCAAGAGCAAGAAACAGAAAGAGAGAAAGAGAGAGAGGGAAAGGATGCACATTAGTTGTCATCCTCACTCCTCCTCAAAATCATATTCTTCAGACTATTCAGACTATAGATTAGCCCCTTGTAGTTCTGTTTCCTCTCCACATTTTCCTTGTCTCCTCTTCCTATCTGGTCTAGAAACACTTCCTCTTTCAAACCCAAGACAGTAGATGAGCTTCTAATTTCCCACATAATAACTACCATCATTTTTCCTTGGGTCTTCATTCTGTTCCTCAAACGTGCAGGTTGTTGGTGAGGATCTTATGGAGAATGGATTGATTTCCTGATGCTGAACACCACTCCCATCTTTGTTTAAGTGTACGCTGCTCACCCCTACCCCCAAATCTGGAATTCCCTACTATTGGGAACTGGGCGTCTGATTGCATATTCTAGAAGAGACTTTATTTGTAATTTAGACTGAGATTATTTTCTGTTGAGAAATATGACCTGGCCTATTTAGATGCTTTAAGCCAACAGTTTTCCAAACCCTACCTCCTTTGGTCTTGGCATGCTCTTTTTCCTTATTGGTCCTGAGTTTCCAAACTATTAGCATACTTCAAGTCTGGGCACCGCTGATTATGACAGACTGCCCCTTCACTCCTCTTTCTAATAACATATTGATGTTTATGCCTTTGTCTTTATTTTTAACCACTTTATTAAGGTATAATTTACCTGCTATAACATTCACCCATTTAAGGTATACAAGTCAATAGTTTTTAGTATAGTTACAGAGTTGTGCAAGGATTGATAAATCTAATTTTAGAACATTTTCATTACTCCCAGCAGGAACCTGTACCCATTGTCAGTCACTTTCCTCACCCCCCTGCCCTAGGCAACTGCTAATCTACTTTCTGTTTCTATAGATTTGTCTATTCTGGACATTTTATATAAGTGAAACCATACCATGTGGTCTTTTGTGACTGGGTTATTTGACTTAGCATAAACTCTTCAAGATTCATCCATGTTGTAGCATATATCAGTACTTTGTTACTTTTCATTGCCAAATAATATTTCGTTGTATAGCTATATTCCGTTTTATTTGTTCATTGATCAATTGATGGACCTTGGGGTTGTTTCCATTTTTTGGCTATCATGAGTAGTGCTATTATGAACAGTCATGTATAAGTATTTATGTGGGCATATATTTTATTTTTTCTTGAATATATACTGAGGAGAAGAATTGCTGGGGCATATGGTAATTCTATGACTAACATTTTAAGGAACCTTCAGGGAGTTTCCCAAAGTGGCTGCACCATTTTACAATCCTACTAGAAATGTGTGAAAGTTCTGTTTTCTCCACAGCCTCGTCAATGCTTGTTATTGTCTGTCTTTGTGATCATAGTGTGATCACACTCACACTAGTGAGTGTGAAGTGGTAGCTCATTGTGGTTTATTCACATTTCCCTGATGGTATTGAATATCTTTCATGTGCTTGTTGGCTATCTGTATATCTTCTTTGGAGAAATGTCTCTTCAGACCCTTTGCTCACTTTTTAATTGGATTGTGTTTTTACTATTGATTTTTAATAGTTCTTTATATATTCTAGATGCAAGAGCATCATCACATATATGGTTTGCAAAATTTTCTGCCATTCTCTATGTTGTCCTTTCACTTTCTTAATGGTTTTTTTTGATTCAAAAACTTTTTAATTTTGATGAAGTTCAATTTCTATATTTTTTCTTTTATTGTTTGTGCTTTTGTCATCATATTTAAGAAACCACTGTCTAATCCAAGGTAATGAAGATTTACTCTTATGTTTTCTTTTAAGAGTTTTATAGTTTTAGTTCTTACATTAGGGTGCATGATCCATTTTGAATTAATTTTTGCATATGATATGAAGTAGTGGTCCAGCTTCCTTCTTTTGCATATAAGTATCCAATTATTCCGGCACCATTTATTGAAACAACTATTCTTTCTCCATTGAGTTGTCTTGTCTCTTGTTGAAAATAAATTGACTATAAATTTAAGGGTTTCTTTTTGGACTTTAAATTCTATTCCATTGATCTCTATATTTATCCTTATGTCAGTAACACACCTTCTTGTAGCTTTTTGGTGAGTTTTGAAATTGGAAAGTGTGAGTTCTCCAACTTTGCTTTTCCTTTTAAAAATTTCTCTGGTTATTCTGGGACCTTTGCATTTTCATATGAATTTTAGGTTCATCTTGTCAACCTCTGCAAAAAACAGAGTTGGCATTTTGATAGGAATTACACTGAATTTATAGTTCAGTGTGGGGGAATATTGCCCTCATAACAATATTGTGTCTTTCAATCCATAACATGGAAAGTCTTTCCATTTATTAAAGTCTTCCCTAATTTCATTTTATTGTCCTTTTTTTGGGGGAAGATTAGCTCTGAGGTAACATCTGCCACCAAGCCTCCTCTTCTTGCTGAGGAAGACTGGCCCTGAGCTAACATCTGTGCCTATCTTCCTCTATTTTTATATGTGGGATGCCTGCCACAGCATGGCTTGACAAGCAGTGCGTAGGTCTGCACCTGGGATCTGAACCCGTGAACCCCAGGCCACCGCTGTGCCACTGGGCCAGCCCTCCTAATTTCTTCAATGATGTTTTGTGGATTTTAGTATAGAAGTCTTGTACTTCTTTTGTTAAATTTATTACTAAGTATTTTATTTTTTGACGCTATTATAAGTAGAAATGTTTCCTTAATTTTATTTTCAGATCATTTATTGCAAGTATATAAATATACAATTGACTTTGCATATTGATATTGCACCTTGCAACCTTGTTGATCTTGTTGTTGGCTTAATAGGTTTTTTGGTGAATTCCTTAGGATTTTTTTCTATACAAGATCATGTTCTCAAATAGAGATAGTTTTACTTTTTCCTTTCCAATCTGGATGCCTTTTA
Organism: Equus przewalskii; assembly: GCF_037783145.1. NCBI lineage: Eukaryota > Metazoa > Chordata > Mammalia > Perissodactyla > Equidae > Equus > Equus przewalskii. The sequence goes on along the minus strand of NC_091831.1, from coordinate 56,002,924 downwards.
CTTATTTTTCTTTCTTAAATTATCTGATTAGAACTTCTAGTACAATTTTGAATATAAGTGAAAGAGGACATACCTGTCTTGTTCTTGATCATAGGAAGAAAGCATTTAGTCTTTGACCATTAAGTAAGATCTTAGCTGTGGGTTTTCATAGATTCTCTTTATCAGGCTGAAGAATGTTTTTGTCTTTTTTGACTGAAATTGAATATCTCTGAGTATGTACTTCTCACAAATACAACAGTGAATAAAAATGCAAATGAAAGTTCAACTCACATTGAGGTAATAGGAGCTAGAGAAACGTGACAATTAGACCAAGGGTGATGTCATTTTCCTTGTGCATTATGCTTTTGAAGGAGGTGATATTGAAGAAAACTAGGTCTTCCTAGTAAGAGGATATTTTCATACTTAATATAGAAGGAGTCCTAGTCTACTAACTTATCTCTTAGAGATTCATGCCTCATGCCACTCAGTGTCCTGTGAATTCGGGTAATGTTCAGCATTTAGTGTAAACTGTAATAACTCTAGAACATTTATGTGACAGTCATTTATCTTGGATATGAACGACCATTGCTATAAATTTATAAGCTATTTAGTGATATTTAACATCAAAGGTAGTCTTGTGCTTCATTTGGACTATGGAGGCCTTTGTGATATATTTAGTCATAAAGTCATTTTGATAGCAATAAAGAAACCAAGGGGCTCTTGCTGACTTGCGTATGCTATATGGAAAGCATTTTTGAATGGTTTATTTCTGCATTAGAGGAAAACACCAACCTTCTGGGGGTTGTCCACATTCCAGCATCTTGCATCTGTTGTATTTACGATAGAAACAAGGCAGAAAAAGAGAGTATTTAGTCATCTGCTGATTCCATTTGGTGCTAAATACGTACTTTTCTCCAGAGTGTAAGAATGTTAATTTATTTTATGTACCAGAGTGGATTGCAGCCATTCCTAGAGACATGAGTATTCAAATAGGCAAAAACTAAACAGTGAATACTCTGCATGTAGATGAGTCGTGCTCGATTTATAGTTGTTAAGTAAGGCAAAGTCTTTGTTAATTAGGTATCTGGATTTTTAAGTACAGTTTACCTTCTAATAGGCAGGCATACACAGCTGACCTTTTAACTACAGCCACTATGTTTTAAGTTCAGAAGCTTTCTATACGCATTCTGGTAAGCCTTAAAAACGACCTAAAGTAAAACCCACAAGTAAATCCTAAGATAAACAGGTGCACTTGTTCTAAGATCTGTCTCTGATATGAGAGATAAAAGGGAGCAGGAAGTTTTGTGCTATCTATTTCTGTGCCTTTTATCTGTCTTCTCAGGTATAATTAGACAATTTTCTGGTATTTTATTTCCATATGTGTGGGATAAGTTTTTGCATGTGAGATCAGTAAGATGTTTCAAATAGTTAATTGCAAATTTTTAATTTAGGTTGGTGTTAATTAATTAATTCATTAAATAAATATTTATAAAGTACCTTTCATGAGACCTCATGGAGCTTACATTCCATTGGAAAAGACAGAAAACAAACACGTTAAAAACTATAACATAGGCTATGTTAGTGGTCGATACTAAGAAGAAAGTAAAGCAGGGAAAGAGGATATGGCATATTGAAAGCGGAATTGTTGGTTGAACTTTTAGATAGGGTGACCAAAGGAGGTCTCACTAAAAAGTTGATTTTTTGAGTAAAAATTCAAAAGAAGTGGGAGAGTGAGCCAGTCATGTGTCTAGAAGAGCATGCCAGCAATGGGATGGCCTAATGTAGGGACATGTCTGGCTTTTAGAGAAATAGCAAGGAGGTCCATGTGGCTGGATCACAGTGAGTGAAAAGAGTAGTAGGTATGAGGTCAGAGAGATATGTAGGATGGTTTGAGCAAAGCAGTGGCATGATTATTTGCTAGAGATGATAAGAGGTCAACTTCTGGATAAATGAGAGTAAAACTGATAGGATTTGTTGACAGACCAGACATGAGATTCAAGAGAAAGAGAAGTAAAGGATCAAGGTTTTCGGTCTGGACAACTGGAAAAATTGCCTTTTATTGAACTCGTGAAGACTATGGGAATAGCTGGTTGAGGGACACTATCAAGATCTTGGGTTTTGATATATTCTGTTTGAGATGCCTATTGGAGAGACAACTGACTTTTACATCATTTTTGGGGGCTTTTGTTTACCTGGGGCATTTCTAAATGCTCATCTGGCTCTCTTTCTTAACCTTCCCATGCTTTCCCTTATAATTCCTGTAGGAATTCTGATATATTCCACCAATGTTAGCCCATTTTATTTATTTTAGCATATTATTTTGTAACAGTTTTCAGAGAGCAGAGGATTTCAGAACGAATGCTTCTTTTTACTTTATATTTTCTCACAGCTCTTAGTTCAATTCTACTGTACAAACGCTTGTTGAAATCAGTATCCCAGAATACTCAAAACTTTGCAAGATTATTAACGTAAGCTATTTCTGTTTTCCTCAGTCAGATGGATCTGTTAATGTAGGGAGCACTAACTTAACTTTATGAAAAGCATATCAAACACGGGACATCTTTACCTATATTCTGTTCAAGATCTTGCTTCCCACTGGAGAATGTGTTTAGAAATCAGATATTTTCTAGAACAGCCTGAGATACATAGCAATAAGCACTGAATAACATACTTGCATATAAGTGCTAAAAACTGTCATCCTTAGCTTTTTCGAGGAGGCCTAGGCCAGAACGCTTTGAAGACCAGCTCGCAGGCAGATCCAGTTAGCCTAACTGGGAACACAATTAATGAAGCACATTTCCATTCTAGACTGAGCATATCTTAGCTTTTCGTAGTTGTGACTTCCTTTCCAAAAAGAAATTTTATTTCATGGAAAAGTAAATTATTTTATGGCAGTAACCCTCAAAGCTTTCTGATGTCTTTAAAGTGGTGAGAGGTGTTAATTCATTGGTCTGTGCCAGCTCTTATACAAGGCCCAGGAGATGAAAGAATTAAGACATGGTTTTGACCCTAATAAAAACTCATAATTCAGTGAAGGACATGGAAGTGTCAATGAATAACTATAGCAAAGGGTAATGGTTTAATACATGCTAGATTAGTGCTATGTAAGCACTAATCTGTACAAGCACTGTTGGAGCACATGAGTGCATCTGTGGGTGACAGAACATGGGAATCCAAGATGTCTTGAAGGATAAATAGATATTCACCAGGAGATGCAGGTGGGAGACTGCACAATAGCTCATGCAAAGGCACCTGTAGAAGCTCATGTGATTCTATGTGGCTGGAGAAAAGGGTACCTGTGAAAGAAGTGGTGGAAAGTGAGGCAGGAGAGAGAAGCTGGAGTCAGATCCTGTTGTCTATAATAAGCAACATGAGCTTTAGTATGTGTGGATTAACAGTTGCTTGAAAACCTTAAATTGGGGAATAATGATTGTATTTGAAATTTAGAGAGACTCCTCTGATGGTATTATAGAGAAAAGATTGTAGAAGTCAAAAAGCTCTGTCTCTTGCCAAATATTTCTCTAATTTGTTCTCTCCACCTTGTATTCACAACCATCTTCTTAGTTTTATCTCTAATTATTTCTCCTCTAGACTAGTACTAGTAGTGAGGGCAAAAACAAAGGTACATATTAGAGAAATATTTAATTAGTAGAGTAAGAGATCTTACCTAGTGGTGGGGATGAGGGAATAGCAGAGTCAAGGATATTCCTCAGATTTCTTATTAGCTGGATACTGGGGCCATTCAGTCTGAGAATGTGGGACGAGGGGCATATTTGGGTGCGGGGAGTGTAAGAACGACAATAAGTTCAATTTCAGACAGGTTTATTTTGAGATCCAACTTGAGTTAATGCATATGGAGCTCAGAAAAGAGGTAAATACCTGTGAATTTAAATTTAATATTCACTGTCATCTAAGAAGACAGGGAAAACATTTTAAGGAGGGAATATGGCTGATAGTTTGCTTCATAGAGGGAGGTCAAGTAGGAAAATGCTGGAAAAATATTTCACATTAAATCATTTAACCTCATGAATACCCTGTAAGTTAAGAATTATTCTTCTCATTTTGTAACTGAAGTAAAATTAGTTTTTCTACTCAAAACCTCCTGTTATTGGATGTTTTTGTGCTGGGATTCCAACCCCAGTGCTCATGCTATTTCCTTTATAATGAGGCAGACTACCTACCTGGAAGTTGCTCAGCCTTTGCCTCACTCCTCTTCCCTTAGTGTAGGCTTCTCAAACCCAGGACGAGCATTTTCTATCTTTCTAACCTCTTCCAAGGTCAGACACGAAGGGTAAGAATGTAAAGCATGGAGATGCATTCATAAGGCTCCCACAAATGTCTGTGCTAGTACTTTAGAGCAGAGATCAGGGGTTCTTTTTGTTTGGCCAGTTTGAATGTTTTTCAATGGGGCAGCTACTCTAGTGCGCCAGGGCCTCACCACCCCCTGTTGACTTACATCTGGCCTATTCATCCTTTCTGCTTAGAATAAACATCAGTTCATAGCCTTAGCTTAAAGTCACCGTACAGCAGGTGTTTCAAGCATGTTGAATTAAACTAAAAAGCCAAACAGTTTTTTCCTATGAGAAAAGCAACTATTAAGCTATCATTACTAAAATGCCATGTTTAGAGTGTTTCCTTTATCAAAGGTAAATTGAAAAAGTCAAGATGATACTTACTAATTTCACTCTTTTTCCATATATCTCTGACTTCTATTTTTGAGCAATCTAAGTGACCTTATGGATCACTCTTTAATTTCTAGTCTTATAGTTTTGGCCTGAGGTTTTCTTATCAGTCTTATTCTGAAACTGAATTAAGGAAGATGTTTTTAATCTGAATTGTAATACAATTATTCATCAGGCAGATGTGCCTGAAATATGTATTCTCTGTTGGGCCACCAGAGAACAGCAGGGTTATAGCAAAGTTTCTGGGGGAGGAAGACAAATCCTTTACCTTCTAGGTCCTTCTGGCTGGGCTATGAATTAAATTGACATGAGACAGAATGATAAGAAAAAATCAAAAAAAGCTTTCTAACATTGTATACATGGGAGAAACCCAGGAAAACTGAGTAACTCTCAAAATGGCCGAGGCTGCCAGCTTAAATGCCATCTTCAGCTAAAGACAAAAGAGATGTTAGGGGTAGGAGGAGTTAGTTATGGGAGATCACCAGAAAAGCACAGTAAACAAGAGTAAGGTTATTATGCAGATTTGAGTCCTTGCCTTTCTGCACTGATAAGCGTTTCTAGAGATAAGGTCACCCCCTTCCTTCCTGGAACAGAGAGGGAGACATCTTTACAAACGGAGGTCTCCCTTACAAAAGTGAATGTCTCTTACAAAGGGTAACTTCTACTTGGTTTTCAGAGCTTTTCCCATGTCTGATGTTTTTAAAAAAATAACCAGCCAGAAATAATCCTCATGCCAAAGAGAAACATCTTGAGGTGGCAAATTCTGCTTCCCTACAAGTCGTTTCACAGACTTTGGGAGCAGATGATGAAGTTACTGACAACAAATACAAATAGTGTTGGGTAGAAATAGTGTTGAGACAGGAACCAATTCTGGAGCCTATTCATAGCTGGGCCATTAAATGAAAAAGTGAATAGAGAGCGTTTGAGTATAGGAAGCATTATAGTTCTTCCGTAAATGTTGGCTTTCTTAAAAATAATCACCACCCCGTCACTTTTTACTAATCTTGTGTGTCTTTGAACAAATTTTCTTTTCCTCTTTTAACAATTAGGGATAATAAAACTTTTCATGTCTCCTCATGGAATTCTTTGTGAAAGAATTACTGGAAACGTGTTAAACAGGATAAACCACTACATGAATGTAAGGGGTTAGCAACTAGGAAGTTGCATCAACACCCCTGGACTTGGATTCCATTTGGACTAAGTGATGCCGTTTGCTCCCTGAGATGCAACAGAGTATTTGGAAAATGGTGGTCTCATAAGTGAGTCACAGAAGCTTAAATGGGAAGGAATTGTAAAGATAATGATATTTGTTGATCTTTGACTAGGTGTTAAAATCCAACTTAACTCTCATAGATGTTAATTAATCAATACTTTTGAGGAAGAGTTTTCCAACTTAGGGATATTTGAATTTTATTAGATCAAGTGATGAAATATACACACAAATGGAAGGAAAGCATGAAGTACAGTACCTGGATCTTGCAGAAGTAGCTCATTAGTTTTCTATTTATTCCCTTTACTTTAATGTTATGGTAGATGACATCAGATGGAATTTATTTTTTAGATATAAATTCTAGGCAAACAATACACAGATGTAACACATATTGCATTTTCTTCAGATGGATAGAAAATGAACATAGTGCGATTCTGAACTTTATATGTACATTTTTTTGACTGACATGGCAGTCTGCATTAGAATTAAGTAATAATATTTTCCTAGGAGGTTTCTTTGGAGTTATTAATATTCACTTTGGTGTATTTCAACTACCCAAGGTATGCATTAATGGCCCAGGATGCATACCTTGGGGATATATTAATACTATTATTATATGGTTTCTCAGATTTCTATTTGCATTTGAAGAATTCTTTTATTGTCTCCTTTATTGAATCTGTCCTGTTAATATGAAATAGAAAATGGGAAATAAGGATAGAAAAGCAGTAAAGGCCTCTCTCTGCTGCTTAATAATGTTTTGACTGTAAAATCTTGCACTTTTTCAATCTTTATTTTTTTCTCAAAACTTTCTTTTTATCTCTGTAGTCTGCTCTTGTTTCCCCATCTTTTATCCCTCAGCTGAGTTAAGGCTGAGCATTCCATTTCCTAATTTATGTTGGAGAAAGCATTTACATTAGCAAGCGTTTGCCCTATTTTGTTTCTGGGAGAACATGAAGCTGCCTGGTGACCAGTGAAGCAGATAGCAGGAGTATCTCGACTGAGAGAGGACGGGGGATAGAAGCCAACCGAGAATGGGGTCCGAATGGCAAAGCATCCATGGGCTTTTCTGCTGCACATCTCAGTTTCAAGAACACAAAACTGCTCTTTATAAGCTCTCTTCCTTCCCCTGCCAGAGTGGTTTTCTCAGCTCCCAAAACTTCGTTTAAACACCTGGAAGATAAACTTAAGAATTTGCCCGTAGTTTTGCTTTGTTGAGCTGAGTATCTGCTGAGCTATTCCACTTGCGCAGGAATGCAGCTTAGTAAGTTTTCTCAGATTCTCCGAAATGAGGGTGTGTTCAAGGGTGCGTGGAATCACTTGCTATGAAAATCCTTTAGCCTTGCCCTTTTCAACAGCCAGGCTGTGGGAGCTTTCTCTTATTTTATTTTTCAAACATTTAGATTTCTTTTTCTCTCTCTCTTTTTTTTTAACAAAAGCCCTCAAAGTTGGTAGAAGATGCTTGCAAATGGACTACATCTCAAATTTTCTCATCCTTACCTTAATATCATGGGAAATGTGACACCAGGGCAAGTCTATGGCTTATTTATAACAGTGTCCTTTGTCTAAAGATGTGACAGATTGTGAATATTTGCTTAGCTTTACTAACATTTCGTTTTGTTTCATTTTGTGTAAACTTTTTAATTGAAGGATAAAATATGTTCTGTAAAATGCACAGCTTATAAGCTTACAGTTCAATGAATTTTTCCAAGCTGAACACTGTCATGCAACCAGCACCCAGAGGAAGAAACAGAAAGTTACCACAATCCAAAAGATCCTTTATGTCCCTTTCTAGTCTCTAATCACGCCTCAAGAGTAACCACTATTCTGATTTCTAAAACCGTAGATTAATTTTGCCTGAGCCTGAATCTTTTATGGGTCAAATCAAACCATATACACTCTTTTGTATCTGGCATTTTTCATTCCATATTTCATATTGTCACATGTAGTTACATTTTGTTCATTCTCATTAAGTTGTTTCCAGTTTGAGGCTATTGTGAGACTGCTTCTATGAACATTTGCTGGGTCATGGGGTATATACACAGTAGATACTATCAAATAATTTACCAAAGTAGTTGTACCAATGTCTTCACTAACATTTAATGGAAAGATAGGTATAGTTTAATTTTACTCTTTAGCTTTCTGTGGCATTGTCATGAATAAATTTGTCCAAACTTCCCAGATTATGTATATTTTTCACAAATTTGATTTCTTGGAGTAATCATATCCAAAGTTTCATATCCTTTCGAGCTTATTTTCCTCTTATTTATTTCTTATTAATTTGTCTAGTTGTTTCTTCAAAAAATGTATTAAACTCCTACTATGTGCCATATACTACTAGATAATGGGATACAAAATAAGTAAGCTATAATGCTTGATTCAAGCATTAATGATATAATGAAGCATTCAAGATATAATGAAGTGAAGGAGACAGCAATATGAACAGATATATTTTTAATTTATTCCATTCAAATTTAAAAATCTACTTCCTCAATGTATTACTCCTTGATTTAGTAAAGTAGTCCATTAACAATTTGTCAAATTCATTCATGAATTCTAGATTTTTTTATCATGTGTCCTCCAATAAAAATTTCCCATTTTCAAGGCGAACAGACCCCGTATTTTTAACTCCCTGATACAGAAGTTATCTTGTTTTCTCAAATTGCTTAAAAAAATTTCTTTGATTCTCTTTTCTTAAAGCATGATGACTATAATTACCCAGTGTAATTATCCACAGGTTGTAAACTTTAGGGTGTGCATGTGTTTTTTGATTGCTTGTTTGTTTTTTTTGAGTTCAGTATTTTCCAATGTCCTTCTTGGTGATTTACAATATATATTTGGCCTTTTGGGCTAGCACATAAAATTACCATGTTTACATCCTCAAGAAACAATTTATGATGACTCCCGGTTCTCCTTATTGTGACATTCATCCTGGGTGAAGTCGCTGTAAACTTCATGCACATGGCTTTAGCTCCCAGCTCTAAGCTGGTGATTCACAGATCTCTGTTTCTAGCCCACTCTCTACTCTGAATTCTAGATCCATGTATAGTATATTTTCATTTGGATATTCTGGTGGCATATCACATTTGGCAGATAACGAAATATACTTTACCTTTCTCTTCCCAACACATTATTCATTCTGTATTCTCCCTCTTGGTGAATTCATCACTGTGTACATAATTGCTGGAAGCAATTTTCTAGATGCTTCTATATACCTTCCCCGCTCCCTTAAATATCACAAAGTCTCACCATTTTTACCTCCTAGGTATTCCTGAATCCATCCTACTACAGCTTAGCAATAGCATTCAGTGTTCAGGCACTCCTTGTCTCTCACCTGGATTAATTGCCTGGTCTCCTGGACTGCAATTTTATTCTCTCTAATCTACTCAAAAGACCATTGCTAGAGCAATCTTTGAAAATGCACACCTGAGCTCGTTGCTCTCACAGTTCTTTAGCATAGCATGTGAAATATCTCCTGCTTACCTTTCTGGCTGGATTCATCATCATTTCTGCTCAGGTTCCCTGTACTCGTAGTGCCATCTGCAGTGGCCTGCGTGCTTCCCTCTCTCTTATGCCTTAGGCCTTTGCACATGCTGTTTGCTTTGCTTATTGTTTTGTTCTGCATTGTTCACAGGAATAAATTCTACTTACTATTTAAGAGTCACTTCCTCTGATAAATCTTCAGTCCCTTCAAGTGAAGGACTTTCCCCTATGCTATGAATAACTCTATTTTAACTCCCATATAAATTTGTTTCCCCTTCTGACCTATAAGCTCTTTATCTTTGCATTCCTAACATTTAGCACACTGCCTGATGTATAGTAAGGGCTCAATAATATTTGTTGAATGAATGGTTGAATTAATTAACTTATAGCTTAGAGCCCTCCATTTTTATGCTTTGTGATCTTTAAAATCTCTAAATATATTTTGTTCTCTTGCCAGGGTTAAAACTCATATGTTATTTCGCTACCCACTTGCACAGACGGTGAGGTCTTCTTTTTTAATGCCATCTGTGTGTTTCTTCATCAGCTGGAAGCATTTAATGTCTCCTTAACTTGGAAATCTCAAGTGAGCTTTTTCTTCTGGAACATTTTTAAAAAGATATTAAATAAATATCAGTCCCTGAGGAGCTGAATTCTTTGTCCTTTTTCATCCAGAGAAATCCCTAATTGACCCTACCATTTAATTCCTGTTTTGACCTGGTTTAAAATTTTAGGAAATAGACAACCTACGAACCTTTGAATCCAGGGTATCATCGGCTAAAGCCAAATAAAGCAACCACAAACACCACCACAACCTTGTTTAGAACGATGGCATTCATTACTTCTTTTATCTTTGTGCCTATTTACTGCATTAAATTTATCTTTTGGGATGTGCCTTAGGAGAAATGGTCTTGCTCTCTCAATTTCCCTTACCCAAACTCTGTAACCTGCCTTTCTTTCCCCTACCTGCTGCCATAATATGTTATTTTTGTTATGTTCACTGCATCTGTCCTTTCTCACAGGCTTTATCGGCTTGCTCTTTGGTGTAATCATGCTCATTAAGGATTCTGTAATTGCCTTGGGCAGAGATAACAAAGCATAGGCTAAAAAGCCAAAATACGTTAGAATTTTTTAAATTTCAAAGTCCCTCCAGCATTACAGTTACCGCAATTAACAGTCAGATATACACAGCCACCATCAGAGTAAAAGAAATAATATTTTTAACTTTATCCTTTTTTGTAATAATATGTGTTTGCAGACTTTCACCTTTCAGAGACTACCTAAATGTTGACTGTGCCATTCTAAATAGAGAAGTATAATGGGTAAGTCACTTTAGAGGGAATTATATAATTAGTTTAGATTATACTCTAATATGCAGAGAATTTTCTTCAGCTTTTTCTGAATATTTATACTTTTTATTGTTATTCCTTTAAGGAGCTGTGAATCCTTTCAAACATTAAATTATTTATCCTCTAAGTCACACTGAGAGAAATACAGATCATGCTATAAAATTGTGGGGAGTATGAAAATCACTAAGCCCATCACGGGGCAAAAACAGTACACCAAGTTTGATAAATTTAAGGAAGAAAGTAGTTCTGTACTCTTTCCATAATTCTCTACTATTTTCCAAGTATACCCCAATTCTGATGTATTGCTTAGTCAATCTCATGAGAGGGTTGGCAGAAGTATCATTATCCCCATTTTTACAGATGGAAAAACAGACACTGAAAGAGTAGAAGACTTACGCTGCTCGTAGTGCTAATGACAGAGCTGAAACTAGAACCCAGACTAGAAATATAAGGGGCAAATCATAGCACGCCAAGAAACCACAAAGTGGCTTTTCTTGGGTAATTAGTGAGTATGAACAACGGGTTGACAGCTTCTTCTGACTGTCCTCCCTACGTCTCGAAAAGAAGTTAATCTCCCCGCAAGCTCTCACGAGGTAGCAGACAGCCTTTATTTTCAGAAAGGGAGGAACTAAAAATACAGTAGCACAGCCATTTATTAACCTCAGGCACCATTATCCCGAGGTAGCGGAGTCTTGTGAAAAAATCATGGGATCTGCAATCAGAAGACTTAGGTTCAGATCTCAGTTCTTTTACCAGCCTCTTAATCTCCCTACACTAAACACCTATTTAGTTAAAATGGGGCTAATAACACCAACCTTACTGCTTCAAAGGGTGTTGTGATGATCAATAAGATACTATCTAGGAGCACCTTATAAACTATAAGTCATTACACAGATACAAGTCCTCATCCTTGTATAGTAGCAAATAAGGGAAAGCAAATAAGGGCTTCCTGTGCAGGAAAAAGTATAACAGTTGTCAGGATCATGGCTTAGCAGTTACACTGCCTTGAATTACAATACAACAAATGCCACCGTCTAGCTCTGTTACTTGGCTCAGGAACTTATTCTCCCTAAGCCTCAGTTTTCTCATCTTTAAAATGGGGAATAATATCTGTCATGAGTTTTTATAAGAATTACATGAGATATTGTATGTGGGATGCATAAGCTATTGTTTAGTTCCCTTGAATTGGTTTTCTTTAAAATAAACATTTTATTTATATTAACAATTTTAGATTTCCAGAAAAGTTGCAGAGATAGTACAGAGCGTTCCCATCTACCTTTCTCCTGGTTTCCTCTACTGTTAATATCTTACATTTGCCACAAAAAACAGGCCAACGTTCATGCATCACTAATAGCTAAACTCTGGGCTTTATTTGGCCTTCACTGATTTTTCCTTGAATGTTTTCTTTCAGTTCCAGCATCCAACCCAGGGTACCACATTGCATTTAGTTGTCATATCTCCCCAGTCTCCTCTGGTCTGTGACAGTTTCTCAATCAGTCTTCTTGTTATTCCGTGACCTTAACAGTCTTGAGGAATACTGCCCAGGGATCACGTAGGATGTTCCTTAATCCTGTTTTGTTTGTGGTTGTTTTTTTCATTATTAGACTGAGATTGTGGGTTTCTGGAGAGAATACCAGAGACGTGAAGTGCTCTTCATGTCACAGTATGTCAAGGGGTACACAATATCCATGTGACATCACTGATGATGTTAACTTTCCCCACTTGGTTAAGGTAGCCCTTGCCAGGATTTTTCACTGTATTTTGAGCTAGTGTTCATTAGCTATCACTTATACAGGGCTTTCTCTTCCCTCTCTTCCCCCTGTTTGAAATGCATTTCATTTATATTTACTGGAAATGTCATCTTTGCAGAAATATCTTCTCTGACCCCCCCAAGCTAAAGCAGCTTTCTCCTCTCAAGTCAGTCTCTATGACATTTCACTTTTGTGTTTTCTTCATCACGTTTATCAATACCTGACGTTGTCTTATGTATTTGTTTACTGAGTTTATTGTTTGCCTTTAGGCCCCTGTCCCCTCAAACAGGAATTAAGCTTCAGGAAAACAAGGTCCTCATAGGATTGTTCACGTCTGTACACCCAGCAGCCAGCATGAGGGCTAGCATATGCTAAGTGCTTAATAACTATTTGTTGAATAAATGTCAAAGAAAGAAAGATCTGGGGTTAATTTATTAGTAAGTATTTCTAAAAAAGAGTGGAAAATAGCTGAATGGTGGGAGGTTCAATTTACTGTTCTTAACTGAATTGGTTTAGTTTTAATGAAAAGGTTAAATGCAATCATCAGCATCTACGGAAATAGGTAATCAACATCCTTGTAATTCAAGCTCTCTTATAATGCACTTAATAATGTGAATGCCAGAGTATTTTTCTGCCTTATAAGGATATGACTGACAAACGTGGGATCTACTCAGTTGCTATTCATCTGCACCATTGTGACCTTTATTTGCTAATTGGCTCAGCTTTCCTATTGGAGAACTTTATCAGAATCTGAAGGAATGTACAAATAATGGATGCCCTTGGTTTTAACTTATAGCAGACTTCTTAGTGTCTGCTTTCTTTTCATTTATATTGGCAGAAAAATGGAGCTTCTTTGTGTAAATCTTTCTCCATAACCCATTGTAAGGAAACTCTCTTTTTATTTTCTTCCTCAGGACTTAAAATCTCCAAATCAGAGGGATGAAATTGCAGGAGCCCGGGCCTCCTTGAAGGAGAACTCCCCCCTCTTGCATTCAATTTGTTCAGCTTGTTTGGAACATTCTGATGTTGCTTCCCTCAAAGCCAGCAAGGACACTGTTTGTGAAGAAATTCAGAATGCCCTCAATGTAATTTCAAATGCTTCTCAAGGCATCCAGAATATGCTGGTCCCGCCAGAACCCCAGGCAGCAACTCTGGGAAGTGCCCTTGATGAGCTGGAGGTAAGCTGAGAGAAAGGTAAAATGTGATTTGATGTCCCAATATCAACATAAATAGAAGTGGGTTTTCAGATCCATGTGTTGGAGTTTAGAGTATTAGACTTCTGATTCCTTTGCATCTTTGTCAAGGAAGTCAGTGAATTTAAATTGTGATTGTTAATTAGATTGAAATGATGACTTTATTTTACATACATCAACTTATGAAATGTGGGATTTATTCATTCCACAAATACTTATTATTGGTACTGTTCTTTGTGCTTGCGATATAATTGATCACTGCCCTTGTGAAGCTTACATTCTAGCAGGGGAATATAGGCAAAGTCCCAAATCAGTAACATTGTAGATAAGTAAATGGTATAGAATATTATGTTGGGAAAGTGAGATGTTATCAAAGGCTTGAAGGAAGTTAGAGAATTGGGCAGATGGAGATTTAGAGCAAAAGCTTGAAGGCATGCCCCCAGTGTTTAAGTGACAGCATGGAAGCCAGGGTGCCTGGGTGGGGAGAGCGAGGGGATGAGTGATAGGAGGTGAGGTCAGAGACCCAGTGGGGCCAGATTATAGCAGGCCATGTAGGCTTTTTAGGACTCTGGCTTTTACTCCAAGTTAAAGGGGATCCATTGTAAGGTCTTAAGCAGAAGTGTGACGCAATGAGACTTGAGTCTTAAAAGGCTGCATGTGGAGCATAGACTGAAGGGGAACAAAGGGAGAAGCTGAAAAACTAGGCAGGAGGCTATTGTTGTAACACAGCTTCCAACTTTGCAGTTTAAATGTACCACCTCATTCCACCTCACATTTTAGTTTGGACTAGAGTGGCATCAGTGAATATCAAGGCTAAATTTTGTAAGTAGAGCCAGCTGGATTTGACAGAATGAATGTAGGATTTGAGAGCAAGGGAGAAGTCCTGGCTGGTGTTGCAGGCTGGGTGCTATCCAGAAGCACACAGTGGATGGAGTTTGCTATATGAGGTGTTATTAGGAATTAACATGTGTGAAGAGAAGAGGGAGGGAGTAGGACAGAGCAGAGGAAGAAGTGGACCTGTGAGCCAGACTCACAAAGCCTGGACCAATCAGCAGGGATCTCTGGAGAGAGCATTGCCCTTGTGGGAACCTTGTCAGGCAGAAATAGCTAGACCTTTTTGTGACTTTCAGACCGGAAGCAGATCACCCTGCCCTGGGAAGGGCATGACCCCTAGGGAGTGGGAGTGGGGAGCAGCCCCTTGAAGCTAAGGCAGATTCTGAAGGAACTGACAGCTGGGGGCTGCCTGCTGGCCTCATTTTCCACAGCTAGGCAGCAAGTCCTACCTGGAAGGGGGATGAGCAGTACGCCTCTTTACCTACCACAGATAATTATAAGGTTTTGGGGTTTTTTTTTTTGCGTTGAGCAGCTAGATGGATGACGTTTTCATCAATTATGATGGGGAAGACTGTGTGTGAAGCTGGTTTTGAAAGAAAGATCAGAAATTCAATTTTCAACATGTTGAGTTTGGCATATTTATCAGACATTCAAGTATGATATTAAAGATCGTTGGCTACCAAAGTCAGACATGTAGTTGCTTAAAGGGAGGCAACGTAGTGTAGTGCTTAAGGATAAGTGTTCTGGAGCCCAAATGCCTGGGTTCCTATCTCAGCTGTGGCACTTACTGCCCATGTGGCCTTAGGAAAGTTATTTTATTAACTCTCAGTTTTCTCACCTATGAAATGGGGATGGTAATAGGACTTAACTTGTTATCAGAATCATTGAATTAATAATGAATAATAAGCATAAAAATGCTTAGAGCAGTGCCTGGCACATAGTAAGTGCTCAATCAATCTTTGCTCTTATTATCATTAGTGGAGATGACTATTTGGAAGCAGATTCCTCTGTAATGAAGAAATCAATGCAATTAAATTTACTAAAGTTTTACTGATAACTTAAAAAAATAAACTAAACTCATAACATAATTCCTATATTGTTCCTAACATTATTACTTTAATGATAAACTTACTGGATACTTAATTTACTCAAATTTAGAATAACCTTTCTGGGTGATTTTTCTTTAGTTACATATCTTTAAATCGGTCTCTTCATTTCTAATCCAACATTATTAAATTTCTAATTATCGGCAGTCATGTGAAAATTTATTAAATTCCTAACTATTAGTATCTATGTGAAAGTTTTAGGAACCATTTGTCTAAATATGGTAGAAGATTAGTGGTGACTCCTTTTTAATTTAATTATTTTATTGAGGTCATATTGTCTTATAACATTGTGTAATTTCATGTGCACAGTATCATACATCAGTTTCTGTATAGTCTGCATTGTGCTCACCACCAGTAGTCTAGTTTTATGTGTCACCATACGTACATGCCCATTTACCACTTTCGCCCTCCTCCCCACTCCCCACCCCTCTGCTAACCACTAGTCTGTTATCCTTATCCACGTGTTTGTTCATCTTCCACGTATGAGTGAAATCATGCAGTGTTTGTTTTTCTCTGTCTGGCTTATTTTGCTTCACATAATACCCTCAAAGTCCATCCATGTTGTCACAAATGGCACGATTTTGTCTTTTTTATGGCTGAGTAGTATCCCATTGTATATATGTACCGCATCTCTTTATCCATTCATCCACTGGTGAGCACTTGGGTTGCTTCCAAGTCTTGGCTATTGTGAATAAAGCTGTGAAGAACATAGGGGTGCATAAATCTCTTTGAAGTGTTGATTTCATGTTCTTTGGATAAATACCCAGTAGTGGGATAGCTAGATCATATGGTATTTCTGTGTTTTATTTTTTGAGAAATCGCCATACTGTTTTCCAAAGTAGCTGCCTAGTTTGCATCCCCCCCAGTGGTGTATGAAGGTTCTCTTTTCTCCACATCCTCTCCTACATTTGTTATTTCTTGTCTTATTAATTATAGCCATTCTGAGGGGCGTGAGGTGATACCACATTATAGTTTTGATTTGCACTTCCCTAATGATTGAATATATTTTCATATGCCTGTTGGCTATCTGTATATCTTCTTTGGAAAAATGTCTGTTCCTATCTTCTGCTCATTTTTTGATCAGGTTGTTTGGTTTTTTGTTGTTGAGTGTATGAGTTCTTTATATAATTTGGAAATTAACCCCTGTCAGATATATGTTTTTCAAATATCTTCTCCCAGTTGGTAGGTTATTTTTTCGTTTTGTTCATGGTTTCCTTTGCCTTTCAGAAGCTTTTTAGTCTGATGTAGTCCAATTTGTTTATTTTTTCTTTTGTTTCCCTTGCCTGAATAGCCATAGTTTTTGAAAAGATACAGCTCAGACTGGTGTCAAAGAGTGTACTGCCTATATTTTCCTCTAGGAGTTTTATGGTTTCAGGTTTTATATTCAAGTCTTTAATCCATTTTAAGCTAATTTTTGTCTATGGTGTAAGATAATGGCCTACTTTCATTCTTTTGCATGTGGCTGTCCAATTTCCCAAACTCCATTTATAGAAGACACTTTCCTTTCTCCATTGTATGTTCTTGGCTCCTTTGTCAAAGATTAGCTGTCCATAGGTGTGTGGTTTTATTTCTGGGCTTTCAATTCTGTTCCATTGATCTCTGTGTCTGTTTCTGTGCCAATACCATGCTGTTTTGATTATTATAGCTTTGTGGTGTATTTTGAAGTCAGAGATTGTGATATCTCCAGCTTTGTTCTTTTTTTGCAGGGTTATGTTGGCTATTTGGGGTATTTTATGTTCCATATAAGTTTTAGGATTCTTTGTTCTGTTTCTGTGAAAAATGTTTTCTGAGCTTTGATAGGGATTGTGTTGAATCTGTAGATTGCTTTAGGTAATATGGACATTTTAACTATGTTTATTCTTCCAGTCCAAGAGCACAAAATATCTTTCCATTTCTTCGTGTCTTCTTCAATTTCTTTCAACAATGTTTTATAGTTTTCAGTGTACAAGGATTGTATTCTTGACTTTTCTTTCTGCTAGTTTGTTATTAGTGTATAGAAATACAACTTATTTTTGTATGTTGATTTTGTACATTGCAGCTTTTGTAGTTGTCAATTATTTCTGATAGTTTTCTGGTGAATTCTTTAGGGTTTTCTGCATATAGAATCATGTCATCCACAAACAGTGAGAGTTTTACTTCTTCCTTTCCTATTTGGATACATTTTATTTCTTTTTCTTGCCTAATTTCTCTGGCTAAGGCTTCCAGTTCTGTGTTGAGTAAGGGTGGTGGGAGTGGGTCCCCTTGTTTTGTTCCTGTTCTCAGAGAAATGACTTTCAGTTTTTCACTGTTAAGTATGATGTTGGCTGTGGGTTTGTCATATATGCCCTTTATTATGTTGAGGTACTTTCCTTCTATTCCCATTTTATTGATAGTTTTTATCATAAATGGATGTTGGATTTTATTGAATGCTTTCTCTGCATCTATTGAGATGATCATGTGATTTTTATTCCTCATTTTGTTAATGTGGTGTATCACATAGATTGACTTGCAGATGTTGAACCTTTCCTACATTCCTGGAATAAATCTCACTTGATCATGATGTATGATACTTTTAATTTATTGCTGTGTTCGATTTGATCCTTTTAATTATTCTTTTAGCTTTATTTCATTTATTTTTGCTCTAATTTTTATTATTTCCCTCCTTCTGCTGACTTTGGGTTTTGTTTGTTCTTCTTTTTCTAGTTCTTTTAGGTGTAGTTTAAGATTGTTTATTTGAGATTTTTCTTGTTTGTGGTGATTCTTTCATAATACCCCATGATCTAATCATTTGCCCTGTGTAATGAGTGCTCAATGAACTTGTCCGTTAAATGTGTCTTGTCTTCATAATAAGATTGAAAGCTCCTTGTGGGAAAGACCATGTTTCTTACTATTTTTATACCAATGATACTAGTAGAATATTAGGTCCTCCATAATTTAACATGCAACATTTCTTGATAGCTAAACTCTTAACATGAATTTATCACTTAATTATTACAGAGTCTCTATAAGGTAAATATTTTTATTTTGTTTTACAGAAAATAAAACTGAGACTTACATAGGTTATGGAACTTGCTCAAGCAGAAGTCTAGTGAGTAGTAGTAGCCAGAATGTGAATCTAGTCTCTCTGATTCCATAAGGTATTTCTAACTTCTGTGCTATATTGAATTCTCACAGATAGAACTCAATGTACTTAATTAAAATTCAATACAATCTATGCTAAGATTCTTAGCCTATATGAACCACTAGAGAAATTATAAATGTAACCAAGTCCAAAAGATGGAATAACTTTTTAGTGAAAAGGTCTTTGTACCTGGGTCATTTGAGTAGAAATAGTTTGTATTTGGGGAATGGCTAGTATGATGAGGTGAAATTTGCTAGAGTGGACAGATAAATTGTACATCATATTTTTCATAGCACTAAACAGAATCGCATTAGGGGATGCTTGCATAAGAGGTCCACTTTACCCAGATACTGCATTCTATATTCTTAACGATTATAGAAGAAGGCAGAAGATTTCCAAATTGTTCTTCCTTCTGGGACTTCTCTTTTCTTACTTTAGTTGAAACTGGCTGCTACAGGCAATAAATGGCAGTGGTTAGAAAGGAGGAGAAAGAGTGTCTGTGTGTGTGTGTGTGTGTGTGTGTGTGTATAGTTTTGATGGAAGTGGGCATAGGCATAGTGATGAAATCTTCTTTTTCTCAAGACATGTGGCTGACTCACTCCTTCTGAACAAGGTGGGAAGGACTCCCAAAGATATTTCCCTAAAATCCTAATACTGTCTCAACAACCTTTGAAACTGAGTTTTAGTCAAAGCTAGGGATGCCCAAACTACGAGAAAATGCCTGAGTTTTAAATATTTTTTATATCTGAGTTACAAATAGCTGCTGAGGCTGTCTGTATTAGATAAAGCAGAATTTATTGAGCATTTAGCCTTTTTAAATGATTTTGTAAATTAAATGGTTGCGCTTTTCATTATTTACAGGAAGCTGTATTGGTAAAGGATCCAAAATAACCTTTGCTCTATCTTGCTTCTGCAAATATAATACTATGAAATAAATTGATGTAGTAAATACTCTGTTGGGAGTCAGTCTCATTAAATGTTTATAGTGTGGAAATGTATCAGAACGCTTACTCAACAACTACCACACTGTAGCTTTGTTAAATCTTTCATTCTGGTTCACGGCTGGTTGTGGATATGAAACCCCAGATTTATTGGTGGGGAAAATAGAAGCTGAATTAGAATGCTGCATAGGCTAAATCAATTGATTTATTGGAAAGCCTAATGTGAATTATAGTGTGTTCCTTCTGCATTTGTGACTCAATGAGAGTTGAGAAGTGTCAAATTGTAGATTAACAGAATTTTGAAAATGTCTTGAAGCAAGCAACTTTTCCAGTGAAAATTGCTTTGAAACTCCAAGTCCAAAAAGACATATTTTCTCTTATGTGGAGAGAAAAAGCAGCTGTTCTAATCATAGTCCACAAGTGTTATCCAGGTCCTCTTGTGATAAAGATGATAATAACAAAGGAGTTTTGGAGTATTTTCTCATTTTCAAAGAGCTGCCATGTTTATTTTCTTATCTTCTTTTTTTATATATTAGTTTATGTATCATCATTCATCTACTTCTTTATTTGCTTTTGTATCCCCAACACCTAGAACAATGTTTTATACATGGTAAGTGCCAGGAGAATATCAATGAATGAAGGAAGAAAGGAAAGAATGAATATAGGAATGCTGCATGTCATTTTGTAATATTGGAGGGAAGAGCATTTTTCCTTCACCCTATTTTTTCTCCTTTCTCCAACTGGTAGTGTAGGCACATGGGGTGCATGGCTCTACCTTACCTAACTTTTAACTGGGATGTGAATTTACAGTGAGGGAAACCACCAGAAACATATCTAACCAATATGCTGCCCTCTTTCTTTTCTGTGATAAGGGAGCTCAAAAAGAAAAAAAAATTCTCTTTTTTCTGTAGCTATCTGGACTTAGTTTAGGTTCCCTGCAACTGCCAAATTATGCTGCCCTTTACTAAGAGTAATAATTTTAAAGAATGTAGTCCTTGTATTCTTATGTTTTCACCTGAAGATGAAAGGAGGTCCTCTATCAATCAGATAGGCATTTAGGAGCTAAAGAAAAATGATCATTGATATCTAGAAGCACTTTATTATGATTTTTTAAAAACTCGTTTGGTTTCTAGAAATCCAGTGAAGTAAAAGAACTAAAAATTATGAATAAAATATTTTTAAATACACGGATAATCTGATAAATGAATTAGGAACGTTCATTGAGGCCAGCCAGATACAAAGAGAGCACAAATCCAGGCTAGCAAACCAGCACCAGCATTGTACTGGGGGATAAGGGGAAATTCCTTTTCCATTATGGCTTGGAGCGTGGACTTTGAAAGACCACGAACTGAGGACAAGGCAAAGCCTATAGCCTGCCAACTGGAAAGTAACATGAGACTCTTGTCTGAAGCTGAGAATTCTTAAATTTGACCGTAAAGAAGAAAAACACTACAGTAGGGGATAGCAGGAGAACTTGGCTGGCTTAACCTCAGGTCTGGGTGGCTCAGGAAAAAGAATACAAAAGATGTTGGAAATTTTCTAATCATAAGTCTGTCCTTATCTGGACTTTGGGTCAGAATTCATATTATCTGTAGAGCCTCTAAAACGACAGCAGAAAATTTAATTTAAAGTTGTTCTGTCTTAGCAATACTGCCAAGTCCCTGTCAGAAGTAATGTCAAAATTCTCTCTGCACTTTACACCCAGTCCACAAAAATTTCTCATACAGTTCCAAGGAAAATAAGTTTCCACACACAAACAAGGAAGCCACTATGAATGAGACTTTGCAGAAAGAACAAACTGCAGAATCAGATCTACAAACACTTCAGATATTGAAATTATAAGATACTAAATGTAAATCAATATGATTAATATACATTATTCCCTCATTTATATTCACTCAAGTTTGAAGAGTATGAGGAAGGAACAAAAACTGTTGAAATTGACGAGGCAGAACTATCTAAAATGAAAAACATAATTGTGAAGTATTCAGTGGTTAGTCAAAACAGGATATTAGTTAGAGAATTAATGAGCTGAAAGATATATTTGAAGAAGTTCCTAACAATACACCACAGAGAGACAGAAAAAAAAATATTTTTAAAAAAGCAGTTAAGACACCTGGGGAATGATGTTACAAGTTCTAAAATATTCTAATATAAGGTCCAGAACAAAGAAAAGTATAAAAAATATACTAAGAATTTCTGAGAACTGATGGAAGACACTAATCTCCATAGCTAACAAGCCCAATAATTCCCAAGCAAGATATATAAAAAGAAATCCACATCTACACATATTGTAGTGAAACTGAAGAACGCCAAAGACAAAAAGAATATTTTTAAAAGTAAATAGGGAGAGCTTTATTCTCAATAAGATGGCAGAATACGAGACTCCTGACTCTCCCTCAATCCATGAATACACAGAATAAACTAAACATGGATGAATTTCTTCGAATAGAAATCCAAAAACTAGTTGAGAGATTCCTGCACACTGGACAGTTACATGCCTACACCAAAACAAGTTGGAAAAGCTGAGGCACGCTCTCACCATAAACTCCACCCCTATCACAGTACCATATAATTGAGAGAGAACCCCCATCTCCCAGCTTCACCTTGAGGAACAAAGGTTTGGACCACATATCTAGTGCCCCACTTTTTATGGCTGCTACCAGAGGGACTGTCTCCTAACTTGCCTATCTTTGAGAACTGTTGGGGTTGAGTATTTATTAGTCTCCTGAGATCAAAGAGAATAGAGGCAGTTTTAAATAGGCATGCAAGCAGTTCCTGTGACTTTTCCGCCTGACTCAGTACAGAGAGAGCAGGCAATAAAGCCCAGTTTCCAGCTTCTCCTTGGAAGGGTTTAGACTGCACATTTAACATCCTATCTTTTCCAGCTGCTGACCAAGGTCTGGCTTCTAACTCACCTGTCTCTGGGAGCTGATGAGGTGGGTGATTACCAGTCCCCTAGGAGCTTGAACAATTGTGCCCCTAGGAGCACTCCCATGACTCCTCCCCTGGCTTGCTCCAGTGAAATAACCAAGTCATCAGCTTATCCTTGGAAGGAGTTGGACTACACATCTAGTATCTTGACTTTTCTGGCAACTTTCCTGAAAGTCTGGCTTCTAACTTGCCTCCCTCTAGGGGCTGATGGGGCCCAGAATTCTCCAGCTCACTGGGGTCTATACAGAACAAAGTATCAGTTTTGAATGGTCCTGTAGGCTCTTCCTATGACTCCTTCTGCTGGCTTGCTTGCAATAAAACCCAACTACTAGTTTCTTCCTGGATGGCATTAGACTGCACATCTAGTGTCCCAACTTTTCCAGTTAGACTAGTACAAAGGTTTAAGCATCCAGAATCTCTGGATGGGCTGATTTTTGAGGTTCATCTCCTACATGAGGTCAGTCTCTGAACTGGGAAAGGTGGCTCTTTTATCTAATGCAAAGAAACCAACACAGAGAGTCAGGAAAAATGAAAAAACAAGGAAATATATTCCAAATAAAAGAACAAACTAAATCTTCAGAAACTGACCTAATTAAATGGAGATATGTGATTTACCCAACAGAGAATTTAAAATAATGATTATAAGGATGATCATTGAGGTTAGGAGAACAATTCATGAATAAAATGAGAATTTCAACACAGAAAAATATAAAAAAATAAGGAGAAATCATAGAGCTGAAGGACACAATTATTGAACTGAAAAATTCAATAGGGGGCGTTTAACATAGACTAGATCAAATGGAAGAAAGGAGCAGTGAACTCAAAGACAGGTCATTGGAAATCATCCAGTTAGAGGAGCAAAAGGATAAATAAGAGTGAAGATAGCTTAAGGAACTTGTGCTATATCATCATGTGGGTATATATGCAGTATGGAAGTCCCAGAAGGAGATGAGAGAGAGTAAGGGGAAGAAAACTTATTCAAAGAAATAATGGCTGAAAACTTTCCAAACCTGAGAAGGAAATAGATATCCAGAGCCATAAAGTCAAAAGAACACCAAAAAGAGACGAACCAGAGAGACCCACATCAAGACACATTTTACTCAAATTGTCAAAAGTTGAAGACAAAGAGAAATTTGAAAGTAGCAAGAGGAAAGTGATTTGTTGTATACAAGGGAACTCCCCATAAGACTATTGATGGATTTTTCAGCAGAAACCCTGCAGGCTGGAAGGGCATGTGGTGATATATTCAAAATGTTGAATGAAGAAGCTACCAACCAAGAATTCTGTAGCTGGTAAACCTGTTCTTCAAAAATGGAGAGAGGATAAAGACTTTCTCAGGTAAAGAAAAGCTGAAGGAGTTTATCACCAGTACACCTACCTTACAAGAAATGCTAAAGGGAGTTCTTCAAATTGAGATGAAAGGACACTAAACAACATGAGAGCATGAGAAAGTATGAAACTCATTGGAAGAGGTAATTATATAGACAAAACAGAATACTGTGTTACCATAAAGGTGGTGCGTAAATCACTTTTAATTCTTGTATCAAAATTAAAAGACAAAGTAATAATAATAAATATAAAATTATGTTAATGGATACACAATATAAAAATATGTACAATGTAATATTAGAACATTAATGTAGGATGGAGTAAAAGTGTAGTTTTTTTATGCAATCAAAGTCAAGTTGTTATCAGCTTAAAATAGACTGTTATAGCCATAAGATGTGTTATGTAAGCCTCATGGTCATCACAAAGAAAACCTGTAGTACATACATAAAAGATAAAGAGAAAGGAATTAAAGCATACCACTACAAAAAAGAAATCCTCAAATCACAAAAGAAGACAGCAAAAGAGGAAGAAAGACACTATAAAATGATCAGAAAAAAATTAACAACTGGCAATAGTAAGTCCTTATCTATCAATAACTACTTTAAATGTAAATTGGCTAAATTCTCCAATCAAAATACACAGAGTGAATGGATGGATTAAAAAACCAAGATCTGACTTTGCACTGTCTATAAGAAACTCACTTTGGATTGCAGAACACACACAGGCTGAAAGTGAAGGGATGGAAAAATATACTACATGGAAATAGTAACCAAAATAAAATAGGAGTGGCTATACTTATACCAGACAGAATAGAATTTAAGTCAAAAACTGTCTCTAGAGACAAACAAGGTCATTATATAATGAGAGTGGGTCAATTCAACAAAAAGGTATAATAATTGTAAATACTGTACCAATGTCAGAGCACCTGAATATATAAAGTAAATATTCACAGATCTGGAAGGAGAAGTTGACAGCAATACAATAACAGTAGGATGGCCCACTTTTAATAATGGATAGTATATTCTGAGAAAAAAACAATGAAGAAAGAGTAGATCTGAGCAACAGTATATACCAAATGGACTTAATAGATATACACAGAATTTTCTACCCAATAGCAAAAGAATAATATTCATGAAATGTCTTAATAATCACACAAAACATATCTTAATAAGTATAAGAAGATCAAAATCATGCCAAATATCTTTTTCCAACTTTAATGGCATGAAACTAGAAATAATAACAGCAAGAAAATGGGCAAATTCACAAACACTTGGAAACTGAACAATGCACTTTTTGTTTTTAATTGCAGTAACATTGGTTCATAACATTATAAAAATTTCAGGTGTAAATCATAATTTATTTTGAATTCCGTGTAGATTACATGATGTTCACCACCCAAAGACTATTTACAATCCATCACCACACCCATGTGCCTAATCACCCCTTTCACCCTCCTCCCTTCCCCTTTCCCCTCTGGTAACCACCAGTCCAATCTTTGTTGCTATGTGTTTTTTTGTTGTTGTTTTTGTTTTCTACTTGTGAGTGAGCTCTTATGGTATTTGACCTTCTCCCTCTGACTTATATCACTTAGCATAATACACTCAAGGTCCATTCATGTTGTCACAAGTGGCCAGATTTCATCACTTCTTATGGCTGAGTATTATTCCATTGTGTATATAAACCACATCTTCTTTGTCCATTGTCCCTTGAGGGGCACCTATGTTGCTTCCAAGTCTTGGCTATTGTGAATAATGCTGTGATGAACATAGGGGTGCATGTATCTTTAAGCATTTGTGTTTTCAAGAACAACACACTCTTGAACAACCATTGGGTCCAAGAGGAAATCAAAAGGAAATTTTAAAAATATCTCATGACAAATGAAAATGAGAACACAACATACCAAAACTTATGGGATGCAGCAAAAGCAGCACTATGAAGAAAGTTTATAGGGACAAATGCCTACATTAAGAAAAAAGAAAGATCCTAAATAAACAAACTTTACACCTCAAAGAACTAGAAAAAGAAGAACAAATTATGCCCAAAATTAGCAGAAAGAGGGAAATAACAAAGACCAGGACAGAAATAAATGAAATAGAGACCAGAGAAACAATAGAAAAGATCAATGAAGCTAAGAGCTGTTCTTTTGCAAAGATAAACAAAATTGACAAACCTTTAGCTAGACGAAGGAAAAAAGAGAGAAGTCTCAATAAAATCAGAAATGAAAGTGGAGACATTACAACTGGCAACACAGAAATACTAAGAATCATAAGAAACTACTATGAACAATAAACTATGCCAATAAATTAGATAATTTAGAAGAAATGGACTAATTCCTAGAAACTTACAGCCTGCCAAGATTGGATTAAGAAGAAATAGAAAATCTGGACAGACCAATTGCAAATAAGGAGATAGAAGCAGTAATCAAAAACCTCTCGACTAAGAAAGGCTAGGACCAGAGGGCTTTACAGGTGAATTCTACAAAGCATTCAAAGAAGAATTATACCAATCATTCTTAAACTCTTCTGAAAAATAGAAATCTTTTTGGAAGAGAGAACACTTACAAACTCATTTTATGAGGCCAGCATCACTCTATTACCAAAGACAGACAAGGACACTACAAGAAAAGAAAACTATGGGCCAATATCCCTAAGGAACATAGCTGCAAAAATCTTCAATAAAATAGTAGCAAACTGAATTCAACAGTACACGAAAAGGATTATATGCCATGACCAAGTGGGATTTATCCCTAGGATGCAAGTATGATACAGCATATGCAAATCAATCAATGTGAAATACCACATTAACAGAATGAAAGATAAAAAACACATGATCATCTCAATAGATGCAGAGAAAGCATTTGACAAAATTGAACATCCTTCATGATAAAAACTCTCAATAAATTAGGTAGAGAAGGAACTTACCTCCACTCAATAAAGCTCACATATAAAAGGCCCACAGCTAAAATCATAATCAATGGGGGAAAACTGAAAGCTTTTCTTCTAATATCTGGGTACAAGCAAGGATGCCTACTCTTGCCACTTCTATTCTAGATAGTACTGGTAGTCCTAGCCAGAGCAATTAGACAAGAAAAAAAAAGTAAAGTCACCAAATTGTAAAGGAAGAAGTAAAATTATCTCTGTTAGCAGACAACATGATCATATATGTAGAAAAACCTAAAGACTCAACAAAAAACCTGTTAGAGCCAATAAATGAATTCAGTAAATTTTCAGGATACAAAATCAACATATAAAAATCAGTTACATTTCTATATGCTAACAGCAAAGTTTCTGAAAAAGAAATTAAGAAAACAATCCCATTTACAAGAGCAAAAAAAATATTAAATGCTTATGAATTAACTTAACTAGAGGTGAAAGACTTGTTCATTGGAAACTCTAAAACATTGAT
Source organism: Equus przewalskii (assembly GCF_037783145.1). Lineage (NCBI taxonomy): Eukaryota > Metazoa > Chordata > Mammalia > Perissodactyla > Equidae > Equus > Equus przewalskii. Next base: position 55,975,634 of record NC_091831.1, on the reverse strand, counting down.
GAAGGAAATTAAAGAAGACACAGAAATCGTGAGACATCTCATGGTCATAGATTGGAAGACTCGCTATTGTTAAAATGTTCATACTGCCCAAAGTGATCTATAGATTCAATATGAATCCTATCAAAATCTCAATGGAATCCTTTATGTAAATAGAAAAAAATTCCTAAAATTCACATAGAACCAAAAAGACTCCAAATAACCAAAGCAATCTTGGGAAAGAAGAGCAAAGCTGGAGGCATCACACTTTTTGATTTCAAAATATATTACAAAGCTACAATAATTAAAACAGTATGATACTGGCATAAAAACAGATGTATAGACGAATGCAACAGAACAGATAGCCCAGAAGTAAATTCAAACATTTACGGCCAACTAATCTTTGACAAGGATATTCAGAATTCACAACGGGGGAAAGAATAGTCTCGTCAATAAATGGTGTTGAGAAAAGTAGATATTCACATGCAGAATTATGTCTAATAGTCAATTTCTCAAATATAAATTCTATAAGACAGTAGAATTGTTGTTCTTTTAAGTAAGTCATGAAAGAACATAACTGTTTACCTTGAATTCAGTACACAATGCCTCTATCTTTCAAGAACAAAGATATTTATTGTCAACAACTTCACAGAAGAAATTGCCAAAGAAAAAGAAAAAAGGTGTAAATGCAAGAACTGGTAACCAGAAGAAATGGTAAATATATGGGTATGCTACTGCTCAAATAATTTTATAAAGGACTAATAACTATGTAGACTTTATGTAATTAAAAATACAGAATTAATGCACATGGAAACAATAGCAATTAAATGAGGAAGAATGGCATATGGGTTAAATTTTCTAGGAGCTTAGTATTTTTGGAGGAAAGATAAACGTATTGACTTACTTTAGGCATTAAATGTGCACATTAAAACATCTAGAATACTAAAAAAATGTACAGCAATATATAGTATAATTTGAAAACATGGAGAAGGGAAAAATGGAATGAGAAAATTAGGAACCTAGTCAATCCAAAAGAAGAAACAAATGGAAGAAAAAAACAAGGAAAAATGGACAAACAGATATTAGAAAATATGATGATAAGATTAGTTCAAATATTCCTGTAATCATAATAAATGTACAAAAAAAACCCCAGTAAACTCTTAAATGCACGAAGAGTGACAACTTAGAAAAGAAAATCTAGCTATACACTATTTGTGAAAAGCTCATCTAAAACATAAAAATAGGGGATCCTTGAAAGTCAAAGAATAAAAAATATATGTCCAACAAATCATAACCAAAGAAATCTAATGTAACTGTATTAATATTAGTCAAAATAAATTGCTAATGATGGTTACTATTTATCAATAAAAGGTTAAGTTCACCAGAAGGTTGTAGCATGTACTTTTTAAGGAATATGGGAAATTAATGAAAATTAACCACTTACTAAGCCAATGATTTTTCAAAGAACTGGTATCAAACAGGCCACCTAGAAATATATATAGATAAATAAGTGAAATTACTTCACTATTTGGAATCTTTTTGAAAAGCACATCTGTGTAACTCTTGGGTCAAAGAATAAATTACAATTGAAAGAAAAAAATACTTATAACTGTGAAATAATGAAAATAAACAACAAAATTCAAAGGATATAGCTAAAGGCAGTGCTTAGTGGGAAATTTATCACCTAAAATATTTGTATAAAGAAAGAAGAAAAGCTGAAAGTTAATGAGCTAAATTTTCACTTTGACTTTGAAAGAGAACAATATAAAAGACCTAGAAAGAATAAAATAATAAAGGTAAGAGCAGAAGTTAGTAATTAAATCATAAGCATAGATAATATAGTGAAGATCAACAAAGCTTGAAGTCTGTTTTTTTTTTGTTTTTTTAAAATTAACCTTAGACTCTTTTTTTTTTTTTTGATGAGGAAGATTGGCCCTGAGCTAACATCTGTTGCCAATCTTCCTCTATTTTGTATGTGGGATGCTGTGAGAGTATGGCTTGATGAGTGGTGTGTAGGTCTGCACCCAAGATCTAAACCTGCAAACCCCAGGTACTGAAGCGGAGCACACAAACTTCACCACTATGCCACCGGGCTGGCCCCCCAAAGTGTGTTTTTTGAAAAGATTCATAAAATTAGCAAACTGATGATAAGCTAGAGTAGGAAGAATGAGAGAAGACAGAATATTCATGTAAGAATGAAAGAAAGGAGCATAACTATGGAGACTATTACTAGATATTCTAAATACTACAATACTAAGAGAGAATATCATGAACAAATTTATACTGATTAAAATGAAAATTTGGATAAAATGCAAAAACTCTTAGGAAAATAACTGGCTCAAGAATAGATAATGTGAGTTAAAGAATTAAACTGAATTAGTAGTTAATAGTTTTTACTCAAAGCAAACCCTGGGCCCAGATACAGTTAAGAGGGCTACCACAAATGCTCCTAGGGATATGTAAATATATTTCTATAGTAACTTCATGAGAAGAGCAAAAGAAGTACCAGCTTTCCAATTCATTACATGAAGCTAGTGAAACCAATAGTGCCCACGCTACACAGGTCAGATAAGGAAGGAAATTCACATGCCAATCTAAGGATGCAAATAGCTAAACAGAATGTGAATGAACTGTTCAGCAATAGATAAAGAACTCATTGTAACAAAGTCAAATTTATTCTGGAAATGTGATGTTAGTTCAACATTAAAGCATCTATTCCTGTTATTTGCCATAGAGAAAAACTATATTTTAGTCTCAGAGGATACAGAGAACATTAGAAAAATTCAATATAATGTGTTTAAAACTTCTAGCAAGCTAGGAACACAAGTGAATTTTCTTGACTTGGTAGAGTTTCTATAAGTTCTACAGGAAACTTCATGCTTACATTTGAGTCATTAAAATCGTTCCCCTTTAGAGGATCTTGTCAAGATGGCAGTGTAGGCAGACTCTGAACTCACCTCTTCCTATGAACACAACCAGGTTACAACCAGTCTTGGAAAAATTACCTCAGAGAGAGAACTGAAAGCTGGATAAAAAGAACCCACACAGCAAGGACAGTTCTGATTGAGGCAGAAGAGGCAGGAATTCTTTCTGGAGAGCAAAAAAAGCCACATTTGTGAGCTTCAGAGCTTCACAGCTGGCCAAGTGGGAGCCACCCTAAGGTACGCAGCCCTCCCTGGAGGAGTGGGGGCCCATTACCACTATAAGTATCCTTGAGACTCAGTACAACTGGAGGAGTCTCATAATGTCTAACTTTTCTGGCTATTAACTGTAACAGGGAATACCCCCAGAAAAGCTATTGGACAGAAGTAGAAAAACCCAGCTCTTAAAGGGCCCATGCACAAATTCATCTGTCTCAGAAAGCAACCTAAAATCACTGGAAAGAAAGGTACACAGTCCTTTGGTGAAAAGAGACTCACCTGGTAGGGTCTGGGTACATCTCAGTGAGAGGTGAGACTTCCCTGGAGACTGAGACATTGGTGGCAGCCATTTTTGTGACCTAGTACAGGTGTCCTGACACAGATGTTGGCAGACACCATTGGAGTGCTTCCCCTGGCCTGTTAGCTCAGGGGTCTGCCACACCAACTAGAGCACCAATTTAATCCAGCTCAGCCAGGGCAGGCAGTCCACCCTAGGGACTGACCTTATCCAACAGCAAGCCCTCAGACTACTTGTTGTCCTGCATAGACTGGGTGCCTTGATCCCCTGCAGGCTGGTGAGTGTCTCCACCTTTGTGGGGCAGGGCCTGCATGAGGAGTAGGTGAATTGTGGGGCACTTTAGTGGAGAGTGTGGTAGCCTCTGCAGTGGGGCAACTGGGTACACTTCAGGGGGTCAGGAAGTGTGTATGGGCAAGGACTGTGTAGACAGTGTGGGTGGACCTGTGGGGAATGGGGCTTATCAGCAGCAGCAGATGTTTGCTTCTCAAAGAACCACATAGGGGATTGGCCCCACCTTCCAAAGCCTGAGACAATTTGATGCGCCCATACCTATGGTCAGCCCCACTCAGCTGTAATTCTAAGAGAGCTGACAACAGCCTTGCAGGTCTGAGGCCTACTGCAATCATAAGTCCCTGAACCTAGCAACCAGCCACACTGGGTCCCTACCCACTTAATAGAAAAACTGCAACAGGAGTGTGCTATTAGACCTTGCAGTCAAATGTGCTGGGACTCCCCAAACCCAATTTACAAACAGCTGGCCATGGAGGAAAAGCCTAGACTACCTGAGTACCTGCAGTAACAGCAACCTTGCCACAGCAGAAGGACCCACGTAGCCCACACAGGGGACACTTCTGGAACATTTGGACTGATGATGAGGGCGAAGTATACTGCTGGGCCTCAAAAAGTGTCAGTTACATAGGGCCACTTTTCCAAGATCAGGAGACATAGCTGACTTACTTAACACATAGATATAAGCACAGAGAAAGAAGAATAATGAGGGGGGAAAGGAATATGTCCCAAGCAAGGGAATAGGGCAAAACTACAGAAAAAGAACTAAATGAAACAGAAATAAGCAATCCACCAGACAAAGAGTTCAAACAAAAACTCACAAGGATGCTGACTGATCTTGGGAGAAAACTGGATGAACACAGTGAGAACATCAACAAAGACTTGGAAAAAAAGAAAAAGAACCAATCAGAAATGAAGAATACAATACTGGAAATGAAATATTCACTAGAGGGACTCAATAGCAGAGTAGACGATACAGAAGAATGGATCAGCAAGCTGAACGAAAGACTAGAGGAAATGACCCAAGCTGAACAGATAAAAAAACGAATTGAAAAGAATGAGGACAGTCTAAGGGGCCTCTGGGACAACATCAAGCACACTAACATCCATATTATAGATGTTCCAGAAGGAGAAGAGAGAGACAAAGGGGCACAGAATTTATTTGAAGAAATAATAGCTGAAAACTTTCCTAACCTAAGGAAGGATATAGACGTCCAAGTACAGGAAGAACAGAGAGCACCAAACAAGATAAACCTAAAGAGGCCCACATCAAGGCACATTATAAATAAAATGTCCAAAATTAAAGATAAAGAGAATCCTAAAAGCTGCAAGAGAAAGGCAACAAGTGACGTACAAAGGAAACCCCATAAGGATATCAGTTGACTTCTTGGCCAAAACCCTACAGGCTATAAGAGAGTGGCATGATATATTTAAAGTGCTGAAAGGAAAAAACCTACAGCCAAGAATATTCTAGCCAGCAAGGTTATCATTCAGAATGGAAGGAGATATAATGTGTTTCCCAGATAAGCAAAAATTAAAGGAATTTATCACCAAGAAAGCAGTTCTACAAGAAATGCTGAAGGGACTTATTTAATTGGGAAAGAGAAGACCACAAATAGGAATAAGAAAATTATCCAAAGAAACCAGGCAATAAAATCCCTGGTAAAGGCAAAAATACAGTGAAAGTAGCAGATCAACCATTTATGAAGGTTAAAAGGCAAAAGTACTAAAATTACCTATTACAATGGTAAGAGGGTAATGGATAGACACACAAAATAAGAGACTAGATATGATTTCAACAACATAAAATGTGGGAGAATGTGAGTAAAAGCGTAGAGCTTTTAGAAAGAGATCAAACTAAAGAGACTACAAACTCAATATAGATTGCTATATACGTAGAATATTATATATGAACCTCATGGTAATCACAAACCAGAAACCTATAATTAAACAAATAAGTAAGAGAAAGGAAATTAGACATATTACTAAAGGAAGCCATCAAACCACAAGGGAAGAGAGCAAGAGAAGAAGAAAGGAAAAGAGAAGAACTACTAAAACACCCCAGAAAAAAATTAACAAAATGGCAATAAACACATATTTATCAATAGCTAATTTAAATGTCAATGAACTAAATGCTCCAATCAAAAGGCATAGGGTGGCTAACTGGATGAAAAAACAAGACCCAAGTATATGCTGCATACAAGAGACACACTGCAGAGCTAAAGATACTCACGAACTGAAAGTGAAAGGATAGAAAAAGATACTCCATGCAAATGGAAATGAAAAGAAAGTTGGAGTAGCAATACTTCAGATGAAATAGACTGTAAAACAAAAACTGTGACAAGAGACAGAGGGGCACCACATAATGATCAAGGGAACAATCCAACAAGAGGCTATAACACTTGTAAATATCTATGCACCCAACATAGGAGCACCTATATATATAAAACAATTATTAACAGACATAAAAGGAGAAATAGACAGTAAGACAATAGTAGTAGGGGACTTTAACACTTCACTTACACCAATGGATAGATCATCTGAACAGAAGATCAATAAGGAAACATTGGCATTAAATGACACGCTAGACCAGATGGACTTAGTGGATACATAGAGAACATTCCATCCAAAAACTGCAGAATACACATTCCTTTCAAATGCAGATGGAGCATTCTCCAGGATTGATCACATATTAGACCAAAAAACAAGTCTCAATAGATTTAAGAAGATTGAAATAATACCAAGCATCTTTACTGACCAGAAAGATATGAAACAAGAAATCAACTACAAGAAGAAAATCAGAAAACCCACAGAAATGTGGAGATTAAACAAAATGCTACTGAACTTCGATTAGGTCTATTAAGAAATCAAAGGAGAAATAAAAAAATATCTGGAGACATATGAAAATGAAAATACCACATGCCAAAATCTATAGGATACAGCAAAAGCAGTTCTAAAAGGGAAGTTTATAGCAATTCAGGCCTACGTCAACGAACAAGAAAAATCCCAAATAAACAATCTAACAGTGCACCTAAAGGAACTGGAGAAAGAAGAACAAACAAAGCCCAAAATCAGCAGAAGGAAGGAAATAATAAAAATCAGAGCCAAAATAAATGAAATTCAGGCTAAAAAAATAGAAAAAATTAATGAAACCCAAGAGCTGGTTCTCTGAAAAGATAAACAAAATTGACCAATCTTTAGCTAGACTCACCAAGCAAAGAAGAGAGAAGACTCAAATAAATGAAATCAGAAATGAAAGAGGAGAAATTACAATGGATACCTGAGAAATACAAAGATTTTAGGAGAATACTATGAATAGCTATACGCCAACAAATTGGATAACCTAGAAGAAATGGATAAGTTCTTAGAATCATACAACCTTCCAAAACTGAATCAAGAAATAGAGAATTTGAATAGACCAATCACCAGTAAAGTGGTCAAAACAGCAATCAAAAACCTCCCCAAAAATAAAAGTCCGGGAACGTACAGCTTCCCTGGTGAATTCTATCAAACATTCAAAGAAGACTTAATGCCTATCCTTCTCAAACTCTTCCAAAAAATTGAAGAGGAGAGGAGGCTTCCTAACTCATTCTACAAAGTCAACATTATCCTGATACAAAAACCAGACAAGGACAACACAAAAAAAGAAAATTATAGGCCAATATCACTGATGACCATTGATGCAAAAATCCTTAACAAAATACTGGTGGATCGATTACAACAATACATTAAACAGATCATACATCATGATCAAGTGGGGTTTATTCCAGGGATGCAGGGATGGTTTAACATCCACAAAGCTATCAACGTGATACACCACATTAACAAAATGAAGAATAAAAATCACATGCTCATCTCAATAGATGCAGAGAAAGCATTTGACAAGATACAGCATCCATTTATGATAAAAACTCTAAATAAAATGGATATAGAAGGAAAATACCTCAACATAATAAAGGGTATATATGACAAACCCACAGCAATATCTTTCTCAAGGGAGAAAAACTGAAAGCTATCCCTCTAAGAACAGGAACCAGACAAGGATGCCCACTGTCACCACTCTTATTTAACATAGTATTGGAATAGCTAGCCAGAGCAATCAAGCAAGAAGAAGAAATAAAAGGGATCCAAATTGGAAAAGAAGAAGTGAAACTGTCACTATTTGCAGATGATATGATTTTATATACAGAAAACCTAAAAGAATCCACTAAACAGCTTTTACAAATAATAAAAGAATACAGTTAAGCTGCAGGATGCAAAATCAACATACAAAAATCAGTTGAGTTTCTATACACTACACGAAGTAGCAGAGAGAGAAATGAAGAAGACAAACCCATTTATAATTTCAAAAAAAGAATAAAATACCTAGGAATAAACTTAAGCAAAGAAGTGAAAGATCTGTACACCAAAAACTATGAAACATTGTTGAAAGAAATTGAATAAGACACAATAAATGGAAAGATATTCCATGCTCTTGGATTGGAAGAATTAACATAGTCAAAATGTCCATGTTTCCTATGGCCATCTACAGATTCAATGCATCCCTACCAAAGTTCCAACAACATTTTTCACAGAAATAGAACAAAGAATCCTCAATTTATATGGAACAACAAAAGATGCCAAATAGCCAAAGGATTCCTGAGGAAAAAGAACAAAGCTGGAGGTATCACACTCCCTGGTTTCAAAATATACTACAAAGCCATAGTAACCAAAACAGCATGGTACTGGCACAAAAACAGACACACAGATCAATGGAACAGAATCAAGAGCCCAGAAATAAACCCAGACTTATATGGACAGGTAATTTTCAACAAGGGAGCCAAGAACATACAATGGAAAAAGGAGAATCTCTTTAATAAATGGTGCTGGAAAAACTGGACAGCCACAGGCAAAGGATGAAAGTAGACCATTACCTTACACCATGCACAAAAATCAACTCAAAATGGATTAAAGACTAGAATGTAAGATGTGAAACCATGAAAGTTCTAGAAGAAAACAAAGGCAGTACACTCTTCGATATTAGTTTTAGCAGCATCTTTTCAAATACCATGTCTGACCAGTCAAGGTAAACAATGGAAAAAATAAACAAATGGGACTACATCAAACTAAAACGCTTCTAGACAGCAAAGGAAACCATCAACAAAATGAAAAGACAACCTAACAATTGGGGAAAGATACTTGTATACCATATATCAGAGAAGGGGTTAATATCCAAAATATATAAAGAACTCATACATCTCAACAAAAAAAACCCTAACAACCCAATTAAAAAATGGGCAAAAGTTCTGAACAGAGTTTTCTCCAAAGAAGATATACAGCTGGCCAACAGGCACATGAAAAGATGTTTAACATTATTAACTGTCAGGGAAATGCAAATCAAAACTACAATGAGATATCACTTCACTCCTGTCAAAATGGCTATAATTAACAAGACAGGAAGCAACAAATGTTGGAGAGGATGTGGGGAAAAGGGAACCCTCATACACTGCTAGTAGGAGTGCAAACTGGTGCAGCTACTATGGAAAACTGTATGGCATTTCCTCAGAAAGTTAAGAATAGATCTACCATATGATCCAGCTATCCCACTGCTGGGTATTTATCCAAAAACTATGGAAACAAAAATGCATAAACATACATCCACCCCTTTGTTTATTGCAGCATTATTCACAATAGCCAAGACTTGGAAGCACCCTAGGCGCCCATCAAGGGACCAATGGATAAAGAAGATGTGGTATATATACACAATGGAATACTACCAGCCATAAGTAATGATGAAATCCGGCCATTTGTGACAACATGGATGGACCTTGAGTGTATTATGCTAAGTGAAATAAGTCAGAGGGAGACAGTCAAATACCGTATGATCTCACTCATAAGTAGAAGATAAAAACAATGACAAACAAACATGTAGCAATAGAGATTGGATTAGTGGTTACCAGAGGGACAAAGGCAAAAGGGGTGATTAGGCACATGCATGCGGTGATGGATTGTAATTAGGTTTTGGGTGGTGGGCATGATGTAGTCTACATAGAATTCGAAATATATTACGATGTACACCTGAAAGTTATATAAGGTTATAAACCAATGTTACTGCAACAAAAAAATTTACTGAACATCCATATGCGCTAGATATTGTTTTATCAATAAATAAAATAGACAGGAATTTTTAAAAAAGTTCTCATCACAAGAAAAAAAATTTGTAGCTATGTATGGTGATGGGTGTTAATTAGATTTATTGTAGTGATCATTTTGCAATATACACAAATATGTTGTACCTGAGACTAATCTAATGTTCTGTCAATTATACTGCAAATAAAAAATTAATAAAACATAAAAAAATAATAAAAAATAGAAAAATCATTCCCCTTAAAATTAGGAATGAGACCATAATGAATGAAAATGCATAAATTATGGCAATACACATTAACATGAATGAATATCAAATCATAAAGCTTTACCAAAAAAGAGCAAGCCATGTAAGAATCCATAAAACGTTTTTCCATTTATATAAGTGTTGAGACATGCAAAAGTAAACAGTATATATATTTTTAGTGTGACAAAAATATATGGTACACTATAAAGAGAAAGAAGAGAATAATTAATGAAAAATTTAGGAGCAGAGGGAGTGAGGAGAGAGAGGGCACATAGCCACATCAGGGGCTTTAAAGCTGCTGGGTATATTCTTTTTCTTAAGCTGGATTGTTATATGGATGTTTTATTATTATCTTTATTCATACATACCTGTTATGTATTAGGTAGTTATTAATATTTAATAAAATGTAATAGAATAGGATGATAAATCTGAGAATAGGTGATGTTATAATGTACTCTTTAAATTTAACAAATATTTGTTAAATCTAGTCTGTGTGAGGCATTGTGCTAGGTACTGGCTTAATTCTAGCATCTTACATTTGCAGTATTTGGTGTGTTTATTTGCATGTTTGATTATTAGGACCAGATTACCCTGTAGAGCAAATAGGTTGGGAATTATTATATACTTTATAGAGCAGCAAACTTCTCTTTTGTCAAGTGGTATAACTTGTCCAAGATCAAATAAACAGGAATTAGAAGAGTTACAATTGAATTCATTTTTTATGACCCTTTCTCCCCACTAAGTCCCCTTTCCAAATAATATCTCTTGTGACATGAGGGACAGTGTTGAAATACAATTAGGTCTTGAGTTTAATACATTTGTTTATGTATCTGTCTTTCTCTACTAAATTATGAGTTCCATGAGTAGAGGAATGATGTGTTATTCATATTTATATTTCCCACTGCCTAGTACAGTGCCAGGTACCTAACGATTGCTTAATAAATATTTATTGAAAAGATAATAAATTACTGGCATTTGAGAATCTAGTGAGAGATTGTAATGCATCTAATAAATATTTACCTATAAGAGAAGGACAAGATCTCTTTATCTTGATGATTAAAAATGGAAAGGGTTGATGGCCTTGTAAATAAAATACGTGGCTAATAATGATTGCTAGACCTTGCTTGCTCTTGGCCTTTGGGACTATTAGATACATGTTGTACATGATTATGGACAATGTTCAACATTTCCAATTCCATGAACCTTATATCAAGCATACAGAAGCCTTTTAGGTGGTCATATATAATAATAATTTTTTTTCTCTGGAACTCGGAAAAGCTAAAACTGAAATCTAGAGCGGAGTTTAAAAACAAATTTTTGTGAAATATCAGTATCATGGGTTTCACGTCAATGAGTTAGTCATCAATATTCATCAGGCAACTGTTCTCAATTCCCACCTTGTCATATGCTTCATCAAACTAGAAAAGAAGTAATAGAAATTGTCTTTGATCCTAAGAACTGCATACCTGTACAGAAGATGTGAATAACATAAACCAAACTATTCGAGTCCAACACAGCACTCTGCCTTCAAATCCTCACTCACCTGTTGCAGGTTGAGTTCTCCAGGAAGAGGACTCTGGGGTGGAATTTAGTGCTAGTTAGTGTTAATTAGGGAGTGCCCTAGTGGAAAATATGAATGAGAAAAAGCGTGGAGGAAAAGTAAATATTGGAGATGATGAAGAGACTGCGTAATAGGAGTGGAGAATTCACATTTAATACTGGCTGGAATCTAGCTTAGGAAAGTTGGTTTAAGGCATATTTTAGAGGCCCTCAAAATAGAGGAGTTTTTGTTTTAATTTTATTATTATTTATTGACCACCTACATGCACAGTGGACAGTTTGCAACTTGATTTGTTGAGTAGGACTTTGTACACAACAGAACCTTTATGACAATTCATGTTTTTTAAAAAATTTGCATATATATTTGAAAAAATGTGTATTCTTTTTTTGTTTAATAGAGAATTCTAAAAAATCTGTTATCTTGAACTTCTTAATTGTAATAAGTAAATTATCTGCATCCTTCTGTTGTTTTGCACTTCATTTGTTTGAGACAGAGGAGTGGAAGTCTCACATATTACGGTGGAATCCATTTTCTCTTTGTGGTTCTAGAGATATTTTGTTCCACACATTTAGAAACTCATTGGGTTTAGAAATGTTCTTGACTGTCATGACTTCCTGATGGATGTAACTTTTATCATTATAAAATGATCCTCTTTACTCTGCTTAGTATTGTCTGCTCTGAATTCTATTTTGTCTGATATTAATATTGATATTCCTGGCTTTCTATTAGCATTTTCCTGGCATATCTTTGACATCAATTTTATTCATTTATGATTAATCAATTTCCTAAGGAAGACATGAATTTGTTCTTGTAAAATAATCATAAATTACAGAAATATATAAAGGAAACGTTAATGTCTTTTTTCACTCCATCTCAATTCCATTCTTATTGCCAGAGATAACTGCTATTAAGGGTTTGGTGTATATTTTCCAGACCCTTTTCTAGGCAGAGACATTTTTTTCCTCTTTTGAAACTCCTATTAAGATGGTTGTTAGCCTGTCTGGATGAGTCTCCTGGCTTTTAGTTTTTTTCTCATACTTTGCATATTCTTGGCATTTTCCATTCTGGGAAAATTCTTTGGCGTTTTTTCCTGATCATTAATTTTGCTGTTAGGTGTGTTCATTCTGCTCTTCAAGTCTTCAGTTGTGTAGTTTTTATTTCCGCAATATAGTTTTTTTAAAATTGAGATTCATAATAATTTACATCATTGTCAAATTTCAGTTGTACATTATTTCTTGTCTATCATCACATAAGTGCTCCCCTTCACCCCCTCTGCCCACCCTCCACGCCCCTTCCCCTGGAAACTACTAAACTATTTTCTTTGTTCATGTGTTTGTTTATATTCTGCATATAAGAGAAATCATGTGGTGTTTGTTTTTCTCAATCTGGCTTATTTCGCTTAGCATAATACATTGCAGGTCCATCCATATTGTTGCAAATGGGATGATTTTGTCTTATTTTATGGCCGGGTAGTATTCCATTGTATATATATACACCACATCTTCTTTATCCAGTCATTGGTCGATGGGCACTTGGATTGTTTCCATGTCTTGGCTATTGTGAATAGTGCTGCAGTGAACATAGGGGTGCATATGTCACTTTGGATTGTTGATTTCAAGTTGTTTGGATAGATACCCAGTAGTGGGACAGCTGGGTCATATGACATTTCTATCCTTAGTTTTCTGAGAAATCTCCATACTGTTTTCTGTAGTGGCTGCACCAGTTTGCATTCCCACCAGCAGTGGATGAGTGTTCCCTTTTCTCCACATCCTCTCCAACATTTGTTGTTTTTGGTCTTGGTAGTTACCGCCATTCCAACTGGTGTAAGGTGGTATCTCATTGTAGTTTTGATTTGCATTTCCCAAATGATTAGTGATGTTGAACATCCTTTCATGTGCCTGTTGGCCATCTGTATATCTTCTTTTGAAAAATGTTTATTCATATCCTCTACCCATTTTTTGATTGGGTTGTTTTTTGTTGTTGTTGTTGAGTTATGTGAGTTCTTTATATAATTTGAATATCAACTCCTTGTCTGATAAATGATTTGCAAATATTTTCTCCCCGTTGGTGGGTTGTCTTTCCATTTTGTTGATGGTTTCCTTTGCTTTGTATAAGCTTTTTAGTCTGATATAGTCCCATTTGTTAACTTTTTCTTTTGTTTCCCTTACCTGAGTAGACATAGTATTTGAAAAGATGTGGCTAGGACTAATGTCACAGAGTGTACTGCCAATAGTTTCTTCTAGGATTTTTATGGTTTCAGTTCTTACATTCAAATCTTTAATCCATTTGGAGTTAATTTTTGTATTTGGTGCAGAATAAGGGTCTACTTTGATTCTTTTGCATGTAGCTGTCCAGTTTTTCCAACACCATTTATTGAAGAGACTTTCTTTTCTCCATTGTATGTTCTTGGCTCCTCTGGCAAGGATTAACTGTCCATAGATGTGTGGTTTTATTTCTGGGCTTTCAATTCTGAACCACTGATCTGTTTGTCTGTTTTTGTGCCAGTACCATGCTGTTTTGAGTACTATAGCTTTGTAGTATGTTTTGAAGTCAGGGATTATGATGCCTCCAGCTTTATTCTTTTTTCTCAGGATTGCTTTGGCTATTTGGGGTCTTTTATCATTCCATATAAATTTTAGGATTCTTTGTTCTGTTTCTGTGAAGAATGTCCTTGGGATTCTGGTTGGGATTTTGTTGAATCTGTAGATTGCTTTAGGTGGCATGGACATTTCGACTATGTTTATTCCTCTGAGCCATGAACATGGAATATCTTTCCATTTCTTTATGTTTTCCTCAATTTCTTTCAATAGTGACTTATAGTTTTCAGTGTACAGGTCTTTCACCTCTTTGGTTAAGTTTATTCCTAGGTATTTTATTCTTTTCGTTGTGATTGTAAATGGGATTGTATTCTTGATTTCTTTTTCTTTTAGTTCATTGTTAGTGTATAGGAATGCAACTGATTTTTTAAAATTACTTTTGTACCCTGCAACTTTGCTGTAGTTGTTGATTATTTCTAGTAGTTTTCTGGTGGGTTCTTTAGAGTTTTCTATATATAGAATCATATTATTTGCAAATAGTGAAAGTTTCACTTCTTCCTTTCCCATTTGGATTTCTTTTATTTCTTTTTCTTGCCTAATTGCTCTGGCCAATACCTCCAGTACTAGTGAATAGGAGTGGTGAGAGTGGGCACCCTTGTCTTGTTTCTGTTCTCAGAAGGATGGCTTTCAGTTTTTCACCATTAAGTATGCTGTCAGCTGTGGGTTTGTCATATGTGCCATTTATTATGTTGAGGTGCTTTCCTTCAATAACCATTTTATTGAGAGTTTTTTATCATAAATGGATGTTGGATCTTGTCAAATGCTTTCTCTGCATCTATTGAGATGATCATGTGATTTTTATTCCTCATTTTGTTAATGTGGTGTATCACATTGATTGATTTGCAGATGTTGAACCATCCCTGCATCCCTGGGATGAATCCCCCTTGATTGTGGTGTATGATTCTTTTAATGTATTTCTGTATTTGCTTTGCCAATATTTTGTTGAGGATTTTTGCATCTAAGTTCATCAGTGATATTGGCCTGTAATTTTCCTTCCTTGTGTTGTCCTTGTCTGGCTTTGGTATCAGGGAAATATTGGCCTCATAGAATGTGTTAGGAAGTGTTCCATCTTCTTCAACTTTTTGGAATAATTTGAGGACAGGTACTAAATCCTTGAATGTTTGATAGAATTCTCTAGAGAAGCCATCTGGTCCCAGACTATTGTTTTTTGGGAGGTTTTTGATTGCTGTTTCAATCTCTTTACTTGTGATTGGTCTGTTCAGATTCTCTGTTTCTTCTTGATTCAGGTTTGGGAGGTTGTATGAGTCTAGGAATTCATCCATTTCTTCTAGGTTACCGAACTTGTGGGCATATAGTTTTTCATAGTATTCTCTTATAATCCTTTGTATTTTTGCAGTATCTGTGGTGATTCCTCCTCTTTCATTTGTAATTTTATTTATTTGAGCCTTCTCTTTTTTTTTTCTTGGTGAGTCTGGCCAAGGATTTGTCAATTTTGTTTATCTTCGCAAAGAACCAGCTCTTAGTTTCATTGATCATTTTTACTGTTTTTTAGTCTCTATTTCATTTATTTCTGCTCTGATTTTTATTATTCCCCTCCTTGTGCTGACTTTGGGCTTTGTCTGTTCTTCTTTTTCTAGCTTTGTTAGGTGCATTTTAAGATTACTTATTTGAGATTTTTCTTGCTTGTTGAGGTGGTACTGTGTTGCTATCAATTTCCCTGTTATGACTGCTTTTGCTGCATCCCGTAAGAACTGGTATGTTATATTTTCATTTTCATTTGTCTCCAGGTATTTTTTATTTCCTCTTTGATTTCTTCAATGATCCATTGGTTGTTCAATAGCATGTTGTTTAGTCTCCACATATTTCTGACTTTCCCAGTTTTGTTCTTGTGGTTTATTTCTAACTTCATAGCATTGTGGTCAGAAAAGATATTTGGGAAGATTTCAATCTTCTTGAATTTATTGAGGCTTGCCTTGTTACACAACATATGGTCTATCTGTGAGAATATTCCATGGGCACTTGAGAAGAATGTATATTCTGCTTTTTTTGGGATGGAATGCTCTATATATGTCTATTAAGTCAATCTGGTGAAGTGTTTCATTTAAATATACTATTTTCTTGTTGACTTTTTGTCTGGATGACCTGTCTGTTGAAGTAAGTGGGGTGTTGAGGTCCCCTACTATTATTGTGTTGCTGTTAAATTTCTCCCTTTAGGTCTGTTAATAATTGCTTTATGTACTTTGGTGCTCCTGTGTTAGGTGCATATATATTAATAAGTGTTATGTCGTCTTGGTGGAATATCCCTTTTATCATTATATCATATATAATATAATATCCCTATAATATATATATCCCTATTATCATTATATACCCTCTTTGTCTCTCATTGTCTTTTTTAACTTGAAGTCTGTTTTGTCTGATAAAAGTATGGCAACACCTGCTTTCTTTTGTTGGCCATTAGCTTAGAGTATTGTCTTCTATTCCTTCACTCTAAGCCTATGTTTGTCTTTGGAGCTGAGGTGCATTTCCTGGAGGCAGCATATTTTTGTGTCTTGTTTTTTAATCCATCCAGCTACTCTGTGCCTTTTGATTGGAGAGTTCAGTCCATTTACATTTAGAGAAATTATTGTTATATGAGGGCTTAATGCTGCCATTTCTTCTCTTGTTTTCTGGTTGTTCTATGTTTTCGCTGTTTCTCTTCATTTGTATTTCTGACTGCCGTTTCATTTTCTTGGTTTTCTGAGAGATATTTCTCAGTTATCTCTCTTTGTGTGAATTGTGACTCTGCTCTGATTTTTTGTTTAGTGGTTACCATGAGGATTGTATGAAAGACATTGGGGATGATATAGTCCATTTTATTATAGCCTCTTATCTCCATTAACCTAAGCAGGTTCCTTCCCTTTCCTCTCCCCTTCTGAATAATTGTTGTTACACTTTGTTCTATTTTTGATTTTGTCAGTTTGTGGCTAAGTTGAAGTGTTTATTATTACTTTTGCTGCTTTCTTTCCCTTTCTCTTTTAATTTGTAATTGAGCCTTTGCCTCTCTGTACTAATAGAGAGCTGCTAGGTTTCTGATCCTGTCTGTCTATTTATCTCCTTGCTCAGAGCTTTGTAGACCTTTGCCTTTTTGTTGCCAGTGTGAGGGCATCTTTAATTTTTTCTTGTGGGGGGGGGGGTCTAGTGGTGATGTATTCCTTCAGCTTTTGTTTATTAGGGAAAGATTTTATTTATCCATCATATCTGAAGGAAAGTTTCACTGGATAGAGGATTCTTGGCTGAAAGTTTTTGTCTTTCAGTATTTTGAATATATCATTCCATCCTCTCCTAGCCTGTAGGGTTTCTGCCGAGAAATCTGCTGAAAACCTGATAGGGTTTCCTTTGTAGATTATTTTCTTCTGCCTTGATGCTCCTAATATTCTTTCTTTATCCCAAACTTTTCCCACTTTTACTATTATATGCCTTGTAGAGGGTCTTTTAGCTTTGATAAATTGGGCATTTGATTAGCTTCGTTATCTGTAAATCTAAAACCATCTCCTTGTTTGGGAAATTCTCAGCAATTATTTCTTTGAACAAGCTCTCTGCTCCTTTGTCCATCTCTTCTCCCTCTGGAATACCTGTAATCCTTATGTTGCTTTTCCTAATTGAGCTGGATATTTCTCAAAGAATTCCTTCATTTTTTAAAAACCTTAGTTTTGTCTCCTCCGCCACCTGTAGAATTTCTATATTTTTATCCTTAAGAAGACTAATTCTTTCCTCCATAAGATCAATCCTATTTCTTAATGATTCTAAATTATTATTTATTTCATTAATTGTGTTCTTTATATCCAGAATTTCTGCTTGTTTTTTTATAGTTTCAATCTCGTTGGTGAAGAGATTCATTTTACTGCTGAGTTCCATTAATTGTCTTTTGGTGTTTTCTTGTAAATCGTTCAGTTTCCTTATATGGCTATTTTGAAGTCCCTGTCATTTAGGTTGTATATTTCTGTGTCTACAGTGTTGGTTTCTGGAGAATTGTCATTTTCCTTCTGGTCTGAATTGTTGCTGCAGTTTCTCATGGTGTTTGATGAACTAATCTTTTGTTGGGGCATTTGTGATATTCTTAGGATGCAGATTTCCCCTGTTACCACTAGAGGAGAGCAGGAGCAGTGTTTCTGGCCTGCCCCCATTTGCTGGAAGCTGTGGGGGTATTATGGGTGCTTGCTCCAGCCTAGGATGCATTCAGGCACTTGTGTGGACTGTCCTTGTTGGGCAGGGCTTCCTTGCCACTCTCTGGTGCCTCAGGGGTGTTCTGAGCTCCCCCTCCCTGACAGAAAGTGATCACCAGTGCACTCAAAGCTGCTGTGTCTATTCCCTCAGCTGCCCAGGATACATTCCCTCTTTGGGAGTACAGCTGCACTCTGAGCACTTGTGCATGCCTGGGAAGTGTTTGCCCCAGCATAGAAATCTGCTGAGGCCCCTATTTACAATCTGCAGATCACAGGGCTCCTGTGCTTGGCGGGCAGTGTTTCTTCACTGAGACCTGAGCTATGGCTGCTCCTTGATGGCCCCGGGGCATGGTGAGCTCCCACTCCCCTCCAGGAAAGTAAGCATGCATGGGTTCAAAGCTGCTGTGCCCATTCCCACAGCCACCTAGGCCTGTTCCCTCTTTGGGAGTGCAGCTGCACTGTGAGCGCTTGTGCATGCCTGGGAAGTGTTTGCCCCAGTGTGGAAATGTGCTGAGGTCCCTGTTTATGATCTGCAGTCTGCGGGCTGCCATTCTTGGTGGTTGGGGTTTCCTTGCTGGGACCTGAGCTATGGCTGTTCCTTTATGGCACAGGGGGATGGTGGACTCCTTCTCTCCACCAGGAAAGTGACCATGAGTGCAGGCTATGGGTTACCACCTCCTCCTCTTATGGTCACCCCGCTGCATGTTCCCACTTTCTGGGTACTTGCACCAGGTTGGAAAGCATTTGTGTGCATGTACAGGGCTACTGGGAGAGAGCAGGGCATGCTCACCTATCTTCTCCACTTCCTGGGGGGCCAGTCCATCCACCATCAGATGTATAACTGCATGTGTCTCTCAGGCATCCTGTTGTGCTGTGTGGGCTTCCTCCATTAGTCAGTGAATGTCCACTTAGTTGTAGTTCAAAAGGGAGAGAGATGAAGGGAATAGCTCACTCCGCCATGTTGCTGATGTCACTCTCTGTGATACTGTTTTTAGTTTCCATTCCACATTGATTTTATTGTGGCTATTCATTTTATAGCTATGGTAAGCATCTAAATCTCTTTGAGGATAAGTAGTTATACTAATTATATTTCCTTAAGAGTTTAGTTCTTCTGTTTGTTGAGTTTAAGAACTCTTTTTAATTCTGTTGATGTTTCTCAAATCTTTGGTGATTAATCACTTGAGTAAGAATCACTTTGGGTGCTAGTAAAAGTGAAGATTTCTATTCTGCATTTAGATCTACTCTGATGATAGGATCATAAAACTTTTTCAAGAAATAAGCTTCTCAGGTGATCCTTTTGCACACTAAATGTTGAGAACCATTCATCTAGATTGTACAGTATTAGTAGCTACAGGGTGTTTTGTAGTTAAACTAAGTATCCATATAATTTCCTTGCAGTCATTATAAGGTCTTTATCACAGGACTGCTAGGTCAAGTCTTTATACTGGAGGAAGGAGAGTAGGGAGATGTAGGTGTTTCTACAGACCAGGAAAGTGGTTTATCTTCCAGGAGCAGGAGCTTTTTGTCTCCTGTGGTGGCCATTACCAAGCTTCTCTGGTCACAGAACCCATCCTGGGTTCTAAAGTTACAACTCCTGTGGGCTTCTTAACCTGAAGTCTGTGGGGATCCATAAATAGAATTCAGGGTGTCTATGGACTTGGACGGGAAAATAATTAGATTTTTATTTTCAAAAGTCTGTCTGAAATTTAGCATTTTGTTTACTTATTAATATAAGTGAAAAATCATACTAGTGCTGGCAATACCTAAGACTTTGTCACCAACAGAAATTGTAGATATTTTTGTACCACATTACAGGTATGCGAAATACCATTCATGCTTGTCACTACCTCTAAATTATGGAAGTTATTAGGCTGTGTATTTCATGTGTTAATATGACAAATTGAAAAAATTTTTATAACTGTTGATGGAATTGGTTTCCTTTTAAATCTATGTCCTTTATTTTATATATTATAATCTTCAATTTGAGAAGAGGTTTCAGTTTTCCCAGACTGCCAGTGGAGTCCAGGACACAACAAAGGTTAAGAACTTCTGTACTCGACTTGACTTGTGACTTCAGTCTGGATCGGTTGCTGAGTCAGTTTTTTCTGAGAGCAGCACATTGGCTTAATTGTTCTGCCATTTAATTACTTAGGAGACAATATTTTCAATTCCTAAAGCCTCTGATTCTAGAGTCCTGTTGGAAAGTCTGAATTGTTTTTGAAGTCTTTTTTTTCCCTAAGTGAAATTGCTTTTTCCTTGAGTTTTACCATTACACTATTCTTTCTTTTCTTCCTCCTTCCCTTCTTCTTTCCCTCCTTCCCCTTCACCTCCCATACTTTCTCTCCCTATCCCCTCTTTTTTTAAATTGTTTTTTCATTTCTTATTAAGAGGTTAATGCATGTGCACATTTACAAATTTAAATAATACAGTGATCTCTAGTGAGTTTAGGGGAAATAAAATTAAAAACAACACCTCCTGCCAACCCAGAAAACCTCCTCACAAAGGTAGAAGAGAAAGGAAAGTTTTATTATTGAATAAGCATTAAACCAGAATGTGGTCCAAATCACAGGCAATCTGCTAAAGAGACTGCAGATATGAAAAGAATTCTTATCATTTATGCAGCTAAGCAGATACAACCCATTATACACACATTCTCAAGATAAATAATAACTAGTCCTCAAATAAGAGGACTTGAATACATAGCTCATCCTAAATTAACCTAGTAATTGGAATGGAAATCTGTGTTAGTTAATTGCCTTTATCCACATAGGAAAATTAAACTTCTTATGGCTTTATGACAGGAGCTGGGTTTGTAACTTGGAGCCAGTACCCACAGAAGTTAGGCTCCTACCCTCCCACAGAAACAGAGATAGGGGCGCTATCTTCTTTGATGATTACATTTCAAAGAGATGGCTCCCAGGTTCTTGAGAAACACATTCCTGGGTTGAAAAGCAGGCAGAAAGCTTATCTGGCTTTTAAAAAGATTTACATACATTTCAAAAGGACAGACAAAAATTACAGTGACAAGTTTTCTCAAGTAAATGATGAAAGAAAAGGATGGGAACAGTCTCCTTTTTTGCCCCAGGGAAATTATTTTTTCTTTTTCAGGTTTATATTTATCTTTACTTTTCCCCCAGAAACAAGGATTTTTAAACCATTCTTAGCGTATTATTCCAGAGGTGGTTTCTGTATATACAAGTGTGAGTATAACTGAGGGATAAATTTCTAGCATACTACCTGTTCTATAAATGTTTGTTGAATCAGAAACATTTCAGCCTCTTATAAGCTAGCAGGAAGCAATAGGGAAGGCTTTATGGTAAAGGAACTTAGCTGGGTCTTGAAGGATGGGGAGAATTGTGATAGACGTTTAACGACTTTTCAGTTATCTAAAAAGAGGTTTTACAAACTTCAATGCCTGAACAAAATAAAGATTTGCAATTTGGGTGAGTATATGGGGACCCTTTAAAAAGAAGATTACCAGCAAGAGAGTACTTATCTTTTTATGTGGACTGGCAGAAAAATTCCACATAAGAACACACCATTCAGCATGAATAGCAGAACAAAATTGAAGTTAGTCTTACTTGGGACTGTCCTGACAGTTTGATTAATCAGTAAGTCAATGCACTTTGTTTCATTCAAGAGCTTATAAATTCAGCTTTCTTATTAGCAGTGATTAAGATATTTCATGGTACTTATCTGGGGGAAAAAAGTACTTTTAGATCTAAGGGATTCACTTTAAAATTTCCTTTTAATCAAAGCTTGTTTCCTTCTTAGGGAAATCACATTCCTAAGTTCATATTTCCTTCTTCTATAGAGAGGGCTAATATTGCCCCTTTTCTGCAGTAGTGAAATTGGAATTCCCAGCACATGCTCCTAGACACTGTACTGTAGTGTCTATAGCAGGAGAATGGTAGACGATCTGGATTGGAAATCAAATTTGGAGGAACCATACTGAATGTCAAGCCAAGAAATTTGGACTTTATTAAATGAGGAATACCATATTAGGGAAGGGAGAAAATCAAATAGATGTTGTGGGTAAATTAATCAGTCATGATGTACAGATTATTTTGCAGGGTTAGATGGATGGAGGAAAGAGGAATCAAGAAGTTTTTATAATGTTTACAGCAAGAGGTAACAAGGACTAAAATTGGGGCAGTTGAAATGGAAAGGGAAGGGATAGATATAAAGAAGGAAGAATTTACAGTTGTAGTGACTATAAAGTGTAAGAAAGGGGAAGTGGCCCAAGATGGCTTAGATATCAAATAGACATATGCTTGGAAGAATGTGGCATCACACCCTCAATAGGAGGATAGGAACTGAGTTGGGAGAAGGAAGATAGGATATGAAGCAAGGGCAATAGCCAAAAAGAAATAATTATAACTTCTGAGTTTTCAAGTGTACTTTTTGGAGTTAGTCTTACAAAGGGAAATCATTTGAACACAAGTATATATGATATGTGAAATGAAATAAGCAATTTAACATTTCCATAACTATTATTTAAAGAATATTAGTTAAAATTATTTCAAGTCCAGAAGGTTCTCTAGCCTCTAGCTTTATTTAAGTAGAGCTGTCCATGGTTCCCTTTTCTTATAGCTGTTGATACAATTAGTAACCAGATGATCACGAAGCCTTTAGGAGGTTATATTTACCATCTAAAGTGACTTTGTAGGAAATGTTTTATCTTGCATGGTCAATTTATTGGATGAAGCAATTTGTTCAAAATGGATTGATGCTTATTGTGAAATGTCCTGAGAATAAGCTGAAATCAAGAAAAGTGAAGTAGCCTGTGAGAGTTATTAATCCAGTTCTTACATTTAAAAAAATTAGTAAAATATAATTTTATTGGTGTTGGTTATGTGAATTTCAGTTTGACCTAGAGGAATTTGTTTTTGCTATTGTCAAAATGTGGAGGGTGGAAAAATTTAGTTCTTTTTGTTTAGGCAGAGTTTGATAAAATTTGGTTAGTGCTGTGGGTCATAGTAGAGTGTCATGCTTTGTTCCTTAGGATGTTGATTATTGCTTTGTTACAGAGAACATTGTATAGTGGCCATGCTATTCCTAGAGTTTGGCCCCTATAGCTTTTGTTAGTGGTGGGTATTCACTGCTAAGTTTAAGATTTAGGGTCACCTAAATCCAGCCATGGATCTGCCATTTACAAGATTTGTTTGCACCTTTTAGCATTTATAGTAGATTTGGACAGGCAAGAGAGGTGGCAGGCAATTATATTTTGGAACTTCCTTAAATTTTGTGCTATGAGTAGAATTTTAAAGCTTGTTTTTTGAGAACAGCTGAAAAGGAAAAAAGCAGTCTCCGTAAATTCCAAACAGAAACTTTTTGTTGAAGATACTATTGATTGTGAAAAAAATATTGCCAGCACATTAGTTTTTATGATAACTATGCTTCACGTTTAAAAGAAATGGCAAAAATGTCTCATGTTTTCTTCCCCAACTCTGGGGCTGCCTTCATGGGCATAAAACCTATGCAGTTTCATAGGGCCCCATGATTAGAAGGGTCTCATGTTTGGTTTAATTATCTGAAGTTGCTATCTTGAAATTCTGTATACATTTTGAACAAGGGGCCTGCATTTTCATTTTGCACTGAGCCCCCCAAATTATGTAGCTTGTCCTGCCTAAATACTTTGCCTACTTTCAGATTGACTTGCATTCTGCTTAGTTCCCATCACCTGATCCCACATCACTTTTAACATGTGAAATCCAAGAAAGAATTACAATTAAAGTGAAGCTTGCTAATTTAGGTTGATTACTGACATCTAAGCAGTTTGGCCTAAGTGCAAGTTATATGTTCACAAAACCTCAGCTTTGTTAGCCACAAATGACCACTTGAAGCTAAATGAATAATTTAGCAGGCAGGATCCAAAAGAGCAAAGACCAAAAGCCCTAGAGCAAAGGGAAAAAATGAAAAGCAATGAATAGACATAAAGTGCCTGCCAGCACTTTCTCTGACTCCTCTCCAAGTGTACTATAAGCCAATCAACTGGCATATGTCACATCCTGCAGATGGAAAAGCAGCCTGTGCAAATGCATACAGTGCAGATGCATGGATCTGCCATGCAGCTGCCAGAGGTTATGTTTGTTAAGCAGCCTGCCAGTAGCCATGAGTTTCGATGAAGGGTAGTTGCTTTGTGGGAGGTAGATTAATCTTATTTGTTTCACATGGAAACCATGCTGTCTTTAATAGGCATAGTGGCTTCTTCAATGCCTAGGATGAGTCTGATCATATTATTCCTCTCACATTTCTATCTTAGTCATGTGATTATTGGGCTAGCATATGAAGTCAGCCTTACAGAGAGGGAGGGAGGCTAGAGGTAGAGTGGGAATTCTGGTGATGGATGAGGCAGTATAATAAATAGATTCAGCCACTGGGTGTGTGACTGAGACACTGAGAGAGCATCAGTTGAGGTCCAGATGAGACACATCACACTGAGACACATCATGCTCAAGGCAGTGAGAATAGTCTAGTATGGAAGACTTTCTAAGTCTGAATCTTCCTAATTTAAAGTATAGGACTTAAAATATTTGTAATAAGGTGTAATGTGTATGGTGTTTATGTTACAGTTGTCATTGAAAAGGTGAATGAAAGTGTATGCATGACCTTCTTTTGGGCTCGGGGAGATTAATAAGGACAGGGTAATAGAGGGAGCATCATTATCCATATGGTACATGACCCATGGGCATCTTTAGGTTCATGAAACAGCAGGAGTGGCTTGAGCTGGGGAAGGCTGAGAGTTTTGACCTGCTGCAGATCCCCGCTCACTGGTCATCATGAAGGGATTTGGAGATAGGGTCACCTTACCTCTAGCAAACAGGCTAAGTTTCCCAAAGAGCCTCTTCGGAACCGCGTGTGTTTAGAGGAAGACACACTTAGAGGTGATGCAGACGCTGTATCGACCAAGGATCCTGACTCTGAAGAAATTTTGTGCTTTCTTGGGGGACCATCAAATTGCCTTTCCTTGCTTTAAAAGTCATTTTAAATTGGAATCTTAAATGCTCTACTCTTCATCAATAGTGGGAGGTCCCATTTCCTTTTAACTCATGTAATTCCTGAGGATATTTTGAAATTTCCACACACATTTTCCCTGCCAGATCTTCAAATATGGAACTAGCAGCCACGGCCACAATTAAGTTAAATTGAAAAACCTTTAAATTTAATAATTTCTCATCCAGACTACAGAAAAATAATCCTGTTCATTCTCTCTTTAACCAGTTTTCATTGACACCTGATATTTCTCTCCCATTAGCTACCCTGATATGTACCCCTGCTAGCCTCTCTCTTAGTAAGGCACTTCTGCCAAGCGCTGATTTTGGCCTTCCTATTCAATTAGTTTTTCCCTTGTCTGCAAGGAAAAGGGAGAAAGAGTCCTTACCACAATTTTGCTTGACGGTCATAATGGTAAACCAGTGTTTTATGGCATCCTGATTAGAAAGTCTGAAGTGAAGTCCAGCGATGAGATTTTCCTTCATGGCATGATGTGTTTCTAAATTTAAAGTTTAGAGTTTGTGCTCTTTAATAGCGTATCACAGTACATAATATCAATATCTAATTGAAAAATAGTCTGGTTACGCAGATGCGTTCTTTAACATTAATTTTATTTTTAATGTTGTTCTGTATTCCATTTACCAAAGCTATAAGAATATCATAACATTTTAAAGGGACATGTTAGGCATCTGCTGTTTACAAAAATATACAAACCAGTAGCCTTTTAAAGTCTTCTACAGGGATGAAAACTGGAGTTTTTAGGCTGAATTGTCAAGTACTTTTGTAGTCATTCTCTTATCAACTAAATGTTCTGCTGAAACATTAAACATAGTAGCATGTTGGTTTCATTACAGCCAATGTGCTTGATGTAAGAGCTTTTTAGCAAACTGCTTCTGTCTCCTTGACTTTCTTTCTTCCCACTTCCTGTGATTTCCTCTCCCCTTGTTCTGCCATCTCCTTCTCTCACAGTCTTCTCCTTGACTTCCCTCCCATTTTTTCCTCTCTTCCCCTCTCTATCTATGCTCTTTGCATCTCCCACCCATCCCTCCTCCTCCTTGTATTGCACGTGTTCTTGCTCCTTAGTAGAATTAAAAATCTAAATCAGAATGAATAGGCACCAAGGGAAAAAGTAAGGCCCTTTGGTAAAATCTCCAAAAGATCAAAAATATAGCACAAGAAATGATCCTGGTTTAACACTTTTCTGACCAACTTTTGAGTATGTTATTATGTAACTAGTAAAGCAAAAAGATCTGAACAGTGCTACGTGCATAATCGTTGATTTTTCTACAGGTATTCTCAATTTGGAAAGAACATTAAGCCAGAGACTGATATTTTTAATCTCACATCTACACCCTATTATGAACAGCACCAGCAATGTCCTTCAATAAAAAAAGAGAAGCGTATAAAATGGAGCATCATGGATTAAACTGTGGAATAGGCGAATGCTGTCTTTGATGATCCTTCTCATCTTCCTTTCAGAATTTTTTTCCCTGGGAATCTGTTCCCTCTTTTCCCACTGAAACCCAGTATCTATATCCTAACCACCCAAGACTTGCTTCCTGCCCTTCCACACTGTGATTCAGATTCTCTGGACCTGCCTCTTTCTAATTACTTTAAGTTATTCCCAACTAGTCATAAGGGAAAAGGACCTGATAAAGTAAGACCTTAAGGACTGGCAATGGCTTAAAATTCTCTCCTCTCGCAGTGCTTTCTCCAAAGACACCCACCAGTTTAGGGAAATAGTGCTTTTAATCAGAACCAGCCAACCACTTTGGGGATAGATATAGACACCATTGGTGGTTCTATGTTGTAGAGGAGGTTTTCTCAGCAACAAGTGACAGTACAGAGATAGCGATCTCGTCCAACTGCAGCATGGGAATTATCACTACCCTTCATCTGCCGAAACCCAGCTAAGAGGATATCATCACAAAAGAATCTCGTATCATGGAAAATAAAATGAAAACCAACTTCTAGAGCTGTGCTGTCCAATATAGTCAAATGTAGCTATTTGAATTTAAATTTAAATCAATCACGGTTAAATAAAACGAAAAATTCAGTTCCTCAGTTGCGTTAGCCTCCTTTTAAGTGTTTAATAGTTACATGTAGCTAGTGGCTACTGTATTGGCTATTGTAGATAATGGAAAATTTTCATTATCACAGAAAGTTTTTTGTTTTTTTTTTGAGGATGATTAGCCCTGAGCTAACATCCATGCCTATCTTCCTCTACTTTATATGTGGGACCCCTGCCACAGCACAGCCTGCCAAGTGGTGAGCAGGTCCGTGTCCGGGATTGGGGCCCATGAACCCCGGACTGCCAGAGCAGAGCATGCAAACTTAACCGCTGTGCCACCAGGGTGGCCCCACATAGAAAGTTTTTTTGAACAGCATTATAAAGTATACTTTGGAGTCAATACAGTTTCATCCCAATTTTTTATCAAGACTATAGTCTTTAGGGAGAATCCAAAATGATAATTTTGTGGCACTTCAAGGTTAGTCAATTCCAAATATAGATTTTCAAACACAATGATCTAAGCAAATATTTTTTCTTTAGCCCCAGTTCAGTAGAAAATTATGTAGAAACATGTGAGTTAATTTATATTTAACTATATATTCAACTCTAGGAAAAAGGCAGATTGTTAACTTTTCACATGCTAAGAACGTCTTTAATTGGTTGGAACTTAAAAAATATTCAGAATATCATCTCCACAATCCTTAAACACAGGTGCTCTAGAGAACATGAAGAAGGAATTAGGGACCACATCAAGAGCATCTCAAGGATGCGCTTATTGAGAAAAGGGATTCTAGGGCAGACGTGAATCTGAGAGTTTTAATGTTATTAGGTATGACTGTGCTGCACTGGCTACTCTTTTCTCTATGCTCTACTATGCACGATCCACCCATGAATCCAGGGCTTGTACTTAGCCTGCTATTTCTCCCAGAGGACATAATTATAGAGAGAAGTGGAAGGTAGAACCAAATAGAAAGAGAGCACAAACGGGATTACTTATTTTTACAGTTGCTCCCTGTGTACCTTTTCTCTCCTTTGTTGATGAGTTACTTTTTGGGAGAAGCCTACAGGCATAACAACCAGCATAGACCTTGGAAATGGTAGGAACTATTCAAACATTTATCTCAATTTTGCAGATTTGTATTCGATTCGGTTTGCAATTAGTAAAACTCATGGACTTAGAAGGTAGGACATACATGACATTACTGAGACAACTAAGAATTAATACCACATACTTAAAAATATTGGAGTGTATGCTATATTGTTAGTGACAATATTATTGAGTATGAAAATTATCTGTATTTTCTCTAAGTTCATTGTAGACAGAATAAGTTAATCATTATTACTTACATATTTTTATGATTTTTTACACATGGTTTCAAAACAGATCATGAGTAGAGAAAAAACAAACAGGTAAACACATATTTCCAAATAGATAATTAATAACAAAGACTTATCTTGCTCCTCCATTAAAACATATTGCCTCAGTCAGCAATATTATGGTAAGAATATATGCTAAGATTATTCAATATTGTATTCAATATTACAACAAAATCAGCAGCTTTTTGGTGGAGCTTATGTTACGATTCTTTTAAACAGAGGTTTTGAAAATAGAAAATCTTTGAAAATTTATTTTATTTTTGATATAACCAGATAAAAGCTGAATCAAACATTAATGATGCGGTGCTGTGCAAAGATCGAATTACTTAATTCTGACAGAAATATGCCCAGGAGAACAGGCTACTGTCTCATGTGAAATGAATTAGATGATTGAAATTTTTACTGGTATTCTGGTAAAACCACTATCACAGTACTCAGTGAGCTATTTAAATGATCTGCATCCATTATCGAGAGAAAAAATTTTGAGGAAGTCTGCGTATAGCTAATTTATTTTATAAGAATATTGAATATTTTTCTAAAATATTTTCAATTTTACTGTTATGCTAATTAACATACAACAGAATGTGAGTTATGTATCTTTTAATTTAATATAACTGAATATGTAGTTAACTTTGCATATATAAATTACACTAATTTACCAAAGTAGTATAAATAATAGTTGTAGATCATCCTGCTAATTTATAGTTTATTGCTCACATTTTGCCTCCTTTTACGTGTTTTTATATCTAAAGCTTCCGTTCTTTAGATTCTTCAAGTGGAAATGCACTAAAATAAGGAATATACTAGATAAAGGAGAGCCTGTGAGTTTTCTCAATAGCATTTTCTGTTGGTAATCATAAGGAGAAATTTTGTTCCATTTTCATCACTCACTCTGAAGATTGATAATGTAGTTGCTTGAGCAACAGTATTTATGTTCTGCAGTTATCATTTTTGCTGCTCTCCACTTGAAGCACCACATGTGTTTCTGTGAAGAATGTTGGTACTTGATTATAATCATAGCTACATCTCTTTTGATAGGCAATTTCACTTTGGAGAATAGGTGTAAGATTTTTAGTGTGTTGAATGTAAATCAGATCAATTTCATCATAGAATATAGAGTGTGTGAATGATGAATAGGGTTTATCACATCATATTTGTTAAAGACAGAAAACTTTTTCCAACCATGTTGATTTTATGCTTTAGCTTGTTTACGATATTTTTTATAACTTCCTACATGTCTTGGTAAGGCATGGCCAAAGCCTTGCTCAGAATCTGAAGTACATTGGATAATTAATAAATATTTGTGGAATGAGTGATTCTCTGACACAGCTGTGTGGTATGCAGAGTACTCTGTCTTAGGAAGTGTAGCCCCCTTCACAGTCTCTACGGTTCTGTTCATCAGGGATAGACGGTAGTGCATTTAAAGGCAAAAGTAGTATTAGAAGGGAAACTCTGAGGTGGGATCTACCCCACAGATATTAAAGTATATTCTAAAGCTACATTAAATAAAATCCTATATGACAGGTGGAGGTTTTATTTTCCCCACTCAACAAGGGATGAAATAAAGGCCTACACAGTTTAAACCACTTTCTCAGTGTGAGTAGAAGGCCAAGATTCACCCTTAGGTTTTCTTTTTTTTTTTTGAGGAAGATTAGCCCTGAGCTAACTGCTGCCAATCCTCTTTTCGCTGAGGAGGGCTGGTGCTGAGCTAACATCCATGCCCATCTTCCTCTACTTTATATGTGCGATGCCTACCACAGCATGGCTTGTCAAACGGTGCCATGTCCGCACCCAGGACCCGAACCAGCGAACCCCAGGCCACCGAAGCGGAACGTGCACACTTAACCACTGCACCACCGGGCCGGACCCCAGGCGTAGGTTTGCTGACTCCAAGCCTCCACTAAAAAATAGAGAGCCCTGGTACTTTGAGGTCACGAGTCTTTATTTTTTTAAAAGACAAATTAATCAAATGTATTTGTAATGATGGAACCCAACACAGCTTTAGTTGAATTCCTTCAGACTAATTAATATGAAAACTTAGTATCACATTTCATTCTGGTAATTAATGGAAGCACTATTTTTTTCTATTATGATTCTAAAATAACTAGTCCATTAATATCTAGAATCTAAAAGAATAATAAATGTTTGATTCATAATTGTGCTTTTCTTTTTTAAACTTTAAGAATTTTAATTTTTGATTAGCTTATAGTTTCATAAGTAATACACCATTAGGCTGTTATCAAAAAAATAAAACTTTGACCACCACCCCAATCTGGGCTGTTTTCAGAAATAAATTGCTATGGCATCGGTATGTTTTCCTTAGATCTTTCCCTAGGCTCTTGTATCTACTCAGAGAAAATCTAAAGTATTGTTATGTGCTTGCTTTTGTAATACATATGATGTCACCATACATGTCATTCTGCAACTTTTGTTTTTTATTCTACAATATATTCTGGTAATCTTTCCAGTGTATTTGATATAGATTCACCTCACGCTGTTCACTTCCAAATACGTCTAGAGCCACGATCTCAGTCTTCTCCAAAGTTAGCATTTATGTCTGTGTTTCTCAAGGCCGCAGAGTTTTCTTTCACCATAACTCATATTGACTGAAATAACCCTTGAATGATACGTTCTTTCCTGAAAGATAGGCTGCAGGCTGCAACGAAAGAGAAAAATGATCAGCAATGCCAATTTAACCTACAACGACTCCATTAAAAGAGTTAATGCATTTTAAGCTACTCCCTGTATCGTTATTTGGGTTGGTTATCACTCTCAGTCCGTGGGTCATATATATCTTTTATATCTTAAAATACCTAGGAGTGTGCCAATGATTTTACAATTTAATTTTAATCACTCTTCTGCAGGGTCTGATTTTCCTATACTCCTATTCTGGAGATAAATGCAGCATGTATATATATTCTCCTCCTGACTGCACAGATTTGTTCCCTGCCTTTCAGGCAGTTTTCTGTGTCCTCTTTAAGTTCAGACTGGGTGCTTTACCTTATTGTTTTAGAGGTAAAGTTCATCTCTTCCCTTCGGCTTGTTTTCAGGTTTCACAGTCTTCTGCCTCCTGTTCTAAGTTCAACAAAATTATAGCCCTGATGCCTATTCGAGTTCACCTGATAAGATAAGATCTGGATAAGATTGCCTCCAAACTTTTAATTCCATGTTCTGGGGAAATCCAAGGCCCTCCCTGAGAATCCTGTGAATTCTCTGGAAGTTACATGGCTTCTTTGCCTTTAGCTGTCTTGATTGTGCTCCCAGCTGCCCAGAATTATGCCTGGTCAACCTATACTTCACTCTCAATTCTTTGTATTTATACCAACATCCGCGTTGTAGTTATATATTTATGCAATTATTTGGTTAGTATTTGTCAGTTCCTTTAGGCTCTGAGCCCTGTGAGGAGGTCATGGATACTCTCCATGCCATTACCAATTCCTAGCACAGTACCTGGCACATGGTGGGCTCTGAAGAGGGACTCAAAATGTAAGGAAGGAATAACTGAAGAGGACTTGGGGCCCGAGATCAGCACACAGAAAGAGAAGTTAGCCTTGAAAAGAAAGAGATGGGGCAGAGGACAGAGAAGGAGAGGGAGAGGGAGAGATCTTTCCTGAAGACAGATGGGAAGGAAAACTGCATGGAAAAGCGTATTGAGATAGAAGTGAGGGGAGAGGGTTTACCAGATGGTCTCATCTCAGTTCCCCCAGAGTAGTAGAAAGTGTGTGGATTGGAGGTTATATAGAACTGGATTAGTATCCTAAATCTTCCTTTTTAAGCATATTATTGGACAAGTTACATAATCTTGCTCACCTTCTGTTTTCACATTTATAAATTAATGAGGATAACACCTCACAAGGTAGTTGGTGGTTATTAACTAAAACAATGAAAGCAGCATTGCACAATGGTTAGAACATGAAACTGGAAATAGATTTGGATAGAATTTTCTATCTGCTACTTACTAGCTGAGTGATCTTGTTCAAGTTACTTAGTCTTCAATTCTGAGAAGTAATATGAAGAAAAATGAGGAATCAGATTCATCAACCAAAGAAGTTACAAGAAAGACATGCTGATGGAGATGAGAATACAGAGGATGATAAAAATACGGATAAATTCGCTTATAGCTGATGAGCCAGAATTCAAACCCAGGCTAACTGCTCCCAGGAGTTATACATAATCTCTTGATGCCTAAACTGTACTGCCTCCTAAAATACAGTAAACTAATAGAAAACAATGAAGTTAGGACTCTTACCTTTTTAAAAAATATTTTTTCTGTCAGCAAAGTGTGAGTGACGTAAGCATATATTGGGCACAACCTGGAAAAAAGGGAAAATGTTTTCTATGTTCAATAGAGTGGGATCCTGAAAATATAACAACCTATTTTTTGTGTCTCATGGACTTAATGCCATGAAAACACACTGAAAAAAAATGTTTCAACACACTGCTATCCTAGTTCAGAAGAGAGAGTTCTTCTTTTTCAAAGATGAGCTTTGTTTTTTAAAAACCACTTTATTGAGGGATGATTGACATGTAAAAATCTGGGCATATTTAACTTATACAACTAGATGATTTTGGGGATGAGTATACACTCATGAAACAATCATCACAATCGAGGCCATAAACATATCCATCATCACCCAAAGTTTTCTCCCAACGTCTTCATCATCATCATCATCATTATTATTTTTTGGTAAGAACACTTACACATAAAGTCTACCCTCTTGTCAACTTTAAGTATACTTAAAAGGTAAGTATACAGTATTGTTAACTAGAGGTACCATGCTGTATAGTAGGTCTCCAGAACTTATTTACCTTGCATAACTTAAAATTTGTGCTCTTTGGCCATCACCTCCCTCTACACCCTCTCACCAGGCCCTGAAAACCATTATTCTACTCTCTACTTCTGTGAGTTTGACTATTTTAGATTTTACATATAAGTGAGATAATACGATATTAGTTTTTCGGTATCTGGCTTATTTTATTTATCATAATGTCCTCCAGGTCCAACCATGTTGTCACTAATAGCAGGATTTTTTCTTTTTTAAGGCTGAATAATATTCCTTTGTATGTATAGGCCACATTTTCTTTTTCTTCTGTCAATGGACGTTTAGGTTGTTTCCATATCTTGGCTGTTGTGAATAATACTGCAATGAACATGGGAGTTCAGGTATCTGTTTAAGATCGTAATTTCAATTCCTGTGGCTAAATGTGCAGAAATGGGATTGCTGGATCATATGATAGTTCTATTTTTAATTTTGGGAGAAAACTCTGTTCTGTTTTCCATAACGACTGTGCCAATTTACATTCTCACCAACAGTGCACAAGGATTCACTTTTCTTCATATCCTCACCAACACTAAAATAATGTGTTATTAACTATATTTTACTTATATATGTTAATTAACATATATGTAAATAATGGCCAACCTAATTGTTGTAAGGTGATACCTCATTGTGGTTTTGATTTGCATTTCCCTGATGGTTAGTGATGTTGAGCACCTATTGGACATTTATATGTCTTCTTTTGAGAAATATCTATTTAGTCTTTTGCCCATTTTTCAATCAAGTTATTTGGTTTTTTGCTATTGAGTTATATGAGTCCCTTATATAATTTGGATTATCAGACATAAGATTTGTAAATATTTTCACCCATTCTGTATGTTGCCTTTTCATTTTGTTGATTGTTTCTTTTTCTGTGTAGAAGATTCTTAGTTTGGTGTAATCTCGCTCGTCTGTTTTTCTTTTATTGCTTGTGCTTTCAGTGTCACAGCCAAAGAAGCATTGTCAAGACGAATGTCAAGGAGCTTTCCCCCTGTATTTGCTTCCAGGAATTTTACACTTTCAGGTCTTTCATTTAGGTTGTTAATCCATTTTGAGTTGTTTTTTGTCTATTGTATAAGGGTCTAATTTTATTCTCTTGAATGCAGTTATCCAGTTTTCCCAGCACCATTTATTAAAGAGACTATACCATTGAGTGTTCTTGGCACCCTTCTTGAAGATTAGTTGATTGTATATCCATGGATTTATTTCTGGGCTCTCTAGTCTGTTCTGTTGGTCTATGTTGATGCTTTTATGCCAGTACTATACTGTTTTGGTTACTAAATCTTTGTAACATAGTTTGAAACCAGGAAGTGTGATGCCTCCAGCTTTGTCCTTCTTGCTCAAGACTGTTTTGACTATTGGGAGTCTTTTGTGGTTCCATATGAATTGTAGGATTGTTTCCTCTCTTTCTGTGAAAATGCTATTGGAATTTTGATAGGGATTTCATTGACTTGGTAGATTACTTTGGGTTATATGGACATTTTAACAATATCAATTCTTCTAATCCATGAAGACTAGATATCCTTCCATTTATTCTTCATTTTCTTTCATCAATGCTTTATAGTTGTCAGTATAAAAATCTATCACCTTCTTGGTTAAACTATTCCTAAGTATTTTATTCTTTTTGGTGCTATCAAATGAGATTTTCTTAATTTCTTTTTCAATTTGCTCGTTGTTAATGTATAGAAATGCGATTGATTTTGTAGGTTAATTTTTATCCTGAAACTTTGCTGAATTTGTTGTTAGTTCTAATGGTCCTTTGGTGGTGTCTTTAGAGTTTTCTATATATAGGATCATGTCATCTGCCAGCAGAAATAGTTTCACTTCTTCCTTTCCAATTTGGATGGCTTTATTTCTTTTTCTTCTCCAATTGCTCTGGCTAGGACTTTCAGTTCTATGTTGAATAGGAGTGGTGAGAGTGGGCATTATTGTCTTGTTTCTGATCTTAGAGGAAAAGCTTTCAGCTTTTCACTATTGAGTACAATGTTAACAGTGGTCTAGTCATATATGGCCTTTATTGTAATAATGTATATTCCTTCTATACTTAATTTGTTACAAGTTTTTATCATGAAGGACGTTGAATTGTGTCAAATGCTTTTTTTCTGTCGAATGAGATGATCAAATGATTTTTATCTTTCATTCTGTTAATGTGGTATATCACATTTATTGATTTGCATATGTTGTATCATCCTTACATCCCAGGGATAAATCCCACTTGGTCATGGTGCATGATCCTTTTAACATGCTCTTGATTCAGTGTGATAGCATTTAGTTGAGGATTTCTGTATCTATATTTATCAGGGATATTGGCCTCTACCCTTCTTTTCTTGTAGTACTCTTCTCTGGCTTTGTTATCACAGTAATGCTGGCCTCAAAATGAGTTTGGGAGTGCTCCCTCCTGTTTGATTTTTGGGAAAAGTTTGAGCAAGATGGGTATTAGTTCTTTTTTAAATGTTTGATAGAACTCACTAGAGAAAGCTTCTGGTCTTGGACTTTTCTTTGTTGGGAGATTTTTTATGACTGATTCAATCTTGATCTGTTTATATTTTCTATTTCCTCATGATTAAGTCTTGGTCGTCTGTGTGTTTCTAAGAATTTACCCATTTCTTCCAAGTTATCAAATTTTTTATCATATAATTGTTCATAGTAGTCTCTTATCCTTTGTACTTCTGTGGTATCATTTGTAATGTCTCCTACTTCTTTTATAATTTTATTTATTTGAGTCTTCTTTTTTTAAGATAGTCTACTAAAAGGTTTGTCAATTTTGGTTCCCTTTTCATAAAACTGTTTATTTTGTTGATCTTTTCCATTGTTTTCCTCATCTGTATTTTCTTTCTTTTTTTTTTGAGGAAGGTTAGCCCTGAGCTAACATCTGTGCCCATCTTCCTCTATTTTATATGTGGGGCACCTGCCACAGCATGACTTGATAAGCAATGTGTATGTTCGTGCTTGGGATCCGAACTGGTGAACCCTGGGCCACTGAAGCAGAGTGTGCAAAATTAACCACCATGCCACTGGGCCAGCCCCTTCTAGTCTCTCTTTTATTTACTTCTACTCTTATCTTTATTATTTCCTTCCTTCTGCTAACTCTGCAATTAGTTTGTTCTTCTTTTTCTAGTTCTGTGAAGTATAAAGTTAGGTTGTTGATTTGAGATCTTTCTTTTTTTCCTTAATGTAGACAATTATTGCTATTAACTTTCCTCTTAAAACTACTTTTGCTGCATGTCATAAGTTTGTTTCTACTTTTATTTGTCTCAAGATATTTTTTGGTTTCTTCTTTGACCCATTGGTTGTTCAGGAATGAGTTGTTCAATTTCAACATATTTGTGAATTTTCCAATTTTCCTCTTGTGATTGATTTCTCATTTCATACCACATATTATGTTGGTGGAAAAGATACTTGATATGATTTCAATCTTCTTAAATTTGTTAAGATCAGTTTTATGGCTTAACACATGATCTATCCTGGAGAATGTTCCATATGCATGTAAGAAGAATGCATGTTCTAACGCTATTGGATGGCATGTTTTGTACATGTTTATTAGGTCCATCTGGCTTAACATGTGGTTTAAGTCCAATTTTTTCTATTGATTTTCTGTCTGATTGATTTATCTATTGCTCAAAGTGAGATATTGAAGTCTGCTACTATTATTGTATTGTCTATTTCTCCCTCTAGACCTGCCAACATTTGCTTTATATATCTAGGTGTTTTGATGTTAGTTGCATATGCACTTATGATTATTATATCCTCTTGATTAATTGACCCCTTTTTCATTAAATAATGTCCTTCGTTGTCTCATGACAACTTTTGACCTAAAACTTATTTTGTCTGATATAATTATGGACACCCTATTCTCTTTTGGTTACCATTTTCATGGAATCTTTTTCCATCCCTTCACTTTAAGCCTATATGTGTCCTTAAAGCTAATGTAAGTTTCTTTTAGGCAGCATATAGCTGGATCTTGTTTTATATATATATATACAGATTCAGCCTCTCTATGTCTTTTGATTGGAGAACTTAATCCATTTACATTTAAAGTAATTATTGATAGATAAGGACCTACTATTGCCATTTTGTTAGTATTTTTCTGACTATTTTGTAGTTCCTTTGTTCCTTTCTTCCTCTCTTGTTATCTTCCTTTGTGATTTGATGATTTTTTTGGTAGTGGTATACTTTTATTTGTTTATCTTTATCTTTTGAGTATCCACTACAGGTTTCTTTCTGATTACCATCTGGCTTACATAACACATTTTATAGTTAGAACTGTCTACTTTAAACTGATAACTTCGATTGCATAGAAAAACTCCATACTTTTATCCTCTCCACATTTTATGTCACTCATGTCACAATTTACATCTTTTTATGTTATGTATTCATTAGCAAATTTTTGTAGCTATATTTTTACTATTTTTGTCTTTTAGCCTTTTTACTAAAGTTAAAAATGATTTACCCACCATCATTACAATGCTAGAGTATTCTGAACTTAACTATATATTTACCTTTGCCAGTGAGTTTTACACTTTTATATGTTTTCATGTTGCTAATTAGCATCCTTTGTTTCAGCTTGAAAAATTCCCTTAAGTATTTCTTATAACACAGCTCTAGTTGTGATGAGCTTCCTCAGCTCTTGTTTGTCTGTAAATGTCTTTATGTCTCCTTCATTTCTGAAGAACAGCATTGCCAGTTGGCATTTTTTTCTTTCATCATTGTGAATGTGTGATTCCACTCTTTCCTGGCCTGGAAGGTTTCTGCTGAGAAATCTGCTGATGGTGTTATGGGGGCTCTCTTATCGTATATGAGTCACTTTTCTCTTGCTGCTCTTTTTGTCTTTGACTTTTGACTGTTTGATTACAATGTGTCTTGGTGAAGATCTCTTTATCTTCAGTCTATTTGAGGTTCTTTGTGCTTCATGGATCTAGGTGTTGATTTCCCTCCCCAATTTGTGAAGTTTTCTGTCATTGTGTCTTTAAATAAGATATTTGCCCATTTCTCTTTCTCTGCTCCTTCTGGGACTCCTGTAATGTATACATTATTTTTTTGGATGGTGTGCCATAAGTCCTGTAGGCTCTCTTTACTCTTTTGAATTGTTTTTCCTTTTTGTTCCTCTGACTAGATAATTTCAAATGATCTGTCCTTGAGTTCATTGATCTTTTCTTTTTCATGCTCTAGTCTGTTGTGGAACCTCATTAGTGGATTTGCAGTTCAGTCATTCTTCAGCTCTAGGGTTTCTGTTTCGTTCTTTTTTATGGTTTCTATCTTTTTGTTAAACTTCTTATTTTGTTAATGTATTGTTTTCTTGATTTCATTGAGTTGTCTATCTATATTCTCTCTTATCTCAGTGAGCCACTTTAAGATGATTATTTTGAATTCTTTTTCAGGCCCCTAGTAAATCTCCATTTCGTTGGGATCAGTTATGGGAAATTTATTTTGTTCCTTTGGTGATATCTTATTTCCTTGATTCTCCATGTTCCTGGAAACCTTGCATTGCTGTCTTCACATTTGAAGAAGCTGTCACTTCCTCCATTCTTTACTGATTGGCTTCAGGAGAGAAAGGTCTTCACCAGTCAGCCTGGCTAGAGATACTGGGGGTCTTTCAGACTCTTTCTGTGGACGTAGTTTCTCCATTCCTCCTGTTGCCCTTTGAGGAGAAGTTTAGGTTGTATGCCTTCTCTTGATCTTGCAAAGCCGGACTGGGTGCTGAAAGCTGCCTATTTATTTTCCCTAGGGAAATGCACTGAAGTATTCAAGGTTGTGCACCTTCTCCCAATCCAGCAGATCCAACTGGATACTGATATTTGTGTGCTCTCTGTGGGAGCTTGCATGCACCATCTGCAGGGGTACATGGGGATTGGCTATAGGAGGTGTTCTGCCACAAGCCCAGCTGGGCTAGGATGGCAGAGTATCATACCAAGAGACTGAAGAAATGACCTGGAGACTGCGAACGAGACATTTAGGTTTATTGGGACTTACTTACAGGGAGAGTGTCCAGTGGTGGCCAGCTGGACAGAAGTATGCACGTGCCTGTCGCCACCCCCTAAGAGAAGCTTGCTTAAGTAGGCAGAGGAACAAAGGCTGCATGCTTGCCAAAGGACTGTCCTTGGTATGACCAGCATTCCCAGGAACAGTAGCTCACATTGAGGGGCTCTGCGCCCCTGTAAGATGCAATGTTCCTCTCCTGGGATAAGGAAGGATCCAGGCTGACAAGGCCCAGATCATTACAAATCCCTGTCGCTGGGCTGCCTGCCCAGAAAGGAGCCAGAAGGACACATGGTTGCAATGGGCCTGGAGGTTTTCACTGAGCAAGCAAAGCCCAGGCCCTACAGGAGGGGAGGGTGCATGGAGTGCTGGTGGTACATGTCAGCTAGTTGTGGGATCTGCAGGTGGTGGTCCTACTGGGTTCGTGGGTGAGGCTCTTGTTAGTCTGCAATCCAGTAAGTAGGCACTGTCACTGGTTGTTGAGATCTGTGCACTGATAAAAGTGAGCTCCCACCCCTTTTCTCTGCTCTTAGCAGTCTCCAATTTATTCAGCTTTTCCAATACTTTTAATGTTCTGAGTGTGGAGAGATGGAAATGGGCCTCTTGTGCAGTATCCTACAAGGCTGGGGAAGCTAAGAGCTCATTTTGTTCTCACTTTCCCTGTGGGAGAAATCGCAAGTGAAGGTGGTCTCTCTTGGCCCTGAGCTGTGCTGCCTTCGGAGAGGAGTGTCATGAGTAAAGTGAAACTGTTCTTATCCTTGCAATGCTCCACTGGGGGTGTTGGAACCTCTCAGCTGTGCTCCCAGGCTTCCCATAAAGGTATTTTCCTCCATTGGTCATTGTTAAAATCAGTGTTTCTCTGAGGGTATGAGGTATGGGACCTCCTATTTCATCATCTTATTGATGTCCAGAAGAGAGAATTCTTTATTTCAGTAGGTTTCAAATATCCAGTGATATTTCATAAAACATTCAAGCTATTAAAAAAAAAAACCTCACTTTTTTATTGATTTGATGACAAGGTTAGAGAAAACTCTTACAGGGTGTGAACAAGAGGAAAGTAGTTTTAGGCAGAAGCAAGAGGCCCGCATGTGTGTATCAGTTATCAGAGCAAACAATGGTTTGAGTTCAGATGAACTTGAAGAATCTGAAGTTTTAATGGTCAAGGAGGTGAAAATCCAAAGTCTTGGGTACTTTGAAGAATGGCTCTGTAGAGCAGGAGTTAGAGTGATCTTAATTCTACAATAGAGACTGCTTTCTGACATGATACTACAGCCAGAATGCCTAAAATTACTAGTTTCTTCTTGCAATACTTATAGGTGAAGAGATTTGAAATTTAATCAACTTTTCCTATCATCACAATGCTGGAGGCATGTTAACTGCTCCTATCACATCTTTTAATTGCATTTGAGCAATCAAAGAGTAATTCTGTTGCCCTCAGTGTCTCTTCTTAATGATGATATCACATTGGAGGGACATTTTCTGAAAGGTTTTAATTGGTTTAATTATTGTTATGAAACATTGGAGTGGAATGTTTGTACTAAATTAGTGAGCCAAAGGAAAACGTGGTAGAAATGGCAAATGAAATAGGGAGGTAGATTTAGATGTAAATGAATTCTTGACTGATGGCCAAGCCCGTGGTTGGGATTATTGTCTCACAAAAAAGATTATACATTAGATAAAGAAAATGTTAAATTTGGCATTTGTAAAATTAATTTCTTTTTTCAAAATTTTTTGTCCACCTAAAAGAGAAAAATGGAAAGACTCCGACTAGAGCAGTGGAAAAATAGGAAGGAGATAGTGTCATGAAAGGAAAAAATATTGTGAATAATTTTAAGACATTTAGCCAATTTTACATAGGACATATTTCTAGTTTATATTTTACATTGCATTATATAATATGTGAACATTACATAGTACAATTTTTTTTCTAATTGTTTAAAAATTATTTCTCTTTCTGTAATAATTTTCTCTTCCTAGCTTAGTCCTAGAATTGTAGCTTTTAAAATTTTATCCTGGCTACTTTTGACCCCAAAATATTTATTTATTTAATGTAGTGCAATGATAATGTAAGATTATATATGTATATACACACACACGTATATATATATACACACACATATTATATATATATATACATGTATATATACACAGTCATATGTCTCTTAACCACAGGTATAAGTTCTGAGAAATGTGTCGTTAGGCGATTTTGTCATTGTGCAAACATCATAGAATGTACTTACACAAACCCAGATGATATAGCCTACTACACACCTAGGCTATATGGTACTAATGTTATGGGACCGCTGTTGCATATTCTGTCTGTCATTGATCAAAACACTATTATGCAGCACATGACCTCTCTATCTCTGTATATATGTGTGTGTGTATGTATATATAATCTTGTACATAAGATTACATACTCGAACATCAGTGATCTTCATTGTCTGTGTTTGTGTGTGTGTAGACTCACACAAACACACACATTTTGAAGATCACTATATGATTTCGTTTTATGTTAGGGGTTCTTCAGAGAGCTTTTATTTGATACTAACTCTTTCTCCAGTTATCACATTATGCCTAAACCTTGGAAAGGACTTCCTCTCCTGATGTATTTTAATAAAATACTCTTAGAGCCACGTACTCTCCATCTTTTCTTCAGAGGCAGTAGTTATCTTGATTTCTGTTGCATGAAGACTTATATCTAATGGAAATTGTAAAAATACCATCTCAGGTTCCAATAGTGGGAAATAACTGCAAGTTATAATAAATCAACTGGAAGATGGAGTTTTACTTTTTAAAAGAATAATTAAAATTCAGAGTTCTCTTTGATGTATTAGTGTAAAGGTTAATTACAGTGTATG
This sequence comes from Equus przewalskii, assembly GCF_037783145.1. NCBI lineage: Eukaryota > Metazoa > Chordata > Mammalia > Perissodactyla > Equidae > Equus > Equus przewalskii. The sequence goes on along the minus strand of NC_091831.1, from coordinate 55,933,197 downwards.
ATTTACAGTGAGGCATAATGAAAATAATCTTGAATTAGGTATTATAAGACCTGGACACTTGTCTGAACTTCACCATTTATTTGCTCAATGACCTTGGGCAAGACAGTCTCAGCCTCACTCATCACCAGTTGAAATGTGTAGTTAACAATATCTTTACTGCCCAACTCTTCATAGTGTTGTCAGGATGAGATGGTCCATGTGAAAATATTACATAAACAGTGAAATTATGTATAAAAGTGACTGTTGTAAATAACAGTTAATATGGGCCAGGCACTACACTAAGCATTCATATCATTCTTAGAACAGTTGTATGAGACAAGCAACATTGCTATTTCAATTTTACAGATCAGGAAAGTGAAGCTCAGAGTGCATAAGACACCTTAGTGAGCTCATGCCATCGGTGAGTGAGAAAGGCAAGATTTAAATACAGGTCTGTCTGACACTAGAACTGATGCTCATAATTACATAATTTTTGTCACTCATCTGAATAATAATTGCTATATAGAATTATGTGGGAAGTGGATAAGGCAGGAAAAATGAATTCTCTTTATTATCACATCTGAATTCTAAATGTGAAAACAAAATATTATTTATTTTTCTTAAAAACAGAATGCCATGGAGTTCTAACTATCCAAATGTGTTCTTCCTTTAGAATTTAATTGTCTTGGATCCGCTCACAGTGACTGAGGAGGAAATAAGACCATCACTAGAGAAACGTCTTGAGGCCATTATCAGTGGGGCCGCTCTACTGGCCGACTCTTCATGCACGAGGGATTTTCATCGGGAGCGCATTATCGCAGAATGCAATGCCATTCGCCAGGCTCTCCAGGACCTGCTTTCAGAATACATGAACAATGTAGGTGACTGGTTTCTCCCCACCCCGTACACTGGTTGTGCACTGATGTTCTTTCCATGTACAAATGTGATGACTTACAAATAAGGACGTGATTTTACGTGGATTGGCTTTCTGAGTAGGTTCTGCTTGGGTTACTCGCAGGGTACTGATTGACACAGGAGCTCTGGAGATGGAGTCCAATTAGAGGGTTATTTACGTACGATTGTTTTGTTTGAGGCAGTATCTAAATATTAGTTGAAGAAGTTAGTCATGACTGGAGAAAGGAAACTGGAGTTGCACATCCATTTAAAGGATAAAAAGAAGATTAAGAAAAGGGCTAGTTGTTCAAGATTAAGTCGGTGAATAACAGAGTTAGAATTTAGATAGTTTTAGATAAGTTCAATGCTGCAGTGATCAAGGGCTGTTTTTGAAAGTGTAAAGAGCTCATGTAGTTTGGATAGTTCTTAAAGTTTTTCAAACATAACCTAATGTCATAGATGTTTTGCAGTTTTAGCTATCTCTCAGAAATATTAGAAATGCTGTCTAAATTTAGACAAGTGTGAAACTATTTCAAAGTTTTTTTATTTCATTTTTTATGTATTTATATATGATATATTCATTTCATATATATCTACATCTATCTGTGGAATATCCTTGACTATTCTTACATTCAAACCTTAGTGCCATTTTAAAGATGAGGAAGAAAGTCTTGAAGACATTGTCAGCTATATACTGATCATGAGGCTTCCTTAAATAATAGAGCTAAACAAAATGAAAGATTTATAATAGGAGTGTTTTGTTTATCTGCCTTATTATAAGTGGAATAATTCAAGAGTTATGAAGGTATGTTTTGGAAATTATTAGTTACAAAGCTCATGACTTTTTGAATGTGAAATTGAAGATTTAGGATTGTTCAGTATAAGTAATTTATGTAAATAATTGAAATGTGCTAAAATTAGTGAGTTTTAAGGACCCTTCAACACATTTGATGTATCTCCATACTCTTAATATTTGGTGACTTTGGCTCCTGACCAAAAATCTCTTGCTTGCCAAGAAATCAAAGTTGTAAGGCAGATTTTGTTAATAAGAAGGACATATTGGTAATGTCATGTCCTCCTTCTGAAGCTAGAATAGCTCTATTTTTAGCTTACAATATATTCTTAAAAATTTTTTAAAGGAGTTGATGAGTTACAGGAAACTCAGAAGATGATGTATTGGAATTTCACCTCCCCTGATCTGTGAACTATTAAAATTATTATCCTTATTTTTATAGATAAAAATATAATAAAGGTACATACAAGTTTATCTATAAATTATAAAATTTTAGGTAAATTCACTGTATCTAAAAAGTTGTTTTATTCTTTTGGATACAAACACAAACAGATGCACATGCACACACTCACCCACATGCATAGTCAGGGATGGCTACGTAATTGTGGAACCCAGTGCAAAATGAAAATCCAAGACTTCTTGTTCAAATGCAGGAAACAAAAGAAGGGTTTTCCAATCCCGTCTCGATTGACCCAAGAAAGATTATTTTTATTTGCTATTTAACGTTAGGTTCTCTAGTGCATAGGTGTATTGTGGAGCATGCAGACCCTCACAGGTGTCCATGGCCCTGCCCTAGGACCCTGACCCACCCTGCCTTGCGCCAAGGCTCCCACCAGGAGTGGAGGGTGGCAGCCATCACTGAGCAGGGGAGCAGGTGGCTGAGGACCTGTCCCGAGAAGGCACTGGGAGGCAGGACTGCATGTGAATCAAGGGAATATGCCTCATTGCCCCATCAGACTTCACTTATATACACAAATTAAAGATAAAATTGTTAAGAATTTCAAGACTGTGCTAGTAGAGCATGAAAAGCCAACCATGGAGCTCCTTTCCAAGCTTGGGGCCCTGTGTGCAGTCTCAGGCCCCTGAGGCTGGTCCTGTACGTGGTACATGTATATCACATAAAAATAGTGGTGATTTTATGATTTTCTTCAACTTTGGGTTAAAAACTATTTCGATTAAATAACATTCATACCAGGGATGAATTGATGGGAGCATTCTGCCCTGGGTGGAATTAAAAGTTGGTCTGCTTTTTACTATCACCATGCACCAGCAATTCTAAGCATCAATGATAAAACGTTTTTCACAAACTTCTTTTGTTTCTTTAACTTCTAAACAATTGCTGCAGTTATTGTTGAGTTTTAATAATATGTATGTATGATTAAAATTAGCATATTTTTGTGATTACCCTTTAATAAACATTATATTCTTCATGCATTTAAACAGCAGATTTAAAATAAACAATGATGACACAGTGATTGCAATGACAAAATTTAGAAATAGAGTTGCTTCAATTCTGCTATTTTTTTATGATCACTTGGAATTTTTATTTGAATCTAAAAGTTATAGCAATGAAACTGAATCACAAGGGGCGATATTTTTGTTAGGTAAATGCAAATTTCATACATGCAAAGTTCATGCTTGAAATATTTCATTGAATTTGAATAATAGCTTTGAAATTTGTTCTCCTTATGAAAATTGCCAATTGCTTTAAAGTTAGGGACCAAATCAGGAAAATAATGATTATTACTGATTATTAACAAAAAGTAATTTTGTCACAAAAGAAGGGAGGTTTTTAAAAGTATCTATTCCAGGTATCAAATATATTAAGTAAGGGAATGAAAATAGGTATATATTTTTCTATGTCTTACTGCACTTTTTCTTAATGAGGATTTAATCTGATGTTCAGTTTCAAGGCTCATTTGTCAAGGACACAAAACTTATTTATGTTGTTAATATCCTTCTGTGAGATATTTTTGTTTTAAAACAAGGTAAGTTCTGTATTAGAAGAGTGAATGGAAAGAAACTTTTCCATTTATAATATCCAAATAATTGAGATCAAAGGTAAGTAGCTTTTTTTAGCTTGTCCAGATAATTATCTTAATTTTTATTTTTTTGATGGTAGACTTAATCGTAGGAAATTCAAATACTTCTCAGTTATTTCCTTGATTAGATCGCCCTACTCCATGCTTGCTGGAGGCTGTTTTCTTTTTCCTTCCTCCTTCCTCCATGTTTTCTCTTCTCCTCTTCCAGCAAAGGGGTGTAAATGCTCCCCAAAGCCCCTCTCCCTCGTGTCGCTTCCGCCTTCAGAGCTCTCAGCCCTGGTGGAAGGCCTGTGTTTACTCGTCTGCCGTCTCCACTACACAAGGGCTCTAGGAGAGTGGGGACTGTCCCTGGCCCTTAGCACAGAGTCTTCCAGGCAGCAGGTGCTCAGTAATCATTATTTGGACACAGGCAAATTGAATTTAGTGCTTGTTTCTTCTCAGTTTTTTAATTAAAATGACAATGTGCCTGAGACAATTAATTTGTACTTGATGATGTTATTTATATGATAATTGTGGAGAAAAGATGGGGAGGGTTAATGGTAAGATCAGAAACACAGGAAAGGAAGAGCACAAAGGTGAGGAAACTTGTTCTTTGGGTGATCTGACTATATTTATGTAATCCTTTCTCCTGGGGCATAATGTTAAATGCTTGTTGAGAAGACATTTTTTTTTCTGGGAATGAAAGACTTGTTGTGAATGTGGGTAACGTCTGGTGATCTGCCCGGGTGTTGGGGTAGAGTTCGAAGAAGGAGGAGCTAAATTTACACGGTGGTGGTCCCAATGATCAGAAACCCATTTGTGGGCACACTATATTAACATTTTGTTGATAAGTACAACCTATTAATAATCAAAAATATGAACTTACAGCATTATGAAAAAGCACTCCAAAATAGTCTATTGGTTCCTTTACATAAAAAAGTGCAGAATTTTAGGCCTACTACTAGTATCTGACCAAGCCAATGAATACTGGAATTAAACAGCAGGAACCAATCTGGAAAACTGTGGAGTGTATTATCAAGAACGTATTTCCAGGTTTATTTTTACTCTAGGTTTATACCACAAATGATGCTTCTCTATAGCTCTTTCATCAGCTTTTATGAAAGGGAATGTACTTTCCTTGAACTAGCTGAACACGAACCTTTCTGAGTTTGCTGAAAGATTTTCAGATAGTTCTCATACTTAAATCCTCAACTTCCTATTTAAAGGAATGTTGTGTTTCCTTTGGTGGGCCTGGTTTTCTGTTCAGACTAGTTAGGAGCTTTTGTAATTGAACTTTGTTGATAGAGTGAATGCTTGATGATAATTCAGACATAATAAAGATAACCATGAAAACTTAAAGCATGGTTAATACTCATCAAAATCTGTGGATCTCTTATTGCATGTGACTTCAAGACTTCAAATTTTGCAAGTCTCTTGATCCCACGGCAGTTCAGCAGCGGGAAATGAATAAAGTTTCTGTTTTTCTCAGGCTCAGCCCATATGACTAGTTTGAGTCTAAATAACTTTGCTTCCTTAAACAGATCAGAAAATCTCCATCATGTTTTCACTGAAGCTCTATCTGCAGAAAGTTCGATGTCTTGTCACATTAGTAAGAAATTAGTAGAAAATGAGACCAGCAGCGTCCATAACAGATAAAACAGCCAACCACTTAACACTGTTAATGATTATATCTGTATGCCTGAATATTTTCCTTTAAAATTTTTATATTTATATATTTTAACTTAGTTTTCTATTGCTACTGTAACAAATTACCACAAATTTAGTGGCTTAACCCAATTATTTTACAGCTCTGTGGGTCAAAAGTCTGATACAATCTCGCCGGATTTAAAATGAAAGTATCAGCAGGGCTACATTCTTTTCTAGAATCTGTAGGGGAGAATCCATTTCTTTCCTTTTCCAGCTTCTAGACGCCACCCGCATTCCTTGACTCGTGCCCTCTTCCTCCATCTTCAAAGCTGGTAAGGTCACATTTCTCTGACCCTGCTTCGCTCCTCACACCTCTTTCTCTGATCACAGCCAGGAAAGAATCTCCACTTTTTAGGACTCATGTCATTAGACAGGGCCCATCCAGATTATCCAGGATAATCATCCCATGTAAGGCCCTTAACCTTGATTACATCTGCAAAGTTCCTTTTACCATGTGAGGTACCACACTCAGAGGTTCTGGGAATTCGGATATGCACATCCCTGGGAGGCCCACAACATACGCTAATACCAGTCTTCCCTAGTCTCTTCTGTGGAATCTTCATCAATCCCTACATTTTGAATCTATCATAGTTAGTATCACTTAACACTTTAAGCTCTATGCAGGCAGATGACATGTCTCTTTTATTTACTGTTTTATCCCAAGCCCCAGGCACAATGCCTGGCATTTAGAAAAAGCTGAATTGTATGTTTGAATGAAAGAATGAATGAAATTATTACATATTGTATATGCCATGTAATGGAGAAATATCTTCTCTGACGTTAAATGAAATGAGTTTCAAGCATCTACTAAATTTATATGATGGCCTGCCTATTATAAAAGGTCTTATTTTGAAAAGAATAGGTCTTTTCTAAAAATCAATGTAAATATTCAGAAACAAAATTTTCTCATCACAGTCTCTGCATTTGGATCCACACCCAGCCATATTCCAAAACAGGATTTTTACTCATTAAAAAATATACTCCAGGGAACATTCAGAATCAGAGAAAGTTTAACTTTTTAAACCTAGGAGTATATTTTCCTAAGATATTTCTTCTGATTTTATTACACTTCCAGGATTGTTAGGTCTAGTCCGTATTCTCTGATGTACAATATAATTAAGGAATTCTTCATATGAATGGGGCAGAACAAGGATGCCCACTGAAGAAGGAAGTGTCTTAGAGGGAAATTAGTTATTTTTAAATGGTGGTCTTTCTGTACTTGGTGAAAATAGAGTTGAAGGCAGGTAGTCATCATGCCTTAGTTCTAAGAATCAATGGACAGGGGTCTTTTTCTGGGGGTGGGTTGAAATCAGATTGATGTTAAGTTTGGATGTGTTGCTGGGCAGGATCTCTAGGTCATGTAGAATTGTTGGTGAAAATAACACTCAGATTGGTACTTTACTATGGGAGGATATTAGAGAGTTGTAGGAGAGACGGCGCTGCTGGAATAAATGAGTCAGGCCTGGGCCACATGCGAGGACCAATTTGTATTTCTAGACCTCTCACTTGCCCAACATTTTCTTCTCTTGGTGTCTTATGTGAAAGTGCATTGTTGATTCACATTATATATTTGTTGAGTAAGTAAATGTTCAAACGGACTGGCTTTTGTCATTCAGAGATCTATTTCATTTGTATGTTTGAGTTTAATGCATTCTCTGTCTTGGGGAATTATAAAGATTCAGTGAAACTGATAAAGAGATGTTACGGGATTTTTCTTACATATAAGGCCTCCACCTCTCTCCTGAAAATCCGTTTTGGAAATGATTTCAGTTTTAGTTAATTTCTCCTTATTTCTCGTGATGATACGGTAAAGCATATGACAATCCATATACAATGACTCTTTGAATACTAAAGACAGGTTAGAATTAAAATTTTAAACATGTAAGGCCAGCTTCCAAATCTCTTTTTTCTTTTTGCAATGACTACATGCTAGAATTGGGCCATTATTGGATTGGGTACACTGTATTAGATGCTTTACATTTTTATATTCTTAAATTTGATCATTACACCACAATGGTGGCTGGTTTCTGAGTGGTTGATTATGTTGGAGACCATGTTTTTTAGTTGATAGATACCTGGATTTTACAAGCTCAGCTAACTGAGGAGAAGTAAATAGTATCCTACGTAGGTTTGTACAATAGTAGATATGCCAAAATCAGAGAGATGAACCAAACTCAAACTAGAACATGAGATCAAAATGCAAGAAGATATAAAGGAATTGTCAAAATCAAGAAGACAGGGAACAGATATTGATGCTGGTAAATAGGACCCAGAATTCAACAATCAGGGAGTTGAGAGAAATAATAAATGGTGGGATTCTGGTTAAATGGGCGAAAATGGGTTTTGTCTCCCTTGCTTTCTTTTCGGTGCCTAATTTAAGGACTAGATGTGGGCAGGTTTTTAAGTATATCAATTGTTTTGGTAGTAAGATAGCATCATCGTTTCAGCTATTATTATTCTGAGCTGTTTTAGGGTCTAGTCTTATTCCTCTCCTAAAGGTTCCTGAGTTACTTGGATGAATGATAGTTAAATAATGACTCTGAGTCTCTTGACAACCAAAGCTTGGAGTTATCTAACTCTGGCATAGAATGTCCACTTTGGGATTGAAATGGGGCTTGTGCAGTGCTCACTGGGGAAAAGGGGGCATCTAGATTCCTCTGTTGAGTGAAGGGACTCTTCTCATTCATAGAGCGCTTCTTTGTGTTCTAACGTTCTTAAAAGTAAAAGTTAATAGAGAGAACCCCACAGAAATGCAAACTATATGATTACTGAATTAATAAGAAAAGCTAAAATAACAGAAGTAGGCAGCCATTATTATTAAAAAAAAAAAAAAGGAAATTAACCAGACAGAGCCAAAGAGAGGAAAATAAGGTAAAGTGTATAAAGTAAAAATAATTAAACAATAATGGAGGATGTCCTAAAGTGGCAAGACAGATTCCATGCAAAGAGCAGAACACAGGGGAAAGTCCCTGAAGATTGCATCCTGGGCCAGAAAGCCTAAAGGCTGAGAGTCTTTTGTGTTCATTTCTGGCATTCCAGCAGAGACAGCCAAAATTTCTTATATTTGTGGGGCAGGTCAGTCATTCACTCTGTGATTTGTTTCAAGTGATCCTTTCTCAAGAAATGGGTTCCTTTCAGTGTTCAGGCGATTCTCACATAGTTCTTGGAAGTTGCTGCTATGTTTTTTTTTTTTTTTAACATTGGCCTTTACTCAAAGTTCTCTGTTACATCAAGAGAGAAGCAACTTAAATGATAGAAATGACAGGAACAAAGTAGGAAGCAAGAGTCTTGGCATTGAGTGTTAGTTCAAACTTGAACCAAAAGTCAGGATCCTGAACCTCGCATCGTTCCTAGCTAGGAGCTGATATTAGAATGAGGGAAAAGATTGTTGTCTTAGATCAGGTCCCTGGAAGCTGACTCTGAGATAAAGGGTAGCATGAAAAAGGTTTATTGGAGTGTTCTCTTGGGCCATAGACATGTAAGGAAGTGAAGAGGGAGGAGGTGCTTGCAGTAGAAGTCTCAGCCATCCTGTGGGGAGCCCGGGAACTGAGGTGGCCCTTCAGAGTTGTCCCGAACTGAGACAGGGGAGTGTCTTTGTATCCCTACAACTGTCATTCGCTACCTGCAGGTCACCCCTAGGAGGAGTGCAACATTGGAGGAGGCAGCTCCAGAAGGCAACTCCTGGAGAGAGACAGAGCTGTGAGCCATTAGGAGTTGGAATTTCCAGCTGAAAAGGGAATCTGAGCGAAGCACCACAGAATCCACTATAACAGTTAATTGCAAAAATAAAAAGGTTTATTTTAGCAGGCCTTGAACAATGGGATATTATCCTGTGTTAGCAACTGTGGTCAGTATATTTGGCCTTCCATAGTTTTTAATTTGCTGTTGGTAATGTTCAGGGAATTATTAGGGTAACCATGTAATTTGTCATCCAAACCAGGATACTTTTGAGAGATAGAGATTCTCTAAAATAATTAACAGACCTTACTTTAACTACAAAAGGCATAAATCAGGACTTTTCCAAGCACACCAAGATGTATGGTCACTTATAAATTACGTGACTGCATGTTATTATAGGTAGGATAATACATACGAAGGATGTTAAGAGGAATTTAACATATTTCATTGACAGATTCTGTATTGGCCATAAAGATAGCTGAAATATAAAGTTTGAGCTAAAATTCTATTAGTGTTGTTGCAATTTCTAGTCACATAATTCTTCTAGAGACACTGTGCTAAGAACTGGTAATTTCAGTCTGAACAATTGTAGTTTTAGTCGTCAGGTGGAATAAGACAAACAAGTAAGTGGAATAGAGCACCATAAGAGCTGTGATAGTGGTCAGCAGTAAATACAGTCACGGTCCCCTGAGGTCCATCAGGGAAGGCGTCACAGAGGAGAAAGCTCTTAAGCTGGCTTTTGAAGCATGAAGAGGTGGGAATTCCAGAAAGGGTAACAGCTTATGCAAAGGCACAGAAGCAGAGATCAGGAGAGTACATTTGCTGTGGGGAATATAAACAGTTTAGTCTGGATGAAATGCAGGAGAAAGAAGGAAAGGTGGGATACGAGACTAAGTACTGACTATTAATTTACAAACAGGGTTCTTTCAAATATTTGTTAGACTTATACGTTCTCTGCTTTCAAAATTCAAGCCAAATTTCAATTTAAGTCTATCTGTCTTTAATGCTCATCATTATAAGTCACTCATAATATTACCTTAGCTGGTTTATCTTTATAGATCAATTTCCATTTGTGATATTGCGATTTATAATAAGAAATATATATTTGGTCTTCATCTCTGTTTGTTTATGACACAGAGCTTCTAAAACCTTTGGAATTTCATAAGTGAAGAGAGTGATAAAGTTGTCTTTTGTTATGTTAATGAGGTGAACTTTGGCCCTAAGGATGGGGGCCAGTTGCCAGGAGAACCAACCATGTAATTAGAAGGTTAGAACTTTCAGTTCCACCCCCCTGACCTCCTGAGGATGGGAGAGGGACTGGAGGTTGAATCAATCACCAATGGTCAATGAATAAATCAATCATGAATATATAAGGCGGCTTCCATAAAAACCCAAAAGAACAGGGTTTGGAGAGCTTCCAGGTTGGTGAACATGTGGAGATTCAGGAATAGTGGCACACCCGAAGGGGGCATGAAAGCTCTTTGCCTCTTCCCACATAGCTTCCCCTAGGCATCTTTCCATCTGGCTCTTCCTGAGCTTTTTATAATAAACCACTAATCTAGTAAGTAAAATGTTTCTCTGAGTTCTGTGAGACGCTCTAGCAAATTAATCAAACCCAAAGAGGGGGTCCTGGCAACCTCTGATTTACTGTCAGTTGGTCAGAAGTACAGGTAACAACCTAGACTTGAGATTGGCATCTGAAGTGAGGGGTCAGGGGCAGCAGTCTTGTAGGACTGAACCCTTAACCTATAGGAATCTGATACTATTTCTGGGTAGATAGTGTCAGAATTGAGTCGAATTGTAGGATACCCAGCCAGTGTCCTGAGAATTGCTTGTTGGTGTGGGGAACACCTTCCCCCCTACATTGTAATTGGTACTAGAACTTTTACCATTAATACATATTCAATATTTTTAAATTAATTTGTAGTTAGACCCTGAATAAAAAAGTTATCTTACCATTGTGATATAAGTTTAGGATCAAAGACCAACTTGTAGCTTTATTTCTGTGCTACAGTGGGTTTAGCAGGGTCAGAGATGGAGAAGCATCTTGTGTAGTGGATTTGCTTGGCTATTGGCTACACTTAGCAATCAACTGGAGAAGACTGTTAGTGATCTGCAAATTGCTAATTGCCCCATCACATTTTGATCCTTTTTTAAATCTGAAATTTTAATATATATTTTTATTTATTTATTTATTTTGGTGAAGAAGATTGGCCCTGAGCTAACATCCATTGCCAATCATCCTCTTTTTGCTTGAGGAAGATTGTTGCTGAGCTAACATCTGTGCCAGTCTTACTCTAGTTTGTATGTGGGATGCCGCTACAGCATGGCTTGATGAACAGTGTGTAGGTCTGCGCCTGGGATTGAAGCTTGAGAACTCTGGGCTGCTGAAGTGGAGCATGTGAACTTAACCATTGCACCATTGGGCTAGCCTTTTTAATTTATATTTTTAAGTCTTGTAGCCACAACAAAAGAGCTTATTGAATTCTTGACATGAATTCATTTACTTATTTTCTTCTGGAAGAAAAATTGAAACTAGATATGACTTAGTGTTTTCCTTAGAGATAACTATCACATTTTGTATTTGAGAAACTCAACCAAGGTGGTTGATTGACAAAACTTTATTGCTACAATAGTCGTTGGCTTTAATGTCCCAGAGCAGCTTTTAACTGTTTTAGTTTGACATTCATATGAACTTAAGTAAATTTCTGGTCCCCGAGTGGATTTGGATTACGAGTGTGATTCAGTTTGAGGGCACTGCAGCTCATGTGAAAAATACTTTTCTTTTATTTACATATGGCAAGGATTTATCTATAAGGAGCTTTATCTCCCAGTAAAAAGTTGATTCCTATCTGTGGTAGGCAGAATAATGTCCCCCCCCATAAATTTCCATGCTCTAATCCCTGGGACTTACGAATAGTTACCTTTCATTGTTCAAGGGACTTTGCAGATGTGATTAAGGACAGGGACCTGGAGATGGAGAGATTTGCCTGGATTAAATGGGTAGGTCCAATTTAATCAAATGAGTCCTTAAAAGGCTGCATTAGAGAGAGATGGGATGGAAGAAGGAGGAGAGATTCAGACATAAGAGAAAGTCAACAGGCTTTAAAGATAGAGGAAGAGTGCATGAGCCAAGGAATGTGGCTGGCCTCTAAAGCTGGGAGTGGCCCTCAGCTGACATCTAACAAGAAAATAGGGATCTCAGTCCTACAACTACAAGAAACCAAATCTTCCAAGAACATAAATAGCCAAGTAAACAGATTGTCCCCTAGAGCCTCCTGCAAGGAACACGGCCCTGCTGACACCTTGGTTTTAGCCCAGTGTGTACTTCTGACCTATAGAACTATAAGGTAATAAATTATTATTGTTTAGGCCACTAAGTTCGTGGTACTTTATTACAGCAGCAATAGAATGTTAAAACACCATCTTAATCAAGGGTTAAGTAGTCTAGTTTTGTAGAGAAAAGGTGGGGCAACTTTGAAATCTTATGTGAAATGAATTGCTGCAATTATGTACTAAATATATAGATATATTAAATATGAAATGTATATTTAATTCTCAGGAAAGGCAATCAGGGTTTCATGAAAATACCAAAATATTGATTTTGAACATGCTTATGTATCTCACATAAGATTTAGCATGAAGTGGCTAAAATGCCTGGAAACCATTTATTGGTGTAAACACCATAACTGTCATGGTGCTACACAAGGAAAATATGATTTAGTTTGTTTTCTGAACCAGCCCTTTCCAATGGAAATATTATGCAAACTGGAATAATTCGAGAACCATATATATAATTTAAAATTTTCTAGTAGCCACATATACTAAAAAGAACATGTGAAATTAATGTGAATAATATATTTTATTTAATTATTCATCTATTTAATTATTCAATATACACAAAATATCATTTCAACGGGTAATCAATATAAACATTATCAATGAGATAGTTTACATTCCATTTTAGTACTAAGTCCTTGAAATCCAGTGTGCGTTTTACACTTACAGTACATCTGGACTAGCCACATTTCAGGTGTTCAATAGCCATATATGGTTAGTGGCCGCCATACTGGACAGCACAGCTCTGCGCACAGATTCCTTCTTCACCACAGGGTTTTTGATGCCTGGCCACCTCCATGTTCTACAAGTTTATTAATGCTACTGTTAGAAAAGGTAACAAAAGAAAAAAGACACAGAATACTTAGGCCAGGGAGACCAAGAGCTACAGCATCGTGCTGTCATTTCTGGTGTTAAGCAGTAAAATAGGCAACTGGCATTTTATACTAGCATATTGGAGAAAAACAAAAGTTTCTGCCTGTAGATTATATTTTCCCAAAATGACCACAAAAATATCTCCCATTTTGCATATTCTTCTCTGCTATGACTTTGCCTTTCCTCCATCATTAGGTGAAGTTTAATACCCTTCTTCTTGAACCTCGGCTTCCCTTAATGACTTGGTTGACCAATTAAATATGGCAGAAGTAATGTCCTGGAACTTCTGAGGCTATGCCATTAAAAACCTTTCATATTCCACCTAAGTCTCTTGCAGTGCTCGATCTTGATCTTGGGCCACTCCCTCTCAGAACACAGCTGCTATGCTGTAGAAAGTCCAAGCCACACAGAGAGGTCACAGTCAAGTCGACGATCTGGTTGGCAGCCTCAGCTGAGTTCCCAGCCGAAAGTCAGCATCAACGGCCAGCCCTGTGAGTGTGCTGTCGTGGATGCCCAGCCTGTTCAGGCCTTCATGTGGCTGCAGCTACAGCTGACCCTTAACTGAAGCTTCATAGAGACCTCGTGTGTGAAATCCTGGCTGAGTCCAGTCAAACTTCAGAACCATGTGGGAGAATATAAAGTTGTTGCTTTTAGCTGCTAGGTTTGAAGATGGCTTCCTACATAGCAATAGATAGTCAGAACCCTACAGAATTTGATAGGCAAAGGCCTGACTTTGAGAAGAGCATAAAGAATCGGAACTACTCTAACACCAAATTTAGAGAACTGCCTAGAAGCTCCAGAGAACGAGTTAGAGTGTCCTCTTAGCCATAGTGGTCAAGGGTTATTAACAACAGCTTTGTAAAAGAGAAGACAAAACATATTAGTAAGTAGATGTATGTAGAGAAATCTGTCAATGGATCCTATTACACAGTATAGATTTAATCTCCACAGATCTTTCACACTCTTTAAGTCCTGGGTTAAAGATAAAACCACTATAGTTATCCTGATAATACAGATCTGAGGTGGATAAACCTTACCTAATTGTAAGCATCAAGATTCTGGTGCCCAAAGTGAAAACATAACAAAAAAATCTAGGTAAGTGGCCCTCTTTCATTTTAACAAGGTTTATTGTGTCTGGGTGCATTTATGCTATAATGATGTCTACAGTTGCATTTAAGAAGTGACTTTGAAACTTTTCCAGGTGATCCACAATTGATATGCCCAAAATGTGCATAATGATCGCCTGCTGTCTTCAGTGGTCTTGATTCAGAATCACTGAATGCTGAATGAGTATCTAATGTGTGCTGCAGAACAGCAGTTAGCAAGTCTCCCTTCCTCCACGGCCGATTGAAGTGCAGTACCAGTGGCTCGGGAAAAGAAATATGCAAACCCCCACAAAGTTGGCAGTACTGTAAGAATAGCAGTTGGCTTACAACTGGGGAAAGAAAAATAATTCTTTTGTTTGTTGTATAGCAGAGATATAATAATTAATATTTATGATAATCATGTTGTCTTTTATAAACACAGAAGCTTCTCCTAATTTTACAACTCCTTTAGAAGTATTGACTGCTCATTTTATCTAGTTTCTGAGCTTTCTTTAAAACAGAGAAGTTTGTAAAGCAGAACTAACTGAATTTACTTGATGATTACTTTTATTTTATATTCAGCTGTTTATCCTATATAGGGAAACCCCCCATCTTCTCTCACTTTGGGGTTATTATAGTGTTCCAGGAGTGCCTCTCAAAGACTAGAAACTAAGATTAAAAAACTCTTTCATTTGGTAATAATTATAGATTCAAAGGAAGTTGCAAAGATAGTACAGAGAGGTTCTTTGTACCTTTTGCCTACTTTCCCTCATTGATTGCATCTTATGTGGGTATAGTATGATATCAACACCAGGATGTTGACCTGTTGATATAAATTATGTGTATAGTTCTGTCATGTGTATAGACTAATGTAACCACCACCACCATAAACATACAGAAATAGTCCATTGCTGCAGATATCTTCCTCTTGCTACCACTTTATCGTCACATTTACCCCTCCCAAGCTCTCCTTCCTGCCCTCCCCTCCAACCCCTGGCAAATACTAATCTGTCCTTCATTTCTATAATTTTGTCTTTTCTAAAATGTTTTATAAATGGAATCATATAGTATGTGATCTTTTGAGGCCGGCTTTTTTCACTCAGCATGATCCCCTAGAAATCCATCCAAGTTATATGCATTGATAGTTTATTCTTTTTTAATGCTGAGTAGTATCCCGTGATACAAGACGTACCATAGTTTATTTAACCATTCACCTACTTTAGGATATTTTTGTTGTTTCCAGTTTGGGGCTATTACAAATAAAGCTTCTATGAGCAGTTGTGCACAGGATTTTGTATAGACATAAGTTTTTATTTCTCTGAGATAAATGCCCAGAAGTACAGTCGCTGAGTCATATAGTAAATGTATGTTTCTTTTTAAAGAAACCGCCAAATTATTTTCCAGAGTTGCTGTGCTATTTTACATTTCCACCAGCAAAGGATATATTTACTCCACATTGTGACCAGCATTTGGTAGTTTTCCTCTTTTTTATTTTCACTATTCTAATGGGTGTGTAGTCATTGCTCATCGTGATCTTAATTTGCATTTCTCTAATGACTGTTGATGTTAAACATCTTTTTATGTGTTTGCCACTTGTATATACTCTTGAGTGAAATGGCTCATCCTTTTTTTTTTTTTTTTGCCAGTTTTGTAATTGGATTGTTTGTATTTTACTATTAATTATTGAGAGTTCTTTATATATTCTAGATGTGAGACCTTTTTCAGATATGAGGTTTGCAAATATTATCTTATAATCTATAGCTGATGAAGTCAGTTTTATCAATTTTTTTAAATGTATTATAGTTTTTGTGTCTAAGAATGTTCACCAAGTTCTAGGCCCCAAAGATTTTCTTTAAAAGTTGTATAGTTTTACATTTTAAATTTACATTTTGCATTTATAATCCATTTTGAGTTAATTTTTTATGAGATTTGAGATTTTTCTCAAGGTTCATTTTTTGCCTTTTGATATCCAATTACTCTAGCATTCTTTGTTGAAATAGATATCTTGTCCATTGTAGTACTTTTTGCATCTTTATCAAAAATCAGTTTGCCCTACTTGTGTGGGGCTGTTTCTGGGTACTTGACTCTATGCCATTGAACTATTTGTCTTTCCCTTGATCAATTCCACACAGAATTGATTACCGTAACTTTATATTGTCTTGAAATTGCTTACAGTTATTCCTCCTACTTTATTCTCCTGTTTCAAAGTTGTTTTAGGTTTTCTAGCTCTTTTGCCTTTTCATGTAAATTTTAGAGTAATTTTATCTATATCTATGAAAAATCCTACTGAAATTTTGATAAGAATTATGTTAAACCTGTATATCAATTTGGGAGAATTGACATTTTACTGTATTGAGTCTTCCAATCCATGAGCATGGTATGTCTCCATGTTTATTTAGATCTTTGATTTCTTTCATCAGAATTGGTAATTTTCAGCATACAGAACCTATCCATGTTTTGTAATATTTGTACCTGTTTCACTTTTTTCAGGTATTATAAATAGTGTGTATTTTAAATTTCAAATTCCACATGTTCATTACCAGTATGTAGATTTTTATGTGTTTAGTCTTGTATTCTATAGCCTTGCAGAACTCACTTATTAGTTCAGCTTTTTTCTTTTTGGTAGATTCCGTGGGGTTTTCTACGTAGACATTCATGTCGTGTACAAATTGATACAGTTTTATTTCTTCCTTTTCATAGCTGTATGCCTTTTATTTCCTTTTCCTGCTTTATTTTACTGGTTAGAACTTCTAGCACCATGTTGAATAAGTGTGGTGAGAGCTGATATCTTTGGCTTCTTGCTGATCTTAGGAGGAAAGCATTTAGTCTTTCACCATTAAATATGATGTTAATTTCTTTGCATTTTTTTAATGCAGAGTGACATAATCATTCTTTTTTTTTGTTGCATCTACTTTATCTGATGTTGCTTTTCTTTCTTTTACCCTAACAGGTTTTAGTATTTTTCCAAACATAGCTTGTACTCTAATAGGAATTCTGGAATATGTTAGTGAAAATGTAATTTTCTACTATCTCAGTAACAATCCTAGTGATAATGAAAAACTGAGTTGAGTCAAGAAGATTAATAATGACATGGTGTGCTGTTTATGCTGATGATATGGTAACAATAAATAACTTAGGGATGCCAAAGTTTGCAAGTCTACTTTTAATAGGAAAATTTAGAAAAAACATTATTGATGAGGGAAATAGAAGCCGATCATAGATAAAGCAATATATCCTAATCCATGTGATGGGATTATTTGGTTACTAAAAGAAAAACAATAAATGGATATGACTACATACATCATACACGAATATACATATATACCATAAGGCATGAATGGAATATTTCCTGTGTCTTGATAATAATTATTAACTATAACTAACATTTATTTGATGTCCTATGCTAGATAATTTACTTACTATCATGTAATCATTACCACAACCCTTTAAGTAACTACCATTATAATTCTTGTTTCAGGGATGAAAGAACTGACAACCACTGTGTAGTTGAACCAATTATGGAACTGAGACAACCTACCGCAGAGCCTCTGCTCTTAAGCACTCTCTTTTAGTATACAGTTAATTCATTCATTCAATAAATATTTATTGAGCATCTGTTATGCACCTGGCATTGCAAAAAATGAGGATGTAAGGATAAACTAGCAAGGCATGTTCCATGCTCTTGAGAAGCCAGTAGCCTAGCAATGACACAGACATAAAATACCCTCCTAAATTAATACATAATTGCAAAATGGGATAGAAATGAAAGAAATGTACCTCTATGATAGAGGCCTAAGCAATCAGTAAATTTTAACCAAATGAAGGGTGAGGTGAAGATGAGAAAGCACATTTCAGAAAAACATAATTGTTTATGCAGATGTCCTGCAGTGGGAAAGACCCTAGTGCCTATTTACACCTGAAAGAAGGCCAGCGTGAATTTGGACCTGAGATTGAAGAAAAATTTGGTGTGGGATGAGGCAGGGCAGGGATTACGCTGGGCCTTGCAGCCCATACCAACAATTTGGCGTATTAAGCTAAATGCAGTGGGTACAGGATTGGAGGGGGTCAGGAATGAAGTGTGGACTACTGCAAAAGCCTTGTAGGTGGTTTGTATAATGAAAACGCAGGACTAAATGACTTCCATTCTTGTCCATTTGAGCTAAAAAATTCATAAGTGTTTTGTTCTAGAAATCTCCAAGCATCTGAGGCTTTTCCTTTTCTCACAATACGTTGATTTAATCTTTGTAGTGCTAGTAACTCAAAGGCAAAACTCTTATTGGATTTGTAATCCAATGAGAAATACAGCCCTCACATCCGTGCCTGACTTAATGACTCCTGCTGAGGTTGAATTGTGAGCTGTTATCCATCTCCTCTCTGAAATATGAATTCTAGTTTAGTGGAATTCATTGCCTTTGGGGAGTTAGTAATATCACTTTTGATACGGCTTTTTTTAAGCCCATTGCTAATATATTTTAAGATGGAGAGGAGTAGAACGCATGTTATTTATATATTTATTTTCAGCTAGCTAGTTGAAATCACATGCTAACCTTTTACTCATCACAAAAGTTATCAAACGTTCATAAATTAGCTTACAAATTGTACAGGCGTGTTTAAAGTTTAAACAAAATATTGATATGATTTATATTTTTACATGCCTTTACATTCAACATTTGAAAAAACAAAAATTTTTTTAAGAATTTTTTTCAAGTTTGGCTGCCATTTAACAAATCATAATATTTTATAACAAATATCACCTTTCTCCTTGAAAGATGGTAGACAAAATCAAATAGTTGACAAATATAATCTGTTTTGTATGGTCCTCAAATACTTTTATATGGCGTTTTCCTTCTCATCTCTGATAGGCAACTCTAAAACCCATTAAACATAGTTTATCTATGAAAAAAAAACTAGGAACATTTTTTAAGTCAGAAAATATGCCATACCTTAGTGGCATAAAACACGAAGCAACTTCATCAGTTTTTTGCTGAGGAAGATCGCTCTGAGCTAATATCCCTTGCCAATCCTCCACTTTTTTAGCTTGAGGAAGCTCAGCCCTGAGTGAACATCTGTGCCAATGTTCCTCCACTTTTTTGTATGTGGGACACCTCCACAGCATGGCTGGTGAGTGGAGCAGGTCCCCACCCAGGATCCAAACCTGCAAACTCGGGCCGCCTAAGTAGAGCATGCGGAACTTTAAGCACTAGGCCACAGGGCTGGCCCAAGGCAACTTCTTATTTTGTGGCAATTTAATTAGTTCAATAAAGAAAATGGTATCTTGCTAGCAAATGAAAGACAAAAGATACTTTATTTCACCTCCTTAAAGCTAGGAGTAAAATAAAATATAGATATCCATTATTAATCTGTATTAATAGTTCTGGTGTTTTGAATTTGACAAAGTAGGGGTTAGAAAGATCATTGTAGTCAGAGAAACTTGGGTTTAAATTCCAACTCTAATATTTACTTTCTTTATGTCCTGAGGCAAATTTCTCAGCCTTTCTGAAATTCAATTTTCTAGTCTTAAATAAAGAGATAATAAAATTATCTGGTAAGGTTGTTTTGACGATGGCATGAGATAAAGTAGGTAAACCTTGTTTTCAACCCTAGCTGTATATTATGATCACCCAGAGAGCCTTCAACAATTCTCAAGCCAAGATCCCACCTCTGACCAGCAAATCAGAATCTCTGGGGCAGCACTCATGCATCGGGATGTTTGCAAAAAGACCCCTGGGAGATTTTATGGTGTAGCCAGAATGCAAACTGCTGATGTAAACGCACGAGAACAGCGCCCTGCTTATGGTAGGCATTTATAAATGTTAGTTCCATTCTCTTCCTCTTACAAGCTAGTTGCCTACAGTTTATATAAAACTTAACCCTTCTGGAAAGATAAGCCATAAGCTATATATAAGGTTTACTGAAAGATCGGAAAAGATATAATAATTTCTTTTGGCAAAGTATAATAACTGGAAGCTATTTTATAGAGAATTTTAAGTAGCCCCTTCTCTTTAGATTTAAATGTTGAAATTTAATTTAGTTTACCATATTATATATCAACAGAGATTTAATTAAAAATGTGTAATTATAATAGTGGGAAACATAGATGAATATGGACATTAATTATTCGTGTGACAATGCTTAAGTTTTATGATAAATGCATTTAGAATTCCTTGTCATTTCTTAAGTCACTATTTTTATGCCCATTTCATCAAATTGCATTATGAAAAGAATCCACATATTGCTCACAAATTATGACACTAAAAGTAATATATACTTTCCACAATTTATTTATTTCTAGCAGTGGTGTTATCCTTCTTTGAATGTAACAGGCTCATAATCCTCAGGTCGACTTTGACTCATTTTTCTCATATTTTTTAAATACAATCAATTACCAAATTCTGAAGTTTCTTTTTGTTCCAGATGTAATTCAGTATATTTTCAAACAACTATATATGGAGACCTTAGCTTCCAGTGAGGTGTGTCTGGGCGCCATCAGACCAGGGAGGTGGAAGATGAGGCCAAAGGAGAGTCCCCAGGTCCACTCCCTGCCTCCACTTCCAACAGCAGCTCTGCTTTTAGTGAGGTTAGGGTTCTGTGTAATGTGTTCTATGTTATGTGTCATATGTTAAGGTTCATTTGAAAAAAGATTCCTCTGCTGAGAAGAAAGTTTGACAAACATTGATTCAGACTATAAACTCATACAATATGGAAGTAAGCTGAAGAGTGCATCACAGTGAGAAAGGAAAAAATGTGTTAACTAGTGGCTTCAGACTTTGTCTTGGAGAAGAAATTGTCTTTCTTAAGAAAGTGTCTTCATAAATGACTTGGGTGGCTGAATGCAGTTGGAGAGTATGAGTGAGCAGGAGATAAAGCACGAAAGAGAAAGCTAAATTGCTCTGCATCTTGAGGGAGAGTAGAGAAGGGGGAAAGGATTTGGGAGGAAAAAAGAGGGACAGAAAGGGGATGGCATGGTGACGTGGTGGAATGGCTCATGAGACTTATAAGAACAAGAATTTTTAATGAATAATCTTGTTTGCACTCTATGATGGAAATTGTTTTCCTCAAACCTTCCGTGAAGTTTATTAAACACCAAGTTTTATTTTGTGTGAATGATGGAGAAAGGCTGATTTCTACATATAGGTCCTGCTCTGCAGAATGTTGTGATAATCCATAAGCTGAACTGCTTTGACAGAGGCGGAAGCTAAAGTATGTGCCTGGGCATAGAAGCTGCTAGGGATTTGCAGATACCTTGGGAAGAGCATCAGGCTTTATAGGAGTCACAAAAGGGGAGTTTGAACCACTTATTATCTAGACTGAAAAAGGAAGGACAGCTCTATTTGATGAGTTAAAGGACATATGAGGAAGATGAAGCTTGTTTTATTATTGATCATCTGAATACTGAAAGTATCTTTTTTTGTTTATAAATCTATTTAAAGTGGACTGTTCCCTTTAAACTTTTCCGTATGGTGTTTGATGTTGTGTTTTTCTTAATAATTCTTTCATTTGCTTTCTGAAATAATAAAGGAATAAAATATACTACCTCATTTATCTTTGATTCACCAAAAGGTCACACTCTGATGGAAAATTTGATCATATAATTCTCTTATGATTCTCCATACTCACAGATGAAATTAAAAAAAAAAAAAGGCAAAGTGACATTTGAGGATTCTCTCTACTGTTCTGTATCTCTGGTTGACTTATTTTCAGGAAGATATTCAAAGGAGGCCCTTTCTGCTTAATTTGTCTAGACAGTAGAAATATTAGAAAAGCAAGCCCTACCAGCAACATGGTCTTGAAAAGATAGAAAAATGTCATCTTGATTTTTAGGAGGAACTGGAGGAAAAGTGTTTGCATTTTGAAGACAAACAGGGGAGTTAGCCATCTGTGCATCATAGAAAAAATATTTCATTAGATATTGAAGAAAAATTTTTGAAGATGTACGTAGAGCTGGAACTTGGGGCAGGGAGAGACCCATTGCTATCCATTTACGAAGTAGAGGGAAAAAAGTCTAGCCATGTAGATTGAAAATGAATTTCAAGTAAACCTTTTTTTTATTCTTCTCTTCATACCAAATCTCAAAATAAAGTTGATAAATCTGCTATACATGATGTGTTGTTGGCCTTTTTACATCTCCTGATAATGCAGTGCATGCAGATAATGGAATCTGTCCGTGGTCTTATTGCCCTATTTATCACTGGCTTGGAGCTAGTAAACTCTCACAAGTTTGCGTTAGGCAGCATCATGTAAAAGAGAATCTTCTTATAGTTCTTAGGACATCTAATGATCTCAGCTGATATTGTTCTGAATCTTGTTGACTCCATTTTCTAGTTTAAAAGCGGGACACAAAGGGGGCACAAAAGGGGAAGTGGTGTACCCAAAACATGACTAACAATAATGTACAACTGAAATCTCACAAGGTTGTAATCTATCATAACGTTAATAAAAAAAAAAATGATGCTGGGACAACTGGTTGTCCATAAGGAAAAAGTAAAAGTAAAACTTAATCCCAACCTTATGCTTTATATAAAAATTAAATTCTAATGGATTAAAAACATCCAGGTGATGATAAAACTTTAAAACTTTCAGAATAAAATATAGGAGACTATTTTACGACCTTGGGATAACAAAGGATTTCTTAAATGAGATACAAACTATTAAGGAAAAGACATACAAATTCTACTATGATAAGATGAAGAACTTTTTTTAATCCAAAACCACGATAAAGAAAGTGAAAAGACAAACCACAGAATATTTAGGCTAATTACAACACAAATGACTGACAAATGATTGGTTTCCAGAACACATCAAGAAGTTCTCTAAATCAATAAGAAAAAGTTAAGTAACTCAGTAGAAAAACGTCCAAAAGACAATCATTGCACTTGAAAAGGAAAGTTAATAGTCCAGTAAACATGAAAATGCCCTCAACTCCATTAATAACAGAGAAACGTAAACTAAGACCACAAGGAAGCTCATGATATACCAACGAAGTCGGTAGAAATTAGGAAATATAACAATAAGTATTGGCAAAATGCTGCTAGTGGGATTACAATTTTATACAATTACTTTAGAAAAGAATTTGGCATTATCTTGTAAATTTGAACATGCACATACCTACAACTCGGCAATTTAACTACTAGGTACACATCCTAGAGGAACCAGGAAAAATACTAAAGAATATTCATAGAAGTATTGCCTCTAATAGGAAAAACAATGGATGTAACCAAAATGTCCAATGACAGAAGACTGGATAAGTTATAATATGTTGACACATTGGATTATTACACAGCAGTAAAATTGAATGAACTAAAGCTATGTGCAACAATAGGAATAAAACATTAAAAACATAACCTTGAATGGGAAAAAGGCCACAGAAGGCTACCATTGAGCATATTTTATAAAGCTGATAACCAAGCAAAACTGAACAATATCTTGTCTAAGAATATATACGTATATGGAATTTATTGCTACTCAAACACAAGCAAAGGAAGAATAAACATAAACTTCAGGGTGGAGTTTATCTGGTTGGGATAGCAAAGGAGAGGCCCAGAATAACAAAGGAAGAGTCCTAAAGGAACCCAGATAGTTTCGATAGCATTGGTAATATTCTATTTCTTAAATTTAGTGGTGGGCTCAAGAGTGTTCATTCTTTGATTATGCATCAAATCTTACGTATATATTCCATATATCCTCTTTTGTAACTAATATTACATAATAAAAATTTAACGAAAATGTCAAAAAAAAAAAAATCTCAAGTTTGGAACAGTTTAATAAGTGACTTCATTCTCCTTTGGAGAATCTCCAAGATGGTTACTAATATGATCTTCGCAGGATGAGGGGCAGTTGCATTACAGTGGAGATGGAAATTTTGTTCCACAAATAAACAAGTTCCTTAGTGCATATTTAAGCAAATGCCCCAAATAAAGTTATATATGATTAAAATTAGCATTGTTGTATTTGCTGATTCATTTATGTTTATTCATTTTCTAAATACGGTTAACCTCTTGAGTATATTAATGTTAATTTGTTTCAGACAAATTAAATGTAGATATTTAAGAACCTTATATTGAAAATTTGCAAATAAAAATTCCACAAAACTTTCAAATGCACTTTTTATCATCTTTTTTTTTTTTTTTGAGGAAGATTAGCACTGAGCCAACATCTGTGGCCAAGCCTCCTCTTTTTGTGAGAAAGACTGTCCCTAAGCTAACATCCGTGCCCATCTTCCTCTATTTTATATGTGGGATGCCTACCACAGCACGGCTTGCCAACCAGTGCCATGTCTGCACCCAGGATCCAAACCAGCGAACCCCGGGCTGCCGAAGCGGAATATGCGCACTTAACAGCTGCGTCACTGGGCCGGCCCCGACCAAATACACTTTTTAAACATTCATAACATTAGCTATTAAAAAAAGTGATTGCTCACTATTCACAATTTAATTATTAAAAAAATTTTTGTCCTGAGATTAAGTAATATTAAACACTGGCAATACATTATTCAAATGCATAAATGATCTTAAGTCGATCTTTTATAATGTTTCTATGCTC
Source organism: Equus przewalskii (assembly GCF_037783145.1). Taxonomy (NCBI): domain Eukaryota; kingdom Metazoa; phylum Chordata; class Mammalia; order Perissodactyla; family Equidae; genus Equus; species Equus przewalskii. The sequence continues at coordinate 55,908,289 of NC_091831.1, read as the reverse complement.
AATGTTTTTTGATAAGATCTTTTGATAACTCAAATCAAGATAACTAAATCAGTGAAGCCATTCTGAATAAATGTGCTATGAAATCTTCTGTATAAAGTTTATATACAATTTGTGAATAATGCCAATGATTTATTAAAATTCTAAGTACAAAAGCTTCATTATTTGTGGTTTCCTAATTCTCAAACTCAGAAAAAAATGTTATCAAAATGCCAGAGTATGTTGATAGCATATTACATCAAAAAAGGAGTTAGGGGGGCTGGCCTGGTGGCTTGGTGGTTAAGTTCACATGCTCTGCTTCGGCAGCCCCTGGGTTCGCAGGTTCGAATCCCAGGTGCAGACCTACACACTGCTCATGAAAGCATGCTGTGGCAGCATCCCACATACAAAATAGAGGAAGATTGGCACAGATGTTAGGCCAGGGCCAATCTTCCTCACCAAAAACAAAACGAGTTAGGGAATTTGGTCAGGGGCAAGACTGACATTCTCTCAACATTAACTATGGACCAGGCACTGTCCTGGGCATTTTACATACTTTCATTTATTTAGTTTGCACAGAAAATCTCAGACTCCAGCATTTGCTGTGTGATGTTAGGCAAGCTACTTACCATCTTTCACGTGCTCATCGGTTGTCTTTCAACAGGAGATCAGTCCTTAATTTAGAAGTTTCATATTACCAACTGTCTTTTGACTTTCTGCTCAAATTGTTATGTCACTCATGGTTGAGTAAGAAGAGTTCTATTTTCAAGCTATGATTGTTCCTGGTACCTTGTAGTCGATCAATGACAGCTCACAGGATATATTCATGTGGAAAATAAGTGAGCATCATGATTGTCTGAGAGTAAACTGGGAATATTGTACGGATTTTGTCTTGGGTGTTTACTTTGAAAAGCACATTTTTATGTCAGACTCCTGCTTTTTCTTGGTTTTCACATTACCTGAGTGTTAACAAAGGCTCCAGTGGAGGGCTGAATTAGGATTTTGAATTTAGCCATAAGGACAATTTACCCTTTAAAGAATCAATTTAAGCTTTATTTTTCATTATTTAATATGCTGAAAATTTCACACTGGCTAAAAAGCCAAATGTGCAACACAAGAAATTTAGCTTAAAAGTGTAAACAGGGGCTGGCCTGGTGGTGCAGTGTTTAAATGCGCACGTTCCGCTTCGGCAGCCCAGGGTTCGCTGGTTCAGATCCCAGGTGTGGACATGACACCACTTGGCAAAAAGCCATGCGTGGTAGGCCCCACATATAAAGTGGAGGGAGATGGGCATGGATGTTAGCTCAGGACCTGTCTTCCTCAGCAAAAAGAGAAGGATTGGCAGTAGTTAGCTCGGGGCTAATCTTCCCCCACACACAAAAAAGTATAAACAATTTATCACAAACCCTGTTCTTACAGCTACGCTAGAAGTCCTGTTATGGATTTGCTCCATTTCTTGGCAATAATGCTTACTGCAAACTTTTTTACAAATTACCCGTGAGCTTCTACATTGTTGGAGTACTTCAATCTTTACCCAGGAGATTTTGGCCTTGGCTTACATTAGCTGTCATGTTAAAGCAGAGTGTAGTGTATCGGATGCCGAAATCTTGATGTGGTGTGTTTGTCAGTAAATGTGTCTTATTTGAATATTGTTTCTTTATCCTTATTGGATGTTGGAGATATTTTTCTGAAGAAGGAATTACAGTGAGGACAAGCCTGCATTTTCAGGCAAGCTGAGACTGAAATTGGGGTAATCAAAGTCATTTTATCAAACCCTATTATCTGGTAAAGAGAAACTTGTGCTTCCACCTGTTCCGATTTACAGCCGGTTTCTAAATGATCACGTTACTCCCTGTGCGCGGCACTGCAGGCCGAGAGCCAGCTTCTTCCTGCTGGACCGGCTCGGGTGCCCAGTGGAGAAGCAGATCAGCTCATTCAGGACCTCAGGGAGGATGCTGGCTATTCAGCAAAGTAACATTCCCTCGTCCCAAAGCTGTGTGTATTTTTAGGAAGATGACTGAGTGGAATGACAATGTCAGTTTATAAATTCTGGAGACAATGCATGTGAGGATTTTTGTGTGTATCTATGTCCTGAAGTCAGTTTTTTCCCGATGGGATTTTTCTTATTTTACTGGTTTACTGGTTCATAGATAGCCTTCTCTATCCTATGTTTTCTCTTCATTGTAAAAAAATAATACATATATATGTGCATATATGTCATGTCACTGAATTGTATGACTTTCTGTTACTCTTTTGTTGGTTCTCGTCGGTAATTTTATATTGAAAAGCAAGAGTTCAGTTTGCATGTAGTACTTATGATTCTTACAGATTTCTATGAAAAAGTTCTCCTGGTCACACAGCCCTTTTAATCAATAAATCACCACTGAGCATTCTCAAGATTCCCTAAAGAATTAACAAGAGAATTGAAAATCAGGTCATGTACTGATATTTACCACTTTTCAGATCAGTAAAGTGAATGTTATATACGATGGGGGAAAAATAGCTGTCAAAATTAATTTGTTTCCATCAACAAACTGAAGAAAATATTTGGTTGAGCCCTCCACATTCTAGTCCTTTATTGCAAATGTGGCTTAGTAGAGTCTTTAATCTCCTTCCCCAGTGGCAAGAGAGCGAGGTGTAGAATAATATTTAACTTTACCCATAAGAATTCAATTTGAAATGGCATACTCTATCTAGTCCACTGGTCAAGCTAAGATTAGAATATGTCACCTTGTAGGTAAGCTCTAAGGCTCTGCTGCTATTTCTGTTTCTGACTTTTAATTTGTTCAACTCAAAATCTTTCCTTTGGCAACCCAGGTGTATTGTGGGGATATAGGCTTTAGGGAGCTCCCAGATCCCCAGTTCCTTAGAAGTCATATGTGGAATTCTAAAGAATTTGGTGTCTGCATATTACATTTTCCATTGTTAAATAATTACCTTTTTAAAATAATGACACACAAGCCAAACAAAATAACTCTTCAGACCCCGATATTCCTATCCTGTAGTGGATTCTTCTTCTATTCAATATCTTTAAATCTTACAGCAAATCATTGGATTCCTTATAATATGTTCAGCTGGTAGTGTTTTCTTGGAGCTGTTCTCACTCAATATTTAAATGTGGTGGGTCTTAGTCGATTTTACTGTTACGGTCAATTTCTTAGCTGAGCCAGGCTTTTTTCCTTGTTGTCTCTGTTTCAGCAGCACCACCTGCTTGTTCCTGTGCATCTGAACAATAGGAGAAAATTAACAGCCTTCTTGTTCTGTGATAGAATAAAAATGTCCCCTCTCCTGGAACCTGTTCTTCCTTAATCTTTCGCATTTCACTAAATAGCACCATCATCAACAGATGGATGAAAATCTAGTATCGATACTCGAGCCTCCTCTTTCCTTCATGCTACATTATCTACCAAGTCCTGAGGACTTTACCTACGAAACATATCCTGAGGGCTACTTCCTTCCTTCTGCACCACCACCACTTTAATCTAAGCCACCGTCATCTCTTGCCAATTCTACTGCAACAGCCTTCTACGGAGCTCTCTGGTTTTGCTTTTGTTTTCCAAACAGTAGCAAAATTAATCTTTTCAGCCTACCAGACCATGTCCTGCTTAAGATATCCCATGATTTCCCAGAGTGCATACCATAAAATCAAAATTCCTTACCATGGCTTACAAGGCCCTATATAATCTGGCCCCACTGATCTATTTTAACATGTCTACCAATGCTATCTCCTTTTCCAACTTAGCTCCAACCCCACTGGCAGACTTTCTGTTTCCTGAGCAGCCAGGCCCTTTAAGGACTCTATGTTAAATCTCATCCTTGGAATGCATGAAACTGGAAGCATGTAACTGTGGTACAGCAAGAATTTGTCTATGTGGTAATAAGGTGGACCCTTGAGTGCTGACATTCCTTCTCCCAAGCCTCCCCACAGTATAAAAGGCAGGAGGCTCATACTTGGTGGATTCCTTACTCTTTGTTGACTTAAAACATTACACATAGGTGGCCTCCAAGTGTAAAAAGATACTATTTTTATCTTTGATATTATATGTATATCTATGTCCTTTGTACCCTGTGTTTGTTGCTTGGGTAGTGAAAGGAAATGGAAGCAACTTTAAGGACAGCTTAAGTCGTTTCTCCAAGTCTTCAAACCCATCAGCCTTTGGGTCTGGCCTAGTTCAGCTCTTCTCCCTCGTTTTTTCATAGTTAGCTTTGTCTTGTCATAAATATAGAGAGGACTTCTCTAACACCCAATCTAAAGCTGTCATTCAATCATTCTGTTGCATTGCCCTGTTTTTAACTTTCTATATGGCACTTATGCATTTATGATTGCCCATTTGTTTAGCTGTCCATTCATCCATCCATCCATTCACTCATCCATGGTCTTCCTTCACTAGAATATAATCTTCAAGAGGCCTGTGTGTCTTATTCATTGCTGTATCTCTAGCGCCTAGAAAGTGCATAAAATAAGTATTTGGGAAATATTTGTTTAATGAATTTTTTATTTCAAGTAATTTCAGTTGTTGAATAATTTTCCTTCCTCAGATATTTAAATCAAAATATCAAAAAGTTAGAATCATTGCTATTGTGACATCTCTTTATAAGGGATTCTGGAACTAAAGATTGAATTGTGGTTTGTGCTTCCATCCCATACAATAAATAAATTATCCTGTTTGAATCTAATTCTTTTTTTTTTAAAGTTATGCTTTTCTTTGGGGGCGGGGGGGGGGGGAGGTGAAAAAGATTGGCCCTTAGCTAACATCTATTGGCAAACTTCCACTTTTTTTTTCTTCTCTTCAAAGCCCCAGCATATAGTTGTGTATCCTAGTTGTAAGTCATTCTAGTTCTCTGATATGGGATGCTGCCACAGCATGACCTGACAAGTGGAGTGTAGGTCCACACCCAGGATCTGAACCAATGAACCCCTGGCTGTGTAAGTGGGGTGTGCAAACTTAACCACTCAGCCACGGGGGTCCGGCCCCTGAATCTAATTATTTTCTATTGACAAAAGTTCATGTCTCTCTCAGGATTTATTTTCTCTCAAATCAGATTTTCCTTTCACTAACAGTAAGGTAAACTCAGGGATAAAAAATTTTAAGGTTATCTGAATGAAATAAAAATAAATTAGTTCTGTAGGAGTTGAGAAAGGAAGTGGACTCCTCTTTATTTTGGAACTGATGCTGTATTGTGACAAGGACAATTTTAGTATTCCATTAAATACCATCATTACAAGGAGTTTTTTGTGTTTTAGTAATTTTTGACCTAGTTAGAGTGGTCTTGGAACTGTAGTGAAAGGGATGCTCCTGACCCCTTGTCTATTATTAGGCACCAATTTTGAATGTTGTGTGTGTCACAGCCACTACCCTTAGTGAAAGGGATTCAAAGATATTCAAAAAAGAGGTTCTCGGGGATTCATAATAGAGCAGAAAGGCACACAGGCAACTAATCATGATAGTATGTGATGTTTTTTCTTTGTGCTATGAGTTGAATGCTGTGGAGAAGCAGATGATGAAGGGGCAAATCTTGCTTATGGGCTTTGGAGAAGTCTTCCTAGTGGAATGTTTGTTTTAACGCTATCTCCACCTTTGGATACCACCTGACGAAAAAATTGGAGACTCTTAAAGAATAAAGTATCTTTATGATCCAAATAAACATATGTCTATTGGTGGAAATTTGGGCAGGTGATAATAAGTGGAACAGATATTTTGATAGGAAGTCTTTCCCAGTGTCCTTCCCATCGTAAGGGCCAGTTTCAGACACTGTCAGGGCCTAGTGACTCCCTGCTGGTGTTGACCATCTGGCCCACTCACCCGACTAGCCCTGCTTTTATTCTGAGGTTATTGAAGAAACAATAGCAATTCTTTTATATATTTTTGATGCTTACCTAAGTGATATGATCTCAGGTTGTAGAGAAATGCAATCGATATCTCAATGTTCAACCTAGGCAGCTTCAATATTAGCAAACTACAAAGAAGAGTTAGTACTATTCTCACATTTTTGTTTTTCTCACTTTTGTACTTCTGAGGTCAGCATTGAACCAAACTTGAAATTTCCTGGGGATCGGAGAAAAAGAGAGCCTGATTAAGGGAAAAGAAGAACAAAATGAAAGAAGAAAAATACAATTGTAGAGTAAAATGTACTGTTTTGATTCAAAAGCCCACGTATACAGAAGACCAGGATAGGATGAGGACAAAAATAGCTTGCTTTCCTCATTTGTCTCAGCTTACTTTTAAAGCTGTGCAGCTCCTGCTGTTAGATCCAGCACGCTGTTTGAAGAGCTATTATTGTGTTTTGACCTTGGAAGCATTTTGTGCTTCAGTGCAATGTTTATTTAGTTGACAAACACTTACTTGAGTACTTACTCAGTGCTGGTTACTGTTTTGAGAGCTTTGCTTGTCATTTAATCCTCATAACCATTCTATGAGGTAGATACTATTATTATTCCAGATTTTTGGATGAGACAACTGAGGCACAGAGAGGTTAAATGACTTGTCCAATGTCACCTAGTGGTCTGCTCCAGAACCCAGGATCTTAAACTCCAGGCTCTGTTGCCTCTCAGTGCTGCATTCCTTCAAATATGCCTGAGTTGTATTAGTTTAATGGACTGAAAATTGCAATTGGAACAAGTGACAATTGTGTTTTTTTAATTTGTCAAGGAGAAAGATTTAAATTCAATAAGAGATGTATATATCTAAAAATTATAGTACACAAATTTTCTGGATATAAAATATTTTCTTTAAAATTTGGGGAAAATTTGGTCCAAATTGCCTGAGTTGACAAAAGCCCAGGAAAGTCTAACCCATGCAAATATCTTTCTTTCAGATCCCACAAATTCCGTGCTTACCGTTTACAGAATTACATGATTTAGGAGTCCTAAATGGTTGCCAACTGACTCTCTTGAATAACTTTCTTTATTCTCTGCGAGGATGTGAGTGCTATGGTATGTGTGGCTATGATATGCACGGGCAGAGTTGTGTGTATATTTTTGTCCAAATGTTCATCTATATTCTCTCAGCAAGGAGAATGTACGCTTTTTTTTGGTATCTCTGTGCTAGTCTCTCAGCAAATAGGTAAATAGATATATAGATAGATAGGTAGATAGACACAAATTATTATCCATTAGGTGGAGAATTAGTGTTTGAATCTAGTGCTAATCTGGATCTAGTTCATGATCTGCAATGATGTCCAGAGAAAGAACTCACCTATGTCTGCCCAGCAGTGCGTTGAAACCCTTCTTTCTTCTCCCACTGAGTTCTGATATCTTACTGTTATCACTGGAAATAGGGTGTATGGTGGGAATTCTAGTAAACCTGGAGCCCTGCCCCCTAACCTAGTCTTCAATCTCAGGAGTGACCCACTTTACCTCCCTAAGGTGTTCTTTTGCTATATGACATGCTAGTGTTACCCAGCCTGGAGAATGCAGGAGACATGAGAGGTGGACACTGCCTTGGTGCTGTAGCCACAGACTACTTGACTACTATAATAATTGCATTCCCCTGGATCACTTACACAATTCCTACGTGCCTTTAGGTTATCAAATGATGGGTATGTTCTTAAAAACTTTGCAATTCACACAGAGCTATGTGCTTATTGCAGAGGTGAATAAAGGTTTGCTTTTCCTAAGCCCTGTTCTTCATCTAATGTTTTTGATCCAAGTCATTTCAACATCATTTCAATGCAACTTTCAAGGAATTACCTGATTAGTGTGTTGGGGGTGAGAGTACAGCTCATAGATCCACAGAAAGTGATTCCGTACAAAGTCAGTAATTCACATGTGGAACGCCTGACAACACCTGCAGTATATTAGGCCAATGAAGACTTTTTTTACCCAGGAAACTCTCTCTGAAGTGGCATTTTCCCAAACCTTCAAGGTAGAATAAATCCTCAGTGTGGTAAGAACCAAGAACTGCAAGTAAATGTTAGAGGTATTTGCTGACTATACATCTAGCCTTTTTCACTGTGGTGACTTTTTTCCTGTTAGTATTACTTTAGGATAATAGTGGATCTATTTATAGTGGATATGTTTATAATGGGTATAATAAAGAAATACTCCCAATTTTGTTCCCTTATTACTGAGCGCTTTGTCTGCCTCCTCCTCTCCAGTCCCTCCAAAAAATGACTCTTTTGAGTTAACTGATGCAGGAATTGGAAGGAAGGTGGATATGCTGTGGAGGAAAGGGAAAGCCCTAGACCTGTCCTTTTGCCTTATCAGGAGGAAGTCTCAAGTACATTGGAAAGGGGAAGTACAAGAAAAGCCCACTCTTTCCCACCTGAAAAATTGTGGGAAGAAAGGAGATAGAGGGAAAACAAGTAGGTCAGGGCACAGTGTTCTCCTCATTCCTCCCTGGGGGCCTGGACACAAACTGGTGCAGTGGCTACAGAAATATCCAAACATGTATGGAAGAGCCAAGAATACTGGGCTGCTGGCACACAACCCTGGGGACACCGGAGAGAGGTTACAACACCAGGCGAAGACAAGTTTGTTGCCCCCTCACCATTGATTAGTATTGGCCTTCTGATATACAGGGACTTGACCCAAGGCATGGGGAGGGGCCAAAGAATAATGGATAATCCCTGGTAGGTAGATTTGGGAGAAAGAGGTCTAACAAAAGCATCAATAGTAGATGAAACATCGAAGAATCTCTGACCACAGTGAGTAAATGTTGTTTGGATGCGTAAATTTTCATTCTGGAATGCAGACTTTCATCTTGTACTCAGGCATCAATATAGGCACACGAAACAATTTTATTTTTTAATTTGACCGGCCAGGTTTTCCTGGTGGTAATTTTCTGTGAAGGAGCAGTTCAGCATTTTTAGGAATGATTTGTTAGTTGCTGCCATGGGCTACAGTTTACTCTGCCACAGTGGTAACTAACTAAATGGTACTCCAGTGGACTAAAGTCTTTGAAGTATTCAAATTGTAAAGAGGAATTGAATTACTAAGAGATGAACATGAATTTTTATAATATCATTATATTAGAAATCTCACAATTGCTTTCCTGTCATGCCAAAGCAAAGTTTATTGCTAACACGATTTTAGAGGCCAGCCACGGGAAGGGTGGTGAGTGCCTGGGCAGATGAAGCAACTGGCCAGAGCAATAGGTCATGGCATGTTATCAAGGAGATCGAGAGGTCGATACCAGGCAATAAGGAACTAAGACATGGAATCAAAGATCCAGTTACTGGAATAAAACAAAGTCCCTGTTTTAGAACTAAGGTAGAAGGGAACCAAGATGAAAGGTCAGATATTCAGGAAGTTTGACTCCCTCTACTTTCCCCAAAAGGGGGAAAGATTGGTCTCAGAATTGGGTAAGATATCTATGTGAGATCTAGTGGCCCAGTTTTTCAAAGTTAAAGGGATCTGAGGCAGAAGTTCAGTATGTTTCCTTGCAGAAGGTCATTCTCCTCTTTCATCTATTTGGTAGCATCATCAGATGAACATTAAATTATTTTCCTTTGGATCAGCAAACATTTTGTTTTTCCTTGATTTATGTAAAGATTAATTTTATAAAAGATTTTTTTTTTGCTTTGCAAAATATGTTTGGAATATCTGGCCTTTATCTAAATAAAAGGCACGTGTCCTTTGACCCAGGAAGTTTACTATGTAATAGGAAAACCAAAAGTGAGTGTACACACACACACACACACTCTCTCTCTCTACATTTGTACATGCTGATATATGCATTAAACATTTTTATTTACTGGAAGGAAACTATTAAAAATGATTATTTTGGGGGACAGAGAGCTGTGGGGGAGGGGAGTATGTACCTTTCACTTTACTAACCTTGACCATGTTTTACTTTAAAAAAACATCAACAAGCCGTAATTGGAGCAAGGGATTGTGGAATTAGTTTTTTCTTTTTCTCTTATAATCTCTTTCTCTCTCTTCCTATATATAATTTAAAAGCCCTGGTATAGAAACATTTTTTATTTTCATGGAGATTAAATTTGTCTAAGAAGATGAATCTTCCCTTTGAAGAATGTTTGTTTTCATAAATCAAGCATATGGAAAAATTGTACCAAGCTATTGCTGTAAGTAATACACTGAATTACCAGTCTCTTATCATTTTGGTATGTTTTACACTTGAAAGTATATAACTATGAGGTTGTTTATTAAAGTGTCAATTGATTTGGGGCCTGGGTTTTATAGGTCTCCAAAATCTATAAATAAGAAAAAGCTTAGAAGTATTTTGGAGTATCTAAAATGCTTTCCACATAATTTGGTGTTTTATATAAATTTTGTCTATATTTATAGTCATGACCTTAAATATCCCATAAAAATAGGGAAGAAAATCAAGACTAAGGCAGCTGCATTCATATTTTTGGTGAATGTTCACATAGAAAGAAAATAGCTGCTTTTGCCCTGAGTCTCAGGCACCAAGTTGATATCAGTAATTTAGGGCCATTATCAGACTAAAATGTTCCTCACCATGACTAGTCTGCAGAACCCAGCAGGTCTTCTCAGCTCTACATTCTCAGAGGCTGAACTCTGTTCCAAGGGGGTAATTTTGGCTTGGTCACAGACACATAATGCGGTATTACCGTACATGACCACTCTTCCTGGGGATAATGGCACAGCTGGTCTGCCAATTGGGCTTAGAAAAATGACGTCAGGTGTATTTTGCTGCCAGCAGTACTAGGAGGCCAAAGCTTGCTTTGGCTGGGGAGATGATAGAATAGTAATAGATATTTTGCTGTTATATAGCACTTGTTTGTAAAAATCTTAAAGTGCTTTTACAAGTATTAATTAAGCTTAGCAACATTCCTCATAGGCTGGTAAGGGTTGTTACATCATGTGCAGTTTAGAGAATTTTTTTTGTTACAGCGATATTCAGAGTTGGATGATTAGGCTATGGTTAAATGATAGAGCTGACTGCAAAAACAAGTGGTTTGAATTCCTTTATCTGGCTTTGATCAAATATTCTCTTTGAGATGGCAAGGGAGCAGGCCTCTACATTGAAGCGATGTTATATTTTAAGCTCCTTGAGAGCTTTTCTTAGCTCTTGATTCTCTCATGAATGGGATTATTTTAATCATCTTTCTATGCACATTCCTCGTGCTCTATGTCTTTCTTGGCATATTGTCAACACCTTGCACATTAAATAAGCTTCAAGGTGAAGTGTGTATGGCGATGCTTCCGTGGAAGTAGAAGGCATTGCTCATGCATGCTACTGCAGTGTCCTTCTGATGGCCTCCTTGCCTGGAAAAGGAAAAAAAAAATGGGGCTCCCCTTAATATGGCATATAAAATCAGACAGGACCTCACTAACTCTTAAAATGTTAGTATTTATAGTACCAAAAAGGGCTTTGCTATACCATTTTCACTAATATCAGTGTTTTTTATTGGACTATATTGAAGTTAGAAGCTAAATGTATTTGCTTTTCATACTTTGTCGGTAAGCCTTCTTTTAAATTGTACTTGTTTTTCTTCTGGTTGATAAGTCATTTTTCCTTGTACATATAATTAGTGGATTTGGATTTAGGGTTCTTTTTCTTAAAAAAAAATTTGTTTTAAATTCTAGTCATTATATGTACAGATATGTGAATATATGCAAACAATTTATAAACCAGTCATATATAATTATTAACATAAATTGAATTTTTATATGTGTGTGCGTTAGAGCTGGACTATTAATGCAACCCAGTCTGAGATTCTAAAACAAAGTAAAGATGAAATACTGGCAATTTGTCTAAATTTTTAGATGGCTTTAAATCCTTTAATGGATTATTAACTGTAACACTTGAAAGAGAATTTTATACAATTGATATTTTGCAATCAAAGCCATCTTATAGAGAAGTGGGAGATTACCAATTTTAGGATATTTTCTTTTTATGGTTATTTACAATAGCAGTTTGAATGAACAGATGAAGATGTGTGTTATACGATAGGGCAGAAATAAGGGAAGTTTTCAAAGGTAGGGACTGAAACATCCCATCATTTCTACGGTATCTCTTTAGTCAGTTATTATATTTTCACTTTGAGACTTCTAAAAAATTGTCCAAAGAATCAAAGAAAGCACTCTGTAAACAAATCAAAGTCTTGAATGTTTAACATAGGCTTAGAAATCCCATAATGTTCATTAGGAGAAATTAATACATTTGTCAGAGATTTCCCATTGAATTAATAGAAATTTTCTATTGGGACAAAAATTTAAGCATTCAATTTTTTCTGATCTTTTAAATTTTGTAACATAATGGTATTCTATTTTATAAACATCGTGATTATAACATTACTTACTCCGTTATTTCAACATCCACTAAAGTATGGACTTGCATTGGCTTTTAAATTTCTTGTATTTTTTAGTTGAATTAGAAATAATGTGAAGAGCCATAATATCAAATTTAAAAATCACATAAATACGTACCCTTTATTTTCATATTCTAGTTTATTAGTGTACCTGAACATCTATAAGAGTATAATTTTGTTATTTCATATTTATGCTAAACAGATATATCTCAGCTAAATATACGAAAGCATTCCAAGATCTGTGATTATCTCTGGCTCCCAAGGAATATCATTTAAAAGTGACCTTTCTGCTCTTCTTACCCCTACAGATAGGTAACTTAGGGCACTGAATTTCTGTAAAATCTCTAGGATATCCCACAACAGGAAATACGTGGATACTAATGGAGAGACCAACATATACAAAACTGAGTAAACAATAAAGCAGTTAATTTTATTTTTCTGTATTTGATCCATTTCTGATGACCCAGTTTGGGTCAGGCACTCAACCATGAGAAAATCATTTGAGAAGATGGCAGCTGACATTTGAACCCTTTGGTTGGAAGGAATATTTGTTAGAAATAGAGTGCTGAGAGACAAGACAATGTCTACTATGAATACCTGTTATTTAATGAGCACGTATGTGTGTTGTGTCAAGCGCTGTGCTGGGCACTTAATATGCATTCTCCCTAAAGAGGAGGAAAGAAGCAGCTGTTAAAGCTGGTTAAGGAGTATCTGCCATAGCAGTTGATGAAGTTCTATGTGCAGGCAGCAAAGCTTCAATTCTTTTTTAGAGGACAGGGATCTTTGAGTCACTTATTTAGTTTGCTACAAATTATGATCTACCAAAGAGGATGACTTGCAAATGTGAAATGATATTTCTATTATATTTTGGGAAAATTTGTTTCTAATACTCGCTTATATTGTTGTTCTCTGGTGCCTGAAGGATCCTCTGCTGCCTTTGTGTGTGTGTTTGTGTGTGTGTGTCTGTGTATATGTGTGTGTGTGTGAGAATGGGACTTGGGCCTGTGTTTTCTAGTTCTGAATCCTCATTAATTCTAAGAGTTATTATGTGTTTTAACTATTTTCTTCCACTACAGATTTCACAAACTTTAAAACATACACCGACCCCCCACACGCATGTATATAAGCGCAGTGTTTCTTCTTGGAGGTGCACCTGAAAGGGAGAAACTAAATAATCATGAACTTGGAAGTCTCTTCCTCTTATAAAGTGCAATACCTATTTTATAAGCAAATGACCATGCCCAGATTATCACATATTGAGAGAGATGACAGGATTTTGTGAATAAGCTTGAACCTTAGGACCTTTTATTCTGGAGTTATATTAATATCTTATATAAATATATAAAATAAATTACATAATAAATTTTATTATCACTAGATTGCTACAATCCAGTGGTCCATGTCATGATTACTCATACAAATGCTCCTCTGTAATAGGGACATAACCACTAAATTGGCAGGGTTAAAGTGAGAGACTGAATAACACTGTTTAAACTCTTTTCCGTTTTTTTTGAAAAAGGAATTAATTAAACACATTCTCTCTCTGCAGTTGCTTTTACGAAGCCTACACAATTTCAGGCCTTCTGTTGGTTAATTCTATTCAGTAGCTATGACAAAGGAACCTTATGTAGAGAGAAATGACGTATGTGTTACTTCAAAATTGGTTGTGAGAGTGAGACAGAATTTTGGGGTGGCTAGGATCATATGGGTTTTATCCTGTGAGTTTTCACAAAAATAAATCTTTTTTCTGACTTTCATGTAGGAGTAGGGATGTCTCAACCCTATCTTGTGCCTCTAGTAAGAAATATAGAAACTTACAAGAAAATAAATTGTTGGATGAAGAATCATGCCTCAAACTGTGAAGATTAATACAATTTGTGAGATTAATGAAATTAATAAAATTGAAACGTGTTAGAGGGGCTCAATCTAATTACAGAACTGTGTAAGAACAATCCAATCTTTTTCTTTTTGAGGAAGATTAGCCCTGAGCTAACATCTGCTGCCAATCTTCGTCTTTTTACTGAGGAAGACTGGCCCTGAGCTAACATCCTTGCCCATCTTCCTCTACTTTATATGTGGGATGCCTGCCACAGCATGGCTTGCCAAGAGGTGCGTAGATCCACACTTGGGATCCGAACTGGCAAACCCTGGGCTGCTGAAGCAGAATGGGCGAACTTAGCCGCTGCATCACCAGGCCAGCCCCACAACGTGTTTATTTTAATGTTTTAAATACAGCAAAGGCAACCGTTATTCCCTCATGTTAAATGCAATGTATAAACTTTGATCACAATAGCTAATAGACTTTTTTTTTTTTTTTAAAGATCAGCACCTCAGCTAACAACTGTCGCCAATTTTTTTTTTTTTCCTGCTTTATCTCCTCAAATCCCCCCTGGTACGTAGTTGTATATCTTAGTTGCAGGTCCTTCTAGTTGTGGCATATGGGACTTAACCACGGGTGCAGCCCCGCTAACAGACTTTTTCATCTACCTTTACACACTGTCTCGAAACTCCCAGAGAGATCCTCTGCCAAAGCCATTCATGCCACACCATTGTTACACCACATCACTGCTGTAGGCTTGCTGGCCTAGGCATTCTGTCTTTCTGAACTTTAGGGTCTGTTCTGCTGTGTCTTCCCATGATCTTCAGACACAGCCGTCCAATACAGCAAGTAAGAAATAGTGGCAGGGCGGCTTCCACACGACGTTGGAGTTTTGCTTGGGGTCTTCCTCCCCAGTCCCAGTGCTAGCCCCTTACCACCTCACCAAAAGCTGCATTCCTGCTCATTTTCTTTTCTTCTCTTGGAGGGAGTGAGACATCTTATTCCAGTCATTTTGGTGTTTACTTCCAAATTCTTAAGGTAATTTGGCTTTTACTCTTTCCCCTGGCTAAGAAGATTTCTCTCTCTGTTTTCACCCTAGCGAGATTTCCTCTGCTGGGTGTACAGGTTCAACAGTTTCTTTCTTTTTTTTTTTTTAAAGATTTTATTTTTTTCCTTATCTCCCCAAAGCCCCCCAGTACATAGTTGTATATTCTTCGTTGTGGGTCCTTCTAGTTGTGGCAGGTGGGACGCTGCCTCAGCATGGTTTGGTGAGCAGCGCCGTGTCCGCCCCCAGGATTCAAACCAACAAAACACTGGGCCGCCTGCAGCAGAGCGCGCGAACTTAACCACTCAGCCACGGGGCCAGCCCCAACAGTTTCTTTTTGAGGACCTTCAGTACCATTAGAAGAAGCTTATGTCACCTTACAATTAAAGGCCTTTCTTAGAATATTGTTTCCTTGATTTTATTTAATGTAGGAATACTTACTGAAAATATGGGCAAAAGCTGGTGGGAGAGAGAGAGAGAGTGAAAACTCTTCTGTTATATGTATTTTTCCCTTCCTAGTATTGTTGGTAGTTAGAATATTATTATCATCCCTTTCTTTTTTCTATGTGCACTATGGTTTACCTGTTTCTGGTGATTTCTTTTCCAGAGAAAAGCTAACTTTGGAAAAATTCAAATTGCATAGAACTTCAATTAAACATATGGTACAGCTTTTTACTTCCTGGAAACAAATAATAAAGGAAGCAGGAACAGTCTCTGCTCTCTAGGAGTTTTATCTATGGAAGCAGACACATAAATCATTGTATCATAAGAGAAAATATGATATTATCATAGTGATATAGGAAAAATAGAAATTAGTTATTATTTCAGGAATAATAGAAATATTCAATGACTGACCAAAAAACACCAAAACAAAACAGATAAACAAAAAACAACAAAACAAACCTCTCCCAAACCAGAAAAACAGTGTTGTTTAGCCTTAAAAGTTGAAAGCTTAAAAGAGATATGATCAAAGGCTAAATGATGAAAAAGCAAAAGAAGAGTTAAAATCATCTTGTTCTCCAAATCTTGATACATGGATCCAAGAACAATCCATGGCTATTATTTGAACCTTAAAAGAGACATGCATGAGTCCAAAAAGAAAACCCGCTTTAATTCTTTTGTGATGCCTATGAAACTTGTTATGCTATTGTATAGTAGAGTAGGAACACTTATAACTGGGACAAAAGACATTTGAATGAGCTAACTATTAATCGATTTTATTATTTAATTGATTAATTCTTTTTTGAGGAAGATTAGTTCTGAGCTAACATCTGCTACCAATCCTCCTCTTTTTGCTGAGGAAGACTGGCCCTGAGCTAACATCCTTGCCTATCTTCCTCTACTTTATATGTGGGACGCCTGCCACAGCATGGCTTGCCAAGCGGTGCTATGTCCGCACCCGGGATCTGAACCCGCGAACCCAGGCCACTGAAGTGGAATGTGGCAACTTCACTGCTGCACCACTGGGCTGGCCCTAGATTTTATTATTTATATAGAAAATTGGGATATTTGTGAGATTGTGAGTAATTTCTGAGATTTAAACCAATGCTTTTGGTGTGGGGGTTAAAAACGATCATCCTAGTATTCCAAAACATATATGTCCATTGGTGTCACTGCAAATACATAATCAGGTCTATTGTGATGCAAAGAAGGTTTACTCTCATTTTAAGATGGGAATTACACTCAGCTGAAAGGCTGTGTTTGCATTATATCAGAGATACAGTGAAAAACCTGAAATTAATTAGTACCACCATTCTTTTATTCCTTGCCATCTGTGGTCACCTTACAAAATACAAGCCCTTGGGGTCACCCATGCTCTCTAATACTCTTATTATTATACTACTTTGTTTTTTGTACCTCTAGACTTCCCCTCTGTTGTTCAGCTCCAAACCCTTCCCATCATTCCCCAGAGCCACAGCGCCTTGAAAACAAACTCAACCTCCTTAGAGAACACACTTCCCGGGGGGCCAGCCCAGTGGTGTATTGGTTAAGTTTGTACACTCTACTTTGGTGACCCAGAATTCGCAGGTTCAGATCCTGGGCGTGGACCAGCACACAGTTAATCAAGCCACGTTGTGGAGGTGTCCCACGTACAAAATAGAGGAAGATTGGCACAGACGTTAGCTCAGTGACAATCTTACTCAAGCAAAAAGAAAAAAGGAGCACGCTTCCCCACCCATCTTCATTAACTAAAAGATAGATCTCTGCTCATGTTCCCACCCTCTTGAGTACCATGGGTCTCAGTGGTGTTAGTGGGCATTAGTTACCTTGCCCTTTACTACTACATCCACAGAATGTATCTTCTCTGTCATGTGAAAATCTCCCCTTCTCTGAAGCTCATACCTTTTGGCTATTTCATCTCATATCCTGACTAACCACATCTCAGCAATTGTTGCAGATTAGAAAACTATAGAATTACTTGGCTTTAGTTTAAGGTTACTTTCAATATTGCCTAACACCAAACTGTCAAGCAAAGAGTACACAGGATACTTGCTAGTCTGAGGATAAAACTGAGTGGATGCAAATCCTCAGTGCCTCCCTTGTACTCTTGGTGGATGCCCAAAGTTCAATGGTTTGTGTAACAAGCAGACTGAATGAGCCACCAGATCCAGAGTAGCCCGAACTTCAGTCTCTCTGCTTCTTAATGTGAATGGCTGGGAGAATGGCTAAATCAGCACTCCAGTGTCCACCTTCTTATTCTATGAGGAAATTCATGATACGCCACAGTAATATACTTTCCTGTTTTATTTCTCACTCATCATGGTGCCAACCTATGCAGAACTCACCATGGGCTATCCAGTCCCTATTCATTGCTATAATGTATTAGCCTCATTATCCTTTCTTTATAATTTTTAATTATTATGAAATTGACTAGTAGACTTTTCCATTCAAGTTCAGCCATCAGGTGAATGACTTCTGTGTCTACATGGATCGCCCCATCCACCATCTAGTCTCAGAATTCTTTCACTTACTCAAATCTAGTAAACTTCACCCCATTCTTCCATGGCAGGCTCCTCGCATTGGGCAGTTGATGTGGTAAAGTGGAAAGAGTGTATGCTTCAGAGTTAAATAGGTCAGAGTTTACATCCCAGCTCTGCTTCTGACTAGCTGTGCAACATTGGGCAAGTCATGGAGCTTTACTCATTTTGATTTCTTCATGTATAAAAATAATCAATCAAATAGTTAAATGAGGTGACATATGTAAAATGCCAAGCACAATGCCTACAGATTCTGAAAAATATGTGTCAACCCCGCTTCATGTGGTTATATGTCAGATCTTATCCTTGCATAGACTTTTTGGTCTCTGAAATTTTAAACTACAATATCTCATTTTCTAATCATAGCTTCTTATCCTTTGAGTTTACCTGCTATATTTATTCTGCAAATTCATCCAAAGTTTTAATGTCTTGGTACTTTCAGTTTTTCCCAAGTCTGTTAATCTCCTCTCCTACTTACTTTTTTTCTCTATTGAGCATAGTTCTCACGAGTAAACACTCCCCTGGGTGTGCACTTCCCTCCACTCCTTTGCTCCATAGTAGTTCTGCACTACTGATTCCATGAAGCTTCAACTTTGAGTTGATCCATTTACCTTCCCTGTTTCTCTACCTGTGTTGCCACCTCTACAAATTAGTGTTCTATAGCCTTAACTAGAGCATATTGCCTGATATGTTTTATGTGTCCTTGATAAACTTATTTTTCCCTTCTTTGTAAACCTTCACTAGCCACTTCAATCTCTAACCCACACCCCTCCCATTTACACTGAGTTGATAATCTTGGCTAAAATATTAGAGGGAAATATTATCAATTATGAACTCTCTCAACTCCTTGTGCATCTACATACACATTTTATGCCCATGATTACCTCTTTCCCTTTCATCTTCCTGGAAACAGGGTCTCTTAGATGAGGTTGTGCATATTTCCAGTGAAGATCACTTTCTAGTCTCTTTTTGCATACCTACGTGCATATGACCAACTGATGTTGGTTTCTATTCCTTGATCTCACACATGTCTCAACATGCCCCAAACTAAGCACATTCTCTATGTTTTGTCATCTTAATCATAGTCTTATTCTTTTATTATCTCATTTAATGATTTTTTGATGTATTTAGCACTCAAGCTAGAAACCTAGGAGTCATATTAGATTCCTATCTTTTTCTCAGTTCCTGTTGGCCTGTCATATCTACTGTCTTAATTTCTTTCTAACCTTTTCTTGTCCTTCACACTTCTGCTGCCTTAAATCAAACCCTCATCACATCTTGCCCAGATTACTGTGAATAGAACCCTATTTTCCACCTCTAGTCTCGTTTTCTTCCAATCAGTGTTCTCCACGCTTTCCATAACATTGTTATTGAAATGGAAATATGAATAGAATACTCTCTACTTCAAACTTCTTTCTGTCTCCCCATTGCCTTGAAGATGAAGTTAAAATATTTCTCATGGTATAAGGCCCTTTGTAATCTGTCCTTGCCTATTTTCAACTGCATCTCATCTCACTCTTCCTCACTTAACCAGGGTTCCAGCCACAGGCTCATAGTTCTTGTGTATGTAATGCTGTTGCATGTCTCCATGAAAAACATGTTTTTCCCTCTGCCCAGGACACTCTGGGGTTATTTTTTAATCATGTTTGAGCAACTCCCATATGCCTAGCTCTATGTAATAGGTCCTCTGCTAGGTGCTGAACACAAAAATGAGTAAGGTTTTTTCCTGACCACTAAGAGGGATGGAGACACAGAATGATGAATTGTGATTTTACGTAGCGCCACTGGAGCAGGGACCATGCCGCCTTTGTTCACCAATGCCAGCCAACACCCAGCATAACGACAGCCATGCAGTATCTGATCAAACATTTAATATTTTTGAGTAATAACAAATAATCATAATAGCTATTACTTATATAGCAGTTTATTTCTTCTAGGTGTTGTTGCAATCACCAAAACAACCCTATGGGGTATATACTATTATCATTTCCATTTTACGAGTGAGGAACTGGAGGCATATAGAGGATGTTACTTAAAAAAATTGTGTCATATAAATACATGCTCAGAATATAATGAAGACATAGAAGAAGGGTATCTAACCTAACCCGCTTGGCTTAGAAAAGTCTTCCTAGAGCATTCCGGGCAAAGAAAAGAGCACAGCAAGCAGACATGGGACAGAACACATAGTGTGTTCTGAGTTTTGCAATAATGAGGGTAAAATGAGAAGGGAAGAAGAGTGACAAGTGATGCCAAAAAATATTACAATTATAAGCAGGAGAAGATAAAAATAAAGCCTAGTTTCTCTAATTTTTTGAATTAATTGCTCCAGACCCTGCATGCCCAAGTAATATGTTTGTCCTACTCTCGGTTCATTTCTCCACCCTCTTGAATGACCTACCTTTCTGTGTCTTGTCCAAAACACCCAGGAGTTCATGTGATTCAAGTAGAGGAAGAAATGGTGTCTGATGTCTCCATTGCTGCTGGTGCTTCTGTTTTTCTGTAGTGCTGGTATTGGAGATCATCAACCAGGTGCTTCTCTTCTGCCATTGGGACAGGTCCCAGGCCAGGACTCACTGATACTTCAAGCTCAGATTACAGGGTTATACACCTTTTTAGTTTCCATTTCTATGCTCAACATAATCAGTTTGCTAAAATGAATTAGTCTAGGAAAGCTTCCAGACAATGAGTCACACAATGTATTGAAACAAATCTCTTTAACAAATTCTTAGACTCTTATATTGAGTACATTTCTTCAGCGTTACCACTCTTATCTACCACATGTCCACTGTAAGAGGTTTGTTTATCTTTAAATCTTGGGAATTATGGTCTGGAGTCTCAGTCATTCATTCCTAGAGGGACTCCTTATATGAATTTACTCATTATCTTCCCATTGACCAACTTTGTTTATATAGTGTCAGCAACAGAAGACTTTTGAGTCAGCAAATGTTGTGGGCTACCCTTTTCTCACTTCCCTCATAGTGGGTGGCTGCCATAAGTAGGTCTAGAGCATGAAGGACCTCATAAGCCCAGCTAAGGAGCTTGCATCTCATCTGATAGAGGGAGAAGAGCACTGAGGGCTTAAGGCACAGTGATGTTCTGGTCAGGTTTTAGAAAGACGATGCTCTTGGTAGTGAGAGAAGGACTGTAGAGGAGCAACACTGAGGAAGGAACACCCATATGGAGGGTACTGCAGTCTTTTAGAGGAAAGGTGGTAGGTGTTTGAACAACAATAATGATGTTGGAAAAACTGGATGGATTTCAGAGACAGTTTCCTTCCTATGCATCTAATTCCTGTTAGCCCTTCAGGACTCCATTTGTACGCTGTGTCCTCCAGGAAGCCTTCCCTGCTAGGTCCTCCAGACTGAACCTAATGCCTCTTCCTGTTCTCAGAGCATATTGCTGAAAGTTCTATAAAGGTAGTGTGACATGGTCATATAATTCAGACCAGCTCAACTGTCTCTTCCACCAGATTACAGGCTGCTTGAAAGCTGGTCCTGCCTCTCTTCACCTTTGTATTCCTAGTGCTAAATGTGGCTCATGTGATGGTGGGTATGAAGTGGCTAGCTTGTAAAACCCCAAGGATATTTTAAAATGTGTTATTCAGGAAGGGTCATGCTACTACCGTTGAGGGGATTCTAACCAGAGGCATTTTTGCCTGCCCCTAAAGAAATCCCTTTCTTCCCCACACCTTTGGAGAGCACTAGAGAGAACGGAGTGTGGAAGACTTGGCTGCTTTGTTGCTGTGAGACGAGGAACATCTTGATGAGAGGGAATGCTGTAAGGCAGACAAGTAGACCAAAATCATTTACAGGTTAAAAAGAGAAACCACCATTTTATAAAACATTCTGGAATAAAACAAAACTTGTATAAAAGTGGTATTTAAATTCAAGGAGAATCAGCAGAACTCGGAGGTGCAGGAGGTTCAGACTTGAGTGGAGACCCTGGACCCAAAGACCCGACGACCACCGGTTTCAGAACCATGTGGCTCGCACATTAAAGGGCAGATTTCTGGAGTCTACATCGACCTGCTGTATCACAATCTCTGACATTTGGGTCCTAGAATTGGAATTTTAGGAAACATTTATAGTGGTTCTTATGCACAGTCATATTTAAAAGGCACTGCTATACCACTAGCCAAAAGGTGAAGACTTCTAATTAGCTCATTAGTAAGGAGCAGCTAGAAGAAGAAGATGCAACCAGAACCTCATCAAGCTGTCCTAATAGTTGTGTCTGTGTGTCTATGTGTATGTATTTGAAGTTAATGCCTAGCACACTCTTCATAGTTCAAATTTCAGAGCATGGCACAATTCTTTTCATAAATCTTTCCTATTTCATAAATCAGAAAGTTTCTGAGTGTGCTTATGATGGGATGGGTCCTGGCTGCTTCTCATAGTCAGTATTTATTTTTCTGAATGGGCAATACCAGGCAGAAGCCAGTGTTGCCTTAGCACAGTGACTGGCTATGGATAGTAATCAATGAATGCTTGCTAAATGTGTGCATGGGACAGGGTCTCAGCCAGAGGTTTTCTACTCATAACATTGAGAGATTCCATTTAGCACCTTCCTTTCTGTTGTGTTGCCATGAGGGTGGTAAGGAAGTAAAACAACATCTCAAAGCAGTGAAATTTAATATACAGAAAATTCCAAGTGCTCTTTTATTGAGAAATCATAGTTTTGAAGATTCTTCTCATCTTTATAGTACTAATGGCTCATGTCTCATTGTTGTGTACATTTCAAAGCTCCTGTATAAACAGGTAGAGAAATCCTGTTTGACTTTGCCTTTGATGTTTAATTGAAGGCTGTGTTTGATATAATCCATAACTATATTTTTTTGTGGTTAATAATCTACAGTGTCAGAGTTGTTGATCCTTTAAAAGTAAATGACTGGAGACAATTAAAAGCTAAATTAAAAAGTCACTTCTGGATTTGGGATACTTTTTAACTTAAATCAGAAGAAGAAGTGAATTTAGCAAGCAAAGTGGTGACATTTGAAATGAAATGGTTAATGTTCCAAGGCAATTGGGATGCCAAACACATATTGTTAGTTCTTATTTAATGGAAATGGTTCCATTTAAAAATCTGAATTTTTTTTATTTTGAAGTACTGTCCCAGGAGCAGTAAAGAAGCAAGTGCTGTGTAGAGATTAACATGAAATGTCACAGTCCTTTCCCTCATAGAGGTGACAGTCCAAAGAAGAGAGAGTGCCTTTTATCAAAGGGTTCCAAATGAGTGAGCAGTCTAATTTTCACAGTTCTTTTTTTCTCCCTTATATTTGCAGTCTTTTATAATTGATATGGTCAGATGTATTTTTAAATTAATGTACATTTTTAATTTACTCTTTTTTTATCAGCCCAGTTCCAACTTGTATTAATTTTTCAATTTTCTATGCTAGAAGGAAAAGGAAAAAGAATCCTTTTTGTTAGATGTAGTCACTTTACCAAGAAATGAGTAATTATATTCCTTTCCTTTATATTTTTCTTAATCTTAAATACTTGAGGCACTAAGCTTTTTTTTTTTTTTTCTCAAATAGGTGTTTACCTGTGGAAAAAAATACTTCGTGCTCAGGACACCTATTTATTTTTACAGTGGACATCTTCTGGGGGGAAGCATCGCATAGAGAATATTGATTTCTACCTGACTTAATAACCAAACATTTACCAAAGTAATACTGAAGAAGAAATTGGAAAAATTAAGCCTTTGATTATTTTAAAATATTGTCAAGGGGGTAAAACTGTTAAGGGAAAAGAGTCAAATGTTTCTGCCGAAGGCCACTGGAAAATGTAGCTCTGCACAGTGCAGTCTGCAAGTGACTGCGGGAGAGACCACTGCAGACGGGCTACTGGTTCTGTTCACCTGGGGAAGGAGATTTTACGGTAATTCTAAAAAAAAGGACCCGTATTTTGGAATTATTATTCCCAATTGAGAGATATAGTGATGAAGTGAATTACTTTTAAAGGTAAGAATAGAATGGGGATTTTTATGAAAGATTTGATTATAGGAATACTACACATACTTTCTGAATCATCTCTTTTTCTCATCCTACATAAATATTAAGCACTTATGAGTGCGATTTATACATTATGAAAGGATAATACTATGCAGATTTTAGAAGCTATTTCCCTTTTCTACCAGCTATTTGAGGATAATCCATATGGTGAGACATGTATTGACACCTAGAAGCAGGATATATATATCACAGACAGAAATAAACCTTATGAAGATAATTATACTGTGGGTGAATGGAGGCTGCTTAGGTGATTTTCCCTGGTGTGACTTTGTGGTATCAGATAGGGCCCACATTATTCGGGAATCTACATATAGAAAACGTGTAGGTTTGGAATGAGGTCAGAGTAGATGCTGGCAAACGACTTAGGAGGCTGCTGTGGTAGTCAAAGGGGGAGACGATGTTCACATGGACCTGGCTATTGTAAAATGATTGAAAAGCTGATTGAGTAGAGACATATTTAGGAGGTTTGTGTTAGTTAAGGTTCTCCAGAAAAACGGAATCAATAGGACGTATAGAGAGAGAGAGAGAGAAAGTTTTATTATAAGGAGTTGGATTACATGATTATGGAAGCTGGCAGGTCCCAAGATCTGCAGGGCAAGTTGACAAGCAGGAGGCCCAGGACAAGTGATGGTTTAGCTCTAGTGTGAGTCTGAAGTCCTGAGAATCAGGAGAGCCGATGATGTGGTATCAGTTTGAAGGCTGGCAGTGTTGAGAAAGAAATGATGTTTCAGTTAGAGTCCAAAGGCAGGACAAAAGCTGATTTCCCAGCACAAAGGCCATCAGGCAAGAAGAATTCGCCCTTATTTATAGGAGGGTCAGCCCTTTTGTCCTATTCAGGCCTTCAGCTGATTGGATAAGGCCTATCCATATCAGAGAGGGCAATCTGCTTTACTCAGTCTGCCAATAAATGTTAAGCTTGTCCAAAAATGGCCTCACAGAAACATGCAGAATAATGTTTGACCAAATATATGGGCACCCTGTGGCCCAATCAAGTTGACACACAAAATTAAACATCACAATGTTAAATCTGGATTTTAGAAGACTTGGAGATTAATTAGATGTATGGGATGAGGAAGAGGAGGTGTCAAAAATGACTCCCAAAATTTGAGTTGGAGCAACTGGTTGGTCTCATTGGCTAGGTTGAGGACATATATAGAAAAGCACGAGTAGCAGTAATGCGGGGTAATCAATGTAAATGACTCAACTCAAGCTCTTTGTGATGTACATAAATATATATGTGCATATATAGAATTGTAAACATTCTGATCACAGTCTCAAGTTCTTCCCTACTGACTTGTTAATAATAACTCTAGGTCAGAGGGTGAAGGAAATGTTTATCAATTGTTATGGATATAAGAAGGTGAGTGTGGGTGAGATGAGGTCCTGAGGAGACACTGACAAGAAACTGGACTGACCTTGGTATGGTTGCAACTGAACGGGATACTTGATGCTCCCCACGCAATGTTATGGTCTCAGGGTTATAACTCAGTTGGTGGAGAGTGATCTGAGGTGTGATTGTTTTGTTGAGTTGCAGAGGATCAGACCGCATCCCTGACTGTGGGAATGGTCTTTTCCTGGGAGAAATGGATATTCCCACTCTTAATCATCCTCGTCTGAAGTCAGCGCTGGAGAAGGTAATGAAGGCTGGGACAGGGATTGTAAATTCTGGATGATTATTCTCATTTTATAAAAGTGAATATGATTGATAAAGTACAATTTGTTCTCTCAAGTCAAACACAAGCTTTGGAACCCCTTGGATTATTTATGTACTGAATTATTATTGCTTTAATCAGCATTAAATATACATTATATAGTAAGTCAATAAGTATACCTAACGTATATTTATAAGGAGTTAAAGTCTAAACAGAAATATACAAAATACATCAAAATAGAAGCAAATAGTTATCCGTTAACTCATGAGATAGTAAAGAAATAAATAGAAATGAATGATTAGTTTTTCCTGGCTTGAATTGTCAGGCAGAAACTGTATGCTGTAGTTGTGTCAAGAGGACTGATGTAATCCAGTGGAGAATTCTACTAGAGTGGCTTTCACTTTCTAATAGAAGATAAAACAAAAACAGAGACAAAAACCCCCAAAACAATGCATGACTGGCTTCTCAATTTACTTGCTTGTCATTATCTGGCTTCTCAGAACAGCTGTCTAGCTAAACTATCCAGCAAGGCCCCTGGTGTTTTGTTGTTACCCATTTATTGACCAAAATGAATTCACCTCAAGGTACATGGATCTTGTTGGGAGGTTTGGTCTGCATTCAGTCTCTCAACTATACCTTGCAAGTACAATTTAGTTAGCAGTCATTAGTCTAGTAGCTAAGATATGTTAAATAAGTTGCTGGCATGAAGGTTTTCTTTGAAAAGGAAACTGAGCTATAGTTAGAATTCTTGTATTTTTACAAATGATTTTGTCGTTTTTTTTTGTCCAGTCCGTCTATCATCCTATTGTCATGTCAGAGATTTTTCACTTCATGAGGATTTAACTCCTCGTGAAAGGTGCATAATAAAATTAGTATTTCCACTTTTCTTTGTAACATCTTTCACTGTGAGAGACACTTTTGTTTTTGCTAGCAGTGAAAGGCATTGCTTGATGTTATTGATCTACAGGAAAGATCAGAGATTGGATTCCAAAATTAGCAGAAAAGGAAAAACCAAGTGTAGTTAAAATTACTCTTAAAAAAAGTATATTGGAGATTAACAAACTGTGTCTCAGTAAGTTCAGCATATCCAGTTTTCCTTCCAGCATTTCTTTGAGCATCAGAAGTAGTTGTCCTTCTTTCAAGGGTCTTTGTAAAAATACACATCTTTAAATCCCATAATCACCTTCAAAAAGGCTAGTTGCTCATGTGCTAGGGTGTATTTGGGACCTCTGAGCTCTTGAGGGCAGAATAGATTAGCATTTTCTGTTTCACACTCTATCCAGGCAGTGCAAATTGGCTGATAGAATCTTTGGCACTGTTACCTTTCTTTTTGGTTTATATAATTGAAGTTGTATAAGGTACATGTGTTTATGATTCAACTCCACTCTAGATGTTTTGGTTCTATTTGTTTAATCTTTCCCTATAATCTTTTGTAGGCAGAGATACTGAAATGGTCTGGAGAAAAGTTTTATAGTCAAGCAATGAAAGTTTAACATTTGTAGATGTAAGTTTGAGGAAAGATAGGTTTATTCCATGATGTACTGGCACTAAACACATTTGGAAAGAACATCAATTGATAATAACATTAAAAAAAAGAAGGCCCTTGGGGCTGGCCCCATGGCCGAGTGGTTGGGTTTGTGCGCTCCGCTGCAGGCGGCCCAGTGTTTTGTCGGTTCGAGTCCCGGGCGCAGACGTGGCACTGCTCATCGGGCCACGCTGAGGCGGCCTCCCACATGCCACAGCTAGAAGGACCCACAACTAAAATATACAACTATGTACCAGGGGGCTTTGGGGAGAAAAAGGAAAAAATAAAATCTTTGGAAAAAAAAAAAAGAAGGCCCAGAGATGTTGGGGAACAAAGTATTTTTCAGAGCTCATCCCTCACTAAATTATAATGTCTATTTTAGACAATGACAGTCACACTCAAGTCACTGAAATCAATATTTTAATTTTACTTATTGTCACTGGGAAAATGCTAGGTTCTTGAATTTTGTTAATGTCATAGGACATTCAACTGTGGTTATTATAGTTTCCTCAGATGTTATACAGGTGCCTAGTGAAAACTATATTAAATATTTGAAATTAGTAATATTTATTTCTATTCTACTTGGCAAAATAAACAGGTGAAAGCTACAATCAATGTTTTCTTTATAGCTCATAACTCACCTGGTTTCCCACGCGGCAGCGCAGCTGCAGAAGAGCGCCAGTCATTGATCACAGAGCCACCTGACTTAACTCGTAAACGATTTTGCCCCAGCCTCCTGTCCGAGAGGCCGGTTCAGACCTTGTTGATATAAAATTGTCACTGCCCCTTTAGCCACTAATGCCAACATTATTGGTGGTAATCTTTGGTTTGTATGTTAGTATGTGTCACAGTAAAAGCATTTTGTAAGCCTCTTGGAGAATGTTTGTCTGACTTTATGAAATTATGTGAAGAAAACACTCTGTATTTAACATGATTCATGCTTAGTCTGTCATAAGTAAGTTTGTATGGGTTAGACATGAATTGTCTTGATTTGGGAATGATGAATTTATGATAGCTTAATACACGGGTAAAAGTATGTAATACATTCTGTTATTTTGGAAGCCTTTACTGTAAAGCCTGGAACATTGAATGGATTAGTTTTCTGGATGCTACAATCTTTCTTTTGAAATAGTTCTAATTACAGGTTATGTACTCATAGAAAGAGACTGGAACTTGGTTATTCTCTATGTGAGAAATATAACCTAGAAATGGATTTTCACGTTATTTCTCCCATATGAGTTTATTTATTTATGTTTTTGATGATTGGGGATAAAGAGGGTTTACAAAGAATATTTCACGTTCACTTACAGACTACACATACAGAGAGAGAGAGAGAGACAGACGGACAGAGACAGAGAGAGACAGAAAAGACTGGCTCCCATTAATCATAAGGATAAGTAACAGCCACGAGCTGAGGTAGCACTTAATAGCTTTCTTAATTTGAAGCATTTTCTCAATTTTAGAATGGTAACTAATAACTCTACAGTTTATAATTTAAACCTTATTACCAGAAGGGTGAATATTTTATAGTATCATTCTTTACTTTTGGAGCAATGATTCTCAACCTTTAGCATTCATCAAAATCCCCTTTATGCAGAAATGCAGATTTTGGGGACCTGCTCTTAAGAGTTTCTGATGCACTACATCTGGGGTTGGGCCTGAGAATTGGACTTCTGATGAGTTCTCCGATGATGCTGGTCTGAAATCCACGCTTTGAAAATCCATGTTTTAGAGATATGGGGTCAATGTGTACTGTCTCAGTTTTAGAGATGTGATTCCAAATGATGGAAACACACACACACAACCAGACAGGTGTATACATATTTATATGCATGTGTATGTGTATAATTCACAGCAGAATTGATGCTAGATTCCAAGTGCTCTCTTCTTTTTTTTTTAAGATTGGCACCTGAGCAAACAACTGTTGCCAATCTTATTTTTTTATTTTCCCCTCTTTTTTTTCCCCCCAACCCCCCCCAGTACATAGTTGTATATTTTAGTTGTGGGTTCTTCTAGTTGAGGCATGTGGGACGTCGCCTCAACATGGCCTAATGAACGGTGCCATGTCCGCTCCCAGGATCCGAACTTGGGCCACCGAAGTGCGTGAACTTAACCACTCAGCCACGGGGCTGGCCCAAGTCCTCTCTTCTTGTCCTTAGGGCTATGTTTACTATTTGTAAAATAGCATATTATAATATTCTCTAAAGCATTAACTGGAATACTAGAGGAAAAAGAAGAAATCAGCCTAAATGAGTTGAATTATCAGATTAATTGGAGATTACAAAGCACATAATTTTTGGTTTCCTTCCCTGCCTTCAAAGAACTTTTTGCAGTAAGTAGCTCATCCTGTGAAAATTTACTTTGTCTTTTATAGTTGAACGTTTTGGAATGCTCCAAGGTTGTTACTTAGAGGTAGATTTTTGCTGTGTAAGGTTGTTGATTTAGAGGTGGAGATGGGTTAAGGAAAAGTTGTTCAGGGGGCCGGCCCCGTGGCTGAGTGGTTAAATTCGGGGTTTCCTTGGTTCGCAGCCTGGGCGCAGACATGGCACCACTCGTCAGGCCACATTGAGGCCGTGTCCCACATGTCACTACTAGAAGGACGCACAACTAAAATATACAACTATGTACTGGGGAATTTAGGGAGAAAAAGCAGAAAAAAAATATTGGCAACCGTTGTTAGCTCAGGTGCCAATCTTTAAAAAAAAAAAAGTTGTTCAGATGTCTGGTAACATTTTATTGTTGTTAATGATTTTTGATAAAAAGCTTTTTGTTATCATAAAAACTAAAATTAAAATTAAATAATAGTTTTGATTAACTGAAGCTGTTACTGTAACTGCGTTATGCTGCAGTGGTAAACTGACTCTCCACGTAGAACAGAACCTATTGAGTTGGCACGAATTAACTGTGAGTTTATTGGAGTAATTTTTTTCTATGACTAGCGCCTATCAAATAGTAGGTAATAAATATTTGTGAAAAAAATTAAATGCAGAGCCCTGGCGCCTGCAGCTATGTCTTCTCAGGCTTATTAAGGGGAGCTGGGGAAGGAGAGTGAGATTTTGCCTAGTTAATTTCAGCCTCTTTGCTTGGTTCATCAGAATGCGTGGTGCTCGTCCACCGATTTGCAGGAGTGCTTCTGCATCACACAAGGGCTGTGCATCCTCTCATACTCTAAGAGCTGAGCCTTTCCAAATTGTATTTAATGGTCTGGATGTTGGGTTGAAATTAGACCAGAATACATTAAGGCCTACCACTGCTGATACTGTAGCATCTCTATTTTTTTAATCTCCTTTAGAATAGCAACAAACAATCAACTTATCTTCATAGAAGTGCTTACTTTTTATTAATGTAGCTTTTTTGAAAGAGCTGTACAATTCTGACACATTAGGTTGGAATATTGCTGGTGATATATCCAGTCTATGGCCTCGTCAGACCGATGCTCCTGGAACTCACAGTGCCTTTTCTTATTGTAGAAAAATTTACCTCTTTCAGCCAAGGGAGTATTAAAATCCTAAGTAGGAAAGAATCTGTTCTGCCCTCTATTTGCTTCACAAAGACGGCCTTTAGAAGTAACACTTTTTTACTGTGAAAACATAGAACCTAGACAGTCAAATTATATTAAAATGCTCCTTTATTCTGATATGCATTTAACACTTTACTAGTTATGAGCAACATATATTCATCCTCAGTAAAGACAAAAGATTGCATTAAAAAAATAAAGCAAATGGACTTTGCAAAATAACGCACACCTCCTCCCTTCTCCATGCACATAGTAATCAGTTTTATAAATTAACAGCTAATGAGACTTTTATTGTTTTGGCTTTATTCAGCATGCATTCGGTGTGCTTCATTTCATTTTTACTAACATCATTTCTTCTATGTCTTTCATAACTTACTTTTAATTTTATCCCATTGAAAATTTTATTATCTTAAATCCTTTCTTGCACAAGATAGGGTAAAAATAAATAAAAATTTTAAAAGACTTTCTTTATCCAAATACTATATACTTTCCAAGAAGAGTATTTACTTATACCTAACAAATAGCTTACTGAAATTAAGTTTTCACATATAGACTCTGCTTGAATATCTTTTCCCTAGGAAAGGATGCTATCTAGAGTCCTTATTTGGTCTCTTAATTGATGGCCTAGAACCCACTTGAACCTCCCTTCGCCATGTCTCTAGAAAGAAAATTGCCAACAGGTTGGCCAAATCTGTCCCTCAGCTATATTTGATTTGCCCTGAACAGTGTTGGGTCACAGGATATTACATAAAAAACTGAATTCATTTCTAACATTTTAGAATTGGAAATTTCCACAAAAATTCAGACTTTGATTTCTCTAGAAATACTGGAAGATACAGACCTATTTCCCTGTTTGGCAACAATCCTCTGGAGCTTGGTGGTAGTTGCCCCTTTTAAATGAGACAAGGGCTGTCCCATTCACCTCTGTCCCCACTCCTCCCTATTATGCAGACACTGAGGCTGATGATCAATTGACATTAGCTCTTGCCTTGTTTTTTTCATGCCCAGCACCTGCCTGACCCTCTGGGCACTTGAGATTGTGACTGCTTAGATCTTTCTGCTTCACTGGAACTTACTTGCACTGTGGCCAGCACCACTGAGCACTGATGGGGGTTATTATAAACTACTTTATGACATGCTTTCTGTTCCAAATGTGATACTTTCAACTAAAACAGTTTGTATTCAGGCAATATCTTAGAGGAATGAACCAAATGGTTGGGATTTCAGGTTCTGTGGTCTGTAGAGGAGATACTTTGGGGCTAACAATCTCTTCAGATATCATTGCCTCAGCCATGACCTGGGTAATCCACTGTCATTGTCTACAATTTGACTCCTTTGAGTCCCTATCAAGTTGTCTCTATTTCCGATTCACTCTGGTGTCAATCAGTGAGTGCATGCTCAGAGCGTCTGTCCTTTCCACCCACTCCTTACAAAGCTGGGAATTATAACAGTGCCTATGCTAAGGTACTGTTGACAAGACCAAAATTTTATTGGTTAGTCAAAAAAAAAAAATCTGCAATATGGTAGGTGGTTTTAAATGGAGCTTTATGGCAGAATGGACCAATTGGGAGAGTTCTGATATGAACTACCATTAGTCTAAGAGATTGAGAACAGAGGAAGATTTAAGGCATTCATGGAAATGCTTGTGTGTGAGTTTTGGAACCTTGCTCAGGGATCATTGTTGATGAGTTGGTAAAATTGAAAGAGATACAATGACGATAGAGACTTTGAGAGAAATTCTTTCTGAAGTATTTAAAGCCCCAGTGCCTCTTTGAAATCTAGCAACTAGTGACTACCAGCAATAATCGTGCTTCGTTTTTACCTCAGGGGTACAATACTGTGACTCAACGACCCCAACATCAGTTCTTTCTCCATATAGTTGAATAACAACTAAAATGTAGTCTCTGTGTTTAGGAAGACTTATGATATGCATTATATAACAAGGATAACTTCTCTTTGTACAGTAAAGGAATCTCATCAGCCTGTATGTTCCCAATGTATTCATCAAAAGAATGGGCAATAAACAAGATGTATGCAGGAGCCGGAATCTTTTTGTTCTCTTCTGTAGCACTCATTGTCATGCAGGAGGGTGCCATGAAATATTATGTCTTCTATTTTCTGGATAATGTTCAGTTTTCTTGACTGCTCCATTTGGGCATCGGAAATTTCTTTTGGTTTCACAGGGTTTTCAAATTCCACATAACTTCCTCTGAAGTGCCAGGGCATTTTAAGATCCAGAAGCCATGGTACAGAAGAAGAGTATTAACACTCATTCAGGCTACTCTTCTTCCCCTTAACTTGCTGTTTGACCTTGAAGAGTCTATGTGTATATTAAAATCAATATGTACACCTTGCTTCACCAGAGTGAGCTTGTAAAGTCTAATACCATGTGGTGTGGATAAGGTGGTTGCTTCCCACTGTAATATAGGGTGATAAGAATGTTTGGTTAACCTAACTTGAATCGTTAACTTGATTTAGGATAGAACTATAATACACGATGGATTATGAAAGTAAAGAAAGTTATTTCTTGGCAATTGGCTGACATTTAAAAGGTGGAATTGAGTGAAAGCCCATTAAATTGTTTTAATCACTATGAATTCAATTTTGAAGAAAATTTTTGAACAAAAAAGCAGACCTGCCTTCCCTGTGTAAATCAATATAAGTCTCTGGAACTGTCTCATATGCTCTTTCATAGTTTTAGGTGTGATTCAGAGTTTTTGGTTTTACCATGACAAATTTCTTCATCTAGAGCAAAGATGTGAAATACTATTATTTTTATAAACACTATTTGGTTGTTTAAAAATGCCCTAATTAGCACTGGGGACATCGTTACTTTCTGCCTACCTAGGAAACCTAATTGGGGAAATACTTTTAGTATTTTATAATCAAGGCACATTCTAAAATGTTCTTTAAAAATAATACAATCTACTACATACCTTAAAGTATGAGTTTACTCCCCTAGAGATGGAAGTAAATTTGCTGATGCTTAAAAATACCAGCATGAGGACTATTTACACTTGACCACCTGGTAATGAATTCTCATTCACTACTTGTTTTCTCTTGCTAAAATTATGCTTAAATCACACTGCAGAATAACTCACAGCTACTGAAAGATCTAGAAGGAAATATTAACAGAAATGTCGCACCTTTTATATGTGAATTATTCTCCAAATTGTGGATTTTATTTTTCAGATAGACAGCTCTAATCCTTCTAGTAAATCTCATTATTAAATATGTTTGAGATTCTACAAAGACTCATAGTTTACCTAATTACCCCAAATTTACCTTTTACCGTGAGTCTTGGCCTTATTAATGAATTGGTTTTTTTAAATCTCTGGTGGTGTCAGAGGGTATAGAAAAAATTTATAGCTCAAGTAATATTTCAAGTCTAAGGTCCCATTTAGCATTGAGATTCTGAAAGTCTGTGAATTCTTATGGGACATGGATGTATTATTCTAGATGTTCACATCTGAAATTTCCAGGTGGGCATGTATAGAGAGTAGAGATGCTTGAGCAAATCTTAAAAAAGAAAGAATTTTCACTCTCAGTCCTTCACACATATCTCTTTACTGTCAATGGATTGACTGATGGATTATTTCGTAGTGCTGAGTTGGAGACAATTGATGTTTGCATTAGTATTTGGCTTCATTCTAGTTTTATTGGCCTACCAGCTTAGTCCCATACAGGCTAAATATTTTTTATTTTTCTCTGAAATTTGGAGGAGTATCTAAGTTAACTTTTCAAATGAGAGAATTAATATCATGGGTCAACATATTTGCCCCTGGTAGAAAAGACACATAGTAGCAGAAAATGGTTCCTTGGCTTTAAAAATATTATTATATATTCCTAGAGAAGCAGTTCTGATTCTTATAAATTTTAATATATTTTGAATTTATTATGAAATTACATATTTATATGTGACCTAGATTGATTAGGACTGAGAAATGCTTAGTTCATGAGGGGAGATCTGGCTTTCTAAGTTCTGTTAGGGTAGGTTCCATGTTTTATTAGTTCTTTTCATTCTTCTTATTACTGCTGTGCCTTAGATAAAATGTGCTCTCAGAAAATATCTTTGAATGAGTGAATTATAACTGAAACTATGCTACATTTAAGATTTACTGGTTTGCACAATAATTAACCTCAGGGCAGTGGGAGATATAAGATAATTCCTACTATTATTGAAGGTGTATTTTTTGTGAAAAGGAATTACAGTCATCCCTCAGTATGCACAGGGGATTGGTTCTAAGACCCCATCTCAGATACCAAAATCTGAAGTTGCTCAAGTTCCTTATAAAAACTGGTGTAGTATTTGCATATAACCTATGCACATCCTCTTGTATACTTTAAATCATCTACAGATTACTTACAATACCTAGTACAAGGTAAATACTATGTAAATAGTTGTTATACTGTATTGTTTAGGGAATAGTGACAAGAAAAAAAGTCTCTATGTGTTCAATACAGACACAACCATAGTAGGTCTTTCCATCCGTGGTTGGTTGAATCTGTGGATGTGCAATCCATGGTTAAGAAGGGTCGACTTGGGGCCGGCCCTGTGGCTGAGTAGTTGAGTTCATGAGCTCCACTCCCGAGACCCAGGGTTTTGCCAGCTCGAGTCCTGGGCGTGGATATGACACCACTCATCAAACCATACTGAGGCAGCGACCCACATGCCACAACTAGAAGGACCCACAACTAAAAAAAATATACAGCTATGTACTGGGAGGCTCTGGGGAGAAAAAGGAAAAATAAAACCTTAAAAAAAAAAGAAGTGTCGACTGTACTTCTAGTTTTTCTAAAGCCTTGAGATCTTCAATCTGGGAAGATTAATGCATAAGAGTTAGTCAGTGAAATGCTTTAGAACAGAGCAAAGCAGAGGTAAAAAGTGGGTGCTCTTGTCAACTTCATTCCCACCTGAGACACTTGTGGGAATTCCAGTGAATGGATGTTAGAGAGGAGTGAATAAAGGGAAACTAGGAAATTACCAGATAAGACACCAGGTATTCCTAGGGTGTTGTTTGGGGAACCACACCTTTGCCAACAATGTCATTCAATAGAACAAAGCTCTGAGGTGTAAAAGTTTTCAGCAATATTTACTGATTTAGATAACTATTCTTTTGCATTATTCTTTATTCCAGCCTTTTTTGACCAGTTTGTTTTCATTGTTTACTGGACAGGTGTCTTCTTAGAACTGCCCACTCTTGCCTGAAAGGCAGTAACTATTTCAGTAGCTATTAGTATATTAAGAAAACTTGGGTAATTCCACTCACTTCACATTAATTTGCTCTTGTTGATTATTTGCTGTAATATGTTAAATAATTGCTCTTGAATGCGTCAAGAAAAGCAGTCATTCACCCGTTTTGATTGCTATACATATCTTTGAAGTCATCCAAATGTGCTTCCATATTATCCACAATTCTTCTAAGTCATTAATAAATATATTGAACACCTGTGCTAGCACTGATCCCTGAGGCACCTCATTATGAACCTCATTGCACAGCTTATGATATTTCATTTAACCTTGATTTTACTACCAAACTTTTTCAAACCAAGACATTTTCAAATTAATGGTAAAACTTTACCTTTTATTCTGTGGTTGCCATGGCTCCATAATTGAATTTGCACATTTAAAAAAGTTTTGAATGAAATCTCACTAGACATTCATTTTTCTTAAAAGCTCTAACAAGAGAATAGTTATACTTTTTGTCTCCCAGTTGTTTTCACGTTCATTCTACCTGCCTACTTACTCTTCTTTTCATTGTTTGGTTTCATCAACTATTTTCAAAATGTTAGTGTGTGGAAACAATAAGGCTATAACTCTATAATCACGGTATTATGGTTTTGGATACAGTTCTGTCTTTTGTGATTACCAACTCCTCACTGCTATTTTATTGCTAACTGGTACCTCCATCAAATTGAAGCCAAGAAAGAAAAAAGGAGATGGAATTCATTTTAGCTGACATGGCTGTTCATCAGTGAAGCCATTACAAGTGAAGAATGAGGTTTCCACCTTCTGGTTTAAATCAAGCTTACGGAATATAGTTTTATCTAATGTTGGAGCTAGAAGGGACTCTGAAGATCACGTGGTTAAATTTCTCTAATTTTTCAGATAGATGAGCAGAACCCCCAAAAGTGAATTGACCTTGATGAAGGTCGCACTGATCAGAGCCAGAGTTCTGCTTTCCATTCTGCTATTCGTTCCACTGCAGCCTGGCTTAGGTTTTTGTCATCATTGTTTCCCACTATGGGTAATTAAATTTTTCCGTCTCATTTATTCTGGATTTTGACATGAGTTCCTTTTTAAGCCTTTTTTAGATCGTCATCTATATCTAATTTATATTTCTTTTAATCTCTAACAGTGCCTTGCGTACAGCAAATTCTGAATAAATATGATAAATATGTATTGAATGATGAATAAATCTAGACACATTGTGTATCTAGCAGACTTAAAAATATATATGTACACGTACACACAAATAGATGCACAGACATACGACATGAAGGCTGCTTACAGCAGTTTTAGTCTTTATTTTATTCATCTCATGGATTTATATCAGTCATGAAAACAAGATCATAAAACATATTATATATGTTGATTTCCAAAACTGACTTCCAAATGGTTAGGCTTGTGGATACTCAGATTTCTTTGAACTGTTGTGCTAAACAATACTGAGTTTTTCTCTGATATTGACGGCTTGTTTTCTTTTTATAAACTTTAATATCACTTGCTCTAAGAATCTCAAGTCCAACCAAATTCTCTCATAGATATTTGAGCTATTTTGGAGAGCAGAGAAAGGCCCTTCTGCAAAAACTCAGGGAAGGGAAGCCAGGGTTGTTATTGCTGTTCATCCCCAGTGTGCCTGCCTCTCAAGGGAGGCATTACCAGAAAAGCTTTGTGTTTATCTACTTTACTATTATTATTTGTGTGTGTGCATGTGAGGAAGCTTAGCCCTGACCCAACATCTGTGCCAGTCTTCCTCTATTTTTTGTATGTGGGATGCCTCCACAGCATGGCTGATGAGTGGAGTAGTTCTGTGCCTGGGATCCAAACCCATGAACCAGGGCTACCAAAGTGGAGCACGTGGAACTTTAACCACTTGGCTATGGGCCGGCCCTGTCTTTACCTACCTTAACTATTTATTTTAATTTATTTTCAATAGTAACAATTCAAAAACTTTGAAATGCTCTACAGTGCTATTGGAAGGTCACCACTCCAATCAAATGGTCAATATTCTATCATGTGGATAAGTCACTCTTTGGAAGAATTATAAGCACCTTCAAGGTGCATTATGTATTTCAGGTTCATGATTCATCTGCTTTGGAGAAAAGTATTATTTTCTGGCGCATGTTCAAACGCTGTAATTTAAGACATATATAGTAAATTATTATACCACTGCAGCAAACGAAATTAATACAGCTCCAGGAGTTATACCTAGGGAATAGTTAACTCATCTAGTTGAATCTGGTTCATTATTCCTTAACACACTATGAAAAAATTTTAAGGAGAAAGGCATAACTATTTAATTTTTTTGTCAAATACCTATGAAGCATATGAATACTGAGCAGGAATATAAGTTAAAAAATAATGTAAAGGAGCAAGAAAAAAGGATTAAAGTGCTAGATTTCTAAATAGATGTTTATTTGAATATTTTGACCTAGGAGGTATCTCACGGAATGTTATTACAAAACAACTAAGGAAGCAGCTCTGTCTTAAAAAAGAGTCCTTTTCTGCTTCTAGGATTTGAAGATCCACTTTTGCTTCTCCCTCACCTCCTTAACTTAGTTTCCTATCATAGAATCCTTTAGAAGTGTTGGCGTAAATCATTACTGAAAACAGTGATGTCTACAGCAGCCTTCTTGAATCTCTCTCTCACTTATTTTCCCCATGGCCATTTTCATGATCACCCGGGTGATCAGAATCGTCTCATTTGCACCCTTGTCAGATTAATTGCTTTCAGGAGGCCTTTGGGGATGCATAGATAGCTTGTGTTGCCACAATCTTGACCAGAGACGGACTCTATAGGGTATATGGACCAATATGGCTGCCAGAGATATGGCCCAGGCTTTTTGTGAGAGAACTTTGAAGGTTCTGAACTGATACATACAGGATCCTGCAGAACTAGTTATTACAGGCTTCTTAGATACCTAATCTCATTTCTGGGATATCCACACTTAAATTTTCCCAGATTCTGATCTCTCCTTGGGATCTCCTTGATCAGGGTTGACTCAAAGCTGCATTATACCCCACAGGACTCAGCTTCAGACCCAAACCAAGGTCTGAGATTTTTGAAAAGCGGGTAATTGAAGTACATACTTCAGGGCTGATTCTTAGCGGAAAAAAGCCAAGAAAAAGCAGAGAAGGTGGTATCCCTCTCCAGGAGAGGTCCCCCACCCCACCACACTCACAAAGCACACACACACACAAATGTACACACACACGTGTGTGCTCACACCACTGAGAACCATCACTGTGATGAGTTACTGATAGTGTGTTACATCTTCAAGTACTTAGGATTAGAAAAAAACTGAGAACCACTGATCCAAATGTTTTACCCAACTTTACGTATGTGCTGATAGTAATGTAGCTCCAACTGCATGCACATTTATAGTATAACAAGACTTGATGGCATCAGGAAAAACAAGAAAATTAAAAAAATCTATGGGACTCCAGAATAGATATATTTTGTATAAACTAGTCTTAATAATTCACTTAAATAAGATTTTTACTTGTATTTTTATACTGCACAGTTCATAAATTCATTTTACTTTATTATGAAGAAGACATCTCTGGTTTTTTTAAAAGTTATAGTCTTTAAACAGAATTGAAATGTAATTCAGAACCTTGTCTAAGTGTAATTTAAAACTATGAATGTAGAGTTCTTAAATTCCAAAATTTTAATTTATTAAATGTATTGGTTATAGATACATAGTTAGTACATTGATACCCACTTATTCTCGCTTTAATTTTCAAAGAAAGTTTGTGAAATAGGGCTTATACAATAATTGGGAGCAATGCAATATTTTGATATACATTTTCTTGATTTTATTCTTCTTGCATGTGATCTCTTTTCTCTAACTTTAAGGAGTAATGAGGCACTAGGATATTCAGCTAAAGATGGGATTTGCATGCCAAGTGAAAATTTTTATATTTTAAATTTGTCTTTATTGCATGCTTCATAAATCTGTCAGTTGGACTAAAGTCTACCCATATAAATAAATGCTACATGTGAGTGAGTTCATATATTATTATAGATGAAATGTTTTATTTTTGATTTACATGAAATTTTTATAACTGTGACTAAAGTTAATTATGATTAAATTTTGGATAATATATGAAAAATACATTCATTTTAAATTTCAGTTTTGAGGATTTTTTTCATATTTATTTCAGAGTTTATTAATACGGTTCCTAAAATGTACATTTAAAGTTTTGGAATTTAACTCACATATTAACCTTTTTTCTCTGCTAAGAATCAGCCCTGAAGTATGTACTTCAATTACCCTCTTTTCAAAAATCTCAGACCTTGGTTTGAGTCTGAAGCTGAGTCCTGTGTGGTATAATGCAGCTTTGAGTCAACCCTGATCAAGGAGATCCCAAGGAGAGATCAGAATCTGGGAAAATTTAAGTGTGGATATCCCAGAAATGAGATTAGATATCTAAGAAGCCTGTAATAACGGGTCTTGGAGGATCCTGTGTCAGTTCAGAACCTTCAAAGTTCTCTCACAAAAAGCCTGGGCCATATCTCTGGGAATGATTTTGGTCCGTACATACAATAGATTCCAGCTCTGGTCCAACATTTGACTGACTTCAAGATTGTGGCAACACTACCTATCTATGCATCACCCAAAGGCCTCCTGAAAGCAATTAATCTGACAAGGGTGCAAATGAGATGATTCTGATCACCGAGGTGATCAAGAAAACGGCCATGGGGGAAATTAGGGAAGAGAGAGACAGATTCAAGAAGGATGCTCTAGATGTCACTGTTTTCAGAATTTAAGTGGAAGCAGACACTTTAAATAGCATTTTTATTTTTTTGAAGGTATCTTTATGTGAATAAACTTGGATGTACTTAAAAAGATATTTCCTCTTTTCAGTATAGGGCTGGGATTGGAGACATAGTTGGGCAACTCAGAAAGAGGGGTCCAGGCTATCAAGGAAAGTGTAGGATTGAATGTTTGGAATATAGTTATCACGGTTTGTGATCCACAAACTATTATTAGGTTAACTGTAAGTGTTAATAAAACAAGGTAAAATTTAATACTAGAAAGAAGTTAAGAGCCACTTAATAGCAAACTTTTGGCTTACATCAGGAAAATACTTTTTTAAAAAAAAATTTGTAGAGAACTTCATTTTTAACCCAAGTTAGCTCTTCTAAAAATGCACTTTGTTGGTCTCTTTAATTCAGCACCTGAGAATATGTTTCTACTAGTGGAAAGTGTCTTGAAATGTATGTCCTACTTTGCTTAGTGATCTTTATATCTGAAGGATAGTATAGGAGAAGAGTGTGCTGTGTGAGCATGCATGTATATATGTGTGTGTTGGTAAGGTGTTTTTTTACAACTCATAAGTAAGATGCAAATTAAGAAATTGAAAACCTAAAGATGACTCAGTGATAGGATAGGGGAAACTGGGCATGATGCTAGAAAGAAAAAAATGCAGCTTTTCAAAGTTCAAATTTTACCACCAATACAGTAAGATTCAAAAATGCTTTTAGAATACCAACTCTACTTTATTTTCTAATCTATACATTTGCTTCTCCCAAAATAATTTGAAACTCCTTATAAGAAAAGACATATGAAATGAAATGAACAAAATAGGGTTACAAATTGGAAATAAACAATATAAAAAAGGAGAAAACCAGGACACTCAATAGGAAGGTTAACCTGGTTGCCGTGCTATCAAGTGTAACCAAGCTCTGCGTTCCTAAACTGAGATGTAATGAAGATAAGATGTGTTACAGGGCTCGGCGTTTACTGGGGACAGAATGCAACCTATTCCCAGGAGGAATTTTTCCTGGACATAGCCCTGAAATACACTTCTCATGTGTTGTTTTAAAAGTTATGTTCCATGCTGTGATGGACGCTTTCCTCAACAATAGTTCCAATTAAATGTAGAAGCATATCCTCAAAGGTCTTATATGGACCTGTAGTACATGTTGAGGGCAGAGTACGGTGTACATGTAGCGTGTTAGGCAGCACAATAGAAAAACTGTTGAATGTCTAGAAAATATAAAATTGATTTCAGGGT
Organism: Equus przewalskii; assembly: GCF_037783145.1. Classification (NCBI taxonomy): domain Eukaryota; kingdom Metazoa; phylum Chordata; class Mammalia; order Perissodactyla; family Equidae; genus Equus; species Equus przewalskii. The sequence continues at coordinate 55,866,282 of NC_091831.1, read as the reverse complement.
TGGAGATGAAAAGTTCAAGGGAAATGTTCCTCTCTGCTCTAAAAAAATTGAAAAATAGGATGAAGTAAGTCATCTTGCCTTGATTCTTAAGACTAAGAATTTTTCTTTGAAGTACAAATCAGCTTCTATTATCTTTCTTTACCTACTCTGTTTCCCTCTAACTCAGAAAGAAAATAAGGTAAACTTGACCAAGAAAGTGCCAACAAGATTCACTCTATAGTGATTATAAAAATATATTCTGCATCTACTTAAAATTTAGATTTCAGCCTCCCGTTGCGTAAATTTAAGGTAAGGAGCAATTCTACCAGGGGAAAAGGCAGAAAACTGAAAGAGAAAACAAGACAAACGAACCAAGCCAGTTAAAACATTTTAATTATACCCCAAGCCAAAGGAAGTTAAGGAAAATAGTACGAAAGGAGAAATTTTTATGGAAGCATATAATTTTAGATCACGTATGAAATAAGACAATTATAAAATATGTGTACTATACTGGAAAGGGTGGAAAATGAAGGTGTGTTATCATAATTACCAGTTATAAATAAATCACTTGTTCATTATTTCCATTGAAAGAACAAACTGACAACAACATCTATTCAATGTGTGAATGATTCAGTTAATAGTTTCTCATGACTCATTTGTGACACTTTTTTGAGGGAGATAAAAATACTGAAGTGATTGAAATACACTGTGCTGGAGTGACTTGCACATAATTTCTTGCTAACTGGTACACTTATTTCTAAATGACGATTTTTTATTCCCAGAATGAAGTAGCTTAAATGCTAGATGCCTCAGGGTTTGCTTTGGTAGAACCTTACCATTTGGGGATTTCATAACCAGAAACAGGTGAATATTGTGGACACTTTTCATATATTAAAAAATTATATCGGTATTCCTGAGGAGATTGGTGTATTGTCTGGGATACAATGAATCCGGGGAGAAGAGGGAACGTCCTGTAGTGGGTTTCTTTTTATCCTGCCATCCATTATAGTAACAACGTGTAAATATACTCCAGTGGGTAACTTTCTACTACATAATGCTTTGACAAAAACAATTTTAAGAGATATTTTCACATATTTTTTAGCAATTCTCATTAACAAGCTTCTGGATCTTTTGTAAAATACCACACGTACAGTTGTGTAAAGCCAACTCTTTGATTATTCAAGAGATTTGTGAAAGTCCTAAAATTCAGCCACAAGCAAAGAGCTGCTTTTATGAAAAGTGTCAAAGGATCTTTTTAAAAAGGAAAGCCTTGAGCCTTATGTGAATTTTCTCAAGCTCTGGGATATTCAGTTTATTGGAAAAAAGACTTACTTTGGAATCTAGGTTTGGTTGTGAGATCTGGCTGGCACTGAGTTAAATATAACCTTATTTATACTTTTTGGTGAGCTAATAGAGGTATATAATATTGCATAATTGGATAATTCATATTGCCAGATAAATCAATGCAAGCTTTTCTTCGCCTTGTCACTCTTCCTCACTATGAGTGTATATGTGTACACTATGTATCACTCAAAGGATGGGTGAGAAAAGAAAAGAAGACATAGACATGGAGAGGAAGGATAAAATAAGCAGAATAACATATTAATCTTCCTGTGTATTTAAGGCCCTGAAATTAACTGTTCCTTGCTTACTCTTCTACCAAACTCACCTATGATGTGTCCTAATGGAATAGAGAAATTTAATATACTTTTATTTCACATGATTCAAAGGAATGATAAATTATTTACACCATCTTAGAATTATATCATGATAAGTTTACTAATAACCTTTATTTAATTTTTAGCCCATTTCTGTCCTTTTTCTTATTTTATTATCCTTTCTATTTTAGTAAATGTTTCCAAGGCAGGATTTTTTTTGGGAAATGAATTTATAGTAAACTTAATATGGTAAATTCAATAGCAATAATAAAATGTAGCCTGTCAGCTAGTGATCAGTAACTTAAAATGTTTAATTATGCAGATGTTTTAATCCATAAATTGTCACAAGTTCATTTTGGAAGTAAATGGGGTACAAACCGGAAAAGGAATGGTGGAGATCGTGAAAGCCTTATATTTTAGCTGGTGTTACACCTTATGAACCTGGAATTTCCAACCAGCAGATGGAGATCTAATAGTATTTCTCAAAGCCTTTCTGGAGACTGTCCAGCTGTTTGCCATCGCCATTCCATCCTGCTCCTATTGCGCTCAGGAAAGTAAATGTCAGTATTTCATGCTAATCCTAACAGTCTGAGGGGCCCCTGAAATGAAAAGCACATTGATTTTCTTTGTAAACCAACTGGAGTTTCCCAGACTAGATTTTGCTGCCTTTTAATAGGAATTAAGGACAGTCATGAAACTTCAGAAACCTAAAAGCTCTTATAATTTTATAGTCTCTAACAAATTATAGACCCTAAATATGTAACATTTCAAAGATAACATTTGAAGGACTCACATTAAGGATGTTTTAGGTATTTAATATATTTGAAATAATTGCAGTCTAATGAATTCAGTTTTATGGGCTCATTTACTACAATATAGCATGGACCACACTTTAGATAACAAGCTAGAGTGAAAATTTATATGTAATTTATTTTTAAAAAGTAATTATTTGAATATAATATACGTTCCTTATATTGTGGATTCTCATGGCTGCCTTTGCCGTACTGCTCACTCTTTGCAATCCATAAGAGTATTTTAGGAGAAGAACATTAAGACAAAATTCCCTCAGCATTCATTAAAATAGCATTATTCATGATGAACTCTCTTCATGTTAATATCGATATGCTCTGAAATTTTAAAAATATATTCATTTCCCAACAGGGAAGATCAGAAAACTATGCTTTGAACTAGTTACTGAATTTACTTTTTACTGGTTTGGCTCAGCTCAATGCAAGGTATATTCTTGAGGATTTCATAAGAAATTGACTTAAGCACCAAACAAACAATGGAATCCTTTGAGAATAATTATATTCTTACACAGGAAGGTGTTTGTTAAGGGGAAAAAAGCATACTTAAAGAAGTGAAGAGTTCATGATACTGAACAAGGCTGGCCCCACGGCCGAGTGGTTAAGTTAGTGTGCTCCACTTCAGCAGCCCAGGATTCACCAGTTTGCATCCTGGGTGCAGACCTACACACCATTCATCAGGTGTTCATCCAGTGCTGTGGCAGCATCCCCCATAGAAGAACTAGAATGACTTACAACTAGGCTAGACAACTGTGGACTGGGGCTTTGGGCAGGGAAAAAAAGAGGGAGATTGTCAACAGATGTTAGCTCAGGGCCAGTCTTCAAAAATAACAATAATAATAATGATACTGAGCAGCTCACTAGTGCAACTGTGCTTATTGTTGTTTCTGATGAACTGACCACCTTATTAGTGTTTTTTCACTTTCTTTAAGAAATCTTTAAGAATTCTTTAAGAATCATGTGATAATAGTAGCGTAAAACACAAAAGACTCTCTATGTATAACCTAATTTCCATTCACTTTCATATCAGTCATGTCATATTCAGTAAGTGGTGAAAATTTAAGTTGTTCAGGTGAATACACCTCTTCCACATTTTTTCACATATTCCTGAGGTCAGAGCTGCAATATAGGCTTTTTGACACACACACATTGGATTTGCATGGGACATGTTAAAAACAAAACAAAATAAAAACTTCTGGCAATCCATTATATTTATTTATTTATTACTTATTATTTATTTTAAAAAATTGCATATGTCCTGTGTTTATCATGGAGTGGGTAAATTGATTATTTTTGATTTGAGCATTCAATTTAGAAGATTGTGAGAGGGGAAAATTTTAAAAAATCATATTTTACATTTATATATGGAAAGAAACAGAGTAGCTAGCTATTTGAGGAAAACACCAGACTCAGAAACTATTAAGAGTCCTATATTTCCCAAAGCTAATACCCATAGACATCTAAAACAGCTCCAATCTCTAATTAAGACTGGGGAGTGGAGCCTGTGGGACAGGTGTGACTGGCAAGCTTTAGAATCCACTGTCTCTAATGGCATTTATTCTGAGACCCTTTCTGACTTTCTTCCAGCAAAATATCATTCTGACCCCTTCAATCCCACAGCCTCATGCACATGCTTCATTTTTAGCAACATCACATTGAATAACAATTATTCATTCACTTTTAAGTATTCGATCAGTTCATTGCCTCAGTCCTTGACATATTGTAGTAAAAGCTGAAGAAATGAATAAATACTTACTTAGTTGAATTGAATTAAAAACACCAAAGTATTGTGGATATATTATAAAAGACAATGGCTATGCAAAAGAAAAGGCACACAGAATAAATACCTGTGAATGAAAATTTGTAACTAGCAAGTGAACACAGAGATAGCTGCAATTCACTAATAAAATGACGAGCAAAGTTTGATACAAAGAGAACATTTTCAACCTTATTTGACTGTATTTTTTTAAAATGACATCTTTATTGACAATTGTCTGTACTTCTAAGGCAGAAATAATTCTGCACACTTTGTTAAATTTTGATAAGTTCATAAAATATTTTGCTGTAGTGAAAAATAACATTGAGTAAATGGGAGTTCTAGTGGTGGGTCTATTTTCTATTACTAAAGTGATTTGATCGTTGCCTTTAATCATATTCTATTTTAGTTTCTTTATTTGTAAAGTGCTGCAATCAAAAGGTTGTCGGTTTTTTTTTTCTGAGGAAGATTCGCCCTGAGCTAACATCTGCCACCAATCTTCCTCTTTTTGCTTAAGGAAGATTCACCCTGAACTAACATCTGTGCCAGTCTTCTTCTATTTTGTATGCCACAGCATGGTTGCTGACAAGTGGTGTAGGTCTGCACCTGGGAACCGAACCTGAGCTACCAAAGTGGAATGCTGAACTTAACCACTAAGACACAGGGCTGCCCCCATAAAGGATTTTTGTTGTTACTCTTTGAAATAAAAATTCTGATTAGTATTCACCAATATTAACATAAAGACTGAAAAAGTTTAAAAAAGAAAAAGTCAATAAATCTATAGGCCATTTTTTCACCTGATGTCAAAGAGTAATTTGGCTGAGGATGTTACAATTATTAACTTCTAAAAAATTGATTTAATTTACATAATTCTTTTAAATTGATAGGGTTCTCTGAATCAATCCTCAAAACGTTTTATTAATATTTTACTGAAACCAACATAACATTTTCCACAAAGGATTGATGTGATTTAACCCCCACCCCAAAGAAAGATACAAAACAATGAATAAGTAAGAATATAAAGAGAAATTGAGTTGAGAAAAAGGTGGGGAATATTTATGCTCATATAGAAAGGCCAAAAGATTTGCTGTGGCCAAACTGAAATTTGGCTCTGAACTTTTAGGCAATCAAGACAAAAACTGAGCTTGATATTCCTCTGCCAGACAAGCATGGATCTAACAAATGCTATTGGAATAATAGATGTCCATAAATGAAAATATAATTTTCTTTCTTCACTTCTGTCTCTTCTTTATTTTTCCCATCTGAATACTGCTAGTCTTACATTCTATCTCAGTTCTCAGTTTTGCCCAGGGTTATCTGAAACACTTCTACTAACTTTGATTTCATCTTCTGATTGCTGTGTGCACTTGCAGTTATCCACTTTAGCTTGGAATTTTTTCTGCTTAATATAGATGTCTGTAAAAGATAGATGCCTTTTATAGTTGCCTGTCTTTTATAGAGGTCTTTTCTCTTTGCTAAGACTGTAAATTGTTTGAAAGCAGGGACTATATTATGTACTCTTGTTATCTCTCAAAGTTTCTTACTTTCCTCCAGATGTGTATTAAGTACATAATAAACACATCCATTATGTTGATAAAATGCTTTCAGTTATTTTAGCCTTATGTGAATAGACTAAGTCGAAGAGTTTGGCTTACGAAGTGGACTTTAAATGGGCAGTTTAGTAGGGGGCAGTTTTGTCAATATATCCATCATCTGGATTTGAGTTCTTGCTCCACAAATTAGTAGCTGTATGGACGTGTTTATTATGTACCTAATACCCATCTAGTGGAAAGTAAGAAACTTTGAGAGAGAAAAAGAGTATATAATATAGTCCCTGTTTGCAAGGAAATTATGGCCTTAGCAAAGAGCAAAGACATCCATATTAAGCAGAAAAACTTCCAAGCAAAAGGGAGTAACTGCAAGTGCACACAGCAATCAGGGTTATTATTAATCCTATTAACCATATCAATGAGGATTAAATGAATTAATACATGTAAAATGTTTTAAAAAGTAAACATTTACTAAGTGTTGGTTATTATCACTTTGTCTTAAAGTGATTAGTATTGTCATTCTTTCAGGAAATAATTAAATAGAGATTCCTTTTGGTGGCAATAATAGAGCATGACCAATTGTCTGAGGTCCCTCCTCAGAAAGCAAAAGTATGTGACAGTAAAACCGTCATCATTATAGAGAATAATAATTATATTCTCAGTTGCAGGAATGCATGCACTTATCTGAAAACCATATCAGGTTATTAAGTCAAAAAGAAGGGACCCCAAACTACATTTCTGTTTTTTATATTACATAAAGTGTTTAACTCTGAGAAGACTCTTCTCCAATCCCTTTCCGGCAGTACCAAGGTGTCATACCGAGCTCACACACTTTTATCCTATAACTGGAATCAAAGGCAAAGAAAAAGTCAATATGGGCTACTACCCCAGCCTTAGGTTATTATTCCACAAAATGAAGTAGGACAAGGGTTCATTTTGAAATAGCCATGTGTAAAATCCAATGTTGGTTCACAAACTCCGGTTTGAAGTTTGTTAAAGAGGAAGCTGGCAAGGAGTTTTGAAAAATGTCCATTCACTGAACTTAAGATTGCATCAAATCCAAAGGGGAAAAATGTTGAATTCACAAAGATCTCAAGTTTTTCTCCAGATAGCCTAAAGTTCAGAGGTGTTCGGTGGCTTTCCCTGGACCTTTCTGTTACAAGCATAGTTGCACTAGAGCTGGATGGGCCTCTAGGCTCTTATCTCAAGGCAGTAATTTCCTTATTTTACAAATGAATATAAAATAAGACCATTGATAATGAATGTTACAATTGTCTAGTTCAAGAACTGCTAGAGAGGACTTTACAAACTGTATTTCCAGCTCCCCCTGTGGTGGACAGGCTGCTTGGATAATTGCCTCATAGTAGAGCGGAAGGACAGGGGCGATCCATTCTTTCACCACATTTTCATTAGACTGTTTAGGCATTATATTTATGGATCTGTAATTTAAAGCAAATATATCATCGACGTAAAACAGTAAGAACGGATGGAGTGTGTTTAAAGTATAATTCGTTTCTCAACATCAGAATTTGACTTGGTCAATGTGAATTAACGTAATTACTCATAATATTGAAGCAGCAATTCAGAGTTTATAGTTTTGGGCTGTTTCAAAGTGCATCTTGAAATGAGCATTTGGTGTTTAGTTTGCATCTTTTATTCTGACTTTTCAATTTCTCTCTGGGAAATAATAGTGATAGCTCTTGAACTAATTTTTATTCTAAATATTCTCTCTTTTGTTGGAATTAATTTTTTTCTATTTAATATGTATCATTATCAAAACTATCTGCATGCTTTTATGTCCCTAATGTCCATATTGGCCTTTACTGATGACATTTGATGGCATAAATGTTATTGTAAATTTTAATTCTTAGTCTTAGTTTTAAAAATTACTTACAGATTATCTAATGATAATAAATCACATTTCCTTCACTTACCTCTTGGTCTGTGTTACTTTTTGTCCTCTTCATTGTCTTTCACCACATCTTCAACCCAGTAACAGGAGCATCTTTGTTGTCCAAAGTCACAATCACTCTAGATATTTCAGATAAAATTTCTGTATGGTGGTAGTGGTGTCAGAATGAACAGATGTTATGATATTAGATCCAGGATGCCAGAGCTTCTTTCTTTGCTGGATTTAATAATTATTTTAAATTCATAACATAGTTTTATCACAGTTATGGTAGTGGTAGTTTTTAGTAGAAATGTGACTTACAGAGTATTTTACTGGCTCTTGAATCCCACGTGTATTATAAAAGAAAAGCGTGTTTTAGATAGTTGCTACATATTCAGATAGTGTGACGAGGTAAAATGCTACTGTAATTTCCCAATTACATTACCTTGAGCTTGTGCAAGTTCAGAGAGAAACAGAAGAGACTGTTAGCCCAAGGGTTTGATAAAAAGTTCCTGGAGACACTAGTGGATTCAAGAGACTATTTAAGAATCATTTGTTAATAGCTGACACTGAGAAAGATTTATTTGAAGACGTGACTTTAAAAAGAAACTTAAAAACTTTTATTTGGCTACCTGAACATAATGATGGAAACATTTGCATTCCTTAACAAGGAAAATTCTTTTTATTTTTTGTTTAAACTATATATTACGTTCTGAGTAATAGGACAAGCAGTCTCCATTGTTATAAAGGTTATCTTCTTGCCTCCTTTATGTAGTGTGCTCCCAGATCCCTATCATTTGTGTAAGTAATGCTGCTCCTATAAAAAATATTCCCACATAAAATCATTCACGGAAAATATTCTGCAACCCAAGCCATGTCATTGCCAGTTAGCATTTTGTAACTGTAGATTATCAGCGTTTTTCTTCACATTGTCCTTTGCACTTGGTTATTTAATGACTGTTCATCTATACGGTTTTTGCTTCAGTTGACAACCTTCCCTCAACTTTTGGCCAGTTAAAAATTATACTGTGGATATCTACTTACCATATTCTTGTTACAATTTTATAATATAGTTAGGAAAGTTGGAAATTAAAATACAACATGGATATTTGGGAGTATTTATCTTTGAAAGCTTTTTCTTTCAAATTTAACTCTTTTTAGGAAACAATGTATAAAACTTCAAGAAAATAGTGCATATTTCTGTGCATTAAGTTGCTAACAGGCTGTTGAAGGAAATTCTGCATTTTTCAACTCCAAACACAACATTTCAGTTGTTTAAATAGGTGAGCAATAGACAGGAAGGGAGACATGGGGAGAGGGTGGTTAGGAAGAGGAAATGGGAGATTATTGAAAGCTGGAAAAGATAGGTTGAAAGTAAGGATTTTAGACACAAATATTTAAATTGCAAATATATGATAAAGATTGCAGACACTGTCTCCCCTAGCAGGTTTTCACTCCCTCCCCCCTCTCCCCCCGTACATCTCGGGACTGGCAGAATAAAAATGAAGCAAATAGCCCAGCATCTTCTTTTGTTCTTGTTAAAGATCCTTTGGGTTTAATTTCAAATATGAGAAATCTCAAAATTCTTAGTTTATTTGGCTTTTACTGTGGGAAGTCCTCGGATGCACAGGGCTACGGTTCCAAGGTGGCTGCTCTATTTATAGTCATTCACTTCAGATGAACTTAAATGTTTAAGAAAGAAAGTGGTTTGCTTCAGGAAATCAAGAACATACATTTGTGAGGCTTCCTGAAGCCTCAAAATTTCCAAAAATCATTTCTCAATTAGAAAATGTCTGGAAACAGGTATAAAATGGTTTTATACCCAAATTAAAAGATGTTTGAGTCTTTTCAAGGACAACTAATGAGAAAAAAAATTGCAAATTGCCATTTTGGTTTATATAATAAATAAAATGTGGCATCTGATTTCAGACGCACAAATAATAGATTTATAATTAACTCTATAAATTTGCCAACTGTGCAAAGCAAAATCTCCGTGTAGAGGATTAAGAATACTTTGACAACAATACACTGCAAAGAAATTAGAAATTGGAAAAATAAAGATTAAAATTAGAAGAAAATGACAAAATTTTTGAATAGCAAATAATTTATGCAAAATATGTTACAAAATCTGGGATGCTAACTGGTTGCTACAAGTACTGTGACATTTAGTTTCGTTTAAATCAGTAAGAGTTTGCTTCTTCCAAAATTTTGGTGTTTTTCTTTCTGACTATATATTTTCAACAAAAATTTGCTCTACGTTTTTGAAGTTCGTTCTTCTTGAAGCTGCTTTAAATTTGCCATGATAAACCTGCATAAAATCAGACTTTTGTAGATATAATTTCTTTTGAAGAAATAAAAAATGAGAAGTTTGACATTGATTTTTACAAATTCTTTTCTTCATTGCTTTCGATTGTGTTCGACCCCTCTTAGATTGACATACTCAACCTATTTTTGATGTCATGAATATGAAATGACAACATAAACAAGCGCTTCTCCTAGTGCAACAGCAATTGAAACTTGTAGTTTTATATTAAAAATACACATAGAAGAATGTGTGAATACCATAGATAAAATAACAATATTGTCAAACAATAACCTGTGTCAAGCACAACAGAAACAAGTTGATTATTTCAGCCTCTGAAAAGTCAGATTTTCATAATTTGATTTGAATTAATTTTATAATACAATTTCAGAATAATATATGATCTGGGTGGTTTCAAATTACTCTGGGTTATTTTTCAGATAATTTGGAGGTGAATCTTGGTACGGATGGCAATATAAACAATTTAGAACATAGTAAGGATGTTTACAGTCTGCTTGAGTGATACAGTTCTCCACCATGGCTCACATGTGTATTGAATGAGCTGTAGCTGTTTAGAGTTCTCCCTAGGAGAGAATCGATGTAACATACAAAGCAAAAAAATTCATATATTTCCTTTGAGATGTTCCCAAAATATAGCCTCACAGTTCTAAATGAGAAGTTGTCTTAAAAACCAGGCATATTTTGCAGTGACTGATGGTTATTTTTAAGTAAACCACTTTGGGTTAATTAGGAGAAAAATTGCTACTGTACAATATTATGCTCTATGCTCCCATCCTGGCCTGAAAATAATGAGATGTAACAAGTTTTCCTTTGTTACTGGCAGCTGCACCTTTTAAGTGTATCAAAGTCTGTTGCTGTGGTTACGGCCTTTGTTTCCAGTGATGTTTTGTCCATGCTTCCCCCCACCCCTTAACAATGGGTTACTCAAAAGAATGAAATAATGAGTCATTCATTCAGAAATATGTTGTTAAAATATCCCTCTTTATCATTACATTTCACTGCTTAGAAACTAGGCTGTAATTCAAGGCAACAGTTAAGTCTGAGAAGTGTTAAAAAATCTTTGATTTCTTTTCATTTATAAGAAAAACCTGTCTACGTAATTGAAGAACTTCTTACAAGTCTCAACAATTAAACCCTTTTTGGTTAATGTATTATTTCTGGAACAAGTAGATAAAATTCTACGCAGTAAGCATGATAAAAATCGTGCATGTTTCGCACAGCACAGAATTTTAGAATCAAGGTTTCTGGGCACAAAAGCAGTAACAAAACAGTCCCTACAAAACTGAGTAACTCTGAATAACACAAGAAATAATTTTTGTTAATTTAAAATTTTAGAAACTGAAATGTGTAGTTTGTAAAGTAAAATGTAATTAAATTATGGTACTGTACATACCAGTTGTTTCTATAATTGAAACTTCACAATATGAAAAATACATTAGCTCTGTACAGTTTTTACAGGTAGGTAGGATGAGTTTTGAAAAAAAAAGATTCTTTTTCTTTTTGCAGGGTCATACTCTGTTTAAGTCAAAAAAATACTGCACAACTTAGCTAATTACAAAGTGTAGACTTGAAACAATTCATGTCTTCTTTATTTCATGAACCAATCTTGGATTTTGTTTATTTTAACAGGGGATTTGTTTTGTTTTGCTTTTAGAGTCCACAATGAACAAATCTTCCTCATTTTGTCCTTGAGGTTACAAAGTTTGGTGGCAACCTTGGCTACCAATTAGCCCAGTTAAGCCAGCTGCTGTTTATGGTCACTGATTCGGCCAGCTGTTGTGATTGTGCTCAGGTCCAGCTCAGTCTCTAGGTGTGTTTCCATCGTATCTTCCTGTGCATTCGTTTCAAAGGACTTATGAGAGAGAAGTTCATGATGCACCCCACAGTAACTTATTGTGGGCTGGTCGTATGCCAGAAAGGTTGACACATTCATTGATAAAGGTATCTGGGAAAAAATGACATGAGAAAAGTCAGTTATAAAAAGACAGACAATTTGGGGAGTAAGATTTGGAGACTGTGAATTGCTGACCTGACTAACCTCTATGGTTACATTTGTAGCTCAAGTGTCGCCACATTATCCCACTAATGTCCTTCATTCCCAGTAGTAAGCACAATGCAAACATTTGAAAGCCCAGGATGAAACTGCTCAATTCTTATCTAGAACCTTCGGATAAATAGTAGCCCAAGTAGTTCTGAAAGTGCTAAAGGCTTTATTCCAAGAGTCAGAAAAATGCTTTCCTCACTGGGATAGAATTGTGGTTTTAGAAGGAAGAAAGCTATTATTCGGTTATGTATGGTATTGGAATACAATACAACAGTGGTTCTCAAACTTTATCATGCATAAAAATCACCTCCCCCTTCTTCAACTCCACTCCCAGCCCCATCACACTCTGAGAACCACTGCAGAAGACAATTATCTAGGCAAGTCCTTCTGGCTCTTCTTATCCCATCACTTCTTAATATTTATTTCACTATGAGGATTCTTCGAAACATTAATGTCTGTAATTTGGTCCATATATCTAAAATTTAGGGTTTAGACAATGCCCAGAAGAATCGCTGGCTCCTATGAAGGTCTGAAAAGCATCAAAGGATGATACTGGTTTGAAGGAACCGGTGATATATACGATGAAGGAATTCTCTTGCTAATTGCAGCTTAATGAAAGAAAGCAATTTCTAAATATATGAGGAAAAGAGCAAGAGTGACCATTGTGAGCAGAAGGGAAACATGCATCTTACAAAGGATAGTCTGAAATGTAATCAGATGTCAAAGTCTAAAGATTATTTCCATTTTTTTTCAATAAGATAAAAACTTGTCCTAAAAAGTAGGCTCTGTTTAACATACTAACCACTAATTCATGTTGCTGAATTGCCTTGCATAAAACTTCTACCATTCTTGTTTGGTGAATGGATAAAATATATTTCTATTTGAGCACATCGGATTAAATTCCTTTCTGATCTTAGCTGAGATTAGAGCCCAAAGCTACGAACAATGGAATGTCTAGGTTTTATTCTTTTATTCACCCCTCCTTTACTTTCTCCATCTTTTCTCCATGCCTAAGAACCCTCTTGGCGTCTTTTCTTTCCATTCCTACCCTTCTAGTTATATTGATTTCTCCTTCAATAAAAATTAGTTGAGCAAATATCTTCTCGTTTTCTCTTAAATAAAAGTATTCACTTCTTTTGAGATTGTTTTTCATATGAACATTTTAATGTATCAAATGTGTAGGGTTTAGTCCTCAGAGACAGAAATGTAATCTAGTTCATCAAATTAAATTCCCAAGTAACTCTTCCTATTTATGTGGATTTTTATTCTTTTTATCTGAAGCATGCAGTTATCTGATGTCTGAATAAAAGACATCATATACTTTAAAAAATGGTCATAGTGACTGAAAAATCATAAAGGAAATAATAGGATGTCTCCAGAGATGCTCATTTAAAATAAGTAAGGATTCTTGTTGTTACAGATGAAATGGCTTAGATAACTAAAATATATTATTATGCAAAAGTAAGTGTGCAGCATGAATAGGTTTGAGTTCTGGGACAGAATGAAAATAGAGTTGTTATTAGGTACATGAGTTGTACATTAGCCTTTGGGAAATCAATGCTCTATAATGTGTTATGGGTCATATATCTGTAGGATTTCATATACTTCTCATTTGTCATGGAAACGTATGCTTTATATATGCTATATCATTCTCGGCTTACTTGGAATTAACTCTACAGTGAATAATTTATAATTTCTATAGTGACAATTTATGAAAAATAATAAAACATGACACATTTATTCGGGGGTGGGGGGTGGGTGTGTATACACAATTTTCTGCTTGGTTTATTATCTAGAGGCTGCTGGTACCCAGAGTGGAAGTCCTAATTGAACCATATCAGTTAGGTAGTTAGCTCTCTTTATTTATTAAAAAATTCCATGTATTTTCTTTGGAGAGTTTCTTATTTTTGGATATGTCTCATTTTAAAACACCTAACTCCATGGTTATACTTTTTAAATGTCAAGTCATATTTTTCACATTTGAATGTTTCTGAAATTGGGATGCTACTTTTAATCAATGTGGATGTATTTCTTTCCCTGCAATTGAAAATGATTCTTAAAGTTGATGACATCTTAATATCAAGAAAATAACATAGTAAGATGTATCAGTAAGCAGAATTGAACAGCTAACCATATCTGAATACAGCATCACAGTAGTTTTTCCTATGTTGACTTAAATGATTTTGAAAATCTAAGAATTAGCATTGAATATTTTCACATGTGTATTTATAGTAATACACACATATACTGACATATATATATTTATACAATATATAAGTATATACAAAAATACACATATAGGTATGATCTTATAGCCAATTACTTATGATTTCAACATCATTTAAATCAGGTATAGAAAATACAAATTTTGTGATGCGTTGATTTTGGACAACTGTTACATATTTGTTATCTACATAAGACATGTTAGGTAGATATACTATATCTATATGCACAGATATAATATATTACGTATATATGTGTGTGTCTATATAGATATATGGTGGGTAGCGATGAAGAGGCTTTCCGCTACCATCAAACAAACACTGTGAGGCTCAGATACGATCCATGTGAATCCCTTCTTGTCCCCAAGTCCATGAAGCAGCCTCTTCTCCTTCCTCACATAATCATCTAGTGACCCTGTGCTTTTTTGTCTTCTCTTCTCTTTCCCGTCTGACCTTCGTGTTCTTTATTCACTCTCTCTGTCTTTGTCCCTGTCCCTTTCTCCATTTTTACCTGATTTATAGTAATATGCTGAAGCAGGAGAGGCACACAGCCATGCTCTCTCCTATGGATAGAATGTTCAACAGGACAGTCCCAGTTTATTCTTAGAGTCCCATTTTGGACAATAAATCTCTTAGTTAACCTACCTGAAGATGGCCCAAATATGTTGTTTTATAAAACGAAAACGAACAGCAACTGTAAGAGTCTAACTAGCTACTCAGAATGGTTCCAGAAAGGGCAGTGGGGGATTTAAAACTAATCAGGCTCTGCTTCTCAGGCCTTTTGTTAGACGGCTCTATTTAAAGTGTCCATGGAATCTTTTCGTCACAGCTTTCTGAGAGAGAACAGTTTCGTTCGGTGTATTTTAACATGATAACCTCCTATTTATAGTCACTTATGATTTCCTTCAATCCTTTAGGTCAGTGTTTTCCAGATGAAGTAGTTGTTCTTAAGGCATAACTCATAGAGATCCAGGGATATGAAGACTTACTCCCCAGAAAGCAATATCTTCTAGAGTCTGAGCTAAGAAATCATTGTATGGTATTCTAATGATGAGAGGTAGTAGCCGACCCGTTATTTAGGAAATTCCCCTGAGGAAAAATTATGACTCTACTACACTAGTTACTGTCTTTTTATAAGGCCAAATGTTATCTAGCAAGTATTCTGCCTCTCTAGGTTGTTTACAGGATGATACTTTAGGGTTTTTGTAGCTCTTGTTTTTCAATAATCTGTATATAGTGAAAGAAACAGTCTTGCCTCATGCAGGAATTCATTATTTGAGATGTAGCCCTATTGCCATCAAGACATATCTTTCTCCATGTTATGTTGTAATTCAGTCCTAATATCTTACTTTTGTTTTTCATCTACTAAACTCAATGAATTTTCAATTGAGTTTATTTCTTTCTATTAATATATAAAGTAAGAAACAAGCATTATAATATTTTTCAAACTAATACCATTTCTCTAATGTCTCTAAATTTGTCTCGAACTGAGTTTATCATCTCTGGATCCAAACTGGTTCTTCTTCCCGTGGTCCCTGTTTTGTTATGGGGAACACTTACCAAGTTAAGTCAGCTTTGCCTTAAGTCAACCTCCTCGCTGTCCCTTGCTCCAAATGTCTCTTTATTTGCCAGTTATTTATTGACATCAATGACATGTGTCCTTCGCATGTACCCGATTCTTTCATCTCCGTTGCCACTATCTTGGCTCAAAATATCACCTTGTTTACCTTAGTGATTGCATGACTGGTCTCCCTAACCAGTAGAGTGGCAAATAAAAGTGGACATTTGTAAGTTCATTTCTGGAGAAGATTAACTATATTTTTATCTAACTAAATGTACTCAACATGTAGAAAATAGTGAATGCTTTTTTCTTTTGTTTTCTTTTTTTTTTTTGTCATGTCTGAAGCATTGCTCTGTCTTTGGAAAGAAGTGGGATTTGAAATATACTTTATTCTGGGAAATTGGCTTCCTTAAATACATTATTTTGTATGTACATACAGATATATGTGAGTATACATACATATATACTTGTATATATGTATATACACGTATGTATGTGTGTATATATCACACCACTGCCTGTAAAGTTCTCAATTTACTTAAAGAATTGTTTTAAGTTTTTAGAACTGCACTTGCTAAAAACTTTATTCTTGTGCATCTTGATGCCTCTACTTTCTGTTTCTGTTATATACGCTGATTTTAAAGCCTAGACTTGGTTTGCTAGGGTTTTTGCAATTTGATGCATTTTGGGGATTGGTTAGCAACATTTGTTTCAGTCCTACCAAACATGAGCTTTGTTTACAGGCTGGTAGTTTTACCTATCATCAAAATAGGAAGCTGCCTCTTTGGTATTATTTGAGTAGTATTAAGAATCTCTGGATGGAAAATAGCTTTCCTACTGGCTTGAGTCCCATCTTGAAAATTGTATTACTAATCACTATTTTGGTTTCCAAGTATTGAGACAGTTGAGAAAACGTAAGTGTTACATGAGGAGAAGTAGAGTAAGCAGTTATCACACTGCAGCTTGATTCTCTGCAGAGTTTCAAAGTCTGCCTACCTGTTACCATAGGTCCTATGTTAATTTCTTGAGGATTCCTGCAGTGGTTTCTCTGCCTAGCCACCTGAGCAGCTGTGGGCATTTGTTTCATCTCTCGGTCAACACCTGCCTGGACATGTCTCTAATATCACCCTCATTATCATCACTATCATTCACTGAGCATTTACTGTGTGCTAGGTACTATGCTACATGCCCGACTTAGGTTATCTTATTTAAACCTCCCAAGGCTACTGTAAAATAAATATAATTATCCCTATTTTACAGTTGAGCAAACTGAGACTTAGATAGTTTAAGTAATTAGTCTAAAATCCCTTACCTGGTGAGTTGCAGAAGTGGTTGCCAGGCTTATTAACTACTATGATTTACTGCCAATTTTTCACTTTATCTAATTCATACTGGATTTGGAGCCTACAATATGTGTCTGATACTATTTAAACACCAATTCTCAACATTTGGATCTTATTTCCAGAAGGGCGAACACTGTGATATCCTATGCTACCCTCTACCTTTATGACCTGCTTTGCACATTGGGTCCTCAGGAAAGAAACATATAGTTTATCAGGAATTCATGATGTGGGTAGATGGTGACAGCTCAAAATCAGAGCTCTCTGCTGCTTACTAAACTCATATTGGCCAATAAAAACTGGAAGGAGAAGAGTCTAATCTGAAGAACATTCTGGATTGGGACAGAAACCTTACATATATTACCGGGTACAAATCTGTGTTAAGATTGTTTAGAGAGAACATTAGGGAGTTTAAAGATAAATTTCTATGTTGACTTGGAAATTGGTAGAAATATTTCCAATTAAGTATGTTGGCTTTTCTTTTTAACAAAAGATGCAAAAAGTTAGAAACCTCGATCAATCTGTAGGTTATTTTGTTTTGTATTAAAGAATACTTGTTTTGATTTCTTTCTGTATGTAAAAAAGTTATAGGTAGGTGCTGAGGGAAAGCAGGACTGGTCTAGTGGAGAAACAAATATGAAGAAGACATAATTTCTGTGCTCTGGCAAAATCATAGGCTAGTGAGGGAGCTAGACATGTAATGCAACAAAGTGAATGAAGGCATGAATGGGGTCAGCTGGGAGCCAAGCTACTGAGTATGTGTATAGGGTGATACATACATACATATATATATATGTATGTATGTATCGACCAATATATATACTATACAATATATATCAACCAATCAGAATACAGTGTGTATATACATATGTACACACGTGTTTGTTTGTGTATACATGTATGTATACATAAACTATTCTCTGATTGGCTGATTCTACTAACTATATCATTCATCTTTTGTGCATGCAAAACAAACTAGCCATCTTTCTTGCTTGTAAATAATGTTATTCTCCAGATTTATCAGTAAGAGTCATTATTGCTGAGAAATGATTCAATATTTACTTTTGTAGACTCTCCCACAGAGATAATATATTTTACTTTGAAACTGATTTACTTGTTTGAAGAGCAATCTATCTCTTGGAACTCTCTAGCATTCTAATGGTTAATTCATGAGAGTACAACACACTGTTGGATCATTAATTTTACTTATCTTGATTCTACTAGTAATTTATTTACAAAAATAGTTTCAGAAAGTACTTAATTAAGATCCTGAATTTACGTTATACTACTTTTAAACATAAAAAACAAACTTTTTGGGGCCGGCCTGGTGGCGCAGCAGTTAAGTTTGCATGTTCCACTTCTCGGCAGCCCAGGGTTCGCCGATTTGAATCCTGGGTGTGGACATGGCACCGCTTGGCAAAAGCCATGCTGTGGTAGGCATCCCACATGTAGAGGAAGATGGGCATGGATGTTAGCTCAGGGTCAGTCTTCCTCAGCAAAAAGAGGAGGATTGGCAGTAGTTAGCTCAGGGCTAATCTTCCTCAAAAACAAAAGCAAAACTTTTTATACTTTAATTTTTGAAAATTATTTGTTTATTTGCTTGAGGAAGATTGTCACTGAGCTAACATCTGGGCCAATCTTCCTCTATTTTTTGTATGTGGGATGCTGCCACAGCATGGCTTGATGAGTGGCATGTATGTCTCCAAACCCATGAACCCCAGGTCACTGAAGCAGAGCACACGAACTTACCCACTATGCCACCGGGCTGGCCCCTAAACTTTTTTATACTTTTAAGTTTTTAGATGTAATCCAGGCCTTAATACTTAATTTTGGTATTTTCTTAAAGAGCTGAGTTGCTACAAAAGTAACAATTGATACTTTGAGATCACAAGTACAGGATAAGGAGGCAGGAACTCAATGTGCTGTTGAAAATTTACAAGTGTCTGTTATTTGAGAGTAATGTGAAAGAAAGCATTGTTTGCAGGAGGATAGTAATTCTTCTAGTGCCTTTTGTGTGAAAAGTATCTTACAGTGAACTACTTCAAAGTGAAATCATAAAGTGAAAAAAAAATTGAGCTCTGTTTGAAAGGTCATAGTTCTCCTTGCACCAAAGTGTATCTGGAGTAAAAAAAATATCTTGGATTTTAGTAGGTTTATGTGTGTCTTGCAAATTTGTAATCTCAGTAGTGGCCCCACTTCATCTATGTAACAGGGAGAGTCATAAAAGCTGGTCCCTTTGTCTTTGCAATTTTTAAAAACTGTATCCTAAATATTTAAATAATATTGCCACTTGTGAATGTATTTTGTTCTTTACAAAACAGTTTGTTTCTATTTCAGTTTTGCAACAAGAAATAAATAGGGGTTGGCTATATACATTGTTTTCATAAATTCACATGCTACTGTCTACAAAACCAAATAGAAATATTCTTTCATGAATTCATTCATTTCAACAGTCATTTGCTGAAGGCCTTTTCTTGGCCTGGTGCTGTGCTGGGTGCTGAAGATCCACCAATTCCTTGTCCTCAAGGATTCTGGACAGACTGTAAACCATTCTCACACACACTTAGCAAATGGAAGAGAGAGAACTTCATGTGGGAAGAGTGTCTCTTTTCTCCCCAGTTGTCATCTCCATTCACTCCCTCATTCATTCGCTCTTGTTCTTGCTCTCTCTCTTCCTTGAATTATCAAGGTAGTTTGATCAATACTACTTTCATGGTGCGTATATTTTGAAATTCTGTCTTCTATGGTCTTTATTTGTGCATACATTATATCTTATATTAGACCATAACCTTCTTGAGCGGAAAAATCTATGAACAACCACATTTCTCTATGCCTTATATTGGTTCACAAGATCTCTTAAACATACGAAGCAGCAAATATGTATTTACTGAATGAATGAAAACATGAATGAATGAAGTGGTAGAGTAAGGGGTACTTAGTATAGTCTGAGAAGAAATTAAAAACCTTCAACCCAGGATGACTGGGTTTCATGGGAACTATATGACTGAGATCATCTGTTAAAGTCTAATGATGTCACAACCAGGCCATTATGATTCCAAGATAGAGGTAGAGGGCTACAACGAATTTTCAAAAATCCACACTAATGAAGAGGCACATAGCACTGCATTATAGTGTTTAAGATCCTTCTTTATTTTTTGTTTTAATTATTTAAAAAAATTTTTGTTACTAGTTTTTGTTTTAAATTTGTAATATATTTTGTTAAAGAAAATATTTGTTATAAATTTGAAACATACAAAACTTTAAAAAAGATATTAAAAATAAAATAATTATTCTTAATTTGGTGATTGTCCTCCTGTAAATTTCAGAATGTTATGTCTGTGCTTTGTCCTGTAATACCTTCCACACCTGCATTTTTCAAATCCTTTAGTGCTACCTGGAAGCAGAGCCCATGATCTCCAAGAGTTGGGCTCACCGGCCAAATTAGCTCTCCCAGCAATGGACGCTGCCCTGGATACTTCTGTGTTCACCTCTGTTTTATTTTTGTAGTGCCAATGAAAAGTGATGTTTCTCTTTTACTGAGGCAAAGCAAAATGCCCCAAACTGTTTTCATTTACATGCAAATCTTGCTGCACAGCCCCATGCCCGCTAAATTGGCACTGTTGCCAGGTAAAGTGATGGGACCCAAATTGAGACTATGGCTCAAAGGTCCCACTAATCTTGATGCTATGTTTCCAAATCTGTTTCTTCAAACTGCTGTGCAATGAGGTGCAGTCGCTAATCAGCTTGAAAACAATCTCATTTTTCTTTTTCCTGGACATTGTAGTTAAAATAATCCACTTAAGTATCTTATAATGGTGATACAGCAGTTGATATTTTTAATCTAGGTTTGTGTAAAAGCTGTGAGAGTGAAAATCACCAATTATATTAAACACTACAAAACAAACAACAAATAACAGTGTTTGGTACTGCTGCAGAAGGAGCTGGTGAAAAGAGCTCTCTGCCTATGACTGACAGGGCATTTTAGTCTCATAGAGACGCTCTATAGGGGATTTTCCTGAACATTGGCATTTATATTTGGTTTTCTGTCGTGATTTCTGATATCCTACTTGCTTTCCAACTGGGTTTTTCCTCCCTACTAGCTTATTATAGTTTTGGCATTCTTCGTAAAACAGCCTCTGCATTTCCGACATGCCTGGTCTACAGAGCTGTATCCCAACTTCTTAGGTGTTCTCATTCCTTCTAGGACCTACAGGACAGCACCTCAGGATTCCTTGAATCCTAGTAGCTGGCTTCCAAAGAAATAGGCTTTCAAAAGATGTGACTATTTGCTGATTAGCATTGAGTTTCTCTTCAACTTTATTATTAAATTAATTCAAATTTGGGATGACATTCTCTCTGAAGTAAATGAGATGATATTCTATATACATCTGCTAAGTTGCACAAAAATCCCACATTTGGAAATTTAGTTCCAATAACACTTCCTTCATGAAAACACCTCAGATGAATTTGATTCTGTAAGGATGAGCTCCTGCTATGAATTTCTTCAGAATTTATATACAGATAAGTATCAATATGTACTATCCCTTCTATCTGTCCATCCATCCGTCCATCCATCCATCCATTATTGAGCACTCTTGGAATCTGAGTGAACAAAACCAATTCCCTGGCTTCACAAGCAAGCAGCTGTAACAGTGTTTTCCTGGGTGGGTGGAACCATGTGTAGGATGTGGTGGGAGTGGAGGGAAAGGTCCCTGCTTTTGCTGCGAGGCTTTATATAGATAATAGCAGGTTTGAGCTGGCCAGCTTGCTCTTATTTGCATATTGCCATTATTTCATTTGTATTAACATTATCTATCTATCTAGACTGCAAATTCGCTACAGAATAAAGACTTCTTAGGGGTTTTACAGGCTTATGTATTTAGTAAAATTTTGAAAATTCTTGTTAGTGGAAAGACTGACAGGAAATAGAACTACTTCTCACAGATAAAGTTTATATTTATATACTTATGCTTGTAATGAGGTATGATATATTCAAATAAGGATGAACTAACATATACAGTTAATGTAATTTATTACTAACAATTTATTAATATAATAATTATAACTATAATGTAATTGTTATTTGTTAATATAATAATAATGATTAATTTGTTATTTCGAATTTTTATATGACACTCATATTGTGAACTTTAAAAAGGTAGGTCCTGGCAATATAACTTTTATTATAATACAGTAAAACACTTCCTGATGACATTTAAATAAAGATCAGCTTCTAAATTGTGCTGGCAAACATCGATTATATGAGGGGTGACCATCATTGGATGGATTGGAAGTGATGTTGGGGGTGGGGAGTATCTAGCTCTTCTCCGTGTTTTACCTATATTGTCTCACTCTTAATTTTACTCTTTTTTTTTTTCATAGTTACACCTGGCATTCACAAATTGTCATTTTCTGTTACTTTCCTTCATAGGGTACAGTATGTCTGTCTTTAGTTTCTTAGTAATAATGAACAACTTAAGTGGTTGTACGTTTGATCAGTGTTATGTGATTAGCCGTGTATATATGCAGGTAATATTTTTTCAATTATGAGCTTGATCAAAATAATTAAAAATAAACTACTAAAGAAAAATATGAGGTGTTATTTCTTAATGGTCCACCTTGTTTCATTAACAACATAATGATTTGGTTTCATCTCACAGTTCAAAGTAGACATCAAGTGCAATTTAAAAAATCAAAATGTCTTAGGCCATATTTGGGCAGTAAAACTTAATTCTGAGTTGGCATAACAATCTTCACTAACATCAGGATGCTCTACTCAGAGAATATATTTTAGCTTCTTTTAGCAGAGCTGGACATTCAGTGATATACAAAATACAAATATAAATAATACAAGGAAGTTTTATGTAAGACTTTTTACTACTGTTTCATTATTGTTAGGTCCTATAATTTATACTGCTGATCAATAACCTGAATGATATAAGATCAGTGATGAAGAAAAGGATGAACACTAATTTATAGACATATACTCCAGGTAGATTTTCTCTGGAATATAGGCTTTCTGTGAAAAAGTTTAATCTTATACCATGATGGATAGTATTAGCAATTCAACATTTTTCATTCTATTATTTGAGTATCTAGTATCAAAGAATCTATTACCAAGGTATTAAAGTATCTGTTATCAAAGTATCAAGATTTGAAAGTAAGAACTGATAATGGATCTTGCAAAAATATGCGATTAAGGAAGTCTAATGCAAGTGTTAGGAAATCTAATCTAATCCAACGAGTCAAAATAATTTTTTATTTTCTCTTGGCTACTAAAGAAGACCTTCTTACTTGAATGAACCTTAGAATAGAATTATAAATTAATACTTAAATTAATATACTCTTAATATCTGGTTGTCTCCCTTCAGATTTAGTTTTAAATTCTATTAATGTGGTTCTGATATTATGACATAATATAAGCATATTATATATAAATATAGTATATTATATATAATTTATAGTTTGTACTATACACATATATTTTATGTGTATAAGTATGATATATGTATGTGTGTGTATATATATATACATATATACATAAAATATGTAATGGTTAGTGACCTTTTTCCCATTAGGAGCATTTTCTTCCTGTTACCTTTCCTTGCTCATATGAATTTGTAGAATTCTCACTCCAGGCACAGAATTGTGCCAAACATTTGAGGACAATTCACGGAGCAATAGATATGAGGATAGATTGCCTGCTATCTCTGAGCTTTTATCAGTAAACAAGACTAGTTGTGAGTATAGATGCAAAGAGAGAAGGCTTTTCTCGTGGTTGTTTATAAGGAAACACTGGAGGCCCTAATTCCATCCTCTCCCTGAGAAATTTTGTCAAAACAAGGCAACTTTTCTTTGATCTGGCATTGACCTTGAAAAACGATTATATTCCCAACTGAATTTACCATGTCTGTCTCTCATCTTAATAGAGAACTGATTACATTTTTCTTACCTTTCATTTTTATTCTTCTATGCTTTGCTTTTTTATTTGTTTCAGTTGCTTACATTTTAATAAAATGTTTGTAGCTTTGGTAAATAAACTCTTAAAAATATGTAATGAAAACCATCCCAAATGTCTATGGAGAGAGCTAATGTATTTTGATTGGCTTATTTTTAAAGATTTCATAACTTTTTATTATGGGACATGATATTGAGACTCATATAAGTGACAGGGTAGGAGGAAAGCTGCACAGTTTCTTAATAAGTATACTAGGTCGTTATTGTTGAGCTGTAATCACTGTCTAGTGTCTGAATAATCGGGGTTTTCTTAACATCTTCTAAAGGGAAAATTAAAAACATAAACTCAGAACAAAAATATTCCAGAAAATAAGAGCATTTCACATATAATTCAAGTGCGGTTTAAATTCCAAAGACATTGTTGAAATGTTATGTTGAGGTAGTCAATGAAAAGTAACACAATGGGGATAGGCTCATGCTGCTTAGGGACAGAAGTGGCAGGAAAAATAAGACTATACTTTTTAGCACGTGGTAGTCCCATGAAAGAACACTGAAAAATTTATTGGACCTGTTTGCTAATCCTTACATTGATTGCTTATTCTTCACAGTGTGTTCAATGAAAAGGCAGCTATGTGGCCTTAAAAGGCAGTTGCGACATGGTGCTAGAGCTGCATCTTATACCCTTTCTTTTTACTTGAGGACATTAGCAACATGGTTTTGAAGAAGGGAAAAATCTCTCTCTAATAAATTAGATGGCTCTTGTGGGTATTTAAAGGGATTCAAAGTTCAAGAAGTTTAATAATGCAGAAGTATTTATACCAGGATGCTTAGCAGTCCCCTGATCATACTCGCTCCTCCTGATCCTCAGGTGCACACCTGCCTTCTTTTCAGAAGGCACAGGTGGCTTCTGTTGAAATGCACGACTATAGAAGAAATACCTGCCTGGTTCAGCATCCTAGGTATGCTCCTGTTCAAGAGCACTTAATTAATTTAGGAGGTGGATGTCTCCTAGTTACCGAAATCTGATAGTTTTTTTCTTGACTCATAATATTGTGGTCCATCCCTGGATTATCCGGGTTAGAGGGTGCTTCCACCAGTTCTAGGGCTGATAGCTAACCTTTCAGATCTCTGTCAGCACTCAAATTCTGAAGTTTTCTTCTCTATGCTGTTGCAGGATAGGGGCTTTATTTTATCTTTGAAAAGAAGCATGTATTTTGGGGAGGAAAGTCCTTTTCTGGAAATAATATATTCCCACCTCATTCAAGGATTTCTTCTCCTCTGGGCCAGCTGAGCTGCTCATAGACTCAGTGCATCCCTAAGAGGCCTGTGGCGTAATTGAGAACTGAGGAGGAGAGGAAATGCTTCCCAACTTCATGGTGCAGTGAATGCATTTTTAAAGACTTGGGCCTTGAGTGTAGCCCTTTTCAAAATCTGCTTGGGGGTTTAGGGTTTTAAACTTATGCCGCGAGTGATATTGATTAAGCATTTTCTGCCTCGCCCATTAGCTCTCCCTTCTGCTCAGTGCTGTAGTGAAATCACAATTTGTGCCATGGAAATCACCGAGGCAATAAATCCAGCCCTTATGACTTCAATGCATTATTGAGAAGAGAGCACAGATGGACTATAAGGGAGCAAGCAGTTGTTCAAACCAACTAATATCTCTGAAAATTAATAAACGTAACAGGGGAAATGAACAGCAAATGAAGGAGTAACTGATCGAATTTTTAACTAAAATATAGCATGAAAATTCTCTGGTTTGTAATTTTTAAAAATTTTTTCCATAGCATTGAGGAGAAAATCTTTTTGGTTCTTGAGACTGCTGACTGCAATCTCAGTGACATTGTAATGGGAGAAGGATTAACATACTCTGTGTCATCTGCAATCACTTTGGCTCTAGCTTAAACTTCTAACCAAGGTAGTACAAGTGTTCCTGTCTATTTCACAGGAACTGTGATAGGTACTGGTAATTCAAGGATAGTTGAATCATGGTTCCTGTTTTCAAGGAGCTCCCATTCTCTCAGAGGGATCGATGATGTAAACATTATGGTGACATGATGGAAACATAGCCTTGAATGGGGCTATGCCCTGGCCTCAGAGGAAGGCGTGATCAGCTTTGCTAGTCTGGGTCAGGAAAGGCCTCAGAGAGACTTCTGAGCTGAGCCTTGAGGAAAGAATAGGAACTCACTTGGAGACAAGCAGGAAGACCATTCCAGGCAGAGGCACAGAGACATGAGACAGCATGCCTGGTCCAGGGGACTCAACGACTCAAAATGGCAGGAGCAAGTGATACATGTAGAGGAGCAGCAACAGGTATACATAGAGTTATCAGACTATATCAAAATAGTAGATAAGAAATGATGAGGGCCTGAGGTCAGATACCAGATACTCGAGTGTGGATGGAAAGAAATGGTCAATCTAAATCACTTACCAGGGGCGTGATCTTAAGCAAGTTAATTAACCTCTCTGAGCCACAATATTAGTGTTTGTTAAATGGATATAACAATCCCTACCTTGTAGTTTTGTTGTTCGCACTGGAGATAGTATGTGTGTGTTTTCTGGAGTAGTGAGTTCTCAGTAAATGAAAGGGATGATTATAATATTATTCCTCATCAATTGAAGCACTCCATCATGTCCCCTGTTCTTTTACTACAAAGTTCACTGCTGGTCACTCTCATATCACTGTTCAATATACAGCTGAGATGAGCTCAGAGAATTAAGCATTTTTTAAATCCTTCTGCCAACAGTCATTTTTCCAATAATTATTATTTGTTACTACATTAATCTGTATTTGAGATGCAATCAAATTGAAGTGCTCAAAAATTAATAAGCTCTCTATCAGAACTGAAGGAAGGAGAGAGAAACATTTGGACATTATTAGAATGGTTGGATTATTACTGGAAAGTATCATAATTCAAATATCAAATATCCAACTAAATAAAAAGGACTGAGAATTCTAATTCTAGTATAGGATACTGATTTATGGCTCAGCTTTAGGCATGTTACTTTGCCTTTTTTATGCACATCTATAAAATGAGGAAGACAATGCCTACTGATTAAACATCAGTGAGCAGGCTTAAGCATAAGAATGATAAATAATAATAATTTCCTGTCTGAGGAAAAAAAAAATTTGTGTCTGCAGATCTATTTTTTTAAAGTGCAGTTTTTTAAATTAATTTATTCTTTGGTGAGGAAAATTGGTCCTGAGCTAATATCCACTGCCAATCTTCCTCTTTTTGCTTGAAGAAGATTGTCCCTGACCTAACATCTGTGCCAGTCTTCCTCTACTTTGTATGTGGGATGCCTCCACAGCATGGCTTGACAAGCGGTGTATAGGTCGACACCTGGGATCTGAACCTGTGAACCCTGGGCTGCTTAAGCGGAGCATGTGAACTTAACCACTACACCACTGGGCCAGCCCAGCAGATCTATTCTGATGTTGAAACTTAACAATAAAACCTCTAAGTGGGAATTATATAAGTAGTTCAGTTTTTTTCATTAACATCAGTTTCTCCAAATGTATTCCTGGCTTCCACAATTTTGTTCCATACTTCAGTAGTTTTGTTTTAAATCATAAACAGCAAAATCTCTGTGAAAGGTAGAAATTAACCTGCTGATGCTTCTCTTTCCGCCCCCGAAAAGATGCTGTAAGATAAGTGGAAAAATTTAATTTAAAACCTAATCCAGCAGAAAATGTTCTAACCTGCAAAGCAATCTACTAGTTTATGTAACATGGATGATTTTTTTTTTTTTTCTTGAGAGAAGAAGACCCTTTATAAAGAAAAGCAAGCATTCAGGGCTGTCAATCATCCTGGTTTCCTCTTGCTACCTCTTCCCTGCCTCTCTGGATCCTACCAGGAGCCAGGTTAAATTCTACCTACTGTATGAAGCCTTCGGAAAAACAAAAACAACACTTCTCCAAACATCCTTCTCTGAATTGTAGCAATTTTTTATTTTACTCCTCCCCTGGTGCTTCCTACAGGCTGTTGTATGTTAGTGACTATTTGACGGTGAGTTATGTCTTATCTTCCTAGTTATATCATAGATGCTTGAGAGCAACTACATTGCTTTTTCTATTGTCTTGCCCCGTTCTGAGGAGATATTCGTAGATTTATTGTATTCCTTGGGACTTTCCAGATATACAAGCTTTACCTGAGATTGCACATCTTCTGGATCTTAGATTTAGGTCCTGCTCTATCGCTGTGTTCCTTCTGTACCTATCATGGAAAGCTGGCAGCAAGCTGGGCCATGGACATGGTATCTGTATTTATGGCGGTTTCTTCAATTCCTAGGATTCTTCCCCTTGTTCTATAAAGCAGGCTTTCTTATGCACAACATCTCCTCATGAATCAACCTCGCATATATCCCTACACACAAAAAAATACGACCAGCAGAGCATGAGAGAACCAAACTGGGAATGCAAATCTTGTCTCTAAAACTTATAAATATGGATTATGCCTTGTCCTCCCAAATCTTATGAATTATTGGTGGCTTTAATTCATGGTGTAGGTTCTAGTTGAAGTGGATTAAGAGTATCTTAGAAACTAATTTCAGAAAACTCTTAATGGGAGCCAAATTATACCAATGTCGTAAGTCACATAATCAAATGAAGTGCTCTACTGCATGCCGTTGGCATTTTCTATCTCTCTCTGCCTTTGCACTCTCATAATTGTGTTTGGCCTGCCCGCCTCACTCTGAATATTGAGGATTCTGATGTTAAGAAGACGTCAGAAGAAAACTCACAAGCCACAATAATTGTCTTGATTCTGTTTTCCTAAATAATTTAAAGGGAGTAAAATTTTGTCGGTATCTCCCTCAATCACTTCCCTGCTGATCATTTCCTCCTTCACCTCCTTTGACACAAATGCACACATGCAAACTGTATAGCAATCAGGCTTTAAAGTAATCGTGCTTTAGGGCTGTCTACTTTGTATATTGGCCAGTTGGTAGGCACTGTAGCTATAGAGTCTCGGAAGTACACATGAGTCTTTCACGATTTGGAGTTGCATTAGGGAAAAGTTGCTCTTCATGCCATTTTAGAGTGTTTACTGAGCTCAGGCAGCAAAAAGTCTGAAAATGCTGTTCT
Source organism: Equus przewalskii (assembly GCF_037783145.1). Taxonomy (NCBI): domain Eukaryota; kingdom Metazoa; phylum Chordata; class Mammalia; order Perissodactyla; family Equidae; genus Equus; species Equus przewalskii. The sequence continues at coordinate 55,837,112 of NC_091831.1, read as the reverse complement.
TTTATATGGCATTTCCAAGATACTCTTGTATGTCGTCGTTACCCTTGAGGGAAAGCCTTTAAACTGACTTGGATAGTTCAGATCAACTTGGTCAGAGTGTGACCCTGGTCTATGACCTAGTGTATCTCCAATTAGCTCACAAGTATCCAATCTAACAGATAAGCCTGAAATGGAACTTTCTAAGCTCTTGATGAGTTTTATATTATAAATCACTCCTGCACTCTTACTCTTTCACCCCTCCATTCCCCCCCTTTCTTTCTTCTGTATTAATTCACTCATCCATCCAATAAATGATCACTGAACATGTATTATGTGCCAGCTACTGTCCTAGGTGCAAGTGGGATCAGTAAATAAATAAAAATATGTATTATAGTAAGGGGATACACGTTAAAAAATAGTCACACAAATATATTATAAATTTTGATGTTGATTATGGAGGAAAAGCACATGAAACTAGTCTTACAGGGAGGCACATCATGGAAGGTTTCCCTAAGAAAGTTTCCTGGGAGTTGTGATGAGTGAACAGATGACTGAAGGTGGAAGAAAGGATGCTTCAGGCCAGGGTAACACTGTGCAAAGGATCAGAGGCAGGCATGAGAAGGAGAGTCCAGACTGGCCGGACTAGAGACTACAGTGATGGGACCAGGGTGGGAGAGGAGGGAAGAAGGCTTGAGATGGGTCCTAGAGGTCATTAGGGCCATATCATTAGTTTCTTGTAGGTCATTTTATTAATATTTTAGGGATTTTTAAAGAGTTTAGGTATTATCATAAAGCAATTGGAAACCAATAAAGGATTTTAAGCAGGAAAGTGACATGAACTGATTTCCATTTACAAAAAGGACCATTCTGGAGAAGAAAGAGAACTAAAGGCAAGAGTGGATATGTGCAAAACTGTTGGGAGACTGCTGGAGGATCCACTCGAGAAGTGAGAAGCAGTGTGGATGGGGGTGGTGGCCATGAGGTGGAGGGAATTCGACAAGTTTCAGGAGCATTTAGGTAGAGAGACAGGATTTCATGAAGGGATTAGGAATGGGGGTAAGGGAGAAGATCTCAAGGATGTTTAGGTTTCTGAATGCACAAATGTCCTGATGTTGGGAGCATTCACTGGAACAGGATACACTGCAAGGGTAAGGGGTTCATAGTTGCTTCAGCTGTGAGTTTCGTGTTAGACATGGTATAGAGATTTTGACATAGCCTAACAGAGATGTTGGGGAGGGACTTTGTTCAATTTTGGAGCTCAGAAGAGAGGTCTGGACCAGAGTAATCAGCATCTAAGTCAGAGAACATATCAAAGGATTTTGTTTGTTTGTTTTAATGGGGTATTTTTCTAAAGGGAAACTGAGCATTCCTTGTTAAACATTTTCCTGGTTTGTGTTGTAGTATTATGTTATTTACTGCTTTACCAAAATTTACAAATCCAATTTCCTGTACTGTGTTTGGTTACCTGGAATTTCATTCCATTCAATATTATTGTTATTATTATTATTATTTAATCATAGTCACCATGCTGTAAATTCCGTCCAATATTATTTTAATGCTTTATTTTTTGTTTGAATGTAATATGATTATGAAACATGATATTTGTGTTTAATTTCGTGAGAAATACCCTTGGATTTTCAAAATCAGACTTCTCTATGTCCTCCAATGACTCTGACTTACTCTAGAAGGACAAGGACTTTGCATCCTGGTGGAGTCCTGGAAATGGATTTTCGCAGATATGGTTTTGTGTTGGTCTTCTTCCACGTGGCTTGTGAAGAGTGCTTTTCTCATCTCCTGTGCGCTGTTCAGCAAAGTGACCTTGAGCAATTTGCCAGCCTTGCTGGGCCTTCATTGCTCACGTATTGAGGAGAGAATTGCACTAACATGATCTCCAAGATCATTTTGGCCTTAAGATTCTGTGAAAACTTAGTGTTAATACTAAGAACGTAGGTAGGGATAAGGATGGGCAAAGGCGCTCATATTAAAAACTGGAAAAGTTTTAGGTCTCTGGAAGGACTGAATCATCTGAAATTATTCAGGATATAGTAAAAGGGACTTTATAAGGTTGGGTTTTTTTTTTTTTTTTAATCTTTCTACACATATTGAAAGACAGTTAAATTGCTGCTAAAAATGTGAAATGGAGGTGAGCAACATTTCCAAAGGCAGTAAGTAGTGCTGCATTTTACTGGTAAATTCTGTCATTCTTTAAAAAAGAAAAAGAGCTGGAGGTTTATATAAAAACAGAGAGAAAGGAAATTGCCTGTGCAGATGTAAGATACCATCTGTGCTTCTGGATCCATTCCATGCTGCACACCTTCGCTGAAAGAAATTGTTGATTGAAAGCTCAGATTTTGCTGGCTAGTTGTAAAAGCTTCCTGTGTTGCTTACTATGCATTTTAAAAATAGATGCCTTTGAATTTATGAGTTAATCTTTGGCCCCATTTGCCCAGGCCTCCTAACTCGGGAAGCACGCTTTTAGTAAACCCGCAATTCAGTTCATGTTCAACTCGATTAGTAGTAATGAGCGCTTACAAGGTGCCAGGCAACATATCAGGCACTCCATGTTAGCTTGAATGTCCACATGTCTGTAACATCTTGCTTTGCCTCCTAGTGGCAGCTTGGGCCCATCTAATTTCCTGGACCGGAGAGCTTCATCTGTAATTTACTTTGAGAAAATATTAAACGTTGGCAGAACTGCAAGCACGCAGTCTCATAAAGTTAGAGAAGCTGTCTTAGGTATCTCCAACTTCACCTCTCATCTCTTTCCGATCTAATGATGGCAGGTGTCAAACCTGTGCCCAGGCCCAAGCCAGCTCTGCTCTCATTTACCCCCTACCATGAATTTAAGTAAAACTGGCACCTCTCTCAAGGTTACTTTTTTCCCTTATCTCATCTCTAATTATGAGATGAAATACTCTTTCCTGGTAATATAGTTTTCAATTGAGACCATTACAGTCCCTACTTGTAGGTAAAGAAGGTTTTGGAATTTAATTTTTTTTTCAAAGAGTTTTGGCCATTATATTCTCCTTTAAGCTTGCTCAGTTAAGAACATTTTAAATGATATTTATTTGTAGAGAAATTCTCAGAAGCAACCCAAAACAGCCAAATGTGTATATCTCTTCTTTAAACCAGAGTAACTGCAAATGTATCCTCAAATTGTTCAGGCACTGACAGTTCTGGGAAAACAAACATATTTATTAGAAGCTCAAAGTAGACACCTCAGCGGCCAGATGCATCCCTAAGTGCTTAAAGAGAGGGGATCCATTACACGGATATTTGCTTAATTGGTAAGAAGGAGATAGACAGCTGCATATTTTTAGAGGTAAATCTACCTGGTTAAAATAATGACCATTTTTGGGGCCAGCCCAGAGGCACAGCCCTTAGGTTGGCACGTTCTGCTTCAGCGTCCCGGGGTTCGTTGGTTCGGATCCCGGGTGTGGACATGGCACCGATTGGCAAGCCATGCTGTGGCGGGCATCTCACATACAAGTAGAGGAAGATGGGCATAGATGTTAGCTCAGGGCCAGTCTTCCTCAGCAAAAAGAGGAGGATTGGCGACAGATGTTAGCTCAGGGCTAATCTTCCTCAAAAAAAAAAAAAAAATGACGACTCTTTTAGTGGGTAGATTGATTCTTAAATGTGTGATATATATATACAAAATAATGAAATCCTCTCACTCTCCCTTCTCTAAAACCTTAGAAATATTATGAAGTGCATTTTGTGGTTCTATATACATGTCTTTAGCTGGTATAAGAGAGAACTTACTACACACATTTCTCTTTGAATAATAGAATTGTCTGTGTTTTTAGAAAATCATTTGTTCTAGGTAAATTTTTATGACAAGGTTTAAAAGTGTTTACTTGGCAGCGTTTTGAAAATCTGGTGGATGTGTGTGTAAAGTAAATATCTGTATCCGAACCAAGAAAATCTCTCCCATTACGTTGTTGACATTGGGTGAAAGTCACTTAAATTCTCCAAGTTAATTAGTCTATAAAATGTGATTGAATTGTGAAAATTAATTGAAAAAGACTTTGAAAAGAATAATGTTTTCTTGTTATCTTTAGCATTTTCATGAGCTTTTATTCATTTTGGAAGCTTTCATCCAATTCTTCCTATTTCTATTTTGTATAAGTTTTTCTTTGTCTTTGATTACATTATATTTTGCTCTTTTGCTCATGTGATTGTAAAAATGGCTCATCAGGTAACTTCTTTTATATCTATATTAATCTTTATATGATTCTCTCTCTCTCTCTTTTTCCCTTCATTGAGCTTAATGACAGCATCAAGTAGATTTGTTCATATTTGCATATTGAGAGGGATATTGACAAACTAGAGTGTTTCCTAAAGATGACCAGGATGGCAAATAATTTTAATATGAAAAATAAGTTTAGGATTTGTTGGCATTTAGACTGGAGGAAAAAAGATTGAAAGGAGATGATTCTTCAAATAGATGAAGAAATATATGAAGATAAAATATTTTTGTGTTGTTCCAAATTTCAAAATGAAGACAATGAATGGAAAATGCAAGAGAGTCTATTTTGTTTCAATATAAAGAGTTTTTAAAAACAATTAGAGTTTTTAAAATGTAATTCCTTTTGCATTTCCAGTTAGGTTATGGCAGGCCAATTTTCTTTTACAATACCTAGAGCAACCCAAATAAATTAGTTATATACTTCCTAGAGCTGTGCAAGCAACAGGGACTAAATGAACTAAAATTTCAGGGAGGAAAACCATTCTAAGGCATTCTGCTGATTGTCATTTATTTCTTCCCCTGAGGTCATTTACTGATTCTGAGTGTGGCCTGAGGATTGGACCTGGTAGAAGGTGTCTTCTGAGAGTAAGAAAAGGCAGCAAAACTTTTAGTGATTGTTCAAGGCTGGGATGACAAATTGGAAACTTGAGGAATCTAAATCACACAGCCAGCCCTCTCTATGGGATGTTTGCTGTGTTCTGAGTCCACATAAGAAGCGAGGGCTAAGCTAAAAGCTTCTAAAAGGCAGAGTGAAAGCTTCAGCAGACTTTTGGTATTCAGGAAACAAACATATAAAGGACTTGGCAGGAGAGAGACGCCAGACTCAAACGCAGAGCTGAACACTTCTTGAAAACATTCGCCAAATTTTTTAGTTGTTTGGGCCTGAGGATAACGAAATAAGCTGAAAACTTCCAAAAGAGTACCTCTTATATTCTTTCAGGGCTGAGAAAATAAAGATCTATTGGGTTCTCAATCAAAATCCAGGGAGTGGCATGGCTTAAAAATAGAAATAAAGAAGGGGTAGACAACATATATCCTACTAAAACTGCATCCTAGCTCCAACCCAGCTGAATCCTTGACTGGTTTGAGATTACTAGCCTCTCATCTGCTTAACAGCGGAAAGAGAAAACCTGCTCTAGTGGAAGAAAACATCAATTGGAGTTTCTGAGGTTCCTCTGTATGTGATTTCTGTCATATAAATAAAAAAGTAACTAGACGTACAAATAGGTGAAATTATGACCAATAATCAAAAGAAAAACATAGACATTTGAAGTAGACAAGTAGATGATCCAGATATTGCAGATAATTGACAAGGACTTTAAAATACCTGTGAGTAATGAATGTGTTCAAGAAAATAGAAAGAAAGGTGACCAATGGCTGAATAGAAAACTTTATTAGAAAATTGGAATACATAAAAAATAATCAAACAGATGTTCTTGAACTCACAAAAACTCTATCTGAAAATAAGAATTTGATGGAGAAGTATAGCAGATTGAACATAGTAGAACACAAGGTTGGTGAACTGAAAAAGACCCAAGACAAAGCAGAGAAAGAAAAGAAAAGGAAAAATCAGGTAATGTGTAAAAGACATTTGGGATAAGCTCAACAATGTTAACATATGTAAAACTGAAGTCCCCAAAGTGGAAGACAGAATAAATGGAGGAGATACATTATTTGAAGAGTTAAGGCCAGGGGTTTTCCAAAAACTTAAGAAGGACAACCACACACAGAATCAAGAAACTTATCAAAACCCAGGCAGTATAAATAAAATAAAAACACTCATAAACGTATCGTGGTAAAACTGCTGAAAAGCAAAGACAAAGAGATGTTACAGGCTGCCAGGGAAAAATGACTCATTACCTTCAAAGAGCAAAAATAAGGTTGAAAACTCACTTTTCAAGGGCAGCTAGAAGGCAAATGAAATGTAGAGCGATGAGAGAAAATAACTGGCTGCCTAAATTCTATAACTAATCAAAGGACATTCTTCAAAAATAAATGACGATGTTTTCTGACCAAACACACACACACACACACACACACACACTCACACACACACCCCAGAAATACAAAACCAAAACAAATACTGAGGGAATTCGTCACTATCAGGCTTGTGCTAGAAAGAATATTAAAGGGAGTTTCTATAAGTGGAAGAATGACCCTAAGTAGAACCATGAGAATGTCAGAGTGATTGAAGAACAAGGGAAAGTGTAAATACATGTTAAATGTAAATGATCATTAACTATATTAAACAGTAAGAGTAGTGCTTTATGGAATTTAAAATACATATGGAACAATATGTGACAATAATAACCTACAAGGCAAGAAGGGGTAAAGTGAAGTTACAACATCTATGGTTTAGCAATATTGACCAGATAGGAATAGTACTAATTGTGTTATTTTGAACCAACTCAAAAATGCATATTGTAATTCCTCAGGTAAATACTAAAAGAATAAAGAAAGTATAACTAACATGTTAGAGAGAAATAAAGGGAATGGTAAAAAAAAATTTGATTAATATAAACAAGATAAGTTATGAGAAAAAAGGAACAAAGTAGACAGGACAATTAGAAAAATAGGAAATAGAGGAAAACATTAGGAGAAAGTCTTATAACCTTGGAGTAGGCAATGATTTCTTAATTAGGACTCCAAAAACTCTAATCATAAGAGAAAAAATATGTAGATTGGTTTATATTAATACTAAGAACTGTTGTTCATCAAGATACACTATTAAGAGAATAAAGACATTTACAGAGTAGGAGAAGATAGTCTCAATACACATAGCTGAGAAATGACTCATTTCCAGACTATAGTAAGAACTTCTACAAATAAAAAAGAGAAAGACAAAGAGTCCAATAGAAAAATGAGTAATAGACTTGAACAGACATTTCTCATAAGAGTATATCCACATAGTCAATAAATATGTGAAAAGTTATTGTTTCGTTAGTCATCGTAGTAATGCAAATTAAATTAAAATGTGATAACACTAGAAATTCATTAGAATGGCTAAAATGTAAGCAGTAGAAAATACTATGTGTTGGACAAGGATGTAGAGCGACTGGAATTCTCGTGATTTGCTGATGTCTTTGTAAATGGAAACAACCTCTTTAGAACAATTTTGGCAGCATGTAACAATGCATATCATATGATCCAGAAATTCTGCTTTCAGATCTACTAGTACAAAAAAAAATGGTTACATGTGTTAACCAAAACACATGTATTAGAGTGCTCCTAGCAGCCCTCTTTGAAATAGTGCCAAAAAGAAATGCCCATCAATGGAACAATAGATAAAGTGACATAAAATAGTAGAAAATAGAGGAAAACATAGGAGAAAGTCTTATCACCTTGGAGTAGGCAGGATTTGTTAATTAGAACGCAAAAACACTAACCATAAAAGAAAAAATATATAAATTGATTTATATTAAAACAAAGAACGTTGTTCATCAAAATGCCCTCCAGGGCATTATGTGAAGTGAAATAAGTCAGACAGAGAAAGACCAATACCCTATGATCTCTCTTATCTGTGGAATCTAAAACAAAACCAAACCAAAACCAAGCTCACAGATACAGAGAACAGATTGGTGGGTGCTGGAGGTGGGGGAGCGAGTTGGGAGAAATGGGTGAAGGGGATCAAAACCTCAAGAAATGTAAGAGAATAAATTTGTGCTGTTTTAAGCAAAATAAATAAAGTGGCATAATTCACATGATGAAATATCATATAGTTATGAGAATGAATGAATGAATATCAACCACATAAAACAATATGAATGAGTCTCACAAACATTATGTTGGGTGAAGGAGGCCAGAGACAACAAAGTATATACTGAATGATTCTATTTATACACAGTTCAAAAACAGGCAGAACTAATCTATGTAGTTAAAAGTCAATATAGTGATTACTGTTGGTAGGGGGGCATGTGGACTTCTGCCTGTAGTATCTGTTTCTTAATTTAGATATTGCTTGCATAGGTGTTTCAATTCGTGAATATTCACTATCATTTTATGTGTATTTTTCTATGTATCTTGTACTTCAAAAACAATTGAAGTATAATGAACTATCTTTTGAGTTAATAAGCTTCCCATGCCTGGAAATAGTCAAGCAGAGAGCTTGGACGATTACCTTTAGAAGGAAATTATGCATTTGAATAAAAGGAAGTGCACCAGATGTTTTTCCAAAATCTTTTTAATTCTGAGATTCTCTGATTTTTCAAAAAGCGTATTCTTTGAACAGCCATCTCCATATTTCTCTTTCTTTACTAATTGAGTTCAAGACCATAACCTACTCTCAACTCTTCCCAGTTTATGTGCCACTACTTCTTCAACTCATACCATTTCTCAATCCTTGATCCCTCAATGGCCAAATCTAATGGATTATTTTCTTCTTTTTCTGACATATTTGAGTTGTTTGCTGGTGAAGACTAATTTTCTTAAAATTCTGTTCCCTTAGCTTTCCTAATATCACTCTCTTTTTGTTCTCCTTTTGTCTCTTTTTTCACTCTTGTCTTTCTTGAAATGTTAGGACTCTCCGAAGTTCTATTCTTGGTCTGCTTCTCAAGCTACAAAATTCTTTATTTAATTTTAATCATTCCTAAAACCTCACTCACTATTCACCTGTTATTGCCTTCCCAATCTGTGTCTCTAAACTCAGAACTCTCTCCAAGATTCCAGACTTACATATTTAACTGTTTAATGGACAGATTTACCTCTGTGTCCCCCAACTTTCGTGTGCAAGACTGAATTCCCATCGTATCACCATCTCTATCTGTTTTATGCAGACTGGGAGTTCTTGTAGATTCTCCTATTTCCTCTCCTTTCCTCATCTCACATCCAGTCACCAGGTCCAATCAATTCTTCTTCCTTTTTTTTTTTAAATTGTTGTAAGGACACTTAACACGAAATCTACCCTTTTATCAAATCTTTAAGTGTGTAATGCAATATTGTTAACTGTAGGCTCAATGTTGTATAGCAGCAGATCTGTAAAATTTAATTATCTTGCAAAACTGAAACTTTCTACCTATTGAACAGCAACTCACAATTTTCCCCTCCTCCAATTCTTCCTTCTTAATGTTACATATTCTTCCCCTCTTCTCTAATCCACTTTTCACTGCTTCAGTTGAGTTTAGTTTGGCCCTCATCATTTCTCCAAAAAAATCTGTTTTCTGATTTCATACTCAGCCAGTTCGTTCTGCACAATGATGCCAACATTAGTTTCTCTTAGTAGGATGCTTTTTCTTCAGTTCTTGACTTAGCGAACACTTAGTCATTTGAGGTTCGATTCAAATGCTATTTTCTCGGTGAAATCAGAACTGACATTTACCCAACTTCTCGGGTAGAATTGACAACTCATTCCTTTGTATACCCACTGCACCCTGTACGTACTTTCAACCAAGCATTTATTGTATTTCATTGCACTTGTTTGTGAGAATGGGAGTATGTCTTATTTATCCTGTTACATCCAGCATACAAGTGTGGCAGGGTTGTGAATAAAACAGGGAATGGATGACTGCATGAATGAATAGGAGAATTGAGCTTAGTCTGAAGCTGTGTTTTCCAATTTCTCATTTTGAATCACTTGAGTGCTTCTTAACTTCTGACCCTCACCATGGACATTTTCTAGGAAAAGGGCCAGGAGATTCTTTTTCTCAGGTAAATTTGGGGAACATTGGTCTAGATTATCATCTAAATTTATTTACTTGAAATAAAATTAGAGGTCTTTCAAGCACTAAACATTTTCATGCACATGTTTCTGACCTGAGACCTCTCAAAATTTGTTGACTAATTGCTGGTCCTTAAATGACTTATGGAAACGTTGTTATAGGCACATTTCTTAATTTAGATATTGTTATCTAAAGCAGTTATATTTGAAGCATTAGATAAGGAATAAAATGAAAATGAGCAAATGATCTGGGGGGGGTAGCAACTTTTTAGTGTATGGTGTATTGCTCAATGAATATTAAATGAGCAGTATTAAATCAAAGTGATTGGTTTATTCATTTGTCATAAAATGGTTCTAATACCACACACACAAATTTATAAATACACACATATACTTTTTAAATGTTTCACTTCTGTCATATACTGCTCAATATAGCTTGTGAAACTAATTGTCATGCTTGTGTCTTTTGTGGTTTTTATTCACAGTTTATGAATGCATAATGATTTTCTGAGAAAAATAAGCCCTCAAATCACACAAATGTTCTCAAAGCGTCTTCATTCAGGAGTGGTTGCCATCCAGTGGCACACCATCACCCATAGAAACAAAACTTTCACCCTGATAAATTAAGGGACGGGATTGGTTTTAAAGAAAGGGTCTGTTATTTAGCTAGGGAAGAGAACGCTGTGGTGTTGCTTCAAACATATTACCTGAGGGATTATGAATAACAGACGTGGGAAGAAAAGCTCAATTTCAAGAGAGATTTGTTTTTCATGGTAAGAAGTTTTCCTTGATACGGAAGGATGGGAACTGCTGTTGTGGTTCTTGGGATAGGTTTTAGAGAGTGTTCACTTATTTTTTAAATATATATTTTACACATGCCATTGAGCTATTTGAATGCAGATCCATCTGAGTTCAGTGGAGTAAATCAGAAGACCTGTAACTAAAAGAATCTCCTTACGAATTCTTTCAAAATCTTTAGGAAAATAATTCTTATTCTTTAAACCCAAATACTTAAGGTTAAATTATATAATTAGAATACCACAGATTATATTGTCTTCTGTTCTTGCTTTATATGCTTATGCTTTTGTCGGTAAACCGAAAGCCTGGCCTATTTGTGTCTATGCTTCCTGGTTCAGTGGCATTAGTTGTTCCTGATATTCTTTTGCCTTTAGGCAGCACTTTGCTCTGATTATGTAGTGTTGTCCCTTATGGCTTACAGCATTCTTGTTTGGGTAAATTTTTTTAATTCCAATTTTATTCGTAAGGAACTGGTTTGTTGTATAATGTGAATGTCATAACATTATGAACTCATATTTACATTGGAAACTCCCAGTAGAATGTATTATTTTTTCATAAAGCTACTACATAATGTGATAACAAATGTAGTGGCATAACTTTACCTGTGTGACAGAGGTCTTTTGTGTAGGGTTACAAGCATTTGTGCCATCCTATAGCTAAGCTGAGCTTCTTTTTCCATGTGTCCAGCCTACAGGCTTTTGGCTGTGAAGTTCTTAGCTCCTAAAACACACCTTCTGTCTGCCTCTGTTTCTCACTTGCCTAAGTCTTTGCTTAGCATCTAGCTCAGTACCACACTAATAAAACCTATCTTATCTCCTCTGTCCAAAGATATCTTGCTCATGCTAAAAACGTCCAAATTACTTTACCATTACCTTTCATTTGAAAATGAAAGGCAGATTTTCTATATTATAATATCGTTATTTATTTACATTTCCTTCTACTAGATGGTAAACTAAAGGAGATTCATCTAAATGCTACATGTAACATATAATATTGTAATTCACACACAAAAGCTTTCCAAAAAGAGAAAAAAAAAAAGAGTAGAAGGTAGAAAAGAAGAAAGGATGATATTTGCTTAATAAGTATTCAAGATGAGAAAACTACATTCATGGTTTTTATTATTTACTGATTTGAGATTTTAGGGTACCTGCAGATGTTTTAAGTCTAGACTTGATATTTTGGCTTCTTTAATCATTGTGAGATTTTATATATATGTGTGTATATATATATATGTGTGTGTGTGTGTGTGTACATATATATATGTGTGTGTGTACACATATATACACTTTTTGGGTTTTTTGGTCAAGAAATGCATGGCTAACTGTATTTTAGAGAAGGTGATTTCAGCAAGAGTAGCAGTGGCTATAGGGAAAGCAATGATAGTGTTGAGAAAGTTAGATCTCATCTCAGTCACCTCATGAGCCCCAAAGGTGACTGAGAGAGCTGAAAATGTTCCACAAACCCTAAAAATCTTCATAGACTGTTAGTTCTCTAAAACAAGGAATTATTATTACTAATAGTATTTTGTCAAAACATGGCAATAATAGTTGACATCTATTTTCTTGATAGCATTCTTTTTGTTTTTTTTGAGTGGCAGCCTACTCTGAGGCACTAGTTTTTTGTGTTTTTTCCCAGCTTTATTGAGTTATGATTGACACATTGAGGTACAATTAACACATTCCTCACCTCACAGTTGCCTCCTTTTTTTGTGATGAGGACACAAGATCTACTCTCTTAGAAAATTTCACATATACAATACAATATTATTAACTATAATCACTGTGCTGTACATTAGACCCCCAGAACTTATTCTTCTTGACACTTAACTTTTCTATATCTTGTTTTACTTGAGATACTTGTAAATGATGTAACGTAAGTTGTACATGTGAAATTCAAAACTACTGTCTCTGGGTCGTGAGATGCTTTCCACTTGGTCCTTCAGAGATATGGCTCCTTTCTCTTGTGGCTCAGCTTTCTTCTAGGACCTTGGAGTCCTCTGGATTTAGCTCCAAAATGGGGAAAGAGCATGGAGGGCCAGGCATGAGAAATTTTTATAAGCCAAGGGTAGAAGTATACCGCATCACTTCCTTCATGTTCCATTGGTTAGAATGCAGTCATATGGCCACTTCTAACTGGGAGGGAGCTGAGAAAGGTAGACTTTCTGTGAGCCAAGGAAGAAGATGAAACAGATTTGGTAAGCAGCTAGCTAGTTTCTGCCATAATACTTTTCAATATTTATTTTCTTTTTCTGCCACAGGATTGGAATAACCTATACTTATAAAGGGTTGAGAAAATAATCAATGCTCTTATATATAGCTTATTGTTTACTAAGCCTCTCATTTTCATGGTATCTTTTTATTCTTATCACAACTCTAAGAAGATAGGGGGAGTTAGCCTCAATTTTCAGATGATGAAACAGAGACTCACAGAGGTCAAATGGGTTGCCCAAGGCCATAGAGCAGGTATGTGTTCAACCTGGGATTGCAAACTGTCTCCTGATGTACCTCTAATACCTTTTCCTTTCAGGAAAAAAACAGTTATATTTTCCCAGGTCGAGAGGGGATAGTAGTGCCTAGAACCTTCTATTTTGTGTCATGGGATCACGGGCATTGCTCTGCTTTGTGGATGTCATATGTCTACTTATGCTTTATGAGACTTGCTATCTAGGGCCATAGGTGCTGATGACATATGAAGGCTGAGGAAATTATATGGCTCTTCTACAACTCCAAGGAGGACCTGTGCAGTTATACTCCTTTTATTTATTGAAAGTTCTTCCCGCCTCACATAATTTTCAGATATAGCCGAAAGTTACCTATGAATATGTATGTATGAATTTCCCAGAGAATTCATCCTGTCCTCTGACTTGAAAGAAGTCACAACATCTTATGTATATGAAACAAAAGTGAGATTGGAATTACTATCATCGTCCATACTTAATTCAAGGATAGTACACACCTAGATTTTAAAAAGCATCTCAAATACAACTCATCCTAACTGAATTCCTGATTCCCCATGTAACTTAGATAGCAAAACAAATCCTTAAGAAATACATTTCGTTTTCCTTCTGTGAATAATCTTATTGGCATGGACAGAAATTAAAACACAAACTGTTGAGTAAGGAGAACAAGTCAAAATTACTTTGTTCTAATTAGGGATGTTATGGAGCGTTACTATCAATAAAGCTTGCATATTTAATTGTATACAAAAATGCTGACTAATAACTGAGGGTCTATAAATGATAAAAAATTGTGTGAACGTAAACATCCTTCAATTCTGTTAAAAGTAATTTATTCCAAACCTCGTAAGTTCACAAAAATTCCCTAGAGTTTGGTAATTTCAATTACACTAGTACTGACAATAAATATGCTCAGCAAATTTATTTATGGAGTTTAAAGGAATGATCCTTGTAGAAAATGAAATTAAACTTAGCCAGATTGCTAATAGAGAGTGCAGCTTTGGATGAGGCAGACCCAGCAACCCAAGACTTCAGAGATTATAGGACACAATAACAATGAAATGTATGGAATTTTAACAATTCCGATGTCAGAATGACATAAGATAAAAGGGAAGTAGTTACCATACCCCTGAAGAAAACAAGTTGATAGGCTAACAGTTTTCAGAAGATGTCTCAAAGGCTAAAAAGAAATAAATGAACTATTAAATGAAAGGTTAAAATATCAGGTATACTGCATCTAATTTTGCAAATGCATGCACGCATAGCATAAGTGACTCTCAAGTCCCATCCATCTGGACTGTTACTTTTGGTATGTTAGTGTGTTGTGTGTGTGTGTGTACATGTACGAAGTATATATGGGCACATAAATATATCATCAGGTCAATTACCTTCTAAAGTAGCTCAGGGTATTAGATTGATTGCTAGTATGATCCTTCTAGAACTTTCTATGTTTTTAAAGATCTTGTGGAGTTCAACACCTTAGAGATCTTTTAATCCAAGCAGCCTCCCAGTAGAAATTTCTTGTGATACAGAATATATAAAATTTTATACATGGTACAGGTCAACCTCACTTGGCTCATGCCAATTGTATGTATGACTTTGTACATGTTAGATTCCTGAATGCTTTTTCTTGAAGGAGCCCTGGTCAGTGAGTGGCATGTTGTGTGCATTATCTAAAACTAAGACAGATATTCATTAGTCACAATCCTTTCAAGTTGCCACTTCATGTCTCCCTGACAGTGCTAGGCTCAACTACACCTACACAGGCAGATTCTCTATTACTTGCCTGTTTCTGCCAGCCAGGCTTTCTACTGGAACTTAGAGTACTCATACCTTTTTCTTTAATGAGTTTAGCTACTTGATTCCTAACTTTTCCAAAGCATAAATATTTATCGTATGCCGCTTTATTTAGTTAGACTTTCAGTTTTGTCCTGTCTCAGATTGCTGCTGCTGCCCCACATCATTTAGTGCTACAAGTGGGAACTAATACACCTTAGGAAAAAATTGGACACGTAATTTCCCTCAGAATTATTGTGAAGCACTTTTTACTATGCACTGCTGTATGGCTGTGCTGCGCATCCACACTTTGTAATTGCTTCCATATAAGCCTTTGTTAAAGTGAGTCTTCCTGAACCACTCCTGAAATTTCAAGCCAGAAGTAATTAACTTCAGGAAGTTACATGGTTAATACCATTGGAAAGTCTAGGAGACAAGAATCAGGGGAAAATCCCCATTAGCTCTCAGCAGACAAGAAAGAGGGAAAAATGCAGGCAACTGCTGCTGATCTTAGCTACCAGGGCACTGAAGTTGGTGATTTTCAGATTGCCCAAAGACCACACAAACTTCACATCTGATGCCTGCCTGCCAGTGATTGTTAGAGGAGAATGATGATTTTTCCTTCTTCTCTGCCTTCTAAATCTCTTGCAAGTGCACCTTATTAGCAAAATCGGACCTGGAACACTACCGGAGAGGAATTCTGGAAGTGTGGCTTTTCTAAGCAATGCAGGGGAAGTTGTAGAAAGGGGCAGAGATGATCCTGAATTCATAAGAGGCAATTCAGAACGTTGGCATTCTATTGAGTTCATTTAAATTTGCCTTTCTTTTTCGATATTTGGTGATCTCAATTTGTGTGCTTTCATGACCTGTATCCACACACACACTCTCTCTCTGCAAACAGAAATAATGGCTAGAAAAATACCAAAGCAAGAAGATGTATTATTTTTTAAAGTTAATCATCTTTATACTTACGAGATAATGCTAAAACATGTCTTTGTATCATTGACATTTAGCATCACTTATCTGAAAGCTGTGCAGATTATTTCTTTGAAGAATAGCACTGCTTGTGTGAGTTGAAGGCAAGATTTTCAATGTTATTTTTCTTATAGGAGCTGATGTACTATAAACTATGATAAAGAACATGGGTTTTGGATCAGAATGAGAGAGGTTTACGACTTGTTCAACTTTGAATGAGTTACCTTCTGTGGGCTTTATCTTCCTTATCTATAAAAAGGGGATAACAATAACTTATGTAAAATGGTTGCCATTTGTGTGTTCTCAGATGTGTTATTCACTTCCCTTTCCATCATTTCTCCAGTATTCTATCTAAGGATTGGACACTGGTTTTGGAGAAGTAGGTATAAAAGTGTGTGGGTTGATATTTCCTAAGACTTTTTTGTACAATAAATAATAAAGCTTTCCTATATTTTTTCCCTAAGACTCTGTACCAATTCTTTAAAATCCTGCATGAATCTAGAACATCATTAGCCAGTGAATGACCTTATCAGTGATCTTAAATACTCTCTCTCATCTGCTAAAGAGGAATCTGTTTTGTAATGAAGTTGTCATTTCCAATTAAGGTTTAAGCAAGAATGTATTGAAAGTCTTAGAAACACAGATACGTATTGGAATATGCACACAACTCTTTAGATATCATTTCTCCTGCATTAGCTTTTTTATGTTGCCCAGATGTAAAGGCAAATAAAAGGAACCACTTCCATTGAAACTGCCTTCTCTCTTTTGCTCAAACATTACTACAATTTTCAACATGGGTAGGTTTCCTGGTATCAAGCGCTTATACCCATCTTTTTAATGTGCACATTAAGGGGTTAAGTTAGTGCAAGCTCTATTTCTAAGGGCAGTACAGAAAAGAGATAAGTACTTAGAGCTGAATGGGTTTGGGGAGAAGCAGAGAAAGGAAAAATAAAACCCAGGACAGTGGGAGTCAACAGTAATGGAACTTTGATAACATATATAAAAATTAACTTGCTGATGAACCAAACTTTTCTATTTTTTAGTTAGTGCTGTCCTCATACCCTGTAGATGCAATATCCATGTAGCAGTATGTAGCTGATGTGATCGCTCTTCTCAGGGAGGCCAAGGAAGGATGATCAGTACTTAGAGAGACTAAAGGCAAAACGTTTCCATTCTAGCTCAGCTTCTCTGAGTCTTGGTAGAAATTAAAATGCCACGTACCATAGAGAAGACATGATAACTCTCTCAAAGCTCTGTTTCGTTTTTCACTCTCTGGCTTCTCCCCAAATCATTTCACTTCTTAGCCTTAGTTTTTCATTGATTTAATAGAATTAATACGTTTTTGTTTCAGGTAGATTGAAATAAAATTTCATTTTATTGGATTCATTTATTTGATTTCATTGTATTTGATTCAAAGATTCAGATGAATCTTTGAGGTTATTTTGACAGGTCACTTCAAGGTGCCTTTTTCTTCCTTTTTATGTTTTAGTTCATTGTATTAGTCAAGGTAGGCTAGGCTATGCTGTACTATGAAAAACTGAAAATTAAAAAACAGAGTTCAGTGGTTTAATACAACAAAAGTTTATATTTTGCTCATGTTATATATATATATCCCCTTTTGGACTAGGAGACCCAATTGTGAGGAGGGTTCTATTCCAGCCCCTCAGGAACCCAGGCTGATAGAGACTCTACAATTTTCTAGCTACATCATCTGGAGTGATGGCTAGACTCCCCATTGGCCATAGCAGAGGCAGAGAGAGACTGGAGCCCATTCAGGGGATGAGAAACTGGCCAAAAGTACCTGGGCTTTTTGCTGCCTTAACTTGGAAGTGACACAGATCCCTTCCATTGACAGCCCATTAACTAGAATTTGTCACCTGGTGCTACCTAACTGCCAAGACGCTTGGAAATGTAAAAGACCAAACGCAATATTTGGTGAGCATGGCTATTTTTGCCACATTTGAAAACTTTCCCTTTTACTTGCTTGTATAGTCAGGTACTGCATCATGACATTCTGGTCAATGATGGCCTGCATATATGACAGTAGTTTCATGAGATTAGTCCCGTATAGCCTAGGTGTGTAGTAGATTATACCAGCTAGGTTTGTGTAAGTACTTTAGGGGAGGAAGAAATTTTCCCTACCCTTCTAAGTTCTTCTCCCCAAACTTGCCAAAATCTCTGAAGCCCTCACCTTAAATACCATTCTCAGTTAAAGACAAAAGAAGATGTTAGGGGTGGGGAGAGTCAGGGACTTCAAAGAGAAGGAAGGCAATCACAAGCAAAAAGGAGCAAACATTTGGAAAACAAGTGTTTGGCCACACAGACACAGAAGAACACAGAGGGGAGCCCAAGAAATGAGCTTTTCTAGGCTCTTCTCCATCTCCCATCAGGTTCATGTTATGCTAAGGTGATAGCTCGCTTCCTGAGACAGATATTTTTAAACTGAATTCTTTTAAGCAGTTAAGGGGAAGGTAACAAGAAAAACTTTCTGGGTCTTTTGTTTCTTAAAAATAATCAGCCTAATATAATCCTCATGTTAAAAAGACATATTTTGGGGTGGCAAATTTTGTTCCCCTTCAGTACACTTTGTGATGCTCACACAATGACGAAATTGCCTAACAATGCATTTCTCAGAACGTATTCCTATCCTTATGTGACCCATGAGTGTATTTGAGCAGAAATAAAAATATTGTGAAAGTGCTTCGATACTAGAAATATTTACATATACAATAGTATGTTGTCTGTTTGTTTAATTATCGGCAATTAATTGTCTACAATTACAGAAGCTTTATTTTTTTCTAACTTTTTATTAGTGCCGATTTTATCTGCCCAACAAAATTGTAAAATCTTAGGGAACAGAAAGAGCATCTTCTATTTTTCCCTGTCCCTTATAGCACCTAAAATATTTGCATATCTTAATTGCAAAATGACTGATAAAGACACATATGCTCCCATGTATGCGATTATATGTGAGTATCAATGTAAAGTCTTGGCCCCTTAATTGTGAGATAGATTTATATATTTTCAGATTTTCTCCATTTTTATTCCTTAGCCTTGAAGACAAGTGTGGAGGTTCAGAGGAACCATTGCTTGATGATCAGAAGACAGATTTACTTTCTCCATCCTGACTTACAAGAAGGAAATCACTTAAAAATCCTTTAAGGGGCCTGCCCCATGGCCAAGTGGTTAAGTTTGCACACTCCGCTTGGGTGGCCCAGAGTTTCGCTGGTTCAGATACTGGTTACAGACCTGCCGTGCTGAGGCAGTGTCCCACATAGCAGAACCAGAAGGACCTACGACTAGGATATACAACTATGTGCTGGGGGCTTTGGGGAGAAGAAGAAGAAAAAAAGGAAGATTAGCAACAGACATTAGCTCAGGTGCCAATATTAAGAAATCCTTTAAGATTCAGTCATTCTCCAAATGGCACAAAAAATAATCTTTCTTTGACTATATACATTCTTATTAAAACCTTCCATAGCCCAATTTTATGTTACCTTGAGTCTAGATTCATTCTTTCCATCAAACTTCTCTTATAATCTGTGTAGGCTCAGATATCCCTTATATTTTTTGCAATTAATCAACATTTCTCAATTCTTTATTTATTCCCTATTTTCTTAAACCTGATTGGTCTTAAAACGTTATTTTTCTATTGCTCTGCTGAAATAGCAGTCATGATCCTTTTTAAAGCTCTTCTCACCATTTAACATGGTGTTGTTTCATTTAGACCACTCATAATCAGGATACCTTATTCTTGTTAAGTGGTGATCTGGTTCACGTTCTTATAACAATCACAATGTAAGTAACTTGAGGGTAGAGTACATTTCCTCCCAGCGTTTTGAAAAGTGTATGCTGTATTGCCTTGTCACTAGAATTCTTAAATTAGATTGAATGGAGACCAAGATAATTATGACTGAAGGATTAGATTCTCAAGACTAAGTGGACTCATTTTTCTATGCTGATGATATTTATCAATCCTTCACGAGAAATGCCCTCCTCTCAGCTGGCAGCATTAGCAGAATTGAAAAACTGAAGGAAGATGAACAAACATTTCAATCACGATAAAAGTAATTCCTTGTTTTTGCATAACGATTTACGGTTTGTGAAGTCTTTGACACAGCCTTGGGAGATGGGGAAGCCTGGCAATACCATCTGCATTTCACAGACATAGCAACCGATCGCATGTCTAAGAATCATTAAAGGTCAGCTTAGAACTCGAGTTTTCTGGTTTGTAGACACTCTGTGAAGCAAACACTGCCTCTCTAGTCATGATTCCTCAGATACCCAGCAAGTGACCCTTGCAACAAATGAAATAGGAACATTAGTTGGGCAAGCTTGCACTACTTGCAAAAAATGCTATAGCTATCCTTCATGTTTATACATCAGCATAGTCTCTAAACTTACAGAAGTTGTTTCCTGTGCTCCAGGACTCAGAAAAAAGGGGAGAAATTCGGTTCAGAGAACATACACAATCACTCAGTTCTGAATAAAGTGGATACGGGGCCAAATGTATTACTTTAAAAATGTTGTAATTTACTTCAAATGTTGTTTACTGCTTACTTATAGCTGTTATTTGTAGTACCGATTTAGAGCCAGAAATTGTGCCTGTAGTAGGAATTAAAACGAGAGAAAAAAGAATTGTAAACTTTTCTGTTAAAACCAATGTAAGAAAGAAAAAACTATGATATCTGAAAGAAACCTAGAACAAACTTTTCTAGCGAAAATGATGCACTAAAGATTAAATTTAATTATCTTCACTAGCCCAGAAACCTTTATAAGTTGCTGCAATGTAGTTATCCGGGACCTTTGATGAAATACTATGACTAGAAATCTGATCACTAAATAATTCCTGAAGATTATAGAAATCTGTAATTAGATGTGTAAAATATGTTACTGCGCTGGATATAATAGTTAAGAAATGCTGGCTTGTGAGAAAAGGTTAATTGCCTTAGGTACATTGTGGTTTCCTTGGTTTGTATATGTTGTTAGGAGCATTGGACAGTCACTTATTCCTGCTGAATGCTGATAGCTCTGCAGTTAGAGCGTGATTTCTTTGATTTAAGTATTGTCCTCTCTGAAGTCTTCTTTGTAAGAACGGTTTACTGGGGGCCGGGCCCGTGGCCAAGTGGTTAAGTTCGTGCGCTCCGCTTCAGCGGCCCAGGGTTTTGCTGCTTCAGATCCTGGGCGCAGACACGGCACTGCTCATCAAGCCATGCTGAGGCGGCATCCCACACGCCACGACTAGAAGGACTCACAACTGAAAATATACAACTATGTACTGGGGGGCTTTGGGGAGAAAAAGGAAAATTAAAGTCTTTAGAAAAAAAAGAGAACTGTTTAGTTAGGTAGAGTATGAGCTCAAACACCTGTACTTAAGTATTTGGTGGTTACTTTCCTCAAGGGATGGCAGAAGAGATTGAGATAGCGTGAAAGGACTAATGTCTGAGAGAAGAATGAGACACCCAAAGAACGAGAGAGAAAGCTGAGAGGAAGCGCAGTGTGGAGATGGTGGTAGAATGGTGATGGCTGAGGACCCAGTTCAGTGATGCACAACTTTATGGTTGGCATGTCTTGAAGTAAACCAAACTTGTGTTGCTGGGTTAAGAGTCTTTGTAATTCAAAGACAATTCAGCCAACTTTTCTAACTAGTTATCAGACTAGAGAAGAAGCCAATCCAGCAGGAAGCAGAGTTGATAATGTGGTGCTTAGTGACTGTGACTAATTAGAGGACTTAGTTAAGCTGTCAAGAAAGAATAAAGATCACCACTCTGAGTCAGTGCCCACTCTTTTGTACCTAGGAGCCTGAGAAAATCCATTTTCTCCCAGGCCGCCACATGATCCTTCCTTTCTCATTTCATGTTGTGTAACTTCATGTGCACCTTCCCGAAGTGATCCAGATTATACACGCAAATGACATGGTTTGCCTCTTATTTCATCCTGCTGTAGCAATTTTATTCATATCACAGTCATTCGTCATATAAGATGTTTGAATTTGCTACTTTAAGCACGATCTATTTCCGCTATAGCCTAACAGTCACAGTTATTATTATTTTTGTCATTGTTAATGCTAATTCCTATTTTAATAACAGAAATGCCAATAATAACCCTAATCAGGCTAATCATATCATTGTTATCTCCTGAAATGTAGTAAGTACTTATAATTGGTAAAAATAATGAATGTTGCTTATTACGTCTGCTGGAAACCTTATATACCCTCACATTCAATCCTGCAACAACCCAGTAAGATGGATTTTCTTAAACCTGTTGTGAAGATGGGAAACCTGAGGCAGAGAGAATTTAAATAAGTATAGGGTGTCACACAGCTGGGAGGGGGTGAAGCTGAGATGTGGATGTAGGTTCACTTGACCTCACCACACTAAACATACATGGTTTGTAATTACTGGCTATTTAGCCAGGATTTAGCTAACTACTGGATTATTTAGACTGGATACAGTGTGTGTATGTGTGTCTGTGTGTCTGTATGTTTATTGACTTCAAATAGCAGTATCTTTGCTTATGGAAAACAATTGTTTCATGAACATACAGCTGAGGATAATCTTATAACATTTTAATATCAACTAATTTGCATAGCAGGAAGATGTAGTTTACGTATTCAATCACTATAGGGTCTCAAGATAGAATCAATGGGTGAGAATGGGGGACTGCTTCAGTGCAAAGTGTTCTCTCGACTGGAAGAATCATTCTAGGTCCAACTATTAGGATGTCTTTTAGCATCAAGGGAATGAATGCATTTGTGTTTGTTTTATGTGCTTTATATACTCTGGCCTGGAAGCAGGTAGTTTGTCCAGAAGAACTTTAGATCTTTTGAACTCTAAGGCTGTATGAATAAAGTGTAGACAGAGCTCTATTGTCCAACTATGCAGAAAGTGTATTGGTCAGACAAATTGTATATTGTTTATTTACTTGTTCATTGATTTGTTTGATTAGGTGTAGTTCTTGAAAATCATATTGACTGAAAGTTATTGTATATTATTATTGCTATTTTGTGGGTGGACGGTTGTTAGTTTTGCATTTATTTTTCTGTCACCACTCAATTTGGGATAGCCCTATTGTCATCCTTAGTAATGTGAATGTTCTAGAAAGTTTGTGAATGTCCTTTGATGTCATTCAAGCCTGTGGTTGTAGAAATGCTTAAAAGATCCAGTGTTCAGAGACACGGATCAGGAGTTCCTGGTTTCTTAGAGCCTGAAACTACACATTTGAAGGAGCCTCATTAAGAAAAAGAATACAAAATTAGTGACAAAAGTGGATAGTAGGAGTATTACTGGAACACTTTTCTACACCAGGAAGCCAAGCAATAACTATATGCAGGGTCTATAAGCACTGCAGTGCCATCCAACAGAAGTACCAGTCAAACTCCCACAGGGCCCAGTTGATGGAACATGGAAGTAATGGCACAAGTCGATACAAATACCCTGAGGCTAGATCTGTAGGATAATCTTGTATAAGCAAAGGCATGCACACTTAGTAACAAAATGTAGCTTTATCTTTATGGCTCATGTTGGAAAGGATTAATTTTGTGGTATTTTTAAAGAAAAGTAAATGCTCCTTGCTAAGCCTATTGAACTAATATTTTTGAGGGTACATATACAAATTACATAGTTATTCTCATAATTTCATTGATTATCAGATTAAGATGATAAATAAGATGAACTGGCTGGAAAGCAGCCTAAGTAAGTTACTTACTTAAAAAGTTAACAGAAAATTTTGATTTTGTTAAGGAACATTGTATGAATTTGTGGAGTTTGGCAACTGTTAATGGTGTGTTATGTTGAAATACTGTTATTTTCATATTTTGGAACAACTTGCTTTCTCATTGTCAGAAAATTTAGTGTGAAAAAATCTAAAGTCATAATAAAATGTTTTACAAAACTTTATTCAGCAGGGTGATTTTTCTTTGGTTAAGAAGAAAATGTTGACCTTTTTATAAGGCAATTCTTCATTTTACCTGCTGTGTACAATAAAACATTCATCTTTTCTCAAAAGAAAACTAATGAATTTACAGTTTGACCATTCTCCAGGCCAATGTATCATTCTTAACATAAATGTTGCTTTTCCTTGAACATTTTAAACAAATTAAGAATATTTTCTTAATCTGGAGATTTTAAAATAAATATTTTAGTTCCTTAGATACAGAAATTGGTATAAGAAATTTTTATCTTGAATTAGAACTTGTATACCAACCGTATTTTATGACCATCATTAAGACTCAGGTAATCAACTCTTAGGTGATATCAGCTCCAGGCATGTGAGACAGTGTTTATTTTACGCTGTAGGTAGGCTAATTTTTATTTTCTCAGAGGACATGGAAACATAACATTCACTGTTCTTCCCAATACTTTACAAGCATTCTTCCATCCCCACCTCAGCAATGTAATACACGTGTATGGTGGCATTAGAACATAAGAGGTGAGGTGAAAGTATAGTAGTGCACTCAAGAGAAAACGTTATTATCAGTGTAAATAGAACCTGAAAATATTCCTCCTTGACCATAATCCCCTGTCAATAACTAAATCCATATTCAAGATGGATTTTAGAACATCCATTTACAATAGCGGTTTATCATTAGGGATTTGGAAGCTGTTTGAGAAATTTAAGATACCCCTGATATCTTATGGCTCTTAAGAACCTTTGTGATGCATCTTTCTTTCTCTGCTCAGTGTTAGCTCTGAGGTCTGAAATTCCCAGGCCTCATTACCACAAAAATGGCAGTAAATTCTGACAGAGAACAAAGCCCATGGTAAGTGATATCCCATCTATCTTTTCTGGAGCATTGTCTGACTTCAAAATATGGTATTGATTAAATTTTGTGTTATGTTAATTTTTTTTTTTGCTTAGAAAATTTTCTGTAACGTTCTATCCTGCTCACAGCATTGCCTCCTTTCTATTTTTGCAGTCTTCCTTTTCATTATCTTAGTCCTTTTAGTCAAAACAATACCTTCCTCTTTTTCTTAAGTATCCCTTTGTAGTGGAAATTGTAAAAGGTTCTGTTATGTATCTCTGTCCATCCTTGCTTTCTGCGTCTAGTAATTCCACCACTCTCTGTCTACTCTCTCCCCACGAACCCTATGCTTTATTAGATTTATTCCAACAACATGATTGCTCGATGGGAAACTGTGAGCAGCTGTAATATCTCTTCTAATGATGGCACCTGTGGAAGGGAAAAGAACAAACTTCTGTTCCATGCGGGGTGCCACATTTTATGTGAAAAGTTGAGATTAAAAGAGCCTATCTCAAAGATACGCAGGTAGGACGTGATGAAGCTAGGGTTGTGACCCAGGACTTGCTGGCTCCAAAGACTTTGCCCCCTATTTTCACTGCTTCCATTTGCTGAAATAAAAGCCGTAATGTCCTGGTTACTTATCTGTTTATAAGAAAGCCAACTATGCTTTATTTTTTAATGAAGATTTTAAAAAATTTTATTGTGAAAATATTTTGGGGGTGAATTATCTTACAAATGAAGGGGATTTGCATATATGCTAGGTTTAGCATTAGAGTGAAGGTCATTTACGGCATTCCTCACAGTCCCTGTAAAGTCCCTACAGGTCTCTAGGGAAAGTTTGGGCTCTCGAGGAAAGAGTTGAGCTTTACTCAAAAGGAGTATTGGTGAACAGCTCAGTTTGCTGGGTTGGCACCATTCAGAGAGATAAGCTTGTTCCCCCAAACCATCTGGAGGACTGAAGAGTACTTCAACTGAATGGAAAGAAGGGTGAATGATGCCAGGCATTGTTCATAATGCTTCTCTGACTTGTCACATTTCTTTCTCTATCTTCCACCATTTGAGAATACTGCATCCTATCTAACTTGGACAGAAGACTAATAAGAAAAGGTTTAATCATATAAGCCTTGCCTTTTCCTACGAAGGAATCTATAAAGCACCATGTATATATATAAAGCACTTTTAAAAAGTTACAGTTCTTGAACCCCTATTAGTATAATTTTTGGGAGGAATTCGTACTATAATGAGGCGTTAGGCCGGAGATTGAAGAAGCAGCTCAGATTGGCCTAGTGGATGGATGGTGTGATCCTGTGGTCCTGTCAGTCACTTAGCTTTGCATAATAAAAGAGTTTGCTGTTAAAGGCCCTGTAGGTGACATCTATATTTTTGTTAAATTTCAATACTTTTACTTTATATATTCCTTCCTTATGTCCTGGAAAAATTTTTATATGTCGATTCTGGTGACAAATGTACATCATGGCAATATATCCTCTTTATTAACAAAGTTATTGTTATAACTATGAGATGCTGACTGATCTTGAAGTATTTTCTGAATTATCACCACCTTCTTGTGAGTACATAGAATTACAAAGGGGCCATGGCTACCAGCCTGCTTACTTTTGAAACTGTAAATATTAAGTGTCTAAAATCTACAAAGAGGGACATAATTAAGGAAATTGGCGAGTGGATTATTTTAGAGTTATACAGGTCATGTAGGGGAAGGAGTTATCATTTCTCAGATGTGGTGTTGATGTAATGTGATTAAGGAAGGTTAATTAAATTTTCACTGACCTTTTGGGAGAAAATCATGATTACATAGCCCTTTCCAGCACAAGTCATACATAAACTCATGCTCATTTAAATATGTGTCCTCCCACATTTTGTTTTGGTTTTAAAAGATTAATCTCAATGAGAAACTGAGTCAACTCCCTTTGCAATTCTTTCAACAGAGTTTTTTTCATCCATCTGGTTGCCGCCACGCATAGTTTTTCTATTTGTCTTTGCTCTTAGAAGATTATTGTCTAATTCTTCAAAGATACTGACTGGTAGTGTTTCCAGGGAATTTACAATTTACAAGGGGAACTTTGAAGAGCAAACAGTGCTTAAGATGAAAATAAATGAATTTATGCTGCTTGTGTAATAGATAATGAAGGCAATATTTTTACTATTAACTCTATTTCAAGCTCCTTCAAATGATATGCGTATAGTTACTGACTGATGGGCATCCTGGTAAATACAATAGAAAATTCTTAGTTTTTGGCTTTGAGTGCATCATAATAATGTCCCCAAGCTTGCCAAAAAATAAGAATTACTGGAGACCCTTTTTAAAAATTCATATTTCTTATATCCCTCCTTAGATCAATGGAATGAGATTTTCCCAGAGAATATCCTATGTATTTGTGTCTTTATGGAGTTCTAGGATTGGCATATTTGGGAAACACTGCATCATAGTATTTAAGCAATCTTCTTCTTTCCTATTTGTACTAAAGTTAATTTTGTGAAAGCTGAGCAAACCTTAATATTCTAAGAGATGGTTGGTTCCCAGAAAACAGAACATTATGATAAAGTAGTTGTATTATTATTGTTATGAAGCATTATTACAAAGCTCCTGTTTTAGAGGATGGTGTATCTCTAACATTTTGTATGTGTCCTAGAATAAATTTTTATACCTGTTTTTTAATGTTATTTTTCTTCAACTTAAATACACAGTGAATTTAAGTATACACAATTTAAATACAATGAGCATTCTATTGAGATGAATGGTTTGCCACTTTAGGCATGCCAAAGGAGTACTATTATTATTTCAATTGTATTATATTTGCAATTTATGAAACTTACACTTAGGACTAATATCAACATTTTAAAAAGTAGCAAGAGAAAAATATGAGAAAGGATTTGCAAACTTTGTTTTTTGTAGCAGCAAAATTTGGTGGCTGGTAAGCTGCACCATCAGGTGAAAATCTGAAAGAAGTGTATCAGTAGAATTTAAGTTTGAGCCTTATTACAATAGTCAGAGGAGTTTTGATGGATAATCTACAGCAGTGTGTGTTGTTTAAAAGTCAAATGTGCTAATGTCTAGGAAAATCTGTATGTTATTTAAATAAGCAGATTAGGAAAAGATAATTCTTATTTTATGTAATATAATATTTTATATATATATTATATAATATAATATTAAATTTTTTAAGGAAGAGTAGCTTTTACAGTGGCTTTTAATTACAGGTAATAGCAAAATGTAAGAAGGAAAAACAGTGTACGGGGGAGCCATGAGATGTGGATTCCAGTTCAGAATGCCATTTACTAGTTGTGTCATTTAGTTGTCGCACCATCTTCATGCTTCCCTTCCTCCCTTCTCAGCAATGGAGAGGTCCTAGCATAATTCAGGACCCATAATGGAGCAGTTTGGAACAATGCCACAAGGAAGAAAGAGATCTGTTAATGGAGGAAGTAAAGGGATTTATGATAATGCTCTCTTTTTCGGTTCCCATGATATAGTGTTTAGGCTTTAAGACTTGGGGAAGTACAGTTTGGATTAGAATGATTTCAACTTGAGAAGTCCTGTTTGGTTTTCTAGGGCCAAGAGGTGCCAGGCTAGTGGGGCTCAGGAGATGGAGAGCAAGGTGTTGGCTGCTTAGGGCTTCTAGAGAGAGAGGGGTGAGTTTGAAGGGTTCTTCTTTGTTATTCTATCTTGATAATCTGCACACTGCAGGAGGAGGCAGTGACTTGAGTCAAAATCATCTCAGAAATTTAAAAAAAATTGACTATTTGGCTGGTATAGCCCTTTGTATTGCTTTTGAGAACTCAGACACAATGTTAGGTGCATAGACATAGTATAGGGCCTGCCAAAGAGAGAAACTCCAATGTCTGTAACCATGTAAGTTTGTTTCTTTACCTAAAAATTAGATTCCCAATGTCCCCTTCAAATAAAATTACATTAAAAAATGTGTGGATTGGGGCTGGCCCCGTGGCCGAGTGGTTACGTTCGCGCGCTCCGCTGCAGGCGGCCCAGTGTTTCGTTGGTTCGAATCCTGGGCGTGGACATGGCACTGCTCATTAAACCACGCTGAGGCAGCGTCCCACAAGCCACAACTAGAAGGACCCACAACAAAGAATATACAACTATGTACTGGGGGGCTTTGGGGAGAAAAAGTAAAAAATAAAAAATCTTTAAAAAAAAAAAATGTGTGGATAGACCACAATGCATAAAAGTTGTGTGTAAGTACTTAATAGTTCGCTCCTCTTGTATATAGATGTGTGAAGAAATTGGATGGCATTCCTTCTGGGTCTATGAACTGTTAAAGTGTCTAAGAGAAAACAGATCAATGGAAATGTCTGTAGGAGACCACTGACTTACCTTTGCCATAGATTGCCACTGATAAGACACAGAGTAAAATTAGGAAGGCGTTTAAGGATAGGTGTAGAAGATGAGGTATTAAGTTCTTAAGACTTTTAGGTTGGAAGAGAATTTAGAGATAATGTAGTCCAATTTATGCATGTTAGAGACAGAGACTGAGGCCTGGAAGAATAAGTCGTCACAGGTAACGTGATCTCCTTCCCGCGAGGGCACACTCTCCACTACGACTTTTGATTTGGACATCGCTTATCTCACTGTCTTTCCTTATTGTTAATTTGTGTCTGTAAATATTTTATCTCTCTGTTATAAGGTTCTTGAAACAGAAACTGTGTCTTATATTTCTTTGTGGTTGTTCTAGGAGTTCAATAAATAAATGTTTGTTGTTGTTGTGGGGCTGATTTGTGGGAAAGACTCCCTTACCTCTGCAAATAATGTGATTTGTGCTATCACCTTGGCAAATAAAGAATAGTCACAAGCGTGTAAGTAATTCAAACCAAGCTTTGCATAAGCATTTTAAGATCCTAAAATATCAAAATGGATGAGACCATTGAATAAAAATCAACATCAATCACAACCGACCCCATTTTTAATAAGCTAAAAATCCAAGGGGATAATTTGATGCAAGTGGTCACTTCTGCTTTCAGTCTGAGAGGAAGTCAATAAATTCCTTTGCTGTTACTCACAACAGTAGTTTAAATTCTGTGCAGGACACGAGTCTGGAGAATCACGTCAGCCTCAGCGTACAAAAGAGCCCAGAGAGACAGCAGAACAATGTCTCCCCACTCGGGCTGCAGAGGGAAGGTAGTCTTACATTTCCCTGCAGGAACCAGCAATCTAAATTTAATTCTCGGGGGAGAGCTTGCCTTTCAAACTCCTTATCTGTTCTGCAATCTAACCTGAAGCTGCACTTTTTTTTCTTTTCCAATATTCTTAAATCATTTGCAGAAATCTAATACTCATATTTTTAAATTCCATCAGCTTAGCTATAGATATATTTTCCTCTCTATAAAATTCAGTGGCAAAAAAAAAGAGTAAACCTAATGTGCAAGAAAGGGAAGGAAGGAAGCCTAGAATATGTAAATTGTTTGATATTTGACAAATCACTTACTGTGTGTGGTGTGATATGCAAATGGAGGATAATGCTTCCCTCTTATCTGCATTGCAGATTCTTCGTGGCATGCTCTGCATGCATTCTGCATGCAGTATGTGCACCAGAGCATCGTAGCTTAGTGCAAGGAATCCAGGCAATGGAAATCAGAGGGGGAAATGTATATTAATTTTATAATCTTTAAAATTACATAAGATTTATATATGCCTAGTCCCAATCAATGAGTTGATGAGATCAGAGTTTACTAATTTATAAATGAAGATTGCATTAATTAATGAATTTAAGGGTAAGTTACAAGTAATACATCTCTTAATTCTAACCATACTTAGAGATTTCTAAATATGAAATTCACCATCTGCTAAGACTAATGCTTAGAATAACATGTACTAGTGCCAAGTGTGTGTATATATATTAATTACAATATGTATTGTATATAACACATGCACACATTGACATTTAACCTTTGACCTTTGTACTGTAAGTACTATTACATAGAATCTATGCAGCATAGATTTTCTATATAGCTGAATAGACAGTTTTCTATGTGGAGTTATTTGAGCTTCTCAGGGACTATTTCCTTTCTGAAATTCCAAAATGGAAAATTCATGTTTTTTGGTTTTACAATTGTTTTGGGTTTATTTAATTTTTTTCTTCAAGTAAAATGCAAAACATCTTGGTGAAATAAACCCTTCAAGTTCTCTCATCTAAACCCTTGGTGAAATGAATTATTAGTAAACTTAGTGAGTAAATTTCTGTAGTAGGAAACAGATATTGGCCTTAAGTCAAAGATATATTTTGATTACAGAGTAATTATATTGATGGTTGTATGTGGCTTGTAGATTCAATTTATGTTTTGTATGTAGCTCATAAATAACTGTTTTAGAAAATGGGGTTTCAGATTTAGCACTTTTTCTTTGTTATTAGTTCTCTGGAGCCCTTGTCATTTGTT
Source organism: Equus przewalskii (assembly GCF_037783145.1). NCBI lineage: Eukaryota > Metazoa > Chordata > Mammalia > Perissodactyla > Equidae > Equus > Equus przewalskii. The sequence goes on along the minus strand of NC_091831.1, from coordinate 55,806,073 downwards.
GAATTGTTGAGCAATAATAGCCCTATTACCTCATCAGGCACAGTCTACATGATAAATGTGGAAATAACTGACACCTGCTTCTTGTTTCTACCTTCCTTCTCTCTCTCTCTCTTTTTTTTTTGAGGAAGATTAGCCCTGAGCTAACATCTGCCACCAATCCTCCTCTCTCTCTCTTTTTTTTTTTTTTTGCTCAAGAAGACTGGCCCTGAGCTAACATCCATGGTCATCTTCCTCTCCTTTATATGTGGGATGCCTGCCACAGCATGGCTTGACAAGCGGTGCATATGTCTGCACCCGGGAATTGAACTGGCAAACCCCAGGCTGCTGAAGTGGAATGTGTGAACTTAACCACTGTGCCACCAGGCTGGCCCCTCCTTCTCTTTTCTTATCCTCCTCTTCTCTTACTTAAAACAAGACTAACATTTTCCTACGTGGAGTGATTACTAATCACAAGTAATAAATGTCATATTTTCTGATTGGTATTTTTTTTTTTTAAAGATTTTATTTTTTCCTTTTTCTCCCCAAAGCCCCCCGGTACATAGTTGTATATTCTCCGTTGTGGGTCCTTCCGGTTATGGCATGTGGGTTGCTGCCTCAGCGTGGTTTGATGAGCAGTGCCATGTCTGCGCCCAGGATTCGAACCAACGAAACACTGGGCCGCCTGCTGCAGAGCGCGCGAACTTAACCACTCGGCCACGGGGCCAGCCCCTAGCATTTTTAAGATAACAAGAATATAAAAAATCCAGTTATGATCATAAATTCTTCGACACAGAAATATATAACCCTATTACAAGGGAGTAGCATTAAAGAATAACTAAATATACCATATCTAGTTGTATGAGTAAAATTTTAGCAGGAAGATAAAATTTTTTCAAAGAAGTGCTTTTGAACATCTTAAGATGAGCTAGAAACAATAGTGAGACACGATGTTATTATTAATGTTATGAGATCTCGCACTTCTTAGGAATGAGAATGTTCAATTACTGGCATTTTGGCATTTTCTGTTTTACTTTATCATTTTATCATATACCTCTTGTGTGTGTGTGTGTGTGTGTGTGTGTGTGAAGATTGGCCCTGAGCTAACATCTGTTGACAATCTTCCTCTTTTTGCTTGAGGAAGATTGTCCTTGAGCTAACATCTGTGCCAGTCTTCCTCTATTTTGTATGTAGGACGCCACCACAGCATGGCTTGATGAATGATATGTAGGTCCACACCTGGGATCTGAACCTCTCTTCTCTTCTCTTCAAGTCATTGACATCAAAGGAAGATAGTGCCCAAATTGTCTTTAGGCTCTTAATTTCTATCTACTCACCCAAGAAGTCCTATTTAAAGATCCAGGGGACTTGGTAATATTAGGTAACATTTATTGAGCACTTAGTAAGGTCCTGCCGTTATGCTAAACACTGTAAAAATATTTAATCCTCATATTGACCCTGGTAAGGTGGCAACAATTATTATACCAACTACACAATTTTAGGAAACTGAAATTCAGCAAGATTAAGTAACTATCTAGTGTGTAACGGGTCAGGATTTTGAACCCTGTGACTCTGAAGTTGGCACTCTCAATCACTACCCTCTTTCACTTCTCTTTCCAGTGTATCTTTGTTTTATACCCAGTTTTCCTATTGTTTTATACTCAGTTTTTCAATATTCTCCAAACCCCATTAGATTGATGCTTCTGTTGGGCTGCTTGTTTAATTCTTGACTCGTTTTCCTCTTAAACCCCTCTTTTGGAATGTCGCTTTGTTACATACATTGACCTACTGGGTCATGCGTTTAGGGTCCAGAAATCCTGCCAGGATCTGAGTCTCTGCTTCTGCTTATTCTGTAAGGGAGTTCAGAGTGAAAGTTGATGGAGACAAAATGTTCAGCCAGTGCATTTATCTTCTCCCATCCCAATTTATAGTATCTTTAGTATGATGCTTCCAATCCTTCCTGCTGAAATTATTCAAATTTTTTTCAGAAGTCTTATTAGGGTGGTGGAAGTTGTAGATATATAAAATGCCAATAGTGAATGCTGATGGCAAAGGTATTTACCAATGGAGTGGAATGCAGTTATGTTCCTTTTCTTTCTTCTTTTCTCCTCCTGCCTCTACAAGGAGATTTTAGCAGTCTTTTTAAGTTTGGAGTTAACTGAAGTTAGCCTAGATTACAGTCCTATGTGTTGGGAATCTTTAGTCTCTGGTAGCAATAACTGAGAGATCCAAAAGCTGTTTTCTTACATCTACCCTTGTATGCTGAAACTTGAAACCTGTCTTATTAGACTTACGATAGCAACAAAGTCTTGAGATGAGAATTGAATAAAGCATATGGTAAACTAAGGAGAAAAAAGGGCAGACAATATTTCAGGCTAAGAAAATGAAACAGGGTCTCTGAATTGAAAGTCCATTAGCTATTTTATAATTTAATAAATATTGGTAGAATAATTTTAAAAACAAAGAAGGCCACAGTCCAGGAAGGGAATAGAATATTTTTTGTATGTTTCCATATTTACTACCTCTAAGAGGTAACTAGTTAACATCATATAGCTGGTGGTTAATGTATTCCATTCTTTGATATTTTTGAGAGCTATCCTATTGATAATACAGGGGGAACAAGCTGACATTTATTGAACATCTACTATATGTTGTCAGACTTTGGACAAGGAGCTTTAGATATCAAATCCTATTTAATTTTCACAATTGCCTAGTGAGGTAAGTCCAATTATCCCCCTTTTGCCATTGAGGAAATAGAGGCTTGGAGAAGGTAAGAAACTTACCTAAAGTCATAAAACTAGAACATGGAAGAGATAAGCTTGTTAAGATTTAGATCCAATTCTTTCTTGGTTCCAAAGATTATGGTCTTTCCACTGCACTATGCTGAATCATGCTTTTTACTGAGCAAAATATCTATTACGTTACTTTATCTCCTTGCAGGATATTTGGTCCTGTCCATAAGACATTTGGTCCATGCCAAAAAGCCCGTGAAATTTTCAGGACTCTTTGGTTCTGTCCAAAACATCCATAAGACATTTGGTTCACATCAAAAGGTCCTCGACATTTGGTTATATTTGGTCCTTCCCAGAACGTCCAAGGAGACGTTTGGTCCACACCAAAAGGTCCATGATATTTGGTCATATTTGATCTTGCCCCAAATATCCATGGAGACATTTGATTCACACCAAAATGTCCTTGATGTTTGGTCCTGTTCAAAACCATTTGGCATGGACCAAATATGCTCATGGACATTTTGGACAGGACCAAACATCAAGGACCTTTTGGCATGGACTGAATGTCTTCTGGACCAAATGTCGATGGGCATTTTGGACAGGAACAAGTGTCTGCCAGTCCTTTATATCATCTTTATGAGTCCTTAAAAAAATTTGTGCAAGTCATTAAAAATAGAAGTTATCAGGGGCTGACCCCATGGCCTAGTGGTTAAGTTTAGCACACTCCACTTTGGCAGCCTGGATTCTGTTTCCGGGTGTGGACCTACACCACTTGTCAGCGGCCATGCTGTGGTGGCAACCCACATATAAAATAGAGGAAGATTGGCACAGATGTTAGCTCAAGGTGAATCTTCCTCAAGCAAAAAGAGGAAGATTGGCAATGGATGTTAGCTCAGGATGAATCTTCCTCAGCAAAAAAAAAAAGAAGAAGAAGAAGAAGAAGAAGAAGAAGAAGAAGTTGTCATAGGTTTTGTATTCATTTCACCAACTTACTGTAATACAAACTATATCAACAAGGATTAAGATGAAGTTTCACTCTGGCCAGAGAGACAACTATCACTACTTATAATGAACACTCACAGAGATTAGGTCAATGGAGAATCTGGGAAACTTTCTAGATAGTATCAAACATGATCTTTCTAACATTGCAATTTAATTTTAGACAATCCATTTTTACTCCAATTGTCCTATTCTTTTTTTTTTTAAAGATTGGCACCTGAGCTAACAACTGTTGCCAATCTTTTTTTCTTTTTTTCTGCTTTTTCTCCCCCAATCCTCCAATTACATAGTTGCATATTCTTTTAGTTGTGGGTCCTTCTAGTTGTGGCATGTGGGATGCCACCTCAGCGTGGCCTGATGAGTGGTGCCATGTCCGCGCCCAGGATCCGAACCAGCAAAACCCTGGGCTGCCAAAGCAGAGTGCCTGAACTTAACCACTCAACCACCAGGCCTGCCCCAATTGTCCTATTTTACTAATTTCTGACAAGTTAATGCTACTTTGTATTTCTACATTACATTAGATAGTTTTAAAACTCTATGAGAAGTAAACATTTAAATAATTTTGAAATAACACAACCCTCTTCATCTCCATTAATTTATAAAATAAAGTAACACAACTATGTGGGTTAGATCGGAGTCAAATTGATTTCTGGTCTCCTTGCATATGAACTTTGCCTAGTAAATATGCTGCAGCCTGTTTAGCTCTTGGAAGTACCATGGATCAAATTCTAAGCCATAGAATTTTTTTCTCTGTGTAAAAAATTCAATTAAGTATCATAGGCCAAAGAGATCCAAAACTAGTATTATTTTTCTTACCTTTGAACTGCTTTGAAAAATTCAGAGACCATCTAGACTCCAGACACTCCTCAATTTTTAAACAAAAGAAAATACTTTGTCTTTAGATTATTTTTACATTAAAATGCCCCAAGTGTTAAATTGCTTACAAAAGAGAGTTTTTGGTATCTTGGAAGTAAACAGAGAAAGTAGTCTCTAATATATCACAATTCATCTGTACTATGGGGTTGGCATGCGTGGAACTCAGTCACATTGACTGAAAACTGTCAGAAAGAACAAAGTGCAAATACCAGTGATTGAGGAAAAGACATAAAGATGGATAATTCTCTTTTGGAGCAGTGAGAGAGTGAAGGGTAGGGATCGCTGCAAGAATTGGTGTTAACTCTTCTTAAAAAATCATTGTTACTGATCTGGCAGACTGAGTCAAATCCACATAAATGAGCCTGATGAAAGATGTGAGATCCAGGGGTGTTACAGCGTCAAGTTAAGAAGAAAGATCCTTCAAATAATCCCTGTGCTAGATGAAATAGGAAGAAAAGAGACAAATGACATTCAGCTTAGGAAGAAAACCTACCCCTTCAGGAAAGTTTCTCTGAGATCATTTCTCTCTGCAGGACACAAGAAGACTTTTGACGGCATGTTTTGGCTGATTGAGCAGATGGCCATTATTACTGTGGTTCTACGATCATTTTGCTACTGAGCATCCAGGAATAAATATCTAGTGATCAGAGACTATATGAATGGTGTAGATCTTTGGGTCATTTTCATACCGTTCATCATCTGTGGGATGTAGCCATATCTCGTGTCCTTGACACACTTCAGGTATGTAAAATGCACGGAGGAAGTTGGCAGTCCTCCTGGATCTTATTTCACAGAAAAGAAGTGAAGCTTGAGGGATGAAATCCCTCCTCTGCTAGCCCTCACACCTACAAGTCATTTATAAATATCTTTCCTGACTCCCCTTCTCCTGTTTACATTGATTAACTACTGCTTGCCCTGCACTTTTGTGCTCTTCCACCAACTGCTGACTCTGCTGGGACTGGGGCCTGGCTGTTCAGTTTTCCCTTTATTTGGCTTCTTTCTTATAGCCTTTGAAAGTATTCAAATTTGTACCAGCAAACACAGTCAAACCCTCCAGTCAATTTACCTTTATCTACCTCCTATTCCTCACATTCCCATTGGAACTAAAGGCCTTAACTCCTATTTACTGTCTAAATAGTGACAATGGACAGCACGGACTTCTTGGTTTCTGAATCTAACAAACTCTTTCAGTCTTCATTCTTCTTTTCCTCCCCATGGCAACAGAATTTGCCAACCTCTTCTTCCTTTCCTCTTGTAGTTTCCTGATTCCTACCTTTCCCTGGCCTCCTTGGGCATTCCTTGTGAGTCTCCTCCATGACTTCTTTTCTCCTTCCAGCTTCTAACAGTACTGGGCATTCCTCAGGGCCTTGTTCTTCACCTTTTCTCATGAGAACTTCCGTATTCTCATTCAGACTCTGATCCACTTCCATGCTTTAACTATATCCCTTATGTTGATGACTCCAAATCTCTCTCCTGAGGTCCAGACCTAAAAATCCACATGCCTAAAGGACATGGCAAGCTCAGCACATCTGTAATTTAAATGATAGGATATTCCTTTTATTTCCCTTTGACATCACCATCTAATTGTTTGACCAAGCCAGAAACTTGGTGCCAAATCTTTTCTTTTATTCATGTCTTACCTCCAACTGATAGACAGTTCTTCCCATCCTACCTCTCAAACACCATTCCTCTGTGGCTCTTTATCACAGGGCTGTCCACCTTGGTTCAGACCCTCGCTGCTTCTCGTCCACACTATTCCAATCTAATTGGCTTCCAGATATCCAGATTTGTTCTTTTTAGTGTATATCTAAAACGCATTCTAGAGTTTCTGTCCAAAAATCCTTTCTTTCTCCCCTTAGATAGTTTCCCCTCTTTGTGTGAAGAGTCTAAATTCATAGTTTAGTACATAAGACCATTTCCCACCTCTCAACCCCATCTCTTAGCATATGTCCTATTCTTTCACACACACCTTAAGGTCAGCTTAAGTCTTATCAAACTACTACGTTTGCCCAATGTATCTTGCTGTTTTACCCTTACAAGCTGTTTGATCCCCCAGCACAAGCATTATTTCCTTTATGAAGCTGACCCTGATCCCAGTGGAGTGAATTAATCATTAGAACCTTGTCTCGTATGGTACCCTGCACATAATTCATTATATCAGCTACAGTGCTTCATTGTGATTATCTGATTGTCTTCCTCTCCTTATTAGATTCTAAGCTTCTGGAGGGCAGGATATTACCTTATTCATCTGTGAGTCACCAAGGCCTCACAGGTAACGGAAGCTCAGTTTTATTGCATTGAATGAAAGAATTGTTGAATGAATTAATAGGCATATGTAAATTTTAATAGCTTAGATGTATTAGGTAGCTAAAACCATGAGTCAGAAAATGGCAGTACAGCTGGGGTTTAATTTCTATGGCTTTTATGAGTCATTAAGTTCCTGTACTTGTTTTCCAAACTATATCCAGAAACGATTTCTTGAATGGAGGAAAAGGGAACTAGAAGAAAGCTTTAGGCATATAAAAATTGATGGTTATTACTTTTCCAACATCCCTTCTGGTGATGTATGCAAAATAGGTCTCAACATAGGTAACACAATGGCCCCTTGGGCAGCTTGGGAGTCTGAAGTCTCCATAAAGTCGCTGCAGTTTCACAGTCATGTGTCGGCTCATCGTATCTCAGCAAATCTTTTCTAACAAGTTTGATGCACTTCTGTGCTGTCTATTTGCTCTGGCAGAGCATGCTCAAGAACAGTTTTTGGCTAAACTTCCCAGCTCTCAGTCAGACTTGTGTAATTGTGTATTGTTATTTTCTGTTTATTTCTGGTCATCCAACTAAAACACCTTGAGTGTCTCCATGGCTCAAATAACCCTTATCCTTAGCATTGATAAAATTCTGTGTTTTCATTGTATTTATGAAAAGATCTGCTGCTTCTCCTATGCAATCCTTCTAAATCTAAAATATATATATAAGATGTTTGCATTATCTATCATTAGTGGCTTATATTGTTTGTCTCTTCAGAAGGATTGTGTAAGCTTCTTGAAGGCTCAGTCTAGGTCTTCTCATCTTTGTATCTTTGGTGTATGACATAGTTTTTCGTGAATGTTTGTTAGTGTGAACTGATTTGTGCTTGTAATTTAACATTGCAGGTGTATTTAAAAAAAAATACAACAGGGCATGGATTTTACTTTTACACTGATATTCCAGGATTCATTTTTCTTACCATATTGGTTAGTCATATTGGTTAAACCCTTCCTATCAATGCATCTACTGAAGAGTCTCGGATGTCTGAATTTGCATCACTGCTAATATCTTAATAATATCATGATTGTATATTGTTTAAAATTAAATACATATTATTTGTTTAATTCATCTAGGAAAAAATGCCATCTGATTTTTCAGAAGAATCCATAAAAACAGAGGGACAGTGGGTGAAAGAGAATAAATGTTACAGAGGGTAAGAAACAGCATCCTGGCTTGTCATTTTCACTGTACTCCCAAATGAAATTTGTGATGGCAAGTAGGACACCTTGCATACAAATTTTCGACATTTGTGCATTGGCCCCCATTATTAACTGGGAAACCAACACAATCCTTGCTCAGGTACTAATGATGGTGTCCTTCGTGTTCCATCACACAATTTCATATTATTTATCTATGAAGAAATGCCTGATGATTTTGACACGTTAAAGAATCTTATCTGAAATCCTCAGGACCAAATGTAGACTAAGAAAATACCAAGTTCACAGAGTTCCTGTGTCCTCAGCAGGTTAAAGGGCACCACCAGAGCTTGTTTTCCTTCATTTAACATTCACATATTTGGCATAGGTGGGGCTGAATCATGCTGTTGTTATAACAAACACTGTTAAAGCGATTACTGAACTCATTACACTACTTAAAAATAATGATGAGTGGTCATGGAATGTCACTAACCTCCAACTTACCCAGCACATGGAGGACAGGGTGACTTTCGTCATGCATTGGCAACTCCCTGGGCAGCTAACATGTTTTATGACAGAGTGGAGGGTTGGCTGTCTTGAAGGGTTCTGGGGCATAGAAGTCATAGGTATTCAGAATCATCTGTAATGGTTCTAGATAAATTAATATATATTAGAGCAATCAATAATTATCTTTTAAACAAAGAAGTGGTGATTTCTGAAACAGTGGACTAACCTCCACCTGCTTCTTTAGATTTTGCAGGTGCATTTTTTGGGATGGATTCTTCAGCCTGACTTATTCAACTGTTTACATGACTACCAGTGTTCTAGCAAGATCTTTAATTTTTCCAGTTCCTTTACTAGTGTTTTTATTTCCAACTTCTAGATATTATTTTTCTCATGATGCTGAGCTAGTTATCTAATAATAATTTTTTTAAAACACAGGAAATATTATGTATCAAAAGTCTCCTAATAAGTCCTATTCATCACCCTTAGGTGAGTAGTGGAATAATTATTTAGTTATTGTATCCTTAGATTAATTAAGTGGCACCCTACACTTCATTTGCAGCTCTGAACATTCAAAGACACTTGTAAGAGCAGGCTTCTCTGATCCTAGGCTCTGTCTCATGCACAGGGAAATGTTTGTCTCCAGAAAAAAAACTTCTTAGAATGAATAACCTGTTTCAGCATTTATGCTAACTAAAAATATAATTTCATAAGGTGTAATATTCAGGATTTCTAACAGCTGCTACACTCTTCTATACATCTGCTACACTTGGTATAACCTGTAATTTTCCTCTAGTTACAATTTGCAAAGTTGTAATTTTGGTTATAATGTTAAGCATGGTGATAGTATAGCTTATGGTTTTGTAATAACCTCACTGTGAGGCATTTGTTCATATGTTCTGGGAGAGAAAGGGACAGGCAGCAACGCTTTAAAAATAAAGAACTTATCTGCTGATTACAGCAACCTCTTAAATCCTTTTTATCCAGAATTTTCTACATTTTAAATTCGACTTTTTGATTATGTCTGAAAAATTAATATCTATTGTGAGTCTTCTAAAAAAAACTATTTCAGATTCATGCTAAATGTTATCTTGACTTTTATAGATAATTTGCTCCTTTTCACTGAATTTATAGGTATTATTATAGCACAGCATAGTGTGTAAAGACATATATTGATGTTTTCATGTTGTGCATTTGCTTTTAAAGACTTTATAAGTATCAGAGAATATAAAGACAGAAATGTTGAAAATGCCTCCTCTTGAAATCCTGGTTCTGCCAACTATCTGGCAATGGTTTGGGACAGTTGACCCTTTCAGCTTTCCACACCTTAGGAAGTTACAGGGAAATTTTGTAAGCAGCTCTATGTTGACAAAGACTTGGGTGAAAGATCTTATAAGTAAAACATATTACTTGTTGTCTATACAGATTTGTATGTTCTTCAAAACATTGTGCTTTCATTAGTTTTATAATCCACTAAAATCCCCATGATATCAGAAGGTATATCAACCTCATTTTCATAGATGAATTCTGATTTTCAGAGCTCACACAGTAGCCTGGGATTTTCTGATTCCTGAGCAAATGTTTTCATCTTTTTGTAACACATTTTCACCTCTTTGTAGCACTGCTGCTTCTCTCTATAGGAAATAATGTTAATTGATATGAATAACTTGTTTTAGTAAACTAAAATATTAAAGGACACATTGAGGTGATTATATTTGAAGGACTGAAAGAAATAACTATACAGTGTATTTTAATTTCAGGAGCATTTTTTTTAGGATGGTTAGTCAACAAAAATGAAAGACATATATACAACATATTTTAAACTCAGGAGGACATATCTATTTTAATCTCTGATCGTCTTTATAAGTTGAATAACTGGGCATCCTTGATCTGAAATGCTTCATAGAAACGATGCTATTAAAGCTAAATGAATGATCATGTTGAGTTTGTCACTGTGAGTAGACACAGGCTACAGTACGGTAAAACATAGAACCTCTCTTCCCTAATGGCTTCCGTGAAAACCTTCTTCTCTGTTTATTCATTTCAATCCCCTTTATGAGCAACTTGTTTTCTGCCCACTATTTAAATGTTCATATTCCTGGGGTTCTGTCCTTGACCTTCTTTTAATTGAGTACTGTCTCTGGGTTATCTCAATTATTTCCGTGACATCAACTAACAGCTAATCATGGCTTATCAGTATGTCTCAAGTTGTCCTAAACTGAACTCACTAACTGTAACTACCATCCATGTAATTGTTCAAGTTAGAAAACCAGGAGTTATTTTTGACTCATCCCCCTCACACACCACCCACACCTGTTTAGTAATAAAGTCCTGTCAATTCTCCATTCTAAAAATGGCCTGTAACTTCTCCTTAGCTCCCCACCCTCTGTTAGTATCTTGGTTCAGGTTTTATTCATTTTATACAGCTTTTTAATTCATCCCCCTATGTCCAGTCGTGCTTCGTTCAAATCTCTTCTACACTTTAATCTATCTGAAATGCAAATATGATTATCAGCCCCCTCCCCAAACGTCTTATCTGGCTGCCTTTACCTAAAAGATAAAGAAGAGATATTTTAATAACAAATAATTATTTACCTCTGTCACTTGACAGACACTTATTTGAGGTTATGGATCATTTTCTTCTTTTTAAATATTTTCTGGTTTTATATTATCATGGTTGGTACATAGTAGGTGCTTAATATAGTTTTGCTGAGTAAATGAATTAATGAGTTAATCAAGAAAAAGGATGCCATAAAATTAGACAACCACATATATCTAAAGAACAAATTTTTGCTTATACTTGTTGACAAATACATTACTTCCAAATAAGCATCATTTAAAAACCACCAATTACTGTCAACTGAAATGAGTAAACATCTCTTTTAATTTGTTTAATGAGTCAAACGCAAAGTCCTCACGATGGCCTGCACAGTCCTTACCCAATCGACCGTCTCTCTTTCTCCTTCACTCCACTCCACCCACTTGGTCTCCTGCTGGCCCTTGAACAACCATGTATTTAAGCCCTTTGCACTTGAGAACTTGATCCCCTGCCTTGAGGATCTTCTCTCAGATAGCTGTGTGGCTCGCTGTCTTTGGATCTTTAATCAAATGTCCTCTCCTCCTGTCTAAAATCGCAACCCTTCCCCTCTTCCTTTTCTGCTTTATTATTTTTGTTCGTGATACCACTTGCCATTGAATGTTCCATATGTTTTGCTTTTATCCTCTTTACTATCTGTTGCCCACAGCTAGAATTATAGATGCTATGACGGCAGAGACTTTTACCTGTTAGTGCTCACTGTTGTATCCCTGGAATGGAAACAGATAATAAATATTTGTTGAATGAAGGAATAAATGAATGAGCTAATCCTCCGTATTTATCCTGCAGAAAGTCTGCTCTTAAAAATAAGACCCCAAAATGATTTGAAGTAATTTACAGTGGAGACTATCTCTAATAAGGTTAATAAAATATAAGTAAAGTAAAGGTGAGGGAGAAGCTAAAGCAACAGCCTTAACCTTTAACATAATTGCTCTAATTCTATATCAAAGTTTTCTTTGAAATTTCTTTTAATCAAAAGAAGAAAGCAAGAGAAGTTACCTAGTTCTAGTTTTCAGAAAGGAGAGCAAATTTTTAAAGAAAATTCTAATGTGAGAGTTAAGTAGGGAATGTAGAATAATTTAATGAACAGTTTCTTCATAAAATGCATATAATATTTCGGCTATGGATTTTTTTAAAGCCGACTTTGATAAAAGAATAGCATTAAAGCTTAATACAGTGAAAACATTTCTGTGATGTACTCAGCTGATGTGGCTCAGGTCTGTGGCTTAATTTGATTGAAAGATTGAATTTTGAGTACCGAGAGAGGTGCATTGATAGCATATCTCTGAGGCTTTTTTTTCTTACATAACTGCTTCTCTTGTCAAGTTTCTGATACGAAGTTAGGAATTACATGTCAAAAAGTACTCCCAGTTGGAGTTCACTGATTCACGCTGGAAAACAAGTCAAGTTTCCCCATATTCTTTACTTTCTCCCTGACCTCTAACTTCCAAATCAAAAGTTTGTTTTTGAAAGATACTAATATCTACAACAGCAATAAAGAACTTCAAAAGAACCTAGCTTTAAATAAAGCATGTGAATATAAGGTCATTACAAACTCCTTAGCTCCAAATTTACTTCTTTCTAAACCATTCTCCACACGATATTTTTACAATAGAAAATATGATAATGTTACACCTATATTTTTGAGAAATCCAGAGACTCATGGCCTGAAGATTTTTTTTAGCCGTAGTTTTACTTATTCAGACAGCATTTAATAGACACTGTATGCACAGAGCACTTATGCTACGTACATCTACATACATGTGGCTAAGGAAATTGCTCCTGTTCTCAGCAATATGATCACTATTGAGGGGATAGAGAGAGCACTTCCGACTGGTAGGCTCAATGAGGGCTTCATGAAATAGGTGACATCTGAACTGGGCCTTCCAAGATTTCCTAGTGCAGACATGGATGGGGATATTTCAAGCAATAAGGATGCCAAGAAAAATGGCATTGCCAAGAGATATGTCAATTTGATCAAGCAGTGAGCAGGTAACTATAAATAGACCTGTTTTATTAGACTGGAGGGCATGTGAAGCAAATGGTAGGAGGCAAGTCTGGTCTGGTAGCTTGGGGATTAAATTGTAAACAGTATTAATACTACATAAGGGGATTTTAACCTCATTATACAGTCACTAGGGAGTCCATTCTGTGTCTAGACAGGACAGTGGTGATGTTGTTAACAGGTTCTTTAGAGAAAGATTGGATGTAGAGAACAAAACATGACTATCACAACAATATTATCATTTACTAATAAGTAAAGACCTGAGTTTGGATGATGATTTTGGAGGAATTAAAAAGATAACTAAACATATTAGTGGAGGAAGAGAGATTGACATGATGCCTCCGTCTAGAGAGAGTAAGTGAAGGCACAGGGCACCTAAGGGCCTAGGCACAGGATAGTTGAAGATGTGATAGAGCCTCAACCAACACGGAAGGAACAGAAGAAGGAATATCAGCTCCTTGAGGACAACTTGGGCTTATCTTTTATTGGATGTTGTAACCCCATCATTCAGAACAGTACAAAGCACACAATAGGCACTCGATTTGTGCTTGTTAAACGAATGAATAAGAGATTACCTGTCAAATGATTACATAGAATAAACTTCAGTGTGGGTAAAGAAAGTGGTCTTGGTTGCCTTGCAGATGGCTTTAATGGTAAAGGCTATATCTCTTAGCACTAGTTAGATAATTAAAAGCATTGGTGTGGCGTCCGGTCTAACAGTATGTCAGCTTACTTCTCATTTTAAGAAGCAGTATAAAGTTACTTGTCCAGACTCTTGAAGCAGGCTGCTGGAGTCTGAATCCCAGCTTCACCACTTAGGATCTTGCGCAAGTCAGTCAACCTTTCTGTGCCCCAGTTTCCTTATCTTTAAACTGGGGATAATAATAGTACTTATTTCATAGTGTTTTCCTGAGGATCAAATTAGTTATTACGTTACTTAGAACAGTGCCTGACACATACTAGGCACTATGTATGTGTTATAAGTAGTAAAAGTGAACTATATACATTAGCACAGAATTTTTATTTATATCTTGTCTTGGTGCAGTGTACAGTTTTGGTTTCCAGGCACATTTTTCTTACCAAGGATTGAGGGACAGATGATAATCTGATTTGGGCACCCCCCCAAAAGTCCCTATTGATGAGAGAGCAACGTCATTAAGATTTGTGTTGTCTAATTATGCTACCAGCTATGGTGAGGGAAGATTTGCACATGTGGAAACATGATTATGACCTAAGGCTAAATGCTTTTGAACACTGGCATACACTCTCACATGCAATGCTCCAGACTCCCCAGAAGAAAAGTTTTATACAAGCAGAACTTGATTTCAAACCAGCTCAAAAGTCAAGAGGACTTGAAAAGTGTACCATTTGTTTTGGTGAGCAAGATAGTCCCTGAGCTAACATCTGTGCCAATCTTCCTCTATTTTGTATATGGAACACTGCTATAACATGGCTTGATGAGCAGTGTGGAAGTCTGTGCCCGGGATCCGAACCCATGAACCCCAGGCTGCTGAAGTAGATGTACAAACTTAACCTCTTTGCCCCGAGGCTGGCCCCTGAAAAGCATACGTTTGAAAGAAATGATGTCTAATGTTAAAATCAGTCTGTGTTTTTTTCCATTTATTTCTGTTAAAATACTTCTTTTAAAAATTGTGGGTTTTGGGGCTGGCCTGGTGGCACAGCGGTTAACTTTGCACATTCCACTTCAGTGGCCCAGGTTTCCTCAGTTCGGATCCAGGCTGAGGACATGGCATTGCTTGGCAAGCCATGCTGTGGCAGGCATCCCACAAAGAAAGTAGAGGAAGATGGGCACGGATGTTAGCTCAGGGCCAGTCTTCCTCAGCCAAAAGAGGAGGATTGGCAGCAGATGTTAGCTAAGGGGTAATCTTCCTATAAATAAATAAATAAATAAATAAATAAATAAATAAATAAAAGCCCTCTTCATTTAAAAATTGTGGGTCTTCAGAAGCCTCACGGAAAAATAGCTATTATCTTTGTTGCTTTATGCACAGATCGAGATATCATGTAATAACCTAGGTAAAATTAAGGTGTTTAGTTCAAAGTAATTTCAAAAACCAGCCATTCTGAATCATTTAAAATTTCGCAGCATGCTGAAAATTAAATAGAAAGTGTCATTCTGGAGTACCAGTGCCTTAATTTTTCTAATACGTGGCAGAAAGCTTACATTTCAGTAAATGAGTGCCCTGGTGTCAGTGTGTTCTGATAGGGGAGTCAACTGAACTGAGAACATATAAAAAATAAAATGTTTTTATTGGTTTTATACCTCTAAGAGATTTTATTTTATGACTACCTTTATATAGCATAGGGTAAAATGAAACCAGAAACCTTAAATATGATGGAGATATATTTTGAATATTTTCCCACTAAATACTTTTGAATTTTAAAGTGTAAAATTATAACTATAGCTAAAACATCAGTGGCATCTGTTTGATGCTGAAACCTGGCAGTATGTCAGGCATGCATAAAAAGAGATATTTGTAGATACCATTTTTGCATTATTTATGAGAAACTCCTGTTAACCATAAATCACACACGTATTTTCTTTTCCTTCTCTTAAATTTTGTAAATTGAACTAATATTTCAGAAATCAATCCATCAAACATGATTTATTACAGCTATCAAGTAAAGTAGGTGAATTTTCTTTCTTTATGTGATTTTTAAGAATAACTTCTATATGTCAGCTATCTCTGCATAGGTCGCACCGTTGTTCATGAAACAAAAAAGAGAAGCAATGTAGCACAGTGTGTAATAACGCCACTTCTGGAGTCATGGTAATGGGACTTAAGACTTGGCTGTAACCGCTTGCTAGCTGTGAGGCTATGAGCAAGTTACGCATTTTCTCTAGGTCTCAGTTTCCTCATATATAAAATAGAGACAAACCTCATGGGGTAATAGTGAGGTTTTCATGAGCTAATATGTGGAAAGCCCACAGCCTACCTTATTTTACTAGAAAAGAACTTAGAATAATTATGTGTTGCTATGAACCATTTTATATAAACCGTAGGCTTTTATTACTACTCCGAATCATGGAATTCCATGATTAAAAAGTAATTGCTAAAGCAATTGTTATTAGTAATAAAGACTGGAGTTAAAATGACATTATTACATGAGGGTAAGTATAAAAAATTTGTTTGGTGTGTTTTGGTGCCAGGTGGAAGAGGACTGCTCAAAATGAACTCTGATCTGTTCATCCCACTTCATGATTTTATGGTCTCGTGACACTGGAGTAAGACAGCTAAGAACAGAGTAATTCACACTCATTTCTTGGATCTTTAACAGAAGAATCACATTAGCTTCATGTAGAAACTAAGGTGTTAGCTTTTTCAAAGCACGTATTTTAATTTGCTGTCTTTGACAGTTTAGTTACCAAGTTGAATGACATATTCCAAATCTCCAACATTTAAGTTCCAATTACTTGACTTCTCTAAAAGTGCTTTTGCATTATGTCCTCTAAAAGGTCCTAAGTAGTCCCTGGCAGTCTTTTAGTGACTTGCCTTAGCAGTATTTCCTTATTAAATTATCGGTGAAATGATAAATTTGCTTGAAGGTCTTCAAAGAGAGCTCAGGTTTTGAAGTTAATTCAACACATTTGTGATAAGTGCATTGAATAGTAGAAAGGAATAATGCACCAAGGAGTGAAGATGAAGAATTATATTCTTAGATCTGATACTGATTTTTTCTATTATTTTCTGTAAACCACCTGACTTCTTGCTTTTTATTTCCATTCTCTGTTATTGAAAACTTTTAAATCTGTGAATTTCTACCTTATCTGAATGCTGAGCTATTTTACCAGGAAAGAACTTAGAAAAGTTATATATTGATATATAACAATTTGTATAAATCGTAGGGGCTTATTTATACCTGGAATGATAGACTTTCATAATTAAGGGACACTTTCGATGTCATCTAGTTTAGACTCTTCTTTAAAAAGATGAGAAAACAGAAGCTGAGTGAGATGGTGTAAAATGCGTTTCTGACACCATGTGTGACATGACAAAATCACGTATTTTCTTGATATCCCGGCTTAAATTAACTTCCTTTTTTGCTTCAGCTTCATTATCTTTATGGATAAATAATAATGGAGATAAATGAATATATTTATCCTATTTCTTCACAAAAATATGTAAAATTATTCAGTTATTCTCTTGTTTTTGGCGCTTCAGTATTAATTGATATATGTACAATTACTTATATGTATGTATGTGGTGTATATATGTATGACTAGTTGAAGACTTATTCCTTGATTTACAAAGGATCCTAAATTTTGAGCTTTCAAATATTTCATACATTTTGTAATTGAGAAACATTTTAAAAATACTTCAAAAGTTTTTGAGGTAAATGGTAACATATGCATGGTTACTCTATAAGTCTCCCGCGGATGTTTCTTAACCGTCAGCGTGGTTTGACAGAGCACCATTCTGTACAGCAGAAGGCTTCAGAGTTAGCGTGAAGCCGCCAAGTGTAAAAGTGCGGTACGCGGAGGTCTGATTTCCCTTGCAAAGCATCCAACTGGTCTTTCAGGGCAAGATTATTTGTTGTTACTAATTTAGCTAAACATTGAAAACAGATTCTTGTGATGATTGAAATATACCTTCTATATGGCTATTACAGGTTATTTTTATTTTCAAAAATCGTTTTCCCATCAGGATATTCGAAATATAGGGCATACGTATCTTAATAAAGCACTGGTGAGGCACTTGGAATATGCATGTCTAGTCAGTGCTGTCTAGTAGAACTTTCAGCCGTGATAGAGGTTACTCTCTAACTGTGTTGTCCAAGAGTAACCGCTCACCACATGCAGCCATTGAGCATGGTTTCTAGTGCAATCGAGGAACTGGATTTTTAATTTTAATTTAAAGTTAAAAAAGCCACAAGAGATTAGTTGCTACCCTATTGGACAGCTCAGGTATAGACTTATTTTTAACATAGAATCAGAGATTTTAAAGTAAATTTGTAAGAATATGTAGTCCTTTTGTCCATTCTTAAGTAGAGCTACGCAAGTCTTTTTTAAAAAGTGACAATTTATTCTTAATGGCAACCAGAAAAAGCCATAGCAAACTTCTCTGTAGTAACATACACAGTGTTAAATAATCCAATGTCAAAACTCATTCATGACATTCACAATCTTCGGTGCTGTAATTTAAATCAGGGTTGTGTGTGCTTGCTTCCCTCAGAGTAGATGCAGACCTGCTGCTCACCATTCTTTTTCTGATTCAATAATTAAATTACCCCTTAACCAGGAGCAAATGCTAACTGCTTTAACCTTTCTTTATAGGTCCTGCCAACTTGAGTCAACCTACTCTGAACCAGCTCCAAAATATCTGTGACCCTGTTTGCTTGTAAATGTAACAACCTCCAAATGAATTTGCTTTTGTTGCTTTGTTGAAATCTCTTATTTCAACTAAAAATGTATATTTTATTTAAGAAGAGTCTAGGGCATAAATGAACATTTTGAAAATGCTGTTAAGATTTAGCTAATGAAATAATGGCCTGGACAGAAGTCATCAGCTAATAAAAGATGTGGTTAAGCCTAACAGTAGGGGGATGTTAGGCAAGATCAATGATAGGCTAAGTACACCATTTGAACTCACCATAATGTGCTCCTACATCCACATGTACTCCTGAACTCCTGAACTAATGATGTTATAAATGGAATGCACAGCAAGAACATTTAATAGGGAGTTCTGGGTTGCTCTGAGTTGTAATATAATTGCTGCAATTTTTGAAGTACTCTGCCTAATTTCTAAGTGTGTGCTAGAATGAAAAGTTGAGTTTTGCCTTGTGCTTGCACCCAAATGTTAAAATGACCCATTACTTTTGTTTTTTGGGGGTTTTTTTCAGGAAGATTACCCCTGAGCTAACATCTGTGCCCGTGTTCCTCTACTTTATATGCGGGATGCCTGCCATAGTGTGGTTTGATGAATGGTGTGTAGGTCTGTGCCTGGGATCCGAACGGGTGAGCCCTGGGCCACCAAAGCGGAGTGCACAGACTTAACTGCTGCGCCACTGAGCCGCCTACTTTAGATATTTTTATACTAAACTGCTAACAGTCTACCCAGGGCTTTCTCTTCTTCCTAATCAAATTACTTGTAGAATGCTTGGGAAGAAGCCTGAAAAATATTAAAATTACTTCACTAGCCTGCTTCCATTTTTCTTAGAACATATGAATAGTTCTAGTTTTTGAATATCCTAAAATAGTTTGCTAAATATTAAGGTAAAAGAAACTTCAAGAACATTTTTTTTTTAAAGTAGAAATAGCTTGTTGTATAACTTATCTCTGACTTGCTTCTTGGGCTGGCAAATTCCATCCCAGTGTACATGCTCTTTGAAATAATGACATTCTATCCTCGAAGGGTCTAGACAATTTCACAGGCTTCCTGACTGGAGTCTTTCCTTCCTAGTTCCCCAAAGCCTGTCCACTCCCTCCAAGTGCTACTTCCTTGGATTGGATTTTTTTTTCTCGTAAAGACTGATGTGACAAATCCTAAATTTTAGCCAGGTAGAGAAACATTAAATACAGGAAGTCATGCAAGCCATGGGCAATACTTAGTCTCCATGTCTATTTTTCTAGCTTTTGAGTCAATAAAATTGTTGCTTTGAAGACCAAATTTAATTTCTATGCCTGTGTCATTGTGTTTAAGTTTTTGAAAAATGAAAGAAATAAGAATGGACAGAAAAGTCCAGTGAAAAGACTGAGCTCCATATAAAGTCATCCCATGCAGTGCAGCGTGCTCTCTACCATTAGGGGAAACTACAGTGTCTTAGGATCAGAAGAGAATGAATTCTGGTCTGAACTTCACTTCATTTCTTCATCTGTGAAATACAGTTAATACCAACTGCTTTGCTTGCTTCAAAGGATTGTTATGAGGGTCAAGGGAGAAAATATAGGTGGAGGCTTTATAAATCACAAAGTACTATACCAATATAAAGTGACATAGTCATTCTCCTCCTCATCATTATGACATTCACTTAAGAGTTTATCATTCAGAAGCAAAAAGCAAATACCAATCAATGTGAATTTTAAAGCTTTGAAAAGAAGAAGAAAATATATTTTTTTGCATACTCTAATGGACTTGTTATATTTCCCAGGCAAATTCAGAGAGAAGTACTGATGAAAAGTTATATGAAAATGTCCTAAAAGAGCAATGAACAAGTCACTATCATTGACATAAATATCTGTATTTGATATTTTCTAAGTGAGTCATTAAAATAATCAAGGAATACCAATTTCAGATGAATGTCAGTTGAATGTCAGATGTAAAACTTTCAGTAACTCCCACATGGGGAATAAAAAAGCTCTGCTTGACTCATTCAGCTCTCTCCTCCTTTTCTTCTTCCCCTCTTTCCTTTCCTCCTTTGTCCTCCTTTCATTTTCTTCTTTTCCTTCTTTCCTTACTCTTCTTCCTTTCTTCCCATTTTGTTTAGCACTTGCTCTATCAGCAGAATTCAAAGATGCTATAATGAATAGAAAAGAAATGGAAGGCAAAAATCTCTGCTCTCAGGAAGTTTTCAATTTGGCTGGATGTTTTGAAATTATTTGTGATTTAGGTAAGAGGAGATCTTTCATCATCAATTATTTTCTGAGAACTCAGAGTTAACTCCATCCTATATACAATAATAAAGACGGCATGAACCCTGATATACAATGTTGCTATTTTAACGTGATCTTAAATTAAAACCTGTCAGCTTATATGAGGAAAATAAGCTTTTTAGATTCTAGGTTTCCGAATTCTTTTAGTCAAAATATGAGATAAGTTTTATTTTTCGTAGATCTCTCTCTGTGTCAATCAACTCTTTGAACAGCTAAGGACCTGACAGATGAGGTTTTAAATGAAAATTAATGATGGGCATTAATAAACCAATTTTTCACCAGTTGCTCAAAGTGAAAGAAGGAAACTCTTTGTGGAGAGATTGGTTTCCACCCAATTTCTAAGTTCCTTTCCCTTGAATATGAATATTCATATGACTCATCTTTCTTGAGAGGTAATTTTGACTGACATTTAAGGGGTGATGTGAGGGCAACATCTTCTTGAATGTTTTCCCTGTTAGTTAGCTTTAGAACAATTTATTTATTTTCCATGCTACTTATTTAACACTCCCCCTCTGGTAACCACTAATCTGTTCTCTTTAACTATGTGTTTATCTTCCACGTAGGAGTAAAATCATATGCTATTTGTCTTTCTCTGTCTGACTTATTTCGCTTAGCATAATACCCTCAAGGTCTATCCATGTTGTCACAAATGGCACAATTTTGTCTTTTTTACGGCTGAGTAGTATTCCAGTGTGTGTGTGTGTGTGTGTGTGTGTGTGTGTGTGTATCACGTCTTCTTTATCTGTTCATCTGTTGATGGGCACTTGGGTTGCTTTCACATCTTGGCTATCATGAATAATGCTCCGATGAACAGAGGGGTGCATAAATCTCTATGACTTGTTGATTTCATGTTCTTTAGATGAATACCCAGTAGTGGGATAGCTGGATCATATGATATTTCTATTTTTAATTTTATAAAGAACTCATACAACTCAACAACAAAAAAATGAACAACCTGATGGAAAAATGGGCAGATGATATGAACAGACATTTTTCCACAGAAGATATACAGATGGCCAACAGACACATGAAAAGATGTTCAACATCACTGATTATTAGGGAAATGCAAATCAAAACTACAATAAGATATCACCTCACACCTGTCAGAACGGCTATAATTGACAAGACAACAAATAACAAGTGTTGGAAAAGATGTGGAGAAAAGGGAACCCTCATATGCTACTGGTGGGAATGCAAAGTGGTATAGCCACTATGGAAAACAGTATACAGATTTCTCAAAAAATTTAAAAAGGAGAAAAATTTTTTTAAAAAGTTAGATATGGAGAGATATAAGGTTTGATATATAGCCTTTATAAAACTTTTTAAGTTTGGGGGAGATATTTTTTAGTGCTTAAACATATGCTTATAAACTAATTAAATAACTTTAAAACACAAATATACCAAAATTTATTTAAGAGAATGAGTCTTGTTCTCTAAAACTTGTCATGATAAACTACCATATACTTATTCCCTTGATGCTGCCGTCACTCAGAACATTATTAAACTTTCCTTTGGTAACTACCTTCAAGGCCAGTTGATGAGTGACGCTACAAAATATTTCTTATGAGTCATACTTAGTGTTTCAAAAGTATGAGACATCTCATTTTATTCATTAATATTGGTTCTGAATAACTTTTGAGTAAGTCCAAATATTAAAAGCAACAATGATGACATTCAAAAGAATGTGTAATAGGCTCTAAAAGCCCTTCCAAATAAGTAATTTACCGAAATCAGAGCAATGAGAAGATCAATGAACCAATTTACTACTTTTCAAAGGTGACTTCATTGCTGGTTACAACCCACTTGGCTGTATGGTTGGTTTTATTATGTTTCTTTCAAAATTAGAAAAATTATGTTATAGCAATAACTTAGACACATAACCACTCTGAAGGATATTTTAGTGTGATCCTGTGGTAGGCTGAATGATGGCCCTCCAAAGATGTTCACATCCTAATTGCCAGTACCTTGTATAGCAGAAGAGACTTTGCAGGTGTGGTTAAGGGTCTTGAGACAGAGAGACTATACTGGATTATGCAAGTGGGCTCAATGATGTAATTGCAAACATACTTATACGAGGGAGGCAGGAAGGTCAAAGACATGAGAAGATGTAAAGATGGAAGCAGTAAGTCAGACTCTGAGAGAACATAATGTGATAACTGAAGCAGTGAAAGAGGAGCGAGATTTAAAGATGCTACACTAACGGCTTTGAAGAAGGAGGAAAGGCCATGAGCCTAGGAATATAAGCAGCCTCCAGAAGATGGAAAAGAGAAGCAAATGTATTGTCCCTTGGAGCCTCTGGAGGGAGCACAGCCCTGCTGACACGTCGACTTAGCCCAGTGAAGCTGATTTTAGACTTCTGACCTCCAGAATGATAAGATAATAAATTTGTGTTGTTTTAAGCTACTACATTTGTGGTAATTTGTCACAGCAGCAATGGAAAACTAATACAGACCCTGAGGTTTAGAAACTGAATAATAGCTTAAAGTAACCTTAGACATCATCTAGTCTCTTACCCTTGAGTTACACAAGTAACACAAAGTATTGACTATCTTTTTGCCTAAAGTTGTACAATCTGTAGCAAAATTGTAAAACCAAGAAATTCTAGTCTTTCAGTCTAATATACTTTCTTGCACATTGTGTCATGTAAAATCCCAACCATGTTTCAGTAATTTGTATTACAGGTAATTTTTCCCTGGTATCCTTCTAAGAAGATCATTAAGTCTGAAATGCATCAACACACATCGACTTTGATTTTCTTCATAGATCGTAATGACAACGTAGAGATGGGGCTTAGGACCCTCAATGATTCCTACCTCAAGTCTTTCCGAGGTGAGGATCATCAATTTGTCTGATAGCATTATGCCTTCTCCCGGGTATGTAAGGTAGAAAATCATGTATTGCCCTAGATTCCTTAAGTTAGAAAAGATTCTATTAAATAACAATAACCTGGGGGTAGATTCTAGTTATCTTTGCATGTAAAAGGTCCATAGGTAAGCCTGTTGGATCGCCAGGGTTGAGAATTACTGCTACAGTCTGACACTTCTTCCCTGATGTTCTTGAGTTCAGGAAGCATGAAGAGCCATGAAAAAAACATTTTATGGAGGATGGCCTTATTCTACTGTCCACACTGACCTTTCAGCAGCTACACACTCCCTGACTCTCTCTTTCTTATACCCTATTCATTCAGGACTACTTAGATTCTTGATCTTGATACCACCTCAAGTTTTCCATACCATCTTGTTCTTTACTTGGCTGTTCTAGGTCCTTTTAACTTCCAAAAAAACATTAGAGTTGACTTGTTAATTTCCACAGAAAGTCTACTGGGATTTTGATTGGAGTTGAATTGGGTATTTAGCGCAACTAGGGAGAATTGACATTCTAAAACATTGAGTATTCCTATCCTTGAACATGGTATATCTTTCAATCTATTTCAGTCTTCTTTAATTTCACTTGGCAAATTTTGTTTTCAACTTGCCAATTATTTGTAGTTGGTACATAATAGTATGCTTATTTTTTTAACGCTGACTTTGTATCCTGCAGCCTTACTAAATTCACTTTTTGAAGGCGGAAGGCATAGTTTTCATTCCCTACTTTCCCACTCTTTCCTTTGTCATCTGCCTTTTACTCTTTCCAGTCTGTGGAAACTACTTTATTGAAGTGGTCTTCTATTAGCCAACTTCCATTGTCTCTTTTTCCATTTCTCCTCTTCCATTTCTCTATAACGTTTGGATAAAATCTCTCCTTCATAGAAACGCGTGCACACAGACACACACACACACACACACACAGAGAAAGCTTTCTCTCAGTTGCCATGACAGAGTACTAACCTGAATCTGTAACGGTGATGGTTCATTCCCACCATGCTTCTGTGGTCCTTTCAAATTTCCCATCTTCTATTTGGAAATATTATTTCATGTTCTTTCCAAAGTTGTCTTCTCTTGTTCTAAACTCTGAAATTTGATTTTCCCCACTTCCTTGGCTTTTAAGCTACTTTGGGGAAAGTTTGAGGTTTCTATCTTAGCATTGCTATTTCTTCAGAAATACACATCATATTTCCAAATACCTAGGGAAGATCTATTTGCACTTTAGTAGTTGAAACTGAACTTGTTTGTTTTAATTGTCATGAATAAAAGTTCTTAGTTTACTTAAATTCTCTGACTGTCCTAGCAGACTCTCAGCCCCCAAGTCTACTCTTTCCTTCCATTCATCTGTTCTGACTTCGGATGCTTCACTCCTGTTTACTTCTACCATGTTTCCCTTTACAATTCTTCCTTTCATTTGGATGGCCATTGTCCTAATTCAGCAACTCATGAAAACTTTAAATTATTTATCACATATATTTTAATAATTTCAGAAATATTGAGGAAAATTTTCAGTATTTCAACTGTTTTCATTTTGTATGCATTCTTTCCATTCTTTTCAGAATGTATATATATATACACATTTTCGATTGCCATCATACTATAGATACAACTTTATTCTATTTTTACACATTTTTATATCACAACATAGCTTTCAGGAATATGAATTTAATAACTACACAAGAGCCCATCAAATTTTTTGTTGTATTTTTTGTTATATTAACTTTTTTCTGAGACATTTAGGATGTTTCTAATGGTTTTTCTATCACAAATAATACTTCAGTGACTCTCTTTGTATAAGTGATCTTTTAAATTTGGATGTTTTTCTCAATGAGTGAAAATATAGGAAAAGTTTCATGTAATTTTAAAAATACATCATTAAATTCCTTTCCAAAAGTATTTTTTACTAATTTACTCACTGTTTATATACAAACTCTCCCTATATATTTTAACTTGACAATCATTGTTTAAAGTTTTGGCTTATTAAAAGGGGTGAGATAGTACTATGTTCTGAATATGCCTTTGTTTAATAACTAACAAGCTTGAACTATTTTTTTCCCCCAGTGCAGTGTTGGCTACTTAAACTTCCTTTCGTGATCTATAATTTTTGCTTAGATTATTTCAATAACCTAACTGGCCTTCCTATTCCATCGCATTTTTCCCTCTGCTGGCAGAGTAACAGCCACAAAAGCCAGGAAATTATGCCACTGCAAAAACAAAATAAGGAAAAGTTTTATGTCTGACTGTTAGCTATGAAATAGGGCTGAACTCCTTCAGTTGGTATTCCAGACTTGACATTCAAGGTTTAACCAGCCTCCTAGCCTTTTGTCCCATTATCTTCCAAATATTCTAAGTATCAGTCACACTGGCATACTCTTATTCCTTAGTTCCTTTATTTTCCTCTTCCATGTCATTACTCTTGTCTCTTCACTTGAAACCCCTGCGTTCAAATTCTACTAACCAAGAAACCACCAAATACTACCTCTTCCCTGAAGCGTACATGATTCCCATTAGAATTAACCTCTTTTGTCTGTGTTCCTCTTATGCTTTATTCATCTCATTCTTCCTGTAAAATAATTTTTGATGTCCAGATCTGAATTTTCCTTTTAGTTTTGAGTTCATTGTAGTGAAGGGCTGTCCTTAAACAATATTTGATTCTTCATAGTGCCCCAAACAGTGGATAAAACTTAACAAAACTTAGTAAATATTTGTTGAATTGTTTGAATTCAATTAATTTTGGGTTGTTTTGAAACTTGTAAAGGGTAAAAATTCTTGAGCCCTATAAATAGACAGAGATGAACCCCACATGACCTTTCTATTGGGAAGAGTTACAATATCCTTGTTGCCGTTCATGCAGGAGAGAACTCTTTAAAATAAGAGCATAGAATGGACACATATAGAAATGGTTGCACATATAAAGAAGCCCTTGTCTTCTTAACATTATATTTAAACAGGAGGCTGTATATTTGAGCTCTTTTTCTCTCTCAAAAACCTTCGAAACATACCCACATACAGACACCCACCACCTTTTCAGTTATTCACTTCATTTGCTAAGATGATATTTTAAAGATTGGCCTAGTTTGAGGTGGCCCAGCCATTTGATTTCATTAAACTACTATTATATAAATTTCTATAAATCTGTCCATTCACAGCTTTTGATAGCATGTTTTTTATCTTTGGGTGATTTGGGACTGTTTTGCAAGAGATGGTGACCTTGACAGAGTCTAAAATATTGTGCTTCTTGACACAGTGAGGTAAAGCAGTAGTATTGGTATTAACATAATTATGTTGTTAAATGCATCAAAGGTGAGGTATTTAAAGCAAATTAAACAAGTGACGTTCTTATTTCATAGACCACATTTAATCTCATGCTTGGCTGTTTTTATGATAGAGTTACAGCAATAGAGAAAATTAGACATGAATGGAAGAGTACCTGATACCTTCATAAGCAGATGCTTAGAATTTGAACTTAAAGTGAGTAAGGAACACCAGAAGTCAAATGGGACAAACAGGGGAGATGGCATTCATGGAGAGAGCAAAGGATTAGCTGAGATTATTTGAGGTCTCTTTGAATTGAGAGGATGACATTGCATGGGTGAAGTCGGAAGAAGAGTCCTGACTTTGAGCCCCAGCTCCATCAATGACTCACTGTGTGACCTGGAACAAATTGCTTAACTGCCCTGCACTTCCGTCTTCTTATTTCTCAAATGGAGATAATTACATATGCTATAAAGTTGTTGTGAGCATCAAATTAGAAAGGAGACATGAATATTTTTTAAATGTAAATTAACCCATTTTTATAAGGTAGTATTGATGTCATGTTGTAGCAACTTTATCATCCTACCATATTTAAACGTGATTCATTCATTTACTCAGAAAATATTCAGTAAATGCAGGCACTGTGAATAAAACAGATGTAACTCCTGTTCTCAGGATACTCATGATCTAGTAAGGGTCACTAGTTAAGAAGCAAATACTGAAAATAAGAGCTCTTCTTAACAGCCTCTATTTAACCCACTTACCACGTTAGCTGTTTTCCATTCCTTCTGCAAAACACATTGACTAATACCCATTGTACACTGAATGCCTGGCTAGTAATAATAACTAATATTTCTGCATGAACTAAACACTTGCCAGGATCTGTTCTAAGTGCTTTGCATAAACTAACTCCCTTAATCTTCACAGCAAATTCTCAATGTAGATACTATTATCATTCCCATTTTGCAAATGAGGAAACCGAGGCACAGAGCAGTTAAGTGACTTGTCTGTAGTTAACACAACTAGTAAATGGTTTTTCAGTATTCACAGCTAGGCTCCAGAGCCCATGGTCTCAATCACTACGTAACAATACCAGCAGGTCTGTCTATTCCTGCTCTCACTAGTTGAGTTGACAGTTTCTTCAATGGTCAGTTGTATTTGTTCCCAAGCATGTTTATACCAGTTGTGTTAATCTTTGTTATGTAATTTAATTAAATATCATCTAAAACAATAAACTAGGAATGCAAAATACGAATGTGATTTTGTGTTTGTAAACTAAATTGAATACATTGGTAAGATTAAGAAATGCTTTAAAAAGGCTGCCAAATCAGAAATGGGTGAAAAATAAAAGAGTAGAGGTATATTATAAAAACATAGACACTTAGTACAGTTGGCCTCGTGTCATTATGCTCTCATTATACTTAAAAATAAATGAAAGTGAAAAATGCAAAAACTGTATATTTCTAAAGATTAAACCATTACTAAAATATAAAGCCTTGGCCCTATATCAAACAGTCGGCAACTGAGTGAATATTTATTTATTTTAAATTAAAATACATATGTTTAAGGCATATACCTATATACACACAGATAATTTTTTGTGATATCTGATTTAGCCAATGTTTTTGGTTGACCTATCAACTGTCCTGCAAGAAAGAAATATGTCCAGATACCTACATATGCAAACATTAAAACTATGGTTGGTGTCCCGGGTAGAGGTGTATGAGTCTCTGTTGCTCCAGGAGGGTGAGTCACAGTGTACTCCATAAAGGACAAAGCATGGATCGCACTGCAGGCTGTAGAGGATTCATCATGGATCCCAGTGTGGCTCACTGAAGATAGAATGTGGATCCCCATGTGGTGCATGGGGGACTAATTATGGCTCACAGAGTGGGTTTATTTTTGTGTCATGTAATCAACTCAGTTCTTGTTTTCAGGGCAGCATACGTAGCAGAAAAGAATCTTGAAATTTGGTTAGAAACCCTCTACCTCTATGTCTCTATGCACTTGGCAACTAACCTAACCTTTTTCTGTCTAGTTTCTTTGAGTTTGGCAATATTAGTAATGTTGCTAGATCTAACATAGTCAGCCCTCAATGAATATGAATTATGGACTTGAAATACTTCAGTAGTAAATTGCACGTTTTCATACTACAATATTCATTCAGTTGTTGTAACAGTTATTACATTGTGCAGTGATTACCTGCGAATCTGTAAGCTCCATGAGTCCAGATTGTTGCTTGTTGATTTTTGTACTGACATCTGCACCTAGCCAAGTGTTTAGGTCCTTCTCGTATATAGTACTTGTTGATATTTTTCATACGAACTGACTGGAAATCCCCTGCATTTAATCAGACATTTTGATGGTAAAATGGTATATGGAATATAAAATATTCACATATTTCCAATTTTACATGTTGTAGAGGCGTTTTTCTTCTCCTTGTTCCCTCAAAGTCCACTGAAAATATCAAAGAAGGCAGAGAGGGAGAGAGAAACATGCCATGTCCGAGGAAGTATGCAAACTTCCACAACCTCAATGGTATAAATTATGAAGTTCATATATTAGATATTATAACCTCTGCCTAGATAATCAAGCCTACTGAAAGATGACAGTGGCTGCCTCAGACTTCAACAATATGTGCTCTTTCCTGAAAGGCATATTTGAGAGTCTCTGATTAAAGAGAGCTTGATTTCTGGGAGCCATAAGAAAAATGGAGAATATCCCTGTAGAGACCCATCTGAGACTCTAGGATGGTAGGGGAGGGAAGCCTCAGAGGGACGTTCTGCCAACCACATCATTCTATTCTCTAGCACTTCGTCTCTAGGTCCAGCAGTCTGTCAGAGGAGAAAGTGGAGGAAGTAGGCAGCACGCTGCTGTAGAGAGAAACTGCTGAGATCCATGCACACTCCTTAATGAAAAAACTGGGGGATAAGTGGTTTCAGTGTTAAGGAAACAAAACATTTGGAAAGAAGGTATTTGAGTCATAAGCAGAAATACTGGCTGCCAACTCCCCAGCTAATTTCCAGCCATTCCATTCCCCTCTCCCTTCCCGTTCCTACTGTGCTACTTGTTTTTTTGCCAGCCTCTTTCAAAGATGAGTGGTGATCAGAAAGTGACCAATGGAGAAATCCTTGCACAAAAACTGCCATTTTTCTCTTTCACATGAGAGGAGAACAAGCAAAAGAGCTATGAAAAGTATATATCACAAGAGATATGTTTCCTAAAAAAGAGAGTTCAGAGAGAGACAGAGGAGTTTAGAGAAAACAGCATACAGCAATAAAAGAAGGTGAAAATGGAGCTAGCAGAGTTAAGAAAAAGAAGAAAATGGAAAGGAAAAAAATAACAGAAATAAAATACACACTAGAAACAACACAAATAGAATAAACGATGGAAAATGAAGTCAGAGGCATAGATACTAGGTATGAAAAACTCTGTAAAAATGAAATGTGTACAAATAATATAAAATTTTTGAAATGATGAAAGATATGGAAGACAATGAAAAGAGCCAACATTTGCATAACTGGTGTTTCTGAGAATAGAAAAAAATGAATCAACAAAAAATACAAAAATAAAAAGAAGAAAACTGTTACAAAGATTTGAGTCTTCAAATTGAAAGATCATACTACATCCTAGGAAAATTTATACAGAATAATGAATACCAAGAAATATTTTAGTACTGTTTCCTGAACTTCAAGGATAAAGAAAGACTCAATCATATGAACTTTTAAGGAAAAAAACCAAAATACATATAAGTGGGAAAATAGGTTGGCCTCCATTTTCCACACAATGTCAGAAGCCAGAGAAGGAGTTTCTACACAGTTCTGAAGGAAAGGAAGTGTGACCCAAGTTTTGTATCCAGTTGAATATAATGTCAAAAGGCAAACATCCTAAAGCAGGAAAGGACCTAGACAGTATAGAACCCTGGAGCCCTTCTTTGAACACACACGCACACAGACACACACAACACACAGAATGAATTAATATCAATAGCTCAAGAATCGAGAAGCTCTGATTATTAAATAGTTATCAAATATATCTAATTATGGGTCAAAAACAACAACTTTAGGAAGTAGAGTCATAGAATAGAATATAAATGTTATAAACTGTGATAATGTAAACATATTAATGACAGTGATGGGAGTAAGTGAAGGCAATATTGAAAACCTATCAGCAAGCTCATTTCCTTTTGTCCATAACATGAGGTTAATAGCTACTGCCTAATATTGATGTAGAGAATTGAAGAGAATCCAATCTCCTAAAGTTTTTCTATTTTTTGCTCAACTTTGGAATGCCCTTTTAGAAAAGAAAACATTATGCTTTGTGTGTGAGAAAGATTTATCTGAATTTCAGTAATTCGTCTAGTTTTCAGTTCAATATTTTTTTAGTTAAGTCCAAGTAGAAGGAAATGTGACATTTAAATATTAAAATATTATATGTAATTTGATTCCATCTTTCTTAAAATTAAGGCTTCTTTATGTTTACATCTCCCTGATCCATCTTTCTATCTTAATAGATATTTAGATATATTTGGACTGATGTTTACTTGGTGCTGGAGATGGTTATTTCTTTCTGATAAATGGGATTTGGATTATCTAAGATGAAACTTTCTATGAACTTTTCTATATTACTTGATGTTTTTATGAATGACATATTTTATCGGAATAAAAAAATAAAGTCATAATTTTAAAAAATTACAGCATTACCACCATCTCTGTTTAGAATTTTTTTCTGTAAGCTATTATAGTAAATCTCTGGCAAATATATTATAAATTTTGGAATTGAAGTATAAAATAAAAAATATTATAGGAACATAAATTGTCCTTAATATTTTAATCTAAAAACCAATTTTCTCTAGAAGAATATGTTTCAAGAAAGCATATATTACAAGCAGACACCATCTGGGGTTCCTAGATAAAAGTGTTTCTCAATTTACATATCCCGTAACCCCACAGGTTACACAATTAGGAAGCATGCAGTAGCTTATTAAAGCTATAAATAGAAGCCAGCTTCTCTTCAACAAAACAGCATGACATAAATTACAATTTTTGTGTAAACCTATTACCACTCCTGCATCAACTTTATGAGGGATATGTATAAGCCCAGTGTGGTTATAAATTTAGGAAAATTACTAGTACATCTGTGAAGCACTGAGGTGTGCATGATACAGAATGTTAGGAAAATAAATCCTTTTTCTAGTGAAATGTATAGTGCACAATGGTGATCGACTTTAGCATTGAACCAACATACGAACTGGTCATATTGATTCTTTCTTTGAAAGGAAAAAGTGTTTTTCGCATGTCCCCTTCTCTCTAACCTTACCCACTTGTTTTTAAAGATAGAGCTGCTAGAGTTTTACAGAGCAGCATCCCTGGGAAGCCTAGTTTAGTAGGTCCTTAGACTTTGCTCTGACAACCATAATAGCACACAGAAGGCGAGAGGTGCCTCCGCACCCATGGAAGAGTGAGTCTATCCCCTCTCTGAATTTACAGGTCATGACTTCAAAAGTCCTGCAAATCAGCAGTGCACATTTATCAAGAACTCTCTCAGGATATCATATCAGAGTCACTTTCCATCTCTTTAAAGGAAAAACTTGTTTTCTGTATTGTATCTGCAGCTATGACACTGAACCGCTTTAGCTACCTTTGATCATAGAACTTTCCTCAAAACGAACTATTCTTCAAAGTTACCCATATGGTGTTAATACTTTTAATAATTTTGTATCAAGAAAGGAAGTGATCTTTACTTGTGGCTATCAACCAATGTAACTAACTGTGCCTGTAGGAACGAATACCCAGCACTGTGCTCTCTGAGGTCGTGGGTTCAGGATAAAGTATTTTAGGGTGACTTTTTGCACAGCAAGTGGAAGGACTTTGAAGTGGCACTGCACGCCTAAGAATGCTGTCTCTTTAAATAGTTTGCTTTGCTTATGGGAAATGATAACAGTGATTCTTTAAGGGCATTAGAAAAACGTTTTGTTTCAGCAAATTCTAATTAAAAAAACATATCTGAATGAAAGCTTAAGAAAACTACTCATTGAAATAAACACAAAAAATGTTACAGATGTAAAACTTTGGTTTTGGATGGTAGAGAAATTTATTAAACTAGGGGAGGCAACCTAATGCGATCTTCAGGATGCTGGCTGCAGATGACAAACCTGAGTTGCAGTAGGGTCCCTCCACCTCTCAGCGTCTGGCTTTGATCTTTTTGCTTAACCTCTCTGGGCTTTAAGCTCATCCAGAAAATGAGGGATTATGCCCTTCCTATCTAATTTACGATTGTTATAAAATAATAATACACAATGACAGTATCACTTAATGAATATTACTTAATGGCCATTGCAGTACGTAAGAACCCCCTTGCCTGGAAAATAAAAGGGAAAAGTGCTGATTATTTTCATGATGAAATAATAAGATTGAAAATGGCATGTCTTTGCTGCAAATGAAGAATTGCTTTATATTCATGGGGCTAAAACATCTTTCTAACCTGCAGAATATGTTATAATAAGCTCTAGTTATATTTTCTGGGATCGCTTTCAATAAAGTTTAATGAACACTTGCAAATCTCAGACAACCACAAATTTTGATCATTTTTCTGGACAGTGTATCCAAGATCAATGTGAAGGTGAAAATCACTCAAAGACCTAAGTGATTATGTTTGTCCAAGTAGGAGGACAATCGATAAAAGCAGACACAATGGACAGAGTTCTTCATGGATGCTGGGTATAAATTGTCACAATTTTTGTCTTCCTATGGTTCCTAGAGACAAGTTTGATACATGTTGTGCTGCATGCCCTTCTAGCAAATGATTTTATATTTTCTAAGATGACAAACAGAGATAATGCTTTTTGAAATGAAGCTTTGGAGAAAATAAAGGATGTGAAATACTGAAGGTTTTCTTCATTCTAAAATGATAAAAGTGAATATTTACAATTTCCTCTCAGTTGTGTACTATAACAATTTTTTCTATATAAACGAATTTTTAAATGGAAAACCAACATAAAGGGAAAAGAGAGATGAGATTTTAGAGAGGCCCAACCCTTTGGTGAGGACACTGGGATTGCAGTGAGGTGGTGGTGTTTCTGCTCTCTTTGGGTTTTAATTCCCCACCTGTAAAAGAAGTAGGTTGGACTAGATGATGTCTTTCAACTCTGAAATTCTGTGGCCTGGTGATATTCTTCCTACTTTATGACACCAGAAGTACATCACTCAGTGGAGGGTTTTCTCCATTTGTCACAGGCACTGCAGAGAACGGGACAGTGTATAAGAATGTAGATTTTAGAGTCAGAAAAACTTATGTTTAAATCATATTTAGTGGCCTTCTGATTTTTGGCAAGTTACTATAACTTCTTTAAGCTTCTGTTTCCTCACACATCAAACGTAGAAAATAATGCCTATATAATAGTGCTTGAAATGAGAAAGGAGATAATATATTTGTCAAAATCAGGTATGAGTACTCCTGGGGGCGCACAAGTAAGTAAGACCCCAAGCTTGGGAGCCACATGGCCTGGGATTAAATCTCAGCTCTGCTGCTTGCTACCTGCAGGCCCTTGGGCAAGTCACTTCCTCAAGTTCTGTGTCAGCTTCCTCTTCTGTATGTGTGGGTGATAATAGTGCCTACCTCCTACGGTTGTTATGAGAGTTAAATTAGTTCACAATTGTAAAGTGCTGGCACATATAATCACACTGCATATTTGCTGTCTTCATCATCATCATAGCTGCACCAAGGCCAGGATGAACTTGGTGCATCATCCTTATGTTTTAATTCTACTAAAAAAATTAGGAAAAATGGTATTTTATATTACAACCAACATGAATACTTATGGAATGGAGTGAAAGTTTCCAGAAATATGGACAATAAAGCCCAATGCAGCACCGGAAAACTCTTTCTGGCCCCCTCAACACACTCTACAGCTTAATTCCTATTATTAGCATTAGCATAGGGTATTCCATGTTATTTGCAAGCTCCTTAATAATTTATTAGTAGAAACAGAATAGCCCAGCTCTGCAGTGTAAGGAGTAAGAGCTCACACAGGGAAGATATAGCGGAAAAGCTTTCCTCAATCAAAACTGGAATCTAATCTCACATCTGTTTGTCACTCTAACCCTACGTTATATGGCACAGATTTTACTCTATTAATATCATTTTGGTCACATGAAATGCTAGATTGACATCTCTGATGAACAGAGTATTACTTTCAATTTAATATTATAAGCTTTTATAGATTTATATTGTAAACTCCTAGTATGGTTTTCAAGATTCATGGTAAATGTTTTCTAAAATGTTAATTCAATGATAGGTTCAGAGAGCAATAAATAATGTTAGCTATAAAGGGGTATAATTCAGTAAATATTTACTAAGCATATAAAAATGTGTCAAACCCTGCTAAGCGCGGGGCATGCAAAGATGGGTAAGCTCTAATCGTTTGTGGTGAGGAGTAGCATTTGGAGTATGGCAAACACCGCTGGGTGGCTGAATCAATAGCTTTTTCCTGTGTTGCGTGCCTATACCATAGAGCTGAAAAATTCCTAGCAGCTTCGGAGATGTGAACAGACATTTGCTGGAGGTGATAGTGGTGGTAGCGATAGTAGCCATGCTTCCGTTTTCTGATTAAAAGAGGAAAGTTGTGTGTGTGCCCCCTCCTCTTCTTCCTGCCTTGAGCACAGGTCGAATGCCTGCAGGGCCGCAGCCATCTTGGGACTATGAGGTGATAAGCCAAAAATAACTGGAGAGATACTAGACCTCACATCATTTAGTCAGCAATCCAACAGCAGATGCCACTATGTTCTGACTTGTTTTCTTTGTAAGGCAAATCATAGACATTTTTTTATTTTAAAACATTATTAAGCTTTCTTTACTGTATCCAAAGACAATCCTAACTAATATGAGAGGAAACATACGTTCCTACATATAATTATGAGACAATATGTTAGTTGCTATAACTATAACTTTTCTAAAGAGTAACATTTATAAATGATATGTGTAATCTTCTGCCCTAGTGTGCACGTGCGCACGTGTGTGTATGTGTATGTATGTATGTGTTTATTTGCCTGGTAATTCCTTAGTACTTGTTAGAATTGATAAATAGTTCCTCAAAAGTAAGGGTCACAACCTTACAAGGTATCCAAAGGTCCCTGACTTAGGGGGAAGGGACAGAAGGTAAAAGAAAGCCATGGGAACATCAAGTTTGAATCTTTGAAGCTTCTGGGAGCGGTAACTGAAGAAGAATCTATATTGTAACAACAAGGTTCTTATTTAGTTCCAAGATTCAGCGCCAGGCAGCACCAGAGATGGAAAAGAGTGAAGGAGGTAGAAAAGACAGTAAGTACAAATAATAACACAGAAATTCTGTGATATAAAAGGATTTGTTTTTAGCCGTGTATGCCAGGCGGAGAGGTGTGGCCTGAGAGAAGGAAATAACAGATTTGGTGACAGAAGATTGAAGTAAAACAATCTAACAGGAGACTGTAGCCCGTTCCTGTTCTTTTTCTCAAACTGCACTGTGAAATAGGAGTAACGATTGGAAAGGAAACTGAAGAGATAGTAACACCATCAAGAGCCATATGAAAAAACATCACAAGAAAACTTCCCAAAGAAACTTAGGAAGAATTAACATAAAAATTATTCATTAGCTCTGAGAAATTATATATGATCTAGTCAAACAAACAGATCAACAAAGAACAACCGTGAAAAGATAGCTATAGGAATCAAGGTTGAGATTTAATGAGAAACAGTGATGAAACAGGTAATAAATATGAGGAGAAAAATGTGAGAGAAAAATGAAAGTTTTTACAGGGACAAAAGATATTAGAAACAGTAACAACAACAAAGGAGTAAACCTGACTGAAACAAAGTTAGGAATATGGAGAAAATCTTTGAAAAAATCCATAAGATTTAATTTAAAGACAACAATATAAAATTTATTATGGGAAGATGATATATGTGGAAGAAAAACAAAGGAGAACTAAGATACACATAATCTGTGTTCCTGAATTAAAAAAAAAAAACCGAAGAGAAACAAAGTCCTGAAATAAAAGCTTAATTCTACTTGTAAGTACATTCTGTATCATGGTAAGGGTAATAAACTTTAAAGATAATGAACAAATTTATATGTGCATCTCAGCATGAATACCACGTCACAGGGAAGGGAGAAAAATGAGGCTAATATTAGACTTTCCCACAGATTCGTTAAATGCCAAAATTCTACAGAATGATGTCTAAAAATTCTGAGGACAAGAAAGTGTAATTCAAGGTTTTATACCCAAATTGTCCTTTTAGGGGCCGGCACGGTGGCACAGCAGTTAAGTTTGCACATTCCACTTCGGCAGCCTCTGTTGGCCAGTTCGGATCCCGGGTGTGGACATGGCACGGCTTGTCAAGCCATGCTGTGGTAGGCGTCCCACATAGAAAGTAGAGGAAGACAGGCACGGATGTTATCTCATGGCCAGTCTTCCTCAGCAAAAAGAGGAGGACTGGCAGCAGATGTTAGCTCAGGGTTCTTTCTCAAAAAAAAAAAAATCGTCCTTTTAATATATATATATATAAATGTACAAACATTCTCACACATGTAAGAAGTTAAGTAATACAGTATAAACCCCAATTAAAGGGAAATTTAAAAAAAGAAAAAACGATGAGCTATTACTACACACCTATTAGAATAGCCAAAATCTGGAACACTGACAACACCTGATCCTGGTGAGGAAGTGGGGCAACAGAAATGCTCACTCATTGTTGATGGGAATGCAAAATAGTACAGCCGCTTTGTAAGACAATTTGGCAGTTTCTTACAAAACCGAACATATTTTTACCCTATGATCCAACAATTGTGCTCCTTGGTATTTATCCAAAGGAGCTCATGTCTACACGAAAACCTGCACATGGATGTTTTACAGCCCCTTTATTCATAAGTGCCAAACCTTGGAAGCAACCAAGATGTCCTTCAACAGGTGAATGGATAAATCAACTGTGCTACATCCAGACAATGGAATACTATTCAGTGCTAAAAAGAAACGACTTCTCAAACCATGAAAAGACATGGAGGAACCTTAAACGCCTATCACTAAGTGAAAGAAGCCAATCTGAAAAGGTTACATAATGTATTCTTCCAACTACATGACATTCTAAAAAAGGCAAAACTATGGAAACAGTAAAAAAGATCAGTGGTTGCCAGGGCTTGGAGTTGGGGGTGGGTGGTGAATAGGCAGAAGACAGAGGAATTTTAGGGCAGTGAAGCTAACTCTGTATGATGGATACGTGTTATTATATATTTGTCTGAACCCATAGAATGTACAACACGAAGAGTAAAGCCTAGTGTCAACTGTGGTTTGCAGTACGATGCGGAGGCTATGATATGCCCGTGTAGGTGCATCTCCTGTAACAACTGTACCGCTCTGGTGGAGGTGTTGATAATGAGGGAAGTTATGCATGTGTGGGGACAGTGGCTATATGGGAAATGTCTATACCGTCCTCTCAATTTTGTTGTGAACTTAACTGCTCCAGAAGTCTTAACTTTAAAAAAAGCCAGAAAATTATCATGTGAATAAAAACAAAAACAAAAGCAAAAACTACAAATAACCATGATGTAAGAAAGCCTTGAAAAGTGCTTATGCAGTGGGGCTTTCTCTCCGCCTGGGTGAGCCTACTGGAGGGTGAGAGACGTGGTGAAGCAGGGATTTGCTGTCCCAGCTGAGGCTTCTTAGAACAACTGGCCTGCAGTGGCCAGACAGATGAGCGAGGCTGTCCCAGGCTCTCCTCCCCCAGCAAAGCCGCCGGATGACCTCAGAGACCTGCCCAGCCCGCCATGATGGGAAGAAATGCCTAACTGACCCACAGAATTATGAGCAAATAAGTTGTGGCTGTTTTAAGCAAAAAAACACGACAAAACCCAAATAACTCCTTTACCCCATCAAAACAAAACAAAAACTACAGTAAAATTCAGCCTGCCAAGAGGTGAATCATGACCAAAAATGCAGGGATAGAGGGATCCCAACTGAAAATCTAAAGATAAATCTTCAATCAACTTAAATTTAGAACTAAAATTTAAAAACTGAGGGCAATGGGGCTGGCCCTGTGGCTTAGTGATTAAGTTCTCACTCCGCTTCAGCAGCCTGGGTTTGGTGCCAAGGCGCAGACCTATACCGCTCATTAGCAGCCATGTTGTCATAGCAACTCACACACAATATAGAGGAAGATTGGCACAGATGTTACCTCAGGGACAATCTTCCTCAAGCAAGAAGAGGAAGATTGGCAACAGATGTTAGCTCAGGGCCAATTGTCCTCACACACAAAAAAAATCTGAAGGCATTATGGTTTTTTGAGTAAAGTAGAAATAATATAAACTTTAACAATGAAAATAATAATACAATTAAAAATATTCAGATTGGTGGAAGGATAATAGGAGAAAGTATTAATATGTTCACTTCCTTAGCTTTTGTAGCAAGTAATGGCTCCAACTTTTTAATTCACAAGTCTTTCCTTAACTAATCAGAGATATTTTATTATTTAATATATTTCTCAGGATAAAGAAACATTTACCTCAATTTCAGGAATTCTATTAATTTCATTTAAAGTTCTTGTTCTTTGATTAATTCAAGTAAAGTTACATGTAATATAGTACATATTTAATATAGCAGGGGATAGTGTGTGTCCATTTTTATAAATTGTTCTTTGCTACCTGTGTACCTTACCTGCTGATCTTTCTTCCTACATATCCTCCTATGTATATTTGCATCAAAATACCTGAAATGGTGGTTATTTTGGGGTGAATTGGTTTTATATTCTTTATACTTTTATGAATTACCTGAAATATTTTTAAGTGAAGATATTAAAAAAAATCAAATTCTTATTTTTATAAATATATTCAATACTAAGTAAAACCTTTCTTCCATACCTATTTTAATAAATTATGGATTTTTAAGTGGTGGGAAATATCAGGTCTTCACTAAAAGCAAAAATGTTTTACAAGAAAGTACTGACGTTGGTTCCAGAGAAAGGTCTTTGCTCTGTGTTTTTTAGGTTTTCTCTTTCTCTGATTGTCATTTTAGGATTTTGGATAGTGAGTTTGACCTAAATAAAGTCTCAATGGGAATTCAATTGCATCAAGTGTGAAAATCCAGCTTATTGATAGATATTATTGACCAATAATTACTGATGAAGATACATCTTATTTTATGTTTTTAGTAATTTAACGGAAACACCTGATACTCATAAATGAAAAACAATTCCATGAGAAATGTACATTTAAAGGGCAATTTTATCTTAAAAGAGGCAGCTTGAGGCTAACAATAGATTGATCAAAGAGAAGAACTAATGCAGATACTACTTTAAAATTAGCTACTTTAACTAATTTCTATATTCAAATAATCGGAGAGGGAAAAGATGCAATTTTCAATTCCCTGGAAATACACAGTGAGTCACATTGTGTTGAACTTTCAGTTCAACGTGTTGATCCTAAAGGGGAATTGACACTCAAGAGATGAAGGCAAAATCTGGTTTAGGAGTCATACGCACACAGTTGACAGCACACCTGAGCCCACGGGGAGGAACCTATAAAGAATACAGGCACACCTCAGAGATGTTGCAGGTTTGGTTCCAGACCACTGCAATAAAGCAAATATTGCAATAAAGCAAGTCACACAAAATTTTGGTTTCCCAGTGCATATAAAAGTTGTCTTTACACTATACTGTAGTTTACTAAGTGTGCAACAGCATTATGTCTAAAAAGTAACGTATGTACCTTAATTAAAAAATACTTTATTGCTGAAAAATTCTAACCAACATCTAAGCCTTCTGTGAGTTGCAATCTTTTCGCCGGTGGAAGGTCTTGCCTCAGTGTTGATGGCTGCTGACTGATCAGGGCGGTGGTTGCTGAAGCACCGGTGGGGAGGCCGTGGCAATTTTTTAAAATAAGACAACAATGGAGTTTGCCACATCAATCGACTCTTCCTTTCATGAACGATTTCTCTGTAGGATGCAATGCTATCTGATAGCATTTTACCACAGTAGAACTTCTTTCAAAATTGGAGTCAATCCTCTCAAACCCTGCTGCTGCTTTATTAACTAAGTTTATGTCATATTCTAAATCTTTTGTTGTCATTTCCACAATCTTCACAGCATCTTCACCAAGAGCAGTTTCCATCTCAAGAAACCACTTTCTTTGCTCATGCATAAGAAGCAACTCCTCCTCTGCTAAAGTTTTGTCATGAGATTGCGGCCATTCAGTCTCACCTTCAGGCTCCACTTCTTCTTCTAGTTCTCTTGCTATTTCCACCACATCTGCAGTTACTTCCTCCACTGAAGTCTTGTGCTCCTCAAAGTCATCCATGAGGGCTGGAATCAACTTCTTCCAAACTCCTGTTAACATTCATGTTTTGACCTCTTCTCATCAATCATGAATGTTCTTAGTAGCACCTAGAATAACTAATCTTTTTCAGAAGGTTTTTAGTTTACTTTGCCCAGATCCATCAGAGGAATTACTATCTGTGGCAGCTATAGCCTTATGAAATGTATTTCTTAAATAATAAGCCTTGAAAGTCTAAATTACTCCTTAATCCATGGGCTGCAGAATGGATGTTGTGTTAGCAGGCATGAAAACAACATTAATCTCGTTGTACATCTCCATCAGAGCTCTCGGGTGACCAGGTACATTGTCAATGAGAAGTAATATTTTTAAAGGAATCTTTTTTCTGAGCAT
This sequence comes from Equus przewalskii, assembly GCF_037783145.1. NCBI lineage: Eukaryota > Metazoa > Chordata > Mammalia > Perissodactyla > Equidae > Equus > Equus przewalskii. The sequence continues at coordinate 55,764,525 of NC_091831.1, read as the reverse complement.
CAGGTCTCAACAGTGGGCTCAAAATATTCAGTAAACCATGTTGTAAACAGATGTGCTGTCATTCAGGCTTTGTTGTTCCAGTTATAGAACACAGAGTAGATTTCATATAATTCTTAAGGATTTTAGGAATGGTAAGTGAACATTGGCTTCAGCTTAAAGTCACCAGCTGCATTAGCCCCTAACAAGAGAGTCAGCCTGTCCCTGAAGCTCTGAAATCAGGCATTGACTTCTCTCTAACTGTGAAAGTCCTGGATGACATTTTCTCCCAATAGAAGGCTGTTTCATCTACATTGAAAATCTGTTGTTCAGTGCAACCCCTTCACGAATTATCTTAGCTAGATCTTCCAGATAACTTGCTGCAGCTTCTCCATCAGCACTTGCTGCTTTACTTTGCACTTTTATATTATGGAGATGGCTTCTTTCCTTAAACCTCATGAACCAACCTCTGCTAGCTTCCAACTTTTCTTCTGCAGCTTCCTCACTTGTCTCAGCCTTCACAGAATTGACAAGAGTTAGGGCCTTCCTCTGGATTAGGCTTTGCTTTAAGGGAATGCTGTGGCTGGTTTGATCTTCTATCCAGACCACTAAAACTTTCTCCACATCAGCAATAAGGCTGTTTCTCTTTCTTGTCATTCATGTGTTCACTGGAACAGCACTTTTAATTTCCTTCAAGAACTTTTGCTTTGTATTCACAACTTGGCTAACTGTTTGGCGCAAGAGGCCTAGCTTTCAGTCTATCTCAGCTTTTGACATGTCTTCCTCACTGAACTTAATCATCTCTAGCTTTTGATTTAAAGTGAGAGACATGTGACTCTGCCTTTTCCTTGAACACTTAGGGGCCATTCTAGCAGTATTAATTGGCCTAATTTCACTATTGTGTGCCAGGGAATAGAGAGGCTTGGGGAGAGCGAGAAACAGGGAACAGCCGGTCGGTGGAACAGTCCCAACGTTTATCGATTGTTCGCCGTCTTACACGGGCATAGTTTGTGGCACTCCAAAACAACTACAATAGTAACTTCAAAGATCACTGACCACAGATCACCAAAACAAATATAATAATAATGAAAACGTTTGAAATATTGCGAGGGTTACCAAAATGTGACACAAAGACACAGAGTGAGAAAATGCTGTTGGAAAAATGGCGCCAACAGACTTGCTTGACACAGGTTGCTGCGAACATTTAATTTGTAAAAACGTGCCATATCTGTGAAGCACAATAAAGGGAAGCACAATAACATGAGGTGTGCCTGTAAATGATTTTTAAGACGGTAATTTTGAAGAAATACAGGGAACAAATATATCAAGCAGAATTTGAATATTTAAAATGTTTATTTTTAAATATTTAACTGTTAAAATTTCTAATCTCGTAGTGGTTGCTGTGCTGATGGCATTGTAATCATTCAAGAGACCAAATGAATTTAAATATTCAATATAGAGTTTGTGAACTTTACAAGACACAATTCTGAATCTTCTAAGCCAGATAATTTAGAGTTCTACATTGGTGGATAAAGAGTGGAATTACAACAGAATGAAAAATATCTGGAGAATTTGCCCCAGAAATAGGTAGCTAACTTTGTGGAAATATGGTTGAATAAATTATAGAGTATGTGAACATAAAATCACTCTTTTCAAGATATAGAGAAGTACACACATAGCATATTAGGTAAAAAAATATTTTCCGTTTCTACCTTTAGCAAGTTTATTATCAAGTGAATAAGACATAAGAAGAATATTTTTTAAAAACAAAACTCTAAGCATCCTCTAAACAACACACAATAAAACACCAACCAGTGTAGAGCTAACTGACTAAATCCAGTTAAGTGGAGTGATACAGAGGGGAGAGCACAGCTGTGCAGTCAGGCAGAAGTAAGTCCAAAACCTGCCTCTACGACTTCCTGCCTATATGACCTTGTGGCTTCATTTCTGTGTGCCTTGATTTTCCTGTCTAGGTATAGTAGCACTTAACTTGCAGGATGGTTGCAAAATTGTATATAAAGTACGTGGCCATATACTGTTCAACAAGTGGCAGCTAATTATTGTAATAATAGAAAAATGAAAGATGCTGAATAATTCAGAAATAAATGATCAACAAAAATAATAGAGTAAAATAAACAAACAAAAACATTACTTTTGCTTTTTTTTGGTACATTTACAGATTAATTCCTGTCGGGGACCACACTATGACTTTCTTCTGATTCATAAGATATATCCCCCCACACTTCCCTCACTCGTTCCTTCCTTCTGCAATAACACTTGGTAGCCACCAGGTGTGGAAAATTCTCTCCCGTATGGAACCTACAGCCTATGGGATGAGAGATATGATGAACGGGTAAATAAAGAAGTAATTTCAAATTGAAAATGAAGGAAATGAACTAAGGGCTGAGATGAAGACTATCCGATTGAGGAAAGTGATTTGGAGGGACAGGTCTATTTAGATCAAACACTTTTTCATCTTCAATTATTCCACTTCTGCGTTGATTAGGAGATTGGTAAAGACGTGAAAACTGGTGAGGGGCAGAGTTGTGATCAAATGTCGTCATTTTCCATGGAATGGCATCATTGTTTGGCTTTGGAAATCATCATCTTAAGCAGAATGTAAAAGCAAACAGTAAAAAGTCAAGAAATCACTTTTAACATATTATCCAAAAAGTATTAGCATTTCTCTCCACTAGGAAAAAAATCAATAAGAAAGGAAAATGAAGCCCATGAGTGTGGGAGAAACAACAAATCCATGTTTGTGTACTATTTCCTGTTTTGGTGATTATCTCCATAAAATGACTGTGAGGATTCAGCTAGTAAATAGTAAAGAACACAGTATTTTTAATGTTGTCCTTTCCTTTAGAGCGATACAGCCTAACAACAGCATCGATTGCAAAAATATTGCATTTTCCTTGAGCTATTTCCCCTTAGGCTGGAAATGCAAAGGTATTTCCCCTTTGACTTTGTAAGACTGAACAAAGTTGCATTAATGTTTAAGGAAAGAATCAGAAACAAAAACTGCAGAGTTTTCCAGAACCAGCAAATATTTCATACAGATAAGAGGTTGCAAATAATTGACAGAAGTTTAAAAAGCATTCATCAGTGAGTATAACATTCTTTCAAAGTGTTATTTTCTTAGACTAATGATTTCAACCACCTCCCAATCTGTCAATTTTCTTGACTAACTGTAGGCTTCGTTCTGTAGTCCTCTCTTAGAGTGGATCGAGGTTGCAGGCTGTAATTCTGGTTTCCACTGGAAACCAGGAAAAAGAAATGCCTGCAAATATTTTGTGTTTCAAAAATTCTTTGATAAGCATTTCTGAGGGCATAAGCATATGGGAATAAAATGCTGACAGAGATCAATTGTCAGACATCACGCGTGGGGGCTGTCCTTACATGTGCCAACATTCTAAGAGGGAAGCGAGATGCATCAGGAGTGTCCTGGAAAAACACGTTTTGACACAATTTCCAACTTCACTTTAAAGACTCCTGAACTCCCTCGCCTTTTCTCATCCTCATCATCACCATTTTATCCTTTGATTCATGTGAATGTAAATAGGTGACTTATGTCTCTTTTCTCCATGTTTCTACTTTGTTTAAAGATGGGAAGAAATCTTGTAAATGGTGGGTTGTAGAGAGAGCAGATTCAAATTGCTAGTTTTCCAACATAAGCAGACTTTCAAAGCAAAAGCCTTCCTCCGAAATCTCTTTGTAGAAATAAGAACGCAGAGCTTCCTCTCAATTCAATGACCCAATTAAATGGTCAAGACACACCCATGGTTCCACAGCCAGATCTTGGCAGGTGCCTTTTGTTAGGGAGGAAGAGGGGCAACCAAAGGCAGATGACTAAATCCATTTCTGTTAGTTAGGCAAGAAAAATGGTTTGATTAAATGTGTCTACAAACATCCTCACAACATTTGTAATTGTTGCCTGAGAATATTAGCTCTTTGAACATAGAAATTCCAGAACCAATGCAGTACTCAACATGCAGTGAGAGACATGTGCAGGGTATAATCTCACAACTTTAGTGCCTGAAATGTCCATTTTTTTCTGCACTTTGGTGGATGCACTGCAAATGTATGTGAAAATCAACCATCCTCAGAGAGAGGCAACATGTGAATCTATTATAAAAAATGAACCTCTCAATTAATATTGGATTTTCCGCTTAACTAACCAGCATTTCACTAATCTCTAAGGGGCTAGACCTCAGCAGTTAAATTCTATACGAAAGCAAGGAAATGCCTAATATTTGCCACTTGTTAGCAGATATGGTAATAGAGTTTATTTGAAAAAATGATGTGAATAGTCTCCACAGTTAAATAAATTTTGGATTTGCGTGGGTTAAATATAGATAAAATATTTCTTTACTGCAAGATTTCTAAGAACCTTTGATATACTAATCAATTTAGGGACTCCTGAGCATTGGGAATATAGTACGCAAAGTTTCCTACACGTATTGGATCTTGTAACCTCTCCACAGTCACTTTGAGTTTTTTGATAAGTATCTCAAGACTGGTGTTCTTTGGCACAGTCTTTGGGAAATACTGGGATAGGGCTTGAGGCCTTCATGCAGCATTCGAGGCTCTCTTGATGGCAGAAGTAGTTGAAGATGACTTAGTGTGAAGGTCAAAGAAGACAGCAAAGAAACGAAGGGAACGGCAAAAACAGACAGGAAGGCAAGAACATTCATTTTATTTCTCAATTTTATCTCAGCTTAGTCATAGGCAAAGGCATCGTGGATAATTGGGGCAGCATGTTTATACAGGCATCCTGGTGTGTAATGAAGCCAGGGTGGCAGGATGCAGAGTATTTGAATGGAGAGGAACATTGTAATTATGGTATCATTGTTTGAGTATCGCATCTAAAGGACTGCATTGTATTAGTGGCCTTTGGACAGACCCAAGGCATTATAAACAGTATCATAATTACCATGCAAGCAATGCTGCATCTGATGATTGTATGTTATTCAGCAGCCACAAGCCTCATTAAGAGTATATTTCAAGTCAAGGAGCCTTGAGCCTTGTAATGTTTGAATAATAATGATTTTAAGTTTATAACCTAAGTTTTATTCTTATTCTACTTGTTTATTTTAAAAATTGTTTTTGTTTATATGAAGACATCTGTAATCAAATACATGCTAAATAAAAACTAAGTATGTTTATTTATTTACCCGGTGATTATGTATGAAATATGGTCAGTAACTAGAATTTAAAAATATTTTTCTACATGGTAACTTAGGACCATGTCAGCCGTTGTTTGGAAATGCATTGTACAAACAAGCAGGTTTCCTGAAATGAATGACCTTCCAGAGTAAGTAGTTATTTGAAGTTATTTGTCTACCAAGGCCTTAGGCAAAGGCTAGGGAAGTTTGATATTTAAACAGAATATTATAGATAAGAAAGAATTACCTTTGCCTTTGCAAAAGCTACCTATTCGACTTCATTAATGAGAATGTGAGGACAATTCAAAGAAGAAGAAGGAATTGACAGGCTCCATCTCAAGCTATCAGAGAACTTCGAGATCATCTAATCCAATCTCCTCATTTTTCAGATGAAGAAACACCTCTTAAGAGATGACATGCTTGAGTATAGTCGCTCAAGGAGGGAGCGAGCACCTCAGAACTTGGGTCTTCAGACTCCACGACCAGCACCCCTTTCGGCACCCTCTGCTCCCTCAATTTTCATTTCCTATATGAAAAATAGTGAAGCCCTAACTGAAAGAGAAATGCCTGGTTCTAGAAAAATGGAGCTATAGGGATGAGCAAGTTTCCTAAGATTCTCAGTGATGATGACAAGAATAAAAATAAAGAAAAGGAAGTGAAATAGCCAATGGACATTGATGGATTTCTTTTTTTATAGTTTCCTTGTTTTTCATATGCTTTAAAATAATATGGATACTTTTTTCTGTCCCGGATGTGTTCCTGACAGGCTGTATGTGAACCATGTCTTTGTAAATCGAATTATAAATACAACTAGGATCCACTGTCTAGAGGAGTCCTGTGGTAACTCTCTGTAAAATGATTCTTTTGGTTATTAAATGGTAAATTTATCTTCTTTTATTGCTACAAAGTTATTATATAGTAGAGGTTTTTCTTTGAATGAGAAAGTGCCACTTCAAGCTGGTGAAAAGTCTAGATTCCTCTAAAGTTTTCCCACATCTATTTATTGCTCCCATCCCCATTTCTCCATCCTCCTATGCTCTCATCCCTTCTCTTATTCCTACTTCATCTTCTGTTTTAAAAAATTTTTAATAGACTTAAATGCATTTTTATTTTTTATATTTTTTCAGCTTCATTGAGGTATAATTGACAAATAAAAATTGTATATATTTAAGGTGTACAGCATGATGCTACTCCACCTTCTTTTGAATTTAGATGAATTTCCATGAGCACCTGGCATTCATGAAGTGAGTTCACAACCCAGTATTCACTATTTTACTATTCAGCTATTAATTTATTTAGTTTAGACCCTTTTTCTTTCATTGTTCCTTCCCTACCTCCTCTCTCCACTTTCATATTTTATTTTTTTAATTCAACAGAAGAGTTTGAAAGCTGTTGAGTTGGTCCTTGGTCACTTTCCAGCTCCTGTGCGTGAGTAACTGACTTTGGCTAGACACACCAAAATTAAATTCTCAGATTGCCTTAGCTTTAACAGAATTGCACTGGCTTTCTTTTCTACTCTTCATAATGCATTCCCCATAGAATTTTATTGTAATTGTCAGATGTTTTGTGTGTGGGTTGTATTCATACTAATTGACTTTATGGCAAGATTGCTTCTATTGAATCCACACATCTAATTCAGTTTAATTCATTGGAAAGAACCCTGTAATAGGAGGCAGCAGATTTGATTTGTATTTCTTGGATAAATTATATAACTTCCCAGTTTCTTCGTAGAGACAGGGGTTGAAGTAGGTGATCTTTAACATCCCTTTCTAGCTCTTCATAATTCTGGGATTACTGAACTGGGCTTAAACTCAAGTAAGTGGAAGATTTGTGTAAGGGGGTGTTTTCTCTCATAGAACTAACCAGGTAGCGATCAACATCATCTCAGTGAGAAGGTCAGCTTCATTTCTCCTGCAATTAACCTTCTTATGCCAATTCTTCCTCAACTCTCCTCAACAGGCTCTCTTGTCCATTTCATCAGCAGGAGTACGGTGCATGCTTCCTGCTCAATCCCTCACCAATAATTTATCTGAATGTTTCTGTAAATCTGTTCCAAATGGTCTTATTTCTGCAGCACTCAGTAACTTATCTTAAGATTCATGTAAATGTTTCTCCTGAGATCATATAACAATCTTAAAAGCTGTCTTCAGAAAACTAGCTATAGTTATCTGTTATTTCTATAATAGAGCCTTCCAGGGTTGTTAAAAATGTGGAGAGAATGCTATCATGCTAATTTCCATGTATATTAAAGCTTCAGTGGTTTTAATTGTGAAAAACAGCTATCCCACAAATTGAACTGTTAGTAAGATAAATGCATGCTTTGTATTAAAGCTGACAGAGCAGTGACTGGTAAAATCTAGTCACTGATCTAAAGCCAATACAACAAATCAGATGACCTTCAATGCCTTTTAATTACTGTTTCCGAATAGGTTTCTGTTACCAGAGAAAGAAAGATTTTAGGAAAATAAAATCAGTAGTACTATACAAATCTGAAAAATTGATGGTCAAGTCATCTTTCTGTCAGTGATGTGAAATTCAGCTAAGCTAAAATGATAAAATACAGTGAAATGCCGATATCTATCACATGAAGACTTATGAAATATACGTTATTCATTTCCATTTCTATCCAAGTTAAGGCCCATTTCATCCTAAACTAACCCAGATCCAGTTTTTATGTCTCCAGGAGCACCATTTATAGGTTGGCTTTTAATAGGATTTCTTTTATGACCTAAAAGGAATGCTGTCTGATCACCTCTCTAGTCAGATAGGAGAGCAGCAGTGACTGAAGACAGATGAATAGATTTTATTGCCCAATCGTATTCTAACCCATATTAGCCAGTAACATCCTCCTTTTCTGTGAATTTAGTGCAAATGGATGACATTAATATAATTATTGTATACTCATCTATCTACATAACAAATATATATTATTTTTCAGAAGTTGTAAGTTTTCTCTTGGAAATGTGAGTGAGAAGGCCAGTAATAAGTTCAGCTTCCAATGTACACTTAACGATGCCATTATTTCATTAATCAATCTACATTATAGTTCAGTCACGTCTTTCAACTAGATTTGAAAGCATAAGATAATAATATTCTTGAAAGAATCAGAATTTTGATTAATGGAATATTTGGATGCAAACCACCATTTGAAAGTGATAAATTAAAAGTAATTTAAATACCTTTAAATCTCAAACCCTAGAGTTTTGTGTATTTCTACAGTGTTTCAGTTTTATAAACTTCTGCCTCACATTCCAATTTACCATAACTAAAGTCTTAAAACTTGTATTTCTGACTTAATTCTTCCTTTCACAGAAATAGTTCTACTGGATGCTGATTTTGTGGTACTGGGTGAGACTTGCTTTGTGGTGTAACATATGTTCAGTTTTAAAGTTCATGATTTTCTTGGATAGAATCTGTGTTCCCTAATTGTTGAGTGCAGGGTTCTACATATGTCCATTAGATCACACTTTATAATTGTGCTGCTCAAATTTTCCAAAATTTGCTGATTCTTTTTGCCGTCTGGTCTATCAGTTACTGAGAGGAGTATACGGAAATCTCCCACTATGATTGATCTTTGACAATTGCTCTTTCTAATCCTCTCCATTTTGCTTCGTATATTTGATGCAAAGTTGTTGTTTATCTATGAATTTGTGTGGCTTCCAATTTACAATATCTATCCTTTAACTGACAAGTTTATTCCCTTTGTATTTATTTTGATTATTGATATATTTTGATTTATTTCTACCATTTTATATTGTACCATCTCTTTGTGCTACTCTCTCTGTACTTTAAAAATAATACTGTCTTGTATTTTAGTTTTTAAAATTTTTAATTTTCTTTTTCTTGCAACTAGTACTAAAGCAACAAAGTTAACTAAGTACTCATACAACATGGCATAAGGAGGCACGTCTTTCTGCCTATAGTAAGAGAATTGCATCACGGGAACATGTGGGAAGATGATGAAACATGTCTGGTGAGATCCCTAAAGGCCGTGCTGATGTGCCATATTCAGGAATTCGGCTTTCATCCTACGGGTTCTTGTCAGCAGTATTTGCGGAGGGGAATAACATTATCCATTTCATTTTAGAAATATAATTACAGTTGTTATAGAGGAATGAACTGGGATGGGGGAATGAAGCTGAGGCTAGGGAACGGGGAGGCCGATGAGAAAATCACTGCAACGATCCACGTGATGAATGATGAAGCAGCGGTAGTGAACTTGAGGAGGAACAATAGATTTACAATATATCCAGGAGGAAGAATCAATAGGCCCTAATGACCAATTATGGTTGTAATGGAATGGATGACTACAGTTTCTGGCTTGGGTGCTTGAGCACATGGGCGAGCCACCAAGGAAGAAGAGATTAGGAGATAGCAGCAAAGTTGGGGACTGCCTCTGCTTAGGGAGGGTTTCTCTTATAGACCATTATGGCATGAAGTGTAAGATTATTTAAGGAGGTATTCAGATGGCCAACCTGCCTAGGAAAGAATGCCAAAAATAGGGAGGTCATTTCCTAATAGAGAGGGAAGACCATCCAGAACCCTGAATTCCAGGAAAACAAGGTATAGGAAGAATGCTTAATTATATAAACAAACATCAAGAGATGTATTTATTTAAATGGCAGGCATCTAAAGATTTTACAGGAGCATTACGAACAGACAGGAATTTTGTTTAAAATATTCTAGATATGGTCTGGTGGTTTAGTGGTTAAGATTCGGTGCTCTCACCACTGAGGCCTTGGTTTGTTCCTGGCCAGGGAGCCACATCACCCATCTGTTGGTTGTCATACTATGGTGGCTGCATGTTGCTGTGATGCTGAAATATGTGCCACGGGTATCTAGAATACCAGCAGGGACACCTGTGGTGGACAGGTTTCAGCGGAGCTTCCAGACTAAGACAGACTAGGAAGAAGGATCTGGCCACCAACTTCTGAAAAAATTAACCATGAAAACCCTATGAACAGCAGTGAACCATTGTCTGACATAGTGCTGGAAGGCTAGAGGATGGCACAAAAAGACCAGGCAGGGTTGTGCTCAAGGGGTCCCTAGGAGTTGGAATTAACTTGAGGGCACTAACAAAACAAAGATATGCTTCAGAAAATCTTATTTTGTTTTATTAGTTGTGAGGGGGCACATCATGCTTAAAGTGCTGGCTTTAAAATCAAATCTAGTCAAAATCATTTAATAAAGGTAAGTAGATTTTTGCAAACAAGAAAATATTTATGGTTACCTGGCAATAAATGAGTACCTCCTGCTTACATTGTATCTCAATAATATTCATTTTTACATGGCCTCAGCCACGGCCTAGGGTGAGTTACCCTTGTAGTCACACCCATGGATAATTAGACCCCTAAAATGCTGAAATAAGACAAAGGGTCATTTTGCCAAACATTACTACACTAAGCAAGGATGAAGAGGCTGTTCAATATGCAAATCGTCTTCTACTCTTCTTCTTGCCACCACATCTAAATGTTTTAGGAAGTTGTGACTTTGTTAGTACTAGTATAAGCAGAGCCATAGCTCCCTTGCTGTCAGGCAGCGACGTGACTGGCTTATTCTTTATTGCCTTTTGCGTTCAATCCAAGACATTAAATCTCTTGATTTAATGTCACAAACACTAACACAAAGCTGAATCACAGACTTTCAACTGGTGGATTGTTGCTGAGTGCTTACAGGTGTTAGCTAACATGGAATTCTTTAGAAACACAGTGTTTAATAATAACATTGTAGATTAAATTTTCAAATGCTACTTTAGACGGTATTTTTAAATGTGTCCTTAGCAAAAATTTTTTTCCAATAAGTTGAGCAAGCATAAAATTTGCATAGGCACTAATTAACTCAGATCAACGCATGTGATTAATACAAACAGGCATTATTAAATTAGCTTATCTTTGAGGTTGATATCATGAATGGCAGTCATACTATTTTTCCTTTGCTATACAACTAGTAAGTTAGGTAGGTAATCGCTTTAATCTAGGATGCATTTTAAAATTTTTAAAATATGTTTCTGATAACATCTCTAGTTGTATTAGGAGAACCTCTAAGTAGGTAGAAGGTCATTGAAGCTATAACTATTATATCAATCTCCTTGGCGGCCTTAAACTCCATTTATCACCAAAGCTTTGAGACCTACTTGTGTGATGAAGGATTTTAGGTAATAGATAACAAGATAAAATGTAGTTCAGCCCTAAGTAGTTGTCCAGCTAGTGGAAGAAAACACAAAACATAACTAAGTAGGTAAAATAAAGCATCCTGCATTTATTTACAAGTGTGTTTGTAGGATACAGTAGTAAGGTAATGTGGAAGGAGTTTACTAGTTTATCTATAGGGTACAATGATGAAATAATGTAATAAACCGCTGAGCACGATGTCTAGCACGTGGTAGGTAGTCCATAAATATTAGTTCTTACTATATTTATGGCACAAAGATGAGAGTGTATAATTCCACATATAGATTTCAGGAAGATTTGTAGAGGCAATGATGATTACATCGGACCTTGAGAATGAGTATAAATTCATTAAGCTAAGGGTAGGGAGAGGATCTTTCAAGCAGAAGGAGCAGTGTGAACAAAGCTGTGAATTAGTAAGTCTAGGTAGTCTGGCATGGGTAGGTAAAGGTTGAGGAGAGAACCAAGACTTAATGAGAAAGCTAGAGATGTAGGCAAGAGCCAGGTCATAGAGGATGCTGTGAGTCATGCTAAGAATTTGACCCTTATCCTACAAGAATCTTTGAAAGGTATTAAACAGGCGGTAATCTGATCTTCTGTGCATTTTAAAGAAATCATTTGGTGACTGTGTGGAGAATGGACTAAAGGAGATACGTCTAGAAGCAAGGGGTCCAGCTAGGTGACTGCCACTATGGTCTATGTTGGAGACGATGAGGACTTGAACCAAGGTTGCAGCAGTGGGTATGAAGAAGAGAAAGCTGGTCAATACTTCGTTTAAGGATGAACTCCTGTGTAACCCCCAGGTCTTGGTAATTAATCAGATGTGGGAAATAAGTGAGAGAAAGGAATTTTCAGTGACACTCGGTGTTCTGGTATAGAGGCCTGGGTGGATGGTGGTACTAGTTACTGAGATAGGAAATGCAAAAGGAGGAGCAGATGGGGTGGGGGTGGGAATCACGAGTTTGATTTGGGATTGCTGAGTCTGCAGTGTTCTGTGACATTCAAGCAGTGATACCTCGGGGGAGTTAGAAACATGGATCTGTTGCTCGGGTGACAGATCTTGGGCTAAAGACTTAGATTTAGGAGTTATTTAGCATGCACTTGGAGCAGGAAGAAAAGAACCCTAGGGAATACCAGCACAGACGGGGCAGAGAGAGAGACTGTGTGGAAGTTTCCATTTTAGCAGTGTGTTTTGGTGTTAGCTGAGCTTATGTTTCCCACTCTTTCCATTCTGGTTGCCTAGCTTTACATTTCATGTTGTAGCATTTTGCAGATTTCAAATTACTTACACAATGTCTGCAGCTTCTCAAAGGACTGGCGTTTATAAAACTTCTTCACAATAATTCTCAGATATACAAAGGACTGTGGCTGTAACCAATAAATACTATTGAAAATAGTGAAATTGTCCTTAGGATATTCCTTATGTATTATTTCTAACTTGAAATATTTGGAAATTCTATTTGATGGCATAGTCATGGTTTTGACAACAGTTTTGATGGCAATTTTGATGGCATGGTGACGCTGTGTGTGAGAACCTTTCCATCTTGAGAGTGCAGAAGTGAAATATGAATCTTAGGTCTCCTCAGTACTGAACACTATTTTTGTATCATTTGGTGTTGTAATATTACTTCGCCCATTTTTTTCACACTTTTAGAAGTTCAGCATGCTGTAAAACTAATAATTGTAGGTATTTGGTAATGGGGGGTCTGAAAATAAGAATGTTTGTAGATTTATGTTTTTAAAGAGACTTACGTTGAGCTTTATTCCATTTATAAAAAATGAGACAATTTGTTTTTTAGTGTAACAAATTTAGAAGTAAATTTCAAAGTTATATTTTAAAGGCGTGATTAGCCAAGGCCAGGCAAACACATTTTTAACTGATTTTAATGTCCATATAAAGATTAGAAAGCATTTTCTTTCTTTCTTTCTACTGAAGTAACCGGGTACCCTGCTTCTTTCTATTAGTTAATGGCTTTTATATAGGGGCCTTTCCATGACTGTATGATGATGGCAATTCACTTGCCACATGAATGCTGCCCATTTCTAGGAACTTAGCTTGGCTCAGACAGTTTGTCCTGGCACAGTTAAGATTTCCAAATGGAAAATTCACTTCAGTGTGCATTTATTCGTTCAATGCATTATCCATTCAACAAGTTTTATTGTTCTGCAGTATCTGGTGATGTACCAGGTGGGATGAGACATCACAAAGCATCACAAAGCAGTTAAAACTTTTGCCCTTGAACAGCTTAGTCTCAGATAGTACAGGAAAAAAGCCAATAAGTTGCCTAAGAAAAATCAGAAAAAAAGGTATAAGTTTATAAGAAGACATTTGAGAAATAAAATATGTTCATTGATTAGAAGGCAAAAGGTAGTAAAAACCTCTATTTTCTCCAAATTATCTGAAACCTAAACTCAATTGGAGAAGGCCATTTGACCATTTTGTTCATTTGTGTATCAGGAGCACTGTAACAACGCCTAGCACATAGTAGGCACTCAATAAATTGTTGAATGAATGTTATCTGAAACTTCACTCAAAATCCCATTTTAAAAGATTTGTGGATAAACTTGACTAGTTGATCCAAAAATTCATAGATTCACAGATGGAAGACAAAATAACAAAATGGTGTTGAAGAAGAGTAATGAAAAGATAAGACCTGCCCTGCCAGAATGTGGGAGATTGTATTTCCAAAGATGATGGCCACAACACTATCTCCCTTCCCACGTGCTTTTCAGCACTGTGACGTTACCACTCTCCCATTGAGAGGCAGAGTCTATTCTACCTCCTTTTGAACCTACTGGGGCAATATAATAAGGCAGAGACGACTTTGAGTCCCTTCTGAGGCTAGGCCTCAAGAGATCTGCAGCTTGGAACATTTCTTCCAGGACCCCGTCCGTTGTGCTCTGCAAAGCCCAAATAGCCACGTGGAGAGAGCCCAGTAGGGGAGAAAACAAAGGCTTCTGGTTGCCAATCTCAGCTGAGCTCCCACCTGGCATCCAGCACCAAATGTGAATGAGGCTATTTTGGAACTCATTGTTGTCCCAGAGCCCAAGTAGATACCATAGAAAGCAGAATTTTGTGGTTACCCACCAAATTAGAAAATAAAATGATTTTTTTAAAAAATCTAAGTTTTTGAGCAGTTTGTTTTGAAGCAACAGCTAACTGAAACGCCAGTTTAAATGCTTCTTATAAAGCTATCATAATTGAAGCAATGTGATAATGGTGCAGGGATAGAAAAATGATCAAGTTGAAGAGAATAGAGAGCCTTAAAGGATCCTCACTTATAAGGGCCTTGATTTGTAACTAACAAGGCATTAAAAATTGGAGGAAAGGTGAGAAGAATGGATTAATTACTAAATGACAGGTATCTACAAGGAAAAATTAAAATTAGATTCCCACCTCACACCATGAACATAAATAAACAGGGGATTAAAGACAAACAAATGTTAAAACTGTGATGAGAAAATTGAATACAATATTTCTATAACTATGAGAAAAAAGATTTTATCCAACAAGGCATTAAATGTTAAATGAAAAGATTGATGAACTGAATACATTAGAATTTAAACTTCTGTATAATAAAAGGTTGCCATAAACAAAGTTAAAAAACAAAGTACAAACTGTGAGAAGATATTTGTAGTACATCGAACTGACAAAGAATTTGTATCCAGACGCTATTATGAACTCCCAGAAACTAAAACAAAGAGGAAAAAAGCTTCAAAAAACACAATGTAAAATAGGGTTTGTAAACCCTTCTGTTTTGTAAACAAAAAACCTTTTGTAAACAAAGGGTTTAAACAAGCAATTTACAGAAAAAGAAAACCAAAGGACAAATAAATGTATAATAAGATGCTCAGCTTCACCAGTCATTAGGGAAATAAAAATTTAAATCAATAATGTGATTGCATCTTACAGCCATTAGATGCTAAAAATTAAAGCATGACCATACTAAATGTCTAGGTGGTGCAGAATCTGAAACTTTCCTTCACTGCTGGTTGGAATGCGAATTGATATCAGTTCTTTGGAGAGCAATTTGGCAACATCTGGTAAAGCTGAGGAAGTCCGTATCCCAAGTGTTCAAGTACCTAAGGAGACATACAGGGATGTGTTGCCGCAGGGTGGTTAACAGCAGGGAAAAGAGTGAGACATAACCTCAATGTTCTAGTTACTGTAAAAAGGTCAGTCTGGCCACAACGTCTTAATCTGGGATGGGGTGAGTGGGGATGGGTGGGGTTGGTGGGGTTCGGGAGAGTGATGGCAGGGAGTTGAAGAGTTCAGTCTAGGACATACGTTTGAGCTAACAGTGAGACTCCAGAGAAGCAGGAGAGAATGCAATTCAGTTCCAAGTCTGGAGCTTATATGAGCAGTCAAGACTAGAGACAGAAGGTGGTAGTCATAGTATTTAGATTATATCGAAAGACAGGGACTGGATCAAATCAACTACCAAAAAGGCACAATCAAAGAAGAAAACCGAGAGACACTGAGCGGGTGAGTATGCAGGCGAACAGCCAACAGACGTGGTTAATAGATGGCCTCGTTTTCTAGAGTGAGAAGATTGTCTTTGGTATAAAATAATCAGAACTCGTGAAATAAAAGTAGTGGAGATTATCCTGGTAATTATATATAGAAGAGACTAGAAAATGTCCTAGACGTTTATCAAGTTTAAACAGCAGAGTTCTGACAAATGTTACTGATGGTCGTTAAAAATTTGTTTTGAATTAGTCTATGAAATGTTTATATTTGTTTGTTAGTGGTATTTTAAAATGTTCAAATAAGTGCTTTTAAAATATTTTAAATATCAAAATAGATGAAGATTGACATAAAAATGACTGTATTACCAGTTATTTAATGTTAACGTAATTTTCTTAGATGGCCTATTGATATTGATCAAATGTCCCTTTTAAAAGAAGTATCATCTCAGAAGAGCAAACTGCTTTCTGGAATTAGCACATAGAAATCTACGTCTTGATGAGCAATGTGCAGATCATTGAAAAGCCAGTAACTTCCCTCAAGTTATATCGGTTTAATAGACAAAAGTTTAGAAAACTTGGCATCACGGCATTTTAAATTTGTCGAATATTTGAAAAAATTGGGAAAACTCTAAAGTGCTGTTCAAATACAAAACCCCTATGATGCATGTGTTTTGGAATATCTATTCTGCAAGGTCAAAGATGATTTTCAGAAAGTTCTGCTGCAAGATATCTTGTAAGACTTGTACCACCAGCAGGTATTTGTATCACTAAAATGTTTAACATATGCTATTTGACTACTCAAAAAGTGTTAAGTGTTCATAGGCGTAATGACACTGTGCTTGCCCACCCCTCAAGGCAAATTAACTAGAGACTATATTTGATGTACAAGAACTCACGTGATAAAGATGCCCATAATTCTAGTGAAATTTCACTTCATTGGATGAGGTGTCAGCATTGGAAAGGGACAGCTTTTGGTTATACAGTTCAATCTATGAACATATAATGAGATATACAAATTCTAGATTGTCCAAAAGAACCCTAAAGGGTTCAATGTTAACTTTGTTATAATATGCAATATTCGTGTGGAGTATAGGAGAGGACACCTTTCTGTTCCATACCTGCCTCCTAACTTGCTGGGTCACCTTGAGTAACATTTGACCTTTCTATTCCTCAATTACCTTGAATGCTAAATACAGGCATTATACTAGAAGTGCATGCTTTCTAGTTCTTTCTGTGATTCTCTAGGTCTCCATGTGCAAATAATCTAGGAGTGATCCATGTGGAAATACTCTCTGTTAACTCTGGAATAATTTGGTGACTAGAAATTCCATACAGAAAATATTTTCAACAACTGTACATTTTATCCTTTAATTCTTGTAATCACGAAATAACGGGTGGGTTAAGCCTCTGTGCTTCTTTCTTATTTAACTGAAAACAAAGATGTGGTTATTCAGAATAGGGGAGAAGAATTGCACCTCGGGGTGTTGGATGGCTGCTATGGATGTTGGGAGGCAGTGGGACACACTGACCCCACCTCATTATTTTTACCCCATGGAAGAGAACCTGATTTGGTTCATGAAACAGATTCAACTGAGCAACAGAATGAATTTGAGAGTAGTTCAACTCTGTCTACTCACAAGCTTGAAATACAAACTCATAGAAAATGAAGACTGTGCTATCCCATCTCAGATTGAGATGGGCTTCCTAGGGTGATCTGTTTTATGCAAAGATTGTAGGTGTGTATTTCTTTGTTTAATATACATGTTCCTGAAAATGTGTGTGTAAACCAGAATATTGAAATGGTTATCTTGATTTAGTTCAACAAATATTTATTGAACACTAATTAAGAGTCAGGCACTGTGCTAAGTCCTGGTACCATTAAAAAACATAATAATATAATTTCTCTTCTTTGAGATCTTACATTCTACCAGGTAATAAAAAGCCTCAACTCTGTTTCCTAGATGGGCTCAGACCAGCAGCCAAATTTGATAATCCTCTGTGCCACGGAGATGAATTTCCTAAGAAAATTCACTCAAAATCTAATCTAGAGGTACATTCTTTAAAATGTACCTCTTTAAGAATTTAAATAAGTAGTCTTATTCTGGACAAACTATCTGTTATAGTAAATAAACCATTCATATCTGTATACAAAAGCCTCCTTCAAAATGTCTATCGATCTCTTGTATGTGAGCTAACGTGAACATTTGAGCTGCCGCACGTATCAGGATAAATATATGTGACAAAACATACGTGCCAGTCTAACCATAGTATGGCATCTGCAAGACCCATTTTTTCCACAGATGAAATAAAAACAAATTTAGTCATTAAAACAGTCTAATTCTGTTACACATAAAAAATACAACCAAGAAGCAAGTTTTTGGAACAATAATCTTTCATATTCAATGTTTTTCCTCTGCCAAGACGCTTGTTTCTATAGACTTCAGGGAATAAGTTGATATGTATTAATAACCTGAGAGCTTTATGCTGTATTCTGAAATAGCAGTTGACTGAGTCAGGAGTTAAATATCCAGTCTGTAGAGGCTCCTCTGCCAGGCCCAGTAGGGGAGAAAAGAGTAATAAGATTTTGGCATCACCTTCAAAGAGTTTTTACTCCAAATCTCTATCTGATTCTTCATTTCTAGTTGCTAGAAAAGAGCCATCGAAGTGAAACAGATAAAACATCCAGGAAATTCAGGGAAAGGAGAAAATACTTTTGACTTCCATGAGAGGTAACGAGACTGACAGAGGAGAGGTTAGAACGGGATTTCTCATAAAAGTAAGAGAGAGAACTGAGGACCAAACCCAAGGGAGCACCTTGGTATGTAAGGGAATGAAGAGGGATCTGAGCCTGCAGGGGGTAGTCAGAGTGAACGGGCGAACCTGGCGTCAGTTAAGGGTGTATGTTGGGGGGCCTAGCAGAGAAGAGGGCAGAGTTTCAGGAGAGAGTTTTATAATTATCTATCCGTTGTAAGTGTTGTTATTGGGTAAAGAGCTTAAGTAGGAAAAACAAATTTCACCCCTCTCCTTTTTCCTTAGCCCTGGCCTCATTTTAGCTTCTAGTATTGAGAGGAGACCTAATCAGACTGCAGAAAGATTGGAAGGCTTTTAAACACGAACGGATAGTTTTTGGCAGTCAGAAGGACTGAAGTAACATGGTAAACCATAATGAAAATGCCAGCTTCTTCACCAAGCTATGAAATGCTGCATGCCGGTCTAAAAATCTGTTTAACTTCAGAATAAAATTGTCCTGCTGACCAATGAATAAAAAATACGCAATATTCAGAGGTCAGAGCTTTCCAATTTAGTAAGAATGACCGAGTTTGTAGATGGCAGTAGAAGATAGATAATTTTAGATAAATGTCTGTGTAATAGCTGGAAAATCATTGTGTTGGTACAAATGTCTTTTTTTTTTGGAGGAATATTAGCCCTGAGCTAACATCCACTGCCAATCCTTCTCTTTTTGCTAAGGAAAACTGGCCCTGAGCTAACATCTGTGCCCATCCTCCTCTACTTTGTATGTGGGACACCTGCCACAGCACGGCTTGATAAGCGGTGCGTAGGTCTACACCCGAGATCCAAACTGGTGGACCCCAGGCTCCTGAAGTGGAATGTGCAAAGTTAATCACTGTGCCACGAGGCCGGCCCCAATCACAAATGTCATTTTTGATAAATTTCTATCAAATTCATAATCTATGTTGAATTAGTAAATTCCAAATTATCTGAATCAAACAATAACTTGAATATAATCTTCTCAATGACTTTATGAGGTAGCATGATTTGGGGGATCATTTTTAAATAAATGAAGATACTTAGATTAAGAGTTTAGGGACCTTGATGATGCTTCCCTTCATGATGCTGGGAAGTTAGGAAGGAGCTGGAAATTTGAATTTATTTTCTGTCTCTAAAGCTTGTGCTCCTTCACTATATTACACTGGCTCTACTGCCCTAAAGAAAGCACAGTGAGTTATTTGCCAAAAACTTAAATTATATTAAATAAAGACTCAATGCTAATTGCATTTCATTGTGTTCTAAATCTTTATAATTTACTAATCTATGCTTGATATGATGGGAATATTTATTAAACAGATCATTTGACTACTATGAAAACCTGATTTTTCAAAACCTCCTGAGTAAAAAGGATTACTTTAATCTACCTTAATAAGATTAAATTGTAAAGCCTCTGCTTAAATCTTAACTCTGGATCAAAATTCATTTTTTGAAACTTATCCAAATTTAGTTACCATGAACAAATTTCACAGAAATGAAATAGTTCTGAAATATCTATTTTGCCAAAGTCTTACTCTGTGCGCAGTTTTCTAAATTTAAAGTGTAGTGGTATGTCTTTGAGTGGAAAATTGGCGCTCCAAAGTTGACTTCCCAAAGTTTAAGGACCAGATTTTCCTCAGTGATTCATGGCAATGAAATAATTGTAACTGGATGAGTTTTCATGGTAATGTGGTCAATAATAACTGGATAAATCTCTTTTCTCAGAGTCAAATGGAAAACAAACAAATCAAATAGAGAAACGACAAACAAACCTTTCCTGAGCATCTTTGATTGGTCAGACCCAGAACCTCAGCATCCCGCTTGAGCCCCTTCTCATTCTTCAGCCTTATGTTCTGTCATTAGGGAAGTGTTTCACCTCTGCCTTCAAATATAGATGAACAGACTCCAGCCACTTCTCACATCATCACCTCTTACCTGAATTAATGTCACACCCTTATAACTGGCTCTCTCATTCTGCCTTCTCCTCCTGTTAAAAGTGAGTCAGATCATGTCATGTGTCATCTTGTGGCCATCCATCTTATTCAGAGGGAAAACTGGATTCTCACAACACACTCTGCTCCCCTGTTGTCAGTCCTGCCTTGTCTCCACTGCTCACAACCTACACTCTTTGCTCCGGACACCATGTCAGGGCTTTTGCACTTGCCATGCTTTCTATCCTGATCACTCTTCTGGATTATCTGCTTGGTTCCTTCCCTTGCTTCCTTCAGATATTTTCTCATATCAGCTTATTAGTGAGGGCTTTTCTGACCAGCTGACAGTGACCATTTACTTAAATGTAAAATATTATGAGGACAGAAAACTTGGATTTTGGTTCACTGCTATATTCAGGTATAGTGCCATAATAGGTGCTCAATAAATATTTGTTGAATGAATAAATGAATGGGTAAGGAAATGAGTGACTATCATACATGTCATTTAACCTCCATATTAACACCAACATAGGTGGCCTGGTCTCCATTTGATAGACATGATAAATCAAAGTCATCAACTTGATAGCCATGGAGACGTAAGCCCTGATTCACCCTAAAATTCTTGTTAGGTGAAATGAGACATCATTTTGTCTCATTCTCCTATAAAATACAGAGTATTTTTTCATGAGTGATTAGATTTTTCAATTTTTATTTTTTCTTCTTATCATCGAAGTCTCGCTAATCTAATTAGTTCAACAAATACTTAGTGAGGGCCTAATATATACAGGCATTGATTTAGTCTCTGGGACATACTGATGAACAAGACAGGATAACCTGGAGTTTACAGTCAGAGATACAGATACACAAATTAAGAAGAAAATATCAGAGTTGTAAGTGCAGTGCAAATAATTAAAAGAAGGTGATATGGTAGGAAGTGACCAGGAGCAACCATATTGGATGGTGTGCTGGATATTCTCCATTTGCCCCTCCTGATCTGCTCTGTGCCCTTCTCCTGCTTTATACTTTATACTCTGCTTTATACTTCAGGACGCTGACCTTTATGGACTGATCACTGGGCTCCTTTGCTGTTGACCTCTGGTTGCATTTGAACACTGCAAACCACTGGCTGAAGATCTGAGAACTGGAGAAGGGTGAGAGCTGGTTATATACTCCCCTGGAATCTCCCTTCCAGGTCCCCACTGATGGGCAGTGAGTGTTTCTCTCCAAGGCCATGCTCCTGGTGGGTGACCCTCTCCGTATATTCTCATGCTCTGCATTTTAGGAACTGCTCCTTCCCCTTCTCTCTCATCCCTAGGGGAGGTAACCACTCCTTGACTCTTCTAGTATCTGAATATTACATTCTATCTGGTTGGTTTTCCCTAACCTATGTTATAATAAATCGTAGTTACATTACTATAACAAATAGTCCTTTTGTTAATTATACTATATATAATTGCATTATTTATTTCCTACTCACCCATGATTGACAAAAGTGGTTAGGAAAGGCCTCTCTGATGAATAGATAATGTTAATCTTGAGGAAGGCAGCCATGAGGAGAAGGACCAGGAAAGAACATTCTACATAAGGGCAACATCTGAGACAAAGGAGCTAAGACTGGGATGAGCCCTGTGTATTTGCAGAAGTGAAAGATTTTGGCTCAAGTATGGTGAGCAAGGGGGAGGTCTGTAAGAAATGAGGGTGGGATCTAGACAGGTGACTGATCTCTGACTTCACATTAATATCCTTGTTGTGCTGAAAAGCAAAAACAAAAACAAAGCAAGAAAAATGTATCAGTAAAAGGTAATATTTTGTGTGGTGTGTCTTTACCTAATTTTGCTTATTTGTGATTTCTGTGAGGAGTGAAAAGAAACTTACTGAACATGAATTATTTACGTTTTCATTTTCTTTTATTTGTAGCACATTTTCTTAAGTCATTTAAGTATTGTAACAAGAAAAAAAGCATAAAAGAAGTAAATAATTAATAGGATAAAACTTCTGCAGGCTATATCTTCTAAACTCTAATAATACTAAAAGGAATCATTAACTCATTGAGAAGTAATTTGAAGATCAAGTTTATATAGCACTTCGTTATTTTTTAAAATCTGTCTTTTCTGCTTTCTTCTGTTTGAGGCCAAAATGACTTCCTAGGAAATGCAGATTTTCCTTAGAGTTAACTTATCTCCTTTTCTCTCATATTTACATTTGGTCAATTTCACCCGTCTCCTCTATGCAAGAAGAAATTAACTTCTTAGCCTTTTTATCCTCCTTGTTGTTCCCTCATCCTCTTATTTATCACTCTATTTCACAGTATTTATATATTCAGAATATCATTTGCTATTCTCTTGGAGTCCCTTTAGCAAGTTGATCAACTATCCTCTGGAATTTTGGTTCTCTTCTCTATCCTGATAATAAGTGAAATCACATTCTGAAAGAATGCTGTTACTCCTTGAAATATATTCATTACATTATCTTGATCTAAAATGTGGTTTTGGTGCTGGATAGCGCTTAGAATAATGCCTAGCATGTGTTAGGAGCTCAACAAATGTTTGCTGACGGAAGGAATGCTTGAGAACTGGGGCCCGAGGGGTAAAGAGATGACTTAGAACTGCCACTTACTCTGTGGCATTGGGAGAGACATTTAGCCCATCTAAGCCTCAACTACCACCAACTATAAAATTAAGGTATTAATAGTGTGCACCCTTTAGGACTGTTCTAAGAAGTAAATGATGTAATGCATGCAAAGGGTTTAGCCAGAGCCTAGCACGTAGCAATCACTCAAATGCGAGCTATTGTTTTTAACAATAATTATTGTATAACCCAAGAATAGTACATTTTTGCCAGGTAGAAAATTTTAACAGTAAAATTTTAGCAGGACTTATTAATTGGCAAATTTTTTCATTGTTTACCAGAAACATTTAAAGATAAATATTAACTTATGAGTGAGCGAGGGAGTGGAAAGCAGAAATCTCCAAGACATAAGTTAAGTTGTACTATACTTTGTTCCTGTTTATAATTTATATGGCTACATGTTCAGAGTAGTGATCTTACTCTTTTTCTTTTTAATTCATTAATGGCATAGTGTTCAGATGAAGAATGCAACGATCACCTTGATCCCAACTAGACTGAAAATACTGAATGTATGTATGTATTTAAATTAGAACTGTTTGGGCATTATTATTATTATTCCAGGAGTTAACTTTGATGCCAGTTAACTGACATGTGTTAGATGAGGTCAAAAAGTCTAAATAATTACCCTCAATATATGTGTGTATGTGTATATATAAATATCTGTGTATGACACAGCAGAACACAGGAATATTAAAGGAATACATTATTCTTAAAAGTCATAGAATTCTCTATCAACCAAGGAGACAAGCTATTTCTTTATAAAAACCTTTCTTTACTGATAACTCCTTTCCACCTATATTTGGTCCATGAAGAGAAATGTCAATTCCATCAAGCATAGAGTTGTAGCTTCATTTTAACACAGCGCCACTCCTTGGAGCAGGTAGCAGTATTGCCTTAATTAAAATGGAGCATTCTCAATGAAATCATGGAATTTTGGACTGGAGTTCTCATGGGACACTCTACTTTAGAACTCTCATATTGTCTGATATACCCATAAGGAAGCAACTTGCTTAAGTTTACAAATCTTGATAGTAGAAGAGCTAGAATGGAATTCAAACTTCTTTTTCCTTGGTTACTGTTCTTTTTACTACACTGTGATCATGTGCCCTCTCCTGGTATCCTGAAATCTTTCCGTAGCAAGGTCAGATTCATTTACAGCGCCTTGTCTGGGCACCACCATGGTGTTCCTAATGCTTTAGACAGGATCACGGATGGAGGTGCTTCTCTTTCACAGTGCTCTTTATCACCGCACATCTTTGGTTATTTGAAACATCAGGAACTCTCTCTTCACTGAATGGACTATTTAAATATAATTTCAATCCTTTCTCTTTTGTTTATCTACACAACGGCACTATAACCTCCGAGCATTTTTTATTTTTGGTTTGTGTGTGTGCACTAGACTATATGTCAGCCACAGAGATCCCAGAATGAACAGGATAGTGGGAGGTGGGGAGTGTGGAGGGAAGCAATATTCTCATTATATACTTTTCATACTTTGTAAATTGAAATCACATTTCTCTAGGTATTATCGGTTCTATTTCCTAACAGCGTCTTGGGAGGACTAACAGGTATAGGAAACTTCACATAGCTATTTCCCAGAGCTCATGGGGAAAGTTAAAGGAAATATGGTCTTATAAATAAAGCTGAGTTAATTAAAAGCCAATTCAGCTGCCAATGCATGGAATATTTTAAGAAAAAGATAATACATGATTTTGAAATGTCAAATGTTATTAGAAAACACAATACTTTATTTAGGAAAAATATGAAAGGAGACTCTCAAATAGCTTATGTTTAGCGTCATTGAGTAAAAAATATTTTTATTTTATTTATTTTTATTTTTTTGGTGAGGAAGGTTGGCCCTAAGCTAACATCTGTTGCCAGTTTTCCTCTTTTTGCTTGAGGAATGTTGTCCCTGAGCTAACATCTGTGCCAGTCCTCCTCTATTTTATATGTGGGAAGCTGCTACAGTGTGGCCCAACGAGCGGTGTGCAGGTCCACACCAGGATCTGAACCCGTGAACTCTGGGCAGCCAAAGCAGAGCACACGAACCTAACCACCACACCACCCGGCTGGCCCCCCAAATATTTTGATTTTTACAGGAAGATTCATGAAGAAAGATTCTTTCTCTAAGCTTAATCATGCTATTTTCTAAATTTCCATAAAAAGCAAGGAGTTCTTACTAAAATTTGTAGGTGGCTTGATTGAAACAAAGTTTCTTCTTTTATTAAGATACATTGTGTTGGCATGAATATTTCTAAAATTAAAAAGTGACTAGTAGCTTCTTTTATACCAGTACACTAATATTAATTGCCCACAATTTATTTTCTCCCTTTGCATTTTTTACTGAAGATTGTATGTAAGGAAACACTATGCTGTGGAGAAAAGCTAAATTATCCACGCTACCCTCCACTTGAGCTGTATTTCTGCTGCTCTTGGCATTGGGCCAGGGGTTAATTGGTAAAATAAAACCCTCAGCAATTTTCCCATTTTTGGTGTTGTCCAAAAGAAATAGCTCATTAAAAACTCCAGTTTAGATGTTACTCCTGTTTAGAAGAACAGTGCTGTAACCACTTATCAAGAACCACAATCGCAAATGCAGGCCTGCTGCATTCTGTATCCTTCCTCAGGTGGATTTCTCTTTTCTTTCCTTGTTTGCTCCATCTGGAGAGGCCCGGGCATCCATACAAACCTCAACAGCGCCTAAACACAGACACATTAGTTGGGGCTGCCCCTGTTCCAGATACCAGAGAGAGATTTTATTGGCATAATGCACCAGGGTCTTATGCCAGCTCCAGATTCTTTGCCGATGCTGAGATGAGGAACATGGAAGGGGGGCCAGGATGGAAATGACATCTGAGGCAGCCAGAGCCTCCATTTGTCTTTCTGCCGAATGTGCTACACTGTAGACACTGCAGTGTTTTCAAAAATAATAAAAAAATATTTTGCTCATTAACTTTTTAAGTCCTGCTGACTTTGTGAAATCAATATTGCAGATAGTAATTGATTTATGAAATGAACAGCCTCTGCCTGACCAGTAAGCCTGCAGTCGCTGCTCTCAGCACCGTGCTCTCCTGCTCATTAGTGCTCTTCCTTTAGTGCTGCCTGAGCCAAGGACGCTGTCGGAGCTGGAAGGCTCCAGCCTGCTGCAGACAGATTGTTTAAGATGTAGCTTGCATGGTCTCCCTGGGGTCTTATGCTTTCTCCCTGTCTCTCTTCCTACCCAGGTCAGCTGAAGGACTTCGGCTTCTTTCCGGTAGTCCCTAATGTCCTCATCATACCTTACTGGGAGGGCAAGCCTCCGTGTATAGCTGTCTTTTGACATTTTAATCTGTTTGCTGCTTTTCCTTTTCTCTCACCTTTTCCCTTCTCTTAGCTTGTCTGACTTAGCTTGTCTTTTGCCATCTGGCTTTGTCTGCTAATTGATCTCTCGTTTTTATTTTTTATAACCTTGCAAGGTGAACAAAATTTCTTTTGCTATTTTAATTGTTTTTGCCTAATTACAGCACTTACTCCTTCATTCTTAAGACAACCTTTTATACTTCTTTCTGCCAACCCTGTTTCTCTGTCACCTTTAAAAACTGAAGTTACCACTATAAGTAGTCATTATCTTAGATGCTTTACATTAAATTTTCTTCTCAAGAGACCTGTAAGGAAAGCGTTATCCCCGGCTACAGGTGAGCAAATAGCATCAGCGAGGTTAGGTAACTCAACTGTTGAGGGGCAATGCTGATATTTGAAAGTAATTCTTTCTAACTCTAAACTCTATGTTTCTTTTTCTAGTACCAAATGATGCTTCCAATGTCCTCTGCTTTACTTTAAAGGCTTAACTAGTAAAATCTAGCTCTTGGTTGCCCTTAGTGTGGCTCATTCTCTTTAGTGCCACTCTTCCAAATAACTCTGTTGTTCAAACTGCCAGAATGCAAATGTGTTTATTTCAAGATTTTGCTCTACCTAGTATATTGATCAGCTTACTTTTTCTCACTTTAGTGCTCATCTATCTATAGTTTGTGTATGGGGCCTCTTGTCTCTTCATTAAAGGTAGAGGGAAGTGTTCTCATATTGTCAAAAGTCACCAAGAGCAATCCCATAACCTAGAAAAATGAACAGATAGCTGAGCCAAACAGGCAACCTTTGGGAACATCATGCGGATTTCGTCTTCTCTTTGTTCTTTTGATGCTACTTTGGGAGCAAGTAAGTGGCAAAATTATAGAGCACTGCAGCAGCAGGAAAGTGATGCAATGTCTTCACTTCTTAAGTGATTGAAGGCACCTGGAGTTTCCCCAGGCAGGTACAGTATATTGCAGGTAAGTGTCAGGCCACATCTATAATGCATGAGTTTACAGTAAGTTAATAGGTTCCATCCGTCTGAAATCTTGCATCATATTGCAGTAGCATCGGACATTACTGTCATTCAAGATGTGCAATATTGTACCAAAAATTAACCACAGATGCCATATTAAAACAGCTGCAGATTTAGATTTAGCTACAGCAGGAAGAAAATGTTGTGCTATGGAAGTTGGCCAGAAGAGCAGTGGAGATATGCTGTAAATGAGGAGGAGGAGAAAGAAATTGAGGTCAAGCTGCCAAAAAAGACAGAAATGGAAGTGGGGGAGGTTAATTCATATGGTCAGTAGCAATTCAAAAGACTCGAAGTCCAGGAAAAGAGTGGAGAACACAGGGTGAGTGATGCCTGAGTGAGCCGACGAAGTTTTAAAGCAAGAGGTCTAATCAGAACAATGCTTACAGATATAAATGAAGGCATAGGGAAAATAGCTATAAATGTGATAATGCATCTTTAGGACTTACTGTAGGCAGGCTATTGATTTAGGAATAAACTGTTAGAAAAACTATTGATGCTTGAAGTGATCAATGTCTGAGAAAAAAGTTCTGGAGTCCAAGGAATCAGAGTAAAGCTAGACTATGACAGAATTCGAGAGTATTTTAAGCACTGTTAGACTTGAAGGCTATCATTTGACAATGGACCCTCACGAGAATAACTAGTCTCATCCTGGGCAAAAATTTAGGAGGGTTCTTTTGGTTCAATTTTGTACTGAAAACTGAAGTGGCAAAATTTTATTTCGACAGAATTGTGGGCTTGTGAGAGTCTCATTAACTCCAGGGCCATCTGCTTTTTTGCTACTCATTTGGCTCATTTAGTCACAGGTGGGTAGGAAGGTCTCAATAGTTTTGGTTCTCGTTCAATTCTGATTTCTGCTTGAGAAACGGAAAAGGCCAGTGACAGCTGTGGCAATGCTGGGCTTCTCTCTCCTCTGTGTGAGCCAGAAGGTGGCTTCCCCGTGCGGTTTGTGGCTCACAGGGCAAGCGGACAGTAAGCATTTGCCTCATCTTGGTGTTTAGCTCCCTAAAACCGTTGTCTTCTCTGCCCTGTGGCACACTTTGCTCAGGAGGATAAACAAGGGCCACAGTGGTCTCTAAATCAGTAATTGACCTCACTGGTGGAGGAGGAAAACTGGCAACGGCCCGTCAGGGGTCAGTCAAACCTCTTGACCTCTACCTATAACTTTTGTCTGCTTCTCTGGTTCAGAAATGAAATGTTGACTGATTTGATTAGCAACCAAGAGATATTTTTGGTGCCTTCCAAGTTACTAGGGATATTCTAGGCCTCTGCAAACTTTAGGGGGAAAAAGTGTCTATTGCCAAGGTGTAAGCTTGTTTTCCTTACTCTTCTTTTGAACACAAAAGATTAAAACCTGACAGCAACCTGCTGTTCCATCAGTGCTGCAGGAAAGCAAAGCAAAACAAGGCAAAAAAAAACCAAAAAAACACCAAAACAAACCATTTTTTTTGTTTTTTTTTTTTTGAGTGTGATCTTTCAAAATCTAGGAAATGACAGTGCCATCTCAAAGGGCTTTCTCTCCACAGAAGAAAATTTTGAAAACTCTAGAGTTCCATGATGATGATGATGATGACAAAAGGAGCAAACATTTATTGGGCCCTCGATGCATGCCCAGCAGTATTATCTGCACTTTAGCTGTATCATCTTACTCATCTCCCCCCAAAATCTATGTCATAAGTGCTGTTCTACTCATTTTCCTGATGCAGCAACTGAAGCATAGCATACTTAAGTAACTCTTTCAGGTCCCATGGCCAGAGTGGGGCAGAGCCATTATACAGCCCAGCACGTCAATGCCTGCACCTGCACCCGGACTTTCCTGCTTGTGTGATAGAGGATCTCATGTTGGAAACTCTTATATTACTTAATTTTTTTATTCAAATACATAAATGGGGAAAACTTCTATAGGTGTATTCTAATACTGCGGACAAACTAAAATTCAATAGAATATCATTCTAATCAATAAATACATGATTTTCTCACTTTAGAATGACCCAATTCTAAAAGCCATATTTAAGAAATAGGTATGTCAGGAGTGGCTATTTTACGAAAGGGCTTGTTGCTTTATCAGGAAGATTCAGTAAACTTTTCCTTCAAATAATAAGCTTTGCACATTTCACATAAAATACGTTTTGTAATAATTCAGGGTAGGCAACAATTTTAGAACCATGTTTGTTATGTATGTCAAGCCTTGCTTTCATGCTACTTTTTATTAATTATATAGAAATCCTTTATCAAATAGTGTGATGTGTTTAGTAAATGTGTTCATCAAAACTTTCCAAATTGCTTTTGTTTTTTTGCTATTTGGAGATTCTTTCAGATCTTTTTTATCCTCTCTCTATCTCTCTTTTCTTAATTGTTGTAGGAATATTTAACATGAGATCTACCCTCTTATCACATTTTTCAGGGCACAATACAGTATCGTTAGCCATGGGCACAATGTTGCCCAGCAGATCTCTAGAACTTATTCATCTTGGATAACTGACACTTTATACCCATGAATAGCAACTCCTCATTCTCTTAATTCTCCAGGGTCATATTTTCAGAAATGTCATTGATAGCATGTGTATACTGACATACGTTAATGTCATCTGTGATAGTAGGCAAAAGTATGGATTTCTATATACAATTTTGCTTATTTTACATTTAGGAATAAAAGTTTGTGTGTAACTTTTCCTAAAATATGTGTTGATTCCATAAATGTTAAGCAAGAATACTTAAATTTATAAACTATGTGTGTAGTTTCCAAATTAAAACGTAGGTGATCCAGACATATATGAGGTTATGGATTGTGATTAATCTTAAATTCACTGACAGCTTGAAGTACAGGATTTATAAACAGCAGCTATCCACCCAGCTTAGAAAAGGACTCTTGTTTCCTCTCCTCACCCTTTACTCTTTGTTATAGCACAACAGTGACTTCTCATCTAACAATGATAAGTAGCTATTTTAAGGGGCTTTTTTAGCCTCTGAAACAAGACCCTGTTTATTTTTACAAGTTTAGAACACTTTTGGAAGTTCTTTAGATAGGAATGCTGACGTTCTTCTGGCTTTCTATTCTACACATACAACGAACAACAGGAAATTGTTCTTTCTGTTAGCTCTGAACTGGGGCCAGTGCTATAATTTCTAAAATTTTATTGCTAAGCTTAAGCTCAGGGTCATATCACAAAACCTATATATATCCCATGCATTTTAGGTTCTTTAAAAATTTTTGCTGTTTCAAGCCCTTAATATATTTTCCCATTAATTTATATTAGGTCGTTATTTTAGACAATGGAACCAACAATCATTAGCTAACTCTCATGGAAACATTTAGATATAGAAATTACATTGAATTTCACATGAAACACACAATAAACTTCTCCATACTAGAAATATCAATTTTGGTTCATTTCAGTAACCAAATGATAAACCCATATTTAGTTATCTGGGAAAAAACCGTTGTTTGAAGAAAAAATATAGACATGCTTTCTTCTAAGAGGCCTGTGATTCCTTATATATTTTGCCAATAAATCTTCTTCAGCATGAGATTTAAAGACCTGTGGGTGAAATGAATGATGAGAACAAAGGCACTGTGTCCAGAGAATAAAACTGTTTTGAGCAGAAAGTGAATGACCAGTCTGATAGGAAACTGATGAAAAATATGACTAGAAAAGTGAGTTTGGTCCACATTGAAAAGGGCTAAAAATGCCAAACTTGGGAACTTGACCGTTTTCCTTTAAGGAAGTTGTAGATTTTTAAGTAAGGGATGACACTGTCACAGCAATTTTATATAAAGACGTCTTACAATATTTTATAAGGCAGATTGGTAATGACGTTATTGTAAGTAATCTATGGAAAAGGTGATGAGGGCGTGAATAAAAGTGGTGGTTAGGAAAATGGACAGAGGTTGCACGGATCCCAGAGCCTGGAGGATGTTTGGCACATGCTGTTCTCTATCTGAGAGGTTCTTCTCTCCTCTCTCTGCCTTACCAATTCCTCTTCTTCAAGCGTCAGCTGAAATGTCCTTTTTCCAGGGAAGTCTTCCTTAATCCCCTAAATTAGCACCCCCACTCCATTTCTATGCTCTCCAAAACTATGTCCTTTACTTTCAATGTTAGAAATACTTATTTAATTAGTTATTTGTAATAATTTTTTTAAGGTCTCCCCCACTAAACTTTGAGCCTTACAAGGCAGGGATCCACAAGATTGTTTTCTTCACTACAACACTGCTAGCACTTAACTGACACGTACTTAACACGTTTTTGTGGACTAACTGACCTATTATTAGGGCCTTTGCTGACTTGCTCGATAGAAAGATAAATGAAAGGGGCTGAGTGGGTGGGAAACAATCAAATATAACTCATGTTTTGAACTTCAATATCATGTTAAACAATTATTGGCCCATCACTTAAACTTTAGAATAAATAAATCTTATATATTTTCTTGTGAGCATTTTTGATGGACTAATTGAAGAAGTGAAAATTTATGTATTAACTTAGAGAAACAAAAAGAGAGGACTACTAAGTGGAGGAAACAGCAGAGAATAGGGGGCTGAGGATTTAGCAGAAAGACTGTGACCTTGGCTGATAGTTAGATGGAGAACCAGACAATCTTGTGGATGGACTGCCACAAAGCCACCATTAATCCTTAAAAGTTATACAAAAACCATTAGCACAAGTATTCTGTACTTGACAGTCACAGATTCAGAGGATCAGAGAGTCTAAAGAGAAGTTAAAGACAGATCACTTCCCAATTCTTGATTCCTCTTCACAGTATCCAGCCAAAGAGTCATCAGGGTTTGATAGAAAACCTCACAGATAGAAAAGGAAACTTTTCCAGTTTGTTTTTCATTTACACCACTAGCTGGTGATTCAGAAGCCATTCTGAACAGGGAACATCTCATCAAATCACAGCTAAGTCAAGTACATCCTTTCCCACAATGCTTAGCCATCTGCTTTAATACTTTACAGAAGAAAGTAGCATGTATGTTGTTCATGTTACTCACTGGTACTACTTATTAATACTAATTATACACGAGTGTCCTTATTAGAAAAGGTACCATGGTGAAGGCTGTGTATTTTGTAAGCGTTCTTTCTTAGCAAGCAAATCAGTCCCTGGGTGAGCCGTAATTGTAGAATCACATCGTGATTCGCTTAGATTGAAGTAGGCTTCTCGAAATGATGGAATGCTGATTTTCAGTGTGAGTGAAGAACGATCATTTCGGTCAGATAGAAAATGGCAAGTCTTAATGGATTCTAAAATACCAGATTACTCATCTCCTCTTCATCAAGAACTGTCCATTCAAAGCCTAATGTTTCAGAATTACTTCTGTGGGTTTTAGGCCCACTTTTGATTCAGAGCTTGTATTGACCTCGGCTGGAGTAAGTTTTTCCTTAGAAAGAAAGGAGTATTATAAAGAACCCTTAAAATTCAATATGAAGGAAAACAACTCACTAAAATATGGGCAAAAGTCTTGAACAGACACATCAGGAAAAATATACAAATGGTTGACAAGCACATGAGAAGATGCTCAGTGTCATTAATCATCAGAGAAATGCAAGTTAAAATCACGAGACACCATTTCACACCTACTAGAATGACAAAAATAAAACAAAAACAAAAAACTGACATATTGTGTTGAGATGATGTGAATCGACGAAACTTATGTATTACTGATGGGCGTATAAAATAGTACAACCGCATTGAAAGACAGTTTGAGAGATTCTTTAAAAAGAAAAGGATATGTCTGTTTGTGCATCAGCAATTTCAATTCTGAACATTTACCCAAGAGAAATAAAAACATATGTTTATGGCAGACTTGTTCACTTGAGGAGCAGCTTAATCCATAGTAGTCAAAAACTGGAGACAATCTTAATGTCCACCAACAAGTGAAAGCACAAACAAGTGTGTTGTATAAGAATATACAATGGAATATTACCTTGTGATAAAAATTAATGAATTGCTAATAAGCAGTCCTTCATATCACTCCTTTCTTCTTAAGGAACAATTTATTCCAACCCAGGTCATCACAGTCAGGACTGGGCCTAAAATTGTATTGAGTCAAAGAAACCAAACACAGAAGAGTATGTTGAATGATTCTGTTTATAACAAACTCAAAGGCAGGAAAAATTAATATATGGTGATAGAGACAGATCAGGGGTTGTCTGGTATGGAAATAGGGACATTGACTGCAGACGAACACAGGGCAACTTTCTTGGTGATAGAAATCTTCTATTTCTTATTTGTGCGGTATTTACACTGGTGTATATGGTAGTCAAACCTATCAAACCACACACTTTAAGTCTGTGCATTTTGTTATATGAAAATTATACCTCAATAAAATAGATTAAAAATAAAGGAATAGGTAAGTAATTTAAGAGTCTAACAAAATTATTTTAGAGCATATTTAATTTACACAAGAGAATTTTAGCACTGTGAAAACATCAATTATATGCTGCAAATTATAAATGAGAATGTTACTAAAGCAGATTTAAAGAGCAAACTTAAAATGTTTACATATAGAAACACTTGATTACTAAAAGTTTCATTACTATGAAATTAATGCTTCCAAGCAAACTTTTTCATTTTAATTCAAATTGTTCTTGTCATCTGTTAACCAAATTAGTGAGAATTCCTTGTAATATTAGTGTTAGTGTCATATGCAAAGAAAATGTGGAAAGGCCTGGTAGATTGAACAACATGGAACTGTGTGCTAAACATTAAATATTTTTCATCAAAACTCAAGCATTATAGTCTTTATTTGATATTGATTCATTTCAACTGAAAACTGAAATTTTTGACACTTTTCAATAAAAGTTTTACAAATTATTTTCAATTAATAGGTTGATAAGCAGAATATGAAATCACTTTGAGCAATTAAAAAGAACTAATCTTAACCATTCTCAAATATTATAGCATAATTTTCTTGATGTATCAAAACTGCTTGTAGTTGACAATTTTTAATACTGACATTTCTGAAAAGTTCTTATTTTTCTCTACTGTACTTTTATCCTATTTTTCTATATCTATGAAATGTTTAAAAGTTCTATTTTGTAGAATCTTTAAATAAGATCTATATAAAGCTTTTAATATTATGGATCTGCACATGTTAATGTCTTACTTAGAAAAAGCAATTTATGAAATAAATTATCACCTGAAAAAAGTAATAAAACAATCTTGATGGCCTGGTAAGGCCTAAGTTAACTATTCTCCAAGAGCAAATGCACCAAAAATACCATTCATACTGAAAAGAGAAGCAAAAGAATTAATATTTTTAAGTTAATAAAATGTATTCTAAGATGGTTACAAGAAATTTTGAATGGATTATAAATGTGGTTAAGAAAGGCATTAAGCCCCAAAGCAAAGTAACAAAAAAGGAAGGAAAAGAATAGTCTATGAGAGAGAGGAAACTTTGTTCATCCAAGTGGAACCTGAAAACCACAATAAATCGGTGATGTATTATCAAATTGGGGAGGAGGCGTGCAATGGCAACGTTTAAAAAACGTTTAAAAGCTAAGCGGAGTGTAGAGTTCATTCAAGATATTACAAACACTGTTAAAGACCATAGCTTCAAGGATAATGAGGAAAATTTTCAAGTCATGGGGGTCAAATAGAGGAACACAACTGCGTTTAATTTCTAGTTCCTGAAACAAATACTAACAGAATGAAATTGGAGTGTTTTCACACAAAAGAATATATTCTGATCTTGTAGATAAAAAAATGGTGTGGGCCAAGAAATGAGAAATATTGGAAAGAAAAGTGTGATGTGAATTTATAGGAAGAGTAGAGATGACGGGGTCCTTTGTAATTAGGATAAATTATGTTGATGGCATATTATTACAGGGTGTTCACGATTGGCAGGGCTTACCTGCAAACTCAGTGAAGTGGGAGTGGTTACATCCTCACCTGCTCTTACCAGCACGATAAAGATGATGCCAGTTGCCATCTATTGTAGCACTTACTATTCATAAGCCCTCTGCTAGCTGCTTTACATAAAGCAATCCTCACAGAAGATGAGTGAATTATCCTCCTTGTTGTATGGGCTTGAAGAAGTTAAATAAATGGCACAAAGCCACACAGATGATAAAGGGTACAATAGGGATTTAAGTGCAGTCTTATGTTTATTCTAAAACTTGTGATTTTTCTACATCACTATTCTGCCTCTTTGCTCTGCCTCATGTAATTAAAGAAATCTCAAGTTGATAAATCTTCACTTTTTTCCATTGATCATGGAAAGGTAGAAAGAGCTAGAGAGAGACAAATAATGCAAATATTCAGAGAAATGCAAAAAAAAATTGCATGAAGGGAAGACAAAAGTCAGGGAAGAGAACAACTGGAATCTCGGCATAATTAAATAGACAACATCTTTCTATTTCATTTGGTTGAGGGAATTTCCTTGTTTGAACATTGAGACTTCATGAAATCTCATCTCTATTATCTGGAGAAAATGAAGGAATACCAGGAAGAAAGAATAAGTATACAGAGAATGCAGATCTATATTTGCCATCTATATTCTGAGCTTCCTTTCAAATAGAATTCAAATACTATTTGGGCAATCAACTGTTAACTTTTGCAATGGTTCTGCCTGGAGCCAAGGAAAGGATAGACTTTGGCTTTTTAAGATACCGCTTTGATGATTTATGAAAATACCGTCATTATCTAGACACAGATTTTCTAGTTATATTTAATAGATATTTCAGGTCATAATCACCTCGAAATTTCTGTAGCTCCTGCTTTGAAACATATTTTCCGGGCATTATTAGTATTTTATGTGAAAATAAGTAGGTGCTAAAAATGACCCTAATAGAAAACATTTTTTTTCATGGATATAGACCTTTTGTGGGGTACGAGGAAGACCAGTTGGTTTCTGACCACCAGTCATCTCACTGAACTTAATATTATATTACCTTGAATAATTTTTAAATACGTGCTATATACAGAGAAGAAGGTGATTCATGTGTGCAGGAAACATATGGATTTCTTCCTAAGAGATGGTGCCATAAAATCAAAGTGTAAATTCACAAAGTACAACAGAATAACTGTAAAGAAATCAATCAGATCTAGTCTCAAAGTACTTCATAATAATTGTGTTGTGGGAGAAATTTGAGCTGGGTCACTATCATTACTCTCCTATTTGTGTAGTATCTCTGAGATTCAGAGCCTTTGATGTGGTTTCAGAAAAATATTTCTGATCCAAGGAGTTACACAGCAACCATGATGCTATCCATGATATGGAAATATTGAGGATTTCCAATGTCATGAAACCTTATGTTTTATGTTGTAAGAGGTAGTTTTCCCCCTCAATGTGAGACATATAGCTCCTGCAAAAAGAAATACAAATAGCCAATAAACATACAAAACTATGTTTGATCTCATCAGTGATCAAATTTGAGTTATATTAATTTTGACCTGTCAAACTGTAAAAGTGATCTTAAAATGTCTGCATTTCAAGTTTGATGAAGTAAGTACTTTCTTAAATACTGGAAGTAGTTATAAATTATCAGCAAAACAATGTGGTACTATGGATCAAAAATGCTAACGCTGTCTCTTTGATATAGCAATTTGGCATGTACAAATGTATCTTAAGGAAATAATCAAAGATACAACCAATGTTTTATGGACAAAGACACTTAAAATTTTCTCCCTCAATATTTTCATCTTAAACCTTACTCAAATATACATCAATAACATAATAATTCACTTATTACACATTCATTTTCTGGAACAATATGAAGCCATTAAAACTCATGTTTTTGAAGAAGTTTTAAGGACATAGGAAATGCTACAATATAATAATGTTATATAAATAAGACATAAAGTTGGTTTACAGTATGGTTCCAAGTATGTACTTATAGTCAATGCCTGTGCATAGACAGAAGAATATTTACTGGTGGTTTTATCTTTCTTATGACATTACGTCTACTTTACATTTTCTTACTAATACTTGGTATTTTAAAATATTTTGAAATGAGCATTTTTGCTTTTGCAATCAGAAAATAGAGCAATAGATGTTATTTTAAAAGAAATACCTCATGAAATAAAAAGGTACGTGTTTAAACTCCACCTATTAAAAGTGAAACTTTTGCACTTAACATGGTCTATATAGTCAAGTTCATAGTCATTTATTTATTCTTCTTTACATGAATATGCATTGAATGGCTTTTCTGTGGTAGGTGCTGTTCATGAAACTTGCTAGGCAATCTTTTTTTTTTAATAGAAACTCGCGGATCCTATCTCTTTTAACCATGTTATCTTCAGATTTACTAACTTTACTCCTATCTAACGTCTTCACTTTTTTCTTTCCAAAATACAATGTAGTTCTATAAGTGGATTTTCTCTAGCTTAAATTTACTGTCTTTTTTAGTTTCTTTCCTTTAAGGTCAAACTAACATATATATGTAGGTGTTTATAGTTTAGATATATCATATCTATCATATTTATTCAGATATGCTCTCTAAAACAGTCCTAGATAATCCTTACTTGCTATATCGCAGAATCAGGCTGTCTTGCTTTTGTTTTTCAAACAGGTTGAAATTTTTGAAACTCTAGTAGAATCCATAGCCAGTGACCGGCTAATCTTATTTGATGACAGTGGAGATGGTGCTGTGATCGTGAATAGTTCCAATAAATCCTGTGGGTGTTATTGGCAGGTTTTTCTGGGAACAGATTGGATCTCTCAGCCTCAGCAGTTGTGGGGCAAAGACCTGCCTCTAAGTGGTAACTTGATGCTGGGGGTGTGCGTTTCCTTAGGATAGTCTTGTCCTTTTAAATAAAGAGGGCGAAAACCATTCAGTAGCTATTAAAAAATCCATTCATCAAATAGCATTCTTAAATGTTTGAAATACATTGAATCACAGATTTCATTACTACTCAGCAATACAACTGCTTCCTCCCTTCTAAGAACCTATTAACTACTCATTATTGTTGAAATGAACTTTTTAAGGGGGATGTATTCCATCTTAATCAGGATTTCATATGTTCAGACATATTATACTTAATATCCCTTGAGTGGTACTGTTTGCAGGTGTTGCATAAAATTAATGATAATTCAAATCTACTAAAGAGATTACTTTATTCTTTATCCCTGGCACACTCATCTTACTTTACGATTCACCTCAGAATATTCTCAAGACTTCATTCTTAGATTCTTCATTTTATGATCTTAATAATTAAAATATATATATCAGTTCTCATTTTGTCTGGGAAAGTGATTTTTAATGGACCGTCTTCACAGTCCTGCCTCACATATGGTTGCTTTTTTTTTGCGTAAGGCTCAAAGGGGTGTGGAGGGTGGGGATGCAAACAGTGATTGAAATCCTGCAGTACTGAGGAAAAGCTGCCATTTTCTAATTCATCCAGCCAGTTGGGGCAGTTTTTTTGTTTGTTTATTGTAATTTATACAAATGCTATATGTACATACACACATACACACACACACACACACTAATGGAGGATCTGGTCTTATATAATAGACAATATTTTAATTGTTAACAAATGGAAAGTCATGGTTCATGTCAAGGCTAATGGATGTGTATATGTGCATGTGCACTAGAATAAAAGTCTTCCATTTCTAGAAAAAGAATCTATTTTTTCCATCTTCATTGTGGCTTTCCATCCCCATTGTCCATTACCAGAACTATCAATACTTCCAATGAAGTGTTAATAATCACCTAACCATAATAAATAGGACCAGGTTCCATGTTATGCCTAATGTTTCTTTTGCTCTTGTAACTTATATTTAAAAAATTGCAACAACATACAAAAATATGAGAGACCACCTTGTCCAAATACTGAATTAAGGAAAGCAAAGGAAAACTACTAAACATGCAGTAGTTTAGCAGTCTTTAGTAGTCTTAGAAGGACT
Organism: Equus przewalskii; assembly: GCF_037783145.1. Classification (NCBI taxonomy): domain Eukaryota; kingdom Metazoa; phylum Chordata; class Mammalia; order Perissodactyla; family Equidae; genus Equus; species Equus przewalskii. Next base: position 55,725,220 of record NC_091831.1, on the reverse strand, counting down.
GCTGGTTCCGTGTGGGGTGGTGCAGAGATGTGGAGATGTGAGTGCACACTGATTTATTTTGGTTTGTTCTCCTAGCAAGGCATAGGTACATGCCTCCCCAGTCAATGATCATGTTGAACTTGTTATGGCTTTATTCTTCTGTTAGTGGTTAGGGAAGGGCCATTTGTTGTTGTTGTTAGTTGTAGCTTTGCTTTTTTTTCCCCCCTCAAAATTAAGTGTATGTTCTGTTAGATTTATAACACTAAAATGACCCACAGTTGGTTATGTTAAAAAGCTTCTTTGAGTAGGATAGCTTACTTTTAGCTATTTCTTTGTATAATCTGAAAAGTATTTCCTGAAAAACCCCTTTACAAAACCATTTTGCATGGTTGAGTTAATCCAGTTGCATGCTAATTCTTTAAAATAATAAACAATTGTATGACATTTGGTTCTTTTAAAAAATAATGAAATCCAAATAAATTTATTTTCTATTGCATCATACAAAGAATCTTCAAGGATTAGTTATATGATGGTAAAACCTTATCAAAAATGGGAATAAGACTATCATTACTTAAAAGGTTAGCTTAGTTGACTAAAAATATGTGTTAAAAGGCACTTCATTAAATTCTGACTGAAAATAGGGAATTTTTATATCATTTCTGAGTATAATAAAATCGTTTTCCTTTACTAATGCCAATGATTAAAATGGCTAACATTTATTGAAGTTTGGCTATGTACCAAAAGCTTCACTATTTCTCACAACAGCAGTATGAAATAAAACCTATTATTGTCTCAATTTTACAAGTGAAGAAACTGAGGTGCAGGCATCTTGAGTAATTTGTTAAAGCACAGCAGACAAAGGACTCAAATCCCGAGACCTGACCACAGTGCCATACACTGCTTTCACTGTACTGAGCTACGCTAAGTGTATGCCACTGCCCAGAGTTATATAATGTCTGCAAAGCAACCTGCTGGTTTTGGAAACAGCCAAGGAGGATTCATTTTTTTCCCAATATTATTTTATAACCATAAGAAGGCACACTTCGTGAAATTAGCATTTGCCTTTAACATAGAAAGGAAAGCTATGGAAGCTGTCCTACTGTCCTATGTCGTGTTCTTTGAAACATATACATCCACTGAAAGAGCAAGGAAGTAAGAGCAAAGATGAAAGAGAGAGAGAGTTAATTTTGTGAAGCGATTTGTCGTAATTTTGCTTCAGAAGGGCAACCAGGATCCCTCTTTCTACATGGAAGTCGTCTTGCTCTCCTGGGAAACATTTAGTTTGGTTTAATTATACAGAAAATAGCTTTTAAACACAAGCCAGAGAAGACCAGTGCCTAAATCCAGGGGACCGCCTGCCTCCTTCCTGAGCCCTCGCTGCCTCTCTGGTGTGGGACAGAGAACAGAGCCTGACCCACAGGGCACACACAGAATGGGAGCAGGAGAGCAGCGGAGGAAGTTTGAGGAAGGAAGCATTTGCTTGTGTGTCTTAATTCAAGAGGTGGGATGTGGCAGTCTTATTGTAGAATTCATCCTGTTTTGTGAACTTTTCATAAGCTTTAAGTTTTCTATCATGAAGAGGTAATTTTTCTGTTAAACATATTTCTAAGCACTTATTTTACATTAGGCAGGGTTTAATTCTGATGACTTGATTTGAGCTTGACCGATCTGTGAAGGGTAAAGCCTAGAAATGACAGAGCCAGTTTGGGTTTCTGGTTTGTACCTCTTCTGCTTTCTCTCTTCGTCTCCCCCTCCTACTCCTGTGCTGCCTTAGCAGTTTTAGGAAGGAATCATGAACGTTTGTAAGAGAAGACCAAGTGCAGGCTCCAGGCTAATTGGTGACTCTGGCCTGTGATGGTCACCAGAGATGACAGTTCTCTGAAGTGAGTCAAGAGTTACCTGGAAGACACGCAATGCGTAAGTGTGAAGGTCTCTAGCATCACCTCCAGTCTAAAGTGAGGCTGCGCCCAGGCGAGGCACACTTCTTGGGAAACAGGAAGCCTGGTCCCTGATTCAAGAGTATTTACAATTACTATCAGCTGGTGAACGTTTTATCCATTTTCTAGTCTTCTCCCAAGATAGCATCTTTGTGGCAGCTTTTTAAAATATATAAATTATGAGAAACAATGTAGGTTGATTTATGAAAAACACATTGCTTTTACTTATTTTTTTCCTCAGTAACTGAGAAATCTAGACTGACTAAAGGTAGAAAAACATACCTCTTCTTCCTCATTATGGAATTTTCATACCGTATTTATGTCTAAGGAAAGGGAAGAATCTTTTTACTGATTCCCAAAACAGTGTGACAAAGTTCTTGCTATGAAATTGCTATGGATAAAAATTGATGTCTATACACTGAAAAGGACTCTTGGACAATAAATCCTTGACAATGGGGCAACTTTGCTTTCTCGCACAAATTCTGCCTAGCTTCACCTTTCTCCTTTGCCACTTCTCAGATGCTACTCTCACCCAGCTCCTCCTCATGGATGGAGTCTTGACCTCCTTTTATTTTTAGACCTATTTTCTAAACACCATCTATACTTTACCCTGAAAGAGGACTTCAATATTATTTTCATGGGAACTGTCAGGGTTAGAGTGAACCCAAAAAGCCTCTCTACCCTACCACCACCTGATGTGACTGACAATTCACGTGACACCAGTGTTTCTTGTCCTGTTCTCATGTTTCTTTGAGTGTTTTTAAGTACCCTATTATTTACTCACTTCTACCTGGAAAGTAATAGGCACGTGCAGAGGACTGGAGGGAGGTGCACCTTCTTCAAGTGTCTTGGCACTTTGTACATATAATTTCATTTAAGACTTATTGGTGACATTTTCCATGTTTTAGACAAATAAGTGAGGCTTAGAGAGCTAAATAATTTCCCAATATCATACAGCTCACAAGTGGCAAAGGTGGAGTTCAAAGCTATGTCTGTTCGTTTTGAAGCTCTTGTTCTTTCCATGACATCATGAAGCATCCCTTTTGTGACTTCACCATCCCATGTGGTCATCAGCTGCTAGTCAGTGCTTATGACATTTCTAGAGCAAATACCAAGCACTAGCTTTGTTTCATTTCAAACATCATGCTTAAAAATCTTAGTTATTTTACAGAGTAGGATATGGTTCTGGCAAGTAAAATTATGTGTGCTTCTCACTGCAATGGATAAATGTGCTAGACTTCACAGAAGATAAGATTCCAAAGAAACTCTCCATTCATTCATTTATTCAACAGCTATTTACTAAATGCATGCTTTATGCCAGGCACTGGGGATATATCTGTGAACATAACAGAGAAAAATCCCTGCCCTTGTGGGATGTCTTATTGGGGAAGACATAAACAAATTAAGCAAAATGTATATTATGTTACATGGTGATAGTTACTCTGGCGAACAATAAAACAAGGAGAAAAATAAAACGATTTTAAGTAGAGGGGATCACAAAGGCCCTACTGAGGGGGACTTTTGAATAAAGACTTAGAAGAAATAAGGAAGTAAGCCATGTGGACATTTGGGGGAAGAATGTTGCAGGCAGAGGGAACAAGTATAGACGCTCTGGGGAAGGTGCGTGCCTGTAATCAGCCAGGGAGAGAGTTGTGGGTGACAAGGTCAGTGAGAAGATAAATAGATTCTCTAAGGCCTTGAGGCCATTGGAATGATCTTGCCTTTCATATTGAGGGAAATGGGGAACCTATTAGAGGGTTTTGAACAGAAGAGTGACATGCTATGACTTCTGTTTTGAAAGATCACTCTAGCTGACATTTCATATGGGATGAGAGTGGAAGCCAATTAGGTGGCTACAGCAATAAACCAGGCCAAGAATGTTAGTGGCTTGAACCAGAGAGATAGTAGTAGAGTTGGTAAGAAGATGCCAAATTCTGGTTATGTTTAGAGCACGGAGTCTTCTGACCACAGGATTTGGTGATGGATTGGAAGTGGGTTTGAGAGAGAAGCAGAAGCATCAAGGATGAATCCAAAGACTTTGACTTGAGTATGTCATTAACTGGGCTAGAGAATATTAGAAGATGAATGGGTTTAGTGGGGAGGGGGTGGAGAACAGGGTCATGGTTTTACATATGTTAAGTTTGAGATGTGTATTACTCCTTTAAGTTAGAGGTGACATTGAGTACATAATTGGATATATGAGTCTAGAATTCAGGGAGAGGTCTAGGCTATGGGTATAAATTTAGAGTCATCCGCATATGTCTGTATCAGTTGCATTGATGAAATTACTAAAGAAATAAATTTAGACACAAAAGAGAAAAGACCCAAGGACTAATTTCTGGGACGCTCCAATATTAACAGGTTTGTAACACGAAAAGGAGCCAGCCAAGAAAACTGGCCTCTCTCACAGGAGAGGCCAGTGAGGTAGGAAGAAAATCAGCAGTGAGTGGTGTCCTTGAATTTAATGATGATAGTAGGTCAAGGAGGAGGAAGTGATCAACTGTGTCAAATGTTGCTGATGGGTCAAGTAAGATGAGCATTGAGAACTGACGTTAGACTTAGCAACATGGAGTTCACTGAGGACCTTAAGAGGAGCAGTTTTCAGTAGATTGTGGAGCCAAAAACTTTGGAGTGAGTTAAGGAAAGAGAATGAGATGAATTGGATATCAGAGATTATAGACAACATAGAAATAACCAATATTATCATAACACACTACAGTTATTGCAGTTAGTTTTAAAGAGAGTTTTTGTGTTCATCATTTTTTTAAATGACGGTGGTTATCAGACCCACTGCAAGATCTTGCTAGCGAACATTTTATAAATTAGCACATATAATACTATATCGCAAATTTGTGTTTTTAATATTGTGATAACTATGTCAAAATAATTGAATTCACTTGTAATCCTATTTTTTTTATTTTATGCATTTGAAAACACTGTTCTGAGGGTACATGGGATTAATTAGTAGTCCTTAGCAAAAAAGTAAGATCCACCCCTGTTTTAGGGTCACTATCAAGATTTCTATAGATCTTTGTCTTCTCCTCTCCCCTTTACCAACACTGCCCATATTCCTAACCTACCACACACCCTTTTCTAATGACACTGACAAAGCGGAATTGAAAAAAAAGCTTTCTATCCACCACAGATCCTACACCACTCTATTTCATATTTCCCTCTTGAAAATTTGGTTTGGAATGTTGTGCTATGAAGTGATGCCTATAAAGTGAAATGAACCTTCTAATAATTTTTAGAATGTTAAAGATGGAATGTGTTCATAATATTTTGATTCAGTTAAATGTCTTATGTTTTTCTCTCTTTTCTCTTATAGGCATTATGAGTGATTAAATTGTATTTTCATGCTGCATACTATCTGAGAAAAGATAATTCCAATTAGCAATTAGTGCTATGCCCTAAAACTTTTTGAAGTTCATATCTACGTCTGTTTTGCCGAAGGGTTTTGAATGAGGCAGATTGAAAACTCCAATCAGACTTGACTGGTATTTTCTGTGCAACATCTGGCCTGACAGCTAGATCTGTAGTCAAGCTTATAAATCAAAATGGAGCTGACTTGGAAGTGATATAGAAATGCAGAAATGTCCCTTGATTTTTGCAGAAGATTTGAGACCATTTTTCATGTTAATGTAATAGAACTAAAAATGAGCTGCTATAGTTTAAATTTTAAACATTTTCGTTATGAAAATGGTTTTATTGTAATCACTTTACTGAAAAGTAAAGTTATTTGCAGAGAGAAGGGCAAGAACTTGAAGAGAACAAGAAATATATTTAGGGAGCCTGCTAGAGGTAAATAAAAAGCTTTACAAATAGCTATGAGGGTCAACTCATGAAGCTTGCATACCTGGCTTAATGAGACTGAGGAAGGGAAATAATTACAAATTTAGCATAGATAGCCTTGAGATGATGCCAAGTCATGCTTGGAAACTTGGACATAGGAATGTAGATGTGGAGAGTTTATTCAAGATTGGGGACTCGCCAAATGGCTTCGGTAGAAGAAGATAGGGCCAAGAAAGAGCAGTTTATGAGTATCAGCAAAGTGTCTTACTCTTGAGTTTCGGGCTGCATAGAGAGAAAACAGAAACTAGAAAAAGGAAAATGGGCTAAGAAATTAGGAAGAGCTCAAGATATTAGAGGTTGCAATGGGGCAAAAGTAAGTTCAATTACACTGAGAGTAGACAGCATGGATGGAGGGCATTGGGACAAATAAGGTCATAGAATGTTAAATCTGGAAGTAGCTATAAAAATCATTGACTTTAATCACTTTATTTTCTGTATAATCCAGAGAGGTTAAGTTTCTTGCAAATAAGGGGTAGAGCCCTTAGAACTCAGGGACTAGACTCTCAATCTTTCCAAGGCTTTCTGTTCTCTTGGCTCAACTGCCATTGGAAAATTGGGAAGAATGATAATCCTAATTCCTCTTAATAAAATAAATAAGTTTAAGAAAGATTCCATTATCCCCATTGAGCATGAAGATTGAAACAGGAATAAAAATAGAAATCCTATCTTGGCTTCTGGCTCCGAGTTCCCTAACTATCAATCCAGACAGCCGTTGGATGCTCTGGAAGTTTTCCCTGAGAATGCCACCATTATCACTGAAGATTTAGAAATATAAAATTCTACAAAGAGGAAGAAGTTTTGAAAAGAATAAAAGGTTGTCAGAAAGATGGATCCGCTGCATCAGGACACTGAGCCGACTTCTGCTGTAAGCCTGAGTCTGTGGGTGCAATAGCAGCAGGCGGAACACAGCACTTAGGGTTTTTTCAACATCCACCCCATGGACACCAGTGCTCAGCGGGACCTGTGCAGTAGTGCTGTGTGTAATTAGAGAGAAGGATCTGTTGAAAGGCTGTAGGGAGGAGATAATTCATTTTCACTCTCCCTACTCCCAAACAGAATCATAGCTGCTAGGACAAATTAAGGGTATCTGGCCCACTTCTTCACTTCTGTATCTTAAAGCACATTTAAGCCTCAAATCTTAGCTCTCCCTGTCTTAATTCCCTTCTCCCTTGTTTGTGCACCCATGCTTGGAGGATCTCAAAAAGGAAGAGCGTGAGAACCACAGTCAGAATAGTGTGCCCCAGGGGTAGTAGGATAGAGAGGGTTCCTTTGTCAAATTTGGCTCTGGTGCTGGAATTTTATCATGTGTTATTGGCTCTGGGGATTATGTTCTGGTTCCGGCTGAGTGAAAGCTTGCTTTGCCTTTGTTTTCTGAAAGTATTTAATAAAATGGCAGGATTCGCTTACTTGCTTATTGAATTCTTTTGCCTGGGAAACATGCAAATTCTGAACCCAGCTGCACACTTGTGACAAAGAGATAGCTAATAATCTGAGCTATATGCTATTTTTTTAAAAAAGCTTTTTTATTTTTCGACAAGGGAAGAACTATCGTACACAAAGTTAAGCCTTTTAGAGACTGGGTTTAAATCTGCTTTCTATTAATAGCTTTCAGAAGATTTTCTAAATAACCTTGAGGCACAGGCAGTTTCTCTTACAAGAAAACAGGTGGAAAAAAAAAGATCTATGGTTTGTTAACCAATAAAGCAAAATTGCTAAATCTACCTATTTCAAGTAAGTCAGTTGTGCAAATTAGAACATTTATTTTTCTTCTTTCTCTTTTATTCAGTCTTCATAAATGATATTAGAGATGGAACAAACTTTGGAGATTATCTGGCCCAGATTCTTTAATTTTCTAGAAGAGAGTACTGAAGGCCAGCAAAGATAAATGATTAAAATTATATAGCTGCTATTTGCCCCTCTAGTCCTACACTCCCTCCCTCGCCACCCCACGCCAGGACCCAGAGGCTAAACTTGATGGAATGCTTCAGAAGGTCCCTTTGCCCTCTCCCTGCTCTGGTTGGGTTTAGCCATCTATAGAGGTCACAAGCGCAAGTCCAGCAGCAGGAGACAAAGGGCAAGATTCTTATTTCTCTAACTTACTCTTAGTCTGTTTGGGCTGCTATAACAAAAATCCCATAGACTGGGTGCTTATAAACAACAGAAATTTATTTCCCATAGTTTTGGAGAGTGAGAAGTGCAAGATCAAGCTGCCAGCATGACCACCTTCTGATGAAGGGCCTCTTCCTGGTTCACAGCTGGTGCCTTCTCGCTGTGTCCTCACATGGTGGAAGGAGCTGGGGATCTCTGTGAAGTCTCTTTTATAAGGGCACTAATCCCATTCATGAAGCTTCCACTTTCATGACTTAAGCACTTCCCAAAGGCCTCACTTCCTAATACTATCATTTTGGGGGGTTAGGATTTCAACATACAAATTTTGGGGGATACAAACATTCAGATCATTGCGTCTTTCCTCGCCTAGGTTAGTAGTGGCTGCATTTATGGTGGCCATCTCCTGTAGGCACATCTTTCAGCAGTTCTGGCAACTTTTATCTTCCTTGTCCTTCCTTCATAGGGTGGTAATGGCATCTTGTTGTTGCTGTCCCCACGTGTTTCACCATCCTTGATGGCTCCCTTTTCTCTGCTGACATCTTTGCAAAACTCTGCTCCATTAACTCTCTTGAGTCACCCCTTTCGAGTGTGTCATCTATTTCCTGCCAGTATCCAGACTGACACACCTCTGGTAAGCACATTCTGGGACTGGGGCCCAGGTCTCCTTATCCCATTGCTAATACCTTTCCACTTTGCCCACATGAAAAACCTTGCACTCTCCTGCTTTCAAGAGCAGACCAACATCGACAAAACTTCTGGATCTACGTCTTCTGAAGTGTTTTCCCTTGTCTCTCATTTCTACCCTGGGAGTAGCATATTCTTTTGCTTTAATAAATGAGAAAATAGCAGATTTAAGGTAAAAATGTAATGAAGGTTATGTCTCACTTCTTTTTATCCGTTTGGTGCAGCCAGACTGGAGTTTTGGGGTGGGGGGAAGTGTTGGACCCTTGATTAATTTGGGATTCTGTTGACCAAGATAGGAAACATTTAACCAATGTCTCCGCATAAGGTGATGGGTGAGAGCTTCCTATTCCTTCTCTGTTGCTCCTCACGAGATAGTGTGTCAGGAAATGTGTGATTCATACATATCATGAGTTTCACCTCCAGAGAGCTAGGTAGCATTGTGCCTTTTTCCTACTTTTCCTTTTCTAATGATCCCTCACTTCTCTCAGCTTTGTTACCACTACTTTTCTTTCCCTGAGGCAAAGTCAATGGGATCTCTTTATCCCTCTCACTGCACCATTTCCTCCAAAAGGTTTTAAACTCTCTTCATACTTTAGGAGGGTGCGAGGGAGTAAACAGGACAGTGGTTACTGGTGAGCCTGTCAGTGGGTCAGTTTTCAGGCTCCTCTTGGAGTGTGATTTGTCACAGCTAAATTCAGTCAAAGGCAATTGCTCAACCACTTTGGAAAAATACAGATGCATCTATTTTAAAAACAGCCAGTGTGCTGAGATTTGCTCTGCATGGAATCAGAGCAACAGGTAAAAATGATAAGAAGCATTAATTTCACCCTGACACGACAGCACTCTGCCTGTTGACTGCTGACTTTTTGCAGAGAACATTTCGCTGAAAGGAAACTGACAACACTTACCAGCTACCTGCAAAGCATACCTCTCCCTCTCTAGGGAGTGGAAATAATGTAATTGTTGTTTATTGCCTGGAAGACTTGCAAAGATTCTCAGCTCAAACTCTGTAAGCCGAGAGAGACAAGAACTAAATCTACAGATTTAGTTAAATCTGGATATCAATTGGTTTTGTGGGGTCCTTACTCTAACAAGACAGCAGGCAATGCCTACTCATTCTTTAAGACTCAATTTAACTATCACCTCCACTGGGAAGACCCCAGTCTGCTCCCAAAACTCTCTCTGTCTGGTGTCCTCAAACCTTAGCAGGCTTCAGAATCATCTGGTGTTTGGCTTATTAAAACACAGAGTGCCAGGCTTGGTTGGCCCACGGTTTCCTGATTCAGTAAGCGTGAGGTGGGACCTAAGGATGTGCGTTGCTAAGAAGTTCCTAGGTGATGCTGATGCTGCCGGTCCTCTGCTCCGTATAAGCCTCTGTCATGGAACCAATCACACTGTATTGCCATTACTTATGAGTTTTACTACATTGCCAGTCATTCAAACTATAGGATGTATCCATTGATAGTCACCTTCCATATACCCACAGCCCCGCCCCAAAACACACACACACATGCTATTGAATGAATGACTGAGTGAATACGCTTTTTAAGAGCCTTTCTTGAAATTATAGTAACATGCAGTGCTAATCCTACTATGTTTGTCTACTCCGTGAACCTAATATTATCATTAGTTTGGAATTGACCATCCTACAGTTGTACAAGACAGCCACTGGCCTATCCACTGCTTTTGTGTAAATCAGCAAAAGGGGAACTCTTTGGGCAGATGCAGCCCCTGACATGCAGGAAGTAAAAAGTCTAACAAGTAGGAAAGTGCTGCTTCCTCCAGTTGGGTACATTTGTAAAGTACATAAAATGCAAAACCAAACACAAGGCTCTGGACTTACACAGTGTTCTTTCTATGTTTGGCAGCTTCTGTGAAATTCTCTCAGGTGCTCTTAAAGTTAGACCTGAGGACCCCTTTCCTGCAGGGACTGTCCCATGACCAGGAGTACCAGACTTTGCCTGAGCAAATAGCAAAATGCCATGTTGTGGTCTTGCTAGAGAGACACCTAGTCAGATCAGGGTGCAGGGAGGCACAATGGGTTCCAAGAATTTGAAATCCTTTATCATCTGTGGGAGCAGAAATAATAGGAGAACAGGTGACGCTCATGTCAGCAGCTGAGAAATTCTTATAACCTTGGGTTTTCACATTGCAGAAGAGGAAGAACGATAGAAGCTAAAGTGTAGGTTGTGACAGAGCCCAGCTAGGCTGCCTAAGTCTTACTCTTATAGATTGCAATTCCAAGAGGTCAGTCAATTGTCCATCCATCCATTCATTTCTCCATCTATCCATTCATTCATCCATCAATACTTGTTGAGTGTTGACTGCATCAATTGTTATGAGAGGCAATGAGGAATCCTGGAGAGATTATGCGCTTTGGAGCCAAACAGACATATGCCTAAATCCTGGCCTCCCCAACTTCCTCGATACATGGCCTTATGCAAGATGATTAATTAATTAATTAAAACTGAATTGGCATCTTCATCAAGAAAATAGAGCTTATCTTATCACCTACATTATTGGGTGATTGTGAGAAAAAGATGCTACATCTCTATAGTGCCTACTGGGCTTGACACATAGTGAATAGTCAATAATTGATAGGCATTATTTAGAGACATCATACAATGATACCAAAGTAATCATGACTTTTTTCTTATTCTCTGTTGATGATTTAAGTACATAACATGTATTTTCCTGTCTTCTATAGTACAAGACTCAAAAGTAAATCGATCTTTTCAGAGAAACAACACCCAGAGGAAGATTACAAAAGACCAAGACATCTAGAAAGAGTTTCTTACTTTTCAGAGTTTAGCAGACATCTGTTTATAGTTTTGTTTACTGTGTATTATATAATGAGAAATTTGGAAAGATTTATACCATATATGTTAATGTGCTTCAATTTTTTCCAAAGCACATTTACATCTATTGTCTCAATACTTTTCCTAATTGATAGCAGAATTTATTGCTCCATTTTATATATTAAAAAATGACATAATTATATTGTAAGCTAATGCCAGACTTAGGCTAGAATGGCTCCTGGTTTCCAGTCCAGTGGCTTCTCTACTCTTAACCAAAGCCTTTAATAATCAGTTCTTTGTGGCAAGGCCTTGAACAATTTAAAAACTGCAAAATAAAGCAAAAACAATAAGTAGCAGTTGAATCTGCCATGGGAGGATCTACTTGACGATCGTAGTTTCTCAGGAAATCAGTTAACATTTTTCAGGTCTGCTAGCACATAGTAAATTGCGATGGAATATGTAGTAGAATCTTTGTAAAGGAACACTTCTGTCTCCTCCAACAAGAAAGAGGGCCTTTGAGGAAACAGATTCAGAGAAGTTAACTAATTAGGCGAAGATAACATAAGTGGTATGTGTTGAAAAGTATGCACATTAGGATAATAATCCAAATTTGTTCTTCTGTTGATGATTTGATATAATTTTAATTGAACCCATGTTTATGTATTTATATTCACTCTTTGACCATGGACAGTGCATGAATTTTGCCCTAAGGGGTCGGCATTAACACCGTAATCTATACGAATGATGCCATATAGCATTGTGCAGTGCGCAACCTGCTCTTCTGTACCCGGTAGCCTTGCCTTTGACTAAATATTGTCACAGTATTTTAGCTGTTTCGATGTGCTTTTTCCCTTCTTCAGTCACTGAAGAGCACTACAAAAGAAGCTCATAATGCAGCAAGCTTGATTTTAATATTAGTTTAAGTAAAGATAAGGCAAATTTAGGCTAAAACGCAAATGCATTGTTTACAAAATGATCACATTTGTCTATCTGCCAAATAATATTTAGTTATACACAATACATAAAATCAGGTACTGAAATGTACTAAGAAAAAATCCGTATTGTTCAAGTTTAATCCTGGAAACAATTTATTTTAAATAAAAATTTTGTGTTTGGATGAGGCTTGAATTATTAAATAGAGGATTTCATTCTTTCATTGATCAGCATTTTAAGTTGGGAATTATGATGTATATATGCAGAAAGGAAATAACAGCTAATATTTTAGGAGCACTTACTATGTGCCAGTTTTTTTTATAACCATCTTATATCTGTAAACTTCTGTGATATTCTTAACAGCCTCCTGAATGGCTTCTATTTTTATCCTGATTTTATAGCAGAGGAATTGGAGGCTCAGAGTGGTTAAGTTATTTATCCAAGGTCACACAGCTCTTCTTGTTGAGATTTGAACTCATAAATCTGTCTCTGGACACTGTTCTCTTAATAACTATGTTAATCAAAGGCTAACAACACCTTTGGCTAACTTTAAACAAATAAAACTTATTAGGTCTAATATCATCTTAGGAGGACAATGTCATCCATCATAAAACATGCCAGAAATACAATCTAGATGGTACTTATTTGAAGTTTCAAAGATGAAATTATTATGTAGGAAACAGATGCAGCTCTCTGAGCAATATTTTTTATTTTATTATTTTTATGAAGTAATGTATCTATGAAGTTTATATCTATCTTAAAAAACATCTGTGAGTCATAACTATCAATGGTGCTCCAGGAAGACGGTTTTAAGAAAAGAGTCATTCTGGAAGAACATGATGGTATGACTTATTCTTTGTTGGGAAAGTACAGAAAAAAATACAATGTAATCATCAGCATTTGATCAAAGTATGGAAAATCTTAAACCCCCTTGATTCATGTATTCATTTTCATCTGTCTCATTTCAGACGATTGACACCAAGCTCTTAGTAGGGAAGTTTTCTGTTTTTAATAACTTGTATTGTTGGCAGGAGCACATTCAAAGACAATTAGCGGTTTCCTCCCTCAAAACCATTACTTCCCTGTGATATGGGAAATGGTGTTCTGGATTGATGGGGCGCTCACAGAAAAGTTAGAAAGATCTCGAGAGAACTAGGTCATCAATGTCTCAGGGAACATACTGGTCACATCAGTGTTGAAGACAAGTGAGGGCAGACATGCGCAGGAACGCGCATTAGGTTTGGCTGATTGGTTTCCATCTATGCTTGCGGTTGTTTCTCAATGGGCTTTATTTTCTCCAGTGGACGGTAAGGAAGTTAAGTTTGAACCATATTAATGGTTCCAGGCTTTTGCAGGCTACTGAGTTCTTCTGTACAAGTATTTCAAAGGATACCCTGCGTTCTGACTGTCTATCTCCTTCCTCTGCTGACTGCTGTCTCTGATGTAGCCAGCTGGGAAAGAACTTGTTATGGTATCAGACTTCTGTGGGAATTATACAATCAATTGTAAGCCAGCACAGTTTTTGACAACTAGTAGGACAGAAACATTGACTAAGCAGGGAGGCCCTGGCTGTAAACGCTGGGTACACCCATAGTGTTTACCACTCAGACGACAGATGAAAAGGGAGTTATAGGGAGATCCTGAATTCATCTGACTGTGGCACTATCAATTTAGAATTAATTAATTTATCCACTCATTATGGCCTAGTATTGCATAAGCCATAAATCACCACCACCACCACCACACACACACACACACACACACAGTTACTTTTTTTCCCATTGCTTATAATATCTTAATTAAACCACTTCAATAAATCAAGCTAATCTTGTAAAATTAATGGTCTGCAAATCTCCACACTTGGACCTACTTTGCTACAGTCTCTCTCCCTAAGATGGTCTCTCTTCTTGCCATCCATTCTTTTTCCATCCACAAAACACTTGCTTCAGGAAGCCCTCCATATTTTTCCTATGTTTACACTATAGAATCCTATATAATCTTAGCACACTGGTAAATTCACCTTATAATATGTCATTACAATTATTAAAATATCATTCTGTTTTGACATGATTTCATATGAGTACATTTTATCTTCTCCATTTGATTTTAAGCTTATGTTTTGGTATCTTCCCACAGTGCCTATCATAAGTCTTTTTATAACCAGCTATTGAATAAATGTTTATTAATTGATTACTAGTGACTGACTAGCCATTGACCAAGATCATTGGTACCACAGAGCAGGATGTCACTCTTCTGTGATGGTAAAATGGCTGTATTATATATCAGGTGTTTAACCTTGGTATTAGCAGCATCTAGTTTGGCATAAAATCGGCACTGAACGCATGCGTGTTTGGTTTGATGAATACATACATCTCTTATGATCTGTGTATAAACTGGTCATTTTAAAACAGCAGTGGTTTGACAGTTAATAGCTCAGTCAGAGGAGACTCAGAGATTTCATAAAGAAAAGGAGGTGTCCTTTCAGAATCGGAGAGCTGAGGTCGGCCATAACCCAGTGGAATACCTGTTTCAGTTTATTTCCTTGCCATGAACTTCTGACTTTTCAGAACATTTTTCAGTTTCAGCTGCAGAAGCAACTAAATACCTTGGCCAGGAGAGGGATGTTTAATGCACAGAACTCCCAGTGTTAGAAGAAATTCCTCTTGTATTGTGTTACATCACACTTGTCTATCATTAAGTAACCCTAAAAAACAAACAAAACAAGCAACCAAACTAAAATGGAACAAAACCAAACAAAGCAGATTCGAGGCAGCAGAGCAAGGTAGAAGAAATGAAGAAATTAAGGCCTTGGCTGTCAAAGCTTTACTCAGTCATCCTAGACAAGTACTGTCCTCTCCGGACCTGGTTGTCATCTAACGGAAAGCAAAAGGGCATACCCTGAATCGTCTTCAAGGCCCCTTGTAGCTTACCAGAGATTGACTTCTGCATGCTACAGAGGTATAGCTTTTGTCTTTTCTGTCTCAAGACTTGATTGTACCTCCTTATAAGCTATTGAAAGGTGGTATCTCTTAGCTTGAGTATAAAAGTGGCATCTGTCCCTTTTCAAACCCTCAGAACTCTTGCGTGCATCTGGGAAGCTCTGTCCCTTGCATAGTTTCAATTACAATGAGTATTCTTTTCATTTTGAATCTTAGCGAAGACTTCTGCTGCTGTGTGGCTCTTGACAGCTGCTGTGCACCCCTCCAGTCGTGGCTGAAATTATTTCTGCACCTGTCTTATGCTTAAAAATATTGGGGGGGGGGGAGGAAATAGACTCAGCATCCTAGAAAATATTGACTTGTTTCCCATTTTATGCTTGGCTTCTTAAAGTCATGGATCTGAGATGAGCAGCAAGCCAGCCATTGGTTAAGCATACTGGCCGCTTCCCTGATGTATGTTCCTTTGATCTAGATGGTCCTGGGCCAGGGTCTTCTGTCCGTTAAAGATCAAAGTTCACTGTCATTTTAGGACTGGGGTTGGACTGAAAAATGTGAACAGCTTAGTCAGACCAGGTGAGGTGAGCCTACTTTTATATCCATCCTGACCACCATTTTCCATCCTCTAGTTCCCTTCTATGTGTAGCGTTAAATGTTTCCCACGCCAAGATAAATATTCTAAACAGGGAGTGTTTCAGATAATACAGTTTTCTTGGAAAAAAAGAAAGGAAAAAATCACATCTAAGGATTAGTAAAAAGGAATAAAAGGAGATAAAGTAGAGCAGTTAAGAACTAGGATTCAGGAATAAGAAAGACTTCAGTTCAAATTCCCTTTGCTGTCCTTATTAGTTCTATGATCTTGAGTGCTTCACTTAAAGTTTCTCTGTTTCAGTTTCCCTGTCTTGAATATGAGTAAACAGTACCTATTTCATAGGGTTGTGGTAAGAATTAAATATGTTAAGGGCAGCATTTAGCATAGTGCTTCCAACATAGGAAGCCATTCAAAAGAGAGAGTTTTGTGTTTTTGTTTGCTTTGTAGAGCAAATGCTATGGAAAAGGCTGGCAATGGCTTGTGCTATATACTATGCAGCAGAGCAAAATGATTTGTATTTAAATAAGCTTCCTATCTATTCAGAGGGAAGTTAACTTCAGAGAGGAGATTAGTATTCAGTGACTATATGAGAGATGTTGGATTAATTTGGACAGATCAGGATTCAAATTCTGGCTCCGTGTGATTACACTCCAATTTCTTCACCTATAAAATGAGATAATAGCCAACTTACCACCCTGTCCAAAATCTCTAAAAGCTCCTTCTGTGCCCATCATTCAGAGCCCTCCACGGAGCGGCCTCTCCATGAACTCAGGACTTTTTGGTAAAGATTAAATGGTTGCCGCTCAATAAATATTTTGCATGTGCCAACTAAGGCCACTTATAAATCCAAGAATGATTTTATTAGTCATAGGATGGTGCTTTTATATTTCCAATGCTCCTTTTGCCATGTAGGGCTATTCACAAAACTGTAAATGGTAAACATTTGTTGAAAAATATATGGAGTACAGTGTTTTCTGGTACGAACCGTATCCCAAACCTATTATAAATATTTTTAGCAAGGATAAGGGAATAAGAATTTCTTGTTTAACATTCTAGAGTTTCAGCATGGCTCTCACAAGTGTGCCATTCATTTATTCACACATTAATTCATTAAATAGATATGTGTTAAGCATATATGATGTCTCAAGTCCTGCCTTAAGCATGTTTGGGATATAAAAAAAAAATCTATAAGACATGTTTTCTCCCTGCAAAATTTCCCTGAAAGGAAGATAATATATAGACATAACTAAATATAATACAAGTTAAAAAATGATAATGACTGTGGAAGTAAAATAATGATAATAGTAACAGGAATAATAATAATATACAATTGAAGTGGAGGGAGAAAGAAAAATACTGTAATATTTTATATATTAGTAAATTTTATATTTTCTAAATATAAAATATATGCTTATTTAATATATATTTATGTTAAAATTTTATATATTAGTAAAAATACTGTAATATTTTATATATTACATATATATTTTATATATAGGCTGTAATAATCAGAAAATAGTTTATGAAAGAGTTGAGTTTGGTCATAAAATATAAGATGAATTTGGCAAAAAGGAATGTTCCAGGCAGAAGAAACAATGTGAGCAACTAGAGGTGGGCCTTGAGGGAGATGTTCAAGGAGTAGTAACCTGTGGCTTTGTTGGGCATAGTGGTATAAGGGTATTTGTGCAAGAGAAACTGAAAGACTAGGGTGACCCAGATTGAGAAAAGTCATGAGGATGTTAGAAGGTTCTGAGCTGTGAAGTGGCGAGTTCGCTATGTTACGTCTGGCTTTGGGGCCCATGATTCTGAACCACTCAGAAATCTAGCAAAATGCTTTTCCATTGCACAGTTTTGTATCCATTCCTCTGCACACATTGTTAGAATCACAAAGTGCTTAAGAGAGAGATCCTTTTGTGTGTGTGCTGGGCATGCAGGCAGGCCTTGTGAAGTTGGAGGCGGCCAGAGTTCAGCAAGTCTGCTGGTGTTTGTTAATCGTAAATAAATAAGTGTTAATTTTTGTACATTACGAGCATTGGAAATATACGCAGTGGTACTCCAATTATGCTTAATTCTATAGTCACTGCCGACCAGAAAATTTTAACCTAATAGGTCCTAATTTTTATATTGGATTTAGTGATCTTTAAAGGGAATGTTTTCTATGGCATTTCCAAGAGTGATCATTCCTCAGTAAATTTACTCTGGGTTTGACAAAATATATTTGAATAAATAAAAATTACATAAATATGACTATGTTCTGTTATATTAGTGAATGGCCCCATTGAACACTTTAGGAATATCATCAATACAGATTGTAAATTTTTGCTAATCTCACACAATCTCTGATAATAAATTTGTTCATATTTTTTTGCCAGACTACATGCTTTTCCTAGTGTCTCATAATCAAATAGCTTTAACAGCAAAGGAAAAAGGAGCCATGATTTTAATTTATCTGAGCTGGAATTATTTCTTTGATCTAAAAATTAATACAGGGATTATTTATTAAGAGATCCACATTTGACATCTTCTCCTCCCTATTTCACAGAGAACATTTCACTGGAATACGTTTTGGACCGTTTTGTGGTATGATTTATGGATTATCGCTGAATTTTGGGGAATTGTTTTCCTTAATTTTAGTAGTAGGATCCTAGCAATGAATGGAGCAACTAACAGATTGTTATCATTTAATATTTTTCATTATTGTCAGTTTGGGTGATTGTTTATGTAGATCACCAGTCAAGGGTAGAACACCCCCGTGTCACTGTGGTATTCTTTCTGTAGATATAAATCTTAGAAAGAAAATGAGCTATGCTGTATCTTATGGTTAAGCTCCATAAATCAATGACTCTTAGATAAATAATACATTAATCAAATCTTCCCAAGTAGAACTCTAATTGAGAGCCTTGAAAATAAGAATGGACTAGTAGTTGGAAAATATCATATAACAATTATAGTAACAGTTCTACTGCTTGAAAACACAACTTCATGTTTTCTTACAAGTACATGTACCTTTTATCCTATTCTTCATCTAGATTTTTCCTAGACATTCTCTAATTCCATCCACTTCACTTGAGGGAATCTATCTTCAGTCAATGCATTCAGCAAAGTTTTATCAAAACCTATATTATGTAAGACACTCCACCATACAGTGCCTCAGATGTCAGCTCATCCAATCTCTCTGATCACAGCCAACCAATGGGGTATAACTTAAAAATTGCCGGAAGAGCCCTCTGTCTAAACAATATTTTTCTCCATTGGCCTACCTGGACTAATGTCATTGACTGAAATTGTTTCTTTAAGGGATAGAATACTTTCTTAAAAGAATCTATATTCTTCCTAAATTCATCAGGATTTTTAAAAATGTGAAGGCATTTGAACAGAGAACATAAGAAAAAGCAGATGAAATGAAAGTTAAGGGAGGCAGACAAAAATACACGATATCAAGTTTTGAACACTGGTTAGAAGTGCTTGTCTCTAATGTTTTTCATATTTTTATCAGGAGAGAGGGAAAGGATGGGGGGAGTGCAGGGGCAGGGTCAGTTGCTCAGTTGCATGAATAACCACATATTTTAAAATACAGTTATTTAGAAGAAATAGAACTATTCTCCCTCCTTCCATAGGCTCTCATAAAGAGAATGCTGCATGATGTAGTGAAATAGTAATTTCAATAATGTTCTAATAGAAAAATAGCACTGAGTGCCACAGATCTGTTTCTTAAAGTCCTTCAAGGCAGAGGAACCTCACGGCACCTGTCAATAAATGCACCTCTACAAGAGATCCCATTAGAGAGTAATCAGAGTAATGGAACCTCTCTGTTACAGCACTGTCCTGGGGCCATACCTTGGAGAGCTAATGATTGAGGCATTAACACCTCGATGTGAAGCAGTTTACCCAATTGTTTTTTTGTGCTACCATTAGAGTAGGGAAGGCTTTCTAGGAGCTGAAGGCCAGGCACAGAGGGCTTTGTCGGTGAGGATAGCTCTGGTAGGGAATTCAGGACTGAAAACAAGGGCTACTTAAAAAGATGATTACCTCAGTGTGCTCCTTAGATCTGGCTCTGTCTGTGGTCAGATTTTAGAAGGGTAAAATAATTTAAGATTGCATTATATTTACTGGTTAAAAAAAAAAAAAAAGACTGGAGGAAATTATTCACTAGCAACTCCTGAGTCTTCCATACTATGGAATATATGGGATAGGAAGTTCATCAAGGACTTTCCAGTCCCGGGATCCAGGGTCATTCTTTGAATAAGAAAAGGATTAATTCCGTTTGTGTATAAGTGGGGGAGGAGTGGGGAGACAGAGATTAGAAATCTGTAGATCTACAACTACACTCAACAATGTGGATGAATCTCACAAAAGATGATGTTCAGCCAGAAAGAAGCAAGACTCAAAAGAGAGTACACACTTGATGCTTCCGTTTATACAAAGTACCAAGACAGATAACGCTATCCTATGCTGTTAGAGGTAACAGTAGTGCTTCCTTGGAGATAGGGCTAGTGATTGGAAAAACCAGAGGGGCTTCTGGAGAACTGGGAATCTTCTGTTTCTCGATCTAGGTACAGAGAACACAAGCATGCCCAGTAGCCCCTGAGCTGGACCTTGACGATACACGCACTTTTCTTTATGGATAATATGTCAACAAAAAATTTCTGTTTAAGTTATAGAACCGTCTCCCATATATTAGAATATTACTAACCTAGTTACGCCTCTGCCATCCTTTCTCAGCTTTCTAGCTTGCAGGAGAGAAATCAGTCACTATTTCCTAAGAGCAAGATAGTTATTGGTGGATTTCCACTCCTTCCTTTGTCCACCTTCTCTCAGATTTACCCAACATTTTTCTCTCCCTTGCTGCGCAGAGGTCCAAAGTGCATTTAAATAGCATGTTTAACACTTGATGCTATTATCATCAAATAACACCTGATATTATTACACAAAATACTTCGCCCTGAGGGTTTCTCAATTCTGTGCTTAGTGTTAACTAGAAGCCAATGCCAATAGTGCAAAACAAAAGGACTGGGGATCAAGGTAGAGGTAGGCTTTTCAGGTGTTGTCAGGAAAAAAAAAATCAGGCTAGGAAAGAACATCTTGAAGGGCTTCATGAAAAGATCCAAAATGTTGAATGGTATAGTCAGTTTCTAATTTCATACAGAGTAATTTCTCTCTCACATGTGTTAAAGTGTAAAAAAAAATTTAATAAGATGTAACACTTCAAAGTCATTAACTAACTAATTAACTAATGAATCCACATAACAGCTCTATAAGGTTTGTGTTAAATATCTACCACTTCACAGATCTTGTGTCATTTAGAAACTCTTATAGCTCTTTTCATCTCTGCTCTTTTCAAAGTCTTTAAAAAGAACTAATTATTATCGCATCTCCAGTGAAAGGCATGTATCAAATTTCTCTCTAGAGAAGAGAAAATCCAAAGCTTTATGAAAAAGTGATTTTCCAAAACCAGTCAAATAATTCAGTGGCTTTCCTGGTGATATGACCCCAAATTTCAAATATCCTTTAGTCGCTATTACATTTTGTTTGCCTTGAAGAAAACCAAAACTCCACTTGTATGCCTGCATGTAGTAGGTGTCCAATACATGCCCACTGGGATTCCTCTGTTGTAACTCTTTGGATGAATTACCTCAGATAATTCAGCTATCACTTCACAGACAATTGGAATTTTGGAAAACATAAATATTAATATTGTGTCTCTTTCCTCCAAAATGCCTAAATTATTTTCCACTAGAAATGAATTAGGTGCTAAGCAATACAGTATAGGCCATTTGGTTTTCTACAATAGTAATAGCATGTTCCGTTCAGCACTGGGTGTGGGGGTGTGAGACGTCCATGTTTGAGGGAGAAAAATGCCAGAGAGAAAGATGGACAAACATTAGAGAAATGTTTTAAAGAGAGATGTGAAAGATAATGGAGTCAGTTCTTCAAGTAATGTTTATGAAAAGGAAATGAGGCTAAATTATTAGGAAAAAACAATACTAAGATCAGAATGTTTTTGTTGTGGTGCTAAGCAAAATTGTAACAGGACAATACTTAATACAGCCATTCCATTAACGGATGTTAACTCAGGGTTTCCAAATTTCTGGTAAGCCCTTTTTGGGTTTGATTTAATGAC
The DNA here is from genome assembly GCF_037783145.1 of Equus przewalskii. NCBI lineage: Eukaryota > Metazoa > Chordata > Mammalia > Perissodactyla > Equidae > Equus > Equus przewalskii. The sequence goes on along the minus strand of NC_091831.1, from coordinate 55,703,279 downwards.
TGACTGGTTAAGCTCCAAGGATATTTAATCATTTTCTATAGATTGCAGACTTGACAATCTAAATGGGGAATGTGGGAACTTTCACTTTGTCCTTCATGTCCACTGGCTGCATTGTGAAAACACCTAGAGAGAGGGAGAACACTTTTATTGAGCACCTGCTGTGCCCACAAACATGTTATCTCAACTTATCCTCAGAATTGCCCTGGGATGTTAAGCACTGTTCCCATTTTACAGATGAGGAAACTGACGCCATGCCAGGTTGCTAGTCTAACTGATTCAACATCTGTAATCTGTCCCCTACACCAGGAAATTATATAGGCGCCCATGAACAGATTTAATTTGAGCACCCGCAGGCCCCATCTATCTTAAACTGGTTCTGCAGGTATTCGTCTGTGCACGCTGATGTACTGATTTAATAAAAACTTAGAGATAAGAACCTCTTCTGTTGTAGGCTGTGTTTTTTTCTCCCTCGTTTGTCGGCCTCCTCTTTCAGCCACACTCGGCTCCCGCGGCTTGCATTCTGGCTGGCACGGGCAGGGCGGTCAGGGCTGCAGCTGTAGCGTCCCCTCCTCCCACGCTCATCATGAGTTCTGCAAATGAGCCCTGCAGACTGATATTGTATTCTGGAATTTATTTGACAAATAGCTTTTGTGGCCTTTGCTTTTTCATATCACTCATAAATTCTAGCAACAGACGGGGTCTTTGTCAGATTTAAATTCCAAACATTTGAAAGGAAAGAGTTGAAGATTTCTGTGTTGAAAGTGGACTCTGCCCTTAAGATTTATTTGTACATTTTGCTGAAAACTACTTTGAGAGGAACCTAGGACGTTCTTCTGGAGCCGCCTAGCTGCAAATTATTTCTATCCTTATGTCATAAATCTTGATAATACGTCTTTGAAAATGTGCCTGAGAAATGTATTTTGTGTTTATAGTGCTGGATTTTAGCGAGTCAAATTGTGTTTGCCCAGTATGTTTGCCTCTCCACGTTCTGTTTGACACTGGAGTAAAATGGAGACTTCGGTCATTCAGCTGCAGGCTCTAAGAAAGCCTGGTGTAACTGTGCATTTTAATTAACCGAATCAGCTGAGGAAATGTTGTCTCTCTTCTGTGGTGTAGCTGTCTGCCTTGTAAAGTACCTCCCTGGATAAACAGAGGACTTCTATTTCTTAAACTGCCTTTCCCCCATGGTCTTTAAGAGTATTGGGCTTTTTCTTTTTTCTTAAATTAAAGGTGGGGAAGGTTTAATTAACTCTAAAAAGATTCTCCAGCAAACTCAGTTGCATTTTTTACAAGACTAAGAGCTATAATATAGTCACTGAAGGATGCATGCGGTTATTGGAGCACACAGAAACATTTATAAACCTAAATCCACTTTGTCATATTACTAGAGATAGCATCTGCACTTGGGTACAGTTGGAATGCAAACTGAAGATCAGATAGTTTTTTCTTTTTTTAAACTAATCAGTGGGCTACTGTGAGCTGAGCCAACAAAATGGGAATAATTTAACCATTGATTATTTCTGTGCAACACACTGCTGGATGTTAAAACTGAGTTGAATATGAAGAGATAATCATGGTTCAAAGAGTTATGTGCAAATTTGACCTCTGGAAACATAGTTTGTGAGCACGATATCGAAAACTGCTGAATGCACGCTGCTGGATATTTGTTGCCTATAGGATTGGTTACAGGGTAGTGAAGCACTGGGTTTCTTTCATTCAGCTGTCACTCCATGCAGAATTTCTTGAATCTAAAGTAGATTAGTGCTAATTTCAGAACAGTGGTTTTGAGTCTTTTCACGCTATGTGCCATGGAGCCCAGGACCTGAGCTAGACCAGCCGAGTCCAGTACTGAAAATTAAAAGCAAAAATAAAACCCAACCACTTTTTTATACTTCTTCCTTTTTAATAAAAATGGAAGCAAAACATTTTCTTTTTTAAAATTTAAGTAACTACTGGGTATATCTTAAGCAAGAGGGATGCAATGTTCGCAGTGAAACCTGTAAGGGATAACTGAGACGGACTAAGGAATGAAGTTCTTGGAAGTGCATTAAAAATAAAATTAAATTAGCTTGGATTCTCAAATAGAAGGTAGGAAAATGGACTGTAAAGTTCTCAAAAATCCTTAGAGCTACAAGTTTTTCTGGCTAAATAAAGGTTTCATTTCAATTCTCTTATTATGTATGTTCCAAAAATGAATCTGCTCTGGTGATGGCAAAGATTCCCATGGTCCAGAGCCTGAGTGATACCTCACGTGAAAAGGACTATTTGCATGTTGCACAAATCTTCCCTGCGTTACAAATCAGAATTAAAATATGACTTAAAAATATCTTAGGGAGGCATGTCATTTCTATCTCTGAAATTAAACTACAATTTACAAAATTACAGTTCTTCATTTATAGAACTAAACAAAGCTGTTGAATACAAATAGATTTTTGCCTACCTTTTAAATTAAATTATTAGACTGTGTCGTTTTAATTATTGCTTTTCTAGGAGATAAGAACCATTAGTATTTTTCTTTTAACTCACAATATGCATATCCAAGTAGTATAGATTGATTTTAAATAAAAGTTGGATAGAGGAAAAAATTGAAAGAATTTTTAGTGGAGATGAGAGAAAGAAAAGAAATGCAGTGAAAAGGAGTAAGAGGACAAACAGAAAGGAGGAAAGGAGAGGCTAACCGAAGAGCAGATGCTTCAATCCTATATGATCAAATGGGCCTTTGCATAATCAATGTTCAGGAGGTAAAAGAGATGAGCATCACTAATTGTCAACGTCTGAGTCTTTGATGTTTGAAGGCTCCAGTTGAATAGTTACTTTGAAATGTGTATAACCAGAATGCCAAACACCTCTGACCTAGTCTCTGTGTAGTGTAGGTGGCCCCTTTGTTAGTCCGGTAAGAGAGGAGAGGCCTTGGAATATGTCTAAAGTAGAAGCCTCATGGAACTGAGGATGGGATGAGAAGACATTCAAGCTGAACAGAAAAGGACCTTTCCTAAGAGGCAGTGGACAGTGAGGTCACAAATATATGGCCTTTAAAATAGAAGTTGACTACCCAGCCTCTACCAAAATCAAGATGTATTTATACTTAGAATTAAATATTCTTTCTTTTCCTCGCAATTTTTTTAGCTCTTAATCACTTTAACACACCACCTAAAATGTTCATACCCTTGGTAACTATCAAAGGAAAATCATTGGTAGGTTATTCACAACATAAAAGCAGTTTAAATCAGAGCATGATTCTTAAAAATTGTATTTTTTAAGAATAATTTTTGAAACTAGTTAAATGATAGATGTGAAAAATATATATAAAACAATAAAAATGTAGATGTAAATTATGTAAATAAGTATGAGGTTGACAATAACTTTATAATAATCATCAGAACATCAATTCAACAGATATCTCCCAGGAATACAAGACTGCACCAATCACCATTGAAAGAAGAAAGAAAAGAAGAGATGGTCCATTTCCTCAAAAAGGGAATACAGACACATTAATAACTCTGACACATGGCAGCCTGTGATGTAGTCTGCAATAGTGGTACAAAATATTGTGGAAAACAGGGAAGGGCAAAATTAAAAAGACTTGTAGGATGAGTGGAATTTGGGTTGGATCTAATATAGAAAGGCTCACAGATTGACAGGAGGACTTGGAAGGGAGGAAAGTCATTTCTCACAAAGAAATAGCTTGAGCAAAAGCACAGAGATAGGGAAGCACATGCTACTGCAAGAACTGGCTGGGATTGGAGCGTGGGAAATAGCGTGGAATAAAGGTGGAGATACAGTGGGCTTTGTTGGGAGGTTTAGGACATTGATTTTACACACCACCTTACTCTTCAGTATTAATCATGAGCCTGGATGCCCCTGAGCTTGTGGCAGTTCAGATTCTATTTCTTGAAAGTCTACCAGATATCCATTTGGTATTCCATACAAAAGTAGACAGTGGAATACAAGCATTAAAGCATACTGTGATACTGAAAGTCTTAATAGTTGGAGCTAATGAAGGGAAGGAAAAGTTACTATTATGAGCCAAGCTTTGTACTAAGTGATTTTATCTATGTTATCTCATTTAATTATCGTAGGACCTTTATGAGTATTAAATTAAATAATGTATGCAATGTGCCAAAACAAAGTACACAAAAATATTCAAGAAATGCTGATTCTTTGCCCTTTTGCAACAACCCTGGGATGATTACACTGTTTTACACAATTTTTTTTAAGACAAAGAAGCTAAGACTCAAGATTTTGCAGTTATTAAGTCCCAGAACCAAAATCCAAACTGGTTCTTCCTGGACCCATGGCCCAAGTTCTTTCTAGAATACAATTTTGTCTCTTTGTGGAGAAAAACTAAAGAGAAAGCCTATGTATAATGGCAATTCGCTGAAGATATTTCTGAAATTATAGTGTACTGAATGAAACCTGAATTATCTGCCCCGCCTTGGTTCCTTTAGGAAGGTCCAACATCATGTTTGAGAAAAATACAGAGGTATCTCTGTAGGATGATGTCAGAGGTGTTTGCAAAACCTTTTGCTCCCAGAAACACTTTCCCCAACCCTGCTGGTTCTGTCTGCTCTTAGCATATGACTTTCTCACCCTCAGCTAAAGGTTTTTATCTCCATTTAAATGAAAGAGCCCTCAGGAGGACAATAATACTGGTCTAGACCTGGGAATAGGGATTTAGTAAAGAGTAAGGAAACAAGAGAGCCCTGGGCACCGTTGGAGTGAGGAGTTTTAGTATGGATAATCCTTTTAGGAGAAAACGAGTGGAAATGGGAGGCTGGGAAGACAAAAGGAAGATATCCCAGACTTGACTAGATAACACTCTAGAGACAAACTCTGTCTGTCTGTCTGATCGCTCCAACTATAAAACTGAGAAATTACCCTGTGACTTTCCAACAGGATCAAAATTTGAGTGGGGATTCTAGAAAAGCAGGCAAAGTGGTACACTCAAAGAACTGGGAAAAGATCTGCAGGCAGAAAACAACACAAAACAACATAACCAAAAAACAGACAAAAGAAACGTCTTTGTTAGAAATGGAAAAATGGAAGGCATGTGAATCTTAAATTCAAGAATATGATGGCAAACTTCCAACGTAAAACTAAGATGTCAGGAAGGTGAAATATAGGATGCTTATCACTTAAGATTACTTTTAAGATTAATATTAAGATATTAAGATTACATATTAAGAAATATAGAACATGAGCTTTGAACTCTATTTTTTCTACCCTGATTTTTTCTTTTTAATTTACAGCTAACTTAATGCTTTTGCATTTCAGTATAAACTAATAAAGACCCCCCACATCTCTGTGTTAGACCATAAAAACAACCAAAGTGAAGCCCATAAAAATATATGTAGATTTTTACATTTTACTGCTCAATCCTGTAAAAATCCATAGGACTAAGCGCATGCTGCCTTTTAACATGAGATGGGCTGGATTGGGTGCCACAGGCTGGATAGAAGACGATACCGGCAGATTAAAATGTAGCTAGCAGAGGGATAGCCTAATGGAAAATCACTGGAAATCACTTCCAAATGGGAATTGGAGATGAATAATTTGGTTTGATAAGCCTTGTGTTGGTGCGTTTATGAATTATTTTAGGGCAGTCCTAGAAACAAGGGACAAGGTACAGAATTCATGGATGCAACTCAAAGGAAAACAGAGGTAATATAAGGACTCTGTTCTCACACTGTTTAAAAAACTATATACACAATCCTGGCACATAATAAGGACTCGATTACACAAAAATACACACACACATACACAAATGTGTAATAAAATGTGAATAACCACCTTATAGAAAGGACATGGATTCCTTTTTTTCTTTCTAAGCATTTACAACATGCCTAGCTTGGTGGAAAACATTATACTTATGTAACATAGCCTTTTCCATATTCAAAGGATCTTTAATGATTCCATTTTAATCGTCATTCAGTGATGTTACCTAACCTTCCATTGGATAAATGGCAGTACCCCAGCCAAGTATTTATACATTTTCACTTTAAAATTTTGTACAAATGTGGAAAATCCCTTTCATAAATTGATGAGTACAAGCCAACACTGATCCTAAAGTGCTAAGTTTTTAAACTTCTTAGAGAGTTTCACGGTTGTAATCTCAGCACAGGTTTATCAGAGATTTTAAAATCAGTCTACTACTCCAACCTCAACATGATATATTCTACAAGTTTCCTTTAAACATTCTTAGTGACATTCTGGTTGATTGCATCAGAGTGAGGGCTAAGCAAGCGCCTTCTTTCAGAAAGTGTAACAGATCAATGTTAATGACAAGCGTTTTTTAGCTACATGTGGGGACCACCCAGTTGAAATCATGAACATCAGTTGATAGTATAGCCTCCCTACACTATGGCCTCATAGTCTGAGGATATTTTCTTTTCACCCCTACTTCATTAATAAGTTTGAGCCTCAAAAGTGTTGAATAAAGATTTACTATTTAATTGAAGTCCTTTGCTCTTTATCGGCAAAATGTATTTTACACCCTGGGTAGTAGATGTAATTAGTACAATGAAGCTTTAATAGAAATTGCCTTTGCTAAATGTAGTATTTACCTTATGATTTTATATGTGAAACCAAAAAATTGCATTTTATTCCTGAGAAGACAAAATTCTTATTGTTGGTATGAGTGCTTTTGATTGGTGAAATGCAGTTGAACACTCCCATACCTAAAGTCCTATATTTTGTTTCCTAAGAGTTAGTTAACTAGGAAGAAAATAGTAGGCTTTAATGTTTTGCTAGCCTGTAATTCAAACATACTTCTTTCTTTCATTGACAACCAGAAGATACTAAAGAGGTGGTTTGTAGGCTGTAGAGGAAAGGGGAAAGGATGAGCTAAACTTAAATTTTGTTTTATGGTCTAATTTTTTTACTGGAGATAAGCTGCTTCTTTTGAGTGAGTTGACCAAATGTGCTGATTTATGAGGGAAGACGTTGTGTGATATAGGAAGTAGAGTACAGCAATTTATGAGTGGGAGAAGGGAATAAAGGAAATTCCTTCTTGGGGGGGAGTGGGAGCCTCTGAAAAATAAAAATATAGAGGTTGTCAAGAAAATTATCAATTTTCATTATGACATTGCTGGATAGGATAACATAGAATCTCTTTTTCTTTTCTTCTTTTCAATAAAATGGATTATTATTGCATATGGAAGTTCTGTTATTTGAAAGGACAGTTGTAAAATAGATCGCCTCTGCTTGGTCTTATATTGTGAGCCAGATATTCTTGTTTTCTCTCTGTTCCTGGAATTCTCCTCACATGTTCAGGAGACCTAACATAAAAAGACCCACCAATAATCCTATGTTTATTTACCCTGCTTTACCTAGCAGCATAAAATTCACAAATGCTTTTTCCCCTGAAAAAACACCATCTTCTCTCTGTTCTCCAGAGATTTCATAGAGACTCAGCTATCCAAGAGGAATAGTTTGTCTAGCCAAATTATAAGAATTTTGGAAAGACATCTGCTACATCATATTGGTAAGACCAGCTACATCCAGTGGAGAGAGATTTGTGATTACATTGGTCATTTTTTGGTGAAAAGACTGCAAAGAGTACTCTTAAGTATTTAATTTTGCGTAAGTGAATAGGTTGTTAGTCATAAAAAAGCCTTTGTATTTGTATGCTACTTTTTTTAATCCAGTCATTTTCAATGACAATAATTGATAAAGTCAATAGTAATTTCTATACCAGGAGGAGATTTTGGATAGTCTTTAACTGGGGAAAAAAAAGAATCAACTGAGAAGACGTCGTATGATTAATACCTGGAAAGTATGTTAATCCCACTGTAACATGTTATGAACAATTACCTTTTACTCAATGACGATGTCATCTTGCCATAAATGTTACATATATAAAGTATAAAGTTAATAGGGGCTCAAAATAGTGATACTAGAGATGGAATGGGCAAGTAACCTTACTATAATTGGAAGCCCTTGCTATGATGACCTGATTTGGGACACAATTAGAATTTTGACTCAGTTTGATAAGCATTTGATTCAGTATTCTCTGGCTTGGGTCTTTATTTATGACTGTTGTACATTGTGATCATTGCTGATAAACTCCTAGTCTTAGATAACATGAGGTGGAAGAAACTGTTTTTATGGAAACTAAAGGTCAAAGCCAAATTAAGTTCTAGACTCACTGCCAAGTCTCAGAATTCATATTGATGTAAAATGGATTTGGGCTTCTGTAACACAGAGGTTAGTGATGTCTTTTTAACGCAGGCCAAACACAGAACATTGACAAGCACAGCTGTACACAGTTACACGTCACTTAATGACCGGGATACATTCTGAGAAATGCATTGTTAGGCATTGTGCGAACATCATGGAGTGTGCTCACACAAACTGAGATGGTATAGCCTACTACACACCTAGGCTATATGGTACTAATCTTATGGGACCACCATCGTATATGCGGTCCGTCGTTGACCGAACATTGTTATGCAGCATGACTGTGTTTCACTAAGGGCTCTTTGAAAATTTGCAATTATAGAGTTTACAAAGTGCTTCTCCAGTTTTGTTCTCCCAATAACCATGTGAAGTCAATAATATATGCCCACTTTACAGATGGGGAATGTCAAGTTCAGGAAAGCTAAGAAATTTTCCTGAGATCATTTGACTAGCAAGAGTCAGAGGAACTTGAATCTAAGGCCCAAACTCTACCACACATGATTGTGATATTTTCCTTGACTCAAAAAGAATTATAAACTATTTTTGTATAGATTTTCTCTGTAGTATTTTTATTGTATTCTACCTAGCTATGCAAAATCCACCAATGATTTTGGAGACTAAGCAAAATTTGGGTCCAATTCTGTAGGTGATTATGATTAGATTAGGAAAACTCACTTTCACTTGTGTATTATTTTTCTTATTAGTTTTCAATAGTCATTTAATACAAGCTATTTAGCTTTCATCAATTCTGTTTATCTTGTAAGTTTGTAATTGAAATTTACTGACATTATTTTTCATGCTCATAGTTTCTTCCTGCTGCCTCTGATTTTTAATGTAAGCAGCTAAGAGAACACAGGTATAGCAAAACTCCATGGGTTTCCTACAGATCCAGATTCTCACGAGAATCCAGGGAAAAGGGAATAAAAGAAGCAACACAATTTCTGAATTTTCCGTTCCTCGTGGCTCAATTCTCATTTGTCATGTCTGGAACTCATTTTCTCTTAGGGTTCATGGCCTGATGCTTGTTTCTGATGCTAGTCTAATCCACACTTTAAATAAACTATTTAAGTTCTCTTCTTGGTAAATGTCAGGGGAAGAGATGATATTTCCTGCACCTACAGCATCCTGAAAACCCTTGCCAAATCTACAAATCGGACTCTGCATTATCCTTCCCCAGAAGGAGAGCATAATTTCATTATCCATGAATCATCACCTCTTAGACTATAACATCATTGTCAGAGAGCCTAACAGAACCAGTGTTCAGCTGGCTGAAAAGGGGGAGGGAAGGAGAGAGCACTGGGGCAAAGCACAGGTCACTGGCACGATCAACAAACTGGAGAGTTCTAGAGCCGGAAGGGGAGGCCTCCTTCTCTTCATACATTCCTTCAGACATTCCTACTGGCTGGTAAATAACTAGTTCTGATTCTTTTAATATTAATATTGAAATTTGTTTTCCCCAACTAAAATTACATAATATTTCAATATCCTACCTATGGAAAATATTAACCCGTTTAATGAAAATATCAGAATATTTGGCAAGCATCGATGAGCACAAATACTTTAAAATGTTTCTTATCTATTCTTATTACATTATTACTTGCTTCTCATCGATGGATACTTATTTCTAGCCCTCATTACCAGTTCCATGGCCTCTGGGCATTACTAAATAAGTCAATATACAAAATATAACTTTAAAAATTACACCATAACTGTATTTCCCAGGGAAATGAACTAAATAAAATTCAAACCTGATTTACAGATCAAAAACTATATGTTATAAACCACGTTTACATAAGGAGTCAGTATAAAAAACTACATAAAAGGTGTATGAATAGCTGTGGTTAGTCTGATCAGCCACTGGAGGTCACTGCTGCTCCACAGAAATACAATTTATTGCCTGTTTGTCTACTTAGGTAGTTGAATCACCAAATCAAGTAAAAAATGGTTTAAATTCTTTGAAAAGATGTAATGTCAACATCCTTGGAAAATATAAACTCATTTAAAAGGAATACATCTTGCGTAAGATTCCTTAGAAGACTGTCGCGCTGGGACTAGTAACTCCACGCTGCGGTAGCACTGTGCGGACCGGGGCTCATAAAACGGGGAAAAAACCCATGCAGTTCAGAGACTCAACTGCGTTTCCTCTCTCTCTGGTAAACACTCAAAGTACTGACTGAATCCATTCTGCCTCGATGCGTCTCTCTTGTATAGTTCAACGGGTCAGGCTGTTTATTTAACTTGTCTTCTTTGAGGAAAGTCAGAAACTTCATGTAAATTTGGAATAGAAAATGGAATATAAATTATATTTCTCTAATATGCAATGAGTTGAAATACTAATAAAAATAGATTAGTAGTCCAGAAAGTGCCATGGGGTGGGGGTGGGGACAACAACTTTGGGCAGGAGAACACTGGCCAGTTGGCTTTGTTAAATTCATAGGGGTGAACTATCTATTGTCTAACCGACAAGAACTATATATTTGAGCTCAGAACATGCTGGGAACTAGAGAAGCTTCATTCCCAAAGAAGGGGAAAAGATCTTTTCTTTTTTCTAATTTCATGTCCTGAATAGAAATAACTTTTACAATCTAAAGGATTTCATTTTGGTTTTTATCTACTATTAAACTTATTAGTAAAGTTTAGCATTAAAAAATGACTAGCCTTCAAAATGTTGGTCATTCATTTAATCTTACACACCAAGTGGCTTTGAATGATAGAAATACTTTTAATACAGCAAACATAGTTTATATATACTAGCAGTACCACAGCATTGAGAATTTGCAAGAATTCAAAAGTAAAAGTATAAATATGGCTTGCCTAAATTTATTTGGTATCCATGACAAATGAGGCAGAAGGTCAAGTCAAAGAATAGAAATGGGCTTTTTCACTTTAACACTGTATTTAATTAACACAGTCATCTTTAGTACAGATAAAAATGAGGCTGACCAAAGAAAATTTCTTTTATAGATGGAATATATATTTACTGACATTTTATGAAGAATGTAAAATGACAACTTCAGTGAAAAACATCACAGTAGACTCAGTCATCCAGTTCATAGTACTGTAAGGAAGTATCTGCATTATTAATCAATTTGGATTCTGTGAATATTTGCCATTAATAAATATATATTCAACAATGATTCATGGGTAAATATATTGCAGCTATGATGCTTTTCTGAACTGGCATCTATTTTAAGATTTAATCAAAATCAAGGTAGCTTGAGAAATCCACTTTAAATGCTCCTTTTCCTTTATTGCTTATAAAAGTATGATTTTTATAATCTGGCTTCCTTGCAATTATATTTCATGGTGACTTGCCTAGATTTTTTCCTCTCAGCATATGAAAAGCCTCCAAACTATAAAAAATGCTGGTAAAAATAGCCATTCACTTTTTCTTTTTTGCTGCAGCGATTCTGTTTTGAAAGAACAGGGACATGGTTAAAGACGTGGAGCTTGGCAAGCCAAATTAAATGAAACAGACTGGATGTTACAAGTCCTGATTTTTGCTCCTATAATAGAACTGTTCATTTTGGGGGATGAAAGAGGATACAGACTAAAGACATTTTTCTAAAATCTTAATGGACTGTGGTCAAAGTTACTTAAGTACAGAAGCTGTGATATCTGTGCTGCAGTCAATAAACTTTCACTAACGACATAAAAACATGCATGCAGCTTGCAGATTGCCAACAGGGTCTGTACAGAATCATACCAATGGATGAGTTCACACTACAGGTGAACATACGGACACTGTAACATCAGCAATAGAAAAGCAAAAGACAACTGCCATAGGATTGGTCTTTTTTCCTCTAAGATTTATTGTATACATTTATTAAGGTGCTATCAAAATCATCCTTTTCAGTGAGGCTGTTGGTGGACAATCTGTCTTGGAATGTGTTCTCTTTACCCCTCTGATTGAAGTGTCAGTCATCAGGTGACTAGTGTATGCTGGGCATTTAATGGAACAAACCAGGGCTGCCTGACAAATCCCAAACCGAAGAGCAGACAGGGCTAATGATTCCACTCACTACATTAGGGTCCTTGAAAAGCTGGAAAGAGAAATTCTGGTAAGCTCCCAACCACACACATTTAGCAAGCTGCCTTTGCATTTGCAAGCCTCCTCTCTGAAAATTCCCTAAGGTGAGGAGCAGTGGGAAAACTGCCTCCTCGAATTTGCCTCTTGCCTATTTTATTTATTTATTTAGGAGATATAGAGGCTGGAAGAAATCGACAGTGAAACCTCTAGTGTGATTTGACAGGGATGGGTTTCAGAGACAAGGCTTCAAGTCTAAAACTTCGTATTTTTCCCATCTCCTCACATTTTGCAGTTGTCTACTTGCAGCATTTTAACCCGTCAACCCTTTTCCCTCGGCTCGCCTTATTGCAATGCAAACACCTCCGGAAACTGCTCCCGGCGCTGCTTTAACAGAGCACCATCTTTTGAGAGTTCCCTACAATTTTCTTTTTAAGCCAGGCATTGTTTTAAGGCTCTGTGTCTAAATGTTCCTGTAATCAAGTCACCTCCTAGAATCAGTTCAGCTCCAAGTACCTGGGATCATTCACTTTTGCTTGATTTGCCAATAAACTGTACACCTTCTAGAACTGTATGTAGATTTGGTCCTACCAGAAGAATAACGGCAGATGTTGGGGATAACTTGTGAAAGAAGTTTTATCTTAAAACAAGTGGGACATTAATGGAATCAATAAAGGGTCTTATACAATAGGCATTGTATTAAACCAGAGTTCTAGCTTCACGTTGATTGTGGTATTTAAATTTCAATGAGTTGACTATGTATGAGAGGAAAATGACCAGTATTATGAATGTACTAAAACAGACAGGGAAGGACCTTGCCAGCAATGTGAGAGGCAGGGGGAAGGGGAGGGGGCACCACGTTCCCTTTATAGTCGCCAGAGTTCAATAAAGCACCACTTATTTCCCAGCTTTAAAGAGCGCTTTTATCACAATGGTTCATACCTCACACTCCCTGGAGCCTGATTTGCTATAGGCGCAGGGTCCCGTCCCATTCAGCAGCATCTCGCTGGTCTCCGTGTTGGTGGGTTTATAATCTACATAAAATTCCTGGGTGCTGGGAGTCATTTGCTTTAGGGACTGTCTTTTCTTTTTCCTGTGCCTTCGCATGAGGGAGCGCTGCTGCAGCTGCTTCATGCTCGCAGGGTACCGCTTCCATGACACGTAGATAACGAGCAGGATGACGAGCACGGACAGAAAAAGGGCCACGCTCCCTGCGATGATTTTATGGAAAGAGATGTGCTCGGTGTCAGCATCGGTCTCTGGGCTGGGCTCCGTGGCTCCCACCGTGGGGGGCAGAGGGGGCTTGCTCTCATGCTTCGGCCTGGGGAGCTTGGGCTTAAACGTGGGCTTTGGGAGAGCCCTGGCCAGATCAAACCTCTCCGTGGTACTTTTGCCACAGATGCTGTAGTTCCTCACTGCGTCGATCACGTTGACTCCCTGCAGCTCTTTGGGACTGGCACAGATAATTGTATTCTCCCTCAGGCCTTTAAAACTTTTCAGCCAGTTTACCAGGGAACAAATATTTCTGCTGCATTCCCATATATTCCCGGCAAGACTGATGTCATTGAGGGATATCCAAGAATCCAAAATCTCTTGACCAATAAATGTGAGCTTGTTGGAATCCAGGTTGAGGCGCTGCAGATTCGGGACACACTGGAAAACACTAGGTCCGCTAAAAGCTTCGATCTCATTTCCGGATAAATCAAGCCTTTGTAATGAGCTCCAGGTCCAGGACATGGTCTGTCCTATGACACTGATTTTATTCCACTGCAAGTAGAGGTTCTGAAGGCTCACCAGCCTTGGAAAAAGGGCCAGGTTGAGCTTAGAAAATTGATTGTGCTCCAGGTGAAGTTCTTTGAGTCTGATCATGCCAGCAAAGACATTCCTGGCTAAACTTCGGATCCGGTTATACCCCAGGTCCAAAAGTTCCAGGTTGCGGCAGTCTTGGAATATTCGCACAGGGATGGTTCTCAGCGAGTTAGACCGTAAATGTAAACTCAGCAGCTTCCGCAAGCCCCGGAACTGTTCAGATCCCAGAGAATGCAGCTGATTATAGGACAGATCCAAGTTCCGTAAATTTGTCACAGGTCTGAAGGTATTGTTGAGAAAATAGGAGATTCTGTTGGAACTCAGAATCAACTCTTTGAGTCTGCGTATTCCATTAAAAGCATTCTCATCAATATTGCTGATATGGTTATGGTCAAGGTAGAGCCAGGTGAGCTGGTTGAGCCCTTTAAATTGATTATACTTAAGTTTTTGAAGGCTGTTATAGCGAAGGGACAAACCTAAGCAACCAGCAGATATACTTGACGGTATCTCCTGTAATTTCTGAGATTCACAATATACCATTTTGCCTTCACACCTACAGCCCTTAGGGCATCCTCGTTCGGCAGAAGAAAGCATTGTCAGTAAGACAGTGGGGGCTATAACCAGTGCTACAGCTGATCCGCTCAGTAGCCTAATTACATTGAAACCTGGAAATAAAAACAACTCAGAAAAGTTATCCCCCCAAAAAAGAATTCATTTATTTTTAATCAAGCAAAAAGAGGCATGTATTTTCTTTTTAAAAAATTTAAATCTAGATAACAACATTTAACATCAAATATCATCTCTTTGTAATTTAGAGAGAATTGTCTTTAGGGTTTCTTTTTTTTTTTAATAGTTAAGCAAGGAAACATGTTCACTAAGCAATTGAATTTATAGCCTTAGAGCAGAGCAAGGTAATCTCTAAAATAATTAAGGCAGAATTAATACAGACTAGAGGTTTTTTTGTTTTTGTTTTTGTTTTTTTTAAAAAAAGGAAAGAAGAAAAATGACAAAACATACCCATCCTTTGTATTGTTCAAAGGTCGTCCTTAGGTCTTTTGCTTTGGCTTAGGGGCCACTTGCATGACAGCCCGTCAGCTGCACTGTACTGAGTCAGGGCTCGCTGACACCCAGGAAGAAAAATTGGACCCCTTGGGAGATGGACCGATTTTGGAACATTATTCTTTGCCAGCCACGCAGAACACTCCAAGAACAAATAAATCCCAACACCGCAATCGCAGCAAAACATCAAAATCTTCCTAGGTAATAGGATCTTCATGGATATTACGTTTTTGCATCTTTACAGGTTTTTTGGGGGGGGGTGTTAGGAAAAAAAAAAAAAAAAAACTGGCTTCTACAATTTCTTCTTATCGGAAAGCATGATGTATTCCTCCAGGCAATGTGAGGCTACCTGAGCTGCCACATCTGTATTCCATAGCACAGCATTGCTGGTGGTGAGCACCCAGCTCAGCCACAGAGCTGCGTTGGAGCCCAGCAGGCAGGAGAGCCTCGTACCGCGCACACGCTCAGCTCACTTCTGCAGACTGTCATTCTGAAAGCTGCTCGGACTGTTGCTTTGGTTTCAGTGAATGCAGTCTTATGTAAAGCTGCCCCCAGTGGTGAAGAACATTATGGGCATGTGCAGAAATGTCTCTCTTTTATCTTGCAAATGAGCAGGCTCTCTGCTGGAAAATGAATGATTCTTTTGGGTGACTCAATAGGAACTGAATGGTCACCGTAATCAATAACTAGCAACATTTTCTGTTATTTCCAAGTCTTGTTTTACAATTTGGCAACGTCTTTATTGTCTGCGTCCACTTAATCGCTAAACATTGCTGCCCAGAGTTTTTCTTGAGCTTGACATTAAGTTCACAGACCGAATGTCAATTTTTCTGAACCTCAATGTAGGCTTTGAACTGAAATTTATAAAATGAATTATTGAGCTTTTCACAGAGAAGCATTAACTGCCTGCCCATTTGACCTCGTAGAGTCACAGTGATTAAATTATGCAAGGTGTCTCAGGATGCTAGAACACATACATTTTGGAATAGAGGGGATGGTTAATGACATATAAATTAATGTGTCCGATAGCCTTTCTGGTTTTCCCACAAAAGACATAATTGGTTTAATGGCTCATGGCTTGGTTTATTGTTGTTTTGGTTGCTGTCATTTTTTTTAATTAGAAGAGAAATAAACCATATTTAGTGTGTGTAGAAGAATCAAGAGATCATTTGGTTCAGTTTATTGATGCTGCTGCTATTTATTACACTAATAATATTTATTGAGCACTTTCTAAGTGCTCTAAATAGGCTATCGTGTTTCATCTTTAAACGATATTATGTTGTAGGTCCCATTATAACCTTCATTTTAAAGATGAGGAAACTGAGACTTGGAGAAGTAAGTTGCAGAAGGTCATATAGCAAGCAAGTGGCAGAACTGAGATTCAAAACCACGTCTCTCTTATGCTTGAACCTCTAACCCCTAAATGATCCTGTTTCAACAACATTGGTATCTCCATTTTACAATGAGTCAAATGAAAATTAGCCTGATTCAAGCATTGGGACAGGTTAGCTGTCATAAAAAATTCTTGCTTCCTAGAATAGGTTTGTATGAACTTCTTCGGTATGAGTCTTCTCAAGAAGTGCTATCAAAACGAAGGAAGGGCAGTTCAGTCTAGTGATTAAGAGCGTGGATTTTTGCACCTATGTTCAAATCCTGGCTACAATTTACCAAGCATGTAACCTTGAGTGGGTTATTTATCTTTTCTATTTCTCAGTTTTCTCTTCTACAAGATGCACATGACAACAAAAACTCATTTCATAGAAGGTTTTAGAATTATGTCGTCTTCGTATCTGTAAAGTACTTAAAACAGCGTGTGGCACATAGTAGGCCTGTGCTGGCAGCTATTTGAATAATATCACTTTATTGTATTTGCTGGTATTCTATTTTGTGTAGTAATGAATATTGACTATACTGACTGTCATTAACTCACAAAGAACTGCTTCAATGAACATTTTTTATACTGTTCACAATAGATTTCTGAGATTCACTCAGTCTTGCCATCTTTGATGAGAAAATTTCCTAAAGCTCCATCATCTCAACTTTATCTTTAAAATGAATCTTTTGGTTCTATAGATCATAACTAGTGATTAATGTCTGATTTTTTTTCTTCCCAAAGCAGAATATGATAACATCTGCCCCATAGAGAAAACCATTTTGTTTAAAAATAAATGAATAGTGCTTTAAAAAGTTTGTCTTGTGCTTAGTCTTTGTTAGGTGAATTAGCTGTGGAAAACCCTGGGCAGCTTTCATATTCTCTAAGGATGAGAAGTTTGGTGACAATTAGTCATGGCAATGAAAAGGGGCCCTACAGACATAGTCCAATGAAAATTACCAATCCCTCAGATAGGGAGCTATTAATAGGGCAGTGGTGCCCCCGAATTACACGTGCCATAAATCCATATAAAGGCCCCAGAGAGCTTGTTAAAAAGATAAGTTTCGGGGCTGGCCCCGTGGCCGAGTGGTTAAGTTCGCGCGCTCCGCTGCAGGCGGCCCAGTGTTTCGTTGGTTCGAATCCTGGGAGCGGACATGGCACTGCTCATCAAACCACGCTAAGGCAGCGTCCCACATGCCACAACTAGAAGGACCCACAACGAATAATATACAAATATGTACTGGGGGACTTTGGAGAGAAAAAGGAAAAAAATAAAATCTTTAAAAAAAAAAAAAAAGATAAGTTTCCCAATCTCTTTGCCAATATTCTGATTCAAGGGAATGGAAGAGGCTGAACTTATCAACAGACTCTGGTGGACAATTAGGTTTAAGAAATATACCGTAAGGGAAGGATTTAAAAGAATGAATTTTCTCCTAGTAGGAAGAGAGGGTATACAAACCTATGACATTGTGATGTAAGTTCCATGAGGTCAAAGACAATATTTTCTCTACTTAAGTTTCCATAATAACTAGAATAGCACTCGGCGCCTTCTAAATGCTCAATAAATGTTTATTGAATAAACACATTTTTATAGGGGTCTCAAGTCCATTCGATGTAGGATAAACCAGTTATGTAATGCTAGTCCTGTGTACATGGGATTGATCCCTACAGAATTCCACTGAGACTGGACACAATTTTGGAGAAAGTATTCTTTTTTTTTAAAGATTGGTCCTGAGCTAACATCTGTTGCCAATCTTCCTCTGTTGTTTTTTTTTTTCCTTCTCCCCAAAGCCCCACAGGACATAGTTGTATATCCTCGTTGTAGGTCCTTTTAGTTCTGCTATGTAGAGTGCTGCCTCAGCATGGCTTGGTGAGCAGTGCTGGGTCCGTGCCCAGGATCTGAACCAGTGAAACTCTGGGCCACTGAAGCGGAGAGCATGAACTTAACCACTGGGCCACTGGGCCAGCCCCAAGAAAGTGTTCTTAAAGAATGTGTGTGAAAAGGCAAGAAACTGGAAAGTGGAAACACTTAGATGGTCAGCAAGTGATCCTCACTTTTCATGTAGACGTCTCTTGTCTTCATAGTTAAACCATAAATTTCATGAGAACAGCATATATACTTTTGAATATTCCTTTCGGCACATTACAACTTTTGTCATCTTACATCCCAAATGGGGCTTGACAACTTATATCTATTAAATAAAAGACTAAAGGGAATCATATTTATAACTCATCTCTCATGTATCTGTTGCTTGAAAGCCTCTGATTTTTCTCCTCCCTTTCCCTGCTTCTCTGTGGGAAGCAGCCATTGAGGTGTCTGTTTTGCCTAACAGCTTCAGAGGGCCACTCTAGGATGGCTGGAGGCCCCATCAGCTTTGTGCTTCTTATTTTTCCCTCATTCACTGGTGACAGAAGAACAGATGAGTCCACTGAGAATGCAATTCTCTCACTTTGCTTTTCCTGGGAGAAATCTTCTTGGATTATTCACAGTGAATAGTATTCTCTGCTATGTTACGTATCTTGCCCTTAGTTTTCGGACATTTTTCTGGTACCGTGACTTCTGATCTTGCTTTGCTCCACGGTTCTGACTTCACATACACCCTGTGGATCTCATAATTGATATTTCCTCTTAATTCTGATCATTGGTCTCTTGCTCAACAGTAATCAGTCACCATTTGTGGATTGGATCTTGCTCCAGGCACTTTGTGTGGCCCCTACCTTGGCACTAGCCCTAAAGCCACCATTATAACCAGGTCTGTCCTGGTTCAAGGTAATGAAATACCTGAAGGGAAAAGACCATCCATGAAGCCAGTAGAGAAATCCCAAAATAAAATAATGCAACCCTAAGACGGACTGATACTTGAGGCTACAGAAATTAATCCGAAGACATAGAGTAGTCCCTCAAAAGAAAAAAGCCTTCTATTCTAAAAGATTTTAGTAATTTGCTTATGTCTTTTAAAAGTTTATCTTCTTTTTAGTTGTTGATTACAGCAAAATGATTATTTCTGATTTACCTTTCAACAGAAGCAAAATTATACTGCATTACGTATTTAGTAAATTCTTTTGCACTTAACACCACATGTAAAACAAACCATAAGCTACATGACAACTTAAGTTTCCCCAATGAATCTAGGACCTTAATGATTTATATAATTATAAAACATAGTGTCATGTATCTAAAGACTTTTTTTGTTGCACTTATAGTACTTCAAATAACTGAAAATATTTTGTTTAAATTGCATAAATAAATCCAATCTCAGTATGTTATGCCAAATTTCAGTCCAATGTGAAACTGAATTGCCAAATATAAACTCAGAAAATCAAGGCTTAAAAAGGATGTACTGATATCTTAACAATAGGTTTGGTTACCCACTATGTACTAGACGTTATTACAGATACTTGGAGTATATCAACGTACAAAACAAAGATCTAAGCTTACATTCTAAAGAGGTAAGGTGGAAAATTTACAAAATCATAAATAGTATATTATGAGATCATATGTACTATGGGAAAAATAGAAGTTTGGGAATGCAAGGGGTTAGGTGGATTGCAATTTTAAATAGAGTGGTTGGGCCACTGGGAAAATTGCTTGAGCAAACCCTTGAAGGAGATGAGGTTGTTAACCTTAAATATATATGGGGAGCGGAGAGTGCAAAGACCCTTGGGAGAGAGCAGATCATGTGTTCAGTGAACAGCCAAGAGGCCAATCCATCTAGAGTGAAGAGAGCAAGGGGCATAGTAACTGGTAATAAGGTCAGGGAGGTACTAGGTACTGGGCCATGGAGGGCTTTGTATGCCATTGTAAGAACTTTGGCTTTGTTCTGGAGAAAAGTAGGAGCCAACTCAAGATTTTGTGCAGAGTAGAGAGATGATCAAGTTACCTATTAATAGGATCACTTATGCTGCTGTTGAGGGAATAGACTCTAAAGGGACAAGAGTAAAAAGCAAGGAGGCTATTGGCACAGGACAGAGATGGTAGTGGCTTGGACCAGTATGGTAACAGTGGAAGTGGTGAGAATTGGTTAGATTCTGGATATATATATTTCTGTAAAACCAACAGGAGTTTTCCAATGGATTAGAAGTAGAGATATGAGATAAAGAGCGAAATTAAAGATGACTCTTCCTTTTATGGACCAAAGAACTGATCGTAAAGTCATCAACTGCTTCCATGAGTCAGGTTTTGGGAATAAGATCAAGAGTTCAATACATTTGAATTGTCTCAATTTGGCTCTCACTTTTCTTCAACTTTATGAAATTTTAATTTTTGAAAACATCCTCTTGATATTAGGTATCAAAGCACTATGATATACTTTAAAATATTCGTAAAGTGATTAGCAAAATTAGCCACTAAACAATAGCAATATGGATTTCTATTCATATGGCCTAGACAAAGGCAACATCTTTGCATATAGCCTTGGAGGGCAATGGAACCAAAAGCTCTGATGAAAATTGAAAATTACGTCAAGACCAGATATGGGAACATTTGGACTAAGCATTCTAGAAAATAAATTTGGTGAATCCAAAATGTCTTTCTAAAATAATTTACAGAATGCCATATACTTTTTATTGCATATGTCAGTTGACATTTGGAATTTGGAACATTCTAAGCAAACTTCTCAGGGCCTCAGTTTGCTTATCTACAAAGTGAGACTCATAAAACCTGTGCTATGACTTTCTAAGGCTTTTATTTAGAAGCAATATTCATGATTTATGTGTAAATACATTGCAGACTGTAAAGTGCCCTTAAATATTTCTGGAATCAGTTCCTATGAGAAAATTAATTTTCCTTTGATTCTGTCTAGGTTCTCTGGTCATAAGCATATATTGGAACACATATATATCAAGGGTCATGAACATGACGAAGGGCAGAGTCAGAATTTACCAATATTATGAAAAAATTCCTCAGTAGTCCCTTTCTACTACAATTTTAATACCACAACCACTTATTATATGACATATATCATTGATATTCTGTGTTCTGATTCATTAAGTGCTTTCACCAATAAATGTGTTGATCGAGATATTGTAAAGAGCTTAATATTTTTTACTCAGTTACCCTAGTATAAAAAAGGGATTGTCAGAATGCTAAGATAGAGTTCCCTACAGCTATGAAGATTGTTTTCTTCATTTCTAGTTGATTAGGATACTCATGCATTTGTTCATTTGTAATTATATCCTAATCTTCCATGAGAGCATTAACACATCTCTGAAATATCCTTGTTCCCATCTGCTTGCTTCAAGGGCTCCATTAAAAACCCTGTCTGGTCACATGTGGTTATGAGTGAACATCTCTGACTTAGATAAATAGATGAAGAAGGTTCCAGGTGTGACTGTTAAAATGGGTTCTCAGTCACTTTCTGGAATGAAGCAAATTCAAATGAATGAGACCTTACAGGATTATCCAACACGCCTCCCTCTCCCTCTCCTGAAGATATGTCTATGCTGCAGCGTCAATCCATATTCTCAGGTTTTATCGCATTCCTTGCTGTCACTTCCTAAGCTAAATTTGGGGATGGGGAAGAATAACAAACTCAGAGTATAATACTTAGTGGTGGGCTTCTGAAGACTGGAAAGATCACAGGACCTTGAGGAAATAATTGTTTTTACTTTTTTAGTGGAAATTTGAAAACGTAGGCAAAAGTAGAGAGAATGGTATAATAAACATGAACCTCAACAATTATCAATATTTTGCAAATTTTGTTTCATCTATCCCGCCTCCTTTCCCACATATGCACACATTTTTTTTCTTTTAGGAATGTTTTAAAAGCAAATCTCAGAAATCATGCATATATTTCAGTATACAATTCTAACCAATAAAGACTTTTAACTTAACCATCTATCATTGTTACACCAACAAAATTAAAAATAAGTCCTTAAAGTTTGTTTGTAGTCAAAATCTAAGCAAAGCCTTTGGACTTGCATTTGCTTTCGGTGTTTCTGAAGTCTCTTTAATTGTTTAATGACATCGATTTGTTGGGAGGTACCAGGTCATTTGGACTATAGCTTGATCCGCATTCTGCATTTGGTTGATTGCTTCCCCTTATGTCATTTAATTTTCAAGGAGCAAATTTTAATGGCATATATGTTGAGCAAGAGTCCATTCATTAATTAAAGCAGGATATCTAGCCCTAAACAGATACTTGGGCATCTAGTCATTCTTGGTAGCAAGTTTAAGACTTGTGAAACTTTTGCATGATATAAGACTTAGAGTTTGGAGGAAAATGTGTATTTCTATTTTGTGTCATTTCTACTACCAAGAAATTCAGTAATGGGTCAAATGGCAAGTTTGGGAACAAGAATTAATATTAAGGTGCCATGAGTCTATGTTGGTTTAACGTTCACATTTACTGGTATTTCTGTTCTTCACTTTCCGTCACACTTGCCTTTTTGCCAATAGTCAGCAAGGCAATTACTTGATACCATTCCTTTCTAAACAGACCTGCTAATTTTTGTATTGATGTTGAGGTGTTCTTCTAATAGAGGGCTCAAAACATTCATATCAAGAGAACAGCAAACCAAAATTTGTCTGTAGTCGTTTATATTGAGAGAAATCAGTTTTTTAGCTTTTCATTTAGAACAAATTCCATGAAGGAACATGTGGCACCAGAGTCACACTGTAAATTTATAGTCCTATATATATTCTCAAATTTCTTCTAATTTCTCACAGTAGAACAAAGGAGTTTCAGTAACTATAAAAGTCTTTTAACCAAATTTGCACCTTAATATTTGATGTTTTACCAAATTTGAACCTTAATATTTGATGTTTTATTGCTTGTATGGCTGTGCTTTGAATATAAAGTCAATATTGTTTGAATGATGTCACAATAAACATTTTGCTATATTTGCTTCATGTATATTCTGATGTAACAAGAGCTTTTCAATGTTGTTTGAATGGTGTCATAATAAATATTTTGCTGTATTTGCTTCATGTATATTCTGATGTAACAAGAGCCTTTTGTTGGCTGAGGAATATTAGCCCTGAGCTAACATCTGTGCCAATCCTCCTCAGACTTTACATGTGGGTGGCCACCACAGCATGGCTGACGAGTGGTGTAGGTCCACGCCTGGGATCCGAACCCGCAAACCCAGGCAACTAAAGCAGAGTGCACCGAACTTAACCACTACGCCATGGGGCCAGCTCCTAACAAGAACTTTTAAAGAAAATTTTCTGTCTTAGTCCGTTTGGGCTGCTATAACAGAATACCATTGACTGGCTGGCATATAAACAACAGAAATTTATTTCTTGGTTCTAGTGGCTGGGAAGTCCAAGATCAAGAAGCTGGCAGATTCCATGTCTGATGAGAGCCTGCTTCTCAGTTCACAGACTGCCATCTTCTCTCTGTAACTTCACATGGCATAAGGAGCAAGGGAGCTCTCAGGTCCTGTTTTATAAGAGAGCTAACCCCATTCATGAGGGCTCTGCTTTTGGGACCTAATCACCTCCTAACCCCACCTTCAAATACCATTACACTGGGGATTAGGTTTCAACATATAAATTTGGCAGAAGTGGAAGGGCACAAACATTCAGTCTATAGCATTTTCTATTGTATTTTTAAAGTGTTTTGTTTAGTAGTTTCAACTGGGTGCACTATTATATTTTTTAATTAGCCTTCCTGACAAATATATCAACATGAAGAAATAAATTCCATAACCATTAAGTTGAGAAAGATAATAGAAATGTTGATTTGGATAAAAACCCATAATTTTCCATTGGTTAGTTATACTTTTGTTTCTGAAACAATATCTGATTTTTTAAAATTTTATTTTAGGCTACAGACCTAAGAGAGATTAAATTTCTGAGAAAAGAGAAACCCTGCGTAGGTTTGCAGTGTTGTAGCAGACAATAGGAGCCTGTGGTTCCTTATGTTACACCAAAATGTATCAGTCTATTTGGAGACTCTCTTAAGCCGGCTGGAGGACCCTTCTCTGTATTGTCAATGCTTAACTCTGATTGAAAGTCGTTCCCCTGAGTGTGGGGGAATACTTGGGAATCTCTTGTGGCTTACAGCAGAGCCCCCATGTGGCAAAATTGTGATTCAGGCAGAAATTAACTTAGTCCCTGGAAGCAAATGCTATGGGTCCTTAAGAAAAAGAAAATTCCCTTATCTGGTACTGGGTTGAGAATTTATTTATTTGATGAATATTTATAAAGCTCTTTCACTGCTCTTGGTGCTGGGGATACAACAGTGAATAAGACAAAGTTCCTACCATCAGAGGACTTGCATTCTGGTTGATGAGAGACTCCCAAATAAACACCTTAGGCACACATCACAATGTCAGCTACAGATAAGTACTATGAAGGAAAATAACAGAGGGTAAGAGCTAGTGACAGGTTCATAGAGCGGTCAGAAAATCCCTTTCTAAGGGGGCTGGCCCCGTGGCCGAGTGGTTAAGTTCGCGCGGTCCGCTGCAGGCGGCCCAGTGTTTCGTCGGTTCGAATCCTGGGCGCGGACATGGCACTGCTCGTCAGACCACGCTGAGGCAGCGTCCCACATGCCACAACTAGAGGAACCCACAACGAAGAATACACAACTATGTGCCGGGGGGCTTTGGGGAGAAAAAGGAAAAAATAAAATCTTTAAAAAAAAAAAAAAAAAGAAAATCCCTTTCTAAGGAGTTTGCATTTGAGAGCAAATAGGAAGAACTCATGTGGCTCTCTGTCCCCTCAGATGTAATCTCCCTTTGGGGTTTTTCTTGATCACCGCCAACACCTTTACAGTGGCTTCAGGTAGCCACTGCTCCCCCTTTGACACTTCAGCCCAAGAGTGGACATATTCTCTTTTTGGAAAAAGTGGCACAGCTGAAAGTCAAAACAAAATTTTAAGCACTTTTTTTTTTTAATTTAAGAAATTTAGGAGATAACACAAAGAGAACAAACAGAAACATGACTCATAAAATGAGTCTTCCACCAGAGCTGGCTTTCTTAGATCCAGTTTTCTGATTGGGGGGTTGGCACCAGGAATATTTCTTCCACCAGATGTGACCCCACCCACTCAAGCCTCATCAGTCGTATCTCATCCCCACACGATGAGCCCAATGTTCAAACAAGAGTTTCATACACACAAGAAAAAGAGAAGCCTTTCCCCCAGCTGCCTCCTGACCGCTCCCTCAGGGATTTGCTTTCATGTTTAGTGCTTTGTCCCCAGGTGCCCATGTCGACCCAGTTCTTTTTAGACATTTTTTCCACTTATCAACAAATGAATCCTATGGTATTAACTGATAATGGCTTGTAGTATTAGCATTCTCAGTGTGTTGAAATTTAATAGGTAACTGAGAAATGCAAAATATTAAGGAATCACAGAGAACAGAATTTAAAGTACATAGTTTAAAAAAGCAAATATGAGAAAAAGCTTGTATTGAAAACATCCATACTTGCTCTGCCCTCTCGGCCTGTTCACCAATATCTCTTTTCAGATTCAGATACTTTATTTTAGCTATTATTTCCTTCTCATAACATTCCTAAATTTTGTGGATATTTTCATTTCTTGCTATTTTAACTATAGATTTAGTGTCATATGTTGTCTCACTTCCCCATTTCCCACATTAATATAGTATTAAATAAATAGATAGCAATTAATTTATGATCTCTGCGTAAGCAATGATGAGGCTGCAGTAAGTGGCGTACTAGATTATGTTTCCATTCTCATTTAATTTTTTGTTTCTCTTGCAGTTAAGAGCTGTCCCTATTTTCTCTCTCTTCCTCTCAAATTCCCTTAGCTTAGCTTGTACCTAATACTGGCTGTTTTTTCCAATATTAAAGGATTTGTCAAGTGCCTAATTTTTCCAAATACTCGGTCAATTCAGACACTCCCTTCCCTCTGCAGCTCTTCATCCCTCTGCTCCGCCATCTAATTAGAGCTGGTAACCTAGAGCTCCCCTTCACGCTCTCCAGTGGCGGTATCTCCTGTTTCCTGGCTCCCACATATTCATTTTCTTAGTTTACCATTCATTTTACTGAAGCACATCCACTAAGAGATTCCCAAGAAAGGGCACGTGTGAAATAAAATTTCATGTCCGAAATTTTTTTTAGTTTTTCTTTACTGATTAATGGATTGGCTGTATATATAACTCGCAATTGGAAATCATCTTCCTTCAGAATCTTGAAGCCATTGCTCCAGGGTCTGCTCACACTCACCCTTGCTGGGGAGAATCAGATGCTATCCTGATTCCCACTCCTTTGTGTATAATCTATTGTTTCTCTCTGGAAGCTTTTATAAGACTTTCTTTTTCCCTGGTATTTGGAAATTGGGCAAGGATGTACTTTGGCTTGGGCCTTTTTTCATTCATTGCGCTGGATGTTTGGTGGACCTTTAAAATCTGGAGACTTGTGTCTTTCAGTTGTAAAAATTTATGTCTTTTTTTAAAAAAAATTACGTCTCTCCATTTCCTGGGTTCTCTCTCTCTGGAACTTTCATTGGGCCAATTTTGGACTTCTTGAATTGATTCTTTGGTTTTCCTTTCCTATTTTTACCTCTTTATCTTTTTGTCTTAGTTTTAGGTGATTTCCTCAGCTTTATGTTGCCATCTTTTATTTATTTATTAATAATTTAGATCAGGTGTCAGCAAACTATGGCACAACCAAATGCAGCAATGAGGCTTCTGGGTGTAAATAAAGTTAAGTTTTTGCAAATAAAGGAGCACATTCCTGCTCATTCATTTATGTATTATCTAACGAAGCTTTCACCCTGCGTTGGCAAGAGAGTAGAGACAGTAAGTCCTGTCTGCTTACAATATTTATTATGTGTCCCTTTACAGAAAAGCTTGCTGATCCGCTCCCTTCCCCCAATTTGGGTGATCCTATTTGTTATCTCTGGGAGCTTTTTTTGGTTCTGTTTTTCTCCTTCTTCATAGCATACTGTTTTACCTTTATGGATGTGACATCTTTTCTCATTCTGAGGATGTTATGTGAAGTGTTTTGGTAGTGTACTGCTTGCTGCACTGTCACTGTTTCCTCTGAGGTAATTTAGTCAGTTCGTTTTGGCCTATTTCATGTTGGAAGCTTTCCTCAAATGTTAGGTTTCTTGTGTGTTTATTCAGATTAATCAGTGATGCACTAAAAGCTGAGAGAAGGTCCCCTGTGGATGGGCCAGGTTTTGGCTGTGGCTTTTGTGGTTGCAAGATTAAACAGTGAGCTTGCCTTTTCACTGAGGACTCTCCAGATACATGAATATGGATATTTTTTCCCCCAAAGAACTTCTACCTCCTGTACTGGAGCTGGAGGCTACCAGTGTTCTGGGGACAAGCCAAGGGAGGGGTGCTGAGGCCCCTAAGTTTACTTTGTATAGTCTCATGTAATTCTCCTGTTTTCATTCCCAGGCCTCACTACTGATATACTTGGGTCTCGCTTCTCATGTTTGAATTTGCCAGAAATAAACTTCCTCTTCTCTGCTGGAAGAAAGGAGCAGTGTCTTAGTCAGCGCAGGCTAACTCTGTGACGTAGACCATAGACTGGGTGACTTACCCAACAGAAATTTATTTCTCACAGTTGTGAAAGCTGAAAGTCTGGGATCAAGGGGCCAGCAAGTTGGGTTCCTGGTGAGGTTTCTTTTCCTGGTTTGCAGATCGACACATTCTTGCTGTATACTCACATGGGGAAAGAGAAGTCCTCTCTCTCGTGTCTCTTCTGATAAGGGCACTAATCCCACTCAGGAAGGCTCTACTTTCATGACCTAATTACCTCCCAAGGGCCCCATCTCCAAATACCATTACGCTGGGGATTGGGGCTTCAACATCTGAGTTTGCAGGGGGGGCTGCAAAGAATCTATAGCAGATAGTTCATTGGATTCTTGGAGTAAAGATGGAGATCTGGCAGTCAATCACTCTCCATGAAGACTAAACCAGTCTCCATATTTTTAGTGAGCCCAACCTTCCGGAATCTCTCAAGACTTTGCTGCATCATGTAGATCCCGTTTCAGTAAGCACTTAGGTTGTAGCTTTCTTAACTTTACTCATCTTTCACGTATTCTGTGTTTTCCAAAAATTTGTAGAAATCGTTCATCCATTCTTAGCGCCTCTTCATCCTCATTTGTATTCATTTGTTATTACATGAGTTTTGAGGAGGAAGGGGCAATAAAAGTATGCGATCAATCCTCCATGTTTCAGATAGGACTTTTTCATGACAAATTTCAGGCATGGCAGGTGATGAAAGGGAGAGTGGGAAAGAGACTTGCAAAGCTGCCACAAACCAGGACTGTAACCCAAGGATAGACACAGAGGTAAAGGTCTTTCATTATAAAACTGAGCCGCTCTCCTTGTTGTAACTCTTGTCTTCCAGGCTACCTTTAACCAGCATCATTATAAATCTCTTACTATTTACATATTTCTCTATACCATCTTTTAAATCAGAAGAAACTTGAAAATACTATAATTACCTTTGGCTTCCTTGGCGTATAATTCAGTGTGTGTCCACTATTATTTCATTTACTCTTCTGTGGGTTGCAACTGAAGTAGCCCCCGGTTTGTCCATTTATTTCTGAACTTTTGATTATCACTTTTGTCAGGTTTCTCCCACATCCTCCTGTTAGTCTCGACCAACCTGTTCATTTCTGCATGCCAGCAGTCTCCCAAAGTGCTAGGAAAAAAAATATTTTTGAACACTTTTTTTGTGTTTATGTCTTGCTGTGGCTATTGAGGGAATATATTTGGTGGAAATAGAATGACTTTTCAGGCTATTGTGTTTATTTGAGCAAAATTTCCCTCGTGCTTCATATTTTGTATTTACTACTCCTTGCAAATGTAAACATTTTCAATATTTGTAAACATGTTTAATTTGCCTAAGCCCAATGTTTATTCGAAAGAATGAATTTAAGTTTTATAATGAAATAGAGATAATAGAATTTTATGCATATGTTTTTTTAAGAAACCAACTATACTCTGAACTGAAGTATAGATTTGTTTTCCCACTTTTTTTGGTATCAAAATTTTGGTTTCATTTATTATCACTTACATTTTAGAATGAATTTTCAAATTGAGAAATATATACTTTATGTTTTTGACTTAATAGTAAAAAATTAGAAAAACCTAAACTTGATATATGTGTGTATGGTGTGGGGGGGCTATGTGTATGTGTGCACGTGTGTGTGTACATGTGTGTGTTTTTACATCTCTAGCAAGTAGAGCTTTACAAGCAAATATAATATTTCAAATAAGCAACCATTTATTTACAATCCAAGTTTGTGTCCTCTGATAACCCAGTGTAGGCCTATATCCAAAAACTAGTAATAGTGTTCACATAGTTAAATAAATTATTTCTTTTATTCATTGGCTATATTTGAGACCAGACTTCCTCTCATAGGCAACAGCTTATATTGATTCTATATTTTTTCTCTTGATAGTATTTAGTTAAAATAATGAAATTATTTTTGATTTGGTGAATATGATTTCCAATCTTGGTGTTTTCCTTCTGAGATACTCTAGGTTTCTGCCTAGAGAAATCAAAACAAACATGTCATTAAGTGTTTAGGCCATTGGTCCTGATTCTTAAGCTTTGTAGGTTTCTTGTGGATACTACTAAAAGACTTGAGAGGTTTTACGTAATTTCGAGTGGCTTACAAGCTTTGCAAGTTAAACTTGGAAAATATTGTAGTAATACCAGATAATAGTGATATAAAGGCTTAGAGAATCACAGAATTGAAATGGATTTTGAGATTATTTTGTCTAACCTGTATTTTACATATCAGAAAACTGAAGCCCAGAGACATGAAGTAACTGGCTCTATTTATATATGACATGGGACAGGAAGTTTGAGTGGAACTTAAATCCTTTGATTCTAGTGTGTTTTTCATAACCATTCTGTCTTCTTTCAATCTAAACCAAAGTCTTGGTACCATGTCAAAAATAATAGTGGACGTTAATAGATAATTTTTTTCACTAGCCTCGTATAGATTTATCCAGACAACTAAGACTTAAAATCTGTTTTGTTACATAGTAATGAAACATATAAGTCTTCAACTAAACTATTTAAGTTTGTTTCCCTTCTATTATAAAAGCAATACATATTCATTATAAAACATAGGAAGCATGGTCTCATCATCCAAAGATAATCCCTATTAATATTTTGGCAACTATACAAATTTTTCATTAACTTGAATTTAATGCATCACATTCCTTGCAGTGGGCAAAAAATATATATTTTAAATTCCTTCTATTATTGGAAATTTTGTGTATAGAACAATGTTTATTGCTGTTGAGTTATTCAGGCTCACCTTCCCCTAAGTCCCTGGAACGTAAATTATTGGCTCCGAAAAGTAAAGAGATCACTAATATTCTAATACACGTAGTCTCTCTCCCGCAGGGCTAACATAATCTTTTAAATAGCAAGTTATTCCATGATAAGGGACAAAGTAATCAGAAAAGAATTATTGCCTCCTTGTCATGAGATTTGGTGAGGCTTCAGTGGAATGGCCCAAAGATCAACTCCAGAATGGTCTTACCCCCTTCCTAAAACACTACCACCAATTTTGTCGCGTTATTGTCTTCCTTGCATCCCTTGACTAGCTCGCTGTCGCCTCCAGTTAAACAGCGGACTCAACTTTATGGCACACAAGTTTCTTCTGATTTGATTCATTTTGTTGTTAGGTAAAGCCAGTCAGCCATCAAGAAGAATAAGAACCTGATTGGAGAGGCACCAAGTTCAGTGACCTGCACTTTGCTGTTCTCGATTTGTATCACCTCTCTTGTGTTTCTCTGTCCTGCCTCAAAGCTCTGGCTTGTTCGTGGGTTTTGCCCCTTATGGAGTTGGATTGCCATGATGTCTTCACTGCCTACATACCACCTTGTGATGCTTTCATCAACACTGCAAATCAGCTCATTCTTTCAATACTTTTCATTTTAAAATTCTAGAGAGGACAACTCTGATCCTTTTATGCTGTGCCACCTCATCTGGCATATCTGGCTAACGGGTTAGTTGTTCTTGGATAGGTGATCATCCTGAGTCTAATCAGATGTGATGAAGGGTTGAGGGTTATGGTGAAGTTGGCAGGGTCGTGTTGGAGAAGACTTGCCCGGTGCTTTAGCTGGGGCCAGTTGCTGTTATGAAGGACAGTGGATGCAACCTGATACAAAGATCCTTTACTGTCTGGTCCAAATCTACTCTTTTGTCATTGCTTCCATTCACTACCCAACATACAGCAACCTACAATCCAGTCACACCAAGGTATTAATCACTCTTTGAACAAGCTGTGTTCTGTCATGCCTTAAACCACTACTTATGCTGTTCTGTCTTGTAGGAAGAACCTTGCCCCATTTTCTAACTGGTAAAATCTTCTGTGAGATGTATCTCAAATGTTATATCCTCTATAAAACCTTCTCTATGGATTTTGGTGACTTATGCATAAGTAATTTTGGGTTATATGCTATATATATGACATTTAAATACATTGTATTGTAATTGTTTATATGCACATTTTTCCAACAAAATATTCTTTAAATTCTGGGTTGGTGGAATCTCATTCATCTCTAAATATCTGCTCTTAATAGATAATACATACTCAATATGTGTTTGTTGAAAGGAAAATATCAAGGTGATTCAAGGGGAAATACTTCTTTCATAATGAAGAGTCCTAGAAGGAATATCTGTAGTAGATTCACAAGTCTGTTACCCAAGATACGCTCAAGTTTAAGAGGAAAGTATGTACTAAGTATGCCACACACTCAAAATTTGGGTTAATACGAGCCAGAATGCTGGCTTATTTTTCACCATTTGCAGTCTGTATTTGACTAAAAAGTGTTGCAAATGGATTTTTATTGCTCTCTTATTCCCTTCCAACCTAAGAAATTCTACTCTGAGGGCACTTACATTTATGTCTGAGGGAAGTGACCTTGTAGTTACAGAAAATCAACTCCTTATCTGAGGTTGCTTATCAATATGTGCAGGGGCAATTGGGGGACAAATTTTTTATTTGTGGCTGTTTATTCCTTCTGTTTCTCACCCATAATATTATCTAGGTGGCTTTTTGGCTTAAGACAGCTTTCATTAAGGACCTTACTGGAATATCTGTAGCTTAGCAACAAAACAAAACTTTCCAAGAATGTCAAGAAGGTCGGCTTTAGAAGTCAGCTTGAAGAAGACCGATCTAAAAGACTGTTGATAATCTGGCCCTTGTATGTCTACTTTGTGCCAATTTCCACTCTAGATGCTGGAGGTAGAATTAAGAGAAAAGAAAAAACACATTTCTTCACTCATACTGTTCACAATTCAGAATGGCATGCAGATAATGTGTGTAGTGAGCGCTGTCATGAAAAAAGCAAAGCGCTCTACATGACTTCATAGAGATGGCACCCATCCAAACTCAACCTGAGAAGGCAAGGACTGAACTACGTCCCGGCAAAGAAAATCTACAGGGATAAAAGTGAATGATTAAAAGAAAATGAATGATTAATACATCTAGCCAGAGCAGCATCAAGAATACTTTCTTATTCATTTTATGAAGTCTCAGTTTATTCTCAGTAGAGATGATTAGACAAGTTATGAAACTTAACCTAACTTGTATTCAGCATGACCAGCGCCTGTTGGTGAACACCTGTGACATGTTGGTCAAAGAAGAACCAGGCGAGAATTGTTGGTCAGTATCTTCAAAACTCCACTTCAGGGCACCTTTGGTCATCTGCACCACCCTTTCATCTCAAACTTTCATTGAAACAGATGAGGTGCAATGGTGGCAGCTTGGACAAGATCCTTGTCCACAAATACTGTAACTTGACTGAGACAAATGTGGACTTGTTGTCAGAAATGATTGTGTCTGGCAGCTTGTATGCTGCAAAACACTGACATGGTGTCACATTGTCACTGCAGAGGCTTGAGGTTGAAGCAAAAGCACTTAAAGTCACTGTGAGAAGCAGTATTCTGAAGGGAAAAGTTTTATCTCATAATGCAAAATCAATATGGAATCCTCATCCAACGTTTTTTTGTTTTTTTCCCATGGGAAAATTAGATGCCTTAGGCAGTTTATGCCAAGCAGCCTGGCATGTGGCATGCACTGACTTTCTTTAGACTTTTCAATATCAGAATCAATTTCAGGCCATCAGATAGAGCTTCTAGCCAAGGCTTTCGAGCAGACAATTCCCAGATGTGCTGTGTGTGGTGAAGCCAAGATAATGTCTTCTGGAATAATAATGTATGTTCTCTACAAAATGCATTTCTCATGATAAGAAACAAACAAACAAAACTTATTCTGATGTTTGAGATTCACTTCAAAATTTTTAGTCAGTTTCTCTGACAGCCTTCTCCACATCCACTTTATGACAAAGGACAATCTGAGTTTGTTTTAATTTAATCATCTTATTTCATCAGCCAGAAAGTAAGAATTAAGGAAGGCTTCTCTTTTCTAATCTTCCAGTGGTAGTGGCACACGTATTTTGATATGTGTTGGGGATAGATAGTCCCAACTATTAGATATTGATGGTGTTCTCTGAACTGTAATTGATGGTAGGATGAGCTGAGAACTTCAATCATCGTGGAAATTCATCAGCTATATTAATCTCAGAGTTCCTAATATGAAATATTGAGAGCTCCAAGTTTGGCAGGAACATAATACAAGTTTCTATTTGCTTTAAGATAGAAAACCTCTCAAAATATGGATCTCAGGAAACACCTGAAGGGGTATCAATCCTTCCAATACAGCCCACAGCATACATTTTGTAAAGCGAGGAGAAAAATTATTCTTTATTTGTAGATTATGGATTGTCCACCTGAAATATCTAAGAAATTAGATTAAATTAAAAATTAGATATTAGACTTAAAAGTTATTGGGACTAGAAGGACAGTATGGTACTCAGGAAAATAAAAAAGTAAGTATACAAAAACAATTGCTTCCTATTTGTTTTCAAACTGATTATTGTTAGTAAAACAGAAAAAATCTTGCAAATTATGAGTCACCTCTGACTAAACATAAGCAATGTGCATGACCTATACCAAAAAAATAGAAATAAAAGCAGTAGTTATAACAACAAAAAGCTGCTAAGGGACAGAATGGAGAGAGATAATAGGTTTCTGGACTGAAAGACTCAACAGCCTGAGTTAATCTGTGTATAAATTCAATGCAACATGATCAAAATTTCAACAGGAATTTTTGTGTTTAATTCTGTGCTTTAATAATGTTTTTCATTTTTAAGCATTCTATTGTGTAAATTTCCAAAACATATACAAAAGTAGAGAGAATAATGTAATGAACTTTACTGTACCCATCACCCAGGTTCAGGGTCAGCAATTATTAGCACACAGCCAGTCTTCACTTATTTATACCCCGACTTATCGCTCCACCCTCATGGATTGTTTTGAAGCAAATCCCAGACATCATATAATTCACCTGTATGTAACTCTAAAAGATAAGGACCCTTAAAAAAAAGAAGTATTTCTATGATGCTATTATCTCACTTGTTAGCAAAAATTTCATGACTTCAAACCAATTACTAGTCAATATCAAATTCAATATGCATGCACACACACATACTCATATATACATGCATATGTGGTTGGAATTTTTGAATCAGGATTCAAACTAGATCCTCACTTTGCATTTCATTATATAAATCTAAAATTCCTTTGAACTGTACTCTTCCCTCCCTCTTTTTTCCCTCTGTCTATTTCCCCCTTACACGTTATTTGTTAAATAAACTGTTTTACTTGTCTTATAGAATCTCACATGCTGTATTTTGCTGAGTGCGTCTCCATGATATCATTCAAAATTTTCCTCTGACCCCTATTTCCAATAAGCTGTGTCTAGACATAGAAGTTTGATCAGATCCAGATTTGACATTTTGGCAAGAATATTTCATTCAAGATCTTGGGTGCCTCTCACTGTGTCACATTAGGAAGTCCATAATGTCTAATGTCTCTTTTTTGTGGTGTTAAGATTGATCCATAGGTTTATGTGTAATTAGCATGATTCATCCATTATAAAGTTCCCTATTAAGTTTTTACCATCTAATGGTTAGCTGTCACTGATGATTACATAGATGTATTTGTTCACTAGGTATTGCAAAATAGGTATTGTTCAATTCTCTCATTCCTTTTTCATTTATTAGCTTGTATTCTTTTGTAAAGAATAATCTTACTGCATCAATAATAACAGATCGATTCTCTAAAATTCTCTAGAGATGACTGTTGAGTTGTTGTTATACATCATTAAACCACGTTGATCTTATCATATTTGATATTTCCAATCCATTGTAGTTGTTGTTCTTTATGATAAATTTATCTCATCTTTGCCAATGAGTCCCTTCAATTTCGCCTCTGAGTTCTTTTGAAATGATCCCAGTAGTCATTGAAACATCCTCATTTTCTAGTAGGACAGGCAGTCCCAGGACCTTCTCTTATATTTTCTGCCCAGACCAGTAAATAGGCATATCTCTAAGGCATCTTGGGTCGTTTTGTGGGAAATGATATTCACAGTCCACAATCTGGACATTAGGGCGGCCCATTGCTACTCAATTGGTCACTGTTTCTAGGCCTTTCTGTAGAAAGATTTTAAAAGAGAGATACTTTAAATATCTGTATTGATAATTCCATACTTACCATATTTCCAAATCAAATTTTGGTCTATAGATTTTTGTTTGTAATTCTTTTATTTCATATGTCTATCTCTTTTCTCTTAAATTGAAAATCTTAGTTCCATATGACTGTGTTATATATATATATATATAACAATTTCAGAATAACTTTAGAATGACAACAGTAATAGTATTAACAATGTGGTTAATATCAACAATTTAAGGTTTCTTTGCAGTTCTTATTGTCCTGGGGATACACGCACCAGTTTAATAAATCAAATTATTGGTTTATACTACTTCAAATAATTTGTGTGTGGTTAAGCTACCAATTCATACACGTTTATATTCCCTTGTTTCATTTTGCTTTTGTTTTTTATGGATTACTTTTTTAGCTTGAATTAATTTTTTAATAATTATTGAAAACATCATTGTATTTCCAAAGTAAAAACCTCAAAGTAAAGCATATTTGAAAAACTCTAGTTTCTCTACCTTGTCCCTTTTTCCTGGATGTCACCATTTTTATTAGTTTTGGGTTTATCTTTCCTTTTTTTTAAAAAATCTATCTATCTATATCTATGTCTATCTATCTATTGTTATCCATCTTTTCTTTGATAAAAAGTAGCACACTACCTATGCTTAAACATCTGGTTTCTTTTCATTGAGAAAATAGATCCTAACAGTATTTTATAATATTCCTCATTCTTTTTACAAAAAGCAGACATTTTAGGCATGGGACCTGCTTAAGAATCAGGGTAGGCAATCTCATTCATTCATTCATTCATTCAACAAACTTTTACTAAGAATTCAATAATAGTAGCTGTCATGTTCTTGCGATACTAAGATTAATAAACCACAGCTTCTGTCATAATGGAGCTTAAGATCTAACATCAGAGAGAGACACTTAAACCAACACTTACTCCCTAATTGTAAGTGCTGATGGAAGTGAGCACAGAGTGCTGCTATAGGAGCCACAAGAGGGACGTCAAGACCCAAGAGCCCTTGAGCTGAGGCCTAAAGAATGGATAGCAGTTGGCCAGGTTAAAGGTGGAGACAGGAGGGCTCAGGCGGAGGGAGACGCACACATGAATTCTAATGAACTAGGAAATGACAGCACGGACCCTAGAGAGATGAGCTTAGATAAACAGGTAGGGAGGCTCTTGACCAGTGAAGTGCTTGTAATCTGGGCCGTGGAGTCTGGATGTGGCCTTGAAAATTCTCAGTAGCCTAGAAAGGAAAAGAATTTACCATGGAACTATTGAGACAGGAGTTGTATTTTAGAAAGACCACTCTTCATTCAGTTATTTACCAACATTATTTAAGAAATACTTTATAATCCATGTTACTGTCAATCATGGTCTTACATATCAGAACGTTGTCTCTTGGTATGCTATAAAATTCATATGGGAAGAATCAACATTTAATAAAATATCATTATTAAAGTAAACCAACCAATCAACCAACTAACCTTCCTACCAACAAACCTGTGGTCCGATTACCTACCATCTGGCCAACTCCCCCCAAACTTGTTTAGAAGACAAGGATAGAAATTTCAAAGAAACAAAAATATGAATCGTGTTTCATAAGGCCCTTTAACCTACATAACAATCATAGCCATTTAGAACTGGAAGGCAGGATACGTTCAGTTGAAAGCACCTGAAAATCATGGCACTCTTATGGAACAACACACAATATTTACATTAGAATTTTAAAACAAGTATCTGATCTTGTCCTAAGCTTGTTCCTACTGTATGCTATCTTTTATGACAGTGCTGAGGCAGGCATTTTTCTAGTACTTTGTATGTATTGTCTCTGTTAATCCTCATGACTTCCTTATAAGGAAGTATTTGCACTATCCTCATTCTATAAATGAGAAAACTGAGGGATAGAGAAATTAAATGACTTTACCAGGGTTTATAGATAGTAATAGGCAGGATTGGATTCACACCCAGCCACTCTGACTCCAGAGTGGATGCTGTTAATGACTATATCATACTGCTTTCCTCTTCTGGAATATAGAAAAAGAAATAAGCAGGAAGGAGATAACACAGTTGAAGAAATATATGAAGAAATCTTTTATATTAAGAAATTTTTAGTCATTAACATTTTCCCCACTTAATGAACAAATCTCATTTGATTTTTGTGATAGTACATCTTGATCTACTTCACAAAGAATCTGAATATTCTTTAAGGATGAAATTGAAGCTTCATTGATATCTAATGCTTGACGGATGAGGTACCTGAAGTCTTGCAAAAGTGGCGACACAATTGTTTGGTGAAAAGTAAAGGCTGCAACTCATGCCTCCTGTCTCAGACAGTAAAGTTTGAGAATTAGAGCAGAGCTTGAGGACCTCAGAGACCCAAAATAACCAGTGGTCACTCTGAAGGGATCATATTTAATTCTAGATACTTCTAAGCCTCAAAGAAGTGAAAGACGAATTGAAGCTGAATCCACTTCTGACAGTGCGTTACCATGATACTTCCAAACAAGTCATTTTCACTTATTTTTTTCTTTACAGCTTTCACAGATGGCACAATTATATAGAAAGAAGGCTGATCAATGAACTGCTTCCAATTTTATCGTGAATTTCTTTATTTTTCAGTAGTTACCCAAAGCTCTTATCATTTTTTCTAATTTTCTTGCAAATGAAAAGCCTACTGTGCATACATAAAGTACAGTATTTGCAAAGACCTGCTTCAAGGGGAAGAAGATTTTTTTATTTGATGCCATAGTTAATTGGCTTCAATTATATATGAAAAGCAGGAACTACTGAATCCTATGTCTTTCCTTTCTTTGTTGAGATTATTGTGCTTTTAAAAAAATCTGCACAAATGTCTAACATGGAATCGAAGTGATAAACATCATGAGAAAAATAATAGTGAATGTCAATTAAAATACAAATCCACACTGGGGCTGGCCCCGTGGCCGAGTGGTTAGGTTTGCGTGCTCCGTGCAGGCGGCCCAGTGTTTCGTTGGTTCGAATCCTGGGTGCAGACATGGCACTGCTTGTTAAACCACGCTGAGGCAGCGTCCCACATGCCACAACTAGAAGGACCCATAATGAAGAATATACAACTATGTACTGGGGGGCTTTGGGGAGAAAAAAGAAAAAACAAAATCTTTAAAAAAAAATATGAATCCACACAAATATGGAAACAAAAATAACTAGTTTTTTAGTTACTGTACAAATAGGCTTCTACATTTTAGTGCTTTATTTTTATTATCTATTTATTTCTTAACTTTCTTGTTAGAAAAATCCTTTGTTTACACTGTATTAAGTTGTCTTTACGTTCTTTCTTGCGTCTTTTTGATGACTTTTTTTTTATCTAGTCTGTAAAGAAACAAGTTTAACTCAAATTAGATGTTGTGTAATATTTATCCATATTTGAGGGGAAGAGTGAAGGTAAGGAAACTTGTAAAATAGAATAACCACTCATGAAAGAACATATGAGAAAGAATAACTTAAAGAAACAAAGAAAATCAGAGTTCTGGATAATCTTGATAATTTAGAGCGATAAAGTGTATGGAGTATGGTTTCTTATATCCATCAGTCTTGATTTCTTTTCAAACTCCTTTACTTATAATACTTTCTCAAATTATTAATGATCTCTGAAACTCAGCTTCCTCATTTCTAAAAATTAACACATAAATTACTTCTCAGATTGTTTTGAGAACATGTGACAGGAGCTAGTAAATTCATGGATAAAGTAAGTACCTAATTAATATTTTTGTTTTATTTGTATATATTTTTTTCTAGAAATGATTTAAGGTAACATTCAATAACTTTTTTCTTTGTGTTATAATTTATTTTGCAAAAATGCTGTGTAGATAATGGCACTTGTATATAAAATTTAAAAAAATATATACATATATTGAACACCTATTGCTTTTCCAACAGTATTAGATGGAAAGAATATAAGGGTGAGTAAGATACTGTCCTTATAGCAAGGAACTTGCCAAATTTTTCTATCTGCCTTGGATTTAGTTTTGATCGGCTATGAGCCTTTAGGCAATGCCTGTGGAAAATCAGAAGAACTTAGTATGTAGTCTTACAGCAAAATAATTGGAGTATCTCATTCAATACTGAAATGATCCTTCTTGCAATAATTTCTGGTATATTAGATTTCCCCTATTTTTCTTTTCATTGTTTCCTTGGATGGAGTAAACTTAATTCTCTAATCTCGTACCGGAAGTCTTGCTTTCCTTAGCCTATGTCATCATCACACGCTTATCAGCAGCTAGTTAATACCAATCACTGGGGCTATCTTGGAGTTACAAGTATAAATTCCTGTCAGGCAGATTATGATTTTTATTTCTCCATAGTGCTTGTTTATAATTCTGTTCAACTGGTCTTCTGTTTTGAAAGTTTGTTGCCTACAATTTGCTCTTGGCCCTCTCCTCTAGAAAGTTTGCACATTAATCCATGCTTTATAGTGATTTCATTAAATTCTTTTTATTGATGATCTCTTGATTGTTAGGGTGGTCATCTATAATTACTTGGCACATTCTAAAAGAACCCAGAGGGTCCAAATTAGCCCTTCCTGTTAAAATACACCTTCTCATTGGGAATCACTTGTTAGTTTATTTAATTAATCTTGTATACGAACATGCAATCAGTGCAAGCAATGAAAAGCTACAGGTATTGGTTACTTTCTGCATTTCAAATTGTTTTCTGATGTCTTTTCAAATCTTCCTACACAGCTTTGTAAAGCTTTCCTGCAATAGAAAACTGCATGCAA
Source organism: Equus przewalskii (assembly GCF_037783145.1). Taxonomy (NCBI): domain Eukaryota; kingdom Metazoa; phylum Chordata; class Mammalia; order Perissodactyla; family Equidae; genus Equus; species Equus przewalskii. The sequence continues at coordinate 55,662,609 of NC_091831.1, read as the reverse complement.
GCACCCAAGGGTCAAGTCTTTCCTAACCTAAGCTTAATGCCTTTGCTGTGTGAGCTAAGATCATTTCTAAAACGCCCAGAAGAACACATTCATCTGTTACCATGTATAGTAACATCTCAAAGAGACAACTAAACATGACAGTTGAGGGGATTTGCAATTGAAAGAGAAAATACATGAGCAGAGTTGAGAGCCATATAATTATCCTCATTCACACTATGACCAGCTTTAAAGTGATTGATTCAAAATGGTTACCCGTGTACTCTTAGTCACCTCCTTTCTTGACTGCGTGTTAATTCTGATTTTTGCATTTGTCTATAGAATATACTTGTTCTTCCTCTTGAAAGGGAATTGTGGTGTATTTTCAGTAGTGTTTAAATCAGTTAATCATATTTCCCAATTATCCCATAACGTTAGTTATTCGAATTTCAAGTTGCAATCTTCTTAGAGAAAGCTTCATATCTTCATTATACATACAGTCATGGGTAGCTAATTAGCATCCTGAATGCTGCAGTTTAACCCTGCATGCCCTATGTCTGGCTTCAAAAATTTGTTGGGTTTTCTCATTTTAAGATGTTTAGAAGGAAAAATATCATTGTTGAATTCTACTTCTTAGTTTTTTTCAAATAAGAAGCCCTCTTTGAAAGTGTCCAGACACAATATAAACACATTACAGCTCTTATCTATTGGTTTATAAATGAAAGCACCCTTGAATGTTTTCCAGAAAAGTAATGCAATTTACAATATAGTTAATGAAAATTAAGCTATATTGGTTTTCCTGGGGGAAAATTGCACTACATAATTAATTTTAAAAATCACTGTTTATTTCTTTAGTTTATCAGGAAACAAGAAAAAGATTCAAAATAATGAAGCTAAGAGAACACATTGCATTTTGATGTTGTCCCTAATTAAAACATCAGTGTTTTGGAAGGAATTCCATCTTGTTTCACTTGCCATTTTAGTCAGCATTGCACTTAAGGCTTTTCTCCTCCTTTCCTTAAATAGGGGTTCTTATATTTCACATGAAAGATACAGGGCCAGCCCTGATCACCTAGTGGTTAAAGCTGGCACACTCCACTTTGGTGGCCCAGGTTCTATTTCCAGACACAGAACCACATCACTCATCTGTCAGTAGGCATGCTGTGGGGGTGGCTCACATAGAAGATCCAGAAGAATTTACAATTAGAATATACAACTATGTACTTGGGCTTTGGGGAGGAAAAAAAAAGAGAGAGAGGAAAATTGGCAACAGATGTTACCTCAGGGTGAATCTTTCCAAGCAAAAGAAAAAAAGAGCTTTATAAAATGAATCAATCAATAAATAAGAAATGTAAAGGAACTGCAATTATTTCTGTTATAAAAATGTGTCTTACAATTTTATCAATTTTAACATTTTGGTTTTGATATTTTTATTTAGTGATTATTATTATTATACAATGTACAAAACCATACATCAGTATAAATCAGAGGGAAAATGACGTGCACAAGGTTACATGTTTGGCAATGGCAGAACTGGGACTAAAACTCTAGCCTCTGGATATCCAGTCTAGTGCATTTTCCCTTATCTGGACTTTCAGTGTCTTGTGATTCCTTGATTTGTAAAATCTCAGGAAATAGGAATATGAGATTTCTAGTTCAGGGGTTGTAACAAAATGCAAACTTCTTCATATAATCCACTGGTGACTTATCCTGAGTCTTATTTACATCCAATCATACTATATATTTTGTAGCACTCTGTGGTTTTAAAAATTTCTGTCAGCATCCCCTCCTCCCTCCTGTCCAATTCCTCCCACTTCTTTCTTGCCAAACTCATTTGAGCCTCAAGTGGTCTTACAAACCCTTCTGTGAGCCTGCAGTAATATTAATAGACTAGATAGGCAGATTCTTAGCATCTCATTGAATAGATGAGTAAACCAGAGTTCAGGAAAGGGTAAAGAATGTTCTAAAATTGCATAATTAGTAAATGGAAAAACCAGGGCTTAAATCTGGATATTTGACTCCTAATGGCTTATTTCATCACTAATTATAATTCACTTATTAAAGTACACAGAATGGGACCTTTCTCTGAAACCCATGCAGAAATAAATCAAAGAAGAAAATTATGGAAAACGTACAGAAGTGCTTGTATGACATCTACAATGGAAAAGGTTACACTTTTTTAGGAGATATCATATTAACTGATCTCTCACGCTGAAGACAAAGTTTGAAGTTTTTCAGGATACGATTGAAAGTGATGAATGATACCATCAAAATACCCTTCAAAATTCTTTCCTAGATGTTTGTACAAAGGTTTGACTTCCTTGGAATGAGACCTGCCATAGTGAGAGTTGCTCTTCTTAGAATCATCAGATCCAGTTATTGTGAACTTAAACTGACTTAGACTGACTTCTGAAGAAAAACCTAAACTTGCATTTCTTTCCTTTTCTCTCTCCCCTTTCGGTGTCTCCTAAACTGTATGTTTAACTTAATGTGGAAAAATAAAGTAAAATGTATCTGTTCCTGTGGTGATAAATTAGATGGGCTAACACTTTAGAATGCACAACCAATGAAATAAAAGCAGAAAGAGAAATACTGATTCCGTTGAGATAAGCAGATTATTATAACTGTTCCTGTCATATCTTAAGATATAGACTGGAGACATGATGATTCTTCCACTCATAAGTCCATGGAGGAAGTATGGGAGGGGAAGGGGTTGGGTTTTAATGCAAATCTTAGGTTGGAGAAGGTCTTGGGGATTGGCCAGAGATCTCTTCCAGAACTGAATTGAGTGGGCCTTGCAAATGGCTCTTTTCCTTTCCCTGCTCTTTCGCCTTCTGCTCTGAATTTCACACTTTCACTCCTTCACAAAGACTTCACTCCTTCAATGGTGGCATCTTTTCTGCACTGTCATCCTCTCCCTCCCTATGGAATTATTTTCATTAGTATACCAAAATTCTTCATAATCTCTCATCTTCCTTGAACTACGATCCTTCATCTCTGTTCTCCTCTACGTAATAACTTTTTTGATATTTAGTCTAACTGTGTCAATTCAATTCTTTTTATACCATTCACTTGTCAAACTACTTCCAATCTGTCTTTTTACCACTGCACCGTTGAAATTGTTCGTATCAAAGATCTCCAAGTGACCAAATCTAATGGCCACTGCTTTGCCCATCTTACCCCATTTCTCAGCAGTGTTTGGTACAATTGCCTACTTTCTCCATTTTGACTCATTCTCCTCTCTTGCCTTCCTAGATATCATGCACATTTTTTAGTGTCTTGTCTCCTCTTCTTTCCTATTCTTTTTCTCTAACTTCCCTTTAAATCTTTGAATTCCTCAGAGCTCTTCTCTTCTCTTCTCTTCCTTTCTTTGCTCTTCACTTCCTACACTCTCTCTTACGCTTATCTACTTAAGTGATATCATTCAATTCCACTGTTTAAAGCTACCTGTAGGACGATGATTCTCAAACTTACATCTCCTGCCTAACCTTCAACTCTGAGCTCCAGATTCATTCATATGTCTATCTACTCTGCATCTCTGCTTAGATGTCTCAAGGCCATTTTAAATTGACTATGTCCAACATGGAAATTTTCATTTCCAAATCAACACTCAAAACTGTGGTATCCCAAATCTTCTCCATCATGTGCTCAATTTGCACAAGCCCTGATTGCAAAATCCATCGTTGATTTCTTCCTCTCATTCACTCACCCCCATTTCATATTCATCACAAAGTCTGATAGTTCTACCTCTAAAGTTCATCTAAATCTTCTTATTTCTTATTCTTGCTAGCATCTACTACTCCACATATACAGTCCACTTAAGAACAACAGTAACCTTTTTTTTAATCTACTACTCCACATATACAGTCCACTTAGGAACAACAGTAACCTTTTTTTTAATAAAATATTTTATTTTTTTGAGAAATTTTAGGTTCACAGCAAAATTGAGTGGAACGTACAGAGATTTTCCATATACTCCCTCCTCCCATATGTGCATAGCCTCCCCCATTTTCAATATCTCCCACCAGAGTAGTACATTTGTTACAATCATTGATGAACTGACATTGATATATAATTATCACCCAGAACCCATACCTTATATTAAGGTTCACTCTTGGTGTTGTACATTCTATGGGTTTGGGCAAATGCATGATGACATGTATCCACCATTATAGCATCATACAGAGTAGTTTCACTGTCCTAAAGATCCTCTGGGTTCTGCCTATTCATTCTTCCTTCCCCTCTAGCCCCTAGCAACCACTCAATCTTTTTACTGTCTCCATAATTAGTCTTTTCCAGAATGTCATATAGTTGGAATCATATATTATATAGCCTTTTCAGATTGACCTCTTTCACTTAGTAATATACAGTTAAGATTCCTCCATGTCTGTCCATGGCTTGATAGCTCATTTCTTTTGAACACTCAAAAATATTCCATTGTCTGGATGTACCACAGTTTATGCATTTACCTACTGAAGAACAACTCAGTGGTTTCCAAGTTTTGGAAATTATGAACAAAGCTGCTACAAAATCCACGTGCAGCTTTTAGTGTGGACATAAGTTCTTAACGCCTTTGGATAAGGAGCACAATTGCTGGATCGTATGGAAAGAGTATATTTCGTTTCGTAGGAAACTGCCAAACTGTTTTCCAAAGAGGCTGCACCATTTTGCATTCCCTCCACCAATGAATGAGCATTCTTCTTGCTCCACATCTTCTGTAGCATTTGGTGTTGTCAGTATTCTGAATTTTGGCCATTCTAATAAGTGTGTAGTCGTATCTCATTGTTGTGTTTTTTTTGGTTTTGTTTTTTTTAAGATTTTATTTTTTCCTTTTTCTCCCCAAAGCCCTCCAGTACATAGTTGTATATTTTCAGGTGTAGGTCCTTCTAGTTGTGGCATGTGGGATGCTGCCTCAGCGTGGCTTGATAAGCAGTGCCATGTCCGCACCCAGGATCTGAACTGGAGAAACTCTGGGCCTCCATAGCAGAGCGCACGAACTTAACCACTCAGCCACGGGGAAGGCCCCTCATTGTTGTTGTGTTTTTTTTTTTTTTTTTTTTGAGGAAGATCAGCCCTGAGCTAACTGCTGTCAATCCTCCTCTTTTTGCCGAAGAAGGCTGGCCCTGAGCTAACATCCATGCCCATCTTCCTCTACTTTATCGGTGGGATGCCTACCACAGCATGGCTTGCCAAGCAGCGCCATGTCTGCACCCGGGATCTGAACTGGTGAACCCCGGGCTGCCCAAGTGGACCATGCGCACTTAACTGCTGTGCCACCGGCCAGCCCCTCTCTGTTGTTTTAATTTACGTTTCTCTGATGACATATGGTGTGGTGCATCTTTTCCACAGTAATCTTTTAACAAAGTCATTTCCCTTCTTAAAACTCATCACTGACTCCCCAGTGCTTTTGAAAGACACATTCTACCATAGCCTGAATGGCCTGCATGGTCTGCCACATGTATAGCTGGTTCATCTTATATTAGGTATACATTGGTGTAACAAATTATCACAAACTACGCACACTTAAAAACACTGCTTAAAACAACACATATTTATTATCTTAGGGTTCTGCGGGTCAGAATTCTAACGTGGGTCTCCCTGGGCTAAGATCAAGTGTCCACATGGCTGTGCTCCTTTGGAAGTTCCAGGAAAATATCTGTTTTCTTGATTTTTAAGGTGTTGGCACAATTCAGTTCCACATGGTTGTCAGACTGGTGTCTATTTCCTTGCTGATTGTCAGCCCGGGGCCACCTTTAGCTTCTTGAGACCTCTGTCTAGTCCTTGCACGTGGGCCCTTATGTCTCAGAACCAGCAACAAGACATCTTATCCTTTTCAGGCTGCCGTCTCTCTGACTTCCTTCCACAGTCACATCTCTCTTTGGCTGCAGCCTGGGAGGTTCTTTACTTTTAAGGATTGAAGTGATCAAATTGGGCCCACCAGAATAATCCAGGATAATTTCTCCATCTCAAGATCTGTACCCTTAATGACATCTGCAAAATCCCTTGTGCCGTGGATTCATAGATTCCAGAGGACGTAAGAATCCTTGGAAAGCCATTAATTCTGCCTACCACACACATCTCGCATTACTTTGATTACCACCCTCCAGCCACAGTGGCTTCTTTCTCTTCTTGAACCTGTTAAGTACTTACCTACCTCAGAAACTTTGAGTTTCCTGGGCCTTGCTCCCAGGATTTCTTCCTCTGACTCTTTGCGCAGCAGGAGACTTAGTCAAGTTTGGTTCTGAAATTAAGTTTGACTGAACCCATAGGTAGGGATTCAATGAATTGAAGTTATGAGAATTAGGGGATGAAAGAAGCTGTAAACAAGAGATTGAATCTGACAAGTATGATAGTAATAAATTTTCTCAAGTGTATATGTTTGGGCTGTGGGTCCTTGGGTCCCGGAACATTGGTCCCTGATATATTGGAGGGAGACAGGTTTGGGGTACATTCAAGGCATTTTTTTGTACTTGGCATTCACTTTTTTGTTGGGGGTAAGAGAGAGAATTACACAAGAGTTTAGCAAAAGTAAGCATGAAACTGCATTTGCATTGCTATCCTCTAATACTAGAACTTGTGGTTTAGCACAAGCAGTTAGTAGCCTACTAATTTTGAAACAGAATCATGCAAAGAAAGAGGGCATTGCTACTGAGAAAGGATGAGAGCACCAGTCATTTTTCAGACAGAAGTTTATTTTAAATTCTATTTTTTTGACTTCGTAAGGTTTTCTTTCTTACTTAATGTTGAGTTCTTAAGTGCCATTCTTGATCTGTTTGCGTGGGGAGTGAGTGTGCAAATATATATTGCATAAGTGTTAACTAGCAAGCCAGTAGAGCGTGCAGAATAGAGCCAGTGGTGCGACAGCTCTCCCAGTCTGGTGAAACTCCACAGATATTCATCACCTGGTATTTAGAGATGCAGCACAGCCCTTAGAAATGTCATTGCTATTTGAGACTCATCTTTAGTTTGGGACTGGTGAATCAATTCATCAATCAAAGTATGTGTTTTAAAATAGTACAATTTTTTTTAAAGACAAACAGATTTGCCTCAGGATTTGAAGTTTGATGGACTGAAGAAGAAAAGCTATTCCTTGTTTATATTCTGGGAAAGGAAATCCTTGCATTTAATTCCATTGCTTCACGTCGGCTAAGGAAAATGTATCTTGGAATATGGTCTGACATAATAACAATGGAATGGGGCAGTCTAAAATGGGGTAAGATCTGGAATTAAGAGAATGGGATTCAGGTGTAGAAGGGGTGTTAGGACAAATCCTAGCCTTTCTGGAAAATCTAGGTACTGAGAGTTTGTACTTTTGAAGGCTGTTGATTAGCTGAGGATGTTGGCAGAAGAAAACTGAATTGGGTGGTCCTGAGGGTAGGATTCAACATGTTGAGGGAGAATCCATGAGCAGGTAATGATGAAGAACAGAAAATGTAGGCAGAGTGGGGCAGTACTTTGCTTCTGAGGGTCTAAAACACAGAATTCAAGTATCAGGAGTGTGATCAAGATGGAGACTGAGCTTGGGAACAGGGCCAAGATACACGACAGTAAAATCAATCATCGAGTTGATTTGATGCTCAGTCACAGAACATTGAGACAGAGCTTCTTCAGTCACTCCTTTCTGAGGTCACAGCAGGATTTATCAAAGTGAGATTATGAACTTACAAGTGGAGGCCAAGGATCCAGCCACAGGGAGATGATAAAACTATTCCAGAACATCCTACAAATCTCATGGCACTCTTTTTTTTTTCTTCTTTTTTTGATGAATAAGATTGTCCATGAGCTAACATCTGTTGCCAGTCTTCCTCTTTTTGCTTGAGGAAGATTGTTGCTGAGCTAACATCTGTGCCAGCCTTCCTCTATTTTGTATGTGGGATGCCACCACAGCACAGCTTGATGAGTGGTGTGTAGGTTTGCACCCAGGATCTGGACCCATGAACCCCGGGCCACCAAGGCAGATTGCATGAACTTAACCACTGTGCCACTGGGCCTGCTCCCCTTCTTATTTTTCTCATTTATATCCTCCTCTCCTCCCTAATGTTATTTTTTAAAGCATTTCTGTCTCTTTCCTTTTACTTCTTTGGTTCATAGCAAAAGGATTAGAGGCTATGAGGAAATTGGGACAGTAAAGAAAATAAAAAAGGGAAACTTCTTTTTGTTTTTAACCTTTGGGACGTCTTCCCATACACATTTCTATACATTTTTGAAAGAGGTTATGTTACAAATGATCATTAAGTGAAGAAAGTCCTATTATCCAATTGGGCAAACAGAGAATGGATTATAAATCACTGATGTGATCAATTCATTTTCTTAAGGAGACACAAGGTATCTGCCCTTTATAGCATCAACTGCAATGCCAGAGGTGCATTACAAGGACTCTCCCCAAATTATTTCCTCTTGTCTTTTCTATTATCCTTTGTTTGGCAGGAGTTTATTTTTCTTCTTCCTTGTGGTTTTAAAATTTGTACTGAATGCACAAGAGGGCTAAAATACAACCTTTTCTTGGCGTAGAGACTTGCTACCCAGCTGGCATTTTTATTATAAGAACAGTTACCTGGGGAGGTGATTTACTAGCAAGAACAAAATCACTATATCCTGTTATCTCCCCAACGTTTCCCCTAACAGACCCATTAGAAGGCAGTATATGGAATTCAGAGGGGGCTTGAGTCTAGATTCTGGGCATTCCCCAACTGAAAGCCTGAACAAAGAAAACTGAAAAACTGAACCTCAAGCATCTGTATCTCTTTGTAGTAGATACAGTTGCTTATTAAGATATAAATAACATTTTGCCTTAAGGTAAATAGGTAAAGGGATATTACATGTAATTCTTAGCCTCAGGTCAATGCAGTCCACATTAATGGCATCATATTCTTATGACCTATCTTATTGAACTATGTAAAATAGCAAAAGGACTTTAAAAGTCCTGCCGTTTCAACCTTTGAATATTATATATCCAAAAACGACTGTCTATTTCTGAATCTACATCTATTTCAGAAACACAAGCTTTGCTGCAAATGATTTTGACTTTCCTGCCTTATATTTCTGCACGTTGAGGGGTGTCTTTTGATCCTCTGTGATACAGTAGTTGTATCTTGCCAGTGAGTAAATTGCTTGACTTTGGATGACGCCATTATTGCTCCAGGTGCTTGGGTGCCTTTTAGTATGTCATATGGAGCGCTGTCAAACTCTAATAACCTGGGAAAATGAAGTCACCCTCAAACAAGTATTTCTCTCTTTCCTCCAAAAAAGAGTTATTGTAAATAGTTTATGACCCTCCTTTCCCTTTCTTTACCCCAACCCCTTCCTATGTCCTTATGCAGTGCCTTCCTCGCATCTCTGGGTACTCAGAATTGTTGACTCTTATGCATCGTTGAGCCCCGTAATCTGGGCCTTTTATTATTTGCCTCCCTCAGTTTTTTCCTCTGTGTTAGTCATTTATTGCTGTATAACAGATGGCTCCAAAACCTAGCGGCTTAAAATAACATACATTATTATCTCACAGTTTCTGAGGGTCGGGAGTTTGGGAGTGGCTTAGCTGGGTGTTTCTGGCTCCGGATCTCTCATAAGGTTGCACTCAAGCTATTGATAGGGGTTGCAGTCATGTGAAGGCTTGACTGGGGCCGGAAGATCTGCTCCTAGGATGCTTCCCTCATATGGCTGCTGGCAGGAGGCCTTTTGATAGGGCAGCTGGCTTTTCCCAGAGTGAGTGATACCCTTTATCGCTGTCTTGGAAGTCATACACTGTCACTTCCTCCATATTCTATTCTTTGGAAGCAAGTCACTAAGTCCAGCTCACCTTCAAAGGAAGGAAAATTAAGCCCCATCTCTTAAAGGGAGGAATATCAAAGAATTGGTGGACGTGTTCTGTAACCACCACAGCCCACACACCCCACCCTTGCCTTCAATCCACCTGTCTCATGTCCCATGACTTCAGTTGATGATGGAGCTCCCAACTAAATTGATAACTGAGAGTAGTTGTGTTAAAATAGTTAGCTCCTTTCGGCGACATAGTATAAAGATTAGAAAAGAACATACAGCCAGTTCATATTATGGCTCTGCCATTTAATAATTATAAGACTTTAGGAAAGTTGTTTAAGCTTTGTAAACCTCACTTTCATCAATTGTTAGATAGGCATTTTGGTACCTACCTTGCAGAATGTAATGCAGAGTTGAAGTCATACATGTAAAGCAACCAAGACAGAATTTTACATGTTACAGGTTCACAATAATTAGTAGCTATAATAAATATAACACTGGTTATTATTACTGGAGGCATTGCATTGTATTTGGGAACTTTTGTTGACCTTGGCATAAAAAGAAATTTCTAAGTGGTGGGATGGGTGTGAAGCAACGTTTATCAGAGCTCTCCTTGTCCCAAAGGCTCACCTCCGTCCCCCATCAGCCAGTCAGTCCCTCAGGGATCCTGCCCCGAGGCGTCAGTGGATCTTAGTGAAAATGTTTTCAGTATAGTGTTCTGGCGCTGCCGCCCTGCTCTACCGCCTCTGAGCTATGTGACGTTAGGCAAACTTTGCAACTTTTTTAAGTTGTCTTTCCTCGTATAGGAATTTAGGGACGCTTATGTCTTTCTTGCAGCACAGTGAGTTGTAACAGAAACAGCAGTGCAGCTGATACCTCATTCTTCTAAGTCAGTGGTTCTCGAACACGACCGTGCATTGGAATCCCCAGGAGCACTTGAAGAAATCCTGATGCCTGGGCCCATCCCAGAGATTCTGATTTAACTGGTCTAGAGGTCAGGTGGTACCTATACACCTGAGGTTTTTAGAAGCTCTCCAGGTGTTTCTAACATGTGAAGAACCCTGGTTTAGACTGAAAATTGTCTCTTACAACAAGTATTAGACCAAATGGTCTAAATCTATTAAACCAAAGTTAAAATAGTCTAAAAACACTTATTTAAATCTTATCTTTCCATGCTTTCGATCTTTCGTTTGTGTTTTTCCTCTTGATAAGTTTTTATTTTTCTCAATATACATTTGACCCATTTGTTCTGTAGTTCCTAAATTTATTATTCTTGCTTTGCCCAGACCCCAAGCCCCTTGTGCTGAGGCCGTATATCCTACTTTTTAAAACAATAAGAAAGGAATAAGCAAGTATAAGTTTACGGTGTTGCTTTTAGATAGATTATTCTTCCAGCAGGAGAGATGGCACCATGTTGCTTGGGTGGAAACATGTAGGCATCCTGCATGCTCTGTAAGAACCATCAATGTGCAGTGCCATTGGCATACTGGACTGTGTATTGGCAATGGTGCACGTAACAGATGGGGCTGAGTGTAGGCAGTCAAGCGTTCAACTCTGTCTCTGAATTGACTGATGGTTTTGATGGCAGAAATTCAAGCTCAAAGCACTGGGATGCCAGTCTTTGTGTTGTATTGAATGTCTGCAATTAAAGCTATGGGACCACTCCCTTTCTGCTCTAACTCAAACTTAATTAATTTTGAATTAAAACAAATAGTTTCCGTGACCACATGAGGTACATTTTGGGTTTGGCTGATCAGGATTAGTGTAATGACGTCTCCACCCCTTGATTATTCCCCACAAAAGACCCCTAAGAAGCCAATTTAAAATGCCATCCAAAGTGGCATGTTGCTGCTAAATATTTTGATATGTATAGGGCATTTTCATATCCGTGTCCTATGTAGAGAATCTGTAGGTGTCTTCTTAGAAAATGCCAGTGACCTAATGTAGCATAGAATCAGCATGGGCATTTGGCACTCATCCACAACTCTGAGAAGGTCATTTGCCAGGGCTTTCAGAACTATTTCAGGCTAAGACTTCGTCTAAAATAAAGATGCAGTCCAAAACGTAGTTTTCAGGTGAAAGTTTTTAATCATACCTTGTCTGGTCATTGCTCCCATAATTAGCTCAGTTGGTTAAAGTTCAGTCCTAACATATCCAAGATCGTGGATTTTGTTTCCACGTGGGTCGTTTAGCTTTATTCTATTGCATTATCACAGATTGTTCTTTTAATCCTGCCAGGGGCCTTGCAAGTGACTTCTCTCTGGCAAAAAAGTATATATAATCATTTGTAGATGTTGTACACCATACACTCTGCATTCCCCCCATTGGAAGACCATGCGATTCAGATTACTTGGCTGCATGGGTGGACACCAGCACGTGATCTTGAGTCATGTAGGAATCGAGTATAAATGCTCTCGTGTCATTTTCATCCTGTTTGCTTCCTTTTAGGGACTCCAAGAATAAAAATATCCATGCATATGGTAATTGGGTAATTACAACGCTTGAGATAACCTGCCAGTAGGTCACCCAGAATGCTGCCTGATAATGTCTGACGTGGCTGACATAGGGCTGTGAACTGAGTGGCGGGGTGAAACTCTACTTGCTTAATGCAACACCTCCCCGTACTGACACATGCTGAGGAGTATCTTGCAGCCTTCCCCTCCTATTCCACCTCCAATCTGCTATTACATAGTCAGGAGATAAAAAGAACTTTCCTAAGAGTGGCAACGCTGTGACTGCAGAGCCATATGTGGTTCTCCAGAGCTTCCAGTTTAGCTTTTTAGGAAAACAGCTATTGTGCTGCTGTTGCTGTTATTAAAAGGAGTTCTATGCCTTGTCGATTACTTAATATAATGCTATGATTTTTAAAAACTCATAGTTAAACTATGAAATAGCAATGGAGAAAAAAACGTCGTTGATTTCATTGAACAGCGGGTATTGTTTAAATGTAATGTGTTAGCGCCATTGTTGAAGTCACCGGCGAATTCTGGCTCCTCTCTATTTTTAGGTTTGCTTCCAAAGCCACGGTCCTCAAAGTCCCTGAGCACAGCCCTCAATTCTGGCACGGTTATCTTTTTATTAGTAAGAAGAGACCAGGCTCTGTTTGAGTAATGAAGCCTAAAACATCAATAGCTTAACATCTACAGGTCTCGTTTTGACTCGTGCGAAGGCTGCTGTCTGTCCAGTGGCTCTCCAGGGCAGCGCCCGTTGAGCAGTAACTTGGGGATCCACTCTGCTACCATCTTGTGGCTCTGTCATCTCAACATGGAGCTTCCAGGTCCCTGCAGCAGGTAAAAGAGAAAGCCTTGCAGAGCTGGTATCTACTCTGCTGCTTGCAGCCCGTAGTCCAGAACTAATTGGGGAATGTGTGCCTAGGGAAAGGAGGGTGAAGGAGGACCTGGTAAAGACAGAGCAGTATCTTTGCCACGCTGCCACTTCATTTCTCTTTTCTAGACTTTATCTCATATTCGATTGCTGGCAGTTTTCTCTAAACTGGTCTTCCTGGCTTTGGTCCCCTGCATCTTGAGTACGTTCTAAACATTGTTGCCAGAGTAATCTTACAACTCTGCTTGCATCATATCAGTTCTTTGCTGCAACAGCTTCACCACTCCCTCCCCGACTATTAATTATAAACACGGTCTAAATAACTCAGTGTGTGTCATGTAAGACTTTACAATTTGGCTCCAGGCTACATTTCTAAGCTTATCACTGTGCATCTCAAATATGAGCATTCAACTTGAATTCTCACCTCCAGCCATACCCATGGTGTCCTAAACATGCTTTGCCCAGGTCTACTCTGGATGATTATTTTCACTCTGCCCTCCACCTCTATCTATCCTTGAAGTATTTTTGGTCCAAGAACCCAAGGCGATTGCTCTCTCTTTCTGCTGTACTCCCATTTTGTCTATTATTTGCATCACTCAGTTGGCTCATGCATTGCTGACTGCTTATCATTACTTAAGTCTTTGTGGATATTTGTCTTCTCTCTTCTGTTAGGTCACTTGCAAGACAGGAGCTATATCTATTCCTGCATAGCCCAAAGATCTCAGGAAAATGCTAAAAATATAAAGTAGGGTAACATTTGTTGAGAAGAATGGGTGCCTGAATGATTGCCTAGGGAGTGCTCATTTGCTTTGTGTGATCCATAAGCTCGGGTTTCATGTAGCCGTGTATTAACACTATGATGGGATTTATATTCTTATTTCTAGTGCATATTGACATTGTGAGTTCTGTGGTTTAGAAGTCTTAAGATGAGTATTGTGGTTCCTAACGGTAAAATCTTTGCTTCATTTTATATAAACAAAGTTTTAAAGTTTTTTTTATTAATAACCCAGGAAAGTTCATGGTTCATTGCAGTGAACGTTTGGTAGATTCTGCTTTAAATCAATGCATTAATACTGTGATTAGCAAGTGACTACACAGTTAAGAGTGCAAGGCTTTGGAGCCATTCAGTTTTGGGTTCTAATTATAGAATTGGCAACATGTGGCTAAGTGCTTCAGGGACTCAGCTGCTCTGAGACATTTGGCTGTTTCTGTAAAATGGTTATAATATCTACCTCCATCACAGAACTGTTAAGATGGTGAAATGATATAAAGTCTCTGAGACACTTAGCACAGTGCCTCAGAGATAGTTATCACTCAAAAATAATTAATTCTACTACTAATATTTAAGCTATTTAAGAAAATATAAATGTCACTTTCTAACTCTAAAAAGCAACATTGTATCTTCCTGGAGTTTCTTTGCAAAACAGAGGCAGGAGGAGGAGTAGATTCACAGAGAGGGCCCCACCCAGAAGAATCTTGACAGCAGGGGCCTCACCAAAGCTCCCCTGCTGGGACCCCTGCACAGATAAGTAAGAGCCTCCTCTGTGTGGCTCCCTGGGCTGCTGGAACTGTTCCCTGCCGTGACTCCAGGGCTGGCTGGGGTATGAGAGATATGGTTAATTGTTGGAGGAGTCTGTGACGGAACAAGTTGCTCACAGTTGCTCCCAGAATCAGGTAAAACCGTAATGGCTCCTGACAGACAGAGGGCAGCTCCATTTAGAACATCAAAAGAAACAGTAAGCAAAAGTAATAAAAAGAAGACACTTTGGTTCATGCCCAGTCTTGTTTTGTTATGCTTCCTAGCCGAGCACCTGAAGGAGAATTTAATTTGTTGCAAACACCGGCAGCGTGCAGGGAAAAAATGGAATTTACAAATGTTTTGAATTACTGGGAAGCTTTTGAGATTTTATGCACCATTCTGTTTTATACATTTTTATGAGCGTGATACCTTGTTTCAATAGTGGGGGCTGAGGCTGCTGTGAGCAGAATCTGAAACTCCATTGTATTCGAAAAGATTGAACAGATTCATCTGTTTGAAGGGACAAAGGACTTCAGCAAGCACACAAAAGCAAAATGTGGCAGACTGGATTTGATACTAAGTCCAAAATGCATGTTCACAGAAAGGGGTAAATGAAATGAAGGGACAATGGGAGTGGTGAGTGGCAATGCTTTCTTCGTTGAGTTTTATCCAAGCTTCTGCTTTTCCTTTCCTGACATTTGAAAACCTAGTGCCCGGCAAGGACTGCCACGGATGTCTTAAACCACATTTTCTTTACCCGCTATAAAAACTAATCATTTCTGTATTGGGGAAATGATTCAAAACACTAGTACCTTAGAAGCTTTAGATACTCAGGCTTTTAAATTTAAAATTTTTAAACATTATAAATCCATACAGGTCTGGATTATAGGCAAAATTTCTTAATCTCTGGGTTAGATTTGTATGCAAAATGGAATCAATTTTCTTCCATTTTTGGTAGGATCTAAAATTACTGACCTAAGTTGGAAACTTCTTGGTTTTCTAGATCAAGGCAAGAATATAGGATATAGACTAAAAGGAAGTGATTGTAAACTGAGTTCAAAGAGTCAGTAATTGAGAATGGTCATGAAGCTCGAAATAGGAAGGCTGGATTTATTTTCTTAAGAAGATTTCCTCCTGGCTTCCCTGGAAGCAATGTGAGTGGCCCTCTCACGGATAAACGGTGACAGAATCTTATCAGGCTTCTATCTTCCTCCTTTTCTAAGCAGCACTGGCTCCAGCGCGAGCACTGAGAGCTGACAGTTCGTGAGATGGTAATAAAAGGCAGCAGGCGTTGGGGAAAGAGGCACTGGAGCTCCGCTCAGAGCTGGAGCTAATTCCTGGCCCCAGTCCACTTCAAGAAAACGTAATTCAAGTGAAAAACAGTCTTCTTTCTGTGCAAAAGCACAGGTTCAAGAGGGGCTCTGTAGCTCCCATTTCCATGTCCCCACCACATCCTGCTCCACCTCTTTAGAAATTGAGGAGTTGGCATTACCTTTTGAGTCTTGGTCAATCTACTTGTTAGGACTTGCTAAGATTAACCCAGAAGACAGTGCCTAGAGTCCTAATGTGATAAGGCCTAGTCAAGATGGGAACAGAGGCAGGGTGTCTTATCAAAACAAGCTGGCTAACTGGGAAGTAGGGGCAAAAGGAGGGAGAAGTAGATGTCAGGGGATTCAGAGGCAAGAAAATCAGGCAGCTTGGTCTGGTCCTCAGTCCTGAGCATCTTCAGAGGAGAAGCAGAGATCAGTCGTGCTCTTTGTATTTTGTGTCTCAGCACTTCCTAGGTACCTCACTCTGGGCTTTAAAAGAACAAAAACAAAACTGTTCTGAGGGAAAGCACAGCTTATGCAGGGAGCCTAATAAGAGCAGGTCTCCAGAGTTCAACTGTCACAGAACTGCTTGTAGAATACCCTTTTCCTCCTTAACTCTGCTGGCGGACTTCTTTCTCGTCTCTGCCTTTTCTCCTTCCTCTTCTGCTTTATTGCCATTATTTATATTTCTTTTCACCTAACAGCAACCATGGTTGTTCTTGACTCTGCTAAAGTCAAACATTGGTAAGGTTGAACACAGGATTGCTCTATTTTTTTTTTTTTAATTCCTTCTAGGTCCCAGATTTCAATCATGGCTGCAGGTGGGTTGAAGACTAGTATGTTCCAGGATTTGACTTGCATGAGTATGAATGTGTATGAGAAAATATCCACATTACATTCTTGATCAAGGTCATGCTAATGCCTTATTGGGAGAACTAAGTTAAATCAGGATTACGTATTATGTAGGCAGAGGGATTTCAAAATGAAATAATGACTCTTGGAAATACCTAGTGATTCAGAAAATGCCTGGTTTTCCTAAGGCTTTGAAAACTAAGTCAAAAAGGAAGACATTTTCCAAAGGTTCTTTGTCTCAATTTAATTTACTTTCTTAGAAGATTTAGTGATCCTACTCGCATTTTTTTGTGTAAGCTAATATATACTTAATTTTATGCTTTACTAGTTTGAGGGTTTTTTTTTTCCCAACGAGTTTTCAAAGTGAAATTCTTAGGACTTTTCATTGCGGCCAGTCTATTGCCCATCTTACCACCTATCCAGATCTTTCCCTGAAGACACAAAGAAAGGAAAATAGGAAAATAATACATATTTCTCCTGGAAGAAGGTAGATATTTATTACATACCCTGCTTGGTAATACCACTCCCTTAAGAACTGAGGGCACGATCTCAATTTATCCTAAACAAGGCTCAGGCCTGCCTGATGTAACCTTTGGGAATTTAACACATCAGCCAAGGAGCCACACACCACAAATCTGCGCGCACATGACACTGAAAAACAGCTAAGAGTTTACACTGTACATAAAACTCTGAATCTGCTTTTATTCTTTAAGGACTCTTTTGATCCATAGAGTGTCTTAGCAATAATGGTCTCTGAGCCAGTTGTTGATTGCTTCTTTTTATTACTCTTTCTCCTCAATAATTGCATTAGTCCCATTGTTGTGCCTCAGGCGCTGAAATAGGGTACTAATGAGACTATCTCAATATTTGTAGGTCAAATGACATTTTTATTCTTCTGCTCTGGGAGATGGGATTAGCAGATTGTCTAATTTTTATTATTTTAAAGCTTTCTCTTATGTTGTCATATTATTGGATAACTACCTTTTATATAGTCCAATAATTAAATCAGATATTGGATATATAGAGATAGAATGAGCAAGAGGTTTAAAATGACCCATTTTGGTGACCACATTTATAATGCCGTTTAAATATTATTGGATGATTTGCAACTGGCTGACTGACATTTCCCCTAATTGTGTTTCCTGCTATTTACTTTCTTTCTTTTTTTAAAATCAGTGATGTAACAAGCAAATGTAACGAAATAGTGATAATTCACTGAGTGTGATGAAAATCCAGGAGCGGGATCTGAATCCATTTTTCAGGTACAGTCCTTTGGGACGGTTATGTAACTGCTATGTTCACACTTGGCCCCTCCTAATTTCTTCAGCTTCTCAATCTGCTCCTCACCTACTTGTTCTCCGCATGAAACTTCTCCCACTTTCATCTTCCCACTTTGCATAATTTGTTTCCCCTGCCTGGTCGTTGGCAACCACCTGGCTCCATCCAATTCACCCATGATGGGCTCTCCGTAGACACTGGAGAATGGTAATATAGATTGGTATATACTGGGAAACATTTGGTTCAAAGATGAAACATGAAATTTAGTAGAAAGATTCTTTAAATTCTAAATAGAGAAAGAGAAACAAAGGTTCTATTCATTCTATTCGTATGTGTGTGAGAGTGTAAGTTTATGCGTCCGTATATTTATTTATACATGAATACATAAAATAACTTTCAAAACATTATTAAGTGCCTACCATGTACAGGTAATCTACTGAATGTTAGAGAAGATACAACTAGTGTTTTTGAATAGTTCCTGCAGTAGATACTTTCACATAATTTCTCACATTTATTTCCTATGACAGTTCTACTCTTACAAAATGACTCAGAGAGATTCAATAACTTTCCCAATGTGACAGAGCTTGTAAGTGGCCCAGCTGGGAATTGTTCCTCTTGGCAGTCTGATGAATGCACCTTGCAGTCCTCCAATTATGGGAAGCATAATCGACCAGCATTTCCAGCTGTTCTGCTCTGAAATCTATGGCCAAGTTTGTACCCAGGACACACTCTCCAAGGGCTGCTTTTGGCCAATGACGGAGCACAGCAGAGATTCTAAAGTAAATCTGTTTCTGGGACACATGGATCCCTTCATTGGCTGACTGTGGCTGGAGGATTCCCCCATGGCCTTCTTAAACCCTCTTTAGATTCTGCAGTCTAGGAAGATTCCACCCAAACTTCCCTCCGTGTCTCTGCATCAGACTTGGTGTCTGATAGCTCTCCAGCCTTGCTCCCCTGATCAAAATTCTTACGTATTTAATCCTATCTTGACACCTGCTTCTTGGAGGATCCGGACTAACTCATCCTTCCATCAAGAAGCGCTTGAGAAAGGGAAGAGATAACATATGCACAAACAGTGGGAAGACGGCAGTGAGGGAACAGGCAAGACAGAAGTTATGTTTGCCAGGGGTGGGTCTTCAAGAAGGAGTTCAAATGTTGTATTTTCCTTTAAGAACAGGCACCAGCCTACCGAATGCGAGAGGCAAGAGGAAACAGTATGGGAAAAGGAAGAGACATAGGAAAACCTACATTTGGCAAATGGGGAGTCAGACCCTTTGGCTAGAGCATAAGGGAGTGTGAAGGGGAAAAGACGGATTGAAAGAAAGGAAAAGTGAAGCTCATATTATATAATCTCAGGAGGTGACATATAGTAGGGATTAAGAACTTGAACTTCAGAATCAGAAAGATCTTAATTTGAGTTCTAGTATTTACAATAATAGCTATATGAAATTAGGAAAGTTTAACCCTGCTAATCTTGTTTTCTGATACATAAAATGTGATTAATAACACATACATCATGGATTAAATGAGATAATGTATTCAAGAGAAAAACAAGAAAAAGAAATTGCTTTCCCAAATAAACCAAAAATCATGAAGATTAGGATTTGAGAATTTAAGTGGCATTTATTTTTCAGGTGGATAGACATTTTAAAAGTATATTACAGAAGGATTTTTGTTTTGAGGAAGATTAGCCCTGAGCTAACATCTGTGCCAGTCCTCTTCTTTTTGCTGTGGAAGATTGGCCCTGAGCTAACATCCGTTCCCATCTTCCCCTACTTTATACGTGGGATGCCTGCCACAGCATGGCTTGACAAGCAGTGTCTAGGTCTGCCTGGGATCCAAACTGGCGAACCCTGTTCCGCTGAAGCAGAACATGCAAACTTAACCACTGCGCCACTGGGCTGGCCCCTACAGAAGGATTTTTTAAAAATCACTTAATATTTTTATTGTATTACAAAAGTAATTGAGTTGGTTCTGTTTTAACGGAAAAATATAGTGTTAGAATTTACAACTTGCACAGTTCTAGAATAGAGAGTGCTACAGTTGTGTGTAAAATGTATTGATTTGAATATTTTTATGAAATACTTGCATGAAATTCATCATATAAAATGATGTGATAGTCATGTACTCAATAAAAATTAATTTTCCTAAACTCTATTATTTATAATTATTTCCAAATTTCTAATAGATGCCAGTTCTGGCTGACTTCTCCTTTCTTCTTCTTTTTTTTGGGTGGAAGATTGGCCCTGAGCTAACATCAGTTGCCAATCTTCCTCTTTTTTTTTTCTCCCCAAAGCTCCAGTACATAGTTGTGTATCCTAGTTGTAAGTCCTTCTAGTTCTTCTATGCGGGATTCTGCCACAGCATGGCTTGATGAGTGGTGCAAAGGACTGCGCCCAGGATTGGAACTGGTGAACCCCAGCCTGCCAAAGCAGAGCGTGTGAACTTAACTGCTACACCACAGGGTCAGCTCCTGACTTCTTTCTGACATTTATCATTCTATAGTTTTTCAATGTGAAGATTCCAAAATAGTACATACACTTCAATGGCACACTATTCACTTAATTTTGTAGATTTGTCTTTTTTGTCTCCAAATCTTGATCGAAATTTCATACCCTTTTATTTTTTGTTTTATTGATATTGCCTATTTTATAAGCACAATTATTCATCAGAATAATTCATGATTGTGTATCTCGCACTCATGGAGAACAGAATTCCCATTTGAATTGAATACCATGACTATGATGCTAATTGACAAGATTTACAATAAGGAAGATAACGAATAAAAATCTCCTATTTCTTTTTTTTTTTTTTTTTTTTTGAGGAAGATCAGCTCTGAGCTAACTACTGCCAATCCTCCTCTTTTTGCTGAGGAAGACTGGCTCTGAGTTAACATCCATCCCCATCTTCCTCTACTTTATACGTGGGACGCCTACTACAGCATGGCTTTTGCCAAGTGGTGCCATGTCCACACCTGGGATCTGAACCAGTGAACCCCACGCTGCCAAGAAGAGGAACTTGCGAACTTAACGGCTGTGCCACCAGGCCAGCCCCAAAAATCTCCCATTTCTAAGGTGCTTTTCAGAACGGTTTTATTAATATGTGAGAAGTCAGTCTGCAGCTTGTGTCTTCAGTTCATGATGTGTCAAATGTGTGATCTGGCTTCTCTCGGGCTTTTTACGTGGTGGGTTTTTAGCTCTGTGCAGATGCGTTAGGACGTTGGTGAGGGTGTTCCAAATAGATACACTGAATACTAGTTGCTGAATTCAGGTAGGGGAACCGATGGCCAAAGGGCCCTACAAAAAAAGGCATGAACAAGTGTGCAGCAAAAGAGAGACAAATTGAGCCACACATTACAATAATGGCTTCTGATATACTTGCCGCCTCTGGAGTGGGAGTTTGGTATCAGCGTGTGGAGTAACAGTAAGAACAATCAATGAATAGAGGAGAGATGCAAAAATTAGGCTGAGCAGAAAAGCGTGGCTAAAGCTTAGAAGGTTCACCCATATACCGAAAAATGTAAATTCTTCAATTTTCCATTGAAGAATATAAAACTGGTTCACAGCTCTTGGGGTGATACTGAATTTGACTGACTATTTAATAAACGGGAAATGTTTGGGCTCAAGTAAATATGTTTACAATATATTTTGTGTTTATTTGTTTTTTATCACAGGACAAAGGAAACTGAATTACATTAGATTGTGTAGGATAATGTATGCCATTGCAAATTCCCGATTTTTGCAGTAAATTTAACATTACAATAAAATATTGTCCATTAATAGCGGTAACAAAACATCCGTTGGTAGATTTTACTGCATTATTGCATTTTTGCAAATCTGAAGTGGAGAACAAGATAGTAATGGCTAGCATCAGAAGTAGTTTATTCCTAATTTCCTAATTTGCATAATGTATCTTTTACAAACTGGATTGTCAGTTTACAGGAGACACCAAATGTTCATATAATGAAGTTTGAAAAAAAATCCTCAGCTGAAACATGGCCTAGCTGCCTGGCCAAGCTGGGTGGCACACTGTTTGCTTGGGACATTGCCATGGTAAATCCTAGAAAAGTTTTAAACTTCTTTAATTTGAATCATCAAATGTTACCCAGCCAATAACTTGTTATAAGTGAATATAGTGTTAGAAAATGTTAGCAGAGTCTTGATTTTCTAAATCAATATTCTATGATTATCAGTAACGTAAGTTAAAAAAAATACTAAAAAGCAACATTTCTTTGTGGTATTTGGCTCGTGCCACTTCCACAATTTCTAAGATGTTGTGGATTATTTTCGGCAATTAAACTTGACAAAAGGATTAATGTCAATACAGAGAAGTTTGACTTTACTCAGGATGATGTAGTTTAAACTCTCATACAGCACCGTTTCTCTAATCTGCCTCCAGAATAAATGTAAATGCCTTTATTCAGATGCAAAAATAATCTCCAGCCTGACCCCAGTTTATCTCGCCTGCTGCTTACCTCCTTCACCAGTCTTCTGAGTGTTCTTTTAAATTAACTCTATCTGGTGCCATCACAGCTCGTTGTTAGCTCATGTGGTCCCTCTTTCCTTCTCGTTTCTCCTCCAAAATTTGAGGACATGACAAAGAAAATAGACAGATTATAAGCGTATATGGTTTTATTGGCCTGCACAGCATTTAATTTTTTCAGTTGAGTTAATTGACACTATTTAAAAAGTCAAGATTTGTTGCATGTCAAATTGGAATTTCGGATTCTCTTGAAAAACATGGCAAGACTGCACCTACCCTCCTCCTCAGCAATATTCAGCTGACTTTTTAGGCATTTGTGTTCACAACTTCCGAATCTATATTTTGTCCCTTATTCGAGACCCACAATAACTTTCACCTCCTCCAGGAAACTTTTCTGTTCTTCTTAGCATTTTTTAAACTTCTATGTGCTCATCATCTCCATCTTTTATTTAGCTTTTTAATGCCTCAAAGTGTTGACTGTAATTTCTGTACCATTTTGTCTGCACTGTGCTCAGAGTAAGCTTTGTGAGAGGAGGGACCGTGTCTGAATATTTGTGTCGATGCACGGGGCCTGGGACAGGGCAGTCAGCCTCCGGTTGCCAATGAATGACAATTATTTTCGTAATCATTGTCATTATCATAAATACTTAGCATCTTGAATGTATTGAGCAGACCCAGTCCTTAAGAAGCGTATATTCTAAATATTAGAAAAACCTTCAAATTTAAAGCAGCCAAGGATTTGGCATTATGCAATTCTTCCTGCTGAGTTAAAAGACTCTGGTAGTACCTTGCCTTCGTCTCCAACAGTGAGATGGATGTGCGGCAGGAATGTGGAAAGAATGAGAACTGGACTTATTCTTTTGAAATGTAAATAGATATTTCCATACCAAAAATATTGATTTCAAAAGATGCAGCAGATGCATATTGCATGTTCAAAGTATTTTATTTATGTTGTTCATTGATACTTGTTATATGTTCTCAGTAATGACACGGTGAGGCTTGAACTTAAGCATGGGATGTATCTTAGGTTTCATGCTTGGCCAGAAGAGCTACCTTCCTTGTGGAAAATAGAGAAGAGGAGTCCGAGTGCCTTGAATTCCCCCTGCCCTGTAGCATCTTCTGAAGCCAAAGTTTTACCCCATAGAAAGGACATATGAATGTGAGAGTTGATGAAGTCTGTTAATCCCGCCTTCTGTTTACTCTCTATAATGCACTGGGTAGCGCCTTATTTTCCATTTGCAAATACTAGGGCAATATGTCATTTCAACCTTGTCATTGATTTGGCATCAATAATTTTTGTGAATTTCTCAATAGAAACAAAATAAAAGCAAATCTACCCTGTGGAGCCTCCAGAATAGAAACCCAGAAAAGCATTTACTTACTATCCAAGTGCCAAGACACATGTGATTTTATATACAGTCATTTCAAAGAGAAAATGTTGATAGTGCAGTTAATGAAAATACATACTGTGGTGTTAATTTTCCACCTATCACCCATTCTTTTTTTTTTTGCAAGGAACATTTGCTCTGAGCTAACATCCGTTGCCAATCTTCCTCTTTTTTCACTTGAGGAAGATCAGCCCTGAGCTAACATCTGTGCCACTCTTCCTCTATTTTGTATGTGCCACAGCATGGCTTGATGAGCAGTATAGGTCCACGCCCAGGATCTGAACATTTGAATCCATGCCACTGAAGCAGAGCATGCCAGACTTAACCACTATGCCACAGGGCCAGCCCCCAGCCATTCTTTTTGTCTTTCTTTTACCGGTGTTTGAATTAGGATGACTTTTATATAAATAAAAGGTCATCATTTAAACAGTTCTGTCATGGGAATGCCAAAGAATTTATTATACTCTATTGCTTCTAGCTAATACTCTAGAATTACCATTCAATATTAGTTTTTGGTACACACTTATGTAAAAAATTTTTATATTTTATAAAGCCAAATAAAATACACGGTTTAAATAGTCTTTATCTTACAATGAGGTATTCAACCAGTTGTCATTAAGTCAATATTTATTGTGTACCTACTACAATAGATGAGGACACAAAAACTTTTTTATTTAAAAAAAGGTCAAGAGGCAACCTTGATGGCCTAGAGGTTAAAGTTCAGCACATTCTGCTTTGGCAGCTGAGGTTCAGTTCCTGGGTGTAGAACCACACCACCCATCTGTCAGTCTCCATGCTGTGGTGGTGGCTCACACAGAAGTACTAGAAGGACTTACAACTAGAATATGCAACTATGTACGGGGACTTTGGGGAGGGGAAAAAAAAAGAGGAAGTTTGGCAACAGATGTTAGCTCAGTGTGAAATCTTTCCCAGCAAAAAAACCCAAAAAGGTCAAAACTTGACAGAAAAAAAGATTTTCAAAGAACTCATTGTTGCGCAATTATAATTGTGCTCCAGGCACTCTTCTAGGCTCCAGGGGAATGCAATGGTAAGAACCTAATCTCTGTCTTCCAAGATCTCACAATCAAGGGAAGGGCATAAACACAGAAACAGATCACTGAAATACAGTACTTTAAGTGCTCAACTGAATATCCTCTTGCTATAGAAGGAAAAAGCTCTGAGCTGCCAAGTGGGAGTTCTGAGTCAGGCTAAGTCGGGCTACTAACCAGTTTTGTGACCACGTGTGGTCACTCAAACTCTGGGACCTCATTTTCTCAATGTATAAAATAAAGTGGATGTGTCTTAGATGATCTTTACATTTATTTTTATTTCTTCAGTTTTTCTGATTCTATGATTCCATGTTCAAACACAGGCAATTAAAGTGATAGCTAAAATAAGAATGTGTTCAACTAAAAGTGAAATTAATTCATTAAAAATCAAGAATATTAAAGGTAAAAGCAAAAGAGAAATTTTATTTTTCCTAAGTACACCTGTAAAAATTTGTATATTGCATATAATTTTTCTTGGAGTGTTCAGCTTATGGTATATTTTAACAATATACAATCTCTATGGGACCTGTAAAAATTTGTATATTGCATATAATTTTCCTGGAGTGTTCAGCTTATGGTATATTTTAACAATATACAATCTCTATGGGAAATGACTGCTGATTTTTCCTTTAGGAATAAAATATCCTCTTTGATATCTAGTGATTTGAGTTAAAAATGAAAGTTGTTAAAGTCAATACTAAATAACATGGATAACTGGAATTGGAAAGGAATATGTCTTGTGTAAATACATCGTCTGTGAATTTTTTCCAACATGCTTATAGCTTTTATATAATATAATTGCATATGGCAATTATTTGATTATATAAATTTTGCTAGGAAAATAATTAAGTATAATTATGAAAATATGAAAATTACATGCATAAAGTGACTAATTAACTAGAATTTATTTAAAGGAATTGAGAATACCCAACAAGAAAAAACACATTAATGAAACACTGTGGTAGTGATAAAACACACATGCCAAAATTTTCTATTCAGGACTGAGTGTCGGATCAGTTACTGAGAAGATGCTGGAACCTGTACATTTATGCCTTTTTTACATGATGATAGAAATGCCTACTTCTGACCATATTTCTGCTACATAGCTTGCATAAAATTTGGTTGATGAAAATTCTCCTGGAGTAAAATAATACTTGCTTTCAGAGCTGCATTAAAACCACACGCAAATAACTATTCACATTAAATCATAGCATTCTTAAATGTTGGAGTCAGAAGCAACATAGGCAATCATCTGTTCTGATACCTGTATTTTATAAATAAAAATGATGTCTTAAGAGGTTAAGTGATTTTTCGATATCATATCAAAGGTGGCATATTTGGGACTGTCATTCCTATTCTTTTTTCACTATTCTATAGTTTCTCCCTAAAATATGCCATTCTAACTTCTGGGAAGAAAAACACTATTATAATATAACTATAAAACATGTAAATTTGAAAAATTCCATATCTTAATATGACAATCATGTTTTTTGCTTGAGGAAGATTCACGCGGAGCTAACATCTGTCCCAGTCTTTCTCTATTTTGTATGTGGGATGCTGCCACAGCACGGCTGATGAGTAGTGTAGATTCACACCCAGGATTCAAATGCATGAACCCCAGGCTGCCGAAGTGGAGCCTGCAAACTTAACCAGTAGGCCATGGCGCCAGCCCCAAATAATCATTTTTATATTAGAATTATATTATATTGCACTTTCAAGTATATAGAGAGGGTGTATATGTATGCATTTTAGGTTCTTTATGTATATTAAGAAGTTGTTAAATTTACTTGCACCTATATAAACTATCTAAAAACTATCTCCATGTTAAACAGGACTTTTAAACAGAGTTTGAGTATAATAACTCTTATTGTAATGTTTATAACTTTGACAAAAAAAGTTCTTTATAGACAATGAAATCAAAATAAATTATTTTAGATCAAGAAAAATGTAGGGATGACTTGCCTGGAGACAAATCACAAGTGGATGCTAGCCTAGAACATATAATTATCAGAATAATTTCTTCAGTATGTATTAGTATGAGGTACATACCTACTAGGCCCTTATAATCTGAAAACAGTCATAGCATAGAAAAATTACAGTTTGGGTATTAATCACATACTTTAATAACTCTAATATGTCTCATACAATGAGTGAAGAGACTGATGATGTGGTAGCATTTTGGTAGGAATTACTACAAAATAAATAGAAAAACCATTATCAACTTATTACCTCAATGTAATTTCTACATTTTACTGAATTCTATAGTAGATTATATTGTGTTTGGTTCTGTGTAATTTATGAAATATTCCCTCCCAGCCATGTGAGACAACCCCCATTTCCGAAGAAATCTTCTACGTCCATGCCAGCTCCCTAGGAGGTCTCCTCTAGCCCTCTAGCTTTGAATGTTGTCTGTATACTGATTACAGTCAAATTAGATCTCCCATCTCTAACTTTCTGAACTTCTGACTGTGTCTAATGGCCTATTCAACCTTTCCACTGGCTTCTCCAATAGGTATCTCAAAATAAATGGCTCTAAAGCTGAACTCTCAATTTCCTCTACAAACCTGCCCTTCTCAAGCCTTTCCTATCTCAGAAAATGGAAACTCTCTTCCACCAATTTTGGCCTGTGAACAAAAACCCTGTAAATCTTTCTCAGCTTCTCCCTTCTTCCCCAATCCCTCATCAGCAAATCCTGTGGGCTCAATCTTCAAATATCTGTAGACTCTCACTACTTTTCATTGTCTCCACTACCACCACCCTAGTAAAGGCCACCATTTTGTGTCTTGCCTGGATTCTTGCAATAGCATTTTATCTGCTTTCCCTGATTTTACCTTTGCCCCACTACAGTCTGACCATGTTATCTGGAGCGCAATCCTTCTAAAAAGTAAGTAGATCATGTCACTCCAAACCTCCTATATTAGGTAGAGTTCTCCAGAGATATAGAACCAATAGGAGATAGATAGATGGATAAATAAATAGATAGACAGATAGACAGATCCATTGATCGATCAAGGAATTGGTTCTGAGATTATGGAGGTTAAATCCCAAGAACCACAGGGTGTGTCAGGACTCTGGAGACCCAAGAGAGCCAATTGGTTAGTTCCAGTCTGAGTCTGAATGCCTGAAAACCAGGAGAACCATTGGTGCAGTTCCAGACCAAAAGCTGGCAGGCTTGAGACCAAGGAAGAGCCAATGTTTCAGTTTGATCTGAAGACAAGAAAAAGCTTGCGTCCTGGTTTGAAGGCAGTCAGGCAGGAGGAATTCTCCTTTACTTAGGGGAGAGTCAGCCTTTTTGTTCTATTCAGGCCTTCAACTGACTGGATGAGGCTCATCCACACTAGGGATGGTAATCTGCTTTACTCAGTCTACCGATTTAAATGTTAATCTCGTCCAGAAACATTCTCACAGAAACACCCAGTATAATGTTTGGCTAAATATCTGGGTACCCCCATGGCCCAGTCAAATTGACACATAAAATTAACCATCACAGGTCCAAACGTCTCTAATCCCATCTTTCATCACTCTCTTACCGTCTCATTCTGTTTCAGGCTCTCTAGCCTCCTTACTTCTCCTCATTTTGTCCCAGTATGCTGTACTCTCCAGGCCTTCTGATTGGCTCTATATCTCTTTCTGGAATGGGCTTCCACTTGATAGCTGTCTGGCTCATCTCCTCACTACCTGCGCATCTCTGATCCACGTCCCCTCCTCAAAGATGCTTCCTTGACTATCATTTCTAGAGTAGTGTCCCCTGCCCCTTCACCGTTTCCCTTAATGTGTGTGATTTTTCTTTATGGCACATATCTGACTTCCTTTATATTTATGTGTTGTTTTCTAGAATACAATTTTCTTTAGTGCAGTGATTTTTGCCTTTGTTCATCATGGTATCCTCACTGCCTAAAACAATCTCTGGAACAAAAACTTGTTGCATGAATGACCTACTTTACAGCCTGATAGGGGAAATAAATTTCATTGCCCACTGGATAAAAGCTATAAGCCAAAGAACCATATAAGATGGGTACTGTATAGCGATATTTAATATTTAATATGACTGCCATGAATTCCCTGACACCCTGTTTACAGGACATTCTTGGCCTCCTCCACGAGATGAGAGAGGCTAAGTGAACCAAATAAGAAAGAATTAGAATTTGATCATTGTGTTCTTCTCTTGGCTATGAGGTGGGTCTTTCAGCCAGCTTGGACTGTTTATGGGAAAGCAACAGATAGGGCTTACAGTGTGGTTACAGTTGAGGTACACACGAGTTCAAATATTTACAGAAGATTTATTCGAGAGGAAAGCTGGATAGATGCAATCCTGGATTGTGCCCATAAAAATTTCATGTACTCTCAGGGTAAACAAATAATTTATATAACCACGAGGGGAAAGGATTAGAGACAGTTTAATGGTTGTGATTGTCTTATGTATAGTAAATACCATGATGGCATAGATACTCATAAAAAGGTGAGGGCCGCTTGTACACAGGAAGAGAGAAACATTGCTTAGAAAACACACGCACCTGAGAAGACACCTGTCAAAACAAGGGCCATTAGGGAGCCTGCTGGTAGCGTTTTAATATCCCTACTACTTCTGCTGACTGCAGAATTTGCCATCTGTGTGTTATATTTTTGAATGAGGTTGGTCCTCACAAGCGCTCTCAATCCACTAAAATATAAGGAAGCGTCCCCAATCCCAGGCCTCCGTGTTGGAGGTGAGCTTTGATGTTTCAATAGGTTTTCCGATATTTTCACAAGAAGCAAGTAGTTTTTTTCTCCACTACTAGATTTCAGGAGGAGAGGAATTTTCTGCTTTTTGTGAGATATTCCCCCAGATTATCTCTAAAGTCTCTTCAGACTCTAGGAAGCCACAGGTGTCTGGTGATTCCCTTAGTCAGGGATTCCTCAGACCTCTGTCTGTTTTCTCTCTTTCAGTATCTCCTTATTCAAACTCTAATGTGAATGAAAGTATTTTTTTCTTTTAGAATTATTAGTAAATTTAACAGCATAACTATGACGCATTAATTGCTCCACAAAATAATATGGTAGGACTATTGAAATGAAACATGGTAACAGTTTTTTTAAAGAATTGCTATGTATAGATTATAGGCAAAATACAATCTGGAATACAGTTTTTTAAAAAAGTTGTTGACAATATGACTTTGATATTGTTGGTGATAAATCTCAACCTATGTGTTTATCAATCTTGATTTTACCCTTCCATGTTTTAGATCATGATCCTAGTTTTCAGATATAGTTGACTCCTCATTATAATTACAAATATGAACATGGCATAAACATAAACATAACTCTTTTAATAAATGAGACAGCTTTTATTAAAAAAAACAAGGATTAAAGGGTAAGTACTTTAAATATTGCTATACAGTACCTATCTTATAGTGTTCTTTGACTTGTCACTTTCATCTAGTGGCAAATGAAAATAATATCGGTCAATTACATATTCATTCAACAAACATCTATTTAGCCTTTACTGTGTTGGGTTCTATATCAGGTACTGGATGGACCTTTGGACAAGCAAAAGAGTATGGCAGAGAAACAGAGAAAGACAATCTGGAAAACTGACATCCACTAATGTAGAAAATAACTCAAATTATTATAATATAATATATTTTGCTGGATTTCTCAAATTTCTCATATTCATTGCGACAATTTGCATCAAAAGCAATAGTAGTTCTCAACCCTGGGTATGCTTTAGGAACCCTGGAGAGCTTTTAAAAAATACCGTGTCCAGCTTTAGGCATAGAGATTCTGATTTAATTGCTCGGGGGTGAGGCCCAGTCAGGCCAATGTTTACAAAGATCACTAGGGGATTGTAATGGGCAGTCCCAATTAAAAAGTACTAGTTAGCTCCCTGACTGCCTTATTTTCCATATACTTCCTTGTTCCAGATCCTGACAACCTTATGGTACTTTCCCACAGTCAGTACAATAAATTCTTATAGAACTGGCTAAAATTCTTAGCCTGTCATTCAATATAATATTGACACAATAATAGCTACCATTTATTCAGCACCTACAGTGTGCCAGACATTTTGTTAGAAAATATACATACATATTTCTCATCTTTACAATGATCCTGCAAGTTAGGTAAAAATTTTTTAGACTTTCCGCCTAGACTTAGGGGTTAAGTAAATTATCGTTTGCTCAGATAGCCAGTATCTTGAACATGAATGTAAGGGCCCAGATTCTAACCCAGATCTGTCTGAATTCAAGACTTCCTTCCAGACTACACTGCCTTCATGTTCTGACCTCAAGCTGCATCTCCAGACTTAACTATAATTTGTTCCACATTACACATCCTAAGCTACGGGCAAACAAATATCATTGTCCCCTTTCCCCCACAGGCATCCACCACATTCTCACCTGTCGTTTGCCCACCCTGTTAGTTTGTGGAATACTATGCCACTCAATTCAATTTACCTTTTTTTAACAATCCTTTAAGGTACAGCGCAGATGCAGCCTCATCAATAAATCCCTTCTGGATCTTCCCAGCTGGAAGCCATCGCTTCTCGCTCTGACCTTCTGAAGGGTCTCATCTGTACCTCTCTCAGGTGCACTCACCATTTCCTACCCTACAGTTATTTGTGTGTATGTTTACTACTCTTACTTGTTTATGAGCTCTTTGGGATCAGAGTTATGACTGATTCATCTTTTTATTATGTGTAACATCCCACACAGTACCTGGCCCATTGTAGATGCTGAAAAAATATTGCTAAAGGAAAACACAATGAATGAAGAAAGAATAAGCAATTTGATTAAAGTCACCTACAGACCCATACTTGGGACAAGAAAAGGACCTGATTGCCCATATAAGATACAGTGCAAAGCATCCCTATTTTTGGAAGTATTTCTATTTTGTGTAAAATAATGTGATTCCCAAGTGTATCAACTTTTTAAAGGGATTTTATGGATGCTTTGATTTTATATGCAATCCAAGACAGTCGGTGACTGATAAATAAGAAATAAGGGCACTTCTTTGTTCCTGGTCATTTGCTGAAGCAACTGGAAAGAGAATAGAAAAGTGCATGTGTGTGTGATGATGTGGGATGATACTGTAATTGCAAATGGGATAACAGCAGCAGTCTTTTATTTTGAACATCTTTTCACATTTATGCAGAAGAATTTCACATTCAATGCATTTCAGATGCACTTAGCACATCCTCAGCTTGTACTCATTAAGAGAACACTAATACATGTAGCATACTTATCAGAAATTATGCACTTTTCTCAATATCTAGAAGAAACAATGCTCAGATAGCCTCTAATAGCAAAGTAGAGAAAAAATGAAAACAAAGCTATTGCTTAGGATGTCCTTGGTAGGACTTTTTCCTTAACATTTGTTTAGAAAATCTTTCTGATTCCCGCAATGAGTGATTTCATTCTATTTGCCTTAGATAACACCACTTTGTCACTGTTAGAGATTATGCAAATCAGTGAGTTTTTCCTGACCAGTAGTTATTACTTGTGTTACAGGTCACAAGTGGTGCATAGTGTCTTGTGTACTGGATTGTATTAAAATAAACGCATTAAATGTTATTGTGAATGAATTGGTCTTAATTATTGAAGTTATGAATTTTAAGTTGAGTATGTGCTTAGGTGTTCTGAGGATGTATATAAGTGGAAGATAGAATGCTCTCATATAATTGCACATAGAAGAAAGTTATTTGAAATTTACAGTCTATTTTGCAAAGCTTACTTGTTATGTTTTTCTTTCTCAGAAATGAGTGGTAGGCAAACTTTATTCTACAAAGGGCCAGATACTAAATATTTTAGGCCTTGTGAGCCACACACTCTCTGCTGCAAGTTCCCCTTAGACAAAAGTAGCCATAGACAATACATAAATGAATGCGCATGGCTGCGTTCCAATAAAACTGTGCATGGACACTGAAACTTGAATTGTATATAATGTTCTCATCATGAAATATTATTTTTCTTTCCATTTTTTTCAACTCTTTAAAAATGTAAAAACCATCCCTAGCTCGTGCGCCACAGAAAAACAGGCAACAGGCCAAATTTGGCTCATGGACCATAGCTGGCCCACCGCTATTGTAAATTCAAACTGTAGATTAAAAATCTGCTTTTTACTGTCCTAAGACAATTTTGATTAGTGGTGCATTTTTAAAATGTTACAAGGGATGATGAGATGAATTAACCAAAATATTAGTGCTAATGCAAAGCCTCAAAAACCCAGTGTGCAGTTAAAAAATATATATGTAAAAATAAACTTAACCAACAGCAGGAATATCTTTTATAGGAAACAAATAAGATTTACATTTAAATTGCCAAGTGCACTTATATTTTACAGTACTATTACAAACGTTTGTAAATTTACATTATTGATATTACTATTGACTATCCACATTAGGAAATACACTACAACATATTCTGCAAAATTAATCCATTTTCACATTCTTCATGCATCTCCCTAGTGTTCAGCTTATATCACTTCATTGTAAAAGATGGTAAAAGCACCACAGTATGGCTGTCACTTTATGGGGAATTATATTTACCTTCCTTCTGAGAATGTTCAACTTTTTGTTCCTGTACCTATTGTTTTTTAAAAATTATTTTCAGCTTTATTGAGGTATAACAGAGAAAATCGTAAGATATTTAAAGTGTACATCATGATGATTTGATGTACATATACGTGGTGAAAGCATTCCTCCCACCTAGTTAATTAACACATCCATCACCATACATTTCACATATTTATCTTTTTTTTTTTTGCTAAGAACATTTTGGTTCTACTGTCTTAGAAAATTTCCGTTATACCGTACAGTGTTGTCAACTATGGTCACCATGTTATACATTAGATCCTCGGACCTTATTGATCTTATAGCTGAAACTTTGTACCCCTTGACCAACCTCTCCCTATTTCCCATCCCTGGGCCCCTGGCAACCATTTTTCTACTCTTTGTTTCTAAGAGTTTAACTTTTTTTAAGGTTCCACATATAAGTGGTACTAGGAAGCATTTGTTTTTCTCTGTCTGGCTTATTTCACTTAGCATACTGCCCTTAAGTTCCATCCGTGTCGTCATAGAAGGCAAGATTTCTGTCACTTTCATGGCTGAATAATATTCCATTTTATTTATATATATACAAAATCTCACATCTTCTTTATCCATTCATTCACTGATGGACACTTAGGCTGTTTCTGTATCCTGGCTATTGTCAATAATGCTGCAATGAACGTAGGAGTGCAGACATCTCTTCAATATCCTAATTTCATTTTCTTTGGATATATACCAAGAAGGAGGATTGTTAGATCATATGCTAGTTCTATTTTTAATATTTTGGGGAACATCCATACTGTTTTCCATAGTGGCTGTACCAGTTTATGTTCCCACTAACAGTGCACAGTTTTTCCCCTTTCTCCACATCCTGGCAAACGCTTATCTCTTGTCTTTTTAATAATGACCATTCTAACTGGTGTGAGGTGATATCTCATTGTGGTCATGATTTGCATCTCCCTGATGATTAGTTATATCTGGCACTTTTTTATGTACCTGTTGGCAATTTGTATGCCTTCTTTAGAAAACTGTCTATTCAGTTTCTCTGCTCATTTTTTAAACAGGTTGTTTGTCTTCATAGCTATTGAGTTGTGTGAGTTCTTTATATATTTTGGATATTAACCCCTTATCAGACATATAAACTCAAAATGTATTAGACTTACATATAAGACTTGCGACCATAAAACTCAGAAGAAAACATAGGGAAAAAGCAGCTCCCTGACATTGGTCTTGGCAGCACTTCCCTGGCTATGACACCAAAAGCACAAGCAACAAAAGCACAAATAAATAAGTGGGACTACAGCAAACTAAAAGGCTTCTGCAGAGCAAAAGAAATAATCAACAAAATAAAAAGGCAGCCTATGAAATGATAGTTCTATTTTTAATTTTTTTGGCTGCACCAATTTGCATTTCCATCAACAATGCACAAGGGTGCCCTTTTCTCCATACCGTGGCCAACACTTGTTATCTCTTGTCTTTTTGATGACAGACATTCTAATAGGTGTGACATGATATCTCATTGTGCTTTGGATTTGCATTTCTCTGATAATTAGAGATGTTGAGCACCTTTTCACATACCTATGGTCCATTTGTAGGTCTTCTTTGGAAAAATATCTATTTGGTTCCTCTGCCCATTTTTAAATCAGGTTATTTGTTTGTTTTGTGTTTATTGCTATCGCATTGTGCAAGTTAGTTATATATTTTGGATATTAACTCCTTATTGGACATATGATTTGAAAATATTTTCTCCCATTCCATAGGTTGCCTTTACATTTTATTGATGGTTTCCTTTGCTGTGCAGAAGATTTTTAGTTTGATGTACTCCCACTTGTTTATTTTTGCTTTTGTTGCCTTTGTTTTTGATGTCAAATCAAAAAAATTATTGTCAAGACCAATATTAAGGAGTTTACCCTGTATGTTTTCCTGTAGGAATTTTATGGTTTCAGTTCTTAAATTTAAGTCTTTAATCCATTTTGATTTGTCTATTGCCTTTTAAAGGATTAGTCCTTGACATTTGAGTTTTATTCTTATATATATTCCCAAATACAAGTATATTGTTTTCTTTTGGATTTTCACCCACATCCCCAAACTCTAAGAGTCTAGGACTCACTCAAGAACAGATATTTTTATAATCACAGATGGCACCATACTGAAAAGTATGGAGGGAGTCAGAGAGAGGTCCCTCCATCAAGTTTTGTATGTTCAAGTTGATATCTGTATTAGCCATTGGATTTCAGTAATAACGTATAACACAATTTAAGAAATAACAGAAGATATCATAAATAATATGTAGCCAAAACAATATAGTTTTTACATGGCCATTTGAACTCAGCTTCCTTGTCATGAATGATGTTTGACCCAGCCACTTCAAAATGTAAATAAGTAAATTTGCAAGAAAATACCTGACCTTCATCTTGACACTTAACCTATTCCTGAGTTCCGCCTCAACTTGGACTTTCGTCCTTATCCCTGATCCAATCTTTGAGACACACCTCATCTCACTGTCTGTGATTCAGATTTCAGTAGCCCAGTTGGTCATACATAGGATGATGATCAAACATGCAGTGAGACTCATGCAGGTAGTGAAAGTATCTATCGTGCACAATAATTGGTAATAAAAAAAATAGTGTTTTCACATTGTTGTGAGCTCTCTGTGATTAAATGTCAAATTCTTGGGGTAAATATTAAGAGCTGTGAGTTTAAAGGAAGCATTAGGCTTACAGATAGGGGGACTTGGATGAGTGCAGAGTGATTGGCATTTCTGGTGAGATGGAGGTGGATAAAATCACAGAAGCAGGGATGCTCATAAGATGTTGTGCAACCAGGGAATGGATGAGCCTAACTCCATGGAAAGTAGAGGTTGGATATGTAATCCTAGGAGAAGAATTGGAATATCTTCTGAGCCAGATTAGGAAGGTCATCTTTGCCTGGATGACAGAGAAGTTTGGGTTTTCTTTCATGCGACGTTAAAAGCCATGCCAAGTGTTTGGTAGACAGGGACATGATGAAAGCAAGATATAATAGTTCGGAAATATTAATTGTAAATCACTGAAATGGCCCTAGAACATGCAATTTGACTGATTGATTGTTACCATGATGGCAATGCCTTTCTTTTCAGTAATCTGAAGGCAATTTGAAACTGCCTTTGGAAGAAGAGGTGCAAACAGTAGGATTCAGAGTGGCTCATCCGAAACTCAGCCAGAAAGCAGGGTTTACTTTTTCAATGGCCTGAGCTCCTTAAAATGAACAGGCTTGATAAGTTTTCAGCCTTGATTTTAATTAAGACTGCTTTCTCATAGTTCACATACTCAGCTAGGAAAAAAAGAACAAAAATGGTTGCCTTGTTAACTAAGAATGGTAATAAAAATACAATGGTATTAAGAAAGTGATCGAAGAAAAAAATCATGCATGATATGCTACCACATGCAGGCATACACCTAAATCCAGCGCCACACAGTATTGCAAGCTGATTAAGAAACACACCCAAAGAATGAATGAAGTGCATAGACTAGCAAAGCTTTTGACTTAATAAAATCTTAAGACTTAGATTTTAAAAAAAGAAAACAAACTTGCTGACTCTTAAATTTGAAAGTAAAATGAAAGCTATTTATTCCATATTCTTCCCTCTCTACCTTCATAATCTTCTGCTTCCCATAGGAACATACCAGTTTTGAAAGCAGGGATAAAGATCAGGTATTGATTGTCTTAATTAATTTTCAGGTTCAAAACGAATACCCTGGGAAATAAGATGAAATATTTAGATCAATAGGAAAGCAGTAAAGGATCTCATTATCAGATTTTTCATTTCCATTTATTCCTTCTGAAATAGTTTTGGACGACGTTTCCTCCTTATATCTCTCTTTTTTTTCCTTAACTTTGAATGAATGCTTTAGTCAAAATAGTACCTACACACATTCCAAGTAGTTTAGGAATGTGGAGCATATGTAAGTTTTTAAATTGACTTTCCCCATGGGTTTGATTTGATTTATATTTTCTCAGTGCAGAAGAAGCTTTCATATCTTCCAGCTTCCATAGGCTGCATTTCTCATGGCTATGTAAAGATTTCCAGAGTCAAAAGTTTAAGCTTTCAAAAGATTTCATGATCTACATTCAGTAAATTTTGCTGGCTGTATAGTTTCCTGGGACTGTCATAAGCACCGTAAACTAGGTAGCTTAAAACAATAGAAATTTTTTCTTTCAGTTTGCAAGCTCAAAGTCTGAAATCCAGGCTTCGACAGGGCCGTGTTCCTCCTGATGGCTCTGAGGAAGAGTCTTCCTTTCTGACCTCTTCCCAACTTCTGGTGGCTCCCTGCAATTCTTAGTATGCTAATTCATAGCATTTTTTGACTTCTAGTTGCATCATTTCAATCTCTGCCTCTGAATTCCCGTGGTCTACTCTCTGTCTCTGTGTCTCTCTGTGTCCCCGCTTCTTCTTATGAGGAGACAAGCTATTAGATTTAAAGCCTACCTCAATTCAGTATGAACTCATCTAGATCCTTGCTTGATTGATTATGTCGGCAAAGACCTTATTTCCAAATAAAGTCACATTCTGAAATTCCAGGTGGACATAAATTTTTGAGGACACCCTTCAACCCGCTGTACCAACTTAAAAAGTTTCAATATCTTCATTCAAACTTACCAAATAAAGAAGAAATATAACAAAACAACAAGTACAAATTTGAAAAACCACATTAATGGTTTAGCTACTACGTTATAGGATTTGCTAGAATGTTATTGCTTCTTCTCTTGTCCCATTGCCTGATGTCTTCTTGGCCTGATTGTTTCTCAGTCATTAGAAAAATTTGCATACCTCAAATATCCAACCAGATTCCACCAAACCATTACAAAAGAGATTATGCTTTTTTGTCTTTTCTCTTAATGAATAAAGTGTTCCATTATAAATGCGCCTGCTTTTTGGTTTCTTGATTTGAAGGTATGTAAATGTGTAATGCTTAAAATAAATAAAAAGAACAGATGGCAGGACCTTAAAGATCAAATTAGCTTTGTATCCATCTGGAATTTGAGGATGGCTTCATTATTTCCTTCTAATTCGTTCATTCTTTCTTGAATTCTCTGGCGGAGGATTTTATGCACAATTGTGCAATATAAATATCTTAGGGAAATAATAAAATATGATTCAGTCATGAAATAAAAGCTGAAAATAATTCTGTGGAGTTCTAACAGTATCATTGTCATTATAGTTACATTTGGTAGTTTTCCAGAATTAATATTGCTGCATGGGTACTCCTTAAGGACACACCAAAAAATCTATTTGATGTCCAAGGTGTTTCAACATACACACTGTTCTGAGAAGTTAAGTTTCAAATATGTCTTCAGTAACTACTAAATTACATACGTTAACTTTAACAATGTCAACATGTTCTCTTTGATTAGACTGATGTCAATCCTATGTAAACTCATAATATGAAGTATATTTTATCTGCAAGTATTCTGCATTTATTTAACAGTGACATTTTTTAAACAATGCTTAAGGGCCACAGGGAGAGTATAGAAATTTTCATTGGTAGTAATGCAAAGTGGACCTTAAATAAAGTTACATTTCTGATCCTGTACCTCTTATTTTTGGTGAATGAAAATAAGAAGTGATGGGAATGTGCCCTTTCCTGTCAAATGACAAGGAGGATCCAGTGTACTCTTTTCTCATATTACTAACACCTTATACAGGGTTGACTAGATCATTCCTATTTAAGATCAAATGATGCTTACACACATGTAGTTGCCTGGGCATAAAATTAAGTCTGTGGCCCATTAAGTTAAGTGTAACTACCTCAAAAAATCTTGCCCAAGGATCGTTTCCATTTTGTCATTACTCCACAGAAATACCTGAAAGTAGCTCTGTACTGAAAAATCATTCACCTAAAGTCTAAACTTTTCCTCTTGACTTTTAGACATCCCTACCCCAGTCCCATCCATGCTAATCCATTCCTGTTTCCCTCATCTTTACAACTCAGATCTTCTGCCTTGATCTCCACACACACTATATTCACTCTATACATCACCCTTCTTTCCTCTCCTAACCTCTGGTTTGCATTGCTTCCTACCTTGGGGCGTCCCTTCCATCTGTCTGTCTCATCTAACACACTTCAAGTCTCTTCTACTCAAGACGTTTTTCTAAACCATCCCAGTCTTTATAAATTATATCTATGAGTTCCTATTACATTTTAGAATTGATAAAATACTATTTGGAACTGTATAGCATAATGGCTTTATCCTTCTTTAATTGTTTCGAATCTATTCCCTTACTAACTCAAAATAAAATTCATGCACACAGAACATGTTCACTGAACTCTTTTTGTATCTCCCACAGGATCTAGCACCACTTTACATGATGATGAATAAACAAGAACAATAATTTAAATATATTTGCTGTTAGAACAGGCGTTATTATAAGCACCTCACATATCCTAACTAACATATCTTCACAACAGACCTCTGAAGTGGGTTTATGTTTATTGTCCTTTTCATGATGAAGAAATTTAAGCATTTTGAGGTAAAACAAACACAACAAAGCTAGCATTCAAATGCAAGAAGTTTGGCTATAAAGTCTATGCCTTTAACCATCGTATTATATCACCTCTACAAATTAGATGATCATAAGCATTTGGTTGACTAACATAAATTAAGAAATTCAGGGGCCAGCCTGGTGGCATAGTGGTTGAGTTTGCACGCTCCACTTCCGCAGCCTGGAGTTTGCAGGTTCAGATCCTGGGTATGGACCTAGCATTGCTCATCAAGTCATGCTGTGGCAGCATCTCACATAAAATAGAGAAAGATTGGCATTGATGTTAGCTCAGCAACAATCTTCCTCAAGCAAAAAAAGGAAGACTGGCAACAGATATTAGCTCAGGCCCAATCTTCCTCACCAAAAGAAAGAAAGAAAGAAATTCAATATATACATTTAATATATGGTTGGTCACCATGTTTCCTGTATGATTTTATTTCTGGCTTCACGGCAGTTTGGGATGATAGACACAGCCCTAAAAAGACTTTCAGGCAATGTTTCAGGGTAAGTTCACACTTTGACAAGAACACACTGTTTCAAAAACAGAAAATATCTGTCATATAAACAGAACACACAGATCTCATTTCTGCTTTGAAAAACAAAATAACATCTCTATGGAGTGGAAATAGAACATAAACACAAAATGTTAGGCAAGGCTAAAGTCATTGACTAGTGGGGCATACTTCTAGAAGCAGCCTAGAACCTTGTTCCTTTGTGGTCGTAGGGAATTAAAATATTCCACACAAGATAAACCATTAGATCCAAGCTCCCTGCAAAGCCAAAAGCTCCTGTGAGATTCTGTTGCTTGCAAATGGGGGCAAAATATGCTCCTGAAAGCTGACAAGGGACTATGGTTATACTAGTAAGTTGCTGGCCCTAGGGGAGGAAAATACACCAATGAGGCTTGAGACCGCAAATACCAGCAAGCCACCCCTGGCTCCATAACTGGATTTGTTACATTCCTGATATCACCTCAGGACAGAGACTGCAAATGGCTGTTATGTGGCCTGGTTGGGGACTGATTGTTTATACAGGGGTGGTTTGGAGAAGCCTGCAAGCTAAAATTCCAGAACACATAAAGAAATCTATTCCTAAGTAAAGGAGTCACAAAATCAACATGGGAAGCATAAATTTATTTTTAATGAAATTAATCTTATGGGTCATTATAACAAAGACTTTAAAATAAGTTTATTTGGGATATACAATAAAGGAAGCACATTCCTAGAAAAGGACAGGAAATTATAAACAAAAACAGAGCCAAAACCAAGAATGCATAGTTATGAAAAAGAACAAATAAAAATAAAAAGTAAATAAAAATTATAGTCACTGAAATAAAATACTTTCTAGATGGGATAAATTTTACACTGAAAATAATTATAAATCAAATTTGTAAACTGAGTAACTAACCTAGAAGACAACACAAAGACACAAAAATAAACTGGAAAGGGTAGTTGGGAGACATGGAGAAGTGTGGGGAAGCTGTAACATAAGTGTATGAAGAGTTCTAGAAGAAGATAGGTTAATACAGTAAAGCTACATATGAAGAACATTTTCTAAAGTTAAAAAATAAAATTAAATAAAAGAGATGCGAATACTCACGTAGAAAGTGTATTCCAAGTACTGAGCAAGAAAATAAAGATAAATCTATACCTAGCGACAGTATTATGAAGATAGAGAACACCCCGATTAAAGAGAAAATCGTGCAACCTATTAGAGATAAAAGATTATCAATAAGGGAAAAAAATGGGAATGTCAGATAAATTTCTCAGCAGCAAAAATGGACACTAGAAAAGAGGAACAACGTACTAAAATTACTAAGTGAAAACAGCTGTCAAATTAGGATTTGTATTTTAATAAACCAAAACTAATTAATATTCAAAAGGCCAAAATAAGGATATTTTCACACATAAAATGAGTAAGAACTTATATCCCATAGAAACCACCGTTAAAAGCACTATTAAAAGATTCATTTCAGCAACAAGAAAAATAAATCTAGAATGAAAGCATCGGATACAAGAAATAACAGTGAGCTCAAAAACTGAAGTTAAACTTAACTATCTTCTGTGAAAAATAAGAATAACTAGGGGATTTCTTTTGGTTAAAAAAGGATAAAACTAACATCTTGGACAAAAATAAAAAATATCCAAGTAGGTAAGTAAATTGAACTTGGGTCTTGTGTTTGAAGGAAGAAAGAAATAGGAATAATTTTAGACACTTTGTAGAAAAAAAATGTACATATGTTAACAATTAAAGGTAACAGGAAAGGAAAGACATGTAGTCTGTAGACCCCAAGTACACTGAGAAAAAAATTATAACAACTTTATTAACCAAACAGAAATCAGGAAAGGGGAAAAAAGGAAGCAAACATGAAGGAGCAAATCAGATCATAGAAATAAGTCCAAAGATATCAATAATCATAACAGATAAATATGGATCAAAAGAGATAATCCAATTTGGTAAAAAAATCTAACTACATTCTCCTCCTAAGGATCACACTTAAAATAAATCTACCCAGAAAGTTTGAAGATAAATAGAATGAGATATACCATGCAAATATTAATCACAAGAAAGATTTTAGTTTTGTCTATTGTTAAAAATAATATTAATCTAATGAAGATATTAATAATAGCATTATTGCAAAAATGGCACCAAAAAAAACCCATTGCATTTATGGAAGAAATTTTTACTACAAATAAAGAGTGACTCCACCTAATAATAAAAGGAAAATTCTATCAGAAAGATACGACACTGATAAACTTGTAAGCACCTAATGACATAGCTTCAAAATATATAAAGCAAAAATTACAGTTACATAGAGAAATTAACAATTCATGATCAGAATGGGAAATTTTTAGCATTCTCTATCAGAAAATGGTACATCCTGCAGACAAAAAAACTGAAGAAGATTTAAGCACGAATTTTGATCTAGTGAATATTAGAAAATATGTTATTCATGATAGTAAATTCATCATTTCCTGCATAGGTCATGCTGGCTCCGTACTTTCATTTCTTTCTTTCTCATTGCCTAGTATGCCATCTCTTACTTCTCCGTGTCAATGCAAACACTACTCATTTTTCATAGCCCAGCTCAAGTCTTATTTCCTAAAGGAAGTGTTCCTTATCGTTTACATGAATCTCTTTTTCTCATAAATTACACAGGGCACTATAGTGTTTGTCTTTAGTTCGTCTCCTTAGTTTGTCTCCTTAACGGCAAATTGTTTGTGCTACTTAGACTTGTGTATTTCTTGGTTCCACAAAATGCCTGTAAATAACTATTTTTAAACATTTACTAGTTCTCACTCCACTCCTTTCCAGCACCCAACATACTCTTACTATTTGAAGCCAGATTGATTATGAATCAAATATAGCAATTAGTGGCAAGGAAATTTGACTTTTTAAGATGTTAGAACCATAATAGAGAGTTATCTTTAAACAAATATTGCAAGCAACTGTTTGTGAGGGAATATCAATTTAGTCCCTATTCTGCTACCAGAGAGGGACGGGGAATTACGTTGTAAATCATCAACCCTATAATATAACGAAAAGGAACAGCATGAAAATGTTCCCACTGATACACATGGTTTGATTCATGAAACAATTTCTTCATACCTCTTAAGCTACTGATTGATTCCTCCACATAAATCTTTCTGAAGATTCCACAAAGGAATAGCCAATCACAGAAATGAAGAAATACCTTCATATGAAACAAAATTCTAAGGTTTAAATAAAAAAACTGTTGCATATATGTAAAAGCAAGTGACATAAAGACAATAATTTACAAACAAGGTTCAAGGAACTCTGGGGATTTCATTGAACGCTATGAGGCTAAGTGGTTTTCTCAGTCATTAATTTTACAAGCTTTCACCAATCAATAGGCTAGTCTGTTACCAAATAAATGACTAGTGTTAAACAGCAGCAAGAAAAGGATATACTATTTCATTCAAGTATCGACCAAGAATAACCAGGGAACAGAACCATACCCTATAATTGAGTTGCCTAATGAATATTATTTGGAAAAACCATAAACTACTCAAAAAGAACAAAGATAGTGACAGGACTAAGCTTAGGAAAGAGTCTTAATTCCTTCAAGCAATGAAACTCAAGAATACACAGTAAATTATTATTTAGAAGAAATCTAATCTAATTAGAAGAATTTATGCCTAAATTCAAACCAATGGCAGTTGGAAATAGTACTAGCCACCTATACAAGCTCGATATTTTCTTACAAGGGGTAAAGCAGGGCTCTCTGGATCCAGAGATCTGTAGCTCTGAATTAGATATTATTGCTCTTCAATGTCTTATTTGGTATCAAACAAACAAGCAAACTGTTCTCTTACCCTTCATCCTCCATTAGTGAAAATAGAATATTTCAGGTTTTCTTTCTAAATCAAAATGCTGATAAATACCACATGCCCTTCCTTACCAAATCAACATTCCAAAAGTGATCCATGTAATGAGAAGTGAATGAAGAAGAACATTGGCTGGATGGTTGAAAAGAACAAGGTAAGTAAAAGGGTTGTATCCTTCTCTGGTAGTAAGA
Organism: Equus przewalskii; assembly: GCF_037783145.1. Lineage (NCBI taxonomy): Eukaryota > Metazoa > Chordata > Mammalia > Perissodactyla > Equidae > Equus > Equus przewalskii. Next base: position 55,618,091 of record NC_091831.1, on the reverse strand, counting down.
AATTTCCTGACTATGAAGATAGGTCTTTTAAAAATATGCCCAAATTCTCTTTGGTTTCTGTGGTACTGCCTAGTCATCTAAGATGCTCTGTCCACTCGGAAAACTTCCTCCCTCCATTGTCTCCTTTATTAACCTCTTTTTATCTTCTTGTAGTCACATCCTTCCTCTACATCTTCAGAAATTGATCTTTCCTTGCAAAGAAATCCATTTTCATGGCTTAATCTCATCATCTATTGGAGGATGATTCACAAAGTAGTGTACTTCTGAAAAACAAATGTTATGATTATTACCATGTCTCGCGTTTTCTGTCCCATCCTTTGCTCCTGATTTTTATGCCTTGATGTCTTTACATCTGTACAAATGCTCTCTGGTGATTCATTTCAAATTCTACCTGCTCCATAAAGGAGTATGCAGTTAGTGGAAAGAACATGAACTTTTGAATAATAGAGATCTGGGTTTGAATCCTACGAACTACTGGTCATCCTGTGATCTTGAGCCCTTTAATCCCTCTGAGCTTTGTTGTTTGCATTTATAAAGTGAGGATGTCAGTTGGACTCCCTTTCCATTCCTTCCATGGGGTAGCTTATCCCTTGCTTTCTGTGTCACGGCCTATTTAGGGCTATACCTACGTCTTGTCTACTACACAAGACAATGGTTTCTTGACCTCTATCTATGTTTGGGGTTCACAGTTCCCACAGAGGAAGCTCTAGTCTTTCTAGTCTGGGAGAGAAATATTTGGCCATTAAGGGACTCTTTGCTCTGGATTTTACTAGCCTCTCTTTCTTGAGATCTTGCTTTGATCGTAGCATTAATCACTGCTCTCACTGAGCAGTGAATGGAAACTCAGCTCACACCTCCACTCTAACTAAGCCCTTTCTGCTGTTTTGGGCCAGCCATATCAAAATCTCTTAGGGCAGACAGCTTGAAGATATCCATGTTTGGGGCTCTTCAACCTCAATGTTTTCACCTCTTTGATAGATGGATTATCTTTTCTTTCCCCAACTAGGATTCCAGAGAATCAGCCCTAAATAGCCATTTCCCAAGTCTCTGATGCCCTTAGCTATAATATAAAAATTCTACTTAAATAAAAACACAACAATGATTCCACTTCACTTCCAACTGCCAATTAGGTCTACTAATCACAGCTTTTGAACTCCCTTCCCATCAATCACACATCTTAAATATTCACAGATCCTCGTGCTCACTTGTAACCCTTACTCAGCAAAGCCAAGTAAGTTTTCCTATACTTGCTTTGCAATTACCTAACCACACTGACCAGTTTAGATTTGAGCAAATTTTCCCTATCTTTGCTTTCCACCTCGATTACTGCCATTTATTCACCATGTGATTCTGTTCCCTTGCATTTCTCAGGATGGGACCTCCCCAATTAAACTTCTAAATCAGTTTCTTCCTGATTCCTTGTTCTTGCCTCCTATTGTTAGCAAGCTATTACTGTTTCTCCTTTTTTTTGTCATTCTTTCCATCTGATTGTCTTACATCTACTCCTCATTCCAACACCAATATATTATTTGAAGAGATGACGTGCAGATTAAGATAGCAGCACATGGGAAACTCTGTAGAACAGATTGGCACATGGCAATAAAAATTCATTTCCCTTCCTCTTTTGTGGTAGAGAGGTATAATCTTCCCTAACTTTAAAGTTCATAGAGCTTTTTTTCATATATCTCTTATGGTGATTTAGTTATAGTACTTTATATTATATTTGCTTATGTAATTGCTTAATTATAAATTCCAAAAAAGTAACTGTCTATGTATTCCCCAGACATTATACTATTACAGGACTAGCACATGTTAGCCCTCAGTGCATGATTATTGATTTGAAATGCTTTATTCACTCATTACATAGACAATACTTCAAGTTAACAAAGTACTACTATGAATGGATTTGTGTAGACAGACTTAAATCATGACAAGAACCCATTTTGTCGAGCTATCCTTACACTCTGGGAAATAAGGATTGTCTATCATATTCTCTTCTTATCGTAATCCTGAAATTTGGATCTAATGGACATTCTATCAAAATTCTTGCAGCTTATTTAATGCAGCTACATTTTCCAAAATAAGTTCATTTAACATAAACATAATCAAATTTGAAAGAATTGAAAGGAAAACAAATTGGTAAATACTTGCTTTGTTTTAATCCTTTTAAGAACATATAATAGGGGCTGGCCCCGTGGCCGAGTGGTTAAGTTCGTGCACTCCAGTGCAGCGGCCCAGGATTTCACCGGTTTGAATCCTGGGTGAGGACACGGCACCGCTCGTCAGGCCACGCTGAGGTGGCGCCCACATGCCACAACTAGAAGGACCCACAATTAAAAATGCACAACTATGTACTAGGGGGCTTTGAGGAGAAAAAGGAAAAATAAAATCTTAGGAAAAAACCCCATATAATAACTGCAATAATTATAACTACTCAGACACTGCCTAGTGGAGTTTTAATTAACAGATAAAGATGATCTCTAATTAGCTCATCAAAATACTAGTCTGAGCAGTGTCAGTCCTACATATATCGCAATTACATTGTTTGTAAGTAAATAGATACTTCTAAACACTTAAAGACTAATTTGCATTCTTAGCAGAGTGGAGATGTCCTCAACATTTTTTATTATGTAGTTAATTTATTTAGCAGCTTCCTTTTCTTTTTAATAGAGGAAATAAACAGAAAAACAGTACAATAGGTTTGATTATCTCAGTTAACATTCTGACCCATTCTGAATTACTGTAGTTCAAATTAATGTGGTTTCTTGAATAGATATGATATGCCAAGTAACTGTTGGATCAGTTATTCCAACTATCTCATTTTACAGATGAGGAAGAAATTGATTTATTATATGGTGCCTGTGGTTAGTCATGGGCCAAGCCAGGCTTTTATTTTGGTGTCCCTGAGTCTTAATTCTGTGCTTTGGGAAAATCAAATGAGTAACGCAAGTTAAAAAATAAAAGAGAGAGAGAGAGGATAAGAAGTGTGGAAATGAAAATACATGTTAAGTTAATGAAAAATAAGAGCCTTAACTATTAATTTGATATAGGGAGCTCAGGCAATTCTACATTGAAAGCAAATAAATTAAAATTTCTAATTCATACGTTCAATCAAAGTAAGGTACTGCTATTCTGTAAAGATTTTGGCACAGTACACTCAAGACTCCATTCAACATTGATTATATTTTATTTTTGTTAGTGTCCTTGTTTTTAAAGGGAGCCAGGTACTTCCAGGTGCTGGGAATAGAAAGCAAATAAAATACAGGTGCTATGATAAAGATTTGCAAAGAGTGTCAAGGCGGTACCGAGGAAGGGCTTCCAACCCAGACTTGTTTGTGTGTGTGAAAGATGGCTTCCTGGAAGAGGCAATGTAGGACCTAAGCCCTTAAGGGTAAGCCAGAGTTGGCCTGATGTTGTCTACAACATGGAAGGAAATGAAGAGAAGAGCAGTTGCAAAATATTCCATCTGATTCAGTTGGTCCACTCTGGTCTGAGGTCGTTCACTTTTGGCAGTGAGGGCTTCATTTATTTCAGAATGAATAATAGCATTGTAGCCAGAACACTATTCAAGTAATTCTTCAGCTTTAGCTTCCCAAGTGGTCAACATTTGGCCTATTTGGGATAGATTTTGAAGCAACATAAAAGCTTTCTATTTCAAATGACTTGAGGGATTTTCATTACTAGACTTCCTTAATTAATAGATAAACACCTACCACCAAAAATTAGATACTTCAAACATCTAAATTTCATAGACGATTATGAATGAGGCAACTCTAGATTCATGGTTAGAGCTGAAGTCTTCAAAAGTCCAGGAGATTGTCACTGAGGAATATAGTATACAGCATTGTAAGAGAGAAGAACATACTTTTGTGTTTATTTACACGTGGAAGATATCTGCCTGTTAAAATTTGTTCTATTTCTCTGTCCATATGTCTCTTCATTTTCCTTTTCTAGTTAGTGCTTTCCCGAATGTTCTTTTTTGAGACTTTTGAGGAAATTAGGAGATTGACATCTGAAGAGTCACTGTAAGTGCTTTCACATTTCACACTTCTTGCTGTGCGAATATCATGCACCAGTTGTCTATGAACACTTTTTTATGGGACATTAAGTATTATTTTGAATTCTAGCCTAGATAGTCAGAATGGATGAAAAGTTTTATTCTTGTGAGGTTTTTGTGTCTTTTTGCTTTGATAAGATATTTGTTAGATTACATTTCACTGGTTGCATGCTTAGTAATTCTGTACATTTTTATGACTTCTCTGTAAAATACTCATATCTGTATCATATGTCATCTGAGAACTAGAGTTTTTACCGTCTCTTTTTTTCATCTTCTAGGTTATGATCTCCTTTCTCTAGTCACATTTCTGACAGCTGTCTCTTCCTTCCCTTTCCAATCGCCAGTGTAAACCTATAGCTGGAACATCATCAAGCAGGTGATCAGTGTGGTCATTGATAAATGTCATAGAATAAAGAGAATCAGATTTGAGAGGCTCAGCTCTGAAAAGAAAAGCAAGGTTCAGACTCTCCTTTAAAATCTCCTGTTGCCTTCTGGGATTAAACAGTCCATTCTATTTGATACTTTCACAACTTCCGTCTATTTTAAACGTCAAACCTTTTCAGACCTTACCCTTGATCCTATTTTGTTGAAGTATGAGTGCATTGACATATATCGATAACATAGGTCACAACTGTCTTCTCTAAATAAAAAGCAAGGGATGATGACCTGATAGATTTTGGAGCTGGGAAAGACTTAGAGATCATCCTGTCCAACTTCTTATAGACACCGGCCTGGGATAGTTTGGTGTTTTGCGTCTGAGCTTACAGATACATGCTTTCACCAGCTGATACCGGAACAGAGACCTCCTTCATTTTGTCTGGTGTTTATTCAGCTGCATTTTATGCTTCTACATCAATGCAGTCAATTTAACTAAACCTTATGAAGTAAACTAAAATTTATGAAGTTCTATGCACCAAGGATTGATAATACAAACAGTGTAAAACACGCCAGCACACACGTGCATATATGTATGTATAGGCACAGTTCGTCTCCCAGAGAGCCTTAAACTCTAGTACTGGAGGTGGGGAGGAAGGGGGAAAATGCCTAACAGATATGCTACTGAAACCTACGGTAATTGTCTCTAATTGATGAAGGCATTTTTTTTTCTGCTGAATTTAGACATGGCTTCAATGTCTGCGCCTACATAGCTCTCCAGGCATCCACTGTTTATCTTTGAGTATTGTCATGCACATTGAAACCCTTTTGCTCTCCAAAGATTAGTAGTTTTCTTAAAGAATTAGCTTCTAGAAGACAAAGGAACATAATTATAATAATAGTACCAATAATAGATGCCACTTATTGCTAAGTTGTAGATTCTAAACACATAATTATTAGAGCAAAATTGCTTATATGTGAATCACCTAACATCAATTCAGTGTGTTCTTAACTTTAGGAAACATGGATCTCTATAATCTCCACTGTGCTTAGGGCTCTGTAAGGGATTAATGGCTTCACTCCCTCTGTTTGGTCCATGGTTCTTGGCCTGCTTCATATTCTTTTATGTCATTCATCATAAAAGACTTTGTAACTTTTGAGTTTTATCCAAGAATCTTGACATAAAAATAAACAACTTAGGTCTTATTTGCTCTATAGTTTCTTTTGAAAAACATATTCTTGCCCTTGTTGATGCAATGAATGATGCAGGAGGAGAATAATGAAGAAGACCCTTCAGACTGAGACCTATCCCGTCATTGGGGTTTGGATGAAGGAAAGGAATGACTCACATGGGTTTAAAAGCTATGAGTAAGGAGGGATCTGTAGGCAGAGCCATGGGCAAGTCGAAGCAGAGAGCCAGGGAAGTTTATAGACCTTGCCAATTGTGTCTGTCCTCAGGAACACAATGGTATGTATATGGTATATAACGGTATGGGTATTGGAATCCAGTGACTATTTCTCCTCAATGGGACCACCAAAAGAGCTAAGTTCTCAGGATGTAGCTTTTCTAAATCTCTGGTAAAAACATATATAGAGAGAGGCAGAAAGAATGGAAGCTTAGTGTGGGCTGCTGACAGGAAACATTTTACAAAACTGCTTCTTCTTGAACAGCAATTGAATCAACTCATTGCCGTTAAGCTTTAAGTGAATGAGTTCTTGCAGTTGGCAAAATTGAATAGGAAATGCTTTAATTTTGTTCTAACTGTTGTCTAACAACAAGAGAGACTTTTCAAATGTGGAATTACAGAGCTGTGCTGAATGACTCCAAGTGAAGTCTATGTAGGTTAAGTTCTTCAGGGGAGGGTCGCTTCTTGCTAATGGCAATGGGTTGAAAGGGGGGGCTGAAAGCTTGGAAGTCCAGGGTTGACCAATGATACATGGATCAGCTGTCTTGTCCCATAGGACCAGATGAAAATGTGAGTCAAAAGTAACTACTTTCAGGGGCCGGCCCGGTGGCACAGCAGTTAAGTTACATGTTCCACTTTGGCGGCCTGGGGTTTGCCAGTTGGAATCCCGGGTTCCGGACATGGCACCACTTGTCGACTGTGCTGTGGCAGGTGTGCCACATATAAAGTAGAGGAAGATGGGCACAGATGTTAGCTCAGGGCCAGTCTTCCTCAGCAAAAAGAGGAGGATTGGCAGCAGATGTTAGCTCAGGGCTAATCTTCCTCAAAAGAAAAAAAAAAGAAGTAACTACTTTCATTAATACATGGAAAAAATTGTATTTCAAATTGGGTGTCATTTTGCCCTTAGCCAAGAGGCTTTTGATGGTTATTCATAATGGTAAAACTTCCAAATGTTATGTATTCAACAATAATTTTGCCTGGGACTCATGGTCAGGAGAATCTGTTGATAAGTAGATTTGAAGAAAAGGACTTTTTTAAGGGCACCTGGTTTGCTGATCAACATTTTCTGTGCATGTGAATCAGAGAAACCTTCTGTACCATCACAAATCAAGAAAGACCTGGGGCAGACTTCACTTTTATAGTCACATTTTGATTATTCAGGGGTTACTTATTCAGTGTGAGAGCCAGGATTCTGGCCAAACTGGAGGACTGGTCAGTTGGGAGAGCATAAATTGCGTTTTAAAAAGGCTGTGTGGGAGTGGGAGAGGATGCTGTGGTTTCACAGTCCACAAAGAAATTTTTCCAAAATGTACGTTTAGCAGGGGTTCAAAAGGAAAGGAAAGGAGAATATGGTTCTTTTTAAAAATCTTTTCCAGTGGATATTATTTAAGGTTTCTGAGTGTTTCGCTCTAGGAGCATTTATTACATATTTCAAAGGGAAGTAAGTTATTTGCTATGTGCCTCATAGTGGTTTGACCACATTGGATATTTGAACACTTCCTTGGATTTAATCACCTCTATCTTACTTTAGAAGCCCCACTGCAAGGCTTGCGTGGCCATACAGCTTTTATATTTTCCCATTTACTTTTATATTATGCCCATTTTCTAGTTAGTCTGCTGCCAAGGTCATTCCCCAATCACTTTCCGTATGTGGATGCTCAGAATGCTGCATCTCCATTTGGGGAAATTTACTATAAGTTTTGTTGCGAGAAATGGATCTTTACATCACTCTCCTGCTAGAGTCAGTGACTCACTAAAGAATGATGTAGAATTAACATGAAACATCTGTTTGACTCAGTGAATTCCTTCCTTGGGGGACTGTGGAATGTAAGCAGCATGGGATTGCAGTTTTCACACCTACCAAGGCCGGAGAAATGTGAGGTGGCCACAGTGGTGCACCAGAGCTGAGTATTGTAAGAGTACTGTGCACATCTCTTCCTAACTCTGAGCTCAGTGACACCTCCTTGGTAGCTCGATATGTATGGGCCATGGTCAGAGTATTTATACTAAGACATTGGCAAACACTACAAATGATTGTTGTTGTTGTTTTTGTTGTTGTTTCCCTTCCTGGAGAGCCAGCTGTTAAATATTTACCAGCACACCTCTGGGCCAGTGTACCTAAACACTGATTTTTATTTTTTTTTTAATTTGTTCTCTACTACAGGGGTTCTCAAAGTGTGGTCCTTGGACCAGCAGTATTAGCATTCCCTGGGAACTAGTTAGAAATGAAGATTACCTGGCCCCACCCTTAACCTACTGAATTAGAAATTCCGGGTGGGGGAATTTAGGGGGAGGGCATCTCAGGAATCTTTTAACAAACCCTCCCTGCCTGGTGAATCTGATGTATGCTGAAGTGCTAAAGCGAGATAACCACTGCTCTAAGGACTAAATGATTGAGGAAGAATAAATTATGTGTAATTAACGGTATGCTGACCATAATTGAATGATTAATTATCTCATATCTGTCCCATTGTGCTCATTGAGCTTTCAGAGGATAATGCTAAATGGGACTGCTATTTATAGCACCCACAGGGGATGTTGGGGATGTGTCAAAACTGTATCATTTCCAGGGCTCATAGCAGATGGAAACACACCACTCAAGATCTAATGTTCACATTTTTCCAACCAAAAGTACTACCAAAAAGCCACTGATGTGGGCAAGTATGGTAACCGGACCACCATATTCTTTGCTGGGCTAAGAGGCGGAATCTCCTGGAGGGCTTGTTAAAACACAGATTGCTGACCCTCTCCCCAGAGTTTCTGATTTGGTAGGCCTGATAATTTGCATTTCTAGATAACTTCCCAAGTGACACGGATGCTGCTGCTCCAGGGACCACTCTTGGAGAAACACTGCTCTAGAATATCTTTTGAATGGTCCATTTTTGTCTGAGTTTCTGCTGCCCAGCTTTTTGTTCCCTGCTATTCTACGTTTAGCTTGGTTGTGATTTCTCCTCAGAGAATGTACAGCCCACATCATATGGGGCATGATTTTTAATGCGCAGGAGCCCACTGAGCCCCCCATTTCCTGTCAAGATGTTATTCAGACTCATAATGCACTTTGTCATTTTTCTTCATTCTCCTACTAAGTTTTTACGGCCTTGGCACTTTGCTATTGTGTCAGATTAAACTCAGCTGCTTTCACATTGCAGTGTTTGTGACCTTATGATTCGCATCTTTCACTGCCATCTGGATCACTCACTACAGTGAACAGGGTATTTTCACTCTTCTTTACGTAGAATTTATTTATTTCCTTTGAAGAGGATAACTTAATCCACCTGAGTTTCATCCTCTTGTTACTTAACTCTCTACAACAGAATAGGAGCTCTTTCCAATGCATGAAAAGCACAGTTTAAAGTGTTTACTGATATGAACTATGGTCTGAGGTTAAAAGATTTAAAAGACTGCCATGATGGCTCTAGGAGGCCTTGCATGCCTTATTGTTGAGATCAAGTGGGATGGCTGCACCTTTTTTCCTGAAGTCTTATAGTGCGGTATTTGAATATGGGTGGCTAACGTTGTTACCTGTTTCGTTTTTTTTAAGTCACATCTTTGAATCACTTGTTAGGTTCTCCACTAAACTTGAGTGAGAAGACTTTAGCTTAAGACCTATCTTGGGCACTCAGTAGTTCTGTGACCTTGGGCGGGTCAGTTAATTTGTTGGGTCTCACTTTCCTCATCTATAAAATGGAAATAATGGCATCTGTACTGTTTATTTCATTTAACAAGTGTGAGGATCAGAATGATATCTATGAAAGTGTTTTGTAAACTCTAAAATGCTATGTAACCGTGAAACGTTATATGTATCCCTTATAATATTCAGCATAGTCAGAATACAGAGTAGACCCCTAAGATGTGGTATCTGATTTGTGTATTATGTGTGGGGTCTTTATAGATCTGTAGAAGCTGACACTCAAAATGGAATCTGATTATGTACTTAATAGCTAACCTGAGCGGCGGATGCAAGCATACAATAGTAGTTACAAAAGCTGGTTATTAGTTAGACTTTAGGAGGCAGGAAAAATTGGGGATTGGCTACAAGCCTTTGGAATTTTGCTTGGCCTTCTCTACCTGGAAACTAGGGAGATATCAAGAAGTTGGGTGTATGTGTCATTTAAATAACTGGAGTAACGGGGAAACAATACCCCTGTTGTTGGTGTTTAGTAGGGTGCCTCCTCAATAACTTTTTGGCCTGACAACTAGGACCTTTTTCTTGACTATAAAAGCATACTTACTGGAACAAAGGGCAGGATGGGCAGGCTGTCTTAGGTATTCCATGTAGAAAATACCAAACTCATGTGTGTGTGGGGGGGTGAGTGTGTGAGTGGGTGGGTGGATGTTTATGGTAAATATTTAAAACAGGGTTTGTGAAATCCTACAGAATCCATCTTGAGAAAACACGTGGAAGTCTTCCAAAAGATATTTCTCTCCCTACTGGGCTTTCATGGTGTTGAGAAAATCAGATATATCACGCACTTGAGATTTTGTAGGACAGTTCCCCGAAATTCATATCAGTCGTATATTTGACAACTACCCATGCTATCAAAACAAAATAGCATAAAAAGTGCCAAAACAAGTGAATGGGGACACTCTGCCTCAATATTTATTAGCTTGTTGATGGTAGATAGTCAATTAACCAAAATTTAGTTATCTGATCTACAAAACAGAGATAATGATCCTTGACTTGTTTACCTTCACTAAGTTGCAGATGAAATAATGTCTATAAAAGTACTTTGACAACTATAAAACATGCTAGAAACACAAGATTTTATTTTCCAAAAGCTTATTCTATGATGCTTTATATGTAGTCCATGTAATTGTGTTTATTATAGAATTATAAAAAGGTTAGAAAAATGTGGGTTGAATGAAAGAATCTTTAGATGACTTCACTGCCTACTGAACAGCCACATGGAGCAGGTCTTGATTCATGCATCAAGGCTCCTGGCAGACTGGCTAGCTGCCGTTCTGCCCTCTGTACTCAGTGTCTTTTCTGTGACCTGAATGAAGCCATAGGATGCGTGCTCTTCAGACTCAGAGGTGATTCAGACCTGGGAGGAGTAGCTAATACCATGAATGCAGATCTAAAATTCAAATTGATCTCAAAAGGCAGGAACAATGATCTGAAAGCACCAAGATAAAATATAACATGGATATAAATAAAATTCTTCATTTAGAGTAAAAATAATCTATTGCGCAAATTCAGGATGCAAGTGATTTGCCTTGGAGGAAGTTGATATGAAACCATCTGGGGGTTTTAGATGTCTACAAGCTCAAATAGAACGTGATGCATTTGCTTTGAAAAAGAAAGTACTGAATAGAATAGAATATGGGTGCTCACTAGAGTGAGCTGGTGTGCAGAAATCTAGCTCTGGGTCGGGGGATTAGAATATCTAATTACTGCGCCAATATCTCCCAGTGTGACCTTGCTCAGGTCATTTAACATCTCTTGGCTTCAGTTTCTCTCACCTATAAAATGAGAATTTGGACTAAATTATTCCTGAGATTGCTTCCAGCTATAAGAATGTGTGATTCTGAGTTGGGTCATAAAAAGGATTTTTGGGGGTGTTTTTGAGAATTGATATATCTATAGCTAGTAGAAAAAAATTTCCATTACAGAGAAATAACTGAGACCTAAAAATAGAGTATATATGTATGTATCTTTTTCTTTTCTCAGTGATTGCAGCATTTAAATTTGTTAGCTCAGCCAATGACCTCCTCAAAAATAATGTATTTCTCAACTTATTTTGCTTAACTGGTGTGCTTTAAGAACTTTTCTGGAACTTCACATTTTCCTGTAACTTTCAGGTACAAATCCCAGCAGGGTCCAGCTGGCTCACTTCCCTTCCAAGACAGATAAATTGAGCTGTATGTGCTTTTACAGTGTGTGGTCTTAGATGTCTAGCATGAGACTTTCAAAATTAAGGTCCTGTCTACTGCTTATAGACATATACAGGGTCTCAGACCTCTCTTTATAGGAATAACAATTTATCATCAAAACTAAGGAGTCATTTTTGCAGCCAAAAAATGAGCATTGCTTCTCTCTAGCTTACAGAAGTATTATTTCTTTAATATAAGCTTTAATTGAGCAGTGAATGATTTAATGGTTTATAGTGCCTTTGGGTTTTAGAATGTGCCAGATTTTTCTAGAGGAATGGCTGCATGCATAGGAATGTTGTTCAACGTTTTAATGCATCTGGTAAATTTCACTCATTCCATTATGTAATTTGATACAGAGTTGGTACTATATTACATTCAGTTGAGTTTCTTGTGTTGTTTTATCTGTATTTGCCTTATTCTCATTAATTTTTGAAACCTTGAACTGTGTCTCAATTAACTAAATGAATGGGCATGAATCAGAATCTCTCTTCCCCAGTCATACCAAATAAAAGAGAATTCATCCTATTAAGAGTGTCGTGTTAGGGCAGATAGTGACTTGTTTTCATGCGTCCCTCTCTTCTTCCCTCAGGTTTCTTTCTCCTTCCTCTCTCCTCGCCCTTCCTCTTTCTCACCCACTTTCTTTCTTTCTCTTTTCCCTTTTGTGTTTTCTTTCCATAAGTGTTTATTGGGTCACCACTGTGTGTTAGACAGGCAGAAGATTTATTCACTAGTAAGGTATCTGCCTTCATGGTGCTTGTGGTCTGGGAGAGGCATCCTTTAAGAAACAGCTGGCATGTATAGTGGTAGAGCAACCAGCTCAATAATGAAGGCCAGAGAAGGCATCCTAGAAGAGATTTCAAACCTGAGAGTTGAAGGTTGATTTAGGTAGCTAAACAAAGAGATTGAGCCTGGGTTGAATGTAAGAAACTTTCTAGGCAGAGGGAAAACATATAGTAAAATCTTAAGATGGGAAAAAGTATAGCACAATTAGGAAACAAAAAAGTCAGTATTGCTGAAGCCTGGTGCACAAGGGGAGATTGGCCAGAAACAGAATTGGAGGGGCAAAAGCTAATAAAGGCCTTATGGGTTATGGACCCAAGGAATAATAGGGAGTCATGGAGGATTGAAAGAAAGAAAATAACATAATCGAGTTTCTATTTTTAAAAGATCACTTTGTTGAGGCCAGTCCTGTGGTCTAGTGGTTAAGTTGGCATGCTCTGCTTTAATGGCTGGGGTTCAGTTCCTGGGTGTGGACCAACACCACTTGTTGGCAGCCTTGCTATGGTGACAACCCACATACAAAATAGAGGAAGACCGGCACAGATGTTAGCTCAGGGCAAATCTTCCTCAGCCAAAAAAAAAAAAAAAAAAAGAAAAGAAAAGGAAACGAAAAAGAAAGAAAGAAAAAAGGTCACTTTTTCTGCAGGGTGGAAACTGATTTGGAGGGACACAAGATTGATTATGGGTTATTGTTTTAGTCTAGGTAAGAGATGATGATGATGATGATGATAATGATGATACAGCATTGGACTGGTAGTGGGGTTGTGGATACTGGCATGTCTGTTTCATCTCAACGCAGCTCTGGAGTCTATTTCATTTTCAGATAATTTTCTTTAAAGCCATTGTTAAAAAACAAAAATCTTTGTTTTCTTCTTTATTGCTGTTCCTAATTTGAGGACATAAAATCTGCCCAAGAAATAGATTTGTAGCTGTGAGAGATTTAGATGTTCAGAATAGATTTCGAGATCTTGTGTTGATTTGAGTAGAAGGAAGAACACCAGGATAGGAGTCAGAGCTCTGAATTTAAGACTCATTTTGTCACTAAGGAGCTCTTTGACTATGGGTAATGACTTAACCTGCTCCAGCACTCCTTTCAATTCTAGTCTCCCATGAGTCTGTGGAAGCCTGCTTAAAAGAACTCAAAGGGGGAAAAGCCTCCAGGTGTTTATTTGCATTTTGAACATCTTAATACTGTGTTAACCCCTAGTGATCTGCATATTGAAATTCTAGATTCAACAAGTGAGAAGCCTTGCTAACAGTATCAGAAATCTCAACCCGTAAAATATAGTAAATCTGGAATAAGAATCAGACTGTCTTTCTCTTTTGCACACTTGCTTATAGACACAAGAGGAGATTTGGGGGTCTGTGAAAGATGAGCCATAAAAATTTAACTTCTGAGAATAGAAATGTTTAGTAATGAGAAATTGAGCTGAAGTGTAGTTGTTCCCAAAGTGAGTTCACTGACTGGTGCCCATTTGGCCACATAAAAATCTTCTGTGGGAGCTTTTTAAAAATACAGATTCCCGGGGACCACCCCGAGGTGGAGTGGTTAAGTTCAGGCACTCCCCTTTGGCAGTGTTGGGTTTCCCCAGTTCAGATCCTGAGCATGGACCTACACTCAGCTCATCAGGCCACGCTGAGGTGGTGTCCCACATAGCAGAACTAGAAGGATCTACAACTAGAATATACAACTACGTACTGGGGAGAAGAAAAAGAAGGGGAAAAAAAGAAGACTGGCAACATACGTTAGTGGAGATGCTAATCTTAAGAAAAAAAAATACAGATCCCTGGTCTCATCCTCACAGCTTCTGATCTGTCAGCGCGGTCGAAGGCAGACAGGGATGGGTGCTGCACGCTAGGGCAATGTTTGCGAGTGGTTCATGAGATCACACTCGTCCTGCAAAATGTTCCTGAAGAAAGTGTTTAGAGAAAAATAAATTTGAGAAATTTGTAATATATTGACTTTTATAGACTAATATATCAACATATTAGAGGTTCTGGGATATTCTGAAAGAATCAGCTTAACTTTGTTTACTCCTGTCTTTTCTGACTCAATTGGCCCCTCAAACACTTTTACCAGGGTATCTTCTAACAGCCCACAGAACTGGCATTCCATGATGGAAAGTTACAAGATGTGAGTCATTTTTTATAGTCATTGAAATACAGCCATCGATGTAGTGCTCCAAAGATGTTAACCCTTTATTATTTAAACAAAGACACACATTGTGAAATTGCTGAGGAAATAGGGAGAAAAATTTTGGCTGCAAAATAGGCTAATTTCGTCATCAACAAGCTATCTGACATCAGTACTATTGTGTGGGTTGTGCACATTGCATTACATGACTCTTCACATTTACTTTATGAGAATGGTGCCCCTATAGAGCTGTGCAGTACACAACCTGCCAGACCTTCTGTGGCCATTGTGTCTGACATGTATGGGGGCCAAGCCTGTGACTTTGCTTTCACTGGTGTCAGAAATAAACCATGTGAATGATCTTGCCCACATTATGACTCTCTGAATGGTAGGCCTCTAGAATGCTGTTTAGAATAGGACTGCACAAACTAGTTAGGTTTCAAGAAAATAATGAGGCTGTTTCCATAAGCCATGCACCAGCATTAAAATATTTTAAAATGAGTGTATCTTTATTTGCTGTCCTGAGAAGAAGCTGGGGTTCATTGTCAGACATGCTACTGGCCAAAACATAGTTCCTTCATCATTTTGTAAAAATTTATTGATCAGCATGTGGCAAGTGATTTGCTTGGCACTGGGGACACAAAGGAAAAAAGACACAGTTTCTGCCTTTCACAAAGGGCATTTTAAGTGAAACTGGCACATACACAGATGCTTATAGTACATTGTGGTCATAGTTACAACGGAAGGAAGTGCAAGGGACAATTGAGCATAAAAAATAGGGTGTGTAAGTTGGTCTGGGGGAATCAGGAAAACTTTCTCAGATGAAGCTGGTTTGGTTTGTTTAGTTTTGTTTCTGGTTTTCTTCTGAAACCCTATGCTGACTCTGCTATTCAATTACCGAGAGAAAGTTTAGATTTTGCAGCCTTGCATGTGCTCATGTGCTTTTCCAAAATAAATTGTGTTTATGTAATAATTTTTACCTTTTCTCCTCACTCATCATTTCCATCCTGATATTACTTTGAATTATACCCCCCACAATAGTCTTAGTTTCAGCTGAGTGTTCACATTTCTGGTACAAGCTAATAGAATTTTTCATTTGCTTTGGGTTTGCAGATGTGGAACACGTGGCTCTTAAGCACGGCATTATTCCTAGAAGGATGACAGTCTTCAAACATTTTGATTAGTACCTCAATTTCATCCACTTCTCCATAGTGAAGTGAGCCTGTGTTTTATATCTTCTCAGCTTCCTCTCTGACATAAAGCTTTAGTATTCAAGAAGGCAATTTTTGTCTCTAGTTTTATATCTACCAAACTACCGTGAGGCTTTTCAGAAAGGTCTGATAGCTTTTAGTCCCAGAAATGGAATATTTCACTTAATTTTTCAAGGAGCTCAAAGAAATATACCTGCCTCGAGAATAAATATACCTTGTCTATCTGCAATATCTTGCATTTGTACAGCACCTTATGGCTTGTAAAATATTTTACCCACATTATTTCGTTTAACTCTCACAATGCCGTTTGAAATATTAGGAAACGGGAGCTTAGTGAAGTTTACTGAATTATTCCAGATAGTACAGCTAGTTAGTGACAGAACTAGGATTCAGAGAGTCTTCAGCCTCCGATTATAAAGCTCTTTCCACTATATTCCATAGCAAAATAATCTTACTATATGTAACTTATAAAAGGAGATCAACATGAAGGAGTGGAATTTTTGTTTGGCAATGCAAATACAAAAATTGTAAGTATCATTGTTAATGGTTTGGATGGACGAGATTGTGCAGGGCATGAAAGAAGGTAAATTAATAACTATACCAGGTTGAATATGGTAGGTGAGTTCGGTGACGCAGGGCAGGAAGGTGGAGCTGAATTAGTGTTTGATGAAGTAGCACCACAACCAGCAGGGTAGCTTAAAATAAAAGGGGAAAACATGCAAAGGGACGCGAGTCAGCAGCAGAGCAGAAGACAGGGGGCTGCTGAATGGCGACTGGACCTAGACGGTAAGCTGGTTTACGAGGCTGAGCCCCACTGGGAAGACGGAAGCTGGATCCTGTTCCACCTTTGTTCTGAGGTTGGGATCTCTTACATACCAATTATCTAGAGGTAAAATTGATGCCACAGGTGCTGGTCAGTGAGGACTCCACAGTTAGGATGTAGTCACTTCTTGGCAAATCTGAAGTAATTTGGTACAGCTCAGTCACACAAGTCATGTCACTGTTTCCGGTTAAAAGAGCATGGGGTGTAGGAAGAGTAAGTGGAAAGTGGTTGAAGGTTTTAGGTTAAGTTTCTTGAGGATGCTGAGAAGGATGAACAGCCAGATGAAGATGTGACTCCATGGCACATAATTGGTATGATGCCATAGCTCATGGCAATGATCTGATTTGCTAACTTTTAAAAAATTTTTTTTTTATTAAAGATTTTATTTTTTTTTCCTTTTTCTCCCCAAAGCACCCCAGTACATAGTTGTATATTCTTCGTTGCGGGTCCTTCTAGTTGTGGTACGTGGGATGCTGCCTCAGCGTGGTTTGATGAGCAGTGCCATGTCCGCGCCCAGGATTCAAACCAACGAAACACTGGGCCGCCTGCAGCGGAGCGCGCGAACTTAACCACTCAGCCATGGGGCCAGCCCCTGATTTGCTAATTTTTTAAAAGTTGTGATCAATTTGAGGGTTAACAGGATACCATAGCAGTAAGAGACTTTATCAGTCCTTAACGGATGAATAAGATAAAATATATGTCTCAAATTATTTAATATTAGAGAACACCTACCTTTTCTCAAATGCTCATGTATATTTTCAAAAATTAGAATTGATTTAGGTTTATTTTTGGCTTAAAACTCAGAAATTAATACATATCTTACAATAATTGTATAAATCCATAAATAAATCAGAAACCAAAACTTTCAATCCCTTAGACATTGTAAACAGCTTTATCACTCTATAAGTGACATACAATAAATTGCACATACATAAGGTGTACAGTTTGGTAAGATTCACGTATGTCTACATTCATGAAACCGTCACCTGAATCAAGATAAGGAACATATTGACCGTTCCCCAAATTTTCCTTATGTCCTGTTATAATCCCTCTTTCCTACCCCTCCCTGTCTCTAAAAATCTCTTCTAAATGACTCTTGGATCAAAAGAGAAACTAAAAGCGTACATCATTAGACTGACCACTCTAAGCAATTTTATATACATATGTTGAAATGAAGAGGTAGACTGTGGGAATTCAGAGAAGGAAGATTCGGGAAAGGACAGGCATGTTTAGGGACAATTCTTAAAGCTGGGGGAGTTTGAATTCAGCCCGGAACAGATGGAATAAGTCTGAAGAGCATTTTAGTTTTAGGGGAGGGGACTACAAAGCCAAGCCAGGACCGAAGGCCACACAGTCCTAGGACAGTGAGAAGACTTCTTTGACTCGGACACAAGTAATATTCTGACAATCTGTAGAAAACAGAGTTAGCTTGTGAGTTGACTAGCTCATGGAGGCTCTTGAAAGTGAGGCTGAGTGTAGATTTAAGATAATGAGGAACAATCCAGGACTTCTTACTTTTTTTTTTAACTAGGGAAAGGGATTGCTTCATTCATTCAAAAATGTATTTATTGAATGCCCACTACATATCAGGTACTGTTCAAGTGCTAATGATTAAGCTTTTAATATGTGGCCATTTGGAAGGGCACTGTCTGCTTTGTGTGTGTGTGTATGAGATTTGTTTCTTAAAATAATCTTTATTTTAGAACATTTTAGATTTACAGGAAAATTGCAAGAGTATTAGAGCTCCCATATACCCTTTATCTATTTTCTCCCATTGGTAACATCTTATATAACCATGACGCATTTGTCAAAACTAAGAAACTGACACTATACCATTATTATTAACCAAGCTGCTGACAATTTGAATCTTCTTGCTTTTTTTACCTAGTACCCTTTTTCTGTCTCAGGATCCTGTCCAAAAGATCCCATTACATTTAGTCACTGTGTCTCTTTAGGCTCCTTAGACTTGTGATGGTTTCCCAGACCTTCCCTCTTTTTGATGATCTTGACAATTTTGAAGATTATTGGTTAGATATTTTGTATAATTTCCTTCAGTTTGGGTTTGTCTGATGTTTTCTTCATACTATCTGCTTTTGAAATAACAAATGGAAGTTCCACCCACAAATCAAAAGTTTAACTTAATTAACTTTGTGTTTGGATTTTGCATAACTTTGATCTTTTTTGAACAGTAAACCTCACATTCTCCTCATTTCTCAAGGTGTCTATTGCCTTACCTATTCATCTTAGGGGTCGAATTTATTGTTTCAGTCTACTGAGGTTTCCTGGAAAGAAGGATTTATAATCCAGTCAGTAAGGATTCTAATGATGGATTCCAAGAAATCCTTCCAGGACCTTAAGGCCTGTGATAGTCATAATTCAGTCCCCTCTGTGGTTCAGTAACAAAGGCTAAACTCTGTTAGCTGTGCTCTGTTCCATGACTTGAATCATCATATGGTTTAGCTTGAACTTTTAGGTAAGATTTTAGCTGCCATATCACAGATTGGTGAAACTGGGATCACAGTGTACAAATGTGGCCAGACGGGCCACAGTGCCACTTTCTTGTATACTGTCAAACCTTCCCAGGAATTGAAATGCCCAACGTTGAGCAAGGAGATCCTGAATAAGAACCCTGTACTGTTTATTTTTTTATTTTTTAATTATTTTTTTTCAAAGAGTAATTATTTTTATTAAGGTTATGAAAGTTAACATCCTTGTGAAATTACAGTTGTACATCATTATTAGTCATGTTGTAGGTACACCACTTCACCCTTAGTGACCTACCCCCACCCCCCTTTCCACTGGCAACCACCAATCAGTTCTCTTTGTCCATATGTTAACTACCACCTATGAGTGGAGTCATACAGAGTTCGTCTTTCTCTGTCTGGCTTATTTCACTCAACATAATACCCTCAAGGTCTAACCATGTTGTTGTGAATGGGATGACTTTGTCCTTTTTTATGGCTGAGCAGTATTCCATTGTATATATATACCACATCTTCTTTATCTAATCATCAGTTGCTGGGCACTTAAGTTGGTTCCATGACTTGGCTATTGTGAATAATGCTGCGATGAACATAGGGGTGCATGGAACTTATGGAATTGCTGATTTCAGGTTCTTAGGATAGATAGCCAGTAGTGGGATGGCTGGGTCATAAGGTATTTCTATTCTTAACTTTTTGAGGAATCTCCATACTGTTTTCCATAGTGGCTGGACCAGTTTGCATTCCCACCAACAGTGTATGAGTGTTCCCTTTTCTCCACAGCCTCTCCAACATTTGTCACTCTTGGTTTTGGATATTTTTGCCATTCTAACAGGTGTAAGGTGATATCTTAGTGTAGTTTTGATTTTCATTTCCCTGATGATTAGTGATGATGAGCATCTTTTCATGTGTCTATTGGCCATCCGTATATCTTCTTTGGAGAAATGTCTGTTCATGTCCCCTGCCCATTTTGTGATTGGGTTGTTTGATTTTTTATTGTTGAGTTGTGTGAGTTCTTTGTATATTATGGAGATTAACCCTTTGTCAGATAAATAACTTGTGAATATTTTTTCCCAATTAGTGGGCTGTTTTTTTGTTTCAATCCTGTTTTCCCTTGCCTTGAAGAAGCTCTTTAGTCTGATGAAGTCCCGTTTGTTTATTCTTTCTATTGTTTCCCTCATGTGAGGGGTTATGGTGTCCGAAAAGATTCTTTTGAAGCTGATGTCAAAGAGTGTGCTGCCAATATTCTCTTCTAGAAGACTTATTGTTTTAGGCCTAATCTTTAGGTCTTTGATCCATTTTGAGTTTATTTTAGTAAATGGTGAAAAAGAATGGTTGATTTTCATTCTTTTACATGTGGCTGTCCAGTTTTCCCAGCACCATTTGTTGAAGAGACTTTCTTTCCTCCATTGTAGGCCCTCAGCTCCTTTGTCAAAGATTAGCTGTCCATAGATGTGTGGTTTTATTTCTGGGCTTTCAATGCTGTTCCATTGATCTGTGCCTTTGTTTTTGTACCAGTACCATGCTGTTTTGATTACTGTAGCTTTGTAGTATGTTTTGAAGTCAGGGATTGTGATGCCTCCAGCTTTGTTCTTCTTTCTTAGGATTGCTTTAGCAATTCGGGGTCTTTTGTTGCCCCATATGAATTTTAGGATCCTTTGTTCAATTTCTGTAAAGAATGACATTGGACTTCTGATTGTGATAGCGTTGAATCTGTAGATTGCTTTAGGTAGTATGGACATTTTAACTATGTTTATTCTTCCAATCCATGTGCATGGAATGTCTTTCCATCTCTTTATGTCGTCGTTGATTTCTTTCAAGAAGGTTTTGTAGTTTTCATTATATAGATCTTTCACTTCCTTGGTTAAATTTATCCCAAGGTATTTTATTCTTTTTCTTGTGATCGTGAATGGGACTGAGTTCTTGAGATCTTTTTCTGTTAGTTCATTGTTAGCATATAGAAATGCTACTGATTTATGTATGTTGGTTTTATACCCTGCAACTTTGCTGTAGTTGTTGATTGTTTCTAATAGTTTTTGTATGGATTCTTTGTAGTTTTCTATATATAAGATCATGTCATCTGCAAACAGCGAGAGTTTTACCTCTTTGTTGCCTATTTGGATTCCTTTTATTTCTTTTTCCTGCTGAACTGCTCTGGCCAAAACCTCCAGTACTATGTTGAATAAGAGTGGTGAAAGTGGGCACACTTGTCTTGTTCCTGTTCTGAGAGGGATGGGTTTCAGTTTTTGTCCATTGAGTATGATGTTGGCTGTGGGTTTGTCATATATGGCCTTTATTATGTTGAGGTACTTTCCTTCTATACCTATTTTATTGAGGGATTTTATCATAAATGGATGTTGGATCTTGTCAAATGCTTTCTCTGCATCTATTGAGATGATCATGTGGTTTTTGTTTCTCATTTTGTTAATGTAGTGAATCACGTTGATTGACTTGTGGATGTTGAACCATCCCTGTGTCCCTGGTATAAATCCCACTTGATCATGGTGTATAATCTTTTTGATGTATTGCTGTAGTTGGTTTGCCAAAATTTTGTTGAGGATTTTTGCATCTATGTTCATCAGTGATCTTGGCCTGTAGTTTTCCTTCTTTGTGTTGTCCTTGTCAGGTTTGGGGATCAGGGTGATGTTAGCTTCATAGAATGTATTAGGGAGTGCTCCATCTTCCTCTATTTTCTGGAACAGTTTGAGAAGGATAGGTATTAAATCTTCTTTGAATGTTTGGTAGAATTCTCCAGAGAAGCCATCTGGTCCTGGGTCTTATTTTTGGGGAGGTTTTTGATTACTGTTTCTATTTCTTTACTTGTGATTGGTCTATTCAGATTCTCTATTTCTTCCTGATTCAGTTTGGGTAGGTTGTATGAGTCTAGGAATTTATCCATTTCTTCTAAGTTGTTCAATTTGTTGGCATATAGTTTTTCATAGTATTCTCTTATGATCCTTTGCATTTCTTCGGTATCTGTTGTGATTTCTCCTGTCTCATTTCTAATTTTATTTATTTGAGACTTCTTTCTTTTTTTTTAGTGAGTCTGGCTAAGGGTTTGTCGATTTTTAAAATTTTTTTGACGAACCAACTCTTTGTTTCATTGATCCTTTCTACTGTCTTTTTTGTTTCAATATCATTTATTTCCACTCTAATTCTTATTATTTCCCTCCTTCTACTGACTTTGGGCTTTGTTTGTTCTTCTTTTTCTAATTCCGTTAGGTGTCGTTTGAGGTTGTTTATGTAAGATATTTCTTGCTTATTGAGGTGAGCCTGTATTGCAATGAATTTCCCTCTTAGGACTGCCTTTGCTGCATCCCAAATAATTTGGTACGGTGTGATTTCATTTTCATTTGTCTCTCGATAATATTTGATTTCTTCTTTAATTTCTTCAATAATCTATTGTTTGTTCAGTAGCATATTGTTTAGTCTCCACATTTTTGGCCCTTTCCCAGCTTTATTCTTGTAGTGGATTTCTAGTTTCATAGCATTGCTATCAGAAAAGATGCTTGATATTATTTCAACCCTCTTGTATTTATTGATGCTTGCTTTGTTTCCCAAGATATGGTCTATCCTTGAGAATGTTCCATGCGCACTTGAGAAGAATGTGTAACCTGCTGTTTTTGGATGAAGTGTCCTATATATATCTATTAGGTTCTTCTGATCTAATTTTTCATTTAATTCTATAATGTCCTTGTCGATTTTCAGTCTGGATGATCTGTCCATTGGTGTTAATGGGGTGTTGAGGTCCCCTACTATTATTGTATTACTGTTGATGTCTCCTTTTAGTTTTGTTAAAAGTTTCTTCACGAATTTTGGTGCTCTTGTGTTAGGTGCGTATATATTTATGACTGTTATGTCATCTTGGTGGAGTGTCCCTTTTATCATTATATACTGCCCCTCTTTGTCTTTCGTTACCTGTTTTGCTTTGAAGTCTACTTTGTCTGATATAAGTATGGCAACACCTGCTTTCTTTTGTTCATTATTGGCTTGGAGTATTGTCTTCCACCCCTTCACTCTGAGTCTGTGTTTGTCTTTGGGGCTGAGGTGTGTTTCCTGGAGGCAACATATTGTTGGATCTTGTTGTTTGATCCATCCTGCCACTCTGTGCCTTTTGATCGGAGAGTTCAATCCATTCACGTTTAGTGTGATTATTGAAACGTGGGGGCCTACTGTTGCAATTTTATCACTTGCTTTCTGGTTCTTTTGCATTTTGTCCTGATGGAGAGGTGTTACTTTGTGTTATTGTCCTTCTGCTTATCTCCTTTGTTCTGGATTTTGTAACCCCTTTCCTTTTTTTGATTTTTCAGGAATGAGTTTCTTCCTGAGCAATTCTTGAAGAGGAGGTTTTGTGGTGATGAACTCCCTTAACTTTTGTTTATCTGGGAAAATTTTTATTTCTCCATCGTATTTGAAGGATATTTTTGCTGGGTAGAGTATTCTTGGCTGTAAGTTTTTATCCTTCAGAGTTTTGAATATTTCATTCCAATCTCTTCTAGCCTGTAAGGTTTCTCCTGAGAAGTCTGCTCATAGCCTTATGGGGTTTCCTTTGTAAGTTATTTTCTTCTGCCTGGCTGCCCTTAGTATTTTCTCTTTGTCATTGACTTTTGCTAGTTTCACTACTATATGCCTTGGGGTTGATCTTCTTGCGTTAATAAAGTGTGGAGATCTATTGGCTTCTGTCACATGAAGTTCCATCTCTCTTCCCAAGTTTGGAAAGTTCTCAGCTATTATTTCTTTGAACAGGCCTTCTGCCCCCTTTTCCTTCTCTTCTTCCTCTGGTATACCTATAATCCTTATGTTGCATCTCCTAATTGAGTCGGATAATTCTCGGAGAGTTTCTTCATTTCTTTTTAGTCTTAGTTCTCTCTCCTCCTCTGTCTGCAGCATTTCTATATTCCTATCCTCCAAATTGCTAATTCTGTCCTCCATATTATCGACCCTACTGCTCAGAGTCCAGATTTTTCGTAATCTCCTCCATTGTGTTCTTCATCTCCAGTATTTCTAATTGGTTCTTCTTTATAGTGTCAAGCTCTTTTGTGACATAGCTCCTGAACTCATTGAGTTGTTTATCTGAATTCTCTTTTAACTCGTTGAGTTTTTTAATAATGGGACTTTTGAAATCATCGTCATTTACGTTATAGATTTCATTGTCTTTGGGATTGTTTTCTGGGTGCTTATCATTTTCCTTCTGTTCTGGAGATTTAATGTATTTTTTCATACTGCTTTATGGCATGGATTTGTGCCTCCGCATAGAGATAGAGTTTAGTCGCTGCTTCCACTTGTTGCGACTGGTGTTGGGGAGGGGCAGCTGTTTAGACTGCACCAACCAGGAACCCTGTCAGCTGCTACTGACTGGACCTGGACCTCTCCTCATAGTCACAGTGGTCCTGTGGGGTCCCTCATCAGTTGTGGGGGCAATCGCAAGGGGGCCTCAGGCTGCTGGTGCCTACTGTTGCAGCCCACTTAGACGCGCTCCCTCCTTGTGGTCTGCAGTGGTGTTGTGGGCTTTCCCAGCAGCCAGGAGCAGGATCATGTATAATCGCCGCTTTGTCCCTAACAGAGCCCACAAGATCCCACTTGTCCACTATAGGTCCCAGCAGAGCTATGGGTATCTTCTGCAGTCTGTCGTTAGCTCACCTAGCTGTGCTACTTTTGCTCCAGGGCCTTCCCGCCTTGCGATTGCCAGTCGGGACCTCTCCACTAGTGCTGCGCAGAGGCTTTCACTGAGGCTGGTGTAGGAACCTGGAGTTCCCCCCTGGGCTACGTAGCCATTTCACTGGAACTCCACTCTGCGTCACTCCACTCTCACAGGATCTGTGGGAGCCCCTTGCCTCGTCTGGGACACGGTCAGATTCCAGGGGCCTGGTGGTGGCTTGTAAGCTGCTGCCTTGTGGGGAATTCTGCTCTAGGGAGCTTCCTGGTGTTCTGAATGCTGGGAGGGGCCTCCCTGCCAATGGCGAGCAGAGGCCCTCCCTGCTGGGGGGATGTGGGACCCTGGAGCGTCCCCCCAGGCCACAGAGCCAGGTGTTGGAGCTCCACCCAGTCCCCAAGCATGTCCACGGGAAGTCCGGGCACCCCCTGCACCGACCCGTGTGCCGGAGACCATGGGCCCAGCAGCAGCTGGTGGTCTGGTACAGTGCCAGGGAATCTGCCCACCGGGAGCTTCCCTTTGTTCTGGATTCTGGGCGGAGCCTCCCAGCTAATGGCGAGCAGAGGCTTTCCCTGCCAGGGGGGTGTGGGACCCCAGAGCCTCCCCTCGAGCTGCAGAGCCAGGCGCTGGAGCTTGAACCCTGTCCCCAAGCACGTCCACGGGAAGTCGGTGCGCCCTCTGCACCCACCCATGCGCCGGAGACCGTAGGCCCAGCAGCAGCTTGCAGTCTGGTGCCATGCCAGGGAATCCGCCTGCCAGGAGCTTCCCTTTGTTCTGGATTCTGGGAGGGGCCTCCCTGCTAATGGCGAGCAGAGGCCTTCCCTGACGGTGGGTGTGGGACCCTGAGGATTCCCCCTGGGCTTAGGTGTAATCGCGGGGGGCTTGAGTAGGGCTGTTGTCACCTGTTTCCACCATCGCTCTGCTGGTGAGTGCACACTCTCACCCTTGCTGTGTGGCAATTCTATGGGGGTGTCCGCTGGAAGAGAGCCTCCTGTAGGAGCTAGGCTGTCCGGGGGTCGGAGGTCGGGGGTTGGAGAGTTTTCACCTATTTCCACCTCCTCCCAGGGGGAAGTCTGTCCACCTTCCGATGTATCGTAGTATGAGACTCTTAGGCGTCTTGAGATGCTGTCTGGATATCCTTTGTTAATCGGTGAATGTCCAATTAGTTGTAGATTCGATGGGGGAGAGACAAAGAAGACCACTCACTCCACCATCTTTGTCCTGCCTATTAGCACAATCTTATTGCAATTGTCCTCTTAACTGGGTTGGTACCCAGTGTAGCTGGTTGCTAGGCTCAGGGGCGTACAGTTGTGATAGGCCTGAGGCCAACAAGACTGATGTCAGTTCTCTTAGGAGTGCAGCTGAGTAGGGCTAGCCCCTGGCATGGAGGCACTCAGTTGTTTCAGGCTTTGGAAGGTGGGGCTGATCCTTTTTATGGCTATTTGTGAAACACAAATCTTCTGCTGCTGATAAGCCTCACCACCCCTGGACCACATACACTGTCAACACAGTCCTGGTCCATGCACACTTCTCAAACCCCTGGAGCATACCCCACTGCCACACTGCAGAGGCCCCCACCTCTGCCCCAATGCCCCCCACAGTTCACCAGGTCCTCACACAAGCCCTGCCCCACAGAGGCAGACACCTTTGCCTGCCTGTAGAGGATCAAGGCACTCAGTCAATGCAGGCTGAAAAGTAGCCTGAGGGCTCGCTGTTAGGTGGGGCCAGTCCCTAGGGCGGGTTGCCAGCCCTGGCTGAACTGGATTAAATCTGTGCTCTAGTGGGTGTGGCAGACCCCTGGGCTAACAGCCCAAGGGACGCACCTCAATGGCCCCCACCTGTGTCTGTATCAGCACGCCTGGACCAGCTCAGAACAACGGCCCCCACAAATGTCTCAGTCTCCGGAGAGGACCCTCCTCTCACCAAGATGCCCCCAGAGCCCACCAGGTGAGTCTCGTTTCACCGAAGGACTGTCAGCCTTCTCTCTGGTGATTTTAGGTTGCTGCAAAGAGTGAGTTTGTGCGTGGGCCCTTTAAGACCCAGATCTTTTTGGCTTTCGGCCGATAGCTTTTCTGGGGTGTCCTTGCTGCAGTTAATAGCTAGCAAAGCCAGACAGTAAGACCCCCCTCTCAGTTGGGCTGAGTCCGAAGGATGGTTATAGCAGTATTGCCCCCGCTCCGGACCTCACTCCTCCAGGAAGGGCTGGTTCCTTAGGTTGGCTCCCGCCTGGCCAGCTGAGAAGCTCCGCTGCTCCCAAAGGTGGCTTTTTTCCTCTCTGGCCGGAGTTACTGCCTCTTCTGCTTTCGTCAGGACTGCCCCTTGTTGTGGGGGTTCTTTTTATCCAGTTTTCAGTTTTCAATTCAGGGTGATTCTTCCTAAAATTGTTGTGTTTGTGGGAGGAGGCGAGTTCAACGTCTGCTCACAGCGCCATCTTGACAAGAACCCCTGTACTGTTTCTTTATCATGACATTCCTTAGCTATTAAGAAATGGACTTGGGCCCACTCCCTGGAAATAAAGGGGCCTGGTATATCTAGAGGATTCTTCTTTTTTCTAGATTAAAGGAAAAATAGTCGCATTTTCTTCCTATCTGTCCACTATACAAATTTGAATTCATTCTGGCTTTGAAGACCCTTGAAGTAAATACGGTGAATTTTCACCTTTTTTATTCCTCGATGAGTGAATGCTCTAAACTTATACTTGGGTTTCACTCTGGTCCCTCTGGTTATTAGCATCATGACATGTGTATCATTTAGTCTCTCTAAGCCTTGGTGTTTTGATCCATAAAGTTTAGATACTAATGTCTACTTCCAAATTTGATTTGAGAATTAATTGGGATAAAGCATGTACAGTGCCCAGCACGGTGTCTAGCATAAAAAACAGCCAAATAAACATTAGCTGTTCTTATTTTTACTGTTATTTCTAGTATCTAGCATGATAAACCAATAAAAAAACTGGATGTATCAGCTAAGATTCTCATAACAGCAGACGATGTTTTGACTGTATTCACTGCCTTGGTTCCTGCTCAGACATTCTGATGGCCAGTGCCCCACCACTCCAGCCTTCAGCTTTCTGACCACCAGCCTTCTACCACAGCGCCACATTCACCCTTCTTGTAGAAGAAGAATGACTGTTTCCACAGTTTTAAAAAGAAATGATATTTTAAAACATGTTTTTTGGGAGCCGATCCCATGGCATAGTGGTTAAGTTTGCGCACTCCACTTCAGTGACCCAGGGTTAGCAGGTTCGGATTCTGGGTGTGGACCTACAGACCACTCATCAAGCCATGCTGTGGTGGCATCCCACATACAAAATAGAGGAAGATCGACAAAGATGTTAGCTTAGTAACAATCTGCCTCAAGCAAAAAGAGAATCATTGGTAACAAACGTTAGCTCAGGGCCAATCTTCCTCACCAAAACAATTTTAGAAAAAGAGTTTTTTAAAAATCCACATAAAAATCGATTTTAATTAAGAAATTAATCATGAAAAGATTTTGCATACAGAATTTTGTCTTGGAGATCACGTGGAGTTTATGGAGTCTTTTTAAGACTATCAGATTCTGTTTTGTTTATTTATTTTTTATATCAGTTGGAGCTAACTTCGACCACTGGCATTTTCTCAGAATCACAGCTCTGTTCTCACCACCAGCGAGGGGTGTGGACAAGTTGTTGATAAACGGATTTTCCTGACCCCTCGATACAATTCTGTATTTGTCGGAGGCCCTGAGAGACTGGTCTGGGTCTTTGCCACTACCAGAGCTGCTGCAAGCCCCCTGCCAGGACTGACAAATCCTAGCTTTGTAGGGAGTAGTCGTTTTAGTTGTCTTCTCAGTCTGCCCTGCCATAGAGCCTTTCTTGTTCTGTCTGTTACTGCCTCAATTAAAGAACGCAGCTTTCTTCATGCTGGCCTGTGGATCAGATGCTTCAGAGCAGCAGGAAAAGGATAATCCCACACCGCCAGGAATGCAAAGGTTCCTCACGTGCTAAATCAAACAGCAGGACCTGCTCTGTACAGCCAAGGCAGCAGCTTCTTTCCTGGCAGGCCTTGCCGGAAGAGGGTTAGTTCAAGAGTCCTTATCCATGAGCATTTATGTGTCTTCTCTTCTCCTGTATCCTCATAAGAAGAAAAAGAAGTAACTTTCTTTAACGGTACCTGTACCCTGTGCTTAAAAATAGCCACTGTTGAAAATGGTTTAATATGAAAACATTTAATTATAGGCTACAGGAAGTGTCACCAGAGCCTCATTTGACACAGCATTGCAAAAGAAGAATTCTGGGATACATAAGGGGTAACCATGCTGTGTTTGAGAACTCTTGATATATACAGGTGAAGGGTTATGTTTCATGAATTGTAGTTGTAAATCTTGAAAAGTAATGGGTTTCCAAAGGAGATTCCTCCACGAGTGTTCAGAAGATCAGGAAAAGCAGTTGGTTAGAACTCCTGTCCCAACTCTGATTGATCAGCAGGGACTTCCTAGGACACTGTGAGGAGCATTCTGAAGACTCATTCTAACTCTATAGTAAAAATGCCATTTTGATGAGAAATGTCTGCCATGGGTGTGGGACAAGGAAATCACAATTTGTATATTAAATAGTTGTCATCCCTGGAATCACCATTTATGTTGGACTAAAGCATAGCAGTTATAATTATTTACACTCCAGAGTATAAAAAATGTAAACATTATGCTTTGTAAAATATCCAGGACAAATGTGAATTACAGAAGCAATACTCCACTCATTCTTCTGTCAGCCAAAACTTATTTAAGTAACTAATGTGTGCTGAGCGCTATGGATCTAGAGCTAAATAAGTTCTTATGTCTGTCCTGAGGAGCTTCTGTTTTCTAGAGGAGACGGTGTGAAGACTATTGCAGAAACCCAATACATACAATAATAAATGTATGTACTAGACTGAGTGTTCACAGGAAAAATGAAACAATTAACTTTTCTTAAGTTCACAAGGGACATTTTCAAAGAAGTGACAAACATGATGTCCTCTCAGTCTCCAGAAATAACAGTAAACACTTAGGAATCATTTACTCTTATAATTCAAAGTGACCCTCTCAAAAATGGATATGGATAGTGCCCTTTGGTATGTAGTAGTGCTATGTGGTTAAGGATGCTGTTGGTTTCTATTATTGCAAATTGATACTTTTCTGAATTTTCAGTTGTGCTGAACTCCTGAAGACTTGGATTCCTTAACTTATTTCTTTCCCTTGCCCCTTTTCCCACACCAATTCCTATTAAATTCCACTGCTTTGTTTTGTATTGATCTCTGTTGTCCAAACTCTTGTACTCACTCAGATATTTATAGTTGTTATATGCCGATAAAGATACAGGACCTGATGGCAAAGCATGATACATTTGGAAATAATTTGACATGCCATACCTTATATGAGCTTCTGGGTTTTCAAACTGATTAACTTGTCATGTCTATATTTCCCTTTGCTTTAAAATGCCAAGCAGCACATCTAATCACAGTTTTTTTCAAGTATGCCATAATAACAAATTCTACAGATTTGGTGACTCTTAAGTCCAGGAACCTATGTGTATAAATAGATCCAGCTGTGTGTTTATGATCGTGTGTGTGTGCACACATGTATACACAGATTTAAATTAACTTCAGGTGTATCTCTAATTAACTCGCTAAGTAATCATGTATGCTGTTAATATTTAAAAACACTTTGTAGTGGATGCGTATAGACTAGTAAATTAATGATGGTGTAACTGAAGCAAAGTGTAAAGTCACGCATTGCCTAACGATGGGGATACATTCTGAGAAACGCATCATTAGGAGATTTCGTTGTTGTGCAAGCATCACAGAGTGTACTTACACCAACTGAGACGGTATAGCCTGCTACACACCTAGGTACTAATCCCATAGGACCAACATGGTGGTCCATCATTGACCAAAATGTTGTTATGCAACCCATGACTGTAAATGAATGCTTTGTAAGAAAGACATATCACTTAGGGATATGCGTATACCAAAGGGAACTTTGGTCCAATATTTGGACTTTTATTTCTAAAAATTGTTCTTTCTAGAAGTTCTTTTTGTATATAAATTAATGTTATTGAGGTCGTAGCCAGAGATTAGGAACCAGTTTTATAAATAATTTTAAACCCTGCTTATTGGATTTTTTTCTGATTATGAAAGTAATAAAAATTCGAAATAGAAAACCCTTCCACAGACAGTAGAAACCACTCACAATCCCATCACCAATCTGTAACTAACGTGAACACTTTTTCCTTTTTAATATGTATGTTACACATATTTGTTCCTTCAGTCATTTCAGACATTCAACAAATATTTATTAAGCACCTACTAATGCCCACGTTATATGTATGTATATGTGTACATGTTTGTCATTTATTTTTACTTGACATATAATTGACATATCATAAAATTCACCCTATTAAAATGTATAATTTGGTAGTCTTTACTATATATATAAAGTTGTGCAACTCTCATCATTTTCTAATTCTGGAATATTTTCATCACCTCACAAAGAAATCCCATACACATTAGCAGTCACTTCTATTCCTCCTTCCCCCAACCCCTAGCATCCACTAATCTACTTTCTGTATGGATTTGCCCTTTCTAGGCATTTCTGTAAATAGAAAATGTGGCCTTTGTTACTGGCTTCTTTCACTTAGCATAATTTGTTCAAGGTTTATCCATGACATAGCATGAATCAATGCTTCATTCCTTTTTATGCCTGAGTAATATTCCTTTCTATGGATGTGCTACATTTTGTTTATCCATTTATCAGTTGATGACATTTGAGTTGTTTCTAATATTAGCTTTTATGAATAATACTGTTATGAATATTCATGTGCAGCTTTTTGTGTGAAGATATGTTGTCAATTCTCTTTGGTGCATACTTAGGAGTGGAATTGCTGGGTGACATGGTACTTCTATTTTTAACGTTTATGTTAACCTCTATGTTAACATTTGAAAAAGTGCCAGACTATTTTCTGTGGCAGCTGTACCATTTTAAATTCTTATCAGCAGTGTGCGTGGGTTCCAATTTCTCGACACTTGCTATTTCTGTTTTTGTATTGTCTTTTTTTTTTATGGCTACTCTAGTGGTTGTGAAATGGTATCTTATTGTAGTTTTCTTTCTTTCTTTCTTTTTTTTGTTTTTTGAGGAAGATTAGCCCTGAGCTAACTACTGCTAGTCCTCCTCTTTTTTACTGAGGAAGCCTGGCCCTGAACTAACATCATGCCCATCTTCCTCTAATTTATATGTGGGACGCCTACCACAGCATGGCGTGCCAAGCAGTGCCATGTCCGCACCCGGGATCCGAACCAGTGAACCCCAGGCTGCCAAGAAGCGGAACGTGCGAACTCACCGCTGTGCCACCGGGCCAGCCCCTCTTATTGTAGTTTTGATTTGAGTTTCCCTAATGACCAGTGGTCTTGAGTATCTGTTCATGTGCTTATTGGCCATGTGTATGTCTTCTTTGGAGAAATGTCTATTCAAATCCGTTGCCCATATTTTAACTGTTTTTATTTTATTGTTGAGTTGGAATAGTAGTGCTTTATGTATTTTGTATAGTAGACCCTTATAATGACTTGCAAATATTTTCTCCATTCTGTGCATTCTTTCACTTTCTTGATAGTGTTCTGTGAAGCACAAAAAGTTTTAAATTTTGATAAAATTCAATCTACCTATTTTATTGTTGCTTATGCTTTTGATGTCATATCTAAGAAAATATTAACAAGCCCAAGGTCACAAGATTTACACTTTTGTTGTCTTATAAGTGTTTAATAGTTTTAGCTATTACATTTAGGTTTTTGATACATTTTGAGTTAACTTTTGTATATGGTGTGAGGTAGAGGTCTAATTTCATTCTTTTGCAGATAGATATCTAGGTGTCCCGACCCCATTTATTGCAAATAATATTCTTTTCCTTTTGAGTTGTCTTGGCACTCTTATCAAAAATCACTGAACCATAAACATGTGAGCTTATCTTTGGATTCTCTATTCCATTCTGCTGATCTATATATCTGTTCTTATGTCAAGACCACACAGTCCTCATTACTGTCACTTTTTAGGAAGTTTTGAAACTGGAAATAGTAAATATCCCAACTTTATTTTTCAAGATTCTTGTGGCTCTGGGTCTCTTGCATTTCCATATGAACTTTATGATTAACTTGTCAGTTTCTGAAAAAAAAGCACAGCTGGAATTTTGATAGGGATTCCATTAAATTTGTCAGGGATTATTGCTATCATAACAATAATGTCTTCCAATACATGACACAGAATGTCTTTATATTTATTTAAATCATTTTTAATATCTTTCAGTGATTTTTGTAGGTTTTGCTGTAGGTTTGTACTTCTTTTGTTAAATTTGTTACTAAATAATTTTGTCATGCTTTTGTAAGTGGAATTGTTTTCTTAATTTCATATTCAGATTGTTCATTGCAAGTGTTTAGATATACAAATGATTTTTGCATATTGATCTTGTATCCTGAAAACTTGCAGAACTTGTTTATTAGCTCAGTTTCTTGCAGATTCCTTAGGATTTTCTATATACAAAATCATGTCATCTACAAATAGAGAGAATTCTGTTCTTTTCCAATCTGGATGCTTTTTATTTATTTTTCTTGCCTAATTGCCTGGATAGAATTCCATTACAATGCTGAATAAGAGTGGCAAGAGTGGACATTCTTGTTAGGTTCCTGATCTTAGGGAGAAATTTTCAGTCTGTCACTATTAAGTATATTCTTAGCTGCAGGGGTGTTTTGTAGGTACCATTTTTCAGATTGAGAAAGTCTCCTTCTATTCTTACTATGTTGATTATTTTTTTAATTGTGAAAGAGTGTTAGATTTTATCAGATGATTTTCTGCATCTATTGGAATGATCATGTGGTTTTGGTCCTCTATTCTATTAATATGTTGTATTGCATTGATTGATTTTTATCTATTGAACCAACCTTGCATTCCTGGGATAAATCTCACTTCGTCATGGTATATAATCATTTTTGTATGTTGCTGGATACAGTTTGGTAGTATTTTGTCAAACAGTTTTACACTTATATTTTAAGGGATATTTGTCTGTAGTTTTCTTTCTGTGTGTTATTTTTGTCTGTTTGTCTGTTTGTTTGTTTAATCAGCATAATGCTGGGCCCATAAAATGAGTTGGAAATTTCCTACTCTTCTGATTTTTGGAATAGTTTATGAAGAACTGGTATTAATTCTTCTTTAAATATTTGGAAGAGTTCAACAATAAGTCTGTCTGTCCCTAGGCTTTTCTTTATAGGTAGTTTATTTGATTTCTAATTTGATATTTTCATTTGTTATAGGTCTGTCACTTCTTGACATTATGTAGCTTGTGTCTTTCTAGGAATTTGTTCATTTCATTGAGGTTATCTAGTTCATTGGCATATAGTTGATCATACTATTACCTTATAATCTTTTTTGTTTGTCTAAAGTCTGTAGTAATGTCCCTGCTTTCATTCCTGATTTCAATAATTTGAGAGTTGTCTTTTTTCTTGGTTAGGCTAGCTAAAAGTTTGTAAATTTTGTTGATCTTTTCAAAGAACCAGATTTTCATTTTGTTGATTTTCTCTATAGTTTTTCTATCCTCTATATCTTTTATTTACATTTTAATCTTTATTATTTCCTTTATTCTTGATTTGGGTTTAGTTTACTCTTCTTTTTCTGGCTTTTTTTTTTTTTAAAATATTGGCACCTGAGCTAACAACTGTTGCCAATCATTTTTTTTTTCTCTTTCTGCTTTTTCTCCCCATATCCCCTGAGTACGTAGTTGTATATTTTAGTTGTGGGTCCTTCTAGTTGTAGTACATGGGACACTGCTTCAATGTGGCCCAATGAGTGGCACCATGTCCATGCCCAGGATCCGAACCAGAGAAACCCTAAGCTGCCATAGCGGATCATGTAAACTTAACCACTCGGCCAGAGGGCTGGCCCCTTTCTGGCTTCTTAAGGTGGAAGATTCTGCTACTGATTTAAGATCTTATATATTTTTTCACATAGATGTTTATGACTCTGATTGTCCTTTTAAAAGCTGCTTTAGGTTCATCCCAAAAGTTTTGGTATATTATGTTTTTGTTTTAATTCATCTCAAAGTATTCTACTTTCCCTTGTTATTTATTCTTTGTTCCATTAGTTAGTTAGGAATGTTTTTAATTTCCGCATATTTGTAATTTTCCAAAGTTCCTCCAGTTACTAATTCCTAATTTCATTCCATCATGGATGGACAACATATTTTGTATGATTTCAGTTTTTTAAAATTAATTGGCAGCTTATATTTGCTAACATATGATCTATCCTGGGTAAAGTTTCATGTGTACTTGGGAAGAATGTGCATCCCGCTGTTTTTGGATGGAAGGTTCTATAAAGGTTTACTGGGTCTAGTTGGTTTATAATGTTGTTCAAGTCTTTAATTTCCTTGTTGATCTTCTGTTTAGTTCTACTTATTATTGAGAGTGAGGTATTGAAGCCTCCAACTGTTATTGTTGAATTCTCTATTTCTTACTTCAATTCTGTTACTTTTGGTTAATGTGTTTTTATATTGTTTCATGTATTTGGGGCTCTCTTTGTCTACAATTTGCATGGCATATCTTTTTCCATCCTTTTATTTTCTACCTATTTGTGTCTTTGAATCCAAATGTGTCTCTTATATACAACATATTGTTGGATCATTTTTTTAAAAATCCGTTAGGTCAATCTCTGCCTTTTAATTGGAGCATTTAATCTGTTTACATTTAATGTAATTACTAAGAAAGTAGAATGTACATCTACCAAGTTTCTATTTGTCTTCTATGTCTCCTGTATATTTTTGTTTCTCTCTTCTTCTATTACTGCTTTCTTTTATGTTAAAATATGCTTTCTATTGTAATACTTCAATTCCCTGTATTTTCTTTTACTATATTTTCAGTTGAGTTTTCAGTGGTTGCCTTGGGAGTTATAATTAACATCTTAAATTGTAACAATTTAATTTAAATTAATAGTAACTTAATTACAATAGTTTTCCAAAATTTTCTTTTTTATAGCTCCGTTTCCCCCTAACCTCTTGTGCTGTTATTGTCATACATGTTATGTCTTTATACGTGCATACCCTTCAACACAGATTAGTGGTTATTGGCTTATGCAGTTGTCTTTTAAATCAGATATGAGGAAAAAGAGTTACAAAAAAAATATCATTATGTTGTGTTTAATATTTACCTATGTAGTTACCTTTATTGGTGCTCATTGCTTTTTTCAATCCAGATTCAAGTTACTGCCTAATGCCTTTTCATTTTAGCCTTAAGAACTCCCCGTTAGTATTATTTGTAGGGAAGGTACTCTAGCAACAAATGCTGTTAGTTTTTCTTTATCTTGGAATATCTAATTTATCCTTCATTTTATAAAAGATGGTTTTTCCAGATATAGATTACTTGGTTGGCAGTTTTTTTCTCTTTCAGTAATTTAAATATATCATCCTACTGCCTTCTGGACTCCATGGTTTCTGAAGAAAAATCAGCTGCAAATGTTATTGAGAATACTTTATACATGATGAGTCACTTTTGCTGCTTTTAATAATTTGATTATAGTGTGTCTCAGTGTAGATCTTTTGAGTTTATCCTGTTTGGAACTTATTGATCTTATTGGATGTGTATATTACTATTTCCCCTTATATTCGTGAAGTTTTCTTTATTATTTCTTCCAATATTTTTTTCTTCCTCTTTGTCTCTCCTCTCCTTCTGGGACTCGCATTGTGTATATATTGGTATGCTTGATGATGTTCCACAGGTCTCTGAAACTCTTAATTTTTTTAAGTTATTATTTTTTTCACTCAGAATCTCATTGATTCTTTCTTCTGCCTGCTCAAATCTGCTGTTGAGCACCTCTAGTGAATTTTTCATTTTGGTTATTGTAGTTTTCACCTCCAGAATTTTAATTTGATTACTTTTTATAATTTTTGTCTTTATTTGGTGGGAAATTATTCTATTTTTGTTTAATCCTTTAGACATGGTTTACTTTAGCTCTTTGAACATATTTAATATAGCTGACAAAGTATTTTTCTATTTTTCTGGGCTTCCTCAGGGACAGTTTCCATTAATTATTTTATTTTTTGTATGTGGCCATAGTTTCTTGTTTTTTTTTCATTTCTCAATTTTTTTGTTGTTGATAACTGAGCATTTTAAATATTAAATATGGCAACTCTGGGACTCAGATTATCCCCTCCTACCAGAGATTGTTTTTATTGCTATTTATTGTCCTTGTTTTTGTTTGTTTAGTGACATTTCTGAATTAATTATGTAAATTCTGTATTATTTGTCATGTGTGGCCACTGAAGTCTCTGCTTAGTTAGCTCAGTGGTCAGCTAATGATTGAATGGAGATTTTATTAGATCCCTGGGACCAGTAAATCTCCCAGTCTTCGCTAAGATGCTCTGTGTGTGTGGTGGGAACATGCTTACATTGCTCAACCAGGTAGTTTACAATTCCACCTTAGCCATTTTTCTTTACTTGCACAGACTCAAGGTCAGACATGGGTGAGAGTTTAGGGTCTTCTCAGCTCATTCCTAAGTGTGTACACCACCCTGAGCATGAGCATAACTCTAAGTATGTACTTAGCCTTCTAGATTACCAAGAATATGTCAGGAAGTTTTCAAAGCACCTTATGGATATACCATTTTCTAGATTTTACTTTTAAGCTTTTTGGTTTACATATTCCTTGCCCCAATGGTGTCTACCACTTCAGGCAGCTCAGATGTCAAACCTAGGGAAGAGACTGTTCACACTGGATGAGTTCCAAATCTGGTCAACTAAAGACAGCATTGAGAGAGAAAGAGGTCTTCTAGGGAATCACTGGACAAGTCAAATAAGGATTGTTTTCTGGGAATTGGGCTTTGAAGTAATTCCAGTCCCATTTTTCCCCTGCAGTTACTGCCAGGCTGCTGATTTTCACTATGAATATATATTGGTTTTCAAGGCTACCACAAAACTGGAGATGGGGGCAGGGTGGAAATAGAGAAAATTAATACACCATGTAATTTTGCTGTTCTTACTGAGATTGAGTACTTTTTCTGGAATGTACACTTCCCAGATTGCTGCAAGTATTTGGTTAATTTCCAGAGTTCTGAAAAAGTTGATTATAGCCATTTTGCTAGTGTTCTCACTGCTTTTATGGAGGAGAGAATTTTTGGAGGTCCTTATGCTACAATTTTACTGATGTCCATCATTTTGTTTTAGTATGCAGAATATTAATTAGACTGAAAGTTTTTAAAATGTATTTATTTACCATCTACATATGTTTATGCTAATTTTTCATTGGATTATTTTTTCTTATTATTTTGTGTGTTTTAAGGATACTAAACCTCATCTGTCACATATGTTTAAATATTTTCTCCAGATTTTCATTTGTATTTGAACTTTATTTAACATTTTTAAATGAAGGAATGTTTATATAAATCATTCATCATAAACTTGACCCTAAATGAAATGCTAAAGGAAATTTGTAATTCTTTCCAACTTTTCATTCTCAGTCTCTTTTTAGGCTCTTTTGTCTTGTACATTTCTCAAAAATTCATGTGTCTTTGTTACTTTTCCTCTACTCTAAATGTTCTCGTGGGAATTATGTCACCTACTCCAGTGGCTTCCACTCTTCCCTAAATTGTTGCTACCTTTTACATTTCTATGCCCAGCCCAGATACCTTTCATGAACTCTTGTTCTGTATATCCTGGTCTCTTGAAAGCACCATCAGCGTCCCAATCTCTTGGCCTAACAACATGTAAAGTCCTCCTTGATATTTCTCCCCATCTAATTTTCCATCGATTTTATTGAATTTATTTGCTAGTATCTCTGCAATCTGTACTGCCTATTTCTGTTTCAATTGCCACTGCCTTAATTCAGCCTTTCTTCATTTCATGGGAAAGCTTTTTGCCTGAGTTTCTTTGCCTCTCTACTTACTAACACACTATCTCCCTCCCTCTCTCCCTCTCTCTCCTCTCTCTCTCTCTCTCACACACACACAAATCTTCCCCAGAATAATCATTCTTTAAGGGAAATTTGATGCTGCCCCTTCCAACTTCATACTTAGAATCTTTCAAAAGGTGATTTTTTTTTTTTTTTAGAATTCTTTTATTCTCTCTATCAGACTACGATCATTTTGTCAAACGCAGGAGCTGTGTTACATTAATTTTTAAAAATCTTCATGCCCAGTACAGTGCTGGGAATATAATAGAAGCATAAGTAATTTTTAATGAAAGAATGACCAGTAACCTTTGGAAGGATTTATTGAATTTATTAACTAACTACATATAAATTTCCTCCTTTTGTTAAAGTTATTATTTCATGCTGAATGGAATAATTCACGGAACTGACTTATTAAGGCAGCATTTGTGGGTTAAACTTTCCTAACTCTCGTGGAAGCTCAGGTGGTTGACAAGCATGACTAAAAAACATAGATTTCCTATCGTTTCACAAATTGAGTAGACACCTGTTATCACCAAATAGGATACTGAAATACTTTTAGTGATAATGAATCAGAGGGAAAAAAGACACTTGTATGTTTTATTAGACAAGATCCCAAAGAGGCAGCTGACATGATAAAATGCAGCAATTGGAGTGTAGATTTTGCAGAGAAAACTGTCTTAGATTAAGACATAAAACAGACATTTCATGAGCAAGTCTCTTAGAAGATCAATTGAATATTCTAAAACTCTGAACATGTTGTACTTGCAAGCCTTATATCCTTTCCGCTTCTCACTATTAAACAGGGCTGTGATAGCCAGTCTGCTCTTTATGTTCCTCGGGTATTCAGATACGAAGACTGAACCAGGAACAATTGTCATAAGTTGTTAACACAACTTATTAATTCAAGGAACAACCAAAAATAGCTGCTTCTTGGGTGTCAGCAAAATAGTGATGTAAAATAAAAGTTATGTAAGGTTCAAAAGGAAATGTGCAGCCAATGATTAATACCCTTATTTTGATGCATCTACGAGATATATCTGGTGAAATTTTTCTGGAATAAAAAAAATTGTGTTGACTTTGTATTTATGAAACTAGAATTTCTGAACTGGCTCTTTTAAATCATTGTTTAGTGACAAGGAAACAGACCTAGAGAAATAAAATGATTTTCTCCAAGATAACAAATGGTAGTGTTGGAATTGAACAGCTCTTTCATAATAATAATGGTTAAAATTTAGAGAGAGCTTTAATGTTCCAGAAAATATCCTAAGCATTTTTTATGTATTAGTTTATTTAATATGTAACTTATGAAGTAGATGTTCTAATTATCCCATTTTACACATGAGGAAACTGAGATATAGGAGGTTAAATAACTTACCCAAAGTCATGAAATTAATAAATTACCACACCAGGATTCAAACTCAGATGATCAATCTCCAGTTCATGATTTTTTTTTTTTGCGGGGGAAGATTCTCCCTAAGCTAAAATCTGTTGCTAATCGTCTTTGTTTTTTTTTTTTTTTTTACTTCGTTTTCTCCACACTAAAGCCCCAGTACATAGTCATGTGTAGTTGTAAGTTTTTTTGGTTCTTCTACATAAGCTGCCACTACAGGATGGCTACCGATAGACAGGTGGTGTGGTTTCACACCTGGGAACCAAAGCTGGGCTGCTGAAGTGGAGCATGCCAAACTTAACTTCTAGGCCATTGTATTATATTATTATTATATTATATTGTCCCTCACTCCCTTTTGCTCAATAAATTAGGATTTAGCATTATTTTCATGGCAGAATATCATATAATTATATTTTGTGGTAACAAAATACCAGACTTCTGTGGACTCTGTATTTAGCAATCAAAATTAAGATATTTTCTTAGAATGTGTTTATATAACCTATAAACATTTTTAAACAAGACTAAAATATAACTCCCTTTATCTTCGATTTATTGATTTCAATACTGGCAGGGGCTGACTCCAGCTTCATTTGCATCATGATCTTTGACAAGGTTGCCTCATTTCTGTGTACTTAAACTACTTGATTTATTTTGGTAAGGAGGGCATTTTCACATACTGTTACATGATAAGGCTGGCTGCAGTGGGATGGGTCAAGCAAGGAGTGAATGGGACGTCTCAATGTGGTAGAGCTACCACAGAGAGTAAATTCAGCTCAGGAGGCAGAGCCTGAATGTGAATGGTATGGTCACTGGAAATACACGGAAGTGAAATCAGCAGTCAGCATCTCAGAAACTTAACACAGTCTCTGTTTGCTGAATGGACCATGTAATCTAAAAGAAATCTTGAAGTGTTCTGCTGTCAGAGATACGAACAGGCAATCTGATTTAGAAAGGTCTGTCTGCTGGTAACAGAGCTTCTATTTCTTCATCTTAACATGGAAATGACAGTCCCTATCTTGCTTGGTCATTGAGAGGGTTAAAAATGTATTAAAAATATTTTGCACGGTTCCAAAAACATAGTGTAAATTGCAGCGGTTCTCAACTGAATGCATTTGCAAATGAGTGAAGGCGTTTTTGATTGTCCCCATGACCTATGATCATTGCTGGATTTTTGTGGGTGGGAACCTGAGATGCCAAATGGTCTGCAACACCTAGAATAATTCTATACAACTAGAAACTCCTCCACTCAAAACTTCTCTTTGACAAATACTGGGAGAAGCTAAAGAATTATAGCTGTTTTATTACTCTGAATTCTGTGATACAGTTGAAAGTTCCTTAAATTCCTCTTGCCTAAGGTGAGAATTGGTTCATCCTTCTGTGATCTGTGATTCTATTCTTTTTCTTCTCTTTTACTCTAAGTTGAAGACCCTAAGTATTGGAGACAATTATTCTGTCTCTATTATTGTTTCTCTTCTCTAGTCTAGACATTCCAAGTTCCTGCGGCTGTGTTGCTGGTCCTTTCTTGATCTGAAACACCTTGAAAAGCTTATGTGCCCTTGTTGTCAGGGTCCTCACCACACTGCCTTCTGTGGACTCATTGTAATTTTTCACTGTTTTTCTTAGAATATATGTCCCATGCCATGCGGAGAGGTACTACCTGCACAGTATACTGTGACCTTATTGTTTACTTTCACCTCTAGTATTAACTTGCAAATCAGCATGTACATTGCTAAATTCAGTTTGTGTTTATCTAAAGTTTCAATGTATACACTCAAACCCAACTGAATCACCACGCTGTACAATGTGCTGTTCCAGATACTGAGGATTCAGAAATGAAATGAAGAGGAGAAAGAAGATGACTAAACTAACAGTCTAAGAGTAGTTAATTCTATGAGCGTGAAATCAGGAAAGATTTCTTTGAGGGAAGGACGCAAGTTGGTGGAGTGGGTTGTGAGAAGGAGCACACAGGCAGGAAGCTGACTGGCTAGGCGGATCAAAGGACACGTGTAACTACAAAGGGGCATTTGAGACCCTGATGAGTATGGAGAGATCGTTAACATACTTGCTATTCCTACAGCCTTCATGGGTTACACACATGGGGAATGGAAGCAGAAACTGGCAGAGATGAGGGGAAGATCATGCCGGGCCTTATGTGCCATTTTAAGGAGTTTAGAAACATCTTATTAAATATGAGGAAACATTGAAGCATTTTAAG
Source organism: Equus przewalskii (assembly GCF_037783145.1). Classification (NCBI taxonomy): domain Eukaryota; kingdom Metazoa; phylum Chordata; class Mammalia; order Perissodactyla; family Equidae; genus Equus; species Equus przewalskii. The sequence goes on along the minus strand of NC_091831.1, from coordinate 55,575,764 downwards.
CAACAAAATGTCATACTCAGTTTCTAACTAAAGTGTGGGAGGTATTTTGGGATGTAGGAGCAATAAGGGAGACCGTAAACCCTGTTAGGCATCGCTAGTTAAGGTGGTAGTGATATTGAGAGCCTAAATAAGTCAATGGATGGGGGACCTAGAACGGAGAGATGTTTAGAAAGTAGAATCAACAGAATGTGGGGACAGACTGGATGTGGGAGTCAGAGAAAGAGAGTGATCCAAGATGACTTCAGTGTTCTGGCTGTCTGGAGGGTGTTTTATATTCCAGAAAGGTAGGGAGTGCAGGGGAGGAATGGTTTTAGGGGTGTAGGGAAGCTGATGAGTTTGAAAGAACTGCTGCGAAGCTTGAACACTTCCATACTATATTCGTACATTTAAGTGTTAGAACTATATATTCCTGTTATCGAATTGTATGATTTCTTTATATATTTTGGATATTAACCCTTGTCGGATATATGATTTGAAAATACCTTTTCCCATTCAGTGGGTTGCCTTTTTGTTTTGATGATGATTTCTTTCACTGTGTAGAAGCTTTTTAGTTTGATGGAGTCCCGTTTGTTTATTTTTGCTTTTGTTTCCCTTGGCTTTGGAGTTAGATCTACAAAAACATTGCTAAGATCCACGTCAAGGAGGTTACTGTCTCCTTGTTTTCTTCTTGGAATTTTCGGTTTCAGGTCTTACATTCAAGTCTTTAATCCTTTAGAGTTAGTTTCTGTGTATGGTATAAGATAATGGTCTACTTTCATTCTTTTTCATGTGACTGTCCAGTTTTCCCAACACCCTTTATTGAAGTCTCTTCAATAAAGTCCTTTCTCCATCATATGTTTCTTGGCTTCTTTGTCATAAATTAAGCGTTCTTATCTGTGTGGGTTTATTTCTGGGCTCTCAATTCTGTTCCATTGATCTGTTTGTCTGTTTTTGTGCCAGTACCATGCTGTTTTGATTACTATTGATCTGTAGTATAGTTTGAAATCAGGAAGCCTTCAGCTTTTGGTTTTTTCCTCAAGATTGCTTTGGCTATTCAGGATCTTCTGTGGTTCCACACAAATTTTAGAATTTTAGAATTATTTGTTCTACTTCTGTGAAATATGCCATTGGAATTTTGATAGGGATTGCATTGAATGTGTAGATTGCTTTGTGTAGTAAGCATATTTTAACAATATTCATTCTTCCAATACATAAGCATGGAATATCTTCCCATGTGCTTGTGTCGTCTTCAATTTTAGAACTATAATTTTGACTGCTTTGTTTAAAATAGTATATACTCCACGGATGGATGGGTATTTCACAATGAAATATATACCAATATTACTCACTACATTAAAAGAGAATTACAGAGTAAAATCATATAATTGTAGAAACACAGATATGAATAGCATTTAATAAAAATCAGTAGCCATTCTTGGTAAAAAAATATACGCAATAGGAATAGAAGAAAACTTTTCAAGTATGCCAAAGACCTTCTATCACCAAACCAAAGACATCATATCCATGTGAAGGAAGGCTGAAGACTGACCCTTTAATATAGACACAAATCAAGATTGCTTTCTGTCATCATGATTATTCTACATTGTTTGGCATTTCTGGTTAATAATAAGTAAATGAAAGAAGTCTTATAAATAATGGAAGAAAGAAATTAATCATCATTATTTACAGCTGATTTGATGACAAATCTAAACAACTCAAATAAAATATATTAAGAGATCAAAAATGAGAATTTAATGAGGAGCCCAGAAACAAGAAAATGTTAGTAAAGTAACATAAAATAACTAGGAATACTTTTAATAATTATGTAAGCCTCTATTTTAAAAAGCATTCAGGGAGATAAAATAATGAAATAACTAGAAATAAATACCATGTTCCTAGATAGGAAGACTTAACATCATGAAGGTGTCATCCCTTGCCAGATAAATATATAAATGTAATGCTATTCCAATCAAAGCACCTGATTTGAAACACACACACATGCACACACACGCACACACACACACACGTGTGTGCACACACACAATACAACTGTAGAGTTCATATAGAAGAATAAATGTTTGAGAATTTCCAAATGATATCAAAGTGACTTCTAAGAATTAAAATTTTATGAAAGTTCAAATAAGAAGACAATGACATAAGGGTGAATATCTTTGCATAATTCATAGTGGTTCAGGTGACCAAATGCAGACGACACTCTGCTGTAACAGCCGGTAGTAACATACTCATGCTGTGAGAAATAATTTGGTTTCAATAAAGCAACATTGTCTATCAACTTAAATATATGCTCTTTCAAAATAATATTTGTTTTAAAATTTTGACTGATATATTCACTGATATTCACAGATATATTCATTGAATATATATTTACTGATACATTTATCAGCAAATTTTTTATAGTTTTAAATGAGCTATAAGCAAAGAACTCATTCTAAATTTTTTATTATAAATAATTATGTAACATTATACTCACAAGTAGTTAAGTCAACATCAAGAGTGCTTAAGAAACTTTTTTTCCTGTAAAGTAGTCTATATCTTACTTAGGCTTGAGTAACTCTTCACTAGAAAGTAAAGTAACCCTTGGTCTTTAACAAACATGACTCTCACATTGACTGCCTACATAAATCTGTCACTTTTCTAAGCACTGGAGATACTCAAGTGTCTGTCACAGACCTAACACCTGTTCTTATGGAGTTTACATTCTGCGGAAGAGCAGCCAATGAACAAATAAATACGTATATAAATTACATATCAGCATCAAGTGCTATGAGGAAAACAAAGTAGGCTAATGAGACAGAGGACAGCTCTAGATCCACGGACAGGGACGGCTTGTCTGAAATGGGGATGTTGAAGCTTAAGAGAAGCGATGCGACCAGACAGGCAACAATTTGGAGGAGTAGTTTCCAGGCAGAGACCACAGCTGGGACAAAAGCTCAGAGGGAAAAATTCTGGTCTATTTGAAGAACAGTAAGAATGAAAGTCAGTGTGGAGCCCAGAGTAACCAGTAGTTGTGACTGTATGGGAGGAGATAAGAATGGAAAGTGCTGCACCATGTAAGACACGCTAGGGGTTTTTGATTTTATTCAAAGTATAATAGGAAACTATTGGAGTGTTTTAATCAGGGGGGTTATATAATCTGATTTACATCTTTTAAAGATCTCCCTGGTTTCTCTGTGGAGACTGAGTTTTACAGGAGGAGGGTAAATGTGGAAGTAGGGAGACCATTAGGAGGCATATCTTATGGTGATCCAGGTTTATAATACAATTAGATGTACATATCTGTTTTTAGATAGAGATACAGTGATAGTGGAAGTAACGAAGAAAAGCAAATGGATGGAGGACGTATTTTGGAGGTAGACCCAATACAACCTGCTGAATGTTGTCAGTGAGAAAAGCATTCAGCATGAGCAGCTGGGTGGATGGTGGTGCCACTTATTGAGGGAAAGGGCTGAGGGAGAAATAAGTTTATTGCTAGTCTGTTTTGAGTTTCTCTTCCACAGAGGGTAAATTCAAGAGTTCATTTTCTTATGACTGCTTATTGGGACTATTCAGGAGATGTAAAATTACTTTTCCACTGAAGTCACTTTATATCAACTGTTTTGATTTGCTGGGGATTCTGTTTGCCAGGGCAAATATTCTCACTTCCTCAATGAGGATATGGTTTTGGATCTTTTCAACCATCCATTTTGCTCTCCTCTGGATAGTTCTAGCTTGGCTTTATCCTTTTTATTTTTTCTCCATGTTGTTTTTTAACAACTCTGTTAAGGTATTATACCTTTATTAAGGTATAATTGACGATAAGCTGCACATATTTGCACAAATTTGAAGTGTATAATTTGATGAATTTTGGCACATATATACCCCAGAAGCCATCATCAAAACACAATAACAAACATTTCTAGACTCCTCAAGTTTCTTCATGGCCCTGGTAATTCATTCCTCTTTCCAACCCCATTCCCAGGCAACCACTGATCTGCTTCCTATCACTATTGATTAGTGTGCACTTTCTAGAATTTTATATAAATGGAATCATACAGTATGTAATTTTTTTGATCAGACTTTCTTCTCTTAGAGTAATGCTTTGTAAATTCATCCATATTTTTACATGCATCAATGTTTGTTCCTTTTTATTGCTGAATAGTAGTCTATTGTGTGTATATACCATAATTTATTTATCCATTCACCTGTGGACACACATTTGAGTTGTTTCCACTATTTGGCTATTACAAACAAAGCTGTTATGAATATTCCTGTACAGGTGTTTTTGTAGACATATGTTCTCATTTGTCTTGGAGTGGAATGTCCAGGGTATATGATAGACATACGTTTATCTTTTTAGGTAACTGCCAAACTGTTTGCCAAAGTAATTATACCATTTTCCATACACATCAGCAATGCCACCTACTTGCTGACACTTGATAGGGTCAGATATATCCTTTGAAAAGTGTGCTTAAACTCACTGAGCAGTATCTTCTGTGTGTGATCTAGAGAACGGAACTATCTGATTAAATTTACAAAACATTTGTTGCCTCAGTGGTCTTCTATGTGCTGAGTACTTTGCTAGGGACACATTCTCTGTTATCCTAGGTACTGAATGCTTTTGAATGCAGCCTAAGTAAAACGGAGTTGACTCCTTAGCAGTCACAGCATACCACGAACCACATTGAACTTACTGTCCGATAAAACCTCTGGATCTATTCTTTTACATTTTTGCTGATGAGACAGATCTTTCTCATCCTCAATTTAGGCAGAGCATTTCATAAAGCTATTACATTTAATATACTTCAAAAGAAAATTTGCCATGGTTTATCATAAGTGAACCAAATACAATAAAATAACTAAATTAAACTACTGAGGTTAGAACCAAGCAAGCAAGAGTGATGAGATAGTCCTAAGAGAAAACCTAGACTAAAGGAAGCTCCTGAAAATGAGTTTCCTGATACTTAAGTCAAAATGGATATGAGAGGTTATATAGCTCATATTAGCAAATGTAAGAAGGCATCAGAGCATATGAAAACTCAAACATCTTTCTAATTCAACTCTCAAAGGAAGAAACTGTGGCCGAGGAAAGAAATTAACTGCCTGTCTACCTCTTTAAATTTGTGTGCTCTTTTGTTTTGTTTTGTTTTTGGTTATTTTAGAAAACAGATCTAGAGATTTCACTCATACTGAGAGAAAGGAGTTCTGAGTTAATGGCCACTGGCCTAATTATTCCATCCAGCTAGACATTAGTCCTTTAAATAAGGGTTCAAACTTTTGGCCCCAAGTACTGATGGGCACCAACCTAAGATTTCTGAGACTGGAAAACAGTTTTTCAGTATTCATGAGAATTATGCTTTGACCCTTTCTTTTTAGCCTTTCAGCCTGAACTGCTTAGGGTTTGTTGTTTGAATTAACTTGCATCCTAGCACATACTTTTTCCAGTCACCTCTTTTCCGTATACTTGCTTTTTGTGGTTTGGTCTGTATCAACATAGAGACTCTTTTTCCTGAAATGTTTATCCGTAAACCCTAAGTAGTCCTGACCATTCAAAATACTTCCAAATCATATGAAAGCTCCATAGAGAATGTGGCCTCAGAAAAGTCTCAGCCCTTCGATGGGTATGTCTGTGTGTGGAAGGAATAGTGTTTGGTTCTGTGAGAAAAGTTAGAATAATTTAGTTTTGGTCTTTCTACCCAGTTTTAGTTCCTTATAAAACTATAAATTTGGTAAGCAAGCTGAAATTTTTTAATCACTATTTTGAGAAATCTTTCTATACCATGTCTTGTCTTTAAGTATGCAACATAGTACAATGGTCAAGAACTTCGATTCTGGAGTCAGACCATCTGGCTTTGGATTCCAATTCTCCTACTTAATGTCTGATTTTCACTGACTCTTGTTTATGTCTCTGCGCTCGGTTTCATCATTGCTGAAATGAGGTTGATAATAATATCAACTATCTCCTAGAGTTGTTGCAAAGAATAAATGAGTTCACTGATAGAACAATGTCTGGCACATAGCAAATGCTATGTTGTTGGGAATTGTTATTTATGTCATGTTCTAACTTCAGCATTTACTGCTTTTTCCATTTTCCTTCTCCTTCTATTCCTCTGTTTCCCAAAGCACTCATAGAATCAAATATCTGTTTATTTGATAGTTCGTCGTTGAGTATTTCATGTTACTATATCAGAATGACCTTTTTTTGTAACCGATTTTCCATTTTATTGCTTTGAAATTGTCCAAATTGCCATTGTGAATAGTACAAGAAGGGGAGTATCACCTACTCCATTCAAATTAGAAAATGAGGCGTAAGTGGGAACGCTGCAGAAACTTTGTTGGCCGTCTCCATCAAGGAGCCCAGTCAATATGTACTTCTCTAGTTGTTCCCACTCTACTAATTACATTTCCTTCTCTCTCACTGCTCCTGGTACCAACACGCAGATGTGCACTTCTTTTCCTGGAAAATAGGTCTTATAATTTCTTCAAAACATTATCTCCTGCTGAGGATGATGGTTATTTTCAGGGAACCAAATCTTTAGAACTTCAACTCGTATTATCTGGCTGTTGTCTGGATCTATCAATTCCTTTTAGCAATTTTGCTTTACAGATGAATACATAAAAGTGGTGGCTTGAATTTTCTGATAGAAATAAACATCTCAGTATGTCTTTCCTTGTGCTTTACTCCTTCTTAAATTACCATTATTACTTGTTTATATTGCCAAGAATACAGTTGAAGAGTATATTATAAAAAAAAGAGTCTAGAGACAAAAAGTGGGAAAAAATCCGTTAATACATAATTAAATGTAGACTTCAAAGAAAGGAGATTTTTAACAGAATGTTCTATTCTTTTTCCTTTTTTTGGTGAGGAAGATTGGATCTGAGCTAACAGCTGTTGCCAATCTTCCTCTTTTTGCTTGAGGAAGATTTTCCCTGAGCTCACATCTGTGCCAGTCTTCCTCTATTTTGTACGTGGGATGCTGCCACAGCGTGGCTGTGTGAAGGTCCATGCTGGGAATGTGAGCTGGTGATCCGTGGGCCACTGAAGCAGAGCACGTGAACTTAACCACTACAGCACTGGGCCGGCCCCTTTATTTTTTAAAGAAGAAAACTGAACTAACTAGCTGTGTCAAGACCACCCCAGGTTTGATTATTTGCTAGGAGGATTCAGGATATAGTTGTACTCATGGCTTTGGTTTATTACTCTGAGAAGATAAAAAGTAAAATCAGCAAAGAGAAAAAATGAAAGGGGTATACAGTTTGGAAGACACCAGGCTGGAATTTCCAAAAATCCTTTCCCAGTGGAGTCATACAAGTCATATTTAATTCCTCCAGCAACAAATTGTGACAACATGTGAAATGTTATCTATCAAGGAAGCTTGGCTGAGTCTAGAAGTCTATGGTTTTTATTGGGAGCTGGCCATGTGATCACTCTCTGCCTAGCATGTACCAAAATTCTAGACTCCCAGAAAGAAAGCTGGTCTTCAGCATAAATCATATTGTTTATACCAACATTTTAGGCACAGTGAACTACTCTTATTAGTTAAAGAAAATTTCATCACTCTAGGGGGACTGGTTACCATTCAAGTTCTTAGATTCCACTCAAAGGGTAACCTTGCAAGAGGCCTTTCTTGAGATAGCAGTCTCAGCCTGTTACGCAAACTCTTTTCTGCACATGAGCTAAATCTAGCATAATTCTAAATCCATATAATCTTTTAAAATCTTGTTTTAATAACAACAACTATACAACAGGATTAGGTCTGAAAATAACCGAAGAGAGCAATATGGATTTTATATTATAAAAGTTTAATAAAAATTAATCTATTCAGTGCCAATTTGGAAAAAATTAGTGCCATGATTTTCTGCCTCTAGTATTTTGTGAAAAGAATGATCCTTTCACTAGATGTCTCAGAGACTGTGCAGAGAGAAGGAGGTTAAATAAAGTGTTGTGAGGAAGATGCAATTTTTTGACCAGTTTCAGGCAATCCTTGTTTAATGTTTATTATTTTTTCATAGGAAATTTGGGTGGTAGTTAATCTTAGTTAGTGATTAAGAGTATGGAGTTTGGAATCAGAGAGCCCTTAGTTGCAAGCTCAACTTCATTTAGCCTGCTGGCTTTGTGACTATTGATCGGCAACACAACTTCGCTATGCCTCAATTTGATCATCTGTAAAATGGGAATTAGGCTGAAAATTAAATGAAATATTTACAAAAGTTGTCTACATGCCTGGTGTGAAGTGTCTAGTTCCTGACATTGCTACTATATAGTAGGTGCTATAGAAATCGTCCCTACTCTTAAGGACTATATATAGTGAAAGAGACATGCAAATAAATTCTTGAAATGTTCAATGTGCAGTAATATGAGGTGCGGAACTGAACAGAAGTAGAAGGTATTAACTTTGTCTTTCGAAAGATTAACTTCCTCTCCAAAGCCTTCCCTAGGAGAGGAGGAAAGGCTCTGAAGGGAAGTGAACTCACTGCAGAGTCTTAAACATCACAAGTGAAAGTTCTGTAGGTGGAGAAGGAGAGAAAGGACATTCCGAGCAGACAGAATTCATGTGCAAATGTATGTTTGGGGAATTATAAGTCGTTGATATGGATGGTTGTAAAACATAAGTTAGAGGCAGGAAAAGAGATTTAAGTGGAAAGCCAGAACCAAACCAAAATGAACTAAAAATCACTTAGCTTGGAAAAAGAAACAAGTGAATTACGTATTTAAGAATAAATAAGTAGGTGCAACACGTTGTTTTTTTTTTTTTTTTTTTTTTTTAAAGATTTTATTTTTTCCTTTTTCTCCCCAAAGCCCCCCGGTACATAGTTGTGTATTCTTCGTTGTGGGTTCTTCTAGTTGTGGCATGTGGGACGCTGCCTCAGCGTGGTCTGACGAGCAGTGCCATGTCCGCGCCCAGGATTCGAACCAACGAAACACTGGGCCGCCTGCAGCGGAGCGCGCGAACTTAACCACTCGGCCACGGGGCCAGCCCCACGTTTGCATTTTTTTAAATGAGGTATATTGAAATTAAATGAAGAAATTTTACAACTTACAGTTTGGTATCTTTTGAAAAACATATACTCTCACGTAACTCATACTCCTAACAAGATATAGAATAGAAATATAGAATATTTACAACATGCTATAGATTAGTTTTTCTCAGTTTAGAGTTTCATATAAATGAAATGTGTAAAGCTTGTTTCACTCAGCAAACTGGTTTTAAGATCCCTCCATGTTGATGCCTACATCAATAGTTTGAATTTTTAATGATTGCATAGTAATCCTTTCAATGAATAACCTATGAACTTTTCCATTCTCATGTTGATGGACAGTGAAGTTGTTTTCAGTATTGGGCTATTGTGATGAAAATGGCTATGAATATTTTTGTACAATTATTTTTGTAGATACATAGTTTAATTTTTCTTAGATGCATACTGAGTCTTATGAGTTGCCAAATCTTTTTTCAAAGAGGTGGAACCATTTGACACTCCCACCAACAATGGAAGACAGTTCCAAGTTGTTCTACATTCTTGTTAACATGTGGTGTGGTCAGTGTTTTTAATTTTATTTATTTTAGTGGATGTTGAAATGGTTTTCAGTTGCATAATGATATTTGGTGTTGAGTAATTTTTCATGTGTTTATTGGCCATTCATATATCTTCTTTTGTGAAGCGTCCAAAAATTTTTTACCCATTTTTATTGTTTTTATTTGTCCTCTTACTATTGTGTTGAAGGAGTTACATATTCTTAATACAAGTCCTTTGTTAGATATATGTATTGTGAATATTCTCTCCCAATTTGTGGCATGCCTATTTATATTCTTGTCTTTTTTAAAATTGATAAGTATTTGACATATTGTGTAAATTTAAGGTGTATGACATGTCTATTTGATACATTTGTATGTTGTAATATGATTGCCATTGTGGCAATAATTAGCACTTCCATCACATCACATAATTATCATTTCTTTTTAGTGACTGGAATAATTAAAACCTAGTCTCCTATCAAGTTTAATGATTATAATATCATATTGTCTATATTCGCTATACTGTGCATTATATCTCCCGGACTTATTTACTACTCATTGCAAGTTCGCACCCATAAACAACATCTGTCCTATCTCCCTGCTCCCCATTCCTTGGTAACTACCAGATCTTATAACACAAGTTTTTACAAGTGTAGCTTTTTCAGATTCCTCATCCAAGTGACATCATACAATATTTGTATTTCTCTGTCTAATTTATCTCACTTAGCATAATGTCCTCAAGTTCCCTCCAAGCTGTTGCAAAAGGCAGGCTTATCCTTTCTCATGGCTGAATAATATTCCATTGTACGTAGGTACCACATCTTCTTTATCCATTCATTCATTGACAGGTACTTAAGTTGTTTCTGATCTTGTCTACTGTGAGTAATGCTACGATAAACATTGGCGTGCATATATCTCTTCGAGATTCTGTTTTCATTTTCTTTGGGGAATGCTTAGAAATGCAATTGCTAGATCATGTTTTATGAGCAGTCTAATTTATCATTTTTTCTTTTATAGTTAGTTATAGAAGTTAGTATTTACTTTATCATTCATGTCCAAGAAATCTTTACTTCCCCTAAGATTGCAAACATTTTATGTTTTCCTCAAAAAGTCTCTACTCCTGGGTTTTACATTTATGAACCCATTTCAAACTAATTTTTGTGTGTGGTATAAGAAAGATATTGTGATTCTTTTTTTAATTTGATATAGTTATCTAGTTATCCTAGCACCATTTATTGAAGACACTTTTTCCCATTAATTGCTCAGGAGACTTTGTAAGTAACATAGTAATGATGTAAAGATACATCTATTTCTGGACTCTCTATTCTGTTTCATTGCTCTATGTCTCTATCCTTTTGCAGATTTTCTTGATTACTGCAGGTTTATAGGAAGTCTTGAAATCAGGCCCTGTTATTCTTCCAACTTTCTTCTTTTTTTGAGATTATTTTGTCTATCTTAAATTCTTTGCATTTCCATATAAATTTTGGAATCAGCTTGCCAATTTTGACAGTAAACCCTACTAAGACTTTGATTGAGGTAGTGTTGAATCCACAGATTAATTTGGGGAGGCTTGACAATGTAACAGTATTTACTTTTCCAATATATGTATGTCATAAGAAATATTTCACAGTTTCCAGTGCAAAGTTGTGCACGTTTTTTAAACTAAATTTATCCTTGAGTGTTTTATGATTTTTGATGCTATTTCAAATGGTACTGTTTTTTAAATTCCATTTTCCATTTGTTGCTAGTATATAGACATAAAATTGATTTTTTTTACATTGATCTTGTAGCCTATGATCTGCCTAAATTTACTTACTGGCTTTAGTATTTCAATAATGGATTTATTGTGATTTTTCTATGTACACAATCATGTTGTCTGTGAATCGTGTTGTCTGAGAGCTTTTCTTCCTCCTTAGTCTTCGTTATGCCTTTTAGTTTTGTTTCTTGCCTCACTGCCTTGACTAGGACCTCCAGCATAGCGTTGAATAGAGATGCGGAGAATGGATATTCTTGTCTTAAGTACAATCTTAGAAGAAAAAACATTTGACATTAGTAGTAGATTTATCTTTGGTTGAGGAAGTTCACTTCTATTCCTAGTTCGCTGAGACATTTTATCATAAATGAATGCTGAATTTTCTTAAATGATTTTTCTGCATATATTTAAATGATCATGTAATTATTTGCCTTTATTCTGTTAATGTCATGAATGATATTGATTCCTGAATATTAAACAAATCTTGCATTTCTGAGATAAAGCTTATTTGGCTGAGGTGCATTATCCCTTTTATACAGTGGGGAATATGATTTGGTAACATTTTGTTAAAAATTTTTGCATGTATAGTTATGAAAGAAATTTGCCTATAATTTTCTTATCTTGTCATGACTTAGTGTGGTTTTGATATTAGGGTCGTGTTGGCATCATAAATGAGTTGGACAATGTTCTTTCTGTATTTTGTGGAAGATTTTATGTAAGATTAGTATGGCTTTAAATTTTTGATAGAATTCCCTAGTGGAGCCATCTAAGTCTGAATTTTTGTGTGTGTGAAACATGACTACATATTATCTAGGAATATTTTACATCTGTTTTTATAGGTGAGATCTACGTCTTTGTTGTTGTTTTTGTGCTCTTTTTGTCAAATTTTTAAAAATAAGCTTATACTAGTAAGTGAAATGGATTGAGAGCCTTCTCCATTTTTATTTATTCTGGAACAATTTATATTATGTGAGGGTTTTTAAAAATTGTTATTCCTTAAAAGTTTGAAAGAACTCACTCATTAAGCCATCTGAGCTTAAAAATCTATTTGGAATTCTTTGAAAATCTTTTGGCTACTTCACTAATTATCCTATTCAGACTACCTATCGTAAGTTAGTTTGGTCATATTTTTTTTCATAAAGACATCCATTTTATCCAAATTTTAAAATTACATAGACAGCATTACATATAATGTTATAGTGCTTAAAAAATCTTCAGATTTTCTATATTCTGAGATAGATTCAGAGCCTGAGGATTATCTAGTATATAGATCTTGTAAAATGTCCATATGATACTTTGTAGCTTCTAATTTTCTGTGGAAATGCTCTATATTTTCATATATTTTGCTCATCTATTGCTCATTTTCATGGACGTGTTAATCAGCTATTTTGAAGTCCTTGTCCATTAACGCCGTTATCTGGAAAATCTCTGGGAATCTCTATTGGCCATTTGAGTTCTTATCAGTTACCTTTTCCTGTTCCTTTACATGCCTATTTAATTTTTATTGTAAGCTAAATATTGTGGATCATATATTTTAGAGGCTCTGGATTATTTTAATCTTCCTTTAAGGGTCTTGAATTTTGTTCTGACAGTGAGTTAAATTGTTGGCATATCATTTTGGTTCTGTCCAAGCTTGGTTTAGAGTCCCTTTGTAATCTCTAAATGATGACTTTTTCCCTCTCCTTTTTACTCTATGAACAAGGAAAGCTCTCTCATGGTTTGTTGTTTATTAAGAAACAGTGCATATGTGTAACCTTTGAATCACACTATTTAGTTGTATACTCTATTTTGTTTAGCTGACTGAATCCCCCTTTAGATCTATAGATGAATGAAAGATTAAGGCTTATGGTTCATAGAACAAGTGTAGTTGTTTATCAGGCTTTCATCTAATATGGCTTAAAAAGCCTGAAATGTTACTTTTTATCCTAATTTTTTGGCTTTTCTGAGACCTTAAACAGATGAAGTATATGGCAAAAAGACTACCATATTCTCCACACAGTGATATTAGAATCTTTTTATATGAACACAGCACTGACAAAAGTTTACCTGTTTGGGCCTCAACTCCTAAAATTCAATGTACTGTCTCTAGTTCTCTCCATTTTCCACCCAATATTTTCTGTGATATGGAATCTCTAACTAGATGTAGAAAGAGTTACTGATCTTACCTGGGTTAGACAATCCTTTGCCTACCTCTGAAGTGAACTTAATTTTTTCCATATCTAAATACCACACTATTATTTGCCTAGTATTTTCCTTTAAACAACCTTTAAATCAGCTCAATTGTTTTTTAAACTGACTTCATCCTAACTAATGATAGTCAATAATTCTAAACATAGGTTAATTACAAGACATAGTTATCAATATTGTTATTAATTTTCAACTTTTTTCATACGTTTTCATGGGTATTTTAGTGAAAATTTAGAGGAGACTGAATAAGATGTGGTAACTAAATGACATTTGATGTTTTCAAGCTTTAATTCTTCATTGACAATGGAGATATAAGCAAGTTTTTAAAATTCCAAAATTCAAGTGGGTAGTTATCTCTGCTGAGCTAATTAGCAAACATCAAGAAGAAAGTAAGTAATGTTTACGGAGTTAATAGTCTTTTTGTGGTAAGATACATATCACAGTCCAATCTAGGTTCCTATCTGAATGAATTTATAATAATTGACAAGAGCTATAATACCTGGTTTATTCACATCATAAGATTGAGAGGACTGTTAAATGAGCTAATGAATATGAGATTATTAGGAAATTTTACACGTGCTAATTATTGTTATGCTAATTTTTGGCTTAATTTACTTTCCTCACTCTGTGAGCTTAACTTCATTTGTAAACTGAAGAAAATGTCAATCCAGGCACAACCCTGCTCCATCTCTCCAAATGGAACTGAAATAAATAACCTGAGGCCTAGGGCAAGACAATCATAAAAACTTTAGAAAAAGCAAGCCCCAAGCCTTTGGTTTGGTGTTCCGTTAAAAAAAATTCCCCTTTAAAAATAGGAGAATCACACACACATAGCTATTGACAGTGTCAATATGTGTTATTGGCTTTATACCAAATGCAAGGTCACAATGGCACTGTGCTCTCCCAGCTTTACCTAGGGAAAAAAGTTATTAAGAGGAACAAATAAAGGGAAATTGAATGGTTCTGGGTTAAGCTGCTGGAAAGCACTTAAAGGGTTTCCTTTATTTTGCCATTTATTCATGCACAATGGCTTTAGTATTTAAATGTGTTCCTTTTTATTGCTGAATCCATTGAGGCAGTGAACTGTATCTTTGTAGGGCTGCTAGTGTGGTGTAAAAGCAGAATTGCCATCCCGGGAACCATAATTTAACCACTACATAGGCATCACCTAGCTAAAGGTACTTTGCCACCATACAAGTGTTGAGGTGATATACTTAAAATTTTTTCGGCCTTCAAGAAATAAGCCTGCTCCGCGGTGGGACTTTGGTTGGGTCTGAGGAATTGGGAATAAACATAGAGAATAAAGAAAGAAAACATAATCACTTGAGGCACTTTGGTGGCCAACAAATTAACTTTCTCACCCTTGTTATTCAGTAGGAAATAAACTTACAAACTCTTCACTAACTCCAGTTGTTTTTTTCTTGAAATTGTGTCAACAGACTCTAAAACCAAAGAATAGTTATTATTCATGTTTTTGAAGACTAGACACACAAAAGGAAAAAGGTAATGATGAAAGAAGATAATAAGAATGATAATCATGAAAAACCTAGGTAGCCCAGAACACGTGTGTACTAGATTGAAGCATTGACACCGTGTTGGAGAGGGATGGCTAGATCATCGTGCTAAGATCAGTTTTACTTTGTCACATGGCTCATGGCCTCAGAAGCTTCAGTGCTTTTGGATATAGCTCAGGTTTATTTTCTTCATTCATTCATTCATCGTTAATATTTACTTGGTCTTTCAGACTGCTATTTTTTAGACTTGCTTAGTACTTGACTTCCATCCACGACATTTTCCCAACACGTTTGAGTAAAGGATGGTTGTGTTTAAGGGCCAGAAACTGAATCATTTGACTGGAGTTTTGTGGGGTTGTCTCTACATTTCTAGTTCTCTTCCCATGTTATCTCTGTGCCCTTCTAAACCATGACCTAACTGTTTTAACCAGGTCCTTCGGGATCTATTTCTGGCCAGGCAGTTGGATCTTAAATGCTTAGAATTAAAATGTATGAGCCTGCAATTAAATAGTTGCCTTAGCAGAAGGTGAGTGGGATACTTTGATCTTTAGTGACTCAAAATTCCAAATTTGCTTTATTACTGTATTTGTGACTAATGTCTCATGAGATAACCAAGCTGGATGTAACTCTAGTAGGGGGAAAGGTCAGGAATATGATCCCAATACAGGGAATAAATAGAAGAGCTCTTTATGTAGTTGCAGACATATTACTATACTGACACATCAACAGAGCAGACGTCATGAGCCTATTTAATGTGCATTAAATAACAGCTCAAGTTCAAAGGATGTTACAATAAAAATGTGAAAAATACTGACAAACATTTAAAATATGTAGTGTATAGTGTAAAGATTATGGACTCTCCCACTCATAAAAAACAGTTTAAGGGCCGGCCCAGTGGCGTAGTGGTTGACTTTGCACACTCCACTTCTGTGGCCTGGGGTTTGCAGGTTCGGATCCTGGGTATAGACCCAGCACTGCTTGTCAAGCCATGCTGTGGTGGCATTCCACATAAAATAGAGGAAGATTGGCACAGATGTCAGCTCAGCAACAATCTTCCTCAAGCAAAAAGAGGAAGATTGGCAAAAGATGTTAGCTCAAGACCAGCCAATCTTCTTCACACACACACACACATACACACACAAAAGTTTAATGTACCTGACTCTATTTCCTCTTCTATAATGTACTTCAGAGTGACTACTAAAGTAGATAAAGCATCTATACAGAGAACAGCAAGTTCCTAGTATATAATAGATACTGGACATTTGGATAATTTATTTTAAGCTAGAAATCTCTGTGAGCCTCTTTCACAGTAGGAATTTCACCATATAAGACAACCACTGAATTACCATTTGGCACCCAACACTGGTGGATTACAAACTTAACTCTCATTTTAACTCTATCGTTAACCAGCTGTTGAATTCTGGTCAGTTTCTGACTCAGTTTCCACATTTATAAAATGAAGTGTCTTTTGTACATATTTACTAAGATTCTTTTGTCTTCCATGTTCCGTCAGTCAATGAAAAGCCATTAATTGAAAACCCTTCAACACTCCTGTGAACTTCTAGAAAAGAAGTTTCTGATTACCTAAATAATGGCTTTTAGGCAAACTCTTGCCCAGACTTGGGTAACTAGACAATCTTTATAAGCTTGTTCTAGAATACACTAATTACTCCTGATAGTAGCTTCCATGATTTTGCCTAATATTACAGCTGTTACTCCAGGATAGATTTTGGTATTTCAAAAACAGGTAGGATAGAATGCCAAGTAGTGATTGGCGTTTGATTTTGGGCATTAATAATATTAAGTTGATTATATATGTTTGTGCGCCAGAATTCAAAGCAAAAAGAAAAAGAACACAAAGTGTTAGGTATCTAAATAGTGTCAGATTTATATAAGAGTATTTGATTTACTCTATATCCTTGCTACTCAAAATATGGTCCATGGACCTGCTCTATCAGTATCACCTGAGAGCTTGTTAGTAATGCAGAATTTCAGGCCCCACCTAGACCTAAAGAATCAGAATCTAGGGGGCCAGCCCCGTGGCCAAGAGGTTAAGTTCACGCTCTCCGCTTCCGCAGCCCAAGGTTTCGCCGATTCAGATCCTGGGTGCAGATACTGCACAGCTCCTCATGCCATGCTGAGGCGGCGTCCCACATAGCACAACCGGAGGTACTCACGACTAGAATATGCAACTATATACTGGGGGACTTCGGGGGAGAAGAAGCAGGAAAAAGAAAAAAGAAGAAGATTGGCAACAGATGTTAGCTCAGGTGCCAATCTTAAAAAAAAAAAGAATCAGAATCTACATTTTAGTAAGATCCGGAGAAGATTCTTATGCACATTGAAGTTTGAGAAACGCTGCTCTGGAATACTTAAAAATTAAAATTGTGGTTTATATGAGTTATTGGTACTGTCACAAATTGAAAAGAACGGAATAAGAGAACTATTAATAGACACTGTGACATTAGTTGTTCTTGTAAATGATTGTAAATTACCCATTTTCAGAAAAAAGAATTCTTTGACAAACTAAATGTTAAAGGAGGTTTTATATATATATATTTTAGAAAATAAGATATTTTAAGTCAGCATTTGGTATATTAAAACAACACAAGCAACTAGTGAAATAAATTCAAGAGGTAAATGTATCATCATAATTTATAATTTGTAAGTGTAATGTTACTAATCTTTTAAAATTATTTTACAAAATAGTGCTATAGGAGTATTGTTATTCTCTCATATGGAGTGCCATCTTCCCAGTGAAATCCTATATGTTTTGCATTTGTACAAGTTAAACACAAACCAGCTTACAGTGGATGAGTGTAATCTGTAGCCCACCCATATAGAAATGAGTGTTGGTTAGATAGGACGTTTCACAGAGTACTGCTTACTCTGGTGAGAAAATCTCGATTGTAATAAGGTTCATTCAGTCTCAATATTTGTATAAAAACACACATCCTTTTAATATGAGTAATTAATCAATAATAATTATTGCAGCTTATACTAAATGCTGAGGAGAGAGCAGTGGAGAAAATTGACACAATGCTTTGCCCTCCTAGTATTTTCAATCTATTTATTGGGGGAGATATACATTAATTAATCACAAAAATGAATTTATAATTACAAGCTATAATAAGCATTTGTAAGTGCTGCGAGTCTGGGACGGTTTCCTGGGAGAAACGGCATTGCAAATGAGATGGTAAGGATTCTTAAATGATAACCAGGGTAAGAAACAGGAGGTGGGGAGTGGGAAGAGAATTCTGAGTTGAGAGATTTGCATGAACAGAGCCCTGTGGAGAGGGAGGGAATGGCGTATTTAAGACTTTGGAAAGCCTTAATGGTTGGAACATAAATAGTAAAGAGGTGGCCTGAGGTGGAGCTGGAGAGACGGTTAGGCAGAGACTATACCACGGCCTTAAGATATAAGACCCAGGGAACGTTAGGATACAAGGATTTGAGTCTCTGATTAAAATCCTTCAAAGGGAAACCACTGATAGGTTTTGAAGAAGGAGACATGACATGTGGAGAATTTTTTATTATTTATTTATTTTAAAATCCCACTGACTGTGGAGTGGAGAATGCATCGGCTAGGAGACTGGGAGGGTGAGAATTTACAGGTAGACCAGTTAGAGAACAATGACAGTAGTCTAGGCAATAGAGGATTAAGATCATGGTGGTGGTGAAGATAAAAGTGAGTGGATTCCAGCAGTATAAATGAAAGGCCTTCATGAGCTATTGGAGGCAGAAGGAGGAGCTGGTATCTGGATTTCCAGTGTGTGGCTCTTCATGGCTGGCGGTGAGGTGATCCACGTTCCAGTGAGAAGGTCAGGGGTTTGGTTTTAGACATAAAGATAGTGTTTGGTTCAAATTCTGTTAGGACAATAAAATTATTTGATTAGGATGTCCAATCTTATTACCTAAGAAGAGAATAATATACACTTTATTGTACATTAATTATGGCATATCACAAAATATATAAACTCTCCAGTGGTTCTTTGATGTTCAACTCCAAATCCTCTGCACAAAAGATGCAAGGAAGTTAACTTATGTTCTGTATAAGCTTGTCCCTCTTCTTCCATTGCCTGGTGGCTCTCTTTTGTGTCTCACACTGCTCTTGTCCTACATTTTCTTTGCTGGGATGTTGCTTTTCTGTATATGGATTATTTTTAGTTAATGTCTGCTAATCTAATAACTTAAGTCTTATTTTTAGAAACAGGTTTTTAGCAATAAAGGAGCAATGTAACATAGCAATTAAACCCTCAGGAGTCAGAGACACCTACGTCCTAAGCTTGGCTCTAGCACATACTATCTCTGAGTTCATGAAGAACAGTTTGCTTATGCCAAAGACAGACAGCAACTATTTCATAGATTCTTTGAGAGGATGCAACAAAATAATGTCTGTAAATCCAGTGCTTGGTACATTATAAGTGAACTATTAACATTTAACATTATTATTGTCATATTATTTGTCTTATTTAGCCTTTGTTTCTCTTCCATATACTCTGCAAAATATTGGCCATGGCTTTACTTGATTCAGAAATAATATTTTTCTCTATTAGCTCTCTTTCTCTTTAACTTGAGTATTTCTGGTCTGTAGAGTCATGGAGGTGGGGATAGGGAACATACTTTTGGGTAGAGACACCTAATTGAAGCACAATGCTTATAAAAGAGGCCCAGGTATGCCTTGCAATTTCTGTGTATCGATTTTAATATCTTGTCCCTTCACTTCTCCAGCAGCAAGTGCCACTGAGCTAACATTCAGCATCGTGCTACTACCAGAGCAGTGATCACTGAAATACTAGATCCTTTTGTTCTGATAGGCAGTAGCTCCTATCCCCCCACCCGGGGCCCCTGTGCTGAAGTGCTGGTGCTCATGCACTCCTGCTTGTCCAATATTTTCAATAGCACCACCCCTACCGCCACCCCACATTGCCATTTAACTGCTTCATGAACAATATTAACCTATATCAACACTGAAAATATTCCACTTAATTACAGTATCAAGAACTCACAAGAATCAGTATCTTCTGTTCTTCCACAAGTCATTATAAAAATCAAAATCTTGGTTAAATGAATTGTATGTTTACATTGATTTAGGAGGGGTAATAGTAAATTTTCGTGAATTTAGATGCCACTAATCTATAAATCTTTAGTTTCTTTTCATAAGAACAAAGCTTTAGTAAGCATATAAATAGAGCAAAAAATATGTTTTATGTATAAAGTGGTAGAAAAAACTTTTCACCTACTTGTAACACTTGTAACAGGTAACACACTTGTTATTTATAAATTATCCTACTGAACTAAATATGCACTTACTACACATGATTCTTATCTATTTAATAAGTGCCTAAAACATCGTTAAAGTCATGGCCCAGCTTCAACAGTATATATCTGCCATTATTCTGGATCTACAAATTTTCATATCTTTAAAATAGTTGTGTAATATAGATTCACACTAAATTGACTGACACTTCCTGCAATCAAGTGCTAGAAGGTCCAGCTTTGTATACTATATATATATATATATATATATATGGGTGTGAAAGAGTGACCCACGTAAATCATTTGAGCTTCCTCCTTTAGTGCTTGCCGGTACAGTTCTTCTAATGCAATACCGTGCTTCTCTGTATTTTTTGTTAACCTGTACTGTTCCTGCTGCCAAATGTTAAATCTGTGTTGTGTGCCCCATGATTTCTAGCTAGTTCGTTTAGCTCTGTTTCTCTGAGGTTGATGGAAGGAGGAGTTAATATCCTCAGCCTTCTAACAGCAGACATTGAGAAGGATCGCGCCTGTCTCTAATGTTACTGGCGCTCTAAGCCACCCTGCAAGAAATATTACAGGCAACAGATAGTTTCATTTTCAATTTAGACACCCATTATTTGATGTTTACAGGCCATTCCTAATTCTGAGTTCAGAATTTATGGTTTGTTCTGGCGAATATCATCAGAGCAATCTCCTGCAACTCCGCTGGGCTTCATCGGGAGCTTTGCGGGGCTGTTATCAGTGTTCCCTGACGTCCGGAACTGATACACAGCACCACCTCCAAATCACTCCAGCTCAGAGGGCCTTGCTTTACGGCTCTCCAGATATCCGTCTCTTCTACTGGGTAGGCCAGTTTGCACAGTCTCAGTGAGGGGGGAAGTTGACCCTTGGGAAAGAGAGCAGTGGTCATTAAACAAATAGAAACCCAGCATTTAAGACTCTGAACCCCTCTGAACCAAACTAGATGATAAATTTATTAAGTTAAATTGACTGAGTTTTGTTCAGTGCTAAATAATAATGAAGCAAAGGTGTGACCTAGTTTGCCTTGCAAACGTCAGATGAAGAGTGAAGTATAAATGTCCTGAAAAGATGGGAAAACAGTGACATTAACTGCTTTGCATTCATAAGCGCATTTCAAATGGTTATTTTATAGTTTCCCTTTTGAATGTACAGTATTTAGTTTTGCCTCTTAGGTACATGGGTGTTTTCTAGGCTCTGTTCGATAGGGTTAATTGAAGCTTACTGAAGGACCTTAGAAATCTGTGTGCATTGACTATCTGGAGAAGAGTCACTCACTAAATCTGCATTTTTGAAAGGATGTGGTAGCACATGCATCTATTACACATGCTGTAGGCCAAATGATCTTTCTTTTTAAAGCTTGCAGATTGGACTGAGAATGCGAATATCTTTTGCTACCAGTGTCTACCTACTTTTGTGCTTTTGTTACGGCCCGCCACTTGCCCCTCCTCCCTCCTAGGGAAATTAGAACTAACAAAACCGGACAAGGTGACTGGTCTTCGTCAGAAAGGGCCTTCTATTCCCTCTTCCTTAAATTAAAGCCTGTTCAGCAATTCCCTGAGAATTCACCTTCTGCTATGGCGGCAGTGACAAGATAGAGAGAAAACTCCACAAGAGATGGAGCTGTGAATGAGACCTCCCACCTTCTGTCCGACCTCGTTCACCAGCTAAGTTGTTCCTCCTTTAAGGACCAACAAACCGGAAATATTTCTCCGCTACTATTCTCTCCTAGGGAGTGAAAGAAAAATGTTCTTCCTTGGAGGCAAATACAACCAAAGGGCAATAAGTACCCCTAATAGTAATATTTGGTAAATGGAGATCAGATCTGGAAGGGATCCCAAGAGGTCTATTTCTATATCCCATTTTACAGAGTAAGAAACTGAGACCCATGGTGACTACGTGATTTGCCCAAGTTCACACATCTAGTAAGCGGAAAAGTTAGAACTTAAACCCTCTCCTCTGACTCACTAAGTAGAGATTGTTTTTCTCCACGTCAGTATTCTGAATGAAAAAAGAAACTTAGAAAGATGTATTTGGAACTAATCTTAGAACTATCAGTTTAATAGAGAAGGATTTTCTTTGAAGTTGCACGGCAAATTTTAAATTTGCATCATTCTGTTAGTAGGGTGCTGGGTGAGTCTGGGACAACACTCTAAAGTCGGACTCAGTGCCTGTAAATCTTCTCCTTTTTGATGCCCTGCTTTCCCCTTGACTGACCTGAACACCATCCTCAGGGCTGCTTTCTGAGAATGTGCATATTCTACATATTTCTCAACAAATCCTCTTCCTCTTACTATGCTTTGCCAATAACACATACCTAACATGTGGATGCTTCCAAGGCAGCTATTGAATCTTAAAACTAAAATAACTAGGATGTTCAAAAATCAGGTAAAATAAAGCACGTATACTTTTCTCTCTCACTATCCCTTTAATTTTATACAGTGGGTAAATTCTTCCCCTAACTCTGGATGAAACGTCAAACAATCTCAAAACTTTTCTAGTTATCTTAGGTCTTCTGTGTCACTCCCTCTCTTCTAATCAATTGTTAGAAAGTAATTGTCAAAACTTCTATCTTGATTTAAATTGGGCCCCAGTTTCCCACAGTTCAAGCTTATTGCAAGTGGGAAATGAGCAGTGGGAAAAGAGAAGTTATTGGCTTTTTCTTCTTTTTTCTCCCCTTTTCTGACGTGCAGCACGGGGAAGGAGGAGACATAGAGGGAATAGGAAGGTTATTACTTGCTCTCTGGGTGTTGAAAGCTGACTTCTCCCGTGGATTTGCTGTATCAGTTAGGGTCCCAGAAGGAGAAAACATGGTATACCAAGCTGGTAATTTGAGGAATGTATTAAAGGGCCTACTTACCTAGATGTGGACAAGATTTGGGGTAACCAACAATGCATGGAGCAAGACCCTGGGCTAGCAACTGCAGGGAGCCCACCCACTCCCAGGCCTGAAGGAGCAAGTGAGGGAGTGGTTCCTGGCCCCTGAGAAGGTAGCTGTATGAAGAAGGCTGTCTGACAGGAGCAGTGGTCTTCAGGAGAGGGACACTGTTAACTTACGGCAGCCCCTCAGGGCAGCAACAAGAAAATAAATATCTCAACCTTACTCTCCTCCCACCCTCCTGTGCCTCCTGTTGAAATCTGGGCTGTGGGAGGCAGAGAGTGTGGGGAAAAAGGGTGGTGAGTGGATCTGGAGGTGCAAATGGAAAAACCTGGCACAGGTGACTTCATGAGGTTCTTGGAGGTCCCCATTTCACCTTCAATTTACTGGGTGTGAGTGATAGCTTCTCCTGCAGCTGACTGCTTATTCTCGAAATCCAGCACTTTCTATAACTCCTCTCAGCTTAGCTTTATTTACTGATCTAGGCTATGATCTTGCACAAAAACCAAGATGATCCCAGACCAACTCTCTTTTGCATGAAGCTCATACCTGGATCATGGAAAATGTGTAAACATTGGAATTTAGTCTCCTCTTCTTCTGTCTATTCATCAGCAAGTAGCCAGCTACCTCTCACCAGGCAGACTTCTTGGGAGAGAGTTTACACTTGCCCACTGAATCTCACCTGCCAAGGACTCATATCATGCTTTCAAAATGGGCCCATTGAAGTCTCTCTTACCAGACCTGCACGGGTTAGGACGCAGGGAGGAGGACAGGAGTCCCAGATTACCTTTATCGATATAAATCCTCTCCAAAAATTCTTTCCCAGTTCCACTTCATTATAGATGTGAGGTTTCAGAGTCATGTAACTGGTTTTTAATTATTTCTTTTGAAAATCATTGCCTTGGTCTGACACATCAGTGTGAAATGCCCTGTGTGCATCTTGGTGCTTTTGTTAAAGCTAAACATTTTAAAAGAAATAGAGAGGAATGGAAAATTTCATATATTGGTTAGGGTCTGGGTATGGGGTCATGGGAAGGAGAGAATATTTTCAAGCAGGAGCCACTGGTGCCTCTCAAATTACATGATATAAATCAGTGTTTATTCTGACTGCACATAGGTTAGATGCTGTTTATGAGACTTTTTTTTCAGTTAAAGATGTATGCACAAATGAAGTTTTATAACAAATAATATTTTTAATAGGCTAGGTGGACTTTCTATAAGAAGTCTATAAAGCAATTTTAATTGTAAAGAAAATCATTATCTGCTAATTTATTTTGAAAGAAAAATTTTCATATGCCAAGTTTCTTTAAAGTGGAACCTATCTTTATTTCACTTTCCCCCATGTTGCAGAATCTGAAACTCTTTGAATTGTGAACTTTGAAAGTGCTAATTGAAGATAGCAACGATAGAGTATATTTATTTTAATCGGTAAAGAATAAATCCATTGTATTCTTATTTTCTAGTGTTAAATATGTCTGCAAGATACAGATTACAGTTGATGGTGAAAATGAAAGCACTAATCAGAATGGTAGAATTGTATCTGGTCTAGATTTCCTATGCATGGGCCATGGGAAAACTTTGTTGGACAGTCTATAACTCATACTCTCTAAAGCTCACTGTCGGCTGCAGCTGAGCATACTGAATATAATTGAACTGTGAAAACCCAGCTTGGGAAACAAAAAGAGTAGGAATTAGACTTAAGAAACTAGAGGAATGACAGAAGATAAAATTTTAATGAGATCAGTGTTGTTCTGATATTCTACTTTCCCAAGCATTGTAGAGACAGAAAAATTGCCCTAGAACAGTAGTTTTATTTAAAAGATGGAAAGAAATCTATTTGGTCTATGTATATAATGCCATATCCTTGCTTATTAGACTCTGGTAGTGGTTTTGAATGTCATTTAAAAAGTCTTTGCTGTAAGAACTCAAGGGATAATTGACAACATAAAACATTGCATTCTTCCACTTTCTTACAGACACTCTTACATGAGCATCACAGCTGTTTTCTTCATGGATCGGGACTCTCCTGAAGCTGGCTGCTGGGTCAGGCATCACAACATCAAAATAATGTCTAGAATCAGCCAGATCTTCTTCTTAAATATGCTAAGAATCTCTGACAATGACTAAGTAAAGGGATTTTGGAAATTGAAATGTCAGTAAAGACATAAAGTACACTTTAACCCTTAATTGATAATAGACAATTTGTGAACTTTGACCTAGATACCTATATTTCGTCTATATTGACTGTCCTGGAGATATACTATTTTCAAGGGCTCAGTGTCCTGTGTACCAAGATCTCTACACTATTTCTGATGACTGTGAGCAAATCCTCCTCAAACAGATTTATATCATGTTTCGTATGTTCATTCATTCATTTCTCATTTCCATCATTTTTGTAATTCATTCCAATCCATAAATACTGAGCATCTATTATGGACAAGCACTGCTGGAAATGTAGCAGTGAATAAAATAGTTTATGCCCTCTACCCTCACTGATCTTACAGACAATTATTTTTACTACTAATAATAAATATAACATTAAATGTCAGTTATAAGCTAGTTAGTGGCCTACATGCTCTATGTACATTGTCTTACTTAATTCTCACAACAGCCCCTAAAGCAGGTATTGTCACCCTCATCCTATGGATGAGGACACTGAAGCTTAGTTCATGTAACTGGCATGTAGTCACCTTGTTAATAAGTCTTGGAACTAAGACTTGAAGAATATTTATCTGATTCCACTATTACACCAACTTTTAATAACAGCTTAACACAAATGTTATTTTAAATGAAATGCAATTGATGAAAAATGTCCTAAATAAGTTCAGAAACTAAGTCCAGTTTCAAAAGCACAGAAATTATTTTATCTCTGTTTGTAAGCCAATATCACAACTGACTGATTTAGTCCATTTTGACTGGGAGATTAGAGAGATTTCTTATTTCATTGTTTTAAACCATTAGTCCCCAAACTATGTCTTAATTTTATTTTTATTTATTTTCTTAATAATACACACACAAAACCTGTGAGACTGACAGAGATTTTTTATTATTTGACTATGTCAAATAAAAAATATTATGTTACCATTAAATAAAGGCATCATTTTATAAAAAGAAATGACCAAAACTTAACATAAAAAAGTGGAAATACTCTCAGATTAAAAGGCAGTTCTTATGTTTAAATAATTTGCTTATCTCTGTTTTTGTATTTTCACCATGAGTCCTGAGACAGGTATTTAGGACCCATTAATATACACAATATCTTTGCATCCTGCCTGAACCCAAGTAAAACCTTCAATTTTGAATATTTTCCCTTCATTTAATAGTAACCATTGCATGAATCATAGGACCAGGCACTGACCTAGGAGCTGGCAAGGTCTGAAACCCATAAAAGCAGAGGTTCTAGCAAATTTGGTTTAATGCTGAATCACTGAAATTAATAAACTCTATCTTTTCAATTTCTCTTTATTAAAAACACTGTCACTTCCAGAGTTTGCTGGGCTTGAGAAGAGAACAAGAAACTCTAGCAGGAAGAGAGGAAAAATATGAGGCATGGATTGAGGCAAGTTATTACAGATCATAATAGCTTGAAGTGAAAATAGTGAGAGTCAGTGATTTTAGGAAATAAAGTATCAGTTTACTCCTGACTCTTCCAATGTCTTTCCAAGTTACCTATTGGTCATTGGGGTGGATCTTTGCATCTGCACTTGCACATATGTAAGGCTGATTTTCCATGGCAACATTTTTAAAAGAGAAGGCCGTGGTTTATATCCATTGTTGAGGTTCAAAGGAGGTGAGTAACATGAACAGTGAGACGATTTGAATTTTCTTGCAGTGCAAACCCACAGATTTCTTTCATGTTTGGTGCATATCAGTTGAAATCCTGCAGTCTGGCATAAGCACCTCTGGTCTGAGAATTCATGCAACGGGCTGCAGTGTCGTTCTCAGTACTTGACTAGACGCTTACTAGATTTTATATCAACAGAAAACTCCAGCACCACACGCTTTTAGAGCTGAGAGGGACTCTGAAGATCATTTAGTGCAATGGCCTCCTTCAGCAGATACAGAGACTGAGGCTAAGAGAGGTGACTCAACTTAGTTAAGGTCACCCAGGGAGCTTATTTCAGAATTCCTTTTTTCTGATCCACAGATTAGATTTCATCCTCATACCAAGTTTATGTTGTACCTTCTTGTAGGAAATAATGATACCAGTCTTTGAATAAAAACACCGATTTAATAGAACATGTGACAGCTAACAGGATGAATGTTACTTACTTATGTTAAAAATATTAGCACTAATTTTATTGATAAAACTGAATATTATTATTATTACTTTTGCTGCAGAAGATTTACCCTGAGCTAACATCCGTTGCCAATCTTCCTCTTTATTTATTTATTTATTTTTTTGCTTAAGGAAAATTAGCTCTGAAGTAACATCTGTGCCAATCCTCCTCCATTTTTGTATGTGGAATGCCTCCACAGCATGGCTGATGAGTGGAGTAGGTCCACACCCAGGATCTGAACCAGTGAACCCAGGCCGCAGAAGTGGAGCACGTGGACTTTAACCACTCGACCACAGGGCCGGCCCCCTGAATATTATTTACTACTAATGAAAGTGTAGCTAACCATTCTTCCATTTATTTATTTTATCCACAGCCATTAACGGGGTGCCAAGCATGATAATAGATACTAAGATTACAGAGTTAAGACTTGACAATTTAAAAGACCAGGCAGAGTATATAAATAAAAGATGACTAAAAGTTTCACAAATATTATTGTTGAAATATGCAGAGAAATTAGTGGAAACACAAATGAGAGAGGTTTTATTTTTACTTTTTATTGTGGGATGGAGATTAAGGAGAGTCAGAAAAGATGATATAGAGGATGAGGCCCTCTCATCTATGGGGTAAGAATTTTCCTGTGGAATGGGAAAAGATTAGGACCCTCCAGAATAAAGGTTTAGTGTTTGGAAGAGCATAGGGAAATCAGCCAGGTGGTGTAGTTCAGGAAATGCAAATGTTAGTTATAATGGTGACGCTATAGATAAGGACAATAATAACTGCTACCATTTCTTGAACCCTTACTATTTGCGAGAACTTGTACATCCTTCATCTCTTTACTCCACACAACAACCCTATAATATGATTGTTCTCTTATCTCCGTTTTGTAGGTAAGAAAATGAAGGCTTTGAGAAATTAAGTAACTTGTCCAAGGACATGTAGCCATCAAGTGTTGGAGCACAGATTCAAACATAATTTTAACTAACTCCGCAAACTTCTATGCTCTTTGGTTCATTATTTTTAAGAAACAAACATATAATTTACATAAAATATTGATTTAGGTTTAAGTTACAGCTCATTCAATTTGTTACAGTACTTTGGATAAAGGCTGCGATTAGGCTAAACTTAATTTGATGCTCATACTTATTGCATTTCTTCCAGGGGTAAGATGTTTAAACTTACTGAACTTCAGCATTTTCTTGTGCAAATGTGTGAAGAGTTATTTTGAATGGCATTTGAGACAATATCTGCAAATATTTACCTGTGGTAGCTATTTGACAAAGTTGCTCCTCCTCACCGACTCCCAGTGCCACCCCAGCAGGCAGCTACCTGGGGTGGCATCTTCCTTTCCCAAACAATACAAAAGTTCAAGACACTTGCATTCTTCAGCCTATTTCCCCTGAAAGCTAGGTCATTCTAGTCTTGTAAAGTTCTTTTTTTAAAAAAAATTTCAAGTCTCAGAGTTAATTTTTTGTTTGTTTTAGTTTTATTTTCTTAGCACAGACCTTACTTCAGAAAGATTTTTCAGGATATCTTGTCAGGATGTTTTCCTGACATGCCATTCAGTACAGTGGCATTCTAGAAGAGATTTCATTTTTTTATGCTTGTCTATTTGTATGTCTTTCATGCCTGAAAAATGTGGACTGGAATCTGTGCCTCTGCTATGTGTTAAGCATAAAATATTTTTAAAGCTCTTTCTGCAGAGAAGAACTAAGTTAAGGGCAGCATATTTCATCTTTACCATGAAACAAAGATTTCCAATTTAAAGGCAAATGTGTCATTTTAAAAGGTTGAATAAAGTGGTACACCTGTAAAAAATGAAAACAAAAAGAAAACATAGCAAAACAAAAACAAAAACATTTTTCTTGCTTCTTTCCATACAGGGCTTCTCTCTGCACTGATAACGTTTCCATTTGATTATGAATTAGATAAATTTTCTTTTGCTTTAAACCTCACCCCTTAGTCTTTGAGTCTTCATAGTTTTTTTTGAGGTCAGCATCACAGCCTTGCTGGTTCAAACATCTCCTTTTATTTGTACCATTGCAGATTTATGTTATGCATACATGTTTCTGACACATTTTCAATGGTTGTTTATGCACAACATTGTACAACAAAACTAACATTTTATTCTATAATTCTTTTTAGAGAACATAGCGCTTTCATAGAATTTTAAAGTTAGAAAGAAATATAAGAACAATTTTGGGCACATCTTTGTTTTATGGGTGTGGAAATTAAGACCCAGAAATGATATGGAATTTGCCAAAGATTGACCTTTATTCAATCTTTCTTTTCTCTATTTATTTAACAAATAACTTTTTTTTGGTAAAGATTGGCACCTGAGCTAACAACGGTTACCAATCTTCTTTTTTCGTTTCTTTCTTTCTGCTTTTTCTCCCCAAACCCTCCCAGTACATAGTTGTATATTTTAGTTGTGGGTCCTTCTAGTTGTGGCATGTGGGGTGCCGCCTCAGCATGGCCTGATGAATGGTGCCATGCCCATGCCCAGGATCCGAACCAGCGAAACCCTGGGCCGCCACAGTGGAGCGCGAGAACTTAACCACTCAGCCACGGGGCCGGCCCCAATATAACAAATAATTTTTGAGCACCTACTATGTGCAAAGCACTGTGCTTGATGCTATGAGGGACAAATTGTGTGTAAGAAGTTTCTCTCCCTCAAGGATCATACAGTCTAGTGAGAGAGATGCATGCAGGTAAAGCAATTAACCATTGGACAAGTACTAATGAGGTGAGCTCTCCACAACCCCTTCAATGATTCCAAAACTGATGTCATCATCCTCATATTGACCTGGTTTTCCCTTTGAAATGACCTTCTCAGTTCACAGCACTATTATCTAGCCAGTCATCGCTGTTGGAAACCTGGGCACCAGCCTAGATGGTTCTCTTTTCTTCACCCCCAGCATCTGCCAGTCATCATTCTACCCCGTTTACTCATTCAGAATCCTTAAGTCTGTTGATTTTCTTTATCCTGACTGCCAATGCATTAATTTTAACACTTTTCATCTTTTGCGAACTGTTGCTATGACCATCTAACTTTTCCTTCTCTTTCTGTTCTTAATCTCTTAAAATACATTGTGCAGACTCCATCCAGATTGGTGTATTTGAAATAACGTCTGTCTGTGTGGCTCACCTACTTAATTTGTACGACTCCTAGTTGTCTATCGGATCAACCTCATTTCTTAATGTGGCACAAACCTCCAGGTTTTGGCCTTCCCTCATACTTTTTATACTGGTTACCAAATATTCCTTAAGGACTTTTGCCATTGCTCAAGCTCTCTCTGTCTCCTGAAAATGGCCTTCTTTTTCACCTTGGCCTGGCTGACTCCTACGTATACTTCAGTACTCATTTGTTACCTCCTCAGGAACCTTTCCTCCATCCTTATTGGGAGTGCTGCTCCCACTGATCCATGTGTTACCCTGGATACCTCTATTTTTTTTTTTTTTTTAAAGATTTTATTTTTTTCCTTTTTCTCCCTAAAGCCCCCCGGTTCATAGTTGTATATTCTTCGTTGTGAGTCCTTCCAGTTGTGGCATGTGGGACGCTGCCTCAGCGTGGTCTGATGAGCAGTGCCCTGTCCGCGCCCAGGATTCGAACCAACGAAACACTGGGCTGCCTGCAGCAGAGTGCGCGAACTTAACCACTCAGCCACGGGGCCAGCCCCTGGATACCTCTATTAAATACTATGTGTATGTCTGTTTCTACCATCAGATGTGTGCTCCTCAAAGGCAGGCACTTGGTCTAATGTAGCACTCGTCCTTAGTATAGCGCCTGGCACATAGTAAATAATAAAGATTTATTGAAGAGATTGAACTGTTTATTGAACCAAGTGTCATAAAAAATAAGGAGTACAAGAAAGTATAATGAAAGAGAATAATTAATTCCAGCTGAGAAGATCAAAAAAGCCTCCATGTAAAATTTAGTAACTGATTTAAATCTTAGGTCTATAATCAGAAAGATAGGAGACAAGAAGTGCCAAGTGAGGTTTTTATATGAGCAGAGTTCCTAGGCTATGATTGTATTGCATAGAAAATAAAGGATCCATTAAGGTATCCATTAATGATTGATGAGTAAGTACAGTAGTAAATCATGTGGGGCCTTGAACAACATGATCAAGAGATTGCTCTTAATTCCATCGGCAATGGGAATAGAGAGAAGGATTTTAGCACAAAGAAGGGACATAATTGGACCGCAAGTTTCTTTACCAGAGAGTAAACACCTTGAGGGTTGAAATTTTGTTTGTTTGTTTCTTCCTTGTTATTTTATTCTCAAATAAAAGGTTACGTGTAAAAGTAGGAACTCGTACATTTGAAGAAACAAAGATATGTTTTAGAACAGTGCAGGCTAATACATCTTTCTGTGATAAGGGAAATGTTCTATATCTGTGCTGTATAATACAGTAGCCACTAGATACATGTGACTATTGTTCCTCTTTAAATTAAGGAACTGAGGAATTGAGTTTTTAATGTTATTTAATTTTAATTTAATTTAAATTTAAATGGCCACATGTGACCCATGGCTATCATAGTGGACAACACAGTGTTAGAAAGTTCTCTCTAGCAGGGTCCCAACAGGAAACAGATGGAACACTCAAATTAGGATAATTCAAGGAGAGTTTATTTACAAAAAACTTTTTTCAAATGTGAGGGCAGCTTTTAGGGAAGAACAAGAGAGAGCAGTTAACTGTGGTAGTTACATGGGAGCAGTGGCGAGGCAGAATTGATGGAAAGACTCATAGTTAAGATTTTAAGCCTGGATCACATTGGGACAGTATTTATAACGTGCAGCAATAATTTTATTGAAATCTCATTGAATCAAGTCTGTGCTCAGAGCTGTTCTTTTCAATAAAGTCTTTCCTGGCAGTTTATTTTCTGATGAGGAATGTGATTGCTTTCCCTCTACAGTGCTGATCCATGCCATGTTTTCTCAGCATCTTTCCTCGGCACTCCAGTGTAAGTGGTACATTTTCCATTAGCAGGGCTGTATTGACTTAATGATGGCTCCTGTCAAGGCTGCCTTTAAGGAACATCCTCTCTTCTGAGCACGTGGGATATAGGCAGGCTTTGACTGTTATCTGTGGTTGTGCTTTAATATCCTGCCCTTTCTGTCCCTTACCTCAGCGCACACAATTCACCTTCAGTCCTAGCTCATTGCTTCATGATTTGTTAAGGCTTTGAAAACAGAAGGAACGAAGGCTTTTAAGCAAGATGGGCTATTTCTCCTTGCTTTATTTATTTTTATGCCATGCAAAAGGAATAAAGAGGCATAAAATGGTTTGACTAAAGCCAAATAAATCTGGATAAATAGAGCAAGGACCCAATAAAAAGCTGGAGGTGAAAAAGAAGAAAGATGGGGGAGAGGAGAGAGAGAAAAGGAAGAAAGAAGGGAGAATATACTTTCTGTAATGATAGGACTGTTTATTATTACCTTGAGAACAAAATGTCTTTGACCCAGTGAAATGTTTTAAACTAAGGTTAAGCTCTGGGTAGAAACTAGGAAATCATCTTTATAGTTCTTATTGAATCTCTTCATGCTGTCACCTCCTGTCATCCTTTATTAACGTTTTGTGTGCCACTGCTGCTAGCTCTGAGAAGGCTGGCATCTTTTAGTTGTTCTGATGAATCACGTCATAGAAGCTAGTGAGTTTTTATGGCCAACACAACGGGAGTCTCCCACATTATTCCTAATGCCCTGTGTGTGTGTGTGTGTGTGTTTGTGTGTGTGTGTGTTTCTTTGCCTGTCCCATTTCTGCCCCCTTTTGACTATCTCTGCTTTCATGAAGTGGAAAGAGTTACAACCAAGAGCTAATACTGCCTGAAACTGGAGAATAAGGAGTAGATTCTTTCGGTAAAATTGGAAACTGTCTTATAGCCCATTGTTTATCTGTTTATGCCACCGCCTTATATTGCCCTGCAGGAACTTCTCATAATTCTCCACTGCTGGCGTGGAGAATGCTGGGTGGGAGCTGTGAAAGTAGCCACAACTTTTATCTGGGTGATTGCCACCATGGCTGTTATTGCTCTGACATCCGGAGCTTTATTTCTCTCTCCTCTCTCTCCTTCCATCTTCTCCCCCTCCCTGCATCAGACACAGTCTCCATTATGCACATACTGCATGCTCACTCTCAAAAATAACGTGTGGTAAAGGACTTAGTACTCCTGTGCTGTGTTTCACTGTAGGAGGCATCTGGAAATGTGTAGGGCCAGTTTTTGGCTGTCATATTGCCTGGGAGTAGTTATTGAAATTTAGCAGAAAGGGGTCCAATGCTGCCAAACATCTTGCAGTGTATAAGATGATGGTCTCAAATGGGGCAATTTTTCCCATCTTAAATATCAATAACACTGCTACCTGAAAAATCTAGGTCTAACCAAGGTTTAGGTGGGTAGAAGCAACCTCAGCTAAGAGAGTATTTTAGATCTGCCTTCATGGGTAGATGCTAAAATCTTCTCCAGAATTTATTATGACATATTTCTGGCATATAATAAGCCCCTAATGGAAGGATGTTGTGTTTTGAATCAAGTTATTCATTTATAAACTAATTGAGGTAATTCAATAAGTCCTATGCAAGTTACTATCAGGAAGGGAAAAAAAAATAAGATACACCTGCCAACATCAAGATTCTAACAGAATAGTAAGAGTGATGGGAATGCCCAGTAACAAAATGAGTATACTGGGAAATTTTCAAAATGCTATTGGAACAAGGAGAGGTGACAGTTTACTCTTGAGCAGAATTGTTGGGGGCGGGGGAACTCTGAGGAAACCATTGAGGAACAGGTAGGATTTCAACAGGGGGTTATTTGGGGAGACACTTGCTGAAGTCAAAGGTACATTATATGCAAGAACTTGGGAGAGGGGATAGAAAAGTATAGGAATGTTGTCACTGTAAATGATAGCACTTGAGAAGATGTTGCAGAAGATAGGACTGAAAAGTTAGATTTGGATAGGGTACAGATGGTTTTGAACATCTTGTAAAGGAGTCTTTTCACTTGAAGGTATAGATTGATGTACGGGTTTAGTCTTTGGGGGTAACGTATGGCATGCTGCCTAATGGTCTATACTTTCCCTCCATGTCTTTCCTCATGGAGTTCATCCTGTAAATTCCCTCAGTTATCAGCTGCTTAAACTTGCCTTACACATTTTCAAGGTCTCCTCCCAACAGCACTTTTCAGTTTATCAATTTAAATAGTAGCAATATTCCTAGAGGTGAACCACATAATAATTTTTTTCAATCTCTTTTATATAAGATATCACTGAAAAAAAGTGTGATCAGATTCAATTCAGTTGTCTCTCACAAAAGTAATATGTAGAAAATACCAACCAAGGTGACTCTCTATGTGCTTAATAGCCTAAAGATTTAGGTTAAGGATATAACAGAGAGAATTGTTCTGCTTAAAGAAGGAAAAGGTGTTGCACAAATTGTTTTAAAAAGCCAAAAACAGCATCCAGTTCTTACTTGAAACAATTTGTTCTTGGAATATTGTCAGCTAAAATTGTGGTCAACTTTTGCAAATTGTATGAATTTGCACTGCATATTTTATTTAGTGTTTAGCAAAACTCCAATATGGCTCTGCATAACTTACACAATACACCGTGAAAATGACTTCAGAAACTCCCACAGAAGTTGACAAATTGGGCATCTAATGCTTTTAAGCTAATTGAATGCTTAGCGGTTAGAGTCGACTTGTTAAGAATGAAGATCGCAGTTCCTTGAAGATAAAGCTCTGCCTACTGCCACACTAAATGCAGCTCAACTCTGTATCAGAAATATTACAGAAGCTTAAAGAAGAAAATAATGTGAGCTTTAATCACCATTCTACTTAGTCTTAAGTGAAGTGCTTATGAATCATATGCAATATCATAGCAGTTTTGAAACCTATTCTTGAATTTTCAAGCTGTTATATTCAGGAAATTTAGAAAGCAAATTGCTAAGTGATAAAGAATAATTTGATACCATTGTTCATGCCATTTTTTTTCTCCCTTGCAGACTGGAAAAAAGGAAAGGAGTAATACCCTGAATATTGCAATAGACAACATGTGCAAGAAGACCAGAGACCTTCGCAGACAGGTGAGGGAAGAGAGAGACGTGCAAACAGAAACGTCATGCAAAGACAAGCTTTTTTCCCTTGCTGGAGTATTTATTTCTTGCTTTTGTTTTTTTCAAATTAATTTAGAACACAAAGCAAGAATAATAAATATATACTTTCCACATTTACGTACCTCAACCGATTTTGCGGCAAACATAACACAGAAGAAAGAGCGCTTGACTTCATGTCAGGCAGTGACATTCAAATGCTAGCTCTGCCCTCATCAGCTGTGTGATCTTGGGGACAGATTTCATCTTCCTGAGCCTCTCTGAACCCATAAAATAGAGTTTATAATACCTAATAAGGCTGCGAGGATTGAATGAAATGCCTATCAGTGCCTGGTATGTAGTGAGTTTTTAGGGAATGTTGGTGAATTGATTCTATTATATTAATAACTGGGTTTGTCATCCAAATGCTTACAGTAAACAGCCAGTAATTCAGAGAGCTCACCACTTTCCCCTTCCAATTCTTTTCAGGATGCTTCAAAAATTAGTTTCTGTTTAAGTTAAGGCTACTTTTTAACCTTAGGCCTTCGGGAACATAGGATTAGAAAGGATTTCTTTAATAATTTAGAAGTCCAGTATTATGCTAGGAGTTAAAATTTTTTTTCCCTAGAAATATGGAGACTTAGCTATTTTTGAAGACA
The DNA here is from genome assembly GCF_037783145.1 of Equus przewalskii. Classification (NCBI taxonomy): domain Eukaryota; kingdom Metazoa; phylum Chordata; class Mammalia; order Perissodactyla; family Equidae; genus Equus; species Equus przewalskii. The sequence goes on along the minus strand of NC_091831.1, from coordinate 55,539,641 downwards.
TTTGCCTTCCGTTCCCTTCTACTCTTTAATAACCAGAGTTCTTTTTCATGTACAACTTCAACGTGGTCACCATTAACTCACAAAAGAGGGGCAAAAGCTTTTCAACCGAAAGCTTTTAATGCACTATATTACTACAGTTTAATGGCAAGATTTAGTAAAATGGCCTGAGCAATCTTTTAATTCAGAAGTAGATTTGGAAATGGAATAAATAGGGATCCCCAGCCAGTTAGCATTAGCTGTTTGAAAAAACATAATTTTGAAGGCTGGGAAAATTCCAATTTCTCAACTTTATGGCCTTAATGTGAATTCTATTTCTACTGTCAGCACTTAGAATCATGGAATGTAAGAGTTGGAAGGAACTTAGCACAACCTGTCTTATGGTGCAGATAAGAAAGCAGGCCAGCGTGGCGAGGTGACCTACCTAAGGCAGAACGAGCGCTGAACGCATATCAGGTCATAACCCACGGCAGACTCAGGAGCGCGTCCTCAGGGCCACCCTCCCTGTTCATTGCATGACTTCCATTCTGGATCTTCCTTCGGATTTCTACTCCATCCGCTCCTCTCAGGACTTGGGAAAGTTGTTTCTATGAACCATCAACAATCGTGTCTAATTCCAGTCTCATTCCTTCAACAAAGTCACTGCCTTCAACAAGGTTATGCACAAAAAACTCATCTACATTTACACCTCCAACGTTTTTGGAATAATTATTTTTTCTTAAGTGAAGATAAAGCAATCCTTGTGTGTAGGATTACCAGATTTAGCAAATAAAAGCATAGAATGCCCAGTTAAATTTGAATTGCAGATTAAAAACAAATATGTTTTAGTATAAATATCTCCCAAATATTGCATGGGACATAGTTATATTTTAAAAAGAGTTGTGTTTATTTGAAATTCAAGTTTAATCAGCCATCTTATATTTTATCTCATAATCCTACTTGTATTTCTACCTCACCACCATCAGCGAGATACAGTAAGAACACTGCCGATTACTAATACTTTTCTTCCTAGTAAGGGAATGTTTCCAGCTTGTAGAGAACTGTTGTGTTCCAGAGGTATGAAAATTCCCTTTGGTTTCACAGGTCAACATCTTCATTGTCTTGGTTAAGTATTGCTGCTTAACAAACCACCACAAACAATAGCAACCATTTTATTATGTTTCACGATTCTGGGTTGGCTGGGGGTCAGCAGGTCCATTTCCGTAGTGTTTTCACTTGTGGTCTCCCACATAGTGACAGTCAAGTGGTGACTGTATCTGGGTTCAGGGCTGGACATTTGAGAGCTCAGTGCTTCTTCTTCTTCCCTCTCTCCAGGTGGTGACTAATCTTCTAGGGCCTCTTTATGTGGCTTCTCTCTCAAGGAGGGTAGCCTGCATGTCTTACATGATGGTTCAAGGTTCCAAGAAAGGAGAGATGGAAGCTGCCAGGCCTTCTTAATGCCTGAGCTCTAAAGTCACCAGAATGCTGTTTCCTCCACTTTCCATAGATGAAAATAGTCACAAACCCTGCCCCAGTTCCACAGGAGCAAGTAGCAGCTCTGTCTCTTGTGGGAGAAGTGGCCTGTGTGTACAGGAAGGGGTGGGATTGTTAGGAGCTGTCTTTGGCGACACCCATAGTCTTCAATGTCAATGAGGTAGCTGCTGTGCCTTGTTCTCAGTATCCTTACCTGTGCTCCCTAGGACTTCATTTCCCATCTTGGGGTTTATGCCTTGGGCAATAATAAAAACTAGTTTAAACCGCAACACGAGTCGTCTCCACCTCTTCTTATTCTCACAAAGTTTATCAAGCAGTCTTAAGCATATATACCCTCTTTCACACAGGAAGGAGAAAGCCCCTACTTTTAAAATGTTTTTCTTTGGAATATTTAATGTTCATGTCTTGTTCTAGATCTGTGTTTGTTTGTTTGTTTGTTTTTAGTAAAAAATAAGCAGAGCCCATCTTCCTGCCCATGCTCACCCATGGCTTGTCCATCAGCAGTATACAAGCATTTTAGCTTTGCTTCAGAGAATCATTGGACTTCCTTGAGGAATGAGAGAGATAGCTTAGACATATCTGGGGAGAAGCAGGTTATATATTTTGGGGCAATAAGATGAAGTGTCCTAGGAGATGAGTTAGTGTTTATTTGTTTCATCCTTCTTGCTCTGTGACTTTCTTTCCTGCTGTACTAGAGAACAAAGGCAAAAGTCCTTGGCATGGTGTTCCAAGTTCTCTGTAATTTGGCCCTGACTTACTCCCCATTTTTCTTAATGTTCCTTCCCCTTCTGCTTTCTTTCTCAGTTCCTTCTCCTCGTCACACCAGCACATAACCTGTTCTCTGATTAAAGAGTCTACTCACTAGTCACCAAATTTTCCGTCACCTACCTCCTCAACGCCAAACACACGTGTCTTTTGTATACATGGCCTGTTCAACTTGGTGCCTTCACAGCACCCCTTACTCTCCCAACCCAACTCCTAATCAACTCAGGAAGTTCAAGACTAATGTAAATCCTATTTCTTTTATGAAACCTTTGCCATTTTCACCAGCTGGAATTAATCTTTTTCTTCCCAGAGGACTTATAGCACGTGTAATTCTGTTACAGCAATGGTCATATTCTGCTTGTATTTTCTTTTATAATAGATCTTTCTTCCCACTGGATTGTAAATCCTTAAAACGATAGTTATGACAACGCTTCTCCTTTAGTAAATGCTTTCCAAAGCTCTCTACCAACTGTTGTCTTTACATTATTGATTTTTGTCCCTGAAATAAGAAATAGTGCCATAGTATTATTATCTCCATCTCTTGGGGGAGTCAATTTACTGAACATCACCCAGCTAACTGGTAGAGGTGAGGTTTGAGTCTGGGGTATCCAACCCCAGCCCAAATTTGTAACCATCATGCCAGAGGCCAGGGAAAATGGCTTGTTCACCTTCAGAACCCCCACTGCCTAATACACTGATTTTACTGTCATAATTATTTCCTTCCTTATTATTTACTTTACATGTCTTTTTAAATTTAAATTTTCTTCTTCTTTTAGTCTTATTTCCCAGCATTCATTTGAGAACTGCATAGCTATTGAAATTCTTAATAAGGGAGAAGGATTCCTAAACCTCCTTTACTTCATTAAAAAATGAAAACAATCAAATATATTCCATTTCTACTGTATTATGCAGAGCGAAATATACATTTGATTTCACTAAAGGCAGGTTAAAATTTTTATTTGTGTATATTGAGGAAAAAATATCTATTTTGTAAATATGAAAGTAAGGACTTGAAGTATGTTAAATAAAATAGAATTCTGGTAAAAACAAACGAAACAAAAACTTGATTAATTCTTTAGTTGCTGAGTTGCTAAATTGCTATATCCTTCTCTTCTCCATGTTTGTGGTACCAGTGCCACACTCAGAAAAAAATATAGGTTTTTATACCTTCTCCTCCTCTTCATCAAAAAATGTTAGGTACTCATAAGATGTAAGTCCCACTAAATTGGCACAGTAAGTATATGCTGAATTAATTATTAGTTGATTTAGTTCCTATTAGTCAATTGAGTTCAGAAATTCATATTTTGCTATTTTACTTAAAATTAAAATGGTATTAATATACACAAATATATGTTTTTCTAGTTCACTGAAGATGATTCTTTTCTTTTTTTCTTTCTTTTTTGCATTTCCTTTTGAGGAAGATTAGCCCTGAGCTAACATCTGCTGCCAATCCTCCTCTTTTTTTCCCTGAGGAAGACTGGCCCTGAGCTAACATCCGTGCCCATGTTCCTCCACTTTATACACGGGATGCTAGCATGGTTTGCCAAGCTGTGCCATGTCCGCACCTGGGATCCAAACCAGCAAACTCGGGCCGCCAAAGCAGAACCTGTGAAGTTAACTGCAGTGTCACCCGACCGGCCCTGAAGATGATTCTTTTCTAAAACACACTTCCTCTTCTTTCCATTCTTCTTCCCTTTGCTATTTCGTTCTTTCTATTCCCTTATTTGGTGGTGGAGGGGGCAGGATTTCTTCTAGTTTTCACTTGGGGGTTTCAATTGTGGAGAAATATATTATTTTATTTGAGATCTCAGACCACTTATATTAGTGGGAAATAGAAAAATTGATGTCTCAAAGCCTTTTATTAAACTGTAGTGAAAAAAGATGGAGAGTCCCTCAGTTTGGTTTTGTGCCTCACATCTTTCATGCCTGGCTGCAAAAAACAGGTATTTGTCGAAAATACATACCTCTTACTCCTATTGGCCTCCCACTAACTTCAGATTTTTAGTGCTGCGGCTTCTAAGAGTGTCCTATTTCTACACTGGTAAATTGAATTCTCCTTTAAAGTGTTTTGTATATCACCCGAGTGAAAAGAATGAGTTGTTCCATTGGGCATGAAAATGATACGGAAATAAGTAAGATAGAGACTACTTAGATATCACACATATATATATAGATGATTGTGTAATTTAAATGAAAAAAAATCCCAATGAATGTCAGAACACATAAAGAAAATTACTTAGCATAGCATTCAAGGTCTTCCATATCTTGTCCTCATCTGCATTTCTAGTCCTAGCTCATAATAATTTCTGTTTCACAGTCATCATAATATAAGGAATGGCAGAATCAACCCAGTGATATGCAAAGCAGAAGTGAAAAGTGTGATCACCAATGAGTAGTTTATTTAAGATGTTGGTCTGTTACTTGGTACATGACCAGACAACATTAACACCAGACAAATGTGTCTATTTTGTATTGGATTCCCCTGAAGGTGCATATTGAGACTGGGACCTTAGTGCAAGTAGTTTATTTGGGAGGTGATTCCAAGAAGCAAGTATAAGAGAACATGATGTGTAAGAAAACAGGCAGGGAAGGAGGAAAGGATATGTTATTGAGGTTCCTGCTATAGGCAACCAGAGCTTAAGGACCTCTGAGAAGGGGCCCAATGCCTCCCAGAATTGTCTGACCAATGGATGGAGGCTGGGAAGTTTTTCCAGTAGCTTCCATGCCCATTGGTGGAGCATTGCTCCCAGGGGTGTTGACTCTCCAGAACTTCCAGGCTGTTTGTGCTTGGGCTGAGAATCTTACAGAGACTTGGAGCAGGCCCTGAGAAAGAATAACAAAGACAAGCATGGGATGCACTTGAGGTGGGATATCTTCAGAGGCCAAGGAACTGTTTTCCATAGTAACAGCTGAAATCAGAGCCTGGTCCCATAGATGAGAAGTAAAGCACCAAAAGCCCCGAATAAAGTCCATAATCATAGCTATGAATGTGATGGTAAATGATCTGGAACCAGCAAGACAATCTGGTAAGAAAATCATGGGTTGGTTGAGTTAATTGCACTGTTTGTTCTTTGCATGGGTTAAAATGCTTTCAAATGGAAAAATTTCTCCCTGCCTGCTGACTGTGCTCTCTTAAAGTATCATAAGTTTGTCTTAAAGTTATCACAAGTATGTTAACGTTGCACACAAGTCACCAATTTCTGGCCATTTCTTTCTGTCATCTTTTAATCTTTTTGTCTTATTTGTTCTTTACCTGAAATGCTTTCCAGTACTTCCATTATACCGATAAAGTCCTATTTCAATCCTTACTCTATCACTATGTTCAAACCACACTAGATATTTGTGATGCCTTGAGGATTCCTCTATTTTCTTTGCCTATGATAGTCTCTATTCCTAAAATGCTATGCTTCCCACTTCCTTGCTCCAACTCTTAACATCCTATTCAGCTTTTAAAATGGAATACATGTGTCCCATCCTTACAGAAACCTTCTTCACCAGGACAATCAGAGCTAATTATTTCTTATTTGTTTGCACTTCTTTTAAGATACTCATCAACTCTGTGTATCTCTCACTCCCTAACAGTTACCCTGTTTTTGTCATGTTGGCATTCCCCGGCTTGCCTAGAATGGTGCCTTGCCCTTAGGGAGAAAGTTCAAAATGCATTTGTTAAATGGAATGAATATACAACTACAGAAAAGAAGATTTATTTTTCTCATTATATCTGACATTCTATTACATCAGGTAATTTGAGACCATTTTCCAACATAATTTTGAAAACACTGGCACCAAACTTATTTGAAAGCTCATTTTCCAGTCCTTCTGTTTTGTCCTACTGAATGTAATATCACCCCCTGTGCTAGGCCTTTTCTCACTCACTGTGTTATGTAGTTAGCAACATGCCTTAGAAGGAAACAAATAATGTGATCCTAATTTGCTTTAATTTTTTAAAAAATAATTTATCCAAAGAGTTTATTTATTTATTGTTTAATTAATAGTAAATCAGCTATACCTCAAGCCTCACTCTTCCAATGTGTTTCAACACTTGTAAGTGGGATGAAGGACTGAGCGAATAGCAGGGAAAATATAGTTGAAACTTTCAAGAAATAAAAGAACAGGGAAGTAAATGCCATTAAAATGAAGAGAAGACAAAACATGGCACCACAAAAGGGAGAAGCGAGACCATAGCAAATGCATCCTGTGCTGGAGGAAGATTGCTATAATTATTTAAGGGGTTACAAAAATTGGCACAATGTAAGATAATGGTTATCTCTGTCTCTCTAGATTTTTGTGTGATGATAAATCAAAATGTATTTTTTGAAAAGCACAAGAGGACAACTTGACTTTCTGGGTATAGTTGTAGATGAGAACATACATCAAAGTCTTTTACATGAGAAACGATTGCTTTTTAAACCTGTGTCTCAATGTAGTTAATACCAAGTCTTGCTTCTTCACGTCACAATCAAATTACAGCATTGCATAATGATCTTTCATTCGAGGATGGACCATATATACAACAGTGGTCCCATGAGATTACTACCATATAACCTAGGTGTGTAGTAGGCTATACTATCTAGTTTTGTGTAAGTACACTCTGTGATGTTTTGCACAACAATGAAATCACCTAGCAACGCATTTCTCAGAACGTATCCCTGATGTTAAGTGATGCAGGCTGTACCGGAAATGAGTTTTTTCTCAATGTCTCCACCTCCTTTTCTTCCATGTACTCTTCAAACCATAGTGGTAGGACTCCTGCTTCTACTTTTCCACTGAAACTATTCTTGCTAATTTCATCAATAACCTCCTAGTGGTCAAATCCAATAGATAAATCTTGGTTCTTTTTATTTAACTTATCTTTAAAATTAGACACTGAAACCTATTATTTTCTTCAAATTTCTTTGCTCTCAATCTCCTGGTTTTCCTTTATTGTAATATGTAATGATTCTCACTCCTACACTAGATTATGAGGGACCATGTGCTTCTGTCTTGATGTTTCTAATGATACCTTGCTTTTGATTAAAAGGTAAGGAAATGGTCTTCAGAAATATTTGTTGAATTGAATGAAATCAAATACACAGAAAAGAAGATTCAGCAAGTCCATGATTTGGGCATTAAAATTACATTTGTTAGTTATCCTAACAAACATAATTTCATTTGAAGAGTATTTCAAATGAAACCTAATTTCATTTGAAGTTCATTTGAAGAGTATTGATATAGAGATTTATTTGAAAGTTTATCGTTTAGTTTTGGTCATTTGCTCTCTTTGTTTCTTGGCCATGATCTCATTTTCTTTTAAGGTCTTACCCTTCCATCTGCATGACTCCCACAAATTGTAGTATTTCATAAGATTTCATTCTTGGACCTCTCCTCACTGTGTGTCTTTCTCCAAATGATTCTACCTGCATCCTCAGCTTGAATTACCTCCCATGTGTATGCAGGCTTTAAATCACCTATTTCTAATGCAGATCTCCTCCTTGCCTTCCTTCTACATGTCCTGGTTACAAATGAAAGAAGAAAAAGATAAAGGGGAGGGATGATCATTGAAAACTGTTCCTCATCTGAGAGACTCCTTCTACTTTTGTCTTATGTATGTGGAACTAAATAACTTGTGGTTCCCAGCTAATTTATGATCTCTTGCCTGACTTCCCTGGTCCACTCTTCATAGACATCAAACACGTTGTTCGTTTACTCAAGGTCTTCCCCTTGCCTTGTAACCCCTTCGCACTCTGCACCCTGCCCCAGTAAGTGCTCAGTAAATATTAATTAGTTGCCATTAGTGATTTGCCTTTCTGCATGCCAAGCAGAATCTTTCTTTGAGAATCTTCCTAGAGCCATTGTGAAATTATTGGTAGCCAGAAAATTTCAGTTCTTTTGAGTAAGCTCTACCATCTTCAGCAGGTATATTTTCTCTTAAAAATCTATAATTATTATGGATTTATTTTCCTATCATTGTTATAGGAAGCAACTACATCATTCAACCCCTCGAAAAGGTATTATTCCCATGTAATCCAAAACTAGGATAAGTGTTTATTGGTTTTAAAAGAATACTATAAAGTATAATTTTCATGAAAGGCAAATTGTAGATTTCCTGTCTTATATCTATTCATCTCTTTGTTTTATTGTATAGAGGTTATTAAATTAAATGAAAAGGTTGACCAAAAAAACTTTGGGGTCATTCATAGTCATTGACATTGCTAATGAAACATTTCAAGATACTGTGATCCTTAAGGGCTCAATATTCTGTAAGTACAATGATTTTCCAACACAGCTTAAATTTCAGAAAATATGTGCTGAGTAGAGTAATTGCCTGATTGTCATTTATAAGCTTACGTGTAATCTAATTTAAAAGAACTAATTGTAGCAGAATGTTATACTTGTTTAATAATTTAAGATGTGAGGGCAAGAACAATTAATGCAAACAGAGAAAATTGGACATCAAACTCATCTATTATTCTCCTCGCTCTATTAATCTATTATCAGCTGGCATAATCGGTGATCTAACTTGGTTTAATTACCATGAAGTCTACAATTTACCTAATCAAATTATATCATCAGTTCTTCCAACAAAGTAGAAAACATTTTATAATTTTGTAATTATGAAAATACATCATGTACGATGTTGTTTGTACATATTCATAAACATTACAATAGAGTAATTTCTTTGAGGGAAAAAAGGGATATTATCACGTATTATCTGACCTCTGGGCTAGGTACAATTTAAGAAAAGATTAGTGAGTTTTGAGAGCAAGAGAGCCATTGCTCAATGATTTTTTTTCTTGGATATTTTGCTTGTTTTAGCTTTGCAAGTGACTTTCATACACAGTCTTAAATGGTATGATTTTAGAGATTGTGCAAAAAATATATAAAATGAAATTTTTAACTGCTGAGATTGTAAAAATAGGAAATAGCATGAACTACTTCCTGAAAAAGAAGAAAAAAAAAAACCCTGAATTTTTTTATTTCTTCTCAGCTCCGTAAGGCTATTATAGATCATGTGTCAGACTCCTTTTTGGATACGACAGTCCCACTTTTGGTTCTTATTGAAGCTGCCAAGAATGGCCGGGAAAAGGAAATAAAAGAATATGCTGCGATATTTCGTGAACACACCAGCAGGCTCGTAGAGGTAAGTGTGCTAGAACTGTAACTACTCTAAATCCAGGAGAATGAGGCTCTCATTCCCCATTAACAGTTGAATTGTAGTCAAATAAAAATTTGTGACAACTTATTACAAATGAAGCAGAGTTGGACCAAGGTAATATCAAGGTATTTATGTCAAATTGTATAAACCATCCCCCAATGGCTTGGAAAAGGAACAATTTATTTAGAAAGAGCTATGAAACTATGATCAATATTGTTTCTTTTTAAATGCATTTTTTTCAGAGCTACACAAAAAAACTTGATTAAATGCAGATACTTTCTTTTATCCTTACAAATATTTTCTTCCCTATCTTAAAAGTATCAAATACTCTATCCCATGACATTTTATTGTTTCTCTATCATTTTTTTCATGGCTTAGTACTCCTTCAGGCTTTCAAATCATAATTAACTATATAAGGTGACTACAGAGCAAGAGTGTAGGATATATAGGGGTAGAGAGATCCAGAAAAATTAAGTAAGGATAGTGGATTGGTCTATGTCCTAGCAGGGGCAAGAGGAGATGATCAAAGTATAATTTCCTTTTGCTTCAAAACTGGAAACGTGGATGGGGCCGCCCCTGTGGCCAAGTGGTTAAGTTGGCACGCTCTGCTTTGGCGGCCCAGGGTTTCACCAGTTTGGATCCTGGGCACGGACATGGCACCACTCATCAAGACTTGCTGAGGTGGCATCCCACATGCCACAACTAGAAGGACCCACAACTGAAAATATGCAATTATGTACCAGGGAGCTTTGGGGAGAAAAGGGAAAAATAAAATATTTTTAAAAACCCCAAAAAACTGGAAACATGGAAATATCCCATGATGTGGGGGGCAGGGTAGCATATTGCTAAAGGAGCCATGAAGTGTTGGGTGTTTCCCAGGAGACAGATAATGGAACCTATTGTACTATGGGCATCAATAATGCAGCCACAGCATAAGAGAGATCCTGAATGGAAGAATTTCTAGCACCAGTAAGGTAATAGTATTCTAAAGGTCAGGAACCAGTAGCAGGAAGGGGGAAATGTGATTGGCTAGATCTGTATACTAGAGCTGATATACTGCTAGTACTCATCACTATGATTGCACTACTTATTTATGGCTAGAATTTATTCTCATTGTCAGTGCCCATGCCATACTGCTTAGTAAATGTTTTGACTGCCACACCTCCCTATATTGGCCATGAACTCTGGTGAAATACGTGTTTTGGTGCCCAAACTTCTTATAAAACTTGTGAGTTAGAAATAGTCACTATCCAAATTAGAATCACAGCATTTAATATAACATCTACTAAAACAGAGGACTTTCCCCACACCTTTAATATGGATCCACTGGGAAGGAACTTTCCAATGTAACTAGCATTTGCACTATATACTCTTTTTCTGGGTTCCAGTCTTCACATGTAGAAAATAAAAGGGGTGGATAAATAGATGATTACCAAGATCATTTCAGCCCTAAAACTGCCCCACATCCAACTTGAAATGTCCTTTGAACTTCCCAAGGAGACAGGGCACCTGTTAAAATTCCCATTGGCCTTATGTGGGAATAAAGGTACAAAACTCAAACTAATTAGAGTTAGAGATGATTTTCAGGTTCAAAATTTTTAACTAATTCATTCAATTAATTATTATTTATCTAGTTTTATTTATTCTTTCTTATACTCATTCCTCAAATATCTATTAGCTATTCCCACAGGAAAAGGTTAAAAGTAAGAAAGCAAAGCAGAGGGAGCAGGTCACTAAAGCCACCTAAGTGTGGTCCCTGACAATCGTAAAAGTTTTGTGTAAAAATGTGATCTCTAAGCTGAAGGCACACCAAATTTATGAAAACAACTTTTTTTGCTGAAATATTCTGGAAGTAAAAGCTGGTTTCTGTTAATAAGTTTCATCCCTGTTCCTATTTCTTAGTGTAAGGTTTCTATGAAACACAAACCTCATGAGATGCTCAATAAAGAAGGACCCCTTGAAGGGACATAGTTTTAAGCAAAAGTTATAGCTATTTCTCCTCTTGAAGATTTTATATTTCTGAAATACCCAGAGATAAAGACACCTCTTTAATTTAATTTGTTAGAATTTCCCCAAATCAGGTTACCTGAGGAACTCTTTCTTTCATGACACTTGTTACTAAGGTACTGCCTTCAAGAAACACTTGAGAATACTACCTTAACTTGTTACCAAATGATGGCTTATTATTACACAGACAGAGCTGTAAGAATCTGTTTTAAATATTTAAGGATTTTGAAAATTCTGTATTTCACATAAATATTGAAAGAATAAAAGATTTTGGAATTTTGAGCTACCAGGGGACTGAGAATGGGTCTTATTTAACTCTGTATGTTCCCTTAACACATTATAATGAGATTAGACTAGCTTTAGGGTCTTCTAGTTCCCACTCTGCAATTATATGGAAACTGGTCTAAGTCATTTTCAGTTCCAGTTAGCTTTTACAACATAACAAACCATCCCCAAACTTAGTGGCCTAAAACAACCATTTAGTACTTTCTCGCTGATCTGTGAGTTGATTGGGCAGAGCTGGGCAATTCTCCCTTAGGGTTTCTCATGTGATTGCTGTCAAATATCAGCTGGGGATGGAGCCCTCCAAAGGTGTGAGCAGGCCAGACCTAGAAGATGGCACATTCACGTGGCTGAAAGTGCATGTTAACTGACAGCTGGGAGCTCGGCTATGATAGTCGACCGGAGCACCAATGCATGGCCTCTCCTCGTGTCTTCAGCTTCTCACGGCGTAGTTACTGGGTTCTGAGCTGAGAATTCTCAAGAGCAAGCTAGAGACAGGAAGTAGACGCTGACATTCTCTTAAGGCCTGGGCCCAGAAATTGGCAGAGTGCCGCTTCCACCATATTTTATAGGTCGAAGCAATCATGGAGCCTGCCCAAACACAAGGGGTGGGAGGGGGGAGTGTGCAACTTCACCTTCCAGTGGAAGGAACAGCAAGGTATTGCAGCCACCTTTAATCTACTATGCTTCTCTTCTCAGAGCTTGATTTGCTTTATCTATAAAGTGAAGGTTAAGCAAGATAATGTCTAAGGTCACCACCAGTTTCTAAAATTCTGTGACCTAACAAATACGCTTTACAGTTGAGATACTTCTAGTTTTCTAAGAGATACAGCCATAGGAGAAAATGCAGATGGTTTTTAAGTATACCACTTGCACACTAGGTTGTTTATATATATCAAGAAGGAAAAAAAGAGCACTGCATTCATCTTCCAGGAAAATCCTCTTTTGAAAGGAGCTGTCTCACCAAAGCAACAGAGAAAATCGTCATTAATTTACCACAAACATTGAGACAGAAGTGTCTGTGACAGAGTCCCGGGAAATAGGAGAGCTGACATATAGCAGTTTTGGAGGACGTTGTGAGCTTACTTTATACAGATTCCTTACCGATCCTCCATCTCCTGCCTGCCTACCACCCCACACAGACAGGCACGTCTACCCATCTCATTCCAGGGCTGGGTAATTTGACATAGCAGGGCAGAAAGTCTTCGAATCTAAATGACTTCAAGAAAAAGCTATTTTCAACATGTCTGGGTTTTGATACCTCAACTATGTTTGTCAAAGAAATCTAAAATCAGTGAACTTGTTGAAGTAAGACTTAAATGGAAAAAAACCCTCCATTTTTAAAGAATTCCTATCAGATCTTTGCAGAAAAACTCCGTGCTGTTGAAGGAACACTTTAGATAATGGTCAACCTGTAACTTTTACAAAACGATAATAAAAAGTAGAACTGAACACATAGCAAAACGTAAAGCTTTAAGAAATTCTAAGGTAATAGAAATTAGGAAACCCAAAGGATTGGGGACGTTGGGGGGAGAAATGGAAATGAGGAGCAGAGTGGCCAATAAATTGGGTCTGAACATTCTCAGTCTCTAGTGGAGTCATGTCTGAGCTCTCCAGCTGTATTAGCATGTAGTTTGGTATAAAATGATCATGAGTGAAATGACGGTTATACAGCCCTGGGCAGTACCGATAAGCGGAGACCTAGATCCTTGCGGCTAGTTTTACCTTAGTTATGCTGAACTAAGTAACTACTAGGTAAAGCTTTTCCTACTTCAAACATCCAAGTTACCCTGTGCTTTTAGATGTACCAAGCCACAGTGGGAATGGGAAGCAGGAGTCAAGAGTTTGGCATTTAAAAAATCATCTTGACATAGTGATTAGCCGTTAATGACAAACATGCTCTTTGAATTATGCTCCCCAGTACTTTGATCTTGCACTGATGGTGACCATTCACTCTTAGTGAATTATTATTAGTGGCTTCCACTAATAATACCTATTAAACAGGAAGCTTAAAATATTAATTTTATCTTAAAAATAAAAATATTCAGTAATGTAGAGAGTAAAGATTTTATCTTTTATTGCTTTGAGCCTCCTCTGGTAGCAAAGTCTGTACAGATAGTGTTCAATAAATCTGTATTGAATTAAGAAACACATCCATAACATCAGCCAAGTTTTTCTTTCTAAAAAGTGACTTTGGGGATTCCAGTAACTGGACTTGAGATATATACCTAAGCCCAATTTTTTTTTTTTTTTTGGCTGGGAAAGATTCACCATGAGCTGACATCTGTTGCCAATCTTCCTCTCTCTTTTTTTTCCTTTTCCCTCCCCAAAGCCCGTGTTCATAGTTGTATATTCTAATTACAAGTCCTTCTAGTTCTTCTATCTGAGCCGCTGCCACAGCATGGCTACTGACAGATGAGTGGCATGGTTCCATGCCTGGGAACAGAAGGAGGGCTGCCAAAGTGGCACGTGCCAAACTTTAACCACTAGGCCATCAGGGCTGGCTCCTGAGACCAATTTTTTAGTAGATTACCTCCCTACTCTACTGTACATGGATACTTTAAAATAATTTTCCACAGTGATATTAGTAAATTCTTTTGCTACTAATTATCGAAAGCAGATATTATAAACCCTGCTCCAGACCTCCCTCAGAAGGACTTTCAGACAATGTGATGACACTTTTAAAGAACTTTTCCACTTCAGAGATATAGTTTGTAACTATAATGTAGTAATATAACTATTATTCAGAAGAATGCCATTACATTTAATGACTTCATTGTTTATTATAATGGCTACTATTAAATATTTCTCTAAAATTAATTTTTAAAAACTCCACTATTATTTTGAAACATAATATGATTTGTTCTCAGCAAGTCAGTTCTTGCTGAACACTATAGTCCCTACTAACTAAAACGGTAAAATCTTCAGTTTATCCCATGGGTTTTACCATATTAATTATCCTTAAATATGACAGTGTTAATGATCTAGGCCTGAAAATTTTCAACGAATTAAAGAGAAATTTCTCCATGAGAAAAACCAGCTTCGTCAGTGCTTTGACTTATTCATCAAAAATTCATCTGTCTTGATGCACCTTATTTTAGTAAGTTTCAAGGGAGCTTTTCATCAAAAAGGAAAAAGTGGGTGGACATTTAATTATAATACTTCCCTTCATCCTACAAAGCTGATTGTTCCCACTCACAAAATGGTGAGCCAGATTTAACAAAGCCCCTGTGCCAAGAGAGAAGGCTTTACAGGGGACTCTCGCTGTTTGCAAGAAGCGCTGATTGCTATCAGCTCTACTAATATCTTTCCTTTTTGGCAGAATGCTGTTTAAGTGTCACACATTGCTTTAATTGATTATCTGTTATCAAACAAGGATATATTTGGTTATAAATAAAGCTTTTAGAGTTTCATTCCATTCTTCCTCCTTCCCTCCCTTGTAAAGAAAAAAAAAAAAAGAAAAAGAAAAAGAACAAACCCATACTTACAGTCGTACACAAACCAACAACTGTTCCCAGTGAGCATCTTGGCAGCTCCCCTCTTTTGGTGGGGAAAGGGTGTGATAGCTAAGTCAGGAATGCTTTTGCTTATGTAGAATAGAACACACAGGTGTGACTGCCCACTCCCTGGGTTAGAAACTGCTCAGCATCTTAATCCTCTTTCAGCTAAAAGACATTGGTAAACATGATCCTTAAAAGCCTAACCTGAATGCACAGTGAGTTCCTTTCCATGTTTTAGAGGTTTCTTTATAAATTTTCCATTCATGGCATTCGGAATATAGGAAAAGGGTAGTGATACAATTATAGAAAAATCTGAGACTTTCCACAATCAAATGTAGATATTTTTGAATGGAATGTTTGTGTTTCGGAATTAAGAGGAGGGAGAAAACTAGATGGGATTAGAGTAGTTTTAGAATTCAGCATGAAATAAGCAACATTTACATCAAAACTTGAAAACTAGGCAGGAATTGGATTTGAAAAACTAGAGCTCCAAGTGGACATAGCAGCATGAGTAAAGGCACAATGCTCATTCCTGAGTTTCAGAAATACAGCAGAAAGGAAATCTAGATTGCTAAATTGACAGAAGCGTAAAGTAGAATAGAGGCAGTTGATGAATAGCCTTGAGTATGTGATTGCCAGGGTGGGAGGTTAGATTTCATCTTACAGAACTGGATCCATTAAATGGATTTGGAGAGCTACTGTTGCTTCTCACCTGGGAAGGGTCTAAAGGGAAGTCATATTTTAGGAGATCTTCTGTATGGACTATTTTGCATCTGGATATACATGTTTGTAACCCACAACAATTGATTCTAAGCTCATGAATATAGACTGCCATTTAAAAAGGGCTGCATTTAAAACCTAACTTATTATCATATGTTAAAGAGAGAGAATAAAACTAGTTTGTTTATTTGGTTTTTTTTTGCGGAGGAAGATTTGCCCTGAGCTAACATCTGTTGCGAATCTACCTCATTTTGCTGAGGAAGATTGTCTCTGAGCTAACACCTGTGCCAGTCCTCTATTTTGTATGTGGGTTGCCACCACAGCATGGCTGCTGACAAGTGGTGCAGGTCCGCATCTGGGAACCAAACCCCTGGCCGCTAAAGTGGAGTGTGCCTAACTTAACCACTAGACCATGGGCCAGCCCCAGTCTTTTGATTTTTAAAAACAGATGAGTTCTACTCCCTTGCTTAAGAGACATTAGCAAATCATTAAACCTTTTGGGATTCAGTTTCGTTTTCTGTAAATGGACTATGAGGGGTTAAATAATCTTCTCCATTCCTGGCATTCAAAATTCTAGAAATCAGACAGAAGAGTTCGTTTATTTGTTTTATGTGTGTAGGTGATTTGGTGGTGAATGGAGAAGGCTAGTTACCCAGAAGTATTGGAGGAGTGGTTATTTTATGGCTTTTACAGGGCAAAAATAGCTTCTATTTCAAATAATAAAAAGGGAAAAAATAAAGGAAAATACATAAAACATTTAGTAACCTGTACCAGCATCATGCAAAGTGTTTTATACTCATTACCTCATTACATCAATGCTCACAATGATTGAGATAAATACTTTTATTACCGTTTTGCTGGTAAGGTTACCCTGGCTGAGAAAAATTAAGCAACTTGCTTAAGGTCACACAGCCAATAAATGGCAGAGTAGGGAATCAGCTCAGTTCTAACAATGGCAGAGATTAAAGGAATAAAGGTAGCACAATAAATCTAAAAATGGAAAGTGAGCCCAGGTTTTATATGTTTAATTCCTTGACGGAGAGAGGAGAAACCTTTCTGAATGCTTTTGGACAAGAGACCTGCTATTCAGTGGATGAAGCTGCAAAAGTTCCAAGAGTTGATTTTATTTTTCTCTAAGAATCTCTAATCTTGTCCCGCCTTCCCAAACTAGAGAAGCAGAGAGCCAGAAACACACAGTCATGCCCATGAAATCCTCCTGCATGCAGTCATTCTTTATAATTCTTAGGTAGCTGCCTCGCTACCTAGTGATTAGCCCAGGATAGAAGACCTAAGCAAGATTAGGCATCATCTTCTAATGAGAAAGTCCAAGTATTCCATTTGGAAGTTAGTTGTTTGGAACTTGGAATATATTTTGTCTTTTAATCAGTGTTATGTGTACTATTTGGCTTCCTCAGTCCACAAAAACCTATTACATCCCTAATAGAAGTAAAAAATTACAGAGCACTTTAGTATAAGTATCTTCCTAACCTAAAATGCATTCAAAGGTGCCCTTCCCCATCTCTCAGCCCCCTCTCAGCCTGGTGTGCAGAGCAACCCTAAGGTAGGGGCAGCAAATTCAAATGCTTACAGTAGGGGACAAACAAGTGATGAGTGACAGGGCCCTGTAGGATGGGCCTATGAGGAAACGGGGAGCTAAGCCCAGTCTAAGGGGTCGGCCTCAACTTTTCTTCAATCAGTTGTTGATGTGCATGAATGTAGGCCCAGTGTTGTCAGACATTACAATTTCGTAAAAGAACCCAGAAATATAGATTTTAATGTAAAAATCTCTTGATTTCTAAGTGTAGACAACTAAATCAATTTAAAACAAAATAAAAGCAAAAGCACAATTCTATCATTTGTGCCAATACATAATGTCACAGACCACTAATTTTGCAATCTCTGCTCTAAGGTCAAATTTTGAAAGACAAGATTCACCAAGATGGATTTTTGTAAGTGATGCAGATGAGATATGAAGGATGTCCTATTAGTGAGAATCAGGTATTGCAGATATGTGGTAAAACACGCGAAGGGCACTTGGTTTGGGGAAGTGGGTTCCTTCTAGTTTCTTTTTCTGTAGTGGTTAACTTTGAGACAGAAGTTGAATTGAAAAGGGTTAAGGGCACGGAGAAGATCAGCTATTTCCTCTTATCCCCTCTGTTGCTTGCAAGCAACGCTAGGGTTGGAGTGGAGAGAGAGAAAGGGAGATCTTGCCAAAGGATCATTCACACATATGTTAGACATAGTTAAAGCTGTGGTTGAGTACATCCAGAAAATCCCTCTCATAAGAAAACAACTAGGCTTGGCGCTTTCTGTGAGATGGAATTATTAGATTTGATGCTTTTCAAAAAATACTCTCATTACTGAAAAACAAAGTCAAATTTATTCGACATTCCATTGATCACTTTGTCTAAAGTCTAAGCAGCTTGAAAAGAGACTTGGGTTTTCTAAGTCACTCTGATGCTTTTGTGAAATATACATGGAGTTCCAAAAGAAAAGCAGAACATCCTTAGAGGGTTTGACTTTTGTGCTTTGAATCAGCATAGTAAATGACTACTACAAATTCTCCTTCTTTTCCCCCCATCTTTGTTTCACTTTAACTCTCCCTCTTGCGCTCTAACTAGTGGTATAGTCAAATTATTACTCATTATGTCAAAGGAGAATAACTAAGGTTGCTTTAATTTTCCTTTGTTAGCAACATGATGTCTAAAGAGTTTGCAAAAAGTCATCTGCTTCTCAAATATATTTTTAAAACAGGAGCTGTGCTGGGTGCTGGGGATTCAATCACAGACAAAGGAAAGATAGATTCTGCCCTATTGGAGTTTACCATCTAGGAGAAAATAAAGAAAAGTAAATGGCAATTGTATACGGTTGTGACAAGCAGTGTGTTGGATGATCTACTGGGTCCTATGACAACATCAGTGGTGATTAGGTTGGTTTAGGAGAAACATTAAAATTTTGAGGAACTGACTTCCAAACTGTAAACTAAAGAAGATTTAGGTTTAAAGTTGAATTAGTCCAAGGAGATGGGGAAAGAGGGATATTTTAGAGACAGAAAGACTAGCACATTTAAGACACAGAAATGCAACGTCCAGATGTCTCATATGTTACAGGTAGTCATATGGTGCATGTACGTTTAACTTTATAAGAAACTGCTAAATTGTTTTCCAAAACAGCTAGAATATTTTGCATTCCCACCAGCAATGTATGAGAGTTCCAGTTGCTCTACAGCCCTCCCAGTACTTGGTCTTGTCACATTTTTTGATTTTTGTTTTTGCTATCCTAATATGTATATAGTATTATTTTATTTTGCCTTTAATTTGCATTTCCCTAATTACTAATGATGTTGAACATCTTTTTCTGTAACAATATTTTTGAGATACAATTCATATACCAAAGAATTCATCCATTTAAAGTACACATTTCAATCATTTTTAGAATGTTCACAGAGTTGTACAACCATTACAATCAATTTTAAAATATTTCCATCTCTCCCAAATTAGACAATCGCTAGTCTACTTCCTGTCTGTATAGATTTGCCTATTCTAGATGTTACATATAAATGGAATCATACAATATGTGATCTTTAATGACAGGCTTTTTTCCTTTAGCTTAATGTTTTCTGGATTCATCCATATGTAGCATACCAGTACCTTATTCCCTTTTATGGTCAATTTTGTTGTATGGATATACCATGTTTTATTTATCCATTCATAAGTTGATGGACACCTGGGTTGTTTCCATGTTTTGGCTGTTATGAATAATTCTAATTAGGATTTTAATACACGTTTTTGTGTGGGCATATGTTTTCCTTTCTCTTGCGTCTATACCTAGGAGTGGAATTTCTGGGTCATATGATGACTCTATACTTAACCATTTGGGAAGCTGCTCGGCTCTTTTCCAGTGGTACCTGACTGCACCATTTTACATCCCCACCAGCAGTGCATGAGGGTTTCAATTCCCCTCATTCTCGCCAACCCTCGTTATTGTTTGCTTTTGATTATAGTCACCCCAGTGAGTGTGAAGTGGTTTCTCATTGTGGCTTTGATTTGAATTTCCCTAATGGCTAATGATGTTGAACATAATTTCATGTACTTATTGCCCACTTGTATGTCTTTTTCAGAGAAATATTTATTTAGATCCTTTGCCCATTTAAAACATAGGGTTATTTTGTCATTGTTATTGAAATATAATCATTTTTTATATATTCTAGAGGTAAGTTTCTTATCTGATATATAATTTGCAAAATTTTCTCCCATTCTATGGGTTGTCTTTTCACTTTCTTGATGGTATCGTGTGAAGCACAGAAGTTCTAATTTTTTTTTTTTTTTTAATTTCTTGGTGAGGAATATTAGCCCTGAGCTGACATTTGACTCCAATCCTCCTCTTTTTGCTGAGGACGATTGGCCCTGAGCTAACATCTGTGCCCATCTTTCTCTATTTTATATGTGGGATGCCACCACGGCATGCCTTGATGAGTGGTGCTAGGTCTGTGCCCGGGATCTGAACCAGTGAACTCTGGGCCACCGAAGGAGAGTGCATGAACTTAACCACTATGCCACCAGGCTAGCCCCACAGAAGTTTTAAGTTTTGATGAAGGGCAATTTATCAATGTTTGCATTTGTTGCTTATACCTTTGGCTTCATATTTACAAAGCCATTGCTTAACCCAAGGTTATGAAGATTTACTCCTATGCTTTCTTCTAATAGTTTTATACTTTTAGCCCTTATATTTAAGTTAGATCTTTGATTAGCTTTGAGTTATTTTGCATATGGAATTAGGTAAGAGTTTAGTTTCATTCTTTTGCATGTGGGTATTCATTAGTCCCAGCACTATTTGTGGAATAGACTACTATTTTCAACTTGAATTGATATAAATCAACTGACTATAAATGTCAGGATTTATTTCTGGACTCAATTTTATTCCATTGATCCATATGTCCATCCTTATGTCAGTACCCCTCTGTCTTGAAACCATAGCTTTGTAGTAAGTTTTAAAATCAGAAAGTGTGAGTCCTCTAAATTTGCTCTTCTTTTTCAAAATCATTTTAGCTCTCATGAGTCTCTTGAATTTCCATATGAATTTTAGGATAGGTATGTAATTTCTGAAAAGGCTAGCTGGGATTTTGAAGGGAATTGTGTTGAATCTGTAGGTCAGTTTGGTGAGTATTGTCATCCTGATAATATTGAGTCTTCTGACCATGAGCATGGAATACCTTCCCATTTATTTAGATCCGCTTTAATTTCTTTCAACAATGTTTTATAGTTTTCAGTGTATAAGTTTGCACTTCTTTTTTAAATTTTTCTCTAACATTTATTCTTTTTGATCCTACTGTAAATGATATTCTTTCTTAGTTTCACTTTTAGGTTCTTTTTTGCAGTGTATTGAAATACAATTGTGTTTTTCTATATGTTGATCTTATATTCTACAACCTTGCTGAACTTGTTTATTTGTTCTTTTAGTTTCTCTATGTGTGTATGTGTATTCCTTAATATTTTCTATATACAAGATCCTGCCATCTGAGAATACAATTGTACTTCTTCATTGCCAACTTTTATGTCTTTTATTTTTATGCCCAATTCCCTGAGCATGCCTAATTCCCTTTTTGTATCGTTTTTTCCAACCTGAACATCTTCTTTGGTGAAATGTCTGTTCAGTCGTTTTACCTTTTTAAAAATTGGGTTATTTATTTACTTATTTTTGTTTTGTTTAAAAGTCCTTTATATATTTTGAATTAAAGCCCTTTGTTCTTTATGTAATTCACAAATATTTTCTCTATATCTGTGGATTGTCTTTCTAATCTCTTTATAGTATCTTGTTCAAGGCAGAAATTTAAATTTTGGTGAAGTCAAATTTAGGAATATTATCATATACAGATCATACTTTTGTGTTTTATATAAGAAACTTTTGCCTAACCCATGGTTACAAAGATTTTCTCCTAAGTGTTCTCATAGAAGTTTTATACTGTTTAGTTTTTATATTTAGGTTTTTGTTTCATTTTGAGTTAATTTTTGTATATGGCACAAAGTAGGGGTCAAGATTTGTTTATTTATTTATTGCACATGAATGCCCAATAGTTGCAGCATCATTTGTTGAAAAGAATGCCATTTCTTCATTGAATCATGTTTGCCCCTTTGTTAAATATTGGTTGACCTATATTATGGGTCTATGTCTGATCTCTCTGTGCTATTCCATTGCCCTGTGTGTCTACTTTTCACCAATACCACATTGTCTTTAAATTTGTAGCTTTATGACAACCCTTGAAATCAGGTGTTCTGAATTCTCTAACATTGTTCTTTTTAAAAAATTGTTTTGGCTACTCTTGTTTCTTTGTCTTTCTGTATAAATTCTTGTATGAGGCCATCAATACCTACAAAACTACTGTTGGGATTAATATTGGAATTGCATTGAAGTTTTAGATCCAGATAGAAAGAATTGACATCTCAACAATATTGAGTTCTCTCATCCATGAACATGGTATGTCTCTCCAATTATTTAAGCTATCTTTGATTTTTTAATCAATGTTTTGTAGTTTCCAGCATCCAATCATTTTTAATTGCTAAATATTTGAATAACAATGCTTTTAACCTATTTGTTATACAAAACAAATCCATTTAAATATTTTCTACTTATTGTGTTAGTTTATGGTGGGGAGAGGTTGTGTGTGTGTGTGTGTGTGTGTGTGTGGTACACTTAAAAGAATTATGGAAAACTTGTGCATTAATTAGCTGATCTGATTTTAAAACTATTTTAAGCAAGAAGTTTAGTGCTGCTTTTAATACTAAAACTTGTAAGAATCTTAGAAGGCTGTACATGCTAATGTAGTAGAAAATAGCACAGAGTCAGAAAAGCAAATCCTGATTCTAATACTGTGTGAATTTAAACAACTTCTAATCTCTCATTAGGAAGATGGAAATAACAGGATATTTGCAAGAATCAGATGAGGTAACTCTAGTAAAGCTTTTGAGACAATGTCTGACAATATATTAATGTTGCCATAAATATTAGCCTAAAAAATCCTAATAAGAAAGGAGGAAATAGAAGTGTTTCTGTTCATAGATGACCTGATTATCTATCTAGAAAATCTAAAATAATTGACAAAAGTCTCTTGGAACTAATAAGTGATTATAGCAAGGTTGATTATAGCAAAGTCAACACACAAAAGTCAATCACTTTTCTATAGTCAGCAATGACCAAGTGGAATTTGAAATTAAAAATGCATAAACATTAGATAGGAGCACCTAAATGTATGAAACAAATATTAACAGATCTGAAGGGAGAAATAGACAGCAATATAAAAATAGCAGAGGACCTCAGTGCCACACTTTTAAGAATGGATAGATAATCCAGACAGAAAATCAATAAGGAAACATTGGACTTAATCTACATATTAGCCCAGATGTACCTAACAGACACATACAGAACATTCCATCCAACAGCAGCAGAATACACATTCTTCTCCAGCACACATAGAAACATTCTCCAGGATAAATCATATGTTAGGGCACAAAACAAGTCTTAATAAATTTAAGAAGATTGAAATGATATCAAGCATCTTTTCTAATCATAGTGGTATGAATCTGGAAATCAATTACAAGAAGAAAACAGGAAAATTCACAAGTAAATGCAAATTAAACAACAATGCTACTAAACAACCAATGGATAAAAGAAGAGATCAAAAGAGAAATAAAAAATATCTTGAGGCAAATGAAAATGGAAACATAACATACCAAAACTTATGGAATGCAGCAAAAGCAGTTCTAAGAAGAAAGTATAGTGATAAATGCTTACATTAAGAAACAAGGAAGATCTAAAATAGACAACCAACCTGTACACCTCAAGGAACTAGGAAAAGAATAACAAAGTCCAGAGTTAGCAAAAGGAAGGAACTAACAAAGATCAGAGCAGAAATAGATGAAACAGAGATCAGAAAAAATAGGAAGATAGAAAAGATCAAAGAAACTAAGAGAGAGTTTTTTGAAAAGATAATCAAAATAGACAGATCTTCAGCTAGACTCACCAAGAAAGAAAAAAAGAGGACTCAAATAACCAAAATTATAAATGCAAGGGGAGACATTATAACTGATACCACACAAATGCAAAGGATCATAAGAGACTATTATGAACAATTATACACCAACAAATTGGACAACATAGAAGAAATGGACAAATTCCTAGAACTATACAACCTACCAAGACTGAGTGATGAAGAAATAGAAAATCTAACCAGACCAATAATGAGTAGGAGATGGAATCAGTAATCAAAAACCACCCAACAAAGATCCTGGTACCAGATGGCTTCACTGATGAATTCTACCAAATATTTAAAGAAGAACCAATGCCAGTTCTTCTCAAACTCTTCCAGAAATTAGGAGCACTCACAAACTCATTTTATAAGCCAGCATTAACCTGATACCAAAGCCAGATAAAGACACAAGAAAAGAAAATTATAGGCCAATATGCCTGATGAAAATAGATGCAAAATTTCTCAACAAAATATTAGTAAGTTGAATTCAATCATACACTAAAAAGATCATACATCATGAACAAGTGGGATTTATTTTGGGACTGCATGGATGGTTCAGTATCTGCAAATCAATCAATATGTTACACTACATTGACAAAATGAAGGATTACAGTCATATGATGATCTCAGTAGATGCAGAAAAAGCATTTGACAAAATTCAACATCGTTTCATGATAAAAACTCTCAACAAACTGAGTGTAGAGGGAATGTACCAAAACATAATAAAGTCCATATGTGACAAGCCCACAATGGGCAAATACTGAAAGCTTCTTTTCCAAGATCAGGAACAAGATAAACATGCCCGTACTCACCACTTTTATTCAACATAGTGCTGGAAGTCCTATCCAGAACAATCAGGCAATAAAGAGAAAGAAAAGGCATCAGAATTGGAAAGGAAGCAGTAAAATTGTCTCTATTTGTAGATGACATAATTTTATGTATAGATAATCTTAAAGACTCAACCAAAAAACTCTTAGAACTAATCAATGAATTCGGTAAAGTTTCAGGATACAAAATTAACAGACAAAAAGCAGTAGCATTTCTATACACTAACAATAAATTTTCTGAAAAAGACATAAATGATCTCACTTACAGTAGCATCAAAAACAATAAAATACTCAGTAATAAATTTAACCAAGGAGGCGAGAGATTTCTACTCTGAAAACTACAAGACATCG
The DNA here is from genome assembly GCF_037783145.1 of Equus przewalskii. Taxonomy (NCBI): domain Eukaryota; kingdom Metazoa; phylum Chordata; class Mammalia; order Perissodactyla; family Equidae; genus Equus; species Equus przewalskii. The sequence goes on along the minus strand of NC_091831.1, from coordinate 55,514,561 downwards.
ATGAATTGCAGAAGACACAAATAAATGGAAAGTTATCCCATATTCATTGACTGGAAAAATTAATATTGTTAAAATGTCAATACTTCCGAAAGCCATTTATAGATTCAGTGCAATCCCTATCAAGATTCCAATGGCATTTTTTACAGAAATAGAACAAACATCAAAAATTTATATGGAACTCAAAAGACCTTGAATAGCCAAAGAAATCCTGAGAAAGAACAAAGCAAGACATCACACTTCCTGATTTCAAGCTACACTATAAAGCTATAGTTATAAAACCAGTATTGTACTGGCATAAAAACAGACAAATAGACCAATGGAACACAATTGAAAGCCCAGAAATAAACTCAAGCATATACGGTGAATGAATATTTGTCAAGAGAGCCAAGAATACTCAATGGAGAAAAAACAGTCTCTTCAATAAATGGTGCTGGGAAAACTGGATATTCACATGTAAAAGAGTTAAATGACTCCTATCTTACACAAATCACAAAAATTAGCTCAAAATGGATTATAGACTTAAATGTAATTCCCCAAACCATGAAACTCTTAGAAGAAAACAGGAAAAAAACCTCCTTGACATGGATCTTGATAATGAATCTTTTGAAATCACACTGAAAGCATGAACAACAAAATAAAAAATAAACAAATGGACTGCATCAAACTAAAAAGCCCAAAGAACAAAAGAAACCATTAACAAAATGAAAAGACAACCTATGGAATGGAAAAAATTATTTGCAAACCATATATCTGATAAAAGGTTAATATACAAAACATGTCAAGAGCTTATACAACTCAATAGCAAAAAAGAAAAAAGAAATCTATTTAAAAAATGGGCAAAGGACCTGAATAGATATTTTTCCAAAGAAGATATATGAATGGTCAACAGGTACATGAAAGATGTTCAACGTCACTATTAGGGAAATGCAAATTAAAACATCAATGAGAAATCACCTCATCCTTGTTAGAATGGCCATCATCAAAAAGACAAGAGATAACAAGTGCTGACATGGATGTGCAGTGTTGGTAAGATTGTAAATTGGTATGGCCACAATAGAAAACAGTGTGGAGGGTCTACAAAAATTTAAAAATTAAAAATAGAACTACTGGAAATTCTACTTCTGGGAATATGTCCAAAGAAAACAAAAACCCTAATTCAAAAAGATAGCTGCACTCCTGTGTTCATTGTGGCATTATTTATAGTAGCCAAGACGTGGACACAACCTGTCTCCACCTATGGATTAATAGATAAGAAGTTGTGATGTGTCTATAAATATATATGTATATATATATACACACACATACATATAATATGGTATTTTATATATATATGTAGTATAATATATATACATAATGTGGTATATATTTTATATATATGTAGTATATGTAAATGGAATATTGGAATATTATTCAGCCATAAAAAATAAGGAAATGCTACCATTTGTGACAACAAGGATGGACCCTAAAGGCATTATGCTAAATGAAATAAGTCGGACATAGAACAACAAATACTATATGACCTCATTTATATGTGTAATCTAAGAAAGCAACAACAACAAAACAAACATCAAACTCATAGAAAAAGAGGTCAGATATGTGGTTACCAGAGATGGTGGGTACAACAGCAACAACAACAAAAACATCAAACTCATAGAAAAAGAGGTCAGATTTGTGATTACCAGAGATGAGGAGTAGGGGGCAGGGGGGAGGGGGCATTGGTGGAAGATGGTCAAGAGGTGCAAACTTCCAGTTATGAGGTAAATAAGTACTAGGGATGTAATGTACAACATGATAACTACAGTTAACACTGCTGTATGATATATAGGAAAGTTCTTAAGAGAGTAGATCCTAAGAGTTCTCATCACAAGGAGAAATGTTTTCTTTTCTTTTTGTTGTCTATATGAGATAATGAATGTTAATTAAACCTATTGTGGTAGTAGTTTCACAATATATGTAAATCAAACCATCACAATGTACACCTTAAACTTATACAGTGATGTATGCCAATTATATCTCAATAAAACTGAGGGAAAAAGGCATACAAACTGGAAAGGAAGAAGTAAAATTGTCTATATTTACAGATGATGTGATATTATACATGGAAAACCCTACAAATCCCACCAAAAACTGTTAAATTCAGTACAGTTACAGGTTAAACAGTTGCATTTCTATACAGCAATGAATTATCATAAAGGGAAATTAAGAAAAAAATCTCATTTACAATAGCATCAAAGAGAATAAAATACTTTGGAATAACTTTAACCAAGGAGGTGAAAAATCTGTACACTGAAAACTATAAGACATTAATGAAACAATGGAAAAAGAAACAAGTAAATGGAAAGATATTTCATGATTATGGATTAGAATAATTAATATTGTTAAAATGTCCTCACTACCCAAAGCAATCTATAGATTCAATGTAATTTTTATCAAGATTGCAATGATCTTTTTCATAGAAATAGTCAAGACAATCCTAAAATTCGTGTGGAACTACAAAAGATCCCAAATAGCCAAAGCAATCTTGATGAAGAATAGAGCTGGAGGCCTCACACTTCCTGATTTCAAACTACAGTACAAAGCTATAGCAATCAAAACCATATGGTATTCACATAAAAACAGACACATAGATCAACGGAACAGAATAGAGAGCCTAGAAATAAACCAATGCATGTATGGTCCATTAATTCACAAGAAAGAAGCCAAGAATATACAATGGGGAAAGGACAGTCTCTTCAATAAATAGTGTTGGGAAAACTGCTCAGCCACTTGCAAAAGAATGAAACTGGACCACTATCTTATATCATAAACAAAAATTAACTCAAAATGGATTGAAAACTTAAATGTAAGACCCGAAACCATAAAACTCCTATTTTTCCACAAATGGTTTTGGAACAACTGGACATGCACATGGAAAAAATGAATCTAGACACAGCCCTTATACCTTACACAAAAATCATCTCAAATGGATCATAGACCTAAAGGTAAAATGCAAAACTAGAAAACTCCTAGGGGATAACATAAGAGAAAGCCTAAATGATCTTAGGTACGATGACTTTTTAGATAAAATGCTAAAGGCATTTACATGAATGAAACAATTGATAAGCTGAACTTCACTAAAATTGAAAACTTCTGCTCTGAAGAAGGCAATGTTGGGGTCGGCCCGGTGGTGTAGCGGTTAAGTTTGCACTCTGTTTCGGCAGCTGAGGGTTCACAGGTTGGGATCCCAGGAGCAGACCTAGCACTGCTCATCGGGCCGTGCTGTGGTGGTACCCCACATAAAATGGAGGAAGATTGGAATAGATATTAGCTCAGTGACAATCTTCCTCAAGCAAAAAGAGGAAGATTGGCAACAGATGTTGGCTCAGGGCCAATTTTCCTCCTTCCCCGCTCCCCCTGAAAAAGGTGATGTTGACAATAAGAAGACAAGGTACAGACTGGGAGAAAATGTTTTCAAGAGACATATTTGACAAAGGACCATGTCCAAAATATACAAAGAACTCTTAAAACTCAGCAATAAGAAAACAAACAATGCAACTAAAAAACGGGCAAAAGGCCAGAGACCTGAACACACACCTAACCAAAGAAGATATAGAGATGGTAAGTGAGCATAAGAAAAGGTGTTCAATGTCATATGTCATTAGGAAATTGCAAATTAAAACAACAGTGAGGTATTACTATACATCCGTTAGAATGGCCAAAATCCAAAACATTAACACCACCAAATATTGGCAAGGATGTGGAGCAACAGGAACTCTCATACACTGCTGGTGGGAATGCAAATTGTACCGCCACTTTGGAAGACAGTTTGACAGTTTCTTATAAAATTAAACATACTCTTAGCATATGATTCAGCAATTGCATTCCGTGATATTTACCCAAAGGAGCTGACAACTTTGTCCACACAAAAACCTGCACATTGATTTTCCAGCCTCTTTATTCACAATTGCCAAAACTTGCAAGCAGCCAAGATGCCCTGCAGTAGGTGAATGGGTAAATTGACTGTGATACATCTAGAAAATGGAATATTTTTCAGTGCTAGAAAGAAATGAGCTACCAAGCCATGAAAAGACATGGAGGAATCTTAAATGCATATTACTGAGTGACAGAAGCCAATCTGAAAAGGCTACATACTGTATGATTCCAACTATATGACATTCTGGAAAAGGCAAAACTATGGAGACAATAAAAAGATTAGTGGTTTGGGAGGCGGGGGTGGAGGGAGGTAAACAGGCAGAGCAAAGAGGAATTTTGGGGCAATGAAAATATCCTGTATGATATTATAATGATGGATATATGTCATTATACATTTGTCCAAACCCATAAAATGTAAAACACCAAGAGTGAGCCATAAGGTAAACTGTAGTTTACATTATGATATGTATGATATGATGTGTCAGTGTAGGTTCATCGATTGTAACAAATGTACCACTCTGGGGGCGGATGTTGTTAGTAGGAAAGGCTATGCATGTGTAGGAGTTAGGGGTAAGTGGGAAATCTCTGTACTTTCCACTCAATTTTTCTGTGAACCTAAAACTGCTCTAAAAAAATAAACTTAATTAATTATTTTATTAATTTAAGAAGTCCCAGGTAAAAATGAAAATCTAGTGATATGAAAAAGAAATTCCAAGATGTGTCATTCTTAAATGTCTTGTATTAGTGAACATCATTTATCTCTGATCAATAGTTGATCAATATTATTTCACTGTCTTTGTCTAAATGCTATAGCCAGAATCTCTAGCATATTAATTAGATAGGAGCTGTAGTGTATCTGTCAACTAGCAGCACTTCAGATATAAGATACACCTAGAAAAACAGCCAGCAGGGGACATTTACACTCAAATTGGCAGTTTTATTTGATTTAAAAAATTCAATGATTTTTAGCAAAATTGGCAAGGACCAAAGGAGAAACATTAAAGTAGTAGTATTTTTTTTAAAAGATATTCTTGAAGACAATGAAAATGGCTATGAAATTGCTTTATAAGCTTGGAGATGCACAAATGGATCTGGCATTCTCGCTGTGAGAACTTTGAAGGCTTTTAATCTCCAGAATGCATACATTTTATGTTACCATAATTTCCAATTTCCAAATCTCGCTTAGGTTTGGCATGGGGTGGTGCTAATATCTTTGATGCCAGAGATGAATCGATGAGGTCTGTGGCAAGAACTAACAGCAGGAAGCACCGTCAGCAGCTTTCTTTAAGAAATGGACTGTCGCCATCAATTCTTCTGTTTAGACGTCTCGACTGTTGTCAGTATAAGCATCCCATTTGACCTATGAGTTCATGCCAGTGGGAAAAAAATCCTCTCGTTGTGTACCTGATTTTATTATTTTTATGGTTGATATAAACCTTTTTTAAAAAGCAAGAGGAAGATAAATGAGGAAAAGCATAGGGATCACCCAAGATCCATCTATTTCTATGCCTGTTTCTAGGATACCTTCCTCCCTGAGAATTGTAACTGAACGACCCACACGAGAGTAGTTATTCCTCACAGGGGCAGGAGTCTGCTTTTTTGCGAGTCCTGTTTTCTAAATCTTCCAGCATATGAAAGCCACATTTCCATGACAAACCGGCATGCCACTTCTGAAAGTTGTGGTCCGCTTCGGACAATTCTGCAGGGAGCTAACAAAGATTAGACCCGAGTTGTGACTGGCAGATAGCCTAAGTGATGGTCTGTAGATCAGCTTTCCACAATTCAATTTGTGTTCAGAAGACTCATAGCTATAAAACTACTTGCTGAATTAAAAAAGGATTGTAGTGCTGTGGTGAGAGTGTGACCTGCAGGCAGTTTTATATGAGCTAAATAGAGAGGTGTCCAGGCTTCGATGGTGTGATCATTACATAAATGTGGATTTAGCAACTTCTTGTTCACAAATGTGGCCACGATTAACCATTTAATTTTGAAGAATTTCCAGCTCATTTACCATTTTTGAAGATCGTCCCTGAGCTAATATCTGTTGCCAATCTTCCTCTTTTTGCTTCAGGAAGATTGTCCCTGAGCTATCATCTGTGCTAGTCTTCTTCTATGTTGTATGTGGGATGCTGCCACAGCATGGCTTGACAAGTGGTGTGTAGGTCCACGCCTGGGAACCAAACGCACCAACCACATGCCGCCAAAGCAGAGTGAGTGAACTTAACCACTACGCCATGGGGCCGGCCCCACGATTTTTTTTCTTTTTACCTTGTTGACGTACTGAATACTTTCTTTCTCCAAATTATGGACCACATAGGAGAAAATAAAAATGTTAAAGCTCAAGACAATAAACACTTCTTTATCTTGTAAGCAACATTCAAGTGATATAAAATAAAAATATTTTATTAAGATTCTATTCCTAGCTCTTCCACTGGACTATGGGTATTATGCTTTTGGGTAAGTAACAGTCCACTAGCATTTTATTTCTGTTGTGCCTTCTATCTCCATCATCCTAATGAAAAGAATATTTTGTTCTCTTGAATAGTTCTTTGAGATTATTGATCAAAATGCAATTAATAACCCCTTCTACCAATCACAGCTCCATGATACTGTCTTTCTGGCACATACCTGCACATGCACATGCGCACCACAATGCATCCACTTTCAGCAGCATGTAAGAGGAAAGTATTTAAAGTTGTGGGAACAAACCCCAGTAGGGATGAAAATAGTTCTGCAAATATGTGATACTCATGGAGAGTCCAGGGAACTCACTTTAGACTCTCTCTGCATCTGTTTTTGTGGAGAGACGTAGAAGTGATTCCCTAGTACGCCCTACGGCAGTGACCAAGCTGATTGGTGATTCAGTTTCCTCAGATGCAGAATGGGAATAATGCTGCCTTACAGAGTACTGTGAAGATAAAATTCTATGGTTCACGTGCAAGGGCTTAGAGAAGGAAGAAGAATACGATGCAGATAGTACTTACAGTAATAGCTATCCTGTGTAAGTGCCTTTGTGTGCTAGACAATGTTGCATACATTATTTCATTTAGATATTATTTGCTTCATTTTATAGAAATGAAGGTTAAGAATGGCAAATCAGCTTGCCAGCGTCACACAGAAGATGGCAGAGCTGGAATATGTGCACAGGTCTGAATGGATTCAAAGCTCATCCCCTTTTTCTTCTGTTACACCTTTTATAAAATATCCTTCTTTGTCTTGGCAAATGATTTTGGCTTTGAAATCTATTTTTTAATATTACCTAGTAATATGTGTTAGCATTTACACAAATGAAAAAATCAACTTTATTACCACTGATTGGATAGGGGACAGCCAAATAAAAATGCCTAAGAGAACTGCTAGTCTGCATTCTTTATTTCAAAAATAAAAAATTAAGGAACACGCCTAAGGCGTACAGTGCAGTGGTACAAGGGTGATTACCGGAGCCCTCTATTGTAAATGCCATTAATATGACTCATAATCTCCTGTCTTATCATGGAGTAATGTTATGTACCTTTTCTCTCTAGCTAAGTCATCAGCACCTAGAATTCTGGTTTTATGCATTGCCAGATCTTCCATTTACAGTGCATTTGGTAGCCATTCTATAATTGTTAATTGAATGAAAGAATAATGTGAATACATATGGGGTACATCCTTTAGAATCAGGCCCGGCTTTTAAAGGATGGTGCACAGATAATCTAGTCCTTTAGCTATTCTGTGCCTCTTGACAATTTGTTTCTAAGTGGTAGAGTTAATGCCAGCAGACGAACTCGTTCTCTGGTATAGTTTTTACCGAGTTTACTGGTTGGCCTTGAGCAATTGCAGAATAACCAAATACAAGGTAAATATGGACTTTTTACGTTGTTTTAAAATCTTAGGAATCTGCGTTGATATTTCTGCAGATGCCAAACTTGAAAAGGCACCGAACTTGAGGATAACAAATAGCGTGATGCACACTAAGAGGAGCCATAGACCTTGTTGTGACTGATAACTAGGTACATGGAGATGACAACATTGTGAATGAGAGTGGTGAAGTGCTGAGGGCAGAGCTGACTGTGAACAGGTGACTGAGTTTATGCCAATCCATAAAAAATAACAAAGCCAGGGTCTTAAATTGTGACTCTAGGCTTTTAAAGAGCTTCCGTGTTAGTGTGGTTAAAAGAATTTAGCACTAGAATGAAGTAAGATATTTCAGAGGTCATTAAACCATCACTTGGGGGTGATGACTTCTGAAATACTTTATTGCAATTCATTTCCCAATATAAAGAAACCTTTAGAACTCCTAAAGACATATTGATTACACCTCAGACTCAAGAATAAACTCAAATGAACAGTTTCATTTATTGAAACACAAAAGAGTCTTAATTACACTGATTATTTTTTCTCTGTATCATTTGCTAAGCATTTTATTTGGGGATCATATATTAGCTAATATATACCTATTATTATAGGTATATATTATAAGGTAGGATCACTTTATGAAACAGTATTTGAGATTTTAAACTACCTAACTAGCCAATTATATAATAACATAAAGCCAAATTTTTAAAATATAAATGCAAATCAAACAACTTTTCTCTCACCTCTGAGTAGCCAGTGACCATCAGATGATATGTAGAAAGAGGCAATATGGAACCGTAGAGAGCGGCACTGAGGCACAAGACAAATATTCTGCCCTCTTCAGCTCTCTCACTAAGCAGTTGAGTGAGTTTAACAGTGTTAACCATTCCATTAGATAAAGATGTGGCAATAGGTGATCTATAAGTTGCTTCTAGCACTAAAATTCTATCAGTTCTATGATCCAAAAAAGAATGTCATATGCAAATGACATGATTCTATGTCCTCATAATAAATGACTTCTTAATTATTCAAATGAATGGTATTTTTGTCCAATTCAAAGAAATGAATTGGACAATGAATTAAGAAGAGAGAATTAAGAAGAGAGAAATAAACAAACTTCTCATAACAAACTTACCTAATCAGTCCTTGGTGTGTCCAGATTATCTATAAAAATCTAATAAGTGATCCAAAGCTCTCTTTGCCGGTGTGGAATCAGTTGCTTTTAGAATCAGAGGATGATTTTGCTCCATGAGAGCAGTCACTTTTCTACAGACTGCAGCCCTCCCACCCACAATTTACTCTCTGCCCCGCCCTCCTCCCGCTTTTCCTCCTGTGTCTTCTCCTCCTCTCTAGAGCTCTCATTTTCACTCTGAATGCATTCTTCCTATACAATTTTCTCTTTCATCAATAACTAGAAGCACCTCACACCAGGCACTGTACAATCCAATTGAGCGTATGATAGTTTTCCTTACAGCAGAAATGTAAAAGTCACGTCATTTTGAGAATACTTTCTAGTGTCTCTCCAAAATGGCTTTAGAGTATCTCTCTCAGGTAAACCATGGGATGTCTCATTTTTTCGGGAAGTATTTACAAAATCTCTTAATTGTGGTTGACTTACATGTAAGCCAACTTTTATGTACAGGTAAAAAGTCATACCCTGATGACTTTATTAGTTTTCTTTGTAGAGGTCTACCCCCTTTAGAGGTCTTTTTCCCTAGTGCTAGGGTTCTACCCTCTCTAGATATTAGCAATTGCTCTGTATTTAAACAGATCCAATGATGCCTGTTGACATTTTAGCCTCTAAAGCAATCTGATGACCTAGGCTTATCCCTGTAAGGAACATATATCTTATTTAACCAACATCACCAGCCAGTGGGAAGGTGTTGTGGCTGATCAATCTTTTTCATGCTGTTTTGACCATACCATATAGGCAAATGCAACCGTGGCCTGTGTGTTGGACCATCCTGGGTCTTATGTCCCTTAGCTTAATTTTATACCTCTTCATTTCATATCAATGAAAATTAATTGTTTTGGTCTTTCACGTTGCTATTTTAAATTCATGAATGAATGGTAAAAAACTAGGGGAAGAGGAAATGATGTAAAATACAAGCCTGTCAATTAAGCAGTATAATAAAGCAGGCAAGAATAATATATTAAAATTTTTCAGTATCTAGAGATATTAACTCATGAGCAGGTGAAAAGGACAAACAAAAAGAAATTGGGATCAGTAGAAGAGGACTCCTTTGTCTGGCTAATTAGATATCTTCTGTATGTGGAAGGGAATCTTAGTAGCAAACACTTATCCAACATGTTGTGGAAGAGGAACTCATGCCTTGTGTAATGAGTTGTAGTAGATTATGCTGAAGGCCTTTTTCAGCTCTAAAAATCTAACTTTATGTATTCCCAGTCTTCAGTTTACATGACCATTCTAAGTGGGAATTACCCTTCTCAATAACCAGCACTATATAAGCTACTCGACAAGGCCTCCCCTCGCTCTTTCTGATATCCGACTTTTTTTCACGAAGTACTTTGATAATGTCTTTAGACTGTGTATTTTGACTTACCTTCCCTCTCCACAATCACAGATTTGTGTTTCCCTGTCCTTGGAACTTTGCCTATGCAGTTCTGTCCCTTCTACATAACTATTCCCCATCAGGGCCTGTGAAAGCCCTCCTTACTTCCTGGTTGAGGTGCCAGAAATCTTCCCTTATCTACATCAGAAAGCATTACTTCCACTTCCTAAATATGCTAAGACAACCTTTTAAAATTTTTCAATCATAATTTACCTTGTACTACGGCAGTCGTCTCCAAATTTTAATGTGCAGAAGAATCACCTGGAGGGTTTTTAAAAATAGTTTCCTTGGAGGACTTGTTTAAACAAAGCTTCTGGCTCACAAGTGTCCATGACCGACATTTCTAACAAGCCCACAGATGATGCTTATGATGCTCACAGACCACACTTGGAGAACAACAGTACGATCTAAAGAGAATAGTTTTGCTTCTCAAAGTTCAGGGCAGGCTTGTTTTTCATCTCTCTATTTCCCCAAATTCCTTCTTCTAGGAAATGTTCTATGAATAAAGGACCAAACAAGGTCAAGTAGAATTTAATCAGGCTTATTTTCCAGCTTGTGAAATCCCCATAGCGGTAATTTTGTAAAGATACAAAAAGAGAGAGACAATTCAATTGCAAAAGGAGTTTCTGTTTGTGTTCATGAGAACAACACATCTGACAAAGAAATGTCCTTTTCACGCAGAGGAAAGCAAACTATAGAAGGCAAAAGAGAAATGAACAGAGCACATTTTTATTCCATTTAAAGGGAACTACCATGTCCTGGAAAACCCAAATTTGGTAATTCTTAAGAGAATTGGGAAAAAATGAATAACTCAATGTATAAAAGAAAAATAATTTGACAAATTGAATATTACAGTGTAATCACATAAAGGCAATCTGGAACTTTCTGTTTTTGGAATTGAAACATAGAATCTTCCAAACCTAGGGAGCATATACCCCTGAGCCTCACAGATGCTGTATCAGTGTGCCATCTCTGTGTCTGTTAGGTTTTGCATTGTCACTCAGAAAATATTCTTACAACAGCCTAAAGTCTAATTTCTTTAGTTTATTAAAGTCCATGGTGCTCTTCTTATTGATTGAGTAAAGTCTCACCATGCCTGGCTGCTCTTAGAGAAATAGAACTTTCAAGACATGGTAAGACTGAAACAGTAACACCATTTTCGTTTTAATAAAGTGCCTAGTTTTTTTTGCAATAACCCAAAACAACAAATAGAAATAGAAGCACAATGTCCCACAATTCTGCTCTCAAGACATGAATTCTCAAAGGATCAGAGTCTGGCCAGCCAGGAACAAGCAGCCCTTTCTGCCCAATTCGCATGTCATCTTGGGCATGCTTGTTGTAGTCTCAGAAAGGCTTTGTGCTCCATGTTTCAATATAGCCAGAAATTAGAATTCTTCCTTTAACGCTTTTCTCATACATATATATATATTTTTTTCCGGGCTTAATTATATCTTCATATTTGCTGATGCAAAGTTGGAAAAATATTTTCAATCTCTGATTGGCTACTCCCTTGGGAGAATTGTTCTAAACTAGTGATTCTCAAGCATGGTCCTCAGAGCAGTGGCATCAGCATCACCTGGCTTATTAGAAATGCAAATCGTCAGGCTCTACTCCAGTCCTATTAAATCAGATGCTCTCCGAGTATGACAGGAATCTTTTAAAAATTTTTTTACAGGCCCTCCAGGTGGCTCTGATTCACACTAAAGTCTGAGAACCGCTGCTCTAAATGTGGTAGCAATGGGATGGATGGAGAAGTGGTTAAGTGATTAGTGGAAAACTGATTAGACATCTGAAGCTGTATGGTCCAGTAGGAAGCAGCTAGGAGATGTCTTCCACCCATCCTACTCTGGATCCTTTGTTCAGAGGCTTATAATCATGTACACATCCAGAGAATCTGGTCGCTCAGGTCTAAGGGTGACTAAGATGACTGAAATAGTTTCCTATTCTCCTCCACATCCCCCAACCACAATCAATAGTTCTCCTTCTGTATCCATTCTGGTGACTGCAACTTCTGGATACAACACCATCAGAGATGAAGTGGATTGGGACTTACGTTTAAGTCTTTAATCCATTTTGAGTTGATTTTTGTGTATAGTGTAAGGTAGAGTCCAAGTTCATTCTTTTGCGTGTGGATATTCAGTTTTCCCAACACCGTTCATTGAAGAGATTATCCTTTCTCTACTGTGTGTTCTTGGTGCCCTTGTCAAATATTAGTTGACTGTATATGCTTGGGTTTATTTCTGGGCTCTCTGTTCTGTACCATCAGACCATATGTCTGTTTTTTATGCCAGTACCATACCATTTTGGTCACAATAGCTTTGAAATATAATTTGAAATCAGGAAGTATAATGCCTCTAACTCTATGCTTCTTCGTCAGGATTGCTTTGGCTATTCAGGGTCTTTTGTGGTTCCATATGAATTTTAGAATTGCTTTGTCTATTTCTGCGGAAAATGCCATTAGAATTTTGATAGGGATTATGTTAAATCTATAAATCACTTTTGGTAGTATGGACAATTTAACAATATTAATTGTTTCAATCCATGAACACAGAATATCTTTTCATTCATTTGTGTCTTCTTCAATTTCTTTCATCAATGTTTTACAGTTTTCAGTGTACAGATCTTTCATCTCCTTGGTTAAATTTATAACTAAGTCTTTTTTTTATAGTATCCTAAATGGGATTGTTTTCTTGATTTTTTTTTCAGATAGATCATTGTTGGTATAAAGAAACACAACTGATTTTGGTGTGTTGATTTTACAGCCTGCAACTTTACTGAATTCACTTATTCTAACAGTTTTTTGTGGAATCTTTAAGATTTTTTACATACAGGATCATGTCGTCTTTAAGCAGAGATAATTTTACTTTTTCCTTTCTGATTTGAATTCCTTTTTTTCTCTCTCTTCCTACTTTTCTCTTCTTTCCTTTTTTTTTTTTCGTCTGATCACTCTTGCTAGTACTTCCAGTACCATGTTGAATAGAAGTGGCCAGAGTGGACATTCTTGCCTGGTACTGGATCTTTGAAGAAAAGTTTTCAGTTTTCCCCATGATTATGATGTTAGCTGTAAGCTTTTCATAAATGGCCTTTATTATACTGAAGAAATTTTCTTTTATACCTAAGATTTGGTAAGTTGTGTTTTCATTTGTGTTTGTCTTGAGATATTTTAAATATAAAATTCTGTTTTTATTTCCTCTTGATATATTTAAAATTCTCTTTTCATTTCCTCTTGATTCAGTGGTTGTTCAAGAATGTGTTACTTAGTTTCCACATATTTGTCAATTTTCTCACTTTTTTTCCTATTATTGATTTCTAGTTTCATTCCATTGTGATATTTGGTATGATTTCAATCTTCTTAAATTTATTAAGACTTGTTTTGTGACCTAATGTGATCTATCCTGGAGAATGTTCCATGTATGCTTGAGAAGAATGTGTATTCTTCTGCTGTTGGGTGAAAAGTTCTGTATGTGTCTAGCAGGTCTTAAAACTGTGAAAATCCTAGAAGAAAACATAGGGGAAAGTCTCCTTGACGTTGGTTTTGGCAATGATGTTTTGAATATGATACCAAAAGGTCAGGCAACAAAAGCAAAAAATAGAAAATTGTGACAACATCAAACTAAAAATCTTCTGCACAGAAAAGGAAATAATCAAAAAAAATGAAAAGGTAACCTAGGGATTGGGAGAAAATATTTGCAAACCAATGGGAGCTAAAATCCAAAATACATGAGGAACTCATAAAACTCAATAGCCAAAAACAGACAACCTGATTAAAAAATGGGCAAAGGACCTGAATATATATTTTTCCCAAAGAAGGCATACAAATGGCCAAAAGATATATATGAAAAAATATTCAACATCACTAATCATCAGGTAAATGCAAATCAAATCACAATGAGATATTATCTCACACCTCTTAGGATGGCTATTATCAAAAAGATAAAAGATAACAAGCGTTGGTGAGGATGTGGAGAAAAACGAGCCATTGTGCCCTGTTGGTGGGAATGTCAATTGGCACAGCCATTATGGAAAACAGTTGAAGGTTCCTCAAAAAACTAAGATAGAACTACATATGATCCAGCAACCCCACTTCTGAGTATATACCCAAATGAAATTAAATCAGTACCTCAAAGAGATATCTGTGCTCCCATATTCGTTTCAGCATTATTTACAATAGTCAAGATATGGAAACCACCTAAGTATCTATTGATGGATGAATGGATAAAGAAATTGTGGTATATGTATAATGGAATATTACTCAACCTTAACAAAGGAGATCCTGCTATTTGCGACAACAGGGATGAACTTGGAGGATACCATGCCAAGTGAAATAAACCAGCCACATGAGAAAAAAAACTTGCATGATCTCACTTATATGTGGAATCTAAAAAAGTCAAATCTGCAGAACCAGAGAATAGAAAGGTGGTTATAAGAGCAGCTGGGAAGGTGGGAGAAATTGGGATATGTTGGTGAAAGGGAACAAAGTTGGAGTTATGTAGGATGACTGTCTAGCAGTATAAGGTACTGCATGAAGACTATAATTAATAATACTGTATTGAATACTGAAAATGTGCTGAGATAAATTTCACGTACTCTCACTTACACACACACACAAATGTAACTATATGAAGGGATAGATGTGTTAATTAGCTTGATATAGTAATCATTTCACTATGTATAGGTATATAAAATCATCATATTGTACCCCTTAAAATACACAATTTTTATTAAAAAATAAAATAGTTTTAAAAAGAGAAGGATTTGGGAAAACACATTAAATGTAGTAAATTGTAAGTAGAACAGTATGATACCGCACCTATTGGAAGAAAAACAATGGGCTGCTTAAAATTATCCAGAAATAAATTCACCTATTTTACTTGAAAAATTAGGGAAGCAGGAGAAGATACAATCTCGGTTAAACTGGGTTTCATTGACAAGAACAGAAAGAGAACATCTGGCTGCACACAGGTAAATAGCGATGGAAATCAAAGGGAGTGTGTACATCTATTTGTATGAAACATGTTGGACACGGGTAGAGATCCCCTCATACAAGTCAATGAAAGCCAAATTCGGGTCTATGGAAAGACTTACTAACATAAGAAGGATTTAGTGTCTTAAGATTGCAAAGATAAGTCATTATTTTAAGAACAAATTTTTCTAGAATGTGTATTCTTTAGTTTCTCAGTAAAGGACTAGGAAACATAAAATATCTGAAGAAGTGGTGAAAGATGATATAAAATGATCATTTGCAGAAATACAGTTTGTAGGCATAAGAAATCTGGGATAAGAGGGAAAATTAGAAGAATACAAATTTATGAAATGATAAAAGTATTTATGGGAGATGGTAAAAACAGACTCAGCAAAATATGAAATCCAATCAGTGATTTAGAGAACAACTTAGAAAAACATACTAAGAGTGTGAATTAATCAAAGATATAATAGATATGCAGGAGAGAAAACAAAGATGCAATTTATAGATAGCTGACAATCCTTGGAAATAAAACCAAACAAATGGACCAAAAATAATAACAAAGTCATAATGAACTATTTTCTGAACTAATAAATTTTGAGTTTGTAAGTTTAAAGAGATCCCTGTATTTCATGGAAAGTTAATGAAAAAAAGAAACCCATGTCTAGAAATACACTGCCAGATTTTAAAATTCCAATAATCAAGACATAGCCTTCAATATGGAGGAGTGAGAAATGTTACTTAAAAGACACAAGCATTAAATTAACATCAGATTTTGTTTGCACTATAATAAATGCCAGAAGAAAATGGAAGCACTTATATGGGGTCTTACACGAAACAAAAAATTGCATTTCAATAGTTATACGTGTAGCCATGCTGTCATTTGTATGTTGTCAGTCTTTAAAATGCAAGTATTCAAAAATATGTCACTGATGAATCATTTTTGAATAATACTGCTTGAATTATTTTCCAAACAAATGAAAAATGAAGAGCATTTGATAGCTAAAAAATGGAGAATTCATGATTCCAGTTCACCATAAAGAACTAATTCACAAGAATTCTTTGCAAAGCTAGTCACTGAATGTATTGCAAATGTTAAAAAAAAAAAATCCAAGAGAGTAATTGTATGATTGTTTTAGGCATAAAATAATCATAGTCAGCTTCTACAATCCCAAAATATATTGTTGAATATTGATAATTAAGCCTATCTAGAAATGAAAAATCATTCCATGTTTTTCATTTTACACTGAGTTGGGGCAGGGGATGTGTTGGTGGGCCAATATTTTTGTATTTTTCTTAAATTTGCTCATCATTAAAAAAACGTGAAAACTTAGGAGGATATAAAAGTTTTATTTTTGCATCACTAAAGGAAATGAAGCAAAGAATGCAGAGTTATGTCCAAACTTGTCAGTCATAGTAATAAAGGCAACTGATTTGTCTCCCCAATTACATCCTAATATTCAGATTAAGTTAAAAAGTATCTAAATATAAAGTGTCACTAAAGGTCAAATAAATATTATTTTCAACTGTTTACCAAAACAGTTTTAAAATAGATTGTAGGCCATAAAGACATCCTAAATTTATTCAAAACGACAATATTCATAAGGTCACATCTCTCTAAAAATACTACATGATGCTGTAAATAAATACATTAAAAAACTGAAAACACGTAGAAATTTAAAAAAATTTTTAAAAGTACATATTTTAAATGTCTGTTAGGTCAAATAGAGTATAATAACTGTAATTTCATACTATTTAGAAAGTTTTAAAAAGGAGAATATAAAATTTCTGACATATTATCAAAGTTATACTCAGTGACAGAATTCTGGCTTTTTTTTTCACTAAAACAGAAAAATGGAACATAAATGAAGTAGGAGTTCAACATATTGTGATAGAAAGGTTAATATAAAATTGTATATGTCACTTTTCACTTGTCGCTCTGCATGGCAACCTGCAGTCTCAACGACTGCGGTAAATGTCTATTTCCCAGCAAGCTGAATGAGAGAGTCTGGACGGTCCTCGGGAGCAGCAGCCCCGCTGCTGTCTGCAGGGTGGGCTCACGTCTGCTCCATGTGTCTTTTATTTCTGTGATGCTGACGGAAGGATCACCGTTATGTAGGATATATGTTCCCAAGGCAAAAGGCAGAACACAAGACACATGAAGAGAAACACATGGAATGTTTCTTAAAGCCCCTGCTTGGAGATAGCGTACTTTCTCTTTCACCCACATCCTACTGCTAAAAACAAATGTCATGGCCAAACCCAGGTCAATGGAGCAGGGAGTTTACTCTGCCCACAGTGAACCATGGCAAGAACAGGAGCAGAGGGAAAATTCTGAAGAAATAATTTCTCCTTTAATCTCCTCGCGAATTAACAAAAAAATGAGAAAAGAAAATGATAGAGATAAAAGCAAGAATTTACTTAGAAACAATATCAGAAGAATTGATACACACATTAACTCTGGTTATTTAAAACAAAACAGAGACCAACCCACAGCAAATCAAATAATAAGAGCTAAACATATAAATTATAAATGTTATAAATTAAAATGGGAATATATTCACAGAGTAATAAATTTTTTAAGGAAATACTATGTACAACTAAATCTTAGTACATTTGAAGGTCTCAGAAACAATTTTCTGAGAAATACACGTTGGCAAAATTGAACCAAGAAGTATGAACATTCTAAATGTTTCACTAGTCATGAATAATATTAAAATGTTATCAAATAATTACTTTCAAATAAGACGTTGGCCTCAAATTTTTAGAACTTTAATATAACTGATTATTCCCGTGCTATAGAATTTGTCACAGAAAATGCAAAATGATATAAAACTACCAATTCAAGTATCCAGACATAATTCTGATAGCAAAGCATGACAAGGATAAGACGAAGTGATAACTATAGAAGATATTTCTTGTGATTATGGATGTCAAAATCCAATATAAAATATTAGAAAAACAAATTAAAAAAAAATTCAGGAAACTTCTACCATTTCCTAGTCAGTCAGGCAGAAGAATAGCTTGGTTAAATATTATGTAATCAAGAGAATATTAATGTGTATTATATCAAAAAGAGATAAAAATAAAAAACATTCTGATATTTATGATAGATATCAAAAAATGTTGATAAAGTGGGGTTGGCCTTGTGGCGCAGTGGTTAAGTTCACTTGTTTCGCTTCAGCAGCCCGGGGTTCATAGGTTTGGATCCCGGGTGCAGACATGGCACCACTTGGCAAGCCATGCTGTGGCAGGCATCCCACGTATAAAGTAGAGGAAGATGGGCACGGATGTTAGCTCAGGGCCAGTCTTCCTCAGCAAAAAGAGGATGATTGGCAGCAGATGTTAGCTCAGGGCTAATCTTCCTCAAGAAAAAGAAAATTGTTGATAAAATGGAACATATATTTCTAGCTTTAACTGTAAAAAATTTCTTCACCAGCACCACCAACAAAATACTTTTCAGAAATATCGAAGTAAAAGGATATTTCCTTAACATGCTAAAAAATACCAGTCTTACATTAACAACTAACAGTAAAGATTCTTTTCCTTTTTTCCTCCTCGTCTCCTACCACCTCTCCTCCCCTCTCTTTCTCCTCCCCTCTCTCCCTCCTCCTCCTCCTTCCTCTCTTCCTTTTTCTTCTTCTTCTTTTTATTTTGTATAGCAATGGAAGTTTGGGCTTCTGAGAGAATAATAAAAATAAGGAAGATAATTACTGGAGAAAGAAAACAAATTACAGTGTAGTTTGCAGATGATAGATACAAAGATGTATATATGACAATTAGCCAGAATTTCTTTGAATTAGTAATAAAATTCAATAACATGAAAAGATTTTTAAAATATCAATAGCTTTCTTAGGAATGACAAAGAAATACTTGGGACTTTGCCAAGTACTATAGAAATTTATCAGAATTGGAAAAAAATGGGAAGAAAACATCTTGATATAGGAAATACATCTCAATTAGCTATGAAAATTGTATTATTCCTGAACATCAAAGTCAGAAATAAAATTAAAATCCAATCATATCTGAAAAATATTTGAATAAATATGACAAAATATGAGTTCATACTTTTGATATGTACAGCATTCTCAAAAATTAATTTAAAAAGTAACATGATTGTTTTATCATAGTTTATGGCATACATAATAAGCCATTGAAAAGAAGGGAAAATAGACAAAAAAATCAGTAACAACATAACAGAAAATGGATATGAAGAGGCTTTTCACAAAGCACTATACTTTAATTAACAAATATAGGGAAATTTTAAAATAACTATGGCATGCAATCATTTTCCTATCTCATTGGAAAATTATACATACACCTGATAAACTACTTATTATGTATATACCTGAGTAAAATTAAGTCGGCATTCTCCTGTCTTGTTAGATGGAGTGCAATTTGTTTCAACCTTGGGGAATACACTTTCACAGTATGAATGAAGCAAATTAAACAATATTCTTATTTTTTGATAATACTTCTACTCCTAGGAAAATGTTATTTACAAAGATGATTATCTCAATTATAACCCCAAGGAGGGAAACAATGAGAAAAATGGATGGTATATTATGAAATATGCTGCCATTTAATTTTTTATGAAAAGTTTGTGATAACACTGAGAACAAATGAACAAAACAATATAATTGCAACTTTTTTTTCTAAACTACACACAAGAGAGAAAGAAAAAGGATAAAATCTGAAAGGAAATAAAGAAAAATGTTAACGTTATTTGTTTCAGGCAATAGGATAATAGTTTTCCTTTTTTTATTTCCAAATTTTCTTTAAAGGACATATCTTAGTTGAATATAATAAGCAAGAATATTTTTAAAAGATAAGGTTTTGCTCAGGATACAAAGCTAAATAGATGCCTTGTCAGAGGAGGATGTTCTGAACACAGGTCTCCGAGTGCAGTGGTCAATTAGAGGGAAATTGCTGCTTCTTTGCTGAGAGAAGGTCTTAATGACAATTTACAAAAAGAGCGGGCTCTAGCTTTTCCTCTGTGTAGCTGGCTAGCTTCAAGCTCACAGCGGGCTGCTCTCTGCTTTTCTTGAATGAATGAGTAAAACCCTGAGTCTAGCAGACTCTAATCTGTGGCACGTTTTGCATGGTTTCGCATGGACAGCTTCTCTAAGCCCCCTACTGGCATAGCAAAGGAAGACAATAACCTAGGCAAATTAGAATCAACTATCTTCCCCTGAAGTTAAAATCCAGATGCTACAAGCAGCTGTTATGAACTTTATTTAAATTTAATCTGGTAGCAGAGTTTTTGTTATTATTAGCTTGAGCATAAGAGTTAATTTTCTGAGCTTTACAAGTCGCTTTGAGGAGAAGACTGTCTCTCATTTACGTGAAAACTTACACTTAAACTCATCCGAATCCTAGCCAATAGGGAAGCTCAGAGCTCTCTACAGGAACATATTCTGTAGTACTCTTTAGTTTGGAATGTCATCATGCAATGCCTCTTTCCTAATAAAAATTAACCCTGGTAAACAACTGTTGGAAGTCAAGTGCCAAATATGTTCACTTTTTTTTCCATTTCCATAGCAGTGTGTGCAACGTACCGTGATAAAGCAATTGGACAATTATTGTTTTTAGCTAAGGAAAACGTAGCTTATGTTTCACTCTACTTCAGTAAGCTAAGTTAAAAGTTTCTTAAACTATTTTGTCAATATTCATGTAAATTTGAAGAGTTTTATAAAACAAAATGTTATAGGCACTTAGCTATTAACAGCTTTAGCAGCAATTTACAGATAAAATGGAGATTGGAGACGTGTCAGGATTATATTCAAATTTCCCCATTTAAAAAAAGGAAGGAAGGGAAAGAGATGAAAAGAGGAAGAAAAAGAAAAAGAAAATAATCTTTTGGGAAAGTCACCCAAATTCACAGGAGCTTGCTTTGACTTAAATGTGCTAATTGAACTAAGCCAAACTGTCTTCTCTCTCAATTCATTAGCAATATTGTAATTAAAAGAGCACCTTCAGTTGCAGAGGGTAATGACCTTTTTAATTGAACTTAGGGATTCAGATTGCTGCTGAATTTAAATGCTGAATTCAAACGCCAAATTTTCTTCTGGTAAATGTGCAATTAGGAATCAAATGTGAATTGCCATAGAAATGTGCTTCTGTTTTTAATCTATGGCCTTCCTTGGATTTCAGAGGAAGACAGAATCGATTGAAATATCTTTGTGTTTGATTGACACTTGACTGATCCATAATAGTTGATTGTCCAAGAGAAATCTTGTTAAATCTTTTGAAAATATTTAAACAACTGTAAAACAATCACTGTTTATACTTCCCTAGGATCTCTTGTCATTGTTTTGTTATAAAAACATACATTTGATAGTTTTAATCAGAGTATTTGTTAGGGTTAAGTGCTAAGCTACTGCAACCAAAAAATGTCCCAAAATTCAGTGGCTCAAACAAGAGAGAGAGAAATTTATTTTTCTCATGTAATAGTCACAAATGAGTGTTCCAGGTTAGTGGTGCCTCTGCTCCATACGGTCAGTCAGGCACTCAGGCTGATGGCAGCTCTGCCTTCTTCACCACGTGGTATCTAAGGTCAGTCTGGTTCTCATCATTCCGGCCTATAAGAAGGGGTGGAGAAGAATGTGGAGAAGACAGGGCTAGTCTGTCCGTCTGTGACATACATTTGCTTACCTTCTGTTGAATTAGTCACATGACCTTTTCTAACAATAAGGGAGATTGGCAAAGGTGATGCTGGCAGCCATGTGCCAAGCTACAAATCTATTACTAATGGAGGTGGAAAGGCTGGATTTTATGGACAGTTAAAGGCTCTGTCACAATGTATAAGCAATATTGTCTTTTACTCTCTCATGTAGCACTATTTCATAAACAACAGACCCTTCACTTAATGCAGGATGTGAGGAAGGGCCCTCCTACTCTCCAAGATCCAAATTTCCTCACATAAATACACTAAAGTTTTAACTAAAAAAAGTAAATGGCTTTTTCATAGCCTGAAGGAGCCTGTAGCATATCCTGCATCACATTTGAAATAACAGTTTTACCTTTCTTTTATAAACCTAACACCATAATTTACCTTTTACATTTTATTAAAGTAATATTACCTATCATTTGATGTACATATGTTCCTAGCAGTCTGGGCTGCTGATGTAACAAATCATTTTCTCTTTTTTCAGCAAAGAATACGGTGGATGAGTTCATGGCATTACTCAAAACTACTGCTAAATTCAACATTCTACCCATTCATTTACTAAAATTCCTTTCTGTTTTTTGCTATATACCATCCCTTTCTTGGATTTAGTCTACCAGTTGACTTTTTAAAAGAATCATTTCTTGAAAAGAAATATTTCCTTAATGTAAATATCAAGGAATAGGACAAGTAGGTTATTATATTTGATTACTGTCAGAGTGTCCTCTGAAAATGTAGAACTGGTCTATACATCAAGCAAGGAAAGACATGCTTGTTTAATGAAGCACAGCCTGTGCTGAGATTTACCAATTTCGGTTTTTTTCTCCCTTCACCAGTATAAAATGGACCACTATATACCTTGAGTTAACAGAGAGATAAAGTAATTTTCCAAATATTAGTCAGTTTGTCCTTACTCTTGCAAATATATGTTTCTATTTATTGATCTTTTCTCCAAGATTGTGTGTGTGTTTAAAATCACAAGATCTTAAAATTTAGAGTTGAAAGAAATCCTGAAAGTAAGCTAATACCAGTTCTGAAGCTTGACTCTCCTCTCATATTCTTCTAAGGGTTATTTAGCCTTTGTTTAAGCAGTTTCTAGGATGAGACAATCACTGTCTCCCATAACACTCAATTCCGTCTGTGAACATCTTTGACATAAACTGATAGAAACAGGAAGAGAGTTTTGTTGAGCACGTATTAGGTTCAGGGCACTGTGCTGGTGCTTTTATACGTCTCCTCATTTAATCCTATACCTACCTTGTTGTTAACATGATTTAGAGTTTAGAAAAATAAACTCAAAGAGGTTTAATATCCAGTGTCACATTGCTGCTTAAGGGGAGATGAAACTTTCTACTGGATTTGTTGGGTCCCATGGTCATGCTTTTTTCAAAAAGATGAAAATTGTACACTTATATAAAGTAAAACAAAGAAATATGTTTACCCTGTAGGCATTACTCTAGTGTTTAGGGTTCTTTCCCATGACACCCCTTGAGATATTCGAAGTCAGCTCTCATGTACACCATACACTCCTCTTCTCCAAGGTAAATTTTTAGCCCCTTCAATGGCTCCTTTTAGCTCTTTCATTATCAGAACCGCTCTTCTCTGAATACTTTCCAGTTTATTTTTTGGTAATACCCCTCCGTGTGATGCTCAGAATGGATTATAACATTCCTAGATTGGCCCAAGGAGCATAATACAATACGAGAATATCATCTCACTCACATGGGCACTTTATTAATTTAGCCCTACTGAATTCATTTTTCAAAGCCATGTCAGTGTTCATTTTTATTAACCTTTGATATTGCCATAGACTTTTTATGTATTAATAAGCTGTTGAATTACAGGCTTTAGATATTTAGTTTCATCATATTTTCTTTTTCCAATTTCCTATTTTACTCTGTGAAAGAGACTGTGAGATCCTTTGACTATTCTCTGATTTTTCTTTTCTCTTTGAGGAAGATTAGCTCTGAGCTAACATCTGCCACCAATCCTCCTCTTTTTTTCTGAGGAAGACTGGCCCTGACCTAACATCCATGCTCATCTTCCTCTACTCTATATGTGGGATGCCGCCTCAGCATGGGCTTGACGAGCGGCGCACAGGTCCGCACCTGGAATCCGAACCAGCGAAACTGCATCGCCAAGGTGGAAGGTGCGAACTTAACTGTTGTGCCACTGGGCTGGCCCCAACCATTCTCTGATTTTTGTGTCCCAAAATTTCTATCATTACAATCTCACTATTTTGTGACATAGATGAGTTGGTTTAAAAAGAATCAGAGTAGCACTCCACTCAAAAAAAGGAAGTATTTCTAAAATAACAAAGCACTTTGCTAAAGCATTTAACAGATATTATTTCTAGTTCTTATAATTATACCATAATGTGAGTGTCAGTATACATATTTTACACATGGAAATTGAGTAATTTGTCCTAGTCTATAAAGAAAGAAGTTTAGAAGAGACTTACATCCAGTATTTTTTTTTTCTGCAATGTTATAATGATATCAATGGATGAATATTGGCCCAAAGGACTAACTAACCAGACTTAAATAATAGAAGGGACTCAGTGGTAGTTTGTAGCTGAACTTGCAAGGGTCTTTTGCAATGCTTGTACTAAAAGTGAGAGAGGTAAAAATCAGTATATTACGATCTCTGAAATAAATATGTCTATGAATTGTGAAACAAGTGAGGTTTGCTTTCCACATGTAATTTTGAATGATTGATTGCAAAAGCAGGTGGATCAACATTACATTATCAAACACTTTATTCAGTGCAGGGTATTAGAATCTTCATATCAGCCATGGTGACCAACTGTCTGGGTTTGTCTGGGAAGGTATCGCCAATGCAGTAAGTAAGCAATGTGATTATGCCAGTGTAGAATTGCTAGAGGATATTACTTACTCTTGATTGTAAATTGGGGAAGGAGAGTTAAAGCTCCACCTCACAGAGCTTCGGCAAAGATACATGTGCCTATTTTGCTCATGGACTTCATATACCGGGAAATCACCCCAACTTCCCTGACTCTGTTCAAAGGGAAATCCATAATTACTACCGTCTCCCTCACATCAACAACCATGCTCTCTGTAAGAGATGGTTTATAAGAGTGTGTCTGTCTGTAGAAACAAGGCAGTTATCGACCAGTGCATATCAGGAATGGGTCTCTTCATATTTTTAGATCTTAAAGCCAAAAATAGACTATATTTCATCAAAACCTTTTACAATACCAAGCACAGTGCTCAGCATATAATTGATGTCCTACACACATATTTGTTAATTGAAAATTTAACTTCCTAATTTATTAATCTCAGAAGGAGTCAGTTTCTCTTTTTGTCCTCCTCATTGTTCTCCACAGAGAAACAATGATGATGTGAATTAGCCAATAGGCGACAGGAATTTTCACACATGATTTCAACTCTTATTTCTTCATATGTTGAGGATTTTTATCCTAAATATATGTACAATGTCAACACACATATACACACAAAATATTCAGAGAAGCTTTTAAATTCCAGGATGATTTTCCCTGATCACTTAGCATATTTCTTCTCACTATCAACTAGTGTGTGCTAAGGGAATGCAAATTAACTGTATTATTAATTTAAGTAAGACATAATTAGTAAGGTAAATCTTCTGCCAAAAAACACATAACACATTCCAAAGCCAAATATAAATGAGCTATGATTAGCCTGCTGTTCCCCTTTATTAGTGCAGATTAATGGCATATTCTCTGTGGGCATAGAGATGCACATCCATGTGCGTGTTTTCTAGGAATCTTACGACCATTTGTGAATTGCAAAGGCAACTTAACATCTCACTATCTTGTGACAACATCTCAGTATTTAATTGGTGTGAGAAATTAGGTTTGATTGGAAAAATGTCAATTGGTTAAAAAGCATGAGTATTTGTAGGCAGCACATTTAATGAGCTAAGTAACTAAATTTCTCTATCAGTCAACAGCAAACATGTGTTCTCCTTATGCACGTATTTCGGTGTTTCTTCTCCAGCCATGGACCGTTATCCAGATTGTGTGGAGCCTTGTTGCCAAGGAGCACTTTTAGAAACATCCTTGACCCGAGGAAACACAGGGAGTAGTAATCTATTAATGAAGCAGATTCCCATCGATTAATTACATTCCACTTCCTTTGTTCAAGCCTGTAGCACAACTCCAGGAGGGAAAAATTATGATGCAAGAAGGAGAAAAGCCCTCAAATTAAATTTTCAAGTCTGATTCATGAGACTGCTCCCACCTCTGAAAATCTAGTTTTTTCGAATTTCAATTATTTGTTCCTCTGCTTCCCTGACCAGGCTGTTCTAACACAACTCGGCTTTTGGCTTGTTGCCTGCACCATTCCCTTCTTGGCTTGTTCTCTTTACAGCACTTCTGCCTGATAGGAGTGAAGACCCTTGAAACTGGGAATCTAGACTATATAGAGCAAAACCTATTGCTGGCAATGGGCGGTTAAGAGACAACACAGGCTATTAACTTACATTCTTGTTTTCTGGTAGCCATTGCAGGGCACTGCATGCATGCCGTTATTCACAATCAGGGTCACCATTCTAGTCCCTGCTGGGATTTATTTTTATCAAGAATAAGTAAGTAAGATGGCTGTAGAATGTTCTGTGCAGTGAACTGGCATTTAGCATGCTTTTGATGACCTTAAGTGTTCCTAACTGCGTCCTATAACTATAAGGCAAAGTGCTCTAGGATTGTATATGTTCACAAGGGTATAATTTGAGGTATTAGCTATAATACTATGGCTTCCATTTGTAGAGGATTGTAGGATTTAGAAAGATGAGGCATTGGGTAGGGTGGTGAGAAGGAATGCTAACTGTACAAAAAAGAAAGAGAAAAAACTCCAAGAGCAGCAGTAAAAAGAGAGAAAATTTATGAGCCTAAACCGGGAATAGTAGGGAGTTCATTTTAACTGAAAAATAAAGTAAATATTAAAAAAATGAATTTGAAATAATTTGCGAAAAATATGTTGTGAATAAATCTTCTAGTCCATTTCTAAAGAGTTTGGAATGCATTTTATACGTATTGGGCCATTATGAAGGTCTTCAAGGAAGAGAAGTGACAAAATCAAAGATGTGCTCCAGGAAAACCAATTTCTTTCAAGAAGAAGGATGGAGTTTTAGGGTTGTCTATTCAAGAGATAAAGAATGTCCCAGTTAAAAGTGATTGCAGAGTGGACAGAAAAAGTTAACGTCAGAGACATGGGTAGTAGTGACAAGATTATACAACCAATTGGTTATGGGGGAAAGGAAGAGGAAGGAATTCAAGATAACTATGGAATTTCAAATATGGGTGACTAGGAGTATCATGACTTCATTATCGAGTATAGAAAAACAGGAGAAGGAACAGGTTAGGAAGGAAGGTGGTAAGGTTGATTTAAACATGTTCAATCTGAAATATTAGTGGGATACATGTATAGATGCCTCCCAAGGAGTTAAACATGAAAGATGGGAACATAAAGGTGAAGCTAAAAACACAGATTTTATGTTTCCTTCATAGAAGTAAATGCTGCCATGAAAGGAGAGAAAGAAAAGATAGAAAAAAGAAACATCTGAGGACCAAACACTGAGAACATTTAGCTGGAGGTAAAGGAACCAAAACAGGGATGAAAAGAGATAGAGATGGAAGAACCAGGGACTCCGACACTGAAGGAGCTAGTTTCAAGATAAGAGGTGGACAGTATAACAAATGCGTGGCTGTGAGGTCAAGGAATGGCATGCTTCCGGGCAGCTGTTTGAGGATTCTGAACTCAAGGAAGTAAAGTCATCAGCTTTGGTGATGAGAGTAATGGCTTTGACACAAGAGGGTATTGACTTAGGAAATCAAAGTAAGGAAGGAAGGTACATTGGATGGATTTTATTCATTTACTCATTCAAGAAATATTTACTGATTGTCTGTTCTGTGTTAGGCACTGATCTAAGGCCTGCAAAATCATCAGCAAGCAAATCAGATCCAGTCCCTTCTTTCATAGAGATCACTGCCTAGAGGGAGAAGAAAGACAGTAAATGACTGTGAGAGGTAGAAGCAATTGCAATAAAGTCTGATAGCTCAGGATTCAAAGGAGCTTTGGGGGTTTGGGGAAGAGAGAAAAAAAAATTGGGGGAGTGACAAGAAGACGACATAACCCACTCATTTACAGGTCAATAACTGAGAGGTTTAGAAGAGAAAATAGCCACTCTTTGAAAAGTTTGTGGGAGATTCCTTTAAGGAGAAATCAGATATCATTTAAAGCAAGATATTGAAGGGGATGTTCAGAAGATTTTGTTAATGCTTTTCTGGAGGATGTGGCGGAATGCTTGTGAGTGGTTAAGGAGGGGTTTGGAATTGGATCAGACTAGAACATCTGCATAGCCTGATGAGTTCTGGGCTTCTCACAGTGGCTAAAGGAAACAGGGTCAAAGGGCTTTATGGGGTTAATCCTGGTGCTTCCTCAGGCAGTTTGTGTGATGAGGGTTTAGGCCATGGGGTGGAGAGTGAGGAGGACTGACTGTGAGCAAGTACAATTCGGTGGCTCTCCTCTTCTGCTGTAGCTCTAGCGATGTACAGATGGGCAGTGTGGGTGCCCTCACCAACTCCGCTGAGGGTGACGTAGAGCCTGGTGAAAATTCACTCAGCTACACTGGAACATGAAGACAGAAGTGAAAGAAAAAAGTGAAAGTGATGAGGTGGGCGAGGAGAAGCTCTTAGAACACCTACGAAAAATGTTTAAAAATTCAAATGCCTTTAGAGGCTAAGCTCTTAAGAAAACCCCTCCATGAAAAAGCGAGGTGTCCAGTGACAGAGAATGGGGAAGCCTGTGGCTCTTCAGATATATAAAGAGTACAAATTCAGTTCCTAAAGAAATATTTTGGTAGACTAGATCAGGCTTCCAATATGCCACTCTTGGCCTAGAAGACCAATACTATTATATTTAGTACAAAAGGTAAGTAAGAGTTGAACAGGAATTTATTACTGACTCAAATATACACAGAACACTCTTGTCAGCAGAATGGAGGGAATAATATATTTTCTCAAAGAGAATGGACTCAGCTCAAAGCGTGTTGTAAACAGGTTGTTGCCCCAGGAAAAGGGAACCTAATGGAGCTGCAGAGTCTGGCTGTGACAAGAAGTTGAGACATAACGTTCAAAGGGAAAACCAGTCATTCTCCTAGGTGGTACAGTGTGGTGAGTAAAGCAACACATGGAAAGATTCCAGACTGTAAATGAGGGAGCGATGAAAGAGTTTTATGAGACCTATTATTACCAGCACCTCCAGACAATGACCTAGAATATGGGGAACAGATTCCCATACTCCATTCCTGGAATCTGAAAGCAGGCAAGCACTGGACAAAATGTAAGAATCAAGACAGAGGGTCTGGGTGAAATGCATGTCCCAATTCTGGAAAGAAACTGGGCTAGAAGGAGTGTCACTAGGGAGGTTAAGGAGCAGGGATCAAGGCAGATACTGTGGCTTGAAATCTGGACCAACATATGGCAGAGTTCCAGCATAGAGCATCTCAAGGGCTCCAGGGAAACTAAAGGCTCGTTGCTGACACTAAATCCCAGGTTTAGTTGAAACACAACTTCATTCCAAGTCCTGCTGATCCTTTAGTCAAACCTGCCAGGCTGCTTGATGAACCAGTGAAGATTAGCTAGGAGCCTGAGATGGTCCTGTGCATGCAGGTGCGGCTCACCAGTAAAGCCACTTTAGTGGAACTGGGGAAGAAAGGCCAGGATGCAAGAGTTGAGATGGGAGCTGAAAAGGGGAATGAAGGCGAGGAGGTTCTCATAAACCCAAGCAAAAGTTTTGTTGGTTTAAAAAACAATCTGTTCACAGAGCATTTTTATTTTTATTTTTGTTTTTTTAACTGAGAGAGGAAAAACATCAGATGTTCACTGTGTGTTAACTTGACAAACCAACTAGCCCACATGAAGTCTGCTTCTTATCTAATTTCTTTTTATGTCGTGGGACTACTGATATTGCAAAGATAAATTGAAATGTTCTCATGGGGCTCAGCGATTTGTAGTTCTGAAGAGACATACACAAATATTCTATTTGATAGTAGAAAGAGCTGCTAAGTCTTTTCCCTGCAGGTTTGAGCAAAGGAGCTAAGCCAAGAGCTCTCAAGCTAGAGAACGTCTTCAGAAAGGAGAATTTGTTTGACAGACTCTGCTTCTTTCTTCAAGAATCACTTTTGGTTATTCCTAGAACAAGATCTCAGCGTGTCTGGGCTGTGTGATACATGGAATTTAAGCAACAACAGAAAGTAAAAATGACAACATCAGCCTCTTCCTAATGGTCTAAAAGTACGGAATACTTCAAAAAATTTCAAAAGATCAAATGAGAAAATGTATGTCTCTAAAAACAAGTGTCATGTATCTTACACCCTGCATAAAGAAAGAAATAGCTGGTTTTAAATCCAAATAGCTATAATGTAATGGTCTGTGTGGTCGGCTCCTTTCTGTGCCCTCCTCTCCCTTTCTCTATTCTTTCATGCTAGACAGGAGCAGATCAAAGAGAAAGTTCATGAAAATCAAAGGGAGTGGCTAAGAACCTAGATGTCAGAGCAGAAAAGCCTTCAGAAATTACCTGGGCTCACATCACGATTGGACAGAAGGGGCATCGACCTTGCTGGGGTCACACAACCCTCAAACCTGAACAAGCACATGGATGCCAAGTCTGGATTCATTCAACAGCTCCACCTTTCCCTCAAGAAAGATATGATCCTTATTGCTTTGCTGACCCTTGAAATTCCTTTCAAGTTCACAGTCCTGCCCGTGAGTAAAGGCTTAAAAGGATGATAGCCTAGGGAAGTGCCTTCGGGGCTTCACTGCTGCTATCAGAGCTTTGAAACCACAAGTGTCGGTGGAGGGTCTTGGGAAAGTGTGAGCACAGGTGCAGAGTACACTTGAAACTGTTAAAGATGGGCTTGTGTGTTTAGGGAGGGGGTTGATGAAACGGAATTTTCTTTGTCATGGAAAGAATCGCATTCGGCTAGAGAGGCTGAGTCTCCTAGTGAGTGTCACACTTCTTTTAACTCGGACCTTCTACTTACAGTTGAAGGACATCTAGTGTTTCTGCTTGATGGCCTAGGGGGCCAACACCTGTTCCCTATTTACAAAGACATTGACCACAGTTTAGGATTGTAATTAAAAGAAAAAGTAGCTGATAAATATAACCTGGTCAGATTTTAACGTCCTGAGGTACTATAATGTGTGCTGCTCTCACTAAATATTTCCTAATGTCATTCATGATCCATGCTCTTTAGAGAGCATGACATAGTGCCAAGAATACTGGTTTTGGAGTGAAGTATTCTTGTTACACCACTTATAGTCTTTGAGCTTTTTCTTCATCTGTAAAATGGGTATGTCATGAAGATTAATGGTAATGGCAGCAAAGTGACTAGCACAGTGTCCAACCTTACTGGGGATCCAGTAAGGTAGTAGCAATTATTTCTTTTGTTGCTATCGTTGTTAACCGTAGCTGTGACAAGGTCCTCTTGCTGCTTCCACTTTCTGTTTTCACTGTCTCACCACCATGCCTCAGCAGAGCAGCCTCTCTTGACCTCTTCCAGCTTATGTCCTTTTTTTTTTCTTTCTAGCAATACAGAATATTTATGGTTCTTATCAGGCACCCGGTGGAGGAAACCTCTAGTTCCCCTCTGAATTTGACCAGTTATCACAGCTCTCTCAGCAGAGCCCGCAGTAAGGAAGCACGATCTTTCTCTAGAACAGAGGTTTCCAAATTTTTTAAATCATTCATACTTATCAGTAAAATATTGTTGAGGATATACTCCTAATATATGTTTATTTATTTATAAGTCATCCGTATGAACTACTATGCTAATAAGTCATATATCTCGTAAAGCATACACGGATGGAATTTTCTTTCTAATGGAAAGAAAATAGAAGTAAATTGAGTTCTTTTCTCCCATATCTTCATGGGTCATCTTGTGCACCATCTGGGGTGCACACCTTAAAAACTAATGCTCTAGAGAGTTATCGCTTTTTATGTTAATCAGATCACCTCACCCATAAACCAAGTACCTAAGTCACCTTCCAGAAAATGCGTTTCACCCACTTGGATTTCTTTCCACCAAGAAAGCTGATAGTCTGACTCTGCCTGCAGACCAGAAATCTAAAATCTCACTCCAGCTCTCACGCTGGCCCTGTAACCCAGTGGTTCTTTGTCCCGTCTGTACATTTGACTAAACTGAGGAGTAGTTAAAAAATTTATGGGCCCCATCTCAGACCAGTTAAATAAAAATCCCCATAAGTCTGGCCCAAGGCTGCCAAGGGAACTCTTCATTTCCTCAGTCTAGCCCTATAGCTGTTGAACTGGAATAAGCAAGTCATTTACCATGGGTCCTGGTCAACCCCCATGCTGGGAAGCTGGGTCCTCAAAGGCTCCTGGAAAGGGTCTGCTTTGCCTACCTTCCTTTACCTTTCCTCAGCCACTTTAGGGAGAGGAGGGCTGTGTCCTGGTGCAGGCCACCTGATGGCACAGTTTTACCCCCGGGGGCCAAGCCTAGTCTGCACAGCGGCACTGTTTATGTCGTGGGACTACGTGGGTCATCTTGCCACAGGTGAAAGGGTGGCATATCCTTGCTCTTCCAAAGCTGAAGTTTTGCTTTTCTCTCCAACTGTTTATAAAACAGGCTATGGGAGCCAACAGATATGGTAGAGACTGGCAGGAGGGAAGGAGGGAGGGGTCATAAGACACAACTATTTTTGCCTCTCCCTTTCCGAATAGCCTCTCAACTTACCTCTATTTCCAAGAAACTCTAATAGTGAGGAGCTCATTTCTCCACTTTCTCTCTCTTTTTTAAATTGAGGGTAGCATGAGGAGAGAGGTCTTTTCAATATTTTTGTTAGTGTGATGACATCTTCTAAATCAGAGCAAACATTTAATTAATGCTAGAGAAGGGGTGTTCCTCACTGAGCTTTTATTTTTATTTATATGTGTGCATGTATGTACTTATGTCAACAACTACTTAACCACCGGGAAACTTTATTCCTTTCCCCTCCATCCTCCTGCTTCCACCTTTTCTTTGGCCCTCATTGTGAAATAGCTTTCTAAATGCCTGAGTGCACATTCCTACCTGGGATGCCAGTTGAAATGCAGGCGTCTAAAAAGTAGTATCAGGTTACACTAGTACTCAGCTGCTGCCATCGAGGCCAAAGAACATGTCTCTCCTTTCCCATAGCCAAGCCCCCCTACCCCATCTCAAGGAGCCTCCTGGGAGGCACACATTTGCACCAGAATAAGTCTCGAAATATGTCCATCTGACATCTTCACAACAGTCTCTTGCCCATAAACCATCTGAGAGGATGATACTCTTCAAGATCATCCAGCTGCTGGGTCCCCTGGTCTCTTGGCAGTATTTCTGGGCATACAAGGTTTCCTCAAGTGGTGCCCTGTATGTATGTCCCATGTGCTGAAGCTGCTATACAGTGGCCTAAATACTGGACCAAAGAGTGCTTACTGTAGTCTAACTTTGATACTATAAGTATTTTTTCTTTTGAAGATTGGCACCTGAGCTAACAACTGTTGTGAATCTTTTTTTTCTTTCTGCTTTTCCCCCCAAATCTCCCTAGTACATAGTTGTATATCTTTTAGCTGTGAGTCCTTCTGGTTGTACTATGTGGGATGCCCCCTCAGCATGGCCTGATGAACAGTGCCATGTCCGTGCCCAGGATCTGAACCAGTGAAACCCTAGGCCGCTGAAGCGGAGCATGCGAACTCAATCCCTCGGCCATGGGGCCTGCCCCTGATACTACAAGTATTTGATCATTAATTTCTTCAAATAATTTGAGTGTATCTTTTGCTCTTAAAGAAGAGAACAGGCATTATCAGATGATAAGTTAGGGTCAGAAAGTTTATGTGACTTGTCTAAGGTGACATACCTGGCCATAATGGAACTAGTAGGAGCACCCAGCATTAGTAAGGGATCATGCAAAGCACAACAGATATAGAGATCAATAGACAGGTATACCCAATACAAGTCAGATGGTCCATATATGTCTATCAATATTCCAGGCACTATGCCATGGAAACAACAATTAAAGAGACAGATTTTATACTCAAGCATCTTAAAATCTGATCAAGAAGGCAGATCTACAAGAAAACAATGGAAATGCGATTCATTTTAAATATTTAATACATATTTAAATAATTTAAATAATAAATATTTAAAGTGGAGGAAAGCAACGTTCTTTGAGAGCACAGGACTCCTAAATTGGCTTGAGGGATCAAAGCCCAAAGATATAGATGTAGGTGAGAGCACAGCATGTATGGAGCATGCTGAGTGATTTGGCCCACTAAAGCATTAGGTGCAAGAGCAGGACTGATGGCACAGATCATGAAACGCTGCATGTAGTGTAGAGAAAGGAATGTAAATTTAGTGATGTAGCGCCACACAGAGACTTACTTTACACTACTTCAGTGGTACACGTGTTACAAAAAGAGAGAGAGAGAGAAAATAATTTAAATAGTATTATTTAAAATGATTTTCCCTGTTCATTTAACAAATATTTATTGATCACCTGCTATATGATGACAAACACTATTTTAGGTTCTTGAGGTTCATCAGTGAAGAAAACAAATGAAAATCTCTGCCCTCATGAAGTTTACATTCTGTTTATTACAGATTTTAAATTACTGTACATACAAACCCATGTATTACTCTACAGGGTGTCATATATAATGGGGAATATACTGTGTTGGGCAATTAACGCGTATTCGATGTTAATTTTGAGTAAAATGTGATTTTTGCCTTTTTTCCTTAAAACTTAACTAAGATTTCACTCCACTATGTTCAATCAGCAATGGGAGACTACCGAAAATTTTGAATGTGAAAATGAAATAATATTTGCATTTTGGAAAGAAGACACAAGCAGTGATGTTGTAGGGTGGGTGATGCCTGAGACCAACAGCAGAAGAACCTATTAGGCTGCCAGAGGACCCCTAGGACAAGAAGGCAATTGAAACATTTAGGAATTACGGATATGGGGGGAAGAAGAGTTTCAAATCATTGCTAGCATTCTGTCTTAGGTGACGGGATGGTAAGTACAGAGAACAAAACAAGGCAAGGCTAATAGAGGTGAGAGCACTTTCCTATCCCTTCCTTTAACAGACATTTATGGCAATGATAAAGTGCCATGCCAATGTGAGCTGTTACCACATGTTGGCTTTTGCCTTTGTACATAACTTGAAAAGACTCTTTGGTACCATTTGAAATATACGATCATGCCATAAAGCTGATTCCAAGTTTCACTGTTAAAAGGATCACACTCTGGCTACCTCTTCATTCATTACTCACAACCACAGACTGGGTTCACAAGGGCAGAGGTAGAAGCCACGGCTGAGTAACCAGAAAATCTAGAGCTGCTGTCAGCAAATCGACTCGTCAGCATTCTTTTAAGGAAATCACCTGCTGGCTTATTAAAGTTAATTGCTTGCAGGTACCAAGCTCCCGAGCCTAGAGCTATCAAAGTCGCTGGGAGAGAGGTGATTAAGACTGTGCTGGGAGCTGGGAAGGCTGGCTGAGTACCGTCTCATGTGGCGGCTTAGCTTCAAGGAGACTGCTGCTTTTCTCCCCATTCTGTCTTTCATTCTTTCTCCTTGCTCTTCCACCATCCCTTACTCCTGTCCTCTACCGCATACCAGCTGATCTAGGTAACACGTTAATGTTGCTCATCTGATATTTCACAGACATTTATTGAGAAGTGACTAGCAATCTTTAGCCTGGGGAAATACAATAATGAGTAACATAGGCTCTGCACATAAGGAACTCACAGTATAGAATAGAAGATAGACTTCCAAATCTATTTTTACAATATTGTACCATAAATTCCAAAGACAGTGTTTGTACAATATACTATGAGAAGGTAAAGAGAGAAGGTATATAGTACATATATATATATATATATATATATATATATTCACATTGTCTTGGTGAATATCTAACTTTGGGGATTGCCATAAAAGAAAATGATGGACATATCTGCTTGTATCAGTCAGGGTTCTCAAGAAGGAATCTGCTTATGTGATATTGGAGGTTGGAAAGTCTAAAATCTATAGGGCAGACTAGTTAGAAACTCAGGCAAGTGTTGATGTTGCATTTTTAAGTCTGAAATTTGTAGGGCAGGCTGGCAGGCTGCAAACTGAGGCAGGATTCCTATGTTACAGTCTTGAGGCAGAATTCCTTCTTCTCCAGGAAAGCTGATTTTTGCTCATAAGGCCTCCCACTGATGGGATGAGGCCCACCCACATTATCGAGGGCACTCTCCTTCACTGCAAGTCAATTGATTGGAAATGTTAATCATATCTACAAAAAAACACCTTCACAGCAACGTCTGGACAATTGTTTGACCAAACAACTGGGCACCATAGCCTAGCCAAGTTGATATATGAAATTGACCATCACACTGTCTACATGTGGAAACATTCGCCTACAAATTTCTGTTTTCTTTTTCACATTCCATTCACATCTATGGCCACAGAAATACCAAAGCCATATAATGAATATATTTTGGCTCAAACATAATGAATCAAATGATAACCGTACCAAGGAACTCAATCATAAAAGTATAGTTTGATTAATCATGAACATATTTTCTTAAACATGTTAAACATAAACATTAAATATAAATCTCTTGGAATGTAACTAGGTCTTTCTTCTCTACCTCCATGTAGAAGACAGCTAAGCCAAAAATGATACTCTCTTTTGATGTAACAAGCTTTTGGGATGGAGGTTAAGAGAGAGGATGATGAGTAGAAGATAAAAGCTATTCTTGTTCTGAATGACCTAAGTTGGGAGAGGCACTGCAAATATATAAAAGTTTTATCTCCTGGATATATTGAGATTATTTCCTTAGATAGCACCTTAAAACCAAACTCCACTCCTCTGGTTTTGGCTAGGATGAGGACAACAAATACCAATGCAGTACTGTGCTCAGACCCAAGGTAAAGGGGCCTCTGTCCTGGGCCCCACGTTAGAAGGCCCTACATATCACAAACACCCAAACATAAACCCTCTCTCACTTAGTATCTGGACTTCACAACTAGCTCAGTGCAACCTGTAACATCCACTCTCATGATTAACGTGATTCAGGCTCCAGGAAAATGTTCTCCACATCACTTCCTACATCACAAAGGCAAAAGACAACAGAGCTCAGATGCCAGGAAAGTGTTCAGGTTGAGATGCTGTGGACATCAATGGAGATGAACATTTTGCTTTGGAAAATGGGAGCAGAGGGAGGGAGATTTGAGCTGTGTAACAGAAATGATAAATAAATTCATTTGTCAGATTGTTCCTTTTGCGATAAATGCACTAAATTCTTGGATAACCAAGAATCATTTTCCTAGTAGACCTGAGCATTAATTTTCTTGCTTCTGTTCATGTTTCATTGGTGAATTTGAAAATACACACAAATTATCATAGTATTTTCACATGGTGATGGAGGTATATATTGCTTTACTAAACAATGCATATTAGTCTTAAATTTCTATATATGTAGGACTAGAGAAAAGATGCATGGAGCGTGCTATCAATTCTTTATATTGGCAAGCAGTTGACAAGCAATGTTAAATGAGATGTAAAATGAGAACATAACTTCAATAAAATATTGCAAAATTAAAATTTGATATTTATTATATATATGTTACTTTTTAACTTTAATAGATAGTTTTGAATATTTAAGAAGAAAGAATTTTGAAACAAATAAAAACAATTTTGTTTTTATATTAATTTTTTACTTCGTTTTTGTGGCCTTTAGCTAACATCTGTTGCCAATCTTCCTCTTTTTTGGCTTGAGGAAGATTGCCACTGAGCTAAGATCTGTGCCAATCTTCCTCTATTTTATGTGGGATGCCACCACAGAGTGGCTTGACAAGTGGTGCTAGGTCCCGGATCCGAACCTGTGACCCCAGGGCTGCCAAAGCGGAGTACGCAAACTTAACCACTACGCCACCAGCATGGCCCTTATATTAATTTAATTTTGATAAAATATATTTGCATTTTCTGTCATTTAAATGAAATTCATTTTATTTTAAATCTTTTGGATCATCATCAACAGTACAAAAATTAACTGAAAATCTTGATTATAACAACATAATAATTTGATAAAATAAAGGCAAAACATGAGTTTATGGAATATATATGAGTTTATGAATTGTACCTATTTTATTACTTATATAATCATTGCCAGGTCATCAACAGACACCCAGATATGCACACTGAGTATTACATTTAATGTCTGATATTTTGCCAGCTTTCAGTCATTGAAAAATCATTGCTTTACATATACTGTTGATTTATCATTAACAAATTATATTTTTTAAGGTAGCACTGTGATAGAACATATTTTATTGATGTTTCTTAGTTTTATTTATAACTTTTAAACAGTTAGACATGTGGTATGTGGGCCTCCATTTGTACTCTTGCCTCGGGTCGTGCAAATGTAGGAGTGCGCTCACCACTAAACAGTTGAGCCAGCGTGTGGAAGAAGCCGTCAAAATCCTCAAGGAGACACAACTATTCCAAGAGATGAATGGCTATCTTTCACCCTTGAGCCAGGAGTGGGAGCACGGGAGGTGGAATAAGCAGGGCCGTTTCTATCTCTACCTTTACCTCCTTGCACCCTGTAAACAGATTTTATTTCTTTCTTAAGAGCTGGATGTCTACAGAATGTTAATTCGGGAAAATTGTGTAGGTGGGCCTGGAAGAATTGGAATAGGCTGTAAGTAAATTATTGAAATTAGGCCTCAGAAATCATTCTACAAAAGGGGACGTTTGAGCTGGATCTGGAAAGATGAATAGAACTCCTCCAGGTGGATAAATTGTGTGTGGGAAGAGGTGCACTAGGAAAAGGCATATAAAGCAGGGTGCATTTAGAATATTTCAAAATGTTCATATGACTAAAACTCTTGGTGGGAGGGAGGAAATGGAAAGAGGAGGGCTGAAAAACTAGAACAGAAAGGACATTATACATCTTCCTAAGAGCTTGGACTTTCTCATTTATATAAATCGTTAAAGGAGTTTCAAGCAGGCAAGTGACATGATTGGTTTTGCCTTTTAAAAATATCACTTCAGAACCTTGGTTTTCAAATTTTAGCATGCATGATAATCACTTGGAAGGTCTTGGTGGAACACAGATGGCTGGGCCCCACCCCCACAGTTTCTGACTCAGTAGGACTGGGGTGGAGCCCAAGGATTTGCATTTCCAACAAATTCCTGAGTGATGCCATGCTGCTGATATGGGAACCCTACTCTAAGAAACACTGCTCAACAAAAGGAGGATGGGTGGTGAATAGTTCAGGGAGATGAAACCACAGAGAGTAGACAAGATAGAGGATTATTACAATAGATAAGGCAACAATAATGAGAACTTTATTACCGAAGCAGTGATGAAGGATCTAAATAGAAAAGTTTTAGGAAATAGTAACTTGACTTGGTGACTAACTGAATTTGGAGGGTGAAGGTAAGGAAGACACAGGTGTTAAGGATGACTGTATATCAGGCTTTTTGGTCTTTGGATGTATGAAGAGGCCCAGGTTTGTAATCTAAAGAGGGGAAAAGAAAGAGAGAGAATGGATTTCATTTTAATTCCAGGTCGTTGGTATAAAGGTGCAATTTAATTGAAGATCATATAACAACTCTGGGTCACCAACTTGGGGTATGCTAAACCAAAGGAGAGGGAAGGATCATTTGTCTACAGAATACGCTAGCTCCTTTAGCAAAGGTTTGGGGCAAATATTGTTAATGCCTTAGCATTTTATTCATCTATTATGGTCAACATACCTTCACCATTATATCATTTCAAGTGTAGCTAAGGATTGATCTCCTTTTTGGAGACTGCCTTAAGCCTAAGACTTAATTTTTCTCTTATGACATAAAACTGTCAAAATGGCATTTTTGCTTTACAATGCTGCTATTACGTGATTTTTCTTTTTAAATAGTGTGTCTTTATACTTTTAAATATTATTTTAGGTTTAGTCAAATTTACTGTTACTTTTTCACAAAGAGAAGGAGACAGGCTCACTTTTTAATATTCGAATGGACCAGGGCAAAAGTATAAACGGAGGCTGCCCCTTCCATTTGTCTAAATATGTAAATGTTATAAACCAGGCTAAAAATCTCTTAAATAAAATGTGTTCTATTCCTTTACCTTCACACACACACACACACACACACACACACGCACACATGTACACATACAGATCCATATAACAACAAATTTTTAAAACATGTGTAAGGCTACACCTTCTATTATTTAAACTTGGCAATACATCAAGATGACTAAATTTGCTTATCATTGTTCATCTCTCTGGGATTGTGATTGATGGGCCTGTGGTGATTGGGTGAGTCATAAATGTAGACAGACATAATTCATACATGTTATACATTAATTTCATAACACTTTTATGTCATTTCAGTACAATTACTAATTACAATAATTTTTTACATAATTTATGTTCTATGGCAGTAATGATTTAAAAGATTGAAATATAAAATATAATTGTACTCAAAGGTGCAAAATTCAAACTTTATATCAATAAGGTATACTCAAAAAAATGTAAAATTAAAAAGTTACTTTTAGTTTTCTAAAGTTTTTTCTTCCAACATAACTTAAAAAAGAAGAAATTGTAATTAATGCATATTGACACTCAAAATCAAAATTACTTAAATAAAACTGAAATATTGAAAGCTTATCTAAATCACTAAATATTTTTATATTTTATATTGTTTAATAGCCATTGAATTGCTAATGTAAAGATTTGCTCTCACAGTTCATGAATGATATGGCTAGATCTACATATGTATATGTAGTAATCTGAATTAATATTGTAAAATATTGCTCAGTCATCACGTGGAACTTTTGTCACTACTGTAAGGACCTCTGAAACAAAGAGCGAGAAAAGAAGAGAGAAAAGGAAATGGATACTCTGTACACCTGGGAAACAATACCAAATGCAAGAAAATATTGCATTTCTCTGAAAGGGTGATTTGACAAGATCATTCATCTATCTTTTTCTTCCCTAAGCACTTCTATTGTTCTTATTCTCTCCACACTAGGACACAGTGGGTTCAACTCAGACAGAAGCAAAACATACTTCATGTCATTTAGGAACACTCCCCGACACCGACCCCCTCCACCCTGGCCCCGGCCCCATCACTTTTTTTTAAGACATTAAGGAGGTAGGCAACACATATTTGGAAACTTTGTGGCCTCAATGTTTTTACTTAGGGACGTTTAAGCACACAGGAGGGCTGTTCCATAGAGCAGGGGTTGAAGGGCAGAGCGTACTGGAAGAGCTTTAAAGGTCAAGTAGTAATACTGGTACTTTAAAAGAGAAAAATACTAAATTATAGCTTTCTTTTTCTCAGCACCCTGCATTTGACTCTCTTCCTCTCCACAAAGTTTGATGTCTTAGAAATAGCTGTTGTTTGGTGGAACAGGTGTTCTCAGTAGGCATTCAAATTAGAGAAATCAAATAAAGGATAAATTCCTTACATAATCAAATTGTGTGTAAAGTATACAATTAAAGAAAGGCCCCAAGGAGGCTGGAGCTGAGAGTAGGGGAGGGAGTTACAGATGTTGGCCTGGAAGCGGAGAGAGTAGGAACGAGGAGACCCTAACTGGGTATCTAGAAGGGCCTGTGAGAAGGGAAAGGAGAGAAAGGGAAAGGACTATGGGAGGTAGATGGAGATGGGGAAGGAAGGAGGAGGAAGCTAATAGGAGAAAGGTAAATGGAGAGGGGTGTGGGAGAAAAGGCAATTAGGAATTTATGATGTATGTTTCCGAAATAGCAAGGGATTCAATATCACAGAAAGGAATGAGTGAAGGAGAGAGTAGTAGTAGTTAAGAACAGAGAGCTATCAGAGGACCAGAGGGAAGAGGTCCTTCTAAGTGTGGTGAGTACCCTGAATGATATGGGATGCCGCTGGAAGGTTTTGTTGAGATGAGTGACTTGCATGTTAAATGATGATTCAGGCACTGTTTGGAGGATATATAGGTCGACAGGGATGGAATCAGGAAGACTCTGGATTGCCATAAGTCTGGAGTCCAAACGTAAGAGTGAGGGTGAGATTCTGTGGTGGACCTGGAAGATTCCAGCACAGTCTTTTGGTGGTGTACAATAACAATGTTGCCAGGATATAATCTATCAGTTGAGGACTGACGACCCATTGCTGTAAATTGAGCCTCCAGCTCAGGGTGATATTTTCATTAATTTCTTTAATTAAGATCTTTATTACTCACAATGAGGACAAAAACCAAACAACAAAAAGTCCTTCCAGGGGCCACCCTTGAAAACCCTTAAAGTACCAATCTGCTTAACATTGTCAAATGAGAGATTCTCTGGTTTGAGTTACTTTTGGAACAAAAACCCAAAAGGAGACAAGCTACTGGTGATTAAGAATAAAGATGGGAGGTGAGGCAGTTGCAAGAACCAAGGTGAAGGTTGTGCTGGTTATATTGATAGAGAGTGAGCTAATGTAAAAAGGCAATGGAACTTATTTCTGTCTTACAAGGAGAGAAGATAAGATGTGGAGAGCCAAGGTGGAGCAGAGGCTCCCAGATCATAACACCCTGCTTGCTTTGTGGTTCTCAGGCCTACTGTGTAGAGCTAAAGCTCTGTGATCTTGAGGGTTTTGGAAGGAGGTTGGAGAAGTCCCTCGGGAATATGGAGGTCTCCTTAGTAAAGGTATTAACATACTCATAAAAGTTTACCCAGAGTTTCCTATCTGAGCACCCAACTTTTCCCAGTGCCCCCCAGGAGACTACCTGGAGAGTGGTTCCTGGATGTTAAAAGAAAATGAAGAAACAGGAAACAAGTCTATGGATAGTTTTGTGCTCTCCACAGTTGTTATTATCATATAAACACATTCTAAAGGTATGTGCTCATCTGTGGTGCAGTCTAGCATAGGAAGCTAAATGTGAGATGCTTTTCTACTCGTATCAGAGGAAATGTAAAATAAAGTCATTCAGCATGAAAATGAGAAAATGTGCTGCTCAATTTTAAGCAAGGTTTTCATTATGTTCCTAGGGAGCTCCAAAGGAAAGAGACACGCAGTGGTATGTCATAACACTGTAGGCCAAGGAGAGTTGACATAGTATTCAAATGTCTTTTGCCATGGTGTGTTGGATGTGTGTGTGTGTGT
The DNA here is from genome assembly GCF_037783145.1 of Equus przewalskii. NCBI lineage: Eukaryota > Metazoa > Chordata > Mammalia > Perissodactyla > Equidae > Equus > Equus przewalskii. The sequence continues at coordinate 55,471,456 of NC_091831.1, read as the reverse complement.
GTGTGTGTGTGTGTGTGAAAAAGAGAGAGAGAGAGAGAGATTCATTTTGATTGTCTGATTTGACATATATTAACTTCTCCACATTTTGATATCTGGAAAAAGATTGTGGGTAACTTTCATATAAAGTTAGACATTTCTTAAATCTCTGTTTTCTATTTGTATCAGAGGAAATGTAAACTAAAGTCAATGAGCATGAAAATGTGCTACTTTCTTGAACGATATTGAAATATTAGAGCCAAGGGCAGCTCTTTGGGACAATAAATTCTTATTCAATATTCAGGTCAGATGTTTACCTCTCATTTAATTCCTTCCTCTTTTCTCATTAGGAATTAGAAAATTCTGTGCTCTAAACCTCCTAGGGGGCATCACTGACATAATTTTAAAGTTGACATGTTTTTGGACATTCCCTTCATTCATTGTGAATCTCAGTTTGTATGTATCACATCTTTGCTATTTAGCATTTGAGCATCTTCAGAGAACTCCTCACGATCCTTCCCTTTCTAATATTTGTGGCTAATTCGTATTAAGTTAGAGAATATAAACAACTACATTGACTTTATTTGAGCTCTACCAGTGTTGGACCCCAACAAGAGGGCATTAAGGAAACTTATTTGTGGTGTGAGTGAGGTTCTGGCCTAGTGAACACGGCTAAGGCCAGAAAAGATAATTGGGTTTGGAGTTGGGGGAGAGGCAGTTGGGAAGACTAGAAACCATCAGCCAAATATTCTCCTAAAGAGTAAAAACATGAGAAAAAGTTAAGAACTATAGAAAGTAGGGTAGACTGAATAATCCTACATTATGTTGAACAGGGAAAGTAACATAAAGAAACAGAAGGAAGATGAAAGAGTATTGAGTAACAAAAGATGTGAATGAGGGACACTTAGGAAGATACATTATTAAAAGGGTCAAGGGCTTAAAACTATACATTTGTTTTTTTGTTGTTGAGGAAGATTCACTCTGAGCTAATATTCATGCCAGTCGTCCTCGATTTTGTAAGTGGGTCACCTCCACAGCATGACTGATGAGTGGTGTAGGTCCATGCCTGGGACCAAGGAAGCTGGGCTGCCAAAGTGGAGCATGCCAAACGTAACCACTAGGCCATGGGGCTGGCCCCAACATTTCTTGAATTTCATGGCATATAGCTGGTTTATTTATATTGTTTCAAACCTTTTTGAGGTTTCTGAAGATAAAGGTTAGGGTGTGCTTGTGATCTTTATCTTGCTAAAATTTCCCGAAGAGACTAATTGTGTATTCCAAGTCCCATATTACTTGATTGTACAGAGAATGTATAGTTCTAACAAATACATCACTTTGAAGTTTGTGTCAGTTGATAGAAAAGATTCTATTTTCATCTATTACAATGTCTTTGACAGTGGGTTTAAATATTACCTACTTCAGGTGACTCACTCTGAATCTAAAAGAAAAAATGCATTACAATATGAACTGCTAGTACTTTTCCTTAAAGGTTCTATGACAAAGTGCAATAAGATTAATAGTATGTTTAGAAGATATTCTATAGGAAATGGTAAATGTATAAAGAAATGGTACTACTTGCAACATACCTGATGCAAAGAGAATTCCCAAACTATAATCAGTGCAATAAATTCATAACAAAGTTTTAAGATTTTTGGGGGCTGGCCCGGTGGCGCAGCGGTTAAGTTCGCACATTCCGGGTCTCGGCGGCCTGGGGTTCGCCGGTTAAAATCCCGGGTGTGGACATGGTACTGCTTGGCACACCATGCTGTGGTAGCCGTCCCACATATAAAGTAGAGGAAGATGGGCACAGATGTTAGCTCAGGGCCAGTCTTCCTTAGCAAAAAAGAGGAGGACTGGCAGTAGTTAGCTCAGGGCTAATCTTCCTCAAAAAAAAAAAAAGTTTTAAAATTTGTTTCAACCTTGAATTACAAATAACTCAAAAAGTTATTTAGTTCTTACCTCAAATTGCATTTGATTATATTTTGAAATATATTTCAAATGTGTATTTTGAGTTGTATATTCAAAACACGTATTTTGAATATGTTAAAATATATATTGAATTATCACAGAGATAATTTCAGAAAGAAGTTATTAAAGAATTTGACATTTCATTATGAATGCTTTAGGAACTACATGTAAGTGTTTTTTAAAAACTCAGTTTATATTATTGTTGAAGATTTCTTTACGCAGAATTTATTATATTCTAAACAGTCGAGGCCATTCCATTGTTCTGACAGGAGGGCAGGCTATTAGTGATGGGTAAAAGTTGAGAAACCAAACCTTTTATCAGTTAGAAAAGTACTTTCTCAAAAAAAATGAAGCCAAACTTTTGGGGTAAACCAGTCTCTTGACTCTTTGTTTTCTCATTCGCAATTGTAAATAGTTTAAATCAGTACAACCAGGTAATTGCCCTTCTAGAAGAGTAACAAAACCTTGAAGAAGTGATTCTGTGCTGCCCTTGAGAAGGTGTGCAGAGAAAGAAGGGGAATGCGGAGACACCCTCTTCCAGATTGGATCTGCCGGTGACTGCTATTGACCTAAACAAATCTTTTAATGTTTCTGGGATCTCAATTCTCCCATCTCTTCATGAGAGTATTTAATCAGATGGTTTCTAAGAAACTTTCTAATTCCAAGATCCTATGTTGCTATGATTGACCTCAATCTCAGAGGATGGACATATGGACTTTATTTTTAGAACTGCTCTATTGCGGGAGAGAGCAGCATATTGTGTTATTGGCTTCCTTCTTAACTTCTAATATTTGGCATTTCAGACATCCTCATTGTATTTTTCTCATTAGAATGGTGAAATTTTACATGTCAGGGTTCTGATTGTCTTATTAAAGAAAACTTTGGTAACGTGCCTAATGAGCCATGGTTGTTGATACATTTTCAAACTTCTTAATACATAGTGAATAAGGAAGCCATATTCTACCAGCCCAGGAAGCCTTAAAGAGTAGGCATTGAGATGACTATATATTACCCATATATAAGAACATATATACTAATTGATCTAATTTCACTTCTTGTTTGTAATAACCAACAATTTTGGTATAATTCACACTTTTGTAGGCAATATAAATGAGCAGAGAAGTAGTGAGGAGAAAGGAAATATTTGTTTATTCAAAAATTAATTTTTTCTCTCTAAATTTTGATTTTGAACCTGAATGGAAAAAATTAAACCTTCGCCACTTGGGGATTCTTGCAACTTTTCCCCAGAGTTCCAACTAATTTCTGGGAGTTTCCATAGTGCCAAGGGGTGAGAACCCCTGATCTCCCATTTTGTCTGTTGTTTGCTGAGACTCATTATCTTGTGTAGTTCTTAGCCCATGCAAGGTACTACTGAATCAACACTTGTTCCTGTCCTCAGCCTCAGAGATCTATATCAGTTATGTCAAGACCCCTTTTGGCAGATAGAATCATGTTCCTGTGCCATATTGAGGCACAGGAAATTCTGTGGATTGTTGTAAGTCCATCTGAGGAGGCACAGAGCCCAGGCGTGCTACCCCAAGATCTTGTCATTCCCCTGCATTCTTCTCAAATCTGTATAAGGTCTCTGCAACTGTTGTCTATCCATTTGGGTTTGACCTGGAGGAAATGGGGCCTGGGAGAGTACATATTCCAGATCCTGCTTGATCTCCATGGGTCTAGACTTTTTGACACAAAAGCCACTACTTTCTACTGTATATCACTGCCCTAAGGTGATAAATATGAAATCAAAGCTAACTGGAGTTGGGGAAGAAAGAAAATATCAGAGGTGGAAAAGGGAAAAGAGAAAACAAAACACATTGATTCATATTTCCAAAGTATTATCCCACCAAACAGTGGGAAACTGTCTATATGAATGGAATTCCTTTTCACGGGAGGGGTAAATGCCCTGATTAGGTAAGAAGAGGCTGGCACTAGTTAGGGGAGCTCTAAGAGACATTTCTTCATTGCTTGGGTGGTTAGACACAAGAAACTTGTAGATGCTTCTGGTTGGAAATTCAGTGCTAGTCAGTAAAAATATTATCAAAGAGCTTTATCTTTCCTGGAATTTCCTGACAACTCTCTGGCCTCTTGTTATGAGCTGAATTGTGTGCCCTCCCAAATTTGTATGCTGAAGCTCCAATCCCCAGTACCTCAGAATGTGACTATGTGTGGATATAAGACCTGTCAAAAGGTGATCACGTTAAAATGAGGCTGTTAGAGTGTGCTCAAATCTGATGACTGGATGTGCCTTTATAAGAAGAGGAAATTTGCACACACAGGGACACCAAGAATGTGCACCCCCAGAGAACGGGTCATATGAGGACAGAGAAAGAAGGCAGCCACCTGCAAGCCAAGGAGAGAGGCCTCAGAGGAAACCAAACTTGCTGAGACCTTGATCTTGAAGTTTTAGCTCCCAGAACTGAGAAAGTAAATTTCTGTGATTTAAGACACTCAGTCTGTAATATTTTGTTATGCAGCCCTAGCAACCTAAGACACCTCTGTACAATGGTCACATCAGTATATTGTTTTGGTTTTAGGCCTTGCACTGCATGGCCCCCAGAACAAGGTCTTGCCAGAGTTAACGTTCAATACTACTGTTGAGTATGTTTTCCAGTTAGAGGCAATATCATTTCCAATATACACTTGGGACTTATTGTTTCTGTAAAACTTATTTCTACCTTTTATAGTTCTTCAGGAAACAGAATTCTCCCAAGACCCTAGGTTGTGTGATTTGACATTATAACAAATTGAAAATTAATTGAAATTCCTTACCAGTTAACACTGAATAAACGGAACATCTTGCCCTAAGTAAATCTAAAATGATAATATTTTGAGAAGGTTTAACTGCATTTCAGTCCTGCTTGCTATAGATTTTTTCTAAGGAGGTACAATTTGAAGACTTGGAAAGTGTTGTCTGTTGTGATCGTCTACATCCACGGTAGTTTCCTAGTTAGTTAACACTAACAGATGCGTGGAAATATTTTTGAACTAGGTAGCTCACTCTTATGACTTCTTTATCATCCATGTACTTTCCCTCCAAATGATTGCTACTTAGAGTTAGTTTCTTTCCTATTAAAGGAAATGTTTCTATTATAGTCTCTAATCCAAGGGTATAATCTTAAGGATACTTGGCATTCTCCATGGGTTGGCATCAATAGAGAAGAAATTGATGAATTCCTACAACTAAGATTAACAACCACAGAATAAGTCAGCAAAGCTTTATTTAATATCTACCCTGCTAGATACTACATGTGATATACAGAATGAAAGAGAGAGCCCTGGCCTCACCGAGTTTAGGATCTAGTTGGGAAGAGAAGATATAAAACATTAAAATGTGATTATTTTGTAAAACTATAAAAATGGTCATACTCAAAATGCTTTGTGCCCATCCTTGTTTAAGCGTTCATTTTGCATGTAAAGTAGATAAAGACTTTCTATACTTTGTATATACTTCGTATATGAGGTAGATATGGACTTAATAAATGTGAATCCAGCCTTATTAAACATTAGTAATATGAGTAAATAGTGAGTTGGTCTAACCGAAGTTTGTTTAATTGATGTGAACAATGCTTCCATAATGTTCTTATCTTGGGACTTTAAAATGAAGAAGAGATTTTTAAAGAATAGCTTGTTCTTTATGAGATGAACATCATTAAATGCTCAAATTGGACACTCTATTTATTCTCATTTATTTTAAACATTCTCTTCTCTATTTTTAGAATTAATATCTTCTTTTATCATCTTCCTACGTGTCTTTTGTTTTCTCTACTAATTCTGTCAACTGTGTACTTTCTAGTTTTTTGCAATATCTCTTTCCTTTTAGTGTTTTTATTTCTCAAGCCTTGGTTCTCCCTGCTGCAAATTTTACGCTCACTTCTTCTGAACCCGTCTCTCTACTGAGGCTTCAAATGTTTTCTTTTTGTATGAACATATACAGACAAGCAGAACTTTTTCTTCTATTTAGTGAGCTTTGGTGAGCTCTCACTTTTCATATGAACTCTGCATGATGGGAAGGACTATTTATTTACATACTACTCATAATTCTTTATTGTTTTTTAGGAAAAGGCTTTATCTTTCCACCAGTGCTATCAGGAAAACAATTCTCCTAAGAGGCAGGCTGATTTTTCCCTTCCCATTTTCATTAAAAGTCAGATTCTTGACCATTCACACATAACTAATAAAGGCAGCAGTATTTTCCTTTTGTAATCCACTGCTTCTCAGTGTGTTTATGTACACAGACAGCAATATGCCCAGAAAGGAAAGAAATCTCTGTCTTTGAAGACAGAAAATCTTCATTCAGAAGCCGGGCCAAACATGTCTCTTATGGGACTTGCATAGGGAAAGAAGTGGGATTACGCAATCAAAGAAGAAAACGTAAGCTATCTTCTGAGGACAGTGAATTGCTTGAAAGCAGGGAGTTTTAGAGACAGTTTCAGTATTTGCTGAAGGGAGAAAAAGAAGAGGTGATGGAAGAAGGCTGGAGGGGGAGAGAGAGTAAAAGAGAGAAAGCAAGAAAGGACAACCAGTTTAGAACCTGAATAAAGATTGAACCTGAATAGTCTCTCCTTTGTAGAAAATGCGGAGCCTGGAAATGTTCTTGTTTTTATTGCACGCTGATGATATGCAGAATATGATTTTAGCACTGAAGAGGTTTATCACAATAATTTAAGATGTCACAACATGAACTGGGATCATGCGCTGACAACATAATAGAGGGAGAACAATACACCAATCGAATAAAGATTAAACTGAGAAGGTGTATTTTGTATAAAAGGAAGTCAAAGACAATCCTGTGGCTTGAAACTATTTGTGTTCAGGAGGATTGTACTGCTTATGGTTTGAAGGGATGCCCATTTAACAGAGAGGAATGAGAGTTTTGTTTCAAACAGGTGGTGGAAAGACCTAGTTGGCCTAAAAATGAAGAGATGAAGGTTAGGACAAAAATCAACGTAGCCGTGGATACTATTTAGTACTACCAATATCCTTGAAAAGAGCAAACAACACGATGAAAAATAAAAATACAAATAGAGCAAGAGAAGATAAAATAATGTTTTAAAGGAAGGGGAATTCTTCCAAATAAGATGAAGTAAAAATAAATCTACAATTATATTTGGAGATTTAAACACTTCACTCTCAATAGTTGATAGAACATGTACACCGAAGATCAGCAAGGATATAAATGACCTGATTGACACTATTATCCAACTTACTCCAACTAACTTTTATAGAATGGTCCATTCCAAATCTGCAGAATACAAATTATTTTCAAGTGCACACTGACTATTTACTGAGATATGTCATATTTGAGGCCATAAAACAAGTCTCAATAAATCTAAAAGCATTTGTGTCATATAGAATATATTTTCTGAACAGAATGGAATTAGACTATAAATCAATAACAGAAAATTCTTTAGAAAGTCTCTAAATATTTGGAAACTAAACAGCACACTTTTAAACAACTTATGAGTCAAAGAATAAATATGAGTGTACAAATCTATGAAATAGAAAACAGAAAAACAATAGAGAAAATCAACAAAATCAGGAGCTGATTCTTTGAGAAATAAATAAGATTGATAAACTTTTAGGCAGACGTCAGGAGAGAGAGAGAAAAGAGAGAGAGAGAGAGAGAGATGACAGACTTATCAGAACAGAGAGAGGGAATGAGAGAGGAAGAAAGAGAATTCAAATTACCAGTATCAGAAGTGAGGGACAGTACTACAGATTCTAAAGATAAGAAGAGGATAATAAGGTAATATTATCGGGAGCACTTTGTCAATGAATTTGACAATGGAGAATAAATGGATAAATTCCTTGAAAGACACAAACTATTAAAGCTCATTCAAGAAGAAATAGATAATTGAATAGTCATTTCTATTAAAGAAATTGAATTTGTAGTTAAAAACCTTCCCACAAAGAAAACACCAGGCCCTGATGGTTTTACTGGAGAATTCTACCAAACATATAAGAAAGAAATGCTACCAATACTATACAAAATCTTCCAGAAAGTTGAAGCAGAGGAAATACTTTCCAACTCATTGGCTAAGGCCAGTATTATCCTTATAGTAAAACCAAAGACATTAAAAAAGGAAATATATGGACTGATATCTCTTATGAACATAAATGTGAACATTCTTTTTTAAAAATATAGGCAAATCTAATCCAATAATGTCTAAGAAGGCTAATACATCATAAAAAAATGGAATTTATTCCAAGAATACAAGTGTGGTCAACATAAAAATATCCAATGTATGTGCATCATATTAGCAAACTAAAAAAGGAAAAATGATATGATCATGCCAATGGGTAAAAATATGACCAAATTCAATATCCATCCTTGATAAAAACCATCAGAAAACTAGGAATAGAAGGAAACTTCTTCAACTTGATAAGAAGCATCTATGAAAAACCTACAGCACATCTCTTTAATGCTGAAAGACTGGATGCTTTCCCTTTAAGATCAAAAACAAGGCAAGGATGTCTACTCTTATCACTTCTGTTCAACATTATAGCAGAGGTTCTAGCCAGTGCAATAAGGCAAGAAAAAGAAGTACAAGACACTGAAATTGGAAAGAAAGAAGTAAAACTTTTTAGGTGACATAATTATATATGTAGAAAATATGATGGACTCTATTAGTACTGTACACTACAACTAAAGACTGAGTTTTGCAAGGTTTCTGGATACAAGACCAATATGCAAAAGTCGATTGTTTTTATCTATACTATCAAGGGAAATTAGAACAGAATTAAAACAATAAACCATTCACAATAATATTATAAATATGACATATAATATTCAATTGTTTTTTTAATAAATAAAAAATTAACAAGGCCTGTACACAGAAAACTATATAACATTGCCAAGAGAAATTGAAGAAGATATAAACAAATGGAGATATTCATTGGTTAGAAGACTTAATAGGGTTAAAATATTTGTTCTCCCAAGACCCATCTATAGATTTAATGCAATTCCAACCAAAATCCCAGCAGGCATTTTTGTAGAAATTGAAAAACTCTTTCTCAAGTTGTGTGGAAATGTAAAAGACCTGTACTAGTCAAAACAACTTTGAAAAGGAAGAACAAAATTGGAGGATTAACATTACCTGATTTCAAGATTGATTATAAAACTGCAGTAATTAAGACAGTGTAGTATTAAAGAAAAGTTAGAAAAATGGATTAACAGAAGAGAATAGAGTACAGAAATGGATCTACATGCATGTGGACAACTGATTTCAACAAAATTACAAGGGCAATTCAGTGGAAAAAGGGTAAACATTTCAAAAAATGGTGCTGGAACAGTTGGTTATCTATATATAAAAAAATGAACTTCGTGTAGCAAATTGTACACTTCAAATATGGGCAGTTTATTCTATGCCAATTATACCTCAATAAAACTGTTAAGAAATAAGAGGAAAGTATGAGAAAGAAAGGAAAAGAAAAGTAACTAAATGAAGAATGCCATTAATTAACTACGTCATGTGCTATGTAAGAACATTGTATTACTTTCCCTAAGCCTGAGGTATACATGGCTTCTGCTCTAGAATGAAATGATGTACTCCAGATTACAGGTACAGAATTAGGTAAATAAGTTTCCTAAATTCTAATGTTCATTTTGCAAGATGCAAAAGCACAAGGTGTACTTTGCAAATAAACAACTTACATTAAGGCATATCTTTTCACTGTTAAAATCAATTTAGAATCACACATTTAAAATAAAACAAAGCTACACCTTTCCCCCTGCAACACAAATATTAACAACTAAACTATGTGAATTCATACTCCCGTCTTTACCATTTGAACATTCAATCTGAGGTAGAATTTTCATCTTGAAAGTAAAGTAATGTATTCTAGGATTTTTCATTTGTAGTGTTTTTTTTTTTTAATTGTAACTCTTCAATTTGGCTTTGCAGGTCATTTCATAGAAGGTTTAGTTCAAAATTGCCAGCCTTCTGAAAGTTATCTAAGACACATTGCTCATCGTTTCCAAGCCTGAAGTTGCCCAGTCTCATGCTTGTTATTCTTGAATGTTTTCCACCTTGCTTCCGACATGATTACCTTCAGGCCAATGTGATAACCTAGCTGACTGGATCTTCGCTCACGGCTGTTTCTCTAGCACTGCTGCAGGAAATAGTTTCCATGGTAGACCACTAAGATACGGGTCTTAGTTTAACAAGGATTTGGAATAGAAGTATCCTGGAATATTCTTGCATGCTGACACCAAATTTAAGCCTATAATCTTGATTTGATTCCCACTGTCTTGTTCAAAGTGGTTTAGAAGAGTGGCTGGTGTTTTCAAATGAATTTTGGAATGTGTTTTTGGGGGTGTTTTTTTGAGGAGTATTGGCCCTGAGCTAACATGTTGCCAATCCTCCTCTTTTGCTTGAGGAAGATTGTTGCTGAGCTAATATGTTTGCCAACCATCATCTATTTTATTGGGATGCTGCCACAGCCTGGCTTGACCAGCAGCGCTATGTGGGCCCCTGGGATCTGAGCCTGTGAACCCTGGGCTGCCAAAGTGGAGCATGCAAACTTAACCACTACTCCACCTGGCCGGCCCCTGGATTGTGTCTTTATCATGACCCTGTTAGATTTCCCTTTAGGCCACAGCAGAGGAACATCTATTTGATTACAACCTGAGATTCTTATTTATTGAGTAAAGAGCCATCTACCAAAGGTTTAACCCCTCTGGTATCATCTGTATATATTTTTGCATCATAGTATATTCTCCAGTAGTATTTTTTATTCTTTCTTTGATTTTTGAAGCTTGAGAGGAATATTTTGAATCAGTCCAATTTTCTCTGGCTTTAAATCCTTTCTGATACACTTTTCTTTCTGGCTTGATTAATTCCTACTCTTTTTTACATCTCCCACTTCTATGGAGAGGCCCTGTGGTACGGTGTTAAGGACAGAGTCTCTGGAGTCGGACTGCTAGAGCTCAAATCATTGCTCTGCCAGCTACGAACTGTGTAATTCTCAGCAAGTTATCCAACCTCTTTTTGCCTCAGTTCTTTTACCTGCAAAATGGGGATCATAAAAGTACCTGCCTCAAAGGTTGTTGGAGGAAGAACTAAGTGAATATGTGAAGCCCTTTTGCCGGGGTCTGGTTCATAGCAAGCAAGAATAAATGTTGGGGAAGAATGAATCTGTTTTATTTATGAAAAACCAATCTCGGAACTACCCACGTGAGGTATAGATGGGCCAGAATGTATTGTGTATGTGATCGTATGTGTGTGTATATATACATGTGTGTGGATATATATGTGTACATGTATGTGCAGTCGTGCATCACTTAATGATGGGGATGCATTATCAGAAATGTGTCATTAGGTGATTTCATCATTGTTCAAACATTACAGAGTGTACTTACACAACCCTAGATGGTATAGTCTACCGCAGACCCAGGCTACATAGTAATAATCTTATGGGACCACTGTTGTTTGGTCTGTCATTGACTGAAATGTCATTATGCAACACGTGACTGTAGATATAGATATAGATATAGATAGAGATATAGACATAGAGAGAGGGGCACGTGCAGACAAACACATAAGTGAAGTATTCTTCTTCTACTCAAACCTGTCCAGGTAATTTTTATTTGATTTCAAAACAAGTGGAATTCTTAAAATGATCCAACAGAATAATAATACTTTTATTAGTTTCCTCATATCTTGATATTCTGGGATATTAGTACATTGCTTGAAGAATAAATTTTGATAAGTTTCTTTGATGTTTTTCTTTATCTCTTGTGCCTTTTCTTTTTAGCTAATGAAATCATGAATTTAATGCGAGGCCCTATCTCTAAGTTTCTGTCGCTGATGTTTTATCTCTCAGTAATATAAGCTTTAGGGCCTGATATCAGTAGACATCTGTTTGTTAGCTCATGGTTTCATTTTGTCATAAGATTTTGCATCTTAGGTGAACTGTTTTTTGCTGTTTCTGAACAATTTATTCTATTACTTCAGTACAATTTTATCTTCTGAGTGTGATACACTTATGATACTGGTGAGAATTATGAATCTTAAGCAAGAATGTGTCCACTCCACCACCATATGAAACAATACTTAACGCCTTTTGTAATAGTGCCATGGGCATCTCAAATCTCACTTCTGATGCCATCTGAAGGTATTTTAGGTAGGTGATAGATTGAAAGAACAAGAGTACAGATACATTATAAGACTGAATTAAGTTCTTGGCTAAATTTGCCAAGATTTCAAAGCCTCATCAGAAGGGAATGGCCGTGTGAACTGGAGCAGATGCGTCGTTTCTCAGCAAATCTCCACCCAGGAGAAAAATACTTCATCAGATCTGGAAAGCTCAATTCTAGCTAGTCCGCTTCTCTCTTTTGCATGGGACTTAAATCTGGAAGATTTTACATTACAAACATATAGCATCTGTTTAAGGGAATGTTTATAAATACTGAGTTCTTGTTATTAAAAATAATCATTAGGACATGAGTAAAAGCAGAGCTGGTTTCCATATATCTCTGAAAAAAAATTTCTGTTTGCAGCTTTTCAAAATCAGAAGGCCCATTTTTCTGGAATGGTAGTCAAAATAGTTACCTCCACAATGTGTTATGTTCTAAAAGAATAACTGGTTTACAGAGATGAAAACATCCTTTCAAATGAACCATTGGTCGGAGCCAGTCTCGCAATGCTTAGGATGTGATTAGAACCAAAGATTCATGATGCGTCAGCAGAATTTATACACACAGTTCTCCGAACAGTTCTAATTTATGGTTCACAGTATTCCTTCCCAAATCCTTGAAAGGATTTCAAAGAGGTGGTCTCAGGACAAATGCATTTTCGTGTCCTGGGAATGCAACTTTTTTAAAAAGGTCAATATGTTTCAGTTTATACCTATATTAAAATTCACAGAGAAGCTCATTGGACATTTTTAAAGCTTATGATCATCAAAAGTGTTGCAATTCTAAGCAGCTGTGTAAAATTCTGCTTCCTGCCATTTTTCCTGAAACTACTCCTTTGAAGTAGTTTTTCAGGGTTTGATAAACAAACCTATAATCACTATATAATTATGTAGACAATATAGTCATCGTATTCTGTGTATGGATGTTTGTGTATATTTTTTTCTCAGGATTAATTTATTTGGGGGGTGCGTGTGTGTAAATATATATATTATATAAAATTGTTTTTCCTAGCATTCATTTTTCCACGCCCCAATACAATTTCTCCAAATTTCCATTTGACTAAAGATAAGTTTTGCTTTCTAATGCCAAAATTTTCTGTATACGTACATATAAATTTCTAATCTAAAGGTTAGATTTCTTCTGAGAGGCAGATTTTTTTGGTTCCTTTCTTAAATGTAGTGAGTGAAATCTCATGTTCTCCAGGCATACGTGGTTGATGGGCATTTTTTTCTAACAATTCTACCTAGGTGTCTTGGGAGCTTGAACATTAACAGATCACTGAGGATTTTGTATGGAATCGACCTAAGCAGAGAGAAATCTGACCCACGAAGAACGCTCACGATGATTAAGAGACTGTGTTCTCATTCCAATAAGAATTAGTAATATTCTTTCCCTGTCACTATTTCTTTTGCCCAAAGGAATGTGCCTAAAATTTCATTTGGTGACGGGATCACAGCAGGGAGTAACCTAACAACTGGGAAAAGAAGTTAGTTAGCCTTAGAGGCGTTCTCATATTTATTACATTATTATGTACCAAGAGGTTTTTATGACATATTATTTAAATACATATTGCCAGCCTGGAGCTTTAAACAGTGGATAGTCTATAACGAGATATTTTCAGCTTTTCTGTCTCCTTCTGACATGAGTATATGCCTATGAGAAAGGCTGGAAAGTGTTGTAGTGGATAGCATTTCTTTATTATAAAATGAAAGAAATCAGTTCTTGAAATACTGATGACGTCTAAAAAAGGTTAGAAAACTCACCAAATATTGCTATTTGCACTTAAAAGTTGAAGTGAAATTCATATAACTATTGTTTTTCTTCTGCTAAAAGAGTGATTTCCATTTTGATAAAGTTGTTTGCCTTGTACCTGACATTTCAAAAATGTTACATACCTGTTAACTATCGTTAGGACATAGTTCAGAAGTGGCCATATTTTATGTAAGTGGCAGTGCCATTCCAACTTCTTAATGAGCTGGAGTGCTGGCAAGGATACTGCTCTATTTTGGAATAAGAATGCTTGAAAACTAGTTAGAAAAACATGTTTTTATCGTCCTCCCCCCGACTTCTTTCATAAGAGGGGACAAATTTTCTCCATTAGTTTTGGACTACACAAAAAGACCCCAGGATTTGCATTACCTCGGTTCTCTTGAGAATTGGAAACTTTTGTTTCACACTATGAATTAGTCAGGAATATTTAAAAAGGAATCTAGTTTTTAAGATCAGATCAACCAATAATAATATTGAAGAAAAAATTGCATTTTTGCCTTCTTATGTCTTTGTATCTCAACATACTCATGACAGCGTCTCTTCTTTCCTTGCAACAAATTCTGGGAATGACTTTCATTATAGATACGAGTCATTCTCAACCGACTTCTAGGCCACTGGGTGAAGCTGTGCCTATTCCTACTTGTATCACAGAGGCTGTTTGAGGAATAATGATAGATTCTGCACATTGTGCTAGCGATGTGAACATTACCTATCCTTTCTCATTCCATTTAACTTTATTTAAACCTTTCATTTCCCCTGGGAAGTAGGAATTTCTGTTTCCATTTTAGAGGTGAGGGAGCCAGGGTCCAATTTTCAGTATAGAGGAAACTAAGACTCAATTTTGCCCAGGAAGACACATACCTCTAGGGTGCAGAAACAAGATTTGCCATCACAAAGCATCCCAGCCTTGCTTGTATAATTCCTCAGCCACAATGCCCGGGAAGCAGGAGTCGAACGTGCACATACCTGCATTTCTCCTTTGAGGAAGCAGGTGATGTGTCCAGCTTTACATAGCAAGCTATTTAATGGGCTTCTTTGGAAAGGAAAAGAAATCCCTTGAAATATCTCTGGCATCTTTTCAACAACATTGAGGTATCAGAGCATTTGGGGATAACGAAGTAGTCAATTTCTGTAGGTGCCATAGACCTTTCAGTGGTTGTATATTTTGTAGTTAGTAAATAGCCAAATGTATTTCTTTGCCTCAGTTCAAAGTAAAATCACTTCAGTGAAGAAATTTCATACTGAAACAATCTGTGTACATTAGTAATAAATGAATTCTGAAAGGAATTTAAAATAATTTCTGAGGAGGCACAGAAAGAAATACTAAATTTAAAGGTAACATTTCCTATTTATTGACAATAGTAATAAGAACTTATTCTTTCCGTATTGCTCTCAACTCCCATTGTGCTTTGTCTCTTTGTGATCCCTTGAAGTTCACAGACTTCACTTTGGAAAGCTACTGTTTTATAGCAGAAGCAAAGTATGCCATGCAGGGCCCAATCCATCTGTTTTTGTATGTCTTGCATCCTAAGAATAGTTTTTTATATATTTTTAAATGGTTGAAAAAAATCTAAAAATGAATACTATTTTGTAACACATGAAAATTATATGCAATTCAAAATTCGGCACCCATAAATAAAGTTTTATTAGAATGAAGCCTGCACCTGAGTCCCTCCTACAGCCTGTTTCTACAGCCACCACTGATGAACGCTCACAGTCACCTTCAACACGTGACTATGCACATGTACCCACATACGCAAATGCACATGTGTACACGCACACTCTCATGCACGCCTCATAGTCCTTATTTTGAAAGGATGGTTTGAAAAGCTTCTTTTGTCTAATTTCCCTTTTACAAATTTCCCTGAGCCTAATACTCATCAACCTTGTCGCTTCATCCTCTCCAGATTCATTGCTATCCTCTTTCTCCTGGTTTTTAGTTTTAATTTCCTGAAGTTTTAAAACAATGGTAAAAAAAAAAAAAGAAATGGAGATCTGTCGATTTTGCCTTCTCTGTGTACTTTCTATTGTGTCGGTGAGACTAGGTCACAAGTATTGGCAATCTTATGAAACCCCAGCTGCATCAAGGTACTTTTCAATTTTTTCCCTCTCTTCTCTATAGTCTTGCTACATTTCCTTTATTGGTATTCTGATTACCCTTTGATAACAGCAGTTACTGTCTTATTATCTCCTTGACTCCACTTGTTATTTATGATTTAGAAAATCATGGACTCCTCATTAAGAATCAGGGTGGCATTCAATATCATTAATATGTCAAAGAGCTCCAAGATGTGTAAATAGTCAACTTCTTTAAACTGCTCCCAGGACACTTGGGCCACTGGAAAACTACCACGATATTTTAATATGATCTAATTCATATATCTTTAAATTTTCTTTTGCTTATGTTAATATTAATAGCAAGTAACACTAATAAATAATTGGGATCATTATTCCAAAAGTCCATTTAAAGACGATTCAGATAAAAGTAATTATGAAATGGTAAAAATACTTGAAATTGAACCAACACAAGACAATTTCTCGTGGATTAAACCTTTCCTTTGAGTCTCCAATTTTGGAGAGAGCTTTATGTGACAGTTGTATAAGCC
Organism: Equus przewalskii; assembly: GCF_037783145.1. Taxonomy (NCBI): domain Eukaryota; kingdom Metazoa; phylum Chordata; class Mammalia; order Perissodactyla; family Equidae; genus Equus; species Equus przewalskii. Next base: position 55,454,995 of record NC_091831.1, on the reverse strand, counting down.
AAAAATCCGTTTAAAAAGATACGTTTTTTCCAATAATAATTGATTTATTGCTATGTTCCAGGAACTTTTCTAGATATTGGGAAATGTCACACAAAATAGGCATTTAGCCCTTGCTCTTGTTGGGCTTTCATTTTAGAAAATGGGATAGACAGTAAAGTACAAAGATAAATGAGCAAGCGAGCTCCTGGTGGGATGAGGGGAAAAAGCAGGCTAGGTGAGAGAAAATAACTGGTGAATCGGCTACTGTAGATAATGTCGGAGAAGCCCTCTCTGAGGCGGTAACGTCTGCTCTGAGAGCTGACTGACAAGAAGAAACAAGTCACAGGAATATTGGGGGAGGAGCAGGGCAGAGTGTTCCAGGGAGAGGGGGCAGCCTATGCAGAACTCGTATAGTACAACATTAGCATGGCTAGTTTGACGTAAGAAAGGAGGCCAGTGTGACTGTAGTCTAATGAGAACAATGGCTGCTGATGATGAAGGAAGTAGGCAGGAGAAACATCGAGTTTTATTCTAAACCATCTGGGAAGATCTTGGTTGTTTTTCGTCAGAAGGGCGACACGATTTAATGATACCCATGGACACGCTCTGTTTTTTCTTGATGCAACTCCTGCCATGTAAGCCCTGTTCCCTTCTGGGCTTTTCCATCAGGGAGGGGGGCAAAAAGCAGTTGTAGGAATTTCTTTTAGATCCCGTATTTCCTTGCTGTCATTCTACCTCTTTTCTTTTCCTTTCTAACATCTTTTTCCCCCAGAACAGCTTCTCATATCATGTTTGACAAAAATCTCTCTTTCTTCCTTCTTGCAAGCTCAACAAATCTAAAAACTTTAACACATTTAGGAAAGTTATCCTAAAAATCCTATAGCATAATTGGCCTCAATTACATTTTTTCCAACTTCCACTAATTATGAAAAGTGTAAAATCTCCAAAAAATAAAATACAGACTATCCTCTTTCATTAGAATATACGTTTCTAGAAGATCATCACTTTCTTCCATATGTTCTGAATTTTGGAATCTCACTTATAAAATGTTATGTGTGTGTATGAAAAGGACAGGCTATAAGGATGAGAGTTTTTAGGGTGAGAAAGCAGGCAAAACAAAGAGTTTAGAATAGGTCATGTTCTCCTTGGTCCCCTCCTCTTACTTCTTCATTTTATCACCTGTTTGTAATTCATTTGATGACTTTTACTATGTTCTTATTTATTCTGGGGACTTATTTAGTAATATGGGATATACATTAGGAAACAGTACAAGGATCTATGAAATCATGGAGCTTACATTCTCAGAATGGGGGAAAAGAGGATTTAAAGGTATTTTTCAAAATGCTATTATATGAGGGAGCTGGCCCTGTGAAGTACTGGTTAAGTTCGATGTGTTCTGCTTTGACACCCTGGGTTCATGGGTTTGGATCCTGGGCCCAGACCTACACTGCTTGTCAGCCATGCTATGGTAGTGACCCACATAGAAAATAGGGGAAGATTGGAACAGATGTTATCTCAGGGCTAATCTTCCTCAGGAAGGAAAAAAAGAGCTACTATATGAGGATGGTTATGCACCCACTGAAACTCACTGGGAAGAAGCAGAGAGAGTCAAGAAGACAAGATCAGGAACAACATAGATGTCTTGAGTGTTTCCACCTTGAAATACATAATTTTTGCCTCTTTATTTTTTATGAGTTTGCTGACATGTTTTTTTCCTTGCTTTTTTCCCCACGTTATTTTATAAGTAGGAAAATACCCCGTTTTTATTACTTAGTACATACTCTCAGCACATACAAACTTCTTTTAATTCTCTTTGTTATGTTGTATCAAATAATACATATTTAATAAGTGCTTATTAAATACAAGGTATGTCATGAATATTGAAGATATCATTGAATTTTTTGAGCTTAAAAATCATTCACTGATATGAATATAAGATATAATACTCTATAGTTTAAAAAATATTTTTATAGCTTTAATTCAGTTAGTACTAATTATGGTATGACAGAAAAGCCAACTTAAATCAGCTTAAGCAAATAAGGGAGATTTGTTGGTTTTTTCCTCCATGCAAGGATTCTTCTGGGGACTCAAATAGCATCCTCATTATTTGGTTTATTTCCATCTCTCAGCTCTGCTTTATGCTGTCTTAGTCTCATCCTCAAAATATACATTATGGTTTCCTGCTGCTCCAAGAACCCCTTCCCAGTTACTTCGTCTTTGGTTCCAGGAGAAGGCGTGTCATTCACCCCACTTAAATTTGTGTAGCACATTTCCCTGACTGCAGTCATTGGCTCAGAGAGGGGCCTGTTATCTGATCAGAGCAGAATAGAAGAAGCCGACTCTTGCTAGGACAGTAGACTGAGAAGGAAACAGGCTCATCTTTTTTTGGTGGAATTTGAAATTGAGAATTGTTCTTGGAGCAAGAGCAAATCACGCTGTATATTTTGAGGATTAAACCAACATGGCATAAAACGAGTTGAGAGAGAAAGAGAAACTAAATGCTGAGGATGCCACTTGAGCTCCTGGGGCAAGATCTAAATGGTGACCGAGACTTTATGGAAGACTGACCAATAAATCCCCTCGTGGAGTCAGCTAGTTTCAGTTAGTTCCTCTGTCATAACATAAATTGTCCTTACTGAAATAGAGATAGGAAAATTATATACATCTTATGTGCACATCAAAAAGTTTTGAGCTCAAAGTTCGATAAAAACCATAAAAGTTTAGAGCTGGGAAGGATTTTGTGCATCTCTCCATTCAATCCTCGTTATTTAGAGTTAAGTGGCTGAGGAATCAGTGAGGCTGAATAACCCACTCAACGTCTCAGAAATTTCCAAGGTGAGCAGAAGAATCCAAGTGTTACGGCTTCTAGATCTGTGCTGCTTCGGGTCTTCCACACTTCAATTTTGGTAAAAAGAGAAACCTGTGGATATAGAAAAATTGTTGGTCAGGTGTTTTTTTGGTCTTGTTTACTGTGGCAAAATTGAAAAACCATAATTCTTGTAAGAATGCCTTGCTGTTGTTCTCCCTGCTTTACATCTAAATATTTTATTTTATTCATTTTCTTTTACAAACTTCTGATTTTTATATGTAGCAAATGCAATCATTCAAACTACCAGTTTGCCATACATGAACTCTTAGCCATGGTAGAAAACTTATGAAGTACATCTAGGTTATTGCTTTTTTTCATTGATGTTTTGCAAATGCCAACAAAGATTATGAAACAAACTTTTTAGACTTGTCACAACATGTTTACTCCTAAATAATTACTCACAAATGACAGTTAAGTTTTTTTAATTCCATGCAGCAAATCAAATAAACTTTAGTTATAAGAATCAAGGAAATGCTTTGTAATAAGGAGCCCTGATTCTAATATTGTTAATATAATGTCATTCTAAGGTTTAGAGAATAAAAATTCAATTCTTGTTTTAGAATGATTTATTAGTCGTATAGGCTGTTCTATGTTTATGATGATCGGGAATCAGTTTAGAAGCTGGGCATCAGGAGAGCGGGGTTTCAGATCTGCTTCATTGTATGGCCTCGGCTCTTTGCTACCTCATCTCCATCGACACATTCAGGAAGAAATCTCCACCGTCCAAGACTAACATTCTATTTTCAGCGTGAATAGCATAACTAGCCTCCAGAATTCCTCATATGTACTTTTCATTTTACTTCAGACTTCCAAGAAATGTTTATAAATAACATCCCTGAGGGAGAAAAACCTTCCTAATTTATATCCTACAGATTCTTTATCAGAAAAATTTAAGAATTTCATTGAGCTTTGTAACTTCTCCTGAAAAGTTCGGGGAGATAGTTTATTTTTTAGCATTCATTATAAGAGAGCAGCTAAATGTTAATTAATTGAAAAAAAGACGGCCAAAAAAGAAAGCACTAAGCCTATTATAGAAATGAATCTTATTTTTCTGCCAAGTGCTTTATAATTAAAAACAAACTCAGATGGAAAAGAAGCTTAAGCAATAACAATAATATTAATAAAATATTGACTTTTTTTACATTGCTTTCATGCTGAGAATGGTGAGGTCCTTGTTTGCCCTATAATGTACATTTTGGATAGTTTCAGTTTCTCCATCTCGAGATTATTGACTTTTGGGCCATGTAAGTGTTTGTTATGAGGAAATGTCCTGTGCATTGTAGGATATTTAGCAGCATCCTTGGCCTCCACCCCCAGATGCCGGTAGCACCACCCTCCCCATATTGTGACAAGCCAAATATCACTGGTAAAATTGCTCCTTCCCCCCGCCCATTGAGAACCACTGGTCCAGAATAATGCAATTTGGGACAAAATTCTAGAGAAGTTAACTTCTTTTATTGCAAGTCACATGACTAGTCATTAACACAACTGTTTTTAGGAGCCACGTGTCATACCTCCAGTCCTCCAGATTAACTTTACTATTGACCAAAGTTCCATCTTCTTTCTTGTATATATCAGGTCACTGTGTATATTTTAGTTATTGTGGTCCTCTATCTTAAAGCACTGATGCCATCTGCCCGCCCTACCTTTGTGATGTGGCAAAGAGTTTTGTCTAACTTTCATTGCTTTCGGGGTATCCTAAATCCTTACGCCTACCTCACGTTCCCTATCTTCCTTCAAACTAGCCCAAAATATAAAATGATTGCTTTGTTTAGATCGGGCTGTCATTCAAAGTTTTGCCAAGTGTGACAATTTAGCAGTTCCCTCAAACTTAAATGAGTTGCACTTGAAAGGGAAAATATGCTCTCATAGCGTGATGCTTATTAAATAATATTAAAACTCTGATTTAGCATTCCCATGGCGATGACTTCCGTAGCACATTACTACATTAATGCAAGTATTTTTGCTTGTCAAACTTTAAATATGGAAAAGATCTGCAGTGTCATTTGGATCACTTGGCTACCACTGAAGCATGGCTTCTCTGTAATGCCTTCTGGCCTACCGTTCCCAGTTCAATTTAAACTCTAAGTAATGACTGTGTATTTCCACTTCCTTTGGGAAAGCATTACAAAGTTTAATTTACTGTTTCCTAACCACTTGTAATAGTATTGGTAGTTAATGTTCTAGAATTTTGACAGTGGAGCTTTCTGCTAACCTACTTTTCTCTCTTAGAGGTGAAAACTTTATCATCAGGAGGTTTTTTGTACATACCAGCTTTATATCCTAAGATTGTAGAATGGGTCTAGGGTTTTGCCATTTCTAGTCAACCATAATCTTTTCCTCCACCTGGTGGTTTCAATAGGTTTGAAAGACTTATTCTTGATAGCACCTTAAACTTCAGACAGCGGGCTGACATCCCTTTGCCTGATTTTTACACCATCACTTTGGAAGTAGGCAGGCCAGTGTCCAAGCTTTATTTGACGGATGGGTTTATAGAGGCTCATAGGAGTTACATAACTTCCCTAAGTCACTAAAATTTATATAGCCCTTTAAGAATCGGATGTGATTGATCGATATTCATTATCTCATTTGCTCCACAAACTTGTGAAGCAAGCAGGACAGGTATTATTATGACTTCCACTTTTTAGAAGCAAAAACTGAGGCACAGAAAAGTGAAGTGATAGAGCAAATGAGTGTTGGTCCTCGATTTGGGTCTTTTGCCTCACATTTTAATATATTCTTCATGTATGTGTGAGGAAAATTGGACTTGTGCTAACATCTGTTGCCAATCTTCCTCTTTTTACTTAAAGAAGATTGCTGCCTAACTAACATCTATGCCAGTCTTCCTCTATTTTATGTGGGCTGCTGCCACAGCATGGCTTTCCAAGCAGTGCTAGGTCCACGCCCAGGATCCAAACCTGCGAACCCCGGGCCGCTGAAGTGGAGCATGAGAACTTAACCACTACCCTTCTGGGCCAGCCCTTAATGTATTCTTTTAATTTGCATTTTCCTGTCTTGCTTGCATAATTATTTACTTCTTTCTTTTGTTATTGAAGAGGCTTCACCTTGCAGATGCTGGAGAATGAGGGATTCATAGATAGTAAAATTCAATGATTTAGTGACAGAATCTCCTGAGAAAATAATTTATTCAGCTTGATTTGTTGTTTGCATACCAAGTACGTAGTATTAGATTAATTCTCCCACTCTCCTCCCCCTCCCCCACTCTCCCTTCCGTTCGTATTTTACCCTGTGTCTGTCCAGAGGCTCACTTTTGAGGAGAGAGCCTCTATCTTTGTTGTTCATTAGTTCTTACACAATAACATGTATTCATTTTCTTTTCGTTCTTGCATTTAATTCTTATGCATGTGCCTTGTATAACCCCATATGAAAAGACCAATTGGTTTGGGAAATCCTGGTCTCAACAGAGCTGGGGTCACTCCAAAGCTATCCATACACAGGAAGCGCGACAGTGCCTCTTGGATTCCACAGGTTGCACTAAGTCTCTTACCACCAATGGATAAATGGGTAATTCTGAGCGAGTTTGTATCAAAGCTGAAGAGCTGACATACTGTTTGAAACTTAGTAGGATCAAGCCTCCTCTCAGGCCACCCAGAAACTGGGTTCCTGCAAGTGGTACTGACACTCAGTACCCAGCGCTCCTACCGGTTGCTAGCTGCAGTGGCCTTGTGCTAGTCTGCTGCTATGCTACCGTGGAGAAAATTGCTGTTTGCCTGTGATTGAACCACACTCCTTTTGGCTATCAAACACCCAACAATAAGCTTCCATTAACATTCAAGGGCTCTGAAAAGCCTTCTTTAGGGGAAATAAAACCAAACCAAAAAGAAAGATACCTTGTATACATGAAAAGAACAAATCAGTCTTAGGTTAAAATTAGCCTTGGAGGAGTAGGAAAGAGGAAATCTTTCAAGAAACCTTGAGGTTCCTCTTCCAACTACTGGCCAACATTCAGTCTTATGTAGAACATTGGGTTGCCCAGCTAAATGATGGGGACAGTACATCGTGTCTTTACTGAATCTTTTAGCAGCTGATGGTGGTAAAGCCCTCATACTACGAGGGCCTGAGGCGAGTGAGGAAGGATGTAGTAACAAGCACGTTGTGTAGGCCAGGGCACCAGGATTGCTTTGTTTTGTTCTTTTCTTTGGAATATGGTTTGCTGGGTATATTCATTTTGAGACCACCTATTTCAATCTGATTCTGTTAAGGCTCAGGAAGAGTATGTTAGATTTCATTTTCTAGACTATATACTCCTATTTGGAATATAAAGATCAGTTTCTAGTGTGGGTTTTCAGGCACATTCTGTGAGGTTGTTGGAATTTAAAGCTGCCACAATCATGTCCGAGTTGAAGCAGAGCAGTTTTCTAATGGCGACTTCAGCATGTCGATGGCGAAACGAGTCAGGCTAACAGCCTGTTGCTCCCCAATGCCTCATTTAGGGGGCACAGACACAATTTTTCTCTTATATAATAGACAAATGGGTAATTTCTTCTAAAAAGCACTCTGATGACATGTTTCAAACATAACTTCTGGCACATCAATCAATAAATACGTATCCAAATGCTTTCCCCCAGCCACTGTGCAAACCATTTCCTCAATGCGGCTGCAAAAGTTTAAATAGACATGGAAGATTACCTCTGTGTCGTAGACACAGCTTATGTTACATATGATCCCTGTCCCCAGGAATATTAAGTCTATTTGCAAAGATTAGGGATAGGAATAAAAATCCTTCATGATCTCCTTCTCTTTAACCTCTTCTCTCGCCATTCCCTCTGCCTTATCATTTGCTTTGTAGCCATGCTAAATTGCTTGTATTTCCTTGCACACCAACCCTTTTCTGACCTTAGTACCTTTGTTCAGGCCACATGTCCATCTGTCTGGAAGTGTTCCCATTTACGTCCTATCTCCTACCTTGTCTGTGTAATTCCTAAGCATCCTTTATGACTCAGTCTTTCATGACTCCTCCTTTCTGTTCATATAATATATTGGATATATATATCACAATTGCTGCACTTACCACTAGGAGAAATTGTGTCACTTGTTATCTCAAAACCTTTCAATGTTTCCCCATGTCACTCAAAAGAATAGCCAAAATCCTTAGAACGGCCTGTAAGTGTCTGACATTCACCGACCCCCAACCCCCAACAACCATCTCTGACCTTATCTCTTACAACTTGCCACTAGACTCAGTTGATTTTTGCTGCACTGCCTCAGGACTTTTGCACCTGCTATTCCTTTTGTCTGAACCAGTCTTGTCCCAAATATCTACTTGGCCTGCCCCTGCATTTCCTTCAAGTTATATATGCAGATGGTCCTCAACTTACCATGGTTTGACTTTCAATTTTTCAACCTTACAGTGGTGCAAAAGTGATGTGTATTTTGACCTTTTCCCAGGCTAGCACTATATAATACAATGCTCTCTCATGATGCTGGGCAGCAGCAGCAAGCCACGGTTCCCAGTTGGCCACATAATCATGAGGGTAAACAGCCAATACTCTTATACCCATTCTGTACCCATACGACCATTCTATTCTTCATTTTCAGTACAGTAGTCAATAAATTACATGAGATACACAACACTTTATTATAAAATAGGCTTTGTGTTAGATGATTTTGTCCAACTATAGGCTATCATAAGTGTTCTGAGCACATTTAAGGTAGACCGGGCTAAACTATGGTGTTTGGTAGGTTAGATGTATTAAATGCATTGTTTTTTTGTTTTCGGTGAGGAAGATTGTCCCTGAGCTAACATCTGTACCAATCTTCCTCTATTTTGTATGTGGGATGCTGTGACACCATGGCTTGATGAGCGATGTATAGCTCCGCACCTGTGATCCAAACCCACGAACCCCTGAACAAGCAGAGAGTGTGAACTTAGCCACTGAACAAGCAGAGAGTGTGAACAAGCAGAGAGAGCTGCTGAACAAGCAGAGAGTGTGAACTTAGCCATTACACCACCAGGCTGGCCCCTAAATACATTTTTTTTTTTTTTTTGAGGAAGATTAGCCCTGAGCTCACATCTGCCAATTCTCCTCTTTTTGCTGAGGAAGACCGGCCCTGAGCTAACATCTGTGCCCATCTTCCTCTGTTTTATGTGGGATGCCTGCCACAGCATGGCTTGCCAAGCAGTGTGGAGGTCCACAAACCAGGATCCAAACCAGCAAACCCTGGGCCACTGAAGCACAACATGTGAATTTACCCACTGTGGCACCAGGCCTAAATGCATTTTTGACTTATGATATTTTGACCTTCTGATGGGTTTATCAGGATGCTGCCCACTGTAAGTTGAGGAAGATCTGTGTGGATATATATATAATTTTTGAATCTCCCACTGTGAAACATAGGCTCCATGAGTGCATTTTGTCTATTTTGTTCCTTTCGGTATCACCAATGCCTAGAAGAGTGCCTGTCCCGGAGTAGGCACTCATTTAAGATTTATTGAAAGAATTATCAACTCTACTATCTCATGTTTAGACGGTTAGTTCTTGGAGGGCAGAAACAATACTTCATTAATTTTTACATCACTAGCCTTTATCATGTCATCTGGCTTAATTATTCAATAAATTGTTAAATTAATTTATTCAAAATATTTATTAAACAATTACTATTTGCCAGATATCATTCAAGCCACTGGATTTAGGGGAGTTATCAAAATAGTGTCACTTCTCTCATAGATTTTAATTTTAGTTCAGAAGTTCATTGAATATTGAAGGGAGAAATGAACGTATCTTGCAGCAGGTTGTGGACCTTAAATAATGAGACGGCGGATGAGGACCTACCAGTCTAGCTTGGGAGATAAAATATATTCAGCGATGTTATAAATGAATACTTGAAGGAAACGTAGCTGTCCATTCATACATACCAATCCACCTGGGCTCCACAGCTGAGTTACACCATTTGCCTTCCTTCCTCCTCTGAATTGCCTTTACCCTTTTCCTCTTTGTTATTATATCATCACCCTACATTGATGAATATAGTAATAGTTGTAGGTCTCATTTTTTACTTACTTCAGGGATATTATTAAGAACACTGCTCACTATATTACAATGTTTTTCTTATGAGGACCCTCAGGAGAAATTTTTTTCGGCTCCCAGTATCATAAATAATCATGCTTTTGAGAAGTTGGTTTATTTTTGTTTTATGGGTAATAAATATATAACTTGTAATTTCCTCCTTTGCATTACTGCTTGAAAATCCTGAGCCAAAAGTGTGCCCCATCCCTAGGCAGCAGAGTATTGAGTGGCTTGCACAGTGTGTGTGGCTCCCAATCCAGCTTTAACTTTGTTGTTCTACCTCCTTTACCCGTTAGCTTATTGTCCCACTTAATTTTAAGTGAAAAAGTATTTTCATGTAACTCTTTAATACTTCGGGGGAAAATAAAGGCAATAAAAATATCAATATTTATTGAATAAAATCAATTCTATTGGAGTGTAATAAAGTTCCTCAGGCACGGCGTGTTGAAATGATCACACCCATTTCATGCCTACAATTACTGCTGACCAAATTTTCTCTTTCCAGCCCAGACCCATCTCCAAACTATAGACTCCTATTTCCAACTCCCTACAGACACCTCCATTTAAACTTTCTGCAGACACCTTGAATTGTTGAAGATATTCAAACCTGAACTCTTTCTTTCCATTCTCATCTTGCACTTGCATCAGCGTTTTCTCTTTCAGATAATGAAATTACCAACCTCGTGATTGCCTAAGCCAGTATCCTGAAAATCATTCATGATTCCTTCCACTCGTTCATCCCCCCTGTAGCCAGTAATTCTGCCTTCTTGGTGTCTTTCAAATATGACCCATTCTTTGCATTCTTAACTGCTACTGACTCAGTCTAGGACCTCATAATTTCTCATTGCTGAATTATTTGATGAATTTCTTGGCACTCCTACCTCCGTCCTGCTCATTTCCTAGATATCCTTCACAAAGATACCAGAGTGATCTTTTTAAAACAAAATATTGATCCTTTCACTTCCTTACTTAAAATCTTTCAAAGGGTCAAAAATGACCTGCAGATGAATCCAGAATCCTTAGGAAGCTATCCAAGAAGCTTCATGACCTGGGCCTTATTTACTTTCTCCAGCCTCATCTCTCACCACGTACCTCACCCTCCCTACCACATTCTTTGATAGAGTCATATTTTTATAATACTTTTTGCCATTCACTTTACATGCACTGCTCTTCCTGGTCCTTGCTTATCTCCCACCAAACACGCAATATTAGCACCTACACATACACAAACTTTTTTCTTGATCAATTAGAATACCCTTAATCAAAGCAGGGTCTACTGTCTGGGAACAACATCCTTTTTAACCAGGCATGAAGCAGTAAGGGAAGTATTGGACCGCAAACAATAGTCCAATGAGATGACTAAACTTCTCTAATGTTACAGGCAGATTACCAGGTAGTCATGACTCAAGACACAGCACCAAAAAACTTATTCTGAGAAGCCTTGTGTGACCCTTTCGTCTAACTTTGATATCTCTTTCTCATTGCCCTCTCTGCATAGCCCAGTTGTGATTCTTAACACAACACACTTATAAGAACCAATATGCTCTAAACAACTTGAGAACAGGGGACCATATTTTTTTTCCTTTTCTCCCCTTCCTGGAGATGGTAAGTACTCAATAGATATGGTTTGAGTGCCTTATAAATGCAGTGAGGCATCTTAAATGAAGCTGTAAATATGAAATAGTGGAAAGGTTGGTAAAGACACTCCAAGTCTGGATAATCATGTGAACAGAGAAGCATAGATGAGGGAACTAGTAGGTCAGGTCGCAGATGGTTGGGCTCTGTGGGAATTAGTTCTGCAGGCTTTCCCTCCTCTTCACCCTTATCGTTCAGGGAACAAGTCATCACAAGTGGCTGGGGGAAAGATATTTTGTTGTTGTTGTCATTATTATTTATAATCTTACATTGTTTTCTAAGGAAGACAGAGCCTTATCTTATGCTGAATGTGATGACAGGTTGGATTGTATGATTCGAGTAGGAGTTGAGGCAGAATGTATGTAAGGATATTAAGATCTGATATAGAAACTTTCAAGACTAGGGCTGGAAGAAACCTTAGCACAGTTGCTACCTAAAGAAAGTGTGGTTTATAGACTGGTCCTGGTCAATCCATAACAATAACCCCAGTTGATAGGATGCATTTAGAAATTTTTATAGCAACTTGACAGAGCAATCTTATACCTGTTAAATCTAATAGAAAAATTTGAGATTTTATTTGTATACATTCTTTTTTATTTCGTTGTTTAATAATTCATACTTTGTGTATATTTTTTAAAAGTGTTGGTTCATAACAGATTGAAAATCAAACGGAATTAGTTCTTCAGTACACATAGAGAAGTATTCCTTTGGTGCATGTCTTTTCAGTAACTCTTAAAGATTCTTGTGAACACAGTTTCCCGTGTAATTTGAGTGTCTTTGCAGATCCTCGTGAAGTTCATATGTGGACCCAAGGTTGAGGACTCTTGATATGGCTAAAACTAGTCATTTGTAGACAAGAGCACTGAACACTAGAGACGCAAAATAATCTATCCAAGATCCCACAGCAAAGTGAAATCTAATGGTTTCCTTCCACTCCACCAAAATAGTGTCTTGTTCTTCCTGCTTCTAAATGCCCCCTTTGTACCACTTGCTGTCACCAGAATGGGGACTGTGTTTCTGTGTCTCAAGCTTGTGATACACTATACCTTCTCATGGGACTTTGGAGAGATTCACCTGCTCTGCCCACTTTCTTAAGATGATGCATACAGTATACTTATTATGACATTGTAGCAAAATGAAAGAGTGTGGGCTAAGCTGTGCTGCCAACATGACTCTTAACTGTTGACTCCAAAATCCATTCTTGCTGTAACTTACTTTATCTTTTATTGAAAGAATCATAACTCTTGACTGACAATTTCCTTTGTGGAAATTGCCTTTAATTTCATCTAGAGCCTGGTGGTACTACCTGACAATATGGGCAGGGTTACCAAATGAATTTTATTTTGTTTTCATCCATCTGAGTCCCTTGACCATAGCTGGTTGTGACCAAAAAGAAAAAAACACTATGAGAACTAGTGTTCTGAAGTTTGGAGTCTGATGGGAAGGAAACTCTGCAGAGTCACAAATGAAAGCATCCCAGGCAGAAAGGGTATCTTTGGCTCTCTTGTCATGCATGATTGATGCTTTCCCTTTATCACTACAGCTCATGTGTCCCAGTATTTTTTTTCTCTCCTGCTGCCACAGTCATAATTAATGATTAAGGTACAAAACTAGCAGAATACCTGGTTATTAATTTTAGGAAGTAGATTGGGGTACACAGCATTTGACCTCACAGACACTAAGGGGGAGCCTGTAGAACTTCTTCATTGCATAAAGCTGCAATTTTGACAACCTGCCCACATCTGAACAAGTCAGTCTAATCTCTGTCTCTGTCACTGTTTCTCTTTAGTCCATTTCACAAGCTGGAAGGAATAAGATAAATTAAACTGCAGCTATGTGTGTATGTGTTTTAAAGGTGCTAAATCCAACTTGTATAAATTGCCATTACTTATGTTAACAGTAAATAAATCTTTCCATTGTACCAAATACTTTCTACCAGTGATATAGACATGACTGGTTTTCGCTGAACAATAACTCTGAAGTCTTACAGCCGTCTTTGGTTCCTTTGGTTTTATATACAGTCAGTTTGTGACCTCTGTGCTTCTAGAGTCGAATACCTGGCTGGCTTGGCTTTTCCTTTCTCTAGATAGTCTCTCCCGGATATTCTGGGTCATAGGCACAGGGATTTAAAAGTTATTTTCACGTTAGCCTAAAGATAATCGAATTAGGAAGGCAAACTGTAACCCAAACAGTCACATAATGGGCATATATGCCAAGAAAAATCATTCAAGCTGGTTTTCTCTGTTGAGTTATCCGCATCACTACTCTCTACCATGAGCATAGAAATTTTAGAGATGAACTAAAAGTAAATCTTTCTAATTAAGTGGTCAAGAGGCTGGAGGAAGTAAGAAAATAACACAGCTCTCAAATTAATTAAATCCAGATTGCCAATAATTTTAATCATGTTGACAGCTATTTGCTTTGCATCATTTTAGCTAAATAAGCAACTTAACATGACATTACCCTGTAGATTCTGTTCTTCAGCTAACTCAACCGCCACAGAAAAAATGAACATCTCAGTTACTTTCAAGACCTAAAATAGAATTTCCTGCTTCAGGGTGGAAATTAAACCATCCTGTATTCCTTTCTTTTCCTTCATACTCTAATCCCATGGAACTGACTAACAAAACACCAATTGAGCAAAAGAAAATCTGTAACAATGTTGGAAAACAGGAAAGAGTAACATCAATAAAGCAGACACTTTCAGGAATTTTTAAAAAATGAAGCAAATGTATTGGGTTTACTGAGGAGCCGACAAGACCTTTTTTAAGAGCCTAATATAAGCAAAGGAGAGAAACTCTGAGAGAAAAGTAGGCAAGTTTCTCCAACAGAAAACTGATGGAACCCCAGCCTTGGGAAATTATAGCATTATTTAACCCACATTTGGAAGAGTGGGAGTGTCAATGAGAGCCACACAATAAGACTTCTAGAATGTATCAGAACTCTGCAGAAAGACATTGACAAACTTTATTCTGATGCGTCCTCCATTTGGCGTCATCAGCATCCTACATGCAGTTGGAGCTTTCCTTACCTGCTTCACTCTTGCTTTTTCTCTCTGGAACAAATTTATCAGGTTCACTCCCAGTATACATACCTGTAAGGAAATTAGCTCTGCTGCTTCTCTCTGTTCCCTGAACGCTGCAATTTCATGACATCAAGCATTGGTGAAGCTTAGGGAGCCCATGACAGCCACCAGCATGGGCCATCTAAACCTGCACACATAAATACGAAAAGACAATGAAGTATCATCAGTCACTGGGGAGAAAAAGTGGAAAGCTGGGAATCAGAGCAAATGTTCCCAATGAAACAAATGACACTAAATACTGCAGGTAACCAGAAGAGAACTATTTACAATTCTAATTGGTGTCCTCATTGATATTTGGAAAGTTGCCTTTTTCTTCTTCTTTTCACTCTGTAAAATAGCACACTGCTATGTAAAGGAAGAATAGGGTCGTTTTGCTGAAAGATTGCTGCACACCATGCACTGTTCTCTGATCTTTAGGTGCATTAACTTGTTCAATCCTCACAACAACCCTATGAAGGATGTGTTATTCTGATTTCTGTGGGGGGAGAAAACTGAGGCATAATTAACATTCCTTGCCCAAGTTTAAATAGGTATTAAGTCGCTAAGCCAAGACTCAAAAAGACCTAAGTCCAAAACCCATGCCCTTAATTATTATAGTCTGGAGGGTAGCTATTGCTTTAAAGGAAAAATAAAACAATGAAACAAACAAAAAAACCTTAATAAGAAAAGTAAAAAGCGGAACAGCTGCAAACAAAAAGCAGAAGCAAACTCGAGGAATTATCCCATTCCTTAGACTCAAGAACAAGGAGCTGGAAAATCTTAGTAAATTTTAGAAACATGAAATTTAGACACAACGATCCAATACGTAAAATCTTATAAAAATAAAATGACTTGATTGAGGAGAAACAATCATCACAGGAAAAAATATTCCCCTGAGCTAAAGGCTTGAGGCTTTAGACTAAAAACTGTCCAAGAGCCGAGTGAGTAATAACGAAACAAGACTCATACCTAGACATTATTGTGAGATTTTTGAATTTCAAAAGTAGAGAAAACTCTATAAACTTCCTGATAGAATGCAAAAATATTTACAAAGGCAAGAATCAAATTGGCATTGAACTTCTAATTTGACACTGTAAGCCAGGAAATGTACTTCGAAAGTGCTTGAAATAAGCAGGAAAATGCCCCTGTTTATTTTATTCAGATGTCTTTTGATGTTTACTTTGAAATGATGAATATAATAAGGTCTATATGTAGCCTGCACTGCCTTCGAGATTCTGTAGTATAGCCTTTGATGATGTAGCTGCATTTGCTGTATCCAGTTGTAGGAATTGAATTATTGAGAAATTGGAAGCTTACATCTATCATTTTCCATCAATGAAGAGATTCTCAATAAAGTGTCTAGAAGTTTTGCATCCCAAATTAAAAGAAAAATTTCAAATCCAGTCAAGCCTGGGTTATTAAGGTATCATCATTTTATTTTGTGATCTTTTACAATGTTGTAATGTGATTGCGTTTTTGTTTTGGGGGGAGCGTAACGTGGACCGGCATGATTTAGCAACACTCAATGAATCTTTTATTCTTTTTCCAATGATTTGTAACTATATTTACCCCCAAAGTCAAGATTATAGTTTCATTAATGCATGTAATTTGTCTATATGATGATTCAATGAGCAAAAGTCTTTAACAGAGATAAACATGAGGAAATATATAAACAAAGGTGGTACAAAATCTGATTAGAGTGATGGCAAATGATGACAAATTCAGTTTTCAAATATTTTGCATGCTATTTGTTATCAGCTGGGGACATTTAATGCCTCATTAGCCACAAATTAAATCCCAAGTTTAGAATCTATCCTCAGCGATAGTAAATGCCCATTACATCCAATTAGCATACAAGCTGATGTGGAAAGAAGTTGAAATAGGAATGGGATTTAGGTTCCAGTTCTGGCTTTGCAACTAACCATCTTAGAAAAGTTATTCAAATATCCGGTAAAAGAAAATAATTGTATTAGATACTAAATTTCCTCTCAAGCCTAAAATTCTGAGATCTTCAGAATATAGGCTATGGGAGAGAAGGCTGATCAATCTCAAGAGTTTTTTGGATTTAAATTGCTAATGTTAAATGACTGTTGTGAAATTTCATGAACCTAACTGGGAATAGTATGACTGAGCTGATAATATTGCACCTGGCGTTGAGATAGCGGTTAAGGGTGAGGTAGGGAGAGGAGGGGCGGAAGTGATGGAGAGTCTTTGTGGGCGTGTTGAAATAAAGAGATGATTTATGTCTCCTCTCCTATCTATAAACAAATACCTTGTAAGAAAGAGAGAGGGTATGTGTTCTCTCCATTGCAGTCTTCAGAGTTTTTCTGTCTTAATAAAATTGTGAGTGGCAATGTGTGGTAAGAAGAGTTTTAAGAAATTTTGACACATCCGTATCCCCAAAAAGCATTGATAGCATCTCAACTTCTACATCTTGTGAAAATCTTTTCAACATTTTCCCCAAATTTTACTACTTTAAATAGAAAAGTGGCTTTCTTGTTAAATTCAAAACAGAGTCAGAAGCAAGGATGGTTTGGGACTGCCAGCGTGTGCTTGCAAGTCTGGGAACTCCATGAGGGCAGAACTTTTCATATTCATCTCTGTATCTCCATCACACAAAGCCTGTAATATCGTGGAAGCTCATTAATTTTTTGATGATGAAATGAATGACCAAGGTGAATGGCCAGAATGAGGGACACACACCTACAATATCTTGCAGCAGGTCAAACATAGCTGGCTAGCAGGAGCTCAAAACTGCTTGCTGGCTTCTTTTCAGCCTCTTTCTCTATCGTCTCTGTTGACTAACTGAGTTCAGGACCACACAGTTTTACCGAGGCCAAGGCTATACACTTGCATGTTCTAAACTCACGTAGATCTGAACAGTGTAGGTCTCTGTTTGTCACCATCTGGATCCTAAAGATGAACACCACGTTAAGAATAAGTAACATTGACTGAGTCCGTACTAAGTGTCCAGCACTTTTACAACTGTGTATGTATTTTTATAAGTATTATTTCCTTCTTGCAACAACCCTAGGAGGGATGTGGTTCTATTATTACCCCCGTCTTACAGATAGGAGCTGATGCACAGACAGCCTGACTAATTTGCTTCAGGACACTCAGGTGGTAAGTGACAGAGTGGACTGAAATCCAAGTAGTCTGACTCCAGAGTCCTGTGTTCTTAAAATTTTCCCTCTGCTGCCTGATGTATCAGCAGAATATATGCAACTGTGAAACAGTCCCATTGCCACTCTTGTGGAGGTCAGTGACAAAGAGCATTTTCATTACAAGTTTTATACCTAATTAGAGTTTAACAAGAAAAGCAAAAGAGAGAATGCAAAATTACTTTAAGTGTTCATTTCCATATTTCAAAATGCTTTGATTCCACAATAAGGAAATTCACTGCAAGGTAGAATTTGGAGCATTTGAAAGATCTTATTAACTGAATATCTTTATTTAGTTCCTATTTCAAAAAGGTGGTTTCCTCTTTCTTTGGTAATACATACATCTTAAAAGGAGTAACCTAATGTACTCCAACTTAAATATTAATAAGATGATTTCAATAAATGGTTTTCAGCAATTGTACAAAATTAATATGGATTAGATACATGTTATAACAACATTATTGCATTGTATTTTTAACTATGATAACTCAATTCATGTTTTAATCACATTTCTTATGGTGTTAATTTCCAGAAGAATTACGGTTAAACTAATGTTTCTCTAGTAAATACTTAAGAATAATTGAATTTGCAATTTGGTACTTAACTTATACTGATAATTGCTTCCTACAAAAAGAGGTATCTAATTGTAATCACAGAATATTCTTTCTCTCTTGTTCAAAGAGCTTCTCCCAAGAAATCCATGACCTGTTTAAAAACACAAAAACAATACAAATAAAAGCATTATTAACTGAAAGTCCTAATAAAAAAGAGTTATTTATCGTTAGCCATGAAGTTATCCACTCGAGTAATCAAATAACATTTGAGAATACTTTATTTAGATAAACTTGTATGTTTTACAGATTGTAAAAATATGTATCATTCAATTTTCTAATTGGCAGTTTGTTGAAAAGAATAAGAGATTGAGTGCCACGTTTTGTGCGTGTGTTTTCATCGTTTCTAAATGGGGTATTAGAAGTATTCCTCCAGGCAAATCTCTCTTCAAGTGTCTTTGACTGCTTGTCATTCTAGTTCACTTTGAACCTGACTGGCACACTCTGTGGTAGGCAGAATTCTGAAGATATCCCCTCAAGATTCCTTTTTATGATTACAATCAAACACTAATCTAGGCACTGCTGTGAAGGGATTTTGCAGATGTAATTAAGGTTACTAATTCACTGACCTTAAAAAAGAGAGATTATCCTGGTTTATGCCAATGGGATCAATGTAATAACATAAGCTCTTACAAGTAGAAGAGGAAGGCAGAAGAGGAGGTCAGAGAGATTCGAAATGTAAGACTCAGCCCATTGTTGCACCTTTGAAGATGCAGGAAGGGGACCATGAACCAAGGAATGTGGGTGGTCTCGGGAAGCTAAGAATGACTCCTGACTGACAGCCACAAGGAATTGGAGACCTCAGTCCTTCAATAGCATGGAACTGAATCCAGCCAATAACCTGAATGAGTGTGGAAGTGGATTCTTCCAGCCCCCAAATATGAGCTCATGCGGACCAACATCTTGATTTGGGCCTTTTGAGTCACAGAGCAGAGGAAGTAGCTGAACCCACCCAGACTCCAGACCTATAAAACTATGAGATAAAATATTTATGTTGTTTTTAAGCTGCTAAATTTGTGGGAATTTGTTATGGTAGCAATAGGAAATTAATACATATTCCAAAAAAACCGTGGACATACTGCTGTTGGATAGCAGTTCTTAGTAACTCTTAGGACCCACTGAAAGAAGAACTTAAAGAATGTTCAGGTACGGGCCGACTCCGTGGTCTAGTGGTTAAGTTCGTGTGCTCCGCTGCAGCGGCCCAGGGTTTGGATCCTGGGCGCGGAGGACAAGGCACCACTCGTCAGGCCATGTTGAGGCGGCGTCCCCCATCCCACAACTAGAAGGACCTGCAACTAAGATATACAACTGTGTACAGGGGGAGGGTTTTGGGAGATAAAGCAGAAAAAAAAAAAAGGAAAAGAATGTTTAGATAAAAGGAGAGCTAACCTATATATTCAAATCTTTCTTTCTCAAAGTTCTCCTCAATTTTCAATATTGGACCAGCTATTTTTTTTGAGAAATCTCAGAGTTTACTTTATTGTCTGTGTAATTTCTTTCCTCCTGCCATCCTCTCCCTACCTTCACCGTCCTGCTGACAACATTGAAGGATCTCAGTATTCTGTACCTCTAAAGGTTATAATATTGAGAAAGAATAGACTCTACTTAATTAACTGTATGCTGACAATAATTTAAAGATTAGTCCTCTCTTCCCCCCTTCTGCTCTCTCATCTAGTCTTTGGAGGATACATCCTAAAGGGACTGCTGTTCCCAGAGTCCACCAGGCATGAGTGTGCTCACAGCATCCTCCACTGAATGTGCCCTCAATTCAAAACAGCTGCCAGAAGACAGGTGCTGAGGAGAAATATAGCAGTTGACTGAAAGAATAAAAACTTTAGATTTTTTTATTTACTTTTTTTTTTTAAAGATTGGCACCTGGGCTAACAACTGATGCCAATCTTTTTTTTTTTTTTTTTTTTTCTGCTTTATCTCCCCAACCCCAGTTGTACACAGTTGTATATCTTAGTTGCAGGTCCTTCTAGTTGTGGGATGTTGGACGCCGCCTCAACGTAGCCTGACAAGTGGTGCCATGTCCTCGCCCAGGATCCAAACCCTGGGCCGCTGCAGCAGAGCACGGGAACTTAACCACTCGGCCACGGAGCCACCCCTTTACTTTTTAAAATATCATCTGATATCACAAATAGCCTACCATAATACTTTATCATGAAATACTTTAGACATAGGAAAAGGCTTTGAGAGGAATGTATAAACACTGATGTTAGCACCAACTAGCTTAAGAAAAAAACCTAAAAATAATGGAGGCCCCATTTCTTCCCCTTACATTTTTAAAATTCTTCCTTTATTCTTTTTTCTGCTTATATTGAGATATAAATAACATATAACATCATGTAAGTTTACGGTTTACAAAGTGTTGATTTGATACACTTACATGTTGGAAAATGATCACCACCATAGCTTTCGCTAACGCCTCCATCACATCACATAATTACCATTCTTTTGTGTGATGAGAACATTTAACATCTACTCTTTTAGAAACTTTAAAGTATATAGTACGGTATTATTAACTAGAATCACATGCTGTAATTAGATCCCCAGAACTTAATCATCTTGTAACTGAAAGTTTTACCCTTTGACTAGTATCTCCCTACTTCTTACACCCCTAGTCCCTGGTAACCACCATTTTACTCTCAGTTTCTCTGAGTTTGGCTTTTTTAGATTCCACATATAAGGATATCATACAGTATTTGTCTTTCTCCTGGCTTATATCACTTAGAATAATGCCTTCAAGTTCCATCCATGTTGTTGCAAATGGAAGGATGCCCTTCTTTCTCATGGTCACGTGATATTTATATATATATGTATTTGAATTCATATATTTGCTATATATGAATAATTGATATTCAAATATATACATATGACATCTTTATTCATTCATTGATAACACCAGTTGTTTCAATATCTTGGTTATTGTGAAGAATGCTGTAATCAACATGGAAATGGAGATGTCTCTTTGAGATCCTGATTTCATTTCCTTTGGATATACATCTAGAAATGGGATTGCTGGATCATATGGTAGTTCTATTTTCAATTTTTTGAGGAGTTTCCACATTATTTTTTATAGTGCCTGCACCACTTTACATTCCCACCAACAGTGCACAGGGTTCACTTTTCTCCACATCATCACCAACACTTGTTATCTCTTTTCTTTTTGATGAGAGCCATTCTAAGAGATGTCAGGTGGTATTTCATTGTGGTTATAATTTGCATTTCCCTGGTGATTAGTGATAGTGGATACCTTTTCATGGACCTGTGTACCATTTATATATCTTCTTTGGAAAAATGTCTATTCCTGTGTCCATTTTTTAATCAGGATATTTGTGTTTTTCCTATTGAGTTGTACGAGTTCTTTATATATTTTGCATATTAGCCTTTTATCTGTGAATATTATTTGAAATATTTTCTCCCATTCCATAAGTTGCCTTTTCATTTTGCTGATGATTTCCTTTGCTGTGCAGAAGCTTTTTAATACGATGTAGTCCCACATGTTTATTTTTGCTTTTGTTGTCTTTGCTTTTTGTGTCAAATCCAAAAAAATCATTTTCAAGACCAATGTTAAGGGGATTATCCGTATTTTTTTTCTGGGAGTTTTATGGTTTAGGTCTTAAATTCACATCTTTAATCCATTTTGAGTTGATTTTTGTGTATAATGCAGGATAGGAATCCAGTTTCATTCTTTTGCATTTGGCTATCCAGTTGTCCTGACGTGGTCCATTGAGGAGACTATTTCTTCTCCATTGTATATTTTTGGCTCCTTTGTTATAAATGAATTGGATTGGCCATATATACCTGGGTTTATTTCTGAGCTTTCTATTCATTTCCTTGAATTATGTGTCTATTTTTATACCAGTACCACACTGTTTTGATTACTTTGTACAGCTTTGTAATATAGTTTGATAGCAGGAAGTGTGATGCCTCCAGCTTTCTTCTTTTTTCTCAAGATTGCATTGGCTATTCAGGATCTTTTGTGGTTCCAACAAATTTTAGGATTGTTTTTTCTATTCCTGTGAAAAGTGCCATTGGAATTTTGATAGGGATTGCATTGAATCTGGAGATCACTTTGGATAATTTGAATATTTTAGCAATGTTAGTATCTTTCCACTTATTTGTGTCTTCACTTTCTTTCATCAGTGTCTTACAATTTTCAGTGTACAGATCTTTTATCTCATTGGTTATATTTACTCTTAAGTATTTTATTCTTTTTGGTAATATTGTAAATGGGATTGTTTTCATAATTTCTCTTTCTGATAGATTATTGCTCGTGGATAAAAATGCAACTGATTTTTGTGCATTGATTTTTATATCCTGCAATTTTGAATACACTTATTAGTTCTAACAATTTTTCTGTGGAGTCTTTAGGGTTTTCTGTTATAATATCATGTCATCTGCAAATAGAGATAATTTTACCTCTTCTTTTCCAATCTGGATTCCTTTTCTTTTTCTTACCTAATTGCTCTGGCTAGGACTTCCACTCCTATGCTGAACAAAAGTAATGAAAGTGGGCATCCTTGTCTTGTTCCTGGTCTTAAAGGAAAAGCTTTCAACTTTTCACCATGGAGTGTGATGTTAGCTATGGGCTTGTCATACATGGCCTTCAGTATGTTGAAGTATTTTCTTCTATACCAAGTTTCTTGGAAGTTTTTCTTTTTTATGAAAGGATGTTGAATTTTGTAAAGTGCTTTTTTCTGCATCTATTGAGATAATGATACCATATTTATCCACCATTTTGTTAATGTGTCATATCACATTGATAGATTTGTGGATGTTGAAACATCTTTGTGTCACCAGAATAAATCTCACTTGATTATGGTGTATGATCTATTTAATTTATTGTTGAATTTGATTTACCAATATTTTGTTGAGGATTTTTACATCTGTGTTCATCAGGAATATAGGCCTGTTATTCTGTGATTTTCTTTTCTTGCCTCCTTGTCTGATTTTGGTATAAGAGTAATGCTGGCCTTGTAAAGTGTAATTGTATTTGTGTTTCCTCCTCTTCTTTTTTTGGAAAAGCTTGAGAAGGATTAGTATTAGGTCTTCTTTAAACGTTTGGTAGAATTCACCACTAAAGGCATCTGGTCCTTTTCTTTGTTGGGAGGTTTTTGATTCAATCTCCTTACTTTTTATTGATATTTTCAGATTTTCTGTTCTTCATGATTTAGTCTTGGTAGGGTGTTGAGTTCTAGAAATTTGCCCATTTCTTCTAGATTGTCCAGTTTTTTGGTATATAATTATTCATAGTAGTCTATTATGATCCTTTGTATTTCTGTGATATCAGTTGTAATATCCCTTCTTTCATTTATAATTTTATCTATTTGAGTCCACTCTCTTTTTTTCTTGGCAAGTCTAGCTAAGAGTTTGTCAGTTTTTTATCTTTTCAAGAAAACCAGCTCCTAGTTTCATGAGTCTTTTCTATTGTCCTTTTAGTTTCTATTTCATCTATTTCCATTTTGATCTTCATTATTTCCTCCTTCTACTAACTTTGAGCTTAGTTTCTTCTTTTTCTGGTTCCTTGAGGAGTAAAATTAGGTTGTTTATTTGAGATCTTTCTTTTTTCCTAATATAGGCAATTTAATTATAATGTGTCTCAGTATGGGTCTGTTTGGATTCATCTTTTTGAAACTCTCTGGGCTTCCTGGATCTGGATGTCTGTTTCTTTCCCCAGGTTAGGGAAGTTTGCAGCCATTATTTTTTTGAATGAGCTTTCTCCTCCCTTTCTCATTCTCTTCTCCTTCTGGGACTCTTACAATGCGTATCATGAATGGTCTGTTCGATGGTGTCCCATAAGTCACTTAAGCTATCTTCACTCTTTTTTCTTTTTGCTTCTCTTTTTGGATGAATTCCACTGCTCTGTCTTCAAGTTCTTTGACTCTTTCTTCCATTTCATCTAGTCTACTGTTGAATCCTTCTATTGAATTCTTCAGTTCAGTTATTGTATTCTTTAGCTCTATTGTTTCCATTTGGTACTTTCTTATATGTTCTATCTCTTTGTTGAAATTCTCACTTTGTTCATAGATGGTTTTCCTGATCTCATTGATCGTCATTATGACTGTTATATAGAACTCTCTATCAGGTAAATCACTTGTCTCTGCCTCATTAAGATCTGTTTCTGGAATTGTACATTGTTCTTTTGTTCAGAACACATTCCTTTGTTTCTTCACTTCCTTTGACTCTCTGTGTTGTTTTCTGTACATTAGATAAAACAGCCACCTCTCCCAGTCTTGGCAGAGTGGTCTTGTGTAGGAGATGAACCTCATCAGTGAGCCCAGCCCATGCTCCTTCCTGTCTCTTAATCCTTTGATTGTCCAAGCTGCTGTCCTTGTTCTTAGTAGTTGTGGGTGTGCCAACTCACAAAGGGGAAGATCACAGTCAGCACTTAGCTGCAGACTAATTGGAAGCTGGACCCTCAGACAGCAGCTGAGAATGTATGTAAAGTCCCTTACAGGAAGAAACTGGGAGGTGGGCATTTTTGCCTTCTCCCTCTATCCTGGGCCTGGGTGTACAGATGTAATGTGTGTGGGGGGTGGGGGGCCGGGGGGGGTGGAAAAGGGGGTACTCCTGAGTCCATTAAGAACCTCTTGTTTGTTTGCTACCGTCCTGTGGGACTCCTGAATGTAAGCCTCATTGGCTATCAGAGCCCAGTGATATGAGGACCCATCCTTGCAGTGGCAGCCACAAAAGCTGGGGTGCAGGTGTGTGGACAGGCTCCTTCAAGGGAGATACTAGTGACTTGGTGTAGGCAAGAGGGAGAGTGCAGGGGAGTTGTCTGCAGGCTTCGTTCATCTCCAGGGAAAATCACAGTCTACTCCTAGATGTGTGCCAAGTTAGAAGCCTGGCCCTGAGGCAGCTTTTGAAGTTTGCAAATAGACCCCATTCAAGGAAGACTGGGAAATGGGTGTTTTTTGCCTCCTCCTTCTGTGCTGGGCCCTGAGGTGATAGTTCAGGAAGTCCTTGTACCCATTAACAACTGTTTTTTTGTTTCTTATAGTCTGTGGATCTTGCAGATGCAAACCCTGTTGGCTTTCAGAACTAGGTGTTTTGGGGGCCTGTCCTTTGGATGAGAGTCTTAAAAGTGGGGACATTAGATTTAGGGTCCAAATCCTTCACTCCTCAGGGAGAAGCAGGGAGTTTGGGGTTCCCTCCCAATTGTATGGCACTGTGCTGGGGGTGAGGTTTATGGTGTGAGTGTATTTCAACTTTTCCTACCCGTTTTGGTGTGGGTATTTTCTCTTTCACTCAATGTGTAAGAGTTGCTCTGTTGGTTTCTAAATTTCTTTCAGAGGGAATCACTCCATGTGTAGCTATTCATTCAGTGTATCCATGGGATGTTAGGAGTTCAGGAGCCTCCTATGACAATATCTTTAAAGACTGCCTCCCTGATCACTTAATATCCTTTCAAAGAATTGAATTCCATTATGGATTTAGAATATCAGAATATATACATGCAGAATATATGTAACATCTAAGACATAAAAACGCACCACCATCAAATGGCAAACAAATGGCTCATTTAGATAATTCAGTAAGCCAATTTTCAACCAAGCAGTCGTGTTTTTAATGTAGTCAAAATGTCTAATTTGAGAACCTCACCCACAGAGCTGCATGATAATTTAAATAAATTATACATATATGCTTAATTTTAGCTGGAAAAAAGTCATAGAAGCCCATCCTGATATGTCTATTTTTAAATGAGTTTCATTTGTGAAAATGTAAGGAGGTTCCCTATCTTAAAGAAACATCCTGTACATTTTGCATATATGACCCATAGGATTTCCTTTCCTTTTCCAGTCTCAGTTTTTAATTTCCCTATTACTTAATGAAAACATTATTTCTGAGTGAGAAATTACTAAACTGAGAGTTGAATATAAGAGGATGTTCATATACCCTTACTAGCGCAAGCCTCTAAAACAATCTGTAAATCTGGTCTAAAGTGTGAGTGTGATTTATGATCCTTTCATTGATCTGACTTGATAGTGAGTAGGAATCAGGTGATATTATTAATTAGTCAATCGGATAGTATGTTTTTATTATCTTCTACGACACTTTGATGGGCAATTGTGGGACATATAGGCTTCAGCCCTGAACATTTATAATCTGTTTGGAAATGTAAGACGTATTTCCATGAAAACAAAAATGAACAGAGCAAGAGTCAACTAAATATAACTGACAAACACTATTATAAGAAGAAATATAAAAAATAGAGTATTTAAGCCATGCTACACAGAAGTGTGGCTTTACAGATTATTAAAAAGAGGTTTTTGAAGTATAGAGAAAATGAAGAAATAATCATAGTGATCTAGCACAGGTTTATTAAAGAAAAACAAAAGACTAAACTTTTCTTTCTTTTTTGCTTGGGTTACTAGACTGTTAGAAAGTGTGATAGAGCCAGGATATCTGGATTTCTATGAGACATTTGACAAGGTTTCTCATAGTGTACAAATGAAAAAACCAGAAAACTATGGATTTTATGCATGGAAATACACAGCTATTCACATTACTAAGTGGATGAATAAGTGTTAGTCAAAGCATAGTGATCAACACTTCAACACAAAATGGAGGAGTTGTGTGCAGGACAATATTCTCAGCCCTTCTCTCTTCAACATTGTTTCCACAAATTACTGCCATGAGTGATGTAGATGACAGGAGATAAAATTTGCAAATAATCAGAGCTTGGAAGAATAATGAATATATTAGATGAGTGAATTAGGTTCCAAAATATCTGGACAGGCAGGAATAGACAAAACTTAGCAAGGACAATTTTGTCAGGAATAAATTTAAACTTGTGGTCTTGTAGTAACAACACAAAACAAAATCTACCACTCCTTAAAACCAAAAGCAACCAACCAAACAAACTAGAAACTGCAGAATAGAGGAAATGCCTTTTAGCAGCAGCACAAATAGAACAGTCTTAAGGATTTTGTTTGACTATAACCTCAACAGGAGTTAATAGTATGATGGTGTTAATAAAACAGCTGCTGTGATCTTAGACTGTGGCACTGTTTCTCAACCTTTTTTCATTATTCTCCCTCTAAGGATTCCTTTTAGAAATTTTTTCCTAATCATTTCCTCAATGAAACTTTAATGGCACAGATATACTGTATATCTCTTAATGTACTATATCTATATCTGTGCTTTATACATAAAAAGAGTAAGTTTTTTTTCACAAAAATCAATTTTTACCCTCTTGTGGGCAAAACCACCCTCACTGAGAAAGCACAGGCTTTGTTAACAGACACTGTTCTAGAATGAGAGAAGGAAAATTCTATTGTTCCTAGCAGTGTTTAAAATAATGTGTTCACTTCTGAATACCACATTTTAAGACATATTTCAAAACTAGATAGTATTCAGAGAGGAGCAATTAGGCTGGCATGATGTGAAGAATTTTTAAAGGGTAGGGAATAGTTATTCTGGGGAAAATGAAACTAGAGGGGTCCTAATACTTTTCTTCAAATGTACAAGAGGCTATACATGACAAAAGGGATCTAATTATTGAGAAACTGCTTTAGGAAAATGTATTTTGACTAAATATTATAATAAGTTACTTATTCCAAAGTATCCAAAGGTGGAAAGGGTTGTTTCATTAGGAATAATTTTCTTTGTCGCTAGCTGTACCATGTGTGCATGACTCTGTGGTGGGGAACATGGTAAAGAAGATTGAAACCCTAAATGGACAGGATGACCTTAGGATCCGTTTGACTCCTGATTCTGTGATCCTGGGCAGTAGGAGATGAACTGAACTTTGAAGGAAAAGACAGATTTAGATAAGCTTAGAGGATATAATACTCCAAAGTAGACATTCTGGCTTCTTAGACATGGAAATTAGGGCATACAGACTTGGCTTCTGCTAGCTGCTGTGTCCAAAATTCACTGTCCGGCCCCAGCAAGTCACCAACATCCTTACCTTTAATATGTTGGATTTAGAATAGATTACATCTATCTGTTCTAGTTTTAGAAATCTAAGGTCCTATGACTCAGTAATCTATGCTAGGAAGATGCTGTTCTTATCGTCCAATCTTCCCCGTCAGCTCAAGCAATACGCAAAGTACCTATAAATCATAAGCTACCCTACTGAGACCTTGAATTGTCATATGTGACAAAAATCTTGTCTTTTAGAAAGTGTAATCTCAGGGAGAGTAGAGGGAGAGAAACTTCATTGACCTAAAGAAAGTGTTTTATGATAAAAAGTAGATGTTACTGTCATATAAAGACATTGCTAGTTAGAGTCTCCACCATCACCATCTTTCCAGTATTGGGAATTTTTTTATACTTCCAGAACATCACGCCTTTAAGATTTTATGGACAAAGGTGACATTACTGGCCTATGCTGGCATTAAAATAGGTGGGTCAGGGCGGTTAGACAGGGTTCGTAAGAATCTGTTAGTTGAGTTTTTCAAACTTGTCATTGACTAAAGATTCTCAGATGTTTACTCAGTAGAGATCTAAGCATATGCACAGAGTACCTGAAATCAAAAAGTATATTAAAAAAAAGACGAGGATAGAGTTGTGTGGCTTTTGCATTTGTGGGATTGTTATTGAAATTACAACATAAAATTTTAATGTGTGAAGTACCAAAAGTGTTGTTGTTTTCATTTTTATTGTTATTGTTAGTGGTAATCATAGTAGTAATAGTAACAGTAATGTTTGCCAGATTTCCTTACCTCTGTTCCACACCCTGGAGTGTCTGGCAGATCTCCAATACTGACTTACGCTGGGAGGGTTGGGGGTCTACAGCGCAGTAATTGACTATTCTCCATGAACCATTCCTACCCCACTTTAGTCCAACTTTGTTTATGTTTGTCTCCTGTGAGCTCAAATGTGCTTTATTAGCTGAGAAGGCAGAAAAGTTATATGGGACAGGGGAAATTAGGGAGGTCAGGAGGGGCACCATGACATACTGAAAGAAACTCATATGTTGGCATTGTGACCTTGGAAATGTCACTTAACTTCTCTTTCTTTACTGGTAAATTGGAATGACAACAATGGCCCAGTGAATCTTTCGTACATAATTCTTAATCCTTGTTGTGCTTTTGAATCACTGGGAGAGTCCTAACAATAGAGATATCTATCTCCTAACCTAGTTTGTAGGAAAGCTTGGATCTTTGTCCCTTTTTTCTTTAAATCTCTTTAGGTCCTTCAAGGTGCAGCCATGGTTGAGAACCAAAGCTTTATAGTATCGTTGTGAGGACAAAACTGAATAATATTGTCAAAGAGCCCTGAAAGGGGCTATTCAAGTGAGCATTGCCCAAAGGAAAGCATCGTGATATTTCTTCCATAGGATTTTTCTTCCTACTAATGGCAGTGTCTCGGCTGATTGCTATGTTCTGCCCCCTACTAGGAGGAGTCAAGAAAGACAAAACATGCCTAGATGGTTCCACTCAGTTAAGAACCATACTCTCAGATTCTTGGCCTGTCGTAGTCATGGCACCAAAGATGACCAGCCTGCACCTGTGGCTTCCCAAAGGGCCTCACAGGTTCAGAACTACCAGCCTAGTCTCATCCAACCTCACAATTAGATCAGATGCCAAGAGCTGCTCCTGTCTGCACAGAGATAGGGCCAGTATCTATGAAGGTCTCCACCAGTTCCCTACCAAGCTCCAAGCATTCCCCAAAATTGTTCCTTTAGGGTTGGCTAATTTAGGGTCCTCAAGCAATGTTCAAATCTGTGAGTTGGTTAGTGATATAAAGCTGATTGACACTTTTTTTTTAAACTATTTCAGATGTGACAGGGCAAGAGTATCATAGGATTTCATTTTATTATTTAACGTCAACCCTATAAATATTCATAGAAAAATGTCTGGGAGAGATTAAACTTCTGATAAGTATTCAACAGGACAGAGAATAAAGATTAACCTTTTGTATAAAAGATTAACCTTTTGTATATGATAAAAAATTAATATAAAATATAAAATTAGTACCAAAGGCATTTGGCAGAAGAGGTATAGGCTGAATTTTTATGTTGAAGCGACTATATAAGTTCTAATCTTCTATTAAGGAGAACAAAAGATTAACTAGCAAAGAATGTCACTTTCTAAGGTGACAGAGGAGAGAATATATAAGTAACAGGAGTCTTTGTCCAACCAGAAAAGATTCTATAGAGACTCACAATTTTTAAAAAAAGAAAACCATGTTTAATTTACATAGTATAATGACCCAATTTTTATATAAGACTATGTAAGTATTGATAGCTTTCTGGCTTCTAGATTATAACTTTTTATTTATTTTGCTCAATTTAAGCATTCACTGATCACAAGACATTGGACTTGGTATAAAAAACTTGATTCTGTTTAATTTTTGATAATTTCTGTATGATTTATTCATTTATTCCTTCTTTCAACACTAGTAGTGAAAAAAAACGAGACAAAAATGTTGATCTTCTTAGAACTTAAGTTCCAGTAGAAAGAAAGGTAATAAACCAGAGAGATAGAAACCCAGAGAGATGGTTTTATTAAATTGTAGTGTTTCAGATGGTATTATGGCTACTGTGAAAATAAAGCAGGAAAGAAGTAATGGGGTACTGGAGAATAGTTGCTTGGTAAAAATTTACAAAAAAAGAAATTTTATCAGAGATCTCACTGCTAAGTGGATTTTTTTGCAAGGAATTAAAGAGGTAATAGAGAGAGCCATGAAGTTATCTAAGACAAATTTGGAGAAGAGTCCCCCAAAATGGGAAGAGTAAGCGCTGAGTCTTGCAAGGAGAATAGTGTGTTGGTTTCGGGTCCATGGTCACGGTGGGGGTAGATTTTAGGCCATTGTAAGGACTTTGTCAATTACTCTGAAAGAAAGGGGAATAATTGGAGGGTTAAGCCTGAGAAGTAACATGATCTGGCTTTTTCATAGGATGGTTCTGGCTTCTGTGTTGATAATAGCTTGTAGTAAGGTGAGACGCTATCTGGAAACCTGTCAAGAGGCTATTATAATGCTTTAGGGGAGATACGCTGTGGGCGTGGACCAGAGTGGTAGCAGTGGAGGTGGTGCGAAGTATAATGAGCTGACAAGATTTTATGATGGATCTGATGTGGAGTGAAGAGAGAAAAGAGGAAATGATTATTCATAAGATTTTTGTATTTGAACAATCAGAAGCATCAAGTAACCATTTTAGAGATGGAGAAGCCTGTGGAAGCACAACATTTGGGAGAATTTATTAGGTGTTTAGATTTAGATTGCTATGTTTGAGATTACTATCCAACATTCAAAGAGAGATACTATGTGTTCCTTCAAAAAGATGTGTTGAAGTCCTAACTCCTAGTACCTCAGAATGTAACCTTATTCAGAAATAGGGTGGTTGCAGATGCAATTAGTTAATATGAGGAAATACTGGAGTGAGGTAGGCCCCTAATTCAATATGACTGGTGTCCTTATAAGATAACCCTGTGAACACAGAGACATACATGGAGAATGCTGTGTGATGATAAAGGCAGAGATTGGAGTTTCATACCTGTAAGCAAAGGAATGCCAAAGGTTGCTGGCAAAGTACCAGAAGCTAAGAAGAGAGAAGGAAGAACTTTCTTACAGGTTTCAGAGGGATCATGGCCTTGCCAATACCTTGATTATGGATTTACAATCTCCAGAACTGTGAAGTAGTACATTTGTGCTATTTTAGGCCACACAGTTTGTGGTACTTTGTTATGGCAGCCCTAGGAAATGAACACAGAGAGTGAGGTGAGTACTGAGAATTTGCCGTTGGATTCAGCTAGGTGGAGTTATTGGTGAACTAGACAGGAGAAGTTCCAGTGGGAGAGATGCGTTCACATTCTGATTGTAGTGGGTTCAAGAAAAGAAAAAAGATGGCGTGAATTGGGAGCAATAATTATAGGTATATCTTTTAAGCAGTATTTCTGTAAAGGAAGAAGCAAAGAAATGACATCATGGCTGAAGGGAGATATGAGATCAAAGGAAGCATTTTATTTCTTCCTTCCCTTCCTCCCCTTTCTCTCCTTTCCTCCCTTCCTCTCTCCTCCCTTCTCTCTCTCTCCTGCCCTCCTTTTCCTATCCCCCTCTCTGCCTTTCTTTCTTTCTTTCTTTCTTTCTAGACAAAAACATTGCCACATGATCAAATGCTGATGGAAATAATCCATTAGAGAAAAGAAAGTTGAATTTGGAGGAGGGACAGGCAAAAACTGTGGAAGAAATATCCCTGAGAGTCAAAATAAGATCTACTGCAGAAAAGGAGGGGTTGGATTTACATAGGACTAAGGCAGAAAGAAGACACAGTACATGGCCATAGATACGGGGAAGGGAAGTGAATAGATGTCAAAAGAATATATGGAAGATCTTTTCCAATTCCTTCTATTTCTCAATGAAAGGGGAAGCAAGTTTACCTGCAAAGACAAAGGACAGTGGTAAGGTTCTTACATATTTAAGGACAGAAGAAAAGTTAGGACATGGTCATTTAGGAGTATGGGAAAGTTCCAGAGAGATATAGTAGGATTACAGGTCTACTCTAAATGTCCTCTTGAAGTTGATGGTTATGAGTTGAGAGAGACCAGTAAGCAAATTATTTTGTGTTTTCTTATTGTGAGAAATGTATGTTTTAATTAATTGCTTAATTAATGTTGTTATGCATACCAGTACTTTTATGGTTCTAAGGAAACTTAAATTAAGAAAGCAATAGTCTAGGGGCTGGCCCTGTGGCCGAGCGGTTAAGTTCGCGCGCTCCGCTGCAGGCGGCCCAGTGTTTCGTTGGTTCGAATCCTGGGCGCGGACATGACACTGCTCATCAAACCACGATGAGGCAGCGTCCCACATGCCACAACTAGATGGACACACAACGAAGGATATACAACTATGTACCGGGGGGCTTTGGGGAGAAAAAGGAAAAAATAAAATCTTTAAAAAAAAAAAAAAAGAAAGCAATAGTCTAACAGCATAATTTTTGGAGAATATCTTTTTCCTGTGAATAGAATTGCCAGGTAAAATATAGGACACCCTGTTAAATTTAAATTTTAGATTCACAATGAATAAGTTTTAGCATATGTTCCTACTTGCTAAAGTTCATAAATTTTCCATTTGCAAACGTGGGGGTCACTTGTGGTGGCTACACTCTTACTCGTTTCCTGATGTGTGCAATTAGTGGGCAATGCAGCATGTTTTGAAGCTGTGTAACGTTCACAAACTAATTTCTGGGCTGAATTGTAAATCTGCCAAATGTTGATTCAACTATTTAACATTTTCACTGAGAAATAATAAGAAATGTTGATGCATTTAAATATCTTACCTGGCTGCTCTTGCCATCTCTCTGGGAACATTCATCCTGTTGGCAGGCTCTCAGCAATTTTTCCGTTAATCTCTTCAGTGATAAAGTCTGCGTTAACAACCTTCAGGGTAATAAAAGTTAGCTCTCTAGCAATGGTAGCCAAGGACTACATAGTTTTTCTTTTGGTGCATTTATCTAAGCTCTGGGGACAAAGCAGTGTCCTTATATCAAAAAAATATATGTATATACTGATTCTGTTGGTCCTTAATAATAATAATTATAGTTATGATTTGGTCAGTATTTATTTTGTACAAGGCACTGTACTGAACATTTAACATACTAAATTCTAACAAAAACATAATAGGAACTCATGAATCCATTCAATAAATATTGGTTGCACCAGACCTTGGAAATAGTAGTAAATAAAAGATACCAAAATCCCTGACTCCATTAAGCTAACATTTAATGGGCAAAAGACCACCAAAAATAAGTAAATAAGATGTTAGATGGTGAGAAATGCTTTGAGAAAAATAACGCTGAAAATAGGGACAAGGGATAATGGGAGTAGAGATCCATTTTAGATAGGCAGCTCAAGGAAGACTTTATTGACATTTGAGCAAAAACCTGAAGGTCGTAAAAAGGTGATACATGTGGTCATTTAAGAAAAAAAACATTCCAGGGAGAGGGAACAGCAAGTGAAAAGGCCCTACGGGGAAAAACATGGCTGGCATGTTGAATCCATAGCCAAGATACTTGGAGTAGAGTGAGCAAAGGCGAAATGAGGAAAAGATTAGGTCAAATGGAGGAGGTGGTACCTACTCTGAATGAAATGGGAAGACACTGGAGGTGTTGAATAGATCAATCCCCTGATTTAACTTCAGTTTTGAAAAGATCACTCTGGCAGTTAAGAACAGGCTGCTGGAGATGAGGTGAGGAGGCAGAAAGACCGAACTGAAGGCTGTGTTAACAATCGGGGGCAGGGGTGTGTGTGTGTGTGTGTGTGTAATAATCCAGGGTGGGAGCAGGCAGATGAGAGAGTGAGAAGTGTTGGATGCTGGAAATAATTTGAGAGTAGAGCTGTCAGGCTTGTTGGTTTATGGGGTAAGGAGTATAAAAGAGAGAGGTAAGGCTGACTCCAAAGTTTTTGACCCAAGCAACTGGAGGGCCAGCAGTTGCCAATAACTGAAATAAGGAAGACTGCAGGAGGAGCCTGTTTGTCAGGGAACATCAGGAATTTTGTTTTGGCCAGGATGAATTTAAATTCCCGTTAAAGACTCAAGTAGAGATCTTCAGTGGGTAGTTGGACATATAAATCTGGAGAATGCGCTGCAGATATAAATTTGGGACTTTAATTTAAAGCCATAATATTGGTTATTATCAAGAAATTAGTGAGAGTAGATAGACAAAAGTTTAGATCCAAGAACTGAGCCCTGCGGCAACCCAATGGTGAGTGAGAAGATGAGGAAGAGCAAACAAATGAGACTGGGGAGAAGCAAGCGACCGCAAAGCCAATGAGAGACAGAAGCTTCATTCGAACCCAGGCTGTGGGGTGCCTATAATTCCTATGGCCTTAAACACAGCCATGTTTTGTTATTTGTGATTATTAATCTGTATTATTTCAAAACCCTAATCCATTTCTAGAAAAAAAAAATGCTAATGGGTACTCAAGTTACCTGAATGAGTTAACACTCCCCCAAAAGACGGAAAGATGAGAAGAAAAGTAATGGATATTAAGAGCTTTATTTTGTATGTCAAACATTATGCCTGGTCCATTATAGATCATCTCATTTAATCCTCATTTTAGGTATTATATTCCCCATTTGGCAGAAAAAGGATTTGAGGCCAGCAGAGTTTAACTACTTTCTCCAGTTCACTTACTTTTCAGGCAGCAGAGGTGGAATTTCTATCCAATTCTGTCTGATATTTTCTACTGTTTTACATTTCATCATCCATACCATCCTGATTCCAACTAAGAGAAAATTACTGCTGCACAAAGTAACATTGAAAAGTATAACAGATATCTGCAGTAACTGTTTTCCAGAAAAGGAAAATTCTTCATGTGGTTATTTCTTGTATCATCCTAAATAAAGCCAGCATCATATAACTACATTACAGTTCACATCATAAATAAGACACGCTTGAATTCTAAATTTAGAAAAAATTTTGTATGCATTCACATTGTCTTATGAGGGCCCCGTTATGACTAACCACATAATTCTGAGACGGCGAGTTGGTCACTGATCGTTGCAAGGCTCAATCCCATAACCTCGCCTCACTCTCACAGCTTGGAGAGCTACAAGATTTTGAAGATTGTCCCTAAGGGATTACGGAGGCCGCAGCCTCTAATCCAGCCCCTGATTTTACAAAGGAATAAATGGAGGTCGAGAGAGAGAGAAAATGATTTGTTAGTCACATGCTGACAAGTAACAGAGACTGAACTCAAGCTTAGGTCTTCCGACAAGTTACCCAGAGTAAGGTGAAAGGTGTAAAAAAAATCAAAACCAAAACCCAAACAGTAATGCCTCTCTCCCTATTCATCAGATGAATTAATGTAAATTGAAAGAGAAACCCATCTGCATGATGAGTATACACATCTCCATCTTTGTTTTATATTACAGTTACTCACTGCCAAAATTCCTGATTGGATTTGCTTCCAACAATTGGCAGAAAAAGAAGGATAGGGACTCGAATGTAAATATTTCAGCTGTGATGTTGCCGTCGGCAATTTTCCTCCCAAAACTGTTAATAACCATGGTCTGATTGCATACTGTCTCTGCCATACAATAGCTTTGTAATGATTTGAAGGAAAGAATAAAACAGTAATCTGACTTTCAGGTAGCAAAATTGTGGAGATATTTTTTAGCATTATTTGGTGACTAGGACTGCCGTATGTTATGTTATTGATAAACGGGCAGAAGTCTATATTCAATTAATAAAATAGAATTTATAAAGAAATAGGTATGCAGTGGTTCATAAAGACTAAAATATGCAAGTGTATAGGTCAATAGTACAGGGCCAGATGTGAGAGGAATTGCAAAGATTACAGCTGCTGGAGAAGGACACAAATGAAGGAAAGGACCTCCTGAAATGAGAAGTTGATGATTTGTCATTTGCTTCAAAATATAGTGGTCATCTTTACAAGATTTACTGTGCATACTAGTGGCTGTATATGATGCCCGTGGATAATGATGGGTTGGCATGATGGCTATATCTAATTCTGGCACCCTAACATCTAAACAAACAGGTAAACAAACAAAATCTCCTTTACGAGGAAAGTTTCTTTGAGGCAGGGCAAGATCAAAACTCAAAATTTGCTATCTAAAACCTATGGAGAATATTAATCTTTTCAATAAAGTTGGCAGCCAAATCAAGGCTAAAAATGTCAAAATATAGCCTGGGCCCTCTCTTGGCATCAGATCCAGGCAGAGACTATCTTACTCCTTAGCATGCAGGTGCCTCATGCCTTCCCTTAAGAGAGAGTAAAGAAAATCTTCTCATTAAAACTGGCACTGCACCAGAAACACTGACCTCTGCTCAGAAAAAAGCTTCAAAATCTCTTGCTGAGGTTTTTGAGTAAACGGGTGAGCGTAAGAAGTATGGGAGAAATACGGATTATCTTTTAAAAGCTTCTAAAAAGATAATTTTGGCAGGAAACTTTTACATTTGTCTGCACAACATTTGTTTGCTCTTGGGAAGTGGCTAAATTGCAAGCTAAAAGGATTTTTTTTCCTTTCTTGCTCTT
Source organism: Equus przewalskii (assembly GCF_037783145.1). Classification (NCBI taxonomy): domain Eukaryota; kingdom Metazoa; phylum Chordata; class Mammalia; order Perissodactyla; family Equidae; genus Equus; species Equus przewalskii. The sequence continues at coordinate 55,417,695 of NC_091831.1, read as the reverse complement.
TCCTTCTCTCCTTCCTTTCCTCCCCCCGCCCTCCTTTGCTCCCTTCTCCCGCCTCTTTTTCTCTCTCTCTCATCTGAATTATTAGAGCTCCTGAAGCAGTGGAAAGCCCAGATCTAGCAGACTTGGCACAGCATTATTTCTTATCTATTATATCCAAATATTGTGGGTAACGGTGATCCAAATGCTTTACGCATCTGCCAAATCGTCCTACTCCGGGGAGAAAATAAAAAAGTAAATGTTTATTGCGCGTTGATAAAATGCCTGCTGGTGGCCGACTTTCAGCGTTAGAAAGGGTGTCGGTCTTTATCTAGACCAGCCTGTCCTCTCTGCCCCTGGGCCTGAGCTCCTTCCCAAAGACCCTGTCCTGGGCTCAAACTCCTCAGCCACTGGAACTTCACTCCTGAAGCAGCTGCTTCTACTTCACCTGCCTTTCTCATGGCTACAGAAATCTTCACTCTTTCCAGCTGAAATCGCCTCCTCGCAGCTTCTGCGTATTAGTGTAGTTCTTCTCCCCGAAGCTACATAACATTAAAGTCTAATTCCTTTTCCATAGCACAACTATTAAAGTATTGAAGTAACAGTTATTTGCTGCTGCCTGTCTTATTTAGGCAGAATACCTTCAATGATCAAACTCTTCCGCATATTTCAGAGATTCTGGACCCTTTGCTGTGCTGCTCACTTTCCTTTGGACATGACTCAGATTCCCTGTTCAAAAACTCTGCCACTTTGTAGCTGCTTAACCTTGGTTAAATGACTTAATTTCTCTGTGCCTTTATTTCCTCATCAGAGCATTGAAAATAATAGCAGTCCCTGCCATCTGTGTACTATAATTCATGCAAAATAATGAAAACAAAAAGCATCAGTTAGTACTCAATAGATGTTTACCACTGCTATTCCTAGTCCTATGGCAGATATGAGGCACATCTTCTCTGCTTGCGTTATTATACTTCTACTCATGAATACCGTTTGCCTTTATGTGAGTCCTAACCTTCTGTTGGATGGAATTGAGCCTAAACTTAGGCAATACTTGTACAACTTTTATATACTTTCTGCCATTTACATATATATCACTACTCCTAAAATTGTACAGTTATCTTTCGAACTCAAGAAAAATATTGGGGTTTCGATGCTCCTTGGCAATTCTTCTATAATTCCCAATCAGTTCTCTCCCTCAGATTCTCTGTACTCATTCTACTCCCTAAACCTTGGATTTTAGCGGTGCTTCCTCACTATCAGAACTCTCCGCCTTCAAGGAGAAAATTGAAGCCATTAGACCAGAACTGCCTCCTTTAGCTAGCCTCAAATCATACTGCATCCATGTTCATGCTTTCTTCCATTCTGCACATTATTCTGGAATTTTCTTCCTCAAAGAGCAAAATTCAAGTTAATTCTTCCAACTGCCCTGCTTCCATCCCAGGTACCATGCTATATTTTAATAATTATCATTTGTCTCTCTTTTAGTTTCACCATATTTCTCTCTTCTAGATTCTCCTCACTTTAGAACTAAAGTGTTCACATTTCTTTCTTCTTAAAAAAAAATCTGTCCTTTATGCTTCAAAAAAGAGCAGGAAACATCATTTTAATCAAGGTTGCAAATGTTTTTAAGCAGTAACTGTACTTGTTTTTACTTTTCATCCTACCTCCCATCCACTCCTTAATCTCGTATAACCAAATGTCTACCTTATCCTCTATTGAAACTTTTGCAACCTTTGGCAACTGTTGTTCTCCTTCTATGAACTCCTTCTGTAAACGCTCTTTTCTGCTGGCACCCTTTATGCCACACACTCTTGGTTTTCCTCCTAAATCTCTGGCCGTTTCCTATGTTTCCTTTAATCTGCTTTGTGGATGTTTTTCCACTGCCGGTTTTGTGTATGTGTGTGTGTGGAAAACTGGCCCTGAACAAACATCTGTTCCAATCTTCTTCATTTTGCTTGAGGAAGATTGTCACTGAGCTAACATCTGTGTCAGTCTTCCTCTATTTTATGTGGGATGCTGCCACGGCATGGCTTGACAAGCTATGCTAGGCCCGGGTTCTGAACTTGAGAATCCCATGCTGTCGAAGCGGAGCTTAAGAACTTACCCACTATGCCACTAGGCTGGCCCTTTTCTACTGCCAGTTTTAATGTTCTTTTAAATTTTGTCCTGGACTCTTCTCTCAAAGTGAAGTCCACACCCTCCCAGGCAAGCTCATCCATTCCTGTGACTTAAAAACCCAGCTATATACAAATGGATCTCAAATATATATCTCCCTGGATTTTTCTCCTGGAATTTTCTGGATTTTTCTCCTGGAATTACTCAATAGTCAACATATCCAGAGGAGAGCTTGTCATGGTCTTTTCCAATCTCACCATGCAGCATGTACTTTTTTCTCTGTTACTTCTCAGTGAGTGGTATCTGTGTTTGGCTGGTTTCCCCCAAAAAAAGGCTGAGATCGTCTTTACCTTTCTCCAATCAATTTTTTTGGATACAACTAGAATAATTCTTGTAATGCACAAATCTTAAACTGTCAATGTGCTCCAGAAAATTTTTCAGTGGCTCTGTATTACACCTAGGGTGAATTTAGAATAAGAGTCACTTGTCCCCAATCTTTAGGTAGCATTCACATGTTTAACTCTTTGTTAAAGATCCTGGCTGCAATTTACAGAACTATCTTGGGCAAATTCTTTCTATAGGATGGTATGAGTCATTAAAATCTGAACTCAAGAGAAACTCCATGACATTAATTCTTTCTTTCTGATGTTTGTCCTACCCTCTTCTGTTGGACACTCCTTCACCATGGAAGGCCAGAGTGGTTTCCCACAGAGCTTTTGAATGGCATCAGTCCCTGTGGGCAGCATGGGGGTGTCCCAACCCCAGATCAATGGAATCAAAATCTCTGGGAGATGGACTCAGGCAAAAATCTTTTGTAAAAGCTCTTCTGGTGATTGTAACAACCTGCCAGGGTTTAAAACCACTGGTTGAGAATTGCTAGGCTAGAGAAGGATGCGTAAAAGCAAAGTCAATGAGATGGAAACATGGGATTTAAGGAGAGATGGAAGAACCACATCAAAGATAAAACTTTTTCAACCTTTGTGGTGTTAGCCACCTCAAATTTTTATAAGGTGCTCGCATCTTTGGACCTGGCCAGGGATGGCGTAATTTAGCCTTGTAAATCCTACACAGACAGTTAGTTTATTTGCTTGCCATTTCTCTGAGCTTATTAACATTTCACCATTGGTTTTTAAACAGCATATACTTTTCTTCTCATTTTTAAACTTATATAGAGTTCTTATGAACTCTATCTCAGCTACTCTTCAAAATTATTCAAATGTTAACTACAAGCTGAAGCTTTTCACAGTCTTCCTTTCCCCAAGTTCGGTTAATTAATGAATCCATCCTGCCTGTGCTCAAAGCACCTTAAACAATTATCTGTTTGTACCTGCTTTCCTGGGTTTTGATTTGTGTGTGTGTGTGTGTGTGTGGTTTGCATATCAGTTTATCTCTCTGGACTGTGAGATCCTTGAAAGCAGAAAGTGCCTGGTACATAACAAGTGTTCAATAAATATTTCTGGACTAAGTGATTAGGTGAATAGATAATGTGTACTTTGACCATGTCGGCTTATGGTATATGCAACTTTTACAGCCTTATCTTTGGTTTTACAAGATCTATTCGTTATTTTACCAGAACATGAATTGAGCACATCTTACATGTGAGGTCCTGTGCTTGGTGCTTATGTCCATCTCAGTTTTGTCCATTTTATATATGAACTTCTTATGGAGTTTGATGTGTAGCCATCTTATTCTTATTTTTTATATTTTCCTCCTTATGATCACAGAATTTATTTTGAAAGCCTTCAAACCCTCTCAATCTGTCATATTTTATACAATTTGAAGCCATGGAATTATACCTACCTTTCTTGAAACTTTTTGGAATCTCCTATTTCCATGTTTCTGGCTATTACAAACTCTAAAGGAGCAAGGTAACTTTGCTCAGGGTTTCCACTGTTTCAGTCAAAAATTCTTTCTGGTTGATTAGCATGAGACTAGAAAAGCACTTCTCTTGTACTGCCTTTGCATCTGAGAAAGATTTGGCAAGGATCCTTTATTCCAATGGGAACCCAGTGATTGAAGCTCAGGTCACTGATCCAGTTGCAGAGTCTCACTCAAGAAGCCATATCCCTTTCCTCATTCTTGCTTGACAGTTTAGAGTACACTCAAATAACATCACTTATTTTCCTCTCTCCTTCTATCTTTAAAAATGCATGGCTTTGTAGCAATTGAACAACAACTCTCCATTTCCCTCTCCCAGTTATGCAAGTTATAAATTAATTCTAAAGGTCTGTTGTATAGAAGAGAGCCTATAGTCAACAATAGTTTATTTTGTACTTAAAAATTTGTTGAGGGTAGATCTCATGTTGTATTCTTACCAAACACACAAAAGCAAGAGACGCAAAGAAACTTTTGGATGTGATGGATATGCCTATCACCTTGATTGGGATGATCGTTTCATTGATGTACACATATATCCAAACTCAACAAATTGTGTACATTAAATATGTACAGTTTTTTGTATATCAATTATACATTAGCAAAGCTATTTTTAAAAGGATGTTGCTTCATACACGTAGGAGGTATTTAAAAAAACATATGGACCAGCCCCGTGGTGTAGCAGTTAAGTTCGTGCACTCCGCTTCCACAGCCTGAGGTTCACTAGTTTGGATCCTGGGCACAGATCCAAAGCCACCACTTATCAAGCTATGCTGTGGCAGGCATCCCACATATAAAGTAGAGGAAGATGGGCGCAGATGTTAGCTCAGGGTCAATCTTCCTCAAAAAAAAAACAAAGTAGATGGCTTTAGCAAACTACTAACCCAAGATTTGTGTATTTCTGCAGAGGCAGATAGTCACTGACAACCTTCTGACTTTCTCCCCAGCCCAAACAAAAAAACCATGCACACACACACAAAGTCAGTACTTTTATAACACAGTCAAGCCTTCTATTTTTGTGCTCGATGTTGGTTTCATTCCAACAATACTCTGTGATAGTTATATATTTAATTTAACTCTTTGTGCTAAAATCTCATTTTTTGTTTTTACTGATTCATCGATGGTGCTTTGGTACACACACACACACGTATCCATATGAATGTTTTAAATAGATGCCCTATTTTCTCATATCGATTTTTTTCATCCTGGATTAGTTTATTAGTTTTCTTCTAGTGCCATAACATTATCTGTGTTTGCTCTCTTACGCTAGACCATTTCTGTTTCCTTCTCCAGTTTCAATTTATAGTCCCTATACAGATTTATAGGTTTAATGCAATTCCTTAGAAATCCTAGCAAGTTTTTGTAGGCATAGATACACTTATTTTAAATTTATATAGAAAGGCACAAGCCTTAAAATAACTAAAAGACTCTAAGAAAAGGAGAATAAAGCAGAAGGAATAACTCTACCTGATATTAAGTTTTTCCCTATAGCTACAACAATCAAGACAGTGTGGCACTGGGAAAGAGATAGACACATAGATCAATGGAACAGAATATAGGATCCAGAAATAGACCTACACAAATATGCTCACCCAATTTTTGACAAAGGTGTAAAACGAATTCAATCTGGGGATGATAGCCTTTTCAACAAATGGGGCTATAGCAATTTGGCATTCACAGGCAAAAAATGAATCTTGAACTAAGTCTCACACTATACATGAAAATAAACTCAAAATGGATCATGGCCAAATGCAAATAAAATTTTTAGAAAAAAGTAGTAGAAAATTTGGGGGATCTAAGGCTAGTCAAAGAGTTCTTATAATTAATGCCACAATCATGAACCATAAATGAAAAATTGATAAATTGGACCAAACAAAATTAAAAACTTTTACTCTGTAAAAGCCCACATGCGAAAGATAAAAACGCAAGAATGATAGAAAATTGAAGTACACACATATCATAGAATACTACTCAGTAATAAAAATAAATGAACTATGATACACATAAAAAATTTAATGACTCTCCAGGGAATTATGCTGTGTAAACAAACCCCAATCCCAAAAAGTTATATACTGTATGATTCCACTTATATAATATTTTGCAATAATAAAACTTAGAAATGGAGGACAAATTAGTGGTTTTGTGGAGGAGTATATAACCATATATATATGGTTATAAAAAGGCAACAGGAAAGATTCTTGTGGTGTTGGAACTGTTCAGTACTTTGACTGTGGTGGTTAATGCATAAACCTACACAAGTAACAAAATTATATAGAGCTTAACACACACATCCCCACTCCCACACACAAAGAGTACAAGTAAAATTGGGGAAATCTGAATAAGATCTGTGGATTACATCATTGTCAATATTCTGGTAGTACAGTTTTACAAAATGTTAGCATAGGAGGAAAGTTGACAAAGTGTACAGGGACGTCTCTGTATTATTTCTTACAACTACATGTGCATTTAAAAGATTTCAATTAAAATTTATTTTAGATAATAGTATAGTATTATATTGCATGAACACACCATAATTTTGTCATTTTCTTTTTGTGGAGCAGTTGAAATATACTCTACTGGGGCTAATATACCTATTATACTTTCTTCTTTGTGTACAACTTATTTGAATGTACCATGGTTTGGGAATAAAAGAAGTCTTTGATAGTAGAAAAATAAACGTAACCAAAGTAGAATAAAGACAATAGGATATGTATCCTTTTTACAATGGTCAATTTTGAATTTGTAAAAACAGATAGCAAGTGCTTGTAATTGTCAATGAGATGAATGAATAAAGACTGATTTACAGCAGAGAAAACTTAGGATAAAGTATTTATTATATCCCTTTAAGTGTTAAAAATAGATGAAAAAATAGAGCAACAAACATGGGAAATTGTCAACTAGTTATAAAAGGAGATAGTTTAGACTAGATACCCATTCTACCTACATAGTTTGGTAATAATGATGTCAACTCTATGAGAAATAAGAAGATGCCTGTAAATAGTCTCATTTAGAATTTGTGATGCAAATGTAGCTATGCTTACAAAATTTTCAAGTTCCAAACCAAGTGTTGACAAGGAATAGATTCATTTAAGGAATGAGCATTTGAGTATATTAACATCGTGCTCTGAGTTACAAACAAGGTCACCAATTACCAGAGGAATAAAGTTGCTATCTTCATGTCCGAGGCTAGACATATTGCATTCAGATCAGCATAGAGTTAAGAAAGAAAATATTTTCTACTTAGAAATAAAATTTTGTTTGGATATGAGGATAAAGTGGACTCCCAATTGATATTGGTAGGATTTACAAGTTTATCTTGTAAATTATATGATTACTGTTGTTTTAAATCACTAAGCTTTTGGATGATTTATTATTCTCCATTAGCTAACTGGAACACCTGTGGTTTAGTTTTATCATCTGATCTTTGTTATCACTAGATCTCTACCTACCTATCTATCTATCCATCAATATCTATCTATCTGTCTATCTGTCTATCTATCTATCTATCTATCTATCTATCTAAGCTTCTGTTTATATGTAAGATTTGAGAAGGTCTTTTCATGGTCTGCTTAATGAGCTGGGTGTAGGCACAGTTTGTTTCATGAATAATTACCAGAACTTGTCTGGGTATGGCCCTGGGATTCTAAAACAGGTCCTTCAACAACTGAGGTATTGACTTTTTTCATGTTATTGGAGAAATCCTGCAAGGATATGACTGCAGAAATAATAAATCAAGTACTAATAGTATGCTAATAAAATTTTCCTTGCCCCTTATTCTCTAATCCATGTACACAAAAGCTTACTGTTAACTGTAGGCTTTCAAAGTATTTCAGGAGTGTTTATTATATGTACTTTTGAAAATGGCAGGCATTTATATTTATCACGCTGTTTGGAAATATTTCTAGCCAAAGGAATAGTTGAGCTCAGGTGAACACACAGGCACTTGCATTACAGTTATAATACACTGAATAACAGTGGTAGGTTAAGTGCATTGTAGAAAATTGAAAAGTGCAGATATGCCAGTGCCCAATATCTTGGCAGCCATTCAGATCATGGATATTCTGCACAACCAGTGAGCAAGGTGAGGAATTTTCTCCCTGACCTGCTGATTTTCTGTGAATAGATTTGGTTTTGCTTAAATGGCCTAGTCATATTTTCTGGGTGGAGGGACTCTAAGATTTGATTTTAGGGATGTGTGTGTTTGTGTGTTAAAGAAGTATTAGCATTGTTATTGCAGATTTTTCTGAAGGAAACGAGAATTTCAGTGATTTTTATCTCACACTGTAGTTGTCTAAAGTACAGGTGGGAGATTAGGGGAGAGATGGGTCTGACCCAAAGAACCTGTAGAAGTAAGATGCTTTCTTGATCTTTCTTGTATTTTATCTGCATACGATGACATTGAAGTGTGAGATATCAGTTGTCATTTACCTACCAGGGGGCTTCTTCACAGACGAAGGCGACAGGCTCAAGTAAGTTCTGTATTCTCAAACCTTAGCCTAGAATTGGCATTTTTACAGTTTTACTCATAAATCCAAATATGCTTTGCTACAGTTTTTCTTTGTTTACAGTCCCTAAATGGAATGAGAAGCCTGCTGGTTAGAAGAAATAATATGTTTTGCACACATTTTGAAGCACTTTTAACAAAGAGAAAATAATGCTGACTCATTGTTTTGCTGGATACAGTTTTAACTGCTAGGACTCAGTAATTCTAGGGGAGGGTCCTGGATTCCACCACCTCACAAACTAATCTTCAGGTATTCTTCTCACATTTTATCATAGTTAAAAGGAGCAATGGGCACATTAAATATGTTTCAAATAAAGCTATAGACTTTTATGCAGTTTTCAAGTTTAAAAAACTGTTAACTGAAGGATCAGATAACAACCGAGGTAATCCACAGGTGTTCCTGTTATCTGATGGTGCATAGCAAATCATCCCAAGGTGTAGTCACTTAAAACAGCAACAATCAGCTGTCATCGTTTTTGTTTTCTCTGGGTCAGGAGCAGTCACGAACCCTTGCCCAAAGTCAAGGTGAGGGAACACAGACCTCACCCTTCCGTGGAAACTGTGTCAGATTCATTTTTAGAAAAGCAGGGAAGATGGGATGTGTATTAATGTGATGATCTTTCGAAAACACAATATGCCATGGCAGGCAGATTTATTTGTCTATGAAGAAGCTTCACAAGATTGATGGCTCCATCAAATATAGATAGGTACGCATGTGTGTGATGGGATTTATATCTTTAAATTTAATATGGCATAAAGGGTATTTCTCAACAAATTAAATCAGTCTTCAAAGGACTTATTTTAATAACTATAATTTTCCTTCCTAAGGATAGGTCACAGTTACCATTTACACAACTATTCCATTTTTTGTTGTTGTAAATAACATTTGACTACACACACACATATATTTCTAGATAGAGTGATTCCTTAATTGTATCATTTAGGAATTGCATGCGGCTGCAAGTAAGAATCAACTTAAAAAAAGAGGGGTTTTTTTTCCCTGCTTATCCAAAAGGTTAGGGATTGATGACTGCTGGCATAAGTTTGTTTGCACAGTGGTGTTTTCAAGGGTCTTGGATCTTTTTGGATCCTGGCTATCTTAGCTTTGATACCACTGCCCTCCAGGTAGCTTGTCTACATCTAGATTGCGAGGAGTACAAAAGGAAAAAGTGCAAAGAATGTATCTTAGTTAAACTTGGCTATGAATGGAGAAAAAAAATCCTTCCCTGGGAAATTGTGCCTAATTTCATTGGAACATGGTCATGCTGAATAAGAAGGGAGACAGAAAAAGTGAGTATTTTGTTTTCTAGGAATTTTAGTTTCCTTAAAATAAGTCCCTTGGGAATAGACTATGATATCGAAAATTGCATACAGAGGTTTATTGGGGTATAATTTGGGGAGATAAACCTGTAAGGAAGGGAGAAAGGCAGGATTCAATAGAGGGAGAAGCTAGTTTACAATGTAGTGGCAACTGAGATCTCACCTGATTTGTTGGGGGTTCTGGAGTTCAGATGGCCTTTGAGAATTTGTCACAAATTGAGCCAAGGAGACTAAGCCTTTGTGTCACTGGTTCAGGCTGTCATGAATTGTGAGTGCCTCCTGGGTGGGGGTATTACCTTGGGGATGGTAGTTTCCTACAGTCAAAGGCAGTTCCTAGTGAAGGACTAAGCCATGCATGGTCAACAGCAGGTATTCCCAGAAGCTGGGAGATGGGGGCATCCATTCAGAAGAGGGAATGTTACTAGAGCTCTGCAGGGTGCACCAGAGTGGTAGAAAAGGTGAAAGGAAGGAGGAGCTGAGAGTAGGCATTGAGTGAGCCAACCTATCCACACTGATAATGTGTGTTTACTGTTTTATATTTAACTCTGTTTCCCAAATATTTAACATTAAGCACACATCCATCTTATAATCATTAAATTTATGAATATTTAAAGTAAAAATAATATATATGTACAAAGAGTTCATCCATAGTATGACAGATGTTGTGGAAAAGAAGTCTTTCTTCGAATTACCAAGGAATTTTACATGATTACAGTGATGAATTAAAAGTGACATATATGAAGCAGAAATTTTGACTTGGTGAATTTATTAGGGCCATTTTTGCTTTCACATACATACTTATTTAACCGTAAAGTGCCACACTGTATTATAATGATTCTTGTTCCAGAATATATATTTCTAAGCTAGTTATGAAGTCCCAAAGCAGATTGTATGCACAGTGACTTCTAAATAGATGCTTCAAACTTAATTTTTTCCTGGAGATTTTGAAAGAGTGGAGAGTCAGAAAGATTTAAAATTACATTATTGAATAATACCCTAAGAGATGATGTGTTACCACTAGCCAGACATATTCGAGGGCAATACTTTAGATTGATAATGAGATCTTTGAGGCTCGTCATCTGCATGGTGGATGTTGTCAGTAAAATACAAGATAATAGCACAGAGAGCTCAGTCTCTGGATCCCAGTATCTATACCTCCATTTCTCCTTTTTCAAATCACGCTGCTTCATATTTTCATACAGCAACCTCCCTTTTATCTGTACCTATTAAAAGAGTGAAGATAAATCTAAGCGCTTTACTGGACCTACTAAAAAAAGTGACCACTGTCACTAGAACTCAAGTCTTGGAATAATAAAAAAATTTTTTAAGAACTAGCTTAAACACTCACTGTAACTCATAATATTTAACCGGATAGGCAATTATAATTAATTACTTTTTCTATGGTTTAACTAATCTATCACAGCATTTGAGCCTTGCCCCTCAGGAATTCATAGCTCCCAAATGAGTGACTTCCAGTACACTTACTACATTGTGAAAAACTATTCTATTATTCGATTTACTAAACGTAAATGTAAAACTAGCCCCTGGCTCACAGATTCTGTTAGCAAAACAACAAGAAATGAATTATTCACCCAAAGAGAGAACAGATAAATATGATATCTTTAAAGTACAAAGAGAAAGGAATCCATATTGTTTATATATTATGTTTCATTTACCAAAGTGACAGTGAAGTGAAAAGAACAGAATGAGAGGAAAAGTGTGAGAAATCTAGAAGATGGAAGAATTGGTGAGAGGGAAAGAAATTGCGTGATGAGAATCAGGAGTGAGGAAAAGACAATGATCGTTCAGAGCCCAGAAATCAATAAAAGTAGCTCTGCTGTGGTGCCTGGAGATTCCAGAAGGACCAGCTGTGATGGTGACAGTATATGGATTATGTGGAGAATGAGGAGTTTAGTTTAAGAAAAAGGAAGATGATGGGGTGGGCATTGAAAAAGGAAGACTAGTGTGGAAGATGAATGGAGGAAGATGGTAGGGACTGGCATTAGTCTACTTATGGGAAAAAGAAAGAACAATAGATTTTAAAGTCCATTCCCTGAGGAAGAAGGGGAAAAATACATCCAAGTGAAATAAATAGGTTGAATAGAATGTGCCAGAAGAGAGGAGATAAAGAATTGCACTTGAGTTGCCAGGGACCCTTAGAGATACCTGAAAAGAAAATTTAAAAGTAAGTCATTTGCAGAAAAGGTTTCTAGTTCTTAATAATGGATTTCAGCATTTAGGGAGAAATTACAAACAAAGATTACAAGAAGGATTTTGCTGAGCTAAAATGCCCTACAGAGGGAGCCTAGAATAGCATTACTTAGATTTAAGCCTTTTCTTGGAAATGTTTGAAGTGGCACAGCTGACAGTCCTGTCTTGTTCCTCCATTGATGGAGGTGATAATGAGCAAAAAGTGTCCAAAGGGTAGGTCACTGGAAGGAAGAGAAACACTGCACCTGGGCAAACAGCGTAATTAGCCCTCAAGTCATCCTTCGATGGCTGTGGCTTTATACAGGGACGACAGCTGCCCATTAGCATTAATTAACCAACAGGAGAGAGAGACAAGGTGTGGGTGTGATTTCCAAAGCCTGGCAGCCGGAGGCAGGAGGAATCCACAATAGTCAGGGGCTGAAAGCGAAGGAAGACTCTAAGAGCAGCAGGGAAAAGTGCACTGCGCTGTTGTTTGGCATTCTCTGTTTCTGGCTGCTAAATATTCAGGGCACTTTCTGCTCCCCTATCAGTCCCTAGAGGGAGGCACTCAGTAAGGTTACCATCTCCTAGGTGAGAAATCACAGCTTCTGCCCCCAAGAGCCAGGAAAGGAAGCAGCCTGTCTCCCGACTTCTGGAACAAAACTGCACACAGCGAGAAAGGCCAGAACGCTGTGGGATTTCTTTCTTCAGAAGCTGAGCCTGACAATATTTTAAAAGGCTCCAGGTGCAGTGCAAGCAAGCCAGCATCCTGAAGCAGGGTCAATAACTGGACTAGATGATGCAAAATGCCCTCCAACTTCTGCGGCTCTGCCCGGAGACCTTGAAGCAGTGCTGGTGAGAATCCAGCCCCGGCTTGTGCAGCCACGTGGAGCCGTGTAGCTGATGTGCAGGGAGCTGCCTTCAGAGCAGCGCTGCTTTCTTGAATTTGATTCGAGTTTCACATTGCTCGAGATAAGAAGTAAAAACAACTAAATATATAGGAAATGGTGTAAAGAGACAAATGGGATAACAGAAAATCTGCCTTTAGATTTTTGGAATAACATTAGTTTTCATTAGACCATTCACTATTTATTAAGTCAGATTTTTTATTTTATCCAGAATTTTCTGATTTGTATTATTTAGAAATCTTCTGATACTTTAATAAGATTTGTTAAAACTTTTATGTTTCCCATTAACACATATCTTTAACAAGACAGTCATATTCATAGTTTAAAAAATTCATTTGTTATATAGAAGCTTTCTTTAAGATTCTTGAAAATAACCCAGCTAAATGTTTTTAAACCTTCACTTTTCTGACTCTGAAGCTGATCAGCAATTAGTGTTTTACTCATTTAATATCTTGTTTTGTGTATTTGTATCTAAACTTTTTATTTCTTGAAGCATGGGAACTATTTTTCCCCATCTTCTGTTTTTCCTTGTGTCTAAAATAGACCTGATGCGTAATAAATATCTGTGGAATTTGTTGTTGTTGTTGTCTTTAGCCCTCTGTAAAAAGGTTCATCATAAACCTTCGTAGAGAAGACGATGTGAAAAATATTTTATTTGCAATGTTGGCTTAAATTCATTCAATTTGACAGCGGCTTTGTGAGCACCATTGCTTGCAAAGTCTTAGAACTACAAAGAGAGGGAAGATAGTTTCTGTCACCAAGAACTTCACGATTTAACCTTGTGTAGATAGAATTAATATATTGGTTTGCCCTAATAAAGGAAGGTGAGTAAAATAAGTTCTTCCTCTCCTGTCTCCCTCCTCCCTTCTGGAGCTGTTGGGAACCATTCATAATATCAAGAAACACTGCCAAGAATACATGGCAAGTATCTTATTATCATATCCTCTAATGACAGCTACTACTCACATTAGGAACCCCATGTTTCTAGAGGGTCTGACAGGTAGTAAGATCAAACATGTAATAGCTCATATCTTCCGCAAACTTACAGGGGCCTAAATCTTTAATTTTCTTTTCATCCTATATCACATTATTTAGCTATACCCCACTATTTGTCATGTAATTTAAATCCAAAGCCCACCCAAGGAGCCCTCACAAGATTTGGGGAACCCAAGGATGAGGGGATACAGAAATTATAGTATTTAATAGTAGTATACTGATTTACATATTTTTCTGGGACCTTCATACGCATATAAGCAACCAAACTTACTGTCCTCCCTTTTCTGCATACACAGGTATACACACTGTCTCACACATATTGTGTTCTTTCAATTTGTCTTGCTCACTATGGGCCATTTACGCTGAGAGACAAGGTTCTTTCTCCAGGATTATAATTCTAGTAATCTTAAAGCTTGTTTACTTATTTCCCCCAAAGTTAGAATTTAATCATAAACAGATGCCTACAAGGAAAAAAAATAGTTGCACAGGTTATTGTTCTGATGTCTTCCGAAATAAAAGCTGTCAGATGATTGATTGCCAACTGTCACTCTACTAAGAGACCCCTTCTTTTATGAAAGTAAGGAATGTATCTCTGTGTGGATGTCTTGATTAGTCAGGGAACCAGGTGATCTCGGCTGTCTCATTCATATCTGTGAAGTTTATACAATATGATTCAATTAACTTCGCAGTGTATGGCAACTTCTGTTTCCATCATGGCATTTGAATATGTGACATGTATGAAAGATGTTAGTTCAGCATTAAACTAACTGAAAACTTTATCCAGTATTGGCTTTAGCATAGTCTGCCTCTCTTTAAGAAAATCAGTTCTCTTTCTGCCCCTTGAGAGGTCAGGTCACCAGTCAAAAAATTGCGTTGAAATTTGATGTCAATTTCAATGATAAGGAAGGACAATTATGGTATCTTTGACATCTGCCCTTTACACACTGATCCTATTAATAACGACTTATTGGACCTGCATGCTTGATATTTATGCTTGACCCTCAGCAGACAACAAAGATATTACTAGTTCAGGGAACAACACTTGATCTAGTCTTTAATTTACAGTTCAGATTTGTTTTGTCTCCTTGGTAGTTAAGTGGATTTTATTTGATGCTGTTTATTATATTACACTTACTTGGCAGGTGGCACTACTATTATCCTTTGGGTGGCGATTCTGAAGTAAATAATAGCTTAATTTAGAGAGGGACCTTGAGGAAACTGTCTAGCTGGTTTTACCATTATAATTTACATTGTATATCAATATGGTGCATGTGTATTTATATACAGTTATATATTGTTCCAAAATAAAAGATGAGAAATGTGTTTGGTAAATGGGACTCTTGGAGTAGTATGCATTGCAGACCTCAATTTGAGCTCTGGAACGTGTACTTCAGATAATTTATTAGAAGTGACTCTCTAACAGCCAAAACTGTTGAAGTCCTGTGTGTGTGTGTGTGTGTGTGTTTGTTTTCATCTCATTTGTTTCTTTTGTGATGGCACATACTAACACAGCATACTAATGCCGTTTTTTAGAACAACATTGACATATGTCCTCTTAGACAAATGAAAATTTTCATCTTTAATGATTCATTGGAGAGGAACAAGAAATTCAGATGCAAATTTGAATACAGTTGGATGGCATGGGTAAGATAAGAGAAGGAAAGAAATGTAAGACTATATTATAATCCCTTAACCACAAGAATCATCATCACGTATCTACTGCAGGCAAACACAAAGACACAGACACACACACACACAAACACACACACATACACATCCCATGTACGGAATACTTTTAGCATTCCAAATTGACTTTTTTCTTTATTAAGGTCATTTTTGGGTCGTCTGATTTTGTCGTTGGCAATGGGCTTTGATTCATTTGATATTTGTCATTGTATTAAATAAACGTGAGGTAAAACCAGTGCCTGGTTCTCGTATTGTAAATTATCAACCATATTTGTGAATCATCATTTTAAATATAGCAGCATATGAGACAATAAAACTATTTTCTTCCCAGCAGTATTTAGTCATTATGTATCTGTATTTTTTGGAAACCCTATTTTTAAGTGATTCTGGATCCTCAGATTTTGCAGAAAGCGTCTTGATTAATACGATCCTGCTGACCAAAGAAATTTTTTATTCTCTTCAAAATGAAAATTACTTTATTGTTTTTTCTAGTTATAAAAATGATTCATTCTCATTATAATAGCACAAACTATAAATTTTTTAAAGTATGAAAAAGGAAAGTTGAAATTATCTTGAGTCTTACTCCTCAGATACAACTACAATTACCATTTTGGTGAATAATATTTTAGATATCACACTTTCGTACGCACACACACATACACTCACCATCTTTAACAAATGAGGTTGCTATACATCCTGTTTTACTTGTCATCGGCACGTTTCCAAGTCAATACATATAGAACTGTTTCATAAATCACCTTTTTTTTTAATTAGATAACTGTTAGTGAAAAAAGATACTTGGAAAATTTTCGGTCAATTTAGAAACACCAAGTTAAAATGAGAGGCTTCTCTTCATGGCAATAGTAATCCACTTCCTTTCCCATATGTAACTCATGGTAACAGTTGAGATTTGTTACTGTAGACTTCATACTTTGCGTTTGTACATAACTGTACATACATAACTTTATTTAAATAGGAACACATATATTCTGCAATAATTTCACTTAAACTACATATTTGAGATACTTTGTTAGCAGAAAGTTTTTTCCTTTTTTTACAGAATCATAGTATTACATAATTTAATTTATTCTCCATTGATAAATATTTAGATTCCTTTTCATTTTTACAAATAAAGTTGCAATGAACCTGCCTGTGACTATATGTTTGTTCACATATGCAACTATTTCTGAAGGACAGATTACATTACATTGAATTGCTGCTGTTTTACAATCTTTAAACTTTCCTAGATGAAGCTAAATTGCCCTCTCAAAAGTTGTCCATGTACCTTCCACTGGCTTCCCCATACCTCAGCAATACTGGATAATATCAGATTTTTTAATTATTACTAATATGGGAAGCAAAAATAGCAATTTCTTGTTTTAGTTGCATTTCTGGCTTAATTGATCAAGAGGGAGATTAGAAACTTTTTCGTCTATTTATTAGTCATTGTATTTCATATGTGAAGTATCTGTTTAAATATTTTGTCCATTTTTTAATGTCCCCTTTTCGTTATTGATATGTGGGAGCTATTTATACCTTATGGATAATAATCTTTTGGGAGTTATTATATATAACAAATACATTCGTCTATCTTTTGCATTTTAACTTTATAGGTTTTCATTATTTTGAAGTTTAAAAATTTTTTATGCAGTTTTATGTGTCAGTCTTTTTACATTCATTGGACTCCTCTGTCCCCTCACCAAGTAGTAGCCAATTGGGCCATCACCATTATTGTTTCCCCATCTCTCTGAAAAGCACTGAATTTCTGTGTGTTTTAATTACTCGCTCACTATACTTTCCTTCATTCTTCTTTTTCGTAAATCATCTTTGCTAGTCGTTCATATTCTCTTCCAGATGTATGTTAAAATTAACCTAAGTTCAATTTCTATTAAATTGATAGACAAATTTAGTGAGAGTTGACATTTTATTTTATAATATTGAGTATTCCCATCCAGGAATATGATATTTTCCCCCATTCACTCGTTCCTTTATGTCATTGAGTAAAATTTCATACACATACACATATGCATACAAAGATGTGCTCATATGCATATATATGATATCGTTATACCTATTTCTTAATAGGTATATATACTATGAAACTTATAACTTTAGTTGCTATTATGACAGAGAAACTGTGTTACTAAAACTTTTATTTTGATGCAGCTGATGTATAGATAAGTCATATATATTACTCACTACTCAATAGGAACAACAGCTTTTCAGATAATTATCTTTCATTCTCTAGGTAAACAATTTTGTCACCTGCGGATATAAATAATTCCTCTTTCTTTACAATATTTACAGCTACCATTTATTTTTTAGATTCATTTAGATTGACTAGAACTTTGAGTAAGTTACTGATTAGCCTCAGTGACAGTAGGAATGCTTATCTTAATCTTGACTTTTCAGCAGGATATTTGCTGTAAATTTCTGGAATTTGACCTGTTTCAGGTTATGAATGATTTCTTCTAGTCATAGCTCACTAAGGTTTTTTTATTTGTTTAGTTAAGCTTTGTTCTTGCTTTAATAAGAATAGGCATAAAACTACATCAAATGGTTTTCCAAAATCCACTGAAATATAGTAAAACAAGAAAGTTCATTGTTAAATTTCTCAATCATGAGCCACAGGTTTATTTCTAGAGTAAACTACATTGTCTTGCTGTATTATTATTCTTTTATTACATAGTTGGATTTAATTTGCCAGTATTTTATTTAGAAATTTTATGTTTAAATTAACAAGAAAATTTCCTGATAGCTCTGCCCCTTATCTAATTCCTGTCTAATTTGGTTATCAGGTTACATAATCAGTAAAACACAATTATTGAAATGGAAGTGGTCCTAGATCTCAAGTAATTAATCTCTTCCTCATCTTACAGACAGGTAACCAAAGACAGGGACATTAGCAGAACTAATATCAGAGACAGGATTGTGTGATTTAAGATTCCTAAAATTTGGGAGGCAGCCTGAGATGCAAAGCCCAAGAGAATATGAAGCTCCTTGGTAACAATTTGTTTCCATGAAAATCCCTGACTACGCTCGCCTCGATGAGTTTGCCTACCTCTAGCTTCCTATTGTACTCAGAAACTACAGTTTTGTTCTCTATTTCATGTGTCCCTTTAAGTAGATTGTGTATCTTGAAATTCACTTCCACTGTCTTTGATTCCCTGGCAGTTGCCAGCCAACATTATAGGTGCATACTCAATATGTTACTTGGTGAAATTTTTCCCCTGAATCTTGCTATGCACTTTTATAGTACAATTCTATTAGTTAAATTTCCTACAAAACTCATAATTCGTGGCCATTTCTTGTTACTACAAGGAGCAGCAGAGCAGCACTGTTTCACCGGGAGAAATAGCAGAGCTGGCTTGTTTAGCCAGAGGTCACTGGGACGCCAACACTGGGAGATCACGGACCCCCTTCTGCACTTCTCAGACTCAGCCCCAGGCCTCTGAGCCAGGCTTGTCTGGAAACAAAACATGCGTTACATTCTGTTCTGCGCGAGACATAAAGCTCCTGGGCTTGTTGACCGGAGTTACCGCGCCTCTTTCCATCTGCCATCCTCACCAGCATTTGGCAGCCAGCTTGGACCCTTTGAAGAATTATTTTACTTGATTAAAAATAAATAAATTAAAAGCTAAATTGGGAGCTACTCAGTGGTTCCCAATTTGATATCTTAAGTGAAAGTAAAACTTGAAAGAAGCTGCCCCCCCAGGTGCGTTAAGTATGATGACCAGACTAGAAGAAAAGTATGTTACTTTTCTTTGAAGTCCAGCTGTCTAAGCCTTTGTGGAATATTGCAAATGAATTTCAAAGGGAAATTTCATTCTCCTTTCTCGCTTGTCCTGGATTTCTGTTGCAGTCTCCTCCCTCTAAACTCCATTTCTTGCTCTTTCTTTGGAGATGATACATTTTTAAGCATACTTATTCATGCATTCATGCATTTATTCATTCACTGAAGAACTATTTATTGTTTGCCTACCATATCTCAGGTACTATGAACTGAGGGCCCAATGATGAGCAAACACAGATAAGGCCCCTGTCCGTATAAAGCAGAAGAAATGGTTACTAATCAAATAATCTCTTCAGTGAAGATATAATTACAAACTGAGAATCACACTCTAAAGGAAAAACCTGACTTGAGTAGAAGAAGTCTCAGGGGTGGGTGGCGGAAGCAGTGTTGGTGAAAATCTTCAAGGAATTACTTTTGAGCAGACAACTGATGGATAGTAGTTAAGTAGGTCTAAGTGGTATAAAGCTGGCAGTGAAGAAGGAGGAGGAGCATATTCCAGGCTAAAGAAACAGCATGTGCAAATGTCCTGTGGCAGAGGAAGCATGGATATCTGAGAATAGGTTGATACAGCTGAAGCAAAGAGAGAAGAAGAGCTATGCATGATGAGTCTTGGACCAGACTATAAAAGACCTTGAGGGAAGGTGATATGATATAGGTATGGGGAGGTGATGATGGGGGAATCAAATTTGCATTTGAAAAAATTTGTCAGCTGCAGTATGGTGAGCATGTTATAGAGAAGTCACAGTGGCTAAGAATAAAAGCTAAGACTGGACATAAGAATAAAAAAATGAAACTGACAAACTTGACTAGGGTGGGGAACAAGAAAAGTAGATGATTCAGGAGATGTTTGAGAGGTGAAATCAAAAGAAATGGCTAGATATAGGAATGGGAGAGTGAGTGTGAGTGTTGTCTAGGCTTCTTCTAGCTCTCTGCTTTGAGTCACAAGACGCACCTACACAGTCCTCTGTCCACACTAGGCTCGTCTGACCATCTTCATTCCACCTAAACACTCTAAGAATGGTCCTCTGTGCGGCTGAATCAACGGATAACTTCAGAGATTACTGACTTGACCTCTCAATATTTGATATTTGAGACCACCTTCTTGAAATTTTCTCTTTTCCCGGCCTCTATGACATGGGAATATTGGGGGTAACCTCTATCTCTGGCCGCTTTTTCTAAGACTCACGGAAGGATTATCCTCTTCTGTCTGCCTAATAAATATTGATGTCTTAGATACTCTTCTAAGAATATTTGCTCCCTACACAATCACATCCAACTCCCATTGACAAGCTACTGATTTCCTAACTAGGATCCACTGTAGACCCCTCCTAACTAGACACCTAATTACCTATTGGTTATGTCTACTTATATAATCTCAATGGAACTCAAATTTGAGGTATCTAGTCCAACTCTGGATATTTCTCACCAACCTGAAGAACTTCTAGTGTTCCTTCTATCAATGATTTGGCTGGTGATTTATAATTTTGCTATTTATTAGTGTGTCCAAAGGGCATAGGCCTCTCTTTTCCTTCTTCATGCCTCTTCATAAGCTTTTGTGAACCTTTATCTTTTCTAAATTCAGAAAGAAATCCAAATCTCCTTTGCAAATACCAAGTTAAAAATAAAGAACTCCTTTCAGCTATATTATTTCTGTACTCTCACTCAAAGTTTGCCCATGTTCATTTGTATCTCTGCTACAGATTTGCCAGATTTTGATTTTCCCAATAAAAACACACAGTCAAACTGAGATCTACTCTGGAGAATTAAGTTTAATGACCAAAGGCTTTCTTTTCTCAGGGGTTCTTCTTCCATAAATTGAAGTTATAATACTTACTTTATTCTCCTATTACAGCTAACTAGGAACTTCTCTTCTTTTTGATGAGGAGAGGGCAGAGGAAGAACACAGTTTCCAATGAACAAATTAAGTAGTACTAAAGCCTCTAAGAAATACAATTCACTGATGATATTAGTTTAAGACACAGAAAATCATTTCTATTCATGATAATTCAGTTTTCAGATGAACAAACATAAATTATTATTATTTATTTACACGGACTAAATACTATTTAGGATACTTTTCTTGATGAAAAATAATTTTAAAACAGAATACATCATTGTCTTTACCGTCTAGCAGCTTACCACCTGAAAGGTACACGAGTGAGTCCAGGGAGCAGGAAGTATGTACTGTATGTAACTGTGGGAGAATGGAAGGTAGAGGTGTAAGTTCTGACTGCGGGAAATGGAGAAAGGTTTGTGGAGGAGATGATATTTGATCCAGGTCTTAATGTATAGGTATGAATTTAAAGAGCACATAAAAGGAATGTTTTTAGACAAAATGGGCAGCTTTTAAAAGGATGAATCCAAAAATCAAATGAAAAATAAAGGATAAAACTCCAAATGTATATAATGTATAAATGTATAATGTATAAACTCCAAATGTATAAAATGTCCTAATAGACATTGAAGGATTCGATATTCAAAGGAAGACAAGCACAAATGTGTTTATCTATCTGTGCAGGTGCTGAAATGAGCACCTCCTTCCCCGCATTTGCCCCTGACACTAGCACATTCAGGTCTAAATCCAGAGGCAGACATTTGATTAGAAGATGCCTTTCACTTGAGTGATTATGGCTCTGCATGGCCAGCCTTTAACTTTGCTGAAAGTAACCATCTAACATTAGTACATAATTGGTGTATAAATATCTAGCTCAGTACTACATCCAGTTATGCTTGCATGCAACATAAAATGAATTTGGCTTATTTAAGTAGAAAACAAAAGAGACTTCATTGGAAGAAAGAAGGTAGGGCACATTAAGTACAGACAAAAGGAAAGAAGAGGGCTTGGATTGAGAAGGAACAAAGACTGCCCCAGGACTCTCGGCAGGAGGAAGTGATGGATATACCCATGCCAGGGCTAGAGGAGGACAAGGAGCCTTGATTAACAGTCAGATCAAGTCTTTACACCACGGGGTTAGAGGAGGAGACAGCACTTCTCCAAAGGAAAATCAGCCTTCTTTGCCAGGAGGAGGAATGGATTTTGCGTAGAAGGTCAGAAATTTCTCCTACATTTGATTTTCTTATTTCCTGGGTATTTCGATCGTTAAATTTTTCTTTATTTGCTATAGAATAAATGTTTGTGTCCCTTAAATTCATATGTTGAAGCCAACCCCCAGGTGAGGGTATTGGGAGATGGGGCCTTTGGTAGGTGATTAGGTCATGAGGGTGGAACCCTCGTGAATGTCATCAGTTCTCTTATTAAAAGAAGCCCTGGAGAGATCGCTCACCTCTTCTGCCATGTGAGGTTACAGCTAGGAGGTGGCGTCTATGAACCAGGAAGCTGGTACTCACCAGACACCAAATCTGCCAGCACCTAACTCTTGGAGTTCTCAGCCTCCAGAACTGTGAGAAATAAATTCTGTTGTTTATAAGCTACCCAGTCAATGATATTTTTGTTATAGTAGCCGTAATAGACTAAGCACTGTTTCTCTTATTGTAATATGTCATTATTTCTTGTCTCTAATTTGTGAAGTCTTTTCTCTGACTTCCTATTCCATGTATATTCAGGTCATACCTCATGTAGATTTTTGCCCCTTAACATTAATCTTCAAATGTAGTATCTGTCCTAACAAATGAAAATCAACCTACCGGCCAAATGTTTATATGCGTGTTCTGTGTGTGTGGAGGGTGCTATATCAAACCCACCTGGGGAATTTTTAAAAATTAAATTAAACATACTTTATATCCCACTAACTTCCACCTGTAGACAGACTGAATAGATTAGAATATCTTGGCAGAAGGAACATGGAGTTTTCTTTTCAATAGCTATTTACTGGTGATTCTATTATGCTCATCATCTAATTTATGCCATCCATTGAAGATTACTAATATGGACTTTCTATGGGTCCAACCTTATTTCTATTATTAAAGGTATTTGACATTCTGGATTCTATGACCACTGTGAGAAAGTTGTTGTGAGAAAGATTTCACCTCATTGTAAGGAAGAACTTCTTATCTTGGACTATCCTGCAAAGTACCTTTGGACTACCCTGCAAAGGGAACGGGCTGCCCTGCAAAACATTGAATTCTCTGTGTCTGAAAGTGTTTACGCTGGAGTTGCATGACCATCTGAATGAAAATGAGACAGCGACCTTTCTCCCTCATTGAAAGCCAAGATACGTAGTTAGATGATATTACAATTATGTGAATTATATATAAACAACGAATGTGTGACAGTGGAAATCTCACCAAACATCAAAGTTCACTTCATGTTCTTGAGAAATCGTATCACAGATAGCTATCTGTGTGAGAACTCCTTACTGGCAGATGACTGATGTATGATGAGCAGCTGTCCAAACAGTGAGCTTATTCCTGGCAACGATAGCGTTTCAGTTGTCTACGATGACTGAGAAGACAACTAGTGCTCCTGCGATTCCTAATAAAACTTGATATTAGAATGTTAAAATATAGCATTCTCTGGTATTCAATACTTTTAAAATATAGTCTCTTTACCAGATCAGTACAAAGTAATGATGAAGAGCAGAGTTAATCCTGTAGCATGGTACACTGATTGAAAGGTCATTGAGAAAATCTTCAATCCCCAAATATCTTTTTTATAACTATCCTTGGCTCTACCATTAGTGAGTCATTCTTTTGGGTCAAATATGGCCCTGACCTTGGTGGAGAGTGAGGGACAGAACTAGCCTAGCTGGCGGGGTTCTACAAAGCCAGGTTTCAGAACAGAGACTTCTCACCTAAGACATGCTCTACGCCAGGAGAAAAGGAAGAACCAAGGTCCAGGAGGACAAGAACATACAAAATTGACATACAGACCTTGAACTAGGACCCAGGAAGAGGAAAACAAACATCAATAGGATGATAATAAATGTGAATTAGTTCAGGAGCTGGCCAGGCCTTGTTGTCTACAACTTTTTTTTAAAGACCTGATAGGGCAGTACATTTAGTCAGGTTTAAAGGGTCTGGAATGGGACATACATCTTAGAGGGCAGAAGGACTAGTGAGAAGAAGAGAGGCTCCCGAGAGACGTACTGATGTAAAAAAAATCGCTCCCCTCTCAGTAACATGACAATATGTCCCTCTTTGAAGATTTTTTTAATTTAATTTTGCAATTATTACAGTATCAGTAATGATTTTAATGATATAATTGTCTTTTGTAAAAATGAGAGAACATTGAGTTCCAGCATTTTGTTTTTAATAAACTTGTGAATTTCCCTGAGTGCCTTTGGTCCCATTTAGTTAGGATAATTTAGACTTTGATTTTCTTGGACTGGGTTAAGAATATAGCACAATATCAATAAAAAGTCTGGTCACTCATTTCAATGCAGGAAGCTTTGTCAATACTATAATTCAGAGTGGCATAAAGAGCACATACATATCCCTGGTTAGTAGTCTCCCGGTCATTTGATGGTTTGAGGAGGTTTCTTCTCCCTGTTTGACTTTGTTTTCCTATCTGTACAATAAAGGATTAGAGAATGGGGTCAGAGATCACAAACTGGTGACCTATGAACTAAAGTAAACCAGTAGACTGTTAGTTTGGTCAAGTCGGTGAGTTTTTCCTTTTATTTCATCTTGTTTTAATGAGTTCTAATGCCTTTAGGTAGGGCATACACACTCATGTTTGCCTGGGTACCTTCCACCCCAGCCCAACCACTTAGTTACATCTAGACTCTGTTTGTATTCCTTGCATGGGTCCTGAAAACATTTGAGTTTGTGGCTCAATATAGATATTTTGCCAAATTTCTTTAGGTTCCTAAGGTTTTAATTCTATAAAATGTGTTTAGACAGTGGATGTTCTTTCCCCATTAGTAGAGAAATAGATGAGTTGGAAAAAAAATTATACATCATCAGGGCTACTGGTGGCAGGTCATCTCCACACATCCCATTTCACCCTCAAAGCAGTCCAGTGAGGTAGGTCTTATCATACCCATTTACAGGCGACAAAATAGACTCAGAGAAGTTAACATTTTGCTGATGATCAAAAAGTTTATTAATTGTGAGAACGATGTTTAAACCCAGGTCTGTTTGTCCCCAAAACCTTCCTGTTCCTAATTTCCCTTAGTGGGCAGAAACTTTCGACAACGGTCTCTTGAATAAGAAACTTTACACAGACTTTTGAAACATTGTCAAAGTTAGATATACAAAAGATGCCAGATTTCCAAATATATCAAACTATTTTACAAAATATTTTGTCTGCATGCTGCTTTCTTTGACCGGTAGGGGGGAGGCTTCATACTGTGCTTGGGAGCACACTTGACTGCCGGAAGAGCCTCACGGAGCTTAGGAATATTGTTAGAAGACATTTTGGCTTTCATTTACATTTGGCTTCCATTTCCATTTCATTTCATTTCATTGACATTGATGTGACCTTGGAAAATATGTCACAAATCACTCAAGTTAGAAATGTAAAGAGAGTTTATTTCTATCACTTAACTTTTTCTGTTTTGTCAAAGAATACCAGCTATATTATAATTTCAAATTTGTTTGTATAAAATTATCACCAAAACTCCACCTGCCTTAATCTGAAAATAGTACTTAGTTATCTAGAAAGTTTACCTGACACAGAGCAGTTCTGGTAAGGGGTGGTTCAGATATATCTGAGTAAAGGAAGAAAGCAAGCATGATAATATGATCATTAATTGAGTAGAAAACTTTTAGTTGTGTTGTATTTTCAATTGAGAGTTTTATAAAACTTAAGCCTGCTGATGTAAATAGAAACTTTGTGTTTAGGATGATTTCCATGTTATGTTAGTCACTGAATTGGCTTACAGTAAGCACCGAGATAAACATTGTGGCCATCAAATGTCCAGAACGAGAATGTGTGTTTTTAAAAGGGGGAAAAGAGAGAAAGAAGATGCATTAAAAAATAAAGTAAAAAAATGTCTATATGACGCCTTTCTGTAATTTTTAAACTGGATTAAACATCATTCATCCGATTTGACCAAAAAATTGAGCCACTAATTTTTAATTTTTTTTACTTAAAACAAACAGTGCCCAGATTTACAGGTAGATATTTTCTGCAAGTTCAGTGCAAATTATTATAAAACATATCAAGGCAATTAGGCTGCTGAATTTCACTTTCTGTGAGTGGGGCTTGGGAGGTGGGGAGAGGGGCACAGAAACTGCTGCCCTTTTCAAATAATGCACAAATGTGCTAATTATGTGTCAGGTATGAAAGTTGAGGCATGGTGACCTTCAAGCCAACAAAAGACCTTTTCAAGTAAGCCATTTCCAGGTACATTAATAAAGTGAACAATGCCCTTCCACAGTTAAATAATGTATGGCTGTTATTTCATTATATATAAATGCAAACCAAGGAGGTGTTTCACTATTGACATATTAAAAGTAATACTATAAAAAAGCAGAGACTATAAACCCATTGAAGTAACATTTGTGGTACTCTACAAATAGTGATCCAAACATATGTTTGTTGTTCACTTCCATTGCGTGCAGCTAATGTACAGTTTCTCTTCAATGCATTTTGAATTAGAGCAGTAAAACATACAATATGTTAAAGTATATAACAACTAAGGGAGAAAAGTTAGAAAAATGATTGTTAGAAAAGTGATCTTCTTACAGAGATGAAGACAATGACATATTTTGTAGATTGGAGTAAACACTGCTTTGTACACACTCACCTGCTAGCAAGAGGGATGTTGAATAAGGGAGGTTCAAAGAAAGAGAAAGGAATCCCATGCTCTTTCTCACGGCTCTTTCTTGGTATAAAGAAAATGTTTGTAAATATCGGACTTAGGTAATGGACATAAAGGTAATTATTTAAAAGAGCACCCGTTTCACTAGAAAAGAGTATACATTTCAAAAGCAGTAATGTATAAAGGAATTTAGGTGTTGCTAATGATTGAATCAAATCAACTGCTGGGATGTCAAAGAGTGCCATGAAGTTGTAGCAGAAAATCAAGAGCAGGAGGAAGAATTTAATTATCTTGTATTTGTCCAGCTTTGTAGTATATCTGATTCTGAATAAAACATGAATTAAGATACAGTCATTCTAAATACAACTTAAGTATGCGTAATAGACCTCTGGAAAATAATAAACCAATTACAAACTTAAAATAAACCATAATTATATGAGATTCCAAGAACCTATTAGCATTCAATCCACTGATAAACTTCTTTCAGTCTCATAGAAAACCATAATAGTTAGCATCTTATTATGGATTAGATTTTGATAGCAAGAGATTGTATAGGGTTTACTGACCCACTCACCAATCTTCCTTTTTGTTTTGAACAATTTTCTAGAGTCCTTTGTTGTTATTTGTTTTAATAGAGTCTCTGAATACTTCCATAAAATAGATACCAGTGCCATTTATGAAAATACTGTTGTTTGTCACTGAGATTTTCAATGAATATGTACATACTCTTACTTATCTAGGATAACAAATGTTTCTGAATTTCCTTGATAATCTGAGTAATTTCCATTATTTTGGGTTGTATTGAAGGTGGCAAATCTTGCTTGTTCCATGTCAGCAAATGAAGATGGGATTAAAATTGTCAAAATCGCAGCCAATCACCTGGAAACCTTGTGTCCACAGGTATGATAACTAAGTTACTGTCTCTTTTATTAAGCCAGCTATAAAAATTACATATTACTTCAGACTTTTATACATATGGGAAGATATTAAAATATTTATTTTAAACACAGAAGATGACTCATCCTAAGGTCATGGTTTACTCCTTGCTAAGAACCTAGTTCTTTACTTAGCACCTGGTTCTTGTAACATTCCCTTAGGGACCATACCAGAATCTTGTGAGAGAAGGATATAGTTTGAAATCAAGACAGTGCTTTGCCCAACAGATTTTATTTATTTTCAGTCAGTGTTTATTGTGAAATCTCAAATAGTACGAAAAGAGTGACTTGCTTTTTCCCTTTATCAAAAGAAGGCACAAGTTTGAAAAAAGCCAAGAGGTGTTTTCTTGTCTGCAATTCAGTTCTTTTAAATCTGAAGAGCAACGCATTTTCAGGGAATCATCTCTAGATAACTAGTGGTCCTGAAGCAGTCAATCAGGATTCACATAAGGGCAATCTTAAACACCTTGTCTTAGAATAAGCAAGAAATAATATGGATAATTACTTCCTAAAAAAGACCACAAATGTTGTAAGGATGTGAAATATAACAATGATTAGAGACTTTGAGTCTCTGGACATCTGCTGAGATTCTCGTTTTACTAAATGTAGAGTGTGTGTTAAATGCTTGATTTGCCTTGCTGGCAATTTCGTCTCTAGGAACACGGAGGAAACAGTCAGGGAGCCTGCTTCTTTGGACTTAACGATGATTAACAAGGAAAAGCTGACTGGAGAACTGCAGTCTAGAGGACTTGCAACTGCGATCTCACAAGTGATGTCAGTTTTCTAGGAGATCCCACAGGGAGCAGAATTCTGCGCTTAGGTCTCTAAAGTGGCTAAGTCACTTATTACTCCCCTCAACACTCTATGAGAATTCTCATTTTTCCACTTGATGCTGTCATTTTTTAAAAAGCCTTTTGAATCTGAAGAGTATTAAATATATCTCATTGGTTTTAATTGATAATTTTCTGATTACTAAAGAGAGCATTTTTTGTTCACATATTTATTGACCATTTGGCTCTCTAATTCCGTGAATTGCTTCAATCCTTTGCCAATTTTTAATTGGACTGTCTTTTTTTATTGCAATGCTCAGGTTTGTTAAAAATATTTTCTGTTGACTATGGCTTTTCTTTTAACTTTTAAAATAATATTTTAATCATAGAGGATTTTAAGATCTTTAATGTAAACATATGATCCATTTTTAATTCCTTTAATAGATGTTTGAGCACCTACTCTGTGCCATGGTTTGTTGGTTTGCATCTTGTTAAGAAATCTTTCCAACAAAAATGTTATGAGTTCTCATGTTTTCTTTTAAAAAATTGAAGTATTATTATTTAACATTTAGATCTTTATTTCATCTAAGATTTATTTTTATGTCTAACATGAGGCAGGGATGTATTTTTTTTTGCAATGCTAACCATTAAGATACCATTATGTATTAAATAGTTGATCCTTTCCCAATTAATGTGAAATGCTACCACTGTTTCACACACACACACACTTTTTAAATGTTTACATTGTTTTATATGTAGTTGTGTGCACAAATGTGTATATACTATACACATATATAATACATGCAGACATATATAATACGTTTTATATAATGCATGCACATCAAATGTTTATAATTTTTTTACTGCTATTCCATATGTAAATATAGATTGATAGAAGAATTGAAATACATTTCAAGGTATACAAGTTTCTGAGCTCTCCATTTTCTTCCACTGCTTTATTTCTTTACCTCTCCAACACTACTGCAATGTCTTAACTATAGTTTTATACTAAATCTTGATATCTTCTAGGCAAATTGGCCACCTTTGTTTTTTTCTTTAAATTATTGTTGTTCTTACCTTTTGCTCTTGCGTATAACTTTCAGAATCAACTTATCAAGTTCCATGAAAACACATGTTAGAATTTTTATTGAAATTGTTAAAATGTTTTGAATTTTAGATTACTTTAGGGAATAATGGCTGCTTTAAGATATGGAATCTTTCCATTATAAACATATTTTATATATCTCCATGGTCAGATTTTTCTTCTGTCCTTCAGGGACTCTAATATTTTATTATTTATTACAATAAATTCCATGGCTACATGCTGATGGCCTCTAG
This sequence comes from Equus przewalskii, assembly GCF_037783145.1. Taxonomy (NCBI): domain Eukaryota; kingdom Metazoa; phylum Chordata; class Mammalia; order Perissodactyla; family Equidae; genus Equus; species Equus przewalskii. The sequence continues at coordinate 55,387,622 of NC_091831.1, read as the reverse complement.
ATTTTTCTCTCCAGGCCAGAGCTCTCCTCTAAGACGAGACTCAAATATCTAGTTTGCCCTCTCACATTTTCGTCTTGATATTTAGAAGAAATCTAAGGGTTATAATGACCAAAATGGAAGCTCTGATTGTTCTGGCCACATCTCATTCTGCTTCTTCATCAGTCTTAACTGATTTTAGTTAATGGCGTGGCCATTCATCTACCTGCTCCGGGGAAAAACCTGGAGGTTTTCCATTCTTCATTTAGTAAATATTTATTGACCATATACTATGTGGCAGGCATTGTTTATGCATCTGGAGAGAAAATAGTAAAGAAAACAAATAGGCAAAAATCCTTGCCTTTGTGCAGCTTATATTCTAATGATAGCTAATAGCTGTTTTTCCTGTCTAATCCATTAACAAGTCCTAGCAATTTCACCAAATATATTTATCTGATGTGTCTTCTTTTTGACAACATGAAAAAATAAGTATAGTATAATTGGTTTGAGTTGTAACTGATAATAAAAAAATCCTTAAAATGGCTGATTAATGTACAGTTGCTAACCAAGGGTGAGACCTCTACTGGAGGTTTGCAGTGACCTGCCCTTGACCCAGCTCATCTCAGTGTTTTACTAGTGATTTGGACAAAATTACAGAATAATGTTCTTAAAGTTTTCAGTTAAAACTAAGAGGATAAAGGAAATATATTAGCTGAAAGAATCCAATCACAAAGAATTTGGATATTCTAGAATATGGACTAAATCTCCATATCCAGATGAAATATAATAGGCATAAATATTAAACCATTTATACTGGGCACTATAAAACAAACTCCAAAATAGGGAATAGAAGAAATATGGCTTAGCAAAAATTACGTCCCAAAAGGCTCACGGGTTTTAGTTGATAGTCATTTCAATGTAAATCAACAGTGTAATATAACTGTCAGAAAAACTAATATGATTTTACATTTTTTCATCAAAGAATGAGTTCTAAATCTTATTCTCAACCTTTTCTGCACTTCAAAATTATTTTTTAAACCGTATATTTTTTATATAGTACATCCTGAAATTCAGAATTAGTACATCTGGAGTGCGACCTAATTGTGTGTGTATGTGTGTGTGTGCACATGTGTGTAAGTTCCACTTTGGCAATATATATTGAAATAAAACATGCATGCGTATTTGGGTCCACTAATTCCACTTCCAGCAATTTATGCTACAAATACATATGTGCACACGCACAAAAGTCTATGAGTATGGTTTTTATGCAGCTTTATCTGTAATGGCAAAAGCTCCAACCAACCTGAATGTCTGTTAGCAGAGACTGTTGGAAGCTGTTTAAAGCAGTAAATTGGCTCAATGTATGTTTTGGTGTGGAAGAGATACTCATAATAAGTGAAAAGGCAAATTTCAGATGAGCGTGCATATTATTCCCATTTATGTGAAAAAAAGGAAACAGACTGACCCATATGTTGATGTAGTTATAAAAAGATTTTCAAAAATGTTCCCATGAGAATTTTAATAGTGGTTACTTCCAAGATTTGAGATTTGGGATGAAGAACAAGGAGGAATACTTTTACATTCTGTTTTATTTCTTTTAGGAAATAGATATTTTATTAATTTCTAAATAAAACCCATTCAACTAAAAAATTGCTGGATTGATTCTGGAGTGAGTCAGGTTGAGAAAACACGGGGTCAGGAGGAGCTGAAAGGGCGGCACTTAAACTGCATTCCTGTTTGTTAAATATGGTTGCGGTCACGTGGTTTCAGTGAATTGGATCATCCTGGCTCTTACTGGGCCTAAAGGACTACAACTATAATGCTTTACCCAGTTACAAGTATCACATTTTAAAAACTAATTGTCACTTGGAGCGTATTTAGCAGACGATATCTGGCATAGTGACATGACTTGAAACCATGTCATGTGAAAATCTCACAAAAGACACAGGGAATTTTTAGCCAGGAAAAGGTAAGGTTTGGATAAACATGACCACTGTTATCAAATTTTTAAAGGACTATGATGTGAAAGACTTGTTCTAAAGGCCCCTGAGGGGCAGAACTACAACCTATGAGCAGGAGCTGGAAGGATACAAATTTCTTCTCCATATAGAGTGAGTTTTTGAACAGAGCTATCCAGAAAGGGATTGGACTTTGTTAAGAAGGAGGGATTTGGAATTTCTCAAAGCCACAGACATTTAAACACATAAAGAGTGGCCATTTGCGCAAGCTATTGTATAGAGACTACGAGCCTTGGGTGGGAAGTTGATCTACAAGACTTTCAACGCCCAATCTTGAGACCCTCCCATGGATATGTCTTTTACATAAAGGAGCGAAATGTGATCTGGATCATAACATTGCTGGAGTACTATAGCTGTTTGAATTCAACCAGGTGGAAGGATAAAGACCCTTATTCCTTTTTAACAAGTGACTTGAAACATATTTTAAAAGTAAATATTTTATATTTGCATATGGCACAAAAATAAAATATAGACAGAGTTCAAGGTTCTAAAGTATATTGATAATTTGCACTAATGTTTGAAAACTCATAAGCTGAAATTTAATAAGGGCAAATATAAAATCAGGGCCTTAGGTTAAACAGAATCCATTGCACTGCATGAGTGGATAGGAAAAACATTGCTTATCAAAATCACCTGGGGCATCCGGAGTGGGGAGGGACATTTGTTATCTAGTTCAATGAATTCCAAACGCTGGTCCATGAAAGCATTTTCATGGTCTATAGTGAAATTAGGTCAGTACAGTTAGCTTTTTTTCATGAAATAAAATTTATTCAACTTTTTATTTGAAATTTATGTGCTTTCTACTTGTCTGATAGTCATCAAAAAACATTTGACTTATGAAATAATAATGAAAATAGATAATAGTTTCTCATATGGTTATTTCTTTACTAGGCAAAATAAAAATTTCCCAACTCTTTATCAGTTACTTCTCTTTCCCCTCTACCTCCTTCTTTCAAAAATATTTGTGGCCTGAAAAATCCAGAAAATTAAAAGTACTAATTTAGGTGACTCAACTACGTAAGTCAATAGCCTGACATGAGCACCATCTTACAGCTTTAAAACAATCATGGTGCTTAGCTTGTGAAATGGAAAATTCACAATGTACTTGGCACAAGGATGTCTATGTCTAGAATATCACGCTGAGTTCAAGCCCTACAGTTTAAGGGCTAGGCAGCAAAAGAATGAATTGTTTTAAGCTATAGTGAGCTATTACCTAAAAACTGAAAGTGCTTAAAGAAAAGCCAAATAGGCTATGGCTTGTCAAACGTGTTGGAAAGAAAATTTCATTATTGGGTGGGAGAGGTATTAGATGGTCTTAAATGTCCTTTCTATAAATAAGATTCTTTAATTAATAGAAAGCATGGTGAAAAACTAGGATATTTTCCTTAAGGTGAATATATATATATTCAATTAGTCAGACTTTCACAAGTGCTTAGATTTTCAAAAATCAAGTTGTTTTCTAATCACTGTCACATTTGAATCAATATGTAGTACAGGTTTGTTATATCTTCTGTTTATCCCTCTCATCAAATGGTATCCAAAGATCTGAAAGAACTCAAACAGCTTGCAGAGGCATCTAGTTTATTGGCAGTGATGTACTTGAAGATATATTTTCATAAGTTACTTATTGGAAATCTACAATTCTTCTTTTTTTTTTACTGGGAAAGATTTGCTCTGAGCTAACTTCTATTGCCAATCTTCCTCAATTTTTTCCCCCAAAGCCCCAGTACATAGTTGTATATTTTAGTTATAAGTCCTTGTATTTCTTCTATGTGAGCTGCAGTCACAGCATGGCTACTGACAGACGAGTGGTGTGGTTCCATGCCCTGGAACTGAAACTGGGCCACTGAAGCAGAGTGTGCTGAACTTTAACTGCTAGGCCATCAGGGCTGGCTCTATAATTACTTTCTAAAAGGGCTGTATATTGGGTGTGTTGAAAAGTAAGGAAGAAAGTCAAGTTTTCCCCAGACATAGAAGCTTCTGAAGCGTAACAAGAACAAAGTACCTGAGGGAGGGTGTGCACTGGAGATCACCTGTATGCATATTTAAACATGGAAAAATATAACCTCCATGAAGGCAGGAATTTTTGGTCCACTGTTGTATCCTAAGAATAATGCCTGACACATAGTAGGTACTCAGTACATATTTAAGGGGTGAATGATTATATCTACATGAACTTATTTTGCATTATTTTGCATTGTAGACATTGTCAAGTGGATGCTGAAAGCCACCATTGTTCCTCATCCTTTTTTGTTCTCTGAGAGGTGTAGAAACTCCCAATTTCTAACCAAAGTGATAAAAGATCCCCGTATGACACTTTGTCTGCTTGAAATACAAATCATGTGAAGTGACTGGCATTATCTCCTTCTGCCTGGACAGGATTGTTTTGTTTTAACAGCAGCTTGTTCTGATTAAGTTATGATGCTACTGTATTTAGTACACGCTTCAGTAAGGGCATTGGGCTATCTCTTTCAAATGGAAAAACATGTCCTGATTTGCATAGGGTTTTTTTGTGTGTGTGATTGAGAAGCTGACATATCTAAGAATTGAAAACATTTTGCTTTCTAAGTATCATGCTCTGGGGAAGCAGAAATGTTTTCTTACATCTTCTGCAGATGATCATGATGGATGTTTTGTTTGCAACTAAACAATATAAGACTCAAACAATCAATTTGAAATAATCATATTCCTTAAGAATCCCAGGGTGTACATATGAGAATTGTGACAGGTCTTCTACAATTAGACCTAATTTATTTCTTTTCTCTTCAGAGAATGGCAAAAATATGCTCTAAGATTTTGGAAACCAAGAGTCATGTAAGATTATAAAAAGGCTAAAATGAGGTGATCATTATTTTTAAAGCTGATCATGATTGAATGGTTGATTCTCAAGACTGTCTAGGATAATTTTAGACCAGGAGCATAGGATCACTCTCTTCCCTGTGGTGCCATGATCTTCATGTCAGGGACAGTGCTTGAGTGCAGCTATGAACACTCTTGCTTCCCAGCCTGGAAATTAGGCTTTGTGTTATTGTACTATCATTGTTATGAATCCTGTAGCAATTACACAGTCAGCCAATCCCTTCCTCTCACTCCAAGGGTCTCTTCACTCAACAAATGTTTGCTGACCACCTACTGGAATCATCCATGAAGCTAGGGTGAACCGGGGGCAGGGAGTAGGGATTCATGGGGTGCCTCCTGGAACAGTTCTGAGGAATAAGGTCTGGGTTCAACCAGGAGGGGCTTTATCTAAGAACATCTGAGGTAGTGTGTCCTGGAAGAAGAAACATAAATTGTGGAAGAGAAGTCATAAGCATTACATTTTAGTGAGGATGTGGGGTCAAAAATTAGATAATGACTTAAAAGTCATTAGGCAGAACTAAGTATGATTTAACATGCAGGCTCAGGCAAGAATTTCAGAATTAATCACAAACCAGCTAGTCTATGCTGGAGCCCTCATTTACACTCATGGCATGTGTGGTAATATTAAGCATGTTAGCATAAAGGGTCTGCAGCAGCCTCAGCAATACTCTAGTCATAGAGGAAAACGAAGATGGAGCTTTGTTTACGTTGTTTCCGGTGAGAAGGGAAAATGAATTATCCAAGTAGAAACAAAGCCCTGTTAGAGAGGAATAGGTTGAAATGCCATGGGAATTAGAGAGAGATTCATGTGAGTTAGGGGATTCAGGAAGGGCTCTCAGAAAAGTGACATTTTCTGTAGGCCTTAAGGGATAAGCAAAACTTGGATGCTTGAGAAAATATGAAAAGGGTATTCTAGGCAAAGGAGATGGAAAAGCATATAACAGAAAATGAAAAAATGAGTCATTGAGTCTCTCTAAGCGACAGTTTCTTGACAGGGGGCCTCTTGGCATTTGGGGTGGAACAATTGCCTTTGTTGTGTGAGGTAGTCACAGCAGTAGGGTTCTACATGCCAGAAAACCCAGAATCTAGGGCACTATATACATAACTACCACCTTTCCCAGCCCGGTCTTTGTGATAACCAAAATTACGTCCACCCATTTCTAAGTGCTTCTTAGAAGATACTGCCTCATTTGAGAACACAGGCTGTGGAAAAGAGAGAGGTTGGATACACCATGGAAATGTAGGTTGTAGCCCTTACTACCAGGTGAAGGAATTTAGATTTGGAATTTAGTAGAGGATGGCAAGCCATTATATGTTTTGTGTAGGAGAGTGATGTCATCACAGCTGAGCTTCCTGCGAATTAATCTGTAAACCATGTGTCAACTGAATTGAAAAAGAAATAGGAGGACCAGTGAAGAGATTCTTTAATATTATATGCAGAATTCAGAATTTGGATAAAGGATGTATAAATAAAAACTTATAGGTAGGACAAATTGTAAATAAGCTATATAAATTGACCAGAAACTGAAAACAAATTAGATGACAATAATGATGGGAGGTAAAAGAGGATAAACTTGAGTGTTTTAACTCGGCACCTGGGAAGATAGTGATTCTATTAGGAGAAATTAACAAACAACATATACAAGGACTTGAGATGTCACAGCTAGGTATGGTAATCATTCATATAGTGGTAATTGTTGGAACCATACACATAGAACAAGATTGCTAAAGAGCAAGAGAGAATAAAAGGATCAAAGGTAGAACCTTAAGAAAACACATCTGGGAGAGAAGAAAAGGAACCTGAGGAAAAAAAATCATCGAAGTATGAGGAGAGTCAGGAATGTGCGGCATGGTGGAAGTCTAGCAATTGGAGCACATCGTCATGGTGGGCAGCACCGCCACAAGCTCCAGAGGGTTCCAGTGGGAGGAGTGTTGACAAGTCTCTGGTGGAGCTATTACTTAAGAAGTCAGCAGTGATCTTAACAAGAGAGGTTCTGGTGGCATTGTGGGAAAGGAGGGGAGAGTGAGGACCAGAAGATATATTTCTAGATTTTTTTCCTCTAGCAATTGAAAAGTAAGCCTAACTGTGGAAAAGAAAAAACACTGGAAAACCCCAATTCATGCTTTTATCATCAAATCCTACCATACCTTCTACTTCCAGTTAATTTTTCAATATTGCTTTTCGTTTCTAGAATCTACATAGTGCATTAGATTTTTTAAGCAATTCTGGCAGTGTTCTCTAAAATATGTTTTTATTCTTTGAGCTCAGGCTCATGGAGCTAAATATTAAGGACCTATAACAAATTTTTGATCAGTAGTAAATAAGATATCCTGGATTTGTAGGTGATTAAAACTTAAATGAATCTTAAATACATGGATTAAAAAAAAACAGCTTTATAACTTCAGACACTACTATGTGATTCGGAAGGTAATGTTAGTGCTGAAAAATATTTGGTTGGTCACACTACTTTTAAATGTTGTTTTAAATGTGAGTCTGAAATCAAATAGCTATTAGCACCTGGATATTTAACAAAATGAATATCTGTGAATGTTTCTCCCAAGAACTTTGCCTCGAGGATTAAATGAAAATTACCTGTGACCATATGTCCTGAAAATTTCTGTATCCTGCCATGACAACCTCACTGACCAAAGCACCTTGCACAAGTCTAAGCTGTCCTTTATCCTCTTCCTTGTGCTGTGACCAAGATTCTAAATTACAGTTCCATAACTGAAAGACTCTGAGCTCTCATTTTGTGTGTTGTACCTGACATTGCCACTGACCCTTACAGGCCACTTTAGATTCAGAGGGTTTTCCTGCCTTCTCTTCAAGAGGAGAGCGTTCCAATTCCACATTCACACTGTACCAGAAGCTTGGGATTGACAGATGACCCCAGTCTCTTGGAATATAAACTGGGTAAGATAATGACCTGGGAAAGGCAGTTTTAAAAGAGTAATAGAATAGACTTAAGAATAAATGTGAAAAAATCTATGTAGACCAACAGTCATTATTTTTTAATTTTAAAGTCGCCTTTGCTGACAATGTTCCGTAACATAAAATACCGTGGCATTTTGGGTGAATGCAGGGAGAATAGGACAGGGAGAATTTGAAAAAATGTCAGCAGACATATCCTTTTCACATGTGCTCAGCATAAAAGGCAGTGTGCAGAAGGCAGATCAAGGAGAGGGAAACAGACGTGTTTCAATCCAGGAGTGTAAGATCATTGCTCCAGAAGACAGAATGAACTAGGTTGGGGAATCTATGAGAGTCAAATGTTGCTTCTAGGAAGCAGCAAGGTATCAGTATGGCATTGCAAAGTTTATACTTTTAAAAATAAATTTAATATCTGTTTTGGCCTACTTTTTTAGAAACAAAATCATTGTACTTATGCCATAATAAAATTCCACTCTTTGCCTAACAGAAGACAACGTGAGTTTAATACCTCACAAAATACAGGTATATTGTTTTTTCAACCTCTGCTCTTTGAAAACCACTTTAAAGCCTTGAATCTGCTTCTGAACATGTACACACCTTCTAAACGTGTACAAACCTTCTGAACATGTACACACCTTCTGTGCAGGGTACATGTGTATACTTGGAGGAAGAAATGGCCATCCCTCATGCATTGGTGCTGTGACAGGTGCTTTGTCAGGGCTATCATACTTAATTCTTGCAATAGTCTTTTGATATAAGAATTATCAGACTCATTTTATATATAAGAAGAAATTCAGACATGTTAACTGAGTTGCCCAAGTTTAAGGAACCAAAAATATATGCTTTAGGATTTGGATACTAACATTCTCCTCGATTTTGGAGGAATTATTTCAACAGTCAGAGTTTTATTTATTCATATTTGTGTAATTCTCCAGAGAACATGGACTTTTTTTCTATTTCTCCTTGCTGTAAAAAAGGTGATAAAGAAAATCTCCCAGGAAACTTTCTTTTCAACATTAAGTCTGTAATGCTTTTTGACCCTCATGTATTTAGGACTTGTTATTTCAGAATTTGAGGCCTTAGCTCCTTCACAAAGAATACCAATATTATTTGACATTTATATATCACTTTATTATTAAAACAGGCTTTGCAATTTCTTTAAACTATCACACTCAGAAAGGTTTGATCCCGGAGAGGTTGAGTGAGTTCTCTGAGATTACATGGCAAACTGGGGAAAGAGGTTGAAATATAATTCTTGTCTTCTAAAATCACTCAATTAACATTTTTGTCTACTTAACAGGATGGGCAAAAACAGGTAGATCAATGTGTTAATCATGCCTTTTTGGTATAATATTTTCAAATATTTAATAGTCAAAGCTTTTGACCAAAAATAGAAGGATCATTTCTGTGCAGGTAGCTGGATATACAAGTGTGTATTTAAGATAATAGACCAATATTTGGTCCCTTTTAACCGATATGTGGATGATGCTAGAAAGAACAATTTGAATTTAAAATATTGAATTGTTTTAAGTTATGTATCCTTATTTTCTTAAAAAAACATTCTTCTATAATAAAATCCCCTGCTTAGGATCCATGGCAGTATACTTAATTTTTTAAGAATTTCCTATCCTTAAAAAAAAAACCGAAAACTTACTCTTCGAACATTGGATCTTTTATCAGATAATAAAATTACGTAACCAAGTACTTATTTTTAAGTATTATAGGTGAGTTCGGAGTAAATTTAGAGTTCAGTCTCAGTAACTATATTAGCCTTGATGCTTGTTAAATTTACTTCTTTCTACTTTGTATTATTATTTACTTCTATATCCACAGTGACTTTGTATGTATGCCTGTTATTTTGAATCACTTCAAATCATTCTTCTAATCTGGCAAGTTATTAATTACAAATCAATGATTGAATAATAAATAAATATTTCCCAAAGACTTTAGCCCCTTTCCCAGGTGACATAGGGACCCAGAGAAATGTACATCTATTCTCCTTCACGTCTAAGTGCTTTTGAATATTTTTGGTGGTGATGCCAAAGATATTTAAATGATGCTGGTGAAAGGTGGAGGCCAGAAAACTTATTTTAATATGTGAACAGGCAGGGTATAAGTCTGGAAGAAACTGTGGCAAGCTGGAAAATGCTTGCTTTAAGGCCTTCAAATTTGTTTTAGAAAACACTTTGAGGCTATCCCTTCCCCCTCTCCGCCAAAAAGAAAAAAGGAAAAGGAAGAAAAGAAAAGAAAAACACATGTAGCCAGTTTTTAGAGCCTTGTTATAGTGGAATATTTGATTTCTATTTAGAGTCCTTTATTTTTAATCCCTCTGCTCAACAACCCTTATAGTCTGCTATAAATATTATTGCATTTTCCAAGCAGTATTGTTGTGGGGAAAGAAATTTCATAGATAATACAACAGTAAGATAAATCATTTTAAGGAAAAAGCCTTTGGCTTCCCAGACAGGTCTGGCACCAATCTGAGAACAGGGGCCCTCAGATAGAAAAGCAGACTGTAGTATGAGGCAGCCTAGGGGAAATGAGTCAGAAATCTAAGAGAATATCACAGCTCATGAGTGCAAAACTGCCTATTGGCATTCCAGGAAGAATTCATAGTTGTGCTCTTAAACAAATACTTAGATCTGTGACCTGAGAGGAAAGTGCCTGTTAGCAAAGCTTTGCTGATAGTTAATGAAGAAATGATAGCCATCTTCCTACTGAAACTCTTGTTTCTCAATGCTTAGTATACTGCAACTGCCAATAAATCATAACTATCATGTCTGTTTCTTCCAGATGTTTTCTACAAATCATGAAGTGCAGAAACAAAGATTTGAAAACCATTCTGAACAAAAGTATGATTGAGATGAGGTCATTTGTTGCAGTTGTTTGTAGCCTTTCTCAAGACACAGTTTTTATAAACAAATATTTGCTAGAAAGAGCTCATTGGGAGGCACAGGGTTTCTAACTTACATTATATGTAAGTCACTGGCCACTGTTTTTGGGAATTGCTAGAAAACAAAATTCAACTGAGTAAATTTGAAGATTTAATTGGCTTTATTGAGTGATTCACAAGTTGGGCAACATCCCATCTAGCAACTAGAAGAGCACTCCAAGAGGCTATACGAAATGGAAAGTTTTTTATAGGAAGGAGGGTAGAGCAAGGGAGTTATTAACAGAACAAAAGAAAGGGTTATTTTTAGGCCAGCACATCTTTTTTCAGGAAAGAGAATGCAAGCGTTTTATCACGCACATTACTTTACTAGTGCTAATCAGGAAATTTCAGATTGGCTTTCAAAGGTCACATTCTCGGGATACGTTGAAAAGTGCAATTAAGTCTTAGTTTGCTGTCATGGGAGCCCTTTTGGGGACTGTTAGTTCTTTTTTTTAAATAATTTTCCCCTTTTGATCAAAACTCTCAGCCAAGGAGATATGACAAAAAATTAAGGCATTAGTGCCACTCAGCTATTGCTCTGCAGTTCCCCCAGCTTTTTCTGACCCTCTACGTCATATTCACAGTTTATGACATTTTGCTTAACCTCTGTTGCATTCCCAGTTCACGGTTCCAAGTTCGCAACCTTTAAGGTGGTCATTCTCTTCACTTCTTTTCCAGCATTCCAGTCTCAGGGAGATCATTTGCTTGGTTGTTAGTGGCTACAAACATGGATGGAAAGCTTTCAAGAGAATACAGTATGCCAGGGGGATTTTTATGGTAACTACAAGCAGGACAATTCCCAATGTTTGGAGTACACTTCAGAGCTATGGTCACCAAGACTCAAACCAATCAACACCAAATAAGTCAAAGAAAGACTCCATTGAAAGAGTCACCTTTTTAAGCCAAGTGGCTTGCTCAATGATCTTACACAACTGTTTCAGCTTCCCCAAAACTGTTGATTCAGGTAGAGCAGCTGGTGTTGGCCACAGCACAGACACCTCCTTGTTCAGCTGAAAGATAATTAAAAGCTATCTTATTATCAAAAACAACCTTGGCCAGAGAGTCTGAGGATCTTTGCTGGGCAATTAATGTCTTAACAGAATCTGCAATGTCACCAATTGTTATGGAGAGGTTACCGAGCATAGCCTCATTTGTATTCACTCCTAAACAAGGAAATAGGGCCTTCCAAAGGAAGGAATCCTTAACCATAAAAGCCTCCTAGAAGGTCCTTTCTAGAACAGTTAAGCACACAATTAGATAACCTAGAAGATATTGCCCAGCTGTGCATCAGCCATCTAGGTATTCATAGGCCCAAGGAGCCTTTCAGGGCACAAACTACTCCCACTTAGTGACACTGTTAATGCATTATTCATAGGAATTGCTGCATTTGACTGCTAAAGCTAGGGGTCAGTTAGATTTTCTCTTAACCTGAAATAAAAAGTTGTTCTAAATTCCAAAGCTTACCCTCCCCCCTTTAGCAATGGCCTGGGAGAAATGGATGATGGTGTTATATTTCCAGGCCAATGCTGAAGTAAAGGAAAAAAGACTAGATGAGTTTCTGGTTTGGTTAAAGTATGAAGTCTTGATCTGTCATCTTGGGTGAAAGCAGTCTACCTCAATGTTAACTACTTCTCTTCCTCATCAATTTAATTTGGAGGTCCCCAGCATTTGTACAGGACTGGATGCCAGGTGGAAACTTCTTTAGCTGTGAAATGTGTATCCAAGGTTCAATGCCTTCTAGTTTTGCAGCAGTGTCAGTGGTTAAGAGCACTTGGTAAGGTCCCTTCCAATGGGGCTCAAGGGCTGTCTTCTTCTGATGATGCTTCTAGAATGCCCAGTCACCAGGCTCTAGACTGTAGCCAACCAGATCTTTGAATTGGGATCCAGGAAAGCTTCTTTAACTTGTTGGTGAAAGACTTGAACATAAGGCATTAGAGACTTACATAGGTGCTTATACTAGCTTGAGACAACAAAGGATCAGCAAAAGCTTGTATATCAGTAGACATTGGTCTGCCAGTAACTCTCTGTTCTGGAGTAAATTTATGTTTCCCAAAGAGGGGACTGCAAACAGTTGGTAAAACCAAAAGGCAGTACCTTAAGCCAGAGGAATTCAGTCTTACAGGTATATAACAAACCTCAAAAACAATTAACAGGATTAGAATCTAATATCTATAAAGGTGCATAATTTTTCTCTCTACAATTATACGCATGCTTTCTTTTACCAAAGTAAATATAGTGAAACTCAATTTATTCGCATAAAACTTGGCCTGACTATCTATAATAGTGATTGACCATGTAAGTTCTTTTTAAGACTGCTTTGGTGGAACCTTAAAAGCAAGGTACCAGGTCGATTCTTTTTTTAATTTTTTTTGTGTGTGTGAGGAAGTTTCGCCCTGAGTCGACATCCATTGCCAATCTTCTTCTTCTTCTTTTTTTTTTTGCTTGAGGAAGATTAGCCCTGAGCTAACATCTGCACCAATCTTCCTCTACTTTGCATGTGGGATGTCTCAAAAGCATGGCTGATGAGTGGAGTAGGTCCGTGCCCAGGATCCAAACCCACAGACCCAGGCCAGCAAAGCAGAACACGTGGAACTTCAATCACCCGGCCATGGGGCCAGCCCCCTAGGTGGATTCTTCCAGGCAGTTTCTTGAAGCTGTCTGGTCGTATCTAAGTTTATGTACATCTCTCTCAAATATGACACTTCAATCAAAGCCTTGGTAATATAGCCAATGTGTCTTATTGTTACAAGAACAGATTCTTATGGAACTTGTGCAAATAAATATGTTGTCAGGAAAATGAGAATACTCACTGCGAGTTTCTAAATTCTGGAGGGATCAGGTAGGGAGAAAAGTAAATATTTTCATCTTTGTTCACAAAGGTACATCTTACCAAATTGCTGCAAGTTATAGATAGCTTAAAGAAAAGGTCTCCTTAAATCTAGAAAAACAAAATGTTAGAGCATTCTCCTCAGTTCATGCAACCCCATGTAATTAACACCAGTTCTGCTTGAATCCAGTTTTTCTATTAGTTCTCTTGACCTTGCCTGATGATTGAGGGTGATAGGGACAGTGATAATTCCAAGAAGTTTGCAAGGTTTTCGTTAAGGCTTATGTGATTTGCCCAGTGAAGGTGGGTGCCTCGATCACTGGAGATTGTGGAAAGTATACCCCAAGTGTGAAATCCATTTTCTAGAAATTTCTTTACCACTGTGAGGGAATCAGCCTTGAGGCAGGCAAAGTCTTTAAGCCATCCAGAAAACGTGCACACAGTACTAGGAACATTTGATAACCCATACCAAGTGGCAGTTGAATGAAGTCCAGCTGCAGGTGCTCAGAGGATCCAGAGGGAGGAGATCTGAGGCCTCTGGGAACAAAAAGAGTTTTTTCTTATGCTGGGTGAAGGAATGCAAACGCCAAAAAATGGGGTTTCCCAGGGAGCTGGGAAGACCAAGAGGCTGTCTTGGGTTTCCTATAGCACTGACAATTTGGTTTAATTTACAGCCATTGTTTCTCCACCTTAATTGCTCTGATTTAGGAGCAGACTATTGCTATGTTAAAAGAACATCAGGATGACAAAAGTCTGGCAGTGATGGGTCATTTTTTTGCAGAAGCAAAATGGACTTCATTCACATGTGCCACAATCTTTCTAGATTTTGTTGCTGCTGCCTTAAATGAAAGTCAGCTTGGGCATTTCTCTGATACTCAGATTCAGTCCTTTTAGGATGAACCTCAATTTTGATGACAGACAATATTTCACACCAGGATGTATCAGACTTCCAGGAATTTCACACAATTTCTGGAACTCTTATATATAGACACAACAGAAAGAAGAATTAATGTTACTTCTTATTTGACAATGCTTCTTGTGTAATTTAACATATCAGATAAGCCTAATTAACTTAACAGATCTTTTGGAATGTTCCAGGGGCTTTCTGAAAAAATCCCAAAGTTTCTCCCAGGTCAAAAGACTTCATTTAGAATCTAATACTTGGAAGCAACTATGAACTGTCTTTTACATTAGCATTGGGATTGGCAGATTTATAAATACTTTTCATAATTTTTAGAAACGCGCTTTCTCATAGGACATTTATCAACATGACACAAAATATGTTTGCTAATAGACAGAAATATCTTTAGTTTCTGTGCAATAGGAAGCCAAAAGTAGATGAACCTATATTTAGTAATTAATGTTTCACTCTTTTATCTTATTTGGAAATGATCTAGAAATTCAATGAATTTGCTATTATTTAACTTAATTTAGCAAAACTCTAAAGTTTCAAGTTACCGAAGAGATTTGGGAAAATATTTTTAAGTACGTATACCATATAATTTTTGCTAAAGAGTTCATCTAAAAACTCTTATCCTACTTACATCTATCTAAATTGTTTGCTTCCAATAATTAAACTTAGACTACCCACAAGGACTTCATGAGACATTAGATAAAATCAGCCACGATTCTAAATTATTTTTTTGTTGACAAATTTTACAACAGAAAGAATATGAATTTGACTAGAAACTCAGACAGAATAAAAGTTATCTGCATTATCTTCAATGTTGGAAAACTTAAAGACATGTCTGTTTTAATTGAACCAACAAACTAGTTGGCTTTTATTTACCAAAGATTATCTCATATCACGCAAATTTGAAAAGCATTTAGGTTAGTTTCTGTTATATTTCTGAGAACTTAAAAATGCCCAATCCTTAAAAGTGCTTGACTTTTAACCTAATTGAATAGAACTCTTTTATAAATTAAGTTTGGCAAACCGTCTGGAGGGAGAAAAATATCTCAAATTTACAAAATATATAACGAGACATATACATAGATAGATGCAAATAGAGATTATAATTACTAATATTTCTTGAGAAGATATTTAAGATTTTCGTTTGCCCAATTTCCAAATATCTCCTGCCTCTTTATTTTCCCCCCTTCTGATAAAAAATATTTGCATTTTAAAGAATGGCTCTTAGGTCATAGAGAAGATGGGGGTAGAAAATCTGCTTTAGAAACTCATAATAAAAAGTATTAACTTGTGGAGCCACACTTTTGATCCTGTAAAGACTAGGTTTGTAAAACAAAGGCAGCTTGTTAATTCCTTAAAGAATTGCACTGACACTCCCATCGAACTGCATTTTCTCTAATTTGCTTTTTTCTTTCTGGGTAAATTTAGCTTACGGGAGAAGGCCTAAAAGATATCCCCGTCAGGCTCTGAATATCAGCTTCCAATTTGGCCAAATTTCCGATCATACGGTTATTAAATCCTTTCAAAATATCTTGTCCATTTTCGAAACCGGCCTACCACAAGGTTGACATAAGGGAAGCCATATTGTAGAAAAGAGACTATGTTGTAACTTTGAATGACCTCTGACTAACTAACCCAGCTGGATTTGCACCTTCCAGGAGCTCCACCGGCTCTGTAGACTTTATGACCCCTGCTAGTGCATATACTTCCCAGCTGCGATAAGATGATAACTTTGTTCTTTTGAGTTCCTTAGGAATGTGATGATCCCCCAAACAGAGAGTCTGTGCTGATAGCCACCATCAATGAAACCTGAAAGATCTGGTGTGGCCACTCCCAGTCTGTAACACCACAGGGTCAACATTCCTAACCCCTCCCCTATAACCCACTGGCCTTTATAACTGCTTCAAGGTTCTTTGCCCCCTTAAGATGGTTCTTTTGGACATTAGTTGGCCGTCTTCCCTCTCGCTAGCAAGCTGTAATCAAATGCCCTTTCTCTGCCACCGTCTTGCTTCTTGATGGTTGGTTTTTGTCTTGTAGCCAGCAGATCATGCCCTTTGTGCGGTAACAGTTTCAGCCAGGACAGACAGTAAATATTTGTGGCAGTATTGAACAACTCCATTAATTTCAATTTTTGTTTCTCCTTGGCTCTTTAAGGGAATAACATATCAGTTTACCAGGAAATCCCTCTGAATCCTGTCAGCTTTGGGAGGGGCCCATACAGGGGTCCTCTTTCAAAGGTAGATATGGGGAATGGCTGTGAGGCCATTAATTTGGCGAGTGTTTTTTTTACAGTCATTTAATCTTTTCAGAGTGGGAAAACAATTTAGACAGAGGATTAACAGAATAAGTACTCAAATAAAGGAGGATGAGGGGAGCAGTGGGGGTTACATCAGTCTTATAGTTCTTTATTTTAGGTACCTCTTATATCTTTAATTTTTCATTAGCCTTTTGCAATGAATCTTTCGACGAATCTTGAAGCCTTTGTAAGCTTCTGTGTACCAATTGAAGTAAGGATCCCACCTGTTTGTTTGATTTGGGAGCCCTTGGTTTTAAGTGTGCTTTCTAAATAATCTTATCTATTTGGAATGTTCCCTGTAAAATTTTACCACCTTGCTAGATATTTGCAGCTTCTGGGACTACAGTTCTTAAACATAAAATAAACAGGTGTGAGAAGGTGGTGTGTTCAGTTCTTTGGATATAAGGAATCTCATTTCTTTAGCTAGCCTTTATCTACACAAAACAAGACAAATAAACCTGTACAACTAAGATATTGTCAGTAACCAAGAGATGTTACTGCATCCTGGACAAAGAAGACCCTGTGCCAACAATTCCTGTGGAAGCTTGGACTAGGGGAAAGGACAAGGCCAGCAAACCCCAAGGAATGGGGACTGATTCCAAACAAAATGGAGAACTGCAGCTGTCACCAACAGTTCCCAACATGGAATCTGGGAGCTGATTCCAAACAAACGGGGATTGCAGACTAAATCGTCAGCTAGTTCCCAATGTGGAATGCAGGGACAGTGCTGAGGGCCGGGGTTTTTCACCTGGAGATTTGTGGTCTGAGAGTCCAGGGGCTTGGCTCTAGGTGGAACCCTCTGCCAGTTCGGTTGGCTCCAGTAGAATCCTCTACCAGCTTGATTGACTCCGGGTAGAATCCTCTACAAGCTCAATTCTCTCCATGTAGAATTTTCTACCAGCTTAAACTGACTTGCCCTACAAAGGAAAGCCAATTAGATCAGGAGCTTGTAAGCAAAAGGAGAGCCAAGTTTAAGCCAAGAGAAACTAATTAATGGCTCCCAAAAATGGTGAGAAAAACAGTGAACTCAAAATGGGGTTTTGGGGCACCACACTTGTGTCTCTCCTCCCCGAATGCTTTCAGAAACTCACTTCAGTCCCGCTGCTGCCACCAAGTCTGTTAAAAAGAAAATTAATTCAAGTGAGTAAATTTGAAGATTGAATTGGCTTTATTGAACAATTTAATTCTTGAACCAGGCAGCATCCCACCTAGCTACTGGAAGAGTACTCCGAGGAGCTATGTAAAATGGAAGATTTTTATAAGAAGGAGGGTGGGGCAAGGGAGTTATTAACAAAAGAAAAGGAAGGCCATGAAACAAAAGAAAATAGGAAGGCTATTTTTAGGCCATGACATATTCTTTTGAGGGGGAAGGGAATGGCAAGTGTTATATCATGGAGATTGCCTCACTGGTGCTAATCAGGCAGTTTAAGATTGGCTGTTCAAAGGTTTATGTTCCAGGGATAGATTGAAAATTGCAGTTAAGTCTCTGTCTGCTGTCAGAAGGGCCATTTACGGGCCTGTTATTTCTTTTTTTAACAGAATCATACCACTTAACATAGAAGATTCATCCATTCATTTCACAGATGTTCATGGAGGCCCTGCTTCTTTACTAGGCTCTGAGTATCCAGTAGCAAACACAATAGTCAAAGTGCCTGTCCTTTCAGGGCTTACACTCTAGATGAGAACTAGAGATAAACATAGAAACAAATACAGAAATAAGACAATTCTGGATAATAATAGCTAACACTCATGTAGCTCTTGTATATGCCAGACTGTTACTGGACACAAACACAGGTTCTTTTACCTGACACACAAGAGACCAAAATAAAAATGGGAATACCAGGCTTATGGCGAGGAAAGAGTTTTATCAAAAGGCAGTCAGATGAGGAGATGGGAGTTCGTTAGAACTCAGATTCATCTCCTCAAAGGAAAAAAGATAGGGGTTTTTATCTGAGGTTTTAGGTAGGGAGGGGGAGCATGTGGCCTTGCAGGTCAGCGTGTTCCCACCAGCCTGCATTTGGCCTTGTGAGGCTGCTTGCAGAAAGGAGGATGGCAAGATAAGGGAATTCACAGGTGGATATCCTTGGTTGTCTGCCTCCGTGGTGCATGGTGGATTCTGGTGTCAGGAAGCCAAGGAGCTGGGGTCTGAGAAGCTTCAGTTTCTTGATATTCTCTAGATATCAATTTTCCTGCAATGAAATTTTAAAGGACCCATAATTAGCCAAAAAGTTAGCATGAGGCTACCTGGGCTCTAACAATTTGTAACTTCTATTTGTCTTGTGAAGTTCGGGGATAAAAAGGCTTAAAAAACTGATATTTACATATGAATGTAATTTAGAGAAGCAGGGGAAGGGGATGAGTGCTTTTGATTTTAACCCCCTATTTGCCGGGTTCCATGTAGGAGAACTCAGATCAGGGCTGGTATCAAGACCAGTTCTAAATACCTTTTATGTATTAACTCATTTAATCAGTACAATATACCTAAGTGGCAGACGTTATTATTTACACATTTTTAAAGATGAGGAAACAGGAGTGCAAAGTAATTCATGTAACTTGCCAAGTCAGAGAGAGAAGGAGCTTGGGAGCTAGGGTTCAAACCTGGGCAGTCTGGTTTTATAACCCACCAAACCACATGCTACACTCTGAGGAAGATCAGATAAGTTATAAGATAGAAAGAGATAATGGACAAAAAATACCTTGATGTAGCGGTGACATTTGAATTGATGGTTTCATAGCAAGAAGGAACAAGCCATGTAAAATTCTGGAGGAAGAACTTTCCAGGCAGAAGAAACAAGCGCAAAAGGCCCCAGATGGGAATGAACTCGACCTGTTTGAATGAGGAGGTGTAGGGCTGAGGGAGGAAGGGGAAGGAGAAGACAGGGACTAGATTATATAGGGCTGTGCTAGGGAGGTGATACAGTAGCACTGGAGGATTTAATCAGATTAGTGGCTGACATATGGCAAATGGGTTATAGGGGAACGAGAGTGGAAGAAGGCTGATGAGTTAGTTAGAAGGCTGTTGCAGTTGTCTAGGAAAGAATGATAATGGCTCAACCTATGGGGGTGACTGTGGAGATAGTGAAACCTCTACCATTGAGAAGATACTTTGGAAATAACGGTGATAAGGTTTATTTGATATGGTAGGTGAGAAAAGAACGTGATCGGGTATGGACTTGGGGATTCGCGGTCTAAGCATCAGAGTGAATAGTGGTGCTATTTACTGGACTGGGAAGGATTTGGAGACATGTCAGTTGGGGAGAGGAAAAATGAGTTCTATTTAGGCAATACTAGGTATGAGATAGCCAAGTATAAATGTGAGGTGAAGGAGAGAGAATCCAGTGTGAAGTTCAGAGAAGAGTTTTAGGCAGAAGAATTGGGAACTGTCAACAGATAAATGATATTTAAAAACATTGTATGGGATAGTATAACACAGAAGGAGAATTTAGCCCTGGGAAGAGGAAAGAAGGAAGCCTAGAATCATAGGGCACTCCAACATTCAGCTAACAGCAGAGAAGGAGAAACCCACAAAAAGCAACAGAGAAAAACCAGCCGGAGAAGCAAGAAGAAAACTATGAGACTGTGGAATAGTAGAAAACTAGAGAATTAGTGTCAATAAGTATGTATTCCACCTATGTCAATTACTGCTTGAGACTTCAAGTAAGATGAGAACTGAAAACCGATCTTTGGATTTTGGTCACAAAAGGCTGTCTATAATAGACAAAATTTGATTCTATGGATTTTAGTAATTAAGACGCTCTCTGTATGTTAATTAAGTGTCTGACTAAGGTTGCTCAAGGGACCCTTGGAGTACTGATTCTAAAAGCGTTGTCTCCAGACCTTCAGTATTGCACCACCTGGGAACTTATTAGAAATGCAAATATTTAGGCCCCACCCTAGACCTACTAAATTAGAAACTCTGGTGATGTGGCCCAGCTATGTTTTGACAAGTCTGCCAGGTGATTCTGACGCATGGTAGAGATTCACCTGGGACAGTGGTGTGCTAGAGTGGCCTAAGACAGGGTCTGGAGAGCTGATTGTGTGTATCTCTTACCAACTCTGTGTTACTTGTGGCTTGAAATTGGCCATGGTGGGAGCATATATTCCATAGAAATCAGATACCCCCAAATGCTACAAATCAGGGCTCCCTTCCTCTCTATTCCTTTATTACCACTAATAGATTCTGTGGGTCTGGGAGGGATCCTGGGAATTTTCTTTTCTAACAAGTTCTCAGGTGATACTGATGCTTCTGGTCCTGGGACCACACTTTGAGAATCATCAGAACTAAATTTCTTTTCTTCTGTCATGCATCTCAAATATTCCTCCCTTCCTCTTTACACCTTTCTTAATTGCATGATCCTCAAAATTCTCTTTCAATTTATTTTCATCTTCATCCCCTATAAATAGTGAATTCAGAAGTCACAATTTCCAGTCCATTATCATTACCATTATTTTAATCCAGATCTTTGTTACTTCTGGCCTCCATTATTACCATAGCTTATTTCTATGATAGTCTTCTCTTATTTACCTAACATAGTTACCCTGTACAGACTCTTTTGGTCTTTCCCTCTTCTCTCCTCCCACCTCAGACGTAAGGTTATCCGGTGGTTGCTATTGCTCCCTGTATCAATTCCAATCCCCTTTCTATGCTCGAAATCCCACCACTGATTATTGGATATTTTCCACCTCACATCAACAGATGCATTCCTTCATCTTTTGAATCCACCTATCTATTCCTATGTCTAGGCTTTTGCTCTTAACCCTGTGAACACTTGACCTACATTTATTTCATCCCACCCCTCTTGATGCACCATATACATTCTATCTGTCCTACACATTCCAACTCAATGATATATTTTACCAACATGTATTTGACCAAGGTCTTTAATTGTATCTTTGTGTCCAAGACAGAAAAATGGAGGCCAAGTATTAAGGTAATTATGGAAAAAGGGTTTCATTCAGTAAGGAGATCAGTTTTATTCTGAAAGAGGTTCTGTGCTTATTTATGTTCCTTTCAAATACTTATTTTGAAGAAAGTCAAAGATCTAACATTTATTGAACATCTACTATTTTCTAAACACTGTGATAAGCATTTTCCTTAAACTATCTCATGTGTGTTCTCACAGCACCCCCATGAAGAGGTTTTATTGTATGGATCCCTTGCAAATCCAGAAATCTAATCTATCAAATCTATAAATCTAGGGGGAAAAACTAATGCCATTGATGGTTGAGTCATGAGTCACCATATTTTGCCATGCTAGAAGAATAAGTCAAAAATCAACAAGGCCAAGGCAGGCCCTGTGGTGTGGTGGTTACATTCGGTTCACTCTGCTTTGGTGGCCCAGGTTCATTGGTTCAGTTTCCCATGCATGGACCTGCACCACTCATCGGCCATGCCATGGTGGCAACCCACATGTAAAGTGGAGGAAGATTGGCACAGGTATTATTAGCTCAGGGAAAATCTTCCTCAACAGCAACGACAACGTAAAATCCACAAGGTACATTTAACAGTAATAACTATAAAATCTATGTTCAAATTAAATGTGTCCTTCATATTTATAAGTTCTTGCAGAATTTACTTGACTGTAATTCATGGGAGAGGCCAAATAAAACTCCCTATTGCTGATAGGGCAATATAGGGTGCTAATAAAGCTAACATGTTCTTATTTTGCAATTATAGAAATATAACATCCAGATCAAAGAACATAATTTTTCCTGTGTATTCTCACTAGCCAATACTCATTTGGAGTATTGTGTCATTTTTGAATATTATATTTAAGAAGATTTTGACAAGTCATACAACATAAAATGACGAATACCAGGCTGGTATCTTTATCACACTTGATAAGATAAAGAGAGAATACTGGGTGGATTCCAAGATGGCGCCGTGAGTAGTCCTCTTTGTCTCTCGCCCTTCGAGTCTACAATTATTTGGACACTTATCGCTTGACAAAGGATATCCAGACAGCATCACAGGACGTCTGAGACACCCACGCGACTATACATCGGAAGGCGGACGGACTTTCCTCCGGGAGGATGTGGAAATAGGTGAAAACTCTCCGACCCCGACGGGCAGCCTAGTACCCGCAAGCGGCTTTCTTCCAACGGACGCCCCCAGAGGATCCACACACATCTAGGGCAGGAGCGAGAACACAACAGAGGAGCGACGGTGGAAACAGGTGACCAGAACCCTACTTAAACCCCCTGCAATTACTCCTAAACGCAGAGGGAAACTTTGGAGTTGCACACCTGAGCCCGCGGGGAAAGTCTCTCCCCGCCATTGGCGGGGAGACCCAGCCTGGTGCTCGGGGCGCCCAGAGGGTCCCAGAGAGACGCCCGCCCCGGGGGACTAGGGATTGCCGGAGATCTCGGAGAGGACCGGGGCGGGGGAACTTTCAAAGGCTCATCCGGCGACCCGGTGGGGAAGTGCCGGAGCTCCGCCAGGCAGCAGACAAAACTCTCTGTCTGCCAGTAGCAGAGGGGCCACGCTGAGCACTCAGGGCTCCCGGCAGAGGCCCGGAGAGAAGCCCAGAGGGCGGGGCGACCCCCAGCTGCCATTGCCCGCCCCGGGGGACTAGGGATTGCCGGAGATCTCGGAGAGGACCGGGGCGGGGGAACTTTCAAAGGCGCATCCGGCGACCCGGTGGGGAAGCGCCGGAGCTCCGCCAGGCAGCAGACAAAACTCTCTGTCTGCCAGTAGCAGAGGGGCCACGCTGAGCACTCAGGGCTCCCGGCAGAGGCCCGGAGAGAAGCCCAGAGGGCGGGGCGACCCCCAGCTGCCGTTGCCCGCCCCGCGGGACTAGGGATTGCCGGAGATCTCAGAGAGGACCGGGGCGGGGGAACTTTCAAAGGCGGGTCCGGCGACCCGGAGGGGAAGCGCCGGAGCTCCGCCAGGCAGCAGACAAAACTCTCTGTCTGCCATTAGCAGAGGGGCCACGCCCAGCATTCAGGGCTCCCGGCCGAGGCTCGGACAGAAGCCCAGAGGGCAGGGCGTCCCCCAGCTGCTGTTGCCCGCCCCGTGGGACTAGGGATTGCCGGAGATCTCGGAGAGGACCGGGGCGGGGGAACTTTCAAAGGCGGGTCCGGCGACCCGGAGGGGAAGCGCCGGAGCTCCGCCAGGCAGCAGACAAAACTCTCTGTCTGCCGGTAGCAGAGGGGCCACGCTGAGCATTCAGAGCTCCCGGCAGAGGCCCGGAGAGAAGCCCAGAGGACGGGGCGACCCCCAGCTGCCGTTGCCCACCCCGTGAGGCTAGGGATTGCCGGAGATCTCGGAGAGGACTGGGGCTGGAGAGAGTTCCAGAGACCCAGCTTAGTAGCCTAGGGGGAAACCCTACAGGCTCACAGAAGCCTTAGGGAAAGCCTCTGCACAGCACCAGTAGAAGGCACCCAGCCGCCAGCCACAAGGCTGGAAGACCCCAGGGCAAAAGCAGCATAGCTAGGTGTACTAACCACAGACTGTAGAAGATGCCAATAGCTCTCCTGCGACCCATAGAGGACAAGTGAGATTTGGTGGGTGCCGACAGCAACGGAGCGACAAATATAAGTGATCCCACCCCTGGCCACTGGAAAAGCCCATAACACCGTTGCAGACCCCAAGGAGAGAGCGCATCTAGGTGGGCAACAACAGTAGGCCCCTGCAGCCTGAAGCCCCCCGTGACGGCCCCCACGGCAGAGGAGGGAATCCAAAGGGCCACTGTGGCTACGAAGAGGGGCCCAGGCCCAGTTAGCAACTACGGACAGGGTTCCTGGTTGGTGAAGTATAAACAGCTGCTCCCCCCACCGCAGCAGCTGAAACAAGTGAAAGGAGCAACTAAACTCTATCTCCATGCGGAGGCACAAATCAACATCATCAAGCAATATGAAAAAATACATTAAATCTCCAGAACAGAAAGAAAGTAACAAATACACAGAAAACAATCCCAAAGAAAATGAGATATATAACCTAAATGATGATGACTTCAAAACAGCCATCATTAAAATACTCACTGAGTTAAGAGAGAATTCTGACCGACAACTCAACGAGTTCAGGAGCTATGTCACAAAAGAGTTTGATACGATAAAGAAGAACCAAACAGAAATATTGGAAATGAAGAACACAATAGAGGAGATTAAGAAAAATCTAGATGCTCTGAACAGTAGGGCCGATAATATGGAGGAAAGAATTAGCAATTTGGAAGATGGCAATATAGAATTGTTGCAGGCAGAGGAGGAGAGAGAAGCAAGACTTAAAAGAAATGAAGAAACTCTCCGAGAATTATCAGACACAATTAGGAGATGCAACGTAAGGATTATAGGTATACCAGAGGGAGAAGAGAAGGAGAAAGGGGCAGAAAACCTATTCAAAGAAATAATGGCTGAGAACTTCCCAAATCTGGTGAGGGAGATGGATCTTCAGGTGACAGAAGCCAATAGATCTCCAAACTTTATCAATGCAAGAAGACCAACTCCACGGCATATAGTAGTGAAGCTAGCAAAAGTCAACGACAAGGAGAAAATATTAAGGACAGCCAGGCAAAAGAAACTAACCTACAAAGGAACCCCCATCAGGCTATCAGCAGATTTCTCAGCAGAAACTTTACAGGCTAGAAGAGAGTGGAATGATATATTCAAAAATCTGAAGGACAAAAACCTACAGCCGAGAATTCTCTACCCAGCGAAAATATCCTTCAAATACGATGGAGAAATAAAAACTTTCCCAGATAAACAAAAATTAAGGGAGTTCATTGCCACAAAACCTCCTCTTCAGGAAATCCTCAGGAAAACCCTCATTCCTGAAAAATCCAAAAAAGGAAAGGGGCTACAAAACCAAGAGCAGAGGAGATAAGTAGAAGGACAACAACAGAGAGTAGCAGCTCTACATCAGAACAGATTAAACCATGGGACGAGAAACAAAGGAAACTGAAGAAAACCGGAAAACAAGACACAAAATGGTAGTGGTAGGTCCCCACGTCTCAATAATCACTCTAAATGTAAATGGATTGAACTCCCCAATCAAAAGACACAGAGTGGCAGGATGGATCAAAGAACAAGATCCAACAATATGCTGCCTCCAGGAAACACACCTCAGCCCCAAGGACAAACACAGACTCAGAGTGAAGGGATGGAGAACAATACTCCAAGCTAATAATGAACAAAAGAAAGCAGGTGTCGCTATACTAATATCAGACAAGGTAGATTTCAAAGCAAAACAGATAAAGAAAGACAAAGAGGGACAGTATATAATGATAAAAGGGACTCTCCACCAAGAAGACATAACACTTATAAATATATACGCACCCAACACAGGAGCACCAAAATTTGTAAAGCAACTCTTAATAGAACTAAAAGAAGACATCAACAACAATACAATAATAGTAGGGGACCTCAACACACCATTAACACCAATGGACAGAACATCCAGACAGAAAATCAACAAGGAAATAATAGAATTAAATGAAAAATTAGACCAGATGGACTTAATAGATATATATAGAACACTTCATCCAAAAACAGCAGGTTACACATTCTTCTCAAGTGCACATGGAACATTCTCAAGGATTGACCATATTTTGGGAACCAAAGCAAACATCAATAAATACAAGAGAGTTGAAATAATATCAAGCATCTTTTCTGATCATAACGCTATTAAACTAGAAATCAACTACAAGAAAAAAGCAGAGAAAGGTGCAAAAATGTGGAGACTAAACAACACGCTTCTCAACAAACAATGGATCATTGAAGAAATTAAAGAAGAAATCAAATATTATCTGGAGACAAATGAAAATGAGAACACGACATACCAAATCATTTGGGATGCAGCAAAAGCAGTCCTAAGAGGGAAATTCATCGCAATACAGGCTCACCTCACTAAACAAGAAAAAGCTCACGTAAGCAACCTCAAACGACACCTAACAGAACTAGAAAAAGAAGAACAAACAAGGCCCAGAGTCAGTAGAAGGAGGGAAATAATAAAAATAAGAGCAGAAATAAACGATATTGAAACAAAAAAGACAATAGAAAGGATCAATGAAACAAAGAGTTGGTTCTTCGAAAGAATTAACAAAATTGACAAACCCCTAGCCAGACTCACCAAGAAAAGAAGAGAGAAATCGCAAATTAATAAAATCAGGAATGACAGAGGAGAAATCACAACAGATACCAATGAAATACAAGAGATCATAAGAGAATACTATGAAAAACTATATGCCAACAAATTGAACAACCTGGAAGAAATGGACAAATTCCTAGACTCCTACAATCTCCCCAAACTGAATCAGGAAGAAATGGAGAATCTGAATAGACCAATCACAAGTAAGGAAATAGAAACGGTAATCAAAAACCTCCCCAAAAATAAGAGTCCAGGACCAGACGGCTTCTCTGGAGAATTCTACCAAACATTCAAAGAAGACTTAATACCTATTCTCCTCAAACTGTTCCAGAAAATTGAGAAAGATGGAGAACTCCCTAACACATTCTATGAAGCCAACATCACTCTGATCCCCAAACCTGACAAGGACAACACAAAGAAGGAGAACTACAGGCATATATCACTGATGAACATAGATGCAAAAATCCTCAACAAAATTTTGGCTAACCGATTACAGCAATACATCAAAAAGATTATACACCATGATCAAGTGGGATTTATACCAGGGACACAGGGATGGTTCAACATCCGCAAGTCAATCAACGTGATACACTACATCAACAAAATGAAAACCAAAAACCACATGATCATCTCAATAGATGCAGAGAAAGCATTCGACAAGATCCAACACCCATTTATGATAAAAACCCTCAGTAAAATGGGTATAGAAGGAAAGTACCTCAACATAATAAAGGCCATATATGATAGACCCACAGCCAACATCATACTCAATGGACAAAAGCTGAAAGCCATCCCTCTGAGGACAGGAACAAGACAAGGGTGCCCACTTTCACCACTCCTATTCAACATAGTTCTGGAGGTGCTGGCCAGAGCAATTCGGCAGGAAAAAGAAATAAAAGGAATCCAAATAGGTAACGAAGAAGTAAAACTCTCGTTGTTTGCAGACGACATGATCTTATACATAGAAAACCCCAAAGAATCCACAGAAAAACTATTAGAAATAATCAACAACTACAGCAAAGTAGCAGGGTATAAAATTAACGTGCATAAATCAGTAGCATTTCTATACACTAACAATAAACTAACAGAAAAAGAACTCAAGAACTCTATCCCATTCACAATCGCAACGAAAAGAATAAAATACCTTGGGATAAACTTAACCAAGGAAGTGAAGGATCTATACAATGAAAACTACAAGACTTTCTTGAAAGAAATAGGCGATGACATAAAGAGATGGAAAAACATTCCTTGCACATGGATTGGAAGAATAAACATAGTTAAAATGTCCATACTACCTAAAGCAATATACAGGTTCAATGCTATCCCAATCAGAATCCCAAGAACATTCTTCACAGAAATTGAACAAACAATCCTAAAATTCATATGGGGCAACAAAAGACCGCGAATTGCTAAAGCAATCCTGAGCAAGAAAAACAAAGCCGGCGGAATCACAATCCCCGATTTCAAAACATACTACAAAGCTACAGTGATCAAAACAGCATGGTACTGGTACAAAAACAGGTCCACAGATCAATGGAACAGAATTGAAAGCCCAGAGATAAAACCACACATCTATGGACAGCTAATCTTCGACAAAGGAGCAGAGGGCCTACAATGGAGAAAAGAAAGTCTCTTCAACAAATGGTGCTGGGAAAACTGGACAGCCACATGCAAAAGATTGAAAATTGACCATTCTTTTTCACCACACACCAAAATAAACTCAAAATGGATCAAAGACCTAAAGATTAGGCCTGAGACAATAAGTCTTTTGGAAGAGAATATAGGCAGTACACTCTTTGACATCAGTTTCAAAAGAATCTTTTCGGACACTGTAACTCCTCAGTTGAGGGAAACAATAGAAAGAATAAACAAATGGGACTTCATCAGACTAAAGAGCTTCTTCAAGGCAAGGGAAAACAGGATTGAAACAAAAAAACAGCTCACTAATTGGGAAAAAATATTTACAAGCCACTTATCCGACAAAGGGTTAATCTCCATAATATACAAAGAACTCACACTGCTTAACAACAAAAAAACAAACAACCCGATCAAAAAATGGGCAGAGGACATGAACAGACATTTCTCAAAAGAAGATATGAATATGGCCAATAGACACATGAAAAGATGTTCATCATCGCTAATCATCAGGGAAATGCAAATCAAAACTACACTAAGATATCACCTTACCCCCGTTAGATTGGCAAAAACATCCAAAACCAAGAACGACAAATGTTGGAGAGGTTGTGGAGAAAGAGGAACCCTCATACACTGTTGGTGGGAATGCAAACTGGTACAGCCACTATGGAAAACAGTATGGAGATTTCTCAAAAAGTTAAAAATAGAAATACCCTATGACCCAGCCATCCCATTACTGGGTATCTATCCTAAGAACCTGATATCAGATATCTCAAGAGTCCGTTGCACCCCTATGTTCATCGCAGCATTATTTACAATAGCCAAGACGTGGAACCAGCCTACATGCCCAGAAACTGATGATTGGATAAAGAAGATGTGGTATATATACACAATGGAATACTACTCAGCCATAAAAAAAGACGAAATTGGCCCATTCACAACAATGTGGATGGACCTCGAGGGCATTATGTTAAGCGAAATAAGTCAGTCAGAGAAAGACGAACTCTATATGACTCCACTCATAGGTGGAAATTAGCATATTGATAAGGAGATCTGATCGGTGGTTACCAGGGAAAAGGGGGGGTGGGGGGAGGGTACGGAGGGGGAAGTGGTGTACCCACAACATGACTAACAAAAATGTACAACTGAAATCTCACAAGGTTGTAATCTATCATAACATTAATAAAAAAAAAAATAAATAAAATAAAAAAAAAAAAAAAAAAAAGAGAATACTGAAAGGTAATAGTATTACTTGCATTGCAAGTCTGTCACATGGAAGGGCTGGAGCAGCTGAGACCTGAAGATACTCAGATGGGTGGAAATTAAAGAGGAGTAAATTTCAGCTCAACGTGAAGAGAACCTGTCTGGAGTCAGAGCAGCTCAACAGTAGAATGAGTAGCCTCAAGAAAGAGGCAACATCTCATCACTGAATGTGATCAAGCAAAGCATTTTCCATCTTTAAAGTTTCTGGAATTTTATGGTCTCTTTTGTTTGCCTTCAGGCTACTGTTACTCAAAATGATCTCTTCCCCTTCTGATGTGCAATTGCACTAATGACCACATTTAATAATTAAGGACTTAAATTACTCTTCCTTTCATGTGCATTGGTATTATTCTCCAACATCCCTCTTCCCACTGAAAGTGCCCAATAGGGCGAAAAAACATTATATTTTATATTTTATTCAGTACTATTCTTAACACATAGTTGGGGTTCAGTAAACACTTGTTGACTGATCAGTAATTTTCCAACCTGCTGAGGCTGCTCTCTTTTTCAAGGGCAATTACAAACATTTCTAGGAGCCAACTCAAGTCCTTAAAATGATACAGATGATGTTCTATTCTCTCCCTTGTGAGCAGCAATCACACTGCAGAAACCACAGTCAGCAAAATAGGACAAAACTGTTGTTTGATTTTCTTAATAAGAGAAGACAGGGAAAATAATTCTCATATAAAACCACCCCCCTTCAGTTATAAACTGTATTAAATTGTACTCTGCATGCAAAACTAAGTCCCTGTGTTTTTAACTTCCACAAACAACTTAAGTGCTTCTAATATATTAGCAATACCATCTCTGCACATATACAGGCCATTTCTTTCTCTTTCTCCATTAATCAAATGCATTATCAATCAATGGTATACTTTATGGTCTTTATAATTATTACTCTTTAATACTGTTTTTTCTCCTTTAGAAATGTGGCAAACTATATTTAATTTTAACATTATCCCCATATGTTACATAACTATGTTTAAAAAAAATTGCAGGAGCAATTTTAATAAATGAAATTTGGTCTCACTGATTCAAATATAAAACTGGCTTTCTGATTCATTTTTTTCATTTTTCTTATTCCTGTACATTTTCCTCATTCACTGTTTTGGTTTTTGTTTTTCTATTTTAACAGAGTCATAATTGGTAGGTTCATATCTGGATGGCTATGTGTGGCTTTGTGTGTACACCTTAATAAATAGGAAAATAATCTAGATTTCCTTTTTTCTCAAAATGAAATATGTCACATGTGTTTTGCTGGTATCCAGCTGTCCTGTATGGGTGGTTTTGTATTTCATGTGTGTCAAAAGTAGGAAGAGCAGTGCAGCTTCTAGTCTGGAAATGGGCACTCCAGCCTTCTGAGTTAATTAACAATGTGGCTTTAGGTGAGTCATTGGAATCTCAGCTCTCAGGTTCTCTAATCCTTCCTTCGTAAATAGGTGGATTTGAACTAGATTTCTAAGATCCATTCTAAATCTAAAATTCTGTGATGTCAGGAAGTCCTTAACTCAGTAAAATTTTGTACCAATGTAACATATTTTAAACACATAACAAATATTTTGTTACAGCTTGACTAATTGGAACAATACCCTTCAATCATCAGTTCAAAACCTTCAATGTTTTTTAAACATATTTTATACAGCTAAATAGTTTTTCTTCCTAAATATTACTCCTTTCAATTTTGGGGGGCATATCTTAAGAAGAAAGTAATTCATTTTGTCCTACTTTATTGTTGAAAAAAAAGACAGGGAAACATTTATTATGGGGATCAAAAAAGCAATGCAGGTAACATAGCACACTAAGTCCACTTGTTTTATTCCCATTGAAACATGTGGAATGGTCCTTCTTTTAATCTGATGAACACTACTTTTTCCTTAATTGTTCTCATCTAAGGGCAAAAGCAATGGAAACAAATAATGAGTCAAAGCATGTTAAGCCATCTGTTTTAGAATAAACAGCTGACATTATTTCTGCTAATATTAACACATCACAACTCGTATGCTAAATTTTAATTCAAAATGTATACCCCACTCTTGAAAACAGTAAAAAGGGATGTCTGCTTTCATCGCTGACTGATTATACCCAGTCGCACCTGTATGCGACTTTCCCACCCTGAAGGAGAGGAAGTCTCTGCTGGCGTCGATGCACAGAGACATGGAGAACAACAGCCTTGGGTGTTTACTGTAAAACAGCGAATGTTGATATAGAAAATATTGTCAATCTTCTTCCACACCCATGCCACTTCTGTCCTCAGTTCCATGGGGAGGTGGGGGTACTGTTTAACTCAAACCAACAATTCCCTGTTGGGCCCGTGAAGTATATTGTCACAATCAAACTGAAATCGAAAACTTTCTTTAGGTAGCTGGAGGTCTTCCTTCCTCTTCCCTCTTCTCCTCGTGTTTCCCCCTTCCCTCATCTCCCTTCTCCTCTCTCTTACTCTGCCCTCTCCCTCTCCGTCTCTGTCTCTGAATCTGTTGTGACCAGGGACACTTAATGGACCTACGAGCTGAGGGCAGCCTTTTGGCAACCACAAAGAAAACCAATTTAAGGACAAGCTGAAATTCAGAAAACACAGTGGAAATCAAGAGAAAAGAAAAGGCACATTTTTAGTAACACTGTTGAGCTGCCAGATGAGTCCTCACTTGAAAATCACTCCCAGCTAGAAGTTTTTGTTACACGAGCTAACAAATTTATTTAGTGGCTAATTCATTTGAGTTGAATTTCTAGTTGCGACCAAAAGCAACTTACTGGATGCAACTTTGTTCAGACAAAGGATTTTTCATTTCCATTGTGCCCTCATCCCAATCCCTAAAACTAGGTGCATTTTAAACAATTTTTTGTCTTTTCCGTCCTTGGAAGCAAATTCCCACTTTGTGCCTTGAGTTAACCAAGATTCATGCCCATAATATTTGATGCTCAAGAACTCTCTTTTCTTTCTTTCTCACCCAAATGTGCTAGTACTCTTCCCCTTCCTGCAAGTCTCTGATTTTTGGATTATGAATGGGCTAATGGGTTAATAAAATAAATGAAATAAGGCTAATATGCTAACTAGTTAATCTTTAAGCCCGTATCCTAATATCAATTTGCCCCCAAATAATGTAATGAAGAAGGATGCCAAATTGCAGGAGTTTTAAGAATTGTATTAACAGGAGAAATCTGGTCTATGGTTTAGCTACTTGGCTTAAAAGAACAGTTTCTCTTTTTGTCATTCACTCATACTGCAAAGATTTGTTGAAACCACCCTGTATAAGGTAGACATGCTTGGGAATGATGCCACCAAGTCAAGGTCTCTGCCCTAAAGACACTGATAGCTCAATAGAGAAGACTGACAATGAACTGGTATAGAATATAGTATGAAACCCCAGGATACAGTGGGCAGAAGAACAGAGGCAAAGCCTGACCCAGACAAGGAAGTTGGGGAGGTTTATTGAAGCAGTGGATTATAAATTTTATGAGTACAAAAAACACGTCTTATTCAGTCATATATCTCTTGTATTTAATTAAGACTCTTCACATGGCTTCCACAAATATTTGTTGAATGAAAGAATGAAAATGAAAAATGAATTCACATATTGGAACCAATTACTGGGTTCCATGTGCCAAGAAAGAAATACATAGGAAAGCCACGACTTTGAGGATTTTTCTCCTCCTTTATTTAAAATTTTTCAGATTGGAATAAGTTTTAAAATCTGCTAATGTTTACTGACCAAGTATTGTCAGAGCCTAAAAGTGATATCCTCATTGATAATCAAGGAACTGTGGGATAAAAACTGAAGTAATTCATTAAAATCACCCAGCTAGAACAGTTATGCTCCCAGGAAAGATGGAGTTGATATACTTTTCCCTATTCTTTCCATTCGTGCAACTAAACACTCTGGACTTGATACGTACAGCAAATATAAGACTCTGAAAGGTGGAGAGAAGAAGGCAGACTGACTAGGTACATTGAGTCCAAAGGAAAAACATGGTGGTAAGATCCCTGGGATTTCTTTTTACCTCCCATATTCCACACTTGGAGCTGAGGAAGCCAGCAACCCAGAAATAAGCAGACAAACACAACTGTAATAAAAGCCTCCTCTTTGTAGCCAAAGGACTAGGAAAGGGACAGCCGAGAAAGTCAGAAGACTTTTAGACAATAACCGTTCTACTGCAGTAAAAAAAATGCATAATAAACGGTGGTGCCATCACACCCATGCCAGCAAATGCCAAGTGGGGAACCTAGACTTCCATCAGAGAAGAACCAAATAGAAATAGTAGAACTGAAAAATACAATAACTGAAATTTTTTTTAAAAAAAGAACATCAACCCCCAATAGATGGGCTCAATAGCAGAATGGAGGGGACAGAGGAAAGACTCAGTCAACTGAAAGATAAGGCAATTGAAATGATCCAGTCTGAAGAAAAGGGAGGAAACAGATGGAAGCATGCACACACACATGCATACAGTCCTAGGAACATGTAGGACTATAACAAAAAATCTAATATACATATCGTTGGAACTCTAGAAGGAGAGAAGAAAAAGAGCATCTTAAAATGCACTTAAAGAAATACTTCAGGAAACCTTCCCAAATTTGGTCAAAGCCCCCAAAACTTACAGATACAAGGAGCTGGGAAAACCTCAAACATGATAATCCACACCAAGACCCATTGTAGCCAGACTTCTGAAAACTAAAGATAAAGAAAAAAAATTTAGTTTTTTCTTCCTTTATTTTTTTATGGAGGTAACATTGGTTTATACCATTATATAAATTTCAGGTGTATATCATTATATTTTGATTTCTGTGTAGACTACATCTTGTTCACCACCCAAAGACTAATTACCATCTGTCACCATACACATGTGCCCTTTTACTCCTTTCAGGTTCCCTCTGCCCCCCTTCCCCTCTGGTAAATAATTTTAAAGCAGCCAGAGAGAAACATCACATTATGTATAGAGGAAGAACAATTCAATGACACTGAATTTCTCACCAGAAACCGTGAAAGCCAGCAGAAAATGATGCAACATTTTTCAAGTGCTGAAAGAAAAGAACTGTCAACTCACAGTCCTATATCCAGTAAAAGTATCCTTCAGAAGTGAAGAGGAAATCAAGATATTCTAAGATGAAAGAAAACTAAAAGAATTTGTTGCCAGCTGACCTACTCTAAAAGAACGACTACCTTGATTATTTTGGAATCTAGCTAAGAAATAATTGGTTAAATTAGGTTTGTGACAATCTAGGGGAAAAATTTCTAGTGAATATAGTGAAATAATTCTCTACAAGAAGTTTTGTTTTGTTCTTGCATTTCTCTCTCTTTTTTTGAGTCCATTTCTTGCAAACTTTGATAAACTAACAATCTGCAGTATATGTATGCAGTATAAATGGGAATATAAGGAAGTCCACTGCCCTGATTTTTAAGACCTTAACTTTTATCTTGCATTCTTCTGACCAGACTTGAGCTTGACACTGGCAACTTCCCCCAAAGACCCTCAACCCACTAGATCAGGGTCCTCAAAATGAAGCCCACAGCCCATTCACATCACAATCAGCTGGAATGTTTGCAAAATGCAGATTCCTCCACATCATTGACACTTACTAGATCAGAAGCTCAGATGATGTGGCACTAAAACTGTATTGTTAGCAAGCTCCCGGGTGATTCTTGTCCACACTAGAGACTGAGACCCATAACACTAGATTGTGCAAGGGACCTTCATCAGTGCCACCATCTGTGCGCAAAGTGGAGTGATTTCTTTCATCAACACATACACTGTCTTGTGCTGGGCTTCCTCCCACAGCGCTCTGCCTTTTCTAATGGAATTCCTGTGCTGTTATGTCCACCGCAGCCTAGCACCTCCTCATAGACAAGGTATCCAGCTGAACTCTGCAACCAAACATACAGTTATTTTCACAAAGATATTTTCAGGCTGAATCTTCAGCCTGGCTCAAGGCTCCAGAGCATGTGATCCCACAGCTGTGATAACACAGATCTGTTGCTTTGAGAGGCAGACATTTTTTATTTTCTTTCATTGCCCTTGTCCGCAGGGTACAGTGACAAGGGCCTCAGAAGTCAAATTGACCTGGGTTCTAATCCCAGCCTGGCTATATACTAGTTATATGACGTTCTCAAGTAGCATTCTCTCTGAACCTATTTTCTCACTGAAAACAGAAGTCATTCCTGCCTGCTGAACTCAAAGAGCTGTTATGGGAACTTGCGGAGGAGAGGCAGAATGGAAGGGTGAGGAAGAGCGCAGGCTGTGAAGTTCAGAGAGAGCAGGTGTGAATTCTACCTCTGCCTCTTTCCAGCTGTAGGATGTGGGCCAAGTTGTTTTACCCCTCTATGCCTCGTGTTCAAAACGAGGATAGTAATACTCCATTGACCAGCACTGCCAAGATCAATTGAAATGGTCCAAATGGTGAATGCTCAATTAATTGCAACTACTATTGTTTTGAGTTTGGGAAAATAACTTTGCAGAGTGCTAGTGATACAGGAATTTTTGCCTATTATTACTAATAATTTTGTCTTTTTTTTAATTTTTTTTTTTTTTTTTTTTTGAGGAAGATTAGCCCTGAGCTAACTGCTGCCAATCCTCCTCTTTTTGCTGAGGAATGCTGGTCCTGAGCTAACATCTGTGCCCATCCTCCTCTACTTTACATGTGGGACGCCTACCACAGCACGGCATGCCAAGAGGTGTCATGTCCGCACCCGGGATCCAAACCAGCGAACCCCAGGTCACCAAAGGGGAACGTGCGCACTTAACTGCTGCATCCACTTGGCTGGATCGCACTTGGGCTGCCCCCAAGATTTTTTTTTTAAAGATTGGCACCTGAGCTAACAACTGTTGCCAATCTTCTTTTTTTTTTTTTTTCCTGCTTTTTTCTCCCCAAATTCCCCCAGTACATAGTTGTATATTTTAGTTGTGAGTCCTTCTAGTTGTGGCGTGTGGGACGCTGCCTCAGCATGGCCTGACAAGCGGTGCCATGTCCGCGCCCGGGATCCAAACCGGCGAAACCCTGGGCTGCGGAAGCAGAGCACACAAACTTAACCTCTCGGCTGGGGCCGGCCCCAGTTTTAAGTCTTCTGAGCAGAATGATCAGCTGTGAGACTATAAAGCAGACTTCGGAGGCACACAGACCTGAGATGAATTCCTGCCTGAGTATTTCTTACCTCTGTGGCTTTGGCACAGGTTGCTTAATTTTTCTGAGCCTCATATTTTCATAAGGAAATGGGTAGTAATATTTACCTCACAGGATTGATGTAAGACTAAAAGAATTTAATTCACCTTTTCTCCTCCCTTCCTACTTTCTTCCACCTCCCCTGTCCTCTCTAGAAAAAAAGAGATATCAGCTACGACAGTACATGGATTTACAATCAGATTCTGGTTAACAATGCTGATATTTAATTTGTGACTAAGTCAGGATTTCAGCTTTCAAATGAGTGATATAGCCACAGGACTCCAGTCTTCTTGAGTAAAATCAGGATTGTGATCATTTGTTCTGAAAACTAGTTTGTCATGTTTTCTTGAATTGACAATTATATATATATATATATATATAGTCAAGTGCCTTCCAGGGACATCCAACCCATGCAATATCGTCAACGTTAAAAGAATGGATGTGGTTAATTTTTAGACTCTGTTTGAGTCCAGAATACAGACTAAGATTTCTCTCTTCAGCACAGACTATGGCATGGGCATTCTTGAATCCATAAGCTGCATCTCTGTTTTTAGAGGGAAAAATCATAATGAAAAACTGATGTGTTCGAAGAAAACTCAAAGTAATGATGGAAAATAATATTTCTTAAGTGTCTTATACTTTGCCTAACACTCAGAGGTCACTATTTGATTGCTTGAGGCAGTAGCATGCTAGGAGGGAAACTGACTTGGTTCAGACCGCTTTCAACACCTTGCTTTAGGCTTTCTCTTCAGATGAATTGGGAAATATTTTTGGATAGTAGATCTGTGACTTACACTTCGTACACTGAAGAAATATTATTCAGACGTAGGGAGCAAGATATTCCCTCTTTTTTTTTGTTTTTGTGAAAAAGATTGGCCCTGAGCTAACATCTGTTACCAAACTTCCTCTTTTTGCTTGAGGAAGATTGTCACTGAGCTAACATCTGTGCCAATCTCCCTCTATTTTGTATGTGGGATGCCACCACAGCATGGCTTGATGAGCAGTGCATAGATCCACGCCAAGGATCTGAACCTGCACACCCTGGGCCACTGAAGCAGAGAACATGAACTTAATCACTACACCACCCAGCTGGCTCCTAGTTCCTCTTTATTTTCTGCTCTGATTTCTTATTTTTTATTTTTACTTATTTCCTTGGTACTTTTGAGTCCGTTTCCCTCTAACAATTCAGTGTTATATTCTTTCTTTATAAAAACATAACAGAAACTTTGCTCTCATTCCATATCTTACTGAATTTTTCAGTGATCATTGACTGAAAGAGGGTAGTGACTACATTTGCACTTTCCTCTTGACTGTATCATTCATTGTCATTGTTTATCCTTTTCTTTTTTCTTCCTTTCTACCCTCCCCCATTGCACCCTGGATTATCACTGTACTATGGGGACATTTCTGAGTTAAATTTCCCTTAGTAAGACAGCAACAGGAAAGATAATCAAATGGATATATGGGTAGTAGGTTCATCTGTGCTCAACCATCTGCACGATCTTGAAAGCAGACATCGTCTTTTGAGGAAGCTGTTGCTCTTTGAAAAGAGTGATAGATAATCTTGGTAACCTTCCACAATTTAGAAGTTCCTGAAATCTCATTAATTTACATTATGTTTAAGAGCATATTAAGCATTGTACTATTTATAAAGGTAAAGTACATTACTATTACAGTTCCTCAAAGAATGATGTTATTCTATTGATATTGCTGATGGTGATTCAGTGCCAAAGTCATCTAAAAAAGGTGTAACCTGAATTAGAAATTAACGGTGTTTCCTACTACTGAAAAAAATAGTTTTAGTTACATAGAATATAATTAATACCTAAGCCATTGTGAGTAAGAAAAATTCTATGATATTAAATGACTACACTGTGTTTTTTTTTCAAATTGAGAGTAGGGGGTATTAAAATAAAAAGTATATTCTTATTTCTTATAATATTCATCTTGCTGAAAATTGTAGATTTCTTGGTAGGTAAAATGAATAGGCAATTCAATAGAATAAGCCATAAAGAAGAATTTTTCATATGTATTTGTTATGTAATGATTTTGTTGAATCTCAGTAAAATTTTGTGAAGCAGTTTGTGTGAAACATTTAGAACTTTTCCTATAATCCTAGAGTGTTACAGTTGTTAATTTTAAACTGAAAATCCTGTCTCTTTTCTCATTAATGGTGGGAGACAGATGCTTACGTGAAGCTACGGGCTGGGAGCAACCCTAGTAATCAATCACATCATTCATATGATGTGGGAATTGTGCTTTTGGCATTTGCTTATTTGGAAATAGTGCATGTCATTAGAATTTTTTACTGTGATTGCATTTTTAGTTGATGTACTCTGCTAGATCTAACACTGAAATACAGTTCCACAGAACATTAGTAAGTTCTCTAAATTTTGAGAAAAATACATCACAATCTGAACTTAGAGGTTTATATTTCATGAGAACCATAGAAAATACTTCCCTGTTTTCTGTAACCAAGGTAAGACATAAACCATTTCTCTTAAAGGCACTGTTCCTATTAGTCTTCATAAGTCTGGTGCATGGATACTTGTTATTAGAGCCCCATCATTCCATTTGTCATTAGAGGAAACACATGGGAAACTGTACAATTTGGACTCCAAACATCTGATAACCAGATGGCAAGTTGGCCTCAATGTAGCGCAAATATTGTCTGTTTGCAAGACTGATATTTGCACACACGTCTGCGGCAGATGATCGTAAAGCACCACAGAGAAGAAGCGTGTCTCCTGAGTCACGCAGAAGGGAACATCTTCCTCAAGACTATTTTCTCTTCTCTCTTTGCAATGGCTGACAGATTCTTTTAAATACAAAGATATTTTGAGGAAGATTTTGAAAGTTAAATATGGAGAGGTATGTCTCCAATCTGGGAAGGTTTTCTTTCTCATTCTTTTTTTCTCCTCAAAGTTCAGGCTTAGAATATCTCACTCATCTAGGGTTTTTGTGGAATCCTGGCTTAAATTGAGTGTAGCCATACACAATGAGATCATCAGTCATGCTCAAGTCCCTTAGTATTGGAAGTACGCACAGAGATAGATAGATAGATAATTTCTGTCTGTGTGTATGCCTCCGTGTGTGTGTGTGTGTTTGCTAGGCTCATGTTAATTTTTTATTCATACTCTGCCATGGGAGGTCATGTAGTATAAGGAGAAGTTTTCTACACGATTTGGAGTCTCTAGAGGCAGTATGCATAATGGTTAAGAACATGAACTCTGAAGTCAAAATTGCCTCTGTGATCCTGTACAAGTTAATCATCTGCTCATCTTCCTCATCTAGAACATGACAATGGCAATAGTACTACCCCATAGGCTTGTTACTGAAATAAGTCTATAAAGTTCTTATAAAAGGGCCTCTCAGATAAGCAGCACTGCATAAGTGTTAGCTTTCTTTTTATTTGTTAGTCTACCATCTGTACCCTACCTTGCACCCAAAAGACTTAGAATTGTGATTTTAAAGCACTCAATAAATATGTGTTTTCCTGAAATGGGTGTAATTATGAGTCAGAGATCCATAACTGCTCAGCCATGCGACTTTGAGTCAGCCACTTTAACTCTCGGAAGCCTGTTTCCTCATCCATGAAATGGGGGCAATAATTGTTGCCCTGTTTTCCTCGCAGGTTTATTATGTAGACCAAATGAGACAATTTATATGAAAGTGTGTGTTTAGTTGGATATGCAAGGCAGATAGTTGTAATGCCTTTGGAGATAGTCCCAGAAAGGAAGGAGGTGACTGATTCAGGCTTGCTCCTTATGGTCTAGCAGGTGTGATAAGACACCTACCCCTCCAAGGATATTAAAGGCAGAACATGCTAACACCTCAGAAAATTCCAGAACAAATGCTTTGATAAAACTCAAAATTTGGAGAAATTATTTGTGACTCTGAAAATAGTGGTTTGACAAATATTTATCAGACAAGCCTGAGTACACGCTCTGAGTTTATTTCTAAGACTCTCAGTCATCTTGACTATTATCTTGCTTAAATAATGTTTCATTTGGAGTCAGGTCAATGGAAACATCTACCAAAAACGAAGGGAATCTCAGCATTTGGAGAGATTTTATTTCTTGTTGTATTA
The DNA here is from genome assembly GCF_037783145.1 of Equus przewalskii. Taxonomy (NCBI): domain Eukaryota; kingdom Metazoa; phylum Chordata; class Mammalia; order Perissodactyla; family Equidae; genus Equus; species Equus przewalskii. The sequence continues at coordinate 55,346,647 of NC_091831.1, read as the reverse complement.
GGAGAACATCAAGACACTTTTTTGAGGGCCCGTCCCTCTAAACTGTTTTAATCTGAGGAAATTAAAAATGTAGGCTCCCAGACACTTTGCTCCAGGTCCTTTGTTCAGCTGGGAAACTATGGTTTTTCTCCTTCTTTTATAGGATAAAGGATATGTTTCACTAGCTCATGTGGTTTAGAAAATATTTTCATCAGGTAATATAAAATTTTATCTATAATTCAGGTAGATTTTAAAAGTAAAGTTAGGTAGTCTATTCTGATTTGTTTGGCCTTCTTAAATCCACATTTTAGAAAAACTTATAAGAAGTTTAAAGAAAACTTTTAAGCTATAAGAAAACTTGGTTTCAGGCAGTTCTGGATTTTTTCCAGGATCTGGTCTCAGTGGCAATGGGAGGTACACTGAACCCACACAGAACTAAACCTTTTAACTAAAGTATCCTTAAAAGGGCCCAGTCTCAAGTCAGACTGCTTTCACATCATCTTTCCTGTCTATAACAGGGTGATTCTTTTGCATCTCATTTTGGAAAAGCAAAAGACTACAGTCACTGTTAACACCTGCATGGATCTGTGTTAAACTAAAGAAAGGTTGAACGTCTCAGAGGTGGCAGACATATTTCCTATCCTCCCCTCTCCTTTTATAGCATTGTCCTTAAAAAGAAAAGAAACATATTTTTTAGATTTCTACCTATATGATTTTATTAGTAATACATCCACATTGAATCAACTCTTTGAACTCTGTTTTATTGCTGAAGTGACTTTTACACCACCTACGTCCGGTATTGCTCATAATATCTTACTGAAATACTTTTGGACATTCCATCCGGCACGGATGATTCACAGCCATAAACAATTGTCAGTGTAGATAATAGCTGACTGCACAAGGCTGATATGTTTGAGGTCTCTAAATAATCGTGTTTAATATCCAGAAGTTCATTCTCTGGAACTCAGCAGGATGCTAACACCTACCATCAAAGTTCATGTTCTGAGAATAATGGTGTCTTATTATAATTTTTGAATAAATATGTCCTGCTTATTAATTAAAATTATTCTGTGCACAAAACATATTATTATTATGTTTTATTCTAGCTAATGAGTCATAGTGGAGATGATTACCTTCGGGATTAATTATTTTTAAATATTGCAAATTATACCTGTTGCTTATTGTACTCCATTCACAGACTTCTATTACATTTGAGTAAATTTTAAAGTCCATCATAGAATATGATGCTATTTTTACAAGAGCCACCATTATTCACTAACCTTGATAATTTTTGTCTCACTGAAAGAAAGGAGGGGCTAGTAAGAAAGGCAAAATAACAAAGCAAAAGGCTGGTCCAGCTAAGTGTTGTACTGAATATTCTCCATTTGCCTCTCTACCTTCTCTCTCCTTCCTTTTGACCTAGGATAGCATCCATGGGGCTGTCTGCCTCTGGCCTCTGACTGGGCCAGACCAACGGGAAGCACCAGTAGGAGACCGGAGGATAGGAAAAAAGTGAGGTCTGGGTTCTGTTCCCTAACTTCCTCCTGACAGAGCCACCCTTTATCAGAGGCTATGTTCCTTTCCAAGGTCACAGTTCCTGCAGGCCCTAGGCTGTGGACAGAGTTCTTTCTGGAATTTGGTAACCTTTCTCCTCTCTTTATTCCTTCAAGCTGTAGAGATAAGAAGCAAAGGCTTCCTCTACTGCTAGCCCTGTAGACTCACCTCCCGTGTTAATTTCCCTTACTTCTGCCCATGTCTGTAAATTGTTCTGTCATCAGTCTCTCTTTACTCACTATTTCTGAGTGTTCTATCTAATCCTGCTAGTGTCTGATTAACACAGGTAGAACAGTGCAAAAAAGAAACCAGGCCTGCAGCCAGCATTGCTGAATTTAAACTCTGGTTTTGCTGCTTCCTAGCAGCAAATTTGTGTGACGTCAGGCAAATCCTTTAACCCTCCTGGACTGCAATTTCCTCAACTGTGCGAGGAAGGGCAGTTGAACTGGATTCCAACCTCTAAAAGTTCTATGTTCTGTATGCAACTCAAGATGTAGAGATGGCCAACCCTATGATATGTCATCAATAAATTTATCAATCATGTCCAGGGGGGTTAAAAAAGCAACCCTAGTGGAATTGATGTCAGCACTTAGTAACGTTGTCTGTGAACTTAGGGGACATAGTTCACACGTTGAAATTGCCATATTTGAATGTTTCTCCAGTGTTTTCTCCTTTTGCATATAAACATTGTAAAAATAGAGATATATTCCTTGTCAGTTCTGTTGAAAGGGCTCTATCCACAGTCAGGTCAGTCTCTGATGGGTTTTAAGTGAAGCATTCTCAGCTACTGCCTCACTTAGGCATTTAGATATGAAAGATGATTTTTCAGGTCCCTGCCCCACTTCTGTTTGGAAAGAATATTTTGTGAAGCATCACTTTTCTAAGACTTGTCCCCTCTTTCATTGGGCCCTATCTATTACTTGCTTCAGCTTGATTACCCCATTGCAAGGTGAAGGAAAACAGAGAGGTAAATGAAACTAAAGCCACAACGACTTCCGTAGATGGGATGTATGAATGCGTGAAGAATCCGTGTATTTTAGTGTGGTTATTTCAATGGATGGTCTTGCATCGGTGTCAGTTACAACATTTTCAGGATCCAGATTGCTTGATCAGCAGAGCAAATGAAAATGTTACTGTTGTAACCTGGAGAACTGCTGTGGTGAGGCCCTGAGTCTTTGAGCCAAAAACATGAATGATCAACCGAGATGGACGGAAGCCAGCTCAAAGATGAGGATAGCAAAATTGAATATGGTCTAGCGGCAATGACCTAAAAGAAGGATGTGGGAAAACAATATCTCAGTAAAATATCAGGATGATAAGTTTGTATAAAGTAGATGCTTTTTTGCCACTAAGGGAAATGATATCTTACCTGCCATGTCATTGCAATCATTTTCAAGGCCAGTTCTTGAAATTCCCCTTCATTTAAGGTGTTATTTTAGTCTGATGTCAGGTAATGGAGGATAGACTATGGGAGCTCTTGGTTTCTGGAGAATGTGTAATACATGTAGCATCATCTCTTCTGTGTTCCTCCATAGGACTCCATGCTGTCTGTTTTATTTATAGGAATCCTTGTTTATGTCCCTCAGCTGCCAGTGAGTTCTCTTTGCATGATTCAACATAGCATTGAGTGATACTGAAAAATGAAACAGACTTAAAAAGTTACCTAGGCGTTTTTATTTATCTATTTATTTTCACAGTCAAAAGACAGGTAAAGCAGGAATCTATGATGTATTTGTAGTTTAAAGTTATTTGGTAATATCTGTTTTCACTGACAATTTCTAGCAGTTTACTTCAAATCACTGTTTTGGAAAGAAATTCTCTTTGGTTTCTCTTTTGACCTTTTTTAGGTGGTTAGTAATACTCCTGCTCAAGGTTCACAGGAAACTGATAACAGGGGTTGCCTCTGGCTAGAATGTACAGGGGAGTAAGAGACATGAGAGGGATAGAGACTCAGTCTTTACTGTGTACACTCTGTTCTGCTATATTTTTCTTGCCATGTGTTGTCTATTCCAAAATATTTTTCATGCAACAGCAAAATAAAGTAAATAATCTCACTCAATTCATGAGAATGGTTTTTGGATTTGATTTCGAATTGTTTGAGTATTTGAGATCTGATGATTTCAACTCTGCAAGCTAGGCTGCGTCTGTATCTGAGTACACAAGTATCATCAAAATGTTCCTATTGAAAAGAACCAGTCCTTTTCATTCAATTTCAAGCAGTTTTGTATTCACTGACACCATCTAGGACACTAGTGATGATCATCACTGACTCCTCCCTTTGCCACTCCTCCATCAGTCACCAAATCCTAATGATTTGCATATATGTCACTCATGTCTTCCTCTTTTTCTCCAACTCCAATCACTCTTCTAGTTTGAGACCTCATTATCTCTTAGTGAGAAAGAGAAACATTTGTTCAACTGGTCTTCTTGCCCGCCGGCTCTGCTCTCAGCAACTAGTCCCCTACGTTGCAACCAAAGTTAACCTTTAAAACAGCCCTGCTCGTGTTTTTCCTTCTCCTGTTGAAAACAAATAAATAAAATTCAGTGGTTTCCATTATTCACAGGACAGGGTCCATTAATCCCTTTGCATTCTGGCCCCTACCCACTTGTCTCATCTTTGTGGTTTCTTTCAACATTTATTTATTTGACTTTTTTTCTTTCCAATGCCTGTATGTTAGATATTGTGCTAGAGATAAAATGAAGGACAATACCAGAGGGGGGTTCCTCTTCTCATAATGTTTACTGCCCACTGTGGGAGGGAGCATATAATCAAATTATACAAACGTTTATTTGCAAGTGACGATCAGTGCTATGAGAGGAAGGAACTCAGAGCTAGGAAAGCACATACCTAGGAGACCTGGCCTAGAATTGCGGCTCAGAAAAAGTTTCCTGAGTTTCTGTTGCTACAGCAGAGATCTGGAGAATGAACTCCAGCGACTTCAGGTGAGACCCCGTGCTATCTGCAACAGGCCTCCTGGCATCCTTCAACCTGCTGCAAGTTTTCTGGGCCTTTGCCCCATGCTTTCTCTACTTCGTTAGATATTTGATAAAACTTTCTGCCAAAGTATCTTCCCCTTTTCTTTTGCTTTGTGGAGTATTCATCTTTCAAGATACAACTCAAATACTACTTCTAAGGACAGTCTTTCTTGACATTGCTTATGGCTCATATTCTTGGACCTCATGGCCTAGAAGAATGAATAGCTCTCATCTCTCAGCTCTCACATCCTTTTATATGAATTAGTTGTTGTTCGGCATCTGTCTCATTGTTGAGCACACATTTGACTATGTTTATTTCTCCACCTCTTGTGGTATCCTTTGTATTCCCAGAACCTAAAATGGTGCTCAGAACAGTGAGAAATTAGTGTATCCACTGGATCACATGGTACCTAACAGCAAATTGGTAGAGTAATTGTTTTAAAAGTGCTGTCAATCTTATTGGCTGTATATAATAAATATTTACAGATTGTCTCTTTTTTTACAATGTCATTAATACAAGAAATTCCCGTTATAAGGAAGTGAACTACTTCAATTATTATTTTATGACTCATTAGTTTAAAACTTGGAATGCATTTTCCCAAAGAGAAAGAAGGTAGAATGTATTTGATTCTCAAATATGTATAGAAAAGGCAGAGCTGCCCAGTGGAAATAACCAGAAACACATGGGTTCTAATGCTGTTTCTAACTTCTACTGGCTTTAGTATTTGAGTAAGTGTTTTCTGTTAAGAGCAACTCATTTCTCTCACCTGAAAAAATAAGATAGAGTATTTCCCTTGCTCATTCATTGTAAGAATCAAATAAATATCATATAAATTACCTAGCTCAAACAGTGTAAGTTCACTGTTATGCGATAGCTCTGCTCCCTGTCCCTCCCTCTCCCCTTATGTCCTTCATTACATCAGCACTTTAGGCAACTTGTCAGAAGATGAGTACATAGGCAGGTTACTGAGAGTTTCCATGGTTTACAGGCCCCTGAAAAATCAGAAGACTTCAGCATTCACATTGTGACAGCCATTCACTGACTCACTTAACAAATGTTGACCTAGTACTGTTTGTATACCAACTAGTACATAGGTGAGCAGTGGGTCAGTCACAGTCTAAGGGTATCATCATTCTCCATTGCCAGAGGGACTTGGAGAGGCTGCAGGGAAGAAAACCGGATTCTTAATGAAGAAGGCCCATGAGTATAGGGAATGGAGAAGTGTTGCCATAGAGGCCACAGCCCAGCTGACTCCTGGATGTCACCAAGGCCTTTTCGTGTAGTCTGGCCCTTGTGCACCTGCTGGTTAGGGCCTCTGGCTAGAAGTCTTGCCTGTGGTTATGTCACAGCAGTAAGGACCTTTCTCGCCATTTAATTCTGAGCCAGTACAAGCCTTGCAGCTCTGGAAACTTGACCACTGCAGACAACTTTTGGCAAAGTCTCTAAAGATGGGGAGGTGATTAGCAGGGCCCTCATTATATGTATGGGTAAAATGGTATCAGTTCTTCCTCTGAGGGAAAGTACAGAGCAACTAGCAAAGTTATTATGTAATTAGGTCTTTACAAAATCTTTTTTTTTTGAAATGCAACAATTTTTCTTTCTTCATCTTTTTAATAAATTGCAAAATGACAGCACATTTTCAGCACAGAAAACCAAATCAGGATTTGGAACGCCTGTATTCATAGAGAAAAATAAATCTTTGGTAAGAAAAATTACTTTTAATTCTTCTGTAATTTGCAAAATAAAAGAGACATGGTTATTTAATTTGATTTGCTCCTCTATGTTTGTAAAACTGTGCTCTCTTCTAAAACAGCTGTGCCGCCTAATGCATTTATGGCTGATGTGGAGGGCTGGGATGTTTATTAATGATAGAGATTCAGAAGAGAAGAGTGGTAGTTATTCTATACTGTGTTATTGAATATAATTATGAACTTTGCAATTATGAAGCTCCTATAATTTACAGAACACAAAGGGAGGTTGAGTGCTCTAAAGGTCACCTGCTGTGTTACATTGTAGTGACAGTTCTGCACCAGCACATAAAAAGCAAAAGCAAGGGATGGCGTATTCATGGAGCCATCCTCCCTTAAAACATGTATATATGGATCAAGCTCATGTTATCTATTTTCAAGAAAAGCTCTTTTAATTTTTGAGAAATGCCGTAAAAACCCTCATTAATAGTTATATTATGTTGGAGCCAGACTGAAATGCAACTGAGTATGAAAGATGAGTTGATTGATCAAATAGTGTCAAGATATTTTCAGTGAAGTACTTTGAACTATAAGGAGAATAAAATAATTTTTATACTTAAAAGTATTATTTTTAATAAAATAATAATTATAGTTATTAAAATATTTTATAATCAGTAAACTAAAAGAGATAGCCTAGAATGATCTCCGTTCAGTACATATTCACAGAATGCAAGGACAACGCAAATAAGACTAAGCTACTTCTTTGTTCCAGCCACTAGGCAGGGCTATCATATACCTGGTATTATTGAATGTAGTCCTAACTATTGTGAAATAATTGAGTGTAGCAAAATTTGATGTGCTTTTGATAGTAATCTTCTAAAATTTTCCTCAAATGATTGTATGGTGGATTCTTAGAAGAGTAAGGGATAAAGAGGATGTAGCCACTTCTTGAGGAGGTGAAAATGTGGTGGTATGGGGAAAGTTACCCTGGTTTTGGAGTTTGAAATCCCAGCTGGGCTATCTACTTACCTCGGTGAACTTCAGCCAGTTGCTTAACCTTATCCAAGCTCAGTTTCCCCTCTTTAAAACGAGGATAATAATATCTGTGTTATAGAATTGTAGAATGAATTAAAAACAATGTGTATGAATGCAATTTGTGAGCTACCTTATATATGACAGTAACTCTGAGCTTTTAGCTAAAGTTATTCTTCATCAATAAAATGTCAGTAAAATTGATTTCAATTTCCTTTCCAACACCAACTTTCTATGAGGTGTGCAGTGTCCTGTGTCCTCACTAATATGTATGTATATGTATTTTATATATATATATGTATATGTTTACTTAATTATTTTTTGTAAAATTCCAGGCCTTATATTTTCATGGTAATTTCTGACTCTGAGTTCTGTTATTTCTTCCCTCATCTTCACTGAGATAAAATTGATATATAACATTGTATAAATGTAAGGTGTACAATGTGATGATTTGATACACATATATATTGTGAAATACTTGCCCAAATAAGGTTAGTTAACATATCCTTCACCTCCTGTAATTAGCATTTTCTTGTGGTGGTGGTTAGAAGATTAAAACTCTACCCTCATAGCAGCTTTCAAGCAGGAAATACAATATCGTTAACTACAGTCGCCATGCTGTACCTTAGATTTCTGGAATTTATTCATCCTCTAAGTAAAAGTTTGTGCCCTTTGACGAATATCTCACGATTTCCTCTACCCCTTAGCCCCTGGAAACCACCATTCTACTCTGTTTGTATGAGTTCAATATTTTTAGATTCCACAAATAAGTGAGATCATACAGTATTTGTCTTTCTCTCTCTGACTTACCTCACTTCGCTTAATGCTCTCAGGGTCCATCCATGTTGTCACAAATGGCAGGATTTCCTTCTTTTTATAGCTGAATAATATTACATAATATACATATCTATATCTATAGATACATATATCTCACGTTTTCTTTATCCATTCATCCATCCATGGACACTTAGATTGTATCTGTGTCTTAGCTATTGTAAATAATGTTACAATGAACATGGGAGAGCAAATATCTCTTTGAGATAGTGATTTCATCTTCTTCAGATGTATACCCAGAAGTGGATTACTGGATCATATGCTAGTTCTCTTTTTAATTTTTTGAGGAGCCTCCATATTGTTTTCTATAGTTGCTGCATCAATTTACATTCCCACCAACAGTGCACAAGGGTTCCCTTTCTCCACATCCTCACTAGCATCTGTCATTTCCTGTCTTTTTGATAATAGCCACTCTACCGGGTGAGAGATGATATCTCAGTGTGATTTTGAATTGCATTTCCCTGATGATTAGTGATACTGAGCAGTTTTTCGTGTACCTGTTGGCCATTTGTATGTCTTCTTTGGAAAAATGTTCATTCAGATCCTCTGCCCAGTTTTGAATCGATTTTTTTCTTTTTTTCGCTATTGAGATGTATGAATACTTTACATATTTTGGATATTAATGCATTGTCAGGTGTATGGTTTGCAAATATTTTCTCCCATTCTGTAGGTTGCCTTTTCATTTTGATTGTTCTTTTTGCTGTGCAGAAGCTTTAGTTTGATGTAGCCCCGCTTACTGATTTTTGCTTTTTTTGCTTGTGCTTTTGGGGTCATATCCAAAAGATTGTTACCAAAACCAATGTCAAGGAGCTCTTTTCTATCTTTTCTTCTAGGAGTTTTACAGTTTCATGTCTTATGTCTGTCTTTAATCCATTTTGAGTTAAATTTTGTGATTTATGTAAGATAGGGACCCAATTTCATTCTTTTGCATGTGATTAGCCAGTTTTCCAACACCATTTATTAAAAAGACTATTTTTCCTGTTGAGTAGTATTGGCTTCCTTGTCAAATATTCATTAACTGTACATGTGTGAGTTTGTTTCTGGGCTCTCTATTCTATTCCATTGGTCTATGTGTCTTTTTTACATGAGTACCCTACCGTTTTGATGACTATAGCTTTGTAATATACTTTGAAATCAGGGAGCATGATGCTTCCAACTTCGTTCTTCTTTCTCAAGATTGCTTTGGCTATTTGGGATCTTTTCTGGTTCCATACCAATTTTAGGATTATTTTTTCTATTTCTGTGAAAAATAGCATTCACATTTTAATAGGGACTGTATTGAATCTACAGATGGCTTTTAGGTTCTGTTCATTGAACTCTTGCTCATATTTAGATCTTATCTCCCACATCTGTTCTTTTCTCTCTGCTCTGACCCATCCCATATCTGATACTCAATTCCTTGTCTTTGATTTTCCCTTCCCCCCTAGACCAAACACACAAAGTATATTGCCAATTTGACTAAAGGTTTTAGACAATATAGTGCAATGCAAACCATATAAGAATATGTGACATATAGAATAATGCAAACAACTAAAAATTGAATGTGAAAAATATCTATTCATAAATCCTACAGCCACGCAAACACTAAACATTTCTCAAAAGTCTCCTTTGCATAAAATTTTCAAAGCCCTGCAGCATTTTTGTTTGTTTCTTTTTAGTCCCTTTGTCCAAGTCAACAAAATCTCCTTGCTTCCCGTTTGGAAGTTTCTTTTCTTCAGACTTCTCCCTTAATATCTTCCTGTATTATGCAGTGCCTCACCCAACTCTGGTTCTATCTTTGCATAATCAGACACTCCTTTTTGTCTCTGGTTAAAGCCTTCTCTTCCAGTCCCTTTACAAAGAAGGAAGTTTTACATTACATTTTCTTCCTATTATTAACACATATTCCATCTCACTTAGAAGACAAGGGTCACCTACAGTCCATTTAGCTTTGTTTATTCTATAAAAGAAGGTACTATGAAAATCTATTCTAATTCCACATCAGATCTTTGCTACGACAGAGAAAATTTTCCTCCTATCGCTAGTTCTATTACATTTGTGAGTTTTTATACAAGTAATTTTAAAAATGTGCTTATGATTTAAAAAGTCTGAGTTTGAATAACTTGGTTCTACCAGGCACTAGCCAAATGACATGGGGCAGCTTTAGTCATGTATCTGAGTAAAATGTGATAAATAGTATTCTCCTTTAATAAGTCTTTCCCATGATGGTTTAACCAAGGCAATATATGTAAAGTATTGGGTATGATGCCTAGCACATTGTAAGTATTTAATAATAATTGTCAGATATAATATAATCCACCCATATAGTTTTTCCAGTATGCATGGACCTCTTTCTTGCTCCCTTCATCCATTTGCACATTATGTTAAAAGAAAAGAAGGAATTTAAAAATTGAAGAGGAGCATTGATGGATTTCAGGATTCTAACTCCCTTGGTTAGATAAAAATCTTGTAAAACTCTTTATTTTGTAACTTTTTAATGTTTAATTATAGTGATGTCTCTGTGGCATTTTTTTTCCTTCTTGAGTTTAAATATCTTTTTAAAGAGTCATCCCATGATAGATCATGACTGAGCACATAATGGTCCCATTGAAATAATGAATGTATAAATGATGTAGGTTTAGCTTTATAAATAGCCTAGGATATACAGCTATAGATTTCAAAAGAATAAAGTGCAAAAGTCATGATAATACCACAGCAGTGGGAGTGTAGCGTTCTCTATACACGTGCTACAACACCGTCTGCAATAACCATGCATTGCAAAGACAGAGAGGAAATTTTCTTTTTTTTTTTTTTTTATTTTTGGGGTTAGTGTAATAATAGAAAACTGTTTATTATAAATCTATTATGTGTTAAGTAACTTGTGGGCAATTCAAATGACAATAGTTATATGAGGTAGGTTATTGTTTTATAGATAAGAAAACTGAGACTCAAAAAGTTAGGAAATTTGCTCAAGCTTTCATTTCAAAGTTTGAAACCAGAGCAATCTGCCTCTAATACCTAAAATCCTCCATTGTGTTTTGCTTGGAAGATGGAATACAGGGAGCGAATTTTCATTATGATCTGTTTAGTAAAAAGTGGAAATATTAGGGAGTAAGTCCCATTTGTTGAGTTTAAACTTTTAAAAAAGGTGAAAACACATTATCACTTTTTTCCTCAAACATTTCTGAGAAATCTCTGTTTGAGTCACAAAATCCCTCCCCACTCTCTTCTTCCTACAAGCCTTTTGTTGTGCCTGCTATGGGTCAAACACTGCATAAGGATTACGATACAAAGGTGAACAAAGTAAGAGACTGCAGTGTAGAAGTGGAGACAGACGTGACCCGAATATTATTCCAATGAAAGTAAAATTGGATAAGAGAAGCACTAAAAATGAAGTGCCACACGGTGTTATAAAAGCTGAACAGCTGGGTGGGCAGGATTTTGATCTAGTCAGGGAGAGTGGAAGAGGATCCTTAGGATTTGAATTGTGCTCTGAAGGATAAGTACATGTTAACCAGGTCAATGAGGAAAGAGCATTTCATACAGAGATGAGCATGTGTAAAGGTCCTAAGATCTGAGATGGGGGTGCATGGTGGCACAAGAAACTAAAAGAAAGTCAACATAGCAGAGTGAGTTCTCTTAAAAGCAAAATCTGAGATGCTGAAAAGAGTGTGGGATATTTATTAGGGAGTGTGTTTTGGATTAACACCTGGGGAAGGGAATGGAAAAGAAGCAGAATTGGGCAGAAGGAGATGCCAAGCTGACCCTATGGGAACTACAGAGCTTAAATGGCCCACCAGAGATGCTTTAGGCTGAGATGGCCAGATCTTAAAACCCCTACTTCCTCAGGAATTGGATGTGGGCTGTTCTGGGAAGGGTGCCATCCTATGTGAGGAGGAACTCTTCAGCTGATACAATCAATCCCTGACAGGACTGGCAGATGAAGCTATTTGATAAGCATTCCCAACAAGCCCTTCTTTGCAGGACAATCTAAATAGAGCATCACCATAGCCATCACAGGCGTTATGGCTAAAACTCGTAGAACAAGGTTTCTCAATTTTGGCACTTTTGACCTTTTGGACCTTTTATTTGTTTGTTTGTTTTGTGAGAGGCTGTCCTGTGCATTGTGGGATGTTTGGCAGCATCTCTGGACTCTACTTCCTAGATGCCAGAAGTGAATCCCCCACTCCAGTTATTATAATAAAAAATGTTAAAGAAACATTTTTTCTAGACATTGCCAAATGGCCCCGGGGAGGAAGTGAATTGCCCCTTGTTTACGATAAAGGTATAGGATAGTGTTGGAGGGGTAGGTAAGAACAAGATCATGCATGGCCTTGAGGCCAATTCAAGGATTTGTGTCCTTATGCTAAGCACCAGAGAAAGCCAATGAAGAGTTCTTAAGAAAGGGAACAAGAAGACCAGACTTGCATTGAAAGTATTAGAGTGGCTGCAGAGCAGAGAATAGACTAGAGAAAGACCAGAGTAGATGCAAGGAAAATCATTAGAAGGAAGCTATTAGGTATAATAATAGGTATATTAATAGCTAATATTATAATAGCTAATATAAAAAAGCTAATAGGTTATAATAGATGTTTCTAGGGAAGGTTTGGTATAAATGTAAAACTAAAGATAGACTTGAGAGATATTTGGGTTGAATATAAGGAGTCTGAAGGAAAAAGAGGGGTCAAAGATGAACCTTCAGATTTACCTTGCATAAATAGGTAGAGAATAGTGTCATTTACTGATGTGTGGAAGACAGAAAGAAAAACAGATGTGGAGGATGAAGACCACGTTATTTTTGAGTGACTTTCCTAAAATTTAAGTTGGAATATCAAGAAGATATTTGGCTATGGATCTAAAGTTCAGAGTAGACACTGTGATGTTATAGTGAAATTTTAATAGCTGTTAATTAAAACTGTGGATGAAACATCGAGTAAGAAATTTTCTCTACCCTCAAACAAATTGCAGTCATGACCAGCAACTTTTCCCATAGCAGCTTACATTCCTTTCCAGACTCTTGCTGTCAGGTTTGCCATAAACCTTGGTGAAGTTGGCAGATATTTTAAATATTTTTCCATGTTTATTCATTAATGGAATAACAACACAAAGCACAGAGCATACACATGTGTGTATGCACCCACACTCACATCCATACACACACACACACACACACACACACATACACATGGGATACAAAAGATAAAAAGCAGAAACTAGCAAGATGAGGGAGCTTTGGTCTTTATTTCCGTGTAGAAATGTACACAATATATGATACCTAATTATTATCATAAGATGAAAGTACTTGCTAAATTGTTCATCCAGAATTTTGTAGGTTACTAGTCAATTTTGGAAAAGCGTCAAAGATTTTCAGTAACGAATATGCCTCTTTAAGCAGTAAAGTGGTCATTTCTTCCCTCTCCCTAAAAGGAAATTATAATATGAACAAAATCCTGGCAAGGGTAAGAAAGAAAGACAGTTAAATTAAAAACATAACTCAAATAGAAAAAGTGGAAGTGCTTTGGCTTTTTGCAAAGGATTGGAATTGGCAGACAGAGAGATGGCTGCTACAGCATAACTGAAGGCCTCATGTCTGACAGCAGGACCTGGGAGGTCAAGGCCAGAAACCTAGTGCTCTGGCCAAATGTACCCATGCCTTATCCAAATGACAACATTTGCTTATCTAGATCCCAGAGTTCCCCAGTGCTTATTTTCTCATTTCACACCTTCTATCCTCAGCTGTCTGGCAGTCTTTAGTGTCTCTGACAATGTCGTTCTCAAGGTTAAAGAATATAATTGGCCTTAAAGGTCATAATAATTTTATTTTTAATATATGTATTGGAAATACTTGAATAGAGTCAACTACTAGCCAATTGTTATAGCTAATGGCTCTTTCCCCAGGAGTTTAATCACCAGAAGTAAATGAACCGAATAAAACCAACTCAAAATTGGTAACGGGAAAAAAGTAAAGAAATATTTTTAATTGTAATCTGATAATCAGGATATTCTAAAGCTGAATGTTTTAAAAAGAATAAAAACTAAGAATATTTCATTCATACTCAGGAGAAGGAGTAACAGGACAATTTTAAAAGCCAAGGAAGGAAATAAGTATAGGAACTCCAGCTGTGGCAGTACACTTTCCTGCGTGAACAGCCAGGAAGAACTGAGGCCTGTCTCTTACTTCACTTAGACATTGCTATCTATCAGATGACATATTTAGAGAAATAAAAACCCCATTGTTGCAGAAAATTCACTCATCATTCTATGTCTTCATCATTATTTTAACAAACCCTCACTGTGAAGTATGTTTCATATATTCATGTCATGTCTGATGACCAGAGACTGAACATAGTATATAATAATTTTTGTGTCCTTATCATATCATGTCCGGAATAGCTAATGATGGACACCATTATCTTCATCTTTGTGAATAATACCTGAAAGATAGATAATGGTCATTTATTCAAAGAAGTCACTTAGTCATCAACTCCATTGGGCTCCAATTATGGCACTTTTATATTTCAGAGAAATTGTGGAAAATGAATCTGCTAGAAATAATGGTGCATATTGTTTTTTGTCATTTTGTAGCATGCACACCTTTCCGCCATATGCACATATAATATGCATATTGTTTAATCCAATGAAAAACAGAGAATGCATGTTCTTTTGGAAGATTAGTTCTGAATTGAGGAAATCATAAAAGCAATACTTAATAGGTGCTTAGTAGGAATAAATGATAAGACTATAAAAATGAAAAATAATTACAAAGTATTGTGTTCATCATTTTGAATGTTAAAGTTTCTTGATATAATCTTTGGTATATTTGATGTTAAATCTACCTAGAAAATAGGATATTAGCTTTCAGATTCTGTTGATGGTAGACTAGGTAATTTGGACTAAACCCCTCACTGAAGACAGTGAAAATGGCTGGACAAAATACTGCTTAAAATATCTTCTTAAAGGCATCGAAAGACTAACAAAATACTGAGGACAAACTAAGCTAAGAGCTAGGTGAAAATGGAAACACAGATGAATAATCCAGTCATTCTGGTCACTTTTGACCTGGGTAGAGTTATCACATAAAACACAGGATGCCCAGTCATATTTGAATTTCAGATAAACAGTGATTTTTTTTTTTTTTTCTGAAGTGTAAGTATCTTCCAAATATTGCATGGGGCCTACTCAGACTAAAAAGTATTCAATGTTTATCTGAAATGTAAATGCAACCAGGAATTCTATATTTTTATTTTCTAAGCATGGCAACCCTACACTGGGGATATTTGCAGTTCTTGAAGAGCAGCTGAGAGGCTGAGCAGAATTTTTGACGGCACCTCAAGAATATGAAACAAAAGTCAGAGTAAGGAGCTGTCAAAGGGAAAAAACACCACCTCTTTTGGGCCAGGACCTTGAAGAACTATACATAGTATAAGAGTGAAACAAAATTCACCCAGTTTCTGCATAGACTGGAGCCTATTTTCAAGTCATTTGAGTGGCCATAAAATGTTAAATTCTGAGATTGGACTAAGGCCATCTGGATTGATAATGCCCAGGACGTCATGAAAACCCTTCAGATGGAATCAACATCCTGGGTCTCAAACATTTCTACAAATATTGCTTAAATAAAATGTCCAACACATAATCGAAGAGCTAAGCGTGTCGTAAGGCTAAAATTATATAAACAAGAAACAGCAGGGAAAAAAAATAAACCAAGAAGTAGAAACACAATGATATCAGAAAGAGAAAGGAAGAAAGCAAGGAGGAAAAAGGAAGAAAGGGAGAGAGGAAAGAAAGAAAGAAGGAAAGAAGGTAGGAGTCTATGCTCTCAATGTCAATGGGGTGAAAAACAAGATTGAGTATGGGGATTATAATTTATAGAAAGTGATATACTACGTTTTTTAGAAGAACCAAATAGAAATTCTAGAAGTGAGAAAAAACAGGTGAAATTGTGAACTCAATGAATGGGTTAAATAGCACATTCTGTACAGGTAAACAGAGCACTGGGAAATAGGCTACAAAATACTCCCCAGAAAGAATACAAAGTGACAATGGATTGAAATACAAAAAAGAATAGCAGTTGTTAAAAAATCGAATGAGGAGGTGTAGCATAGCGCAGCACGGAAGTCGCGGAACTAAAGAGAAGGAATATTAAAAAAATAGTTTGGCTGAGAATCACCCAAAACTGAAAATAGATTCAAAAAGTCTGATAAATTTAAACATGGATAAATTTAAATATACCCATATTTAGTATCTATGCACTTAATTAAAATAGGTACTCAAAACATACAAATTAAAGTTTACAAAACTATTAGGGGAAATAGAAAAATTTACAATCATATTGTGAGATTTTATCTCATCTGTCGCAATAATTGATAGAATAAGCAACAAAAAATTAGCAAGGATAAAGAAGATTTAAACAATACAATTTAAAAACTTGGCCTAATGGACATTAGTAGTACCCCGCACCTAACAGCTTCTAAAGACATTCTATTTGAGCACATTCAAAACGTGTACAAAGATTGACTATATTCTTGGACATGAAGTGAGTCTCAACAAATTTCAAAGGTTTGAAATTATATAGTATAGGCAGTCTACAAGGAAATTAAACTGGAAATCACTAAGAACAAGATAACGAAAATTAATATATTTAAATATATATTGAAATTTGATACATTTCAATATATTGGAAAATTAATCAATTCACTTTTAAATAAACACGGGTTAAAGAATAAATTACAATGAAAATTAGAAAAAATTAGAAACAAGTAGTAAAGAAAATTTTCCAATTCATAGAAGAATGACAGAAAATTATAGGTAAACGTCAATCTAAGAAGTTAAAAAGAAAACCAGCAAAAGGGGCCTGCCCAGTGGCGCAGCAGTTAAGTTTGCACGTTCCACTTCAACAGCCCAGGGTTCACCAGTTCAGATCTTGGGTGGAGGCCTATGCATCACTTGTCAAGCCATGCTGTGGTAGGTGTCCCAGATATAAAGTAGAGAAAGATTGGGATGGATGTTAGCTCAGGACCAGTCTTCCTCAGCAAAAAAGAGGAGAATTGGCAGCAGATGTTAGCTCAGGGCTAATCTTCCTCAAAAAAAAAGCAGCAAAAGAAGCACACACATTTTCAGTGGGGAAATAAGATAAGAGCAGAAATTATGAAGCAGAAACAAATATGAAATCGACAAAGCTAAAGTTGATTTTTAAAAAAGTGATAAAATTGATAAACTCCCAATGAAATTGATCCAGAATAATAGATTTCAGAAATCATCAGTGTGTCAGGAACATAAAGGAGACAGCATTATAGATCTTATACATTAGAAATATATTCAAAGAATATTCTAAACAATTTCATACTGATAAACTTAAAAGTGTAGATAATGTGGACATATTTCAGGAAAAATATGACATTAAAGCTGACAAAAGAAGCAATTAAAAATATGAAAATTCCTGTGAGTATTCACAAAATTGAATCTGCAATTAACAAACCTGTCTGCAACGAAAACTTCAGGCCCAGGTAAGTTTCACTGGTGATTTCTCCTGAACGTTTAAGAATGATACAACGCATATTCCACCAAAATTACAACAAGAGGGAAGACTTATCAACTTGTTCTATGAGAACCAAAAAATAGGATTATTTCAAAAAGACAAATTATAGTCTAATCTCTGAAATGAATATTTATATATGAAGTCCCTAGACAAATTATAAACTATTTGGGTTTAGAACCACAAAAAAATAGGAGTTTTGGTTTTGGCGTAGTGGTATAAGTTCACTATAGCCCATTCTTCTCATAGATCACAATTAAATACCCTGAAAAAATACAAAAACAACTCTCTGACCTTAATTTGAAAAGTAAACAAAAGTAGGCTACATACAGCAACCAGGATGAATCTCACAAGTGTAATGTTGACAAAAAGGAGATAGGCATAGAATTTTCTGTTTTCATAAATTTCAGGAGCAGGTAAATTATAGTGTTTAGAAATGCCTGTTTGTGCAGTAGAATTATAAAGAAAAATAAGGATATAGTGATGTAGAAATCATAACTATATTGTCTTTCTCCCCTTGGATGTTGGCTATAACAATTTTAAAGCTGTACATTCTGTTTTATATATTTTTTAGTGTCTTATCTCACTATATAAAGCCTTAAAAGAATAAAAGAAAATATCCTACCTATTCATCTCTAATATTTTTTCTCAATATTTAAGATTCATATCTATATACATTTTGTCAAGTCCCCGTGAGAGAGGTTTACACCATGGTATGATTAATTACAGGAACAGCAGTCTTCATCTTTTGTGCTTTCTAACTAGAAGATAATGCCTTGTTACGTAAATATTTTCCCAAACTAGTGAAGGGCAATAGAACACTGTTGATTTATTTGGTTCTAGACAAATTTAAAATAATGAAAGGTACACAAGATATATTCTCTCTTTACACGAAGTACAAGAAGGTTCTTATTTTTATTTAACAATATAGCTTGAGGTATTTTACTAAACTTTCTTCTGCTAGCTTTGTGTTTACTAGACTATGGATTTTAGATAGAAGCAAAACAAAACACAGTTATCTCACAGACATAAATTGAGTGTTGATTTCATTTTCCTGAGATGATAGCTTATTCACTCATATGACATGGTCATATAAGTTTAGTGCATGGAATACTCAAGAGATTTATTAGTTTGAACCTAGACTATATTACTAAAAATAAGACAGGAATGTCTTATATTTTCTACAAAAGCAATTCTAATTTATGTTTATTAAAATACTCCTCTGGCTTGGTTTTCGAGTTACATACTCACAAAATCATTGAAATAGAAAATGAACCACAGTGACATTTGCAGTCTCAGCAACTCAAAGTTTGCTGGTGATAATTAGTTATCTTTCCCACACTCCTAAGATAGGGTCTTCTCAAGCTCTAGAAAATGTTCAACATCAAGTCTTCAGTAAAGATCTCCTGCATATATTAGAGGAGAACACATTTTATGGGTTAAGCTGCGTGGTACAAAGGGGGAGAGGGAAATTTACTAGGATGCTGGCCGTTTACTGGGAAGCTGGCCATCCTGTATCTGTCAGAGTTAGCACATTAAAAAATTTAACACCAAAGGGGACATTATAGCTGATGAAACCTTGGGTCAATTTTCTGTGTGAAGTAAATCCTAAAATACTATTAAATCTTCTGCATTAATTTGTTTCAAGGGCTGAAGCAGTAAATAAAATTACTGATGGGGCTGGCAAATAGAAGAGGCTGTCTTTTTAGTTCAAAACAAATAGGATAAAATTAAAATGCTACAGAACAAATATATATCTCAAAAAGGTTTAGCTAAATTCTGAATAATTCAGAAATTTTCACAAATTGCCCTATTTCACAACTGGAGAAGAAACTTTTTTGATCCCTCCATAATTATGAGTCAGGTGTTGTTACATGCTACTCACAGCTTCCCTCGTAAATGAAATGAGCTTGAGAGATAAATAGGGATGCTGAAAGGAAAGATTTTGTATAGCTCTTATAGAGCCTCACCCATCCCCCCATCTTTAGAAATGTAATTCATGTTTTTTTAAACAAACAAAAATAAATTTAAAAATAGAAATCTCTTGTAATTCCTCTACCAGAAATAATGAAGAGAATACTTTGGCCTACATCCTTTTAGATTATTCAGTGATTGGTAGATATTTCCATACATAACACCAAATTGTATCACTCATATTTTTAACATTTTCTCTCACTTTAAATGCCTTGAACTCCTTTCCATAATATTAAATCTGGTTCTGTAATGTAATTTTTCATGGCTGCATAGTATTTCAATACAGAGCTATATTATAATTTACTTAAGCAATCTCCACTTTGGTCATTAATTATGTACTCTTTATTAAACACTACTGTGGTGTCTTTAAGTTAAATTTCAATATATCTCCTTGGTTATTTCATTAAAATGAATTTCTAAAATGAATTTGTATTCCAAACTTGACACATTTAAAATTTTTCAATATGCATTGCAAAATAGTCTTCACACATAGAAATAGGAACTTCTTAAATGAGTCTTTAGCAGCCATTTCATAATATGCGTCTCTTAAATGTTGTAAAGTTAGAATCCACTGAGTAGCAATGGTTAGGAATAAAGACACCTCTGCCCTAGGGTAACACGTGTTTTACAATCTAAGAGTTCATCCATTAAAAGAAAAATATCTTGGCTTTGTAGAATGTCATTGTAAAGTCTTAGTATCACAGAATACTTAAGGAAACATGTGTCATGGAGAAAAGGCTGAATGACTTGTATAGAATTTTTTGCCTAATAATATGTCAAAAATTTTTCATGGGTTAATGAAACTTTGAGTGAGAGATGCATTTGTCATAGAAACATGCTTTATAGCGTATGGAAGTAGCTTAGATGCAGGGAACAAATTTAAGGCTAATGAAAACTTGATAGTAAAAAAATTTTTGTTGGGATTCTAATAGACTAATATGTTTGCAAATGATCCAGAAATGGAAGGACAGAATGAAAACGCCAAGGAGGTGCCAAAGTGATGCAATTAAATTTGAGAAAGTATTTACAGTTCTGAGAGACTGAGCAGAAACGAAAGAGATCACATTCCTTTGCCATAAATACAATGTAGATTTAAGAGGAAATAGCTGAAGCCACCTCTGAATGATGCTGAGATTGGACAGGGAATGACAGCAAAGAAGACGAACTTGAACATCACTGTACATTGAAATCACTGGACTGACTTTTTAGCAAATGGATTAAAAAATGCTGGTAATTATTAAAGTTTATTTGGGGTTTTTTGAGCAGAAAATCACAGAACAGGTTAACATATGCCATAAATATTGCATGTAGATCTAATTGCTATGCTTTGATCTTTTTTTTAAAAGTGGATATGGAAAAGACCCAGGTAAAATTAAGGAAAATAGTCAGTTAGAAGAATTTGTATTTGAGGACCATCCATTTAAAAAGATGAAACCCGAGAGGGAATAATTTCATATAGTTTTGAAAGGCATAAAAAAAGTGAACACAGGCTTTCAATTCATAGACTAGAAGCTGGAATGCAACGTTTTGTTGATCAGCCCCCACCTAGAGCCAACTCTGGCTCTTCCAAGGAGAACTTGTAGTAGGTGGTTGTCTCTGTATTGTTTTTCAAGAATTGTTTTAAAAGGAAAATAAACTTAAAGATACTGCTACTTATGCTCACCTACAGCAGTTTATGTAAGAAATGGCTCCATGTCATTTCTGCAATTTAGAACATCTATGCTGGGGCTGGCTGGTGGCATAGAGGTTAAGTTTGCACACTCCTTCGGCGGCTGGCGGTTCCCCATCCCAGATCCCCAGCTCGGACCTATGCACTTCTTGTCAAGCCAGGCTGTGGCTACGGTCCCACATATGAAGTAGAGGAAGATGGGCACAGATGTTAGTTCAGGGCTAACCTTCCAAAAAAAAAAAAAAAAAAAAAAAACCACCTATGCCAACGACTTTCAATTTGGGTCTTGTTCCCAAAATCATTTATTTTTTCTGCCAGAAGTAGCAGCTACATGTGGTATGTCTCTCTCATTCAGTGGTCAGTGGTCCTCTCCTGTATTGTATCTCAGTTTCTGATCATCTCAAAGATGACCATCTAACTTTCCAGGAGGTGATCTTCCCTAAACCAGAAACTACCAAAGTGAATTTCACGAACTATGAATAACCCATATTTCCAGTGAGACCATTCCAAACATCTCAGCCACCCAGTCATTTTGTTGTGATGCTATTATTCACAGAGGGAAATTTAATTGTAATTACACAAGTACGTCGCATTTCAATTTTCTGTATAAATGTCCTGTCGTCTCAAACAGATCGTGCATTCTAGTTCAGGGATCATGGCTTGGATTTTTATCCCCAGTATTTAAATAGTAGGAATTTAATCCTTATTTTTGTTACTGATATTTGTGATGATAGTGGTTCTTTTAGTGTGTGTGATACTAAATAAAAATAAAAGAAGGGTAGTGTTGCCCGTAGCCGCAAAGGGCAAGGAAGGACAGGTACCACCAAGGCTACTTGGTTGTTTAAGCAATCAAAGTTTACTGATAAAGGGAAGCAGAACAAGGAGCAGGGATAAAGGGGAACAACAAATCGGTGCTTACAACATGCACACCACAATCAGCTGGGGAAGTCCCAATAGTTTGTACGGTGGGTGGGAGTGCGGATAGTTGAGGTCTGAGGCAAAGCGTCCTTTCTCCAGTGAGACTTCCCTGGCTGATTGTGGTGGTACGGGGACGGGGTGACTTTGGGATATGCCCTGAGGAATGACTTACATCTTTTGCACTTTCAATACAGTAAAAGGCTGTTAGCGAAAGGCTTGAGAATGCGATGTTCCACTTTTTTTCTGCTTTGAGGAGAATATTAACCCTTTGGTTCAATAATGGTTTTATTAACATTATAGAAAAGACTCCATTCTTAAAGCACTATGGAAAAGGAAATGAATGGAGCCACAAAAGTTTGCCTTGAATTTATCTCACATAAACACAGATAAACTAAGAAAAGTCTTAATTTCAGTGGAGGATTTTCCAAAGAAAGTCACTCTGTGGTCTTGGCTCTGTTTTATCACCCATCATATCTTTGCGTTCAAGATATGGAACCTTGAACGTAAGTGAACTCCACACCCTCTGACACAAAGACGTGGTCTGGTCTTTGTGACTATGGTCCCAATCCTATTCTCCCTTACTATTGTTGAACATTAGTTTTTAAGATTTCTTTAAGGATCAGGTTTTGCACAGGAGTTGATTGCTACATTTTCTCATATGTTGCAAACTTGCTTTTATAACCATTTGTCATACTGAAGAAATCACTCAGATTATTTGGCAAGTGGAAACAATTTCTATAAAAGAAAAAAATCTGCCACATACAACTAAATGAGCCACCCATAGTTTTACATTTCACATAAGTCTTTCCTTCGGTAAAAATAGTGTTCCACATAAAATGCTTTGCTTCTAATTTAATCTTGGGCTTTTAGCAACCTACAATTTTGCTCCCCCAAACCATAACTTCTGTATTCTTTATTTTTGTCACTGGAACCATTAATTGAGTAACTCAAGCTAGAGACATGAAAACTATCCTTGACTCTCTTAATTCTCATCCCTCCCATTCAACTGATCATAATTCTGTGACTTTTGCATGTTAATTACCCCTTGAATCTTGCTTTCACTGCAGCTATAGCCTCAGCTTGTGAAGAAATGTAGAGCTCTCCCTTCCATCCCTCACCCCAGGGGCTGAAAATGAAGCTAGCAAATCGAAGGAAATATAATGTCTTTTATGTCAGAAAACTCAGTCCTCATGGAAATTATGCTTGGCCTGCGTCCTGGAGAGCATCCAGTTCTTCCTAATCCATTATCTCAAATGACATTAGCTCTTCAAGTAGGCCCTGCCAGCAGCTGAAAGCCATTGTAGGTTTGTCACCTATATTTCCCCAGAGAGAATTCCCTCCTATTCATAGCTTTGTTCCTACTACTCAATCTAATTTTCATAGTCCAACTCGCAGGGAGCAGTAGTACTCTATTCCTGAGTTCTATACATAGTCCAGTGTGTTCAAGTCTGTAATTAAAAACCACAGCCTTATTTATCTTTTACTGTGTATGTTATGGCTCAAGCCTGCAGAGCACAAAATAAATAGCACTTTTCAAAATTCAGAATTTCAGGTCTACATTCAACAAACAGGGGCTATGGTCTAGTGTATGGTATCATTATACCTTCCTAGGGTAGTGTCTGTCCATCAACTAACTCACTTGTAACTGAGAATTTGGATTGTTAGTTTTCCTTAAGAAGCATACTCACAAAGAGAGCTCTTCTGAATGTAGGCCATGGCTTCTTCAATATGTGATTATTACAATAAGGAGTGCATTACTGTGGTACTTTGCATGCACCAGTGAACGTGCTTCAGCAATTAAGGACTCGAGGTTCTGGAGAGGGAAATAAACATCTAGAACTTTCATAATCTATTGTGACCAAGAAGTAGTCTTCTCCAATGTAGTCGTCAATTTTAAACAATAATGTTTATAATTATTTGATGGGGAAACATGATTATTTTCACTTCCATTTCCAGAATGAAAATGATATTCTCCTCAATTCTGACTCTTAAAAACAAAAGAATCAGGAACATTTTTTGGTATAATAATACCTTAAGGTTGTATAAGTCATTCATGTCTTCAAATCACTTCCAATGTACTTTATTATTCATTTCTAAATAATTCTATATGGTAGATATATTCCAAATTTGACAGATGAAGGAAAAAAGATACAAAGATTGACTTGCCCAAACTATAGACCAAGCTTCTAATTTGAGAAAGGCAGCACTACTTCATTCTCAGGGAATTTCATTTCTCTCTCTCTCTCTCTTAATAGATCTCTCTCTATACTTAAGTGTATATATATATATATATATATATATATATATATATATATATGTATGTGTGTGTGTGCATGTGTGTATTTAAATTTATATATATTTAAATATGTAACTATATATAAAGATAGATTTTTATAAAATACTAGCTGAGAAAAATTCAATAATATTCTCTTTTATTGGTAGCATCTGACTATTTTTCTTATACTTTATTTTTACTTTTCCGTGTATAGATTGATTATAGAAGGCTTTACTTTTATTGTCTCAGGGCAATTTTAATAGATTATAGAACTCTATGTTACTTATCCTAAACGTGTGGTAAAATTGCTACAATATTTCTAAATGAACTTTCTGGCTTGGATTCATTCTTATTTTCCTGTTCTGACCTCTGGCTGACAAAGTCACGTAAGTTAAATGTGAAGAACTAGCAAAATGGAAGATCTTTGAGTATGGCAATTCAATGGGGAAAATACCATTTTAAGGTTTACCTTTCTCTAACTCTAGTCTCTCTTGGATTGAGCATGGGCTGTATAAATACGGAAAGCCTGGTGACCCAGTCTGTTGGCAGCTGTTTCTCAGCT
Source organism: Equus przewalskii (assembly GCF_037783145.1). Taxonomy (NCBI): domain Eukaryota; kingdom Metazoa; phylum Chordata; class Mammalia; order Perissodactyla; family Equidae; genus Equus; species Equus przewalskii. The sequence goes on along the minus strand of NC_091831.1, from coordinate 55,321,671 downwards.
TGGAATCACCCTTGAAATATCGTCATATGAAGATTTGATCAACACTTTCTCTGCTGAATATAAACCTTATCAGTGTCTGTATTTTTTCCCGTGACTCCAGTGTTTAGTTGTAAATAAAACAATATGGGCATATTTTCATCATCTTAGATACTACAATAAGAGATCCTTGTAGGGATGGACTTGTTCACTTTGGAAAAGGCATTAATAAGTGCATAGGCCGGTCAAGTAGAAAGAATCCTAGACTGGAGCCTTGGTTACATAGGGAAGGGATTTTACTTGACATTCTCCACATGCCCTTGGGAAATAACATTAAAATTCCTGCTTTTCGGTAAAATGAGAGGATGGAGCATGCATTTATCAAGTGAACTCAATGTTCACTCTAATGAACATCCCCTTACATAGTGAGATAAATACTCAAAAGGAAAAGGACATTGTTTTATGAGAATTATGTCATCAAGGAACCTGACCTAGATTTGATGAAGCTTCCTCGAGGAAGAGATGCTTGATGTGACCTCAACTAGATGGATCAGAGTTACCTAGAAAGAGGTAGACCTGTACAGAAGGAGCCGCACAGATGGATGCCCCCTGGCAAGGAAGGAAGATAGGAAGTTAGGAGGATTGATGGTAAAGGATGCTAGAGAGATAAACAGGTGTCCAATATTTCAGGGCTTTAGGCCAAATTAAGTACTTTTACATTTATCATAAGATAAACACGGAGATGGGAGCTTCATGAGATTTGTGATTTGGAAATATCAGTTTATAGAGAATGGCTAGGAGCAGGGTTAAAGCTACAATTATCCCATTGGGAGATAATGGTAACATAGAGTAGGGTTGTGGCAGTGGACATAGTAAGTCAAATTACTACATCAAGGATATTAAGAAAATTTCTCTGCTAGGAACCCATTAGAGGGAGAGAGAAAAAGTGAGAACAAAAGCAGTGAGAAAGGGAGAGAGAGCAAGTCATCTTTGCCTCTTTCAATTCAATTTATACCCTATGTCATATATACCTATCTTAACACATCTTGGAAGCTCAGGGAAAATATTGCTTCTGTGATCTGGATTTATATACTAGTTAGCCTTTATTGAATATTTGTGCATGACTTTTCTCCCGCAACCCTCTTAAAATGAAATATTTTCTAACTTGTCCTGTCTAATGTTTTCTACCTTCAATAAATAGTAGGTACATAGCAAATATTCTTTGACAATTAAGAAAGTTATATTTCCTAATATTATACGAATTCTTTTTGGTTCATGGTTTTAGATAAAACCAAGTTGAATCTCCAGAAATTCCAAATATATGGAGAAAGTATCTAATCCCAAGCATTCAGACATTGCAAACATATAGTTTTGTTTTCTTTTTAATTTTTTGCCAACCTCTTATTATAAAACACATTTTGGCAATTAATGAATAGCTTGTGTCTTGCGTTTATGTTTATATGGAATCGGATGGTGCATTAAAAGGAACTTTGCAGATGTTTCTGACATAAAATTTCTTTTTTTAAAAAACAGGATTTATTAATTGGCAAAGATATCAAGTTCATTTTTAATTCCTCCACTTGAACCCAAATGATTTGGATAGTAAAAATTTCTTCTACTCCAAATGCTAAACTTATTAAATCCCTTAGTGGCAGATTATAATGAATCCAAAAATCTCTGTTGTTTCTGCTTTTTCATCATTGGAAATTAAAGTATTTTTCATTAGCTCAAGTTGTAATATACTTTATTGGTTTCGGAATTTTTTTATTTTTTAAGGCAAATTTTCTCTTAGTTTTGTGTTATAGGTAAGTCACAAAAATATAGTGTTGCTGTGGATTTAGTTTCCCTTAAATTCATATTTGTTTAACAAAGGCACGTTTTTGCATTTAGCATATCAAAATTATTGTTGAGCCTATCAAAACTGTAAAATCTGCGTGTCCGTGTGTTGGTGTATATAGTGTTTACATTCTCAAACTATTCTTTGTATTTTTTCTCGAACTATCTGCATAGAAGCAAACATTCTTAAAATGTCTAACTCTGTGCTAGGTGAATATTGTTTTATTTAACTAATCTAATCAAATTTTGCCAACTACTTTGCAGTAAACATTTTTATAACCATTACAGATAAGAAAATTGAGGTTCAGAGAGTGAACAATTTGTATAAAATCGCACAAACTAATATCTAATGGAGCTGGATCAAAATGTGGGGACCTGACCCAAAATTTCATTTTCATTTGTCTGCAAAACCTAATTATTAGTGATTTTATTCTATTCTTCCAAACAATTCATTTGATATTCTTTTCCTCACTCATTTAATTATTTGATTTAATAGGTTGTCCTGTTTTAATAATTAGTATAGAGGACAGGAAAAGAAATAGTTTGATTTTCATGTGAAATGATTGCCTCTTACAGACCTTCTGGGGAGCATTATTTTTCCTTTTTATTACATTTCCCATATCCTAAACAGTCCTAGGTTGAATTTTTCTCTTTTTCTCTAGCAGTATGGATTAAGAGATATGAAAGCTCAGACTACAATATAAAAAAGAAACACATAAAAAGAAAGCCACTTACTGCCAGAAATCAGCTTTGCCCCCCTCCCTTCTTAAAAATTGCTTTTAACCCCTAGAGAAGGTTATTTCAGTCCCTTATGTGTGTATCCAAAGGCAAGGGAAAGCCTCTTGTGAAGTGTCAGTGAATAATCCTACCACGCAGGGCTCCTCCCTTCACAGAGTAAGGAGATTACCATGTTTGAAGCTACAGTGGAACGCAGTCTAATGAATTGTCTATAAACCTGTGGGGATCCATGACAAGTTACGTCTCCTCGCCATCACCCCCGCCCCCAGCCCTGAAATGCTGTTACCGTTTAACATAAAGATGTGGCTATGGGGATTCATGATGACAAATATTGCATGGCTTACTTTAAAATGCAAGGATAGTTTCCTCTTAATAAAGTATAATATGAGAAAAGACAAAAAATAAAAAGTTAGCAAAACTAAGGAAATGTGGAAAAACCAGAATAGAAAGTGAGAAACATTTGGTAGTAGAACACCGTTTAAGCAGCTAAGAAAAGGATGCACACAACTGGAGCATCAAATTTGATGTCATTACCATGGTTGCTACAATTCCGACCTTATTATGGTGTTACCAGTTTAAGCGGATCTCGTATGAATTCCCCTCACATACTAGCTTAGATGTATTTGAGGCATCATATATCTAGTTCTTTTAATTTTCTCTACATGCCATGACACTGAGGTAATCAGGCTTATAGGTGCTTACACATAAGTCATCTTTTTAATCCACAAAGTGCTTTTGTTATATTAACTAAGGTTTTTAAGATTATTTGTATCAACACCAATATTGAAAGATCTCTAAGGAAAAATTAAATTACATAGATTTATTTTCACTTTTTAAGTAATTGTTTTCAGAAATTTTCAAGAGAGGAAGTATATACAGCGGATGATAGCATTAAATCTGTATGTTGAAATCTGAAGGAACCTGAGAGAGATCAGCTAACTCAAGCACTGCCCCCTACTCTCACTCCAGTGCCTGCACGCCTATAGCTTCTGGGAAAATGAGTCCTGGGAGAATTAATATGGCTCTTCTGTGGGCATAAAACCAGTTTGAAGAAAAGTAAAACTCTGACTTAACACCCTTGGCTCCCAACCTCTAGTTTCTTCTATAACTTTGCACAAGTTTTCCAATCTCTTTGAGCCTCCATGGTCTCACCAGCAAGATGGGAATACTGGCTGGGGTTTCCTCATTGGATTAAAAACATTAACGCAAATCAAATATTTAGAAACCAGACCTGGAATGTTGAAGACTCTCCGTAATGTAAATATAAAGAATTACTAAAATTCAATGACAAGAAAACAATCCAATTAAAAATAAGCAAAAGTTTTGAAAAGTCATTTCCCTAAAGAAGACAGACAAATGGCCAATGAGCAAGTGAAAAGATGCTCAGTATCACTAATTTCATTTCTGGGTATATACTCAAAACATTTGAAAGCCAGGACTCAACCAGATATTTGTACACCAATGTTGGTAGCAGCATTACTCACAATAACCAAAAGTTGAAAACAACCCAAATGTCCATCAACAAATCAATGGATTAGCAAAATATAATATGTACATATAGTGGAAAATATTCAGTCTTAACAAGGAATGAAATTTTGACTCATGCTACAACTCAGACTAACCTTGAAGACATTATTCCACGCGAAAAAGCCAGACACAAAAGATCAAATGTTGCATGATTTCACTTCTGTGAGGTATATAGTATAGTCAAATTCACAGAGACAGAAAGTGGGACAGTGGTAACTCGGGCTGGAAGGAGGAGAAAAATGAGAAGTTATTGTTTAATGGGTACAGAGTTTCATTTGAGGAAGATAGAAAAGTTTTGGAGATGAATAGTGATAATGATTGTATAATGATGTAAATGTATTTCATGCCACGGGATTTTAAACTTATAAATGATCAAAATGGTCAAATTTATGTTACATGCATTTTAACACACACATACAATTTTTTTTCCATGGCAGGCATTGTAATGTGTTCTTTGCTGAGGGCCCTTTGGTTTTAAGGATCATAGACTCACTCATGGCATCGTTAATATTTACAGGTCTACTACAGGAGATAGTGTGGTGGGGCAGTGAAGAGCATGAACGTGGGTCAGATGGACAGTTCTTTCACTTAATAGCTGGATTATGTTGTCTGAAAAATGGGGATAATGATAGCACCTACTTCATTAAGTTATTGTCAAAATTAGATGGGTTAATATACAAAAAGTGCTGGGAACAGTGTCTGGCACAAAGTATGGAATTTGAGTGTTAGTATTTATTATTATTGCTATTGTTATTTTTTTCTATGGACTTTTAACTCAAAATAGAATGTTCTCAAAGAGTCAACTCCCAGCTCTTTTTTGTTCTCTAAGTATTTTCTCTCTGTTGGTGCTTTTGATTCTCTTTGCGTATTTTCTCCATTCTTCTCTTTCAATCCACAGCCTTATTTTACTCCATACTCTGTTTCTTTTTTTACCTCATAACTTCAGTCTACTCACAGTTTCTTCTTCCTTTCAACTTTGACTTGCTCTAGTTCCCTCGTGACTTTAACTCCAACAGCCGGCTCTGGTTCTGAATTTACTAGATGGCTTCTCTAAATATGTATGGTCAGCTTTAGTTTCCATTGCTAACTATTTCTCCATAAGTTCTAGTTCAAATTTTTAAGAGAGATTTGAACAGCTCAATCTTTTATATCAGGCCGTGATCAATCGCTGGCTAGCCTACAGATTGGCTATCCTTAAATTGGGTGCTAGCCTATGACGTAAACAGTATTGCAGAGGAAGAAAGTGATACCCAACTTGGCTCCCTATGGCTATCCTCTCAGAGTGGACTATGAGTAGAGTAGTGTCTTTAGGGACAGTTAACGAATATTGCAGTAGCTTGATTAGTATACTTAGTAGACCAAGAAGCAAATATGAATAAGACAGTCCCTCCGGTGAAGAGGCCCATATGGAGCACACATGTGTATAAACAGTCATGAGGTATGATAACTACTATTTAGTTACAAGGACAAAGTACTTCCAAAACACAGAAGACAATTCAGTTTCCTGGGTACAGGGAATGAGACAGGTTTCGTGGTATGAGGTGACATTTCAACAGGTTTGCTAAAGATAAGAAATGTTTCCTCAAATGGACCAGAGCAGGGAAAAGAAGGGAGCGTGGATGTTAGGGCAGATTCAGTTGTAAGAGCAAAGTCAGAGTGGTATGAAGATACCGTTGCAATCAGAAAGTGGAGCCGGAGGCCGTGTGCCTGGAACACAGGCTGAAACGAGGGGGATTATTACAGCAGAGCCAACTGTGGATCGGGGCCAGTGTGGAGGTTTTGAGATTGGGAATCAGTGAAAAGAATTTGGATTCAATCTTTAGTCAACTAGGATTCTAGCAAAGGTTATCAGCAGGGGAGGGTCACAGTCACTTACGCATTTGAAAAGGAACTGTGTTGGTAGTAAGGAGAATGGCTTAGAGTAAGTCAGGACTGGATTTAAGAAACTATTTGGAAGGCTATTAAAATAGACCTACTAAGATATAACCAGGTCCTGAAGTTAAAGAGACTGTTTTAAAGGTCAACTGACTGACTAGGTGATTTACACGGTCAAGGGTGATTCTGACATATACACATCTCAACCATAATCTAAAGAAAAATGCCTCAGAAAGCAACCTAATTCATCTTATCTTGAGTTAAAAGCAAACTAATTCATTCGTGTTTAGTTATGCACAAGGAGGATACAAGAATGATCGTTTTTCCCTCTCTAGATAACAGCTGAGATGCTAGGAGTGTGACATTGAGAGGAAAATTTCTTCTGCCTTAAGAGGGTTAGCACATCTTCTGAATTTTGTCTGCTTTTAGATTTAAGCTAAGTATCAGGAGAGTCAAGTAGGATGAAGTTTTCTCACAGTAACGCAGTGTTGAATCAGATAAATTGGATCAGCAGCAGAACTGAAAATGCTCTTAAAAAATATGGCCTGTCTTGTATTCATGACTCTGTATCCCCACTGAGGGTCCTGCACCACGACTTTAAAAGTATGCCTTTCTGTGAAGGCATAATTCCAGCACAAGCACTTGTGTACCCAGTTGTCCAATTGCAAGGACAATGAAACACCAGAGACCAGAGCCTTTGCAGTGCACACACACGGACATTGTAAGTTAATAGGTTAATAAAACTCTAAAACTGAAGTCAAGGGATACTGCGCAGTAGTTATTTCTAAAAGTAGTCTGTGTTTCCTTAAAATTTAATGGGTTCCTCTTTCATAAAAAATAAATAAAAGAAGAAAATATGAATACAGTATTTTCAAGCAACTAATTTCTCCCCTCCTCTCCCTCCAATAATGTGTTGAAAGTCATTCAAGTTAAGGTGCAAGGAAAAGGTTCTTTTCATTGTTGCCCTTGTATTTTTGCAAAATCTGAATCCTCTGTCCGACATTCTGCTGCACCAACGACTTCTTTTCCAAACTCAAAGGCCATTTTTATTCCTCATCACTCTTGACTCTCTTACAACACTTGATCTTTTGAAAAGATGTTCTTCTTCATCTTACCTGTTTTAAACCTTGGTTTTCTACCTCCTTCTTGATGATTCTTTCTCTCATCTTTATCACTTCCACTTTTGCCTTTCCTCCTATATGTTGGTACTTTCCAAAGGTGTGTTCTCTCCTCCCTCTTTCCACTGTCTTCTTTGATTTTCTTCCAACTCTGTTACTCCCTCATCTCTGCTGACTAGTCCCCAGGAGCTGGGTTAGAGTCTATCTCACTTCTAAGTCATTGCATATGTTATTGCCTTTTCCTAAAAGGATATCATCTTATACTAATTTCTACATATTTGTCAGATTTCAGTCCCTTGGGACATCTTTCCTTACAGAGCTGGGTACCTCTCCGTAGGGCATCTTGTGCTTACTTTTACAATAGCCCCCACCTTATGGCACTTACATATTGCCATGGTTCTCAGAGTGGGAGCCCCAGACTAGTAGCATCACTATCACCTGGGAACTTGTTGAAAATGCAAATTCTCAGGTCCCGAAGCACATCTATTGAATCAGAAACTCTAGGATGTGGCCCAGGAATCTGTGTTTGAACAAGTCCTCCAGGTGATTCTGATGCAGGCTAAAGTCTGAGAATGACTGGTATGTTGCAATTGCCTAGCTTTGGGCTGATTCCCCTACTAGATTATGGGCTGTTTTAGAAACTATAATGGAAGCTTTTTCATTGTGATGTCATTAGTATCCAGTGTAGAATTTGATACATTGTTGCTGTAAAGTGCTGATTTGTTTCAAGGCATGAAGGATAAATGAGTAACTGAATGACAACTTGTTTATGAGCTCCAATTCCACATCACTGATTGGTCACTGTGTAATTTGCGTGGAGAGCCAAGAGTCACTTCAAAGTCACCGTCTGTAATAGGCAAGTTGACATCTAATACCCCTCCTAGACGCCATCCTTCAAAACAATTGCACAAGTCAGCTTCTACTCCCCTGACTGACTTTTCAACTCTCTGGCTTCTCCTTTTCTGTCAATACTATGATCATTCTCCCCACTACTCAAAGAAAAACCTTAGTAATCATCTTTCTCTGAAGAATAGCTTCATTTATTCTGAGTTCACAACTAAAACATATTCACCATAGAAAATCTGAAAAATTAGTTACACACACAAAATAAAATAAAAAGCCCTGGCAATCCACGATTCTGAGAGAACCATTGTTAATTATTGCATGTATTCATCTAACTTTTATCTCTAGCATGTTTGTCAGATATAACATTCTATGAAGCATAATGTTTTATAATCTACTGTTATTGCACTGTTACAGATGTATTTCCATGTCCTTAAATACAGTTTTCCATAGATTTGCTAATGGCTGCATATTTTTGGTAATAATTGATCTGTCTTTATCCTCCTTTAATTTAATTGAAAGTCCCATCAAAACCTTTTCATTACCTATACCATTGTAGTCCAACTCTTTCTTACTCTTGTAACCTATTGCAGTAGCCTCCTATGCCAAATTAATTGTTCTAAAGTGTAGTTCTGAGCAAATTGCTCAAAAGTCAAAATGACTCTCCAATGCTTTCCAAATAGGGCCACAGCCCTGAGCAGGACAGTCAAGGACTCCTGCTGGCTCCTTTTGCATACCTAGCAGGCTCTAGGTGAGACTGCTCACCATTTTCACAGCATTTCCCCTATTTTCTCCCCTTTTGAATCTTGCCTCTTCTCTGTCCCAGAATTCCTTCCCACCAGTGGTTTTACTCAAATGTCCACTTCAACACAATGCCTTCCTAAAATTGCAGACTTCCTATCCTCACCACCACTCCACTCCTTCTTCTTTGCTTTGTTTTTTCTCCTTAGTTCTTATAACCATCTAACAGACCAAATATTTTACTTATTTAACTTACTAATTGCCTGTCTCCTCTAACTGGAATATAAGCTCCATTAAAGCAATGATTTTTGCCTGTGCCTTGCTCATCACCATATCCCTAAAACCTAGAATAGTGCTTGATACATAGACACTCAGAATATATTTGAAATATTGAAGGAATGAATGAGCAAACAAATGGATACATTACTAAATAATGCATCTCCTCTGCTGAAGTTCTACACATCCTCAAGGAAGTCAAAGCTCTTATTCCAGTGATTTGCATATAGTGGGCATTCGCTACCTGGTTGTGCAATGTGAATCCAAAGGACCAGTTAAAATGTTAGTCTTCCCTGAAGTCTTTCCTTAGAATTTCTGCTAAAGGTGACCTCTCTGCTCTCTAAAGACTATTGACCATTATTTGTATTTATGGCATGTATTGCATACTGAATTGAGTTATAGTTATATGTTGCCCTTCCCACTGAGTAATGTGCAAGCTCTTTAAAGGCAGTTACCAATTATCTTTGTATCTCTTGCAGCTATTAGTGCATTGACACTCAAGAAATAGTCCTGAAATTAAATTATTGCCAAAATAAATTAAATTATTACCAAAAGCAAAGAGGAAGTTACACATGAAGGCATTTTACCATTTTCCTTATTGTTAAAGATGAACGTATCTAACTTCTTTTTAATAAAGAATACCTGTCATCTGCACAATGCTAACTATTCCCAAAGAAATCACTATGTGAACATTCTACATCTTTACAGATTATTAATGCTGCACTTGCTTTGGCTGCAAGACCCAAAAGTCAAGTGGTCAAAAAAACCATGGAAATGTACAAGCGCACGTGGGAGAATCATATTCATGTCCTCACTGAAGCTGTAGATGACATTACGAGCATTGATGACTTCCTTGCTGTATCTGGTATGTTTTTGATTTTTTAAATTATACATTTGCTCTTGTCAATTTTCTGAAATAGGGTAATACTAAATATAATTAATTTTATGCAATATAATGAGACTTTGTGAAATGATTGTCTTTCTGGAAGCAACGTGTTCTACATATGATTTGCTCTAAGATAATAAGCTTTATGCCTTGTAATCTTACAACTCAACAATTCATACTGTGTCTCTAAAAGAAACTCCCATTCATGGGCAAAGCATAGTTGAAAATACTAACTGGAAATCTTAGACATTTCCTGGCTTTACAAATAAGTCATCATTTCCTCGCCTTTAATATACTTATATCTCCTGATTTCCCTACACTTCTTTTCCAAATGAATTTTTCTCCACTCAGAAAAAAAATGTATACATTAATAGGAAAACTCTCCATTGATTTGAGACACAACATGTATTTCAACTATTAGTATATGTATTTGAAGATTTGTGATCTATAGAATCAAATAAACAAGTCTAAACATCTGACCACATCAGTAACAGACGGGCTTGAGGTTTCATGTCAAGCCCAGATGATTCTCTCATCACAGAGTGTTCTCTTGTTGTCAGTAATTTTAACTATTATAAACAATGCTATTTTAAGTATATTTTTCCTATTTGCTGTCTTCTTAGTATAGGCTTCGTGGTGTGACTCCAACCAACATCTTATATTGAGGCAGGCTTTTGTCATTTAATTGTTAAATGCTAAGTTCTGTTTTTTAGCTGATTCTGTGGTTACAATGCAAAGAAACCTGCTTACACTACTTGATGTAAAGGCATTTATTATACGTATACTGATGGCACAATAGGGAGAATCTCCTGAACACACAAGAACAGGAGCCAGAGTTGGCCAGGCCTTCCTCACATGATTAGAGCTGCGGGAGGTCTGGGGTCTAAGGCACTGCATGGGTCCTCAGAGCAGGAGCTCATGGTTTTTCCTTTGGTGCTGGCTTAACCTGACCTAGCCACCTTGGGAGTCTGCTACTTTCTGTGAACAACTTTAGCCCTTCCGAATGTTTTGCCTGCACATAACAGAAAACTTATATGAAAGTTGCTTAAATAACAAAAACATTTAATTATCTCATGTCACTAGGTGTTTAGGATAGTCGATGCCAGACTTACTGGCTCTAGCATACCAGAGGACTTGGATAGGAATCGTCCAGGTATGTGGGGAGGAGCATCTTATCACTAACATTGTTTAGAATTGTCAGTATAGGGTAATAAGAAAAAGTGGGTTAATGTTTAATATGATTCATTCTAGTTTTTGAATTCTCTGTGACAATGCACTCCATTATTTTCTATGCCCAGGGTAGTCTGTTCCTACTTTCCTGTCCTTTGGATGCTCTAGTTGGCAGTGGTTTAAGGTTATTAATGACCTATGTAGGGCTTTCTTTATTCTATTGACCTTCCCTCACGGTTGCATCTCAAAGCGTCACATCTCAAAGCATTACTCAGTACCACCTAAAGCAGGAAAACAAGCTAGCTTGTTGGCTGTCACTTGTCATGGAGGAAATCTTCCCAGATGCGTTCTGTCAGACTTTCTCCTACTTGTCATAGGTCAGAACTTGGTCCCAAACCTGCTCTTGGACCAATTGCTGTCAAAGGGAAAGGAGATTTCCATGACGGCTTAGAGTGCTGATAAGTGGTTAACAACTGACTGGGGACCTGGTGGAGTTGTTGTCCTAATTTGTAACACTTGTTGATTTCTGTGGCATAAATACTCCCACAGTGACAGATTTCAAGCTACCAATGTGATGTCACTAAGCTCTGAATTGGGAAGAGATGCATCAAAAAAGCTCCTGTGAACTGGTATAAACAGATTCTAGCAGACAACTGAGCTTAGACCAGATGTAATTCAACCTTTCTGACTATTCACTTAATACACAAACAAAATCAGAGCCTTTATCAGCAGAAAAGAAGGGGAAATAGCCCTTGCCTAGAGAACAAAATATGTTTGCCCTCAAAACTAGTGACATCCACTGCTTTCTCAGGTTTCTGTGCCTTCCTAAACTTACCCGGCATCAGTTTATGAGCTCTAGTGCTGTGAGCTCCAGTACTGTTTCTTGTTACATCACAACTTTTTAACATCTGTTCCCACAGATAATGGCATCTTCTCTCAGAATCTTCCCAGTTGCGTAAATGGAAGAATCTAGCTGGCCCTATACATCTTTTGAGTATCAGGCTAGAAGTCCTAAGACCAAGATCACAGGCCAGCCATTGGATGGGTTGCCTTTTTTCAGATGGCTAGTCATGGTTCAAATAGCTGTGACATGGGCTGTCAAAGTCTGACAGTTTTGTGCGGGACAGATTGTCTTAGAAAACTTCCAGATGTGCTGAGCTGTGGACAACTTCTCTGGTACTCCTTTACAATGATCTTTTGGAACACTTTCTTTGTGTTCACAGATTCCTGGTCCCTCTGTTTGCCAGGTTGAACAACTGACCTGTTAGTTCATAGGGGATGTGAGTTGTGATTACCTAGAGATAATATGTTTTCAAAATTTTCATAAACATTTCATCTTTTGCTTGGGCATTCTTTCAGCAGTTGATAGCAATATTCAATTCTTTTTTTCTTCTTATTATAATAAAGAATGGGAAGGCTGAAAAGATTCCTGCTTTCTCCTGAGTCAATTGTAAAAATTTGTGGATTCTCGGAACATCAGCTGTCCACAATAAAGTATAGACAAAAATTAAAGCCTAAAATCAGTAAGAAAGGATTCTTGTACTTTAAACTATTATTTTATTGTCTTTAGCAAAGGTAGAGATCACATTGGTAAAATGTTTGCCTTACAATAATGTTTTAGAGTGATTAGATCGTCCAATATTAACTAGTGGCTCTTGAAATAAGGGTATTTTTAATACCAAATGTCTTTTTTATTTATCTATTGCATTTCCAACTGTAGAACCATCATTGACAATTTGAAAATTGTATGTTTCTATAATCACCAAATTTCTTATAAAACAGAAATCAAAATACCAATTTCCGGAAGCAATTTTGGGGTTGTTTCCTGTTATACATAGAAGTCCCAAATATAAGTGCAATCAATTCTTTCTTGGAAATCATAAGGAATATAGCAACCTCACCAATTTATTATATATTTTAAAGTTTTATGTGTAAAAATAAAATTAAACAGTGAGCCAAAACCCACTTCCAAAGCAACGCAATGTTTGGCAAGCTAAGCTCTCTGGCATTCAATTGTCCAAAAGAGGCTCCTCTTTTTTTTTTTGAGGAAGTTTAGCCTTGAGCTAACTACTGCCAATTCTCTTTTTGCTGAGGAAGCCTGGCCCTGAGCTAACATCCATGACCATCTTCCTCTGCTTTATACATGGGACACCTACCACAACATGGCTTTTGCCAAGCGGTGGCATGTTCGCACCCGGGATCCGAACCAGCGAGCCCTGGGCCACCAAGAAGCAGAACGTGCACACTTAACTGCTGAGCCACCAGGCCGGCCCCAAAAGAGGCTCCTCATAGTTTAATGTTATTTATATAATATTGTCAGTGTCATCTTGTAAGTAATTAGAAAAATTCTTCAAAATGCATTGGTCCCCAAACTTTTTGTCCCAACACTTACTACAGGGCTTATCCCCACACCATTCACTATGCTTTTTAACACCCTCTGAAAATATATATAACAAAACACCTGTCAGAAAATGGCTAGTCTGAAGATTCTTTGTCCATGTCAGGATCTGTCTTACTTATAGACAGAAGATGTGTCTAACTGATGAGAACTGAGAAGCTCTGTCTTTCAAGCCTGCCATGGTGCCTGAAACCCCCAGTATTAGTTATCCACACGGGAGTATAAAAGCACTGAAGATCTCTGTTTAAGATGCAAATTTGGAAGAAGGAACATGTTAACACGTGCCCGCTTTTTGAACCATGGCGTTAATTGACTCACAGTGAGCTATAATCCCAAGGAACTGAGTTTAGAAGTAAACTTTGATAGCAGAGGAAATGACTTGGACCATAAGAATTATTTAACAATTATTAACAACTGATCAAACGTAAGGGTTTGTGAGGAGAGGACCTTTCTTTCATCTATTCCCTCATTCATTCATTAAATATTTATGGCATAATTTTAAGTGCTAAACCCCATGGAAGGCACTAGAGTTTGAATAATGAGTAAAAGCTAGTGAAATAGATAACTTGCAAGAGAGCTGTGCCAGTAGAGATTGTTGGAGAAAGAGGCCCACATAAGGGATGGAGGAAGCCACTGGCAATGGTTTGGAATATTCTAAACAAGAGATTGATCACTTATTGATTAGAATTGGCACTGCTGTTCCCTTATTGTAAAAAGGTGTTCGGGGCCGGCCCCGTGGCCAAATGCTTAAGTTCCTGCGTTCCGCTTTGGCGGCCCAGGGTTTCACTGGTTTGGATCCTGGGCGCGGACATGGCACTGCTCATCAGGCCATGCTGAGGCAGCGTCCCACATGCCACAACTCAAATACATACAATTAAAATATATACAACCATGCACTGGGGGGATTTGGGGAGAGGAAGCAGGAAAAACAAAAGAAGATTGGCAACAGTTGTTAGCTCAGGTGCCAATCTTTAAAAAAAGGTGTTCTCATTTTTAAGATAACATGATATTGACTTTCAGTGAATTATAGTACTGAAGGATTCTTGAAAAGTTCCTTTATTCCATGTCCTAAATTTCTCTTTAACATGTCCACTTTTCTTCATACTCACTGCTGTCGCTCCAGTTTAAGCCACTATCTCTTGTTTGAATTGCCATATAATCTTTCTAATTGAGCCTCCTGCTTCCAGAGTTTTGCTTGAAGCCACTGAATAGGTATTTGCTGCATGAATAAAGTATTTATTCTCCTTTTTAATTCTGTGCAAGATTGATTTTGCCAGTTTAGGTCTTACGCTTTCATTAAATATATTTAGCTTTGGAATGAATATTTCTAAAAATCTTCAAATTAAAAAAATAACTTTAAGCATTAATCCTCATAACATTCTCTGCCCTTGACTTAGCGACACAAAGATAACTCTGATCCTGCCATCAAAAATGCACTAACAAAGAACTCTGTGCTCATGATATTGTGGTGAACACGATCTTTGGCTTCTACAAAGTTGTATCTAAATCATTTCACTAAGAAAAGGGAAAATAAACAGATTTTCAATTTTCTTTCATAAGTTAATACCAGATAAACACATAATAAAATTAGCAAGATCAAAATGTTAAATTAATTGAACACAAACTAAGCAGTATTCAGTCTCAATATAGTGTTTATAGAATAGGTGCTGGGGTAAAAGATGACCATATATATAGTATACATCTATGCAAAGATAAATTATATAATATAATTACAACCAATTATCTATTAGCATGCTTTCACCTATATGTCTCTTCAACGTACACCAACTTGAAATTTTAGTTATTAAAAGCATCAAAGCATGAAGTGTTTTAATACAAGTATATTCTTTTAAAATTGAGATTTGAAATCATATGGCACAAAAACGAATTTTGATAAAAATGTATCGAATATCAACCATGTGCAGGACCATGTGCTCAGAAATGCATCGGATGTAAGGAAGGAAAAGGCACAATGTCTGCTTCCAGAGAACTTACAGCCTAGTATATATAAATCAGGCTCTAGAGGATTATAATACTCATATAAGCAAAATGCTGTGCAATTAATGTTGCTGGAGTGTGAGGGTATCGAGTGAAGCGTTTTTAAGGTGATAGCGGTTGAACTGAATTGTTGAACTGAACCTTGAAGAAATTGGAATAACAGCCCAGAAAGAGAGAAAACCATGTGAGGGTGCGTGGTGGGTCTGAGGGACAGCAAGTTGGCCTGTGCTACAGAAACAGAGGGTATGTCTGAATTGGCACTGAGCTCAAAGAGTCAACAGGTTACATTGCATAAAGCCCTGAACGTTTGTAGGAAAATGTAAATTGTCTATAATTTTAAATGGTAGTATCATAGACTACATCACTTTTTCAGAACACTAACTCCAGATGCTGAAAAGCATTGTTATAAAAGTAGGTAGTGTAGTACTAAAAAATGTTTTAATTGCTCTTAGAAGCGAAAGTAAAGTAAATTCAATATAAAGCAGGTGTTCCCTCACTTTCTCCACCTCACCTCCAAGAAATTAAAACATAAGACTGACACATTCAAGATGTGACAATAGGAAGGTGAGGTGAGAGCCACTTTGATGACTTAAACCTGGCTCAGGCTGAAGAACTCAGGTGTCCATTTACCAAGAAAAGAAGCTCTTCCCCGTCAGGAGGGTCCAGTGATGACTAGCGGTCAGGATCTTCTATACCATTGGCTAAAAGCAAGAGACTGGCTTGCAGTTGTAAGGTTTTTTCCTACGGGTCCTCTGTGATTACCTTTTTGTGTGACGGTATACGGCTCAGTGATCATTGTGGAGACTGCAGAGGAATTGTACACACAGCTTTACATAAGTCATGGGAAGACAGGGAGAAAGAGTGCTTTCAAAAAATGATTGAGTAGGCTCCCCCAAAGTAATCTATTATTGTTCTATTGATAATTATATTTTGAATTACTGCCTGTTCTTACATGACTGAAGAGCAGTTTGGGCATGTGAACTTGAATTTATCACACATCATTCCATGTACTAACAGGCAAGTTCGCTCCAGATGCTCTCATTTAAATGAACAATGGGTACACTGCGGGACTATTGTTTGAATATTATGAATTAGATCTTTAGAAAAGCAATAGTTAGAAGTCCTGTTTTGACTTTGCCCAAATCAGATTTGAGAATTTTTACCAGAACTTTTAGGTGGGTCTGGAGCATTCATCAGTAATCTTGCTGATAAAATAAACAGCACTGAGGGCTTGCATTTTAAACTTGTGTAAAAATATAACAAATATTTCCTAAATTCTGCAGATGCACTAGCTATGTACTTACAAAGACTCTGCATGATAAAATAAACCTTCAATGAAAGATTTTCTTAAAATTGTCTCAGTGAGTATATGTATGGTATTAATAACCATATTATTTGCCGTAGCCAGATATATTGACAGAAACTTTCAGCAAAAACAGAATCAAAGTGAGTCTCATAATTTCATTGTATTTGGTTATTTCTGGACAGAGTCTCAACTCTAAGCACATGCATTTAATCAGTGTAATTTGGATAAATAAAAATTCTTGATACAGCGTATCCTGTGGAACATTTTATGGATTAGTTGAGGGGTTAGAAGGAAAGTTTCCCTTTGCCATACAATGCTCCTCCACATACTAATGGGTCCAAGGGGCTCATTACACTCATAAGAGAGTGGCTCCAGAGTCTGTGCTGTGAACAATTTATGTGTATTTGAGAAATGCAGCTAATAATTACATTCTCACAAAGCTCATATCCTTCTTACTAAAATTTCACCACTGAAGGAACTCTTGTGGTTTACACATCAAGACTACGGATTTTGTCTCCAGAACCTGTGGGAAGCAAAGAAAGAGAAGAATCTGTTCAGAGGTCTTAAGTATGCTTAGGATCGACAATTCTGCCATTCCTTATCAGATCTATGATCTTTGGGAAATAAATTAACCTCTGACTCACAAAGTGCCCCCCTCTAAAATGTTAATAACTATATCATTTTGCTATGGTCTGAATGTTTGCGTTCCCCTCTCCTTCAAATTCATGCGTTGAAATCCTAATGTCTGTCATGAAAATGTCAGGAAGTGGGACCTTTGGGAGGTGCTTAGGTCATGAGGGTGGAGCCCTCACAAATGGGATCAGTGTGCTTATCACAGAGACCCTACAGAGATCCCTAGCCCCTTCCACCATGTGAGGACAGAGCGACAATGTGCTGGACATGAACCAGGAAGAGAGCTCTTAACAGAACTCTCAACACAACCACCATGCTGGTGCTTTGATCTTGGACTTCCCAGCCTCCAGGATAGTGAGGAATAAATTTCTGTTGTTTATAAGCTACCCAATCTGGGTTATTTTGTTATAGCAGCCTGAATGGACTAAGACACATTCCTTCATTTATTTAACAAATATTTACTGAGCACCTACTAGGTGATGGGACTGTTTTAAATCCTGGAAATAGAACAGTCAATAGAACAGGCGAAACTCCCTGCCCTCTTAGAGCTCACATTCTTGCTTGATTGGAAGAATTAAATGAAACAATGTACTTAAAAAGTTTTGAAGAGTGTCTAGGGCATAGTAAGTGGCCCAGTAAAAGATAATCATTATTAGTAACATCATTGGCAGGCTATTGTTAAAATTTAAAGCAGGAATGAGAAAGATGAATCTCTTTAAAGGAGCTACCTTCATTAAACCTGTTCCAATAGTTAGTGCATTATAATTTACCAAAATAACAAAAATTATCTTGAAAACCATGGTGTATAACTACCAGATGTCAAGACATTAAAAAATTATGATAACACCAAATATTAGACAAGATGTAGTAAGGTGAGAACTCTCATACGCTGTGTCTGGAAAAGTAAATTATTATAATCTCTTTGAAGAACAAAACAGCAACATGTGGTACCTGGATTATTTTGCCACAAATATCCTTCTATATATATTTGAGAAACTTACTTCACACATTAATAGGACAGATTTTAAAAAGCAATGAGTAAATTAGCAAGTTTTAGAGCAAGAAGAACAGTAGGATGCTGAAAATGCCACATATAACAAATACATGAGTGACTAACGCTGGAGAAGGAGAAGCTGGGTGGAATAAAAAAAGTAAATATGGGATTTACTCTCCCATTTGCTCCATTTTGTTTGTAAAGCTTGATTTTTTAAAAATAATGTCGGAACAAAATCTGCTGAAAAAATAGCACCCATTATCACTGAGGTAGATAATTTTCTATATTTTATTAATTTACGATTTCTTAAACTTTTGTAATAAAAGAGTTCTAGTGAACAGGAGAAGTAAACGTTAAGGTGCAAAGACAGGCAGTGTGGTTGGTTGTGTGCTTGGAGTGATGGAGAGATCTTCCCAGACGTCCCATCTCAGCTGCTGAAACTCACCAAATAATGGTGATCACCCGGAATTCTTGATCATGAATCTTGGTAATACAGTTTAAGAAAATGCTGTGTGAAGGTGAAAAATCCCTAAACCTTTATCACCCAGGGTCAGACTCTGAGGGAATAATATTTTGTGAAATTTTATGCCAGTTTTTACCCTTGTTTTGTGGGTGAGGGCGAGGAAAAGGATGACTGGATTTTTAAAAAATATTTTTATTGTGAAATATTTCAAGCATTCATAAAAGACTAGAGTGTATAGAATAATGAATAATGTAATCTTCCCATGAAGCTTTACCAAACATTAACTTTTGTCATGCTTGTTATTACATGTATAATTGAAGTCCCCTGTGTAACGTCTCCTAGGATTTTTACAATTTACCCTTTACTAGGAATTTTGATGAAAGCCCTTGCCTCCTGATAAGCAAATCTGCATGACATTTTCCTTCTATTGGCTTAGGAGGTCCAGGCATCCAAATCGTCAGAACCGGCCTCAGGCAATAGAATCTCTCACTTTGGGTACATGAAAACACAAAGCTAAAGCTGAAAGCTTCCCCACAGGGGCATGATAGCAAGATTTAAGTAATATTCTGTTCTACCACCTTTATAGCACTCCTGAGAGTAAGTAATGGAGGAATGGATGTTCTTGAAGCAAGCGCCCAGTGAACACTTTGATATTGACAAGTTAATTATTTATTGTATCAGTCAATACATACGTATTGAACAATTTCTATTCACCCTAGAGATACAATGGTGAATAAAACACATTGGACTTATTCACAAGGAATCTATAGTCTAATGGAGGAAACAAGCCCTCAGATGTCAATTACAGTGTGGTAAAATAGTTTATGTTGGGAAAGGCATGAAGGCTATCTTTCTATCAGCAAAGGAATAGTGTGACAGCCAACCTTTGAAATCTCATCATTTTCTATTGTTCCTTGAATTTGTGATCACCTTTTCATATATTGGCATTTGGTAACTCATTATACGAATTTGCAGGATTTAACTTAAAGAAGATACTCAGCATAATCCATGTTCACTATAATACTATTTCATTCATCTTTATGATTATCATAGATGTACAGTAATCAATTTTCAACCTGGCTCTCCATAACAGTTTTTTTTTGTTGTTTTTTGTTTTTGTTTTCTTTGGTTGGGAAGATTGTTGCTGAGCTAGCTTGAGGAAGATTGTTGCTGGGCTAACACCTGTGTCAATCTTCCTCTACTTTGTATGTGGGACGTTGCCACATCATGGCTTGATGAGCGGTACTTGGGATGCAAACCCACAAACCCCAGGCCACTGAAGCAGATCACGCAAACCTAACTATTACACCACTCAGCCAGCCCCTCTATAACAGTTTTTAAAATGTATAATTAGTGGGAATTTACAAATAAGTTAGCAGTTTACATCCATTTATATATAATTTTGTACGTACTGATTTTCTTTCTATAGCATAGATTTGCTTGTTAGGATCAGTTGCTTTGAGATTTCAGGTTTTCACCCTATAAGTGCACCACCTGTTAAGTGATAATTTTAGAATATCACTATTAAAAATCTAAGCCAAAAAAACCCAATTGATATACTTGAAACTACCAAAAATCTAACACTTAACTGTAATATAGTGATTTAAAAATATTCAGTGCCATCCAGACCAACTGCCATATAACTTCCCATAACCTTTTCAGTTTAGTTAATTTCAAGAACTTTCAGACGTAGATGAAATCTCGTTTTTTGGATACAGGTTGTGGAAAAATGGTCAAAGAAGGAATGGAAAACGTGCTTTTTTTGTGTGCGTAA
Organism: Equus przewalskii; assembly: GCF_037783145.1. NCBI lineage: Eukaryota > Metazoa > Chordata > Mammalia > Perissodactyla > Equidae > Equus > Equus przewalskii. The sequence continues at coordinate 55,301,119 of NC_091831.1, read as the reverse complement.
CTAATTCAATGTATTATAGCAACATTTAAATTCCCATGGTGTCATTTAATGCTTTCTTGCAAATCTGCATCCACCATCTTGATGGTGATTTATGTACTTTATGTGTCCATAATAAATTGCATATAAATCCTCCTCTTCACCTAACCACATGGGAAATTTCATGCAGGCAGAGATATTTAGCCTTGCGACTCTTTCTTTGTGAACTGGTTTATGAAATCTAGTTATTTAAAATTCTGTAAGTTGTTTATCACCATTGCATTTTTAAGGTAACACCATATTCAAAAGTATGAAAACCCGCTACGGAATAATGGAAACTTATTCTAAAATTATAGATCAGTTATGGTATTATTAGTTTTTGTCTGTTATATTTAGCAAAAAAAAAATATGTAGTGGCTGTATTAATTAAAAGTGCCTTATTAAAGCACGATATATATATTTATACTGTCTCCATTTAAAAAAATGAATTTATAATTTGTCTGCATTAATATTTATACGGTTCTGATTGCTGTTTCATGGTGTGTGTCTGTGCGTGTTTTTACTTTGGTGCATGACTTTCTTGACTTCTGTTTTTCTTAAGAAATGTCACTATTAATATGTGTAGAACCACTTATCCCAAGAACCCTCAGAATTCCATAGATATTTCCTCATTTATTGCTCCACCTAAGAAGAATTTGGCTAATATAATCCTGTTTAATATATAGAAACCTGTCACACAGAATTCCTGAATTGCTCAAATTCTCTAAGACAATAGATCATAAAGATGTTACTTTTAGGTACCCTCTAATCAGTTCAGTTTATTATCCTCTTCTAAAAACTGTTTTTCCTCTCAAATTAGTTTCTGCCTGTTTGTTTAATGTCAAAATATGGAGACCATGCATAGTTTTTCCATCTGGAAATCTCTTGAATCAGGGAGAAAGATATACCTAACTCTTGAGCCTAACTTTGGATTTGTTACTCATTCAGCTTTTGAGTCAAATAATTAACAAAAGCTTAAGTCCCTCCCTCTATAAATCTTTGGTTGCCCATGCAGACGTAGCTGGGGAATTTTGTATGATGGATAAAGCAAAGTAAATACCCCTTTGAGCTAGACTAAGTATCATTTGGTGGGAAGATAAGACTTTTTCCTCTCTCACCAGAAGTTAGTGAGACTCTGGAGGAGAATTTAAATATGAAAAATAAATAAATAAAACCACTCTCAACATCAGATTAGTGAAAAATGAAGTCAAAGAAAGAGAAGCAACCAAACACCATGGCTATGTGCATACTGTCCGGTTTAACATCATCGCAGTGTCTTATACCATGTTTGGATACTGTGGTACTTAATAAACATTTGTCTAATTAAATCTGTTTTACTTAATAAACTCTCATTTGATTTCTACAGGAGTAACCTCCAAGTGATCCAGGGCAGAGTTTGCTCTGTTTACATTTCAGAGCCTCCCAACACAGGCTTTAGGGCAAAGCCCGAGTGTATAAGTAGCATAACTATTCTAGGCAACTGCAGAAATTAAGCAGAGCTATGCGAAGTGATTTTCTTCTTGGTATAGTGCTGTTTCCAATCAAGCCTTCTCCTCGCTGTATAATTGCCCAGAATGATCACTCTGCACCTTTTCCTAATGTAAAAGATGAAGCTCGTTTCCTATGGTGCTAAAGGCTTATGTGCCAAGATCTTTATTTCCTAATGTAAAATCTGATGTGTTTTAATTTTGATTTGATAATTCACTGAAGTTAAATTTTTTCTGCTTAATCAGGCACTAACAAGTGATGTGAAATGTGAGATTTATCTGTCTTCCAAACATTTTATGACATGAACCTAAATGATTTCCACGATAGTAGAGGATAAAATTTTAATGTGCCTTTGGAAAAATATCTGTGAACAAAAGGAGAATCTTGTACTTTTGCCGCATTTGTAACGTCACCTGGCTGAGCACAACTGAACTGTCATAATTTTAAGTAGTAAATAAAAATTCAGTTTATCTGCCAGTGACATATAAAGAAGTTATAAGAAATCACACATTTATTATGATTCCCTTGAAAGTTCAGCATTTTTCCCCTCTGAAAATATAAAAGGGTATTTTGTGTAAGTTCCTTATGATTCTCTTGTGATTTTTAAATAAAATCAACTAAAGTAGAGAAGATTTTGTTGTTGTTGTCAGAAATATTATTTACTTAGTAAAGAGGACTAAGAAAGTGTTGGGCAGCTAAAAATAGGTAGCACTCACTGGTAATAAAATATCATGAATCTACTTTTTATCTTACTCAGATAATGATACTTTATTACAGGAAAGAATTTAAAATACTATTGTATCATATAAATTTGGGAACTGACCCTCAGAACAAAGAGCTATAGGCATAGTTTTTTGATATGTAGATTTCCTACAAGGATGATCTGATCACTATTGGACTTTTATTATCCGTATCTTCTTCTGGGTTATAATTGGTAAAATTCTCTCTCCCTATTCTATTTATTTAAAAAAATTTCAGAAGTGCAAATGATATGTTGAAAGATGGTAAAGAATTGTTTAATTTGTCTTGTCATTGGTCTGCATTGTATTTTACACAGAAAACTGAAGAAAATATGATTTGTTATTCTTAATTTGATACCAGCAACCAAATGACCTTTATTGTCTTAAATACGTAATTTGCCATGTCAATCAGACTAAGGCTTGATTATTAACAGAAGAGTTAGCCCCACACAGTACTTGCTCCAATCATGCTATTTTCTGCCCTTTCCCCATATTAATCGCCATCTGCTGAAATTCCATCCCTAGAAAACCACTTTATCCTTCAAACTTTTTTTTCTCTTAAACTTTTTTTCTCCTTTAAACCTTTCTATGCTCCCTCATAATTTTGAATTCGTACTATAACTTTGATCACTTTCTGCCTTATAGTACAACTACTTTTATATATTTTTGCTCTCTCCAATTTTGGAAGTCCCAGAGGACAGAAATGCTATTGCGTTAGGTGAATTGTGTCCCCTAAAATTCGTATATTGAAGTCCTAACCCCAAGCACTTCAAAATGTGACTGCATATGGAGAAATGGTCTTTGAAGAGATCAATAAGTTAAAATGAGGTTATTGGGATAAGCTCAAATCCAATATGACCGGTGTCCTTATAAGAGGAAATTATGACATAGACAAGTGCAAAGGGAGAAGATCATGTGAAGACACAGGGAGAAGATAATTATCTGCAAGTCAAGAAAGGAGGCTTCAGAAGACGCAAACCCTGCTGACACCTTGATCTTGGACTTGCAGCCTCCAGAACTGTGAGAAAATAAATTTCTGTTGTTTAAGCCCCTGAGTCTAGGGCACTGTGTCATGGCAGTCCTAGCGGACTAACACAGCTATGTTTCTGGACCATTTTAGCACAGTACCTTGTAGCCAATAGTATCTCAACAAAGGTCATTACAGTGATTGCCTACATACTCTATTCTCCATAAACTAAAATCAGGTTTTGTTTCAGTGAAGGAGAGGAACACTAAGACAGTTCTGTCTTTGAGCCTTAACACTGAAGGAATAAGTGGCAACCATACTTCAGTGATCCAGCCTTCCTTTCCAACATTGTTTCTTTATTGTCCCTCGACAGTTGTGGACCTCTGAAATTCCGTAAGAATCTTCTGATTTGTCCAATGGCTTACTTTGTTTAATTCTAGTATGGATTATATGATAATATTTGTATTTTTGAATGTTAATTACAGAAATAAAATAGTGATTATAACATTTAATCAAACTCTAAATCACCTCATTGTCATAATTTATGTAGATATTCCTTTTTAAAATACAACTTTATTAGTTTATTTTTGTTTTATTTTGAACACTAGATAGTTAAATAATTTCCTTATGTCCTCTACTAATCCATCAAATTATTCCATGGAATTAGGAAAAAACAAGGTTCATGTTTTGGTATTAGTAGTTTGTTTTATCCTTAAGCCATAGTCCCTTTAAACTAATGTCTCATTGATCACAGAAAGTTCAGCTGTATATTATGGCTTTTTAAAATACATTCTAACATCAACTTTCCTCATAGTCATTAACCTTATTCTTAATAAAATTTGATTTCTTTTCTATTCTCATGAGAAGCGATCCTTGAACGTGATGTTAAGGTGGTGGGGTAGATAAAGAACTCTGAGAGTTTATGGGCTGGTCCAGGAATAATTTTATTTTCTTGAGTTATAGTGGTGTATGCATATTCTAGCTACTGTGGTCAATATGTTAATATACCAAAAAATGGTCAGTTTAACTGGAAGCTAATGGGGTACAGCAAGGCAAATATTTGCTACAGGTTAGTAGATTGGTGAGGCAGCAGGGAATGTGGGTGCCGTTTACACCTTCTCCTCTGCTTTTGCCATTCAACACACAACCCAGGGACAGCTACAGTCCCTCATCCTGCAAAGGAAATCACTGTTTATCATGTGCTCTCTCTCAACTTATCAGTTTTGAGGATTTGGGCAAATTGCTTAATAGCCTTTCTTTTCGTATTCTGTAAGGTAAGAGTAATAATTCCCACTTAACAGGATAATCTTTGAAACTGCATACACAATGGTTGTGAAAGTGCATAGCAGAGTGACTGTGGCATGGACTCCTCTCAACAATATTGGTTGATTCTAAATCAAAATTACTTAAAAAGAATGTCTTGAGCCTTCCTTTCTTCTCTACATAGGAGTTACCAGATTTCCAGTTTCTTAACTTTCCAATTTCCTAACAATCTCTGTGTCTGATAGGATAATTTCTTTTCTTCCATCTCTTAGTCCATTGCCTCCACCTGGCTTAAGAAAAAGTTTGGGGAGATATTACTCTAGAAGCCTGTTACCCAGTGTCACACTTCTTAGTTGATTTAAGTGTAAACCATAAAAATACGTTTGTGACTATTTTTAGTACAAATAGAAGAATGATGAGCCATAAATTTTATCAGGAGCTTTGAGATGTTGGAATTTCAGTGTATTTCCCATGGTCTCTGGAAGCGTATGGACTGGCCATTGTGGAATACTCTGGGTCACCACCTGTGGCATCTGCTTTACGTTGCTCTGTTGTCCAGTGGTTAACTGGAATTAATTTTCCTTGCTGTCATTTTTTAAACACTGGTTTTATTTAATATTTAGAGATGCTTTTGGGCAATGAATTGTCTCCAGCTCTCTGTGGAAGAACTTCTTGCACTAATAACAGTGTAGTAAGTAGCCAAACCACGCCCCCCCACCACCAAAAAGGGGTAAAAGTGCCACGTGGATTTGAAAGTTCACAAGCTCTCAGACTTCCAAAGTAATTAAATGATGAGGGAGATGCAAACTACCACTTTCGTAACTTTTTGAGCATATTAGTTGGGGAGAGCAGGTGGATAAAGTTCTAGGGGTATTTTTACAGCTCTTGCGGTTTTGGAAGGCTATTAAAGCCTCGTCATTACGTTGCCTTTGTTGCAAACCATCCATCTCTTTGGTCTGTCTTTCATTGTGGTTTTGCGAAAGAAATGAAACTGACATTATAAAGCTATTTTAAATAGTGCAGCACACGGAATTATTATTAATGGAAGGAGAAAACATGGTTTGGTTAAAACATTAGTTTCTTGTTTTCTAATTATGTCACCACTGATCTTTTAATTATTCCAGATGCATATTTTGCCACCTTACCTCGTTCCTGGCTTCTTATTCTTTGTAAATTAGATCTAGCAATTAGTAATATTCTCACTATATTTCCCCAAAGACAATTTGTGCTTTTCAGTACAATTTGGTATGTTCACAGTAGTTTTCAATTCCTTTTACAACACAAGTCATAAAACCCCCTTTCATGTCAAAGAAGAACAAGGAAGGGATAAGCCCAACTGCTTAGGCCAGATGGTAAGAAATCAGATGACAGGGAAAAAAATCGCAAAGCCATTCAACTCCTACTTTGCTTCTGCCTTTTCTATCAACACGAATGATCTTTAAACTAGATGGGGTATGACAAACATGGTTAAGGGGATCGAAGCCCAATTGGTGGTCTAATAAAAGTACCTGGCTGCTTTAAATTGCTTCAAGCCTCGAGGCAAGACAAAGCACATCCCAGAATTCTGCAGGAACTGGCAGATGTTGATGTAGAACTGCTCTCAGTAATTTTTGCATAACTACAGGGAATAACAATAGTGCTAGAGAATGCAGAAGGGAAAATGCTCTTCCAGCTTTCGAAAACAAGGAAAACATAGTGGTTACTATCACCAATTGTTGAACTTCAGCAAACTTCCAAAATTGAAGTTTAAACAACTTATAAATATATACAATGAAGAAAATGATAAATTCCCTAAGAACCAAGCTTCTTACATTAAGGCTGCATTCTTCTGTGAGGGTTGCTAGATTAAGAGATGAAGGGAGTTATGCAGAAATGCAGGGTGTACAGGGATTTACAAGATATTTAATATAGTCATGATTTTCTTGTGGGAAACATTGAGAAAGGTAGAAAATGGGGGTTGGAAGTTTCATAGCCAGTGCTAATAACAGATCAATTTCTTTTTTGGGGAGTGGAAGCTGATAAATGTGAATTGACTGGTTAACCATTAAAGACTAAATATGTTGTAGTGAGGACAATATGACCAGACAGAGATAAGAGTGATTCCTGGTGAATTGATTAGGGAACAGTTCAAAATAAAGAAAAAAAGGTAGAATTTGAAGTGGGCATTGATGGTTGTAAGCTACTCAAAAGACCAAAATGGGAAAGAAGAAAAAGGGCGTTAGAAATAAGGAGAATGACATTGTGGTCACTCATGGCACTTATTACGCACTGCCTTGCAATTATTTTTGTCCATCTGCTATTTCATGGGTAACAAAATTAGGAATCTCTTTCCTTTGGGATCAAACCATACTTGGAATCTTTTCATTGAAATGTTTCATATGCCTTTTATTTTCTATAGTTTCTATACCACACATTATTTAGCTATTATCCATGCTCTTTTCAGCCCTTTGCCTGAAGGTAGGGATGTTCGATTGTCTGCCAGTCCCAGAACTGCTCCTATGGCGCTGGGGATGGAAGATAGAGGCACATCCGCAGGCCTCTGTAGCTCCTGCAGGCTATCAGTCTAAAAAAAGGGAGAACTTTTTCTAACCCTTTTAATTACTCTAAAGAAAATTAGGCTACCATTTGAAATTCTATTATAACTCCTTTTGCCTCTTTGGGGATACAAAGAGAAAAGTTTTGCCCTAAAATTATTGAAGGATGTCTATTTGGAAGCAAAAAGAATTCCTAAATCCAATGGACTTTAAGTAGAAGATCAAAGATGATGCTTATTTCCTATGAGCAAATATGTAGCTTTCTTTCAGAGCAGATTAATTTTCAAAATTAAATGGTCATTATACTTAATTTCATGCATTGCCGACAATAAATATGTTAACGAGAAGTTAAAAGTCTTCTCTCACCCCATTTGGAGAAACTTTTGAAAAAATTTCATAACCTTTTACAGCTAGACTATGTAGTTCTGGAGAACAAGAAGTGCAACCCTCTACTTCTTATATCGCCCACACAACCCTATGGCTCGTCTTTGCATGCAGTAGTTCCTTATCAAATATGCGTAGAATGAAACACAAAGCTATTATAGGACAAGACTATGGTATGTAATTTAATATTCTGACAAAAATAGGAATTAAATTGGCAATAGTGGTGTACAATTTTTTGCAAGGGGAAGAGGTTGAGAACAATAGAGCTACTATACAAAAGAGTTGAAAGTGGAGTAGCCGTGGTTGAGGTTTCTAGGGGTCCAAGGTCCTGCAAGAGCTCCTTGATTCCTTCTCTTTTCTATTACCTATGGCCCTTTGCTTGAGGGCCTTGAGATCTTTGAGAAATTGCAAAATTTCAGCATCATAAGATTTGGGGAATTCTATCAGGCAGGACAAGCTAGTTTATGCAACAGTAACAAACAATGAAACATCTCAGTGACTTAAAACGAAAAGACTTATTTCTCACTACGTTGTATGTGTATTGTTCATTGCAAGTCAGCAAGAGGCATCTGCATGTGGTAGCCACTCAGAGATCTATACCGATGGGGGCTCTATCTTTGCAGAAGCTTCTTTAAATCCAAAGGGCCAAGACAAAGAGAACATGGGAACTACACACACGTTTCTACCAAGAAATGCTATTTGCTTACATTTCATTTCCCATGACCATGCTGCCTGAGTTCAAATGATTGGAAAAATTTAATCTATGTGAGAGAACTGACATTTGAAAATTGCCCTAATGATACCACAGATATATTCCAAAAATCTGTTTCCTCAATAATAATTCACTTATCTATAGTTCCTGAATTTATATAAATTCTTTATTAAGTTTATATTTTTAACCCATCTAAGATCATACAAGGATAAGCTTCTATATTGATTACTCTGTGTTTAATTATATAGATATAGAGATATACAGATACAGATAGATATATCGAACTGCGTTAAACTTCCTTTTATAAGATGAAAAACTATCTGCCTCATGTTGAAAGGATTCAAGAATACTGGATTGAGTGAACAAGTTCCTGTCTCCTCTTCATCATATCTATTATTAAAGATTGTCATCACATTACTCCCAAACTTGCATCTTATGAACTTGAGATAAATATTAAACAAATATGACACCCGTTCTGTATACAAAATGATATGAAAAAATACTGCATAACTCATATTCTAGCACAAGAAATAGGAGAAATTCATAAAATATCATAAAAATCTAAAATTAATAATTTAATCAGTAAAAGCTTCAGAGGATTTGACTGTCTTCAAAGTCAGGAAAGAGACCAACTGAGTGAGGCACAAAAAATAGACCAGAACTGGTCTATTACCACATAAACTTGGTAAACAACAAGATTATCCATTTTATAATTCCCACTTGATATAAGCCATCAAAATAAATGTGTTTTACTCTGTGCTGACAACTGAATGTTCTCCCCAAGTTTGTTTACTCAAGAAATGAAAACCAGCATTTCCTATGTCCACAGAATGTTGTGTGTATTCATCAATAAATAAGAGGCCTCTGGGCCAAGTTTTCCTTTCTTAGTTGGGCCCACGTGTGATAAAAGTGTATGTCTGACTTTCATATTCTCTTTCCCCAACATTCTGTAATTGCCAGTCATTAACAAAGAATTCAGTGGTTCAGAGGCTCTCGCTTCTTCCTAACATCCGGTAGTGTGTGTTCATGAACTGCAGAACAACAAAGTTCTCCATGATTTCCATAAGATAGGTGTACGCAAAGCATTATGATAGAGTTAAAGAGGGGGAAGGCTTCATAAAGGAAGCGTCATTTTAGCTTTCTGTGTTTGTATAAAGTTGGGAAGTATCAAGAGGAAGAAATAGCGTGAGTGATTATGTTTAACTCCTTACGTCTCTATTTTTCCTTCTCTTTATAATTTTTATAACTCCTCTGGTTGGCCATTCCTTGAACTTTTCTTATTCCAGTACATCTATTTTCATGAGTCACAACCCAAAATCACAAAGAATACTTGAGTATTTGGTTGTCCTTCAATCAATTCTTAATATATTTTTATCCAACAAATATTTTGAAAAAGTAACCAAAATCCTCTGATGAACTATTTATGGACAGGCGATCAGTTGACAATTGCCTTTACTGTGTCCCAATGATTATTTATAAAATTAGCTTAATAGCTTCTGAGCAAAACTTCATTAATCTGACCTCTATGATTTTTTTAAACTCTTGGATAGACACCAGGCAGTTCTGATGAGTGATCTACCTTGATTTGTCAATGCAATCTAGAACATCCTACAGATGTGGCACTCTTTGATCCAATATCTCTGTCCCATCTGTTCTAAAGATCAAATGAATTTTTCTTATATAAACCAAGATGAATGAAATCTCTCTTCTCTTCACCTTTAAACTTTGCCTCTCAATGACCCATACTCCTTTAGTCTCTGGCTACCCTCCTTCCTTTAACACACCCAGAGAAAGTACTTTTATAGATCTTACACTCCCATGTAAAGTGTTTTAGATATCTTTTAGGTTTTCTTAATTCTGTCTTTTCCCCCATCTCACTCTAGGGTTTTCTTTTTCTTTTTACCATTTTGGTATGGTCAGTTAAAAAAAATTCTAGAGACCCTATGATGGTTCATATGACCCTGTCCCATGTGCCAGTTAACTCATACAGTATTATTAGATATTTATTATTATTTTATTTTCCTGAGGAAGATTTGCCCTAAGCTAACATCTACACCAATCTTCCTCTATTTTCTATGTGGATCACTGCCACAGCATGGTTGTTGACAAGTGATGTAGGTCTGTGCCTGGGAACTGAACCTGGGCCGCCAAAACAGAGCATGCCAAACTTAACGACTAGACCACAGGGCTCTGGCCCCTTAGATAGTTATTTTTATTTTGCATTGTTGTGATGCTATAACTTAATTTCAAATACTTCCGCTTAAACATTGTGATATTTCAATATAAGTGATTTTAGCTACACTGTAGGGAAAATCATTTGTTCAATCAAGAATTCATACTGTCATTCTAATCAGGAAACACTCACTCCAGAGGAACTACTAAAAGCCATTCTGTTATCGTTATCTTTAATCAACATAAAAGGCTTTAACAATTAGCAAAATGAATGTTAGAAATGGATTTTCATTGGTGAAATTAGTGGCTTGTTAATTAGTATAATGGATTTGAGAAATGGACTCATTGATGAAGTAAATAGTGTTCAAAGTATGTGGATTAGCTCGAATATTGTGAAGATAGCCCTTGCTCATGCATGATGCCTGTAGCCTGGACCCTTATGGATGTCTACCCAGGCTTGATCCCTAAATGATCTTGTGTCTAAGCATATAAGGAGATTTCTGAGTTCTTGGTGCTTACGATAAAGGTAATGGAATCATTCCTTTGGAATATTATTATAGTTATTGCAAGTGATTCATCATTCAAGAAGTAATCCAATTACTTCAAGAGACAGATATCTGTGACTTCATCAACTTAAAGAAATTTTATAAATAACTGTGTCTGCTTGCTAATAAATATTTATTTAATAAGTATCTGGAGGAGTGGCAGAATTTGCAGGGAGATTTATTAAAACATAATCTTATTTGGAGCCATGGGAGGAGTCACTTAAATTGTACAAATTTTGACCATGACTATTGGTGGCGGTTGTTATCTACCTACAGACCCCAGTGGCTATGGTGATGGTCTTGGCTTATGCCATTTGCCTTGCTAATTTCGATATTTTTTTCTAGAGATTTTAATGAGGGATTTTAAGACAGTTACCAAGTTTCTTAAAGAGTATTTACCAATAATTGATTTTAGATATTTCTTAACAAAATCTATATTTTGCTTCAGTTTCTTGTTTTCTAAATTTAAATGTACCAGTGAAGGGTGATTTGTGTTTTTCAACTGAATGCAGGAGGTTGCAGTTAATCTTGTTGTCGTTACCATCATTCAGGTTCCATCCACGCAGTTTTTCAGCTTCTTGATGAGGGCTTTTCTTCAGTCAATTCCACATTTTCTGATCGCATATCTTTCTCTATTCCACATTCTGCACGTAATCATGTTCTTTCTCAGAAGTTGGGACTATCTTATGTCCAGGTATGTTTTGAGATTTTGAGATTTATCTCTTTTTTTCTTTCTTTTTTATCCTAAAAGATATGGATTTCAAATGTGTAAATTAAAAAGTTTGTCTTTTCTGAAACTCATGCTTTCACCTACCCTCTTTAGCTGCTTTCAACTTTTTTTTTTTGAGTAAGATTAGCCCTGAGCTAGGATCTGCTGCCCATCCTCCTCATTTTGCTGAGGAAGATTGGCCCTGAGCTAACATCTGTGACCCTCTTCCTCTGCTTTATATGTGGGATGCTGCCATGGCATGGCTTGATGTGCAGTGCGTGGGGCTGCCCCCGGGATCCGAACCTGCTTACCCCGGTCTGCTGGAGTGGAGCAGGCAAACTTAACTACTACGCCACCAGGACAGCCCCTCAACATTTTTTTTTTATTATTTGCTGTAAACTCAAATTACTTCCTGGAAGAAAATTTGGAGTAGGTGTATCTTTTTTTGAATATTTTGAAGAGAATTTATCAATGCAGTTTGCTATTAGAAGAGACAACATAAACTGAAAAGTTTTTTTTAATGGAATTTCAAGCTTTTCCTTTCCATGTTTAAAACTACAGTCTTTTGGACCTAACTTCTTTTTTAAGCTCCATGAACTCAAGTTCCATAACAACATGCCTTTTTAAAAATTTAGTTTCCAAAGGGGCCAAGTGTAAGGAATAGCTGGTATACTTGTAGCAACCACAGGGAAAATGGAATAATCTCAGTTCTTTTGAGAAGTGGTTCTCACTTTCCTTCCTTTTCTGTTGTTTAATGGAGTAAAATGAAAAAGAAGAGTTGTATTACATGACAATAAAGAATTTAGTTAATCTGTAATATTATAGTGGGATTTTCAAATCGACCTTATTTTATGAGTTTTGTTGTTATTGTTGTTAGCTCCATTCTTGGAAATCGAAAGCAATGTCCATTAACCCCATCAGGTTTTCCCATTAAAGATTTCTAAGAGTAGATGGGGGATGAAGAATGGTCGTTGGTGTTAGACTAATTCTGAGGGCAAACTAGTCTATTCCTGATCTACAATAAGTGTGAAAGGATTCCATGAATCTCAGGGTTTCTCCAGGATATAGACCAATGTCTCCAGGATCCTGTAAATTGCACCTCTGTTTACCTCTCAAAGCTGAATAGAGGTGTGGGAGAGAAGGGCAACAAATGAAGTACGTATTTTTGAGTTTGCAGTTTATTACTAAAAAGTTAATCCCAGTTAAATGGAAGATTGCCAGAGGAGGACTATTTTTCTTTTGCCCATGATTTTATGCAATGAAGACCTGTGTTTGGTGACCAAAGATATCTATATCAATTTCTATATCTATATCTATATCTATATCTATATCTAATCTACATATACAATTAAAGTAATAGCCAGGTTTCCTTGGGTGCATCATTTGTATTGGATGCATGCTAACTACTTTATCTAAATCATGATATTTAATTCTCCCAAGATTCCAAAAAAGCATTCTTATTTTCTGCAATCTTGAGTTAAGAAAACTTCGTCTCAAAAATAATAATTAATTTGCTCAAGGATATACAATAATAAATGGAGGAGAAGACTTTGCACTCAAGCTGTGTACATTCAGAATCTGACCTCTTAAGTGTCAGGCTACCCATCAACCCTCTTGAAAAAAATACAGCTAACCTCTGAGAGTTTCCCCAACTGTTGCAGAGGGTTACGCATGGTGCTGTCTCACATTTGTTCAGGAAAGGGTCCCCTCTTGCTCTAATCTCTCTTGTACTCCACACTTTGGATGCTGACCATCATGAAAGCACTGCTCCGTGGGGTTCAGTGGCCTAGGTTGAAGCGTCCCAATTCTGCCTATATTGGAATAACACCTTCCTCCTTAATTGCCACATAGCACCAGAGGAACCGGCACACAAGTTTTTTGTGTTTAAGTGTCTTCAACAATTCCAAATGAGCTGTGTTTTTATACCAACCCCAGCTAAACTCCTTTTGATCTCTTCTTCAGTTGACTGGAAAAAAAATCTAGGCCTGCACATGTTTCTTGGAGTTTTTAAGATTTCTGTGTCCATTTTCCTGTGAGCAAATGTTTCGACAAGAACACATATGTACATTTTCTTAAAAAAGAAATCAACAAGATACAAGTAAATGACTATTAATACAGACTTAGCAAAAAATGAATATTTTCCTAAGAAAACCAGTCCTATAATAACCCGGTTTAAAACATCAGTTCACAGCTCTCCTGCTTAAAATAGCATGACTAATGATAAACTGGAACTCCCCTGAGGTTTGGTTTCTTCTTCTATACAATGGCCAGAAAAATGGTGGAAGGATGATGTCATGGTTATATGAGGCATTTTATTTAAAGCGTCGGTATAATGCTCTACACTTAGTAAGCATTTAAGCAATGTTAGCTACTCGTGGTAGCACTCGAGGGCTCAGAGTAAAAGCAAAGACAGACACATTCAGTTTACGTGTCAAAAACAAAACAGTCAATTTTTGTCATAAGTCTGTGTTTCACTGTTTTCAGACGTGGAAATAACAATCTTGGGAGAACAATGAGTGCTCGTTTTCTATTTATACAACCTATAAGGTCAACTGTGTTGGTTTTCCAGCACAAAGGGACAGTCTGCCTTTGAGGTCAACTCAACCTCCCAGTCTTAGGTAATGAAAATTGTTGGCAGTTTTCTGTTTCAAAGTTCTTTCAAAATATTAACAAGAAATCTTACTTTCATCTAGAACACACATCCCTACCTTCTCCCAACCCCCTGCATACAAACACACACACACACACACACACACATACATTTGTGCCTAATCCTGGATGGGAGCTAATGCTCCTTTCCTTCTTTATTGTCTCCTTTCTTTCTATCGTGGGCATACCCAGACCTGTGTTAGTATGGTGTTGTGAAGATGAAATGAAAATGCATACATGGATCAACAGGTATGGCTCCTGGCATATAGCGATTATTCAGCGAACATTACTTGTTCTTATTTTTAGCTTTTCGTGTCTGAATCCAAGCAACAAGGGAGTAAGGTTCTTGCTGTGTTTGTTTCTGTATACCTAATATCTAAAATAGCACATGGTTTATAGGAGGTACTCAGTAAATATTTGTTGAATGAATGGATGAATAATTAATTTGTTTTTAAGTTTGTCAATAATGTCTGATTTTTGAGAACCTAAAGCAAATCGAAGTTATGGGAAACTTTTGCATTTTTTTTAATTCTAAAGAATTGTTTTATTATGCCTAAATGTTCTATCACTGCTACACATTTTTAGGACATTAAGCCAGATTTGTGGTGAAAATTGGCCTTACAGACACACATATACTCACATATATATATATATATATATATATATACATACAAATATATCCATATAAACTTTACAAATAACATTGGATTTTTTCTATCTTCTCTTCTAATTTTCGTGCTCTTCCTTCTTTATTCACTGGGCATGCTTTGAGAACAGTCAGTTTTTATCCATGAATTTGTTAAAAGTCAGCTTTTTCCATGAATTAGTATCAGATTAAAAGATTGTGGCGTACTTCTGAAATAATACCTAACTATGCTTAGGAAGTATTTTATTTTTACTGCCAACATACTGGAATTGCATAATGCCATTGGTGTGATTGTGAAATCTCTGAGCACAGAGTTACAAGTTTCAGTTTCACACTGACAGAGCTCCAGCGCTGACTGGTCAAAAGAAGAAACAAGTGGTCGAATGAATGAACAAATGAAAGAATAAAAATTACTGGGAAAAATACACACATGCAATAATACACAGTTGATTGGAGGAGCTAGGAACATCAACTTAGCAAATAAGTAATCCCATTTCTTTTCATAATTCCCAGAAAAAGAACAAACCATACAATTTAAATGAGTAAGTTGTAGTTAGGCACATGCTGTTTTATCTCACCACTTGCAGAATTCTACTTTGAAAATGACCAGAGCTGTGAGACATACACCTAGATGAGTTATTGAAATAGAGGAGAAATTGAATTTCTCTAGTTTATTCACTCAAACAAGCAGTAAATAGCTTTGGAAATGAAAACTGTCTCCAGACAGAGATCTAGTTTCCATTTGGGATTGTTTTCAAAATCAGCTCCAGTTTTAGCCTGTGGTTTCCAGATTGATATTAGATTTCAGTTTATCAGTTTTACTTAGTAATTTGCGTAATCTTGGTTTAGCTGAAAGTTTTGTTTTGTGTGTGTGTATATTGATATTTTAAAAAATTCTTATCTTGTGCTGAAGTTTTTATCTTGATGATCTCTTGATGAGAATGTGCAGAAAGAATGTTATATTGACATAAGTATTTTCCAGAGCACATGAAAGGAAAACTAGATAACGAATTCAGTTGAAATATTTTGAAAAGAAACAAATAGTATGCAAAAATGATGCAGAGTTAAAACATATCTAAATAACACCATAATAAGCATGTTTTTCCTTGACTTCATACCCTCATCTTAGCACAATACCTACTTAATTTGGTATGGGCTCAACATAGCTGTTGAATGTTACTTAATTCCAAAATATTTATCATAATTTACAGATTTGCTATGTTTCTAGAAGAAACTATGATTGTTTGTGATTAGGAAGTGCTGATAGAGACATCAAACAAAACCAAAAGAAATGGACTAATATACCACGTTCACTGGAATATTTATATTATAAAGAAGTAGAATTTCCCACAATTTGTGTTGATTTAAAGTATTTCTAATTAATATTCTAATACAATTTTCCTTTGAGTGTGGAAAATGATTAATTGATTCTAGAATCTTATACGATATCACAAAGTCAATAACAGCCAAGAAACTCTTGAAGAAGAACAAGAAATTGAACACACTTTCCCTACCAAACAGCAGGAGCTTTAGTATTTAGCAGTGAATACTGGAACAAGAATTGATATAGATATAGAATTAGAAAATGAAATAAAATAAGGAACCCAGATGTAGGCCCAAGTATATATGTACACCATAGATAATAGAGGTGGTTCTAAGGGAATGTTGGAAAAGGATAGAGTTTGTAATAAATGATTCTAGAAATATGAAAAATATAATTGTATATTTCAAAAACTGCATAGAAACCAATCCCACATGATTGAAAGATCTACATAAAGAAGATAGATAGATAAAATAAAGAAGGGAATAAAATAGGTGAGTATCTTTATGACCTTGGCATAGGAAAGAATTTCCTAAACCAGACACAGGAACTATTACCTATAAAGGGAAAAAAATGATAAATTCATTTACATTAAAATGGAGAAATTCTGTTTGTCAAAAGGTACAAGGAGAGTAAAATAACAGATCACAAAGTGGAAGTCGTTAATGCAGATAATCAGTAAAGTATTGGCTATCCAGAATTTATAAAGAATACCTACAGAGTAGTACCAAAAAAAAGAAGATAAGCCAAAAGTAAAATGATTTGCAAAAGGAAATCCACATCAGATAAACCTTTGAAAATGTGCTTAACCTCATTATCAAAGAACCTCAAATGAAAACTATAATAATACATCAATACACACTCACCAAATTGGCCAAAATAATTCAAACATTGCCTCTTATCGTTAAAGATGTGCAGTAACTGGAGTTCAGTAGCCCACCCCAGAGGGAGCTACGTCAGGCTTAATCCTTTTCCCTGTGTTTTCTCATCAAGGGTTCAAATTATCAATGGGTCCAGTCTCATCCATACAACTTTGTTATGTTTACATTGTAATATGACAACATTTATTTTCCTTTCTGTTCAAGAAAGAAGATATGCAAACAGGGGAGGTTAGTATGAAATAATCACTTTAGGGCAATGATAAAGGATTACAAACTGAAACAAGAATAGATCACTGTTTAGCCTTTAAAAGTTGCTGCTTACCTGGAAGGGTATTTCAGACATCAGTAAAATTGGTCACTGGAAGAAGTTCATGTTTGTCTTCTTAAAATATTTGAAAGCGTTCTTTAACACACAACTTATTTTTTAAAAATGAAACAAGTATAAATAGTTGAAACTGAACTATGAGATACGCAGCAGCTTAAAGTTAACTTAAGCACCCCCCAACCACACTCGCACAACTCTACACCAGGCACTGTAAGATTTGATGGTTCTCCTGATTACATAATGAAGAATCTCTTCTTAATAACAATGACTAGCACATGCAAACATTCCATAAATATTTGTTGAATAAATGAATATGAAATAATGAAATTTTTTTTTAAAGATTTTATTCTTTTCCTTTTTCTTCCCAAATCCCCGCTGTACACAGTGGTATATCTTAGTTGTGGGTCCTTCTAGTTGTGGCATGTGGGACGCTGCCTCAATGAGCCTGACGAGGCGTGCCAGGTCCGCGTCCAGGATCCGAACCGGCGAAACCCTGGGCCGCCGCAGCAGAGCACGAGAACTTCACCACTCGGCCATGGGGCCTGCCCCGCATACTACTTTTCTTAGTCCTGTGTAAATTTAGTTGTGGCTGTGTGTTTAAGTTCTTGCCAATGGAGTGCAATCTGAAGGATTGGTGCAACTTACAGGCTATGGCCTTAAGACTGAGGATGCGCTTCCTTTCTTCTTCCCACCAGCTGAAATCCAAGAGAACACAGCTCTGATTATAGAGACCATGCCAGTGCTTAGGGTTGGAGTTACAATGTAGAAGAATGAACCTAGGTCCTTTAATGGACAATGTAGAGCAGATTTGCCTGCTAATCTGGAGCACTCACCTTGGACTGTTACAAAAGGGAATAATAAATTTCTATCTTTTTGTCACTTAATTATTATTGGATTTATATTTTTTACAGAAGCCTAGCTTTAAAAAAATTATGTTATTGAGGTCATATTGATTTATAACATTGTGAAAATTTCAGGTGTACACTATTATATTTCAGCTTCATATAGACTGCATTGTTCATGACCAAGCTAGTTTCCATTCGTCACCATACCTATGTGCCCCTTTACCACTTTTGCCCTCCCCTGGCCCACTTCCTCTCTGGTAATCACCAATCTGTTTCCTAATCTATGGGTTAGTTTGTTTGTTTGTCTTCCTAATATGAGTGAAATCACGTGGCATTTGTCTTTCTTTGTCTGACTTATTTCACTTAGCATAATACCCTTAAGGTCCATCCATGTTCTTGCAAATGGCACGATTTTGTCTTTTTTAAGATTGGCTAGTACTCCATTGTATATTTATACCGCATCTCCTTTATCCATTCATCCATTCACGGGCGCTTGGGTTACTTCCAAGTCTTAGCTATTGTGAGTAATGCTACAGTGAACATAGGGGTGCATATATCAGACTCATACAACTTAACAACAAAAAAATGAACAACCTGATCAAAACATGGGCAGAGGATATGAACAGACATTTTTTTACAAAGAAGATATACGTATGGCCAATAGGCACATGAAAAGATGTTCGACATCACTAATTATTAGGGAAATGCAAATCAAAACCACAATAAGATATAACCTCACACCCTTCAGAATGGTTATTATTAAAAAGACAAGAAATGGCAAGTGTTGGAGAGGATATGGAAAAAAGGGAACCCTTATACACTGCTGGTAGGAATGCAAATTGATGGAGATTTCTCAAAAAATTAAAAATAGAAATGCCATATGATCCAGCTATTTCCACTTCCGGGTATTTATCCAAAGAATATGAAAACACTAATTCAAAAAGACATATGCACCTCTATGTTCGTCACAGCATTATTTACAGTGGGGTAGCTTTGAATTCAAGAACTACATCGTGGTTTAGCTTAACCCTTTCATTGTAAAGATCTGGAAAAAAGGACCTAGGGAGATTGTTTAAGGAAATGTTGACAGAAAGTGGTAGAACTAAAACTTGAAGTGAACATCTGTGCAATCCAGTACATTAAATATGAGCTAATGATAACTTTATGATGAAGTGACCATGGAGTAGAAAGCCAGGCCGTCACCAAATCATTACCTGATGGGAAGGATTCTACCTCATTCCTACCTGTAGGACCAGGGCAGGTCAGGTTACCATAAAGGAAAGGAGACTAAATCTTCAGGGTTTCTCACTGCATGGGCCTGTTCCAAGTCCTTGGAGGGAACGAAAACTTGAAAACACAAGATATTTTAATTCAAATTGTTTAATGCTCTGCTTAATCTATCCTTAATGTTCCAAGGTTTAAGAAGCATATAAATGGAGATCCTTGTATCATAGATCAGTAATATACATTATGTCTAACTATATTAAGTTATAAAACAAGCTATGTCTTCATAAAAAAGTGATTGAGAAATATGTGTGTAGCTCTGAATTTTCTATGACTGAAAGTCTGCAAAATACCAAAGATGACCAAATACAATTACATATAAAATTATTTATATCTTATTCTGCATGTCTGGGAGTTCTGTGGATAGGCTAGTGATGTCGGATGAGTAATAATATACGATGTAGATAATTTATAAATTATATATTCCATCAAATTTATTTTACATTAATCTTTGCAAAATCACTAATTACATTGTTTAAATCAAAGTTTTAATAGAATTTATGTTTTATTACTGAGTGCTCAAAAGGATTAAAATATGATTGTATTCCAAGTGCACAAAAATTGACAATATTTTCATCAATAATATAAATTAAATATAAAAATTGCTTTACATATGCTTAAAATTTATATCATTTAAAACATTCCAAACTTGTTTGTTTAATTAGAAGACAAATACAAATTGTGCATTTCAAATTTTTCAATCAAAATTATTTTAATGAACTGAACATGTTTAATATTCTTGAACATTTCATTAAATCTGACTAAATATTTTAAAATGTAAAACTATTTGCCATTTTAATGTTCAATGTTCATCTTATTATCAATGTAAAGAGAGGACATTATTGTTCAAACCTGCTACCTATAGAGCTACATTTATACAAGTTTAAGATTAATGTGCATTATTTAATATTGTGAAATCATTCTTTGCCTCCATGAGTAACTCATGGGCATACTGCACTACTCTGTGGATATCTCTGGAACCATAAATTAGAACACAAAATGAAGAAAGAAAATGGATGCTGGAGCACTGCTGGGAAATGATGCCTTATTATGCAAGACTATCGCATTATCACTATCTGAAAGAAAGCCTCATCAATTAGTTAATTTTTTTTTTGTTACCTAAGTGCTTTCTCAACTTAAATTCTTTCTGAACTGAGAAGGAGTGTCTGACTTACACAAGCCTCCATGGCATTAAGAATCACTGACCTTTTGTTTTCAGAATTTTAGGCAGGAGATGAGAAGTATTTCCCTGGGGCCTGATGGTGTTGTTCATGAGAGTAGATGTTTGAAGTTAGGAGTGGCACTATAACAGCTCGGGAGATCCTGAGTAAGAGTGCCCTATGATTTCTCTAATAAACTTTTATGTGAGTATATGTGATATGAGGAGCTTTCTCAAGTGTGAGGTTTAAGACAGGAGTACTTCCTGCCTGGGTCGTAGGGCCATACTGACTATGACTTCTCCATCACACATTTCCTTGGGTTTAATAGAGTTTGTGTGGCTATAGGCCATGTGCATATTGCAATACTATTTCTGTTCCTGCACTTTCTTGCCATGAGGCTGAGTGAATCGTCACAGAGGGTGGTAGGAACATTCCTGGAAGCCCTTCCTACATCATGCATTGAAATGACTATCAACCACATAAATACATCCCCCAAACCTAAACTGAATGTATCCCAACTCAGCTTCCCCTCAGCCAAGTCCCAAAACAATGATCTGTTCAACTCTTGCACCACAGATACATCAAAATTTTAAAAGCGCTAAAATATAATATATAAGATTCAGAAAATCAGCCCAAATATAAACAAGATTTACACATTTATTCAAAATGTTGATAAGACCCAGATACGCCATTTTAATTGCAATTTGGAAAGATATTTTGAGATATTCAATGAAACAAATGAAAACTTGTGAAACCCAGAATTGATGTATATAAAGTAATTATTTTTTGTCATCTTTACATTTATTTATTAAATAACTGGGTGAATATTCAGATGCCAATTCATGGAATATAAAATAGAATTCATAAAGATGAGTAATGAAATCAGTAAAAATTATTTTGATATCCACAAGCTAGTTGTAATAAAATTTTAGATAAAAATCAAAGCAGTAATTTATTTAGAGAAGAACTAAATATTAGTAGGAACAAGGAATAAATTTTTGGATTGTTTTATAACCCAATCAACGACAAGGAATGTGACCTATGAAGACATTAGAAGAATATTTCTTGCTAATTTGACACAAAACACCAACATCAATGAAATAGCATAGAGCAAAATATGCCACTCTAATGAGGTATTGATGTCAAACTAGTTAGAAAATCATTAATTCTAAGAGTACTGAAGATTAGTCATCGCAGAAAAACAACTTTAAATGCTCTGACATCTTACACCTCATTTATGAAGGAACTTGCTAGAGGTTTTATATATTACCAGTTACAAGATATGAAGCTGAAATATTTTTCTAAAGCATATAATATATTTATAAATAATAAAAGCAGACAATAAATGTTTTATTATTTAGTAAGTACTAATAAAGATAATAAACAACAAATGAAAATAAACTAATAAAAACAAGCTTTAACCACCCATGTTAGAGAAAAGACTCAGTTATATTTTAATTCTTTCAATAAAAAACCCTGAGGAATCATTGTTGAAAAAAGAGTCAAGAAGAACGCAGTCACAAAATGTGATAAATACAGATTACAGAAGTCTGTTTGCAAGTTGTGCTCTTTTTCTTGGTATCGTGATATTTGTGGCTGTCAGCTTTTAAAATTTATAATTTGTTGTTTTATTTTTCCTCATTCTAAATAAAAATTCATATTATATCTAATTTTCTCTTTATAATTTTATATTCTTCTTAAAGTCTCCACAAAATTATATCATCTCTAGCCTGGTACAACCTGGATCTGCCCCTCCTCTTCCATACCAGGAGTCTTCTGACTTCCGCTTAGTAAGAAATAACTAGAATGCCCTTTGGGTTGGAGGCCCAAGGGTTAGCAGTGCATCTCCCTGATCGCTGTATCCCCAGGCATAGTCTGGTGCCTGGTACACGGTGGATCCTGAGGAAACGTTACATTTGTCACCACATTGTGTTAATCTTATTACACTATACGAATCCGATGGAAGAAAGATTAGAAAGCAGCTTCTCTATTCCTACTGCTTAAATATGCCTTAATGTTAACATGTCCATGGCTCATTTCAGTGTCAATTTTCTCTTTTTCATTCTATTCAACAAATTAGGTAATAGAACACGTAAATATATACTCCTTGTTAGGATACATTATACTACCTGTATGTTAAAAAAGGAAAGTGAATGGGGGCTCTGCCGGTGGCATAGCAGTTGAGTTTCTGCGCTGTGCTTTGGTGGCCCAGGGTTTGCAGTTTCGGGCATGGACTTACACAACTGCTCATCAAGCCATGCTGTGGCAACACCCCATATACAAAATAGAGGAAGATTGGCACAGATGTTAGCTCAGGACTATCTTCCTCACCAAAAAAAAAAGAAAAAAGAAAAAGAAAAGTGTATGTTATGGATTGAATTGCGTTCCTCCAAAATTCATATGTTGAAGTCCAAAATCCAAATGTGACTCTATTTGAAGATAGGTCCTTTAATGAAGGAATTAAGGTTAAATGAGCTCATAAGAGCGAGCTCTACTCCAGGCACATTGGCATCCTTAAGAAAGGGACACCAGGGAGGCACATGTGAAGGCCAGGTGAAGACACGATGAGAAGGTAGCTGTCTGCAAACGTAGGAGAAAGACCTCAGCAGAAACTAAACCTGCCAACAGCTCGATCTGGAGCCCCCAAACTCCAGAACTGTGAGTAAATACATCTCTGTTGTTTAGGACATCCACAACAACATAAATTTAGGTATTTTGCTACCTAAAAATTTTGTATGAGAAATTTGTGGTATTTGGTTATGGCAGCCCTAGTAGATTAATACTGTATATTCTATAAATATGCGTTTTGTTGTTTTTGTTGTTTAAGAAAGAACGTGAGCCTCGTGTCTAGATTTGTAGGAAACATGCCTCTCCCATTATTGTTATTCAAGCAACTGTACAGCTGTGGTCACTTTGAGCTAAATCTAGAGCTTAGAGCCTCAGTTTCCTGGTCTGAAGTGTCCATGATCATTACAAGGACATAACGATCTCTATCTGAGATCCTTGTGGAGATTAGATACCTTGATATTTACCACAGACCCTGGCATTTAATAAGATCTGTGTGTTGGTTCCTTTTCGCTACTTCTGACTCACAGAAAATAATATTTCCACTCATCAAAAACAGTGCACATGTGTAACATTACCAAATATATCTCCTTTAATAGTAGGTTTCATCATTATAATTCCTCTTGTAGGGGGACAATGTTAACATGTTATTGGTTAAAATAGTCTAACACCATGATACACCATTTTATTTTGTAAATTTTTAAACTGTTTTGAACGGGAGAATAGGAGCTGGGGCGTAGGCCAAAAACTATAGGTTGAAGATTAGAAGAGGGTGGTGAAAGACGTTATTAGTACGAGATCAAAATCATAAAGCTTTGTTTTGGAGGGCTGGACAGCAGGACAAGGTTAAGACTGCTGATATTTCTATATCTGGAGGTCAGAACTGGGCAAAGAGTAGAAAAATACTCAAGATAAGATATGCAGATCAAGTTGAACATCATCCACTTCATTTACATGCTTTGTGGAGTTGCTAAGATTTTAAGTACAACAAGTTTAAGAGAAAAGAGCAAGAGAAAGAAGGCTGTAAATATTTCATATGTTATATCATGGCCGTGGACTGGTGTTTCACAGAGAAAGGATTCTTACAAGGACAAAGACGAAGATGACATGTAAGGGTGAGAATAATTCTTGGACTGAAGGTATGTGTGGTGCTCGAAAAAGTAAATGTCTGCTAATAGTTGCTCTAAACTATTGGGCAGTTCTTAACCTAAAGGCGGAATGAAATGTAGAATGTAGAACTGGTTGCATTTGTGTGCACTGCCGATGCTTACATTTCCCGAGAGATAATGATTGCTATTTATAGTGCCTTCGAATCCAAGATGTAAAATCAAAGTAGCTAAGGTACGCGGCAGCACTTTGTAAATGCTGGTTGCTATTTTTATATAGAACTGAAAGAAGCAAACATGTTGTCTCAACGTCTTCTTGCTGTACATCACTGGCTTCAGTTTCTGTAATAATTTAAACAGAACAATATGCAGCTTCTTATTTGGCTCAGGAACTGCACGAGGTCTCCCACAAAGGCTCTTCTGAAATTCTAAGGTTTATATTTAAGCAAGATCTCACATCTGATGTATTTTTCTATTATTTTACATCCGTTTTGAAATACTACATTTTCTTGAATGCGAAGGGGTTAGGAAGTACTGCTAAAAGTTTACTGGGAGTGAGAAACTGGTTTGACTATGAAAACTTCAGCTTTAGCAATGACTGCCTGCTCTGCCCACCTAGAAGCCAATAGCTTTTAGAAGCCAATAGTCTAAATTATGTGTGTTTCTTTCATTGAGGCTAAACAATTTTTCTCCATTAATTGAAGTAATTTAGAAAACAAGGATAAAGAAGTGTGTGACTGTTTTCCTAATATTTTCTGTAAGAAATTTCTGGGGTCTTTTTCTTAACAGGTGGACTTAGTAAATAATTGGCCAGTTATTTTTATAGCTAAAAATCATGTTCTGTGTATGTTTTCTTTTTTCAGGTATGCTTTTTTTGGTGAGGAAGCTTGGCCCTGAGCTAACATCTGTTGCCAACCTTCCTCTTTTTTTTCTTTCCTCCCCAAAGCCCCAGCACATAGTTATATATCCCAGATGTAAGTCCTTCTAGTTTTTCTATGTGGGATGCCGCCACAGCATGGCTTGATGAGCAGTGTCTAGGTCTGTGCACAGGATCTGAACCAGCAAACCTCAGACCATCAAAGCAGAGTGTGTGAACTTAACCACCTTGCCACCAGGCCAGCCCCATGTGTATTTTTTTTTAAAAATTTAACCGTTCGTAAACTTTTTCATCTCAGACATTTCCCCATCTCAGTAAAAGATAAATCTTTTCCAGTTGCTTCTGCCAAAGACAGTCGAGTTATCTTTGGCTCTTCTCTTTTTTTCCTTCTCCATGTCCAATTCATCAGCAAAACTTGCAAATATATCACATATATCTGGAATCCGTTCAGTTTTTGCCACCACTAATATCTTGCCGCATTATTGTATGATCTTGTAATACATCAAATAGAAATGGGAATGTTACTACCTATTTTCTCCCTTTCCCTTTCCCCTCCACCAGTCCATTCTCAGTACTGGATTCAGAGTTATTCTATTGAACTCCAAGTCAGATGATACCATTCGACTGCTCAAAATCTTAAACCAGCTTCCAAACTGCTCAGAACAAAAGTGAAAGGCCCTATCTGGTCTGTTTTCCACTGCTCCTTTGCCTCTCTGATTCACATTCTCCAGCCTGTTACCTCATCTTCTTCCACACTGGCCTCCTTGCTTTTCCTGGAACAGGCCAGCAATCTTCTGTCTCAGAACTTTTTCACATTTCCCTTATCCTCTCATGCTCTTCCTCTAGTGCTCTTCATGGCTCCCTCCTTCCTGTCCTTCAGGTCTCTACTTATATGACACCAACTCGGAGAAACCATTATTGGCTACCCTAATGTCAAGACCCATGCTCTACCCAATACTTCCCATCCTCCTTTTATGCTTTGTTTTGCTCATCCACACTTATCACCCTGTAGCATGCTGTGTTTATTTATTTCTTATTGGTTATTTCTCCCAATGTCCAGTGAAGGCAGGGAAGATTGTTGTTTTTTAAGTTTTTCCCTCTAATGCCTAAAATTTCATCTGGCACAGACTAAGTGTCAAAAAAAAAAAAAAGCTTTAGTAAGTGAAGAATTGAAGTAATTGTAAGAGAATCTCAATCTAGTTGCTTAATGAGGATGGATATTTTCAATTTACACTCAGTGTAAAAAAGTATAAAAGTAAAGATTGACAACTGGATATCCATATGCTACCTCATATCACATATACAAATCAATGACAGGTGAATTCTAAACTTAGAAAAATTAATCTTCAATAAGATAACATAAGAAACAATTTTCATGACCATGTGTTAGACATAGATCTGCTAAACAGAATACAAAAATAATAATCACAAAGAAAAGGAATAATAAATTAATTTCACTTAAATTAAAAACTGGCGTATCAGAGTGAAATTAAGAATGTTATTTCAATAAGAATTAAATGGCATTAACAGAGCAAAAGTAAATATTTACAATACATATGTATGACTAAAGATTTATTCCAAAATTACATAAAGAATTCTTACAAGTTAATTTTTTTTAAAAGGCAACAACAGGGGACTGGCCCAGTGGGCAGATTGTTAAAGTTCCGCCTGCTCTGCTTTGGCGGCCCCAGTTCGTGGGTTTGGATGCTGGGGGAAGACCTACTCCACTCATCAGCCATGCTGTGGAGGCATCCCACATACAAAAAATAGAGGAAGACTGGCAGAGATGTTAGCTCAGGGCAAATCTTCCTCACCAAAAACCAGGTAAATAAATAAAAAGTCAGACATAACCATTAAAATAAACGGACAAAAGACTTAGTCACTTCACAAAAGATTTCCAAATGGCCAATAACTACTTTAAAACATGCTCATCACTAGTTTTCACAGTGCAATTTGTCTATGAAACTACCAGAATGGCAATAAAGAAAAAAGAATCCTGACAATTCTAAGTGTTGTTGAGGACAAAGATTAATCAACAGAACTCTTCTCAACAGCTGGTTGTAGTGTAAATTGGTACAACCTCATTAAAATATTTTTGGCGTCATCTACTCAAGCTGAACATACCCATACACATGAACCACAAATTCCCCTCCTATGTGCATACTGTGGTCACTCTGCAGACACAGGATGGACCCTCACACACCAAAACTTTTCTTTGGATATCAAAACTAATGATGCCACACACACACAAAAGGAGGTAAAGAGATTTACTACCTACATAGTGAAGCTTCCTGGGCATAAAAGGGCTTATGTCCAATCAAGTCTAAAACTATCTTGAGTGAGTGGAGAGGATTAACCATCTTGGGATTTTCGTGGTAGTTAAGGGGTTGGGGTTGGAGCGTGGCTTCCTTTTCATGGACTGAGGTTTGCATGGTTTGAACTTACTGCTGACACCAAAGGAGGGAGCACCTAGGCTCTCTTATCAGCTTGCCAAGAAGTGGCAGGACTTGAATGCTGTCAGAAACATCGAAAATGGAGTGAGACTCTTGATTCTAGTATGTATCTCTCAAAATGCATACAGTGTAAATGTGCTTCACAAGGTAAGTAATAATTGCAATATTATTTGTTATAATACAAAACCTTAAATGCCCCAAGTATCTATTAACTGTAGAATGGATAAGTAAATCATGATTTATCAATGCCATGAAATACTATACAGGAATGAAAACAAATTACTGATTCTTGTGGTAAGATGGAATAGACTTATTATAAACAAGGTGTTGTGTGAAACAAGGTGAACACAGAAGAGGACATAGTTAGCTTACTTTCTTTTTTTTTTTTAAAGATTTTACTTTTCCTTTTTCTCCCCAAAGGCCCCTGGTACATAGCTGTGTATTTTGAGTTGTGGATCCTTCTAGTTGTGGCATGTAGGATGCCACCTCAGCATGGCTTGATGATTGGTGCCCTGTCCACGCCCAGGATCCGAACCAGCAAAACCGTGGGCCACTGAAGTGGAGCACGAAAACTCAACCACTTGGCCACAGGGCCGGCCCCAGCTTACTTTTATATAAGGTTCAAATACAGTCAATATTAGTTTGTATTAACTAGAGTTAGACTAGTGATTAGATTTTGGGAGGTGTGCTAATAACTGGAGGGACATGATGGGGATCTGGAAGGGCTAATGTATTATTTCCTGCTCTGGATGGTGGTTAAACAGATATATTCACTTAGTAAAAAAAATAATTAAATCTACATTTATGATTTGTTCACTTTGAATATATATGTTAATCTTGAATAAAATGCTCCCCCTTATAAAGAATAGATTGATAGATGTGCGTATCTATCTATCCATCATCATCTATCTATCTATGTCCGGGAGCATACAAAATTATTATGCAAATGAGAAAAAGATATAATTTGTGTGGTCTTTATGTAAAGAGGTCTTATATTTTAAAATACACATTTTGTGACATAGGGTGCTTCTAATACAAGGTGAAGTCAAGCCAAATATATCCAAGATAATGACCCACACAATTTATTCTTATTATTTTAAATTTTAAACTAAGAAAATTAATTTTATAAATAACTAAGATAGTGGGTAATCATAGAAATTGTGATGAAATCACATATATTTGGAATATTTTATTTTTTCTATAGCTGAGTATGTGTTATAACACCATATTTTATGTTTATTGTAACATTTGTCGGTCTCTGACTTTTTCAAGAAAAATGAAGAGTTAGCACAATGAGAGGCAAGTATCTGATCTCTTTTCTGCCACTGTCATATTATAAATTTTTATTTCTGTTAAGGTATGTAAATGAATAATAGTACAAAACATAGTAAATGAGATAGTGTTTAAGTTGGTTTGACTTTAAGCAGTTGAGGTGACATTAAATAAACTACTGCCACGCTGTATTTTTGTGTCTCGAAAGAATTACAGCAGATTCCTAAAATTGTTTATTAACCTAGTACAAGGCAGGAACTTGCATACTGAGAGAATTAGGCTATTTCGTATAAATATTTTTAAATCTCTTATAGTGTCTCTGGAAGACTAGACTTTTTGAGAGAGTATATCTGGACTATATTACACTATAATCAACCCTAAGTCTGTATCCCAACTGTAAAGAGGTTTAAAAATCTATTTTTAAAAGAAAATTTCAGCGGCCAGACTGGTGGCATAGTGGTTAAGTTCACACACTCTGCTTCGGTGGCCTGGGGTTTGTGGGTGTGGATCCTGGGCATGAATGTACACACCCCTCATCAAGCCATGCTGTGGCAGCAGCCCACGTACAAAAAAATAGAGAAAGATTGGCACAGATGTTAGCTCAGGGACAATCTTTCTCAAGCAAAAGGAGGAAGATTGGTGACAGATGTTAGTTCAGGGCTAATCTTCTTCACCAAAATAAAAGATAAAGAAAATTTTGTATATAATTATGATTTTTAAAATATATTCACATATACCAAGAAATGACATTAAAAAAAAAAAACCCTCTAAATAAAATGAGAAAATCAGCCACAGTCCCTATAAATGGTTTTAACCTTTGTTTTCTCATTCATGCATCTACTGGCTCAGTATACTGCTACTTCCCTGACTTCCCTGCCCCCTCACCATATGGCTGGTCATCTGTTACATGAGACCATGATACAGCACGTTGCAGAGTCTACAGGGAAGATGTCTTTGCTATAGAAAGTACTGTCCAAACGTAGGCTCGGTGACTCTTCCTGTGTAAGTCGCAATTTGCTCTCTTAAAAAAAAAAATGTGAATTTACCTTATTTTGTTCTCTTCAGGTAGTAAAAGCACCCTTCCTTCTGCCAAGGTATTTGGCCAAATTCAAGATTCCATGATGTCTATATAGGCTGGCATCTTATTCTGTCTTCAGCTTCCTCATGTGACTGCATGATTAGTTAAAAGCTCACCGAGGATGCTTTTGAAATACTAAACAATCTGCTCTTTTGCTCATAATGGACTAAATAGCAAATTCTTATTATACTTTTACATATGTCAGTGTGAAATTGAGCAAGAGACAAAAATCCAACCTCTAAAAGATTTGGAATATATTCAAAATGAGTGTACGAGCATTTCTAGCAACCAATGTATAGGCAAGGTTTTTTTTGTTTGTTTATTTGAGTCAAGTAGAAAGCCTCAAATATAATCAGTATAAGGACAGCATGGGAAAGAATTTTACTCATTTTCCAGGATTGAATATATACTCAAATAACAGCAATAACCAAAGTTAGAGATATCTTCTGACTGCGTCTTAGGTTGGAGCATTCTCAGAACACACATTGCTTAGTAGAAGAGAAGTTTATGTTTTGATGTCATTGTGCAAACGTACTTTACTAATTAAATTATTTAAGATATTTTAATATATTCACCCAAAACAGTTTTAAACACAACTGAGGAACATTCAGGAGTGAAATTAATGGATAACCAGCTTAGCAAAGGAGTTTGCAGCTTTAATTGTGGTAAAAGATGCCAAAATATCGTAATATGCTGAAGAATATCTTTTGAAAAATTAAATAAGTGACAGAGAAATTATAAAACAGAACTAAGATATGAAGACATGCCTATTGTAGCTATATTCTTTATAGAATCATTATAAAAAATACAAAGATAGATGAGGTTGGTCTGGTGGCATAGCAGTTATGTTTGCATGCTCCACTTCAGCAGCCCATGGTTCACTGGTTTGGATCCCAGGTGTGGACCTACACACTGCTCATCAAGCTATGCTGTGGTGGCATCCCACAGACAAGATAGAAAAGGATTGACACAGATGTTAACTCAGTGACAATCTTCCTTAAGCAAAAAGAGGAAGATTGGCAACAGCTGTTAGCTCAGGGCCAGTCTTCCTCACCACAAAAAAAAGAAAGAGGGGCTGGCTCCGTGGGCGAGTGGTTAAGTTTGCGCTCTGCGATCCTGGATCCTGGGTGCGGACATGGCACCACTCAGGCCACGCTGAGGTGGTGTCCCACATCCCACAACTAGAAGGACCTGCAACCTGCAACTAAGACATACAACTATGTACTGGGGGTTTGGGAAGATAAAGCAGAAAAAAAAAGAAGAAGAAGATTGGCAACAGTTGTTAGCTCAGGTGCCAACCTTTAAAAAAAAAAAAAAAGAAAGAGACTTAGTAATAGCAGAAATGTAGAAATGGAATACCCAGGTATTAGAAATAAGCTAAAATTTTTAATTGCTTTTATAATTACAAAACATCTATTTTCTCCATGAAAAATTGTAAAAAAACAAAGAAGCATAGACAGTAAACAATGGAAGACTTTTCGTATTTCTAGCCCTCTTCCCTTCTGCAGCGGTTACCATTATTAACTGTTTCATAAAAAAAACTTTTTTTTCTTTTCATCAGCTCTGTATCATTAAGGGTTAAGACGGAAGAATGAGAAATAATCCATTCTAAGGAGGTCAAAGTGAAGATGACGGCGAGCATCTCTCACTCCTTCCTTTCAGGGTTAGACCTCTTGAAATTGTCTTGCTCAGTCTTTAGTTCCTCAGATATTTTTCTCCACTTCACGCCATCTCTTCTTTTCAAGAAAACTTGTGGCATTCTAATTACCAAACGCTCAGCGCTTATTTCTTCTTTTAGTCCATCCCCCCTTTTCATTTACGCTGCTGACTAATTACTTTTCCTGACTCTTTTACTTCATTCTGCATGATTCTAGCCTCTTGGCTATCTTCCCACTTCGGTCTGCTTCTCAGTCTCCTTTGCTGGCTTATTCTATTCCTCTCCTTTCTTAACACTGGTGTTTTGCATCATTTCCTCCCTTTTCTCTATTAGACTACCCGTTCTCTTCAAGTAACATAATTAATGTCCCAGGTTTCCACTAAAATCCATGTTTATCACCATCTTTGGAATGCTCTGCTCAAATCTTCCAGCCTTAAATGATTCCAACTACCCACGTTTTCCATGTCTAGATGCAGGTGGCTGAGAGTTGCTAGAGAATATGGCAAAATAGGGCAGATTGAGATCACCAAAAATTAATGATTTTTACCTTCATTTGACATATGAGCCCTTAATATTATCTGCAGATCTTAGAAAATTTTTCTAATGTGATCTCCCACTTCTTGCTATTAGAATTTCAAAGCTTCTATACTCTCTTCGAGATTTCTACGAATGCATTCACCGTTCATGCATTGCAGACAACCTTGCCTCCTACTACATAGGCTAAAAACAACAACAACAACAAAGCCATATCCTCTAACAAACTTACACGCCCAGCACTTATAACATATTCCGGACTTCCAGTCCCAGTAGGAGAGTTGCTGTTTCTCCTATACAAGCCAACACCTCTAACTTATTCTGGACATGTTCCTCCTTGTCTTCTCAGGAATCTTCCTTCATTCATTGTATTTTTATTTTTCATGTGTGTTTTACTACTTAAAATGGAGTCTCCTCCACATATGTTCTACATGCACAAGTCTCACTCATTTAAACAAAAGTTCTAGCTATTGACTACTGACTCTCTTTCTCCCTTTGTTGGTAGTCAAACTTCTTAAGAGAAAGATAGTATCTTCATTTCCTCTCTTCCTGTTCAGTTTTTCAATTCAATCTGGCTTCTGCCTCCATGACTTCATATAAACAACTCTTCTTAAAGTAAAAAATGATTTAAATATTACTAGAGCCAATGTACATCTTTCAGTCTTCAACTTACGTGATTTCTTAGCATTCTGCAGTGGAGACCACTTCCATCCAGACACGATTGCTCCACTTGGCTTCCATAAACCCACACTCTCCTGGTTTTCTTTTCCTGTCTCTCTGGGCCTTCCTTTGCATGTCTCCTTTGCAGGGTCATTTTCTTCTTTTCAAGCCTTTAGATGTCCTCCAAGATGCAATGTTCTGCTCACTCCAAAACCTTTCCCTTATCCCTTACATTAATCAGGTAATCTCATTCACATTTCTTATTTTGATCACTATTTCAATGTTCATTGTTCAAAAGTCTATGTCTCTATAGCTCTCTTCTTTGTGTCTCAGATCTAAGCATTCAATTGCCTTGATGAAATTTCTACTTGGATATTTCAAAGGCACTTCCAAGTTAGCATGTCCAAATTCAACTCTTGGCTTTCATTCCAAATCACTTCAACACCCACAGCCTTCACTCTCTTCATTGCTACTCCGCTTTCGAATCCATTACCGGATTTGATTGATTCTGTCTCCTAAATATCTATCATGTTCCCTTCTCTTAATTTTCTACATCATCTGAGTTAAAGCTTCCATGATCCCTCATTTAGACCATAGTAATATGCCCCAAGTGGTGTACCTACATTCACTTTTGTTCATTTCTATTTCATTTCCCACAGTGCAGTGTTCTTCCAGAATGCAAATTTTAATTTCTCATATACAGACTTCAGTCTTGCTCCTCTTACACACCCTCTGCACCCACTGCTTAATGTCATTTAATAACTTACTATTGTTCTGGGGTAAAGAAAACAAATTTAACATTATTTACAAAGAATTTCACGATCTAATATTCTGCTACATTTCCATATTTTTCTTATAGCACTCTCACCTTTGTTCCCTAAATTCCAACCAAAATGGCATTTACTTCCTGAAAACTCTATGAATTCTCCTACCTAGGACCTTTGTTAATTCTGCACTCTTTGTCTCAAATATCCCCTCTCCCACTTCCTTCTAACTTCTGTTCATCTTTTAGGTCTCAGTTTTCCCAAGTCTCCGAGACTAATTGAAAATTCCTTGATGTGCTTGCAGAGTTTCCAGTAATTTACCTTCACTCTTAACAAATATGGATTTGCGTTATTATTTAATTTCTTTTTTCTCCTCTAATCGGTGAACTCCATGAGGTCAGAGACTGTTTCCCTTTTTGTTCACCATTGTGTTCCCTGTGTCTAGTACAGTACCTGTCACAAGTCAGGTATTTAATAAATATTTGTTGAAGAAGTGAATGGATGAGACCATCATTTGTGCATTGATCCAGGTTTTCATTGATCCTCCTTTAAAATTTCAAATTGAATCAAATCACAAACTTTTAATAAAAATCTATGTATGTAGCACTAATATCTACTTCAGGGGGTAGTCTACCCTTTAAAAGACTCTATCTTGTGTATACTGTTTCTGCACTGAATAATGCAACAATTTAGTCAGACAATCTGTTGGTCTGATCTCTCTCTACACTTACTTTGTGAAATATGTCCCAATTAATTCCTATCTCTTTTGGCTATTATGACACCAAAGGTCTTGAATATTCCAACATCTGTACTGATTAAATCAATCCTTAAGGAATTTAAGTTAAGTTACCTAGAAATACTTTTTCAGACTACCAAAAAAGGTAGTAATTTCTTGATTTGCATTTTAAAATTAGAATTGATATTCTCTCACTTACAGTATAATGGTTATGCCATTAGTAAAGACGTTTATTAATGGTCAGTAATAAATAAGTTTTATAAGTTCAAGAGTCAGCTACCTACTTTCACACTACAGAAGACACCCACTACTATTGGATGTTCTGGTTGGAGAAAAGAAAGAAAATATATGCACTAATAAATACTAATATCACTCTTGTTTTTCAACCACTGTGGAAGTATATAAGTTAACACTCAGATCACTAACCTAATACTCAGATAACTAGCCTCCAGGTTCAAGTAACTCAAATCTGATCTCATTCATTTTCAACAAGAACAAAAATTCCAAGGGATCCCAAGCTTAGGACAATCTAAGCTCTGATTCCGCTTCTCCACTGTTGTCTTTCCTAAACCCTTTCAAGTAGGTTGGCTTCATCTTTTAGCGATGAGCAAAAGGGCTATAGTAATTCTGAGTATCACAGCAAAAATTTCCAGAGGCAGAAAAAAGAGTTGCATCATTTTGAGTTCCATTCTAAGAGATTAGACATGGTCTTACGTCTCCTTATTGAGAACTGAAGCACATATTCACTCTTAACCCAGACACTGGCAAGGAAAAGGGACTGAAATTTTTATCTGAACATATTTTGTCACATTAAAGAAGTTCCAAAATCTAAACACTTACCTTATTCAAATATTTGACAATTTTATCACCAACTGCAAATCTCAGAAAATGTTATCTTCCCCTTGGGGACACACACA
Organism: Equus przewalskii; assembly: GCF_037783145.1. NCBI lineage: Eukaryota > Metazoa > Chordata > Mammalia > Perissodactyla > Equidae > Equus > Equus przewalskii. The sequence goes on along the minus strand of NC_091831.1, from coordinate 55,265,860 downwards.
GTGTTCCCCCAAGAGGGAGCTTTCATTGCATATCAGTCATTAGATTCGGTCATCAGTCACTATTGCTCTAAACTTTGAAATGAATTGTCGTGTGTTGAATATGTTCTGCATGTGGCTGATCTCTGTAGTGTATCTCTTGGGATGTTTTGTTAACTCCTGACAGGCAATTTATTTGCAGCAGAGATGTAGCTCTGAAATCTATTTTAATCATTTTGCAGTCTTTCCCACTTCTGAAATTCTGCTATCATTTGTCCTGTCTGTGCTCTATTTCATTCATTCTCAATACCAGTGATCATATGGAATCAAGTAAGAAAATCGGCATTACTCTATTGCAAGTCCATATTTGGAGTCAAGTTGAACAGGGAGACTATATTTAAAAGCAAGTGCTAGTTAAGACTTTTTTTCAATATGGCTGGGTACCTTCAGAAAAATTTTCCATTCCAATTAGCCTACAAAAGGCAAATTCTTCATTTATTGTTAATTCCAGTTTAATAATTTTATTTTCCTAAGTTTAAGAGAAAATTTTTCATTTTCTTCCTGTGGTGTATTTGCTCCCTGTGGAGGAAACAGCAACCATGTCATGTTAAAATATATGCTACATATAAGGTTCTCCTCCACGTGTGCAATCTGAATACCTGAAACTTTAGCTGTGGGGGTCACGCTTCTCTTTAAGACTCATCTAGTATGATCTGACTTCCCGTGACTCATCTCCCCTGAGCGCACAATGTCCAGTCTTTATGAGATACCCTCCACACATTTTACACAGATCCTTGGAAAAATACACATGCCCCACAAGCACGTCCAGTGTATGCTTGTCTTCTCTCACTCCGTACCCCAACTCCAGGGTCCTCTGCTCCTCAACTTTTCCCAGATTTTGTTTCACCATGCTATAACCTTTTCCTCTTTATCACTTCAACCATAAGTATAGCACACACTAGGCTCTAACGTTTAACACATTTTTTTTTTTCTGAAGGGCTGAGGATAACGTAAGGAATTTAAAACACACAAAGGAAAATGTTTTAAGCCAACAAACCAAAACAGTAGTCTAGACACTAAGGCTTTATTATAAGAAGTGAGATTTCTTGAGAGAAAAAAGGATTTGTGAGTTCCAAGGAGCCAGACTTTATACTATAAATAATAGAGCAGGAAAGAAGACAAAATTTGATGTCAGCCCAGCTTTCCCATCACTCAGGAAGAGGACGAAAGTTCAACCATCAGGTAGGTGAGAGATGGTATGGGAGACTTTACCTGGGATTATATGCTACCAAGCCCTTGAGAAGGACCTGTTTTCTTGTCTTTTTTGGGACCTCAGCCTGGGAAAGTCAACGGAAACACTGAAGAGAAAACGCAAGAATAACAGGAACTTGTGTCCTATAGTAAGTTGGTAAAAATCCTGTAGATCAAACATGGTGCCCCGGCTTTCGATTATCCGCTGTCAAAAATGTCTAAAGAATTGTTACTAGAGTGTGATCCACCGATCAGCAATTTATATGAACTGTTTGTTGTTTGTGGAACCAGCCCATTATTAGAGTGTGTGAGAATGTAAATCAACACACTGGTTTGTTTATGGAAAAAGCCTTAGAATGAAAAATGTCAGATAATGTAAACAGTGCACTAAGTGCCATATTTAATTTACATTCTGGTGCAAGCTTCTTATCTCTTTGTGGATTGGCACTTTGAATGGCACTTGTCTAGACACATGGAACTGAAGGCAGCATTAAACGAAATTATTTAAGAAAATACGATAGTGGAACATGCTTGTTGTATAGGTGTTAAACTGAACATAAAGTTATTATGATTAAAACTGTGTAGTACTGGCACAGGAATAAGCAAATAGATCTATGGAAAACAATAGAAAAACCATAATCAGATCCATATGAAATAAGAATTTACTCTAAGACAAGTGGCATTTTGGATCATATGGGAAAATACTTAATACATTTATTTTGACAATTGGCTGTCTATTTTGGCAGAAACAAATGTTGGGTCTATTATTCACCTCATAACAAAAAGGTAAATTCCGTATTACATTCGTCTGCTGGGCTGCCGTACAATATACCACAGACTGAGTGGCTTAAACAACAGAAACTTATTTTCTTACAGTTTTGGAGCCTAGAAGTCCTAGATCAAGATGCCGACAGGGTTTGTTTCTGGTGAGACCTCTCTTCCTGGCTTGTCGATGGCCACCTTCTTGCTCCGTCCTCAGGCCTTTCCTCCATGTGTGAGTGGAAAGAGAGCTTTGCTGTCTCTTCCTCTTCTTATAAGGATACCAGTCCTATCTGATTAGGACCCTGCCCTCTGACCTCATTTAACCTTAATTATCTCCTTAAAGGCACAATCCCCAAATACAGTCACATTAAGTCTTACGGCTTCAACATACGAATTTTGAGGGGACGCAATTCAGTCTATAACATATATGAAATCAAGAACCAAATATTTTGTTTTGATGAAATTATAGGGATAAAACTTTCAAAAAGTGAAGAAATTCTACCAGATAAAACCCAAATCTAGAACCAGTAACATAGTGCTCTCATCCAAGTTGTTGAGTATATCAATAATTCTTTCCTTTTTATAGATGAGTAGTATGCCATTGAATGGATGTATGGCAATTTGTTCACCCATCTGTTGAAGGACATTTGGACTGTTTCCAGTCTGTATGATTATGAATAGAACTGCTATAAATATTCATGTACAGATTTTTGTGTGAATATAATTTTTCACTCTTTAAGGTAAATACACAAGAGTGGGATTTCTGAGGCATAGAGTATCTGCCTTGCATGTCTCTGCATAGACCGTGTGGGAAAGGCTTAACTTCAGCAGATCTACATCTTGGCAGCATGCCCTGGGATCTTCCTGGAACATAAAAGCATGGGATGCTTGTGAAGATGAGCTACAAGACCATTTTCCACCCACCTCCCTATCTTCCCAGAAGGCTGTCATGAGACAGTTTCTTATCACCTCCTGGGGTTTGATGAGGCATGAGACTGTTTGCCTTGCTGTCCTTAGAGTACAGTTATAGACTATAAAACTGCTTACCTTCAAAATGAAATTGGATCCTCAGTAACAGGTTACCCCGCCACTCCTGGTATATCATTATGTTACCTGGGCCCTTTTGTTTCAGTGTCATCCTGTGGGACAAGGGAAATGGGGAGCTGGCACTTTTGCTCATCTTTCTTTCACTGTCTATAGAAGTACAAATTTTCTGGATCTAACAGCCAAATCAGTCATCAGATTGTCAGGGCCTTGGATTATTTCCATTTTTTAGCAATTATGAATAGAGCTGTCATATATATTCGTGTACAAATTTTTGTGTGAACACAAATCTTCATTTATCTAAAGTAAGTTCCCAGAAGTGATATTGCTGAGGGATACGTTAAGTGTAAACAAGAAACTTCCCATCAGCAACGTGTGAGAGTTCCAGTTGCTCTACATTCTCACCAGCTCTTGACATCGTCTGGAATTTTTAAATTGGGTTGTTAATTTTCTTATTATTGAGTTTTGAGAGTTCTTTATGTATTCTGGATACAAGTCTGTTATCAGATATATAATTGCAAATATCTTCTCTAATTCTGCAACTTATCTTTTCATTCTCTTAACAGTGTCTTTTGAACAGCGAAAGTTTTAAATTTTCATGAAAACTAATTATTCATTTTTTTTCTTTTATGGATTGTGCTTTTGGTATCATGCCTAAGATCTCTTTGCCTAACACCAGATCATAAAGTTTTTCTCTTATATTTTTTCTAAAAGATTTTTGGATTTACATTTCATATTTAGATCATGATCCATTTGAGTTACATTTTGGACAAAGTGTCAGCTTTAGGTCAGATTATTTTTATTGCATGTTGATGTCCAATTTTTCGAATACTACTTGTTGAAAAGACTATCTTTCCTCCATTAGGTTGTTTCACACTTTGTGAAAAATCACTTGACTATATATTTCTAAACTCTCTATTGTGTTTCAATGAGCTATGTGTCTATCCCTTCACCAATGCTACATTGTTTTGATTACCATAGCTTTACAGTCTATCTTAAATTTAGGTAGAGTATTCCTCTAGCTTTATTCTTTTTTTCAAAATCATTTTAGCTATTCTAGTTTCTTTGAATTTCCGTATACACTTAAATATCAGGTTGTGTCTATCTATGAAATTCTGCTTGGATTTTGATTGGAATTGCAATAAATACAAAGACCCATTTGGGAACAATTGACATTTTTACTCTGTTGAGTCTTTCAGTCTATCAGCACAGTACCTGTCTCAAATTATTTAGGTCATCATTATGTTGTTTTCAGTATACAGATCCTGTACAGGTTTTGCTAGATATATACCAAAATATTTTTTAGGTTTTATAAATGGTATTACTTTTTAAAAGTTCAGCTTTCAGTTGTACATTAACATAATGTGGAAATAAAATTTTGTGTGTTTGTTAGCCTGTATCCTGTGAGTTTGTTAAACTCAATTATTGGTTTTAGGAGTCTTGCAGATTCCTTGGGATTTTCTATATGGAAAATCATGTCATTTGTGAATAGAGACAGTTGTATTTCTTCATTTTCAATTGTATTCTTTATATTACTTTTTCAAGTCTAATTGTAGTGGTTAGGACTTCTAGCACAAAGTTGAATATGAGAAGTTAGAATGAACATCTTTGCTTTGTTCCCAATCTTAGGAGGAAAGCATAGATTCTTTCACCATTAAGAATGATGTTAGTTGTAGGTTTTTCATAGGTGCCCTTTATCAAGTTGAGGAGGTTTCTTACTATTTCTACTTTGCTGAGTTTTTATTATCACAAATGACTACTGAATTTTGCCATATTCTTTTTCCACATTAATTGAAATGAACATTTCATTTTTCTTCCAACTGCCAGTACAGTGGATTACATTGATGCTTGAATATTGAACCAACCTTGCACTCATGAAAGAACCCCCATTTGGTTGTGATGTATTTTGTATACATACATTAATATATGCTATATATGCTAATATTTTTTGACGGATTTTTGCATTAGCTTTCATGAGGGATATTACTTTCTCTAGTTTTTCTTTTTGTGTATGTACTGTCTCTGCCTTTAGTATCAGGGTAATGCTGGCCTCATAAAATGAATTGGAAAGAGTTATGTCCTCTTCTGTTTTCCAGAGGAGATTGTGTATAATTAGTCTTATACCTAAATGTTTGATAGAAATCACTAATGATACCTTCTAGGCCTGGAGATGATTTCTCTGAAAGGATTTAAACAGTGGATTCAAGTTCCTTAGTAGTTATAAAACTATTCAGGGCATATACTTACTCTTCATTCAGTTTTGATAATTTGTATCTTCAAAGGAACGAGTCTATTTTATTTAAGATGTAAAATTTATGGTCATAGAGCTATTCTAGTTTTCCCTCACTATTTTTTTAATGCTTGTGGTTCTGTAGTGATAATCCCCCACTTCATTTCTGATATTGTAATTTAAGTTTTCTCTTTTTCTTTGAGAGTCCTACTAGAGTTTTATCAATTTCATTGATACTTAAAAGAAATAGGTTTTGGTTTTATTGCTGTAATAATACATTATCACAGACTTAGTGGTTTAAAACCATGCGCATTTCTCATCTTACAGTTCTGTAGTCCCTAAGTCTGCCACCAGTCACATGGACTAAAATTAAGATGTCCACAGGGCTGCATTCCCTTCTGGAGGCTCTAAGGGAGAATCTGTTTCCTTCTAGAACTTATCTGCTTTCCTTTGCTTCTGGCCCTCATCCTCCATCATCAAAGCCTGAAATGGTGAGTTCAGTTCTTCTCTTGTTACATCACTCTGACCTCCACTTCTGCCTCCCTCTTCCACTTTTGAGGACCCTTGTAATTGCTACAGGCACACCCACATAATCGAGGATAATCTCCCTATCACAAGGTCCATAACTCAATCACCTGTGCAAAGACCCTTTTGTCACATAAGGTAACATATTCATAGGTTCTGAAGATTAGGATGTGGACCTCTTTGGAAGCCATAATTCTGCTTACCACAGTATTCTACAGATTTTGAGTGTTATGTTAAGAGGCTTTAACTCCAGTGGAAGATGTTTATATTTTTGTTTTAGTAAGCAGTTGACCTGTTTACGTTCAGATCACAAGTTCCATCTCACCTTCTGTTGGCTGTGGTTCCAATATGAGTTCAATTTTTAAAGCCTTTGCTATGCTATTCAGATGTGTCCATGTTTTATGCTTACCTAGTTGTTAGTCTCAGATCTGAGAGGTGGTCTCTCTGTTAGTTCAGTTATGCTCATTAAGATCAAATCCACACAAGCATGCCTGGGAGTTGAGGCTAAGAGTTTGCAATCCACTTTGCAGCGTCGTTTTCCCCAGAACTTCCCTCTCCCCCGTCTTCCTGGTTCTTACAGTTCTGTGGTTAGTTCTTTAGCCAGAAAGAAGGGACTTTAGTTACTTGAGTTGGCTAAGGACTTCCAAACAGGGGCCAAGTGGTGGGAGAACAAAGAGAAATACAGGGTTCATCCTATCTTCTTGAGGTCACAGATCCAGCAATGATCACTGGGTTTCAGGCCATGTTAATAAAGACTACAGTAGAAAACTACACAAAAGGATAGGAATAGGATATGAAGAATACTAATTGCATATAAATATAAAAATACAAAATTTGTCAATGCTACTGGGGTTTAAAAGTTCAAATAAAGAAAAATACAAATATCCTATAAAAGCAAAGACAGTGAAATACAGCTTTTCATCATTGGTTTCGCAAAAAACATAAAGACTCATTATCTAACACAGAGTAGAAGATATTTTTATTCACCATTGGTAGGATTATTACCTTGTTGTATGCATTGGTGAAAACTTTCTCTGAGGGCAATTTGGCAGATTCTCTGAAAATTGAGAATATGTTGATCCAGAATTTCCAGTCTTAAAAATCTATCTTACAAAAAATATTTTTACATATGGACAACGATTATGTACAAAGATAGTAATTACACTCTTTGTAACAGCAAAAAAATGGAAATAAAATACCTATAGAAAAGGATATAAATAATTATGATTCACCTACGTTATGGGTTGTAGCCATTAAAAAATATTGAGAAGACCTATTGGTACTGATAGCTCTCATAAGTAATTGACAAGTGAAGAGAAAGCATGTCACAGAATAAAATACACAGCGTATAATTTTTTTGGTTTGTCTTATTTTTTAAAGAACACCATAGAGAAAGAACTGGAAGGATATATAGTAAACTGTTAAGTATATCTATGCATGGGATAGAATGGAAGTAATTGAGAGATTTGACATTTTACATTATGTATCTGTATTGTTTGACTTTTTGTAATTAAAAATATAAAAGCACAGGAGATATTGTATAAATGACAGGGTACATTATTTATTTTTTTGACTTTTGTAAGTCAGAGACTATTTAAATTTGAATTAGAATGCGAAATTTTGAACTATTCTGAGAAACATGCTTGTAGATAACATGATGGAAAGCATGATGGGTTTGTCTTTATCAGGATGCTTAAGAGACAAGAGGCGTTAGCATTTGCTTTATGTTGTGATAAAAGAGTTGAAATTTTTTGGATTATCTGCCAAATTTTTATAATTTAATTATGATTTCAGGAGTTCAAGAAATCAGTATTTTTTTAAAGTTCTAGGGAAATATTTATAACTGCATTATTTTCATTAATTGTCATTATGTTTTATACTTGGTAACAAATTATCTCTGAATCTAAACCATTTTTGTACGTTCTCTTAGGCATTTAGAAGATATTTTTTTCTTTCCTAACTTTTACGTTGTTACTTTCTAAAACACATCTCTTTTATATCTTTCCTGGTTGCCTTCATTTGTCTGGCTAGCTCTCTATGGCCCAGTTTTCCTCATCCATAAAATGAGGATGAGAATAATATTTACCTCATTGTACTGCTTTGATGGCTAAATAAAATGATACAGGATAAGTATAAAAGTGTCTAGTATGGGGCCGTCCTGTGGCCGAGAGGTTAAAGTTCCACGCGCTCTGCTTTGGCGGCCCAAGGCTCACAGGTTCGGATCCTGGGTGTGGACCTACTCCACTCATCAGCTATGCTGAGGAAGCATCCCAAATACCAAGCAGAGGAAGGTTGGCACAGATGTTAGCTCAGGGCAAAGCTTCCTAACAAAACAATAAAATAAAATAATAAAACATCTCAAAAAAGTATCTAGTACATAGTAACTGCTCGCTAAATATTATCTATAGTTAGATGATACCATCTTAGTCCATGCTACTGCAACTACTGTTATTATCTACTACAACAATTATTGATTAGATTTGCTTAGGGACTATGGCATACCATGCAAGCTACTAAGTGTATTTGAGTGTGAGTGTGCATGCATGATTAATTCAAAAGCTCTAGGTGGTATGTACTAATGTTAAGTTCCATTTATATTAAGGGAAAGAAACAGAATAAGTGATCAGCCTACAGTCACAATGTTGGTGACTGCTAAAATTAGAAAAAATGTTTTTAGCTTGCTTTACTTTATCTTCAAAAAAGCTAGACTCGTTACTTGGAGAAGGAGCTGTGGTTGGAATGGTCACGTTAATCAGAAATCTTTACAAGTCTATTTCAGAAACACTTGAAAAGGAAGAATAATTAATTTTGAGCAAAATAACTTCTCCAGCTTGTGAGAAAATGAGGCAGCATTTTAAATACTACTACAACAGTCCTAAGCTTGGTACATTTTTCTTCTACTGCTATTTCTTCTTGAGAGGTGATATCAGCAAAATGAGATTTTTCTTTTAAGTGTAAATATCCTGCGGAATGTTTTCTTAGCTGTTGCAAAATGCAATTGCTTGCTATACTCTGTGATGTTCCCTGATATGCTCCCTTTCTACTCATTCATGATGAAATGAATATCTACCATGTTGTTTCTGAAAAAGTTGAAATGTAAAACTCTTCATGTTTTGCTGCATGGTGGCCCTTTAACCTTAAAGTGAGGTCTAAAGCCTTACTATTTTATGCAAGTGACAATGGACAATAAACTGTTCTTTGTAAAGACTCGATTCACTTTCAACTTCCAGGTTGTTTACCAAGCTGTACTTATATTAGTACTCCAAACAAAGTGTTTTTCATCTCCTGGGAAAAATACCAAACCTCCTAGGATGTGCATTAAGTATCACAGTAAAATAATAAAATGAGAAAATAAATTCAAATTGCATGAGTTTCTAAAAATAGTTTATCCTTTTAAGACGTTTGGTTGACATCTTATGTTCAATTATTTGGGATAAGTTGAGCTGTTAACAGCTTTCTTTATTCTCTGAACTGTAGATTGGAACTTGAAGTGGTAGAAGGTTTCCCTTTTTGATGGTTGAGTGGGTTTTTTAGAAAATTATTTATTATAACAATTACCTCAAAAAATAAAAATGAGTGTGAACTTAGACTAAGATGTAAGATAGAGAACCAGATAATTTAATTTTATTTCCCAGTGGGAAACCTGATAATCAAAGCCAATGTTGTCTTCTATTCACAGATGAAAACCATTATGAACTTAGGGGTTATTAGCATTTTAGTGTCATTTGTCAACTGAGTTATGTCCATTTTCATGTGGAAGAGCATCAAAAGAAATGCATGTATTCTTGCTATAAAAATGGCAGATTAATGCTCGTTAGTATGTGTTATTATTTTAAAAGATATATTGCTGGACTCTGAGTCATTAAATGATTTTCCTAAAATGATGGTGTTCTCTGGGATCTGGATTTGCTGGATGAATGCCCTTTGGTAATGCAGTAGTTTCTGCCTTTTACTAAAAGTTATAATTTATGTGAGCCAAAAAAACACAGCCTTTCCTGGAATTGAAAAAGCTTTGCAAAGGCATTCATTTGTAATCTTTTACTTAACATTATTTATTAAGCTAAAACTGTAACTATAAAAAATTCATTTTTAATTTCAATTGTTGAAATGTCAAAATCAAGCAATCAAAAAACAAAATGCCAATGTGCTTCATATAATTTTTTACCTCATTGTGGTGCCTGTAGATAAGGGCCCAGCACGGTGCCTCTTGCTTCTTTATTGGTTGGTATTTATATATACTGCAGATTGCCAGTCAGCACTAAGACCAAAAAATATGGAAAGCAGTTTTCACTGAATTTTCCCATAACTTATGGATACAACCACTCGATGTTAATGCATGCAACCCTGATACCTTTAATCTCCTCTAATTTATTTCTCTCATCTTTCATTTTAGTTTTAAGGGGTGTGTTTTCTAGGATTTTTAAATTGCTGATTGCAATTAGTGGCACCTAATTTAGGTACTGAGATTTTTGCTGTACCTGTGGGTGTCATTATTTCTCCATTACTTTCTAATGACTAAAAATGTAATTCTAAAATTGAAAACAATGCGAACTAGTAAATCTTCCATAAAAAAGAAAGAGACATGTGGATCTGCTCTGTTAGACAAGCTCATTTGACTTTTTTGGATTTTATCAAATCTGAGGAAAGTAAACACATTAAATGAGAGTAGATCAAAAGAAATAGTTAAAGTTTAATTTCAGTTTTCTTCATTCACAGTGTGTTGAGGAGGCAGAGGAATGAGGCAAATTTTTTTTATTCCTCAATTCAACTTTTTTGCTGCAAACAATATGAAAAAAACTTGTTCACTTCATGTAAGTGAATCTCTTTTAGGTAATAATTTATTACCCAGAATTCAGCCTTTGGGTCTGTAAAGAAAAAATGTCAAAATGTCAAATGTCAAAAAATGTCTATTATTTGAATTGCTACAAAATACTTTTATGGTTATTTTAATTGAGAAACTTTTATGCGGACTTTATTTAGAAAATTTGTTGAGAAGAGCTTACAGAGAACTTTAGAAAAAATAAAAAGCAAACTTAATCCAAGCAATACAGATTTCAAACACCACACTCCTAACACTTAGTCTTTAGAATAGTTTCAGTGTAAGTAATTATGGAAAAGATGGATGAAGAAAATTTTTTTTCTCGCCAAGAGTTTCTATTTTGGATGGCAGTGAACAAATCTAAACCTCTATGATTAATTGTGGGGTCTTTCTGCTATATTTTAATTTACATAAGATCTCCAGATATCAAAAGTCTAGCCTGATATAATTTGGCAAATACACAGGCCATGAGTCCATCTTTCATATAAATTAAATTGCCTTGCACCTGAATGTTATTTAATCTCAAGTATAGGTATATTGTAACTTTGTGCAAAGTGTTTTTATATCCTGGAAACATACCAGAATTTTTCTGAAGTGTGCAGTGGATATATCTGTGAGAGGGTAAACTAAGAAAAGTTAAATTCAAGATCAGAGTTTCTAAAAACAATCAATCTTTTACAAATGTTTGCATTATGTAATTCACACAAATAACTGGAGTTGAAGGAGATCTTAATTCTTTAATCTTTGAATTGCAAAGTGATGTTTAAAACTCTTGTTTACAAAATACTGCTTTTTTGCAAGACTAGTTTAAAATGAATTAAGAATAATAACTTTATTTATTTACCTAGCTAAATTGTATGAATGGCTTTCTTTTCCCTTTTCTCTAGAATGATTTCTTGTTATCATTTAGATTTCAATTTAAGCATCACTTCCTCAGGGAAATAACTTCCCAAATCCGAATAGGTCAAATCCATCATAACATTTTTATCTCTCCTAGCAATTGTCATGTTGCAGTTTTATTCTCTCTCATATTAGATAGTAAGCTCCATGAAAAAAAGAACAAGTCATACTTATTTATCTTTTAATGGCTGGCTTGATGCCAGAGAGATACATAGTAGTCATTTATAGTTATCCCATGAATGAAAACAATTTGAATAAAATCTTAATATAAAAATTACATCATCAGAGTTTATAAAGAAGCATCTACTTGGAGTAACAAACACATTTGGAGTGAAAAAATATTAGAAACATTGATATAGTGCTTATTACGTGCCAGGCCCTTTTCTAGGCTGTTTCCATATATTTACTGAATTTGCAGATGAGAAAACTATACACAGGAAAGTTGAGTAACTCATTTAATGTCACAGAGCTAGTTAGATGGCAATAGCCCAGAATTTAAATCCAGAGAACCTGGTCCCAGATTACGTAAAGTAGATTACAAATCAATAAAAAAAACACTTCGCTAGAAGAATAGATAGATATGAATAGCAACTAACAGATGAAAAAATGCAAATGCATGTAAATAAAATGGTATATCCTCAACTTTACTAATAATCAAAAAAAGATGATATTTGTAAAGAGGTATGATTTTTCATGACAGTCTCCTTAAGCCCAGTTTTCTGTCATATCAGTTTCACTTTCAGATGCACATAGCAGAGATCTAACTGTAAAAGACAGATATACCATGACGTTTATTGGAATGTTTTAATAGCCCAAATTGACAATGATCTAAATGCTAACAATATGAGAAATTGATAACAAAATATGGGTCTGAGAAGCTTACGTGAAATTATACGAAGTAAAATATTTAATTATGCTTTCATTTGATTTTATAGGACATTTGATTTTATAGGAATGAAATAAGGAGGCTTTGTGATTTAGTGAGAAGAATATTAGTTCTTGTTCCAATTCTAATATGGATTTTCTTTGAGGCATTGCCAGTATCTGTTTCTATGAGACGGTGATAGCATAATTCTCATATCATTTATGCATACTTCACAAACAGGCTTTATGTATGTTCTTACTAATATCCCTTCATAAGCCAGTGCAACATACTAACCTAGTGAGTTCTTTTATTGGTAAGGTGAAAATTAATCTTCCATTTTGTGATTTCTATTTTTAAGCCATTTATACACTGAGTATTTTGGTTTACCAGCCAGGTAATCTTTTATGATAACCAATCACACTATCTAATGTTTTAACATACATGCTATACTAAAAGTTAGATTATTATTTTTATCTTCTGCATTTTAAATTTGGTTGATTACTTTCTTTATTATAAGGAATCCTTAAGATTCTAAGCTATGGAATCTGAAAAACAAAATCTGCGGGAATATGCATCCTCTAGCCTCTATATCATGCTCTTTGGCAAAGAACTACACTCTAAAAAATTAGTCAGTAACATTTCAAATCCTTTACATTTTAAAATGGTAACCTATCAATTCTTTTTTTTTCCCGTTCTTCATGAAACCATTATTTTAAGGATAGAAATAATATTATCATTTTTTAATAAAAAAGAGAATATTTCCATTGATAATCTCACTATACAAATACAAACACTACAATTTTGGTATATTTTCTTATTGGACTTTCCCTATGAATATATTTCATAAAGTTATAATTAAATTACATTCTTATATTTAAAAATACATACCATTTTTTTATTGACATAGCACTTTTATAACCTAGAAGCATTTTTCATGTTGTAACTTAGTTTTATAACCATCATTTTAAAAACTTTATTCTATACCATTAACTGGATAAATAATTTTTTTCTTAGCATTTTCCATTTGTTCAAAATTTGAGCTATTTCCAATTATTTCGTATACAGCTTCAATAAAGTATTTCTTGATACAGAGGATTGGTTCATGGATTCCAATAAATGAATTTACTAGATCAAAAAGTATGAACTTTCTCTGGGTTTGATAAAGTTCCAATAATCTAAGCGTGTACTGCTTTTCCACATCCTTCCCTGACTGGATATTACCGGTTTGAACATTCTTTTAAGGCATTTCTTGGATTAAAAAAAGTGATCTTTAATTGCTGCTTCAATTAGAATTTTTAAATGGCTACTGAGATTAACCATTTTCACGCATACTTATTTAATGTTCCTGGGGTTTTTGGGGGACTTTGCTTTTATAATTTGCATATTTATCTACAAGAGCTTTGAAACAATAATCTTTTTAAATGTTATTTTTTACATTTGCTACAAATATTTCCTTCAGTCAGCTGTTATCTTTGATTTCACTTCTTTTAACGTCCAGGAATTTTAAGTGTTACTAGTGTGTGAGTTTTTTCTTCAAATTTAGTCTTAGAAACTTCTAGTTACATATTTTAAATATTTCCTAGCTTTCTTTAAATCTTTTTTTTTTTTCGGGGGGAAGATTAGCCCTGAGCTAACATCTGCTGTCAATCCTCCTCTTTTTGCTGAGGAAGACTGGCCCTGAGCTAACATCCATGCCCATCTTCTTCTACTTTATATATGGGACACCTGCCACAGCATGGCTTGCCAAGCAGTGCCATGTCCACATCTGGGATCCCAATCAGTGAACCCCGGGCCACTAAAGTGGAACGTGCGCACCTAACCGCTGCCTCACTTGGCCGGCCCCTCTTTACATTTTTTAATTGTTTAACTCTTATTTTGCTGGTATTTGTGTTGGTATCAAATGACGTATGAGTGTAAACTAATCTTGTTTTTTAATTGCCAATTTTTCTAAAACCATTTTTCTGGAAAAAAAGTTCTTGATCTATTGATTAGCTATACCTCTTTTATAATTATTAAAATCTTTTATATAACAAGGCCTTTTTCCTAGTTAATTCTTCTTTTCCACTTTGATTAATTATTAAAGCATATTAGTTCCTTAACCTTCCATCCCCAAATAGTACACTTTTTTTTTTTCAGATCTTGATTGGCTGTTTTTTTTAAATTCCAGATAGAACTGAGGCATGAAAAAATGAGTATGGATTTTGGAATTAGAAAGGCTAGGGGTCTAAATCCAGCTCTTTACTTCAAACTGTGTTGAAGTTGGCCTATTGATTTGAAGATAGATGTCATCCTTAAAACTTTTGTGCCCAGTTTATGTTATCAGGACCTAATGGTCTAGGAGAGGAGGGTGAAAAATAAATAGATATAGAAATAAGCTATAGAGTTCACAGAAATAGTGTGGATTAGAAACTATTTCTCCATGAATTCAAGTCAGCTCTTAAATCCCTTAACACAGTTTGGCTCATTGGTTTCAGGTTCATTACTAGGAATACTCAATATTGTAAGAGGGTTTCCATTTGCTAACAAATTATATATAATTTTATAATTTATAAAATGCTTTTCTGATGTATTGTCTCATGTAATTTTAAAACAAGAAGTTAGGGTAGGGCCATTATTCTCATTTCTCCTATGAGGGAATTCAGACTAAGAGAGATGAGGGGACTTAGATTCTCACTGGTTGTAACTGACACTTTTGACTGATTCTAAACTCCCCACTAATTATATTATGCTCGACTTTCTTTGTTATCCAAATGCAATTCGAGAATTTCCATCTTTATTTAGACTGTGAGAAGTCATATATTTCATGTGTCTTTGAGTTTTATAAATAATTGAAATGCTGTATCTTAACTTGTCATTTTCAAGTTGTTGTATTTGACTTAGTCTTCATGAGACAAATGCATTAAAGGTGGGCAATAGTTGAGAAGGCTCTGCTGTGTGACCACCTGGGTCTCTGATATGAGACCACCTGTGTTGGAATCCTGGTTCCACCACTTATTAGCTATGGAATCTTCCTGTGTTTCAGGTTCCTCATTTATAAAATGGGAACAATATTGGTGTCTACATCATAGGGCTCCCGGTAGGATTAAATGGATTAACTAAGTGCTTAAAACAGTTCTGGGCATATAGTAAGTTCTACATAAATGTTAGATATTATTATTATTGTTATTTTATTCTTGTTATTATTATTATATTCTCTTTAAACTAGATATCTAGGCATTAAATTGATTTATTTATTATCCACATAAGGAATGTTTTGATTTCTTTATAAAGATACCTATGAAGTTACCAAGCAAAATACCATATTGAGGGCCCTCAAGGCAGCAAGAAGTCATGGAACCCATGGAAAACATGTCTGTATTCAAAGAACCTACATTAGAATGTGGCCCACTACTTACATAAAAAATGCACATGATAATTTTAGTATTTTTCACAAATGTTCCTCATCTAACATGATACTGTATCTTAGATGAAATTGTTAGGAAATAGTCATTCTATTAAATCCATTATCTATTGTGTTTTCCTAAGTCATATAGCTGAGAGTTCATGGCAGTACTCAGGAAAAAGAAGAAAAAAAAAATGTATAGATGAGAGTGATTACGTGATTTCTGAAATTTGCCTCATGTTATTTCCTGATTCCAGAAATGTGATCTTAGAGATAATGAAATTTTTATCTCAAGGAGAGAAAAGTCCTCTTTTTTAAAATAACAATTTATATTTAAATAAAATACAATTATTCGTGTCATTCACTGTTTACCTAAGGATACATTAAAAGAGAAATTCAATCAGTCCAACAGGATTTAGAGGATTTTCCTTCTGTGAGGCTCCTTTGGAAAGCTTAGGGCTTCCTTTCTTAACCTTGCAACATCGCTATGGATCAATTTATGTTAAGATTTACAGCGTCAGGGCTTTAGTATGCTAGAATTATTTAAGGTTAACTTTCTTCAATCAACAACATTTTTTGTCCTTAAATTCTAATGTGTGGCCAGACATACTTTAAATTAGTCAAAACAGATTTAAATAACAAAATTCAGAGTAATCAGAATTTCAGGAAATACATTGCATATCACAATGCAGATATTAAGTCATTTGCTGAACTGCTTTATTGTTGTTTAACCTCTACTTGCGATAGTAAAAACACAGCAATTCCCTGCACACTTCCATATTGCCAATGGAAAAGTGAGTATATTTTCTCTTGTTAGACGAACACATTATATATATTGTTGAAATTCATTGATCCAATCAACAAACCTTTTTGGATTGCTTACTGTATGAATTTGCAGTACTCAGATTCTGGCAACATAAAGATTAACAATACAAGTTCCAGCCCTAAGCGAACTCAATGGAAGGCTAGTACGAAATACAAACACAATGAAAGGAACATAAGCCAAGATAGCAGTGCAAGTTCATATTGAAAATACAACGATAAAGGACTAAAAGATAAAAATTTATAGCAAGGATATAAAAATCAAGATGACTATTTTTGTGTGTTAGAAATAAAAATATGTATATATAGCAGTGAGAGGGAACCAAAGCCAAGGGCAAGCTGGACTCCAGGATGGAGTGTTTACTTCTTTTCACTCTGCTATTCAAAGTTTTCTCAGTTATGGAGGGAAACTGGAGCAAAGTACATTGTATGAATCTGAGGGCTGGAGCTTTGGCTTTTAAATCTCACCAGACCATATAGAAAAAAAAAAGAGAAGAAGCTAGATGGACAGGGGGTTCTGGGAGATTAAAACTACAAACATTAAAATAAAATAATCAATTGATAAAGTAAATTTAAATCAGACAGTATCATAGAGAATAATAGTGACTTGAATCATAGAACAGAGGAATTCACAAAAACTACAACACAAAGATAAAATAAATGTAAAATATGTAGGAAAAAATAAAAGATATGGGGAAGAGGTTGAAAAATTCTAGTACTTGTCTCAGAGGAGTCATACAAAGAAAAAAAAAGACAGAAGAGGTCAATGTAATTTTGTAGAATTGAAGAAAGGAATGATTCTTCAAGTTAAAAGCCCACACTAAGGGCCAAGCAGGGTGAATAAACACAATCCTTAACTGGTCACATTATGGAAAACCGAAGAAGTTAATGGTAAGAGCCAATTCTGAAAGCCATCAAGAAGGAAAAACAGATTGCTTATGTGGAAAAAATACAAGATTGACAGTAGACGAAAGAAACTAAAAGGAGTAATGGCTGAAAAGTTTTACATGAAATTAAGTATCAGTCTAGAATTTTATATGTAGCTAAACTATCCCTAAAGAGTGAAGATAAATTGGAAACATTTTCAAATATTTAAAGACTAAAAGAATTTACAACCAACGGATGCTTACTAAGTATGTTTTTTGGCAAGAAGAGTTAAACAAGAGAGAAAGTATGGTATTCAAAAAAATTTTTTAATGTATTGGTAAACATAATTAATTTCTGACTTTAAATAAACCTACATTTTTATTTTTAAAACAGATTACAGTGAAAAACACTTTAGCAGTATTAATTATACTTATGAGTATGCTATGACCCAGCAATTTTATTCCTAGTTGTATACCCAAGAGAAATTTGTATATATGATCAGCGAAAGTTGGAAATAAAACAAATTTGGAAATGACCGTAAATGCCAAAATAGGAAATATCCACCAACAGTAGAATTAATAAATAAACGGTGGTATAATTATACAATAGGATACTACAAAGCAATGAGGATGAATGAAACACAACTCACACAATATGGACTATTTTCACAAACATAATGTTGAGTGAAAGAGGACAGAAAAGAACACATAATAGATGGTTTCATTGATATAAAGTACTTAAACAAACAAAAAAAACCATTCTATGCTGGTAAAAGTAGGGAGGTGGTCACCCTTGCAAGAGGAGTAGTGGGTTTGGAGGTGAACACCGGAAGGGCTGCTGGGAAGCTGGTAACGTTCTGTTTCTTCATCTAGGTGTCGGTCGCATGTACGTGTGTGGTTCGTGGAAATTCATGGCGCTGTACAGCCACGAGATGCACATCTTATTTATACATATTATACTTTGATAAAAGTAAAAATATATAGAAACAAAAGAGGTTGAACTGAAATTCTAGAAAAAAAGAGCTTGGAAGATGGGAGGAGGAGATTCATTGCATAGTTTAAATATGCTAATATTCTTTTCTTATTTGGTCAGTGGTGGGAGTTACTTAACTTTAATCTCTGGTAGAAATTATGTGTGTGTGTGTGTGTGTATAATTCGCTGTATATCTTAAAAATGTAAGGGTAAGCACTGAAAGAATGTAGGTACATACCAGACATACACAATTAGTAGGAGGGAAAAAAGAGAAAGTGCACTTGACAATCCTTCTAAGAAAACAAGAAATGACACAAAAGAACCCCACGAAAGAACAAAACAACAAAAGCCAGAAATGAAAGAAATACTAAGCAGAAAAACAAAGTAACACAGTAGAAATCACTCCAAATATTTTCAATAATCAAAATAAATATAAATTGATTAAAAATTCCTAATAAAAAGTAAAAATTATTCTATTTGATTAAAAACAATAACTGCTACTCTTATAAAAAATACTCTAAAAAAAAAGATGTAGAAAAATTAAATGTAGATGTCCATATATGTGCTAGGCAAATACTAAAAGCTTGTGTGTGTCTAAATATTAACACTGGACAAAAGAATTTAAGGAGAAAACATCAATAGGGATTTTTTAAAAAGAACCATACATTATGACAAAAAGAGCAATCTATAAAGAATATAATAATAACTTGTAGACAACTTTCAGAATAGATAGAGCAAATAAAGTCATAGGGAGAAACAGACAAGTTCAAACTCATGATGGAATGTTTTAATATACTGCTATCAGAAATTGAAATCTCAGATAAAAATTCTAAAAAGAATATATGTGATTTGAACAAGTCATCTCAAAGTCTTGATTAATATCTCTATAGCAAACAGAGAATTTATTTTCCTTTCAAATACACATGAAGTGTTATGAAAATTGACCACATATTATACAACAAACAAAAAGAGTCTATCTAGTTTCAAAGAATCAGTCCACTACAAACTTTGCTATCTCAACACGATGTGGTTAAATTAGAAAGTTATAACAATGCAGAAAAATGTGTTTGAAAAGACAAGTTTATTCCTAAATAATGGGTTAAAAGAGGAACTCATAATGGAAAGTAAAAAATATACAGACCTGGAAGACAGTGAGATTCTATTTCATAACTTATGAGATATATCTAAATCTGTAATACCTGTGAAAGATGTCATGAAAATTTATTTATTCAAAAATTTTAAAAATGAGGGAAAAGTTATTTAAGCACATTCATCTCTAGCAACTAGGTAAAAAACAGCAGTTAATCTGGAAAAAGTAGGAGAAAGAAAAACTAAAGAGTAGAAAAATTAGTAGAGAATAAAAATAGATGGAGATTTTCAAGCTGTTTCTTTAAAAGATTAGTAAGTGAAAGAAAGCTCTTGCAAGATAGAATAAGATTTTTTTTTTTTTTTAAAGAGTGCAAACAGTATTTAGCTGTGAAGGGAAATGGAACTATAAATGGAATAGAGCAAAAACATCATTTGAAAATAATATGAAAAATATTAAGGAATTTTGCATTTAAGGAATGCAACTTTGATATATTTGGAAATTTGGATGAAATGAGCAAATTTATGAACGAAGATTTTGTAATTTTATTACTAAACTAGATCTAAGTAAAATAGAAAACCTAAGTAAACTGGCAAATAAATTAACTCCCCCACCTTTGCCTCTGGCAAAAGATGTTTTTTCCAAGCAAATTGAATCAAACATTCAAGGAAGAGATTATTCTCATCTTTTACAAATTATTTCAAGACCAAATAAAGATGCAAAGCCCTATGATTAAGTTTATCAGTGTAATTTTAACATCCACGGTAGTCAGAAATAGGAAAGAAAAACAAGTTTCATGTATAAACATATATGTAATATGAAGTCCTTAAAAATTAAAGTAAATTTAGTCACAGCACATTTAAACAAACACATCATGACCAAGTAGAGTTATTATTCTTTAGAATGGTTATACTCCTTAAAAGCCTGATAGCTCTAGAATTTCCACATAGGAGAGGATGGGGTTGGACAGGAGGCTATCAAACCACCAGGTGGGGTAGTTGTGGTTGATGAGACTGTCAAAAGTTTAAAGCTCCCCCAAGCCACTATTGGCATAGCAAATTTCTTTCCTTTTTTTTTTTTTGAAGGAATTCATCTTTCTGAGATTACAGCAGCGATTCTGTGGCTAGATTGACTTAGAAAAGAAGCAAAGTGATAAGTGCAATGGTGAGATAATAAACATAGCATTTCTCTGGAACCAGTCCTCCTTGCAGATGCGCATCAGAAAAAGGAGGAGACACAAGTCTCTGTAAAATTTTCCCATCAGTAACACAGGAACAATTTCCTGTTTTTGAAAAAAAAAGTTTAAACAAAGCAAATACCACAGTTGTACATGAAATAGGCCTATACGACAGAAAGAATATTATATTGTTAGGAACCGATCAGATATACTCTTCTATTGTAAGAGATATAGAGAAGCAGGGGAAGTCTTAGAGAAAAAAAATTTTAAATCATAGAAATAGGTTCAAATTAGCCCTTTTTTTATTTAGCAAGCGTTGATAGGGGAATGTTAATAAACATTTTCAAGTGTTCTTATCAGTTTGACTTTGAGCAATTTGTGGCCAACATTAAAAAAATCTGCTGCAAAAAGTTATTGACTATAACTAGAGAAATTGCTAGAAAATAATGTGTTTGTGTAATGGTCATCTCCAAAGATCGGTTGGGAAGTGTCAATACTGCATAGTTTGTTTATAGACTGCATTGAAGTCAGAGCCCCAGAAACGACAATCTCCAGAAATTCCATTTCAAAAAAATGCAATTGGTGCCCCACTTACTTCTACAAAGAATTGGAACCAGCAGGGTTCATTTCAGCTTTGTACTTCTGAACTCGTTTTTTTCTCATATCCATATTACATTTATCATCAAGTTCTTATGAATTTTAAAATCCATTTTGAACTAAATTGCCTGACCAAAGCACCACTTGTTTTGAAAATACTTGCATATTTAAATGCTTTAATAATTCTGCTGTTTCATCAATAAATGAAAAAAGTGGAGCAAATTTAGGAAAAGAAAAGAATTACCAGTTTTTTTCCTTAAAAAATGTAACTTGAAGGAATGAAGATATAGACTGATTATCTCAAATGGCAGTACTTAGTGGTGAAGATTGAATGCACGGGGACTATCTCTCCACTTTCTCTTCTACATCTTCCCTTTTCATATTTTAAAATTCTACTTTGGCAGATAAAGCAGCACCTATTGTTGATTGTGGCTATCTGGACATGGAAAATTGCAATCAGATGTAAATCTCTCAAGGAAAAATCTTGTGTTGTGTTATTACGAATCAGTGCTCTCTCTTCCGGGACACCTAGACACTGACATTTCTGCCTATCCTTCTAGATAATGGATTTATGTGGCTGTTGACTCTTTTAAGGAAATATAAAGACTCCTGATTACATTCCTATGCCTTTGTAAGTCTTACATTAGTGATGTTAAGATACAAGAGGATGACAAATTTTTGGTTGTATACCTGTGTTCGATTTTAGGGGGTCCTTTTCAAGCTCTATAGCTTGCATCAGTCAAATAATTAATGGTTAATACCATTTTACTGTTATCTGTTTTATAAAAGTGACAAAATATTAAAAGAGCTAATTCCGAGCTATGATTAAGGCTGACTTGACTCAGTGTAAAAATTTGGGGGAAATTCAGAAGAAGGTTTGAAATTATTTTAATTGCTTAGAAATATGAGGCAGTTTTTCTTTTTATTGAGTGTGGAAATTAACTATATGAATTTCTTCCAGAGCAGGACTTTTCAACCTTAAATGTGATGCAAATCCCCAGGGAATCTTTTTAAAATGCAGATTCTGATTCAGTAAGTCTGGGATGCAGCCTGAGACTCTGCATAACTAACATGTGCCTGAGTCATGTCCGTGGTGCTGGTCAAAGGACCAGATGTTAGTAGCAAGAATGGAAGACGGACGTTTGTAGCCTAGACTCCTTAGAGGAGCCTAGAGTTTTGCATAACTGTATGAAATTGTACACAACATGTGTGTGCATGTGTGTGTTCATTTTCAAGGGAGAGGACCCATAAGTTTTATCACATTCCCAACACTTGTGTGACCTACAGCTCTAAAGTGTTGACTAGTATTTCCTTGTAATGCTAGTCCCATGAGATAATCATTGAAAAAGGTAATTGAATACATTTGGGAAACTGTATACACTTTATCTTTCTTTTGGATATTTAAAATAATATTATTAATATGTTAAACATTTCAAGAAATCCTGGAGTTATTATACCCACTTAACTTTCTTTAACCTCAGCATTTCTTAAACTATTTAGTAATAGAATTATTTTTTCAAGTTTTACCAAATAGTGTTCCATAAACAATAAAAGAAGATACTGGTTTACATTCAAAAACAGGTTAATATCTAAATCTCTGGTTTCTCTTCCACTCCTTTCTCTGTCCTGATTCTGTGTGACTCACATTTGTTCAGATGGTCTATTCAATAACCCAGTCTGTCAGCCTTGTGGCTTCTTTACTTCCAGTGATATTTTTCTTCAAAATTATCGTAGCCACCCATTCCATTGGTCAGTATGAATGTTGATGACCCCTCAATTTTTTAATGTTGGTTTCAACTTTTTCTCTGAGCTGGGACCTGTATATCCAACTACTTATTTGACACTTTCACTTACTGGTACATGTGTATGAGCATCTCTAAATTAACATGATCAGGGCCCTGCCCTGTGGCCAAGTGGTTAAAGTTCTGCATGCTCCACACTCCGCTTCGGCAGCCAGGGTTCATGGGTTCGGATCCAAGGCACAGACCTACTCCACTCACCAGGCATGCTGTGGCAATGTTCCACACACAGAAAAGAGGAAGATTGGCATAGACGTTAGTTCAGTGCTAATCTTCCTCAAGCAAAGAAGGGGAGGATTGGCAACAAATGTTAGCTCAAGGCAAATCTTCCTCAGGAAAAAAAAATTAACATGATCAAACAAGAACTCCTGATTTCCCCCTCCCTTCTAAAGTTACTCTTCTCCTAATCTTATTTATTTCTTTGAATAGTACTTCCACTTACTCCTTTAGGGCTAAGCTAGCAGGTAACAAAGGAGTAACCATATGAGAAGAGGTAACTGATCCTGATTAGCAGGAAGAGGTAGAGCTATGGTATACAATTGGGGCAGAGAATAATGTTTGAAACTGGAGTGATTGCTTGATACCTCTTGGTGTTTCTACACCAAGAACTATGGACAAGTAAAAGTAGGCACGACGTGGGAAGGGAAGGTAGTCAGAGACTTGGACCTCTCAGGGTTGAGAGTCAGGATCCCACTGTGCAAGCTGCCTACACCAGCAGAGATGTTGACCAAGTATTAGGAGAAAATAGAACGGATGATCGTGGAGACAGTTTTGTGTTTTAGTTACAGCCTCAAGATTAGCTACATTGATGCAAGCTGTAATTTGTCTCACTAACTTTTTACTTGTAAGTTAGCCAGGAAACAAGATCTACTAGGATCCCAGAGAACTATCCCCAGATCCAGCGAATTTACTATGAGAAACAAGTAAACCTGAGAGGTACGAGGGGTAGACTGTAGTAGATACCGTGGTACTCCACCCTCTTCAAGGATGGTGCCACAATCCCCCAGTCACTGGGAAGAATAGTTGCTAATGGCTGATTGCTGTGCCCCTCACTGGGAATCAGCTTTCACTGTAGGAAACTTCCTTGCCTAAAGTTATACACCTCCCATGTGGGAGCGTGTAGTCAGTGACTGGCTTATGTTTATATGGGGATATATTATTCCCTTGCCTCAGCTGGAGACAATGCTTATAAACGGCAGAGCTCCTCAGAGTATGAGTTGAGAACTCAGTGGGTCAGCTTCTCCATTTGCACAGTTCTGCCTTCTTCATTTTCTTCCAGGTGTATCTCTGGGAGAACTTCTCAACAAATCTGCATGCAGTGCTTCATGTAAGAATCTTCTTCCAAGAACCAATCCAAGTTATACCCTATCTAAAATTATTCCTCCACCATATTTGTCTCTAATTATTTATGTGCTTTATTTTCTTTATAATATTTATCACCATCAGAAATTGTAGTACTTATCTATTCTCTGTTTTTTTTGTCATTCCTCTTTAATTGACTGTAGGCTTTCTTGGGTTAGAAACTTTGTCTTTCTTGTTCAGCATTGTCTCAAATACCAAAATTATCCTTAACTGATGGAAAGTCTTGTAAGTATTTATTAAATGAATCTGTGAATTCTGCATTTATGTAAAAATCATTCCAGAGTAACGGTCACATTCGTAATTACAATTTAGGAAATAGTTTTTTAAATACTTATACAAGTAATGATGCAAATTTTATTTACTGATAATTGTTAAGAGTTTTGATGTACTAAAAGCAAAAACATAATCGAAGACAACACAAAATCAAAATAAGTTAAAGGATATACTCAGTGCCTCCATTACTATAAACATTTAGAGAACTCAGTTATGTACATACCTTGTTTTAAATTATTTTGCTTAATATTCAGATCTATATTTAAGAATCAATGATTTTACTCAAGATATCGGGAAGATTTAGTGACAGAGGACACCTATTACTTACTGAAGGCCTACTTTATGCCAGACAAAATTTTGGGCACGTAAACACATCTTTTTAAATTTTCAAACATTGTTTGCAAATATGGCATTATTATTTGCAAATTGACAGAAGAAGAAATTGAAGCTGAAATAAGCTAAATATTTGCTTAGGGTCACATATCCTGTAAATTAGGAAATCAAAATTAATACTTCTTTCTCACTCCAAAGTCAGACAAGTCAGCATGTTGTTCTCTTTTCATCCCCTTGCATGATCTGAGTTGCACAACGGCATGTCATCTGACTGTCCTTAATCCACCAAAACTGTGTAGTGAACGGAGCCCAAACTCAGAGTCGTGAGATTGAGAGTCTAATCTCAGCTCTGTCAGTTACACACTACGCCATCGTGGGTGATTCACCTCACCTGTCAGACCTCTATACCTTTATTTGTATAAGAATACGAAGGCTCAACTGTCTTTAGGAATCTGGCTAGTTCTAAATGTTTACTGACAGAGTAGGCCTTGGGAAATACAAGCTTTCTAAGGCCAACAACAGCGTGAGAAGGGGTCTTGGAAACAGTGCATCTTCCAGATGCAAGAAGTGCCACTCTGGCAGATGCAGCCTAGTATCTGCTGATGGTAGAATAGGCACAAGGTGGAAATATGGGCAAATGATTGTGACAGGAGTGTCCTGACAGGGATTATAAGTGACTCTTTTAGAAGGCAGGGGAACTGAGTGAGAGAGAACCAAGGTGCAGGTAATATGTGGAGAGGTAGAAGGGCAGGCTGCCAGGGCAGCCTGTCAGAACGGAGGAGGGTCTCAGCTCCAGAACTGAGGATCAGAGGTAGAGCCCCATCCTGGCAGAGCAGCTGTACAAGATAAGGGCATGAGGCCCAGGTGCAGAAGCCTTGTTTGCTAGAACCAGGGCCTGACATCAGAGAGGGACTAGCATAGTCTTGACTTGGTACTAGGTTGCAGAGTTAACCACATAAAGCTTCCTTAGGTTTTTCTAGAGTGAGGCTTGGGCAGCTCTCTAAAGTATGGAGGAGAGTGGTCTTGCTTTCAGATAAAAATATTCCATAAAGAGTATGAAGGTCTGGGATCTTGACTTCACCTGATAGATAATTATTTTCCCGAGGCCAAGGCTGATCTTCTTATTTTTTTGATCTGATTCTTTAGGCGAAGTCATCCCTAAATGTAGTTACTTGTTTCCAAACCTTTCCCCAATAGTCTTACTGCAGTATTTTGTAATTAGGGCATTCCCTTTAGAAAGTCTTTTTCAAAATACCAATGTGTTTATCTGTATATTCATTGGCTGTTTTTAGCACAAATCACTTAATCAGAATAGTAGGAAGCAATTCCGGCCACTGAAGCAGCGGAAAACATAGGTGGCAGGGAAAGAAAAGTGGGAAAGATCTAGGGTACCCAGTGCTTCCTGAGTACGGAGGTTCCCAAGGACACGGTATCAGAGGCACTCTAAAAAGGCTCCTCAGGAGAAGACAAAGAAAAGAGAAGGTCTCTGATTAGAATTTTGTATAATCAGGATCTTGGTTTTAGATGTTGCATTTTTAAGTTTTGGAATGTGACCTACTACAATTTTAAAAAGAAAACTATCCATCTTCAGTCTTGTTTTGCTATTTCACACATAAACCAAATGTCTCTTTAGTGAATCCAACTAGAAGACAGTGATCTATTATATGCTTACGGGCTCACTGCTCACTGCCGAGTTCTAGATTTCCAAAGGTGATCTCAAATCAAATTCCACAAAATCAAACTTGATAATGTATTTCATGTCTATCACACTGCACCAGTGTGTTTAGCTGCACTATTTGATTGTGGCTATATGCTCCCTCTTAGTTTTCCCACAAGAACTACTGAACCCAGAAGAACCCCAGCTTCATTCCTGGCCCTTTTGTATATTCCTTGTAGTGGTTAGGGAATTCTTTGCAGAATTTAGATTGAAGAGGATGAGATGAGGTGAGGTGAGAATTCAGGAAGCAGATCAAGAGCATGAAGTGAAGTTAGGGCAATATAAGTCCTCACATCCAGAAAATTTCCCTTTGACCTCTTTTCATCACTAGAACTTTTCCAGGATTTCCCCATTTGAAGCCACCACCCTCCTTAACCATGTTTCTAGAAGCAAGTTAACTATTTAATACATGAGAGAGATCTAGAATATCCAGAAAATGTCAACAAAAGTAGATTTGATATAATAATAATTAGATTGATGGATAACTTCAGAATTTCTATAATTTGGTTTGGAATAATGTACCCATAGCAAAAGACAAATGCCGATGCATTCACTGGTTTCTCTGTATATTCTACTTCCACTTAGAGGTCAGGAGTCCATTGGCAGTGTTTGTTCTTCTGATGTGTCAAAAGTGTGAGATACGTGTGCTTGTGGCCTGCTCATATAGATAAGGAATATCAAGGAGATCTCTCCAATAGAAAAATATCTCCCCATTCCAGTGTGTGAATTATACATTCATTTTCAGCTAGGTTACCACGTTGTTCTTTTAAAATGTTTAATGTACTCATTATACATCTGGATTACAGTTCTTGACATTTTCGTTTGAACTTTTTCAATTCAAACGTTGATTGCCAAGGCCACTACTAAAGAGTAAGAGTATTATTGAAAGAATCAATTGAGTGTGGGAGCAATATTTATATGTCAAGGAGATCTTTATGGCAGGCCTAGGTAGTATACTTTGGATAGCTTAAGAACAATTAAAATTTGGGGTTTGGAAGAAGAGACAATAGAAAGTGAGATAAAGAAAGAAAGACACTGAAGAAAATCTTTGCTCAAAAAAATGTAAGTTTTTCCCACATCCTTTGTGCCAATGAGAATGATCTGGGAACCCTCTCTGTCGTGCACGGTGGAGCTTCTATTTTATGACTACAAGATGACATATTCTTTATCAAGAGAAGGAAATGGTTGAATGAACCATAATTTTTCATTTGAAGGAGAAAAAAAAGCCACCATTTGAAAAATAAGAAATATGTACAAAATGGAGATGTTAAAAGTAATTTGAAAGTATTAGAATAGAACTGCACATAATGAGTGAAAATACTTTTGAATGTGTGAAAGTTGTTAAAGTAGGCTTTTAGCTTCAAATAAATATATGCCCAATAGCAAAGCCACAGCTAATTAAAGAACTAAGAGAGAAAAGGAATATTCAAACATCAGGAGTGATCTAAAAAGCAGCAATGATCAAAGAGTTTCTTTAATTATTACTAACAGTGCGAAGTAGTCTTCCTACAGTATGTGATATTGTATATAAGTAGGTCCATCCATTTGATATGTGCATAGGCTGCTTTAAAAGTAGAGTGGGGAAGTAGTAGTAAATGTCACTGAAATATGTCTTTTAGATGTGGTTTGGGTAGAGTTGAGAGTATGTAATAAAAATGATGAATTGACTAACTCTTCTTTTCCTGTTTTCTTGCTTTTAAGCACAGTTGTTTAAATTCCCTCTATGGTTGGAATACGTGCACTTTTAAGAAAGCATTCTGCTGAAAGTAATTGGGTGTTTTCCACTATCACATAAATCTCTTAGCTGGTGGTTGACATTCTTGGAAAGTCCTATGATAGGCATTCGTTACCATCAGAGGGGCCCTCTAAAGAGTGAATTCATAGTTGTTTAACAAAACAGGGAAATGTAATGAGTCCTAGATAAGTATAATCCTTTGAACGAAAATTTTGTTCAGAAAGCTTTTAAAGCTTAAGAAAGCAAAACATATCAACATAATCTACCTTTTCTATGAGAAAGATACATGATTATTTCACTGACTAGTCGTGGAAAACTTATGCACATCATCATTCATAATGACATAATTACACTAGAGGAGTAGCATCAAGAATTAGTTTAGGGCAAAAGCTCTTGAGTCGAACTCCTGGGTTCAAACCCAGCTCTACCATTTATTATCAATATTTGAACCTGGAATCAGTTACTTGATTACTGTTTGCCTTTTTTTCTTTGTTAAGCATGAGGGTAATAATAGTAATTACTTATATGTATTATTTGGACAATTAGAGGAGATGATAATATATGAACAATATACACGAAGTGCATTATTTATATACTTATACCTTGTAGATATGCATGTACCTTGTACATACAAGTACTTACACATGTGTTTACTTGTATTGTATATATGTATATATCTTGAACGTACAAGTACTCAAGATTAGGTTTGTATTAAAACTATGATGGCTTTTCTTCATACAGTTTCAGGTTTAAATACCTGGAAATTGATAGAGAAAACAAATTCACATACATTTTGAAATTTTCCCTGTCACGTTGGAAATATAGACAACAATAAAGCTTATGTAATTCATATATTACATGAATAGTGAACAGGAAAAAACTCTTCAATGGAGATAAAAGCTGCATAGTATTTTGTATTCTATTCCTCTTCTCTGTGATGATGAAGAAAAGTGCCTAAAAATGAAGAAATCGAAGAGTAAAGGGTCTCTATCGTTACCTTTCCATCATACCAATGGGTTATGACTCTTGCCTGTTCTAAATGGTGACCCTCAAAATAGGAGGCAGGCCTCGTTTGGGAGTTGGGAAGATGCGTGTGGTTGGAAAACATTCCTCAGACTGATTCTCCTATTTTCTCAGCCTCTTTCCTATTCAGACTAGCTGCCATTACATAGTAACATTTTCTTGCTCTTCATGGAGGGATGATACTGCTGGTAGCATTTACAGAGAAATCTGTTTATGCCTCCCAAAACGATAATGTTGGATAAATGTCTCATTCCACCGAGCAGTAAAAACTAAAGGGTTAAAACATCTATTTTGGCCGACAAGTCAGCCTGAAAAGATGCTACTTTCAATATGTGACCAACACAGCCATGGCAGTTAGTATGGCTGGGAGGAACAGGTGTAACAAATCCAGTCACTGATATTCTGACCAAGAGAGAAGAGTTGAAGCAAATTAGAAAGATAGGAGGTTTAGTATGAAGTCTGTTTCAAGAGACAAAGCTTGCCAAGAAAAAGCATAACCTTGCAAGCCAGTGCAGCACAAGACAGGGACACTGGATATCTGAGTCCAGGACGTTATCATATCTGCTCAAACATGGAGTTCAACGAAAGAATAGGAGCTGCAGAGAGTAGTGATACCAGGGAAAGGTGGTGGCTCCGGAGAAAAGGTTCCAGAGAGATTTGTGTGATTTTGAGTTGGGGAAATGGATAGAAGTTCTTGCATCACTCATACATAAAGAGAAGAACACTGGACACAGATGGATCCAAAGAGAAGTGATAAAGGTCAATATAACTAGTTTAGAGACACTCCTCATGGCTGGAGAGACATTACCACCTCCTTAAGGAGGTAAAAAAAAGTAGCAAACATTTGAAATTAGACAAACTGTTCAAAGTTAGTTAATAAAAAAAATTAGAATTTATCCCATTAGATATTTCTTTTTAAATAATTCCCTTATTTGTTGAAATAATAACACAATGATTTATTGAGTATATGTGTCAGACAGCAAGCAAATTATTTAATGTAAATTACCTAATTTAACACCACAACCCTAGGTTTTCATGTCAAACATTCTAACAAAACGTTTGTTTGGGTCTAAGCTAGAGTTGTGTAGCAAGGAGTGAAACCAGGGCTATTTGACTCCAAAGACATTTTTCATCCTTATGAATTTAATGAAATTTGTGTAAAGAGCCTCATTGGTTGTTTATTATAATAATGTTAAACCCAGATTGGTTATATCATTGAAACAGGGTTCTTTAAACTGTTGCTTAGCTCTGCTGCATGTCATTTACATGATAAGAAAAAGGCAGGAAATGTTTACAGAATCCTACCAAACTCACACTGGCATTGGAGCATCACACCTACTTCCTTGCTCCACTAATCCAATCCCCCTTGGAATGTTCTGCTGTGGCTATTTTTCATGGATATGAAGTGTCTTCTCTAAGCACTTTATGTAAATGTAATAATAAGTTGTTCCCTAAGATAACATTTGGCAATCTATTTTTGCAAAATAATTATTGGAACAAAATGTCAGAAAAAAATGCCAATGTACAGTGTTTGTTCATTTTAACAACTTGTATTGAATGCTTACTAGACTCTCGACACTCTCCTTGGTTCTGAAGATTCAATAAATACAGAAGTAGTGTTTTCCCTCAAGGAGCTCATGGTCCAGCAGGGAGACAAACAGGTAAAGAGAGATATGAAGCACCCAAGCATTAATAAACTCTTTGCATCTAATCAATCGTTTTCATAATCAAAAATGCAAATAATTAAATTCAGTAAGGTCTCTTCAATATTATATAGCTGTTGGATTGGTGATTACCTTCTTATGTTCCCTGAATTATCAGTAACACCAAATAAAGTGTGAAATAATAAGAGCCTTTATGTGTATCAGCCGAGTTTTATCTGAGGTACTTCACACTCACGTGTGGTGAAATCAGTTACTCTTTCGTTTAGAATTATTTTAAGTGCCTCTTTAAATGTACTTCAAAACTGAGTAAACTAATAATATGCACACTGTTTTCCATTTTGAATGTTTTACCTTCTCTACCGGGATCAAGAAATGAGTAGGTAATAATAGAGAAAAGCTCCTTGAATAGGGTAAAAGATTCTTGACATTGATCTAGGGAATAATGTTTTGGATATGACCCCAAAATCATAGGCAACAAAAACAAAAATAGACATATGAGATTGCATCAAACTAAAAATCTTCACAGTAAAGGAAACAGCCAACAGAGTGAAGAGACAACCTGCAAAATGGTAGAAATATTTGAAAACCACACATCTGATAAGGGGTAGGATTAAAATATATAAATATATATTCAAAATATATAAAGAACACAAAATATATAAAGAACACAAACAACTCAATAGCAAGAAAACCAGTAATCATATTTAAAAATAGGCAAAGCACGTAAATAGTCATTTTGCAAAAGACATACAAATGGTCATTAGATGTATAAAAAGATCATCAACACTAATGATTAGGGAAATGCAAGTCAAAACCACAATGAGATATCACCTTACACCTGTTAAAATCGCTATCATCAAAAAGACAAAAGGTAACAAGTGTTGGTGAGGATGTGGAGAAATGGGAACCCTTCTACACTGTTGGGCGACATGTAAATTAGTACAGCCATGATGGAAAACAGTATGGAGATTCCTCAAAAAACAGAAAATAGAACTACCATATGATACAGCAATCCTAATTACGAGTATATATTCAAAGGAAATGAAATCAGGATCTCAAAGAGATAGCTGCACTCCCATGTTCATTGCAGCATTATTCACAATAGCCAAGACATGGAAATAATGTAAATGCTGGCTGACAGATGAATAGATAAAGAAGATGTGGCACATATATACAGTTATTATTATTCAGCCATAAGAAAGAAGGAAATCCTGCCATTTGTGACAACATTTATACACCTGGAGGACATTATGCTAAGTGAAATAAACCGGATAGAGAAAGACAAATACTGCATAGTATCACTTATATGTGGAATCTAAAATAAAATTTTAAAACAACTTGAATTCAGAAGCAGAGAATAGAACACTCATTACCAGGGGATGGTGGGACGGGGCAAATGGGGAGATGTTGGCAAAGGGTACTGTAGGGGAGGAAGACATTTCCTCTACCCTCTCTGGGTTCCTCTGGCTGGAGAATGAATTAAATTCACATGAGACAGAATAGCAGGAGAAAATTAATCAAAGCTTTATAACATGTATACATGGGAGAGGCTCAGGCAAGCTGAGCAACTTGCCAAAATGGCTGAAGCCACCACCTTAAATATCATATCCAGCTAAAGACAAAGGAGGATGTTGGCGGTGGGGGGAGTCAATTACAGGAGGTTACCAGACAAGCATAATAAACAGGAATAAGATTATTATGCAGACGTAAGTCCTTGCATTCTGTATTGATAGGAGTTTCTAGAGATAAGGTCATCCCCCTTCTTCCTGGTACAGAGAGGCAGACAACTTTACAGATGGAGATTTCCCTTACAAATGTAAATGTTTCTTAACAAAGGGTAAGCAAGCTCCACTCCTCAGAGCCTCCTTCTCTGTCCCAGTTTATTAAAAGTAACCAGCCCCAAATAATCCTCATGCCAAAGAGACATATCTTGGGGTGGCCAATGCCAGTCCCCCACAGTACAAAGTTGCAGTTATATTGAATGAATAAGTCTAGAGATCTAATTTACAAGCATGATGACTATATTTAATAATACTGTACTGAACACTGGAAAGATGCTTTGAGAGTAGATTTCAGGTGTGCTCGTCACACACAAAAGATGGTAACTATGTGAGGAGATGATATGTTAATTAACTTGACTGTAGTAATCATTTCACTGTGTACATGTATATTAAATCATCATGTTGTACACTTTAATCATATACAAGTTCTTTTAAAATATATAAATTTAAAAGGTGATAATAAAGAATACATTTTGCTGATAATAAAACAAATTAGGTAAGTGAATGTATAGGCTCAGCTATTCTGTTTACCACTAGAAAAAAAAAGTGAATACTTTAGGAATGCGACTGACTTGCAAAGGTAAAATCAAAATACAAAGAATAAATAATATTTGCATGCTTACTAGATGCCGGGTATTGTGCTGTTTATGTATATTTTCATTTAATCTTTACAACAGTGTCAGAGACTGACAGTCTTATTTATTCCATTTTATTAATGCAGAAACTAAGGCTTAGAGATAGTACTTTTTCCAAGTTTATAGAAGCAGTAAGTAGAAGAGCCAAAATCATAATTTAGGACTCTGATAATAAGGCCACATAAATTACCTGTGCTTTAATGCCTCTCTCTGTCCTGTTGCTGCTTTATGTTCTGACACCCTTGTGGTCATTTCAGAATGATAGTAGCCCCTGATTTCTGATGTGGAATACTCCCGGAAGTTCTTAGATAGTTGGTTGCAGTCTTGTTTCCGTGTCTGTGTGGTCTATGGATACGGCACATTCAATTACACTGGTGAGACAGGTTCATCCAGAGGGAAGAAAAAGAGTGCCTGGAGTGTACACAAAGACGTTAGAAGAGGAAATAAGCATCAGAAGTGGATAAATCAGCAATAAAATAAAATTACCTATCTATCAAAAGATTTGGATAAAGTGAAATGAGGCAACTCAAAGAGCAGAGAGAATGAGAAGATTTCTTAAGAAAGGAATCTTTATTAAACTTGGGAAAAGAGGGATAAAACTACCAGAGATTGTGGGTTTTGGACCCAGATCCCTACAGAGCCAATGGCACTCAGTTACAAGAATGAATATGGGAGAGAGTTGGAAACACAGTAGTTTCCTCTTATCAGCAGTTTCACTTTTCATAGCTTTAGTTACCTGCCATCAACTTTGCTCTGAAGATATTAGGTGGGAAATTCCACAAATAAATAATTCATAAGTTTTAAATTTCTCACCATTCTGAGTAGCATGATGAAATCTTGTGCTGTCCTGCTCCGTCTGCCCAGAATGTGAATCATCCCTTTGTCCAGCATACCCACGCTGACTACGCTACCCCTCTGCTAGTCACTCAGCAACTGTCTGGGTTATCAGCTGGACTGTCGTGGTATGGCAGAGCTTGTGTTCAAATAACCCTTACTAATTAATGGCCCCAAAGTGCAAGAGAAGTGATGCTGACAATTCAGATATGCCAAGGAGAAGCTGTAAAGTGCTTCCTTTAAGTGAAAAGAAGAAAATTCTCAGCTTTAATAAAGAAATAAAGAAATCATATGCTGAGGTTGCTAAGATCTACAGTAACTTTTATTACAATGTCTTGTCATAATTGTTCTACTTTATTATTAGTTATAGTTGTTAATCTCTTACTGTGTCTAATTTATAAATAAACTTTATCATAGGTGCATATGTATAGGAAAAAACATAGTGTATCTGGGGTTTGGTACTATCCATGGTTTCAGGCATCCACTGGGGGTCTTGGAATGTATCCCCCTCCCATAACGGGGAACTACTGTAGATCTGCCAAATACACACAGACATACACACACACACACACACACACACACAGAGTATACAATTCGGAAGATCGTCCAGTGAGGCAAAAGAGGCTGGTAAAGAGAGTATTTAAGTTATATGGAGAACAAATAATACACATTACTAATTACCTGATGATCTATCAGATTATATTTCTCTTTTCCTTTGGTTCCCAGAAAACAAACAGCAGACAAATCTGCAGGACATTAATAGTAATTCTGTTGAAACCTGCGATTGGTTTATTTGTATTATCCTTTTCTAGTTTTCATATTTTCCTTGTGAAGCTGTTTTCACCCTGATAAATACTAAAGCTAATGAGCTATAAAGAAGCATATGTACACATACATGTCTATGGGAGTGTGCATATGTGTATGTCTTCAGGATTTCAATTATTTTTTAAAGCTGTTATAAAATATTGTTATATTTACATACTATATTGTTATATTTACAATATAATATATATATTGTTAGGCATTTATGTTCAAAGTTTGCTGTTTTAATAAAGAGATAATTTTAACATAACTTATAAACAAATGGGATAAACCCAAGTTAGTTGGAGCAGAGAAGTGGCATTATTAATATCAGAGAAAATGTGTTTCTTCTTGGCATCTGGCAGTGAATTATGTAAGTAAGATCATATAAAAATTAACCCTTAAAGGACTGAATGTATTGTCATATAAGTCAATTAGGGAGAAAGCAACATCATAAGCCATGATTAGAGTAAATTCACCTCATATGACTTTATTCATTGAAAGTATGATAATGTTAGGGCTCGTACAGGATTTTCTTCAGATAATAGCATGGGTCTGTGATATAGCAGGATAACAAGCAAAGAAAGTCTGCATTTTGGCTGGATATTCCTTGATAACAGATGACATTTTGATAATGTGATGTCTAAAGTTTGGTGTGAATATTAAGTATGAGAAAAATACTCCAGTTCTTATTTAAGTCCTTTAATGTCATTGCATAAAATTGTGTGACAACCCCACTTTTTCACACAGGTACCATATGCAAAATTATGATGGAATGTGGGATGCCATATGTTTGAATTTACTTATTCTTGACTGTCAAAGTGAAGCTTTGTGTTTATCATCTGGGTTACAATATTTTACACCTCCTGTGGAGTTCTTGCCTTAAAATGATATCGTCAGCTTCTTTTTAAAAATGTCACTAAAGCAGGAGATACAAAAGGCAACCACATGCAGGAAAGGAAAATAAATCAGAGCCTATGGCTACATAGAATTGAGAAAACACTCATGGTCAATTTTAGCTCAGGCATTTTATTGGTGAGGACAATACTATAAGAAAATAAAACATGCCAACTTTCTGAAATAGTATGAGCAAGGGTAATTACAGATCCTCAAATTATCATTTTACAACTAACCTTAAGCAACAAGGTAGACCACCAACCCTAAAAATAGACAGTGAAATAAGGACCACAGATACAAGTGAAAATGACTCTTTGTAGCTCAACAAACACGATTGGAAAAGAAAATAAAATAGAAAAGGCAACAAAATGAAAATGAAAGGAAAACGAAATCAGACCAGATGTTGTGAATCTGTTTTTCATGCAGAGATGTTTACATTCGAGGAATGGCCTTGCAGAAGAGGTTCCTGAGATAATAACACTGAATTTGTTGAAGACGGTTTGATTAGATGGTCTGACAGTGGAGGTTTAGAACTGAAAGGAGAATAAGCTGTATAGGACAACTGGACTCCGCATCTTTTAAAAGTGTCTCATACCTTGATTCAAGATCTTGAATAAAGATGATATTTCTCTGCTTTTTATTTAGCCTTAGGATCAAAAGAACACAGTATGTTTTGTTCCACACTTTTATCAATCTTTTTAATAGCTTACCTCTCATTACTATCAGCAGTTTTTGCTGTCATGTTACTTTCTTCCTGATTTTATTATTATTGTCCTCGTTATAGTACCTGCACTAGCGTCCCCGACTGTGATCCTTATTATATGGATATTTGTTCCATGTACTACTGTCTTCTATCGTGTTTGAATCTTGGCAAAAATTTCTTCTAACTGCAATACCTTGTAGATAGGTTGCATGCAATCACTGTAATTCTTGGACATATGACTTCTATTCATGCCAATTTTCATTTTGGAGCTTTCTGTATGAGGTAAAAACTTGCTCTTGAGCACAGAATTAGAAAATAAAAGAACTACTTTTTTGATCGTTAAATAGGAAATTTTAAAATTTTCATGCTTCTCTTTTGCTAAATTGAATCTAGCCGAACTAAGATGTCCACACACAAAGGACATGAATTGTATTCTACAAGTCATGAAAGAAGCAACTAAAAACAGTTAAAATGTGCAAAGAAAAAAGATGTAAACAATAAATAATCCATCTAATAAAATAATATTTATAAATTGGTTATGTTATGTAAAATTCTCCCAATAAAATGCCTTTTGATAAATTCTTCAGTTTTTATATAGATTTCACTTTAGCAATGACTCCCACAGTACGTCACTTACTTGTCTTCAAACTCTCATAATTGGAGACATCAGGGACTGTTGAACACATCCTTGTCATTTTGATAGGAAAATTACTCCACTGCCACTTTCACAATCATCAAGGAACTTGTAAATACATGTAGGGGAGGAAGACTTTTCCTCTACCTAATGTGGGTTCGTCTGGCCGGAGAATGAATTAAATTCACGTGACACAGAATAGCAAGAGAAAATTAAACAAAGCTTTATGAGGACCATGGCCCGGGGCCTTTCTTCCTGAAGGAAGAAAGGGCACCAAAGAAGTGAGGTGCACAGAGTAGTTATATACCCCCAAACAGGATATTTCACATATGATTGAAATGTTCCTCCCACAATAGTCACAAGATTGCCCTGTCGGCACAGCGCTTGATGGACACAGCAGGTAGTGGGTCTGCTATCTCGGAGGGCATAGCAGGAGGCAAGTCTACTTTCTTGAGCTGGGTGGTCACAGGTGAGCGCAGCAATCAGTTCCTAGCCTAAGGAAAGATGCTTAATCCT
Source organism: Equus przewalskii (assembly GCF_037783145.1). NCBI lineage: Eukaryota > Metazoa > Chordata > Mammalia > Perissodactyla > Equidae > Equus > Equus przewalskii. The sequence goes on along the minus strand of NC_091831.1, from coordinate 55,227,877 downwards.
TAAAGAAATGCCAACATTGGGAGGGGGAGGGAAGTCAGTTACAGGAGGTTACCAGACAAGCACAATAAAATGCAGATTTAAGTCCTTGCCTTCCCCATTGATTAAGAGTTTCTAGAGATAAGGTCATCTCCCCTTCTTCCTGGTACAGAGGGAGATATCTTTACAGATGGAGAGTTCCTTTACAATGTAAATGCCTCTTACAAAGGGTAAGTAAATTCTACTTTTCAGTTGTTTTCCTGTCTGCAAAGTAACTAGCCTCAAATAATCCTGATGCCAAAGAGACATATCCTGGGGTGGCCAAATCCAGGTCCCCACATACACAATGGACTTTAAAAAAGTATTCCCACAAAGACCAAGACATACGCACTGCGATACATTTGATCTCAATGGAACAATCCATGGTATGTAATGCAATGATGTGGAAACAGAGAGAGAGCTGTTGGAAAAGGAAATGGCCTAGCCACTCTTCCTGTGCACATACGGCCCTCATTAGTTCTTTGTCTCCGTGTAGCTGTGTGTTTAGGTGCTTATTTCTGTCATTCGACTGTGAGTTCTTTTAAAGCAGAGACAGTGACTTGTTTATCTTGTCAACTTCTAAAATATTTAGTAGTAGGACATCTGTAAATACTCATTTAATGAATGAATATTTTAAAATCAGTTTAGTTACTACTAGTTTGCAGGCAGAAAGAGAGAGAGAGGAAAAACAATCCTGGAAGAACTAATGGTGTTAAGATTTATCTGGGGGTATCAGACTCATATTTACTTGAGCAATATATACTTGTTAACAAATTGTGGTTGCTTAGTTCTCTAACTCTTACCTATTAAGGTTCATTCTTTAATAACATTGTTAATTAAAGATACAGTATAATTTAAAATAGCAATCATTAAAATGGTATTACTTATGAATTACTACATACAGTAGTGTTTTATGGGAAATAAATAAATGCTTTAGAAAAAAACAAAAATTAACCATAATGTCATTATGTATTAAAAACTACTATTAGGAGTTTGGAAATTTCTTTCTAGACAGTTTCTGGAAAGGTATGTAATTATATAGTATATTATAAACAAACATATATATATATAATTTTTAAACCAAGGTCCTATTTTAATAGATATATGTCATGATTTTTTCCCTTAAAATTATCTCATAAGTGTCTTTCTGTGCAATTTAAATATTTTATAAGCTTTTAAATTGTTTTATAATATTCCATTAAATGGAGGTATTATTTATGTTCTCCGGTGGTTAGTTGCCTTATAAAATAAACTCATTGGTAGTTGTTATTTCAATCAGCAGCTGCAGCTGAAGTTTTATTATGACATAAATCCATAAATTTACGTGTGTGTAGGGGATTATCTTGGTTTACTAGAAAAGGAATGCCTTTTAGAGTGATGATTTTGGGACTGTCATTTCCTGACCTAACTCCATTAATCCATTGCCTGGATTGAAGAGTTCTCTAAATACTTAATAACTATTCCACTGATTTGTTGTTTGCCATTGCTCCATTGCTCATAAACTTTTTGTACCTGTCAGAAAAAAATTTTAAAAGTCGGTTTTATCTTTTAATTAGGTAACTCTTCCACAGTGTTCCGGTAAACTGAGTCCATTTACAAGGTGTTAATGCCTGTCATCAACTTTAAATATCATTTTTCGTGTGAATACTCAACTTATAATGAGGGGAAAACCTTTATAATCATTCTCTTGAAATTTTAGCTCATGACAATTTCATTTAGTGATTTTAATACTTTTAAAATAAAGTTTAGTAAACTATATCGTTAATTATTTCTGCCTGATTACACCCTACATTTTAGGGAAAAAATTGCTTACATATAACCAAAAGAGATTTTTGGTATCCTTCTTTTAATATCTGAATTAATCTACATTTATTCAATAAGATTTTGGATTCAGTGTATGTTTTCAGAGTTAAATTAGAAAGTCAAATAATTGTTTATAAATACATAGGCCTTCAAGAAAGAGAGAACTCAAGAGAAAATTACTGATGCTGTCAAAATTGGGATCTAGTTCAGAGGTTACAGGATAGCTATTAGGATCCCTTAGAGAATCTTCTAGAGGACTCTGGGGGAACTTCATGGAGAAATTCCTTGAAGAGGTGAATGATAAGCACACACTCTTTAGAAATCTGAGTTAAGATGAAGTATATTGACTTCCCTGAAGAATGGTACTTATATAAAAGAAATATACATTTCAACAAAAGGACATTGTGACTGAGTTTGAGATAAAGTCATTGAGTAGGGAAGCCAGCTTTCCTAAGGCATACATTCAGTAACAGTCTTGTCCTTTTTAATTATTAACCTTTTTTTTTCCATGTGAAGAGATACTGTATTTTAAAAGGTAATTGAAATGATTGAACTGCATATTTAATGTTCTGGGGGAAAAAAAGAGAGAGAAAACAAATAAAATTTGCCAGGTTATAAACAACTCATTGGTTTCTAATTTTATCCGTATATTTGTCACTTTATGTACTTTATTCTTTGGAGTTTCTGTTCTATTATATGTGTCATCTACTCCAAGGAGGTCATTTAAAATAGTGACAGGATTTCCTTATCTCTGTGCCCAAAAGTACAAACTTCGTAATTGGACACCCAAGTTATTCAGTATTTTGAGCTATAAACAAGGAATAGCACCCAAATGAATACTGACTGCATTTTACAAGAATATCCAGCAACAGAGGCATCCGACATTAGCATCCAGTGTGCAGGAATTGAACGCTTTTATTGCATAATATGGGAGAATTGCTCACAACTGCCTGTTCCTGCTGACAGTCCTGATGTTCAATCTGGTAATATCTTCAAAGCTATTTTTTCTTTTACCCAGTGCTTTGATATTAGATGTTAATAAGTTCTTGGTCTATGGGAGAGGAAGCAATGGGACAATTAACATGAAAAAGCTCAGACTAAGAGGAGTCAATGGAAGAAAGTATGAGCTGAATAAGACTGCCTAAGGTTTGGTTTGCTTTTACTGTTTGTTTATTTTGTCAAGATAAGGGCAGCATAAAATTCGATAACCTAGACTTTTACTCTTAAACCAGAATAGCTAAATAACTGAGGCATTAATTCACTCGTTAATTTCTTCTTCTATGGCCATTACCTCTGGTGGCATCTCCAGAATACTTTAGGTTCCCTCTAGCTCTGATGGCTCCATACAGATGCAGAATATTAACGTTACTAGAACACTGTTCATGTGAGCTTTGCAGAATTGAAACTATCCCTCTAAATATGCATAGATGATATCTCATGCCCAATTAAAATGAATGTGAAAATTTATAATGTATTCAGTTACATAATATTATAAACAATCTTTTGAAACATTTTTATAAAATTTAGAAAATATTTTAAACCTACATTTTCCTCTTTTCATCATACATTTGGGATAGCTGAATAATATAATTTTAGAATCACCGTATTTTAAAGCCAGATGAGACTTAGCATTTATAGGATCTGAGCAGGTCAGACAAACTTAATTTCAAGTTATGGCTCATCACTGTAACTGTGAATTTTGGAAAGATACTTATCTGCTCAAAGCTTTGATTTCTTCATCTTCAAAACTGAAATGTAATAGGCCTATCTCTTAGGGTTATTATAAGAGTTTAATGAAATAGTACACATATGTTGCTTAGCACAATGCCCAGAAAACAACAGCCTTTCCAAAATTATTTGTTAAAAACTCAAACAAACAAATTGGCAATCAGAGATACTACTGTGTGAAAGTTAGAAGAGTTGGGGAAAGAATCAGAATTTTTCTTAATTATAGTCTTGGAAAAATTGAAGCATGTTCAAAATTCCCAATTCATTAATTGTAGACATCTGTAGACACTGAATGTTACTGAATATGTAAGATTAAACATTATTAGTTTTCTTCCAACTTTAGAAACTAGGCACAGTGCTTCTTAACGGTCTATGGCGGACTTGGCACTGAACACTGAATCTTTGAGGAATCTCCTTTGTTGTACAATTGATAAACCAATATTGATTTATTAACTAAACTTCAGAGTTTACATTAGGGTTCATTTTGTGCTGTAAATTCTATGCCTTTTGGCAAATGTATAATAACATATAACCATCATGCCAGTATCATACAGAATAGCTGCACTGTACTGAAAATCCCCTGTGCTCCATCCATTCATCCTTCCCTCCTGACACCAGAATCCCTGGCAACAATTAACCTTTTTATTGTGTCCATAATTATGCCTTTTCCAGAATGTCAAAAAGATGGAATCATACAGTGTGTAACCTTTTCACTTTGGCTTATTTCATTATCAACATGCATTTAAGTTTCCTCCATGTCCTATGGCTTAATAGCTCATTTCTTTTCATTGCTGAATAATATTCTATTGCATGGATGTTTCACAGTTTCTCCATTCAACTATTGAAGGAGGTCTTGGTTGCTTCCAAGTTTTGCTAATTCTAATTAAAACTGCTATAAACATTCATGCGAAGGTTTTATGTGTATATAGGTCTTCAAGTCATTTGGGTAAATACCAAGGATCATGATTGCTGGATCATGAGGTGAAAGCATTAGTTTTCTAAGAAAGTGCCAAACTGTCTTCCAATGTGGCTGTACCATTTTGCATTCCCATTAGCAACAAATAAGAGTTCCTATTGCTTCATATCTTCATCATCACATAATGTTGTCAGGGTTCTGGATTTTGGCCATTTTAATAGATGTGTAGTGGTATCTCATTATCTTTTTAATTTGCAAATCTATGATGATATGTGATGTCAAGCATGTTTTCATATGCTTATTTGTCATCTATGCATCCTCTTTGTTGAATTGTCTGCTCAGATCTTTTGCTCATTTTTAGTTGAGTTTTTTGTTTTCTTATTGTTGAGTTTTAAGAATTCTTTGTATATTTTGATACCAGTCCTTTATCAGATATGTGTTTTGCCAGTATTTTTCCTGGTTTGTGGCTTGTCTTTCATTTACTTAACAATATCTTTCACAGAGCAGAAATTTTTGGTTTTTAGGAAGTACAAATTATCAATTTTTTTCTTTTCTTATTTATGCTTTCAGTGTTGTATTTAAAATGGCACTTCCAGATCCAAGTTTATCTTGAATTTCTCCTAGGAGCTTTATAGTTTTGAATTTTACATGTAGGTCTATGATTCCACATGAATTTTCGCTTTAAATTTTCTTCCCCTGAATAGAAAAAATTATTTGAAGAATGAGTAGCTTCCAAGTCAAAGCATGCAATCAAAGAAAAAATTTCCAAAGTTGAATGCAAGACTCTTACAAATTTAAGGTGAGCATGTGTCACAAATTTATTACTGAGAACCACCAAGATGACAATGCTTGTTTATGGAGAACTGGATAAAGAAAGAACGGTTAAACAAAATTTCTAATTTAGAAACAAACTGGTTAATGTCCTGCAGAGTAATAAAAATGTAACCTGCAGGATTATCTTTTCTACAAAAATTATTCCCATCTTTACCCGATAAAAATTTACCTGTATTATTGTGTGACAGGAATCATTTAATGGCTATCAGTTTTAAAAACAAAATGAGCATCTACTACTAACCAATAGTAAATATCCTACCCAATCATAAATAGCAAGTGGAACAAAGGCACACACTTTTGGAGAATTAGTCATCTGCCAGGTAGGCCTGATTCACAGTCTGCCCAGGAGAACACTGAAAGGACAAGCAATGGTACCCTTTGCCTCTTTCCAAGCTTTGATAAATTTCTTAACTATTTCACAGGGGAAACTGTTTTTAGAGCCTACTTAAGACTGCTGAAAGAAATACGAAGGCTTCAGTGGCTTTGTTTTTGTGATTTTTTATTTCTATAGAATCGTGTCTGTGTAAGCACTGCAGAGTGCCTGAAAGCATAGCTGGTAAAGAACTAGTTTGGGAGACGCAATCTTGAACTTTATTTTTCTTTTGATTATTCTCAGAAGTAAGTCAGGCAGGTTTGAGCTGGTTAAAGTCCAATGAAGAATAAGCAGCTTATCATGCAGAGAAACTGGGCAGACTTTTGTGATAAAGGTTAGCAAAACTTCATTAAAATTATAAAGTGGTGATAATTTTGGCTATCATGTTTTGGGAAGTGTCTTTTATTGCCCTGTTCATTCCTGTTTTCCAACATTATAGAGGTCGCTGTTTGCATCTCAGGATAGTGATAAAATGATTGATAGAAATCGCTAGCAGTTCAGTAAGTCTCTGCTCTTAAAATAATGAACTTTAGGATTAGCAGCAACACCAGGACTTTTTGTCCCTCACCCCAAATCAAACGCTCAGCTGACACTCTGAGACTGTTAAGACAAATCTTCAGTCAAGTCTCTAAAACACGTAATTTCTGAATGTGCTTGTTCTATAATAACATATTCTCTTTCTTTTAAACTTCATCTTAAAGCGACATAGTTGTAGAGTCCAAGTTCATCTACAGTTGAGAAAAACATGAATCCGAGGCTGAGCTCCTGATGATTTTTGCTGTGTCTGCAAGTAAACCCATTCAATCAGCAAAGACTTAAGAGAGACATCAGTAGGAAGTTTCATACAAGGCATCGATGTTTTCTTTCTTTCCTAGAGGCTTAGGGTTATACAACCGGGCATAAAAACTCAAGCTATCATGAAGGCCTTTTTAGCTACTTAAATTCCCCCAAAATGTGAATAGCAAAGAAATAATTGTTTTTAAGAAAGTATTTTAATGTTTAGTTATTGTGCATATGTGGGAGGTGCCCAACCTTTTTCTTTTCTTTTTCTGGCACTCTATGTTTAGAATTTCATGCAAATAATTGTTGCTGGCATTTTGTGAAACATTCAGGGTAACAGGAAAGTGTCACAATAAAGGAAATTTTGCAAATCTTTCCTAATATTTTTGTGCTATATTTAATCTTAGAAATTCAAATATCATTTAGTCATCATTTCCAACATTCTCAATATAGCTGCTTCAAATAACATCTGGCTATATGCTGCTTGCCACTTATTTCATTTATTATTTTTTCATATTATATATGTTCACATAGGACTTTTATTTTCATATCTGACCTTACCTCTATAATTCCTCAACATAACTAACACTATGGTTTCTAATTGTTGCTCAATGTAAAGCAATAACCACACAAATTTCTATAAGGCCAAGCAAAAAAAGAACCAGAAAAATCCTTGCTATAGTTTTATTTTCTGCTTTAAATAATAAAATAAATTGATGAGAATGTATATCATTGTTCTACAGAAGAGGTGAACTTTCAGTTCATTGTTGGTGAATATTCTCTGTATATTTTTTCCTGTGCAAAATTCACCAGGAAAAAAAATAGTTTGTGGCAGCTATGATTTCACCTTTAATTAAACAGAAATTACATAGTTTATTAGATAATTAATCTTCCAAGAATGAACACTGCTTTTTCCCTAAGCATCTTTTCACTTTTATAGAACTGAGCAAAAACAACTCAGCAATCTAAAATTAAGCACCTTTAGTGAATACAGATTAAACATTCATTGTACACATATATGTTGAGTTTGTTTTAAAAAAAAACAAACCAACATACTTGGAAAATAACAGTTTCTTAATGTATGATTGAAGTGCACATCTGGGGACTTTTAAAAAACTGATGATTATTATGCCTTCCACATTTACACTGGTACTTCAGTTCCAGGGGAAATATGATGGTGATGGCACACATGCACTTTCTGTTGAGATGGGACCATGCCTGGATTTATTATATGCCTAATGACATATTCATAAGTGAATACCACAAATTAGGTTAAAACTCTAGTGAATTTATAATGGGGATTTTCAGCCTTTAATCTTTTTCATGCAAATGACCTGAGTGTCCTTGATATGGGTTAAATTGACTAAATTTAAGGGCACAGAAGTGCGTCTACCTATGTTTCTAACCCATAGAGGATGTAGACAAAACTACTGTTACCAGATGCATCTTATAAGAGCACTTCATCAATTCATTCCACTAACATTCTTGTTAGCCTAACAGGTGCCATGTATTATACTAGGGACTTGATATGATACCTCAAGAAATAAGATAAAATTTCTGCACTCATATATATTTCAGAGTGTACTAGCGAGAGGGTTTCATTAGTACATCATTAAACCACAGGATGTAGCTATAGTGGAAACATATAAACCATTTTATGGGAATCCCAAACAACATGGAACCAAGTTTCTTGTTCTAGGTTGGCACGGATTTCCTGAGGAAGGAACATTTGACTGGTGTCTTGAAAGAATAGTAGGAGTCAATCAAGCAGACCAGAAGGGATTGGAAGTTGTGATGTTGTAATTTATAACAAGAAATATATATTTGGTCTTCATCTGTTTCTGGCACAGAGCTCCAAAAACTCTTAGAATTTCCTAAGTGATGAGAGCAATAAAGGTGTCTTTTGTTTTGTTAATGAGGTGACTTTTAGATCCCCATCTAAGATGGAGCTGGTTGCCAGGGGAACTAATCTTGTGATGAGAGGGTTGGAACTTTCAGTCCCACCTCCAGACCTCTGGGGAGGGGAAAGGGGCTGGAGGTCGAATGAATCACCGATGACCATGATTTAATCAATCATGTCTACATAATGAAGCCTCCATAAAACTCCAAAAGGACATGGTTCAGAGAGTTCCAGGTTGGTGAACATGTGGAGATGTGGGGAAAGTGGCATGCCAGGTGAGGGCATGGAAGCTCCACACCATTTCCCCATACCTTGCCCTATGCATCTCTTTCATCTGACTGTTTCTAAGTTATAACAGTTAAATCTAGGAACTAAAATGTTTCTTTGAGTTCTGTGAGCCACTCTAGCAAATTAATCCAAACCAAGAAGGATGTCATGGGAATCTCTGATTTATAAACAGTTGGTCAGAAGTACAGAAAACAACCTGGATTTACAAACAACATTTGAAGTGAGTGGGGTGGGGGCAGTCTTGTAGGACTGAACTCTTAACCTGTGGAATCTGATGCTATCTTGGGGTTGATAGTGTCATAATTGAGTTGAGTTGGAGGGCACCCAGTTGGTGTCCAGAGAATTGCTTGTTGGTGTGAGGAAGCCTCCAGACATGCACATGTAGGGATTGGGTCCAGGAACCCAAAAGAGCAGTCCAGGTCAAGGTTCTAATATACCCACAGGAACAGCAGGCATGGAAGAATATGGTGGATTTGGGAAATCATAAAATAAATATAACCGAAGCATAAGGGGCCTGCAGAAGAATGATAGGCATCAGGTCTAAGGTCACCAAGGACCATGTTCTTTGGTAGTTTGGACTGTATACTCTACACCCTAAGAGGAAGGGATGACTCTGCAAGGAGATTGCTTTATGAATCCCTGTCCTGTCTATCTTACCTGCAGATAGTCAATCCAGAGAGAAAGTTAACAATATGTTCTGGAATTACCGAGATCTTTTTGTTGTACTTGTTCTCTACATGTGTTTTTAAGTAATAGTGTTTAAAGACTTTGGGTGGTGATTCATTTAATAAAGCCAGAAGCCATTCTTTTAGTATTCTTTCAGTTTCTTAGAAATATCATTGCCCACGCTTATTGATATTCCACATATTTGCTCAGCCGCTCTAATTAGTTTCATCTGGCAGTATTAATCATTTTATAGAAAAAGAAAACATTGTTGTGCTATACTCATAACTCCCTGCTGTCTTCAAGTCCTAATCATGCAAAGAGGGAAGGAGAGAAAGAGGTCTGGAGACTCTCTTCAGAGTGGGGACCTTTCTCCGGGATTCATTTACTTCAAGTCAACCAACCTTTTAAAAGCCCTTTGAAAATATAGATGTTTTCACAGATGTGATGAAGTTGTTCTTTTACAATATAAAAAGCATATATTTCATATTTTTCCTTATTCACTAATTTATAAAATTTCTGTAATTGCATTAAATCTCATTTTATGTCAATAAACATTAGTTGAATGGAACTCCCTAGTTTTATTTTTCTATGTAGTTAGGATAGGTGATATTTTTAAGAGTTTTCTAATTATAATTGCTTTTAATTAAAATTAAGTATTCCATCATTACATTTTTTGCTTTTGCTTTAATCTATAAACTTTCCTTAATTTCCACCTATCAATCACTCAAATCTAAGATCTTGTCTACTGGAACTAGAATCTAAAATAATGTGTAATGTATAAGAATTGCTGATAAAAATATAAAATTCTATATTTCACAAATTTTTCTATTCAAGAAATATAAGCAAAATCATGTCTGTATTTTTCCTTCCTAATTGTCAATGTCTTCCTTTCCCAATGTGCACTGCATCTGAAGTCAGAAGTTAACATAAATTATACTATGCTAGATTTATGTGATTTAGAAAAATAAAAACACCAAACTACTTTGATCTGTTTACTTGCAGAGAGCCATATCCTAGAAGATGTCAACAAATGTATTGTAGCCTTGAGAGACCTGGATGCTGATAATTTAGACCGTGCTGCAGGTGCTATCAGAGGACGGGCAGCAAGAGTTGCTCACATTGTCACAGGTGAAATGGACAGTTACGAGCCGGGGGCTTACACTGAAGGTGTGATGAGGAATGTTAACTTCCTTACGAGTACCGGTAAGTCTCAGTCCCCAGTTACAGCTGCACTGTTCCTGACATTTCAATCTATATAGCTACCAAATATCCAGACATATGGAAAGAAGATCTCGGTCTGTGTTGCTTGTTTCGAAGTGGATTGCTCTACTGTCTGACAGATGCTTGCATCCTGTGGTTATGTGATTTGAAATTTATCTCTGAGAAATAAATATACTCATTGGGGAAAAGAAATCCTTTATAAATATATGCATTATATAAATTGCCCACAGGCTTTAGCCATTTATGAATGTTTATTAATGCCAGAGCTGTTAGGAGATATAATTAGTCCAGATGTGGTAAGTATGTAATAGTTTCCAAACCCTCTTTTAGCTGTGTCGTTGGTCGCCCAGGTTTTTGTTTACATTACTTAAACAGAGTAAACTTGTCCTGTGTTTCCAGAGAAATACTCTTTACTTTTGTTGGCAGTCTATTTGCAAAACAACAATTTGTTCTTTCACATGATCTTCTTTGATTACTTAAGAAATATGGAACCAGGGTTTTGTTTTGGTTGTAGCACTCAAGTTAATATTTTCTAAAATCAACTAGTAAATTTTTAGTTTTCGAATCAGTCGGTAAAATGCATTCTTATCCTTAACACTGTTATTGGCATTTCTCCAAAAAACTTACAGAAGCATGTGACTTCATGTGGATTCAGAAATAATGGATATAATTTGAATGAGGGCAATCAACTATTTTTGTAAGTCATCATGGTAGAGCTTTTTCCTGTGAAAACCCCTTGTGATCTGTGAAATCTCCAGGTTGAATTTTTCTTACTAATTACCTCTTAACACTAGGGTGACAGTGCACCCATGTTTCCTAAAACGTTTGAAACGCCATACTTAAATTGTTCATCCTACCTAGAGAATTGTTATGTTATGCATAGGGCACATTAAATTTGGATGATATGTACATTATTTAGTGAAAGGAGTCGAAGAGAGGAGGATGGGTGATTTGGAGTGGGGAGGAAGCAGTTCCTTGAAATTAAGAGAAACATATCAACAGTTGAGAAACCTGCCCTAGGGACTAGTTCTGAAAAGATATACCGCAAGGCAAGCCTAGTGAGGTTTGTAGAGAATTGATAATTAGTGTTGCTGTCTTCCTAGCATGTTGATACAGAAAATCAGTGATGAATCTTGGCACATAGTTTGCTCATCACCTCTTTAAAAATATTCCTAAAATAATGAAACACTAAAGATATGCTAAGGAAAGATGGAGTAGGAGCATCTACAACTCTACACATTATATTTCTTTAACAACTTCTCAAAAGCCACTGTTGTCACAAATAGGACAACATGGAAGTTGCTTTAACAATGAGGTATGGCAATATATTTACTTGCTTAAGGAGATGTTGTGTTATGATAGTCCAGCATCTCTTCCCTAAACTAAATTTAACTGTTCCTTTCTCTTTGGTCAAAATCAAGTACAGAGTTATTTTTTTCTACCTTCTGAGAATGAAATTTAAGTAAGAGAAGAATGAATCAAGGTTCTCTTTTTAGCCAAATGAAAATTTCTTGTAAGAAATTGAATAGGTAAAGTCTACCAGGATTTGCCTCTGTCTCAGTTTTGTAATCATATTAGTAATATCTTGCAAACATACTCTTATGGTCACAGTGTCTGTATAAGGTACTAAGTGTACGCTTTTATTCTCTATAGGATAGAGTCCATATCTGCCACATGCAAAAAAGTGAAAGTGAAATTCTAAAGTGTCCAGAATGTGAACTGTGTTGTTCAGTCTGTTAACAATCAATCCTTATAATCTGAAATCAGAAAATAAAAATGAAACAAAGTTGTTTACACGTTTAATTACAAGTTTGTCAATAACTCTATGATATATAATGACCTTACAAGATAACTAACCAATATGGCTACATAATCATTCAATCAGAAGAGCGAGAAGTCCTTTTTCCTCTAATTAGTTGCATGTAACTTTAATTAAAATTCTCCAGGTAAATTATGTCCTGTGCCCTAAATGTAATAAATATAGAGTAATCCTGGGTTATTCTGTATTTCACATCTTATTATTAACATAACAATATGGTTTATGACTTTGCAATTTTGTCATTTTAGCTTTTCAGATAATTTTTTGGCTTATCTTTGGAGAAAGCTTCTCGTTTTGGTTTTATATGTCTAATTCCAAACTTTTCTCCAAACAGATCTCCCTAAAATTTATCAAAAGCATGCCTCACTAAAGGGAATTCTGAGCAATAAATTAGATGAAAATGCTAATTAGATCAGTTTGATCTTAACCAAGGCTGAAATATGTGAGCATTTTCTCTCCCATAGAGATATTGTCTGTGAAAAATACTTCCAACTCTTCTACCCTCCACAACTAAATAGCAGAAGATGTTCATCTTTGTTCACATCTGCTCATAACTTGGACTTGTTATTTATAAATAATCATCAAATTAAGTAATGACAAATGTCATGGTTTGTGTTATGAAGCTTTAATAGTTCACATTTTAGCAAGTGAATGCTGTATACACGTGGCGTGTTGTTCTCTTTCTTTTTCTCTTATACAGTTCCCAGGTGTTAACCCTGTTTCCTGAAAATAACTTAATAAGGAGCTATTGTGAACTGTTTTTATTACGGAGACTTTGTTATCTTTGCAAAACTTACCTTAAAGTACCGTCATCAATGATGAAAACTAGGCCATACTTATCTAAATCACAAAGAGTGTTTTTGGAACATTGCATCTTTGATTTTAATCGGACTTTGTGGTTCATTAGCACATTTTCAAGATTGGATGATCTTCTAAGTGTTTTCTCAGGATTAGGAAGCAGGGTTGCCCTGTACATGTCAGGAATTTGCATTGTTCATAAACCCTAGAAGTTGGTGTTAAGTGAAATGTAGGCAACATCTGGAATGCTGCATCTCATTCAGACAGAGGCATAATATTGTAATCTCCATGTCAAATTCTTCATTCTGCCCAGTTCTTCCCTGTCACTAAGCTCCTCCACCTGTCAGGAATTCCTGATAGGGGAGAGAAAATATATTGGCTTTTTCCTTAAATAACAAATCTTCTGGATTGAAATGTGAAGGCTTAGAAGTCATATTCTTAGCATCAACTTCAGTTCTTTCACACTAGGTTGGGGAAAAACCTAAACCAAGAGTGGGAGAACATAGTATTTTGTGTGTGTGATTTATATTCTCCATTAAATTTAGAAATTAGCCAGCCCAAACACATCTGTTTCAAACCCCCAAACCCCACCCGGTTTCAGTTTCAGCCAGGTTCATGGACCAAAACAGAACAGGCATGTAAATGAACCTGACCAAGACATCCTGGTGGCATCCCCCATTGGCAACTGATCATGATGGTAAATGAAGGATTATTGATCAAGTCCTCCTTTAGCTCAAACTGGAAAGAGCGTCACTAGAATCCTCTGTGTAATGAAATGGAGAAGAGTCATGTAGTTGCAATTTTTCTTCTTAAAGGCAAATGAGAAAGTTGAAAAGAATTTAGAGCCAATAAATATTTCCAAAATTTTGTTGTGGATTTTTCTTGTGTTTAGTTGAAACAACAGATAGGCTTTTAAGATGAATTTCATCTAAAAATCATTTTTAAAATTTTCATAGCAGTCAGTTACTCCTATTAATTCCCTTTCATTTAAGATTTTTCACATATAAATATCCTGCATTTCATAGCCTGATCACATGCTATTTTCTTTATGTTGCATCTCTATTCTTTAACTTAAATAGTTATAGGATAAAACACAAAGGCTTTAGTTCCAGCATTCTTTGCCCTCTAAAATCCAGCAGAGGTTGAATATCAGTGGTCCACGTACTGGATATGACTCAATATGACTCAAAGAATTTTTATGTGTCCAGTGGAGTTTTGACCAACATTGTTATATGCTTTGTCATAAGAATTAATTTCTAGTTTGTATATATATAAATCCAGATTAATGGTGTTATTGTAATAAATGGGATAGTCTGGCAATACCAGGGCAGAGTTCACTGTGGAATTGGCTGGAGCTTAGTGATATCTTCCTTTTCTCTGAGCTTGGGCGTAGTTTCCTCCATTCCCTCTCGTTATATGCCCAGTCCACTTCACTCACTTCATTTACCTGCCTGAATTCTGTAGGTGTTTGAATTCACCCAAACATGAAAAATTAGAAACTTTTTTTCCCTGAAGTGGGCCATAAAGTACCTTCTACTCCATCTAACATGATGCTTTCACAATCACACAGACGTGCCAGGATCCCTTTAGGTCTTGTCTGTGCTGTACCTGCCATTTTGAATAGCCTTGCCCCTTATCTCTCACATCAGATTTTATCCATCTTTCAAGAAACAGTGCATGTTCTCTGCCTTCTTGAAACCTCTCTTTCCCCCCTCTGGCAACAGTGAATTCTTTGGTCTTACGTCCTATAGATTTTAAAGGACTTGTCACTCGGTTACATCATTTCAGACACCTGTATGCTATGATGAACTCTTTAGATATACTAATATAGAAACGACTTTTCTTTCAAAATAGAGTGCAAGCTATAAGAGAAAAGGAAACTTGCATTATTTCTCTTTACATCTCTCCCAGAGCCTACCATAGTGTCTTACATGTGCCAAATTAAAACAAAACAACTCTTGAATCAAGTCTATATGCCTGTGTTAACTCTATTCTAGCAGTGAAATGCCATTTCTTCTCTTCTGCCCCTCTAAAATTATAATTATTTTTCAACACTTTCTCAAATGCCACCACCTTTGCAAAGGAGCTTCTGATTCCCTTTCTGTTGGAATTAATTGCTCCATTATCTGTGGTACCAGGGATGAGCTTGTCCTCTAGTTAATGCTTATTTCACTTTGCCTTATATCGTAATCAGCCATTTACATACAAGTTTCTCCCACCAGATTGTAACATCCTTAAAGGGACACATCACTCTTTATTTAATTTTATATTTGCCAGTAGCATTTTACACATAATAGCAGTGCCCAAGTTTTTCTCCCCTTTAAATTTAAAATTCACTACAAGATTATACTGTGACATATTCTAATACAGTTAAGCAAGAGAACAAGTTATCATTCCAGTTCAGGAAAAAACAAAAAACAAAACTCAAAAGCAGTGGACCATGTCAAAGCCTGGGGCAGAGAAGAGATCAGGGAAGTGATTCATTACTGTCTAGAGTTAGATATTAGCCGCTTCCAGAAGATGTGGGGTCAGATTCTTAAAAGGTTCTTTAGTAAGCTTTTGAACAAGAGATCATGACCTTTGTGTATTCAGTTACTTACAAGAATCATCCTTGAACTACATCTGGTGAAAGATCCCACTAAACCTAATTTCACTAATGGTTCCAAGGAATCCCTGTAAAGGATGGCAAGCAAGCCTTCAAATTCAGAAACCGTGGTGGGCAAACTTCCCTCCCCTAGTGGCAGTCTGAGACAGGCCTCTGAATTGCATACTTTCTTCCTTTTGGCTTCAGCCCTAACCTGACACCCTTTAACAATTAGAAAGGATTAACAGGAAGCTACTGTCTGCAGATGGCTTGGCTAAACTGGATAACCAAGTGTCTTCATGTTGATGATACTGAATCAAAAGTTAAATGATAGTGCTGGCCCGGTGGCGTAGTGGTTAAGTTTGCAAGCTTGACTTCAGTAACCCGGGGTTCACAGGTTTGGATCCCCGGTGCAGACCTATGTGCTGCTCATCAAGCCATGCTGAGGAAGCATCCCACATCCAAAATAGAGGAACATTACCGCAGATGTTAGCTCAGGGGCAATCTTCCTCACACAAAAAATGTTAAATGATAATTCAGCCGCTTTAAAGAAGAGGAAGATCCCATGACTCTAGAAGTGCTCCTTTTGCTACAGGAGTTTGGAATCTTGGATTAACGTTGTGAGTTGAAAAAAGCAGCTACTAGAACTTCTGAGTGGAAAACCTGTTTTCTGTCCAAAGAGAACTGGATTTGAATAGGACCCAGTTCTAATTAGGGGGCTGAGGATACTTCCTTATCCTGCCATTTTTACTTAAAATTGGAAAAACAAACTTGTTAGGGAAAAAAATTGCCATAAAAACTGAGATCTCCTATATGTACTGGCTGATGCAAAGGCTTTTTTGACCTTTTCGGTAAGGTTAGATCCTAAGAGAGGCACATGGCATAATCTAAAAAGCCACTGTTGCTAATGTCCTTATTAATAAAAAGAATACATTCTGACACATTGGTAGAGATATTATTGTCAAAAGTGGAAATAATATAGAGGGCTTAAGAGTGTATTTTAGAGAATCATAAAGAGGGCCTGAAACATTCCCACATCCGGAAAATGTAAAATGTGTAATTCTGAGGCTGATACTAAATGAAGGATGGATTAAGGACAGGCAGATGAGTTGGCATGGGCTGAAAGGAGGGGATCATTGGAAGAGGAAGTGGAGAATGTCGACCTTCTGTGTGCCTCTTCACCAGTGCAAAGATGTTCTAGAGATCTTGTATCTTCTTTAACCCTAGAACTCCTATGACCAGCCTCAAATGCATGTTCTGCAGCCAAAGAAGACATTATCTGAAAAGAGAAATAGGTCGTATCTTTCTAATCCTATTTTCACATATTTTCTGTAAAAAGACTAGTTCAGATTTATTTTAATAGATAAGGGATAAGTAGGAAGAAAAATAACATATGTAAAGTGATTAGACATGAAGTACCAGTTTCATCTCTAGAATGCAAACAGAATCTCACTATGGCTAAATTAAGCAGAAAAACAAACAAACACACACAGGGAAGCTGGAGAACAAAAACACAAAACAGACAAACTGCAAGGGATGCTGCAGATAGGAACCCAGTTAGTCATCCTGAAGAATAGCTTTTTGGGCTGCCAGTCCAGCCCTTTCTGAATATTTAATGCCATTATTGGCCTCATAACGTTATGACACTGCAATGTACAGTTTAATTATAAACTGTACATTCATTTGCCACCACATTCTAGATACTTCCACCATTGGGATAAATCCTAAACTGATCCCTGCTTTTGCCTTACTTACCCTGAATTCAACTTCCTGGGCAGAAGCATCCTACTAGCAGAGTTTAAATAATGTGCCACACCTGGACTGTTAGTAACGTGGTGGCAGTGGGGTTCGGGTAGTCACAAGTACTGGGCCTTTAAGCTTCTATGGAGACAACCTCTGCCTCACAGTAAGACTCATACCAGCAGATTTCTGGGCATGACACGGGGCTTCGGAGTCTGTGAGCAAAGAGAGGTGGGAGTGGTAAGGAGCAGGAGAGGAGGAGCATCAACAAAGGAGTAAAATGGCCCAGAAAAGGGAACTCGAGGATTGATTTTACCGACTTGCTTGGTCATCATCTATGTCGGGACAATGAAACGCTTCCACCATGTGACCTAATCAGGAGTATTGCCTTTCAGCAGCTTGTCGCCAAATGCAATACTTTCTGATGGTTTATGAAATTTTACAAAACAAGCATAAAAGCATGTTTTATTCCTGGAAAATTTGTTAAGTGAGGTATTATGTACCACTCCAAATCTAAGTATGTTCCAGGGAAGAACTGCCTTAACAGAATACTTGATGTGAATATGATTCTATCACCAAAATAGTGGCAAGACAGATCTATGAAGTCTTGTGAAAAAGTGGAAAATGTATCTTTCAGAGGTTTATTCTTTTTTTCTTTCTTTAACAACAATAATGACAAAAAATTAACAGGCCTGTAATCCTCTTATCGTTCAAATGTACAGTGATACTATATCAAACTGTATCATTTTATTTTAAATCCAATGAGATGGGGACTTTAACTTCATTTGTTTTAAGATTTACCAAGTACTAGACATTCTTTGTAACAGCATAGACAAGTGCCTTCTAAAATCATAGTGTAGAGGGCTGGCATGGTAGTGTAGTGGTTAAATTTGCAGGCTCAGTTCAGCAGCCCCTGATTTGTGGGTTCAGATCCCAGGCACAGACCTAAACACCACTCATCAAGCCATGCCGTGGTGGCATCCACATACAAAATAGAGGAAGCTTGGCACAGATGTTAGTTCAGTAACAATCTTCCTCAAGCAAAAAGAGGAAGATTGGCAACAGATGAGGTTAGCTCAGGACGAATCTTCCACACCAAAATAAAATAAAATAAAATAAAAACATAGTGTTTTCACAGCCACTAGAAAAGAGAAGCATCTATTCAAGGCCAGAGGGGATCAGAGGCTCTGAAATCTTCTGCAGTTTTAGGTTCTTCCCAGCTATCCTGAGGGATATGGGCATTAATATCTCAACACCCCAATAACCTTCTAAAACATACCTGATTCCACAGCACAATTGTTAGGAAGCTCTAGGCTAGGCTTTTATCAAGTTGGTAATCCAACAATTAAGTCTCTTTGTAATAGAATTACTGTAAAATGTTTTATAAACTGTAATATAGTGGATGTTTTTAAAAATTTAGACAATATCTAGCAGGAGGCTCCTTCCTTCTATGCCATCTTGAAAGTCAGGTTTATGAAACGAGTGAAATAACTCCCTTCAGTTGTTACAAGTGTCTATTTCATGTGTTAATAGCCCTCAGTTGTAAAGACAGTTGATTTTACTTTTTTAGAGATCACTCTATGTGGCCTGGAAAGTCTGGTTATATATTTATTGATGTGTGCTGGTAAAACTTTTATAATCTGTAAAACTAAATTTGAGGTTCAAGTTCACTGAGTGTAGAAAATAACTGAGGCGGTGTGTCTCTCAGATTTTCTTTCCTCTGGCTTTGGAGAGAGCAAAACCACGTCAAGTTGAAGGATAAATTTGCCTTTCTTTTGGTGTTCAGTAACTGGTGCAGACAGCAGATCTTAATTGACAATAGTTTTAGCCACTTCATCTCCAGCCTCTCCTTCCCAATTGTCTTTCATGTCAATTTTTCTGGGATTCCTCAAATGTAGTCCTGGCTAAGTGGGGGTGGTCACAATGGACATGATTATATTGCCATGTTTCCAAGATAAGAGTAAGTGTGGTTTTAAGTGAACAGTACCTATAACTGTTGCCAAAATAAGGCAATATTGCATTTACACTATCAGACTTGATGGATATGAAAGCAAATGCTGAAAGAGCATATCATCGTAAAGAGAAAAACAAGTTAGTAGGCCAACATTTTCAAATTACAGTGTTATCTACAAGCTTTATGAATAGATGTGAATATTTTCTTCAATGAAGTCAATAAGTCGTTTATCATGATTGGATGAGTGATGATTATTTCACCTCTTAGTGAAAACTATAAACTTGGGGATAACTATAAGCGTAGTGGATTGCTCAAGATCTTCAATGAAGGAAAGAAAGATTGACTGAGGAAGGGAAGGATATTTTAAATGATCGCCACAATTGGGAGAACAATGCTCGGCGTAGAACAAGTGGAATAAAAGAGTATCCATAAATACTGATCAGGGGTCCAGCTTGACCAGCTCAGTGAGGAGAGAGGCAGTTCAAGAAAAACCAAAGATTTCAAGCCACTGGAAAGTTTTTCCTACCATGAGCCCATGCTGATTTCTACTGATACATATTTTCATTTTACATATTAAATTTTCCAGCTTATGGCAATTTACAACTTCCTCTTTCAGCAATTACAAAAGAAAGTATGTATTACTGCTTAACAATCTGACACAGCAGGCTAAGGACCTGGGAATAAGTTTCTTCTCCTGAAATGTATTAGCAACCTAGTAGTATCCTAGAAAAGGTAATATATTCTGGTGATCATCCACCATTTAATTTTACTGTCTGCCAAAATATGTAGCAGTTAAAGTTAAGTGAACAATTTATATTATAAAACTTCTCTGCTGATATAGGGATTTTTAAAGGTATCATTTATTATAAACACTGCTGGCAATATTTCTTTAAGATTCCAGCTATTCTAAAGTCTATGATGATTGTAGTTATAGTGATTTAAGAAAGGTTATGTACATTCCTTTACCACTTGCCTCAAAATTCTTACGTAACTGGAACGAGGAATGAGTGTACTGATATTCATAAAAAAACAAAATTATTCTTGAGGGAAGAAGCAGTAAGTTAAAATATTGTACTTCTCTTACCATCCCCTCACCTTATTTACTTACTCTTATTTCTATCAACTACTTCTGTATGTAAATGGTTGCTGTTTCATCATTATTGGTGTTCAATAATGTATTCATCCTATCTTCACAATTACAAGCAAATAGTTTTGAGTCCAGGGACTAACAATGTGTTTTTTTTCTTTTCTTCTTCCATCTATTAAAAAAGTTAACAACAAGGCGTAC
Source organism: Equus przewalskii (assembly GCF_037783145.1). NCBI lineage: Eukaryota > Metazoa > Chordata > Mammalia > Perissodactyla > Equidae > Equus > Equus przewalskii. Next base: position 55,207,170 of record NC_091831.1, on the reverse strand, counting down.
TGACAAGATTACTGACAAGATTACCCTAGTGTAACATCACTTTAAAATAACAGTAAAGGGACACAAAAGGGAATAAACTCATAATGGCAAATCCGTGGGTGTAGACTCATCAGAAAAAAAAAAACAAATCCAAAAGACAGAAAGCAGCAGGAAGCATGCAGATGGATGAGAGCAGCAAACACCACAATCTAGAATAAACACAAGCGGTGGCTGTCAAGGAGACGAGGGTTCCACCTTGCCTCTTGTTGACTTATCAGCAACACTGAATTCTGGAAAACAGTGAAGCAATGGCTTCAAATTCAGTGAGAAAATTAATTTGAACTTAAAATATTATATTCATTCAAAATGTGTGACAAAATAAAAACCTTTTTGCATGCATAACAGCCCAGAATATTTAAGTTGAACAAAACCCTTTTTGAGAAAAGACTTGAAAATGTACTCAAACAAAACAGGGAGGAAAAAACAGAAATGGTAAGACATGGAAAACTGAAATAGTGAATCTAACTCAGAAATATGATGAATACAATAACAAGATGGCAGATCTCTGGCAGGTCTAAAAGGCAATTGATCCAAATTAGAACAGAAAGTCAGTGGGCTTCAGGAAAAAAAATTCTAAAAGCAGCCTGGAATACATTCAGAATTACTAACAGAATTATTAAGAATTAATAATTTTAAAAAATTTTAAAGGAATGAATAATTAACAGAATTATTGTTAGTCACATGATAAAGAAAGCAATCCACTGTTCTCTCTAAAAGAATTTAATACGCAAGTCCCACTCAGTAGGCTTACGATATCATGAACCTAACTACATAAGCCTAAGACTTTAAAACACTGATTGTTTATGTTTATGCTTATGCTTAACTATTTGTATTTGTATATTGTCTATGCTTGTCATGTCTTTTGTCATTGTTAAGAAACCAGATTTCATGTTACATGGTAAGTATTATCTACTACGCCTATTATGAATATATACCTGTATAAATACATATATGTATAAATGACATACACACATACGTATGTGCATATGTTTATATCCATTTATAAAAATAATACATTTGTATATAGCTATATTATTTCACTGTATCATTTATTATGTTTAGTATTAGTATAACTATATGTGTATAGTACATATGCTATATTATATGTGAAATGATGGACTTTTTGTGTGTGTTTAATGGTCATTGTATAAAATACTTATCCTACGGCATGGCTGGGGCATCTCTATGCTTATCTCCAGGGTGTCTGGAAGTCTGGTATTCGCTTTTGGCTATGCTGGCTAGGATAAAGATGACAGATTAACTATTAATTTATCACGTGTTGTCTAAAGTTTGAAATCCGCCTGGTGGCATCCAAGGCCAGCTTGTTTGCATTGTTTAGGGATGTGTAGATTGATGGCTTACACATGTTTAACTAATTACATAGCTCAGCTTTGGCTATGTGAGCAGTGGGGCTTAAAAGACTGCTGGAATCTTTTGCTTGAATTCTCCTAAACCACAATTTCTTGCATATATCTTGATGGTTGATAACCCAGAGATGAAGTGCATCCCATGTGACTAAGAAAGGACTCTGTGTAGGTGTGCTTGCAAATCTTCCAGGCCCCGACGCTGGCTCACACATTCTTTCTCCTGCTTTGCTGTATTCTGTATCTTGAATAAATTTTATGTAAGTAGGTTCTATAGAGTTTTGTAAACACTTTTAGTTATTCAACCTTGTGTAATTGTTGTAGTCATAACTCATTTTCAAAAAAAAATTTATTTGAAGACACGAAGAACGAAACACACACACACAGGCACATACACATACATATCACTCGCACGTCTACCTTAATCATACAGAATAAGGCAAGTAGTTATTCAGGTTTTGTTGTTAACTGCTTTTTTTTCTTTTTTTTTTCTTTTTTTTTTTTCCTTTTTCTCCCCAAAGCCCCCGGTACATAGTTGTGTATTCTTCGTTGTGGGTTCCTCTAGTTGTGGCATGTGGGACGCTGCCTCAGCGTGGTCTGACGAGCAGTGCCATGTCCGCGCCCAGGATTCGAACCGACGAAACACTGGGCCGCCTGCAGCGGAGCGCACGAACTTAACCACTCGGCCACGGGGCCAGCCCCCTTTTTTTTCTTTTTTGAAGGTCTTCAGTAAGCTTTCATAGTTGGACATTACACACCCAAAATTGCTGGATCATGCCTTTTTTCCTCAGAGGTCTTTCCAAGCTCTGAAACCTTCGTGGCTAAACTATTATTTTGTTTAGAATAACTGACTTACACAGTACATCTCAACGGTGAACGGGCAAACCTTTCTCATCAGGCCCGACTTGGCCTTTTATGACCTGTTTCCTCCAAAGGGCATGATCTGTCCACCAAATTCCCATTTCATTATCCTGCCTTCTTAAAATCTCAGAACTACAGCAAAGCTTATCCTCAGTGTATTAGTTATAGATTGCTACATAACAAATTACCCTAAAATTTAGCAACTGAATACACAAACACTTATTATCTCGCAGTTTCTGAGAGTCAGGAATCCGGGAGCAGCTTAGCCGGGAGGTTCTGGCTCAGGGTCTCTCATGAGGTTGCAGTGGAGCTGTTGGCTGGGACTGCCCTCATCCAAGTCCCACCCAGGGCTGAGGGATCTGCTTCCAAGCTCATTCACATGGTTGTTGGCAGGAGGCTTCAGTTTCTTGCCACGTGGGCCTCTCCATATGCTGCCTGAGTATTCTCACAATGCGGCACCTGGCTTCCCTCAGAACGAGCAATCCAAACAAGGGAGAGAGTGAGAGAGAAAGAGAAAGACTAGGATGGAAGCCAGTGTTTTTGTATAACCTAATTTCGGAAGTGGTATACCATCATTTCCGCTGTATTCAATTTGTTAGAAGGGAGTTAGTAAGTTCAATGGGTTACTAAGTTACTTAAAGACAGGGTGTGAATATCAAGAGGCAAGGACATTGGGCTACTTTACAGACTGCATACCACAGCTTCTAAATGTTTTATGTTCTGGATATGCTCAGTCTGTTTCCAGGTCCCCAAACAGACTACACAGTTTTGAGTGCTTGTATCATTCAACCCCTCCCTGCTTTCTGGTCTAACATCCAATTTTGGAAACATAGCAAAGGACCTGGCATAGAACAGACATTCAATGAATATATGCTAAATGAATGAATAAATAATACAACGCACAGCTCACTGGGGACCCTTAATAAATTCAGTTGACCGACAGACCAGAACAATATAGAAAAAGGAGTCCTCTCCACGACTAATTCACGGTGGATGGTTTTATAGTCTTAGAGACACTGGGGACTCATTCACAAATGTTACTTTAAATATCACTTTATGTGCCATGGTCAGTGGAAAAAGCGTTAAGTAGAGAATTTGACAATCCAAAGTTCTTGACTTACGTCTGCCACAGTACCATTGTGCAAGTCCCTTAAACTATATGGACTCCACCTCCACAACTGCTCAAAGAGGGGTGACCTAGAAGATTCCAGTGTTCCTATGCACATCATCTAGCTTCTCTTTTTGTTTTTTCATCTGTCGTTTGTCTACATTCTAGAGTTGATATACACTAATGGATTTACCATCTAGCTGACTTCAAATTCTCAAAATCCAACATAAATCTTAATCCTGATAAAGCTTTATTGCCAAAATTGCTTTTACTTCCAGAAATATTTTTTTAATTTTGTTTTTTTATGTTACAGGTTCATCAGTTTGTATCTTTTCTTCAAATTAAAATCACTTTGAAGAGAAAAACATTTTAAAAATTCAAATTATAAGCAGCACAAGATATAGCAAAGGATATTTTTTGCCTGATCTTTAGCAGCTCAGCTTAATTCTATTTTCAAAATGTGCTGTGATTACATATGCTTAAGGAATACAATGGTACCAGACAAACAGTGCATTTTATACCAAAAGAAAAACAGTGAATGTCTAAATCATCTGATCCTTCTGAGAATGTAGTGAAGACATTTATTTAAAGAAATTTTTCTTCTTTTCAGAAATAGTAACTCTTTTAGAGAATTAAAAAGAGATCAAGAATATCTAATTAATATGCAGTCATTTTAATGACAGTTTAATATTTTTAAATGTGAAAAGTAAATTTGAGAGCACCTCTGTATAAAAGAACTTATTCAGATATTTTTTTTTTAGAACAGTTAACCCTGAACTAACATCTGCCAACAAGCCTCCTCTTTTTTGCTGAGGAAGATTGGCCCTAAGCTAACATCCATGCCCATCTTCCTCTACTTTATACATGGGATGCTTGCCTCAGCATGGCTTGACAAGCAGTGCGTAGGTCCATGCCAGGGATCCAAGCCAGCAAACCCCAGGCCGCTGATGAGGAGCACACAAAATTAACCACTGTGCCACCGAGACATCCCCTCAGATTTTTTTAAAATAAATATTTCACACAACACTCAGAGCAAAGATACTTGGAGGGGCTTCTTAAAGCTTACAAATTATCAGATTAGATTTCAATACCTTTGTGTTTCTGAGATGCTTCATGGCAAATACTGATTCGAGCAAACCAGTGGTTTCTAACGTTTTGTGACAGCTGCATATCACACAAATGTCTTCTGATCTATCAAGCGCTGATAAACTCTCACTCAGAAGCGCACACCTGATGCAATGGTAGGACGCCATTAAAGCTTTATTAAAGGAAGAGACAGAAGGGTAAAGATTATGAAGGTAAATGATAGAAAGGAGAACCCTCCTCTCAAGAACAATGCTTAGTTTAAAATATACATTAGAAACGAGCCTCAGAGGCTTTTCTCTGTCTTTCTTGGAAAGTACATAGCAGTCCAAAAAATTTATTATAATTGATTTTGAATTAATCCCATATTTTTAAATCAAACTTTATGATAATTTTGTTATTTAGAAGTCATATTCAAATACTCATCTGGATATTTGTTCAATTATGGTCAACATCCATCTCCCACAAGAAAATGGTCAATTCACTTCAAAATATTATCCCTCCTGTAACAAAGACATAAAGTGATGGGATATGGAAGAATCTTATACTTAAACCTTCCCCTTACACGGGGCAGGAGCAGGAAACCTCTATTTTCAATGTATAGATACTGAAGAATGTAAGGCTCAGTGATCAGAGGGATGAGAAATCGACCAAGAGTTTTTCAAAAAGTAAAAAAGTGTTTTCACACATATAGGTATAGTGCTTTAAAAGTCTTCAAAAATGCTGAACATACAGTAAAATGATAGTACAATGGCATGTAATTAGATGACAATTAGGAAATCACTTTAACAAACCTGTTTTGAGCCACACTGATGCACAAGCACTATACTTACCAAGTACTGAATGGGGAAAAAATAAATAAGAGAAAATTCTTCCTCTCTAGAAGCGTAACTATTTTGGGGGATAATATAATGCAAAATGAAACAGAGATGTGTACAATATTTTGGTCTTGATGCTGTTGTCCGAGGATGATTAGATCCAGAAATCAGAAGACTGGAATTGTAGAAAATTGAGAAAACTGCCCTGGAGCTAAATACTTAAGCAACCAACTTATGTATCAGCTCTATCACATAGTTATAGGAGACCATTAATCCCTCATACTCCTAGATAATTATGAGGCCCAATTGGAATATCACCAGTTTTTTCTTATATATCAGTATGGAATGAGAGGTTAAACAATTCATAATTCCTATCCTTAACCAGTTCCCTTCCACTCATCCCATCTCCATCCAAAATGAAAAAAGAAAACCTTAGGCTTCAATCCCGGAAAGCGAGTACACCTCTTCCTCTTTTGTTCCTTCTTTAATACCTCCTATTTATCAACATTTACCTATAAAGAGGCTGTAAAATTCTCTTTTCAGCGTATAAGTGCCTAGAGGTAATGTTATCCCCTCTGCTATTTTAGGGCCAGACTATAATGAAGGATTGAGCTTCTTTCACATACTTGTTTTCAAGTCAAAATTTGCTTGGTATTTACTTACCGTGAGTATAGCATTAAGCTAAGTGCCGACAAGTAGAGCATGATCCAAATCCTCCGGGTGTTTAACTATGGTTGAGGAAATATTAAATAGCAGCATTATTTTATGATACAAAGCAAGAGTACATTAAGGGGCAAAATGAATAAGACAAAAAATAGGTTAGAAAATAAAGAAAGTAGAATAAGTTTTGTATATCATAGAGGACCACACAGAGGAAGGAGGGACAAAAATATGAGCCTAAACGTTATTTAAATTAAAGAGGTAAGTGTATTCTTGCTGGAAAGAATGTCAAAATAATTGTATTACATTACAATGTAATTAGATACAATTAAAATTACACAAAGCATATTTTAATCATCTTTTGATTGAGAAGATACTTAAAGTTCTTTGAAAGTTTCAAGATCATCCTTAGAGTATTGTGCCCTTAGGGAAAATTAGGTAGAAAAATGAATAGATTTGCATAATAGAACAGAGAATTTAGGCTGCCGATAAGTTATGGGTAAGACTGGATAGTTGGTGGCACCGGTCCCGGTTAGAGTGGAATAAGGATACTTCTCCCTGTCTCTCTCACTGAGGACAACTACAACTTTGGACATAATACACAAAGCAAATCTTGGGGGAACTCTGAAATGTAAACAATAGCAGACAGGAGAGGAAATCAGGACTTGAAGAATGACCTCATACAATGGTAAACTCCCTGGGTTCCATGATTTCCTTCCGTATTTCCCGGCTTAGACTCTTGGACAATCTGAATCTGGGAAGTTTGCTCCAGGCACAGACAGAAAAGCTCCAAGAAAAGCCTCTTTTCTCAGATTAGAGGGCAGATAAGTGGGGGTGAGGATATGGGATGAAACTTTCTTAACTCTTTCAGTCCTACGTGAGGCAAGTCCACTCCTGATATGATGGCAGCAGTGCCTCTGAAAATTGAACAAGAGAGACGAAGAAACACAAATTACTAATATAGGAATGAAAGGGATATCATGACAGAACTACAAGTATTAAAAGGATAGTAATAAAATACTACAAAGTCTGTGCACATAAATTTGATGAGCTAGATGAAATGGACCAATTCCTTGAAGGATACAAACATTTAAATGTCATTGAACAGATAACAACAAGTGCTGGGAAGGATGTAAAGAAATTGGAATCCTGGTGGGAATTTTAAGTAGTGAAGCTCCTTTGGAAAACAGTCTGATAGGTTTGAAACAGTTAAACATGTGATTTACCATATGATCTAGCAATTCTATTCCTAAGAGTATACCCAAGAGAAGTGAAAACATATGTCCATACAGAAACATGTACATGAATGCTCATAGCAGCATTAATCATAACAGCTCAAAGTGGAAGCAACCCAAATGTTCAACAATTGGTGAACAGATACACAAAACTTGATATACACATGCAATGGAATATAATTCAGCAGTAAAGAAAATGAAGTACTGTTATATGTCACAACATGGAAGAACCTTAAAAACATCACGCTAAGTGAAAGAAGCCAGTCAAGCACTACATATTGTATGATTCCATTAATATAGTCATGCATTGCTTAATGTTGGGGATGCATTCCTAGAAATGTGTCCTCAGGCAGTTTTGCCTTTGTGAGAACATCATAGAGTGTACTTACACAAACCTAGATGCTACAGCCTACTACACACCTAGACTATATGGTACTAATGTTTCGGAACCACCGTCGTATACGTGGTCTGTCATTGACTGAAACATCATTATGTGGTGAATGACTGTATTAAGTGCTATTTCATGTTAGACAATAGGCAAAGACATAGACACAGAAGTAGATTAGTGGTTTCCCAGGGAGAACAGTTGAATTTGGAAGTGATGGATAAAAGGTACAGGATTTCTTTGAGGGTAATAAAAATGTTTTAAAATGCATTGTGGTGATGGGATGCATAACTCTGTGAATAAACCAAAAACCATTGAATTGTATACTTTAAATGGATGAATTGTATGGTATGTGGATTATATCTTAATAAAATTGCTGAATAAAAGCCACTGAAGAAGAAAGAGATATTCTGAATACTCTGTTATCTGCTAAAGAAATTGAATTTGTAGTCTTAAACTCCCCCAAAATAGAATTCCAGGCCTGAATGGTTTACCTAGTGAAGTCTACCAAACATTTAATAAAGAAATAATATTAAGTTATATTTCTAAAAAGTAGAAAAGATGGAACACTTCTTAACTCCTTTTATTAGGTCAATAATACTCCAACAGTGAAACTAAATAAAGAAATCACAAGAAGACAAAATTACAGACTAATATCTCTCATAAACATACATACAAAAATAAACAGCAAAATATTAAGGAATATAATCCAACGATATATAAAAATAATAATAACTGCACGACCAAGTATAGTTTATCACAGAAACGCAGGGCTAGTGCAACATTTGCAAATCAAACGTTGTAATCCATATTAACAGGCTCAAACAGGAAAAATCATATGATCATATCAAAGATGCAGAAAAGGTATCCAACAAAGTTCAAATTTCATTCATGATAAAAATTCTCTACAAACTAAAAATAGGAGGCTCCCCTAACTTGATAAAGGACATCTGCAAAAAACCCAAAACTAACATCATGCTCAACAGGAAAAGAATGAATGCTTTCTGCCTAATATCAGGAACAAGACACGGATATTTGCTTCACTCTCTCTGTCCAACGTTCACTGAAAGTCCTGGTCAGTGCAATAGGCAAGAGACAGAAATAAAAAGCATATAGGTTGGAGGAGAAAAAAGTAAAACTTCCTGTTTGCAGGTGACATGATTATGAATTCTAAGAAATTTACACACGCTGAAAGACCATAGAACTAAAGCTCACTAATGATGATAAGTGAATTCAACAAGGTCAGAGGAACAAAGTAAATGCGCAAAGATCAATTGCATTATTATATACTAGCAAAGAATAATTGGAAAGCAAAATTATAAAAGAATGTCAATTACCATAGCTCCAAAAAATCAAATAGTTATGTATAAATCTAAAAAAATATGTGCTGCATTTGTATGCTGCAAACTGCAAAATACTGATCACAGAAATCAGAGGACCTAAATCAAGGGAGCAACATATCATGTTCAATTATTAGAGGACTCAAGATGGTAATTCTTCTCAAATTCATCTATACATTTATTACAAGGTCAGTCAAAAGCAGAATTTTTCTAGCTATAAGACAAGCTGTTTTTATAAAATATAAATTAGCCAAAAAAAAATCAAATTAGCCAAAATTATCTGAAAAAGAAGAACAAAGTTGGAAGATCCTCCATACCTGATTTTGAGACTCACTATTAAAACTAGTCATTAAGAGAGACATTTGCAAGTCAACACATAGGTCAATGGGACAACTTACATCCAGAAATCAAGCAATTGTTAACGGAGGTGCAAGGACAATTCAATGAAACAAAGACAGACTTTTCAACAAATGGTACTGGAACGATTGGATATTTATATATATGCCAACAACAACAAAAAAGGAACTTCAACCTGTGTCTTACATCGTTTACAAAATTAACTCAAATTGGATGATAGACGAAGTAAAATAAAAAATTGTAAAACTATAAAACTCCTAAAATAGGAGAAAATTTTTGTGACTTTGGTTAGGCAATGGGCCCTTAGACACAACACCAAAGCATGACTTAGAAAACATTGACAATTTGGATTTCATCGGAAGAAAAAATCTCCTCTTTGAAAGAGGCTCTTAAGAGAATGAAATTACAAACCATAGATTGGGAAAGAACTTTTGTATATCATATAACCTACCAAAAAGAGTTACATCTAGAATAAACAAAGAAGTCTCAAAAGTCAAAAATAAGAAGAAATATTCTGCTGTGAGCTGCTAGCATTGTGTTCTGGAAGACCAGAAGGCAATAGCACTCATGGAGGGTTTACGAAGGGTATCAAAGGTAGTTTACAGGTGATTTACATTCTCCATCATATTTAATCCTGGTAACAGCCCTGTGAACATGATATTATTTCCATTTTAAAGACCAAAAATCTAAAACTTGGATTTAATAATTTTCCCAGTATGACTCAGTTCAATGCCGCATCCATAAAATAGTGCCTTCCTGCTATAAAACGGACATGCTATCAAAACTGACAAAAAACACAGTGGCCAGAGGGGACCCCCAAATAAGAGTTTCTTACGTACTGAGTCCTCAAGTGGGCTCACAATTCGTTATTACATTCAAGTTTTTGAATTTTCTATGGTACTCCACCAAATTTGCCTCGTCATGCCTTTCAGGTCTGTTTAAAGATAAACTCCACATCAGAATAAAACCTGTGCAGTGTGGGTTCATGCCAGGCCTGGCTGATTTCATTAAAAAGAATATTAGCTATGAATGTCTGAGGCTGACTTTCTGGTAATTGCATGTTGGGAATTACATGCTCTAGATTATACTGATCCTTTGAATTATACCACACTAGGACTAATAAGGTCGAGAACGTAAAAGTTTTCTGTGTCAGTCCTTTTTCATTCAACACATATTTACTGAGCACCTACCATGTGTCTAGCACTAAGCTGGGTGCTGAGATGCTGTTATGAACAAAGCATATGTCTTTAAAGGTCTCCTAGTCAAATTAGAGAGGAGAGGTAATCAACCCACAATGATTATACAGACTGATGGGTATCTAAGTCTTAATGGAATAAGGTCCAGAATGGCTTCCCAGAGCACAGGAAGTACAAAACTATATCTAAAGACGCTGAGAAAGAGTTGCCAAAGTTAAGAGGATGGAAACAGAGGGGGAAATTTTCACCGATCCACTTACTCTGAAAGACAGACTCTCAACTCACTTACCTCTAAATATATTGTTGCAAATATTTAAAATTCAGACGACCTAGGCTCAAACTCAAGTTCAAAGAATTACTGCAATTCAGAATTTCAAACACCTTTGGGCACATTTTTGACATCTTAAGGTGGCTTATAACAGCGTGTTTTATGAAACAGAAGGAAGCAGGGCTTGATGTCTTTTTAGCGTTGTTTCAGAAACCAGTACCACGGTGTCTTTGTAGATACTGACTATCAAGGGAATTTATTTTAATGTTCACAACATTTTTACTAATGTTACAGACCCCCCCTATGGATGACTGGGTGATTATTTTTCCTTACCATTCACATTTTTTAGGACTTTTCTTTTTCATTTCTTTTCTCAGTTGCATAGCAAAACAAAACTAAAGCTTCTTGAAATATTCCATTAAAACCAATTTTCATCTCCTGAGATTTATCTTCACTGATCCTTTTTCCCTGTTACAGAAACTATCTCTGGGTTCACTCAGCCCCATTTCTTCCTCCCTGACTCCTTTTTTTCTATATCAACCCGTAAAATCCAGAGGGAAATAAAATGAAAAAAAAATAGAATATCTTACTTTTGCTTGGTTGCTCGCTAGCAGGATGAGTGGGCAGACTCTGACCAGCTGTCTGTCCTAATTTATGTGGATAACTTTACTTCCATGTTCTTTTCTGCTTGGCAGAAAAACGCGTCACACTAGTTCATTTTCCTGCAATTCTCCCTCTGGCAAAAACTACAACTTGATTCTCTGGGTATGAAAAAGACAAAAACAAGGCAACAATATTTATTTTTGTGCTTACTGACAGATGTCTGCTTCAACACAGTGAACTGCACAATGAACAGGCTAAGGAAGACTTGCAAATATAGTATTTTAAAAATATATATTTGGGGGCTGGCCCTATGGCCGAGTAGTTAAAGTTCAGTGCTCTCCACTTCGGCAGCCAGAGTTCACGGGTTTGGATCCTGGATGTAGGCCTATCCACTCATCAGCCATGCTGTGGAGGCATCCCACATACAAAAAATAGAGGAAGATTGGCACAGATGTTAGCTCAGGGCTACTTTTTCTCAAGAGAAAAAAGAGGAGAATTGGCAAAAGATGTTAGCTCAAGGTGAATCTCCCTCACCAAAAGAAAAGAAAAAATATACACAGATGCACACACACATATATATATATTTTTTTCTTTTTGAACATATGAATTTGCAATTGTACCCATTTTTGTGAGCCCTAAGACAGCCACTGGTTTTATAATAGAAATGAATCTGATACCACAGCAATGACAATTAGAAGAGTACCAAACAATATATATCATGACTCTTAAAATAGAAGTTTTTCCAACTATTAAAAATACTTTTTATGGAGGAATTTTTAAAGATATTGGGAAATCTGCAGGGTATATTATTGAGGGACATAAAGCAGAATACAAAAATAGAGAAGCATATATAATAATTTTTAAGGCTACAATTGGCTACTTTTTAGATCAATATTTATTTGTGATGAAATATACATAAAATATTATGCAATAATAATAAACCTTCGTATAATAATAAAGAGTTTACCTATAGCTCAGCTTAAGAAACAGATCTTTCTCCATATAGTAAAAGCCCTCTTAGTGCTTCTCCTTGACCTCATTCTCGTCCTACTTCTCAATCCCGTCCCCCCCCAGGCAGCCACTAATTGAGTTTTTTCTTTATTATTTCTTTTCTTTAAAAGGTTTGGCTAGATATGAATATAGCTCATAACAATATATTGTTTAGATAATATGTTTTTGAGATTTATAAAATAGAATACTGTAAATATCTGTGACTTGCTTTTCACTTGTAAATTCATCCCCACCTTCACAGTTGTAACAACTCAACGGAACCTTGAGAAGTGAGATTCTCAACTGTAGCAGTTAGGGGAACTTGATGACAAGAATGGATGGCCACGTTGAATGACACATGTCATTACACAGCCCTTTTCATTCCAAAGTATACACTGTTATCAGGCTCAGTGGGTTTGGGTGAGTTCAAGACCCCCTCTCAGTGCAATGCTGAGAACTACTGTTCTTCATCTTTCAGACCCTATTTGCTGTGCTTACTTCCTGGTGCTGGTCTTCTTCCTCCACTCTGAGTTTTCTTGTTTAAGTACTTCTATCTTCCTTTAAGATTTGGCTTAGTCTCTATCAATTTGTTGTAAACATTTTTGACTATGCTTTGAGCACAATTGTTCATTGTACATGCTCCTTCCCCTCTAAGGGTCTCCATCTTATAAATCAGCCTATGAAATTAGATACAATTAGAGGAGAGCCCCTAAGATCTCAAGCTACATATTGTCAGAGTCTTCATTCTGGTTCAACTAGCACCTTGTTATCTACTAAGCATAATGAAATATCCTCACATTTGACCCTTTCTTTCTTTCTTATTCACATTATACTCATTCTTAAAAACCAAACTAAATGGTTTCAGTTCTAGGAAGCCTTCTTAACTACGTCAGCATGAAATCCTCCATATCTTTCGCACTCCTGCTTTCCGTTTGGTATTCAATACTTCCTTCATGATGATGGTGATGATATCTATCGTCACCTCCTACATCTTAAAATTAACATTTGAATTCATCTCAAGTTTATATATTGACTGGCATATAATAAGTAAGCCACTAAATATTTGCTGAACTGAATTAAATGTGATGAGATTTCTCAATTTTCAACATTGACCCATAAGCTATTTCCTGAAAAATATTTGTTAATTTAACAATAAAGAGTCAGGAATCAGATTGCCTGTGTTAAATCCCAATTCCACTTCATGCTGTTTTACCACCTTGGGCAAGTTATTTAACTTCTCCCAGCCTCACTTTCCTCATATGAAAAATCAAGGGAAATGAGAGTACCAACATCATGGATTGTTGTAATAACTTGTACATACAGAATGGAATAGCAGGGCACTAGGCACGTAGTAAATCCTCTATATATAATCATTGACATTGGAGTGGTCATGATTATCATGTCCTCAAGGGGATTTAGTTTTTAGATCTGTGTGCCCTGAAGCAGGCTGACTTGTAGAAACAATATCCTTTGAATTCTGCTGTAAATGGAAAATGAGATTGTTGAGACTTTGAACAAAATCATAAACAATGTGTTTTTTGTTTTTGTTTTATTTTGAGAAGATAATGATCTTACAAGGAATCTGGTACAGTAAATTAATTCATGTTTACTTGGGAAATCCTTAAAGAATGGCTGTTTACTATTGAGTTATCAGAGGGTTGTTATCTAAAGACGATTTTGTCTTTAATGAAATTCCCGAATCTTTCCCGCAGGGTCTTGAGGAGTCTTTCTATGGATAGACAAGGCTTTGTTTCCTTCTAGAGTACACCAAGTAAAATCTCAAAAGGGGAGATGTGTAAATGGTATAAAATTCAGAATACAAATACATTCCTCCAACTTATGTTTAATGCGTAAATAAAGTTTCCAGTCACTGAAATCTCCTGAGGTGGCATTGATTCTTTCATTTGTTGCCCTGAAACGAGGGGAAAATAAGTGTTTTTCCAATTGACCCCTCAGCAATTTCTCCAATAGGCATTTTTTTCTCAGTGGTCCCTTCCCCAGGTCCCGTCCTTTTTCAATATTCGTGGAGATTTCTTCTATTTTTGCTTTTTCCTGGAGCTGCTTTTTGAGTCATTTTCTATTCATTGACACAGAGGCAGGAAATCTCTCTCTTGTCCTCACCTGGACAAATTTGTTCAACACTCAGTTCCTTGATGGGGAAGCGAGCATAGTTTTAAGCATTGCCTTTTGTTTGCGGGCAAAAGCTAACATGTATAATCAAAGTTTCTCTCTTTCTCAGAGCAAATTGAATGTGTCTATTATTTGCTTAAGCAATGACAGCAGAAAGACGGCAGGCTCCCTGACGTCTCTCTGCCCTGAATCTTTCCTCCACGGTCCTTGCATCCATGTGCATCAGGATGGATCTTCAGTGGAGCAGCTAAGAATGCTCACAGCAGAGCCAATTAAGCCACTTTGAAGTATTTCACAAAAGAGGAGATGTTGCAGTTACTCAGAGAGCACATTCACAACAAAACACCCAATTTATGTCTGCTAGCTAGGGCAATTTACACTAAAAACACAAAATAATCCTGTACACTGAATGTCACAATTCCATCCCACCAATGTCGTACATTGCTATGGTTGAGGAAATATGGCTTCCTGGGGTGTCGAAGAATATCAGTAATTGTCTGCTCAGGGCCTCCTCATTTGGCTATTACCAATGTGGAAATGATTTCTATGGAAAAGATTAGTTTTAAAGATCTTTTAGATGATGCAATTTTCTTGAGATTGCCACCATTGCAAAACAGAAGAAGTTAGTACTATTGTAGAATTTGTGCATGACTCTGCAAGGAATAGCCTGCGTTTTCTTTTCTGTTACGAGCCACTGTGTGATGATTTCTCTTTCTCTCTCTAGGCATGTTAATTATCTATTGCTGAGTAACAATATTACAACAAATTTATCAGTTTAAAACAGTACACATTTAGTATCCGTCAGTTTGTGTGGGTCAGAAATCCAGGCAAGGCTTAACTGGGTCTTCTGCTTAGAATCTTACAAAGTGAAGTCAAGGTGTCAGACAGGCTTGTGGCCTCATCTGAGGCTCAACTAGGGAAAGATCTTCCTTCAAGCTCATTCAGGCTGTTGGCAGAGTTCAGTTCCCTGTGGTTGTAGGACTGAGGGTTTCAGTTTCTTCTTGGTTTTCTGCCAGAGGCCACTCTCAGCTCCTAGAGACTGCCCATAGTTCTTGCTATCTGGAGTTCTCCACAATAGTTGCTTTTCTTCTCAAAGCTAGCAAAGAAGAGAGACTCAGCAAGGCAAATACTATAATCTTATGTAACATAATCGCATAATCATGTGCACATAACCACATACATTCCATCAACTTCACCATAGTCTGTTGGTTAGAAGCAAGTCACAGCCCCTGCTCAAATTCTAGATAAGAGTATCATGGTGGCCACCTTAACAGTCTGTCTGATGTACCGGGGAAATATTTTATAGCTTTCAACATGATGCATGCCTGAACCTTATGAAATCTGTAGAGTGGCAGCAGCAGGGGTTTTGTTGTTTGAGCAGTCTTATACATGATCTAATCCATATGATTAGACTTATGGTACATTCTGTATAAGTCAGATTCTAGTTGGTTATACCACATTATTAACAAATGGACATGCAGAGAGTATTCCTATAGGTTTTAATGGGGTACAAGGCAAGGTTGATTCTAAACTAACTTCTTTTCCTTTTGAATAATGGTTTGTCTCTTCATTATGTATGAACTTGAAAGTAAACGTGATTCTTTCTCAAATCAAAACCAGATTTACTGTTCAGTTGGCCCAAATGAAATAACTGATATTCCAAAAAATAACTTTTTTGACCTATAAAATAGTTACATATGGGTCAACCTGGTACATTCCTTGTATTTCGTTTTCTATTTCCAGGGAAAATCCCCAACAATACTACCATGGAATAATATACATTGTATACATGAGGAAATTGAAGCTCACTCGGGTTATGTGACTTGCCTAAATTTACAATAGTAACCAAATAATTAAGAGAGAGGATCGATATTGAAATATAAGTTTGTTGTTCAAAGTCTGTTCTTTTAACCATATTCTAGGACTGATAAAAATATATAGATTAATTAATTTATTGATTAATTAATTAATTCTACCAGCACATTTAAGGTGAAGTTATGTCTTCGTTTTTGCAATAATCATTGCAAAAGAGTACATGTGGGAGCAAAGACTTAATGGTCAGTTTTCTTTCTGTGTCTGCTCGCAGTCTAATTGTCTTTCATTTTTACGTAAAAATGTGTTCTTTACGAGTTCTTGGTGCTTTTAAGACTGTTTTGTGTTTTGTCTTTGGCATTCTTCAATTTCACTACGATGTGCTTAAGTGTGAATTTATTTCTATTTATACTGCTTGGTATACACTTTGCTTCCTATCTGTGAACTCATGTTTTTAACAAGTTTCAGAAAATTCCTAGCTATTGTCTATTCAAGTATTTGATTTCATCTATTCTCTCTATTCTTTTCTCTCGAGAATCTGATAGTACATATGATGTTTGTTCTTATTCTATCCACTGTATTCTTAACCTCAAGTTTATATATTTCCATATGTTTCTTTCTCTGTACTACAAATCAAATAATTTATTCATATTATTTTTCTGATTCACTAATTTTTTCTTTTTGTTATTTTTTTAGAGTAGTTTTAGTTTCACAGCAAAACTGAGAAGGCCTAGAGATTTCCTATATACTCCTTGCCTCAACACATGCATAGCTTCACCTGTTATCAATATCCCTCACCAGAGAAGAGCATGTGTTGCAATTGATAAACCTACATTGACATGTCATTATCACCCAAAGACCATAGCCTTTATTAGGGTTCACTCTTGATGTACATTTATGGATTTGGATAAATATGTAATGACATGAGCCCATGATTATTGTATACAGAATAGTTTCGGTTTCCCTGAAAATCTTCTGTGCTCTGCCTATTCACCCTGCCCTTTCCCCTAACCCTGAGCAACTACTGATCTTTTACTGTCTCCATGGTTTTTCCCTTTCCAGAATGTCATATATTTGGAATCACACAGTTTGTACCCTTTTCAGATTGGCTATTTTCACTTAGCAATATACATTTGTTTCCTCCATGTCTTTCCATGGCTTGATAGCTCGTTTCTTTTTAGTGCTGAATAATATTCCATTGCCTGGATGTACCACGGTTTATTTATCCATTCACCTACTGCAGGAAAGCTTTCTTGCTTCCAAGTTTTGGCAATTATCAATAAAGTTGCTATAAACATCCATGTGTAGTTTTTTGTGTGGACATAAGTTTTCAACCTCTTTGTGTAAAGACCAAGGAGAACAAATGCCAGATTATATGGTACGAGTATGTTTAGTTTTGTAAGAAACCGTCAAACTGCCTTCCAAAGTGGCTGTACCATTTTGCATTCCCACCAGCAATGAATGAATGAGAGTTCCTGTAGCACCGCATCCTTAACAGCATTTAGTGCTGTCAGTGTTCTGAATTTTGGCCATTCTAAAAGTTGTGTAGTGGTATCTCTTTGTTTTAATTTGCATTTGTCTGATGACATATGATGTGGAGGAACTTTTCATGTGATAATATGCCATCTCTATATCTTTGCTGAGGTTTCTGTTAAAGTCTTTAGCCTAGTTTTTAATTAAGTGTTTTTTCTTATTGCTGAGTTTTAAGAGCTCTATTTTTATGTATATATTTCTGATAACAGTCTTCTATCAGACATGTCTTTGAAAATATTTTCTTCCAGTTTGTGACTTGTTTTCTCATTCTCTTGACATTTTCTTTCACAGAAGAGACTTTTTAATTTTAATGAAGTTCAGTTTATCCATTATTTCTTTCATAGATTTCACCTTAGGTGTTGTATCTAAAAAGACATTACCACACCCAAGGTCATCTAGATATCTTTTGGAAGATTTACAGTTTTGTATTTTACATGTAGATCTAGGATCCGTTTTGAGTTACTTTTTGTGAAGAGTCTAAAGTCTGTGTCTAGATTCAGTTTTTTTTTTTTTTTTTGAATGTGGATGTCCTGGTGTTCAAGAACCATTTGTTGAAGAGATTATCTTTGCTCTGTTGTATTGCCTTTGCTCTTTTGTCAAAGATCGGTTGACTATATACATGTGGATTTGTTTCTGTGCTCTCTATTCATAATTCTCCCTTCTCTTGTATGTAACATGATGGTTAATCCATTCTTTGGAGGTTTTTTTAACACAAGCATTTTTTTCATTTTTAGATATTCAGGTAGATTCTTGCTGTTTGACTTTGAACAAACATAAAACTTCCTTATACTTCATTCTTCCCATACGTAAAATAGAAATATGAAAATTGTTCTTACCTCAGACAGTTGTCAGAGAATTTAATCATTCAATATATTTAAAGCTCTTAAACAGTTCCTGGCCTAAAGTAAGCAAGTGCTATATATATATTTTCTACTATTTTTTGAATTTGCCTGGGGGTTATATATATATATACATGTCAAATCACTCCAGTGCATGAAGTCCTTGAGAATCGGAACTGATATTTGTTGTTCTATGGATTCTTAGGGGGGATTTTTTTTTTCTGGAGAAGATTTACATTGGTTTCTGCAGATATCAGATCACGTTAGCCCCATTCCAGAGTCCCCAGTATAATCAAGATTCTTAGTTCATCATCTCTATCTTCCTACTACCTTAGTCTGGATGCCCAATTGCAATATTAATATGGACATGTGTCCACAAAGGCAATCTTGGCTTTCATCGTTGGTTATAACTCTTCCTTTTTCCCTTTCAATAAGTATCCTTTCTTATTTAAAGCCCAGAAATGTGATAAAAATAATATTTTATGTAAGTTATCACATAGCAATCAAGTAATTCAAGTTGTCAACTGTAAGCAAAGTCTCTAATCCAGTCATTGCCAGTAACACAAAACTTCTATCATGAGAGGAGCTACCCAGCAAGAGATTTCAATTGTTACAAATGTGCTTACTCTCCAATTTAATTTGCTACATTAAAACAAATTAGAGGATGTTTTCTACATTCTTTCTGATTTGAGGACAGGAGGCTGTGGTTTCAAATTGAGTGTTGTTTAGCATTCTCGTCTAGATGTTGGATATTTTAATATGATTCAGAAGTTTTCTTCTGTTTTAATTTTTTTTGTGTATAGCTTGTGATTGTATAAAGGACTTCCAAAAATTATTCTTGCTATTTCATGAAGAACTTGACCGAACAATACTTATTAAAGAAAACTCACAGCTTTGTTCCTTAAGGTCATAACAAATTTCCCAACTTCCACCTTTTTTTATTTCATTTCTTCTCAAAAAAATAGATATTTCTCACATTTATTTAAAGTGTGTGTGTGGGGGGGTCTTCCTTCCAGAGTCTTCAAAATGGTTTCAACCTCCAAGGATACAGTAATTTCTTTCTGAGTGAAATGATAGAATAATAACATAGAGGAATAGAGTCTGTCAGGCATTCACATTGCCGGATTTAACCTCAGTCAATAGTCAATATATGAATTAGTGTTTTTCTTTGGTTAATATTTTTCAGAGGAAGCATAACTTTGGGGTTTTTTGATGCTGTAGATTCTCCGGAAGCCGTTGGCAAATTCCACTGCCAAATTGCCTCTAAGCAACGTTCTAGGCTTTATTGCATCTTCAGGCATTTTGCTTTTGTTCCCATCACATATTTTTATTTAGTGACAATATTATCTCAACAGCAGCACTTGTGGTTGGAAATGCCTACAAAAATTCTGTGCCTGAAAAAAGAGAAAAACTTACTAACAATCTTTAGCCCTTTGTGCTGCTCTTCTTTTTAGCTGCCACACTCTCCTTCTCTATTTTGAAATTTACCTGTGGCTTATCATTAGTATACTTCCTAAAATGTCTCTTATTATTAAATTATGTATAGTTAGTATAGAGCTAGAAATTTTCCCTCTTGAAAGTTTCCACAAAAGAAATACCCTTTGCCCTATGCTTGCGGGCAAGAAAGCATTCATGTTTATACATGGATATGTTGGAGATTCTAAAACCAGTAAGGTTGGAATAAGAGAAGCCTGTGGTCATGCCAACTGGCTTTCAAACCAGATGCCTCTGTCCATTGCCAGTGTCAGTGGTCACTTGTCTGAAGGTGATTTCCTTCTACAGGAATCATAAGCTTGTGAAAAAAGAGACTGTGTGGTTTTCGAACCATAGAGAGAAGACTTCAAATGAAGAGGGTAGTGGTATCTGAACTTACGTTAATATAAGTAATTAAAGAGTGGCAAGAATTTTTATTTTTTTACTTGAAACACAAAGCACACAGATATCAATTTTATGAAAACATCATGGCAGAGTGAAAATTACTGAATTTGAAGATTATAAGCACTTGTCTTGACTTCAAACTCTACCACTGACTGGTTTTTTGTCTTTAGACAGAGTGCTTAAAGTTCCTGAACTTTAATATTCATATGTGTAAAATTGTGACCTCATGGTAGATTTGTGGGATAATTAAGTAATATAATACAGTAAAAAGCTTCTTGATGCACTTTGCACATAATTTTCAATCAACAGTAATCCAAATAATTCTGTACATATAGTTGTCACTGAACAAATAATTCAACTCTTATAATATCTTCCAAATAGTATCGAATATTGAAAAATAAATCCAGACTATTGAAGAAGAAAGAAGAAAGACCCTGTGATGTAACTTGTCTCATAACAGTACCTCAAATAGTCCATTTCTCTTGGTGAATAATCAAGGAGTTAATAAATTGGGTGACCAATACTTATGACATAGAACCTATTTATTTCCTTGCATATAGATGTCTTAAAACAAATTGTTAAATAGGAGAAGCTCTCTTTTGTTGACAATCGTAGTAAGCAAGTGACATTTCATACATTTTGTACAACATTGCTAAGATTTTTTTGACTTTGTGGAAGATAGTAATATTTTTTGCATACAAAATTTTCCCTTATACGTTCTCATTTCTAAATTAATTATGAATTTGAACCATCTGGAGATTTTAAGTTTAAAAATGTTTGATTTGGAATGCTAATGTTTATAAATATACATAATTTTCTAAATGAATAAATGAATGCATTTTTCATTTGTTCAAATATTTATTCATTTACTATTCTTTATTAAGTGACTAATCTGTGCTGTGCATTTTTCTGGGCTCTGAGCAAACAATAGTGAAGACATGATCCCAACCTTCAAAGACAGTGCATTTCCTGGGTTTAGCCTAGAAACTTTGCCAAACACTATACTAAGCACAGTTTAGATTATTAAAATTTGTTGCAAGAATGCAGTATAATCTAGGACCTAGGTAAGAACTACCATACACGGCTAAGAATCAGGAAGATTTGAATTAGAATCTTGGCTCTGCTCTTGAAGTTTGTGTGATCCTGGGTGAATTATAAACCCTCGTTGTACCTCAAACTCATTATTTTGAAGTAATATGTTTTATACACACACACACACACAAACACAGTGATACCTATTTCATGAAGATGATAGGAGTATTAATCTTCCTGCTATGGTTTTTGGAGACTTTTCATTCCATTTCCATATAATTTTTCCCCTGTAAGCATAGTACCAGTGGTGGGAAACAACCCCTTGACCAACATTCAGACTCAGCAAGTTTTCCTCAAATTCTTTTTAACAGTTTGTGTATTATTGGTATCATTTTTCTCTCAATGAGTTCACTCGATTCCATATACTTAAATAGGATATAAAAAATGTTTATTTTCTCCTGTAAATTTAATTTATGATGCTCGTTTAACCATGTATCATTGCAAAATCAAGTATGAAAAGGTAAAGGAAAGTAATGATGCATTTTAATGTCTGTGTGTTTACATCCATTTTCTTAGATTTTATTCTGTGACTCAAACAGGAAGATGACTTCAAACATTTTGTGTAGGAGAAGTCTGAAAATGCAATTTGCCATGTCCATTATTTCTGCCAACCTTAGTAATAACTACTGATGAGCCACACATTTAAGATATACAGCCTGGGAGGCATATGAGATTCCAATTAGTCCTGTTTCTTCTTAGAACTGATAATACTCTTTTATTTGCAGCTTTAATAGATTAATTTTGCTGATGTTATAATTTGAAATGAGCTTAGTCAAAGTAGCTTATGCCACCCAAAGATATCAGGTTTTGCTTCCACTAAATCTATCTTTTAAGTCCCTTCTTACCTGAAGTTACAGCATGGCAACTAGGTGACTTTATTTGCATTACTAAACTTTCACAATGTGCACAGTTTCACTAGCTCATAACTTACTAGAATGAGGGCATAAGGAATTTGATGGTTGCTGAGGTGCTGGTAGTTTCTTAAAAGAAAACAGGTTTTATCTTCTTGTTTCTCCTACTTTTAACTCATCAATGAGCATATTTGTCTCAGAAAAACATCCCTGACAATAACCATGAGAATGGGTAGGACTCCAGGAGGACCCAAAATTCATTGTCAATGGCATTTAATGTTTCTCCACTTGCCCATTTTAAAGACATCTGGAGTCCATTTAACTGACAAAAGTATATTTCCTAAGTTGATGCCAGTTCGTATTAGCTCCAATATTCTATTAAAAATACATTGTAGAGAAAGTAGCATAAATTATTGGAAACATCAGAGTATAGATTTTAAAAGTGTTTAAGGATAATCACCTAGGGGACTTGTGTCCCCTTGACCTCTCTACTTCTCTGACTCAGTTTTATCTCTGGAACTGGCCAAACATGGAATTGTTATCTGCAATGGAAAAAATCCCCTCATGGGCTTGAAACTTTACATATTTTTGAGATGACTTTTTGAATACTATAATTATTTGCATTTGGAGAAACAGATATAACCAATGATGTTTTAAGTCAAGAAAGCCAATAAGTTAAGGGAAGTAGAGTGTCTTGCCCATGTGGTAATAGACAGTAGATGGCAATTTATCCAAGCAGTTAATGTCAACCAAGACCCACAAATATAAACCTATACTGTATTATGAATATGTAACAAATGTGCACAATTTTTGGCATTATTGGTGCATGCAACATTAACTATGAAGGCGAATGGGCAATCAGCATGAGAGAAGTCTTCAAGGCTCTGGCCACTGGGCTATATTTCGTGGGTGAGATCCATGGAATTCCAAGACAGATCCGGCAAAAGACCAGTGTAATGAGCAGGAGATCCAACAAAGAACTCTGGCAATGAAGAATCCAAGTTATTGAAATGAAGAAAGTGATGCATTACTCTCATGGGTAAACCAGAAGTCCAGTTACTAGAATTAGCCCAAGGCTACAGCTGGACTATCTACAAGATTAAATAGATTCTGACTCCTCTGAGCATTGATTTTTTTAATCCATTTTTCACTAAAGAAAAGATAAGAGTTGGAACATTAGATTGAACTCAACTAGCAGGAAAGTGTCTATGGTACTATCTGTGGAGGTAAAAGAAATTTCAGGGTTAAGAAACCAAGTGGGATATGATAATCTATCCTGGCTGAGCTCAGTTATCTTTCCTTTGCTGTCTTCATCTATCTTCTTTATTTTAGCTTATCTTTCTTTCTCTTTGCCAATTTTTCTTTTTATCTTGTCAAAGGAGGAAATCAAAATTGGTCAACCGAAGATTCCTGCTGACTCTATAAAAGGTTTCTAAGATATAACAGTTTTTATGTTTATAATATAGAAATTAAAGTTTAACTTAAATATTTATCAATCACACCAGTGCCATTTTTTTCTATTGTTTGCTTTGAAATAAATGTGATTTTAAAAAAATATTTTTATTTTATGTTTATTTTATTTTTTTATTTTCAAGCTTTTTTATTAGAGTAACATTGGTTTATAACATTATATAAATTTCAGGTGTACATCATTATATTTTGATTTCTGTGTAGATTATATCATGTTCACCACCAAAGACTAATAACAACCATCACCACACACAAGTGCCTAATTACCCCTTTCACCCTCTTCCCTCCCCATTTCCCCTTTGGTAACCACCAATCCAATCGCCGTCTCTATGTATTTGTTCGTTCTTGTTTTTGTCTTATACATATGAGTGAGATCATATAGTATTTGACTTTCTCCCTCTGACTTATTTCACTTAGCATAATACCCTCAAGGTCTACCACGTTGTCACAAATGGCCAGATTTCATCATTTCTTAGGGCTGAGTAGTATTCCATTGTGTATATATACCACGTATTCTTCATCCACTCCTCCCTTGATGGGCACCTAGGTTGCTTCCAAGTCTTGGCTATTGTGAATAATGTTGCAATGAACATAAGGGTGCATATATCTTTACACATTCATGTTTTCATGTTCTTTGGATAAATACCCAGCAGTGGAATAGCTGGATCATATGGTAGTTTTATTCTTAATTTTTTGAGGAATCTCTATGGTGTTTTCCATAGTGGCTGCACCAGTTTGCACTCCCATCAGCAGTGTATGAGAGTTCTCTTTTCTCCACATCCTCTCCAACACTTGTAATTTTCTGTCTTGTTAATTATAACCATTCTGACAGGCATGAGGTGATATCTCATTGTTTTGATTTACACTTCATCGATAATTAATGATGTTGAACATGTTTTCAAGTGCCTGTTGGCCATCTGTATATCTTCTTTGGAGAAATGTCTGTTCAGATCTTTTGCCCATTTTTTAATGGGGTTGCTGTTTTTTTTTGTTGTTCAGATGTATGAGTTCTTTATATATTTTGGATATTAACTCCTTTTCAGATATATGGTTTGCAAATATCTTCTCCCAATTGTTAGGTTGTCTTTTGTTTTGTTGAAGGTTTCCTTTCCTGTGCGAAAGCTTTTTTAGTTTGACGTAGTCCCATTTGCTCATTTTTTCTATTATTCCCCTTGCCCAGTCAGACACAGTGCTTGAAAATACGCTGCTAAGACCAATGTTGAAGAGCATACTGCCTGTGTTTTTTTCCTAGTAGTTTCATGTCTTACATTCAACTCTTTAATCCATTTTGAGTTAATTTTTGTGTATGGTGTAAGATAGTGGTCTACTTTCATTCTTTTGCATGTGGCTGTCCAATTTTCCCAACACCATTTATTGAAAAGACTCTCCTTTCTCCATCGTATGTTCTTGGCTCACTTGTTGAAAATTAGCTGTCCACAGATGTGTGGGTTTATTTCTGGGCTTTCAATTCTGTTCCATTGATCTGTGTATCTGCTTTTGTGCCAGTACCATGCTATTTTGATTACTATAGCTTTGTAATGCATTTTGAAATCAGGGAGTGTGATACCTCCAGCTTTGTTCTTTTTTCTCAGGATTGCTTTGGCTATTCAGGGTCTTTTGTTATTCCATATATATTTTAGGATTCTTTGTTCTATTCCTATGAAACCTGTTGGAACTTTCTGACAGGGATTGCATTGAATCTGTAGATTGCTTTAGGAAGTATGGACATTTTAACATTGTTAATTCTTCCAATCCAAGAGCATGGAATATATTTGATCTCTTTGTGTCTTCTTCAATTTCTTTCAACAATGTTTTATAGTTGTCAGTGTACAGATCTTTCACCTACTTGGTTAAATTTATTCCTAGGTATTTTATTTTACTTTTTGTTGCAATTGTAAACGGCATTGTATTCATTTTTTCCCCCCTTTGGTGAGGAAGATTTACCCTGAATTAATATCCATTGCCAGTCTACCCTCCACCCCCCCTTTTTTTTGCTTGAGGAAGATTAGCCTTCAGCTAACATCTGTGCCAATCTTCCTCTGTTTTGTATACGGGACACCTTCACAGTGTGGCTGACAAGTGGAGTTGGTCTGAGCCCAGGATCCAGACCTGCAAACCTGGGCCACTGAAGTGGAACACATGAAGATTTAACCACTCAGCCATGGGACTGGCTCCTGGGATTGTATTCTTAATTTCTCTTTCTGCTACTTTGTTCTTAGCGTATAGAAATGCAACTGATTTTTGTATGTTGATTTTGTATCCTGCAACTTTACGGTACTCATTTATTATTTCTAAAAGATTTTTTGGTGGATTCTTTAGAGTTTTCCATTTATAAAATCATGTTATCTGCAAAAAGTGACAGTTTCACTTCTTCCTTTCCGATTTGGATCCCTTTTATTTCTTGTTCTTGCCTGATTGCTCTGGCTAGGATTTCCAATACTATGTTAAATAAGAGTGGTGAAAGTGGACATCCTTGTATGATTCCTGTTCTTAGAGGGATAGCTTTCAGGTTTTCTCCATTGAGAATGATATTAGCTGTGGGTTTGTCATATATAGGCTTTACTATGTTCAGGTACTTTCCTTGTATACCCATTTTATTCAGAGTTTTTATCATAAATGGATGCTGTATCTTGTCAAATTCTTTCTCTGCATCTACTGAGATGATCATGTGACTTTTATTCTTCATTTTGTTAATGTAGTGTATCACACTGATTCATTTATGGATGTTGAACCATCCCTGCATCCCTGGAATAAACCCCATGTGATCACAGTGTGTGATCTTTTTAATGTATTGTTGTATTCGTTTTGCTAGTATTTTGTTGAGGATTTTGGCATCAATGTTCATCAGTGACATTGGCCTGTAATTTTCTTTTTTTATGTTGTCTTTTTGTCTGGTTTTGGTATCAGGCTTTGTAGAATGAGTTAGGAAGCTTCCCCTCCTCTTCAATCTTTTAGAAGAGTTTGAGAAGGATAGGTATTAAGTTTCTTTGAATGTTTGGTAGAATTCACGAGGGAAGCCATCTGGTCCCAGACTTTTATTTTTGGGGAAGTTTTTGATTACTGTTTCAATCTCCTTACTGGTGATTGGTATATTCAAATTCTCTACTTCTTGATTCAGTTTTGGAAGGTCGTATAATTCTAAGAATTTATCCATTTCTTCTAGGTTATCCACTTTGTTGGCATATAGTTTTTCATAGTAGTCTCTTATAATCTTTTGTATCTTTTTTTTTGAGGAAGATTAGCCCTGAGCTAACATCTGCTGCTAATCCTCCTCTTTTTGCTGAGAAACATTGGCTCTCAGCTAATATCTGTGGTTATCTTCCTCTACTTTATGTGTGGGATGCCTGCCACAGCATGGCTTGATAACCGATGTGTAGGTCCACACCTGGGATCTGAACCAGTGAACCCCAGGCCACCAAAGCAGAGTGTGCAAACTTAACCACTGTGCCACCGGGCCAGCCCAAATCTTTTGTATTTTTGAGGTATCTATTGTAATTTCTCTTCTTTCATTTCTGATTTTATTTATTTGAGCTTTATCTCTTTTTTTCTTGGTGAGTCTAGCTAAATATTTGTCAATTTTGTTTATCTTTTCCAAGAACCAGCTCTTAGTTTCAGTGATGTTTTTCCATTGTTTTTTTAGTCTCTATTTCATTTATTTCTGCCCTAAGTTTTATTATTTCCTTCCTTCTACTGATTCAAGGCTTCTCTTGTTCTTTTTCCATTTCCTTTAGGTGGACTGTTAAATTGTTTATTTGAGATTTTTTTGTTTGTTGAGGTAGGCCTGTATTGCTATAAGCTTCCTCCTTAGAACCACTTTTGCCATATCCCATAAATGTTGACATGTTGTGCTTTCATTTTCATTTGTCTCTTGGTATTTTTTGATTTCTCCTTTAATTTCTTCATTGACCTAATCATTGTTCACTAGCAGTTTGTTTAATCTCCACATATTTGTTGCTGTTCTTATTGTCTTTCTGTAGTTGATTTCTAGTTTCATACCATTGTGGTCAGAAAAGATGCTTGTTATTATTTCATTCTTCTTAAACTTATTGAGACTTGTTTTGTGGCCTAATATGTTATCTGTCCTAGAGAATGTTCCACGTGCATTTGTAAAGAGTGTGTATTCTGTAGGTTTTGGGTGGAATGTTCTGTATATCTACCAAGTCCATCTTGTCTAATGTGTCATTTAAGGCCACTGTTTCCTATTGATCTTCTGTTTGGAAGATCTATCCATTGGTGTAAGTGGAGTATTAAAGTCCCCTACTATTATTGTGTTGCTATTTCTCTTTTTATGGCTATTAATAATTGCTTTATATATTTATGTGCTCCTACGTTGGGTGCATACATATTTACAAGTGTTATATCCTCTTGTTGGATTGTTCTCTTTATCTTTATGTAGTGCCCTTCTTTGTCTCATTACACTTTTTGTTTTAAGGTTTATTCTGTCCGATATAAGTGTTGCTACCCCAGCTTTCTTTTCATGGCCATTTGTATGGAGTATCTTTTCCCATCCCTTCACTTTCTTTGTGAGTATCTTTAGGTCTGAAGTGTGGTCTCTTATGTGGAGCATATATATGGGTCTTGTTTTTTTTGTCCAATCAGCCACCTTATGCCTTTTGACCGGAACATTTAGTCCATTGACTTTTAAAGTGTCTATTGATAAGAATGTACTTATTGCCACTTTGTTACTTTTTTTTCTGGGTGTTTTAGCAGTTCTTCTCTGTTCCCTTCTTCCTCTCTTGTTTTCTTCCCTTGTGGTTTGATGGCTTTCTTTAGTATTATGTTTGGGTTCTTTTCCCTTAATTTTTTGTATATTTATTGTAGGTTTCTGGTTTGTGACTACCATGAGATTCATATATAATAACCTATGCATATAGCAATCTGGTGTTAATTTGGTGGTCTCTTTAGTTTGACCTCTTTCTAAAAGCTCTACTTTTTTACTCCCCTCTTCAAAAACATTTTACGTTTTTGACATCATATCTAACCTCTTTCTAGTGTGTGTATGTTCATTACCCTCTTATTATGTAAATAGATAATTTTAGTACTTTAGTCTTTTGTCTTTCATATTAGCTCCATAGTTGGTTGATCTGCTACCTTTACTCTATATTTGCCTTTACCAGTGATTTTATTGTTTTATGGGGTTTTATTTATATAATTTTCTTCTTATTATTTGAGATCATCTCTTTTCCACTTAAATAAGTCCCTTTAGCATTTCTTTTAAGGTGGCTTTCTTGGTGATAAACTCCTTTAGTTTTTGCTTATCTGGGAAGCTCTCCTTCCATTCTGAATGATAACCTTGCAAAGTAGAGTATTCTTGGCTGTAGGTTTTTTCCTTTCAGCATTTTAAATATATAGTGCCACTCCCTTCTAGTCTGTAAGGTTTCTGCTAAGAAGTTAGCTGATAGCCTTATGGAGTTTTCTTTGTATGTAACTTGTTGCCTTTCTCTTGCAGCTCTTAGGATGCTCTCTTTATATTTAACTCTTGACATTTTAATTATAATTGCCTTACTGTGGGTCTCTTTGGTTTATCTTGTTTGATGCTCTCTGTGCTTCCTGTACCTGCATGTCTGTTTCCTTCCTTAAGTTAGGAAATTTTTCAGCTTTTGTTTCTTCAAATAGATTCTCTGCCCCTTTGTCTCTCTCTTTTCCTTCTCGGACACCTATAAAACGGATGTTAGTGCACTAATGTTATCCCAGAGGTCCCGTAGACTGTTCTCATTCTTTTTAATTTTCTTCTTTTATCTGTTCAGCTTGGGTGATTTCCACTAGTCTTTTGTCCAGCTCTCTGATCCATTCTTCTGTATCATCTGCTCTGCTATCCAGTTCCTTTAGTGAATTGTTCATTTCCAGTATTGTATCCTTTATTTCTGATGGATTCCTTTTTATATTTCTCAGTGCTTTGTTGATGTTCTCACCAAGTTCATCCATTCTCATCCCAAGATCAGTGAGCATCCTTATGACTATTAGTTTGTACACTTTGTCAGGTAGATTGTTTATCTCTATTTTGTTTAATGCTTTTTCTGTCATTTTGTCCTTTCCTCTTACTTGAAACATATTCCTTTGTCTTCTCATTTCTCTTTCTCTGTGGTTATATCTATGTATTAGGTAGGTCAGCTATGTCTCCCAATCTTGGAGAAGCGGCCTTGTGTAAGAGATGCCTTATGAGGCCCAGAAGTGTGCTTCCCTCTCATCACCAATTCCAAATGTTCTAGGGGTGTCCCTTGTGGGGGTTATGTGTGTCCTTCTGTTGTGGAAGGGTTTCTCTTGCTACAGTTGCCCAGGGAGGCTAGGTTGTGCCCCTGGCCAGCTGGTTGTAATGCTAAGCTATGTGTGGCTACTATATATTCAGTCACTTTAAAAGACATGGGGAGCCCCAGCACAATTGACTGCAAGGTCTAATAGCATATTCCTGTTGCAATTTTTCTGTTAAGTGAGTAGGTTCCAGCAAGGCTGATTGCTAGGCTCAGGGGCTTACAATTGCTGTAGGCCTCAGCCTGCAAGGCTGTTGTCAGCTCTCTCAGGATTGCTGCTGAGTGCGGCTGGCCCTAGGCATGACAGCACCCCATTATTTCAGCCTTTGGAAGTCAGGGCTAATGTCTTATGTGGTTTTTGGAGAAGCATAATTCTTCTGCAGCTGACAAGCCCCAGTGCTTACAGGACCACACACGCCATCAACACAGTCCTGCCCTGTGCACATGCCCCTGACCCAGTCACTCCACCACAGAGGCCCCAAAGACTTCACTAATGCAGGCCCACCCTTCATGTAGGCCTTGTCCCACAGAGTCAGACCCACTAGCCAAGCTGGAGAGGTTCCAAGTGCCTCACCTATGCAGGTCCACAAGTTGCCTGAGTGCTTACTGTTGGGTGGGGCCAGTCCCTAGGGTGGGCTACTTGCCTTGTTTGATCTGGATTAAATCAGTGCTTTAATGTGTGGGGAAGACCCTTGCACTAACAGGCCAGGTGAAGAACTCCAATGGTGTCTGCCCATATCTGTGTCAGCACACTTGTACTAGGTGACAATAATGAGTGCTGCCAATGTCTCAACCCCTGGGGAAGTGGTCACCTTTCACCAAGCATGGGAACATGGAGAGGTCTCTCTTTGACCAAGATGCACCCAAAGCCTATCAAGTGAGTGCCTTTTCACCAAAGGACTGTGCACCTTTTTTTCTGGTGATTTTATGTTGCTTTCCAAAATGGGTGAATTTGTTCATGGGCCCTTTAAGAGCAGGATTTTTTTACCCCTTTTGTCTGACAGCTTTTCTGGGTGTATTCCCTATCATTGTTAATAGCCAGCAAAGCCAGAAATTATGACACTTGTCTTGCTTGTGCTGAGTCTGAAAGCTGCTTATTGGACCTATTGGACACTGCTAGGATCCCCAACTCCTCCAGGGAATTCTTCATGCCTTAAGGTTGTTCCTAGCCAGCTGTGAAGTACTGTGGCTGGAGGGTGACATTTTTCTCTCCAGAAAGGAATTTCTGCCTCTTCAACCTCAGCACCATTCTTATTGTGGGGGTTCTTTTTATCTAGTTTTCATTTCTCTCTCGGGGGTAATTGTTCCAAGAGTAATTGTAAATTTGTTGTGTCCATGGGAGGTGAGTTCAGAGTCTACCTACACCACCATCTTAACACAACCCCCAAATATTGTTTTCTTAGTAGTTAACTAAAGAAAATTTCTGTGAGTCAATTGCCGTCAGTTAATGACAGAGGTTAACTTTCTCACTTAACATCTGTCACTCAATGTGTTTAAGAATGCATGTGCTTTGTGTGTTAGCCCCACTTTATTTTCTCAACAAAATCCTTACCTTTTTTCAGTAAAGAAAGATGTTAATATTATCTCTTTTACAGGCAAAGACATTGAATATTAGTAAAGGTAAGTAAAAATCTCAGGCACATAGCTAGGTCATTTGATTTCAAAGACTCAGTACTTAAACTACTATGACTTACTGATCTTTTTATGTAAAGGCCAGCTCTCTCTAACTTAAAACAAAATGAATTATTGGCTAACTTCAACAGTCATTAAGAAATCTTCCTGAATAGTGATTTCTTTATCCTTTAGAAGTCTCTTCCCAATTTTAATCAAATTTTCTGTGAAATAAGTTACTCCTTATGTATAATGTCACTACTTCTTAATCTTGTTTTCATAAATCTTACAATGGTTGAGAAGATCTGGTATTACTTTCCTTTGGGTTTCCACCTGTAGCTGCCTGCAGGCAGTGAAATACCTCCTTGTTTGTGTCTGTCTAAACTAAATAACCCTGATTCCTTAGATCTCTACAAATAACTCCTTTCTCTCAAGCGTCTATAATTTTTCTTTTCCTTCTTCTTTTATTTTATTTATTTTTTTTTTGTTTCTTTGCTTGGACTGCTCCTGTTCCTCCAGACCTAGCTTAAAAATAGAAACCTAAACTAAGATTGGACTTGTTTTTGAAGAACTTTATTATTGGAAAGGAAACACGAAATTTTGGAAAGCAGTGAACTGTATGGATAGACAATATTACAAAAAGTATTGTGTGAAAGAAGACTGTTGTGGGCAACTGGAAAATGCTTGTGGGATATTGATGAGGAACGTCTTAAGCTATATGACAATTCCTGGAAGATAGAGTCCATTTCATAAATTTCTGACTCCTTACAATTCTTTTTACATAAACAAGAGCTCCAAAGATGTTATTGAATGGTTAGACAAATAAAGCATGGCTAGATTTTGGATAGTCAGAAATTGGATAAAAAGAAAGTATGTGTTCACTTACCTTCCATGTTTTTCAACCAACTGATGAAGTGACTGTTCTCTATTTTGTTTTCTGTGCTTGGAATCATGTCCCATTTAACTAGGCATGCAATATTTATTTGACAATAAAGTCTAAATTCCAGAATATTATATGAGTTTCTGATGAAAACTGGCATGAGGAATAACTTGTATAGGATGAGTTCAAGTAACTTAGTAACTTAATTTACAGTCAAATCATTTGGGCTTAATGACTTAATGACAGAATTTTATGTGAAGTAAATAAAGCTTTTTCAAAACTAATTTTTGGCTTTGAAAACACTAGAAACTTTCCAAGTGTATTTGATAGAGCTTTCCTCCTTTGAGAAAAGCATTAAGTTATTCTTATCCAGATAGGTGGGTTGCACAAACACTCATTCACTCCTTTGCTCATTCATTCTTTCCTTTATATCCTGACATAGAATAGTGTTTTTGTATGATTTTAATTAATTTTTTTTCCTGAAAGATGACCAAGGTCTAGGTTCTGTACAGGGAGAGGTGAAGACTAGTGGCATACACAGGGCACTACTACATATTATATTCTATTACATACTTATGCAAAATGGACCATGACATTCCAAAAAAGGCATCCTGTGATCATCAAGAAAGGCTTCTCTATGGAGAATAAATCTGAGCTGCACTGATTACAAAAGAAAAAGGATTTTTCCCAGTGAATACAGAGTTTGGATTGACACAGATTCAGAATGGCTGAAAATGGCAGGGAAATGCCATGACATCACATCTAGGTACCCCTCTCCATCCTTAGGTCTTCTATCTCAGCTGTCACTTGACACTACTTCATCTAGGAGCAGTTAAAGACAATGGATCCTTAGGTTGGTATGTCACTTCTACTACTTGTTAGCTTTATAACTTGGGAAAATGATCTAAGCCTTGGCTTGTCATTTATAGAATGGGAATAATAATCTTTACCTCGTGACTTTATTATAAGGAGTAAATATAATATGTTGAAAGCGCTCAGCACATTGTCTGACCTCTAGTAGGCCCACAAATAAGTGATTGCTATCATTATTGATCCTCATGCCCCAGATAGCTATCTCCCGGCAAAGATCACACTTGAAATTCCATCGACATGGTGCAGTGCCAATATTGGGAGAATGGCTGGCTGAGAAGGCAGTCTTAAATCCCCATCATTGATATTCTCTTATTGGAAATAATCTCCTTCTCCATATTTTCAAATCTTCTTTCCTGAGCAGATAACTATGGCATCTCTCTCATAAAATGATTGATGGTAACAAACACAAGAGAGATAACAATCCAAAATTATGAAACGTTAAAATGCTCAAAAGTGCTTTTAGACAGAAAATCTTGAATAGCATAGTAAAAAGAAAGAAAACCATAGAACTTTTAAAGTTTTTTAAACTGTTGCCACATGTGTAGAGAAATTTCAGGAATGTTTTCCCTCCTGAAGAACATTCTTAAATTCTTTAGGTTCTTAACAATTTAATGTATCTATTTTAGCATGCGTCTTAGGTAAACAAGTGCAATCTCAAGGTCCTTTTACATATGCCAAATATTTCTTTTTGACAAAGAACGAGACTAGAAAGTAAATTTTCCCATCAAGTTTAGGGTTTGCAATAAATGAGTGTTTTCCTACTGTGAAGAACATCAGCGCCTCATGTAACACGATTATTCACTGTATACAAAGAAAACTGATGGCAGGAGCATTCCTGTCTCTTTCACAGTTGCCAGCTTTTAAACTTTTAATTTCTCACTGTTACATTACAATGAAATTTAGTTTTGTAGCTTTGAAATAAATGTTAGGTCACATTTAGTTAGTTGGATTTTGACATTGTTTTCCAAGACTCAAGAGGTGGCTGAAGTTCCTGAGGGCCTAAAAATAGTTCTGAAACAGAACTGTACACCCTGGGGGCGTGATTATCTTTGTGAGCATGCAATTGTATTTTCAACACAATTAGCTGCCTAACTGTGTGACTAAACTTTTCCATGTATTTGCACATATAAATAATTATGACGGAATTAAAATCTAAAGAGCTCTCCGCCTTCATTTTTTTCTCCGATGAATCAAAATAAAAGCGTATATTGAAAATAATTCTAAACTCCTTCATCGAATGAACCAACATATAAAAGAGAAATTTTTCAGCTTTTTTATCCATAAAGGAGACAATAGAAACTGAATAAACATAAAAGAACTTGTAACGACCAGCTAACATCCCCCATAGGTAAATTTAGTGTGCATATGTAAATATGAATTATATATCTGTATTAATTTAAGATACATATCAATTAATGACTGTTATAATCTTTATTTATAGTGATAGTTTGTAGCTTCTACCCTTAAATGTACTGTTTTCCTATAATTTAAGCAGAATTTGAGTTAGTTACATTAGCTTTTTGTATGACTTGTGCTTTATATCCTTGTATTTTTCTGTGAATTTAACTCTGAAGAGAACATTTAATACCTTATTAGTACACTCTTTAGATATGAATTTGCCCTTTACACCCATTCCATAGATGGAGGCCAGGTGGTAAGGCACCACCTCTTAAGTACCACCTCTGTATAAGTACCACCTCTGCCAAAGGTTGAACTACTATCATTTGCCTTAGGAGGAACTTCTGTTAATTACCTAGATGAAGACTGTGGGTAAGGAATGATGAATTCATTGTAAGAAAATAGTCAAGTATAGCAGCTAGATCAAGTATCAAGTTCTTTCATTTTACCCATTTCTACTATTTAAAACATTCTCTTCTAAATGTCAAAAGGATCTTTTAAATCATTCCATATTGCATGGTAAAGCCTTGTGAACTGCCAGGTAGTCACTCAAATCCTAGTATTACTCTTTAAATTATAAAAGCCACTTTATATATGGATTAGTTGGATTGAGGTTGTTCATTTTACAAAATTCTGACTTTGTTTTCCAGAGTTTGAAACAATTATTTTAAACAATGCAGGCATTTAAAATTGAGTAATGTGCTTTCTAAGCCATTTTTAAGGGTGGTTCTTTTCATGCATGGCTGAGTATGATTTTGGCTGTTAAATCGCTTTGCTCCGCTGAAATAAGCACTTTAATTCAGCAATCTGAAAATCTTCAACAATAGACACTGCCTCGTCCATTTGTTCTCACCACTTGAACTATTTGGTTGTCTCATTTTTAAAAACGAACATATAAGTACCTCAAACAGATGGTTGTCAGTCCTGAGTTTAAGGGTTTCTAGTAGCAAGACCCTGTTTGGACCCTTGTTTGTGGCTAACCAGCCTCAGAGTCAAGAAGTCATTCTTTATGACTTGATCTGAACTACACTTGTTGCTTTTGGATTTACTTGCAGTGTGGATGCAGAACAGGTGAGCGTCCTCTTCAGAGCAATCCTTCATCATCTTCACTGAAGACAGTTATTAAAAAACCTATTGTTTTTCTGCAGACGAAACATTAACAACTCACCTTTATTCTTGTTTCCTATTTTCTATTCTTTGAAATGACAGAATCATTTCTGTCATTCCAAGTTTTGCACAAAGGAGGTGCTCAGCACATTTTTAATGTTTCCTTTTCTTTTACTCATTAAAATACAGAAAGCAAAACTGTCGATACTAAACAGAAAAACAAGATGCATGTAGCTGAGGGACTACAGTCATTCCTGATTATTCTAAGTGTATTTCTACTCTTGGCTTTTATATGCCTATTCCTATTTTAATGTTTGGTTTTGGTCCCCAAAGACCCAAGAGGACCTCTCTGGAGATTTCTAGAACTCTTTCTCTGCATAGCTCTCTCTTCTCTGGTATAGTGTCTCACAAATGCTAGCCACCTCACATCGTCCAACTGACCTTTGGTCCTGCGCTATCTTTTCAAGTATATTTGTTTAGTAAATGGACTAAGAACATAGATGTTGTATCTCTTTCTGACAAAAGTCAGATTTTTTTACTGTCTAGTATAATAAAGATGATGTGGCCCTCTAAAGCAAAGGTCAGGCAGGCTTACTGCCCACTGTAAAATATTTGGGTTCCCAAGGCTCAGGATTCCTTCCCTGTGGTATGATTCATTGTGTGTGTAGGCATCACCTGTCTCTCTTTGTATTGCCCTGTGGGAATTGGGGCTTGAGAAACTGGTGCAATGCTGATACTTTGGGTGCTGCTATTGCTGTGAACAAAAACTGTCCTTTGTTTCTGACCTAAGAATCTCACATCTTCTGCTAGTATCCATGAAACTCTGACAGACTAACTTGTTAGCTTTCAAATAGCATAAAATCTCAGACCCTTTACAGTGCTTGAAGCACACTCTGTACTTCACCTTCATAATAATTATTCTGACTGAAAATATATGTTATGTATTGCTTTGATGTTTTCCCACTGTTAGGTAAGCTTCATAGGATCAGGAATTGTTTTAGCTTTTATTTATAACTATATGACCACGGTAATTACTATAAGAGGTCAGTAAATTTGTTGAATGAATAAAATAAGTATGAATGCTATATGTATTCTCTGTCAGGGTCATTTTGAATATAAAGTTAAACAATTCTATGAAAGCACTATGTGATCTAAAGTGCTATACAAGTATGTTAATTATGTTTCGTTTTTAATCTGAAGTATGACTTTAGAAGCTGATGGGTCTGGGTTCCAAGGACTGTCTCTTTCTAAGCATATGATTTTTTAACAGATTCCTCAACCTTTTTGAGTGTTTATATTGTTATAGTGTTTATATGATAAAATACCAACAGTGCCTCCTTCAAAAATCTCTTATTTAGAGGCAGTAAAGAGTCACTAAAACCTGAGTGGTGAAGTATCACGTCAAAGCAATTCTTTGATCAAGTTATTGTAGCAGCAAGGTGATATGCCATTTCCATTCTCATTTTTGACCAGAGTAGAGAGCAAGATAAGAAGTTCCTACTATTATATGTCTCAGTGAAGGACAGTTTGGTTGTAAGCAATAGAAAATAAACACATATTAAATAAAAATTTAAAAAATTACAAGGACAGTTCAGAGATATGCAGAATAATAAAAAGAGATTTATAACTACAGATTTGTGAATCTTGTCTTTTGTGCAATTCAGTGACCAGTAACCATTTTATCATGGACTTTCCATTGGCTTCTGTCTATTTCAAATGTAAATTCTCAAGAGGGATAATATAACACAGCTTGCATCAAGTATCTACTCCTGAATTATTTAATTTTGGACAAGAGTGCCAGGGTATATATCACAGTCTGGGCATTACGCAACTCTTAAAGTACATGCACACTTTCATTGGTTCAGCATAATCAAAGGGGATTATTTGGGGCTGTTTGGTAGCAGTGGGTAAATATTAAAATACAGAGAATTTTTAAAATCTCATTGTGCACATAAAGTACTTTGGTAAAAGAAAAAATACTTGGAGAGTATAAAAATATGTTATATTTTTGATCATAAAAAACAGTATTTTGAAATTTAAATCTTGGCATTTAAGTAGTTCTCATAAATGAGTATTCACTACAAGTTGTGAAAAGTACTATATGGAACTAAGTATAATACAAGGAAACAATAAATAGAATTATTGATAACTTGAATGACTCTAAAACAGGCAAAGAATTTCCATCAGTTTTGTCTCTGATTTTACCAATACTTCACTTTACACTATAAGAAGTTACTTTTAAGGATTACCACCAAGTCCAGCCCACTTCCATCACCAACCTTTAGACATTGGTAATCCACTAAGGAATACACCTATCTCTAATTACTTTTTTTTTTTATCCAGTTACTTAATAGAATGGACAAAATCCTGATCCCAAAAGAAACATGATTTTTCTTGAATTACCTTTTGCAGAAAGCTCTTCCCACATGTAATCCCATTTTGTATTATTTCTCCTTAATTCTGTCTGTCCCATCTTTTGCCCACATTTAACAAAATTCCCCCTTTTCTACAGTGTTAGAAATATCTGGGGTCCGGCTCCGCAGCCGAGTGGTTAAGTTCGCGTGCTCCACTGCAGTGGCCCAGGGTTCGGATCCTGGGCGCCGACATGGCACTGCTCGTCAGGCCACGTTGAGGTGGTGTCCCACATCCCACAACTAGAAGGACCTGCAGCTAAGATATACAACTGTGTACAGGGGCGGTTTGGGGAGATACAGCAGAAAAAAACAAACAAAAAAGAAGATTGGCAACAGTTGTTAGCTCAGGTGCCAATCTTTTAAAAAAAAAATCTGTTAAATCATAAGGTCAAAAGTACTTTTATAGGCATATTAGACGACATGGAATATTCTATATAATAAAGAAAATGTTTTTTGTTTGTTTGTTTTAGTGAGGAAGATTGCCCCTGAGCTAATATCTGTGCCAATCTTCCCCTATTTTTTGTATGTGGGGTGCCGCCATAGCATGGCTTGATGAGCTGTGAGTAGGTCAGCAGCCAGGATCCATGCCTGTGAACCCCAGGCTGCCAAAGCAGAGTGTGCAAACTTAACCACTATGCCACCGCGCCAGCCCAGGAAATGTGTTTTTTTGGTGTTAGGAACAGAAGGTCTCAGGCTAGGGAAAGGAAGAAGGGACCAAGACCTGCATCAAGGCTTGGTGGTATGCTGAGAGCCAGCTTGTGAATATTTCTTGCTCCATGGGACAACTGGTGGCCAAGCGCTGTGGAGATAGCCCAAGGGACAAGGAACTGACATAGCTAGGGCACGGATTGCAAAAATTCACTTTCAATTCACATTGATTGAATGCCTATTTTGTTTCAGGTGGTATGCTAGTCACTTTAACATATATTACTTAAAAATTATTTAAAGTTAAGATACACATCAAAGGGAGAAATGTGCCAACAGGCTTGAAGCAGGAAAAATTAGAATCATGTAGGCAAGAAAAAGAAGTTCGTGAATGGTACAGGGTAAAGAATAGCCAAAAATCACAACTCGAGAGAAACTTGGAGGAATTAAAATAACAGCCTAAAGCCAGCAGGAGGACAGCTATGACTCACCAGTAAAAAGGATCTGCATAATGATGATGGTGATAAGGATAATCATAATTATAGTAGATAATACTTATGCATCAGGTGCTAAACTAGGCATTTTATAGTCAATGCTGCACTAAATCTCATAACAATCCCACTGTGTAGGTATTATGTAGGTTTGATGATGGGTCAAAATGTCAGCTTTATTGTTGGTAGCTGGATTGGAGAATGCAATGAATCCTATGAATCAACTTGACTCCTAATGGCCTTCTTAGTAGGTTTCCCTCAAAATTAAAGTTACCCACCCAGCTACAGTCACATGCTGAACATCTACTCCCACCAAAGAAGAAGTGAAAGTAGGTGATGTGAGTATGTGCCATTTTCTCAGTCTCACACATAGATACATACTCTCTTCCTTTGGAGAATAGGAGTAAGGAGTGGAAGAAGGTAGTTGCAGTTAGAAATTGCATTTGAGTGCTAGTAACTGACATTCCCAGAGACTTAAACAACATAGTGGTTCATTTTTCTCTCAAGACAAGGAAATTTGATGCTTGCTGGCATTAGAGTACCAGGGTAAAGGGCGTTGTGATTCTTTTGGACTTTTCCTAAAAGTTAAAATATGGCTGCCTAGGGGGCTGGCCCTGTGGCCAAGTGGTTAAGTTTGCGCACTCTGCTGAGGCGGCCCAGGGATTAGCAGGTTAGGATCCTGGGCAGGGACATGGCACCACTCATCAGGCCACGTTGAGGCAGCATCCCACATGCCACGACTAGAAGGACATGCAACTGAGATATACAACTATGTACTGGGGGGATTTGGGGAGATAAAGCAGGAAAAAAAAAAAAGATTGGCAACGGTTGTTAGCTCATGTGCCAATCTTTAAAAACAAAAAATAATAAAATAAAATAAAATAAAATAAAATATGCTGCCTAAACAATCATGTTCAGATTCTAGGCTATAGGAAA
Organism: Equus przewalskii; assembly: GCF_037783145.1. Taxonomy (NCBI): domain Eukaryota; kingdom Metazoa; phylum Chordata; class Mammalia; order Perissodactyla; family Equidae; genus Equus; species Equus przewalskii. The sequence goes on along the minus strand of NC_091831.1, from coordinate 55,166,655 downwards.
TAAAAAAGACAAAAGGCAAGATGGTGGTGCAAACAAGCTTAGTCTATCTCCACAACACCCCCTACTTCTCCCTTTACATAGGGAGCTTTCTCAGCAATTCTTCCCAATGACTTACACAGACACCTCATTGGCCAACGTCACATGATCACCTCTAGCTGGAAGATAGACTTAGTGCTTCTCTATACTACTGGGGTTCTATTAACATAAAGAGACTGAATATTGAGTGAGTAAGTAGCTGTGTGGCAAATGTTACTCCATTAATGTTTCTTCTCAGGGTGAAGTTCCCTTATGAAAACATGAATAAAGGAGAATAGAACTCTAAATTCTAAAATTATTATCCCAATTTTATAGGTGAGCTCTTCAAGTCTTAGGAAAGCTAAGCAACTTGCCCTGGTTCAAACTCTTGAAAGTGGATTTATCTTCAGATCTAAAAGTGACTCTTAAGAACCCAAATTCTTAAGCATTTACTGCCTCTTTTCTTTTCCTCAGGAGTAACTCAAGGATTTGGGGACTGCAAGTTAATGGGGAGGGGATGTTGAACTAAGAAAAATGTTCTTTCTTTAAGATGCAGGGATATGATGTCAAAATGCCATTAGGGCTCAGAGAAGTTTTAAACTAATGATTTTGTTTTCAAAATACATTATTGAATTGCATGCATCAGAATAATTTCACCAAATGCCTAGGAATGGAGCCTGTTAGCTGCATTATAATAAGCTCTCCAAAAAGCATTCACATATATATACTACAGCTCAAGAACCACTCAGGGAGGATGGGATTACTTCCATCAAAGCATGGAAACATTTTTGAGGAGGAGGTGTTTAAACTACTTTTTGGAGAATAGGGAAGACTTAGAAACATGGAAATAAAAGTTCACATGGAGAGAGTAGGTTGAGGAATGACATAGACAGGGAAAAGTATATGGCATATGAAGATCAGAGAGGAAGCTGGGAGTGCACAGAGGAGAACTGGGAGCCATCAGAGTGAAATGAGACGAGACCAGAGTAATCGGTCTCAACTGATCACAGGGCAGAATACAAAGAAAGACAGGTGCGCCGGACCTAGACATGGGTGTAGAGATCATTATTGACCACAAGGAACATGGAGCATGCCTTATTTTTAGAAGAAAATATCACTTAGCCCAATTAGCACAAATATATACATATAAAATTATTTATATTTTTATATTATAATATATTTTTTTAATCCAGCAACTACACCTGCAAATGACCTTGCTCAGCTGATTCCACTAACTATTCATAGGTGACTTAGTTCCAGGGACGAAGGGCAAGGTAAAGCCCTGATGTCCCACTGAGTCAGCTGCCAAAGAAGCTTCATGAGCAAAAGAAGTAAGGGCCTCCATGCAGAAAGGGTTCCATAGGTGAGTTTAAAACTTTCCGAGGAGTATTTCCAACTATCTTCAACAATGCTTTCTACCTCTTTCACATTCCTCTTAGTGCATGGTCCATAGAGCTCCAGAAATGCACCTATTGAATTAATATCAAACTTTGTGAAATAAAGGAAGAACCTACTAGGGAATCTGATTAAATATCACTGTCCATTGCATTATTTGATGCATATTGTTGGGAGCTTTTGGAGATCATTTTCCTAACCTTGGCAGCTGGAAAATTCAAACGTCCTTTTCTACAAAACACCTTAGATATAAATCACTATGCATTCCTAGACTGTTCATGTCCTTGACATTAAACCAAACTAATTTGATAAATTTAAAAAGGAATTTAACAATGCTTATAAGCATTTCGCAAAAGTTGTATGATGAACAACCCCAAATGAACTGGAGATTAGGTAGAAATGGCAAAACTCGATTAACTACAAATTTACTTTGACAAAAGAAAATTAAGTTATTCAAAGGCATGCATTGGACATCAGATATTGAACTACCGAATACTTCTTAGAAGCATCGTCCTTTTCTTTTTATTTTAATGTACTTAAAATAGTCGCCCCATACTTGAAATTGTGTGTGAATTTTATTTTACTGTCAGACTGATCATTAAGCTACATTGATAAAATTTTACTATTACTTGATATAAGTATGACTGTCTGAAAGAAATAAAATTCTACTTTGAGAGTAACGCAAAAGTAAACTGTTCTGCTTTTGATAATATGTGTATTTTAGAAGCTTTTATTTATCTCATCACCACTGTTAAGATCACTAATTATTCTGCTATTTAATTCTATTTAAGTAAAGGTTATACTTAATTAGGATTATTCGGTAGTCACCAGTTCATGAGAAAACCTCACAGGTTTTGGCAATCCAGACAACAAGGTAAATTTGTATTCCATCTTTTAAAAATACTTCTCTGTTGACTGGATAATTGAAATCTGAATTGAGTAATTGAAGTTAGATAAAGGTTGTGATATTAAGATGAAGGAAACAAAAGTATGACTGACTTTAAAATCTTTTAAAAAGCTGGCTTAAGGATGTCATTTATTTGCTTTCATGTTTTAGATTTTGGTCATGTTTTTGGGAATATGGGCTTTAGCATTTCCAGGACTTAGAGGAACAAACTTGTAACCTTTGTTTTGAGGGCAAAATATTACAGAATAATTTTCTCGGTAGGTCAGAATATAAGTTAACCGGAAATTTTTAACAAGTTGCCTTTTATCAGTCTCACTCTTTTCTATGACATCTGGCCTGAGAATTAAGCAGGTTGATAATAAGCTTTATGGTATATATCTGAAATGCCAGAAATAATTAGCAAGTTGTATATAAACACGAATCGAATTATTATCAATTTTCAAATCACAATGCTTAAATACATACACACACATAGGCACATGCACACACACACTGGAGGGAAATAAGACATTTAGAGCCATTCCCTTAATATTTGTCATTCAACTCCTTCCAAACTTTTTCCATAAAATGAGAATAAGACCTACTTTGCACGGTGTTGTAGAAATCAGAGGTAGGATATACAAAACCCTTTGTGAAACTCTGACCTTTATTTTGCACCTAATATCAGATAGCTGTTATTATTAATAATGAAATGGGAACAAGACAAAGGGCTCATTCTTGAAGTACTCATCAGAAGTTGTGATGTTAGAATTGGGATTCACTCATGAAACTTTCATAAATCCAGTACTTACTTAAAAATTGTTTGTAATCAAGAAGGAAATTACTTCTTTCTAAAGAAGAAAAAAATGGAGAAATATGCTGTTTCCAGAAAAATTGCTCAATAAATCACTGTAGCTCACTATTAACTACCTTTGTAAAATTTGACCTTTCTCCTCTTCAGTTCTTGCCATAGCTTCTTGAGATGAAAGCACAGTCCATGAAAAAGTGAACAAGTAGCCTCCTCCCCACTGTAAGCTTCTCTCTCAGCCCTGTTCCTCTCCTTCTCTTTACTGGGGCCTCGCGTTTGCCCAGACACACGTAATTGATAGCAAGAGCAGATGCTTGATTAGGATGTGATTTTATTAATTGGACTTTTATAGTTTTTTATTTTTGTTTTTATTCAAGAACTGCCAAAATTGGCTTGGAATTTATGTATCAGTGTTGTTTTCAATCCTGAAAAAAACAGTTTGAACACTAAATTAACTACTTTTTTCTATATAATAAATTATTATTGAGATTTTATTCCCCGTGAGGAAATTTGACTTTAATTATTCTATTCAATCAATAGTATCTCAACTTTTATAAGAAATGGAAGTCAGGGAAGTTGAGAAATTTGTTGAAGATCCTCTCTCCTAACTGGAGGAAATTGAGATCTTGTCCAAAGAGTATTTGAATTTAGTTTTTACCTTTATAGTTCAAGAAGTTCTCCTTGAAGGTCAAGAAGGAGGAAAAAATATCAACGACGATTAGTAAAACTGGTGGTTAGTGAGAGCATGGCTTCACAGATTTTTTCCCACGTGTGATATTTTAAAATTTTTAAATTAATTTTTGCTGCCTAGAATTAGAAAGATTTTGCATAAAAATCTAATTTCTGGCCTCTCTTAAAAAAATGCATGGAATATTTGGCAACACTGAGCCTTATTAACCTTGGCATCATCACGTAGTGATTAGCTGGAGCTGAGGTGGAGCTGTCCCCTTAATGTGGGACATATGTGCTCCTGTGCTCAATGCTCTTCCTTTATTGGCTCGTGTTATCCGTGCTCTTCCAGGGGATTACAGCATGTAAGCTTGGATTAAACAAAGGCCCTCAAAGAGCTGGCTCCTGTGGCTGGTGGAGCTTGAGGGGCCTGCAGGACTGGTCACCCCATTGATGTATATATATATATGTATGTATTTATTTTTGCTTTGTTTCTCTTTTAGATCCAAAGTCTGGGGCAGGGAAGATGAGAGTGTTTGCATGAGTCTCACTCTCAAAACGTACCTTAAAGGACAAAAATCTGAGGGCCTCTCATTTTAACAAATCACACATTGCAGACAAGGGAAATAGTCGATGATTCATCATTTTGCTGATCTTTATTGTCTTTTTTGTAGTGATTAGAGAATGGAAGACATTAATATGTAATGACTGAGATGTGTGCCAGTCTCTGAATCAGGTTCTTTTGTTCATTCATTCACCTATATACTGAGTGCCTTTATGTCAATATTGTGGCAGATTCTAGACATACCCTCCTACCCTCATGGCCCAAGGTTTATGAGAGGCAAAGAATAAATAGTAATCAAGTGAATAAATTATTACACATGCAAAGTGTTATAGGGGCTTTAGAAGGGCTGGTCAGAGAAAGCCTCTCAGAGTAGAGGATATTTGAGCTGAGACTTCAGATAAGAAGGAGCTAGACACAGGATGAGCTCAGAAAAGAGCACTTTAGGCAGGGAGACCAATAAGTGCCAAGGCCTTGAGGCTAAAGGGTTTTATCTCCCAGTTTTAGAAAGTAAGATAATGTGATTGTAGCACACGTGAATGAAAGGAAAACGATGTTGGCGAGGTGGGCGGGCCGTGGTGAGGAGTTTGGGGTTTATTCTAAGTTCATTGGGAGCTCTCATTTAATCCTCTCCAAAGCTCTATGAAATAGGAACAAATTTTGGATTAAACATCAAGCAGACTTGCCGCTTATTAGCTGTCTAGTCTTGAGCCTGGTTTTTTCTCTTCTCTGAGTTTCACAGATGATACCACAACACAGACTTTTCATTAGAATTAAATGGAATATACTATGAAGAGTTTTATGATGGTGCCCAGTGCATAGTAAGAGCTCTATAAATACTAGATTTTATTATTTCAAATAGTGCAGGCGGAAGGTGGATTCCTCAGCCTACACTCCTCCTTCTTTCATCTAATGGTAAACTTCGAGTTTGTTTGATTTCATTTTCAAGTCCATCACGGCAAAGGTCCATCTCTAGGAACTTCAGGAAGTAATGCGTCTGAGCTCCTTCCTCACCTCCTCCTACCTGTGATGAGCTTCACAACCCTCCCTTCGCATGTCAAGCAATTGTTGGCCCTTTAAAGGATCTGCAACAAACAAGCTCAGAGTTTCTGAGGTTTTAACGCTTCAGTTCTTATAAAAGCCTTCGTATTTGTCACCACTGATGTATCTATGCCCCACACACGTATTTCTAGATTGGGATGGAAATCATGAAGCACCTGGAAATCTGTTCAAAATTTCTGAGAAAGGTTGTTGTAGGCAGGGTAGGAGTATATTATCCCAGGCCTACCTACATGGCAAGATGCAGGAAATTTTGGGATTCAGAATCTTTGCCTTTTACTGAATGGGGCTGAGGGGCGGGAAAGGAGACTAATCATGCAAGCAAATGAATCAGGAGGGTGTAGCGTGGATATTAACCAGACACTTTACAGATACTAAAGAATTAAGAAAAGAGAAAAATCCATTTGAATTAATTAGATGAAATAGTTATAATTACTACCATTATTAAAATGGCCTATATATGGCTAATTATCATATATACAAAAGCTCTTAGGCATGCCCTTAATAGTGATATGTAGCAGCTTTGTTTAGTTGTTAAGTTTTACATAATTACGACGTTAAGCTATATTCAGCTATTGTTCAGGTAGCAAATCATCTACCAAAAATTGAAATTTAGTAGCTAGAACATGGCTTTTAAAACTCTTCTTATATATCTAAATAAGGCCCAGGGGTGGGAGAAGTTAAAGGTTAGGACTCCAAAATTCCTCGTGAGGGTAACCACTGGGGAACACAGGGAAAGAATGATTTTTCCTTGTTACTCCTCCCACTCCAAGAATCCCATACATTTAGGGTCCTGTGTAGCAACGTCCACTTGGGGCTGTCTTCTTGGGTCTACTACTGAAACTCCTGGCATTACCATGGGCCTAATCCACAGCTGTATGCCCCCACTGGAGGTTGAATACACATGGAACACATAGCGAGATTCTGCTAGAGCTTTCAGGTCAAGGCCCTGTCACTGTGTTAACTGAAATAAAGCACTATGCTACGATTACGTATTTTTATTCTTGTGGCCTTTGGGATCAGTGCCATGTGCTCTGTGTGTGGGTGGCTGATTACTGTAGATGGCTTCGTCCTCTCATTCCTGCACTGACTGCTATGTCCCCAAATGGAGAGATTTAGCCACAAAGGCTTTAGAAGCTCATCTAGGAAGTTTTGCTTATACCTGGACATGATTCTACCCATGTCACTTAGGTAATGTGACTTGCCATAGAGGAAAAATGCTTAAACTCTAAAATGACAACAAAAGCAACAAACTCTCTGATGCTTGCCTTTTTTTTTTTTTTTTTTTTTTTTTTGCTGAGGAAGATTCACCCTGAGCTAATGTCCTCGCCAACCTTCCTCTATTTCTTGGTAGGTCGGCTGCCAGCACAGCAAGGCTGCTAACAGAGCAGTGTAGGTCTGCGCCCAGGAACTGAACCTGAACCACCAAAGCGGAGTTCACCAAACTTAACCACTAGGCCATCGGGGTTGGCCCTGCCTTTTTTTAAGTAAGAAAATTTTGAATGTAGCTATCTGTGCATTTGGGTTCTCAGTCTACCTAGTTGTCTGCTCTACAACATTTGTAGAGCATAAGCCTTCTTTGTGTATCTGTGCATAAAATATTCTGCATAAGATGGGCATGCAGTCACTTGATGCTAGTGATTCTGGCATACGCCGTGCCTATATTATGATAGGATGTGGAGCATCACTGCATTTGGGACAATAATTCAAGAAAAAGCTAATTAATGCTGCTTCCACAGAGAGAATTAAGTTAAACATAAACCAATATTATTGCCCAACTGGAATATGATCTGAAATAATCAGGCAAAAATGTTTACTTTTCATGTTGCCCTCTTGAGGCCACGGAGGGAGAGACCATGAAGAACACAAAACAGGACATTTTAGAAATTGAATTTACCATAGCACAGATTTCAGAGGAAACATGCTAAATTAAAGACACACGTGATAGAATGTACCCAGTTTTTCAGAGAAATGATCACACATTATTCCCCAAACTATTTAGAAAAATAGTCTGGAGTACAGAAATGGATGGTGTTGGGGCACTGAACTATATTTAGAATTAGAAGACCGGAGTTCAGTCTGTATGATGTTGAGCAAATAAACCTCTGTAGGCCTCAGATTTCTTCTATTCTGTTAAATGGGAATAATTCCTCTATGCCTGAAATTGCAGAATCACCATGAAGCTCAGATGATACCCTGACTGTGTAAGTGTTTTGTGGACTAGAAAGTTGTAAACTTATGAACCGTATCATCAAAAGTTGAAGAGCTGATGTCTGCAAGAGGAAAAATGAAAATGGGATCCCTTTTAAGAAAGTCTATACTCAATCAGGAATTTGTTAGGAGATATTTTTTTTTGGGGGGGGGGCGTCTAATTTTCTCATCTACATAAGGTTGAAATCTAGCCTTAATGACAGAATCTTGAGCCCCAGAAACTAAAAGATATTATTAGTATGCTCTATTTATGTGTGTGTCTTATGGTCATGCTGACACACAAGTATTTCAAACACTGGAGCAAATTCTGGGGGGAAAGTCATGAAGACGTTCAAATGAGAACAGAGCATAGCTGTAGAGCTCATGTTTTTTTGTCCTTTTTACTCAGAAATATTCATAAACTTAGACCTAAAGAAAAACTAAAATTCATTTTAAAATGCCTGCATGAGTATCTTTGTACAAAGTAGATCTTCTGTGGTTCTCCTTAAGCAGACGTGGGTGACATCCATCTCACTGTTGGCAAAGATAGAGGTTTGTACAAAGACTCCTCCTTAGGTTAGTTGAGAGTATGGGCCCAATAGAAGAAATGTAAAGGGGCTGAAAGAGAATATTAAGCTATTTGAGTTGCTTAACTTTTAAATAATTTGCTATTTCCCATGAGTAGAGTCAGTAACGGTTATTAAGGAAGAGCATATGTTCGCTTCTAACTAAGGAGAAGTCTAAGCATTCCGATGAGCCACCCTGATTAATTTTGTTTTAGAACTTTGAAATATAGAATAAAACAGAAATTTTTATGAGTGTTTAAAATATAAGTAAATTAGTCTTTACAATGGCTAGACAAGAAAATTATCTCCACTGACATAATTTGGTTTTAAAAAGACAAATGATGAAAATGTTTTAATACAGAATGAAAAAATACTGATGATTCTAAATATACAAATATATATAACATCACAAAAATGTGAATGGCAGTATTTTATAATATTGGAGGTCTAAGTAAGTATTCTAAAATTCACAGTTTCAGAAGCTTAAAAAGATTTGGTAAATTTTTGTTTTGTGTTTTTAAAATGCTACTTTTTCAATTATTAATGGCTAAAATGATACCCTGTTTCAGGACTAAACATACCTAAATAGTTTTTGAAGTAAAGTCATTTGGAATAAATGATTCAGTGCAGATATAATCATTTTCAAAGCTTAAACAGGAGTGAATTCTGTTTTTAAGAGTTTCAATAACTATTGCTTTTACTGAATAATTTTCAAAATTTAGGAAAAGATTGAAATAGCAGAATAAAGAGAAAAAATTAAAACATACATAAAAGTATGATCAGACCAAATACTGTGTGTTAATTTAAAAACAGTAACGAGAACAAAAAGCGCCCACCTTCAGGGCCTGACCATTCTCTCTGGAACCACGTGATTGTTTTCATAAAACACTATCTGATGGATGAGGCAACTCAGTTTTTGGGAGAAAACACAGGATTATAGCAACATGTAAAGCATAAAAATCCTGCCACCTACAGTATCAACGAAGGTATGATTTAGACATGTGCTTTCATGAAAAACTGCTCCGATGAGATTTCGGTCCTGCAAATTAGGGAGGCAGCTCGGCGACCCTGCCACCGTCTGTTCCAAGTGTGTCTTGGGCACGAGTATCCGCCCCAGAGAACATTTAACCCAGCAGATAGCGACTGCTTAATGGAGTTGAGCGGCCGCCTTTATTCCTTGCCACGTTTGCCAGGGAAGTCCAGTCTCAGCTAGTAAACCTTGTTTAGGAAACTAAGGCTATCCATTTGTGTGTTTGCAAAGGATGTGCTTCAGGCAATGTCACAAAATGAATTCTCAGGAAATAAACTAAAAATGAAACTCAGGTCTTCAGACCGATGAATTACCGTGCGTGTGATTTTTATGAACTTCATACCAAGTGTCACAGTTTGCAAATGAGAATCAATAATAGACTTCACTTATTTTCATTCTAAATCAAATTACGATACGGTGTCGTCAGTTTAAGAAAAAACAGCTAACGGGAAAATAATAAATCAGGGTTTAAGATATCTCTTAGCATGTTTAAATTGTCTCTCTGAATAAATAAGAAGTTTTGGGGATGATTGGAGCTTCTTATAAATTTTACGATTAAGTTACAATATCACATAATAAAAGCATCTGTCAAACCATGACTAAAAATTGACTTGTTTTCATTTGTGAAGCAAGCCTAATTTTTTCAATTTCAGTATACCTCCATTTAAAACAGTTAACTTCACATAAACAAGTGATATGTAAAAATTTGAGACAGTTTAAAGATAAAGAAAACTAATTTCAGCTCTTAGTTTTTTTAATTTTAGGTCATAGAACAGTGCATACTTCAATGTGTGCTCCTTTATGAGCACGTAAAAATTGTGTGTAAAATATTCATTAACATGGCTATTTTGCGTACAGGAAGGTCTCATGTTCAACAGAGACCAACAGCATGAGAAGGTATTCTTGCTTCCTGTTCGTCCCTGTACTAGTTACATAGCCTCAGACCTTTGTTTCTTCCTGTATAAACTGGGAATAACAGTAGTATTTACTTTAGAGGATTGTTGTGAAGATCAAATGAATACCTACATGAAAAATGCTTATAACTGTGCTTAGCACATACATGCTCAGTAACTGCCAGCTAGAAATATTGTTTTAGTGATTTGAGGTCCTGAAATAGATAAGGTCTACTTCAATTAGCAGCTCTTTTCAGCCCTGTTTTAAGCTCATTAAGTCTCTTCAGTACTAAGTCCCTTGAGCACAAAGCTGCTATGAAGTTTCAGAAGCCCAACTGGCCTTTTTATTACTAAGAGCTGTGCAAATGTACCTTTGTGTGCAGTTTTGCGACGTATGGGAAACCAGTCTCTAATTTTTTTGACTCCGCTATAAACTTTGAACGAACTATCGCTGTCTGTCAGGCAAGAGCAGAGGGGTGCACGTCTCTGCAGCAGTGTACAAACTCGACGGTGGTTTTGGTGAGATGATTTTATGGCAGTGCCTTTCACTTTTACCCTGGCGTCTGCTGATGCGAAATAATGGAGTTTTGCCCTTTAAATCTTGTTTTATTATTAAATGGAGTCTGTATGAGGCAGTATGGCTCAGTAGAAAAACAATAGATGAGGCATGACAGTAAATTCTAATTCTGGCACCCCCACTGATTCACTCAGTCCTTCTGCGCTGAAGCCTGAAGTGCATTATGGAGAAACACCAGTGCTGAAAGCTGTCATTTGGCTTTCTATATTGGCGGTAACCAGAAGATACTGTAAATTTGTGGCAGTTAAAAAAAAATAAAAGAACTCAGAACAGGGAAAGATCTTATAGAATATCTAGTTAAACTACGTTTGTTTTCAAATGGGGAGGCTGAAATTCAGGCAAGTTACATGATTTGCTGAAGATCAAACCAGAGAAAATAAAATCCAGGTGGCCGATGGCCAGTCTTGTGGCCTGTCCACTATGTGTGATACCGGATGGAAGCTGGAAAAAAAGTCAGTTAAGTATCTGGACACTATATCTATGTATTGCTTAAAATCTGGAGCTTTCCTAATCCTCTAAATATTTTTATTTTTTACTTGGAATTTGGGATCATGTGGTAATCTAAGTGTAGTAATCATTGACAAATGACACATTGGCAAAAAGACATTTAGCTGGGTGAGGATAGGAAGGGTCGCTGTGTGACTCTGGACACTGTCAACACAGCATTCTTGTTGCCACTTGGGATCTATAGCTCAGAACAGTGGAACTGACAAATGGGGAAAATGGAGGGGATTGGAAAAAGGAGAGAGAACCCACCTTTATTATTAGGCACTTCCTACGTGTTCATTACCTTATCAAGTGCTTTATAGAAATTGTCCCTTTTAAGGCGGCAAACAATTCTCTGAATTTGCGGCATCAGTGTCAGAGTTGTCACTGACAGCTCTACAACCTGAGATGGATCTTTTAACCTACCTGGACCTTGGGTTCCATATTTGTAAAACAGGCATTACTTAAACTGACTACTTCAAGAAGTGGGAGACTTCAGCTGTGAAAGCTGTAGAAAAGTCTAGGGCACCATCAGAATTTAAAGTCACATATGATTTTTTTGTTTCGGTTGATTCTTTGTGATAGCTATATTTTGCTTAGGGGAATATTAACTTACATTTGCTGATTTTATGTAGGATGATGGGAGGAACACAACATAGGATTAATGATTTATTAAGGATAATTAGCCAAATATGTAGTCCATTTGAGAGAACAAGGTTGATGGTTTGCTTCACCTTGTTTTTCTTTTTTATTGTTTTTTTATGTCTTCTTACGTTGAATACATTATCATCAGTGCTGCTTTATACAAATTCTTTTAGAGAAATCTGCAAAAGCACTTGGAAATTGGTAACATGTATGCAATAAAATTAATAAAACCTATGATAGTTAAATACCTAGAGGGATGATATTTTTCATTGGAAGTTGGAGGTGTTATTTTCATGTTGTGTTTCAGTTGCAGTACTTGGATGTAAGCAAGAGAAATTAATTTGGTTATCTTAAAAGAGAGCTCAGATACTAGGTGTGAGATGAGGCCAGGCTGCCAGAACAGACAGGGACCAAAAAGAGGCAGGAAGAGGAGGGATCAGAATCCCAAAAGGGCAAACTGAATTTTTTTGTTTTTTGCTGTTGAAAAGCATGCAGTATATCTCACATACCAGAGTAACACTTACGTATATTACTTAAGATAATACTACTAATAAATCAAGTGAAGATCTATGTACATACCCTTACTCTATGACTTATTCTCCTAACTGAGAGTTAGTCACTGTCCTGAATTTTGTATTGATCATTTTCTTATTTGTTCTTATAATTGTACACGCTTAAAATAACATAATAATATAATACTGAGGTATGCGTGTGGCTCCTTTTTTCATTTCTAATATTTCTAATTTGTGTCTTCTCTCTCTTATTCTTGGTTAACTTGGCTACAGGTTTATTGATTTTATTGATCTTTTCAAAGAAGCAGCTTTTGATTTCATTGCTTTTATTTTTTTTGATTTCCTGTTTTCAGTTTCATTGATTTCTACTCTAATTTTTATTATATTTTTTTCCTTCTACTTAGGATTTAATTTGTTCATCTTTTTGTAGTTTCCTAAGGTGGAAGCTTAGATTATTTCTTTAGATCCTTCTTCTTTTCTAATATGTACTTTACTTTGTTACTTTTAAAAAATGCTGGTTAGGTATTTTGTGAAATGACCCTCAATTTGGGTTTGCCTAAAGAAATAATTAGACTGAGGTTACGGATTTTTGAGAAGAATATCACAGAGATGAAGTACCCTTTTTATTGCCTAATTTATGGGTCTATGATATCACCATGACTTATAACTGGTAATTTGACTTCACTCCTTGGTTAAGACAGTACCCACCATGTTCCTCCATTATAAAATTACTTCTTTTCCCTCTCCACACTCTTTCCATTAGAAGTGAGTTACCAGTCCAGCTCACACTCAAGGGAAGGTGAATAAAACTTCACCTTCTGGAGGCAAGAATATCAAAAGATTGGCATCAGGCTATTTAACAAATATTTTGTGGGGGATGTTTTGTGGCCACACAAATATCCCATTTCTCTTAATGTTTTGCCCACTAATTTTAGCATTCATCAGTAGCAATCATTATCGCAATATTCTAATGGCGATATGTTTATTTTCCTCATTCCTCATTTTATTATATTATTTCTGGTTGTATATTATTTTTGTTTCTATTCTGAATTGTTCAGCATTCTTGAATCTGGAAATTACTCTGGACCTCCTAGTAAGCATGGCAGGAGGTTGGATGAGAAGCACAGTGTCTTCATCACATGAGTCTGGGCCTCTCCTTGCCCCAAGTGGTTGTTTTGAAATTTGTCCCTTATTTCTCCTTTCCTAAAATTTATCAGCAGGAAATGGTGAAAGTTTGTAAGAAGAAAAGGCACCCTGACTCTTGGGGATTTTATAAGACTGAAGTCAGATTTTCAGCAATGTCTTTACTGAGTATTGGTTGTCACCTCTGAGCTTTCTGTCCCTGTGAGAGCTGTCATGATGAAGCTTTCTACTCTAGCAGTTGATGTTAAAATAATGGTACTTTAGGAGAATCATTATTCACTTGGTGAAATAATTAAAGGAACCAAATAACACTAGACCCAAGTAACGCTGTTGAATTACATCCCTCACCCGTCTTAGGTTTCATAAGATTCTTTTGAATTCCTAGAAGGTTCTAGCAAATACCTGTTTTATAAACAAGAACTCATAGTTTTTTTTCATGTATTTCATTAATCCTAGCTCTTGAAATTATAGAGCCTTTATTTTTCACTCTCATGTTCAATCTCATCTCTTAAAAATAGCAAACGTCAAAATAAATGTCATTTTATCGTCTAAATTCTTTCTTTTAACTTTCATGTCAGATGGCTGCCATAGATGCCTCATCATTGGCTGATACTCTGTTGCCTTGCTCTTGAATTGCTGCTACTATTATTTTCTAACTTATTTCCTGATATTCTTTTTAAAGTGCTTTCAGTATGTGATTTCCATTTGGAGCTCAAAGGTGCACTACCATTCTGGGCCCCTAATCCAACCCCATACTCAACCTACTTGAGTTAACTACAAAATGCCAGATATTTGGTATCTCTCCTATCCTGGCAGCTAGTAATGGCCATGTCACCCATTTCTGGATAATAACACATAAAGATAAACTCCTGGGATTTTTTCCCTCCCAGATAAAGAAAGGGAGTTCTTGAGGCTCTACTCTGTCCCTCCTTCCTTCCTGTATTTGGTTATACGCAGACACGAAGCTCAGCTGCAGTAGCCATCTTGCAGCCATCAGCAATGAGCCTGAAGCAAAAGCCAAGACACTGAGGACTGCAGAGTGAAGGCAGGAGAAGAGCTTGGATCCTTGTTGATAATGTTGAGCTGCCAAATCCGCAGTGATTGCCAAACTCTGCAATGATTATTTAGGACAATAAGAAACATCTCTTGCTAAAGCCACTTGTATCTGGGTAATGTTTTCTAGCAGCAGAAAGCGTCCTAACTGGGAGGCTGAACATATTTAAGACACTATAAATCTGGGGCAGAGAACATGGGGAGGAGATGTTGCAGAAGAATCGAATGGTTCCCTAAGTAGAGGGGACAAGAGAAAGGGCAATTTTGAAACAGATGTAAAATTTACCTTTCACTATATTAAATTCCTTCTTTAAAACATATGATTAAATGTACTCTGAAACGGCTTTTCAAAATGTTTCTTTCCAAGTTTATGCTTTCATTGTTTTCCCAGAAATTATTTTAGATTATTATTTTGTTTTCTATTTCAAGGATGGATCTAAAAGGAATGATCTTATTTTCCTCCCTGATGTGTATACAGAACTAGATTCCCTCCATCCCCTCATCTACTGCCATATTTTCCTTTCTTGTGTAAGGTCACACATAAATTCACAGAATCTATCTCCTCTCACATTATATTTCATTAGCATTTTCTGTTCACCGAAACGGTGTAACCTTCTGAGTCTTGTTCAGAACAAGCAAAATTGGGAGTGTCAGTTTCCAAAAGAAAGTAGACAAGAAGAAGAAGATGTTATTTATGTTTGGTAATCAAGCTTGCAAAACCTCTTGGATTGTGACTTTTTAAAGCTGGAGGGAAAGCATGACGCTGAACCAACATTTTCTAAAATGTCACAACATTTCAGGAGGCAGGATCTTCTTGAAATCCATGCAGATGATCCTTCCATGGATTCTAAGCATTACACAATTCCCTCTAGTTTCCAAAATCAATGAACGGGCATGATGAGTTTGTTTGTTTGTTTTTTTTAAATTCCAACTTTAGCTATTTTAAAAACACATTGAGGATAAACAGAAAATGTGATGACCACCTTTAAGGAGACTTTGCTGTGTGAATCTAGTACTAGGAAGAGGAAGCAGAACTTCATGCTTTTGTTTAGAAGACTTCATAGTCATTTAACATGGTGATGAATCAGAATATGAAGTTCCTTTATGGTTATAATCAATTTTAGTAACAGCTGAGAAAGCATAATAGAAATCATACAGTTTTACCTTTACCCCATAAAAGTCATGAAATATCCTGACAGGGCAATTTCGTCTACTTGCCTCTTCCTATAAATCTTTAAAAATCTGTTTTAATAATGGGCTAATTTTCCTCACACATAAACCAAATATACTGTTAATGGATTTGGAACTTACCTCTGTGTTTATTCCATTTTGGTTGAAGTATAAAACAAAAATGGGAAAAAAATCAGTGTTGATTATGGTTAATCATGCAACATAGATGTTCCTTACTTAAATATTATCTACAAAAGTTAGAAATAAGTCCCCGGCATTAAGAAAGATTTTGAAGGGGCCGGCCCTGTTTTGTAGCGGTTAAGTTCGCACTTTCCGCTTTGGTGGCCTGGGGTTCGCTGGTGCAGACATGGCATGGCAAGCTATGCTGTGGTGGGCTCCCCACGTATAAAGTAGAGGAAGATGGGCATGGGTGTTAGCTCAGGGCCAGTCTTCCTCAGAAAAAAGAGGAGGATTGGCAGATGTTAGCTCAGGGCTAATCCTCCTCAAAAAAAAAAAAAAAGAAAGAAAGATTTTGAAGAAGCAACCAATACTACAAAATGTTATTACCCCCTCCAAAATGTTTTCTACTAAAGCAAGGGACAGTGAGAGATAATGTTAAAGAATGCACCGTATTCCATATTACCACTGCCTCAGGTGACTGGGACTTTTGCCTGACAGAACTTGGGACAATTATTGTATCCTTTGTGTTCAGAGATTATGTGCTGACAGTTTATTTCCTGAGCAATAACTGAGATATGTGACCTCTTGTCCTTCCCAGGAGATGGCCTATTTTGTAGTTGACAGCAGCAGTCACTGAGGGAAGAGCTTGACATTTGTGGCCTTGTAGCCTATGGGTCAGCTGTGTCTCTTTTTGATTCCTTCTGGCTGGTATAGTATGCTGGCATCTGTCTTGTCTTAGTGACTATTGCTGACACTGCCTTGTAGTCAATGGTCTCTATGGGCATTCCCTTTGTCCCAGCCCCCTATACATGCAATTACCTCCCATGTTCTACAATCACAACCTTTCAATTCTCGTGCCATTGTCCCCATCCTCTTATCAGTAAAATGCAGTAAGCCCCATCCTAAATGCAGATAGAATCAGTGCTACTCAGGTCTCCTTACAGGACAGTTGGGTCTACTACCATTGCCTATAAAGAGATTACTACAGCCATGATTATTCATTTTTTAACCTATTCTTAGACTGCTTGAGTAAGACATTGCTCCTACAATGCACTAGATAAATAGTTTCATTAATGCAAACTGAAAAAAAGAGAAAGAAGTCTTAGGATGATAACCCTCTACCATAATGTCACAGTAATAACAATAGCGTCAAAAAATGCTCCCCATCTTGCATTGGTGCCATCATTTTGATTTCCATTGTGTTTTCCACATACAGTACAGATATTCCTGCAGTATGAACAAGTAATTGCCAAAAGGATGAAGCTCCTTCTAGCTCAAAAGTCTGTGAAATCCTATCAGCAGAGATGTGTTTAATTCTGACTACCAAATTCTTCTTTGAAACTGTACGAAAATCAGCACGACACCAAGCATGTACATCTTAACGTACACTTTTTAACTTTATGTTCTCCTAATTCTCCTTCTAACACTCTCTCTGCTTGATCTCTCCACTTTGGCTAACTCCACTTCTACGTATTTTCTCCAAAATGAATATCTTCTTCAGAGTTCTGTGATTTGGCCTACTGCCACAGCTCCAAATGTCATCTCTATGCAAATGCTGGTCAAATCTCTGCCTCTCTCTCCTCTCTCCCTCCCTCCCTCTCTCTCTTATCTCAGTCTCCTTCCTGACTGTCTGGTAGATATCTGGACTTGAAGGTCACCTCAGACTCAACATGAGCAGACTCATTATCTTCTTTCTGAGAACTTCCTTCCTCCTGGCTTCATGATGACTTATAACAGTTTCCCCCATTTCTCCTAGACAACACCTTAGTCATCTTGGATTCTTTCCTTTCTATTACCTCCTGCATCTAGTCAGTAATAAAATCTTGACGTTTCTATCTCAGTACCAAATGTCTCAACCTTTCCATTCCCATTGCCAACATCCTCATTTAAATATTTATGAACTTTTTTCTGGCTTACTCCAACAGTCTCCCAACTTGTCTTCCTGCTTCAGCTATACGGTACAATTTTATACACCACTTTTGTATTAATTATCCAAAGTAATGATTTCCAAACTATCTTTTTAGTATTACAACCTTTTATTCAAATGAAATGGAACACAAATATATAAAATAGAGCTGCTTTCTTTGAAACAGAGATTGAGTATGGGAAATCACACCTAGTCCCATTCAGGCTTCTCTTTACCTTACCTCTCCTCTGCCTACTCATAGTGCTTCCAGAGACACCCTCATGGGAACACAGTTGAAAACCACCATTAGAATATCCTCACAAATTGATTATGACCAGATGAAAAAATTGTATTTCAAACGTGCTGCAAGGGAAGAAGCTTTTAAGAAAAGTAAATTCAAATATATCATTTTAGTAGAGACAGTTCATAGGGGGAAAAAAAGAAGACAATTAGATAAACTTTATTAGATTGTTTAGCTATAACAGAAATTCATCAGGCTCTTAGCATGAGGATTAGTTGAAGCAAATCTAACTTCCTAGAAGAGGTTGTAATCTCATGAAAGTCTATCAGAAAATTACACTGGTTATTTTATCAGGAATGTTTATTACTTCCCAGAAAAAGTAATGAGTTATATTGTACAAGAACTTTTGTCCCAGGTCAGGTATGCAGTGATTTTCTTTCTCACCGCTGGTCGTGTTAGAATCTTACTCAAAGTTTCCAAGGACCATTAATTATCTACCAAATTAAGAATGGATTCTTTGGCTTGAAATTTAAATCACAACCTGGTATGATCTTAAACTAACTGTTAGCTTTTTGCTATTTTACTGCATTGATAGTTATTACAGTGTAAATTCTATTTTTTCTACTTTCTTCATCACAGCCATAAGTTTCCGTGTAGTTTCTCATGCTCTATTGCTGGTATAATGTACTTCTCCCTCAGCTTGCTTCCTTATGTTGGTCTGTCTTTTTACATCTTAGCCATTCAACAAGACCCAATGTTTTCCATGCCACGTTTTCTATGGCAATTTTCCAAAATCTCTTTAATTGGATATGTTCTCACCATTTTTTTAATGTCTCTGGGTCTTTACATGCCTCTCTTATGGTGGTTGCCTTTTTCTGTCTTCTTTTCTACAAGTAATGGGAAACAGGTAAACATATAACAGATGATTTATTGAGGTTGCATTACAGTACATGATAAGAACCTACATTTGTGGCCCCCATGTAGTATACTTTGTACTTGTTGCATCTCCAGACAGATTCTTGACTTTTTAAAGGTAAGCTTAAAAGTATAAAGGATAATGCTTGGTCTTTAGAATTATTTGGGAGACCATCTCTTACTAGTTATGCAATTCTGGGCATAAGTATTTAATTTCACTGAACCTTGGTTTCATCTTCCTCAAACAGAGCTAATTAAACATATAGGCAAATAGACATCTGTTGCCATGACTTTTACCCATGGTAGAGAAAAAAGCAATGCATGGAATGACAAAGGGAGATAGCCTGAGATAGGAGAGCTTACTGAACATCTCTGGGAATCTTGAGGACAACAGGCACCGAGGCATAGTGATAAGGTCCCCTGAGAATGGAGCAGATTGATCTAAGACTATTAAGAATGAAAACAACAAAAATGCTTATGTATACTTTCTCTCTTTATTTTTGCGGGCAGACTTCTGATGACTCCTGGAGAATTCCAGAGGCAGGAATAATAAAATGATATGTGAGATGCTTTTCTTGCCTCAGATGAAAAGTTTTCAGAGCAGTTTTGCTGACCAATGGAATTGGTGTTAGCTTTGGGTATTTCAGGTTTTATCCTAATTAATCCTCTTAACTGCAGAGCTTTGTCCATGAGTAATACACTAAGCGCACTGTGTGCGCACTATAGAGGCAAAGCGAAGCAGTGCAGTGGCAGAACTTTAGTAAACAGAAACAGAACAGATTTGAAGAGTGAACTTTTCCATAGGGAGAGACTCAAATTAAATGCTCAGCAACTAATTCAATAATTCCTTTAACTAATGGGAAAGTTAGTAAGTGAATTATTTCAAAGCAAATTTATTATGAATTCTAGTTAAAAAATTAGGCAACTTATGAAGTACTTTCCCAGTCTAAGAATATGTAGAAGTAGGATTATTGAGTTATAAGAATTTGAGCTAGAAAAGCATATTCACTCAAAGCAACTACAATGTGCCAGAAACATATTTGGGAGGCTAAAGCTACAGTCCTAGTGATTGACTGAATATGGAGGGTGGAAGGTACCATGGGGAGAGGGAGGAGGAAATTGGTGCGAGAAGCTGATGACACAGACACTTAGGATACACACACACACACACACACACACATGTATATAATTTATGCACATGTATCTTCTAAATACCTTATCTTTATAGAACATAAAATAGGGTGACAAATAATAGTATATGGAACACAGAAGCAAAATACTAACTCAGTTTGAGACGTGAGTGGGAAAAAGGGGAAAGTCATAAAAGGCTCCCTAACAGGTGTTATCTGTATGGACTCTTAAACGAGAGGGGGAAATTACTGTAATGAAGAATATGAAGAAGAGCTTACCTTAGAGAGGAAACAATGAGCAAATATAGAGAGGTGTAAATAAGATGGCATGTTGGGAAAGCTATAGTCTGTTTTGAATGGTTGAGCCATAAAATGACAGATGTGAAATTACTGAAGATGGAGCTGAAGGAGGAGGGTTGAGTTAAATGGAGGCAATGCATGCTATGATTAAAAGCTTGGTTTTCATCCTTTCAACAATTAAGTGTCCACCAATGGGTTTCACCAGGGAAATGGTGAGCATTGGTGATTAGAACAATTACTGTGATAGCAGTAGGATGGGTAAATTTGAGGACTATATATGGCGGCTGAGTTAAGGGGACTATCATAAGTCAACATGAGATATGGTGAGGAAGACCTGCACTAGAGCAATGGTAATAGGGTTTTAGAATAAATTCTGGTTTAAGAATTATATAGGATGGAAAAGGTAACTTCGTTCGGTGAGAGAGGGAGGATAGAGGTAGAGGAAAGGAGAAAAGAACTCCCAGCCAACTTGTTTAGGTGCTTGAGCAGATGATAATTACGTTTACTAAAATGGGAAATATAAGAATGATGGTAAATTTGGTGGAAGAAGGTGGTGACTTCATTTTTGTATATGTGGAGTTGAAAGGTGCTTATAGTTTATGCGGTTTGAGATACACTGAAGGCTGTGTGTGTGAGTCTAGGGGAAGAAATGAGAACCAAGTGTAGTAATTTGGGAGTTCTATTTGTATAGACAGTAAATGGAAGGTGCAGGAAAAGATGGAAGTATCTCATCTAACTCACGTATTTCATTTTACCAATAGCATAGCTAGAAATCAGCATTTAAATTATCACAAAGAGTAATGTAATATGGGTTAAGTATAGAAAATATATAGTTTTGTTCTTAAGCGACAGAAGATCAAGATAAAAATATTCATACAATGAGATAAATTAGGTATCCTTAGAGAACTCAATAAAGAGTTTTTAAAGAAAGTGTGTACAAGTATATATTTTTGTCGTTGAAAGGGCAAAGGCCATTTAGGATCTGGTGCTTGATCTTAATTCCAAAATCTCTGATATTTTCTGTCTTCAGCTTTAATTTTGATGTTTATTTTCTGAAGATTCTCTTAGTATTTTAAATGTAGTCAGTGTACAGGATGTCCTTGTTACTGAGTTAATATCACAAACCATGAAAACATATTTTGAATTTAAGACACCTAAGTGAAAGAGGAGCCTTTATTTTAAAGGGGACATATTTTGTGTAGCCTGTTCATTGCTAAATATAATGCCATAACTTCCTCCCTTTTTTCCTCCTAACATTTGAATTTAAAATATTTGGAATAGAGTGATATCAAACATCTGTGTTATGATATACCTGTCCTCTGAGCAACATTTGAGTTTAGAGACAGCTTTTATTCCTGCTTGTTTAAAAAAAAATCACTCAGATAGGCACAACAATTAAAATGAAAAACCCTCAAAAATACATTCTTCAGTATGAAGAGTGGTAGAAAGAACACAGGCTTTGGCGTCAGCAGAATTGTGCATAAAAATTGGCTATATTAATTATTAACCATAAATGTGAGCAGTCGTCAAAATCTCACTCTTCTCCTCTTTAAATGGACTTATTTTTAGGATTAAATTATATCATCATTTAATCAGTTAAACTTCTTTCAACTATGAGTAACAGAATGTTTTACAGGTTTATATATCAAGAAGTCCAGAGTTGTTTAATTCAGCAGTTCATTAACACTATATATATATACTGTTTTCTCTGCCATTTTGAAGTGACAGATTTTCTCTCTGTTGCAAGATGACCACAGCAGTTCTAGGAGTCACATCCAGACAGAAAAATGTCCAGAGAAAGAAGACGGATCATCTCTCCGGTGTTTCCCTTTGAGGAGAAAAACCTTCCAGCAGTACACTTCCCTAATTCTTGTTGGCCAGAATAGGGTGTCAGGGTCTTTTTAAACCAATCACTGACAGGAAAATGATCCGTTAATAATCACAACTTACCTCTGACCTGAGAACCATATCACCTTCCTGCTGTTTGGATACCTGAACAAATTCATGGTTCTTTTAGTAAGGATGTTGGTAAGAGTGTTGGGGAGCCAACTGATGATATCTGCTGCATGTGATTCTCCAAGTGTGACCCTGGCAGTAGCAAAATTACTGGTACTCAGTAAGTAATCAATAAGTGTTTGCCTGCTCTTATCCTAGAACAATATTATGCATCAGCTATTGTGGTGGTCACTTTCAGATAGATTATCATATTTTGGATCCTGATCTGAGGCTTTCTGGAGCAAGAATACAAGCAAGTTACTTTCATTTTCACAAGAAAATATCAATTTATCTGGTCAACACTTAGTATCTAAAACAAACGGAAGTTCTTTTGCCTGATAACCCTGAATGCTCATCCTTCAAGAACTAACTCACTGTTGACATCAATTTCAAATAATTTATGATTTACTCCTGTCAAAAGTCATGCTGAGATCATTCATTCATTTATCCATTAAATTTCTGTCTAGAATCAAAATTCTCTAAGTCCTATTTCTGTATCCTATCATATCAGAAAACCAAAAAGATGCAAACCAAAATTCTAGTACTATAGCTTTCTGAAAAAGATGTTGATTTTGTATAAAAGAAATAGTCTTATGAAGAGTGCTTTTACATCTTTTGTAACACTGTTTGTGAAGACTTTTGTTCATTATGTTATTTAATAAGGAAAAATATAAATACCTAAGTAATGCATTCATTTCTCTTAGCATACAGTGTTGAGGAGAAAAATCTTTTTAAGTCTCTCCCAATTAAAATTTCTAAATGCTCAACTTCATTTTAGTAGATAATACAAATCATGTAACTCATTGCTTCATTTTTGCCTGGGCTGCAAGAGATCAGTTTTATACTTAATTGCTTGCTATACCTTATCTCTAGAATTTTTTGTGTAATTATGTTTCTATTCCCTAACATTCATTATTTGGCTCCTGTTATATGGGCCTTGTTTTAAAAGTTTTAAAAGGCTATTGTACCCTTGATTCTTTTTAAAGCTGACTTAAATATTTTTTTTGGAAGTAGGAGAGTTATAAAATTACATCTCTCCTTCCAATCACATATCCTTACATCCATCATCTATCCACCTATCTTTTCTTCCAACTATCCATATTTTCTTTTGTTTACCCATCCATCCTTCCATCCCTCCATCCATCTACCCATCCTCCCAACCATTCATTCATTTTTTTAAAATGTCTTTCTGCATGTAACTAAATATATCCAGAGAAAGTGAACACAGTGCATACAGGATTGTGCACAAACCTGTGGGTCCAGAGAGTGTCTATGTTAGAATTAGATCAATTTCTTCATTTTACAAAAGGACTTTAGCTCCATCTAAAAAAAAATTTTGGCTGACCTTTGCCAATCTTAGCTTACATTGATGCAGAGGTTTCTGGATTTCTGTAATTGTTTTAAAAAAAATTAGCATGGTTATAAATTTTGATTTATTTTAGTAGACTTGCCTAAAATAGTGTATGTAAACCAATGTACGTAAATCCAGCTTTTAATAAAAAAGGAAATTAGAGGATAAATATTTATAAAAGAAGTCATTTTAGTTGCCTTAAATAGTGAGCTTCCCTACTGTATTTAAAATGAGTTTTCATTTTTTCAACAAACATTAGTAATAGAAGTAATTCAATACAATAGACTTTCTCACTCAAGAAGTTCAAAATCAATTTCTATCCAACTTTCTAGAAAAATATCTATTGCATGAATTATACATGCTAATATATATAAACTATGTGAATTTGGGCTCCCTGAAGTTTTGAAGATATTGATTGTAATAGTAGAAAGAGTCAAGATAAATGCACATGAGATACAGAAAAAACAAATTTGTTCTTTAAAAATCTTCATCTTGTACACCTGTACATAGGAAACTCTTACAAACCATGTGATATTCAGCTACTGTAGGCAAAGTAAAATCAATGCTATAAATGAGATCGAGTCTATACTCTTTCACTGCAATATTATAACTCACTAAAAATAATTAAAATTCTGTTAAAGTAACAAGTTGGAACTGAAATTCTAGACATTCTTAATATATATTACAACTAGTATAATTTCAGCAGATGTGGAATCCCATAACCCTCGTGGGATTAACACAATTAATATGACAGAGATATCATCTATAATTTCTCAAAGCACAAATAAAAGGCATATTCTCCTTAGGTAGTCACTTATATTTATTCCAAGGTGGCTATATGTCGACCAACAAAGCTAAGAATGGTATCAGTAGCTAGAATCTGATATACAATTTTGCTATAGCCCAGGACATTTCTGGGTGCCAAAAGAGGGTTTTTTAAAAGGTTTATAATTCTTATTGGAAAATATACACGGAAAAATCACAGAGATAATACCCATTTCACTCTTCAAGCATCTAAACCCGTGTCCCACAGAAGGCAGGTACTCAACAAACACTTGCTTTGCAAATATTTGGAGCAGTCCTGTCCAACAGAACATTTTCAATGATGGGACTGAGCTATAACTACACTGTCCACAATGATAGCTGCATGTGGTGGGCCAGAGTGACTGACAAAGTGAAAGTTTCATTGTATTTAATTTTTATTAAGATAAAGTTAAATGGTAGCATATTTCTAGTGTCCATTGTATTGGACAGCACAGATTTAGAAAGTAGTCAAGTGTAAATTACTCAACGGTATACACCTTGAAAATTCAAAACAAATTTATTTGTTCGTTTGTTGTTATTTGCATTTGGTTTTAGGTTTCCTTCCCCGCTCATATCCTTGTTATTAATTTTACTTTTTTGAAATTATATAATCTAACTTGTTTACAAAAGTTAAAAGTATATTCTCGGAGAAGAATCTCTCTTCTCATATTCCTTTCACATGATTCTTAACACTCCTTGTAAACTATGTTTCCTTATTTCTTTCTTTATCCTTCATGTAAGTGTATTTTTTAAATATGTGTGAAAATAAGCACATTAAGATGTGCTTTCTTATTTCCCCTTCATTGTTACATGAAATGTAATATATTTCTAGAGAGGAAATCATGAGTTCATGCTGACATCTCCAATGTAATCCCATCCCATAGCGTTCTTTTTTGTTTATCCCATTCCATAGTAGTACCTCCCTTATTGCACAGTGAGAAGCTTGGCTTTCAAAAATATCTACATGTTTACTTGTTGTCTCAGTGTTACAGGACATATAAATACCCCCAGGGTATTTCTTACCCTGCTTTTCTGACCCCATTATTTCCTTAGCCTCACGTCTTGCTCTTTCAGATTCAGCTTTTAAGAGTCTATTGTGAAGTATCTTCCTGACGAAGAGTTCATGGAAGTTAAACATTCTGTATACTTGCATGTTCAAAAGAATCTTTATCTCACTGTTCACTTAATGAATTGGCTGAATATTGAATTTGAAGTTTAAGGTAATTTCTCCTTAGAATTTGAATGCATTGTTTCAGTTTTTTTCCTTCAGTATCTAGTGTTACTCATCAAAAGCGTTAATACCAATCTGATTTTAATATTTTATCGATGGCCTTTTCTCTCTTGAAGATTTACTTCTTCTCTTTATCCTCAGTGTTCTGGAATGTTGGAGGGCTTGTCTGAGGATGGTTAACCTTGCATCTAAGCACTGATAGGTATATTCCCTGAAAATAAGGATATAAATTCCCTGAGAATATGTACGTATATTCCTGGTACCAAAAGACATGTACTAAGGTGTTATAACATCACCATATATCATAGTCCCAAACTGGAAATTATCCAAATGCCCATTAATCATAGATTAGATAAATAAATTGTGGTATACTTATACAATGGAATACTATACAGTAATAAGAATGAATAATCTAAAACTACATGCAATCATGTGGGAAAATCATGTGAGTTTAATGCTGAGTGAAACTTGATACAATGTGATTCCATTGGACTGAACCAAAACAAGCAAATAATATATATTCTCTCATATATATTCTCTTAGAACTTTCCAGTCTCCTACTGTAGTAGTTATCCATTGTGAAACAAATTGCTCCAAAATTTAGCAGCTTAAAAAAGCAAACATTTATTGTCTTTCACATTTTCTGAGAGTTAGAAATCCAGGAGTGGCTTAGCTGCGCAGTTTGCCTTCAGGATCTCTGATGACATTGCAATCAAGATGTCACCTAAGGCTGCAGTTATCTGAAGACTTGAGTGAAACTAGAGGATCCATTTCTGAGTTCACTCATATGACTGTTGGCTTGAGGCCTCATATCCTTATTAGCTATTGGCTAGCAGCCTCAGTTCCTTGCCAGTGGGCCTCTCTCTAGGGCTATTCACAACCTAACAGCTAAAGATCCCAGAGCCAGCAATATGCAAGACAGAATGAGCAAGATGGAATCCTTGATGTCTTTTTTAACATAGAACATAGTCTAAGAAGTAACATGCCATCACTTTTGTTATATTCTATTGGGCACACAGGTCTGGTACAATGTGGAAAAGGGGTACACTAAGACGTGAATCCCAGGAGACTGGGACCAGTTGGAGCCATGTTGAGGGCTGGCCAGCACACCTGGTAAAAATTTAAATTGGTGGATTTTGAGAAGTTCAGTAGTGTAGGAAATTGCATTGATAATTTAAATATTTGAGAATTCATACTGAGAAACAAAGAAAACTAACAACAAATAATTTTTTTAAAGAGGCAATTTGTTAACCTCTGTTAAAACAAAGTGCTACAGAAGTGCGTAAAGGCTTTCCTAGAACATTACTTGGCCCAAGTCCGACTTTAAATGCTTCAATAGTCATAGTCACTTAACTAAACAAATTTGAAAAGGATGTGAGGAAAAGTATAAAAGATCTAAATCCTTATGTCAAGTAATCATTGAGTAATTTCTAAAGCATTTAAGCCAAGGAATATTGTTTATTAATATTAACATTACTTATAAACATCAGGATTTTTAAATTTAAGCTCCAGGGAAAAGAGCTAAGTCTCTAAGTCAGTGGAGAGTCCCAAAGCTGGAGACTCAGGCTAATTCAAGGATCCAGAGTTTCATACGTAGAAAATGATCTCTGCTAGAGGGGAAAAAATATGATCAATATCGTGAAGCCATGACAAAGTTTTTCCGTTATTTTATTTTTTAACTTCTCCAGATATTCCAGATGTTTAAAAGGTAGGTAAAGAGCAGAATAGTGAGGTCAGAAGTCCTACTCTTGCTGACTGTGTGATGTGTCATAAAGTACTCACTCACTCTGACCCTTGATTCTCTCATTTGAAAAGTGGCAAAATTCTTACCGGTCATGGAATTTTATGACATATAATCTGTGAGGAACCAAACACATTCTTGATACATAATATTGGCTTCCAAATATTTTTAAAAATCCGAACCACGATAATCAATATTTGCTCAATAAATTAAAAAGATGAAGGGTGTGAGGCATTTACAGAAGTCACGCATATGCTTGCTTGCACTTTCCACTATTATTAATTCCTTCCTAGTTACTTAGCCTAACATAAAGAAATGATGACTTAGCTTTATGTGAACTTTCAAAGCCAAATTCCTCTACCATTTGTAATTTTCCAAGATAGTATTATAATTAGAAATATTTTAATTTGAGATTTATTAATGGTAGAAAACATAACTTGGTGACATAATTTCGGATGATTACCTGCAATGAGTCTGAATTCTTTTCTGACCTATTTAATCTAATAATTATGCACCCTTACCTACTTTCAAATGCACGGAATAAATTTGGCAAGGATTAAGAAGGGGTGAAATATTCTTGAGTTACTGCCAGAGACTCAAGGCCTAGTTGAAGTTAGCTCTGTAGGTTTGTTAACCTCATTGCCAGAAAATTAACATTAATTCTCCCAGGAGAGCTGAAATTTCAAAGCCCCAAGGATTTTACTTATCCAGAGGAGGCAGGGTGGGTTCAGAGAGCAGGCTCTGGAGTGTCCCTTACCAGCGTGCCACTTATCAGCTGTGTGACCTCAGTTTCCTCCTCAGTAAAGTCAGGATAGTAATAGCTCCTGCTTCTCAGGGCTGCTGTGAGGATTAAATGAGACAATGAGTATAAAATGCTTAGCATAGTGCCAAGTCGAGTAAGCACTCAAAGAATATTAGCTATTATTCTGTATATCCCGAATAAAGTCGATAGAGAAAGTTCAGACCTCTAAAGAGAGCAGAACTGGCTTAGAATTTGGCAGTAGAAAACAGACAAGATGCTTTAAGTTTGAAGCTGACAATGTGTTGACCCAGAGGTCACTTTTGTTTAATAAATCTATGCTCCAAAGTTCAGAACAGTTTATCCTACCTGACATTTCAATTGATTAGAGCGAATTTGTTTAAGGTATCTCCCTTTTTGATCAATAATTGTATAACATAGTGGTATATTATGTGTAAACCTTGTTTTCTTGAAACAGGTAGATTGCAGATTCAAGACAGGTTTGTCAATTTGCTATTCTTTCTTAATTACCCTTAACTGGCATATACTCACTTTGTAGTTTCTTGAAAGCATTAAAAAAAAATCACTCCTAGGCTGATCCAGGCGACCACATGTCCACAGTATGAGTAAGCACACCCACAGCTGATGTTTAAACTAATGACATGAAAAGTGCATTACATATCAGCTTTGACTAGTTCATTTGTGTTGCCAGAGTGAAAAAGTAGTAGTTTCCATCTGTACTTCAGAAATTAAACATTTGCTTCTGAAAGATTTTATTTTAATTGGAGTTAATATTAGTTTATTAGTAAAAGGCTCCTAGAGGAGTTCAAATGAAATCATGTTGCAATAATGAAAAATCTATGTCGTGTTTTCCTTAAACTTCCTTAAATCTTTCTCTCATTATCTCACATGGTGGCGAAAACTAGACTTTGGCACGATTTTATATTTGTTTCTTTTTGCCAGAATCTACACAGGAAGATGACGGGGGCAGTTTCACTATGGCACAGGCAGTAGTAACAGATTGAAGGTGTTGACGGAGAGAGTTAGTTATTGTAGGGCGCACTTTGGGAGATGAGAAAAAAATCTGTTTTCAATGAGGAAGAATGTGAATAAAGTTTTGTCAATAATAGACCAACACAGATTTTGAGACCATATCTCTTTGTATTTAGCTATGTCTTTAGAGTTAGGAGAAGATGTCAAAAAATCTAGAACCATTTTGCCTGTTCTTTGGAGTTGCACTTTTGATGGGACAGTTTGCTGTTCACCTCTAGAACCTGAAGAAAATGTGAAATAACTGGACACATTTTCTTAAGAGCTCTCTCCTCATCTTAAAAAGTAAAGATTAGCTCATTAGATATGTTGAATGTTCTTATAAGTCCACTTAAACATATTTTTGGAGCTTCTTGAGTGTGAACAAAACATTGAAATGCAAGCTGAACATATTGCGTTGTACCTAAATTTTTGTCGGGCTTTTATATATACTCATTCATTCAATTACTCAATTCATTCAATTGCTTATCTACTATGTGCCAAGCTAAGCACTTGGGATACAAACAGAAAAAAGTTTCCAGGAACCATTGAAAACTTTTAAACAGTGTAGTGACATGGCTCATTCATAAAACAACTTATTGACCATCTATTTTGTAGAAGATACTGTTGTACTTAAGGCTAAGAGTAGGGTTTCATCAATAAGATTGTACTTAAAATGAATCTGATGGATGAGAAGAACCTAGGCCAGAGGACTATGGTGAGCACTCAAGCAGGAGAAAATGATGGCTAGAGGCAGTACGGCTAGAATTGGCAATGGATTTAAAAGATATTTATATGGTAGAGGAGATTGCACATGGTGGACATTTAGACATAGAAGGTAAAGGAGAGCGGGAGGTCAAAGAAGACACCTGGGTTTTTTTCATGGATGGCTGGGCACCAAGATAGAAAACCGTAGAAGAAAATGAAGTTTTCCTGGAAGAAAAGAATGTCTTTAGGTGTAGATAGGACAAATATGAGGTGTTATGAAAGATTCAGATAGAATTTTGCAATGGGCTGTTGGATGTATAGTCCTGGAATTTAGGGAAAAAGATCTAGATTAGAGACATACTTTGGGAGTCCCATCCATATATGTAAATGGGCCTTGTGGTTTGGGACTACTTGTCCTAGCAAAGTGGTGAGAGTTAGCTTCCTCCTTGGCTTTGTTATCCCATCCACTGAACGTGAGGCAGCGATTTGATGGAATCTCACTATAGAGCGGTAGTAGTCTTATCCAATAGAAATGTTTCATATCTCCACTCTCAAAGTAATAGTCAGTAGCCACATGTGTCTGTTGAGCACTTGAAATGTGGTAAGCGTGATTGAGGAACTGAATTTTAAATTTCATTTAATTTTAATAAATTTAATTTTTGATAGCCACCTGTGGCCACGTGCCACTTTTTATTGGACAGTATGCCTAGAGAAGGACAGAGAAGAGCACAGTGGATAATCTTGGCAGGTATCGTGGCTAAGGAGTAGGATATAGATGATACATTTTAGTAGGTGGAGGACAGAGGGGACTAGGATGGAGGATAAAACGTGAGTGCCCGTGTGTACCACCACCGTTTCCCCATATCAAGAACATAGCAAGCAGAATTGCAGGAGATGGTATGTCATACATGCAGACAATGATTTGCATTAGAAAAAATAGTATTTATCAATATTTTTGTAATAGATGAAATACGTCTATCTTCTAGGTTTAGATCATTACTCTAAAAATTAATCTGCTTTTATCCTTCATCTTCAAATGGGGCTTCTTCAATATAATATGTACAGTTACGTGTCGCTTACCAAAGGGGATACATTTTGAGAAAAGCATTGAAGGTGATTTCATCATGGTGCAAACATCATAGAGTTCACCTAAATTGAGTACAAGAGAAAATGATGCAAACAAGAGATGCAGTAAACACGAGACGTATGAGGCTGCTGCCAGCCTAACACAGCATACTGTTTTATAGAAAATGTTTTTTATAAGTAGAAAGAGACACTCTAAAATAACATAAAAAGTATAGTATAGTAAATACACAAGCCAGTAACAGTCATTTATTATTATTATTTATTGTCAAGTGTTATGTTCTGTACATGATTGCATGTGCTATACTTTCATACAACTGACAGCACAGTAGGTTTTTTTACACCAGCATCACCACAAACACGTGACTAATGCATTTCACTATGACCTTATGATGGCTATGAAGTCACTAGGCAATAGGAATTTTTCAGCTCCATCATAATCTTACTGGACCACCTTCATGTATGCAGTCCACTGTTGGCCAAAATGTCATTATATGGTGCATAACTGTGAAGTAAAGAGTTCAAATTTCTGTTCTGCTATATAGTAGCAGAATGATCCTGGGCAAGATTCTTGATTTCTCTGTGTCTCCACTGTTCAATTAAGTATTAACACCAGATTAATACTTGTGTTGTTTTAGGATTTAAATCATAGCAGATGCTTAAAAAATGCCTTAAGTCTACTGAAGAGTTAAAGAATGTTACTATCATTAATCTTAAAAGTAAACTTGGAGAAATCTTTTTGACTGAGACTATTTTGAAATCTTAATTTAAAAAAGGAAAATCTATGGATATTAGTCCTTACTAATAGATGCATCCCTACACTCATTCAATGTTGTATTTTTTAAGAAATATTTTGCATATGAGATTGCCTATTTCTTTGCATTGATCTTTTTTTTTTTTAAGATTTTATTTTTTCCTTTTTCTCCCCAAAGCCCCCTGGCACGTAGTTGGATATTCTTCGTTGTGGGTCCTTCTAGTTGTGGCATGTGAGATGCTGCCTCAGTGTGGTTTAATGAGCAGTGCCATGTCCGCGCCCAGGATTCGAACCAACGAAACACTGGGCCGCCTGCAGCGGAACGTGAGAACTTAACTGCTCAGCCACGGGGCCAGCCCCTGCATTGATCTTTTTGATGACAGGGAAAATATCTTACCAAAAGAAAGTTTACAGTATTTTTATTATTTCTATGAGTTAGAATTACTGCCTTTAAATGAATTTTATTGTATTTGGAAACTCAAATGCTTTCTTTCTTTAAATATCTTTATGTTCACAAGTTCAACTATTATTCACACCAATTATTTTCTGAATTTCTTGGGGCTTATATTGGATAGGATGAGAAATGATTATATGATCCCAGGCTTAGTAGAAATAAAAATGACATAAAGGAGAAAGCTAATCTTCTCAAACATTTCTATTGTTTTGACTCCTTTTACTTTTCAGAGATCCGAAGAAATAATTAAAATTCTATTAATCAAATATTTGTTTAAAAGTATGATTCTCCATTTCCTGGAAACTCCAGAAATCTGAAAATACAAATAGGATAATCTTCTCTTTCTTATTCATTTTAACAGCGATTCCTGAGTTTGTGACGCAAGTGAATGTCGCCTTGGAAGCCTTAAGTAAAAACTCTTTGGATGTGTTTGATGATAATCAGTTTGTGGACACCTCAAAGAAGATCTATGATACAATTCATGATATTAGATGTTCAGTCATGATGATTCGGGTAGGTTTGCTTTACCTTCCATTGAATTATTGCAACCCTCTTTACCATCTGGAATGCCTGGAATGATTGCAAGAAATGTTTTATTTCTATGCCATAATGTCAATGCTGAAATCCACTAGAACTTTGGAAATTCATATGTATCCCCAAAGTCAAATCTATTGTTACAGACAACACTTTGCCTTATGTATTTGGTTGTAGCTTACGCAAATGAGCACATTTAACTGCCATGTGTGCAGAAATGATAGAATTTGTCGTGTGCAGGATTCGTTGAGGTATCACATAGAACAATCAGGAGTGAAAAAAATACATGAACTAATTTGCTTTCTTTCCTTGAACAGAAAGGAAAGGATCGTTCTCATCATTGTACCGAAACTGGTAGGAAATGTGTTTAAAATGAGGTGTCTCTATAGCCACACTCTTCTCACGCTAGATCCTAGAATCACAGCGTGTTCTAAAAGAAATCTCACTTGGAGCTGCCAGGAACAACAAACACTTAAACTGCCCCAGTCTGGGAGTTGTCTGTTGAGGGGAATATATGTCATCTTCCCAAGGGTGTGAGTGAGCTGTTTGTTGTGGGCACACCCCATATACAGACCAGGATTATTTGTTTTTACTCAAATGTTGATGTGGAGTATTTTTTTTTTAAGTTATTTAAAAAACAATGGGCGTTCTTTGGAAAATGCATATGTAAAGATATGGAGATACCTTATCTTAAGATGAGTTCACCTGGAGACAGACCCTGAGGTAAGAATTTGTGTTATTATTAGTCTATTTAGGAGAAAGTGAGACAAAAAAATGTGAGGCAGGGAGGGGAAGGAAACCAATAAGGTGTAATTAGGCGTCGTTGCAGGCAACTGGGACTTGACCCCACTGGGGAGCACTGGGGGGGTACTATAGATCACGCTTCAGAGTTATCTTACCTGAGGCAAACAAAATCCAATCTATCCACCCATTCATCCTTCTTAAAGGCTACCTCTCCTCAGAGGTGTTAACCAGAGCCTCCTGCCTGAG
This sequence comes from Equus przewalskii, assembly GCF_037783145.1. Taxonomy (NCBI): domain Eukaryota; kingdom Metazoa; phylum Chordata; class Mammalia; order Perissodactyla; family Equidae; genus Equus; species Equus przewalskii. The sequence goes on along the minus strand of NC_091831.1, from coordinate 55,132,911 downwards.
CCAATCAAGCTCTCGTGACCAAAGTGACCAAAAAAAGCATCCCTCGGGCAGAGCAGCCAGTGCTTGCAGCAGGAAGATTCAGTAGGACTAGGGAGTGAAGTTGTTAAGTAAGACTAGAGTTCAGTTTGACAGCCTCTGGATTTAGCTGTCAGTAAAACCATAAAGATGGGACTAGAAGTGCTGAAGATATATGGGTGGAGCATCAACAGTGTCTGACAGGGACAGGCCTGATTGCCATAGTTAGGGTACACTGAGCAGTCCATAAAAGTGGAGCCATCTGGGGACCTTGTAAGGAAAAAGGCCAACAAAAGTCAAGGAGCCTGGCAGGGCAGATGAATGCCTATGGAAGAAATTGTAAGAGAAAGACTAGAGGAGTCAAGATATAGGACCTAGCACTTCAGAGCTTGGGAAAACCTGAAAGCAAGCCAGTTATACATATAAGAGAGAAACCTCAGGGTATCTACTTACAAGCGGCCTGGAAGTATTTGTTCATATGTGACTGGGAACTGTGGCACCATACCAGTACTATATCTGAACTGCAAAGTACCTTTATCAAACATTTCTTCTTCTAACAAAGGCTTTTATGTCTTACTCGTGTGGATGTGTGGACTAGCAGACTGGTAATAACCCAAAGCCGAGAGGATAGGTACAACCAGGAAAGAAACACTGAAAGTGTGAAGAAGACACGTGAACCTCAGGAAACAGTCTTACCAGAGTGCAACCCCTGCATTCCCAGAATCCCTGCGTCGATATTTGAGAACACAAACCAGTGAGACAGCATAGGTGAACCACGATAGGGAGTGTGTTTTTTTCCTGCAAAAGCTGTCTAGGGATGAAAAAAGTCTTATAATCTTTCCCGTTGGAATGCTTCAGTATTTAAAAATTTCCTTAGTATCAAATGGCTTACTTATAGCAAATCTAATTATCTTGCCATTATTTCCATATATTCCTCATATCTAGGAGTTCACTGTAGGGTAGGAGAACAATTTATTGTAATTATTCAGAGCCTTAGAGGGCAGTAATTTTTCCCTATATTCATCTCTTTTTCATGGTGAATACTTCAATTCATTTTAATTTTTCCTCATAGGAATAATTTAATATTTTGTGTTCTTTGTTAGTCCATATTTAACTTTTCAACAAACCTCTCAATGAGACAATCAAAATTAGGCACTAATTAGGGCCTGTCCAATGTCAAAAAAGTGAAAGACCTGCTCTTGTGTTATGGCTATTAATACAGCCAACTGCTCTTAGCCTATTTTTTCCCCTCTTAAACACCATAATTTGTGGATAGAAAATGGCTTCCTTTTATTTTTATTGTTTTACCCTGTTGTTACCTGTATATTCCTTCTCCATTTTGATTTGCTGTGTTTGCTCTTGGTCCTAAATCCTGATCCTATTAAACCTCACTGTGTTTCTAAATGATTCTTCATAGAACGTATCAAGTTGCTTTAAAATTTGGTAGTGACCATACCTAAATTAGCGTAAATTAGAAACATGAGATTATAATCTTAGTTCTTTCATCCAGATTACTAATAAAAATATAAAATTATATTGGCCCTTCACCTAACTTTAATCTCTGCTAGATATAGCTCCAGTTAAGGGCATTAGTGGGATTTTTTTTTTTTTTGAAAGATTTTATTTTTTTTCCTTTTTCTCCCAAAGCCCCCCGGTACATAGTTGTGCATTTTTAGTTGTGGGTCCTTCTAGTTGTGGCATATGGGATGCTGCCTCAGCATGACCCGATGAGCAGTGCCATGTCCACTCCCAGGACTCGAACTGGTGAAACCCGGGGCCGCCAAAACAGAGCACATGAACTTGACCACTGGGCCTCAAGGGCATTAGTGTTAAGAGTCCTTAGAATCCGATGTCCCATCCAACTGAGAACATTTTGGTAAGTGTATGGTTTGAAAGAATGTTTTTTGAATTTTGAAGTATAGGTATGCTTTCTTCAAACACACTCTATGTCCAAAAAAATAAAATAAATGAAAGCAGAGCTGCTGTACTTGAAACCGTGAAGGACAGTCCGGACACCCAGCGTCTCAGTACCTGCCCGCTAGGCCCCGGCAACCTCCAGGGGAACCGTTGCCGAGCTGCCAGAGGGATTCCTTGGAGGACGATCCACGAACCTCTGTTCTTAATTGCTAATTGGATCATAGGATGAAAAGTCTAACTCAGGCGCAGTTAATGAAAATCTGTCATTTTTTTCTTTGAGGACTGTCCCTTTATCATAGAAGATAATAAAATTGATCTGGTATAATCTTCTCTTTATAAGGTCAAATTTAATGCTGATCAATATCCTGACCTTAGAACTGCAAAGCGTTTGATGCTTTCTTCAAAGTATGTAAGAAGCTTCCGCATTAAGGCAATGCATTTATAATTATGCGAGTTCAGGGAGGGCTAGGCTATGCTCTGGAGAACGTTTGTGAGCGTTAGAGAATCCAATCCTATATGTGAATTTTCATGAGCGCTTTTCAGTGCCCTTGAGACAGTAACATACTAATTTAAGATCAGAGCCTGAAATTGTGTAAATGGTTTTATAAAAATAGGATTATAGCTGCCTTTCATATTTATTTTGATGCATAATTATGTTAGCAATTGTTCATATTATTCTTAAAAGTTTTAAGATAAATGTTGTGACATTTCATCTTACTATCTCCACCGAATTTTGTGTGTGGACAAATAAGGTTGTAGAATCTCATACTTACAAACGTCAGAGAGTAAGGAGTATTAAATATTTTTTACCTATCTAATATCTATGTGTAACTTTTACAATTATTGAGTCCATATAATACAACGGTTAAGACTAAAGCAAGTAACAAATATAACCAAACCTCAGTGTCCTCCTTTGTAAGATAAACTTTGTATTTAACCTACTTCAAAAGATTATGATGCTGAAGAAAAGAGCTAATAGAAATGAAGTGCTTGGTAAATAGCCTCTGACAAGAAGATAGCTACTAATGCTGTTGCCTCTGTGAGTAGTAAGAGCACTAGTGAAGCTCTTGTTCTTTTTGTATATTTTGAAGAATGACAGCTGTAGAAGCTATAGAAATATGCTTGTGGAGCAACATGAAGCCAAAGCCCCAAGAGGAACTTGAAGGGTGAAGTTCTAAACAAAGAATTATGTTTTTTCTCAAGATAAGGTTTATACTGACCTTGGATATCTGAATTAAAGACTATTTAATGCAAATTGTGCTTTTGGACCCATATTAATTTAAGCTAGCATTGTAATTCAACGTGTTGTTTTTATTAACCTCTTGAGACATGCAAGGAGGGCTCTCGATGTTTCATCTTTTTGGCAAAAGGTGCTTAAACAGAAATTTTAAAAGGACAACATTATTGAGTTGTAAGTGAGTAATACGGGTGGCCAGCAGTGAAATACTTACTTTCAAAAAGAGGAAAAGATTCAGCAAAAATTCATGCTGGAACAGGTACTCAGAATGTAGACTTCACATATTTTATTTGTGAATTTTCATATTTGACTTATCAAAAGCACACAGAGGGCCAGCCCTGGTGGCCCAGTGGTTAAGTTTGGCACGTTCCACTTCAGGTCCGGTTCTCAGGCACAGACCTACACCATTTGTCTATCAGCAGCTGTGCTGTGTCAGGGGCTCACATAAAAAGAAAAAGAGAAAGATTGGCAATGGATGTTAGCTCAGGGCAAATCTTCCTCAGAAAAGACGAAAAAACAAGCACATAGAAAATACGGAAATACTTTCCAAGACCAAATGTGAAGATTTTCAAGACCATCACTAAGTGTAGATTTTCTGTGTTAGTTTTCTAACTTTATAGATTGAGGAATGGGAACATATTTTAGATATCTCACTTGATGGAAGTTAATTTTTGAAGAAACAAAGGTAAATGAAATAAAAAAAGCATTTACATGGCTCAGTTTACATGAGCTATTTTTGCATCAATCATTTACATAGCTTCTAGAATTATAACATAGTTCAATATACAACGTCAGCTTATATAGCCAGAAAAATCTTTTGTGTCTGATTCTACTGTACCTACAGGAATGGATAGATTTATGGCTTCCACTGGAATTATATATAATTTTATTGATTTAGATTGCTTGCGCTGCCATAATTTTTCTGAACTTCTTTAATTGTCTTCTATAACTTCTTTTCCTTGTGACCTCAAAAATTCCTTTTGCTTTATGCTGAGGTGCTGTTTGTCTCCAAAGTCTCACACTCAAACTAGGGGAGAGAAAGGCCCTGATGGTGGCAGTCAGTCACTAAGTAGTGTAGAATGTTATCTCGTACATTGGAATTCTGTGGAATTATGTTCAGAAATAAAGAAATGGTGAGAAGAATATTGTGTAAAATCAAAAGACATGCATCCCAGCCTCAGTTTGACATGTTACCACTTCCATTCTTACTTTACATGATGTTGTTAGTTTCTTCACTGTAGGGGGCAATGAAAGCATACTATTGAATTACTACTTTCAGCCATCATTGCACTAAAAACGAAGGACAAAACATTGTTCCCTCAGATTAGGAACAAATTGAGAATGTCCCTGTTCCAATGCAATGAAATGTTGTGGATGTCCTAGCCAAGAGAGTAAATCAAGAAACAAAATAAAAATTATACAGACTACAAAGGAAAAAGTAAAACTGTATTTGCAAATTATATGATCAACTCCATTGAAATTGCTAAAAAAAATTTACAACAAAAAACCCCACCTTAGTAGAAATGATAAATGACGGCTTTTTTTTTTTTTTTTTTTTGATGAGGGAGACTGTCACTGAGCTCACATCTGTGCCAATCTTCCTCTATTTTGTACGTGGGATGCCACCTCAGTATGGCTTGATGAGTGGTGTGTAGGTCTGTGCCTGGGATCCAAACCTGCGAACCCTGGGCCACTGAAGTGGAGTGCATGAACTTAACCACTATGCCACTGGGCTGGCCCCAGAAATGATAAATGAATTTATCAAGATCACAGAATACAAAGTCAGTCTACAAAAACAAGGTCAATATACAAAAATATAATGGAAGGAAGGGAAAAAATGAAGATAAAGGAAAAATTAATGAAATATGAAAAGTACAATAAAGATATACAATGAAACTTAAAACTATATATTTCTATATAGTAGCAACTAACAATTAGAAAATATATCTTTTAAAAGTACAATATATCACAGCATCAAAAATAAAACAAACAGTGGTAAGTTTAAGAAACACTTTAAAAGTTTGTATTCTGAAAATTGCAAACTATTATTAAGAAAAATTAAAAGAACAAATATTTGGAGAGATTTATCATATTCCGTGACGGGGACACTCAATATTGTTAAGGTGTCAATTATTCCCAAATTGATTTATAGACTTAGTACTATCCCACACAAATTCCCAGCAGACTCTTTTGTGAAAATTAATAATCCAAGGTGGCTACGTGGATATACACATTTGTCAAAATTCATCAAACTGTACATTTAAAATTGCATGTGATTTGGGGCTGACCCAGTGGTGTAGTGGTTGAGTTCGTGCACTCCACTTTGGTGGCCCAGGGTTTGCAGCTTTGGATCCCAGGTGCAGACCTGCACACACTCATCAAGCCATGCTGTGGCGGTGTCCCACATGCAAACTGGAGGAAGATTGGCACAGATGTTACCTCAGGGACAATCTTCTTCACCAAAAAAAAGCATATAAATTACATTGGAAAATTGATTTAAAAAATAAATAATATTTCACCCATAGTCAACACCTTAGAAAACAGGTAATGTTAATTAGATAAGTTCCTGCCAAACTATATTAATGAGGACTAATTAGAAAGACCTGAGTGGATTATTGAAAATGCTGATACTTAGAATATTATAAAATCAATTCCTTTCAACTTTATAACAGACTGCTTGCCGAATATCTCTATTGTATGGGTCCTCTTTTGTTGATTTTTATTTCTCATGTTTGTGAATCATTATATGTTATCTTAGATCAGGGGTTGGCAAACTTATGGCCAAATTTGGTCCACCATCTGTTTTGTACGGCCTGTGGGGTAAGAATGGGTTTAATATTTTCAGACGGTTGAAAAAATTTAGGACAGATGAATATTATTTTCTGACATGTAAAAATTATGTGAAATTTGAATTTTGAAATACAGTGACACCCATATATATCTATGGCTCTGTGCTATGATGGCAAGGCTGAGTAATGGCAACAGACACCATATGACTCACAAAGCCTAAAACATTGACTATGGCTATTACAGAAAAAGTTTACTAACCCTAGTCTTAGATAGTCTGTTTTGGCCCTTTGCCAAAATCTTGATTTGTTTTTCCCAGGCTCCAATCACCCCTTTACTAGTTTTCTCTTAAAAATCCAATCATGCCAAATATTTGAATATTAGAATCTCTTTCCTTCAAAGTTCCTGAAGTCATGTGACCACGTGGAGTAACTTCTGCTAGTCCTTCCTATTCCCAGTCAAGGGTTCCAGGCTCCTTTCTCCATCCTACTTTCCACCCTGCATTCTCCAGATCCTCTAATTTCATTACCCTTTCTTTTCTAGGTCAGTATACCTGTGCTTCTTTCTTTGCAAATTTTATATTCGTGCCCTGCTACTTGGCAGACAGAGTTCTTTAGTGACTAGGATTCACCCTTCTCCTAAGGCTGTGGGGAGGTTTTTACATTCCTTCTGGTATTTTGCATCATTCATTCATCAGGTAAAATTAAATTTTAGGCTTGCTTTTGATTATCATTGTTTTAAATTAAATTTTTGAGTTTTACAAGATGTTGAAAGTCATCAACTTTATTCAACCATTTCACTTTTTCTTTTCTTTCTGTTATAGTAGTAGCAATTTATGCAAAGATTATTTGATTACTAATAAGTATTATTTGATTACTAATAAAATAATATTTGCCAAGTGAATTTAATGTGCAGTAAATTAGGGTGAGTACACACTTTGGTTACTTTAAGACAAACTCGGATTATACCCCTTTGCACTCTCAAAAGTGTCCAGTTTGGATGATAAATTGCTATGTTCACTCTAGTTTCTGGGCCCTGATTGTACTGCTTGAGGCCCTGGGGTGCATCCGCTCCACCCGCTGGGCGACATTCCACAGTGCTCAGGCACTAATGACCACAGTTCCTTATCAAGCCAGTTTTTCCTACCCCAGGAAACACTTTCTCTCCACAGGCCTAACTGCTATCAAATGTTAGCTTCCTCTCTTCATGCCTTGCAGACCCTTTGTTGACTGTGGGGAATCTGGACAGGCGCCATTCCACATTTATTGAACATTCAAAGACTTTACACCTTTTCATTTTTTAGTGTTGAGCAGATTTCCTGAATTCATCTTAGTCACTCTTCTCTTCACTCTCACGGGAGTCTTGGCAGGGAATCCCAGGTAAAACACTGTCCTTTCTGGAAGTGATATGACTCCTTTATAGTGTCAGAACCAGTTTGCAAAGAAGCCAGCTACCGAGGAAACTTCTAAGAGAACTTAATAAAAGGCATGTAGCAAAGTAACCTTCGCTTTATATGCAAATTTAAATCAAACATCAGTGGGAAGAATTCTGTAGTGAGGCTCTTGCTGTTTTCTCTGAAAACAAAGAGTTTAAGGCAGGGAAAAAAAGAAACACCTGCTAGCACTGGTCAGCCAGAGCTGAAATTTTATCCTCTCAGCGGTTCATGGCCTTCCTCATGAGCACACCATTTGAAGAGGCTTTTGACTGAGGGAACAGAGGTGACTAGAGTGAGAAAGAGCGTTCATTGAGAATCATGTTGGTTAAGCTATAAAGCAGCACTAGTCAGTGATCTCCGGTGCTCGTGCTGGGAGAAAGATATGCAGCTTGATGTCGCTCTGGGAAGCGCTCTTTCACCGCAGGGTCAAAGCCACTGGACTGGCAGGAGAGTCCAGGGTCCAAAAGGGCTTTGATGCATACAGAGAACTCTACACAAGGGCTGCTCGGAGCCTTTGACTCAAAGTAGCTGAGTATAAGGAGCCAAGCATCTCTCTTTGAAAACACCTCCAGGGAAAATGGCTAGTATTGTGAATAGAAGAGAAATATGGAGAAGATTTTTAGTTGTGGAATCTTAAGAAATTTGTGGCTGTTTGTTTCTGATAAATTCATTATTAAGTGATTTATATTAATTATAAATAACCTTGTATTAGTAATTTTTTTTTTGAGAAAGATTAGCCCTGAGCTAACTACTGCCAATCCTCCTCTTTTTGCTAAGGAAGACTGGCCCTGAGCTAACATCCATGCCCATTTTCCTATACTTTCTATGTAGAACGCCTACCACAGCATGGCTTTTGCCAAGCGGGGCCATGTCCACACCCGGGATCCGGGCCGGTGAACCCCAGGCCAGCGAGGAGCAGAAAGCGTGCACTTAACCACTGCACCACGGGGCCGGCCCCTGTATCAGTAGTTAAAGAAGTAAACTTATGTTAAGTACTAAACCTAATCATAAGTTTTTATTATTCTATGCTTTGTTTTTATCCTAAAAACCCTTATAGTGTGCTGATCACTTCCCTCAAATAAGCTGTTCACCCACATTTCAAAATTAACTTTTGGAGAGTTGAATAAGCCTTCTAGAGAAAAGAATCTGAAAAATACAATCTACGAAGTGACGACTTTCAGAAAACAGTCTTTGGAATAACTACTGGAAGGAGAGATATGGAGAATTTTATATTTCCAGTACCTGTAAAGTAAATGATGGAGCTTCAAAGGGAGAAATGTTCTTGAGTTTGATAGCAAGAGTCCAGAAGTGAAGTGAGACTCCTGAGGTCACGCACTGATGAGGGAAGTAGCACAATGAGGTTCCAGGTCTTTGGGCACCCGGTTCAGGACATTTTCCTTTACCTCAGGAGAAGGAAACAGCCCAATGTTTTTCCCGACAGGAGTCCTTCTACTTCACTGACATACCTTTGTTCACGGGCCAGTTATAAACACATAAATCCCACAAATCACTTAGTGGGCATTTTGTTGAAGAACACTTACCCTGCAACTTTGTTTCCTGCTCCTTCAGATTCAGACACACAGTCCTCCTGGCTGTTCCTCCTATTCATCAGACAGGCCGATACTGCTGGCATCTTTCCGGTTACTACCCTCTTTAATTATATTCTTTCTCCAAGATTTGGCACAGCAGACTTCTTCAGGTCTGATCTATCGTTACTTTATATAACATCCTTCATACATTCTATATAGAACCACATATAAAAATAGCATCTTCCACTTGGTCCTACTCAAATTTATGTTTACATAGTGTTTATTATGACAAATACACATTATATACTTTGTTTATTTATCTATTTTCTATCTCCCCATATGAGAAAGTAGAAGACAGGAAAGAAGGGATTTTTAGACCTTTAAAATAAAATCAGATATTAGGCTTTTTTGCAATTAAATAAACTGATTGATTCGGTTGCCAAATTTGACATTTGTTTGAAACATAATCACTGGGCCTCACAGAATCAAGAGCAAGAAAAAATGTTACTTTGTTATATTTATATTACAAAAACTGATGGACAATGAGAAACTACCTTGATAAATACTTTCAGGAAGAATTACAATTCGCTTGATCTTTGGTTTAAGAAGTTGTGGGAGTACCAAGGATTTTTATGATGCACTGTACTTTGTAACCACTAATGTGGTTCCCAATGCACATACATGTCTCTATCAATACCATTTGTCTCAGTACAAGCTCCTGTAGGGTAGGATTATATGCAGTTGTTTTAAAAAGCCCTTTGTTTTACCTTGTGCAGGTGACAAGATTCCTCTTCAAAGACGAAAATGTTACTGCACGAAACTGGGGTTCTCTGCCCAGTGCATATAAAAATGCCAATTAATTATGACATCAGCCTTTGGGAAAAGAGCTCAGCTTTTATTCTGTGAGATTGATCTGCAGGGAGGGAGTGGGCCTGTGCCCTCAGATCTGTCTCCCTGATTCAGGACTTGGGACAAAATTTAAGAGGTTAGGGAGAACAGGCTGGCACGCAGAAACGCTGGTGGGGCAGGTTTTGACTGGCGGGCTTCAGGCATTTATGGTAAGGTTCTAAACATTTACGACAGGGTCCTAAACATTTATGATGAGGTTCTAAACATTGATGATGAGGCTTGAACCATTTATGATGAGGCTCTAAACATTTATGATGAGGTTCTAAACATTTATGATGAGGTTCTAAACATTGATGATGGGATTCTAAACATTTATGATTTATTTTTGCATGAGGTGGAGAAGGAATTTTAACACTGGATCTTCTTGAATAAGGGGTCCCTCGCTTCTGATAAGAGTCCGATTTTCAAGTTCCGGTTGTATCCCAGTCCTTGGGTTCCCTGGGAAAGAGGATCTTTGGTTCCAAGGTTATTTCAGTTCACAATTCCTTCTTTTGTGCATGCTCTGGATACATGACTGTGATTTTTCTGAAAGACAGTCCTTAATCACTTTGTTGATGAGAGATGAGGTCTGTTCAGACTGGCTCTAAATGGGCCCATGGTTACAGTGACAATTGTAGAACAGCCCTGATGAGACTTCTTGATTGTATGTATTAGCTGTTGGGTTGTGGAAGAAAGAAAGAAAAGATGGAGTTTGTGGAACTTGCTGAAGTGTATTTTATGCACATTATCCTCCATTATTAGTCCCTTGGTGTTATAGGCTCTGAAAAATCACAAAATTATCCACAAATTTAATGATTAAACTGTGTTTTATATTGTCTTATATTGCAGTGTTTGGAACAGAAATCAGAAATTTAATTAAAGTCATAAAATATAGAAAGATACCGTAACAAAAATTATTTCTAACCCTTAAAAATGGCTGTAAAATACATTTTAACCAGTCCATAGTGGTCTGTTTGCTAAAAAATAAAACCAAGGATTTTTGCATATCTTCTATTACCGCTAAAATTAGTGGTTTAGGAATAGATTCAGAGTACCTGTTTAACAAAAATTGTTATCTACAGTACATACGTAGATGGCTAGCCCCTTCCAATGTGTTTTGCTTATTTAACTCTTGGAACACAAGCTTATTTTAGATTTGCCTCACAGTGCTCCATCTTCAAGGAAATTCCCCTTCTTTGGAATATCGTTGTGACCCTGAGTAAGTCAGGCCCTCTTTCAACTTGGGATTTGCATTTGTAAATAGGAAAAACAAACATACCTGTGTAGTAATACGGTTGATCTGAGTTTAAATGGGATAACACAGCATCAAGCAAAGATTTTAGTAAATTACAAGTACTCAATGAATTTGTGTTAGTATTACAATGTAGCGATACAAATACAATTAATTAGTTACATGTATTAGTCAGAGTAACAAATGTTAGCTGCTGTAACACAAACTCAGAATCACAGTAGCTTGTCTCAGTGATGGTTTATTTATCATTTATACTTTTGTCTGATACAAACTAGTTTTCCTGGACAGATCTCTACCAGGTAATGACTCAGTGATTCAGGACCCTCCAATCTTTGGATATTGCCATCTGTATAATGTGGCCTCCACCGTCACCGCAGAAAGGAAAGAAACAGTAGATGACTGAACAGGAAGTTTGATGACCAGACTTCAATGTGGCATACTCCCCTCTTCATCCCATTGGTCAAAACTCAGTCAAATGAGACCAAAATGAGCTGCAAAGGAGCTGGCAAATGTCTTCTTCCTTCATGTTCAAAAAGAAATGAGATTGGTGAACACCTAATTATTCCTTGTCACACTCTTTGTTCCAGTTATTATTACTATGCAACAAATTACCCTAAACTTAATGGCATAAAGCAACAGCCAATTATACTAAAGATACTATGGGTCAGGAATTCAGAAAAGGCATAGGCTTGTTCATGCATGTTTCTGATGTCTGAACTGAGGACCAGAAGACTAAGGAAAACTACATTTGCCTCTCATAGGCTTGGATTTCTCACTGTGTGACAGTCTCTGGATAGTTGGGCTTTTTGCACAGCACTTCAGGAATCCAAGAAGAAGAGTTGCTGAAGCACACATGATATTTCCTCATCTAACCTAATCTCCAAAATCATGCATGGTCACTTCTGCCATAATCTATTGGGTGCAAAGAAATGAAGAGCTTCCTTGATTTAAGAGGAGGGACGTGAACCCCTGAACCCCACCTTTCAATGGAAGGAATGTAAAGGTCAAAGGAGCATGTGGGATGGAAATAATGTTGTGTTGTGTTCACATTTGAAAGTACAGAGTGCCCCGCTGATTATAATACTCTATTATCATTGTCATCGTCATCATTATTAATAATAATTTTTTACTGATTAACTTTGTGACCATAAGTTAGTTTAAACAGACTTCTGCTTATTAAGTAGTAAAATAAAACAATGGAAATACTCTTAAACCATTGCAGGTAATCATTTGTTTAATAACAAAGTTGTGGGAGTTCTGATTAATCAAATCTTCTAGTTAATAGAATTTTAAATGGCCACATTTTAAAGTCTTCTATAAATGTTTCCATTGCCTATTTAATACGTTAAGCTATATACAATCTTTTTGATACCTTCCTCTAAAAAATTCCTTTGAAATAATAGTATCTAGGAAGTACAAAGTAGAATAAAAGTTTTGAGAAGTGTTTGTAGAATATGAAATTATCAAGAACCTGAATAGTACGGAATGACGATGGCATCATATGAAGGAATTCCTTAAGGAATAATTTTCTATCTGTTTAACAGTCTCCTCAGTCAACCACTTGAAAAATATTTGAGTACTGCCTATCTTTTAAGCATTGGCTAGGTTTTAAGAACACAAACATGAGTGGAGCATGATCCTTGATCTCTTGGCATTCTCATGGAGTAAAAAGTAAGCAAATGATGAGGATTTATTGTGATAAATGCTATAATGTAAGCATATAGAATCATCTTTGGAAATACAGAGTTTTTAATTCTACCATGGAGAAAATTATGCAAATCTGTAACCACTTGGTGACATTTGAGTTGGGCTGTGATGAATGAGTAGGAGTTGTGTAGCTGAAATTGTGGTTTAGGACATTTGCAAGGATACATAAGTAAAGGCATATTTAGAGAACTGCAATTAGGCCAGGCTACCTGGACCCCATTGTACAGGCGGAAAAAGACTGGAAAAATAAGAGGAATCCAGATTCTTAATATTCTTTCATGCCATGTCAAAGAGACATGACCTTGCCAAATGGTAAGAGGAATAGAATTACTAAGCTTGGCACAGAGTATTCAAGATTTATTTCATAGGATTTACGAGGGGGAGTAATGTTCCATCTCTCCCACAATCATTCACCTCAATCATTCTTGAATGATTGTGGTGGGTGAGACGGAACATCGCTATTCTATTATTAATATTTGAAAACTGAGGTTCTTTAAGCAGGAAAGAAAGGAGAAGTTAGTGACTAGCTAGACAACAAACAATCCCTTACAATATATTTACTATTAAAGGAGGATAGGAATTTCAATCAAATGCTAATTTACTGTTTATGCCTCACTAAATATATCGATCCAGGGTAATTTTCAGGAATTGCTCTTCCTTAGGAAACAAAACCTCTCCAAAAGGGACTTTGGAAGAGTGATAAAGATAATAATATTAATAATGATGATAATAATAATAATGGAAAATAAATGAGGCTTGTGTTTGGACCCAATCAGCATTTTTGTATTTGCAATGAGCTGAAGCCAAGCATATGCGAACAGTTTTTCTAACTGCCTAACCATCTCTGAGGAGATTTAGGAAATCAGACTGACAGTCAGGCGTGTTCACCACTAGAGCAGCCAAGGGGAAGGGATTGAAGTGCTGTCTCTCTAGCTTCAGGGACTCATTGAGTCTGTTCCAGAATAGAACATGCCACTGATTACAGAGGATTTTGGTGTTAAATTGACGGAAGAAATTGCTAATCAAAATGCAAGTGGGAGATGTAAATGCAAAAGGATATGAACTCACCAATTAATGCACAGAGAATCATTTTCTCCTTCAGATGCCTCAGTACATTATCAAATCTGAAGCTTTACACGTTAGCTTCAAAAGAACCACATCAATCAGAGAAGCTTGAAAGTGTCTTATGCTGTGATGAGCACTGGATTGGAAATCAGAAGATCTTGATCCTGGTCTCAGCTACATTATGCAGTAGCTGTGAAGTCCTGGTTCCCACCCTTTAACCCACTCTCACACAGTGTCTTAATGTATGAGGGGGGATAATCACATTTGTCTTGCTTATATCACATATTTATATCACATATATCACACATTTTTATATCACCTTCCTTCTTTCCTTCTCTCTCTCTCTCTTTCGTGTTCTTTAATAAATTCATTGAATTCTTTTTATTCATTTATTTTGATAGGTTGTTATTGAATACCTACTATGTGCTATTAAATATGCTAGACATTTAGGCATATAGAGATGGATAAGATAGATAAGATTTCTATTTTCATGGAGTTTATATTCCAGAGGAGAGACAGAAAGTAAACAATTAAAGAAAGATATAGACAAGGCAGTTATAATGAGTGATATGAGGGAAGGAAGTAGGATGATCTGAAGGAGAAAAAATTGGCATAAAGGATAACAACACTTTAAAATACAGTATTCAGTGAAAGCCTCTCTGAGGAGATCAAAATTGACTTAGTTAATAAGAATCAGGAGGAATCAAGAATTTTAAGACAAGGATGAATGTTTCAGGCAGAATAGAGTAAATGCAAAGATGAGAAGATTGGGAAAATGCTAGTTATACCTAAGGAAATGGAAGGAGGCACTGTGTCTCAAACTTAGTGAACGGAGGCAGGGAGTGATCCAGTATGATTTTAGAGAGCTAGACAGAAAATAGGTTATTCTAGCCTCGTCAGATATGTTAAGCATTTTGATTTTGTTCCAAAGCATTGGAAACTATTGATGTATTTTTAACAGATGAACAACAAGATCCCATATACATTTTAACAATCCCCTCTTGTTATTGTTGAATGTTAACTTTCCAAAACACCTCCAAAAAATGTATTAATCAAGCAAAACTAAGTGTATTAGACTTAGCACTAAGCGTATTAGAATACCGCCTTGACAGTCTTACTAGTGTCTCAAAGTGGGGAAATTAGGTAAGGCTCTTTATAACATTATAACACCTGTGCTGAGTGATTCTAAAGTGCATCTTTCAAGGGAAAGAACCGGGTGGGATTTGGTGATATAGTGCATTTTGACGGGCGGACACAGTGAATTGAGGATCTTGAAATGAATCTAGATGAGCTTGTTAGTCTTGGTAATTTATCAGTTTAGCGGCATCAGCGCTCCCTTCCGGGTACAGGTATTTCCTGGAGAAAGCAGCTAAGTTACTTTTGCTTGATCTAAGTATTATGATCACAGGAATAGGAAAGTCTACCCTGTCCCATTATCGTTTAACACAGGAGCAGGAAATTATGTTGTTTTCAGTTCTCTATGAAAAATATATTGTTGGAGGTGGGAGTTGGCGAGGGTAGAAGTGAGAATCCCAGACATGAGTCTATTGTAGTTTTCCCGGCAGTAGATGATGCTGAGGTAGATTAGGGCTACACTGTCCGATACAGTAGTTACAGGTGGCTATTGAGACCTGAAATTTGACTCATGTGAATTGAGATGTGCTATGTGAGTGCAAAACTCATAACAAAATTCAAAGACTCAGTAAGAAAAAAAGAACATAAAATATTTCACTTATATTTTTTTACATTTGTACATGTCAAATTGATGTTAATAATATATGTTAACTAAATTATCCAAAATATTATCAATTTGACATGCACAAATTATTATTTATTTTGTTAATGTGGCTACTGGCAAATTTAAAATTACATAGATTGCTTGCATTATATTTGTATTGAACAGTGCTAGACTAGAGAATTGGCAGAAGAGGTGGGTGATTTGAAATTTATGTTGGAGATAAAATTGATTGGATTTGCTGGGAAGGAATGTGAATTGAAAGGCATTGGGGAAACAAATTTGGCATTTAGGTTTCTTGTTTGGGACCATTGTGTGGATGTGTGTGTGACTTAATGAGCTAGGAGATGAAGAAACCAGTTTGGGGTGGAAGTTTGATTCCATTTTAGTGGGCTCATTAGACATTAAATTTACTTATTTTATAGATATGCAATATGGGTCATTAGATATATGATTTTGGAACTTAGAGCATAAATTTGGCGTATAATAAGAATTTGATTTCCCTTAACACAGAATGCACTCACACCTGGAGAGGACATATTACAGAAGAAAAATGCTACAGGAACAAACATGTTTAGAATTCGAATTGAGGAGGAGGAGATAGCAAAGGAGACAGACAGGAAGTAACAGGAAAGATGTGAAGAAAATCAAGAGAGTGCTGTCTCAAAAGCCAAGGCCAGAGCTTTTCAATTGTGTAGAGTGTTACTTAGAGAGCTGATAAGATAAGAAGGTGTGTTCATTGTGTTTGGGGACTTAGATGATCAAATAGGTAATGTAAGTTTAGATAGACAGTGCCTTGGTGTCAGGGTTTCCTGGAACTGATGACTAGGGCTGCAGCTGGCAAAAGGAGCTAAATTACTCCACTTATAGATAGAGAAAACTGCCAGCCTGTTAGGGCCAGTACACTTCCACAGAGCTTACATATAAGGAGAAGATTTGGGACAGGGAGGGAGAGAGTAGATTTTTTGAAATTTATAATGCTCTGAAAGAGAGATTCAACTGTTCTCTCCTTTCCCTTTGGGCTGCCCTTAAGACACTCTGTGATGCCCTCACACTATAATGGGGGAACGACAACAACAAAATAAACCTGACACCCTGACCATGATGGAACCCACACTCTGAAAGTGACCTCTTTGTACTTTATGTAGGCGTAAAATCACACACTTATGCACATCATGTGTTGGCTTTTGATAAGAATTTCAGTTGTTAATGACTCAATGTGTTTCGATTCTAGTCCAATTTTTTTGCTATTCTTACATTTTTGCTGTTGGACCATACTATCTTTGCTTGGAAGTCCTCTTTTTTCCTGTGTCCTTATGAATATCTGCAGAGTCATTAGTCTTCATGTACTTTCTGAAAGAGTTGTCTTTAAATGTAATCCTTATCTATTGATTTCTTTGGAAAGATTTTCTTTGCTCCAATACGTTCTGCAAAATCCTGCCACCCTATTCCATTCTGTTAACTCCAGTGTTGGCTTTTGCCAAGCTCTCAGTACTTTCTCTAATGAAAAGACTTAGTTCTACCTGTGTTTCCCCTTTCAGTTATATTTTAATTGCCATAATTAATGTTCTTACCATAGATGCAATGAGAATAGCAGTCTCAAGTCACTTTTCGAAGAAAGTATCACTTCCTGCTTGGGTCACCGCTGAAAATAGATTTACCCCTGGCTATACCAAGGCATTGCCTGTGTAATACTAATGAACATTCCTCCACCTCAACTCATTATCTTGTTAATAACTTTATGCCCAATAGTAGGCAAACTACAAAGCCACTTTGTGAAAAAGATGTTATATAAATAAAAATAAGTATTAGCCTATGACAGTATTTTTATTATAAAAATAACACATGCTTGTGATAACCAGTTAAACAACACAGGACAGTTTATAGGAGAAATTTAAGCCCTGACTACTTCTGCTCCTCCATCTCACACTTTTTCTTCCTCTGCTAATTGCTTTTAGCAATTTTGTTTGCTATCTTTCAGATCATTTTCTACATTAAATCCTAACCCATATAACTAATTATGTATGGGTATCTTTTGTTTGTTTGTTTTTGCAAAAGTAAGACTATTCTATACCTATTGTTGTGAAACTTGATTTGATTTTTATAATTTTACAATGTCATGCATTAGGTTCTCTTAGTTTTAACCCAAAATAGAAGTTAGCATGGACCCATACCTACTGTCGGTGATACATCTCTTTCTTTTAAGCTTTTTCCGTAGATGGGAAAACCATGAAAGAGAAGAAAAGGGAAAGGAAGCCAGAGGTAACACACAAGGACAAATGGAAGCAGTCATTTGAGGCCATGGGTTGAAAAACATGGAAAGTCAACATAATGTCATTAATGGAGCATGGCATTGCTGCAAAAGTTGAATCACAAGACCCTGAATGACAGAGCCCAGCTGAGTGAAAAATCCCAGAACTTAAAATTCTTAGAGAGCTTTGAGGCCTGTCAAGGAGAAGTGAGTTACCTAAGTGCATATAGTTCATTACTGTCAAAGTCAGGGTTAGAATTCAGGTCTCCTGACTCCGGATTCGGTACACTTTTGATTTTACCACAACCATGGATGCAAACTAACCAAAGGACGAGCAAACTCATTGTGTTACTGAAATACAATTGTAATACAATGGGTTTAGTACAACATATTGTTTAATTGAATACAATTAAAAGATATGTATTACCTAAAGAACTGTATTTGAAATCATTGGCTAAGAACAGAAATACATTCATCTAAGGACTGAAGAAAGGAACAAGTGACAAGTAGCTTGGAGGGAAGGTCAGATTCATTTCTCTGTAAGAGAAGATGAGGCAGGAAGATCAAGCGAAATAATTTAAATGTATTGAATTTGCTTAAGAACTGAAGCAAAGAGAAAATGCCCTTCAGTTTAAAATAAAATTCCCAACAGAAACTGAGATCAAGTTGAGGTAAAAGCTATACCCTTGAGCTGCTGCTAAGGAAATCCAGCCTGAGGGAAGGAAGTTTTGTTGAGCCATCACTCCCTGACAGGAATTTTGTGTCCATTCTCTCATTTCACCCTTAAAAAAACCCTTCAGGAAGGGATTTAAGTAACCATTTTATTGACAGGAAAGGAAACAAATAATTTAACATTATTCTCTCAAAGTCACTGTAATAGCCACTGGTCCAACGGGCTGCAAAGCCAGTGTTCATTGTGCTGCCTGTACGGCCTTTACTAATCACTAAGGTAAAAACGATCTTCGTGCTCTACACAGAGTTCCTGGATATGGAGGTGTGGGAGATTAATTTCAGTACTTCTGAACTATCCTCAAGAATTTACAAAGCACAATTAAACTCAATTATAAGAAGGTAAGATTAAGAAAAAACAGAACGGTCTGCTAGACATTGCACTTTGTTTTACAAAGGTTTTCTAAGTATAAACTTCCAGCCATTTACCTATTCTGCTTTTCCCTGCTTATAACTCTGCTTGTTTGGAATTTGGAGAAATTTCAGTGGATAAAGACAGGGATTAATATCCAAGGAAACAAATCAAGGATAAAATGCTGCTCCTGTCACTAAGATTTCTAGCTTCAGGTCAGTGTTCATTTGCACTGTCTGGTTTTGCAGGGTGGTCCTGATATGGAGACAAGGGACAGGAATAGAAGTCTAACCCAGAGCTTTTCTATTTTCCCAGAATCCTGCCAATATTTTATGCAAATATGGAGTTGCTTTGCAGTCAGAGAGGCGTCATCTGGTTCTACCATTTGCTTCAGAGCACCAGTACTGGGGTGGATACAATTTAACCAGTTTGAGGTGCCTGCCTCATGCTGAGCTAGAGCAGTGGTGACCTCTGCCGCCATTTCCATAAAATTCCCCTATGGCTTCGGAGTCCTCATTGGTTATTTCACTCCTATCTAACTTCGTACGGGGGCAGTGTAGGTACATGGAGCTGCAGCTATTACAAAGGGATTCTCATGACCATGCACAACCTTTCAGTGATCAGATGAACCTTTATATCTCGATTAAAACATATGAGCAAAACTTGCTAAATATCAATATGGATTAGAGAACAAAAGGGAGGATGACAAAACAAGAAAGAGGCCGGCAGAAGCCTTTTGAAGAGTGGCGTTGTCTTTCTGCATCTGTTTGGTCCTTACACAAAATATTAATGTGCATTTGTGATTGGTGGTAACGATAAGGGTGCTCACGTGGTTGATCAAAATTGTTCTGCCAGCCGTGATGCAATGATGGATTGCTCCTGTCAAGAGAGCCAGTTAGCAATTTCCACATTAGAGAACAAAGGGGATAATATGACTTCAGCCTGAATTTAGATAGCAACATAGAGTAAAAGGAGACATATTGCACTTTAGACAGTAGAATTAGACATGTGTCCTAAGATTGGGTAGAAATGATGGTAAAAAGAACTTAAGTGTTTGTGCTCTCCACTAAGCGCCTTCCCCTCAACTGAGACTTTAGGAGAAACATGTAAACCCTTTATATTTTCAGCTGGAAAATACCTTTGTACTCCCAAAAGATTGTTCTCAGGTTAAATGGAGACAATGGGTATAAAAATAGTTTAAAAATGAGAAGTTAAGGAAATATTAATATTACCTGATCGCTGGAGCCAGAAACTTGGCCATCAACATCTGACAGTCCCTTTCCAAATTATTCACCCAGTCCTAACACTTCTGGACATTTAGTCATTTTGTCATTCTGTCAGGCCTCTCTATCCTTTCTCTATAATAATTTTACTCATGCTTGGAGATCTGTTTGGATGTCACTTCCTTCTGGAAACATTTTCTCAACCCTACTTATGAATTAGCTACTCCTACGTATTCACATAGCACCTCACACATGCCAATCATTGCACTGATCACAACTGTTTATCAGATTTTGTGTTAGATTGTAAACTCTAGGGAAGCCAAGATTGTGGCTCCACATCTCTTTCTCTCACTATGGCATCAAGATGCTTGGCACATAGTAGATACTAAGTAGCTAGTTTTTGAGTGAATACATGAATGAATGACTTGTTCTGAAATTAAAAATTAGAGAGGAATATTAAGATGAAAAATGTGGGGCCGGCCCCGTGGCCAAGTGGTTAAGTTCATGCACTCCACTTCGGCAGCCCAGGGTTTTGCCAGTTCAGATCCTGGGCATGGACATGGCACCACTCATCAGGCCACGTTGAGGCGGCATCCCACATAGCACAACCAGAAGGACCCACAACTAGAATATACAGCTATGCACTGGGGGGCCTTGGGGAGAAAAAGAAAAAAAAAAAATGATTGGCAATAGATGTTAGCTCGGTGCCAATCTTAAAAAGAAAAAAAAAAAGATAATCAAGAAAAAGAAAGCTGCAAAATGGCAATTTAGGGTGATGATTTTAAAAATTGATTAACATTTTAAAATATTTTGATGCCTAAGGCAAACTTTAAAATATGTTCTCAAGTTAGCAGGTTTGTTTTGATACTTTATTTCATTTATTTTACTTTTTTGAGGAAGATTAGCCCTGAGCTAACATCTACTCCTAATCCTCCTCTTTTTGCTGGGAAAGATTGGCCCTGAGCTAGCATCTGTGCCCATCTTCCTCTACTTTATATGTGGGACGCCTACCACAGCATGGCTTGCCAAGCAGTGCTAGGTCCACACCCGGGATCCAAACTGGCGAACACAGGGTTGCCAAAGCGGAATATGCAAACTGAACAGCTGGGCCACAGGGCCGGCCCCTGGTTATGATACTTTATTTTGACAATCATGTAAAGATTTGGGAAATATAAATAATCTTATAATATATTGAGTTTTCTTCTCACAAAACCTCACATTCTTTATAAAGTTCTCTTTAACACACACAAAAGTTGATATATGTCACAAAGAAATGCTTCTACTAGATTAAATTGATGCTTTTCATGTTTCCTGGATGGGTTGAGTATAATATTTAAGAGTATGGTCTTCAGGCAAACTGCTTGGAGTTCAAATTGTGGTTCCACTATATAACAGCTGTGTTACATTAGGAAATTGCTTAACCTCTCTGCAAATGTTCCCTCATTTGGTAAATCGGGTTGATAAATCCCCCACTGAGGTTTAAATGCTCCCTGCATGTCAAGCGCTTGGAACTCTGGGACATAGTAAATGCTTACCAAAGACATTACTTTGTTATTATTCAAACGGTATTTATATTTCCAGTCTCTGAACTATCATGTTAGAGAGTTGATATCATTCTTATATTTGCAAATCATTTGATATACTGAAATATCACAAAATATTTCTTATGTAGCTATTGAGCCATATTGCTAGTGGCATTTTCTTGCTTAATTTCAGCTTGCCACTTGGAAATATTAGAATTTCTGGATTACAAGAGTTTGGTTCAATAGATTTTGCTTTACTGTAGTGCCTTGTTGAAAAGATTCAATAGTTTAGATGCCAATATATCCTTGAGTAACCTATAAAAATGCAGCTCGAACCTAATTTTCAAGGTGTAATTTTTGGAAACTGACAAAATTTTTCTAAAATTCCTTCCTAACAAAACAAATCCACCAAATGGTTAAGAAAATTTAGAAAATGAAGAATATGAGGGGGCATTTTCAACCGTCAGATATTTAAAGAGTTTCAAAGGCATGGTGTTAGTCTTCTGGCATTGCTTTACCAACACAAAGACAGATCAGTGGACTAGAAGAGATGCCCCTGAAAGACACCCTAATAAATAAATGTATTGGGGCAGGCCATGCAAGGTGGATTCGGGCTACAGTGTTCTTTCTGGAGAGCTCTGTGTGCCTGGCATTTTCACAGTTCCCTTCTAAGGGATTTCTGATGCATAATTACTGTGTTCAGTCCCATGTAACTCTGCAGTTGGAGCAGGGCCAACTTCTCATCCAGAGTCATTCATGTAGAACGATCAATAGTCTGTAAGGTAGACAAATAGGAGCGGTCTATACCATCCCTGGTATTCTCTGACATCTATGCTAACTGGCTGGTTCAGTCAGATCCTCTTTTGTGAGTGATATAAAAAGTCACACAGAAATAGCAATAATAGAGAAGCCATACAGAAGCCAGAAGACACAAAGAGAAAAAGCATTAGTGAGGTTGACGTTATTAGACAGGAAAGGCTCTGAATAAACATAAATAAATTTTGAAAGAATGTAGAGTTTGTAATGACAAGAGAAGAAGAAACAATAGAAGCACAGATGACGAGTAGTTGAGTCACTGTAGAATATTGGATTGGGGAGCAATAGTCACCTGCTGATAAGATCATGATAAAATGGTGAGTTTATTAGAGCTGCAACATATCTGGATACGCAGAAAGTTTGCACCTGCCATTTTGAATCCCCTATTATGCCACTATTGTGCCACTGAGGATATTTTTATTGCAAGAGTATGAACTAGTTTTGTGCTGGTGTCCTATACTTTTGCACTAACAAGACTCTTTGCCTTGTCATTGTTATGTCTAGTGAGAATTGGTGTGCAAAGTTTCTAGAAGTAAACAGAAATTTCACATTTCAACTAGTAATTTTAAGTGCTGTAATCATTCTCCCAGGTAAATTCAGAGGTCTGGAGTTGAACGGTCTGCAAAATATTAATATTTGTGTATGCTGTGTAAACAGAGTATGATGCAATGTCAATAGCATCAAAGTGAATTAGAGAAAATTCATTTCAGTGCTCACTTGTACTGCTTTTTGAAAATAAATCTAGATAAAAATCAATAGAAGAAGTTTAAGATTGGTATGGATTTTGACAATAGAGAATCCTGAGGGCAACTGGAAATCTGAGGTTAATTGTTCATTATTTTCTCATGAACAAGTTGAGCTATAAATCCAAAGGTATTACTTCTAATAAATCTACTTCATGATGAAATTTATATATTATGAATTATTTATTTGTGTGTGTGTGGGTCTGTCTACTTTTGCTCATCATAGTATTTTTAGATTCATCCATGTTGCTGCTCATATCAATAGCACGTTTCTTTTTATTGATGAGTAGTATTCAATTGTATTAATATGCCACAATTTGTTTATCCATTCTCCTGTTAAAGGACATTTAGGTTCTTTTCATTTTATGGGTTATTTTGAATGAGGATACTATGGATGTTCTTATTCACATTATTTTGTGGAATTTTTATTTCTCCTTCACAAATTTCATTCTTAGCAGTGGAATTGCAAGGGCATAGGGTAGATATATATTTAATATTTTAAAAAATTCCCAAACTCCTTTCCAAAATATTTATACTGCCACAAGCAATGTATTAGAGTTTGGATTTCTCCACTCTTAACGCTGACTATTGCCAGTCCTTCTGATTTTACTCACTCTAGTGAGTGCAAAATGGTATCTCTTAATGGTTTTAATATGAATTTTCCAAGTGACTAAGGATGTTGGGCACCTTTTCATTGCTTATTGGCTATTCATGTGTCTTTTTTAGGTATCTGTTCAAATCCTTTGCCTATTTTTTGATCAAATTTTTTCATATTTTCAGTTGTTGATTTGTAGGAGTTCTTTATATGTATATTCTTGATAGGAACCCCTTATTGGAAATGAGGACTGTGACTTTATTTGTGTCCCCAATCTGTGTCTGAGGTCTATTTCTCCATTTTCTAATAGTGTCTTTTGATAAGCAGAAACATTTAATTTTGTGAAATCAATTCATAATTTTTTATGGTTAGTGTTTTTCTTTGCATCTTGTACAAAATAAAATAAAATCAATTAATCAGAAAAACCTTTTTCTACTCCAGGATTGTGAAGATATTCTCCTACATTTTGATCTAGGAGCTAAATGGTCTTGAGTTTTACATTTGGGTTTATTACCTATTTTACATTAGTTTTGAGTATTGCCACGTATTTGGAATTTTAAAATCCTATTTAATATTTTTAAAAAATTTTACAAATGCCCTTTGCTCCAGTTAACATTTAAAACAGTTTTTTGGGTTTTCCCCCTTTTCATCTGATTCATGGCCTCTGGTATTTTGATTCTTGATTTCTTTCTTCAGCTGTGTGGTTACAAGTGGCTTAATATCTTTTTTAAGATTTATTGAGTTATTCTTTTCAGGTCATAGTCATATAATACTCTCACTCAGGGTCCTTGATTATTCTCCTAGTTCACTAATTTTAAATAATTTTGTATTATATTAGCCCAGGGTTTTAATTATATCCTCAAAGATAGGGTATAAGACCATTTAAAGGAAATTTATAAGAACAAATTATACTTGGAACAGTAACTATAATACGATTATACAGGTCATCCTTTATTTTTCTTTATTTTATGTTTTAACTTTTATTTTGAAATATATGTAGATTCACATGCAGTAGAAAGAAATCACACAGAGAAATCCTGTGTACCCTTCCACTGTAACATCTTGCATAACTACAGTACACTATCACAACCAGGAAATGAAGAGCGAAGCAGTCCATTGATCTTATTCAAATTTCACCAGTTTTACATTCACTCCCTTGGGTGTGTGTCTTCTATTTTTTAACCTTTTTATGAAGACAAAGAAAATTTAAGATTTTGTTTATCTGGTTGTGGTTTATCTGGTGCAATATGAGGGAGTTTGAAGAGCTCCTCATTTTTCTTCATCTTCCCAATAGTTTATCATTCTTACTTATAAGGCAATGCGTGGGTCACTACATATAAAACATTATTTTTGTCATTATTTGTATTGAAATCCTTAAATTGCAATTTCCTTAAAATTAGGTGTTTTTACCCTGTCTGAACTGAACAGTTTCTTTTCTTGTTTTTAAAATCAGTTTGACAGATTATATTATAGCAAGCATTGTAGTTCAGCAATTTAAAAAGTTATTTTTAATGTTGCCTAGATAACTTTTTTCCCTGTTCTTTGTTGCATATGCCATATTTACCACCATGCATTATATCTATGTGCTCAAAATTCATCCCTTGCTTCCTGATGTCTGTCTTTGTTATCAAAGAATATTCCCTTCATCTTTACTTTTATGATTTTAACCAGCACTTTCAATTATCCTTCTCTTTCAAACTTCCCAATATTTGGAGATATTAGATTTCTGAGTTTCCTCTCAATCTCTATTTTTAAAACTTTGTTTATTTTTTGTTAGAAAATAAGGTTAACGAAGAGCATCTGTTCCTTTAATTTTGTAGTACTGTGGTGCATCTGGTAACCCAGTAGGCTATCTACTCGGTTCTCACAGGGAGCTGTAGGTATTATAAAGAGTATTATTTGTCTTGCCTGGCTGGTGTATATTCAAAAGCCCAAAGATGGAAACACATATGGAGGATGCAATGCTTAAGGTTAAGATATCTGTTTTATGAACAGAAAAATCAAGTGTGATAATTGTAAGTGGGCTACTTGCATAAATTACTGTTGATATCAGAATTGTGATTTGCATTTCCCGATTTTGGTATTTAATTTAAAATGTTAGTGATTCATTTCCATTGGCCTTGACTTTTAGAATCCTGTAGTTCCCTAGGAGAACAGAAAGGCATAAAGGGGTAATTACAACCCAGACTTTCCTACTAAGCAGCCTTGGATGCAAAAATATGCCAATGTATAAGTTACCATTATAAGAAAAATACAGAAATACAGGTTACATATGTTAAAGTAATTAAACAAGGAGGCAATTAGACTGAGGTCGTTGTAATGCCTTGGCAACCTACTTACATGGGCAAACTGAAACTTGAGCCAGAATCAATTCCTGTAACAGCCTCAAGGTTAAGAAATGGAAAATTGAGAACAATCAATCATAAATAGCCAACTAGTCTTCCCTAAATAAGGCAACCACTAAAGCTATAGTCAATCAAATAATTTTCTTGCTTTACTTTTATGTCTGCTTTATAAAACTTTTTCCTCTAACTACTGTCAGCAGAGGACTCCTAGCCCTTTTTGGTAGAGTGCTGCCCGATTCAAACAGGTATTTGTTCAAACATCATAAACTCTTCAAAATTTTAATGAATTCGGTTTATCTTTTAATACGTATCATAGTTATAGTCAATATATTTGTCAAAATTTACATTTATATATATATATACACACACACACATATATATTAGATTGGTCATAGTTTATTATCATTGTTCCTGCTTGAATATTTATAGCCTCTTAGAATAGCAGGCAGACAAATTTAAACTGAACATATTGGGCAAAGGAAATATACAGGATTTTGTGTCAAGAAAAACTGCCCAAGTTAACAGTGAAACAAATACTTTAGCAACATATGCCACGGCATTATGTCTTGTCCCAAACAGTGCATGTAGTTGAAGAGAATATGTACAAACACAACAAACCAACCAGTATCAGTGCCACTTGAAACTCATAAAGGAAATACTTTAAATGTTTGATGAAAAGCAATCACGAAATATTCACTTCAAAGAATATTTCTGAGTAAACCAGTGGAATGCTGCTAGTGATGTGATAATTGCCTCATTTTCTTTCTAAATGATGACGCTTTTGTTGTTGATAAATGATGAGTTGTTATTGAGAGTTCCTAAGTCTATGAGGTTTCCCCAACATGGTTTTTGAACCAAAAGAGGTTATCGAAAAGCAATTGTAGGATTAGGCTTTTTCAAATGTGAACAATCCACCCACTGATTTTAATGGTAAGATACCCCAGTGCGGGGAGGTTGTGGCTAGGGCATATAGTACTTTAGCTTTTTCATCCCCAGGGTTAAGGGAATAAAATGTTGAAATAGAATATGAGCATACTTTATATTTTAAACTTGAAATGAAATATGGTTAATCAATGAAAACTGCCATCTTTTTAAGAATTTCTTATAATTATAGTTCTTATTTCTCTTCCTTTGCCATGGTTAGCTCTTGGACTATGTTAGATATCTTCAATATGTGCTCTCACAAAACTCTATATCTAACTTGTGATTATACTTACTATGTGTTCTTAGAATTTCTTTGTTGATACTCTATCATTTCTATTAAACTATGAACACCTCCTGAATAGAGGCCACATTTATCTTACTCACCAATGTAATACTGACATCTACTACAGTATTTTTCAGACTGGAAAAAGTGAATGTTTATTTCATGGTCACTTAAAAGAAACAATTTTTTGGATTACACGATTTTTAAAGAAGTAATGCATATTTATAATAGAAACATTAGAAATAATAGGAAGAAAAAAGAACAAAATCATCAATTGTCTAATTACCCAGAGATAACTACTATGTGTTCTTTCAGATGCTTTCTATGGAGATGTATGCAAATATAAATGCTTATAAACTTTTAGTTTTCCAAAATGGGATCAGATTATATATATTATTCTCCAATGTTTATTTTCCCCCACTATTTATGCCTCCCCACCTGAAGCCTCATTTATTACTGCTTTTTAAACTAACCATCTCACACTATTTTAGCTTTATGTTTCATGAAAACATATCATGAAGGAAGTCCTTCTTTGGCTGGTTGTACAGACTAGCAAAATGCCTTAAGAGGCCCCCTTTTGTTGCAAAGTCCCTCAATTTAAAGCATGAGTGACAGAAACTATCCCATCAGCATTTTGTACCATTGTTCCCCTCACAGGTGTAAAACATGAATTTTTCACGTCTAGAAAAAAAAGTAAAGAGTCTTAGATAACCCTAGCAAGGCAACTTCTGGACCACCAGTACTGTAGATCATTGTTGAAATTGGAATACTACATATTCATATATTTTTTTAAAAAATCACAAAACTCCATTATTGACCTCAAGAAAATAGTATTTTGAGAAAGTTATGAAGCAAATGTTGACTATGAGGCTAATAATGCCTTCAAATTGCAAAGAAAGGTATATCCCGTATTCATTCAATAGTTTGCATTCTGCCCAGAGAAGATAAACTAACAAAATCTGCAAACGATATCACATAAGTCATTTATGATCCTAACAATTGTGTTTTTGTTCCTGCAAAATACAATTCCCTTAAAATTTCAAGTAGCAAGCCACGTTTTGTTAAATGAAGATTGGGTAGGCACAAGCCTTTGCTAGCATTGTAGATTACTTTTCTACTGGTAATAAAGAGGAAGACTCCTTGACCCCATAAACACATCCATTGATTGAATGGAAAACCTCTTTCCTGTTTTTATAATTGTGGAAATAGATTAGATATTTGAGGTTCTTGCCAAATATATGTAACTATTATGCATGAAGAAAGGAACTTTTAAAATCAACACCTGAACAAATTCTAAATGAACACAAGTATGCTAGAAAGATAAACCTAGAAAAATACTTTTCTTTGTATCTGCCGTGTGCTTTTTCTCTGAAAACTGGATTAACTGTCATAGAGTGGGTGAAGACGGGGAATAATTTCAGAAAAAAAAAATAAAAACTATTGCTGATAGTTTTACATTTTCATTGAAAGTTATGAAATGCTTATTATTTTAGATTTCCCAAACTCTGTATATTTTACAAAGACTAAGAAATTGTGCACCCTTAGTCCACCCCATAGAAATATTTTAAAGATTAAATATTACCAAATATTTAGACAATTACAGCAGATTCAAAATATAAGTTAGATCTGTTTAGATTTATTGGCACATATCCAGTCTTAAGCATAGCTTTCCTGAGAATTTATATACTTGTTATGTGTTTGTACCTTATTATTTTGGTATTAGATAACCTAATCCTGTAAGAGTTACTTACATGGGAAAAAAATAAAAATAAATTAAGAAGTTAGACTTGACTGTTAAAAAAACTTGAGTTTACTTCTGACTTCTCTGACTTTGAGCTTTTCTATGCTTCATTTTCTCCATCTGTTCATCTACTTTTCCATCCATAACTTTCCATAATTTACAGGGATTAAGGAAAGATAAATGAAGACACACATCTATGTCTTTTTTTAGAAATGAGCCTACAAGCAACTGAAGGAGAGAGACTTAAGATTTTCTTTGACCTTTCCATAGTTACAGTGACCATACTTTCCAAAATGAAAAATGAGAAATAAGTGTGTCAAATGTAAAAGTAAATAGACAACAAGAAAAAATATTTTAAGTTAAGTATGCTTTAAAATAATATAACAGATATTTAATTTATTCATGCATAAGAAAGGTTATCGATCTGATAGATGGTGATAAATGGTCAGTAAAATAATACATAATTTGTTTCATTTTTATCACAACCGTTTGAATATCTTCCTTTCACCACTCATGTATTGCATATGTTCCTTGTAGATTTGTTTCCTTGTTTATCTGTTTCAAACTTAACAAAATGTGCGACCAATGCACTTAGAACTACTAAAGAAATTACTATAAATATACTTAAAACTAGTTGACTATTCTTGGGTGTTAAACTGATCAATGAAAGCAGGCATCAAAAATAGCTTTGAAATATAACTGAATTAAAGTTACATACGGTTATTTTTAATAACAAGAAGAAATAAAATAATTATTTTGTATGTATTAATATATTAATATTATGCTATTACTATATATAAGTATATATACATATGATATATACTTAGATGTAATATATGATTATATATAATTATATTGTATATGATTATATGTTAAGCACTAAAATTGGAAATAAGAATTTAAAGAATAAAGTAAAGAAGTAGCATAGTTTGATATATCATATATTTATCTTTCTATGTAACAAATTACCCCAAAGTTGAGTGGTTTAAACAATGACATTGGCCATCTTTCATTTTCTGTGGGTCAGGAACCTGGACATAGCTTGGCTTGGTCTTCTGGCTGAGGATCCATCCCAGCACTGGTCAGGTTGTCAGCTGGGGCTGCAGTCTATCTGAAGTCCTGACCGGGGAAGGATCTGCTTCCAAACTTATTCATGTGGTTGTTGGGAGAATTCAGTTCCTCTCAGGTTGTTAGGCTGGCTGTTGGACAGAGTCCACCTTCAGTTCCTTATCATGTGTGCTGCTCCAAAAAGTGGTTCACAACATAGCACATGGCTTCATCAGAATGGACTGAGATGGTGAGAAAGCACACGTGAGCAAAACAAAAGTCACAGTCTTTTATAACTAATCTGGAAGCAACATCTCGCTTTTGCTGTGTTCTATTCATGAGAAGCAAGCCACTAGATTCAGCCTATACTCAAGGGAAAGGGAATGCACACAGTTGTAAATACTAGGAGGCAGGGATCATTGGGGAGCATTTTAGAAGCTGATTATCACACCTTGCAAAATAACAAGTTATCCTCATGATGATTTTTATCAGCCTGAAGGCTATAGGTCACTATTTAGGGATTTCCCATTTCACTTAGGTCAGTCTCAATCAAAATAAATCATTTTATAACTTTATAAAAATTAAATCTTTTACATCAAAGAAACTACAGATCATACGTTATACATGTGGGGTGCACAACAACAGTAAAAGTTCTTCAGAGATCAATGTTCATCAGTCATCCTTCACACATGTATCTTTAATGTAACAATATTTGCAGATGTGTGTGTGTTTATGAGTGTGTGTGGTTAACTCTGTAGGGGGTGCTAGAAAAGGAAATCCCACTATTTAATAAGGACAGATGGATTCTTGTTGAAGAGCCATACCTGATATATAGCAAATATATATTTCTTTGGATTACCACTTGATAAATATTTTATTGAAGCATAACACATACACAAAGTGGAAAATCAGAAATGTACAGCTTTGTGACTTTTTATAAAGTGAAAACACCATGTAATCAAGAAAAGGAGGGATCGACCCAGTGGCATAGTGGTTAAGTTCGCATACTCTGCTTTGGCATCCTGGGGTTCACAGGTTTGGATCCCACGCACAGACCTAGCACTGTTCGTCAAGACACGCTGTGGCAGCATCCTGAATAAAATAGAGGAAGATTGGCACAGATGTTAGCTCAGGGCCAATCTTCCTCAAAATAAAAAAAAAAATGAAAAAAGAAACGGAATATTATCAGTACGCCAGAAACATGTCTTGTGTGCCCACTCAGTGATTAAGCTTCTAAAAATTAATCATTATTCTATACCACTATCTTAGACTGTTCAGGCTGCTATAACAAAGTACCATAGAGTGGGTGGTTTATAAACAACAGAGACTTATTTCTCACGGTTCTGGAGGCTGGAAGTCTGAGATCAGGGTGTCAGCATGGTCAAATTTGGGTGAAAGCCCTCTTCTGGGTTGCAGACTGCTGAATTCTCATTGTATCCTACATGGTGGAGAGCAGAGAGCAGCAAGCTCTCTTGTGACTCCTGTAAGGGTACTAATCCCATTCACGAGGGCATCCTTCATGACCTCATTTAATCCGAATTACCTCTGACAGGGCCCCCCAATACCATCACGTTGGAGGGTAGGGTTTCCGTATATGAATTTTGAGTTGACACAAACATTTAGTCCATAACAACTGTCAAAAATTAGTTTTTTTTGTTTTTTATTTTTATATAAATGAAATCACGTCTGTATACTTTTACGACAGGGTTACTTTACTCAAAATAGTTTGTGAGATTCGACTATGACGTGTTGTTTAGCAAGGTTCATTTTCTTTGTTAGAAAAGTCTTCTGTTCTAAGTTTTTGGCAATTACTAATAGTGCTGCTATGAACATTCTTTGTACCTACCTTTTAGCACACATATGAATACATTTCCAGTGGATACAAACCTAGGAATGTCCTAGGTTATCAGGTATGATGTATTCCATTTGAGAAGATATTGCCAGTTTGTAAAGTTTTATATCAATTTTATATCCACCAGAAGTACATGAGAGTTGGTTTTTAAGTTCCTCCATGTTTTGGCCAACACTTGATAGTATTAGTCTTTTTCATTTTAGCCATTTTAGTTGATGTGTAGTAATATTGCATTTTAATATGCATTTCCTTCAAGGATGTGGACACGGAGAACCTTTTCATGTATTTATTGACCATTCGAATTTCCTATTTTGTGCAGTACCTATTTAAGACTTTTTCCTATTTTTTAAATGAGTTGTCTGTTTTTTTTTATTGATTTATAAGATTCTTATACATTCTATGTGCTTGTCACTGGTCAAATAAATGTATTGTGAACATCTGCGTCCACTGTGTGGCTTGCTTTTCATTAACGACTGGAGAGAAATAATTTTTATTTTAATAAAATCTAATATATCAATCGGACTTTTCTTTTATGGTTAGTGATTTTTTTTGTCCTATTTAAGAAATAATTGCCAAACCTCAAGGCCATGATGTTGCATAGAAGCTCTATTGTTTTTTCCTTTCATGTTTAGATGTGCAATTCACCTGGAATTGACTTTTGACTATGTCGTGAGATAAAGCTAAAGATACCTTTTTCCACATGTGGATTTCCTATAGATCTGTTAATTATCAAATCAATCTTTTTTTCCCACTTCACTTCAAGGTCAACTTTGTCAGAAATCAAGTGACTGTATATATGTCAATCTGTTTCTGGACTAACTTGAAGAGGATTAACATTTTTACAGTATTGAATTTTCTAATGAATAAACATAGTAATTGTATTCATTGTCTATTGCTGCATAACAAGTTACCACAAGTTTAGCAACTTCAAACAAAACATTTATTATCTCACCGTTTCCATAGGTCAGTAGTCTGGGTTCAGCTTAGCTGGGTTCTCTGTTCAGAGTCTGAGAGGCTGAAACCAAGGAGTGGTCCAGGATTTCTACCACATCTGAGCCTCGGGGGAAGTCATCAGTCTCTTCAGGATTTAACTCTGCAAACCTCAAACTTATACAGTGATTAGCACACACTGAAGGTTGCATTTCTTTTGATCTCTCTGGATCCCTCGCTTCTGTTTAGATGCTGAGACCACGTTTTCTCTTTTGGTGGTGAAACAATTTATTCCTTAGAAGCAGTAGTATAGCATTAAGATAATTTATTCAGCAGTGATAATTTGATCTTTTGAAGCCTGAGAGTGAGGAGGAGGAGTAAAGAGAATGGGGGCTTTGTCAGATAATTGTGAAACTCTCAACTTTCTCATTGTTGGCATCCTTACAAATAGAGCTAAATCATACACGTATTTGTAGATAATTGGATAGTAATTGCTAGTTTATTTACTTTAGTTCTGCAGCGAGCTTCTCTTGTAAATGGGGAGGATAAAATAATTTTATTAATTTAAAATATACACCCATTCCAGACATTTCATCTTGTTTGCCCTTTACTCTGAAGTGAGTGTGTGACTAAAACCATTAATTATATTGTATGAAGCTATCTTACTGTATAATGAGGGAAAACATCATTAAAATCAGGAGCCAAGAAGTCAAGCTCCTGTTGTGTGAGGTTACATTCTTAAACATTCATATTTTGGGAGGGTCTCCCACCTACGGTGTTTCAGAGGGATGACTGCTTGCTATTAGGACATTTTGAACGACTTCATCAGAAGCGAAGGAAAGTACTTTACTGATGATCCAGTAAATCTTGCGAATTTTGTCCATTATGAAATTATTCTGTATGGAAAGACTTTTTGAAATGAGGTTGCATTCAGAAAATAAAGAAAATCACAGTTAGCAACCAAATTTAGACTGCTTTTGAAAAACTGCTGGGACTATAAATTTCAGCTCTCTTATAAAGCACTGTTTGATGGTTAACTCATATCTGAGGAGAGCCACATCCTCCCTTCTGGAGTTAGGAATTTCTTAGGACTTTAATGAAAACTTAGTTAACTTACAAAGTTCTTTATTGCATCCTCTTCTTAATTATGTTATTTAAGCATAACTGAGCAGGTGAGAATTGCATCAGAGTCCGATTCTCGTCTATAAGTATTTTGTGGGAACAAAAATTGAATAAGGAAATTCCTAACAAAAGCAAATCTTCTAGAATAAAATTATTGTAATACACATTATTATCATGCAAACAGAATAATACTATATTACATTTCCAAACACCAAACCTTGTGGAGAATATATTTTGTACTAACTGACACTACCTGGGGTAGTGGAAAGCAAGGACTATGAAATGTGGCAAGCAGGAGTTTGAATCTGCGCTGGATAAATCTCTGTTGAACTGAACTCTTCCTACTAAGTATTCATACAGTGACCTTGGGTATTTATACCTGGCCAATACTTGACAAGCTGGGTAACTTATATTTGTAAGCCTCAATTTCCTTGTCTGTAAAATAGACTAAATGAAGATTTGCAATCATTTACTGACAATTCTAAATTCCAAAAAGAAACACCCAACACTCTGAAAAACAGGCTATTCTTGTAAATCATGGTGGTAAACTTGTGTAAAGTGTTATGAGGCTATTGATAGTCTTTTCTTTTATCATATCTAGTGTGAATTATCATAACTTTTGTTGTTGAACCCTTAATGTACTGAAAAGAGAAATAAATATGTCAGTTTTCTAAAATCTAAAAGAATATAAACTCTATAGCATATTTTGCTCCAGAGAGTTTCCATAAAATAACATGGAAGTGGATTTACTTTCCATGAATAACGCAGTACCTACTATACACGGGTAGTAAAAAGAATGGTAACATCCTTTCTGCTACTTGGTATTCTTCATACGTTTAGATTTTTACTCTTTACGTGTTTTACCTGGCTCATATTGAATTTTCCTAATACCCAGAAATATTACACACAAAAATTGTGAGCCAAAGATGCTGTTCAAAGATATTCTAAGGTCACCTTAAGGGAATTATAGACGTTTTGTGAAGTTTTTTTTTTCATATTCAGAGCTGAGAGAGGGCATGATAGCGTGAGCTTTGTAACCCAAATATCTAATTATCTACATCTCAAATACACCAAATCAAATAAATAAAAGAAAGTTAGGACAGTGATTACCAAGTAACTTTAAAAAACAGATGAACTTTGTCTGGAAGAAAATACTCATATAGAAAAGAATGAGCTTTATTTTTAAATACTTACTGCTGTATGAACACCTATAACATTTTAGTGAACTTAGTAGTTTTCAATTCCTTCTGCTAGATTGTAGGACGTTTGAGAGGAGGGTCCTTTCTTTCTTTCTTTTTCTTTCTTTTTTTCTTTCTTTTTCTCTCTTTCTCTTTTTCTCTCTTTCTCTCTTTCTCTTTCTCTCCCTCTCTCCCTCTAGCCCTCTCTCTCTCCCTCCCTTCCTTTCTTCCTTCCTTCCTTTTTCTTTCTTTCCTTCTGTCTTCCTTCCTTCTTTCTTTCGAATCCAACTTGTTTAATACACAGCAAGCCCTAAGTTATTTTTTACTAAATGAATAAACACATGAATGAAAAAAGATAGTAAAATAAGAGAATCATTTTAGATGTGTGGTCAAAATGACAGTGTTTGAATTAAAATGTATTGAAACTAAGAGCCCAGATATGTAAGTAGCAATGCAGAGAATGAGTACATTTTGAACGAGCAGGGACCCTTTCTAAATTTATCAAACATAGAGTAGTTGTGGCTCTTGGTTATATACTTTTCAGGGGTGGGGTATCCTCTTCATAAAATTACTTAGAAGCATGAATAAAAAGAAAAAGTCATGTAGAAGTAAAATCAAAGAGGAATCAGGCCGAGAGAAAGAGACTGAACAAAATCTGTGGGTACTACGAGAAAGGTGGAGACTGCTACTTTCTAGAAGAACCATCAAGACTCTGAAGAGAATAGTGCGAATCAATATATTTTATCTCATTAAAGTGAACCAATTTTAATTAAAATAATAAAAGTCTAACGACTCATTGATTGGACAATAACCTAGGTCATAAAAATGCAAGGCTCTCTTCTGTAGTTTGTACTCAGAAACCTCTGGCCTTCTGTCTCTCTCTCTTTTTTCTTTTTTTCAGTTTTATTGAGAAATAATTGACATACATTACTGGAAAAGCTTGAGACATATAGCACGATAGTTTGATTTACATACATCGTGAAATGATTACCACAATGGATTCAGCGAGCACCTATCTTCTCATATAGATAACAATAAAAATAAAAGAAAGGAAAAAATTTCTCCTTGTGATGAGACCACAGAGGATTTATGCTCTTACTTTCCTATACATCATACAGCAATGTCAGCTATAGTCACCATATTGTACATTACATCCCTAGTACTTATTTATCATTATAATATCTTATCATTGGAAGTTTTTATCTTTCCACCATCTTTGTTCAATTCCTCCTCCTCCCATCCTCTTCTTCTGGCAACCACAAGTCTAATCTGTTCTTCTATGAATTTGTTTGTTTGTTTTTTAGATTCCACGTATAAGTGAGATCATACAGTATTTGTCTTTCTCTGTCTGACTTATTTCACTTTGCTTAGTGCCTTCAGGGTTCATCCATGTTGTCACAAATGGTAAGATTGCTTCAGCTTTTTTATAGATGAATAATTCATTGCATATGTATACCACAACTGCGTTATTCATTCATCTATTAATGGACACAGGTATTTCCATGTCTTGGTTATTATAAATAATGCTGCTATGAACACGGGAGTGCAGATATCTTTTTGAGTTAATGTCTTCATTTCCTTTGGATTTCCTTTCATTTCCTTGTATTCCCCGAAGTAGAATTACTGGCTCATATGGTAGTTCTATTTCTAATTTTTTGAGGATTTTGCATACTGTTTTCCATAGTGGCTGTACCAATTTACAATCTCACGCACAGTGTGCAAGGGTTCCCTTTTCTCCACATCCACACCAGCATTTGTTATCCCTTGTCTTTTTGATGATGGCCATTCTAACAAGCATCAGGTTATATCTCATTTTGGTTTTAATTTGCATTTCCCTAGTGGCTAGTGATGCTGAGCCTCTTTTCATGTACCTATTGGCCTTTCATATATCATCTTTGGAGAAATGTCTATTCAAGTTATTTGCCCGTTTTTAATTGGCTTATTTGTTTTTTTTGCTATTGAGCTGTATGAGTTCTTTATATATTTTGGATATTAACTCCTTATTAGACACACGACTTGGGAATCATTTTTCCCATTCTATACGTTGTCTTTTTATTTTGTTAATGGTTTACTTTGCTGTATAGAAGGTTTTTAGTTTGATGTAGTCCCATTTGTTTATTTTGTTGCTTGTGCTTTAGGTGTGATTTCCAAAGAATTATTACCAGGACCCACATCACATTGAAGGTTGGCCCCCTAAAATCTTCTTCAACCACTCTCATTTGATTGAGAGGATTTGTAAGGCACCCTGTTAAAAAGGGCCTTTTGTCTGAGGTATAAACTTTGATCTTTCTGAGGTCTTAAAGGCACACCGTTGCTTCATCTTTATATATGCTTTTCTCAGAGCTCCCTAGCTTTGAGCTTTGTTTGGAAGCTGTTTCTTAATATTACCTTTGTTTGACATCTAACAGACACCGGGAATCTTGGAGCTAAACTTATTTAGATTATAAGATTTTGCTTAACAGTCCCCTCCCTCATTTTTAGCTTAGCTTTCCCTTACTGCATTTTATTCTAAACAGTAAGAAGAAACTTGGTGGCACTTTCAACACGCTAATTGGAAATCTTAGATAAATCATCCAGTGCATGAAGCATATTTTCTACCCTCCATATTTCTGCAGGTAGTTGTTCAGCTAAACTTTCTGTCACTACAGAACAAGGATTCTCTTTCTCTCCTGCCTGTTCCTGGTAAGATTTTCCTCACTTTCTTTGAAGTCCTCACCTCCAGCTTCCACAAAATTAAAAGTTCTATGAACAGTATGTTCAAGGTACTTTAAAACCTCACTAATACTCTCCTCAAAGTCCTTGCAATTTATTCAATCCCATTCATTATCTAGTTCCAAAGCTACTCTCACATTTTAAGTTTTTATTATAGCAGCGCTGCATTTCTTGTATCAAAATATATATTTGCTATTTATGGTTGCATAACGGGTACACAAAACTTAGCCTCTTAAAACAAGAAGAATTTGGGGCCGGCCCACTGGTGCAGCAGTTAAGTGTGCACGTTCGGCTTCAGTGGCCCGGGGTTTGGCAGTTCAGACCCCGGGTGCGGACATGGCACCGCTTGGCAAGCCATGCTGTGGTAGGCGTCCCACATATAAAGTGGAGGAAGATGGGCATGGATGTTAGGTCAGGGCCATTCTTCCTCAGCAAAAAGAGGAGGATTGGCAGCGGTTAGCTCAGGGCTAATCTTCCTCAAAAACAAAAACAAATGAAGAATTTGTTATCTCACAGTGTGTGAGTGTGTGTCAGTGTGTGTCTGTGTGTAAGGAATCTTGGAGTGTCTTAGCTAGTTGAGTTTGGCTTAGGGTCTCTCATAAGGTTGCATTCAAAGTATTGGGCAGAGTTATGGTTTTTGAAGACCTAACTGGGGCTGAAGAGTTCAATTCTAAATTCTCCCGTGCGGTTTTAGCAAGAGGCTTCCGTTCTTCACCACGGTGCTTCTCTCATAGGGTTTCTCACAAGATGGCTCCCTCTAGAACAAATGATGAAAGAAAGAGAGAAAGAGAGAGAAAAGCTAGTCTTTTATAGTCTAGTCTTGGGAGTACATAGCATCACTTCTGTCATAGTCTATTGGCCATCCATTCCAACCTTAGTAAAATGTGGAAGGAGATTACACAAAGTTGTGAATATTAGGGGGAGGCAGGGATTACTGGGGACCATTGGAGGCTGGCTATCACAGCTAATGTGAGTGCCATTTGTTCACATTTAGGAAACGCTAAAATGAGTGATTAAAACATGGCTCCCTATTCTGAAAAAAACAATTGGCAGTTTCTTAAAAAAAACACACAAAAACACAAATAGACACTTACCTTATGGCCCAGTAATCACATATCTGGACATTTATTTGAGAGAAGTGAAAATTTATGTCCACACAAAAATATATGCATAGTTGTTCAGAGCAACTTTATTTGTAATAGTCAAAAAAGGGAAATGATCAATATGTCTTTCCACATGAAAATGGTTAAACAACCCATGGTATGCGCATACCATGGAATACTACTCAGCAATAAAAAGGGACAAACTACTGATATGTGCAACAACTTGAATGGACTACAAGAGCATCTACTGATGAAAAAAGTCAATCTCAAAGGTCACATACTGTATGATTCCATTTATATAGCATTCTTGTAATAAAAGTATAGAATGGAGAACAGATTAGTGATTGCCGGGGTTTAGGGATAGTTGAGGGGAAAGAGTGGGTATGGCTGTGAAAGGGTAGTATGAGGGAAATCTTTGTGATATGGAATAGTTCTGTATCTTGGTTGTGGTGGTGGCTACACAAATCTACACATAGGATAAAATGGCATGAAACTATACACACACTTTGCACGAATGGCAATTCCCTGTATTGATGTTATGCTATAGTTATGTACAGCGTAATCATGGGGGGAACTAGGTAAAGGGTACATGGGACCTTTCTGTACTATCTTGCAACTTGCTTTAAATATACAATTATTTCAAAATAAAAAGATAAAAAATAAAACATGGCTCCTCAAGTCAGACAGATTGTGTTTGAATCCCAGCTCTGTAACCTATTAACTGTGTATTTATGGATACATCGCTTAACCTTTTTTTCTCAGTTTAGAAAATTCCAGGGGCTGGCCCAATGGCGCAATGGTTAAGTTCACGTGTTCCACTTCAGGGGTCCAGGGTTCACTGGTTCCAACCTCAGGTGTGGACCTAGCACCACTCATCAAGCCATGGTGTGGCAGGTATCCCACATATAAAATAGAGGAAGATTTAGCTCAGGGCCAGTCTTCCTCAGGAAAAGAGGAGGATTGGCTGGCGGTGGATGTTAGCTCAGGGCTGTTCTTCCTCAAAAAAAAAAACAAACTTCCACTTAATTTGTTAGGAAGATTTGTGATGACAAAACTTTTATGCTACGGCTGGTAAGAAAACAACTGGGAGTGAAAGCACATGAGGCTTGAAATTCTGCCTTCTTTTGCTTCCTACTTTTCAAATCTGTATAAAAAGACGGTGGAGAGGTAGTGTGGGAGAGGCAGAGGGGGAGAGTAAGATCTTTCCAGAATTAAATTGTCAATGTGTAAGTCATCACTTGTGCTATGTTTACCATGGAGAGGCATTCTTGAAATGTTCCTTCTCTTTCTTGGGTATAGCCATGACATAAGCCTTTGATACTTACCTAAAGTATTGGTCACAGTTCTCATATTATTCATTGTTCCCTCCTCTCTCAATGGTTCTTATTTACTACTATTAATCATTTCATTATGCCTTATCTTACCTTAAATTACAATTTCATTTCAAATCTTTTGCAGCTAACAATCTCTCCGCCACCATCTTAGGCATCTGTATAAACAGTTACCATATGTTTTTCTATTTATAAATTCTTGTTAATGATATTAATTCTTGCTTTTGTTCTTCTAAAATTGATTTACAATCCAATCTTTCCATTTCCAGAGCTCCTTGAGAGAGAGTCACTGCACGTTTTCATGTGTGAAAGGAGGATGATACTCATAAATGGGTACTTTCCTCGAAACACCTGCTCTTAAATAATCACTTTCCTCATTTGCCAAATGGGGATTATAATATCTTATTTAAAGACTTGCTATAGAGATCAAATGAGGTACAGATGTAGGGGTTATAGCATATTGCCTGTGTTGGCTTAAAGAATGAATAAATAGTAACTCAATATGCCAGTACCTGTTTATTCCTCTGTTGCTGTTTCCCTTCAGATTTGTCCATGATCATTCTGTTTTCTGCTCTGCATCATGAAAGCATCCATCCAGCATCCACAGTTGTGCCACATTTTCTGGGTACTTTCACTTCCTGTAGGTCCCATCACCCCTGATATTTCTTGTCCATTACTCAGTGCACGTCGGATTCCACTGGGGACTGAAGCCAAATTAGAAGGAGGTCTTTCTTTTATTTTCTTCTTTTCAACTATTGCTTTATACTCCACAACAACAGAAGGTGTCCTTTTCCCTAAGACTCACTCATGAGTCACAAGTCTATAGGGAATTGGTTGATTTCCCTACTTCAAGGGAAATCATCACACTATACTGAGAATCTCCTCACCCCTCAGACAGCCAACGTGCATTTTGGGGCAGCAATTATGCACATCACTTCTATTTCATGTAGAATGAATTCCTTTCTGGGAGGTTGCTCTGTTCCTCAAGCAAATAGACTTCTTGTTCCAAAGGACAAGGATAATATGTCCCATTGCAAAATTAGAAGGAAGCACTATTTTCTTTCTCTTCCTTTCCCATTTGTGTTCAGAAAGTCCACTAATTGGACACTATATATTCTCTCTCTCTCACTTTCTTAAACTACCTAAATGATAAGTCATATAATAGAACATTAGAAGCTATCCTAACCAAATAACTGTATTATAAGAGACGGTAAGAGACAGGAGGCAATGTCCACTTCTAGGAACAGTGAAGAATGTATTGTTTTTTTCTCTCTCTGTCTCTCTGTATCTCTCTGTCTCTTTCTCTCTCTATATATAAAATAATGTAGTAAAAAGAAATGTAATGCAACAAGCCCATTCCAGTAAACAATTACAAGCAATATAGTGAAATACACTTAACGAAGATTTTATGCCTTTATTGTCATGTCAAAAATTAACATGCTATTTTCTCCAATTCATGTGCTAGATAAAGATTTCACCTCCCGCTAGCAGATACACAAATATTTTGTATGAAGGAAAAGCAAGCACACCTCGAGCAGGTGTGACTGCGCGCTGCAGGTTTCAGAGGGCGCCTGTTCTTTTGATTGGCAGGGGAGGGAGTGTCGCTCTGCAGACTGTCAAGGAGGTGGAATGGCTGCTACCTCGGTGTGGTTGGCAGACTGCCAGCATCCCTGGCAGTGCAGTCTGCTAAATCTTTTTCTCTTATCATTTTTCCTCATGTAGACTGATGAATACAATGCATAGAAACACAATCTTTGCAAAATTACACAGCCTCTAATGTTCCTTACAATGTTTTTGGCTGCTATCAACCAAAACCCCAGTTTCTGCTGACTTCCCATTTTAAATAACTCTTTAAAAATAATGTCTTGAATTCCACTTTCATGAAGCAGCTCGAAGGGAAGAAAAAAA
The DNA here is from genome assembly GCF_037783145.1 of Equus przewalskii. Taxonomy (NCBI): domain Eukaryota; kingdom Metazoa; phylum Chordata; class Mammalia; order Perissodactyla; family Equidae; genus Equus; species Equus przewalskii. The sequence continues at coordinate 55,090,636 of NC_091831.1, read as the reverse complement.
ATTTTCCCTAAGAAATTTAGGTAAATATGGCTAGGAGCCAAAGCAGAAAATCTGCTTTGCAAAGCAGTAGCCTGCCATTTCCTCCATATTAAACCCATTAATGTGAATTGGGCATTCAGGCACTCTTTTTCCCTTAAATTTGTCTTGCAGCCCTAGGCACTTGAAAATGCTGTGAATTAAAAAGTTTTGGAGTCTCGAATTAGTTCATGGTCTGTGATAGGTGAGTCCAGAACTGATTTAGGAAGCCAAGGTAGGTTAAGATCATTGACGTTTGCAAGATGGTTTCAATATTTCTTCTCATCAGCTTAGCTCATACTCTATTATAAAATAATAATGAAATTATGCTGGAAATCATCTGCTTATATCTATTTTAAGTACAAATACAATGTTATAATTATTCCTTGCCATAGAAAGAATATAGCTTAGTCAGCAATTCATTTAGCTCGTATGCTATATGAATTAATCCCTATTTGCATTTAAAATTTTTAAATCTGTAATGCTATATCAGATGTAGCAAAGCAAGTGAAGACATTTAGAATACTATATGGAGCACTACAGTTTATGAGGATTTCTTTTCTTTTTTTTCTTTTTAACTTTTTAATTTTAATTTTTGTTTTTATAGCCGTAAGATTGGATTATAACATTATATAACTTTCAGATGTATGTCATAATACATTTTGAATTCTGTGTAGATTACATCATGTTCACCACCAAAAGACTAATTATAATCCATCACCACACATGTGTGCCTCTGGTAATCACCAATCAATCACCGATACAATCTCTGTTGCTGTGTTTCTTGCTGTTTTTATCTTCTACTTATGTGTGAGATCATATGGTATTTGACTGTCTCCCTCTGACTTATTTCACTTAGCATAATTCGCTCAAGGTCTATCCAGGTTGTCATAAATGGCTGGATTTCATTCTTTCTTCTGGCTGAGTAGTATTCCATTGTGTATATATACCACATCTTCTTTATCCATTCATCCCTTGATGGGCACCTCGGTTGCTTCCATGTCTTGGCTATTGTGAATAATGCTGTGATGAACCTAGGGGTGCGTGTATCTTTATGCCATTGTGTTTTCAAGTTCTTTGGATAAATACCCAGCAGTGGAATAGCTGGATCATGGTAGATCTATTCTTAATTTTCTGAGGATACTCCATACTGCTTTCCATAGTGGCTGCACCAGTTTACACTCCCACCAGCAGTGTACGAGGGTTCCCTTCTCCCCTCACTGTCTCCAACACTTGTTGTTTCCTGTCTTGTAAATTATAGCCATTCTGACGGGAGTGAGGTGATATCTCATTGTAGTTTTGACTTGCTTTTCCCTGATAGTTAATGATATTGAACATGTTTTCATGTACCTGTTGGCCATCCGTATATCTTCTTTCAAGGAATCTCTGTTCAGATCTTTTGCCCATTTTTTAATTGGGTTGTTGGTTTTTTTGTTGTTGAGCTGTATGAGTTCTTTGTATATTTTGGATAGTAACCCCTTATCTGAAATGTGGTTTGCAAATATCTTCTCCCAATTGTTAGGCGGTCTTTTTGTTTTGTTGATGGTTTCCTTTGCTGTGCAGAAGGCTTTTAGTTTTATGTAGTCCCATTTGTTTATTTTTTCTTTTGTTTTCCTTGTCCGGTCAGACATGGTACTCAAAGATATGCTGCTAAGATTGATGTCAAAGAGCATGCTGCCCATGTTTTCCTCTAGAAGTTTCATGGTTTCAGGACTTACATTCAAGTCTTTAATCCATTTTGCATTGAGTTTTGTGCATGGTGTAAGGGAATGGTCTACTTTCACTCTTTTGCCTGTGGCTGTCCGGTTTTCCCAACACCATTTATTGAAGAGACTTTTCTTTCTCCACTGTATGCTCTTGGCTCCCTGTTGAAAATTAGCTGTCCACAGCTGTGTGGGATTTATTCTGGGCTCTCTATTCTGTTCCATTCATCTATGTGTCTATTTTTGTGCCAGTAACATGCTGTTTTGGTTACTATAGCTTGGTAGTATACTTTGAAATCAGGGAGTGTAGGATTTCTTTTCTATATTCATTTTCAAAAATGAGGATACCTAACATTACCATAAATATTTTTGTCCATTTAAAGGTAATCTAAATATCCTATGAAGTTATAAGTAGAAACTCAGTAAAAGAAAAATATCCTTAATTTACAGGAAAATGATTTTAATGGAAAAAATTGGAAGGAAGTTGTGATAAATGATATATTTATAGATGCTAATGGAGCAATTTGTACAGTGTTGGGCAAAAAGGGCATTTCTTGTCATTTGTTGTCTCAATGATGTTTTCTTGACAGGAAGCTAAACTTGAATTATGTAAATAAATTATGCAAATACTGAGTGGACAGTCTTCCCCACAGCACCATTGAAAGCTTTAGCCCTCAATCACTTTGGGCGCACCTTCCCATTATTCCCTTTGGTGTAGGTTGTATACTCATAGCACACTCTCCCTAAAAGTCTTCACAGACGCTGCCCAAGTCTGTTGTCCCTGGACCTGGAGCCTTTTAGAGGTTTGGTGTGGCTAGGGTTGAAGTGCAACATTACTCAATTTTACTCTTTCACTTTTTGTATTCTCCATGAGGTCAAGCTCCTCCTTTGGAACTCAGCATCCGTTATATCTCTATGCCTTGGCCAAAACTTCAATTTTTTTCAATTCTTCAAACTGCTGTCTTTTTCTGTGTCGATGGCGTTGCTGTTGCTGCTGTGCTGCTGCTTAGAAGCATTCTGGGAAGGGAGCCAGCTCCAAATTTGCATTGGTTATAAATCAGGCAATTCATTAATGGTACAGCATGACCGAAAGTTCCCAAAACGTTGCATCCCCGAGAGTTACCACTTAGTCCTGTAGATGCCCCCAGAGAGCTCTCTGTTTGTGGGAAGTGTTCTTTCTACAATGTAAAATCTGAGAACATTTCAGCATGGGTGGGTAAGCCACCCAAGAACTGTGGCTTTCTGTATTTACAAAGTGGTCTGGATGCTAGAGAGATGTTATAAGTAATTCTATCATTTTCAGTGAGATCATGTTTTAAATACATTTTGTAAACTACGTGTGAACTGTTTTGCGAGCTTCATTATATTGTTATATTGGGGTTTTTTGTTTGTTTGTTTGTTTACCCTGTGTGCTTATCATAGAATTTTACATATCTTCAGGGTACACTGATATCTTAGTTGCACTACAAAAATACATATTACGTTATTTTATTTAGTGCAGTTTTAAGTGGCACATAATGTAAATCTCTGTGAAAATAACAGAGTACCCCAATGTATATATTTATTTAAACTAAAAGTATAATGCTGGCTACCTGAAAACAACATTAATATCATAGTAAACATCCACAGAAATATTCTCATGCAAGCAGAGGGTTTTCTCTGGAATTGTAAAATAGACCTTAAAGAAACTCTTTCTTATTGATAAGCCCAATATATCAGATAATAACTTGAACTTTTTAATTTTATTATTAAGATAAAAAAGTAGTACTGCCTTCTTTTTAATGCAAGGATCCTAGACTCAATCAAACTGTGATTCTTTGAGTAAACCAGGATTCTGAATCTGATGATTTTATCTTGTTTGCTTTACTAAATTATCCAAGGGACCTTAGGATCATGGCTATTTTTCTTCTATGTTCACTGTATATTGAGATCATGCTTTTTGACATACCTGTCTTTTCTTCCCATATATGACGTAGTTTGTAGTTCAGTGCCTAAAGATTCTTTCCCATATTTATTCTTATTTTACTCCAGCTGGTTTATATAATACCACTACTTTAAGTGGTCAATTAAAAAGTAATTTAACACAACTTGGATGTTATATGCTAGATGAATTTTCTTACAAACCAATAGCAAGTAATATATTTGACTATGTTTTTAAGTTTTTAATGGTACAGCGTGACCGAAAGCCAGAAAGGAGCACCACGTTCAAGAAAAGTCTTCTTAGCTACCATGTTTTCCTATTTCACTTCTTTCTCTGTCTCTCTCATTATTATTTTTTTAAAGACTTTATTTTTCCTTTTTTCTCCCCAAAGCCCCCCAGTACATAGCTGTGTATTTTTAGTTGTGGGTCCCGCCAGCTGTGGCATGTGGGACACCACCTCGAGCAGTGCCATGTCTGCGCCCAGGATCCGACCCGGTGAAACCCTGAGCCACAGAAGCAGAGCTCACGAACTTAACCACTCGGCCAGGGGGCCGGTCCCCCATTCTTTCTCTTTTACTCTCACATATGAGTTGCTTGAAGAACAGATTGAAGTGTTTAATATTAAATCTCATAAAATGCATAAATATCTGCCAGTTCATATAGATATTTTAAACAAAAGTGAGAAACACATGCTAAACTTTTCCTGCGTTCATCTGGTTTACTCTCCTATAGCCCCTGATTTCTGAGTAGAACCTAACTTATTACTATAAAATATGGAAATATGGGACATGGGCCTGTCCCTGCCTCCTCTGTTTTTCTCATGCCTTGTGAAAAACATAATGCCTTCTGAGATTCCTGTAGTCTCTGACTGCATCTTCTACTTTACCTTGTCTATCCTCCCACTTCTCTTTTACTGTTCTGCAAACACATCAAGTGTAATACTGCCTCGAGGCTTTGGAACAAGCTTTTCTCTTTGCACGGAGTATTCTTACCCCAGATGTAAGCACAGACTTCTCCCACATCGCCTTCAACTCTTTTCCAAGCCTTCCCTCATTAGTGAGACGTATCTTCACCTCCCTATTTAAAATTGTAACTCACCCATTTTGTGTTCTGCATCCTTCTTACTCCGTTGTAATTTTATAGCACTTCTTTCCTTATAAAATATCATATCATTTACTTAACGATTACATTGTTTGTCTTCCCCTTCATCAGAGGGTAAGCTTTAGGAGGGCAGGAACTTTTACTCTTTTTTTTTCCCACTTATGTATCCTTAAACCTCTGAACAGTGCCTGGCATAAAGTAGGCTCCTATTTATTGAATGAATAAATGTATGACATAGCAGAAATTATGTTATTACTTTAACTAGAAAAATCTCTTACTTATTGAGATATTCGGAGCTCCTACACTGCAGTTTAGATATGGCCATCTCCTTAGAAGATGGCGATCGAGTGGGAGAAGTTTTTAAAACTATCCATTTGCAGAAAACACACCCTAGCTTTACTTACACTGAGCATGCTGAGGATGGTCTTAGTGGGAACCCTCGTGGACACTGGAGTGGAGGAGACTAAGGCCACTCACTCCTGTGTTCCCTGGGCACTGATTCCTCTGCTGACTGGGAGAGAGGAGAATCCTTATATTATTAAAACAGCGGTGCTTGGATGGGAATGTGGAGCATATGACGTGTATGTGAGGGAGTCAGTGCTATTAAATTAAATATTTGAACAAAACAGTCCATGTAAACATAAGAGAAGGCCATAAAAAAGTCACCTTTCAACGTAAACTGACTGTACTTTCTACTGATTTATAGCCTTTTTATATGCAGCTCTCCATTTCAAATTCCTTTAAGTGCATCCTTGATTTTTTTTTCCTTCAACCACTGAGGAGGTTTGGTTTTTTAATATGTTTGCTAAAGATGATATAAATACCCAGTGATGTATATCCAAGTAACTTGGAAACTACGTAAATGCTATTTATTTTAATTATTATTATTTAGTGTCAGTTATATTATGATTTAGTTAAGCTTTACTATATTTTTCCAGTATATTAGCAGTCTAGGAAAGCTCATAGAAGTTCAATATCATTTGTAGTTGTACTTTTCCTTTATAATCTATTTGCTGTAATATGTAAAGAGAAAGGCGTTGGCAGGTTTAAAATTCTTTTCATTTTTCTTTCCCATGTTTGGGTAGCTGCAGAATTACTGAATCCTGTACAATCTTCCTCTCTATTTATCCACCTAGTTCTTACTCTAGAAATAAGAAACCATGATCATTAGCTGTTTTTCACCTTTTCCTGAGCCTCATCTACTGCCCAGGAATCTTGAAACTATAAGTGGGGTGGAAAATTGAGTCCTGATAAAAATGCTTTTAATATTCTATCTCCACATTTTCTCATCAAACATTACAGAGAAGAGGCTCGCTGATGCTGACTGAGCAGCCGATTGGGCCTGGAAGCAGTATTGTGGTTACAAGTACAAATTAGATCGCCCTGGACTAGTTTTGTTTTGCTCTTCCAGCTGCTATGAATGACTATGGCCAAATAACTTTTTATTAATTTGGATAAATAAACCAGATAGAAAATTACTTAAACAGTGGTTTTCGCCATTGCAACACCATTTCAATCGAAATGAGTACAATAGTAGGACAAAAGCCACAAAATCACCACCAGCCCTTTTCTTTTCAAAATTTCAATTCACATACTTAGGAAGCAATTAATATATCTAGAGCTAAATAAATTAGTATATTCACTAAACATTTTGCCTACTCCATTTCTCACCTCTGCCATAATTAGTTTCATGATGTAAAAGGTAATATTTTCAAAAACTGTTTTTTGGCAAAATAGGTAAATTGAAATGTCTAGAAGATGGGCTCTTTTTGAGGGTAGGAATAACACAGGAACTTGTTATGTGGCTAAGGTACGCATGACATTTTGGAAAACGTTTCATGGCTATGCAGATGCCTCAAACATGGGGGAATCGTACCTTGTCTATTTTTAATAATGGTCTTCTTCAGGAAAAAGAAACACTTCTTTTGTCACATATTATATAAAGGAAGCATACTAACCCCATACAGCAAAACAGCTCTTCCTTGAAGAACCAAGACACATGTGGGTTTTTTTTTTTTTCATGAAATAGAATGGATAAGTTTAAGGAATGCCATACACAACGTGACCTTTAAGAATCAAAATACATACCTTTTAGAACAATATACGTAAAATAATAACACCTTAAATCATATATGAGAAAAACTTATTATTTTCTTCCCTGTCTAGTCTTATAATCATTCTCTTTTAAGATGAAACTGTGGTTAGATGTTATTTATTTGTACTCACCAATATGTACTGGGTTCTGAGAAAGTACATGACAATCGAATATACCTACACGTCCTTTAATCTGCCAAACGCTGCCTTTAAAAAAGTATTAAAGCCTACCAATATGTAATTTTATTTTATTAACCATATTTAAAAGTTAGAGGAAGGAGAGTAGATATATATTTTCAGTAGATGTCTGTGAAGTTGGGCAGATCTTGATCCGTGTGATTCTACCCTTTATTACTTGTCCGAGAGTGGTTACATTCTGATCCATGCTTACGAATATGAAACACCCCATAATATAAGTCAATCTTTCATTATTACAAAGGAAAGAATTTTTTTAGTTGGCCAATTGAACTATGAAATCATTTCAAGAGTGTAGATGAAATAGTCAAATATCTGAAAATTACTTAATACATTAATTTAAATGTATATTTATAGTAAAAACTATAGAAAATGCCTTAATTTAGAACTCTTCTTTGATCTTTGCTTAGATTTCATGAAACACATTTCTTTGCATTCTTCGTCTGCATCTTGGGACCTCAGCAGCTTTACCTTGTTTGAGTCTTTGAGTCATCTAAAACAATTTTCCAGAGAACGTCATACTGTTTGAAATACTCAAATTTATGAGTCTATGAGTGACATTATCATTGGAAAATTTATTTCACAAATGTTGTGCTGGAAAATTAGGTCATTCTCACCCACTCATTTATCCTCTATGGGTATATTCATGATCTCCGTAAGATAACCACTTACTTTGACACAGTGATTTTCAAAATGTTTGTTTAAAAGTATAGCCAAAAGTTAATCAAGATGGGTTAATATCCTCAGGAATATGTTAGTAAATTGATGTTATATTTCTTTGCCTTTTTCTTTTAAACTCATATAGATGAACTCTATAATTGGTCCAAGCTAGAATTGGCTGAATCTTCCCTAAGCATGGCGATCAAAATAAAATAATTTAGAACACACTTGGTAAAATCACTAAATTTGATCTTTCTGGAAATTAATGAAGTTTAATTAACAATGTCTTAGTTTAATGTCTTGTTTGCACATAGTACTTGATACACGGCAAATAAAGGTAACTTCTTATATTTATAAAAAGGATCACCGGTTTTTGCATAGTATTTTTTTCTTTCACGTTAGTTATTAAAAGGTCTGTTAAAAGACATACTCATACATAACGCATCCACACATAATGACAGGCCATGTAGGTAAACTTATCATTTTATATTTATTTATAAACTCAATGAAATAAAAAATTAAAATATGGTGATGCCATTATGCATCAACTAACATGCAACATATATTTGTCACTTTTAAATTTCGTTTAAAATGTATTTACAAGGGAAAATCATGTCTATAACGATATACTAATTTCTGATTTGCATGTTGTGTGTAAATTTTTTTGCTATTCCCACCTTTCACATAATGGTGAGTCTTAGTTTTTACACAAGTTAGTCCTAGAAATTCATTTCTAAACTAGGAGTTGAGAACTTGGAATATGTTTAGTTGTAAAAGCAATGTGATTGAAAGTGTTTAGAATTCCAGAATAGTCTTCTAAAATCTGCTCAATCCACATTGTTATCAAAATAGTGTGTGTGTGATGAATAATTACAGAAAACAGTAGTGTAGAAATTAAATACAATGTAATAAGAAATAGATACTCATGTATAAAACTATGCCTGAAAGAAAATCAAGTTTAATTAGTGGACAGGAAAGTGGAAAATAGAAAATTTTGAGACTGTTCTGAAGCGGGCTTCTCAGCATGTCTGTGAACTTGAGAGACTGCTGACACTGATTTTTATGACAAATTTCATCTCAAAATGTATTGCCTTTTTTACATTAATATTGATAGATCCTTAATCCTAAGGTTGGTAAAAAGCACAGTACTTAAAATCTGTTATTGTTTATGTCCTTAATTATACACGTGTTTCTTCATTTGTCAAATGCTTCTTGGGCTTCTACTCTGTGCCCTGGCACTTGAACAGACGTTAACAATAGTAAATCCACCAGGAATAAGCGCGTCCCTAGACTCCCGTAACTCAGACTAATAGGAAGAGGCAGATATTTAAATTCATAAATTCCATAATATTAAAAGTGCTGTAATAGAAACATGAACCGATGCGAGTACAAGGGAGGAAGTGGTGACCTACTGGTCAGTGAGAGCAGAGGATACTAGTCATAGGTGCCTGGAGGCAGCGTTCAGTCCTGTGATGAGGTACACATCGGGACATAACCTTGGAGGACAGTTGCGATATACCAAGATTTCAGAAAGTTTATCTTATCGGCAACACAGAACTATTCAAAGGTTTTGATCAGGCAAGCACTCTTGTAGTTATGTGAGCTTTTAGTTCTTTAATTCGTAAAATAAAGGAGCTCAACTTGATATTTTCTATCCCTTTTTGTTCCAAAATTTTGTGTTTTAGCCCAATCGGGTCATTACTTTGTCTAACAAAAGGGAAAGCTCAGAGATAGAGAGAGACAAAGAATTTAGATGTGTTGATTGCTTATGTCACCCAAGGAAAACTTGACTGCTATTGGGAGCAGCCAAGAAGTGGAGAGAGACAGCAACGTGAGGTTCATTTTCATTTGTGTTACCAGAACCTACTGGTTGAGAGGGAGCTTTTACTGAGCTTTCAGTGTGATAATGATTTTTGCTTTTTACTAGTGCTTGGTAGCTTTATTAGCAATCAAGAATAGAAGTGAGTCTATGAAGTTGATCCCAGTCCTACCTCCAAACTTTAGCTTAGAATTTGGGCTTTTAGATGCTGAATATATAGTAGTGAATGTGGAAGATTATGATCCCTGTTAGAATTTATAGTCTTGGTAGTGGTGGAGACGGACAAGCAGTAATTAAATATGAACACAAATAACATTCATCTGTCAGCTCTTTATAAAGTAGATAGATTTAGCAGGTAAAAACATAAGACACCAATTTAAATTTGAATTTCAGATAATAATGAATAATTATACTAAAAACATAAATTTATTTGTTGATGATCTGAAATTCAAATTTAACTGGCCATACTATTTTGCCTGTAAACCTTAGATGTTCATAATTTTTCAAATGGGTTAATAAAATTATGTAATTTTAGTCACTGAATTTATTTTTATTTCTTTTTTCCTTGTGTAAAAATTAATTCCAAAAAAGATTGTTCGAAGCAAGAGCATCTTTCTTCAGCGATTTTTTAATATTTGAGATGATGCCTACTTCATAATTATGGCCCTTATATCTTGTTTTATCCACTAAGATTATTCTATGATATTCCAAGAGTATTGCTTTGTTTTCCTGGGAAAGGAGTACTCTGCATTGCCCAGGACTTGAAAACTCAGAAAGCTCATATAAACAAATGCGGGCTTATTACTATACAGAAATAGTTCTATAGTACCCCTTAAAACATAAGAGCATTTTAAAACATTATTTGTTATTGTTAGTTTATATTTACAACTTTGCTGATTTTATCATTGTAATTCCTTTTGCCTTTGTCTTGTTCTCTAAATGCATAAGATTTGACTCAGATTCTTTACTAATTCAGCAAAGGTTACAGGGATTCTTCTCTCTGTTCTGAGGGATCTTACTGACCTTTCAGAATGTGGTGAAAATGCTGGTTTTTCACCAGTGGTTGGATCCTCCATTAGAAGAGAGTGATGGAACAGGAGCTGTACGGTTGATCCTCATCCAAACTCCAAACTTTTGCTTGTAATTTCGGGTGATTTGTCTCTTGAGGTATATCTTGGACTTCAGCAGTAAAGGCCTGGTAGAGACTTTCCTCTCTCATTTTTACATCTCCTAAAGACACAAGTGCAAAAGAAGCTCTCTCTTGCTGCCGAGACTGGCTAGGCAGCCAGCCGAAGGGGCAGACAGTATTAACAGACAGAATACGATTTACATTATTCAATGGGACAGGGGACCATCAGCCTCAGGGACTGAGGTGAGGTCCCTCGGATAGCCACATATTAATTTGAGGGTAAAGAATCTCAAGCAAGTACAATAGCCGGAACTCATGCCTACAGGCATACGCAAGCCAAAGTCCAAACGTTCTGTTCTTCATCCCCCCGGAAGCACACCAACCCATCCCAGGTTAATCCCTTGGGGGGAGTATCTTAAGAACAATCAGCAAGGTATGCAGACGGCGTTCCGTTCTTGCAAGGGCCCAGCGTTCCTAAGACCCTTGCCTTCATGCTCCATAAAATATTCCCTTCCGGCCTTTGATTCCAAGGCACAAACAATCTGGTATCAGCCTAGGCTTAAAGCCTAGCAAGAATGCTCCTATGATCTCCTGCAGCACTCTCTAAAGGGCAAGACCCTTGTTAAATTTGATTCATCTAAGAAAATCTAAAACTTATATATTTAGTGCATGGTTTATTGCTAATTAATTGACACTACCTTAAAAGAGCTTAAATCCTCACTGAGAAGACCAAGACCTGAGCTTTGGGGAGTAGTCGCAGAAGGTGAGACCAAAGAGGAAAGATGGGTCAGAAGAGCCCGAGTTTCAAGGAAAAATATACAGTAAGATAAATAGCACAAAAACCTCACAGAAGATTAAAGCATGTCAATGGATTAACCAAAGACTAAGGAAGTTTGATCACTTAAATATAAATTTATGTTTTACGGGTTAAGGAGAGATTGTGCAGAACAAGGGAATATGGACCATTTTGGATGTTTGAAATCAAAAATGAGAAAAGAATAACTTAAATGTTAAACACTGATTGGTTTGATGTTTTGAAGTAGATGCAATAGCTTTCTTTGATTAAAAGTAGAGGATAACAACCAAAGAAGTATAAAAGACCAAAAGAATTGAGATTGCAGTGGGGTCAATAGCAAGTCTAGAAGAAAAAAATCAAGGCTTAGAAAAGTGGAATATACATGTTCTTCCAATGGAGAGAAGTAAGTGTATTGGTGACATTTGACATATGGAGAGAGTTGATGAAATAAGTAACATCAGATGGTTCAAGTCTTCTGGCAACAACTGCCAGAATACCAACTGCTAATGAAATTCTAGTTGAAATTGGGTATCAAAATTTACAACAAGGCAGGGGCCAGCCTGGTAGCTCAGCGGTTAAGTGCTTACTTTCTGCTTTGGTGGCCTGGGGTTCGCTGGTTTGGATCCTGGGTACGGACATGGCACCGCTTGGCAAGCCATGCTGTGGTAGGCGTCCCTCATATAAAGTAGAGGAAGATGGACAAGAATGTTAGCTCAGGGCCAGTCTTCCTCAGTAAAAAGAGGAGGATTGGCAGCAGATTAGCTTTAATCTGCTCAGTGCTAATCTTCCTCAAAAAAAAAAAAACAAATTACAACAAGGCAGATCTCTTGCCTTTTGCCAAAAATATTAACACTAACAAAAAAGGTGGTAGGAATGATTCAGGATCAAATATTAGCAACCTGGGAAGATTGGGGAGGAGGATAGTGACAGAGGGGAGGAAAAGAACCTCAGGAAGACAGGGTGTTAATGAAGGGAACAATGATAGAACTAAACTGAATCTTAGTCAGGGTAGTAAACAAAGTATAGTCAGAAGTAAGCGAGAGAAGTAAATGAGATAAAGAAAAGTGATATAGAAAATTTGATGCGGATGATGTGGAAGTTTAATAGTTTAATGAGAATGGGATTGGTATCATCTAAGAAGATTCCAGATTTTGAAGATGGAGAAATACTCGCTGATAAGTTCTATGTTAGAAGTCAGGCAGAGTAACCAATGAGCTAAAGAAACTGAGTTTCAAGGAGTCATATGAGCTGGCAACACTGCTTTCAAAGGTGTCAGTAACAACAGATAATAAGAAAAATTCTAATCTAAATGCTGGAGTCATGAAGAAGATAGGGTGATTTGGATTTCTTAATCATTATAGGTGAAATGTTTTCTACAAACTGCAACCAAAAGCAATTTTGCCTTATAGCAGATTACTGCCTAAGCCTCAGCCATTGTTAGATTTTATATGCTGAGTAATGTTTCGTACAACAAGATTCAGTAAAATACTATAACCACAGGGATGCAAATCGTATGCCTATTTCAGAAATCAAAGGATTGAACAGAAATACAAAAGGTCTTCCCATGGTCATAAATTAAAAATTACATCAAGAAAATTTTATTGGGCACATTTGCAATGCAATTCTCAAGAGAAGTCCAGTCATTGTGATACTCTCAACCAAATTTTATACTGAACTACATCACAGAGCTTAGGTCATCATTCCCAAACCAACTAGTATTTATTTAAACTGCTTCAGCACATTTAATAGCTCCATTCCTCTCTCAAAACTTCTATTACCCTTGTAAGAACTGGTGGTCAGGCAATCACTGCAGGTTATTTTACTTTTGTTCATGCTTCAGAAACTGTTCACTTCACTCTCTTGACCCTGGTTAAGATCCCTTTGCTTCTGATTATATTCTTGCCTTTCCATCCATCCCTACTGGATCTGATGCGAAACGTTAACCCATTGATTCTTAAGCCTGCCTCTATAATATCTTCTCTTCTGCCTTGAAACCACCCTCAGTCTATTGCTTGGAAACTCAGCCCTGGCCTGACTCTCTCTGAGACAACGTGAGTGTGTGTGTGTGTGTGTGTGTGTGTGCGCGCCGCACACGGGTGCTTCTGAGTGGGTCTTGGTCATTCAAACTTTGTAGAAAGGAGGCTTTTATTTAAAACTTTATTTTTATTAATAAATAAAGTTTATTTTATTAAAAATTTTACTTTGACAAGAACATTTAATATGCACTCCATCTCTTAATAGATTTTTAATGTACAGTACAGTCTTGTTAACTACAGGCACTGTGTTTTATAGCAGGTCTCCAGAACTTATTCATCTCAAATAACTGAAATTCTGTCCCCATTGAACAACACCTCATTTCCTCCTCCCTTCAGTCCTTGGCAGCCACCGTTCTTCTCTCTGCTTCTATGAGTTTGACTATTTTAGACACCTCATATAAGTCAAATAATACAGTATTTGTCCTTCTTGACTGGCTTTTTTCACTTATAATGCCCTCTAGTTTCATCCATGTTGTCATACAAGGCACGATTTCCTTCTCTTTTAAGGTTGAATAATATTACATTATATGTATATGCCACATTTTCTTTATCCATTCATCGACTGATAGACCCTTCGGGTGTTTCTTATCTTGGCTGTTGTGAATAATGCTGCAATAAACATAGGAGTGCAGAGACCTCTTTGAACTCCAGGTTTCAGTTCTTTTGGATATTTACGCAGAAGTGGAATGTCTGGATCCTATGGTAAAAAGAGTTTAAAAGAAGCAGATAATATGTTTTTTTTTTTTCTGAGTGCTACTTCCTGTTTGTTTGGGGCCGATGAGTATTTAGCTAAAAAAGAAAGTGACTGAAGTACAGTGAGATAGTATGTGGCAATAGTTTTTCAATCTTGAAATGTAAGTTACATTTGATACCTAGAATTGAGAGCTTTTTGGACTCATTAAAATGTTTGTTATTGTATAGACATTTTAATCAGTTTAAAAAATGGATTCTTCAGTGGCCAGCCCTGTGGTGTGTTAAGTCTGGCACGCTCCACTTTGGCAGCCCGGGGTTTTTGCGATTGGATCCCAGATGCAGACCGACACCACTCGTCAAGCCATCCTGTGGTGGTAAATAAAGGAAGACTGGCGCAGATGTTAGCTTACGGCTAATCTTCCTCAAGCAACAAGAGAGGAAGCTTGGCAGTAGATGTTAGCTCAGAGTGAATCTTCCTCACCAAAAAAAAAAATGGATTCTTCAGTCTACATAAATGGATTCTTCTCATGTGGTTAAAACAAACAAAAAAAACCCAATAGAGTCAGCTACTGGAAGGAGAACACATTCATTTGTGTAGTTAGCATTTCTGGATATTAAGTTAAAAACAATTTAACATGTTATGCTATAATATTTTTAATACAGTCAATCTTCGAAACTTTTATTTAAAATCAGTGCTGCTTTGACTAGCTTCCTGCTAAATGATTTGATAAGAGCAGCTAGGATCACCTTTGAATTCAGACTCAGAGGAGGGAAGCCAAGGATACCCTGCCAACTTTGAAATTCAGGCTTGAAAAACGAAGTAAGAAGTCATGTTAGCTACAAGGAGCATTATTCACATGATGGAAACAGCTCTTCAGCAAAAAAAGAAAATCTTGTTTCTGTCAGGGTGAAAAGAAGATTTGATCTCCAAGTGCCAGCTACTAACACTTATTCCTAGAGCAGTTGAAGAACTAGTCTTTATCATCTTAATTATCTAGAAGCCCAGCTGAATAAAAACACATTTCTTCAAAATCTCCAAAAGGAAGAAAAAGACCCTGCAAGATTACTTGTTCTCACTAAAGTAATAAAGACAATGCAATAGCATGGGGATAAAGACCTCATACAATTTTTGGAATGTATGTACACTCTATATATGTATATTTGCTGTAGGTTTTTAGGTGGATAATTTTTATTAGATTAAGAAGGTTTCCTTCCACTCCACATTTGCTGTCGTTTTATTATTAGTGAACGTTGAATTTTATTGAACACTATTGAGAAGATAGATTTTTCTTTAATATGTGAATAAGGTAAATTTTTTGATAGATTATCTGATGTTGAACACTCTAACATTCATGTAAGTATTATATTCATACTCTGGCAGAGTCAATTGGCTAGTAGTGTTTTGTTTAATATCTTTGCCATATGCGCAAGTGATATTCATCTCTGATTTTGTTTTCTTGTCCTCTTCTTGTCTGATTTTGCTACCAAAGTTATACTGATTCATCAAATAGGTCAGATGATCATCTCTCTTGTAATCTTCCATGAAAGGGTTTGCACAAAACAGGGTTTGTCTGGCTTCTAGTTATAAATGACAAGACTGTACACAGATTACATTTTGCTCTTTCTCCAGATCGAAGAATGCTCAGAAAAAATAAAAATAAAAAAACACAAGAGGACAGAATTTAGAAGACACTGTCTCAGATGAGAAATGCCGATAGAGTTTCAGCATATGGAAAAATTGTTGAGCAGTCCCTAAGTAGAGAGAAAATAAATAAATGTAATTATCTTTAAAGTAGGAAGTAGACACCAAGGACCTGGTAGAATTTGCTTTCCCAATCCTCAGGAAGGCCTAGGAATTAGACACACCGTTGTTCCAGGTCTAAGGTGTTCCAACGATGGAAACTTTATTCTCAACCCTATTTTTATCCTCCTAGAAAACAACAACAAAAAACCCCACTCTCTTTCTAACACTTTTAATTCACCTTTGGCTTTTTAGTTATTTTCCCTGTACAGGTATAGTTCTCTCGTAAGTTACTTTTTTCAGTCATCCTTGAACCATATCTTTATCCTCTCAAGTTGGTAAACATCGGTCTTTTTCTCTTTCCTTAAGTCAGGAGGCTTACAAGAAGTTGGGGTTTGTTTTAAGAAGACAAACACACCACAAAACTGCAGGTCATTGCTAGGCTTGCGTTTGTTTTCATAATTCCTAGATCTCAAGTGTAACTAAAATTCTTTGTGACATTTTTCAAGAATTTCTCCTTATGGCAATACCTCTTGGCTGTCATTGAGCTTCTGGACTCCAGGGAGAATAGAAATCTTGTGTCTTGTCCACATATTTATCTAAATTACAAATTAATGTAGCATTTTGTGCATTGGGCCAACATCTTTGCCTGGTAGCAGTTTCATAGAGTTGGGTAGCAGCGTGCCCTCTTGCATTCTCTGCAGTTTCGACCACTCCTTACTATATTCCCATCACTGGGGATGAGTGTCAGTTGTAATTTGTCCTGCCTAATACACTAGGTCCAATCTACGAGCCTGCTCTGATTCACTCAGCTTCGCCTGTCTACTGGGCCGTTGGTCACCAGCTCTTGGCGGATCCTTGTTGCTGTGGCCACCACTGAAGCTGAACCTATCTCAGCTTCTGATATCGCTGTGAGTCTTGGCTGTCTCTGGAATGCATTATGGGCTCTGAGATGGCTTCCATTCCTCCATCCTGCCTGGCAGGAGTCACAACAATTCTGGCCATCCTGCTTAACCCAATCAGATATGAAAAGGCTCTGGATCCTCCCACTACTTCTAGACGTATATAAAGTGTCCCCCGATGGGGCATGGGATTTGGTTTCCTCAGAAGCCACCCAAGGAGCCAGGTGATGCAACCTGGAAGCAAAAGAATTAATGCCTGTAATTAATGCAAATAGAAATCAGTGAGGAGTAGGAGATCTCTGGAGTTAGCAAATAAATCCCTCGCCTTTCCTTCCTCTGATGTACAGAGGCATAGAGGTTCTGTAGTGCTGCCCTGGAGGTGTCCTCTTTGGCCAAGCAACCAACTGGGTCTTTTCATGAACTATGGCCAGCTTGGTAAAACACCACCTTGACTTTGTCTGCTTTTCCGTGCCTCTCTTTTCCCTGTGCTGTCTTTGGGATTGCAACTCTCAATAAAGTATTAGTATCTAACCTTTGCCTCAAACCCTGTTTTCTAGGGAGTCTGGGCTTCACATCTATGTCCCTCATTAATTTTATCTGGCTGGCCTGTACAGGCTTTTAAATTTTTACCCTCTGCCCAACATTTTCTTAAATTTTCTTTCATTCTTTCTTGTCATTTTACAATACATTATGTATATCTTTCCAATTTGGAACCCAAAGATAAGCCACATTTTTTTTTAAACAATTACTTAGCATTCTTTTGTGTAAATATTATATGATTTTATTTTAGTAATTTCCTTCTTTGAAGCATTTACAATGTTTCCAGTATCACAAATATTCTTGCTAAAGATGCCCTATGGCTAAGTGTGTGTGTGTGTGTGTGTGCGCGTGTGTGTGTGCATGTGTGTGTGTGTGTGAAGATAGGCCATAGTTATAGATAGATATTTTCACATGTTGATGACAGTACCTTAAAACTTTAGCTTATAGTTCATTACTGAGGCCATAGCTAACATGTGTTCACCCAGCAGGATTTTGCTTTATTCAGAATCTGTTAACACTCCATATATATGTTCATCTCAGTATAAAAATAGATCTTTTGCCTAAGGCAGCACAGGCAATAAAAATTAGAGTAGATATTGATAATGTTCCATTAATTTCACTCTGCCTTAGACATCATAGTGACTTCTTTCAGTTGAAAGTTTTCTGTGGCGAAGTAGGAAAGATTTAAATAAAATGCATTCAAAGACTTGCCCAAGTTTGCTCTCCCATGTGGGAACTCTTGAACCATCTGGTTTCCTTCTTCTGCAGCACCTGGCATATTATTGACTTTGAATAAATGTACTATATAGATAACAGCAACAAGGTTGTGTACACATCTCCCAAAATGATTTGGTCACAACAATACAAATGAATTCATCTGCAGTCATGTTCTTCTTAATAATATTAGTCACATGATCAGTGATCAGAGAGTACTCACAATGTAAGCTAGAGGTAAATATTGCCTTTTTTCTTTTTCTTCTCTTCCTTTTTTTTCCCCTGCTAGTGGTACATGACAGAGGAGCTCAAAGATTGAATTTTAGATAGTTCTGATTGATAGAAACGTCTTAATGAACCTGTTTTCAGCAGCGTTATCGATAGAAGAAATAAAGGGTCATCTGAAAAAAAATGATACTGGGAAGCTCTTGATCTGTTCTCTAATTCTCAGTGTGTCTAGTTGTAGTGAAATCTATAGACTCCATTTATCAGTGGCCAATATGATAAAGCTTTTAGTTTTGTTAGAGATATTCCATCTAAACCAAACATTTGCACGTAAGAGTCTACCTAAATGATTTAATGTCATTTTTAATGTGTGTGCAGACACACCATTAAGAGAGAGGTCTTTGGTTGTACTTCATACAGAAATTAAATTAATTTTGCTTGTAGAACCAAGTGCATTCCTTTGAGTCACTTGAATAACATAAAATATACCCAGGAATTCTCTTGACCTCAGTGATGGGGTAAAGGAAGAACAGAGCCTGATTTTCAACATAAATCTACTTAACCTGGTCCTCCCAGGGCTGGTCTAACATAACCAGGCTTCAACTGGTGAATAATGAGGTGCTCTCAGAGCCACGTCACGTGGACCATTATCAAGGACAGAGAATAGGATGTGTGTACATTGTAAATCTGAGAGAAGAAACATAGTGGGTATTGTCCTTTTTCATGTGACTCTTTCAAATTCTTGGTACGTATAAATTCCATTCAATAGTAATTTGGTCTATATTTTAAATCTATCCATTTTGGCACATCAAATGTTTAGTGAGAAATTTAGTCATAAATATCTTATTGAAATGTTTTACTAACAAAAGTGTTAATTCTGCTATTTAAAAAAGTATCTCCCAGGTCATTCCTGTAGTCCCATACTATGGCTCCTTAAAATATTGCTGCTGCATTAAAGCAGTTGTCTCCCTTTAGATTATCAAGTTTTGGAAAATCCCTCTGGCTGTTCCATAAGTACACTGTTTCCAGAATATGTCATATTTAAATTTACATCATTTTTTTCTTCCCCCCCGAAAGAAAAGACATAATGGGTTTTGTTATAATTATATTCACAGACTATCCAAGTGCTATTTGGCTGTATATGGACAATATATTCTTGAGTATTAAAAACTCAGCCTTGCAGCACTTCTGTGCCCATAATTCTTATTGATTTTAATGAATATTATGCACCCACAAGAGCTCTGAGATGGATTATTAGCAAATAGAAGAGAGCCCAGTGTATATTGCCATGCTTTTTGGAAGGAATTCTGCTGTGAACTGTGCTTTCAAACTGAGATAAATGAAGCAGAACATTAAGGAATAAGGATAATGAATTAATTACCAACAGGTAATCACACTGAAAAGCCTCTATCAGATTCACGTTTGATTTTAGACAATATGGCGTTACCTTTAGGGTCAATTTCTGAGATGATAATTCCTTCAGATGATGTGGTTCAGTATTGGCCCTGAGGTTTGTTGATGTGCTGTGACTTCCATTCTCATCAAACCATCATACCAAATTTTGCTATGGCCACTAGTGACCTCCTTGCTAAATCTAACGGATATTTTATAGTATTTGCCCTCCTTGATCTTTCCATGGCCACTCCATTCCTCTTGAAATAGACTCTTCCCTTGTTTCCATGACGCCGCTTTTCCCAACCACTCTGTCTACTTCTTTTCAGGCTCCTTTGCAACAACATCCTTCTCTGCCCAGCCATTATCTATCGAGTTCCTCAAGGTTTATTCCTAGACCCTCTTTTCACTCTATTTTCTCCCAATAGACTTGATAAATGGTCACGGCTTTTGTTACTGCCAATAAATAGACAAACACTTTTATTTTTCCTAAGGAAATCCTTCTCTGATTTGTTTGCCAACTTTATTCACAAAAGTTTATTGAAGATTTACTCTTTATAAGGCATTGTACTCTACCCTGGAGATGCAATAGGGGATAAAAACCAGACGGTCCATGTTCTCAGGAAACTAATGTCTTCAGGAGGAGATGCAATCAATCAAATAATCACATAAACAGTATAATAATTTCAATCAGAGTTAGCCATTTGAAGTTAATAAAACACAATTCCAAGACAACTTAGATGCAAGGAAACGTACTTACGCAAGCTGGGACATGAAAAATATATTTCAGGAAAGGGGTGGAGAAAGTGCGAAATCCTAAGCCAGGAGAAAATGTTATCCTTGAGGAAATAAAGGCAGGCTAGTTTGGCTGGTGTTTAAAGAAGAAAGGTAAGTGGAGCTAGAAGTGAAGGCAAGAGTCAGGTTATCCAGGGTTTTTGTTGCTCACGTTAAGAAGTTACATTTTTATTTTTAAAGTACTGGGGGAAAAGGAGTTTTTAACTTATATGTCTATGGTCATTATACTTATGTTCGCTTGTTCTCTAAAACTACTGAGAATACTATGAATTTGTGGAGTTCACTTATCGGCTTACTTCAATTTTCTTAACAACTTAAAATTATGAGGATATCAAAACCACAGGGTAAATCTTTGGGATGATCTTTCTCAAAGTTCTTTCTATTCTGTAGCACCAAAATATTTGCTAGATGTGTAAATATGGCATGAAACTGCTTTCTTCATTGTAAACTGTTGTCTATATTCAGTCAATCCATGGGTGATATTTAATTACTGATAGTATATGTGTATGCACATATGTATAGGGTATAGTTCTGTTGGGAGGGGTAGAGATATTACTAAAATATGGAACATTCTTTCTCAAAAACCCTGATGTACTTGGAGGTATCTAGCTGGCAGAGTTTAGAAGAACGCAATATTAATTAAACAGAAAGCTAAGGGAAGATGTCTTTAATTTATGAAGCGACTTAAATGTATGCTTCTTGGGAGGATTTCAAAATGAAGAGATTGAGTTTCTTGATGGTCAAGTGGAGGTAAATGGGATTCCTGGTGGAATTGTGAAGTGCTTGAGCCCTCAAAAATAATCGGACATTTTGATATTTGAAATGAGCCTGGAGAAGGGCAAGGTGCCTCTAACTGCCTCAAAATGAAGGCCCACCCATCTATGAGAACTGGCTGCCAGGAAGAGCCATCTCAGAACTTGACAGCTCTGGGGACTTTATGTACGTATAGACATTACATATAGTCTATCCCCCCAGAAGAGGCATTTGCAGTAGGCAGAAAATGGGGCATAGATCCAAGATTAGGAAAACATGTACTAATATCTCAGAATTTGAGCATCTAGTCAAAAGCAGGAATAGAGACACTCATGGGCGTCATAAGGGTAAAAAAAAAGTCATCCAGCTTACGGTGAGATACAAATATGAGGCAAGGCTGGTGCTGGGGCAACATGGCGCAGAAGAGACCACTGGTGATGGAGGAAATATAACTGTTGAGAATGTATGTTTAAGTTTCTGCGTAGTTGGGGTTTTCTGAACAAAGAAACTTGCTAATTGGGTTAAAGGATAACCTTTGGAAGTTAGAGGGTGATAAGATGGTGAGAGACTATCTGGAGAGACTTACCTTCCCCGAGTTATGTGTTTAGTTTCAAAGAGGGACGAAATCCAGACTTGAAGACTTTTCAAAGGTTGTAAACGCAGTTCTTGTCTGATGGTTCCTCTTGGAGACATTTATTTCCATTCCAAAGTACAAGAACATGAGGACCTGGAACTTCTCTCAGAGAATTTGTTTATACTAGGAGGCAAAGATTTTTCTCCCTCTTTCAGGAAGGGAGTGGAACCAGACATATATAAAGCACTCTGATTTATGACCTCTGAGTTATTCTCCTGGAGTGAGAGAATCCCCTTTTGTATATGCACGCCTGTCCATCTGGTTGTCGTCACATTATCCGAAGAAGTATAATACTCTGATTTGATCTAGAAATCTTCCCCCTGACATTCAACACAATAGGAATAAATGCAAATGTTGGAAACTTATCAATGACCAAATGTTATTTCTGAGGGAATTATATTCCTCAGGAATACAGTTGCCAGAAGTGTTTTTGGTAGACTCTTTTTTTCCTTTTTTTGAGGAAGATTAGCCCTGAGCTAAGTGCTGCCAATCCTCCTCCTTTTTCCGAGGAAGACTGGCCCTGAGCCAACATCCATGCCCATCCTCCTCCACGCCACATGTGGGACACCTGCCTCAGCATGGCCTGCCAAGCGGCACCATGTCCACACCCGGGATCCGAACCAGCAAACCCCGGGCCACCAAAGCAGAACGTGCACACCTAATGGCTGCACCACCAGGCCGGCCACTAGACTTTTTGAAGATTCTATGATATGGTGTCATTGCTGTTTACTCGAAGTCTTTGAAAGTGAAGGGCCCTTGTCCTTCAGGAACAACCTGGCAGGCAAGGTCTCTGGGAAGGTAGTTAACTTGCTTCACTTAGTCCATTCATCTTGTCCTAGGACCACAGAGAGTTGCTGATGGGCCAGTTACCTGATGCCATCCTGCTCAGAGCCCTCCCAAATCTTACGAGAGAGATTACAGGATTAGAAGATGTAGGAAGGAGATCATGAGCGAGAGAACACTAGAAACAAAACAAGCATACGAGATGAAGAAAGAAAGGGCAGATTAGAACTCAAATTTGCTGATGGAGAAAGGAAACAGCTCAGCTACTAGGGGTGCAAATCAGGAAAATGACTCATCAATGATTTCTTATGAGTCATGTCCAGGGGACTTTGACTAAGTTAGATGTTTGTGAGGAGAGTGACTAAAGGAAAAACCAGGGCTTGTCCAAGTAAAATTTTTTGAAAAAACTATTCTTTCCTCATTGAATTGTCTTGGCACATTTGTTCAAAATCAACTGACTGTAAATGTAAAGGCCTATTTCTGAACTCTCAATTCTATTCCCCGAAGAGAAACACACACACACACACACACACACACAGAGTCTGTCTTTATGACTGTACCACAATGTACTGATTACCATAGTTCTGTAGCAGTTTTGAAATCATGATTTCTAAGTCCTCCAACTTGGTGCTTTTTCAAGATTATTTTGGCAATTCTGAGTCTGCTGTGTTTCTCCATGAATTTTAAGATAAATTTGTCAAGCTCTGTAAAAAAGGCAACTGAAATATTGATAAGAATTGTGTTGAATCTGTATAACAATTTGGAAAGTATTGCCATCTGAGCAATGTTGAGTCTTCTAATCCATGACTATGGGATGTTTTTCCATTTATTTAGATCTTCTTAAATTTCTTCCAATGTTTTGTAGTTTTTGGTGTATAAGCCTTATAGTTATTTTGTTAAATTTATTCATAAGCATTTTATTCTTTTTGCTATTATTGGAAATGGAATTGCTTCCTAATTTCACTTCAGATTTGTCACTGTTACTGTATAGAAATAAAATTGGTAATGTATATTGATCTTGCGTCCTGCAACCTTGCTGTACTTATTTATTAGCTCTAATTGTGTGTGTATATGCATATTCCTTAGGATCTTCAATATAAAAGATTATAACATTTGCAAATAGAGATAATTTTACTTCTTTTCCAATCTAGATGCCTTTTCTTTTCTTTTTTCTTTCTTTCTTTCTTTTTTTTTTTTGGCTGAACCGCTCTGACTAGACTCTCCAGGACAATGTTGAATAGGATTGGTGAGAGTGGATATTCTTGTCTTGTTTTATGATCTTAGGGGAAATAGTTAGACTTTCAACATTAAATATGATGCTGGCTGTGGGTTTTTCATAAAGGTCCTTTATCAGGTTGAGGAAGTTTAATTCTATTCCTATTTTTTTGAGTGTTTTAATCATAAAAAGGTCCTCAATCTTATCAAATGTTTTTTCTGCATCTACTGAGGTAATCATGTGTGTGTGCTTACTTTATTCATTAATGTGATGTATTATATAGATTGATGTTGAACCAGTCTTGCATTCCTGGAATAAATCCCACTTGGCCATGGTGTATAATTTTTTTAAATGTTACTAAATTTAGTTTGCTAGTATTTTGTTGAGGATTTTGTTGTGTATATTCATAAGAGAGATCATTATTTTCACGGTGAGGATGATGTCACTTTCTGCTTTAGGGTACTACTGGTCTTATAGATCAAGATGGAAAGTATTTCTCCCTCTTTTAATTTTTGAAATAGCTGTGAAGAATTGATATTAATTATTCTTCATATGTTTGGTAGAATTCACTCAATGAATTCCTCTAGTCCTACACTTTTCTTTATGAGAAGATTTTTGATGACTAACTCAATCTCTACTTGTTAAAGGTCTACTTAGATTTTTTATTTCTTCTTGAGTCAGTTTGGTATTTTTTGTCTTTCTAGCAATTTGTCTATTTCATCTAAGTTTCTAATTTTCTGGCATAAAATTGTTCATAGTATTCTCTAATAATCTTTTTTATTACTGTAAGATCAATAGTGGTGTCCCCTTTTTCCTTCCTTATTTAGTAATTTGAGTTTTGTCTCTCATTCTGTTTATCAGTGTAGTTAACAATTTGTTCATTTTGTTGATCTTTTCAAAGAACCAACTTTTAGTTTTGTTGATTTTCTCTATTGTTTTTCTACTGTCTCATTCATTTATGTCAACTCCACTCGTTATTATCTCCTCTTTTACCTTCTTTGGGTTTAGTTTTACCTCTTTTCTAGTTTCTTAAGCCAAAATATTAGGTTACTTATTTGGGATTTTTCTTCCATATATATATCTATATATCTGTAAAGATATATATATTTTTTGGTGAGGAAGATTGTCCCTGAGCTAACATCTGTGCCAATCTTGCTCTATTTTTCATATATGGGATGCTGCCTCATCATGGCCTGATGAGTGGTGCTTAGGTCTGCACCCAGGATCCAAACCCACAAACCCTGGGCCACCAAAGCAGAGCGCATGAACTTAACCACTACACCACTGGGACAGCCCATATTCTTCTATTTTTTAATACAGGCTTCTGCAGCTATACACTTCCCCGTGGGTCCTGATTTAACTTCATCCCACAAGTTTTTACATGTTGTGTCTTTGTTTTCACCAACCTAAAATTATTTTCTAATTTCCTTTGTAATTTCTTCTTTGACTCATTGACTATTTAGGAGTATGTTGTTTAATTTCCAGTATTAATGAATTTTCCAAGTTTCCCTGTTGCATTTATTTCTGATTTCATTACACTGTGGTCAGGAAGCTTTATATGATTTCTACCCTCTGAATATATTGAGATTGTTTTATTGCCTAACATATGATCTATCCTGGAGAATGATCTATATGTACTCGAGAAGAATATTTTCTGCCTTCGTTAACTGGAGTGGTCTACAGCTATCTATTAGTTCTAAGTTGTTTACAGTTGTGTTCACATCTTCTATTTCCATGTTGATCCTTCTGTCTAGTTGTTGTATCCATATCAAAGGTGAGGTTTTGAAGCCTTCAACTGTTATTGTTCTTTCTTCTTTTTTGATTTTTCAGTTTTATTTAATGGTTTTTGGAACTCTGTTCATAAGAGTATTGTATTTGTTTCCTATAGTTACTGTAACAAATTACCGGGAACCTAGTGGCTTAATAAAACATAAGTAATCTTTCAGTTATGCAGGGCAGAAGTTTGAAATAGTTTAACTGGACCAAAATTAAGGTTTTTATGGGGCTATGCTCCCTCCAGATGTTCTAGAGAGGATTAATTCCTTGCCTTTTTCAGTTTTTGGTGACTTCTGTCATTCCTTGGTATGTTGTCACATCACTCCAATCTTCAAGGCCAGTATCTTAAAATCTCTCTTTTGTCTATTTTCACATTTCCTTCTCAACTATGTGCGTCAAATCTCTCTTTGCCTCGCTCTTGTAAGGATACATGTGATTGCATTCGGCTGCCACTCGTGTCATCCAGGATAATCTTCCTATCTCAAGATCTATAAATTAGTCACCTCTGCCAAGATACTTCTTTTGCCATATAAGGCCAAATTCACAGGTTACATAGATTAGGATGTAGATATCTCTGGGTGGGGCATTTCTCAGTGGACCACAAGCATATATTGATGTTGTATCTTCTTGATTGAATGATCTTTTGATCATTATAAAGTGTTATTGTTTGTCTCTAGTAACACTTTTTTACTTAAAGTTTATGTCTATTTTGTGTGATATCAATATAGCCACTTAAGCTTTCTTTTGTTTACTATTTGCATAGTGTATTATTTTTATCCTTTTTGTTTACATCTTTTAGATACAAAGACACAAATAGTTCAATAATATCTTAACATTTCCTCTGTTTTATAGGGTATTTTTGCTAGACATAGAAATTTTGTTTGACAGTTCGCTCCCCACCCGCATACACATTTTAACTGTGTCATCCCATTGTCTTCTGGCCTCCATGGTTTCCGATGACAAATCTACTGATAATTTTTTTGAGGATCCTTATATGTGATGAGTCACTTCTCTTTTGCTGATTTTCTTTGTCTTGGCTGTAGATAGTTTGATTTATCTTGGTATGTGTTTCTTTGAATTTATCTTACTTAGAGAATTTTGAGCTTTTGGCATTTGTAGATTCAAATATTTCATTAAATTTGAGAAGATTTTGGCCATTGTTTCTTCAAATATTCGTTCTACCCCTATCTTTCCCCTGTCTTTGTGGAACTCTCATTATAAGTATTTTGGCACAGCTAATTGTGTTTCCTAGGGTCCTTAGGCTCTGTTCACTTTTCTTCTTTTATTTTTGGTTTCTGTTTCTCAGACTAGATTATCTCAATGGATTTATCTTCAAGTTTGCTGATTTTTTATTCTGCCTATTTGAATCTTCTATTGGGTTCCTGTAGTGAATCTTTTACTTTGGTGACAGTACTTTTTAACTCCAAAATTTCTATTTCATTATTTTTTATAATTTCTGTCTCTTTATTTATAATCTTTGTTTGGTTAGACATCACTCTCATACTTTCCCTATTTCTTTAAACATGTTTAAAATTTCTTTTGTAAAGTCTTTGTCTGTTAGGTCCAATGTTTGCTCTTCCTTAAAGACAGACTCTATTGACTGTATTTTTTTTTTCTTTATGTGCATCGTCCTTTCTTTGTTTCTTTGTGTGTCTTATAATGTTTTATTGAAAACTGGATATTTTAAATAATATGCTGTGGCAACTCTGGAAATCAGACTTTCCCCTCCTTTCCCCATGGCTTGTTGTTGTTGCTGTTTTTTGTTGATGGTGCTGCTTTTTATTTGTTTAATGACTTTTCTGAAGTAATTCTGCAAAATCAATATTCTTTTCATGTGTGGCCATTGAAATCTCTGATTGGTTAATTTATTAGTCAGCTAATTATTGACAGAGATTAAATGACTGGAACCAATAAATCTCTAAGCTTTTATGGGTGCTCAGTGTCCATGTTGTGGCACATGTTCATTCAATGATCATACAGTCAGTTTACAACTCCACCTTAGCCCTTAATTCCTGCTTGCACACAACCTCAGTATCATACAGTCTGGACAGTTTAGGGCCTCCTCTGGTTTTTACTGGGTGTGCACATAGCTGTGAACATGAGCATGACATTCTAGATTCCCAGGATTATGTCAGAGCTTTCCAGATCCACCTGTGGACATCTCATTCCTAGCTTTTCCTTTTACCTTTCTGGCCAGCTTTTTTTCCCCAACTGTTATCACCACTGCAACTATCTAAAATGTTTAACAATTGCTGCAGATTCTTTTTGAAAAATGCCCAAGGGAAAAATGCTGTTTGCCCTAGAAAAGCACTGAGTCAGGTCAAATAAAGAGATGTTTTGCACATGGGATTTTCCAAGGAACTTCCAGACAGATCAAATAAGGACAGTTATCTGGGAAATGGGCTTTGGAGTTGCTTCAACCCATTCTGCCCTTCCAGACATTGCTACATTTCGAGTTTTTACTGAGATCATGGACTTAGTGGTTTTCAAAGGAAACCATGGGATGACAGAGGAGGACGGTATTAAGGCAAGCTAAAATAAAACAACACTTCCTGTTCTTACCAAGATTCCACCATTTTTCTCAAGTAAATATTATCTGCATTATTGAAAGCTTTTGCTTAATTTGAAGAGTTCTAAAAAGACTTAATTTTGACAATTTTGCCAGTGTTCTTCCTGCTTTTATGAAGGAGAGAATTTTGAGAGGTCCTTACACCACTGTTCTTGATGATATCAACCACACCAAATTCTTCATAGTCTCCATTGATGGCGAAGTTTGTTCGTACAAGTAATTAATAGCAAATGCCTCAAATGTTTCTCCTTGACTGAAGGAAATCACATTTTTAACAAAAAAAAATGAATTCAGATAATTTTATTTCTTAAAATGATATTTCAAAGTGTGAGAATTCTTTAAATCTTTAACATATAAAATGTTGTCATTTCTTATGATAATGCAGCTGGATTTTTAATTTAATTTTATTGAGCTTTTTCACATTAAATATTGAAGGTAATGATGATTTTCCTTGAGCATACACAGATGTTGCTGCATGCACCTTCATAATCTTTCTTTAAGATTCAAATTATGATGCTGACTAGACATCACTAGTAAATTTTTCCAAAGTTGAATTTTTGCTCTAAATCCATAAGCTTTGCAACACACACATGCATTTTTGTATAGGTATATAAGTGTGTGTACACACACAAACACGCACAAACACACATGTTCGTATTGTCCTTACAGTTTATTCAGTTTCTAATAAACGACACTTAAATAAGACATTATTTTAAATCCAAAACTACCCCTCAAACAATCTGTAAAGTATGACTTTTTCCACAGTTATTTTTCATTGTTTAGCTCATAAATTTCAGACAAACTTTTTTCTCTATTAAACAATAGAGTGAGGCATTTGATTTCAATTATTTCCCTAAAGATGAAAACATAGAGGTCTCTAGGACTTTAGATTTTATTAGATTCACTAATGTCATATCATTTTAATTAAATTTCAGATCTGTAAGCAAATTTTGCATAGAAGAACCAGCTTCTCTGTGAATAAAAATATATTATTGAAATATTAGAATTTTCAACAAATTCCTTGTGTAAAACTTTATACTTTCCTGTCATTTAAGATACAATTTAAATTTTGTAATTATATGTGCTATGCATTTTGCAAATGTGTTGTTTGTTTTCATGAATTCATTTACCACTTTGAATAGCTCATTCTCAATATTTTGTTTTGTCACTTATGTGCAGAACAAATAATATTCATGCAAGCATTTGCTTTCAAATATTCTAACTATTAATATTAAGTGGGCACAGTTATATCTGTATAGTAACCCATCTGCTATCAACTTTTATTTAAAATTGCTCTATATTAATGTTGTCTCTATGGCATCTGACATCTTACCAGTGTGTCTACTAAATATACTATTCAAAGTGGTGTTTTTTCTGTTTCCTTACCTGAACTTTTACTGATAAAGTAAAAAAACTCATTCATCAGTAAATTGATTCTGAATTAACAATTAGACTGCTTTAGGTGACTTGATGGGAAGGCCAAGAGAGTTCCTATGTGTTGTACCCAATAAAGAGCTTTCTCCAGTGGTGGGTACTATGCAGAGTTGTGTGGGGCATGATGACAATTATTGCATTTGGAAAATTCATAGAAAGGTCATGCAAAAAGTTTTCAAAAATATATTTAACAGTCCAATTCATGACAAAACAGTGTTGTTCTGCACATAAGATTTGTTTGCATACAAAGATTGAAAGTTAGTAGATAAAGATATATCTGGTGAACACTGTTCATAATAATACTCATGTAGTTATATTAAAGAGAAAAAGCTTTACAGCAAAATGCATCAGTAGAAATAAAGAGTATGAATAAAGAGAGTCAACACATAATGATAAGAGGTTTGATTTAACAGGAAGATATAACAATTTTATATTTTAATGGTGACATAATGTTGACTCAAAATATGCAAAAGAAATATTGATAGAATCAAAAGATTATGTTGTTTGAATTAGAACAATCTAAAATAATAAAGTTCACACATATGGAAACAATTTTTAATCTAGAGTTAGCATGACAAAACAATGTAAAAAGATTTTTCAAAAAATGATGGAGAAAAAACTGGCTATTTCTAGAAAAAGGGAATTATCATTCTCTTATAAGGTACAAAAAACTAAATTCCAGATTATTTAACATTTTTGGGATATAATACAGAACATTGCCTATGTGAACTTAGGTTAGGGAAGGTTTCAATAAACAAGATATGAAATTGCATACCATGTGCAAAATACCTAAGTTGAACTACATTCAAATCAAGACTTTCTTTTATAAAAGACCTCATACCTAGAGTGAAAGGACATGCCATAAAATGAATAAGATGTTTTACAGTATATAATTGGAAAAGAATTAGTATCCAGAATATATTTTTAAAAACTTTCAATTCGATAAAGACAAACAAACTGAGAGGAAAAAAATGCCAAAAACTTAAATAGACTTTTCATAGGAGATGAAACATTAAAGGTCATTAAAGATAGGAAAAGATACTTCGTGTCATTTGTAATCACAAAAACGCAAACTAAATCCACAAAAGATTCGTTTACTACCTATCCAAAGGGAAAAAAAAACCAGTCATCATATCAAGTGTTTTCCAGTCATGCTGGAAAATAAATCAACACCTAGAATTAGACTCTAGAGAAACTGCTGCCATTGTAAATCAGGAGACATGTACAAGGGCATCATAGAAACACTGCTGAGCAAAAACCAAAGTGTTAGACCCAACCCAAATGTCCATTGGCAGTAGAACGGATTAATTGCAATTTATTCATGCAACAGAGTACTCTATAACAGTTAAAATGTTAAAACTAATAAACTAAACTTGTATTCAGCAACATCAATAAATCCCAGAAGCCTAATGTTAAATGTAAAAACGAGGCTTCAGATGTATATGCCATTTGATTCCTTTTATATAAATTTTTACCTTGTAGGATGGGTTGGATTTTGCTGCACAGGGTGGGAGAAATCAGCATTTCACATGGAGAGAACAGTGAGCAAAAAGAGACAGAAAAGTATAGGGAATGTTGAGGGAATGGTAAGTGCAATCGTTATCTGGACAGAGGTTGACCAAGTTTTTCTGTAAAAAGCTGGATAGTAAATCTTCTAGGCCTTGTGGGCTAGAGGGACTCTTTGGCAACTACCCAACTCTACCATCGCAGTGCAAAGCAAGTTATACATGATATGTAAAAAAATGGGCATTGTAAGTAAAACTGTGTTTACAAAAACAGGTGGACACCTGGATTTGGCCCTGGGATTGTAATGTCCAAATCCTGTTTTGGGGTATGGACTGTCTAAAGATTGGTGGGTTTTTTTCCCCACCTCTAAGTGTTTTGTTCTCTGTGAGATATGGTATTCATCTTATCTTTTGGAAAGTAAATCCCCTTTCTTGATATATTTTCCCATGAGGAAATTGTTGCAAAAGCCAGCAGTGGCCTCTTCTGGAGAGGCTTCTGGAGCCAGACTTCCTCTTGAGGGCTCATTCCACCACACTGTACTTTTCAAAAAATCCACATTTACTGTTACATTCTCCTTCATGAACTTGGCCCAGGATAAGGCTCTGACGCATAGTACAGAATTAAGTATAGGACTTTTAATTACTAGAGACCACGGTTTTAATCTTGTGATTGACTTTGGTATACTATGAGTATGGACCTTTTCTTTCATTTAGAAGTCTGAAATTATCATTCTGTAAAACTATCTTTTCTTTGTTTTTGGCATAAGATTCTGGGAGTTTGGCCATGTTGTTAGAAAGGACACATTGATTGAGTGGAAAAGGGAAAGTCCACACATTGGGATGCTGTATTCTAAAACAGAATGAGTCTTGGCAGATTCAGTCTCAGGAATCACACGAAATAGCCCTACTTAGAAATGAGTGTATCTACTAACACTATATGAACATTCATGCCTTAAATTGGAGCTAATTCGTTACACTGAAGCTCCCATATTTGACTGCAAAAGGTTATATTTATGAATTAAAAATAAATGTGGATTGCCCAAAATCAAGGATTAAGCAGTTTGGGGATACTGTTTCATTATTTTGCTTGTGTTTTGCAGCTACTTGTTAGGATATCAACAACATGGAACATGGGTTTGTGGATTATCATAGAACATTTTTACATAATATTAGCAATTGCAAAATTACCTGTATTTCCATCTTGAACAATATGATGCCAACTTGTTATCTCAAGCAATAATAAGCCTAAGAGGAAATTAACTGGATGCAACAATAATGAAAAACATGGCTAATGGTTATTGGATTTTTTATATTATTTATTTGAATGCTTTACCATAATTGATTAGAATGTCAAAGAACTATAATTTGCAAGGGCATACCAACCAAGAAAACAAACAAATTAAGATAGCAATTGTCACATTGAAATATGAATACTGTACATTTGTCTGATGAACTTAGTTTGTAAATACTTCTCAGGGGGAATTCAGGACATTTCTTAGGCGCCATGCAAATGCCATTTTCAGTCATTGAGTAAGCCATTTAAAAATATCAGGGCTTTTAGAAATACAAAGCCATGAGATTAATGCCTGGAAGAAAACTGAGGTGGGAGGGTGTAGCCCTGGACAAACAGCTCTTAAAACTGTACCAGGAGAATGAACGTGGAGGGCGTAGTATCATCTGCCACTTCCATTAACAAATAAATCAAAACAATACTAATTTTTAAAAAGTCCAAAGAGTCTTTGTATCATTTGAAGATGAAGAATATCATATTTTAGAGTTCAAATTCTGAAATTCTGTTTATGTTTTATTTAATAACTGTCAATTCTTCAGTAAACTGGCAGATGGCACAAATTTAAGTACTGAGGAAAATTTTATCTCATTGTAAGAAGTAGAAAAGATAAACATGTGATTAAAATAAAAGATAATTAGGTGAAAATAATTAAATTAACACAACAGTACTTTCTTTTCAACTCAGTGTAAGTTTTGCATTTAAATTTTTTGTTTTGAAGTCAATATAATATAAAAGAATTGGTTTTAATTTGCTTTTGTACTTACAGTGTTTTAAGTCAGCATACTTATCTTTAATCAAAGCCTTGAATAAAAATTTCCCTACCACTGTCAAAATCTTTTTGTCCGTTTACACTTGGACCAAAAATGGTTCATTTGCATTACCTAAAATTTTCATATGATCGTTAATTTACGATGACAGCTTGTATTTATTTGCATGGCCACTAGATGGCAGACCTAACACTAAACAGGATTTAGGAATAAAGTAAATTCTCCAAGTGACTTGAATCACACAGCAAAACAAATGTTTTATTTCAAGCCTACCTTAGCTTCTCAGCCTAAACACTCTCTCTAG
Organism: Equus przewalskii; assembly: GCF_037783145.1. NCBI lineage: Eukaryota > Metazoa > Chordata > Mammalia > Perissodactyla > Equidae > Equus > Equus przewalskii. The sequence goes on along the minus strand of NC_091831.1, from coordinate 55,057,133 downwards.
TTTTATGGGGGCATGATAATGGAGGCGACCTAACATTTTTACATTCATATAAAATTTTAATAGTTTACAAACATATTCTTTCTCACAGTAATCTTTTGAGACTGATAAGGGCTGCCATATTGTAGATGAAAACATGGGTTTCCCAAGGCATGTGGCAAAGGTTATTATTTTAGAGGATTACAAGGAGAAAGCTTTGAAGAATTTTGCTTGAGGGCTGCAGAATTTAATTAACTATTGTCTGAGGTGATTCAGAGATAACTATTGGTTCTGTATCTGATACATGTTTTCCCACATACGCCCTACACCTTTACTTTTCCCAAAGGAGTTCAGTCCTCTAGGAGACAGCAGAATCAGTTAGAGTTACAGAGCTGTTCCCTCCTCAGTCATGCTGACCTCTAACTTCTTGATTTTCTCTTGCCCTTTGGATTCTGGAACAAATTTATCTTTACCCAGCTTCCTTCTATTTCATCTTGTGTGTTCCTTGAAAACTTCCATCTCTATCACTTAAAGAGCCTCTTGATTTCTGATTTGAGCACTGGCCTCCAGTTCATTTTCAGCTTTTGAAAATAGGCCAGTGGTTTCCTAAAGAGCTAATAGGGATCCTTTGCAGAAATTAGAAGCTTGTGTGTGTGTGTGTGCACACATACTCTTCCAGTCAAGCAAAGGTGATATCACGGCCAATGCTGCTAACTGGAAGCATACAGCTGTGCCATGCAGATGTTAGGTCAGAATCTCTGATTCAGAACTAAGTTGTGAAAGAAAATTTAATTTTTGATAAATGGTAATGATCTAAGAGCACGTAGGATAGAAAAAATTGTAAGGCCCGCACTTCTACTGTTCAACTCATCCTCCTATTCAAATCAGAAGTTGATACTGTCATCATAAAACATCCTGAGGACAGGTTACGTTTTTTAATAATAGACAGAGGGTTAATTTAAATGTTGCCTTTCATACTTAGAACCTTACATTGATGTGAATGGAGAGATGTGATTACATGTAAAAGTTTAGGTTACAAGAAGTTTGTATTTCCTCTTCCTTATTACCAAAACAATATAAATTCACTGCAGAAAAACAAAAATACAAATGAAAAAAAACCCCCAAACCTAGAGATCCCCTTTGTGAGCACCTTTGCAAATATCCTTTCAGAGCTTGAAATTTTATTATTTAATTTTAAATTGGACAATTGATATTTGAAATAACTATAGATTCACATGTTTGTAAAAAAAAATATAATGAGATCCCATGTGCCCTTCACCAGTTTCATCCAATGGTAACATCTTACGAAACTATAGTACAATATCATAACCAGGGTGTTGACGTTGATATAGTCAAGATGCAGAACATTTCCATCATCACAAATATCTCTCCTGTTGCCCTTTTACTGCCATGCATACTTCTTTCCCACTCCCATCCCCACCTTAACTAGTGACTAACACTAATTTGTTCTCTAGTTCTAAAATTTTGCCATTTGAAGAATGTTATATAAACGGAATCATACAGTATGTAACCTTTTAGGATTAGCTTTTTTCACTTGGCATAATTCTCTGTAGATTCATCCAGATTCTTGCATCCATCAGCAGTTCAATCCTTTTTATTGCTAAGTGGGATTCCATGGTATGGATGTGACATAGTTTGTTTAACGTTTCACCCGGTAAACTACATCTGGGTGTTTCCAGGTTGGGGCTGTTATGAATTAAGCTGCTATAAACATTGATATATAGGTTTTTATGTGAACATAGCTTTTCATTTCTCTGGGATAAATTCCAAGGAGTGAAATTGCTGGTCGTGTTGTAGTTACATGTTTTGTTTTCTAAAGAAAGTTCTCAAATGTTTTCCAGAGTGGCCGTACCATTTACATTCCTATTAGCAGTGTATGAGTGATCCAGTTTCTCTGTGTCATCAACAGCATTTGCTGCTGTCTCTATTATTTATTTTAGCCGTTCTCAGAGGTGTGTAATTATATTCACTGTGGCTTTATTTTTCAATTTTCTGCTGGCTGAAGATGGTGAACATATCTTTATGTGCTTATTTGTCATCTCTACATTCTCTATTGAAATGTCAGCTCATGTCTTTTCCCCATTTTCTAGTTGGATTTTTTTTTGGTGTTGGATTTTGAGAATTTTTTATATACTCTAGATACTAGTCCTTTATTAGGTATGTGGTTTGCAAATCTTGCAAACAGTTTTCTTTTTCTCTCTAACTTTCAGAATATGTAATATGTGTATGTCTTCTTTCCAAGGTTTTCAGTTGTATATTGTACTCAGCAGGAGAAACAGAAAAAAGTGTGTCTACTCCATTTTCCCAGAAGTTGAAATCTTGAAAATTAACTTTTATTTACAACAGAGATGTGGATTTATATTTCATTTTTCTAGAATTGTGTTTACATACATAACTAGAAAGGATAACTGAAAAAAAGGGGTCAAAGTTAAGTAGAAACGCAGAGGGTGACAAAAAACTGGGATCTCTGCATCAATATTTCTAGTATTATATATTTGAACATATATGTCTTAGCTAGGCATAAACATTTCCTTATTGCAATATTCCTGCCTTAAATTAAAATGTTATCTGCAATCAAATTTCATAAATTTTTGCAAAGAAATTAATAATGGAAAATATGTCCATATTTACTGTACAACTAGTTGAGATGTTTAGATTATGTATAGATTTTGAATTATCTATCTGTGTTTTAAAGAACCTTTTTATCAAAATGACTTACTTCTGCCTAGATCTTTGGTAAATCATAAAATATTTAAAATATGTATACAGTCAGTAGACATAATTCATATTCATATAAAATGTTTACTTGTTTTTTGTATGTTAAGGTTTTTAGCATAAAGTAATTGCTACAGTTTGTAATTAGAATGGTAACACTCTGCAGTTCAGCGCTAGCAATATATTGCAAAGCTCATTTTAAAAATCATTAAAGGAATCATTCCTTTTATAATTTGGTGAGAATTCAAAAAGAGATACTGTAATGGTTTGCTTTTCCTCCCAAAATTTGATATTTCCTTCCCTGGAAAATAAATCCCTCCAAAAATGTAGTGTTATTCTTAAAATAAGAAACCAAATTTTTAAAAATATTCTTGTTTTCTTTTGGGTTTTAGATACATACTTCTACTTATTTGTTGAACCTAATGAATCAAATTGATTCTTTCTTAATTTTTAAAAAAATCACATTTTCTCTTTTTTTGCTCCTAATATTAAAATAATCCAGGAGATTTTTAAAATTCTATATTGTTTACTTTTTTCCAGTTTATGTAAACAGAATGTTTTTAATATATTTGTATTTCAATGACTATAAAGGGTTAGAAAAGTTAAAAACCTTTAGAGCTTTCTGGTACACTGCCCAAAGACATTCTGACTTTAAGCAGTAACAGGTGAGATTTAGGTTGTGCGTGGGTGTATATTTATTCTGCATTGTGAGTTTTATATGGATTGAAGACTTTTAGAGAATTATAAGTAACTGTATGATCTCTCTCTTGCTCAGTTCTCTAAGTTCAAGAGTTCCTTTTATGCAAGAACACCTTTTTTTCATAAGAAACTATTTGCAGTTTTTGAAGACTTCAGTGATTTAAAAATATTTCATGTACATAAGGTCAGAACAGGGTTTATGTAAGGCTCCGTTTTTATATCTAAGTGATTGTTTTCAGAAACATTCTCCTTGTCTTTACTTTCAGACCGTTATCTGTCACATTTCGTTAAGAATCTCTTTTCTTCTTCATGCAACTGTATGTACACTCCTTTGTAAACACACACACACACACACAGGCAGCTGCACACACACAGAGCTACTGAACTTGTATTAAAACTAATGCCACATGGGGGCTGGTTCCGTGGCCGAGTGGCTAAGTTCGCACGCTCCGCTGCAGCGGCCCAGGGTTCGGATCCTGGGCGCGGACATGCCACTGCTCGTCAGGCCACATTGAGGAGGCGTCCCACATCCCACAACTAGAAGGACCTGCAACTAAGATATACAACTGTGTACAGGGTGGGGTTTGGGGAGATAAAGCAGAAAAAAAAAAAAAGATTGGCAACAGTTGTTAGCCCAGGTACCAATCTTTAAAACAAAACAAAACAAAACAAAAACTAATGCCACAGCCACAATGGAACATCTCTGCAGATTTCTTTACAATTATAATGATTATCACTAATTAAGTTTCCTGAAGTTCAGAAAAGGAAACTGTTGACATTTTATGATTAATCTCCAACTGATTGTGGTAGAGAACTCACCTAATTAGAAAAGCTGAATGGAACTTCAAAGAATTCTTGAGCTCCTCCCTGTATTAGACTGTTGTAGAGTTGTCAGCATAGAAGCTTTTGAAAGTCTCCTCTCCCTTGGGGTCAGTGTCATCATAGGTTTAACCCATGCTAAGTCTTGTTATTAGACACTTTCATAAACAATTTCTGAAGAATGCCATTTTTTCAGTTCTTTAAGCAAATATTGCTTATGAACCCTGAGTGCTACCATCAATTAAGGCCAACACCTGGGAGATAAGATAAAGACTGACAGAGAGATTAGCCAACTAATACCATATTGCTTCAGTGGGACTGGTGAGTTCAGAAGAAGTCAGACATAACAATACCCTGTTTATTTGCAGCACACTCCTTCTGTCGATAGCATTTGTCTCCAGAAGATCTCTCAAGCTCCTTCCCTTTGTTATCTGTGCTTATTGCCCCAGAAGCAACCTCACTTCTTGACTTTTTGGAGGTACCCACACTGCTATCCACCCATCCCCACCTATTCAGTGTCTGATGATACCTCTGTCTTCTAAACGAATATCCCTGCACCACATTCAACTGCCTTAACTTGACTTTATTTTCCTTGACATGATCTTTTCTCTTAACAGAAGTTGCTCATTCTAGTCCTCATATTCTACATCTTTCTCATGTTATTCTGCTTATTCTATCCCTTAGTTGTAGAGGAAAAGAAGAACTCACGTTCCTTGCATGATGTTCTGGAAGAAGCCTGGATATCTGCAAATCACTTAACCTCTCGGAGCTGGAGCCGTAGCTGTGGAGATGTGTGTGTGTGTGTGTGTGTGTCTGTGTGCATGTGTGTGTTGATTCCGTGGGGCTGGAATAACAGCTGTCACAGGATCATTGTGGGAGTGAAATAAGATGCACTTAGCATCTAGCACAAGGAGTGGAAACTGGTACACAATAAACTCTCAGGAAAAAGGAAATCCTGTACTTCGTTTCTCAATCTTTGAGGCAATGGTACTCCAGTTAACACTGGCATCTATTTTATTTGACTCAGTGTTCTAGGCCAAGCACTGCTTGTTTGTATAACTTTAGGCGAATCACTTAAATCCACAGCTTGAATTTCTCATTTGATAAATGAGAATGTAACAAAGTTTATGTTTTCTAGTAGGACTACACTGAAGAGCAAAGGAAATAATATACATGAATGTACTTTTAAACATATAAAGCTCTATATAAATATAATTAAAATGATAAAAATATAATAGAATTTTACCCACTTTCTATGGAATGCCTACTGTGTACTAAATGCAGTACTGGTGTTTTCCATGTCTGCACTTAAAACTTCATAATAACTTGTTCATTTATCTGTTATTATGTAACAAACCACCGTGAAACTTGGGGGCTTAAAATAACAATTTATTATTATTTCATACGGTTCTGGGAATTGACTGGGCTCCGCTACGAGACACTTGTTCAGATTTTCTCATGTGGTTGTAGTCAAATGCTGTCTGTATCTGAAGCCATCTGTATTAGTTTCCTACAGCTGTTATAGCAAGGTACCACGAACTGAGTGGCTTAGAACAGCAGAAATGTACTGTCTCACAGTTGTAGGTGCTGAAAGTCCCAATCAAGGGGTCTGCAGTGCCATGCTTCCTCCATTCTTCCTTGGGAAGAATCTGTCCTTGCCTCTTTCAGTTTCTGATGGTTTCTGGCAATCTTTGGTGTTCCTTGTCTTTGACATCACTCCAACCCTGCCCCCATCATCAGATGACTTTCCTCCCTCCGTGTGTGTGCATGTGTGTCCAAATTTCCCTCTTCTGATAAGGACATGAATCATATTGAGCTCAGGACTCACCTTAACTCACTATGACCTCATCTTAATTTGATTGTATCTATGAAAAACCTGTTTCCAAATAAGGTCACATTCACAGGTACCAGTGCTAGTGTTTAGGACCTGAACCTCTCTTTTTGAGGAACACAATTCAACCTACAACTCCATTCGAAGGCTCAGTTGCTCTGGATGTCTAAGATGGCTTCTCCACTCTCATATCTGGCACTTCTTTCCGTGTGGCTAGATCTGGCTTCCTCACAGAAGAGCAGTATAAGAGGAGTCAGAAGTCTTACCTGGTGGCTGGCATCCTTCAGAACAAAATACCAAGGGACCCAAGAGAAAGTGGCAAGTTTCTTGTAGTGTAGCCTCAGAATCATGCAACATCACTGCCATTGAATTCTATGGGTCAAAAGCAGGTCACAGTGTCAGCCATATTCGGGAAGGAGGGATTGGGGAGGGCCTATGCTAAGGTGTGAATGGCAGGAAGGGCCTGATTGATGGGTAATTTTGGGAGACAAGGTACCACACATAAGGCTGCTGTCTTTTGTTTTAGAGATGAGAAATGGAAACTCAATGACTTCAACAGAATCTCAGCAATGACACAGTCAACAGCTGGTTCAGAGACTTTCCTGCCTGTCTTCAAACCCTTTGCTCCTTCTTCTGACCTGTGTCTCCCATTTATCATCAGTGTACTAGCACCCTCTACCCATATCTTCCGATCTCCAGGTATCTTCAAACTTCCTTAGTGACTTCAAAGGTGGCTCCAATTCTTTTCACCTGGCTGTCACTTTGGTTAGAGTCATCTACTTGTTGACAACTTTTACCTTGGTTTCCATCAGGGGGAGTTAGAGGTCTCCAGCAAACCTCACCCCTGCTGCCACTTCAGCAGGATCCTTGCCTGATTACACTTTTTTTTTAATTTAGTGTGATTTGAATTCTGTCCTCCAAGATGTTGACCTCTGAGACTTCTTTTGTAAAACTTTATTGAGGTATAATTGATATTAAAAAAGACACACTTTGATGAGTTTGGACACATGCATACAACTGTGATGCCATCACCACAATGAAGATACTAAACTTATCCATCACCTTCAAAAATTTTCTTGTGTTCTTTTGGGTTGTTCTTTTTCTTGTATGCATGTTTGTGTGTGTGTGGTAAGAAGACAACATGAGAACTATCCTTTTAACACATTTGAAAGTGCACAATACTGCATGAACTATAGGTATTTCTATGAGCCTATCATTTAAACATGATCATCTATTTCATGCAGATTGCTTCAGTCTTGTAGAAATTGAGTTGTCATCATATGGAGAATTTCTAAAGTCCTCTGTATTGTTTTAAAGGACAGCTACAAGTCATGCTGGAGAGGAGCACTCATTCAATTTTCTAAGAGTCAGTGAGGAGCACTTTTAATTTATAATTTCTTTTATATATTGACTGTCTTTTAAAGTTTGAGTTTTCTCTCTTGAAAAAAGATTGTCAAATTACCAAACCATCTGACTGTCCATTGTAGCTTAAGTTTTTATTATTAGGAAGTAATTCATACTGGCAGTAAAAGTAAAAAGAATGTGCTTTGTGAAAAGGGTGAATGTATCAATATCTTTCTATTCATAACAATTTTTTTAAAAGATGAACAGAAATTGCTTTTCCATGTGCTTGTATATGAATAAACATTACCTGTTGCCTACACACACAGACTAAAACAATTCCCCATTTCTCCCCTCCCCCTAGCCTGTGGCAACCATCATTCTATTCTCTTCTTCTATAAGTTTGACTATTTTAGATACTTCTTATAAGTGGAATCAAGCAATATTTGTCCTTCTGTGACTGGTTTATTTCACTTAGAATAATGTCCTCTAGGTTCATCCATGGTGTCACAAATGGTAGGATTTCCTTCTTTTTTAAGGCTGAATAATATTCCATTCAATTCCATATATATATATATATATATATATATGTATGTGTATATATATATATATATATACACTCACATCCATCCATACACATATGGGTGCTACATTTTCTTTATCAATTCACTTGCTGATGGACATTTGGGTTGTTTCTGTATCTTGGCTATTGTACACAATGCTGCAGTGAACATGGGGTTGGACATGTCTCTTCCAGATCCAGATTTCAATTCTTTTGGATATGTAGCCAGGAATGGGATTGCTGGACCATATGATAGTTCTTTATTTGATCTTAAGCTTGCTTCCTTCCACTTCTCATTTTCCATTACTCCTAAGAAAACCTTTGCTTTGTCCCTTGCCTGTGCCTTCTAGCACCTTATTCCTTCTTTTAGAAAAGTCGTCTCCCAATGCACTTTTTCCTCTGTGCTTAGAGCCCTTTACGCTTTGAATTTTGCTACAAAAAGCTAAACCAAATCTTAACAGACTACTTTCTCAAATTTGTCCAGCTTTGCTGGAGAAAGTCTAATTCAGCAATGTGGTGAGTATTTATGTTCCAGAAACTACAATTACACCAAGAAACCAAAAATATTTCAAACAATGCTCTTGGCCTCATAGAGCTCTAAGTCCACTCTGAAAGATAGGGGACTACTTTCTAACATCAATGGTATTCTATAATAGAGATCTGTAAAACAGGACATGGACCCACATTAAATTCATATCTGCCATGCCCTTTGCCATTCCATGCAACCCTTTTCTTCACTGCCTATTGATTCTCTACTGTACTCTCAATGTGAGGATTCAAAGTTACTTCACTTGTATAAAGTCCCCAATTCCACTTACTCCTTCTACCTTGCTTCTACTTTCATACCCAAAGTAATCCCTTAACAGTTTCCTGTTCTCACATCAAAGTTTCTCTATTTTCATCACCAGTTCTCCTTCTTTCCCATATAATTCACAGGAAAAAGTGTACCTTGTTTTATTTGTAACTAACTTTACCTCATTTGCTCTCAACACACCACTCCTGCCTGATATAAGACTGTTTAATCCAATATCCCCACTCTTTTAGCATCTTTAATCACTGGTTCCTCACTGGCCCCTGCTTGTTTATTTACCAAAACCTTACTGGTTTGTGATCCTGAAAATAAAATCTTCCACTACTTCTAGCATTGAGGGTTTAAATTGTCTAAAACAGGTCCTCTGCAGCCTGGCTTCACGTCAAACTCTCTTGGCGACAGCCCATTGCTAAGACCATGTCTCCTGGTTAACTACAAGTCTTAGACTCGGTCTCTCTTCTCTCTTAGCAGGAGAGACTCATGCTTCCTCAACTATGAATACTGATTGCTGAAAATTGCTGCTAGCCAGCCATGATATAGAGCTGCAACCACACTCTGTCCCCAGCCAGGGGAGAGGCTAGTGAACCTCCCAGCTGTCAAGAACTCTGAAGATTCTGAGATGATACACTATTTGTAAGATAGTAATGTAGTTATCACCATGAATGCTGAAAAATGACAGGAGACTTCTAGATCAGAGATGAGGCTATTTTGTTACTTATAGCAAGAACCGCAGCCAGAGGATCATCACTTTTGCACCAGATACCCACCCCTCATTTCCTACTGGGGAACATAGAGAGATCCAGATGATACCTGCACATAGGAAGTTGTGATACAGGAGAGGGATCCTGAAGTTAGGAAAGCTGAGTCTTTTATAATATGATGTAAACATGCATTTCTTTGCTCTGGAGGGAGGCATTATCATTATTATACTGAACAGTCAATGGACTTTCCCCTTGTTTCAGAAGGAGACGCTATACTGTTTTCCAAGCTGTTAGCAAAATGCCTTTTGCTCTGGAGGAGGATACTGTCATTTTCTCCCAAGGTGGCTTGATACACTAACATCCTTGAAAAAACAGTCTTGAACAAAGAGCAATCAGCGCCCCACTAGCAAGATGTGCAGAAATGTGAGTGATCCATAGAGAATTGTCATCCAATAACAACCACAGATGCTGAGCTTCCAAGATAGCATTGGGTTCTAGCATATCTATTGCTATTGTATTCTGCCCTGGTGCGCCCCTAATCATGCTCCTTAAAAGCATCATAATCAGAGAGTCAGAGTCTTTTCCAGCAAATCTAGATCTCAGTGGAGCCCTAGAATGCGGTGGGTAACAATGGACTTACAAACCTTTGTTTCGGTGAATTCTTCCCGGTGAATATTGCTCCAGCTTGTCTCTGTGTGTGTGTTGCTTGGCTGTTTGTTTTTCTTAGTGTGGTAGGTGTACACATGAACTACCCCTGTGATTGTGTCTTTCTAGCTATCAAAATTTTCAAAAGCTGTTTCTGTATTAAAAAGGAGAATTGAATAGAGAAATATTTATTGAGCACCCTCAACAAATGTGTCAAGCACAATTACTGGGAAAAAAAGATCTCATCAAAAAAGTTTCATTCTAGGTGAGATATCATTTCTTATCTATAAAATTAGGAATGGCTTTTTTTTCTTTTTAATTTTATTTTTCCTTTTTCTCCCCAAAGCCCTCTGATACATAGTTGTACATTCTTCATTGTGGGTCCTTCTAGTTGTGGCATGTGGGATGCTGCCTCAGCGTGGTTTGATGAGCGGTGCCATGTGCGCACCCAGGATTCAAACCACCGAAACTCTGGGCTTCCTGCAGTGGAGCGCGCGAACTTAACCACTCGGCCATGGGGCCAGCCCCAGGAATGGCTTTTTAAGATAGTGATAATACATAGTGCTGGTAAAGATATAGTAAAATGAGCAAATTTACATCTTGCTTTTGAATTGTAATTGCTGCAAAGCTTCTGTAGAACAATTTATCAATACATATCAAGGGCTTTAAAAATTTGTGACAAGTTTTATAGTTTACCACCTTGTTTATAACATAAAAATTACAAATCATGGCCAGCCGTGGTGGCCTAGTGGTTAAGTTCATTGCGCTCCTCTTCAGCGGCCTGGGTTCGGTCCTAGGCTCAGACCTACGCTGCTCTGTTAGTGGCCAAGCTGTGCTGGTGGCCCATGTACCAAAAAATAGAGGAAGATTGACATGAATGTTAACTCAGGGTGAATCTCCCTCAGCAAAAACAACAACAAAAAAGTTACAAATTATGTGTCCAGTATGTTGAGAAAGATTAAACAAAGTTTGACATAACCATGAGATAAGCCATTGTCCAAGAGTGTTTAAAACAAGGAAAAAATATTAATGATTAAATGGCAAAAGATGTGTTTTAAAATTGTACATATTTAAATTTTTCAATTGTGTAAAAATGCACAATATTGTAAGGAAATATGCTGAAATACTGATAGGAGTTTTCTCTGGGTAGAAGTATTTATATTATACTATTTTCCAACATTTCTCCAAAATGTCTCTAAATACTAGACCTGCTCATTCTACTACAATGAATTAGAGCTTGGGTCCAGAATCAAACTTCCTTTGACTAATATTCTGGTTCTGCCTTTCCCTAGCTGTGTGGCCTTGGGTAAGTTACTTAACCTGGCTAAACCTCAGTTTCTTTATCTAAACATTGGGTATCATAACAATATGTCACAGGGTTGTAGTGAGTATTGAACAGAGTAACATACATAAAGCACTTAGTAAGTGCCTGGTACAGAGGAAGGGTGTGGTATTTTGTTGTGGTTGGAAACATAGATTCTGGAGTCAGACTCGCTAGCTTCTAATCTTGGCATCTTTACTTACCAACTGAGCAAGTTAATTAAAATCTTTGTTCTTTAGGTTCAGGTCCTCGTTGTATCTTCAACTCTTCTGAGAGTGCTTGGAACATAATAGGTGCTTAATAAATATTGATTGCATGAATTGGTGACAGCTATGACTATGTTATCATTTAAATATTAAGTTTAAAATGTGTACCTCCAGATTTCTAAGCCCTTCCATCACAGCTTCTGCAGCCTCAGTGTACCTGAAATACTCTTGAAGGTCACTCAATATTCTTTGTTACCACATTAAATAGTATACTTTCCATTTGAATCCTTGTTGATCACCTTGAACATGTGACATTGCTACCCGTTTCCTTCTCCATTTAAGTCTCTTGTCAATTGGCATCCATATCTATGTTGTTTCTTAGTTTTCCCCAAGAGGTCTTATACCCCACTATTTCTATTTCTGTCTCCTATTTTTCCTGAATGTGCAGATAGATCTTCCCTCTAAGTTCTACAACTGAGTTATCATGATAAGTGTTGAAATGTATAATATCCTTATTCATTTAGTAAAACCTTTCTAATTGATTAGGATACATGTGAATAGATGTTATGTTTTTTCATAAATTTCCATTACTTGTCTTCAGCTGGAAGGGACTGCCCCACCACCACCTCTGAACTTCCATAGTCCTTTATGTAGTCTCTCTTAACATCCTTATCACAGACTTCATTGTCATGTGCATGCTTTTACTCTTCTTTAAGTTATACATTATCTCAGGCCTGGAATTGTATCTTATTTATCTTTACATCCCCCAAGATGACTATTATAATGCCTCGTCTAAATTATATGCCAAATTGTTGTTGTTGTTTGCTTGTTTATGGTTTTTTTGAACAAGTCATCTAATTAAATAATGAACTCTTTTATTATCTCATGGTTTTATTATCTCATGGACATGAGGACAAGGGGGATGCAACACAAGGCTCCAGGGTCAGTCCAACTCATGGCATAGGGGCCCTTTCCTTCTCCTTTACTATGTGTGAATTTCTCTGAAGTTATTTGATTAAACAAGTCTTTCTTCCCCAAAGAATTATAGTTGATTTAGCCTAACTACGATGAATTAAAAATTACTTGGAATTTTTCTTTCAAATGCTAGTCATCAATATTAAAGAGTCAAAACAAAATATAATAAAATGGCTGAATGGGAAATATTCAAGAGAAAAAGTATGCATATATAAAACAAAAATAAAATTAATGAAAAAATTAGGAAAAACTGTTATATGAGATAATGTAAAACATATCCAACTACTCACGTTCCAGAAGTGCCATAACTGACAGAGAGAGTCAATTGAGCCAAATACTTACTTAGGTTTTGGAATTATACGTTTATGGAAAAAAAAAAAGACTTTGCTAAACTAATGAAGCTATTATTGCACAAATTTGTACTCTGTACCAAATATAGGGACTCTAACTCTATTTTTAATCATTTCTTTCATAAATGGTAAAGGAAAATTGTGTGCTTTTGCTGCTATCCCCTGTTTGGTCATATCTTTAAACTTTCAGGAAGCATATAACACTAATCACATGAATTCGCTTTCCACCTCAGAAGGAATGCATGTAATTCAGGCCAACAAGGGACAAGCAAATTCTCCTCTACCGTTGAGAAGAGAGCAAACACTGCCAATGTATTTTATTAATAAGGGAGCTTTCTTCCTCTGCCACCTGGTTGTGTTCCTAATTCCATTAGTGGAATCCATATGAAATATTAGAGCATGATATAGATATTGACACTGATAATAAAAGTTAAGTCTCTAATGTGGAAATGTTTCCAGCTACTCTGCAGCATAGATTATATATTTTTAATTTTTATGTTCCCTCATGATTTCATGGTTTAATTGTATTAAGTACGTAATTAAATTTTCATTATATCCAGAGCCTGCCATTCTCCATCACACCACCTGCAAAATCATGGCTCCAAGTCTGAGCTAATTCAATCATTATAGACGGTACTACTGGTTTTCTTCCATGCTAGACCAGCACAACCCTGAATGAGCCTAACAAAAGGACTATTTTTCCAGAAGCATTTCTAATCAGGATACAATAAAAAGCACATGCTGAAGGTTTTTGGAAAGTGTACATTTAATTTACACCACTTTTGGTAGATTAAAATTTTTTGTTTGTTTTTAAATAAAGCTTAGCATGGCTTACAAGGCCCTGCATCATATGATTCCTAGCGATTCCTTTGTCCTCATTTTCTTTTGGACACTACACAGTGACATTTCTTTCAGGTTTTTCACACTTGCTATTCTCTCTTCTAGAAGGCTCTGGCTCCCATCCCTTCCTTACTAATGACCATTCAATTTCTCCTAGTTGACTCTTCATTTTTCAGATCATGAGGCAAACATCACTTTCTCTGGAACATCTTTCTTGATCTGCATAACTAGACAAAGCCTTTTATGTGCTTTGGCTTCCCCCTTTCCTCAAAGCTCCCATCTCAGTTTGTGACATTTCTTTCTTTGCCTGTTGTGTATGTTTCCCTTTCCTAACAAACTCAAAACTCTGTGAGGGCTTCATCTATTTGGATCTCCACTTTATCTCCTTTACTTCAAAACAGTCTCAGCATTCAGTGGGGATTTTGTGACCACATGTATTTATGATCTGTCCAAGAAAATTCCAAAGGCTCTTGATATATAAAACATCCTTTTGCAGAAGCATGAAATCTAATGCTTTACTATTCACAAACTTGTCAAAGTGAAGTTCTAGGGAAATCGCCTCCTTGAATGTTGTTTCTATTGTTCCAAAGTGCACATTGTTCAGAGTTATTCCACCACCAAACAGGAAGACAATGAACTAAAGAAGAGTGTCTGGAACAATTGTAGGAAGAAGGGATGGCTGTTAGAAGGTGAGGGAGGGATAATTTCTAATTTACTAGACTATAATCACAGTGAGAGAAGTAATCATACTTTTGACTCCTCAAGCCCGTTATAGCACCTTAAATATAGAAGACTTCTTTTGTCAATACTTCACTCAACAAATGCTTATTGAGTTATAGGGATCAAGTATTATTCTGGATATTGATGATATAGTGGAGGGCATTAGTCATATGATTTAATGGAGAACCAAATCTACAAAGACTGGAGAACAACAAAAACAAGATTATTGCAGTTACTGGTAAGTACTATAAAGTCAAGAAAACTAGTCACAGGATAGTTAGTGGTGGATGACAAGGTGCTAGTTTAGGTGAGCTGATCAACCAAGATCTCAGTGAAGTGGTGATACTTACACTGAAGTCTGAACAGTGTGAATGAGGCTGTCATGTGAGAATTGAAGGGAAGAACATTCCAGGCAAATGAGACCACAAGTGCTAATATTCTGAGGTTGGAAAGTGTCTGGCTTGTTCAATGAATAGAAAAAGTTCACTGAATTATAGGGTGTAGTAAGCAATGGCGTAAAAGATGTGTAAAAGATGAGGTTGGGAAGTTAGTCAAGGGCCAAACTATGTTTTTTTTTTTTTAAATTTAATAAGTGAATAGATTAAATGGATGAATGGATGCCATGGCCTGTCAGAAGTAATGGTTCCCTGCCTCCAGCTGTGGCTCTTACTGTCCTTCCAAATGTGATTTGACAATGTGGCATGGAGAGTTTCTATTTTTGATACAATATAAGAAAGTACAAGTGATCAAGTTATTAGATTCTACTAGTGTACACAGCTCACAATTATATACTACCTGTAAAAATATAATGCCCAGAAACTCTTTTTAATGTCACAGGAGAACTTTAAGCAAAATGACCATGGAACCCATGGGAAAATCCCTCTTAAACTTCCAACTACAGAGAGGGAAATTGACCAAGGGATGCAGCCGCTGTGTTCTGAAGTCCGTTGCTGCAGCTGTGCTGAGGCTGCGTGTATGTGCCTTATGGGCTGTGCCCAGCCAAGGACTAAGTGCATCGGAGGTCCTAAGGCAGGCCCATTCCTGGAGACACGCAATGCCTCTGATGTCTACCTTTGACTTGAGGACTCCCCAAGGACTTTGCCTCAGTTCCCTCAGACTGCAAAGCAGTTTAGGAAGTTCTCCCCTTCTTCCTTCCTTTCTCCTTCACTCAGAGTCAAAATTTTACTGTGGTCTGATGACTCTCTCAGCCTTTTCCAGCTTCATTCTGATTTTCTCTCACAGGCATTTCTCCTAAAAAAATCCTTGCACATTTAGTCCCATTTAAGAGTCTGTGTCTCAGAGGACCCAGACTAACAAAGCGATAAAGTAGATCAATTTGCTTTTGACATCTTAGTTCTCCTGTCTTGCCAAGAATTAAACTAAAATATATCATAAACATTCTTATTTTCAATGATCTTGATTTCACACAATTACTTAGTCAATTAAAGTTCCTGCTTAACAAATCTTTTAGAACTATTTCTTTGTACTTGATGGCTCATTAAACCCCAGTGATCTCCAGGGCAGGTGTAACGACACTTCACAATCTCAAAGGGACCTTAAAATTTTACTGTCACATTTGTAAACTGTTCTATTTCCCTAACTAGTTCCAAATCTTACGGAATTTCAATTGTAAGAATTCTTATAGTTCAAATACTGTAATTATAATCAGAATATTATAATTAAAATTGCTAAATTGTTTAGTAATCCAACTTATAGAATAGTACTCTTTTTCTTACTAATCTCTTACAATAAAAATTTTTCATAGGGAGGTGGAATTTCTCACTTTAAAAGTAGAAATCAAAACTTTGTCAGACTTAATCTCTATTCTCTTTTGCTTACGACACAGTGTCTTACGCCCCTTTCTCTTGATTTGTTGTAGTTTTTTTCTAAGAGACACATGTGAGCATCTTGTTTATGACAGGGCAAAATACATACTATGATACTTAAGTTTTTATAAGCGAATGAAATTCAGTCAGGTCCTATCTCCTCTGCTTGACTTTCAAACTTTCTTTAGAGTGGCATTATGCTTTTTGTCATACTCTCTTAACTCCCATTGTGTCCCTGGAGATCCTTTCATATCCATTTCCCTTGCAACCCCCAACACAGGCATCAGACCCAAACTTTCTGGAATGTCCCTTTTATTACGTTAACTTTATCCACACGTATCTACATTTCATGTATCCTTAAGGACACAGTTCGTCCCCTTTTTCTTCCATGGAACTAGCTCTGCTCATGTTTACTTTCATTCACTCTTCTACTTTAATCATCTGTTAACTTCACTTGCCTTGATATTTATAAGCTATGTTATGTATTATTACTTTAATATTATTATAGTAATATAGTGGATATATTAATGTATTATATAATTATTAAAACAATGATGTACTATATGTGATGACTTCACTAGTTCATGAGTTATTTCATATTTTCATGTTTTGGTCATGTCCCCTACACTATGGATACGCAAGCTTTCAATTGTATTGTGTACAACACAGAGATTAGGAAGCATTTGAAATGGGAGTGGATTCTACCTCTATTACTTCCCAGTTGTTTGACCCCGGATAAGTTACTTAATTTCTCTGAGCTTCTAGTTTCTCATAAAATAATGACATTATTTCCTTTAAGGTTTTATTTGAGGTTCAAAAGAGATGATTCATATAACGACAATTCCTACAGTACCTTTCCTTTATAAATAAGTGACATGTATTTCACTGTTTTTCTTCTATCCTGTATATGAACTTTTGAAAAGATTTGGATTGTGACTCTTTTGGTTTTTAAAAATGATCATTATCCAGTACCTTATAGATATTTAGCACATATTTTTCATTTGGAATATCAGATTCTGTATTTGATCTTCACTAATATACTAGGTACCATTTAGGAACAGATATTTCCCCCTTTTTCTTTCTTTCCTTTTTTGAATAATAATTAGAAACTATCCACGAATTGAACATGATACACAGAATATTTATAAATATATATTATTTATGAAGATGGCAAATCACATTGGTCTTTCTCCAAAATAATGCAGTTTCATAGAAATAGGATCAGGGTTGGAGGGTTGAATGCAGAGTTATGAGTCAGTGTGACAAATCTGATTCATTGAAGGCATTAACCAAGAATCTCTCTTGTCGTTAAAATTATTACTCTAGAATAAAGACTGGAATTTCTAAAAGAACACAACCAAATTTTTATCCATTTTATCAATTGTTCCATAATTAAAGAGTATTTATGAGAAATATCTTTCTTATTCCTAGCTCAACTTATGTCTATTTAACTTTATTCTCACACAGGCTCTCTGCTTACCGTTTTTCATTTGGCTCTTATAGCCATGGATCTGAGAGAAAGAGAGACAACATTGGAAAACAAGTTTCTATGCATCCCATTCCACGAAGAAAGGCTAATCAGCTCTTCTTGAGTAGTCTCTTATTAGTGAACCCATCATTTCGTTCAGGAGAAGAGAATACTTTGGCACCCTATGATTTGCACCTTTAAAAGATAACATGGGGAAAGGTGAAGTTCCCCAAAGGTACAAATGCAGGACAGAAAGCAGAGTATGTCCACTACAAGAACTCTCATTTTGAAAAATTGGAGAATGATAGTTTTCATTAATAAGATTCTGGGTGGTTAAAGGTTATCATAGAAAATACATCATATTTTTATTTTTAATTTTAAAATAAGATTACCATAAAGTATGATTGGCCTGAAAATTATACTAAAGTTATTTAATTTTTGATGACAGACAAATTTTGTAATGCCTGGTACCTACAGTAGCTATATATTTGTGACCAGTACACATCTAAGCTAAATCAGCATTGGCATGCTTTCAAACACTGTTTTTCAAAGTCACTAACATATAGACCATCTTAAGGAAAATAATGTTTATGCCCTCTCTCAGGTTGATTTTAATTGTGTTTGTTACAGTGTTATTCAAATATGTACCAACACAAAAATGACATAGTAAACACTTCCCATGGTGCTTTGTTTTAAGAACTTTTCACACAATAACACATTCAATCTGGATAGGAGCCTTCTGAATTGAGTGCTATTGTTGGTCATATCACACATAGAAACATTGAGAAACAAGCTAAGTAACTTGAATAGAGGCATGCAATTAGTGATTGACAATCTGACTGTCTTTCAAATCCATGTTCTCGAGTTCTCTGCCACACTGGCATTAAACGCAAACTCCTTATGCATACAGCTTGCATGAATTATAAAACCAAACTGAATTACAAATAAAATACAAATTGAAAATCCATAAATGGCCTCTTAACCAGTCTTTCTACTTCCTACTTGCTCTCCGCCCCATCAGTCTAGTCTCAAGATAACAATCATAGTAATCTTTTTAATGCATAAGTCAGCATATGTCAATACTCTGTTCGAAATCATACATTATCTCTCTCCCAAAACACACACATAGAGTAAAATTGAAAGTCCTTATCATGACCTAAGGCCTCTGCTATCTGGCATCCCACTAGCTCAAAATCTACCACTCTCTACCTCATTCACACACTCCACGCACAATGACCTAGTCACTAACTATTCATTGAACATACCAGGACCGCTCCCAACTTAACCTTTGGACTACTTGTCCTTTCTTTCTGGTTTTCTCTTTCTCTAGAAACTTATTTGACTTTATTTCTTTTAAATACCACCTTATGGAAGATAGCATCCCCGAATGCCACATACAAATAGGCACCCCTTCCGTCTTTCTTTATTCTCACTACTGTGTTTTTCTTCATTTTGGTCGCCTGACGTATTATATACTTATTGCATTTCTTTTTTTACTGTCTTTCCCTAACCAGGTTGCAGACTTATTGAAGAGAGACTGGTTTTTTTTTGTTTCTTTACTGCGATTTCCCAGTACCTATAAGTTGTACTTGGCACATAGTAGGCATTTGATAAATATTTTTAATTAACCATTAAATTTGAGATAATCGTAAATTCACATGCAATTGTACAAAATAGTAGAGAGACATCCTGTGTACCCCTTACCAGTTTTTCTCAAAAGCATCTTTTGCAAAACAATACTAGTCAAGATATAGAACATTTCTGTCACCACACAGATTCCTAGTGGCGCCTTTTTATAAGCAGTTGCCAGGTTACGCAGGCCTATTGCCAGCTTCTTCAGCTCCAGGTCTGGGCTATGAGGCAGGATAAAAAGGCAGAAAACTCATCCCCATGTTGCTCCTTGGGTCTCAAGATGACCAGCCAGTCAGTCTTCTGTCTGCCTTTCAGCGTCCTTTCATATTTGTTGCATGTATAGTGCCAAAGGTTTTTAGTTAGACCGAGCAGAGGGAGAAGGGAATAATAAGTCTACTTCATCTACTGGAAGCAGATGTCCCCCAATAAATATTTTTAGAAAAAATAAATATCAAATAAAGCATTTTAGTCAACATGTTGGACCAAATTTGGGCCCTATCTTTAACAAGAGGTCCATGGCAGTTTGCTTTTATGTTCCCCCGACTCCTGAAGTAGGTTAGTCTAATTTTCAAAGATGAATCCAACCCGCCCCATGCCCCTGTATCACACTACAGACTGATTTTAAGAACATTTTTAGTAGCTTATTCTTTTTTTCAGTATATAAAATTTCACATTCCAAGTATAAAGGTCTTAATACAACTTGGCTAAATATTTCAAATCAGGTATGCTTCTCCCCAGACCATTACCTAAATGATGCAGTGTTTTTATTGTTCCCTTGATATAATTTCTAAACAGTAGTGGGCATCTGCCAGTGCTAGCAGCACTGTGTACAGGTTCAGAGCATACTGTCTGGTTTTAAAGTCCAGCACTACCAATTTGTATTTCTGTGGCCGTGGGAGAATTTTCTTTTTTTTTTTTTTCAATTATTTTGATGAGGTCATAATGGTTTATAACATTGTATAATTTCAGGTGTATATTAATATTTATCAGTTTCTGTATAGACTGCATCATGCTCTCCACCAATAGTCTAATTTTTATCCGTCACCGTATATATGTCCCCCTTTATTCCTTTCACCCACCCTCCAACCCCGTTCCCCTCTGGTAATCACTAATCTGTTCTCTTTATCCATGTGTTTATCTTCTACACATGAGTGAAATCATGCCGTGTTTGTTTTTCTTGGTCTGGCTTATTTTGCTTAACATAATACCCTCATGTTGTGGCAAATGGGGTGATTTTGTCTCTTATGCCTGAGTAGTATTCTACTGTAGACATAGCACATCTGTAGCACATCTTCTTTATCCGACCATCAGTTGATGTTCACTTGGGTTGCTTCCATGTTTTGGCTATGGTGAATAATGCTGCAATGAACGTAGAGGTGCATAAGTCTCTTTGAATTGTTGATTTCAAGTTCTTTGGATAAATACCCAGTAGTGGGATAGCTGGATCATATGGTATCTCTATTTGTAATTTTTTGAGAAATCTCCATACTGTTTTCCATAGCGGCTGCATGAGTTTGCGCTCCCACCAGCATTGTATGAGGGTTCCCTTTTCTCCATATCCTCTCCAACATTTGTTATTTTTTTCTCTTGGTAATTATAGCCATTCTGACAGGTGTAAGGTGATATCTCATTGTAGTTTTGATTTGCATTTCCCTAATAATTAATGATGTTGAATCTTTTCATGTGCCTGTTAGCCATCTGTATATATCTTCGTTGGAAAAATGTTCATATCCTTTGCCCATCTTTTGGTCAGGTTGTTTTTGTTGTTGTTGAGCTATATGAGTTCTCCAGATATTTTGGAAATTAATCCCTTGTCAGTTACATGATTTGCAAATATTTTCTCCCAGTTGGTGGGACCTAAGAATAAATTTAACCAAGGAAGTGAAAGACCTATACACTGAAAACTATATGACATTATTGAAAGAAATCAAAGATGACATAAATAAATGGAAAGATATTCCATGCTCATGGATTGGAAGAATACACATAGTTAAAATACCCATATTACCTGAAGCAATCTACAGATTCAATGCAATTCCAATCAAAATCCCAATGACATTCTTACAGAAATAGAACAAGGAATCCTAAAACTTATATGGAACAACAAAAGACCCCGAATAGTGAAAGCAATCCTGAGAAAAAGAAACAAAGCTGAAGACATCCCAATCTCTGACTTCAAAATATACTACAAAATTATAGTAATCAAAACAGCATGGTACCGGCACAAAAACAGACATACAGATCAATGGAACAGAATTGAAAGACCAGAAATAAAACCACACATTTATGGATGGCTAATATTTGACAGAGGAGCCAAGAAGATATAATGGAAAAAGGAAAGTCTCTTCAATAAACGGTGATGGGAAAACTGGATAGCCACATGCAAAAGGATGAAAGTAGACTATTATCTTACACCATACATATAAGTTAACTCAAAATGGATTAAAGACAAATGTAAGACGTGAAACCATAAAACTACTAGAGGAAAATATAGGCAGTACACTCTTTGACATTGGTCTTAGCAGCATCTTTTCGAATACCAACTCTACTCAGGCAAGGGAAACAGAAGAAAAAATAAACAAATGGGACTACATCAGAGTAAAAAGCTTCTGCAAGGCATAGGAAACCATGAATAAAATGGAATTTTCTTAACTAACTTCTTCTCTGTGCCTCAGTTTTTTCATCTGTAAAATTGTAATGATAATATGTAATAATAATGATAATAACAACCACCTCATAGTGCTGTTACAAATATTAAATGAGTAAATATTTGTAAAAGACTTAGAAGAGTGCCTAGCACTAAAGTTCTATTCATCTCTGTGTATATGTGCATGTACATAAAATAAGCACTTATGTTTTGTTACTCCTCTAGATGAAGATGAGATGTTCAATCGCACACCTACCAAGGACTGGCATGTATCCTAAAAACAGGATTTTCTTTTTCAGTTTCAGTAGGTTTCATGATGACTAACAGTTGAAAAGTGTGTGTGTGTGCCATCAAAGCCATTTATAAATGTTTCATATGCCCCTGATTATTAAAATCATCTTAAAGAGTGGAATTATCTTTCATTATTGAAAAAGTACTTTTATATAAATGTATAATAGAATTATGCTTTCACTTTCTTTAGAGAAATGTTCATTGAACTATAATTCCAAATATATGTGAAGTTCAATGCAAATGTTATGTGTACATCTTTCATATAATTTCTTAGTTTTGGTTATCTTTTTTCTAATCCATAAGAAAAAAACTTCCTAGGATGACTCCAGGATAAAAAAAATATGCTTTAGTATAGTCAAGTTGTTTTATATCTTCTTTTATCTCTCTTTTATATCTATATTTTATCACCTCTCCCTTAATAACTGTTGTTTTATAGACACTATCATTCTCCATAAACACATGGAAAACGTGCTTCATGAGTCAACCAAACCATTTTCTTGTATGCAGATTTCAGATATTTTACTGCCAGTATTTTCGTGTTCACCCCTGTAACCCGCAACACTACTAGAAATTACAAATCTATATACATGCTTTCTATTTAATTGTTCTGTAAGCAAAATTCCTGTATAGTTTAAATAACTATGTGGTTTAAATATTGTGGTTTTGGAGGGCACTATTTGTCAGCTCATAAGCTTCCATTGATAGTGTCAGATTTCTAAGCCTTAGTCATTGGTGTCATATGGAAGGCATATATGAGTTTCACCAATAATACATGTGTTTCCAGTTTGGCTTCCATAAAAATAACCACAGGCAGACTAAGGTGCTGTATATAATAGGCTCTCGATACCATTTTATCAATCTGTTCATAATAGAATTGCAAATACTATTTTATTAGGTCTCCAAGTAAAAGCAAAGAACCATCTTTGAACATCTACAATGTGTGTATGTATGTAATTATGTATGTGTGCATGTGTATACTCTTTTATGTTGTGTCTTGTTTTGTTCAAACTAAGGTTTGGAAGATTTGTTCATATTGTTGTGGAGCTAAGGATTGATTATGACGCTATAGGACATTGTATAAACACATCATAATTTATTTATCCATGAAACCCTTAATGGAAACGTGGATAGTTTTAGATTTTAGATTAATACAAGTAGTGCTGCTATGAACATCTAATACACGTCTCTAGGTGATTTTATTATGCATTTCTGTTGAACATACACACACTATTAGATTGGCTAGATCACAAGACGAATATTTTCTGCTTTCAAATAGACTGTCAAACTTTTTCCAAAATGTTTGCATGGATTTACATGCTTATCAGTGGTATATGAGAGCATCAGTTGCTCTAGAACTTGAATTTTCTATCTTTTTCTTATCTTAGCCATTCTGGTGAGTGTATAATGCTATCTTATGATTTTAACTTGCAGTTTGATAAGTAACAAACTTTGAATCCTTCTTAAAATATTTTCTTCTGGCCACTTGGATATCTTCTTTAGTGAAGTGTCCTTTCAATCTTTTGCCCACTTTTTTTTTATTGTGTTGCCCTTTTCTTACTTATTTGTTGCGGATCTTTGTATACTCTGGTTATGAGTCCTTTGTAAACTTTTCCTACACTATAGGTTGACATTTACCTTTATTTACGACGTCTTTTGATAAATAGAAGTTCTTAACTATTGCATACTTCAATGTATCAACTTTTTATTTGGCTCCAGATTATGAAAATGGTCTCCTATATTTACTTCTAAAAGCTTCATTATTTTG
The DNA here is from genome assembly GCF_037783145.1 of Equus przewalskii. Taxonomy (NCBI): domain Eukaryota; kingdom Metazoa; phylum Chordata; class Mammalia; order Perissodactyla; family Equidae; genus Equus; species Equus przewalskii. The sequence continues at coordinate 55,032,971 of NC_091831.1, read as the reverse complement.
GATAACCATTTCTGTGGAACTGACTTTTGTGTCTGCTGTGAAGTAAGCCTCCATATCACTTTTTCTCCAAAGTATAACCAGTTGACACAGTTAAGTTTATTAAAATAACCATCCTTTCACTACAACACTATAGTATCTTTTTTGTTTAGCCATAAATCAAGAACATATTTGGGTCTGTTTCTGGACTTTATTCCATTGATTAGTTTGTCATTCTTTAGCCACATATATCTCTTTTATTTACTAATTAAGATATAACTTCTGTAGAGTAATGCCACTTCTAAAATAAAAAATGATGTGAAATTTGCTTTAGTTAATTTGGTGAGACTAGTTTAACAAAGATATTCCCCAGTGGAGTAGTAGAGTAGATAATTAGTAACATATCTTTTGCCTAGTGTTTTAGTCACTTCATTTATGGAATCACTGAGAGAAAATAATGGGTTCTTATTATCAGTACCTAGGAAACCTCTGTTAAGGTATACAGGAATTCTTCCTGAGGTATAAGAGTTTATGGACTTGGGGCTTGCTTTAGGGTACAGTAATAGAATACTGGAGAAATTCAGAGGTAACTTGGAATTGTTTTGTACTAGAACTCTAGAGCGAAGGTTGACAACCTACAGCTCATGGATCAAATCTTGCCTGACATCTACTTTTGTAAATAAAGTTTTATTGGTTACTTTTGTGCTACTGTGGCAGAGGTGAGTAGTTGTGAAAGAAATTATATGACCTGAAAAGCCTAAAATACTTACTAACTGGCTCTTTATAGAAAACATTTGTCAACCTCTGCTCTTGAGAATCTACTCATGTTCATCTAAAGGAACTGTTTAGGACCATTGCTGAGCTAGGAATTTAAACAGGCTACATTGCTAGAATGCTTTCTAGAAGGAGTGTTGAGAAATTAATATGGAGTTTTCCCAACATTGAAATTCATATGAACTGTTCAGGGGAAAAGATATACTAAAAAATTTTCTAAAGCTATTGAGAGAAGCAGATTACTGCCGAGGGCTACTGCAAGGAGTTTCTAAAATGGCATCTGCTGGCACCTGCCGTTAATGGAAATTGTCAGTGGGAGCCACTGTCCTTGGGAGTAGTTTCTGGTGAATAGAAAAACGTTGCCATTGATGACTGCTTGCCAATAACATCCACAGCTAATATAAAAAACCAACTCTTGAAAATAAATGTCAAGAGACATTTCTAGGAGCCACTAAAATAAACATCTCTTGGAACAGAAGACACATTTCCAGGCCTACCTTTTGTGAATGTGCTAGAAGTAAGATTCCAAAAGACCTGTTGGAAAATAGGAATGCTCCATTTCAGGTATGGTGGAATAAAATTCTAACAGTCCAACCCATCCACAGATCACAATGATAAATTCTGAACTGTATGAACTATGTATATATAGATGTGGATATCTATATATGTACACACACACATCAGAGATTTAATTATATGTATATATACATTATATGTATATAAATTATACATATATATTTATACATACATATATTATATATCTTATATAATGTATATCTTTATATCTATCTATACCTTTATATACCTTTATACATAAGATAGAAAGACAGGATTGGCATAGAGTAAGCTCCCCATTTTTAAGGGTAATAAGTGTAAGGGCAGTACTTTGCCCAAATTTCTGGCTGACGTGATTCAAGCATGTCTGTAGCAGACTCAAAGCAATCTATAGCTAAGTCTAAAAGAACTAAACAGATTTTGGCTTCTTCCCACCATAGCCAAGACAGAAATGAAATTTTGGCCTAATCAGTTAATTATCTACTAAAACAAAGACAGTATCATTCTTTGGAGGAATATTACAGAATGCAGAATCTCTACAACATGACATTCACAATGACTTGGATTCAATCCAAACCTGTTTCATATTCAAAGAATAAATAATCAGCTAACACATATACTTAACAAAGCAAACCTAATAGACAAATAGATAGGAAATCCCAGCAGAGAAATAGAAAATATAAAAAGGAGCCAAAAGCAAATTATAGAACTAAAACATACATATCTGAAAAAAATTCATTGGATAAACTTAATAGAAGAATGGAGATGACAAAGGAAAAATCACTGAAGATGAAGATAGACCAACATGAAGATCAATGTGAAGGAGAGAAAGAAGATTTTAAAAATATCGACAGACGTTCAGTGATCTATGAGACAATATCAAAAAGTTCAACATATATGTAATTGGAGTCCTAGATGAGATAAGAATGAGTCAGCAAAAAAGTTGCAGAAATAATGATTGAAAATCCAAATTTGCAGATATTTTACTGAAAATTGTTTACAGATTGAAGGAGTTCAGTGAATCCAATTACTCACACTAAAGAGAAAGGATGACAAAGTTTCATTAAGACACTGTGGAAACCTAGAAAATTTTAACGTGAAGCTCATGATAGTATACAGCACTGGCAGGAAGACGACGGCATTAGAAAAAAGCCATAATCATTTTCTTGTTTTGAAAATGCTCTTGGGAGTCATTTGTTTGTCCAGCATATTGAAAATTACCAAGAATCTTAGTTTTAAAATTTTTCACACTTTAGTTTTGATCTTAAAATCATTTCTAGGAATCATTAGACTTTGGCTAATGTCAACAACACATTCTGGTACAACGGATCCAGAATACATTGGTTCATTGTTGCTACTTTTCTTCATATTGTTAAAATGTACATGAAAATTATACCTTGTTATTAAAATATCCTTAATTTTTTATTATTTTACTTCTGATCTCCTCATTTATATCTGCATTTTCTGTTTTTGGAAATGTAATTTAGCTAATAAACAATATGAGTTATCTACTTCTTTTTCACAGTCTATCATTTACACTTAGTATCTGTCACCAATGAGTGTCTCTCTATTTTCTAGTATTTTTCAAGTACTTTTTAAATTTAATGTGTACTGACTTTTATGGCTGAATTCTGGTTATTCATAATTTAGTAGCTTGAAGAAATTTTCTGCTGTCTTAATATTTCTGTCAAGTTTAGTAGAATGGCTTTGAATGATACTTATTTTTCCTTCTTATTGCAGTAGGAGTGAAATGGTTCCAGGCCAATTATGTAAAAATAATTTTTTCATGGTTATATAAACAAGCATAATCTTATATACAGTATGACTTCCAAGTTCTGGGTTACTAGAATTATCAAAAGTAATGATCTATAGGACTGCTTAAGTTCCCTGATGGAAATGTGGTCACATAAATTGGACTTAAGTAGCATTCAGTCTATATGTTCCCAGACTAGTATGTTCCAGATGATTATCATTTATTGTTAAATAAATGATTATGACCTAACTTAAGATTCAACTAATTTTTAAAAGAAATCAAAATATACATATGGAAAGTAACTGAGGAATTGATTAATGCCTTTAATTCTGGTATAGTTTAATTCAAACTTTGATATGTCAAGACATTTAAAGTTATTAGGGAGGTGCCTGGTATCATCCTTAAGGATGAGCTGGTACTTCTTGACTTGTTTCCCTTAAGCAGTTGAAGAACAGAGGAAGGTATATTTCCTTTCATTAGCTATTTGAGGAGATACCTCTGTCTTTAGTGTATTCTAGAAATCCAAGGATTGGTAAATCAAGAAATTCTTCCTTAATAAGTGTCTCACATTTGGCTTATTTGTTATGAAATTTCTTTTTTTTTGAGAAAGATTAGCCTTGAGCTAACATCTGCCTCCGATCCTCCTCTTTTTGTTGAGTAAGACTGGCCCTGAGCTAACATCCATGCCCATCTTCCTCTAGTTTTTTATATGTGAGACGCCTGCCACAGCTTGGCTTAACAAGTGGTGCCAAATCCACACCTGTGAGCCAAACTGGTGAACCCCGGGCCCTTGAACCTTGAAGCAGAACGTGCAAACTTAACCACTGTGCCACCAGGCCGGCCCCATGTTATGCAATTTTTGTTTGGTCTTTTTGAATTTCATATTACCAAATATAGGAAACAAACTGAAGAGCATTGGAAATAAACATCCTCAAAATTCTATGAATAGGTTCCATGTGTGGTTCTAACTCCTGGCATTAGCACATACTATTATCATTTTTGAGTTAAAATAACTTCTCCCTTCTTTCACTTTTTGGAAAAAGGGACTTCTCTGTGAAAACTGCTTCATATATCTCAACCCTCCTGTCATAATTTTCCCAAATTAGAAGTAGTCACTCCCTCATGAGTTGTCCTCATAGTACTTTATCTAAATATCAATTCAACTACTTGCCATGCTGAATCACAATTAATTCTTTTCTTGTCTATTTGTGCCTCTAGATTGAGTACATATTTATGTAAGGGAAGAAGCCACATTCACTTTTCTATTACCAACTCTGAAAACAATTATTGACAACTAGTAAAGGAATAATAAATATTTGTTAAATATTGAATGAGTTTTATAATTGCATTTAAAAAGTTTATTAAATTAGACATTAGATGAGAAATGCAAATAACCTAATTAAACTAGAGCATAATAATGGAATATTTTATCTTAGACTACAAATTCCTCTGCATAAAATATATTAGGAAAAGCTATATGCCTTTTTTGACACAATATAAATAAGCCTTTATGATATAAGTAATAACATAAATATATTGGAAGAGTTAACAGTAATTTAAAGAATTGAAATGAAAATTTATGTTAAGATTTATTTAACAAAGCAATCCACATGCAATTTGACTGGTAATTTTCACATTGCAAGAGGATATGAAGCAGTGCAGAGAAAATGTTAATCAAGAGTTCTTAAACTTTGAAATAATTTGAAAAAAATAACCAAACAAAATATATTTACACCTTATTAAAATAAAGAGTTAAAACTCTTAAATATAGCATCTAAGTGGGAAGAACAGAAAATCTGGATTTTTTAGCTCACAAGTTTTAATCCGAACATTTAAAGTTACTAATCATGAAATCTTAGATCAATATTCTTCTACAAATTACAATTTTGTTGGCTAACTATATTAGAAAAAATATGGTACTGGAGAAAAATAGCATTGGATTTGATGAACTAATAGCATGGAAATTTGTATTCCTTAAATATAAACTGAGACTAGAGAATCACAGACACACACAGACATTAATGCACAGAAAATATTGAAAAATTTCTCTAAGAAGAAACTATATAGAGCAATTTCTGAATAAAATTAAATAAATATAGAAATAACAATAAAATAAACACTTAGAAATTGAGATTTATTCTGCTAAATACAGGATCAAAGGGAAAATAAAATCTACAATTATAAATTATACAAATTATGATAAACATTAAAATCCCTAATAGCAAGACCATTAGGACACAGCAAAAACTCTACTCCGAGGAGTAATTAAAGAATTATTATTAGGAATAATTTAGGAATAATTTTTATAAATGCAATTAAAAATAATAGAAGTAAACTTAAAGTCAAATAATATTCTAAAAGAAAACAAAAGTAGAGGGCATATACAACCCCAAATCAAAACTTACTGTAAAACTACATGATTGAAGATAGTGTGGTATTGGTGAAAGGTAGGTATGTAGTCAATGGAACCGAATTGAGGATGCAGAGATAAACCCACAGATTTATGATCAATCAATTTTTGACAAAGGTGCCAAGACAATGCAATGGGGAAAGGGTTGTTTTTTTCCAACAAATGGTACTAGGATAATTGTATGTATGACTGTAAATAAATAAGTTTAGACTTTTACTTTCTTGTGCAAAAATGAACCCAAAATAGATTAGAGAACTAAATATAAGATCTAAAGCTATAAAACTTGGAAGAAGACGGAGGAGAAAGTTTTCAAAATGTTGTGTTAAGCAAAGATTTCTTAGATAACATACCAAAAGTACAAGCCATAAAAGAAAATAAAGGATAAATTGAACTTCTTTAAAGTGAAAAAGTTTTACACTTTGGAATACATCATTAAAAAGATGAAAAGAGGTGCTGGCCCTGTGGCATAGCGGTTAAGTTTGCACACTCCGTTTCGGCAGCCTGGGGTTCCTGGTTTGGATTTTGGGTACAAACCTACACAACGCTCATCAAGCCATGCTGTGGTGGCATCCCACATACACAGATTGGCACAGATGTTAGCTAAGGGAAAATCTTCCTCAAGCAAAAAAAAGAGGAAGACTAGCAACAGATGTTAACTCAGGGCCAATCTTCCTCACCAAAAAAAAAAAAAGAAGAAGAAGAAAGAAAAGAAAAGCCAAGCCAAAAATTTGGAGAAAATATTTTTATATCATATATCTCATAAACAGATTGTACTCAGAAAAAATAGAGAACTCATAATTTAATAATAAGACAAACAATCTCATATAAAAAATAGTTAAGTGCTTTAACAGACATTTCTTAAAAGTATACCAATGAGAAGCACATGAAAGGGTGCTCAACATCATTAGTCACTCGAGAAATGCAAATTAAAATCATAATGAGATATCATTACCCACTAAAATGGCTGTGATCTAGAAGACAGACAATACCAAATGTTTAGGGAGGAAGTAAAGAAACTGGACCCTCATACATACTGTTGTGAATATAAAATGATAGAGCTGTTTTGAATAGCAATTTAAGAGTTTCTTAAAAAGTTAAACATCAGCTTACCATAAACCCAGAATTCTACTCTTTGATATCTACCTAAGAAAAATGAAAACATATGTTAGTACAAAGGCTTATACAAAATACATAGCAATATTATGCAGAACAGTTGAAACTGGGAACAAATCAAAAACCCATTAGTTGGCAAATGGATAAACAAATGTGGTATACTCAAACAATAGCATGCCTTTCAGCAATCAAAGGAATAGGATTCTGATACGCGCTCCTACATGGATTAACCTAAAAAACACGCTAAAGAGAAGAAACCAGGCACCAAGTACTGCATACTAGATAATTCCATTTATATGAAATGTTCAGAAAAAGATAAATTTATAAAGAAAGAAAGCAGATCAATGTTTATCTGGATCTTGGATTGAGAGTCAGGATTGATTGCAAATGGGCTTGATGGAATTTTGAGAGCGATGACAATGTTCTAGAACCAGATTGTGGTGATGGGCGAACAGCTCTATGAATTCATTTCAAATTATTGTATTGTGCACTTTTAATGGTGAATTATATGGTATAAAATTAAACCTCACTAAAGATGTTAAAAAATAAGTATGCCTTAAGAAATTAGATAAAGAACAAAATATGCAACCATAATAAAGGAAGTAGGAGGACTGAGCTAAGAGAGATGAATGGAAGTAAAAACTATCTTAAAAGATAAGTATATATGTTTGCATTAAGGCAAACAAAAGAAAACCAAAATACATTACATTATGGATCAGAAATATTGTGAAAAAATGTTATTGTAGTATTCAGCCAAGCAGATTTAGAAACTATGAAGAAGAAAAACTCTTAAAGTTTGGGAATACATATTAAAGATTTAGCATTACAAACAAATGCCAGGACCTGATGTTTTTACGGCTTAATTTTTTTTAACGTTGGGTGAAATAGGTTATTCCATTGCTGTCAAAGTGCAAGACTATGAGAATAGGGGACAATCAACTCAGTTCATTTTATAAATAACCTTAATACTAATAACCTTGTGAAAAATGTATAAAAATGAAAACTGTAAACCAGTTTCCCTTATGACTAAAGATGCCAACATTGGTAAATAAAGAAAAGTACCTCAAATTTAACAGTACAATAAGAATATTATTTATGATCAAGTAACTTTATTCCTAAAGTGTATGGATAGTTATATATTAGGAAAAATTAATAGAATAATTTATAAAAACAAATTAAAGGAGGGAAACATATGATTATGTAACAGATTCCAAAAAATTATTTGATTCAATTCCGCACCCATTCACTGGAGAAAATGATTCGTTAATAAACGTGGCTGGCCTAATTGAATATTTACAAGGAAAATAAAAACAAATTGGACAGCTACCTTTCATCATATTAAAAAATAATTTTTAAATGGATTAAAAGTCTAATTGTACATTTACATATATTAATTTTTACCTTATATGTAATGAACATGCTTTATATTCAGGGCTATCTGTATATGATCTAAATGTTCATACATACACATATACCTACATATGTGTTTATTTTTAAAAACTCGGAGATATTATGTCTATCACATTGTTGTGATGAGATTGTTGTAACCGACGCAGGAAAACAAGCGACATAGAGAAAATTAGATGTGTTGACTACATAAAAATATAAACAAAAAATATAGGCAATAATATATTATAAACTGAGTAAAAGGACAAAATCTTAACTAGGAAAAATGTTTTCATTATAAATGACAATGCATTAATATCCTTAATGTATGAAGAGTTCTTAAAATTAATAAGAAAAGCAAACAATTCAACAGAAAAATAGTTTGCTTATAGAGAAGGAAAAGCATTTGGGCAATAAAGATATGATATTAAATCTCATTTATGATCAGGGATATATGAAATAAAACAACAATGGGCTGCCTTATATCACCCTTTCTTTTTCTTGAGGAATATTAGCCTTAAGCTAACATCTGCTGCCAATCCTCATCCTTTTGCTGAGGAAAACTGGCCCTGAGCTCGCATCCATGCCCATCTTCCTCTGCTTTATATGTGGGACACCTGCCACAGCACAGCCTGACAAGAAGTGTGCGGGTCCACGCCCGGGATCAGAACTGACAAACCCAGGGCTGCCGAAGTGGAACGTGCAAACTTAACCTGTGCACCACCGGGCTGGCCTCATATCACCCTTTAAATGAATTTAAAAAAAATTAAAATAATGAAAAAGTGATAGCATCCTGTTATTGAGCACATGGATGTAGACTGTGATAGAAAATAAACTGACAGTTTCTATTTAAACTAAAATTTAACCCAGAACTCCACTTTTGAACTTATCTTACAGAAATAAAAACAATGCTACGTACACTTATATATTAAAAGACACATTTTCTAATGTCAAATAAATTAGCAAAATAACAACAAAATAAAGCTGAAAGCAACCCGAGTGTCCCTTAAAAGGCTGTCTGAAATACCACGGTACAGCCTTTTTATGGACTATTCTGTGGCCTTTAAAAAGAATGAGTGAGAGCTAACTCTGTGGTTTTACAGAGAGAGACATGATATTACAGGTATGTAAAACGCCTGGATAAAAGGAGAGAGCTACATATCGGGCTGCTTACTCCAGGGAGAAGGAAAGGAGGGAAAGCGGTAAAATATTAACCATTTCTTTCATCTTCTTAAATTTTGCTTGTTACAAAGAACCTGAATTATAGTTGTACTTTAAAAATCTAATAATAGAAATTTAAATGAAAAAATGAAGAATATGGGGTGTTTATTATACTTCATAGAATGATGGTTCCTGAATCATAATTCTGCTAGTACAGAACTATAGAGATAATTTCTTAATATTTAGGTAAAGAATCATCTCCTATTTTTAAGGTTAATCCTATAAACTCATTTCTGGTAAAGGCCCTCTTCCTCACACCAAAGATTTAACAAGGGAGACAATAGAATAATCATTAAAATCTAAACAGAATAAAAATTAAAACACAAAGCCACATAAATTAAAACATAGTAACAAAAAAATTCTAACTCCCAATGACAACTCAATTTAGAAAAGGGTTTATATCCTCAGAAGAAAAGTGTTCCTTCTTGACTTTCTAATCAGTCAAAATCTGTGTATTCTACAAGGAAAACTGTGATGTTATTTCCATAAAACCACCCTTTTCTTCTTCTGCCCCATCAGATTTCCTAAGCACTAATGTTTTCCCATAGACTGGTTAAAAAAAAATTCTAAAGTAATTTATTAACTGTGTGCTTTGTCTTATCCTCATGTCCATAACCTTCTCCATGGCTGGACCCCAACTAATGTTCCCTTAGGTCCTAAGTGGCGTCATGGGAGTAGGGGAGGTTTAACAAACACCCACATGAAAATTTTGAGTCTTCCTATCACCCAAAGTGCCCATTATTCAATGTAAATCAGACGATATTCTTCTGAAGTGGCTCTATTTCCTTTTATTATTTTGGATTTATACAGTTTTATTTTATTCAGTAGAGACCATCGCTACCCCTGGTTTAGCTGGCTTCAACTATTTGCGAATGATCTGGAAGGGCTAGTATTTTGAATTTTACTAAGACTTAAATTTTTATCTCGTAATGTAAGGTTGAGATACAAGAAAGAACCGCTTAGTGAGGGAGCTTAGCTGCTAACCCAGAATCCACATTTCATTTTGATATTTCTCTACATATCTTTGAGTGAGCTGCAATGCTCGTGAAAAAATAAAAACACTGTGGGAAGAGAGACAAACTCAGATGGCCCTAGAGGCTCCTTCCCTCTCCGTTTGAGTAGCCTCGCAATAAGCTGGCTCAGGAGGTCTGAGTTAGCACAGTGAAAAAACTTGCCAATAAGAGCTTTGGAGACCCAGAGGTCACCTCTTTCTACAAGACCATTTCTTCCACCAAGAAGTGCCTGTTTTCACAGTCGACTCCTGCCCCAATTTCCCTGTAAATAATATATAGAGACACGTGGGGGCCAGGATTTCTTTCTTGAAACCCTTTCAAAGGTATCTACAACGCACATATGCCCACCTTGCCAAGCAGACCTCTCTGCGGTGTAATGGCACCTTCAGGGTCCTGTACTACTCTGATGCTTCTATATCTGTAGGTTTTCCTGACTGCACCCTCGTTTACCTCCCTCGCAGTGTGCTGCTCATCTGTATTCCCTCTTGGCTTTGTATGGAAAATGGCCTCCGAAGAAACCAAGTGCTAGAGCTGTATGGCAGAACTTACAGATGTTAGCTTTTGAACAGCATGTGGATGTACTTCAGGGAGGATAAAAGGCTCTCTTTTTTTTTGAGGAAGATTAGCCCTGAGCTAACTACTGCCAATCCTCCTCTTGTTGCTGAGGAAGACTGGCCCTGAGCTAACATTCATGCCCATCTTCCTCTACTTTATACTTGGGACGCCTATCATAGCATGGCCTTTGCCAAGCCGTGCCATGTCCACACCCAGGATCCGAACCGGTGAAGCCTGGGCCACTGAAGGGGAGCGTGCGCACTTAACCCCTGCGCCACCGGGCCGGCCCCAAGGCTCTCCTTTTTATTCCTGGTAACAAGTAGTACGTACTGAGTAATAAATAGGTTCTGCTTTAGAAATGAGGAAGATATCTAGGTACTGAAATAAGGTATTGACAAGGATATATTATCAGGTGAAAAAAGCAAGGAAGAGAACAGCATATATAGTTACCTTTTGTACAAGAAGTGGGGAAGTGGTACATATATAAATTTTCTTTCATTTTCCTAAAAGAAATATTGGAAAAGTAAGCTAAGAGACAGAATTCCCTGAGAGTGTGTGTGGGGGGGAGACTGATGGTGTATCAACAGTGGCAATGACACTTCGCTGTGTATACTCTTCAACAGAGCTTCAACTGCTAAATTATTTGAATGCTTGACCTATCAAAAAACTAAATTAAAGCTAATCAATCAACAGTACAAACAAGTTCTTTTTCATATGATATTCTGGCTAAAAAACCAAGTGAATGATTACTTAAATCCCCAACATTTTCAAAATTCAGTAATGTATCCTAACATGTTGTTAGATAAAAAGATAAAAATATGAAATAAAGTGGCCAATAAATAAATCCTGCATAAAGCTGTATACATGACTGAAAATTTATTTTCTTGCATAACCATGGAAACAAGACATAAACATTCGTCTAATCTGATCTCAATTTTAAAAATTGCTTGGCCTACTTGTAATAAACGCCATTTTGCTCTCAATTCTATGCACAAGCTGTAAGAAAAGCTTTCAGGGATGTTATATTAAAAAAGAGATAGCAGTAACGCAATAAAATGCATGAAAGTCATGAAAGAAAAATAAATTGCCTCGACAAAAAAATAGGAGTTTATCAGGGTATAGAATTATTTTGTATGCGTTCAAATGTCCCAAGGTGGCAAAACAGTACAATCTTGGAACATACCATATAACATATTTTAAACTTGTAATTAAGTAATTAACTTTCAATGTAGCCATCTTTTTAATTAGATCCTTAAATCAAGATTACATTTCTACATTAGAACTGGCATATAGTTTAAAGTTCAAGATAAATCAGACTATAACGATTGTATCGTATATATTTTTAAAATTCACATTAAAAGGTTGAGGTGACAAAGGAAATGGAGTAAGTGGAAAGAACCGGTCCTGGGCCACCTGGGGTTTAAGGTATGATTTCGGTGATTTAATGGGGATTCCAGTGGCCCTCCTCTCCTCCCCTTCCTCAGAACTTCTACAGAAATGTTTTAAAAGGAATTAGAGGAAGTAACGAAGCATGAGAAAGCCACTCCATTTATCTTTGTTTAAGTTATTGTAGCCATTTATATTAAATTTGATTTGTAGTAGCTTTAAACGTTTTAGTTTTGCTTAATTAATTGTAAGTAGAAACAAGATTTGTGACAGAACTACTATGCTTAATAGACAGAGGGATGATATATTTAACTACCAAATCAAAAAGTGACAGTTTTACGTTATCAGTGCTGTAAGTTCTTTTCCTGGGACTTATGTAAACTTTTCAGAAAGAAATTAAAAAAAAAAAATATGGACCAGTTAGCTCTCTGAACAGAATAGAAAACATAGTTTTAACAAAAAATGTATACCACCCCCTTATATTTCAGCAGCTGTTCATTGATCTCTTAATACCAAGCTTTAAAAACACTGAAATAACTTCACACTTTTTGGATACTGTAATATATTTCAATTCGGAATGTATATATATTCCAATTTTCAGGATGGCAAATTTCTGTTAAATTATTCATATTTTTAAACTGAATTCCATAATAATGGCAGTGGTGCATTCTATTAGGGGAAAAAAACTGATCACTGATGTATTAAAATATTTTTCAAATAAAAATACACAAACTATAGTGTTCTACGTTATCAGAAAGTCAGGTGGTTTAACTGCTTAACTTGGATTCCTGTTCTGGCAGTAGAGCCAGTAATCAAAAACACTTGAGACTATTTACTAAGTGTTATTGGCATCTTAAAAAAAAAAATCCTTCTTACTTTCTCTCCTCTGTAATTCACTTTTTGTTTCCATTTACTTGTTTCATTTATTATTTTTATATTCTTCCCCCCTTTTTTTTCCTAAACAATTTCTGCCAGTAATATCTATAGAATTAGAACTGAATGGGGAAAATGGCACAAAAAAACAAGTGGTACACATTTTTATCAGGTCCTTAATCCTTATACGTCTTTGAAATGTTTCATTTTCTACCTGTGATTTATGGTAGTTGAGCTGCCATCACAGTGTCATAGAAAGAGTTCCATGTTGGAGTCACACATATCTTGTATAAATCCTGGCTCAACACTGGCTCTACCATTTCTTAACAGAATGACATAGGATAAATTCTCTGATCTATAGCTTCTTGTGAGTCTGTAATATGGAGATAATGCTACCAATGACTGGTACATAACAGATAATTAACAAATGTTTGTTCCCCACTCTTCTCAGTAGTTTAATAAGCTGACAGCTGTCTGGGTTGTTAGATGGTGCATATGATGTTTGTTAAACCCGGCAAGCTCTAGGTGAGCACTGATGGGCTTCGGAAGCGAGAGCTAAGTTTCCAGACAGTTGCATGAACAAGATGTTCAGTGTCTATAACTACTAAAAGATAAGTTATTTCCTATGGTGTAGTTTATATACATCTGAAAGAAGTCACAGGACCGTTTCACGACGTTGTCAAAAGGGAGGCTGTGTGATCGAAACTCCTCCAAGAGGCATTTTGAACATTGAGAAAAAAAAAATCCTATTAGTTCATCCACTTAGCTAATGAAATACTAAGTCATGATAATTAAACTCATTGGCAAGTAAAAGATATAAGCCATGATTTTATATTTTAATTTATAATAAGAAATGTAATTCTCAAGAAAACAAAGTTCCCACAAGTTTCACCTAGATGTTTCTAACCACAGGAAAATTACACAGGAAGTCAAATGATCAGAAGGTTGTTTGATGAAAATAGAATCACACTAAGTACAGTTGATTATATGTAAATTTTATTAATTATATCAGCTTTAATAACCTGGGACATCCATCTTTTCTAGAAGGAAATATCTGCCTTAAGCTACACATTATTGTCAAGTTCTAGGCAGTAATTGAATTGGAATAGATGATTTTTTTTCAGTTACTCCCTAAATTCAATTTTAGACCAATTCTTCTTATGTTGGACATTAATTTCTTTGAATATTTTATCTCTATCAAATAAATAAATGGTTTCCCAAAGGTTGCATAATCAATCCACTGGCGTGCTGGGGGAAAAAAAAAACTTTAATCTATATTTAACTGTATTTCATCCCTTAAAATCTTCCTTTATGTATGAGTTAAGCTAAGCTTAATTTGCTTTAGGCTTCAGATTTTCTCCACAACTGACAATTTCCTCTATCTCTGATCTTAGCAATCATGTGTTGATTTTACAGTTTAACTATATTTTAACTATTTGGGAGCACCTTTCTTTAAATCTCATCTTCTGGAGAGTCATCTTTTTGCTATTTGTTGTACCAAAACAGTATTATTTGATGTAAATTTATAATCTCATGAAATTTTAAATATTAAAAGTAATTACCATTAAGCAAATGAAAGTTTTCTCTTAAACTTTGCTATCTAAATGCTCTTAGATTATCATCTCCCTTTACCTCTGCTTCTCTTCAACTACCATCATCACCAACAGCAACAATAACAATTTCCTTAAAATAAAAAACACAACAAAACATGACCTAAGAGAGAAGATATTGTCTATTAAGAGGTTGAAAAAAAAAGTCAAAATTTTCTTGTTATAATCAATCATTTAAGAATATCAGATACTTTCCTATGTAGGAATTCACAGAATGAGTTGGCCACATTTCTGTTTTAATGGCGCAGCGTCAAGTTTTCAGTGTAGGACAGGACGTTCCTAAATGGCTATTCAGGTTTGTTGTTCAACAGTGACCAATAAACAGTGGGTCATTTTATTGCTGGAAGAGAACAAGTACAAGAAGACAAATGAGACCTCCAATGGCTAATGGTGTCAGTCTTAAATCATTAAAAAAGAATAGTTTATAGGGGCCAGCCTACTGGCATAGTGGTTAAGTTCACGTGCTCTGCTTTGGCAGCCCAGGATTCACAGCTTTGGATCCCAGGTGTCGACCTACACACTGCTCATCAAGCCATGCTTTGGCAGCATCCCGCATATAAAATAGAGGAAGACTGGCACAGATGTTAACCCAGGGACAATCTTCCTTAAGCAAAAGGAGGAAGATTAGCAGCAGATGTTAGCTCAAGGCCAATCTTCCTCACCGGAAAAAAAAAAAAAGTAATTTATAGAAATTGTGGTATATGTCTGTTCCTAGGGTTCATTGTAAGTATTATAGAATGTCAGGAAAGTGAATTTTTATTTTTCTGATTTGCTCTTGGATTGTTCACACCCTTGAAATGTGTCTAAAAAATTAAATTTCTTTCTCAGAGTTCATTGGTTCTTGTTATACTTCCCTGGAAATAATTGGAAGGAGGAGAAGGTTTAATTAAATAAAAGCACTCTTCCTCTAGCTCTCTGCTTTGGGTGTGAAAATTTGAAGGATGAGGAGTAACAAATAAGATCTCTGTCTTTAGAACTCCTGGGGTCTTTTCCTGCTGTCTGTCAATGAGTTAGCTGGCATAGTGGTCCATATCCTGCACACAGGAGTGACTGCTCCAAACCTCACCTTCTCCCAAAGGTCTACAGCTGCTTTAAGCACTGTTATGTAACACCCTGGACATCCAGCATGCAATTGCGAGATCCTTGTACTAACTAGTAAGGCCACTTTCAGACCCACAAAAGCCCCTATTGCAACACGCCCCCCTCCACTCTCCTGGGCCCTCACTAAATTTCTAGGAAAAAGGAGAGCAAAAGGAAGACAAAGCCCCTTTCCTGGAGTTCAATCCAGAATATTCCATCCTTGCCTGACCCAAACATCATCTCAGTGGTGACTCGAGACTGGGCCCTGCTGCCTTTGAGTTCCGCCTAGAGCCATGCAATGCTTGCAGCGTCCGTCCATGCCCATCACTTGACAAATATGTGACAAATGAAGAGGGACGATTATGCTTCTCCATTATAGTATGAGGAATATTGTAATTTAAATCTGTTGAATATTTTTATAGAAACAGATAGGAAAAGGGAGGAAAACCACTCACTTGCAAAGTTTAAAACTGACTTGTAAAACCTGGAAAGCCAGAGTTGGGAAAACTCTGAACACTCATAAACAGATTTTCTTGTAACTCAGTAATGGGTTATGTTATTAATCACAAACAAAAAGTATCGTAGTCAAAGAAGGGCCTTTCATTTAACTGAGGAAAATCGAAGTCAGTACATGTTATAAGCCGTCCCTGTGAGATATGAGTGGTTCTCAGGAGCTGGAACAAAATGCCAGCAAGGTATAAATGGCATTGAGATAGTCTTGGCTATAAATATTTTCAGATTTATAGCCTTCGGTCTGAAAAGCATATTGTGTGAGGGAATACAGTGTGAATAAATGGAAATTGTACTCCACTGAAGTAAGAAAGGGGAAAATAATTTCATTTCTTGCCTAACATTTCTGCATCATGATATCTCTAAGTGTGCAGCCATAAATCTGAGCCGAATTCAGGAAATGGTGTAAAAGATCTCATTGCTGATCTGTCGGATTTTAGAAGTCCCTTCCTTGAGTCAGTTGGAGGCATCACACAGGGCAGAGGCCAACAATACAACCAGAAAGCCTGGGGGATTTTGGCTTTCCTGCTCATTTTGTGCAGAAATTTGAAATTGTGAAGAAATGAAACTTAATTTTAAATTACTTTCATTCAGAAAGAGTAATGTGTCAAGATCCAGATTGTTCTCCTTCAGTCCTGTAAGTAAGCTTTTGATAATTATATTCACAAAATACATAAAGAATTTTCATAAATAAGGTTACTATTGTTTTTTCTGCCTTAACAAAATACAAAGGTTTGACGGTATAGAAACAGCATTTCTTCTGCCATTATAGATTGTAGCAACCATTATATCATTAAGCAAAGGTATTCACTATTTAAAGTTGATTATCTTCTCCGTAAAATAAGAATTATTATGTCATAATGTGGTTTAGGGCATTAAGTGAGATAATATAGGTAAAGTGAATTGCCAGGTTCCCAATCCACAGTTGTTGTTCAATAAATAGTGACTAAAATTATTATATTGGATCTAGGACTAAAGTTTCAAACTTTATTATCTTTACAAATTCAAATTTGAAAAAAAAAATATATATATATATATACACACATACGATTTCTTTCATATACTTTTCTAAGACTATACAGGATTTTTTTTCATCTTTGGAGTAATTTTGTCGCTTCTCTTGGTTTTGAAATTGTTACTATTTTACCTTATTTGTTTTCTCTCTTCCTATGTAGATACATAGATATCATTTATTACTATGTATACATCTATGCACAAACTATTCTGCTGATCCAAGCATCTCATAAGAACAAAGACATTCTCCACAGCAACTTCAGGATTATTGCCACACTCTAGAAATGAAATATTAATGTTGAATTATTTGATATATGATCCATACTCAAATCTCTCTAAGTATTCTTCTTTTTTTGTTACTTTTCTAGTTTTTTTTTCTGAATGTAATGAAGATTCATGCATAGTGTCTGGTTATCATGTCTCTTTGGTTTTCTTTAATCTGAACAGTCCTCCCACTTGCTTTTGGTCTCTCATGACATTTTTGAAGATTCTTAGTCAGAGAGCTGTTGAATGTCCCACATTCTAGATGTTCCTGATTGTTCCCTTATGATTAGACTCACATTAAACATATTTTGCAAAAACAAAAAAATGATAATGATGATATTGTGTCCTCATTGAATGCTTCAGGAGGCACAGCAAAGCAGAGGTGTGCTGGAGATCTGATTGCTAAAATCTCAGACATTTTCTGAGCTACTTTAGTTAGGCAAATCATTCTTTAAAATTAAATTAACTTACAGTTAAATAATATATATTAAGTGAAGGTAATACATGTATAAATCAATCACTTTCTGTTGTACTGGTGAACACACTACACATGGGTGTGTTGTGTTCCTCTCTTATCAACTCTGTCTTCTGTGATGTCACATTGATAGCCTGAAATAGGCCATTGTGGATGCTTATTGGCAAATGCTCGGAATCAGTGCTTAGTTTAAGGTACTGTTGATTTTTAAGAAAATGGTGGAGAAAATGTTCATAATGTAGATTAAATTTATAATTTTGTATGTCTGTAGTCATTCTGTTGAGAGTAGTACAAACAATGAAGAAAATGAGGAAATAACTTTCCAGAGTTTAAAAACTTTGCTTATGATGTTTTTGTCAAGCACTTTTAAAAATATTCATGTAACTGAATTTATCCATCTTTCATTTTATTGCATCAGTTTTTTCAGTCATAATAGCTAGAGCTTACCTACAACCAGGATATAAATAATATACCCAGGTATTATTTTACTATTTGTGTAGTTTCCCTTTTTTTGTGTTATATTTTTGATTCATTTAAAATTTATTTTACTGTAGCCTATGTGGTTCACGTTCATTTTATCTATCTTAATAACTATACAGGTGTCCTAACCTCATTTATTTAAAAGTCCATCTTCTTCCAAGGTATTTGAGACTTCATCTTATTATATACCAAGTTTCCATAATACATAGGTTTATTTCTAGATTTTCTTTTCTGTTTCATTGTTCTGTGTATTCAAGGACCAGCACACATTGATTTTAGAGCATTTAGCATATCTTTTAATTCTGATAGAACTATTCTTCCTTCATTGATCTTTTGGGTTTTCAAGGGTTTCCTAAATAGCATTCAATGTTTTCCCCATAAGTTTTGATCCCGAAAATATCGGGTAGTATTTTTGTTAGAATAGTGTTAAGCTGTGTTAACATGGGAAAATTTACATATTTGTAGTATTTAATCTTTCTATATGCTGGTCATGGGAACCTGTCTATTTTTTTGAGTACATTTTGTATCTTTCTGGAGTATTTTAAAGTTTTCCTCAGAAAGATTTAGCACATTTTTTTACTAAACTTCTTTTTAAGTATGTTATCATTTCTATCAGATTTGTGAACAGATTATTTTCCTTCCGTTATATTGCCTTAAGTGGTTGTTGTTTGTTTATATGAAGGTTATCGATTTTTGTATTTTAATTTTCTATCTTATTTCCTCTTTCTAAAAAATAGACTTTTTATCTTATAAGACACTTTTAGATTTACAGAAAAATTGAGAAGATAGAACATAGAAACTGGGGTTGTGTGATTTGCGGAGGAAGAACACAGAAATAAAGTGCCATTTTCATCACATCATTTCAAGTGTCCAATTATCAACACTATGTTGATCAACATTTGTTGATGTTGATATTGATCACCTGGCTGAGCTTGTGGTTTCTCCAGTGTACGGTTAATTTTCCCCACTTCCTACAGACCACTTTGAAAGGAAGTTTCTGTGTAGCCTATATTTAAGGAGTGGGAGTTGTGTTCTCCTCCTTGAGGGCAGACTATCTAAATAATTTATTTGGAATTATTCTTCAAGGGAAATTTAGATATTCTCTCCAATTTATTTATGTATTCAATTATTTATTTCTATCAGTTTGGACTCATGGATATTTATTTCATACTGTGGTTCTAATCCAGTACTACTTTATTTATCTTTTTTTAAGTTTTATTTTTTTCGGATGTACATCGTATTTCGAATTCTGTATACATTATATCGTGTTCACCACTCGAACACTAATTATAGTGCATCCCCTCACATGTGAGCCTAATCACCCCTTTTGCCCTCCCCCCTACCCCCTCCCCCAAAGGTAACCACCAGTCCAATCTCCAATGCTATGTGTTTTTTTGTGTGTGTGTGTCATTTTTATCTTCTACTTATGAGTGAGATCATATGGTATTTGACTTTCGCCCTCTGACTTATTTCACTCAGCATAATACCCTCAAGGTCCATCCGTGTTGTCACAAATGGCCGGATTTCGTCATTTCTATGGCTGAGTAATAGTCCATTGTGTATAAATACCACATCTTCTTTATCCATTCGTCCATTGATGTGCACCTAGGTTGCTTCCATGTCTTGGCTATTGTGTATAATGCCAAAACGAACATAGGGGTGCAAGTATCTTTATGCCTTTGTGTTTTCAAGTTCTTTGGATAAATACCCAGCCGTGGAATAGCTGGATCATATGGTAGATCTATCCTTAATTTTCTGAGGATACTCCATACTGCTTTCCATAGTGGCTGCACCAGTTTGCACTGCCACCAGCAATGAACAAGGGTTCCCTTCTCTACAAACCCTCTCCAACATTTGTTGTTTCCTGTCGTGTTAATTATAGCCATTCTGACCAGAGCGAGGTAATACCTCATTGTAGTTTTGATTTGCATTTCCCTGAAGGCTAATGATGTTGAGCATCTTTTCATATGCCTGTTGGCCATCCGTATCTCTTCTTTGGAGAAATCTCTGTTCAGATCTTTTGCCCATTTTCTAATTGGGTTGTTGGTTTTTTTGTTGTTGAGCTGTATGAGTTCTTTGTATATTTTGGATATTAACACCTTATCTGATATATGGTTTGCAAATATCTTCTCCCAATTGTTAGGTTGTCTTTTCATTTTGTTGATGGTTTCCTTTGCTGTGTAGAAACTTTTTAGTTTGATGTAGTCCCATTTGTTCATTTTTTCTTTTGTTTCCCTTGCCCGGTCAGACATGGGACTTGAAAATATGCTGCTCAGACCAATGTCGTAGAGCGTACTGCCTAAGTTTTCTTCTAGAAGTCTCATGGTTTCGGGTCTTACATTCAAGTCTTTAATCCATTTTGAGTTGCTTTCTGTGCATGGTGTAAGGGAATGGTCTACTTTCATTCTTTTGCATGTGGCTGTCCAGTTTTCCCAACACCGTTTATTGAAGAGACTCTCCTTTCTCCATTGTATGCTCTTGGCTCCCTTGTCGAATATTAGTTGTCCATAAACGTGTGGGTTTACTTCTGGGCTCTCAATTTTGTTCCATTGATCCATGTGTCTGTTTTTGTGCCGGTACCATACTGTTTTGGTTACTATGGCTTTGTAGCATAATTTGAAATCAGGGAGTGTGATACCTCCAGCTTTGTTCTTTTTTCTCAGGAATCCTTTGGCTATTAGGGGTCTTTTGTTGTTCCATATAAACTTTAGGATTCTTTGTTCTATTTCTGTAAAAAATGTTGTTGGAACTTTGATAGGGATTGTGTTGAATCTATAGATTGCTTTAGGAAGTATGGACATTTTAAAGATATTAATTCTTCCAACCCAAGAGCATGGAATATCTTTCCATTTCTTTGCGTCTTCTTCAATTTCTTTCAACAATGTTTTATAGTTTTCGGTGTACAGATCTTTCACCTCTTTCGTTAAGTTTATTCCTAGGTATTTTATTCTTTTTGTTGCAATTGTAAATGGGATTGTATTCTTAATTTCTCTTTCTGCTACTTCATTGTTAGTGTATAGAAACGCAACCGATTTTTGTACATTGATTTTGTATCCCGCAACTTGCCTGTATTCCTTTATTATTTCTAAAAGTTTTTTCGTGGACTCTTTAGGGTTTTCTAAATATAAAATCATGTCGTCTGCAGAGTGACAGTTTCACTTCTTCTTTTCCAACGTGGATCCCTTTTATTTCATTTTCTTGCCTGATTGGACTTCCAATACTATGTTAAATAAGAGTGGCGACAGTGGGCATCCCTGTCTGGTTCCTGTTCTTAGAGGGATAGCTTTCAGTTTTTCTCCATTGAGAATGATGTTTGCTGTGGGTTTGTCATATATGGCCTTTATTATGTTGAGGTATTTTCCTTCTATACCCATTTTATTTAGAGTTTTTATCATAAATGGATGCTGTATCTTGTCAAATTCTTTCTCTGCATCTATTGAGATGATCATGTGACATGATTTTTATTCTTCATTTTGTTAATGTGGTGTATCATGTTGATAGATTTGTGGATGTTGAACCATCCCTGCATCCCTGGAATGAAACCCACTTGATCATGATGTATGATCTTTTTAATGTATTGTTGTATTCGATTTGCTAGTATTTTGTTGAGGAGTTTTGCATCGATGTTCATCAGTGATATTGGCCTGTAATTTTCCTTTTTTGTGTTGTCCTCATCTGGTTTTGGTATCAGGATAATGTTTGCTTCATAGAAGGAGTTAGGAAGCCTCCTCTCCTCTTCAATTTTTTGGAAGAGTTTGAGAAGGATAGGTATTAAGTCTTCTTTGAATGTTTGGTAGAATTCAACAGGGAAGCCATTTGGTCCTGGACTTTTATTTTTTGGGAGGTTTTTTATTACTGTTTCAATCTCTTTACTGGTGATTGGTCTGTTCAAATTTTCTACATCTTCTTGGTCCAGTTTTGGAAGGTTGTATGTTTCTAAGAATTTATCCTTTTCTTCTAGATTATCCAATTTGTTGGTGTATAGCTTTTCATAGTATTCTCTTATTATCTTTTGTATTTCTGAGGTGTATATTGTAATCTCTCCTCTTTCATTTCTGATTTTATTTATTTGAGCCTTCTCTGTTTTTTTCTTGGTGAGTCTAGCTAAGAGTTTGTCAGTTTTGTTTATCTTTTCAAAGAACCAGCTCTTGGTTTCATTACATTTTTCTATTGTTTTTTATAGTCTCTATTTTGTTTATTTCTGCTCTGATTTTTATTATTTCCTTCCTTTTGCTGATTTTGGGCTTTGTTTGTTGTTCTTTTTTAGGTGTGCATTTAGATTATCTATTTGGGATTTTTCTTCTTTGTTGAGGAGGCCTGAATTGCTATAAACTTCCCTCGTAGAACCGCTTTTGCTGTATCCCACAGATTTTGGCATGTTGTGTTTCCATTTTCATTTGTCTCCAAGAATTTTTTGATTTCTTCTTTGATTTCTTCATTGACCCAATCATTGTTCAGTAGCATTTTGTTCAATCTCCACAATTTTGTGGCTTTTCTGGTTTTCTTTCTGTAATTGATTTCCAGTTTCATACCTTTGTGGTCAGAAAAGATGCATGGTATTATTTCGATCTTCTTAAATTTATTGAGACTTGTTTTGTGGCCTAATATGTGATCAATCCTGGAGAATGTTCCATGGGCATTTGAAAAGAATGTGTAATCTGTGGCTTTTGGGTGGAATGTTCTGTATATATCTACTAAGTCCATCTGGTCTAATGTGTCCTTTAAGGCGAGTGTTTCCTTATTGATCTTCTGTTTGGATGATCTATCCATTGGTGTAAGTGGAGTGTTAAAGTTCCCTACTATTATTGTGTTACTGTCTATTTCTCCTCTTATGTCTGTTAATAATTGCTTTATATATTTAGGTGCTCCTATGTTGGGTGCATAAATATTTACAAGTGTTATATTTTCTTGTTGGATTGTTCCCTTTATCATTATGTAGTGCCCATCTTTGTCTCTTGTTACAGTTTTTGATTTAAAGTCTATTTTGTCTGATATAAGTATTGCTATCCCCACTTTCTTTTCTTTGCCATTTGCATGAAATATCTTTTTCCATCCTTTCACTTTCAGTTTGTGAGTGTCTGTAGGTCTGAAGTGTGTCTCTTGTATGCAGCATATGCATGGATCTTGTTTTTTTATCCAGTTGGCCACCTAATGGTGTTTGATTGGAGCATTTAGTCCATTGACATTTAAAGTAGCTATTGATAAATATGTATTAATTGCCATTTTGTCACTTTTTCTTTTTTTGGGGGGGTGTTTTAGTAGCTCTTCTCAGTTCCTTTCTTTTTTTCTTGCTCTCTTCCCTAGTGGTGTGAAGGCTATCTTTAGAAATATGTTTGATTTCTTTTGTCTTACTTTTTTTCCTGCTTGTTATAGGTTTCTGGTTTGTGGTTACCAAGAGGATCCTATTTAATATACTATGCATATAACAGTCTATATTGAGCAGATAGACTCTTTAGCTTGACCTCTTTCTAAAAGTTCTACTTTTTCACTCCCCTCCTCCCACGTTATATGTTTTTCACATCATATATAGTCTTTTGTTTAGTGTGTGTCTCTCCATTACCCTCTTATCATTGAAATAGGTGATTTTAGTACATTTGTCTTTTAACCTTCATATTGTCTTCACAGGTAGTTGATCTGCTGCCTTTACTATACTTTTACCTTACAAGCGATTTTATTGCCTGTTTTTTGTTGTTGTTGGTTTGTTTTTTTTTGATAATTTTTTTTATCTCTATTTGTGGTCATTGCTTTCCCACTTAAATAAGTCCCTTCAGTATTTCTTGCAGAACTGGTTTCTTGGTGGTAAACTCCTTTAATTTTTGCTTGTCTGGGAAGCTCTTTATCTCTCCTTCCATTCTGAATGACAACCTTGATGGATAGAATATTCTTGGCTGTAGGTTTTTTCCTTTTAGCGCTTTAAATATGTCATGCCATTCTCTTCTTGCCTGTAGGGTCTCGACTGAGAAGTCCGCTGATAGCCTGATGGGCTTCCCTTTATATGTCACTCGTGGCCTTTCTCTTGCTGCTTTTAGGATTCTCTCTTTGTCTTTAATTTTAGACATTTTGATTATAATATGTCTTGGTGTGGGCCTCTTTGAGCTTCTCTTGTTTGGAGCTCTCTGTGCTTCCTGAACTTGGATGTCTGTTTCCTTCCTCAGGTGAGGAAAATTTTCCTCTATTATTTTGACAAATAAATTTTCTGCCCCTTTGTCTCTCTCTTCTCCTTATGGGACCCCTATAATCCAAATATTAGCACGCTTGATATTGTCCCGGAGTTCCCTTACACTGTTCTCATTCTGTTTAATACTTTTTTCTCTTTTCTGTTCTGCCTGGGTGATTTCCTCTAGTCTTTCGTCTAACTCGCTGATCTGTTCTTCTGCTTCCTCTACTCTGCTATTGAGTCCCTCTAGTGAATTTCTCATTTTGAGTATTGTATTCTTCATTTCTGATTTTTTTTTTATATCTTCCAGTTCTTTGCTGATGTGCTCACTGTGTTCATTCATTCTTCTCCACATATCTGTGAGCATCCTCATTATATTTTCTTTGAATTCTTTTTCGAGTAGGTGGCTAGTTTCTGTTTCCCTTAGTTCTTTTCCTGGGGTTTTGTACTGTTCCCTTGTTGGAAAGTATTCCTTTGCCTCCTCATTATGCCTCTTTCTCTGTCCTATTTTCTTTGTACTAGGTGAGTCGGCTATGTCTCCTGATCTTGGAGAAGTGGCCTTATGTATGAGATGGCTTATGAGGCCCAGCAGTGTGCTTCCCTCTCGTCACCAGTCCATAAGAACCAGGAGTGACCTCTTTGTGGGCTACTTGTGTTCTTCTGCTGTGGCAGCATTGCTCCCACTGCAGGTACCCAGGGAGTCTGATCTTTCCTTCCCTGGCCAGCTGTTTGTAAATCCAGTTTGAGGGGGCCTCAGCACTGTTGGATACAAAGTTTATCAGCACACTCTTATTGCAATTGTCCTCTTAATTGGGTTGGTACCCAGTGTAGCTGGTTGCTAGGCTCAGGGGCATACAGTTGTGATAGGTCTGAGGCCAACAAGGCTGTTGTCAGTTCTCTTAGGACTGCAGCTGAGTAGGGCTAGCCCTTGGCATGGGGGCAATCAATTGTTTCAGGCTTTGGAAGGTGGGGCTGATCCTTTTTATGGCTATTTGTGAAGCACAAGTCTTCTGCCACTGATAAGCCTCACCCCCCCACCAGACCACATACACTGTCAACACAGTCCTGGTCCATGCACACTTTTCAACCCCCTGGAGCATACCCCAACGCCACACTGCAGAGCCCCCTGCCTCTTCCCCAATGCCCCCCACAGTTCACCTGGTTCTCACACAGGTCCTGCCCCAAGAGGCAGACACCCTTGCCTGCCTGTAGAGGATCAAGGCACTCAGTCAATGCAGGCTGAAAAGTAGCCTGAGGGCTTGCTGTTAGGTGGGGCCAGCCCCTAGGGTGGGTTGCCTGGCCTGGTTGAACTGGATTAAATCTGTGCTCTAGTGGGTGTGGCAGACCCCTGGGCTAACAGCCCAAGGAATGCACCTCAACAGCCCCCAGTGGTGTCCCTATCAGCTTGCCTGGACCAGCTCAGAACAATGGCCCCCACCAAAGTCTCAGTCTCCGGAGAGGACCCTCCTCTCACCAAGATGCCCCCAGAGCCCACCAGGTGAATCTCGTTTCACCAAAGGACAGTCAGCCTTCTCTCTGGTGATTTTTGCTGCAATGAGTGAGTTTGTGCGTGGGCCCTTTAAGACCCAGATCTTTTCGGCTTTTGGCCGATAGCTTTTCTGGGGTGTCCTCGCTGCAGTTAATAGCCAGGAAAGCCAGACAGTAAGGCCCCCCTTTCAGTTGGGCTGAGTCCGAAGGATGGTTATAGCAGTATCGCCCCCGCTCCGGACCTCACTCCTCCAGGGAGGGCTTGTACCTTAGGGTGGCTCCCGCCTGGCCAGCTGAAAAGCTCCACTGCTCCCCAAAGTGGCTTTTGTGCTCTCTGGCCGGAGTTACTGCCTCTTCTGCCTTCGTCAGGACTGTCCCTTGTCATGGGGGTTCTTTTTATCCAGTTTTCAGTTTTCAATCCAGGGTGAGTGTTCCCAAAATTGTTGTAACCTGGTTGTGTTCATGGGAGGAACTGAGTTCAACATCTGCTCACAGTGCCATCTTGATGAGATCCTACTTTATTTATCTTGCTGCTCAAATTGTTTGAACTTTTGTCACTGAGAGCTCCCTTATTTGGCTCCTGTGTCCATTTGACACTGGAATTTTTAATATTTCCTAGTACTTCCTTACTTTTTGACAATACAGGATGCTTCAATTTCTTCCTGTGTATTTCCTGCCCATTCTTAGAATCAGCCTTTTCTCCAAGGAGCCCTGGCACCTTTATTGGAGAAATAGTGTTAGAAACCATTCTGGGTGCTAGATGTGCTCCTTGTTAGTGGGGTGTTATTTCTTTTAAGGCCTCTCAGCTGATACAGCAAGGAAATATACGTGTGTATAATAACCTAGGTGTCTATGCACATACTTATAAATATTTCTATATGTAGCCATCTGTATCTATTTTAGCTAAACCTGAGTTCATACTGATATGACTATTACCACATGATAATTCTAGCGTCCTCCCCTTATTCATCTATAAAGTCCTGCTCTAACGGTGATAAACCTGGCTCCCATCATCATCATCCAGTACCTAATTGTTCAATTACAGTATAGATATATAGCAGTATCAGAACTATTAACCTGTACACCCATGGGAAATAGCTTTATCAATGAGAGTATAGTTCTTACTTGTAATTCCCTTTGAATTCAGTCTTATAGATCACTTTCGTTTCCAAAGTTTCTTGGGTCAACACCTTCTCTCTCCCACTGCCTTCTACAGTGAAGTCACTTCATCATTTGTAGTACACTTACATACTCTTGTCACAACCTGCATTCCTTCCTGGGATCCCCCAACCTACTAAATGATTTTCTAAAATTTGCATAATTAAGGTTTATGCTTTGTGCTGTAAATTCTTATGGCTTTTAACAAATACATAATGTAATGCATCGACCATTACAATATCCTACAGAATAGATTTACCGTCCCAAATATGCCCTCTGCTTCACCTATTCAACCCTCCCTCTCTCTCCCTGAATTCCTGGCTACCACTAATCTTATTGTTTCTACAGTTTTGCTGTTTCCAGAGTGACATACAGCTGGAATCATACATTATGCAGCCTTTACAGATTGAATTCTTTCGCTCAGCTATAAGCATTTAAGATTCATCCATGTCCTTTCATGGCTTGATAGTTCATTTCTTTATATTTATGGATAATATTCCTTAGTAAGGATGAATATCTCTGTCTTTTAAATGACGACTATTTCTTTACTCTCTTAGCATACCAATTATATTTCTTTTGAGATTTTTATTGGTTACCCTAGAGTTTTCAATATATACTTACAATTAATTTAAGTCCACTTTCACATAACCCTATACTGCTTGATGGCTAGTGGAGTTATCTTTTAATATAGTATTCCCAATTCCTCCCTTTAATCCCTTATAATATTTTATAATAATAAAAGAGCATATTACCTGTATGCTATTGTCATCCAATATAGTGCAACTATATTATTTTAAACAAACTGTTATACATTAGATAAATTAAGAACAAGAAAAATAAATGATTTTATTTTACCTCCATTTAGTCCTTCTCTGATGCTCTTTTTTTTTAGACCCAAGTTTCTGATGTCTATCATTTCCCTTCTCCCTGAAGATCTTCTTTTTAACATTTCTTGAAGGGCACATCTGCTTGTGATGAACTCTCTCAGTTCTATTTGTCTGAGAAACTCTTTATTTTCCCTTCAATTCTGAAGGTTAATTAACCAGTTCTAGGTTGGTGGGTTTTTTCTTTCCACACTGTAATTATTTCACTGCAATCTCTTGCTTGCATGGTTTCTGATGAGAAGTTTCCTTCAATTTTTATCCTTTTTCCTCTATAGGTAAAGTATTTTATTCCTCTGACTTCAAGATTTTTTCTTTGACTTTGATTTTCTGCAGTTTGAATATGATATGCTTAGGTGTACTTATTTGATATTTATCCTACTTGGTGTTCTTTGAGATTTGTGGTTTGCTGCCTATCACTAATTATTGAAAATTCTTGGTCATTGTCATTTAAAATATTTCCTCTGCTCCATTTTCTCTTTCTCAAATTACCTCTTTGTTATACCTTTTCTAATTATTCCACAGTTTTTGGATGTTTCCATTCTTGTTTCATTTCACATTTCAACTCGGGAAGTTTCTATTGACATAATTTCAAGCTCACTGATTGTTTCTTCAGCCACGTCTAGTCTACTGATAAGCCCATCAAAGACACTCTGTTTTTGTTATATTCCTGTATTTCCTTTTTATTCATTCTTAGTGTTCATCTCTCTGCTTATATTACCCATATGTTCTTGCATCTGTCTACTTTTTAGATTGGAATAGTCATTTTTAAAATTCTCTGTCTGAAAATTCCAAAATCTGCATCATATCTGAAGCTGGTTGTGATGTTTGCTTTGTCTTTTTCAGGTGGAGGTTCTTGGTTTGCCTTTTAGTGTGCTTTGTAACTTTTTATTGGAAGCTGGACATAACACATGGGTAATAGGAATTGAGGTAAACAGGCCTTTAGTTTGAGGTTTTGTGTTAATTTGCCTAGGAGTTGGGCTGTGTTCATTGTTCGATGTAATGTTGCTGCCAGAGGCTTCAGTTTCCCCTATTGTCCTTATTTTTGTCTCCTGTTGTCTTTGGGTTTCCCTGAGAACTGCTTCTTAAATAAGTCAGCTCTTTGCAGCTCTTGTAGTTATAATCCACAGTATTATACTGGAGCCTAATTTTAATATGATGGTAAGGTGTAGGGAAAGGGAAGCATTCTATAATCCTGTGATTGAATCTAAGTCTTTTAGTGGGCTTCTGCCTGGGATACGAACTTCATAAATGTTTCTTATTCCCACCCCTCTTAGGTGAGACAGGAAGGCTAGAGTGGGCTGGAGTTGACTAATTGCTCTTCTCCCAAGTTGGATAAGGATCTGGTAAAGTCTTTTCCCCTGGAGAGGAAACATATATAATAGAGACTGCTCTAGGAATATTTCAAAATATTCTTTCTTCCCCATCCCCTGCTAGAGACCTGAGGAGGTTTTTCTTAAAGCTTCACTGTAAAAACCAGATGGGATTTCTGAAGGTAAAACCCATGAAAGTGTGTGGGGGCGTCCCTAAGGCTGTGATTTCCAGGAGTTTCTCACTTTCATGCTAATCCACACTCAGCCTTCAACAATTTGTAAAAGTCAGCATTTAAATGTTCCTACCAGGTTATGGCTCTGGTAGCTTCTGCTCCAGGTAAGCTTATCTCAGGTGTGTTTCTCTCAATATTATTTACCTTTCTCTCCAGAATTTGGAGTGGAAGTTTGTCCTGTGACCTCAATTTTCTGATGGGTCTAAAAAATATCATTCATTTTTAGTTTGTTCAGGTTTTTTTAATAGTAAAGACAACTTCTAAGATATTTACGTGTCAAAGCTAAAACCAGAAGTCTCATGAGTTATTTCATTTTACATTTTAGATTTTGTTTTAATCTCGTGAGTTTTCATGTATATCATATTACTTGCAAATAGAGATAGTTTATTTCTAATCTCCAAAAACAATTATTATTATTTTCTCAATATTAAATAATGGAGACAAATAACATTTCATCTTGTTTCTAACTTTAGTGGGGATGCCTGTAGTATTTTTAACTAGTGTGTCAACTTTAGATATGATTGGGGTATATCATATTTAAGAAGGAGCTTTAACTTTTTATTTTATTGAATGTTTAATTATGGAGAGGTACTGAACTTTGTCAAAGGTTTTTCAGTATCTCTGGAGAAATCATACGTTTTTTACTTTTAGTTCTAGTAATACCATGATTATATTAGTGGAATTCCTAATATTGGAGTATTCTCAAATTTCTGGAGTAAATCTCATTTTGCCATGTTGTAATTTTTTACCGTACTGTTGTATATCAGTGTGGAGTTGTAATCTTTGAAAATAATTTTCTAGCTCTGTCCACTAACAGAGCTTAAAGAAATAACACCTTAGCTATAGTGAGCACATCTAGTTCCTGTTCTTTGTTTTTAAATACCATGCCCCATTTAAAGGAATCAGAACTCCTTGGAGATATGCCATATGTAGTAGATGCTTTGACGGGAGTAAAATTGGATTCAGAATATTGGCACAGAAAGAGAGTACCATATTTAAAATTAATTCACTGTATCATTCATGGGTAGTTGTTGCAACAAAAATATTAAACTTGATAATGACATTTATGTGGTTAATTTCAAAAAACAAAACTATAACATAATAGATTCTAATTTGTAATGAGATGGAGAAAGACTATGAAAATCTTTTGTAGCACAGTTTAACTGGTTATATTAGGGCAAATATTTCAGAGTTAGTAAACTTCAACAAATTTTTTTTCACATGATCATTCTAAATATTTTGATCTCTTCTGAAATTCCAAGTGATGGTTATATTAAGCTAATATATATAATGTAGTATATGTATACATTTGTGTATATATATGTGTGTGCGTATTGCATGAAAAAATAAAGCAAAGAAATACCGAGGAAGGTGTACAATCAAGGAACTTTGGAGATTTTCTTAAGTCATAGAGACTGAAAGAATAGGGCCCTGTATTTTGCTGCAACTAGCTATGTTTTAAATTAGGGGTAGAGATTAATAAGCAATAAAATTTGGTGATTTTTAATTTCCACTATTTAATACAATTTACCAAAATTAGGCCAAAAGCTAATAAAGATCTTTGTTTGATTAAGAAACCTGACATAATTTTAACTGTGGACCTCTACTTCCTGAGCTACTGTGTTTTACTGATTCTTTCAAAGAAATATGTCAGGGGCCTCCATGCTGGTGAAAGAGAAGGCTTTAGTGGGCAGAGCTTCTGGTTTCCTAGCCTCAGTTGAACCATATCTCCATGTCATGTTATGTTTGTAAGATATCTAAGTTAGATTTTATATGGAAAATGTACTTCATAGAGAGAAGCACAAAATGTATGAAAACCACTAGCCAGCTAACCTAGGCTTTTTCACAGCTTCTGTCATATACTTCCATTTGCATTACTTCATATAAGAAGTTTTCTGAACCACTTCTCATGTCATTTCAGATTTTTGCTGCTTTCTTGCCCTCTTTTCTGACTCTCTTTTTTACCTACCATATACCCTTTAAAAAGGAGAAGCTTTCAGTTTTTAAAAATTATTTCAAACTTTCTCCGTCTGAGCCCAACTTAGCTTCCTTACGAGTTGTTTTTTCTGAGTGTTTGCAATTATTTAAGAAAATAAAGTGAGTGAAATTAAAAGGTGATGCTTCTTAATAATTTCTTAATTATATTTACAACTGTCCTTCAATTTAAATTCATAACTTATGTTAGTAATTTTCATATATTTTACTCATTTAGACTTTGCAGCCCTTTTAGATATAATGACTCCCATTTTATAGAATGAGAGAGATAGACTTTAAAAGTCACAGATAACACAATCACCTAGGCAGTAAGTGATTAAGCCAGGACAAATCTTCTAACTCCTGTTCTAATATTTTTAATTTAGTATTCTAACAGCAGTACTAATTAGACATAGTAGCTAATATTTCTTGACATATGTTAGAATGACATGATAGCTAATATATGTTGGAGTGCTCACTGCGTTCCTGGCATTAGATTAAGTACTTCATATTACTCTCTTATACATTCTTTATAACAACCTTCTAAGATAGGTATATCAAAATTGGAGTTTAATATACTTCCCCAGTGCCTCACAACTAATCTGTGGTGTATCAGGTTTGGAACTCCATTTTTTTCAATCCGCTGTGAATGATCTTAATTTATCTCCTATACCCCATCTTGGGAAAGACAGAGGAGAAGGAAGATAACATTTTAGTGAGAACCTACCATGCGCCCTGAGCTGAAAGGGAGACTTTATAAAGCTAGTTTCACATAAAAATGAAAAGTGTTCCTTAAATTATGTATGTACAGAGTTAAGTCTATATCTAATCACCTGAGTTGACCATAATAACATATCGATAAGGAAGAGGTAAAATGTAGAACATAAGAGGTCAGGGACAGCCATCTTTATTTTGTGGTACCTGAAAACAAGTACCAAATAACTTTTCCAGAGTCACAAAATAAATAAATGTTATTATCCCATTAGATGGGAACCCACATTGGTACAACATCAGTTCTTTATTGATCATTCTATGATATGATCAGCAACTACCACAGTATCTGGTATTTTAATGAATACTTATTAAATGAATACATGAATGAAAAGCCAGAATGAGAACCTATTTATTCTGACTTCTTGCCCCAAAATACTGAACTTACCAGAAGTTCTTTTTCTTTTTCATTATACAGATTCCAGAGTTGAAGTCCAAAGTGAAAGCTGTATTTTGATAGTCTAATCTCTTAGTAGGATCAAAAGATGGTTAAGCAGCATGAGGAATAAAAGAAACGTTTTGTCTATAAGATCCTGGAAGATCTTGAGGAGACCTGCACTGTTCACTTTAGCACGAAGCTACAACAATTTGAAACATTAGTGACAGAGTAACAAGGGGCAGCTTGTAGAGTCTAGAAAACAAATGAAACAGGGCATTTTGTATGAATAAAAAAGTTTTCCATTGTACAAATAAAGCTGTATGTTGATAGGAGAATGTGAGTAATGTATTTCGGTATTCACGAAATTTTGACTAAAACTCAGTACGTAGAACTTATACTGTGTCACATTAGCTTCATAAAGATGGTGTCCTCATGTAATTTATGAAAGTCTCATAACATCTAAACATGCTGCGCTTCATACAGAGTTAGGAATCTATAAATATCTTCTGAATGTGATTTGTATGTATTTTAAGATGTTCTTTTTTTAAATTTTAATAAAAAGTAATGTTTGACACCTCCAAATTTAAAAAGAATAGTGTCACACACACACACACACAAACACACACACAAGCCCAACAGTCATTGAGATTAATTAAATAAAAGCTAGCAAAAAGCTAGCAAATTCTCTCAGGTAGAATATGGCATACCCTTTCATCTTGACACCTCGATAACAGGGATCCTGTTCCAAAGTAGATTGTCTTTCTTGTTGTAAAACTAATTTTAAACCACTGTCTCCTTTCCAGAGGCCACATATTATTTCTGGTTTCTGGATAGTGGATGAGATCTGCAGGGAAAAGTGGTTTTTAAGACAGAACAATGTTAGAAAAAAAAGAGTGCCATACTAAATTACTTTGAATAGGTGGAAAGATTAGAATAAAAGATGAGAGTTGAAAGTATGAAAAGATAGTTCAGCTGAAGAGTGCTTAGGATTTATTTTGGTCAGGCTGTAAAAAGAATTATTCATTTTATACATAGTATATGTTATTGTTAGTTTGATTTAGCACGTAACTTCATTGTTGTAAATAGATGACATTAATATTGTTCATCTAAAGATAGCCTGAGTACGTTTTTGAAAACAACATTTTTATCTACACATGCACACCTTGGGCCTGGTGACATCTGAGATTACTGGATAAATCCAGAAGGGAGTAGTAACAGAGAGAGAGTTTACTGAAAAAGACAGGACGAGGTGACACATGAGTAAAGCAGGTGAAATTCAGCAGATGCCCCCTGTATGTATTGCAATGAACATTTGTAATTGCTGTTTTATTACTTTGCTGTGTTATACTTTAAAATGAACTAAACATATAGTCACATTAGTCACATACAAAAGGAAACGTAGGTATAGAATTATCTTTATGCACATTTAAGCAGAAGTTTGACGATATCTTATTGAAATAGGATGAACCCACTTCTGGTGAAAAGTGAAGGATTCATCTCTCCCTGGGGAGAGCATAGTGGTCCCTCAGCTGTGGTTTTCAGGTGGTCAGCATGAGTAGAATCATTTCCTGGGCTGCAATAAAAGATGGGCACGGGAGAGCCCTGCCTATCCAGGCTTCACACCGTGTAAACACACGCATGCTTCACAGCTTTATGTTTTAGTCAATAGTCACAGACTAACTTTTTGCGTTGTTGTTAATACTGGCATTCTATAATTTCACTTAAGAAAGGGGTTTTACTATTAAAATTTTGAACACCATTGCCTTGAATGAAGTAAAAATAAAGTATAAAGCTTGGTTTGATATTTATAAACACAGTTAAGTGATAGAAAAATCACATTGCTTCTATAATATCTTGCCCTTCCTGTCAGTGATCTTTTCACATTCATGTCCATATAGTAAAGCCTGCAGTTGGTGTTATTCTCACTAAATTTGTCATGTTTCTTGATGTCTAAGCACCTCTGGTGAGAAGTGTCTGTGTAATAAGGCTCGTTTTTGATAACAATGTAACATTAACATTGATTTAAAAACCTTCACATTTTTCCTTAAATATATGGTCTCTTACTACAAAGTGAAATCTATTTTATTAAACAGCCAAAAAAAGTTTAGATATTATTTGATTAAAAATGAACTTGAAATACTACTCCTTTCATGTACTTATTCAACAGAACTTCACATTGCATGGTCTCAGTTGTAATTGTTTTCCTGGGCTAAGCAAATGATTGTTACTTTATGTAATATTTGTTTAGATAGGCATTTGAATAAGTAAATGCAAATTTTCAATGCATTATTGTTGCATAATTGACATTTAGTAAACTGTACATATGAAAGCACACACTTTGGTATACCTTATAGACATCCACATGTAGCCCTGAAGTGATCACCACAATCACCGTAAGGAACATATACATGAAAACCAAAAACTGACTCCTGCCCCTTTGTAATCTAATCACTCCTTCCCCCAGAACGCAAATCACCACCAATCTGATTTCTGTTACTGAAGATTGCCTTGCATTTTCTAGAATGTTGTATAAATAGAGTCGTACAACATGTAGTCTTATTTGGCTTCCTTTACTCAACATAATTATTTTGAGATCCATCCACATTGTTACTTGTATCAATAACCTATTCCTTTTTATAGTTGAATAATATTCTTTTGGATGGACATACCAATTGTTATATCACTCCACTGTTGGTGAATATCTGGGTTATTCCCACTACTTGACTATTATGAATCAGGTTGCTATGATTATTTTTGTCTAAGTCTTTGTGTGCATATATGTTTTCATTTCCGTTGGGCAAATAGCTAGGAGTGGAGTGAGTGGATTGTATGCTATGTGTATGTTTAACGTGTTAAGGAACACATGCACGTTTAAAAATCTAATTTCCCCACTAAGTTTGCTTCTACCGCTTGTCTTAATTCTGTTGATCAGGACAAATCTATGCAAAAGCAGCATGTTGCATTTGCCATCAGCTAGTTTCACAGCCACTTACACTTGACTACATCTTCAACAATGATGTATTCACTTGCTTTTACAAATAGGCCTTTTAGTTTGGAGACTTACAAATTCCTCTATATAGAGAGCATAATTCCTCCTTAGGGGTTGTCCAAATATTTGTTTTGTTGCCTTCCAGTGTTCTATTTTATGTATAAGCTGCCAACTTAGCTACTTTATTCTACTAGTGTAGAGAATTCTTATGTCCCATAAAGCAAACTTCAATCCAGCAACCCTAAATAATATGTACAAAAGTCTATATAAATCTGAATTACTGTCTTACTGAGCAACATCTCCTTGGGAATGTAGGACTTCTTTCACCTTGTTCCAGTTTTTAATTCAGTGAAATAGGAGTGTCAGGTTTGGACGTCCTGCTTGGCCTTACATAATATCCGTGGCTGGAACACAGCAGGTGGTTTTTAGCTTTATTACTGTGCCTGACGTTACTTTGCAAATCTAGATAGATGAATTTGGTTAGGACTGTTGATATTATACCTGGCTGCTTAACAATTTCTGGAAGTAAAAGTTCTCCTGTAGGTTAAAAAATATATATCCCCATTGGGAAGACAAACCACAACTTTTGCTTTCCCTCAAAATCTTTGCTATAGGACAGTTTTGCAAAACCAGTTTCTAGGACACTGAAAATGTGATACATGAAATAATGAAGCAACTGCTTGTATGAATCTACAGAGCAAAAAGGAGACCATGGGATATGGGGAAAGAGCACGGGGCCAGGTAACGGGTACTTCCCTGGGCCTGCTATCACAGTCTGCTGCAGTGTTTGCTCTGATAATGAAGACATACACTCCAATTTTCCCCTCATCTGTTGGAGGCTTTCGACTGTGTGCATGTCAGCTCCAAATATCATGCCACATTGATAGACCTATTGCAAAGTGACAAGGCTGGCTCTGCTCCCTTGCAGTGAGTTTTGCAATCTTGCTCTTTTTTTATTGCTGACGTGTCCTTGAAATGGAACATTCAGCCTTAAGCGATTTTCTTGTAACATTCATTGCTTGTTTTATTCCTCTTGATGATAAAAGTAATAAATACATATAGTAAAAGTTTAGAAACAAATCAATTACAAAGAAGAAAAGCCACATATAATACTCCACAACTCTCTTATTCTCTCATTCATGTATACACAATATTCTATACAATTAGAATATATATGTATGTATACATTTAGTTAAGAGTGTATTGAGTAAATTTCTTTTGCTATTAGATATTCACTGAAACTCTTATTTTAATATTTGTAGAATAGCTTTTTTGAAAAAGAAAAACGAATAAGTTTTAAATTAGATAAGCTCTCTTCAGCTGTCTATTCTAAGGATAAGAATGCAAATTCACATATATAGAGTTTGTTTGGCATAGAGTTTGATGGAAAAGGCAAGATTTTCCTCGTTCAAGTGCATTAGAATTTGTCTGATATTCGTGGTGGCAGTGTTCATACCCAAGAGTGGAAGGTCATCTGCCGCCACCGCCGCTGCTACTGCTATTACTGCCACCACCATCATTACCGCCACCTCCAGAACTACACTTACTATCATTACCACATTGTTTCCACCAACAGCACACCTCCCACCCATGGAGCAATGAGAGTAATTCTTCAGCCACAATTCTTCACGAAATCATCAATTACTGCCTATGAAGAACCCTTGCATCATCCTGTGGTCCTGGACAAAACCGGTTTAAAAAGTTGTTTCTACCCTCCTGAGAGGTTAACAATCCAAAAGGGATTTGTGATCTAAAATTGTGTTCAGCATTTCAAAAGAAGGGTGTCCTGCCAATTCAAAATTTTCTTAAAAAGATATTCATTGTTTTCCTGATACCTTGTAACTAAACCTGCAACAGACACGTACAGTGAACAATAGAATTGAACAGGATTTTATAAATCATTTAGTTCAGTCCTTTCATTTACTTCTGAAGAAGCTGAGTTCTCAACAAGTTAAGCATTTGTTTGAGGTCACAAGTTATTAAAGGCAGCATTGGACCCAGAATCCGGATACTCAATCTTTATACCATGTCCCATCACAGTTCTTGCCTTACCCTAAGAACTTCGGCAAGTTACTTACCTTAGGTTTTCTGTTCATAATTTGGAAATAGGGTATGAACTCACAGCTCTGTCCAAAATACATTTAGTATTTTTGCTGATTAATATAGCCTAATTCATACAGAACTTTAAAAAGTAATGACTCAGGAGTTTTGTTTTTGTTTTCTTTTTTTCTTTTTTTTTTTTTTTTTTGCAGATCCTTTGGCACACTTTTGCTCGTCCTATGGGCCAAAACTGAATTCATTTCAAGCTTGGTATAGCTTAAATCCAGGATGTTAGCCTGAGAAAGAAGCAGGATTTCTTTTAGTTGGGTTTTCAATGACAATCTAGGGTTCAAGGTAGGTGGCAGTGGAGCAATGAAGAAGAGCTGACTCATCTATTTGCTCCAGACACCAAGTTTACTGAAGCCTAGAAATTATAGCTGGCAGGAGAAGGAGGAGATTAAGGACCAGTCTGGTGGTGTGCTGATCAAAACCCCTAAATACCTGGCCCGCTCTGCTGGATGAGCAGCATATTCATGCTGTTTGAAGCTCATTTTCTAGACTTGTAAGTTTTAACTACTCAATCCCCATGTTTACCAGGCATTTGGGACTACCAAGCCACATGGTTCATAAAACGAGCGCTGGACCCTACTGTGAAGTAGCCCTCTATCAGCTATGTGGTATTGGATAGGTCCCGTTAACTCCAAGCCTTAGCTTCTCAGCTTTGGTATTAAAATGATAGCATTTGCCTCTTTGGGTTTATTTTTAAGACTAAATGAAAAAACGAATGTGGACTAACCCAGCAGAGTGTTGTTAATGAATTATATTAAGACCTCAATTAAAAATGATGACCTCAATTTTCTGTTCTCAAAGAGAAGAATGTCAAGGTTCCTGATTTGAGTCTAGATATTTCTAATATTTGAACTTTCCAAAAATATGCTTTCAACCAAACCCTATTCTTCATGGCTTCATTAGTCTCTCACATCCTCATTTAAACTGCAAGCTGGAATACTTCTGATGACAGTTTCAGGAATTAGACACGCAGTCCTGGGAATCAGAGCAAGATCACCCACTCATCTGGGAGTGGAATAAGTACAATCATATTGATGAAGTCACTGTCATGTATGACCCTCTTGCTGTTTTGCTGTGTGCTTTTCTACAGTTATTAGCCTCACTGGTGTCTTAGGAGCAGAGGAATGACTGACAAGCTCCCTGATTGACAGAGGCTTGAGGCTAAAATATGGTTTGCTCTGTGATTCTATCATTACTTGAGTCCTTAGAAAGTCTTTGTATAAACCTAAGTGATTATAATGATCACCTCCTTGGATAATCATCACAATCTAGACTCAACTACAAGGCTATTTCATGGCTGCTGGCCTGGGTAAGTTTCTAAGTAGTGAACTAATAGAGACTTATTCCATAGAAAATGTGTGAACCACTAAGGCTCAGGGTTGTGTCTCCTCTGACAGCAATATTCTACATGCTCAAGATTTATCTGCCCAAGTTGTTCTATTTGACTACGTGTTTAATCATATCCTCTTATATATGTTTTAGATGTGTTCTTTTCTCTCACTTTAGGATATATTTTTTTCCATCCTGCAACTTAGATTTGTCAAACTATATTTCAATTGTTGTAGCCTTTAAGGGGTATAATACTCACCCAGGCTCCATAGTTTCATCGTATGGAATAATTCATTTTGTGTTGTATTCTTAACATGCTGGAGAAGAAGATGGAAATGGCTTGTGAAGCACAGAAGGATGATAATGGTACCTAGAGGCAGTTTTGAATTGTTTCCTGAAAGATTATAAGAAGAAAATCCACCAGTAATCTATTGTGGCAAATAGAGATATACGTCTTTATTTGCATCCTTTTTTATTTTCTTATCTATTTATTTTCTTCCTTGCATTTATTCGCTAAAAACCATAGTCATCGTGCACCTAGTTTTTGCAAGGCACTGTGTTAAGCATTGAGGTTATAAAACTGAGAACAGTATGAGATGCCTTCTCATGCCTTGTTAGAGTGAGAAGATACATGTATTCAGAAGATTAACCATTTCCTAGTTGGTATGGTGAATTGGAGTGAATTAGGCTTCGATCAACTGAACTCAACAGATTTACCACATCTCCCCTAGCATTGAGATCTCCTAGTACCGAGGAAACATTTCATCCAGACTAATGTTTTGCTTTCAGTTTAAGCATGGACTCATAAAATCTTAAAACTCAAAGGATTTACAGAAATTCTCATTTTACTTACTTTCAATCCTCATTTTAAAGATGAGTAAATTGAAGCATAGGAAAATGATGAGATTTGCCTAACAACATACAACTAATTGGTGGCAAAGTTAGAATGGAAACCCGACTATCCTAACTTCAAGCTCATTAGTCTACCACCGTAACACAAGCCTAGCAGCTGTCTGACAATACAGGAAATGCCTTCCCAGGTTCCCTCAGGGCACTCTACACTCATTCTTCTCTTCAGCCTGACATTCCTAAGAAAATTTCTCTGTGTCTCACCATTCAATCTCAGTCTCAAACTGTATAACTCAAGGAACATCATTTATTTCCATCTAACATCCTTACTCTTTATCTCTTCTGAGGGCAAGCATTATGTTTTATTTGTCTCAAGATCCCCGGAATCTAGCGTAGTAGCCTGTGTCTATTTACATGAAAAACAAACACTCAAATATTTTAGTTGAGATGACTTAACTTGATTTTGTTAACCTCTTTATGACTGATCAAGCAAACTTGGACTGTCACTGCATATCTTTTGGCAATTTCTTCATTAGGAATAAAAGTCAAAAAGAAGTACCACAGAATGAAAGCAGCTAATTAAATGCTGGTGTTAAGACTGCAACCAAGTTTCTAATTTTTTCATAAACCTTCTGATATCTTCTTCCAATAGTTTGGTTAAGACTAAAATGAATAAAGAGTGCCCTCTTCTGTCTTATAACCATGATGATAGTACATGGGGTATGAATTTCAATCCACAGACTCAGATGTACCAGAAAAAATTACTTTTTGTTTTTATATTCTCTAAATCAACTAAGTTTTAACTTTGCTCATGGGAAATTTCAACATAGTCATTGGGCCTCCCCCTTACCATTACTACCTGTGTTGGGCAAGATGAACCAAAGTTCTAGAACAGGGGTGATTTCCAGCCTTCCCTACCAGGGGACATTTGGAGATGTCTGAAGATATTTTTTATTGTCATAACCTGGGAGGGTCCTACTGAATGTGGTGGGAAGAGGCTAGGGATGGCTCTAAACATTCCACAATACACTTTATAGCCTCTTACGATTAGAATTGTTCAGAACAAGATGTCAATAGTGCCAAGGTTGAGAAACTCTTTTTCAGAGGCTTAGACTGTATCAAGGTATCAGAGAGACCCATCAATCACTTGTCATTTTCCCACACTGATTACCAATGAGATGCCATTGTCCTAGCCCATGTAACTCCTTTAGGTTTAATGTTTGCAGTTTCCATGACAAGTTTGTGACACAGGACCCTGGTGAGACTTGAAACTCTGGTATGGGTTTAGTAAATAGTGTTTTCTCTGAAGTCTTTTTTTTTTTTTCCTGAGGAAGATTTGCCCCGAGCTAACATCCGTTGCCAGTCTTCATCTTTTTATTTTTCTTGAGAAACTTTAGCCCTGAGCTAACAATTGTGCCAATCTTCCTCTACTTGTATGTAGGTCACTGCTACAGCATGGCTGACAAGTGGTATAGGTCCATGCCTGGGATCCAAACCCACAAACTCAGGCTGCTGAAGTGGAGCATGCTGAACTTAACCACCAGGTCACAAGGCCGGCCTCTCTGAAGTCTTTTTATATCCATACTGCATTGCTAATGGGATACATAGATGTCATCCTGGTCTTCCAAGTCTGAGAATCTTAAGTTTTTTGGAAGATCTCTCTGTGCACAAAATCTATTATCTCTAATTTAAACATTGTTTTTAAAAACAAAATCTAAGAATCTTTGCCTTAAACTTTCCCTTAGGCAAGGAAATATTAATGTCTGTTGAAGGCAGAAGGCAAAGGATTACTTAGTACTCTGTAGCTCAGAAATGTTCCCTTGATCTTCTTGTAACATTGATACCAAAGCATGTTAGTCATTAAATCATTTATTCCTTTTTTTAGTAAGGACATTTTTGCTGAGCACATAGTATATGCTATTTTCGGAGCTGAGAGTGGTAATAAAGACAGATAATATCCCTATTCTCATGGAAGTTATGTTCTAATAGGGCAAAATCAAAACATATCCCCTTTCAAGGAAAAAAAACAGAAAAAGAAGAAAAATATGATTTCAGATTATGATCATGACAAGAAACATAAAGAAAAACATGCAAGGTGATGTAATAAATAAATGAAGTGGAGGAATGAGTTACCTTTAGATAGACTGACCAGGGAAGACTAGATAGGGTAGAGGAGAGGCCATCTGAACTTCCGTGGCCGGAAGGATCCAGCCTTGTGTGAGTTGTGGAGGAGTGTGCCAGGCAAGAGAGCAGGAAACACAAAGAGCCAAAGAGCTGGCACTGGACTGAGCTGATGTGTGGGACATGTTTGAGAAGTAGAAAAGATGCATAGATGAATGTGTGTGTTCAACAAAGGACATTTCTTGGTTTTCTATATTTTGAAATTGTGTTATTGATATATATATTCCTATTTTTAAAATGTATTTTAATTTTGGACTCTCCACTTTGACATTTCCAAATCATCCTGTGTTATCAGCTCAACTAGGATGATCTCACTGAACATGTTTCCAGCATCTTGCTTCCAAAGACTATCCATAGCATCCTCCCTAACAGCTTCTCAGAGTGTCAAACCACTACTGACGTTGCTATGGCAGTTATTTTATTTTACTAAGCCAGTGATGGATGGTTAGAGAAGTATGATTTACGATTAAATCGTGTGTATGATTTAGAATTTCAACCTTAATTCTGAGAGGAAAATGCCAAGCATAATTCCTGTTTTCTAGACTATCCTTTTCTGTTTCTTTTCTCCCTTTCTTCCTTTTTCTCTTTCTTTCTCCCTTCTTTCTTTCTTTTGTTCTTTTTTTCTTTCTTTCTCTCTTTCCCTTTCTTTCTTTCCTCTTTTCTTTCCTCCTTTGTTTCCTCCTTCCTTTTGTCCTTCCTTTTTTTTTCTTCCTTCCTTTCTTTCTTTCTTCCTTTCTTCCATTCTTTCTGCTGTTTAGTGACCACAAATTTCTTTTTTATGTTACAATATTAAACATTTATAAAGCCTCTGCAAGTGAATTTTTAGATATATTAATACTGTCTGCCTGCCTCACTAGGGATGCTGAAAGAATTAATGAGATAAAGCCCGTAGAAAGCTTTGAGAACCTTGGAGGGGAAAAAAGCAATATAAATGCAGTCATTTCTATATATGTATATACACACGTATATATATACACACGCAAATACACATAAATATACCACCAATTTATTGTGACCCTGAAGTTTAATGTACCATTACCATTTACTGCAGCCCCATTTTCTCACACAAACCTCAGCACGAATATTTTTAAGTTGCATACTTGTTTCTGGCCTCTTTTGCATAAATAAAGTGAGATCATACAACAGTAATCTATAATAAT
Organism: Equus przewalskii; assembly: GCF_037783145.1. Taxonomy (NCBI): domain Eukaryota; kingdom Metazoa; phylum Chordata; class Mammalia; order Perissodactyla; family Equidae; genus Equus; species Equus przewalskii. Next base: position 54,989,552 of record NC_091831.1, on the reverse strand, counting down.
CATAAATAATATCGAAACTTCAGTATTCTCTAGTCACTGAATAATGTTCCAGTCCATCATCTTATTTTATCCTCACAATAACCCTAAAATTAGGGGCTGTGTTCACCATTTTGTAGGTGAGGAAACTAAGCTTATTTCGGGTGGCTTTGGGCTGCTTAAGGAAGTCTTCACAGCAAGCAAGAGTTAAAATAGGAGAGCACAAAGCAGTTTTCCTGAATTTTGATATGAGGAATAGGTAGGTAGTGACTGAGTTCATTAACACTCTTTCCAGAAAAAAATTGGACATGTTCTTCTTGGTCTGGTAAGGCCAGCTTAGTGAAGGAGTTATTTCCATCATCTTTGAGACTCTATGTTAGAGTGAATCTTTGCTGGGGCCAGTTTAAGACATAGTTTTACTCTTTTACATGATCAAAATCAGATCAAAAGAGATGTTTACTTGGTATTTAGAAGAAAACAATGTATGTGGAATTATATTAAACCCTGTTTAGCATAATGACATTATAGACTCAAAATCAGGTGAATATAACTGGAGGTAGCTAGTAAGTACCATGTCAATCCACAATAATAAACTTGAATTAAAATGGAGGCATCCAAATTGTCATAAAAGTTTTATCAAAAAATATAAAGAGTTGTGGTGGGATGAGGGACAGGATAGTGGAAGAAGAGGAGAAAAAGCAACAGATAGCAGGAAACAAACTTTTGTTGCACCCCGGCAGTTTCTGTGGTCTAAGAGCTTACTTAAAGCATCTTAGTGCAGCTGAGCCTCACAATAAACTTCAGGGTAAGGTATTATTATCCAAAATTTTGTTCTGAGGAAACCAAAGTTTAAAAGGGTACATAAATTGCCCCAAATCCCATGCCTAATTGGAGGCCAGGATTCAAATTCAAGTCTGCATTACGCAACAGCGTATGATCTTTCTACTACATGGCCTGTCCTCTAAGATAGTTGGTCTCCCCTTCCACAGAATGAAAATTGATTAGGAACACACACAACTCACACAACACACACACACACAGCTTCCAGATGTTTAACCTTCTAAAGTTACCAGACGAGTAAAAGCGAGATGTTTCTAAGAGTGTATAACATAGCGTAGCCACCGCACCTCCTCCCTTTTTTGAATATTTGCTCTTTAAATTATTACAATTAGTCCTCACTTCATATCTTCAGGTTCCACATCTGTGGATTCTACCAACATCCGATTGAAAAGCCTAGGATGGTTTCATCTGTATTGAGCATGGACAGACTCTCGTTTTTTCTTGTTATTATTCCTTACACAATACAGTACAACAACTATTTACATAGCGTGTACATTTTATTAGGTATTATAAGTAATCCAGAGATGATTTAAAGTATAACAGAAGGCGTGTATAGGTTGTATGCAAATATTATGCCATTTTATACAAGGGACTTGAGCATCTGTGGATTTTACTATCTTCGGGTGTCCTGGAACCAATTCCCCATGGATGCCAAGGCATGACTGTATTTGCCTTCAATCCAGAAGGAATTAACATATCGCCCCAAAAGTGGCTAGAGCACTCCTATTTCTTTCTTAGCTTCTGCTTAATTTAAACTATAACATTCTGTGTTTAACTTTTTATTTTTTCAAGACCATCCAACTATTTGCCTTACAGAATGCAAAATGCTGCCAGCAAGGGTTTTGAATACTCTCCCACTGATTTTATTCATGAAAAGAAGAGGTCAGTTCTGGTGGCTTTGCAAGAAAACTATTAGTATCATATTAAAGAGAAAGAAAAGCACAGAAACCTGTGGGCGTAAATGGTAGGCCTATCTCTTGCTGCCGTATCATCAACAAAAATGGAACTTGAGACTTCTGACAGCAGCAGTTGTTCTAGTTTCTGCTGTTACCTTATTTTTGGACTGAATAAAATATTGGAATCAATGATGAAGTCATATGTACAACTCCATGATAGAGTATAACCTAAGTGATAAACAACAGACGTTTATAAGGAACAGATCACAGTAGGGGCAGCAGACAACCTTCAGTTACAAAACAATAGCACCCAAGAAAGTGAATCTGGTCAACTGAATTTATTCAGATGTTATAGGGGCTGGTGATTCATCCAGGAGGGAAATTGCAAAGATCCTTTCTCAAGAATACTGTGGGAAGAATACACAGAAATGGCTAATACGTGGTTGTGTAGAAGTTCCATAGCAGTGAACTCATGCTAATTAATATCTAAAAAGAGAGAGTAAATCCCCTATGATCTTAGCTGCAAATAGTTGCAACAAAGAAAGAGGACTGCGTATAGAGATCAACGTATAGATAACAGTTCCGCAGCATCGGAGCCCTTGGTGAGAGGGGGAATGTTAAAATCCCGTCGAAGTCAATTGAAATAAATGCAAAGGGATGGATGATGCTCAGTACAAGGGTTCAAAGACAAAGAAAATGCTGATTAAAGATGCAGAAGATGAGAAAGAATCCGAGGCCATTGATGGTTAGGAAATTGGTAGTTTTGCTCCATAAAGTGAGCTAACCATTGCAAGTTTCCATCTCTGGAGTGGTCCCAAGGAAAGGAAAGTTCTTCACAGCCCTGAAAAATAAACAAAAGGCCTGTATGCACAGCAAGGTTCAAGGGAAACCAGAGCTGGCCTAAGGAGGCAGAGCCCGGCCCTTTCCATTCTTTCACAGCCAGGGTCAAGCTGTAAGAGATCTTCTACTTGATTGTGGTTGTTTTTCATGAATCCTAAACTTTTGTGTTCTGCATTTCTCACCAGGGCTTTGTAGCAAACGCGTCATAGTTTAGAGCTGATACTGTGTAAACTAAAACAAATATTAAGTTAATTCCTGTCCAGTACTTTTACTTGTTTTTGCAATAATGACTGGTATCTTTATATTAATGCCCCAGTGAGACTGGAGGAATGAAAACCTTGAACTACGAAAAGCAACATGAAACAAATAAAAAAACTTTAGTTTGAAATAAAGAAGATGGAAGCAGGGCAAAGGTACAGTTAGGACAGGTTTTGTTGTTGTTGAGATGTGTTCTTTTGCTCATATCTAACTAACCTTTTGGCTATCACTGATAATTTTGCTTCATTCATTCAAAAGCATTTATGTGTCAGGTTGACACTAAGCAGGGCAGACCTAGTCTTTATGTCACAAAGTAGGCAGTTCAACAATTGGCTGCCTGACTCAACAAACAGTGGTACAATAAAGTATGGTGAGCATTATGATAGCGAAAGGAGAGGGCATCGGGAAATGCTGGCAGAGGAACCCAATCCAGTCTTGGGGATTCCTGAGCAGAATACATCCCTGAACGAGACATGTTTAACTTGAAATTGAAAAAAAGGAATTGAAGTAGGTTGACTATTTAGAATAGACACTGAAGTTCATGTTACATTAGTTAGTAAGTTCCTAGAAAATTTAATTTATTTTGATTTACCACATTTTATTTATTCACTCATCAGTAGATAAATTTTCGCGTTTTTTCCACTTTTTGGCTCTTATGATAGGTGCTTCTCTGAACACTGTTGACATGCTTTTGTGTGGAAGTGTATTTTCTTTTCTCCTGGGTATATTCCTAGGGGTGGAATTGCTGGGTAACTCTATGCTTCCTTTTTGAGATACTGCCAGACTGTTTTCCATTTTGCGTCCCTGCCAGCAATGTTCTGCTTTCTTTTTACAGACCCCAGAGGAACTGGAGGAAGTTTCTGACCTGGAAGAGGATCATGAGGTCCGCAGTCACACCAGCGTCCAGACCGAAGGGAAAACTGACCGGGTATGTCGCCTCCCTGGGGGGAGAGCTGTGTGCTATGCCCTGTCCTTGTCAATGCAGGCAGCCTCTCTCACACGGGACTCCTGGATCTGGAGCTGGTTTTGCAAAGCACAGGGAGAAGAGGCCTCAGGACGCAGGGGCAGCAGCCTGAGGGGAATTATCTCCTCTACCTTGAGAGCTCACGGTGAGACCATTTCTGCGGGGTAGTGGATCACTCCGTACCACTTTTGATTTTTATAGCAGTCATAGGAATTAAAAAGTGAAATATGTACATGTTCGTCAAAGTAGGAAAGAGAAACCGAGAAACTGTAAATATACTCTGAAATTCTAGGGAAAAAAACTTCCAGGGCAAATTTCCTCTACTTTTCTTCTTTTCTTCAGTGCATTCTTCTGCCCATATGCTCAACACATACATACATACACACACATTCCCACACCCCTTCAAAGATGTTAATCAACTTCTGAACTACTCTGAGATGCAGTACCTCACTTTACTTACACCCAATGCTTGGGAATTTGTGAAAGTTTGGTTTCCTAGCAACTGATAGCTTGCAACTGCAGACCAGACTACAGACCTTGGGTCTGAAAGGCAGGCAGTATGGTATAGTGGATAAGACTGCCTGGGAACACGTCTGAATCAGCCACTTCCTGCTGTGTTACTTGGGAACTCAGCCTTCTGTACCTCAGTTCCCTGATTTGTAAAGTGAAGCTACTAATAGTGCTTTCTGTACAAGGCTTAATGTGGGAATTAACTCAGTTAATTAATAGAGCGCTTAACACAGTGCCTAGCTCATAATAAGTTCTCAATAATTACTAGTTATTATTATTCTTTTAGTGGTAGTAGCAACTGTATAATGATCATCATTATCATTATTACTATTATTATTTAATTAGTTAACTGAAGTAACATAAAATTTGGAGACAGATGGAAAAAGATAAATTTAAGAAAGTTCCATGTTTTCAAATATTCAGATTGCTGAGAACTGCTATATATCGGTCACAACACCTGTATTTTATTAAAAATGTTGGTTTTTCTTGAGTTTCCAGGTTTTGCTGATTATTTGGGTTATTTCGCAGTTCTCTAGATGCCAGTTTGTGTTGGGAACTATCTGGGGCCACACAGCATCTGGAGTTAGTTTCCTTCAAAGCTAATAGGCATCCTTGGTACGAGATCAAATCTTACAAAAAGCAATGGAATTGGAAATAAATTTTGCTAGCGATAAACTTCGCTCACACTTTTGTGAAGTGAGTGAGGGATTCACAGAGGCTGCTGCTGGGCCACTGGACGCGGAGGGCGAGTGTCAGGGCTTACAAAGTCATTGGTAGGAGGAAGTTTTGTTAAAATAAAGACACCTTTTAGGATGCTGGATTAGGATAAACATGCCTTGGTTCTCATTCTAGATCATCACATGTAGACAGTGAAGACTTGGTTAAAACCCTTAAAACGGAAGCTTCAAATTGCTTCATCTGAAATTACACAATGTTACAAATCATTATAATCCCAATAAAATTACTGAAAAATATAAATAAATCAATATTGCTTCAGAAACTATCAAAGGAAAGCCAGCATCATGTAAAAAGCATACACTTAAATAAAAGAAATAGAAGATTAAAAAACAATTTCCTCATCTGAACAAAGAGAAGAGTAATAGCATACCTTCTCACAGCATCTCCGGTGACTTCAAAGAAGATGGTGCCTATGAGAGTGTTTTGTAAACTTTAAAGTTATATGCTAAGAAAATAAGGCACTTTTCTTTTCTTTTCGTACTTTTGTTCTCGGACAGGATTACTAGCCTGCTAGACGGCCATTTGACCACTGCAGGTTAAGAAGTTGATACTCTCCACAGTCCTGGATCTCAAGAATCTTTCATAGAAGCCACTGCTTCTAACCTTATGGAAATCACACTGAAACTGCTCTGCATTCTGGATTTGTGTTCCACTGTGCACAGCTTCCTACAGTCTAGTTCATTTGGAATGTCCCTGGAATGACACGCTCACTGCTGTCTAGTGACAAGATAGATCCTTGACCATCAAATCTACTGGGAGCAACATTATTTTTAACCTAGCCATTCTCTGCTCTCATAAATCTCCTCTGTAAGAATTTCAAATAGCTTGGATTTTATTGACTTCCTGCCTTGAGGTTTCCCTGCCACCGTTATGTGAAATTCCTCAGGAGGCTGCTCCGATATTCTAATACATACACAACTTTGTGTAAGGCATTAACACCCCACGAAGCAACCTTTGGCCAATACTCTTTCATTCCTCCGATGGACCATTTTGAAGTGCATTTTCCACAGGTCCTCAAAAGTTCCCCAGGGGGATCAAGCCCCAATTCCTACAGCGGTGACCTGCTTGAAAATAGCTCTTTGGATTGGCTCTTCTTTCTTTCCTGATTCATTCTTCCCAGGCTCTTAATTCTGTTACACAAGATCTCTTCCCAAAATAAACTACCCTCCATCTTAGGCTCTCTTTTTGGAGGAAAACAAAATAATATCTGTTCATATATATTATTACGTTAATGCTCACGTTCACTTTGCTATATTGATATTATTATCCCAGTTTTACTAATAACATCATTGAGGCTCAGATTTATATAATCTATCAAGTGGATTATGTTTTCAGACTACGAACTTTGGTGATTATTGCATGTCAGTTCACTTAGGACTTAGAGTTGGTAGGATGAATCATTTAGTAACAAGCAAACAAACAACCACCATCACAAAAAGCCTGATACATCATCAGTGGAATGAAAGAGAACAGAATAAAGGAAGCCACAGCGGTCTGAGAAAGGGAGGAAGGATACAAATTTTCCTTTACATTTTAAAGAGTAATTATTTTATAGGATGGACATTTTATGTCCACTAACACCCTCTTGTTGAGTATCTATCTCGTGAGTTTATTACAACAGATTCTGCTCTCGTACCTGAGGTTTATGAGATGGCTGACCAAGGAAGACAGTTCAAATCTATCCTCCACTCAAATCACCTGAATGGAACCAAGATCATGTTTAGACAAGTTTTATGATCTCATCCAGGCATCTTATATCCCTAATAGTCCCATATTCCCTATACAATCAAGCGCCGAATAACAATGTTTTGGTCAATGATGGACCACGTATATGGTAGTGGTCCCAAAAGATTAGTACCATATAGGCTAGGCATATAATAGGTTTTACCATCTAGGTTTGTGTAAATATACTTTATGATGTTCACACAACAAAGAAATCGCCTAACAATGCATTTCTCAGAGCATATCCTCGTCGTAAACCAATGCATGTCTATAATTACATCTCTGTGTTTAGAAAATATTCATATGTTCAGTCTCACAGCCTTTTGAGACTTTAGCTCTGTGTTCTATCCGGCATTCCTGAAGTTCGTATCTATTGGACTGAGTATACATTTTGACACATTCCCCAGGTACCATCAATTTGAGAAGATACCACAAGATTTTGAAGTAGAATCTGTTGCGAATCCTCTGACTAATCATGCCATGCTTAATGAGGAACTCCTGGGCGCTGCACAAGACAAATGTTTGAGTTCCTTTCTGTTTGCTGCTGTTACTGAGTAAATGCCTTTTTGGTTCTTGGATTATGCAGACTTTGCTATATCCAACATGTGATAGAACCAATTTCAGGCATTGTTTAGTAATGGAGTGGCAGTTATTTATTATCATTTTGCCTTCTGCATTTCACTCCCAGTAGCTTTGGCTCAACATCATCTGTTATTGCTGTCATCAGTGGCAAATGCCACTGGGCATTGTAAAGGTCTGTAACCAACAAATAATGATTTAGAGTCCATGGTCAATGAGAGTGTAATACTAAAAGACCAATAGTGCATACCTCATGAAGTGGCAGAGGAACAGCAGTGGAAATTAGTGATTATCTTAATTATTGAACATGAATACTCATTGCACCGAAATTGCGATTATATCCAGTGATACAGGAGTGTGAGTTTGCTATGGGTTTTAAGAACATTCTTCAAAGAGCTCATCTTAACAAGGATAAAATAGACACCTTTTATCTTAAAAACTCAAATTTCAAAGAGACATGAAAATAGACTCCTGTTAAGAAATCAAATTCCTAAACTTACTGATAATAAGATTTTTTGGTAAGTCCTAAAAGCTTCCTAAAAGATTAACTAAATACATGTTAAGTCATATTTTCTATTTAAACAGAGTAGTGCCAATCATCATTTAATACTTCACAGTTTACAAAGTAATTTCCAAATTGATTTCCTAATTAACAAATGTCCTGGAATTTTTTTTTCTTGATTTTACTAATTAGGGAATTAGACTCAAAGAGAATTTCAGTAGTTTATGCAAGTCATGAAGACTGGGACCAAATCCCAGGTCTTCTGGCACCAACCACACTCTTTTCAGCACAGCACACTGGTAACCTTGGGTAGAACCTCATCATCTCTTAAGATCTCATTGTCTACCATTGCTGCAGCCAGTATTAAGGAGTCGATATTTAATTCCTCTACTAGAAAGATAACTTGTGAAACCAAAGACCATAAACCCTAGTATCAGATCTGTTTAAGCTTCACAAATTTCTAAATGTCCCAATATTACAATCTTCCACCAATAACAAAATCAGTTTTTTGATTACCATTTGGAAACTACGTAGTGAGGTCCAGAGCCTGACAGTCTTCCTCGTGGATCACTTCACTTTGATGAAGTGGAGAATTAGTCGAGTAGAGTCATACAGTAGAGGACCTTGTAGGACAGCAGTCCAAGGTCTCCAAGCATAGAATCCAGAAGACAGAGGCAGTTACTCCTCAGTCTCTCATGACATTGGCCTCTGTGATATTTCAATACCAAGAGAACTCTAATTTCTAGAAATTTTCCCTGTTTTGTTGTCTGCAATAGGGCAGCAGTAGCAATAGACACTCAAGAAATTGCTAAAGTGTCAGCTAAAACTATGTCCCTTAAGCCTACCTAGATGACAACTGTGGATTTAGAAAGACTCTTAATATAGAGGAGTGAAAAGGAGTTTTGTGACTGGAATATGTGAGCAAATGACTCACTTTTTCTTGCACTGCTGGATAATGGAGAAGTTAAGAGTATGGACTTGGGAGTCACACAAACGATTCAAATCTGGGTTCCACCGGTTACTATTTACATGACCCTGGGAAAGTTAATTTATATTTCTAACTTTCAGTTTTTCATCGTAAATTTGTGATAATAATAGTAGTATCTATTTTATAGTTGTTTTTGCAGATTAAGCTAGACATATGAAAAATATAGCTCCTGGCACATAGGAAATGCTCAATAAATTTTGATTTCTATAAAAATGAATTTCATAAGTGTAGACTTGTGTGTGCTTAGTGTTATACTTTGACTTCCTTTTGAGCAGATCAAGGAGCTTTGTTAATACAAGTCTCTCAGTCTTTTGATGTGAGACTATTTTGCTTTCCTGGTTTCATGGTGCTAACCATTTTTGACCTCCTGGATACTCTATTAACATAAGTCGTTTGAAGTTTTTCTTTCCTCAGGAGGGGGACTGATCAGGAACTGCCTTAAGACATTAAAAGGAAGATGGAATTAATGTGATTCTTAATGATGCTAGCACTTTTATATATATCTATATCCACATAAATAATGTAGAACTACAATAGTGATCACTCAAAGCGAGTCTTGACAGTAGGTGAAGAAAATTGTACTCAATAGCTGTCAAATTCTTATTTTCTTCAATGGTTATGGAATGCCTGACCCTGCACTGAGAACTTTTCTTCTTTGGAATTTTGGTAGGTTGGTGATCCATTAGTTCCTGTCTCTCTTGAGTCCTCAATTACCTTCATCAGGTTATACAGGGTGTAATTCCCTAGTTTTATGGTACATACTCATTAAAAAAAGAAAAGAAAAAATAGTTCATCCTGATATTTAGAAGACACACGTTGGAGACAGTTTTGCAGGTAGTTATTTAACATCACCCTTTCTTTCTCTACCCCCGGCCATGAAAGACACATGTTCTAGTTATTCTTTCCACTGCCTAGACAGCTTGAAAGCCAATAAAGTCTAAAAACTAAATCAAAGATTTTGCTCTGTCTCATGCAATTTAAACTTTGATCATAGAGTCTGGTAGATGAGGAGTGAAAAAGAGAACTCATTTTAGTACTGAGTAAGGCCAGATTTTTATTTGAAGGTAGTTGAAGCTGTGGTCTCTAATTGACGAAATTCAGTTTAATGAATACAACATTAAAAACAAAACACTTAAAAATTTATGATTTCAACTGTCATCATATCATATCTCAGCCTGATAAAGTTATGCTACCTTTTTAAAGATGCATTATTCATCATATTTACTGATGATCCCAAATTGAAGAAATCGTAACCTGTAGTTTTCATTTGATGACTAAGATTTGTCATATCTTTAATGTTATATTCACTTAAGAGCGTGTAGGTTGTAAACCCACTCTGCCTTAAAGAATATCCTTGAGTCCGTTGAATCTATATAAACTCTATAAATAGAGGCAAATTAGGACAGAAATAAGAACAGTTGCCTAGGTTAATGGACACAACCTCAAAATGTCAACAGCAGCAAATAAATTGGAGCACATCAAGTCAAAATACTGGAGGTGATTCTTGGCAGGAAAAAAAAGCCATGTGCACTCTACCTTCATCTTGGTGACAGGAAGAACTTCCTCACTGCTCCTTTTTAACATTCAGTCAGCTGAATATCTCCCACCATAAGAATAGAAAAAATGCCATGAACGGGTGGTTTATTGTCAGCTGAATATCTCCCACCATAAGAATAGAAAAAATGCCATGAACGGGTGGTTTATTTTAAAAATTGGAAACATTTTAATGGGCCCTATTTATTATCAGAATAGACTCTCAGTAACTCAAATTTAAACTGAATTAGCATAGAAAATATGGATAGCCATGACCTCATTACCTTTTTCATGAAATAATTTGTTTTAGGTTGCCATGAAAAACACAGCTCGGGTCAACCTGTATGAAATTATGTTATTCAGCGGCACCACACCAGGCAGTGTGTTTTTTCATCATTGGTTTCTGTAATTTCCATTGCTCATTTGGCAATAACTCTGCTTTCCTACCTTTCTGGGTGATCATTCTCAGTGCTTCATGGTTTCCTCTTCCTCCATTCACTTCTTCAACATTGCGGTTCACTAGAGTTTGGATCTGAGCCCTATAGTCTTCCAATTCTTCTCACTTTTCCCAGACATTCTTATACAGTCCCGAGGCTTCAAATACCATATATTTAGGTAGGTGGCTGTAGCCAAGTCCTCTCTCCTGAGCTCTGGCTACATAAATTCGCAGATCTGTGAGCTTCCTCTCCTCGAGTGGCTCACAGGCACCTGTGGTACTCACTGTTTCCAAGCCTGAATGCATCATCTTACCCCACAAATCTACTCTAACTCCTATTTTCCTTATGGCACTCCTATACACCTGGTTGACAAGTCTGAACCTGATAATAATTTTGCACTCCTTTTCACAGCTAATCATATAATATGTTCTGATTCTACTATCTTCTAAATATTTTCTGAACTTAAAGATTGTTTCACCACCTGCACTATCACTACTTTCAAAGAGAATTTGCGCTGGACAAAGTAATACAGAAAAGGAAGACTATTACAATAAGAGATGGACCAGAAGTCAATCTGAGTTCAACTCTGCTGAAACAAAGATTCTTCAGAGATGGGATGAGGAGGATTGTAGGCCGTCTGTGTTGCTCATTGGATTTACCCAAAGGCAACGGGAACTTTCTCCTTTTTATGACAGGAGGCAGTTTTACAGCTCACAGCAAGGTTGCCCTCTTCAGTTGGTCTCCTACCTTTCCACAGAGACTGGGAGATAGGGGCTCTCTCTTCCTTGATGATTCATATCAAAGAGATGGCTCCCTGGTCTTTGAGAAAGACAGTCCTGTATTGTAAAACTGGCAAGAGGCATTTAAAAATATTTACATCTCAAAGGGGCAAAGAAAGAATTTATATAATTATAAGTTTCATAAAGTATATGTTCTAAAAAAAGAGAGATCCAGGGGCCTAGAATCAGAGCAAAACCCATCTAAAGTTTAATCAAGCTGAGGGGAACGTTAAGGCTGTCTCGGTCACTACTGTAAGTCACTGGCATCTCTCCCCTAGATTTTCTTTAACAGACTCCTAAATTGTCTCCTGCCTCTAGTTTTGTGTACTTCCATTCTTTCACTTGAACTTACACAATATTTCTAAAGTGCACGTGTCACCTATCGCCGTGCATAAAATCCTTTCTAGATCACAGCCTCCCCTTGGCCTTAGCATGAAATCCAGTCCCTTAATGCCCTGTGTAAGGGAACCTCAGGATCTGTTCTCTGCTTCTCTCTTTTCCTTCATATTTCACCACTTTCTCTCCAACCTCAACCCTCTGTATGGAAATCTCACTTCCTATAGGACACCAGGCTCTTCCTAATGTCCCTCTCTGAGAAACACAATTCCCTGTCCTCCCCCTCATCAATAAATACCTGATTATCATTAAGATCCTAGATTAGCCTAGATTTTGCTGACACACAAGTCCAAGTGTAGTTTTCCTTCAACATTCACCTGCTACATACGGAGATTCCCAGATCACGACATTCATAGTGCATGTTTAATCTCGTATATATTCGTATATATATAATTATATAATTCTTCTCCACTCATCAAACCTCATTAGCATAGGGAACACATTTTTTTGTCTCATTTGGTGTTATAGTTGCAGAACCTCATACTCTGCCTGGTACAGATACATTTATATGAAAAAGGATAAGGAGAGCCTTCCTTTTCTAAGACATCTTGCTTCAGAAGTACACTAGGTCCTCAATATTTTGAGCCTAGGGGATTACATTAATTTATTTCCTGATCTTCCTCCCTTCCAAAAGTTGAACCTACTTGAGAGAGATAAATCTTACTATAAGTTGCTAGTCACCACTCTGAAATGTTCAGTGGCTCTCTATGATCTTGTGCCTGCTAGTATAAATACTAATTGCTTGGGGTTTTTTTTTTGCCAAAGTTGTTCACAATGCCTCCTTATTCCTGGCCCTTTAAGGCATAAAAATCCAAAAACTCTTGTTATTTGCTAAAATGATTCTTGAGTTTCTGATAGTTACGACTATCTATGAGGCTACGTTCATGATATTTGCCATGTCTGAATTGTCTACTTTTTGTGTTTCTTACTCCCTCGCACACAAAAGTTCTTCAAGATGAGCTCAACTCCCTTTATTTCCATGAAGTTTTCTCTATTCTTTGCCCCTATTGACTTAATGATACAAAACTTCTGCCGAGAAGCAGTCTCCAGGACAGAGTACTTACTCCTTTTGGACTTTTACATGCTAAGGTCACTAGGCTTTATTTCCCTCTATTCGTTGTGAAGTAGTGTAGCCAAACTGTTTCATCTTTTTTCATTCAAATTCTTTACTTGAATTAAAATTTAGTGTCATTCCTGTGACTTTGTAAGTCACTTTATAAAAATCTAGGCAGAGAAAATTAAAATTCAAAACTCTGCTTACTATTTTATCCAAAACTTCTTATATTAGATTTCTCTTAATGAATACTTCTTGAACTTTCAATCCAGGAAAGCTTTGCATCAAATATCCTCTCACTTATCAGACAACGAATCTACATGAAAATATATACATTTCACCCTGTCTTTTTGGCAAGTTCTGAGTTAAAATTAATGCCTAGTAACTAATCTTAAATGCCTCGGATATTTGTCTCTTGTTCTTCATTGATTGTCTTATTTATCTTTACAAATAATTAATCTCAATAAAAATTCTGATTTAAAAAAATTAAAAAGGTATCTACTTTTATTACAGTTTTTTCCAATTTATTTCCCCCATTGTTAAGTTTTTCTTGTCACCAATGATCTGATATATTTTAGAGTAAGAGGAAAAGGTAAGAATATCCAGTATAGTATCTTTTTGCAGTAATTACAACTTCTGTGGTTTAAGGCGAAATCTCTCTGCTTTTCCATTTAATTATAGAGTAGAACCTTGGCATTCATAAATGTAGATTTCTTATTTTCTAACATTGATGAACAACCCAATATTTATGGATGTGGTTATTTATGATGCCATTGAGGCAGGAGTTTAAGGGCTATATTGTGATATTTATATGTGACTCGCTTACTAGTTAGTGAGCCTAGCCTTCCATCAAGCTTTATAGAGTGTTTTCTACTCATTGATGCATTCACAGCAGAGGGATTAACAAGTAGAAAAGTCTTAAGGAGGAAATGCTCTTGGAGGCAAGTGTTAATGAGGTAAGAGGAGGTCTGAGGCTAAAAGGGAGGCCTGATTGTGTAGGGCACATAAACCATTGAAAGAAACTTGGCTTTTATTCCGAGTAGGGTGGGAAGTTTTGGAGGGTTTTGAGCCAGAGAGTGATATGATATGACTTATATTTTAAAGGGGTCATTCTGAATGCTATATTGAAAATAGTCTGAATAGTGTTTTAGGAGGAAGCAGGAAGTTAGAAAGTAATTGCTATTATACAAGTGAGAAATAATGGAGGCTGAGAACAGGGTTTTAAAAATAGAGAGGTTGAAAGTTTTTGATTGGGTGTATATAATGATGAGTGAGTCAACTGAATTTGCTGAAGAATTAGATGTTGAATACGAGAGAGACAGGAAGGAGTCAAGGACAACTCGAAGTTTTTGGCTTGAGAACTAGAAATGGGGACTTGCCGTTTATACTGATCTGAGGGAGATTGAATTGAGCGGATTGGAGATAGCGGAAGATCAGAAATTAATTCTGGATATGTCCAGTCTACAAAGTCTATTACACAACCAAATGAAGGTGTCTAGTAGGCAGATTTGGAATTTACAGACCGGACTGGAATTCATCTCACATACATAGTTTTATATTACAATTTTACAACCTTCTCAACATACAGTGAGGTTTTATTTATTACGTGGTGACCATTTTTCTTTTCCTCAAAGAAATTTATATTTTAGCTTCGGAGCTAGTTTTCCTCGACTTTCAGACCTCATCCCACCTAAATCTCTTCTTTCCTCACACACTCGCTCTTTTGAATATCACCTTTTTTGGAAGGTCACCACTGACCACCCTGCTTAAAACTGAACCCCATGCCCAGCCCTCAGACAAACCTCTTCCCCCTCTCTGTTTTCCCCCATAAGACTCCCGTCACTCTCTGACACACTACCTATTTACTTGTTTGTTTAGTCTGCCTACTAGGTAGTAAATTCAAGGAAGGCAACAATTTTAATCTTCTTTTCCCCACAATATATTCTTCATACTTAAAATAGTGCTGGACACACAGTAAATATGCTATAAATATTTATTGAATGAATAACTGAATGATGTTGACCGTAACTGTGCTTTGGGAAAAGGAAAATGTGCAGAAAATTTGGGAGGAGGGGAGTGGTTTCAGAAACAGCGTTTGTATTCAACCAATAAATATAATTTGTCTACAAAATAAATAGGATAATTCTTATTTTTAAAAATTAGTATTTTAATAACTAATTACCCAGATGACAGTCATTTGGAAAAATTCTCTGAGATGAAAGAGTTTAGGTGATTCTTTCCCTTTTTGAGTTTAGAGGTGTTTGTGATGGCCATCTGGCTACCAAGTGCTGCCTTTTTCCCCATTCTCCTAATTGTCGTCATTGAAAAAGTCCTATTTCTTTTAATGTGGAAAATTTAGCATAGATAAATTAAATGATTTTGAATTATTAGTCTCTGGTGAAATACACAATGTAGGCATACTTCTTTTCCTATGAGAGAGAATGTGTATCAAGTAATGGTTAAGGTAGTAAAAAAAGGAGATCAAAAGAAAATCTTGTTTTAAATAATCCTTTGATATTCTAAAAATTACCTTTGCACACTGAAGTTACCAAATTTAGGGTTTTTATATACGTATTTTTAATCAGTGAGTGATGATTAACTTAAATTTGTTTCTCAGAAATGTGAGCATGTATTTCTTATACTGAGTTGTACAGGCTGTAGCACTATGTATTTCTAAGACTTGATTAAAATCTCATGTAAATATGAATGGACATAGAACATAAACATTTCTCTCGTGTGGAGTCCTTAGCTCTATAAAGTTCACGTACTTGTAAGAAACAGGACTTTTTAAGAACGAAATCTCTGGACATATCTCCTTCTTTCTGATTCTAAAATAATTTAAAGAAAGAGAACACAATTTCTGAAGCCAGACTGCCAAGTTTGAATCCTGATTCTGCCACTTAATAGCTGTTGACATTCAGCAAGTTACTTAACTCCTCTGTGTCTCAATTTGCTTATTTTTGAAATAAACCTACTCACATCATAGGGTATTGTGAAGTTATGAGTTAGTATTTGTAGGAAGTGGCACATAGTTAAATGATCAGACTTAAATGACCAAATTTAAATGATGATAATCATCACCACCAATACCACCATCATTGTCATCATCATCATCGTCATCATTTGTTGAGTGGCTTCACATTCTTGAAGTCTCTGCTAATTCTGCAGGTTGACTACATTCATTTTCCTGACTAGTCTTCTTCAAATTTCCAAAAACAATTTGTGGAGAAAACCAGTCTGATTGGCTAAGCTAAATAAATTTCCTCTTCTGTGCAAACCTCTTTGCATGGAACACTTTCATGGATTTCTAGTTAATTTATGGATGGGTGGCCCTTGAGTCAGGTGCCTGACCCTGGTCCAGTTTCAAGCTGCAGCTGAAAATAAAAGGAATTCTATGTTGTTTCCTTGGGTGGAAGGTCATAGGAGGAGCATATCAAAGCTACAAGGAGGTATTGGGTATGTTGTATAGTAAGATAGGCACACAAAATATAATACCACAAAAAATCAATGTCAGACTGTTGCCAGGAAAGGTAAAAGTCATCTGCATCCAAGAAATGTTCGGGAAGTACTTGCTTGTATGATTCACGGTCCTGGGTCACTGGCACTTATAATCTAAGACATAGCAATTGGAACGTGTACAGAGAATATATAGTCAGCAGAATAGAAATGTGAAGACAACACCACCTGGCTAATAAAATATTCACCCTCCACACTAAGAAAGGAAAGTGCATTGTACTTGTAAGGAATTTGAGTAGGTTCTCGAAATCTATGACTTGAGAATATATAGCAACTCTGTTGAGGCTGTGTAGACATGGTGACATTACACTCAAAATTTTCCTCATTGGTCCAGGGGGGTTTTATGCGAGGTATAAATTATCTATTTCCAAAACAACAATTTGGAAGGTTTTGTTCTCTCTGCTCTCCAGGTACCATTAGCCCATCTTTGGAATGAAAAATGACAGAGCTCCTCTAGTCTTCTTTCCTCTCTCCTGGGCTTGACCAGAGATCAGAAGTCCAAACCCTTCTACAGCAAAGTCCTGGGTGCAGGGGAGAGCAAAAAACCCGGGTGGCAACAAAGTGCTTTCTAGTTTCAATTGACTCGAAGGCTAGAACTTTAAAAGAAAGAAAAATTCTCTAAAATTAGCAGTAAGACATATGTACTTTTTTGATAGGTCTTTTTAAAATTGTAAACGGCATTGATCTTTCCGTGTTTTCTGATGGAAGTTTGAAATTTTACATATTACTAAAATTGAATATAATAATGTCATTTTTTTAATTCCTCCAATGTCCTATTGTACTAAAATTGTATGTCTATTCTTCTTTCATAGATAGATGCCTTTGAATAAACATGGTTTCTTCTATAGCCTATTAAATTAAAAAAGAAATTATATACTTCAAATTAGACAATGTGACTGAGGAGACCAGGATCGTGGAGTTGGTACCTGAATTATACTTTTAGAGAAGTTGAAATTAGCACAGCCTTCCATGGAGGAGTCAATGTGACAAGAAAATGCCCTCATGGTTTAAAAAATTTTCCAAATTTATTTTCAAATTATGCTTTTTATCTGTAAAATATATGAACATGCCCTAGCATATCACAGTTTCCTACTCTGATAATGATAATAATATAGCAAAAAACATATTATTTACTTAATGCTTAATATGTATCAGGCACTTTAAATTTGTTAAATTATTCTCCAGACCCAGCCCTGGAGATAGATACTGCTATCCCCACTTCAAAAATATAGAAAAAGAGACACAGAGAGGTTATGCAAGCGCCCAATATCACATCTAGTGAAGCAACAGAACTGGGATGGACCCAGCTGTGCCTGCCTCAGGACCTGCCTGTGCGCCTGCTTTTCCTGCTGCACGACACAGCCTCCCTTCTATGGTCCAGGCTTCAGTGGGACTGTTTGAATAAAACCTGTCTGTATACTCTTGGCAAAAAGTGCTAGATTTATGGGAGACGAGGGCTGATGTGAAATTTTGGCCTCAAAATCTCATTCAGAACGGCAGGAGTCTCCATTTTGGACCTGAGCTGTCTAGAAGCGGAATCAAGGCTTTTCTTACACGTGCTGCCCATGTCATTGCGTGCAATTGTAGAGCCCGAGTGTAGCATTAGATTAGTGTAGTTCTGTGAAATGATGAATTTGGGAACTATTGTTACTAAAATTTCCTAAAATTGTATAAATCGTGTGACTGAAAAAGGGATTTTATTTCCAAAGTATAGTTTCTGAATATATGCAGAACTCTCTTGGGTCTGTTGGCTTTTATTTTTATAAGAGGCACCAATAGGTAAACAAAAGTGTCACCATCTCTGGGGAAGATCTTGGCTCCTTTTATTAGAGGCTGCATGACTCAGTAATTTATTTATTCTCTGAAATTCTGATTCCTTATATTTCAGCTCAGATGGCGCCTACCTTGAAATATTGTAACTAGAAAGAATGTATGTAAAGGATCTAGTGCAGTGATAGAAAAGTAATAGGTGCCTAACACACAGTCAGGTCTATTAAAATACAGTGTTTATAAAATGCAGTAATATCTAATCACGAGGGACTCATACTGTGCAGTGAGTTAAATATGAGCCCTCCAAGTCAAGGTGAGCCATAGTAGGTTAAAAAAGCAAGAGCTGATGTTTCATTTGCAGGGAAGGAATAGAGAAACAGGCATAAGGAACGGGAATAAAAGGAATGGGAGGAAGTGAGGAAAGAAGGGAGGGAGACAAGGAGGGAGAAAGGGAGAGAGGGAGGAAAAAGTGCTGTCCTTGGGGCTGGGAGACTCCTCTGTTTACCAAGAACCTGGCCAACACAGCCTGTGCTAGATAAAAGGAGTAACTATAGATAATTATTTTTGTGACCTTGGAATGATAAAGGACCTTCTAACTATGATACCAAAGACAGAAAAACAAAGGAAAAAACAGGCAAACTTTACTCCTGAGAACATAAAATAAGTAAAACAAACAAAACACAACATCCATCTGAAAAATTGTTAAAAGACAAACGTCAATTTGGAGAGACAAGAATCACAATTTATATAAGAAAGTGTTTGTATATAAACAGATTTTCACCAATTGGTAAGAGAAAATGACTCTACCTCCCCCACCCCAAACGTCACCAACAGAAAAATGGGCATAGGACCTGAACAAGATATTCACAAAGAATACAGGCATGTTTAAAATAAACACATAAATAGTTGTTCCATCTCATCGGAGATTATGGAAACACAAAAGAAAACAGCAATGGAATACTATCTTCTTATCATATTTGAAAAAATAAAAAAATTTTTGATATCCACTGTCAGAAAGTTCTTTTGGAAATGGATACATACACAGTAAGGACATTAATCAGGGTAAACTTCCTGAGGGGCTATAGGAAATTATGCATGGAAAGTCTATGAAAGTGCTTCCCCTTTGTCTTCTAGAATTTTTCCTCTAGATACATTTGGAAAAATGCAGAAAGTTATCCATCACAGTCTACTCAATACACATAAATATATGTGTACAGACATACAGACAAACATATATACATATCTATCTACTAAATACATACATATATACAGAGATGGAAAACATGTGAAAACCATTGAAAAGTTGTAAGTAGATAGCATAAAAGAGATTTTAAAATGTGATGAAGCTCTATTTTAGACATTGAAATAATTTATATTAAGATGTAAAAAAATAAGAAATAAAAAAATATATAAGGTATGATCCTATTCTTGCAATATAATTTGTAGAAATAATCACATATATGTGTAGTGTTCAAGGAAAGCCACTGAACTATCACTTTCCAAATCTCTGGTGTATGAAACAGTATCTTATAAATACACAAGTACTATGGATGAAAGGACAGAGACAAAAAGAAGTCCATCATACTATTTACAGTTTATGCATAATTTTCTACACCCATATGGCCCAAATAAACTTAAGGAAAAAATAGCTACCTTTAATTTTACTAACTAGAGGAAACCATGGCTATAAATTCATTTCATTTTCCCAATCTTTAAGAAATTACGTTAATAGGGCTGGCCTGGTGGCGTAGTAGTTGTGTTCCCACAATCTACTTTAGTGGCCTGGGGTTTGCCGGTTCAGATCCTGGGTGCAGACGTACACAGTGCTCATCAAGCCATGCTGTGGCAGTGTCCCACATAGAAGAACTAGAAGGACTTACAACTAGGAGATACAACTATGTACTAGGGCTTTGGGGAGAAAAAAGAAAGAGGAAAATTGGCAACAGATGTTAGCTCAGGGCCAATTTTCCTCACCAAAAAAAAAAAAAAGCATACCTTAAAAATTAAAAAAAAAAAGAAGTTATGTTAATAGAAAGTATATACACTTTTCTTGAATATTTAATGAAGTATGTATTATTAAAGCGTGACGTAAGAAAAGATTTCTGTTTTCTGTCTTTGATGGAGGCTACTGATTCTCAGCTCAAACTGGTGCAATATCCTGTACTTCCAAATAGTAAATATTTCCAAATAGTAAATACTACCTCCTGATGTAACATGCTGAAGTTCAGATGCAAACTAATAAGCCAGTAGGGTGTATGTCAAAGTGATCCAACTGCACTTTAGTGACCAATTTTTTAGTTTAGTCCTCACTGATAGAGTAGAACCTTGCCTCTGAAGTTCTTTTGCTAAATTATTATCGTTGAGAATGATTGAAAGCAGATATAAAAGACCGACAAGCACACCAGATATCACGGGCTCCACAATCTGACCGCACATCCGGATCAGTCAGGGCCAGTGCCCACTGACCTCTGGCCAAAAGATTAGTGGAAGTCAGGGCTTCTCGACTGGTGTACTATTGACATTTGAGGTCAGATAATTCTTTGCTGTGGGCAGCTGTCCTGTGCACTGTAGGATGTTTAGCAGCATCTCTGGCCTCTACCCAGTTGATGCTGGTAGCACCCCCACCCCAGTTGTGACAACCAAAAGTTGTGATAACCCAAGAGATTGCCAAATGACAATAAGGTGGGGCTTGGAGGGTAGGGAAAAGGGAAACCAACCACAGTACCAGTTGTTCTTTCTCGGGAAAGTTTGTCCTTTTCGATTGGGTCCTTCCTACCTATTTTTATGTTAAAATACTCTTCTTTTAATAAAATGATAGTGATAGTGGATGGTAAGTTTTTTGTGTTAACGTTTTCTCCCCTGCCACATTTTTTGTTTGTTTTGAATGTGCGTGTGTGCGTGTCTCTGTGTGTGTGCGTGTATGTGTGTGTGTATTTATGGCCTTGCTTGGTAAAATAGAATAGGTTGCAACATATGCTTTCCCCCCACTTTTTAAAATTTTATAGGGCTGTGCAATCCTGTACTTGAGTACCTTTGGCAAAAACATTTTATTTCATCTTTTATTTTGAAAATGTTTCTAATTACTACGGATTTTGTTCGTTTGTGAGCCGCTTGTATTAAGGCTTCAGTAGAAATGGTGTATATCTTTCTGAAAGTTTCTTCCAAACACCCTGCAATTTTACCTTTGAAAACTTAACGCACTGAGGCCTTAATTTTATTATCTGTTTGTGCTCATCCGTAGGCGCAGCTTCATCTGTTTCCCGCCTCGGTGCTAAGTTAGGCTCCTCTGTCAGATGCCGCCTCTTGAGTAGCATCTCATTTCTAGTTCCTGAATGGTTTTTTACTTGAAAAAAACCTTGTATACCGCTAAGTGCCTTTCTAATCCAGATGTTTGCCTCTCCAAATTCACATTCAGGAGACAAGAAGAATTACGTTTTGTTTATTTAATTTCAGTGTGTGTTCTGACGGTATGAATTTAGCCTATACACATTTCATGTATTTTTTGTGTTTCTGATGTGGGATAGGTGTTACTACTAACCCCTGTGTTGTCATTATTGCTGCACTAAAGGAGTTTTACGCATTTTGAATCTCAGGCAGTGATTGTACCAGATGTTAGCATAAATACTCATGTAAAATAATTTTTTTGGAACTGCGTAAAAGAAAGGAATTGAATTACGCACATTTCATATGAAGGGAAGTCCTTTAATTGAGAACTGACAATGTAATACAGAAAGAAGTAGATATATCAAGCCTTGTGATATTTGTTTGGAGAATTATGAATACTACAGGCAGTGTCCTGATAATCATAAATATATATAAATGAACTACCTGTTTTTGGCACTTAGATTCTTTGGGAACTGTTTGAATTTCAGAATAATATGCCAACATTGTGACTCTCTGAAAACGCTCCACCATATTCTCTTTACATTTTTTTATCTTGATCATAAAATTTAAAAAAATTAAACAAGAAAATGCAAAAAATAATGTTATGCTATAACTAAGGAAATAAATTGTTCAAAACACTACATTATTAATGCATTACACAGACAAGATGTAGTCTATTCCAGGTACACTTGAACTGTACTTTGAGAATTGCTATGCTCCAAGCGATTGGGCAACAACTGGTTAAATTATACCAACAGACACCAATTCTCAATTTCTTACATAGAAAACTCATGTTGAGACTAAAATGACTTGCCCAAAGTCGGCCAGCAAGGCAGTAAAAAAAATCCTCCTTTGTGCTTTCTCTATCATGTCATGTACTCTCTTCCTGTCACTTTATCCATCTGCCCCTTCCTCATTTATTTTCTCCAATGATTTATTTCTCCTTAACATAATAATTTTGTCAATATTACTGAATAAAAGTACAACCTTACAGTTTTGAAATGAATATCTCATTTCATTCTTGTTTAGCCAATCTTTTTAAGCCTTTTTCTTTTCGGTGTGTGTTTTCAAATACTGTAGGGCTCAGACTTGGAAAGAGGAACTAGTGTGAAGGAATTCTTTTGTAAGTTCTTCTATCTTGATTTTTCACCAATCGCCTCACTTTCTAAATTCTTGTGAGCAGCACAGAGAAGGTTTTATCACTTTCTGCTGGAAGATGATTCTTAACTTGATGAGATTACTTGATAATTCTTCTCTGGTCAGGAGAATCCAGAAAGCCTTGGCCTCTGGGGACCAATTCCTAATTAGTGCTCCAGTGTTCTGTCCTATAAGATCCCAAGAAAGTTTTGCTGCATTGTTATCCATCATCTTAAATAATTAAATACACAAATAAATATCTAAGTAGTTAGATAGTTGGTGATAGATACATAACATTGAAATGTGCCTTCGAAACTTGCATTTTGTAAATTGTCTCAAACCTTTCATTTTTTAATTATAGGACTCTTTGGAAAAACAGTTCGTAACTCACTTCGAGATTTATTAAATTAATCTTTAGCTTAAGGGGACTTAGAGAAAATAGAAATATGCAATTGCATACTAATAAAACAGATTCAACTCATCAAGATGAATTCTTTTTCTAAGAATAATCTTTTTGCTTAATTCCAAAAATTATTTTGAGAAAAACATTTATTTAGGAAACATCTACTTTAGGTACTACCCTTACAGCCAATTTACATTTATTTACCTA
Organism: Equus przewalskii; assembly: GCF_037783145.1. Lineage (NCBI taxonomy): Eukaryota > Metazoa > Chordata > Mammalia > Perissodactyla > Equidae > Equus > Equus przewalskii. Next base: position 54,966,123 of record NC_091831.1, on the reverse strand, counting down.
ATAAATATGCCTATATTTTTATAGGTAATCTAGAATTTTAGAGATAATATTCGGTTTCTGGTAAATTTCAGGGCATTGCAGACTGCAAGAGGATCTGAAAGTAACACCATTGTAGTGGAAGATCTAGTCTTGTGAGAATGGTCTAGCGTTGTATAGCGTTTTATGTAACATTTTGATGCGGCACACTTGATGGGGAAACTGCAAGGCTACATTTATGAAAGCACATTTGTTTTTTTCTGAAGACTCATTACCCTTCCAAATGTCAACCAATTGGAGAAGAAGTGGGGGCTCAGGGAGCTGGAGTAGAAAACTCCTTTCTCTCTGGGACTTGATCACCTACTGCTATACATGGGACACAATAGTGTCCAGTTAGGTGTCTGGGTGGTCAGTAATGGATACTAAAATGGTTTCCACAATTTGGAAGGTGAGTGATAACTAGGATGGAATAATGAGCCAGATTTTTGATGCCTCTTTACCAAGACCATATTACTCTGCATGGGACCATTACTTTTAATCTCTAACATTTGGTCTATTTTATATGTATATAATTTAGTCTCATGTTAACTGGCTGTAAGTAGTTAAGAAAAATTTTATTTGTCCACACAAGCGAGCTGTTAGGTAGAAAGTATTTAGAGACCCTCTGACCCTCAAGCAAAACCAAGACTATGATGAGAGTGGTAATTAGAATAAAATACTCAAGGAGGCGGGAAATCTAGAGAACAGTAGCAGAGATTGCTTTGTCAGGAGCCTCACTCTTGTGGAGTTCCTCGTAGCAGGAGCAACCTGGACTACGTCTTATTTTATTGTGGTATGCAAACCCATTTAAACACCCTAAATCACAAGTTACACGTCGTTTAGTGATGGTCTTCCAGCTTTAAGATGCGGCAAAGGTTTCTTGAAGAAATTATGTTGTTATCCAAAAGCAGGTGGACTTTTACATCTTCTCAGTTTATAGGTAAACTGGCATATTTGCTTTGGTGGGTATCCATAATCTTAGCATCATGATTCTGTGTTTGTTTTTGCCCTCACTTTTTCACCTCCTCACTAAAAAGATCTCTAGCAGGGAGAAATAGATACTTTAATAGTTTCAGACTTTCTTTTAGGGAGAGACTCTTTCTTCAGGAAAATAAGCTGCACGGTGATGGAAGATGAGGCTTTGATAGGTGAATAGATATCAGAAAATACTTAAAAAGTTTGCTTAAAAAGTATACAGTGTTTTCTTGTAGGAGAACACACAGGAGAGAAAAGGGTGAAGTAAGAAGGTGGGACTTAAAAGAAAGGTGGCTGTCAATAAATTGCCCTGCGTTTGCTGAAGCATGTTTGAGGATTGGGATGCATATTGTTCACTGTTTTAACTCTTTATTTTGAATTTATTTTAGAATTATAGAAAACTTGCAATTATAGCACAGAGAGTCCCCATATACCCTCCACCGAGTTTCTCCTAATGTTGACATCTTGCATAACTAAGGTCTATTTGTCAAAACTAAAAAATGAGCGTTGGAGTTATACAACTAACTAAACTACAGACTTCATCAATTTTTCCACTAATATTCTTTTTTGTTAGGATCCCAGGATCCTGCACTGTGTTTAGTTGTCACATCTCCTAGTTTCCTGTAGACTATGACAATTCCTTACCTTTCCTTGTCTTTCATGACATTGATGCATTTGAAGAGTACAGAGCAGGTATTTTATGGAACGCCCCTTGATTTGGATTTGTCTGACGTGTTTCTCATGATTATTTTAAGGTTATGCCCCTTTGGAGGGAATACACAGAATGCATGTGTCCTCAGTCCATCAAATCAGGAGGTACAAGATGTGAATAGGTTGCATTTCTGGTGATGCTGGCCTTCATCACTTGGTTAAAGTGTAAGCTGCTGGCTTTCTCCACTGTAAATTTACTGGTTTTTTTCCTTTGTAATTAATAAATATCTTGGGGGAAATGGTTTAAGACTATTCAAATCTTATTTCTTCTCAAATGGTTATCTACTAATTTTAATATTCTTCACTGAATCTTGCCACAATTATTACTGTGGTGTTTGCCTAACAGTGATATTTATTTCCCTTATTTCTTCTGCATTTATTAATTAGAGGAAGAACTGTCCCTTCTTTTACATTACTTATTTCTCAATTATTTATTTCTATGACCCTGGACACATGGATAATTATTGTATCCTATGCATTTTAACCCTACTTTTTGACAAAATTGTCCCACCTTTGGTACTGGAAGCTTTCAGCTGCGGCTCCTGTTTCTTTTTATCACGTCCTCCCTGTTCTTTTTTGAGCAACTGCTTACTTTTTGGCATCGTGAGATGATCCAAGTTCAATTTGTCAACCCTTTTAGCTGAATTCACCTTAGCAATATCCAATGGCCCCTGCCCAAGACAACCCAGGATTTGCATAGCATGGCTTCCAGCAGGCCCCTGGCTCTCCTTAGACCTCAGGTTAGTTGGCTGCCTTGTGACTTCCTGAACAAGATGACCTTAAAGTTCCCCTCAGCTTGACTAAATTTTAGACAGGTCTCTTCCTGACTATAGATAACCCCTTTTCTTAGAGCATTTACTTTAGAAAACTTGCAACTGTAAATTATTTCTCTGCCCCTTTGAGATGCAAATATTCTCCCAGCCTTTTGCCAGGTTTACAACCCAGGAATATTTTTCTCAAGGACCTGGGAACCTCTCATTTGAAATGTAATAATCAAGAAAGATAGCGCCTCTGTCTACTAGCCTCTGCTGGAAAGAAGGAGCCCAGCTTTGGTATGCACCATTAGTAAACACAATGGCCTAGTCACATTGACCAAGCTCCCCCTAACGTCTTTCAGTACTTTTCCACTAGCTCAACCCAGTGCTTAAAAACTCTCCCACCTTTTGTTTCAGCAGAGTTGAGTTCAATCTCTGTCCTTCATTTCGAAAGTCTTGAATAAAATTTTCCTTGCATGTTTAACTTATCCAGTACAATTTTTCATTGACACCTCTGACAGGCTAAAAAAAAATGTCATGAACTGTTAGATTTTCTGACTTTCGTTGTTTTCAATGTAGGAGCCATGCTTTCTCCAATTTTCTACATCCTAAGACAAAAACCAGACAGATTATAACTATAAATTATCTCCATTCTGCTTTGTAAAATTCCCATGTTACCGCTAAACATTTTCACAAACTTTTCCATACATACAAATTATGTATATGGATAATTTTTAAAGAGTTTAAAAATGTTTGGTCACTACAACAGAATGAGAAGGGAACTGTCATTTAAGAGAAAGCAATAGATCACTGAGGGCAGAAAAGTAGAGCAGGACGGTGGCCTATGGAAATATAAGCTCTCAGAAATTCACAGAGCTCTTAGGGAGGGAATTTGGAATTCTCAAGGAATGTATGATAAGGAGTTTGACTCAACTTTATTTAAATTTCAAAATATGGAAACCAGCGAACTATGAATTTTAGATCACAATTGGACAGAAACATGGGCACTAACCCACTTATGTAATCACAAAAAATATTATTTGTGGGGCTGGCCTGGTGGCGCAGCGGTTAGGTTCATATGTTCTGCTTCAGTGGCCTGGGGTTCGCCGGTTTGGATCCCAGGTGCGGACCTATGCATGGCTTGTTGGGCTGGGCTGTGGCGGGAGTCCCACATGTAAAGTAGAGGTGAATGGGCATGGATGTTAGCTCAGGGCCTGTCTTCCTCAACAGAGGGAGGAGGATTGGCGGCAGACGTTAGCTCAGGGCTAATCTTCCTAAAAATATATATATATTATTTGTGGATTTTCCAAATTAATATAATTTTTTTTTTTACTTTTTAAAATATCTAGCAAGTGGTACCTAGGCTATATATTATGCAAAAATTTAACTGTTTGCATTTCTTTGGGGAGTATATAATCTATATTTAACTGATAATAATATAATGAGAGTTTTTTCATTTTCATTGCCATATGTTTGTGATGACAGGTAGTATCAGCAAATTTATATAGATTGCTAGTCATAGTACTGTATTAAATCATACTAAGAAGACTTCTACAGGGGCCAGCCCAGTGGTGCAGTGGTTAAGTTCATGCTCTCTGTTTTGGCAGCCATAGGTTCACTGGTTCAGATCCGGGGCATGGACCTAGCACCTCTCATCAAGCCATGCTGTGGCGGCATCCCACATACAACACAGAGGAAGATAGGCACAGATGTTAGCTCAGTGACAATCTTCCTCAAGTAAAAAGAGGAAGATTAGCAACAGATGTTAGCTCAGGGCCAATCTTGCTCACCAAAAAAAAAAAACCTATATAAGCATAATATATGGACAAGCAAATGTCATAAATACTTGCAATTCTCTACCATATTCCTCAGATTGTTATTTTGTCAAAAAAAGTGTTATTAGAAAGATAGAATGAAGTGTTCAAATTCCCATAAACTATTGGGAGGCCAATCTAATAATTCTATTTATATTCAGTTATATATTTAATACATATGTAAATTTTATAAAATTATATTCATTACAAAAGTATGGTTAAGAGAAAACTATGCAAAGAAACAGTAGAGACAGATTTTTTTTTTTTTTTGGTGAGGAAGATTGGCCCTGAGTTAACATCTATGCCAATCTTCCTCTATTTTGTATGTGGGATGCCATCACAGCATGGCTTGATGAGCAGTATGTAGGTCTGCACCCAGGATCCAAACCCTTGAACCCCTGGTCACTGAAGCAGAGGGTGAGAACTAACCACTACACCACTGGGCCAACCCCAAGACATAGAATTTTTTTGTCAAATTATACCTATTTTAATGTCACACCATTCATTTATCTTGTCAATATTTTATCTTTAACAAAATGTTTTAATTTGTTATAAATAAACATTAAACATCACACTATCAAAGATATATGAAAACCATATTCAGTAAGATACTGACTTTCTAGAATTCTTATAGAACAAGTTATTTTAGACCAAAATATAAATTTTTAAACTTAAAAAATATTATTTAATGGAATTGGCTTTCAAATTAGATTCCGTGCATTCCAGCTTGCCAACCAAGATGTTCTAAATATAATTTGATATTTTCGGCGCAGGGAGATTTGAAGTCCCTGAGCACATGAACAGTGCCATATAACTCCACTATGCACTAGAAAAGCAGGAAATGCTGGTTTATGCTGTAGGTAGCTCCTTCTCAGTATTATGACCAAACACAGTTGTATTATGCTGTAATGCAGTGATAGGCTGAGGGTGTCCTGATCTGAGCAGGAAAGCTTCTTCATCAACTGAGAGGCTCCGGATTATCTGAGCTTTCTGTCTCCTCTCTGATAGATTTTCTTTTTCTTCCCTGGGGTCAGAGTGGCACCCCTCCTGTCTGCTTCCAATTTACTCTGAACTAGGGCATGGAATTCAGGTAACCAAACTTTCTTAGATTGTATGCGGAGTAAAAGTTACCAGGCTCTGAGTCACACCCTAAAGGCGCCCATGTGAATAAAATGAAGGAGCTCGTAGTGCTTGCTTGAGTTCATCACAGCCTTTATAATATTTACTTATTCAATCCTTCCTTTGTTATATGGAGTTATGTAGTTTCAAAACATGGGGATTTCTCTGTTGTCAGTCTTGGCAGCATCAAAAGACAAAAGTATTACAAGAACCTGGAATGATCTAAAGAAAACACATGCAATTGAATTTGGTAGTCTAAATCCTTGCAATGTTAGATTTAAAAAAAAAATGCAGAACCATTTAGATTAGAACACTCAGATAAGCTTGTTAAAGTGTGTTCTTCCCTTCCCTTCGAGGTAGCCTATTTTGGAAGACAGTTTATAATAATCTACGTGTTTTGGTGAGAAGGGAACCAAAGGAAAGATTTTAAAGGCTTGGTGTTAACCCTATTGCTGAAATATATATTGCAAGAAATATATGGCCATGCTAGAGTCACAGCTTCAAAACGACTGGGACTGTCATGGTAGCTTTTTGACCCCTCCTCCCACTGGCACCACTTTTTTGAGGCTCCATGCAGATCACCACCTTTGAGATAATAACTTTTCTTTTTGGAGAAAGGTTGATGCTACAGTCACATTTATTTAAATTTCAATCATTATAATACACACTAAGATCCTGAATGCAATTGTTTCCTGTGAGTCTCCAGCCACACTTACCTATGTGAGGATTACTTTGGCAGGTCATGAATCATTCACTGTTTTGGTTTTTACCGGTAAAATCTGCATGGACTACTTTGTGTCTTAGTCTCAGAGAACCCAGCCCTGGACCTTTAGGTATGTCCAACGAGGGGCTGAAGCATCATTGGCCAGGGATGTTGCAGACAGGCTGGTATTTTAGGATAAGAGAATAGACTATATGGTCTATTAAAAGTCCCTGATGCCTCCACAAAACAAGAACATAAAAAATATTTGTTTTCCAATTTTTAATTTCGAAAAAATTAAATGCACAGAAAATTTTAAACACTAGTGCAACGCACACCCATATTCCCATGACCTAGATACAGCAGTTTTAACATAGTGCCAGAGCCATATTTCCTTTTTTTTCTGAAATACTTCAGTTATTTGCAACATCATGGTACTTTATGCCTAAAGATTTCAGCAGGTATCTCCTGAAATAATGGACATTCTCTTACATAACCTCAATATTGTCCTCACACTGAAGACAATTAACAATCGCTTCCTAATTTTGCCTGACTCCCAGTCTATATTCAGATTTTTCCAGCTGTCTCCCAGATGCCTTTTACAGCCTTTATTTTTTCCCAGAACCAGGAAAAACAAATTGGTTTCACAAATAATACATGACTATTGTTTTTCAAGATTGAAATGAACCCTAGTGCTAAAAACTATATTGCAAATGAAACCATAAGCAAGGAGATACGATGTAAAAGCAAAGGAAAGCATTGGAGGTCTTCTTCATTCATAGGAGACACGCATTTGTCCCCGCAGGCCTTATTTCCATCGTATGACAGGTGGATATTAAGAGTATCTGCCTCGGAATATTATTATTCAAATGGGATGATTTTTCAGAAGTGCTTAGAAAAGTGACTGGCATGTGGGAAGCATTAATAAATGTTAATTACCATTATTATTACCTTTAGAGCATAAATGATCAAAGAAACATGATAATTTAACAGTTCACTCGATGTTTCAGTCCAGCCCCTGAAGCCTATAAAGTTTTATAGTAAAAGGAGATGGGTTTAGACGTGACAGGGATCTGTGAGTGTAACCCACAACGTTTTAAGATTGCTAGTTTTTGGCAGATGAGGAAACTGAGAGCTTTTTAAAGCTAATATATCTATAAATTTGATTTAAAGGACTAAACATAAAAATGTAGAACTGTATATCATTACTTAAAGCAAAGTGCAAATCTAATACATAAATATCATTTAAAAAATATTATGGAAAAGTTTTCTCAATGAATTCTCAGGAACATGTTTGAAGTCACAATTTAGTATACTTGAAATATCAATGCATAAATTTTTTTCATGAATTTGTTCTCAAATTTTAATTAAGTTGAATTTCTGCTGGCAACACTTCAGATTTAAACTCCAGCAAAATGTTTTACTATTTGTATTTTTTATATATTAAAAACATCCATTTCCCAAATGCCTCTGAGTTTATTGAAAAATATGTATATATATAAATGCTACTATTAAATTTGTGAAACTCTGGAGATAAGAACAAGAATTCTCTTTTTAGAAATATTTATCCAATATACATACACCATGCATATATTTTAAAAGTTTATAAAACAATTAATTTTAAATGTTGAGTTCTAGCTACACACTTGCATGAGTAATATTAATTGATTAAGAATTTCCTAATATTTATAAAATAAAAAAGTAGTGATTATAGCTTACTTACTAATAAAATACTATTTCTGTGTTCTGTCCAGGTTTATGGATAGGAAAAGTAACAGAGTTATATGATTTACTTAAGAATTAAATTTCCATGGAAGAGTTATAGCTAAGTAAAGCAGAACAATTTTGTGGGAAGAGAGAACGAGTGGCACCACATGGATTTAAGTACCAAATCTGCCGCTAACCAGCTGGATAATATTTTTATGTCATTTCTCTCCCCTGGGACTCAGTTTCTTTATATTCAAAATAAGAAATTTGGATTATAGAGCTTCTGAGAAAAAGAGAACTACAATAAGCTTATATTTTTATGTGGTTTATTGCTTATGGAGTGTATTTGAGCAAAATATTTCACGTGGTCCCTGCCTAAGCTCTGCGAGGTCGTTAGATGCATTTTTAGCTGTTCTTCCCCACAGTATTGTGGAAAACCCTGGAGTCCAGGCTAAAGCGTTTATATACATTAATCATAAGTACCATTTACACAATATTTAATACATTCTAGGTATCATTATTTAAACAAATAACTCTGTCAGAGGACCCAAAATGAGTTTATCGTCATTTAACAAGTGATGATGTGGGGCTTAGGATGGTTAAGTCACTCGCCGCAAAGCTAGTACTTGGCAGAGTTGGAGTTTGAACGGAGGTCTGCATGACAGCAATTGTTACGTTTTTCCTATTATACTACTTTTTTCTTCTCTTTTTGTCTTTTTTAAGTGGTTATGAAAATCATTGAAAGTGTTTAAGTAAAGAAATAATGTAAGCATTTCAATATTTTAAGTAGTAGTAATGAACATAATGAAATTACGAAGTAGATAAAAAGAGGATGAGGAGATCAACTGTGCCGTTGACACAGTCTTAGAGAAATAATGAGGAGCTGAGTTTGAAAATGGACAGGAAAAATGAGTAAAAGAAATTAATACAAGGAAGAGGATTTGAAACTGTGTAAATGCAGGTGACAAAGAAAATGCAAGAGCAATGCTATAAAATTTTGATCCCACAAGCCTGTTTTTCTTTATTCCTGACTATTTCTATTAACGATTACAAACAAGCATTTATCACGTATATGTCCCTATCTTCACGAAACTCATATTCTAGGGAGAGGAGACCCAAAAACCACAAATAAACAAGTTTTATACATATATCTATTCCAAAAGGTGATTTCGTTCTCAAAGATCTTCCTCTGGTGAGATAGGACATTCATATTCTCAAATAATTAGACAATAGAACAATATAAACATCTTAAGGGAGGAACTGATAACATGTTCTGAAATTTTTAGAAGAATAATTACATACAGCTAGAGAAGAAAGGGGGATGTACTGGATGAACTTGGTTGGGAAGTATGGTTAAGTTTGGACCAACAGAAATGGGAAAAGGGATGAAGATGAGCCAAATAATTAACGGGCAATATCTGAAGATATTCACCTGCAACAGCAAATAGCTTAGTTTAGCTTGAGGGAACAGTACGTGAAAGGAAGATGAAATGACATTGAAGTGGTAAGGGCAAAGGTAATGATGGTTCCTGTCCCCTAGTAATTCCACTCCTAGCTATACACTCAAGAATAATGTCCCAATAAGTGCATCAAAAACACAAGAATTTAATACATATTTTAAATATTTATATTTATATATATTTAATATTTATAATAGCCCAAAATGGAATGCTTCCCAACAGATCATTAATAGAAAAACAGATAAATAAGTGGTATATATTTGCAGAGTGGAATGCTATCTATATAGAGCAATGAGAATAAGCAGACTATAACTTCATGCGGTAGTGCAGATGTATTTCAAATATATAAATGTTGAACATAAAAAGCCAGACACAAGTGTACGTATACTATTACTCCATTCATATAACGTTCAAAAATTGGAACATCTATAGTTGTAGAAATCGAGATAGTAATTGTTCTTGATGTGTAGCGACTAGAATAGGACACAGGGAAGTTTCTGGGGTGCTGGTAACCTTTTTTTCTCCTTGATTTGGGTACGAAATACACAGACTCACTTAGCTTGTGGAAGTATTTCCACTTTATATTTATTATTTGGACATTTTTCTATATGAATTTTCCACTTTAAACAAATTTAATGATGGTAATTGAGGAATTGATACTCTTTGTTCAGTAAGGAGACATGGAAGGTGGTTTTTAGCTGAAGAATTGCTAAATTTTATCAAAGTCAGAAAGAGTGAATCAAGTGGTAGCAAGACAAAAGAATGAAAATGAAAGAGAAAATTAAGACGAATTTGTATAGTAGTAAGAAATACAGAGAAGGAGATGGATATGATAAATGTATGAGATAAATGGACAAACTTTCTGCTTCACAAAAGAGGATAGATAAAGAAAGCAGAAGAATTTTTTTAAATTGAGATTTCAAGACTGAGTAGCAGGCAGTATTACTGAGAAACAGGAAAATCAAGAGAATAAAGGACTTGCAAGTGTTGGAAAACTACAGCCAGCAGGCCAAATCTGGCCCCCAACTGTTTTTGTACAGTCCATGAGCTAAAAATATTTTTTACATTTTTAAGTGGTTGAAAAAATTCAGAGTGGGAGTAATTAGAATAATATTTGTGATACATGAAAATTACATGAAATTCAAATTTCGGTGTCCATATAAAGTTGTATTGCCACAGCCACACTTATTGGCGTGCAGAGTCTATGACTGCACTTGCATTACATCAGCAACAGAGTTGAATAATGCAACAAAGTGGTACGGTATGGCCAGCAAGGCATTAATTATTTACTATCCTGCCCTTTACAGGAAAATTCTGCCAAACTCTGTTTTAGAGCTAAAACTGTAAATGACATATATATACTGGAAAATGCCTAATAGGCTAATGGAAGAATATAATTTTTGTTGAAAAAAGGAGGATAACATTAGAAATAGAATTCCAAGGATCACTGCATAAAGCGAAGAACTGAATCTGTTTGTGTAGCAGTTGGCATTTAATAGCACTTAAGAATTTAAAAAGTGTTTTCACATACATTCATTCATTTGATCTCTAAAACAACTCACCTTTGAGCTTAACTGTGAGGTGAGTATCATTGTCTCTAGTCTACAGATGAGGAAACAGATTGGGAAAGATATGTGGCTGACTGTACTTTGGAGAATAACTGTGTTCGAAAGTAGAAGGTGGTAGATAACTACCATTTGGGAGAATCTGAATGTTTTGGTATGTTGTGGGCAATATTGCTCATGTTTGTTGTCATGGCGATAGAACAAAAACTCTAGAGCCAGAATTTCTAGGTTTGCTTCCAGGTTCTACCATTTACAACACTGTAATCTTGAGTAAATAACCTTTTGGAAACTCAGTTTCATACTCCATAAAATTAGGATAATGATATACTTACGTCATAGGTTCCTCTGAAGATTAAAGTTTAAGTGTATGTAAGATGCCTAGAGGAGTATCGGGCATATATAAATGTTAGCTATTTTCATTGTCTTTGACAATAGATTCCAGAGTCAGTCGACATACAATGTAATTGCATTTGGATGGCAGTGATTCAAAAAGCTTTTGATAGCTATTTGTGTCAGAGTTCTTCTCCATAGATTTGAGTAGGAGCAGAGACATAAGCCAGCCAACAATAACACTTACCTGATATGTCTTAAGCTCTGTACCTGAGTTTCTTTGCTTATCCTGCACTAAATAATCCAATAAGAAATTTTCACCCAGAATTCTTAAATATCAAGTATTCTTTGAAGTCCTATTTTGAAATTTTCGTAGTGATTAAAATCTCTTGATAGCATATAGTAAATCATTCATGGAAGCACTAAAAACCTTCAGTAAAGGTGTCAGTAAGTAATTTAATGGTTTTCTGTTGATATTCCTCCTGTAAGAAAGAGTCAGAATTCTCTAGAACTTTTAATTTTGTAAACTGTTGCTCAACTTTGGGCCCTCATCTTGTCAGAAGTAAACATCTGCCAATTGTATTCACCACGTGAGTTGAGATGTTATTAAGGAAATCGAGGGCAACCGATGAGATTCCTGTCCCCAACAGGATCAGTCTAGTGTTACCCAATAATGGACTCTACTCCCTGCATGACGGGTGGATAGCATTTGCAATTATCGTCATTTTGTGTCTGGGGAACCATAGACAGGAGGGTTAAGTAACTTCCTCAAGGTCATATTGGAAATCACTGGCATTCCAAGGAGGTGAACTTGGAATACACTTAACCAGATGACCTCTTGAATAGTTTTAACTTTATTATGAGGATAGTGAGTAATTTTCCATGATATGCTAGCATGCACTTCAAAATTATTTTTTAAATCCAGGGTCATGGATTTATTATCTGAGATGAATACTGTAAAAGGAGGTCCCAATGGACTCTATCTACAGTTATTATCTGAAAGTTTAAACACTTTTTTATGAAAATGGAGAAAATGATAATGGCCACTTGTCGAGTGGAGAAAATTCATCTCTATTTTTGAGCTAGTTTAATGTGTTGACAGCTTATAATTTACTTAATGTGCTTGCATACTATTGATTTCAGATGTAAGTGAGCTGTGTCTTCATTTATGTGCCTTGCCATATGCCAGCAGCAGTAAAAGTTGCTCTTCTTTCAACATATTACATAGGAGACATTTGCTGAGAAAAGAAACTACAAACTATTTTCAGATCCTAACGAACAGTTACTTGTATAGGTCATCAGTTAAAACCCTAGTCTCATAAAGCTTAATTTAATTCTTCAAATAAAATAAAATCAATAAATTATGAAAAGAAAACAAATTTTAAGTGCTAGATATGTGAATATATTTTGATAACTTTTTATAGAATAAGAAATAGCCTTTATTGAGCGTTCAGTATGTGTTAAGCATCACGCTAATGAATTTAAAGGAAACTTCAAATCACAAAGTCTCATTGTTTATTTTATTTACTAGATTGAAACTAAAGCATGGATAGTTAATCCTGAAATGTTACAGATACCAAGTTATTTTAGACACTGAGTTAGGCTTATAATAAATAGATGATAAATGACAGATACTTGATATTGGTTCTTTGATTTTTACTTGCATTTTCCATTGACCATTCTTGTAATTCCTCCCTTCATATAGTTAAGCTCCTTTGATATTGTACATTATTGATTCAATAAAGTGTGGTTTAGTATTCTGATCCTAGTATCCAGAATATTGCAAAGCTTTTTGAGGTGATTTCTTCTTATTTCCCCATCTATAGATGTCCTAGAGACTATCATCTGGACATACCATAGGCATTGTAGGTATCACATATTCTATGTGAAAAATCAAATAAGTAAATTCTGTTATCCTTTATGATTTATGCTTTAATGATTTATCCTTTTGAATGCTCCCTTTCAGACTTATGTACTCATTCTACTGTTAGAATATTTATGGATTCCTTTTTTTGACCATATGATTGCATAGCCTGTCTCATGAAATCTTATGGACTTGATATTATCAAATCGCTTTTACTTCAAGCTTCTTTTATATTTGACAAAAATCATAGGTCCCAGGTGCTAAGGTGGTGAATATGGTAGTTTAAATTATTGATGCTTTTCTACCCATCCCACATTTTAAATTGCAAGTAGAAGCTGCAAGTTGTACACTGTTCAAGATATGACATCCAAAGAATGATATCATGCCAACATAAGTTTACTGTGGATGGGAGAGCAGCACCTCAAAACTCAAGATACTAAATAGAGAGGGCTGTCTTAATGGACTCTGCCCATAACATTTTTACTTTTCCTCCAAAAGAGTTTGCATACACATACACACCTGCGCAAAATATATATACATCCTTATGATTTTATATATATGCTCGTCTATATACATATGGCTTATAAATGTGTACTATTACTGTTTACCAATGCATGTGAGTGTTTATGTGAGGATCTGTCTATGTATGTTTCATTTGAAGATAAATGTAGATATAGTTTCATTTTAAGACAAACTTTATGATACTTCTACCTTTGAGGCATACTATTAGTATAATTAAATAACGTATACACTTTTCTAACATATGTGATGCATTACATTTAGTTTGAATGAATGTAAAATTTTAATGCATTAGGAATTTGAGAATTTAAGGAGTAGATTTGAATATGTTAGATACTAAATTATACATTGTTCTCAAATGTAACATCGTAGTTCTAGAAGAAACAATTATAATTCAATAGATTTTTCATATGAACAATTAAACCTGGAAAGTTTTGATTATATGACTTAAAAAACCTATGACATGGGGCTGGCCCTGTGGCTCAGTGGTTAGGTTTGCATGTTCTGCTTTGGCGGCCTGGGGTTCGCCAGTTCGGATCCCGGGTGTGGACATGGCACTGCTTGGCAAGCCATGCTGTGGTAGGTGTCCCACACATAAAGTAGAGGGAAGATGGGCACGGATGTTAGCTCAGGGCCAGCCTTCCTCAGCAAAAGGAGGAGAATTGGCAGCAGATATTAGCTCAGGGCTAATCTTCCTCAAAAAAAAAAGAAAAAAATTCTAAGACATGTCTCTGTTTTTAAATGAACAAGATTTATGAATATTCTATAATGACCTCTTCTTCCTAAAATGCTTTTTGACACAGTGAAGTGATTATAAATCTAATTATCACATGTTTTAGGCTAAGATGACTCAATTGCCTGAGGCAGAAAAAGAAAAGATTGCTGAGCAAGTTGCTGATTTCAAGAAAGTGAAGAGTAAGCTGGATGCTGAGATTGAGATATGGGATGATACAAGCAACGATATCATTGTCCTGGCCAAGAAGATGTGTATGATCATGATGGAGATGACAGACTTTACAAGGTAATTATGAGGAAAATGATGCATAATATTTATAATGGTCGGAAACATTTGTCACATTAGTGAAACCTCAAGTTTCTCTGTGGGGCAGATGCCAAAAACAAATAGTAGGGGAAAGCACATAATATAGAATTAGAAATTTGTAGGTGTATAGTTCTAGAGGTTTGGTAAATACATATGACGGTTTCTCAATAACTGCTGAGGAATGATTTTAGAAATCATTTTATACCCTCTTACCTTCACCCTCCTCTAGAATCTTCTCTGTGTATCATATTAGCATATTACTTTTACAAAGAAACTGGCAAATCAATTATGATCTCTGCTGGAGCTATCTGAATGGTTGATTTCCATAGCTACATAATTTTAGTTATAGTGATTTATGTACCATCAAGATTAGTGGTATCTTTTTTCACTGAGAGATCAACTAGATACATATGAAATTACAATGACAATGATATACAAGCAGGAATAATGCATTATGTGTATATTCCAGAAGTAATAAAAATGTTTATTATGGCTTCAAAATATCATTTTACAGAGCCAGCCAAAGAGCAGTGAAATATATACTGCCTGTCCTGCATGTTACTAAAATCTACAAAACTACAACAATTAAAATAATTTAGTCTTGACATAATTATAAAAGCCAGAGAACAAAAAAATCCTCTGAAGCAGATCTAGAATACTTAGGAAATCATTCATTTATATCGCAATACATTACACACCAAAATAACTTTTAGATGGAGCAATGGAATAATATAATTTTAAAATCATAATAAATGAGAAAAATGTACATGAATCTTTTGCTGATATTAAGATTGAGAAAAGCTTTCTAAGCATTATAGACAAAGGAAGAACTCCTAAAAGAAGGATTATTAAATTCAACTACATTAAAAATTTTTTACATCAATAAAATGTCCTGAACAATTTTGAAATATGAATGTATAATTTACTAAACATTTGTAACCAAAAACAGCAAAAATGTGATGTCATTTATATATAAAGAATACTCACAGACATGATAAAAAAAAAAACCAAATATCCTAGTAGAAGAATGGATACAAAAGATATGAGCAGATAATTCACCAAGTTTTCCCCATAAAAAATATGACCAATTAATATGTGAAAAATATTTAACTTAAAAAAATTTAAAATAAGATTCCTTTTATGTTTACAAAATTGGCCAAAACTTTTAAAATAGGCCTGGTACAGGGAGGATTTGGTGGTGAGAGTGTATGTTGGTATAAGCCGGATAGTAACTTAGCAACATGTATAAACTAAAAACTTTTATAAACTTTTGATATGTTTATCTATCTATATATCTATATCCATAAATTATATACACAATTTCATAATTATAAACTTTTGATATGTTTATCTATCTATATATCTATATCCATAAATTATATACACAATTTCATAATGAATACCTTTTAGATACCTGTTTGTCCCTCTTAGCTCTTCCCAGTTTTTTCTAACCTTGTAGCATAGCTTCTAAATGTGTTATCATGCCTTTTCACATACAGAATGATTTATTTTTAACCCATTGCTCAGTCTCTGCAGACTAAAAATTCCGAGAAGCCTCTCTCTCTCTGTCTCTCTCCACACATATATAATAGAGAAATATGGAACATGGACATGTATATGCCTGTGTACAGGAAACAAAGCTATACCACAACAGTATTAAATAGTGATTATGTTTTCGTAGTTGGATTGTGGGTGAGTTAATTACTTTTAACCTTCTATAATTTGTTAATTATGATAAATACATATTCACTTTTAAAAATTTATAATTTGGTTTTAAGTTAGTCCTAGGATAGTGACAGTTGACTAAATTTAAATCACTCCATGCAACCTTCCTCAAATGTTAAGATCAAAAAAGAGTACAAAGAAAACTTTAAATGATGTCAGCTTTCAGTATTATTAAGCTATGGAGAATAGTGTGAATTTCAAATTACCTTAAAGTAGAGAAATATACCCCAAATTCCAGCAGAGCTGCTGCTGGTAGTGCTCCTTGCTATAAGTCCATGGGTCTAGAGAGCAGGGAATGAGAGAACTAAAACACCCAACAGAAATGGGAGGAGTATCAAAAAGTAATAGATAAAGCACAGCAGAAAACTGGATCAAAATGAAAGCACCTGATACTAAGTGCTAAAAGACTGAACACAGGTCTGGGATTCGGCATTTTATAATACCAACTATAGAGACTGAACTTACAATTAAATGGGACTGTAACTGGGAACTTAAGAAATCTTCACTTTTGAGGAAAAAGGAAATACGGGATAGGTGACATTGGTGGTATGCCAGAGATTGAAAAGAAGACTATAAATAGGAAATACTAAGGAACTCAGATAAATGAAAGAGAATCATAATATATGTTAGCCTCTCTCCTTCCCCATCACCACCACCAAAAAGATTATCCATTAAGGAAAGTATACTGCATAATAATGATGGAAGAGGATGCTTTTGGTCTGGAACCCTGCCTGGGAAGAGCAAGATTCAGACCAACAGCATGCAAAACTATTGTAAGAAGATATAGAAAATGAGTTCACTTCTGGATATATTTGCCAAAGAAAACTATCTCAAGGAGATATCTGCACTCCATGTTCATTGCAATGTTATTCACAATAGCCAAGACATGAAAACAAATTTAGTGTCCATCAAATGAGAAACGGATAAAGAAAATGCGAGTATATTTTTTACCTATAAAAAAGAAGGAAATCCTGCCATTTGTGACATATGGATGAACCTGATGGGCATTATACTAAGTGAAATAAATGAGAGAGAAAAAGAGTAATGCTGGATCGTATCACTTATATGTGGAATATAAAAGAAGAAAAAGTTGAACTCATGGAAAGAGAGAGTAGAATGATGGGGGCTAGGGAGTGTAGGAATGGGGAGATATTGATCAGAGAACAAACTTTCAGTTATAAGATGACTAAGTTGTGAGAATCTAATATACAGCATGGTGACTATAGTTCATAATACTATGTTGTATACTTGAAATTTGCTAAGAGAGTAGATCTTAAGCTTTCACATCAAAGCAAAAAGAAAAAAAAAAAAAACCCAAACAGTAACTCCTTGAAGTGATGGATCTGTTAATTAACTTCATTGTGGTAATCATTTCACAAAGTATATATATATCAAATCATCACATTTTACATGTTAAATATATTACAATTCTATTTGTCAATTATACCTCTACAAAGCTGGGCGTGAAAAGTGAGAGTCAAAACAATTCAGCTGATGAAACTTTTACTTTTGAAAACAATTACAAAACAGAAAAATAAAACTGTAACACAATATTCCAAAGTGAAATAAATTTCAAAATATGAAGAGTTGGGGATATATGTTTTTTAAAACTGGACTCAGAAAATCAAAAACTAAGAAGAGAAATGAAAAACAAAAGCAAAAATGTGGATGACGCACGCAATGATAAAGCTTCAGGAAAAATTAAATGATAAAAAAAATCTCAAAATTGACAAATAAATTATAAAGTGTCCAAAGGAAAATATAAAATTTAAGTAAAAATTCCATAAGAGGCATGAAGACAAGCAGAAGGTTAACCAAGAGAATGACTAGGAGATAAAGAAAGAAGAAAAGGGTCAGAGAGAAGGAGCTTAAATGAAGGAGAGGCAAAGTAGATCCAAGATACGTATACTTGGACCCTTTGACGAATAACTGATGAAATAAAACAACTATTATTTTAACGTATAAATCAAGAAAATTTTTCATATACAAGCCTAAACTTAAATTCATGTATCAAAAGGTGTTAACCATGTACCTAGGAAATTTTATCTGGCAACTCTCAACACACACACACACACATACTCGTTTTCCTCATATATGAAAAATACTAATATAGTCTACATAGTATAAACAACACATACAATAGTCTAAATGTATATGTATTTATATATATATATATATATATATATATATATACAGAGAGAGTGAAAGAGAGACAGAGAGAGATGGGGGAGGTAACAAAGTGAAACCAATTGAATAATAGTAATTTATGAAAAGCAATCCTTACCTCCACAGAGGAGAGTTAAGTATTTTTAACTTTGTCTGATTTCATTTCTTGTGATTATCTCCATATCTCTAAACAATATACTTTCTTCTCTAAGATATAATTTATTGACTTTTCCTACAAATGAGGATTTAGGTCACTTCTACAACTGTTCTTCTTTTCTCTCCTCCTTTTCTTAGTTTGATGAATTTTTTTATCGTTTATATTTACAGTGTTCAATAATATTGTCTTATCCATAATCTGTTTCTTGTTATATGCATGTTAGTTGTATCTCAACTTCCCACTATGTATGATGAAGAAATACCCACTCTTGCCCTTCCTTCTGCCTCTTACGGCCCTCTATTCTATACCTCATTTATAACCCAACTCTTCTCCACTACATTTCTTTTTACATTATTAAGATAGGTAACATTTACTTTCTTCTCAATAATTAAATTATCCATACTTATTCTATAGGTTGGTTCTGAAAGCAAGGATAAATAAATAAGTTACCTTCATAGGAAACACACATAAAAGAAACGTATTTCCAGTAGAAAGTTGAATTAGAATTTAAACATGGTTTAAAGTGTCCATACATTTATATGGAAAACTAAGACAGCAAATCTGAACTAAGAGTTAAGTTTTAATATCAGCTTGAAAAGTGGGGCAACGAGAAGTCTCATAACCTTTCTCACCAGAGAGTAGTATAAATAATTAGAGTGTATGTATATATTTATAGGCAGAATCTAGAACTATAAGAAAAACAGTCAAGAACAAAGCCATGAGGAACAAAATCTTTTAAGAAGTGGACAGAGGAAATAGAACCCCGTGAAAACAGAGGACTCAAGCGATAATAAGAAAATCTGTTAATGTGTAGAAGGATTCTGGGCCATAGTTAAGGGAGTTTCAGTGAGTGATCAACTAATTGCTTTACTTGAAGACATCTTAATTAAATGAAGATTGAAAAGAGTATAATTTTGACAATTCTCTATGGTTATTTTTGTTCGAGTAGCTTCACTAAATGGTGAAAGAGAAAAAAGCCTTTTTAAAAGAGGTGGATGAGAGAATAGTAGATGACAACATAAAGACACTCAAAGTATCATTAAAGGAGGAGTCAAATGATCAAGACAAGATTTTGAGATTTTTGAATGCTTAAATATATTTTAATTTGAAGGGAAAAAGGAAATGGGGAGGAATAGAATGAAATTGTAAAAGGGGAACAAATAGCTATAGCCAAAAATGAGATAAAGGGATAGAGCACAAACACTGAGAAATAGGGAAAGAAACAAACAAACAAAAACAGAGATAAGGATAAATTTGCATGAGTTTACCTGGCTGTTCCTTCTAGTCCTACCTAGAATGTCCCATCATAGAAGACTTTCTTGGCCATCCAGGGTAAAGACGTCCCCCAACCTCTCTCTCTATATCACAAGATCCTGTTACTTTCCTCTTGGCAGTTATCACATCTTAGATTATCTAGTCCTTTTGTTTCTATAGTCCCTGCCTCTATATCCCTAAGAGAGTGTAACTCATGTGAAAGTATGAGATTTGACTTATTTATTGTTTTATACCCAGAATTTACAACAGCCTAAACAGTACATATATATATAAACAAACGAAAAAAAACACAGTGGGGTAAGCATATGTTTAAGCTCTTGAAACCCACTCTTTTTGTTTTTTCCTTAACTCACGTATAGATCCTAAGTGTTGAACACTAAGATTTCAATGTCAATGCCCATATGCTGGAACTGAGATCCTTGGAAAAGTCTAGAGCTGTGCCTCTAAAAAGGAAATTAGAAATATTGTTTCCATGCACTGTCTTGAAGGACATCAAGAGAAAATCTTTTCCTTTGGAGTCTGGGTCAAATGAAGTTCATCTTTAAGAAATAGTGACCTCTGGGGCTGGCCCCGTGGCCGAGTGGTTAAGTCTGTGTGCTCCGGCCCAGTGTTTCGTTGGTTCGAATCCTGGGCACGGACATGGCACTGCTCATGAAACCACGCTGAGGCAGCGTCCCACATGCTACAACTAGAAGCTCACACAACGAAGAATATACAACTATGTACTGGGGGGCTTTGGGGAGAAAAAGGAAAAAAAATAAAAAATCTTAAAAAACAAAAACAAAAACAAAAACAAAAAAACCTTAAAAAAATAGTGACCTCAAGTCTATGACCAATTAAACTGATTACAAATTACATAATCAGAAATGCTACCTTGAAAGAAGAATTAAGATGCGAGAAGCAATGATGAGCAGAGAAATCAGAAAATATGCTGGTATATTCAAATAAGCCTTAGCAGAACAACAACAATGATAACGAAAAAGACTACTTGAAGTGACCACACCACACAGGGTACAAGTAAATATTAGAGATAGAGTTAAAGTGGTCTATTTTTGTATTTAGGGAGGATATAGAAATATTAACATTATACTTTGCTACATAAAGAATGCATATAATGCCTTTTTAAATTTCCAAGGGATCTCTAAAATAAGAAAATATTCATATCAGTAGATGAAATTAATGTGGAAGGGTTAGAAGTTAGAAAATGAGAAAAAAATAGTAAAGAAAATATGGAGTGAATATAAAAAATGCAAACATGTTATAAATCATGATAGATATACCAATATTTCTAATATGTAAATGAAGTAAGCTTAGTAGTTTAAAAAAGTGTAAGTGCAGTAATACCATAAATACAAAAGACAAAAAAAAGTCTATCATTTAACATAGGGGAATATAGGAATCTTTTTTCTAGGAAACATGGGAAAGAGGAGGAAAGCTCTCTCTCTAGAAGAAGGAAATGTATGGGCAAATGGAGGAAATTTGAGGAAATAAATACCTAATGACTTCTATTTGCTGGGTGATGTCAACTGTGGAATATGAGAAAGCTTGAAATGACAAAAGTGGAGTGAGAGCTTGGATAGGGAAATAGACACAGACTTGGATATATAAAATGTAGCCAACCAGGAAGATCTTTCATTCATTCATTCGTTCATTTATGGTTTGTCACCCAGTTTGAAGTCTAATATACTCATTAGGAGCCGAGTGAACAGGTTTTCTCTTCACACATTCTGAGAAAACTAGTGGATTGGATTTACCTAAAGTCCTAGGATGGAAAAGAATTTGCAGCAGAATTTGAGGAAAGGAGAAAATTGAAACTACTAGAAAGAATACATTGAAATAACTGACTGGGTGGAGACTATGAGAGAAGGGAAATGAGGTTGGGAAGTAGAACAAAAGGTGTAATGGTAAGGATATGTCACCTGCAGGTGCTGAGGATACAGACTTCAGTGCAGTTTTTCCTACTCTACATCTGTCTCCCTCCCCAAAGAATTAATGTTTTACAGTTGACGTACTTTGAATCAAGCTGAAAAAGGATGCTGAAATATGACTTTGGAAAGGATGCTCAGTGACTTTGAGGGTGTCATAATCTGTATCCAAAGTGTTAAAAAAGGATTCACAACTCCACAGACTGATAACTCATTGGAAAACAGATACATTTCATGTTTTGCAAAAACTAAACAGCCTAACATTCTCACAATCTATAGGTGTCACTGCCAAAGGCATCCACAGGACAGGAATATTGTGCGTACAAATTGCAGTAAAAGTAGAGTAGCAAAACTGAAATTTGGACGCTGATGATCTTTTGCACTTGAGCTAAATCCAGATTTAGTTTAATTTCAGTTCATATAAACTGTGATAAATCTCCAATTGTTTTAAAATGGATAAACCTTGTTCTTTACTTCTTTTTTATTGCCAATTCCGTTTTAAGAGTTTTTCTCAGACACTACAATGTTCTCCTGAGAGTTAAATTTAGCATTTTTATATATAGGCTATTTCTTATTTCCACCTACATCACATTTCTTTCATTTCAGGTGTTTTTAGCTTGTTTGCAACGGGACCTGTGAGAGTGGGGATCTTAGCTGGAAGCACAGTATTTATCAACAAGTAGTGACTATTTGCTAGTAGTACGCTCAATCTTGCATGTAAATTTTAAGTAGCTATATTTTTTAAAATAATAGAAAAGAAAAAGTAATTATATTTTCTAAAGGGTCATTGAATGCTCTGTTTTCTCATTTTCTTTAACCACTATTTTATTATTAATAAGAGGCATAATAATAGTAAGCTTTGATGAATGTTTGTTATGTACTACACTATGATGAATATGTTTTCTCATTTTTATTTGCAGAACAGTTTGATTGATTATTGTATTCTCCATTTTATTGTTAAAGAAACTAAGATTCCTAGAGGTCAGATAAATTGCTCAAGGACACACAAATGAAATTGAGTTTGAATTGGAGTTCGTCCACCTTCAGAATCTGAGTATCTACTCATTGTATTACAAATCTTTACCCTTGTGCCAAACACAGAACAAGACCTAGTCCTTGCCCCAAGGGGAAAACAAATGGACATATTAGAAATAACACCAATAATTGTATAATGCATTGTATGTTGCTAGCTGTAAATACATCAGGATTTCAGAAGAAAGGGATTATCAGTGGGGAATAGAATAAGCAGAGAACAAAAGTATGAACAAGTGAAGTTTGTACCAGACTTTGAATGAGGTATGGGGATAGGATTTTGGAGGGAGATGATATAAGTGAGAAAAGTCATACGGGTGGAGATCACGAGGTGGGTGTAAGTTAGATCCATTTTGGAGGCTCTAAGAAAACTATATAAATATAGCAAGAAGATAAGATGGACATGAAGAAAGTGATAGATTATAAAAGGCCTTAGCAAATGCACAGGAGTTTTTGAATGAAGTAGGAAATAGGGAACTGTTCAAGACTTGTGATCAAGATGGCGGTATGATAGAAAGAAAAGAAATCTAAAAGGATATGCAGGAGGAATGACAGGCACTTCTGGATGGCACCGCCAGCAGAGACTCAATCTATGGGGTTCTAACCACAGTTGGAAGACCCACGTAATTAGGCAGGCTTTGGAAATTCTGGTATAGGCTAATAGAAACAATAAATTCCTAGAATGTACTGTACCAGGGGCTGGAAAATTTACTTCTGTAAAACTTGATGTAGGCATTTCTGCTCCTGGGTGCAAACTCTTTGGCACACCCACCATTTAGTACTTCTTCCAGCCTAAACTGGAGACATGGAACAGATTTTACTCTGGTTGTTTGTGCACAGTTACAAATAGAGCAAGGCATCTTTGTCACTACCACTGTGATACACTCATTTTAGGGCAGAAAAGTCAGGTTTTAGTGGTTTAACCATGATTTCTCCTTGGTGAAGAGACATCCATATAGTCACCTAAGCTATGTCACATTATTACACTGATCCTGTGGCATCTTCTAATAACTCAGCATTCCTCTTCTTCCTCTGCTCCTTCCTAGAATCAGATTCAAAGACTTAAGACTTGCTAGAGGAAAGCAAGTCTTACCCCTTGCTATGATTAGTTTCCCAGGGAAACATTTTCCAAATTCCTGCCTGGAAGGTAAGCATTCTGGGAGCATAAGTGTGGAGGGTGGAGTGGCTGGGAGTCTCTACATCTAGTAGGAAGCGCACATTCACACATTCAGTTAATACCCTGTTGTTAGTAAAAGGCACTCCACCCTTCAAAGATGTCTAAAGACCTCCAAAGCAAAGACTCTTTATTTTATCCTCTTCAGAGAATAATCTCCAGACTTTTCCTGGGGTGAGGGAGAGGCAGATGTTCAGTGATGTGAAGTATGGGAGGAGATCAAACTGCCTCTTTCAGTGTCTCTCTTCACCCCCAATTCCAGTCATACATGGATCTGTCTGTTTAAATCAGCTCAAGTTTTAGTCTTCCCATTGCTGGTTTGGATTCTGGCTTTCTCAGGCTGATTATAATATTTGCCACTTGTTATCTGCTTTCTAGTTTCCTAATATTTCTTGCTGCTGTCCTTTTTTCCATTTTGTTCTCTCCATCCTAGTGGGTTTAGGTCTTTAAAAGAAAAAAACAATCTATAGTTTCAGCAGGACTTGAAGAAGGAAAAAAAGAGATACATGTGACAATCTGCCATCTTAACCTGGAAGCCCATTAGGATTTATCAGAGTTGTGAAAGTTTTTCTCTTCATGGTATTTAGAGGTTAGATTATAAACATTTTCTTCATAAATTATGATCCCCGTGCCTTCTCTCACTTCAGGGAAATTCTATGTAAGCAGTATCTTGACTATGAACTTAAACACTTCCAAATTTCATGCTTTATATAACACTGGAAAACATCTAATTCTTTCCCCCAATCTGAACAGGATATTTCTAACTATTTATAGACATTTACTTATATCTTTTATGATCATTTATAGGATGCATTTTTTTAAGTTGCTGAAAAATTATGGGGAAAAATGCAAAAAAAATGATAGCTCTTCCTCAAATAAGAAATATAAACCTTCATATTCATCTCTGCCAAAAAATTTTGATTTCTAAGAGTGTACCACTTTTAATGTTAATTTTAATAAAGTTGCAAAATTGAAAATACCTAGAAAAAAGTAATACTGCTCCAAACACTACTATTTTTTAAACTCTTTATTTAAAAATAGACCAGAGTACTGTCCCTATCCTCATGACATTTCATATTTTAAGATACAATGTGATGGTTTTTTCTTGAAAAAATGTATTAATTTGACAAAATCTGTAGGCCTTTCTAGAATTTTCATTGCTTCATTTACTGAGCATCTACTGAACATCACACACTGTCATTATTAAGGATGTGCCAATACCTACAGTGGAGAATTTTGAGTTAGGAAAGTAGAAGATAGAATGGAAAAAGAGATGGGGAGAACAGGAAGATGGGCAGCAAAGAAAGGGGTAAAAGGCAAAGATCTCAAGGAATGACAAGGTGACAGCAGAAATTCAGCCATGAGAGAAACTGCAGAATCTTGCTAGGAATTGAGATATACATAGGGAAAGTAAAAGATTCCAAAGTTTTTCTCACCAGAGTCTTCTTATACCGAGGCATGTGAGACAATGACAGATGTTGAAGGAAGGATCTCTATTAGACTATTGATCAGACAACAGAAGGATGAGAAGGCCCTTCATTGTTAGGCTGTCTGCATTTTTAATTGCATTCTAATGGCACAATTCTGTGTTTATGAGAATAATGTCCCGAAGAAAACTTTGCAGAGAAATGACTGTAGAAAATGAGTTGATTTGTCTGTCAAATTAATGTAGATGCTGATTTATTTCCTTTATCAAAGTGGAGCTAATTCCTTCCTGATTGCTTCCTCCAAAGTTTTGAAGATTGATATTTATCGGTAAGAAAAAAAGAACTGCTTATAAACACTAAAAGAGCACATTTTGATGATTTATACATTTAGATAACCTATTTGTTAATAGATATCTCTTTCCTGGTGACAGGCCAATCTTCCTGGGCCAAAAGTGGACAACCGCAAGGTTATTTAAATGCCCCTGAAATACTGCAACTTGAAAAATGTTAATTAATATTATAGTATAAGCCCAACCACATGTACGGCTAGCATGGGAAAAGTACAACTTTTTGTTTAGTTTTGATTAGTTACCCAAGAGAAATGACATATGCTGCAATTTCCAAAAGGAAAACTGGCTTATCCTGTGTACTTAATACCACAACCAACAGTTCTTCTGGTTTCATATTTCTGTAATGTTCCTAAGAACGTTCTCAGAATCTTGGTCAAATCAGCTAGCAAAGCCTACCTGTCTGGAAACGGACCAGTTTTCTCAGGCATTTTGTCATTCTTCTCATTTTAAGCGTGGCCTATGACATTCAATGTTAACTAAAATATGGAGGAGTGTTTGGATCTGAAGCGGTTTGCTGTGAAGCACTGAGCTCTCAAGTTTCCTTATATCCAGGGCATCTTATGTAATAACTAGACAATGGGAGGAGATGCATTGAAGTCTCTGGAACTGAAAAGAAAAGAGTACTCATAAATACTCACGTAGAAATAATGAAGCATTTGTCCGCACTAAAGGAGTCCTTGGAGGAGGCAGCTGCAGAGTGATGGCAGATGGGGAACTAGATTGGGAAGTGGGAGGCCATTTGTTCCTAACCCTATGCACACCTCCCACTGGACATGGGCTTATATTTAAGCAACCTTTTTGCCCTGCTTTCCATTTTCCAAGATGCAATCCTGAGAGATGAAATTGAAAATGAGTAGAGGGAGGAGTAGAAACTCACCTTGCCTCTATTCAGCTAGGGCTTCAAAATTAAAGTCTTTCTGGAAGCATAGTTGGAATGTATAAAATCCACGTGTTCTATGCCTCACAACCTTCAGTTTGTTAAATACGGAATCTCTTTGCACATAGCTTGTTTTGCTTTCTGAGGCACAATGTTTATATTCGAATATAATGTCTTAACAAAAGCAATTTAAATGTTTTAGCCCACACAGGAAAAGGAATATGAAACGTTGGTAAATTTTGTTTTTCCTTTTAAAAATAGTATTATGTCTTATGATTTAAACTGCAAAGGCAAAGAAATCTACATTTTGCTTTATGTGATAAGGTTATTGAAATCTCTGTCTATGTATTAAATATACACACAAATATCTGGCAAATAATTGAAAATAGAAAATATGAGATGTGGATTTTGTAAGATTTTGAGAAATTATTTCCAGCTTTCCAATGTATAACTTTAAGTAGGCATTCATTTTATACTTGAAATACATATTATATCAAGGAGGAAGAATTATTTTTCTGTGCTCTACATGATGGCTAAGATGGTTTATATTTTTCTTTTTGGACAATGTGTTAGAATAATTATAAGCTATTATCTTTGCCTTTTCCAGGTATATTCTTCCCGTAAAGAATCGGTTTGTTTTACTTTGTGGTGTCTTGAGTCACTGGAAACATTATTCAGTAATGCCAAGGAGAAATGCTTTAATATAGAAGAGAATGATACTGTCTGCCAGTTATTTTTACATGATAAAATTTTACCTATATTCCAACATGATAAGTAATTGGCAAAAATTTAGCTTATGTAACATCTTAGTAATCATTTATTAAAATTAAAATCATTTATTAAAATTTATTAAAATATAAATTAATCATTTATTAAAACTGAGGGTAAGAGCACACACATTCTTACCTGAAATCTGCATTTCAATGTCTGGCTGTAATGAATTTATCAGAGAATTTGGTGAAACGGCTGTGTCAATTTCCAAGTGGCAAAAGAGTTCTGTATTGTGTGAATCTGCAGAGATTTCAGGTGGATAGAACAAAATTATGCATTGCTTTAGAGCACGGGAAACTAAACTATTAGAAATGTGGGAATAAACAAAGATGACCCAAATGAGAACATGCAAAGACTATTCAGAGCTTGCTACAGCAAAGAAGTCAGCCACCATCACTTCCTTTTGGCAGAGGCTCAAAAGCAGGCAAGGAAGAGAGAAAGCTTTAAAAAGAAAAAAAAGGGAAGGCTTCAGGTATCTGATTGGAGATTGTTGACAGAAAGAAGATGCAGGTGAGCTAACTAGAAGCAGGGCATGTTACGTGATTGGTTTGGGGAGTATATTTTGCTTTCTCTGATTCTTACTGAATTTAAAGCAGGAGCAAATGTAAGTAGGCTGGCTGTCATTGCCCAAATCCTGACCATTCTGGGCCAATTGCTACAGAGGCTGTGGTTTACTTTCCTGGCCTAGTTGCTGCAAAGGTTGTGGGTCAAAGCTCTATTGTCATACTTACTCCGGCCATTGTCCGTTTGTATATCAGTCTCTCAGAAATTTAAATGATAACCATTTCTTACAGATGGTGATGGATAGATGATTCTATAAACAATATTGAATTAATTTTATATTTAAAAAGAAAATATTTATTTTTATAGAAAAAAGCAATCCATGATAATCTGAATCCTAAACCAATGTCCAATGAATTTGAAAGTAACTGGTTTAAAAAAAAAAAAAGGAGAAACAGTGAGATACTCCAGTAGACAGACTTGTGTGAATATAACTAATTTATCAGTCTTATTCCTCCTGTGTTTCAAGAACCCTTAATTAGTATAGTTAGAAGTTTCTTTACTCTTCTACAGTACTTTGATGACTATATTCTACAAATAGGATGTTTTTTTAACATTTAATATCTTAAATTCCCACTCCTATGTCTAACTCGCTCACTTCCAAAAGTTTTTAATGCCTTGTCTTCCACCTCATCGTGTCTTCTTGTCTCAGATCCTTCCATTTCCCCCCAAATTTATTTAGTCATAATATTCTTCCTTTCTCTTGTTATACAGCCTAGACCACTTGATCTATACTATAACCACTCTCTCAGGAAAATCTTGATCTCTTTGTCTCTCATGCCCATATAACACACAAAATCTCAACTCTGCCTCAAACTACTGCCTTTTTCTATCCTCTGCTTGGGCTTTAGATTCTGAATTTCACCCATTTTCCCTTATGACCAGGTATGTGTTTGTACCCAGAGATGCTATAGAGGGAGGGAGCCTCAGAGAGGTACTAAATTCTTGCTCCTTTGATATGTAGTTTCTTCAGTCATTTTAAATTTGAGGGGGAGGGAATCACGTCTCTGGATAAACTCTCTAACTCTTTCTAAGTCTTTGGGTTCTGTTGCACAGTCTATCTTAATTACAGCTTTCTGCCTCCACTTGTCCTCTCCTCTACTTGGAATAAGTACCCACCTTCAAGACACACTTCGGTATTTACATTTTGTGACCATATTCCCTGATTGAGGGTGGGAATTGATCCCACTGCCTCTACCTTGCCTGTCACAGACTCATTAGCTAGATCCTCTCTGCTTGGTCTTGCCAAGATGGGTGCTGGTCAAGGTATGCAACTATATACATATTAGTTATCATCATCTTTGTAATTATCATGATACTGAAAGCATGAGGCTGGCTTCCTTCGTTCATATAGTGGCAATGTGGCTAGTTAGTGATTTTATGTTCTCCGTGGAAGCTTACTCTCTGCTTTCAAATTTTTGTGTTTACTTTGTTAGACTTTATTTTTACTATAAACATAGGATTTATACTCACAAATGCTAAATAATGGAATTTTTATCGAATTCAAATATTTTCTGTCTGTCTATAAGAAGAACAAAAGAAAAAAAAGAAAGAACCTTCACAATTCTATTATCTGGATTATCTGGATATACAAAACATCCAGAGTTCTGAATTAGATATTCTTGGCAATTAAATGTTTTAGAAGGAAGAACTGAGCTCCAGGTTTTCCTTAGGAAAACACTCTTAATTCCCCAAATTCCATGTTAATCTGCGGACAACATTTCCTTATGTCCCACAGAGAAAGTTTAAACTTCAGGAAGGGCTTGCATCAAACTTCTGATCTAATGGCACTGATAATATGCAGGAAAAACAGAAATAAAATGAAAGCAAATGGTTTGTAGTAATGAAAACATTAAATCTATTCTTTTGCCCTTTGAATATCAAAAGTCTTTTGTTTATCATAATTTACCCACATATGTAGGGAACTTATTCAAAATTGTCTTAATAATCATTTGTTGTAACTACTTGGAACCATCAAAATATTTTTAAAGTTCACCAACATGGGAAAAAATAGCTGAACTAATTCATGTGAGCTATTTCATGGAAGCTTTGACTTTTCAGTTTAAATACATACTAAAACTACCTGGGGAATTATTTTTCAAGTAAATAGTTAGAAGGAAAAACAAAATGCATGAGATGAAACCCAAGAAGGTAGAAAAAGAAGTCAAAGATTCATTAAATCGTTTGTTCATTCATGAACTCAATCGTTCATGCATGCATTTAAAAAACATTTAGTGAGCACCTATTATACACTGAAGTCTGTTCTTCATGTAAAAAGCAAATCTAGATTCGGATTTAGTTCTGCCCTCAAGGACTTGTAGAAATTAGGGGAGGAATAAATGTAAGAATTAGTAACCCAGGAAGTGACCAGCTATGCCTTGAGATATAGTGAAGACTTCACAGGAGAGGGACTGTTTGAGCTCAGTCTTGAAGAATGGGTAGGAGTTTCCCAGGTGAAGAGGAAGAAAAGCACCCCAGAGAAGGGATATGAAGCATAGAGCCTCAATCGAAGGAAGAGAGGCAAGAGGCAGCACTGGTGTGAGTTGGGAACACATCAAGGACTTGGAAGTGGAACTTCAACTTCTAAAAACCTGGGGATGTCACATGGTTTAAGGTGACTCTAAGATGTGTATGAAAAATAAGGGGACAGAGTAATGCCATTTTTTATGGGAATGTGAATTTAGGAAAAAGGATAATTTTGAGGATAATGAGGAGTTCAAATACAGATATTTTGAATTTCAAATAAAGCATGCAAGTGAAAATATCTAATTTCCTACTGGAAAGAGAATCTAGAGTTCAGGATAATGTTGAGCAAAGATCCAAATTTGGGAATTATTCTCAGAGAGATAATTGTTAAAGCTGTAAGAGTGAATGAGCTTCTTAAGGTAGGCTTTGTGAAAAGAGAAGGAAAGAAAATATAGTCTGGATATTAAAGTCTATTAAAAAATTTAAGGCATTATAATATCAAATACTCATTTAGCCTGCTTTTATTGCATCAATTATTAAAAAGTTCTTGTACATTATCTATTCTACTTGTAGAAATGTGATAAAATACCATCTTTACGGGCCCAGGGATGGAATATTTTATAGGTGTTCCATGAAATGCTTTGCAGACCCAACTTGTTGTCGTGTCTCTATAGAAAATACAACAGTAATTCCCCTCAGTTTCTTTTTTCGAGATTGGACCTTAATAGTCTAGAAGAAGATATACGCATTTATTCAGTAGTTGCTCAATATAACAAAAAAAGAAATGGAAAGTTAACTTTCAGTCTGTGCCACAACACTCCCATCTGCCCTGTAGTAGAAATACGTGACAGCAATGGCATTCAAGCAATGAACATTTTGTTTTTTACTTTATTTTTAAGCAGAAGCTAGATTATCATGTTGTTAGAAGGAAGTTTCAGTAAAGATGTCACTAGAGATATCAAAATAAAAGTAAATAGATAAATGTACTCTATACAGAATATTTTTATGTTTTAACAATTAGCAATATTTTTTGTTCAGTACCTCCCCATCTTATGCTCTGCTTTTTGAGGGTGATTTAAGAGCAGACAATGTAGTGGCACAGCAAATTTTTAGCGTACATTATATGAGCAGAAAGCAAAAGAAGCCTAAATAACTTAAGGTTTAGGTAAATAAAACCTGGCCCTGTGGCATGAGTGTATAATGGAAGTGGTTGTCATTTCTTCCGAGTGTAATGTGGTTTGGTTTTTAAGTTGTTTCTTTAGACGTAGAGCACACAGGAAGCTCTCTAATATCCGCTTTAATTAAGATGAACAATGTCGGCAACACTCTAACTGTATAAGACTTTTACTTTTGTTCTTGTTGTTGTTGTTGCTATGAATTTTCCCAGCAGCTTTTCTTTCTCATTGAATTTTGCCTGGCACATGGTGTTTAACAATGAATGTTGGCTTTGAAATCCAACACACCATAATTGCATCCTGACTGTCACTAGGTGCTTTTTGTGGGTGGACACATTACTTAGCCTCTCTCAACTTCAAATTGTTTTTGTCATTAAAATGAGGAAAGCAAAACTCATCTGATAGGTTTGTTGTGATGACCATATAAATAATGCATATAAAAAGTGCCTGGTATAGGGTAAGGACACAAGAAATGATGACTATTATTTTCAGGTTACTTTAAATTCTTTAAAAAGTAATGTGAATAGGCAGGAGAAAAAAGGTCTAGGAAAGAGCTGATATGGAACTTTAAATTACTGACAGAATCTCACTAAACTTAAATGGAGAGAACATGGGACACAGCCACATAATGCATGGTGGAGGAATGAGAAAGTTTATTGTCAACATCTGATGGCAGACAGGTTGGAAATATTTTGGCCATAAAATGGCGTGGATCAGTCGTCATGGACATTAGTTCACGGTTAGATAATGTTGAAAGAGAGCCAAAGGATGAAGTACAGTTTGGGTGATATGAATCACGAAGGGAGAGGAGTAAGTTATATTCTGCATTGCCATAAATGAGGAGATAAAAGCTCCTCAGGTAGGCGTTTCTAATAAATTTCAAAATAGACAAATGATGAAGGATATTGCTTTAAATAGGCATAAAATTTGGTGTGGTATGTTCTTGATTTTTCTGGATAAAGAATAAGGTAATAAAGCAATGAAACTGTACATTAAAAAAAAGTAGGGGCCAGTCTGGCGGTGTAGTGGTGAGGTTCGTGCACTCTGCTTCAATGGCCTTGGGTTCGCCAGGTCTGATCCCGGGCCATGCTGTGGCAGGTCCCATGTATAAAGTGGAGAAACATGGGCACAGATGTTAGCTCAGGGCTAATCTTCCTCAAAAAAAAAAAAAGTAGTCCTATCCATGTTTAGGCACTCCTAAACCTCATGGTAACTAACATCATGGTATCTTTCACGGTTTACCTCCTACCAAATATTAGGTTAGAAGGGGCAGATTCAAGCATTGCACAAATGTCAATTTGCCAGTTGGCCACCATGTGTTTGACTGTTGTTTAATGATGAGTATTGGCTGATGTCTGCTGAGAAACAGTGATAGTATCTGGGTATCTGAGGCAATTGCAAGCCGCAAGTGAAAACACAATCTCTCAGATCTGTAAAGGAAGACCAAGAGATGTCAAGGTGAGTCACATCACAGAAATGTCACCTGCTCTGACAGCATTAAGGACATCTGCCCGTAGTAATGTTCTTCTAATTTTCTCTTTATATAATGAAACAACTCCAAGATGTCAGTGGGGGCTAGTAGTCTTTTACGGTGCACCAATAGAAAATAATGTTTTATATTTCAAATCTGGCTCATTTGCTATAGCTAAGAGCAGATACTGAATTGCAATTGCTCTCGATGAGAGCAAAACCCATTTAATATAGCTAGACCGAAAACTTAACCTAAAAAAAGACATGAGTAGCATTGTTCTTTTTAGGAAGACTAACCCTGAGCTAGCTGCTGCCAATCCTCCTCTTTTTGCTGAGGAAGCCTGGCCCTGAGCTAACATCCATGCCCATCTGCCTCTACTTTATGTGTGGGACACCTGCCACAGCATGGCCTGTAAAGGGGTGCCATGTCCACACCGGGGATCCGAATTGGTGAACCCCGGGCTGCCAAAGCGGAACATACGCACTTAACCACTGTGCTGCTGGGCCAACCCCGACATGAGTAGCTTTGTAGTACTTTCTTAATGACTGCTTTACCAGTGGAATTGTTGACTTTGGATTCAATACTAGTTCATTATTTTCAATAAAGAGAGATACCTTTAAGCTACTATTTTTAGCAAATGCAATATTCTAACAAACAGACAAATGGTTCAGTATTTAAAAGACTGTCTAATATATTTCTAAGTCATAATTTCTTACTCTTTCTTTTCTGTGGGTTTCTTTTTTGTTTTTTGCCTTAAAAGTCCTCTCCTTAGTATTGTCACCAAATCGTTTCTCTTCCTTCAATTTTTCTGGGCTTTCTCTCTTTCTTCTTCTACCCAGACGGCTACTTCATGTTTGCTACTTTCCATGGTGATTACTTGTCTACATACCTTCTGGTTTATTTTCTTCTAATTCTCTGGCCTCAATATAAATGGATTATATTCGTCAATGTTGTCCTTTCCTTTCCTCGTTTGCTTCTCTTATTTTCTCCTCTAATAGCTCTATTCTCTATCCGCCCATTCTATTTTGCTACCTGTATCCGATTTCTCCTTTCAACATTTGCAGCTTCCATATGATCCTCTTTGTTAGTATCTCATCACTGCTTCTTTCCCTTTATTTTTACCCCTATCATTTTTTTGCTTACTTTTTACAAGTGACTTCCTTCTAATGTCTCTGTGCTGTCTCTTTCTCCTTACATTTATGCAACGATCGCTGTATCATCCCTTTTCCAACCATTTTCTTCACTCATACTTGATAAATATTTATTGAGTTTCACTATCTGTCTGCATCATACTGGCTTAAAGGTAATATGACATAAACCTTGCCTTGAAGGAGTTCCCCATCTAGAAGAGACAGACACATAAATCAAGCAATCATTAAAAATGTAGAAAGTACAGAGATACAAATAGACACGGGGTTTTAGAGAAGCCCTAGAGAATGGTGCTATGAGTTGGGAGAGGGTCGCATCAAGAAAAAAATTTCTGGATGATGTTACTTCAGCTAAGACTTGAGGGAGGAGTAGTAGGTGGTAGGAAGAGCTCTCTAGGGAGAGGGGCAGCATGAAAAAAGGCTCAGAGACACAAAGTAGTGTTTTTAGTAAGGAGATAAATTAGCAATTTGGCTTTGCCCAAGCGTAAATGGAAGACGGAGAATGGGGAAAGGGAGCTTGAGAACAGGAAATGGTCTCACTGTAGAGGGAATTATTTGTCTTCCTGAGAAGCATGAACATGATCAAGAAACTTGGAAGCATCTGAAGAAGGAAATGGCCATAATCAGATCCTCATTTTGACCACATATTCTTTCCGGCATTTAGAGGATAGATTTGAAGGACACAAGAATGGAGTTAGGGATCCCTGTTGAGTACTATGTAATGAGAATCTGGAGAGAGCAGATTCAAGAATTATCTAGATGAAAACAATGACAGAACTTAATTCCTGATTGAATATGAGGAATAAGGAGAGGCTGATCCTTGGAACCTATATTTATTGATTTGAGGTGCACAATGATGTCAAAAGCTAAGACAGAGCGAACATGGCAGAGGAGCCAGCTCATCCTTTGTTCTCCCTCCCAAACAGGTCTTCCAACAACACTGATAACTTACATTTTTTAAAGTGTGCTGTAATTTTTAAAGCTCTCATCTATCCATTACTTAATCTAATGCTCATAAGAATCCTCTGAAATCGAGCAGGTAATATATCCACAGTTTTCAGATAAGAGCACTGAAAAAGCCTTTCCTCAAATGTAAATCATAGTGACAATAGGTTATTTAAATGCTCAAAATATTTTCAGTTCAGCAGCCTTGGTTCCTAGTCTGGCAGTTGGGCTGGCAGAACTATGGTAAGCCTGGCTAACGCAGCCATGAAGGCACTGCCTTCACAAACATGAACAAGTTTATAGAGGATGATCCTCGTCAAATGCATCCTCAACCTGTGAGTCTGCCACCGGAATGTATGTGGTTCAGTTCCTCCTACACAGGAAGTGCCATTACCATCAAAAGGAACACCTTAAAGTAAAAGGAAGCTTTTGATTGGCTTAGAATTCACCCTTAATAAACAAATATTTCATCTACACGTAGTATTTTGCATACCATGTTTCATACATGCGTTACATTCAGTCTTAAGGGTGTATTAGTGACTCTCAGATTCAATCTGATGATCTCTTCACATTTGTTGTACATTTGTCTTGTATTCTTCTGGAGTTGTATTACAGACACAGATGTTACTTTAAAATCACTGTGCAAGTGGTTGGTATAAAAGAAAGGCTTCTGTGTTCTCCCAGCCCAGCTGAAAACCAGAGAAATCATTTTTCTAGTAGTAGTAACAACACAGGGGAGGTTGATGAAAACAAAAGCCTTTCGTGCCCTGCTCTTATGTTCATTTCAAATGGGGGATGAACAGAGGGAGGAGGCAGGGCGCTCCACCGTGAACTCACTCCACTTGATATATCTGAATCCACCTGCCCGTGAGAATGCATCATTTTATCACGCTTTCCTCTGTATTTCCAGGTGGTGTGCATCAGAGAGGGTCGTTGAATAAATTTAGTCCTCGTTCTTCATCCTCATTACCGTTAAAGCTATGTTTAGGTTTAAGGTTTAGGTTTAGGATGAGGATTCATTACATGCATTCTGTATTTATTTGTTCAGTAGGCAAATAAGGAAGAGAAAATGGATTGAATTATGATTCCTGCGAGGAGCTTGGCAATGGGCTAACCTCATAAGCTAATTGAAGGGCCCTGTCAAACTGTACGTAGCAGCATAAAATCTTGGAATGAAAGTGAGAGTTAGAATTAATCTGAGTGTTGTTTATATTAACCAGTGTTTATTCTTTTAATCAAATTTATTCCCAAACTGACCCAGAAGGGCATTCTAGATAAGGGAGTTTATCAAGCGGCATTTTTCTATACAGATCTAGAATTTCCCTGATATGATTTAAATATGAATCATTTAAAAACTTGGTACTACTATATAAATTCTATGCATCTCTATGATAAGTCTTTGAAATATAGACCAGGCCAAATAATTCTCTTTTCGAAACTCCTAGATGAATTCAGCTATGTATATGTGGATGGTTTTAACACAAGTAAACCCAGGAGTTATTTAGAACCATTGTTCCCAAACTGTAATAAAAAACACCAGGGGAGATTTTTAAACGTACTCAGTTTTTGTCCCTTCTATAGACTGACTGAGTCTGAATGTCAGGGTGTAGTGATTGAGAATATTTTTGTTTCTCAGTTTATTCTGCTGTTTGAAAAGTATCAGCTTAAAATGCATGTTTAATATTATTGACTATCACCTGGAGAAAATAATAATGTGTACAACTTCTTGGGTAATATGCTGCTGTCTATGTGTGTTAATATATATATACACACACACCTATGTGCTTGTGTATCTCTTTGGATGTTTTCTTCTAGAGGACTAGAGATCAGGCACGAGTGAAAGAGATATTTATTTTTCACTCTGTGATCTATTTATACCATTTGAAATTATTTTTCACTAAGTGTCTAAGTTACAGATGTGTATGTGTGTGGGAGAGTGAGTGGGTACGTGGGAGATAGAGCGCATGGGGGTTTGTAAAATCAAAGACAAAAGTAAATGATATTTTGTTGCATTTATCTGGACACTAGATAAATTTTGATTTCTCCTTAGAAAATTCTGTTTCCAACTATTAAAAATCATTAATTAATATGCAGAGTAAGCAGTCTTGTCCATGCTTTATCTCTACCCCATTCCTAACCCCTGCTATATAATTAAATATTTACAGAGTTCTCGCTATGAGCCAGGCCCTCTGCTAGAGTTTGGGAATATATGACAAGTGACATTTGATTGTGATCCTCTAATGTTAGGCAATAGAAATACAAACAGATAAAGAAATATGTGTAATATAAACTCATCCCCAATTACCTCATCTAAAAAGACTTGTGTGAGTCAAAAATTTCTACTGAGAATCTGTTTATTACAAAGCAGAGGGTGGGAAATACTGTTTATTTTTCTATGGCTACTATTTTCTCTCTCTTCTATGTGTTGTGTCACCCTATTTCCTCCCAATCTATTTGTTTATTTACTCTTAAATTCTGCATTTCTTCCATAGTACTATAGGTTTTTGCTTTGTTCTTGGATTATTCTAATTTCTTAGTGGCTACCAAGATACCACCTGAAGGAGGATGGAGGTGAAAGGAAAAGAGCACTTGAGGACTCTATGTCTGTGTCCATACTATTCCATTTCCCTAGATTGTCCCTTTCTTTTCCTACCTGTCCTCTTTCCTGCTTGACAGATTCCTCCAAAATGTACTTGCTTTCCATCTAGCCATCTAATTATCCTCCCTGCTTGTTTTGAAATACGTTTAATTTGAATTGCAAAAATATATATGATACAAAAAGTCAACAAAATTTGAAAGAGGTGAAATATACAAAGAAGAGAAAGGATTTGGTTGTAAGATAGCACTGGGGGAGATTCAAGGGTAAAAATGAATGTCCAAAACACTAAGCACTTGTCAAGAGTAGGGCATGAATTTGACTCTAAGATGTTTAAAAAGAGAGTGATAAAATAATAAAATTGACTTAAAAATGTAATCGAATGTTCAGGGAAAGCACAGCATTTTCTGATTTGGAGGTACACAATTCATTTTGTGTTCTTGACCCAGAGTTCAGGTCTTTGCTTATGGGTGGTGTCTGTTTTCCTTTCATGAGCTTTAATTGGCTAAAACCAATCCCTTATTCAAGTGAATAATGTGTAGGCCACAGGAAATTGAAGGTAAGTGGCTATTAAAGGAGTTCTCTGGAATACTCACGGTGCATAAATTAAAGTTTTATAAATGATGTAAAACTAGTAAATGGTCAAAATAATGTTCAGTTTGAGATTATGGAAATGAAGCTAAAGGTTAGAAACTAGCTTTTCAAATTATCTAAATAAACATGTTATTTTCCCGTCACTGAGCACTGTGCTCCTGCTGCTGCTGCAGTGAGGTGAGAACTGTGAAGCGTGGACCAGAGAGGGAGGGACCAGGAGTGTCACGAGCCCCAGAAGGGCAGCAGTAATTGCTTCCTTTTGTTTTCCTTTCTTAGAATTCTGTTGTCAAATGAATCAGAGATTGATGTTGACTGAATTGAGAGAAACTATGCTGAGAACCTCACAATATCAGTTGGCGAGCATTTTACTATTTTCATGGAGTGCTTAAGATTAATATTGAGTCATTTCACACTTTTTAAACTTGTAAATTTCATTTGTTGTTCACCATGAATACATATATGATTAAGTAGTAAGAGTACTTTCAAATCATTTTCACAGGCACCATCTAATTTGAATACCCAGATCACCTGTGAGGAAGACAAAAGTAGCTAATAATGATTTATTAAGTACCATTGTGTTTCAGCCCTGTTCTAAATTATTTAATTAACTCACTTAACCTTCAAAACAATCCTCTGAGGGATGTACTATCATTATTTTACAGATGAAGACATTGAGGAATGGACAGAATATATTGATAACGCAAGGCCTCACAGCTGGTAAATGCTAGAGATGGGATTTGAATCCAGCCAGTTTGGTCCCAGAGTCTGCTCCTAGCCTTTACCAACATATCACAGAGAAGGAGGTAGAAGCAAAGAGATGATGCAATTCTAAGATTCCTAATACATGTCTCTGTGCAACATATAGATGTATAGAAAAAGGTCATCTCATTGGGTCTGAACTTATATAAAATCCAGGCTTTAAGATTTTAATTGCTCAGGACCAGAAGCCAAAGTACTTTTATTCAAAACCTCCATAATAAACATAGCTCCGTGAAGCAGCATATAAGCTAGCAGATATTACAGGGCACTCTTAGTCCAAAAAATATGCGATCACGTTGAAACAATAGGATAAATTATATTATACACACACATGCATGCAAAGTTTAAAATCCAGATAGAGAAGCAATCACTGCTGCCTGAACTGAATCAGTGTAACTTCCAGCGGGGAGCATTTGATCTAAGTCTTTGGAATAACTGGAAGGATGAGACAAACATGTCCAACCCAAGCACAAGAATATGAAGCAGAAGTAGCTGAAGTGTAGTGGGAAGTGCAATGAGTTTGGGGATTTACTTTGCCTCTTTCAAACACTTGCTCTTACTTAGGAACGGTCCTTGCCTTCTCTGAGCCTACTTCCTCTTCCGTAAATTAGGAATAGAAAACCCCCAGCTACACAGGGTTATTGTGAAGCAAAATAATTAATATACATAGTTTACTATATAAACTGTAACTTGATATATAAAATTAACATATTATTAATGATATATTTATGTTGATGTTTCGTTAAATAAATGATTGCATGTGGTGGGTAATGCTTATCAAATTCCTGAGCTATGGCTTTAGATGATGACAAAATAATACTTGAAAGTCAGAAAGTGTCTGTGTGAGTTTTCTCTTATAAGATGTCACACAGTGACTAGAAAAGAACAGGGGTACCGTATGCATTTGATGTATAAGTGAATAAATACATGAATGGATTGTAAAAAGAAGCGAATGTCAAGTTCTGGTTTTCACCAAGCCTTTCATTGTTCTACCTTAAGGAGACTATGGCTTCAACCTCCGGGCTGTGGAAAAAAATTCTGTATTGTTATTTACCCTTTTTATGCTGGCCTTGATCTCAGGATAAATGGTTAGTAGCAGATGTTTTCATTTCCATTTTATTTTTATTTTATAAATATAATTCATTGTATTTCACCCCAAAAAACCTCTACATAATAAAATCATTCATTTTTCGCATACAAAATGAAAAGAATGTCTACTGGTTAGTAATTATTAATATGCATTCTCCAGGCTATTTTTTTATTTTTTTCAAATATTCAGAAAAATTTTATCAAGTAAATATTGCACGCTAAAGAAAAACTATGTACATAAAAGAATATTTTTAAAAAGTCTCTTCTTGTACATAACCTTGCCTCTCCCAATCTGAATTCCAAGATGTGACCACTTTGAGCTACTTTTCTATTTAGCTTTTCTCTTAGTTACCTAGGTTTTACTAAATAATTATACTGCTATTTTATTATTTATCAGTCATGATCATTGTTTTTTGACTTTCCCTAAATTGATATAGAGTTTTTTCAGTTCTGTCATGGACCACTTCTATAACTTCAAAAATCATACTCTAATAACCATTTTGTTTACCAATCATCAACTTTCCATGATGGGAACAAGATTTAGCTGGGCTCCCAATTTATATGATGAGGACATGGTAGTTGTCTTAC
This sequence comes from Equus przewalskii, assembly GCF_037783145.1. Classification (NCBI taxonomy): domain Eukaryota; kingdom Metazoa; phylum Chordata; class Mammalia; order Perissodactyla; family Equidae; genus Equus; species Equus przewalskii. The sequence goes on along the minus strand of NC_091831.1, from coordinate 54,925,276 downwards.
CTTTTCTCCACCTTCCTGACCGCTTGCTACCTTACCAAGTCTTAGGAATGTACTTTGACTTTTACTTTGCATTATTACTTTATAACCATAATTATATCATTCATAGTTTAACTAGTGGCTGATTATATATGTTTAAAAATCTGTAAATATTATTCATATTATTTGGACTATAAATATTTCATCACAATGCATGGTATGCTCATTGTAGTTTCTTCTTTACAATGGCAGTATTTCAAATCTTATGCCACTCAGTGGAGAAATTCTACATTTATTTGTTTATTTATTCACTCAATAAATAGTTATAGAGCATCATCTATGTGCCAGGCACTGTTCTAGGCTCTTGCAATACAATACTGAATGCAAACTACAAAGGTGCCTGACCTCATGGACCTTATATCCCATTGAATAGAGACAGACAATAAAGAGTGGATACAATAGTAACTTGGATTATATTTTAGAAAGATATGGGGAAAGGAAAACATAGAGAAGAGTGAGGAAGACTGGTGTTCCTAGGTTGGGGTTATAGTTTTAAATAGTGTGATCAGAATAGGCCTCATTTGAGCAGGAGTTGAAGGAGATGGGGAAGTTAAGCACGCAGATATCCAGAAAAAGAGAGATTGAGGCAAAAGAATTCCTGAATTAGAGGAAAGCTTCAATTGGGAGAGTGCCTGATCCTTGAACCTGGGCTGAGTAGTATGAGCTGGGTTTGGGGATGTGGTAGAAACTGCAAGTCAGATCCTGTGAGAACTGTGGTCTTTACTCTCAATGTAATGGGGCACTTTAGGGTTTTGAGTAAAGATGTTTACTGCTCTATAGTACATTTTGAAAAGATCTCTCCTATATTGAGAAAAAATAAATAAATAAGAGGCAAGGATAAAAGCAAAGAGACTGATTAGAAGGTCTAATGGAACCGAGGAAAAACATGCTGTGCCCTCCAACTCTGCAAATTCTATGTCTTTTATGTCTTTGAAATTTCCATCATTTTTCTATCTTTCTGATGCTCCTATTAGTTGAATGTTGGATCTTCTCTATTGATTCTATCTATCTCTCAGTTTTTCTTTCAAAAGTTTCACCTCTTGTCCTTGATTTTACTTTTTACTTCTTCCATTGAAATTATTTTAACAGAAGTTTTTAGTTTCAAATTTTCTTTTTCGTTATTTACATGCTTTTATTTTCTCCGTAGCATCCTATACTTGTATTATGGATACATGATCTTCACAGATCCTTTTAACAATGTTCGTGTTGAGAGTGTATTTGGATTGACTCAGTTTAGTTTTATTTCTCTTCTTTTCCTTGAATCATCTCTGCCTCCTCGATGCTCATTTCCCACTTGTTTATCTTACTATTTCTTTTCCGTGTTGAAGGCTGTCCTTAAATGTATGGTAATTCTTGCATCTGTTTATGTTTACGAATAAGCCAAAGAAAAACAGACTGGTACACTTGTGCACTTAGGTGGGACTTGTCTCTGGCTCATTTGACAAAAAATAAGTGGGATGAAGCTTGCCTGTAATTGGAGGACTCTAAACACTTTAATTTAGATTGTCAACATTTGTGCTAGAAGTTAGAGAACTCAGATTATGTCTTTGATACCTTAGAAAAGAAGCCTCTACCTTTTGGATTGAGAGAGAAAGGCTTGACTGTCATTCTGTGGTGAGTCAGGTTAGAGGCGGGCTATTGGAGGTGGAATAGGATCGACTATTTTGAACAGAATTTCAGTCTCATTGTTTGCTATAACTGGTGTTGCTAAGTCTGGAATTGTGTATATGGCCCTAAGCCTGAAGCTTCCTTCACTGTGGACCAAAAGTAAATACAACATTCCATGAGTGATAAGTGCTCCTATTTCTTTTAAAAATTTGACAAGTTACTTGACTTAGTAAGGTTGGGACAGTTTCCCTAAGGAAGTGACAATTGTGAAGAGATCTGAGTAATAAGGAGGTGTTAACAAGGTGAAAATGGTAGAGAACATATTCCTGCCATAACAGGTTCAAAGGTTTTATTTCAGGAAGGAGCACAGTGTGAATGAGATATGCATTTAAGCTTTTTTATGTTATTTTGTTTTTTATTTTGCTGTTATTTTGTTGTTATTGTTATTGTGGCATTGATTGCACCATTTTGGACACAGTGTCACTACTAAAAATGATTAATTGTTACAACAAAGATACATTAAATGCAAATATTAATATATTCACCTTAATGAAGTGATTACAAAAAACAACTAGCAATTTTGAACCACCAGTATGCGTAATTATTTATATTTTTTTATAATATTCAATATTACTGTTATCCTCCAATTTGGAAATAGAAATTCAGAGAATGTAAATAGTTTGCCTAAGGTCACAACCACCACAAGAAGTAAAGCTGTATAACGAACCCAAGACTCTGATTTTCACATTGCAGCCCTTTTCTCCACACTGTCTTTGAAATAAAACCATAGTTTACAACAATTAGTAAGATAGTCTTTAAAATTCCTGGACTTACATATCTATTTGTTTCACTTTATTTTTTTCTTAACTTATCTAACAAATGTCAGTGTTTGGGATAACAAAACAAAACTTAACTGAACAGGAGAAAAACATAGAAATGCTAATATGGCGTCAGTATTATTGTTAGAATGTTACAATATCATTTAGAAGCACAACTTTCATTTAATATCATGTTAACTCTGATAATTAGAGCCCAACCCTCAGAGCTTTCAAACTGATTCTCTTCTATTTATTGTGTGATTTCAGAATCTTGTGTCTGCCATGCTAACAAGGTGACACAAATACATTCATGAATTTGTTAATAAATGGGTAGGATGAAAGTAACAAGAATATTAAAATGGAGAAACTCTAGACAGAGTTTGGTGCCCAGCATTGTAGGGGACAGAGATACAGGAGAAAGTACTTATCGGTCAAACAGAATCTAATAGAATGCTCAATTTTCAAACCAAAACACTTTCCTGTTTCACTTGAAGAAGGCTTCTTGACTTTTACCCTTCTGCCGATGTTCCTGAAGAGTCTAATGATTCTGCTCTTGAACCTTATTTTGATGGAATTTTTAAATGTGTGCCTTTCATTTTCTGCACTTTAGAAATCAATTGAGACTAACTGGAAGAGCAAGACACAAAATTTGGGAATGATAGGACCTAACTCAGTGAAAATATTGGTTAAATACCTTCACAAAAGTGAAAGTTAATAGGAAAAAGCTTCTAGGAACATAGGGAATTACATATGGGAATTTTTATAGTGACTTGCATCTTGAGCCAATCTTTTGTTTTTTATTTTCTTCAACATGAAGTAGATGCCATAGTCTTCCACCTAAAGCACATGTAAGTGGAATTATACACAAATTCAGTAGTAGGAGTAGAAATCAGAAGGAGCTAGTTTACTTAACTTTCAACATTTCATTCCATTAATTTTTTTCCTTTTTTTCTTTTCTTTTTTTTTTTTTTTTTGGTGAGGAAGATCAGCCCTGAGCTAACATTTGTGCTAATCTTCCTCTATTTTGTCTGTGGGATGCTGCCATAGCATGGCTTGATGAGCAGTGTGAAGGGCTGTACCTGGGATCCACGCCTGTGAACCCTGGGCCACTAAAGTGCAGCGCATGAACTTAACCACTATGCCACCAGACCCCTCCATTAATTTTTAAAGATCTTGAATGATAAAGTCTCGCAAATTCAAATTGGAGATTCATGGGGAAGATATAAAATAGACTAGCATTAGACATTGGAACTCCCATTTTGATTTTTAACCCAAAATACGTATGCACAACTGTCTAGTGTATGTGTTGCTTCTAACATTTGGCATGGTCGTCCAGAAACTTTTTTACAGCTGATTTACTAATCTACCACATAGACTCATTTTTAAACCATGATTCTTTTATGAAAGAGGATGTCTCCACTCGTAATCCTTAGGTAGCAAATGCCTATTAGTAACGTGGCTCAATATATTCTGTTGCTGAAAATCCTCTAAATCTGTGATTCAGAAAATGTACCCCATTTTACGTAATTATACCCTTAGAAATCACCATTTCTGCCCAATGCAAGTTGAATGCTGCTGATTAGGATGAATGAATTATTCCTTCATTACAGGTGGACAAACCGTGGAAGTGAAAAAGACAATCGATCATGTGCAAAAACACATTCAAATGATATCAAACAATTTTTTCTGAACTTATATTTTCCATCAGTGTTCAGAGCTAAGCAACATTTGAAAAGAAACAATGTCCTACTTGAACCATGGGCGTTTGCCATGTTTTCCAAAAGACTGGGTGGGTGGGCTGCTTTGATCACCTCTGCTGTGACTCACACTGTGCGTTTATCCTTGGACTTGCTGACATAACAGCTGATGCTAGTGCAGCAAGGGCTTTCTCTGCCGAGTGAACTGAGCTGTATGGGAATAAAATCTGTGACCTTATCCTCATTAACCCAGTGCTCTAGCCAACTGAGTTAACTTCTCCAGGTCATGTTGGAGTGTGTGTGCTGTTTGCAACAGCAAACAAAAACAGAGTGTGTAACACGATGGACATTGGCAGCATTTTCATTTTAAAGTGAAAGGCTTTCCTGAAGAAGCCAGTATCAGCCTTTTAATTAATCACTGTTACCCAAAGCATTCAACCCAATACAAGGCTGTCACTCCTAGATTTAGCACTTAAAAACATAAATGCTGCTGCTAAGGTTAGGAATATTCCTATGTCTGCGGTTTAGGGAAGGTCGTCTGTGAAAAATCAGCAGCCTCTTTCCTCAGGCCATGATGTATAATCAAGCCAGGTGCTGACACAGAGGATACAGTCTTCCAATGTCTGTAATACTGATTCTTAGGTCACTTAACTTGTGCTGTTTTTATTTATTCATGAAACTTGTCTTCGTCTATCTCAGGCTACTCATAGATTAGTTTCATCATTTGACTCTGTGTTTAATTAGCTCCCCAAGCCTGCCTCTCATCTCTGAAAGCGTAGGTTCCGCTTCTTAATTTGGCCATTGTTTACATTATCAAATAGCTTAGTGTTGGTATAACATGTTGCCTGGAAAACAGAGTTTGAAGGATATTTGTTATTTTGATTTGTCGGTGAAAGAATATGGTAATATGTAGATTTCCTCAGCTATGCATTGGTGCGGTACATCTTTACAGAGGGTAGTGTCATTTGGTTAAAAGGCTCATATACCAAAGTATGGGCATTTTCACACCATTTATCAGTCTGGGAAATTGTCTCAATGACTTTGGGCAAAGTCTTATTTTTTTTAAATTTGTCATCTATCAGTTTCTCAGGTGATTAGAAGAGGTGCATACATTTGGTTTTTACTGAACCAAGTTGTGCTCCTGAAAAGCAATCCAACCTTAATCCATTTGTGCAAAGAAATGTCCCCGAATACTCACCGTAATCTTGTATTGATTAAAACATCATGGAACCGGGGACCTCTAGGTTCTGGAGTTTTTTTCTGACTATATAAATACTTGTGATTTTGTTCTGAAAGAGCGCTTGTTGAAGAATTGCAAAAATGAGTTAGTAATTCAGTTATTGTATATGTTATTTTTTTATATCGTGTTATATTTCAAATATTTTAAAAAAATCCCTATAGTCCATCTTCTCATTTTACAGATGAGGAAGTGAGACTCACAAAGGCTTCAGGAAGCAATTTGATAACACATCCAGGGAGAACTCAGATTTCTTTATTCAAGCAGCATTTCATCACTGAACACACTTGTGCTGGTATTTTTAAAGTAGGATTTTTTGTAACGGTCACGGGCATACTTTAGTTAATTTGTGTGATACCTGTATTTCTGTAATAAGAGAGCAATATACATCATCTTTTTAATTACTGGAAATGGAGAAGCCAGATGACTAAGTCAAAATTTGCTGATGTCAACATGAGTCAACATCCTGCTTCAAATATTGTTTCTCTATTTGCCACTTCAAACTCATGAGCTGTGTGTACTAACAAAGTACCAAGTTCAAAAGCTTTCTCTATTTGGCAAAAATATTTTTTAAATGCTAAGTTGTGACTGATTCCTCTGTTGCAATGTAAGAAAAACAGTAATTCCACAAGGTCCAGGAAGCCATTTTTTAATGTTTGTTTCAGCATTGTTTGGCTGGGTTAGGATTTTAAGCAAACACAGAAAATAAGTGGTTGCTGAAAGGCTTTCTTAAAACATTTATTGTGCACCACTTCATGATAAGCTCCGTTCTAAGTACTAGAGGTGGTTAAAAAATTTTAACCCAGCCTCTGAAGTATCAAATTATAGCAAAGAAGCAAATATAGCATTCAAAACAACAAGAAAATAGCTGGATATAGTGGTGTAAATTAAACATTATATGCCAAAGGATGAAGTGGAATTTGCTAGGTGGACAAGTGAGGGAGGACATTATAGGCTTAGGGAAAACAGAGGAAGCTAAGTGATGGATAAGAATCCAAGGGCGTATAAGAGTAAAGGAGTCGATATGGTTACCAGAAAAGGTGTGTGGTGAGGAATGGTTGAGTATGGCAGGGTATGGCTGGGTAGGTGGAGCCCAGATCGTAAACAGTCTTGTGTGCTTTGTTAAGAAGCTTGCTCGCTTTTGGGGTGTGTGTGTGTTTAATATCAGGTCATGTGCTTCTCTCTGGGTATCATGCTATTGTAAGGCATGTGTATGTGGGACAAGCACACTCCCCTTTTTCCTTTATCTCTAAAGTAGTTTTATTTGTTTTGTTCTTAGTGCTGTTAAGTCATTCTGACTCCTAGTGACCATGTGTAGAGCAGAGTGGAACCCTGCCTGGTCTTTTTGTGCCATCCTCTCACCTTCCGGTGCTGTGTCAGACAATGCTCTGCTGCTATTCTTAGGGTTCTCATGGCCAGGTTTTTGGAAGTGGGTGGCCAGGTCCTTCTTCCTAGTCTCTCTTAGTCTGAGCTCTGCAGAAACCTGTCCGCCATGGGTGACCCTGCTGATACTTGAAATATTGGTGACATCACTTTCAGCATCACAGCAATAGGGAGCCACCGCAGTATGACAACCAACAAACGGGTGATGTGGTTCCCTGACCAGGAAACAAATCTGGGCCATGCAGTGAGAGCGCCACGTCTTAACCACTAGACCACCAGGGCTGGCTAAAGTAGTTACTAGCTTATAATATTTAATGCATCTCAGGTCATAGAGCAATGAATACTTTTCTTGGTAAATGTTAATACTGAAGAATCTGAAGGAAATCATGAGTTGAGATGTCTTTTATCAAAGCAAAAGAGAAGTCCTCCTTAACCTTGACTTGCACATGGGTTGAGGATAATTGCATACATAATTCATTTTTGAAACATGGTTTTTGTTCAAAGCTACTGGAGATTTTATATTTGCTATTTATTTCGGGGGGAAGGGTGGTATGAAAGTGACGAGAACCTAATAGATGAAGGCTGAACATGTCACCAGCTAGTCGAAAGAAATTCGAGGTCAAAAATTAATTCCTTACCTTTATGAAAGATATCATCTAATAGAAAACAGCAAAGATACCGTATATAAAATTTCTAGATTATCTTGAGAAAAGAAGGATATGTTGGTTGAAATATTCATTCAATCAAGCTAAAAAATAATTTTAGTTTTGTTTAGTATTTTTTTCTTTTTCAGTTTTGATCACTAATATTCTGGTTTATCAAATTATCTTCATAATCTGAGAGTTCTGTGAATGTATGTTGTTTGGTCTTTACGAAATTAGAGCTCTTCTGGAGTGCCATATTTAGAGTCTCTTTTAGAGTAGAGTCCAATTAGCATCTTATAAATAATGCAAATATGAATGAATCAGTGAGTAAGAACTCTGCCAAAGTTCACTGCTTGTTTTCAACATATTGCTATCTACAAATACCTCGTTAGTTTTAATGTAAACTCTTTTCAAAGTACAATTATGAGTACTTAAGGCAATAATTCACATTTTAAATTCACAGAATAACATCAAACACAAATTGCCTGTAGATAATTGTTACAATTTCCTCCAGTTTGGCAATCCTCTTATAAGAAATGAGTCCCACATTTTTCCTTTTCCATCCTTACAAAGAGAGCAGATAAATTCAGCCTCTTAAATTCTTTCAGCACGTTTGATATAGTCTGACTATTTATTGACAGGGTTTGAGCATTCACAATTCTTATATTTGGTGTTTGGGGGTTTGCAAAAACATACGTAGACCAGACTTTCTATCCTTAAGTAATGTCCGTGACAAATGGCGATCTGATAGATCACTTCCATAAAGATATTTAAGAAAGTGAAAATAAATGAGCAGAGAAGAGAGACATTTATGAGCTGTTGTTTGTCAGACAGAGGGTCAAGAAGGAGTCAGTGATCAACCATGAGTAGAATTCAGATCATCATCAAGTGTTTAGGACACACTCCTGAGAGCATCTGAAAGACTCGATCAATTGGCAAATCATCCCTGAGGCCAGCCATTGCTCTTTGAGCATCAGAGCCACAGTGGAAGCAAAATTCATGCTGCTTAAATATTTTCCCCAGTTTCTTTCCTTTGCAGACATGTTTGCTTTTGATTGAAGAATGGCAAGAATAGAAGTGTCCTAAACATGCCAGCATTCCAGGCTTTCCAGATCTGGTCCTTGCCTAAGCTCCTAATTCTTTGTCCAACACTCTGCTATGGAATTTTCTGTTCTGGCCAAATTAGATGCCTTTTCCTGGAGCGACTCAGTAACGAGTGTGTGCCAGCCCCTCTCTCCTTTCCATTTGGCCAAGCCTTCCTCTATTTTCTCCCAGCTCAAGTCTACATGTCTACAATTTTGCACTTAGCCTTTGGGGGTAGATATGTGCAGACTATGCCCTTCTTCCAAATGAAAACTGGTTTTATAAGCCTTAAATTTGTTTGTTTATTTTGGTGTCATTGCCATTTTTAATTGACACAATTGAAATGTATAAAATCCTGTTCAACTACTTGCTGCTGCTATTTTGCAATGGAGAAAATAACAGTTTTGAAGTAAATGTCTTGTCCTTTATTAAGTTTTGAATGCTTGAGGATCCAGTGGGGTTGGATAATTCAGTCTATTTCCATTGTAATTCCTGTGAGGAAAATAAGTTGGTTTCAGATCTATAGTGAATGTAATTTTACATTAATTACAACACTGCAGAAATAAAATAGAGGAAACACTAAAGGACTAATGGATTAATTATGCTAAAATATTTCCATTTCCAGGCAGACGTACAACAAAGTAATAAACATTCCTATCTCACTTCATTTATTTTATAGATATAGAAGGTACAGTAACATCAAATTATGCTAACAAATTTTTAAATATATTTATTATGGCTGTTTCTTTTTCTAAAATGTCCATTTCTCATTGGCTTTTATCAGTTGCTCCTTTTTTCTCCCATTCTTTTTTTCTGTAGTCCAGTGTTTAGTTAGATCATTTAAGATAGTATTAAAGTATTTCACTAGCACAATTTTTTTTTAATTTTCTGAAGCATTGATATCTTTTTAAAAATAAAAATTGTAGATAAACTACATCATACAAACAAAACAAGAGGAACTAGAGGATGCTGTAGTGGGAGGTGTGGGGTTGTCTGATCTGGCGTTTTCTTGGGTTCCCCACTTTATTTTACATCACTTTGAACACTGGGGCACCTCAGTGGAAGATCGTTTGAAAATTATTGATCTACCAAAAAAATTCGATGTATTTAATCAAAGTGATTTTATTCCATATTGCACCTTCTATGTAGATACTACTCATAGAGCTGATTGAGTCATTTTTATATAATTATAGATATTTATATATTCTCACATATCTAATTGTATGGAGCTGTAACTGAATGTGGATGAAAGATATTCATCTTCCTTAATGTATTTGAGAAGTAATCATGAAATAGAATGGTTGGTCCTTTGTCAATTGCTAATTATGACACAATTTCTCTGCACTAAAACTCTCAGCTAAATAGGTAGTGTATGACATTTTCATGAGTTAGTTTAGCAGTTTGGTGAAAATATAAAATGTTTCATGTCTGTCTTGGTTATATATTTATTAATGCCATATGGTCGATCATCTGTGTGGTGTCTTCCTAACTGGATTCAGAGAGCGGAAAATGAAAACACGTTTGCTTTACAACTAATACAGAAAATAAATTCGTGTTTTTAAAAATTCAATATCCTTTCTAAAGTGAATGGTTTGAGAAATGGTTGATACCTCTCTGAAGGCCATTGCACTTCAAGGCTTTAGATTTAATGTGACATTTCACACAAAACAGAAGTGTCAGTTGTGTAATAAGTAAAGCATATTGCAATATAATTGCTCTACATGAGTTGTGAGAGCCCATAAAGAATGACTTTGGTGAAAGAGATGTCATAATTGTGTTCGTTAAGCAATTTGAATGTTCATCTGTGGGTGACTGATTATTTTCTTTCAAAATAATACTGAAGATACATTAGAAAAAAGATTTCCAAAGCTTTCACATTGCTCACCTGGATAATATCCATACTTAGATGTGATGGTTTGTGTGCAACCTTCAACTGGATAATATCCATACTTAGATGTGATGGTTTGTGTGCAAACTTCAAAAACATATGAAGTAATGTAGCACTTTTACTGAATAAAACTGAACTGATAAGCAGTGAATAAAATACTTCTGCTGATCCAGAATAAGATATTTTATATACTGAACACTTCTGCACTCATTCTTTGTCAACCAGTAGAAAAGTGTGTGTGTGTGTGTATCTGAATTAACTTTATTTCCCAATATAGAGTTAGATAAGTATTTGGGCCTCATGACCATGGTATGTGTGTCTTTTGTAATTTGTGTATAATATGACAGTCATTGGATCATGTCACACTTGTTTCTGAGGTAGGGTTGACAAGATCTCTGTACAACCAATCATCCTTTCTTGTGAAGGAGTTAAGATGATACAAAGGATCCTACGTCTCAAGCACAAGTGCTTTCGTATATCTCACCATGATAATATCAGTTCCATAAAGACAAAGAAGGTCCTATATGAGGACAAATCATGTGTATGTTTGGGAGAAAAGGAATTATTCTGCAGAAAATTAGCCCCAAACAACCTATTAATAGACTCTAATCCCAATATTTATAGATACGTCATTGAGAACTACCACCACAAACAAAACCCATTTTGTCAGATGTCAAACCAGAAATTCTATGCATAGCATCTTATCAGCTATCAATTGTTCTGTTTGACACCATGATTAAGGGATACTTAGGATGCTCCACACTGACTCCGTTTATGTCCACAAGTAAGAAGTTCAGAGGTTCTTTAGCCTCTGGAAGTCACTAATCCTAATTCACCAACTGATCGTCATGATGTACAGGTGGCCCAATTTCACAGCTATAGCACCAACTGCAGTGATTTACTTTATCTTTTCTTGCAGTTCAAATAAAATTCTTCAGTGATATTTCAGTTGGTGATCTAAATAAGTTAAAGACTCCATGGAGAGCTTTAGTTATCTCTTCCAACAGAAAAGCCAGAGGTAATGTTTTCAGTCTCGCTACTTATCGTACATACTACCAGCTATCCAGGCCTTTACTTGGAACCTCCCCATTGGCTGCTGTGGTCAGAGATAACTTTGGAGTAATAAAATATGGAGACAAGTCTTTTTTGTCATCTCTATCCCCACCTGACCGATTTTGTAGGACTAGTAAGGTGCTACACTGGAATAAAAACAATGCTTCAGAAAAGTGCAAGAAGCATATTCTAAAATATTCTTGGCGTACAATGTGATGTAAATGAAATGACTGGTTGATTCTGCTTTTTAGTACCTCTGTTTTCAACAATCCAATCAAAGGTCTAAATCCATACACATTGCTGAAAAAGGAGAATTTAGTTCACACATCTATACAGTTCAGATTGTATTGTACGTTTTAGTTGTACGATAAACCCAAGATCTATACTGTTGGACTGAAAGAAGTGAGAAAAAGTCCTTAGTTGAGACATTAATTTTTATTTAAGTGTCTAGTAAGTGAAGATTTTTCTAGAAAAGGCTAAAGATTCCACCAATGCAGAATTTGAAATATCCATTTCTGTCATTATACGTTAATTTGAATTATAACAGCTTTTTTCAAAACCTTCCAGAAGCCTATATGACGATTTTATTGAAAGACCCTTATGAAAGTAATGTCACTACATTTTCCCTTAAAATTTATACCAAGCAAATATTTCAGGTTTCTTTGAGAAGAAGGACATCTATTTTATGATACATTTCATATAATGTATCCTTTATACATTTCCTGTATAAAGACAGAAAAATAAGTACCAGTTATACTGAGGTCAGAAAGTAAATTTTAATTTAAGGATTTTTCCTAACAATGAATGGATTTTTTAAACAAATCCCCATGAAATTAGACTTGTTTTTTAGACAATTATAATATAATTCAAATGGGGTTATTTCTATTTGGGGGTAAGTCTACAGAACAACTCAAAATTACTATGAGTAAAATAAAGGCTAAAATCCAACTGCTTAAATTAATCAGTTAGAGACTATCCTCTGGGGTAGATAGGTCATTTGATATTTGCCCATTGTTTCCAATCATTAAATGATAGACAATTAGTGTTCCCTTGTGCATGCCATTATCCTCTGTGTCACCCTGATATCAGCTGATGGTGTGAAATATATACACTACAGAAACCAAGACAGGTATCTAATTTTCTAATTTGAAGACTGTCTCTCTTCCCTTGTTGGATTTAGATGAGGGTATGTGTCATACAAAGTACACCACAGTGACAATGCACAGGATTTCCCTCCCAGGCTCTATCCTGAGCTCCTAAGGTGCTATGTTTCTGAATTCCGCATAACATAAAACCTAACTGGGTGGTTAATATCAACAGATGTGTCTCAAAAAATGAGCACTCATTAACTGACTATTATCTCTGTGTCCTTAGGCATCTCACAACTTCTTAGGCTATTATCTTTACACTGAGTTTAGAATCCACTTTTATGTTCTACTCTAGCTCTAATACTCTCTGATCACTAAGATTCTAGATAGAGACATATTAGCTCACCCCTTTTACTTAAATTAGAAAATAGATGCTATAAATGGATGCTTGTGCATCAAATTTACCATGAAATTTGATGAAAACACATGTAGTTTTATTTGTTGAATATTTAATTATATGTGTATGTGAGATTTTAGTGTCTAACTTGCTAAATTGCTGTATATATTATGATGTATATGTAAATATATAACTATATAGATTATATTATATATAATACATTACATATAAACATAATATATATTATCTATTACATATTACATATGGTGAATGAATCGAGAAAACTACTTCTCCATAAAAGAGACTTTACCCTAACTTTTATCACACAACCATTCATCGCGGTCAGGGATTGGCAAACTTTTTTCCATAAAGGGCCAGGTTGTAAATATTTTAGGCTTTGCACGTCATATCGTCTCAGTCATCGCTACTCAACTCTGCTGCTGTTGCATACAAGTAGTCGTAGAGAATACATACCCGGATGAGTGTGGCTGGGTTCCAGTAAAATTTCCTTTACTGAAACAGGTGGTGGGCTGCGCTTGGCTTGTAAGCCATAGTTTGTTCCGATCTAGGTCATGGAGAAAAGATTCTGAATATATTCACACTCTAATGAACTATGTCCACTGCTATTGTGGCTTCATTTCTACCACAGCAAAAAATGTCTAAAAGATCACCAGTCTCTTCGATGCTGATTTTATTTTCCTTCTCATAGATAAAAAAATCAAAGAATTCCAGCACAAGTATCTACGCAAGTAATTTATCATTATTCTGAACTCCAGTGAAGGAAATTTAGTAAATCAGAAAGTCCTCTAGTTTGATTTAGACCTGCACTGTCCCATACAGTTGCTCCTAGCCAAGGGTGACTATTTAAATAAGTATAAATTAATTAAAACTAATACAATTAAAATTCACTTTTTCAGTTGTGCAAGACACATTTCAAATGCTCAACAGCCACATGTTTCTAGTGGTTACCATCTTAGATAGCATAGGGAACTTGTCCAATATTGCAGGAAGTTCTATTGGACAGTGCTGAAGCTAGACCAAAAACACATATCCAATCATTATAGATAAAAAGACAAACATTCTCATAGAAGTAATAGAAGTAAAGTGTGCCAGAAGAAATGAATTCTAAACTTCAGAATCTATAATTGAGTCTCAGACTTGCAAAGATTTCCATTTAATACTATTACCACAGAAGTTTCTTTGAGATTTGCATCATGCCCTTGCACATTCGAAAAGAAATTCCAGGTCAAGGTCTAAGATGCAAACGCCACCTATTGAAGTTACTCAACCAAGTTGCTGAGAGCCACCAAATTGCTTCTGGTTGACTTCTACTACTCAGAACTTATTAAATAAGTTTAAGACAATTTAATTTGAAAATCTGAGCTTGCATGTCCCCAAAAGGATTTTCCATAGGCTTTTCTCTCTGTGTGTGTGTATATATATACATATATATATATATTAGAACTGTCTGACTTTGTTGTTCCCCGTCTGTGAACTCACTCCCAGCCCAAGACATTAAAAAAATTTTATTCTTTCTTGTAAAACAGAAGGCCTCAGGAAATTTGAATCAAGATGCATCTTGGCTTATAGAAGGCTTTTATTCCCTCACTAGTTCTCACTACTGAAATGTTTTAGAAATTTCAGAAAAATATTGAGATTCTAAAGGAAAGTACACAGGATGGGTTTTAATTTTTTAATCAAGTCAACGGAAACAGCCTTGAATCAATTATCCACAGTTTCAACGTATAATCAAGGATTTTGACAACATTTAGATGTTGAATTGCCAAGCTATTAGCAACCAAGAGATTTGATTAGACATCCATATTAATAAACACCTGTCATAATAGCATAACAGATGTTCTAGAAACACAGCTAACCCAAAATGAAAATTTAAAAATTTTGGTCGTATTCCTCTACCATGTGATGCCTAAATTAAGTTTCATGATCTTATCTTATTTGTTTTACTAAAATTCAATTGCTGAAATAATTTCTCTCAATAGAAAAGTGTTTTTTCTTTTGAATGATTAAAAGGTTTTCATTGAAATAAAAGCTTATTGTACAAACATTTGAAAGTATTAGTTAAAAGTACATTAATAAAATACTGATGTGGATGTATAAAATACACACATGTACGTATATTACACAACTTAGGATCCACTTTTTTGAAATTTGTGATAGTTGAGATCCGGTACATGTAATTTTAATTGATTCTCATATATGTAAGTTACATAGATGCATAGTTTTTCACAAAAGGCTTATTTGTTGAACGGTGGTTCACTCAATCCAATGGTTTCTACAGTGCACTAGACTATTGAAATTAACATATTCTCTCTCTCTAGGAGCACATTTTATGAAAATAATAGAGAAAAATAGCATGTGTAAAGAAATATTGATTATTTGAATAAATTTAGTGAATAAGCAATGTATATTATCAAAGAAACAAATGCATGTATAGGATCAAAAAAATATTTGTCTATGGTTGAGCTGAAGGGGTATTTTACTGTATTAATTATTTCACTTTTCTCATTACCACTCCAAACATGGAACATTTCCCATGCACATTTACGATGTTTAGGCAAGTATCAGTTTAAGGGAGTATCTACTAGTTAACAACGTCAGACTGTTGAAGTATTTTTCTCAAGTAATTCCAACATCATGTGTAGATATTAATAACATTTGTATATCTTTATAGGAATTTGAAGTACACAAAGTACTTGCATTGGCACTAACCCATTCAGGTGTAGAATTTATCCCATGAGATGGTCAGGACCTACTTTACTATGCCCATTTTAAAGGTGATGAATGTGATACTTAGAAAGGTTGAATAGTGACTGTAATTGGTGACTGTCCCCACCACACCCCCTAAGACTGCAGCGAACTGGCATGGGCATCCAGATTCCTGGTGTTAATAGCATCAATTTTGGCAGAGGCAGAAACTAGTTGTTAAATGAAGTAGTTGAAAAATATAAGAAGAGTAGTCAAAATAAATAAATGAAGGAAAATGTTATGGGTGCTACACAAGGCTGAACATAGCCTGAAAGTTGTCTGTAGGAAGAGAAAACTTTGTTTATAGAGAACAGAGTTGTGTATATACTTTTAGGTGACAGAAAATTAACTATGGTGAGTGTTTCAAAATTGATTATAAAACTGAAATTTATACCTATTTCTGTTTATTAACTGATTTATTTCTATCCATGATCATGGTTAAATGATAAAACATCTAGTTCTGTGTTAAAGCTCAAATACCATCTTACTATATATTTAGTTCCAACTGAAGGCTGAAATACAAAAGTTAATGTTTCTCTTCCTTCCTCCCTCCCTTTCCATAAAGCCACCAGTCTGTTTTGCACACTGTCAATTCCAACACCTTAGTTCTTCACAGAAATTTGGCCTTAAGTCTTTTAAAATTTCTCCCTGTATTAGCGGCTGCTAGTCGCTGCAATTATCTGAGAGGGCGCAGTTTCTTCTTCCAACATTTTATTTGTATACTCTTGGCAGTGGAGGCGAGTTTTGATAAGAACACTGTGCCACACTTGCTTCTCCAGATCTGCTGAAATCTTGACTGTAGCATTCAGTGTTTTTCCACTTATTTCTTTTCTTCCTCCCTAGTTTGGGTTTAATAGAGCAGCTTTATTAGTTGTCTCTTTCATGTAATGAAAGGCGTTTCTTTTCTTCTTCCTCTTTGCTTGTTTAGTGTGTTTAATTTTCAAAATCTCCTTTTTCTTCCTCAGTATTCTAGAATATATTTTTCAGAAAATACAATGGTGTCTTAAGAAACAGGCTAAATTTCTAAATCTAATCCTTCAGTCTTGTAGGACATGATTCCGTGGTGTTCCAGAGCGCAGAGCTAGGACCAATGTAAGGCAAAGAGCAGTTTTTTTGCTCAATTAAAAAAAAAAATAGCTAATAAGTAAAGCTGTCAATCCAACAAAAAGAAAACTATCCCATGGAATTATGGGCCCTAAGTGTGGAAACACGCTGTCAGAAATTAAATCACTCTTAGTCATGGAGGTTGTAGAAATTATTTCCATAGTTGAGAGAACCCAGACTAATTGGCTATCAAGGTCTCATTCAACTATTAGTTTCTATGATTGTATAGTTCAAAGGCATTTGTGATTATAAAGTATCATGATTCGTGTCCACTCTGATTAGCTATTTTTCATTCACTTGTCTCATTTTACTTAGTTTTATCCCTTAATGTCATCATGTATGATTTATAGTACTTACTGAAGAAAGAAATTAGCTCCCTTGGAAATATTCTGTGGATCACTTTCACAACTCCAGCTGGAATTTAAGATGTAAAACTTATATCTTTTTTCTTATCCACATTCAATTGTTGTTATTGTATGCCTTCTCCTGTCAGTTCCAAACTCAGTACAGACATTAATTATTTTTTCCTTCAACTAATATTCTCTTCTGCCCCAACCAAGTATTTTATTATATTACTAGGTTTATTTTCATCTTACTAATGTCACCATCTGAAACTATCTTATTATTTATTTTTTCACATGTTCATCTCTTCACTTTACTGTATTCCCTACAGATTTCAAGCTTTAAGGACGCAAACACCTAGAGAAAATCCTGGTCTACAGTTAAAATGCACGATAGTTATATATAATGAATAAATTCATGAATAAATGGATGTCTGAATGAACTCCTTTCTACTTTTGCATCCATGAAACTTAAGATATAATAGGGAAGACAGTTTTTGCCCAAATGGTCTTTCCGTTAAAGTGACACTTCCATCCAGTCATCCTATGTTCCAGGGAGCGGGCCATGCCTTATTCACGTTTCTATGCATCATGTTGCTAGCAAAGCGCCTCACATATAGCCAATAATCAATAATTATTTGTTAAATGTATGAGTTTGTTAACAACCTTCATGGAAGTGAGATAGCTTTTCCTAAAGGGTCTTGCAAAACTGGAATCTTTTATGATTGAAGACAGGAGAATGAAGGGCTGTGTTTGTTTTGGTCCCAAAGAGAATAAAAGAAACTGGCAAGCTGAGATAGTATAAGCGTAGGGAAAGAATCAGAAGTACCAAGTTTAACTGACCCCTTGCTCTGCCAATTCCTGAATATGTAAACTTGATTGAGCCACTAACTTACATGAGCATCAGTATTTTCTTTTGTAACTGGGGCTGATAATCTCTGTCTTTCTTATAGCGCAGGTTTATTCTGTATGTCAAAATGAAATAATTTGTAGGAAAGTGCTTTTTAGTTTGTAATATGCCATACAATTGGAACTTCCTATTATGGGTAACGTTAAAACTTCTGTGAAACCAAGAGTCAGCTATCTGTTTAATCCACAAGTAAGACTGAAAAATTATCTTCAATTTTAACTAGCAGAAGAACAGAGGGGAAAAGTAGAAAAGAAAAGGAAGAGACAAAGAATAAAGAGAAAGCAACAATAAGGGAGAGAGAAGGAAGAGAAAGAGAAGATAAAATATACCTGGTGAGATTGTAGGGAGAGGGCATGACCAAGAGAGAAGCAGATGAAAGGGAGTAGAATCATCAAGAGAGAAAGTAATTGTATCTGATGGGAACTTGAGAGTGGTACCCATGGTGACCAGGTAGGCTGGGATCCCTAAACTGGGGCTTCATTCATCTCAAAGCAACAGGCCATGTGAGGTCAGAGATGAGGCAGGGATGTGTTTCAATACAACACAGGATAGGCCAAGACAGAGTATCAGTCCATGGAAATGGTTAAACCCAATTGCCAGAGATAGTATGTCATGTACTTGTTCTTTGGTAAAATAGAAATGGCAGAAAGAATATGTGCTCATGCATACTAGGAATTTCTTTTCAGGTGGTTGACGTGAAATTTTGTTTACAAGACACAGACTCTAGCAGGAGGCCCCCTTCTCGTATGGCCTTCAGAATCCTCAGCATAAGAAACAGTGTAGATGACTTGACTGCCCTTTACTTTTGTCCAATTTAGCCCCTCTGAAACCTCTGTAATTCCACCAGCCTGGCCTGGCACACTTTCCCCACAGTTAGTTACCATGGGCATGGCCTAATGATGGGAACACAACCTTGGGAAAAAATTAAATCAATCTCACCTTGATTCTTGGGAGCATCTAAGTATGTGGAAAACTATACAGGACTCCCAAGCTCAGCTCTCAAAAGTCAGAGCAGAACCTACAATTCTTGGCCCTTCAAGAATTTGTCATGTTTCTAGAAATAGCAGCTATGTTTAAAAATAAGTTGCTCTTTTGTTCCTTGGATGTTTTTCTTTTTTTCTTATTTGTAATAATGTTTTCTGGTTTTCAGTTTGAATTGACTTTTCACCTTTAGTTCTTTGCAGCTCTAAAAAGCTCTTAAAAATAATTCCTGTTGTCTTTACTATAGCATCTATGCTCATAGGAATAAACTATTTTTAGTTCTTTAACTTACATAATGCTTCCTTCTCTAATATCTACTGTCTAAAATGAGGAGTAATAAAAACATGTCCTTATTGTTATTTATAGTTTCTATTTTGAACTAGTTTAGAAAAAGAAGATATATTACAGATGAGTATAATATTTTGAAGGTAGATACATGCATACGTTAAAAGTTTAGCATCAAAAAGCGTCTTTAGATAATCATCCATTACCTAATTTCAGTTATTCGAAGATGATTATCCATTGTGAATTTGACATTTATTTTGAATCTTTAAAGGAAAAATACTTTTTCTAATTTCTAGCCCTTCTTTCTCATGCCTTCTAATGTATTGTTTGATAACACCTAATAGAGGCAAGAATACAAAATAAAAGTCAAAACCATGAAGTTTATTTGCACTGGGGTAAGGGCCTTTATTAACTTATCTCTTGAAAAATGTATTTTTGGAAGAACTATGAAATATAAATTCCCAGCAGGTCTTCCTATGCTCTCCCTGCCTCCAGATGCTCTGGGAAATTCAAACATGAATCGTCCATGGATCATTCCTCCAATAAGCTTAGAGTCTAGTTCAAAACCTAAGAAATGGATATACATAACTCCAAGGCAGAAAGAGGTTACAGTCTCAAAAGAGGTACAAGTAAGATGGTAGGAATGTCCAGAGGAACCAAATATGTATTGCCTGTTTTCAACAACAGAAAAGACTTTCTAGAAAAGATAACATTTGAGCTCTGCCTTCAGATAGTAATCTCCACAGTGGAGCTGTGAGATATTCTATTGGAGAGCGAAAAGAAAATATTTGAAACTTTGTTTATGTTTGTTATCAAAAATGTAACAATTATATCTCTACCAATATGTAATATATGATTGACACTGGAACTCTTCTTTACTGCGTATCCCAGACAAGAGAGTTCTATAGCTTAGAAGGGTTGATTATGGTGCCTCCACTTGTTCAATAGATTGTAACATATCACAATTAATGTGTGCTTGGTTACCTGGATTTATACTTTCTGGTTTTAACCAGTTAACCTTCATTAAATAGGATCTGTTATTTTCAAATTTTCAGAAAAAAAATTCGGATTGAGGATAATTAAAAAAGAAGACCAAACAAAGAACAAGATATCAGAGTTGACTATTCTCTTTATTCCCAGGAGGAGAAACTCATCAGCCATGTTACAAAGTGAAATCAATGACGATCTAATCAAAACTGACCAGAACTGGGCCAATAAAGTGAATTATCAAGAAGGCTACTTGATTTACATTCTCTAATACTCATGTTAAATTTCTCAAGGGAATATGTGTCTTGAGATTGTTTTTAATGACATTATTAGCAGAAAGTTGTTTAAAACAGCTTCTTTCATCCTTAATTGACCCCTTTACAATTTCATTTCTATATATGTTTCATAATATACATAATTTATTAGCACAATAGTACACATGGAACATTAATAAATATATAGATGTAGAAGATGAAGGTAAAGCGTGTGTTATCTCATTCTACGCTTGATAGAGCAGGCTGAATAAAGGCCCCAAAGCAACCTCTTTCACGAAAACTATGATGTTTTGCTGTTTAAAGCCTCAGAAGTTCAATGTGAAGAGAGAATGTTTTCAGAAACCAGCTCCTGGCATAAGCATATTAGCCTTCTTGGAAGTGATCCTGTGGAACAGTCACAATTATAATGATTTTAGCCTCTGGGAAGATATCATTTTTTCCCATTGGGGCAAAAAAAACTTATTCAGCACCAGAGTGTAAACCATAGAAATGAATTCTATGAGCATCCTCTTGAGAGCTACAAATTTGGATTTTATTCAGAGTAACCATCCTACCATGTGACCATTAATTTTCTTGTTTCCCAGTCTTTTCTTCCTAAATAACCCCACTTATTTGGAGGCTCAGGGTCTCCTATTTCAAGGAACATTTTAATAAAAAAAAAACCCACTAGAGTTTGGGGAGGAATTCTAGACAGGAGAGAAAGGCAGCCTTCTCAGTTAAGTTCAATATGCTCGCACGACATCATTAAAACTTTCAAAAGAATTTCAGGAAATCTTTGAGGCCTATTTTCAGAACTCGAGAACTGGCAGGCCTTGAATGAAATCGACTCCCTGTAGAAAAGGGCAGAAGAGATGTGTGGTCCAGTACATTCTGACGCCGTGACCCAAAGCCCACTGCTATAGCAGCACCAAAGCACCCATACCCCACAAAGGGCAGAAAAGTCTTGAAAGCAAAAAAAAAGGAAAGAAAGGAGGAGGAAAGAAAATGTAACCATGACTTTCT
Organism: Equus przewalskii; assembly: GCF_037783145.1. NCBI lineage: Eukaryota > Metazoa > Chordata > Mammalia > Perissodactyla > Equidae > Equus > Equus przewalskii. The sequence continues at coordinate 54,903,693 of NC_091831.1, read as the reverse complement.
TTTCTCTGCCTTTCTTTTGTAATTTTGGTTGAATAAGAAGTAAATTGTTAAGCATATAATTCTAAAGTAGGTTATGGTCCTTTGAAAATAGCGCAGTCTGATAGCAGCTAGTGACCCTCCAGACTGAGTCATCCAATGTAAAAGCAGATCCAAATACCTAAGTATGGTGTGAGTCTATTTTATTCCACAGCAAGAGATTTTTAGGGTAAAGGCCAACACACACAGACAAGAGGGTGGATCACCCAGCCAGGAATGATTCCACTTTACAATGATGTTGCTCTCACTTCTTTTAATGGAGGAGGTGTTAAATATGTTGTCTCACAGAGTATTAAGTAAATAATTGGGTATTCACCCTGACAGAGGGAGAAAGTAAAAAATAATGTGTGTGTCTGAACTAGAGTTGGTTACTTCATTCAAGTTTTAAAATCATATTCTTTAAAAAAGTCAGCTTTGGGTCACTGCACAACGAAATAATTTAATAAAGCTCGTAAATCAATGGAGAGCAGGAATAGTGGCACATTCACATGAAAACTAGCTGCACAAAACATATCTCAAGTTACACTCAATCTGAGTAAGCCAGTTAAAAATGGTAGGCTTTATAGTGTCCTAAAATTTAATAAACTGCAACTATATCCAACTAAACTAGGGAAGGGAAGCCTTGCCTAAGATCTGCTGGCAGTTTTTATCATCTCCACAAACAACACAGCTGGATACTGGTGGCGAGCCAGACCCTTGACCCACCTCTGTACCCAATCTATTAACTGCCATAAGCCTTAACTAGGTTAGTGGCGCTTCATCCCTGTGTGTTTCTTCAACTGGACTTTAGGATAACACTGGGTCGTGACCAGAGTAAGAAGTGAGTTGGGATGTAGCCTTTAAGAAGGTCAGATGCTAAATAATAAGAGCTAAATTATATTATTTTTGTAAATTGAAAATGACTACTTTCTGAGCCCATAATATTTGGACTGATATTAAAGGAGCAAGAGTAGGCCGTATATCACAGTGGTTTAAGGGAAACTGGAAAAAATGCCCAAGCTCTGTAAGAACTTGTGTACATGATTAATGCTGAGGGCAACGCCAACAGGAAAAAGAGGGACTCCCACAGTCAGAGAGTGTGATTGCATTTACAGTACATTGGCTTTGATTAATGTGCACACTCAAAGAAGTAATGTGTAGAAGACGAGAAAAGACCTGTTTTCAAATGTTGGTGCTGGGTACAGATTTCCCATTATGTCCTGAGAAGGTATCAGTGAACAATGACTTAGTCTTATTTGTAAGTCTCAAAGAAGAAATGACTACATATAATAGGCACCTGAAAAGCTTTCCCCGTCTCCTCCAGAATAGGACTTCCTCCTCTCCTCTTACCCCATGTTAGAGTCTGACGTGTTTTCAGCGGTTGTGTGTTCCACGTGTAGCTTCAGGAGGAGAGGTTACTATGTGATGGAACGGAACGAAGAGCAACACCAGGCACACCAAGTGTCTCTGCAGGTTAATTGTGGTTTTCCCAGATCTCCAAATTTCTCAGGCCTCACCATTTGATCTGAACTGTAAGTAAAGAAACACAGCTAGCAAACCATTGAGAGCCAAGAACTTGACATTTGCACTGGCAGTTGGATCAATAGAGGTCAGGTAAAAAAAAAAAACAGCAAGACCACCAGAGTACTGTCGATTTGTTCAAGCTGATTTGATCCAAGTCCAGGAAAACCAGTAGCTCCTCAGAGGGGCCAAGTCTGACTACTTGGTAGTGACTCTGGAGGACTGTGGCGGACTGAATAATGGCTTTCCGAGTTGTCCACCTTCTAATCCTCAGAACCTGTGAATGCTACCTTCTATGGCAAAAGGGACTCTGTAAATGTGATTGCATTCGGGATATCGAGATGGGAAATCATCCTGGATTATCTGGGTGGGTCCCATGTAATCACAGAGGTGCTTACAAGAAGGAACAGGAAATCAGAAAGGAGAAGGACATTGATGTGACGACAGAAGCAGCAATTGCAATGATGTGCTTTGAAGACGGAGGAAAGTGCCACAAGCCAAAGAATAAAGACAGCCTCTAGAAGCTCAAAGAGGCAAGGGACTGGATTCTCCTCTTGCAGCCTCCAGAAGGAACCAGCCCAGACAGCACCTTTGCTTTGGCCTGCTGGAACTGATTTTGGACTTCTGACCTCCAAAACTATAAAACAATAAATTGATGTTGTCTTAAGCCACTGAGTTTATGAGAATTTATTCCAGCTGCAATGGGAAACTAACACAAGGGTTCTGTGTGTAGAAGGATTAGGAGAACGATTGATACAAGAGTGATGGCAGTTGTGGGTGTAGAGGGAGAGGTGAGAATCGGAAGCCATGCAACTACCAACTCGAGTTTTCCCTTTTAGGTTGATAGGAGAATTTCCTTGCCATTGGAAGAGCAGATGAGACTGGCAATGTTTCTTAAATGTGTGTGATCCTTAGATGTGGTATCAAAATAACTTAATTAATTAGTAAAAAATTGGGCTGACATCACTAGAAAAAACTTCCTATACACCACATTTTTTTTCACCAGTGCCAGGGGTCTCAAATGCACATTAGTGACTTCATTTTTGGTTCTAGAAAACTTCTGATGGTCAATCCTGGACCCCCACCATTAGACCACATCTCTCTCCGAGCTAAAAAGTTCAGTTGAGAGGGAAAAAATAATTGCAATTTTCTTTTTCTTTAGATGTATCTGCTTTCAGCCCCAAGTAGAATTTAAAAAAAAAGAAAGGAAAAGAGAAAGATAAATGTCAGGTTGCTGAGAAAAGAAATTCAGTCAAAGAAGAGGTTATTTATTTCACAACCCTTGAGATTGCTCAGATAGACAGAGAATGATGCTTTAATAAGATCCCACTCAGAACAATGGCTAGGCATCTCTTGTTCTTGTGTATTTCTTTGCAGCATATGAAACATTCCACTGATTCAGAGCGACCCATTGAATGTCAGTGCTTCAAGATGCACACTGACAGAAAACCTGTGAGGATTCTTCCGCCTGATTTCTTTTTAATTGGCTCTTAAAGTACTAATGACTTAACCGCCTTGCTTTTAAGTTGAGACCAAGCAGTCTTCATATAGCTTGAAGAAAAGTTAAGAACTTTGATCTTGTAAGCTTCAGTTTTCTTGTTTATAGGGTGAAGATAATAGATTCTAGGAGCAGAATGAGCATGTCAGGTAGCATAAGTTGTAATATGCACAATTATGGGAATATCTATGTTATGAGCGGCAACTCTAAATTTGTGCTGGAAACAAGCTGTGCAACACTGTGCAGCAAATCTGGGTGTGAGAACTGAGTGAGAAAATTAGGCGATTTAATAGTGTCTAGAACACAGTAAGTAGACAAATAGTTTGTTTTGTATGCTTTGAGTACAAAATTACACAGAAAAATAGTAAAATCTACACACTTAGGAAGAACTGGAGAAGGTTGTCTGTTTTACTAAAGACAAAAATAAAAATATCTGGCTAACTGACCTCTTCTTTGCCTACAATTTTAAAAAAATAAACTTTGCTAATGAAATCATTCATTCTATTTCTGCTTCTGCTTCCAGCTAGGTGTTTACTGTTTTTCGTCCTTAAGGGTACGCCATGAAATTCTTCTCTCAATGATATAGTCTGTCTTGAATTTGATACCACACAAACTGGTAGAAGGTGAATTAGTGAATTTGAAAGCTGAAGAACAGAGAAAAGATTCACATCTCAGATTTTTTTTAGAATACTAGCTTTTGGATTTGAGGAAGGGAATTCCTACTTCCTACACACACCTCATATACACACAGGCAACCATAACAACAGCAGCAGCAACAATAATAATAACAATAATAAATAAAGGTATTCTCCCCAGGCTGATCCCCAAAAAGATTTCTAAAATAAACCCTATCCTTGTTTCATAAACAAATACAGCATTGAACATGAAAGACTATTATCACCATGCACAAAGTGAAACTTAAGTAATTTTTATTTTTAATAATAGACCGTCTATATGTGGCAATTTCAAAACAAAAAACAGAACTGGTCTTCTGTCCAGGCACAGTATATGTCTTATAATTTCAGCTGTATTGGTGAAAAATCTTGGTACTTTCCCAGTTTTTCCCACCTACTTGATGACATCCAAATTTCCCTTTACAGGGAACACAGACTTCTGCTGCTAAAATGAAAAAAGAAAATGTAGGATTTTAGCACCCCTGGGATTATGTGCAGAGAAAATGCTATGAGCTCATAAAACCCTGTTTTCTTTTCTTCCTGTGCCCAAACAGAATACATTTGCCAGACTTTTTTGCAGTTACATGCATCTGTGTGTCCAGATTCTGGAATACAGGTTGGAGTGGTGTGTTCCAGTTCTTATCCTGATCCCCAAAATCTCCTGTGAGATCCTCATTCATTTCCTGTGTCAGCTGTCTGGATGCAGTGACCCGACAGAGGGCTGGGAAGCCCTAGGGGATAGGTTATCTTGTAGCTAGAAGGAACCTGGGGTCTTAAATGGCTTGTGGTATATAGCCCATCACCCCACAATCCACCTTGACTGTGATGTGAGAGAGAAATAAATTTAATTGGGTTAAGCCATTAAGATATTTTGATGATATTGTTTTAGCAGTTAGGCTACCCTGAATAATATGAAACAAGAAGAGCAAAAATGAAAAAAAATGTGTGCAATGCTCAGACAATATTTTCTCTCTTCCATGGGGTGACACCTGTTACAGACTGGAATCCCAAAGGTTCCCAGGATGCCAATTACTCAGTATGATTGCTAACTGATTATTTACTTGCTGATTTTTCAAGGACTTCTATAGGTCCTCAAAACTTGAGAATGACACTTTACAAGAGAACATAGCATCCAGAGGGAGAGAGTTGCCTAATTAAAGTTTCATGTTTGAATAGCAGAGGAAGAGTGTGTCCTCGCCTAGGTCGAGTACACCTCTTTTAATTTCATCACTTTTCATTGCTTCCATGATAATTGCTTTTTTCTTTTGTATCTGATGTCAGAACAACAGGTAAGAAAATTCTGATGATGCACTTCTAGAGCTAAATCATTTATCTTGAGTTTATATTACCAAAAAGATCTGTCACTGATTGTAAATTAAATCCTTATAAGGAGTTAAAGAACAACCTTGAACAACAGTGACAATATACACACAGAGTTTATAGGTGTATGTGTTTTATATATTTTTTTCTTATAAAAGGATATTATGCACAAGGTTATATAGAGTTATATTGTCAGTGGGTGTAAAAAGAAACTCAATTTAATCAAGTCTGTTCACATTGTCTGGCAATTACTGTAATTTTTAAATAAAAAGTAAAAATGTAAATTTTCATAAAATACCGTCATTCGTAAAGGGATAAGGGAAAAAAAATTAACATTTGCTGAGCACCTTATGTGCCAAATAATATGTAAAATATATGATTATGTATCCTTACCATGTAGTAAGTATTACAATCATTATTTTAATCAAGAGAAAATGAGATTAGACCAACTGTCATTTACCCAAGGCTATATGGCTAGCAAGTGACAGGGTTGGGATACAGACAAAATGGATTTCCCAAGTCTATATACATTTCACTCTACTTCATAACAGCACTAAATTTGAGTCTTAGAATTAAATTAAATAACCATGTCAAAAACTAAGATTTGCAGATAAAAGTTCTATTTGTTGTATTATAAATAAACAGCACTGTACCATCTCCCATCTGGCATGGCTTGTGTAATGGCCGAATAGGGTTTTTTATTTAGAATCCAAGGAGAAGGGGAGAGGGAGGAAGGGTACCAGGATAAGTAACAGAAGAAAGTAATAACATCTTAAGAAAGAAACCCCAGGACTGTAGGCTACTGCTGGCTGCATTCTTTGAGGCTGCCATGTGTGAGCGAGTCACTGTTGGCGGACCCCTTAACCACCCAGAGCCGAAATCAAACCCTCATCTTTTCCTCTCTGTTACAATCATAGTAGCTCCCATCAACGTCTGAGGAGATCTTCCTAATATTTTTTCTTTATTTTTTTTTCTTGAGGTATAATTGACGTATAACATTATATTAGTTGAGGTGTACAACATAATGTTTTGATATTTGTATGCGCTGTGAAATGATCACCACAATAAGTCTAGTTAACAATTAACGTTAACATTTCAATTTTATCTTAGCATGTTTTATTGGAAGCCACATAGGATAGTCATTAAAAGCAGATTCTATAGCCAGGTTGCCTGAACTCAAACTACATCTCCAATTCTTGCTGGCTGTGTAACTGGATAAAAGATATATTTAACATCTCTGTTCCTCAGTTTCCTCATCTGTGAGATAAGGAGAATAATAATTCTAAACTCATAGGGTTGTTATAATGATTAAATTTGTTTATGTATGGTATAGTGTCTAACATGTAAAAAAATGTGTTAACTGATCTTATGCAACAAAATATATACCCTCACTGTTTTCATCTATTAAGTGAGCCACAATGTCATGGACTTATTCTGTATAAATGTCAAAGGAAAGGAGGATGAATGGGAAAGTTTTTGGCCTTGAAAGGGGGAACAATACTATGTTATCAAAGATTTAGGGGCTACAAAATCCAAAATATAAAATAAAGCTTTCTGTTTTGTTTTTAATCAGTAGCAGAAAATACCAAATCGTTTCATAGATCTTCTCTGTCCCTAAAAAAGACAAAATAAGTCCAGGAAATGATTTGATATTTTCTATTACTAAACCAGATCCCTGTTACTGATCTGCCGCAACATCTTCTTATTTCTTGTGTTAATCAAAAGAGAACGAAGGGAGAGGTGGATGCCAGAAGCCGGGCGAGAACTGGGAGAGGAATGAGGGTCAAGGTTGGGGCAGTATGAAAAATGACTCAGAGGTTACGTTGCACCAATAAATTAAGTTTCAGAGGTATCCCTTTCACTCGCCTTAATAGCATTTTCCACATGGCACCGACATCGCTGGGGTATTGCAGTCTTTCCGATTATGCTCCCTAAGCTATACTTTAATGATTAATTAGCAGACTCTACTCAAGAGCTTGATCTGCCCTCCTTTTTTGGAAGATAGATAAGATTATTATTGTATCCACTATTTATTAAAGATGTCTGGCTCCTGCTTTCTTTAAAATATTTCCAAAGTCGACTCCCTCCTCCTCTGGGTATCTTTCTCTGTCGGATCCAAACTCAATGATTTAAGACACAATTTGCTGACAGGAGATCCTGAGAACCCATTATGAAAATGAAGGCAGCAAACAACCTTTGAATGTATTTCCCAATTTAAAAAGCCTTCATTACATAGCACATTTCAGGCTGAGAATGTTAAAAATTTATCATAGTTTCCATAATTGCAGCTTCCTCTGGAAGCTTGGCATGATGTGGAATCATTTGTAAAATGTATATTTTGTTTGGCACTCAGTAGGAAGCTTGCCAGGCAATACATTTAATTAGGAACATGAGGAAGAGAATAATTGTGGTCTGTCATAATGTATTATCGTTCCTTTTAGATTCTACATGTGCTTAAGATGTGGTCTCATCACAAGGTAGGCATTTAAAGCTAGAGGCAATTTCCCTCTTGTTGGCCCGGGGTTTTTATAGGGGGAAATTTATTATTTTTAGGGGAAGGATACATTAGCCACATTCCTTGGGTATAACTCTTTGTCTATTGTTTAAGTTAAGACAGTGTTAGCCGCTCTCCTTAGATACAACCTTTGCCCATCGTTTAAGACCTTGAAAACTGATGCATTGCCTCTCAGGAGCGTGGACAGCTTTATTTAAGTTTAACTTGCTCCGGAGATGCACCGAAATAATGAAATGCAATGCCTTTCTTGAACATAACCAGGTACATAACATCTAGTCCTGCCTGATGCATAAAGTAAATTTGATGAGAGCAACTCAAATGTTATAATGATTAATGTTGGTTTTTTAAAAAATTACAAAGCAACCTGTGTCAGCAGATTCAAAGAGGAGAAGGAGGATGATAACCATCTTCTGAGGCCAAGTTTTCATTATGTTAGACATACTCTTCAGTTTCCACAGGAAAACTTGCTTATAATGAATTTTAGAGGCACCACAGACAAGGAGAAATGAAAGGCCTTTTTGGCACGAGGTGCAAACGTTTTGGTGTTCAGGTTTTCAGGTATAGAATACTCTGACCATTTAGTTCCACATGAATGCCCTGTCTTTTATCACTGCATAGTGATATTCTCCTTGGTAAACAGAGATTTTCTTCTGATAACAAATCTTACCAGGTTTAACCTAAGAGTCTCTACCCTCAAGATGAGTCCAAGGTGTAAATAAGACATGGACAAAGACTGTTTTCATTCCCTTTCTCTTCTAATTTCACTGTATTTTGGCCTCTCAAAATCCTTATCTCACCTTGACCAGCTGATTCCCCCTTCCCACCTCCCTTTATCTCCTCACCCTCCGCCAAGCGTCGGGGCCAGACCAGTGGCTTAGCTGTCAAGTTCACACGTTCCACTTCGGTGGCCCGGGGTTCGCCGGTTGGGATCCTGAGTGGAGACCTACGCACTGCTTGTCAAGCCATGCTGTGGCAGGCATCCCACATAGAAAGTAGAGGAACATGGGCACTGATGTTAACTCAGGGCCAGTCTTCCTCAGCAAAAAGAGGTGGATTGGTGACAGATGTTACCTTGAAGCTAATCTTCCTCAAAAAAAAAAAAAAGCATCAAAGCAATGGCTTTAGGGAGTGTTTCCTTCAGGGTCCCATTCTCTGCTAGGGACAAGGAACAGAAACCAAATAGTTAGAACAGTCAATATGTTGACAGTCAGTAGAGGGTTAGGAATTGGACATAAGGAAATAAAGAGAGAAGTGGTTTTAGGTGTATGGAACAGTTACATTCATTCAAGTAATCATTCATTTATTTTTGAGGAAAAAGAAGATAGGAAAACATCTCCTTATGTTACCCCACTCCAAAAATGTAAGAAGCGCACTTCCTTCTTCTTACCTACCTTACAAAATCTATAAATGAACCCAACTTTTCTTCCATGGCATTAGGAACCAAAATTATTTTAAATTAACAACCACAGCAATAACAACTTGTATTATTAAATGCTTACTTTGTTTAAAGCAATGTTCTGAGCACTTTGTAGGAATTAACATGTAATCCTTAGAATGACTCCACATGATGGGTACTCCTATTAGTACCATGATATTAGGGCACAGAGGGAGTATTTTATTTGACTTACACAAAAAGTAAGAAGTGGACTGTTTTTTGGGAAACAGTCCAAGATAGAGTGACTCCAGATGCATACTCAACCACTACGATATTACTATGAATTAATTGTGGAGGCGAGATAATGTAATAAAAACAAAATGCAATTAACTGAAAGACAGTAAAAAGGATGAAAAAGATTAAAAGTAACTGCTGGTTAAGATGTACTGTTGAACACAGTATCTAATATCCAAAATTTCACATTTTCTCCTCTAATCAGAAAACTACCTTTGCCTTGAGGTATATACATCCACCAAGAGTGTCTTTAGGCTGAAGTTTACTATAAAAAACACCAGGGAACCAAGATCGAATAGAGGCCATTTTCTTGGCAATAGTTCCCGAATCTTAACAAAATAGGCCTTCTTTTATTTTTCATTGAATTCTGGTGTCTAATTGAGGCCTGTCCAAAATTGAAGTACATAAAGCCAATGGCCAGTACTTAGGATGCTAAACTTTTGTGAGTGTGTGTGTGTGTGTGTATGTTAGCCTGAAACACTGCAAATAATATGTATTCTTTTACTTTAAGGGGCAAAGGACCACTAAAGCATACAACTGAAGTGATCTATGCAGCTAAACTGATATCAGAATCCGGATCAAGGATGGACGTCCTTGCTCGGCAGATTGCCAACCAAGTGAGTTCTCTACAAATAGACATGGGGAAAGTCCTTGCTCTCTGCCATGTGACGTTGATTAGAACAAAGTTGGATTTTTACTCTATTGCATCAATTTTTCCTAAATTAATATTAAATTAGTTTTTAATTTTATCATTAACACACAAGTAGTGGACAATTCACTCTAAGGATACTTAATTATTTCTTAGGGCTTTATTATTATCACTATTATTATTATTTAGGGTTTGATTATTTCTTAGATTGTTTTAGCTTCAGATATGTTCAGATTATTTCAAATATTAGCTTTTTTGAGTTTAAATTGTACTCAAATTATTGTAATTAGCTGTAACAGCCAATGTTAGTATTTTTTCCTTAATATCTTAGATTTCTTATTTTTTCCTCTTCAAAAGTCAATACTTTTCAAAATTCTATTGTAAGTTTTCTGTGCCAATAGTATAGTTTAGCATTTTGTGTAAAATTATAAGATAAATAGTAATTAGTAGAGTGCTAAAGTGAAGATATAAAATTTGGAAAGTATATAATCCTTATAGGGACAAATACCAGAAGTTTCTAAACACTTGATTTCTTTCCTTTAGATTTCTCAAATCCCTATTCCAATTTTCTATGCAGCAGCTACATTATTAGTTACCTTTTGTCTAACTTTAATTGAAAAATCTATCAGTTTCTTTAGTTAATGTATTGAAAAATTCTATTAATATTTTAGACCAAGATAAAGTATTACTTTTCAGGTTTTATATCATTCAACTTTATAATACATATTTATCTCCCTTTGGCATAAAAGCACTTTTCTTTTTGACTTTGCAACTATTACATATTATTTCTTGCTTTTATACTTTGTAGGAAACTTTATTGAGCTGCTTCCTATTATTTACTCTTTTTATCCTCTGTTTCTTGAAACATGAAGAACTTTCTCTTATTAGATAGTATATTTGTGGGTATAAGGGAGAGGAAACAATAAGGAATAATAACAGAGATAAATATTTTTAAACATTCCTTGAATATACATATATTTTCAGTATCTTGCTACTTTAAGCATTATAAACATTTTATTAATCTCTTTAGTCTTTAGTATTTACAGTTAAAAACATACTCTTTCCTAATAAATGATCGAAGCCCAAATCTGCCCGTGGTTTTCTGTATTTTAGAAATTGTTGCTTTCAGTTTTATGAGAGAGTAAACAATAGTAGAATAAGTGGAACCATAATGCATCGGACAAATTTGCATGTACTGATAGCTTTTTAAATACTTAATACTTCCTGCCAGTGTACTTTGGTTTATTTTGGAATGTACAATTTTCAAAGTTGAAGTAATTGTGTCACTTTGAAGCTTTTTTTTCTTGTATTGATAGTCTCTTATATTGATATTACAGATCACCTTGCAGTAGGTACTTTTATAACATAGCTTTATTAAATTATGTCATTTTTTAGCATTATTTAAATTGCATGGGAGAAAGCAAAAGTATTATCTTCCTTCCACATAGCTTTTACATTTTAAGAGAAGTTTAAAGACACAGTCATTGACTGATAAAGAATTACGGATGACTCTCTTTGGCCTTTTCTTCTTCACGTAGCAGAGCAGTTCCAAACGAAGTGCTTTTGTTCTGAACAAATAAGACTTGTGAAGAATCAAAATTGAGAATAAAGAAACTGTTTCATAGCGATCATCTGGGGAAATTTTCTATGACTGTGCTTCTGATAATGTTTGAGAGATTAACAAAAAATTTAGAAAATAATATATGAAATTGATTGCAGAATATACATGAATTATATAAGCCAGGTGATTTTCACAGTGTTCATGTATATTATGAAAAAAATCTGCTAGAACATTGGCTGCTTTCTATTTTGAGCAATCTAATAGTTCAAAAAAAATGTTAACAATTTTTATGACTCTTTCTAGTCTGTTTTTTAATTGAGTGTCAGAAAGTCCAATATCAATCAATTTTCAATTCCACCCAACATGGACTTGTGAGATATATGTATGTATATATGTATGATGTTAGACCAATTAAGTTTCATTCTAAAAAGTTTCAGAGTCAAAGTTCATAGGTAGAGAGAATAAAATGAAATCAAATTAATTAATCCTTCTAATTCTGCCTGCCTGGACTTTCTTTTCATTTTTTTAATCCTTCCCTGCCTTACTTCCTTGAACAAATGTTTATTGTGTGTAACCACGTACAATTCACCACTCTGGCCTTGTCATTAGATAACTAGGAAGAGATGAACTATAAAAACTTGTGCTTAAACATCCAGAACTCTAGTGTAAGCTTACTTGTCTCAACTGCTCAACATCTCTTGAGCTTTAAAAGTGTCTTGAGATGGCGTGGTAGATTACATATGCCATCCAAGACCATATTGTTTAAGTCCTGTAGAACTCTGGTACAAATCTTGTCTCCATTAGATAGTATACTCTTAAAAGACAAGATATTTGTTAGCCATCACAATTCATGAACATGTTCCTCATGAACAAAGAGAACGACAAATTAGAGAAGTGCCATTCTTACAAATCCAAGATTTTAGAATCTTTGCACACATCTCTTTCTATGACTTGCTTCTACACTGTAATTCATCATGTTAGCAGATATTCTAAATTAGATGAACTGGGTAACACCTCACATGGTAGGTATAATGCACAAAAAGATCTCAATTAGCTGTCGAAGCAGTATACCCCAAATAGGAAAGAAATGAATAGGTGCCACATAACGTCTTTTAATCTGTTTTGCACTAGGAGAGGACAAAATTAGACTTTCTGACTCCTGGGTGGCGTGTCTGAAGCTTACTACCCCTTCACTGTAATTTTCCCAAAGCAAGGGTATCCCCATTACTGGCTTAGTACTCCCACCTAATCATGACTCAACACAATTAAAATGAATTTTCAAGGTTAAATACATTGCAAGCTAATGCTAATTCAAGAAAAGATGACATTTTAAAAACAAGATAAAGAATTACAAGCCGAATCATACACAATGCCCTCAATTATGAACAAAACAACCTACAAGTGTAATTTATATTAATATTTCAGCAAAATCTTATTGGTGGCTAGCCTCATTTGAATTGTTTCCCTGCTGATGTTATGAGAGTTAAGAACTTTTTATAATTAAAACATACTGAAAAGAAACTTCTGAAGAGTTTTTTTAATATCATTCTAACATGTCTCTTAAGGATGTAATTTCTAGGTGAATCTTGTGATGATATGTGTATTTTGATATATTATTTCTCTGAAGTTTATTTTGAGCAGAGATATCGATACTTACATTTGTTCTCCAGATTAATAAACCCCTACTTTATAAAAATAAATGCATAGTAGGTTCTCAGGAATTAAAATAGGAATAGGTAGACGTTAAAATATTTAGTGTGTTTGTTTCCTTGAAATAATAGTGTCCTGTTTAAAGCCATGCTGTTTCACTATTTTTTACCTTTATCAGACCTTTGTCATTTCCCCATTGAAATAATGGCTCAAATGCATTGAGGGTGATTATATATTGTTTTATTTCAAGTATACAAAACTATGGCCCTAGGAACCAAAAACAAGGTGTTCAAGGGTCCAGAGGAAAGAATGATTTGGTATAGGAGGGGAAAAGGAAAGATGAGGAAAGTTTCTCCTCACAGGCGGCTGACTAACTTTAACGAAAAATTCCAAATAATTGAAATTTGTCTGAGTTTCCTTTCCATCATCCTTTCTGCCTCCTTATTCTATATGCAGGGTAAATATTTTTATAAATTTGTTTCAACCCAAGGAATTCTTCAGTTGACAAATTTCAGGTTTCAGGGGAAGGGAGATATTTTTTGAATTGTAGTCTAGTACGTGGGGAAATCAATCCTGAGAATTTCTCATGGAAGTCAACAAAAAGCTGAAAAGTAGGTTGGGCCAGAACTTTATATCTACTAAAGGAAAGGGGCTTTGATGAAGATGGAAAGCATCTTTGTCCTTAATTTGTATTAGTGTTCAAAGTATGTGTCACTGATAGCGTTTTCGTTTCTTTTCTTTTCTTTTTTTTTTTTTTTTTCTTTGCTGAGGAAGATTAGCCCTGAGCTAACATCTGTTACCAATATTTCTCTTTTTTGGCTTGAGGAAGATTAGCCCTGAGCTAACATCTGTGCCAATTTTCCTGTATTTTATATGTGAGTTGCCACCACAGCATGGTTGACCAGTGATATAGGTCTGTGCCAGAGATCCAAACCCACAAACCTGGGCTGCTGAAGCAGAGTGCACTCAACTTAATCACTAGGCCACGGGGCCAGCCCCACTGACATCATTTTCTGAATGGCTGTATGTCCAAACCTAATTGAAACTAAAAATGAATTTGAAACAATTCTTAAACTCAAGATAATTTTAGTATAAATAGGGAGATATGACAGAATTTGAACAGCTTATATCATTTCTAGTAAAGCAACATTGCCCACATTTGGCATTGAAAAATGCTAAACCATACTTGCCCAAATAGAACTCTCACAAGTCAGCATGCCAGTCTGGACCATATGAGTCAATGCTGTGCTTCATCACTGACATCATCAAAGAATTCACTGTATTTTTAACCATACTTCTCTAGATATCTTTCTTTCTGTGTTTTAGAGACCTCAGTTTGATGAAGAACAGGAATGAAAAGCATAGCAAAAGAAGAAAAATTTTCAAAGTATGCTCAGATTTCTATGTGTGATTATCTCAGAGTAATGACTGACCAAATTTAACAGATGAGAGAGAGGGAGAAAGCACTCTTTATTGACATAGAACAGGAAAAATTGTTTTATAGTAGGCAAGATGGAGTATGAAATAGCTGAGGGTTATGTGTGTTGAGTGTGAAATGTTGATAAGATGATGAGCTGGGCTGGGCAAATGCAATGGGTGTATGGATCTTCTGAAGACAGGGCTGGAGGATAGAGTTAGTAGTTTTTATTTTGTAAGTGATAGATGAAACCAGAGCAGTGTATACTATTATCCAAGAAGAGGATAAGAATGAAAAGATACTCAAGAACAAAAACTGAAAACACCAGTGGGGGCAGCATTGAACATTTTTTCGAAGGCATGTTCAGGAACAAGAAAAGAGAGAGATGGAATTACAGAGTTGAGGGAGGGTTTTTGTTTTGAGGGACTTTATGTTTATAGATTCAAGGATAGAAAAAAGAGACATTAGAAGTGCAGAAGAAGATGGGATCATTGGAGTTCTGTGACCCGGAGGAAGGTGAAATGAGACAGCCTCTGGGCTGGAGTACAGGTGGAGAAATGAGCCCTGAGGGAAGAGAAGGGTCGTCGACACTGAGGGCCTTTGCTATCGCTGATTGCTTGAAATTTCTCTTCTGGAAATTCACAGTGACACCTAATACTTTTCATTAACAAACTTTGCCAGCTTAGCAGAATTTAAACTGTTGTCTGTAATTGCAAAAGTCATTTTAAATGTGTCTTAAATAAAGTTTATATTCCAACATGGGCAAAAAATAGCTTAAGCTTATGGAATAAAGGTCTTTAAAAGGATTCACTTTGCTAATTCACCCTTAAAATTCAAACTGAAAGGTAATAAATGTTTTTCACTTTTCCTTTCATTACTATATGATGTATTGTGTATTAGTATCAAGCATCTTACTAAAAGAATGAAAGCTGGGTTAACCTGAGAAAACCACTTAGGCCGACATGCCATCTGCTTGCTTATAGTGAGTGTCCCAGTGGTTATAAAACTTAAATTAAAAAAAAAAGAAATGCATGCATTTAGAAGCTAACCAGATGTCCTGGTCGACATCTCCTATCTTAATAAACTAGGAAATAATAACCAAAGTGTGTTAGGATGTTCTACCACTTGATTTGCCTTAAAAGTCTCTAGCAGTGTTCCTTTAAAAGGTATTTTTATGCAAATTTTATTCAAAAAAAGTCATAGGCATAAATGTTCTACAAATCTAGGACCCAAACTTTTTCTATTGCCTCGATGTGAAAATATAAAAGGTGGGAGAAAACATTATTTGATTTTAATAAAGGAGGTTTGGCAAATAGTAGAAGAGCATTCTTAAAATGGGAATGATTCATTTTCCTGGTTCTGCTTGTGGGCAGCCAACAACAACTCGGAAAGCCTTTCCAAACGTCAATGACAAAGAAGACATTAATAAATTTTATAGTATAGAATTTATCAATTAGTATGCTTTTCTACTTCAGTTATAAAAGTGGCCGCCACCTTTAGGTGTACCCATGATTCTTATCAATTCTGGGAATGAACGGTAAATCTGGGTCAAGGAACTTTTAATTTCAAAAGTTCAGCTTCAAATTTTCCCCTCATTTGACTCATTCTTTCCTTACCAGAATTCTAGACTCTTCTAGTGTGGCCTTGAAAGTGTCACTTGAAGGAGACTGTATGTGTTGCCTATGCTTGGTTGATTGCAGCATTGGTTATTGGTTAAGAATTAATTATTAACTTTGATTTTATCCAAAGTTATATAGTCATGTTGGTATTTAAGGAATAAATTCACACTAATGCTTCTTACAATCTACAAATTACAGTGTCAATTTGAGAAACCAATATACAAATCAGAGTGGCAATTTACTGTTTAAATTAAATAAAATAAAACTGGCAGGAAGACTGATATTGTTCCTAGACCGTAGAGGTAGGAAAGTGGAACCAGATCAAGTGAGTTTGGATACCAGCTCCACCACCTGTTAATTGGGCACGTCAATTAACCTCTCTGTGCCTCAGTTTCCTCCTTTGCTAAATGGGGATAATGATAAAACCTGCCTCGTGGAGTTGTGTGATTATCAAAAGAGTTAATGTAAGTAAAGCACCCAGAATAGCATATGACAGGTATTGTTGAGTCCATCCATAAGAACAAGAACTAGATAAGACCATCACTCAGTGAGGATAAAGAAAACGATGTTTTGAATGAATGTCGTCTAGAGGAGATCATTGTGCAGTGAATGAAACAGAGGAAACTAAATTCAGATCTTTAGACAAATCATATACTCCATCCAAAACTCAGTTTGCAAATGTGCAAAATGGCAATAATTAGATCTAAGTAAAATGACTCTGAGTACTAATTTAGAATTATGTACATAAAGGACATGACACAGTGCCTGGCACATGGGAAGTACTTAATAAAGATCAACTTCCTGTGATGGTAAAACAATGAAATGACTGGCCTTTCATCATTATACATTATTCTAGATAACTAATTCTGAAGTTAGTTGTGAAAACATTGCTCTCTTAAAAAATCTAAGCACTCTTCACTTCAAAACACTGCCGAAGGCTGAGTTTTCCCAAGAATTATCTTTTTTCTTCTAACTATGCAGCCCATGGTATTCTGTGATGGAAAAAAAAATGCATTCCCAATTCTCTTAAGTTTGGTGATTTAAAATAAAATAGACTTGAAAGACAATAGAAATGGGTTCAAATACTGGCTCTGACATAAACTCTTCAATCCTGGGAAAAGTATCAGGCTTTCTAGATTTCTGATTTCTCCTGTATAAATTGGGGAAATCCCTTCCTCTTCCTTCCTCTCTTTCTCCTCTTCATCCACCTCGCCCTTTCCTCTCTTTCTCTTGCTCTTCATCCTTCCTCTTTTCCTTCTTCTACTTCTTCTTCTTGATTAGTTACAATTTAATCTTCCTGATAAGAATTGGGGGATTGCCCTTACTCCCTTGTTTAAAATTTGGTAACACCCTTAATATCAAGCTCTCTCTATCCTCTTGTCTGATTGTCTCTCTGGCTGGCAGTCATGTATCTATGTATCCATTCATATGTCCATGTCTATTTAGCATATGGACAGTATTTCTTCAGAAGAATTTATTTTTTGCCACCTTTGTTGATTGACTTTGACTCGAGGGTCACATGTTCTCATCTTGTCCACACATTCTGGAGCTATTATAGACTAGTCTATGTAGCAAATATAAAAACGAAAAAGACTGTCAGGAATTTTCCAACAACGCTGTGGCTTATTAACTACTAGGTAAAAACAGAAATGCGTGAAATGCTTTCGGGTCTTTCATCCCACTTTTTAATTTGCATTTTAGGCTACTAGAATTAATTTTTTTTGACAATAACATTTTTATAATTATAGAAGTAATATATGTTTAAGATATGTAAAATGAGAAGATAATTATTCATTGTATCATGTTTATCATTTTCATAAATTCATTTCCCAACGTGTTTTAAACACCAACACAACATATATTTTACACAATTTGATTGAGATAGTATATGAACTTTTTAATACTGAGCTTTTCCACCTGTCCAAAAGCATTTTCCCATATCCTTTGAAAATATTATTTTCTTGAGACTATATAATATCACCTTATAAGGATATGCATTCTTACTTAATCTTCCCACTATTGCAGGACATTTAACTTATTTCCAAATTTTTCTACAATAAATAAAGCTGCAATGAATAGCTTTGCACATAAATTACTGTCCACATTTCATGTCCTTATGAAGATGTATTTAAAGTGGATTTAAGTTTCAGGAATTTTTAAAAATCTGTTATAATTTCATAGGGGAAAGAGCACAAAGATTAAACCCTGACTGCAGATATTTACCACCTTATGCTCAAGCTCAAAGCTGTCGTCCAGGAAGTTCCTTATGGAAGATAATATAATGTAGGAGACTGTTTTTGGTAAAGAAACTTGATACATCTCTAAAATATGTATTCTATCTGTTTCTTGGCTCCAGGTAGATCTACGCCTGTAATCTAAGATGGAAATGGTTTCCTTTGTCTGTAATAACTAAGAACATTGAATACTGAAAGTAATAGAACATATATGTTTTCTTGCTGACATTTTTTTTGCCAAGGAAGATTAACCCTGAGCTAACATTTGTTCCCAATGTTCCTCTTTTTTTCTGGAGGAAGATTAGCCCTGAGCTAAATCTGTGCCAGGCTTCCTCCACTTTACATGTGGATCACCACCATGGCACAGCTGATGGGTGGTGTAGGTGTGCACCTGGGATCTGGACCTGCGATCCTGGGCCAGCAAACCTGAGTGCGCAGAACTTAATCACCACGCCATGGCACCTGCCCCACAGATATTTTTGTGTCTGTATAAATAACAAAAGTCAGACAATGCAGAACGATGGATCTCAAGGGATATTCTAATAACAACTCTAGGTGAAAGGAATAATTATGTTTTAAATATTTCTTTAGATTTACCTAAAAATATATTCTGAAAGCTTCTAACCCTATCATAAGTTAAAGGCTACTATTTTATGTGGATTTCATGTCTGGAAATTCCTTTACTATTTCTTTTGTCTACGCTGAAGTAATTAAGATTGAAACATGAATACACTTTTCTGGTGGTAGAAGCATAGCAGAATCTACATGGGTTTGGTCTGAGAAATGGGGCTAAATGAAAATAAACTTGCTGTCTTATAAGGTACCAGCAATGCCAATATTTACTCACTATAGTCTACTTATTTATTTTATTTATTTTCATTTTTATCTTTTATGCATATTTAGTGTCCAGATCCATCATGCAAACAGGACTTGCTGGCCTACCTGGAACAGATTAAGTTCTACTCTCACCAACTGAAAATCTGCAGTCAAGTAAAAGCTGAGATCCAGAACCTGGGGGGAGAGCTCATCATGTCAGCTGTGAGTACTGTCCAACCCTTACAGCATCACATGTGGAAGATGCTTGAAACAAAGCAGTTACACCCTCCTCACCCCAACAAAACTTGTACATCTATGTAGGTTAGAACAAACTCAATTGGAGTGTATGAAATTGCATGTAATTAAACTAGCAAGAAATCTTCCAAATTTCTTAAAGAAATATTAATTGATACAATTTGTTTTTACTTACTTCAGAGATTTTAGAATGAATCAGGTTTTGTAAGCCACTTAGATAAGAAATGGGTGTTAATTTAGAGCATAGTTTTCAGACTTCAGAAAGTATACAGATGGAGCTCAATTGAATCCTGTAATTTTTATAAAATATATGCATTTGGAATTGCAAATTAATGATATAATTGCTTTATTATTATTAATTGATATTCATTTATATAACATAGAAATTCAGGTCTTAAAAGCTTTTTATATCTAATTGTAGAAGTGGATTATGATAGGTCATTATAGATTTAGAGGAAATTTAATAAATTCTTTGGTGACGCTGAGTTTCAAATCACTATAAAATGACCGTGGTAGAAATAATTTCTAACTGTTCTGCTCATCTTTTAATAACAGTAGATCATTTCTCTAGAGTGGGTTTGGTAATAAAATAATGTTTGATATCTATATTGGATCCAGTTATCAGTGACTTTGAGAAGGACATGGACCAAGATTATAAATTTAAGTTAAAGTGAAACATCATGAACATTCTTGGAACTTATATTCACGAGAACAAATTTTTTAAAACGGTAACAGCATACTTACAAATTTGTAACATCCAGGACCCCTATAGCCTGACATTATACTTTCCCTCAATGAACTAACACTCCTAAAAAGAACATGGTTGCAAAAACACAAGCACAGAATTACCATCAAGGGTAGAGGGCAGGGAACTAAGCCTTATCAACTATCTCTCGACTATATTCTATCTTGTTTAATCTTCACAATAGCATGCCAGATATATTGTTTATTTTGTTTGTTTTGTTTTCTTTAACACTTGAAAAAAATGAAATTCAGCAAGGTTAAATAGCTTGCCCAAGGTCATAATAGTCAACGTCAGAACTGGGGTTTACCCTGAAAGTCCTTTGTGTCTCTGTTCAGGTGGACAACCTTGAATCTATGATGAAACTGAAGAGCACAAATCAAAAGTGAACAGCTAGGAAATTCTGTCTACTAATTATTAGAGTTAACAAAATGATTTATTTTCCATGATATTCAAATTTTACAGAAACAAATACACAAACCTCTACAACCTATGCAATATTGGTTCCCTATCGTTTTCTCAAAGGAAATATGTTTGTGAATACGTATATGCATACATATATATGTGAACATATACACACAGCATATGTATATATACACACACACTAAAAAATATTATTTCTTTATTTTGGACTACTAGACATTCAGTTTTCATTTTCTCTTTTAGCATTATACTACGCATATTTTTCACAGATTTAATTTGTTTGGAGACCCAAGTCTGTTGTCTGTTTACTTTCCTCAATTTCACATACTCAAGATCATCCACAAGGTCTATTTCAATATGAATTTTATTTTCAAATTATATGCTACTTCTTCATATTATCCGAAACTTTAAAAAAAGTTGCTAGAAGCCCAGCTTATACCTAACTGTTAAAATATGTTACTGTTAATTTTCCCTCCAAAATATAATTTCCTCCAGATGTATAAATTAAGTTTGTATTCTTTTCTGTTTGATATGATGATTTAAATTCATCAACTTTACATATCTTAGAGATAGATTAGGAATGAGCCATTTAGAATGCATGATTTACAATTTGAACGCTGAGTCATTATATAAAAGGAGGACTAGCATTGCAAATCTAAAACTATTTGTCATCGTTTCGCTCACTATTTCCCATTAGAAAAAATAAATCTGAGGAAAGGGAGTGTCCCCCTTCACATGCTGTACCGCCATCTGCTTACAGGTCAATCCTGGAGAGATCCTTAAATACCTGTTATTTCCGTGTGTCAAAACACGCTTGCTTTAATCTCTCGGTGACCCTGAGTTCTCATCTTGTTCTTCTTTCTTCCTTAAATTGAAAAGAAGTTCCAATCCAAGTCATCATTTTTTTTTTGAGGTTTTTTGAAAAGTAGCAAGCATGATTCTAAGGCAGGGAAACTCATTAAAAATTATAGAAATTTGGTATTCAAAACTACTGATTATTCAAAGTCCACTAAGTAAAATTTGCATTCCAAATCAGGTTCATGAAATATTGCATTTAGCAGATATATTTGGTTAAAAAGAAGTAGGTATGAATGGAATGCATTTCTGGACTGAATGTGCTGAGTGCTTTCTGGGTCTGGGGTGTTAGTGTCTAGGATAAGGACGATGAATTCATACCATTAAGGACTTTGACTACCATTCTCATAATAGACCATTCGATTAAAATTCTTCTCCAGTCCTTCTTACAGTGATCTGAAAGCACTTATCCTGAATTTACACGTTTCACTTATAAGGCAACTAAAGTGTAATTAGTCCAGTACTCAACTATGAATTGAGCATCCTCTCTGTGCCATGCATTGTAGAACATCTGGGGGATGCAAAATGAGTATATGGTGCCTCCTTTAAGAGGCTCAAATACATACAAAATTAAGACACATAAAATATACCTAAATATGCAAGACAATGTCATAAACTATATAATAGTGATATGCACAAATGCACACCGTAAGAGGTAAGGGAATAATTAATTCTACTGATGTGGCAAGTGAGAAGAGAAAGCTCTGTAAGTTGTTTGACTCTAATTTAGGCCTTGATTAATAAGTAAAAAACAAATGTATACTTATGGGAAAAGCAGAGGAACAGGATTCAAGGTAGATGGGACAAGTGAAATAAAAAGATAGAGGTAGGAAAGGAGAAGGAATATTATAGAAATAACAAACAGTCTGATGTGACAGGAAACAATTGTAGTTGGTACTGTTGGTGTGTGTTTCATTGGATGGGGAATAGAAGAAAACCTGCAAACAAAACTGAGGCTGTTTCAAAAGGATCATTTATAACATTTTAACTTTACCCTGTAGGGAATTGAGAGTAATTGAAAACTTTTCTGTTTGAGATGGGCGTAAACAGATCTATGTATTTGGAAGTTAACTCTTTTTGACAGGGTGGTGATAGATTGGAAAGATGAGGGACTGGAGGAGGAGGCTTATTTTGGAATGATTTTTAAAAATAGTCCAAAGCAGTAACAATGAGAACCTGGGTGAAGGCAATATTGATGAGAACGGGGAGGAGTGTATCCATGCAAGAAAAATATCTGAAGTAGACGTAATTAAAATCAATGGTCTATTGAATGTTAAGGATGAAGGAGAAGGAAGAATTAAGACTTACCTCTGAGGATTTGATAGCTTAGTCAAGAGTGGTATCATTAACCAAAAGCCATACATAGAAGCAAGAGCAGATTAGGAGGAGTAAGACAAGTCATTCAGGTTTTGCTTGTTGAATTTAAGTGACTAAGGCACATATGAAGAGAAAAGTCTAGGAGAAGTTGGGTATATGGTTCTGGAACTCAGGAGACAGACATGAAGGAGAAATGGACGGGACCATCCAGTGAAAGTATATTGAAGAAGACAAAAAATAACTCAGAGATCCAAGAAAGAATTTTTTCTACACACAAGTGATTCTAATGTTCCTGTATCAGATACAAAGACTTGGTTTTGGCAGTTTAAGCAAATTGGGAGTTTACTATCTCCATAAAAAAAGCCTGAGAATGGGCAGTCCAGGACTGTTACGGCAGCTTCACAAAGTCATCAGGGAATGAGGCACTTCTGTCTTTATGCTTTATTAGCCTTGTGTTCTGACTTTCATTTTTATCAAGGTCAAAATATGCCTTCTGCATCTCTGTCTATGGATTTTTATATTCCAGACCGTAGGAATGAAGAGAAATGGAAGCAAACATTACTTACATCTTTTTAAGTCCTTTCCAGATGCTTTCTTTTGCATATTATTGGCCAGAACTTAATCAGAGGTCTATACATAACCTCAAGGGATGCTGCAAAATGTAAAATTTATTTGTTTGTGTTTTAATCTTGGAACATTGCTTTCCTCAATTAAATGAGAATTTTCTTTCTATGAAAAGAGAGACTGCCTATTGGGTAGCAACTAGCAATTTCTACCATATGTCTCTCTGATTATCAAAATCACAACAGTCTTCACATATATTGTAGTTATCTGATTTTTTATGTATATTCTCCTCTAGACTATAATGTCTTTGAATATTTTTGAATGATTGAAAATATAGTAGCCAATGACCATAAATAATGCAGAAAATTCAGATTGACTGAGCTTTCAAGTGTATACTGAATCTTGCACTTAATAAGATATATTTAGATCTTTTCCAAAGCAATATCAGTAATACAGTGAAGGTAAAAATTAGACCATAGTGGGCTGAATACTGAGTATGCAGTGACAGAAAAAAGATGGCAGCATAGACTAAATTTTTAAGTAGTTTGTAATTGAAAGGAAGGAGAAAGAGAGAGAGAGAGAAAGGGAGGGAGGGAGGGAGAGAGAATTGACTGACAGATGGAATTGCTGGAAGCTTCTTTTCTTCCATTTTTTGGTTAACATTTTTATTTATGTACTTTTTAAGATGGCAGTAATTGAGAAAATTTTTAGGCAAAGAGCAAGAAAAATCCGGAAAAGAATGAATCAATGAACAATTAAGACTAACTGATAGAATAAAGTCTTAAGCAAGGGACAGGGAATGGAATTAGGAAAACAGGTAGAAAGACTAGCTTTGGAAGAAAGGAACTCTCCAGAGCCAGGATAAAGATGAATGAAGACATAAACACATTTGGATAGAGATGAATGGGAAGTTGATCTTCTTATGGATCCCATATTTTGATGAAATGGAAGGAGTAGTTTTCTGCTAAGTTTAAGATGTGAGAGCTCAATTCATAGTTTCATTTTAGCAAAAGGACAAACTAAAGATGTCCAAATCTTCACTCACTATTCAATGTTGCTTAGAAGAGAAAATAATCTGAGTTAACAGTAATGATTTGAGGTAGTAATCAGAGATACAGTATGCTAGACATTGTTCCACCAGAGCCAAGCTCCAGGACATTACCTGGATTATGGAACCTGACTCACTTTCAGTTTATCCTTCAGTCACACGGAAATGAAGCCAAGGTGGCCTTTCGATGGCTATCCTCTCTCAGAGAAAGGGGGAGTATATAAGACTTTAATTGAAAAAATGATAGCAAAACATGATAAAATTATAACTAAACATACTATTGCAGATGAGTTTCCACAGTCACCCCGACTTATTAATGTACTAGTTTGGGAATATAGTCAAAAGATAATGCTAGGAAGATTAAAATGTACCTGGGTTACCCAAGGGCATTCCCGTAAATTCTCCATCAATTGTACCTCTAGTGTTCTTATGTACAGTGCCAAGTGAGGAAGCCGTTGTATTTTATGAAGGGAGTGTCACCGTAAAGAAATATTGTTATATTTTAGCCTGTATGTATAAAAAATAAAATTCAGGAGAAAACAGTCAAGTAATTAAAATGGCTTTAAACTCTTCAAATTACCCTTTCCCCAAGTGTTGTTTTTAGGCCTGCAATTTTTTATACTACTTAATACTGATTAATTATGTTATATAATCACTATGTTTTGTGTATTTCCTTTAATGTGTTTAATTGTGCTGTCTTACTCTGAGGCAGGTGTGCCAAAGCCACAATTTTAAAGATTGGATAAATAAATATAACTCATCAGTTGGGGGGAAAGATCAGCAAGATTGAAAATTTGCCAAGCAACAGCAACTCAGCTTTAGCAGAAATCAAGGGGCAGTGTGCATTCAATTAGGAATGATAGGGAATAGCAACAATACAGCTATTGACCAAAAGAGCCACTAGGGCCTACAGAACTCAGGCAATCAACTACACACAGAATGACTTAGTAGGTTAATGTGCTTGCCACATTAAGACATTAAGGGAATTAGTGAATGAGCTTTCTGAACCTACTGCAGTTATTGGTAGTCATCAAGAAAATTGGGAAAAGTAAAAGAAGATTTGGGAAGTTAACTGAAGTATTTAGAGGTTAAAAAAATGACTGAGAGATGTACGAAATGGAATGAAGAGAGATGAAAGAAATGAAAAAGGGAAGATAAATGCGGAGAAGGGCACAGAGAAAAGGAAAGAGGGAAGACACTTTGCCAACAAATTTAACTCTCTATAGAGTTGTTTTGTTTGTTTGTTTGTTTGTTTAATGCTAGGTAGGAGGCAAATGGAAGTAATCGGACCTTAGAAATTCAAAGAATATATTTTAAAAATAAGAAAATGTGCGGGATATTGTGTTCTTCTTTATTGCATTGTAATAAAGTGGACTAAGAAATTCTCTTGATATCTAAACAAACTGATACCATAATGGATTCGATTTTCTTGAGAATGCTGCTTGTGTTATGCATCCAGTTGTAATAGCACTTGAAGGAATCTTAGAGATAATCTATTCACGTCATAATTATTTAACTCAAATTAACTTTACAAACAATGAAATAGGTCAGGGACTTTCAATGACTTGCCCTAGTTCATGAAGTGTCTAATGGCAGAGCCAGGACTAGAATCTAACTCTTATGTTTTCACTTTATTGCTACTGAAAGTAAGCCCTATGGCCTCCCAGTGAGTTTAGTGGCAAAATGACAGGCGGTAGTATTCGTACACTCAGCTGAGATGGTCGCTACAGATATC
Source organism: Equus przewalskii (assembly GCF_037783145.1). NCBI lineage: Eukaryota > Metazoa > Chordata > Mammalia > Perissodactyla > Equidae > Equus > Equus przewalskii. The sequence continues at coordinate 54,877,596 of NC_091831.1, read as the reverse complement.
AAAACATAAGGAATGGTTTTAATTGAAAGGTGTGAGAAAACACTGACTAGAACATAGTATTCATTGATAATAATGATGATTTAATGATCCTGAACTCCTAAGAAAGCCTGACCAGGACAAATTCTTCAACTTCAACGTGGGAAGCTAATGTGAGACAATAGGAAAACTACTGGACTTCAAATCAGGAGACCCAGGTTGCAGTCTAGACATTAATCTTTTTGTGTTTGTGTTTCTTCATCTAAGGTTTGGGATTAAATGACCTCTGTGGTTCCTTCTAACTCAGAATTTATGATCTTATTCTCTTTTATAGTGAATTTTTAAATTCCTCTCTTATTTCCTCTTATGTATATTCTTCAACTATTTTCTTTGTGATTACCATGCAGGTTACATTTAATATGCTAAAGTTATAATATTCTAATTGAATTTATTCAAGCTTAACTTCAATAATATACAAGAATTCTACTTCTTTAGTAGCTTTATCCTCCACTCCCTTCAGTTGTGGATGTCAAAATTACATCTTTATAAATTATTTATTTAAAAACATAAACTAAAAAAACTTTAATGCAGTAGTATCCTAAATTATATAGAAAACAAAATGCGGAGTTAGAAACCAAAATTACAATGATACTAACTTTGAATAATAATTTTTTTAATGTGTTAGTTTCTTAAATCATGTAGAAAACAAAAATTGGAGTTACACACCATTATTACAATGAAACCAGCTTTTATAATTGTCCGTATATTTACTGTTACTGAGATCTTTATTTCTTCATACAACTTTGAGTTGCTGTGTAGTGTCTTTCATTTCAACCTACAAGAATCCCCTCAGCATTTCTTGCAGGGCAGGTCTAGTGATAATGAACTCTCTCAGCTTTTGTTTACCTTGGGATGTCTTAATTTCTCCCTCACTTTTGAAGGACAGTTTTACTGGATCTAGTTTTCTCAATTGATAGTTTTTCTCTTAGTACCTTAAATATATCATTCCACTGCCCTCTGGCCTTCAAAATTTCCAATGAGAAATATGATGATTATCTTTGAGGATCTGTTATAAGAGACAAGTTGCTTCTCTCTTGCTGCTTTCAAAATTCTCTTTTCATCTTCGGCTTTCAATAGTTTGATTATAATGTGTCTTGATGTGAGTCTCTTTGCGTTCATCCTACTTGGAGTTTATGGAATGTTTTGGATGTTTATATTCACATCTTTTATCAAATTTGGGAAGTTTTCAGCCATTTCAAATATTTTTTTCTGCCTCTTTCTCTCTCTATTCTTCTTGGACTCTCACAATGGGTATGTTGGTCTGCTTGATAGTGTCCCTCAAGTCCCTTAGGCTCTGTTCAGTCTCCTTCAGTCTTTTTTCTGTCTGTTCCTCAGAGTTGTTCATTTCTTTGCCCCCTCTTCAAATCTACTGATTCTTTCTTCTGCCTCCTCAAACAAGCCTTTGAATCCCTCTAGTGAATTTTTCATTTCAGTTATTGTATTTTCAGCTCCAGAATTTCTTTGGTTTCTTTTTAGGTTTTCTTATCTCTTAACTGATACTTCCATTTTCTTCATACATCATTTTCTTGACTTTGCCTATGTCTTCCTTTAGTTCTTTAAGGATCTTTAAGACAGCTGTCTTAAACCGTCTTTCTTTAGTAGATCTACCATTATGTCTTTCCCAGGAACAGTTTCTGTTGTTTTATTTTTTGTCCTTTGAATGGAACATCCTTTCCTGCTTCTTTGTATGCTGTGTTCTTTTTGTTGTTGAAGACTGGATATTTGAATCTAATTATGTGGTAACTCTGGACATCAGATTCTCCTCCTTCTCCAGGGTTTGTTGGATTTTTTTATTTGTTTGCTTTATGGTTTTGTTTTTTTTGTGGAGTTTTTGTTTGTTTTGCTTTTTGATTGCTGTAGGCTGTCTCTGTACCAAGGACCAGGCTGAAGTGTAAACTGAAGTTCTTCCCAGGTCTTTTCTGAGCCTATGCCTTCCTCTGGACATGAGCAGTGACTTTCTAATTTCCCCTGTATATGTGACCATTTTTAAATGTCCTAGTCTTCAATGTCTAGCTTCCAAACATGGAAAAAGAGAAAAATGAAGGGGATAAATAAAGTTGCTGGACATAAATCCCCTGGAAGTTACTTCAGCCAGAGTGGGAAGGGCTTGCAACAATGACAGGTGCAACAACAGTGGTCAATGGCTCTTTGTCTGCATCTCTGTAATGAGAAGCAGTAATCAGTGATCAGAGCACAGACTTTTGATATTTGGAGGACAGGGTCCTTTTTGCCTACCCTGACTCTCACAGGTTGCATGCAAGTTGCTCCAGGAACATGTGCACAGCTTCCGGTTGAGTGGCTGAGGGATGAGGGATGGATAGCTGCTACTGTGCTGAGAGCTGAAATTGACAGAAATTAACCGTAAGGTACCAAGCCTTCCTCTGGAAGTTGCAAGCCCTCAATAGACTCTAGAGTTCCTAAGTAGTTACATCAGACAAATTTCACCAGTATAGTTGTGATCTGGGTGGGGAGACAGATTTCTGGTGCTTCCTATTTTACCATCTTTCTGGAAACATTGATCTCATTCCTTTCTGCTGTTCCTTTCCCTTGCCAGTTTCTATCGAAAATTTTCCTCTAAGAATCAATCATCAAATTGACATAGCAAGTTGTTTTGGTTTGTTTTGTTTTTAAAAAGTGCTTCTAGAAATTTGCTTAAGCAATATGCATCAGTGAGAATGAGATCAAATGTTTTAGGAGTTAGCCATTAATTTCAGATCCAGAGGAAAGTGAGACGTGTATCAAAATGATTCAATATATTGTGAATAGTTATAGGACTGATTTTACATGGCTTTATTGAGACTGCTATGGTATCTCTCTGAGAACAGTGGTGACGTGTTTTGTGAGATTAGATTCTCATTGTGCAATTAAGAGATGGAGAGGATAAAACACCTGGATAAGGCACACACACACAAAAATGTTGAAAAGGAAAGAAATGGAAGGGGAAAGGGAACAAAATTATAAATGTGATGTGAGAATTTCTACTGTTAAATTTACTCCTTATAATAATTGCCATATTCTTATTTGCATTTCAAGTGGTTCAACATTATTAAAAAGGAAAATATTCAAAGAATTTAAAACAATAGAAAAGACTATTTCTGTTTTAGAAAAAAAATTAGCTCGTTATCAATCCTTAGAAAAGAAAAGACAGGATTAATTATTTCTATTGTGTGCTAAACAACCTGAACCACAGAACTTCAAAGGGGTGAGAAGAGAGGTCACCAAAATGAGCAAGATGTATTTGACAGCTATAGGATGGTGCTAAATTCCCTATTAGACAAAGTGCAGCTGAAGAAAAAGAGTAGAGCTGGATGCAAACATCCTGATGTTTATGACTTCAGCTGGAAGTCAGGGAGAAAAGACACAGAAGAAAAGGGGAGAAAAGAAAAAAAATCAAAGAGTAAAGATTCTAGGACAGCAAAGTGCTGGTGTCAAAATCCATAAAGGCACGGAGAAAGGCAGAACTGAAAGCAGATGTGAAAAAGGCACAAGATACTATGGATGACGTTTGCAAAAGTAGTCATTTCAGTCTATGACTCATGCTGAATTTTTGCTTGTTGTTGCATTACGAAGTAATACTAGTCATATTCACAAAAGTTCCTGTGAGGCCATGTTTGTGTGGGGATGTGTGTGTGAGTGTTTTCTCTAACAAAACCAATGCAATCCTATATTGTTTCCTTTTGAGTAGTAAACTCTGAATGATATTAATAGCAAATCAACAACTGTTAGTAATAAATAAAATAAATATTGACATTTATGTATTTGTTTATTTGAGGATTTCTCACCTTTGCCACTATTGGCATTTGGATTTGGGGGCTAGATAGTTATTTGTTGTGGGAGACTGTTCTGTGCATTGTAGAATGTTAGCAGCATCCCTGGACTTGACTCACTAGATGCCAGTCCCCCCCAAATCAGCTGTGATAACCAAAAATGTCTCCAGACACTGTCAAATGCAAAATTGTTCCTGGTTGAGAATTATTGGCCTAAGGGATGACAAGAACTAAGGGAAAGCTAATAATGCTGTTATGGATGTTGCTACTCCAGCCAGATCCCCTCACCTGGTAGTTCACTCATCTCCTAACTCCTGTGAGTGTTGGCTGCCGACATATCACAGCTGCTTCCTTCTCTAGATAATTGTCCTTAGACAAACGGGAGTCCTCCTCTCTGTGTGGTTATGCACCACCACCCCTGCGTACCGTGGAAGCCTAATGATAGTGAATGACTGAGGGTAGGATCCAAAAGACCAGACTCCTTGCCTCAAGATGGAACCAACTCTGCTGTGCATTTCACAGCCCCTATGAGATCAGGCCAAAGCTGGTCTCTGGTTGAGACCAACAATGTTCTTATTACCCTCACCCACCCTATTCTTTTCTCTTCCCATCCCTTCTCCTGAGAACAGGCCTTCAGTAAACCACATGCATAAACTCCTCTCAAGCTCTCTTTGTAGGTACCCACTCAAGAGACAAATGATAGCATCCTTGTGTCCTTTTCCGTCGATTTCTTTGTGGATGGAAAAGAGGTGATGGGAGATTTTGCTGAATTTGGTGAATACACCACTTTTATTGACACATTCATGTATATTCGTTTATCCTCTCAACGATGCTACAAGTAAACTTGTAGCATTTTGTTGACAAGAAAACTAAAGCTAATAAATGAAAATAACTTGCCAAATGTCATATGGTTAGTAAGTGATGGAGTGAAAATGTGAATCCAGGCTCTAGCTTCCGAGCTTTTTGTGTCATTCCACACTAACATATATTTATTCTCATTTTGCTGCCCTGAAACAACAATGCAGAGATGTGTAAACGAGGTCTTTGTTCTCAAAGAATTCAGTTGGAAAGAAAAGACAAGCAAAGCAAATTAATTATAGGAAATGTTAATTTACAAATAGAATTTATATCCTTCATGCTTCTGAAAAATTGTAGCGGTTTCATAAATCCAGAAAAATATAAGAATTAGAAATTTAAACTAAAAACAGACCTTAAATAATTTTTTTTTAATTTTTGGAAAACAAAGAAATGGGTACTACCAAGCTTTCGAGTGAATTACTTACTCTAGTCGAGTACATTCAACTGGAAATTGACAAGTAATTATATTGTATTGTTGTCATTACTTGATGATAACATAGACATTTCTTTACGGAGAGAAAATGTTTATCAGGCTTTAAATTTAAACAGAAATGTATTGCGTGTGGCCATTATTTGAGTAACAATCGGTAACATGATGAATGATGTTTAACCTAGAGGTCTATAAAAGACAGAAATGCTCAAAGAAACATTTCTTACACTGTCCCTCAATAAAACGTGAAGTTGCAACATTAAATCTCAATTTAGTGAAGCCTTTCAGCAGACAGTTGTGATAATATGATCTGGAAATGCTGCTTTTGATGATGTAGCTAATCACAAAAATAACACAACCCTCGGGGAACAAGTGCATTCAGTCATCTCTTCACAATATTAGATGTCTCGGGAAAGTTTAGAGCAAGCCCTGGGTCACAGGCAATTAATTCATGGTTGAATTTTATGATAAAGTTCTGTGTTTTTTCAAAAGGGATACATACACTTTAGATATCACTCATATACTGCAAACATTGAGCAACTACTGTGTGTGTGTGTGCATTCGTGTGTATGTGCACACATGGTATTATTTATTATTGCTAATGGCAAAATTGACACTCTTCCATGAGTGTTTTACGAGCTCCACTTAAACCTTCAACCAGATATAGAGTACAAATCCACTCCTATTCCGCACAAAAATGAATCATTTTTAGTCTAGCCTCAGGCTCTGCATCATGTAGCATGGAAAAAGAATATCTGTAATTGAAAAAAACATTTAAAGAAGGTTTTTCTAGTCAACAAAATCGAGTTAGTCAACTTAGGTTCTGTTCTACTGTCACAAAAAATAGCTCCCAATTCTCATGACTTAAAACCACAAAGTTTTTAATTTTTGCTCATTTAACTTTGATGCAAATTGGTAGAGAGCTTTTCTCTATGTAGTTACTCAGAACCGGGATTCATGTACTTCCTGGAATCTCACTATGAGGCCTCCATCAACTCTGTACAAGGAAAGGGAAGGCCAGGAGGGTTGTTCACTGGCTCATAAATACCTTCCAAGAGGGAAATAAAGTATTACATGTAATGTGCTTACCGTGGTGTCTAGCATTTAGCAGGTACTTATTAAATATCAGCTAGTAACAGTAGCAGTGGTAGTAGTAGTCATCACAGTAGTAATTGTATTAGCTAATGTGGGATAATGCTAACTTTACCATGAAGTGATGTTATTCATGGTATGTTTCATCTAATTATTATACAAGTTTATTTCAAATTAAGTTTAAAGGAAGAAGCCTAAGAAAATGTTCTCCTTTTAGTGGGATATTTCCTTTGCATATCACAAAGTTGCTTACTGCCCATCCCTGTTTCAGCAGCAGCACTTGATAAGGGATTTGAGGATTGGCTTGTGTACCACAATTAGAGTTTGATCCACATGCAGCTGATGAGTAATAGAAGAAGTTACAGTCTGTCTTAGGCTATTCTTGACTATACTCAGAACAAGGGAAAAGACCTTCAGGTAGATACTTGGACTTTAATCTACTTGTTGCCAATGCAAATGGAAACATTTAGCCCTTAGATTTGAAGAAAGATCAAACACAGAGATATTTTTATTCAATGTCAAGACTGTTTATGCAAATATCACATGTTCAGAATTATTCAATTGCAATATAGAGTAGAACTTCAGCTGCCCAAAAATTCAGGGGAGTCATTTTGGTAAGATTAACATTTCTGATAGCGTGGGCTTTTAAGATCTCGGGCAGAAGACAACAGCCCAATATGTTACAGAAACGTTTAACAGCAGTACAGAATTAATAAGCAATTAGGTGTTTGGGGCAATAGACGTCAAAGATCTATAGCCAAGGAAGTACTCTAATTTGAATAGTCTGAAGAATTTCACAGAAAATTTGAGCTGAATAATAAAGAATTTGAAGAATTTAGTTAGATAGATAAGAGAAATGTTCTATGAAACAGAACTAAAAATATAAATTGCCATAAAAGGCAAGGTAATGTTTTTAATGATAAATCAAGAAAAGTCTATTTGGATTAAGGAATACTGTAAGTATAGACCCATGAACCTTTTTTATCCTTTTTAAAGATTGGCGCCTGAGCTAACAACTGTTGCCAGTCTTCTTTTTTGTCCCCACTGATTTTTCTCCCCAAATCCCACCAGTACATAGCTTTATATTTTAGTTGTGGGTCCTTCTAGTTGCAGCATGTGGGGCACCACCTCAACATGGCCCAATGAGTGGTGGCATGTCCGCGCCCAGGATCTGAACCCTGGGCCAATGAGGTGGAGCATGCAAACTTAACCACTCAGCCACGGGGCCAGCCCCTAGACCCATAAACCTTTTGCCTGAATAGTTTGTGTGTGTATGTGAATGAGAGTGAGAAAAAGACAGAAACAGAGACTGACAAAAGATGGAGAGAATGGGTAGTATGACTAGGGTTCTTTAAGCTAAAAAAGTTCTGAGATTGTATCCTCATACATTGCAGGTGAGAATGCAAACTGGTGCAACCACTATGGAAAACAGCACGGAGATTTATCAAAAAATTAAAAATAAAACTACCATACGATCAAGCTATTTCACTTCTAGGTATTTATCCAAAGAACGTGAAAACACTAATCCAAAAAGATCTATGCACCCCTACGTTCACTACAGCATTGTTCACAACAGCCAAGATGTGGAAGCAACTCAAGTGCCCACCAACAGATGAATGGATAAAGAAGATGTGGTATATATATAATGGAATACCACTCAGCCATAAAAAAGGAAAAATTGTACCATTTGTGACAACTTGGGTGGACCTTGAGGGTATTAAGTAAAATGTCAGTCAGAGAAAGACAAATACGGTACAATTTCACACATACGTGGAGGATAAACAAACAAATACATAGAAAAGGAGAACAGATTGGTGGTTACCAGAGGAGAAGGGGGAGGAGGAAAAGCAAAAGGGGTAAAGGAGCACATATGTATGGTGACAGATGGAATCAAGACTTTTGGTGGTGAACATGATATAGTCTATAGAGAAACTCAAGTGTAATAATGTACACCAGAAATTTACACAATGTTATAAACCAGTGTGACCTCAATAAAATAATTTTTAAAAAATTCTGAGATTCCATTTAGAGTTAAAGGAGTATAGGGTTTTGTGTGTGTTTGTGTGTGCACACATAAGTATAGTTTACATATGTAAACCAGGTGTGCAATATGTATGCATATGTCTGTCTGTGTATGTACATGAAATGAGTGCTTATTAATGCTAGACACTGTCCTAAGTATTTGAGATGCGTTTACTTTCATAATCCTTACCAAAAAAAAAGTTGTATGAGATAGCTAGTGTTCTTACTATTTTTATAGATATGGAAACTGAAGCTTCAAAAGGTTGAGCAACTTCTCCAAGATCACAAAGCTATCAAAAGGGAAGGCAAGATCTTAAGCCCAGTCCTTTGACTCTAAATCACATACATGCAATGCTAAGTGGCCCAGCAAACAGGTACAGAAGCTTTATTGAAAAGGGAAAATTGAACAAATTCAATGTCCGTATCTCACACTTTGAGCAGATGCGGCACTTTTCTAGGACAAGTTTCTTATTCTTCATTTCTGTGGTGATTATGAGGGTAATGATAACAATGACAGCTAACATTTATCGAGCTCTTAATAACAACCAGAAGTCATTTTAAATCCCTTACAAATATTAATTATTTTATACTCACAACAATGTTCTGAGGAAAGTCCCACTATGATTCCCATTTTATAAATAAGAAACTAAGGCTCAGAGAGCTTAAGTACAGGGAAAGGGATCTATCTCTTTCTCCTCCTCCTCCACCTCCGTCATCCAGCTCCCTCTCTAGGAGGGCCTCTGCTGCCCTTGATATGCAGTGACAGTGGCTTAGGGGTCACAAAGATGAAATCAGAGTCCTTCTTTATCTGTCTGCCCATTCACATAGATGCTTTCTCGTATTTCCAACACTGTGTTCCGAAATAGCTAACCCACTAGAGTCATCCTCATGGTCCTTCACACTCTGTCCTTTGTGGAGTGGAACTTGAAACCCAGCATTTTTAGAGCTCAAAAGTATTACACCTTTCCTCCATGAGCTCTCAATCAAGTTCTTCCAAGGAAAGGGTGTCACCCTAAGGCATTTCTGCACATAGCCAGTCATTAAAGTGAAATTAAAACTAGCATGCTGATGCAAGTGTCAGTGCCAGACTCTGCTTAAAGGCACCGTTGATTATTTATGGTCATGACGACATCCAGTCCTTTTTCACAATTGAGTCACTGATAGTCTTTAACTGGTGGTCACCTCTATGTTCATGACTTCTCCACGTCTCACTATATATATCTGCCTGGCTATTACTATATCTCTTTGACCTTTATTTGGTCTCTTTTGTGTTTTAAGCAATTACTGGAGTCTATGAAACAAGCCTCCCCTTTGTACCATTTAATTTAATTAGACCTCTCATTTGAGCTCTTGCTGAGTCAATATTTAGTTCCTTGTCTACATCCCTGGGACAGCCTGAAACATACCATACGCTAGCTAAATGGCTTAATACACACAGACATATGAGCTGAATGCCTTAGTTTGCATTCTCTCTCTCTGCACAGTATCCGGGGGATGCCACTACAAAACTCCTCCACTTCGCCTTCCCCCTTAATTGTGCTTCTCCATGGTTTACCTGGCAATTCCTTTTTCTGGATGATAAACTACAATGGGACAGAAAGAAGAGCAACCCTCAGCATTGTCTTACTAATTTTGTTTGTAGAGCTGTTTCTCTAATGTAGCATTTTCGAATAGGTCCATTATACATCTGCTTTTCCACCTGGGAGAACCAGCCATGCCAGGTGCAATGCTGTTGATGGCACAATTTTACCTAATGCCATTCAGTGTCTCGGAGTGAGCTGAAAAGAGAGGGGGAGGTGATGAATGGCGCTCCAGAGCAACCCCAGTTTGTTTCTACTTTGGAGGGGTCGGGGTAAATATTTGGACTGTTTATGGTCTCTGTTAGAAAAGGGGTTTGAAACATGAGAAAGAAGGTCATCTAATTCATCCAAGATGACTTAAGAATCTGCTCTTGCCAACCTTTCAGACTATAAAAGTCTTCTCAAGTAAAAAGGATTTTGTTTTAGCCATGATCTCTGGGGACATATACCAAGGGCATTTGCCTGAATATAGAAATATATACATATGTACATACATACGAATAGTAGTTGTTTTTAAAAAGGTACATCTGCAGGATCTTCCAATTTAAAGTTTAGATATAATAATGTAAGAATAGCTGACTTGTTAAAGCCTCATGATATGTAAGACGCTGTGTTTTATATACATCATCTCCTTTAGTTATTATCTGCCTAGTGTGTAAATATTATCATCTCCATTTTACAAAGGATGACCTGTGTCTCATAGAAGTTTAATAATTTGCCCACATTTACATACCTATTGTAAGATGGAGCCAGGAGGAGAATGCAGGTCTTTCCGATTCCAAAGTTCACCCACATGCTTTGTAAAGAGGTTCCTGCTCTATAAAGAAATGGAATCATAAAGCAGGGACCCATTTCCGGGATCTCATATTGCTCTTGCCTGTAGATCTGTGAGCCAGCGTGAATGGAAATCCTAAGAGGAAGGCGCACTTTGCCAGGCGCACCATTCACGCTGCTAGGTGCATGCAGCAAGCAGGTTTGACGTAAAGTCATTTCGAGATTTTGTTTTTCCTATATCATTCAGAATATGGTGTCATTTCTCATTTGAGTATCCCATTAGTAATATTTGAAAGTATATGTGCAGATGTGGTTCATTTAGATCTGTGTGAAAACTGTCACCCTAGCTTCTAGAATACAATGCATGTTAAAAAATATTATTAATGTTACCAACAGCAACAATGGTGGTAATAGTTAACTCTTACTGAAGCTTGCTATACAGCAGGGTGTTTTAAGTTCTTTACATGTATTTTTTAATTTAACTTTTAAAAGAGTTTCATTTTATTTTATTATCACAATTTTTCAAATTAAAACCTGAAGCAAAAATTAAGTAACTGGCTTCTGAAGTGACCCAATTAGGATGTGGTGGAACCAAGATTCAAACCTAGCCATTTTGACTCCAAAGCTTGCACTCCTAGCCAGTACATTTCACTGTCTCTCAAATTTAAATATTCTTTAAGTAAATGAATAACTTATTCTAGCTTAGTGACATAAAATTCCTCTTTTCTAAATATCTTTTCAGTTTTTATTCTCTCACTCCCCCCATAAGAAGTTCAGGTCAGAAGACATATTGGTAAGGAGAAAGAAAAGAGACAATAAAAATAAATTCGAATGGATGCTTCTCCCCATTTTGACTCTTCTGCCAGTGGCAATCTCCTTGCTATCATACCCAAGCTCTAATGCATCTCCAATTGCCTTCCACACCACCAGAGACCCTGTCCTGCATCTGTTCTAAATTTTGTTTTAATGATTGTAAGATCAACTTGCTTTAATGAAAACTGAACACATGTATATAGAGTTCCTCTCTGAAATCTAGATAAAATCTACTCTGACACTTTAAAGTTTCACTTATGTTGAATATGTTTTTCCTTCTGTACTATCTAAACAAACAAATAAAATAAAACAAAATAGGTAAGGGGGGCTCTGATACTAAACTTTATATGAGATGAAGATTCCATATTAAAATAGAGTGATCCAGAAACATCAGTTCTCGGAGTGAGGGTTAAGCCTTTCCAAAATGTGACTTTTACCCATTTACCTTCTTCCCATTGTTGCCAGTCACAAACATTTTGAGAACATTTCAAGATTGTGTGTTTGATTAAGGTCCAAGCAGTTGGAGCAAACCACAATCACATTTGGGAGAGAAAGATTAGAATCAATTTAATAAACATACAAAATACAAAATTGAGGGAGTGACAGTTAAATGATTTAAATACAAGTGACACTCTTTAATAATGCTTAGCACATAATAAGCACTGTTTACAGTGCATTTAAACTGGGTAGATATTAGCTATAAATTTTGACTAGAGTTACGATCTTGGAAAGATAATTAACCTCCTTTTCCTAATCTATAAAATGGGAATTTCACTTTTACATATCCCGTAGAATTTGTTTGGCTTGTTTGGAGGAATAGATGTGATAAAGGATGTAATATTTTTGGTAAGGTAATAAATCAGTAAATACGAATTATTATCTTAGGATTCATGATAGCCATGACTTAAATATTTTATGTACAACATCAGTTAAACAAGAAAGGTTAAGTAGACAGTCTGAGAAAGCATACTACCCTTTATAATATTGCTTTCTTTTGTGAAAAGCATCCACGTTTCACAAACTGAGTTACGAATAGGCTATAATTCCAAAATTTGATTGGAGATCTGGGAATGCCAGTATTTTGCCATATATAAGACTGAAATACCAGAGCGTCACCCTTAAATCAGAGAAATTTTGTTGCACTGTAGGTATAGAAGCCTATGCGTCTAAATTCTGATTTTGCTAAAAACCCATGTGTGTACAACTGAGGTCTCTGAGTAAAATGAACTCATATATTTTCAAATAAATATTTCACTACTCTTCCATTTGTGCCAAGTCTCATCTACTCTCTTCTCAGTGATATGTAGTGAGAGGGGCAATATAGGTTGCCTAACAAAATCCGTAATAGCACCATAATGTATATTGGCCATGAATATATAATAGGCATAGTAAAATGCTTTGCTAGCTTTCTGGTATGTTGGGGTGTGCCCGAGAATTGTAAGTGCCCATACTCTGTAGATCATCAATGTTTCAGACTAATCTGGGGCTAAATTCATCAAATATAATACTCCCTTTCAATAAGCAGCTGCTGGATTCCCTATTATTATAAAAGAACAGTGAACAGGACTTTTAAAATTTCTTGTGGTTTGGAAGTTCAAGGAGCAAGAACATTCCGTGTTTAAACGTGTAGTCCATCTGGATTTTCACAATACAATGATTATTTAGGGTCCTCCTAGATGTAGAAATACTCTTTATGCATTAAGGGAAATATTGAGTTCCAACAAACTGAAATAGAATTATAAGTTAGAAGTGATTGTCTTGCCTTTTTATTGGAATATTCTATTAATTATCAACTTTATCAGTTAGTAGGCGCTCCAATGCATTGTTTGATCAACAAAATCCTGTTGCCCAATTCCGTTTGACTTTTCCTTGAGCAATACCAATTGCCTGCCAGGATATTTCATGTTGCCCCCTTTATTGATCAAGATTAAACGGTTTGGTGTTCAAATTGCTTTTGCTCAAAATACCGCCATATTGTGTTTTATGGCAAATAATTTTGCTGAAGCAAAAAGGATTCTACAGTTTACCCAGTTCATCAAATAATCACACTCTAGTGCATTCTTGCTTATTTTTATTATCAAAACTGCAGTACAGTAATAGGAGTTTGAGAACCTAATACACATGTAAATAGGTGATGTTTTGTTAATTGATTTGTTCAGTGAAGATTTAGAAGGTTCCCCCACGGAGGCCAGCATTAAGGGATAGTGCAGACTCACAGAATTACATCAGGCCAGGATGCAGTTAGTTTGCAATGAATGACAAGGGGAGGGTAAAATCTTCCTGTAGGGTTGTGTCCCAAACATCTGTGTTAAATTAGAACACGTAGCATGTGTGTGTAGTCTGCTCGGGCTGCCATAACAACATGCCACAGACCAGTTGGCTTAAACAATAGAAATTTATTTTCCCACAGTTCTGGAGGTTGGGATGTCCATGATCAAAGTGCCAAATGACTTGGTTCCTGGTAAGAGATCTCTCCCTCGCTTGCAGATGTCAGGTTACTTGCCGTGTCCTCACATGATAGACAAAGTGAGTGACAGAGAGAGAATCTCTTCCTGTTTTTCTAATCCCATCTGATTAAAGCCCTACCCTTATGACTGCATTTACCATTTTTTCTTTTTTACTTTTCAGCTTTATTGAGATATAATCGACAAATAAAATTGTAAAATATTTAAAGTGTACATCGTGGTGATTTAATATACATATATGTTGTAATAGAATTTCCCCCATCTAGTTAACACATCCGTCCACCACACACTTTTAATTTTTTTAATTTTTGGGAAGAACATTTAAGTTTTACTCTCTCTGCAAATTTCAGTTATACAATACAGCGTTAACTGTAGTCACTGTGTTTTACATTGGATCCCCAGACTGATTTTATTCATCTTATACCTGAAAGTTTGTACCCTTTTACCAATTTCTCTTTCTTTTCCCCATCTCTCCTGCCTCTGGCAACCAATTTTCTATTCTCCGTTTTTATGAGTTTAACTGTGTTTTTTGTTTTTTGTTTTTTTTTTTTTTTTAGGTTGCAAATATAAGTGATACCATGCAGTATTTTTCTTTCTCTGTCTGGTTGATTAGACTTAGCATAATACCCTTAAGATCCATCCATGTTGATGAAAATGTCAGAGTTCTTTCTTTCTCATGACTGAGTAATACTCCGTTGTATGTATACATGCAAATTCTTCTTTATCCATTCGTCTATTGATGGACACACAGATTATTTCCATATCTGGACTATTGTAAGTAATGCTGCAGTAAATATGGCAGTGCAAATATCTCTTCGATATCCTGTCTAAATTTTTTTTGGATATATAAGCAGAAGTGATATTGCTGGATCATACACTAGTCCTATTTTTAATTTTTAAGAAATGTCCATACTGTTTTCCATAGTGTCTGAACCAATTTAAATTCCCAAGAACAGTGCACAAGGGTTCCCTTATCTCCAGAGCCTCCACACTTGTTATCTCTTCTCCTTTTGATGCTAGCCATTCTAACAGGTGTGAGATGATGTTTCACCGTGGTTTTGATTTGCAATTCCCTGATGATTAGTGATGTTAACCACCTTTACATGTACTGTTGCTAACTTGTGTGTCTTCATTATCAAAATATCTATTCAGTTACTCTGTTGATTTTTTATTGGATTATTTGGGTTTTGGCTATTGAATTGTGTGAGTTTTTGTATCTTTCGGATAGTAATTCCTTATCAGATATATGATTTGTGAGTAGTTTCTCTTGTATAGGCTGCCTTTTCATTTTATTGATGGTTTGTTTTGCTGTGGATGAGCTTTTCAGTTTGATATAGTGTCACTGTTTTTTTTTGCCTTTTATTTGCTTTTATTGCCTTTGCTTTTGTCAAATCCAAAAAAATCATTGCAAAACCAATGCCAAGTAGCTTACCCCTGTTTTCTTCTAGGAGTTTATGATTTCAAAGTTTGATGTTGAAGTCTGCATCCATCTTGAGTTGATTTTTGGGTAAAGTGAAAGAAGGATTCCACTTTCATTCTTTTACAGGTGTTTGTCCATTTTTCCCAAAACCATTTACTGAGGAGACTATCATTTCCCCATTGTGTATTCTTGGAACTTTTGTAATAACTTAATTGACCATATATGCATGGGTTTATTTCTGGGTGCTTAATTCTGTCCCGTTGATCTATGTGTATATTTTTATGCCAATACCATACTGTTTTGATTATTACAGACTTGTAAAATAGTTTACAATGAGGAATTGTGATGCCTCAAGCTTTGTTCTTCTTTCTCAAGATTGCTTTAGCTATTCAAGATCTTTTGTGGTTCCATACAAATTTTAAGATTGCTTGTTGTATTTCTGTGAAAAACGTCATTGGAAGTGTGATAGGGATTGCACTGACTCTGTGAGTTGCTTTGAGTATTATGGACATTCTAGTGATATTAATTCTTCCAATCCATGAGCACAAAGTATCTTTCCATTTCTTTCTGTCTTCTTCATTTTCTTTCTTCAATGTCTTATAGTTTTCGGTGTACAGAGTTTTCACCTCCTTGTTTAAATTTGTTCCTAGATATTTTATGCTTTTTGACGCAATTGTAAATGGGATTGTTTTCCTTGTGTCTCTTTCTGATAGTTCATTTTTAGTGTATGGAAATGCAAACGATTTTTGTATATTGATTTTGTATCCTACAACTTCACTGAATTCATTTATTAGTTTTAAAAGATTTTTGATAGAGTCTTTAGGATTTTCTACATATGAAGTAATGTCATCTGAAAATAGAGACAGTTTTACTTATTCTTTTCCAATTTGGTTGCTTTTTTATTTCTTTTTCTTGCCCAGCTGCTCCAGCTAGGACTTCTAGCACTATGCTGCATTAAGGGGGCAAGAGTGGGCATCCTTGTCTTATTCCTGATCTTACAGGAGAGCTTTCAATCTTGGATATGATGCTAGCTGTGTGTTTGTCATATATGGCCTTTGTTCTGTTGATGTACATTCCAAATAAACCCAGTTTGTTGAGAGATTTCATCATGAATGGATTTTGAATTTTTTCAAATGCTTTCTCTGTAAATATTGAGATGCTGATGTTACCAAGCAAGGGCTTACTGCCCGATGAGCATAGAAGCCAATACAGTGGCACTGGCTTTTGAGAAAAGAAAGAGTTTTGTGGTGAGGTTGACTGGCAAGAAAACAGAAGGCAAGGCTCTCAAATCTGTCTCCCTGATCTAAGGTTCAGGGCAAAATTTAAGGAGTTAGGGATTACTAAGCTACAACTGGGTCCATGTAAGCTGATTGGTTAGCCTCGAATCAGTCCATATATGGTAATCAGGCTACTTGGGCTGCTAGAAGCTGGATTTTCCTTGTTGAAGGAAGATTCTTGGTTCCAGGGCCATCCTGGGACTATGGGTTCCCTCTTGGCACATGCGCTGTACCGTCTCTGTTATTAAGCAAGGTTTGATTAAAATAACCTGTTTTAAGGAAGCAAAACTAGTTTAAGCTAGTCAATGTTTTATGTACTGTTTCAAAGATAAGACTTTTTTCCTTCATTTTCTTAAGGTGATGTATCACATTGAAAGGGGGACAACTCTGGGAGACTAAAAGGAGGCTATTTCAATGGTTCACATAAAACGGACATTGACTTGAATTAATGAAGTGAATATAAAGTCTAAGGGGGTTTAGATTTAAGAGAGATTTAGGTGATAGAATGAATGAATCTTGGTGACTATGAGTAGCACAGGCACAGATTTGGAGGCTATTATAACAGTAGTTAAACATTTATATATGGTGCATACTATGTGTCTGGCACTCTTCCAAGTGTTTAACATACATATACATATATAATACAAAACTTATTTAATTGCCTTGTCAACTTTGTTAGATACAATTACTATGCCTGCCTGTCTTTCAGATGAGGCTCATAGAGATTAAATATGTGATTCAAGGTCACTTAGTTAATAAGTGTCGGAGACAAGTTTCCAGCATAGGCTATTTGCTTCCAAAAACTGTGCTTTTGTTTTTATTTAGTTTTTGGTGAGGAAGATTTGCACTGAGCTAGCATCTGTTGCCAATCTTCCTCTTATTATTATTATTATTTTTTGCTTGAGGAAGATTAGCCCTGAGCTAATATCTGTGCCAGTCGTCCTCTATTTTGTATGTGGGTTGCCGCCACAGCATGAGTTGATGAGTGCTGAAGGTCTGTGCCTGAGCTGCCAAAGTGAAGTGCGCTGGACTTAACCACTATGCCACAGGGCCACTATGCCCAGAAAATGTATTTTTTATCACTCTTAACCATTATGTTGATTTACCCCAGTAGAATATGGGGATTTAGTTGTGGGTTGCATTTGAGGTTCTTACAGCACATCTGTGTGTAAATGTCCAAGAAGTAATTGGAAATATGATAATGGAAACCAAAAGACATGTCAGGACTGAAGATGGAGATATGGAATTCTTTAGTGTATGAGTGTTAACTGAAGTCATAGATATGTCCAAGAAATGATGCATACTTCCACTGACCCAAATGAAAGCAGCAAGAAATTCAAGGTAGCTTGATGGCATCAGGAATCTCTAGATCTGGACTCTTTCATAATATTAAAACAACAACTACTTGATTGTTTCATAAGTAAGTTTGGTTTTATGATTTGTATATATTTGAAACAGTTACTTGACTAAAATATTTGGAAATATGTAGTACACATCTGCACTCTAACTCCATTAACCCCAGATACTAAGAGCTAATTTAAATAAATCGAGAATACTAATCAACATTTAGCTATTATTGAATCTAGATTTGAACAACCAGAGTTGTTTAGTCCTCCATCTTAATCTAATTGTAAACTCTCTAGACAAAGTTTTACTGCAGTCACAAGACAATTGGAGAGAGTCTTTGTCTTTCCTCGTTCATGAACATTTTAGACAAAATTGTGAAGCATGGGGCCAAGCTGTATCAGAGATCTGGACAAAGAAGCAGCATGGAGGCTTTCTTTTCTATGCTCTTGTAAAACGTTGTTATCTAAACTCTTGACTGTCTGTTCCACAGCCACCTCACTTCTTTGTCAGTTCCAATAAAATATGCATTTGTGAAGGCTGTGCTGTAACTTAGTTGTATCATTAAAAGTTAACCCACTGGAGATATCCCTAGGCTTCTATATTCAGTTCAAAAGCTTTTCCATAAATTGGAATGGATGGTGCCCGTGACCTTGAAATATACTAATCATTTTGCTGAACTAAAAGGACAAAATAATTAAAAACTATCAAATGCTACCATCAAGTAATTTTATCCTTACTTGAGCTGCATTGTCGGGTACCATTGTTAAGGGAGGTTTTCCTTACAGGTAATAAAATTTTGAATAAGAATTCTGAAAACAAAAAACAAGCATTTTCAATTTGCCAGAGTTCTAGTACAGGGTAAGTTACCTCGTCACTTTTGCTTGGTTCAAATAATTCAACACAATTAGACGTAATTACCAGATACTTGATAAGAGAACAATTCAAAAACATGACATGATTATAAGTGGAACCATGAAATAAAATACAGATGAAGTTAGTACAAATTATCTTCATGAAATTGGTAGATTTCATCTCTGAGGATCCTGAAAGTAAAGAGAAACTAGCAAAATATATTTTATCATCTTCTTGCAAAAAAATTCCTTATTCTTCCTTTGAATGGTAGATTTTTTGGAAGAATTGAAGATATATTCAAAGATATCTTCTTAAGACGAAAGATTAGTGTTGTAGTCAACATTTTCTAGGCCTTAACACCCCAAGTGTGACACATATAGTGTTATGCTGACAGGGATAACTCAAATTTCATTGGCTTGTACAACTCTTGTGACTTCAGCTGCTTGTGGAAGTGTACAGGGAGTATATTCCTATGTGCTGAAAAATAAGCAGAACAAACAAGTATCACTCTTCTGGCATTGCTGCCTCTCTTCTTGGCAGTCTGTTCTCTCAGTGATGCTGTGGTTCTGTTAGGTGATGAGGTCTCCGCTTCTGCAGTGCCAGGCCCCAGTCTCTGATCTCAAAAGCCACAAAGCTCCCTGTAATGAATGGCTATCTTTAATGGCTCCCCAATCAATGTTTACCCTAGGTAAAAGCTCTGACCTAGTACCTAAGAACTTTTACTACTAAGTGAGCTTGCCTTCGTCCTCAGTGCAACATTTGTGCCTTGACCTCTTTCCATTCCCTCAGAATTTTATCCTCTCCCTCTTTAGTGACTTCTCTGCCCATATTTTTATGTTCTTTCTCAGTATTGTTGAACAATATCTCAATACCGCGTTGATTGGATCCAAACTTATAGCCACTGTTTTTATGGAAATGGTAGGTTACTTTTTTTAAAAGCCTGGATTTTTAGAGGTGGAAAAAGATGTGAATTGGGTGAGTGTGGTGTGGTCCCATAGGTAAAATAGTTTGGGATTCAAATTGTGGAGGCGAGATGAACTAGGTGTAGGCAAGCAATAGCAGATGAAGTGACCATGCTTAAGTAAAGACATGATCTGAGAGATTTATAAGAAGCCAATGCAAAACTGAGTGCCCATAGTAAGGAGTGTCTATGTTCTTGAGCAAATAGTCCTGGAGGGAAATAGCTACAACCAAATTTTCTCAACCGTTTCTTAGAAACGGTTGGTGTGTGAAATACCAGTTAGGAGACTGATGACATCATCTTCAGCTGAACTATTCTGGGCTGGGCATAGAGAAGAGGCAATAGGATTTGAAAATAGGAATGCTTTTAACTGGCAAATAAAAAAATTTACTATTAATGATTTAAACTATAACAAGAAGTCCAGATAATGGTTGTGCCAAGTTTTAATAATGTCATTAAACTTGGATTATTTCCAAACGTTTCTCTACCATCATCTGTTTCTTTTTATGTTCCCTTATAATTTCAATATGGATGCAACAGCTCCAAATTTCAAGTGTTTACCCAACTACTTTTTAAGGAGTAAAAGAATGAGTTGCTCTTTATATAACTTGGTCTTTTATTACAAAAAGAATCTTTCCCAGAGCCACTCCAGCAGACTTTTCCCAACCCAGTTGGTCAGGTCTGGGTCACATGAAACACCCCTGGACCAATCATTTGTAAAGGATAATAGGCCAATCACGATTCATCCCTCAAGGGTGGGTAAACTTCTGCCTGAATAAAATCAGAGTTTAGTTATCAAGGAAGAATGAGGAAATGACTATTGGTCACTCAACTACTAGTGTCTGCCACAGATGACACTGTGGAAGATGAACCAATAGAAATTGAACTTACTACATGTGTAAGAGAGATTATTAAAAAATAATTTAGACCATATTGTTAGTTCATATTGATGTTGTGGGGAACATCTTTGAAGAGGAATATCCTGTTTAGTCTCGGTCTCCAGTTCCTAAACGAGAGTATCTCAAACTTTTCCGTGTATCTGTGTTGGTTTTTGTTTTTCTGCTATGACACACATTCACATGCAGAATATGTTTCTTATGAGCGGGCCTACCTCACTGAACACTGTATTGATAGAGTGGGCTTCTTGTTTGATTACGGGAAACTAATTTTAGCTCTCCTCCTTTCTTTCCAACTCTAGGAAGTATATCAGACTGCAAGTGAGCGAAAGGATATAATTAGAAGGATAAACTTGAAGCCACTCTAATTTATGGGAAAACAGTAAATCATTCTCCAATTTCAGTATTTCAACTATTATTATCACCACCAAATTATGGACCCTGTGACACATGTCACAAGTAATTGAAATGCATCAGTGGGCCTGAACCTCTAGGGTAAAAGCTTTGATATGGAGAAAAGCCCTCTTCTTTCTTTGTGACCACTGTGTTATTGTCATTTCATTGTTGGATTTCTGAGACCCACAGATGTTCATGTTAACTGGTGAGATTAAAAAGAGAAGTTTATCCTGAGCATCTGAAAGAAACACACACACACACCACAACACTCAGCCTAATGTTAGGCACATTAGAAACACTCAAAAATCAGAGTCTACGAATTTACTTATAAATTCAAATAGATTTTTATCATGGAAGTCAATCTCTCTCTTGAAAAGGTGCAATGAAGAGGCAGTAGGAGAGTTCTTGTGCAATCACATTTGGCATGTGTTTCTGGAGGACAAAAGTTAGACTGGGGAGTCTCATTCAGAGAAGCTGAGTGGAGATAATTGACGGAGTTCAATGTTCAGGGATTAAAACAAAAAGACTCCCCAACTAAAGAGGAGGAATATCTCACTGCAAAATATTTGAGGTAGAATAAGAAGAGTAGGTAGGGAGATCTCAGCCAGAGCAAAACAATCCCAAATAAGAGAACACTTTTCACTAAATTACAAAACATTTGCTTTTCCTGAGACAGCAGCACAAGATGGTTGTGAGAGCAGGGGGTTTAGAGTCATATAGATTTGGGTTTAATCCCAGCTTGACCTCTTACTGCCTGTGTAACCACGGGCAAGGCACTGAAATTCTCCGAGTTATAATTCTTAGATGCCTTATCTGATAAATGGGAAAAATAATACCTACCTCACAGGTTCTTATTAGGATTATAGATAATATCTTAAAGTATATGGCTTTGACGCAAGTTTACAAAATGGTGGCTATTATTGCAACTTCATCTTTCTTCACTCTCTTTTACTTTTTGCAACAACTTTTGGGAAGGGAGTGGTGTTGTTTTCAAAACCTTGATAATCATAGCAACGATAGAGAATCAGGGTATATACAATGCATTGTGCTGTGTACTTAATTTGCCCTCATGGCAATCCTGTGAGGTAGATAGTGTTAGTTTTCCATTTTACAGAGGAGAAAACTGAGACTTAGAGAGAGAAAGAATGTGTTTGGATTTACGTAGTTTGTCTTCAGAGTCCATATTCTTAACTGCTCAGTTCTACTTTCTTCTTCCCCTCACCCCACACACGCCTACATACCTATACTGTCACCCACCCACCCTAGGGACTTTATTCTTTAAATTCATAAAGCAAACATCACAGTGATTAAAAACCACACATGACTTTATGCTTCTACTGCCTGCGAATTCCAGTGCCTGGGGATTAGTTTAGACACTTACTGCTTTGGGTTTGGGGCTTGCTGCCAATAAAGTTTCCCATTTTCCAAGCAGCTGGGGGTGGGGGGGCGCGACAACCAGCTGCACAGAAATGTGTTTGAATCTCATCCCCTCAGCTAGGAGACAGCTGTGCTTATCTACAGAAAGACTGCAAGATTGTTTCGTGTTTTATAAGACACTCTAGGCAAGATGAGAGAAATTGCTGGTTTGAAAAGAGACTAAATTCAGGAACAGAACTTTTTAGTATTTCCCCACTGTGGACACTTTTCCAACCTCTGATACTCACTCAGATACAAAGTTTGTAAGTCTCAAATAAATAGAAGACAGTCATTTTAAAGACACTTTAATTGTTTTCCTCAAGGTGTATTTTTTACACCTGCCATATTCCATGCCTCACATCTGAGATAACAGCATTTTGTTGCTCCGGGCTTCTCATGGAAGAATTTCCTAAGCGCTGCTCTGTCTTGTTACCTGCTGCCCTTTCCTTCCACTGTGTGAATGAAGCAATAACGGTATGAGTTAATGCTGCTGTTCCTGTCCTAGATTTAAACCACTGACACTGTTCATAACTGTAATGTCTGTAGGCCATAGCAGGCATGGGACTGGAGTAGCACCCACATCTACCAGTTAAATGAGACCAGGGGATAAGATATTAAAAAGGCACACAATAGTCCAGAAGACTGGCAGCTTAATAGTAGATTTTATTATTGCAATTGTTTAAAGCGAGTCGTGTTTTCAGTAGAGCTCTTATTTTATGGATAATTGTGAAATTCAGTTTTGATTTTAATAATAGAGGTCAATGCTATGTTTTATAGAGTCGTGTTAAACCATGGTCAAATCTTCAAAGACTCTGGAAAAGCTGGGTTACAGAGGAAATTTGCAACATGAGGCAGAATTTCAGATGTACTTCAAAACAACAGGAAAGCTGATATTTTATTTAAAATCAGAAAACCACATTCTGTGTATAAGTATGTACAACGTATGTGCTTATGTATATAAGTAATAATTTAAAGTTCATTTATGTAACCCCCCTTACTGCCATAGCCTCCATTTCTTCCCAGAAAACCTGGAATTTTCCTAGAGAAGCATAGGCATGTTTGTTAGTTTCTTAAAGATCATAATTATGTAAAAGTCTTGAGAGCTAAAGAAGCCATCACTTTGCCATCTTTTATTTTACTAAGAATAGAGGTAGGGAAAATAATTACCTGATTTTGTGTAAACATTTCTTTGATTGAATGAGAGCACAGATGTATGAACTTTCTTTTTCAAACACATAGAATATTATAATTACAGAAATGGAAAGGTAAGTGCTATGAGATTTTATGAATGAAAACATGACATATTGGAATTGAGGGTCCTACTTGCTCAGGCAAAAATCCCATTCTGCTAGGCATGGTTACATTTTTTCTCAGAACCTTTCCCTACCTAAAATTTTTTGACTCCTGGTTTTCAGCTAAATATAACCAATGGGAGACAATTGGCAGACTATTTGCAGGCAATCATCAACTTTGGTGTTTTAGCTGCTTGTCATGGCTTCATCTCTTCCCTCTCCTCCAGTACTAGGAATGGTAACACTTCATGCTGGTGGTGAGTTGAGGGTTGCCTCATAATAATGAGTTTCTTGTATTAAATTCCATGTTTGAAATACCTGGAATAAGTGTGTGTGTGTGTTGGCATGGGAAAGAGTCATAGTCCTTGCCCCTCACTTCTTATTGTCAAAAACTGTTCCTGTACTACTCCTGGCTTTTCAAACATGGGTAGAATTTGTCCTCAGTTTTGTCCCATCAAAATCTCTAAATTCTGTGTTGTATTATTTTCCAGTTCACCTTATAAATGTATAAAAACCATAGCTTCATTATGTGCGTGTGTACATGTGTGTAGGCATAAAGCCCTAGCTAAGTGTGTTATAAATATTATTACACTTAATCTTAAAAACCAATCCTGAAATGTATTTCTTATTGTAACTACATTAAAAGGAAACAGAAGCTCAGAGAAGCTAATTAATTCCTTCCCAGGCTGCATATTTAGGATGTGGCAGAGTTGGGGTTCAAATATAAGTTGTTTACCACAAAATTGATGTTTTATTATTGGGCTAATAGACATATTTCTTATTGATATGTTATATTAAAGTTATTGAGTGATATTAATCTAAATGTGAGAATTTGGAATTTTCTGACAAGCATATCTTTCAACAGATTTGTGTTCAGAGTTTTAAGCATAAATAATAAGAAGAACCCCTTGATCAAAAATTTCTGTGCTATTCCTAAATGCCAAAAATGTCCTGTTTTATAGAGAACTTGAGTATGGACTATCTTGGAAATATTGTTTTGGGGCAGAATAGAAAAAAATAATTGAAATCATGTCTATCTTTGAAAACATTTTGCATACGGTTTCTGTACTTATAGTTCTGCAATTTATATGAATGGTACTTCAAGTATTTTATTTGTTTGCCAAATATCTTCAATAGCCTGGCTCAAGCAATTAGATTGAAAAAGACAATATTATCTCTACTACTTGAATCTTATTTCCTTATGATGACTCTTATGTTAGATGAAGTTAAGATTGCTATAACAACATCTAAAAAGGTGATCTAGCCTAGACTGGTATCATGGAACGCGTCCCTGAAAATACTAATGTGATACTAATATGAGACCTAATGGAAAGAAAGGAGTTTCCCTGATGCAAAGGGAAGAGGTTATCTCCAGGCAGAAGGAATTGCTTGTGAAAAAGCTTGGAGGTGGGGAGAAATATGCAGCATATTTAAAAACTAAAATATTTTGGTTAGTTTAGTTTCATTATATGACTGGACCACACAGTATAAAAGCAAAAAATAAAATTAGTTAAGCAGGAAGAAAAAAGATCATTTAAGGTTTTGTTATCTATATCAAAAGGTTTAGAAATAAGATAAATTTTAAAGTCCAATGCAAACTCATTAGTGTATTGTAAAACAAATCGACTTTTTTTGAGATTATTTTTGTGTTATTGTAGAGAATGGACCAGAGGGGAGCAAAAACGCAGAGAGAGAGCCCAGAAACATTGCAGTGAGTCAGAGAAGATAATGACCTGCTCTAGGGTGGTGACAGTAGAGAAGGAAAGATATTGAGAGGGTTGGAATGAGGGGCCTTGATGATCGACTAAATATGATTGGTGAAGGAGAGTGAGGAGCCAAAGTTCTGCTTAGTTGACTGGTTGACATTCCCTTAACTGAGATAAGGAACTTTAGATTTTCGGATGATGAAGAGATTTTGAAAATCATAATCATAAGCAAATTAATGGTAATTGTAGCCTTCAGAGTCCATGAGAGGGCTTAGAATGAGGAAACCAAAAAGAGTGCTTAAAACTCAAAGATTTAAGGAACATCTGGAGAAAACATTCTGCATGGGAATATTCTCCATGGAGCAAACTGAAAGGTAAATGGGTAATCTAGGCTGTGTTTACTTGAGATTAAAGAAGAAAGTTTTTTAGAAGGATAAGGTATTTGGTAGTCTTGAATATTAGGAATTTATGAAGGATAAAGACTTATATGTCCACTGGGATGAAAAAGCTTCCATTTCTCGGTAGAATGTAGTAGATTCTTATATACCAATGACTTCACCAGCAACAACTAGAAAAGCCAGATAAGAGATATAGACAACAAATATAAAATATTTAGCATGCATGTATTTGGACCTCCTAAAGAACAAGAAAGAAAAAGGAACAAAAACAATATTCAAAGAAATAATTGCCTAGAATTAATTGCCTAGAATTTTCCCTAACCGAAGAAAAAGATCAACTCACAAATTCAAGAAGCTGAATGGATCTAAAGCAGGATAAAACAGAAAAACATTCTAGGTACCTCATAGGGAAACTGCTGATAAATCAAAGTGAGCTAAAATTTTAAAAAGCAGCCAGAGAGGAAAGATCTGTTTCCTTCAAAGGTGATTCATAAAACCTTATGACTGACTTCTCAAAAGAAATGATGGAAGCTTGAAGAAAACTGAATGATATCTTTAAGGTGAAAGAAAGCAATTGCCAATGTAGAATTCTATAACTAATAAAAATATACTGCAGAAATAAAGCTGAAGTAAAGATTCTTTCAGAAAAAAAAAACACTGAGAGGATTTCTCACCATCAGGCCATCTCAAAAAGAAATGCTAAAGGGAGTTTTTCAGGCAGAGAAAAATTTTCCAAAATAAGAATATGTAAATGCAAGAGAAAAAAATGTACATATGTGAGAAAATAGAAATAAATGCTGACTGTACAAAGTAATATTACAATTGCCCTATTGAGTTTAAAATATGTTTGGAATTAAAATTCACACTGACAATATTGTAAAAATTAAAGTGATTAAGTAGAATTCCAATTTTTTATAATTCTAGCATTACAGAAGAGTAATAAAAGTTTACTTTGTATTCAAGCTTATAAAAACAAAGAAGCATATTTTAGTCATTAGAGTAACCAAAAGTAGTTAAAACAAATATAACTGGAAGGTACTAGAGAGGGAAAATAAGGTAATATAAAACATTTCATTAGCCCAAAAGAAACAGGAAAGATAAAAATAGGTAATACAGAAATAAGTCAAAGAAAAAATAAACAGTAGAGTGATTGTTATAAACAAAACCTGGCTTAGTAATTATATTACAGATAAGCGAACAAAGGAGCCAATAAAGGACTAAGATTTCAAGACTGGAATAAAGAAAATACTGTATGAATTTTAAAAAATAGACGTGTTTTAAATATGAGGACAAATAAAAGTAGAAAGTAAAAGATTGAAAAATATATGCTCTTCTAACAGTAATGGAAAGATTGCCGATAAAGTTATGCTAATATCATACCAACTAGAATTTAAAGCAAATATGATTATTAGACATAAAGAGGAGCATTTCTCAGTGATGAAGAGGGCTTTTCAAGAAAACTGTAACACATGGGCTGGCCCAGTGGCGCAGCGGTTAAGTTTGCACGTTCCGCTTCTCGGAGGCCTGGGGTTCGCTGGTTCGGATCCCAGGTGTGGACATGGCACCGCTTGGCACACCATGCTGTGGTAGGCATCCCACATATAAAGTAGAGGAAGATGGGCACGGATGTTAGCTCAGGGCCAGGCTTCCTCAGCAAAAAAGAGGAGGACTGGCAGTAGTTAGCTCAGGGCTAATCTTCCTCAAAAAGAAAAAAGAAGAAAACTGTAACACATTATAAATCTCTGTGAACCCACTATCACAATGTAAAAAGCATATATTTTAAAAACTGACAGAACTGGACTTTTGCTTCCCAGTATATTGTAGTAACTGAAATTGGACTTTCTTTGTTACCGTGAACAACCATAACACTGAATGAAATATATATTATAACTTCAAATACAGGACAATAAATATTAGCAGACTGTAATCCCTGAGAGAAAGAAAGCAAACAAGGTGGGCCCTATATTCACCTCTGATTTCTTCCTGGTGATAATTCTTGGACTGTAAAATTGTTGCAAGAAACAAGACCAAAATACAAAAAAGAAACCAAACAAGAAAAATCAATTGTATTTCTATAAATTAGCAATAAAAAAATCAGAGAATAGAATTTTCAAAATAACTTTCATAGTAGCATCAAAAACAAAATATTAGGGGAAAATTTATTATCATATATGCAAGACATTTAAACTGAAAACTACAAACTCTTGTTCAGGGAAATTAAACATTAAAAAATAGAGGGCTATACATACTATGTTTGTAGATTGAGAATTAATATTTTTAGGTTGTCATTTCTATCCAGATTGATCTACATATTAAACCATAATCCAAATCAATATCCCCATAGGCATTTTTTAGAATTTATCAGGCTGATTCTATAAATTATTTAGAAATCCAAAGGACCTAAAATAGTCAAATCAATTGTTAAAAGAAGAATAAATTTACGTTTAATAAATGTAATAAAAACTTAAAATTTAATATAAAGCTATAATAGTACTGGAGTGAAGATAAGCATAGAGATGAAACAGAATTGAAAGTCCAGAAACAGACCCAGATATATATGGTCAATTTAATTTTAACAGTGATTTCAAGATAACTTAAAAGGAAAAGAAAAGAATTTTCACCAAATGATGCTTGAGCTGGATATCCATATGAAAAAAATGTACTGTATATCACTCCTCAAACAAAAATCAATAGAAAGTTTGACACAGCCTTAAACATAAGTCTAAAACTTCAGACATCTCGAGGAAAACACACAAGAAACTCTTGGGAAACTTGGGAAATGTTTGGGTAGCCAAACATTTTTTGATAGGACAAAAAAAATCATTAACCATAAAAGAAAAAAATTAATAAATTGTACTTCATCAAATTTAAAAAGCTGTGCTTTTTGAAAGACTCAGTCAAGAAAATCAAAAAAGGGGTTGGCCTGGTGGTGTAGTAGTTAAATTTGCACACTCCGCCTTGGCCACCAAGGGTTCGAGGGTTGGGATCCTGGGCATGGATCTATGCACCCCTCATCAAGCCATGCTGTGGTGGCGTCCCACACACGAAATAGAGGAAGATTGACACAGACGTTAGCAGAGGGAGACTCTTCCTCAAGCAAAAGGAAGAAGATTGGCAACAGATGTTAACTCAGGGCCAATCCTCCTCACCAAAAAGAAGAAGAAGAAGAAGATGAAGAAGAAGAAGAAGAAAGAAAATGAAAAGAAAAATCACAGGCTGGCAAAAAATAATTGTAATACATCTGTCTGACAAAGTACTTATATCCAGAATATATAATGAACACTAAAACTGAATAGAAAGAAGATCCAAAAATGAAGCAAAATATTTAACAGATATTTCACTAAAGAAGATATGTAAATGTTCATTAAATACTCTAACATATCCTCAACATTATTTGTAATCAGAGAAAACCAACTTAAAACCACAGTGGCATTCTACTTCATACTCACTAGCACATCTAAAATTGAAAAAGATGTCAAATACCAGATAGGGCTGAGGATATAGAGTAATTGTAACTCTCATATTATTGCTGGTGGGAATTTAAAATGGTAAAAAGACACTGGCCAACAGTTTGATAGTGTGTTATAAAACTTAAACATAACTTAAAATGCAACATAGCAATTTTACTTCTAGATATTTACCCAAGAGAAATAAAAACATATCCATGAAATAGTTGTACAAGAATGGCCTAGCAGCTTTATTCATAATAATAAAAGATTGTAAACAAGCCAAATGTCAATCAACAAGTGAATGGATTAACAAGTTGTGCTATATGTATAAAATTTAATATTCTTCAAAATTAAACAAAATAAACTACTGATACATGCAGCAAGATGAGTGAAGCTTACAATTACAATGCTGAGTGAAAGAAGCAAAACACAGAAAAGCGCATACTGTAGAATTCCATTTATATGCAGCTCTAGAAAACATGCATTTAATCTACAGTGATATAAAGCAGATCCGTGGTTGCCTGACGCTGGAATGAGAATGGACTTGACTGACAAGAGGCTCAAGGAAACTAGTTGACATAATACAACACTGATAGAACATACTAGAATTTACATTTCTTTCTAGTGTACCAGACACACGGCAAATTTGACCATATGTTGGATCATAAAGAAAGCCTCAATACATATTACACTTTTAAAATCACTCAGAGCTTGTTTTCTAATTACAATAGTATTTTAGGTTAGAAATAAATAATAAAAAGAAAACTAGAAAAATCCTCTCTTACCAGGAAATTTAAAAAAATAAACATCTAGTCCATGCGGTAACTAAGAAATCAATGATAAAATATTGAAAACATTCTCTGAGATGGAAGATAAATCAAAAATGCCTGGCATCAACATTTGTGTACTGGTAGTTCTCCTTTGTAATACTGCCAGGGAGAAAACGATAAACTAAATGAAAAAGTAGAAATAGAGTTGTCATTATTCATAGACAACATGTTTGTGTATATAGAAAATCCAAAAGAATCTAGAAAAAAATATAGAATTGTTAAATTAATTTTACAAGCTCTCTAGATGCAGATTAATATAAACACAGGAGAACATGCTCGGCTTCACTGGTTATCAACGAGGTGCCAATTAAAATCTCAACTACAAAGCTGCCTACATGGCTAAGGTGAAAAATATAGGGAAAAACGTGTCGGTGAAGATATGTAGCGATTGGAATTCGTATATTGCTGGTGGAAGTGGAAATTTGCTGGAGCACTTTGGAAGTCTGTGGAAATATCCAATAAAACTGAATATGTGCATTTTTATGACTGCAATGGGACTTTCACGTACATACCCAACAAAATATCATATATTTCTTCACCAAAATACGTGTACCAGAATATTCACAAACTGCTATTCGTAATAGCCCCAAACTATTTAAAAGTCCATCAGCAGTAAAATGGGTAAATTACGATGCTTTTACATAATAGAATGGTATACCAGAAGGAGAATTAATTGAGCTTATAAGTGAAAGAAACCAAATATACAAATTACATATTGATTTAATATATATGTAATATATTTAACATATGTGTAATATGATATATGAGATAATACATATTAATACTATATAAAAGTATATTCTATTGAATGTTACTATTATATATAATATATTTAATTATATATTATATCATATTTATTAATACATATGTATTATATCTATATCTATTAGAAAAAAGGGACAACATTGATGTGAAAGTAAGAGTCAGATTGCTTGAGAAGTGAGGAAAATAGTGTCAGGGAGTACAGAAAACCTTTCAAAAAGTCTGGCTGTGTTTTAAGATAGGGTTTTAAGAACACTTACATGCTGCAGCGAAAAAGCCGATAGAAAGTAATGGGCTAAAGATGCATTAACAGAAAAGAATAACTAATTGTGCCAAGTCCTTGAGAAGGAAAAGAATCTAGAGTACATGGAGAAGAACTGGGTATAGAGAGAAAAAGCGATAACTCTTTCCTTTTAATGGAAATGGATAAGAATGAGGAACAAATTCAGGCAGTTGCATTTTGCTACTTCTATTTTTCTTTCCATTTTATTGTTGTTGTTTGTTTGCTTGTTTGTTTTATATTTATTTTAAGTGAAATAATCTGCAGAACAAGTGAGAATATGAGATGCCAGAGGTTTGATGAGAGTGTAAATTTGAAATAGTGTCTGGGTAGGATGAGAGCAATAATTGGCTAAAAACACAAAAAAAGCATCGTCTGTCAGCTTCAGGTTGGTGATAGCAAATTGATTTAGAAACCCATTTGCCCAATGAGGGGATTCTCTAAAAGTGGGAGAGAGTCACCTGTGGATTAGTGCTGGGGACATGGACAATTCTCTTCTACTCGATATTTGTAGCAGAGAGAAGCAAGCTAAGAAATGTTTACTTTTGCTAATAGAAGGATTAAAATGATAGAATAATGATGATTCAGAGATGCTGAAAAATAATGGAAATCTGAAAATGTCTGTAGACGGGAAGTCCTTGCATGGATTGGATAACTGATGCCATTTGGACTTTTAGCTTTACACAACCCAGTTTTTTTGCCTGTGTTCATGCAAGAGGTGAGTGTCGGAACTAGGACCAAGACTGGTGCTTTCTTACTCTCAGCCCAGAAGTCTTGCACCATCATTAAGATGTCAGTTGAATATTGTCAATCGATGTCTATGGAGAGGGCAGGTGTCAATGCCCTGCCTGATGCTGGAGAGAAGAGAAAGCATAGGTTGAAACTCTGATGTTAAGAGACCCACACCAGACCCAGACCACTGCTGCTTGCTCTACATAGGAAAGAATATACTAAGTTTTCTGAATCTGTGTAACTAGTACCTGGGCTGTAGTTGTTATAGAAAATTAGTTTTTCAGATAGGCGTTTGCCTTTAAGTCAACATGGTTGAAGAATAGCTAATCATTAATATTACCAGCCTTATGTTTACAACAGGCCATTTCAAATAGAATTAAAAGGCATTCTGAGTAGCCACCTGAATTGGTTTTATGTTTGTGATTATTTTCTTTTAAGATAATACGAAATGTTTTTGGCCTAGAGTATGTGCTTTAGAAAAAAATCAGCTTTGGCAATGGTTTTTGACAGGACAAGATTACAACTGAATAAATGTCATATTTTATTTCATGTCTGGTCCTCTCAGGAGTGTTAAATTTCTTTACTTATTCTATGCATTGATTTTTCTCCCTTTTCAACTTAAATTGTCTTTTGCTGTTGTCATGTTCTAACAGAATTGGCAAAGGACAAATTTACTATGCAAATTCTATCAGTGGTCCATTGGAATAACTCTTCATATTCAAAGAAGGAGCCACCTTCTCAATTTAATTATAAGCTTGACAATTTCGATTTGAATAGGTAACTCCATTTTGACTAGCCTTGATAAAGCCACTGATCTGATTTTTCCATTAAGCCAGCCTGGCTGTTTTGCATTTTTTAATGCGTCTAAAAAGGGAGAATGCTTTCAATACAGGCCATTCTTCTAAAAATCTGTTCAGAAACAAAAGAATGTGTTAAGCAAATATTGGGATAAAATTAGGTCCTCAAGAGTGGTTCAGGGTAGATAATTAAAACATACTGAATTAGATGACGTATTTTTGCTAACATATATTTAAGCATTTTCTGTGGTGCACGACTACGTCTATAGGTGACAATGACACCTATAAGTTAGAAAGACTATAAACATCTTTAAGCATTTTAGAAAGAGTTATTTATGCTTTCACTTGTTGTCTACCAACACAGGTACGTAATGCCCTTTTCATGCTAACCTTATTTCCCAATAGTTTAACTGAGAACTTCAAAACTAAGTAAGGGTTAAATGGAAACTTCAGGGTCAGGGGACCACATCCTGGTTTTTATTACAAGACAAAGGCAGACAAATTGATTTAATTTTATTTGAGAATCAGAAAAGTTTCGGTTTGTATTTACACCAGGACATATTTTAAAGATGAAGTAAACGTTATGCAATTCCATGTCCTACAAGCTATTATACAATTTGTTTATGGTTTTTCTTTGCCTTATTGATTTGTTTGTTGAGATCCACATTTTAAAATTTAAAAATGTTTCATTAGAAAAGTCTTAATTTAAAAGTCTTTAGATGGTTTGGGGCTTATAAGGATGACTGAGTATTTCTATTTACTATTTCAAGAAAAGTGCTACTTGGAAAATGATGGAGTATAAACATTATCAAACCACCATCCTAACAAAGTACCTTGGCAAGTAAGATACCCTCATTTTTCTTAGGAACGATATACATTGCAAAAATTCTATAACCTTCCCCAAAGCAGTTATTGGGTAGTCAATTCTTTTATTTTAGACACTGTACTATGTTAGTGCACTTTTGCCAACTATTAGATATCCAACAATAAACACACAGGAGAAGTGACATATTCCTGAGAGGCGGGGTTGTGCAATGGGAAGGGCACCCGTTACTGGAACCAGTCTGCCGTGGCTCAAATTCCAGCTCTACCATGTAATAGCTGTGCTGCTTTGAGCAAGCTACCAAACTCTCCAGGTCCTTTGTTTTCTCATCTATAAAATGGAGATAATAGTAATACTTACCTCATAAGTTTGCTGTGAATTAATTTATGTCAACTGCTTAGAATAGCACCAACATACAGGAAGCATACAATAGATATTAGCAATTATTATAAGCTGTTATTATACTTGAAGCCAAACTCCACACATTTGCCTGTCAAGTATTGCTTCTGTGCAGGTGCAACATCCCCCAGGGGTCTTTAAGTTCAGGTAAACACTGAGACTCGCAAGAATGTCATAGGCTACACTTGGCACCAGTTTACTCAGAAGTTTATGGGACAGGAATTTTCAGGCAACATCAGGCTTTTCTCTCCATAGGAGTCCCAGAAGCATTAGTTGACATGGCAGTTCACACAGGGGTTGGGAAGGTATGCTTTCCCCAGGTGACAGCCCAGGTGCAAGAAGATGAGATCCACATCAATGAGTGAGGTTCGCTTAGGCTCAGCATCCTCATGCAAAGCGTATATCTTATAAAGGCCTTGTATCCAGAATATGGGGAAGTCGAGCAGTATAGTACAAGAATAAGACATTCTGGTATTCCGATGTAATAAAGATGAGAAACAGAAAATCAAAAGAAGGAATAGCTAGCACATCTTTTTAGAAATTTTCCTCTTGGCCATCAATAATTACAATAGAATTTTGACAAAGATTTGCCAGCAGACATTCCGTGTTGACATAGTTGTCAAAAACTTACATGACAAGTATTTCGTGTTGGTTTTTGTAAAAAGATCCAGATGTCCTATGTATACTAGTTGCATGGACAGAAAGGTGACATTTTATGAGGAAAAAGAAAATATTTCTTATGTTGTTAAACTCTTTCTTTTTCGTAGCAAAGGCTTGTAGACTTATCTCTAAGTAGGGCTGAGACTTTTGTCTGAAAACATTTTTAGAACTGGACAAATTTGTACTGTAGCTTAACTGAAATCACAGAGTACATACCCCAAAGCACAGAAGAGACACTACAAGAAAATAAACTAAGGTTCCTATGGAATGATAGTATTGGGTAGGACTCTATTTAGATGGTTATAATTTGCATTATTTGCAAAATACATCTTGCAATTAAAGAACCAACTTACTTAACATAATCACTGTATATTCATCTAGATACTCAAAGAGAAAAAGAAGAGGCAGGCCTTACCAATCTATGTTTGGACATAGGCAATATTGAGAAACTTATTGTGACATTAATAGGTCAGCAAGCTCAGTTATTTTGAAACCTCCCCAGTATTGTAAGAAGAAGCACAAGTCACCAGCATAGGAATGGCAGCCATCTTCCTATTTACTACCGTACAAGAGCAAATTTCTGATTTGTCTAGGACAGAGGCCTTTCATTTAGGCCAAAATTCTCTTTGAAAAGTTGTTTAAAACCTTGTCTCCTTTTATGGAAAGGGGTAGATAAGAAGCTGCTTATATGTACGTGCCTGCAAATATTTACATATAACCTTAGGAGATTTGAGGGTCTTAGAAGCAATTTTTGTTCTCAATTGATACCTTGATCAAGAACACTGCAACTACATCAGAGAGGGATGTTACCTGATGTTAGAGAAAATAGCTCCTTCTATGGTAAACATCTCAAGTTACCTTTGTATAGAAGAATTTTCAGTTGATGAAAATGATTTCTAATGGTAAGAGAATTTGGGGACCTCATTTTCTAGTCTGATTGATTTACTGTACTGGACCTTTAGAGTAAATTAACATTCTTGTCTTGCAAGAAATTCAGAAAACTTTGTTCAATAAATTGAGCACAGGGACCCTAAAGTGATGCCTTACCCTACTCAAATTTGCCTTTGTTTTTACAAAAAGGATTCTATTGAAACCCTCCCTTGAAGGATTTTTCATGAAAGTAGATCTGGATAAGAGAACTTACAAAAATTTTTTGCAGACATGAAATCACGCATTTATTCTCTATGAGTAAGCCTGAGCCACTGCTTGAGCCTCAAACAAAATTCCCTATGATTTGCTAGGCTTGTCTGTGCCCATTGCTTGTGTGGCCTGCGATTTGCTAATAGCAGAGAGTTATGCATCCTGGCTCACATAGCCCTTAGACCTCCAAGATCCTCAAAGAATGTCTTACAAGTTTTCCTCCTGAAATAACAGTATTCTTGCAGCAATTGTCCTAATCTGCCTGCAAAGCTAGTCTTCATGCTCTCCTAGGGGGATAATTTGTCCTATGGTTTTTCTGAGTTACCCAGAAGAGAGGTTTTACTACAGGCATTTAGCATTTTAAAATAAAGGGATTTGTCAGAGGCCAGCATAAGAGATTACAGTGGCACAGACAGGGCTTTGCTGAAGCAGTGAGAAAAGAAGACAATCCAGTTTCCACATTTTAAGGCATGGATTGGTCTTAAACATCCTCCCTAGACTCCTGGTTTATATATATGCTTACATGGAAAAATCTAAAGGAAATGAAATAAATACAATCTATACATGACAAGATTACAGAGTCAAAAGGAAAAGAAGGGAATGTAAGTGTTAGAGTGGGAAGGCCAAAAGCCACTGGTGAAATCCTGAATGAAGCAGGTCCCTAGGATTTTCCAGAATACTTTATGGCAGCACAGAGTCTTTGGAGTAAACCAAATATTTTCATGTTTGAGAGAGAAAATTACCAAGGATTCTCAATACTGTTTACATTAATTCATCATTTAGAAAGACTTTCTCTCTCCTATGGTGAAACAGGAGACTCCTTTCAGAATCTAACTGGTTCCAGGAAGATTTCAATGAAAATTGCTAACTATTAGAGGACAGATTTTAGCCTGCAATTTGTACACAGAGTAACATTAATAACAAAGTGTGTTATTCTATTCAAAGTCTATTGTTGTTATTTTTTTTAAGTTGAGTACAGATTCAGAAGCTCTCGGTGTTCTCTGCAATACATGAGTGCTTCATGAAATCCTGTTTAATGTTTGCAAACCATTTGTCATTCCTGCCACATGCACAAATTTTACATTTACGGCTTCAATAAGTAAAAAGACTTAAAGATATGTAGTTGCCAAGTATTACTGCCTTTCACATTACATATTTTTGGGGGTTACCTTTTCAAGGATTTCAGGCTTGGCATATAATGGAGCTAATTAAATTTTCTTCCTAGGAAGCAGCCAGCTAGACCACTGCCCCAGGCACATAACCTCAGCTTATGACTTTCCGTCGCTCATTTATTCTGTATGTGAGATGAGACTCGTCGAACTGCAAAGGCAGAAAACTCAGGCCAGGCAGCTGCTGGTGAATTTTAGTAACTACAGAGCCAGCGTTTGAGTCTCAACCCTGACAGCACACATCACAGGCAGGTGACAGTGGAGGCACATCTTTCTGTCTGAGTTGGCTGTGGATGACAATCTGCCAAACGAAAATAATGGGAGAGGCATTAGTTGTATAAAAATGAACCAACTTGGCGTAGCTCTGAGGCATTTTGCAAGATTGAAGGAATATCACCCCATTTTCCCCTGAGATTGTTTTTATAAACAACCCAGAAAACATAACAATTAAAATCAGAGTCATGTGGGAAAATGTTTCTCCTAGTAATTTCATTAGTGCATCTTCAAAATTAAGCAATTTTGTCAGTCTTCATAAGAAACAAAGGAAATGATATTTAATAACAATCAAGCATTTGGCAGTCATTCTATTAGGTTCTTTACACATATTATTTAACTTAAATAAGCATTTGTTCCCTATTTAATATCTGAGGAAACCAGGATGAAAATGGTTAAATGATTTGTCCAAGTTATCAAATCGCACACCCGGAATTTAAACCCAATTTTATTTGACTGAAAAGCTTTGGCTTTATCTACTTTAACACACTGCGTGACAGGTTGAAAAGTTCTGTGTTTAAAAAAGAAACTCTCTTAGGTGGAATTATTTGGGAAATATTCATGAGAGTGAGTGGTATGCATGCATGTGTACATCTGTATGTGTGATGTGTGTATGATAGCTATTTAAAATATAAATTCCATGAGAGGGAGAATTTTCAGTTGTTGTTCTTATAAATTGACTTATAGATAATATAGCTTTTATCGTAGATAGTCGTCTCCTATAGAAAGCGCTCAGCGTTACCCCTGGAAATAGGGAGATTCGTTACAAAGAAAGCAGTGACCACGTGGACCGTAGAGTATTTTGCAGGATTTATAGAATCCATTTCACTGAAAACCAAGAGAAAGAAATTAATCTCTCTATCACCTTAGAAGATGGAATATGGATCTATTTATGCATCAGATAAATATATGAATGATCAAAAATAGATTGATGTAGATAATTTACATAGATACATAAAATGGAGATTAACTCATCCATTTCTGGGGTAAAAACAAAGTAGCACATTTCAACTTCTGTAGTATTAAATCTTTTTAAATTCCTGATTGCCTTCTTGAATAACAGCTGTTTTTTTCCCTACAGTTGGACAGTGTTACCTCCCTGATCCAAGCAGCCAAAAATTTAATGAATGCCGTAGTGCAAACAGTGAAGATGTCTTATATTGCCTCAACCAAGATCATCCGAATTCAGAGTCCTGCTGGGCCCCGGCACCCAGTTGTGATGTGGAGAATGAAGGCTCCTGCAAAGAAACCCTTGATTAAAAGAGAGAAGCCCGAGGAATCTTGTGCAGCTGTCAGACGAGGCTCGGCAAAGAAAAAAATCCACCCAGTGCAAGTCATGAGTGAATTTAGAGGAAGACATGTCTACTGAAACCATTTACTCTAGTGCCTATATTACAAGTCCTGGCTAAACACACCGCTTTATTTTTACACTTCATTAGTTCTGTGAGTTCACTAACTTTTAGAGTATAACCCACAAATAACATAAAACAGTGGAGGCTGAATCAACATTAGTAACACATATTTGGGATCATGTCATTGTCATCTCTGTATGGCCAGCACCTAATAAGTAATCAAGATATGCTTGTTGAATGAATGAAAGCTTCGGGTGTCATTCAGCCTTTCCCATCACAGAGAATATCTTACATTCATTACCAAATGGACATAGAAGACTCAAGTGAGACCTGTCATCTGTAATAGCTTGAGTACACTCAACATTTTCATTTTGAATTAAAACATTGACCTGAAGTATTGACTTGATTTTAAATGGAAACAAAAGACTTCATAAAATATTTTCCCATTTAATCTCCATACTTTCTTTACATGACCTGACCTGACAGACGTGTGATTCCTGCTATAGGAAAAAAAGTTCAATCTCTAGATGTCTATATCTTTTGTCAACTAATTAGGCCAACATTCATCAGAAACTAACCAAGCTTGAGCAATTAAGCTACTTCCTGGATTTTTAAATGAGCCTTGATTATTAATGGAGCAATTTATTAACATTATAAGGGTTATAATGAATTTTGATGCCACAATGTGCCTTTTAGGATTCCATTGTGTTTAGCAGTTCTGCACATTGAGTGTTGGGCTTAAATGGTCCATCAGAATACATATGTGGAGGAAGAGTTCTCACCCACTGGGGAAATGAGACACCTAACTATATCCTCAAGTGAGTTATGACAACAGAAATACAAGGAGTTCTGCATGACTCTAAAAATCCATATGTATCAGCTTACAATTGTAATTAAAAAGAAAAGACAAATTTGAAACACCTTTTGGCATTGAGTAAAATATAACTGTGTGAATTGTACCATTGAACTATGAAGTAGAGTTAATGGCAATGAAACTGGAGTAATTTTAATAACATTCTTTCAAATAAAAGTCATTGAGGTCATTTTATAACTCCAATCACTGTGCTCATCCCTAGTTAAGTTCATAATGGACTTCATAATAGTCTCAGAGTCGAGCGCATTGCTTCTTTCTCTCCTCGCTCTTTCTCTCTGTCTCACACTCTCACTCTTGCTCTCGCTCTTTGGAGGAATTAAATTTAAGTTTCACTTTTTCTCATGCATAGAGTTACCATTCACAGGATCTGAAACATGCATTCTCTTTTCTACTTTATCAAAATGATACCATAATTGTAACTTTACTTTGTGCAACATTGCCATTGATGAATTGTTTCAACAATCAGGCCATCTTAGTCTGATGAAGTAAAATTCAAACATGCAGCACCAGTTGATGTTAGGAAGATCAACCTGGGTGAAAGTATGTGTGAAACATCAAAATGCATAAAGGTTGAGAGCATGATGTGTATGTTATCTTGAGCAAAATGGCATGGGAAAAGGATTTATTTGACATCATTATTAGTTATGGGGAAATGTTAACATTATTATTGTAGTAAATTATTTCATTCTTCTAAAATTCTGGCTTGCCTGGGCTCACCACGTAAACTTCCTAGAAAGTGAAAGCAATAAGCTTCTCCCTGTCTTGTACTATGCACTGGCCCACAATAATTTTTCTGGACAGGTCCACTCCCTAAAAGAGAAGGGAGTGCAGAAAGGAATAAGGGAATCCAGCTAATTCAATTTTCCAGAACTATCTAGATAAATGAGGCAAAATAAGGAGTGTCTTTTGTTGGGATGCTACCATCATTTCTGCTCTAAGAGTAGATGTTGCAAGAGTAACATCTATGATACCTCCTTTTCTCAGGTAGAAGTGTGAATTTTTAATTTAGTCAAGAAAACAAATTTTAAAAAAATCACCAAATTACTAGCTGTATATTTTAGTTCCTAAAGCCACATGCTCAAGAATTGTAAGAGTCTCATCTAGAAAATCTAATGTCCCTTTGATCCTGCATCAACTTTCCACAGGTTGGAATAAGATGCCAAAAGAACAGAAATAACGTGAAATTTACAATTACCAAAATAACCTCTATATCTTAAAAAAAAACTGACTCTTTACCCAAAACAAGATGTGAATAAGGCCTCCTCTTCAAAGTACGTACATTTCCAGCTTAGCTCAAAACAAACAACTATAATTAAACAAAACAATATAAAAATTAACTTGGCGAATGTGCCAGCAGTAAAATCTGCCGTAGTGATCGAAGGTGCAATATGAACCAGATGCATAGAGCTGAGAAAGACATCTGTGCTCCAGAGG
Organism: Equus przewalskii; assembly: GCF_037783145.1. Taxonomy (NCBI): domain Eukaryota; kingdom Metazoa; phylum Chordata; class Mammalia; order Perissodactyla; family Equidae; genus Equus; species Equus przewalskii. Next base: position 54,836,824 of record NC_091831.1, on the reverse strand, counting down.
GAATTCCTGTAGTGGGCGGCATTTCAAGATTTAGTTTGATTCAAACCTGCTGATAATATAAGTGCTTATATGCAAGGAAAATTAACAACAAATATGTTAACAAATCTTTGCATTGTGAAGCATAGTTAAATGAACCTAATCAGTAAATATGAATGTAGTGGGTATATTTATAGGGAAGCCCCTCCCCTGCATGGGAATGGCAGAAATTTCTTAATGAGAATGATGGCTTTGGTGACCCATCTATACCTTCTGAGATCACATCACAGAGACTGGTGCTTCTTCTGATGACACATTTGCTTTATCCTGCTAATCAAAACTCACCTTTTTCTTTTAGTGAAATCAATTTGTGTTACTTTATGTAGGAAAAAACAAAAATCCTTGAGAGGGAGAAGAGGGTTTATTCAACCTACAAGGTCGATTCCATCCTGGTTAACCACCAGCATCCCTGTCAAACATTAGACTGAAATCACAATGATAACCTAGAAAATATTCATGAACTCATAATCCGCTGAAGATTCTTCTAATTGAAAAATTGGAAGGTTTTCATCAAACAGGAAAGGTGAAAAATGTAAATCTCTCCTTTTTATTTATCACAAGTGGAAATTATTGGATCAAAATTTTTGTTTATTTCTAATGGAGTTTCTGGAAACAACTCGACGATAAGTCAGAAAAAAATTCAAACACTAAATTTCAAAGGTAATTTATTAGTTATCCCCTTTCTGTTTGTCTTATGACATGAGTAAAAACTATGAATGCATTAGAAAATACAATAATCTTAAATGTGCCTTCTGGCCTTTGCAAATCTCTTAATTTATCAGTATTAGTATAACAAATGTTTGCCATAACATTCCTTCTGTATAACGGGTAAAGATCTCCCTACCTGTACAGAAAGGTCCATTTTTCCAGTCTGGCATTCTTGCACATTTAACAGACACTTACCCTTCAAAGGAAGTCAGTTTTCAAGCCTTACTAAAGAAAGATAATTAAAATTGTGACCCCACAGTTAAGTGCCCATTTTGGGCCTCAAACCCAGCAATTAGTGCTCCTCAAATTCAATAATAAGTGGCTGAAAAGACTAGTGTCCGACAATGGAGAAAGTTGACAGACTTTCTTTCTACACCTTCAATTGTCCAGGTCTATTGATCTCCCCCATCCCTGGGTGAGGTATCATACTATTAACTGCTGCCAAGTTTCTGCCAGAATGATGCAGTCAGGCTTGCTCATCCCAGTCAATTACTCCAATTGATGTCCTTTCCTCTTAGTTCATGCACCAAAAATATCCCTCTCCCATCTCTCATCTCCCTAGGTATCTAACCCACATATAAATTGATTAATATATCCTGTAGCATTCTAGTTAAAATTATGAATTTTAATTCCCAGCAGCATTATTCCTTGTTTTTTTCTATTCCAGAAAACATTCTTACCCTTTCCGTGTCAAATGCACACTTCCATGCTAAGGATTGTGGTTCCCATGGATACAGATTTCTGTGTAGTGGCAGAATGAATGGAAGGAGATCTGAGGCTTTTCCTGGTGATGTTTACCATTCTCTGGCGAGCTCATTGCAGAATTGCCAACCTGTGTCAGTATTATTGTAAATAATTCTCTAGGTCAACAAAGCAGGCATCAGAATCTCAAGTGGAATGAAATCTGAACTTTCTTTTGTCAGCCTGTCTTCTGCTAAGACAGCCTGTTTATTGCATATTTAGGAATCAATAGCCATTTTTCTGTTTAGAAAGTCAGAAATAGCTCTGTTTGACTTGATCGGAAAGTTTAGGGACATCCATATAAAAGATTATAGCTTGCGTATTATTTCAATAAATCTTTTTAAGTATCCTAGGAAAAATTCTGCAACCTGAAAAATTTATATTCATGCATCATTTTCATTTACATATCATATACCAGGAAACCACACTTATTCAGATGAAAACCCCATAGTATTTCTTTTGTCATAACTCTCTTCCCATACCATTATGATATATCTTTAGTATTAATATTTTTCATGTTACTGCCAAATAAACAAGCTAGACCTAATGACAGAAGCATCCATATATAAAGTAGTTGAAAGTTTTCATTTTGGCCCTTTGGGTCTATTAGGAAACAAAATGTGGATGTTTTTAAAACTAGGTGTATGCAACTACAGAGATCCGAATCAAGGCTGTAAAACTATCCCACACATGTAAAAGAAGAGAGAGCAAAAGAAGAATTAAAATTTTAAATTCATTTTTTTGGCTATTTTTAACCAATTCACATGAACAAGAAACATTTTCTATTAAAGCAAAAGAAAGCATAGTTTACAACATTAATCATTTTACATGTGAATTTTTTCCCCCTACCAGGATAGATAGGATCTATTCCTCGATACTTCAAAAGAAGATCATTAATACTAACTGAGAGACCCATTTCCAAATGGAACCCAACCTTACCAGAATCCCGTCTGCAGGCAGTAGATGGTTTGTAGGGCTGGCCCTTATGTAGATTCGGGGATGAGATATTTCATGGCTGCAGGCTGGCTTATGACATCCAACAGTCCCCATTGGTTTTGGGAAACAAAACACAAGAAGTGGTTTTCAAAACAAGTTTGACAAGTTGGAGAAAAAAAGGCAGTAAATACAGAGCAGTCCTAAAGGAACAGGGCTAAGAAAGTGACAGAGGTTTGAGGGAGAATAAGAAAGGCGGCTGCAGAAGCAGATAACTTTTACAGCCAGAGGGAGGAGGAGTGAAGATTAGGCAGCCTCTTCCTGAGGAAGATTTTAAGGCTAGGATGGGGCACTTGTTGCTGGTGGCTTGAGTGAAGTCATGACAGAGGCAGGAGGATGGATGATATGACTTTTGAGGATGATTTAGTAGTATTGTTTGCCAGATGAGAAAGGGAAATTCAGCTGCTTTTCTAGGCTGATGATGGGTGAAATTTTTCCCAATGTCAGAGCTAATCAGGATAATCACACATTCATATATTTAACAAATAGTATTGAGTAACTATGATGTTTCAGGCTCTAAGTTCTTAGGATATACCACATAACAGAATAAACAGGGATCCTTGCTCTCATGTGCCAGCTCTGTGCTTAATGCTGTTATGTATTTAATGCTCTCAGTAACTCTATGTGACAAACATTATTATCTCCATTCCATAGATAAGGAAACTGAGGCTTAAGCAGGATAAGAATCTTGCTCGAAAAGTCACTGCCTTTAAAATTGGGTTTGTTGCATTCTAAAATCTGAACTTTTAGCTACCACGTCATCCAGACTTCCTGGAAACTGGGATTGGGGTTTTCAGTTGAAAATGAGATAGGCATTTCAAATGCTAGCTGACTTCCTATGTAAGAGCAAAAAGATCAAATTTTGAAAAAAATATTAATCCATACCTATATCATTCAAAGCAGGTAAAAGACAGGTGCATAAGTAATTAGCGGCATATTCTCATCTTTAAAACTGAATGTAGAGTATCAGATACATAAGGGGTGAATATTTCATCTATGTGATCTGAAATAAAATGAAAATTCTTGCCAAATTACTTTTGTTCCCATAAAGGAGAACTCTTCAGTGGAAATGCCCATTTCCACCCTTCTTCAGCATTGATTGGTGAAAAATATTTGTTGACACCATTTCTTTCCAGTTTTACAGCTGGTCTGTGTCTGTGGGTTTATAAATTATAGATCTCAGGGGAGTGTTGGCCAAGGATTATTGAAATAAGGTAAACTTTGTGTTCCAAACTGACCCCAATTATAGCAAATATATATTTCCTTCTTTATGGGGATCACAAGTGTATGCAGGATGTGCCTGCCTGTAGGTGAGTTAAGTCCTATAACTTTACATAGTCCTTCCTCCTAGAACCCACCGAAGGCAGAATTCTTCTTGCCCATGTTGCTGGATGTGCCTCCCTATCTCAGGCCTGGAGTTGTTAAATGACTTCCTTACCTCTCTTACAGTGGGGCCACAGGTGTTTCCTCAAACTGGAAATGTGTTTATTTGGGGTCTCCACCTTTGGGTACCTGGCAGTCACGATGGTGCCTGTTCCCAACTATAAGGAAAGGAAGCTCTCAAGAAGGAAATTCTCTCTGAAAAAGGCTTAGATTTCTAACAATCATCTCTACCAATGTCTTCAGTGTAAGATATCCAAAAGCCACTTAAATGATATTAGCAGAGTGGTCCCTGTGTTTTCATTTCCAATGAGAGAGTTTCTAGTTCTAAAGTTTTCTTTCCTTTGCATTTTCAAGAGGAGTACTTATTTTTAGTTCTGGTTACTTGATCTTGAAGGTATGTAGCATCTCTTTAAACATTCTAAGCCCTTCTCAGTAATTAAATCAACAGTTCAAAGGCCTGCAGCTAACTTTTTTTTCTATTCTGACAGCCATACATTACACAGTCTCAGGCCAGCCCTCAGCTTGTCACCTCAGTTTCCCATCTTTATGTGAACCTCTCTGTGGTATTCACTGAGAGTCTAGCTTAGACAGATGGGTTTTCTTGACCGGGGCTTCTAACATCAAATCTGGGCTGGAGTGTTTATTAATAAAGAAAATGGGCAAGTCTGAGATGTTACTTCATGCTCTCAGTTAAACAGAACTTTCCTCCTTCCTGAGGCTTTAAACATAAAATTAATTTAAAAAATACTGTAGAGAGAGTTTTCCATTGCTTGCCAAATTGCGCCATTATAGCTCTCTGTTCTTGTTTGTTGCTATACAATATGTCCATGGGAGAATTTCAGCAACTGTCTTGCAGGCTTAAGTTGTGCTTCTTATTGATTTTGAAAATTTTCCTTGTGCGGTCCAGTCTCTCTAAAGAAAATTTCACTGGACTTGAATGACAGAAGAATGATTTTTTCCTCCATATACATGACTAGCAAGTTCCTGAAAACAGAAGTAGCATATGTTGTGCCCAGTTTGGTACTTAATAGTTGAGATTTAAAATAAAATTTTCTTGGGGAAGCTGGGTCATTATGAATTAAAATTTTTGGTGAAAGATTTCCAGAGGCCCCTGCTTTCCATTTTGATTATGCTTTTAGTTCCATAGTGACTTGGCAAAAAAAAAAGGAATCACTTACTTTATGTACTTTTACAAACAGCAACTTTGAGAGCTTATACTTAGTAACATGTCTGATGGCAATATGTGGGATGAAGGCAGATCTAAACTAAGACCTCTGAGACGAAATCAAAGTGAGCAATCGACAATAGTCACGTTTATTGCAGCACTTTCTTGAGAGCTGAAGTCTAGGGCCATTGGAGGTGTTTTAGACCACCACGCTCGCGCATCTCACTCTGCTGTGTGGAAGGCAGAGTGGGGCTGAGCGAACCGCCTGCTATAGTAAGGCCGATTCAAAGCTGTTTTATGGTTTGGCTATAGATAAACTTTGGCAAAAGCACTTGTAGATCTTTCTGGTCTATATTTACCCTTAAAGTCAATTTCGTCAATCAATAAAAATGAATTATTTATCCAGGAATAGAAAAAGCTCTTTGATACCCTCATGACATTGACATAGAAGCCCAAATACTCCTTGTTTGAGACTCTGCATGCCTTTTCTGTTTAACTGGAACAATGAAAAATTTGCTTTCATTGTGCTCTCAATTGAATTATTTCACACGTGTAACACTGGGTTTGTTTTGAAGTTACGTAGTATTATTTGAAATAATATTTTTATTTCTACTTACGTCACTCTGTAGTTTATTAATAATTTGCTCAACTGATAAACCATGGATGTTAAAGCAATAAAAATGAAAAGACTGGCCATGCCTTTGGTGTTTATCTTTGGTGGCATGTGTCTTGGGTGGGACAAAAAAGGAGGTTCAAGAATTGCTGAGGATTCTAACCACGTGCTTCTAGGAATCACCTTCATTCCCACTCTCCTTCAGTTGCACATACTGCAACTCAGGGAGGGCACTTTCACAAACTACTGCATGCACACAAGTAACATGGACCATATCTGAGAGAATTAAAGTCATAGTTTAAAAGAGCATTTGTTAGTCTAATATGGGCATTAGGCTTTTGACTTTAATAGTCACGTCTATGTGGTTGAAGAATTGTTCTTTAGCGTAGGACTTTGTGAAAATGACCAATAATTGTTGACAACAATGAGACATCTGAGAATATCTGAACACACACTCCATCGTGGACACGGAATACCATGGGCTGTACTGATGCTCCTGCATCTGAATATTGGTGGGTTGTGAACATCCATCTTGACTTCTTTGTCTCTACCTTGGCAATACTCCTTTTTCAGTGGGAATCACATGGGGATAGTCTCTGGATATTCTTCTAAGGCTTACACACTGCTGTTGTCTGTTCTGAGACATCATTTTCTCCCTCTGGGGTCCCTATTGCTTCAGAATGCTTATTGCTAAGTCTCAATCTGTTTCTGTACTTTCTCAGAATGCTGTCTGTAAGTATAGAGTCTTTACCACTTAATTCCTTTTGTAGACCATGCTTCCCTCCATTCAGTTCTGCCAGATGCCAGCTGCCTCTTTGTTAATGAAAACGCCAGCATGAGGTTGCCTTTCTGTGTCAGTCTCTCCTGGGCCCCAGGAGCCATATTTGTTCTGGCAGCAGCATTCTCTTTGCCTTGATCTGTTCATTGTGCTTGCTCTGGGGGTGGAAGTAGAACTAAAAGCACGCTTGGCATGAAGAATCTGTTCCTGCCTGGAGCTTGAGCTGATGCCCCAATATTTCCTGGGTAACACCATTAAACATTTCATCCAGGAGCAGTAACTCAGGGAGGTAACTTCCCATCACTGCGTGTCCAATATCCTGTAGCCTGTGAGGGAAAGGCTACTGCCCTTCATTGTCAAGTAACTCTGGCTTTCTATTCTGTCTGAATCTCCTGTTTTTGGACAGAAGGAGCAGTTCCCTTGAGGTTTGAGGTATGGGCCCAGAAAAGGGAATTTCCTTGAAGGCAACAAGGAGTGTCAAACCCAAGGGAGGTGGCAAGAGGAGAGGTGTATGTCCAGCTGATCATACACAGGTTTATACTAAATTGTCTTTTGCCCTTGAGGATCATGGAGAGAGCCTAGAGGTATGGATCTCCTACTCTGAGCCCCACAGAGAGGTGGAAGGAGGCCCCTCCCTCCCACCACCTCTCCTGCCTTCTCACCACCCCCTCGAGTTGCTGGTAGTGACAGAATGTTAGCTGCACAGATGAAGTCTACATGGCACAATTATAACAGCAGAAAGCACAATTTTCTAGCAGTGGGTGGAGCACCAATCCGGCCATACTCCAAGGGACAAAAGTGGGCTGTCTCCCTCACTTGGCAGGTGCCCTCTGCAAGCATTGATTCAGAGCAGGTGTGGGAAGAGAACTAGCAGAGGTTTGTCGTCTTTGTTGTTTCTTTTTATTCGGCTTCAGAGGAGGCCTCTGTGACAGTGCTGGGGATCCACAGCTGGGTTCTGGAAGGTCTCCATTTCTTCTATTAAATGCTCATAGCGTCCCCCATCCACAGGGCTAATCCACTCTGTGGCAGTCACTCTGAGGCTTATTGCTTAAGGGCTATATTTGGAAGACTCCAATGCTGTACCAGGCCCCAATGCCAGAGAGCTGTTTGAGCTCCTTGGTTCTCTTATACTCCAGAATCTTTGGAGCAATGATCACATCATGCTCACTTCTGTATCTCCAGCTCTAGCACAGTGACTGGCATAGGAGTACCTCAACTGATATTTTTGGGAAAAATGAGCAAATAAATGAATGAGTTTATTTCAGATGAATGAAAGCAGAATCCCACATTCTGTGATTTGGGACCTCTCTGAACTATCTAACTTGAAATTCTGCGAGTTGGTAATTTTCAAGTCTATAGTGAAAGTAACTCATGTCAGGGACAGGATTTGAAAACTCCTGATTTCCCTGCCACCCTCCAAACTGTGGGCACTGCCTGAGATACAGGAAAGTCACTGAAGAGGAAACACCCATGGGTGTTTTTTATTCATTCGTTTATTCAACAGTCAAAAATATTTCTTGAGGGGCTGTTAAATGCAAAGATGTTATGGGTGATAGAACAAAGCATGAATGTTTTGGAATCAAGACTTGGGATCACAAGTTAATTAAAATAAATTGCAGAGGAAGGGAAATAAACATGCGGCTCACGGCAATCTCACCCAGGGTGCAAGAAAGTAAAGCAAGTTTCAGGAGTCAGGGGAGCCCTTTGCAGAGGTTCTGATAGAGTATGGGTTAGCAGGGTGGAGAAAGATTACATTCTGGGAGGAAAGACATGAGCCAAAGCACAAAGGTAGGACAGCATGTCACATGCAGGAGTCGACAGGCCAGAGGGAAGTGTCCTGAATGGCGACAGTAGGATAGGAGCTCAGAAAGACCAGAGTGGGCTAGATCACAGAGGACCTCAATGTCGGGTTAAGGTGCTAAGGCTTTAATTTGTAAATAGGAGACAATATTGATGTCTCCTGGCAAACAAGTTCTCTAACACAGAGTTATGAGTGAAATGCAGAACTGAGAGGATGTCCAGAGTGAGAGAAGCAATTAGGAGAAATCAGTTGCAAGAATCCTATATGAGATAAGTAAATGCCTGGGTGAAATTATAAGATAGAGACTAAAGAAAATATTTTTTAAATAAGCTAACAAGCATCAAACAAAGTGACAGTAATGACTATCAGGCCTCAGCAACTGATTGTATAAGAGAGATTAAGTGTCTATTATGCTTGATCACATTAAGAATAATCAGCTCTTTAAAGAAATAGTCATATATTCTCCTATGGTTGACGAATGATGAATATGAATAATATTTATTGAGCAATTACTAAGTGCTGAGCATTCTGCTAAACATAGTAGTTGCATTACCACGTTGAAGCTTCACTGTGGCCTGATGGTCTATCCTACTCCCACTTTACAGATAAGGGAAGTGAACGCCAGTTGAAATAACTTGACCATTGTCACCCTACTAGTGAGTGACAGATCTGGCTTTTGAACCCAGGAAGTCTGAATTAAGTCTAAAGTCTCCTTCATATGTTATTCTGCCGAGTGAAATCATTTTTATTTTTCACTATCTGTTAATATGGAAGCCTTTCCAGCAAAGATCTGAACATTTTCAGTATCACCTATGAGATGACCAGATATGAACAGGCCTATGTCTTTTACTTTAAACACTAACCCATTTTCTTAGTCTGGTCAACTTGATCCCACTGACAGTTGAACAGTCAGCTTACGAGAGGTCCAGGAAGCAAAGTTCCTTCTATCCCTAAGTTATATGGCTAAATTTTCAAATATTTAGAAGAATGAGACTGACTACCATAGTATTTCCCCTACCCTTTGGTGAATGTTAAAACAAGAGTCTCCCACGATACTCAGTGTTTCTCCAAATTTTCCTTGGTGTATCTCTGACCACAAAGCAAGGTACTCAGAAAATATGAAACACACTAACTGAACAGCAACACAAGTCTTAGGTTCTATCTAAAACGTTGGACACATTTTGAATATATCCCTTTTTATTTTAATAGAGTATAATTTATTTTACTGTAAAGGCAATTTCACATTTTCCTGTCAAACAGTGATGGTCAAATGGGTGGCACCATATTTGTCCTGTGCCTTTACATACCCTCTGAGATCTACTGGGAGGGCTGTATCTGATTTGAGAAATGCAGAAACAGCCCAGATGTGTGACTCTTTTTGGGGGGCAAGATGACACCATGGCTGAGAGCATGGGCTCTGGCATCATCCTGCCTGGTTTGCACCCTGGCTCGACCATGGTTAGCACCAGCCTTCTTGGGCAAGTTGCTAAACCTGTAATTATCTCAAAATTCTCATTTGTAAAATAGAGATGACATTTCAGAATTCAGTTAACACAACAATGATGTGTTGTACGATCAATGCCTCTCAGATTCAATGAAACATGATAGAATCTACCACATCAGATTATTATGAGTTAATGTTTGTAAAGTACTTTAAATGATGCCTGGCACAAGGTAAACAATAAAATTTAACAATTATTTTTATATGTACAATTTACAAGCTTCAAGATTAAAACATGAGAAACAGACTTCTGAAAGTTTCCTTATTGGAGAACAGGGAGAAAGCAAGGCCTGGAGAAGGAGAGCATGAGCTTGCCAGGGAATGGCAGATTAGCCAATTTATGTTAACTCAGTCAACAAATATTGAACACGCACAGGTTGGATATTCCTCTAGGTACTGGGGATGCAACAGTCAATAAAAACAATTTTTCTCAAAGGATTTAGAAACTAACAGAGGAGATAGGAGTTAATTAAATAATGTGTCCAAAAGTGCAAATTTGTATCTTTGATAATTGCCACAAAAGAGAAGCACACAGGTGCAGTGGGCCTAAAATTAGGGGCTTTGGCCTAATTAGGGAAATCTGGAGAGGCTGGTCTGAGGAAGTGAGACTTAAGCTGAAATCAGAAGAGTGAGTAGGAGCACACCTGGTTGAGGAGGATGTGAAGGACCTTGGAAGCAAAGCTAATAGCCTGTGCAAAGCTCTGGTGGGAGGGGGACCCCTGCACACATAGTGTTCCCATAGCAGGCTGAGGGAGAGCCTGAAGTGGGCCTCTGGGAGAGGACGTCAGAGAAGTAGCCAGGTACTAGATGGCCGTGATGGGGAAGACAATAAAGGGACAAGACAAATCCTGTCCTCGTAATTCCCCTAAGGGCCAGCAAGGCAGGGCAGGCTCCCACTCTGTGTCTCCTCCAGGAACTTCAGCCACCGCTCAACCCCTCTTCCACCCCAGGCGCCTCCTCGCTCTTGCAGCCTGACACCTTCTTCTCCTGGGAGGGAAACAATGACCCTAAGCTGCATTTTCACAAGTGAATAAAGTACATAGGCTTCCATCTCTGCCAGGCATTTTGTGGGATGAGACAGAAATACTTCAAACCAAACAGAAGGTGCAATTCCTCAGCTACAAATTGCGTATGTGAGAGGGGTCCTCACAGCCTCTGCGTTGGCCTCCTTTCTCTGCTCAGGGCTCTGTCCTGTCCACACCAGCTCCCCTGCTCATCCTTGCACAAGGCTCTGTTTCTCTCACAGATGGACTAGAAACTCCATTTTTGGTTCCCTTGCGAAAAGAACACATTATAGGAAGAATCTGAAGCAGAGTTTCATCCGTAGGAAGGATTGATAGTGCGGGTCCAAAAGGAAAGAGCTCTTTTATCCTTCATCATAAGATGTTTTAGGGAAAAATAGAAGAGGGAGAAGAATAAGAAGGAAGGGAAGATGCAGGAAATTTGCAGTAAAGTATATACAATATAAAATCTTCATTTACATATATATGTAATTTTCATTATATATATAAAATATCCATTATATGTACATAATTTCCATTATAAAATGTCCATTATTTCATATATATATATATATATATATTCTCCATTGATTCTAAAAGTAAAAATATCAAACAGCTCATAGATACCTGGTTAGAGGGTTGATCCCGGACTGACCTTTGCTGGAATGGGCAGGAAGATCAGATGCCGCAGCTGCTTTCCCTGCAGACCGGGGCGCAGAACTGCACAGTGGTTAGAAGAGAGGCCTCTGAGTGTGACAACCCAAGTTCCAATTACTTAATATCTCTGTACCTATGTTTCCTTATCCGTAAAGAGGGTATATTGCTTAGGTCTATAAGAGAATCAAGCAAATTAATACATTTAAATGCAGTTACAACAATGCTTTACGTCTAGAAAGCTCTATATGTCTATTAACTTTCCCCATTATAATGGCTCAACAACAGGCGCCCAGTAAGGAGGTCTTCTTTTGTTTCAGAACTGCAGGTTGTTTCGTTTGTTTCATTTTTATAACAGAGAATTCCTTTCTAATTATCTGCATCAATGAAGAGAAATTATTCAATTAGCAAATTTCAGTTTAGAAATATTTATTGTCATATATGCTAAATGCAAACCACTAAGTTAGATGCTTTTATGAACATGACTTCATTGAATCCTCACTCTTTAAAGTGGGTATTATCATTATCCCCATTTTACAGCTGAGAACACTGAGGCTCAGAGTTTAAATAAATTGCTCAGGAAAGACAGAGGGTAAGTGCAGACGAGTCAGGTTTTAAAAACATATCTGAAATATAGCACTTTTAAAGACAGCATATAGCATTAATGATTAAGCACTTGTCTCTGAATCAGGGTGAGTTCAAATAGCACCTCCTCAAATCACTGAGTGAAGACAGGAAATTTATGTAATGTCTCTGAGCCCCATTTTCCTCATCTGTAAAATGGAGGTAATAATAACTGACTCAAAGGGTTAATTGCAGTCAGGCACAAGAAATCTTTAGTGCAGTGCCTGGTCCATAGTAAGTGCATGACGGGAAGCAATCGACGTGATTGTCACATATATATTATGTAGTATAGATCTCTTCTTACCTGGGTAGAGTAGCAGCTCTATAGCCCTCAGCAAGGCTTCCAAAGTTACTGTGATCAGCATCCTTTGCACATAATTTACTGCTATGTAATCAAAGCACCTTTAAAATGGAGTCCAAGTTGTAGGTGACCTTTGGTGAGAAACTGGTAGACAAATTATTTTTTTATCATTGAACAGTTAATATTTCACTCCTCTGCTTCCTCCACTGCTAGCTGTCTTTTTACATTCACTTAAAAGAAGTGCAATAGCAGGTGGCATTGTTATCATCGCCATCATCATCGACATCATCCGTACACCAACCAACACTAAATAGTTCCTCCATACCAGGCATTGTGCTGCATGTTTTACGTGCCTTATACTATTCCTCTAAAAATCCCATAAAGCAACTTATCTCAGTTACACCAGATGGTGAGAAAATTGAGGCTAAGAGAGATAACAAACCTACCTCATATGATTATGACTAGTGGTGTCATAGCAACAAGATTCCAATGTATACATTTTAGCTCTCAAATGCTGAAGTCTACATAAAGTAGTATATATATCTTTCCAATAGGTATGTTTCTTAAGAGCAAAAACTCTTTGTAAATCTCAAAAGTGTTGGCTATTAAATTACTGCAGGTGGGCCTAGCATTTTCGAACTACCAATTTTCTGAGAGTTTATGTTTCTGTTCTCCATACTTGCCGAGATTGATTGGATGGTTCCAATTCCCCCACTACTTCAGAACACCTGCAGTAAAGGCAGAACGTTTTAAGTGTTCACTGAATGTTAATTGAACAAATGAGTAAATGAATTAAATCAAGTTCCAGCTGCACTGATGTAGCTGCAGGGTCTGTATATAAATGACGCTTTTAAATAATTGGTGCAATTGAGAATGAAATAGCCAATTCTAGAGACATGTTTTATTCCATTACATCTAGACATAAGGAGAGGCGGCAATCATGTACCTTTAGATCTTTTAATATCAGATCCCATAATTCTTCTCAGATGTGTCAGGAGATCTGATAAGAAGGATGGGAAGCTGATGAGCCATGGAAGAACCTCTATTTTCTAGAACATACTTAAGTTGCGGATCACAACATTAGAGCAAGAAAAGAATTTCAGTGGGTTTTACTAACTAGGAATATGGTGATTGCAGAGGCCTCAGTGAGAGTCCATGTCCACATTTCATTTTCCCAATCCCAAATCCATTCTTTTCCGGGCAGAACCGGCCCAATGGAGACTTCGTGAAAACCACTGACTGTGGAGAAAATACTAATCTCCCCTTTAGCTTTCAGAAAAGAGGGTAAAGTTTTATTCCATGGAATCAATTTTATAAGAAGCCATATTCTTGATCACAAATACCAAACGGGTATTCTTTCCTCACTAGGTTATTGAGAAGATTATGTGAAAGAGTATAAGTGGAAGTGCTTTGGGGATGGGAAAGCGCAGTCTTTGTTTATAGTAAATCTGGTAAGAGAGTCTTGAAAGTCTGCCTAAGAGAGCATCACAATCCAGACTTCCTTTTTTAGCCAAAGAACCCAGGTTTCAAATAATATCTTGTGTAACCTCAGTGTGAATGATAGAAGAAATGTCAAGCTGCTTGAGTTTGAGCCAGGAGGCCTTGCTCCTTCTATCCTCTCTGTTTCCTCAGAGGCAACAAGATGCATAGAAGAGAAGAAATCCCAGATGGAGGCTGGGGTCTGCAACCTTGCAGCTGTCTGTCTTCATTTATATTTTATTTGGCCTGGATTTTAAAGCAATTTGAATTGGAATGCCTTCAGGAAGGTCAAACAACCCCCAGCCCTAGCCACCAATTACCTTCTATTGTCTTGCTCAAGGATGATGCTAACATTTGTCAATATACTTGAATTTGAGCCCTTTTGTAGATCTTTTGTGACTCCTAAAGCTTTTAACTTGAATTACCTTTAGAGTGGCTACTTTCTATTTTTCCTTCCAGCAAAGATTCAAAGGATACAATGTGATCCAGCTGTATTGCAGAAAAACTCCTGTCACTTACTGATACCACAGCTTATCTCTAAATTTTGCTTATGCTCTTATTGTTTCCTTACCAATCATTGTCTCTTGAGGAATCCAGGACATTAAATGCTGGAACAACATGGAAATCTTTGTACTGACTTTCCTCATTGCTTTTAAGCCAAGGTTTCATGGGGTGAAGGAGGCTAGGTAATGTTTATTGATCATCAACCATATGGTAGACAGCATGACTCGGCCCTTACACCGATTATCTTATTGGATCTTTATACCACTGTTGTTGTCTCCAGTTTACTGAGGTGCCTGGACTAACTTGACTAAGACCACACAGCTAGTAAATAGCAAAACAAGGATTTAATATCTCTTCTTTTTGGCTCCAAAGATCATGCTTTTCCTCCACTCAAGAGCGTGTTTCTTCCTAGCCCCAAGCCAAAACACTCTCAAACCTAATTTCAGTTCTTCTCTTGCCATCTCTCAATGTCATGCATATTTCCGATTGATCATTTTTTTCTTTTTATATCAGTCACTTCTTTCCTTCTATTGGTTTGTGTGATACAAGCTCAACACAAGATTGACATGAGGGAAGCCATATTATAGACATGAAACCATATTGTAACTTTGAACAACTTCTGACTAACTAACCCAGCTAGATTTGCACCCTCCAGGAGATCCACCTGCTCTGTAGATTTTACGACACCTGCTAGTACAAACACCTCCCAGCTGCGATAAGATGATATCTTTGCTCTTTTGAGTTCCTTAGGAATGTGATGATGCCCCCAAACTGAGAGTCTATGCTCATAGGCATCATCAATGACAACTGAAAGATCTGGTGTGGCAACTCCCAGTCTGTAACACCAGAGGGTCAACATTCCTAACCCCGACCCCTATAACCCACTGGCCTATATAACTGCTTCAAGACTCTGTGCCCCCTTAAGATAGCTCTTTCGGACATTAGTCCCCCATCTTCTCTCTTGCTAGCAAGCTGTAATAAAATGCCCTTTCTCTGCTACCATCTTACCTCTTGACAATTGGTTTTTGCCTCACAGTGAGAAGCTCATGCCCTTTGTGTGGCAACATGGGCCTTTTCACTCATTTTGATTAATCGGCATCTAAACTACCTTTGATATTTGATGTTTCCAAGCTGTAGAAGTCTGATTTTAGTGGGAAAAACTGTATTGCTCTAAACAGAGAGATGTCAGACCCTTCCTTATCTTGACAAGTTAGACACAGGCAGTGTCTTTGGCTCTGGCACTCAGACATGCATGCTGGTCTTTTTCTCAGGAGCTAAATACAGCAAAAACCAAGGGTCTAAGTTGTTGCTTTGTGGTGGAGGTAATGAAGGCAGAGGAATTTTCCACATCAAACTAGATTTGAGATGTGGTTTTGGCCTTTTTCCCTGCCTGCTTAGGCAAAGTTGGTTTTCCAGCCCTTCCATTGATTTGGGCAGCCCAATATATTTATAGTAAATGAATTTTAGGCTTGATTCACTCTAAGTCAGCTTCTGTGTTTTAAAACTTTTAACTTGGACAGATATAGTATTTTTATAGCCACCATAGTGACTCAGTGATGATCAACCACAAAACTCCAGATAAACAGATACAGAAGCACAAACATGCACACAGCACACTAGAAGTCACCAAACTGCTAAACGAGCACCTGAACTTCATTACCCAGACCTACTCAACATTAGATGCCTACATAATAGTGCTATTTTAAAGTTACATCAGCTCAATATCCAAAAAATTACTGTGTTTCCTTTTTCTTTCTATGTGAAAGCTGTTACTAACCTTGAGTCCTTACCAGTCCCATTTCCTTTAGTAACTGTCTTGTTACTTCACAAAGGGCACAATCAGCTCACCACAAGATGGAAGTCAATCATGAAGAGGCAAGATGGTGGCAGAGAAAGGGCATTTTATTACAGCTTGCTGGCAAGTGGGAAGACAGCTGACTAATGTCCAAAAGAACCATCTTAAGGGGGGCACAGAATCTTGAAGCAGATATATAGGTCAGTGGGTTACAGGGGTGGGGGTCAGGAATGTTGACCCTCTGGTGTTACAGACTGGGAGTTGCCACACCAGATCTTTCAGTTGTCGTTGATGATGTCTATCAGCATAGACTCTCTGTTTGGGGGGTTCCTTACATTCCTAAGGAACTCAAAAGAATGAAGTTATCATCTTATTGCAGCTGGGAGGTATATGCACTAACATGGGTCATAAAATCTACAGAACAGGTAGATCTCCTAGAGGGTGCAAATCTACCTGGGTTAGTTAGTCAGAGGTCATTCAAAGTTACAACATGATCTCTTTTCTACAATATGGCTTCCCTTATGTCAACCTTGTGTTGAGCTGGCTTCAATTCCCCCTTTTTGATTTTTGTCCCTCAATCTTGAGGGACATCCTATTGATGAGGGGCATAGGTTGTTCCATTTCATTGAACCAGTCTCTTACTAACATGGTGTGATGCAGGTGGGCTCCCAAAGTTTGGCCTATATTGTGTAAGCAAGTAACCAGGTATTTAATAAGAAGAATTTTTAGAGATACAAAAAGAAAAACAAGGCTAGTGGTGGGAGCAAATTATAAACCTGTTTCTGAGCCCAGTGGGGCAGCCAGTCAAGAAGACATGTAGATGTCACAGCATCTTTTTCAGTTTGAAATGTCCCTGACAATGTCATCGGGAGCTCAGGTGTCTTTGTAAGAGGCTCACACAGCAGCAGACATGATTCTCTCTTAGGTCTGCATCAAGTCCTCCAGCTTCAGTTTGCAAGGCTTCAGGAGAAAGGGCAGGTTCAGTTCTCAAAGATTCTGAGTGAAAATAACGGAAAAAGAATTGAAATCATTAGCTTGGAGAGTTGTAGCCAGATATTTCAAGAGACTAGAAGAATTTAGGATCCAGTCCAGTAAACAGATACAAGCAAAAACCTCAAAGGCAATTAACAGCTCTAGAATGTAATATCCATGAATGTGTACCATAGTTTCTACTGAAGCATAATTTTTCTCTCCAAAATCACCCTCATTTTTATCAAAGATAGCCAATTAAGACTCATTGGTTTGCAAAATAAGGCTAGTTTCAATAAAACTTAATTCAATTATTTACATAAGTACAGCAAGAATAGCCATTGATCTTGTAGGTTTTGTGAAAATCTGCTTTGCTAGAACTTTTTATAGGGAATCTCAGGTTGAGCTTTATAGGCCTCTTTAGGCCAGAAAAGCCAAGCCAAGGATTTGTCATTAGGCTTCACAGGCCATACCTTAGATATGGTTGAATTCCTCTCTTTTCTTGAGGTTCCCCAAAGTATTTTGAAATTCTGGGCACCTGCCAGATAAATGACCTTCCTTACTTACCCAGGGTGCTGAAATCCTTGTAAACAGGCCAGCAGGCCAACACTTCCAAGTGGCTTTATTCCAGGAAGTCAACATTTATTCCTCAAAAGCTGTGTTGTCATATCTGAGTCTATATGTTTCTCTCAAATATGACATTCCAGTTAAAGCCTTAGTTATATAACCAATGTTTCCAAAAGTGTCCTGCTTTAAGGAGAACAGATTCTTATTGAACTTATGCAAATAACTATATTGCAAGGAAATAACCATACTCACTCACTCACTAAGTTTCCAAATTCTGGAGGGATAAGGTAGGGACAAAAAGGTAAATGTTTCAGTTCTGCTCACAAAGGTATAATTTCACCAAATTTCTATAAGTCATAGCGAGTATAAGAGAGAAAAAAGTTTCCTTAAATCTGAGAAAACAAAATAAAACGTAAAAAAATCAACAATACTTCAAACTAAATTCATAAAAATTATAATCATCCTCATCAGTTCCACAGTCCTGTGTAATAGATGCTTGATCTTAATCTTCTTTCAGCAGTTTCATGAGGTCATCAGTTTCTCTCTTAAAGTTCTGTAATTTCTTACCCACTTCAGTTTTATGATCTGAAGTTTGTCGGAAACCTGTATTCTAGAATGTCAGAGTCCTTTCCATGAATTTCTCTGAAGATGAAACATACTAGCAAAAGTGTCAGGTTAAACAATACGTGTCTGTAAACAACAAGATCTCAAAATGGCAAGTGACAAAGAAATTTGATTAATTTTGTGACGTACAATACTTTAAAATAATAACCAGAATTACGACTGACAGCCAGGACTGATCAGAATTTTAGGAATGTTATATATTTTTGAAAACCTTTACATCAATAGCATTCACCCACATAATACCACCTAAGAAAGTTTATTATCACTTATTTGACAATGCTTCCCATGTAATTTAACATATCAAATAAGCCTATAGTTTAATGTCTTCCTCCTTATAGGTAGAGAGAGCAAATCCCTTTGGGAAGTCTCAGGGGTCCTCTGAAAATCCTCAGAGAAATTCTCTTCCTTCTTCCAGGTTAAAAGAAAGCCTTTATTGAGGATTTGAATATTTTGGTTGTGGGGGAAACTTGTAAAAAATATCAAAAAGTTTTAAAACAATTGTTCATATAGGAAACAATGCTCAATTATCTATTCAAAGTGACAAATGAAGCAGTCAAGAGCAGTTAAAACAGTCAAAAAAATCTTAATAGACCTCTTTCTTTCTGAACATAGGAAATTATTTTAACAAAATATAGATTTTCTGTCCTTCAGGAAGACTTAAAGTTAAAGAAAAATCTTTCATAACCTGTTGATCAAGAGCCGACCAAAAGTTCAAGAAAATTATCCTTTTGAGAGAGAAAACCAAATTTTAATTTTTGCACCAGCTCATTTCTTTTATATTAAAACTCATTTACTTAATTGGATTTACTTTAATCTTAGCCAACTTGACCAGGCATAAAACTCCTTTCAGAATTTCTCTTTCACAAATGTTTTGTAACTTTCTTTCTACATTCAGAATTTGTCTCATGCTTCCTTTTTTGCTTCTAGCACTTTAGGACAAATTTATCTTTCTTGATTCAACAAATAAAATATTTCCATTACTTATAACTTCTTTACTAGAAACATACATTTTACTTTCCTTAGATACAAAGATGTTTGCCTTATTAATTTTTAGTAGCTTTAGTTACATATATTAATTAGAATTTTTAACCCTTGCAGACCCTAGTAAAAACTAAAAGCTAAGAAACTATGAACTGTCTTTTACCATGCATGCTGTGCATATGTGCTGTGCATACAAATTAGCATACTGTGGCTTGGCAAATTTATAAATGCTTTTTATAATTCTAGAAACATGCTACTTCATAGTACAATCTTAATAAAATACAAGACATGTTTACTAATAGACCCAAATACCTTTTAATTTCCTTGTAATAAGAAAACAAAGGAAGACAAACCAGATTTAATAATTAATGTCTAATATTCTATCTTATTTGGAAATGATCTACATAATCAATGAATTTTTATTATTCAGTTTAACCTAGCAAAACTCCAATGTTTCAAGTCACCAAAGAGATTTTGGAAGCTATTTTAAGTACTCATATCATAAACTATAATTATTGCTAAAAGTTTATCTATAAACTCCTATCTTGGTTTTATGTAGACCATTTGTTTGTAACAATCATATTTAGATTACTCACAAAAACTTCATGTGACGCTAAAGCGATTAGCCGTCATCTTAAGTTAAGTGCATGTGCCATAACACATAATCATTGTTAAAAAGTTTCCCGCAAAACTTTTACCCTTTTTACATTTATTCAGTTTGCATGTTTCTAATAATTACTTAGATTGCCCACAAAACTTCATGAGACATTAGACAAAATTAGCCATCATTTTAAGTTATCATTTTTGCTAATCAGTTTTGTGGTAGAGATAACATCAGCTTTTTTGTCCAATAAACCCAGACATGTCTGCATCATACCAAAATACTGACAACTGTAAAGACATGCTTATTTCAATCAAACCTACAATTTTAAATACTCTTTCATTTACCAAAGATTAATTTTATATCATGTTAACTCAAAAGACATTTGGGTTAATTTCTTTTCCATTTATAAATAATTTAGGTAGGTACTTATTTTAAGCCAATTAAATGGAGCTCTTAATTTTTGGCCATACCATCCAGAGGTAGAAACATCATACACATTTAACATGCATATAGACACACATACACAGAGACTGCACAGTTATTGTTTTAAAATTACCGCCATGAATCAGGTACAAGGCTCTCTAGTTATGAATCCAAACTTACTTTAAACCTTTTTACTAATATTTGTGGAGAAGACACTCAAGATGCTAGATTTTTGGCGAGGGAACTCTTTGGCCATTTTCCTTGCTTTCCCTCCCTTTTATTCTGCAGTCTTAGGAATTAGAGATGGACTAGATTGTCCCCAGAGGATTTGCAAGCTCTTTGAGATAAAGGAAATGAGTGGAACCTGAACCGCCTCTAGAGCTGCTTTTCCAGCCTTACAAGAATTTTACAAGAACAGTCACTCTTGATTTCTCAGAAACTGGGTTGTAACTCAAATGACATTATAGTTTGATCTACCTGTGCAACTACATCATAAAGACACAGAGAAACCCCTCAAATTTTCTCCAAGATCAAGTTTCTGGGGCATAACCCATCCAATTGAAAGTGTTTCCAATTAGTTAAAATGCACCCAAGAGATGACTCTCTGGGGATGCTTGGGGCGTGACCCATGGAGATAAAGATGGTGCCTGACTGACAACAGTCCCAGAGAAGGGTGCAGAGCCTGACTGTGGGCATCTATATAGTTATAAGATTTAGTCAAGTCCTGCTCAGCCCAGGCACTTAGTCCCTGAGCTAGCACAAGGTGAGCCAGGGAAGCAGGAGGTAAAGGTCTGGAGCTGGTTGGGGGCCAGGGCACCCAAAGCTGGGGTTGAGACTTAAGTCCCTGGCAAAAGGGTTTCAAGTTTTTAATTTTACAGAAGGTCCACATTCTGCTTAGGTCCAGCCTGGTCTTAACCATAACTTGGTGGCAACAGAGGAAGTGATGAAGGAAACAGAGAAAGAAAAGAAAAGAGATCAGGCCTCACCCTCACAGCCTCTTCCTGAGGGTTACTAAGATAAGGGTCACGCAACAGTTCTCATGCTGGAGCACACAACCCCAGCAGGACAGTTCATGGAATAAATCACAGGTCTCCTATCCTCATAACCAACTCAGTGGGCACTCCAGATACTCAAGTCAACTGCCAAGAGAGGGCACCCCACTTACGGTCTCTGGGGTGATCAGGCCCAGAAACCAGAGCAGGTGGGACTCCCAGGGGTGGAGTCTTTGACTCTGAAGATTTCTTTGTGTCTCAGTTGCAAAGATCGAAAGGAGACCCAAATAACCCCTGTGACTTTAAGAGAGACAAAAGAAAAGGGTCCAATATCTTGAAAATTCCCCCTGAACCTAGGGCAGCATCCTACCTATTGCTCCTCCTATGGGGTTCCTGTAGCAAGGGATGATGGGGGCATCCCCCTTCATTGCATCCTTTGTATATCTTCCCAATCATGCCTGGCAGTAATAGGTGCCTGGTGAATGGTCCCAGAGATAAAAGAATAGAGAAAAACAGTGAAGAATTTTCTGCCGGTCTGGGGGACATTCTACCCAATTGCATCCTGGAGCCATCCTCCCAAGAATCGGTTCCCAGTCTCAACCAAAGGTTAGAGTTTGGTACTTTCCTTGAACTGGAGACCTGGTTGGGACTGTCCTGTGGTTTGGAGTGTGGTCAGGAGCCATAGGGAGGGATGCCAATCCAGCCTTAGGAAAAGAAACATGCCATGGGAGTCTTGGAGATTGGCTACTATCCTAATGACTTAAAGTGGTCGACCCATGCCCATGTAAAATTTATATATTAGAGATAGGATTAGGAAAGAATGGATTAATTCATTCATCATCAACATCAGCCTTAAGGTACTGATTCTCTTTGAGCTGAATGCCATGATTTGCTCCATAGAGTAGCCATGGGCAGCAAATGTGGATTCATACAGCTGTCCAAGACAATTCTCGATGAAGAAATGAATTTAGATCCATCCTTGAAAAAGAAGAAGGCACAAGGAAGAAAAGAGCGCTTACAAGAACTTAAGTTCACATGCCAATGAAGCAAGATCCCCGTACAGGTCACTAGAAGAAATGATGCTGGCTCAGTGAGCTGAGGAGTCAAAAGAAAGATTTCCTGGACTCTCAAGGTCTGGTAGCAGTGCTCCTTTATTCAGAGAATAGCATGGAGTAGCATGGGGACAGGACCCATGGGCAATAAAGGGCTGTAAGCATGGGGACAGGACCCATGGGCAGTGAAGAGCTGCAGCTAGAATCAGATCACGAAAATTTCAAGCATCCCTGAAATCAAGACCCATACAATGAAGGCCCAGCCAAGACTTTCTTCTAGTGGCCAATGTAATTCCCCTGAGGCTGATGGCAGTTGGGTAGGACTCTTAGCCACAAACAGGAGTGCAACCTGCATTTCTGTCTGACTATCTCTTACAGTAAAATGGGGTGTAATCATATTTTCGTCTGACTGTATTTTAGAACCTCCTCCCACAACCTGACAGTTATCAAGACAAGCCCTCAGGACACAAAACAAGCTTGGTAAGATTCTGCTGTTCTCTGTAAACATTTACAGCTTCTGGAAACTTTTGGTAGAAAGGTGGAGTGTTTGACTCTTTAAAGATTAAAGATTTTTCCTTGTTCCTGGTTTGGAGGCTCCAAAAGAGACCAAAATGCCCACTGTTATTTTAAATTATTCCAGATTATCTTGCCAGCTGTTTACAGTCACCTTCATTTTAAGGGGCTTTTCCCAAGTTGTCTGCAACAAACAAGATAATTTCTCAAGAAAGTTTGTTACGATCACTGAGAAACTCAGGCCCAAAACAGCCAATTTTAACAAATAGAACAGTCAGATATAGACAAACATGAACAGATACCAAAATCCAATACTTCTGGGACTCTAACCCAGGGTACTCTGAGACTCTAACCCAGAGCTCAGGACTCTAACCTGATCCTTTTGAGTGCCTCAGTGGTTGTAACCCCTTTACATTGTCTCCCACAATCC
Organism: Equus przewalskii; assembly: GCF_037783145.1. Classification (NCBI taxonomy): domain Eukaryota; kingdom Metazoa; phylum Chordata; class Mammalia; order Perissodactyla; family Equidae; genus Equus; species Equus przewalskii. The sequence goes on along the minus strand of NC_091831.1, from coordinate 54,813,592 downwards.
TGGCCTTGGGACTTTAACCCAGGAGCCAAATCTCACCAGTGGGGCCTCTAACCCACTATCCTGATGAGATATTAGACAATTTCAGGCACAGGTGCATTTCAGTGAGGTCACTCACACCAAAGACATCTGAAAACCAGACACCAGCGAACCAGTTCCCAGATTTCAGGTGAATTCTTATAACTCTTCCCACTCCAGCAGGGAACCAGATGGTTACCCTCTCAAAGAGGGGACCCCAGGTGGGAAGTAAAGAAAGTTCTTAGTGGTGTTCTCAACCTACCCTACTCCAGAGGTGAGCCTAACAACTGACCAGAAGTAGCTGTTTCTCTCTCCACCATAGGGAACATTAGGAGGCAGCTGGCATCAGCATGGGAAAGCAGGAAGGCCAGATCTGTGAGACAAAGGGAGTCACAGCTGCTGTGAGGGACTTACCTGACAGGTCACCCATCTGAGGTCAACTGGCTATGAGCAGGACTTATTATTGTCCCTTCATGGTTGCCAGATTTTGTTACTGCACAAAGGGTACAATCTGCTCACTGCAAGACAAAAGCCAATCTTCAAGAAGCAAGATGATGGCAGAGAAGGGGTATTTTATTGCAGCTTGCTAGCAAGAGGGAAGATGGCAGAAGGGATATATATGCAGTTATATAATACATTGGTTTTAGGGGAAGGGGTTAGGAATGTTGACCCTGCGGTGTTACAGACTGGGAGTTGCCACACCAGATCTTTCAGTTTTCATTGATGATGGCTGTCAGCATAGACTCTCTGTTTGGGGGTCATCACATTCCTAAGGAACTCAAAAGAATGAAGTTATTGTCTTATTGCAGCCGGGAAGTATATGCACTAGCAGGGGTCATAAAATCTACAGAACAGGTGGATCTCCTGCAGGGTGCAAATTTAGCTGGGTTAGTCAGTCAGAGGTCATTCAAAGTTACAACATGGTCTCTTTTCTACAATATGGCTTCCCTTATATCAACCTTGTGTTGAGCCGGTTTCAGTCTCAACCTCTAATTTTCATAATCTAGAGAGTCACATGTCCTGAAACCTTCTCCACTCTTGGCCTCCTTCCCATACCCTTGGCCTCCTTCCCATACCTTCTTTTCCCCTGCCTTTGCACGTGATCCTTTATATCATGACCTATTGATTCCCCTTAAAAATCCTACTCCAAGTTCACCTCCTCTAGGACTCCCTCTCTGATTTCACTCTTGGAGAAATCCCAACTTCTTTATTCTGTTTATTTATTCTAGCGCTCAAATATACACTGCTGTCTACATAAAAATTCTAACTTTGAAAAAACATATACATGACAAACTTGGGGCAAAGTGACGTGTAAGTTATAAAACAACCAAAATTTACTGTTTCTTCCTCTGCGAGTATTACACACCCCCATCTTATTGAATCTGGAAGCTGTCATTGACTTATTTTGGTAATATAATGTGAGCCCCAATGCTGTGTGTCATTTCTAGGAAGAAATTTTAGGAACCAACCTGTGCTTCACCATTTTCCTTCTAACACAAGCTCAGCCATGTGTCAGATAAGGACTACTCCATCTCCATCAGCTTGGATATTGGCGTGAAGACAACTTGTAGTAGAATATATAGGTATGTATCCCAAACAAGAAATAATCTTTTGTTGTTGTAAGCCTCTGACATTTTAGTTTTGTTTATTACCTACCTAACTAGTCCAAACAGATACAAGTGATGAACGGCAAGTGTTTCAGTCTTTGAGAAAGACAAAAATGTGGTCAAGTAAATAAAACCCCTTAAAAATGATTTCTATTGACAAGCAAATAAAGATGCTAAAATTGTGAGGGAAAAGGCAAAAAATAAAGTATGGAGTGGGAGTGAGAGTGAATTTTACAGAGAAATGTGAAAAGAGAAAACATATGCCACTCGGAAAATACCCATTAATTAAAATGTGATCCATGCTAATGACAATTAAATATAAGGGGTGAAAACTTCAGTAGACTTTCACATTGTTTTAAAATGAAAAGTGAATTGTAAACAAATCTATTTGTTTGAAAGAAACAGACAGTAGTTGTTTTCTTTATCACTGCTCAAGAAAGCAGGGTTCTCAAAAATTATTTAGAGATGAATTATTTCTTTGGCATAAACACACTTTGCCTTGACACGTATTGAGATTTAAAAGAAAAAAATGTCTCTGAAAATGCTATTAGTGACATTATTAGTGGTTTTTTTTTTTCGTTTTGGAGAAGATGTTTGTGTTTTTTTTTTTTTTTTGGAGAGGGGAGCTATGGAACTGATGAGAAACAACCATTCCCATAGCAATGAAGTAAACACTGACGGAGTAAAATTCTTTTTTTTTTTTTTTTTTAAAGATTGACACCTAGGCTAACAACTGTTGCCTGCCTTTTTTCTTTTTTCTTTTTTTAAGGATTGACACCTGGGCTAACAACTGTTGCCAATGTTCTTTTTTTTTTTCTGCTTTATCTCCCCAAACTCCCCCTGTACACAGTCGCATATCCTAGTTGCAGGTCCTTCTAGCTGTGGGATGTGGGACACTGCCTCAACGTGGCCTGACGAGCAGTGCCATATCCGCACCCAGGATCCGAACCCCTGGCCGCCACAGCTGAGCACATGAACCCAACCACTCAGCCACGGAGCCGGCCCCGGGAGTGAAATTCTTAACTCTCAGATCCTTAAAGATGCATTGACTTCTAACTCTTTCACTGAAAGCAGAAGTTAGAAGAAAATGTTTAAGTGGGGGAAGGTAAGATTTCAACAGGAATTCTAAAGAAAGGAAAAATTAAAACAGTGTTTAAGTTTAAGAATAAGGCCAAGTCCAACTAGCCATCCCCTTCAACACTGTTTAAATAACGAGAACAGTAGTCCAGACATGAGCAAGTCATGATGGCTTTCAGCATTAAGCTTTTGTTTTTCCATTTTTTTTCTGATTAACAAAGCTCAGTTCCAAAATTTATAAGAAATGGAAAAAAGAAACAGAAAATGACTCCACCCAGAAATAACTTGTGATAATGTGTGGGTCTATGTCCCTCAAATGTTTCATTTATTTCCCTCCTCCTTTCTACTCCATTCCTCAAAGAAAAACGGCTATATATAATCTTTTATAATTACCATTTTTCCTTTAACAAAAATCATGAGCAATATTTCATGTATGACAATATATAATTATAGCTATCATCTATAGATTGACTTGCCCTAGGATTTTGAAAGGAATGAGCCAGACACATTCATCTTCCGTTTCAATGTAGTTGTTTGAGCGTAATCTGAGAACAGTCCAGTCGTGGTTCTCCTTTCTACCTGGTATTAAGAACGCAAGGAAAAGCTGAGCAACTATGTTGTTTCAATTATTTATTCTTTCAGTCAAGAAATGTTTGTTGAGTGCCTTCTGTTTGTTGTGTGCTGTTCTAGGTGTTAGGGATAATAAATACAATTATTTATTTGCAATAAATAAAACGACACTAACAAAAAGTCCTGTCTTCGGGTGGTTATCAGGGAGAGATAGGCAATAACAAATATTTGAAATGGTGATGTGTGGGAGGGGAGATAAGAAGGAAAGGGAGAGAGCTCTGCCTATCCAGAGAAGAGCATTCTGGGAAAGTGAAAGTCATTGCAAAGACCCTGAGGGAGGAGCTTGCTTGGAGTGGAAGCCAGTAAGGTTGATGGGGAGTGAACAAAAAGAGTGGAAGGAGATGAGGTCTAGGAGGTTAGACTATAGAGGGCCTGGTAGGACTCTCACTTTTTTCTTTTTTTTTTGGTCTTAAACCACATTCTTAACTGCTCTTTTTTTATATATGTATAAAGATTGGCACCTGAGCTAACATCTGTTGCAAATCTATTTCTTCTTCTTCTCCTCCTTCTCCTTCTCCTGTCTTCTTCTCCCCATAGCCCCCTAGTACATAGTTGTATACTCTAGTTGCAGGTCTCTCTGGTTGTGCTATGTGGGATGCCGCATCATCACAGCTTGATGAGCAGTGCCATGTCCATGCCCAGGATCGGAACTGGCAAAAACCTGGGCCACTGAAGTGGAGCACGCAAACTTAACCACTCAGCCACAGGGCTGGCCCTAACATTTTTCTTGATTAACCAAGAATTCATCAAAGGATTTTGAGCCACAGAGTGACCTAATCTGGCTTATATTTAGAAGATGCTCTCTGACTGTGGTGCTGAGAATAGACTGAATAGAGACAAAGGCAGAAGCAGAAAGACGAGCTGGTAGGTAATTTCAGTGATTCACCATAGGCATTATGGTGTTTGGACAGGTAAGATCAGAAGTGAGTGGACAGGATTTGATGACTTGTACATGGTGGATGAAGTATATAAGGCAAGGGTCATCTCGAGGTTTCTGGCCTGAGCACCTGGAAGGTAGAACTGCCAGTTACTGCTTTCAAAAATACAATGGGAGAAGAGTGATTCAGGATGCAGCTTAGGAGTTCATATTAGGACTATCTGAGGTTTAAAGTATGGTTTGGGCTAGAAATATAAATTCAATATTCATCAGAATACAGATGGACTTTAATACCATGAGATAGAATGAGATTCTCAAATAAGTGAATGTATGTGGAGAATGTTGAATCCTCAGTCCTCCATTTTTAGAAGCTGTAGAGATGAGCCAAAACCAGACAACAATAAAAAGGATGGCCAGTGAGAGAAACGGAAAACAAGAAATTGTGGTATCCTGAAATACAAATGAAGAAAGTGTTCCAAACAGGGAGAAATGACCAAATGTGTTAATTTTGTTGATAGATGAAAAAATATGACTGCTAAGAATAGACAGGACTATGTAATAATGTGAAGACATTAATTAAGCAAACATGAATTGAGCACCTGCTGAATATCAGGCTCTCTGTTATTACTATGGAAGACACAAGCATGGATAGTATTTGGTTTCTGCACTAAAACATCTCAAAATTGATAGCCAGAAATTGATATCTTAAAACAAAAAAAGATATATAAGGTAAATGTAACAGAGACTAGTTGAAAGTGAGAAACAAACAAAGCTATCTCTCAAGCTAGGAAAAGATGCATAATTTCAAATACATTGATTCGAGAAGGCCATAGTAAAATATTGAATCATGGCTTACAGTGTGAGTGGAACTCAGGCTGGTGGATGTAGGAAGAATATGAGTTAATTCATAAGGATCAGTGTAAGCAAAGGCAGAAGGGGTTAAAGCATACAACATATTCACAGAACAGGTGCAAAGGAGCTCCACAAACCATTCCCCTTTCTTCATTCTTGATTCACTCTTGATTCATTCTTCATTCTTGTCACAAGCCATCTTTGAGTTAATGACAATGAAGCAGGCTGTGGATCAAGGAGAAACTGATAGAGTAACAGTCATTCTGGAAGTTAGCAATTGTTTTATCAGAGTCGATTGACATGATGTGACTGTAACAAAACCAGGGAACAGAACTCATCCACCACAAGAAATGGGGTCTTTTACAATAGCGTCTTTAGGGTACATTACAATAATTTTTCAATTTCATCAAATATTTTTAACCCGTGGTATGAAATCCTCTGACTTCAAAACCCTTATTCTCTAAAGCAATATTCAAACCAAACCTTCCTGAAGGATAGAAACATCTACCTAAATGAGATTTCCCATGAGGCTTCATACCTTTGCTCTGCAAGGTAACTCAAATAAGACTGCTGTCTCCTTTTTCCATCGTTTCTTTCTGGTTTCCCCATGCCTCTCCATATAAGGAGATTGTACTTAATCTTCTTCCCAGGGAGAAGATACTGCACGTGGGTGGTACCAAGAGAGTACCACCTAGGGAAGGTCCTGCTACTGAGCAGGTAAAACCCTGCAAATCATTTATTTCGCCATTGGATGTCGTCAGTGTTCTATGGAGTACCTCCGAGTGAGTTCTGTGTCAGGGACATTATGAGTTAAAGGCAGCAATTTGTTTACTGCTTTGAGGCATATTAGCATCCTCCTCAGTTAAATGGTGTGGAAATGGTAACAAAATTCATTTTTATTAGGCAATATTTTAATATATCTAGTAATAACATTTTCTAAAAAAAAGACAGCTACATACCCTGAGACAGAAAATGTGAATTTGACAGACTCAGTCTTCAGATTAAGCCAGTCACTACTGCAAATAGATCAAATATCAAATGATGTGGCCAGAGCTTTAATTATGTTATTTCTGGTGATCGAATCCATCTGAGATATGTGATGAAATTTTTTCTGCTGCTTCTGGGAATGTGATCCCTAATGTCAGACATTTGGGGAAATGTCAAGTACATCCAGAACACTTTTTTTCCTTTAGTTTTCAACAAAAGGTATACTAGATAAGAAGGAAAAATGCAAGTATCTAGGATTGCTACTTGTTACATATACAGGTTCTTTACCTGCCACACAAGAGGAGCCAAAGAAAAACTGCAACACCAGCCTTATGGCAAGGGAAGGGTTTTTATTTTGGATGACATCAGCTGGGAGAGAAGAGTGAGTCCTTGAATTTGTCTTGTCTCTCCAAAAGATGGGAGGCAAGGGTTTTTTAAAGGTTGTAAGAAATACGGCTGTTTGTAGGGAGCAGGGAGCCTGTGGCCTTGTTGGTCGGCGCTTTCTCACCAGCCTGTGTTTGGCCTTGTGGGGCTGCTTGTAGAAAGGGAGAGATAAGGGATTCGGAAGGTGGCTGTTCTTGGCCATCTGCCTCCATGGTGGATGGCAGATTCTGGTGCCGGGGAGCCAAGGAGTTGGGGCCTGGGAAGCTTTAGTTTCTTGATATTCTCTGGACATCCGTTTCCCTGTAATAAACTTCAAGCATCCGTGATGAGCAAAAACTTTAGTGTGAGGCACCTGGGCTTTTAACAATTTGTAACTTCTAGTTGATTGTAAAGCTCAGGGAGTCAAAGGTTAAAGAAACAGATATTTACATATGAGTGTAACTAAAGAAGCAGGGAGAAGGGATGAGTGCTTTTGGTTATATGCTGGGTTCAATATAGGGGAACTGATATCAGGCCCAGTTTCAGGTTGATGAATAACATTATTTAAGTAAGAATTTTAATCAACTCATGGAGATTTTTTTGAGCTATTAGAGATTGGTAATGGTTTTCAAAAGTTATTGCTTTACATTTACATTATTTTAAAACAAATTTACAAAATGATGCAAATATACAATGATACAACAGAGAAAATGAAACAAATATACAAAAAATGATGTAACATCACCATAAAGGAATTCAAACAATATTGAAGTATTTAAACTAAAAATTGAAAGTTCCCCTTTAATGAGACACAGCCACCATCCCTCTTCTCTACTCACACACTGACATCCTCCTGTTTTTAAAGGAGGCCATTGTTAAATGTTTGTGTATGCTCTTTAGGATCTTTATATATATATATATATATATATATATATATATATATATATATATATATATATGATTCTATACAATTTTAAAGTTAATATTTAAGGCATTCAAAGGTAGGTTAAAATATTAGCTTGGAATAGAGTTACGGCAGGGTAAGCACAGCAGGTCTGTATTGGTAGGGAGTGAACAAGAAAACAATTTTAAGTCTAGTCTCACATCTTGTCTTGATTATATAGGGTTAGAAGTAAGATTTACTGCGTTATTAGACTTTATTCTATATAATAACACACAAGCCATCCCTTAAAGTCTCTCAAGGTCTTTACACATACCAGGGACATATATAAATACAGGAGATTCAAGTTAGCATTGACCTTTGGTTGGCCAGGAAGAGTTTACTTTGTCTTCATTAGGGAATGCTAGCACATTAACAGAGTAATAAATTTTGATTTCTTTTCCTCACTTCCATTGTTATCAGATTTCTTTTTAATTATTATTATACTTTTGTTGAGCTAACAGGCTTTAATGAAGACTAAGCATCTCTGACCTGTATTTGTTCAGTAAATAAGCCATTAGATTATACCCAGAAGGTCAACAGGGACAGAAGTTAAACAATCTTGCTCTGCCTTGAACAGTATCTATTGCAAGAGATCAACAATGTAACAAGTGTGGTTTTGGGCTAGGGAAAAATAATACTAACGTATAAACAAAGAAACAAAAAAAATACTAAATATTTTCTGAGTTTGAACCTTCTGAGAGGAAAGAGAAATACATTTTAAAATTATTTTCCCCACATAGCCTTGAGGCACAGATTGTATATATTAATTGTACATTTATAACATTTAACTTTGTTCAGTAATAGATTGTTATTTCTGCATGTCTCATACAAAGAGAAAATGATGAACGCTTAGAAAAGAAAGCCCATGAGAAAAGATGAAAGAAATTGAGTTTATTCATTCTGGAGAGAAGCAACTTGGAGGGCAAAGTAATAATGTTCGTCACACAAATGGAGATTTCCCAGAGAGAAAGCAGCGGCTCTTGGGGGCATGGTTTCCTTCAGCACTATCCCTGCTGGCCAGGAGGGCACTTAAAGGCAGAGAAGTGCCTATTTTATAATTAACCAAGGGCAAAGGATCCACTTTGAAATCTTGCCTGGCAACCCGCAATGAAATTCTCCACAGTCAGCACTGACAACAGGAGAAAAGAAAACACACTTGCACCCCAAAATGAGGAATTCTGGTTAGAGAACATTGTTTTAAAATTTATCTACGTGAGAGAGAGAAAGTTGTTGCTGGAGGAGTTGTACAAGGGTATGAAAAATTGGATGATTCCATCAGTCTAGGATGGCTTGGAAGTAAGAATAGATTTTTTTCTCAAGGTCTTATCATGCCAATAACTCGATACTAATATTATCTTAAATAACTAAAAATTGGGAACTGATAGTTAATTATGGAAAAAGATGGGCTGAGTACTGAACAGCTGTTGAAAGCCTTGGCAGCGTCTGTTGCATTGTGATGCATTTAAATGAGTTTCACCCTGATGTGGTTTGCCAGCTGACAAGAGTCCCACCATATGACTTTGACTGTGGACTTCCTGGCATCACATACCTGGACTGCAGGAAAGAGACACTTTTCTCAGAGTCTATCGGAAAAATGAGTAAGTCTGATTCACTGGGCTGTCTCCTGATAAACGAATGAAGCCGCTGTGTACAAATAGAATGGTAAGGTGCATACCGTTATTTTCATTTTACAGATCAGAAAACTAAAAGTAGAAAACTGGCCCCAAATAAATCATGCTTGCTACTAGTCACAGAAAGATGGTGGAAAGAATTTTCCATTTTCTCATTTAGTGACCAGAGAGCTTATCCCACAACAGTTTGCCAGTTGTCACTCTTCTACCATAACAATAATATTTAGTATAATAATGGCCAGTTAGACCCTAACTTATGCAGCCAGTAATGCAATATTGAAAAGTTAGAGATGTGCCTCACTCCACTATCCCTCCCCTTGCACAATCATGTTTTAAAGTTGAAGTAGCTTTAACATGAAAAACAAAATTGTGAATACTTCGTGAACAAGTACACCAGCTTTATTCTTGAGGTTTCTTTTCAGACCAACTGTTCTGTTGGTTAATGTTTTAATAAGATTTTAACTGACATATTTTCTGAAAATAATATGTTATCTATGATAAACTGCTTCCATTGAAAAATACCACAAACTTTTACGCTTTTGCCCTGCTGGAACAGATGGCAAGCCAACTGTCAACAACATTTCTTTTTTTAAAGCTCAGAAAAGGAGGCAGGAAGAAGAATAAAGGATGCTTGTTCTTTGTTAGATGTCTTAATCATATTTCCAAAGTAATTCTTTAAATGTTAGAAAAGATAGTTCTGTAAGATCCCTGGAACTTAAAATGAGAAAGAGGCACTATTTAGCACAATTGAAGATAAAGTTGCTAACCATTTGAAGAGTCTAATTTAACTAATTAGTGATTTTTGCAGCTGTCTATGTTTTCCTCCATCCAGTCAAATTTAACTTTAGAACTTTTCTCCCTAGAGGGATAAATTAAGTCTTAAATTTTTAAAATACGATTTCTCATGTCTTTTCCTAATAGTTAAGATTTGGCCCAGAATTTCCCTCTCACAATGCTCTATGGATACCCTATGCCAGAATTTTCATTTTCAAGTGATTCCCAGTGATTTTATGCACCTGAAGTTTGATAAACGCTATCACTTCAGTCTTCTAGATTAATGATTTTCAACTTGAATTTCTCAAAGACCTAAAGTTTAATGGAAGATTCTTAGGCCAATATCAGGAGACAAGAGGGGGATCAAGAAGGAGGAGCTTTAAATTATTTGCCTTTGATGAAAGCAATCCATTTCTATATGTTTTTCAAATTTTGATGAAATTCAAATATGAAAATTACAAACTAAATGGCTATATGCTGTTTAACTTTTTGGTGTTGTCAGTTTCCCTTTGGTTTCCCATAATATACAATGTTGTGTAATATACAATGTCTCTCGTTTGATGAGGGAAAAAGGAGGAGCATTTACCTTTTTGCCCTTTTGGGAAAAAGAGGATGGGACAATAATGTTCTCTTAGAGCTGGTGTGGTGTTGGAAGAAAGAATCAAGGTAGAGACTCCCTGAGGGAGAGAGAGTCCAAATCTAAGGAGTAAATCACCTAAGACTGCCTTTCAGGAATCAGGTCCTAGAGTCTGTCGCCCAGAAAAGACCAGTATGAAAAAGGCTTAGAAATGTTTACACTATGTTCTGTTTAAAAAGGCCTGGGGTAAAGGGATATATTATGAATTGCAGTGTGCGGGTTCAAGAAATGCATTTTTTAAATAAAGCCTGTATTATAAAATGCAAATGTTCTTAATGGATTGCTCAAATGAAAAAAAAATTACAAAGGAGAAACCAAAGAGGCTTGAAATAGTGAGACAAAATTTTACAATTGGCTAGTAAAAGGGAATGGATATGGGTGGACAGAGAAGAACGTTAAAAGAAAATCCAGGTGAAGGCTGAAGCACTGTCTCTCCTTGTCATAGTAGAGAATTCTTTCATGCTGTGGATGACTGATAGGAAGGGTAGAATGGGTCTAGCAGTAATCAGCAGTGCTTTGTGTCCTTCCCAGAAAAGCAGGAGGCAATGACCCAGCCCCTAGAAATTGCCAAATTCCTACAACCATGATACTGCTTATTTCTCCTGCATCTACTAATTTCTAAACTGTGTTCTGAGATATTATATTTGTTGAGTCTCTTCAAAGAAAAAATGTACAAGCAGAGTTAAACAGGTGAGAGAAACTGTAGTCAAGACTATTGCAATAAGGGAAAGAGATTGAACTCTATTCCTCAAACAAAAAGTGGAGGAGTTTTTAAATGCTGAGGTGAGCTAGTGGAAAAATACTGGAAGATGTTATTGGGGGAGGTTGGTCAATATGATTAGACCACTTGTGTTGGCTGATTGATGCTGCTCTAAGTTAGGCTCCTACTCCCCTGCAGAGACTGGGAGATAGGGATCCTAGCTTTCTTGAGGATTACGTTTCAAAGGCATGGCTCCCAGGTCCTTGACAAAGGCATAACTAAGTTGTAAAAGGGCTGTGAGAATATTTACACCTTGTACGGACAGATAAAGGACTTACAATCACAAATCTTCTAAATGCACTAAGAAAAAGGCAGTCAGGAAGAACGCTGCCTAAAGTTTAGTCAAGCTCAGGGGAACGTGAATACCCTCTTAGTTACCCTCAAGACTAGAATAGCCAGGAAAAGTGCTCCTTTTCTGACCCATAGCATCTCAACTTTGCCTTTCATAGGTTGAAAATATCTCTCTGTATGTCTGTCTTTTCAGCTGGACTAGCACTTTTACTCCCAGTGATGACTCCAATATGAAACGGTGAACTTTTATTTCTCAAAAGTATATTGATCAATTATGAGCATCATGACTACACTAAATAATGAAAAGACGGAGAGGAGGTGACTTCTTAGAAACCCCCAGAGCACCAGGAAATGAGGGGATGACAAAAGCCAAGAACACCATAATGATTCAGCTGTTCTCAACAAGACCCTGTTGAACAACTCAAGTTGTGGATAGGGAAGCTCAGTGAAGATGAGAATTAGCAGTCAGTGTTCCAACAGTTTAATTTTTATGATGGCTTTTCTTCCCAAATAGAAATATGCAACTTGACTTCTGCAAACTTCCAGAAAGGTGAAATCACAAAGCTATCATCTCAGCACACAAAAAAAATGTTAGGGACATCATCTGGAAACTTTCCTAGAAATATTTGCTTTGTGGAAAAATAAATATGCAAAGTTCTTTATCTTTACTTTTAAGAGAAAATTCCTCTTTTTGGACTAAACTGTAATCCTGATATTAATCAGTTCAGAAAAGAGTCTGATGGACAAACTTGACAAAGTGGAAGATGGAGTGGGTGTGGGCAGAGGTATGTGTGAGTAGTGTGGAGTAGGGCAGTGGACGTTTGAGTAAGTGCAGGATGCAGCCTTTCAAACATAGTTTGGGCAAAGAGGTCTTGAATTTGTATCTTGTGAGACATTTTGTTGCACAGATTTTTAAAACATATTGAATAATTAAAACATTTAATACCTGAACAAAATAAATTATTAAATCTGGTTAAATCCAATACTGAATCTGTTTAAAATAGATTTTCATAATGGAATTGAGGTCATGAAATTTGGTGATAAGAAATTCAAATTAGCAACAAAAATATACTCTACTTCCAAAAATATTTTTTCTTTGACATCTCTTTTGTTTTTCTTTTTTTTTTTTGTAAAATACCATCTTAAACGGAATCATTGAATATCCTATTCAATAATAGATATAGCTGGCTTTGGTACAAAAAGATGAAATTGTTTTGCCTGTTGGTTCCAGCATAATGGAAGTTTAAATCCACTGTCCTCACATTTGCTGGCCTGAAGCATCTGAGGTAATCTAGGGAAAATTGGCCCATAACAGTGACTATCAGTGCTTTAAGAGAACTGAAAAAGAAAGCTGGAGGCACCATACTCCCTTGTATCAAACCATATTACAAAGCTATACTAATCAAAAGAGTATGGTATTATCATAAGACATATAGATCAATGGAACAGAATAAAGAATCCAGAAAGAAACCCATACATATATGGTAAATTAATTTATGACAAAGGAGCCAAGAATATACAATGGGAAAGGACAATCTCTTCAATAAATAGTGTTGGGGAAATTGGACAGATACACGCAAAAGAATGAAACTTAACTGCTATCTTACACCATACACAAAAATTAACTTAGAATGGACTGAAGACTTGAATGTAAGAACTAAAACCACAAAACTTCAGGAAGAAAACATAGATGCTAAGCTCCTTGACATCGGTCTTGGAGATGATTTTGTGGATGTAAAAGAAAAGACAACATAAGCAAAAATAAACAACTACAATGAAATATCACTTCACACCTGTTAGAATGGCTACTATCAAAAGGATAATAAATAAGTGTTGGCAAGGATGTGGAGAAAAGGGAACCTTTGTGCACTGTTGATAAGAATGCAAATTGGTGCAGCCAACATGAAGAACATATGCAGCTTCCTCAAAAATAAAAGTAGAACTACTATAAAGATCCAGCAATTCCACTTTCAGTTGTTATCTGAAGAAAATAAAAGCACTAACTTGAAAAGATATATGCACCCCTGTGTTCGTTACAGCATTATTTACAATAATCAAGACATGAAAACAACCTAAGTGCCCACTGGTGGGTGAATGGATAAAGAAATACAATGGAATATTATTCAGCCATAAAAAGAAAGAAATCTTACCATCTGCAACAACATAGATGGACCTTGAGAGGATTATGCCAAGTGAAATAAGTCAGACAGAGAAAGACAAATACTGTATGATCTCTCTGATATGTGGAATCTAAAAGAAAAAGCAAAGAAAGAGCTTATAGATATAGAGAACAGAATGGTGGTTGCCAGAGGCAAGTGCTGTGGGGTGGGCAAAATGGATGAGTGGGATCAAAAGGTACAAACTTCCAGTTATAAAATAAATAGGTCATAGGATCTAATGTGCCTCATACTGAGTATAGTTAATAATACTGTATTGCATATTTAAAATATTATTTTAAAAGGTACTAAGAGAAGAAAGTTCTTATCATAAGAAAAAAAATTTACTATGGTGACAGATGTTAACTAGACTTATATGGTGATCATTTCATGATATATACAAATATCAAATCATTATATTGTACACCTGAAACTAATATAATATTATATGTCAATTATACTTCAATAAAAAAATAAACAATAATGAAATAAAATACACAAGGACCTCATACAACTCCGCAGCAAAAAACAAATAACCCAATTAAAAAATGGGCAAAGAGGGGTCTGGCCTGGTGGCGTAGTGGTTAAGTTTGTGCACTTCACTTCACCAGCTCCAAGGTTTGCAGGTTTGGATCCTGAGTATGGACCTAGCACTGCTCATCAAGCCACACTTTGGCAGCATCGCACATAAAATAGAGGAAGATTGGCACAGATGTTAGCTCAGTGACAATTTTCCACAAGGAAAAAGAGGAAGATTGGAGGACGTTTAGTGTCAGGGTGGAGTGAGCTCTCCCATAAACTCTCACCTCAAAGACACAATGAAAAGGACATTCGTATTCCAACAGAGGACATCCATACAACACAAAATATGTGTGAGAGACCCACACAGTCATACATCAGAAGGTGGAGGTACTGGAGCCCCCTTCTGAGGAAGTGTAATGAGGTAGGAGAACACTTCTCTTCCTTGCCAAAGGAAAGTGGCCCAGGGAGTGTGCACAGCCTCTGGGAGGAAAGCAGATGGGGGAGGGAGTGGTGGCCCTCCACGGGAACTCCACAAATCTCTGAGGTCACTCACAGCTGGGGGCAAAGCCCCCCACATAAGGGACTAGCTATCACAAAGGTGTCTTCATCAAGCCAACACCCTGGGAGAGCAGATAGTGAAGGCAGAGTGAGAAGCCCCCGAGATCATGCAGGAGAAGAAAGTATCCCTCCCCTGCACCTGGAGCTGCAGCCTTTCACCTTTGAGCTGTCCCCATGGATCCCTGTGGTGTCAGACTACACAGCTCTTGATCCCCACCCAGTGGCAAAAGGTGAAAGTAGCACTCAAATACTACCACAATGTGAAAGTACAAATCCATGCCATCTGGCAGTATGAAAAAATATATTAAATCTCCAGACCAGAAGGAAAATGACAAGTACCAAGAAATAAATCCTGAAGACACTGAAATCTATAACCTAAATGATGCAGAATTCAAAATAGCTATCATTTAAAAATTCAATGAGTTAAAAGAGAATGTAGATAGACAATACAATGAGTTCAGGAGCTACTTCACAAAAGAGATTAAAACTATAAGGAAGAACCAATCAGAAATATTGGAGATGAAACACACAATGGATGAGATAAAGCAGAATATAGATTCCCTGAACAGTAGAGCTGATAACATTGAGGAATGAATCAGCATTACTGAAGAGAGAAACATAGAAATGCTTCAGAAGGAGGAGGAGAGAGAGTTAAGACTAAAAATAAATGAAGAAAGCTCTGAGAAATATCCAACTCAATTAGGAAATGCAACATAAGAATTATAGGTATTTCAGAGGGAAAAGAAAATGACGATGGAGCAGAAAGCATGTTTAAAGAGATAATAGCAGAGAACTTTCCAAACCTGCAGCTGAAGACGGAAATCTACGTGAAAGAAACCATCAGATCTCCTAACTACATCAGTGTAAAAAGACCTACTGCAAGACATATAATAGTGAAGCTGGGAAAAGTCAATGACAAAGGAAAAATACTAAAGGCATCAGGCAGAAGAAAGTAACTTACAAAGGAACTCCTACCAGTCTTTCAGTGGATTTCTCAGCAGAAGCCTTACAGGCTAGGAGAGAATGGAATGATATATTCAAATCTTTGAAAAATAAAAACTTTCAGCCAAGAATACTCTATCCAGTGAAAATATCTTTCAGATATGATGGAGAAATAAAAACTTTCACAGATAAATGAAAGCTAAGGAGTTCATTGCCACAAGACACCACCCCACCACAAGAAATCCTAAAGAAGGCCCTCATAACCGAAAAAAAACGGGGAAAGTGGTTACAAAGCCTTAAGGAGATAAATAGACAGACAAAAGCACAAAATTGGAGATATCCAGCACAACAGGTTAGCAATTACTCAGGTAAAGCATTAAAGAAAAAGGGAAGGAAAACACCAAAAACAGAGATAATCTTGCCATTTTAACCACAAACTCACAATACAAGATGGAATAAGATGTGACAAAAACAACTTAGGAGGGGAAGAGGCGGTGGACTGAACTGAATTAGTTTAAGGAAATTAGAGGTCATCAGAAAATGGACTATCTCACCTGCAAAATTTTGCATACCAACTTCAGAGTAGCCATTAAACAAGAAAGTAGATCAGAGCCACAACTAATAAATAAGTAGAAAAGTAAGAAATCCAGCATAAAAAATTCCCTCACCAAATTGGTAGTCTGAAATACACGGGACAAGAAACAAAAGAAATGCAGGAGAATTGGAAAATGAGTGATAAAATGGCAACATTAAGTCCTCATATATCACTAATCACTCTAAATGTAAATGGGTTGAATTATCCAATCAAAAGACACAGAGTGGCAGGATGGATTAAAAAACAAGACCTGACAACATACGGCCTCCAAGAAGCACATCTCAGCTCCAATGGCAAACACAGGCTGAGAGTGAAGGAATGGAAGACAGTACTCCAAACTAATGGCAAACAAAAGAAACTAGGTATTGCGATACTTATATCAGACAAAGTAGACCTCAAGATGAGACAGGTAAAGAGAGACAAAGAGGGGCAGTGTATAATGATCAAAGGGGTGCTCCACCAAGAAGATATAACACTTATAAAGGTCTATGCACCCCACAGAGGAGCACCAAAGTACATAAGGCAACTACTAAGAAACCTAAAAGGAGATATTAACAATAACACAATAAGAGTATGGGACTTCAACACTCCACTCACGTCAATGGGTAGATCATCCAGACTGAAAGTCAATAAGGACCAGTGGAACTGAATGAAAAGCTAGACCAGATGGACTTAACAGATATATATATAGAACACTCCATCCCAAAACAGCAGAATACGCATTCTTCTCAAGTGTACAAGGATAGACCATATGTTTGGAAATAAGGCAAGCCTCAATAAATTTAAGAAAGTTGAAATAATAACAAGCATCTTTTCTAACCACAATGCTATGAAACTAGAAATCAACTACAGGGAAAAAGCTGAGAAAGGAACAAAGATGTGGAGACTAAACAACATGCTACTAAGAACAAATGGATCATTGAAGAAATCAAGGAGAAATAAAAAATATCTGAAGACAAACGGGAATGAAAACATGCAATACTAACTCATATGGGATGCAGCAAAAGTGGTGATAAGAGGGAAATCCATCACGATACAGGTTCTCCTTAACTAACAAGAAAAATCCCAAATAAGCAATCTCAAACTACACCTAATTGAATTAGAAAAAGAACAACAAACAAAGCCCAAACTCAGCAGAAGGAGGGAAATGATAAAAATCAGAGCAGAAATAAGTGCAATTGAAATAAAAAAGACAGTAGAAAGGATCAAGGAAACAAAAAGCTGGTTCTTTGAGAAGATAAACAAAATTGACAAAACTTTTCCAGACTCTGAAAGAAAAAAAGACAGAAAGCTCAGATAAATAAGATTAGAAATAAAACAGGAGAAATTACAACAGATACTACAGAAATATAAAAGACTATAAGAGAATACTGTGAAAAGCTATATGCCAACAAATATCCTTAAGCAAAAAGAGAGGAAGTTTGGCAACAGATGTTAGCTCAGGGCCAATGTTCCACACCAAGAAAACAAGGAGGGAGGGGCAAAGAATTTGAATAGACATTTCTCTGAAGAAGACACGCAAATGACATGCCAAGACATGCCAAGAGTATTTGAAAGATGCTCAACATCACTAATCATCAGGGAAATGCAGATCAAAACTGTATGATTTAGCACCTCACACCTATTAGAATGGCTATTATTTTTTTTTAAAAGATTATAATTCTTGGCAAGGATGTGGAGAAAGTGGGCCCTCCTTGTATGCTGTTGGTAAGATTTCAAAATGGTGCAGCCACATAAGGAAATCTGTATGGAGCTTTCTCAAATCATTATAAATAGAACTGCCGTATGATCCAGCATTCCCATTTCTAGATACGTATCCAAAAGAATTGAAATCAGCATCTTGAAGAGATACCTGTACTTCCATGTTCATTGCAGCATTATTCACAGCTGCCAAGATATGGAAACAACCAAAATGTCTATCCAGTTGAATGGATTAAGATAATGTGGTATATAGATAGAATGGAATATTATTCAGCCTCAAAAAAACAAGGAAATCCCACCATTTTCAACAATATGGATGAACCTGGAGTATGTTGTACTAAGTAAAATAAGTCACTCACAGAAGAACTAATGTTGCATGATTCTTCTTATATGAGGTATCTAAAATAGTCAAGCTTGTAGAAGCAGAGAGTAGGATGGCGATTGGCAGGGATGGGGAGGGAGAAATGGAGAGTTGTTCAATGAGCATAAAGTTTAGTTATACTAGATAAGTTTTAAAGATCTGGTGTATTCAATAGCACCTAGAGTTAACAATAGTGTGCTGTCTATTTACAATTTGTTAAGTGGGTAGATCTCAAGTTAAGTCATCTTACCACATAAAAAAAGAAAGACATTGCGTTAGACTTGCAGAGATGGAAAATAAGCTAAATGTGTGGATGGCAAGAGAGAAGAGAAAGAAGGAAATGAAATAAATAAAGGAAAGGCTATCTCACTTCTGTGTAAGTCTGAAAACCTTTCAAAACACTATTAAACAGTTTAGAATGGAAAATGGCATAGTTTTCATCCATTCAAAATTGGAGATGCCAGTAAAAAATAATAATATTGCCATCAAAGCGAATTTTTCCAGCAACCTCTCAGGTCTTCTAAACAGTGTTTCCTTTGCTTTGTAATGCTAAATTCACATGACTGATAACTTTTTTTTTTTTTAAAGATTTTATTTTTTTCCTTTTTCTCCCCAAAGCCCCCCGGTACATAGTTGTATATTCTTCGTTGTGGGTCCTTCTAGTTGTGGCATGTGGGACGCTGCCTCAGCGTGGTTTGATGAGCAGTGCCATGTCCGCGCCCAGGATTCGAACCAACGAAACACTGGGCCGCCTGCAGCGGAGCGCGCGAACTTAACCACTCGGCCACGGGGCCAGCCCCCACATGACTGATAACTTTAAAAAAAAATTTTTTTGGTCTCCTTTTCCCAAGAAATCCTTGTCTTCTCTTTGCATCTCTTCCTACCGTTACTGTTGTCTTTGTGGAGAGAGCATATGTGACCTTTTGAGATAGAAGAGGGAAAGAAGGCAGTTAGGACACCCCGGAGGTCTTGCTTGGTTTCACATTATTTGTAGGGCATATAGGTTCCAGCTTTCACAAATTTGCTTCAGAGCTTTCTCAATGAACTGAAAGTGCTTTTAATAGCGCAGGATGGGCTACCTTACAAGGAATAACCCACAAAACTCCATTTCTGGTCATGTCCCTCTTCAGCCCAGTCTACTGACTATGGTGGTATTTTCTTTTCTTTTTCTTAAGTGGAAGAGGCACTTTTAAAAATATTCTGGGCATAAATAGAAAAACACTACTATTGCTAGCGTGCGCACACACACACACACACATACATACAGATACCATAGATATCTTTAGAACTACAGTCTACAATCACAATATTGCATTATGAAATTCTAACCTTGTTGTAAAGACCATATACTCTTAAGAACCTTTAAAAAACTAGAATTAGCATTTTAGCTTTTAAAATATCAATAGGAGCAACATAAACATTCAGAAAGGATTGACTATCTTTAGGTAGGACCTAGATCGACACCAGAAATAATATTCCTGCCTGTTGAAAAATTTTTTGTAGAAGCATAGAATTTTTACAGTAACTAATAATAATGACAGTAGCACTTTCATATGCTGTCACTGTGCTAAGCACTTTATCTGAATAAAGTCATTTAATAAAAGCAGTCACAACAGGAGAGTATACTGTTTTTAATCTGCAACGTATAGATGAGGAAACTGAAACATCCAGAGGAATGATCCTAACTAATAAGGAATAAAATAGAGCCCATAGAGGTGACAGGCCTCAGTAGCAATAGAACAGAGTAAATGTTTAGGATCTTAAGTTTTTTAAAGGGCCTTCCTCTAAGGTGAAGTCTAAATGTTTTAAGCTTGGCCCCGGCCTTACCCAAATTCAATCAGCCAATCTGTTTATGTTAAAGGACCCAGAGCTGAGAATAATTCCTGAGAGTTTGGAGGCTGGCTAGATGCCAGGGTTTTCTCTTTTCTTTTTTTCCTTTCTGTAATGAACATAAAGTGGTTATTGGGGTGTGGTGATAAGAAAAATGATTGCTGAATTTTCTACAATCTACCCTCATTACCACTAACACCTCTTCTGTCCCACCAATGGATTTTCTAGACTTTGGCAAAGTCATCTGTTACCTATGTAGCAGGCTATAGATCATCACATAATTGCAGTTTCTCTAAAGTTATATGAATTATCTTTGACTTTCTAGAACAATGTCAATGATAAAGATATGACTTTAGCCAGCACATTGGATAATTAGGGTTAACACTTGGGTTGACCTACGTTCCTCACAGATCTTTCTGTGACTTGAACTTCTCACAGATCTATCTTTATCTGGGCTGCTGCACTGCCATCTTGCTCTGTAAAGCTCTAAATTCTCTTTGAAGATGCTGAGACATCTGCTTGAGATGGATGCTGGATAATAAGATGTAAACATCCCTGACATAACTTTAGTGCCCCTTTGTGCCACTATCCATCAATTGGTTGGGTTATACTTCTGTCGAAGGCTATAAAAAGAAAGAGCAGACAGCTAAATTCTCCTCTCCTTGCTCATCCACTAATGCTTAAAGAGATAATAAAATGGACATTTATTCTCAACTGTAGCACAATTGAAATGCTATGATGTTTTTGGTGACTTCTGAAGGGTAATAGAAAGTGAGTACCACCTGTTTATGATGTGTCATCAGGTGGCACTTCTATGATGGCAGTTAGATAAATTATACTTAAGATGTCACATCCTTCATGTGGTGATGGGTTGTTCTCTGGGAGAGCAGTTGATGCCTAATCACATAAAATAAACAGACCATGGCTCATACAATTCATTTGTTTCATCTGTCTTCACAGTTAATGAATGGTAGGCCAGTCTGTTTGGTGCAGGGGTTAGTGCATGTTATGAAGAAGGCCAAATGAAAGGATTCGTTGCATTGCCGGTAGGCCAATTGTGTTAGGAGGGAAGCCATTTCTGACTCTTCCCCTTTTTCTCTCTTCCAAGGGTCTTTTGATTAGGCTTTTTGTAGATTTCCTTTATTCTTTTAACTTATTTCACCTCCTTCTCTTTTTGAGGAATGAGAAGGGAGGTGTACCTAGCTGTAATTGGTACTTACTATGTGCCAAACACTGTGTTAGGCTATTAAGCCCATACTAATTTATTTATTCTTCACAACACTTACTGACTTATGTTATTGGTCCCATATTACTGATATGGTAACTATTGGAGCTCCTGGATCCTTAACTTTTTCAAATTTTGAATGAATAGCAAGGAATAGAGAGACATACTCAACTTTTCCCAGCATATCATGTTCTTATAACAGATATAAGTTGTACAGCCACACAGGGATGATTTTCATCCTTGTCCCATCTTGGGAAGGTAGTGGTCCTAACTAACTGAACTCAAATAGGAAAAATAAATCTTATCGAGAATAATGAACATAACTGGTAAGTGATATAGCAGAGCCAGCAGAGGTGACCACACTTTTTCTTTTTAACTTTTTAAGTTGCTCCCTGTGGGTATTTAGCACTCAGTTCTCTGTTTAAGGGAAATTCTTACGCAGGAAAGTTCAGATGGTCTTACAAAACTCTAGGTACAGGAAGAGGTCACTTGAACTGGATGATCAATCATTGATAACAGCAATGTATGGGATGCTTTCTTCACACAGCAATGAGAGTGTCAGACAGTAAAGCTCTTCCACAGAGGAAATTGCTGGGGTTCTCAATGATGGCAGATTATTCTAGGACAATAACTTGGCTCTTATGCATGTCCCTGGTGGGGCCACAGATGGCCTTCACTCGGGCAGATTCTGTTTGGTTCATTGATGCTCTCTACTGCTTCACATTCCACTCCAACATGTCCACCAAACCCTCTCCATTTTCCTGCAACAGGGCAATCGTAATGCTTTCCTGGGAGTTGTTCCTCATCTCTCTTTGTCTGCTCAATCAACCCATTGCTGAATAATACAGTTTTTCCTTTGGGATGTTGCCTTTTGATACATAAAACAAAAGCAACCACAAAACAAAAGCACAGGAAAAACAATAGCAAAATTTCCTCTAAGTCAGTCTTGGCTTTCACAATTTCAGTCTCTGAATTGGGCCTTGGAGTTTACTTTGAAAATCTAATGCTGAATATTGATTCTTTCTCTTTTTGTGTCTCTTACAGCAACAATTATCTATGAACCTTTGATTCTCAAGGGAGATACAATAGGAAAGAGCAGCAGACAAGAAAGTTTTTTAAATGGCTTATTAACATATTTTAAAATAATATTTTTATATACCATTCATGAAGACTGAGGCAAAGTTTACCTCTTTCTAAGCTTCTTCTCATATCTATCATCAATTTAAACCACATATCTCTGCATAATGATACTATATTCTCCAAAATTTTTGCATCATTGGCTCAGTGTCTTAGTTTTTCTATATTCTTCTTTCTTTTCAACCCTAAATCTTATGTTCTAACTTGAGTGTTAATATCTGGAAGACTAGGGCCAGAGTCACCTACAGTGCTCAATGGAACATAAACTCTACTTACTGATCTTTAAAAGCTATTCATCAACTTCTTGCTAGAATTGAAAGACAATGAGATTCTAGATGATGTCTACTGTGCCAAATAACTAAAAAAAAATTATTAGGTACGAACCATGTGCCAGAGTGAGCCACTTGGGTACAATGGTAACCAGGCCTGGAGCTCACACCTTGAACTTTATACTTTGGTATAAGGTATTTCTGAAATGACATGGGTGGTCCCTTTATAAATTTGAAAGTTGGTTTACAGTGATGCACTTATTTGTATATTACATTAGAGCAAAAATGTGAAAAGAAATTGTCAAATGCTATCATTTACTTCAAAGTGTAGAAAGGCTTTTTTACTATTCAGGGTAAAGTGCTAATTGTAAAGAACTTACATAACTGGGCCAAAGCAATGTCATGATGAATTAGAACCATAAACAAGTTTCCTTATTTCCCAATTCCATACAAAAGCTGTAATATCCAGGCACTTGGGGGCTTGAACTTACTAATGTGATGTGGATTCAATTTCTCTATAAACATTGCCAAGATTTGAATTTAAACCTCAATATTTCAGCCAGCAAGCTACATCTAGACACCAGAGAACAATCCACAGCAATTCAGAATCAGGGAAGAGTAAGTAGTTTAAATAATGAATGGGTTTTTGCCAATATAAACCAAGGGTGATTATCTCCCTTGGCCTCCTAAATATTTAACCTACCCAATTATGTTTCACTTGGTGCTGTAACCACAGAATAAACTTAGTAGAAGCCAAATGATTATGTGCAGATTGTGACTCTAAAATAATAGTACTTGTTCACTGTAAGACTTTTGGGAATACTGACTTCAGTTTGTGTTTCTTTTAAAAAACAGGAATTAGAATTTATTAGACATGACAGAATAAATTATCACGATTTTGATAATTAATTATTTTTCTCCCCCTTCTGAAAGGATGGAATTTCAGTCTTCTAAAATAATGACTTGTTTCTCCTACATTCTGGCAGAATGAACCCAGATATGTTAGCTGCTTAATCAATGTCTTCATTTATTAAACAGAAAATCAAGGATATAGTACTTAGTTTATCTTACTGTCATAGATTCTAGGATGATTAAAGGTCATGTGAAACGTCATTATAAATTAGAAGTCTTAAAAAAATAGAAAATGGCAGTACAGATAGTTCCCAATTTACAATGGTTTGACTTACAATTTTTCGACTTCAGAATGGTGCGAAAGAGATACACACTCAATAGGAAGAGTAAGTACTTTGAATTTTGAATTTGATCTTTTCTCAGGCTAGGATATGTAATATGATACTCTCTCATGATGCTGGGCCATGGCAGCAAGCCACAGCCGCTAGTCAGCCACGCGATCACAAGGATAAATAACCAATACACTTACACCCATTCCGTACCCATATTACTATTTTGTTTTTCACTTACAGGAGAGTATTAAATAAATTACATGAGATATTCAATACTTTATTATAAAATAGACTTTGTGTTAAATGATTTTGTTCAACCATAGGCTCATTTAAGTGTTCTGAGCATGTTTAAGGTAGTCTAGGGTAAGCTATGATGTTTGGTAGGTTAGATGTATTAAAAGCATTTTGACTTATGATATTCTCAAGTTATGATGGGTTTATTGAGACACAACCCCATCGTAAGTTGAGGAAGATCTGTATAATGCAGAGTAGAATTGTATCCCCTTTTGGTGTGGACATGAACTAAATAACATCAAGGTGGAGACATGCAAAAGTTAGTGTAATGAAGCTCCTAGTTTCAGGTCCAATATATAAAGAACTTGGAAGTCAATACTCTTGTCCTTAAAACCTGATTTCAAAATTTATCTTAAAGCCACTGTAATCAAGACAGCATTATATTGGCAAAAGAATAGACACATTTATCAATGGAACAAAATAGACAGCCCAAAACAGACTCACAAATAGTCAACTACTTATTGATAATGGCACAGATGCAATTTAACGGAAAAAGGATGATCTTGTCAACAATTGGACTTCCATATGCAAAACAATAAAACTCTGCAGAGACCTCATACCTTACATAAAACTTGACTGAAAATGGATCAAAGACCTGAATGTAAAATGTGAAAGTATAAAACTTCTAGAAGAAAACATAGGATAAAATATGCATGAACTTAGATTTGAAGATGAGTTGTTAGTACAATTACCAAAAATATGATCCATGAAAGAAAAAATGGTAAGTTGAACTTCAAATTTAAATTTTAAACAATTTTTTTTTAATTTAAAGAAAAACTATTTGCTTTAAAAGAAACCATTAATAGAAGCAAAATACAAGCCACAAACTGGGAGAAAGTATTGGCAAAACACATATTTGATAAAGAATTTATATCCAGAATATACAGAGAGCTCTTAATATTT
This sequence comes from Equus przewalskii, assembly GCF_037783145.1. NCBI lineage: Eukaryota > Metazoa > Chordata > Mammalia > Perissodactyla > Equidae > Equus > Equus przewalskii. The sequence goes on along the minus strand of NC_091831.1, from coordinate 54,788,471 downwards.
AACTATAAGAAAAAAAACTACCCAATTAACAAATGAGCAAAAGATCTGAATAGACACCTCAGCAAAGAAGATATACAGATGGGCATATGGTCATAAAAAAGATGCTCAATATCATTTGTTACTATGTATACGCAAATTAAAACAACAATGAATACAATTGCAAACATATTAGAATGTTAAAATCCAAAACTTTGACAATACCCAATTGTTGGCTAGGATGCAGAGCAACCAGAATTCTCATTCGTTACTAGTGGGAGTGAAAAATGGTACACTTTGGAAGATATTTGGCTATTTCTTACAAAGACAAACAGTCTTACCATATGATTAAGCGTTTTTGCTTCTAGACATTTATTCATCTGACTAGAAAATTTATGTTCACACAAAAACCTGCGTGCAAATACTTATAGCAGCTTTGCTCATTCTTGCCAAAATATAGAAGCAACAACAATAGTCTTTAATAGTTGAATGGGTGAACAAAGTGTGGAACCGCCATGCAATGAAATATTATTCAGCGAAAAAAGGAATAAGTTTTCCATCCAGACAACAATATGGATAAATCCTAAATGTGTAATTCTAAGTGAGAGAAGCCAATCTTAAAAGGCTGGATACTGCACGATTTCATTTATATGACACACTGGAAATAGGAAAACTGTGGAGATGGGAAGCCGCTCTGTGGTTGTCAGGGATTGGGGGCTGGGGAAGGGTTGAACTGAGGAACCAGAAATGAATTTTATGGTTGTGAAATTATTTTGGGTGTTGTAGTGGTGGATATATGACACTATGAATTTGTCAAAACACACAGAATCCTACAGTATGAAGAGTGAGCCTTAAGGTATGCTAATTAAGAAAAAAAAGTTAAGAGATTGAGAGACCCCAAGAGGGAATGCAGACTGTGATAAAAAAAAAAAAATCTGTGTTACAAATGTATGATATTACCTCACTGAAGGGAGTTAGGGTAAAAGGTGCTGATCTCAGCAACTTTCGAAATAAGTGGAAACTGTAAGATAAAAGACAAAAAGAACTGAACATAAGTGCTATACTCTGTTCATGAACTCTGCCATGGGGGCAGAGGTAAACAGCTCTGAAATCACCCTACACGGATTCTGGGATTTCGCGGATAAACAAATGGATGGTGGATAATAAGCATTAGGTTTCTCCCTGTTGGAGTGGGAGGTTACAGAGGAGCAAGAAGTAAAGGCTAGAATAAACCATGTGGTAATGGATTAGAATGGGAGACATAAGTATGAATATACAGATAGCTTTATATACATATGTATATATATACACACACACACAGATGGTTACATATGGAAATATTTATAGACATATTTGTGTACACGAGTTGTTCTGCACTCATATATTTCCCTAGTTTTGTTCAGAGACTTTGAAAGCAATGACACACTAGTTGCAACAAATGCACCCTTCAGCCATATCTTGGTTTCTAATACCATCCCCCAATAAAAGAAATCAAAGCTCTTTGGAGAAATGGCTGATTCTAGGGCTGGGGCAAAGAATACACGAAATAAGCCTGGAGTATCTTGTAGTGCAAGAAGTGAGGACGTGCTCAAAAACACAAAGTGATAGAGTTCCATCAAAGAAGCACAGGAGCCAGCCAAGATGGACAAATCTGGAAGAGTTTAAGCAATGACATAAATAACAGTATTAGATTATAACCGAAAATATAAAATATCTGAGTCCATCTTGATATAAATAAACAATTGCATAAATAAATAAATGGGAGAGAATAGACAAATCTCTCATACAGAAAAACTCCAAAAAATTTACACAGATCCTTCCCACTCAAGGAGGTGGCATATTACTCCCCACTCCTGAAGCATGGATTGCTCGTAGTGACTTACTTCTAATGAGTACAGTATGGTAGGAAGGAAAAAATAAGTAATTAACAGTAGAGAAACCTGACAAACACTACCTCAGCTAGGTGAACAAGGTTAACATCATATGAGTAATGATTCACGTTGATAGTATGTATTCTTGATATAATGTAATGCAAGCTACACTTTACCTGCGCTCTTCCTCCCGAAACCATGTAACCCCTGTTTAACCATGAGAAAAACATCAGACACACCAAGTTGAGGGACATTCATCAAAATATCTGAGTAATATTCCTCAAGACTGCCAAGGTCATAAAAAGCAATGAAGATCTGAGACATTGTCACAGTCTAGAGAAGCCAAAGGAGATATGACAACTACATGTAATGTCGTATCTTGGATGGGATCCTGGAACAGAAGAAGGATATTAGGTAAAAACTAATGAAATCTCAATGAATTATGGGCTACAGATAATAATAATGCACGAATACTGGTTTGTTGTGACAAATGCACCATAGCAACATTAACAATAGAGAAAACTGAGTTCAGATATTTGGGAACTCTGTAATATTCTTGCAACTTTTCTGTAAATGCCAAACTATTCTAAAATAAAAATTAATCAATGACTTAAAAAAAGGTTAATGTGATGAGACATAAATTAACAAGTCAGTCAACCAGTACCACTAGCTTCATATCCATGCTAATTCTTGAGTAGGTTAAGAACCCATCGTTACAAAACACAGACTCTAGGTGGAGCCCTGGCCTCGTGTGGGAGAAACACTGACCTGTGAAGCACAGTCCTCCCTCAATGCTTTATCCTTGCCTTTAGCAGCCTCAGAATTTCATCTCACTGACTGTAAATCTCTCCCTCTGTATCACCAATGTTTACAGATCATGAAAAACAGAAAGACATGGTTCCGTACCATAATTGCTTGACCTCTTTTCCAGCCCACTGCTGTTATTTTGTGAAGCCAGAGGGCTCGCTATCCTCCAAGAGGCTGGCAGCACTAAATGCCACAAACCTCTCGCCTGTGTTTCCCTTTGTCATCACTCTAATATAAGCTCTACAAAATTACTGCCTAGAAAAGCCTAAACATATTTAATCATTTTCCATTTTTGTCAGTGTTCTCTTCGAAGGAAAGATTCTGCGGCAGAAATGTTGAGGCTGATACCAACTTTCGTAAATTTACATACTTTCATAAAATGACACTTGTTTAGAGTGTGAAAGAACTGTCACGTGTAAAAAGTATATTCAACTGCGAAATTCTACAAAGAATTTTGTTAAACATAGTCTAAAGGAAGAAATTCTTCTTATCTTGCCTGTCATAAAAATTTGCAGAGTTGCTACTAGTTAGAAACATAAAGTTTGCTATGAGAAACCACAGAAGAGATTTTGTGTTTACTCTTGTGTTAGAATTTCAGTAAATTGTGGTTTATGTGAAAAGTCCCTAAATGGACTTTCTAAGAATTATTCATAGATAAACACTTTGCTTTCCTCTATGAGGATTTGGTGACATCAAACCGAAAAGAGCCCCAGAGGTGAATAAAAAGATGGCAAACACTCTTCAAGCAGGATCATGGCCTGGCCATGGGTCAGACAAGTCTGCAACCATCTGCCATTTTCTTGGTGTATTTCACAGAAAAATCTTTTACTTATATTACTGATGGGGACCCTAGGACATTTGGGAATAGTGATACACTAACTCTATGATATGGCTTGGTTCAAATTTGCCCCATCTTTTTATTTCTCAATGATCAAGATTCACAGCAACTAGGAAATATCAAAAAGCCACCCATGTAGTTCTTTAAAAAATGTCTTACATTTGAATAGTACACAATAGATTTCAAATCAGTTCTGTGTACATAGCTTGATTCGTTATTACAAAATTACCCAGTGAAGTAATTCAAGTTAAATGAGGGGGTGGCAGGCTGGCCTTGTGGCCTAGTGGTTAAGTTCAGTGTGCTCCTCTTCAGCAGCCTGGGTTGGGTTCTCAGGCGCAGACCTATACCATTTGTCAGTGGCCATGCTATGGTGGTGACCCACATACAAAATAGAGGAATATTGGCACAGATATTAGCTCAGGGTGAATTTTCCTCAAGCAAAAAAAAAGAGGAAGATTGGCAGCAGATGATAGCTCAGGGCTAATTTTCCTCGAATAAACAAAAATGTTAAATGGGACCCTTAACCTTATCTTCTGTTGAGAAAAAAGTTTCCCCAGCACTCTATCAGGCACAATCATTCTTACCTAATCTCTACAGTGATAAAAATTGATGCCGTTAAGGAACGCTGAAGCAACTGGCAACACAACTGGGTTAGTTATCAACTTACCAGACAGCAAAGAGTGTTTCAGACAATGTCAATGTATTTTATTTTCCTTAACTTCTTTAAAAATGGATACTCAATGCATGATGAAAATCTAATATTTGAATAAGCACAAAATCCTAACTCCCCTGTCCCTACCTCCCTCCCCAAACAAAATAGCTAAGACAGTGCTTATTGCGTTATTGAAAACATCTTTTGATAAAAGCTTTAAGAATTGCTAACAATGAACAATCCTTGGAAGAAGAATCCATGAAGACTGTCCTAGTGAAGTTATTCGGTATATTTCTCAGCTCGGTAAATTTGTTTTGGGGGTATAAAGTTTCATGACCAAAGAAATAGCTTTAATACCTTATTGGCAAAAGCCTAGTGACTAAATCACCAGTGTATATGCTTGGTTTACTTTTGTTTTCAGCATTGAAACTTCAAGAGATGTAGTCACTGACTTGCTTCCCTGGACCTCAGTGCTCGAACAGGACATAAATACAGAGTGGCATGAAAGCACCAGCAATGAAGCCAGGGGAACTTGTTTTGAACGTTCCCGTGTCATTTCACACTGCCTTAAAGAAGTGCAGCAGAAGCCTGTAGCCTCTTACAAATTGTGGACTCCATGTCTCTACAACTCTCCAACGGCCAAAGTTTCAAAATACAGCCAACATCATTCCCATACTTATTACCTAACAATTGAATAATAATCCCACTTCACAATTTAGTTCTATTGTCATTTTTACATCCAAAATGTGTATCTGATTAACTAAAACTCTTGTTTTTAAGCCTCAAAATTTTAAGTAGCACTTAAAATTGCTTATATCCTGAAGATTTGTTTCTAATTCTTAATTTAACATAGATTAACTATGTGACATTGGCCAAGTTACTTACCGACTTAGAAGCTCACTTTACATATGAAAATATACTGTCATCATATAGTTTTGTTTCGTGAAAAGCAATGCTACACCTGCAGCAAGGTTAAGAGCAAGACCCCTGCATAGCATCCCTTCATTATTCTGATTCCCTATCACACTCCCCATATCAGCTTTTATTTATTTTATTTAGGTCATAATAGATCACAACATTGTGAAATTTCAGTTGTACATTATTGTTTGTCATTCACCATATAAGTGCACCCCTTAACCCCTTGTGTTTTCCCCCAAACCTCATTCCCTGTGGTAACCACTGATCTCTCCTCTTCGTCTGTGTGTTTGTTTATCTTCCGTATATGAGTGAAATCATGTGGTGTTTGTCTTTCTCCATCTGGCTTATTTCACTTAACATAATACCCACAAGGTCCATCCATGTTGTTGTGAATGGGATAATTTTGTCTTGTTTTTATGGCTGAGTAGTATTGCATCCTCTATATATACCCCATTTTCTTTATCCAGTCATCAGTCAATGGACACTTGAGTTGCTTCCATATCTAGGCTATTGTGAATAGTGCTGCAATGAACATAGGGGTGCATATGTCTCTTTGAATTGTTGATTTCAGTTTCTTTGGATCAATACCCAGTAGTCAGATAGCTGGATCCTATGGTATTTCTATTTTTAATTTTTGAGAAATCTCTGTACTGTTTTGCACAGTGGCTGCACCAGTGTGCATTCCCACCAGCAGTGTATGAGGGATCACTTTTCTCCACAACCTGTCCAACCTTTGTTACTTTTTGTCTTGGTGATTATAGCCATTTTAACAGGGGTAAGGTGATATCTAAGTGTACTTTTGATTTGCACTTCCCAGATGATTAGTGATGGTGAACATCTTATCATATGTCTGTTTGCCATCTGTATATCTTATTTGGAGAAATACCTGTCCAAATTCTGCCCATTTTTTGATTGGGTTGTTTGTCTTTTGTTGTTGAGTTATGTGTGTTCTTTATATATTATGGAGATTAACCCCTTGTCAGCTATATGATTTGCAAATATTTTCCCCTAATTGGTGGTTGTCATTTTGCTTTGATCCTGGTTTCCCTTGCCTTGTAGAAGATCTTTAGTCTGATGAAGTCCCATTTGTTTATTTTTTCTTTTGTTTCCCTTGTCTGAGGAGACACCATATTTGAAAAGATCCTTTTAATACTGACGTCAAAGAGTGTATTACTTATATTTTCTTCTAGAAGTTTTATGGTTTCAGGTCTTACCTTTAAGTCTTTGATCCATTTTGAGTTAATTTTTGTGTATGGCAAAAGAGATTGGTCTACTTTCATTTTTTGCATGTGGCTGTCCAGTTTTCCCAACACCATTTATTTAAGAGACTTTCCTTTCTCCTTTGTATGTTCTTAGCACCTTTGTCGGAGATTAGCTGTGTTGTTTTATTTCTGGGCCTTCAATTCTGTTCCGTCGATTTATGTGCCTGTTTTTGTATGAGTACCATGATGTTTTGGTTACCATAGCTTTGTAGTATATTTTGAAGTCAGGGACTGTGATGCCTCCAGCTTTCTTCCTTTTTCTCAGGATTGCTTTTAGCTATTTTGGGTCTTTGGTGGTCCCATATGAATTTTAGGATTCTTTGCTCTATGTCAATGAAGAAAGTCATTGGGATTCTGATTGGGATTGCATTGAATCTGTAGCTTGCTTTTGGTAGTATGGACATTTCAACTATGTTTAGTTTTCCAATCCATATGTGTGGAATATCTTTCCACTTCTTTATGTCATCTTTCTTTCAGTAATGTCTTATAGTTTTCATTGTACAGGTCTTTCGCCTCCTTGGTTAAATTTATTCCTAGATATTTTATTCTTTTTGTTGTGATTGTAAATGTGATTGTATTCTTGAGTTCTCTTTCTTTTAGTTTATTATTAAAGTATAGAAATGCAACTGATTTTTGTAAGTGTTTTTGTACCCTGCAACTTTACTGTAGTTGTTGATTATTTCTAATAGTCTTCTGATTGATTCTTTAGGGTTCTCTCTATATAAAATCATGTCATCTGCAAACAGCAAGTGTTTCACTTCATTTCCTATTTGGATTCCTTTTATTTCTTTTTCTTGCCTAATTGCTCTGGCCAAAACCTCCAGTACTATGTTGAGTAAGAGTGGTGAGAGTGGGCACCCTTATCTTGTTCCTGTTCTCAGAGGGATGAATTCGTTTTTCCCCCATTGAGTATGATATTGGCTGTGGATTTGTCATATATGGGCTTTATTATGTTGAAGTACTTTCTTTCTATCCCCATTTTATTAAGAGTTTTTATCATAAGTGGATCTTGGATCTTTTCAAATGCTTTCTCTGTATTTGAGATTATCATGTGGTTTTTATTCCTCATTTTGTTAATGTGGTGTATTACATTGATTGATTTGTGATGTTGAACCATCCCTGTGTCCCTACTATAAATCTCACTTGATCATGGTGTGATCTTTTTGATGTATTGCTGTATTAAGTTTGCCAATATTTTGTTGAGGATTTTTGTGTCTATGTTCATCAGTGATATTGGCCTGTAATTTTCCTTTTTTGTGTTGTCCTTGTCTGGTTTTGGTATCAGGGTGATGTTGGCCTCATAGAATGTGTAAGGAAGTGTTCCATCTTCCCCAATTTTTGGAATAGTTTGAGAAGTATAGGTAATAAACCTTTGAATCTTTAGTAGAATGCTCCAGAGAAGCCGGCTGATCTTGGACTTTTATTTTCTGGGAGGTTTCTGATTACTGTTTCAATCTCTTTACTTGTGATTGGTATATTCAGATTTTCTATTTCTTCTTGATTCAAATTTGGGAGATTGTAAGAGTCTAAGAATTTATCTATTTCTTCTAGATGGTCCAATTTGTTGGCATATAATTTTTCATAGTACTCTCTTACAAATCTTTTGTATTTCTGTGGTGTCCATTGTAATTTCTCCTCTTTCATTTCGGATTTTATTTATTTGAGCTTTCTCTCTTTTTTTCTTAGTGAGTCTGGCTAAGGGTTTGTCAATTTTGCTTGTCTGCTCAAAGAACCAGCTCTTTGTTTCATTGATATTTTTGACCATCTTTTTTATTTCAATTTCATTTATTTCCACTCTGATTTTTATTATTTCTCTCCTTCTGCTGAGTTGGGCTTTTTTGTTCTTCTGTTTCTAATTCTGTTAGATGTAGTTTGAGATTGCTTATCTGAGATTTTTCTTGTTTGTTCAGGTGAGCCTGTATTGTGATGAATTTCCCTCTTAGGACTATTTTTGCTGTATCCCATATGAGTTGGTATGGTATGTTTTCACTTCCATTTGTCTCCAGATATTTTTTGATTTCTCCTTTAATTTCTTCAATGACCTATTTGTTGTTCAGTAGCATGCTGTTTAGTCTCCACAGTTTTCTCCCTTTCTCAACTTTTTTCTTATAGTTGGTTTCTAGTTTCGTAGCATTGTCGTGAGAAAAGTTACTTGATATTATGTCAACTTTCTTAAATTTATTGAGGCTTGCCTTATTTCCCAGCATACGATCTATCCTTGAGAATGTTCCTTGCAAACTTGAGAAGTATGTGTCTTCTGCTGTTTTTGGATTGAGTGTTCTGTATATATCTAAGTCCATCTGATCTAGTTTTTTCATTTAATTACACTGTTTCCTTGTTGGCTTTCTGTCTAGATGATCTATCCATCGATGTGTGTAGAGTGTTGAAGTCCCCTACTATGATTGTGTTGTTATTAACATCTCCTTTTAGGTTTGCTAATAGTTGCTTTATGTACTTGGATGCTCTTGTGTTGGGTGCATAGATGTTTATAAGTGCTATGTCTTCTTGGTGGAGTGACTCTTTTATCATTACATACTGCCCCTCTTTTTCTCTCTCTACCTATTTTATCTCTTTACCTGTTTTGTCTGATATAAGTATTGTGACACCTGCTTTCTTTTGTTTGTCATTATCTTGGAGTGTCATCTTCCATCCCTTCACTCTGAGCCTGCGTTTGTCATTGGAGCTGAGATGTGTTTCCTGGAGGCAGTGTATTGTGTGGTCTTGTTTTGTAATCCATCTGTCACTCTGTCTTTTGATTGGAGACTTCAGTCTATTTATATTTAGAGTGATTATTGATATATGAAGACTTAATGGTTCATTTTCTCCCTTCATTTTACCCCTCATTTTCAAGTTTTTCTGCATTTCCTTTGTTTCTCGTCCCAGGTATTTCAGACTACCAATTCAGTTTGGTAGTTTTCTATGCTGGTTTTCTTAGTTTTCTCCTTATTTATTATTTGTGTTTAATTATTTGTTTAGTTGTTACCCTGAGGTTTGTATGGAAGATTTTGTAGATGAGACAGTCCACTTTCTGCTAACCTCTTATTTCCTTAGACTTAGGTAATTCCATCCATTTCCTCTTCCCCTTTTAAGTTGTTTTTGTCACATCTTATTCCATCCTGTGTTGTGAGTTTGTGGTTAAAATGACAAGATTATATTTATTTTTGGTGTTTTCCTTCCTTTTATTTTAATGTTATAATTTTGTGTTTGCTAACCTGTTCTGTTGGATAACTACAATTTTCTGATTTTGTCTATCTATTTATCTTCCTACTCAGGACTTTGTAACACTTTTCTTCTTTTTTCAGGTATGAAGCTCTTCTTGATAATTTCTTTTAGGGGGGTCTTGTGGTGAACTCCCCTAGCTTTTGTTTATCTGGAAAAGTTTTCATTTCTATGTTATATCTGAAGGATTTTTTGCTGGATAGGATATTCTTGGAAAAATATGGAATGCTGCATGAATTTTCTTGTCATCCTTGTGCAAGGGCCATGTTAATCTTCTCTGTATCCTTCCAAGTTTAGTATATGTGCTGCTGAAGCGAGCACCCCATATCTACTGTTTGAGAACTTTTTCCATTCATGTTCAGGTTTCATGTCCATAATCTCATTCACCACATGCTAGTTTGGTACATGATGTATCTTGTCTTCCCTGCCTCCTATTTCAGAGAAGGGATTAATGTCACCCACAAATGTCCATGCATAATCTCATCTCTAATCAGTCCATTTTCCCTAAACCACTAAGTTCTAAAATGAGATCTATTGAATTCAAGTTCTGTGAGGTATAACTTGGGTGAAAACTGGTGTATAATGTTTTTTGCTTTTTTAAAAACTATGGGATTTCTCAGACTCTTTAATATTCTATACTACATTTTCAGTCAGAAAGAGAGTACATAGGAGAAATTTCCCCCAAATTATTTGAATGTCTAAACTGTTTCAAGTGGCTATTTTTGGAACTAGTGCTCCACAGAACATGTTTGTGAAACGTGCTTTATATCAGTGGTTCTCAATCTTGGCTGCTTATAGGAATCACTTTGGTAAGTTTAAGATCGCTTACTCCTGTTCCCATTCCCACAAATTCTGATGTAGTTGGGCAGAAGTGTGACTGAAGTTTCAGAATTTTTAAAATCGTTGCAGCTGATTCTCATGTGCAGCAAAGATTGAGAACTGCATCTCTGAATCTATCTTCTCATCTTTCCCTTCTGTTTCAGAAGAAGGCCTTCCCTCATCCCCTCTGAAGCTTACTCTGTCTCCTGTACCCAGACACCATCCTTTCTTGGCCTTTTTATTTCCACAATTGACTGCCTCAATTTTCAGCACCAAATGTTGGCGAACCAAATAGATTTTTGGTAAGGTAAATCTACAGGAACAAACCCCTTTTCTTCCTTTCTGCAGGTCCTAGGTTGTTTTACTGCCTTTTTCTTTACTTGATCCTTCTGTTTTGTAAGTATATGTAATTCTGTCCCATCACATAAAAATCTTCACAACGTCCCTCATTCCCTTGCTCTACCAAATGTTTAAAAGAGAGAATGTGCTTTCTGTCTCCTTTTAGGCACTCTCTTGCCATGTGGTTTCTATTCTCAATTTTGTTTCTTATTATTTTTCTTGCCCAAACATAATCCTGTGGCCATATCCCCATCCTCTTTCTTTCCACTTTCCTTTTTATTGGATTAATATATTCTGACCATATTTTTTTCTTGATATCTTTTTTGAAAATATTACTGAAATCATTTTTTTTTTACTTCTCCAGCCTATTCTCATTTTTTCTTGATAATTTTACTAATTGTGAATATTCATTAAAAAGCAGGCTCTTAGTTCATCAACTTTTGCATCTAAACATTAGAATGCACTAGGATCCTTCTATGTCATCATCATGTTCCCATTGGAATGTGATTTTACTTTCTTCTCCACAGGGGTAGATTACAGGAATCAACGCTTTTAGTTTCTCTATCTAATTAACTCACTCTTCTTACAGGGAGATAAAAGATTTACTCTTATTATTGAGCATCTGACATTTATACTAGGAGTTGTGGATTGCTGCAGCAAGAAGACGGTGTCCCCATCTCCCACTCTCTTGTGCCCCCTCTCCTGTCAGCAATTATGTGATGAAGCAAGTCTATAATCTTCAATGTCATCAGCTATAATATCTCTATAGACCCAGTTCTTTCCACCAATGGTTATCAACTTCTAAATATGGGAGATAGTAAGAGGTCCCCCACTTTGATCTTTGACCCAAATTGTATTCTCCAATTTAGCTTTATCAGTTGGTCTTATTCTTTCTGAGTAGTGAGCTCTTGGTTGCTTACTGATTTGTGTCAGTAAAACTTACACATTGATTTCCAATTTGTATCCATTCCAGGCCCAGTTCATTGGTTATAATAAAAAACAAGGAGAAATGAATATTAGGCTGACTCTTATACCTCCCTCCACCACTGCAAAATATTGAGAGATTGTCAAGAAACCTTTATGAATAACATTGTATATGGAATCGGATTTGGGGAGCAGCTGCTGTAACTGCCTTTAGCAAACTTAGGCCAAGCAAGAAATAAATTGCACATTTGGTAGTTTCTTATACCATAACCATGGATGTTACTATAAGCCTGGATGTTCTAGATGCTAGATTGTCAGGAAATTTTTTGTTAATTTCCATGTAAGACTTATCTCAAAGCAAGCAAAACATCACAATATAGGCTCTTTAAGCACAGCTGGATAGAGAGATTTGTTTTGTTTTGTATTTTCTCCTTTTATGATGCCCTGCCCAGGACATAGACAACTATTCTCAATTGCACGTACACAATCTAAATTTTTTCTTTTTGGTGAGGAAGATCAGCCCTGAGCTAACATCAGTTGCCAATCTTCCTGTTTTTGCTTGAAGAAGATTGCTGCTGAGCTAACATCTGTGCTGGTCTTCCTCTATTTTGTATGTGGGAAGCTACCACAGCATGGCTTGATGGGCAGTGTGTAGGTCCACACCCAGTATCCAAACCTGCGAACCCCAGGCCATGGAAATGGAGCACATGAACTTAATCACTACACCACAGGGCAGGCCCCCACAGTCTAAATTTTATTCTATTTATTTCTTAAGCTCTGATTATAATTGTTTAATTCAGACACCCAGGCTGGAGGTTAATTATGCTAAAATAGTAAAACATCAATAAGCAGACGAAAAGAAATGAAGATCCTTATTATATGGAAATATACGTTTCTTAGATTGAAGAAGAGGAAAACTTCAATGTAATTCTACAAAAATAAAATCTAGGAAGAAAATTAAAAAGACTTACACCCAGATCTTCTAGGTGCCAAGTTTGTTCAGTGAAGAATGAATATTATAAGTTGCAGCCCCAAAATGCTCTTGCAGTCCAAACAGGAACGTCCAAGTAAGACACACAGTTTGCCAATGGCAGGAAGTGATTTTGTCTTGAGAAAGATTGAGATCTTAAAAACAAAGCTATCCATCTATCTGTCTGTCTATCTATCCATCTATAGATCTATTGATCTATATACCATCTATCTATAGAATGGCAAAAGGAGGTCTACTTTATAAATGGAACTAAGAAGAATAGGATATAATCGAGCTGCTATTCGTTAGGAAGATCACTGGAGCTAAACAAACAGACAAACAAACAAACACAAAAACCTAACAAAACGCAGAGAGAATCTCAGATGCCAAATTGATGAATGCCTCCAGAGGAACTGAGACCCTAAAATCTATAGAGAGGAGTCCTTTTTAAGCTATTAATCAGAAATCAATTAGAAAAGCAATTGAGAAACAGCTTCTTAATGATGACATTAGCTACAAGATGGTTTAACATTTAGACAAATTTGAATGAAGAAGACCTGAAAAATCAATGTGTAATACTTTTTAAATTATTAAATATGTCTTAAAGTAATAGAGTTATTATAGGGGATGGCCTGGGAAATTTAAATAAATTCTAAATAAAGGTAAAGAGAGACAGAAAATGAAATAAAAATCAAGTATTTATGGGACAGAAAGTGATCAGAATTGACTTTAATGGTGTATGTTTTGAAGGATTCAAAACTCATTATTTTTACATGTCTTCCTACAGGAGACTCTGCAAGACATAATCTGGAGAATAAAATAGAGGCAGAAGCTTGACCTGAAAGCAAGAGTCAGGAGGGTCTCCAGATCTACTGAAAAGTCCCAATGGAGTAGGGAAGGAAAGGACCAAAATAAGAAGCGGATTTATTTACAATAACTAGGAGGAAAAAGGATGTGAAACACTAGAATTATAGCTAATTATTTGAAGAAAAGATGTATAAAGAAAGTCTGCTTTGGGTAAAAAGTTCAATAGCTGAGGGACAATAAATTTGAGGGATGAAGACATGTCACAGATGACTTCTCACCTAATGGTATACATTAAGGCAGCATCAACAGTTGTTTCCATTCAGCAATTTTTCGTGGAGATCCTCCAATTGGGACAAAAATAAACCATGTATTTAACCAATTACAGAAAAGGAAGCAGAATCTGCAAGCACAAAGACAAATAACTAAAAATCTATTGAGACCATGTGGGACAAGAAGAAGAGCAGGATATTTTGTCTGTGCAAAATGTATGATAATAAACTTTGCTTAGAGTGCTTCCTGTCTTAAATGTTGGGTATTCTACTTGGAAGGAGGAATGGAGACAAAGCCTGCGTGCAGAGATATCCAAGACACAGATATCCAAGACTCAAAGGCAAAATGTTAATTACATGGTTTTAAGTACGTGGGATGTGATCTAAAGAGAATTGGGAGTCTCAGAAGATGGGAAGCTGAAGGAAATGGGTGCCACCACTGTATATACCTAAGTTTTCCAAGAAGAGGCCAAGGATTTCAAATACTACCCTCTGAGAAGAGAGAAATTATGCTTTGTAGAATTTCCTCCTTCACCATTATGTGGGAAGCTTAGTATCTCAATTAGCTTCTTGATATGAAGTGACTGAAAATGAGTATAAATCTCTCTGTTGAATTATTTTTTTCTCTCTAGCTTCTTTTCAAGCCCCTACTATAAACCCTGATTCAGAGACATTAGAGATTTATGTTGTACTATATATTCGGTTCAAGTAAATTTGTTTTGCTTGGAATGATTAGTGTATGGCCTGAACAATTATGTGTGTTTTCAAAATTTTATAGTTGTAGTTCTAAGTATGTGATAATAATACAGATATACTAATGACCCTTGGAGTTTTAAGAAAATTTGAAATAAGCAGAAAGATTGCTGGGTGCCCCCAATGGAAGAATATGCATTGTTGAAGCATAGCCTTCTGAGTTAACTGTTCTAACCTTTAAATGCCTCTGAGGTATTTCACAATTCTGTAAATCACAAATAATTGACAGCAAAGCAAATAAGTTTTGTTATAGGTATTCAAAAAAATTCACTCTGGTAGCGGCAGAGAGGTCTTTCCTCACCCTGGAAAAGCCAGGTTTGCACCCATTTACAAGTTTATTTCAATATTCCTGATCTATACATGTGTTTGTTCTTTGGATTCTCCTTTGAATTAGCTGTAATAACTCCCTGGTTCTCTCATTAATACAAATGAAATAAAATCTTTAACACACGTTCATTTTATATCTCTATGAGAATCTTGATTTGATTTTACCCTCTTTTACTATCAAATCCTTTAACAAACTCTGTGGAAAAGCAAGACAAGCCAAAATTGATTGAAATTGGATTAATTCAGATTAGGAGCATTCAGAGAAGTCATATTCATTCTACTGGAAAAAAATAAAGAAAAACAAAACAAAAAACTCAGCCTTCATCTGTTAAGATTGCTGACTGAGACTGAAGAAACAAACATGAATGAATAGAAAAAATGTTCGGCTTTTAATGTCTTAGAACTTTAAGGGATTTTCTTTTATAACTTTAATTTTTGACAGCGTTCAAATTTGAAGTTTTGTTTTTTATAAACTTAAGTTCATTGTATAATCTCTGGTGAATTATGTTGAACAATATTGTTAGTATAATTTGAGATACATAATAGAAAAGACTGAATAACGAACCTATGGTGTAATATGACTTGAGAGAATTTGGATTTTTCTCGGGGAATAATCTAAATTCCCTGCCACTGATCACAGAGAAATCCCAAAGAACATTGTTAGAAACCACAGGAATGGCCTTATTGAGACTCAAGTTTCTAACTAGCACCATGCTTGGCTGTTAAGATAAAGAAAACAAAATGTGGAGAACGGTGGAGGGTGAAGAGGAGGTATTCTCACTTTACCCTCATGTTTGTGCAGAGCAGTGATTCTCACTGTCTGGTCTCCCAAGCAACAATATCAACATCACCCAGGAATTTGTTAGAAATGCAAATTCTGGGGCACCCACTCCAAACCAACAGATCCAGAATATCAGAGAGTTGGAGTCCAGCAATCTATATTTTAACAAGCACTCAGGGTGGTTCTAAAACACTCAATTTTGGGAAGCTCTGCCATAGATGAATCTTTAGCTCCTTTCACCAGATTTGGCTTTTCTCATATGTGATATCCATCATAATAGTTCCTACCTTATAGTATTATTGTGAGAAGGAAGAGGGATAGCTTGCATGTTAAATGCCTAGTACAATGAAGCACATAAGAAGTGCTCATAAGGTTACCTAGAAAAGGAGAGTATTGGAATTAATACACACTGTCTTGACACTCTTCTTCTGAGGAATAAGTGGCTAGTTGATTTGTGAGAGCCTGATAACCAGCAGTCTTTGTTTCCCTGGTTGGTGGGGAAAATAAATTCAAAGGTCACAGACAGTTGATGTCTTGGCTTCACAGTCTCTTGAGTCAGGCCTCACCTAATTACAATGAACACTTGCACTTCCTCTCTCTCTGTGGTAAGCAGACTCAGCTATTAGCATCTCTACCATATTGTCTAGAGGTGATAAAATAAGGTAGATGTTTAAGGCTATAGACCCAACCATTTTCCATTGCAAGGAGATGTAGGATGTTTACACATTGGCTTCAGGTCCAAACTAGGTTCACTAATTCCATTTTAGTGGAGAGTCATGAATGTTGCTGGTTGTTGGCTGCTTGTCTGATCCCCATTTATTTATCAAATACTTCCCAATCTGTCCTAGAAAGTTTCAGTGGAATAGAACATGAAAATACCTGTCAGTGAAGCACTTACTTATGCGTCTGGTACTATTCTAAGCATTTTACCACTGCTAAATTATTTAATCAAGCTTTAGAAAAAGAGTTTTAAATATAAAAGAACAAGAGAAATTCTGTACCCCTGAGTCTTTCTTAAATAAACTGCTGGAGAATGAGCGATATCCATCCTTCGGCAAAAGGATTGATGGTAAACATTTTCACAGATGTGTGTTGACCTAAAACTAAAACAAAGACAGAAATGAGAGCAGATGGCTAATATACAAATGTTACATGTTGTAACATACAGAGAATACACCTTCTCCTTGTGTGTCCACAGAATATTTACAAAAATATTTCATGTATTAGGTCACAAAGAAAACATAATATAGGATATATCCATGATATAGGATATTACAGTCTTTGAACACATCCAATAAAATGAAAAATTATATGCAAAATCATAAGTCAGAAAGGTTCTTTTATATGAAAATTTAAAACAACAAAAACCAAAATGCCATATTTGGAAACACTGCAGTGAAAGAGAAAATACAAATTGAAATAGGTAAGATAAACCTACACATCAGACTTTTCTATTTTTTTAAGCAGAAGTTTAAATTGTATATTCTTCTTTCCTAATACAGACTTTTAATGCTGTAACTTTTCCTACAAGTATTGCTTTAGTTATACTGCACATGTTTTGGTATGCAGTACATTAATTTACATTTGATTCAAAATATTTTCCAATTCCTATCTTGCTTTCTTCTTTAATTCCTAAATAATTGAGAATTTATTATACATCTTTCTGTTAATTGGTTTATAAATTATTTCAGTTATGATCTGAGACTATACATTATGTAACTATAATTGTTTCAAATTTATCGTAGTTTGTTTTATGTTCCAGAAAGTTATCTGTCTTGATGAATGTTCCATGAACTTTAAAGTGATGGCCATTCTTCTTGTTATACAAAGGGTTTTGTAAATGGCAATTAGACCATTGTGGCAGATAGGATTGTTCGAGTCTTGCAAATTCTTACCATACCTTTTGAGAGAAGAGTATTGAAATTTATAACTATACATGAGGTTTTGTTTATTTCTCCTTATACTTCTATCAGTCTTTGCTTCATGTATTTTGAAATTCTGCTTTTAGGTGCATACTCATTTAGGATATGTATATCTTCCAGGAAAATTGAACCTTTATAATTATATAATGTTATTCTTTACCCTTGCAATATTTCTTGTCCTGAAGTTTTTTTGTCTGATATTGATGTAGCTACACTAGCTTTTTTTATATTATATTTTGCATATTTTCCAATTTTTAAAGATCTACCTTTGCTTTTTTGTTAAAGTGCTTTTTTTGTTCATAGCACATAGTTGGATCTTGCTTCTTTAGCCAATTTATCTCTGTATTTTAATTGAAGTATTTAGACCATTCACATTTAATATAATTATTGATATTATTGTATTAAAATCTTCAATTTTTCTGTTTTCTATTTATCCTGTTACTTGTTTCTTTAGTCTCTTTTTTCCTCTTTTCTTATGACATCTTTTGTTTCTAGCATTGGTTCACTATTTATATGCTTTTTCAAAAAAAAAATTAGTGGCTACTTTAGAGTTTACAATATATATCTTTAATAAATCTATGTCTACCTTCACATATCTTGTAAGGAACTTACAATCTGTAATCCAAAATTCCCATCCATTTGTTTGTGATATTTGATCATACCTTTACATTTTGCGTATGCTATAAAAACATAGTACATAGCTACTACTTTTGCTTTGAATAGTTATCTTTTAGAACTAGTAAAAATAATACAATATAAATGGTTTATTTACCTTAATCTATGCCATTCCTACAACCTTCATTTCTTTGGATAGATTTAGGTTTGATTTAAATGTTACACTACTTTCACCAGATGAACACGTCCTTCAATATTTTTTGTAGTGGAGGTCTGCTGGCAATTATCTGTTTTTGCTTGTATGAAAAATTATTCACTTCTTTATTTTTCTAAAGTTATTTTCATTTAGCATAGAATTCTGGATTGGCAATTTTGTTCTTTTCTTTCAGTACTTTAAAGATTAACTCTACTTCTGACTTGCATAGTTTCTGATTTGCAATCTATTGTAATTATTATATTTTTTGTATGCAATTTTTTTCTAGCTGCTCCTAAGATTTTGTGTTTGTACTTGGGTTTCATCAGTTTGAATAAAGCATGTCCAGCTGGGTTTTTTTGTTTTGTTTTGTCTTTGCTTTTGTTTAGCATTTATCCTGCTTTGGTGATCTCTGAGTGTCTTTGATCCGTGATTTGGTGTTTGTCATTAATTTTGAGCACTTCTCAACCTGTATCTTTTAAAATATTTCTTCTGCTCTGATTTCTCTCTCTTTCTACATGCTGTATACAAATAAACCTAACTGTGTTAGAAGTGAATGCTGTAATCACACTGAAGAAGGTTAGAAAAGAAAGAACTCACCTAAGTAACTTTGAAAATGGCATTTGACGATATACTGGGAAGCTAAAAACAAAAAGAAGCATACAATAATACTGCACTCCATTTAGTGAATATGTTTTTAACAGGATTATATAGATTAACAATTTTGAAAGTATTTCATATAAAGTTCATTCTAGCATTGAGTGAATAAGGAAATAATAATAAGAGAGAAATTTCTCATTTTCAGTAAAGAAGTTATAAATAAGGAAGGAAAAGGCTGGAATGAACCATGTGGAGTTGGATCGGAATCAGTGGTATCAGTATGAACTCATGTCTTGTAATGTATGTATAGTTAAATAAATATATAAATAGATTTAGGTATATGTGTATGTGTATCTGCTCAGGGGACTTGGAAGCAAAAGGTACACCAACGGTAATGAAAATATCTAGTGCCCATATCTTATTTCGAAATATTATTGACCGATGTAAAGGTTTCTGGGACAGGGACAAAACAAGATTATCCTGGAACATCTTGTGGTAACAGAAAGTAAGAGACACCTGAAAAATGACAATGGTATATCAACAGGCACCAACTTGAAGGGGCTCCCAAAGGCCATATCTGAGGCAATACAAAAAATAAAAAGTCCTTGATTTTATTCTAATATAAACAGAATAAAATTAACACCCATGATATTATTATAACCCAAGTAATTGAATTGAGAGGAGAAAACTCATCTTTATAGTAGAATTTCAACTTAATAAATGTAGAAAGAATATCAGAAATAGAAAAGTGTCTTTTGGCAAACAGTACAGTTGTAATTGTTTCAAGCAAGAATCGTCACCGTACTCTAAAATGAATGAGTAAAAATATGATGAGAACCAGGATATTTATATAGTCTAAAAATATCTTCCCATAATATGCTTAATAATAGAAGGGAAAATAGTAATTTTATGATGGAGAAACCTAGCATGCATCACCTTAACCAAATTATCAAAGTTAGTATCACCAGTAATGATGCGTTTTGATGTCATGTGCCTCCTGTTCTGATACACTAAGAAGGTCACAATTCTGAACATGACTCTGTGGCGTTCTTGCTAAAAACACATTACCTGAATTTAGTCATGAGGGAAAATCAGTCAAACCCAAATCATGGAACATTCTACAAAATAGTTGTGTAGTATTCTTTAAAAGTAGCAGTGCCATGAAAATTTAAGAAAGACTGAGGAACTGCCACAGATTGGGGGAGACTAAAGGGACATGATAACAAAACACAATGTGGGGTCCTGGATTAGATCCTGGGCCAGCAAATAATATTCATAGAATGGTAAATTTGAAAAAGCTCTATAGTTTAGTTAATAAAATTGTATCAATTTTATGTCCTTGTTTGGATAATTGCACTGTTGTTATATAAGATGTTAACTTTTTGGGGGCCGGCCTGGTGGCACAGCAGTTAAGTGTGCATGTTCTGCTTCAGCAGCCCTGGGTTTGCTGGTTCAGATCCTGGGCGTGGACATGGCACTGCTTGGCAAGCCGCCATGCTGTGGTAGGCATCTAACATACAAAGTAGAGGAAGATGGGCATGGATCTTAGCTCTGGGCCAGTCTTCCTCAGCAAAAAAAAAAAAAAAAAAAAAAGATGTTAACTATTAACGAAGCCAAGTGACCGAGATATGGGGATTCTTTGTACAAGTTTTGCAATATTTTGAAGTCTAAAATTATGTAAAATTGATGTTATAAAAAGAAAAATTAAATAGATATCTCTTTGGACTATTTTTTGCATCCAGAGTCCATCTCAAGAAGTCAAAAAGAAAGGATAACAGAAATTTGATATCAGAGAGCAGAGGTTCATCAATATTGTACAGAAATTACTTGTATATTTATATTTATTTTCATACGAGAATATATTTACTATTTCTATCCTCTACTTAAGATTACTTCTTTTTCAGTGCAACTGTTTTAAAAGTCACTTACCATTAGGGGTCCTGAACCTGTGAGGGTGTGCTAAGCCCAGTTGGAATGTTGTAAACTGTGTTTAATTAAAACTTGTTTTTAGAAAATAAAAGGAATAGTTTTTACACACTATTGCAACCTCTGTGACTAACTTTTATCAATTCTTTAGATGTGTGAGGGTGAGAGAATTTATGAATTCATGCTTCTGGCAGAATTAGCCATAAAATAATTGGTTATTACAGAAATAGCATCAACTTTTCTACCTCCAACACTAATATAAGCTGTCTATGAGAAGAAATTATAAATCTAAACATAGTAAATGCTTTCCTCAACTGGTTTACACTAAGAAGCCATATTTGAAGTAAGCTTTTAAAAGTTACTTTTTAAATTCATTTCAACTTTGCCTGGGTATTTCTGGGGCTTGTCTCATGCCCTCACGATAACTTCGTTATTATTTTCATGAGTTTTTAATAAATTTTCTTGTGATCTGATGGTTGGTAGCAAAAAAAAATCACTTATTTTTTATGGCTAAAGCTAAGAACTCTTTGTTCTGTGAGATTGCTTGCATCCATACACAGCTCCGTAAGGCTGAGCTTACTACACATGCTAACTCTTCCGAAAATGTTTCATGGCCAGATTCAATTAGATCTGCTTTTTTTATATATTGTTTATGGCATTATGGCAATTGTATTCTTGTATGCATTATAAAACAGAGGCATATTTATATTTATTCATCTCAGTATATCACCTGAGCTAATGTATTTTTTACTCGCATCTTCTGGTCTTTCATAGAACATGGCCAGGTTAATAGTGCATAACTTTAAAGATTGTCTTTTACTGCAAGTAATAGAAAATGCTACAACAATGACTTATTCAATTATGGAGTTTATTTGAATGATGCAAAAAGAAGTTCAGAAGTAGGCAATCTGTGGTTCATACTGTGGCTAATAAAGTAAAAGAACAAGACTCTATTTGTTCTGACATATTCCTGTGTGAATTTTATCACTGAGTTGCAAAATGGCTACTGTACCTGTAAGCATTACAGATGTACTCTAGTCAGGAGAAATAAAACATGAGCTAGGCAAAATCAGAGTTCTCTCTCTCCTCTTGAGAGTTGTCATTATATTCATGTCATATATTCATGTCATATTGTCACGGAAGGAACATCCTCCCCAGAGACTTCCACCTCTGACTCAAAGACAGTCTGTAATACAGGAAGGCAAGAGCATAGGGAATGGCTTTGGGGTATCCTATGGATTTGTTAAATGGATAACCCAAAGCCATTCCCTATAGGCAAGCCTATAAGATTTGTTAAAATCCTATTTCTATCACCATTGAGTTGACCCTAGAAATTTGAAAAGAATGTCAACCATTCATTTTCACCTTGAAAGTTTCCTGATATATAAAAATTGTAACATTGCTAAGGAAAAGAAGTTGAATCATTACATACTATAAAGTTACTACGTGGGCCCTTGGTCCTTCCTTTATTCATCCACGTAGTTATTGAGAATCTGATTTGGGCCAGCACTGTAATAGACACTGAGGATAGACTAAAAAAAGAGCAAAGCTTCTGCATAATTGTGAAATTAGTTATTTAACTGTAATTGTGAAAAGTACTGTGAAAATGAGTCATAGGGTTCCATGATAGCTTCTAACTTCAGGAACTTTATTTGATTTGGGGGAGTCCTAAGAGGGTTATCTGAAGAAACAACATATTATCTAGATTCTGAATGATGACAGCAATTAATGAGGCCAAGTGAGGAGGAAAGGAGCTTTCCAGACAAAACAAAATAACAATTTAAGAATGCTTCATGGTAGGGAATGAACATGGAGTATTACAGAAATTGGTCAGTGGCTGCACGTTGTGGAAAGTGATGGAAAGAGGTTAGGGCTGATCATGCAAAATATTACAGGCCACGTAAAAGTTTAGCCCTTTGTTAAAGGAGATTAGAAAGCTGTTGGAGGATTTTCAGCAGAGGAAACAGAATATTAGATTGACATATACCTTTGGAAGTGCTGATGGAATAAAGATTAGAAAAAAACAACAGCTTCTAGAAGTTATGACTCATTGGAGCTCATCTGGAGGCCTCCCTGAATCTCAGGATTTTAGAGGAAGATGCTGGAGATAAGTCTCAGCTTCCTGACAGAATGAAGCTGGTAAATCTTAGCTTCAAGTGTTAGAGACAACGTGAGGCTCTGGGCATGAAAGAGGGGCCACCACTGTCACAGGTTTTAATTGTCTGCATCCTTAAAGGAGATGGTGCTCAAGAGCTCAATTTCTGCCTATGAATGAGTCTGTCTGAACTGTCATCAGAAAACAGTGACTTCTCTTCTAACTTTCAAATCTCACTTGAGCGCTTCTTAACTGAAGTCTCTAAACCAGGAACAAGGTGTGGAAGCGGATTCTATACAATATAGTCCCAGGATTCTCCTCCTGAATGCAGACGAGAGTTCACAACAGATAATCAAGTAAAAATTTGTTAATGTTGCCATGTATGATCTATTTGCTTATTATGATATATTTTATCTAATTATTATTTATTTAATGCTGGTTATATTGATACCATGACCCAGAGTTTGATAAACACTGGCTTAATGAGCAAAATTATTTGATTACGCAAAAACAGAAATTTCAATGTGGCTTTATTCTCCATGTACTTTATATTTAAGCTTATAAAACTTTTATGAAATTAGAAAGGTCTTGGTTTCTTTTTCAAAATGTGGCCCTAAAGAGACAGCTGCTTGTAGGGATGGTGGAAATTAAAAAGAAGAAGAATGAGGAGGAGAAAAGAGGAGAAGACTGATGCGATAAGTGATGTTTTACCCACCCTCGCCCAGAGATATTTGTCTACTTTTAAATGAACTAAAGAATCAGAAAGTCAGTTCCCTGTGGCTATGTCTGTGATGTCAGTAAAGACACCACTCAATCCTTAGGCAATTAAAGAAATGGAATTCACAAAGTGGTAGCAGTGAGAGCTCCAGAAAACGCCAACACTTCCCATCACCTTAAAGACAGGTAGTAAGTTTAAGTTGAAAACTGAGGTAACTTGTTTTATAGGCTCTGCAAAGTTTCCTATGTGACTCACAATAAAAATTTTAAATAAAAGAAAATGAAGGGCCTCTATAGAAATTTTTATGGCACATTAGGTAGTAAATTCACTACTGCAACTGCGGAATAATGATGTTTGGTCTATTGGTCAGCATGAGAATTTTATGAAGCGTTTTTCTATTTTGAATTTGAAGTTAACAGTTAAGATGGCTTCAGCTTAATAAGTTTCCTGCAATGCATTTCTTCAGAATCTGAAGAAGGTTTTGACATGGACAAGTGTGAAAACACATACTGGAGCCAAAAAAAAAAAGGCCTTTGGGTTTAAGACAACAAAATTTAGACTGACTGTTACGTGTTTGTGAAAACTTTATTGTTATTTCAGTTTTGTTCTATAAACCTGTGAATAAAAACACTTTTAATGCAAGAATAAAAACACGTTGGCTGTATTTTAACAGTTCAATAAAAGGTAATGCTCAATTAATTTTATAGGTAGATTTTATCAGGGAAAGGGAAACATATTCCTCTTGACTGATTATCACTTACTCTTTCTCGCTCTATTCTTTGAAGCTCTAGATGTTACTGACCTCCAGCCGGATTCATGTTTTC
The DNA here is from genome assembly GCF_037783145.1 of Equus przewalskii. Classification (NCBI taxonomy): domain Eukaryota; kingdom Metazoa; phylum Chordata; class Mammalia; order Perissodactyla; family Equidae; genus Equus; species Equus przewalskii. The sequence continues at coordinate 54,764,046 of NC_091831.1, read as the reverse complement.
ATATTCCCATAGGTTTATTTCTCTCCAAGAAATATCTACACTCCTTTCCCTGGGGCGTCTCCCATAAGGAATAGTGGGAATTAGATTCTTTAGTGTTTTATTGCTTTTTAAAACTATCACCTACCTGAGAAAACTGTGCAATAAAATAAAATGTTAAGCTTCCACACTTGGTTTAAAAAATCATGTTAAGGGGCCAACCTGATGGCCCAGTGGTTAAGTTTGTGCAGTCTGCTTTTACAGCCCTTGGTTTGCAGGTTCGGATCCTGGGTGTGGACCTACATGCTGTTCCTCAAGCCATGCTGTGGTAGTGTCCCACAGACAAAATAGAGGAAGATTGCCACAGACATTAGCTCAGCAACAGTCTTCCTTAAGAAAAAAGAGGAAGATTAGCAACAGATGCTAGCTCAGGGCCAATCTTTCTCACAAAAAGAAAAAAAAAGCAGAAAAGAAAAGAAAAATTCAGATTAAAGTAAAAGAAATTAAGAAATAGTTTAATAGTCGTTTATATTTAACATAATTTTCTGTGGAGGAAACAATATTTTCATCATAAAAACTATTTTGTGTGCATATATTTCTAAGAACAGTGGAGCTGCTCTTAATGCTTTTGATTAATAATAATCAACATTTACTGAGCATTTGCTATGTTCTGAGAATTGTCATAGGCGTATAATTAAATTATTTCATGTAATCATCACATAAACTGTGCTAGGATTCCTGTTCACAAATAATGTAAACAGACATGGAAAAGTACATAACTTGTTAAGGTTTAATGACTGTCTCTCCCACAAAAACCACCAGATAAACTACTGATCAATCAAATCTAGCTCTATCAGACTCGTTATCATAAGGAAGAACACTACTTTGATGAAGTCTTAGCAGTGTCTTAGAAGCTTCAACAAATAAGATAAAGGGTTTTGCATCTGGGCGTAAATGGTTGGGGGGGGGGGTATCTTTAAAGGGGAGAAATTAACCATAACTGGGCAACATTTGTAATATAATGTTTGGGATTGGTGGACACAACACACTGAAGACCTGAAACAAGTCTGCGCAAGTAAACTTTGTGAAGAGTAAGTTTTTTCCCCCGATGAACAAACAGTTCAGATAAGTTGTTTTGCAGTCAAGTTGTTTATTGGTTTAAGTACCTTCTTCTTGATCAAGACATCCCTGGGAAAAAAATGTTGCTCTCTACTCTCAGTCCTGGTAATTAAGCTATGTGGACAGAGTTTAATACCATCTACTAGGCTTCTCAGAAATAGAAATAATGATAAAAATGGTAATAATAAGACATACCTTCATTATTTCAGCTTACGATATTTGAGAAGTTTTGGGATTTTGGATGATAGCAAGCTAAAAAGATAAAGAATATGTTAAAAAATCAATTGGACTGTGTGGAAATATGTCACACACTAGGGCTTGAGTTATAGTAGGAACTTTGGTAGACTGTCAGCCTAACATAAGATGCTAACCAACATGTTCTTGGCCTAGTAGGAGAATGAGGATTTGACAATGAGCATGTTTCTGCTCCATTTTCACAGTATAATTTTTATAACTTATATAAATAAGCATATATTTTCAGCCATTTATCTTGGGGGTATTTTTCTTGGAGGAATTTAATTATGGAGTCCATTGAGATTGATATTGTTAAATGTTTCTTTCAAACACAGACAACAAATCCAGAAAGTGTAAATTGTACGTTGTAAAATATAAAACTGGCACAGCCAGACTTTGCCGTAGATGGGTTATTGCAGTCTGCAGTCAGGTAAATAAGCATCAATTATCATGGACCAATCAGACCTCAAGCGTGTTCAACTAGTCAAAATTTTTTGCAATTTTGGTCTCTTGCCAATAATAGAACTCTATATTTAAACTGACTTAGTAATATCAGATACTCTTCTTTATAATGTAATCTACCTATGAGCTAGAATATGCTAGTCTTTATCGGCTGTGGGTAAAGTCAACTTAACTTTAGCCTTTTACTTGCACCCCAGCTGCCTAGTGGTAGCCTGACACCTATCCCTAAATTTTCCCATCAAAGCTTACCTCTCTCTTTCAGAGCAGCTCCTTCCATGTGGATTCCCCCCCTTTTGTGTCATGTCTAATAAGACATAAAATATTCAATCTTTTCATCTTCATTATCCTCTGAAAATAAATCAATCACATAATGGCTGCATGGATTTACAACATATATTGCACAGGAAAAAATAAAACAGTTTATTGGAAGTTTCACTTCTCTGAAATTCTCTTTATCTATATGCGCCTAGTGATGTTGGCACTGAAACTCTTAACGACAGTTATTCTGCCAGATGCACAGTAAGCCAATCTCTGAGACAGTGTTTGGAGATGGAGAAAGGTTTACCTGAATTGGCCAAAACAAGACGCGGGGAGGATAGTTTCTTTCAAATCTACCCTCACAAGAGAAGAAAGCAGGGCTTTTATAGAGCTAAGGGGCCTGGCAGGAGGAGTTTCAGAGAAACAGAGGGGTAATCTGTGTTTCTTTCACTCCAGATAAATCCCTGGGCAATCTGACTTCTGGACTCTACTGGCATCTGGGGGCTGGTTATCTGGCGATCTTTGAAGGGCATTCTTTTTCCTTCTTTCATAAAACAAGTTTATAAATCCTTGTGACCATTGTGTCACTCCTCAGGTTAAACAAGAAAACAGCAAATTGACAAGATTAACTTCTCTTCATAACAAGGTCGAAAAGTAATCTTATTAACTATTTACAGTAACCCTCAGGTACCTGGCTTCAATTTCTCTCTTCATCTTTCCACCGCAGCCTAGTCCACATCTTTTCATAGTCCTGTTGTCATCTTTCTCTCTCTTTTTCTATCATCTTTTCTAATCTCCTCAACATTACCTACTACAAGAACAGGTCAATGAGTTAATGTGCATTTCTTTATTCTTTATCAACCATTTTCTCTGATGTTTTACTGACAGCCATCTCTCAGGCACTCAGGGTATCATTTTCTATATTAATCATTCATTAAAGAATTCATCTAAACAAAGAGAATTTCCTCTCTAGGAGGAATTCTAGAATCCAGTTACTAATATTGTTTACATCGTAGGGCTCAAAACACAAATTAATAGAAAGATGAATTACCAATTATTTGACCAATATCATAAAAGTTGTAACCTGCTCAGAGTGAAAGTTTTAGATGCAACTTAGAATGTTGTAACACAAAAGGTCAAAAAATACTTTCTTTAGAAAAAGATTTCTTGCCCCAGGGAGGCCATGCTAGCTCTGGAACTCTGCCATTAGCTATAACTAGGTACAGTTTGCTTTTCAGTCATGCCTTTAGAGGCCCAGGTGTTTTGTGCTCATCTCAGCCTGTCAATAACCAAAGTTGTAGCTGAACTGGCCCTTGTGGTTCTTATTATGATTGCAAGATGCTCTCAGCAATAACCATCAGGAAACTTTGAGAGACAAGGTTTATTATTTATAGTTCCTGGAAATTACATGGCATACCTGGGGCCACACAGCAAGGTTGAGGAGAGAGAGAGTACACAAGCCTGGGGTTCTGCTTTTATTGGAGTGAAGCGGGGAGGGGGCGGTTAGGATTTTCCGGGCTCACTCTTTATTGATGAATTTAAAACATGAGTGTAAATTTAAAGTTTGGGAAAACAAGTGGCCTAAATGGTCACTTGTGGAAAAGAGCTATGATCTCTAAAACAAAAGAGCTGGGGAGGGCGGGGGTAGGCAGTGGGGCAATGTGGGCATGCAGCCTTTCTTTTTATCTGCGCAGTCATGTGGTACTGCCATGTGTTTTTCAGATGGCAGTCTGAAGTGGATGTCTCTTTGAAGTGGATGCCTTGACAATCAGGGCTTAAGTCAAGTACTTCCATTACAAACAAAAGGAAAACCAACTGTGAGAGCTTACACTACACCCAGGCCATGCCCCTAATATGGCCAATAAATTATACTATAAACACAGATTTTTTTTTAAGGTGTACAATGTGATGATTTGCTATTACACACATTGTGAAATGATTACCACAATCAAGTTAATTAACTCATCTATCACCTCATATAGTAACTTTTTTTTTAGGGGGAACACTTAAGATACACTTTCTTAGCAAATTTCAAGTATACAATACAGTATTATTAACTATAGTCACCATGCTGCACATTACAATTAACGTTATGCATTTGAACTCAGGGACTTCCCTAGGCTCACCCTTCCTACATACCTGTTTTGTCCCTTTCCTGCTCCACTGATAATCCCATGTACTATGCAATTTTGGCTTTTTCTCTCATTTTGCTTTTGGGGTTTAAATTCCAAAGCTAAATCAATCTAGTTTTTGATAAGCGATTCATTTGTACCTGGATTGGTCTCTCAACTAATTAAAATAGAGATTGGTTTCTCAACTAATTCTATGGAATTGATGGTCTACTTTTGGACAATTTCCCAGTAATGCTCAGGGACCCTGATTGATAAACTACTCTGGATATGTATTTCTTGGTCTTTACATTACAGAGCTTTGGGTAAGAGACCACTGACTATTCCTTCTCCTTCCCAGGGCCCTCTACTGTATACCCATTCTTGGTGTACTCCTCTTCATCCTCTACACATTCATTGGGCAATTTTAGTCCCTGTTATGATTTTGAGTTCTATTTTTGTGCTAATAACTCCCAGATCTATATTTCCAACAATTAACTTCAGCCTGTATCACCAATTGTCTGTTGCAAATATCCAACTACATTGTTCTAGGCATTCACCCTTCATCAAGACTCAGATCAGGCCTCAGTTCTTAGATGAGCCTTAATTCAACCTTGAAGCTTTGCTAACTGCCTTCCTCTGTACTCCTATTGTGTCTTACAAGCACCTCTATCAGACATTTAGTGTACTGAGGCATGATTATCTGCTTTACATATTAATCTTTCACTGGATTGTAAGTTCTCTTGGGGCAGGAACTTTGCCTAAATCAACCTTACATTTCCAGCATCAAGTAGAGTTTTTGCAACATTTTAGATGATAGATAATGTAAGCAGTTTTTAAAAAAGTTTAGACCCTTCAACAGTGGACCAGTTTTCCTTGGAAGATAAAGTATGTTTCTGTGAGTTCTAGGCAACTACTTCCTGGGGAATGTAGATCTGGTTTGTGCATCAGATTGCCAGCTGGACAATATAACTTCTAAGATCTATTCCATGCCGGAAATTTCATAAATCTATGCTCCTGTAATGTTTTGAAAGGAAATTACATAAGAAGGAAAAACTTTTTTGGCGCATTGTCCAAAGTTTCTAATTAATCATTTGGCAATACTAAATGCACTGCTTAATTGCTCAGAAATCAGATTACATTAACACTATCAAAAGCTATCGAAAGTTGGCACAAATACCATTAACAGATGAAGTATCATTTAAATTAAATGCTTCATTTATTTGATTATTTTTGAGGCATCACGTGAGTTTAGAGTAAATGAGCACACAACTTATGACAACTTAATTTTGGCAAGTACTTGCATCTTCCAGGACAGGATCCGTGTGCACTCACTCTGAAACAGTGAAACAAACCTCCAGTTTGGCTTGATTCTCGATATGTTTATCCATGTTGACAAAGTAGGATATCTGAGCTTGTTGCAAAATGAGAAAAGTGAAATGGACATATTTTCATGCTGAGGCAAAATGCAAGCTCAAATTCAATGGCTAGAATTTTAAAAATCATGACTTGATTCCCTTGCAATGGGGTAAATCGGTCATCTTCAGGAAAAATACATTAAAAGGAAAATCTGGAGGAGTTTTGGATCAAATTTGTACAAATTTATAGTTTCTATCTATTTTAGAGAAGAACAAATATATTCAGATTAAGTGACTTGCTTAAGGTCATAATAAAGAAATGACAGGAGTTCATGTTATTCTTTCTTACGTCTTTATTATTGATTTATTATTTATTTTATTTATTATGTATTTATGAATACATCTCTTCTGCTGAATGTCTATTTCTAAAAGGATTTTGTATAGCCCATAGAGAAACAATAGAGACCATGTCCTTGTGGATTTCTGCACGTGTGTTTTTTTGTTTGTTTTGCTGAGGAAGATTCTCCCTGAGCTAACATCCATGCCAATTTTCCTGTATGTTTTAGCATGTGGGCCCCCAGCACAGCATGGCTGCTAAAAGAGTCGTATAGATCCATACCTGGGAACTGAACCCCTTGGCCACTGAAGCAGAGTGTGCTGAACTTAACCACTAGACCACCAGGGCTGACCCTGCACAAGTGTATTTTTTATGTGTTGGGTCTCTGTGTACTTCAAGAGCCATCAGGTAATTGTGACTTAAGATGTAATCTTCTGAAGCTTCAGAGGTTTGAACTTTGTCCAGTGGTGGTTCTGGAATTAACAGACAAGCCTGAGCGCAGCAAAATGCCCCTTAATGAGGCTAAGAGTATTCAAGCCTTCTTGTAAAGGTTCCCTCCTTTTCTCAGCATTCATCCTGCTTTGGCTTCCATCTTCTCCTTCTCAGATGTAGAGGACTGGACTAACATAGAAGCAGAAGTATCTGAGCCACAGGGAGAATAACATTCATCAGGGATTCCAGTGGATGATTCATAGAGACTGTCATTTTATGGTTACAGTTCTTTTCAAAGTCTCATTCCTTTGTATATATGTATATTATATTTTTGGATAGTATTTTCACAATTAATATTTTCTCCATGTGCAGTTGACTCCATAAAAATATCCTTGAGAAAGTATTTTAACTGTGACTGGAATATTCAATAGTTTATTCCTTTCCATCCGCAGACACACGTATACCAGCCATTTAGGCATTTTAAAGAATGTGTTTTCTCTATTTAACTACAAGAAAGGCATATTTTCCCTATTTAATTAATCAAGATGAGCTCCATTTCAAGGGGCTAAATTGTATTATCATGAGGCTTTAATAAATTATAAATCTTTCCATGGTTAAAGGCAACATTTCCCAGGCGTAAGATAATGGAATTGGGCTAATTCATTCAGAGCTCCATTCTCTGGGACTGAGATATGCTTGCCTCCAGGCAAGTGGCATGAATTACTCAAGACATTTTTCACAGAGAAAGTACACAGTAGAGTTAGAAATCTCTTTCCAAGATCCTACCATAATGTTTTTGCTCAGTCTGGGCCTTTAATAATCACTGAAACAAATTATTGGAGCTGACTTCTCAGCTGATAGGAAATAGACACTGAAGCAATAGCTTTGGATATTGAGAGAAGAGTCAATGTCACAGATGAAGTTGGTTACATTCTGAGAAACTGAAAAATTGGATAATATGTTTTCTTTAAAATTCCATTTATTCTTCTTCGAAGGAAGGTAAGTCAGCACTTGTAGTTCGGAACATCTCAAAAATTATCGAGTGATGTCATAATAATTCACATAATTTGGGAGTTTCAATCTTCCTCACAATCTCTGAAACAGTTGGGAGTTTTGGGTCCTAATCAATGCCAATATGACCTAATTGGAATGTTTATCTCTTCAAAATGTTAACTGCTACAAAGGCTATTTGGACTGGATAATTTAATATTTGTATTTCTGACTAGTCACTTGAAAATGCATAGCCTGAAGTAACATCATTTTATTTAGGTGCAGATATTAATTATGTGTAGAGAGAAAACAATGAGAGCTTAGTCACTGCCTAGCCCCCTTTATTAATATGGCTTTATATCCTCCAATATTGTTCATCAAGAACTGTAGGAGTGTGTTGAATTTTTTATTGACTAAATTTAAATTTTTCTTATTGTATTTAATGGGAAAAATTATATTGATAATTTGAGAATTGTTGGAAGATATTCATCTCAAATATAAGGGCCTATAATATAAATGGTTTTTATACCATAAATATCAGAATATTATGGACAAAACATTAACTAGTTAACCAGCTAATTAACGTTAACTATAAGAGGACCATGATTCAACTCAGCTCATCTCCAGCACTTTTTTTTTTTTTTTGAGGAAGATTAGCCCTGAGCTAACTACTACCAATCCTCCTCCTCTTTTTGCTGAAGAAGACTGGCTCTGAGCCAACATGCATGCCCATCTTCCTCTACTTTATACGTGGGATGCCTGCCACAGCATGGCTTTTGCCAAGCAGTGCCATGTCCACACCAAGGATCTGAACCGATGAGCCCCGGGCCACGGAGAAGTTGAACGTGTGAACTTAACCTCTGTGCCACCAGACCAGCCCTCCAGCACTCTTAAAATGTGTTCCATGGTACAAATGCTACTTCTTCAAAAGGGTAGGAACCTGAATGCCATTTCTTAACATGGCTTTCTCCCTGATCTCCAACATCTTTGTTAATACCTGAAAATTTTAATTCTTTCCTTCCAGCTTTATTGAAATATAACTGACGTGTAACATTGCATAAGGTGTACGATGTATTGATTTCATACACTTATATATTGCAAAATGATTACAACCATGGCTAGCATCTCCATCATGTCACATAATTATCATCATTTTTTTTGTGGTGGGAATATTTAAGGTCTACTCTCTTACCAACATTCAAGTATATAATACAGAATTATTAACTATAATCACCATGCTGCACATTAGATCCCCAAAACTTATTAATCTAGTATTGGAAGTTTGTACTCTTAGCCCAACATGTCCCCACCCCCTCACTCCACCCCTGTCCCTAGTCCCCAGTAAACACCATTTTAGTCTCTATGAGTTCAGCTTTACTAGATTCCACATATGAATGATACCATGCATGCAGTATTTGTCTTTCTCTGGCTTATTTCAGTGAGTGTAATGCCCTCAAGTTTCATCTATGTTGTCACAAATGGCAAGATTTCCTTCTTTCTCAGGGCTGAATAACATCCCGTTACTATATATATATATATATATATATATATATATATATATATATTACACTATATATATACATGTGCACGTATTCTTTAATCATTCATCTATTGACAGACATTTAGGTTGTTTCCATGTCCTGGATATTGTGAAAAATGCTACAATGAACATGGGAGTGCAGACATCTCTTTGAGATATTGTTTTCATTTTCTTTGGATATATACCAAGAATTGAGATTGCTGACTCATTTCGTAGTTCTACTTTTAATTTTTTGAGGAACCTCCATACTATTTTCCATTGTGGCTGCACCAATGTACATTCCACCAGCAGTGCACAAAGGTTCCCTTTTCTCCACATCCTTGCCAATGCTTCGTAACTCTTGTGTTTTTGATGGTAGCCATTCTAATAAGTGTAAGTTGATATCTCATAGTGGTTTTGATTTGAATTTCCTGGGTGACAGTGATGTCAAGCATCTTTTCGTGCACCTATTGGCTATTTGGGTGTCCTCTTTGCAACATATTTATTCAGTTCCTCTGTCTGTTTTTAAATAAGATTATTTATTTCTCTGCTATTGAGTTGTATGAGTTTTTATATATTTTGGACATTAACCTCTTATCAGATACATGATTTGCAAATACTTACTCCCATTGCATAAATTGCCTTTTCATTTTTTCTTGGTTTCCTTTGCTGTGTGGAAGCTTCTTAGTTTGATGTAGTCTTACTTGTTTATTTTTTCTTTTGTTGTCTTTGCTTTTGATGCCAAATCCAAAGAACATTGTCAAAACCTATGTTTCTCTTTATGTTTTCTTCTAGGAGTTTTATAGTTAACAGATCTTATGTTCAAGTCTTTAATCCACTTTGAGTTAATTTTTGTGTTTGATGTAAGATAGGGGTCCAGTTTCATTCTTCCACATGTGGTTATCCAGTTGTTCCCAAAAGACTATCCTTTCCCCACTGAGAATTCTTGTCTCCATTGTCAAATATTATTAGACCATATATGTGAGAGTTTATTTCTGGACTCTCAAGTTCCATTGGTTTATGTGTCTATTTTTATGCCAATACCACAGTATTTTGATTACTATAGCTTTGTAATATAGTTTAAAATCAGGAAGTGGGATGCCTCCAGCTTTGTATTTCCTTCTCAAGATAGCATTGGCTATTTGAGATGTTTTGTGGCTTCATAGATATTTTAGGGGGCCAGCCCCATGGCCGAGTGGTTAAGTTCACAAGCTCTGCTTCTGTGGCCCAGGGTTTCACTGGTTTGGATCCTGGGTGTGGACATGGTACCGCTTATCAGGCCACATTGAGGTGGCGTCCCACATAGCACAACTAGAGGGACCCACAACTGAAGTATGCAACTATGTACTGGGGGAATTTGGGGAGAAAAAGCAATAAAAAAAGAAGAAGAGGAAGAAGATTGGCAACAGTTGTTAGCTCAGGTGCCAATCTTTAAGAAAAAAAAGAAATTTTAGGATTCTTTTTCTATTTCTGTGAAAAATGCTGTTGGAATTTTGAAAGTCAGTGCATGGAATTTGCAGATCTCTTTGGGTAGTATGGACATTTTAGCAATATTAATTCTTTCAACTCATAAGCATGGAATATCATTCCATTTATTTGTGTCTTCTATTTCTTTCATCAATGTCTTAGATTTTTCAGTGTAAGATCTTTCACATCTATGGTTAATTTATTCCTAGGTATTTTATTCTTTTTGATGCTATTATAAATGGAATAGTTTTCTTAATCTCTCTTTCCAATAGATCATTGTTAATTATAGAAACACAACCGATATTTGAATACTGATTTTGTATTATGAATTTTGCTAAATTCATTTATTAGTTCTAGCAGTTTTTTGATGGAGTCTCTAGAGTTTGCCATATATAATATAATGGTATCTGCAAATAGTGACAGTTGTACTTCTTCCTTTCCAATCTGGATGCCTTTTATTTCTTTTTCTTGCCTAATTGCTCTGGCTAGGCCTTCCAGTACTATGCTGAATAAGTGGCCAGAGCAAGAATCCTTGTCTTGTTCCTGATCTTAGAGGTAAAGCTTTCTGCTTTCACTGTTGAGTGAGATAGTAGCTGTAAGCTTGTCATGTATAGCCTTTATTAAGTTAACTTCCCCTATACTCAGTTTGTTTAGAGTTTTTACCATAAAAGGAATCTGAATTTTGTCAAATTTTTTTTGGCATCTATTAGGATGATCGTATGATATTTTATCTTTCATTTTACTAACGTGATGTGTCACTTCGATTGACTTGCAAATGTTGAATCATCCGTGTATCCCTGGAATAATTCCACTTGATAATGGCGTATGAACCTTTTAATGTATTGTTGATTTCATTTTGCTTATATTTTGCTGAGGACTTTTGTATCTATGTTCATCAGGAATATCAGCCTGTGATTTTCTTTTCTTCTAGTGTCCTTGTCTTGTTTTGGTATCAGGGCAAGGCTGACCTCATTAAATAAGTTTGGAAGTGTCCTCTCTTTTTTTGGTTTTTTTTTTTTTAAGAGTTTGAGATGAATTTGTATGAATTCTTTAAATGTTTGGCAGCCACCAGTGAAGCTATCTGGTCCTGGACTTTTTTGCGGGGGAAGTTTTTGATTACTGATCCAATCTTCTTACTAGTAATTTGTCTGTTTGGCTTTTCTATGTCTTCTTGGTAGGTTGAGTATTTCTAGGAATTTATCTTTTTCCTCTAGGTTGTCCAATTTGTTGATATCTAATTATTTAGAGTAGCCTCTTATGACTCTTTGTGTTCATGTGGTATCAGTTGTTATCTGTCTTCTTTCATTTATAATTTATTTATATGACTCCTCTCTCTTTTTTACTTTTTTGTCAATTGTGTTTGTCTTTCAAAAAACCAGCTTTTAGTTCCATTGATCTTTTGTATTGTCTTTTTAGTCTCTTTCATTCTTTTCTTTATTATCTCCTTCCTTCTACTAACTTTGGGCTGAGTTTGTTCTTTTTCAGGTTCCTTGAGATATAAAGGTTAAGTTATTTATTTGAGATCTTTCTTTTTTCTTAATGGAGGTGTTTGTCACTGTGAACTTCTTTCTTAGAAGTGCTTTTCTTGTATCCTATAAGTTTTAGTATGTTGTTTTTCCATTTTCATTTGCCTCAAGATATTTTTTGATTTCTTCTTTGATTCATTGGTTTTTCAGTAGCATGTTGTTTAATCTCTGCACGTTTGTGAATTTTCTAGTTTTCTTCCTGTAATTGATTTCTAGTTTTATACCATTGTGGTTGGGGAAGATATTTGATATGATTTCAGTCTCTCAAATTTGGTAAAACGTGTTTTGTGGCCTAACATAGGATCTACCTTGGAGAATGTTCCATGGGTGCAGGAGAAGATTGTGTATTCTGTAAATGTCTGTTAAGTCCATGTAGTGTAGCATGTGGTTTAAGTCCAGTGTTTTCTTATTGATTTCCTGTCTGACTGGTCTATCCTTTGTTGAAAGTGGGATATATTGAAGTTCTCTACTATTATTGTGTTGCTACCTATTTCTCCCTTCAGCTCTATTAATATTTGCTTCATATATTTAGATGATTTTATTATGTGTGCATAAATATTTAGAAATATTATATCCTTTTTTTGGACCCTTTATCATTATATAATGAACCTCTGTCTCTTATTACCATCGCTGGCTTAAAATTTGTTTTGTCTAAATTGTTCCATTTGCAACAACATGGATGGACCTTGAGGGTATTATGTGAAGCAAAATAAGACAGACAGAGAAAGACAAACGCAGCATGATTTCACTCATTTGTGGAAGATAGATAAACACATGGACAAAGAGAACAGATTAGTGGTTACCAGAGGGGAAGGGGGTTGGAGGGTGGGCATAAGGGATAAAGGGGCTTATAAGTATGGTGACTGACAAATAATAATGCACAACTGAAATTTCACAATTTTATAAACCATTATGACCTTAATAAAATCATTTAAAAAATCTGTTTTGTCTGATATAATTATAAATACTTATCCTTTCTCCACTTGAATTCCCAGATATCCCTCATCTAGTTCCCTCTATTGCTAGCATCTTACAGTAGTATGATACATTTGTCATAACTGTGAATCAATGCTAGCACGGTTTATTAACCAGATTTATTCAGATTGTGTCAGTATTTCCCGAATATCACTTTTCTGTTTCAAGATTCCATCCAAGATACACCATGACATTTAGTTGTCACATCTCCAAAGCCACCTCTTAGTTGTAGCAGTTTCTCAGATTCCCTTGTTTTTGATGACCTTGGCAATTTTGAAGAACACTGGTCAAACATTTTGTAAAATGTCCTTCTTTTGGGATTTGTCTATTTTTCTCTGATTAGACTGGGATGCTGCATTTTTGGGTAGGAAACTATAGAGAAAAAATGTAATTTTCATCACATCATATCAAGTGTACATGCAATCAATATGACTTATCACTTTTGAGGTTAACCTTTGTCGCTTGGCTGGTATAGCATTGGTCAGGTTTCTCCACTTTAAAGTTACTTGCTCCCCCTCCTTCTTCCATACTTTACTCTTTGGAGGAAAGTTAGTACGAGAAGCTCACACTGGGGGTGTGGGGATTTAGAGTTCTTCTACTTCAGAGCAGAGTAGCTATGTTAATTATTTGGAATTCTTCTGCAAGAGACATTTTTCTTTTCTGCCACATTTTTTATTCATGCAGCAATTTATTTCTATCAGTATAGACTCTAGGGTACTTATTTTACACTTTGTGTTAAATACCAGTGATATTTTATTTACTCTCTTAATCAAAATAGCCACTGAGGCCTCTTTCAGTTGCCTCCTGTATCCCTTTGACATACCCTCAATCTTTATTTTTTTGGTGACTACTTTCTGCTTCTGGCACGACAAGATGTTCTGGGGCTCATTTTGTATATTTCCTGCCCCAATCCTAGAATCAGATATTTCTGAGAAGTCTTGGTTTCCTTTATTGGAGAATTGTATCCAATTGATTGATCTTGATTGTAACCAAGATCAGGGGCTGAGGTGTGCTTGTTGCTACAGACGTGTAGTTGCTTGTAGGCACAGTAGACAAAGCAAGCAAATATACGTGTTGTACTAACCTGTGTGTGTTCATGTTGTAGCCACTCTACGGAAACCAACCCCACTGTCCTCCCAGATTTGGTTTGGATGTTGAGAATGGTGACTCCACGTATACCAAGAGGATACAAAAAGGTTTATTATTTCACACAATCAAGCTTTGGGTGAATAGCAAAGTGGCTCCCAAGCAGATCTAAAAGTGACTTGAAATAGCAAGGAAAGGAGAGTGGCTTGGAGTCTTACGGTGGTTAGAGGATGGGTGAGGGATCCTATACATGGTTTGAACTTGCCAGAACTTGCCAAAGAGGAAACGATTGGGCTTTTTTATCAGCTTGCCCAAAATTAGGGCAGAAGGAGAATATGTAGGGATAAGGCTAAAAAGCTACCAGCAAATATCAAAGAATGGAGTCAGACTATTCATTACAATAAATATACCAATTAATACTTTTATATGTAACCATATGTATCAATATTAAGAAAGCATGAGTTCATCCTGATGTCTCTAAGATATTACCGCATGCATCATTCTAGCCCCCTCTCCTTTTTATTTATAAACTCCCACCTCAGCAGTAAGAAAAGTGACTCTCATCCCCTGCCATACATTTAGTTAGTGGTTCAATTCTAGCATGCATGTATAGTGGCTTCAGAATTGTTAACAACCGCAGCCATAGGAAATACATATATCAACTGGAATAAGGGGCTTATGTATATTTCCTTTTGGTTTTATATTTTATCAATTTCACCTGTTTCCAGTTACTTAGATTAAAACCTTTTCCCCCACCTGCTTTAGTGAGGTTGTTTTATTCATTGTGATGTATTTAGGTTCTCTGATGAAGTGATGTATTCCATTCTGGCATTTGCTTACCACTAATATATATCTATATATTTAAAATTTACATACATTGAAGTTCCTTTTGTACAGTAAAATTCCATGGGTTTTGAAACATGTTAAATGCTTCATATTTGCTTTTAAAGTATCACTTTTTTATTTTTATTTTTTATTTTTATTTTTTTGAGGAAGATTAGCCCTGAGCTAACATCTACTCCCAACCCTCCTCTTTTTGCTAAGGAAGATTGTCCCTGAGCTAACATCTGTGCCCATTTTCCTCTATTATTTATGTGGGACACCTGCCACAGCATGGCTTGATAGGCAGTGCTGGATCCCCAGGTGGGATTCAAACCAGCGAACCCCGGGCCACCAAAGCGGTGCCTGTGAGCTTAACCCGTTCGCCACTGCGCAGGCCCCTAAAATATCACATTTATAGTTTCACTGCCTTAAGAAAATCTTGTGCTTCATCAATTCAACCCTCCCCTCACCCGTAATTCCTGTTTATTGTGTCTATAGTTTTGCCTTTTTTACAATGCCATATAATAGGAATAGTATAGTATGTAGACCTTTCAGACTATCTTCTTTTATTTAGCAATATTTATTTAAATTTGTCCATGTCTTCTTGCGGCTTGATATGTCTTTTTTTTTATTATTGAATAATATTCCATTGTATGAATGTGCTGCAGTTGGTTCACCCCTTCAACTATGGAAAGACATACTGGCTGCTTCCGGTTTTCAGTGATTATAAATAAAACTGCCATAAACATTTACAGATAGGTATACGGCTTCTAATTTTACTTTCTTGTGATATCTTCATTTAGTTTTGGTATAGGGTAATGCTAGCCTCATAGAAGGAATTAGGAAGTGTTCCCTCTGCTTCTATTTTCGGGAAGAAATTGTGGAGAATTGGTACCATGTTTTCTTTCATTGTTTGGTAGAATTCACCAGTAATGAATGCCATATGGACCTGACGATTTCCTATTTGCAGGTTATAAATTATTTTGGTAGTTTGTGTCTTTCAAACAATGGATTTATTTCACGTATATTGTCAGATTTGTGGGCATTAAATTGTTCACAGTGTTCTTTGCTACCATTTTAATGCATATTGGAACAGGATATTAAAATGTCCCCCTTTTCATTTATGATACTAGTAATTTTTGCCTATTCTCTTTTTTCTTGGTTAGGCTGGCTAAAAGTTAATCGGTTTTATTTATCTTTTCCAAAAACCAGTTTTGGGTTTCACTGATTTTCTCTATACTTTCCTTTTTTCAACTTTACTGATTTTTGCTCCGTTTTCTATTTTTTCTTCTTCTGGATTTAAATTTAATTTGCTCCACTTTTTCTAGTTTTCTAAGGTAGAAACTTTGGTTATTGATTTTAGATTTCTTTTTCATTTCTAGTTTGTATATTTAATGCTATAAATTTCTTTTTAGGCATTCCTTTTACTCCATACCACAAATTTCAATGGTTCATACTGTAATTTTATTTATTTCAAAATATTTTTTTATCTTTATTTGGGGACTTCTTTTATCTATAGTTTAGGTTAGACGTTTTGTTTATTTTCCAAATATTTGGGAATTTCTCAGATATATTTCTATTATCGATTTCTAGTTAAATTCCACTGTAGTCTGAGAGCATACTTTGTATGATTTCTATTATTTTAAATTTGTGAACGTGTGTTTCATGGCCCAGAACATGGTCTACCTTGGTGAATGTTTCATGCAAACTACAGAAAAAGGTGTGTTCTGCTTTAGTTGCATGAAGTATTCCACATACAGCAATTATATCAGTTTGATTATTGTTGCTGGTCAGGTCATGTTTATCCTCTTTGAATTTCATCCTGCTTGATCTGTCAATTAATTATAGTGTATTTGTCTATTTTTCTTTAGAAGTCTATCAGTTTTTGCTTCATGTATTTTTACACTTTGTTGTTAGGTGCATATATGTTAAGGATTTTTATACCTCTCTCAGAATTAACTCTTTTAAGTAGTATCTCTCTTTATCCTTTATAATTTTGCTTATTCTGAGTTATGCTTTGTCTGAAATTAACATAGCTATTCTACCAGCTTTTGATTAGAATTAGCGTGATACATCTTTCTCCATCCCTTTACTTTTATGTATCAGAGGCTTTATATTTAAATTAGTTTTTTGTGGACAACATGTACTTGGGCCTTTTTCATGTATTATGACAAAATTTATCTTTTAATTGATGTATTTAGGCCATTCATATTTAAATAGATTATTATTACTATATTTGAATTAATATCAACCATATCTGTAGCTATTTTCTATTTGTTGCCAGAGGCATCTTTTTCTGCCCTCTCTGGTTTAATTATTTTATATGATACTTACTGAAATTATAATCAATGAAGTATTTGTTTAAGTTCTATATCCATCTCCAGGCTTTTATATCCATAAGAGCAGTTATCATTTCTCTCTTGTTATTCTCTTATCCCAGTATTGGACTGGCATTTGTTAAGTACTAAATAAAGCTATATGGAATAAATAAATATTGAGGGGTGATTTATGGCTTTAAATGTTTAGGAAATAGTATTTTCTACGTTGGAATACTTCTTTGAGTGTCTGGTATGCTAAATCTCTATTAAAGAATAAAATTGCTGGAAAATTATTCTAATAATTTAACCAAAGTTTTTTTGAGCAACCTATATGAGCAGCTGACAGGACACTATCGTTGTTAATCATACCTTTTGAGAAATGCTTCCTTAGCCAATCAACTTTCCTTCAGCAGGTCTAGGATAGCAATGGGCTAACTATGGTTTGTAGGCCAAATTCAGCTCACTCCCCCTTTTTGTGCAGTCTGTAAGCTAAAAATTATTTTTATATTTCTAAATGATAAAAATGTTGTCCAAAAGAAGAATATTTCTTGACATGTGAAAATTATACGGCATTTAAATTTCTGTGTCCACAAATAAGGACTTAAGAATACAACAACGTCATTCATTAGGCATTGTCCTTTGTTGTTTTTTGTGGTACAACAGCTGAGTTGAGTAGTTGCGACAGAGACTGTACAGTCCGTAAGTCTAAAATATTTATTATCTGGCCTTTCATGGAAAAAGTTTATCAACCCCTGGTCTAAGCCATAAATAGAGATGAGATGCTTGGGGTATTATTCAGTTCTGACGTCACTACCATCCGTATCACCATTTCAATTGGGAGTGAAAAAATAGATGGCTAGAATTAACGCAATTCATGTAAAATTACAGTAAGTAAAATTATGTTTTGAAAGAGTTCAGTTCTGAGCCAGCCTTGATGCCCTAGTGGTTAAAGTTCAGTGCCCTTGCCTCTTCAGTAGCCCAGGTTCAGTTCTTCGGGGTGGAACCACATCATCCATCCATCAGTTGCCATGCCGGTGGCAGCAGCTCACAAAGAAGGACTTACAACTAGGATATACAACCGTGTCCTGGGGCTTTGGGGAGAGGAAAAAAAAAAGAGAGAGAGAGAGGAAGATTGGCAACAGATGTTAGCTCAGGGCAAATATTTCCCTGGCAAAAAAAAAAAAAAAAAATGATTATTTAAAAAAAAATTGAGTTCAGTTTTGATAGTTATGTGACCCACGGTTGAGTCTTAGTTTTTCCCCTAACTTAATAATTTGAGGAGAAATGCCTAGCCTTTCCTTTTTGTACTTTCCACTGTCTTTAATTTATGTGAATATGTTTTAAACAGAAAAAGTTATATCTTCAGGAAACAAATGAGCTTTTTGTAAGTAAGTCACTGTAACAATCTTAAGTTTTGTTTTATTTTTTACAAAAACGCAAAGCAAATGTCTTTACCAAAGTTTCCATTTGGGAGAAAGATCTCCAACGTGTCAATCTGGAAGCTTAAGGAAGTCCATCACATTTTGTCCCTAATATTGATTGTGAGCCTGGACAATGGTGGCATTTTACAGCCATATTGACTTTCAAATACCTCACTCATAAAATGCCAGTAAGGCCCTGGAGTGGCTATGATGATTGCACTCATCCTTAGCTTTGGGCTGGAACTTAACCAAAGGAACGCTAGTGGAGTCTGCAGTAGAAAGACATGGCAATGTCTTTGGTTTTGTGAGGCTTGTTTTTCTTTTCCTACTACATTCAATCGTGAGGTTTCAGAGGTTCCTTTCTTTGCAGGAGGAGAGGGGTGGTGCATGTGTGTGCTTGTTCTTGGGGGTATTTATTCATAAAATGGAAAAGTTTTCAGTGAAGCCAAATTGTATGGTGAATAAAAGGCTTTAACCAAGTCATCACCGGTTCAAATCTCCTTATGTCACTTCCCACATGACATAGATCATGTCCCTTCCAGTTTTCTGAGTTTTGCTCACCTGCAAAACATGGGCCCAGGGCTGTAGATGTAAGAGCCCGTCTTACTCTGATTCTAAGCCATAAAATTAAAGAGCAGTGGTAGCATGACAGAACATCGTGTTGTGATTTTTGAGACTATGGAGCCAATATTCTATATCACACAAATTAACCTGTAAATGAGAGAGTTTTAACAAGAAAGCCTTATCTTAGGACAAAATCTAATTATCAGCTGTTTGTTGTTCAGTGGAAGGAAAAATGCCTGAGCTTCTCTGAGGAAGAATAGAAAAATCTTCTGCTGTTGTGAAGCGTGCTGTCTCCTGAAAAGAGAGTTCATGGAAGCAATGTGCTTTGACATTCCTAAACAAATACACACAAGATTTGCATAGAGAAATTTAGTAGCATTGTTTGAAATGATCTAATTATCAAAATTTATGAAACATAAAGGGAATTGAGAATTGTTTTTCCAGACACGGAGACACAGAGCTGGGGGTTTGACGTATGGGAGTGCAGGGAATTCTCACAACATCGTGATTTCATAGGTATTATTATCTCCATTTTACAGGTTCAAACACTAAGTTTAAGAATTATTGTGTATGCAAAATTTGACATCTCTGTGGCAGAACTGAGATTAAAATTCAAGTTTGTCAATTTTCAAAAACCTTTGCAACTATTGTCATAGGAAACCTTGAGGTTTAAAGTTGAGTAAATAAAATCGCATGTTAAATCTCATTGAGACCAATTTTGATTTTCAGACCAAATGGAACTTCTATTAAGCAAACTGCATGTGCTAAAGGACGCATATTATATGTATGTAGTAATAATATTTTAGTTTCCAGGTGGCAAGGCATGGTAGGGCTGATGGGAAGTGAGGGCAGGGAATACAACTGAAGAATTAAGAAAACAATTTAAAAACCTTTATAATGTAAGTGCAAATTCTATGCCAGGAAGAAGAATGTCACATTGGCATGATAATATATGAAATGTCAAGGCAATTGGTGCATAGTCTATTTCTTCGATAACATGAATCTCTGAAAATTAACCAAATAATTAGGTATGTTTAAGAATAAGATCCATATGCAATATGGATTCATATCTCAGACCTCTGTTGAATTAAACTTAAGTGACAAAGCTATTCAATCACTAGATTAGGGCACTCCAATGACAACTTCTTAAGTTGATCTGGAATTTGATTGCTATGTAGGTACGTTTCTTTTAATATTATTGAAACAACTTTTGTTTCACGTGTACTTTTTATATCATAGCTTATATTTTACATAAGTAATGTAAATTATTTAATCATTTTTAACAACATTACTACCAGATACTACACAAATACTTAAAAATAATTGTACTTTAATTTAGCTTAAATTAAAAGCCATATGCCTTCAATTAAACAACACTTAATCCAGATTGCTAAATGACAGTATATAAAAATGTGCTTGATAATAGTTAATTAAGAGTTATGAATAGGCACCTAGTTTTATTTTGTTTATTGGCACTTCAATCTTTGTGTACATATACACACGTCTAAGTACTGTAAAAGAGACCCCACAAATTAGTGATATGTAAGTAGGATATAAATTATTTTTATTGTAAGTTATAACTGCAACAACAAAAACATTTTATGATACATTTTTGTCACTAATATGAATGTTAAAGAGTTGAAAATGTATGTGTTAGAAGCACCCTCAACTAGACTGTGAAACAATAGATTCTAACAACTTTGAAGGAGCTATTAGAGTGGATTGTGTCAAAAATATGCTTTCTAAAAAGTCTCTAAATATGTATTTATATAATTGGAGTTATTATGGTTTATTATATCAATTATCCATGTACTAAGGAAGGAAAAATCAACAACTTAAAACACTCTTATTAGAGAGCCTGGCAGTTACATACAAGCTACTCCATCTCGAGCTTCCAGGAGGTTAAGAAAAACAATTTAGATGTTCTTGTGAGGTTCTCTGTAATATCCCTAAACACAACTTCTAAACTTCTATTTGGGCATAATAATAAAGTGTATACTTGTGATGATCATCAAATAAGAATTACAAGATTGTCATAGAAATCAAATCATATCCCATAAATTATGGCAGCTGTTTTGGAATAAAAAGAGATGAAAGTCGGGGGGGAAAAGTTAGCATTTATAGATACTAACAGTGAATGACTTTTTGATTTCATTTAATTAACATCTATAAACGAAGATACAAAGGAGGTGCTATTCTACATGCCGTGAGGGAGATTTGAGGAATAATGAATAGACTTTGCCATTAAATGGTGGTGTTACTGTTGTAGTTGTTGTTGTTGTTGTTTAGTGTATTTATTTTAGTTTGGGGGAAAGGAATTCAATACAAGAAATGCTAATTAACTGTACAGAGTAAAAGCACAATAAATGTAATGCTGACTTAACTACCAAATGAGTGGTAAATCATAAATGCTACCAGTGCAGAGAATGTGTAAGTAAATCTCTATGAGTTAGATTGATTTTGTGAATCTGCGTTCAATGCCCATTTTCAGAGGATTTCAATGTAAAGAAAGTTTTCATTTACAGAGATGGAGGACAGAGATATACTAGTTCAGGAGACAACTTATGAATTAGCAGGCCAAATTATCGTAACAAATGTAACTTGGCTAAAGACGATAATGACGTGATAAGTACTGTCTCTTTCCCTAGCATTCTCCAGAGACAGACCTTAGTAGAAACAACTTAGTAGTTGTTTCAACAAACACATGGGAAATTTGTTATTTTCCTTCCAGTCAGGGATGGCTGATATGCATAGAGGATTTGAAGACTATAACTCACTTTGCTAGTGTAGAAATAACCAATACGGCCTAGACAATTTCAATTATCCCATGAAATATTCTTAGGCATTTTTATCCTCTGGTTGATTTTCAGATACTGAAGTTCCCCCTAATGCAATACAAAAATGTTATAATTCATAGTTCCCAGTTAAGAATTGATTTTAGAAAACATGTTCTACGCCAATAACGACGTGATCAAGACTACTTTCTTAACCACCATATTTTTGGCTTTTATTAATTTCCTTATATAGCCCACTGATTTTACATATATCATTAGAAATTAGCATGAAAATTAAAACTACGTAGGAGCTTTGCCAATTCAATACTGAGAAAGGAAAGATTCAATAGCAGAAATATGTCACTTACCACTGTTAACTGGTAAAGAAAAAATGTAAATAAGGTACATAATATTAGTATAAGTTTAGCTGAAGACAAATATTAAAATCCTTGTAGAATTTACTTCGTAGTAAAAACTTGCAGTCTTTGCATTTGTATACTTTTGAATTTAACAAAATAATAATATAATAAATACAGAAAGTGTTTACCAAGTGCGATTATATGCCAGTCACCGTGCTTCTTTATATGAAGTAAACATTTACTATCAAAATAATCCTAAGAAGAAACTAGAGGAGTTCATAGATGTTAAGCAGCAAACCTTAAACACACATCTGGGGAGTGATGAAACAGACAATTCTCTTTGATAAAAATGTCATTAATGCCAAATTTATTACTCTGATTATAAATGTCGGTTCATTTTGCATAGAATGTCTCTCATATCCATTTCACTTCCATACCTGCTTACAAAGATCTTATCTGTAATACAGGGTATGTTCAAACTACATTTCCCCTGAGAAGTCTCTCTAGGATCTCTTCACTCAGAAGCATTTCCAACCCTCCAAACTTCTGTTAGATGAAGATGCACTTTTATTGAGCATTTATTACACTGTACCCTGTAAATTATGCACACGAGTATTTATTTACCCTAATTGGTCAGAAATTATGATACTGTATATTGAATCCTGCACAGACCCTACTAAAATGAGCATTTGCTGAATTTATGCCATTCTCCTATCTCCATAAACACAGTCTACTTACCTTAGAGTTTAATAAAATTTAAATTACACCTTCATGATAACATGTAAAGCAAGAAAAACCCATGCACTATAGAAAAATATAATGGTTCTACTCTAATAAAACTGGTAAATGGAAAAAATGTTAAATTAGATTTCATGATGAATAGTGTCAATTAAGCATCATGTTAGTGTAAAACAGGTTTATAAAACTGAAAAAAATATTTACTTTGATTGTTTCCCAGTATTACATCATTCAGATAAAGATAGTCAACAACTTTTTATGATATTTACTGCAATAATAAATGAATTCATTAATTGAAAAATCATTCAAAGAGAAAAGCATAAACATTAGCAGAAAAGACTTTGAAAAATGCCTAGAATGTAAACCATCTATTTCAAAGTAATGACATAATGGTTATATATGTGGAGAGGTCTCAGTGGGGATGGACGATTGGACTCTCATAAAAGCAGCGACTAAAATCTTTAACATATTTCTTTTTTCTGTGTAGTTAGATGTCAACTACTTGTGAAAGCAATGATTTAGTAGATTTGACTTTATTCCTGATAAATACTAGGAAGAGACCAGAAATAATAGAAATATCTTCAAATACCTAAAGGCCACCTGTTCTAAAACTGCAAATAAAATTTATGTGTTACTTGTGAAATTGTTTCTGACATTTGTAACAAATCTTGCTGTTCATAGATCATTTTTATTAAGGATTTGTACTTTCTTTGTGAAAAAAATTTAATACACAAGAAAAAGCTGTTTCTACCATTCTCTCTTGAAAGCTTAAGGAGACAGGATGTCCATACCACAACCCTCCTTCATCTCTTCCTTTTATAACTACTGCAAAGGAAGGGCAGATATTTGGGACACAAAACCACAGAATAGAAGGATATGCCATTTTGTTGTTGTTGTTGACAATTTTGAAGATGGCAAATAAATGCCAGATATTTGTATCTTTTAAAATATCCCAACCAGAGCATTCTCATGTAACATTGCCATATTTAAAATATAAATTTGAATATAATGTCAATTAAAAATGTATGTGTGGCTCACAACAGATGCTAAAACTGGAAACAAATGTCTTAAGTGTCAAAGGACTGACTCAATGACTAGCGTTTGACTAGCTCTTCTCTGAAGGTAGTAATCTGACACAGGCAAAGCAGATCGTCATGATGTAATTAAGCTCCTACACCCACGTCACCTGTGTGTAATTAAATTATTGTTGGTAGATACTGCTCTGTTTATAACACTACTAAATGAATTTAAAAGCACATTATATTTACCTACCAAGGTTACTTTTGACCTTTGTAAAGTTATTTTCTACAAAGTTTAAGAAAGCAACAAAGAATTCTAGGCACAATACAGTGCCTTGAGTGTAAAAGGTGGAGACCAACTTCTCTTAATGTCATATGGCCAGTTTTCTTCAGATTTCCTATGTAATTGTATACGAAAATGAATGTTTAGTACAGAAAAATAAAATTTGGTACTAACATAAATATATGGTATGAGTTAATTCCTTGTGTGAAATATATATTTATCTAGTATTTATCTTTCATATGGAGGTTTTTATATGTTATCTCAATGATAGCTCAAAATTTTAAATGAATTGAGAACTGACACAGATCTACTGGTTGAAACAAAATGGCATAAGTGAGAGATGACTGTGAGAAAGCCTCGGATGATTCCTCTGAGAACTTCTAACTCCAGAATGGCCAAGAGATCTGCTTATATGAGGACAGCTGCCTCTTAGGAGATGGTAGAGGGCGCTAGACGAAGTGATTATTTGGATGCACAACGTTGGTACAAATTTAGGAGAATGAAAATTCAGAAGAGCTAACATCTGTTAAGTGCCTGTTATGTACAAGTGTTTGATATTTCCCTGAAAGAGCTGTAAGTCCGATGTGAAAGTAAACTAATATCATCACAATATGGTGAGTGCAATGACTGAGGCAGCCTTCAAGTGTGATTGGGAGTGCCTGACAGGAGAAGGGAGGAATCTGATTACAGGAGGGAAGTGGGAGCTCAGGGAAACCTAGATTTTTGGTGTGGCTTTTGATTTCATATTTGAGTTTCAAAAGACATGGATTTCTTTGCTGCCTGATTTAAGAAGTAAAGACAAATATTGTCTTCTTTGTCATGTCGAGGAATTCATGAACATTTGAAGAGGCTGTCAACCCAGTGGAAAAAACTTCTGTAGGATACAAAAATCAAATATTCCATCTTAACTAATTGCTTTCTAAAATCTGTATGTCTCCTCTACATCTGCCTTTGTCACACAGACAACATTTTTCAGCCATAAGTGAAACTCCTGGAACAGTTGCTAATGTTCTTAGGCGCAAAGGAGATTGGACAGCTGCCTCTCATTTTGGCCCAGATGGGCTTCATTTATTGCAGCCATTTAAATTGCGCTTCCTTCTTGACCTGAATCTAATCTGCGTTTTTCAGTGATCCCAACTTGAAAGCACATACTACACGATTTCTTGGGTATTTTCTCTTCTATATATTTGAATTGCTATTTAAATGTTGTGATTCATATACTTATTTTTTATTTAAATATATCACTATTCTTTTTAGTGCATGAATGTTTTGTAATTACTGATTTAAAATATAACATCTCAAATAACTAGGTGGATTTACTGTAGAAAAGAAAAAAATTCCAGGACAGCTGATAGAAAAATTCAACATTTTTAAGAAATATTATATGAAATTTATATTTTGTTAGTCCAAAAATGGAATTAGATAATGGGTAAAACAAATCATAGAGGTTGTTATTCTTCTTCTTATTGTTATCTCTGTTATTAGTTTAGCATAAAATTGATTAAATACATTCAAATAATACTTTCCCACAGCCCAGGCCCACACCCATACGCATATGGCTCAGCGAACTGTCTCTGAAGACTTTTTTTTATTCTTCTGATAATAGTATTGGATCTCTAAAGAATATGACTCTCCAAATTTATATGTTTAATATGTTTCTATATTTAAGCAATATATGTGAATTACCTACAGTAAAAGCAGCATTACTTATACACATGAACACAAAAAACATATACATATGTGGTTGAGTCATATGAAACTGCAATTTCATAGGTCAAAAATAGTGCATAACATATGTCAGCTATATAAGGTAATTTAGGCATATTATTTTATTTAATCCCTTAAAAAACTCTGTTAAGACAGGTATATTTAAAATTTCTCCTTTAAACAAATGATGATACAGAGAGATTAACTTGTCCAAGCTACAGTAATTAAATAGTAGGTTTAATATCTGTATTTTGGACTCAAAATCATATGCTCTTAAACACTGTGATATAAATTCTACCTACTGGTTATATTAATATATTTAAATTGTAAACTCGGGTTCTTCATGTAGTTCTGAATATTTTAAAGAATTTTTCTCAATTTCATATGTAGGAGAAGGAATTCAACCTCTCTGTATTTTATTCTATATCTCTTTCACCTTCTAGTCCCCAAATTTATCAAACCAACCATTATTTTTACTTTGTCAATATGTATATCACATATATTTGCCTTCTATACTTTATATATAATTATTTTAAAAATGGAAAAAATCAATATTTGTAAGTTAATGATTATGCAAATATTTATTCATTTTAGAATCAGATAGTATAATTAAATCTATGAAAATAACTTAATCCAATGTTGCTAAACCTATGCTGCTCTAAGGACTATATTCCATGAAACAAAATTTTACTCCATCTTATCAAGACGGAGTAACAATGTTTAGATTTACCCTCTTGCCTAAAAATCCAAAAACTGGATAAAATATATGAAATTGATTTTCGAGACACTGGATATCAGACAGTGAAGGATAGCGATCACTGGGAGCAGGGAAACAGATGAGATAAGACTTAGAAGAATCTCTAGGAAGCATTGTAGTGAGGGAGAACCCAGGAGGGATCTGGCAGATTCCTTAAGTTGAAAAGACAAAATTGAGAGTCTCAGAAGACCAACACAGCTAGAATTCACAGGATAGAATAGTAGAGAGGAGAGAGCTGCACAGAAAAAGAACCCTGGAGAAAAGCAGAGGGTCCATCTTAAATATTCAGCTGAGTGCCAATCAATATATTTATTTGTTTGAGGAAACTATTTGAGGTTGAGGAAAGATTTATTCCAAAGTATCAGCACTCATACAAGCCTGGGAAGAATGACTGTTCTCATCAGCCAGATTGGAAGACCTTATGATTTATGGCATTGGGCAGAGCATACAGAAAGTTCTTGACTCTTCTAGCAGTGAGGAATAATGAGTCTTAGTTTGAACGCTGTTACTGTCTTGCCTAAGTTAGAAATCTTAAAGGCAAAACCCAAAGGATCAAATTGATTCCAAGCAACTTAGCAGCATACCAGAACAAAGCTCAAGAGTCAGTATATGGACACAAAATTGTCCAGCACCCAACAAGGTAAAAATTGCAATGTCTGATCAAAAATTGATCCATTCAATCCGAATTGAAACATTAAATCATTTGAAACCAACCTAGAAATGATAAAGATTTTAGAATTAGTAGACAGGGATATTTAACTGGTTGTGATAACAGTCAAGAAGCACAAAGGATCTGAAATTTTCAACTAGTTGCAAGCTAATAAGCTAGGCTACCACAGTTTTATGGATACTCTCAGAAGATGTGATACACTTGGATCAGAGACAAAGGAGTTTATCATTCATAGCATAGCAAAAACATGTCAACTCATATTTGCATCTGTTCCTCTTGCCTCAAATTTCAGGGGTCACACAGAGGGGCCTAGATGAATATTGTACCTACAGTGGGTTTCCTCACAGAAGAGGAACCTTAATTCGGGGAATTAGAATCTTTTATAATCAAGTGCAAATAAACCTATCCTTTGACCCAGAGGAAAATGTTTTTACTATACTAAAAATAAACAATTCTTCTCTTTACTCCAGAGGAAGATGCTATCTCTATTTTTCAAGGCTGTTTGCTATACAGCTATCCTTGAAAACATAGAAGCGGTCAGTTCTTCTGCTAGCAAGATGTGCAGAAGCATGAGATCCATAAGGAATTTTCTCTCATCAATAACTATACTCCATAAGATCAAAAATTTAAGTTGCAGATATGAAAACTACAATGTGTGAGTTGAAAACTACATTAGATGAGATTTACTTCTGATTAGACATTTCAGAAAGTGAGATTTGCAAATTTGAATATATAACAACAGAAAGTATCCAAAATGAAACAGAGAGACAGAAGAGAATGATGTGATGATGATGATGATGATGATGATGATAAGATAAATAAAGCATCAGTGAGCTGTGAGACCGGTTGAAATGGTCTAATGTACACATGATTGGAATCCCAGAAGAAGAGACAGGAGGGGACAGGAAAAATCTTAGAAGAAATAGTATTTGAAAAATTTCTAAATTTGATGAAAACAAAACCGCACAGTTCCAGGAACCCCAACAGACCTCTGTTAAATAAGAAAATGTGAAAGGTCTGAAATTTTACTTTACTTCCTGGCTAATGAATACATATACTGACAGAACACAAAGATCCCTGGGTCAGGAAAACAGGCTATTTATTACAGTCAAAAGAGCAAAGCGCCTCATGTTCCACACGAACATTTCCTGAGTTCCTCACGGCCAACGCCACAGAGTGATGTGACGTGGGCCAGATGTTACCTGAATTTGCAGTGATATGCACCACACAAGAGGAACTTTAAGGCTTACCAGCTGTCTGGGAGGCCTCATGGCAGGTCCCTTAAGAGCCACTATAAGTGGCACCTAGGATAACTTTCTGTGTTTCAGCGCTGTCTACCCAGTATAGGAGGAGCAATCAAAAAAGGAGAATATCTGAAGGATCTCTCAGCGTACTCTTTCTTATACTGTATCAAGAAAATTCAGGTTTCACATCCTAGAGATATCATTCTCTACCATTGATGCACACTAGAATCATCTGAAGATTTCTGAAAAAAATGTGACAAGCCCCGTGCTCAGTCACTAGGATCTACTTGATCTGGAACTGGACTTGTGCACAGTTAGTTCTAAAATTTCCCGGGTGATCGAATAAGCGGACATGATTGAAAACCACTGTCTTAGAGTAAGAGGTTGTCTAAAAAAAGTTTCTGTTTTTAAAACAGTTTATTAAGAAAATTTCAAATTTATCTAAAATTAGAGAAAAAATTGAAAGAAACTC
Organism: Equus przewalskii; assembly: GCF_037783145.1. Taxonomy (NCBI): domain Eukaryota; kingdom Metazoa; phylum Chordata; class Mammalia; order Perissodactyla; family Equidae; genus Equus; species Equus przewalskii. The sequence continues at coordinate 54,735,051 of NC_091831.1, read as the reverse complement.
GCATATACCAGCATCAAGATTTAGTAATTATAATTTTGCCACTTTTGCTCTGTGATTTTCTTAAAATATTTTAATGTAAAAATATATATAATATTTCACCTCTACTTTGGTTTACATCAAAAAAATATGAACACTTGTCTCTCAGAACCACAGTATCATAATCATACCCCAAAATTACAATTGTTCCTTCATATTGTTTAGTACACAGTTCATATTCAAATTTCCTCAATTATCCCTGAAGTGTCCCTATAGCAAGTTGTTGGATGTTATGTCTTTTAAGTCTCTTTTAACCTAAACACATCACTCCCATCCCTTTGTATTTTGTGTCATGAATTTGTTGAGAGAAATGATCAATTTCCTTTTTGGATTTATCTAATGCATCCTGGTAGTGTCTTTTGCATATCCATTCATCCCTACATTTCTTAGAAAGAGAAATTTATCGGACCTGACTAAATTCAGATTAAAAAGTTAGGTAAGAATACTTTAGAGATAAAGCCGCGTATTACATATTGTATCATGTTAGCATACATGTGTGTCTTACTTATCTTTCTATTGGTTTGGATAAAATTAATTTTGAGGTTCAGATGGTTATGGTCTAATTTCTCCATTACAAAGCTTTATATTACCCCAGATGACACTTTGGCCACTGTAAATATTCAATTCCTAATCAATTTTTCATATAATGATGATGGCTTGGAGAAATTATTTAGTAAGGGCAGTAAAGTGGTGAATTTTTAAAAAGTTTTTCACTGTATGTATGTTAGATGGGATCCTTTTGTAAAGAAGAGCTTTTCCTTGTCACTCACAGTTGTTTGGTTATCTTGAAATATAGATCCTACTAGAAAGGCAGAAAAAATATTTAAATAACCAACTTTCCGATTAAAAACTTGATGCAATAGCCACCTCCAAAAAGAATTCAGAATTTTTTGGTCTACTTACTGATTTATTTCAAATAATGTAGGAAAATATAATGATTAAGGGCAAGTGAGTCATTTTTAAATCATCAGGATCTGAATTTTGAACAAAAAATAAGGTTAAGCAGAGACTCCTTCCTAACCATTCCTTAGCCCAGACTTCCTGTAAAGATGGTAAATCTTTCCCAGTTCTCAGAAACTGAGAGGAATTTTTGCTAAATGTAATAATAAAATAATTTAATTTAAAAGACAAGGGCAACACAGAATTGCCATTCTGATAGGAAACAACATGTCTTAGGAGAAAGTAGAGAGAAGCCATTTGAAGAGTCTGGAATCAGCATGGGGAGCTCTCACTAGAATTGAACTAAAAAAGAAAATAACATGGTTGGGAAAATAATAATGATCGCATTCATTGCAACATATACATTATATAAAACTATATACTTTACTGCAGTAATTAATGGATGAAATAGTAGGGTGCTTAGAATTTTCTTTGAAATAATTTAGTGGGGGGTGTATAACGTTTGGAGTGAAACGAGGTTGTACTTGAATTGGCGTTGGTGAGGTGAACTGAGCAGTACATGAGGTTTGTTACACTAGTCTCTACTTTTGTTTAAATTTTTTCATTAAAACACTACGGATTCATACTGATTCTCAAAGAATGGAAAGACATATATGTATTTATCACTTTTGAAGGTAGCTATTTATCATGGATTTGACTCTTGTCAGACTCTATTACTTAAATATTTAATACGTTTTTGAGACTTCAAAACAATGGTTTGCTTCTACAGGAAACCATTAAAATTTCTGTCGAGGTATAAGATTTCTATCACTATTTTGCTTTCTTCTTTGATAGATATAGATGAAATGATATCTTTTTCAGTAATTTAATGGAGTGAATTATTCAATCTGAAGACAGACTTGTAAGCAGTAATTCTACTAAGGCTAATCTGTGACACTTAGCAATAAGAATTAATTGTTTCTTTTGGTAACTATTGACAGGAATATCTCATAATTATTAATTTTTTTAAAATCAGGCTTACATGAAATAAAGTGTCTAAGTTATTAGCCCCATCTCAACGGACCTGCTAGAAGGAGAGTTTTGAAATGTGAGATCAAAGGGCAGATAGGAATGTGATATTAAGGGTATGTGTGAAGACTCATTGCTGGTGAGTTCAGATCCAGGTTCTAGTCCAAGATCTGCTACAGGAGAAAAATTATTTAATGGCTCTGTTCTTTCAGAATGTAAAATAGAATTTTGTATTGAGAAAGTCTCCATTTCTACAGATGATGGTTGGGTAAAGGGGTGTGAGTTGGTGTCAGAGTTTACCAACAAAAACATAATCAAACTCCTATCTTCCATTTTATTTCTTAAAACAGCTGAACCATATCATCAAACATAAAATGGTAAATAACAAAGGTAAACTTTCAGAGAAATAATGTTAAAGCGTAACATTATTAGCTTGATTGTTTTACATTAATCTATGTTGTTTTTTTGCTTTTTAATTCAGTGTTTCCAGCATTTTATTCCATGCTCCAGGAGAGTCCCCAGAAAAACAGAGAGAGGATCCTTCGGTTAAATAAGTTCGGGAAACATATACCTTCTTTTGAAAACTTACAAAGCATGTTTAAATTTCTGAGAAGTCTTCAAAAACGACTTTGTCAAGCTTCATTTAATCCAGAATTTCCCAAACATATCTGATTAAAGAACTCTTTGTAGGTACATAACAGCTATTGTGGAACTACTGGTGTTTTTCTTTCCTTTTAACAACACAAATTTATTATACAAGTACTGTGACATTCACCGTGCTATGCCCAGGAATTACAAAGGTGAAGTTATGTACAACCATTGCCATTATCACGTGGGTAGATGAGCCTAATATCTCTTCTTTTTGTGCCCCTCTACCCTTATGTTGTTGCTTCTCAACCTGCGAGAGAAATACATAACGGGTATTTCTAAATCATCAGGGATTATTTGTCAAAATATACATACCTACTCCTTCCACCTCCAGTGTTCTTTTTCCTATTATTCAAATATATTTTCAAAGAGGAAAAGAAATATGCATCAAAAATACTATTTAAATTCTAAAACCGATCCTCCCATTTTATAACTACTGTTCTAGTTGCCAGAAACCCTTAAACTCACCCATGATGCCAGTATTCTAAAGGCTGAACCACTTGTGCTATATCTTTTTCTCCTACTTGACTTGCTTCTTTTTAAAGATCAGCGTGTATAGCCCTTTGTTTTAAGCCCTCTTTCATAGTAACAATTGGTGGTCATGAGTTTTAATCAGATAGAAAAATCCCTCCTAATAGGTCGCTATTAAATCTCACTGCCAGTAAACCTATTATAAAACACTTTATTAAGAAATATGGATGCCTACTCTTTGTACAAAGCATAATTGAGAATGTAAAGAAGCTTAAGTCAGGGAATCACTTCTTGAAAGGCCTGAGCGGTTTACTTATGAAGAGTTAGATAAGAGGGAAAGGCGTTCATTCAATCAAATACGGATGGAAACTGAGAACGCAGTAAGAATCCCTGAGCAGAAGTTCTTTCTGGGCAATCATGGTTGACTTTGAGTAGGGCTTCCAAAACCAGAGTACGAAATAACTAAAGTCACCGAGGACAAAAAGAGAGAGGCACATTTAGAATAAACTTATATCCACAACCTATTTGGCTAGATCAGAACTAGAGTGGAAAAGTTTGGCAAGGTAATTTGGAACTGGACTGTAGAAGAGGAGGTCAATGGTGTCAAAAGCAGAATCAAGGTTAAGGCAGAAAAGGAGAAACACCATGAATTTTCCCATTTTTCTCCCTTCACTACTATTTCTATTTACTATTGCCATGTCACTTTGCCTAAACTTGTAAAATCCGTACTGGTCTCGCCCTGGGCAAACAAAGGCCATGTGCAGCCCCAGCACCCGCGGAAAAAGTACTTATTCTGAGAAATAACTTGTATGCCATAGTTATGGTACCATAGTTATAAAAAGGTAATTTTTCTCTACTGTTTTGGAGACTATAAATTTATGAAACCTACTTTGTTTTACTTCAGAAATTTTCCTTTTTAGTAATTATGACTTGAAACTCTAGGCAGCTGTTATCTGCTTGTGAGTGAGCTGATTGCCTGGGTTGCCACCTTTTGATGGGTTATTGACAAGTAGCTGCAGACAGCAATCCTTCAGCTCAGCTTTCCATCATTATTCCAGAAAATCTCCAATTCACCGCCCTGTTACAACAACAACAGCATCTTTTGGAATATATTTGCATATGACTCGCTTGATGGGCTTTGAAAGTTACATAAGCATGCCTATGGCAGGGTGTGAGGGGTTTCCAAGAGATTTCTCTCTATCCTTAAATGCAGCATGTCCGGAAAAGGTTCAATGTCAGAAAAAAACTAGAAGCATCTGTTTTGTACCTATCTTGTGGCTGAAGAAGCTCAGATGACAAGACTGTCAACTCGCCAATTTTACGAGTACAAAAGAAATTTCAACTAAGAGTCAAGCTGAAAATGTCATCTTTTGTAAAAGCACCCCTTAGACTTCTTTCTAAACAAATGTATTTTTGCACTCTTGCCAAAATGCAATTACATGCACAGTTGCACAGGCAAATACATGCGAATATTTTCATAAAAGCAATTTACAGTAAACAAGTGCCATTAGAAACTGAGAAGATTTTTTTCTCCATGCAGTTATGTGACTAATACTATCATAGAGCAAATATATTTATTAATAATAGTATTATGAATACTATTATACAATAGTATTATAGAGAGTTTAGAGAAGACAGAAAAGTGTTTGCCAGCAGTCACTGCCAGTGTCTTGGTGGTATCAGCATATTTGGTTTCACCTACTGATTAACCTAAGTGGGATCCTCAATAGTTTTTAAACCAATGCACAGAGCACCTTCAAAACACGAAGGACAATAGAAAAACACAGAAGATATATTTACCAAAATATGAACTAGATTAGTTTATAAATAGGATCTTCTGCTTCTAACTTGAAAGATGTTTCTCCAGACAGAGTCCATGTCTGGCAGGAATTCTAATGACTCTCATGTAGACAGCTCCCTGTCTCAGAGCAAAATTGACCTTAAACAATCTCTCACAAATGGTTCATTTGTTCCCTAAATATTTTCCAGGAGAAGAATCCAGAAAAACCCCATGAGCACTTGATATCCATTTCCTTTCATTTATTCTTCTAGGAAAGTGGGAATCAGCAGCCTTTTTCAGCCAATAGTCCTTTCCAATGGGATAACAAATTCAAACTTCATTCAGTGGTAGTTATATTTGATGTGCTTTTCACCTATAAAGTGGTAACAAAAGAAAGTGACCTAACAAAGCCAGCTGGAAAGTCTGTGGGTTCCAGCAGATACATGATGGGACAATGCAAAAAAAAAGATCAACATTAATTAACGCAAACGTAAGGAACTATAATACCTGTCTTTGAAGATGGATTGTGCATACCTGGGGCAATAGCTCAGGCTTATTACATTTATGCACATTTGAAAATTTACAAATGTCATTATAAAAGGTAGACTTTCTCTCTCTTCAGGACTGTGATCATGAAGTACAACTTAGTACATGAGCATTATAGTTCCCATTTCCACATTCCTTGCTTTTCCAGCCTCAATGTTAAAAATATTAAATCTGTTAAGAAGTTAAAAATGTGGCAGGGGAGTGGATCTTGTTTGTAAAGGAGGCAGAAATTCAGCCTTGTGTAATATGGGTAGTTAGTGTCATTTCTCCACAGCTAAAACAAAACAAAAATAAGTAAGACAAGCCTTCTGTAAGGGATATCACCTCTAATTCAGGGTTCTGCTTTTCTGTAGACATTGCGCTACTTCTTAATGTAGCATGCAGACAATTTAGGTTTGCATTTGGAAAGAAATGCATTAACCACAAGAAACAGTATTTGTTTTGGGGATAGAAGTTAGAAATACGAACATTGACCTAACAACATGAGTACCTTTAATATCATCCTGAAAAAAAACTGGTCACATTTCATGAGTCTTCAGTGATTGCTGGCAAATGAAGGGGATTGCAAAATACAAGTAACACAGAATTCATAAACGTTGATTGAATTGAAACTGACAGGGAAATATATATATATATGTGCACACAGAGATAAGCAATGATATAATCTAACCTAGAAATGTAAAATATACGTTTTCAAACGGAACTTTCTATAGAAGCTTAAAGAAGAAACACTGCAGTGGGTGCTGGAGAAATGCTTTGTATTTTCATGGGATGTCAAAAAAGATGACAAGCGATAGACTTCTGAGCATTGATAATAGTGAGTGCAAATAAACCTCTAGATTCTTGATCATAAAACTTTCGTATTCTAGAATAATGACAGAATAAAAACTTATATAATGTGTGGAACAGGATAGAAGGGTGCGTTGCAAAGAAGACAGCTAGTGAGGAAAGCGAAAGTCTTTAGTCATAAATAAAATATAACTATGTCTCTGTGCTCTGCAATCCAAATTTTAGGACAAAAAATTGCAAGCGCATTAATTTCAACCATTAGAAGACATCAAATAAATAAATAAATAGAGTAATGCTATTTCTTAGCTGGTCTGTTCATTGCTGTTCCTAGGATTGAATTTCCCAGCACAGGTCATGAAGATGTTTAGTGTACGTGCATTCACATCACCTGGAGGACTTGTTCACCCACAGGTTGCTGAGTCACATCCGCAGCCCCAGGATGGGGCCTGAATACTTTATTTCTAGCATGTTCCCAGATGATGCCGATGCTGCTGATCTCTGAACCACACTTTGGAACTACTGGTTTAGTGAAATGTATATTAACAAATAATGAAAGTTTTCATTGTGATGTGAATCAGGGACACTGGGTAAAGAACATCAAGTAGGTTTCTCTTCTCTTGTATTTCTCAAAACATTTAATATAAAATGTACTTAGTAAATATTGCCAAAGAAATATTGCACCAGCTGGAGTTAAACCGGCAAAGACGACGTTATTTAAGACTATGGAAATATGAGAGACAGATTGAAGTCAAATCCTGTTGAAACTAAAGGTAGGAGCACTGAGGTGAGCTAATGGGATAGTACTGGATCCTTTTAGCCAGGAGTTTGGTCCATGCGACTAGGCCATCTGTGTTTGCTAAAGGTACTTACCTAAGTCAGGCTCTTATCCTCCCCAGACACTGGGAGACAGGGACTGTATCTTTTTTGATGATTACATTTCATGGGGATGGCTCCCAGATCCTTGAGAAAGACATTCCTTGATTTTAAAACTGGCAAGAGACTGAGAGAAGATTTATTTCTCAAAGAAGCAGAGAAAGAGCTTACAACTGCAAACTTTCTAAAGTAGATACTCTAAGAAAAGGGAGGTGAGGCACCCAGAGTCAGGAAGAAACCTGTCTCAAGTTTAGTCAAACTAAGGGGAACATTAAGGCCATCTTAGTCAATATTTAAGATGAGAGTGTAATATGTATTGTTTCCTCAAATCACTTGTCAGAGGGCTATTCTTGTTAAAGAGCACCTTATGGTATTATTTTTCTGAAGAATAAATTATAAGAAATACTGCCTATGAGAAGGTTTGTGTACAAGGCTGAAAGTGAATGCTATTTAAGCTATTTATGCTGTTAATTGGCAGATAAACAGTGTATTCCCTTCAGTACAAATTGCTTAAAGGGAGAAATGGCACAATAAGGCCTTGAAGCCTAGAAGTGGGAAAACACATAAGGTAGATGAATTTTGTAATTAGAATGCTAACACATCAATTAACTTTGATGTGACTATGTTACATAGGCATATGGCAGTAGAAATGCTTAGCATCTTTAGATGTATGCATGTATTTTTAACTACATATGTGCTTTCAAAAGTAAGTACTAGAGGTAACACATTCATATGCACAAATGCAACCTGGTCTTTATTCTTTCACTTTCTTTATCTTTCTTCCCACTCTCATATTTAAGATACAGACCAGTAGAAATTTTATCTTTGATATAATTTATTTTTAGGTATTTATTAGCCACAGTATCCAAACATCATTCTAAGTTTACAATAAAATGCTAGACAACTTTTAAAAATTATATTTGTTTTCTTTCTTCCTTGATTTAAAAATTTATGTTTTTATTGCTTAGATTCATTGCACTATAAGACATCATAAAAGTTAGCAGTCTCCACCCACCACCCTCCAAACTCTATTCTCATCCACAAAGAGAAACACATTTTTAACTATTTTAGGAGGTATTTGCCAATATATTTATAAATTACATACTTATGATACAACATATTGATTTTTCAATTATGCCTGTTGCCTGCTGACTTCTTAATAAGTAAAACGAAGGATTAACACTCTATTCAACTCTCTCCACATTAAAGCCATACATTAGGTATTGTCCCAATGTATTTACATAAAAATGTGAAGTCAAATTAGTGTTCTATATTTTCATTAAATGCATAATAATTCATAGTATTACTCACAACTGAGATACATATCATACTATGATTACATTTCCTTTCTCATACATCTCCCTATCCTCCACCCCAGTTTCATTATTGCCCCATTAGTTGCTTATCTATCAGTCTTTTCCACGAACTGAAATGAAAACAAAAAGGACTCTAAAATACCTTGCAATGTGGTCAAACACTTCTTGTGGTTTATCAGAAGCAGAGCTTTCTTGGAAACAGTTTTTCTGGACCACATCCTCCTCCTGCTTCATTCTGGACCAGTGATTCTCTAAGACACAGATATACAGACATCACTTGGGACTTCAGTTCACCACCATGCTAAGCGCACGCTTCTCCTCACTATTGTAGTGAATATCATCTTTCCTGAATCCCACATCTTCTTCCTTGCTTATTCCCTCTATGGTGAGACTTTCCTTCTGTAGCTTCTTGAGAAAGTACCCATGGAAAGGTTTTTTTTGTGATTATGTAAGTATAAAAATATCTGACTTTTATTCTCAGATTTAAGTGATGGATTGTTATTATTTCCTCTCATTGGACATTTAAATGGCAAAATGGTGCTTTAAGAAAAGAGGCAAAGTAGGAAGTGGCTACGTTGTGGGTTCTGCCAGATTGTTAGTGACACTTCACAACTTATATTCTCTATAGTCTATAATACACTGGAAGCCTGGAAATACATTTACTTCGATCCCTGCCTGTAGGGATCTGAGCCATATTCCACTAACGACAGACACTCCCAAGAGAAGTGGGAGGCAGAAAGGATGCAGAAGCCATATTATTGCTTCTCCAACAGAAGAACCTGGAAGGTATGCTTCAGTAAACAGAAGATTCCTCATCAGCTTCTGATTGTTTCTGTACAAACAACCTGCTTCTGGGGCAAAAACAGCAAGAATTATAGAATTTGGGTCTATTCAGTTGTTGCAAGATCCTAGCTCTTACAGAGCTAAAAGCAAGACCTGGGAGCCAGTGATGGCCTTCCTAACTTTTTTCCTCTAGCCTTGCCTATGGTTTTACAAGTTCTTAATTCCCTATTTTCAAATAAGTATATAAATTGGTGTTAGATAGATTAGATGATAGAAGATAGATGGACAGACAGATAGACAGATAATTAGATGGATGAATGATAAAAAGGACACAAGAACACTAAAAAAAATAAAACTTTCCTTTTGGAAATATCTAGGGTGCTTCCTCTCTTACCCACACACATACACTCACTAATATAACTTTTATCTACAAAAAGGAAGTAATTCTTAAAATGGGTGACCCTCGTCTAGTTATGCTGGTGACAATTTAGAAATTAGCTTGGGATCTTTCTTATTTTTATCTTTTGTAATGTAGAAGAGAGACTAGTAGAGTGATATTGGGCTAGAGAGGCTGGACTAGAAAGGTTTTTAAAGAGTAATTTGTGTTGAAAAACTTTAGTTTTGGAGAAAGCAGAGATAAAATTAACAAGAGAAGGAGAAGTTAGGTTAATCCGTTCAAGAAAGCTGAGAGAGCCAAGAGAGTACAATATAAAAGGATAGAGGCTTGGGGAAATGCTACAAAGATTAAGGTGAGAGAGAAGAAAATATTGAGGCCTTGGAGAATTAGATACTTTGGCATAACTGTGTAGTTTAGGACAAAGAAAGAGTTATGAAAATCTGTGAGTGAATTATTAATTAAACCTCCTTAGGGGCTGGCCTGGTAACAGAGTGGTTATGTTCACACATCTACTTCGGTGGCCGGGGTTCGCTGGTTCGGGTCCTGGGTACCAAGCTACACACTGCTCATCAAAGCATGCTGTGGCAGCATCCCACGCAGAAAAACTAAAAGGACATACAACTATGTACTGGGGCTTTGGGGAGAAAATAAAAGACAATAAACTCCTTAATGTTTTTGTTGAGATGTAGATTTGGAATTCCTGTTAAAATTACTTTTTATTGTTGGACGGCAACGGTCATTATCTCTTGTATGTAATGCTGACGAAAAACTGGGTTATGTAGTGCTTTTCAATTTATATTGGTTGTATTAATAATCAAAGGAAACAACTTATTCAAATTTAGTTTGAAAAAAAAATTTCCTCCAAAATATCTATAAGTAAAAAACCTTGAGGATACAAGGTTCATTTTTGAAGCTCCATCTCAGAGAAAAAAATTCCAGGAAATAAAAATAAAATGCTCTCATATCACTTATCCTCTCAGGGCCTCTGCCCAACCTAACCTTTCTTCCCTGATAATATATACAGTTGTTTTCCTATAACACACACATGCACACACACACACACACGAAAAACAACAACAACAAACAGCAATCACATACTCTTTTCTGAGACTTAAGGATTTCTAGGGAAGAAGCAGTTCCATCATCCTACTTTTTTTTATTTAATGTTATTTTGTACGTTGTGCTTTTCCAGCTTTTGAGTCCAAAGGAGTAAATCATTTAATCAAAATGAAAACTTTTGCTCCCAATCTTAATGAAGCCAACACCAAAACTTGACTTCCATTTTTAATCCCCTACTATATTGTCAACTGCTGTGGTAAATGTTCTCAAATACATTATCTCCCTCTCAATCCCTCAGCAATCCTGCAAGACACAATTGACTTGAATTTGACAAAATATGTGTTATACGAACATACACTCACTCACACACATGCAGAATATCTGTTTGAAATTTTAGAATGCTCCAATTCGTGGGTCCTCATGCCATGTTCTCATCAACTAATCTGCAGTTTTCAGTGAACTCTTCCTTTGTGCTTTCTTACCACCTCTTTTTGTCCAGTGGTAGGAGATCTGATGTGGACTTAAGCTTCAAATAGGATCAAAAATCAACATTGCTTTTATTATTACATTTATTCTTCAAAGTGTGTTTAGCTATAACTGTTCTATTCCCTGTTCTGAATCTTATTTCAAGGTTCTTACTTCACACTTTCTCCTATTTTTTTCTTCAAGTTTGAGATCTCCTTCCTTCCTACCACTCATTTCTCTCCTATATAATGAGAACGAGAAATTTTCAAAAACAATAGGACTGAATAAGTGGTAAAAAGCATCACATTTTATATTATATAGTTTTCATTATATATGCTCTTTAGGGTATAATAGTACTAGCATAAAGATTAGACTGAATTATACTCAATCACACTATTATTTTCTATTAGTTATTATAGAAAGCCGAATAGACGTTTTTTGTATTGAACATGCTCTGCTTTCAAAACACTTGATACTTCTGTGTATAGTACATAAACTATGACTTATAGAGAGGGTCAACTGTCTCTTTTGAAAAAAAAGATGCAAGGTTACATCTCAGACCTGGGAGTTTTTGCTACCTGTGATCTTTGACTTCTTGCTAACTGGCAGTGTCTTTGATTTGAAATGCACAAAAAAAGGCCTGCTAAGCTCCTGGGCTCTCCAAAGTCTTTTCTATAAAGAAATAGGAAGTGAAATGGAAGAACTGGAGAGGATGAGGGTGAGAGAGATTGTGCTTGTACACACTAAATTCTTCAACGGAAGTGCTCTTTAAAGGATCAAAGAACTCATTTATCAGATAAGTGCCTTCACTTGGGATTTCATACGCCACCCTTAACCCCCTAAGCTTCAAAGGTAGTCTTCTGCATTCACTTACCAGGCATTTTTTTCAGATAACTTCTAGTCAGCCTCTACATATTCTTATTAAGAGTGTAGAAAATTAAAAAACAAAAACTAGCTATCCAGTTTCTTGTCAGCATTTCTAACTAAGATATATGCATCAAGCCTCACAGTTTGGGTCTATCTGAGGCACTTGATAAATAATCCAAAAGTTTTCTCACTGAGTATTGTTATGAGTTGAATTCTGTGCCCCACAAAATCCATATGCTGAAGTCCTAACCCCAAGTACCTCAGAATGTGAACTCAGTTGGAAATAGAGTTGTTACCGATGTGACTAGTTAAAATAAAGCTGTGCTGGAGTAGGGGGGCCCTAATCCCAGATGACTGGTGTCCTTATAACAAGGAGAAATTTGGACATTGACATGCACACAAGGAGAATGTCACACGAAGATAAAGGCAGAGATTGGGGTGATGTAGCCACAAGCCAAATATTGCCAGCAAACCACCAGAAGCTGCGGGAGGGGCATGGAACAGATTCTTTCTCATGCCCACAGAAGGAACCAATCCAGCGACACTTCGCTCCCAGACTTCTAGAGCCCAGAACTAACTGTGAGATGAAAAATTTCTGTCGTTTAAGTCACCTAGTTTGTGGTTCTATGTTCCAGCAGCCTTGGTAAAACAATGCACGAGTCTATTTACTTACTGTTGTTGATGAAACTTCCCATTTGGGGAATCTTAATCCTAAACCCATCCTGCTGTCTCCTGCTATCTATAATTGCTAAAGATTTCCACTATTTGTAAGGTTGAAACCCGTGGATTACCACTCTATCTAAACTTGGATATTCTGTGGCCCATTTTTTCCCCACTCATTTCTGGGTGTTTAGATAAACTCTAATTTGGCCACAGTGTCATTCTATCTTTTCTTCAACTATCCCAGGTTCTTTCCTGCCCTAAGGCTTTCATCCATTTGGTTATCTCTGTTAGACATACTCCTCCACCCCCTCTTCATAGGTTTAACTCCTATATAATCTTCTGTTTTTCATTTAACTATTATTACTGCATAAATGCCAGTTCTTTCTGCTAAACAATTGCTGAACACTACAAAGTTCACTTATATCTTTACCACCAAATCAATTACTAGTATAATTGATAAAATTGTTGGTATAATAGTATCTGCCACCCTTCTAAATTGTCATTTTTAAGAAGGTAGAGATGCAAGATAGTGAAGATGTTAATAGCGAAAACTTTTTGTAATAAGTTCTTTGAGTGCAAATCCAGATTTCTCACTGAACAGCTTTGGGCAACTTTGGGATAATTACGACCTCAAATTTCCTAAATTTACCCATCTGAAACAGGATGTGCTTCACAGAGTTGTTGAGAGACTCAAAAGAAATAATTCATATAAATCACTCTTGCTAGTACATGTGATACATGTTGAATCCTGTGTTTATTTCATTATCTCAGTGCCAGATACCAACAAAGCATTTAAATAAATATTTGTTGAATAAGATTTTTCTAGATTCATTGCCTTGTTTGAGAGTGGCTAATGACATGATTCTAGACACCAAAATTAGCTGGGCGTAATGGTCATAAACTTTGATTATCCACTGAAGTGTAGCACTTTGGTGGCCATATTTTCCGTTTATATATCTGTGAACTTGTATAACAAATCCAAGAGAAATACTGATTTTCAGTGAGGAAAGTCAATACCAGACAAATTTGCCATCAAACTATGCTATTACTGTGTATGTCTGTGCCTGTGTATTAGTCTAGGCCCCACTAAAAACAGAGGGCACACTCAAATCGGGAAGTTTAGTGTAAATTTAATAAAGTGATGTTTTACAAAGATGTGAGCTGGATTTGGAGAAACTAACAGGAAATAATGTAGCATCTGAAGCTGCTACTACCTGACTTCTGAAGGGACAAAGAAAGGAGACAGATAGCAGAATCCATAGACAGGAGCTGTATAGAAAGGATGTCCTACCAGGAGCTGTGGCTTGGCAAGTAGGGATCAAGAGGAATAATTACCTTGAACTTTCTTCTTGTTTTCTGAACTCATGCTAGTGTCTCTTAATGTTCAAATATAGAAAGAAACCTGAGAGCCAGCCCTGATGGGCTAGAGGTTAAAGTTCATTGTGCACTGCTTTGGCTGCCGACATTTGTTTTCTGGTCATGAAACCAAACCACCCATCTGTCAGTTCCTATGCTGTGGCAGTGGCTCACATACAAGAAATAGAAGGACTTGCAACTCGAATATATAACCATGCACTGGGGCTTTGGGGAGAGGAATAAAAAAGAAATTTGAGGTCTAGGAAATCTATTGATGATACCGTTCCACACAGGTTAACCTCTTAGGGCAGAGAGTTCAGTGAATGGTTCAAATTTGATCCAGTGGGGCAAATGGAAGATTTCTAACCTAGCATTTATCTATGTAAGGAAAAGGAATGATAGAGATTTTTATATCATTGTTAAATTCTGCTACATCTGAAAATTTTCTCATGCTCCTCTCATTTTCTTTTTGGTAAATTGTCTTCTCATTTCACACTTATCCTAGCATGAAAATGAAATGTTAGACTGAATATGGAACTTCCTTGTGTCCTAATTCTTCACCTAGCTGATCAATTCATTTATTTCTTGCCTGGTTTGGGGAAGATGGTGTATCATTTTAATCAACAATTTTCACCCTCAATCCTTGGGCTTTTTCTTTCTGCCACATTAGCCCTACTCAACTCCAATCCATGTTTCTCCATTTATTACTCAGGCCACTGAGTACTGCTGAAGAAAATCACACTGGTGCCAATATAAATTTGTATTCTGTAAACTCAGTTGGGCATGTGATACCTTCCTGAATACCTCCTTCACATCTTCGTATCAGTTGTTATAAGCAAACTTTTGAACCTCCACATTTAATTTATCCTAATGTCATGGATGACCAAGCCAGCTAAAAAGTACCCTGCTCTCAGAAGAAAATTAGGTGCCTTGAAAAAATATGTCACAGATCCCTATTTTCATCCCTGCCTTTCCTTAGACTGTACATGAAGTGGTACATTATTTGAAGGCAAATTATAAAATTTAAAGATGCGTAATGTGAATTCATTAGTAACCACTGAAAACCACCCCCCAAAACCCAAATTATAGCTAATAGAAAGAAACGCAGCCAATGTAGTGCTTTGAAGGAGACTTAAAGCTTCAAATGCATATATTAGGAAAAAAACGATGATCTTAAGGCATTGTTTTTAGCAAAGGACTAACAGAGAAAAACCTGTGATTAAGGCATCTGGCTGTTGGCTAAAATCTTATGTGGGATCTTTGGGCCTAAACTATAGGCAATTACAAGGCTTTGCCCGGCAGGCCTCCTGGGGGAAAGCTGCCCTCCCCTCACCAGACTTGGTGCACAGCAGTACCTTACAATTTTCTAAAGGAAGTTGCAGTCAAGGATTCAGCTTTCCCCACATCCCTACCCACCAGCCATGCTCATAGGCATATGGGCATTCCTAGCCCTAGACCGATTATTTGGAGGCCTCCTTATCAGAGGCCATGATTGAGGCAATTTTCTCTTCTTTAACTGAGTACCTTTCAACCCCTACCCCTTCCTTCTCTTCCTACCCCCAGCCCACAGTCGCTAAAGAGACAAGAATCTTTTGCACAGGTCTTTCCTCAGCACTGAGACAATTATCCTTTCTGTGTTACATTCATCTGACTGACCCTCTCCTGGAGCCATTCCATGGGGAAAAATGGAACATTAGGGAGCCGGAGCTTCATTCAACCTCTTACTTTTCCTGTTGCAGTAAGTGAATAAAGGCTTGATTAGTACTTTCAGTCTGCCTTGTTGCCCAATTCACCACCTCAACACCTGTTTGCTTGACAATGATCTACTCAATTGTTGCAGGAAAAAGCGGTTGAAAAATTGAATATCTATTCATGATAAAAACTCTCAGCAAACTTGGAACAAAAGGAAATTTCCTCACTCTGATAATAGACATCAACAAAACTACTACAGCTAACATCATATCAATGAAAACTTCCCTAGTGAGATTGGTAAGATGAAAGGGAGCCAGTCTCCCTACTTCTACTCAATGTTGTATCGATCCTACTCAGTGTGATATGAACACACAAAAAATAACAGACATACAGATGGGAAATGAAGAAGTAAAACTGTCTTTACTGACAGATGACATAATTTTATATGATAAAAATCCGCAAAATTTGCAAAGAATTTATTAGAATAAACGAAGTTAGTAAGTTTCTAGGATGCAAGATCAATCTACAAAATGCAGTTGGTTTCCTATTGCCTAGTAATAGGAAATGGGAAACTGAAAGCAACATATCATGTGTAAAATATAAAAATACCTGAAGTAGTTAGGGATAAGTTATTTCAAAAGTTTTCAAGATCTATTCTATGAAAAATCTAAGACATTGCAGAGAAATTAAAGAAGATATAACAAATGAGGAAATATTACATGTTTATGAATTGGAAGACTCAACATTTTAAGACGTCAATTCTTCCCTAATTGAATCTATGGATTTAATATAATCCTACTCAAAATCCCAGCATACTTTTTTGGTAGGAATTGACAAGCCAATTCTAAAATTTGTGTGAAAATGCAAAGGATCAAAAATAACAAACAATTTTAAAAGAAAATAACACAGTTGGGGAGCATAAGAATATTAGATTTCAAGAGTTACTACAAAGTACAAACATAACATGAAAAACTGATAAATTGGACTGCCTCAAAATTAAAATTTTCTGCCTTTTTCAAAGACACCAATGAAACAACAAAAAGCATACCACAGACTGCAAGAAAATACTATGATATATGAATAGGCATATTTATATATAATTCTGATAAATAAATAAATATGTGTATATAATTGATGTAGAACATGAATGCCGAGTGTGTAAAGAGCAATAACTCAATAACAAGATTGAAAACCAATAGAAAATAAACTGTTTAAACCAGACACTCTACAAAAGAAGATATATAAATAAGCACATGAAAAGATATTTAACCTCATTAGCCAGTATGAAAATTCAAACTAAATCACAAGCTGATAATGCTACACATCCGTTAGATTGGCTAAGATTACAAGAACTAAGAATACCAAGTTTTGGCAAAGATATAAGCAACTGGAATTCTTATATACTATTGGTGGAAATACAAACTCATACAACCAATTTGGAAAAGAATTTGGAGTTTCTTATTAATTCAAACCTACATTTACCTTGTGACCCAGAAATTTCACTCATAGCAAATGACTCCTAGTTACGTTTCTAGGAGAAATGAAGTTATACCTCAACACAAAGACTTTACATGATTGTTCCCAGCAGTTTTATTTGTTATAGTCCTAAACTATAAAGCTCAAGATCTACCAATGGTTAAATAAATAAACAAATTGTGGTACCTTCAAAGAATAGATTACTTCTCAAAATAATGCAGAACAAATTACTGAGGAACGCAAAAGGACTGTAAATATCACAAACACTCTAAGAGAAAGAGGCCAGGTTCAAAAAGTCTCTACTGTATAATTCCATTCACATGAAATTCTAGAAAATAAAAATCTAGTGTAAAGAAAGATGGTCAATGGTCGCTTGGGGCCATCATTGGGAGGACATGATTGCCTGGGAAGGAACATAAGCAAACTTTTTGGAGCAATGGAAATATTCTGTCTTGATTGTGGTGGTGATTACTCAGTAGTATAAATTTTGCAGAACTTATATGCCTAAAATGGTTATATTTTACTGTATATAAATTATATCTCAATAAAATTAAATTTAAAAGTTAAAAAAAAGTCAACCCCACTAATGGAACAAGAAAGTTCCCCCTGGTTTCAGAAATTTCCAAGAGTTCTTTCCATTAAACTGCTAGGATATAAAATTGAAGACTTCTGAGAATGGTGACATCATTCTTCTTTGAAAATGGCTTTAACTATAAAAAGCTCCATTGACTTTCTATTGAAATAAAAAAATGCATATATATTGTAATATTTGCTTTCATATTGGAAAGGTTAAAAAATAAAAAAATTCCAGAGTTTTAGAGACAAAGCATTTGATTAAACATTTAACTCTCATTGTGAATTTCTATGGTTGCAAGCTTAAAATTCAAGCTTAACATTCAAGCTTAAAAGTCATTGAGACAGAAAAAAAGAATTGATAAATAATGTAAGAGGAAAAAATGAATAATGTAAAAGACAAAAAGGCTTTGGGGACCAGGTCAGGCTGGGGCACACAGGGCACGTCTAGCAGGTCAACCCCATAGAGGAGCTGAACCCCACTTTCACCTACCCGGTAAATATAAAGGCTATAGCGGACCCAAAGCCTCTCAAAAGTATTGAAATTTTTTCTATCTTGGAATATTTCTCATAAAGTTTTTATGAAAATGCTTTTTCTTGTGTGCCTCTAAATTATATGTTCAAGCATCTTTAACATTCAAACTCTTTTTTGAGCAGTTTTCTCACAAAATATCAAATAACTATTTTCACTTATTTTAACCTCAAAGAAAATACAGTTCACATTATTAGCACGTGTTTCTTCATTCATTTAGTACATGCATTGATGTTGTTTCTGAACATATCTGAATTCTCTGGTGCATAATCAGAAAGGCTAAATCAAAATCAGCATCGTCCCACCATATCTATCACAGGAAAGTCACATGCAGCCCAAAAAGACTTGGGTCATTTCCTTAGAAATTGAAGACAGTCTTAATTAGCTCTTGTCTATGTAACATCATATTCATTTTGTTCCAAATCTTTGGTATACTGTAAGTTTGTAGAGAGAGCTATCAGAATTAAGCGGCAGCCAATATACCACCTTATAAGTGGTGATATTGGACTTGGGAGTACTTTTCTAACTTTATTGGCTAGCTCAGACGGAAAACATCCCCAGTACTGCCTCCCAAAGGCGAGAACAAAAGCTTGAACTGACTTAATCAAACAAATCTTTGCTTTCTAATGACCATTAAACATAGACTGCTGCTCAAACTTAATTTTGTTTCTATTCACACTAAAACTTCAAATGCAAGCGCGACACTTTCGCAAAATGACCTCTGTCAGTCTTTAACTCTACAGTCTGAAAATCCATTTTCAGGGGAAGCTTAATGACCAAACTACCTCTTTCCTCGCAATAATGGATCCAGCACATTCGTGTTTTAAAGCATAGCACAGAAACTTCTGCCGTGCTTTTCCAGTCTTCAGCAATTGTTAGAGTACTTCTCTTGTTTAATTCTGTTTTGTGTTAAGTAGATTAAAGGAAGAAGATTTTAGTTTCAATTTTGAAAGTAAACGTTTATTTATCAAGAGAAATACTTGTTCAAATAGGCATAATAATTAACTCTGCAGAGACTGTTGGAAAATTTCCAAGCTATCAAAGTTTTATAAATTTTAAAGTATATTTTAATATTTATTTAGAATATTGTCATAGTAACCCTTGGCATGAGTAGTTCAGAGGGTATTTGTTTGTTTTTTACCATCATTGACCTCATTACAGAAACTGGGGAAATATGTTAGGGTGTGATATTCTGTTTTTTCAAACATTCAAAGCTGAAGAATCGACCTTTATTTATATATTTTAATATGAATACATTCTTATTATTTGAAAATGTACAAAGTATAAAAAGATAATAAGCATCACTTATTATGCAATAACCTCTCCAAAACAAAACAAAAAAACAGTTCATACTGTATTAGACTTCCTTCAAATTATTTTGCATGAACACTGTTCAACCTAATAGAGATTTTACCATACTTTCAGTTCTATTTTTCACTTCATCTTATAATATAAGCGTGTTTTCTTGTCATTAAAAAACTCATACGTATTTTAAAATAATCTTTATATATTAGAACGGTTTTAGATTTGCAGAATTATTGCAAAATAGTCCAGAGTTCTCAAATAAGTCACAGCCAATTTCTCCTTATGTTAGAGTGGTACATTTGTTACAAATAATGAGAAAATATTGATATATTATTGTTAACTCAAGTTCATACTTTAGAATTTACTTAGTTTTCTCCCGACGTACTTTTTCTGCTTCAGTATCCCATCTGGGGCACCACATATATTTAGTCTTCACTTCTCCTCAGGATCCTCTTTATTATGACAGTTTCTCAGACTTCTTTGTTTTTGATGACTTTAATAGTTTGAGGAGTACTAGTCAGCTATTTTGTAGAAAGTCCCTGAATTGAAATCTGTCTGATGTTTCATTATTAGACTGGGGTAATGTGAGTTTGGGGGAGAGACCACAGAAGATGCCATTTTCGTCATATCATGTCAAGGGTATATACTGTCAACATGACTCATAACTGTCCACGTTAACCTTATCAGCTGACTGAGGTAGTGTTTATCAAGTTTTTCCACTGTAAAGTTACTCCCTTTCCCCCTCTTTCCAAATTGTAATTTTGGGAAGAAGGTCACTTTATGCAACCACCATTAAAGATGTGAAGATTTATGTTTTATCTCCTTGAGGGAGTAGTGTATATGATCATATGATTTTTCCTCTTAAAACTATTGATGTGGTTGATTATGGTGTATAATTCTTTTTATACATTGTTGGATTCTATTTGCTGATATATTATTGAGGATTTTTATATCTATGTTCATAGCAGATATTTGTGGTTTTCCTCTCTTGTAGTGGTTTTATCTAGGTTTAATAATATTTAATGGTTCTAGGGTAATATTGGCCTCCTAGAATGATTTAGGAAGCATTTTCTCTGCTTCTATTTTCTGGGAGAGATTGTGGAGAGTGGATATCATTTCTTCCTTAAATGTTTGGTGGAATCCAGCAGTGAAACCCTCTGGGTCTGGTGCTTTCTCTTTTGTAAAGTTAATAAGTATTGGTTTCATTTATTTAATAGATTTAGGGACACTCAGGTTTTATATATATATATATATCTCCTCGTGAAAGTTTTAGAGGTTTGTGTGTTTGAAGGAATTGACACTTTATGTGTAGTTTACCAAACTGATAGGCAGAGGTTTTCATAGTATTCCTTTATCATTTTAATGACAGTGGGTTAGTCATGATGATTCCGCTTTCATTTCTGATATTGCTAAATTACGTCTTCTCTCTCTTTCTCCCAATTTAACTGCCTAGATGTTTATCAATTTTATTTGCCTTTTCCAAGAACTAGCGTTTACTTTTGTTGATTTCTTTCTGTTGATTTCCTGTTTTCAATTTTACTGATTTTTGCCTCTATTTTTATCATTTATTTTCTTCTGTTTGATTCACACTTAAATTGTTCTTCTTTCTCTAGTTTCCAAAAAGGTTTCTTAAGATGGAAGCTTAAGATTGTTTTTAGATCATTTTTCTCTTCTGATGTATTCATTTAATGCTATAAATTTCCTTTTAAGAGCTGCTTTCACTGCATTTCACACATTTTGATAAGTTGTAGTTTCATTTCCATTTAGCTCAAAATGTTTTTTATTTCTTTTGAAATTTCTTTTTTCCCCATATGGTATTTAGAAGTGTATTGTTTAATTTTCAAGCATTGATCATTTTCCAGCTATCTTTCTGTTATTGAATTCTAATATACTTCTTCCCTTCTCTCCCTTGTGACATTACTATTATTCATTTTACATACCATGTGCTATAATCACTGAATGAAATGCTACTATTACTTTGAACAGATTTCTTTCAGATTAATTAAGAACAAGAAAAATAAAAGTGTTTTTTTTTTTGTTTGATTTATTCTTTCTCCATTTCTATCCATTTCTTTATGTAGGTTTGAGTTTCTCGTCTATATCATTTTCCTTTTCCCCAAACTTCTTCTTTTAACATTTCTTGCAGGACAAATCTGCTGGTGAAGAATTCCTTGAGTTCTTATTTGTCTTAGAAAGTATTTCTTTTTCACTTTTGAAGAATAATTTCATTAGGTAGAATTCTAGTTTGGTAGGGTGTTTGTCTTTTACCACAAGTATTTCATTGAACTCTTTTGCTATTATGGTGTCCGATGAAAAATCCACTTGAATTCCTATCCTCATTCTTATCCTCTTATTTCTTTCAAGATTTTTTCTTTGTCTTTGACATTCTACAATGTAAATGCAATAAATCTATGTGTACGTTTTTAGTATTTATCTTGTTTGGTGTTTTCTGAGCTTCCTAGATCTGTGGTTTAGTGTCTATTATTAATGTTGCATAGTTATTGGCCAATATTGCTTCTAATATTTCTTTTGTTTGTTCTCTCTCCTCTTTCTGATATTCCAGTTATGCACATGATACATCTTTTAAAATTGTCCCACAGTTCTTGTGTGTTTTGTCTTGTTTTGTTTTGTTTTTTGTTTCTTTTTGTTTTTCTTTTCATTTAATTCTAAGCAGTTTCTACTGATCCATCTCAAGCTTACTGTTTCTTTCTTCACTCATGCTCAGTCTACAAACGAGCTTATCAAGGACCTTTCCCATTTCTATTAGAGTATTTTTATTTCTAGCATTTTCTTTTGATTCTTTCTTAGAATTTCCATCTCTCTCATAACTTTATACATCTGTTACTGCATGCTCTCTACTTTTCCATAAGAGCCTTTAACATATTAATCATAGTATTTTAAAATCTGTGTATGATAACAGCATCTTGTGTCACACCTGGGTCTGCTTCTCACATTTGCTTTACCTCTAACCACTGTGTTTTTTTCTACTCTGGATGAACTTGTGCCACATTTAATGTTTGCAGTAGCTGTACCTCCCAGGGGCTTCAAAATCCTCTAGTGTCCTTGCTTTTGTCTCCTGTCTTGACTTTGGCATTCTTTATCCTGTGTCTGTAGTCTGTGTCTTTCAGCTCCTTCAGCTGTAGTCTATTATACTAGATTCCCCTTGGTGTGATGGTAAGGTGTGGGAGTTGGGAGCATTCTGTAATCTTTAGTTAAATCTATCTTTTAGTGTGTCCATGTCTGTAACCTGTGACATATACAAGAGTTTATTTTGTATAGTTTCCAACCCAAACTCTGCACTTAGGTGAGAAAGGAAGGATAGAGGAGGCTGCAGTGAGAGGAATGCCCTTCCCCATGGCTCTGGGACAAGGCTCTGCTAAAGTCTTTACCCTGGAGAGCAAGCCTTTGTTATAAAGAATGCTCTGGTAGCTTTTTTAATAATGATTTCTCTTCTTTTCTTCTAGTTTGAATGAAAAGGTGCTCTTTCTCAGATCTTCAGCCATGAGAAGCTGGTGAAGTTCTTGGAGGTAAAGCTCAGGTTCATTTTACTACTCCCACCTCAACCAGACTGTGGGTCCCAAGAGTTTCTTCCTCCCATGCTAATGTGCACTCAGTCTAAAGCAATTCATCAAAATTACCATTTCAGTGCTCCTACTATTTTATGGCTCCCATGACTTTTGTTCCAGGCAATCATAACTTAGCTGTGACTTTCTGGATTTACCTTTCTTTCCAGATCTTAGGGAGATAACGTGCTCTGCAATCTCAGTTCTCTGATGGGTCCCAGAAAAGTTATAGATTTTTAATTTGTTTGCTTTTTTGTTGTTATAACGGTGAGAATGACTATTTCTTTGGAGCTAAAACTGCCTCATAAATACTTTTAATGGTTAAAATATTTCTCCTAATTATAGTTTAGTTGTTTCACTTATTTCTTGTTAAGTATTTAGTTTTTGTCTTTTAATTAATAGAGATAATACAGAGATAAACAGTATTTTTTTATATTGTGGTTTAATTTAAATTAAACCCTTATGATTCAAATTATCAAGCCCAAGTTTATGCACATTATTGCTTTGATACCTAGGCCATATTGCCCTTCAAAAAACTTATTATACTCTGGGGTCCTATAAGAGTGAATAAAAGTGCCCTTTTATTATTGTACCTTTTGAACAATGCATATTACCATTTAAAACATTAACATTTTTCAAAGTGAAATAGATTTTTAACTGCAGTTATTTTATTACAAAAATAGTGGGGAATGTGTACTTATGTTTATGTTTGTATTGACTATTTATGTACCTTCTTTCTTGACTCTAATTATGTTCTTTCCCCAACTATATATGGAGGTCTTAGAAGGCCATCGGTTTGTAAGTATTTTCTATGCGTTAAGAATGTTAATCCTTTATCATATTTACTGAAAATACTTTAAGTAGCATAGTATGTGTCTTTAATTTTGATAAGTTGTTTACTTTGAAATATATCAATTTCAAGTATTGAACATTCAAATATGCCAATACCTATGTGTGTAATTTCTTCTGTTGCTTCTAAGTTTAAAGAGTTTTCCCAATCTAGACTAATGGCTTTTTAATAGCACTGGTGATACATATTATCTTTCAACTTTCTACCTGGTTATCATTTTAAGAATTATCATACCACTGGAATGTCACTGGGGATACTTTGCTAGTATTTTCAGGCTCTTTAATGGTCTCCATCCTATTGACGCCACCTGCGACTGTTCTTGGTGATTTGATTGCCTTCAGCAGTACCACGAGAAATGTCTTTATATCCTGAGTTGTAATCATTGGCATGTACTTTGTTATTATCACATTAAGAATGAGAGTCAACACATAGGATCATAGTGTGCATGGTTTTACTCTCTCATCAAACAAACGACACACTCTTCTCTGGAGTTCCCACTTACTCTGCAAGCGATTCAGGGAGCACTCACTAAAAGAAAATCTTACTTCCAATGATCTTTTTTTCACATCAACTTGATAATTGTCGTCTTATTCTATAGAAGCAGTCTGATGAGTATAAGTGAAGATTCCATACTCTACAGCAAGATATTCTTTTTTTTTTATCCTCATGATACATCGATGTGTATTATGCAGATTAAGTGCAAACGTAAAAGGATGAATCCTCTCACAACCATCACTTTTTATACTAGATTAACATAGAGACAGTGCCAAATATTGAGCATTGAAAAGAGCCAAAATGTGCAGTATGTTCCCTCTCCTGATGTATTAAACATGTTTGGTGGATGTTTGTACCTGTGAAGGGTGCCCATTTCTCAATACACTTTCCAGGTTTTGGGAAATCTTCCCTACCTAGGTCCACCTCCTAAAACAGGGGAAAGAGAAGCAACGTATTTCCGATCCCTACCCCCATCAGACCGGGTCAACTGAAGACTTCAAGTCTTCAGAATTGAGTCAAAGGAATAGGAGAGTTGGAAAATTACTCACATCAGTGTCTAAAGTATGTTAGTGGCAATAATACACAGAGCAGTGGTAGAGTCTGTTTGTTTTCTGGACCTGATTATTTAGCCTTCCGTGTGATTCTGTAAGACCTGATATTATTCCCCAAAAAATAAAAATGAAGTTAATTTCTGATGATTGCAATAAAGCAATCGATTATGTAGAGACATACATTATCTACTTTATTGCTTGTGTCGGAAATAGCACTTCAAAGGAGAATAAAATCTTTTACTATTTTTTTCTTTAATATCAAAGAGGAAATAAATAACTTTTTATACTATCAACATTAAAAATCATTTTTATGGCTGCATATCAATAATAAAACATATGAAACTTGCACTTTTTTAGATGATATTATACGTTTCTCTTTTGTTAGATACAACATAACTTACATGTCTCATCAATCCCTCAAACTATTAATTTTAGTTTATAAAAGAAAAAAAGGCAACCTACACCAATTAAAATACATTTACTGGCCAAATACTGTTAGAACCATTTTATCCTAGCCCAGGAAAAGACAATCTAAAATGACATTTGAACCAGAGAATTTTTGCAGTGCACTTGCTATGTTTTTTTTTTTTAATTTGCCTGAAACATGTTCTATGAAAGATTATCATTAGGATTACTTTGCACATTTATTTTAAGAGTCTATGTAATACTGAGGTATTTCCCTAGGATTCAATACATATATGTATCCCAAGAAGAACATATGAAGTTTAACTTGTTGTTTTTCCAAGTTTCTTCAAAACCAAATCTTTACGGTACTGAGAGCCAGTGAGTTCTATATTTAAAATGTAAGATGTGAAATTATATTATTCTTTTAATCATTTAAGAATGTTGACTATTATTTTTCCTTGGAGACAATTGTAAGATGTGGTGCACACCCTCAAGGAGCTCACAATACATTGGGAAAGAATTTTCAGGAGTAAGAATCATCAGGAAATGTTTCATTGAAGAGGTAGGCTTGGACTGAGTCTTAGAACATGACTTTTGAGGGAACACAGAAAAGATAGGAGAGTCTAGGCTCAGAGAAAGACAATAAGCAGAGGCATGGAAATGTGAAAGAACAAAACACTTTCAGAGAATTACAAGTGATCTGACTCAGGGTAAAATGTAATGGGAACAGCAGTGAGGAATAAGGTAGTAAGGCAATGTTTTTTTTTTTTAATCTATTTTTTTTAATTCTTTTTATTAATTGCAGTAACATTGGATCATAACATTATATAGCTTTTGGACGTACATCATAATATATTTCAAATTCTGTGTAGATTACATCATGTTCACCACCCAAAAACTAATTATAGTCCATCCCCTCACATGTGAGCCTAATCACCCCTTTGGCCCTCCCCTGCCCTTCCCCTATGGTAACCACCAATCCAATCTCCATTGCTATGTGTTTGTTTGCCGTTGTTTTTATCTTCTACTTATGAGTGAGATCATACGGTATTTGACTTTCTCCCTCTGACTTATTTCACTCAGCATAATACCCTCAAGGTCCATCCATGTTGTCAGAAATGGCCAGATTTCATCATTTCTTATGGCTGAGTAGTATTCCATTGTGTATAAATACCACATCTTCTTTACCCATTTGTCCCTTGATGGGTACCTAGGTTGCTTCCAAGTCATGACTATTGTGTATAATGCTGCAATGGTTTTTAAATTTTGTTGGATATTGGATTACACTAATAACCTGATGGATGCTAGCTCAACCAGAAAATACACATACTATATTTCATTAAGAACCTTTTGGCAATATGATGTCCATCCATGGATTGAAGATCATATAGATCTTCTTATGTTATGCTGTGATGTTTTCTTTTTACCCTATATGCACCAGAAGATACAAAAGATTTAAATGGGACAAGATACATGAATGGGACAAGATATATTAGAAAACATTAGTGATTTAAATAGGACCAGGGGTTTGTATGATGTCAACATGCATGCAATTACAGTGGGATAAGCATTCACCATTATTTCCTAGGTTAGTTCTTCTTGTGAGATTAAGAACTGTTACTTCACATTGCTTTGTTACTGCCTCTGTTGTAGGTAACCATTGCCTTATTGCAATTCGTCAGTTGGGCTATCTTCTGTTGTTGTTCACCCCTAATACTTCCTCTTTGGTCTTTGAGCAAAGTACACTGTTCACTCCTCTGTATTATTTCATCTCAAGTGTGAACATAGACTCTTTCCTCTTTGCCAACAGCAGAGCCAATACCAGGCTGTAATTTCAATCAGAGTTTATCACAAGGGTAAGGGCAACGAATGGGAATTATAGCACAGAGAGTAAAATAAAACTCCTACCCAAACCTGGGATCTCTTAACCAAGTTCAGTCAATCTCTTCCTAACAACCCGAGAACTATTTCAGGCATCTAGATTGCGTGGAATCTAGACTACATTTATTCTATTGCTCAAAAAAGAAGCTTCTCCCTTGACATTGTATAATGTTCCTCTCATGAAATTTACTCCCCATCTCAGGGTTAATCTTCTTAGGTTGATTGACATTGGGAACTTTTCAGGTGTATGATAGATAACCTCCAAATAAAGAAATCATCAGTTCCTTCCTGGGGGTGGGGAAAAGGGAACATATTAATCAAAGAATACAAATTTTCAGTTATGAGTAAGTTCTGGAGACCTAAGGTATAGCATGGTGACTATGGTTAATAATACTGTATTGTATACCTGAAATTTTCTAAGAGAGTAGATCTTAAGTGTTAATCACCCCCCAAAAAAAGGGTAACTATGGGACGTGATAGATGTGTTAATTAGTTTTATTGTGGTTATCATTTCACTGTACATATGTGTATATGTGTATAACAAGTGTATATCAACATGACATTGCATATCTTAAACATATACAATTTTTATTTACCAAAAATAAATAAATAAATAAAAAATTTTAGGGGCCAGCCCGGGGGCACAGCGGTTAAGTTCACCCTTCTGCTTCTCGGGGGCCTGGGGTTTGGTGGTTCGGATCCCGGGTGTGGACATTGCACTGCTTGGCACGCCATGCTGTGGTAGGCATCCCACATATACAGTAGAGGAAGATGGGCACAGATGTTAGCTCAGGGTCAGACTTCCTCAGCAAAAAGAGGAGGACTGGCAGTAGTTAGCTGAGGGCTAATCTTCCTCAAAAAATAAATAAATAAATAAATAATTTTAAGGAATCAATTTATTCCCTCCTTCTGGGTACATGCCTTTGCACACCTCTGAATCTAGGCTGACCTGTGACTTACCTTGATTAGTACAATGTAGCAGAAATAATACTCTAACATTTCCTGGCCTAACCTTCAAGAAAGAAACCTTGAAGCTTCTATTTTCTTGAAAACCAACACCGTATGAGATGTCTGACTACCCTGGGACCACCATGCTGTAGGAAATCCCAAGCTAGTCACAAGGAGAAGCCTTTTGGAGAAGGAAGAATGTCCAGCCAGCCTCCAGATGTTCCAGCCATCCCAACTGAGGAATTGGACAGATGAGTGATAAAGCTCTTATGAACTGAATTGTACCCCTCCCCCCATCCTCAACCGAATGAATATGTTGAAGCTCTAACTCTCCCCCTCCCCACCGCCACCAGTGTGACTGTATTTGGCTCTTAAAGAATTAATTAAAGTTAAACAAGATCATAAAGGTAGGGTCATCATCCAATAGGACTTGTGTCCCTATAAGAATAGGAAGACAGCAGAAATGCATACATGCACACAAAGAAAAGGCTGTATGAGGACACAGCGAGAAGGTGGCTCTCTGCAAGCCAAAGAGAGAGGTCTCAGGGGAAACCAAACCTGCCAGCGTCTTGATCTTGGACTTCCAGCTTCATGAACTGTGAGAAAGTAAATTTCTGTTGTTTAAGCCACCCAGTGTGTAGTATTTTGTTATGGCAGCTCTAGCTGACTGATACAGCAACGTTGGAAGTTCTAGCCCCAGCAGACACCCTATATGGCAGATGAACTACCCAGCTGTGCCATGCACAGATGGAAAAATCATGAGAAATAATAAATTAGTTTTGTGTTAAGGTCCTAAATTTGGGGATAGTTTCTTATGCAGTGATGGATAACTGAAACAAAGGTAAAACCTACCCCTATGCACAGAGGTGTTTGTCGATAAAATGACTTTGGCAAATATTTCTTGTCTATCATGGTCACCAAGATCTTGGTTATTTGGTGCTATTCATGAATCTCTCACTATATCCTTCTACACCAGACTTTTCCATAGTCACTTCTTATTCAATTAACTACATTTGACAATGCAGTAAATCATCATAATAATTTTTATCTTATATTTGTAAATCCTTGTATTTTTTGTGGGAGACAATACTTTAACTAAAGTATTAGTTAAAGAAATGTTGAATATTATTTGCTAATATCCTAGTTTTTATTTTTTTCATTGAATGTACTAAATGAAATGGTATACACTTTTCTTCTGGGGGTTAACATTAATAATTGTTTTATGAACATAATTTGACATCACATGATGAATCTGGAGTTTTCCAAATTTTTCTGCACTTTGGAACAAATTAAAGAGTATATTAACTATATGTTCCCTGAATATTATAGAGATCTTTAATTGACTTTTCAATTAATTTGATGATATTTTTACATTTCTTGAGTCAATAACAGTAATATTTATATTACTCTAAATATTTATTTCACAATATTCAAATTAACTGGCATAAGCTGTGTGGGCTATTATTTTGGTTCTCAATCATACTTGTGGTATGTCTATTGCCAACTTTATTGATGAATAATGACAAATATAATTGAATATATTTAAAATGCACAGTGTTGTGATTTGATATACATAGACATTGTGGAATGATTACCAAGATCGCAACTGTCACCTCACATAGTTAACTTTTTGCGTGTGTGTGTGTGTGTAGTGAGAATGCTTAAGATCTGCTCTTGGCAACTTCCAAGTATACAATACCTTATTATTCACCATAGTCACCATGCCGTACATTAGATCCTCAGGACTTCTTCTTCTTATAACTGAAAGCTTGTATCCTTTGACTTATATCTGTCCATTTCTTCCTCCTCCTAGCCCCTGGCAACCATAGTTCTAGTCTCTGTTTCTATGGCTTTTTTTTTTTTTTTTTAAGATTTCACATATGCATGAGATCCTACAGTATTTGTCTTTGTCTGACTTATTTCACTCAGCATAATGCCCTCCAAATTCATCCATGTTGTTGGAAATTGCAGGATCTCCTTTTTTATGATTGAATAATATTCACTGTGTATACACATTTATAAATAAATATATATGTATACATATATATCTATCACATCTTCTTTATACATTCTTCTATCAAAAGACATATAGGTTGTTTCCAGATCTTGGCTATTGTAAATAATGTTGCAATGAACATGGGCATGATAATGCACACTCTATATGAAATTTGAGCTCAGCTATTGTTCCAAAGATTCTTGTTTTCCAGGACAGACAATCTCTTCTAGTAAGCAGAGTAAAATTAACTGTCAAAACTAGAGTGCTTCCCAATCTTCATACAAGTGAATTTTCATTTGGGGTATATTTTCTTCATAAAGATTTGAAATTTCTCATTCCTGTAAAATGCTAAATGTCCTTACCTCTTAAATTGCAAAATACAGGCTGCAATCTAGCATTCAGGAACTTGCGGGTTGAAGAAGACTTGTCGTCAAGCAGGGCAACACTGGTTGGCAAGCACAATCCTTCAACGAATCAGTCAGATTTGCTCCCTAGCTTGATGTCTCCTGCTGCAAGTCAGTGTCACAAAATTACTCTTACTTTGTGCTCACTTATTGTGGTAGTGTCCTAAATTGTACTAATTTTTTAAAAAATGTTTTAGATGTTCTTGACTCCAATGTGTTTATAAGCCAAGCCTCTTAGCAAACAAAATGTGGTACTTATATAAAATACAGAAGAAAAATGATAAGAGAATACATATTCCTCAAAGAAAGAGATAGTAAATCTACATATTGTTATGCAAGCTTACCAAACAAGATCAAAGGTACAAGAGTCAAGAGTATAGGCGTCTAAGTTGGGAGAGGGACAGTTAAGGAAACTAATTCAAATCTTGAGGAATTGTTAATCAGTAGAAAGAGCTTAGATACTGAAATTAGATAGAACAGGGATGGAAGTCCACCATTGATCAGTTACCTGACTTTGGGTGCCTTATTAAACTTGCTTTCTATATTTATGAAATTGAGATAATAATATCTATCCCCCAGATTCTTGGGAGGTTTATTTAAATTATGTACATCTATGTTTTGCTCAATCTGAGTGGAAAATGAAAAATTATTCAGAGAACTGAAAGTAAGGCAGATAACCCTGGTTAAAATATCCAGGAATAGGAGAGACTTATCTTCACTAATCAGACGGGAACAAGGCCCAGTGTTAAATTAGCAATATATCTCAAAGAAAGATGCTGAAAACAGACTAAAAACCCCTTGCTTCAGGATTAAGAAAATTGATATCCCTACCAATTATGTGATGTTGATAAAAAATAATGAAATAAAGACCTAACTCAGGTGAGGTATCTGGTGATTGGGAAATAATGAATACAAAGGAAGAACAGTAAAACATCAGAAGAGATGGAAGCAGGAAAGGGGAGGAGCCAGACTCTCTCTGTTCTATGTACAAGAGATTCTCTCAGAGAAATAGAATTAACTCTGCCTGACGCTAGTCTACTGGCTCTCCTGAGGGCAAAAGGTCACAAATGAAATTAAACTGAAGGTTGTTGGTGTTTGCAAATTATAATTTGACTAGAACCCCTTAATAGTGTAGAGTATACAACTTCTGGAAATATATGCAGGAGCCCTGACTTCTTAGGGATAACTGTGAAACAATAGGCCTTATTGTCAATCTTGATTTGCTGCTAACAATTTGGAATCTTGAGGTTTCCATTACTGCTTACCTAGATATTGATGCCTAGGGTTTGGGTTACTAGTAGTTGCCAAAGTGTTTTTTCACTTCTTTGCCAGTTACTGGTGCCCTAAATTCTGTGGCTTGACAAATTAATCTGGCAGAAATAATTAAGATAAATCCTAAGAAACATCCCTTAGGTATTTGGCCACATATATCAAAGAGTAGGTCAACTTAAAAATAGGACTGATGACTATTCACAAGTTATATGAAGATATTAATATAAGTATTTTCATATATATGAATATACATATATTCAGACATGCACAAACACATAGCACTCCATCATCATTTATTAACTAAGAATGTAGGAAGACAAAAACCACTGATCAAGGTCATTAAATTGCTCATCTTCTGTTAAAGCAGGAAATGGCTTACTATTCTGGAATACCTGCAGCACAAGTTGAGATATATATGAGTCATTACAAAGAGTTTGTTTTCGTAAATGGCAGCCAAAACCGTGATTAATAGAATTCAAATTACAAAGGAATTGACACATGGTTAAACTGTTCAAGAACTGAGAGGAGAATCTATACTTTCAACAAAAGTAAAAGGTTTCTGTTTTGCCTCACTAATTGGTCCAAGCTCAGCAGTCCTCAGATTCCAAATTAAATACTTTCTGCATGTTATCTGTAGCAGTAAATTACATAATGCTTTATAAATTGTAGTTAAAAAGACAGTTTTCTTTTGAAAGTATGATACAAGGCCAGCGAGGATAAGAGGAGCAATCAGTATCCTATTGTTTCTTCTTTGTAAAAGAAATGTGTTTGGAACAGTTAGCAAGGCAATCTCATTGGCAACTAATAGCCCAACCATAGCTATTCGACAATTTCATGTTTCTTTGATTTGTTGGAGTTTCTAATGTTTTCTCATAATGGGTCGTCGTAATATAAACATGCTGGCATTATATAATCTCTTTTAAGTTTGTGTCTGGGAGTGTTAATGTTGCGCTATACTTGAGCCAGCTACATTTTCCTGTGTCCCACTTGTTTGAGAGAGGTAGTTGCATTATCAGAAGTCCAAGTGGGACTGAAGGTTAAATCTAAATAACATCTCTTCCAATTGGAAATTTGTGAAATAAATTCTGGTGAGAAGACCCAGTCACTATTAAAAATTCCTGTGTATGGAATTTCCTCATATGAAATATTGAAGTGTAACATGAATTCATTATTGTTATAACCTTGATAAAACACATGTTGTATCTGGTCAAAGAATAAATCAATGTGTGATAAAATGTGTATTGTGCTCTAAATTATATATTCTCATCAATGTTTTTATTCACAAGGAATAAAAGAAGCTGCATGTTGCTATTCTTCACCAGAGAATACAACACGACAAAGCTATCAAGGGGAGATCACAAAGAACATTTCAATTGTGTGCTAGCCAAAGACTGGACCTTAAACCTGACACAGAAACAAATGGAGAGAATCAGAAATAGTGAATACAAAGGTTACTATAACAAATTCTGTAAGTAGATACATGCTATCTTTTCTTTTCTAACCTTCTTTAAAAGACATAAAGTATATAAGGTAATAATTATAATGATATATTGTTGAGTTGTAATATAAATAGATATCATAAATAACAGCACAAAAATGTGAATGAGGCAATAGAGCTGGTAGAAATAATGTTTCTATATCTCACTGGAGTAAAGATGGTATAAATCTGAAGTAGATTCTGATAAATTAACATGTATACTGTTAGCTTTACAACAACCACTAAAAAATATAGTGGACTGTCATTAAACAATTAAAATATTACACTATAAAATCATCCATTTATGCCAAAAAATCCAAAAACAACATAAAAGAGGAACAAAAAGAAATAAAATATATTTAAAAAAGCAAAATGGCAGATGAAAATTCAACTATATCAATAGTCGTATTACATGTAAATAGATTAAAGAAGCCAATCAAAGAGGGAGTTGGATTGGATAAAAACATACACAAACACAAGGTCCAACTGTGTACTGTCTGCAAGAGACATGGCTGATAGTCAAAGATATAAATAGGTTGAAAATAAAAGGAGCTAACATCTGCTGCTGATCCTCTTTTCTGCTGAGGAAGACTGTCCCTGAGCTAACATCCGTGCCCATCTTCCTCTGCATTCTATGTGGGATGCCTACCACAGCATGACTTGCCAAGCGGTGCCATGTCCGCACCTGGGATCTGAACGGGCAAACCCCGGGCTGCCCAAGTGGAATGTGCGAACTTAACCTCTGTGCCACACGGCCGGCCCCTTCTGTTTACCATTCCTATTCAATGTTATACTGAAGATTCTAGCCAGAGAAATTAGGCAAGAAAAGCAAATTAAAGTCATATAGGTTGGATGGGAAGAAGTAAAACAATTTTTACTTGCGGAAGATGTTATGTTGCATATAGAAAATACTGAGCACTAAAAGCTATTAGAGAAAAGTGAGTTCAGCAAAGTTGCAGGTACAAGATCAGTATACTAAAATTAATTGTATTTCTACAGACTAGCCATGAACAATCTGAAAATGAAATTAAAAAAAACAATTTCATTTACAATAGTATCAAAAAGAATAAAATATTTAGGAATAAATATAACAAAAGAAATATAGTTTGTACTGTGAAAACTACAAAATATTGTTGAAAGAAATTAAAGGTCAAACTAAGTAGAAAGACTTCCCACATTAATGGATTGGAATATTTCATATTCTTAAGACAGCAATACTTTCCAAGTTGACCCTAAGATAAAGTATAATCCTTATCAAAATCTCACTTGTTTCTTTTTCAGAAATTGACAAGCTGAGACTAAAATTCATGTGACAATGCAAGGGACCCTGAATAACCAAAGCTATATTGAAAAAGAAGAACAAAGTTGGAGGACACACATTTCCTAATTTTGAAACTTACTGCAAAGCCATGTAATCAAAACAGTGTGGTACTGTCATATCAATAGACATATAGATCAATTGAATAGAATTGAGAATCCAGAAATAAATCTATATGTTTATGGTTATTTGATTTTCAATAAGGTTGCCACAATGAAACAAAGAATATAATTTTCAACAAATAGAGTGGGACAATTGGTTGTCCATATGTAAAAGAATAAATTTGAACCTCTACATCTCATCATATACAAAAATCAATTCCAAATGAATAGAAGATCTAAATATAAGTTGTAAAACTATAAAACTCACAGAAGAAAACATATGAGGAAATCCTCACAACCATTGGTTAGGAAATGCATGCTTAAATATGGCATAAAGGCACCTGCGACAGAAGAAAAAAGTAAATTGGACTTCATCAAAATTGTTTAAAAAATTACTTTAAAACGTTTATTTCAACCATACTTTTACTGACTTAAACCATCAACAAAGTTAAAAGCAACCCACAGAATGCAAAAAATATCTGCAAATGATATATCTGATAAAGGACTGGTAACTAGAAGATAGAAAGAAATCTTACAACTCAATAATTAAAGATAGTAATCTGGTTAGAAAATGCAAAGCATCTGAATAGACTTTTCTCCAAAGAAGATTTACAAATGGCTAACAAGCACATAAAAAGATGCTCAACATCTTTAGTCACTAGATAAATGCAAATCAAACCACAATGCAATACCATTTCATATCTACTAGGATGGTTAAAATAAAAAAGACAGGCAATAACAAGTGATTGTGAAGATGTGGAGAAATTAGAACCCTTGCACATTGCTGGTGGGAAGATAAAATTGTCCAGCCACCTCAGAAAACAGTTGGAAGTTTCCCAAAATGTTAAACATGGAGTTACCGTATGACCCAGTAATCCATTCCTGGGTGTTTAAGAGAAATAAAAACAATGTCCATACAATAATTTTTATACAAATGTTCGTTGCAGCAGTATTCCTAATAGCCAAAGTGGAAGCAACTTAAATGCTCATCAACTGATGAATAAATTTTTTTTAAAAGTTGTATATCCATACAATTGATTATTACACAGCCATAAAATGGAAGTTATGGTACATACGAAAACTGGATGAACCTTTGAAACATTGAGCTAATTGAAAGGAACCCATCACAGAAGACTGCCTATTATATGATTTTATTTGCATTAAATTCCAGGGTAGACAAATCTAAAGACAGGAAGTGTTTATGTGTGTGCCTCAGGCTGTGGGGGCATGATGAGGTTGGGAGAGATGGATTTTTGGGGGGGAGTGATGTAAATATTCTAAAGTTGATGGTGGTAGTTGTTGTACAACTCTATGAATGCAATAAAAATCAAGGACTTGGACACTGAATGGGTGAATTGTATGGGATGTGAATTACATTTCAATAAAGCAGCTAAAAGTAAAAAATGAAAGAAAAAATGCATTTCTAAAGGAGGAAAATCATTTTTCCTTGTTTAATTTCATTATTCTGGGGTTATTAATGGATATAGATTATTAATGGGTGTGAATTTGATAGAACACCATTAAATAATCCACCACTTTCATTTTCATCATGCTATTGAAAATATTACTAAATGAACTTAGCACTTAGTTATGATTTATTACTTGTTCTTGCCTCCAGATCTATTAGAATATAATATATTCT
Organism: Equus przewalskii; assembly: GCF_037783145.1. Taxonomy (NCBI): domain Eukaryota; kingdom Metazoa; phylum Chordata; class Mammalia; order Perissodactyla; family Equidae; genus Equus; species Equus przewalskii. The sequence goes on along the minus strand of NC_091831.1, from coordinate 54,698,613 downwards.
AAATTCAATAAGATATATTTTGGAGTATTATGATGGTATAATTTCATCTTTTTTGGAAGCAATTGTCTTTTATATTTTAAATTTTAAGTAAGCAAATAAGGATATCTCATCTCTAAAAAAATTAATACAAGTTAGATTGCTCAGTGCAGAAAGAAGAAGTCTACAACTAAAAATATGGATTTCAGATTTTGCTTGGCTAATAACATTATTCTCTATTTCCTAAACACATGACACATGCAGTATTTCTTTTCTTATAGTCAGCTGACATTGATGTGACAAACAATTTACAATCACTTTATTGCTGTATCATTCTGGATATTTATTTTGCATTGCTTTTTAAAATTAAGATTTAAAATAATGCTCCAGTATACATAGTTGGAGCTCAAGAATCAGTTAGTTTGAAAGATAAAGGGAAAGATGAAAAGGAGAAGGTAGTGAAAATGTCTTACATCAGTTTGGCAGAAAACATCTTTCTTTAATCTGTCATAGGGAAGAAAGTTAAATTACTGAAAATCTATATATAAAAAGTAATTCTCCTAGTAGGCTACCGCAAAATACTGAATCGGGTGATTCTTAGAAAAAAAAAAATGATCATATATTTTGTCAAAACATGAATCTACTCTTGGAGATAGAAGTGAAAAAAATTCTAATATTACTCTGTTGAAAGAGGAGGGGAAAGTTTTTTTAATTAATTATTGTGGTCATATTCTTATTTTGAGTTTTAGATGTGAACCCTGTGATGTCAGTCTCCTTAATCAGTGGTCTTCAAATGATTTTGATGATAGTATGTCTGTTGACAAAATAATTTCGAATACTCACTACCTAGATAGGACTGAATTAACATTTTATGTGCATTATAATTTTACATTATGAACATGTAAAGTTAAAAATTTGAGATATAATAAAAAATTGAGAATATAATAAAATAATGAAATAACATAATGAAAATAAAAAATTGAGATATAATAATTTAAAATATCTTGTTAATTGTTATAGTATCATAGTATTAATAGATAAAACCCTGAAGTGTTATATATAACTATAGCAAGCTAGTTAATTTTATTGGATGAAAATCCATGTTTCAAGTGGTCTATTTTATAACTTTCATTTTTATTTAGGGTACACATTTGAACTCATCAAGGTAAAAGTTTTGTTATGACAGTCATCCTGCTTATATCCTGCTTGCAAACTTTTATCTTTCCATTTCCTTTCTCTTAATCTGCTGTTTGGGGACAAGCAGACCTTGCTGTTTCAAAGGCTGACGCCACTTTGCGGCACTGATTATCTGGAGAAATGGTACATTTTTAATTTGAAGCATGGTCTTTAAAATTACAAAGATTTTGTTTGGTTTCTTGAACTCAAGCCCACCTCTTGCCAGTTGTAGGTCCTTGTAAATGTTATGCGGTATCGTTAAGATTCAGCTTCCGCACATATAAAATGGGGTTGATAATAAGCAGTCTTCCTCTAAGGAATTAGTTATAATTATACAAAATAACACCTTCTAAGTGCTCAGCTCAACCCATAACGCTTAATTCAACTGCGTGAGTTGTAGCTGTAATTATTTTTGCTATAGTTATCTCTGGAATAAAAGATAAAAATTAAACCTCATTCTCAACCCCACCTTTTAAAATCTAGTTCTCCTCACTTAAATGTAACCTCTCAAACTGTCCCTCCCACCCCCTGCCGCGACAATCCAAATTTCCCTCAGTCCTTCCCTGAGGCCCCTAACAAGGGTAATGATTTTTCACGCAAAAACCTTCTAATATTTTGGGAGATTTTATGTATTCTACATTTATTATAATTATTTGTTTTTTTGCCTAATCCTGGCATCATTCTCCCACCAAACTCCCCATCATAATGAAATTTCTTTGAAAGCAAAGGCTGTATTCTTAGATCTTTCAAGAGCCCATTTAACAGAGTGACTGCCTTATCCACAATAGTTTGGCAAAAGCACCTTAAGAATTAAGAGAAAAATAAATTTCAATTTCAGCTTTTTTACACTATGATCTACAAGCTGATCACTTATACCTGCAACTTCACATTTTGTTTAAAAATATTGTATTTCTCTATGATCCGTAACAACCTTCAGAGTTACTGTAAAAACAAGTATCAATCAAAGATTTTTAGATAGGAATGTTACTAGAATTTTCTTTCTGACATCTTTTGTTATGTAAAAAAAGTCTACTAAGAAATAAGGACCTTTCCTTAAGAAGTTAGAGTGTATAAATCTTTCTTGTTCTGGTATCCACCTGTTTAGCTTTTCAAAACACTCATGTGTGTGTACATGCACACACACACATCCTTCTAGATTTCCTGAATGATATCATTAAGAGCAATACCTTGAAACACCTGGTAAACTTTTAAAAAATGGCCACATAATTTTATTATTTATGTTAAATATCCATAGAGCTGTGCTATCAAGAGTTTCTAAATGTATTAAAACAGTGTTGTATCTAGGTAGTAAATGTTAGCATGTTATCAATCATCTGATTGCTGTAGACAGTGAGAATAGATAAATCAGTGTTCTAAAGTAAAAAATAGCAACAATCACATAGTTGGGACTACATTACATATTTTTATGTTTTTTAACTGTTCACAGATTTACATAGAGTAAAATGATGCTTTTTATGTGTAATTTTTAATTTTCAAGCATAATACACTATACCCTAATCTTCAAACTGCTATACAATGGTACCCATAGACTAGTAAACAATCCAGAGCTTAGGAAATGAGTCAACTTTGGACTGTGTTATGATTATTTTGGCACAGACATAGAGCTGGCATGCATAACAGGAGGGTAGAATTTGCCTTCATGGAAAGTATGATCCTGATGCCAACCATCTTGGAAAAAATATAAGGGGCAGAAAATAAGAACTTCTGGGAGCAAGCATTAAAAGTGTGCTAAAAATAAAATTCTTTCCCCTAACTGCGACTTGAGGTCAATTTATTCAGTTTTCCAAGGCTTGGAGTAGTTTTCCTGGTCTAGGATACAGGCAGCAACCGGGAAATAAGGTTAGGATCTCCTAAGGTAGTGGGGGCTTACGCTGCAGCTTTAGGTTATTTTCTTTGATGTGCATGTGTGTGTATGTGGTATGTTCCTATTTATCCTCAAATCCTTGGTAAAGACTTGTTAACTGTACATCCTAAGGTGTTTTGTGGAAAGCTAGGAGGTCTACATCATTTTTTTAGGTGTTGGAGCGAGCCGTGCACCATCTCATCACACACACCAGGTGTTTCAGCACCCCTGAAACAATCGCGGGTAGCGTGAGGGATGGCAGTAGCCACTAACAGAGGACAGCTCTAAGCAGCCAGGTGGCAATGTCTCAAGGACTCTGTGTTGCAGTATCAATATTTCAAAGTCAGGAATCGGAGGCCTTCTTCGGGGAAACTCAGACATAGATGGAGAACCCATTAATGGGGGCAAAATTCCAGAAATTTGGTTAGTAGGAGACTTTAACATAACGGTTCGGATATAAATTTAAAAAAAATAAGCTATTTTCAGTAAATATTTCCAATAAATATTATGGGATAAACTAGAATTCTGTTTTTCTAGTATAATAGCTATAAGTATTAAAGTGAATTTAAGTACTCTAAGTAGATATAAGTGAAGCTACTTTTTCCACTAGAAATAGAGGCTGTTACGAACCCAGTCAAACACTAGTAAATATGTACTCTTTGCCAACATGCAGAAGAAACCTTTCTCATTTGCTCACAAGTCTCACAGTAGACAAGATAAAATTGCCTTAGAATACTACAAACATCTCACAAACATGAATTTACTTTTGAAACTTTAAAACTGGAAATTTGAAAATGCCAGGGAGCTAATGTATTACATAGAGAAGAAAGTAATGATTTTTGAGAATTTTAATCAGTAAATGTTACAACATATTTCCGTGCACAGTTAGTGAGCTATTTCACAGTTCAAGGATAGGACCATGTAAGTTCCTTTTATTTATTAGATCTCCTCACATTTAGGAAGAAACTTAGTTAGGGGTAATCAGTACATACATTTTTTAGCTCTTTTTAGCTTTGTCAGTTGTTTCATCTAGTTTGTAGTTTTATATATTTATTCTTTGAGTAAGAAGACAAATTGTGAGAGAGAGGTTATTTCAGTCATTTCAGAACACAGCTATACAAGATTTGAATGAATTTCTTTAATAGAACAGAGCTCTAAAAATAGGTATACAAAACATATATTTTAAAAAGGAATTCAAATGGACTCATGTCCTGTGGAAAAACACGTTTATTTGAAAAGATAGATCAGCTGTTTGGGGAGATGTTCTACGCTGGGCTATGTTTGAATCATTTGAAATTTAATTGAGGCACTTTCTCTGGATACACAGTAGTTTTCAGGTTCAAATCTCTTTTCCTACAGCAGCTAACTCCCTCTATCACATCGCAGAAGTGGAAGATGGCATGGGAGCAAAGAGGTTAACTTGCTTTTCCAATGCTGCAGGGAGAAGCGGCAGCAGGCGGGCAAATTTCCAATATTCCCAGCATCACTGTAACCCCTCGTGCTTCCCACATGTGCATTAGAAGGATGAGTAATAGGGTAGAGAAACAACTGCTCTTTAAATTGTTCTCAATTGTCCTTTCAACTGATAGGTCAAGTCAGCGTGTAATAAAAGATTGTTTCCAAATTGCAGTGTTCAAAGAAAATGTTTTAATTGTCTTTTCCTATATAGTCCATCAACAAGCACAATGTGTAAAAAAAAAAAGTATATATGAGTATATATATATATGTATATAGCCAGGACTTATTAAGACTTATTAGGATTTTAGAAATCACTGATTCTCTGTTGAATCACCATGAGAAGAAAAAATTCTCTCCCTGAACATTACCTCAGGCAGGAAAAACCAGGAACATTTTTATTACCCCAGTTGAATATACTAGACATTTTGTCCTACTATTCTGTGCAATTTATTAGCATTAACACGATTCAAGAGATTGGCGTTGTAGAAAAATAAAATAGACCCTGTGGAATATATCAAGATAAGTTACTTATGCTAAGTCCTAGGGACCATGTCATCCTCTAGTACAAAAGCAGAGTGGCTATTTTCTTCCAGTTAATAACTCAAATATCATTTGTCCTTAAGGCCCTCTTAGTGTTACCACAAATATATGTAGAAATAACATTGCATCTAGTACAAAGTGAAATGCATCAGGGGTTGACAAATCTATGTATAATCTTATAACAATTGTATAGTTGTACTACTTGTCTCTCAATATCTATTATTTTAATTTTCCTGTAGCTATCTATATCCCAAATTTTACTCGAACACATTGACAGGTAAGTAATATAATGGACACACACACAACACATAGCCTCTATAAACAACATACACACAATATTTAATCTTCAGTTAAAGAATTAATTTTCATTTAATTTGAAATTGTTCTCTATAAATTCAAATACCTATTTAAAATAGATATTTAGGAAAATATTTTGTAAATACCATCTAATATTAACTGTGATGTTAAATTGGCTAATGTAAGGAATAAAATTTTGATTGATTAAAGGTTGCAGAATCATTCTTTGGATGGATTATTTCTAGCTCACACTTAACAAAAAGAAAAGAAAAAGGAAAAATAGTCAAGAAAGGAAAATTTTAGTGTTTTAGAAAGACATACAACTAAAGATGAATCTGTTTATGTTTAATGTAAACTAAGCAAAAATTGTGAAGGGCAGATGTGAAAATCCTTGATGAAATAGCATACAGAAATTGAGTATATTTAACAATGATCATTTAAGTAGGGTTTACCCAAAATTGCAAGAAACATTGGGATATCTATTAGGAAAATATATAGTTTTGAAAAGTCAGATAAAATTATTGTACTAATCTGATTCTTTGAATTTTGATAAAATGCAATTCTCATATCTTACAATGACTAGAGAAAACAGAGGTAAATATTTTACTATGCTAAAATACATTTACTTGCAACTACCATTCAATATCGTAATTAAGATGTCAGCATATTTTATTTACGTTAACAGTTTTGTTCATGTATTCATTCAACTTTCTTTGCTTGGTCTGACAAGTATACATTGATACACTACCGTAGGTTAGTCTGCTTTAGGTACTACAACTTTTTGTTCTCATGCATTTTTGCATTCTATCGGGGAGAGAAATGTTAAAGTAGATACTGTGAAGAACATAAAAGTCAGTGATAGGATAGAGAATGAGGGGACAGATACATTGGACAAAGAGGTCCATGAACTTCTGTCTCTAGAAGTGACATTTAAGCTAAGACCTGGGAAGAAGAAGATGCTAAAGAGTAGTTACAGATGATATCTTGAAGTAGGTCAAGACCAGTTCAGGTAATATTTTCAGAAAATATATAGGTAAAAGATAAACAAAAATGTCCACTGGCAATTTAATATTGGGATGAAATCTCTGTCTAATGAAACAATATTTAAAACAGAAAAATGTCATCAATATTAGAAAAAATAATAAGGAATCAGAAAATATAGTGAAGTGCAGTTCCAATGCGCAAGATCAGCTACAACTCGAACAAATGGAGGAACAAGCTCATTCTTTAAAAGAAGTCAGACTTCCAGTTCAGGATGACTAGGCACTCACGCAGCAGCTGCTGGGATTAGCTTATTTACTTTCAGAACAGGACACAAACCATGCTATTCAGCCAGACAATTTGTAAAGTATGTAAATTCCCTTTAATGAACAACATCAAACCAGACCAAAGATCATGATTTCAAAATATTTGTTGTTAATTTTGTTAAAGGTCAGGTTGAAAGAAGTGATGTATTTATAAGGCAGCTTGCAATTCACAATTGAACTACTCCGTATCGTCTTGTTATTTTTCTTGAATCAAGCCAAAAGACCAGAAAGATGGGTACTTTGGCCAGTTTGTTTTGCTCCCAAGCTCAAAAGGTGACAATAGACCTATCCGTCAGCCACATCACGTTGACCAATATTGAAGATTGCTGTAAAAAGAAAATATAACAAGCAGCAATCTATACGAATTCTTATTCTATTTATTGAAGGAATATAGCCACTACCATTTTTCACATCATCAATTTTGCATCTATTATAAGATCCACGTGTGAAATTTCTTCCTTAACAAAAGCCTGTGAAACGATCCTTTTACTCTGAGAAATCAGCGTACGTGGCTGTGAACATAGTGATCACATAGCTGCTAGTTTATCTATTTTATTTAAGCCAGATTTGCAGTTCAACTTTAATTCCACAGAGTTTTGACTTAATATATACAAATTTTATATTGCTCTTCACTTTTGATCATTTTTTCTTTTTGTTTTATTTTTGATGCTGATTTTTATCATTTTTTCTCCTAAATTATTTTAATTCATTTAAGACTCCTCATATATTATGTGAAATCAAGTGGACTATAATTAAATAAAACAGAAAGCTATCAAAACAGTCCTTTTTATATTTTCTGGCATAAAGGAAATGTGTGAATAATATTTCTCATGGAGAAAATGCAGATAAATGTGATGAAGATAATGTTTCTAGTATTAAAGCTAATTTTGAGGGACCCGAGTACTGAGTACCGAGTAGAATTCAAATATTACTTTGTGGAGAAGGATCTTGAAGTACAGTATACTCATGCAACTAGAGGAAGAACTTCTCCAGCTAGCTCAGAGATTGACATTCTAAAGAATGTTTATATAGAAGGATGAAACAGTCTTTCCTTGTGAATTTTCACAGTCCATTCTCCTACTACTGTCATTGCCAAAATACAGGAAAATATGTAACACTCTTGTGACAGGAAGAGTAAACCTGGGACTGTGAACCTGGCATTTTGCTCATTAATATTTTTGCAGGGCTGTCAGTGCATCAACATTCAGTACTACATCTCGGTGCCTACTTGCTCCCCATGTGCAGCATGATGACTAGTGAAATCACAGGATGACTAGTGAAATTCCATAATTCCTACATATTGAACTATTCTCAGACACTGAATGGTAACATTCAATAAATAAGAAATGCTGAATTACAAGGCTTAGCAGTAATATTTATAAATCTCGGAGCACAATGGTGAAGAAATATTGACCAGGGTGGCTTTGACTACTAATCCCTGTGGTTTCAGTGATGAGTCCAGATGAACTTCCTTAATTTAGGTTGAAGCCACTCTTAGACAAATTTTAACTCTTATTCATTAATGGACTTAATCCATGTCTACTAAGAAATCCAGTAGAATTTGTTCCAAAGCTTTGACGAAATGATCCTGAAGCTTATCAGGAAAAATAAGCAGATAAGACTAGCACAAAGAAGTTTAATCTAGAAGGGCAATGAGACGGCAGTAGTCACCCCAGAGCTAATTTCAATAGTTTGAAATTGACATAAAATTAGATGGACAGAACAATAAAACAGAATTGTCAGCCAGGAAATAGGACATATTACATATCAGCTTATTATACGATAAAAGAGAAAGCACAAACCCAGGAGGAAGGGAATTTATATTAACGAGTGTCAAGACAATTGGTTAACTACTTGCAACAATCATGTGAAGTCCTATCTTACAACACATACCAAAGTATTCTAAATGAATAAAAACATAATTATTTTGAGTAGCTTAATTTTTATTCAAATAATAGAAAACATTACAAAGCAGAAGACGGATAGATTTTCACTTTATAAAAATTTGAAACTTGCATCTGTAAAACTGTAACAAAACCCACAGATCAAGAATGGAGAATACACTTACTGACATTATGACATACATTTATATTTTACTAAATAAGGAACATGCACATAGCAACACGATGCAAGCACTGTGACCTTCATTAAAAATCAGTGAAGGCAATGAACTGATAATTCCTTGGGCATACAAGTATCAAGCAAACAAGAAAATTGCCTGCTTCCCTAGTAGTAAGAGAAATGCCATTTAAAATAAAATTAGAACAATATTACATAATTTCTGGCAATTCATAAAGCCTTATTTTGAGAGTGGTAAGTGGATTTATCTTTTTATAAAACAGCAGTTTGTCAACCTGTATCCATGCATCGACACATTTTAAAATGTTTCTGTGTATACCCCAGAAATTTTACAGCTGTTTAAGCTAAAAATAATTAACCGGGAACATTGATATGTACAAAGATTATTAAATGTAGTTCTTTTATAACAGCAGAATTTGGAAATAGCTTACATTTCCAAACATACGGGATAGGCTAAGTATATGGTGATGAATCTACTTAATAAAGTTGTGTGCAGCCATTGAAAATGTTTACTGTGATTAGGTAATGTTTTTGGAGTGTACTGGGACAATGCTTATTAGCTGAAGATATTAGGAGAAAAAAGCAGGACTGAAATCGTATCTAACATTTCAATTGTTTAAATATCACTATAAAAAGAAAACTTGAAGGGACTACACACATCATGGACAAGTAGTTATGACTGAATATTTATTCTTCAGATAGAATAGTTTTTAACATTTATATTTATCTTTTAATGAATACTAGAATGAAAAGTTCTCTTTAAGAAGAATAAATTATATGTATTCTATAGCATTTCTACATTACCCCTGAATGTTATTGTAAAGCAATAAGGTATTTTTCAGAATGTCACCTCTAGTTGCTGCTAGAACATTTGTTATTCATTTATAGATATCAGTGGGTTTACTTTATAGAAGATATGTTTTTCATACTTTGACAAGTAGCAAGCTATCCTGTGCACGTTATTATAAAGAAGATACACCGTAGCAATCAGGAGCCCCAATTAGTGTCAATTATAACCTATCTTCCCTGTCACTCTAGCATCCTTATGAAAATGGCTACAGAACTTTGCTAGTTTTTATGTCCTGGAGTTGAGGGCTTTCATTGTTATTTGAGTTTAAACCCAGTCATGATATGAACACAAAGGTTAAATAAGGGCTGCACAAATTAAGCCATAACAGATCATGGTGTTTTCTAAAATTTCTTTTACCACTGACTTTTCAGTTTGTGACACTGAAAAGTATATGTGTGAAATTACATTTATGGGCACCTGTGAAGGTTTAGAAATGTGCCAACTCTAAAGGGAAGTGCAATTTAATGTTTTTTAGATGTTAGTATTTGAATACAATTTCTGTAAAATGCATTCTGAGTGTATTCATACAGGTCTTCATAACATATTCTCAACTGAACTGATGTTGCTTTTGGAAAAAAAAAAGTGGACAAAGTCATTTTTCAATGCAAAGATACCAACTTTCAGAAGACTTTTTATATAATTTTTTTTTTTAAATGAAAGCAATAGTAGTTATTTACTTTGAATTATGATAGAATATTTGTCAACCCCTTATTTAATTTGCTTTGTTGAGACATTGTTTTTCATTTAATGCTTTAGTTTTCAAGAAATGAGAGATAAATTAGTGAATACTGTGGATATATATACATTCAAAAGAGGAGAAAACTAATTACTTCAAGTCTAAAAACATTTAAAAAACAGTTAGACACACCTATTGTATCAAACAAAACAGCAATGACACCATCTGTGTATCCAGCACAATACTCTCTCAAAGGCCTCAAAAACATCCCCTCTGTGTGTTGGTGTGTGAGTGACCAAGCCTCCTGAAGATGATTTTCTTTATATTTCTATGACATTTCACAATGCTGATATTTCCTATTTCCCAAAATTCTCTTTTGCCGAATTTATTGGACATTGCCTTTCTCTAGACGTTTTTCTGCCTGCCCACCATGCATCACCTGGGATTCAGGGCACTCAGACTCAAGCAGGGAGTAAGCCAGGAGTTTCACGAGAGCCATAGCAAGTCTGTCACAGTGACTAGAAAAGCACAATGGGGAGCCAGGCTCACAAGATGACAGGTGTCAAGTTCATCCAACTCTAACATTCTTGTCTCACCCAAGGTGGGGAGAAGAGAAAAAACATGGTAAGGAAAACCTGCAAAGGTCACAGTCCTTGAAAAGAGGGCCACGAAAAAACTGAGATTGAATCATGACTATAGAACACTTTCCCTCCCTGTAAGACACTGTAACACCTCTGAGGAGTGCTTAGAGGGAAGTTTATAGCTATGAATGCCTACATTAGAAAAAGAAGAAAGACGTCAAATCAATAACCTAACTTTACACTTCAAAGAATTAAAAAATGAAGAGCAAACTAGCCCCAAAGCTATCAGAAAGAAGGATATAATGAAGATTAGAGTGGAGATAAATGAAATAGAGAATTAAAAAACAATAGAATCAATGAAATCAAAAGTTGGTTTTTGAAAAGAGCAACAACACTGACAAACATTTAGGTAGACAGACTATAAAAAAAATGAGGAAAGACAGAAATAACTAAAATTGGAAATGAAAGTGGAGATATTACTACTGGTCCTACAAATAGATAAAAATAAAATAATGAAAATTTAAAAAATATATTTTAAAAGCATGCTATAAACAACTGCATGCTAACAAATGAGAAAACCCAGATGAAATGGACAAATTACTAGAGATATACAGGTTACTAAAACCAACTCAAGAGTAAATATAAAATCCTAACAGACTTATAAAGAGATTGATTCATGAATCAAAAAGCTCCCAACACAGGAAAAACCAGGACTAGATTACTTCACTGGTGAATTCCACCAGAGATTTTAAAAAGATTTATTACTAATGTTTCTCAAATTCTTCCAAAAAAATAGAAAAGGAGGGAACATTTCCTAAATTATTCTATAAGATCAACATTATCCTGATAACATGCCAGACAAAGATACCACAAGAAAAGAAAACAATAGACCACGTATGAAGATAGATGCAAAAGTCCTCAAGAAAATAGCAGGAAGCTAAATCCACAGAATATTAAAAGGATTATTTACCATGACCAAACGGAGTTTATTCCAAAAATGCAAGGGTGGTTCAACATATGAAAATCAATCAATATAACACACCACATTAACAGAATAAAGGGAAAACTGACATAACTGTCTCAATTAACACAGTAAAAGAATTTGAATAATCTACAGCTAGCATAATACTAAATGCTAAAAGACTCAAAGTTGTAACCCTAACGTCAGGAACAAGACAAGCATCCCATTTTCACCACTGTTACTCAATGTTCTCTGGAAGTTCTAGCAAGAGAAATTAGGCAAGAAAAACAAATAAATACCATCCATGTTGGAAAGGAAGAAGTTAAAATTTGCTATTTGCAGAAGATATGACCTTATCTATAGAAAATCCTAAAGAATCCACAAAAAATTATCAGAGCTAATAGAGGAATTCAGCAGAGATGCTGAGTACAAGATCAACATGCAAAATTTAGTTATATTTCTAAACACTCTCAATGAAGGAAAATAATTCCATTTACAATATGGAATATTATATATTATATTACAATATGTAATATTGTAATTATATTACAATATATTGCAATATATATTAAAATATGTAATATAATATATAATAATTCCAATTTTTCATTAGACTTATTTATCTTTATAAGAGGATTAAACAATAAAATACTTAGAATAAAGTTATCTATGGAGGTACAAGATACATATATCGAAAACTTCAAAATTTTATTGAAAGAAATTAAAATAAATAAATGGAAAGACGTCTGTGCTTATAGACTGGAAGACATAATACCGGTAACATGGCAACACCACTCAAAGCTAGCCACACTTTCCACGCACTTGCCATCAAAGTCTCAACAACCTTTCCTTTTTTTTTGCAGAAATGGAATAGCCTATTGTAAAATTTGTATGGAATTGCAAGGGTTAACCAATAACAGCCAAAATAATCTTGAAAAAAAGAAAGGACAACAATAGGGGACTCATGCTTCCTCATTTCAAAAGTTCCTATAAAGTTAAATAATCATAACAGTTTTATATTTATACAACAAAATACACATAAATCAATGGAATAGAACTGAGTATCCAGAAATAAACCCATCCATTTATAATCTAGTAATTTCTGGCGAGGGTGCCAAGACTGGCCAATGGGAAAGGAATTGTCTTTTCAACAAATGGTTCTGGGACAAATGTGTATCCACATGCAAGAGAATGATGTTGGATTCTTACTTCAAACCGTATACAAAAGTTAAAATGGATCAAAGGCTTGAAAATAGTAGCATAGCAGCACTGTTCCCAATAGCCAAAAGTGGGAAACAACCCAAATGCTCATTAACTGGTGAAATGATGAAAACAATGGAATGATATTTGGCAATACAAAGGAACAAAGGAACAAAGTTACTTCTACATGCTACTGTATGAATGAACATTGAAAATACACTAAGTGAAAGAAGCCAGACACAAAAAGGCACATATTATATGATTTCTTTTCTATGAATTATCTGGAATAGACTAATTCATAGAGACAGAAAGCAAATTACTGGTTTCCAGGAGCTAGTGGGAGGCAGGAATGGAGAGCGACTGCTTAATTGGTAAAGGCTTCCTTTGGGGATGAAATCCTTCCCAAACTCAGTAGTGATGATTATCGCACAACATTGTGAGTGAAGTAAATATAACTAATGGTAAATTTTATGTGTATTTTACTACAAAAAAATCCCCAAAAAGCAAGCAATGGGCCAGAAAAATCCATGTATATAGGTGAACATGAAGGGCATTTTATAACATCAAAAAAACTATAAGAATTAAAGTAAGCCTACTTATCTGCCATTGCTAATAATACCCTTCGTAGGTTTAGTCAGCTCTTTAAGGTATTCTCTAATAGGAGCTTTAGAAAGGAATTCAAATAAAATATTTTCGTTTTTGAAGATGTTACCTTATCTTGTCTCCTTCACCTCAAATCTGCTCTTGCATTGCCCTGAAATACGTGAAAAATCTGCTCCTGTCAGCAAATAATACCCTAGAAAGCAGTGTCTTCTCATGTTCTATTAAATGGCCAGCACTTACCAATAGACTCCTGTCTTTCAGGCCCATTGTATGTATTGGGCCATTCAAAATTCCCATAGCTATATTCTTTGCCATTGGAGTTTTCCCAAAACAGTAATTTACCTAGAGGTCTCTAGTGGCCTGAAATAGTTAATGCACTGTAACCAAGGAAGCAGGTAATTTTACTTGAACCATTTATTCTTAGTTCTGCTGTAACCGGGAGTTTCTTTCAAATAAATGAAAATGTGTTTGTGCTCATCATCTGAAGATAAAAATTTTTTCTACTCGTCTCATGAGTCCATCCTTTATATACATAACAGGGTACAGGATAGTTTTAGCGGGCAGAACAGTTCTTGGAAGTTTTTATGAATTACAAATATGTATGAATTATGATTGGTTGGGATATAGGCTCAGAAATGTTCCAGGCAGATCTCAAGCACTGGACAAGTCCTGATGACAGAGAATCAAAAACAGTAAAATCAGAGAAGACTGTTCCTTAAACTGGCTCTACGTGGTCCACTTTAGAATCAAAAGGCTGAGACATCTCATGAACACTGTGGAACTCGTACTACATTTATTTACTACAATTATTCTTTTTCAAATTGGAAATATTAAAACTTGGTCAAAATCACAGCTTCTTGTTCCATAAGTACAGCATATATCTCTGCTTTATTCTTATAAATTCTTAATTTTTGGCTGTATTAAATCCTTTGAGAAATATTTATCACCTGCAAATTCGTCTTTATTTCCCTGCTTATGAAATAGCTCCATGAGAGAAAGGCAAATTATCTTGCAAGAAAAATGGACAAGGTTATCATAAAGCTTACTGCAACATTAGACATTACAGGTTTAATTCCAACATTTCTCATTTACTCTAGGTCTCCATTATACCTTTAAGTCTGTGTGAGGACATTTAGAGAAATCATTTAGCGATGTCTAGACTCTAGGCTGATGATCTTGTGCAAGACATTTTTAAAACCTGGATAAAGTCACAAGAGATCCTGGCTTATTGATTTTAGTCTAAGAATTTGCTAAGGCTTAGCTTCATATAACTTGCCGTAGGCAGAATGGAGATTGTGAAAAACAAATAAAATATTAAAAAAATAAGTTACTGCCAGTTGTGGATGATATCCAAAATAGATATACCTAAGCAGATTCAGTGTTTCATTCTGAAATCAGTATTCTTTCAGGAAAATGCCATGACATTAAAATTATATTCTTATTAAACTCTCTCAGATGTAGGTTTGTTTTCTAAACTTGAAGATATTGTATAGTTGTTGTGTTTGAGCATCCTAATTTCTTTTCTGAGTATTTACAGTTATTCTAATTTCCTTGTTTTGAATCCCATATTAATACTGTTTGTAGAATATAAATGAATTATAATTTATATTATATACAAAGATCCTCAGAAAATGAAGAATTCGATATTAATGTGTTTACATATCTTTCCTTGAGATAAGTGGTTTATATAAATTTTAATTGTAGCATAAGCACAAATAAATATTTTTGAAATTACGAGTCAAAGACACTGCCTGCCATCAAATAGCCAAAATAAATGCAATGTTTGTTCATAGGTATGTGTTTGTATGTGTGCATGTGACATACCACATTATTGTACATGTGATATGTCATTATGTATGATTAACTAAAGGTGTCTACAACTATTTATAAAAGATTATCTCCTGAGAATTCTAGCAGAAAAGAAAGAAAGAAATTGACTTTAGAATCACATAGTTGAGATAATATTATTTATAACGTAGTCCAGTAGAGAAGTCAAATATTAAGTTAATAAAAATCAAGTATTTCATTCAAATTTAGATTCTCCTTTTGAACTGTGGTAATAGAACATTGCCAGATCTCTGTGTGACCACTTCATTTATCTATACCAAAGCTTCTCAAACTTTAGTGTATGCCAGAATCACCTGGAATCTTGTTAAAACACAGATTGCTGGGCCCCACTTCCAGAGACTCTGAATTACTAAATCTGACGTGAGGCTTGAGAATTTTCTAACAACTTCCCAGATGATCTTGATGCTATTGGTTCAGGGAACACACTTTGAAAACCACAGATCTATGCCAAAACAGAAAGTATCATTTATCAGTGCTAAAACAGAAACTCAGAAACGTAGAAAAATTTACAGAGCACATTTTTGTAAATGAAACAGTTAAAAACACACTCACGTGCTTGCACAACATACACATTCAAAAAATATTTTTCTTTTATTATTTAGGTAAAATGTTGAATGTGAGAAATATATTAGAGTACATTGTAAAAAAGTTAAAAGAGAGAAAAATAATATAACACCTATATTTTCACTATTTTTGTGTATTATATACGTAGATATACGTCTATCTATCTATCCATCATTTATTTACAGTCAATTTTCCTTATTAATGGTAGTTATAGCCTCTGCAAACTCCAAATTAGCGAATACTAAACACTTGCCCTAAGAGAAACACAAAGTTAGAGTCCTGTGAGCCTCTGGTCACATTTTCATCAACTGATCTGTAAGTAGCCTTGTTTTATGTGTGTTTCTGTTCTGTTTCTGTGTTTGTACAGTATATATTGTTGATTCACTTGAACTCACGGCTAGCTGGCTCTGTACCTCATACATGAACTAAGCTCAGCTAACACCTGTATTTTCTCCACAAGGCACATCACAGCTTCTTGCGCTTAGAACTCTGGAGAGCACTTCAGTACTATGTTTGCAGACCATTTTAAACAGTGAAATCATCAACCTACAAAAAGCACCAAAATTTGAAAAGTGTGAAACTAAGCAGACTGCGAGAAAGATTCTTGTTTACAATGTGAGAGCTGTAAAATCTAAGGCAGAGCATCGTCTTGTTTGACCTCAGCTGGGAACATATGCCTCGGGTGACTGAAATTTTTCACCACACTGCACACGTCTATGAATGACCACAAAAGTACGGCAAGTATTGATTTTGGCATCACAAACATATTTTACTGAGCAGGAACATTTTTGAATATGAGATCAGTGAATAATGAGGATCTATATCTACATGTAGTATATCTATATATATGTAGATGATATGAGTCTGACACATGCATTGTAAATATTAATCGCGAATTTGACAACATCAGTCCTGGAGAATGATTACATGTTTAAATACTTGAGTTTATAATCATTATACTTACTTCCTCTCAGCTAATGACATTGTTGACTACATGCTTAGATCTCATAATAAGTAAAATTAGTCTTCCAAATTTAAACATCACCTGTATATGATTTATTAACTTTATATTTATGTGAACGTGCAATAATGAATATACAAAAATATAAAAAGGCATAATTGGTTACTAGTAACTACTAAACAATATTGACATTTTTGTTTACAAGACTATGTAATTATTACTTAATGAATATGAAATGACTTTGAGTAACCACCAAGAATTTAGTGTGGGCACACTAAATGATAATCACATGTTGTATGTCATATTTCACAAAGGAAAATATGCAAATTGGAGAAGTTAGCCATAAAGAAGAAATTAGCAAATACGAATTTCTATAACATCTAATTTCAGAATTGTTGGGAAAATAGTTCTGTGAGAAGAGAAATCATTTTCAAAATTATAGTTTTAATATTTACCTACAGGCAAATGGAGGATGACACAGAACAATATTAATGTGATCTGAGAAAGCCGCCTTTGAGATTTCCATTGCTCATGCAATTTCGTCTATGGCAATAATACAGTTTGTTTGATTCATGGCATTAATATGCATGAATAAGTAGACCTTGTATGAATATCAGAGTAAGCAAGACTACTGTGATAACATCCAAATATAATCCTTGGGCAAACATAAGACAATTAGTGTAAGGCGAATCACTTGATAAGTAGATTCATCAAGAACTAGCATCATATTTATGTAATTATTTTCCTTAAACATACAAGGAAATTCAATTGTTGGTTCACTCAAAGATAAAAAATTCTGACAGAATTTAGGATTTGGAAGTCAAAATATGCTTTCCTGAATAAAATCTTATTTCAGAGTTAGCTCATACTCTTTATCTGCTTCTATTTAACTGTCAATTATTAATTAGAAATTATCTTGGCTCTCACCAATTATCTTTGAATGACATTAATTATTTCTTGGGTTTCAACATATTTCTGCCATTCTTAATCTGATTAATTAGTACAATACATTTTAATTTTTTAAATAGCATATGGTTATTTTCTACTGCTTTCCTTTCATAACCCAAACTTAAACAGTATTAACTTTTCTCAGTTATCAACAAAGAAAGATAATTAAAGTAAGAATAAATGAATTAGGAAAATAAGGAACAACAGCAAAAAAGAAAAGGAAAAATTAAAAACCAAAGAAAATAGGAGAAATTTATTTTCATTGTGTGTTAATCCCCATTGCAGCTACTGTAGGAATAAAGACGGGGCGATGCTGTATCGCATCATGAAGACTGGGATTTGTTTTTTTGGGTCATATATACCACTTCCTTGATTATACATTTTTCCTGAACATATGAAAATAAGTTTCTGTGGGTAGAGCCAGCAGCATTGTTCCTGTGGTTTTCAGAGAAGGAATTCTCTGCGCAATTGTGTGGTGCTGTAACAAGAGAGATGAAACGTCTTTTTGGGAAACAAAATTGCTTCAGACTCAGGTTTTTGATCCTCAGCTTTGCCATTCCAGAAAATGCATTTGATCTCTCCAGAGAAAGTTTATACTTGCCCAAAATCATAAGATTCACAAGAAACTGACATATAAATTACAAGTTCGATTTGTTGGTTACGAGGAGAAAAGCAATACTGCCAAACAAGTTGGGATGCTCGTGGCAGCCGGATGGATATCTCCCCATAGTTGCATCTACTGAGGAAGAAAATGCATAGGATTGCTTTCAGAGCATGAAATCAGAGAGGACAGATGGGTAGGTTATATTTAATGTTAGAATCATTGACCTTGATAGTCAAGTGCAATCATCTTTGCCCAAGTATATTCTTGCCCATGAATAAAATTGTGAAAAGTTATTTTGCAGTAAGACAAAAGGTGTACCTTAAAGAAGTTCCAAAAATGGTATCATGGAGAACATGTTGCATTGGATTTAAAAACTGAAGTATTCATCCAATGTTACAACATTGAAAAAAACCAAATAGATCTGTGTGAAACCACACGGATAAATGTCAAAAAACAATGTTGAGTGAAAAAAGCAAATGGCAACAATCCGTTTAGTATAATATTACTAATATAAAACTCAAAACATACAAAATATAATGATGTGATATTTAAAACCACATCCGTTTGAAGTAAAACTTTTTTGAAAAGCAGAAAAACAATAAACACAAAATTGAGAAATTTATTTGACATTAGAGGGAAGGCAGAAGGTTTCAAAGGGTATTTGAGTTTTCAAAGTTATTCGTAATGTTCTATTTCAACTGAGCTGAGATTCACAAATGTTAGTTTTATGTGTATATATTTGTTATTTATTCATATATCCACAGATAGATAATACTTGATAGAGCTATGGATAGATAGATGAAAGGTAGAGAGATAAATAGATAATTCAAAAGAGGTCAAGTAGGACTAGGATTCAGTTAACATTCTGACCACCCATATTCCAATGAAGCCAGTTTTATTCTCTGCAATACACTAGAAATTGGAAAACAGGCGTTTTCATTTTTGATTGTATTTTCCACAGTAGCTTCATTTTAAAATGAGACTATTTTTATATATTAATGCATTTCTTTTCCATTCTCAGTAATTTGTCTCGCATTTTGCCCTTTTTCCTTCAGTCGAATGATTAATTGGTCCATGAAATGGAAGACACCACATAAAAATACAAAGAATAGAACTTATCAAGTATTGGCTTTTAGAGTTTCAGAATGGGATTTGAAAATCACCTGACAACTATAATTTCTCAAGAAAAAAATATCTTTGTATTGCAAAAGCCAAGGCCCAGAGTAACAGTAGACATACATGTCATAATAATACTAAGCAGACAAGAACACTTCCTTAATAGTAGCCATTTTTCTCACCCGCATAGATAAAGAAAATGAAGACTGATGGAAAGAAAGGAGTTAATCATCTGTATATTTTCCTGAGAAAAAGGCTTCTGACCTCTGTACCAGGGCTAATTCTTGGGGTAGAGACAGGTGAACTGAAGAACAAAATAGGTAGTTAGGAGGATTGATGAACATGGAGTTTGCGACCAGGTTCCAGGTGGATTTTCAAAGAAAAGCCTCATATGCTGTTAAATCTCTGGGAACAGTAAAGTAGAAAAGAAAAGCTAGAGTATAAAGGCATGGGAGCTGCTGGGTTTTGTTTTGTTCTGGAAAAGTGTGGACTCCATAGATAGTTATTGGCTGGTTGGGTGGTGGATATGGGAGTTCACTATATAAATAAATACATACATAAATGCATACACAAACTGTAATTGTGTAATTGCTATCATTTTTATTGGTTTTTCAGGAAGTTCTCTACCCTTAAAATTTTAATACATATATTTAGAACTGTTTTTTATACCCATCTCTAGAGTATAATCAGAATCTATCTCATATCTTCAAATAAGTCAAGGAATATTTTACCATTTTTCTTCCCTCCCTTCTCTCCCTCTACCTACCTTCCATGTTGAAATAAATAGAGATTCTTATTCTAGAATTTTATTTTTTGTTGTTATTGCTCAGTAATGCACCATATTTATTTACAGATCTTCCTCGACTTATAATGGCGTTACGTCTTGGTAAACCTGTCATAAACTGAAAATATCGTAAGTTGAAAATGCATTTAATCCAACTAACCTACTGCACATCATAGCTTATCCCAGTCTACTTTAGACGTGCTCAGAACACTGACATTAGCCTACAGTTGGGCAAAATCATCTAACACAAAGCTTATTTCATAATAAGGTGTTGAATATCTCATGTAATTTATTGCATACTGTACTGAGAGTGAAAAACAGAAAGGTTGTCTGGGTACAGAATGGTCCTAAATGCATCAGTTTTTTACCCTCATGATCATGGGGCTGACGGGAGCTGTCCCTGGCTGCCACTGCCCAGTGTCAGGAGAGAGAGTATGGTACACGTATCACTAGCCTGGGAAAAGATGAAAATTCAAAATTTGAAGATTAGTTTCTACTGAATGCATATCCTTTTTTCTGCATTATAAAGTTGAAAAATTGTAAGTCAAACCCTCATAAGTTGGAGACTGTCTGTATTTATTTTTTCTTTTTACCTTTGACCCTCTTCACCAGTTTCTCTCATCCCCAGCCTCTGGCAACCACCAATCTGTTCTCTATATCTATGAGGTTGTTTTTGGTTTTTGTTTTAGTTTCCACATATAAGAGAGATAATACAATATTTTTTTTTCGGTGCCTGATTTATTTTACTTAGTATAATACCCTCTAGGTCCATCCCTGTAGCTGTAAATGGTAACATTTCATTCTTTTTTATGGCTGAATAATATTCTATTGTATATATATTTACCACGATTTCTTTACCCATTCATACATTGATTGACACTTAGATTATTTCCATCTCTTGGCTATTGTAAATTGTACTGCAATGAACATGGGGTTCGCATATCTTTTTGAGTTAGTGTTTTCATTTGCTTTGGATAAATGCCCAGAGGTAGAATTGCTGCATTACATGGTAATTCTATTTTTAATTTTTTGAGGAATCTCCATACTGTTTTCCATTGTGGCTGCAGCAATTTACATTCCCACCTACTGTGCACAAAGTTTCCCTTTTCTCCACAACCTCACCAGAACTTATTTCCTGTCTTTTTGATAACAGACATTCTGACAGGTGTGAGATGATATCTTATTGTGGTTTCGATTTGCATTTCCCTGAGGATTAAAGATTGTGGCATCTTTTCATGTACCTATTGGCTATCTGTATCTTCTTTGGAAAAATGTTTATTCAGATTTTCTTCCCATTTTTAAATTGGGTTATTTGTTTTTTTGCTATTGAGATGTATGAGTTCTTTATATATTTTGGATATTAGCCCCTTATTAGATATATGATTTGCAAATATTCTCTCCCATTCAGTAGGTTGCCTTATCATTTTGTTAATGGTTTCCTTTGCTGTGCAGGAGCTTCTTAGTATGATGCAGTCCCACTTTTTAATTTTTTTCATTGCTTTTGCTTTTGGTGTCATACTAAAAATATCATCGCCAAGACCTATGTCAAGGAGTTCACTGCTTATATTTTTTTCTAGCAGTTTTATGATTTCAGGTTTTACATTCAAGTCTTTAATCCATTTTAGTTAATTTTTGTCTATCATATAATATAGTGGTCAAGTTTCATTATTTTGCACGTGGCTGTCCGGTCTTCCCAACATTTATTGAAGGGATTATCCTAATTCATTTATCAAAGAAACTGTCCTTTCCCCAGTAGCTGGTGGTTTTAAGAGAGTTTCTGCAAAGCCCCAGAGATGTGCAGGAGGGCAAGAAATCACTTCTCATGTCCTCTCTGGGCCATCAAAGTAACTGAAAAAGTGTAGGATCTAAAGTGAGCATGTAGTTAGGTCAAAATATGGCAACTGTGATCTTCCGGGACTTCATAAACCCTGAGAACTGATGGGAACTTGGGTGCCCGGATCTTACCAGCCTGGATAATGCTAAGCAAAATGCCCTCTTTGTAAGCCACTGCCATCAGGAAATTAGAAGAACGATGTCGTGAGAATGGATCCTTGAGTAGACTGACAATAATTCAGTTAACTTAGATCAAGTTACTTTCTTCTGGTGGAATAAAGGCTTGAATTGTAAATGAATTTCAGTTAACCAAAAGAAAAAAGTAGACAATGTTTCTTAAAAGCTGATTTTTTTGCTTGTGAAAATTTATGCCCAATATAAAGATAGTTGATGTATAGAAAATTTGTTTGTTACATTTTTCATCTATAAACAAAGCCTTATAATAATTTCCTCTTCCTGTGTCCTTAGGTTGTTTTGAAAATTAATAAAAAAACAAAATTCGAAGTGCTTGGACTGGCTAATGACTTTGGCTTATTCCCCACAGTACCCTTTAAAGATAGGATATGACTATTGAATGGGTGTTTTCATTGTAGTTTTTGCCACAACAAATTTGAGGATTGGGAGAGAGATGTAGCTAATTTCCCCAAGACTCCCATGCTGAGGTTTATTTCCGAGCTTCACCTGCCCCTAATTATCAACTGGGGTTGTAGTCACTTCCCACCACCCTAGAGGACAGCATTTTCGTGGTTAGTTGTTGACCCAGAGACTACAGTTTAGATGTTTTCATCAGTGAGTAGCATGACTCTCCTTTTGTATTCAAAAAACTCCATTTTTATCTGTCTATTTGTAAGCCTGTTTGAAATACATAAATTTGTTTCACATTTAGTGCATTTAGAAACTGGAAAGCAACAGTAATATTATTTTTAATTGATGCCAACATCATTTTAAGATCCATAAATTTTATGAAGTGTTTTCCAACTAAAACGTACTAAGGGAGCCAGTGGTGACTGGTTTATTCCCCTCCAAATTGCAATTGAAATAAGCATGGAAACACTGAAAAATGATATAAAATTTCAACAGCATTTTGTATAGAGAGAAGTATACTTGGTTTGTCGTCAGAATATCAAGAAGGCAGGAGTGACTAAGCAGAATGAGAGAAATAGATCAAAAAGTGGATTGGACTGGAGTGGCCAGATCCTGTGGAGATGTGTAATCCATGAATAGTTTTAAAATGAGATTAAAGCTGTTAAAGTATTTAAACTGAGAAATGAAGTGATTGACTTATTTGGGGATCACTCTCTCTGCTGGATGGAGGGCAGTGCTGAAGTAGGTAAACCAGTGTGGATGTCATTGCAGTGGTCCAAGAAATTGATGATGCTACTAAATTTGAAGTGGTGGAGAACAGTCTAGAAATCTGGAATATTCTAAAAGAAGAATTACTACGTAGATTTTTCTTACTTATGTATTAAAAAATAATGTGGAGTCAGCCCCGATGAGCTAGCAGTTAAATTCAACATGTTCTGCTTTGGCAGCCTGGGTTTGATTCCTGGACATGGAAACACATCACTTGTCTGCCATTTGCCATGCTGTGGCAATGGCTCACACAGAAGATCCAGAAGAACTTACAATTATACACAACTATGAACTGAGGCTTTGTGGGGGAAAAAAGCGGAAAAAAGGGGGTAGATTGGCCACAGACATTAGCTTAGGGCAAATCTTCCACTGCAACAATATTATAAAGAAACCCAAAACAATGTGGTCTTGGCATAAAAAATGATGGATAAGCCAGTTATTTAGAAATTAATGGAGTAGGGCCAGCCCAGTGGTGTGGCAGTTAAGTGCACACATTCTGCTTTGGCAGCCCGGGGTTCGCTGCTTCAGATCCCGAGTGCAGACATGGCACCGCTTGGCAAACTATTTTGTGGTAGGCATCCCACATGTAGAGTAGAGGAAGTTGGGCACGGATGTTAGCTCAGGGCCAGTCTTCCTCAGCAAAAATGAGGAGGATTGGCAGCAAATGTTAGTTAGTTCAGGGCTAATCTTTCTCAAAAAAAAAAAAAATTTTAATTTAAATAAAGAAATTAATGGAGTATGAATTTATAGAGAAAATAATGGAAAAGAATGACAGCCCAGAAATTGACCATTGTATATATAGTATATATACATACTTTTTCAAGTACTCAAGATAATTTAAAAGAGCAAATATTCAAAAATCACTGGAAATTTAAGAAATAATTTTGAAAAAAGTAACATTCTCATCTTAAATCTGACAATAAAATATACTTTAGATATAATAAGAGCTTATAATTTAAAAAATATAGAGAAAAAGAAGGGGCCAGCCCCGTGGCCGAGTGGCTAAGTTTGTGTGCTCTGCTTTGGCGCCCCAGGGTTTCACCAGTTCGGATCCTGGGCAGGGACATGGCACTGCTCGTCAGGCCATGTTGAGGTGGCGTCCCAAATGCCACAACTAGAAGGACCCAAAACTAAAATATACAACTAGGTACTGGGGGGATTTGTGGGAAAAAAGCCAAAGAAATAAGTAAATAAAATAAAATTTTAAAAAAAGAAAAAGGAAAAAGATTTCTATATATGGCATTTTGTGGTAGAAAATGTTTCGGAAACATTTAAAAATTTTTAAAA
This sequence comes from Equus przewalskii, assembly GCF_037783145.1. Classification (NCBI taxonomy): domain Eukaryota; kingdom Metazoa; phylum Chordata; class Mammalia; order Perissodactyla; family Equidae; genus Equus; species Equus przewalskii. Next base: position 54,673,747 of record NC_091831.1, on the reverse strand, counting down.
ACCACATAGACTTATGAAGAATCTAAAAACATTTTAGGTCAAAAATAAAATTAAAGATGTCTGCAGAGTAACAGAACCTTTAGGAAAACATGACAAAGAATCAGTGCCCTTTTTATAGCAAATTATCTCACCAAACAGTAAGACAAAAGCTAATATATGAATAGGAAAGAAGTCAAAGATCATTAACAGAAAGGAATTATCAGTAAGAATTTAAAATCCAAAACCATTGTTTATTAATGTATGCAGATGAAACAACAATATTACATAATCACAATGTGTTGAAGTTTCCAAATCCTTGTTCTCTCACAAACAGCTAGTAAGAACATCAATCTTTAGAAAGCAATTAGAATATTTTAAAATTATGTTTCTATTTTTTTTGCTGTGATCATATTTCTGCAAATTTATTTTATGAAAACAAAGGATATAATCAAGAATGTTTCTGAAACACTGAGACATTGAAAATAAACATTTCGGTTGTTTAAGTAAAGTACAGTATGACAGACTAAAATATTATGCAACCACTAACATGTATACTTTCAAAAGATAATAATGACTCAGACTAGTTCTCTGAATTAGTGTTACATATAAAATGCAGGATATCGTATGATTGCAACCAATCAAAATCATGCATATGCTTAGAGAAGGCAACAGGCACAGAGGATCGACAATAATGTGGTGAAGAGCATTGGCTCTGAAGTCATAGTATCAAGGTTTGAATTCCAGTTCTGGAACTTACTACCTGGCTTATCTTGGATAATTCACTCTGTGAGACTTGGGCCAGGTTAGTGTGTGTCTGTTTGCCTCTATATAAAATGGGATAATAGTAATATGTGATGGTTTATGAAAATTCCTTGAGACAATGCTCAAGGAAAGACAGCCAATAACAGTGTTTGACATTTTGTACATAATTTATGTTTTGCACATAACAAACGTGTCTGTTTGCACCAACCCAGTTAAAAAATGGAATATTTACTGTACTTTGGAAACATTTTTCTATCTCTCTTTCATCATATCTCTTATGATTGCTCCCCAAAAGCAGTTGATCTCCTGAAATTCATGTTCATCATCATTTTGAGTTATACTCTTCAGTGCTGTCTGCCTTTGAACTTTATGTATTGGTGAACATACAATAAGGTTTCAAACCTAACTTGCTTTCTTTTCTTCATATTACCTTTTTAGGATTCATCACAGTTGACGTGTATGGCTTGTTGATTCATTTTCACTGTGCATATGACTCCCTGAATGAACATATGATGATTAATTTATTCAGTCTTATATTGATGACATTTAGGTTGTTTCTAGTTTTCTTTTTTTTTTTTTTAGATTTTTTTTATTTTTTCCTTTTTCTCCCCAAAGCCCCCCAGTACATAGTTGTATATTTCTCGTTGTGGGTTCTTCTAGTTGTGGTATGTGGGACGCCGCCTCAGCGTGGTCTGACGAGCAGTGCCATGTCCGCGCCCAGGATTCGAACCAACGAAACACTGGGACGCCTGCAGCGGAGCGCGCGAACTTAACCACTCGGCCACGGGGCCAGCCCCCTAGTTTTCTTAATATTACAAAAATGCTACCATGAACATCCTGGTAAATGTCTTCTATGCATCTATGCCAGAGTGTCCCTAGTTGTTTACCTAGAATGATTGGAATTGGCTGGGGTGTAGGAAGGGTGCATGTTCATTTCACGTATCTCAGCTTCTCCCTTGAATTTGACTGCACTGATTCCCTTAATTTCAATATCAGCTTTGTTGAGATCCTACAGAGCCATCACCAGACTTGCTAGCCCTCAATAACCACTCCCTCTCCAAAACAGCACACACACACACACACATACCTAGTAAGGGAGAAGTAGAAGACAACACTGGGCTACTCACAATACTCAAAGCAAGACACTTTTTCAGGGATGCAGATCTCTCTGTAGTGCCAAGAACTTCACAGGAACACATTGCTACCAGAAAATGAGATGTTCTAACTCTGCTTTTGTAGAGCCCAAGTGTTCTATCTGGCTGACACATTTCACATTTTAGGTTACTGATGTGACAATATCTCCTCTCATGGGTACCTTTTTTCTTAGCTATACTCATGTTTTAGGCATGAAATAAAAGAAAAGATTGTTTCTCAAATAGCAAATGTTTTAGGCAAGCCCTTTTCTTTCTTTAAGCATAACATCATCAATTCATTATCAGCATAATTGTTGATGATATATACTCCATTAGTTCATAAAACCCAACCAACTCTCAATAGTTCAACCACCATCAGCATTTCCTTGACTGCTTTATGATATGGATTGAGTGGGCTGTGTCTTAATTCCAGTTTTGTTTTAATGATACTGAGCGACGTGCTCAGGCTTTTAAATTACTGCAGCAATGCAGCTGGAAAAATTAAAGCAATTTTACCTCGGACCAAGGTAAACAAATCATTTTCACACCCTGTCTTTAGCTTTAATTCCTTCAAAATTATATAAAACATCAGTCTTTCTTTACAGCATATTAGGACATTAATTATTCTCTGTATGAAAATAAGGAATAAAGAATAAAGTGGACAAGGTATTTCTAACTTGATTTCAATGTAGATGATTAACAGGCAAGAGACAAAGTGTCTACTGATAAGTAATTTTTATTATGATTTCTTTTGTTGGCAGACGTTCAATACTTTAGTTTCTCTGGTTCTCTGAATGGCTGCCATCTATTCCTTAAGCTAAGGGAAAAGTCTTTATGAAACTTCCATAAAATTGCTTTCTTTGGACATATGTTAATTGTAGAAAAAAAGAAAAATATCACATAAAAGCAAATTCATCTCCAACTAAAAATATCTATGCTATGCTAGTTTAGATGAATGATAGGAATAAGCTTTAATAGGAGATAGACATCATTTCAAACTCTAAAAAGGAGATAGAATAATATTGCTGTATTATAAACTGAAATATAAATTATAAAAGTGTTTATATGATTTTTAAAATCTTTTCTCAAGCGGATACTACTAAGTCTAGATTTGCATTAAACATACCGGGGGACAAACTCTGTGCAGTCTTTTCCTGATTTCCCAGAGGGGCTTGATGCATGACTTGTAGTGAACTAAAGTGTCCTAAGGGACAACCTAGATGAGGAGATAGAGGAGACAACTGATGACAATTGTGCTTACTAAATAAGATAGATAAAATAAGACAACACATTCTTTCTACATTAGTTAGGAATAAGCATGTCTGAGTATAACAGAAAATCTAACTAATGAGCTTATCTAAATCAGTTTTAATTTTTCTCATGTAATAAGAACTAAAAAGTGTTTGATCTAGGCCTGTTATGGTTGTCTGAGAATGTAATCAGTGACACACTACTGTCAAGATTTCTGCTTAATCATCTTGGGAATATGATTTATATCCTCCACATTGTTACCTCATGGTTACATTATAGCTGCCTTACTACCAATATCTCATGTGCATTTCAGGTAGGAATAAGTGAAAGGACAGGGCAGTGAAAGCGTTTTCCTTTCCTAGGAGACTCTTCCAATGACTTCCACTTTCACTTTTTTTTCCAAAAAATTATATCACATCAGACACTTTTGTTCTCATCTTTTGAAAGAATTACCGTTGCAGTTATTAAACAAGATTTATTGAGGGTTGCTAAGTTGTGTTGGTAAACAAACTTTTTTAAGAATTAAAACTGAAATCCCAGAAACAGAGAGTAGAATGGTGTTTGCCAGAGGCTAGAGGGTAGGGGAAATGGGGTGATATTGGTCAAAAGGGTAGAAGCATCTAGTTATAAGATGAATTAATTCTTGGGATCTAATGTGCAGCATGGTGACTATGGTTAACAAGACTGTATTATATGCCTGAAAGTTGCTAAGAGAGTAGATCTTAAATATCTCATCACAAAAAAAGGAAATAGTAATTATGTGAGGTGGTGGAGCTGTTAGCTAATGCTACAGTCATAACCATTTCACAATATATAAGTAGATTAAATCAAGATGTACATCTTAAACTTCCACAATGTCGGTGTCAATTATGCCTCAAAAGGAGCCAGAATAAAGAAAAGTAAATAGTCAAAAAATAGTGGTGATGGTTAATTTTGTCAACTTGGAGGATGTTTTTGGATGCCATTAACATTTAAGTCAGTGAACTCTGAGTAAAGCAGATTGCCCTCCGTAGTGTGGATGGGCCTCATCCCATCAGTTGAAGTCCTGGATGGAACAAGAAGACCAATCTCTCCAAGAAAGAGGGAATGCTCCAGAAGACTGCCTTTGGACTTCATCTGCACTGTTCATTCTCCTGGATCTCCCAGCTGCCAGCTCATAATGCATATTTTGGACTCGCCAGCCTTTATAATAACATGATCCAATTCCTTATAATAAATCTCCTTCTATATATACACATATTCTATTGCATCTGTTTCTCTGGAGAACCCTAAGCAATACAATAGTTATGTGTATGGTCATATTCATGAAGCTTTTTCTCTCTCTTCCATTTCTATGATTATTTTTTTCTTGTCCCTTGTTAGTATTTTACAGTTTTCTTCATATAGATTTTCTGCTTTTTTTCTTAAATTTAATTCTAGATACTCTAAATTGTCTTTTCTTCCATCTGTCACAACTTCTGATTAGTATTTCTAATCATGAAAGTTATTATCAATATATTAATTTTATACCTAACCACTTTACAAGATTATTTCATTTTTTTACTGATATTTTTACATATAATTACTTTCAGAATTTTAGGTACACAAACGTATCATTGAAAGCTAATGATGATTTGTCTCCTTGTTTTCAATGCTTATACATTATATTACTTTTTCTTTCCTAATTGTATTGGCTAGTACCTTTAGTACAATAGTATCCTTGTCTGTTCTTGACATTAAAAGGAAGCTTCTCAAGTTTTTTTTTCTCTTTTTTCTTTGAGGAAGATTAGCCCTGAGCCAATATCTGCCACAAATCCTTCTCTTTTTGCTGAGGAAGATTGGCCCTGAGCTAACATCTGTGCCCATCTTCCTCTATTTTATATGTGGGATGCCTGCCAAAGCATGGCTTGATGAGCAATGCATAGGTCCGCATCCAGGATCTGAACCAGCAAACCTCAGGCTGCCAACGCAGAGTGTGTGAACTTAACCACTATGCCATCAGCCTGGCCCTGACATTTCTCAAGTTTTGATATATTTTAAAATAACAAATATAGTAGTGAATTTTCGTGGGTGGAAATCAGGTTTTGCCCTCACATTGCTATCCAGCCCATCTCACCACTATTCCTGGAAATATAACTGATATATAATAGGTACACAAAATGTAATTTCTAGTAAAATAAATGAAAAGATCATGAGATCAATTTAGCAACGCTTTCTATCATCATTCTTTATAATTGCAGCAATATCTTCAAAGTATCAAATTGCCAGCTATCTTGGTTTGAAGTGGGAATTTCCTCTCTGCTCATTTAGTGTTACAGTTTCATAAAGGGGGTCCCAAAAGAGTACCTCTTGTGCTCCCAACTCTGAGAGTATTTCCTATTAAATAGCTTTTTCTGTTATCATCCTATTACTTTACCATTTGCCCAGTGAATGGTGGAGATGTAGACATCTCAATATACTGTCACTATTCTCAGAATCACAAATTCCAACGCCTTCTACAACCAGTCTTCCAAATTGATTATATTGGCACGTCTGGTTCCTTCTCTCCAAAGGATGTGTCCTTTTATCAGAGGTTTCAAATCCTTCATTGAAAGGAAATTGCCATTGGATGTTATTGTGGATCGAATTGTTATGGATTGTTATGGAGGAAATTTTGTCCCTCCAAAATCCATGTATTGAAGTCCTAATCTCCAGTGTGATGGTATAAGATGTGGGGACTTTGGGAGGTAATTAGGTTTAGATGAGGTCACAAGGGTGGAGCACTCATAAGGAGAGGCTGAAATTCCAGAGCTTCCTCTCTCCATCATGTAATTATGCAGGAGAAGGTAACCATCTGCAATGCGGGAAGAAGGCCTTCACCAAGAATCAAATCTACTGGCACCTTGATGTTGGACTTCGCAGCCTCCATAATTGTGAGAAAGAAATGTCTGTTGTTTAAGCCAACCAGTCTACGGTATTTTGATAGATCAGCCCAAACTGACTAAGACACATATGTTCTTAGAGTTTTCTCAAACCAGATGTAAATTTAGACTGGGGAATCCTGCTAAAATACATACAACATTTTATTTATTATATCTTTGTTACACAGATGGCATACAGAGGCTCAGAGATTAAGTAAACTGTGGAAAATCAATCGCATAGCTAGTCTTAGAGTCGTGATTCAAACCCAGATCTGTCTGAATACACAGCACTTGTTGTTTCTAGCACACTACATTCTTTGTAAAAACTGGAATACAGACCAAAAATATAATGTCCAAATTAGATTTTGTCAAATCATTCGCGATAAATCTATTTACATATTATAGAAAACCAACACATTTGAGCTGCATTCCTATTCGTAGAGTCGGGCACTAGGGGAGACATCCCATTTTATAGGAGAGAGAATGCTTTTGGAAAGACTATGGGAATTTTCAAGCACATACAAATATAGAGAGAATACAGTCGAGTCCCCTATCCCAAGGGACACATCATCCATTTTCAACAGTTACTATCCCATGGCCAATCACGTCTCATCTACACTGCTCCCTTCCCATCCCCTCTCTCCTCTGGCATGGTATTACATCTAAGTAGATGCCAGGCTTCCATTTCATTTCAGCTCTGAATAGTTCAGTATTATCTCTAAAAACTTAGACCTTTTCGTTTTAAACATAAAGATGATACCATAATCATACCTTTAAGAAAACCAAAAAAATAATTACTAACCTCAAATATCATCAAGGATTCAAATTTCCCCGGCTGTCCCAAAAGAAGATTATTTGAATTGAGACCTAAACAAGATCCTATCATTTTATGTGATTCATATACATTTAAGTTTCTTTTAATCTTATTTTTCATTCCCGACCTTTTTTTTCCCATGTACTTTTTTTGTTATTATTAAAGAAATCACCTTGTTCATCATTCAGTTATTTTGCTATGACTTGCAAAATTGTGATGTATTAATTCAATCATTTGCTTAATTTATTATATGAAATTCCTCTGTAGAAAGAAACATTTCTTCCTCAACTATTTGAATACCCTGAGGTAAGAGTTTATGCAACACAGATAGGGTAAAAATCATTTTCTTCTAACTACTAATTTCCAGGAAAGTAACAAATGAGTTTTGTTTTGTTTTGGTCTGCAAACAATTATTAATACATAGATTTAAATATATTTGATATGATTCAGTCCAAGACTATTATTTTCATTGTTTTTCCAAATAGTCCCTCCTTGGGCTAGAAGCAGTCTCTTTACATCGATTCCTGGGTCCTTTTGAAACAACCCCAATGGTTTTGAATAGCTGTCTTGCCTTCTGATTCCCGTGTTACAGGTTTATCTTGCAGATTTTTCCCCCTTCTTGGAAGCGGCTATTTTTCCATAGATCCTTACAGGTATTACTGGGAAATAGTATTCAGATACCACAGTCTGGTTCATGGGTGTCCTTTGCTGCTATTTGTTTGCTTGTTTGTTTCAGAGAAAATATATCCTGATTTCATACTTATATTGGCAAATTAAATTCAGGAGTATAGGGTTTTATATATAATGTGTTTGACTTTGCTTGCATCTATTGCCTCTAATGATAAAAATGGTGTATTGACCATATTAATTTTATGACAAATATAAGATTAGTGACTTTATTTATATTTATTACATAAGATTAGTGAGTTTATGATTTTTTAATAATTTAAACTTTTTGTATTTACTTATAGAAGACATCAATACAGTGAAAAATAAAGATAAAATGAAATGCCATCAAAATCCCAGAAGATTGGGGCTGGCCCCATGGCCGAGTAGTTAAGTTCATGCGCTCGGCTTCAGCGGCCCAGGGTTTCACCAGTTTGGATCCTGGGCGAGGACATGGCACCACTCATCAGACCATGCTGAGGCGGCGTCCCACATGCCAAAACTGGAAGGACCCACAACTAGAATATACAACTATGTACTAGGGGGATTTGGGGAGAAAAAGCAGAAAGAAAGAAAGAAAAAAAAGATTGGCAATGGTTGTTAGCTCAGGTGCCAGTCTTTAAAAAAAAAAAATCCCAGCAGCTGTGTGTGTTGGTGTGTGTGTGCGTGCATGTGCACATGATAATTCAAAAAGTTATTTGGAAATGCAAAGGGTATAAAATAGCCAAACAAATGTTTGAAAAAAAGAAGAAAATAAGACTTTTTTTCAGTTATTTTTCCTTAAAATATTTCTTACTAAGAAATGTGCTAATTATTGTAACAAAATATTTGAAATGTTCTTTTCTGGGGCTATCTACCATCTTGATACACAGGACGATTAATTTCTTTCATTTTGCTTTTAATTTTAAAAAATCAATTAAAATTTTAATATATATCTGAAATTTTATATTTGTATTTGGCTCTGGAATCTTATAAATATTCTATATCTTTTATCTATTCATATATATATTTCTTTACAGGTTATAAAATCAAATTCACAAATTAAGATATATTTAGAGAAGTATAGCCTTGTTCTGGCTTCTACACCCTAATTTCTCTTTCCTCATGTAAGTAATCACTTTAAAAATGTTTTTCATAATTCCTTATAATTTTAAAATATAGGCAATAGTAACACGATACAGATTTTCCTACTTTTCTTTTTTCTTTTTGTCTTACAATAGATCCTGGAGATTACTCCATTGCATTTGGGTAGCACTGTATTCACACCGTTCCTTATTGGTAAATATTTAGATTATTTTTCACCTTTTGCTAGCACAGAAAAACTACAACGAAGAGCCTTGTGCAAAAGTCTTTCCATATTTTTGTGAGTATATCTACGGGACAGATTTCCCATATGTGAGATCACTCTTTCAAAGCATAAATGTGTGGGTAATTGTGCTAGATATTCCAAAATTCGCTTTCATAGGTGTTATGTGTGTCTGCGTTCCTCACAGCAATCTGTTAGAGTGCTTATTCCCCATAGCAACATGGGGATATTTTCATATTTTGGGACTTCTGCCAATGTGATAGATAAGAAGCTGTATCTCTGCATAGTTTAATTTGAAATTCTTTGCTTTTTAAGAAAAGTTGAGCATCTTTCACATGATTGAGGGCCATTTCACTTATATTTATCTGTGAACACTCTGAAAACATCTATATAACAATTACATCTATAAGTAAGTGGAGGATAAAGAGAGAGAGAGATGGGTGGATAGATAGATTGATAAAAGATAGATAGATAGATAGACAGATAGATAGATAGATAGACAGATAGACAGAAAGGCATTTGCCATTTGTAATTTAACTATTTCTCTCTAGTTCTTCCTGTTTACTTTCCTTATGATGCTCTTGTCTGCCATGCTTCTTTTTTTTTTAACTTCAGTTTCATGAAGTTATCAGTTCCTTTCTTTTTGTATCTGGATTTTAACTCATAGCTACAAAATTTTCCTCATACCGATGATATGAAGCATTTAATCCATATTTTTTTCTCTGGAATTTTATGGCTATAATTTACACCTAGCAAAACGCACACTTTTAAGTACATAATTTGATGGATTTTGACAAATGTTAATGCTTGTACAACCACCATTTGAGATTTATAATAATTCCAACACTCCAGAAAGCTCCATTGTACCATTTTGCATTCAGTCCCTCAATCATCCTCAGCCCCAGGCAACCATCTAACCACATTTTATCTAGAATGATGTTTTTTACACTCATCTATGATGAGAGTATCTGGTGTTCTTTCAAGGTATTGCTGCTGATGGACATTTCTATTCCCAGCTAATGGCTGTTATAAATAAAGCTTCAGTGAAATTCATGTAAAAATATTTGTGTGGAAGATGTTTCATTTCTCCTGGGCAAACATCTAGAAGTGGAATTTGTGGCTCATGCGATGTGTGTTTTCACTCTGCACAATCTGCCAAACTTCATTTCCAAAGTGTTTGTATCATTTTCCACTCTGAGCAGCTATGTATGAGAGTCTCATTTGTTCCACATTCTCACCAATACCCGGTATTGTCAGCTGTCTTAAATTTAGCCAATCCAGCAGGTGTTTAGTGATATCTCGAAGTGATTTTAACTTGCACTTCTCTGATTACTAATTATGTTAAGCTTTTTTCAATAAGCTTATTGAAATTTCATAAATCTTTTATGAAATGTCTTTTCAAGTCTTTTTCACACCGCTGAGGGCTTCTTGACTTTATTATTGAATTATTAGAGTTCTTTATATGTTGTGTTTGAAACTCTTTTGTTTGATAAATCAACTGCGAATGTATTCTCCTAGTCTGTGGTTTACCTTTTTTCTTCTTTATAGTGTTTTTTTGAGGAGTAGAAGATTTAAATTTCAATGTAATACAATTAATCTGCATTTCTTTTATGGTATGTGTGTGTGTGTTTTCTAAGAGATCTTTGCCAATTCCAATGTTAGTAAGATATTTTCCTATGTTTTCTTGTAGAAGTGTTATTGTTTTAGTTTTCGCCTTCACGTCTACAGTTTATCCTAAGTTGGTTTTTTTTTTTCTTTTTTGAGTATTGTGTTAGGCAGAGGTCAAATTTAGCTTCTTTCCAGGCATATGTACCCAGTTGTTCATCATCTTTTATTGACAATACTAACCTTTAAATATTTAATTACATTAGTGCCTTTGTTGAAGATCAAACAGCTATGTATGAGTGGGTCTACGTTTTGATTCTATATTCTGTACTTCTAATTACATATTTCAATAACCCTATGTCTTGAAGTCAGGTAGTTTAAGCTCTCCATCTTTGTTCTTTTTCAAAATTGGCTTGACTATTTTATGCCCTCTGCATTTCCGAATAAATTTTTAATTAGCATGTAAATTTCCATAAGTGCAAAAGTGCCTGCACACAGACATATACACACACATACATTCCCACATAAAGCTGCTGAATTTTGAAGCAATTTCTTTGTATCCTTAAATCAATTTGAGGAGAATACATGTCTCAAACATGTTGAGTCTTCTAATCAATGAACATATTATATGTTTCTGTTTTATTTGGATCTTCAAATTCTCTTAGTAATATTTTGTATTTCTTGGTGTAGGGATTTGCATATCCTTTATTAAATTTAATCCTAAGTATTTCGTATTTTCAATTATTTTTCAAATAATTGTATTTCCATTTTTTTTGTTGCTAGTACACAGAAATAACATTGAATTTTGCATGTTAACCTTATATCTTGAGGCTTCCCTTAATTTACTTTATTTCGCCAACTAAATCAGTGAAATTCATCCCTGAGGAAACCATTTCCTATGGAGATGTATCCAAATCTCTCAAAAGGGGAAACGATTCAGAAGGGAATATTTGATTTGAGAAAAAAATAATATATAGGGAATTCTAAGTTAATAATTGTTGCATAATATAAAATTCATGTAATTAATAAGATTTCTAAATTTTTCAAAGGAGTATATGAATTGAAAACATTTTGATAAACATGGAGCTAAAAGAAACGTTTGACACTTTTGAACAGTTAAGATATTTCATTTATCATTGTTAGTGTTTTTGCATATTTTGGACCTAATCTTACATATTGTTTTATTTTTTAATATATGTTTAATAGCTCAAAAGTCTAACCATTTTAAAAGAGTGTATATCCTATATGCTATTATGGTGAAACAGGGGTATTTATTTGGTAAGTCATTTTTTTAATGTATTTTATTTTGGTAAGAACACTTTATATGAGATCTAGCCTCTCAACACATTTTTAAGGGTACAATACAGTATTGCTGACTTGAGGTACAATGTTTCCAGCAGATCTCTAGAACTTACTCATCTTGCTTGACTGCAACTTCATGCCTTTTGATGAGCAACTCCTCACTTTCCCCTCGTCCTAGCTCCTGGTGACCATCATCCTACTCTTTGATTCTATGAATTTGTCTATTTTAGATACATCAGATAAGAGGAATCATGCAGGATTTCTCCTTATGTGACTGGCTTATTTCACCTAACATGTTTTCAAAGTTCATGCAAGTTGTTGCAAATGGTAGGATTTCCTTATTTTTTAGGCTGAGCAATATTCTATTATTTGTGTATACTACATTTTCTTTATCCATTCATCTATTCATGGACACAGATTGTTTCCACATCTTGGCTATTGTGAATAGCTCCAATGAACATGGGAGTGCTAAAATCTCTTTAAGATCCTGATTTCAATTCTTTTGGATAAATACCCAGAAGTAGGATCGCTGTCTCATATGGTAGCTCTATTTTTAATTTTTTGAGGACTTCCCATATTGTTTTCCATAGTGGCTACACCAGTTTACATTCCCATCAACAGTGTACAAGTGTTTCAGTTTTTCTACATCCTCACTGACATTTGCTGTCTTTTGGTTCTTTGATAAGAGCCATCCTAGCAGATGTAAGGTGGTATTTCCTTGTGGTTTTGATTTGCATTTCTCTGATGATTAGTGATGTTGAGTATCTTTTCATGTACCTGTTGGTCTTCTTTGGAGAAATGTCTATTTAAATCCCTTGCACATTTTTAAATCAGATTATTAGTTTTTTCTGCTATTGAGTTGTATATTTGGTAACTCAGCTTTTCATTTTCAAATTTTGTTTTTCGTTTTTGCAGATGTATATGCACAACAAACAATATGCACAATGTTGGGAAAGAAATATTCTTGATGCTATGATGAATTCATAAGACTTCTTTATAGCTTCTAAATTTTATAGACTGAAAAGTTTTAGTTGGCTTAATAGTGCATTTTGCAAATATAATTTTAAAAAGTATTTCAATAAAGTAATTGTAGATACTGCTGTTTTTGTTTATCATTTAGATTCTTCGCAGTTCTCTTTCTTGAATTTCCACTCTCTAAAGAGAGATTGATCCATTTTTAACATAGGTCTTTTAATAAATGCGTAAACGTTATGAACCTTGGGTGAAGCATTGAAAATCTGCCTAAGGGATCACTGGGAGGGTAGGTAGAATTTCTGAATTCTCTTAATGCTAAAGATTTTCTGTGCTTTCTCACCATATACTGTGATGTTTTCTACAAGAAAGTAAGAATTTTAAATCATGTTTTGAAAGGATTACCAACCCAGATTTCGGAGAACATGCTCTGAATCCTTCAATAAGTCATCTGGGTCTGTATAAAATGAAGAATTTGAACTGAATGATACGATTATTCATTTGTACCATTTTATAGTTCTTTAACTTCTTTCAGAGGTAGAAATTTAAAAACTGCTTGTATCCTATTGTAATTAATAAGAGAGAATAAGGTGAAGACGGCAGGTGGCCATTCATCACAGCTCCTGAGATCAATATCTAACCGAGGCTTCATTCTGCTTTTTTTTATTCCTATCTCTGAGTAAATAAACGAAATCACAAAATGTGTTCATAATTAAAGGATCTCAGTCAATTCAAACACAGGCAAGTCCTAATGTATGACTTTACTCAGTTTATGTGTGGTTTTAAATTCTTTGATTTCCTATATATATTTGTGATGCTCTAAATTAATCTTTATTTTTCCAGTTCTGGGATTGGAATCTTCCCTATTACTGTTCTCTCTCTTCCTGTTATTAACATCACTTATATCCCAGGCAACCTTGAAGAAAACTTTACTCCAGCTTCACTGCCCTTTAATGCATATCTAGTTAATTATTATGTCCTAGAGATTCCACTGCCTAGAAGCATATACCACTCATTTCTGCTTTTATCAAATGAAAACTAAAACAATTATCATAGCTTAACAACAGCCCAGATCTATGTAAATTTACCTTTACAACTTTCTTCAAAACAAATTCTTGCCATTTGCCAAACATACCCAAGTTCTCTTCCCTAGTGTATCTTTCTCTCTACCTCCACACTCCTGCCTTTATTCACATACTCCCTTACATCCAAAATGTGTTTAATTGATTTGTACTTAAAATAGTGCACGAGGCAATGCCCGCTTCTTATAGCACCTCCTTTTTCTTGGACACTCCTAGTTAAAGTTAATTTTCCCTCTTCTATACTCTTGGACACTTTCTTTGCTGTTTGTTTACTGTTAATTTTTTCTGTATTTGCTAACTTGTGCTTGAGTTGTCCATTTGGAACATGGAAACTCACTAAATTTTTACTCTACCTGTACACATTTATTCTCTCACTTCATCTTCACAGTGATATTGAAAAAATGGTTCTTTTTTTAATCATTCAAAAGATTAGGAAGATGAAGCTTGGGAAAGTTAACTGAATTGTTAATGTTCATATTACTAGTAACCACAATGGCAGAAACTTAATCTCATGTCCCCTGGAAACACATCTTGTGCTTTCTCTGTTTCATTTCTATTATTATAATTTCTGGCACCTCGTTATTATGAAGAAGGCTTTTTAGAGAGATTATTTTTCCTAAATAAAAATCCCCAAGGAATATGACCCATAGGAAAGCCTTACGGGCTGTGCCCTGGGTAAGTTTAATCATTCAGTCAATCTACCAGATACCCAGCATAATACTACGTCCTTTGGAAGATATAAGAACTATGAAGCATGGTTTCTGCATTCTAAGAACTCAAATTTAACTGGAAATATTTGACCAGCATTAATAGAAATGAAACATATCATATCTATCCCTGAATTTAATGATTTTTTCTGTTCTTCTGCCAATGAATAAAAATCATTAGTAGAAAAATACTTCTATTAATTTTATGGGAAAATGTGATACATTCTATCCTAACCAAAAATATTCAAACAATTTTCACAAAAGGAAAAGCATACCAATTGAACAGAGAAAATAAGTTTATATTCGTAAAGAACAATTTAAACATGAACATGCAGTTTGTGTATAATACATAATATAATAACACTTTGCTGCAATGGACAAAGAGGAAGAGACAAGCTGACAGTGGGTGGTGATGAGTGGATGAGGGAGATGAGAGACTCATTCATAAGACAGCACAGTCTTAGTTTTGCTCTGTTTTCTTCACATTTTTTTTCAATAATTTAGGAATGTTTGGTATTATTGCATTTAAAATGCACTTAAAATAAGTTTAGCAAAAAAAGGAAAAATAGGGACTGGCCCAATGGTATAGTGGTTAAGTTTGCACGCTCGGCTTCAGTAGCCCCAGTTTTGCCAGTTCGGATCCCCGGTGTGGACCTAGCACTGCTCATCAAGCCATGCTGTGGCAGGCGTCCCACATATAAAATAGAGGAAGATAAGTACAATTGTTAGCTCAGGGCCAATCTTCCCTAGCAAAAAGAGGAGGCTTGGTGGTAGATGTCAGCTCAGGGCTGATCTTCCTCGAACAAAAAAGAAAATAAAATTAGAAGAACTTCAAAATATGTGGAAATGGCCACATATGCAAGAGACTAAAGTTGTGGAAGATGCTCCCTCCTCCTTAGC
The DNA here is from genome assembly GCF_037783145.1 of Equus przewalskii. Classification (NCBI taxonomy): domain Eukaryota; kingdom Metazoa; phylum Chordata; class Mammalia; order Perissodactyla; family Equidae; genus Equus; species Equus przewalskii. The sequence continues at coordinate 54,658,389 of NC_091831.1, read as the reverse complement.
TAAGCATGCAAAGCAGTCTGTTATGGATTTATCCAAATATGTCATGCAATTCACATTTGTTCCACATGATATTCTCTGAAGGAGGAGAATTGTGTTGAAAACATTGTGACTGTGTTTTTACCTGAATTTTTAATATCAAAATGTGATATGTTACACATTATTTAGTGTCCTTCACATAAGATGTCATCATATATTTTTTAAAAGTTGTTTTCCAAGAGTGATATACCTTTAAAACAGTCATTGTGATGAAAATTATTAACAGAAGAGTTATCGCATCAGTTAAAATTATATCAGTTGAAATTATGAAAGCCATTAAATGTTTGAGAATTGAGTTAACAAAAGAAAAATTTATTTAAATATTTCTAGGTCTACTTTCATTACTTTTGATTTTAATAAGTGTTTTCACTTGTAGGGAGTGGTGGACAAGGTGTCTGAAAATCGTGTTACTTAAATGCCTAAAAGCATTATAGTGTACAAGTGTTGATTGTGGGATCTTCGACAGGTTGGGACGATTACACTTCTACTTGTGAAGTTTTCATGAGTATTGTGATGACAAAAGTGTCATCTTAACTCTCATCTATTTTAATTCCAAGTTCTTCCTTAAAGACAACATTTATATGACATATATGGTGAGGAAACTCAGAGTTTTCTTAAGAACTTTTGTGGATACTTGCCAATTCTGTAAATAAACATACAAACAAGAAAACCTAAAATAATCTTTTAAATAATTAAACAAATCACACTTACTGCCTCACAAATTAAATTAAAGTTAATCTTCTTGGAGATTCTGTGCCACAGACAACTATTCATTGAAAAATGTTTTGTTAAAAAAAACGTAAAGAAAGAGGCTCACACACCAAATAAATTTAGAAAAAGCCTCTTTCCCCTTTTGAGGATTCATGGCGCACTTTGTTATATCAACAGTTACTCTAAGTCCTGCTTCAGAAAAACCTATTATGCTTTTTTAATCCAATATTTCCCAAGTTCATTTTAATGGCAAAACTACCGAATAATGTTGCATGGAAATACTCTTTTCTTCAGAAAAGGCGGAGGTAAATAGGAACCTGGTAAAATGAGAGACTGCCTTTTTTTCAAGAAAAGCCCCATGAATAATATTATTCACAATAGATTATTTGGTAATTTGTACATTAAAATTTCTGAATAACTTTTGCCTGTCAAAACTGTAGAACACTGACATTCTATAAGGAATCAAACTGCAGCCCATCCACACCATCAGTTTTATAAACAAAGTTGTGCTGGAACACAGTCACATACATTCCTTTGTGTCCTTTTTATGACTACTTTCATGCTACTGCTGTAAAGATGAGTAATGCACAAGGCATACAATATGTATTACCTGGTAATTTACAGAAAAAGTTTGTCTACCACAGATCCATATATTTTTAACAATTATCTGACCAGAAGATGAGTTTGTCATGATATTTTATTTTATTTTATTTATTTATGTTTTGAGGAAGATTAGCCCTGAGCTAACTGCTGCCAATCCTCCTCTTTTTGCTGAGGAAGACTGGCCCTGAGCTAACATCCATGCTCATCTTCCTCCACTTTATATGTGGGACGCCTGCTACAGCATGGTGTGCCAAGCAGTGCCACGTCCGCACCCGGGATCCAAACCAGCGAACCCCAGGCCACCGAGAAGCGGAAGTTGCTCACTTAACGGCTGAACCACGGGCTGGCCCCTGTCATGATATTTTAAAAGTTGAGATACACAACTAAAGCATGAGCCATGCAAATTCTGCAGAAGTGGGTCCAAAGATATTTTTATACAGTCCCAAGATTTGACACAGAAGAAAAGTTCCGAGACCTAACATTTTCACCACTCTCAGTCATAGGCAATTACACATGACCATGATAATTTTAGAATGGGAAAATTTCAGATGCAAGTATTATCAATTGTCCCCAGCGGCCATTAAAAATCTCCACTAATGCAATTGTAAAATAAGTAATTTAAATTATAGTGGGTGTTAATCTTCCTAAGCAATCACATCATCCATCCTGACCTTTTCAAATACAAATGTCATTTGTGTGGTTGTAGAGCATGACAAATGAGAAGTACATTAGCTACTTCTCTTACGCATCTTGGCATGAGATTGTTAGTCTTGTTTCAAAAGGTCACCTTGTAATTTACAAAAAATACGACATTTGTTTTGTTTTTATGACAGAAGTTTAAATAAATGTTTATTTTGCCTGTCTATCAAGAGACCTATTAAGATATAGCTTCCTACCTCATCAAATTAGAAAATAGTTTCCTAAAAAAGAAACTGCACACATTTCTGGGAAAAATGATACAATGGATAAAAATATAAAGTTTCCAATACAAGAGTGACTGAAAATGGACTATGAGGTGTCTTCAACTGAGGCCTTTTACACATACAAATCATGCCAATAAAAGTAATGGACACAAAGTTATAAGCCAGATTTTTAAAAAAAATAAACATTTCCAAAAGCCATTTCCATTTTTTTCACAACACAATAGCTTGAAAAATTACAGACCAAAGTCTTTTTGTTTTTCTTATCACGGACTGACCGCATTGTTGCTACAATATGCAAATCCTGTCAAATCATCATAATATCCTTTTATTCAAGAACAACATGAATAATATAGAATTTTCTTGTGTGGAATAAGTAAAGGGGCTAGATTCTTTTTTTGGTATAAGATATTATTTGTGAAGTCTTTGAGGAGTCTCAAGGAGAAAGTAAACATGGATTTTTGTCCAGGCTCTAAGTAGTACCATTTCTCCCATAATTTCCAGTGTCTCAGTTTGCTCATCTAAAAGAGGATATATTATTTATTTTGAGTGCAATGGGACTTTTAATATAAAGACCAATGATACCTTTCAAGTGAGTATTACTCACTAAAAAGAGAGAAAAGAAATCAATGGAACAGTGTACCTATACATTTTCTTTTCAAACAGAGGATCTCATGATTGGTGGGCTTTTCCTCCTGCTGTATTGAGGTATAATTGATAAACAAGAATTGTGTACATTTAAGATTTACAACATAATGCTTTGATATGAAGATATACTGTGAAATGATCACCACAATCAAGCTAATTAACATATTCGTCACTTCGTATAGTTAACTTTTTGTGTGTATATGAGAACAATTAAGGTCTACTCTCTTGGAAAAAATTTCAAGTATACAATACAGTATTGTTACCTATCATTACCATGTTATACGTTAGATCTCCAGAACTTGTTCATCTTCCATATCTGAAACTCTGTACCCTTTGACTAACATTTTCCCGTTTTCCCCAACCCCCAACCCCTGGTAATTACCATTCTACTCTCTCCTTCTATGAGTGGGCTAAGGACCTGAGTAGACATTTCTCAGAAGAAGACATACAAATTGCCAGCCAACAGGTATATGAAAAAGGGCTCAACATCACTAATCATCAGGGAAATGAAATTAAAACCACAGTTAGATATTACCTCACATCTGCTAGAATGGTTGCCATCAAAAATACAAAAGATAACTAGTGTTGGTGAGGATGTAGAGAAAAGGGAACCATTGTGCACTGTTGCTGGGAATGTAAATTGGTGCAGCCATTAGGGAAAACAGTATGGAGGTTCCTCAAAAAGTTGAAAATAGAGCTCCCATATGATCCAGCAATCCCACTTATGGGTATGTCTTAGTCCCTTCAGGCTGCTGTAACAAAATCCCACAGCCTTGGTGGCTTAGAAAAAGCAAACATCTACTTCTCAGAATTCTGGAGGCTGGAAGTCTGAGATCAGGGTGGCAGGCTGGCAGGTTGAGGGCTCTCTTCTGTGTTACGTTCTTCCAATTGTATCCTTACACGGTTGAAGGGGCTAAGGATCTCAGTGAGCTCTCTTTTGTAAGCACTAATTCCATTCATGAGAGCTCCACCCTCATGACCTAATTGTCTCCCAAAGTCCCCAGTCATATTACCATCAATTTGGGGGGCTGGGATTTCAACATATAACTTCAGGGGGATGTGAATATTCAGCCCATAGTAGGGGATAAGTCTAGAGGAAGTGAAATCACCATCCCAAGGAAATACTTGCATTCCCATGCAGCATTATTCAGTTCAACATGGGTAGACCTGGAGGACATTATACTCAATGAAATAAGTCAGTCACAGAGGGACAAATACTCTATCATCTCACTTATATGTGGTTGGCTTTTCATGAGGCCAACATATGTAATTTCTGGGCATTCTTTGGCAAAACAAAAACAAAAACAAAAAAAACAATGCACAAAATTTAAGAAGGAAAATCCTTATTCATCATGTTAATGAGGTACATTAAGTAGATCTGGCTCTCATGCAGACGCAGGTCAGGGACTAAGTTTAGACAGTCTACGTGGGGCTCAGCCAGCTGCTTCTCAGGAAATCAGAGAGTCAAGACAAAGTGCAAGGAGTCATCTGTCCACTGTGATAATCGAAAATTTAAGATCTTAGATCTGAGGCTTATATTCTAGAGAGTATGGGCAGGGAAAATTCCAACAGGTAAGGTTGTTTGAAAACAATCTTAATTAGAGAATCAATAATTCACAGTGAGTGTGAGTCTAGAAAAAGGGGTGGGGGGAATAGTAACTGCCCTCTCATGCCCGGTTTATTTCTTTGTAGATTAGGAAGGCCCAAATTACCAAGTGGCTGCCACTTCAGAGGGAAAGCCAGAAGTCAACAGGAGTTCTGCTGTCAAGAGTAATTCTAATTCACATGTATTCTCTATTACCTTACTGATTCAGTCAACAAACATTTACTATACCTTACTCTCAGCCAGGCACTGGATAAAGTCCTGGGGATATACATTTGTACAAATAGGGTTACTCTTCTCATAGAGCTTTCATTCAAAAGAAGAGGCTAGCCAGTATACAAAAATTACAAAATAGTCTGATAAGTAGTCTTAGTAATAAATAGTTCTTTAAGCAGAAAGAAAAGGGGTACCAACCCAGCCTTGGAAGTCAGATCAGAAGAGGCCACGTTGGAAGTACACTATCTTTAATAGGACTTAGTGATTCAATATAAGAAATGCACAGTATAGTTTATTTTTAGAGTTATATTATGCCCATATTTATTCAGCCTCAACAAGTGGTCTATTTTTTTAAACTATGCTAATTACAGTGTGGTGCTTGCAACCTACCTGCCTGTACATACTGAAATAATAGCAGAGGATTCTAGTTCCCCTGTTCAGCATGCCATCTATGTACTGAATTACCTTAGCCTGTGGTGCCAAAGCCAATATGTAGGGTGTTGGTCTGGCCTATAAAAAAGCGATATTACAATTAATTTTCCAAGAAGACCATCAACTTAAACGCAGCCTCATGACTCAAGAGTTGGAAACGCCCATGTGATACGGCTGAAGGGGCGTGAGGAAGACCATAGTCTTCTCACTTTCCTAGTACTCCACACCTACTTAATAGATGAGATCAGTGAATTAAGCTTCGACCTGTGAGCACTATCTCCAAATCCATTTATTTCAAAGGCATTCATGGAGCACTTTACTAAGAGTTTTCTAACACCTTGAAATACACATTTGAAATCTGTTCTGCCTGCCTAGACTCAATGGAATGTGACCATTAAATATTATGCTGAAGATTATGGCAGGCCAACTAAAGCTCCAACCTTGTGAGAATTCAGGGCACAATGGAATATTAAACATACCCTGGCAACTAGTGTAGTTTTTGGAGCAATGATGATTTTTCTGCAAGTAGAGTTTTAGAACACAAGCTACTGCAGCATTTGTTTGTGCCATTCTTATGTGTGTTCCTGCCCTTTTCAGGTTTGGTGTGCCTCTGTCACACTGGGACTGTTTATCACTGACAGGCCTGCTGTCATACTAAAATATTTCTGTGGTTAGTCTCAGTTGCCAAGGTAACCATCCTGATGTGTGTTGCCTTTAGGAGTTTATCATTAGATATCTGAAAACCTTGACTGAATGTAAATGATAAAAACTATCAAAGTAATGTGTCTTTGGGCTTCACATGATATTTTTCAGAGACTCAATAAATATGTGATAATGCTGAGCTTTTATTTACATTTTTAGTCAATTATTATCAAAGGTCTTGATAGGGAGATATTGCTCTTTACTATATTCTTAAAAGTTTTAGTTCATAAATAGGGAACCCAGATTCAAATATTTTATTTATATTATTTTGTGTCAAACTTCACGCAAAAATAATTTTATGGAGTACTTGGCATTGGTTAAGGCAATTCCAAAGAAAAAGAATCAGTTGTGAAATTCTCTCAGGCCTCTGAACTTTCTTTCTCTTTCTTTCTGTTGTGGCTCTGCTCCCAGCTGCTGGGTACACCAGTTATAGTATCAGGATTACTTCCTCTTTCCAAATTTCATCTTCCCTCCCAACCCCGAAAGTCAGATTATAGGTTTTGGGATTCAGGTATATTTTGGCTTATGCCTTTGCTTTTCTTCACAATTTATTTGCTTATTCATTCGTCTGTCATTTATTTTTTCTAAGCCTCAATTTCCTTATCTATAAAGTTAGATAGGAATTTCTCTGTGAATGGATTAGTGATAATGAATGTACATAATTTAATACAGTATCTGACACATTCTTGGTCTTAAAATAATTATATATACTATCAAAAGTGAAGTCATTTGTCTTGTCATAGAGAATTAATTTGATGTTTTCTCTTTCCATCTGTATTGGTAAAATGGTTGATAAAGAGTGAGTAGCCTCCTAATGAGGTCCATTAAAATAACCCTCAAAAGACTTTCTTCCCCGCCAAACACTTGCAAACACTTCTAGCTACCAAGTTATGAGAATCCTAGCATTTTAGAATGACTGTTTTTGGGTAAAGTCTTTGTGTTTTCAGGGGTTTCTTCTTTATAATATACCAGAAGCCTAGTACCATAAGCCATTATTTGCTGATGATCCTTTAACAGAAATTAGTTGGCATGGCAAGTTGGAATGCTCAGGTAGCATAGGCTAAAATGAAGTTTTGAGTGCAAAGTATTGTAGGGGGGGAAGACATTTCCTCTACCCTCTCTGGGTTCTTTTGGCCAGAGAACGAATTAAATTCACGTGAGACAGAATAGCAGAAGAAAATTAAACAAAGCTTTATAACATGTATACATAGGAGAGGCTCAGGCAAGCCGAGCAACTCACTAAAACGGCTGAAGCCACCACCTTAAATATCATATTCAGCTAAAGACAAAGAAGGATGTGGTGGTGGGGGGAGTCAGTTACAGAAGGTTACCAGACAAGCACAATAAACAGGAATAAGATTATTATGCAGATTTAAGTCCTTGCATTCTGTATTGATAGGAGTTTCTAGAGATAAGCTCATCCCCCCTTCTTCCTGGCACAGAGAGGAAGACACCTTTATAGATGGAGATTTCCTTTACAATGTAAACGTCTCTTACAAAGGGTAAGTAAATCCTACTGTTCAGTTGCTTTCCTGTCTGCAGTTTATCAACAGTAACCAGCCCCAAACAATCCTCATGCCAAAGAGACATATCTTGGGGTGGCCAATTCCAGGCCGCCACAGTATTTATCGAGGATCCACATCTGTGGAAGAAAAAGTAGGGAAGTATGATGGGGCAGAGGAGGAAGTTTAACTCTGATGTGGGTCCTACAAAGACTTGGTCAACCTGCAGGAGGGGTCTGGAGCAAGTATCATCTGTCACAGCTGTGCACTTTTGAGCTGAAATACCTGTGCATTAGACCACAGCCTTCTCGTTCTTCCAGTATGTACTGCCCAGGGAGTCATAGCCTCTGGGGAGGCTGCTCTCTGCAGCTGAGGCTGATCATAAAAGAACTGACTGTGGGAGGCTCTCTGCTGACCACACTCCTGCAGCGGGACAGTCCTTTCTTGAGGGAGATATGAGTGGCACATATCTGTGTCTACCACACTTACATTAACCAGCTGTGTTTGCAAAGAAGTGAACTGGGCCTAGATTCAATGAGACAATCACAGACACACATTTTGCTGAGGGACGTGAAACAAATTCTGCTTCTGGCGAGTGACATCACGTGTGTGTGCGTCTTACACACTAGAGAAGCCTCTGGGTAAGATCCTTGAATTCAAACAAGAGTAGTAAAGATAACAAGAGAAAAGAGAGAAACCCCCAAACGAAAAATGAGAGAATCAGGGGAACATTTCACTTATATCAGGTCAACGTAACCAGCGATCTACTTAGAAAGAGGCAAGCGATTCTTTAATTACTTGATCTTTCCTCTGATTGTCATCTCTTAAGAGCAGACTTCCCTTTATATTCGTATTCATATTCACTCAATCTTTTTTTTAACCTTACAAAGGGAACAAAATGTCTTTCTGTTGATTGCTCTTCTGTGTTTTATAGAATCAGGGAAGTCACCATCCCAGAACATTGGGCACAACCAAAATGACTCATTGTTGTAGAGGTTTGTGGCAGGTGGGGAGGCTCCTGTTATGGTGAATCATGGAAACCTAGTGTGGAAGGTATGGGAACGTTTAAATGTCAATACTCCTGCCCCAGCGCTCCATGGACGTTTACACCATCCCACACAGAGCTAGTTCTTTCAGCCTCTTTCGTCTCCTTAAAAGAAAAGAAAAAGATATGCCATTATTTTCTCCATCCCACATCTCTTCTTCTTCTAAAATCTTTGTTTAATCTTATGCATTGCTGATGCAGAGTGACTTAAAATATGGAATTAGTTATCAATAAACTCAACGGGATAGAAAGCACACACAACTACAAGTTATATCACCCTGATGGGCCATTACATAGACATAAGCAAGCTTTAAAAAATCACTGTGGTTAGACAAAATAATTTGCATTGCCCAATATCTTGTAAAAACAGCTGAATGTTTTATTTTGCAAACTTCTCTCTCAGGTTATGCCTCAATGATTTTCACTTACTAAGTAGCATCACTGAGCCATGAAAATATTCTCCCCAGGCACACAGAGCTCACTAGAATTTTTGTTCACAAAATATCGATTTCATGATTAAACTTTCTGTCAGATAAGAACTCAAGGTCTGAGCTTTAGACTTTTCATACTGGCTTGCACTAATGGTTTGAAAATCCTTGAAAATTGTCTATTTCCATTAATAAAATATAGAGATAATGTTCTATATGGAGAAGATTAGATTTACTCCCAAATTCCCATAACTCAAAAGAGGCTATTATTCTGTCAAATTTATTATTATATTCAAATATTTAAACTTCATTATGTGGCCACATTCCATTAGTTTTACACCTGAAAAGTAAGGCTGCAAGTTGTTGGGAAAGAGGACTGATGTGTGGCTACTTAGGAAAATGTACACCAACATCCTTTGGACTACTTTGGCTATTGTCTTTTTCCCCACAAACAGAGATGCTTATAAAAGAATGAATTGTCTAACTTTGGTTTATGTTGGCCAATACAATTTAAATAATAATGTGAGGTACTTAAAAAAACCACGCTGGATTCTGCATATAGTCCTTCCATTAATCACATACTTCAAAATACTTGATTTCCTCTTTAAGTTCCTCTATTATTTGGTTGACAAACCTTTGCAAGTACTTAGGTGATTCTTAAAATTGTAACACGTTAAACCTTTGATAGAGTGATTCTAAGTTATCTTAAACTATCCAATATTATTTTTAAATTTAGGAAGATTTCAACTTAAAAACTAAACTCTCAATTATGCATTTGAAATTGGAATTACATATTGAAATCATTCCCCTAAAGGTCAAATTATCTTAAATATTTAACATATAAATATTTATGCTTTGATTCTAAAATAAAATAATATTAATAAGAAGTCAATTATATTTTCTGTAAGTCCTTATAAACCTTCATAAGTTTTAAAATGCTTACAACTAACACCACAATTATATAAGCTTACATAACTTGAAGGGCTGCTTTCCTAAAGTAACGTTTTTGGAGCTGCCCTTTCGATTTTCTGAGTACTTAAGAACTGGAATTACTGGCTAGGATGCAGCTGAACACCTGACTGTAACACTGACGATATGTATGAACCTTGTTTATAACTGTCAGTGACTCCATTACAAAAAGATGGAAGTGGTGATTCTGAATACGTCCCTTAGATTTAGGAACTATGTTTTAAGTCAGATTAGAATACATAACTCGTGCCTGATGGCACTGGTTCTTGGTTGGGATACTATTTTTGCTTCTTTTAAGTTACGTAATTGACTTTCCCCTGCAACTCTAAAAATATTTGAACTTGATGGAATCCTGCATTCTTATAAAATACGTCGTATCTCTTAGAGCCATATAATGCTTTTCAATATGAAAATGATATCGATTGAAATTTTTTGTTTCTCATAGCTTCTGTTTATTTGGTGTTATCAATATTTATTTTAACAATAACAGTTTCTTCATCCACTAAAGAGAATGGATTACTCTAGGTCAATTCTAGTGTTTATGTTATGATAGGATCTCAAAGTCAAAATGTATTTTAATGTACTTCTGGTCCATTTGCTCATCAGATGGAAAAGAAATGATACCAGCTCAACATAAGGTTGACATAAGAGAAGCCATATTGTAGAAAGGAAACCATATTGTAACTTTAACCTTTGACTAACTAGCCTAGACATGTTCTGTAGATTTTGTGGCCCCTCCCAGCTGCTTTAAGATGATAACTTTGTCCTTTTGAGTTCCTTAGGGATGTGATGATCTCTGGGGCAGAGAGCCTATGCTGATAGCCGTCACCAATGACAACTTGAAAGACCAGGGTGCAGGGCGTTACTCCATTCTCTGATGCATATATAGTAAAACAAAGAACTATCAGGAACTGGGACCAGATGTCTACCTCTAGCCAGAGACCAGCCACCTCCCCTACCTGGAGAATAGCCCCATATATATCTGGCTTGTAGTCTTTGTTCTGTGAGATGGTTCTTTCAGACATGAGTTGGCCATCTTCCTCTTGCTAACAAGCTGTAATAAAGTGTTTTCTCTCCTACCATCTTGCCTCCTGACTATTGCCATGTCTTGTGGCGAGCAGAGGACCCCTCCTTGGGTGGTAACAGAACCACATTTTAAAAAGGAAAGAAATCTGTAGTATATTGTGAACTCTTATGTAAATGTTAATTATTTATTTTATTTTATTAATTTTTTTTTTAAAGATTGGCACTTGAGTTAACAACTGTTGCCAATCTTTTTTTTTTTTAATTCTTCTCCCCAAAGCACCCCGGTACATAGTTGTATATTCTAGTTATAAGCGTCTCTGGTTGCACCATGTAGGACGCTGCCTCACCATGGCTTGATGAGTGGTGCCATGTCCACGCCCAGGATCTGAACTGGTGAAACCCTAGGCCACCAAAGCAGAGCCAGCACTTAACCATTCGGCCACAGGGCCGGCCCCATATTTTATTATCATCATTTATTTGTAATACTATTCTATTCAACTTTTTATTATTATATGATTCATCTTCCAAATTGGGCAACTTTTGAGAGTAAAAGAGAACAATTACTCAGTAAGTCATGAGGCTTGTCCTCGGAAAACTAGGACATCTTCCCACCCCAGGTACACTCAACCATAGTCAACTGAAATACTTAGAACATTTTCCTTCACAAGGAACTCTCTAAAGCACTGGCTTTTACATTCCATGCCCTCTTGGAGATTTTTAATCTGCTAAATTTAAATTCCACTACAATATGAAAAAATATTCAAGTAGGGTCGCACTGGTCGAATAGAAGACTGTCGACCTGGAAGCCTGCCTTTGCATCCTCTCAGAGGTATCCCATGACTCCTGAGGCCCACGATGGAAACAAGGAGTTCCACAGGACGACTTGAAAACCACTGCACTGAAGAGAGAAAAGTAACATTTATCAAACCTCCATGAGGTGCTATAAAATATACATTTAATTGGCTGGTACCAATGGAGCTGGGATCTACATCCATGCCCAATTGATTGCAAAGCCTTGTTCCTATTCTCAGAAGAAAGTGCATTTCCTTTTTGTATATTTTTTATTTCAGAAAACCCCTCATTGTATCCATCAGGTCACCCTAAGCTATTCTACAGTAGCAAATAACCTCCAAACTTTAGAGGTTTTAAAAAAAGAGGGTGGGTCGGCCTGGTGACGCAGCGGTTAAGTTTGCACGCTCTGCGTCTCGGGGGCCCGGGGTTTGCCGCTTCGGATCCCGGGTGTGGACATGGCACCCCTTGGCACACCATGCTGGGTAGGCGTCCCACATATAAAGTAGAGGAAGATGGGCATGATGTTAACTCAGGGCCAGGCTTCCTCAGCAAAAAGAGGAGGACAGGCAGTAGTTAGCTCAGGGCTAATCTTCCTCAAAAAAAAAAAAAAAATTAAAAAAAAATAAAAATAAAAAAAGAGGAAACAAACAAGAACAAAACAAAGTTCTTAAAACAAAAATATTTCTTGTTCACACTATATATCCATTGCAGGATAGCAAGACACTACTTATTATAGTCCCTGGGGTACACAGGCTGTTGGAAGCTCTATCTTGACATATACTTCTATAATCCCAGAAGCAAGGAAAGGAAAAGTGATGAAATATTCACTACTTCTTAAAGTTTCTGCATGGAGATAACAAATGTCTTTTTCTTCCATATTTTATTGGCCAGAATGAGTTATATGGCCATGTGTAAGTTAAACAGAACGAGGATGTATAATTCTTCCATAGAAAGGGTCACCAAATATTATAGTCAGTTGACAATGATCTTATTTCAACAAAATCCATATTCTTGAACTTATAATTAATATTTCTTCTTCTTTCCTAAGGAGCCAACCACATCATGAAAGCCCTCATATATTTAGATCTTAAGCCTCATTTTCCAATAATCATCTCAAATTTCTTCTTTTCCAAGTTAAACATTTCAATCATTCCTGAAAAGGCATTGCTTAAAGCAGTGCTTCTCAAATTTAAATGTGTGTTGGCATCTTCTGAAGATATCAAAATGCAGATTTTGATTCAATAGGCATGAATGAGGGATATAATACAGTTTTTTTCTTTGTTTTAAATGATATCTTGACCTAGTTTTGAGGGCTTTGAGGTCCTAACTTAGAGGCCAGTCAGGTCCCCATCTTGAACAGCTATGTAAGTTCACACCCCAACCACATCCATTCATGGGCCTTCACACTCCAGGCCACTATGTGCCTGCTTTAATGGACCTGGGGCCGTGTATTACACAATTAGAGACAGCCGCTATGACCCAGAAGCTGGGAAATTATTCAAGTAAGCCAATCCACACGGAGGACAAGAAACCTAGCTAACCCCACATCACTTGTCATACATCAACTGCCCCACAGGGTTCTAACTTTCTGCTACCCTGTCCCCATCTGCAACTTCCTGTGTGGCCCTGCCTGACAGCCTTCTCTCGTCTGGAGCTGTAAGTAATAAAGAGTTCTGCTTTTCATCTCTCCCAGTGTCAGTGTGTTGTGCCCTGATATCAAAGGAATCGTTAAATCTTATAAAACTTGCTCTGTGTCTGTTGGTGGCTTCCATGTCTCTCTTTACCCAAATTTCCTGGGTTTAGGAATAGTCAAAATAAGGAGTCCTAACTGGCTAAACTCCGGAGGGGGCATGGATAGATACCAGCCCAGGTAGGGGCCTACCGTAGGGCAAAAGAAATGATGGGCCCCCTGAGCTGCATTTCCTGGGGTCAGTTTTTTGGTGTTTCTGGTCTCAGCCTGTGTTTGACAGAGGCCTATTTCAGAGGCTTATCACTTCTTCAGCATCAGTGTTTTTTAAATTATATTACTTGGAACTCTGTTTCAGGTGATCTCTATGGAAAAAGATGTTGGTTGGACTCCAGCACGGTAGAGAAACGGCTCTCCAGTTTCATTGTTGATGTTGCTCAGGTGGCGGTGGCATAGCCCAGCTGTCTTCTGTGCTACCATATTCCTTGCTGCCATCACCAGCTCACTTCACGCTCACAGACCCTCAGGGGTATTGTGGGTTGCATTCTTGGAGATCAGTAGCCCAATGTTTAAACCCAAGAAGAACCTCTCAGACAAGGGAAAGAATATCTCCTCCCTGTACTCACCATATACCTGGAGAAGTTACCTGATTGGTTAAATAATGAAAAACTACTAGCCAGTGTACTTGGGCTTTAGTAAGTACCACTGCATAGCAACATTTGAATCAACTGATACTTTGGAAAAGAGGGCTAACTGTGCTGTCCCAAGGAGATGCAGCTACAGCTGTCTAAGTGTAAATTCCAATCTCTTGGAGGTGGACTGGGAAGGCCTGGAATGAGAGATGGCTGCCTATGAAGCAGGGTACCGCTCCCCTCCCATTCCTGTAACCACCCAGAAGGTCTGAGCTATGACTCTTCAGGCAGAGATGGAAGTCAGGAACTGCTGTTTTAGGATGCCAGAAGGCCAAAACAAGAAAAAAATGGGAGGGAGGAGATTAAAAAATAGGAAAAACAGGATATGTGGTGAGGAAACAACAACAAAACATATACATTTTAATTAAAACAAAGTTCTATACTATAACCCAACTGGAAAATCCAACAGTGCTTAATAAAAATTTACATAACAAAAAGATAAAAGGATGCTGATGGGGTTTTGTGCCTCTACAGCATAGATTCTAAATTAACTTTAACATTTGCTAAAATGTATCAATTGACAAAGCATCATCAACTTAATCAATGCCGGGCCTTAAAATACCTAAAGACCCCACTAAACTTAAACATGGTTCTTGCCTATGATATTAGGAAAATAATTAAATAGAAAATAGACGAGAAATAGCTATGCTTTATTTTAATTACAGTGTTGGCTAAATTTCCCATAATCATAGTACCCATTGCCCTAAAATATCCCATTTGGACATAAAAACTCTGACACAGTAAGTAATAAATTTAAATTAAATTAAATCTTTGACATTCACATGTTGGCTTGGTAAAATGGGACCCCATGGACCCCCTGGTTAGAATGGCTAACATGCCCCAATATAAATTAAAACAGGGCCTTCAAGGATTGAAACTTATTATATAAGACCTAAGTAATGAACAGGTGATTATCTCCACTGTTTCTCCATTTTACAGCCCAATTTTGTCCGTTCTTAAACATGGAAAGAATAAACAATGCGACGTGGTAAATTACCACAAACTTAATGCTGTGGTCCCATCCATTAATTCCGCATCCCCAACACCAGTATAGTTGAAATTACTAGCTCTATCCTATCAACAGCTGGTAAATGTTTTGCCATTATAGATTTGATTAACATGCTCTATTCAATGGTTATTTCAACAGCCCCTCAGCCATAGTTCACTTTCACCTCCAAAGGACACAATACTCCTTTACTAGAACTTCAGGTACTTCATCAGCTATGCCATCACATACCATCTTTGCATACAAGATCTTAACTGCATCCACCTTTCTCCAGAAGCATAGGTATGACATTATATTGATGACAACTCTTAGGAGATTCATTTGCCACACTGATTAAGCACATACAAATCCAACATCTTTTAGTTCTTTTTGGGTTCTGGAGAAAACATGTTCCTCATTTACAGATTTTACTTAATTTCACTGATGCTATAAGTATACAAATCAGCCTACCTTAAGAAAAGAGGCTCTAGAATCAGTCCAAATCAAAATCAACAGGCACTCACGTTAGTGCTCTCAGAGACTCATTCACTATAAAGACTTCGGCAACTTTCTCTCATGCCTCATGGAGTCTCTGGACCACCTACCATGGCCATAAACTGCCCATGGACTTCTAATACCAAAAAAAGCTGCCCTTTTCAGCTCTGTGTTATGTACCCTTAGAGTGAACATTGCAGCCCACAGACTGAACTCTGCTGAAAATAGACATTCTCACACTCTAAGATTGTGACTCTCCATACTCAGCTGTCCATCATTACTCTGATCATGAAAGCAGTACCCCACAAGCTTAGCAAGACTACTCAGGTCTTCTTAATACAGGATGAAGTCAAACCTGGAGCCTCTGGTACATTCCACCTGCAAGAGGGAGTGAACTTTCCTGTCCTCAGTCCCTTGCCAGATGTCACGGTGCTACAGGAGGTCACCCCTCTCCCAGAGCCTTTAGCTACCTGAGAAGCAGTTGAAGATTAACTGAGTGTGATAAAAGTCCTTACACTCTACCAATGGCATTGCCATCATCATAAGAGATGGAACGAGTAGAATGTTGCTGCTTTCTATCCCTTAGCTGGGATTTCTCTGCTAATGGATGGAACCCAAGAGTCAGTACAACTGGCCAAAGTTCAGGCAGTCATCTTAGCGCTGGAGGCCCTGGTCAGCAAAAGGTCCAATCTGATCATTTCTACAAACTCCTGGGCTATTCTCTAAGAGAAGAATTGTCCCCTTCAGGGTGAAGAATTCTGGGAATCTCTTGTGCTATAGACAGCCAAAATATAAATCAAAAGTCAAAAGTGCCTTCACATTTAGTAAGGTCACAATACAAGGCCTTATCTGGACACTCCTTATCCCCTTTGGAGTTTCAGACATAACTGATAGTGACCAATGCACACATTTCACTTCTCAGAATACACAACTCTGGGCTCTTAGAAAAGGCATTCCATAGAGCTTTCATCTCCCCAGTAGGTCCCTGGCAGCAGATTAATTGAGATGCCTAAATGGCTTCTCAAAGAACAGCTACTTAAGTTAAAAAAATGAAAATAGGTCTTAATCTCTCTTAATTCAAAACTACTTCTCCCAGGGCACTGACGAATTGGACACAGGGCATTCATTGCTTTCTTTCTTTTGATATTAGGGATTCTATATGTTTGCTGAGCTCACTGTTTGCTTAGCCCATGATCCTGGCATATTCCTTGCTCTCTGCCAAAACATATACCCCTACACTCTGTGCCTCGGGGGAAACTTATAGAACTCAGTACTATCTGTGCCATTCTAAAACTTAGTGAGATTATTGTTTTCCCGGAGGCAACTGCCTCATACAGATAAACCTCTTAAGGAGAGGAACTTCCACGCCCCAGCGCTTTCTCCTACTCCTCTTCAGCCTGCTACCATGCCATCCTGTTCTGTCATGAGTCCTGGGCTATGACTACCACATGCACCCCTTACCCTTGGTACAAACAAATACCACTAATTTTTGTTTTCTTTTTTTTCTGATGAAGATTGACCCTGAGCTAACATCTGTGCCGATCTTCCTCTATTTTGTATGTGGATCATTGCCACAGCATGGCCACGGATGAGTAGTCTAGGTCTGCCTTTGGGAACCAAACCCAGTCTGCTGAAGCAGAGCATGCCAAACTTAACCATTAGGCCATGGGGCCGCCCCCAAATACCACTAACTTTTACATGTGTCTTACTGAAATGTCAGTTCATACCTTCCCACAATGAAGCTGTGAGACTTCCAACCTTGATCCAAGGAATACATCAATATATTATTATCATAAAAAATACAGCTCATACTTTAAACACACTTAACAACTTGATGAAGAAATTGTTAGAGACTCCAAAAATTTAGATCTATTTTCCTCACTACTGTTGTATGAATGGAAAACTTGGTTATGGGCTGGCCTGCCAGGACTCTTTATATAAAGCCTTCTACTTGTGTTCCTCCTCTTTACTCTCATAATTAAATATTTTCCACTCTGTTTAGGACAACTTACGCCTTACTCTCTAAAAGTCTCCTGTGCTATTTGGGCCACTCGACTTTCCCAAATATTCAAGCTGAAAATTGACTTCAAGGCATCAAGGGGTCAACTGCAATATAGCTTGTCTGTTTTTTTTTTAATGCTGTCTTGACTCAGTTTTAAGGCATTGGCCAGCACTGGTAAGTTCCCCTTCTTGAGCAGCTACTTACCCCAACCACTTCCATGAAGGGGCTCTCACATTCTGGGCCACTATGCATCTGCCTTACTTACCCCAGGGCGAGGTTTCTGACAACCAGGGCCAGTCCTTATGCCCTGGAGCCTGTGAAAATTACTCATATCCACAGGGAGTTTGCTAACTCCACCCTGCTTGCCATATATAAACTGGCCCTACAGCTCCAGCTTTCTAGAATCCTCTCCCCTGGGTGCAGCTCCCTGTGTGACCCTGCCTGGCAGTCTTTTCTCCTTCGAACTTGTAAGTAGCAAAGAGTTCTGCCTTCTATCTACCCCAGTGTGTTTGTATTGTGCCCTGCAGACAAAAGAATCCTTAAGTCTTATAAAACAGGGTCTGAGCTTCTGAATTTTTAACAAGCTCCCAGGTGATGTTAATGCTGCTGGTCCTCAGACCATAATTTGAGTAGCAATGATGGACAGTCTTTAGGCCATACTTGGTGACTTTTCTCCAATGTCCTTTTAAAGTGTAGTACCGAGAGCTAAACTGAATAACTTACTTATTATCTTGTTATTGCGCAAAGGGGCATCATTTGCTTGCCACAAGACAAAAGCCAGTTGTCAAGCGACAAGATGGTGCCAGAGAAAGGGCATTTTATTAAGTGATAAGCTAGCAAATTGGAAGACGGTGGACTAGCATCCTGAAGAACCATCTTAAGGGGGGCACAGAATCTTGAAGCCGTTACATAGGCCAGTGGGTTATAGGGGAAGGGTTAGGAATGTTGACTCTCCAGTGTTACAGACTGGGAGTCACCACACCAGATCTTTCAGTTGTCATTGACGATGGCTATGAGCATAGACACTCTGTCTGGGAGTCACCCATTCCTAAGGCCCTCAGAAGAACAAAGTTATTGTAGTATAACAGCTGGGAGGCACACACACAAGCAGGGCTCATAAAACCTACAGAGCAAATAGATCTCCTGGAGGGTGCATGTCCAGCTGGGTTAGTTAGAAGTCATTCAAAGTTATATTATGGCTTTTCTACAATATGGTTTCCCTTATGTCAACTTTGTGTTGAGCTGGTATCACTCTGATCAGTACTCACAAATTAGGAGCATCTTCCTTTGATCTGAACAGTATTTCTCTTTTAAAATAGCTTAAGATCAAATCAGTGTTGTTGGTCAGATGCTACATACCATTGAGTCATCTACAATTCCACCATCTTCTTTGCAAATGCTACCATTAAAGCATACCTCTCATATACATACTTTAGCCTTGGTTCTTTGTGCATTATGCATGTTTTTTTTAATTGCAATATAATTTACCTACAATAAGATTTACCCTTTTAAAGAGTGCAGTTTGATGCACTTTGAGAATGTATACATTCATGTAACTGTCACCAGTATCAAGATATAGAACATTTCCATTCAAGCAAAAATTCTCTTGTGCCCACTGGAAGTCAATCCTAGCCCTATAAACAATGATCTGTTTTCTGATCCTATAATTTTGCCTTTTCTAGAATGTCATATAAATAAAATCATACAGATTTATCTTATGTTACAGGTATTAAAGTTTTAAAAAATGTTAATATTTATTGACTTAATGCAATTTCTATAGAAAAGTATTGCTTGCAATTTCTCTGAAGTCAAATCTGATTTAATAAATATGATCAAGGATCATTATTGAATCAAAGAAAACTTTGGGAGGCATATTTATATAGTTTCAATGTTCTGTGGAAAATTCTCACTAGATATAAAAACTAATGCCAAATCAGTTTAACAAACCAAATGTCTTAGAGAGAGTTATCCTGATAGTTTCAAGCAATAAGCTAGCACTTTGACTTATTTTTTTCACAAAAATAAGTTTTATTGATGCTGGGTTGAGTGTCTTGAGAATTGGTATCTTCTAGAGGAGGAGATAAAATCTATATGCCAAACAAGGTCAGTGACTTCTCCTTTTTCAATTTCCCCTCTGCATTAAGGGATTGGGTTTATTGAAAACTTAAAATTGTTAGAAATAAAATCACAGGCCCAAGACAGCATCACTTGTGCCAAAAGCCTGTGATGCCAAACTTAGATTTAATGCCTGATCTAATAGTAGTTTCAACCTCTTCCAGAAATATAATTTTAATCAACCAGTCTAGAACTTTCTGGTCAAGTACTAGTTAGGTAATCCATCACATAAGCCCTCTCCTTCACTCAGAGGAAGAAGAGATAATCTGCATGATAAAATCTGTGGCAGTTCCCTTGCCCTCAAAGAGAAGATGTCCTGGCTCGAAATAACCCTTTCTTTCCTTTTGCTAATGACTTCCTTGCCATACCATCCTCCCTATAAAAATCTTGCATTTTGTACAAACCCTCTGCGCACCCCTCTACTTGCTTGATGGGATGTTGCCCAACTGATGAATTGCCTAATAAAGTCAGTTAGGTCTCCAGATGTTCTCGGTTGAATTTTGTCTTTTAACAAAACGAAACCCATATTTGGTACTTAGAGATTAATATAGATATTTGAAAGTCTCTAAATAGGAATTTAAATCTAAAAATCTATTCTTCATTATACAATTATTTTTAACGTTAAATTAAAAATAGACATACCCCCAAAAGATAATGAAAACAGAAAAAAAGAAAGGTAACAGTATTACTAGTGAATAATATAACCACACTTTAGGTGATGAGGAGAAAAGAAGTAACCTAAGTAATATTGAAAAACAATATTTTGACTAGATACTGCAGGCACAAGAAACTGTACACTCATATTGTAACATAATTAGTAAATTTATTTCTCACAGGAGTATGAGTGAGTAATTTTGAAATGACTTTATGTGTTTGAAAGGATTGAACAAATAAGTACATATACTGTATTTAGTGAGGACCAGAAAAAAAGTTACTGATGGAGAAAACCTGTTACAAATAAGGAAAGGGGAAGATTAAATTGAACCATGTAGTGTTGGATTGGAATCAGAAGTATAAGTATGAACTAATTCAGACAGGTAGATGAAATGATAGAGAGAGAGAGAGATAACTAGAGTTGTGTCATGGGGTTATTATACATACATATATTTTTGAGCTCTGTCCACTGAGAGGCAATGATTTCCCAATAGCAATGAGCACACTTAGCAACCAGATGTTGGCTTCTAAGTATTCTCCACATTTTGTTTCAGGAGGCAAGAATTATGCTCAGAGGTTGAGACTAGTTTTGTCAATAGTTTATTTAACACAAGTTCGCTGTGGGATGTATAATAGTTTTACAAGCCAACAGCATACAAGATAATATCTCTTAATAAGCCAATAAAGACATAACACAAAATACTCCAAATCAATGATAGATTAATCATGCTGTTGTTTTAGGCAAGCAAAGATGAAAGGAATAAAGTTAAAATTTAATTTCAAGTGCATCTTTTTATGTGAGTAGACAGTCAGGAGAGATGGTCTGACCAACTGAGAGCCGATGTCTGGCCACCAGCGCAAAATAAAATTCCCTTATAGCTAGAGCACATTGCTAGGGAATGACGGCACCTGTGTTGGGAGGCAGGCTGATCTCCTTTGTGGGGGCCACTGCAAGGTTTGTCACCACTACCAACAAAGGAGCTGTCCTTACCACGGTAGGAGCTAATGCCCCAATGTCTTCAGAGAGTTTTTTTAGTTCAACAAAAAGTGCTTTGCCCAAACCAAAACTCTTGAACCATTCTCACAAACCCTCAGTCTTTGTAGCCTAAATGTCTTCTTGCCGTAGTTGCTTCTCCACATGTTCTTACTGAGAAGGCCCAGTGGAGCCCCTCCTCGGCAGCCAGACTACTGAGTTCTTATCAAGGGAAACAGAGGAGATGATGACATCCTGACACACCCTCCTTCCTTTTTATATTGAAACAATAACTTTTCTTTTTGTCTTTGCCATGAACCAGTGGATGAAAACAACGTCACTTAAGTCATGAAGAAGTGGACTTGAAATCATGTCAAGCCAATACACAGGACTCCAAGAAAAGGAATTAAGACTCTGTGATGGCTAATTTTAAGTGTCAAAAATACCCAGATATTTTGGTCAAACACAGGTCTAGATGCTGCTGTCAAGGTCTTTTTTTAGATGAGCTTAACATTTAAATCAGTAGACTTTGTGTGAAGCATATTACTCTCCATAGTGTGGGTGGACCTCATTTAATGAATTGAAAGCCTTAAGAGGAGAGGATTGAGGGCTCCTGAGAAGAGGGAACTCCGCTTTGGGCTCTAGCTGCCGCCTTAACTCTTCCCTGAGTCTTCAGCCTGCAGGCCTGCCCTGCAGATTTCGGATGTGCAGCCTCCACAATTGCGTGAGCCAATCCCTTAAAATAAATCTATCTCTCTCCCTACATACATTTATATACACACATCCTATTGGCTCTGTTTCTCTAGAGAAGGGACTAATATAGTTTCTTTGGAGAAGTGGCTGAATCTAAGGCTGAGGCAGAGAAAATACAACCTGAGTCTGGAACATCTTGTGGTTCAGAAAGTAACCAAGTGCTCAGAAAAGGAGGGGGCACGTTGAAAGGATACAGGAGTCAACTTGGAAGGAGCTCCTAATGGCTAGAATTGGGAAAATTTGAATAAAAAAATACAAACAATAAATGCATTCTAATCTTAAAATATAACTATCCATGGATCTCTACTGACAAAAATAAATAATAGAATAAATAAATGAATGAGGAGAAGGGAAAAATCTTTCTTACAGAGTAATTCCAATTAATAAATATAGAGATAAAAAGAAAATAATAAATCCACCATGAGGCAAACACCATGGAAATAATTGTTGCAGACAAGAACCACTGATGATGCCAAAATTAATGGATAAAAGTTTGAGAAGAAATGGAATTTTCAAATATTCTAAAAATATCACCCCAAAATATTTACTAGTTACAAAGGAAAAAAATATTAACTTTTCAGTGGGAAAACTTGGCGGATACCACCTTACCCAAGCGATCAAGGTTAACATCACTAGTCATAAAACATTGAGTTCTGCGTGTCCTCTTGCATGAGAAAGGCACAATGTTGTTTTGGTGGTATAATTGCCGAAATGTATGACCTCTTTCCAATCATAAGAACACATCAGCCAAATCCAAATTGAGAGACAGACTAAAAAATCACAGACCACTACTCCTCAAAAATGTTAAAGCAATAAAATGCAAAGAAAGAATGAGGAACTGCCCCGAATTGGAAAAGACCAAGGATCCTGGAGCAGAGAGAGGTAGAAATTGGTGAAATCCACTTAAGATGTGTAGTTTAGTTAACTATATTAACTGCTACTAAACCTTGTAGCAATATTAATTTCCTAGTTTTGATAATTGTACTAAAGTTATTTAAGTTAACATTAGGTAAAGCTGAGTAAAGAGTATATGGTACCTCTGTGTTCTATTTTTGTAAATTTTCTGTAAATCTAAAATTATTTCAAAATAAAATATTGATAAAAATTAACCTATTTATATCAGAATTATATCTAAGTTAATGTATCTTAATTATGTATTACATGGAAGACAAATATTTTCCTTTAAAGCAGTTCAGCTACAATGATTGGTAAATTATGACTTCAAATTTAATACTTTTAAGTAAAATTATCTTTTTTAGTGAATTTATTTCTATGCAAATATGCGATAAAATATGAGTTAATAAGTCACGTTCCTGTCTGCTCCTGTTTCTTAGCATATTCAATGAACTTTTTTTTAAGCTATAAATCTTTCTTCAACAAATTGAATGTAAAGTAAAAATTTAAAGTGTTTTGTATTGCAAAAGTGAAAGAACCACCAGGTTTCAGTACAGTATCACCTCTGTAAATTATTCATGATATTCATCACTTCAGATGCTATCTTTAGTTTTACCAGTAATTAATCCCCTGGGGCAGAGGCGGGAGGATCAGACTCAGACTGGGAGCAGGGGACATTGGACTTCTTAAACCACTTCTCCACTTTGACTCACACACACACACACACAATCATGCATTTGTGCCACCCATCTCTGAGCTTTTTGAGAGATCTGCCACTAAATTTCGTTGCTCCTTAGCTTGTCCCATTGCTGACGCATCATTTGGCCTTATCAGATCTGCTGAATTAGTTATGCTTCCATATGCTTTCTATCTTTTCCAATTATTCTTTTCTTGCTCTTGCCTTCTCTCCTATTCTCTTTATCATTATGTGTTCATGAACTTAAGAAAAATCTCTTTTCTGTTGCTTTAACAGGATTTTGAGTCAGAAGTTTATTAAATATGTGTATTCAATCACTATCTTTATTTGGAGGACCTCTATAATTTTTTAAAAGTTTTATTTTTATTTGTTACATAAAAATGCACTTGGAAATGGTAAAATATAAGGAATTTATAATGTGCAAGGGAGTTGCCATCATAATCCCATTCCAGATAGCAAATATTAAAAGTTTGCAATATTTATTTGTAGATGTTATTCAAAAAAATCATTCTAGATATTGATTCTACCAACATGAAAACACCAGCATTTATAAATATACATTAGCAAAGGACTGGAAGCTATTTAAATATTAATCAATAGGTGAATGGATAAATTATGATAGATGTATTATATGAAATGGTATACAGTCACTAAAGATAGCGCTATATGCATTGACATAGAAAAATGTCTAACAAGTACTGTTAGGTAAAAAAAAGCAAGTTACAGGTCAATAATTAGAAAATAATACGAGTGTGAGTGTTTATATTGAGAGATGAATTATATCTACATGAAATTAAGAAGAATTCATATGTGACACACACAAAATTAAGTTAGCAATTAGGGCCATGAGTTTTTTTATTTAAAGATTGGCACCTGAGCTAACATCTGTTGCCAATCTTCTTTTTTTTCCTTTCTTTCTTTCTTCCTCTTCTGCTAAAAGCCCCCCAGTACATAGTTGTATATTCTACTTGTTGGTCCCTCTAGTTGTGGCATGTGGGATGCCACTCAGCATGGCCTGATGAATGGTGCCGTGTTTGCGCCCAGGATCTGAACTGGTGAAACCCTGGGCCGCCGAAGTGGAGCATGTGAACTTAACCACTCGGCCACAGGGCCGGCCCCTGGGGCCATGACATCATGAGTGAAAGGGGAATATATGCACACACTTGGAAACACGTACGCATGCATATCTATATGTATGTATGTGTTCATATATTTCTGGTGTGGAACAACATATAAGTAAAATTGAACTATCTTGGTGTTTTTTCATTATATTTCTAAGCAATATGTTAAAAGAAAAAATCAAAAACATATAATTACTAGGAAAAGTATATAAATACATAATCTTGGTAGAGAAGAATTTTTGGCTATAAAATAAATGTAAAATATCTTTTTATCATACAAATTGTGGTTAAAATCTCCCACAGGAAAAAAAATAAACAATAACAACAAAACAAATTGGTAAAGAAAGTTAAATGATATCCCCAAATAGGGAAACATATTTGCAAAAATATGACAATGTTTTTAGATTATTAGTATTTATATGGTTTCCCTCTAAGTCAATGGAAGGAATATTTATCTTTACTTATGTAAAAATCAAATTAGGGCAAGAATAGATATTAAGTAAAGAAGACAAGCAAATATCTAACATGAAAAATACCCAAATGCAATAATAATCAAAGAGATGGAAGTTTGAAAAATGAGATAGGATTTTTCACCCTTAGATTGGCAGAAAGTAGAGAATTGTGAAGAATGAAATTCTAGCATATGGTTTATGAGTTCAAACTGGTACGATTTTTCTCAATGGAAAGTTGGCAACATAGATACAATGCTTTAAAAAATATGAATGGCTTTCAGGATTTTATCCCAAAGAAGCATATATACACACACACACACACACACACACACATATCAGTAACAGGTAGAAAAGTATTTGAAAACCTCAATATTTCCACACATAAGGAAAATGGATATAAAAATTATGACAGATCTATATAATACAATAGTGTATAGCCATTAAGAATGAGGATATAGATCCATATTTGGCATAGAACCATATCCATGTTTAGGTATGTGTTTTAGGGTACCATTTATGTTTTAAAAATTGAATGTACTTTATGTATAGTTAGAAAAATGTTGGGCAGATTATAGACAAATATGTTAACCATGTTTGTCTTTAGTGGAAATATCAGGATAATTTTAAAATATATGTTTGTTTCCTTAAAAGTATTTTACCTGAAACTAATATGAATTTCTTAAGTAATAAGTAATCAGTTTTATACTACTCAAAAAAACTTAAAGACATGCCCAGCTGTGACCTTGATATAGTCAAAAACAGAATATCCTCATGGGCCTGACATAATCAGATGAAACTTTTTAAAGAGGTTCTAGAAGTCAGAGACTCAAAGCCACAGAAACTGTCTCTCTCTATTACTGGCTTTGAAGAAGCAAGCCTCCATGAATTCTTCCACTGCAAGGACACGAATTCTGCCAACCACCAGCGGAAGTTTGGAGTCAGGTCCTTCCCTGACTGAGTTGAGCCTAGCTGAGCCTCCAAATGAGAATACAGCCTGGCCAACACCTTGATTTCACTATTTTGTGACCCTGATTAGAAACTCAGGCCCAGACTTCTGACCTAGACTAACTTTGAGATAATAAATGGGTATTTTAAGCTGCAAAGTTTGTGATAATTTGTTACCAGAAAACCACAGATGAATATATGCATAATAAAAAAAGGCTACAGAAACAGCAGCTTTTTCTGGGTCCAAGGAGTGCCAGGGTGAAGTGGGATGTTGTTAGAGAGAGCGCGGGTAGTTAGATGGAACTTTCACTGTTTACTTCATAATTTTATACTTGTTTGACACTAATTTTGTACATCATTTCTTAATTTTTTAATTGGAAAGCAAAGACTAAGAAAATATGCAAGTGAAGATCTATGAAAACCCAATCTAGGTAGGTGAAAACTTATTTTTTCTCATTATTTCAAAAGGTAGTCCCTGAAGTTTTGCTTTTTCAACACCCTATTATGTTAGTGTTATGCAACAGTGGTAGACTTCAATGAAGAGACAACCAAAAGTGTAGGAAAGATTACTGGAAACCAACAAGGGATAGTGAAATACCTCAGGACTAGCAAAAGTAAAGAGCTATTACTTCCCATAGGCAAGGTTACTAGAATTCAGAAGAGCTGTCCTCTGGCTGTCCAAGAGGAGTTATGGCTTTTGGTTGAGTAACACAGCTGTAGTCCAGCAGAGAAGAGATGATTTTACTTACTGATCTTACTCTCATTTCTTTATCCAATCTCCTGCAGTTGCCTTCAGTTGGACAAATCCAACCACAGACATCAAAGAAATTGCTTGATGCAATGTATACAGCATAACTTGCAAAGGCACAATCAAAATGAAAAATGGACCTGTAGGGGCAAATAGGAGAATATGTAGAAGAGGAGGAGATATGAGACTGGCTCTCTACATATGTGACAACATATGCATTAAGATTTGAGGGGCATATATCCTCCTGCCCAAGACTATCTCATTGATCGTCTGACATATTATTGGAAATTCATATTGGTGATCTTTGGAGAAAGCTTTGAAGCCCCCTAAAAAAATACATATGCTGCCAGAGCAGTATATTAGACTCCATGGTTAAAATTTAATATTTATGGGCCTGGCCCAGTGGCATAGTGGTTAAGTTCGCAAGCTCCGCTTAGGTAGCCCGGAGTTCGAAGGTTCGGATTCCTGGAACAGACCTAGTACCACTCACCAAGCCAAGCTGTGATGGCATCCCACTTAAAATAGAGGAAGATTGGCACAGATGCTAGCTCAGGGACGATCTTCCTCACAAAAAAAGAGAAGATAATATTATATTATTTGTGTGTGTGTGTGCATAGACGTTATAGGATGGATAAGTACTGATAAGGTGGGCAGGATCTGACTTGGGTGTTATCACTGTTGGGAGATGTACCAAAGCTGTCACTATAGTGAAGAGTCCTAAGCAGTCAGAGGTAGCATGAAGGGTGGGAAGAAAAATTGTTTGCCAGAGAATTTAATTGTGTGTCTATATGTAATGTCAGGGGAATAGTAGGGAAATACAACAGCACATCTTTTTATTCATTTTTCTTTATACTGTGCTTTTTAAAACAAGGAAAAAACAGAACTTTGCCTCTGGATACAAGTCTGCCAGTCCCGAGAACAAGCTACTGGTAAGCCCTAAATTGGCTTTCTGCCTGGATGCATTCCTTCAGGACTGAAATGGAAGCAAAAGTTAAAGCCCAGCTAATTGAATAGTTCAATTCCAGTCCTGTTCTCAAAGACAGGTAGCTCTAAAGTTAATACCTTATTGAGTAGAATAAGAGATGCCCGCTATTTTCTTGTGTAGTTTCAAGAAAAGACGCCAAATGACCAACGTCACATTTACCTGAAACATTGAAAGAAGTAAAGTAAATGATTGTGTTCATTTTTTAGAATGCCCTATTATCTGGCTTGGAATAACCATTGACTTGTTCTTACTGTGCTAATAGTTTTCAGGTGGTGAAAAAATTAATTCTCTGAGATAGAGAATGTTTCACGAGCTTGTAGCTTTCTGTTCATGGTTGCCTTGTTCTGAGTGAGGAACTGAATAATACCATTTTAGGAAAAATTTATAGTTTTGAAAACAGTTCATTTAATAGTTGGGACATTCTTAATCACAAGGACTCTTGATAAATTGTTGTTGTTGTTGTTGTACATACAAAATTGTTGGCAAAAATGAAACTGCATAATTTATTGGTTCCCGACAGTGCATATTTGGGCTAATTGAGTGATGCTTACATGTTAAAAAATTAAACCGTTCAAAATGTATATGAATAAAAACAGCTCGTAGAAGAAATAATTTGTATAAATGCCGATGATTTATAAAATATAATTAAATGTAGAATTTAAAAGAGCTAAATTCACATCTTGAATAATAACTGTATGTATTTCCATAGCACTTTAGAGTTCACAGAGCCACTTTCTCACATATTACCACATTGATCATCATATCATCCAAACAACGTATTTAAGTATCATTGTCCTTTTTATGAAGATGAGAAAATTGAGCCCGTATTATATAGCTTGAAATGGCAGAACTGGATTTGAATGCAGCTGTAAGTCCATGCAACTTTTCTGAACTGCTAATAGAATACATTTACCAGAGCTGTATTGAGCATGCCCATCCTGTGTGCAGCATCACTCTTTATCCTATTTGCAGCACAGGAAAGAAGCTGCTCCTGGGGTAATTGCAGAAACGTCTTGTAAAAGAAAACATAACTGGCACATGTAGTAAAGAAGCATGAAGGCTGTCCACGGCCGTATCCACCGGTCCCTTGCAAAAGAAGAATCTTGCCTGTTAAGAACGTTGATAGATTATCTTTGAGGGCCTAGGACTATCCAGTCTGAAAAACCAAGACTTATTAGGTTGCAATGGTGAAAATTGCTACGGAACATAAAGAATTGGCTTGAACTTCATTAGGATTTTTTTATAGTGTTCATTCTGTCAGAGGAAACTCGCAAAAGGCACATCTGTCTACTTCACTGGCTTGAAGTTGTAACATCTAATACAAGTGAAAAGGTATGTCACTTTCCCCGGATGCAGCATAGAAAATTCTGACATGTCCTTATTCACAGAGTGGAAATAAACATTTACTTTAACCATGGAAACCACTTTAGGGAATTTAGGCCCTATGTCTATTTTGTTTTGTGCTGTAACATAGATTTCATTCCATCCATTCTTTGTAAAATTAAACCTGTCTTCTATGCTGGTACCCAAATGGTTTTTCCTATTTCTTTAAATTACATTCCTATGTCTATTACTCCTAAGTGTCTTATTAGGTTAGTCTATTTATGGTCACATGGTCACTGGGTATTTATTACGTGGCACTGTGTGTTTCTCTAAATACAAAATTATTATTAAAGAAAAACAGATAGGATGTGTTTCCTGCTGATTTTTACCTTTATATTACTGAGTTCAACCTCTACAACTTTACTCTCAAATCATAAGTGAATTACCATTTTGAATCAAAGTCTTCCATTTCTATTGCACTATGCTACATGGATTAATCTATAATTTAGGTAAGAGACTAACAGGCCATGTAGCATATGGCACATCACCCAGAAATACCAATACCTGTCTCACATGCATTTAAGTTGGTTAGAAATTGTGATGCTCGATCTCTCGCTTTCTTCTAGAAGCCACACATAAATACATCCTAACTACATAAGTGGTATTCTGAACACAAATTGTAGCCATTGACAGACAAATATGCATATAATTTTGGTTAATTATATTGATCATACCTCATCTCCTGCAAGTTGAACACAATTTCAAGTAAATAGCTATACACAACTGGCAGGAGAAAACCAAAAAAAAGAGCAGAAGAATTTTTTCTCTACCAACGAGATTTGAAAATGGAAACCCAAACAATATAGTTTAGCATAGTTTGGAATATGAAATAATGTACACAGTATGTATGGTCTTTTACAAAAACAATTTTGGTAAAGTTATTTCCTCAAAATCTTTTTCATTATATACAAAAGCAACTAGATGAAAACTGATGTATTGTTTTACACAGAAGCAGCGCCTTTCAGCAGCTAATATGATTTAGAAAATATGGTTTATGAAGCAATCTGAGCCACCCATTATGATGAGAATATTAAAAAAAGAAAATCCACAAGCACCCTAATAAAGGATATTCATGGGCTCATTTAAGAAACTAATTTACAAGAGCTTGTTGAGATGTGTTCACATGAATAAACACTCCTTTAAATCTATTAGCAAATCTCAGCAGAGTATAAGACTAAGCTTTAATTAGGAGGAATGGCCTGTGGATGTGGATCAGCTATAGGCTGAAAATAGTGAATCTGAATATACATTCTCTTTCTAAATCAGCCTGACTATACACTGATTTGTTACAAATGTTTTGGGTCAACTCGGATTTGAATCACCCATTAACACATCAGCAAGTACAATATTTTGGTTATTGTTGAATATTTCTAAAACACAAAGTGTCACTCCCAGTAGTTTTGCTTGAGTTACACTTGAGTGCTCAGTATGAGGAGCTTAGGGAAATGGTGGAAACTCTTAGTCAGAAACAAAAAAGCAACAAAGCAAAATCTTTAAGGAACTGTTAATTTATGTTTTATAAAGTTCAGACCCTAGTCTGTACTGGCGTATCAGTCAATAAGTCTTGGGAAATGGGATGTTTGGCCATTTTAATAGCAAATATCTAACTGTACTATTTTGTCCTTTACATACTGATACTGGGGTCTTCTGCTTCCGGTTAGAATGTAGAAAATAGCAAGAAACCAACACTGTCTGATATATCTTTTCATCCAACCAATGTAAAACTTAGCCCTTATGCATTATAGGAATTAAATGTATGTTCATTCATGTATTAAAAAACAAAAGATTTTTAATCAATTTTTAAAATAGTTGAAGTAGGTTGGTAGATCATGTTTGAGAAGAGTTATCTTTTTGAACTTGTGACCTAACAACAGTTGTGAAAAGCTATCCAACTGGATAGAAAGTATAGTAAATGCTATGAACCTTGATTCCAAATCCATTTTTCCCAGGTTCAAATCTTGGCTCTGCCACTTATTGATCTCATGTGTAGTAGCTAATTCTTCTGTGTCTCAGATTCCTTAAGCGCACAATGGAGACAGTAATAGTACATGCCTTACAGGGTTGTTGTGAGAAAATATAGGTAAAACACTTAGAACAGTGCCTGTACATAATCATTGGTTTGTGCTAACTAGTATTATTAACCCAAATTAGTTATGGTTGACATTTTTGTATTTTATCTAAGGTTCGATGTTGTGATTTATCAAAGTTCTTTATTCCCTGTCATTTTGGGGATAAATGACCATATGTGATTTCTGAGGTTCTGATGTCTGATCCTTCTATCCATACTTCTCTTATTCAGTTTATATACTCACAAAGTGAGGATTCTGCTAGTAGCCTGTTTCAGACTTTTTTATATGGTAAGTGCTAATAAAATACATAAGACACTTTCCAAATAAAGAAATATATGTCTTCCAGTAAGTCAGTAGAGAATTGCATTTAAACGTGTATAACATCATTCATCTGAGTATCTTAAAATTGCCTTGTGGACAAGTATGATTCTATTTAAGAACCAGAGAAAATGAGATCTGAAATTACTTTTTCAAAAGGTCAAAAGACAGAAAGCTAGTAACAAAATTGAGGTTTCTGAATTCCTACCAGAGTAGCCTAATGACTAAGTCTACTTGAGTCTTCCCAAGTCATTCTAATGACCTCGATGGTGAACAGTTAATTTTCCACATGAGTGCATTAGACATAGGGCCACTTTACTCCATCACTCCCTCTGGCTCCTCACTGTCTTTCTCACACCAATTTCCAAAAAGCCTGTGCCTTTCTACGATGAGAAAGTTCCTTGTAAAGCTGAAATAAGCTGAACAACTTTTGCTACTGTAGAGTGGAATTGTCCAAGTTTTTGCACATGTCTGGCTAGTGAAACTAGTCAACAAATAGCTGCTGAACATTTATTATGTGCTGGTTGCTACGCCAGATCAAAAAAAGTACCAAAATGCAGGATAATATTTGCTTCATTAATCTGTTGCAGCAAACATCTCCAACAATAGACTTCTTTTGATATACAAGGAGTTAATAGCCTTGGAAAGTCTCCACTGATAGCTCATTATTGTTGATTTTTTATATTAGCCCACCAAATGTTGAACACAACGTTGGAATCAGCTGACTTGGCCCAATATGAAGAAACAGAGTTAATTACATACGCTCACCTCTCACTGCCCTAAGTTACCCTTCCTTCATACACACAAACATCCTCAAACCCTGTCTGTCTTCTCTGGTGGGCATCCATGATGGACTCCTCTTTCTTTGTACCTTCATCACAAACAAGGTACTGATATATCTTTTTTCACTTACCTTAGACTTTTCCACAACATTCTCTACACTCACTATGTCTTCATGTTCTATATCCCTTAGTCTCCTTATGAGACTTCAGCTCCCCTCTTTTCAAGCTAATATCAGTTTCACTTTTCTTGTCTCAAACTGGCTTCCGATCGAGTTTTTGTGTTTTGTACAGTATCTATATTTTTCTAATTTTGAGCAAAGGGAAATTGAAGTCTTCAAATGAAGAAACAGACGTGTGCCAGTTTGAGATTTCTAGAAATCCAGAGATTCCACAACAATATTTAAGGCTGGGCTTATGGGCCCCTAGATGACTTCTAAATGTATTAGACATGTGATGTAGGTTATGATCTCCCATGAAATTAGGTGCAAAAAAAATCACATATATGTGTGTATAGAAATATGTATAAATATACATATGTATAAGATATGTATCTCATGTGTATGACATTTTCAGGAAATATTTCATAGCTTCCCTCAGATTCTCAACAAAAACTAAGACTCAAAAAGTAGAATAAAAAATTTTAAAAATTATAATGTAAAGGAACAATAAATGTATATAGGAAGAGAAATTATCCCAATAAAGAGGTAAGACTTTCAAGAGTGCAAAGTATAGAATATTGATGACACAAACTCACAGGGCTGATCAGAGAGGTATTCATTAGAGGAGCTGGAAATATTTGCATAAGTGGAGAGGAGTGGAGAAGCATTCAAGGAAATTATTTCCTTTTATTTCCTCCCAAAAGCCCCAGTACATAGTTGTGTATCCCAGCTATAGGTCATTCTAATTCTTCTATGTGGGATGCCACCATAGCATGGATTGATGAGCAGTGTGTAGGTCCACACTCAGAATCTGAACCTGTGAACCCAGCGCTGTGGAAGCAGAGTGCGTGAATTTAACCACTCAGCCACAGGGCAGGCCCCAAGCAAACTATTTCTATTTCATCATGAGCATAGAGGAAAGTTTTGAAAAGGATGAGTTATAGTATTACAATGCTAATAACTGCCATCTTTATGATCACTGACTTCACAACCAGCCCTGTGCTCACTACAACGTTATCAAAGAGGTACTAGAGTGAGCTTTATTATCCTGTTTTACATATAAGAAAACTGATGCTCAGTGAGGGTAAGTAACTTGGTATTGATCATGTAGCTAATAAGTGACTGAGTCAAGATGCAGGATTTAACCATTAAACTCTGACTAACCAGTGCTGGCTGGAGCAGATGGTTGATCCTGAGATGAAAATAGAAGTGAGATTCTCCAAGAAAAGGAATAAATTGGCACATGAATAAAATCCTACTAATCTCTCATTCAAATTTAGGTACAGTTTTCTACTGAGTCCACATTCTCAATGACTTCTTTGTCTGCTGCAACTACAAAAGCTCCTTTTACAACTGATTTCAAATGTGTAAAATTATCATTTCATAACCTATTTTAATCCTTTTTCCCTTCCAGATGACTAACAGGGTTCTTCATCAATGGAGATTCTTGCTACCTATTGTCTTCTTTAGAAATCAGTTGCTTTATAAGATTCTCTTTTTAAAATGTCAACGTTCTGATAAAAGATGAAAAGTACTGCAATTCATTTTGAGCAAGAGTAGATATTATGGCCTTCAGTTTGTGATTATTACCTTGTCCTTACTAAATAATATAAAGTTCCTTTTTTTTCTCACATTTAATGTAATGAATTGGAGACAAGTTGCTGAGCTTTCAAAAAGAATCTCCCTAGAACACTGAGTGAGAAAGCAAATTGAATAAGTAAGCAATTACTAGGGATTATTCTTTCCTTTGGACTTTGATCAATGAGAATGGAATGTGCAGCTACCATAGATACAGTTGGAGTTGAAATGAGGAATTTGTACTGCCAGTGACTCTACAAAATGATTGCGTGTTGGGTGAACTGGAAGACAATCCAGCAGTCTTATAAAAAATTCTCTAAGAAATAAGCCAGACACATAATTGAATGCCTAATACAGAACACTTTTTCTTTGGTTAGGAAGATTGGCCCTGAACTAATATCTGTTGCCAATCTTCCTCTTTTTGCTTGAGAAAGACTGTCCCTGAACTAACGTCTGTGTCAATCTTATTCTATGGTGCACGTGGGATGCCGCCACAGCATGGCTTGATGAGTGGCGCACAGGTCCTCGTCCGGGATCCGAACCTGCAAACCCCTGGCTGCTGAAGCAGAGAGCGCAAATTTAACCACTACACCAAGCGTCCAGGCCGCCGGAACACTTTTAAAAAATGAATCTCTTCAGAATTTTGGTCCTACATTAATAATTCAGAATAGAAAATCATAATGTTCCAGCTCATTGTAAATGTCTTTCTTCCTTGTGATAAACAAACAGGTAAAAAATAACCTCAGGAATTTCACAGCAGAAGGTGACATGTTGTTATTTTGTGACAACTTACCTGGTATTAACCATGAAGGTTCTCCTGTAGAAAATCATCTTGGAGTTTTTCAAACCAGCCACTGGCTCACTGCACTGCAAATGTCAAGTCCCTTCTAGCTTTGGCTAAACTATGTGAACATTCTAGTTAACCACAATTAGTAGGTAATGATGAGATTTATATGCTTAAAGACTTTTGCTGTAAAATTTTACAGGGATTAAAAAAAAACATAGGTTACCTCTTGATTTGAATAGTTCATCCACATATACGGTCAATTTTACCTGATGCTTTTTAAGAATATTGAGTAATTGATGATGATGATGATGATGATGACGATGTAAACAAAAATATTTGTCGGTTCCCAAACTCAGGAGTTCCCCTGGTGAAATCTGAAGCTGGGCAAGGAGAGACCAAAGAAAGACATAGACCATTCCAGATTGGTAAGTGGCAAGTTTAATAAGCAAAGGAACTTATGGATGAGGATTGTCTTGGGTGCAAGACAAGTACATCTCTGCATCTGCTCGCTGGAATCCTAAAAGTTTTTATAGCGGCCTCAACTGGCTTCAGTCAAGAATACCATCCAGACGGTCTCAACAACACATTGCTCTCTCAAGGCTGCATCCTTGAAAACGGCTCCCACTGCGGGAACGGTGAGCAGAATGTACATTCCAAGGACAGAGGAGAGAGTGAGGAGCCTCAGATTGCCCCAGTCCAGTTCACAGGGCAACCAGCGGTCACAGCCTCTCAATGACCTCCTCCAACGTTCTACCCCTCGTGACCCCTCTTACAATCTTGTATACCCCCTTTTTCCACAATGTGCCCTGAGCAGTCAGCAAGGGGTTTCACCAGCTTGGAGGTAGCTTGTTTGATGGCTCTCTGACTGCATTGGAGGCAAACACCACAGCAACAGTATAGACATATGCAGGAGAAAACACAGGTCAAGATAAACATTTCCAAAATAAGTAACAATTTTCTCCACCAAGAGCCCCATGATCTGACCGCTGATTTATTGAGTCCTCCAGGCTGGCGGTCAGATCCTTCAGGGCATTTACTTGTGTCCTCACGTGGTTTAATAAAGATGACACATTAGCGGACTCATCAGGTGTGAACACACAACATTCTGTTTGGAAAATGGCATAGGTTTCTCCTTGCAAGCCAGTAATAATGTCGAAGGCCATCTGTTTTGGAAGATAGCATTTCTCACTGAGAAATGCTATCTCAGTGTTCAATAAAGGCAGGCTTTGTCAGCTGTCATTTAAGGCTTGCTGGGTGAATTTAGTAAGGACGTCTTTGTATACTATAATGTCCTCCAAGCCAACGGAGGGAACAAGGATGGCAGCCAAATGAGCGTACCAGTGGAAATTAGAATATGCCCATCTGGCTTCGAGGAGAGGGAGGTTGGCAGCTTTAGGAACTTGACCTGGTTGTGCATACCATACAATCTTGGTTAGGGGAGGCAGCACAATTAGGCATGAGGAGATGGACGGGGGGCAAAATTTGCCAGACCATGTCCCCCACTGTCTCCACTCTTTCAAAGGTGTGTGTTCCGTTCCAGGTATAGTGCCTTTCAACAGGTCTGGCTTGCAACAACACAAGGGGATCCCAGTGGAAACTGAATAGTTCTCCCTCTCCCAGAGTTGCAAGGTCACTCACCCATCCTGGTAGAATGTCCCATTGCACATTCCATTAGATAACACCTTTCCCAAATATGAAGGGGCTTGGTGTTCTCAGCAGTGTAGCACATTGGTCTACTGTGATAGTCAGGGCAATGGCTGTCTCCCATGACTTCCATACTTTTACTGTGTTAGCAGGAGTCCCCAGTCTGGCATAAGGGGCAACAGGCCCTATCAGTTGATCATTCAAAGGTATTAAAACTTGGGATAATACTTTAGTCTACCTGGCCAAGGTGTTTTTTCCTGTTAGTAATTTACTCTGTTGTGTTAATATTTCATTTTTCCCTTCTACCAACCTTCCTGCTTGTGAGTTATAGGGGATATGGAACCTCTATTCAATGTCATGGTTTTTTTGCCCACTATTGCATTTCGTGATCTTTGAAATGTGACCCCGATCACTGTTTATTCAACGAGGATATCAGTACATGGTAGTCAGCTTCTCTAATCCCCTAGTGGTGGCAACCTGCTTTGTGCACCAACAGGGAAAATCTTGGGTTAAGCCAGATGCAGTATCCACACAAACCAGAGCATATTTAGAACCCTCCAACAGTAGTAATAAAAACATTTATGTAGTGTTTGTTATGTGTCTTAAGTTGTGGACTCAATACTCATAGTATATGTTTAATTACTGTGAAAGATATAGCTCTGAGAATTCGTAAGTTGTATAGCCACACATATATGCAGGTAACTTAGGTTTCTCTGATTACCTTGTAGTTTCTGAGTTTTGTCCTGTACATACATAAGTCAGTAAATAGAATTTAGAAACTTGAATTCAGACCAGATAACTCATGCCTCAAATATGATTGTAAAATGTGAATGATAACATCAAGTTTGCATGCATTTCCTCAGAATGCAACATGAAAAAGTCTAAAGTTTATAACAACAACTTATGTGTCTTTGTCAGTGTGAAGTGACCATATATTTTTTCTATAAACTCTTTTTACATGATTGTATAGAAATGACAAGATATATTACATGATTTTCTTTAGCTACTAGTTTTAAAAAGTATTATTTTTAACTGAATTAAATAATCAGTTCTCATTGTGTTAGTATTCCATGGTACTCCACAAAACTTGAAACAATTACAGAAATATGTTTTAGCTATATTCTTTAATCAAAGAAATTGTGTCATATGCTTTGGATACTTAGCTTTCCATATTATAATGTAATGTGGAGATTTTTCCATGTTAGTACAAAAAAGACCTAGCTTCTAGGGTATTTTTTTACTGAGACATAATTGACTTTTTTTTTTTAAAGATTTTATTTTTTTCCTTTTTCTCCCTAAATCCCCCCAGTACATAGCTGTATATTCTTCATTGTGGATCCTTCTAGTTGTGGCATCTGGGATGCTGCCTCAGCGTGGTTTGATGAGCAGTGCCATGTCCGTGCCCAAGATTTGAACCAAGGAAACACTGGGCCGCCTGCAGTGGAGTGCGCAAAATTAACCACTAGGCCACGGGGCCAGCCCCTATATAATTGACTTTTAACATTATGTTAGTTTCAGGTGTACAACATAAGGATTCAATATTTTTTTAATTTGATTGCAAAATAATCACCACAATAAGTCTAGTTAACATTCATTATCACACTTAGTTTTAACTGTTGCATGGCAGTCCACAGCATAGATGTAACACAATTTATTTAACCACTTTTTTACTGATATTGTTACAACCAGTGCTGCAACAATACCTTTTGCCTTGTCTCTTTGTAATTTTGTAGCAGATATATGAGGAATGAAATAATGATTTCAATTTTTTACATAATTTTTAATTTAACTGCTACTGCCAAAAAATCCTGCATACAATCGTACTATTTTGAAATATCAAAAATAAAAATCTCCTGGGGCTGGCCCTGTAGCATAGAGGTTAAGTTCAGTACACTCTGTTATGGCAACCCAGCATTTAGGGGTTCGGATCCCGGGGAACAAACCCATACCACTTGTCAAGTCATACTGTGGAAATGACCCACATGCAAAATAGAGGAAGACTGGCAACTGATGTTAGCTCAGGACAAATCTTCCTCACGAAAAAAAAAACAAAAAGAAAAGTAGAGTAGGTCTCCTAATCTCGGAGTTTATCATCTTTTCTTATTTTACTGATCGGATAAGTGAAGCATATTATCTCATTATTATAATTTGTATTTTTATGATAATTGGTGTTTTAGAATTTTTTTCTTAAAATATTGTGACCATGATGTTTTGTGAATTCACTTTTCAAATTTTGTCCATTTTTTCCATTAGGTGTCTTTTTCTTATTCATTTACAAAAGTACTTTAAATAATTTAGAGATTAGTTCTTTGTCTTCATATATGTTGGTTATATTTTCTCCAAGTTTTATATTTGCATTTTCACAATCTACAGATTATTTTATCATATAGATATCTTAAAATTTGAAGTATTAAACACATTTTTTCTTATATTTTTATTTTGTGGAGACTTCCAGCTCCACAATCATATTAATTTCCCTTTTATGTATGATTTTCCATTTTTGTATACTTAGCTCCTTAATACATTGGAAATATATTTTGTCAAAATACAAGACACAGTTGTAACTGTTTCATTTGTACAATATTTTTCTATTGTTTCATTTTTTTCTCCAAATGCTTAGATATTCCTAAATATTTTATATTTAAGGCAAATTTGTCTAATGCTTATAAAAATCTGGTTGAGATTTTGATTGATGGTTTAAATCTAAGTGATAAATTTCAGGAGAATTTACATATTTTCAATATTGAGATATTGTCACCAAAAAAAAGGTATACTTTACTATTATTTACATTTTACATCTGTCAGTAAACTCTTGCTCTTTTTTTTTTTTTTTTAAAGATTTTACTTTTTCCTTTTTCTCCCCAAAGCCCCCTGGCACATAGTTGTGTATTCTTCGTTGTGGGTTCCTCTAGTTGTGGCATGTGGGACGCTGCCTCAGCATGGTGCCATGTCCGCGCCCAGGATTCGAACCGACAAAACACTGGGCCGCCTGCAGCGGAGCGCGCGAACTTAACCACTCGGCCCGGGGCAGCCCACTCTTATGTCTTTCTTTATATAGTTTTTGCATGTCTTAGATTTACCTCCCGGGTGTTTAAACTTGTTTTGTTATTATGAAATTTCATATTTTCTCCGATAACTAGTAATAGCTACTGTTTAAAAATCTGTTACTTTTGGGATATTCATCCTGCTGTTTTTTTTATTAGTTCTTGCTCAAACAGACTCTTGGTAAAATTCTTCTTTATTGGCCTGAAGTTCAATCCATGTGATTTCTTCTACCCTTTATTGGGCAAATACTGATATTGCAAATTTGCCTACCAAATATTGTCTTTAGGTAATTCACTCTAAGATCTTTGGGCATCTTTCTCAGTCAAATATCTATGACAGTCTTGCAATAAATGAATCTTGAAACAACTTTGTCAAAGTTATGAGAGAAGTCTCTTCCAAAAATCATTCCGTCTTGATGATTTAGGCTGCAAGAAAAGCAAGAGGCTTTCTTATTAACTTTGTCTTTAAAAAACAGTGAGAAAAAGTAAAATAATATCATTACTATCAATTTATCTACATCAGGAGAGGTGATGAAAAGATGTAGAACCTTTGAGAGGCAGATATTCTATTGATGGCAAAACCTCCCTCTCATCCCATTCCTCTTAAGTAGTAGTGGTCAAATTATGGGGCCAGTCACCTGTTTTTATAAATAAAGCTTTACTGGAACACAACCATCCCCATCATTTATCATCTCTGGTTGCTTTCATTCTATAATGGCAGCATTGAGCAATTGCAACAGAGACTTAGTGGCTTACAAAGATTAAAATGCTTACATTCTGGCCCTTTACAGAAAAAAAAAAAAATTATAGATCCTTGATCTAAAGATTCACAATCCAGATCTACTTAGATATTTGAAAAAAGAGAAAATGATCTCTACCTGCACAAACAGTGGGCTAAACACGTCTAAACAAAGGATTGAAAGCACTGGAGTAATAACATCTGAATATTGCATAAGTAGTTTGATGAAGAAAATAAGGTAGCAGTAGAAGAACGCTTTGTCTGGTCTCTAGGTTTCATGGCATCATCAAAATCTGCTGTGTCACAGGTGATTTTAGAACAACCCAAATATACAGGCCTTGCTAGAGGACACAGTCCTGATTATGACAATTACCTGATTCAGCTTTAATAGTTTGCGGATTTATCCACTTTAATGTTGTTGTCAGTATTGTTTTTTCCTAAGGAGGAAATCTTATTGCCTGAAATAAGAAGAGATATGTCTTTTCAAATATTTATACATTATTGTTCATTCTCTTTCTGGCTTTCCTTCTTTCACTCTTTCTTTTTCTTTCTTTCTTTCTTTCTTTCTTTCTTTCTTTCTTTCTTTCTTTCTTTCTTTCTTTCTTTCTTTCTTTCTTTATCTTTCTTTTTTCCTTCCTTCCTTCCTTCCTTCCTTCCTTCCTTCTTTCTTTCTTTCCTTCTTTTTTCTTTCCTCTCTCCCTCCCTCTCTCCCTCCCTCCCTTGTTTCTTTCTTGTGCTTTTTTCTTACAGCATTGCTTGAGAAGTCTATTACCATATTAAA
Source organism: Equus przewalskii (assembly GCF_037783145.1). Lineage (NCBI taxonomy): Eukaryota > Metazoa > Chordata > Mammalia > Perissodactyla > Equidae > Equus > Equus przewalskii. The sequence continues at coordinate 54,617,275 of NC_091831.1, read as the reverse complement.
GAGTAACAAAGATAGAAATATATGTATTCTAGACAGACATTTTTTAAACTGTGAAATAGAATACCTTAGACATGTTTTAATAAAATCAAACTCTAAATAAAATGTTATCTTGAAGTTTTCAGTATATGGTCTCGTAGAATCAATACAAAACCAGTCCGAATTGGTATATCCCACATTTCTCTGTGTATTCACTTCCATGTTCATGATATTACCTTAACAGTTGAAGAGAATCTCAAGAATATACCACCCTGGAATAATGCCAGTTATTGTGAGGAAACTGTGTGTGTATACTCTGATTCGTTCAAGCAATTTAAAGCTATGCATATTTAATCCACTTGGTAGTTAATCATATGAGATCTTACGATCTCTCTCCAGGTAATGGTTAATTATTTTTAATATGATAATGTCTGGTAAGATTATTTAATACTTTTTTAAACCCAGCATTGCAGATTTTATTCATCTGTTAATCAGGTTTCAATATAAGTCAATTCGCTGAGATACTCTGACTTGTTAGAAACTGTGAGACTAATGCATCTGTAGAAATAGCTCAAAAAACTGTTTGGGATATGTGATAATCTTCATGGTCCTCACATTCCAGGAGCTATAATATTTAATAGCTTACATAATCCAGTATCCACTTGAGAATCATAAAATTTGGTTTTTGTAACTTCAGTTTATATTATTTCATTAACAGTGGCCTGATATGTTCATAAGAAATTCATTTGCCAAAATGGAAATTTTGAATTAAATGAAATTATTAAAGACAAATGAATATTTAACACATAAACAGTTGGAAGAGCACCTTACTAATATATGTATATCTATTTCTTTATTGTCTTCCAGGAAACACACTTTCCTGAGTTATATGAATAGTTCACTTAATTTTTATACTTTTGATCAACTGAATTGTCTCAGGGAAAAAGCAAAATATTTTTGCAGTTGCTTTACTGTGCTCTTTATTAGAAAAAAGACCTGGGGCCACCTGGCTGGCGCAGCAGTTAAGTGCACACTGTCTGCTTCGGTGGCCCGGGGTTCGCCGGTTCGGATCCTGGGTGCGGACATGGTACCACTTGGCAAGCCATGCTGTGGTAGGCGTCCCACATATAAAGTGGAGGAAGATGGGCACAGATGTTAGCTCAGGGCCAGCATTCCTCAGCAAAAAGAGGAGGATTGGAGGTAGATGTTAGCTCAGTGCTAATCTCCTCAAAACAAACAAACACACACAAAATAAATAAAAAAATTGAAAAAGACCTGTTTATTCAACTTGAGCAAAACAACGATGTGGTCTGCCAGACACCATCCACCTACGCTTTCCCAAGGCTGCAAAGGCCTTATCACTTTGTTTGGGAGCTAACTGCATCTTCTTTGGGAATACTCTTAGGTCTCTTTCAGAATCTTGCATACAGGAAAGCTTAGCTTTTCCTTATGCTAATATTACTAGCCCCTCATAGCATGCATTCATTATATGTATATTCTTAATAACAAAATCTCTCTCCCATCAGAGGTGATAATGTAAACAGAAAGACGTTGCTTCTCACTAAACAAATTAGTATAAAATTCATAAAAGCAAGAAGAGGGTTTCCTGTTTAGTCGATCATTTACTGCAAAAAAAGATCTGATGCCACTAACCTGGTTTTATACTAAATATAGGCAATCAATGAACAATTTTAACTAATTTGGGGTGTTTTTTTGTATATCATACCTTAAAAGTTCATATTAATAAATAAAAAATTCTGCTTTACCTGTCAATTATTATTGATACATGTGAATACAAATATTTACAAATGTGAACACATAAAATCAATATAAATCACAAATTATAACCTGTCTCAAAAAATCTGGAGAGAAATCCAGTATCATTTGTTGACAGCAAGATTTTTTTGTTTATTTTGTAAGACAAGATAAAAAGAGTATAAAGCACTTAATTGGAGAACATTTGAAAGCCTTTATTCAACACGACTTGCTAATCTGAAATTACTATTATCTTGGCTGAGATTCAGAAAGGAGAGTATTAGGGACGAATTTCTGCCATGTAAGTCAAAATATATGTCATGATAAGTCAGTTCAATTCTTCGAGGAAAGTATTAAAAGATTGATTAGGATTAGTTTCTGATGAGTTTAAAACAGTCTACGATAATGAATTTGAGATTTATCTTCTATGTAATAGGGGATATCTTGGGTACAGGGGTGCTATGATTGGACTAATATTTCTAAAAATAACTCCATTATGAGTGAAGATTGAAGTGCATAGGAGATAGAAAAGAAGCAAGAAAACAAATTAGGAGTCTATTCAATAGGTCATGTAATATTCCTGGATCAGATAGTGGCCCTGGCCATGAGAAGGATGTGATGAATTAGATCCCTCATTATTTCATTTTTTTAATTATTTTTAATTTTTTAATTGAGGTATAATTGACATAATGTGTTTGTTTCAGTTATACAACATAGTGATTCCATATTTGTATACATTGTGAAACGATCACCACAATCAATCTAGTTAACATTCATCTGGCTAACATTATTTCATTTTTGTAAATCCTTTCTTCATGGCTTCTCTGGAAATTTCTTTTGGGAAGAAAAGTAAATACTACCTTCCATGTTTTACAACATCACAGAAGTTGGTATGTTTCCATAGGATAGGCAATATAGTGTTCTTGTAACCTACATGCTTAATCTATTGCCTGACAAACTATTGGTGCTCAAAAAATATGATTTTTGAATGAATGAATGCATGACTGAATGAGAAAACATGAATTTGAGTTCGATTTCATGTGACTTTTGCCCATCCCTTAACTATGTACTCTGAATTTTTTATTTCTAATCTATAAAAGGAGAAAATAAAAATAATATTTATATCACAGCCATTTTATGGAACAAGTAAAATAATTTTCTAAATTTTGAAATAGTTTAAAATTTTTAATGTTATTCTTATTACTATAATATTTTGGTTGTAAGTAATGTTATGCTTGTAGGATTTAATTTTTAAAAAATTCGTTAGTTTGGTATATCTTCTGGGCCTTTTTTTCGTAGGTGCTATCATATTTGTTTATAGAACAAAATACTGTGCCAATGTCAGTGAGAAATGAACATTAAACTTCGGACGTTTCACAATGCAAAAGAATTGAATGTTCCCTTTTTATATACATTAAAAAATACTATATGAGTCTTTTGCCTAGTTTAGAACCTGTATGAATTTTAGCTTTCACATTTTAATCCTAGAAAGTAACTTGATGGGAAACTGGAAGTAATTAAGTGAACTTTTTTTAGTTCATTATCGTTTTATTACGGCTTTTCACAGACTCACCTAATCTGTTCATATCTCAGTTTTGTTAATTTTAAAAAGAAAAATAATTCTTGAATTAACTATGGCTTAACAAAAAAGAGGGGAATCTAACCATATGGATTTTAGAGTTTTTTGCAGATAGCAAAGTGTTATATAAGCAACAACAAAAATTTCACTACAAGGAGAACTGATGAAATCTGAATTAGTGTCTCAAAAAAACGCTCAACAGAATTAGTAAGAAACTCCATTAGAGTTTTTAAGACACCAACTAGCTCTTAAAAAACACATCATTTCTTAAGTGAAAAGTAATCAAAAACATTCTGGGTTCCTCTTGAAATTGAGGTGAGCTAGGAAATTTTTTTTTAACACAAGGGAAATATAAAAAGATTTAAGAAATTTGGGTCAAACTTAAATGTCTCCAAATCGTCTCCTATTTGTCAGGAACATAGAAGATGAAAATGTTCAGATTTTATTTAACTTAAAGTAAAAATAACAATGCTTTACCACTTGAATCTTCGCTATTTCACTCTCTATCATTTTAGGGAATAAGAGAATGTCAGAACTGGAAGGAGCATTAGGGTCATCTATTCCAGTGCTGCCTCCAGTGGCTTCACCCTCATTATTGTATTTCACTCACATGTTGGTTTATCTTCCTCTCTACTTCTTCACACAAATTATTTCAATTTAGAAAAACTCTGCTAGGTAGCTATTGTTTATATTGACCCAAATTTACTTTCTATAATTGTTTTACATCCTGGATTTAAATAAAGCAAGAACAGAAAAAGGCACAACTTCAGCTGCACAGCATAATGTTATATCTGTATCCTTATGTCGTATAGAGAAGGAACGTAACCACAAAGAAAAAATAAAAAATGAAGAATCTCAGAGGGGTAAACTCTCTCGGTGCCTTATAAGTCCAACTACAAGAAGTGGCTTTGTAATTTAAAAAAAGGTGTCAACAAGGAGACAGACATTTAATACGATGCTGGTATATAGTCCAGATGAAGCCAAGTAGAAGGAAAGAACCTCTCCCAGTATGTGGCGTATCGATGGAGAATAAATAAATGAATACAGATGGAGACACAGCAATGTCTCCATGTCTAAATTTGTACTGCTTTGTCTCTACATCTTCAATCATTCCGATATTACAGCCATAGAAACCTCCGAAGAGAACATGCTGGCATTTGAAATGTTTTAAAAAATCTGCCCCTCTGGACTGAGACTCTCTGAGTACATTTCCCCATCTTTCTACCTCATGTTGCAAAGCAAATATTAACAAATAGTTTAGAATCTGGAAGCAAAGAGTTTCAGAGAGACACATGGGAAAGCATGGTAATGGGCAATAGGTCACCAGGATCTGAACTCCAGGCCTCTAAAGAGAAAACGTTAAGTGCAAGTAGAGGCACCAGTTCTCTAGGGATTAGAGAACTTGGCGTGTTCCTGAGGCACCAGCGGAAAGGCAGGGAGCAAACATTACCTAGAAGCTGAGGTGGGAAAGGGGAGGTGAGCTGACAGGATAAGTCAAGGGAAAGTACTTAAGCAAGAGTTTCAAATGGAGACTAGCCTCAGCCTGATCCAATGGAGACTCAGGAGATGAAATTGCCCCAGAGAGTTGGTCAGACCTTGAGGCTAGGAGGCTGGCCTTTGCTACCCTGTGTCAAGCCATACCACCTTAGGGCTATCTGGAGCACACTGGGGGTTGGACTTACATCCCATCCAAAACAGAGGGCAGTTTTAGACAAAGTCAGAGGTATATTAGCTACAGGGAGAATGACATGGAGTCTCAAAGGGTTATACTAAAAGTGCTCAAATTCTTACAGCTGAAACTCAGGGTTGCTGTTTTGATCCTCAGTCCTGGTGAGGAGGGCCCATCAGAGGTGAACAGTGTTGTATATGTGTTCTTCAAGTATGCACAATTTTGAAGAGATGTGCAATACTGTGCGTAAAGCCACACTGAATCTGACAATTTTGGCAATCTCTTAACATATCATCCTATTTAATGAATATTTATATACTACTTTTTTTCTGGAAGTTTGTACCTTTTGATCATCTTCACCCATTTTGCCTACCACCCACCCCACCAACACTGCTTCATCCTTTTCAGAAGTGTTTCTTGCACATTACTTAGCATTCTGATAATTACATATCTATTGGAAATATGTCGCTTTGGTCCACTGATCTCTGAGATATGTCATATTGCCTGCTTTTTAATGCGCTTGACAGAATTTCAGGTTAATCTGGACCAAAATCTTTTCATGGAATCATGTGGTACCAATTACTTTAAATTTTAAATATAAAATCAAAAACATTAAAGCTGGAGGAAGCCTTGAAGAATACTTCATCAGAATTATAATTGATAGGAAGACAAATTAAACAGGTTTAAAAAATAAAAAGCATTCATTGGTCCAGAGGCAGAGTGAGTTTTACACATAGTTTTAAACAGAGGTCTAATGTATCAAAAGCATGAGTTTTCTGTAATTCTTTTGACCTTGCCCTCCTTTGTACACTGAGTTGCTTCTCAGGGTGCCTTCACTCTTGTTAACAAAAGTGCCTGAAGCAATTCCAAGCGCTATATGCATATACTACACTCTCCAACAGAGAATGTCTTTTTCCCTAAAATTTCAAGCAAAATTTTTAATATTAACTCTGATTGGTCTGACTTGGGTTTTATGCCCATACCTGTGGCCAGGAGAGATGTAATATACTGATTGACTTAGAAAGAATAATATGCCATGCCCCTTGAGCAGGTAGTGGGGCCAATTTCTTCAGAACTATGTGGATTGTCAAAGAGATGTCTGCAGTTATTGAGGACAGGAAAGGAATAGTGGATGCGAGGAGGCAAACACATATCTGCTAGAACTATGTAGTACACACTTGTGTGTGGATCAGGATAGAGTCAAGGCAGAACTTAGACACTCAGTGGTAAAGAAAGACCCTCAGTCCAGTGCTCTTTTGATCATACCAGTTTCTTTATGATCACTTTAGTCAACTATTTCTTCTAAACATCTCTAATAAAATCACAGGTAATTTTCAATTAGATTTATAAAATGGTAGTAAGAAATTAATTGTTAGCTGTATGTTTAGTCATTTTCTTGTGTTAATCACGGCCCTGCATTAGAATCGTCTTCCGACAGAGTTTTACAGAAATGTAGACACCTGGGACTCATTGTCACAGAATCCAATTTAAGAGATTCAGGTTGGAGTATGAATGCTTATATTATGCAAAGTGCTCTATAAGTGATTGCAGAGGTCGGGGTAAAAACTTCTGCTATCTCTGTTGGAATATCATGAAAACCAAGCAGCTTCATAAAGAGATCAGGCTGATTTCTGAAAAATTCTGGACCAATTCCTCTGAGATGAGTATTGTATTCAGCAATTATGTATTCTTAACTTTTGATTCATCTCACAGAGAAGTCTCATAGGTCAGCTGTCATTGGACTTCTATAGGTAATGACAGCCAATTATTAGCTTTAGGGAAGACATTGTTAGCCACCAGTCAATTACCCACAAAGCTTCACTCTTCAGAATCAAGGTTAGAGAAAAATTATTTCTTCCTAATAATATTTCTCTTATATGTAATGTGGGAGAATAATCTTTAAGATTATAAATTTTATAAAGAATGATTTAAAAATGGAAATTTCTTTTTCCTTGAATGTTTTGAAGGCAGGACAGCTAGAAATACCATGAACAATAAAACATAACATCAAAGGCCTATTCTACAATGTATTGTTTAGTTTGGAAAAATAATTGGATTTTAAAATAAAGAATACTCTTTGAGTGAGATTGAAGGATACAATAAACTGTTCATTATTGGTTGTTTTTTTTGTTGTTGTTGTCAATGTTATGATAGATTACAACCTTATGAGATTTCAGTTGTACATTATTGTTAGTCATGTGGTGGGTACACCATTTCCCCCTTTGTGCCCTCCCCCCACCCCCCCTTTTCCCTGGTAACCACCGATCAGATCTCCTTGTCAATATATTAACTTCCACCTATGAGTGGAGTCATATAGAGTTCGTCTTTCTCTGACTGGCTTATTTCACTTAACATAATACCCTCAAGGTCCATCCACATTGCTGCGAATGGGCCAAATTTGTCTTTTTTATGGCTGAGTAGTATTCCATTGTGTATATATACCATATCTTCTTTATCCAATCATCAGTTTCTGGGCATGTAGCTTGGTTCCACGTCTTGGCTATTGTAAATAATGCTGCGATGAACATAGGGGTGCAAAGGACTCTTGGGATTTCTGATTTCAGGTTCTTAGGATAGATACCCAGTAATGGGATGGCTGGGTCATAGGGTATTTCTATTTTTAACTTTTTGAGAAATCTCCATACTGTTTTCCATAGTGGCTGTACCAGTTTGCATTCCCACCAACAGTGTATGAGGGTTGCTTTTTCTCCACAACCTCTCCAACATTTGTCGCTCTTGGTTTTGGATGTTTTGGCCAATCTAACGGGTGTAAGGTGATATCTTAGTGTAGTTTTGATTTGCATTTCCCTGATGATTAGCGATGATGAACATCTTTTCATGTGTCTATTGGCCATATTTATATCTTCTTTTGAGAAATGTCTGTTCATGTCCTCTGCCCATTTTTTGATTGGGTTGTTTGTTTTTCTGTTGTTAAGCCGTGTGAGTTCTTTGTATATTATGGAGATTAGCCCTTTGTCGGATAAGTGGCTTGTAAATATTTTTTCCCAATTAGTGAAGCTGTTCTTTTGTTTCAATCCTGTTTTCCCTTGCCTTAAAGAAGCTCTTTAGTCTGATGAAGTCCCATTTGTTTATTCTTTCTATTGTTTCCCTCAAGTGAGGAGTTATAGTGTCCGAAAAGATTCTTTTGAAACTGATGTCAAAGAGTGTACTGCCTATATTCTCTTCTAGAAGACTTATTGTTTCAGGCCTAATCTTTAGGTCTTTGATCCATTTTGAGTTTATTTTGGTGTGTGGTGAAAAAGAATGGTCAATTTTCAATCTTTTGCATGTGGCTGTCCAGGTTTTCCAGCACCATTTGTTGAAGAGACTTTCTTTTCTCCATTGTAGGCCCTCTGCTCCTTTGTCGAAATTTAGCTGTCCATAGATGTCTGGTTTTATCTCTGGGCTTTCAATTCTGTTTCATTGATCTGTGGACCTGTTTTTGTACCAGTACCATGCTGTTTTGATCACTGTAGCTTTGTAGTATGTTTTGAAATCGGGGAGTGTGATTCCGCCGGCTTTGTTTTTGCTCAGGATTGCTTTAGCAATTTGCGGTCTTTTGTTGCCCCATATGAATTTTAAGATTCTTTGTTCAATTTCTGTGAAGAATGTTCTTGGGATTCTGATTGGGATAGCATTGAATCTGTAGATTGCTTTAGGTAGTATGGACATTTTAACCATGTTTATTCTTCCAATCTATGTGCATGGAATGTCTTTCCATCTCTTTATGTCATTGTCAATTTCTTTCAAGAAAGTCTTGTAGTTTTCATTGTATAGATCCTTCACTTCCTTGGTTAAGTTTATCCCAAGGTATTTTATTCTTTTTGTTGTGATTGTGAATGGGATTGAGTTCTTGAGTTCTTTTTCTGTTAGTTCACTGTTAGTGTATAGAAATGCTACTGATTTGTGTATGTTGATTTTATACCCTGCTACTTTGCTGTAGTAGTTGATTATTTCTAATAGTTTTTCTATGGATTCTTTGGGGTTTTCTATATATAAGAGCACGTTGTCTGCAAACAGCGAGAATTTTACCTCTTCATTATCTATTTGGATTCCTTTTATTTCTTTTTCCTGCCGAATTGCTCTGGCCAACACCTCCAGTACTATGTTGAATAGGAGTGGTGAAAGTGGGCACACTTGTCTTGTTCCTGTCCTCAGAGGGATGGCTTTCAGTTTTTGTCCATTGAGTATGATGTTGGCTATGGGTCTGTCATATATGGCCTTTGTTATGTTGAGGTACTTTCCTTCTATACCCATTTTATTGAGGGTTTTTATCATAAATGGGTGTTGGATCTTGTCGAATGCTTTCTCTGCATCTAGTGAGATGATCATGTGGTTTTTGTTTTTCATTTTGTTGATGTAGTGTATCACGTTGATTGACTTGCGGATGTTGAACCATCCCTGTGTCCCTGGTATAAATCCCACTTGATCATGGTGTATAATCTTTTTGATGTATTGCTGTATTCAGTTTGCCAGAATTTTGTTCAGGATTTTTGCATCTATGTTCATCAGTGATATCGGCCTGTAGTTCTCCTTCTTTGTGTTGTCCTTGTCAGGTTTGGGGATCAGAGTGATGTTGGCTTCATAGAATGTGTTAGGGAGTACTCCATCTTCCTCAATTTTCTGGAATAGTTTGAGAAGAATAGGTATTAAGTCTTCTTTGAATGTTTGATAGAATTCTCCAGAGAAGCCATCTGGTCCTGGACTCTTATTTTTGGGGAGGTTTTTGATTACCGTTTCTATTTCCTTACTTGTGATTGGCCTATTCAGATTCTCCATTTCTTCCTGATTCAGTTTGGGGAGGTTGCAGGAGTCTAGGAAGTTGTCCGTTTCTTCCAGGTTGTTCAATTTGTTGGCATATAGTTTTTCATAGTATTCTCTTATGATCCCTTGTATTTCATTGGTATCTGTTGTGATTTCTCTTCTCTCATTCCTAATTTTATTTCTTTGAGATTTCTCTCTTCTTTTCTTGGTGAGTCTGGCTAAAGTTTTGTCGATTTTGTTAATTTTTTTGAAGAACCAACTCTTTGTTTCATTGATCCTTTCTACTGTCATTTTTGTTTCAATATCATTTATTTCTGCTCGTATTTTTATTATTTCCCTCCTTCTACTGACTCTGGGCTTTGTTTGTTCTTCTTTTTCTAGTTCTGTTAGGTGTTGTTTGAGGTTGCTTATGTGAACTTTTTCTTGTTTAGTGAGGTGAGCCTGTATTGCGATGAATTTCCCTCTTAGGACTGCTTTTGCTGCATCCCAAATGATTTGGTATGTCGTGTTCTCATTTTCATTTGTCTCCAGATAATAGTTGATTTCTTCTTTAATTTCTTCAATGATCCATTGTTTGTTCAGAAGCGTGTTGTTTAGTCTCCACATTTTTGCACCTTTCTCTGCTGTTTTCTTGTAGTTGATTTCTAGTTTCATAGCATTATTATCAGAAAAGATGCTTGATATTATTTCAACTCTCTTGTATTTATTGATGTTTGCTTTGTTTCCCAAAATATGGTCAATCCTTGAGAATGTTCCATGTGCACTTGAGAAGAATGTGTAACCTGCTGTTTTTGGATGAAGTGTTCTATATATATCTATTAAGTCCATCTGGTCTAGTTTTTCATTTAATTCTATTATTTCCTTGTTGATTTTCTGTCTGGATGGTCTGTCCATTGGTGTTAATGGTGTGTTGAGGTCCCCTACTATTTTTGTATTGTTGTTGATGTCTTCTTTTAGTTCTATTAAGAGTTGCTTTACAAATTTTGGTGCTCCTGTGTTGGGTGCGTATATATTTATAAGTGTTATGTCTTCTTGGTGGAGAGTCCCTTTTATTATTATATACTGTCCCTCTTTGTCTTTCTTTATCTGTTTTGCTTTGAAATCTACCTTGTCTGATATTAGTATAGCGACACCTGCTTTCTTTTGTTCATTATTAGCTTGGAGTATTGTTCTCCATCCCTTCACTCTGAGTCTGTGTTTGTCTTTGGGGCTGAGGTGTGTTTCCTGGAGGCAGCATATTGTTGGGTCTTGTTCTTTGATCCATCCTGCCACTCTGTGTCTTTTGATTGGGGAGTTCAATCCATTTACATTTAGAGTGATTATTGAGATGTGGGGGCCTACCACTACCATTTTATGTCTTGTTTTCCGGTTTTCTTCAATTTCCTTTGTTTCTTGTCCCGTGGTTTAATCTGTTCTGATGAAGAGCTGCTACTCTCTGTTGTTGTCCTTCTACTTATCTCCTCTGCTCTTGGTTTTGTAGCCCCTTTCCTTTTTTTGATTTTTCAGGAATGAGGGTTTTCCTGAGGATTTCCTGAAGAGGAGGTTTTGTGGCAATGAACTCCCTTAATTTTTGTTTATCTGGGAAAGTTTTTATTTCTCCATCATATTTGAAGGATATTTTCGCTGGGTAGAGAATTCTCGGCTGTAGGTTTTTGTCCTTCAGATTTTTGAATATATCATTCCACTCTCTTCTAGCCTGTAAAGTTTCTGCTGAGAAATCTGCTGATAGCCTGATGGGGGTTCCTTTGTAGGTTAGTTTCTTTTGCCTGGCTGTCCTTAGTATTTTCTCCTTGTTGTTGACTTTTGCTAGCTTCACTACTATATGCCGTGGGGTTGGTCTTCTTGCATTGATAAAGTTTGGAGATCTATTGGCTTCTGTCACCTGAAGATCCATCTCTCTCACCAGATTTGGGAAGTTCTCAGCCATTATTTGTTTGAATAGGCTTTCTGCCCCTTTCTCCTTCTCTTCTCCCTCTGGTATACCTATAATCCTTACGTTGCATCTCCTAATTGTGTCTGATAATTCTTGGAGAGTTTCTTCATTTCTTTTTAGTCTTACTTCTCTCTCCTCCTCTGCCTGCAGCATTTCTATATTGCCATCTTCAAATTGCTAATTCTTTACTCCATATTATCGGCTCTACTGTTCAGTGCATCTAGATTTTTCTTAATCTCCTCTATTGTGTTCTTCATTTCCAGTATTTCTGTTTGGTTCTTCTTTATCGTATCAAACTCTTTTGTGACATAGCTCCTGAACTCGTTGAGTTGTCTATCTGAATTCTCTCTTAACTCATTGAGTATTTTAATGATGGCTGTTTTGAAGTCATCGTCATTTAGGTTATATATCTCATTTTCTTTGGGATTGTTTTCTGTGTGTTTGTTATTTTCCTTCTGTTCTGGAGATTTAATGTATTTTTTCATATTGCTTGATGTTGTTGATTTGTGCCTCCGCATAGAGATAGAGTTTAGTTGCTCCTTCCACTTGTTTCTGCTGGTGTGGTGGGGGAGCAGCTGTTTATACTGCACCAACCAGGAACCCTATCCGCAGTTGCTAACTGGGCCTGGGCCCCTCCTCGTAGTCACAGTGGTCCTTTGGATTCCCTCTTCTGCCATGGGGGCCGTCATGGGGGGATTTCAGGCTGCTGGTGCCTACTGTTGCAGCCCACCTAGACGTGCTCCCTCCTTGGGGTCTGCAATGGTGTTATGGGCTTTTCCAGCAGCCAGGGGTAGGATCACTTATATTTGCCGCTCCGTCACTGTCGGCACCCACAAAATCTCACTTGTCCACTATGGGTCACAGCAGAGCTATTGGCATCTTCTACAGTCTGTGGTTAGCTCACCTAGCTATGCTACTTTTGTCCCGGGGACTTCCAGCCTTGTGGCTGCCGGATGGGTGCTCTCTACTAGTGCTGTGCAGAGGCTTTCGCTGAGGCTGCTGTGAGCCTGTAGGGTTTCCCCCTAGGCTACAGAGCTGGGTCACTGGAACTCCACCCAGCCCCAGTCCTGTTCCCCAGGAACTCGGGTAGCCCTTTGCCCTGTCTGGGGGATAGCCATCTCTGGCTATCCTGATTTCAGTGGTAGGTGGTCAGCTGCTGCCCTGCCTGATATTCTCCTCTCTGGGACCCTCCCGGTGTTGTGGATGCTGGGTATGGCCCCTCCACTAATGGCAGACAGAGAGTTTTGTCTGCTGCCCGGGTGGAACTCTGGAGCTTCCTCTCTGGGCCGTGGAGCTGGCCTCTGGAGCTCCACCCAGCCCCAGTCCTCTCCAAGATCTCCAGCAATCCCTTGCCCCACAGGGGGGGCAACAGCAGCTGGGGGTTGCCGCGCCCTCTGGGATTCTCTCTGGGACTTTCCCAGAGTTGTGAATGCTGGGGATGGCCCCTCCGCTAATGGCAGGCAGAGAGTTTTGTCTGCTGCCCGGGCGGAACTCTGGAGCTTCCCCTCTGGGGCGTGGAGCCGGCCTCTGGAGCTTCACCCAGCCCCAGTCCTCTCCGAGATCTCCGGCAATCCCTTGCCCCACTGTGCAGGCAGTGGCAGCTGGGGGCCCGCCATACCCTCTGTGATTCTCTCTGGGACCCTCCGGGCTCCGTGGACACCAGGCGGGATCTCCTGGCCAATGGCAGGGCAAGACTCTCCCCGTGGGCTCAGGTGTGTAACTCTAGAGTTTCCCTCTGCATTTAGGAGTAATTGCAGGGGGTTTAGGTATGGTTCTGGTCACCTGTTTCCACCATCACTCCTCTGCTGTGTGCTCACTCCTTCCCTAGGTGTGTGTTGATCTTCTGGGGGCATCCGTTGGAAGAAAGCCGTTTGCAGGTACTAGGCTGTTCGGTCGGGGTCGGAGAGTTTTCATCTATCTCCACCTCCTCCCGGAGGGAAGTCCATCTGCCTTCCAATGTATAGTCGTGTGGGTCTCTCAGACGTCCTGAGATGCTATCTGGATATCCTTTGTTAAGCGATGAGTGTCCAAATAATTGTAGACTCGAAGGGGGAGAGACAAAGAGGACTACTCATGGTGCCATCTTGGATCCCCACAAAACCCATTATTGGTTGTTCTTTAAACAATTTCTCTACAATTAATCATGTTTTGCTTAAAATTAATATAGTAAAGCACATAGAATTTTGAGTGTTCATAAAGTATGAGCAAAACATTTCACGTCAAAGTGTATAGAAGTAAAGAAGGAGGAAAAATGTGAGTCTCTGAGCAGCACAGCCATCCACAAAGAGAAGAAGTAAACCAATTAACTTCTCTGATAAATTAAAAGATATACACAGCACAGATTCTTTCACTTAATTGATTAATTTTTTTGTTTTGTTTAGTAAACTACTATAGGTAAAGTTAAAAGAATTAAATCATCTGAAAAATGTTAAAATAAACCGAATAATTCATTAATAAATGTTACTTTCATGAGTGGAAAGAAAAAGCAATTTTTAAAAGATATTAATTAGAAAGTATTTCTTTTGAAACTTTTCTTAAGTATAAGCCTAAACTGGTGTCATGAGAGATTTAAAGAACTCACTTATATAGACACAATAACATTCTGCTTATTAGAAGTTCCATAGTAACCGTTAACAAATCTATTCATGAAAATGAACTTTCTCCCCAAATTTTGATGAATAAGTTGAATAATTAATGAAAAACGAATAAAGAGGAAGCAAGCTTCCTCTGCTTCATGTTTAGTATAATTAAACTATTTATAATAACTTTGAAAATCTGATAAATCATAATATTTTCTGGTATATTACAACTATCTTTAATCTTCCCAATATAGCCTATTTAATTTGTGTCTTTTATAAATAATAAATAGTGTGTTAAAGACTATAAGCATAGTCAATTAATCAAGTGACTTCAAGTTTTTTGCTTTTATACAGTTATTTATTCCATTAATACAGCCTTTACTAAAAATAACACTGAGGAAACTTTTACACACACAAATATACACACAGTTCAGAGAACATTCATTCCCCCAAAATGATAAGGTAAGCAGATAAATAGACAAACATAAATAATGATACAGAACAGACCATTTAGGAGCAGCCCTAGTACGTATAAAACCTTCATATGAATGAAGTGTAGAAATAAAATTCAGTGTCTAAGAGGTAGATTACTCAATATATTGAGTTGAGAGAACTGGATAGACATTTGATAATCAATTAACGTCGTTTAATTAAGATTCACATTTCACGTCATGCATTTCACAGACCAAGTGAATGGGAAATTTGAAGATGGAAAGAGAAGGCTTATGTAGGCATTAATATGGAAATTTTTTTCTAAGCATTGGTAAAATAATAAAAGACAAAGAATAGATATGACTTCATAAAATTTTAACACTTGTGCACATAAAATATGCACTTTAAATTATAATAAAGGCAAAGAGCAAATTAGAAACAAACATTTGATCTAAATATAACTGTTAAAACCTTTAAGTACACATAAAAATTTATAAGAAAATCACCAAGCCTTCAACAGAAAAAAGATCAAAGTCACTAAAAACATGTTCTCAAAAAAAGATGCAGAATTGGTAACCTACTGCATAATGTGTTGTCATTAGTGATTATTTTGTCCTTGCTATCCATAAATCTACTCTCCATTCACTAACTCTCTCTAAATAATCACACTCATATCTGTGTTTTCAATTACTACACAGATGGCCCCCATATTTGTATCTACAGCTGAGAATTTTTCTTTATGCTTCAAATGGTGCTGGATATAAACAGGCATACTTGAAAGTTGTTTCTCCCCCGAGTTTCTTAAAGGCAACTCACATTTAATACATCCAAATAAATTCTACGATGCTATCACTCACAAAACGTCTTCGCCTCCTGATCTCCATCCATCCCATGATAAAATCCAGAAAACAGTCATCCTTGATTCCACCCTTTCCCTCATCCTGAATGCCCAAGACGTCACCAACTCCCATCCAATGACCCTCCACGTACTACCATCTTTTATGTCAAATATCTTCTTATTTTGTTTCCATAAATCCACAAGGGCTTCCTTCTGCTCTGTTTTCCAAATTTAAGAAATAACAAAACTCTTTTTTAAGTCACATCAGATATTATCATTCTGTATTTAAGTCTCTTCAATGGCATCTATTTAGGTTCTAAGACACTGATGTAAATAGGGCCTAATTTTTTGTACTGACTTATCTATTTCTTCATCTTCAAATGCACCAAAATTGTCAAATCGCACTCTGCTTCAAGTGCACTGGTCTTGCTACCAAAGAACAATGCTTTCTCCTACCGCAGAGCCTTTTATACATTTTTCTTCCCAGAACACTTCTTTGCTCTTTTTTGTCTAGTAAGCCTTACTCCTCCTTTAGTTCGAAGTTTATTGAGCACGTCTTCATGACAGTTTTACAGGAGCCGCAGAGGAGGTTTGACTTCCCTGTCGTGATCTCTCCTATCATTTTGTACTCTCATTCATAGCACTGACCACAGTTGTCATTTTACACTTATTTGTGGGATCGTTTGATTCATTTCCCTCTTCTTCATTTTGTTGTAAATTTCAGAAACACAGAAACCCAACCATATTGTTACCCCAGTCCCTGGCCCCATAAGACATTAACCACAACCCTGCTCAGAACAACCCTGACACGGTCCCTTTAGCTTACAGGAAACCACAATGAATGGTAGGAGGAGAAGGCTGAGATGTGTAGTGGAAACCAGTTAAAACCAGTTGAAAGAAACATGGCAGTCTAACTTGACCTGACACAGATCCCGAAGCTCATTAATTGCTCATTGTAATACATTACCATGCTACATAACATATCCACTGGTGCCATGACAGTTTACAATTGCCATGACAATGGCAGGATATAACTAAATAAGGAAAGAAGAGAGGTGGTACCCTTTTCCCCAGAAAAGCCTGCACATTTCCCCAAATAACTGTGAATATTCCCTCCCTTCCTTACCTAGAACCCTTATAACAGCTGCCTAATCATCCCAGGAGCTGCAAAGTTGATTTGTGAACATAGTTCCACTTCTCCATTCTTTGGCCATTGAATAAAAGCTTGTGCTGTTGAACGCTCAACTTTGGTTACATTTCAAATCCATGACACCAAATAGAATAGAACGCTCCAAAGAAGGGACAGATTGTGGGTATGAGGCCCAACCATGGGCTCCTCCTCGGAATGTGGCTCAGACTCTCATCAGAGTGAGGTGAAATTGGGAACAATATCTGTGTACTGATTGTATCTCCAGTGTTGAACAGTCACTGGTAAAAGAAGATCAATAAACCTTTGATCTACAAGTAAATAAAATTTAATTTGTATATAAAATAGGATTACAAATAATAATTAAATTCCATTCGGTAAAAGAGCAATCAAATTATTAGCTTTAGATATTGCTGGTGGGAGTGAAACTTAGTACCACCTTTCTGGAAACCATACTGACTGAAACACAATGCTTAAAATTGTTCACAAGATTTATCTCAGTAATTTTATTTCACGTGTTGAAATCTCTAGAATAGAAAAAGACAGTGCACCTTCCTAATTAGTTGAAGGAAAAAAATGACAAAATACAAAGGAAATATTCAGAAATACTGGCAAAGTTGTGAATGCACATACGTACATATTCACACACAAACAATAAACATTTCAACATTATATATTATGATGAAAGTAATAGAAACATTTTAAAAGTTTTAAAAATATTTTAATGAGAAATTTAATAGATTGCATAAGATGATGAAGGATTTAAAATTTAGACATGGTAAAATTATACATATATATTTAGATTAGTAGGACTGAGACTAAAAGAAATTGTATTAAAATATGAATAGTAATATCTGCCTCTGAATTTTGATAATTATTTCTTCATTTTTATACTTTTTTGGATTTATTTTCCATGTATTTTTCAACAAACATGGCTTACTGCTATTTCTATAAACTATAACAATTATAACTAGCAAAACAATATGTAAAATATATACACAAAATTTATATATATATTTCAAATATCTATACATTTTAAATACTTATTTATATATATATATTTCAAATATCTATACATTTTAAATACTTATATATTTTTAAAACTTAAACAAGAATATATATATGTTTTAAAGAATCACCCAGATTTGCTATTTCACATTTCAGGCTAAAGAAACTGGTCTAATAAATCTGTCAAGATTAATTCAACTGGCATAGGCTATTTTCTGTTTTCAGACTATAGTACTTTTCTCATTCTTTATGAATTCTTAAATTCAATAAGGAGCCTTCTACAGCTTTCCTAATGAATCTTTAGATTCATGCCAGCTATACATTCTGATTTATATACATTTAAATTACTTAAAATCAGTGAAGCAAACATAGCCATGATTGCTAAATGCCAAGTCGTAGAAATTCTGTATTACTCCCACTAACTCTTTTCATTCGATATCTTAAAAACAAATGCTGATAGAGTTGGGCAAAAAAAAGAGTGTTCATATGCATAGAAGAATTAAGTTGTGGGAGAAGCTAGAGATAGTCTCTGTCTCATGAAGTCTCACACATTTGTGGCAATGTCTCCTCATTTCATATTTTTTAACTTACTTTTTCCAGTAAAAATTACACACATTAATTTTCTACTTAAGGGAATTTTCCCTAGCTGGACGCCTTTAAAATATGAGTTCTAGTTGTATCCTAAAAATAGCTTTTTTCACCAGGTTAAAAATTGAGGCTGGATAATTTAGTCAACACAATCATTATTATGGATATGTATAGATGCACATTTAATGAGATCCAAGAAGCATCTTAAGGACTTCAGACAATGTTCTTTATTTCTGATGGGCTAAGATAGAATCTATTCCAGGTAACAACATGTTCTTTCTCTGTGAACACTGGATTTTTTTTTAGCAATCACAAGGAGACCATAGTACAAAATAAGATATAGGCTGTTCATCCTCAAGAGACAAATTACTTACTCTACTAATTTCTCAGCCCTCTACCAGCTGATATAAGTTCTAATCACAGGAGTGAAAAAAATCATGAGGTTCTGTGGTCTTTATGCCATGCATACTTGCTATTTTGTAATAGTTTTGTTAGAGAACATAGAAAGTTTACTGTTCAATGCCACAAATGAGAAGAAACAACAACAGCGAATATAATTGGGTGTTGGAAGCTGTCATTGTCAATAACATTAGACATACCGTAAAGGAGGAAAGTTACCTAAAGAGAGGAATGGTGTGACCCAGTTTTGTCCATGGAGATCAATTTTGGATTTTTTTTATCCTTTCAGAAAGAAAAGTTAAAAAGCATTGCAAGAAATAATGAAGACTATTTCACAAAAATGAAATGTTTAATTTATCAGGAAAATACCTCAAATCTAAATATATACATACCCAAGCATATAGCATCAAAGTATACAAGGCAAAAATGAACAGAACTACTAAGGGAAGGCAAATTAATATAGTGGGAGAATTTAAGAGTTAACAGTCTATTCCAGTTATTGAGGAAAACATAGAAAAAATTAAGCAAGGTCAAATAAAAGCTAAATATCCATTATTTAGCAAGTAAAAAGATGGAAATAATAAAAGATAGAGTGGAAATTAATAAAATACAAGATAAATATACAAAAGAGAAAATCAACAAGTTAAACATTAGCTTTTTGAAAAGATCAATAAAATTGATAAAACTCTGGCAAGACTAACGAGATACAGAGAAAGAGAGAAAGAGATCTTATTACTGATATCAGGAATAAATAAAGAACCTTAATTGCTTCACTTTAGGCCCAGGAGACAAGAAGAGAATAAGATACTGTGTGCAAACTTATTCCAACAAATGCACGTATGAAAAAAACCCAGCAACTTATGTACTCTTATGCTTACTACAGATATCAAATTAGTAATTATACATTTTAGCACAGTAAAAGCTCCATGGTCAGAGGTCTTCACCAGGGAAATCTACCAAGTATTTAAAGAAAACATAATTCAAATCTTAAATTCTTTCAGAGACTAGAATAAGAAAGCACCCTTTAACTTAATTTGTATGGCAATCATGACCTTGATACTAAACTGACACATAATGGACAAGTACAGATGAAGTAAATGAAGAAATAGTAGATAAAAAATCCTAAATGAAATATAAGCAAACACAAAACATCAATATATAAACAGGATTCAATGATGTTACCAAGATTTATCCTAAAAAAGGGCAATCAAGTAGCATCATATTACTAGACTAAGGAAGAAAATTACTTTATTATCTAAATAGACTTTAAGAGCATTTCTCAAAATTCTTACCACCATAGAATGGAACTTTCTTGGCTGGATAAAGAATATTTCACCAGAACAACAACAAAAAAAACAAAAAAAGAAAGACGAAAAATAGCAACAATCAAAAAAAAAACTATAGAAAACATCATACTGAAAGTGAAACACTGAAATCTTTCCACATGCAATCCAGGATAAGAAAAGATACTCAAAATTACCACCTTTATTCAATATTGGAAAAGTGCTGTAAAGCACTAAAATAAATTAAAAGTCTAAAGATTGGGAACACAGACAAAGTCTCTAAGTGTTCACATATGATAGGATTGTGTGTTTGTTTGGAAATTCAATAGAATCTACAGATTACATTTTAGAATTAATTCGAAAGTTCAGCAAGGTTTTGATTATAAGTGCAATATTCAGAAATGAACTACAAAATAAGGTATAATTTGCAATCGTATGAAAAATATCAAGTATCTAGAAATAAATTTAGCAAAAGAAGTACATAAGTTCAAAAAATAATACTGTAAAAATTTAATGAAGGGATTAAAGATGGTTCAAAGACATAGACATGATAAGGTTTGCACTGTGGAGCAATGAATAATCTACATTTTTTTCCAGTAATGATACAGAAACATTTATATACTCATACGAAAATTATAGTTCCTCTAATACATACTATGAAAAATTCATTGTAAATGAGAATGCCCAATAATAAAGATTTTAAAAGAAACCATAGGAGGCTATCTTTATAAACTTATAGAGGACTACTTGAAAAAGTATAATTTACTCATTCTGTTTATTATTATAAAAGTATCAGAAAAACTTATTAAACTATTGAAAATCATACACATTGACCCGAGATGATGGCCACGATATATTAAATAATAAAAGGAAGTAAAAGGTATAAAGTCATAGTAATCAACGTCATGTGGATTGCTCTAAGAGAGGTATATAGATTAATGGAACAGAATTAAAAGTCTGGAAATAAACTTCATATTTATGGTCAACTGATTTTTGAAAAAGGTAAAAAAATAATTCAATGGAGAAAGGATAGTCATCTCACCAAATGGTGCTGGGAAAATTACACATCTTCATTCAAATAAGTACATTTTTTTCAAAATAAATAAAAGAAAACTGACACCTGTGCCTAACACCATGTAGATAATTAACTAAAAATGGGTCAAAAACCTAAATGAAAGCACTGTATAAAAATATTCTGGACAAAAAACATAGGAAGAACTCTTCATAACCTTGGGTAGGTGAATAATTCTTAGCTATGATCCCAAAATAATAATCCACACAAGAAATAATTGATAAATTGGACTTTATCAAAATCAAAAAGTTTTGCATCTCAAAGAATACCATTATTAAAACGGAAATGCAAGTGACAGACTGGGAGAAAATATTTTCAAATTATATATTTGGTAAAGGAATTGTATCCAGGATATATAATAATTTTTACAGCTTGATAAATAAGAAGACAAAACAATGGATTTAAAGATGGGCAAAAAGTTGAATGAACATTTTGCCAAAGAAGACACACATGGGGCTGGCCCAGTGGTGCAGTGGTTAAGTGCGCATGTTCCACTTTGATGGCTGGGGGTTCTCCGGTTTGGATCCCGGGTGTGAACATGGCACCGCTTGGAAAGCCATGCTGAAGTAGGCGCCCCACATATAAAGTAGAGGAAGATGGGCAAGGATGGGCTCAGGGTCAGTCTTCCTCAGCAAAAAGAGGAGGATTGGCAGCAGTTTTTGCTCAGGGCTAATCTTCCTCAAGAAAAAAAAAAAAAACAAGACACATAAATAGTTAATAAACACCTTAAAAGATACTCACCATCTTTGGTCGTTAAGGAAATGCAAATTAAAAGAGCAATGAACTAATACTGCTTACCCAATAGAATGACTATAATAAAATGTCGTCTTGTCAGATGATAAGTATTGGCAAAGAAGCAGAGAAACTGGAACCCTAATATAGTGCAGATAAGAAGGTAAAATGTAAAAAACACTTTAAAAAACAATTTAGCAGTTTTTTAAAAATCTATACATAAATTTGCCATGTGACTCAGCAATATTATTCCTAAGAATTTAACAAGAGAAAATACATATCTACACAAACACATCATAGGAATGCATATAGTAGCACTATTTATAATAACTGAAAAATGAAAATGATCCAAATATTTATAAACTAATGAATAGAAAAGTAATAGTATCCATACAATAAAATATGATTCAGCAACAGCTAGGAATGAACTCCTGATGCATGCTAAAACAGCTTTTTGATGTTTTTGTTTGTTTATTTTGATGAACCTCAAAAACAATATGCTAAATAAAGAAGTCAGACTCAGAAGACCACAGATTATACGATTTTATTTACACGAAATGTTCAGAAAAAGGCACATTTATAGAGACATAAAATGGATCTATGGTTACCTGTTGTGAAAATAGGAGCAGAGATTAACTGCAAAAGAGCATAAAGGAGATTTATGGGTTGATGAAAATGTCCAAAAACAGAATTGTGGTGATGGTTGCACAATTCTATTATTTACCAAAATAATGAAATTGTCCACTTACAGTGGATAATTTTATAACATGTGAATTATATCTCAATTAAGCTGTTAACAAAACAAAACAAAAGAAAAAAGGTGAAAAAAAAAGAAAAAAGGTGAAATACAATGTGTATATGATTACCCCATATTGATAGAAACAAAAAGTGAATACACGTGTGTGTACAAAGGTATGGACAAAATTCACATTGTAAGTGAGGTTAATTTGATGTAGGGTTAAAAAAAACAATTATTAATATTTTCTTTTTTGCCTATGTTGTTCAATATGTGTAAATGAGCATTGTTTTATATATTAAAAGATCCAGAAGGTTAAAATACTTAAGTAAATCTTTATAGGTCTAGATTGTATTAAAAGACTACATTATTAATTTTGTTCGCGTTGAATGATAAACTCTGATGCTTTCTCTGATATATATACATACATGTATCAGAATGGAACATATATATTCTATGCCAAACAAGTGAAAGAACAATAATTCCTGAAGCCCTTTTATTATTATTATTATTTTCTATTTATTTGTTTTATTTCCCTGAAGACTGTCTTCTGTCAATTTCCACTGGCCCTCTTTTACCACACCTTTTTATATACGTACATGTATAGTATCTGCACAAATTCTGTAATCACAGATAGAATTTCCAGTAGAATGCTTAAATATTGTTGCTGATTCTTAGATAATAATAGCATACATTTGTTCAATAAATTTTTATTGCAAACCTATTATCTTCAATCTCTATGCAATTCAATCCTCGAAAGATTTTTTTTTTTTTTAAAAAAACTCCTATAATGGTGGGGTTTTGTACAATGGTACAACTGTCAAAAATACATACTCCTGGGGCTGCCCTGTTCCTGAGTGGTTACAGTTCTGTGGGTTCTGCTTCTGTGGCTTGTGTTCATGGGTTCAGATGCTGGGTGCGGACCGCTCCACTCATCAGCCACGCTGTGGAGGCATCCCACAGTGCAGATGTTACTCATAGCACAGATGGCACAGATGTTAGCTCAAGGAGAATCTTCCTCAAGAAAAATAAAAGAAAGAGGAAGATGATTGGCAATGGATGTTAGGTGAGGGCCAATCAGCCTCACCAAAGTATTTATATATGCACACTCCTGATCTGTCTTTCCATGTGATTCTCATTACAGGAGCATTAACATGCAGGTTTTTAAGTTTGCTCAGTGGAGCAACCAAGGTGAACCATACACAGCTAGTTTACCAGAGAACACCAGGGAAATAGACAGCTAATAAGAGTGCTCCTAGAGTCAGACAGAACCTCAAAGACTTCCCTCAAAAACTGTCTCTGCAAAGGGCCTCAAATTTAATCAGATCAAATTGTGGAGCAATTTATAACCTACAGTATTGTCAAAAACCACTGTTCAGTATTCTCCTAGAAGATTTAGCCAGGGCAATTAGACAAGATAATTAATGAAACGACATCCAGATTTGAAATGAGAATGTAAAACTATCTCCATTTACAGATGACATCATCTTGTATACAGAAAATTTTGTTATGTGTGTATATATAGAATCTAAACATGTTTAGAAAATTCTTTCTCAGAATTGGAGAAAATATTTGCAAATCACATATCTGATAAGGGACTCATGTCGAGAATACACATAAAATATTCTTGAACACAATAAAAAATAAAAGGACCCATAAGCCTGTTTAACATAAGCAAAGGATTTGAAAAGATATTTCTCCAGAAAAGATAAACAAGTGGTCAATAAGTTCATGAAAAGATGCTTGACATCATTAATAATTAAGGAAGGCAAATCAAAACCACAATAAGATACCACTTCACATTTGCTAGGATGGCTAGACTCAAAAAGTCAGATTATGACAAGTGTTAGTGAAGATATGCAAAAATCTTCCTTGGCAGCTGGTGGGAATGTAAAATGATGCAGCTGCTTTGGAAAACAGGCTGGCAGTTCCCCCAAAGGTTAAATATCGAGTTATATGACCCAGCGACTCTACTCCTAAGT
Organism: Equus przewalskii; assembly: GCF_037783145.1. NCBI lineage: Eukaryota > Metazoa > Chordata > Mammalia > Perissodactyla > Equidae > Equus > Equus przewalskii. Next base: position 54,592,803 of record NC_091831.1, on the reverse strand, counting down.
ATATACCCAAGTGCATATTCAATGAAAACATGTCCATATAAAAACTAGTATGTGAATATTCATGAAAGCATTATTCACAATAGCCAAAAAGTAGAAACAACCCAAATGTTCATCAGCTTATAAACAGACAAAATAGGGTATATCCATAGGATGAAATACTATTGGCAATAAAAATGAGTGAAGTACTTAGTGACGAATGATACAACAGGAAGAATCTTGAAAGTAGTATGCTAAGTGAAAGAAGCCAGTTACAGAAGACCACACATTATGTGACTCCATTATATGAAATGTCCAGTACAGGCAAATCTATAGAGACAGAAAGTAGGTTAGAAGTTGCCTAGAACTTGGCGGTAGTCGTGGAGGTGGTGGGGGGGAGGGGACGAAGGGAAAAAGTATGTGACTGCTAATGGGTGCAGGATTTTTTTGAGAGATGATTAAATGTTCTAAAATTGATCGTGGTGATGCTTGCACAACTCAGTGAATGTAGTAAAAACCATTGAATTGTACGCTTTGTTTATTTATTTACTTTTAAAGATTGGAACCTGAGTTAACGTCTGTTGCCAATCTTCTTTTTTTTTCCTTGCTCTCCCCAAAGCCCCCCAGTATATAGCTGTATATTCTAGTTGTAGGTCCTTCTGGTTCTGCTATGTGGGACACTGCCTCAGCATGCTGATGAGCAGTGCTAGGTACACACCCAGGATCCGAACTGGTGAAACCCAGGGCTGCCCAAGCAGAGCGAGTGAACTTAACCACCGGGCCACAGAGCCAGCCCCTGAACTGTATACTTTAAATAGGTGAGCTGTATGGTTTGTGAATTATATCTCAATACAGCTATAGTTAAAATGTTTTATAGCATAAAACAGTTCTAAATGATATGAAATATGTGCACAGCTAACTTTGTTTTCCATCCTACATTTGTCCTTGGGAAATCCTATTTCTCTTATTTGAATCTCAAGTCAGAATTCCTTGTATTCAAAGTTTTCAATATTCCACTGTTGGGCTTGTCTCACCTTCATCTCCCGCTCCCTCATAGGCCCCTCCTGGAACATTAGGTTAACTCATGCAAGCGTAGGTAGACTGGGAGAGGCCATTCAGGGTCTGTACTTGGCATCTCTGCTTGTTGTGTGTTGTTGATACTCCCTTTTCTTCTTTTGATGCTCAACCCGCTTCCTTTGGCCCTATTGTATCAACGGACGTCACGGAGCCTCTGGTGCATGTGTCCCCGGACCTCTCCAGAAACAGCTCATTCAAAAATTAGGTGGCTTTTTCTCTATATGGTTCAATCTTTTCAGCTCCGAATAATAAGTACATCAGTCATAGCTATAGTTTGCTCTGTTTCAGTCCTGGTATCATTCTTCAAAACTTTGAGCGGGTAATACCATAATATTATCACTATCACGGCTGTTTATTAATCATCTGCAGTGTTCCATGCGTTTCCTAGGCTCTTGGCATTCCAAAATGAAAGAATTTTTCTCTTTTCACCCGTCTAAAGGGCAAAAAAGTTTGAAATCTTTGTGCTAAAGACATGCATAAGGTGATAATCTAGCTAGAGGAGGGATTGTTGAATTTAGCCTGAGAGAGGTGAAGGTTTTACCCAAAGAAGCTTCCAAGAAGAAACAATTGAGATAAGTCTTGGAAGAGTGAAGTGTCTTGAAACATAAATTGAGAGTCAATCTGAGTCCCACTTGCCCTCTTCCAGAAAATTGTACTCTTTGACTCTTAACTTTGTTCAGCACACTCTTCCTCATTCTGTGTTACCCTGCTTGAGGAATTAAGCTGCTGGTCTTTATCTTCTTTTGTGCAAAGTTTTTAATCTTCATGCACCTGCTCTCAGGATCCCCTGCGCTGGCTGCTGTATGATGAAAGGGTCTTCATTTATTAGTACCAACAGACTCAGGGCATGTCAGGCATTTAAGCTTGGTTCAGCCTAGGAAAACTTGGGTGACAAAATTGAGCATATATTAAGTTTGCATAATAAAGTTCTGTTTTTAAGCTGCCCATCTATTAGATATAAAATCAGTTTATACTGAATGAAATTTATATTAGTATATGTGGATGCCACATATAGCCTTTTTGTCCTCTGTGTTCAATAAAAAATGCAATATAGATGAATTTAGTAGAAGACACACCACTCTTAGAAGCAAACCCAGAACATAAATGGCTGAAGTGTTCTTCATTGAGCAAAATCATCTTTGAATAAATTATGAACACATCTCAGTGGCCACGTGTTAGCTGTGTGATTTTTGGGCATGTCATCTAATCTCTTTGAGCTAACATCCCTGATTTGTTAAAAGGTAATAGTGATACCTACTTCATCGGGTTTGTGTCAATCACATTTCAGTCAGGAAAGCATCTCACATATTATTAGTAGGAAGGGTGTAAATGCTTACACAATTCTTGGAAAGTCTGAGGAAATGAAGGTCAGGGAAGCCACCATCACCAATGTCAGTTACCGGCACAGAAATAGATGATTATGACGAGCTCAGCCCATGGCCAATTTCAGCATCTCTGGGAAAGCTTCTCCAGATGGTCTCAGCCTGCATCTGTGATGCCGGTTCTTCTCAAGAATCTCATCTGAAAGCTGCATTGAACCTCGCATCTTCCCAGGGGCAACTGTCTCTGGAGAATAATGATCTGTCTTTCCTGCTTTTTATGCGGCAGACAGGATTTCTCGTTTCAGGCTCTAGGTCAGAACCACAGGTGTAAGTGAATTCAGTGAAACTTAGTTCCTGATATTTCTTGAAGTTGAAGAGAATTTAGATGCAGGTGGTGCTGACATTATAGGGCAACTGATTATTGAGCTATTAGATAAGATTAAAATGTAACATGTTTTATAGTCTCACATACAATATATATTTAATAAGTGGTGGTTATTATTATGAGGTAAAGTTATAATGTTATTATATTCTCCCAAAGCAACCTAATATACGCTTATTAATTATATACTGGAAAGACTTCCAAAATCCACTTTAACATTTACTGAAACTTCTACACCAGTTCTGTATGCCAATTTTTTTGGGTCTTATATCAAATAGGTAATTTAGAGCTCCAGGAAAAATTGTCTCAGTTATGATTTGGGAGTACTTTCACATATTAAAAACCAAGGCTTATTCTTTCAACATATTGTATCTACCATTTCTAAATCATAAAAGGAAAAAAGAAGATCTTTCAAGTACGCTGAACTTTAGTAGGCAACTGCATATTAATGGTTACATTTATAATGTCTGAGGAAAGTTGAAGAGGGCGCTTTAAATCCACTGCTCCCTAATTCTTTCAATATTCTTAACAGCCCATTTATTCCTCTGTATCATGAGAATTCCATTAATACCAATACATTAAATTATTTCAGTAAAATGTTTAAAGCACTTTTAAAATAAAGGCTGACTTCAACTTTTTTAGAGGGATTGTAGCTGACATTGAAAAACCAGAATAGAACTGATAATTGAATACTTCACACAGCACAAATACCTTTAGTAACCCTCTATAATTAGCAATTTAATTGTAACCTGCACTTCAGAAGATATCCAAAACCCTATATTCAACTTACAAATAATAAATCGAGCTCAAATTCCATCCACAGTGAATTATTGAAACTTGCAGAAGAACAAGTTATGTTTTTGCTTAACTTTTGAATAAATTAATAGTGTTAGCTACAATTTATAAAATGATATGACAGGCAGGGTTTCCTATATGCTCACTAATTTATGTCCAGAGACCCTTACCCGTACTATTGTGATAATGTCCTTTATACTGATGAAGAAACTGAATCAAAAGGGGGTGGAAACAACTTGCCAAAGCGCAAAAAGCAATCAAGCACGGGAGCTACGGGCAGTCTGATTCTAGAACCAACCACTCTAAACAGTTTGCTTCCACTATAAAAGATATCAGAGCCCAAAATTCTCATTATTCATGTGAATATATCTAGGCTGTATTTCCAGTCTATGAGTCAATAATCTTGCTACGATTAGAGAGCTGTCAAAAGTGCTATATTTTCTAACTATCTTAGGAAAATCTTTAGTATCCTAAACATCTTTAGTATACTTAGGTTAAATTTCATATAACCTTACTTTACAATATGGCAATGAATAGAAAAATGAAGAAAAGATCAGGATGTGAAAATGAAATAGAGAAAATACTAAGAGAATACTACGGACTGTTATTTTACATACAGATACATATCCTTGTTTCCTGACAGTTTATTTACTAATATTATCAAAAGAAGAATCAAAGATGACTTAAAACTGTTGCTTTGAATAAGTGGTGACATTGGCCAGCTGATGGCCGGGGCACGATGAAATTTCTCAGGAGCTGGACCTCTGTGATCTTCAGAATTAGGAAGCTCCAAGGTATTTCGGTTTATCAGTTATCATTTGGAATACACTGGACATAATTTCTTAGAAAACCAGAGAAATTCTTTATAGAACATCTGAGAAAATTTTGAGGATTAAAATTTTTTTTATGGGAGCAAAACTCGTAGTTCTTTTTGGTGGTATTCAAATTTCTACAGCTAACAAACTTGCAATGATGAGCAGCTGATGTGTTAAGTCTGGTGAACTGACTCCACCATCTGATACTCGATTTCTCCATAGCACTATCATTACATGATAAAAAAATAACGTGGGTTAATTAGGATTATCAAGATCTTGCATAACTTTTGGAACACAAGGACTAAAACATTAAAGAGCTCGCTGTTAGGATGCCAATATACAAGACAAATTTAAGATGTACTTAAAGTGTGATTCAGTTTTAATTGTTTTAAAAGTTTACTAATGGAGTTGCAATGAAGCTTTACTTATAACTAGATAACTGATTCTGAGCAGAGAGAATTTTTTAGAGCAGTGAAATTATTCTCTAAAACGGTGGATACATGTAGTTATGCGTTTGTCAAAACCCCTAGAATGTACATTAACAAGAGTGAAGCCTAATGTAAACTATAGACTTTTCCGTGATAATGATGTGTCACTGTAGGTTCATCAATTGTAACCAACGTCCCACGGTGAGTTGGGATGTTGATAGTAGGGGAGATGGTGCCTGTGTAGGAAAAGGAAGTACATGGAATCTCTCTGTACTTTCTTCTCAATTTTGCTGTGAACCAAAATCACTCCTAAAAGATAAAGTTTATTAATTAAAAAGACTTTACTAATGAAATTGCAATGAGGCTTTAATTACATTTGGATTAGTGATTCTTTCTAATGCTTTTTTTCTGAGTGGATTTTAAATCATAGCATTTTAGAATTAGGAAAGACTTTCAGGGAACATCTAATTCAGTTCTTTTAACCGTTGCCTACAGACACTCAGATAATTTCACTTTAGGTGATTACTTAATTTGCAGATATCTAGGCTCCATCCAAATCCTACAGAATCAGAGTTTCCAAGAAAAAAAGGCCTCAGAATATGCATTTTAACAAGTTTCCCAGATTGATTCATATGCACAGCACACTTTGATAACCAGGGATGTGGCACAGCTTTTCATTTTAAATATAAATAAATTGAGATTCAGAAAATTTGAGAGACTTACCTATGTTCATAAAACTAATTAGAAGCAAAGGCATTACTCAATTCCCTAAACGTCCAGTTAGTTTTCTTTTCATACACCCCATATCCTTCTAGTAGCGTAGGAGAAACTGAACATTGACTCAACAAATATTTATTAAGTTTGGGCTGTAGGGAGAAGTGTTGTTCTAAGCAGTATGGGTATATCAAAAATTATAAAGAAACAATTTACTAAAATGTTTATGAATTAATTACAGCTATTCATACCAGATTGTTTTTAAGAGATATGTTATTTCTTTGTTATCATGGAATGAACCTTTAATAACTGAAGAGAGGACTACTTATTTAACAATGAGGGGAAGGGGATGGGAACGGTGGCAGACTGATTGCTTTAATTGCCCGAATTAATGGCCTCTCTGTATTCCCACCCTTTAGAAATGCCCTCCTGTGCTAATAGGAGGTTTGACAACACGAATCTAAAACAGAGTGAGAAAGAGATTACGAATTATAAGATCTAGGTTCTCATTCCAGCTCTGTTACTTACTACTGTCTAAAGGAGTTTTTATAGAAATCTCTTGGGGAAGAATGTAAAGCTTCCTGATGGCACCGACGTTTTTTCTACTGTAATCTTACCTCTTCCTAGAATAGTTTCTGCTTCAGGGTAGACATATCTCCAACAGTAATGTCATTGGGAATAGCAATTCAAAAGGCCATGGCTCTCAATGTTACTGAAATCTGTTAATATGTAATTAACCAAAGCATTGCCACCTTAGAAAATGACTCCTGTCCTTTCATTGTACTTGGATAGCAAAATAATTTTTAAAAAATATGGATGGAATTTTTATTCCATCTTTATGAGTTTAAGAATTTCAAAACTATCTCCTTCTTTTGTTTTCTGGAGAACTTGCTTTATTTTCTTGTTCTTTTCTTCTCAGAGAAAACATAAATGTGATTTTCCAAATACAGGCATATCTCGGAGATATTGCGGGTTCGGTTCCAAACTACTGCAACAAAGTGAATATTGCAATAAAGCAAATAACACGATTTTTTTGGTTTCCAAGTGCATATAAAAGTTGTGTTTAGACTACACTCTAGTCGATTAAGTGTGTCATGACATTCTATCTAAAGAAACAACATACATAGCTGAATTAAAAAGAAATGCTACCCATCATCCAAGCCTTCAGTGAGTTGTAATCCTTTTGCTGATAGGGGGTCTTGCCTCAATGTTGATGGCTGCTGACTGATCAGGGTGGTGATTGCTGAAGGTTGGGGTGGCTGTGGCAATTTCTTAAAGTAAGACAACAGTGAAGTTTGACGCATTGATTGACTCTTCCTTTCATGAATGTTTTCTCTACAGCATGTGATGCTGTTTGATCGCATTTTACCCACAATAGGACTTCTTTCAAAATTGGAGCTAATCCTCTCAAACCCTGCTTTAGCAACTAAGTTTATGTAATACTCTAAACTCTCTGTTGTTTTTCAACTATCTTCACAGCATCTTCTCCAGGGGTAGACTCCATCTCAAGAAACCACTTTCTTTGCTCATCCATAAGAAGCAACTCCTCAACCACTAAAGTTTTATCATGAGATTGCAGCTATTCAGTCACATCTTCAGGATCCACTTCTTATTCTAGTTCTCTTGCCCGTTTCCACCACATCTGCAATTACTTCCTCTGCGGAAGTCTTGAATCCCTCAAAGTCATCCGTGAAGGTTGGAATCAACTTTTTCCAAATTCCCGTTAATGTTGTTTTTTTGACTTCTTCCCATGAATCATGAAGGTTCTTAATGCCATCTAGAATGGTAAATTCTTTCCAGAAGGTTTTCAATTTACTTTGCCAGCTCCATCAGAGGAATCACCATCTATGGCAAGTATAGCTTTGCAAAATGTATTTCTTAAATAATAAGCTTGAAAGTCAAAATTGCTCCTTAATCCATGGGCTGCAGAATGGATGTTGTGTTAGCAGGCATGAAAATGACGTTAATCTCATTGTACATCTCCATCAGAGCTCTTGGGTGACCAGGTACGTTGTCAATGAGCAGTAATATTTTGAAAGGAATCATTTTTTCTGAGCAGGAAGTCTCAACAGTGGACTTAAAATATTCAGTAAACCATGTTGTAAACGGATGTGCTGTCATCCAGGCTTTGTTGTTCCAATTATAGAGCATGGGTAGAGTAGATTTAGCATAAGTCTTAAGGGCCCCAGGATTTTCAGAATGGTAAATGAGCATTGGCTTCATTTTAAAGTCACCAGCTGTGTTAGCTCCTACCAAGGGAGTCAGCCTGTCTTTTGAAGTTTTGACACTAAGCAAGGACTTCTCCTCTCTAACTATGAAAGTTCTAGATGACATTTTCTCCCAATATAAGGCTGTTTCATCTGCATTGGAAATCTGTTGTTCACTGTACCCACCTTCATGAATTATCTTAGCTAGATCTTCTGGATAACTTGCTGCAGCTTCTACATCAGCACTTGCTGCTTTACTTTGTACCTTCATGTTATGGAGACGGCTTCTTTCCTTAAACCTCATGAACCAACCTCTGCCAGCTTCCAACTTTTCTTCTGAAGCTTCCCCACTTCTCTCAGCCTTCATAGAATTGATGAGAGTTAGGGCCTGGCTCTGAAATAGGCTTTGGCTTAAAGAAATGTTGTGGCTGGTTTGATCTTCCATCCAGACTACTAAAATTTTCTCCCTATCAGCAATAAGGCTGTTTCTCTTTCTCATCATTTGTGTGTTCACTGGAATAGGACTTTCAATTTCCTTCAAGAACTTTTCCTTTGCATTCACAACTTGGGTAACTGTTTGGTGCAAGAGGCCTAGCTTTCAGCTTATTTCAGCTTTTGACATGTCTTCCACACTAAGCTTAATCATTTCTAGCTTTTGATTTAAAGTGAGAGACATGAGACACTTCCTTTCACTTGAACACTTAGAGACCACAGTAGGGTTATTAATTGGCCTAATTTCAAAATTGCTGGGTCTCAAGGAATAGGGAGGCTGGGTGAGAGGGAGAGAGAGGAGGAAGAGCCAGTCGGTGGAGCAGTCAGAACACACACAATATTTAATGATTAACTCTTACATGGGTGCAGAGAGTGGCGCCCCAAAACAATTACAATAGAAACATCAATGATCACTGATCACAGGTCACCATAACAAATATAATAAGAATTAATAAGCTTGACATATTGTAAAAATTACCACATCATGACTGAGAGACATGAAGTGAGCAAATGCTGTTGGAAAAACAGTGCCAATGGACTTGTTTGACAGGACTGTCACAAACTTTCAATTTGTACAAACTGCATATCTCTGAAGCACAAGAAAGCGAAGAGCAATAAAAGTGAGCTATGCCTGTAATCAATAAATAATTAGACATGATTAATCACTAGAAACTCAAGGAAGCAATGAGTGATAATGGATGAGATCTCTGATACAAGTCAGTTTAGAGGTAACTCTTAATATTTCTCTGCGTCACATCCTGAATAACATGAATTTTTCTAGTGAAACAGACATCACCAGAATATAGCATAAAATACACTCAATTTTTTTTGAAAAATAAAACTTTATGTGTTTATATAGTGTCTGTAGAAATTACTTTTAGGAAAAATATATTAAGAATTTAAAGATTTACTTTAGAAATTTTAGAAAGAATTATTTTGCAAAAATTAAATTGTCTCACAATAATAGCTAGACTCTGAGGTAAATTTTTCCAGTATGTGGATGAGTCCAATGGGACATGTCATAACTGAAAATGTTATGGATGTACTCTTCTGGCAATATAATGTAAAGAGAAGAGTCAGTGTATGTTTTCCCTAAATCGCTTTCTCCACTATTATGCCTGCTAGTAGCAGAATATTCTCTTACACTCAGGTAACAGCTCAGACTTTTGGGGAATAGTTCCTGAGAAAAAGCCAAGAAGGAGACTGATTCTCCAAATAGATCATAGCAAAAAAATTGCAATAGATGCAAGTCAGAACTTCATATTGCGGTTGCTTGAGAGATGGCTACAGTGATTGCAATTGGAGAAGACCTATTTATGATTATTCAGCTGGTCTCAATAATTATTGACTGGTCAGATTGACGTCTGTACCCTATTTTGTAGAGCTGACATCCAATACTGGGCATTCAGAGTCTTCCAGAGCTGTGTTCCTCTGTTCCCTGAGAATGATATAAAAACACTAAAATTAAGGAGAAAGAAATAGAACATAGTTTAGATTTAGTATCATTGCAATCATAGAAAATAAAAGCATTAAAAATATCAAAGTAATATATACCAAATTCAAAATGGTTTGTTACTATGTGACTTTAATTTTATTCTTTATAATGTCCAAACTTTGTGCAATGTTACTTGTAAGTTGATATATACCTCCTTGTTAGTCAATAATGTCTGAATAATAACAACAGTTTTACCTTTCATTAGGAAGGCCAAGCAAATTGTAGTTGAGCTCCACGGGTTCCCCTTCCTCCTTCTGCTCATTTTTCTCTTCCTTCTTCTCTGTCTATTCAACTTTATCAAGATATAACCTACATAATAAGACACATTCATTTAAAGTATACAACTAAATGTGTTTTGAAAAATTTTGGCTGAATTGTAATCCATGTAACCATGAAAGGAACCAGCACCCAGTGAAGACAGAGAATATTACCATTATGTCAAAAAAGGTCTCCATTCCCAAAGGGAAAATGTGTCTGTGGAGATCTGCAAGCTACTGTGAGGACATGGCCTTTCCCTCTCTGATGCCATCCCTATCTCATGTGGCCATGGAAAGCCACAGCAAAGTCCTGAGCAGAGGAGCAACTTCTTTGAACTCAATTAAAGGTTAAGAAAATCAGCAGGTTCAATGAAATATCATGATGCTCCCTCCTCCAAGTTCATGAGAGTAAAACCTGCTTTGTGTTGGAAGGGAGAATTTGTTGGGAATGTATAAAGATAACAAACGCTGACAGTTCATGGAAATGTCAATTAAAGCTCTACCTAGAGCCTTTCTAAACAAAATGATTAAAGAAAATTCAAGAAAAGAACTGAAACGTTTTAGTGAGTTTTTCTTTCTATCACTCTTCTTGTTTTTTTTAAGTTTACCTCCGTGTAGACTGTATTTTTCCTTTCATTTTTGATATTGGCTAAGGTTATTTTTAGAATCAAATTTAGGTTTTGTTTTGGTTTGGTTGTTTTTTTTTTTTTTTTAAGATTTTATTTTTCCTTTTTCTCCCCAAAGCCCCCTGGTACCTAGCTGTGCATTTTTAGTTATGGGTCCTCAACTTCAGATTTTTAACGTTTCTGTTTAAGCCTTTTATATAATCAAAGTGTCACATTTAAAGTACTCTCTCACTGTTTATGTGATAGTATCATTTGAATTGACTTCTTGATACCACTACTTTATGTTTGTCAAAATTGGCTGGGGCTAAGGTCTTAACATCCCTAGAAGATCCTTTGAAGATGACTTCAGCAGGATGAGATGTTGTGATTATGAATATACAAAGGAAAATGGAACTTTGCATAGGAAATTTTCTACATTTAGATTAGATAATTATTTCTTGTAAATATTCAAGGCAAAAATAATTCACCGGATGATTACAATACTCTATTTTGTTCATAAATGTGAACTGTTTAAGACATATCAAGAATTAACTTCTAGAGGCATTCAGCATAAGTAATATTAAGAATTTACCTTTTGAATTGCTTTTGATATATATATATCTCATATGTATTCATTTATTCATTCTATAAACACGTGTTGAACAAATCTATTAAGTTTTCTCAAATGTATTATTTGGTTTAATCCTCACACTAAACATGAAAAAACACTAAAGAAACATTTTAAAATTTGCTTAAGGTCACAAAAAATTCATGTCACACAAAAATCAAGGAGCAACAAAGCTTGAAGTCTATTTCTCTAATTCTAATTTTGACATTTTTTTCCCTTATTGCAAGCCTCTTATTAAGTCTTATTATAAATGCATTTGAATCAGATAATGCAGTTAAAAATATAATCTTGGATGCATAGATCTTCTCAAGGTTCTTAATTCTTAAGTATTTTAAGAGCAATGATTTCTCTGTTAAACTTGACTACACAGCCAGTGTTGTTCTTGTGCAAATTGAATACCTATAAATTTTACAGAGTAATTCTGATATGTATATACAATTGCAATACCTCCATGCAGGTATTTCCAATTCCAGCCACATCTTTATTACCCTATGACCTTGAGCAAGTCATAGAAGTTTTAAGGAAGACAAAATCTACAATTAAACAAGACCAAGGATATTTAGAATTGGACTCTACATTTCCAGCCATGTGAGTGGATGCCATATGAGTAAAAAAATGCCATTAGAGTTATTAAAAATACCATATCAATAAGGAAATGTGATTTAAAGCCTCTGATTTTAAATTTTCAACAGCTTCCATGTCCCCCTAGCCTTCTTTACTAAATAATGCTTTACCATGGAAAAACTTCCTAATGTTGTTCTGACACTAAGCCACAATTGCTGCATTTCTCAGCCTACACTCTTAGTAGAAAATCCTAAAGTTCAGAAAAAGAAAAATATTATCTCCAAAGACTGGCTAAACAATTTATTATCTTAACATTTATTTTGCATGTAAAAATTTTGAGGAAAATTTACTTATACATTCAATTAATTATTTACCAAATATTACTGAGTGTCTAAAGTGCTGGGCTCTGTGCCAAGACCTGGATATTAAACAACGTATATATCCCAGCCCCTGTCCTTCAGGTTATTAAACACAGTATACTTACAAATGCTTTTAAACACATCCAAGTGACATTTGCATTTAGTGCAGTGATTTTAACAGAATAAAATGAAGAAAAGTTATAGAATTTTACCCATTTGGAACCCTTCATTCTTCCAATAATTTGGAGAGAAAGAATTTCAGTGAAATTATTTCTTACTTATAAGAGACTATATTTCCAGCCAAGAAAGACTGGTACTGGACTAACAAACAATTGTAAAATGGACAAAATCTCTGCAGTAACTGCTTTTAGGCATTGGGAAATTGGCCAACCTAGGCTTCAATTTGGGGTAAAAGGGAAACTTACAGGATGAGCACTATAATTGGTCAGGTTCTCTGCCTCGGGAATATTTCCTAACCAATGGCTGTGATCCTTCTGAGCTCAGGAAGCAAATATCAGCAGTCAGAATCATTGAAGGGGCTAGAATGGGAGGCCAAGTATGGAGGAGAGGACTGGGTAGAGATTGAGATCCAGAAGAATGTGTGGGGGCTCCCCTAAGAATCCTTTGCTGAAATTTGAGCTATGCATGCTCAAGGTGAGACCAAGAGAGAGGTAATCCAGAGCAGGTGCTGTGGGGTTAGAGCAAATTACAGATATTTGAAGTTGAGCAATGCTTGGAGATATTAAATTTCCATCCCATTCTGAGTGGAGAGAACTCATTATACCCAGGATATTCAAGAGAGAGGAGTGAAAAAAGAGAGCCTTAAGAGTAAGGAACTTGAGATCTTGTCAAGAAGCTGACATAGGCAGACTCTGAACTTACCTCCCTCTACAAACACAACCAGGGTACAATTATTCTTGGAAAAATTACCCTGGAGATAAAACTGAAAACTGAATAAAAAGAACCCCCACAATAAGGGACAGTCCTGATAGAGGTGAAAGAGGCAGAAATTCCTTCCAGAGAGATAAAAGCCACCTTCACAAGCCATGGAGCTTCACAGTGAGCCATCCTAAGGTACACAGCCCTCCCTGGAGGAGTTGGGACCTGAATGGGGGCATGTTACCACTATGAGCATCCGTCAGACTCAGCACAACTGAGATGAGTGCCCTACTATTTGGCTTCACTGACTATTAACTGCAACAGGGAATACCCCCAGAAAAGCTATCAGATGAAAGCCAAAAATCCCAGGTCTTAAAGGGCCCATGCACAAATTCACCCATCTTACAGAACAACCTAAAATCACCAAAAAGAAAGCTGTTTGGTCCTTTGGTGAAAAGAGACTCACCTGGTAGGCTCTGAGTGCATCTCAGTGAGAGGTCAGACCTCTCCAGAGACTAAGATGTTTGTGGCAGCCATTGTTATGACATAGCACAGGCATGCTGGCAGACATCATTGAAATTCTTCCTCTGGTCTGATAGCCCAGGGATCTGTGACACTCACTAGAGCACAGATTTAATCCAGTTCAGCCAGGGCAGGCAGCCTGCCCTAGGGACCAGTCCCACCCAACAGCAAGCCCTCAGGCTACTTGTCAGCCTGCATAGACTGGGTGCCTTGATCTTCTACAGGCAGGTGACTGTGACCACTTCTGTGGGGCAGGGCCTGTGTGAGGACCAGGTGAACTGTGGGGAGTGGTGATGGAGAGGTGGGGGCCTCTGCAGTGGGGCAACTGGGTACCCTCCAGGGGGTTGGGAAGTGTGCAGGGACCAGGGCTGTGTTGGTGGTGTGTGTGGACCTGTGGGGGGTGGGGCTTATCAATGGCAGAAGATATGTGCTTCACAAACAGCCACAAAGAGGATCTGCCCCACCTTTCAAAGCTGGAAATGATTGGATGCTCCTGCGCATAGGGCCAGTCACACTTAGCTACAATTCTAAGAGAGCTGACAACAGCTTTTCAAGCCTGAGGCCTACAGCAGCTGTAGGTCCCTGAGCCTAGCAACCAGCTACACCAGGTATTTACTCAATTATCAGGAAAACTGCAACTATAGTGTGCTATTAGACCTTGTAGCCAATGGTGCTGGGGATTCCCAAAACCAATTTACAAACAGCTGGCCAAGGAGGGAAAGACTAGACTTCCCTGGGTACCTGCAGTTAAGAGCAACCCTACCACAACAGAAGGACACAAGTAGCCCACACAGGGGTCACTCCTGGATCATCTTGACTGGTGAGGAGAGGAAGCACACTGCTGGGCCTCAAAAGGCATCTTCTCCAAGATCAGGAGACATAGCTGACTCGTGTAATACATAGATAAAAGCAGAAAGAAAGAGGCATAATGAGGAGGCAAAGGAATACATTCAAAGCAAGGAAACATGACAAATTCCCAGAAAAAGAACTAAATGAAATAGAAATAAGCAATCTACCTGCCAAAGAGTTCAACCAAAAACTCATAAGGATGCTCACTGATATTTGGAGAAGACCAGATGAACACAGTGAGAATGTCAACAAAGAATTGGAAAATATAACAAAGAAACAATCAGAAATGAAGAATACAATACTGGAAATGAAAAATTCACTAGAGGGAGTCACTAAAAGAGTAGATGATACAGAAGAACAGATCAGGGAGCTGGAAGAAAGACTAGAGGAAATCACCCAAGCTGAACAGATAAAAGGAAAAAGAATTAGACAAAATAAGAAGAGTCTAAGGGAACTGTGGGACAATATCAAGCATGCTAACATTTATATTATAGGTGTTCAAGAAGGATAAGAGACAAAGGGACAGAGAATTTATTTGAAAAAATAATAGCTGAAAACTCTCCTAACCTAAGTAAGGAGACAGACGTCCAAGTACAGGAAGCACAGAGAGCACCAAACAAGATGAACACATACAAGCCCACACCAAGACAAATTATAATTAAAAGGTCCAAAATTAAAGATAAAGAGAGACTCCTAAAAGCAGCAAGAGAAAAGCAACAAATGACATACAAAGGAAAGTCCATAAGGCTATTGGTGGACTTTTCAGCTGAAATCCTACAGGGTAGAAGAGAGTGGCATGACATATTTAAAGTACTGAAAGGAAAAAACCTACAGCCAAGAATACTTTATTCAGTGAGGTTATCATTCAGAATGGAAGGAGAGATAAAGAGCTTCCTAGACAAGCAAAAATTAAAGAAGTTTATCATCAAGAAACCAGTTCTAAAAGAAATGTTGAAGGGACTTATTTAAGTGGGAAAGAGAAGACCACACATAGGGATAAGAAAATTACCAAAAAAGAAAAACAACAACAGCAACAACCAGGCAATAAAATCACTGGTAAAGGCAAAAATACAGTAAAGGTAGCAGATTAACCACCTATGAAGATAATATATAGGTTAAAGGACAAAAGTACTAAAATTACCTATTTCAATGATAAAAGGGTAATGGATAGACACACAAAAAACAAGAGATTAGATATAATTTAAAAACATAAAATGTAGGCGGAGGGATGTAGAAGAGTGGAGCTTTTAGAAAGACGTCAAGCTAAAGAGACTATCAACTCAATATAGATTGCTATATACGTAGAAAATTCTATGGGAACTTCATGGTAATCACAAATAAGAAACCTAAAATAAGAAAAAAAATAAGTAAGAAGAACGAAATCAAACATATTACTAAAGAAAGCCGTCAAGCCACAAGGGAAGAAAGCAAGAGAAGAAGAAAGATACAGAGAAGAACTACTAAAACACTCAGAAAAAAAGTTACAAAATGGCAATAGATACTTTTTTATCAATAGCTGCTTCAAATGTCAATGGACTAAGTGTTCCAGTCAAAAGACATAGGGTGGCTGATTGGATAAAAAAAAAAAAAAAAGTTCATATATGTGCTGCATGCAAGACACATACTTCAGACCTAAAGACACTCACAAACTGAATGTGAAAGGATGGAAAAAAGATAATCCATGCAAATGGCAAATAAAAGAAAGTGGGGGTAGCAATACTTATATCAGACAAAATAGACTTTAAAACAAAAACTGTAACAAGAGACAAAGAAGGGCACTACATAATGATAAAGGGAACAATCCAACAAGAGACTATAACACTTGTACACATCTGTGCACTCAACATAGGAACATCTAAATATATAAAGCAATTATTAACAGCCTAAAAGGAAAAATATTATTAGGGGACTGTAGCATTCCACTTACACCAATGGATAGATCACCCAAACAGAAGATCAATCAGGAAACATTGGCCTTAAACAGCACACTAGACCAGATAGATTTAGTAGATATATATAGAACAATCCATCCAAAAACCACAGAATACACATTCTTTTCAAATGTACATGGAACATTCTCCAAGATTGATCACATATTAGGCCACAAAACCAGTCTCAATAAATTTAAGAAGGTTGAAATAATACCAAGTATCTTTTCCGACCACAAAGGTATGAACCTAGAAATCAACTACAGGAAGAAAATCAGAAAAGCCACAAAAATGTGGAGATTAAAGTAAATGCTAATGAACAACGATTTGGTCAATGAAGAAATCAAAGGCAGCACCAAAAATACCTGGAGACAAATGAAAATGAAAATACAACATGCCAAAATCTATGGGATACAGCAAAAGCAGTTCTAAGAGGGAAGTTTATAGCAATTCAGGCCTACCTCAACAAACAAGAAAAGCCCAAAATAAACCATAATGAAAACAAGGGCTGGTTCTTTGAAAAGATAAACAAAATTGACAAACCTCTAGCTAGACTCACCAAGAAAAAAACAGAGAACAATCAAATAAATAAAATAAGAAATGAAAGAGGAGAAATTACAACAGACATCTCACAAATACAAAAGATTATAAGAGAATACTATGAAAAGCTATACGCCAACAAATTGGATAATCTAGAAGAAATGGATAAATTCTTAGAAACATACAACCTTCCAAAACTGGACCAAGAAGATGTAGAATATTGGAATAGACTGATCACCAGTAAAGAGATTGAAACAGTAATCAAAAACCTCCCAAAACATAAAAGTCCAGAACCAGATGGCATCCCTGGTAAATTCTACCAAACATTCAAAAACCACTTAAAACCTATCCTTCTCAAACTCTTCCAAAAAATTGAAGAGGAGGGGAGGCTGCCTAACTCATTCTATGAAGCCAACATTATTCTGATACCAAAACCAGACAAAGACAACAGAAAAAAAAAGAAAATTACAGGCCAATATCACTGATGAACATCCATGCAAAAATCCTCAACAAAATACTAGCAAATCAAATACAACAATACATTAAAAAGATCATATATCATGATCAAGTGGGTTTTATTTCAGGGATGCAGGGATGGTTCAACATCCACAAATCAATCAACGTGATACACTACATTAACAATATGAAGAATAAAAATCACATGATCATCTCAATAGATGCAGAGAAAGCATTTGACAAGATGCAGCATCCATTTAAGACAAAGACTCTAAATAAAATGGGTATAGAAGGAAAATGCCTCAACATAATAAAGGCCATATATGACAAACCCACACCTAATATCATTCTCAATGGAGAAAAACTGAAGGCTATGCCTCTAAGAACAGGAACCAGACAAGGATGCCACTTTCACCACTCTTATTTAACATAGTATTGGAAGTCCTAGCCAGAGCAATCAGGCAAGCAAAAGAAATAAAAGGGATACAAATTGTAAAAGAAGAAGTGAAACTGTCACTATTGGCAGATGACATGATTTTATATATAGAAAACCCTAAAGATTCCACTAAAAAACTTTTAGAAATAATACATGAATAGAGTCAAGCCACAGGATACAAAATCAACATACAAAAATCAGTTGTGTTTCTATACACTAACAACGAAGTAGTAGAAAGAGAAATTAAGAATATAATCCCATTTACAATTGCAATAAAAAGAATAAAATATCTAGGAATAAACTTAACTAAAGAGGTGAAAGATCTGTATACCCAAAACTATAAAATATTGTTGAAAGAAATGAAGAAGACACAAAGAAATGGAAAAATATTCTGTGCTCTTGGATTGGAAGAATTAACATTGTTAAAATGTCCATACTTCCTAAAACAATCTATAGATTCAATGCAATCCCAATCAAAGTTCCAACAACATTTTTCACAGAAATAGAACAAAGAATCCTAAAATTTATATGGAGCAACAAAAGGCCCCAAATACCAAAAGGAATCCTGAGGAAAAAGAACAAAGCTGGAAGTATCACACTACCTGACTTCAAAATATACTATAAAGCCATAGTAAACAAGACAGCATGGTACTGGCACAAAAACAGACACACAGATCAATGGAACAGAATCAAGAGCCCAGAATTAAACCCACCCATTTATGGACACCTAATTTCTGACAAGGGAGCCAAGAGCGTACGATGGAGAAAGGAGAGTCTCTTGAATAAATGCTGTTGGGAATACTGGACAGCCAGGTGCAAAAGAATGAAAGTAGACAATTATCTTACACCATGAACAAAAATCAACTCAAAATGGATTAAAGACTTGAATGTAAGACCTGAAACCATGGAACTTCTAGAAGAAAGCATAGGCAGCATGCTCTTTCACATAGGTCTCAGCAGCATATTTTCAAGTTCCATGTCTGATCAGGCAAGGGAAACAAAAGAAGAAACAAACAAATGGAAGTACATCAAACTATAAAGCTTCTGCACAGCCAAGGAAACCATCAACCAAATGAAAAGGCAGCCTAACAATTGGGAGAATATATTGGCAAACCATATATCAGATAACGGGTTAGTATCCAAAATATACAAAGAACTCATACGTCTCAACAACAAAAACACCAACAACCCAATTAAAAAATGGGTGATCTGAACAGAGATTTCTCCAAAGAAGATATACAGATTGCCAACAGGCATATGAAAACATGTTCAAAATCATTAACTATGAGGGAAATGCAAGTCAAAACTACAATAAAATATCACCTCACTCCAGTCAGAATGGTTATAATTAACAAGAGAGGAAACAAGTGTTGAAGAGGGTGTGGAGAGAAGAGAACCCTCGTACAATGCTGGTGGGAGTGTAAACTGGTGCAGCCACTATGGGAAGCATTATGGAGTATCCTCAGAAAATTAAGAATCGTTCTGCCATATGATCCAGCTATTCCACTTCTGGGTATTTATCCAAAGAACTTGAAAACACTAATGCATAAAGATACATGCACCCCTATGTTCTTTGCAGCATTATTCACAATAGCCAAGACTTGGAAGCAACCTAGGTCCCCATCAACCAATGAATGGATAAAGAAGATGTGGTATATATACACAATAGGATACTACTCAGCCATAAGAAATGATGAAATCTGGCCATTTGTGACAACATGGATGGTCCTTGAGGGAATTATGCTAAGTGAAATAAGTCAGAGGGAGAAAGTCAAATACCATGTGATCTCACTCATAAGTAGAAGATAAAAATAATGACAAACAAACACATAGCAACAGAGATTGGATTGGTGGTTACCAGAGGGGAAGGGAGGAGGGAGGAGGGCAAAAGGGATGATTCGGCTCCCATGCATGGTGATGGATTATAATTAGTCTTTGGGTGGTGAACATGATGTAATCTGCACAAAATTCAAAATATATTACGATGTACATCTGAAAGTTATGTAATATTATAATCCAATGTTACTGCAATAAAAAAATTAAAAAGAAAAGAAAAAAGAGGGGCCGGCTCTGTGGCCGAGTGGTTAAGTTCGCGCACTCTGCTGCGGTGGCCCAGGGTTTGGATCCTCGGCGGACATGGCACCTCTCGTCAGGCTACGTTGAGGTGGCGTCCCACATCCCACAACTAGAAGGACCTGCAACTAAGATATACAACTGTGTTCAGGGGAGGTTGGGGAGATAAAGCAGAAAAAAAGAAAAAGAAAAAGAAAAAAAGATTGTCATCAGTTGTTAGTCCAGGTGCCAATCCTTAAAAACAAACAAACAAAAAAGATTGGCAACAGTTGTTAGCCCAGGTGCCAATCTTTAAGGGAAAAAAAAGAAAAAAGAAAAAAATTTTAAAAACTATAAAAAAGTAATAATCATACCTACTTCATAATGTTATCTTGAGGATCACGTGAATCAATATGTGGACAGCCTTACATCAATGCCTGAAACGTAATAATATATAAATGTTTGCCAGTGTCGTTAACTATTGCAATACACATGTGGAGGGAAGAGAAAACAAGAGTAAGAGGGAGGTAAGATGGGAAGGAGGAAGAGAAGGAAAGAGAAAACAGCGTTCCTTTGGGTTGTGATCTTAGTCTAAGCTAAAGGAAGACTCACACATACTGGTGGGAGGATCAATATATTTTGCTGGAATTGGTCTCAATTTTCCATTTTTTTTCTTTTAAAGAATGTGTCCAGGCTTCTATAAGGTGTCTTAAACATCGAAGGATAACTAATTAAAAGAGTCTGTTAGATTCTCTTTTTAAGGAAGTGTGTTTATTACATCAGAGCAATGGTGGGTGATACATACTAACAGTGCTGTCATATATAAATGGATTATAACTCTGATCAACCCTCAGAAAATATGTCTAATTTAGGTTGAGAACAAAAAAGAAAATAAAAGCGTAAGGAACTCATCCCTTACCTCTGAACCCATGGTCATGGTGCCTAAACTCTGCATACATGGCTATTGTGAGGATTAAATGAGGTTGTATCTGAGAGGATTCTGAAGAGTGATGGATAAATACCAAGTGAATGTAAGTGTTTCCCATCAATTTTATTACGTTTTTTGTCCCCCCTTCTGCATGGATCATAAAGAGGTTTTGCCACACCAGGTTCTCTTAGGCTTCTGAATTTTACTTTGGTTCTTTGGGCTCTGAAGGGCACTGGTGTCTGTGAGCAGAGGTCAAACCAGGTGCAAAGAACCTAGATTCTAGGTACCAAATATCAGCCAAAAGATGCCAACAGTAACTACTTGTCAGATCCATCTTAAAGGTAGGCCAGAGTAAGAGTGGGCTTCTGTGGGAGTCTACAGGCATTGTTTATTGTCACGTATAAGACATTGCTTGAGGCTAGAGATCTTATTATATGAGAAGTGGATGAAAGCATTGGAAATATGGTTTTTAAATATTAGTGCGACTAGATTTTAGACCAATGCTGTGATATCCTAGGAAATCAGATTCTAAGACTTTTTTTCAAAATATACTTGAATTTTAAGAAAACCTCCCATTTCTTAAAGCACATAGATAAACTTCTGCTGCCTACAGTATAT
The DNA here is from genome assembly GCF_037783145.1 of Equus przewalskii. Taxonomy (NCBI): domain Eukaryota; kingdom Metazoa; phylum Chordata; class Mammalia; order Perissodactyla; family Equidae; genus Equus; species Equus przewalskii. The sequence continues at coordinate 54,571,479 of NC_091831.1, read as the reverse complement.
CTTGGCCTCGACTTTTAAACATAAACCTGATAAATGTGTCTGTTGACCTCCAAATTACTCAGGTACAGTAAAAGGCACATGAAAGACAAAACTGGACTCACGTGACTATAATCGTGGGCCCTCCAGGACCAGTTGAACTGACCCTGTCTTATCAACAGAGTAATTAATGGTGGTTTTTCAGGATCTGAGACCCATTGGCCAGTTCAGGCTGGTTGAGACCACCAACTCATCAACTGGGTCTGTGCGAATGCTTGATAAGTGACCTTTTTGACATCCAGGAGCTAAAAATTCCACCCTCAGATCATGGTAACATTCATGGTTCATTTTGTGAACATGTGACCTTTGAAGAGGCATGAAGCTTGACTACACTTGCGCAGATCGTCAATTACCTTACTTCTCCTTCCCTCCAATCATTTATCTCCACACTTCAGACCGCCCTGCCCTTCATCCTATAAATTGTGCCCAAAGCCCTGGATTGGGGAGACAGATCTGAGGGCACAGGCCCCCTGTCTCCCTGCAGATCCGTATCACAGAATAAAGCTGATTTCTTTTTCCAAAAGTTGATGCCATAATTAACTGTTTTTTATGCACATTGGGCAAGAGAACCCCAATTTTGTGCGGTAATGTGACTATAAAGGAAAGTAAAGTGCTGTAATCTCGTATACCTGTAATTTTCACAGCAAACCTAACTTCTTCCAAAGCCAATTCTGCCTTTATATGTAATCTTAGAGGTTTAGGGAGGAAAATCTCTTCTTTTCAAGTCACTTTGGGAGCATTTATTCTACCACACAAAGGCATTAATACTTCCCCTCTTGACCTAAAAGAGTGAAAGCAGTTTGCAAAAGCAGCCAATTTACAGCCCCTCAGGCTCAGAGCAAATCTGACTTCTCTGCTAGTGCCCTGAAGCTCATTTTTAATTATGGGCCTTGAGAAAGTGTAACTGGCAAAGCTGAATTAGCAATCTCTTCCTTAGATTTGCTGTGTGGTGTAATTCCCAGTCGCTTCTTTATTGGCTCCACACACAATTGGAAATCGTGTGGAAATTTCTCCTCTTTGTTTAAGCAAAGGACAGCTAGCTTTCTTCCTCTGCCATGCATCACAACTTGTTTCCATAGCAGCCACTGTGGGGAATGAAAGGGGCTTACATGATACTCCTGTAGGTGAAATCTGAAGAATAAAGCATTAATGTTCATATGCACAAGAACAAGAATTGCTTGGATACATTTTCTGTAAAGATAGGGCCTATGTTCTCTTTATATAACAAGGTGTTAAGCCGTTTAACAAAGGCTTTTACTAAAGCTGTGCTCTGACTCGACTTTATTTTCCTGCCAACACTATGATCCTAGGAGGGTAGCAATTATTCTACAAAGGTGCAGAGAATCCTAACCAAGATCATGCATTTGTACTTACCTTTTATACTAGAGTCCTTCATATCCTCCAAAACTAGTTCTGCCCAAAAGTACACATCAGAGTTCAAAAGAAAAACCTATCACATTTGTGCTAATTAGGCTACGAAGGTACCCCTTTTGTAGCCTGAAATCAAGGATGTGAGTACGGACGCAGACTGCGGTCCACTCGCCAGCTGTGTTACTCAGCTGTAGGGAATTTGGGTTGTTCCTTAAACTCCATAATTTTGAGGCCTCAGATTTGGAGCCACTAGTACATTGATGCTGAAATACAGCTCAGTAAGAAGCAAGTGCAACAAGCTTATGGCAAAACAAGCAAAAACCAAGCCTAAATAATAGTTTTTACAACTCTCCCATAATTTACTTTTAATTCATAGAACTCTTGCTTTCTACCAAATTGCTAACTGAAAGCTGAATATTTTCACCTGTTTCTATACCTACAGCCATGATCTCTAGCCTCTCAGATAGGAATCTCAAAAATTAAATTCTCTGCAGAGCTCTATACCTGTAAGTTCTAAATGACCACGAGTTATCATAGGCCTATCAACATCATCATGGCCATTTTTGTGCACAGTATTTTTGTCCTGTACTCTCTATCAAAACAATGACTTCATCCTAGAGGTTCCCAAACTAGAAACATGTAAACTTTGTTAGCCCTTGCCCAACACATCTAATGGTCACTATATTGCATGGATCTCACCTTATCTTAGTGACAACTCTTAAATTTTTGTCTCGACTTCTGCCACCTCATTCATTTAAATTCATATTACCAAAAAGAAAACCAAAAAAACCACAAACCCTCACTCAACTGCTTTCCCTGACTCTAACAGTATTTTGCCTTTAAATTTATTCTCCACTCTATTTAAATGACCTGTATAAAAAGCAAATCTGCTAATGCCTCTTCCTCACTTTAGATAGCTTAGTAGTTCCATTTAAAAAAAATCAGAGGGGCTGGCCTGGTTGCATAGTGGTTAAGTTGGCATGCTCTGCTTCAACCGCCCAGGGTTTGCAGGTCCAGATCCCGGGTGCTGACCTACACACAGCTCATCAAGCCATGCTGTAGGGGTGTCTCACACACAAAATAGAGGAAGACAGGCATAGAAGTTAGCTCAGGGACAATCTTCCTCAAGCAAAAAGAGGAAGATTGGCAACAGATGTTATCTCAAGGCCAATCTTCCTCACACACACACGAAAGTCAGAGTGTAGGGAGGAAGTGTCAATTCAAATCATCAGAATATACAATTCCAGCACCAAAACACCAATAACAACAGTACTAGAAAAGAAAATAAGCCCATATTATACAGAAACATTGATGCCAAAAAATTTCAGAAAATTGTTACGTAACAAATGAGATTTATCTAAAGAAAACAAATAGGATTCAGTATAGGTAAACATTAGCATAATTCATTACACTAAAAACTGAAGAAAAACTGATTATCATCTCAATAGATGCAAAAAAATGTTCCTTAATGTTTGATAAATATTTATATTAAATATATTAAAAACTAAAGGAATAAAAATGAAATTCCACAACATAATGCAGACTTTTTGGTTTTATTTTTTACCAATGTCTGTAATGAAGATTATAGTTAATGCTAAAACTTGAGAGACATTCCTTTAAATTTAAGAATAAAGTAAAGATATCTCTAATGAAAGTTATTCTCTTGTATCACACTGTATTGGAATCCTTTTCACCAATAAGATGATAGCATGGAAAGAGAGTTATAGTTTGAGTTTGGAAGGGAAAAGACATAATTTGTCTTGTCAAAGTCATTTGTAGCTGATATATATTTGTAGCTGAAAATACAGGAAAACAAACATAGTATTTGTACTAACAAAAGAGTTAGCAAGATTGCAGAATACATAATTGATATACCAAATCAATAAAATCCATCTGTTCCAGAAATAACAAACTTGCAAAGAAACGATTTTATAGTTTTAAGTTTCATTTTTAGTTCTAGTTCAAGTTTTGAATTCTAATCCAGCTAAAGCTATTTTTATATATATAGTGTGAGTATGTTGTGAAGTTAGAGTAAATACTCAATTATTTCCATAAGTATATGTAGTTAACCCAGTACTATTTGTTAAGAGACATTCTTTTCCCATTGAATTGTCTTGGCACCTATTTGTGGATTCTCTGTTCTGTTACATTGATCTATTTATCTGCGCTTTCCCCAATATCAAAGTGTTTTAATTCCTCTACCTTAATAGTATGTCTTGCAATCAGCTAGGTTAAGTCCTTCTTTTTCTTTTTTTTAATTTTAAAAACTGCTTTGGTTCGTTTCATTTTTACATGCATTTTAGAAAAAGCTTGAAAATTTCTACCAAAAACCCTGCTGTAATTTTGATTGATGTTTGAAACTATAGATCAGTTAGGAGACAATTGTCATTTTAAGGAACATTGAGTCTTCCAATCCGTGAGCATGGTATATCTCTTCACTTATTTAGGTCTTTAAAAAGAATTCTCCAACAACATTTGTGTAGAGATCATTGACGCTTTTTCTTAGGTTTATTTCTAAGCATTTTACGTTTCTAGGTATTACTGTAAATTGAGTTGTTTTCTTCATTTCCAATGTTTTTGCTGCTATTGTAAAAGAATACAGCTGGGTTTTATATAGTAATCATGTACCCTCTGATCTTGCTAAATTCACTTATCAGTGTTCATAGTTTTTCATAGATTTCCTAGGATTTTCTAGGTAAACAATTATATCATTTGCAAATAAAGACATTTTATTCTCCTTTATGCTCTTGATGTTTTCATTTCTCTTTGTGCCCAATTGCAAATAACTATTAACTCTAGGACTATGTGAACGGAAGTGGTGAAAATGGGTATTCTTGCCTTATTCTAGATAGCGGGAGGAAATAATTCAGACTTTCCCTATAAGAATGACATTGACTAAAGGTTTTTTGGCATGTATCTTCTTTATCAATTTGAGAAGTTTCCCTACTATTCCTAGTTGATCAGAGTTTTTTGTTTGCTTGCTTTTTAGTGGATAGGTGCTGAATTTATCAAATGCTTTTTTCTGAATCTGTGGCATTGATTGTATAGTATTTCCCCTTTATTTTGTTAATATGAATTTCTTTATTTGATTTTCAAATGTTAAATAAACCTTACAATCTTTGAGTAAACCCTGATGGGTTATGATATTCTTTTTATATATGTTGAAATTAGATTTGTTAGTATTTTGTTAAGAATGTTTCTATTTATGTTCGTGAGTGCTATTAGTCTGTGCTTTTCATTTTTGCAATATGTTTGTGAGGTTTTCATATTAGGATTATGTTGCCCTCCAAAAACCTTATGTCAAAAACTTGGACAGTTTAAATGAAATGTTCTGTGAATTTTCTTTTACAATTTTCCGAAATAGTTTGTGTAAGATTGATATTATTTTTTTCTTCAATATTTGATTGAATTTATTAGTAGATCTATCTGGGCCAGAAAAGCTTTCCCATTTTTAAAGCTTTTTGTTATACATTCAATTTATTTTATAGATATTATACTTTTCAGACTCTGTTTCTTCTTATGTAAATTTTGGTGAGTTGCATTTTTCAGGAAATGTATACATTTCACTGAAGTTATCAAATTTGTTGACATAATAGTGTTTATAGTATTTTTCTGCTATCATTTTAATGTTTGTCAATCTGTAGTGATAATCTCTTGTTTTATTCCTGATATTGGATTATTTGTGTCACTTTCCTATTTTTCTTCATTGATCTAGCTAAGGGTTTGGTAATTTGGTTGATCTTTTCAAAGAACCAGTTGTGGCTTTGCTAATTTTCTCTATTATATGCTGTTGTCTATTTCACTGATTACTAGTCTTCATTATTTTATCTTTTACTCACTTGTACTTTGTTTTACTATTTTTTCCCTTATATCTTGAGACTCTATTATTGGGATGAATATATTTATAATTGTTATATCTTCTTGATGAATTATCTGTTTTTATTATAAAATATCTTTATTAATCTTTCTAATAATCTTGGTCTTGGGGTTTATTTGACCATAGTTAAATAACTACGCTGGTCTTCTCCTGTCTATGGTTTGCATGGTTTATCATTTTCAATCCATCACATTCAACCTATTTTTGCCTTTATATTTAAAATTTTTCTCTTATAGGGAGCATATAGTAAGATCCTGTTGTTGTTTTTAATCCAATCTGCTAATCTCTTTCCTTTAATTGGAGTGTTTAGATCATTAACATCTCATGTGGTTTGATCTGTGTATATCATGTTATCCCTTTATGTTCCATTTGTCCCATTTGTTTTGTTATTGTTGTCATTGTTTTCCCACTGTTTTACTTTTCCTGCCTCCTTTCAGCTTATTTAAATTTTTCTAATTATCCCTTTCTAATTTACCTATTTTTCTTTACTGTTTTTTTAGTGGTAGCTCTAGATGTTGAAACATTCATACCTAACCTTTCACAAACTATTTAGAGTTAATACTATATAACTTCACATAAAATGTAGAAATATTTGGGGCCAGACCCAAGTGTGGTGGTTAAGTTGGGCATGATCTGCTCTGGCAAACTCGGTTCGTAGGTTTGGATCCCACGTGTGGACCTAGCACTACTTGTTGGCAACGTTTTGGTGGTGACTCACATGTAAAGTGGAGGAGGATTGGCACAGATCTTAGCTCAGGGTTAATCTTTCTCAAGTGAAAAAAAGAAAAAGAAGATTAGTAACAGATATTAGCTCAGGGCTAATCTTCGTCAGCAAAAAAAAAAAAAAAAAGAAGAAAGAAAGAATAAATGTAGGAAGCTTGGAGACAAATAGGTTCTTTTCTCCCACAATCATTATGTTATAGTTATCATATATATTCAGCATACACATATTTTAAAACTTACTAGTCTGTATTATATATTTTTAAAGATATATACTAATTTTAAGAACTTAAAAGGAAAAATCAGTAGTCTATTTATCCAACAACTTACCATTACTGTTGGCCTTCCCTCATTCTTGAAGATCCAGATTACCCATTATCATTGTTTATTTTCAGCTTAAAGAATCTCTTTAGCATATTTGTATACAACCAGCCTGCTTGCAATTGATTTTTAGTTTGCTTTCATGGGAAAATGTCATTATTTCGCATTTGTATATGAAGAGTATTTTCATTAGATATAGAATTCTGTTTTCATTTTTTTCTTTTAAAATATTATTTCAAAGTTTTTTGTCATTCTTTGTTTCTGATGAGAAACCCACAGTCATTTGAATCACTGTTCCCATGCCCCATGCATTCTGTCATTTTTCTCTAGCTGATTTGAAAATTTTTTCTTTATTTTATGTTTATGTCATTTTATTATAATACATTTAGGATTGATTTTCTTCGAATTTATTCTGTTTTTTCACTGATATTTATAGAACACACCACCACAACAAGCCAATACTCATTCTTCTCAAGTGCACATTTGATATTAAATCCTATTCTGGAACACAGACTTTACGAAATTTAAAAGAATAAAAATCATACAGTGTATATTCTTGTAGTACTAAGAGATTTAAGTTAAAAATAAATAGCAGAATGATAACTGGAAAATTCCTAATTATTTCGAATTTAAACAAAAGATTTTTAAATAACTTATGGGTCAAAGGGGAATTCTCAAAATAAATTTTAAAATATTTTGAAGTGAAAGAAAATGAAAACGTGACATATCAAAATGTGCAGAATTTAGCTAAAGCCATGCTTAGAGGGATTGTTTTTAGCTTCTAATGCATATATTAGAAAAGAAGAAATATCTAAAGTGAATAATCTAAGCTTTCACTTAAAGAAATTAGAGAAGGAATAGAAGGTTAAATCCAAAACAATCAGAAGGAATAAATTAAAAAGTTGAGATGCTATCAGTTAAACTAAAACAGAAATAATGGAGAAAATTAGCAAAACTTAAAGATGGTTCTCTGAAAAAAAATCTGTATAACTGAAGAAACTCTAGTCAAACCAAGAAGCAAAAAAAAAAAAAAAAAAAAAAAAAGAGAGAGAGAGAGAGAAGACACAGTTACCAATCTGAGAAATAAAAGAGGGGACATCGGTGGACCACACAGATATTAAGAGTATAACAAAGTGTGCTAGTTTCCTATTGCAATAAATTACCACAAACTTACTGGATTAAAATGATAGAAATTGATTTTCTTTCAGTTCTAGAGGTCAGAAGCCCTAAAATCAAAGCATCAGCCAGATTACATTCCTTCTGGAGCCTCTAAGGGAGAATCAATTTCCTTGCCTTTTCCAGCTTCTAGCAACTGCTGCATTCCTTTGGCATCTGCTTCCATTTTCGTATTGCCTTCCCTCCTTCTGCTTCTATCATACCACCTTTTCTAATTCTGACTCTCTTCCATTCCTTTCTCTCATGGGGGCCCTGATGATTACATTGGCCCCACCTTGATAATCCAGGATAATGTCCCCGTCTCAAGATCCTTTATTTAATCGCATCGGTAAAGTCAATTTTGCCATGTAAGGTAGCATGTTCACAGAATCTGGAAATTAGGATGTGGACCTTTGGGGGGGCGGAGTTATTTTGTCTATTACATAAGAGTATCCACAAACAACTCTAGGCCCATAAGTTCAACAAATGGTTGAAATAGACTAATTCTGCAAAAGATGCAAATTATGAAAGCTCACTCAGAAGATATTGTTACCAAACCAGGTTTGTTTTTGCCTGTTGCCCAGAAAGCCAAACACTGAGATGATGAGATTGCAGCAGAGAGAGGGTGTTTGTTCACAAGGCAGCCATGTGAGGAAGCGAGAGCATGAGCTCCCCAAAAATAGGGACTCAGGGATATTTATGGGATAGGGGGCAAGGTGGTCTGAAATGTGGAGAGAGGCGATTGAAGGTGAGGAGAGGTGAGGTAATTGATGATCTGTGCAAGAGTTGTCAGACTTCATGCCTCTTCATAGGACCCATGTTCACAAAATGGCAGCATCAGCATGATCTGAGGGTGGAGTTTTTAGCCTCTTGACATCAAAACGTCACCTATTGGACATCTCCACGGGCCCAGTTCATGAATTGGTGGTCTCAACTGGCCTGAAGTGGACAAGGGGTTCTAATTCCTGAAAAACATCTCACACACCCATTACCATGGTGACCCAAGGCACTAGGAGAATGTTGTCTACAGGAACCTAGTGAGAGTCAGATAGCATATTGTCTAAATAGCACAGTTAACAATGGGTGGGATAAACAGCTAAAAGCTATAATCAGTAGTTGCAAAAAGGAAAAAAAATCTTTAGTTCCTAACTACTTAATCATCAATGGCTAACTCTGCTGGTTTGAATATAAATAACCTGAATGGTTCTACATCTACTAAAGAAATTGTATTTCTAGTAAAAATCTTTCCATCAAAGAAGTCCAAGTCCAGATGGCTTCAATGTAGAAATCTTTCCAACTTAAGAAAAATGATACCACAACTTCACATACTTTCAGAAAAATTAGAGAAGAGGGAATATTTGCAACGAATTTTATGAGGTTCGCATTATGTTAATACCAAAATCAACACAGCAGCCACAAGAATAGCAAACTATAAAGCAATAGTACTCCTGAATATAGACTCAAAACCTTTTAGTAAAACATATCTATTCTAACAACATATAAAAAGGATAATCTTGAAAAATAGTGTTTCTGATGAATGTAACTCACGTTAACAGAAGAAAATGATATGGTCATCTTAAGAGATGCAGAAGCATTTGGCAAAGTCAGTATTTACTCATGATAAAAATTCTCAGCAAACTAGGAATAGAATGGAATATTTTTACCTGGCAAAGGGCATCAACAAAAACCCTATAGCTTTAATGATACTTAGTGAAAGGCTGAATGCTTTCTCCCTAAGATCAGAACAAGGCTTATGTCTAGCATTGTGTTCAAAGTTCCAACCAGTGCAAAAAGCAATAAAAATAAATAAAATTCATATTTATTAGAAAGGGAGAAATAAAACTGTTTCAATTTACAGATGACATTATTGTCTACACAGAAAATGCAAAGCATATACAACAAATTTACAGAAGTTGTACATGAAGTTTATAAGATTGCATAAGGGTACAAAGTAATATGAAAAATCAGTTGCATTTCTATAAACTAGCAATGAAACATTGAATCCAAATTATAAAACAAACACCATTTGCAAAAGCACCAAAATATAAAATATTTGGTTATAAATTGAACAAAATTTATACGTGATCTATATACTAAAAACTAAAAAAATGAATAAATATGAAGATAAATAACATGTTAATAGATTTTAAGATTCAGTATTGTTACAATCAATGTAATCCTCATCAAAATCCCAGCAGGCTTTGTTTGTTATTTTAAATCTCATTTTGATCCATATGGAAAGACAAAACCTTTTTCTTAAACCCCATGCATTTGAAGGACTCACAATAAACTTTTTCAAGACTTACTGTAAAGCCGTATTAATCAAGACAGCAGTGAGGCCTGAATTAAAGTACTTTCTTCTAGATAGTATTTATCTTTGTTTCTGGCATGGACTTGAAGGTACTACCAACCAGATATTTCTTCAAATTTTTTACTTTGGGGTTTCAGATCACTAAGTGGATTTTAACCCCAAATCAAAATGAAAATTTGTGGTTAAAAGTTTCACAGAAATTTTTTTCCTGCTCCTCCTGGAGCCATGACTGGGACATGCATGCATCTCCATTGTCTGGCTCCGCACCCTGAGGATTTTGTATTTTGGAGTCTTAGCTCCACTTGGATGCCCCAATCCAAACTTTCCTTCTGCTTGTAGCCCTGGCTTTGTCATTTGACCCCTTTTTGTTTACTTGGTAAATCTCAGGCTCTAGGGAGCCAGGAACTAGTATATAAACTCAAGAGAAATGCTGTTTTTGAAAGCACTTTATCTCGATGAATTCACAATTTTTTAAACAAACTGGTTTATGAAAAATTGCATTAATTTTGTATCACCTCAATTTTAGGTATGTACATTCCGACAATTTTAAGGGTTACACTAGAGAGGTTTTACTATATTTCCAGTTAATTATGTTGTTGGAAATGGGGATCCAAATCCTTACTTTTTAGGAAAGCTAAAATTCTTCTAATGCATATGATACAAAAGAGAGATAGAGGGGTGTGTGTGTGTGTGTGTGTAAAATAATCTTCAACAGTTTTCTCTTTAATATCCTTAATCTTGTACTCTAAAATTCAGGTCACAGTTCCTTGCTGTTGACTTGGGACATGGATTTTATATTCTATAAAGTAATTTTCTCAATATTTTTAACTACTGAATGTTAAAGCTGATAGAATAATCCTACTATTGTTCATCATATCAGAGCTGCTTTTTGTTCTTTCAGATATGCTTATCACTTCAAAGAAATCAAGCAGTTGGAATATGAAATTCTCTATTCCTGAAGTGAGGTTTATTTATAAAAGATTTTATACTTGTCATACAGTACTATTCATAAATATTATTTTGGAAAATTATCTTATTAATGCTAATAAAGAGTAAAGAATATTTTTATTCATTCAAGTAATGGGAAAAAAAAGAATGTGTCATTTGAAACCAAATATGTCCTTTTATCAAATATAAATGTGAGAAATTCATAACGCTATGTTTTATTTTTTGGAGACAAGCATTATCATTTTAGAAAAAAGAATATAAAATAATTTTAACATGCAAAGAAGTGTTGCTCATTAATAGGGACTTAGATAAAGAGGGGCTTAGAAGTGGTAACATAGTTTGGGAGGAGCTGTGGATTAGCTAGGGGACTTGCCTTGAAATTTCACTCACGTATCAAACATATTTTGTTTCCTTTCACGCACATTTATCTGGGCCAGTGATGGACTCAGTTTGACAGGCATCCTATAACTCAATCAACAAAATCTGGAAGGTGGCTTTTTCAATGTGAAATGATGTAAGGTATTGAAATGACATATATCATTTACAGGTTGTTTGAGAGAGATTTAAAATCTCAGGTTATTTATTTTCAAATGTGAGAAATATACATAATATTTTTAAAGTAAGATGTTATTTATAGTGTTAAGTGCTATACTTTTGCTTTTGTATACTTTCACGTTAAGTCCTCAAGCTGGGCAAGACATTCAAATGAGTCTCTCTGTCTTCCAAGGTCTGCTTTGGGTTGAGAGCTTGAAGAAATGGCAGTTCCTCATCTTTTCCAAAGGCATCCAGGGCTTCTTTTCCCTGTGGTTATTTTTTGTCATGCAGCACTCATTGCTTTGCTTCCTACATTCTGACTATATCTTCTCTCACTCCTTCACTGGATCATCTTTACCACCTTCTCTATGGAGGCATTCCTGAACCCTTCTCGCTCCTTTTGCTGACCCTCATTCCCTTTTATTGTTTCTAATATTACATTAATATCCCCCATATCATACATCTAACTCTATCAATAAGATTCGCCTGATCAGACCAGCGTCCTCTTAAACTTAGAAGATTCAAAACTAAACTCACCAGTTTCCTTTCAAAAACTGTTCCACTTAAAAAGTTTCCTAATCTTTGTTCATTATATCATTATTCTTCCAAGGTTGAAATTTCAAATTCATCTTTAATGATAGATTTTTGCTTATATTGTTCACTTTCCCCATTGAATTAATTATAAAGGTGTGCTGATTTCATGTCGAGAAAGTTACATGCTTCCGTATCATAAATTACCACTGCTTCATCCGAAATGCAGGTCTTCAAAATCTTCTTTCCTTTAGGTACCATCCCTGTACAAGCTACCCTACACCTATTGCTAGCATAATCTTCCAAAAACACTGTTTATATCATTATTACTTCTCTATTTAAACATCTTCATGCTTCTTCATTTCTGTAACACCCAAGTGCCACAGTACGTCATTCAAGGTTTTTTATTTACAAGATCATCTTTAACTCTCCTTTGAAACACGTCACTTTTGAACCAAACTCCACCTTTGCTGTCTTGCTCCATACCTTTATTTTGTCACTCCCTCTGCCTGTAATATGCATTAATAATTGTATCAGGAATAATATTCTCATTTCCACCTATTGAAAAGTTTCTTTTCTTTTAAGGACAAAAGAAATGTCATCATTTCCATGAACCTATTCTGGATATATTAATGAGAAGTTACATGACTCTTTGTTGAACCTAAACAACACTTGATGGAAGAATTATTTTGCACCTGTGTCATTTCCCCTATTAACTCTACATTTCATACCATGGGGACTATTTACACCCTCACCACTTAGAAGTAGCTTGAATGCAAACTAGGGTCAAAAGATGAATTAAAATAAATATCTTTTAGGAAGGAACTTTTGGTTATGGAAGGTTATTACAATTGTGTGTTTTTGCCTCTTTTATGGAATTGTTTATTGTTTCAGGCGATTTTCAGTAAAGAGAAAACCTGATAGCCCCAGTGAAACACTTTGTAGGAAATTTTAAACTAACAATGGGTATTGAGTGTTGTTATTTCCACGTCTGACTTCCACTTCTCTTGTTCTTTCTTTTCCTGTTAGCATGGCTCAATACTCAATCCAGGCACTCAGCAACCTAACTCAGGAGCTCAACTCTGCGTCACATTCTAGAGCTTTATCTTCTCATTCCAGCTTGAAATGCTAACAAACTATGCAACCTGGAGCAGTCATTTTGCTGTGTGCCTTGTTGTCCTATCATTAAAATCAGGGATTGGGCCATATTATCTCTCAATTGCCTTCAAACTCAAAATTCTACAATTATTATTTTAATTGTTAAAAGCCATATTTAAATTTTCAACTTAAACCTCTCAGGAACTCATCCAAAAGTATAACCAAGAACACAGCAATATTGTAAGTTCAAATAATCTCCTCCATCATGCTGCAAGACCGAGTGGTTTACCGTAGTCACAGTGAAAGCCACAACCCTTTCCACTTGGGTGGAAGCCACCAAATAAACTGATCTTGCTCAGTGATGGCCAGTTCTGACTCAGGCCTTAATACAGCTAGCAAGTATCAATGCACATCTAAGTTATGATTTAGATCTTGTATGGCCATTAAATGCCTTTGAAAGTGATGACTAAGAGCCATTTTAAGAGGCCAATACAATTCATTCCTGGAAGAGCTTACAAAGCAAAACTTAATGTCCTTTACTTTGAGCTCCTCTTGAAACTGAATTTTAAATCTATGTTTAATTAGAACCAAATCTTTGATTTTTCTTGTGACAATAACCTATTTAGAGATGTATTAAGTGCTATCCAGATCAGAAAACTTACATGCAAAACACATTTGTATATCCATTGCAAGCTTTCCAATCTTCCTTTTAAAAGGTTGTGCACACTTCGCTGGAACATGCCAGGTTTGGGGGAGTATGAAATACATCCTGACAGTCTAATTGAAATAACTATCGAGCATGAAGGAAAAACACCTGTTGCAAAGGGAAATAAATAGCAACAAAAAATCCCTGCTGAATTTTTCAGACAAAGTAGAGAAAATCAGAAAGACTCTTTACTCAATGATAATGATATAATTAGTCAAATGGGAGAAGTGTTATCAGAATTAGGCAAAGGAATTGCTGCTGAACACTGTCCTTGATTGGGCCATCGGTCCGGATCCTCTGTTGCTTCCTTTGCCTGACTTATCAGAGAATCCACTGACACAGTAGAATATAAAGCTTATACACTCTAAAACACTAGTCATAAAATGTCAGCTGTCCTTCAGGAAATATATGGAAATCAGAAGATTTCAAATAAGAATCTGAATTCCTGATTTCTTTAGAAAATCTGGGGTGTCAGGAGACCTTGTGTTTCTTTTTTTCCTGTATGGCAAAACTATACTGGTTCAAGAGGTTAGCATACATTTTGCATTATGCCATGCTACCAACCACAGGCCTGCTTCACGCTTTCACTACTGGGCTCTTTTACATTTGCTCATGTGACACCCAGGATAGTTACTTTTGGGAATTTAATTAATTAAAAGCTTACCAGACTAAATATATTTTAAAATATTTTAAAATAACCCTTTATAGCCCATGTCACTTAAAATCTCCATAGTTAGTCAAGCTAGAGATTTTTACTATGGAGTCACTAATTCCATCCTCATATTTCATTCAGGGAACTTTTTGTTTTCAGGATATAAAGAGAATGTATGTGAGGGAGTAACATACTTATTAAGATTGATATTAGTTAACCATCATCAAGTAAAAAGAAAAAAAGAGCTCAAAAATTCAAACTAGAAGGTATTTATCTTTCATATATATCTTGACTTTAATGCTTAAATTCAATTTTACATGAAAAACATTAAACAGATAATTGTAAATTCCTGCTGTACTGTCTCTATTTGGTCTGTATACCTTGTCTTATTTTCTGATTTAGTTGAGTATATCAGACTTTGCTGTTGAAGGCAGAAGTGAATGTTGGAATAAAAGGAATAAAAGAATAAAAGGAATATGAACCAAGAAAGGAGAGAACATTTTAGAAATTGTGACTATAATGGCTATCTGTTAGGGACCTTTGAAATGATGTATACTTCTCATTTGGCTAATTTTAATGAATTTGATTCTAGTGTAACAAGTTGCTTAGAAGCCAGTGAAAGGCTTGAAAAATATGTTTCTGAAACAGAAGAATATGAAGTTCAGGCTATCATTCATGTCAAAAAAATAAGAAAATTATATAAAAATATATGTGTATATTACACACATACGCACACACAGACACATACACATGCAATGTCTCTGGAATGATATAAAAAAATCTTATAATGTTGGTTGTATCTGGAGAGGGGACTGAGTTGTCAGAGCACTTGAGTGGGAGAAATAATTTTTATTTTCTCTTTAATAATTTTGAATTTTGAACTATGCGAGTTTGCGTTTCAAAAACAAAGAAACTAACAAATTAAAAAAAAGGGAAACTACATGATCTGATTCAATTCAATCAGAAGTTTTTATCACATTATGTGACCAGTTGAAATTCGTAATCTAGATGAGAAATGCTATTCAACCGTATCACATTTAGGAATTAAAACAGCCTTTTGTAAAAATAGGTAAACACACTTACAGAAAGGATAATTGCACGAAAGGTTGCCTTCCAGGAGTAAAAAATATAAACTAGATGGATATCTACAGATAATTGTTTTTAGAAGGTCAGAATAAAACTCTGAAAGAGGTGGTTGATGAAAATCACATTATTTTAGTAGTTTTCAGATGCAATTATTTTCAAACTAAATATTTTTGCTTAGCTGAAAGTGAATAAAGCTTCCTCCTTTTAATATATTAAAAAATAAACTTTTAAGAAAACCAATATTTTTAGAAACTTTCTGATCATGGGCTAATAAAACAATTACTATGAATAAAAGAGGAAAAGAATTATATGCTATTTGCAAATAATCTATATTGGAACAGTAAATTTTTTTCCTCCTCATCTCTATTACATATGTGACTACTAGAATAACACAATTTTTCAAAAGTGTTCTGAAACAAAACTATTGTATTGAGGTATGAGCTCAGTGAGTGTTTTTGTTATTTCAGCTTGAATTTTCGTTTTAAGCTGTTTGTAAGTGATGTCTTGAAAAAACAAACAAGGGGCGATATTCTTTATATGTATCTTGATTGGCTGCGTGTGTGTGTGTTTGTGTGTGTGTGTGTGTACATTTCTTGAATGATGGCCGGTTGGTTTCACCACTTTGGGAGATCGTCAGCCGTTTCCTCTTCAAATAGATCTTTAGTCCCATTCACTCTCACCTTCCAACACTTCAATTACACTTATGTTTGATCTTTTTTCTGTCTTCTATTTTCCTTTTGTTCTTTTCTATGTTTCCTTTCCTGTCATTTTTCTAGGCCTAGATACATTATACTGACTTATCTTACAGCACTCTAAGTCTTATTTCAACCCTGTCAAATTTGCTAACTAATCAACAAAGTTCTTAATTTTAGATATTGTCTCTTTTTTAGATTTTCAAATTACTTCCCTTTTTACAGTTCCAAGTTGTATGGCAAAATTCTCCACCTTGTCTTTTAAAGTTTTCAACATATTAATCATATTGATTTTATAGCTTGTCTGATAACTTCATCATTTGAATCTCAAGAAGATCTGTTTCTATTGTGTGTTTTTCTGTCTTTCCTTCTTTCTCTCTTGTTTTTCTATAATTACTTCTCTTCTCTTATGACTAGTCATTTTGTGTTGGATCTCAATCATTTTGCATAAAAAAGATATAAAGATAATTTGAGTATTTGAGTGATGCTGTTTTCTCCAGCAAATGTATGCTTTCGCTTCTGGCTTTCAGCTAGCGGAGAAATGTGATTAATTCAAGATCATTATAATCCCATTAAAAGTTTAGATGATCGCAAGCTAGACTACAGTCTTAGTGCTGGTCTATTTTTAATTTACTCTTACTTCTACAGAAGCCCTCTTTTTCTATCCCAATCAAAATAAAAGTAGATCATAGACAAATATTAACTCAAAATGGATTAAAAACTTGAATGTAAGATCTGAAAGCATAAAACTACTAGAAAAAAACATAGGCAGTACACTCTTCAATATAGGTCTTAGCAGCATCTTTTTGATTATCATGTCTCCTCAAGCAAGGGAAACAAAAGAAAAATAAACAAATGAGACTATCTCAAACTGAAAATCTTCTGCACAGCAAAGAAACCTTCAAAAAATAACATTTTGGAGAAGATATTTGCAAGTCATATACCCAACAAGGGGTTATTATTCAAAATATATTAAGAACTCATACAACTCAACAACAGAGAACAAACAACCCAATAAAAAAAATGGGAAGAGGACCAGTGTAGACATTTTTCCAAAGAAGATATACAAATGGACAACAGGTACATGAAAAGATGTTCATCATCATTAATTATTAGGGAAATGCAAATCAAAACTACAATGAGATATCACCTCACACCCATCAGGATGGCTATTACTAAAAAGACAAGAAATAACAAGTATTGGAGAGGATATGCAGAAAAGGGAATCTTCATACACTGCTGGTGGGAATGTATACTGGTTCAGCCACTGTGGAAAACAGTATGGAGATTCCTCAAAAAATTAAAAATAGAACTACCACATGATCCAGCTATTTGATTTCTGTATTTATCCAAAGAACACGAAAACACTAATTTGAAAAGATATATGCACCCTTGTGTTCATTGCAGCATTATTCACGATAGCTCAGACTTGGAAACAATCTAAGTGCCCATCAACGAATGAATGGATACAGAAGATGTGGTGTATATATGTATGGAATACTACTCAGCCGTAAGAAAAGGTGAAATCTTGCCATTTGTGACAACGTGGATGGACCTTGAGAGCATTATGCTAAGCAAAATGGGTCAGACAAGAAAGACAAATACCGTATGATTTCACTCACATGTGGAAGAAAAAGAAAAAACCCACAACAAACAAACAGATATAGAGAATAGACTGATAGTTATCAGAGGGGAAGGACGGGAGGGGGAAGGTGAAAGGGGTAAAAGGGCACATGTGCACGGTGACAGATGGCAATTATTCATTGGGCAGTGAACATGCATGTTCTATACAGAAACTGAAATATAATGGTGTACGCCTATATGTTTATTATTATAAACATATATACACATTTAATGTTACATAGTACCTATGTATAACATTATAAACCAATGTTACCTCAATAAAAAATTAATACGGAAAAATTTCAAACTTCCACCAAAAAAACCCCAAAAGTGGGATGTTGAATAGACTCTTGCCTTCTTGAATTGCCCAAAACTCTTATTTTGGTCTCTTAGTATCATAAATCTGGCCCAAACTCTGCTTGACATCTCAGTCTCCCAGCCATCCTTTCATAATTCTAGAATCTTCTGGAATAAAAAAGTCTCCAAAATAAAAGTGAAATAGACATGGCCATGCCCATATTCTTCCTTCCTTCCCTGATCTCATCCCTCTAATTCCACACTGCCTTGGAAAGATGAATTGTCTGAACTGCTTGATGGAAATTCGTTCAATATTTTTTGGTGTTTTGTTTAGCATGAAGTAAATAAGAAACATCTAACATTGGAGGACATTAACCAGTATAGACTCTCTTTCTCTTCCATAAACAGGCAAATGCTATTTTTCAGCTATTGCATATGGACAATTAGTTAAAGACATATTATTGAAGAAAAATCTTAAAAATTAAGATCATATAAATGCTTTGTAGCCCAAATGAATTTTTTTTTAAAAATATAAGTCTTTGGAGATAAATTTCTCTCTTAAATGCATCCTTCTGAAATAGAACAAAACCATTTCTAGTGTTAATTATGTTCTCAATGAGCATTAGAGGAAGAGTTGCCTAAATCCGAACAGACAGATGCATATTTTAAGCCAAAAAATAATATATTATTGGAGCAATATATAAATCAGCTAATTGATGGAAGCAGTAAAATGTAGAACTGACAAAGGAGAAGACTCAATCAAGATATTATATAGATATAAAAGTACTATCACAATATAGATTAGATATAAGATAAACGTGGAACTTCAATATGGGAACAATAGAACATGTTGTGGAAGATACAAGAAAATATCATGAAATTCATATGAAAATACAGTGTAGAAGAAATTTTCGCTTGATAGAATGAGTTCTGAATTTAGAAAGTAAACTCTCATTGAATTCCAATTAAAATGATCCATGGAAGATCAGTGTCAATATATACCCTTCGATTTTTCATAATTAGTTAAAATATTATTTTGTAGCTATAAATAGATAAAAGCAGACATAAAACAACACGCGAATCAAAGCTTCAAGTTCTCAGTGTAACAAGATGAAATTGTAATGCAGCAGTACTCTTAAGAGCTCTCGGAAAGAAGATTGAGAACCAAAAACACTTACTTTGGCAAATAAAAATTAAACAGCTATATGCAGCTTCTAAAGTATTTCAGTCTATACTAGGTCGATGTTTTCATTAAGCAATTTCTACACAGGGTTTTCTGTTACTCAGGTGACTTACTGAAAGTATGCGTTGCTGTTTAGTTCTAAGATGTGTTCTTTTCTAATAATGTAACACACAATGTTAAATAGTGACAAGAGCAGAACTCTTTTTTAATATCTAACTAATTATTGAATTAAGATACAGAATTTAAAGAGAAAAAATACAATAAAGGAGCAAAGTCCTGAATTTAGGGTTAAATTGATAGATATGAGAAAATGTAGGTAAAAGCGGGACTCATGCAAGCCAAAAAAGTACAACTATTTGCCTGTTTTGAATAAAGAAAACTCCAAAGTTTTTATTTTTGATCATGTGAGTCTAGGTGACCACAGAAAAATTATAGTTCATTATAAGGTTAAAATATATCTTCACCTTACCAGTTGATTTAAAAGATAAAAGGAAATGAAATATGAAACTTATTAGGGTTTATCTAAAACGCTAATAAAATAAAGTCACAGCGAAGCTTTAATATTAAGAAAAAATAAAATAGGATGACAAAAACTATAACCTATTGGTTATAAGTGTAACAAATATGACCATAAATATAAATTGCCCAAATTCCACCATTAAAAGTCAAAAAACCTATGTACACTTAAAATAATGATATACTGTATACTGGACAATATGGCTTTGAAAAATCTCACAACTTTTTTTCATAGATCATAAGACAAACAAATATCATATCCAAACATGAGGAAAATGAGAACTGTCAGCTTCATATTAGGTGAAATAGAATCAAGGTTAAAGCCACTAAAAAAATAAAGAACAGGGGCTGGTCCAGTGGTGTAGTGGTTAAGTTAAGTGCACTCCACATTGGCGGCCCAGGTTCAGGAGTTTGGATACTGTGCATGGATACCAACCTACATCACTCATCAAGCCATGCTGTGGCAGTGTCCCACATATGAACAAATGGAAGAGGATGGGTACAGATGTTAGCACAGAGCCACTCTTTCTCGAGCGAAAAGAGGAAGATTGGCAACAGGTGTTAGCTCAGGGCCAATCTTCCTCACCAAAAAATAAAAATGAAAAAATAACTAAAGAACCTACTGCATTGTGATAAAAATAGAAAAAAAATGGACAAATAAATACAAAAGTGAAATTCCTGAAGTAAATAGGATTGTAATTACAAAATGACAGATATATAATTGCAAAAGATTTTAATTCTCCATTATCTTTTTTTTCAGGTAAAGTGAACACAAAGCTATTAAAGATATAGAGAATATAAATGCAATTTAAAAATCAGAATTTGTAAGTTTACATTGGACTTTACCATCTTCAAAATGAAGACATTCATTTTTTCAGCTCCCCGTAACTCATCACATTAGATCTACATTAGATCTTAAAGTATGTTTACTAGATAAAATACAGGACACCCATTAAATCTTAAGTTTACATAAGCAGTGAGAAATTTTTTGCTACATGCATATTTGGGATATAACACACCAAAAAATGTGTTGTTTATCTGAAATTCACATATGACTGGGTAATTCTACTTGCAAAATTTGATGACTCAGCTTTAATGAAATCTAACTTGCTACATAAAAGGAGAATATTTTACATTTGAAAATAATATAAAAATAAAAATTAAAAAATAGAAATTGTTAAACAAACAATCAGACAAATCAAATCCAATATCAATGGAAAATTAAAGACAGCTGTCATGAAAAATTGACTAAAGGAAGAATACAGTGAGAAAAAACGCAGGAAGGGATTAATTTTAAAATAAAGTAGTATAAAATTTCATCAAATAATGATAAGGCAATTATAGTTTAGAAATAAAAAGTGGAAAAATAGCCCAGTGAAAAATTTAATGTGGTATATAATATGATGCATAACTATATGATATATTTTAACTGAAAGATAATGAGAACTATGTGCTGAGAAATCTGAAATTTTTTCCAAAATATATAACAAGATTAAATATAAAACATCTATATTAACATACCACAAAGTAGAAATGCCTCAAACTGTTAAAAAAAAATTCATGAAATGATTACGCACATATCTGGTTACGCATTCAGTGATAAATCAAGGTTCGTTCTCTGTCTCCTCTGTCCTCTGTTTGCTTTCGTTTCATATCCTTTCCTTTTCTACCTTCTCTGTCTTTACTATTTTCCCCTTCCTTTACTTTTACTAACTCCCAATGAAAAGGAAAATTATAAAAGGTCTACTCAAAGGCTACAGAATTAAAAGGGATGATTTTGAGAGAATTTTAAAAGATGATGTGTGAAGATTAAAAAATATTGTCATTTCAAACAGCTTAAATAAAATAATTTTTTTTAAAAAATGGGAAGACCCTGAACTCCTGTTGATGAGAGGTGGGGGTGAAATGTCACACACATAAAGGAAGTGCAAGCACAGTAAAAGCTTTCTTTAGTTCCTTTATAGCATCAAGAAAACCTTGACCAGAGCTTGTTCCAGAAGAAATTAATCATCATTTCCATATTATGTCCTTTTTTTTTAAAGATTGGCACCTGAGCTAACAAGTGTTGCCAATCTTCTTTTTTTTCTTTCTGCTTTTTCTCCCCAAATCCCCCCAGTGCATAATTGTATATTTTAGTTGTGGGTCCTTCTAGTTGCGGCACATGGGACGCCGCCTCAGCGTGGCCTGATGAGTGGTGCCATGTCCGGCCCAAGGATCCGAACCAGTGAAACCCTGGGCCTCCAAGGCAGAGCACGAGCACTTAACCACTTGGCCAGGGGGCCAGCCCCCTCCATATTATGTCCTTTATTCAAAGACTAGGAATCACAGACAGAAAACGTATTTAGGCTTAACTCTCACTAAAACCAAAATGGTAAAAACTTGGTTCTATTTAAAACATCTGAACATCGTGATTACCTTTGCAGTCTTTCCCTTTATTAGGAGCAAAAGATCATAGTCACTAAACATTCAGACAAAGAAAAGTAGCTCAGAAAATAGCAGAGTGGAAAGAGAATTCTGAGGGAAAAAATAAAAAGAAGAAATTTTGCAGAAAAATTGATCTTTCAGGGTGTAGGATCCATCTTGGAAAATAGGGTTTAAGCTGAAATAATTTCTTATTCCTCAACCATGATCATTCACACATGCAGATGAGATCAAACAGTATTTAACTTCTACACAGAAGCCACGAGAAGGCATTACAAATGAAAACTCCCTTCGATGTGTCCTCGATCTTTTCACCTGCTTCAGTCAATGTCAATATTTAAATTCTTTCTCAATATTCTCCCCAAAATACCTTTTATTCTACTTTCTTCTTAAGCGTGAATGAAAGAGAAAGGAAATTTCTGTTTACTAGAAGTGGATTGCAAATAAAAAGAGCTTTCACCACCCTAAGGTCATGTAGAGAGAAGACCACCGGATTTGCAGTTTTCACTGAATTAATCGGTCCCTTTACTCAAGGGAAAATGTGAAGTGCAAATCTCATAGGCAAAATAAGGCATGTCTACGTTCTAATTTTATCTTTAACACGTACGACTTGGAGGATATATTAATCTTTCTCAACCTCAGTTTTCTAACTGCTAAAAGGGGGATAATATTTTCAGTTGCACAGAGTCGTTATGAGTATTTAATGAGATAAGTATTAAAGTATATTGTGTGCCTAGGCTATCATACGCATTAAATAAAATTTTAATTTTTAATAACAGCATGATTAACGACTTTAATAAAATTAATTTTAATTATTAAAAATGCAAAAAATACAAAAAAGTTAAAACAATGTTATCTCTCTTTGAATGCCTATTGTTCAGAATAAACCACTTTTAAAAATCTTGGTGTATTTGCTTTGAGTTTTATGATTATGTATTTTTTAATAAAAGTAATATATGCTGATTATACAAAATTCAAACAATACAGAAGAATAGAAAACACAATAATAAACTAAAAAAGATATGTCTCACAACAGAGAAATTGGCACCATTTACTTTAGATGAACTTTATGATAAATAGGCAGAGATAGAGAGAGAAGTTTCCACGGTCAGGAAGAGGTTAGTCGAGTTTAAAATCTAGATTGGCTAACATCTGAGCCTGAGGTTTCTCTCTAAAGAAAGTTTATTCTCAATTTGTAATTTGTGAGGAAATGTGTTCTTATATTTCCAAGTTGTGATTTTTATTTTTATTTCATACTACAATATAGCTATTGATAGCACTGATGTCAGTTGCTGTATTTGGTTTTCAGCCCATCATTTTCGATTACTTGTGTTGCTTTTATTTTATGTCTTAATAAAAAACCTTATACATCTTTAAGTTACTGTTTGCTTCTTATAACCAACAAACTCAATACTCTTAAAATTTAAACGCTTTCTGAAACAGTTCATTACAACCATCCAATAAATATTAATCACCAGGACAAGAATATGTTTTAGTTTATATTATACTCAGCGCTATGGATGATGTCTTCTCAACATTATATA
This sequence comes from Equus przewalskii, assembly GCF_037783145.1. Lineage (NCBI taxonomy): Eukaryota > Metazoa > Chordata > Mammalia > Perissodactyla > Equidae > Equus > Equus przewalskii. The sequence continues at coordinate 54,547,857 of NC_091831.1, read as the reverse complement.
TAAAAGAGAAAAAACACATACACTTCCAAAAACCCTATATTGTAATACATATCCATGCATTGCTATACTTCTATAAAACCCATGAAATTGCTCTGAACATTTCTAGAGATTTTAGAATTTCTCTTAACCTTTTCGGCCAAAGTGCCATGCTATCGTAACTTACTATCAAACTGGCCATGGATTTTCTGCTGATGCCTTGTTCTCAACAGAAGCAAGAGATTAATTTGATTAGGCTGCTTTATAAATTTGTAGCAGCTGAACAAGTTTGACCAAAAGTCATGATGATGGTTGAAATTATAATCTAATAGCTATATTTATTATGATCCAATATTATACATAATGATATATAATGTAGTAGCTGCTAGATTATGTATGCATATAGGTATGATTATTATACATATATAATACATTATATAATTATTGTATATATGTGTATATATACTTATATATACATACATGCTTGCATAGGATATATATCCTTGATCATCCTAATGTATGTCCTTAATATAAAGAATCTAAAGCAAACCAATCTATTCCTCTCACTGTACATTTAAGACAACTGAGGTCCGCAGAATCACCTTCCACAGTAAGGGCCATGGTTAGTGGCAGAACTGGGATAAAACCTGGGTGAATATCTTCACTTCTAACCAAGCTCTCCTCCTTTCACTCTTTTTTTACTGACTTTATGACTCATTTTCTTTCCTTTTCTTCAGACATAGGCAAAACTCCTCTCAATTAACATTTTTTTATTGATTGACCACAACCAACAGTGCTAGTGCTGTTTTTTTGTAACTCTGTTTATTGATGCTTGTTTTTTTCATCCTATTAAAGAACTATTGTATATTACTTTTAAATCAATTCAGTTGGATCTTTGCTAAAGTCTCAATTTGTTTTTGATATTGACATCCTTCAGTAAATATTATCTAATATACCTATGATGCCATACAAAGCACTGGAAAATTTTGCTAAATTCTTAAATAAAATATTTACTGTCAATTTTAAATATTTAAGTCTCATGCGGGGCAAAGTCAGGATTGGAAAACCCCCTAACTTAATATAGGAGTTTTTCATTGTTCAAAATAAGCTCAATAGAGATCCAGAGAATTTTGCAAACCAATCATAGATTTCTAGTATTTCTTGACTAACAAGAAATATTAAAATTCTTGATATATACGTATGTATATGTGTGTATATATACGATATATATGTGATTATATGTATATGACATATATATATAAAAGAATATATATATTCTTCCACTGTAGCAGAAGAATTACCTAATAAATTTTAAATTTTATCAACTGGAAAAGATACTTTGGCAAAAGTGCATATTATTAAAATTATTATTGTCATCACCATCATCATCATCATCATCATCATCATCATCAATAGCAATGGCATCAAAAATTAACACGTAAGTGACTCCTCTGGACTCAATGTCTTATCTTCAGGAATAACTCCTAATGCAGGCTTTGATTTACAGTGAACTTGGCAAATCTGCATTATTTTGGTGACATCACTGAATATAAAATTGTGAAGAGAGGTGAACAATTGGCTCTTGTGAGCCATTATGAGCTGGCTCCAGCAAAACACTACATATAAATAATAACTTGATTCTAAATGTTATTATATCAAATTGTATAAATTAGAATTACTTTTCATGTCCTACACAGCAGTGATTTGAACTGATTCTTGATGTCCTTTCAATACAATGGAAACAAATTTAGATTATGAACAGAGAAGGTGGTAGGATCTCCCATACTGTATCTACTAAGTTGAGGGACTTTCATGTTAAGATGCAAGCAAAGCTTATTTATTGTCACTAGAAATATGTATTAGTCCACTGTTCACTGTAAGCTATAGTATGAACCTTGAATGTCTATCAACTAGATGTGCCTTTAAAACATAGTGGGGATGAATGGAAACATAAAAGAAACTCTAAGCAAAGACTAAATGAGATACAAATGGTCCTGCATTTAGTTCACATAATAAGAATTAACCTCCAAAATATACTCAACCAGCAGAAATCCTTCAGAAAAAAATTACTCTCTAATGTAAAGTTTTTTCTTGGTGCAAGTATGGAAAATTCTGTAGTCAAAGGTAGCTTTACTTTCAATTCCATAGAATAGTATCATATTTGAGTTGATATTTTTAGAACAATAGTTATCAAAGTGTGGCTTTTGTCCCCTAAATGTCACTGAGACCATTTCAGGTGGTCCAAGAAAATTCTTTTCTTAACAATCCTAAGATAGTCTTTGTTTTCATTGTGTAGGTATCTGCAGTGATGGAAAGAAAGCAATGTTGTGTCAAATAACTGACGTTTTAACACAAATAAAGACAACATTTCCAAAATGTACAAAAAACCATTGTAATTTTCGCTGCTGCACACAAAAGGAAAAAGAAAACTTGTTTTACCTAAGAATATCCTTGAAAATTATTAGTTTTATTAAATATTTGCTTCGAGAATATGTCTTTTTAATATTCTAAATGACAAATGGGAAATATGTATAAGGCACTTCTGCTGCCCACCCCCGTATGATGGTTGCATCAGGGACAAGCAACTGAGCAATTGTTGACTTGTGAGCTGAACTAGCCACTTTGTTGTTGTTGTTATCAAACACCATCTTACTTGAAAGAATGACCCGTATAAACTATCGTTATTCAGAGTTTGGTGTTCAGGAGATAGTTTCTGAAAAATAAAGGAACCGAATTTGTTACTTCAAGGAAAACAACTAACAGTGTGTATTGTCAATGATATAATTTTAATTTCAAGGGAATTTTGAATTTTGGTAAACTTTATCTACCATCATAAGCTTGACAGCTTCTTAATATATGAAAACTTTTCTGATGAACTCAATGGTGATATTAACAAGTGGTTTCTTATTTGGTTTAATGAAGTGTATCAATTTTGAGGATGTCTACACCACCCAGTAACCAATATTCTCCAAGTGACCAATGATTTTACAAAACAAAAATCCCTTTTAAGTCCAAGATATATTAATGGAATTTAACAGAATACGAGTTCATTGACATGATTTCAGAGTCCAAATTGCAATTAACCTTTAAGAAACTACCACTTAGTAAGGTTTGATGTAACATCAAATTAGTGTATCTGCAACTATCTGATAAGCTTATTAAAATAGTCCTCCCTTTTCCAATTATGTATTCACAGGAGTCTAGATTTCTTCATATACACGAACCAAAGCAAAATATCACAACAGATTGAATGCAGAAGCAGATATGAGTACTCAACAGTTGTAAATTAAGCTATATCTTAAAGAGATATATCAACCTGTAAAACAAAGACATTATTCTTATGAAAATTATTTTTTGTTGTGAAAATTGTATAATATTTTTCATAAAAATATATTATTTTAATTAATGTGAAATGAATTTATAATTATTTTTAAGTGAAATGATCTAATCAATATATTTAAATGATCTAATCAATATATTTTAAAGTTTCTCCATCTTATTTTCTAATATGGTAGAAGATCAATAGATATAACTCACTAAATCGAAAGCTGTTTTTGATCTTTAATAATTTTCAAAAGTGAATCTAAAACCAAAAGTTTGAGAACCATCGTTTACAAACTACCCCAAGATAAAACTGTCACTTCAATATCGAACACTTTACCATGGCTTGCTAAAGGATATTTCCATGTGCTAGTCCCTTTTTTCCTTATTGTCTCCTTCCTCTTATATGCAAATTTGATACATTTTCTTAACTTAACCTATTATCAATGAAGTCTTTTTAGTCTATTCTTGTGTGTGTGTGTGTAAGATCGGTCCTGCTAACATCTGTTGCCAATCTTCCTCATTTTGCTTGAAGAAGATTGTTCCTGAGCTAACACCTGTGCCAATCTTCCACTATTTTATATGGGATGCCGCCACTAGGCTGACCCCTTTAGTCTATTCTTGTTCAGTATGACAACATACTTGCAATGCAAATTCCCCTGTCACTTGTGGATATTTGTATTTACCTGTACCATTTCTGTTGTTTCCGTATCTGAAATTGGAAACAATTGAAATCAAAATTAAATACACACACACATATATACAGAAAGAGAGAGAGATCATATATTATATATACGTTGGGCCCAAAGCAAGTATAAGATTAACAATTTTTTGACTGATTTAAGATTGGCTTTCTGCCATAAACTGGGCTATTTACAAAATTACAAACCCTGTCTTCTTCTAGAGTCATTGTTACAAATATATTTATGCGTTCATTTTAAGACTAGTTTTTTCTTCATGCATGATGGAATAAGTTGAGGCTCATAATGTGCTAATAGCCAATGTAATGATTTGTAAACTAGATTTTTACAACTCATTGAAAGAAATAATGAATGAAATATTAGAACATTCTGGGCACACTCTTAGAAAACAGTTTTGTATGCTGAATTTATTTCTTCATTTTCACTGAAAGTAAATCTGTCTGGTACATTAGGATCTTTTAACATAAGGAAGTTTATTTATTGGGATTGTAAAGCAATACGTTTGGCTGAATTGACTGGTTTCCAGAACGAGACCTCAAACACATGAGGGTTAAATATGTTGATTACTCAGGTTGGTTAAAATGGTAAAAGAGTTTATTCATAGACCTTAACTAGGATTCAACAAGAATATTAACATCATTTATTGTATAACTTTACTAGATCATCCATGTGACCCAAAGTGATGCTAATGTAGGGCAAAATTTAATAGAGCAGATATTTATTATGTATGTTCCAATTACTGGACTGTATGCTGGGACTCAAAATGAAAGGAACATTTCAGAGAAACAATATCCATAATGCAACATAAAAGAAAATCTGAGTATATTTTCGATTTATTAAGTTGGGGGCCCAAACAACCTACAAAATTTCCAAATCACTGGTTTGATTTCTGTACAGACTTAACCTGAGATTTTTGAGGAAAGCATCAGTGACACTAGAAAGCAACAGTATGTTCACTTTTTAAGACTTATTTGTCCATGCTTATGAAAATTTATTATTAAAGTTGAAAATAAAACTCCAAATGCAATTTAGAAAAAAATCCCTGTGACTTTATGTCACTTATTTCCTGTCAAAATAATTTCCTTGCACACTGTAATTGCTACTCCCCCTTGAAAATGGGGAGATACAAAAGCAATCATATAAGTGAATTTATAAAAAAAAAAATTTCCATCCAATAAAAGATAAAATAATGCTTACATTCAATAACTACTATTTCAATAGCTACTGATGGTTAGATTACTTAATAATATTTTTAAATCAGAGTTTTTCCTATGAGAAAATTGGTTTAAAACTCAATTTTAACCAGGATTTTATGCAGGCATTCAATAAAATTTACTTAGTGATTCCTAAGGCTTAGACATTGTTGAGGTAAGAAATGGCAGAAAGACGAATAAGAAATTCTTTCCCACGCAAAGTTAAACATCTAATAAACGCAATTCTCTAAATTTTTCCAATAGGATAAAATTGTCCTGGATAGATACAATTGCAGCAAAAGCGAATTCTTCAAATCTACCTTAAAAATATGTACTATTTTATTGTAGATTTTAGCAAAGTGGTTGCTTCTGAATAATGGGGAAAAAAAATTCTAACACTGGATATTATAGGTCAGTAATTATTTTTCTTTTAATCTTCTTTTACCATTTCCAAAGTAACAAAAGCTGTTCCTACCAAATCCATTATATTTTTCTGTTCACTGACTTGTTGAATAGTGCTAAATGATTAAATCCACTTTGATTATAACTTCTCCTCCCTTTCATTTTGCCAGAAACAAGAAATCATGAATAAATATTCAAGTACCAGGAAGAATTCTTTTCTGTTCCAATACTTAGAAGGCTTTTAAATTGACCATTTTACCCATTTATTTATTTATTTACCATCTTTACATTTACCTTTGGTAAATGGGTAAGTGGCAAATATACAGGAAATAAAGTTTTGTATTTATTAGGTCAATAAAGAATTAGTAATTCTAGATCAAAACAAAACAAAACAGCCTTCCATGAACCTTAAAACAACTTTAAATGATAAAAGGATCACACACTATTTAGAGAAACAAATTCTTAGCACAAAGACAGAGAAGAAATTGGACCTAGCTTTTCTGTATTCATTTCTTGTTTGAGAACCAATTCAAAATCCATCCATGTGAGTAGTGATAAGACTTATTTCATAAGTCCATATTCATTCACTCAGCAATTACTGAACATCTATAATGTGGCCCAAAGACTGCAAATTACTCCTGAAAGTATTGATATGAATCAAATATATTAGTTGTTCGAAGCCTCACAGGGACAAATAGACACGCATTCATTCAAATGTATTGAAAACATAAATTACAACAAGATTTGGCATATAAAAGACAGAATTCCAGCTCTCAAGAAGTTTATTAACTGGTGAAGAGAGATTCAAATGTGTACAAGTATAATATAGAGTGATAAAGTATTGCAAATGGAAGAACAGTGCCTAATTTTCATGAGTTATTTGGGTTTTTAGGGAAGGCTTCTGCAAAATTAGACTAATTTCTAAATATAAACAGCCTATAGTTATGTTTATAAAATAAGATAATAAATGAGAGTGAGGATTAAGTGTCATAAAAAAAAGGTATAGTAAATACCCAGCGTTTTTGGATTAGAGTGACATTAGGGAAGTCAGACTTCACGGGGACATGGCGTGAATCCCTATTACACAGCTTATTATTCTGTGTGACCTTGAGCAATTAGCCCTGTCATGGATGGAGAAGGGAAAACAATAGTACCAATATCAAAGGGTCTTTTCAGAGATTAAGTGAGATAGTATAGAGAAAATAATTAAAACATCGCCCAGCACTCAGCAACTACTCAATAAGTGCTATCTGTCATTATTGCAATAGTTTACATGGGGAAGGAGCAGGTTTATCAAAACATGCTCAAATACATAGCACTCAGATCTTGGCTTCTAAAACTATTCTCCAACAAAATGAATCAGGGCTCCTTGGAGAAATAACAGATTCTAGGACTGGGCAGAGAATACAAGATGAGCCTAGATGATCTCGTATTGACAGAAAATAAGAAGTTGGGCAAAGACAGACAAAACAAAATTTTAAAAAACCTCACAAAACCCATAGTGATAAGGTTATATCAAGGAGACACAGGAGCCAACTGAAAGAGTTCCCGATGGTTAAAACTGGGACAATTTGAGCAAAAAAATAAATAATTATTGGATTATAATTCAAAGAATAAAATAAATATCCTTGATTCTATATTGACATAAATAAGTGAATGACAAGATAAGTGAGGGAAAAGAGACAACATTCCCTTGCAGAACAATTCCGAACAATTTCTGTAGCCACTCTGCCCTCAAGAGGTGGAGCACGAATCCCACCCCTTTAAGTATTCCAAAGAATAGAGCATGGAAAAAGGGGAACAAGTAACTTTAAAGTGGTTAAAGCTGACAAACACTACCTTAGGTGAAAGTCAACAGTATGAGTCATCTTGATAACATGTAGTTTTCATATAACTGCATGAGAATGGCACTTTACCTCTGTGACTTTCTTCTAAAGAACATATAACCTGAGTCAAGTCATGAGAAAAATATGGGACTTTACTAATGTCAAACCAGTCTACTAAGATGAGATGTGAAACTGCCACCAAATCACTTTCCTAAAAATACTCATCAGCTGACTCTAATCACAACTCCATTACCCCTTTTGTAAAATGTGAAACAAGCCTAGATACGTAGTATTCATCATCTGACTTAAAAAAGAAAAATCCCTGGGACTCGGAAATGATCTTCTTAAAACATTTCTATGCCCTAGAGCCATTTGGGGCTCAATTAGAATGAGTTATGTTTATGGGTAACAGAGTGAGAATAGTAATGTATGTGTTGTTTTTTTTTTTTAAAAAAAAGGAGCAATGGGGAATGAAGAGCATTGGAAATGGGAACCCAGTAAAAAAATAAATACTAAATCAGAAAAAGTAGATGAAAATGTGGACAAGTGGAAAAAAAGATAACCTGCTGTGAACTGCCTTTTTAGTTCCAATCGCCGCCTCAGTTGTGTGTGCGTGTGTGTGTAGTTTGTTTTTTGTCATAGACTAAGGAGGGAAGATATGCCTCTAGTATCATATTTTCAATCACCTAAGGACAAATCTTAAAGACCTAAAGCAGGAGGCTGTCACCAGTGATTCATGCTACATATAAACCAAATGCTATTCAAAAACTTAAAGGGGAATGTTCCTGAATTAATATATTTTCTTACTGAAGTACAGAAATTCCGTAAGAACAGAAAAGCAAATAGCTGTTTTCACTGCTTGAACCCTAAACTTATATCCATAGATACTCAGTTAATAGTTTCTCAGAGTGCTGTGTATTATGTACAAGCCGTATGGGCTATCTTAAGGCTTTCGTAAATTTGAATGCATTAATATAATAGAGCTTTTGAAATTCTGTCAATTGACTGAGTAATGCTATTTCCGAGAGAGAAACATTCCTCAAAAAGTGTTCTTAGGAAGCAAAGAAAGTGCTGTTCCCTTAAAAGCAGGGATGTATGTGAGATCTCTGACCTCCACCCTTCTCTTATGACTCACAGGCCTTCTTGATTGAAGAAAGGCTGGGTAAAGCCCTACAATGAAGGCTCTAGCATTTCTTTAATTTTTACCATAGCCTTCTTATGAACTTATTTGAGATGGTATCAAATTTATTTTGTAAATAATAATATCCAGTGGAAATCTATTCCACAGCATGTACTTTGAACAATGGTGGTCTAGCAGAAACATTACTTTCATTATGAAATAAGAACAAAGTTAAGATGGAAACCACTGTTCTAGGGCTGGCAATGCCTTTACTAAATCATAAAAACTTGGGCAAATCCCTTAAGCTTTCCGTACTGTTTCCTCACCTAAATTATTCTTAAATTATCTTAATACTCTAAAGATATAAGATTTTATTTTGGAATATCATTTTTCAGAGTTGCAGTGTGCAATATAAACATATTATGGAGAAAAGTTCCACTTACTCCTCATATTATTGGTCACAATGTTTTTGGCTTGTATGTGCCATTATTCCTTATTTATTTCTTTCTTAAAATAGAGGACACTATGGATTACCAATTTATATTTTAGAAATATGAAAGTAACAATAAAAAGCAAAATCTGTAACATCACTATCACTTTATAAGTGAAAAGATATCTTAACACCAAATTCTTGGAAGAGCCTGAATTTAAAAATATGGAACAAAATTATATTGAATAAATACATTCATTGTAGTATTTTTCCATTTGCCAGCAGCCAACTTCATAAGAGACCAATGCTAAGCTAGTTATTCCAACCTTTTACTTTAGTCTAATTGAATTTAGCAAATAATTAACTATGATGCTTTATATTTTAAATTCCTTATTTACTTTGGACCCTATTGAATGCTCCAGATATAACAGCACTAATTGTAATCCCAGCATGGTTTCTCTTCCTCTTCCTTCCTCCTCTTCTCTCCTTCTCCTCCTTTTTCTCCTTCTTCTTTCCCTCTCCTCCTCCTCTTTCATTTCCTTCTTCTTCTTCCTCTCTCCTTCTCTCTCCTCTAAGAGAAACCACTGAGTTTTAGTTAAACACGTGACCCATGGCTGCTAATCCTCCTCATTTTTACTAATGGCATCATGACTATGTTGGGAAAATGATATCCTGGGGAAAGACACGCCTGTGATTTGCAGCTTATTTCCTTAAAAATGAAGCCTCTTTCCTTAGACATCCTCTTTTCCTATCCCAAGAGCAGAAATGTGTATATGACAGTGTCCCAGCTTCAACCATTGGGTTAAGGACAATTCCTAAAGAAACAGCATAGTAACCAAATAAAAGAAGCACAGATCCTTGAATGCAGAGCTGGGATTTTGCTTCCAAGGACATGTGATTGCACAAGTTGAGTGTACAGGAAGCTATTCACAGTCAGACATTTAATGATCTGCTTGAGCAAGCTGCTTAACTGAAGATTTCTGGTTATCTCTTCCTGTAGGGAAATACTAGTCTTTTCCAACTGAGTAATCAGAAAATATACATGGGAACAACCTAGAAATCAAAATGACTTTTGAACTTGACAAAAGAATGTGACCTCTAATACCTCTCCCTAGGAGAGGTGCATAATTTGTGGGGCCCTGTGCAACGTGAAAATGCAGGATGTCTTGTTCAAAAAAAAACAATTAAGAATTTCAAGATGGTGATAGTAGAACATTAAACCAAGAACTGGGTCCTTGTAATCATGGGGCCCTGGGCAACTGCACAGCTCACTCATCCATGAAACTGGCACTATCTCCTCATCCTTTACGTATAAATTGTGGAATTCGTTAGTCAGGAGATCGAGTTTCTAATGCAGTCACTTAAAGAATCCTGACCTTCTTCTCAGTTGTCAATCACAGTGTGCTCTTGAGCCCAAAAGAGTGTGAAGGGACTTAGGGCTGGTCTGCGTCCTGACCCAGGTTTGTATAATTCATTGAAGTGAAAGTAACAGGAGAATCTCTTCTATGTGCAGAAAAGCAAATCATAAAGACAGAACCAAGAAGGGCTTAGGTCTCACATTCACAATGACTTCTTTCCCTTTCTGACCAAGCAAAGTAGTTCCCAGGACAGATATGAGTGACAGGATAGACAGCAGCAGCTATCTTCTCAATACTCTCCCCCATACAATTTTTTTTTTTTTTTCTGTTTTGTGTGCTACACAGTGTGTACGCTAGGGAGAGAAGTATCTCTCTTCTCGATTTACAAATTTTTGTTCATTTACCGCATTGGGCTTACCAAGCATTGGTAGTAAAATTTTTCCTTGACAAGTGTGGGACACATGATAAATTCCTGGTCAGCACCAAGAGTACTGGAGTTAAAGTGTTGGTGTAGACAGAGAATGCTATACATTCACTCCTGTCTTCTCTCAAATTCTCAGTCAGCTGAGTAATTTGAATAAGAATCAAAAGGAATCAAAATATCAGTCATTTTGAATATTACTCGTAGAGCTACATTGAAAAACTTGGTTTGGACTGAAGACCAAAATCAATTTTAATACTATTTTCTCCCAAAATTAACCTTTGGACTTGCAAGTGGGAAGATTTGGTCCTTCATAACAGACATCAAACCAGCCACATGGAAGATCTTATCTCAGACTCTGTGTTCCAAAAAGAGTCAAAGAAACGAAGAGATTTGTGATTTTAACAAAGAGAAATGTGAGCAGAGGAATGGCTGACTGAAACCGTGTCCCTCTTATTGGAACAAACCAATGAACAACGAATGGAAAAGCAGAGGCTTCGTTCCGTTAGAAAGGCTGACGTTACAAATTTATGGGACAGTAGGAATCTGGGGAGAAAGAAAAGATGACTGCTGAGTACAGAATTGCTGTGTCATTCAGCTCCAGCAGCTTGGCCAGGCATGTGTGTCCCCTGGAGACAGAAGCTTTTGCTTTCCTTTCTTTTCCTTTCCTGTCCCTTCAGCTCTGTCATTGTGGCCTGAAAGTAGCAGCTATAGACCGTATGTAAACAAATGAAGCACTGTATAAAGGATTGCAGGCCAGAGTTTGCTCATTCTTATTCTATTAAATAATTCAATTTAATCAACATTATCTTAGGATTTATGATGCACTCAATTGTGGATTTTCTTCACATTCAGTCAGCTTATTTTTTAATCACGAAATGCAAATTATTAAATAATAAAACTGTCATAAATTTTGAAGAATTATTTTGAAAAATATTTGATATCTTGGTATTTTTTTTTTAAGAATTACCAAAAACAAAAAGAGGGTAAACAAAACAATCAAAATCCAGATTTTCATCATGCTAGGCCTTTTGGCTTAGAAACCATTTAGAAAATGACTTTAGTCAGAGAAAGAGTTGGTGTAATGAATTAGTACATTAACACTAAGAGCTGTGGGTTCGTGACTAAACTGTTATTTCTCTTGCCATTTGAAAAACTTGCTTAGGGCTTCATCTTTGAAGCAAATGAAAAAAGGATTTAACTCCATGGCTTCCACTGACATTAATGGAATCCATTCATCTACCTTGCCACACTCTGCTTGGAAATTCACACTTTAAGGATTACATTTACAACTTTAAGTATATGCTGTGAGCTTGCCTTAGGGGGAAAAAAAAGCAGACATCAACTGAATTTACTAACTCTTTGATTATTATTAAAATAATTCCTGTGAAAATTTGAAGTATTAGTTTCTTATTCATAGCATACATTTCCTGGACATAGTTTCTCTTATTCAGACTTTATTCCTTAAGTCAAATGAGGCAAACCTTGAGTCAAATTTTCTTTTGTTTCTAATCCCCACATGTCTCTTCAAGAAGAAATGTTACTTTTTCTGCTTAAAGAATTTCAAGTGTAGATTATTCAAAGTACTTCAGATTTTGGATAAATAAATTTCTTTCATATGTTAATTACCACAAATTTGTGTCAGGAATATTTTGAAACATAAATATTTTAAATATAGAACTACGTCTTTCCATCAAATTTCTGAATCTATGTCAAATTAGCAACATTAGCACAATTCCAAATTAAATAGGTATTATAGGTAGAGACCTTTTAAGAGAATAAACAAAAATCTATACTTCTGACATAATACATTGGATACCATTGTATTACCAGTTTTCCTCCCTAAGAATATTAACTTGGGAAAAAGTAGCCACCGTGGATTGTTATGATTGGTCAGATATTAATCCCCTTTCATCTGAAAGTATTATAGCAAGCAATATGCCTTGTCTTTTGTAGTGCCTCTTAAGGAGGTAATATACCTCTTTACTCAGTCGATGTTAGGCTTAGTCAAGTAATTTACTTTGGCCAATACTCCATGAGCACGTGCAACATCCAAGAAGAAGCATTAAGGGCTACTGTGTTCCTATCATCTGCCTTGTATTTTCTTATTCTAAAAGATCAGCTTGTACAGTATCAAGGCTGCTCAATTTCCAAATCAGTTCTGCCACCAATCCATAGAATCTGACACACATATGGGTGAGAGAGAAACTTTGCTATTTAGTAAGACACTGAAAATGTGAGATTATTTATTACTGAAGCATGACACAAAAAAGACTTAATGGTCTGTTGTTGTTTTCATAGGTAAGATATTGCAATCATCTAAACCACTGAAACTATATAAACTAAAGAAGAAAAGTCAAGTTATGAATAGAATTAGTAATAATTGCCACTAATTGACTACTCATATTTGTTCATCATAGGGCTTTCCTGGGATCGGAGAGGACTGCCATATTGCTAAACACTCAGTGTTCCCTGTGCTCACTGAAAACTCATATACATGTATATTTTTACTAGTATTTTATGGGGTACCTATCATAGAAAATGTGTCTCACTTGGCTTTAAAATAATGCCTTAGATTGGTAGCTATCCTGATTTACAGCTGTCCCTCCAGAAAGGAAACGTACTTTGTAACAACATTAAAAATGTCAACATTTATCATAAAAGAAACAAATTCTCTAGAAAGATTGTTTTGATTCTCATGTTGTATTTATATTTACAAAAACAATCGTTACAAACTCTCAATTTTCTAAATCGGTAGGCCTTAGATAATCCACCTTTTCTATCCTGTTTATAGACGAAGAAATGAGAGTTAGATAAATGACTCGCTAAAGATTGAGTGAGCCAGGGCCACACATAGGATCTTAGTGCCATGCCAGACTCAAGTCTCTGAATCACTTTTCAGCGTGTCCATGTGCAATTCTTTATTGCCGTTAGTAATTGTTTCCAATTTTTTTGTTTTTAAAATCTTATTTACTCTTGTGTTTATTTTATATGTGAACACTTAGCATGAGATTTACCCTCATAACAGATTTTTCAGTGTCTAATATAGTCATTTTATCTACAGGCAAAATGTTGTACAACAGATCTCACTCGTATAACAAATTTTATTCCCATTGGTTAGCAACTTTCCATTCCCTCTGTCCCCAGTCCCTGGAAACCAGCATTTTATTGTTTGCTTCTATGAGTTTTACTATTTGAGACACCTCATATAAGTGGAAGCATGCAATATTTGTCTTTTTGTGACTAGCTTATTTTACTTAGAATAATGTCCCTAAGGTTTGTTCATGTTGTCTTACAGTTGACCAATGTCAAGGAGCTTTTCCCCTGTTTTCTTCTGGGAGCTTTATGGTTTCAAATCATAAGTTTAAGTCTTTAATCCATTTTGAGTTGATTTTTGTGTATAGTGTACAATATGGGTTCAATTTCATTCTCTTGCATGTGAATATACAATTTTCTCAATATCATTTATTGAAGAGACTATCTTTTCCCCATTTTGTATTCTTGTCAAAAATTAGTTGTTCGGGCCGGCTCCGTGACTGAGTGGTTAAGTTCGCCCACTCCGCTGCAGTGGCCCAGGGTTCAGATCCTGGGCGCGGACATGGCACCGCTTGTCAGGCCACTTTGAGGCAGCGTCCCACATCCCACAACTAGAAGGACCTCAAACTAAGATATACAACTGTGTACGGGGAAGGTTTGGGGAGATAAAGCAGAAAAAAGAAAAAAAAAAGTTGTTCATATAAGTACGCATTTGTTTCTGGGCTGTCTATTCTGTTCCTTTGGTTTATAAGCTTGTTTTTATAACACTATCATACTGTTTGGATTACTATAGCTTCGTGAAATAATTTCAAATCAGGAAGTGTGATGCCTCCAGCTTTCTTCTTTCTCAGGATTGCTTTGGCTTTTCTGGGTCTTTTGAGGTTCCGTACAAATTTTATGACTGTTTTTCCTATTTCTGTGAAAAATGTCATTGGAATTTTGATAGAGAGTGCACTGAATCTGTGGATCACTTTGAGTAGTAGGGGCATTTTAACAATATTAATTCTTGCAGTCCATCATCTCCGGATATCTTTTCATTCATTTGTGTCTTCTTCAATTTCTTTTGCCAAAGTTTTATAGTTTTCGGTGTACAGATCTTTCACTTCCTTGGGTAAATTTATTCCTAAATAGTTTATTCTTTTTGGTGCTTTTGTAAATGGGATTGGTTTATTAATTTAGTTTTAGATAGAGAAAAGAATTTTATTGGCTACAAGGGGAATGAGAGCAATATCCTAGAATATGAAGTGATCAAGAAGAAAGGCTTGAGGGGCAGGGAATAGACAGGAAAAGAATGATAAAAAGGGAGCTGGGAGGGCACTAAGGCAAACCTCATTTATCTTAACACTTCACTTAGAGGTGATCTTGCTAATAATCATAGCAACCATTTATGGAGATGTTGCTGTGTGTCAGGTACCGTTACAGTGACTGTACATATCTCTATTAACCCATCTAACTAGGATGTCAGGTAGGCTATTATTACCACACTATTACTAATGGCAAAAATGAGAATGAGAAATTTGAATAAATTTAATAAATGTTAAATATACACTTAATATATTTTTATACACTTTTATGTTTATACACAATAAATTTTAGAAAAAGTATCAAAATTGAATTTGTCAAAGACTCCATAGGTCTTAACAGTGAGGTTACTGGGCTAACTTCTTTCCTCATAAACGTCTGGGAGCAAAGTCCTTCAAATAATACTCTTTGGAAGCATATTCAAGTCATAAACCCACTAGATTGTTTTCTCTGCCTCTCTGTCTCTTTGTGTCTCATTTCCTATTTTACTTAATTTAGGGTGAATCATCAACACATTTCCACTCAAATAAACACATTTATTTGCTTTTCAAAATTTCAGTAATTCAATTTCTTGACTCTGTCAAGAAGGGAAGCAGAAAGAATGGAGCTTAATAAGTGAATTACAGCTATGCACTTCTTTTCATCCGTGGCTGATTTAGAAGTATCTACTTTTTTATTACAAACTTTAATTGAATAACGGCATAAAGATTCTTTTAGATTAAGGATACTTTTAAGTGAGTTGGTGTGGGAAAGCTCTATGAGTAACACAAGTTCATATATATTAAAACAGCCTGTCTTCATGTGGCAGGAAACCATCATAAATGCATGCAGGCAGTTTGACACACAGACCACAGGTATTGCTTACCGAAAAGTGTGAATAACTCTACTATTCATAAGCACTGTCTGAGACATACATCTCCATGACATTTTCTTGAGCAAAGAAAAGTCCCGTAGAGACATGAGCTTTCATAAACCCATTAAAATCATATCTTGCAAGCTGCTCCCTCCATTTTCCAAAATACTTGTTTAGTATTCCTGGAGGCTCATAGTATATTTTTATCTGACTTCTAGGTGTCTTAAATAATTTTTGATATTTTCAAATGCAAGGATCAGGCTTCAATTTTTATTTTGCAATTTAGAAGTGAACTTTATGGCTTTATTGTCTTTGAAGAACTTATTTCTTTGTCCGAATGGCTCCAGAATAATAACTATGCATTATCTCGCACACTAGCTGGATGCAGTCTGATTATACCCCTGAGGTTGGCATATGTTCACCTCAGTCGACGTTGCTGCCTTTTGAACAAATGTCTCTGATTAGTATAGATAGACACACTAATCACAGATCACATGTTGGAGGTGAGGAGAACGTGAATTTTCTCACAACGGACTTACAACATGTTACATTATCTCTTATTGTTCTCCTCTCAAATTTTACTGACTCATTGAATGGCATTTTTACCAGAAGAAAATTTAAGTTGGCAAACTTTAAGTTTGGTAATACAAGTGGGACACAGTTTCACTCAGACTATTTACAGAGCGTGGCACATTTTAAGATCGATATGCTCCTTCAAAAACATTCCACCTTCCATTACAGTTTAAAATGCACAATTGGATCAAAACAATTTTAGTATTAATTTTCCATACTCATGAACAGGAAAAATTTTCTACAATAAAACCAGAGATATAAAATAGACTGCTAATCTGTGTGTTAAAGCCTAGAAATGCATATTCAGTGTCTAAGGGGTTCTAATTTACTCTTTTCTTAGAAAATTACTAAAATCAGTAAGCAAAAACGTGTCACCAACTGAAATGTTCACCTAAATGGTAGCAGACAAAAGGTTGTACATCTGTTTTATGGCTCTGTAATTTAAAAAAATATACATAAACTTTGACAAATTACTATATTAGATATGACATGGGCCATTGAAAGTTATATATAGTTTATTATCCTGAGGTTAAGCATGACTGTGATTCTAGGCAATGATGGTAGAGTAAAGTATGGTCATGCACCTCATGAGGGCGTTTCGGTCAACAGTGAACCTCATATCTAGCAGTGGTGCCATAAGATTAGTACCATACAGCCTGGGTGTATATTAAGCTATACCATCTAGGTTTGTGTAAGTACTCTCTAGGATGTTCACACAATGAGGAAATCACCTAACCACACATTTCTCAGAACGTATCCCTGTTGTTAAGCAACACATGTCTGTATGTCTAATATCAACATCTGAATGTGTATGTTGTACTGTATTTTTAATAGATTTATTGAAGTATAATTTATCTACCATAACTTTTTTCCATTTTAAAAGTATAGTTGACAAACTTAGATTTGATACCCTTTGGGGGACATTTTCTGTTGGCTATTTTTTTTTCCTGAGTAAGTAGCATATTTTCCTATTTCTTTGCATATCTCATAATTTTGTTTTTAAAAATGAGACATTTTTGGTAATATCCTTTCACAACTCTAGTATCAGATCACTTCTCCCCAAAATTTGTTCTTAGATAAATCTTCCCCTAATATTTATCTTTGTTGTTGTATTTTTCTTGTTGCTTCTATTTGTTTAGCCACTCTTCTGAATGAATTCCGTAGAATTTGTATTCTCTATAGTGTGCAGCCACTGAGTTCTCTGCTAGCTTTTTATTTTTTTTAATATTCGTGATTTTTATTCTTAAGCCTGGCTGTCTAGGGTACACATGGGTCACTATAATTTAGTGGTCAGCTATTCATTGGTCAAAAAAATTTCCTTAAAAGCCTTGCCTTCCATCTTTTCCCAAGACTTCTGTGTGGGAAGGCACACCTTTGAGCTTTGGATAGTTTATAAGACAGACTTAGCTTTGGCTTCCTGTTGGGCATGGTCTCAAAGTCAGCCAGAGGGGAATGACTATGGCCTTTTCCTATCCCGGTTCTATCCTGGAAATGTATACAACCCTCCAGGTATCTGTAGCCTTCTAGATTTCCAGGGATATGTTGAAGCTTTTTAAAGTCCCTTGTGATCGTCTCATTAGTTAGCATCTTGTGTTCATGTTTTTAGCGGCATGCTGGACTCTTGTCTACCACCACTGAAATCACAGTCTAGACAGTTGTGATGTTGCAGGGTGATTGCTCCAGTTTTTAGTAATACCCTAAGGATAGGGCTTGTTCCCTCACCTACTGAGGTGAGCTCTGAGCCATGTCAAATCGCCATGCACATTGGAAATGGAGTTCAGTGGAAATATTCACTGTTATTACGGAGTGGGTCTTATAATTGCGCTCCAAAAGAGGTTAGTACTTTCCATTGCCTGGGAGACTACTGGTTTTTCAGAGCTACTGCACCATGGAGATGGGGTGGGAGGAGAACTCAAAGGGCATGGGAATAGCCCCAAGTTAAAATGCCACTACCAAGGTTCTTACAGAGGTCCAGTAGTTTTCCTGAATAGGTGACTTTTTAGTTCATCCTATTTCATTGGTTCATTTCCGGAGTTCTAAAATAGTTAATTTTAGTTGTTTGCCTGTATTTCTGGAAGAACAGCTAACTCAGGTCCTTACCTTACCATTCTGAAGCTCAATCTCTTCTGTTACTGTAGTTTTTAATGATTCTGCTCACTATTTCTAGGAAATAAGTGATTAACCATGATTTGGAAGGAAAGAAATGTACTTCTAAGCTTTGTTTTTTGTTTTACTCACAATCTGTGGTAAAAAAACGAAAGCAAAGCAAAGAAAAAATACCATTTAAACCTACGAAAGAAAGACTTCAAATTTCATTGTAGAACTGATAGTTGTTTATGAAACAAAACCTCAATGCTATAAAAGTTAAATTATGAGACATTAGGAATATTTTATTTTTAAAAGTCTCCATTTGAAATATATGGAATATTTTACCTCTGGTTGGTTCTTATATGCCAAGAAGGCTAAACTCTCTTGTTATACAATAAGATTGCAAAGGCAGACCTTGATAACAAGAAGTGCTCATTCTAATACCAAACAATGCAAGATAACAAAAAAGAAATAGATACGTGAGAAAGGGTCCTTTGAATTTGGAAAATGTGAAATAAATAAATCTGCCTAGAAATATAATACAGCCTATACTTGCCCACATTTAAGTTTAATGTGGGAAGTTCTCTGTGAATTATAATTGAAAATTAATATCACCTTGATATTATGTACATGTTAATATATTATTATGCTTATGTAGACAAGTATATTTAAGCCTAAGAGTAACAAATTATGTATAGTTCTCATCCAGCATTATGGTTCAATCATCAACATTTTTTTCTCTATTTATAACGTATTGAGGTAAAGAACATTTCTATATGTCTATAGAAATAACAGTTCTTGACAAATTTTATTTTCTCAACCAGTGGCAGATAGATAACCAAATTATGTGGACACCTTCAAACTACTCATTCACGATTCTGATTGAGCATAAAACTTTATTTTGGTTAACATTTTTCGAGGGCAAAATTCCATAATTACATTACCAAATGGCCCAGTTTAAACATTATTTGGTCACAAATGTATACCCGATGTAGGGTCAAATTTCCTCACACTTTCTTTGATTCTCTCTTCCTACAAAGTCACCTACCATTTTGCCTCTATTGTGTCCCCATGTTTCCAAAATAATTGCATCTACGTACTAATGCTAAAGACCATGGGTGTCTTATTTATCACTGAATCGTAGTACATATGATACAACACACATTGAACAATGATTTTCAATTATAATGGATATGATTATTTTATATTTACTTTCCAGATGATGTTAGACACTTCCATCTACATAATGTAATTTAATTATCATCAGAACCCTATAGAGCCTATAAAGTTGTTTCAATTTTTTTCTAGTTTTATTGAGACATAATTGACATACAACATTGTGTAAGTTTAAAGTGTACAAGATGTTGATTTGATACATTTATATATTGCAAAATAATTTCCACCATAGCATTGGTTAACACCTCTATCCTGTCACACAATTACCATTTATTTTTTGTGGTGAGAACATTTAAGATCTACTCTTTTAACAACATTCAAGTATATAGTACAGCATTATTAGCAGTAATCACCATGCTGCACATCAGAGCCCAAGAATTTGTTAACTTTATAACTGGAAGTTTGAACCCTTTGACCAATATGTCCCCATTTCTCCCACCGTCTAGCCTCTGATAACCACCACTCTACTGTCTGTTTCTCTGAGTTTGGTATTTTTAGATTCTACATATAAGTGCTATCATACACTGTTTGTCTTTCTCTGTCTGACTTATTTCGCTTGGCATAAGATCCTTAACTTTATCCAAATTGTTGCGAACAGCAGGATTTCCTTCCTTCTTATGGCCGAATAGTATTCTTTATCCATTCATCTTGACAGATACTTACTTTGTTTCCATGTCTTGGCTATTGTGAATAATACTTCAATGAACGCGGGGGTGCAGACATCTCTATGAGGTACTAATTCCAATTCCTTTGGATATATACCCAGAAGCAGGATTGCTGGATCACGTGATAATACTATATTTGATTTTTGAGGAAGATCCATACTGTTTTCCACAGTGCTACATCAATTTGCATTCCCACCAACAGTGCACAAGGGTTTCCTTTTTAACACATCCTCCTCAACCTTGTTATCTCTTGTCTTCTTGATGATAACCATTCTAACAGGTGTGAGGTGATGTCTCACTGTGATTTTGATTTGCATTTCCCTTATGATTAGTGATGTTGAGCCCCTTTTTATACACCTGTTGGCCATTTATATGTCTTCTTTGGAAAACTGTCTGCTCTGTTCCTTTGCCCATTTTTTAATTGGGTTGTTTGCTTTTATGTTGAGTTGCATTAATTCTTCATATATTTTGGACATTAACTGTTATCAGATATACGATTTGCAAATATTTTCTCCCATTCAGTAGGTTGCTTTTTATTCTGTTGATTGTTTCTTTTGCCATGCAGAAACTTTTTAGTTTGATGTAGTCCCACTTATTTATTTTTACTTTTGTTGCTTGTGCTTTGTTGTCATATGCAGGAAATCTTGCCAAGACCAATTTCAAAGGATTTTCACCTTGTTTTCTTCTAGGAGTTTTATGGTTTCAGGTCTTATGTTTGAATCTTCAATCCATTTTGAGTTAATTTTTGTGAGTGGTGAGTAGTTTCATTCTTCTGCATGTGGTTATCCAGTGTTGTCAACTTCTTTCTCCATTGTGTATTCTTGGCTCCCTTGTCAAATATTAGTTGACCATATACGAGAGGGTCTATTTATGCACTATCTATTCTCTTCCATTGGTCTATGAGTCTATTTTTATGCCAGTACCATACTGTTTTGATTACTATAGCTTTGCAGTATAGTTTGAAATCAGGAAGTGTGATGCCTCTGGCTTTGTTCTTCTTTCTGAGGATTGCTTTGGCTATTCAGGGTCTTCTGTGGAGCCATTAAAATTTATGACTTTTTTTTATTTCTGTGAAAAATGCCAATGGAATTTTGATAGAGATTGCAAGGAATCTGTAGATTACTTTGGGTAATATGAACTTTTTAACAATACTAATTCTTCTGATCAATGAAGATGAGATAACTTTCCATTTGTTTGTGTCTTCTTCAATATCTTTCATCAAAGTCTTGTAGTTTCAGATCTTTCACCTCCTTGGTTAAATTTATTCTTAAGTATTTTATTGTTTTTGATGATATGGTGAATGGGATTGTTTTCTTTATTTTATTTCAGATGTTTTGTTGGTGGTGTATAGAAAAGTAACTGTTCTATATGTTGATTTTTTATCCAACAACTTTACTAAATTCATTGGTTAGTTCTAGCAGTTTTTTGGTGGAGTCTAGGATTTTCCATATATAAGATCATAGTATTTGCAAACAAAGATTATTTTACCTCTTTCCTATTTTTATGACTTTTATTTCTTTTTCTGACCTATTGCTCTGGTTAGGACTACCTGTACCATATTGAATAAGAGTGGTGAGTGTAGGCACTGTTGTTTTCTTCCTGGTCTTAGGAAAAAATCTTTCAGTTTTTCACCACTGGGTATGACGTTGGCTGTGGGTTTGTCTTATATGATCTTTACTGTGTTACGATATGTTCTTTCTATACCCAATTTGTTGAGGGTTTTTATCATGAAAGGATGTTGTGTTTTGTCAAATGCTTTTTCTGTATCTATCAAGATGATCTTGTGATTTTTGGTTTTTATTCTATTAATGTAGTATATCACATTTATTGGTTTGTGTATGTTGAACTATCCGTGCATCCCAGGGATAAATCCCACTTGATCATGGTGAATGATCCTTTTGATGTGCTGTTTAATTGTTTGCTAATTTTCTTTTGAGAATCTTTGCATCTATATTTATCAGG
The DNA here is from genome assembly GCF_037783145.1 of Equus przewalskii. NCBI lineage: Eukaryota > Metazoa > Chordata > Mammalia > Perissodactyla > Equidae > Equus > Equus przewalskii. The sequence continues at coordinate 54,525,454 of NC_091831.1, read as the reverse complement.
GATATTGGTCCATGGTTTCCTTTCCTTTAATTCTCTCACTCTTTTAATTTTTAAGTTCTTCTTTAATTCTCTTTAAATTTTTGGTAGAATTCACCGGTGAAACCATCTGGTCCATGGCTTTTCTTTGTTGGAAGGTTTTTGATTACTGATGAATTCCCTCAGCTTTTGATTATTAGAGAAAGCCTTTATTTTGCCTTCAGTTCTGAAGGACAGCTTTGCTGGGTACAGTATTGTTAGTTGGCAGTTTTTTCCTTTAGCACTTTGAATATACCATCTTACTCTCTCCTGGCCTGCAAAGTCTCTGCTGAGAAATCTGCTGATATTGTTATGGATGTTCCCTTGTATGAGATAATTTTTTTCTTGCACTTTTAAAATTCTCTCTTTGTCTTTGTTTTTAGATGTTTTTATTATGTGTCTTGGAGAATAATGTTTTGGGTTGAAATTCTTAGGTAACCTATACATGAACTTTGATGTCCAAATGTCTTCCTAAGTTTGGGAAGTTCTCAGCCATTATTTTATTAAATGAGCTTTCTCCTCTGCCTCTCTTCTCCTTCTGGGACTCCAGCGACATGTACATGATTTCTTTTGATGGTGTCTCATAATTCCCATAGGCTTTCTTCACTCTTATTCATTCTTTTTCCTTTTTGCACTTTGATTAGGTAATTTCCATTGATCTCTCTTCTAACCCACTGATTGCTTTTTCTGTTTGATTGAGTCTGCTGTTGAAGCTCTCTATTGAATTCTTCAGTTCAGTCATTGTATTCTTCAGCTCCAAACTTTCTATTTTGTTTTGTTTTGTTTTGTTAATTTTTTCTATCTCTTTGCTGAACTTCTCATTTGGTCCTGTATTATTTTCTTGATGTCCTTAAATTGTTTACCTGTGTTCTCTTGTAGTTCTCTGAGTACATGTGGAATAATCATTTTGGATTCCCTGTCAGGCAATTCCTGGATCTCCATTTCTTTGGGGCCAGTTGCTGGAAGTTTACTATATTCCTTTAGTGGAGACATGTTTCTCTGATTTTTCATGATCTCTGTGATCTTGATTAGGTGTCTGCATATTTGAAGAAGAAGTCACCTCTTCCACACTTTATGAGCTGACCTTTGTAAGTGAAGGCTTTCACCTGTGGTTTGGGCACACAGGATTGTGCTGTGATCCTAGGTCTAGTGGCACAGAGTGCCAAGTGGTGGGGCACATGGCAGCACCAGGTCCGGAGGGGTGTGACGTCTTCAGCTCAGGCCACTGGGGCCCGCAATATTGACAACTTGGTGGTCCTTGGCAAGCACTGCTGGGCAGCTGTAGTGGCTGCGAGGTCTGTTGGGGTCCTAAGTGGCACCTGCAAATCTGGTAGCTAGGGACTAGGGAAAGTAGTGGTAGTAGCTGCAGCTGATGGTGTGCACACATTTGACTATGGGAGTGAGTTGCAAGTGCCTGTGTAGTGTTAGAGGCCAGTTGTAGACACACTCATAGTGATGGGAGCCAGGCCAGGTAGCAAGAGCTGGGTCCAACTTTGGGCTCACTGGCAGCTGCAGAGGCCCTGGGGGTCAGCATCCTCTCCTATAGCTGTATACTCTTCCGCTTGGAGTGTACACTGCAGTGGAGGCTAGTTTCAGGGAATCAGGTTGGGGTTGTGCAGGTGGACAGCCGGTGGACCTGGCTCCGCAGTGGTGGAGTTTGGCAGGGGACCTAGGCTGATGTCTTGAACTTGCAGAAGCTGGAGCTGACTGTGAGCTTGGCTCCCAGGCTCCAGGGGGTGGGGAGAGACTGAGGTGGCTGGCATTAGTGAATGCAAATGCCTGTGGGTGAAAGCTCGTGAGATCTGCAGGAGTCTCTGGCGGCTGTGCAGGCTGCTGGCTTTGTCAGTAGAGAAATCTGCTGAGTTTGTCTGCGGAGCAGGCAAATCTGTGGAACTGTTATAACTCCTGCTGCTTATCTGCTAATAATAGCCTCTGATTTCCTTCTTTGTTCTTAACTGGCTCAATATGTCTCAGCTTTGCCTTGTGTGGGTAGGGTGAAAACAAAGTGGGACCTTTAGCAGTGCCCTGTGAGGCTGGAGAAACTGGCAGCTCACTCCACTGGTTTTCCTTTCCTGGTGAGAGAAATTCTTTCTATTTGGGAAATTTCTTCTTGGTGCTGAACAATGCCAGCTTGGGAAATGAGATGATGCAGGCAAAATGAAATTGCCTTCCTAGTCTTCTTGTGCAATTATTGTCAGTTTTTTTGTTTCATAGTGTTGCTAAAATGTCCTAAGTGGACTCTCAAGGTCTCCTGGAATTGTTTTTGTCTGTGGATAGCTGTCTAATCATTGACCTTTGTAGGGGCATAGGGAAGTGGATTCTCCTATGTCATCATTTTTTCCGAGATCCTGGTTTAACTTTTCTTGAAATAAAATAAAATCACTTACTTAGGGTCAAACAGTAAGTTACAGAGTAATGAAATATGAGAGGATTCATGTAGAAAAGTTCATATCTAGAGCACTAAAATAAAGAAAATTAGCCATATATATGTATGAATTTTTGTATTTATGTATCTATTTAGGTACATAACTGACATTTAGACATCTGAAAAAGAAACATTATAGCGAGATTTTGTCAGATTTGTTCACTGCTGTGTTGTTCCCAGAGCTCAGAACAGGACTTGAATCTTCATTGCTATTCCACAAATACTAGCTGACTAAACAAAATGCAGGAATAAGACCAGAATTCCTGAAGTTGATCACTTCCATTTTTTTCTGGTATTTAACATGAAATCTTTTTATTTTTTCAAATTGCCAACACAGAACTATTTTGGAAAATATACTAAATATATTCTTAAGTATTTACATCTTGAAATCTGATTATTTTCAATATCTCAACATGTTTTCTTAAATTTGTGTAACAGTCAGTGTTTGATGATTTCATCTGCCCAGCATTCAGATGCCATTCGCATTTGGGTTTCCCTAATTGTTGGTAGTATTTGTGGGAATGATAGTAATTCACTTACCAGGATGCATATTACTGTGAGTGCAGGGGTATAACCAATCTCCACCAATCAGATACTCCCACAAGGACTATGAACTTTTGTAGGCTGGCAAAGATGATTGATACATTCACTGAAGCAGTAGGAATGTCCCGTACCAATGATGCTTTGCAGCAACAGCAGCATCCCAGATAGACTCTTCCTCCTAAAGTTGTTGTTGAGTTTCCTAGCTTTGGCACTTTAGGGGCACCTCAGTTGTGGCCAGTATTCCAAGTTTACTCCTATCACTGAAAGTTTGGTCTCTGAACTTGGTGCCAATCCAAATAACGAAAACAGAGTTTTGGATGAAAAGGAAAAACCCAGCTTTTATTTTCTTTGCCAGACAAAGGGACCACGTAGCAGGCTATAGCCTTAAGAACTGCTGGCTCCCTATTAAGAAGTGGGTAAAAGGTTTTAAAGGTTGCTGTTTGTAAGGAGGGGGAGCCTGTGACCTAGTGTTTCCGCTTTCCCATCACACTGTGTTTTGCCTGTGTGAGGCTGCTTTCAGAGAGGGATGGTGGTGAGATAAGGGAATCTACAGGTAGTTATCCTTGTCAATCAGTCTCCATGGTGGATGGTGGATCCTGGTGCCGGGAAGTCAAGGAATTGGGGTCTGGGAAGCTTCAGCTTCTTGATATTCTCTGGACATCACTTTCCCCGCAATAAACTTCAAGGACCTGTGATTAGCCACAACTTTAGTAGGAGCCCAGCATGAGCCCACCTGGGCTTTAACAATGTGAAACTTCTATTTGGTTGTAAAGCTCAGGGAGTCAAAGGTCAAAGAAACAGATATTCATGTATAAGTATAACTCAAGAAGCAAGGAAAAGTGTTGAGTGCTTTTGGTTTTAACCCCATATATGCTCGGTTCAATGTTCAATGATATCGGGGCTGGTATTAATCAAAAGCCTGTAACACTCCAGCCTCTCTTTAACTCTGTTTATAATGTATTCATGTTCTGCCTAAGTTTGCAAATGTCTTTTTCTGTTATTTAATCCAATAATGCTTTCTGATATGTGGAAACAAATTATGGAATAGATGTTATGTAATGGGAGAAAAAAATAAACTATTTTTAGTCATATTGTTATTTCTGACAAGAAGTTTTACCACCATATTGATTAATAATCGCCCTGATTAATGTTAATAAAAATTTGTAAGTTCTAGATAAAACAAAAAGCAGATAATCTGCCTAAAGAAAAAATCCAGAAAAACCTTAGGCAACATTTTATTCATTCGTGTGAGTGTTGCTATATGGGTAGGGTAACTATATTATTTATTCTCCAAATTATGACAGTTTTGAGAGAGAAAGCAGGCTTCACCAGACATGATATTGGGCAAACAGTTATAAACCAGGATATATGGCCAATTTAATTACAGGTGACACATCTATTCTCCTTCCCAGGTTCCTACTAACAGATAAAATGTACACTATGTCTTCCTGAGAGTACTTGTCCTTACTAACTCTCCTTACTCAGTAACTCCACAAGGAAGAAGGACTCAGCTTATCCATAAGGTTTGGAAAACAAATGACCCTGTTGAGCTAGTCCCTTCTGATGTCCGTTTTTCTAGATACTTTGCTGGGACACAGAGATGCTTTCCTCTGTTACATGAACATAAATTAGGTCCACTCTCTGTCTTCTATTACCAGGAGAAAGAACAGGGCAAAGTAGGCCTCCCACACTCTGTGCAAACATTTAGGAGAGTTCAGCTTTGCAGAGGGACCCTAAGGAAGTCCCTGAGTTCTAGAAATCTTTAAAGTGATGACAGACCCAGGCAGTGTTCTCCAGCTTGTGTTTACCAGGAAGAGTGATGATATTTTGATCCGTCTTTGAATCCTGTGCCTATTTTTCCAGGGGGTCAGAATGTGAATGTCAATTCAGAGAGATCTCCATAATTGCCTTAAGGAATTTTGTTGGCAAAACTAATATTTACCTATCTCCAGTGCAAAATTCAATGATATTTACATTAGCGAAAATATAACAGGGTAAAAAAAAATGTAAAGCTATAACCTAATCATGAAACGCTCTCCAATGATATGACCACACTTAAAACAAACACTTTTTTCATGAGATATAAATAAAAAGGCAAATAATCCTATTTTAAAAACAGCTGAAGGATTTGAATACTCATTTTTCTAAAGAAGATATACAAATGGCCAATGATCATATAAAAAGATATTCAACATTATTAGTCATTAAGGAAATGTAAATCTACAACTTCTTTATTTTGAAATAGTTTTGACTTATTGAAAAGTTGAAGAATAATACAGAATTCCCATATATACTTCACTAAGTTCTTCAGTATTAATATATTAGATACCCATTATATATATAATTATCAAAACTTGGAAATTAAGTTTGATGGGATCCTATTAACTAATCTATGGATGTTATGTGAGTTTTAGCAGTTATTACCACTAAATTTACCAGTTATTACCATTTTACCAGTTATTCCACTAATGTTATACTTTTGGTCCTAGATCCAAATCAGGGTCTTCCACAGCATTTTGTCTTCATGACTTCTTAGTCTGCTCAATCCGTTATAGTTTCTTGGTCTTGCTTTGTCTTTCATGACCTTGACACTTTTGAAGAGAACTGGACAATTATTTTGTAGAACATCCCTCAATTTTAGTTTGATGTTGTATCATGATTAAGTTGATACATTTTTATTTTATTTTATTTATTTTTTTTGAGGAAGACCGGCCCTGAGCTAACATCCATGCCCATCTTCCTCTACTTTATATGTGGGACGCCTACCACATCATGGATTTTGCCAAGTGGTGCCATGTCCGCACCCGGGATCCGAACTGGCGAACCCTGGGCCTTGGAAGCGAACATGCGCACTTAACCGCTGTACCACCAGGCCGGCCCCTAGAATTTTTAGACAGACTATCAAAGAAGAAAAACATAGTGTTTTTTTCAGTGCACTGTTTCAAAGAGATACGTAGTGATGCTGGGTCCTATGACAAGATGTTAACTTTGATCTCATGGTTTAGGTGGTGTCTGCCAGGATTCTCCACTATAAAGTTACTATTTTATTTAATCATTATTTTATGGGGAGATACTTTAAAGACTACTTATTCTGTTTTCATCCTATCTTACCTCATGAATCATAGGTTTCATCTATGATTTTTTGCCTGGAAAATTATTACTATGGCGATTGTCTAATGGGGCTTTCTATTCCATCAATCATTCTACATTTATGATTTGGAAGTATACTGTAAGGAATAATTGTTTTTACCTACCATTTGTTTATTTATTCTTATATCTATACATTTATGTATGTATTCAATTATGTATATCAGCAGGGCCATATATGTGTTTACATATATAAACATTTGTTTAGTCATACATATATATTCACAAGTATTCTATTTCTGGATTTTTCTCAGTCATCTTTTGGGTGGAGGAAACTCATCCTTTAGTGGATACTTTGAGTTGAGTGTGGGGATACAGAATTCTCTACATATTTTGAAACCTGATTTTTGTCCCAATAGCCTTGATATTTGAAGGACAATTTGCTTGTACATAAAATATTTAGTTCAGATTTTATTTCACGTTTAAAAAAAACACTGCCCAATTGCTGCCTTCTGGTGCTCATAATTTTCCATTAGTCTTTTGCCGTTTTAAGTTATTTTTCTTTTGCTCTTTTAAGTTATTTGATATTTTTTGGCCTGGAAATATTATAAATTGTATTTTTTTAATCTAATAATTTTACTAGGATATGTCTCTGAGTAGTTTGTCTTGGGTTTATTTTTCCAAGCATCCCGTAGACCTTTCAAATATGTATATTTAAATATTTCATTAATTCTGGAAAGTTTTCTTGAATTAAATTTTGTAAGTATTCGTATTTTCCTGTTGTTTCTTGTCTTCAGGGTCTCCAATAAAACAAATATATCTTCTTTGACTGTTTTCCATTTTCATTACTTTCTTTCTGATCCTTTTTTACTTCTTTATCTCATTTTTATTGTTTTGATCATTTTATACCTTTCTTCAATATTTCTTATTAAATTTTCACTTCAGTCTATTCTTTTTTAGGCAGCTTGCAATTTGTTCTTCATTTCTGAGATAATTCTGTCACTTTTCCCATTCTTTCCTGTATTTAATCAATGCTATTTTCATTTTTTCTATATTTTGTCCATTTTTTTCTTAGTATTTTAATTTCTGATTTCGAGGGTTTTTTTATATTTACATATTTCTTTTAGTAAATTTATTTCTCTTTGGAATGTTTCTTGTAGTTTTCTCCTGCTTTATGGTTATTTTTTCTAGAGGGATTTTTGTTTAGTTGATATATGTTGAATTTTGTTTTTTGATCAATCTATTACTCATTTCCTGATAATTTTTGTCCAGTGGGGGGGGTGGGGTTCTTTCAAAATTTCTAAGCCATGATTCTCTCCTCTGTAAATACAACCAAATCAAAGTATGTTAGTGGGGTTTTTTGTTTCTTAGTTTTTATAGTGGATGAAGACGTTGTATCTCTCAAATTTTTAGTTCTCTTTTTCTTCTTTCAGGATGATAAATTTTTTGATTTTGTTTCCTTTTTGACTTAATCACTCAATTGCCAAGGGTGCTTCTAATTCCACTGTTCCATTTTTTTCTTCTCCATAAACTACAAAGTTTCATTCAAATTGCATATGCTGTTAATTATCTTCCCTGTTATCTATCCTCTTGTCTTCTCTGACACTTTTATTTTTGGTAATTTTAATGTGTGTGTGAGGAAGAGTGGCCCTGAACTAACATCCGTTGCCAATCTTCCTCTTTTGCTTGAGGGAGATTGTTGCTGAGCTAATATCTGTGGCAATCTTCCTCTGTTTCATGTGATGCCTCCACAACGTGGCTTGATGAGCGAGTTCTAGGTCCACACTGGGCCACCGAAGCAGAACATGTGAACTTAACCACTAACCCACTGGGCCAGTCCCATTTTTTAATATTTTTTTTAAGTAGGGTGAATTAGTCTTTCTGACAATGGCCAAACATTGGCCCCATTGCTTACTCCCTTCACCTGCATTCCTTGCATTTTTCTCAGTTTGCTTCTGTTTGCCTCAAAGACTGGCATAGTGTGGGAGCTTTAGAGATCACATGCCATAACGTGTCATTTTTTTCTATTTTTACTTTCAGGTAATTTGGTGTTTATGCATTTTTTGTCTCAAAGTTAGGCTTTTCCTATAGTGTTATATTTTTCTCTCCTAGTTGTTCTCTATTCTTTGGAGAAAATAATTAGAAGCAGGGACCTAGGCACTCATCCTTGTCTTCAGCTATCTGGAAGTCTTTACATGATAACAGTTCATATTTCAATGTTTTAAACATTCAAACTTTATTAACGGAAAGGACCTAATAAACTTAAGATGTTTAAGAAGATTGTTTGAAAAGAGGATAAAACCACACCTGTGGAGCAAGACAAGTCAGTACTATTTCTAGAATTGTTGTATAGCTTCAATTTTGCATTAATGTTAGAATGTATCAAACATTTTCCAAATACAACAAGAAAAATATGAAACTTTAAAATACTAATGAAAGGTCTTTCTCTTTGAGGCTATGTAACAGAAATGGCTGGAGAAAACTCTATCAAGTCTAATGTCTTATTAAGAAGCAACTACAATAGACCAGCTCTATTAGATTTCCCCCAAACTGAACATTCAACATTTAATTTCCTTACCACTAAATCTCTCACTAATAAATTAACTACAAATTGCAAATTGTATGAGCTAAAACTGAGTGAAACAGCTATCTCAATTCTGGAAAAGAAAGAGGCCACAAAATAGTAATGGTAATTTAGAAATGCCATTAGCCGTTTGCCTACTCAAAAGATCTCAGTTCCAATGGGAAGAATGACATTCTACTCTTTAAGGTGCCCATTACATTATTCTAATAGGGAACATTTAACCCCATCCCAAGTCTGTGGCATTTGATATGATTTGAAAAGTAAACACCAGGGAAAGAGGAAGGGAAAAATGGAAATGAGATACTCAATAGAGACAGAGATTGATGGATAATTTACTCTGAAAAGTTCCAATCTCTTCGTTATCACTGTAACTTATGGCTATACACACTCTGTCACTCTCTTTGTAAAAGTATAGGAATTCCTTTCAAATATCTAGACAAATCGAGTAATATTTACTGAGGCTCCTCATTATGCGAGGCATATAGAAGCGAGACACAAAGATGAATAACAATTACTTACCACCCATCTTCTTGCAGAAGGAATTTAAGTGGTATGGCCATGTTCCTGTCTTCAAGAGTCTACCTGGTATGGACATAGACTTGTAAACAAGGCAGAATGGGAAAAGAACAGTGAAGGAGGTAAGTATGTTATGGAAACCAATGGAGTGATAGAGTAATATAAGGTAGTGAGATGACCTTTACACAGGACGTTTACGTGAGATGGACACTTAAAAATGAGTAAGTTTTTAAAGAGAAGAAATCTGTGTAAAGTAATACTGGAGAGAAGCAATAGCATAAGCAAATTCTCAGAAGGAGGAAATTACTGAATAGTGACTAGTTTGAAATGGCTAAAGTATAGAACACCTTCATTAAGTTGGAAAAACATTTTGATGTGCGATTATGGAGGCTTGGTTGTCAGACTTAGGCATTTGGATTATGATTTAGGCAATAAATACGGTGTTAGGTTTTATTAGAATTTTGTTTGGATGGTTTTTTTTTTTATCCTTTATGAATATTCATTTGTTAAATGTTTCAACTAATGCATGGTATCTCATGTGTAAATAAACAAAAAGTAATCCAACTCTCAAAAATAAAGAAATAAATCAAATCAATAAAGGGGAATAATCTTTTCAGCAATATGGTGGACAAATTATCTGAGAAAAAGTCCTCCTACAAGAACGCACCTGCAATGTTGTAAGCAAAGAAGGAAAACAATTATAATATTTGGTTGTGCTGAGGGGAAAGTAAATAAAAAACACATCTTCACAGACAAGAAATAACAAGAGAGCACAGATCTAGAGAGGTACACAAGCACTGAAGCTGGCATCTACCCATCTCTGTTAGCCCTGAACTTGGTTTTTGACAGGCATACCTGTGGGATGAGTACAAAGTTTAACTCGAGTACAGTGAAAGTTTGAATCAGAGACGCTGGCATCCAGGGCCCTAAAAGAGAACACTTAATATGTGAAGTAGGGTAGATCCTATTTGTGTAGGGGGATAATGGGGATGCTTGTTTTTCTCAGCCTTGGCTCTTGGTAGAAGATGAAAACACACACACAAACACACATTAAAATTAAGATTCTAGGGGCCGGCCCCGTGGCCGAGTGGTTAAGTTCGCGCACTCTGCTGCAGGCGGCCCAGTGTTTCATTGGTTGGAATCCTGTGCACGGACATGGCACTGCTCGTTGAGCCACGCTGAGGTGGCATCCCACATGCCACAACTAGAAGGACCCACAACTAAGAACATACAACTATGTACAGGGGGGCTTTGGGGAGAAAAAGGAAAAAATAAAATCTTCAAAAAAAAAAATTAAGATTCTAGAAAGACAAGAAGTACAACCTTGCCCTTACATAGATTTGAGGCTAGAATTTACAATAACTCTTGATCCTAAAAACACAAAATAGTTGGTAGTCCCAGACAGGTAAGGCCCCTTGGCAGAAGGAGAGGTAAACCATCTCTGGAAGGAGACAACACTGCACAAACCTCAACTTCTTCCATGAGAGACGTGAGCTCAAAAAAAACCACAAGACAAATTCCATCATGAGCAAAGCCAAGCAGAAACAACAAACCACAAAGCAAGACTCTTAAATATCTAATCATGGAACTATCACATGTAGAATATATAATCAGTATATTTTGATAAATAAAAAGAGAGTATTTATGTCACTAAATTGAAAGGGACTACAAAAATTGGCCAGAAAATTTGAAAAAGGAATATTTAAAACATTTAGAAACTAGGAATGCAATAATTGGCATTAAAAATGGATTGAAATGGACCTAGATGTCTCAAGTTCTTGATATATTCTGAGTACCCAAGGAGATATAGGAGCCTCTATCTAAAACATTGCTATGTCAGAACAGAAGCATAACAAAACGGAAAAAAATTCTGAAACCTTGAGACTTCCATTATTTCGAGAATTTGAAACTACATTTTTTATTATTTTAAAATATACATGTGTACATAAATTGACCATTTTAGCCATTTTTAAGTATACTTTTCAATATATTTCACATATTCAGTATATTCACATTGTTGTCTAATCACCACCCCTGTCGTCCCCAGAAGTTTTCCATTTTCTCAAAACAAAACTATACACCCATTAATCAATAACTCCCCATTCTCTTCTCCCCCCAGCTCCAGACAATCACTATCATATCTTATGTCTCTATGAATTTTACTACTCTATCTACCTCATATAAATGGAATCATACAATACTTGTCCTTTCGTGACTGGTTTATTTCACTTAGCACAATCTCTTTGAGGTTCATCCATGTTGTAGCATGTCAGTATTTTATTACTTCTCAAGGCTGAATAATATTCCATTTATGCATATACCACATTTTGCTTATCTGTTCAACCATCAGTGTACATTTGGGTTGCTTCCAACTTTGGCTACAGTGAATAATGCTACTATGAACAGTGGTGTACAAATATTTGTTTGAATCTCTGCTTTCAGTTGTTTTGGCATTATCATATTTTTATTCTATGTTTAATTTTTTGAATAATTTCCATAAAGAAAAGTCATTTTAAAAGGAAAGATTTTCAACAGCAATGGTACTAAAATTCAAATAAGTGCAACAAATTTATATGAAAAATTACACATTTTATTGAAGACCTTAGAGATAGCATAAATAAATGAGCATACTGTGTTTATAGATAGGAAGTCTCGAAGTTAAAAAGATGTCAAGTCTTGCCAAAATAAACTAAATAGTTCACACAATCTTAATCAAAATAGTCATATAATTAATTTTTAGAAACTTGAAAAGCTAAGTAGAAAAATTATATTCAAGTATGAAAGGCAAAGTATCGTATGACACTCTTGAAGAGAAGTAACAATTAGGTGAGATTGCCTCACCCAATATCATATTTCTCATAATGCTATGCTAATTATATATCATACATTTTAAAACTTCATATTTTCCTGCTGCCTCAACATCCTCACAAACAAGCACTGAGCACCCCGCCAGGCGTTCAGGTGCACCAATGTGGTGAGGCTGCCCCTGCCTTCTCTGACTGTGACCCAGTGACATTCAAACATACCAGTGAAATTGCCTCATGCCTTTGCTTGTGCACCCCACCCTGACCTCCAGTGAAGGAACTTGCCCACGGGCTCTCACTCGCTCTCTGTTTCCATCTGCTTGGTTGAGCCCACTCCCTTGGTGCTACTCTCCTCTTGGTGTGCAGCCCCTCTGTCTCTCTAGGACCTGTGAGTATAATAAACTTTTTTATTCCTGTGCCTCTTCTGTGTTCCCTCTTGTAACTGTGCCTTACTGACTGTCACCTCAAAGAACACAGAACAAGTTAACAGAGTGTGTTAGTGACACAGGAATGTTGAAATTGACCAATGGAGCTGAACAGAAATCTAAGAAATAAACCTAGGCCTACGTGGAGATTGCATATATTACCAAGGCAGCATTGTCAACCAGTGGTAAAAGACTTACTATTAGATACATAATGCTGAGAGATTTAATTATGCACGTATTGACAATAAAATGATATCCTTACCTCACATCAGAAACAACATGGATTCATGGTAGATAGAATAAACATATGTGAAAAACAAAAGAGTAAAACTTATATTGGAAAATATAAAGGCATTTTTTTTCTTAGCAAGGAAAGTAATTTTGAAAAATGACAGAAAGTGCATAGCAGAGAAGAATAGACTTAAAATTAGCAATTTTATAGAAGGAAAAGAAATAAGCTATAGCCAGTTGCACTAACATGAACACCTTCAAAGCATAACACTGAAGAAAAAAAAACAAAATAATGCCATTCATATAAAGTTTGAGGGACAAAACTAAACTATACTTGTTTTAGATAACATCTTATAAATCATAAAGAAAAGCAAGAGAATGAAAGGAGTAGAGGAAAGCTAGCGGAGAAGAGCACTTCGGAGATTTCAAAGTTAGTAGGCATATTTTCTGCTAAGTTAGGCAGTTGGTATACAGGTGTTACTTTTATTCTTATTCTTTAAGCTCTACATAAACATTATATATACTATTTACAGTTTTAGATTTACATAAAAATTGAGAAGATTGTACAGAGAGTCCATATACCCTGCACCTAGTTTCTCCTATTATTAACATTTTTCATTAGTAGGGTGCACTTGTTGCAATTAATGAACCGATATATTAGCATGAACTGAAGTCCACACTTCATTCAATATTCCTTAGTTTTTACCTAGTGTTCTTTTTTCTGTTCCAGGATCCCATCCACATACCACATCGCATTTAGTAGCCATTCTCATTAGGCTACTCCTAGCTGTGACAATTTCTCAGACTGTCTTCTTTGAAAACCTTGACATTTTTGAAGACTACGGTTCAGGTATTTTGAATGTCCCTCAGTTGGAATTTGTTTGGTACATCTATCATGATGAGATTGGGGTTATGTGTTTCAGGAAGGAAGGTCACAGAAGTAGGTGCCATTTTTATGACATCAAATCAAGAGTACATACTAAACATCGCTCTGAATGTTAATCTTGATCATTCTACATTTTTTATGACTGCTTGTTCAGTGTCCCCTCCCTGATATCAACCTTTGAAATCCTAGAGAAATAAGTTAAAGAATTTAAAACTACCTACTTTTTTCTCCCTGTCAAATATCTAGAACTTATAAGAATAACAAATGTTGAGGAATGAGGTTTCCAAAGAGTGTTGATTTTGGCTTTATAGAACAATTTAGGTTTGTAAAATCAGTTTTAGTTCTCCAGTATTAGGTTTAATTTTCCCTGTTGTGCCTTAAACGTGGGGGCAGAAATGCTGGGCTTCATTCTCTAGCTTTCAGATCACTTTAGGAGGAAATCTGCTTAATCCTTTAATGGCCACATCTAATTTTTTTTTTCCCCTAGAAAAGTTCTCTTGGACGACCTAAGTGGGTGGTGGGTTCAACAGACATGGGGATTTGGCTTTCTCCCTTCATTCCTGGCATGTACCTTCTTTTATGTGGTAGTCCTAGTTATGCCTCTATGTATCGGTGAAAGCTTCCATGGGAGGAAAGTTAAATTCCTTTTTCCATGCCAGAATTATAGATCACTACACACGTTTGTTAAGCCCATGTTTGGTTGGGAAGATGCTCCATTTTTCAAATAAATCTTCCAATATATGTTAAGTTCTCTTTTGATATTGGACCTTTAGTTTACGTAATTCAGCTAAGAAGTTTAAATTGCAATAGTGCCAGCTGATAATGAATAAAGTGATACATTTTTCAAAAGAAGAAACTAAACAAAAGGGATCACTCCATCTTCTCAAAGATAATGCCGTGTAACGTTTTAAAAAACAAGATTAACATCAGTCTTTTCCTGTTTTCCTTCTCCCCGTAGTAATTCAGAGTCTAAATTGCACGAAAATAAAGCAGATGGAAGTAGCTGTCTTAACATTACAGACTGTGCCTGGTGCTCATATACTGCTCCAAAGTTCCAAATTTAATTTAGTAAAACCGAAAAATCAGAAAAGAGCTTGAGAGGTCTACGCACATTTCTGTGACTTACCTCCTCACCTCTTATTGCCTTCCTGTTACCCACATTCCGTCCTGCCTGTTATCTGCTATATATGATTTGTACCTTTGCAGTGAATTTGAATCAATAGTGTGTCAGACTACAGTGGACAGGGTGACAGAAGGGAACAGCACCAGGGAAGAAGAAAGAGGAAGGGAAAAGTCAGAGCAAGGCATCATTTTACAAATCTCATTTATGTTCTCCTTTATTACCATCCTCATCCAACTCAGCTGGAAGTTTGGCAGCCTCCACTGTGCTATTTGAAAGTTCCATTGTAAACCTATCTTTCCAGATATTTGATCTTTTATACTGACATTCTTTTCATCTTCTCACATGTGTCAAAACCTCTCATAGCCTGATAACATTATTTATCCTTGGGGTCAATTCTGAAGTTTACTTTTTCTCCCACTTTTTTCTGTTCACAAGACTGAGAGGGGGAACGAACATGCCCTTTGCTCTCCACTTCTGCTTCTGGCCTAGACCTTTATTCTGAAAACACGTACTAACAACTTCTTTATTTTACAGTCCAATGTCACTCCTCATCTTCTTTATCACTGTCTGTTGAACTCCCTTTCACTCTTCTATCTTCTTAATTGTTTTGCCACTTGGATCACAGTTCTCCAAACAAATAGATTTCCTTATATTGATTTTATTTCTTTTCATGTATTCATCAAAGAGCCATAGAACACCTAACTTTATGCTACTGCATTCCCTCACTTATAAAGATTGCTGCAATACATCCGCGTGGACCCATGCTGCTGCCATTCCTTTAGAATTTCTCTGCTACCTATCAAGTTTTCAAATTTTTTCTTCCACAGCCAGACTTTTAAAGTAATATTTTTCTACTTTAATCACCTCTATTTCCTAGTCCACCTTCATAAAACATATATGACTTCATCTTTCACATCTAAACTCTGCTACCTTTATGGAAACTATTCTCTCTCTGTTTCTGATCCAATAATTTCCAGATCCAATGATCTTTTCTGAATATCAACATCTATCTAGGTTCTGGTACGCTATGCTATGGCAGGGAATAAATTCACAAATCTCAGGGATGTAGTAAATTTTTTTCTCACCTGTGAAAAAAACAAATGCACATCCATACTCCTGGTCCTGTTGCTCTCTTGAATAATTCTCCTCCAAGCACTGATTCAAGAGTTCAGGAATATTCTGTGCTGTGGTTTCTCCTTCTTCAGATGTGTCTTAAATGCTGTCTTGATATCAAATGCTGACTTTGGGTAGAAGGGGCAGAGAGGAGAGAATAGGAAGCACGTAAAGTTGACATGCCAGCTTTTAATTGCTCTGGACCCATCACTTTTACTCCATTATCAAGAGCTGGGCATATGATATCATGCAGATTGCAAGGAGATTGGGAAATGGAGTTTGCCTCTGTTCCTAGAAAAAAAAGCCATTCTCTATCACAGTGCTTCTTCCAAAGCACCTTCTACCATAAGTTTTACCAAATTGTATTATAGCTATGGTGCACTGTCTGTTTTACCCCGTAACTTTTAAATTCTTGAAGGTAAGAGACAAAAAATTAAACACATTCATATTCCCAGAGCTTAGAATAGTATATGCCTCATGTTAGTCACAAAATACATGTTAGTCAAAAAAATTGATTAATAACCAATATTCCCTTCTACTGTATTAGCATTTAAAGCTGAGGACTACTCTATATTTCTTAGGCCCCCCCACCCTCTCTCCTTAGCTTCTTGGTTCCTTTTCAACAACTTTAAACTTTAAAAGATGTTTCCTTTCCTTTCTGTTTACTTCGCTAGATGTCCAGGCACTTTCCTCTCTATAAAAGTAAAAAGTCTCCAACGTATTATCAATGGCTCATTTTTTTCTCAATAACCCTATTCCAGTTGCTATATACATCTTTTTAACTCACTCCTGTGTATCAAAGCCTTCAAACACCTTTCTGTGTCCAGCCCTATATCTTTCACCATCAATAGGACAATACCCACTGTATATTGCTTATCTACTTAGTCTTCAGCATATGCAAAACATAATTAATCTCCTTCCCACAATTATTCTCTTTTCAACTTCCTATTTAATAGAAGCATAGTTTTTAAACTATCAAGACTAGATATATCTACAAGAAGAACTATATATTTAAGTGAAGACTGATTTTACTCCTCACATTTTTTTAAGGAAAGCACTCCATTTATTTGAAAAAGAGTATGATGGAAGTTGAAATCTCAGAATACTTCCAAACTCAGAAATGGTAATAACTAAACAATATATATGAAATTAGGCAAGAGATTTGTTTTATTTTTGAGTTGGAGAGGAGAGAGAAAATGAGACTGCTTGATGCAAAGTAAAAAGTAGAATGCTGTGATATGACAACTAATATTCAGTTCAGTATTAATAAATTAAACACTTGATTGGGATGTATGTGTGTTTAAAATTGTGAAGGATTCATTTCAATATCAGGACATCATAGTTTTGGGCATTGGCAACAATCTGGGAGTGAGAGTCCAAGAATCGAGGAAGCTTAAAGTAATGTTAAGCTCTTCTGCCTAAATCTGTCACATAGAGTCTTGACATTGGGAGGAGATGCACAGGCTTCGGTTGTCTCCTTGACTCCAAGATGAGCAGAGTAGTTGAAACTCTCAGAATTGTTTTATACAAGTATTGGCCACATTTCCAAATATATATGATGTTTTCAAGAGGAGGATACATGTTTATGATGACATTCAAGACAAGTATCTTTTTTTGCTTCTTTGAATAATGGTCCTAATTATTTATTACAGTGTATGGGCTGTCATGGTGATAGGAGAAAACGGAATTTGTTAAGAGTTTAGAGAATATATTATAATATGGAAATAGAGCTTAGTATATGTTAATTTGGGGAATAGTCTATTCCTTTATCAGGATGTGTGATATCTCACCATTTATCGCTAATCCTATAGTGCTAGTAAGTATTTAATGGTCAGTAAAATATCATCAATTCAGCATGCTGACCTAATATCTATCCTTTCTATGATCACATGATTGTAAACCAATCCACAGTTTCTAAGGAGTATCCTAGAGCTGGTGACACCAAAAACTTTACTTTTTACAACTTTACTTTTGCATTTATTTTTTTTCTGTAAACTCTGATGAAACTGGACTATATTATGAAACATCCGAAGACATTGCTGATGTGCTCACTGAAACTCCCAATCTTTTCTCTCCCTTTTGTTCTTCTTGGATTCCTGAAGAACCAGCTCATAATTACCTACTCTCTGAGGCATTTCCTTCAGCATATTTTTCCACAAAATTATTTTTCAATAAATATTGTTAATTAGCTAATTAATTATTTAATAGAAATGCTACTAATAAAGAAGTAACATAAAAATTACAAACAATTTTGTTCAAAAATTGATTGCTGTCTCTCCGGTGCCAGTGAGCCTCTTGTGGAAATTTTGAAAACATTTTCCACAAATGTTTTTCCTTATCTCAATTTACAAATACTGTCTGCGGTTTCTTTCCTTTAAAGGTGAAGCTGTGTCTCGCATACATATTTTATTTAACAGTAGCTTCAATTTAATTTATTTTCATATGGTCGAAGTATTTATTTTTCAATTTAGTTATTGAAGAAATAGCAGAATTTTCATGACTTCGCGGCTCTGATTGCTACTGTTGAGATAGTGATGGTGTATTGGAAAAAAGAAAAACATTTTCAGTTAGGAACCCTGGGCTTGAGTCCTGCTTCTGCAACCTGCTGCCTATGTGGTTGTGGGCCTCTAACCCTCTGCTTTTCCACTCTTCCTACACATAAAATGAGAATATGAATATTTAACTCATAGCAATATATTAAGCATTAAATGATTATACCTGTGAAAACATCTTAGCCTAGTAACTCACACCTATTAGTTACTCAAAAGTCATTCACTCATCCATGCCTTCATTCATTTACTCATTCACATGTTCATTTCTACAGTGACAAGGCAGAATGCCCATCTGAGCTAATTGCTTCCTGACAATAAGTCAAGACTAACATAAGTACATTCAAAGTTTTACCTCATCACCAAAAATCCAACATTTGCTAAGCCTAGAATAAACTGCTGAAGAGCTTTAGAGATTGGGTGCGGAAAAAAGCACAGAACTTGAAGCAAGTGACTGATGTACTGCTTTTGGAACTGTTCCTCGATTCTATATCACTTACCGCAGACTGAAATTAGAAAACTACTCTCTAAACAAATAATAGATTTGCATGGGAATAGCTAGGGCTCCTAATATGAGTGTTGTTCCCATTCATTCAACATCAAACGACACTTGATCACTTTCTTTCTCTTGAAAGGCTCTCCTCTTTGTGATACTTCATGCTCCTGATTTTTACCTTCTTCAATGGTCTCTCTACCTAGCCCTCAACCCTCTCCTAATCTGTGACAACTTCCTTTTCATTTTTACATGAATGACCATATAGTGATCTCAAACTTAACATGTGCAAAATAGAACTGTTAATTTTCTCTCTTTTCATTCTACTGTAACCAAATCATTTACTTCTTTGTGTTTCCCATCTCAGTAACTAGTAATGTCATGCCCACAATTGCTCAAATACTAAGAGCCGGCTTCAATTTATGTCTTTTCCTAATTCTTACTACAATCAGTTTATCATCAAGTCCCTTTGACTTTACATCAAAGTACACACCACATCAGTCCCCATCTCTGTCTCCATTATTGCCATCCTTATTCAATCTGCTATCACTTCTCCCCTGAGATATGTGGCAGCCTCTAATTGGTTTTCCTGGTTCTATACTAATTCTCTACATTTCAGCAACAAGAATGGTCTTTATAAAATAAAATTCAAACTACTTACCTACTTTCAGAAAATAATATATGTAAAGCACTTAGCATAATGTCTTCTACATCATAAGCCTTAAATAAATATTAGTTCTGTCTTCTCTCCCTCTTTTCCATGCACTTCAGTCTTTGTACATGCAAGTTGCTAGGTCTAAAATGTTCTTCAAGAATGATATTACAGGAGCCGGCCTAGTGGCACAGTGGTTAAGTTCACACGTTCTGCTTCCAAGGCCCGGGGTTCGCCAGTTCGGATCCCGGGTGTGGACACGGCACCACTTGGCAAGCCATGCTGTGTTAGACGTCCCACATAGAAAGTAGAGGAAGATGGGCATGGATGTTAGCTGAGGGCAGGTTTTCCTCAGTGAAAAGAGGAGGATTGGCTACAGATGTTAGCTCATGGCTAACCTTCCTAAAAAAAACAAAACAAAACAAAACCTAGTGACAATGATTTGCAGTTTAAAGCAGGAATGTTAGATACAAATGATAATATATGAGTAATTTTCTTAAGGGAAAATATATATTTGACCTATTTTTGCATCCTCATATCTGTCATATAGTAAATGTTCAAGAAAAATTTCATTAAATGAATGAAACTCTTTGTAAACTTAGTGGCACAATGGAATAGTTCATTTTCTCAACTAGATCACAGTAGACAGCATAGGAGAAAAAAGTTTAAAACCAGAGAGAGAAGAGTTGGGAGAGACAGACCACAAGGTAAGTAGTTTATCAGAGTATGACATGCTTTCAACTTTGAAATATGAATTATGAGAACGTTGAGGGTAGCTAATATTTTTTATTTAAATCAAAGCAGAAAATTGCAAGATTTTAAAAAAAAGATATCCTAGAGTATACTCTATACACAGGAAAGATATCTATTAATAGAGAAACTTTTCCATCTGGGTAATCATGTTCCTGCATAAATAGTCAAAAATATGAAATGCATGTTTCAGGTAGTATGCAATCTTTAATTGAGAGTCTAGTGTTAACATTACTAAGCCAGTTTTATCCAATTTCAGCATCTAACTTACTGAGAACCGAAAGTTGTAGAGAATTTATACAGAAAATATAACCAACATACAATCTAATATTTAAGGGAACTTTTAAAGAAATCTGTTTTTGCTGTTGTGTTCTAAAAATATTTTGATTTACATTACTTTAGCTTTGAGATGGCCATAAGGAAGAATATTTAATTATATGTAATTGAGTTATTATGCATAGTTAATTAAATATATTTTTCTCTAAGCACTGTGGGAAATTAAAAGCTCCTAAATGGTAGTTAAAATAATCACTTAATAAGCATAAATATCTCCACGATAAGTAAGTATTAATACTTAGGAAGTTAAAATATAATCTTATCTTAGGCAACATTTACATTTGTATATCTATATAATACGTATCATATAATATGGTATAGTCTTTTTTCACTTAAGAATATATTATGGCCATTCCTCCACCCATAATATATGGTTATTCAAATAATTTCACAGGATAGGACATTTCATTTTTTTATTTTAAAGAGAATGTTATGGTGATCTTTTGCATATACATCTTTGCTCAAAATTTAATTATTTACATTAAAATTATCTAAAAGATTAATCACATATTCAAAATGTATGATATTAATAATTAAAACTCCTGTCAGCGGAGTATGAGGGCCATCCATTTCTAGCATGTACGTCAAAATTCCTACAACCATTTCATTTATATTTCAGCAATAGCTAGAAAGACTATTAATGGGTGACTTGTACATCTTTTTAAAATGCCTCATTCATTTATACTGTATACTTAGAATAAATTAGTAGTCTTAGACTTTGTATATTTACATTAACAACGTTAATATTTTTATCTGTATTTTCTATATGCATAGATAGATAGAAATAATATTTTCCAAAGTTTGACTCCTCTTATTTTACTTAAGACAATTCTGATAAAAAAATTTAAATTTTATGTGGTCATATAGATCAAATTTTTCCTTTATAGTTTATACATCTGGCATTCTACTAAGGCCCTCCCCAATCCAAAAACATAACCATGTTTTCTAAAATTACTTTTAATTCTTTTATGTTTTTACTTTTTTGTATTTTTCTCTATAAATGCTGCAGAATTTATTAAGATATATGGTATGAATTTAAAATAAAATTCTTTTCTGAATAGTTATCTTTTATGACACAAGTTTGTATTAAAAGCATATACATTTGATTCACTGACTAGATATGCAGTCTTCTCATATTCCAAGTCCTCATGCACACTAAGTCTTATTTGTCAGCTCACTTCAGTTCTACTGATATTTGGAGTTCAATTGTTTGAGTCATTTAAACGGCCCAAGTAATCACCCATGTAATCAATATGCCTATGTTTATTTGCCTATAATTTTTTACAATATTATTTTATATATTTTTACAAAACATACATATCTATGATTATATTGCCTTTCTCATTTTTAATTTAGATTTTTCAAACATTCTCCCTTTACTATACTTTAATAGAGAAGGAGGTTTGCCTTTTTAACTCAAATTTTAGCAGAAGGATCTCTTGAATTAACACTATTACATGTTTTCTGTTTTGATTTAATTTTTGCTTCTTATTTCTGGATGAATATAGTTCTTTTCTTTCTAATTTTTCAAGTATAATGTTTTGCTTATTTCTTATGCTTTTTTGTTTAATATTGTTAATACAATAATTTAAGGCTAAAATTTGTGTCTGTTTGAAGATTTTGTTAGTTTCATAACAATAGGTTTATATTCTAAATTTTCTTGTACACTTCCTTATTTTCCTTGATAACTAATCAGAAATAAATTTTGAATTTTCCCAATAGCTTTTGTTTTTATTTTTGTTTAAATTTTGCTTAAATATTGAGATGTATATATTTCTCTGATGAAAATTTTTTACCTAATAATAATATACACAAGAAATTATTGATCTAATCAACAGCTCAGTGTAGTAAATATCATCTGACTATTGAGGGAAAAAAGTATTTTTCTATTTTCCTAGTATGAATTGGGGTACTTCTTAATTAAATCAATACAGTTTCTCTCAGAATAGGTAGAATTTTGGACTGCTTGACCATGTAAGAACTAGATATAGATGATTTTATTACGTTTTTCATTACTATAATGATGCCAAAAGTTTTGTTTACATATTCTATTGTTATGATTCAACAAATATATTATAACAATGAAAATGTTTATGTATGTTTGATCTTTCACAATATGCTTTTTGGTTGTATCTCTTATAGAATCATATAAACATATTTGATTTTCATTATATCCAAGAACCACTTTCGCTTAATGCAGAAGTTATACATTTAATTCTATAATCTTATTTCTTTCTATATTTTGCTTTGTTTCTGTTCTTTTCTTTCTCTGTTTTTTGTTTGATGAAGTATGTTTTTCCTCAGTTTTGTCTTTGTTTTTCTGTTTGTATTTTTAGTTTGTTCCTCTAGTCTTTTCTAAAGGATATATCCTCCCTTAACTATTCTGTTGGTTAGATTTTTATTAAAAATAACAACAAAAATAGTAAAGATGTACTTTGCATATTTATCCAATTATAATCTGAAGCATGAAATGGTATATGTTCATATAATATGATGAATAAATTAGTTCATTTCAAATATAAAACCCTAACCTCTCCACTGTTGTTTTTGTTGGAATCAGTCTTGAATTTTAGACATTGATTTCTTTTAAATGTTTTACTTTTTTTTTTTTTTTTTTTTTTTTTTTTAAGATTTTATTTTTTCCTTTTTCTCCCCAAAGCCCCCCGGTACATAGTTGTGTATTCTTCGTTGTGGGTTCTTCTAGTTGTGGCATGTGGGACGCTGCCTCAGCGTGGTCTGATGAGCAGTGCCATGTCCGCGCCCAGGATTCGAACTAACGAAACACTGGGCCGCCTGCAGCGGAGCGCGCAAACTTAACCACTCGGCCACGGGGCCAGCCCCTAAATGTTTTACTTTTATGTTATACATTTTTCTTTAATAATTATTAAAGAATTATGTTGTTATATTGCATAGCTATTCTTGCAAAAAATATTTAGCTTTATTTTGTTTGAATAGTCTCACTATCTTCATTTTGTTCAAATAGTCAATGTCCACTGTCCCACCGTCTGTATTTATTTTTCTTGTGTTGGAGTTCTTCATATTGATGTGTATCTCATTAAACTTTGGTATAGTTCTGACGGATTATATATATACTTTATTTTTTATAATCCCTCTTCTTTTTTTTTTTTGCTTCATATATGCTTTTTGCTTTAAAAGTGAAAAAAGACTTGTTTTGATGTGCTTTTTTTGTTTCATATATGCAGAATCTTTGCTAGTTATTGTGACTTTTGTCACAATCTTTTTCTCAAGTCTTTAGAGTAATTATTCCATTTTCTTCTGACATTTTATGTGGTAGAATGTTTCTCAGGCTGTCCTCATTTTTCTTACATTTCAGATATCATGTTTTAATACTTTCCGGTTTTTCATTTTCTTTCTTTGCTTGAAATTACTAATATATAAGTTTTGATTTACATATTATTGTAGACAGTGAGTTTGACATTTATCTTTTTATTTATTTTTTATTTATTTATTTTTGTATCTTCAAATTAACATGTTCCTCAGCTAAAGAAAATCTTAAAAATGTGGGTTTTTTTCATTCCTTCTGATTCCTACATCAAGAACAGTAGTCATATCTATATGACTAAACCGTTCATTAATACAATCATTTTTATCAGTTTATTGTTTCCTCCTATAGTTTTGGAGATGTTACCGAGCTTGCCCTCACCTCCCTTGGTTGAAATTGTGTACTGTAGTTTTTGTTCTCCATACTTTCAATGCTTTTAATTAATACTATTGTTGCTCTAATTATTAGTTTATGGTAGTATTTATTTCTTACAACATCATTTTTATTTTTCTTATCTAACAGTCATATTCCTTTTCATCACCTATTGAGTTATATTTATATCTTTCTTTCCTATCTCATAAAAACTTTATGTCTTGAATTTTATTGACTGTAAAAAGACGCACTCTGAAATTCTTTTTTAATTCCTTGCCATATCTTAGGTTAAAATATATTCTTCTCTTGCCTGTTGACTTATACGTTTTTCTTCCTTTGTGCCGCAGAATCTTTTTATAAGCCTTATAAATAGTTTTACTCTATTTGTTCATACATCCTTATATAAAGAAAGTTTTACTACTTTATTTTATTTAGGTTTACTATTTTCCTAAGAAAGCGAGTAAGCAAATTCTTAATGAATGTACTCAGATTATTCTCTGTATACTGTTTAGAGAACTATTCTTAAGTTGATTCAGTGATACTGTAACCCACTGACAGGAGAAAACTAAGTTAAAATGAAAACTTTATGTCTTGGTGGTTAATTACTGTGCTGGCAGAGCCCTTTACCAGAAGCCAGATGCAGTAGGACTGGGATCCATTCCTGATACAGAAACAACTGTTTTTGGTAAATTACTCCCTATCATTACTATCCTCTATTGTTTTTCCATCTTCTGTTAAAACATCCCACTAAGGCTACCATGGCTGTCAGTACAGTCCTCCTAGCGTCAAGGAGTCTCACAAATTCAGCCCAGGATTGTGTTGGTTGTTATTGCTTTTTTGCTACTAGGTTTTTTGCTTAACCACACATTTTTTTTTCTCAATATCACAGTGTGTCCAGTGTTAATCCAAAGAGTCCATCGTTTTAGACTATTGTCTAAATCATCTCTAAATATGCCATGAATTTTGTATCAGGATACTGGTAGGACCAGACCTCCATAGAAGGTCTGGACCTTCTGAAGCATGAACAAGGAGCTCTTCCAAAATGTCACAAATGTCTTCCTCTGATTCCTAGAGATTAAGTCAGAGTTAGTTTCAGAGGTCAATTTCTTTTTCACTTTGAAAGATTCACTTTGTTAGGTCTTGTAAACTAAATTCTAGATTCACTGACCAGCCTTAGGTTAGTGGCACTAGTGAATCAAAATACTTGAGTAGTAAAACAAATGATATTTGATTGGCAAATTAGTAAATTCATATTTTGAAGACCCTGGAGACCATAAAATAATTTAATTTAAATTAACGGTGTGAAAATTATTTAAGGGCCTAATAATATCATATTGAGTGATAATGAGTGATAAAAAGTAATAATTTTTGAATGTTTTATTATATTTTTGTAGAATATCCAGAATATTTGCAGTCCCAATGTATTGACATAATTCTACATAATTGCTGAAACATAATAAAATTATATATTCTTAATGTGAGATATTCTGCTTCTCAGCTGAGTCTTCTAGGAGCTAAACTATTTGCCAAAAAAAAAAAAAAAATCCTTAAAGGGGAAGTGCTCTAACTCAAGGAAAGCACGATAGACCATTAGGATAAAAATAACTGAATATTTAATATGGCTTCTAAAATAATGAATGAAAAGAAGAAATTATACAAAGTGCAGAGCTCTTTTGGTGACACAATAGCCCTATTATTTAATGCAATTATTTTACCAATAAGAACGAGAAAAATACATTCTCCATTTAGTATAACATGACTGCTATTGGGACATAACTCACTAATTTGCTAATGTGATTTAAAAATACTGTCTTAATAGTGAAACTGTGCTGTTTACTAAAACAATGACACCTTTCCAAATCACGGTTATCAATCTGATTATAATTCCTTTTTCTTTTTCATCTCTTAAGTTATGTGTTCTTATGCAAATAACCTAACACAATGGAAATGTTCTTTAAAGTAACTGAGAAAGGTTTATTATAAAGGAAGGACCAAGAATTCGTTAGAATCTAGTTTTAAGCAATTAACAAATTATAAAAAGCTCTGGTTTGCAGTAGGGTGAACAATGATTAAGCTAAGCCTTCAGAAATGCAGCTCTGGAATCAGACACTAACATGAAGATGCCTCCAGCTAATGTAGACAGTGAGGCACAAAGAGGCTAGGTAATGTGCTCAAAGATACAGAGCGGTGGATGAACTAAGAGACTGAAGATTCAGATCTAAGTGATTTGGTTCCGCTCTACTCTGCTGTGTTTAAATCTGCAAGGAAATTTATCAATAGAAATTGTGACGATAAAAGTAGATGTGTGATAATTTAAGTTCCCAACCAATTATTCATTAATTCCACTAGGTGTGTGTGTTTTAAATGACTAGCTAAGATCTAACACCAACTATGAGATTCCAAAACTTGAAAACATTTAAAGGAAAAATGCAAACATGTGCTATGATTCCAAACTGTAGTTCTTTATAAAGAATGTTCGATTACAGGAGAATAATATTATGAGTCCAGGAAAAAAACTTACTTTAAAATGAGTATAGGAATACTTCAGATTCATTGCTAGATCTCAGAATAGATTGGTTGGAAATAGTTTCCTTTAAATAGTATTTCTTTCTAAGAGTCACTCTGGCCAAAAAAACAAACAACAACAATAAGAACAAGAACAATAAAAAACATAAATTCTATGTAGCTCTTGATCTAGGCGCAACCAGTCTCGAGTAATGATTTGTAAATTGGTCGATAGGACCGTCAGTAGATCACATTTCTGTCTTTGGTATATCAAAGTGATGCGTGACTTTAACAATGTGGCCCCCCAATATATCAAAATAATTTAATGTATGCATTTGTGTCTATGTGTAAAAGCTTTGGAAAATATTTAAACAGTATTCAAAAGCCACATAGTATCGTAATAATTTTAGTTTGCTTAACAATAACTTAATATCCAAATATAAAAAGACAGTATATTTCTTTACTAAAAGTTAACACTGAATATAAACATATTACCAAAGAACTATAACTTAAACATAAAGACAATTTAGAAAAAGGTTTAGAGAACAGGCATTAGATAGACTTGGATTCATATTGTGACTCTACAGTTAAATAGCTATGTTACCTTGATAAAGTTACTTAATCTCTCAATAATTTTTATCTGTACTGTAGTTGCAAAGATTTAAAATAATGTAAACACATTTAGGGAAATATCTGACTCCTGGTAATTTCTAAGTCAATGGTAGAATTAAAAATTGTTATTAATTATCCAGGACTATGGAAAATAAATTACTCCTGAAGTCTTAATTACTACACTCTCATTTCTCTTTCGTTATTATTTTTTCTGCACGTTTTATTATTTATCTTCTCTTCTCTAATTCAATTTGATCTTTTCCACATTTTCTACATATCTTAAAACTATGGCTTCTGTATCAACTTTGTATGTTAAGAAAATTCTGTATGAAAACGCTTATATCTATTCGGTTGGAAAATGCTCCCATAAACCTTTGTTTTATGCGATGGATAATTGCAAAATGGGGAAATTTTATTAATTTTGAATATCATCCAATTTTTCATTTTGGTCACATGTCAACCAAGATCAGATGGGGAGAAAATTTTGTGTCCCTCCTTTTATAGGTTGAATTTGCATTTTTAATAAAACATGGTTTTCGCTTGACAGAGGCTGTGGCATGCCCCAATCTACCAGGTTGTACCTGGCAGCTGCTGGTGAGGTGCGTGCAACGTTTCCCTGGGAGTTAAAGAACCATCCGCAGGCAGAAAGCACTTTGACTCTACAACATGCCGTCACCACTGCAGAACAATATGGGAAATGATGCTCTCAATGACAACTCAGCTTGCCAATGTTATTCTCTACTGATACACGTTCACTTACTCATTCATTCATTTATACGTTTTCCTGCTTGTTGGTTCACTCCTACACCACACAGCAGAGAGAATTTGGGATTAAAAAGACTGTGCCTCATGTCCTCCACTCGGTAGCTATGTGACTTTGGCAAATTGCTCAACTCTGGGTGAAAATTTTCTAATTTTTATAGTAAATTAATGATTTGTTTTTCAGACTTGATATGAGAATCAGTGAAGCAATGTCTGTAAAGTGCATAGTGCAGTGCCAAACCCATAGTAAGCGTTAACTAAACATTTGCCATTGTTGGTACTATTAATATTGTAATCATGATAGTGCCTGATGCAGAGTAGATGCTAAATTATTGATGTTATTATTATTATTACTATAATAATTAAATAATGTAATGAGTGAGAAAAAACTATACTATTGAGTAGAAGTTTGTATGTGAAATGGACTTTAGGGACATTCTAGCTCAATTCCTTCATTTTATAGAAGTGACTATTGAAACTTGGAGATTTGAAACAATTTGTCCAAGGTCACTCAGTTAGAATCTAGCTTGTCTAATTTTCAGGCAAGCATCCATTTTACTAAATCATGTTGCTCTCTTAATGAATAATGCTATTTTTTTATATATACTGAAACTATAAAGCATTTTTCCAACTATAATAATGACTGGCTCCTAAATGACATGCAACCCATGTTTGTAGAGTTGAACTGACCTGGTTAAACTGATGTGTCTCAGAGTGTATGAAGGTATTGACCCAGATTCACTTATCAAATGACTGACTAACCCCTGGAGGTGGTAGAGTTTTATTTACTTAATATGAGGTAAAAAAATGTCAATAATAGAAGACAGGTAGGAAAAGCTCAATCTTTGGAAAGTTGGGCAGTCACAATGCATGGAGTGGATGGCAGTGGCATAGTGTGAGGTGTTAGGGCACCTGAGAAGGGCAAGGAAGTGTCAGAAAGACCCACTTAAGATAAACTTTGCCAAAGTCATACTTTGATGATGGTTTGCCTGTGCTTGTGGTTCCTGAATTAGAGGATTAGGGAGTAGAAGTTGGTAAGAGCTGCATTTACGCTTTTCATGCTGTAGTGGTGGGGTGCACAGACATGTCAGGAGAGGCATGAGGAGCCTGATTCTTAAGAAAATTTAGATCCAAGTTGTTGGGACGTAATTCCCATGAGTTTCTGGTATTTCTGCATTTCTCATTGTGTTGGGATCACCAAAACCACTCCTATGTTCAGTGGTTCGTCAGGAGGACTCACAGGACTCAGCAAATAGTTGTATTCGCGGCTATAATTTATTATAGTGAAAGGAGGCAAAGGGAAACTGACAAAGAGAAAAGGCACCTAGGACAAAGTCCCTAGACAGACAGGCACACGCTTTCAAGAGTCCTCTCCTACTGGAGTCACACAGGACTCACTTAATTACTCCGGAAATTAGTTGTGACAAAATGTATGAAGCATGACGGTCTAGCAGGGAAGCTCATTGCCCAGGGTTTTTATTGAGGGCTGGTCAGGAGACACTGCCACACATGTCCCCAAATTCCAGACTCACAGTAGGAAAGCAGGTGTTCAGCGGGTACAAACAGTCTAGTCCCAGTGAGCTACTCTTCTAATCTAGGGAAAAGTTTATATCAGCAAAGAGAACTGTTTAAAATTCGTGTTCCTGGAGGCCAGCCAGGGCCAACCTTGCAAGCAGTCCTTTCTAAGAATAGCAGACTCAGGTCTGCAATGTTGACACTTTGTTGGACGGTCATGAACAGACACAATGATTGCTTTTGTTCCGGACCACCTTTCCAAAGATATTTGTATAGTGAACAGTCTTGGAAGTTGGAGATAAAGTCCCGCCAGGGCAAAGGCTGGGGAGGTTTGCTTGCTGGCCATTAGAAAAGATTGGGATTTTCTATGTTTGGAGGTCCTCAGCTTTGATACAAACTTACGTTGTGTTTAGCATCCACATGGGCCATCCCACATCACCACCAAGGGACTTGGGAGGCAAATGAACCCACCTGAACATGAACTTCACTCCTCTTGCTTTGCTGTGAGTAATAAAGCCCTTTGTCTCTGGATCATAAGCTTCATGTTTTCTGCCGGCACCTATGAAACTGTGACAGGCTAAATTGTTAGCTTTCAAGTAAGGTATAATCTCAAACCTTTCCCCTCTTGACACTAGTCGCATTAGGATTCTCTGGGGAACCTATGGGAAGAGCGTAGTTAATTGCAATAAGAGAGCTGGAACTCATAGAACTAATCTGATTAGAGATTGGGCCACTGTGGGTGATCACATCCATGATATCTGCTGTTTAATTAAGGCAATGCAATTAATCACACATGTCACTCACTGGTAGAAATAGATGGCATACTGCAAGGTTCAGCTTACAAGTTAAAAGTTTTTAAGATAGGATGGGGCAGACAGAGACTGGGTTGGGCCTGGAGGATGTCCTTTAATATTTTAATTTGTTGGGTTTTATTTAAATTTTAAGGATAGATGAAGTTTTATTCCTCTTGCCTTCCTAAGTATACCCTGAAAACTATGTGATTATGTGTTTTAAACGGAAACTTTTACAAATAAACTTTGCAACTTCTTTGCCTTTTTTTGAGATATAACATAAATTTAGTGAACTATTAGGATTTAAGATTGATGAGTTTTGACAATTGTACACACCCAGTTCACCACCACCGAGAACCAGAGATAAAATTGTGTTGTCCAATATAGTTACCATTAGCTACATGTGACTACTTAACCTTCAATTTAACTGTTAAATAAAATTTAAATTTTATTTCCTTAATCACACTAACCACATTTCAGGTTCTTAATAGCTGCATGTGAGTGTCCACTACCACTGACATGCAGCTATTGGACATATTGGATAGCACACATTTAGAACATTGCAGGAAAAAATAGAAATATCTTTTTTAAATTAAAAGCCAGCAACATTAGAAAGTGACTTCCCTTACTCATAACAACTTTGACACTCACCCACATTGTTGCGTATTGATATTTTTCCCTTTTTATTGCTGTGTAGTATTCCATTTAATAGTTATGCTACGATTTGTTTAATGATTCTGCTATTCATGGA
Organism: Equus przewalskii; assembly: GCF_037783145.1. Classification (NCBI taxonomy): domain Eukaryota; kingdom Metazoa; phylum Chordata; class Mammalia; order Perissodactyla; family Equidae; genus Equus; species Equus przewalskii. Next base: position 54,494,331 of record NC_091831.1, on the reverse strand, counting down.
TGTTTGCATTGCTTCCACTTTCAGCTCTTATGAATAAGGCTGTCATACCATCTCACACAATTCTTTTTGTGTACACATGGTTGTTTCGTTCTCTTGAGAAAATACTCAGTGGTAGAATTGCTGAATCATGGAATAGGTATAAGTTTGTATTTATAAGAAACTGCTGCAAAAAAAGACATATATAAGAATATCGGTCAGCAATGACACACTAATTCACACCTACTAGAATGGGGAGAAAGACTAACAATACAAAATATTGGCAAGGACGTGTAGTGGGTAGGAATCTCATATATTATTCATTGCAGGATGAAGTGGCCCAGCATCATTGGACAACAATATTTTATTGTGGTCTTAATCTTCCCTCCCCGTTAAGTGAAGATGTTGAGCAGCTTTTCCTGTGTTGATTGGGCATTCTTACTTCTTTCGTGAAGTGTCTGTTGAACTCTTTCCCACTGTTAGAACTATTAGTTTCTTGCCTTTAATTTTTAAGTTGTTTGACTCCTTTACATATTGGGAGTTTGCTTACTTTCTCAGCTATATTACTTCATACTTTTTTTCATGATTTGGATCTTACCTCGTATAAATGATTGTGGCTAAGTTTTGAATTAATTATAGGAAAGTGTGTCGCACCAGCTTAGAAAGTCCTTTTTTGCTTTTTAAAAATAAGTCAAAATGTATCAGAAAGTATGCTGTAAGCACAATGGATCCAACGAGATATCAGAGCCAAGGAAAGCTGATTGGGGCTCCTCTGTATCTGAAACTTAAAAACCCTAGAAGAGAACATGAAGAAAACAGTCACCCCAAAGCCTGTATTTGTTTAAAGATTTCATTTTTCAAAATGTCTCTTTAGTATTTCTAGAATTGTCTTACATACAAAAGCATGAATTCAGACAGTGGAAAAGGTAAAATTCAATAATTGCTATGATTTTTTTGTAAAAAAATAACCTTTCATTTGGCATATTCAAAATTATGTAATAAACACCATGTTCAAGATACCTGGTAATTTTATTACATAAAATAGAACCAAATAGACAATCAAATCTATGCTCGTATAATAATAATGATTTTAAAATCCCCATGTCTTTGGTTCCACTGATTTATGTATAGAACTCTTAATTAATAAAGTTACTAGTAGATTTTTTAATGAATCCTTCGGTTTTATTCTCTGAGTACCCAATTTATAAGAAACTGCTGCAAAAAAAGACAATAAAAATATAACTCTAACTTTATAAACGGTATTAAAATGCAATTCTGAATTTTTAAAATACTTCAAATACAGCGTCAGAAGATAACAGTATGCGCTTGCAAAATTGAATCATTTTCTCTTTACATTTTGCAAATGAGATATTTCACTTCTCATAGGCAAAACCCAGAATCTTTAATTTGGTCCAGAGGTATTATATGCGGCCATATTACATGACTCCTCAAACAATAGTTCTTCCCTCGCTCCCCAAAATACTGTGCTTCCCCCAGCAAACGCAGACATGCACGGAATCAGAAAATTGCTACAGGTTTTATCCAATATCCATCTTTAACATTGTCTGCAATTCACTTAAAGCTGTTCATAAATTTCTACTTTCCCCACGTCATTTATATTCAAGTAAAACCACAGATGACCGAAAGATGCAGATAAGACAGTCAAGCTTTTTTCTCTGTTACTAAAAGTTACTTGAGGTGAAGTTTAAACGACATTCAAGGAAGAAGTCAGAAGTAACAATAAATCTCTGTTTTCTACTCCTTCCTTACTCGTACGCAGATACTTCTACAGATACACAACAAACACTTACACAGACGCACACACAGATATAAACATTTACATGTACATACACACAAACACACATACTAATACAGCCACCCATTCCTCAACTAATACGATTTTTCTTGACTTTCTGCAAAATCCCTTAGCTGTTCTAGCCCACAAGGCAGTTTCAGTATAAGAAATAGTTTGAATATCTAACTATAGACATTCTCAGGTCACTGGCTCACCATACTGTCTGCTTAAAAAAGAAGAAAAGAACCAACTCAGCCTGAAAGGGAGGCAATGTCAAATGCCACCTACATTTGGCACTGAATATTATTCCCTCTCAGTGAGGTCCTCTGATGCACATTTTGATTCCAATATTAAAGCTATGAAGAGGAAAGATACATTTATAAAGAATATGGGGCTTCTGGTTTTTGAGTAACAAAATAGATCTTAAGAATATAAAGAGTTTATAACTATGCCCTCTAGAAGTTGAAAAGCCTAATTATATCAGGAGTGAGTTTCCTTTCTCTGGAGGTATTCAAGCAGAAAGCGTGCAGCCACTTCTCCTGAGCCTTTCAGAAGGCATCAATCCACAAGGCAGCCAGTTAAATTAGATGCCCTCTGAGGTCACTTCCACACTGTAGTTTCTATTATTCTACCAATTTCTCCTGATTGTAACATCTTAACCATATTTTATCAGAGTTACTGGTCTTCTAACATAATTCCTTTGCCTCTATTAGTTTTGGAAAAGGTGAGGTTATACATACATGCACAATCAAATGAAGAGGACACATGAGTAATTAGTTAGTCTGTCTAATTATTTACTATGAATTATCTAACTGAGGCTAAAATACATCTTTGGAAGTGACCACTTATGTTTTTCAAGAATATAGTTTTCAAGTTAAAGTAAGCAATTAATTAAATTATTTGGGAGCAATTAAATATTCAAAAATAACATTTAGATCTTTGCACCTCTTTTCAGATATAGGAAATGTATTAACACCTCCATTATGTTCAGAGTAAGAAAAAGAACTTACACTACCAATATGCTCAGAAAATGAATTAATTACGAATACATTTTAGGTTTTGTTTGTTTGTTTTTTGCTGAGGAAGATTTGCCCTGAGCTAACATCTGTGCCAACTTTCTGTATCTTTATGTGGGTTGCTACCACAGCATGGCCGCCAACGAGTGGTATAGGTCCACGCCCAGGGAGCAAATGTGGGCCACGGACACAGATGCTCTGAACTTAACCACTAGGCCAGGGGCTGGCCCCAAGATCTTTTAGTTTTTGAAGGCCTAAAGAATTGTAAGGGTCAGGTAAAGAAGAGGTTTTTGAGAAAGGTGATGTGGAGAGCAGTCTGACTACCTGAAGTGAAGCTGAAGTAGATTAAAAACATCCAAAAGAAACAGAAAGGGAGGGACAAGTATAGTTGGGTTCTTAATAGGATTGCTGTATATATAAAGGAGGTAGATTCAAGTTCAAAATCTTATGAAGGCTTCTGTTTTCCCAGTTATCAGGTAACACAAGATATTTAAAGACAACGCATCTGGAACCATGCACACCTTTTTCATTAATAAAGTATTCACTTCTTAGAACATCACAGTAAGGAAAATTGCAAAGACAAATCATTAGTTTCTACATGAAAACTTAAAAACTGCTTTTGTGCATAAATTCAAGGAAATTATTTGAGAATATACTGTTCATATCTGCAAAACGTATCACTGAACTGGGAAATGTTAGTATTGTGGGCCATCCTGATTTTCTTTCCGTAGGAGTCAAATGACAATCTTGCTCGGCCCGTTTTAACGCATGCACATCGAATTTGCATTCTCTCCTTGTGTTCTTGAAGGCACATTATTTTTCAGTTGTGTTCGTGACACTTTCTATATGGATTTTATCCCTTCTCGAAGATAGTAAACTACAAAAAGTCACGAGCCATCCCTTGCATTTCTTATTTATTCCTCCCAAATTCCCACAATATTGCTTTACTGTCAATTCCAAATATACGCTTTATTAATCTAACAATAATTCCATATTTTGTTCTTTCAAAATTAATCTTCAGTAAGCAAACAAACACATAAGTAAGGAGAAAAGATTAGTGGGTACCAAAGAAGAAAGGGATGCAGGGAGGGCAAAACGGGTAAAGGGGCACATATTTATAGTGATGGACAAAAACCAGACTATTGGTGATAAATGTGATGCAGTCTACACAGAACCTGAAATATAATAATGTACACCTGAAATTTATACAATGTTATAAGCCAATATGACATCAATAAAATAATAATAAAAACAATAATAATAATCTTCAGTTAACCACGCAAAGTATACCTCTAAACATGCATATAGCTATCACATGTATGTATTCCTTTTTGGGGGGTCAGGGGAGAAGATGAGCCCTGAGCTAACATCTGCTGCCAATCCCCCTCTTTTTGCTGAGGAAAACCTGCCCTCAGCTAACATCTGTGCCCATCATCCTCTACTTTATATGTGGGTCGCCTACCACAGCATGGCTTGCCAAACGGTGCCATGTCCGCACCCAGGATCTGAACCAGTGAACCCCCGGGCCGCTGAGAAGTGGAACTTGCGAACTTAACCATTGCGCCACCAGGCTGGCCCCACATATATGTGTTCTATTTATCAATTATTAATAAGTATTATGATTTTGCTATTATAGCCAAAGAAAAATTAACCCCTCATTACAGTGAAAACTTCTTAAAGGTAAGAATCATTTGCTTTCATCTCTTCACAGAGCTTGACATAGTATGCTCAACTATTATTTACTGAATTTAATCAGATACTCTGGGTAACTTCACATTAATTAAGTGGCTTTGAGAAATATTCAATCATCTCTAATTTTTAAAATGGTAAAAACACATGGTTCATATACCTTTAAAATCATTTCATTAATTCTATTTCCCTGATTCTTTATTTCTATAAGTACCGGACATACACCCTTCAAAATATCCTAGTTAACAATGGAGAACATTGGTGAGTTATGAAATGGAACTTTCCCCAGTATGCGGCTTTGAAAGTATCCATAAATTTAACAGCCCTTCTCGATTTTTCATGTCTGCTCATCAGAATCTATCCGGGTTAGATGTTATTTAGTAAGTTTCGTAGTTTTTTTTTTTTTTTTTAAAGATTTTATTTTTTTCCTTTTTCTCCCCAAAGCCCCCCGGTACATAGTTGTATATTCTTTGTTGTGGGTCCTTCTAGTTGTGGCATGTGGGACGCTGCCTCAGCGTGGTTTGATGAGCGGTGCCATGTCCGCGCCCAGGATTCGAACCAACGAAACACTGGGCCGCCTGTGGCAGAGCGCGCGAACTTAACCACTCGGTCACGGGGCCAGCCCCGTAAGTTTCGTAGTTTTTAACTATTTACTTCTAAGGATTTTGAAACTTCTCTTTATTTTGTGGCTTTCACTGAACTATGTACTATAAAGTATATACTAATTTAAAAATAAATTTGTACATTATATTTCGTTTAGTAAATTTATAAAAATAAAATACAGTGTATCTCCAATCCTGCCATAGAAGAGTGTCCACTATTTACATTTTTATGTATAATATTTCCTTCCACAATTTAAGTATGTGTGTTTTAAAATAAAATCATGATCATACTGTGTATAAAGCTTTGTGCTTTGTTTCCACCAACATAACATTATGACAAGGACATTTTCTCACATCGTAATTAACTTTCTTCCAAAACATATTTTAATCGTTAATAATATCTCATCAAATATATATATATATATAATTTTCTAGAATCTTGATTGGTTTCCTATCACTCTAACAAATAATGCCACAGTGAATTTCTTAGCAGATTTATCTTTTTGAGCATCTTTGCTTATTTCCTTTGCATAATTCCTAGCAGTAGAATTATCAGACTAAAATTATGAATGCTTTTAAGGCACATAATTGACATTATCAAATTTTCTCCAAAGATACCTTGGTAGTTTAAACTTCAAGCATCTACATGTCAATGCTCATTTTTATTTTTTGTTTATTGACATTGAAATACACCAATACTATGCATTTGCCTTCATGTAAATATTTGGTCATATCATTAAAGTTTTGGTAAGTAATTCTGTATGTTCATGCTAACACTGATTGTTCACTGTAGTCCAGATCTCCACGATCCACCTTAATGCAGCAAACATACAATCATGGACCTGTGAATGTGTACATACACACACATGTACACAGGAGTCCGAACAAGGAAGTTTTCCACATATAAACAAAAGATGCCAAAAATTCTTATTGTGTGAGGTGCTTCATTTATAACTTAACTTAAAAATGATATTATTAATGAAAAATTCTCTAAATAGAATTTTATTTTGCCAATTCCTTGCACCTACAAATAAAATACCAATATTCTTACATATTCACAATTGGATTCATGAAAAAGAAGAAATAATAAAAGAAAAAGGTGGATTCTAAAAAATCCAGTAATTTCCCTAAGCTGAAAAACTACATCTTTTTTCACAGCAGACTCCTTCAATAACAAATATCAGTAAAAATATACTATTCAGTCTGTCACGGAGATATTAAGAAGTAGAAATGCCTGGACTATGCTAAGAATTTGAAATTCAGATTTTGTCAATCTAAATTTAACATTCACATAAAAATGTAAATTCAAACTATTTTAAGATAAGTACTGGTAAATATTTTCGAGTGTTTTCACACACTCATTTGTAAAGGTTTTACTTTATGTTGTGATAATATTTCATTATTTTCTTCATTGGGTCTCTAGAGGATGCAGCATATATGGTTGCATCATATCTATTGATTGAATCTCAGGACTGACACTGATTGCTTATTCATATAAGCTAGATATACAAAATGAGATAAGCACATTAGTAAGCTTAACTGCAATTTAGATTTCTGGCCTCTGGAGAACAGCCACTCCTCGTTGCTCTGCAGTGTGACTTTTTGGGGCATTCTATTATCACCGAGTCATGAAGAAAGGGAGTAGCCCAATTAATTAAAAGAGCTATGGTTGTATGTTTCTTTACCCCCCCAAAATAGGACAACAAATTCCATAATGAGATGGTATGGTGGGAGAGCAATTCTACGTTAGCAAACCAAATAGTAAAAATTAGAGAATTTACAATTCCTTAATGACATCTGATGTTCAGCATCTTTTCATATGCTTATTTACCATCTGTATATTGTCTTTGGTGAGGTGCTTGTTTAGATCTTTTGCCCATTTTTAAAATTGGGTTGTTTGTTTTGTTACTGCTGAGTTTTAAGTGTTTTGTATATTTTGGATACAAGTCCTTTATCAGATATGTGTTTTGCAAATATTTTCTTCTGTCCGTGACTTGTCTTTACATTCTCTTAACAGTGTCTTCTGCAGAGGAGAAGTTTTTAATTTTAATGGAATCCAACTTGTCAGTATTCTATTTCATGGTGCTTTTGATGTTATGTCTAAAACTCTTCATCAAACTGAAGATTTTCTCCTCTGTTATCTTCTAGAAGTTTTATAGTTTTGCAGTTTACATTTAGATCTATGGTCCATTTTGAGTTAATTTTTGTGAAAGGTGTCTAGATTCATTCTTTTTTTGTTGGATATGCAGTTATTCCAGTACCATTTGTTGAAAAGGCTATCCTTTCTCTTTTGAGTGTCCTTTGTTCTGATAAAACCCAAGTCAATTAGAATCTGGCAAAAGAGTTTCCTTTGAGGGTAGGCTTTTATTAAGAAGAATAGAATGCTCTGAGTACATCTCAAAATGGCTACTTTTCCCCTCCCTGTGCTGGTAACATGGAGGGATTTTTCTCCAGTCTTCACCCTGATAACCTGCTTGGGTTCCTGGAGGTTAAGCTTATGAAAGTGTAGGGGCTCATCTAAGACAGGGCCCCCTGGAATATGGAACTTGAGCTTGCCCACACTGAGCCTCCAGCAATTCATCAATCATAGTTGAAGTGTTTCTACTGGTGCTGTCTTCAGAGGTGAGGTTCTGTGCCTGGGCCTGCTCCTGGTAAGCTGTGACTCTCAATATGCATCTTTCTCTCCATTTTTTAGCATGGCCGGTTTCTGTGTCACCTCAATTCTCTGAAGGATCTAAGAAAGTTGTCATTTTACAAATTGTTCAGCTTTTCTCCTGTTGTAAAGACAGGAGTGATGACTTCCAAGCTCTTTACTTGCCAGATGGGAAACTAGAAGTTTATCTTGTTTTTTACCATAGATTTGACAATAATTTCCAGGTAACCTTATGTAAATCAGTATACTAGATTCTAGATTTTTGTGTGTACAAAAGAATTTGGGGGGCCAGCCCTATGGCCAAGTGGTTAAGTATGTGCATTCTGCTTCGGCAGCCTAAGGTTCACCAATTCGGATCCTGGGCATGGACCTACACACCATTCATCAAGCCATGCTGTGGCGGAATCCCACATAGAAGAACTAGAATGACCTACAACTAGGATATACAACTATGTACTGCAGCTTTGAGGAGGGAAAAAAACAAAGAGGAAGATTGGTAACAGATGTTAGCTTAGGGCCAATCTTCCTCACCAAAAAGCATACCTTTAAAAACAAAAAGACTTTTGGACAAAATCAGTATTTTCAAAATAGTTTTCTGTGATATGTTAATAGATATTCAAATAGAATACTATTTGATGGTAAATCAAAATTGGCACACATTCACTGAGGTCTCTCAAAAGGCAGCTGATAAATAGCATCTCTCTTCCCCACATGACTTCATTTGAGAAATAAAATGAAGGAGTAGCATATGGAAGCAAAAATATAACTTGCAGCATGTTCAGTTTGCAGATATTATCCTGGGGACATTGGACAAGTAGACTTACTCAATCACTTAGTCTATTGCTTTGGCCAAGCCATGCAAGTCTGGGACAGCAGTTTTCCCAGTGATGAAGAAGTACCTGGAGGAACAGTGCTGACTAACTTTGCCCTATGAGCATTTTATCCTCAAATGGAAGAAAGCAAGAGCAGGGCCATACAGACCAAGTGCTTGCTCCCATCTTTGCTAACCAAATCTTACCTCACAACCCTTTCGGGCAAAGTGAGTAATGGTACAGAGGGAGGCCAGGAATGTACTTTAGAAAATTTTGTCCATGTAGGAACTACTGGAGTAGGGGAAAGCCATTCTACTTTAATAATAGACTTTAATAACTTTTAGCATTACTAAGCCTTTATTAGGTCAATACCCACAGAGATTTTCCATGATGGTCAGGGTTAGACTTTGACTTGCCAACTCAGCTTTTCTTACTATCTAAATAGATCTCTCGAACTGGAAGTCAGCAAACCCAGTGCAGACTTCGTTTGTTATTCTACATAGAGTATTGTTTTTCCTTTCTTAATTTCTGCCAACATTTTTAATGGGAGATTTCAACTAAATTGTACATATGCACCGCCTCGTAAATCTGTAGATGGCGACATTGGACCTTACTTCCAAAGGGCCATAACTGCCTGCACCTGAGTAACAGCTGTTCTCCCTAAACAATGAAAGTGCTCTTCATTTTGCCGGTTTTCACCAATTGCCCAATGTGATCATAATGCTCTGACACAGGGTCTGCCTAATTCATTTACATTTCTGTCCTCTGTGGGCATTTGGGTTTATGATCACTGCTCTAAATGGAACCAAGCTTAGTCACATTTTAGCCCTTCTATCTCATCTGCAGATAACATCTGGAACTGATTTGGGACTACAAGCCCAGGAGACCCTGAGCCACCTCTGTTCCTGTCCGCAAACTTTCCTTCTCCCTTTCTCATATGCCTGCTCCATTTCTTTTGCAACCTGCCCCTTTCTCTGATCTTTGCCCTGATTCGCCTTGAAAACTCATTTATGTCCATGTCCCATATCACCAGGCACCTGGATCTGGTGTGTACAACCTGTCTTTAAATCTCTGAGTCAGCCAAGTTGAAACTCTTAGAGGCAAGATGTCCAGGGATTAAGACTGCTATGCCTCCATTTTCTAGATAAACCTATGGATATCTCTGCCTCCTGCCTAGACTTGATGTAAGTTCAGGCCATGCTTATTTATGCTGTACTGTGTACTACTGGACTTAGGCAGAGGCAGAACACCAGAGTTGTGAGTCAAAAAAGCTGATCATACTGCCAACTGGAGGAGCCAGAGCAGATGGGAAGCCAGAGAAATAAAGCATAAATGAGAATAAGAAAATTTTGGCACTTACTTACAATCAGGAACTTTTAATAAGCATAAAATTATTCTGGCAGAGGGGAAGTTATGTGTTTAAACTTTTTCTTTTCATTATAGTTGATACCCAGAAAAAGAGACAAGAGCAGACTTATCTGTGAACAAGACACAATTATCTGAAAATAAAAATTTTCATCTTTTCCACATTGGAACAACTCTCTTACTTTTTTCCTTTTACGAAGACAGTGATCAGAATTTGTACAGTTCCAGTAATGTTTACTTTTACATTAGAGCTTAAATGAAACTGGCATTCGGTCACTGAGTTTCCTTTTGAATATCTATCAGGTGACATTGGTATGAATTTTCTCCGAAGTCTTTTATAAAGCAGGTGTGAGTCCCTAGCAGCCAATGCTGGAAGTGTTGACTCAGTAATCCTTAAATTTCCTTAGGCTCTGCCTCTTCTTAAACATAACCTTTCTCAGCCCATAGAAAATAATTCCTCTTAATAATGCTGTTAATATAAATTGCTTTCTTACTTACCAAGGAAAGAGAAACAGGGGATGAGTGAAGGTGAAGAGGGCATTTGCTGGCCCTCTGAGACAGAGGAATCCCTACAATAGCATTTTTCCCCAGGGTATGGCCCTGGGTGAGGGCCAGAGGTAAGAGGCATCAGTGCGCGCTGGGGCAAGGCAGGTCTAGCAGTGGTTGGTGTCTCATCTCCCTGAGAATATGACCCAGGGAGCCAGGAAGTCCTGAACAGAAGGCCTCTGCTATTTTATGGACCCAAAGGCTGGAGAAGGTTGAGGGTGAAGGGCGAGGATAGAAAAGTACTGAGAATTGAGTCAGAGTGGAGAAAAATGTTTTCAAGCTCCCCTTTCCACCCCTACTCAAGGAGGTCTTGGCACAGGTGTCTTAACAGGGTCGTACCCAAGGCCCACCATAAGGAGGCCTTGCATAAGAAGGCCTCTAACTGGAGTGCTAGGCTAGGAATGCAGATATGCATACGGGCCTGCATCTCTGATGGCAACATTCTCCAGAAACTGCAGTGCACTGGCTGTGCACCAAGGCTGCTGTGGAGAGGTGGCTTTCCCCTGTGAGGTTCGGCAGGTGAACTCTTTCCACACAAACCATTTTCTTTTTCATTTCTATGCCTGTGCTCCTGCTGTCCCATCTCCTCAAAAGAATTTTTATCCTCTCCTTCAGATGACCTCTTGTCCCATATTTATCTCGTCAATATTCAAATCTCTGTGGAAGACTCACTTCAAACTGACCCAAGGCAAATAGAGAGTCTCTTGCCTTAGGCCCCATGTTTTAAAGAGTCCTGCTTTGGATGTTGTCATCCTATAACCAGAACCCATGTCTTCCACACTTCTAGAGACTATCCAGTGTACCCAGAAATCCGAAATTCCATGCCCAAAGGTCTTGACCCAATGCTATGTACAAAGCAAGGGGAGCAGCCAAGGGTGGCTTTTGGGGGATGGTGATAGATAGAGGTTGAACAGTACAGGCTGGGATGTCCATAGTTCCTCATTGTACTAGATGGAGCCTGGCATAGTAAAAGAAAAAGAGCTTCTGGAATTGGGGCCCAAAGTGTTTTATCTCTGTACCACCCAGTTCCCATGGGAAACTTGCTAGAGTTAAAAAAATTTAAATTCTCACTTGGCTTTTAATATTTTAATAAAGGCCCATGTTTTTGATAGCATGAGTTTAAAATATGTTTAGTATAAAATTTTGTTGCTTTATTTATAGCATTTAAATGTTTAGACAAATGGTATGCAGGCCTCTATTTGTGTTCTTGCCTGGGCCCTGCAAATGAGGAAAGGGCCTGCATTCGCTGCAATAGCTATTTTATCTGCACTCTATCAATATAACTGTTTTCTCTTCTGTGGTTTCCTAATACTTTGTACGTTCTTCTGTTATTACATTTTCATGTGGTGTGTTAGTTATTCTTCTTTTATGGATTTCTCCTTCACTGGGCTATGAGTTACATCTGAGAAAGTGTTCTTTTCATTACTCTCCTTTCTCTGTCCACATTCATGGCATCACACAAAAATTATGACCAATATTGAAACCTGGACTCAGAGAATTTCTTCAGTCTATCTTTTTGAATCTCTTCATCCAAACATTTCCTCATTTTCCAACGCTCTTGACTTCACACGTTCCCTTGCCCTTCTTATTATATTCAGTTTAGAGTCCATAAACTTATTCCTGAATGTTCACTTTGCTACTGATGTAAAAATAGAATAGTGGGTTTCTTCTTTAAGTTATTTCCAAGCTCTATACTCCACAATGGGAATAAATCCCTGTCAGACCAAGGCCTTTAAGACATAGCGGGGTTAAATCCTCAGCCACAGTGTAGTTCTGCAGAGGGAGACTATACAAGGCATACAAGGATCATGCTCAGAAGGATTACAGCAACAATACAGCCACCAACAAGATTTAGCCTTATATGCTACACACTGCACTGCATAGTTTATATTAACTATGTGATGTACTATTCACAGTTACCCTGCAAAGTAGGAATCATTGCTTCTCCATTGAAGTTGAGGATATAGACATATAGAGATAAACTAACTCCTAACTTCACATAGTTTATGAGTAACATATCTAGGATTCAGACTTAGGTATATATTCCTTAAACCCTGATGCTTTCTTCTATATTGCACTTTCTTATAGTCATCTTTTTGTGGTCACCATCTACCAACTGCTTAATACGTGATTTTGGTCAATAAATGTCTGTTAAATTCAGGAATAAACAAATTAAAGAGAGAGATGGATGGAGGGATAGGTGCGTGGATGGATGAATAGATAATTAGGAATAATCATAAAACAAAAGTCATGTGTAGAGGCTTAAAGTTTACACCAGATAATAAAGGTCCTTAATGCAAATGTAGGTCAAAATCTACCAAACAGCAAGTAGAAACATTTAAATTTCTGTATTAGTTAATATAAGTAATACCTTCCCTCCTGGAAATCATTCAAAATAGAGATAATTACAGCAGATGCTTTAAAACTCTTATGTGCCTAACACCAATCTAGGGTATTTCTTTAAAATGCAGATCCCTTGGTCCCACCTCCAGGCATGCTGCTGAGGTGGGGCTCAGGGGCATATATTTTAACAATCACATCAGATGAATCTGATGTAAAAATCCATGAACTACACTGTGAGAATCTGTTACTGTAAGAAAGTAACCAAGATATTTTTTCTCCCCCTATCCTCAGAAAGAAGAAGAAAAGAAAAATTTAATTCCTAATAGAGTCTTTCCTAGAATGATCCACTTATAGTGCTTTGGTCCATGTCTCAATCTCAATTTCAGGAGTCTCATAGAGGGGGTCTTAAGCCACTCACGTGGGGCTGTTCATGGCCCACAGATCGGTGTCACCGCAGGTCGGTAGCTCTCTGACTTCACTCCACGGCACTTCTCACCAGGTGGCAGCAAAAAGGACTCCAAGGTGCCTCTCACTTTGCTGGTCTCAAGCTTTCCTCTCTAACCTGAACTTCCCTTCCTCTTTTTCTCCTTTCCACCCTTTTTTTAACTTTAGTATCTTTTATCTAGTCTGGGAGCAGAAAAATCCTTTCTACGAGTTTTCATTTGAATCTATTTGTTGGATCAGCCAGTGGTTTTTGAAATCAATAGACAAGTATTTGCAGTCTTTGATTTCTGATTCAACAGTGGATTACTAGTTTTACAGTCTAGGAGAGGGGAAAACACTTAGCACAAGTGAAGGGGCTTACTGAGCGGCAAGGAAACCTCTTAAATAAAACTTAAAAGTAGCCAAACAAAGGACACTCTGAGACCGTAGAAAATAACTTGATAGCTACTCTCATGCTTTGGCTTACAAAGAAGAATCTGACAGTATGTATAGAAAACGCAGCACACTTTTTAAATGAAGACAGTAAAAAGTGATGACTCACTGCCTATTGGTGATATGGCTAAAGTTTCCTCCAAAATATTCAGACATGGAGACCAAAGTAAGGTACATTGAATAGTGTCTTGATTGTTTTAAATGAGAAATAGCTATCAAAACTTCTGCTAAGTAACTTGTAAAGTTTTTGAAAGTTTCTTTCTTCCGTAATACTCCTGAATGAGCATGCATAGATCCCATGGAAGAAGGATATTGTGGACTTCTGTTTAAACGTGATATATGAAATACTTGTTTACTTCTATTGCCTTCCAAACTCCCTTAAATTGAGGAATAGGGTTTCAAAGGGAATATATTCCAAGAAAAAAAGAAAATAAGCAACAACAGCAGCATTATTGAAGCTGAAAAGCACATGGAAAGGTATTAGCTGACTTGGCAAAATAAAGAAATCCTGAAACCCAGGCTGATAGTGGAGAAAAGCCCAGTGATAAGATGACTTACTCTCGAAAGGTTCAATCATGATGCACACCAAACAGCTCCAAAGGAGCCAATGAAGTTGAAAGCTCTTCCTCACACGGATCTCCTCCTATCAACCACACAGGAAAGAAGTAAACTATCTGTATTCCAGCAGAAAGCTGGCAGCTTACACTTTGGAGATAATGAACCCAAGGAACCGAATCCAGAGAAACCAAGTGCTCTAGGCCCTGGAAGCAACACTGAAACAGGGAGGGTTCATCGAAGGACTAGATTCCAACCCACGAGACTCATGGCCCTGTCTCGATTTTGCTCTCAGGATGTTGGCAAGGTTCTCTGCCTCAAGCACGAGACTGGAGAATTCTCTCAGAGGAATTTACCATCCCGGGGGGAAAAGAATCTATAGATTTTGAAAGTCAGACATCATCCAACAATTTTAGGAGAGATTTTTCAAATTGAAGTGCCACCTGCTACTGAGAAAACCTTTCCGTATACTGAGAGGTTCCAATTAGATTTTCAGTACTTCATTCTTAATGTATTAGACAATCAAGGATTGCCAGATACTTGAGAAAAGCTGTGGCATGAAATACAGAAACCAAAACAAGCAAAAAAGGGGAATTAGAAGTAAACAGAGACAAGTCAAAACAAGAATAAAAGAACTTCACTAATGAAAAAAATTATAAGGAATATCCAGTGATATCTGACATATCCTTGAAAGAAAATTTAGATATTTGAAAAATGAAAATCTAAAGAACAGACAACAGTTATTGTATCTAAAACATAAAATGCTAAGGTAGTAGATGACGTTGACATCTCAACATAATGCAAGGTTAGTAGAGAATATCTAAGTTTCAATAAAATTCCCCCACACAGTGCTAGTATATTGTATAAGAATATGGGCAAATAGGGGCCAGCCCAGTGGCGCAGTGGTTAAGTTTGCACGTTCTGCTTCAGCGGCCCAGGGTTTGCCAGTTCAGATCCCTGGTGCGGACACAGCACCACTTGGCATGCCATGCTGTGGCAGGCGTCCCACATAGAAAGTAGAGGAAGATGGGCATGGATGTTAGCTCAGGGCCAGTCTTCCTCAGCAAAAAGAGTTGAGGATCGGCAGCAGATGTTAGCTCAGGGCTAATCTTCCTCAAAAAAAAAAAAAGAATATGGGCAACTAGAAGAACTAAATTAGCATTTAATTATAGCTAAATTAACTGAGATTGGTTACTTCTGTGGAGTGGGAATCAAGGACTGGAAAGGGAGTGGAGGAGCAGGGAACTGCTGGATTTTTTTAATAAACTCTAAAACTATTTAATTTTTAGAACTATTTCTGTGTATTATTTGATAATATATAATGTTACCTTATAAAAATATTTTATTTTTATCCAGAAAATTAAAAATCTTTATAACGTGTGTATTTTCTGATAAATGAAAAAAGTGTAGCATCTGTTTATGTTATTGTAGCTCCTATTCTTACTGCAGAACTGGAATCCACAGATTCCGACCAGGATACTGCAGATGGCAAAATTGTATATGGGAAGCATGTAGTCCTGAGAATTACTGAGCTTTAAAGCAACTGAGCTATCTGTTTCAAATGCCACATAATAACGATGTATGTGCAATTGTAAAATGCATAGTCAGAGTCTGCTGTCTGTAACAGGAACATGACTGTGCAGTACACATTAAATATATGTTGTTCTTTATTTTATGTTAAAGACGTATAGATACAAAGAACATTCATTCTTTAAAAATTAGAATTCTAAATAAATCACACACATCAAAAGAAAAACAGGCAAAATTTAGTTTGCTGGCATTGCTCTCATGACAGGCTCTTGGAGTCCTCCGGTAGACTATTAAAACACTTATTATATGCAGATTTCCAAGAACGTACAAACAAACCACAGCAATTCGTTTTTCCCTTTAGGACAGAGCAAGCTCTGAAGAACGTATTTTGTCTATTTGTGTTTCTATGCATTCTAGATTTAGGACTGAGGATGAAAAAACTGATTTAAAAGTGATTTTCTGTGCTTCATGGAGCTTGCTGATAAATTCCCGTAATAAATTTCTTCCTTTGGTTAATAAAAATGTGTCTACGGCCTTTAAGAAAATAGGGTCTTTTCTCTTTCAAAAATTTTATTGCCCACTTTCATCAGAAGTAAATAGTCAGCATCAACAATTTAGAATTGTGGTGAAGAAGAAAAAAATCATAAAAATAACTCTCAATGTTTAATGGAGTAAATTCTTTATGAATGATTTTTAAATGAATACTGACCATGCTTAAAGAACTTTATAACTTACAATAAATAATCATATATTATCTCACTTGATCCTATCAAAATCTTGTGGTGGGAAAGGCAGTCATTTTACTGAGAAAGAAACTTAGGTTCTATGAAAGTTCCAGAAATTACTCAATGAACAGGAAGCAGGACCAGTCCCAAATTTATAACTTCTCACTCCAACTCTAGTACTTGTTGCTCTGAATTCTCTTTCTCTTCATGAGGACAGATATTAATGGAATAATGATGCTTTATCTGAATAAGAGCAAGGGGGTCTGAGTTATTTATTTATTTGTTTGTGAGGAGGATTGGCCCTGAGCTAACATATGTTCCCCATCTTTCTCTATTTTATGTGGCTTGCCAAGTGGTGCTGTGTCCGCACCCGGGATCCGGGCCTGTGAACCCCGGGCCACCAAAGTGGAGTGCACAAAGTTAACCACTACGCCACCGAGCATGCCCCTGGGGGTCTGACTTTTAAGCCGACAATACTGCACAGCCGCCTACTCGTCGTCAAAAGCTCAGTTTAATTATTTGGGTCAGATGAAGTGCACTGTCCTGGTTATATGTGACTTTTTACCAGGGAACTCCTCCTGAATTCTTTGTCTTTCAACTGGTAACTGAGACATAGCAATGAGGATAAAATAATGACAGCGACAATAATGATGATGATTTTGGTAGTTAACAATGATCACTTGGAATATGGTAGGCTGTAAGTGCTGTATGTATTTTAACTTACTCAATCTTCGTTACAATCTTATGAGATTGACACCAGAATTATACTCATTTTACAGGTGAAGAAAATGAAGACCAGGGGTTGGGTCGCTTACATAAAGACAGGCAGCAAAAAAATGGAGGAGCTGTGCAATCTTGGCTACAAAAATAATCTCTGCTTAAAACCTCCAGTTATGTCTTTGTAACACTGTCTCTTTTGCAACCTCTGTGGGCAAGTAAATAAATTTGTTTCAGGATTTAGAAACTACTATCCCTCCTGAAGCCTATATTACATTTCTAGAAAGACCTTTTCGTTAAGCTCGCAGTTCCTGTGTTACCCAGTAAAATCCTGAACGAACAGCACCAAGTTAGGCAATATTTTTTATACCCATTTGAATGCCTCATTAGGTGATACCATTTGTCCAAATGAGAACTGTGAATTATTCAATGAGCAGGATCAGAGGTGGGCACTGGTTAGTCAGGAAGCAATTCTGAGCTTGGAGCTACCCACAAGATTCTGGACTTGAGTATATAAGGGCACACGCCTCAACAGCAATTGCTGTCAGGCACGAGACAATGGAGTGGGCAAAGATCATCACCTGGGGCCAGCTTTGGAAACCAGCTTTGCCGACCTCAAGACTCAGCATCCACTTTAAAAGCAGAAACACTCTTCTCATCTCCACATCCCCAGATGCCAGCCTGGAGGGAAGCCAGAAAGGCACTAGAAAATTGAATCTCAGTTAAGACGGAGAAATTTTCCTATTTGTGACTGAATATCACATAAAAGAAACTATCTAAATTACCAATTTTGAACATAATAATACTGAAAATTGAATCTCCACTCCCGTTAGTCATCTTGTGAAAACTTGAGAAAAAGACTCTATTAGTGCAAGCAAAACGAAGCTCTTAGATTTTCACTGAACACTGAAAGCGTAGCTTGAATAAATTTGCTTAAATATTTATAAACCACGTGGGGCCAGTTGATGATGGCTGACATTGAACTATGCTTCTGTCATCTTCCAAATTGGGAATCTCCTCGTCTGGGCCCAGCCCTTGGTCACCTGTCCTAGTCTGTGTGTATGTCCCTCCTTCACTTACTTTGCCTCCTTCTGTCATAAACTGAGGTTTCGCTCAAGGTATAAATTTGGGCTCACACCTCCTCTTCCTCTCCTGTTCCTCCTCTTTCCTCTTTTCTTTCCAGGTTAGTTAATTGTATGGCTGTCACAGAAATTACAGTCACAAAAGAAAATCCTGCAGGGACTGTTTTTTATTGGGAAAAGAAATAACTGAAGATGAGCAGTGAGTAATTGTGAGGTGAATGACAGAAGAGGAAAAGTAAAGTTTCTGCAATGCAATCTCAGCGGAACCAGAGACAAAAATGCTGGGGCCTGCGATGTTGAAGAGAGGTTGGGGGTGGGTCAGGGGTCCTGCTAGACAGTATTGTCCTCCAACGTGAAAGTTTAGTAAATAGAGTAAAGGTGAAGGTTTCCTCTTTAGTTAAAGGCAAGCCAAATGTGTGAATAAAAGGCTGCTCAATATATTTCCCATGAAGTTTTCCAAACGATTCTGCAGTGTGGAGCACTCACTGCTGTGACAGAGTCTCTTCTAAGCAGCCAGCTTCAGTTACCTTAGGCTTTCATAAATGTATGCGTATATGCATGTCAGGAGAGCTGGTTCATTTTATCCCACAAATATTTTTACTGAATAAATCCAGTTTACCCGGATATCTTTTTCAGCCAGTTATAGATAGTGTCTGAGTAACTCCTTGCTCTGTGTCCTGCATGTCTGGAGCTGTTTCAGGTGCTCTGCCAGCCTGCTTCTGCTCCTCAAGAGTAAGTATAAGTGACCAGATGTACACATTACACGCTCCTGGTTGGAGCCTGTTAAGGAAAGATTGCATGGGACATATGAGAAGACAGAAGCTAATTTTATTCTGTTACTATTGCCAGTCATGGGAAGACACTGCAGACCAACTCTGAACACCCAGTGATCAGTGCTACCCAGAGATAAAGAGCTGGAGAGCTTTGAAGAGCTAGGCTGGGGCAGTGGGAGGAGAGGGTTCTAGGCCATGAAGGATAATTGGCCTTACCCAGAGGAAAGGTAAACTTCCTCTCATCTTCATGACAGGAGGTAGTTTTATAACTTGGAACAAGACAAGCCTCTTGTTATGTTCCTACCCTCCCACAGAAAGTGGGACAAGGGTGCCATCCTCCTTTTTTTTTTTTACACCTAAATTTCCATTTTATTCATTAATAAGGAGGAGTATCTTTTACATAGCTATTGGCCATTTCTACTTCTTCTTTATTATTTTTAATTATTTTTTAATTATTATTATTTTTTTAAATTTTTATTTTTTTCGGATGTACATCATATTTCAAATTCTGGATACATTACATCATGTTCACCACCCGAACACTAATTATAGTGCATCGCCTCACATGTGACCCTAATCACCCCTTTTGCCCTCCCCCCTCCCCCCTTCCCCAGTGGTAACCACCAGTCCAATCTCCAATGCTATGTGTTTTTTTTTTTTTGTCGTTTTTATCTTCTACTTATGAGTGAGATCATATGGTATTTGACTTTCTCCCTCTGACTTATTTCACTCAGCAAAATACCCTCAACATCCATCCATGTTGTCACAAATGGCTGGATCTCGTCATTTCTTATGGCTGAGTAGTAGTCCATCGTGTATAAATACCACATCTTCTTTATCCATTCGTCCCTTGATGGGCACCTAGGTTGCTTCCAAGTCTTGGTTATTGTGTATAATGCCGCAATGAACATAGGGGTGCAAGTATCTTTATGCCTTTGTGTTTTCAAGTTCTTTGGATAAATACCCAGCAGTGGAATAGCTGGATCATATGGTAGATCTATCCTTAATTTTCTGAGGATGTCCCAAACTGCTTTCCAACAAAAGACCCCGAATAGCCAAAGGATTCCTGAGAAAAAAGAACAAAGCTGGAGGTATCACACTCCCTGATTTTAAATTATACTACAAAGCCATTGTAACCAAAACAGCATGGTACTGGCAGAAAAACAGACACACAGATCAATGGAACAAAATTAAGAGCCCAGAAGTAAACCCACACGTGTATGGACAGCTAATATTTGACAAGGGAGCCAAGAGCATACGATGGAGAAAGGGGAGTCTCTTCAATAAATGGTGTTGGGAAAACTGGACAGCCACATGCAAAAGAATGAAAGTAGACCATTCCCTTACACCATGCACAAAAATCAACTCAAAACGGATTAAAGACTTGAATGTAAGACCCGAAACCATGAGACTTCTAGAAGAAAGCATAGGCAGTACGCTCTATGACATTGGTCTGAGCAGCATATTTTCAAGTCCCATGTCTGACCGGGCAAGGGAAACAAGAGAAAAAATGAACAAATGGGACTACATCAAACTAAAAAGTTTCTGCACAGCAAAGGAAACCATCAACAAAATGAAGACAACCTAACAATTGGGAGAAGATATCTGCAAACCACATATCATATAAGGGGTTACTATCCAAAATATATAAAGAACTCATACAGCTCAACAACAAAAAAACCAACAATCCAATTAGAAAATGGTCAAAAGATCTGAACAGAGATTTCTCCAAAGAAGATATACAGATGGCCAACAGGCATATGAAAAGATGCTCAACATCATTAGCTATCAGAGAAATGCAAATAAAAACTACAATGAGGTATCACCTCACTCCAGTCAGATGGCTGTAATTAACAAGACAGGAAACAACAAATGTTGGAGAGGGTGTGGAGAGAAGGGAACCCTTGTTCACTGCTGGTGGCAGTGCAAACTGGTGCAGCCACTATGGAGCGCCATCCTCCTTGATGATTACACTTCAAACAGATGGCTCCCAGGTGCTGGAGAAATTTGTCCCTGGTTGTAAAATTAACTGGCAAAAGCCTAGGAGAGGATTTACTCACCTTTCAAAGGGGCAGAGAAAAGGTTTACAGTGACAAGTTTTCTAAGTAAACGCTCTAAGAAAAGGGAGTCAGGGGCCTGGAGTCAGGAAGAAATTTGTCTGAAGTTTAGTCAAGCTGTTAAGGCTTCACTAACAAGTGAGATGTATGTGTTTGTGTTCAGTATAGATTCCACGTGAATTGTGTTAGATTCTAAATGATCACCAGCGTAATGCAGGCTGAATTGTAAAGCTGTTACACTTGAACTTATCCACAGATTTTCAGTATATAATGTTACATAAATTTAGAGTTGATAATATCTAGAGTTCTAGGATATTCCATGTTCCCGTCTGGAGTAAACTGCATTTATATTTCTAGCAAAATCTGTTAATTAAGTGTTCAGAGTTAAAAAAAGAAAAAAAACTTTTGGAACTTTTCTAAAATATAAAAAAAGTTAGTAACTTTTAACAATATACCTAAGGGATGAAAGACAACTTTGGTATGTAGGCATACTCCTTGTTAGGGAAGCAAGTCCGCTATTCCCTTAAAAATTAAGGTCACGTCCTTCTTTGCTCAAGAGTAAATGAAATGACATAAGATGAATAATGTATGCATTATAAGACCAAAATTTTCTCCATTTTTACCCCATTAGTAATACATAAAACCTATTGATAATCATGTTAGTGTATTTAAAGAAATAGTAAATTTGAAAACAAAAGACAGAAACTTAAAATTCTGGATCATAACGTACCTGCAAAATTATCTTATCAGGAATATCATCATGAATACTTTCATGCCCTTTTGAGATAAGATAGCATCAAATGAGATATTATTCAGTTTTTACTTTAATCCTAACGCTCTTGTGCTATAAAAAAAAAAACAAGGAAAATGAAACTGTTAAAAAATCTCTTTCTCTTTTCGCTCAATGTTTAAGTGAAGCGAAATGTACGTTTATTTTAACTTAGCAAAAGGGCAGATGCTTTTCATTCACATATTAAATGAGGCAATTGTTTAGAGACGTGACCATGAATTCTGTGATGAAAGTAAAAGTAAATTATTCTTAGTCATACAGAACAATGAGACAATTTCATCAATTATCTCATGCATTCACAAATTGAAAATATTCAGTTTATATATGGTTCCTTTTGTATTTTCCTTTCAATATGTTCAGTTTATGCTCAGATTACTCTTATTTCTATCATACTTTTCTGTGCCTTTTTTTCTTTGACAAGTAATTCTGAGCTGTCTTTAACAGAGGAGACAAATTTATAACATTCTTTAGTTTAAGGTACATCTAAGTCTCTAAGAACATCTCTCTTTCTCTAGATAAATATGCCACTGTTAATATATACTTTATAGTGTCACTTCTCTTAAGAGAAAGGGTATTGAAAAAGAAAACCTATTAGATTCAAAAGTAATATGGTAGTCCCCCTTATCCACCAGGGTTACATTCCAAGACCCCCAGTGGATGCTTGAAACCACAGATATTACTGAACCCTATATATACAATGTTTTTTTCTATATATACATACTTATAATAAAGTTTAGTTTATAAATTAAGCACAATAAGAGATTAACAATAACCAATAATAAAATAGAAAAATTATAACAATATACTGTAAGTATGTGAATATGGTCTCTCTCTCTTGAAATACCTTATTCTAGTGTACTCACCCTTCTTCTTATGTTGATGTGAGATGCTACAGAGCCTACATGATGAGATGAAGTGAAGTGAATGAAGTAGACATTGTGAGGTATTGTAGGCTACTATTGACCTTCTGACAATAAATCAGAAGGAGTATCATCGAGCCATGACAATGTGGATGGTTGGATGTCAAGAGCAGATAATGTCAATGGTTGGGGGTCCAACTAAGGGATGGTTCACGTCTTGGTTGGGTCAAAGCAGAATGATGCAAGATTTCAACAAGCTCCTCAGAACCATGCTCAATTTAAAACATAAATTTTTATTTCTGGAATTTTCCACTTAATATTTTTGGACTGTGATTGGCCCATGGGTAACTGAAACCATGGAAAGGGAAACCATGAATAAGGGGGACTATTCTACATGTATAAAAAGATGTATGCAAAATAAAGGAGTCAATAAAGCAACACTGTATATTCTGGTGTCCTCAGGAAGCTCATAATGGGTACTCTAAACCATTTCCTTCCAAGTAGACTGTTGATTTATGGGACTCAGGAAAAACATTCTTAACTGAGCCCAGAGTCTTCATTCTAGAAACTGAATATCTACTTTAATTCATCATAAAAATCCCATTTCTATTTCAAATTAACTAGAGATTCTGCCAGTTACCTGGTGAGTCTAGAGGGCCTCCTCAAGGAAGTCATCAGTATTGACAAGTGTAGGGCTGAAACTGATGGCAATTCATGGAAATCATTGATATGTATTACTGCATACATCCACAATAACTTATTGTTTATATCTTTAAGTTTGCTTTGACAAATAAAGAGGGTATATGATTTTACTGACCTGAATACGCAACAACCCTGTTGTTTTAGAACGTTGTTGTGTTAGGATGTTATATATACTGTATTCGTCACGTAATTTTCATTGCAAGCGTTTCTGAGGGAAAACTCTAACTTAGAAGAATTGGATCAAAATTTAAACTACACGTTACAGTTGGCCCTTTCCATCCTAAATCTCTAGAAGGATAGAAAAGTCATGTTTAAATTAATTGATCTATAATCAGGTAAGTACCTAAAAGTAGAAGAATAATTACAAGTACACTTTGAAAGATACTAGGCCATGAGATCTGATTGAAGAAAGGACCACAGCACAAAATATTTCCAGAGAAAGCAGTGAGGAAAGGTAGGTACCCCTCTTGGTGCAAGAGAAGTGTGGAGGTGTTAGATGCTGAGAGCATGAAGACGCTGGGGCAAATCTGCCTCCATATTCTACTCCTAGGGCAGCAAAGGAGACATTGGCACCAAGTCAGAGGCAGAATAGTGCCCTGTGGACTTGAGGAGGATTGGGAAAAAACATATCCGTTGCTAAGTTTTGTCCTTTGTGTCTTCACATGTTTTAGAATCAGCTCACCAATTAATAATTTAAAAAGAAGAACTATTGGAATTTTGGTTACTTTGCATTGATCTAAAGATAAATTTAGGGGGAACTAACATATTCAAAATATTGAATCTTCTCATTCATTAACATGATGCATCCCTACATTTATGTGGGCCCTTTAATTTCTTTCCATAGTGTTTTGGAGTTTTCACGTCATCGACTGGATTTATTCCTCAGTTCCTGGTATTTTTGATGAAACCAGTGATGGTTCTTCAAATTTAATTTTTTTGTTGTTGTTGCTGGTTTTTAAAAATAGAATTGATAAAAACTCGATGATTTGTGAAATGGTCATTTTCCTGCGAACTTGCTAAATTGATTTATGAATTCTAAGAATTTACAAGTGGATTCATTTGAACATTGCTCAAAAATAAGTATTTCCAATTCTTGTTACTTTATTTCTTTCCCTGGCCTTATTGTACTGCCCACATGGGTGGAACGCTGAATAGAAGTGACAATGTTTGGACTTTTGCTTATATGTTTATGAGAGATTAGGCTTTAATTTTTCTTTCTTTTAAAGTCCTTGTCATGTTTATTCTGACTTCCTAATATAAGGTTAGGACCATTATCTGTCTTTCTAGTCTCCAAATATTTTGTGTATAATTGGAATTATTTTGTCTTTAAATATTTGGAACAATCTGTGAAATAAATACCGTTAGTATACCCACATTAAAAATGAGGAAACTGAGACATTGAATATTTTTTAAAAATTGCTCCAAATTACAAAGCATAAGAACCCTCACTTGCTGCTATGGGACTTTTAAACCAGTCCGACAGGGCTTTTGGAGTGTACATTCTATGTATTCACACAATCCATGAGTTAGCAATTTCATGAGATGCCCAATCTAACTAATTTATTCAAAGAAATACACATTCAAAAAAGTAAAATTATATTTTTCTCCTACACTATTAGCAAAATATTTGAAAAAGGATACCCTTACAATCTATAACTGGAAATATTAATACCAACTTGTTGGAATAACATTTGCCATATCAGTAGAAATTAAATATACACATACCCTTAACTCAATATTTCCATTTTTTAAAATTTGTCATATAGATACCATTTGTACATGAATAAAAAGGCATTTGTAAATTGCAATATTGTTCACATTAGCAAAATATGTTCTATAGAAGACTAGTTACATAATTATTTTATGTGCCTAAATCAAATAGTATGTATCCCTTGAAATGATATACTACGTTCACATTTATCACGTACATGACATTATGTATGAACGGAAAAAGCTAGTTACAGAAATAATATAATGTATACAGAGAAAGGACGGGAAAAGATACCATGGGTTTTTGTCGAATGAACAGGTTCTACTATATCAGCTGTGTCAATATATTGTAAACACTTTACTTTTAATAATTTGCCATTCAAAATGCCAAACATATGAACTTTTGCACCTACTCAAGGATGGAGAGAGGAAAAGAAGAAGAAAGAAAAATCTACACAAATGGTTGAATACGGATCCCTTTCCTTTGCAGCAAATGCATTATTTGGTTTGATGTTGGTGTAAACGCCTAAAGACTGTGCCCTGAGCGCACTGAATGGTGTGGTATTCCAGCCGAGAGTTGTCTTCTGTTTTGTGAGCAGAAGTTGTTAATGCCTGCGAATTGATGCTATTCTCCAGTCTCGGGTTATAAAGGGAAAGCAGATGTTCATGTGCAGCTAACCCAAACACAGTGAGAAAGGCTACAGACATTTTCCCATTTCAATTACCATAATTTAATGTCTAGAATACATGCCCCAAAACTTTTTGTGTCAGAGGATCAGCACATCCCCTGTAATGCAAAGCAAGCCCCCAAACTCTTCTGTATGCATTGCTCATTTTCAGAGACAAAATCATTACACTGACTATGGGTTCAAAATGTTCGGAAATGCTTTTGTTGGTATATTTTCAAAGATTACAAAGGTTTGTTACCCAGTAATTTGTATTATAGAGTCCTTATAAGAGTTGTTTTCTTTCTAACATTTTCATACCGTGATTTTTTGCAATTGCTAATATTGAGCTGACTATGCTAGGCCATTTCTCAAGTGATTACAATCACCTCTTGTTATCTTATGCTTCTCTTTCCAGGAAGCTGTCATTAAATGGAAGACGTACCTTCTTTTGGAGCATGTAAAATGATTGTCCTCTTAACTACGAGCATTTTAGTACAAAACGACAAATATTTGATTTTTCTAAAATAAATTAAACAAAAATATCATTTTACTAAAGGAGAAACAAATATTGATTACATTATGAGCACAAAATGTGAAAAACATGGAAATATTTGTAGCAGACTGTGCAAAAATGAAACGTAAAAATGAATATAATCCATACATATGCACATCACAAGATATTACCAACAAAAATATGCATGCTTTAGTCATTTCTTTGGTAAGTATTATGAAAAGTTTATATTTCTTCTTTTTTGTATCTGTATTTTATAAATGTTCTGTTAATTTGCATTAAGAAATATTCTAAGTACTTAAGGCAATACAGAAAGTGTGCTTTGAAATAAAATTTAAAGAAACATAAAACCTAGGCAATACTTTGATGTTCCTTCTCTAACACCTCAAACTATAAAATTGCTCATATTTGAAAAATATATTCATTTATTTTCATAAACATATTCCTGTATTCATATAATTATGCATTGCAAGGGAAGAGCAACAGAAAAACTCTCATCACCATGAGAAAGAAATTATTTGGATTTTGGTCTATTTCTTTCATGTAGTTTTTGGTTTTTTAAATTTATTTCTTGGTCTTCGGAAAATCTAAGACGATTTTAGCGAGAAATGCATTCATAGGGAAAATAATTGAACGTTACAAATGTGAAAAATAAGTCTTCTCTCTCTGACCTTACGTTCCTTAATTCCTCTCATAACAAACAGTGTTGCCTATCTGTACTGTATTCTTTCAGTAAGAGTCCACACGTGAACTTGCATACCATGCGTGTATGTGTACGTGTGTGTGTGAGTTGAATGAGTATTTATATAAAGAGAGATGACATAAATCATGGCATTATATACACTGTCTTCTATTGTTCTTTATTCATGAAAAATTTAGCTTTTAATTTTTCCATTACTTAAAAAGAGATGTATTGTTTTTAACTGGTTGCATATTGTTCTACTATGTGGTTCTAGAATAATTTACTTAATAGGTTCCATATTGTTAGAGATTTTGGTTATTCCTTTCCAGTATTTTACACTTCAAAGTTTGATCAAATGAATAGTTTCTGGGCATATATAGTGAGAATATTTATTGAATATATTCTCGAAGAGAAAATTTCTGAGAAAAAAGTACAAACATTAAAAAATTTTTGATATATAGTCGAAATTGTTCTTCATACATTTTAAACAATTTCTACCAATATATCACTGTGGTATTTCACATATCTATGTTAACAGAGTTTCTTTTTTATTATTTTAAAAATGTTTCAAATTAATTATGTTTTTAATTAGTACCTCTTTGACGTTAAGAGGCTTATCATCTTTTCATTTCAGTAAAAATCATTTGTCTGTTTCTGGGCATGCGCATATGTATGCACGGAGGGAGTGAAGTGCTTATTTATGTTCTCTGCTCATTTTCCTATTAGATTGTTTGATTTATTTTTTCTCATGAGTTGTAAGAAATCTTTATGTACTAAGGAAATTAGTCCTTTGTCAGTCATATTCCTTGTAAATATTTATTCCCAATTTTATTATTCATTTGTCTTTTGACTTGGTTTATTTAATTGTGCCTGCATCCTCTTCAAAAGAAGAATTTATTGACCCAGCTGCTGCCAGGAGTGCTGTAGCTGAGAGAGTCTTCAGTGTCAGCCCCCTCCCAGACTGCCTCAGCTTCAGGTCATTTGCTCTGCAAGATGGGCCCTTCCAAAGCAGCCAATGTCGAATGCTTGATTCAGGTTGAGGTATAAAAAGCCCAGTATTTTTGCCCAATGTGAAACAACTCTGATGGGCCATTTTAGCTACAGAAACCCTCCTGGGATCAACTGAGGCTGCCATTGGGTTTGCACAGAAATTTAACTTTTCCCTCAGCCCTCTCTTGTTTCTCTCCTCTTCCTTCAGCAGATATTGACCCAAGGACACTCCTTAATAAACATTCTACACTGTAAATTCTGAATCAGAGTTTGCTTCTCCAAAAGCCTGATCTGTAATCTGTGCCACACATAAACACACACACACAGCATTTACAGATATAGTTGATAGATAGTTTATATTTTTCCTTAATCCTATATATGCCCCATCCAGAGCTAAGTTCAGTCCTCAAGAACTGTGTCCATATACAATATTCTATTTATAATATATTTAATATTTATCTGTAAATATATAATACTAAATATATATCTTTAAATATTGTAAATTACACATTAATATAAATAATATAAATTATAAGTATATTATTTTTATTAAACATAGATTTATAAGCAAAATAGAATATCATTTTACACATTTTAAATTTTCTAAAAACAGTGTCAATGTACATTGACACAATGTTTTTCACTCAACATTTTCTTAGATTCAATTCTTTGGATAGAAATGGTCTAGCTCATTCATGTTACCTGTTCTAAGGTATTCCATCATATAAATATATTCACTCTCTTGCTGATGGTCATTTAAGTGATTTTCTGTTTTTCACTATCAGGAGTATTTTTCCTCATGCATATGTGCATGAGTTTCTCTGCAGTATATATAACTAGGAGTGGAAATGCTTATTCATAAGAGATGGAAATCTTTAACGTTACTAGAGAATACCAAATTTCCAAAAAATGAGATTTCACAAATGTCCTAATTTTAAAAAAGTTTCTCCAAATAACTCCTTGCTCATCCATGAGATAGGCGGTTGGAGGGAAAAATCATCATGCATTAAACCAGATGCCAATTGCACATGGGGCGGAAGAGAACTTTGTGACATTAGTCCTGTCAAAGGCATACCTTCCTCCCAGTTCCCCAGGTAGGGAATCTGTAAGCCACATTTGGAGGCTTTAATTTAATTTATAATTAATCTTCCAATGTTCACTGCTTATCAATCAACCTTCTTTTCTCTCTTAACCTCATAACTCTCTTGCTGTAATGAGTTTGAGGTTCTGGCCTATTTTTTATGAGCACCAATGTTAATGCTAAGTGTTAGAAAAAGCTTTCAGGCTATTTTGGCTCTCTTAGGGTCTTGGAATTCAAGGTATGTCTGCACTTGCTATCTTCAGTTAAAACCAGGGAGCAAAAGGACATCTCCAAAATGTGCTTTTTCAAATTTTACTTGTGAGAGGATGTGAAAACTGGGTTTTGCCTTTCCTCCCTGTTCCTCAGGCACTAAGCTTTACCTGGTCTTCATACTTTATCATTTCAGGGACAGCCCTTATTTGGTAGTCAAATGCACCAGGAAAAAGTACTTATGGTGTCTCTGCAGACTCTTTACTACACCATTCCTGCTTTCTCTGCCGTGAACAGCTCTTATGGAACTAAATCTCCTCTAACATCACAGCTCTTCCTCCCACTGTAATTAATAACCGTGAAAAATCTAATGTCTCTGCCTCATGGCTGATCCAACTGAAAGAGCTTTGGATTGTTCCTTAATGCAGATTCAGATCCTTCTACAAGCGAGCACATATATTTCTGTACAACCAGACGTCACCAAGCTTCTTCCGAGAAGGATTGGAAATGGTAGAGTAAGAGATGAGTTTGAATCTCGGCTCCACTACTTGGTGCTCGCGTACATTCAGATATGTTATCTTTAATTGAATAGTAAACTTTTGTTTGATTCAAAAATCTTTAAAATGAATTTAAAATAGCAAAATATATGAGGAGGGTATTTCAATTACTCAAATATTTCATTATTAACTAAAATAGCCATATTTAAATTGTTTACTTCTGCATCGAATTAATTATTTCGTTTTTGTTTTTCACTTATATGCATTGTAGACTGAATATCTATGTTAATATTCTCGGCTTTGTCATATCTCCTACCTACTTCTGTCTCTATACCATGTTGATTATGACACTACCAAGATGCTGTATTTCCAAGACACTTACGTCCTTATACTTCAGTGCTTCTCATATTGGGTCAATTTTTTTCCCACTAAATCCAGTAAGATTCTAGTGTCCAACATTTTGAAGATTCACCAGATAACTTTATTATACTTTCCATGGCTTATCTTGAAAAATAGCCTGTTTAAAAAAAATTTATTGTTGTATTTAAATAAGATTAGTGCCTACCGCTAGCCATTGCAAAGTGAGACAATGCATTTATGAATATATGATTTACCTCGATTTTTGGTAAAGCTTTTATGACTAATTCCACTTTGTTTTCAGATTAATTCCTTTCTTGTAGAAAATAAAAGATTCAGACAGGCAGCAGTATATTTATCCACATTGTTGGAAATAAATGCTCTTGAGAATGGAGGACAAGAAATATGCACAAACTTTTATAAAAGTGCATGGGGAATAAAAGTAAGAACATTTAAAAGAAAGCCACAGTTTGTCATCTAAATGAACTTTGAAATGAGGAGGGGAGCTAAGAGTTCATTACATTTGCAGGTAAATGCTCCAAGAGAAAGAATGTTTGTACAATACAGAATATGCTATGGACCATATTACCATTCCAGAGCATATGTTCTGTGGAAGTAAGAGAACATAAACCCACTATATAGATGAAAATAGCAAAATATGGAATCACATGAGAGAAATACTCAACTTCTAAATTTTAACGGATCCATTATGAACCTGCAAATTGAGAATTAACACCTGTTCTGGATCATTATAACTAGTGAAGTGCCAAGTGGAGATTTGTTTATACATGGGAAATGCTATTGTTCTTCAAGGTCAGCTGCTAATATGTGTCATTTACATAAATGTTTCTGTTAGCAGCCTCATATCAATTTAGAAAAAAAAAAAAAGGTAGAGTATGACTTATTTGCCAATTTTTTCCACTAGGATAAATTGGGAGAGTTATTTATCTAGAGTCACTGACCAAAAAAATTTCACAGCTGTGACTAGGATAATACTACCTTGGAACAAAGTGACAATAGATGGACAGATGATGCATAGTCTTCAGCCATGTTCCAGAGAAGTATATTGGGTGCTCATGGTGAAGACAGCAAGGGGGTTGAAAGAGTTGTCTCAGTACTTTCCAGGAAGGATCAGAGCCCATAAACCAGCCTTATTCATCCTTCTTCTCCGCTGTGGATCACATTCTCAAATTATAACACCCAGAATGAAGGTCCATAACCAATTTACTCCTAAATAGCAATGTGTCCACCATATATGCCAATGACAAGTTTGAGACACATGAAGGGATAAAAGAGATGGGAAGCAAAAAGTGAGTGAAAAAGGAAGGAAAGAAGTAGGTATGTTGGAGGCAGCTATGCATTTCTTGTCTCTATATAATAAGTACCCAGAGGACCACTGTTCAGACAGGTACATGTTGATTATTTAAGATGCCAGTTAAGTAGAGAAAACATAAGAAGTAGTTCCCAGTCAGAAATAGTTTAATTCTATCAGTTAAAGAATCTCATGCATTTTTAGAGTTCTTTCAGTGAAGGGATACTTTGTTCCAATTAAATCTTAACTGTGTTGGAAAGGTTCTTCACTTCAAAGTAGCAATATTTGAGATCTTAAAAGTTATCTAGTTCAACTTGTAGCCAAAATCTGAACAAAGAGTCTTTCTTAGAGAAAGTTCAATGATTTTTGATGTAGAAAACACTGCAGCTGTAGAACTATTGCCCTTTATTGATGACAAGAAAGTAAAGAATTGTGGATAAACACTATATCCAATTTATTCTTTCAAACTGTTTTTAATATCTACCATGTGCAAGAAAACATCACAGACATCTTGAGTGATGTGCTCATATAAAATATGATCACTGATCTCAAAGAGGTAAAGTCTCATAGAGGAAAGTTTCAAAGTTGAAAGTCTAGGGAACATAAGAAACAGAAAAATTAATGGATAGATGAATTCAGAGAAGATAGAGAGTTCATGGGAAAGCCCAAACGAAAGGAAAAGTTTAGCTGCTGAAAATGATGGGTAAGCAAGCTTTCACAAGACTGTTTCCTTAGGAAGACCAAGCAAACATCAGGGTAAAAGGAGGAAGAAGAAGGTAGGGTAGCACTTAGAGAGCAGGAAGCAACTGAAGACAGAAGGAAGAGGCCAATTATCATGAAGAATCTCCCCGCCCTCAACTTTCTGTTTGGTGGATCCTGGATTGCTTTTTCTGGCCAGCCCCTGCTCTCTTTCTGCATTGTTTTGAGAGACAACTGTCAATCCCTGTCTTAAAAACACCCTTTCAAAATTAAGGGGCATGGATGAAGTAATCCAGCTTGCCAAACCATATTGCTTGAATATGGAAGGATGTTTAAGGAGTTGCTGAAAAACTTCTTTGTCTCTTCTCAGTCCTTAAATTAAGGGCTCATAAACAGCAGTAAGGTTCAGATAGAATACATTATAGATAAAGCAATCAGCCACATATTTTGACTCTCTTTAGCAAAATCAACCAACTCAGAAGCAGCAGTGAGGAAACAGATGTTGGATTGGGAAGATAATCAGAGACAGAGAGAAGTGCTTCTTCCTTCTACTGAGGCACTACTTTTATTCTATTATTTTAGTGTACCCTCTTTGTTTTACTTCAAAACCGTATGTTTAATACAATTCCGCTTTCATGTGTTTATTTGCTCATTTTCTAACAGGCTTTCTTATCAAGTGGTAAGCTCAATAAGAGTCAGTATTTGTTTATTTACCAATTATTTTCAGAACACAGCACAGTACCAGAAACACAGAAGTTCATCAATTACTTGCTAAAAGAATGATTTCTAATGAGGACCTGTAATGGTTGTAGTGGTTGACCTTGAGATTCAGGCTGGTAGTGACACCGGGAGGTCTACAGAAAAAAAGGGAATTAATGTTTATCAATAATCTACTATACATCTCTACTGTATGTTTTTACCTTTATGTAATCTTCATGGAAACATATTAAGAATAAAACATATTTCATCTATTCCTTCATTTTCCCAGTGTGTAAACTGAGCTGAGACAGCCAGAAAAATGCATTACCAATTTACACCACGAATAAAGAGAAGAGCCATGGCTCTAGCATTTTATACTCACATCACACTGGCTAAAATTCTAAATGAATTCCATTGTTTTGTTGATTTCCAGGTGTTAGTGAGAAGGCAAATTGCAGCATGGATAAAGGCAATTTCAGTAGAGAAGAAAGACGTGAGGTTAATAATACTATAATACTTTATGGATTAGGCATGACCATGTAAAACTGTCATTTTTGTTTTTTTTCAAAACTCGTTGATACCAGTACTTTCAGATAGTTCAACTTAATAAGTTATTCCAGTCCTTTTTATGACAGAACACTGCTTGCAGGTGCTGTGATCCAGGAGAAAAGAGCAAGATGATGAAATCCAAGCTATGACTTTAACAATTAACTGAAGTAAACCGGAAAGAATCAATAGAGTTGTGCATCTCAAAGGATTGCTAGATACTGCATTGTGAGTCTCAACAATCCAGATATTGATGCCTGCAAATGATTGCAAAGTACTTATACTGGGGTGGCTTTAAACAAGGGTTTGAAGATAAGAAAGTTAAGAAAGAAGGTATTCTCTATTTCAAAAGTGTACATTTAAAGCATGTGTATAATGTAACGTATTATATATATAACACATATACATATAAAAACTGCGTGAAGCTGTACCATCCAAGCCTTCCAATATATGTTAATTTTGTTATAGCCTGTTTTGTTTACTATATATATATATATACACCCATGCAATAAAAAAATTAATAATAAGTCCTCTATTTTCTAAAACATGATAGCACATATAGAGACAGACATTTGGGGTAATCGTACATTTTATTTTTTAAATTTGTTGGGTTGACAACATTTGTAGAATGTTTGAAAGATTTCTGTTATATATTTAAATGACTTCTGTAGGTTGTCATCCCCTGTCTCTAGCACAGTGCTAATTGTAGCTAATTACAAGAAAAAGAAAGGGAAAAACTACTTGAACTTTGAAGGCACATTTTACTTCAGTGAGATGCCTTGTGTCTGTTCAGTTGTTGGTGTTAATAATTTCTGTCACTTATTATCATGAGCTCTTTTTCACTCACAGTTACAAAGTCTTGACAAAACATTCTCATGAAATTACAACACATTCTGGTTCATTTCTTGGATTGATTTGAAATGAAACTAAAAAATGACATATTAGAAATTAAGCATTATCATTATCATATTAGATATTTCCCTACAAGAAACATTTTTAAATTTGAGGGAAAGTTTTTAGATTTACAGTAAAATTGCAAAGATAGTACAAAGTTCATACATACTCCTCATTCAGTTTTCCCGGTTATTTGCACCTTACATTATTGCGGTACAAACTAAGGTTTGTCAAAACGAATAAACCAACATTGATAATGACTACTAACTGAACTACAGACTTTATTTATATTTCACTGTCCTTTCCATTTAATGTCATCTTTCTGTTACAGGGTCCAATCCAGGGCAACTCATTGCATTTATTAACCATATCTCCCAGTCTCCTCTGCTCTGGGACAATTTTTTTTTCCTTATTTTTTAAGACCTTGACGTTCTTGAGGACTGCTATCCAGGTACCCTGTAGAATGTCCTCCATTCTAGATTTATCTAATGTTTACCTCATGATTAGATTGGGGTTATGGGTTTTTTTGGAAGAGTATCCAAGAAATGAAGGGCCCTTCTCATCACATCATGTCAGAGTGTACATGATTTCCACGTGACATCACTGGTTAAGGTAAGTCTTTGCCAAGTTTCTTCCTTGTACATTTATTATCTTTCCATTTCTAAACTTGATTCTTTAGGAGTACACCTTATGTTTAATCCACCTTCAAAAGGAAGGGGATTAAAACCTGTCATCCTTGCACAGTTACTTCCAGCAAGACTATCCTGTAGCTGGCCTGGAAAAAATGTTCAGATTTACCCTAATTCCTTCCCATGTGTATATGTATATAGAAATGTATATTTTATTTTGTATATACATATATATGTATATATGTGTGTGTATAAATATACATATATATACACTCTTACACACATATACACACACAAACATTCACACACCTGTGTGTGCAAGCTGAGATTTGGGGAAATTAGTGTATGGGATAATTGACATAATCCAGTTGGAGTCATTCTTATTAATCCTTAAGACTGCCACAGAAAAAAACTATAAATCCCTTGTGGAGTTATCTGCTTCTCTTAAAAAATGATATTCAGTCTACCACAGAATCCAAGAATATTGTATTGAAGTAAAAATACAGAAACTAAGTTAGAAATGCAAATCTCCCTCAGATTTCAGCTGTGCAATTAAAGAAAGCTTTTTGCCTGCTGTGAGAAACACTGAGGCCAAGGGTCAGTCCATGAGAAAGTGTTCTGTGAAAGCCCCTTCCCCAGTCTGAGCCCACTGAGCTCGTCTCCTGTGTACCCCAACGCTCTGTACACCCTTTCCCCCAGCACCCTCCACGTTCCTCCGGTATCACTGGCGTTTTATGTCACTAAGTAGACTCTGAGCTCCTACATGATAGGAACAGAGTTTTGTTCATCTCTGTGCCCAGGACCTGACACATAGCAAATATTTAATTGTATTTATGTTCATTGAATAAAGGAACAAATATCCTATAAAATTTCCATTGAAAAAAACCATAATATTTTATGTCAAAGTAGTGTTTATATTTATATTCAATGTATTTATATAAATTCAATATACAATTTTGTCTTCCTAAAACACAGCTAAAAGGTTGCCATTGAAACCCATTGATTTTAACAACATCTGCCCAGGATTTTTTTTTAACTCTGGCAGTGAGGACTGTCTACTCTACTTCATTTCCCTCTGACTTCCTCTAAACTTGAAGTATATATTGCAGTTCTCAGCCTGCATCTATTCTGGTTATGCTCCATTATCTGAAAATTAATGCACAGCAACCACATTGGGCTCAATGAGTCTACCTTTAGTTTGCCGCGTTCCTCTGCAGGAATCTCATTACCCCTCTGTCTCTGTGAAGTCAGTAACTGCGGGAAGCTTCTGCCGCAGATCAAAGTTCACTCAAGCTTGTTAGCTTGTCTATGTTTGTTCCCATCTTGAAGAGACATTTTTTTTCTTCCTCTCTTTTCTACTTACAGAGAATGATTGTATTAAATACTGAATCTTTTCCATAGAAGTTTATGTTAAATTTTTCTTAAGTTGTCCTATGTTAGAACACTACTAACAATAAATATCTGTTTTGTGATGGAAAATTCAAAGCTAAATATCTGATATGTGGTAGTTCATTTAGGTACCGAATGTTAGGGAGCACGTAGATCTTAAATTTCATGTAGTTCATCTCCCAACTAATCATTGACTACCTTTATAACACTCGAGGTAAAAGAGTTTCCTACTACTTAGGTTCTTGAAAATGAGAATTGTCTCCAGATTCCAAAACATGGACTTAAATCTAAAAGGTACTATTCTTTTTATACAAAAGGAGAGTTCAATAAAAATTTAATGTGTACTAAAATATTATCTAGTTACATGGAGATATAACTAACGTGTAATGTATTGTGCTAGACTGAGAAATTCATAATGTGAAAGAGAGGCAATGATATGGAAAAAAGTCAAATGCCAATAATCTGATATGACGTGACCTGAATGCTCTAGGTTTCATCAGGTTGTTGTAACATTAATATTAATATATAACTGGTTGGGACTATATTTCTTTTCAAAACATATAAACCAACTAAATCTACTATAAGCTGAAATGATGAAGTCACCAAAAGATTGTAGGCTTCAAGAGCCAGGATGCAGCTGACCTATCAAGAGGCCAGAACCGAAATCACTGTCAGGATCCTAGGAATCCAGGCAGCCAAAATTCGCATTGAATGAAAGGTTGACATTCCACAGTTTCCTAGCTTACATTACCTACATCTCAAGGATCTACATGGTTTGTGTCAGATGTCCACTCTGTTCCAATCAATGACTTCCAAGAGGTGGGGCCAC
The DNA here is from genome assembly GCF_037783145.1 of Equus przewalskii. NCBI lineage: Eukaryota > Metazoa > Chordata > Mammalia > Perissodactyla > Equidae > Equus > Equus przewalskii. Next base: position 54,457,164 of record NC_091831.1, on the reverse strand, counting down.
TTAGCAAAAATATGGCTAATTAAGATAAGCCATCGTGTATGCAAGGAGAAGTTAAGGACGTTATTTTGAGCTGGGCAGATCCTCTATGAAGTGATTACTACAATACTGAAATTATAGTGGCTCTTGATGCCTCTGGCTGGATAGAACTTTAGCACTTTACAAAGTTCCTCTGTCCAAGATAATTTCGGAAGCTCTCCAGGAGTCCCTCATCCCCGTCCGTGAAAAAGGATTGTTCCTGTTTTCTGTTGGAGTCAGCCACACCAGAACTCTGTGGCCACTAGCTTTCGTAACTCTGCAGCAGTGCCAACCGCAACAAAGGGCTTTGCTTTAGCAGTTCTCTGCTGCTAAGTTTCTATCACTTACACAACCTTAGTCCTAATCAAGTTAGAGTTGTCCCACCTTTATTGACATTAGCACTAGTCAAGCAGGGATGTGACAGACCTTGATCCTACTACCATCGCAGGGATGATGCTCTGAGTGAGAGTAGCCAGGGCATTTTCATCGGCCCCTCTCTCCAGTGCATGGGTGTCTGCTTATTCAGCCTGACTACTAATATTATTGTGAAATGCAAAGGAGAATTTTCCCTCTCTACCTGCTTTCTCTCTTAGGAAGAGGGTACAGCAATGGGTTTAAAAATGTACATCGTTGTGTACATATTCAGTCTTTTATTTTTCTCTCTTCAGTGTGCCATTATCTTCTAGAACCATTATTGTCTCACAACATAGGAGGTGGAATGTTGCATAATTCCATAAGCTGGATAGATCCACTCTGTTTTATATATTTTTTATCTGTCTATCTCTTTCTCTACCTTCTACAATTTTTATAACTATTGAATGATACAGTGATATGAAAGTGCTTCAAATCTATCAAGTTACATAATTGTAAATATTTATTGTAGGAAATTCCTGTAATGAATGCACGACCTGAAACCATAAAACTTCTAGAAGAAAACACAGGCAGCATGCTCTTCAACATCAGTCATAGCAGTATTTTTCTGAACACTCTATCTCACCAGACAAGGGAAACAAAAGAAAAAATAACCAAATGGGACTACATCAAACTAAAAAGCTTCTGCATGGCAAAGGAAGCCTTCAAAAAAAAAACAAAAAGAAAGCCTAACAATTGGGAGAAGATATTTGCAAATTATAAATCTGATAAGGGGTTAATATCCAAAATACACGAAGAATTCATACAGCTCAAAAACAAAAAACCCCAAACAACCCAATTACAAAATGGGCAAAGGATCTGAACAGACATTTTCTCAAATAAGATACACAGATGACTGACAGGCATTTGAAAAAGTGTTCAACATCACTAATTATTAGGGAGATGCAAATCAAAAACAGAATAAGATATCACCTCATGCCCATCAGAATGACTATAATTAATAAAACCAAAAATAACAAATGTTGGAGAGGATGTGGAGAAAAGGCAAACCTGATACACTGCTGGTGGGAATGTAAACTAGTGCAGCCACAATGGAAAACAGTATGGAGATTCCTCAAAAAATTAAGAATAGAACTACCATTTGATCCAGTTATTCCACTTTGAGGTATTTATCCAAAAAACATGAAAACAAGAATAAGAAATGATATGGGCACCTCTATGTGTATTGCAGCATTATTCACAATAATGAAGAATTGGAAACAATCTAAGTGCCCATCAGTGGATGAATGGATAAAGAAGACGTGGTATATATATATATACACATACAACAGAATACTACTCAGCCATGAAAAAAGATTAAACCTTGTCATTTATGATAATGTGAGTGGACCTTGAGGTTATTATGCTAAGTGGAATAAGTTAGACAGAGAAAATCAAATACCACATGATTTCATTCATCAGTGGAAGATGAAAACAACAATGACATCAATCAAATACAAAGATACAGAGATTAGATTGGTGGTTAGCAGAGGAGAAGTGGGGAGAGAGGAGGGCAGAAGGGGTGATAGGGCACATGTGTGCAGTGACAGATGGTAATTAGTCTTTGGGTGGTGAACATGATGCAGTCTACACAGAAATCAAAACATAATGATGTATTCCTGAAAAAAAAGGTGCAAACTTCCAGTTATAAAGTAAATAAGTCATAGGGATGTGATGTACAGCATAGTGATTATAGTTAATAATACAGTATTACATATTTGAAGGTGGCTAAGAGAGTAGAACTTAAAAGTTTTCGTCACAAGAAAAAATTTTTTGTAGCTATATAAGGTGACGAATGTTAATTAGACTTATTGTGATCATTTCACAATGTAAACAAATATCAAATCATTATGTTGTACACGTGAAATTAATATAATGTTATATGTTAATTATACTTCAATAAACAAATTAATTTAAAAAATTCCTGTGAAGATCATATCTTCCTTGTTCATACCTGATCACTCAAATTTTCTAACTCATATTAGATTAAAATATGTGTCTTTCCTACTTTGTTGAGAAGCTGTTGATAAAACTTCCCTTGGAAAAGCGTGTGATAATCTTCAATTAAGAAAAGTTCTAGAGAGTAGAATCCTCACCATTCCTAGAAGATCAAAATATTTACATTTAGATCCTAATCTTTCTCTCAGATGGTTCCATCACTGTCCATGTCTCTGAATTAACTGCTTACACAGTAGGCCAGAATAAATTTCTCATTATCCATCTCTCTGAACCCAGCATGAGAAACCCCTACTCTCTCCTAGCCTGCAGAGTTTCTACTGAGAGATACACTGATAGCCTGGTGGGGGTTCCTTTATAAGTTATTTTCTTCTCTCTGGCCAGCCTTAATTTGTAATTGACTTTTGACAGTTTTGATATAATATGCCTTAGAGGAGGTCTTTTTGCATTGAGATAATTAGGAGTTCTATTAGCTTCATGTACTTGTATATCCAGTTACTTCTCCAGGTTTGGGAAGTTCTCAGCTATTATTTCTTTGCATAAGCTCTCTGCTCCTTTCTCCTTTTCTCCTCCTGGGATACCAGTTATTCTTATGTTGCTTTTCCTAATTGAGTCAGATATTTCTCATAGAATTTCTTCATTTTTTTTTTTTGTCTTAGTTCTCTCTCCTCTTCCACCTGAATCATTTCTAGATTTCTATCTTTGAGCTTGCTAATTCTCTCTTTCATATGGTCTGCTCTATCCAATGATTTCTACTTTATCTTTCTTCTCATTAATTGTGTTCTTCATCTCCAGAATTTGTTTGCTTTTCTTTTAGAGTTTCAGTCTCTTTGGTGAAGTGTTCCTCCTGTTCATTAATTTTATTCCTGAGCTCGTTGAACTGTCTTTCTGAGTTTTCTTGTAACTTATTGAGTTTCTTCATGACACCTATTTTGAATTCTCTGTCAGTTAGATTGAAATTGCCTGTGACTTCAAGTTTGGTCTCTGGAAAGTTGTCATTTTCTTTCTGTTCTCCTATGTTACTGTAGTTCCTTATGGTGCTTGATGAGTTGATCCTCTGTTGGCTTGTTTGTGGTAGTAAACACCTATCTTATTTGGATAAGGCTTTGGTTACTTTGATTCTGAGCTGCTTCTGGTTGTATTTGAAAGCTTGTACCTTTCACCTGCCACTACCTCTGCCAGAGGCATTTTCAGTGATCTCTTTGTGCTGCTTGTACCTCTGAGGTTGCGGGTGCCTTGCTACTTACAGTGTCACTGCAGTCTCCGGTGTTGCCACCGAGGTCACCAAGATGTGAGCACCTCTGCTGCTCTGGTATCACCTGGGTCTCATGTTCCCACACTGGCTCTCCACAGGCTAAGGTTATCGGGAATGCTGGTTTCACAGGTGTCACTGTTGCTGCCAGGGTCCCAGGGTCTTATATGCAGCACCTGCTGCTGGTAGAGACAGTGTCAGGTGTGTACCACTGGGGGCTGGGTCTCAGGTTTTGCTGTGGCTCTTGAAGCCTCGGGTCACAGATGCCACCTGCCACAGCTGTGGGAAGGGGCAGGGGCTAAGCTGTGAGTGCCATTGCTGCTCCTGCAGCCTCTGGTCACTGGTGTGTGCCATTGCGTTTTTTGAAACCTCAGGTCAGGGCACCACTGCCCCTGCTGGTGGTATCTGCATCTTTGGTGCAGCCCTTCCTGCTGAAAAGACCAGGGTCAGAGTCATCACTGGCTAGGGGTCAGGAATGAGCTGGTTCACTGGCACTTCTGTGTTTCTTGGAGCCTCAGGTCATGGGCCCCACCCACTACCACTAGGGGTGGGGGCAAGGGCTAAGCCATGAATGTCATTGTTGCTCCTGCAGCCTCTAGTTGCTGGTGCAAACTGGTGTGTTCCTTGAAACTTCAGGTCAGGGCACTGAGAGACCCCTGGGTTAGTCACTTAAGACCGTCAGACATCCAGACTCCAATAAAAAATCTGGAAAAGGACAGAAGAGAAAATACAAACTCTGATAATTCATAAATATATTCAATTTCACTAGCAATAAATGAAATATTTACTATAAAATTAGCAAAAACAAATATGGTAACGTTCAGTGTTTGCAAGTGTGGGTAAGGCTGTCATGCACTATTTGTTGGAATGCAAGCTTATTCAATCATATCATGAGGCAATTTAAAAATTTGTGACAAGGGCCTCTAAAATGTTCATCTTTCTTGAACCAGCAATTACAGTTGAACAAGTTTCTGCTAGGGAAAGCAATCCAAAATCCAGGCAAAGATTTATAAGGGTGCATTGTTTGCATAGTAAAATATTTGAGAATCAAATTAAATCTCCAACAATGGAGGAATAATCAAAGAAAACATGTTTAATCCATAGAATAAAATGCTGTCCAAACATTAGAATTATTTTTACAGAGCATTTCAGTAACATAGGAAAAATTATCTGAATTGGGGAGAGAATGTAAAAAATAATAAAGTATCTCTATTAACCTATGGTGGTCTAGTGGCTAAGATTTGGTGCTTCATCACCATGGCCTAGGTTCATTTCCTGGTCACAGAACCACACCACCAGTCTTTCAGTTGTCACACTGTGGCAGCTGCATGCTGCTGTGATTCTGAAAGCTATGCCACCAGTATTTCAAACACCAGCAAGGTCACCCATAGTGGACAGGTTTCAGTGGAGCTTCCAGACTAAGACAGACTAGGAAGAAGGACCTGGCCACCCACTTCCGAAAGAACTGACCACTAAAACCCTATGAATGGCAGCAGAACATTGTCTGATATAGCACTGGAAGGTGAGAGGATGGTACAAGATGAGCAGGCAGCGTTCTACTCTGCTGTACACAGGGTCACTAGGAGTTGAAATGAACTCGACATCAATAACAACAAACATTAATCTAAAGTTCTATTTATCTATATTTCAGACATTATTGAGTGCCACGACAGGTGCAATGTTGAATACATTACATATTTTTCGCATTTAATCCTCTAATACTATTATGTAAATATTATCAAAATTGTTTTATAAACAGGAAACTTGTGTTCAAAAAGTTTTATCATAGTCACCAATGTATAATTGGGAAATCAGTACAGTACTCACATGGAGGCAGTTCTCCTGATATTAAGTTCTCCTTCTCTACTCGTGAGTATTTTGGTTGACATTAGGACATGCAGCATAAATTCATAGCTTAGGTTCTGTGACTGTTCATTTTATGTGTCAACTTATCTCGGCCATAGGGTGCCCAGATATTTAAAGATTATTTCTAGGTGTGTCTGTGAGTGTACTTCTGGATGAGATTAACATTTGAATAGATAGGATGAGTAAAAAAATTGGTCTCCTCAATGTGAGTGGGCATCACCAAATCCACTGAAGTTCTGAATAGAATAAAAATATGGATGATGGGAGAATTCATTCTCTCTCCACCTGATGGTCTTTGAGCTGCAACGTCAGACTTCTCAGACCTATGCTTTCAGACTGAGACTGGAACTTACACCACCAGCTCTCCTGCTTCTTAGGACTTCAGACTGCAGATCTTGGGACTTAGCCTGTGTAATTGCATGAGCCAATTCCTCATAACATATATATATATATTTTTTTTTTCATTTTTATATATGAAAAAATAATCTTAGGAATTTGAATTTCCAGTTCAAGTACCACATAAATGATGTGACTACTTCTATGTGTGCCTTGAAGGAGATCCTTATTTTCTGTGGCTACAGGGCTGAGATTACTGAATATCGAGCTCAGAGTCTCAACCTGTGACTGAATTACGATACAAGTTGAATGCCCAGCCTCACCAGGTGTCTACTGTTAAAGTGAAGGCATTGATTGGGAAAGAATTGGATCCTTTAAATTAGAACGAGGACATGTAGCAAGACCCTGATGAAGCTGAGGATAATGAGCACCTAAATTTTCAAGTCTTCTCTACCGTCAAAGAGGCCTGCCTACTCCCAGTGGAAGCAATCTCCCCACCCCACCCGCAGCAGAAGGCACTTCCCTCTCCCTGGTGGTATCAGTCTCTCTACCCCCATCTTAGAGGATTAACCATGCATTACCTGATTAAATGATAATGTCCTCCCCTGAAGAAATAGTAATGACTTCCAGGTGCCATGCAAGACAATGCAGATTTTCCTTAGACCTACCTCCACCGGAGTTCTTCGCTTCTAGACAAGTAACTAAACTGAAGTCCCAGCAGACCCCTAAAGGTGAGGTACAGAGTGTGATCCATGAGAGGCGTGTTACACTACAAAAGAATTACTTGAGATTTCCAATTTTCTCAGACAAAAATCCAGGGAAATGTGTGGGAATGCATATTGAGGGCATGGGATAGTAGTGGAAGGAACATAAAGTTGGATCAAGTCGAAGTTATTGATATAGGATCACTAAGCAGAGATTCTGCATTTAACATTGTGGTTCAGGAAGTTAGAAGGGGCTCTAGCAGTTTATTTTGTTGGTTGGCTGAAATGTGGTCCAAGGCGACCTACAGTGAGCAAATTAGAAATGCCCCATCTGCCCTGGTTTAGTGTAGAGGAAGGAAATCAAAGGCCTGGGGAAATAAGACTGTTAGATTGGATTTCCTCATTTAAAACCACTCATCCCTGCGAGGAGGATCTCAAAACATACCTTTCACCTCTACTGTGAGAAATAAAGTTGGGAGGGGAGCCCCAGGGTTCTTGAAAAGCTCTGTGATCACTCTTGTCTGTAGGTCAGACCTCACAGTGGGAACTGCAGTCACTGAATAGAGAACCCTAAACACAAGGTGGCAAGGCCCAATGGCAGCACTCAACTGTCAAGGTGAGCTTGGTTACTGTAGTGGGCAGTAGAGTCAAAGTTGCAGTCAGAATAGTATGACACACAGAACTATGGCGTTGGCTAGTCGATCATGATGTTTCCATAGTGACATAAATAAGAAGCTTACTAAATTCTTACTTGTTCTGTGTAAGAGGAAAAGATCTACGTCAAACAAACAGAAGTCTAACCTTGAGGATAAAAACAAAGAGTCTCAGTATCTCATTCAATTCCAGACTTGATCTAGTTTACAGATCCAGAATCCCTTGACTGAGTGGAGGCCAGGTCTCCTTGAAGAAGGACCCCAGTACACTACCAAAAATTTATACTGTTAGTCTCCTCCCAGTCTTGCCCAGAAGGACTTAGGACTTTTTAGTAGGTCAAGTGTGCATTGGAGAAAAGGAAATAATCAGACCTTTTGGGGACTACTGGACGCTAGCTCTGAACTGATATTAATTCCAGGAGACCTAAAGTGTTACTATGGCCTACTACTCAGAGGAGAGGTTTTTGGTGGTCAGATAATCAATGGAGTTTTAGCTCTAGTCCATCTCACAGTGGGCCCACTTGTTCCTTGAATCCCAGGAATTTCCCCAGTTCTGGAACGCATAATTGAAATAGACATACTCAGCAGCTGGCAGAATCCCCAAACTGGTTTTGCAACCTGTGGAGTGAGGGCGGTTATGGTTGGAAATGCCAGGGGAAGACACTAGAACTGCCTCTACATAGGGAAATAGTAAATCAAAAACAATACTGAAATCCTGGAGAAACTGCAGAGATTAACACCACCATCAAGGACTTGAAAGATGCAGGGTTGGTGAGTCCCACCACATCCCCATTCAACATGCCTATTTGTCTTGTGCTGAAGCCAGATTATTATTGGAAAATGACAGTGGATTACAGTCATGTATCACTGAACAATGGGGATATGTTCTGATAAATGCATTGTTAGGCAGTTTAGTCATTGTGTGAACATTATAGAGTGTACTTACACAAACCTAGATGGGATAGCCTACAATATACGTAAGCTATGTGGTACTAATTTTGAAAGACCACTGTCGTATGTGTGGTCCATCATTTACCAAAATATTGTTATGTGGTACATGACTGTACAGTAGACCTTACCAGATGGTGACTCCAATTGCAACTACTATACCAGATGTGGTATCATTGCTTGAGCACGTTAACGAATTCTCTGGTGTCTGGTATGCTGTTATTGATTTGGTATATGCCTTTTTCTCCATCCTTGTCAATAACTATACCAAAGGTGGATAGACCTCTCTGAATGGACAAAAATATGTACAGATATTTAGGTCCCATGTGAATGCTCACCAAATGATGACCTTAGCCTAGGAGGATTTTTAATCAAGTGGATAGAATGACACATCCTTTGGATACCTGTCAGCATCTTTCCCCAGCTGTTCCTGTCATCATCACCCGATGGGCTCATGAACAAAGTGACAGGAATGGAAGTTCACCCGTCCTCAGCAACACGGACTTTGAAATACCAAGTCTGACATGGCCATGCCCACTGCTGAGTGCTAATCTGTAGCAGGAGACACCAACAGTGAGTCCTAGATATGGACAATTCCCTGGGATGATCAGCCAGTTCTCTGGTGGAAGATTGATTAAATTGGACCACTGCCATCATAGAAGGAGCAGTGTTTTGTTCTTACTGGAATAGACACCTACTCTATATTTGGATTTGCCTTCCCTGCATGCATGCTTCTGCCAAAACTATCACTTGTGGTCTTACAAAGTGCCTTATCCACTGTCGTGATATTTCACGAAGCGTTAGTTCTGACCAAGGAACTCACTTCACACCAAACAAAATATGGCAATGGGCCCATGCTCATGGAATCCACTGAGCTTACCATGTTCCTCATCATCCTGGCCTGACAGAATGGTGGAATGGAGTTTTAAAGACCCAATTATAGTTGTTAATGGGTCCACCGTACTTGTTCCTCAAGCACAACATCTAATCACAAGAATTTCTATCCTATCATTATGAGGATAAAGAGGACAAACTTGATATGAATATTTGAGAGAATGTGCAACATAGAAAGGTATACCTTCTAAGAATTGCTAAATTTATTAACTCCCTTCATAAATTAGGCTACTCGGAGCAGACATTCTGCTTTCTGTGCCATACTGTTCAGAATAGCATTTGCAATAAATTAGCCTCTGGTGAAAATCCCCTGTGGGCTTTACTTGCTTGAGCCTTTAATTAAATTGCTGAAAGCAAACAATAATCCTCACCATATTATATGAGACTGTTCATTCACAAAACAATGACTCTAGCTCCTGATTTTAACTGAAAATCACCTCTCTCAATAAAAATGTTTTTGGCTCTTTCTTCTCACTAAAATAATAGTAAAGGGAACATTCTTTGACAAAATCCCGTTATAAAAATGAAGATTTAAAGAGACATTTTTTTTGGACAATATTGTAAAATAAAGTCTTTCTCTCACGTCAAACCAAATCTCTAGGTTCAAGTTTTATATCCCCAAGTGACTTGAACATTTTTTTTCTCATTATTTGTGCTTTCTATTTGAATAATCAACAAAATTTAATAATCCAGGGAAAAGTATCTGAAAAAGTGATGTAGAATTGAAATCTGATTACCCATGCAAAACACAATTCACTTGGTTAAGCGGACTTTAAAAAAAATACATCACTAAAAATATTATGCAGAATACCAAACATGATCAAAGTGTCAGCTCTTTAACTCGACAAGTGAAACTCTTTCAGGATGGAAGTCATGCATTGTGCTTGAACATATCAGCCCCTTATAATGCTGCACTTTCTCTCAGATATTCATGTCAGGTTTGTCCTCAGCTAATAAGGGAATAAAAGTTCTTGTGATGAAATGTTGTGCTTGAGGAACAAGCGTAGGTGAACCCATGAACGATAATAAGGCACACTAAAGGGAGCCTACCTTTTCCCCCAGGCTAGTCCCCAAGGTGGTCCCGACAAAAGTTACAGAGCTCTTTCTGTTGAAGCTATTTCTCACTGAGAATATTTCAGAAGATTGTTGGAAGTTCATTTAACAAAAACACAAAAATCTAAGGCACAATTAACTTCAAATAAATAAATCTACAGAGTGGAACAGTTAAATTGCAAGTAGTTACTCATTTATTCAACATCTTCCACAGCAGGCCTACACCAGGCACTGTCTCAATACTGCACAAGAACGCCGTAGATAACAGAGTGGCAGAGAAGCGTTGAAAATAAAGGCTTGAGAAAATGCAAAGAATATAGAAACCCAAGTAAATCACACAAGATTAAATTTAAGACAGAAACAGTTAATGAGATAAATGAAGACATTTTAATGATATAATAGTATTCAAAATAAATAAGCATTATTATTTATTAAGCATTTAATAACATATTAAGGAAAAAATATATAAAAAACTAGGATATCTAGAGAAACAAAACAGCCCTAGGAGGTTTTAATTTGCTTTTCTCAATAGATCAAACAGATCTAAATTTAGCAAGTACCTCAATAACACACTTTATAGACATAAATATGTGTGTATGTGTGCATATGTATATATATATGCGTGTGTGCATGTTTCCATATACGTATATATATATGTATATGTACACATATTCACATTTTACTCAGAAAAACTTAATCACTCACTTGTTTATTTTTAAAAATGTATTCATTTATTTTATAAATATTTTTGTCACCTAGTATGTGCCAATGAGTTCTAGGCTGTAGAAAAGAAGTGTTGAAGAAAACAGACGAGTTCACTGCCCTCATGAAGCTTGAATTCCAGTTGAGGTTAAAAAAAATAAGAAGTGAAGAAGTAATAAACAAAGTTATGATAATATGTTATTGTGGAAGTAAATGGGAGAGATGATAAGACTGTGGAATTCCATGTCAACTGAGAAAGTATGATCTGCTGAAAAAATGGTGCTCAGGAAATTTGCCATCTATTTAAAAAAAGCTTAATGTCTGCTTCACACTATGTACAAATTCTGTGTAAAGTGCTAAGTATAAAAACAAAATTAGAAAAGCTTGAGGAGAAATATAGGAAAATATTATTTTTACGTATAAGTCAGAAAGGCCAAAATAATAATATACTATATATCTTATACATTATAATTATTTGTATATTTGTATAAATTGTATATATATTTTTCTGGCAATATAAAAGTATAATTTCTGAAAAAAAACTATACCATAAACAGTTTTTTAATCTGCAGATGTGGATAATATACTTGATACATATTAAAAAGACAAATTTTACTGCTGAGAAAGTGTAAAGAACTAGTCTGAAACAACAAGAAAAGGTACAACAGAATACTAGAAAAAAAGGCAGAGGTTATGATGAAGCAACTCTAAAAATAACAAATATAGATGACCAACAAACACCTGAAATTAGGTTTGAATGCAAATTCCAGTAGTTTTATTGAAAATATCACGCAAACTTTAAGAAGAAAAGTATTGAAAAGATATGAGATGAAGCAAGCATTGCAGGTTTTTAAGAGAGAGCTGAATGACCATCAGTCTTGATGGAAAAGCATCAGGAATCTTCACAAAGTATCTGCATTAAGAATGTCTTTGTAAAAGCTCACCTTGAGCTTGTCACTGGAAGAAATAATAGTATCCGACAGTTTCTTCCATCCACTTGCCGGTCCACTTGAATGAAGTTGTCCAATCTTACAAAAAAGGATTATGAGGCAGCCTCTTGGCTATACTCAAGTGAGAATATGTATCTAGCAGGAGGATACTCTAGGAACAGCATTGGCTTCCATTGTGGGAGAGCATGATGACCTGATTTCCAAGCACACAAAAGAAGAAAGATAATCACCTCAAAGAAAATTGGGATCTTTAGGAACGTGCTGTGGACGATAAGTGCCAAAAATGGCAGGTGCTCATGGAGCCTTTCCTTTGTGCTGCCTTACACCCTCTTTCTTCCTACACTTATGATTTCCACATACTCCCATCTAAAATAATGGAGCTATTCTACAACTGTAAAAACACTTGGTGCTTTTCAAAATGAGACAAGTCTCATTGTTACTCTATGTTTAGAAGTGAACTCCACGTTTAGAAGCTGTCCATTTCTCTTCTACTTTCTACTCAATTCATTTTTTGTTTTTCTTCATTCTGTTGGTTAAGTGGAAAGTGCTTGAATAACCACCAACACATCTTAGATGCAGTAGAAAGAATGGGAATTGAGAGAGAAAATTAATTAAACTATGTATAAATATAAAGGAAAGAACAAGAAAGGCAATAGAGGTGGCTCTGCAGTGCTGAATTTTGTCACACGGTAAGATACGTGTAACGTTTTTTATGATTTTCTTCCTTCACCACTCCGTTGCATTACAGTCTTGCCTTTGGCCACATCTCTTATTCATCATTTATTTACATATTCACATTAGAACAGAGAATCATTTACTTGATGGATCATTAGCTCTACGCCTGTTACCAGCTAATGATTGGATTTGCTGCAACAAGGACAGCACACCTGAAACAGCAGCTTCAACTGGAGTCACCACTTTATTAAGCTTATAAAAATCAAATATTCTATCAGATCCCCTGGTGTTCTGCACACAGTTAACAAGGAGATTTAAATGAGGATGTAGTCATAATCATGTTTTGTGCATCTTCAAGTTACTAGATAGAACACTATTATCTTATTTTAGAAACTTAGTTCTTCTTAACGATATCCTTCCTGTTTAGGGCATTTCTTTGTGCTCTTCCCCTGAGAAAGCTCCTATCTCGTATGGCTTATTTCTCTATTTCATTCAGGACTCTGCTTAAATGTTACTTCCTCAGAGAAGTAACCCTTTCAAAACCGTATTTCCAATTGCTGTTTATTCCTTACCCTGCTCTCTTTTCTTCACAATACTCTGTACTACCTGAAATCATATTGTATATTTGTGTTTTTCATTTTGTCTGTTTATCCTACTAGAATGTAAGCTCAATACAGATAAAAGTGTTCTCAAATTCACAACTGAATCCAAATTGTTAGTTTGGTCTAGCACAATGGTTTCCAAAATGTGGTACCCCAAACCAGCAGTATCAGCATCAAACAGGGAACTTCTTAAAAGGGTACATTATTGGGCCCTACCTCAGACCTCATAAATTACAGACTTTAGTGGTGGGCTCAGCAACTTTTGCTTTAAGAAGCGTTCCAAGTGATTCTGATGCATCCTTAAGTTTAAACAAGTAGTTTGAAAACTACTGTCATAGCAGTGGTCGGTGTTCAATAAAGATCTTGTCCTGAATGGCAATTTCACACATCAGAAATTCATTGAGAGATTCTTCCCAGTTGCTGAAGGTGTCTATTTCAACTCTACTATAAGTAAACAGGGTGGGTTACAAGGCCTAATGGATCTTCCACGATATGAATGAGGGTTGAAGGCTCTTGACTTCCACAAGTTCCTCTGTTGTTAGTGAGACCACAGTGGCACTCAGACTACTCTGAGATTAGTCTTAGCTCAGATCCAAATCCAACAGTTCTTAAAAGACTTGGCTTTTCTCATGGTTAGGACACATGAACGTATAAGAAGGGCCACAGGTATCTGAGGGGGAGCTTAGAATATTGACAGTACACTCTTGCATTGTTATAGGAGTGTCCTTCCTTGGAAATACTCAACCTCCTCTTTACTGAGTGGTGTCTGAGTTTGTAGAACTGAATCAAGGGTGGGAATTGATGAAAGGATTGCAACTCTATTACAGTGACTCAGTAAATTCCTCTTTTATCAAATCTGGATTTTTTTGGGGCAGGGGTTATTACAGATCACTAACTTGACTTTTGTAGAATGCTCGTAAGTTTTCTTCCTAGAAGTCTCCTGCTTATTAGCCACAAACAGAACTTTCTTAATCCAGTGGATCTTTAGCTTTCAAATACTACATATTGGTTAATTGACTCTGGCTAACTTAAGCCAGTTTTTGATTGGAATGCTATTTGGTTAATCACAGAATCAGCTGGAAAACTAGGAAAATAAATTCAGAAATTAACTGGAATATATGCTCCATATAGTTTTACTTTCTTTAATATCTTTTTATTAACTTTGAATAAGATTCAAAATACCAGAGGAGAGAGTATCAGATTAGTTTAGCTTAGTACACTCTTTTGAGAAAAAGAATGCAGGATACATTGAATTATAACACCACCAAGTGTGCAAGAGCGGGAAGGAGGCAGTTCCCCAAAAGAATCCCCACTGCAGTTAGGAAAATAAGAGGAACTGATGCTTGGTGCCAAAAACAGCAAATATCCACTAACCTTGTTTGTTAGTGTAGACCCCTGGGCACTAGACAAAATACTTGAACATATATATTCGGGTATATATTTGAAGAACTAAGTCTAGGAACTTCTTTTTTCATGGTGCTGCTGGACAGAACGTTTTAGTAACACTTTGAAAGAAAAGGAAAACAATACTGTCCTGTACATGAACAGCTTGTTTTTTTCGTTTCAAAGTTCCTCAAAATGCATTAATCTTCACCACTGCTCTGGGAAAGAAGAAAGCATTATTATCCTCATTTTTCAAATGAGAAAAGCAAGACAGAAAGAGATTAAGTAACTTGCCAAAAGCTAAAGAAGCAGCATCAGGTCCAGGTTAGGATTTGTGAATGTGAACACCTCACCCTGTTGCACTTTCCCTCCGTCAGAGCAGAAGTAGAGGCAGGGTGGAGGAGCGGGGTGGCAGATTATGGAGCTTTTTTGCAAATCATTGCCAACTTGTCATCAAAATTCTGATTTTGCTTCTTGAATACAATGGCAGCAGACTTGGCAAGAAGTGTCCCTGATAAAAACACCTCAGAACTGTAGCATTATCCTTTGTCCCAATTTGCGTTGACAACTTTATTGAAAATCCCGGAGGTCATTTCTGCTGTGTCACAGAGCTGCAGTGCCCTCTTCTGTACAGACTTCCCAGGAACACATTCCCTCTACGAAGATTTCCAATCCTCCTCCTGCATGTAGCACTTCTTTTTGAGCGCACTCCAGCTGTCAGGCTCTATGAGATTCATCATCAGGCTGTTCTTCGTTTTAGAGCTCAGAAATTGTTAGAAATTATTTCCCTCATCCTGGTAAATAATTCCCAAATAATCTTTGACAAATTTTGCTTTAATAATAGTCTAGTCCATGGGAGCTAATCGTAAACATTATTGATTGGACATGGTAGCATCATTTTTGCTTATCAGGAAAGAGTTACATAATGTAGGGAGGCACAGTGTCTGTATACTCAAATGAAATAAGGATAAAAATGTGAAACAGCAATTCCCTTGCTGATTTCTAATGCAGTCGTAATTTCTCTGGTATTCCCTTTCTGTCGCTCCTCCTTGGTTTCCAAGTTTTAACGTGACTAAGCAAAAATAAAGGCTCTGTCAATCTCTTTCTTAGATATGGATATTCACATCCAACATACTGGTATATCGTCACAGAAGGATAGTATTTCTTTAACAATTTCATTTTAAGTTGTCTTGTAATCTTCCAAATGCAGTGAAAGGAATTTGAAAATAATAATAATATTGAAGATACATACAATAGCATCCAGATTAATTTCCCATTCATCCTTGTCTTTCAAAATAAACACAAATCATCGAAACCAACTGTACTTTGATGAATAAGATGTTTCTGGTCTTAGCTGATTACTTCAGAATCCCTTGCACAACCTTTCCAATTTCCCTTCTCCATTTTTCAGAGGATTTACTTTGTGTTAGGACATGTACTAAGTACTTTATCTGCAGAGCATAGACGTCAGTATTTTTCCCTCTGTTTGTATCTCATTTCCATGATTTACCAGCTGTATGAAATTAGGCAAGCTAGCAATCTCTCTAGACTGCAGTTTCCTGCTCTGTAAACTGGGGATGATATTTATGACCATCTCCTAGGATCTGTGAGGAGATCAACCCAGATAATGCACTAAAGCTCTTGCCAAGTAGGTGCTCGTTTCACGTTAACTATTTCTACTAAATCTTATGATAATTCTACAAGTAGTATTGTATTTGTCATTTTAAAGATGGAGAGTTTTAGAGAGCTTAATGACTTTCTTAAGGTTGTGCATATGCTCAATCTGTGCCCAAGGCCCGCAAACTTATCTGGTTAGAATAGCTTACTTTCTCTTGGAATTTGTGGCCCTTTTGATCTCTTTTGCTTGCAACCGAAACTAGGCTTCAGTTTCCTTACCCTTATTCTGACTACCTTGATTGATAATTTTGTTTAGACCTCCTTTTCCAGCTCTGCACTCAAAGCCCCTCTACAATATGGGCCCATTTTCATCCTCATAGTCTATCTAGCCCTTGACTGTCTTGGTACATGCCTCACTTCTGTCAGGACTACCCTGGACTCTGTGAGACCAAGAGATACAACCTGTTTTCTGACAACCATCACTTCCCCCTATTAGAGAAGGTTAATCGATATTAACTATGAATCTATCTATTCCAGTGATTATCCAACATTAGCCTGCATCGGAATCAGTTGGGTGACTTCATAAAACACAGATTTCTGGCTTCCTCCTTCAGAAGATTCAATATATCTCGGATGGGTCCCAAGATCTTGCATTTCTAAGTTTGCAGATGATGCTGATGAAGCTGGTCTGGGAACCACAGTTTGAAAACCTCTGGTCCGTGTGTTTCTATCAAAGCCCCAATAGAACACACTTGTCAGAAACATCGGTTTTCCTTTCAAATTAAGAAATAGTAGAATTATTCATTAGACTGTCTAACCATAGTTTTTAGTGAGTGCCAATTATGATCAGCATTTGGAAATATCAAGTACTTATTAATATTTACACTCCATAGCAAGTTACGTAACTATTAATTTGAATGTTACTAGCATGGTAGAGTGCATTTATTTAAACTTGAAAATAAAAAATGTCTTGTATTAAAAAGCATCCTTCTACCAAGAAGTTTAGGATATTTCACACATAAAATTTTCTTCCTCTGGTGTGAAGAAATTAGTTTTATTTATAATATTTCAAAGACAAAAGTAGAATTGTGATGATATCATTAGTTTAAAAAATATTGAAATACAGCCTGACATGGTTATGTTTTGAAGATTTATTTCGTAGAACTTAACTAGTGATCTTAGAATGTGTATATTAGTTTGAATCTCACCTCTTTTAGCCCAGTTTCTGATAGGAATGGGCATATTAAAGGGTTTTTTGGTTATAAGGACAACTTAATTTTCAAGGATATTTGGTAAATTATATGCTTTGGCAGTCAAGCTTTTATGTTTATCAGGATTTGTTATATGTACATAATTTGAATATGATCCAATTCAAAGCAGCACAATATAATAGTCCTTTATTAGTAACACAATGAATATAATTTAAACTTCTTTTTGTGCTTTTCCAAATCCTCTGCTTTATTTTGAACAGCAATAACAACTGTCCTGGCCAAAAAATAAAATAAAATAAAATAGTACAGATCCTTAGGTATTATGCTGCTACTTAAAATATATTTACTTATCCATTATTTTAAATTTTTTTCTAAAGACTTATATCTCTCATTTTGATATTTACCTAAATTGAGACCTATGGGAGTTTATGGGCCAAAAGTTTTGCTAGCAACCCGTCATTAACACCCTATAAATATGCATGATCCTGGATACTGAATAGTGTTTGCTATGTTGAGCTCATTTCCTACTACAACTTTTTCTCTGTATAATTCTGTGAAAGATGTGCTTCCAACATTTTCCCACTAAATTACGTTTTGAACTTCCTTTTCCTATCCTTCTATATTTGATTCCTTCTTTTTTAAATGTTATTGAGGTCGCATTGGTTTATAACATGTAAGTTTCAGGTGTATGGCATTGTATTTTGGCTTAGTTATAGATTGCTTCATGTTTATCACCAAAAGTCTAGTTTTTCATCTGCCACCATAAATACCTGCCCTCTTACCCCTTCCCTCTCCCCTTCCTCCCTGGTAACCACCAACCTGCTATCCATATTTGTATGTTTATCTTCCGCATATGAGCAAAGTCATATAGTAACTGTCTTTCTCTGTCTGATTTATTTTACTTAGTGTAATACCCTCAACGTCCATCCATGTTGTCCCAAATGGCATGATTTTGTCTTTTTTTATGGCTGATAAAATAATGTGTCCTCTTAAATTAAAATTAGCTATTATAATCTAGAAATTACCTCTTATTTATTGTAAGACTATTTAACTCTATATGCCATATTTCTATCTCAAAGGTCCACTTTTTGCCAGACTTCAGGTCTGCTTTTTCATTCATTTATTCTTTCATTCATCCATACAACAAACTTCTCCTGAATGCCAACTGTCGATAAGGCACTATTTTTGTGGGATAAGAATAATGCATTGGTCAAAAACGATGTGGGCATAGTTACTCTAAAATGCAATGAATTGTGAAATTGCTTAAGGCAGAATTAGATCAAAAGCTACTTGAATTCACAGGAAGAGACTGCCTTCTGCTGGCACGTGCAGCATTTAGGTGCCACTTGAATCCTGTTGTGTTTATGGTGGAAATTCCATGGTACTTTGGGTCTTTAAGACATCACTCCATTTAAAAGTGCTCGATTGATCCAGAGAGAAGCAGTTCTTTTGAGAAATTACCTATAATTCTCAGCACTCCCAGCACTGCTGCAGGATTGCCTCCAAGACAAGGAAAGAAGGTCAAGGAGATGAAAAACGCACAGGCTTCCACCCCTCATTCTGGTGTTATTCTCACTGGTATGTACTGCTGTTTCTTTAAGAGCATTGTCTGCGTAAATGACTTATATGGGTTGCTCAGGGAAACTAAGATCAAGTGGAGTTCATCTTTCTGTACCCCTGTGTTCCTGAAAACTGCCTTTAAAATCTCTCTAGTCATGTGGGACTATGCTGCATAGCTTACAGCAACCTACATAATACATTTATTAGCTTTGGTTAGAATTTGGTCACTAATATTTGAGCTTTCAGGTATTTCTAAGGTGAATTGATGACACTTGGTTTGCTTCAGCTATATAATTTCTGTTTAATTTCAAAGGCATAAATGCCAGTGTTCTATAATTGCATGATTTATTCCTGAATATTCACCAAGAGTACTTTTTTAGCACTATCCATGTTTTAAACATAACAGCAAATGATAGGGAGCTCAATAAATTTACCTTTGCATCAGTATTTCAAATTTCCTTTATTTTGGAGAAAATAAGAAAATGTAGTGTTAAAACTAATTGGACTTCTCCTCCCCATGACACTTCCCCCTGGGCTTTACTCTTGAGCTAATCCATATTAATATTAATATTAATGTTAACATGAAGGTTTAATTTAACACGCTGGTAAACATGATTTACCAGCAGAATTTAACAACTGCCTATCCCAATGTAGAACTACATCTAATTATTATTTTATTGAATTTGTCATGTCATTTAGTTTAAATTCCACATAGTAGCAGACATATATATTTTTAAATGTATTCACATTTTATATGCAATTAATCCATGAAGCTAGTTCAACTTCTTCCTTTCTTTCTTTCGTTCTTTTTTTTGAGGAAAGTTAGCCCTGAGCTCACTACTGCCAATCCTCCTCCTTTTGCTGAGGAAGACTGGCCCTGAGCTAGCATCCATGCCCATCTTCCTCTGCTTTATATGTGGGACGCCTACCACAGCACGGCTTTTGCCAAGCGGTGCCATGTCCGCACCCGGGATCCCAACCGGCAAACCCTGGGCCACCGAGAAGCAGAATGTGTGAACTCAACTGCTGCGCCACCAGGCCAGCCTCTCAACTTCTTTCTTAAGGAACCAAAATATTTATGCTTCTGATATATTTTTATCACCCCATGAAGGCATAACTTATATTTACCTTAAATTTCCTTTGGATAAACATTTAATTTACCAGAGTTACTCCAAAGCTGTGATATAACATTAACTGAGATACTTTCTTTAATATTTTTAATGCATCAATTTGTCAATGAGCTATATAGAATGGTTATTCTTTTTACACTGTTTTGCTATGAACCAGATGCCAATTTCTTGAATCCTTCCTGAATGATGACTCGCTATAATTTGTTGGACTAATTTTATTTACTTATAAAAAGTTTCATTCACAAACCTTTTTTAAAAAAATGTATATTCAGGGGCCGGCCCCATGACCCAGTGGTTAAGTTTGTGGGCTCTGCTTCGGCGGCCCAGGGTTTTGTTGGTTCGGATCCTGGGCACAGACATGGCACTACTCATAGGCCACGCTGAGGCGGCGTCCCATGTGCCACAGCCAGAAGGACCCACAACTAAAAATATATAGGTATGTACTGGGGGGATTTGGGGAGAAAAAGCAGGGGGAAAAAAGTAGATTGGCAACGGTTGTTAGCTCAGGTGCCAATCTTTAAAAAAAAATAAATATATATTTACATTGTAATCTTAGATTAATAAAATAGTACTGTTCTTCACCTTTTACAAATAATAGCTGAAGCCCTTCAAAACTAGTACATAATATCAAGGGGCTGGTCCAGTGGTTAAATTTGCGTGCTCCGCTGCAGCAGCCTGGGGTTTGCCAGTTGGGATCCCAGGTGCAGACCTACACATTGCTTGTCAAGCCATGCTGTGGTAGGCGTCCCACATATAAAGCAGAGGAAGATGGGCACGGATGTTAGCTCAGGGTCAGTCTTCCTCACACACACACAAAAAAAGCTAGTACATAATATCAAATAAATAAAATAAACTGCCTGGAGTTTTAAGTAAATTTAATTTTGGTGGAAAAATTTTAAAACTATGTGGAATATTAAGAGAATCATAAATGTATTTTAAATTTAAATTTAAATGTATTTTAAATACAACATTACACAAAATAGGATGGAGTAAGTAGTGCTTTACTCAAAAATAAACATCTTCAAAAGTTAAGTGCAAAGCTTATTATTGGGGAAGACACTGTGATTCTACGAAGCAAAAATAAATAGTTAAAAAATATGTAATATATTTTATATACTGCATCATTTTGTAAATATTTCAAAGCTTTAATTCTTACAAAAACCAGCTGTATTTTTGGAGATTTTTCCAATTTAATACCTATAAATATACTTCAGATATTTAGCCATTCTTCTCTTGATAGTCATTTACATTAATTCTGAGTTTCACAATCACAAACAGTTTTGCAGTGAAGAAACTCATCTGCCAATTGTACTAGTTTGTGTTGTTGCTTTACAGTAGATACAGAGTGTCACATTTTTTATTTTAACAGGTACTGAAAAAAGTGACCTTCAAATTGCCTTTAATAAAGTCTCCACAGAATCCTCAGTATGTGTTATTATCAACATCATAATTTTTTTCCAATCTAACGGGTGAAATATTAGGACATCTGAACTTCTTCCAGGAACGATGAACTAGATGATTTGAACCAACCCTCCTAAGTAAGACAACATACATACTAGAATGATTTATATACATATAATTTATATGTTTAGTGAATAAATGTTAATTATATTTATTATATTTACCTTGACATTTATATATTCTTAAAAGTATGAAAAATCTAACAATATGTTATGGATTAGAATCCAAAGGATCTTACCCCAAATTAGGGTAGCTTTCACGGGAATTTGGGGAACAACTCATACAGGGAAATACAACAATTTTTGTATTTTGACCTTATATCCCACAACCTTGTTAAACCCACTTACTAATTCCATTAGGCTTTGAAATATATTATTTGGTATTATACCTAATTAATCTCTCTCCTTCTCTCTTTCATTAATCCATGTGCAGTGGCTAGAATGTTTAGTACAATGTTAAAAATATGAATTGGTGAGAGCAGAATCCTTGCCTTTTCACAGTCTTGGAAAAAATTGAGTTGTTCAAGTAAGTGTAATGCTACTTGTAGTTGTTTTTTAAAAGATCATTATCAGATTGAGGAAATCTACTTCTCTGCCTACTTAACTGAAACTTTCGTCATGAAATTTTGTCAAATGCTTTATATGCATCAAACAAGATGATCTTTTTTTAGCCTGTTGATCTGATGAATATATTTGGGCATGCAATATGATACTTTTTATATACCACAGAAAAGCTCATTCACTGAGGATTAATTTTTAATGACTATAAAAACCAAAAACTTCTAAATATATACATATATAAAAAACAAAAGTTAGTCCTTAATGAAATTCTTAGGCATGAATTTATATATATATATATATATACACACACACACATATATGAAAGAAATAAACTAAGTTGCATTTATGTAAACTGTAATGTAATCATGTTTTCAAAGAATATTTAAATATAAGGGAATTTTCTTACTGTATTCATTAGAAAGCAAGGAGTGATATTTCCTAATAATAATATCTGAATTTCCTTTTCACATTTTTATATAGTTTAAAAATTGTATTTTATTTTTATATATATTGTTATATATATACAATTTAAGAGGATTTTCCTGAAAATCATTTAAATATGTAATACAATGAATTCTTCTCAATTCTGTACTTTATTAATACTTTATATGATAATTAAGGAAGTTCTTTTAAGCATCATTTAAAAATGTACATTTCTTAAATAAAATTTGACCTACATCTGGACTTTCATCTTTCTTTAATTACGTATTTTACATATTTTTTGTGGTCCACTGTAAATAACAAGGAAAAGAAAGAAAGATTGATTCCTAGGTTACTCACAGCCTAACTAAGTAGCTGCCCCTGTCTAGAACAAAAGGCCATGCAGAAATGTTTGCTTGACTTTAGTAAGGAAGCTGATTCAAGGCATGTTTTCATTGTTCATTATATTTGTTAATTTACAAAACAAATTTTTATATTTTTCTATACATTCGGAAAGAAAGTTTCCTTTTCCAATGAAAGTATAAAAAAGGAGAAAAAATTGCTACCAAAAGCAAAATGATCATCAGTAGGTTTTTCAATTCCTGAACAAAGTGGATTTACTTTTGGAAATGGTTGATAAAAACAAGAGCCTTTTGGCTTTGAAAGAGAATATAGTCAAAAACGCTCCAGAGAGGAGGAAATTGAGCCCTCGATATTGTTGTGGGGCCTGGAGTAAGATGGAGAAAGGTAGGGGGCAAACCAGGGAAGGTTAAGAATGTGAGAAGCGGGGACACTGATATTTAACTTAGGATGTTTGCGAATTTGTCATGTTTCTCATCAAAATCTAAAAATTTTGTCATATTAAAAAACATGTTTTTTGTTTTTTACTTTAACAAATTTTACATTCACATTAAATTTCAAATAATTATCTATTGTAGAATATTTAAATCATTAAAGTCTATTTGGTATATATCTGTTTTCTGGTTCTCATTTCCACATGAATTTCTCATCATTTATATTATTATTAGCATATTGGTACCACATTGACATTTTTCTTAGTAAATTGGAAATAAATTATCCCTCAGAAATTTG
Source organism: Equus przewalskii (assembly GCF_037783145.1). Taxonomy (NCBI): domain Eukaryota; kingdom Metazoa; phylum Chordata; class Mammalia; order Perissodactyla; family Equidae; genus Equus; species Equus przewalskii. The sequence continues at coordinate 54,433,713 of NC_091831.1, read as the reverse complement.
AGCACAGATATGCCTAATACACACTGTGGATTGTGACCTGAATATATTAAGCTCTCCTTAAAATTAAAATGTCACTCCGAAAGTGTTTTTTTCAGCCAAGAAAACAAGTAATAAGACAGTCATTTGTATTGGAAATCTGAACATTCTACATATGAAGCATGTTCTTACCAAGCAAATTCATAATGCAGGGCATTTGGCAAATGACCTTATTTTGGAATGGATAACCAATGACGTTAAGCGTTTGCATCATATAACTAAATTCTCTTGTTCTATTCCCATGCTCATCAACCAACATTCCAAATGAAACGTGCTTTCCTTGTCAGTGTGTCTACAGGGAGAGAATATATGAGCCCTGTGACAGAGAGACTCAAAATTGTAAATTAATAAATTGGCATTCTGATGTTACTCATCAGCCTCAGAGGTTCAGTTAATGTGAACCATCTTTAAGGAATGCAGACCCCTCTGGGTGCAGACTAATCAGGTAAATGCACCAACGTGATGTCTGACATTGGGTGCCTATGAAGGAAGCCACTGGGCCCATTCCAGGCTACGATCCCATGTACTCTTGGTAACTGTAGGACGTTCCTTCCTCAAACTACATTATCTATTTTCTCCTATCTGCTATCATTCCACATTTAATAAATGTTTTAATTAAAATAATCAGCATATATGACCTTAAGTGAGAAAAATATACACTACCATTCAATTTATACCTTCATTAATTTATCCCTCCAATAATAATTACAATTCTACTCATTTTTTTTTGTCTAAAAGGAGATCATCACTATTTTAATGTTTAGCAAAATTTTAAACGTTGAATACTCAGGTTTTTTAGGAATAAAATTCACAATAGTACACGAAACAAATATCCTTTAACTAAATAGTTTACGAAAATTTATTTCACCAATTTTATTTATATAATTTTACTTTTTAAATACTCAGTCATTTCTTTCAATGGCCCCTTGGAAATATAGTTTATCATAACTAAGATAGCAATTATTTAAATGAGAAGTAAAACGTTCTGCTACATATTCAGAATTTTCTGAAAATAGATTTGCCCCATTGAAATAAAAAGTATACCTTAGAAATTTGATCTTTTAAGGTACATTTTTAGTACAATACGAATATTTTCAAGCGTCCCACTAAAATAAAAAGTGTGACAGAAAAATAAAAGTTTTATGCATACCATATATTTAACAGAAATGGAAAAATTTCACTATGCTATAGAAATAATTATAACTTTCTCCTCATACAAGAATGAACAAGTTATGTTGGATGCCTCAAATCCTTCATTCTTTTGGGGAAATATATTCAATATCTAGTGAGATGTCATTGCTCTGTATGAAACGGGAATATATTCTAATTTTCAGTTCACAATGCATTGCATAAAAGGTATGTACTCTTTGAAAGGAGAAGAACTGAGGAGATCTCAGCCCTTGACAGATTTAGATTCTCTTCTCTGTTAACGTTTTGGATGTTTGAGTTGTCTCTTGACAAAATGTTTATATAAAATCTTCTAAGAAATCACAGTGTTGTGGCTAGATCTGTGGTTGGAATTCACATGGATGATTTTCACATGATTCATGCAGCAGCAATGTCTCTCAAACTTGGACCAATCACAGGAATACAGTGGGTTGCATCCCCTGACAACTGAAGGTTTTTGAAAGTCTCATGCATTTCAGATATCAGGAAACCCTTAATGGTTAACAGCAACCTTATAAATTATATAATCTTTTGGTAGAACTATAGCCTTTTGGAAATGCTAATCAGGTAATCTAAGAAAGAAAAACAACTACCACTCTCTCATTGCCAATTCTCCTCTTTATCGCTGAATTTGTATGTGTGCTAATTTTGAAGTTTAATAAAGTAAAACTCCTTGAAATTGTTCCAGTTTCTTTCCTCCCTCCCTTCCTTCTATTTTTCCTTTCTTCCTTCTTTCTTTCCTCCTGCCTTCTTTCTGTGTAGCATATTATAATAGAATTTGGATGGGTAATAGGATCTGACCTAATTCCCCCTTTTCCAATCTGACTGGTGGGGATCACAGCTCTTTGACTGGAAAAAGATTGAGATGTAGAAAATTGGCAGCATAAAGGAACAAGAGCTGATATAAAGTTACCCTGAAACGGAGGTTAGAGGCTGCGCTGGTGCATCCAATGAATAGATACATCTTCTGGGATTACTATTGGTCAAGTAGGACAGAAATCAATGGCTCAACAGTTTTTATCTTCTCCTAATTCATCAAGAAAGAGTATCATATTGTTAATATTCACGCAAAAATTATTATTCAGAGTAGACAAAATTTCCATTGAAGAGTGACTGTTTTCTTTCCCAGCAAAGAATGAAGCACTTGTTGGGTGTGGGTGCACATACAAGAAATGTCAGGGGACAGAGGCATGGACTGGAGCAAACTGTGCTGTCTGGTTATAACTCTAGAAAATCTAAAATGTAGTTAGTGTTATAATTCCTAACACCTGTAATATGAAAGAAATTTATGATGTCTGGCTGTTTGGCCAGTTTTAAATCTAAAGTTTTGGCATCAGACAGATATAGCTATAAACTTTTCACAGGTCTGAGTACATGATAAAGGAAAACACGTTAACAAATATATTAAAGCCCAATTTTTTTTTCAGAAACTATCACATCTGTTCTCTTCAGCTCCCACTTCCCACTGGAGTTCACTCTATTTTTTTTTGTGACGAGGATTGGCCCTGAGTTAACATCCAGTGCCAAACTTCCTCTTTTTGCTTGAGGAAGATTATCGCTGAGCTAACATTTGTGCCAGCCTTCCTCTATTTTTCACATGTGGGATGCCACCACAGCATGGCTTGATGAGCAATGTGTAGGTCCATACCTGGGATCTGGACCAGCAAACCCTAGTCTGCCAAAGTGGAGCAAGTGAACTTAACCACTGCACTACCGGGCCAGCACCCGAATTCAGTCTCTTAATTGTAGCTTAAATGAATAATGCTGATGTCTACACATCAAGTTGAAGCTCCATCCAACTCATTCCTCACACTACTTCCAGAATATTCCTTATAAAATAGTTCTTTTGTCCAGTTTACTAAAAAATCTTAAAAATAAACCATTAATAACTCAGGGTAAGCTTGGATTCAAACACTTCTACAGTCAGGCACCTGCATACCATTTCAATCTCAATTACTTCTTGCATGCACACAATCTCTGATCTGGTTTAACTGGGTTACCACTCATGTAAATAAATTTTAAGGACTTATCTCCACAATGTTTCTTATACCCTTCCCAATTCTGCAAAGTTTTTCCATTTTAATCTACCTATTTAAATTTTATTCTTTTTTTCAAAATCCACTTTAGAGTCATCACTTCACTGAATTCTTTGTAAAATGCCTAACATAGCTTTAAATTGCCTAAGCCCGACTTTTGCTTGTCATTAATCATACATCCACTGTCACAGTGGGACTTTATAATGTCAATTAAGCTTTTCATGTGTATATTTACCTCCTCTACATTAGTGATGTGCTCCTCCCTCGAATCTACTGCTCTGCATTTATTAACTTCTCAGAAAAGTTGATTTATTGATTTCTATATTAACAAATGTAACTGTGGATCCACCAAGAACTGTGAATTACTAATACTGTCTTTACTCCATCAAACTTCTCAGTGTAAAAGTGGAAAGGCATGCCTAGATTTGGTTTGGATATTTTATATTAGAAAAATTGCTGATGATATGAAATTAATATATTAATATAATGTGAGTTTTAATTAGGAACCTCAGCAGTTGTTTTTGGTTTCTATTTTCTTTTTCTGAATTTGCTAAAGCAATATTTAATCTTTCAACAACAAATAAATACCCAGGAAGAAGAAAAACTAATAAAATATTAGTAAATTGCCTTATCATATCACAGAAAAAACCATCAAGTTACTCTAATCACACCATATGGATTGTCATGGGAAGAGGAAAATAGTTAAGTGGAACAAAATGAAGAAAAATAAAAATATGTTTATATACAAGATTTTAATAAATAATGAAGATACTTGAATCAATGAAGAAAACTATTGATTATTGAATAAATGCTGTATCTATCTTGAAGAAACTAAATTTACACCATTATTTTAAAACAAGGATATTAAAAATAACAGTACATTTTAGTGAAATACATGATAATTGATATCACAAATTAAATTGAAATAATATGGAAATATCATTAAAATACAAAATATATTCAACAATTTCATTTCTGATAATCTGTTTCAAAGAAAGGAAAGTATCAGTATATAAGTATATGGATATTTATTACAGCATCATTTGTATTAACCCAAAATACTCAAATTAAAGTGAATTCCTACTGATAGGTAAATAGCTGAATGCATCTTATTATATTCACATCTAGAAATATCAAGAAATCATTAAGAAGGATTAATTAGAGCATATCAGGTGACTTAAGGATCCTCATGTAGTATTTATGAGTAGAAAAAACAAGATATTATGAACTGTATAATTTGATATTGTTTATATAAAAGCAATGACAAAATGTGTATATTTATTTGCATATGTGCATATTCAATATTTCATGTTGTAAATATATGAGTATATAAGGCACTATGGAAAAGTAAATATTGCTTTAGTAATATGAGATAGATGGGTGTTTAAGGGTAATTTGTTAGAGGAAGAACGGCTGAGAAAATAAGCAAAAAGGGAAACGGGGAAGAAGACAGCCTGTAAAAAAGACAACTATGTATGATATAATCTCATTCATACTTTTTTGTTCAATTACATATGTGGAATATATAAATTATATATTTGTAACATAAATGGAACATATAATTATATATGTCACATACATAATTATATATGTGGAATATACATGTATGTGTGAGAGTATATATGAGGATATGCATGTACGTAAGTATATATGTGTGTGAGCATACATATATATATATATATGTCTGTGTGTGCAGAGAGAGAGAGTATGTGGGTAAGAGAAAGAGAAATTTTCGTAAAATTAAATGCACGTGGGAGAGTACACAGTGATATCATAATTGAGATACCATCTACCACCTCTGCCCATGATGCGTGACTACCGTATTTATCAACAACCAATCTTTACAATGCTCAATTCAGTTCTAAGAATTTATCCCTTGGGTATTTTTGCCCACACCTCTTGTAAGTACTTCTTATAAACACTTTGCATACATAAAAATATACAAAATAATAAAAATAATTAATATGTATGGCAGCATTGTAATAGCAAAAAAAAAAACCACACGCAAAAGAAAAATATAATTCAAAAAGAGGTTAAATATATACCAATAATTTCAAAGTAGATTTAAAGAATACATTTGCACAATTGGAGAGAATATAGCCATTAAAAGGAATTGGATATTTATATAAAAATTAAATGCAAATAAGTAAACAAAGAGAGTAGAGAAACAAAAGATAAACCAACAAGAGTTATATTATTGCAGTAACTGCAGAAAAGTTAAGGAAGTAAAAAATGAGCAGTTAAAAAATAAACAAAAGTATTTTGAAAACTCAACTTGTACGTATCTTGAGAAGAAAAAAACCAATAATATCCAACTTTGGAGTTTACGTCAATAGGCACTATGGCTTAGATGAAATTTTACCAAGTTTTTTTCACAGTGTGGATAGTTATCTGATTCTTTGAAAGCCGACTGCACAGCTTTATTTTCCTTGCATGCTGCTATCCAAATACTGCAGATTTTCAAATTTGAGATGAAGCACCATTTCTCTTGGAAACCTGTCCTGATAAGTTGCACTGAACTTTATCTCCATTTTCCTCCTACAATATATGGCTACTAATATACTTACCTTTATAATATACTATTTTAAATTCAGAGTTTACCATTTTGGGGATTATGATTTTTTAGCTACCAAAGTCACTGTTTCAAAATTGTGTATTTCAGCTCCATGGCAGAATTTTGGGCATGCAATTTATAAATACTTATTTAATGAGCATGTGATAAGAAAGCAAAGGCCTAGCATTATGTCTTATAGGAAAATATCAGATGAATCCCTATTGAATTCAGGGATTCAGGCACACTCTGCTATGGATTGAATTGAGTCTTCCTAAAATCTTTTTGTTGGAGTCCTAATCCCCAATGTGATGGCATGTGGAGATAGGGTCTTTGGGAGGTAATTAGGTTTAAATGAGGTCATAGAGTGGGGCCTTAATGATGGGATTAGTGCCCTTTTAAGAAGAGACAGAAAGCTCTCTATGCCACGTGAGGACACAGTGAACAAGCAGTCATCTGCAAGCCAGGTAGTGACCACTCACCAGGGAGCCAAACTAGTCAGCACCTTGTTCTTGGACTTCTCAGCCTCCAGAATTGTGAGAAACAAATGCCTGCTGGTTAAGCCACCCAGTCTATGGTGTTTTGTGTTGTTATCGCAGCTCGAGCTGACTAAAAATTCTCACTCACATTTCCTAAAATGTTAGCCAATGAAATTTGGCAAGAAATTAGACAAGAGAATAAAATAAGTTAAAAACATTGTAAAGGGAAGGCAAAGCTATTATTTGGAGGTGATATCCTTCACTAATAAGAAACCCAAAGAGAATTTTACAGTTTACACCTAACAAAACAGTAGCAAAGCATATCTTTAAAAATAGATACGTGTCCTGTCAGGAAAATCTTCAGAATTAATAATAGTAGCAGTAAGAATAATAGCAACTAGAATTTATTTGTTGATCATTTCTGTGTGCCAAGCCCTGTTCTTAGCACTTTAAGTGAATTAACATTTGTAATGCTCGCAACTCTGTGGGCAGATAGTATTTCCATCCCTATTTCACAGATGAGGAAATTGAGGCACACAAATTTTACACTGCATGTCTCAAGTCACACAGCTAGTGAAGTAAAGCTATCCCCTAAACATACAGCACAGACAAGTTAACAGGAAGGATAGATTATTCAGCTTTTATTCCATATTGGTATAATCACTTAGAATACGGAATTGTCCATGGTGAGGAAAGACAATAAACCATAAAGCTACAATTAGATCAATTGGAGGACCATTTCTGAACAATAATGTAAATAAATATCTATATGTCACTTTCTTATTACCAACCAGAATACTTTGGACCAAATAATTACATGTTACAATTGAAACTTCAAAGAACTGGAAAAACCAAGGAAAAATATTTTAAGAATCTTGAGGTAGAAATCCTTTTAAGCATGACATAACATCTACAAGTTATATGAGAAAAGATTATTGTTTGACAATACAAAAATTATGACAAATAAAATAAGAAAAACAAAATACTGTATTTGCAGCAACTCTAACTGATCACCAGAACACTGTCTAACTTATGGTAGGCCTTAAATACATATTGGTGAACGAATAATATTCTTTTATGAGAGAAATTCTTATTAATCAATAATATAAAGATGTTCAACTTTATAGAAAAATAGGCAAAGGATGTCACAGCAAAAGAAATAGAGATATCCATTAAGGACATAAAAAAGTCAACCTTTCTCATAATTGTGGAAATGTGTATTTGATTACTAATAATACATAATTTTCTTTGTTGGAATAGAAAAGATATTAAAACTGATATTGTTCAATGTTGTTGAAGATGTGAAGAGTAAGGTATCCTAGCACACGGATATAAATTTGGGAAAAAGTTTGGAAACCAATTGTTCAATATGTGTTTCAAAAAATAAGATATAAAGCTTTAAGATATAGCAAAATCACTGCTATTAATTTATCTTAGTGATATATTAACACACCTAGGAAAAGACATATGCACAATAATGTTCATGATATTTAGTTTATAGCCAAAAATCTGGATAAAATATAAATATCTACCAGTAGGAGAATTAAAAATATAATTTATAGTGTGTCCCTATATAATAATGAGGCAGATGTGTTGATTTTTTTTTTGAAAAGATACATTGAATAAAAATCAAAATGTCAAAGTTCTCTTTTTCATAGCATGACTATTCGGGGAGATGCATGAGAATCACTGAGGAAATTTTTTTTATATTCTTTTTGTATAGCTGCAACATTTGCTGAGTGAAGTAATACTTCAAAAGTAATAAAACAAAAAAGAAAATCAATGAAGCTAAAAGTTGGTACTTTAAAAAGATCCACAAAATTGACAAACTTTTATCTAGATTGATAAACAAAAAAAGAGAGAAGATTCAACTATTAAAAGAAATGAAAAAGGAGACATTTCTACTTGTCTTAGAGATTATAATAATGATTGTAAAGGAATGCTATGAACAAATATATGTCAACAAATTAGAGAATATTCATGGACAAATCCTAGAAAGATACAAATTACAGAATTGACTCAAGAATAACTAGAAAATCTATCACAAATAAAGAGGTGGAATTAGTAATAAAAAGAAATGCCATGCCCAGATGACTTCATTGGTGATTTTTACCACACGTTTAAAGAAAGTTTAACACCTATACTTTGTAAAGTCTCCCAAAAAATAGAAGAGAAGGAACACTTCCAAACTGATTCCATGAAGGCCAGTGTTAATCTAATATCAAAACCAGACAGACGTTAAACGCAAAGAAGACTAGAGCTCAATATGTCTTATGAATGTAGACACACAATCCTCCAAAATGCTGGCAAACTAAATCAAGCAACATATAAAAATATAAAAACATATAAAAATAATAATACCAAATGAGATTTATCCCAAGAATGCAGCTTTTTACTGGGACTTAAAAGGGAGCCCTTTTCACAAAGGACTAACAGAAGGCAAATCTCACCACTCAGAACCAGTTGGCTCTATGGCTGATATTGCAAGAAAGATTCAGTCTCTACAAAAGGCGACAGAATACATGCAATTTCAAGTGGTTGCCACGAAAACATCCTTCATAACCCATCAGAAGAATGAAGAACAGCTTCAGGAAGCTCTAAAAGATGTTTGGGAGAAAACATTAGCAAAGTCTAATACTACTTTTAAAAGAAGGTAAAGACCAAAAAGGGAAAGAGTAAACTTATTATGCAGGAAAAAATATTAGAAAACTCTAAAGAAAGTTATGTGAAGACTCTGGGTTGATATTCATAGAAGATGAGAAATCAGGCTGCACTTGTTGGAGAAGATAAAATAGATTGTGGGAGCTTGGAATTGAGCGTAACAAAATGCGTCAGAAAATGGAGACCATTTGAGCGATGAATAAAAAGTTTTGAAGAAATTTATGAAGTTGAGTTACATATTTATTTGAAAACTCTTGAGGAAGAAAAAACCTAAATGCACAGTAAATTAACTGAAGAAGAGGTAATAGATGCACTTAAAGTTGTGTGACAAGTCACCAACCAGAGAAAGCTTCAATCTAATTGCTGGGGGACGAAGATCCAGAACATCCCACACACAATTAGAGAAGGACGAGCGACAGCTCCAGCAGAAACTCCATGTTTTTCCTGAGTTAAATCAAGAAAAAAGAACAGGAATTTTCACTAACATCCAATTTAGAGAGAATTTGCTCTGCAGTGAGAGAAAGAAAATCTTTCCAAAGAACATGGCACTCATCCATGCAGGTGAAGAGCTGGTCATCTATAAAATATAACCACAAATTCTTCCAGAAATATTTTAAAAAATTTAGTCTTATTCCTATTAAGTGATTATACAATGGCTCAAATGGAAATTTAATAGGATTATAACACTCAGATAATATTTCATAATGTAGCTTATTTAAATGACAAATTAATTGCTTGCATATTATTCTATTTTAAAGTAGTATAATTACAATATTTTACTGCTACTAATAAACCCACTTCAATAACTCAGAAACACAGTAGAATTTTGTTTCCTCTCTCTTCTAAATAATTTTGATTTTTTTCACTTTTGATTTCATTGCTATTGTTTAAGTGGTTCTACAGTATCTCACATTGAACCTGGCTAGGATCACAACACTTAGGATGTTTTATAAACGTGTATTATAAAAAAGGTGAATTTTTTTTGTTTTTTCATCTTATTTGATTTTTACATAGTAAAAGTATAGCATTTTTGTTAGTGCTATTTAACAACATCATTTATTGATCCAGAATAAATACTCTTCACTTCAAAAGAAGTTTGAATTTTTCTGATCCAGTTTGATTGCTGTAGTCGTGATTATATAATTGCTAAAATGGAAGCTCAATTGAATTATAATTCTCAGCATAGCTTTTACAAATGTAGTTTATTTAAAACAATTTTATGGGTAAATTGTTTCCTTTTTCTCTATTTATGGAAAATGTAAAGATAGTATTTTTGTTGTTACTATTTCACAAGTCCTGATAGCAACGATAATGAGAGTTTTACCAGAGTAGTCTAATAATTGGAGACATTTAAAACTCAATTTTATTTCTGGTTACAAATTTACTCTGGTTTTAAGAATAATGTGTTTACTTAAATAAATGTTAATTTAAACAAGATGGTGGATTAACAAATGACTGTGTCAAATTAAATTAAAGAGAGGTTCAAAAGAAATATGCTGGTAGACTAAATATTTAAGCTGATCTAGCTAGTTAAAGTTCTCATAGGCACATAATGTGTGCTACTTGTAAACAAGGTTGCATACACTTTTTGAGTTAAGGGTTTTCATCTTGAAAAAAATGTGTATTGAGATAGGAGGTATAATTATGTACATATTTTCAAGATTTTCAAATTATTCACTTTAAATATTTAAATACTTTTTCTGCCACCAACATGCTTTTGACCTGCTACATTTTGACATCAATGGGGGAAAAGTCACCTTTTGAAATATGTCCAGAGCATTCTGTTCTTGTTAACACGGCCTCCTCTTGTAGGAATCTTTTTACAATAGTCTAACCAACTGAAACTTTGCCATAGCCTAAGGACCTGGAGAAAGGGAAATCCTCTTGCCTTCTTGTTCCATCTAATGGGGAAAAGCACCGCAAAGCATTTGCTAAGATCACAGCCCAGGGGCATAAAATCGCTACTGAGACCTAATCATAGCACTAGTGAATGCTTCCCTTTCCCCAATTATATAACAATGGGAATACAACTGAACAAAACACTACGCATCTCAGGCCTTATTTAAGAAGTTTCTGGGGAAATCCAAATATAACAGGGGGAGGGGGAAAAAGGACATGGGAGAAAATTTTAATCTCTGACACCTACAGCTATAGCAAATGCCTATCACAGCCTAACTCCTAGCTCAATGAAATTTCACACTAAAAGCCTATTTACCTCAGTTTCTTTTACCCCATGTCAAGTCTGGATTCAACATAAATTGCCAAGCACACTAAAAGACAAGGCACAGTTTGAAGAGAGAGAGCAAGAATCAGAACCAGATTCTGATATGACAGTAATGTTGGAATTATGAGACTGAGAATTTAAACAACTATGATTAATACGCTAAGTGCTCTAACGGAGCAAAAGGACAACTTGAAAGAACAGATAGGTAATGTAAGCAGGAAGATGAAAACTTTTAAAAGAATTAGAAGGAAATGCTAGAAATAAACACTAAAGTAAACTAAGAATGCCTTTGACAAACTCATCATAGACTGGATAGGACGAAGAAAGAATCATTGAGCCTGAAGGAATGTCAATAGAAACTTCCAAAACAAATTCCAGGAGTAAAAGGACAGAAGAAAATATTCAAGAACTGTCGAACAATTACAAAGGATGTAACATACACATAATGGGAATATCAGAATGAGAAGAAACAGAGAAAAGAACACAAGAAATATTTGAAGCAATAAGGACTCAAAATTTCCCAAACTTTATAATAGACACCAAACCACAGATTCAGGAAGTTCAGAGAATGCTGAGTATGATAAATACCAAAAACAAACAAAACACCTCCACTACATTTAGACATACTATAGTCAAACCGCAGAAAATTAAAGACAGAGAAAATCTTGAAAGAAGCCAGACAGAACAAACAATAACAAAACACTTTGCCAATAGAGGAGCAAGGGTAAGAATTACATGGGACTTCTTTTTAGACACCACACAAGGAAGAGAGTGGAGTGAAATGTTTAATGTACTGAAAGCAAAAAACTACTATAATAGTTTCCTAGGACTGCTGTAACAAAGTACCACAAACTGGGTGCTTAAAACGATAGAAATTTATTGCCTCACAGTTCTGTAATCTAGCAGTCCAAAATCAAGCTGTCAGCATAACCATGCTTCGTCTTAGACTCTGGAGAGAGTCCTTTCTTGCCTCTTTCTGCTTTCCGTGGTCGCCAGCAATCCTCACCGTTCTTTTGCTTGCAGCTGAATCAGTCCAACATCTGCCTCGTTCATCACATGGCCATGTTTACATCATCTTCCCTCAGCGTATGTCTGTCCACATTTCCCCATTTTGTAAGCACATACAAATTGGGTTATATCAATCTCATTTTGATTTGGTTAATACAACTTAGTTGAGCAAAGTATTTTTAACATGATAACTATAGAAATAAATGTCCCAAATCCAACCACCTAATACCAATGTATTTATTTTTATAGGGAAATCTTTATATTACAGAATTTCAGAGATGCAATCATTATATCTTAACCATTTATAATCTATGTTCACTTCACATTCTCTCATAAATATTACTTTATTGCTCCCTATTTGGATTTCTACCTGAAATTAAAAAAAATACAGAGGGTTAAAAAAAAACCCACAGATGTGTAAAATATTATAAAATGAAAAGCAAGACTTGATCTCAGATATCTTTCTCCATAGGCAAATACTCATAATTTTGGCGTATTGTTCCAAAATTTTATGTATGAATAATTATAGAGTATATTATAATCGTAATATATATTTCATATACATATTACACATGTAAAAGAACAATATGGTTGTATTTTTATCTCGATGTGAACATACATCTTTCTTTTTCTTACCTAATGCATCTCAAGGAGCTTTCCACATCTGTGCTGCTATGAGCTCCTAGTGTTCCACCCCACATCCATAAGAGCTTCACATTACTCTAAATATTAAGGTTCTTTTTTTTTTTTACTTTTGTATGTATGTCTGTTTTGCTCTTTGGACAGTAATACCTAAAGATGTGTTTGCAAAGAGGGAAACAGATATGTATTTTAGCATATATTGCTCCAGTACAAATATCTAGTATCCTATCTTAATGTCATCTTTTTACAATTCTTCTTTCTACCTATTGATTACTAATTTCAAAAGTTGGTGAGTATAACCATAGCTAGGAAGGGGAAAATCATGAATTTTTGAGCCCAGCTTCTTCACTGTGCTGCACTTTTAAACGCATACACAGCTCGGATATGCCATACAGGGGAATCCTCCTTTGGCTCTGTTTTGTTTGTTTGTTTGTTTTGGGTAAGCCCCTTATTGACCAGAGATAAAGAAGAAACATTTGTTGACATCTGCAAAATATCTGCTTTAAGTAAACACAGCCAGGAAGTATTGGGCTAGATAGGTTTACTTTCCCATAACAATTACTTGAAAAATCACTCCTTTTGACAAAATAATGATTTTAATATAATGTAGATAAAACAGTTTTGGATTTAATATCATATTGGAATTTATATTTACTAGAACAGAAATTGTCAGATGAATAGCTCTCCTGAAAACTCTGCCTTAAATCATTTTTTTTTAAAAAAGTTGTTTTTTAGTCGTTGAAGAAATGACTGGATCCGCAGCTTCATAACTCCCTACATAGCTACTGATGGTTATGGCCTAACTGAAGGTAAGTGATGTCCAAGTTTATGAAGTAATAAAAATTGTCTTCTGCCTTCATAGGCATCTTCTCCTGCAGCCTTACCCTGCCATCCCATATTGCCATGCAACTACTTTCCTTTAATCCATCCCCAACTCTCCTATCTTTGTAATCTACTTTTCTTTCCTTCTCTCCAGCTGACCCTTCTTGAGACAAAACAGGAAAGGGTCTTATGAATTATCAATTGCACCCCTGTTAGATGGATGGGTGACTGTGTGCTCTTTGTAAATAATTATCTACATTACAGCATTTACTTCACTCAGACATTAACACTTCAAACCTTCTATATCATAACTGTTTTTCCCCTTCCCTCTCACTATTCCAAACCCAATGGAATTTCAGACTTCAGCTAGGGAGATTTGAGTTGGCAAAGAGGAGAATCCTGCGGTACTCATTGTTTACTATGCTACTTGTCCAATAGAGACATAATGTGAGCCTTGTAGGTAATTTAAAATTTTCCAGTAGCCACACAAAAAAATAGAAAATAAGACTAATTTTAATAATGTATTTTATTTAACTAAGTATATCTAAAATATTATCTTTTCAATACATAATCAGCGTAAAAATGATTAATGAGATATTGTGCCTTCTTTGATTGTACTGTCTTTGAAATGCAGTGTATATGTCATACATACGACCCATCTCAGCTCAGACTAGCCACATTTTAAGTGTTCACTGGCTGCATAGGCCAGTGGCTACCATGTGTGGCCCTCATATTGTCCAGTGCAGGTGTAGAGAGTGGCTCAAGGAAAGGTGGGGCTGGTCAGGAAATCTAACATCTGTTCTCCCCAAACAGGCCCCAGATCTCCAGAGGAAGTGGAGAAGCATTGTGGTATAGCAGGTGCTGCATAAAATAAAGTCTCAGGAGATTCTGACTGTGCCAGTCTGTGTCACTTCATCACCAGTTTTTTCATGAAGGAATCTGGAATCTAGGTCTCGGTTTTGCCGTTCTGTTACCAGGTTATTCATTAGAACTTTCTTTCTTAGCAGAACCTAATTTCTATTCCCTAAATGTCTCCAATGTGACCCCCAAATATGATGTTCTGTGTAGTTAAATCAAGTTTTAGAGACATATTATATTAATTCTAATATATTTATTGATAATTCCATTGGGATTTTTAAAACTATAGCCCTCTCTTTATAAAACTCTAAAATGTACCTCTGCCAATCTAGTTTTATTCTTCCTCTAGATAGGAAATTTCTGAGAGATATGTATGTTTCCAGGAAAGGGCCTTTTCATTAAGACAGCTATTGCTGCATAACGAATAAAAATGTCGAATGGATGGATGAACTTCCCAAAATATGATGGAACCTCACAACTACACTGCTTTCATATCAAAGACATTTTCAATCCTCTATAAGCACCTGGAGTTATCAGTAATCACAACGGGTAATGCAAGGTAAGTTTTAATACTTTGAGCGCATTTCAATCTCTACACTTCATTTATTTCACAAATTAGTTTACTATAAATCCATCATCAGTAACAAATTTTATATGCTGTTTCATAAAAAAGTGATTTCTTTTATTGCTTTTCAGATTTGGAACACTTTCTTTTTCCTCTGTTTTTTCATACCCAAGTAAACATGTAGATCTTATCATGTCATTAAAACGGTGCAAATTTTACAAAACCTGTCTTCATCATTAGAGACAGTTTGATACATTCCATTATGCCAAACACCATGTAAGCGCCTTATGTCCCTAACATTTATAGTTTTTTTATTACAATCAGCATAAGAAAAACAAAAGTCTATTTCACCAAATAGAAGCCAATCGGCATATTCAATGGTTTGAGAGCGACTTCGCTAGAAATTAATTTAACTGAAATCATCAGCCTATTGAGAAACAGGAGTGACAGTTTATAAACCTCTTCCTACTGAACATAAATATTATTTGAAATGTAAATGGGAGTCAACTGAATAAAAACAGTCAAGGATGGAGATTGAAATATTTCTTTTATATTCAGTAACTAATCTTACTTGAATTGATGTGTAATTCCATAAATCAATTTCTTTCTAATTTTATATAAATTCAGAATAAAATGACTCATAAAAACCTCTTTAATACATTCTTCTGGAGCTACAGAGTTATAGATTATTCATCCTTTTTTCTTTAACAGTAATGGAAGTTGTTGGCCGTTTATTTTCTCATTAATTTAGGTGCATATAAAATGGCAAGAATAATGAAATGGCATGATGGTTTTATTAAAATTATTGGCTATAAGGAAGCTTAGATTATGATTCTGAATCATACATTTGTGTTTTGATTAACTGGTATGGGACATGCTGTATCATTTAAACATGTTGGTGAAATCAGTTCAAGTATAGTTTATCTTCTAAAAAAGTTTCTTTAGATGACATTACTCATTTTAAACCAAACTGTGATCTAGTCTAGTGATTCTCAACTGTTGCCGTCTTAAATCACACCAGTTACCCAGCAATGGACATGATGGAAATAAACTCATTTTTTCTCCTGAGGAAGGCATACTTGTGAAAGCATTATTAAGCAGTATTATAAAAGTCTTCCTTCTCGTGGAGATGATATTTTGGCCCCAATGGAAGCAGGTATATCACTGATCCAGAACAATTTTTCCATTGGCATTCATAATTATCCTCATTTTAATAATGTGAGGGAAAATATCAAATTTCCATTGCAGCGAAGAAGATAATTCATATGCTGCTGCTGGAACGCAGATTAGCATTTATTCTTGAAGATTGATTGAAACACACCTATTCAGAGCTCTAATAGAACATGTGTCCCCTTGACTCAGCAAGCCCAATTCTAAAAATTTATCTTGGGGGCTGGCCCTGTGGCGCAGTGGTTAAG
The DNA here is from genome assembly GCF_037783145.1 of Equus przewalskii. Lineage (NCBI taxonomy): Eukaryota > Metazoa > Chordata > Mammalia > Perissodactyla > Equidae > Equus > Equus przewalskii. The sequence goes on along the minus strand of NC_091831.1, from coordinate 54,417,246 downwards.
TGCGCACGTTCTGCCTCCTCGGCCCGGAGTTCGCTGGTTCGAATCCCAGGTGTGGATACAGTACCGCTTGGCAAGCCATGCTCTGGTGGGCGTCCCACAAATAAAGTAGAGGAAGATGGGCATGGATATTAGCTCAGGGCCAGTCTTCCTCAGCAAAAAGAGGAGGATTGGCAGCACTTAGCTCAGGGCTAATCTTCCTGAAAAAAAAAAAAATTTATCTTAAGAAAATAATCAGGAACGGGCACAGAGAGTTGCTATGAAGATATAAACAAAGACAAGTGTTTACCAAATAATTACACAAATGTAAAATTGCAGCTGTGGTAAATTCCATGAAGAAGAGCCATGTGTGTCCATGATAGTAAAAATGACTTAGTTATGGAGGCCAAAGAAAAATTTCCCTGTAGCTAAATCCCAATCAGATATCAGAAGCAAGAGAATAAGTTAATAAACAGAGAGTATCTAGAACAAATGCAACCAGAGGTGTAATAGACACTGAGGAAGGGAGTGTGAAAAGTACAAGTCACTGAAAGAAGTTCAGTGGAGTCAGAATAAATGAGATGATGTGAAGGCAGAGTAATAAAGGAGTCTTGAGATATGGGAGAGGACTGAGTCTTTTAGCATCTAATGGGAGTTAGCTTTGAATGATGGGAAGAAAATGTTGGGCACTGACATAACGAAACTTATGATTTCCAAATATCCCTGTGACGGTGGTGGCAAGTTTAGAATGAAGAGGTTCACAGTACATTGATCTAAGCCCAATTAGAAACCACTGCATTTGACCAGGTAAGGATGATGGTGGCTTGGACTAGAATCGAGGCAGAGAGAGAGGCCAATGAACAGATTTCTAGATATGTCAGGCAGGAAAAATTCAGTCAGGAGCGAGGCAGCAGCATTGTCCGGGTTGATTCCTAATGTACGGTTTATGGACAGGGTTTTCTGGAGAGTTGCCAGGAAGAACTAGATGGAGCTCGGGTTCGCTTTTGAAAATAACGTTTCTGGAGTCTACGAAACATTAGAAAGAATATATAAAGAAGGCATTTGGATATATATTGTGACTTCAGAAAGAGATTAGTGCTAGAGATCTGATTTCTTATTTTTGTTGGTAGTAAATTAACTCCTGGGTAGGAGTTATATAATCTAGGAGAACGTGTAAGGCAGAATGTGTGAGAAGGGAAGAAGGCACAGTGCAAATTTCAAGGGAATTCCAAAATTTAACGTCAAAGTAGAAGAGAATGATCTTAGAAAAATGGCAAGAAGAAGTCCAGGAAACAGAAAAAAAAAAAACTGAAGAGTATTGTACCAGAAAAGCAAGAGAAAATAATTTTTTTTCAAGAAAAGATAGGAAGAGACATGGCTGGAGAAAGAAGAAGGATGAACAAAACATATGTTGAATTTAGTGAAGTCACACAATAGCTTGGCCATGAGAGCCTACAGAGGGAAGGCCAGTGAGAGTCACTTACATCGGAAACTAAAAATAACCAGAACTTGCAGATGAGGGAAACAAAACAATATTTAATGACAAAGCAACGTTAAAATATAATAAAAGATTAAAAGTTCTTAAAAGGATTTTTGAGTTTAATAAATAATTTTTATTTTACATTGTATAGTTATGTATAATTCAGCTATTTTTAAATATACTATGTATAGAAATAAGATACATGCTTACAGATTGTTCAGAAGAAAGGTTTCTAAATATTTAGATCATATAAATTATCTCTTACAAAAAAAAAGCCCTCAAACTCAAATTAGAGAACAAAATTGTATTTATTTATATATTTTTTGTAAATTATATATGTGCTATTCTACTAATGCATTATCATCTCTGTAAGACATAAATAAGGATAAAAATTCTAAAAAAATTAAGAAATTTAGCATAAATATTTCATCTCATTTCTGAACTGTAAAAGTCATTTTTTATCATTTATTTTTAAAAATGGGTTTAACAGTTATAGTGAGAGCAATGTTCTAAGCCTAGATTCTTATCCTAGTTATTTTAATGCTTAATTATTATCTCTATCATAGCTAAACATATAATCCCCAAAGAATCAATGAATATAATATTCAATATCCACTTTGGGAAAGATGCATCATTAATGAAAATATAAATGCATATATCAAAAGATGTAACATTTAATGTACTTCCTTGTAGATGATGCCATGTGCTGAGGAAATGCTTGTACAGTAGTAAAAGCCAAGTATCGACCCGCCAGCTTCTTGTTTAATTCTCGAGCTTGCTTTACTAATGCTATTTTTTAGATTTACCATTTCTCTATAAGGAATATTGTTAAGTTCCATTTTCTGATGATTAGCGTAGCTAAAACTAGATAACTTACTAAGGGAGTTTACTTAACTGGCCAAAGTAAACAGCGATATCCTGGAGGCAAATTGCTTTGCTTCTCACTCTTTTGGAACCTCCCTTTCCCCTCCAGCCGTATGTGCTGTGATGTGTGACTATCTGATGCATGAATTCCGTTAATTTCATTCTATCCTTTCACATTATTTAGATAAAATCACGATAACGTAGATGTTTTTATATTTTCTTCCCGTATCCCACTGGGTTATTTTGCACATTCCACTTTGGAGAAAAATAATTTAGAATAGCACAAGGTCACAAAATTATGTTATGATAAAAAATCAAACAGTGATCATAGAACTTAGGGAAGAGAGTATTAAAATCAACATAGGTTTTTGTCGTTTCTCTAGCTAAAAGCCTCTCCACACTTTTCACAACCTTTTCCTTTTTGCTTAACCAACAAAATATGTGAGGATTTCATAATTAGCCAACTACACTGGTCTATGAATTAGGTCTAAAATGTAACAAATTCATCCAAATTAAGATGTTATACCAATCAAGTTTTTGGTTTGTTTGCTTGCTTTGTTTATTTTTTGTTCATTTGTTTTATTTTTTAGACTAGTTTATTTAATGTAGCATTATCCAAAAACGGCCAGCAGAACCAGCATAGAAAGCCTGGCCTATCTTCTGACTCTATACGGATACTATGAAAGTACATTTTGTAGACTTCTTTATTAAAAGTAACAGACACATTTTGGAAATTAAGAAAAAATGGGAATAAGCTGTGTAATTTATTCTTGAGTTTCCTGAACCTTATCATAATTCTAGTTTATTAGTGCAGAAATCTGTTCTCTTTCTGGTCAGTTACTCATTAGTGATTTTCAAAAATATTTAGTCCATTAACCACTTTAGTAGGTCTAAAGCATCTTGAAATATCTTTTTTCCTCCTTTTAAAATGTCTACCACCAAACAAAATAAACCCACATCTACTTAAAATTAATTGGGTGGAATCCTATTTCTCTGAGATTCTGCCAATACAATGTTATCATGTTAACATTAAGTTTGATAAGAGGATGATGAATTCATATCAGAAGCAAAAAAATGAGACGTGAAGATAGTTGAGCAGATTTGATATGTACAAGAGCTCTTGAGTCAGACTGCTTGGGTTTGAACCCTGACTGCCATTAAATAGTTGTGTGACTTTGGACAAATTATTCAAATTCCTGCATTTTAGTTTTCCTGTCTGTATATACCTCTGAGAATTGTTGAAGGGAAAAAGTGAGTTAATATATAAAAAAATTACATTAATTACCAGCACAAAGAACTTAATAAATGTTAAATACTATTACAATATGATAAACCTTATTAAACATCATAATAGGGTTGCTTTCTTAAAGGAGCTTAAAGTTTTCTTCTCTGTTCCCACTATATGAAAAAAATAATAATACAATTTCAGCTGAATTGGATGAAGAATAAAACAGACACTTTTGCACCACACAAGATAATTTAAAAGACCCATATGTGTGACCCTTTAAGTTATCTTTTCATGAGTTGAAAACATGTATGCCCTTTACAAAGAAGAGACCACTGCACATTTGTCTCCTGGAGAATTCATTCTCCATTATACTTCCCTTTGGTAGTGAAGGCTCTGATGAATTCAGGGTTGCAAAAATTTTTGTGTTACCCTTTCTAGTTAGTATTTCAATCCTAATAGCTGAGTGGGAGATTTCTAGCATTTATATGAAGAAGTCTATACCAAGCAGGATTCATATTTGTTATTACACTACATCAAAGTTTAGAAAGCTTCTGGAAATTCTTTCATAAACTTTGTAAATTGTATGAAGAAGAAGCCAATTTTAGCCAATCTTTTAATGAGATTAGAATTATATTTATTGAAGGTCTAGGATGAAACCAATGACAAATGGAGACATCTTTTTTTTTTCATTTTTGTCATCACCATCAAATAATATATATAGCAGTTAAGACAAAAATCACAGTTCTTCAAAAGTTAATATAATGTACCCATCTATGTTCTATTTCTTTATTTTTAATATTATTCCCTCTGTGTTAATAAAGCTCTGTTTAAGCCTTCAAAATCAGGCTTTTAATGTTCAAAACTTACTCAAGATGACTACGACAATATATGATTCAACTAATTAAGTTGTGCGAGATGTCAAAAGTGCAAAATTTGACTAAATTCAGCATCCGCCTTTTTGCATCCACTTAGAATATTAATCACCTAGTATGTTTGGTGATCTTTTCAAAAAATTATGCATATATTTTGTTGCATTAATCAGAGAATATATCTTCATCTTTATCTATCCATCCATCCATCCATCTATTATCTATGCATATATCAGAAGAGTTCTTTGATGATTGAAGATCTTTTTAGCCTTTTGATTCAGTATTACTAAAATAAATCCTGCTTAGAATATGTTATCAAATGCTAATGCCTTCCTAGATTTGCAAATGCTTTGAAGTTTAGGAAGACTGCTTGTAGTTACACACATAAACATGTATTCTGATCATTTTTTTACTCCCCCAAACCTATGATATAATGTGGCAGACATAATTTAAGGTAACAATCAATGAGTCAAGTACTGGTAAAATTCTTGATCCTTCATTAGAGGGGGAATTTAAGACTTGCTATTAGCCAATAGAATATGGCAAAGGAGATGAAGTGTCACTCCCTTGATTAGGTAAGACAAGTATGAGGGCGTGTCGGACACATGATTACATTACGTTGTATATGACTCCCTCTCTGCAGACTGGAGTGAGAGCACCTGCTGTTCACCTTGAAGTAACGTTGTGAGAGGGTCTATGGAGAAGGCCAGGTGGCAGGAGACAGTGGGCAGCCACTGGCACCTGAGAGTAGGCTCCACCCAACAGTCAGTAAGATGCTAGGGCCCTCAGTCCTACAACCACAAGGAAACGAATTCTTCCAATGACCTCAATAAATTGGGAAGCAGATTCTTGCTCAGTGAGCCTCCAGATGAGAATGCAGACCAGCTAATGCCTTGATTGCACCCTGGTGAAACCCTGAGGAGAGGATTCTGCTTAGTCATGTCTGAACCTTGGGCCTACACAAGCTGTAAAACAATAATGGGAGTGCAACTAAGTGACTTAATGATCAAGCCACTAACTTTGTGGCAATTGGTTATTCAGTAATAGAAAACTAATACAGTAAGATATAGCCATCTTCATCTTTATTTTATAGATGTGAAAATTAGGATATAGAGAATTCAAACACTTTGGCCAAGATGACATTGCTAGTGAGTTCCAAAGCTGGTTCCTTTGTTTTTTTTTTTCCTGAGGAAAATTAGCCCTGAGCTAACATCTGCCTCCAATCCTTCTCTTTTTGCTGAGGAAGATTGGTCCTGAGCTAACATCTGTGCCCATCTTCCCCTACTCTATATGTGGGAAGTGTGACACAGCCTCAGCATGGCTTGGTTAGCAGTGCGTAGGTCCGCATCAGGGATCTGAACCAGTGAACCCCAGATTGCCAAAGCAGAGTGTACAAACTTAACTGCTGTGCCACCACACTGGCCCCCAAAGCTGGTTCTTTATCCCAGTTTTAATTTCTCCTTCTTCTCCCCTTCCTACATCTTGCAAGTATAGGTACCATTTATCAGACGTTAGTTGGATGCTAGATAATTACCTACCACGTACAGACATTATCCTTATGAAAACTCTTTTGAGGAACTTCTATCCTATTACATCCTCTTTGCAGATGAGAATTTTTATATGATGCCATCCCATTTACAGATGAGAGGTTAAATAACTTCCTAAAAGCACAGGGCAAGAATTCAAACGCTGTTTTAACTCCAAAACTCACACTATTAAGCATTCTGTATGATTCCAATGCTTCCTTTATCATGCCACTGTTGCCTCAGAATGCTGTGGGTGCAATAAAGCACAGATGTAGTTATGCTTTATCATGGCAAATCTATACTGATGCCACCATACCCCTTGATTTTTTTTTAAGCCAATCACATAGACAAAGGAAATCTCTCTTCATATTTTAAGCCTCTCTTAATGCATTGATGAATGTTTCTGACAATAAAAAGTTCTGGTTTACAATTATTATTTACTAAAATTAATATCTAGTTCGTTTGAAATTATAAGAAAAATTTAAGGAAACAAAGATTGTTCTTATATACCACTTTCAATAATTAGCCCCATCACCATAAAATCATTAAAATGGATATAGGCAAGACAAAACTTTCTTTCTTGAGAAGCAGGTCTTCTCTACGAGAAAAGAAAACATGTCGGACAGTGTTTACATAAAGAGCTCGAGCCACAATAAAACCATTTCTTCTTTTCAAACTCCTGATGAGTACCCCAGTGGGACCTGCAAGACAGACTTTTATGTTGCTCTGGCTTTAGAGAAAAATAATAGTAGAATATTTTAAAGCAATATTAGGGAGACAATAAAAAGAAATAGTTTATTCAGCCACAGCATGTGGGAATAAAAGCAATTAAATAGAAGATTTAAACATAGAATACATTATTTTCCTTCTATACTAAAGCTGCAATATGCTGACCTAGTTAGCTTCTTAAATAGGTAGCACAAAGACCATTTCCCCACTAGATCATTTTTAGGTATTCAAACATTCACTGGACATGAGAATGAAATGGTGCCGTGTTTCCTACTGTAATCGGATAGTGTTTGAAAAGCAACCCACCATTTGAGGCTGAGCCCAGAAGCCATATCTGAAATGCTTTCTCCCTTTTGTTTTGTGCCTCACTTCTTTAAAAATCGGAGAGGTGGGAGAATTCTGTTTCAATTTACAGAATAGAAATTGAATAATATATGTGATATTCAATTTCTATTGATATTCAATACCTGACTCACAGAAAGTATATGTGAAAAGATGTCTTTAAGGTTAGGGAGCTAGAGAATGGTAAGGATGGGACTGAAATCCCAGATCCCCCACAGTCTGTTCTCTGGTGTGTTGATGCTGCCCAAACAGCTTCCCTAGGGAGATCCATAATCTGTGCACCCAAAACAAATTAGATACTCAATAAATACTATTGCTGATTTTGTCAAAAAGAAGTCCAAATTGTTTGTGAAAATAAAAGGGAGCATTTTGCAAAAAGGAAAATAACAGCAAATTTATAACAGCGAGAATTCATTAGAATTCATTAAGACAATTCTTAACACTGGAAAATTCTATGACAAACACCATGTCCTTGTACAAGATAAAAGGTAGAATAATCGTATCTCATTTACAAAGTACAAGATGACCTAGCACTCAAGAATATGAATAAAAATGCGATCCAACTTTTCTTTTTTTTCTTCTGAGAATGATTTGCCCTCAGCTAACATCTATTGACAATCTTCTTCTTTTTGCTTGAGAAGGATTCACCCTGAGCTAACATCTGTGCCAGTTGTCCTCTATTTTGTATGTGGGCCACCACCACAGCATGGCCACTGATGAGTGGTGTAGGTCCGTGCCCAGGAACCAAACCCGGGTCACCGAAGTGAAGCATGCTGAGCTTAACCACTACACCATGGGGCCAGTGCGTATCCAATTTTTCTTTAAATCCCTCTAATATGGTCAGACACAGAAAATTGAAGGGTTAACATTTGTTTATATAAATAAAAGGCTGAGAATTCAAAGTACTTATAGATACAATTCTTTTGTGTGTGAAACGATCTATGAATATGAACACATTTCAGGTTTTAAAGTATGAATCCAATTACAATACATTTTTTAAAACTAGTATTGCTAATAATAGGTTTTGTAATGATACATTTAAGAATTGAAAAATATATAAGGACATGTTTATATTATTATTCTATGGGAATTTCTGTGATATCATGTTCTAGGAGATTGATGATACCAATGGCAAAATATAGGAAAAAATAAATGTATATGGAAAATAAAATATATTTAAAATACATTTTTGTATTCCATTTATTTGTATTTTCTGTTTACAAAGAGCTGCAAACCCAATGTAAAAAATTTAACACAGAAACACTATAGAAGAAGGCAAGAAGTTTTCTAATAATGTCATCAAGTGAAATAATTCTCATCAAACTCTGGACAATTTTTTTCCATAATTCTACTTGTATTTATACATATAGGAATGCATATGTATATATAAACTTTAATGCATGTTATATAAACAAGTAACTTAACATCTAAATTTTAAACATATTTATTAAATTTATTTGATGTTTAAATATATTTGTTTAAATTTAATGAATTTCCTTTGTTTTTAATTTTATAATTTAAATTTACTAATTGTATTTAATTTAAGCATTAAATTAAATTAATATATTCAATTAAATTAATTAATTAAATTATATTAAATATATTGTAACACACAGACACATACATACATATAGTATGTAATATAGTATAACAGCTAAAATGTAACCATATTATAAATAGATAATACATTACTTATTTTACCAAGCTAATATACAGTAAAAATTATCTAACTTATTTCTTATTTTTCATTATATCAGTACCATAATGACAATCTTTGCACATACACATTTTTCCACTTCTCTTAATATTCATTTTGGATTCATTAACTAGTATTAGGCTTTATAGATAAAAGGTATGCTTGTTTTTTATTTTGATGGACATTATCAAATTGTTCTACAAAACAATAATAAATTTTTATTCACATAAGTAGCTTCATCAGCTTACCAATTCAATAATCAAGAAAAAGCCCTTTTCATTTTAATGTACTTCATTGTTAATTAGGTAAATGTTATATTTCACATTTTCTTGTCATTATTTGTGGAGAAACAGAGGGCTGGAACTTTGAGTTTAATGTATTTAATATTTTTAAGTCCATGTCTAAGAAAAACCAAACGTTTTTATTCCTTAGTTATAAATTAATCCCCGTCCATTACTTTCTCCAGAATTTTATTACTGTGCTGCTACCAAGTAGGATTGATCTAATTTTTAAATCATTAATTATTGACTGTTTTAAGAATTGAGGCTCTGGAGCATACCTCCCCTTGCTGTTACTCTGAGTTTTACCAGTTACTGGTACATCAGCTATGCGATTCGAGCAATTGGCCTCACTTTTCTATTACTTAGTTTCCTCACTTTGTATAATCCTATTCATAATTACAACCTCCTAACTTTGTTGCTAAGATTATATAACAGAAGTAAAGCATTTAGCATCATGCTTAAACACAGCAGGGTTTAATAAAAGATAGTTAAAATAATAAATATAATAATATATTGAAATGATGATGGTAACATGGAATAACTATTTGTTTTCAAAGTTCTTATGTGATATCTGGCTAACCACATACCAAAAAAAAAAGATATTAGACTCCTATCTTACACCACTCACAAAAATGAACTTGAAATGGATTAAGATTTAAGTGTAAGGCTTGAAACCGTAAAACTCCTAGAAGAAAATATAAGGAAAAAGCTCCTTAACATAGGTCTTGGCAATGATGTTTTAAGTACAACACCAAAAGCATAAGCAAAAAGGCAAAATAAATAAGTGGGGCTACATCGAACAAAAAAGCTTCCGTTCAGCAAAAGAAACAATCGACAAAATGAAAATGCAACCTACAATTTAGGGGAAAATATTTGCAAACCATATATCTGATAGGCAGCTAATATCCAAAATATATAAAGAATTTATACAACTTATTAACAAAAACAACAAGCAATCTGATTAAAAATAGGCAGAGGAAGTGAATAGACATTTTTCTAAAGAAGACATACAAATGGCCCACAGGTACGCAAAAATATGCTTAACATCCCTAATCAACAGGGAAATGCAAATGAAAACATCAATGAGATATCACTTCACATCTGTTAGAATGGCAGTCATCAAAAAGACACTAGATAAGTGTTGATAGGGATGTGGAGCAAAGGGAATCCTTGTGCACGGTTAGTAGAATGTAATTTAGCACTGTCATTATGGAAAACAGCATGGAAGTTTTCTCAAAAAATTAAAAGTAGAACTACTGTATGATCCAGCAATCCCACTTCTGGGTACATATCCAAAGAAAATGAAAACAGAATATCGGAGAGATGTATGCACTTGTGTGTTTATCGCAGCATTATTCACAATAGCCAAGATAAGGAAACAACCTAAATGTCCATCAGAGGATGAAAAGGTTAAGAAGTTGTGGTATATATTTACAATCGGATATTATTTAGCCAGGAGAAAGAAGGAAATTCTGCCATTTGCAACAACATGCATGGTGCTTGAGAACATTATTGTAAGTGAAATAAGTCTGATAAAGAAAGACAAATATGGTATGATATCACCTACATGTGGAATCTAAAAAAACTGAACTCATAGAAACAGAGACTAGAACAGCAGTTACCAGGGGCTGAGGGTTGGGGGAAATAGAGAGATGTTGGTCGAAGAGCACAGACTGCCAGTTAAAAGATCAAGTTTTGGGGATCCAATATGCAGCATTGCGATTATAGATAAGAATACTGTACTATATAATTGAAAGTTGCCAATAGAGTCAATCTTAAATGTTCTCACCACACACACACACACAAATTGTAATTATGTGATGTGACAGAAGTGTTAGCTAAAATTAAGGTGATAATAATATTGCTATATATAAGTGTATCAACACGTTGCACACATTAAAGATACGCAATGTTGTATGTCAATTATATCTCAATAAAGTTGGGGAAAAAAGAATTAAAAGTTAAATTTTTAATAATAGTTTTAAAATAATTGTATTTATTTTCTCTTCTTTCAAACTTGCACTGAGATCACGTATACAAAAATAATATTTAACCACAATAGCATCAACATTTTGTAACTTTTAAGATTTTTTTTTCTAAATTTTCTTCCTATAAATTATCTCAGAGAAATGTTTAAGAATCTATGGGGGGCCAGCCCTGTGGCCGAGTGGTTAAGTTCTCACATTCTGCTGCGGCGGTCCAGGGTTTCACTGGTTTGGATCCTGGGCGCGGACATGGCACCACTTGCCAGGTCACGTTGAGGTGGCCTCCCATATGCCACAACTAGAAGGACCTGCAACTAAGATATACAACTATGTACCAAGGGGGATTTGGGGAGATAAAGCAGAAAAGAAAAAAAAGAATCTATGGGAAAAATATACAAACGTAGGCAAAATGTCATACTTTTTTAAAGTGTTTTAATAGTTTGAGAAGAATCATAAATACACTTCTTTTTTCTTTCCTTCTCTGTTATTCTGGCATTCGAAAAACTGTATTCATTTAAAAATTTATCGGCCCATTCTTCTATAAAATGAATCATAATGTCCTAATTGTTATCGGCAGAAAAAAAACAGAGTCTACCTCAATGTTCAATTAGGAATACACACAGAGATGCAACTTTATCAGTGCCGACATTTGCAAAAGCTTTGCATATTTCAAAAGTGATCGTGCTCCACTGAAATGAGTACTGTTGCTCTCCCCACAGCACAATATGCTTTACTGATCACATTCATATTGATGTATCATCATCCCAGGTCAAGGTAAAACAGTAGAATAGCCATTTACATTAAATTACTCACAATATTGATTTTATTGCTACTTCTACAAATATGACGTGACGCTTTAATTTTAGGTCCAGATATGACAAGATACTTCAATTCTATCTGATTTAAAGAGTCTGAGAGTTCTCTGGGTGGGTGTTTAAACTCTTAAAATATTAAAAGATTGAATTTCTTCCTGAATTTCATGAACTTGACTTTTCAAACCAGAAAAAAAAATGTTCTCAAAATAGGTTTCTAAAATCTCTTTTGCTTTCTTTTCCCACTGACTTCTCTGCTCATTTTGACTTCCAAAAGATGTAATATAAATAGTATCCACTTTGAAGGGAATATATACATGGATAAGAGCTTTCTTCATATTTTTTATTTGACTTTTGTTTAAAAGAAATTGTCTACCACCAGAGATGAGCGATGCAATGAATAATCTTAAGTATTCCAGGAATTTAAAAGATCAATTATTAAAGGAGTCTAAAGATGCCAACTTAAATACATATCATTATTCCTTATAATTTATTTGAAAGTTCAAAAAAAATTTTTTTATTCAAGACTCATCTCCTGCGCCAACTGCTGTGGACCAAAATAGGAATTCAAGTTTAAACAAAATAGGATTTTCTTCCTGAGAAGCACTGCTGTTTTACACTCTCTTCTTGGCAGCATAAAATTATTGTGAGAAATGTTCTATTTAGGAAGGTTTTTTTGTCTTGTTGTCCATGAAACCTCTCTTAAAACATTAATAATTATTTTTATAACTAGAAAGATAATTCTCTTATTTTTTTATTAATTACACTGATGTTGAAGTTTGGGACATGTCAAGAAAAAAACACCAAACTTGTCCCCGGCCTCAAAGATTATAATCTATTCAGAGACATAGTTACATAAACTCTAATTATGAAGAAATCTAATGTAAATTAGGTTCATTTTGGAGAACTTCTTGTCTCCCTCTTTCTTAGTTCCAGAGGTATATTGACAAGTTTTCAAAGATTAACAAAAACTGAGAAGTAACCTGAGGCATTTCAATTGCCAAGAAATTGATTTTGATTCTAAATAATAACAGTCAACCTGGAGGTAAAATTATGTAATATCAAAGTGAATGCCAACCATATTGGGGCACACTTCCTTCTCTTTAGGAGGACTGCTTATTTGGTTTGGTTTAGTTTTAAACTACAAATAAATTGTGAGCAAAATCTCAGATTCTAATTTGTACAGCTGTGCATGAAAAAGAGATCTGTTGCTTCCTCCAAACTGGAAAGAACTAACTCCAGAGTAGTTGCTATAGGTCTTGGAATTCCCTATAATTCTGGAGTGGGAAAAGCTGGAAGGATACAGAATTTATACATTTCCAATTCAATTTTTTACTGAGATCATTTGAAATCACAATGTGTTTCCTAGGCAAGTGATACTGACCAGGTGCACAATGGTGGCAGCCAAGTCAAAACTGGCTATGGTGGTGATCCCAAGAGGTGAAAGAAGAGAATAATAGAACTGAATGCAAAGGAATCAAACATCTATGTAATAATCTTATCATTAATTCAGAAAATGTGCCAATCGGGGCCGGCCTGTGGCCCAGTGGTTAAGTTGGCGCGCTCCGCTGTGGCGGCCCAGGGTTCGTCAGTTCAGATCCTGGGCGCGGACATGGCACCGCTCCTCAGGCCACATTGAGACGGCCTCCCACATGCCACAACTAGAAGGACCTGCAACTAAGATGTCCAACTATGTACCGGGGGCATTTGGGGAGATAAAGCAGAAAAAAAATAAAAGATTGGCAACAGTTGTTAGCTCAGGTGCCAATCTTTAAGAAAAAAAATAAAGGAAATGTGCCAATCTTTTCAAGTCTGAAGCTCCAGGAAACTTAAGCTAAATGGATTTTCCAAATCCATATAATATGGCAGCAAAGCTGTGACTAGTTTTCTGAGGTTTCCCTTCCAGGAAAGGACCAGCAGATACAAGTTACTAACCATTCCTCTCCTGTCTATGAAGACAATCCGATATCTTATAAAAGTTTCATAAGAATTTTATTAGGAAATGAGATGACTATGTCCCCCTTTCTTTATATGTGGCCGTACAGTCATTCATAGGCTCATATATTTATGATTGTTACTACTTTGAAAAAATAAAACTATGTTTCTGCCATTATGGAGTTTCCCTTCTTGCAGGGGGTCATGAACAGACAAGGTAATTTCAGATAGGAGCAAAAGCCATAAAAAGAGTAAAGCAAGGAAGTTCTTTTAGGGATCTGACAGTGGAAAGGATGCTTTCTGCCTGTGCAGTGAAGTGTGCAGTAAAGATTGGCAGAGCAAGTGCAAATTTTTGAATATGCTTTATAAAAATACATGACTCCCAGAAAAGTGTCTCTAAGACTCAGCAATTTTCCAAGAGCAGTACTTACATATATTTTAATGACCTATTCAAATCATAAATGCATGCTTTTTATGGCTTTAATTACAGAGTAAATTTCCTAATGTTATAAAATCCCGAATAGCTGTTGGGAAGAAATCCTCACAATAGTGTGCTGGTCTTCAGACAATACACAAAATGGCTATTAATGAGTTCTGTGCAAAATGCATTGCCTGATTCTTTGCTTACTTGAGGCAACTTGACATGGAAATGAAATTATGGATTTACTGATCTGGACTTCAATCCTGGCCTTGGCCCTAGCTAGACGAATATGAAGTAACTACTCTGGACCTTAGTTAATTATTTGTGAAACAAGAAAATTGCATGAGGGAACCACACTACTCAATCTTTTGTTAGAAATTGGATAAAAGAAATACAGTGGTGCCTTCCAGCCTCTGTTCAGGGTGGGAGTGTAAAGGAGTGTCAGGGTGTGATGTACCAGGAATACTGCATTTCTGATTGGAAAAGAGGAGTGGCAAAATTTCCCAATATCCCATCCTGACTTACCAATAAGACTGTGTGGAGTTAAAGAGTGGTCTCGTTCAGGAAGAGCATGAGGATTTCTAAGCAATAAAGCCTTTAATGTGCTTTCCAGTGCTATGTATCCTAAAATTTTATTTCATTCTATTTATAGCTTTTACTCAAAAATCTTCTTGAGCTTTGAGGAACAAAACAAATTAATAATTATCTTCTTAACTGATTCTCAAGTCTTGCTTCATTTTGGTTTAAATATCTTTATAATCCAAAATCTGCTTATTATATCATATAGTTAAAACTTTACAGGTGATATTCTCTAGCCAGTAAAAACATATAGGACTCTGTAGGAATGGCATCTTTTATGCATTATTTAATGTAAATGAAGATTGAGTAGGAAGACATGGTTGGTCTACTCAGGTGTGACGAAACTCTATGCTGTTAAGAAGGTCATATGTGTGGGGACTGAGGAGCCTATGATCGGATGTAGGTCACGGTCACAGGCTCTGGCTTATTACCATGTTCAACTCTTTCATTGTCCCTTATCTTATTCATCTTCCATTTTTAACTCATCTTTATGAATTTCCTATCTTCCAAGGATGGGATTTATTTTCTCTTAATTTTCCTTGCTATCTAAAGAAATATCTTACTCCTAACAATTATGATTCTCATCATTTTTTGTTACTGAAATAAATCCCATTTCTACCTATAGCAAAGGTAGAATTCAGTAGTTTTATGTCTTAGAATCTGTTCTTTTGAGTTTAACATATGTATGATATACTGAAAACACGTCAAGGCATTAATTAAACAGTATGTTTAATAAAATATGGCATATAAGTTATATGAAATTATATTTTTAAAATTCACAATGTAGTTATATACCAGATATTGACTTTTCTCTTCACTTTTAACCTGTGGCACTCAGCTGGAGTTGTTTGACACATGTATCAGAACATCCTGGGGCAAAATGTATTGTAGTTTAACTATTAAGTATGTAGTATTTATTATTTGATTTTTCTGATTTTCTTAGATATGCTATTTGACTGTTTTGAAATTTCAAATTAAATAAGGTCATAAAATGGCTAGGTTTATCGAAAAGAGACAGGTTTTAAAATGATTAAAAGCAGGACAAATTCATCACTTACTTTTTAGATGTCATAGTGAACAGTTCCAGTTTAATGATATTGGTCCATAATCTGCAATTAAGAAGTTGTAGGGGAGAAAGACATTTCCTCTACCCACTATAGGTCCTTCTGCTGGCCAGGCTGCAAATTAAACTCACATGAGACAGAATAATGGGAGAAAATTAAACAAGCTTTATAACATGTATACATGGGAGAGACTCAGGCAAACTGAACAATTCACCAAAATGGCAGAAGCTCTCACCTGAAATACCATCCTCAGCTAAAGACAAAGGAGGATGTTGGGAGTGGGGGGAGCCAGTTATGGAAGATTACCAGAAAAGCACAGTAAACAAGAGTAAAGTTACTATGCAGATTTAAGTCCTGCCTTCTGCAGTGATAAGAGTTTTTAGAGACAAGATCATCCCCCTTTTTCCTGGTACAGAGAGGGAGACACATTTACAGATGGAGATTTCCCTTACAAATGTAAATGTCTCTCAAAAAAGGGTAACTTCTGCTTTTCAGAGTTTATAGTATGTCTGCAGTTTTTAAAAGTAACCGGCCCAAAATAATCCTCATGCCAAAGAGACATATCTTCGGGTAGCCAATTCCAATCCCCCACAAAGTAATCTATTTTTCCCCCATTGTCCTAAAAGTCAAAACCTTTGATGAAAATTCAAAATACTTGATGCAAATGATCCATATTCAATCTATAAATCAAAATTGAGGTGAGTTTACTATGAGCTAGGTCTGAGGACTAGCTCGGGGCCTTCCTTCTTCAAGGAAGGAAGGGCATCAAAGAAGTGGGGTATACAGAGTGGTTATAAACCATCTTGGGACAAAGCACATACTTCACATATGACAGGAATATCTCTCTTACTACTGTTACTCAGTGCTTAGCTGGCACAGCAGGTTGGTGGTCAGCAGGTCAATAGTCACAAGGTAAGCACAGAAGATCAGTAATTAATCCTTAGTTTCTAGGAAGAGATGCTTCTCCTTAAAGAAATGCCAACATGGGGGGAAGTTACATCCCTATCTTTAAGGGCATCATCCTCGCCTTTGGGGACATAGTAAATGTTTAAAGCAGATGTACAATGCAGGCTCAACAGGCCATGCCAGGCCCTTTTGGAAAAACAAGGTCAGGCCAAATCAGTTTTAAAGCAAATGATTTCCTCATATACTCCAATATATACTATTGCTTTTCATTTATTTATCACATTTACAACTCTTGGACAAATCCTATCCCTCATCTACGTCTAGAAAGGTGTTTTCCACAGCACCAATTTGCATCCTACATTTTAATAAAGCCAAGGAAGCTAAGGCAGATGCTGGAAGGAAACGAGGCTGCTGCAGCCACAACTTCCGCAACCATGAGAATTCATTCAACACACAGCACTGCAGTGCATGGGGCACCCATTACTCAAAACATATGCTGTGTGTCACCTGATGAGGATTTTTAGGCTGCTTAATTTTAAAATGGTTTATGATGAGGATTTTTAGGCTGGTTACTTTTAAAACTGCAGATGAGAAGCAGGCTCCGAGGACTGGAATTTTGCTTGCCCTTTTGCATTTGTGAAGGAAGTGGGGGATGAGCTTGTAGGGACCTGAAATTGGCCACCCCAAGGTATGACTCTTTGGCATCAGGATTGTTTTGGGCTGATTGCTTTCGATAAACTGGGACAGGGATGGAGGCTCTGAGGAATGGAACTTGCCCTTGTTGGGACACATTTACATTTGTAAGGTAAATCTCTATCTGTAAAAGGTGCCTCCCTCTCTGTACCAGGAAGAAGAGGAGAGATGACCTTGTCCCTAGAAGCTCTTAATGGGGAAGGCAAGAACTTAAGTTGCTTGCTGTCTGGCAATCTCATGTAACTGGTTTAGGGTGGTGGCGTCTAACCTTTCTAACCTTTACTTAATCCGATTTGATTCTTGTCTAAAAGTCATGGGATCACCCAATGACCAGACTCCACCTGCACTGATACCATTTTAACTTTTTTTCATGTTCTTTCCTTTGTCTTGTAAAGAGATGAATCATATACCTATGCCTTAAATTTAGCCCTAACCCTCAACTCGGGGCAGCAGCAGGAGCTCTGACTGCCCATGGGTCCTGTCCCCACGCACCAGCTCTGCCTGCGCATGGGTCCTGTCCCCATGCCAGCGGGGGCAGCAGAAGCGGCGGCAGCAGAAGCTCTGACTGCCCATGGGTCCTGTCCCCATGCTACACTATTCTCTAAATAAAAGAGCACTACTGCCAGATCTTAAGAGTCTAAGAAATCTTTCTTTCGACTCCTCGGCTCACCGACCCCGCATCATCACCCAGAAAAGCAACACTTTTTCTATCCTTCAGGGTAGCTATAATTTTCTTATACAGATGATATTGCATTTTCAAGAACATATTCAAAGATTATTTAATGTAATAGACATTCCAGTGAAGATTTTTCCAAAGTAAAGTTTTGACTGGTTTATGATGATTTCTGCTCATTTTGTAAAACTTGAACAGATTTCAACTTCACTTAAGCAACACAGACAATTCTACTTTTCAGTGTAACAAAAATTGTAGGAAGACCATTTTAGTGCCCCTCAAATAACTTTTTCCTTTCAAAATATAAACATATATTTTAAAATAAAGTTAAGGGTAACTGTCAGGATTCACAATGGGACATCTACTACATGCTTGTTTTGCACTCAATTACATTTAAGTGCATTATATAACATAATAATAATTATGCTAAATGCAGGTAGTCACTTTCCTTGAGGCATTTTTTGCAGCCTATTGTATGTTTACATTACTTTCCTTCCACAACTAGCACTCAATAACTACAGGCTGCTTCTTAAGGAAATTGAGAACTCTCAGTTATTTTTACATCTCAAAAGCCAGAAATTGCCTCTTTTCTTAGTAGTGAATTTTATTTTGCAGTATATAAACTGTGTAGAAGCTATTTTTGCTTCTTGCTTTAGATGTGATGAATAGCTGTCATTCTGCAAATTATTTTGAACTTACAGTCACAAAACTACCTGATTAGCAACCTGCCTAAGTAGAGTACATGATAAGGCAGAAAAAGCAGCAGTATCTAGATGAGAAATTTGTTCCAGTTTGCTGCTTGCTGCTCAGCTGATTGAAAGTTAAGAATGGAAAGAGCTGCCTTATTGATGACAATGGGTTTGGACAGTGACCTTTGAAATCAATGAAATCTGCCCTTTACCTGCAGGGTCTTTGGATCCAACATGGATTCTTTTCCAGCACCTCCCCATTCTGCGTTAGACTCATGGAGAAAGTTACCCTCAGCACTTTAGTTTTAGTGATAAGAGGAACAAAAAATCAGAGTAACTAATTTTGAAAGGCTCCTGGCTGAGTTGAGATGTGCATTCTCATCTAGTAAATCTCAGTCATATCTTGTAACACAAGGATCACACACATTTTCTGCCTCTGCTACCTCTTATAATTAAAGAGATCTTCAGGTCATGATTAGGGAGATTTCTGGTTTATTTCCAAACGGTAAACAAAGAAAGAAAAAAACCTCTTGAATTAGACCATAACAGAAAATATTCCCCAGGGCAAAAGACATGAGAAGACACAGGTACAATACATAGGTAAATGGCAAGGATACATGGAAAGTGTTTAATATGTGTGGCTTGTAGGTGCACATGTATTTCTAGATATTTAAGTAAGTATAGAAATAATAAATGATTCCAATTAATTATTTAAAAAATATAAATTTATCTTTACGTTAACTGATCTTTAAATATTTGGCAAACTTCCCTTGAATAAGAATCAAAAATTAATCGGCCAGGGATAATTTACTACATTGCCTAAATGCAAGACACTAATATTTACAAAAAATGAGAAGAAAAAAATCAGCATGTAAATACAGAAAGGAGAAGTAGCTACTCTTATGTAAGAAAGATGGCTTGAATATGAAGATACAAAAAATTCCCTATCTCCTCACCCCCACCAACCTCCCTCTCCTTTCTCTCTTTCTCTCTCTCTTTCTCTTAAATCACAAACTCAGAATTCCTGGGGTTTGTTTTGTACAGAAAAAGGGAAATAAATTAATATATGTCAAGTGCTCATTATGTATTGGACGGGCACTTGTCACCTTAATGCATTCTCAAAGTAAACTTACACGGTATTAATTCTAACAAGTAATGTAAAAACCACCATAGTAAGCACTTTACAAGGATTATCTAATAGAATCTTCACAAAGGTACTATGAGATAAATATTAGCATCTCCATTTTGGATTTTTGAAAAAGATTGATTATAGATTATAGATTAAGTATATTTCCCAAGGGCATCCAACTAAAACCGTGTGTTCCAAAACCCACTGATCATTCTGCAATGGGCATGTTGATTGTATCAAGAAATTCTTATTTATTTTTTTGTTAAAGATTGGCACCTCAACTAACATTTGTTGCCAATCTTTTTTTCTTCTTCTCTCCGAAGCCCCTCAGTACATAGTTGTATATTGTAGTTGTGGGTCCTGCTCGTTGTGGCATGTGGGACGCTGTCCCAGGATGGTCTGATGGGCGGTGCCATGTCCGAGACCAGGATCCAAACAGGCGAAACCCTGGGCTGCCCATGTGAAGAGTGAGAACTTGACCATTCAAGCAACAGGGCCAGCCCAAGAAATTCTTATTTTTAAAGACAACTGTTTTTTGTTTTATTTTGTCTTTAGATTTCAAACTCAGAGAATTAACCAGACTATGTAACAAGATAGAAAATGATGCATGCCTAAAGTGTTGCCAGTTTTAGGTCAATAGTTGCCAATTTAACATGGTTTGACAGAAATCAGTAACAAAAAATCAAGAAAATTTAGGAGGCTTACTATTAGGAAGACAACCATATCCATGACAAGTTACAGAGACAACCACTTTCACCTAAGTGGTCTGCAAAGCATATTCCATTTGGTTTCAGTCAAAGGAAAAGGCTCTAAATTGACTCAAGATCTTTTCTAACCTATGATTACACAAATAAGATTTATTTATCCAAGTCCCTTATTATGTTGTGCATCTCATAAGTAATTCAATAAAGCTAATGCGTTCATAAATTAGTAGCCTGAAAACCTCTGTGGATTTGAAAATTTAGACATATTAAATAAAGAAGTCCACGTCAATTGCATAGTCTCTGTAACCATTTTATCTCCTGTGTATCAATTTATGTGATTACAAACATAAATCCAGTTAGTGACCAGTGTCCTTTGCATTGTTTTTATAGTTTCTTTCTCTCTAGTAACTCATACTCATATTTTCTTTAATGCCTAGTGTATTAGTTTGCTAGGGCAGCCGTAACAAAGTCCCACAAACTAGGTAGGTTAAGCAACATAAATTAATTTCCTCACAGTTCTGAAGACTAGAAGTTCAACATCACGGTGTCAACAGGGTTAGTTTCTTCGTGGGTCCATGTCTTTGGCTTGTACACAGCTATCTTCTGCCTGTGTCTTCATATGGTCTTCCTCTATCTCTCTGTCCTGATCTCCTCTTCTTACAAGGACACCAGTGGTTATTAGATTAGGCCCTGCCCATATCATCTCATTTCACCTTAATTACCTCTATCAAGACCCTATCTCCAAATACAGTCACATTCTGAGCTAGTGGCGATTAGGATTTCGATATAGGACTTTGAGAGGAGAAACGATTTAGTCCTTAACACTTAGCTTATTTACTTATTTTCTTACTGTTGCTGAAGAATATTTTATATGAAATTTCAAATGGAGTGATCATAACAGAGCTGTCTGCTTCGCTTTCCTCGGTGCACCAACAGAGCACATATTGTTCCTGCTAAGGCTCTGAACAAAATTAGAGAGGAGGTGGAATTTGCTCCATCCTCCTTGAAGTATTTGGTTCTTGTGTAGAACGTCTGATGCATCCTTATTTACCAACATGCACTGTATCTATATATTTTAATGCACATTAATTGTGGAGAGACGATGAGATTTCCTGGTGTTTTTTGGAATAAAGTTTTATAAAAGAAAATTACATAATTCCTTGTGAATTTAAATATTAAGAGAAAAGTCATCACAAATGAGAGTTTACATGATCAGGAATGTTTCCAAATGCAGGTGCTAAAACAGGACTCTTAAATAAGTTTGTGAAGTGGAAAACATGCATTTACTAATGTCTGAGTGGGAAAAACACAATCCTGAGTGCGGAATGGGTAATTATGTTCTCAAACAGCCTCCAGGACAGGCAAGCATCCATTTTCATGTGCAGTCATCCATCCAAATATGCAATACTTCGTCGTGTGTAAGCATTCAGTATGGCCAATTTCTATTTTCTCTCTCTCTTTCTCATATTCATTCTCTTTCTCCCCCCCTCAGTATGGCTCTTCTAGTCTATAGGAAATGTTATTTTCTTTCGATCTTCTGTATAATTGAAGGGGAAAATAGCAGCAGCAAAGTTAAAACTGCAAATGAACAAAGGAACTACCGTTAATAGTAGAGTCTTCACCTAAGAGAGATTTGCTAACACATCCTATTTGAGCATCCTTTACTCACTAGGAGAACTTTGGTTTCAGTGAACTGATGTGAATTTAAAAGGTGACTTTTCAGGGATGAGGGGCACTTCGGTAGAGGTTAACTGAACAGCACCAAACTGAATTATCAGCAGGTGCATCTGGACCATTGGAGTTAATAACAGGTTGTTTCTTTCATGTGACTCTGTAGGTGGCAGCGTCTCCAGGGAGGTGGGTAGAATTGGAGAAGTGGAAGTGACCTTTGAGTTTTGTCCTGTATATTTGTGTCTTAATGTAATTCTTTATATCAAAAATGTTTTTGTAAATGACTTACCTAGTAATATTAAACATGAATAAGTAAAATAGTATTTCTACCTATATACACAATTACTATGAGGATTGGAGGCAATATACGTTAAAAAACAAAGTAGAGTATTTGGCATCTGAGACAACGAAACAGCTGTTAAAATTACTAGTGTTACTTGCTACTTCCAATTTTACATAATAATTTATCATTATTAAGGTTCAATCAATAAGTTATAGCTCACTATTTTTAAAAATTTGTGCTGACTTCTGTAAAACAAGGCAAACTGAATGTATGCATTTACCTCTCTGTCTTTTCAAAAATCACACTAAAGTGCTAGCAATATCAGAGAATAAGCCCACAAGGAGAAGAAATTGTCTTCTTATTATTTCACCATAATTTTCATGGAATATTAGGAGGGAGTGATAATCAATGTCAGTGTCTGGTCTCTAAAGTTTAACCAGAAATACAGGAAGATTTAAGGTGACTTTTAAAGGCATATCAAACCCCACCAAATAACATTTATTAAAGGTAGAAAAAGAAAACAGAAAAAGTAAGAATACATACCACAATCTTCCAAACACTTGCCTTTGGGATTACAAATTTAGCCATAAGTTTTCCCAGGCCCAAAGTGTAAAGGGGAAGGTTGGTCATTCAGGAACTCTGCAAGTCCCTACAAGATAAAGACTAACTAATTGTCAAGGAGAAATACAACTGTTATGGATACCAATTCTGGAGTAAAATTTCTCCCATGGAAACTCATGAAGAAGCTATTGAGTAACGTAAATAAATGATATCCTAAAAAGTATCCTTAAAATAAACATATTAATTAATTTCATAGACAGAAATTTCAATATAGAATTTATGGTATCTTAGCGTTCAATAGAGATGATTCCGCAGATGGCAATAAGGTATGGTTTTTGCACCAAGTTGGCTTTATAATGCTATAAGCCTTGTCTTCTGAGAAATTTCCCAAGGTTTCCCAATTCACACATAAATGCTCAACACATTTTCCCAAGACCGCGAAACCACGTCAAGTAGCTTGATCCATAGCAACTTTCAGGTTCAGTATGACTTCTTCCTAGAACCAACCAACATCCCACAAAACCCCAAGACCCTGTTATTGTGTCTGCATCACTAGACCAGAGTCCATCTTCTCATACTGAGAGGCCCTTGGTGACTTTCTTGTCAATGGACCTCAATCAGAACTATGCTAATCAACCTGAGGAATTTTAACTATACTGAACCACCAAAGGGAATGTACCAGGATTTTAACTATTTCCTCCCTTGCAGCTTGTCACCATATGCACATTTGTCCCTTTTCTTCTTTAATGACTAGATCTACATGACTAGGAATTTGGGTAGAAGCATTCTTTGTCAAGAGTGAGCCCTCATACAGTAAATTTGAGTGGGTATAATTTCCCCCATAGCTAGAATATCTTATAGCAGCAAGACTGGTTTTGGCCTGGGAATTGGTTCTTTGTACCCTCAAATGAGCCTCAAAGGCTTGGCCCTCCAGTGAGGAGGACCTTTTTCTGGAAGTACAGGAGAGACATTCTCCAACCACAAACACCACCAGGCCTTCAGCAGGTAGCTAAATAAAAAATATAACATAGACACACCACTTTGAGTGGAAAAAATTCCTATTGCTCTCAAATTATTCTTCATTTATTTGTGAATAGACATCTAAACAGTGGTGAATCTTTCCCATCAAAAATATGTTGCTACACAATTACATTTCATCTAGATTTCCCTTATGTTCCCAGTCAAATTTTGTAATAGTTCCTATGGAAGAACTTCACACTACTTTTGAAAGTTTATTTTTATGTACTTTACATTTTTGTGGTTATCATTAGTATAGCTTTTCATTATTTTTTCTGTTTGTCACCTTGTAAAATAATATTATCCTCTTTTTTTCTTTAAAGAGATATTTTGCATGTTTTACCTTTACTGAACTTTCTTTTCTTCTAAAGATTTCAATTATTTCCCTCAGACATTCAGGTACACCATCATATAATTAGGCTCATAAATTTCTGGATACTCATTTACTGCCCAAGTAGTTGTCTTTAGGCAAAACTTGTATATAACCATAAACAAATGAATAACCAGAGATGTGTTTTACTGAGAAGTGGGCCTTTCAAAGTTGGAATCTATATCCTTTCCCTATGAGTTTTTTCGCCTACCTCATCTCAGGTTGTATTATAGTACATATGGACACAGTGATGGTGTCTGCACTCAGTGCATTATGCCTATGTTAACTTTAGAGCCCTCTCATTACTACGCTTGATTTGAATCGCTTTTGTGTCTTTAGTAAACCATCTGTCAGTGAATTATAGTTTGGTGGCCGTAGGTGACTCATGAGACTAGGAATTACATGCAAAAAAAAAGTGGTTTGTTGAAAACTGTGGTTAATTAAAAAGATTTCAAAAAGAAAACATGAAGATTTTTAATGCTAAAAGTAAGTATTCATTAAAAATAATTAATGAAAGAATTTCAGTAATTTCAAAATTGGGTGTTCTTTTTGAGAGCTTAGCTTGAAAATCAGGGACGGGTGCATACAAATTTTTCTACTCATTATTTTCATCCTTCGTGAATAAAAATTGCTATGATGACATTTACTATTTTATTAACTCATAAAAGAAAGATGTATGAGGAGTAGTTAAGATGCTCTTTAAGAGTCCAAGGAGTCAATACTTTCCTTAATGATTAGCTGAATTTACATATATATTTTATACTAGATAAACAATTATGCACATATAAATATATACTAGGTGCTATATCCCAATTTAAACTTATATCTACCTAGAATCTATTATAAATAGAAATTTTTTTTTCCACATTTCTAGTTATTGGATGTAAAGAATTTACTAGCATAAGAAATTACTCAAGATACTCAATTTCGCATAGATTTTCCTGCTCAGAAAGAATTTGTCAAAATTCTGACCAGCAAGAATTGATTGCATGGTGTCAGAATTACTTGGCAGATGATAAGTAGGAAGAGGGAGATTGCTTTAAGTACCCAGATCCTTTCTAAGCAGCTGCCCTCATAGAAGATAAATTTAGTGAAGGGTTGGTCATGGTGTGTAGGGATGAACAGGGAGAATTAACATATGATTATGAAGTGTACTGTGACAGATGTTGGGTTAAGAGTCAGAAATCCTGAGTTCTGGGCCCACCTTTGTCACCAGCTATGAATCTTAAGCCAAAGTGTAACTTACATCTCTTTCTCTTTTTAAACATGTAAAACAAGAATGTAACGTCACAAAAAAATTAAAAAGATTTGTATACTGTAATATACTATATAAATGCAAGGCGTTGTAAATAATTACAAACTCTCTTAACCTGGGCTAGTAACTGTGAACTGGGGTAAGAATTCAAAGCCAATTTTACTGTCTGGTTTAACAGCTTGTTCTGTCTATACCATCTGGGCTCTCACATAATTTTTTGAAGGGTTATTTTACCTCCTGACCAATTCCCTTATAATTTAATTATCATTGGATTGATTTTGCTTCTTTTTATCATTTTGCAGTCTGTCCATAGAGGAGCCAAGCTTCCTACTTCTTCTTCTCATTCTTATTATCTATATCATTATTATGATTTTAATACCTTATTATACATGGACAGTATTTGTAAATGATAGAATTGGTTTGCATTATTGTGGTTGTCTTTTTCTTTTCTTATTTTTTTAATATGCTTTGAAGACTCTATGAACCTCTTAGCCAGTTTGTCATATTATAGAGATGATAGTTTCACTCCCAAGTCCATTCTGTTGCCCTGGCCTTTGGTCTAATGATGTCAGTTGCATACAATTGTGATTCTCTCAGTGACAGTCGCAGTGAGCAAGGGGCAATGCAGAATGAGGTGTGAATGGTGCAATCAGAGAGCGTAGCAGCATCTTCTGCTATAGAAAGAATAGCAAAATCCTCAAGAAAATACAGAGATTATCTATGGGGGATAATGTTTGCTATTCCTTATATTCTGTACCCATAGCATCAGATAATGGCATTATTTTAAGAATCTTGTATTTACAAACATATTATTATCTAATCAATTACTGGTTTTGAGAAGCTAAATGCAATAGGTTGAAGTAGAATTCTGACATATTTATCTCACCCTTCATTCTGACTATCAAAATACCAATTCTTCACTGAAAAGAAACAAAGCTGTGGTATGTATTAATTTGATTAATAGACAGATAAAGGGATCCTTACCACTAGGAACAAAAGTAACAATGATAAAATCGGAAGATAGGAAATTGTCTACAACTATAAAGAATGTTACAAATTTGATTAAATTGTATTGCTTGTAATATATAATTTGGTAGAAAGACTTTGAAAGAAGTATTACATTTAAAAAATACAATAAAAATGAATTAAAAATACTTATAATGACTTCTGGTTTCTGATTCTGTGTTTTAGGAGCTCAGAAATTGCCACTCCATCTTAACAACAAGGACAAAGCTGAACAGACTGAAAATCAACAGCTCTACTTAGATCCACAGGACAGGGGAGGACATGGGTCAAACCACTAGCTTCAAGATGGGAGAGAAAGGCAGCAAATATAGGGAGTTGTAGATTACCAAGGCAGAGACTTCAGAGCTGAAACACATGTGGGAATGAGTGCTGGGGTAGGAAAATCTGAACTGTAATTGACTAATTGTTGGAGGTTCAGTGCTGACAATTCTGAGTGTTAAAAACTCCAGGGGGACTCAGTCATGGGGTCCCCAGCAATATTGTGAGATTTACCTTCAGGAGCTCCACCAGATTCTCACAGTGAACATCAGAGAAAAATCTCCCAGCAGGGGCAAGAGTACAGGAATCATTTCGAAATACCCCAGGGTATTCTGTTCTTCTTAACAAGGCCTGATAACAATAATAATAGACGAGAATTTCCTCAACTTGATGAAGACTATCTACAAAGACCCTATACCTAACATAGTTAAGGGTGAGAAACTTGAAACTTTTCCTCTAAGATAAGGTACAATGCAAGGATGTCCCCTCTCACCACTGCTTTTCAATGTCCTAATGGAAGGCTTTGCTAATGCAATAAGGAAAATAAAAGAAATAAAATGTATACAGATTGGGAGGGAAGATATAAAACTGTGTATATTCACAGGTGATATGATATGATTGGCTATGTAGAAAATCTGAAAGAATTTGACAAAAAAACTCCTAGGACAAATAAGCAGTTATAGCAGGCATGGAAGATAGAAGGTTAATATACACAAGTTAATTGTTTTCCTATATAGTAATAAACAAGTGGAATTTGAAGTTAAAACACAATACCATTTACATTAGCACTTTCAAAATAAAATATGTAGGTATAAATCTAACAAAATATGTATAAGACCTGAATGAAGAAAACTACAAATCTCTGATGAATGAAATCAAAGAAAAACTAAATAGATGGAGAGATATTTCATGCTTGTACATAGGAAGGAAGACTCAATATCTGTTCTTTTCAAGTTGATCTATAGAGGCAATGCAATTCCAAATCAAAATCCCAGCAAATTATTTTATAGATATCAACAAACTGATTCTAAAATTTATATGGAGAAGCAAAAGACTCAGCATAGCCAATATAATATTGAAGGAGAAAAACAAAGTTGGAGGACTGATACTCCCCAACTTCCGGACTTTCTCTAAAGCTGCAGTAATCAAGGTAGTGTGATATAGACAAAAGAATAGACAAATGGATCAGAATAGAGAGCCCAGAAGTAGACCTACATAAGTATCAACTAATTTTTGCAAAATGAGCAAAGACAACACAAAGGAGCAAAGATTATCTGTTCAACAAATAACACTGAGACGACTGTATATCCACATGCAAAAAAGTGAATCTAGACACAGACCTCACATCCTTTGCAAAAATTAACTCAAAATGCATCACAGGTCTAACGTAAAATGCAAAACTATTAAACTCCTAGAAAATAACATAGGAAAAAGACTAGAACTTTCGTATGGTGATTCTTTTATTTACAATACCACAGACATGATAGGTGAAACAAATAATTGATAAACTGTATTTAATTAACATTAAAAACTTCTCTTCTGCAAATGACAATATCAAGAGAATCAGAAGATGAGCCACAGACTGGGAGAAAATTCTTGCAAAAGACACATGTGCTAAAGGACTGTTATGCAAAATATACAGAGAACCCTTAAA
The DNA here is from genome assembly GCF_037783145.1 of Equus przewalskii. Taxonomy (NCBI): domain Eukaryota; kingdom Metazoa; phylum Chordata; class Mammalia; order Perissodactyla; family Equidae; genus Equus; species Equus przewalskii. The sequence continues at coordinate 54,388,570 of NC_091831.1, read as the reverse complement.
ACTCAACACTAATTCAACAAACAACCCAATTAAAATATGGACCAAAGACCTTAAGAGACACCTCACCAAAGAAGATATACAGATGGCAAATAAGCATATGAAAAGATGCTCCACATATATGTCATCAGGGAAACACAAATTAAAACAACAAATAGATAACACTACCCAGCTATTAGACTAGCCAAAATCTGGAGCACTAAATGCTGGTGAGGATGTGGAGCAACAGGAACTCTCATACACTGCTTTTGGGAATGCCAAATGGTACAGCCACTTCGGAAGACAGTTTGGCTGTTTCTTATAAAACTAAACATACAGTAGACCCCACTTATCTGCAGTTTCACTTTCTGCTGTTTCAGTTACCCACAGTCAACCATGGTCTGAAAATATTACATGAAAAATTCCAGATTTAAAAAGAGAGAGATAACAACTTCTGATTACAAAGTTCTTCCAACATTGGTTTTGGTAAAAAGATCTTCAAGTATTGAGGATCCCAACCATCAACTGCTCCTGACATCCAACCATTGACAGGTCCTCGTAAACTGATACTAATAACTACTATTGAATATAAGCAAGTTCGTTGTGTCCTTTTTATAACTGCATTGAGAGTAACTGGGTAATACCCATTAATCCCTTTAATTAAAATCTTTCTTGTTTGTGAAAACTATTTGTTTTCCATTTTTATATGTATGTCTCATACATATATATTGTTTGTCCCATTTTTTTTTCCATAAAAGGGAAAATGTAGTTGAAGGTGACTTTCTCTATAAATCCATATTTTTTATTCCAGGAAGACTAATAAGTGTGTGTGGGGTTGCACCACCTTTCTTGGATGGAAGAGCTTCCTGGTGGAGCCTGCAGAGAGATAAAGAACACAGTTTGCTTCTCTTTCATCATCCACACACAATTACTGAGGGAACAAAGCCAGTTTGGAGGCACAAGTGTTTTCAAAGACTATTGATGATGATTATCTTCAGGCACAAGAATGAGGATGGTACAAGTAATCTATGTGTATTGTTTGGATGTTGCGTTTGATAAGTACTAAACATGAAGGGCCTTTGACTGGTTCTGTCTCTTGGTGTTCATAAAATTCCATTTCATTCAGGCAAAATAATCAAATTACGAAAGGAGTCAGTCTCAGTTTGTCAAATACCCAAGTACAAGGACATCATATTTATCTATGAATGAATGAAAAAATAAATACAAATATATGTGTTAAGTTTCATGTATATATTTAGAATACATTAAGCATAGCTGACATGATGCTAATTTGTGGGTAGGATTCAATGATGGACATTTGTGTGACATAGTGTCACAAAGAAGATAAATACATAGTATGTTATATATCAAGATAGAGAGTATGAAGGTCAAATGAGATGCAAAAAGTTCTCTGACATTTCAAAGGACAGGAAAGATCATATCTACTTGGTGAGAATTGGCAAAGGATACATCTGAAGATAAATGTAAAGTGTCTTCATGGAGGTGAAGAACTTCTTTTAATCCAGAGGAAGTATGAACAGAGACAATAAAGCTGGAAAATATCTAAGGCAACATTATCATCCACCACTGTGGCTTCTGATGAAACGCAGGATGCTTCACATTTCTTGGAAAATCTTGCTGATGCTTTTGGCTCTGAATCATCTGAAATGATTTGTTTCTATATATTTTAGATAGTAAATCTTATTTGATTTCACCATGAATTTTGTGTCTGGTATTTCCTTAAATTTGTAATTTCAATTAATATTTGTAAATAATATGGTTAAACAGTAGATCTATTTTCTGAATAAATTTATTTGAAATGGCAGATCCTCTAAAAATAATATATTATGCACTTCTAAGTAGTTCCTTGGCCATCACTGACTAGATATCCTCACATAGTGTAGACAGGCATTTGAAGATGCCAGAGGATCTTCAAATGATCTCAGAAAAGGAAGCAGGAAGCCTTTCTGTTTGCTGAAGTGTCAGTCTAACACTTAATCAGCAAAGCTTTGGGACCCTGTTAAAAAGAACAGGACAATACGTAACTCAATCAGAGATTAACATTGGACTAAGTATTGGAATTGAGAAAGGTAAAGCTTCTGACCACTCCAGCACCCTTGCTTACTGCTAACACAAATCTCAAGTTTTCCTTCAGTCTCGTTCCCTAGAGATAATCAAACTCATGGAAGGAGTAATTACTGAGCCTTGATTAATCCTAAGAAATAACACGGTCCCAATCTATGATGAGGCCCTTTGCTAAAGATTAGTTTTTCCACCCACAGCTCAAAAATAATCGTTTTAGTTTTAGGAACTGAAAAGTAGGATAGAAAATGAAAAATATTCTGAGACAAAGGGGCCTCTGGATCAAGGCTGAATGTAGGTGAACATCGTGGATCAAGTACCTTTTTCCACTTACACTCTTTCTTCAAATATGCTTTAGGTTAGCACAGCTACTAGAAAAATCTAACTGTTGTAATAACACTGATCTGACTTTCAGCAGATGGCATTGTGTTGTAGAAAGAGAACTAGTATTTAGAATTCACTGGGTCTAGATACAGGAAAATTGTGGTCAACTGTGATTCTGAGGGAGGTACCCAAAATGATGAGTGTGACCTATGAGATATATGTGAGACAAGATGTTCTAGATTGCTATGCTATATTGTGAAGACAGAGAAATGAGGATGGGAACATACAATGAACAAGGCTATATATTATCCCATTATACTGTATTCAATAGATAAGCTCCATTGTTTTGGCTTAAGACTTATATTGTATTATCAACACAGCCAGTCTTTAGGCGCTGATGCCTGTATCCTAAAGTGATGTCTATATCATTAAAAGCAAGATGAATGGGCTGTAAGTACTTACTAAATATGTTTTTAGTGAATCTATCAATAAATGAAACCATCAGCCACATTTATAATATCTCTTAGCTGCAGAAAAAAATGCCTCCTGCTGCCACAAAAGGGGGGAGATTTGAGATGCTAAACTTATTCATGTGTCTGCAATTTGTATGTTCCATGTATTCTTGACAATACACTGAAACTGGGATCAGTCATCTGCAAGGTTTTTATAGAATTGTTGATTTTAGGAAAATCTCCAAACATATTTAGGTTCAATTTCCTTTAATTAACTATGGAGTGTACAAGATCATCTCTAAGAACTTTTCCTGCTTTAACATTCTACAATTTTTCTCAAACGGTAGCAAATGCTTTGGGTTCTGGCCCTTGCTTGATTTTACCTTCTTTCAAGAAATTGACTGACAAGACCTAACTGACCTTTGGCCATGCCACCTGTGTGTCACAGGAATTGGTCTTTCCTGATCGAAGTCACAGGTGAATACCCATTTACTGTTACTCCATTTACCTTTGAAATTTTTTTAAAAAAGTAAACAACTCTTGATACTGAGGACAAGGTAGCAGCCTGCTCTTTGTTCTTGTTCAGGGCTGTCACATATGGTTGTACAGTTTTTGCCCTGCACAAAAGTGCTTGGCTTGGGGGACATAAGGGAGCAAAATGCCAACCACCTTCTGTTTGCCATCCATGTGCCATGGTCTGAAGTCATTTTACCAAAGAAGCATCTTTTTCTAATTTGTGTGAAGGTGACATTTGTTTTATTTATTCATACTTACACGACTGACGTAACTTAAATGACTAATAAACTATACTCTCTACATTCAGTGGAACTTTTAAGCCATATGTTCCAGCTCTACCTCTATTAAAGGCATTCTCATCCTTTAACACCTCAGACTCCTAAGGTGGCATCATCAGAAAAATAAGTACGTCTATTAATATTGTTCCCTTGACTACAGATATCTCCCACAAACTGACTTAATTTTGTATGTCTTTTGCATATTTTTATATGTTTATGCTTGTCTCTATATGGGATTTTAGTATGTGTGAATACACATATATTGCAAAATATAGTAAGAGTTTCTCCAATCATAGTTAACAGGACGGTGTAGAGGATAGTGTTGAAGGAGAGACAGATCTGTTTTCTTACTCCACCAGATCAACCACATAATTTCATCATTGGATAAGTGAAGATCACCCAGATTCCAATGTACTTTCCATATACCTCATCCTCCTGGCTTTGAGAAAAGAAATACTTGTTAAGTGCTTAACCACCTGCTTGCAAGATAAAGTGGACAAAGTCTGTATAGTATGACCTGCTCATAAGAAGCTTTCAATCCAAAGTAAATGGAATCATATAGAAGTGAAAAGAATAGCTGTAAAAGCCATCAGTTGTGCTACAGTTCAATTTCACATTTTATAGAAAATGAAACTTGGCTGAGGGTGGTCGCTTAATGTGTCTGAGATCACATTGATGCTAGTGGCAGGGAAAATGCATTTTAACTGCTCTGGACTTCCTCTCAAGACATGTCGTAAGCCAGTTTGGTGTAGTGGATGTGATCATGAACTCTGGATTCCAAATGCTCAGGTCTGAATCTTGGCTTCACCACGTCCTACCTGTGTCATAGTGGGCAATTGAATTAACTTTTCTGTGCTTCTGTTTTATCTTCTGTAAACTGGGGAAATAGTAACACCTACTTCCTTTTGTATGGATTCAGTGAGTTCAAATTTATAAAGTGCTTGGACCAAGGCCTGTAACGTAATAATAGTAGGAAACAAGTACATTTTATGACAATGATGATGATGATATTTTCTTTGATGGCTTTGAAACAGTGGGGTCTTCCTTTAGAGGGCAGTTGCATAGTCTGATATCCTCACACACACTGTAGTTGGTTGCTACAAAGTAAACCAATCAACAGGAACCACAAATGGTTATGAACTATATTAATCTGATGAATCTCAAAGTTAATAAATGACTTAAAATAGTATCTTCTTTTGTAAATGAATTATAAAACCATCAACAGAATATTTCTAGAGGTATCTATCTGAATCATTTGAACTAAAGCAATTCTGGAGGTTTATGGAAACTGTCAAAGGTCCTCCCCACACATACACCAGGAGAGAATATTGTCAGAGAAATGAGTACTTACAAAGAACTGCTCCTGGACCTTTCTTCAGTTTGATTTCACATAAAATAAGATAAAATATTATGAAATTGTAGCAATTATAATAATGGAGAGCAAAAATAAAGTTTTGCCTGATTTATATTCCAATTTACATCTTTTGGTAATTGCTTTTCTTATACTCTTTGTTCCAGTTTGCAGATTTTAATGGGACTGATGGTTTAAACCATGAAGGAAAAGAAAGCAATTTGTAAAAAGTGGTTTAATTAGCAAATCTGATAAAATTTAATTATCTTTGATTATTATCCTGAACTCATATTTTTCAGAAGGTTATTACAACACACTAAACACACTTCATTGACCTTGGTGTTTTGCTTAATCAGCAAACTAACAAGAAATGATTAATTATTATCGCTTTTAATTGATAACCACTTAAAATAAATCTATAAAAATGTTTGGAGGAACATCATAGAAAAACGAGAGAGCATGCAATGGCAAGGTAAACAACGATCTTATTTTAGCAAGCTATGGTACTTTACATGTTTGCTTTTATGCATTTATAGATTTATTTTCTTTCTACATTTTAGAGAAGTTTGAACAATGCTTGCCTACTTGTCATATAAGCAATGATGAGGAGTGAGCATCTTTTCTGTGCTTTTGTGAATTGTCAGACTTCTTTCTGAGTTTAGATTAGCTTCCATGATTCTATCCTTTGTATTTTCAATATCATCAAATATTTCTGAGAGTTTCCTTAGTATAAAGTTTTGTTCAAAATTACTTCCTCTGAGACGACGTCATCTTTTCCATTACAACATATTTTATTTCATCTATGTTGATAAGTTCTCCTTTCCATCTCCTCTGGCTGCATGTTTAGATTCTCTCAAATGGCACCGTCAACACCTCCCTGTCAGCTATTTCTTCTATAACTCCATGTATGCTTGATTGCAATTTCACTTCTAACATGATCACTTTTGGTTTCTTTGCTGTACTTTCATCTTTTTTGGACAATCAATTTTTTGATTATTTACTTTTATAAAATGTAGTGTGGGTTTATCACTGGGAAACAAGGAGACAACACAACTAGACACTTTGCTGTCTGAGCATGAACTAAGTAACAGATGCATAGTGACCAACCATGGACAGACTTTGAAAGAAGTGACAGCACTGCTCACTGATCACGCTGTACATCTGTTATTTATGCAGTGATTTTTGAACTGAAGAACTAGCAGTAAGGTTTATATTTTATGCAGTTAATCACACTTGATATACTATGGCAACTGAATTTGAACTGTATTTTGGGAGTACTGGCATTATCTAACTAAACCGTGATACTTGAGATCTGTCCACAGCAGAACCATACTAATTGAGGACTCCTGATTGTGCAGGTTTCAGCAGTCAGATCATTCACATATTTATTAGGGGTATAGCAAAGTACTTAAATTTTTTTTAACTATTGTAAATGATACTTGTTTTTAAGTTTTTCAATTGGTCATTGCCAGTGTATAAAAATACTTATTTTTGTTGACCTTGTATCCCGAAACCTTGTTATCCTCACTTACTATTTCTAGTCACTTTTGTTTTGTTTTGCTTTTTGTAAATTATTTGGGATTATTCTACTTGGGAAATTATGTGATCTGCAAATAGAGATATTTTTACACATTCTTTTTCTATCTGTATACTTTTTATTGCCTTATTGCACTGGTTGGAATCTCCAGTATAAAGGTGAATAAACATCCTTGCCTTGATTCTAATCTTAGAGAAAAAGCATGATTAAGAAGGATATTACATTTACAGGTAAACCCTATTTTGTCATAATACATTATCCTTTTATATGTTGCTGGGTTAGATTTGCTAATATTTTAAGACATTTTGCATCTATATTCATAATGGAAATTGATTTGTAGTTTTTTCAATTTTTAGAAATATTTTTGTCTAGTTTTGGAACTATGGTAATAGGGCCTCATAAAATGGGTTGTGAAATCTTTCCTACTCTTCTGTTTTCTGGAGGAATTTATGTCTAATTGGCATTTCCTCCTTGAGCGATTGGTAGTACATGCCAGTAAGATAGCTAAGACTAAAATTTGTTTACTTTATATTGTTGTTGGAAGGATTTTTAACTCTAAATTAAATTTCTTTAATAGATTTAAAAATATTGAGGTTTTCCTTAAATAGTGAGATTTCGAGTTTGTGTCATTCAAGAAATTAATCCAATTCATTTAAGTTATGAAATTTAGGGGCAAAATGTTGTTTGTAAAATTCCTTATTTCCCTTTTTTGTGGCTTTAGCCCTTCCTTCATTCCTATATTTGTGTCTTCTTTCCTTTTTTTATTTGATCAGCGTGGCTAAAATTTTATTAATTTTACTGCCCTTTTTAAAGAATCAGGCTTCGGTTATTTTTCTTTATTTTTTTTTCAATTTTATTGATATCTGTTATCATTATTTTTTCCTTCTGCTTCCTGTAGGTTTTAACTTGCTCTTATTTTTACAGTAGTTTAGGGCAAAAGCTAGGATAATTTGTATGCATGTGCATTTTCCTGTTGTTGGATGGGATGTTCTGTAAATGTCAATTAGGTCAGGCTTGTTGAGGCTTGCTCAGGTGTTTTCTAGCATTACTGGTTTTCCATCTACTTGTTCTACTTATTGCTGAAAGAAGAAGGTGAAAGCCTCCAATTGTGATTGTAAATTTGTCTACTTCCCCTTTAGCTCTATTTGCTTCATGAGTTTTGAAGGACTGCTCTCAGGTACATATACATTTACTATCTCATGTCTCGTTGGTAAATTGATTCTTTTATTATTATGATCTATTTGTCTCTAAAAATATTCCTTGTTCTGAAGTCTACATTGTTTGATATTAGTATAGCCACACTAGTTTTCTTCTGATTGTTGTTTGCGACTTTCATCCTTTGATCTATTTCTCTATACTTACTGCAGATTTCTTGTAGAGATCATAGCTGAGTCTTGTGTTTTATCAATATGACAATATCTGTCTTTTATTTGGTATGTTTAGTACTGGGCTGGTGACCTACAGCCTGTGGGCCCAATGTAGGCTGCTGCAGGCCAGCCTGCTCCCACTCATTTGCTTATATGTTGTTTACGGCTGCTTGTTAACTTTAATGGCAAAACTCAGCAGTCGCAACAGAGATCTTATGACCCACAACGCCAAACATATTTATTATTGAATTGCTTACAGAAAAAGTTTGCCAACTTCTGCTTTACATTTAATGTGTATTTAATATGTATAATAGGTTTGGGTGTCATATTTATTTTTGAAACTTGAAGAGAAAAGTACCCTTTTATATACACTCAGAGTTTTATACTTTCTGTTGATTTCATTCATTTCTGAAGTTTCAAGTTTTCCTCTGGTATAATTTCTCTTTAACCTGAAGATATTGCTTTAGCCTTTCTTTCAGAGCAAGTGTGCTGGCAGATCATTTTCTTAGTTTTCCATCTTCTGAGAAGGTATTTATATAGCCTTCATTCTTAAAGGATATTTTCATTAGACATAAACTGTTGAATAGTTTTTTTGTTTGTTTGTTGTTTGTTTGTACTGTACTTCAGAACTTAAAATGTTGTTCCCCTAAGTTCTTCTGGTCTTTGTGGTATTTGATGAGAAATCTTTAGTCATTCAAATCCTTGTACCCCTTTATGTACTGTGACATTTTCCTCTAGCAGCTGTCAAGATATATTTAGATACATAGGTAGATATACATATAGACAAATAGAGAGATAGATACACACATTAGCTACGTATAAATAGATCTATATGTTTTATGTTTGCTTTTCAGGAGTTTGATGATGCTTTGTCTAGGTATGGTTTTCTTTGAGTTTGTTCTGTTTGAAGTTTGCTGACTTTCTTGATTCTGCAAATGTATTCCAACAAATTTGGAAAGTATTCAGCCATCTTCCCCAATATTTCTTCTGAAACATTCTCTTTCTACTCTCCTTCTGAGACTCAAATGACAAAAATGTTAGACCTTTTGTTACTGTTCCGTTTCTCTCTGTTCTTCAGAGTGAATAACTTCAATTAATCTTTCTTCAAGTTCACTGACTTTCCTCTGTCCCCTCCATTCTGTTGGTGAGTCTAGCCCGTTACATTTTTATGCCAATGTTGTATTTTTCAGTTCTAAAATTCCCATTTGATTATTTGCTGTAGTTTTTATTTTGCCGTTAAAATTTTTTCTCAATTTATTTTAACCTTTTTTTTTTTACATCTTTACCTCATAGAGCATAGTTATAATCAATGCTGTGAAGTCTTTCTCTGATAATTCCAATGTCTCCGTCATCTGGGGATTGGTGTCTACTGACGATCTATATTCTCAAGAATCAGTTATGTTTTCTTGATTTCTTATATGACAAGCAATTTTGGATTTTATTTTTTAAATTTTGGATTTTATTATTATGCTGTTTAGAATCCTCTGAAAAATGCTCATTTTCTGAATTGATTTTGTTTTGTTTTGAAAGACAACCAAAACGCTATGTTTCAGACCGTGAGTTTTCTCTCACTTTTTGGGAAGTGTTGCTTTCAAGCTTAGTGAAGTATTCAGGCTTTGCTATGCTGCTTGGGTCTGTCACAGGCATGTGACATTTAGAGAGCTGTCTGAGACTTCTGTGGTGGTATAAATCTTACTTCAGTTCTCAAAGCCTTTGTTGTAATGTTTTGAGTCTTTCCTCTGCCTGTTCAGTGTAGAGTTGAGTCCAAGACTTCTAAAGTCCACATCGAAGATTACCAGTACTGTTCTATATCTCTCTTCTCTCTGGAATTTTCCTCTTACTCTCAAGTTCTTGATAGTCATTTTTTCCAGTTTTTCTGGCCTGAAAGATAGAGTTTCTTTTGGAGTTTCAGAAGGCCAAGGTGCTGCCATTATGAGTTTGGTTGTGTGTGCCTCCTCATGGGGTAAAACTACAAGAGTAAAAGAGAAAAATAACTGGGATTCTGTCCTCAATGCAAACACACTTTGGATAGAAAGAAACCCTGTTCCCTGTTCTCTGGCCAGAAAGACAAGATTTCTCTGAGATTTTAGCTTTCGGCACCACCATTACTGCTTAACTCCATGATTGGGCCCATCCTTTGGGAAAAAGTTGCAAAAAAAAAAAAAAAGAAAGAGATAAAAATAGAAAACTCACCTCTGTATAAGTTGCTTCTGCACATTTTTCTCCCCTCCAAAATTCTTCTGCTTTTTTTTTTTTTTTAACTTTTTAGAGTCCTCAGGTAGTTATTCTGTTCAGAGATTCTAGTTGTAATCAGTAGGAGAGATGGGTTGAGGTGTGCTTACTTCATCTAGTCCAAAACCAAGACACCTTCTGACATCAGAAAAGCAGATATTTTTAACAGCTCAAATATGTGGCTTAGAGAAAAGAGTATAAAATAATTACAACGATAATGTTAACTAGCATACTGAGGTCCTACTATGTACCAGGTACATTTTCTTTCTTTTGTATTTTATTTTCATTGCAACTTACAAAGAAACACTTTATATTGTGCCCACTTCACAGCAGAAAAAACTGAGACTTAGAAAAGTTATGTACAGTCTCCAAGAACACGTTAGGAATTATTGATAAAGATGTTATTGAAACACAGGTGTGCAAGCTACATAACTTGTTTAGTCTCCACACTGTCCAGTCACTTTCCTGTTTGTATTCTCAGACTCTTCTAAGACATCATAAGAAAGAGGCTTATTTTTTAATTTTGGCTGTGTGTCTGGGGCAAGTTATTTTCTAACTTCTATTCTTCTATCTATAAAGTGGAGATAAACTCATTTTTGTTTTCTAAATGAAAACCAGAGAGTAAATATGTAAAGCACCTGTCTCAATTCATGGAAAATAACCAACACATAATAAGCTTTAGCTATTGTTATTTTCATTCGAAAAATGTGAATATAATTTCTAGTCTATAGACATTATTCATCTGTAACTGTTGCTGATGGTAGGTGAGCTAATTTTTAAAAATTTCTTATCTAGTTGATATTTAGTCTAAGAAAAGATAAAACTAGGCATCAGAAATCATATTTACTATCCTAGTTAATGTATATAATTTTAATGTCAATATATAATTATTGAAGAGGCTATACTATCACTACACTAATTTTGGTATAAAAATTGAATTAGGAATGGTGTTTTGGAAACTGAGAGGGAATAAAATACAAAATAAAGACTGTGATTTTGGCTACATTAATGAGAAATGTAATGCTGTATAATCATTTGCAACTTGTCGTTATTCCCAACTGTTTCTCCCACTAGGAATCTTTTATCTTTGCTATGAATGGAAATACCTATTCAGAAATTTACTGAATTTGAACGTTTTATCAAAGTGAATGGCCAAGACAAAAACAGATTCTTCTTGTCACCAGAAGCTGAGCCACTAGAGAAACAAGATGAAAGAAATTTCTGAAATTTATTCTGATTACATTCTTACTGTCCTCCAAATAAATAAGAAACTGAAGGTGGAGGAGCGAAATGAATATAAACCTGTTTGTGTTAAGCAGGCAGAATTACATTACAATTACTTGAGAATTAAATTAAAATACAGCGAAATCACTGAGAGTATCTAATAGACACACTAAACTAATAACCAGGGAAAAGACTAATGAAGGAAAAAGGAAGTAAGCATTCTACCCAAATTCAAATCAAAGATAAAGCTTTAGGTAGAACCGAGGTAAGCCTGAGCTGCAAGGGAATTGCATCTTGACCTTTACAAGGATCTGGAAAGGTCAAGTGATCTAGAGCCCTGATCAGTCTCCTGTGGCAGAAATTCCTTGAGACTTGCCCTTAGCCATTTTAAGTAATGATACTTATATTGACAAAGAAATATTTTGATCAGCAAAACTACCACACTCAAATGAGTACAGTTATCATTTTAAATGTTGCTAGCCTGTACAATCTATTTTTTTCTCAAAAGAATTCTTTAATTTTATTTTTAAGAATATCTTTTACAGAAATATAATCAGAAAAAAGTCAGCAAGTGGCTCAACTTGACTAATTCAGAAAAAAAAGAATGCCTAGGGAGTTGCTGATATAAGAGAAAGCAGTGCATGTTAACCTGAATCAGAATAGCAATTCACTTAATTATTCAATTTTTCTTTCAATTTATTTATTGAGTGCCCACAATATGCCAGAAGGCATAGCTAGACACTGGGAATATAATATGAGCAAGGGACATCTGGACCCAGCTTTCATAGAGAATGGAGTTAAATGAGGTAGACAGTAAAATAATTATGTAAAGGAATATAATATTTTAACTTTTTCAGAAAAGTCAGAGTGTTTCATGGGTGCAGTAGTAATGAAATTATTTAGTCTGAGAGTTGAGACAAAACTTTTCTGAGAAAGTAATGATTGGGCTAGAATTGAACCAACGAGAAGATTTAATCATATGAAGGGGCCAGAGTGGACAAAGGGAGAGCCATTCTAGATATTTCAGTATGGGTTCTATCAGGAAACAGATGGCGCATTCAAAAGAATTTAACTGAAAATAATTTAAAGCAAGAACTATTGAAAGAGGTTTGGGCAGGGTTAAAGAAATTAACAGGGCATTGACGAGGCACATGGGAAGTAGAATAGAGCAAAGTCCCTGCTTTTTTTGGTCCCGACATGACAGGAAAAAGGTATCATCCAAAACCAGTGAATCTGGAGCCACGGGAGAAGCCCCATACAGAAGCTCTAACTGATGGGACATGGTCAGAAAACTGTGGCATGGCAGAAGGAAGAGGTGAGGGCTCTCTTTACATCCCTACAATATCCTGCTAGTTACTAGGAGTGGGGCAAAAGAAGGATAACCAGAACATCAGTTGAATGGAACAGCAGGTGCAGAAGGAGCCAAAAATGAAAGAATAAATGAATAAATTCCATTCGATTTTTGGGGTGCATAAAACATGCTAAATACCTACTCTTTCATGCTGTCAGGAGTTCCAAGAAGTTTAGAAGGAAGATCTCCTTTGAGCCATACACTTCATATATATATATATGGATACTCACCAGGTATTTCTATATTTTTAGAGTCAATATGGGTGCTAAAGAAGCTTTAGAAACAGAATGAAAGAAAAGATTATGTGAAAATTTGGGCAAGTTCAGATTTGAGACAAAGATTTTATAATTTTTTTCAATGTTTATTGATTCTGTTAAAAAATATATTCAAACTGTTATAGTTATTCACGACAACTTGTTAAAGACAATGAAGCAAACTTTATTCAGGAGGACGATCGGAATAGGTTTCGGGATCACTGTAATGGGGTTTTGCAGTGGGGGAGAGAGATTGGGCTCAACTCCAAATACAACAAGGAAAATGGGAATCTAGGTCCAAGGAGCAGGATGGGAATCAGCAGATGGAAAATTACTAAGAGGAAACGTCACTGGGAGGGAGGGATTGTGGCTAATAGGATTTTTGCTGAAGACAGGTCAGAGTGATCACTCATCACCTAGAGGTTGGCAGAGTATGAGAAACCTGATCAGACATCAACGGCAGATATTGGTGATGGGAGATTCTGGGTAAACTGACTTAGCACAATTCTTGCTAAAATCAGACAATGCAGAGACAAACACGGAAGCTGAAAAGTCAGGGCCTAGTTGAAAAGAGAGTTCAGAAGAACTAGAGTGGAATTTGGTCAAGGAGAGAATCTTTGTCAGTCCTAACCACTGGCTGTTCCTTATAATACACAGTGATAGAATACTTAACACGGGATTAAAATATGTAGTAGGCTGTCCTTGCTTCTGAGAACGAGGAAAGGGTCATAAAGTTGACTCAGAGAACTATTGGGCATGCATATTAAGGGAAGTAGAGAAATCCAGGCAAAGCTTTATTTAGTAGTGGTGAAAAAAGTAAATAGATCAAATCTTAGGAGGTTATAGGAAATCACGAAAAGGATAGGTAAGGAACAAACTCAAAATATAGTAGAATCAGATTGCTACCAAGAGGCCCTGGATGCCCTGGTTTTGTCATCCTGAAACAATAATTCATTCTCTAGTCAGAAGATTCACTGCACACAGGTATGTCTGATGTCCATGCTTTATGACTAGTAGCAATTTTATTGACCTCAGTGTCCAAGAATGCGGACCGGAACTAACACTGTCTGCAGGCACTGCACTGTCATATTTATGATATAAATGGCAAAAGCTTGTTCATGATTCATTATTTGCAGCTGTACCACTACTTTTGTCACTGACATTGAACAGAAAAAAAATAGTGATTGACGAGCAAGAAAAACTATTGAAGGAGAATGACAAAATGTCACAAGGTCAGCTCAGAAGTAACTGAAGAACTAGCAAATACTTAAAAAAAACTCTTTATCAAAATAAAACATTGTATTTATTATGTGTGCTGTCTCTTAAAATTGGGGATATATGTAATACACTAAAAAATTCAGTATATATATATATGAATTAAATGCTATTTTTATAAGCACACAGTATCTTGATATATCTTATGAGGCTGAGCTCTCACTGAAAAGATTTTTATACTATAAATGGAATATATATATATATATATATATATATATATATATATATATATACACTCATCCTCTGGTCTTACTTTAAAAGCTACATTGAATTGAGACATTAAAAAAAAGCAATGACCTCTGGGTATGATGGAACAGGAAACATATATAAGGAATAAAATAGATGTATGAAATGTAGATAAAAGTTATCCTTTACAGAAAAAGTCAAGTATTATCGCTTTAGAACTTTGATGGGCTATATATAATGGGAAACACACTATCTAACCCATAAAATATGGTCATTTCAAAAAGCCCTTTGGTTTATAATTGTAAAAGAATATACTAGAAGTTAAAGATAGAAAAAGAGAGGAAGATCTAAGAAATCGCAACTCTTCTCCCTGGTTGACTATCAGGGAACTTGGAAGTTTATATTTGTTATGTGTACAAAACTGCCAAGATTTAACGTCAGTAGGGTAAAATTTGTTCTAGAATAATAACAATCATATAATTAATTTTAGTCTTTTTCATTTTAGTTAACAACAAAGTTTAAATTTGCTTTTTAAAAAAGAAGAAAGTGACCCAGATAACTTGCATGGTATGTATGAAATCCTTTGTAAATAAGTAGATAATCCAGGAGCCAGACTGATGACATCCTCTGATTGGAGAATGTTGAAACAAAAAAATGACTGTGTTTTACAGAGAGACAAATGAAACTAGTTTCAAGGGTCAAGCAGGAACTAGTCCTTAAACAGTTTGAGAACAAGGGTAGAGAGGAAGGATTTTTTTCCCCTGGGTTACATACAGAGTGTGATCCTGCTGTATGTATCCTGTGGTTCTTTGTTTGTTTTTTAGGAAATACACAGAGATCAGTCCTGGAAAGTTTGTTTGATGGTGTGATCTGATTAACTGCTGTTTCTGGCTGGAGGAATCAGTCCATCTCCACCACCTCAAATGCTTCATTTGCTTTGCAGAACACTCTAAACATGAAGAAGAGGGTTATTGGTTTTGGCATCCTTATGAAATATGAAGACTCTTGGCAACCGCAGAGCATCTCCCTCCAGAAACTGCATTACACTCTTTAACATTCCAGCTGCAATGTTGCAGAAATCATATATCCTGTAAACCCCAGTTAGCCAGGTGTCCTCCCAACTACTGCTAATAGAGGAGTCTTGCCAACACAATAATGGAGTCTCATAATGCTGCAGCACTGCTTGTCTTTATTCAGCAGCTCCAGGCCTGCAGAGAAATGGGCTTTCTCAGGCTTAATTAGGCCAACATTTGGCAAGAAGCGCCTCAATGTGTAGAAACCTCTTCTCCAGAAATGGGCAATCAAATTCTCACTCCTTATACTTTCTGGAACAATCCATCAGAATAAAGTTCCAGTGAGGCTGCTTATCCTTTAAGCTTCCATTTTTATCCACAATTTTCAAACATCACCTGGAGAATTTGAAGAGAAGAGCCATACTTCTTGCATTTCAGAAGGAAAAATGTATTCTTGGGCTTTGGTGAGTGAGGCAGTGATATTGCAAATAGGTTCATCACAGAGTTGGCAAAAATTATAAGCCAATATGTAGTTATGGTCCCAGGCTGGCACTTCCTCCAGCATCTCTTCTTTGTCTTTCCTATTCAGTGAATAAACTAAAAACTGAAAGCCTATACTACCGTACTGCTCAGAATACTTCAGATAAACAGAACCAATCGGATGTATGTACATAAAGAAAAAGAAGTGTTATAAAGAATTGGCTCACACCATTATGGACACTGGAAACTTCAAAATCTGCAGTATATGCTGACAAGCTTGAGACCCAGGAGAGCTGATGGTGAAGACCAGCAGCCTGCAGACCCAGGTTGCTAACAGCGCAGATGAAGTCTGAAAGCAATCTGCTGGAGAATTCTCTCTTGCTCAGAGAAGCCAGTTTTTTTTTTTCCTATTCAAGCCTTCAATTGACTAGATGAGTCTTACCCACATATGGAGAGCAATCTGTTTTACCCAAAGTTCATTGAGTTAAATGTTAATTTCATCCCAAACACCTTCCAAATTGACATATAAGATTAACCATCGTGAGTCTACTCCTTATCAAAGTGGTGCCCATACAAATCTTTTTAAATCATACTTAATCTCCAAATAAAGAGAATAATAAGGTCATACTTTCTTATAACATAGGTACACGTGTTGTACACATAGCTATCATGTATACAACTGAAAACACACTAACCATTTCCCCAGAGGAAGACGCAAAGTCCTTGGCTGATGTATACTTTTCTTGACATCTTGTAACTTAAATACTATGATACAAAGTTAGTTCATCTTATTGTATATCATACAGGGATAAGAGAGGGAAGAAAACAAAGAGATATATATAATCTAACATATATGATAGACATATCATGCATATATATATATATATATATAATCTCCACACACAAACATATTCATAACAAAAGAAGGAGTAAATATTCATGATAATTATAGTCCTCGCTTGTGTAACTAGTTCTGTGGTCATGGCTGGTATTTATAACTATCTTCTTCCACTAACCATCTTGCGTCTCCTTTGCCTTCAGGAAAGATTGTGGTTCTTTAACTGGGGGAATGATCTAAACTTTTATTCCTGAAGGATCAGAGTCATTAATAGCCTTGCCTGAATTGGATTGTTATAATTTTCCGTTGACTTTAATCACAGGGCATGGTAATACTAAGACACGACCTAAGAGATCTCCTGTATTCCAGATACAGCCTTCCTTACCTCTTTTGTGGAACAACAGTCCAGTTTCCCCTCAGCAGTCAGGATCAATCACCCCAGCTAGCAAAGTAACTCCCTTTGTTTGTTGATTCAGAGGCATGAGGAGTCCAAAGGGGCTGGGTACAGTCTTAACTTCCAACTCAATAAATCCCTTATATGTTCAATAAATCATTGACATTAAGTATTTCTCCCTTTGGAACTAGGACCTCTAGGCCAACAGATCATAGGTTGTTGAATAGGAAGAAAAAATTTTAATAGTGGATAATAGCAAGTGGCACCACTTCCATTTCTATCCCTTCATTTCTGTGCCCATGAATTCTGGTTATGGGAGAAAGGCCCATATATTGGATGCTGATTCAAAGTATACACATGCTTTTTGGAACCCTTAGCCCAATCTTGCAAGATATTACCATCTAACTGATACTGTAACTGAGTCTTTAAAAGGCCATTCCACTACTCAACCAAGCTAGCAGCTTCAGGATAGTAAGACTAAGGAATTCCATGAACATGGACCCATTGCCACACTTGGTGTGAAGAATGCCTTGATAGGAAGAAATACTATGTAGAATACCATGACAGTACATAAGATATTCTCTATGCCCATGGATGGTAGTTTTGTCAAAACCACTGAATACATGGGAGGCAATTTCTTATCCAGAGTAAATGTTTATTCCAGTAAGAACAAAACTCTGTCCCTTCTATGATGAAGGGGTCGAAAATAATCAACCTGTTACCATGAAGAATGGTCTCACATAGGAAGCTCTGTGTTAGTATCTGCTGCTGGCAGATTGGGCATGCAGCAGTGACCATAGTCAGGTTGGCATTGGTGAATGGAAGTCCGTGTGGCTAAACTAAGGCACAGCCTCCATGCCTGCCACCACGGCTATATTATTCATGAGCCCATTGGGTGATGACAAGAGTGGGGAAATGACCAAAGAATGGGTCATCCTATCTACATGATTATTAAAATCCTACTCTGCTGAGATCATCCTTTACTGAGCATTCATATGGGAAATGAATATCTTCATGTTTCTTGCCCATTCAAAGTGGTCTATACAAGTACCTGTTCCCCAAATTTCCTTGTCACCAGTTTTTCAAAAATATTTCTTCCAAATCTCTGACCATCCATCCAAACCATTGGAGGTAGTCCATGAATTAATATATAATCACACGTTTGGCCACATTTCCTTCCAAGCAAATTAAACAATCAGGTGTACTTCTTGACGTTCCGCTCACTGGGAGGATTTCCCTTCTATTACTGTCCATTGCCCTTCAGGGATGCCCCAGAGAGGAGCTGCAGTGCTTCAGGTGTCCACTTTCAGGTGGTGCCTGCACATCATGCAGAATCGTCTGTAAATCAAGCCTAAATTTTCTCTTCCTTTATCAATTGATTGTAGGGAACTCCCCATGAAACCATAGATGCCAGCTGAGAAAGAGGAGATAGTGTGGCAGGAATGGGAACCATGGACATTTCAGCTACCTCTTCGTGTAATTTACTTGTGCCTTCAGTGCCTGCTCAGGCCTGATCTTGTATATATCACTCCCATTTGATGATGGAATTCTGCTGTGCACAACAAAATTTATGGCTTGTTGAGTCAGATAACATGATGGACTGCTCAGATTGCATGATAACTTGTTGGCCCATTGTTAAGCACTCAGTCTTTACTAAGGGTCAGTAGCTGTTCAAAAACTGCTTCTCAAAAGGATAATTGCTATTCTCCGAAGATGGCAAGTCTTTGGTCCCCAATTTGAAGGGCTTGCACTGTGATTCACCTGTAGGAACCTGCCAAAGACTCTAAACAGTATCCCTATCTGCCACTGAAACCTCAAGTACCATTAGATCTGCTGGCTCATGGACCCAAGTGGCCAAGTAGCTTGAACAGCCATCTGGACCTGTCCCAGAGCCTTCTCTTGTTTTGGGATGCATTCAAAATTAGCAGCTTTTTGGCTCACTGGGTGACTGGGTTGGAGTAACACACCCAAATGAGAAATATGTCACCTCTAAAATCCAAGAAGTCCGCTAAGAGTTGTGCCTCTTTTTCTGGTTGTAGGAGGGGCCAGATGCAACAACTTATTCTTCACCTTGGAAGGGACATCTTTACATGAGGCACCAATTGGACCTCTAGACATTTCATTGAGGTAGAGGCCTCTGCATTTGTAAATTTATTTCCCACCCTTTGATATCCAAATATCTTACAATAAGTCTAGGAAATTTGCTACTTCTTGCTCACTGGGTCTAACCAGCATGATATCATCAATGTAATAGACCAGAGTGATAGCTTGTTGAAGGAAAAAGTGATCAAGATCCCTGTGAATTAAATTATGACATAGATCTGGAGAGTTGATATACCACTGAGGTAGGGAACTGAAGGTGTATTGATGGCCTGGCTAGCTGAAAGCAAACTGCTTGTTGTGGTCTTTACTAACATGTATTAAGAAAAAAGCATTTGCCAGATCAATAGCTGCATAACAGGGGATGTGTTAATTGCTCAAGCAACGAAACCACATCTGGTATAGCAGCTGCAATGGGAGTCACCACCTGATTAAGCTGACTATAGTCTATTATCATTCTCCAAGATCCATCTGTCTTCTTCACAGGCCAGATAGGGATGTTGAATGGGGGTGTGGCAGGAATCACCACTCCTGTATCCTTCAGGTGCTTGATGGTAGCACTAATTTCTACAGTTTTTCCAGGAATGTGGCATTGCTTTTGTTTTACCATATTCCTATGTTGAGGCCACTCTAGTGGCTTCCACTTAGCCTTCCCCACCATGTTAATCCTCACTCCACAGGTCAGAGAATCAATGTGAAGATTCTGCCAGATGCTGAGTATATCTATTTCAATTATGCATTCTGAAACAGAGGAAATAAACACAGGATGGACTCAGGCATCCACTGGGCCCACTGTCAAGTGGACCTGAACTAAAACTTGATTCATCATCTGACCTCCATAAGCCCCTACTCTGAGTAATGAACCATAGTGACATTTGGGGTCTTCTGGAATTAGTGTCAGTACAGAGCCAGTGTCCAGTAGTCCCTAAAAAGACTGATTATTTCCTCTTCTATAAGACACAATTACCATGGTATAATAGTTAATTTTATGTGTCAGCTTGGCTGAGCTAAGGGATGCCAAGATAGCTCGTAAAACATTGTTTCTGAGTGTGTCTGTGAGGGTGTTTTTGGAAGTGATTAGCATTTGAATTGTGGAACTGAGTAAAGAGAATTGCCCTTCTCAGTGTGGGTGAGCATCATTCAATTTGTCGAATTCCTGAATAGAAGAAAAAGCTGGAGGAAGGGCAAACTTGTGCTTTCTGTTTGAGCTGGCACATCCATTTTCTCCTGACCTGGACATTGGCACTTCTGATTCTTGGGCCTTTGGACTAGGACCAGAACTTACACTACCAACTCCCTTCCTGTACCACCTGCCACCACCGTTCTGAGACTTTTGAACTTGGATTGGTGTCATCAACTCCCCTGGTTCTCCGGTCTTCGAATGAAACTGAATTACATTATCAGCTTTCTTTCTTCTCCAGCTTGCAGATATGTATACATATATACATATATAAAGAGAGACTGTTGGTTCTGTTTCTCTGGAGAATCCTGACTAATACACCTGGCAAAAGACTGTAGATCCCTTTTGGGAAGGGTGGGAGAAAAATTAACAGTATAGATTTTTTATAGCATACCAGAGTCCTTCTTTGAGGAGACCTGGCCTCTCCTTCATTCCAATAGTTCTGGGTCTGAAAACTGGCTCAAGTCTGGAATTGACTGAGGGACCATAATTCTTTTTTATGATTCAGGTTAGACTTTTGCTCACTTGACCTAGACTACTTCTGCTTATAAGGACCAAATAAGAATTTAGTAGACTTTCTATCTATTTCACTTCTAGGAATTCCATATCAACTAACCAATACCACAGGTCTGCACGAGTGAGACTATTTTGATTGTTACTTGACTCTGATGTCCTTTACAATAACCATACCCACCTTGCCCATGGCAGTTGGGGGCCACCACTTGGCCCTGGTACCCTGGGATGCAATGATTCCCCTTACATTTAGGTTTCCTTATTCAGTGGCTGCAGCTCCTGGCCTACAATGCAGCGTGAACCCAGAGCTCTTCAAGGATTCTGGGGCTCCTCTTACAAATTTATTTCTCACAGTCATGGTTAAAGGTATGTCTTCTGAAGCCTCCCATGGTGGGGGAGTAGATCTTAAATGACAAATCCACAGTAATGCTCCAGTTTCCCTAGACCTCTGAATCCCCTCCTCTACGGTAAATCAAGGTAGGTTTGACATTTCTAACTCACTTACTGTGAGTCACTCTTTAGTTTATATTTCAGCCAACCAACCAACCAAACTGTTAGACTCCTTTCTAATTCCCCAAACCACAGCATTAAATGCATAATCTCTGCTTAGGGTACCCATATCCATAAATTTGGCCTGATCCAATTTTATGTTCCTTCATCCATTATCCCACATGTCTAATGTTCATTTGCACATCTTCCCTGGATTTCTGTCTGTGTAAATTAGAAAACTCAAGCGGTTCTTTTGGATAGCAGTGTGCCTCATCATGTGTCATACTTTGTACCTCATCTTTAGGGACCTGCTGGGACTTAAATTTAATTATAGGTCTAGAATAAAAGATGAGTGGTGGGGGTGGGTCCTGAAGATAATCAGCATTGTTTGCAAGACAACTCAATCAGGGGAGGCTATTACAGTTTCTTTAGGCAAAGAATGGTTAACCCCCTCAGATAGTGTGGAAAGGCTACTTCTACAGGCAAGGAAGACTCATCAGAATTTAGGGGCTCAATATCCTTACCTTCATCCATGTCTTTCCATACATCCCATTTCCAACTTTCAGGGCCCCATTCCTTCCCAGTGAATGCCCTCACTTGAATAGTAGCCACCCTGTGAGGTTAGGAACTCAATTTGCATTGTGAGTCAGCCATTAACGGAATGGGTTTGATTTTTAGCAATCTGGGTCCTGTAGCTACAGGGGCAAAGAGTCTCTTTCAGGACAGACACAGAACCTTTCAGATTATTTGTGTTGTCTTTGAGCTGGGAATTTGAATTCCTGAGTTTATCCTTTTCTTTCCCCACTTTGTCCAGCAATATTAAGGGTAATCCACCAATCTCATGATAGCTAGTTTAGCAAAAATGTTCAAAAGTATCATAAACACTGTCACTCAATCCTTGCTTCTTCTTAGTGATTGATTGGGAGTGTCCATTAGTGATATTTTGCATATCTCTACTGCTGGATCACGCCATGGACTGTCAGTGCTCTCTTTAACACTGCAAGTAGAGTCATTAGTATCTTTAAATCTAATCAGATTAGAGGGCCAACTGCAGAAACCCCAGAATCAATTCAGAAAATTTGTCCTTAACATTCTGTTCCTCTAGAACCATTCTTGGGACCAACATCTGTATTAGTC
Source organism: Equus przewalskii (assembly GCF_037783145.1). Lineage (NCBI taxonomy): Eukaryota > Metazoa > Chordata > Mammalia > Perissodactyla > Equidae > Equus > Equus przewalskii. The sequence continues at coordinate 54,366,021 of NC_091831.1, read as the reverse complement.
AAAGTTCTCCAGAGAAACAGAATCAATAGGGTGTGTGTGTGTGTGTGTGTGTGTGTGTGTGTAAGGAGTTTTAGCATAAGGATTTGGCTCACATCATTATGGAGGTTAGCATTCCAAAATCTACGTTGCAGGCCTGTAGGCTGGAGAGCCTACAGAGCCAATGGTGAGGTTCTAGTCTGGAGACTGGCAGGCTAGAGACCCAGGAGAGTTGATGGTTCAGTGGAAGTCTGAAGGTGGGATGCTGGAGAGTACTCTCTTGGTCAGGGAGGCCATTCTTTTTGTTCTATCGAAGGCTTCAACTGACTAATTGAGGCCCACCACATTACAGAGGGTGATCATCTTTATTCATTATTCACCAATTTAAATGTTAATCTCACCCAAAAACATCCCCCAAGTTGACACATACAATTATTCACCACAATTTCTATATTTTGAAGGTTATAGAAAACATTTCATAGCTTTATGAGCATGCTAATTTCTGTTTGATTCTCAAATCTGGTTCTTTCCACTTCTAACACTTGTCTCTTTGACTGGTGAAATAATATTTTTACACTCTTGAATAAAAATATTTTTCTTAGGAACATATTTAATAGTAAAAAGTACCTGAGATTACTACTGGTAATTATGTAATAGTTTGTGTGTGCACCTGTCTGTGTGTGAGCATGTGTGCGATTAAGAGCAACTAAGTGAACTTACGGGTGTGCAAATATGGATACATTAAAACTAACATGTTTATGGACAAATGCTGCTAACTATAGGGAACAATAGCATTTTCTTTTGCCTCATTCAAAGGCAACTCTTTCTCAGTTCACTCCTTAAAAGTCGATATTGCTCAGCATTCTATTCCCATCGTACATGCCAAGGATTTATGCTTCATTCATTCAGAAATGTCTAAGTATATACTATATGATGGGTACTGAGTACAAGTTGGGCATACAATGGCCAACAAAAAGATTTTTCTGCCTTAATAGAGCTTTTGCACTAGAAAGTGATAAAGGAATAAATCAGATACACAAATAAATTATGGTTGGCTATATAAAGGAAAGGGATATGATGCATTAAGAGGATATAAGATAATTAGGGAATACTATACTGAATAGATATTCTGTGTAAACTAGGATGCAAAAGTAGAGCAGAATTTACTTAGACAAAACACGAGAGGAGTACAGAAGAAGAGCCCAGCAGTGGAACAGCACATGTACTGCCGCCGCATCATTAGGATGCACTAGAGTTATGTTTTTAATTTTAGTATCATTACAATTATTGTTATTATCGTATTGCTACTACTGCTACTTCTACCTCTACTATTAGTACTACTGGCTAAATGTTTATGATTTCTAATCCACATCTCTAGCCCATATCTCAGTCTTGAGCCATAGATCAGCATCTCTAACTTCCTATTTAGTGGACATTTCCACCTGGAGGAAACATCCCAGACAGGGGCAGGCCTAGCTCAGCCATCCCCAGGGAATTGTTACAGAAGCACAGGTGATGTGAGGCATTCTAGAGATGATGTGTAGATGCTGTTGTGGTTTTTTGTGTGACATCTGCCCAGTCAGGTTCACAGCAACGGTACTACACATACTGCGGGTGTGTCACATTCTGTGTGCCCCAAGTTAATACTTATTTGAGTTTGCTTTTATTACAGTCTAGCTGTGTGAGGCAATAAACAGAGTACAGATTTTGGAGTCAGAGTGCCTTCAATTTAGCCTTGAGTGAGCCTCCCTGAGCCTCAGTTTCTTCTTTTTATAAAATGGGCATTGTAATGTCTGCTTCAAGGGAATACTTGAAAAAGCAAAGTAGGTAATTAAAAAATCCGCTTTGCACAGCACCTGACACAGAGTAGGCACATAATACAGTTAGTTCCTTCCCGTATCACTCCTTTGGAATGCTAGGATAAATCACGCTAATCTTTCAGAGAAGAGATCATATCTCATCTCATTTCTGCAACCACTTCGAATGTGTTCTCCATCGCACTTTATAAATCTTTCTTTTAACATAGTTTATATCATATTTTTTTTATCTACTTTCCAGTCTGTCTCTCACTTATTCAGGAAGTTTCTCAAGTTCAGAGATTATATAAGGCAGATCCTGTTACATCAATAACAAGTTTTATATTTGTCATCTAATAAATACTCATTATTTGTTAAATTGGACTCAACTGCTTTCACTCACATCCTATATTTGACTAAAATCTAGAAGTCAGCTCATTGAAGCTCTGACATCCATGCTTTGACTTACCTTCCAAACTGTTAATTAATTTCAGGGCTTCTTTCTCGTCTTCCAAAATTTCTGTTTAACATTGTGTTTGTTGCTACATTCTCTTTCCCCTAACAACTAATGCTGTGACTGTGGTGGCCACTCTGCAAGATGGTCCCCAACGATTCTCATTCCAGGCATTTGAGCCGTTGTGCATTTTCCTGACACATTAAATCTGGGCTCGTCCTGGGACTCACTTTGACACAGAATGGTCTGGAAGTAATGCTGTGTAACACAGGTACCTTATTTTAAGAGATCTGTAGCTTCTGCTTTGGCCTATTGGCTCACACCTTCTTGAAACTCAGCCACCATACTGTGTAAGGAAGCCCAAGAAGTCATGTTGAAATGCACCCATGAAGGTAAACTGGGCCTGAGCTGGCCTCCCAGCTGCTGACCACACTGACCCACTGCCACTGTGAGTGAGGCTTTTTTGCACCTTCCAGCCTCCCCGGCAACCTGAATGATACCATGGTAAGATAGAGATCCTTCCAGTCAACCCACAGAATTGTGAGAAGAATTTATTGGACTAGGCCGCTAAGTTTGACAGTAGTTTGTTATACAGCAATAAATAACTAAAATAATGAACTATGCAGTAATAATAATGGTCTTCCATAGCAACCTTTCAAAATCAGAGTGGCAGGGACTGTAGCAATCATACAATTTGATTACCCACCTGAGGTTTTAATTCTCTTTACTGCTTTCCTATTAGGTGGCAATTTAGCCTCTGCTTAATTTCCAAATATGTCAATAAGCGTACCACCTTTGAAAACAGCTCATTCAACTTTTGGATAACTCTGGTAGAGTATACTTACTTTCATTTGCAAAAATCTCTTTCGTTTTCTTACTGTTCGTTAGTTCTATCTCTGTGTCTACGGTTAACCATCATAAACCCTTCAGCCCGCTTCGCTAAGCACATTCTATCTCCTTTATCTGTGACTTGGTTAGCAGATCCTCTCTACCTCTGGCTTTTAAGCTCAGAGTATGCTCCAGTCTATACACTTAGAACAGAAAGCAAGTCTCTTGGAGTAGCCCATGATGAGCTGAATAGAATAGGACTGTTATCTTTTACTTAGAGACATTAAGTGCATTTGTATGGCACTTTGTATTCTTCAAAAAGTCCCCACATATTAACTCACATGATTCTAATGTCAATTCCTTAAAGTAGGATTGGGTAGTTCCTCATATCCTTGTAATGAAAGAGAAACAAACCGAGACTGAGGAAAGTTAAGAAACACTACCAAACTATCATCAGGCGTTTCCGAGTCCCAGGCTAGAGTTTTATTTTGTTTTGACTTGTTTCCATCTCCGTTCCATCAAGAGTAAAGACATAATGTTGAAGCTGTACCCTCACCAAGAAATGATTATATTTCATATAAATAACAGGTAAAAGATTGGCTAAAGTCATTACACTTTACAAGATTTATTCAGCCTTGCCGAAGGTGAAACTAACACCATGTACATCCCAGAACCTCTAGTCATCTGTCTCCTCAGGCAGCAGAGCATTTGAGTGAAGCATGGATCAACAAATCTTCAAAATAAATTCTTTCTCGGAATGAAAAATCACTCAACTTATCTTCTTGGAATTATCCTCTGTGAGTCCCAATTCAATAAATAGGGTAGGATGTTCAAGGTATATTCCATTTCTAGCTCTGTTAGATCATTTGTCATAATAACATGTTGTAGGGGAAACAAATTGTTGTATATTAATCATGATTACTGGAGAGGTAAAAGAGGCCATCTTCTACTTTCATACCTAAATATTTCCTAAATACATGTATAAATATTGAAATTATAAAAATTGAGCAAAAACACCTGTCTTGTAAGTGTGGATGTAAGTGTAATTGCATGTGCAAGTGGGCATATCTGTGTGTGTGGGCAAGTGGGTTCAATCCAAGATAGCAACGTATATGTGATTAGATGAGATACTCAAACACATATTTAGTTTTCTAAATTAATCTATATTTTAACATTTTAGTTCTTTCTGCTTACTTGAAACAATGTTTCATAGAATAAAATAATGGATTTTGATATTCATAGACAAATATTCTGATTGTTATGTAAGGAGTGAAAATAATATTTTATGAGAGTTTTAAGGAGAGATTTGGTAGAATCATATTTATATTTTGGGGAAATTGTCAAGAGAAATAGGAAAACTAATTTTTTTTTCCTATGTAAAGAATTCTGTATAAAGCTATCTTGAACCATCATTCTGTGTACCTGGGTACCTCTCTTTGCATTAGGAGAACTTTTTATTCTGATGATCATTTTTCACACGCTTTGACAGATTTCTCCATTTTTTCATCACTTCATGTTACTTTGAGATATTCTCTTTTAAATCGTTTTCTGGACTTTCATGCATTTTTTTAAATTGAACATACGCCAGTTTTACATCTGTGAGTATTTGATTAAGGCCAGGAAATCACTACTTTCAGTATGCCTAATGATTCCAAGACAGCTGCCAATTGTGCTGTCATTAGTTTCAGCTCTCTTCAGTCTTTAATCAATTTCCTTTTTTCAAAACAATGATAGGATTTAACACAATATTCAACTGATAGCACAAAATCATTTGTAGTGGAGACAGAGCTTTGTGTCCTCGCCAAATTGAGTTTATATCACATGGGGAAATGTGTGTTTATTAGCTAATACATAATGTCCCCATTCACTTAAGAAAAGTTTAATGGTTTTTGTGTTCATAGGTGGAAGTAGAGATTGTAAAAATTCAGGGGACTTTTATAACAATTTTGGGGCTCTTACTATGTCCCACGATGCTTTCAAACACTACTAGGCATTATTTTTGATTTATCTGATAAGGATACTGAGCTCTGAGATGTTAAATGTGGTGTTTAAGAGCATATAACCAGTAAGTAGCAGAGTTGGGAGTCATGTCAACTGTCTGACTCCAAAATCCCCATTTGATTTTCTGCATCTTCCATCCCAAATACAAGCCAGAAGATCTAAGTTCTACCCTTTACTTTGCTGTTAACTAGCTGTCACCTGCTAACTGACTATGTGACCATAAGTTAAGACACTTAGCCTCAGTAACCTTATATGCAAAAGCAGTGTTGTTTATGAGAGCAATCTGGATTTTATGGATGTTGGGGGACATAGCCTTTAGTGGTGGTGGTTCTCAACCATCCACTTCGGTTCCAACTATATTTTTCAATTTTATTTTCTTGGGGCCACAAAACTATTATATGTGAAAAAAGAATTTCAGTGCCATTAAAAAAAATCCATTGACAATACATTTTTGCATTCACTAGTCATGCCCACTCAGTGAAACCTTTCTAATTGTCCCTATAAATGCAGACACTCCCTGCTCTGAACTGAGACTTAATTCTCAGTCTTTGCCCTGATCTTGCGGGCAATTTAGACCATTTTGATTCACATGTAGATACTCCTTAAAGATACCATATTTTACCTACTTTCTAGCAGCCTTAGGGCTGACAATCTGTAAGAATTACTTGAGTGAACAAATGAATGAGTGTATGGTCACAAAAGTCTCACAGCTCTGAAACTTCGAATGTATTAATCCAATCCTCAGACTACTAATTGTTGTTCATCAGAGCAAAATATATTAAGCTTGCAAGTAATATATATTTTTTAAAATACCTAATTACATATTTCCTAGTATTCAGATTTAAACTGTATAATTCAGAAAATCATAAGCTTAAGAGAGTTGAAAAGAATTATGTCAAAGATTTTATTTTTCATCTTAATCCATGCTTCTATTGTGCAAAAGTAATGTTAAAGAACAAGAAATGAACCAATCTATTTTAATGGTCTCATCACAAATCACACTGAGTTACATATATGGCATATATCACAAAATTTTCTTCAGATTGATTAAACTTTATCAGGGCTTTTTCATTCTGTTTCTCAATAGATATGTATTTATATCGATTTCTGCATCGTCGTCTAAGTTTTTGTATGTGAGTGAGCATATACACATATATATGTACATATGTACATGTGTGTGAATGTGAGTGTGTGTGTGTGTGTGTATGTGCAAAATACTTATATGGCAGGCCCACAAAGCTATTTCTGATAAGGCACGGGGAAAGTCAGGTGGACAATTTCCCTTGTTTCTGTGGTTGTATATTTAGATTTTCCTGTGTGAATGGATATGCCTTGTTGTTCCTTCATCCTCAATAACTGTACAGCTGATGGGCATCAGTGATGGCCATGGAGAAGGGCAGTACCTGCTCCAGATAGTATTTCATGTGACTTACACAAAGCTTTTCAAAAAGATACCCTAGGAAGTTTTCAGGGGTTCTACACAAAAGTGTTAAGAAAGTTGTTTCAAAGTCTTGCAGAGTCCAGATATGTGGGTGGAGTTGGAGTGGGCATCAGCTGGTGGTGTTTGATTCATGGTTTCAGGGTCACACCCTGACATCTCATCCTTTTTTCTTTCACCCTCACCTATGGCCACCATTTCCCTTGACCTCACCCACCACTGTATTTTCTTTTTAACTCTCTTTCCTGGAGCCTGCTGACCTCTCCTATAGAAGCAATCCATTTCTAGGTCCTCGTTATAACTTCCAAATTATGTATCACAGACTTCCTATGTGTTACTCCTTTTTTCTTTTCTACTGAATTTTATCTGACTTGGCGTCACCAACTAATCGCCCTGAGGAACTCAAGGGTGGGTTAGGAAGCATTTAACTGTTTCAGAGATGCAATCACCAGCCACACTGAACCAGTCCAAGCCTCAGCACAAGAGTGATGCCTATGACCTTTGCCTCATTTTTCACGCTAAGATCTCTCCAGGAGGAGCTTAGGCCTTGTTACCATAACCTGCGTGTACATGGAAGCATGTTTTCCAACTGAGCCTACGCAAGCGAATGCCCACCTCTCCCTTTTGAATATTCATTCCCCATCTGAAATTAAAGGCCCCTGCTTTTCCATGTTTGGGGACAGCTATGACTTTGGAAATGATTCTGCATGGGCTCCTATTTGCTACAAATAAATTCTACTTTGTGTGAGAACTACTTCTGGTTGAATCTGCTTTTTACCTCACTGGGAGGCAAACTTTTTTTTCGATAATATTAAAGTTTTTGTTCGATAATATTAAAGTTGGTCCCATAAATATATGTGAGTAGGAGCATTGTGAGTGTCTTCATCTCTTGTCTCAAGTAGCATTATTAAAGTATCTGAAATTCAAAACACCTCATGCATTTGGATGCCCTTTAGGGAATGTATAAATGAGAAATTAATATATTATCACAAAATACTCATTAAATTGCAAGCATGATAATTATTATGAAGAGAGATATGTGCCAAGAGAGCAGATAATGCAGAATTTGATTGAGTGAGAGATGTCAGAGAAGGTTTCCCTAAGGAAGAACAGATTGAGGTGGACTGTATTCGTGCATTAGATTTATTCCTCTTGGTGTACAATGTCTAGGCATTGGCTAGGCTAGAGAGGAAGAAAGATTTCCAAACACAGAAAATACTCTTTTGGAAGGAATGAGCACAAACACAGTGCGGGAATGACAGAAGGCCGGTGGAGTTAGAGGAGAAGGCAAGGCGTAGTGTGGTATGTTGAGATGATGGAGAGCAGGGTGGAGTGTTGGCCATGCAGGAGCTATAGATCATTTCAAGGAATTTTGTCATGAATCTAAGAAGATAGAGCAGTCTTCAAACATTTAAACTAGAGTGAAGGTGGAAGATATTTGCATTTCACAAGGTAACTCCAGTTACATGTAGAAATTAGAAAAGTGCCATGCTATTAGGAAGAAGAAATTGAAAGTCAAGGAGACTAACTGCAGATGTTTGAATGGGAAAATGGCCTGATTAAAGGTGTTGCTCAAGTTTATATCAGTGTGGGATTTTCCTCACTTATCATTATCTTCTAAAAATCAAATCTGGGGATGAGGAACGTGGCTAATTAAAATTCTAGGCAAGTCAGGTATCAGTTAATTGAGTTTTTACTGTACTTGCACTATCAACTTTCAATGCTTTTAATGAAATAGAATGTGATCTCTTTAGAATTTAAAAGTGTCTATTGTACCTCAAACTGTAATCATCTTCAATTTCTCCCACAGATTGCCATCTGCAAAGTTTCTGTAGCCACTCTTAAAATAACCAGTAATCTGTGTGTCATTTTTTATTTTTTTCCAGTGGAGAAACAATTAACCCACTTTTTTAAAAAATAAAGAAATTGAACCAAGAACAAATAGAGAGCCAAAGCCCTCCCCTCAGTGAATGGTAGGGCACTGAGAGCAATAGCATGTGTTCAATACAAGTTGATTTAAAAATCTTCTAACATCTTAATTAATTCGCATTATTTTATAAAGTATTCTGTGATTTTCAACAAGGCAATGTTTAGCAGTGGAATCAGAATTAAAACCAGGGTGATGAAATAGACATTCACATTTATTTTTATTTAGCTACACAATTTGAAAATGTCTGAATATAAAAGATGGATTAACTTTGTTTCCCCCATTAAATGGAATAAATGTGAATTCAAATAGAAGTTATAGAACTTGATTTTAGGCTTACAGAGCTCAATTCTCTCACTGAAAATTCACAGCTAGAAAAGCTATTTGTTTCTGATTAAAACAATTGTGACAATAGTGTATAAACAAGCTGAAGTCAGCATACAATAATTCTACTTGATAGCTTAGTCAGTTGAATGGCTGCTGTTAATAAAATTGGTGGGCTCCTCCCTGAGGGGGAGTACTGATCATCATCTGTCTAGGAAGGTTAAAGAACAGCTCTCTAGAGAAAGAGATGGACTTCGGAGTACCTGAAAGTCACTTCCAGAAAATAACCTCTAATCTCATGAGTGACTTTCCCTGTGGACAGACAAAAAATATTATTTATACTGCCTGAAAGTGTCACAAAAAGCAAATTTGCTGTTTAAGTCAATGTTTACCTACTTAATTTTTTTTCTTTCTTCACTTTCACTGTGCTGTAGTCTTATTACACTTTGATTGCTACTCCCAATAGCAGACAGAGAAACTGAATCTTGGAATAATTTTGTAATTTTTCCCCCACAAATCGGTGCTAGAATAAAACAAATTTGTCACCAGGGGAATGAAGCAGAATGTACTGAAAACTTCTCTTTCTGTAGGTTATAGGGATATTTAGATTTTTCTTCTGGTACTCTCATGCATGCTCTACTCTATGACATACTGATATGGAGCCTCTTAATCTCAAGTTCCTGTGCCAGGTACACTGTAAGCCAATCTCTGAGATGTTGGTGCTGGGAGATAGAGAAAGGTTTATTCAAATCAACCAAAGCAAGAAGGCAAGAGGATGCATTCTCTCAAATCCGCCTTCACAAGAGAAGAAAGCAGGGGGTTTCATAGAGCTAAGGGGCTTGGCAGGAGGAGTCCTGGAGAGACAAAAGGGTAATCTTTCACTCCAGAGAAGCCTTGGGCAATCTGACTTCTGGGCATCAACCGCAGCTCTGGGTCATCAGGTGATCTCAACCTCCAGAAAGGCATTCTCTTTCCTGGAAAACAAGCTCACAAATCCTTGGGACCCCTGAATCACCCCTCAGGTTAAACAACAAAACTTATTGAATATCTACAGTACCCTCAAGTACCCAGCTTCAATACTGTGGGAAGTACAAGCTGCTATTTTATGATACATAAAATCATTTATTTCTATGCAAATTTCCTCAATTGTTGTATATGCTCCTTTGGGGAAGATCTATACTTTTTATTTTATTTCACCAGGAATTTTGAACACAATATTTCACAATAGTAGATGTACATGATATTTTATTTATCAACATCCGCTTATTTGACAGGCATTGTCTTAAGACTAATGGACATGAAGTTGAATAAGATCTGGCACCTGTCCTCAAGAAATAGAGTTCATTAAGAATCATATAAATCAATGATTAACAAATAAGATCATATTTCTATGACAGATGTTTACATACCAGACCAGAGGATCCCAAAGAGTCTATAATCAACCTTTACAGAACAATAGGGAAACCATCCAGGGCAACGGATAGTTGTATTGGGTGACTGCAGCATAAATGTGATAGAATGACTCATTCTGAATCTGCTAACATACAAAGGGAGGGCAGATATTGAAGCTAAAAATGCTTTAAACAAAACTGTGATAGTTAATTTTATGAGTGAAATTGACTAGGTTGTGGAGCCAAGATATTTGATCAAGTACCAGTCTACATGTTGCTGTGAAAGTATTTTTTTTTCAGGTGTGATTAAAATTCAAATAAGTAGACTTTGAGTAGATTAAATTGCTCCCTCCATAATGTGGATAAGCCTTACTCAATCAGTTGAAAGCCTTAAGAAAAAAGATTGAATTCCTCCAAGGAGGAATGAATTCTGCTTTCAGACTGCTTTCCTTGAGACTACAACATCAATTCTTCCCTGGGTCTCCAACCTGCAGGTCTGAACTGCAGATCTTGGACTTGCCAACCCCAGAGTCATGTGATCAAATTGTATATAGATACATACATACATACACACACACACACACACACACACGCACACACACACACACACACACACACAAACATCCTATTGGTTTCTGTTGGTTCTGTTTCTTTGATAAACTTCAACTAACACAAGAGCCATGAAGGGTCTCAGTTGACAGACTTCTTATTTCAGTGTTTTGTCTGTCTTTTGCTCTCAAATATATCTAGTTTTGTCGATAAATTGTATGAATAAGGGTGGCATATAAAAAATGTATCGATGAGGTAGAGTATTTAAGACTGGATACTCTGTCTGGAATAGGAAGCTGGGATGGTGGTTGTAAGGGAGATGAATGCAACGAGTCACAGTTTTTTGATTGACTGAGTATATGCTTTTGTTTTCTACCAAAATAAGAAATAGAGGAGCAGGAAAAAGATTAGGATTCAGTTTGGGACACATTGATGTGAATGTGGAACTTCTAGTGGGGATATCCAGTAGGTAATAGGTAAATGGGGCAAATCAAATGTGAGATAGTTTGGAGATCATTAGTATATAATTGATAATTAAATCCAATGGAATTAACTGAGTCCATCCATGGAGAAGATACAGAGCGAGGAGAATAAGGGGTAAAGGACAAGGCTTATGGGGAACACCAACACTTACATATAAATGGAGTCAGAGAAATCTAAAAGTGCTTGACAAGTTTCCAGAAAGACAAGAGAAAAAACAGAAGTGAATTTTGTCTTAAAAACCTAGAAAGGAGAGCACTTCATCAAATAGGAAGACTGTAACATTTTTAGCAGTTTCAGTTGAGCAGTAGAAATAGAAGCCACATTTGACTGTGTAGTCCCATGAGAGCAGGAATTATGTTTGAAAGAGGGATGTGGGGTGATAGTACTTGACGATCTAGGATGACTGCTATCCAGGTTTGCCTGTGACTGAGGGATCCATCTCCCAAGGTGCTGGAATTTCAGTGTTAAAATCAGGACAATTCCAGGCAAACAGCGATGGTTGGTCATTCTACATAGGAAGTGTCTTTGCATGAATGCAAAAAGGAATACTTCAGAAGGAGTAAGAATAATCAGAAAAGAAGCTGAAACTGCCATTCTCCCTCCCTCCATTATCCTTGATCTCTCTGTATATCCCTAATGGAAGAATGAACCTTCTTCAATCACTCAATGTGTTTGTAAGGACTCTAGTACACTTAGGGGAGAGAAAAATTTTATTTAAGGCAAGGAGTAGAGAATATTCAGTGAATATGCTGATGCCTTGTAATTCTGTGTTGCTCTGCTTTGCTTTCAACTGTGCAGTGGTGTTCCAGATGGCATAGGGGAATGGGCTGGCAAGGAAGCTTGTAGTGAGAGATTAAATCAGAGAGGAAGATGTACAGAGCAGCATAGAGTGAGAGTGGTGTAGAGACAGATGACAGGAGTGACTTGCATTTAGAGGACGATATAGGATGACAGACCTGAGGGATATTATACTCTTTGCTATAGTCAAACTAGGCATCTGAACTCTCCTGAAATGGTAGTTATGTCAACCAAGAGAGAGGAACCATTGTTCCTAATCAAGGCTTAATTATATTTTCTGCTTTGAATACAGTGAAAATATTGTGGCTTTGCTTTGAGTTTCAAATAAAGCATTTGTTAAAATATAGAAAAACAAACATTACTCTCCAACAAACAAGCAAAGAGAGCAAAACAACAAAAACAGGCATCTGTGTTTCCTGTCTTGGCAAAGCTCAATTTTGGCCTGAAGTTTGATCTCCATACAAATCAACATCCAGTAAAATTTACACCCAGATAAGACTATAAGGCTTTGTGCTCATGTACCGCACTACTTAGAACTTTTCAGGTTGCAGAAACATATTCAACCTAATATATTTAGGAAAATATTATAAGTATGCATTGGGAAGTAAAGAAGACAAGAAACTCTATCAGTGATTGTACAGTCACATCACATAGAAATTGAAATGCTGTTCTAGGTGAAACCCAAATCTAATGAGTCACCAGTATGGTAACAGTCACTTTCTGCTCCACTTACAGCTCTTTTCTCCCTCTACTCCACAGTTCTGTGTAATCATGGGTTCTGTTTGCTACCAACTCACTTTATCTCTTTATTCTACATCATACCACTGTCTGATGAGTTACTCTGTATTTCTCACATTCAAATTCCCACCAGAAAGGCTTATATATATCTAACATAAGGCATTCCTTTATGGCAGATGTTTTGAATAAAACCACTTCATAACTAAAGAAAAAATCTAGATGTCTACCTTAGGTCCAAGGAGATATGCCAAACGAGGCAGAAGTTCAAACTATGATGAACAAAACTGTAGTCCAAAAACAGAGTCTATCCTAAGAGTGCTTTAGTCTGCCTCTTGCTTCAGGAGAGGACATTTGTAATACATGTTTCCCTCAGATACGTGCAGACTTCTGGATGGGAGAGGAGAGGATGGAACTCACCTGAGACTTAAGCCTGAGACAACTTTAGTCCAAATACAATGGGTCTACATTAACAAGTTACAGAGTTGCTTGTTGAGTTCAGCATCTTGAGTGATTCAGCCTTTATCTTTAACGTGTTATATATTCCAGGGCAACTGACAATCATTTAGGTCCATATATAATCTGTTTGGACCATGGCTTATTCATTTCACTTTTGCGTTAGACATCTACCTTTCATAGATAAGTCATTATGTCTCCTCTAGACTTTCCCTTATTTTTTTTTTTCACATTTCAGAGCTTTTTCTTGTATTTAGCCAAGAGAAGCCAATTAAGAATTCATTTTTTTTCCACTTCAATGTGGTCAATGCTACAAATTCAATATAAGCTCTTCCTCTTTCATTTGGGTCTAATTTCTCATTCCTGTAAATCCATAATCATACTCTCTTAGTAATAAAGATAGCAGAGTTGCATTCAAGATATGTAATTATTATAGCACAAGTAGCACACAGAAACTTATCTGCCATATTTTCTATAGTCTGCGCAGGCAAGGTAATCCCAATGGTAATTTTTTTTAACCCCTGTTGGTGTGATTAACTAGAAAGGATGAATCATTCAGAGATGGAGATGTGGAAGAAATGACAAATACATACAATAGGCTATTTCCTATTAATTTTATATCTGTATTATTTGAATTTACCTAGAGATTGGTGGCAAAATTATTTCTTCACTTGTAACACATTTCTCTCTACTAACTCACACATGAAGATGAATTTATGAGATGCAGTACCAAGGGAAATATGTCAGAATAGTTAAAATAATTATTCTCATCTAATTTTTAGCAAACCTGATTTAAAAGCAATGATTTATTAAAATTGGCCATTAATGGATTAGAGAAGGATGCAATTGGCAAGATTGAAACTGAAATTTGTTTCTAGTTTCTCAATTCCCAGTTAATCTTCGTAACTTGATCAGGGCAAACATGATAGAGGGTAAGAATGAAGATATTTGGGACTATATGCTTTCTGTTATCTGATCCTTACTTTACTAGTTAGAGTTCTTCAGGAAAATAGAGCCAATAGGAGGTATATATATACATATATCTATATATTTGTATGTGTTTATTTATTTTGACAAATTGGCTCATGCCATTATGGAGGCTTAGAAGTCTCATGATCTGCCATCCACAAGCTGGCAACCCAGGAAAGTCAACGGTGTAATTCCAACCCGAGACGGAAAGCCCGAGAACCAGGGGAGCTGATGGTGTAAATTGAAGTCCAAGGGCAGGAGACCAATGTCTTAGTTCAAGCAGGGAGGCAAGAAGAAAAAGGATGCATTTCCCCTTCCTCTGCCTTTTGTTCTATTCAGTCTCTTAGTAGATTTGACGATCCGTCCACACTGAGGGAATAATCTACTTTGCTGAGTCCACTGGTTCAAATGCTAATATTATCCAGAAACACCCTCACAGATGCTCCCCAGAAATAATATTTTATGAACTACCTGGGCAATCCTTAGCTCATTAAAGTTGACAGCATACAATTAACCGTTATATTTGCTTTTATTTGCATGGAGCTTCAAGGCCAGAAAGAAAAAATGACATAGTAAAGTTTCTCAAATAGTAATGTTTTTAGGTGCTGGTAACAGAACACCATTTACACAAGCTTAAACAAATAGATTATTTTGTTCACACAACAAGAAGTGTTGAGCAAGTCAGCTGTTGGATTGATTCAAGGGCTCCGAGTTGTCAGAGCTGGTGACTCATTGCTCCTGTCAATTCATCCATCTCCAGGAGGAAGAAAGAATGTAAAGGTGCAATAGTGCCTGTGTCAAAAAAGCAAAGTTCCAGGTAGACAGAAGCAGACTTCCACTTACCATCTTCTGCCCAACAGTATCCACAAGTGGCTGAAATGTAGCTGGGGAAACAGACGTGGAAACAAGTACTGGAGCAGTTGCCCAGTACTGTCCGCTATAACTCGAGCACGCAATTTTTCTTCCTGAAAGAATCAAACATAAAGCTCAATTGTTTCTATCCAACGATGCAACCATCAGGAGAGAACTGATAGTACCACTAGGTCAATGTTTTCCTCTAAAAGTCAAGGCTGAAAAAAATTAACATGGGCAAGCAGAGCATCAGAAAGTTGGAATAAAACATAAGGGATGAAGAAGAAAAATTCAGATGCTAGATTTTCTTAAGGAAGTTCAGTGAAAATATACATTAAATTGCCCCTTTCAAGGAAATAAGACAACTTACTATGTACTGTCTTGAGCAGAATTAGAGCAACGTAAATTCTTGCATAAGAATCTCAGTACATGGATATATAGCATTTTCTTGACTTTCTGTTGGAGATTAGCTTATATAAAGCTATCAGGAGTTTGCTGCGGAGTACTACTGGTCATAAGAGTGGGCTATCACAATCACTAGCCCTGTTATCTGACAGATAAAGGGAAGCTACAGCTTCAATTTACTGATCATCTTCTCTGCTGTAGAAATACATATCATCTTAATTAATACCCATGTGTTAGCATTCTTATTCATATTTTAAAATTCAAAGAATCAAATCCAAAGAGATTAATTAACCCAACCATTTTAGAGAGGCTAGAATTCTTACAGTGGCATAACCCAGGTGGATCCGATTCTAAAGAAGATGGCGTTTTTACTCTATCTTCACTCATTTTCACTTAAAGGAAGGGACATAGGACATCAAGAAGTGTAGTTAGGAGGCTTTACCATATTTTATTACATCTTTATAATAAATCACGCTTTATGCTTTTGTTATCTAACACATTTGTAAAGTCTAGAATGTAGAGAGTAAGAAAAGTTTTAGAAATACTGAATTAAAATTATTAATCATTTCCAAATAAAGGATACTGTAAGTATCGTGTTGTAAATGAAAGAATCAGTACTAAAAAGTAGACTAAAATATTGAACTCTGTAATCAGAAACTCACAACCTTCACAATTTACCTTTCAAATTCTATCTACCACTAGTTCTTTGCAATCCATTCCCTGTCTGCTGCATTTGACAGCTGCCACACGACTTCTTTTGCTGAGAAAAATACGTCTATGCTAATCTCTTAGCACACACTGAATATGGTTTTTGCATCCTTCGAATTGTACTTGTGGTCCATTTCCCCTTGTATAGTCGCTGTTCAGTAGTTTTGCTCTCTCTTACACTCCTTTTCAACCTACTAGAACTTTCATTTGCTTGGCCAATACATAATGCTTAGTAGATGTTCTCAGATGTTAAGGTCTTTGGAACTTCCTTCAGTTTTAAGAAATGCAAAGTGCTATGAATGTCTACTCTTCTATAATAAATAATATCGTTTAAAAAATAAATGGCAGTCATAATTTGAAAGAAAGCCTTTAAGTTGTCATTCCATATCTCTTAGCTGATATACTGTATAATTAGGAGTTTTTAAGTGCAATTCTTCAAAGAAAGGCTGGAAACAGAGTTCATATATTTGTCAGTGAGTAATACATAGCATATCCAGTTCCCCTATGGTTAAAAATTAGTCTGTTCTCCCACAAAAATGTGTATTAGGAGCTAGACGATAAGTCATTTGTTGAAACAAATGTCATCTTTATATGATTCATCCCTTCAAGGAGGCTTGGCCTGTCTGCCATGGGATATTTTTAAAAAGACTTTGTTTTAGTAGGGGAAATACATTATTTTATCCATGTTATTTGAATTCTGTAATGAATTTGAGTGAAAAAAACAAACAAAAAATTCAGGCAGCTTTTCAGTTAAACGAGAAAATGATGTTCAAGAAACCTAAGCTACATGTATTACTCTCCCCAGGAGTTAGTTATTTAATTATGATCCACAATTACAAACTCAATTCAGAGGAAGAAATTTAACTAGCAGGTTTTCTTGTAAATAGTTTCTCTTCCAATCCAACCACGGGTAACCATCTCAGGTACTTGCTGTTAGATTTTGTTATCTGTCACCATCGCCACACATTGGTGGGATTGGGGAGAGGTGCTCTAAGTAAGATAGCAAATTAATAATAAAATAATTCAAAGTAGCCCTGGCCCCACCCACATGATGTTATGCCAGCGTACTCCTTAAAGTATCCGCTCTAAGGTGCCTAGATTAACCCTTTACTTAAATGTCAAAGCCCCAGCCTCCCAAACAAAGCTATATGCAACTTCAAAGCCGCTTGTTTCAAGACTTCACTTTTTTGCAACTTCTTTGCAAAACACATGTTCCTATCTGCTATCTCTTTCTTTTATTTTACTTATTGTTTTCTTCCCAGGTCTCTCTTGAAACTTTTCCCTGCTCTTCACAAAGAACTTTAGGAGCTTTAGGAGCTCAAAGCCTATAGTTATTCATTTGCTTCATAACTTTAACAACAAAGACTGTATAATAAAATTAATGTGAAATTAGTATATGTAGATATGTATGTCTATATCTATATATGCTTATTATGCTAATATTATCAGAAAATAGTCAATATGCTTGGATAGTTATATAATTGTCCTATGAAGTAAGAAGATAAGAACTTGGAAAACTTAAAGAAAAATTGTTCTTGCTCTCATATGTATATTATATATATGATAGAATATAATCCTCATATAACAATATACATTGTATATTTTCTAATATAAATAACCACTAGATGTGTGTATACTGTATATCATGCCTGGTATTTTGCCCTAAGCATCTTTGCCATAGACATTTTTGCTGCAAACATTTTTGGTGCATAACTAACTGGCCATTAAGCAATTTTGCCATAAAGGATAAAATAACAAAAAAATAAAAATAAAAAAGGATCACATAAAACACGTAGTACATATCTGGACTACATTTAAATGTTTTATCACATAGCCAATCCTTATATTTCACCAAATCATCTAAGCCAGATTCCGTGCCAGATACCAAAATTCTGTCCACATCACGTTCTCCACTATCAAATAGCAAAATATTTTCATGAAATTTATACTCATGTGGAATTATATAACCATTTCTTGTTGGTGGCAATCAGAGGAAGAGCTTGATTCTTTTTTTGTTTCCAATTTCTAATGCTGCATGATGAATTTGGTAAAGATGGCATTAGAGAACAAGCTGTTTTATCTAAATTAGCTAAAGAATCCGCAATTAATGCTCTCAGAGACTGTTGTGAATGACTGGCCGCCTCTTTTATATTTGCCATAGATGGTAATCTTTTGGTTTTGACTGGTGGGAGAGATGACTAAGCTCACCGAAGGATGTGCAAACTGATATGTCATTATTTTCCAGTAGTACGCCATCTGGCTTTCTACTCTCTTATTTTACACTTCCAGTAAGTTTTATCACTGTATTTTCTAGTGGAAAAAACTGTCAAACCAAACTCTTAGCCAGTTATTTTATCTTTCATGGAAGAACTGCCTTACTGTCAATTAGTTACGCAGCAAAAATATTTGTGGCCAAAATGCTTATGGCAAAGATGTCTACAACAAAGATGCTTACAGCAAAAGTATCTAGAACCTACATATGTGTCATAGCATTATTTAGTTAGAGAAATTGTAATAAGACACATAGTTAAGAATGCTTGAGGTTTGGAATCAGGTCACTAAACATAATCATTTATGTCGAAACTGAAATACATATCTCTTTTTATTAATTGGGTTATATCTTTCAGTGGAAAATTGGAATTTAACGTGCATCATACTTTCTTCCACTTCAGAATCGTAAAAGAAAAATTGCACTAGACAAGTTAAATAGACAAGGAAGACTTTATTCAAGACTATTACAATAGAGGTCAAGACTATCAGAATAGGGGAAAGAGACTGAACTCAATTCCACTGAAACAAAAGGTAGGAGAGTTTTTAAGGGCTGGGATAAGTTAGTGGGAAACTACTAGAAGACAGTAGGTGGGAGGTTGGTCAATGTGAGTAGGGCTTCTGTGTTTCCTAGTGAGTACTTATGGAAGTTAGGCTCCTACGCTCCCACAGAGACTGGGAGACAGGGACTGTATCTTTCTTGATGATTATATTTCAAAAAGACGGTTCCTAGGTCACTGAGAAAGATGTTCCTGGGTTGGAAAACTGGCAAGAGGCTGGGAGAAGATTTACATCTCAAAGGGGTAGAGAAAGAATTTACAAGTTTTTGAAGGTAAATGCACTAAGGGAGATTAGGGAGTCTATAGTCAGGAAGAAATTTGTCTAAAGTTTAGCGAGCTGAGGGAAAAGTTAAGGCCAACCATCAGGCCCAGGATATATTAATGAGTGTGGGAGGAAATACTATATTATATAAATTCATCCTTCTCTGGAGTTGACCTGGACATAAACTTATATGCAGCATTACCAATATATAAACCATGATGAGAGTCAGAGTGAAGCTGAAGTAAAGTTAAACTCCTCTTTTATACAATCTATATTCAGAAACCACTATTTTCCCCTTGCTTTTACCCTGTCCCTCTAAATTAAATGGTATATGTGTACAGAACAGTCTGTGGCTCCTTTTGGTTCCAAAATACCACCTTGGAAGCTACACAAATTTTAGAGACGAAGTGAAGGAGAAAACGACTTGACTTTACATATAAAATACCTTCTATTAGGATAATGTTGTTACCAAAGAAGTCAATATCCTTGAGAACAGTTTTACTACCGTCATGTGGAATAAGACCTTGGGGAATTTAGAGGGAAATGATCTTAATTTGATCCTAATTATCTCTCTGTTAATTAGAGCTTTTTAACGTTCACTAAGTGAAATTTACTGAGGTATCAGAAGAGCAGCATAGAATCTCTCAATTTTATAACCAGAAAAGACCTTAGAGAGTATCATGTCCAACCAGTTCACTTTAAAGGTGAAGTAACTAGGATAAAATAACTTGTTCACTGGCTATATCTCTTACCTCCCCTGCACACACACACACACACACACATACACACGATACATACACAATAGGACTAAAAGAGATGGACTATTTTCTTTCCAAACTCCGATAGTCTTAAGTTTCATCATAATGCTATATCCCACCAGTCACTTTACATGATATTATGATTCTTATGATTTATGATTTCATACTACTTAGAACCAGTATACTGTGTTTTGCATGGGGCAGAAATGAGGATAAATTCTTGATAAAAATGCTCTCCCTATTCTTTTAATTAAAGGTTAATTACATTTTTAAAATTATTCCTCAGTTACTACAACGTATTTATTTATTTATTTATTTTGAGGAAGATTAGCCCTGAGCTAACATTTGCTGCCAATCGTCCTCTTTTTGCTGAGGAAGACTGGCCCTGAGCTAACATCTGTGCCCATCTTCCTCTACTTTCTATGTGGGATGCCTGCCACAGCATGGCTTGTCAAGTGGTGCCATGTCCACACCTGGGATCCAAACCAGTGAAGCCCACACCACCAAAGCAGAATGTGTGAACTTAACCACTGCACCACCGGGCTAGCCTCACTACAACTTATTTTATATGGAAAGAATAGAATCCCTAGTTGATTTCATTCTCATTCTGGTAAAATGAGCTTTGTGACCTGGCCAATGAGAAATAACATTCTCAAACTGCTCTTTGTCAAATAGTCTTAAAATAAATCCATTTATTTCTGTACTAATGCATTTTTTAATCATCCCTGATTTAAATTTTTAGGAAACAAGAAGTATTTATAAGTACATTTTAAGAGAGAATCTATCTTTTTAAGAACCATTAGATACTAAATTTTTTAGATTTTGTATATATAATTGAGCCATGTTTTTATGATTAAAACAATTGTTATGCCAGAATTTTTGTGTACCCTCAAAATTCCTATGTTGAAATCTTAACCTTCAATGATAGCCTTTGGGAGGTAACTCAATCATGAGGGTGCAGACCTCATGAATGGAATTAATGCCCTTACAAGAAGAGACAGATTGTTGTTCAAATCAACTATTTCTTTATAGATTTTCTGTTTACATGTTCTATCCATTACTGAAAGTATTGAAGTCTTCTACTCTTTGTATAGCTGTCAATTTCTCCCTTCAGGTGTGTCAATATTTGCTTTATATACTGAGACCAAATGGAAATAACAGATATATACAGAACTTTTCACACCATAGCAGAATACACAGTCTTTTAATGTACACATAGAACATTCTCTAGGATAGATCAGGTTAGTTCACAAAACAAGTCTTAACCAATTTAAGAAGATCAAATTAATTCCAAGTGACTTTTCTGACAACAATGAAGGAAAATGGGACAATTCACAAATCTCTTGAATAACCATTGAACCAAAGAGAAAATCAAAAGTATCTTGAGACAAACAAAAACACAACATATACAAACTTATGGGATGCAGCAAGAGAAGTTCTAAGAGGGAAGCTTATAGTGATAAATGCCTGAATTTAAAAGGAAGAAAAACCTCAATTAAATGGCCTAACTTTATAATTCAAGAAACTAGAAAAACAAACTAAGCAAAGGTCACAGGAGGAAGGAAATAATAAAGATTTAGAGCAGAAATAAATCAAATGGAAAATAGGAACACAATAGAAAAAGTCAACAAAACTAAGAGGTGTTTGTTTTTGAAAAGACAAACAAAATCTAAAAATTCTTAGCTAGACTAAAAGACAAATAAACAAAATTAGAAATGAAAAGGAGGCATTACAATGGATGCCTCAGAAATAAAAAGGGATCGTGAGGGGCTAACATGTACAATTACATGCTAACAAATTGGATAACTTGGAAAAAATGGATAAATTCCTAGAACTATATAACTTACTAAGACTTAATCATGAAGAAATAGAAAGGCTGAATAGACCCACAGCAAATAAGAAGACTGAATCAGTAAAACAACAACAACAACAACAAAAACTTCCCAAGGAAGAAAAGTCCAGGACCAGATGTCTTTATGGGTGAATTCTACTAATCAAAGCAGAATTAATATCAATCCTTCTTAAAACTTTCCAAAAAAGAGAAGAAAATTAAAAACTTCGAAATTCATTTTATGAGACTAGAATCACCCTGATACAAAAACCGAAGACATCACAAGAAAAGAAAACTATAGGTCAATATTCCTGATTAACTTAAGTGCAAAAATCCTCACTAAAATATGAGCGAACCAAGTTCAACAGCACATTCAAAGGATCATACACCATGACCAAGCAGGATTTCTCCCTGGGATGCGAAGATAGGTTCAACATTACAAATCAATCAATGTGATGCAGTACATTAACAGAATAAAAGAAAACAACCACGGGATCATCTCGATAGACAGAGAAAACGTGATTGACAAAATTCAACATTCATTTGTGATAAAACTCTCAGCAAAATAGTTATGGAAGGAACTTATCTCAACACAATAAAGGCCAAAAGCCTACAACTAACATCATAATCAATGGGGAAAAATGAAAAGATTGTTTCTAAGATCCAGTACAAGGTAAGAACGCTGCTTTTACCACTTCTATTGAAAATAATGTTAGAATTCATAGCCAGAGCAATTTGAAGA
This sequence comes from Equus przewalskii, assembly GCF_037783145.1. Classification (NCBI taxonomy): domain Eukaryota; kingdom Metazoa; phylum Chordata; class Mammalia; order Perissodactyla; family Equidae; genus Equus; species Equus przewalskii. Next base: position 54,343,510 of record NC_091831.1, on the reverse strand, counting down.
TGACATGATCATATATGTAGAAAACCCTAACACTCAACAACAACAAAAACTTTTTAGAATAAACAAATTCAGTAAAATTGTAGACTACAAAATCAACATACAAAATTTAGTCATGTTTCTACACACAAAAAACAAGCTACGGTCTTGCGCTGCACAATGACATGTCAGTCAACTATGGCGGTCCCATAAGAGTAGTACATTATAGCCTAAGTGTGTACTAGGCTATAGCATCTAGGTTTGTGTAAGCACACTCTACGATGTTTGCACAGTGATGAAATCACCTAAGGACACATTTCTCAGAATGTATCCCTGTCACCAATAGGTGCATGACCATATCTGCAAAGGAAGTGAAGAAAACAGTTGCATTCTCAATAGCTACAAAAGAAATTTTATATACTTAGGAATAAACTTAACCAAGAAGTAAATGACTTGTACACTGAAAATTTGAAAACACTGATGAAAGAAAATTAAAGAAGGCACAGATAACTGGAAAGACCTGTGTTCATGAATTGGAAGAATGCATATTGTTAAAACGTCCACTCTGCCCAAAGTGATCTAAGGATTCAATGCAATCTGTATCAAAATCCCAATGGCATTCTTCACAGAAATAGAAAAGAAAATTACCCTAAAAATATCCTAAAATTTGAGTGGAACCATAAAAGACTCGGAATAGCCAAAATAATCTTGAGCAAGAAGAACAAAGCTAGACGTATCACACTTCTTGACTTCAAGATATATTACAAAGCTACATAATCAAAATAGTATCACATTGGCATGAAAACAGACACATAGACTAACGAAACACAGAAGAGAGACAAAAAATAAATCCATACATCTTTGGTCAACTGATCTTCGACAAGGGTGCCAAAAATATACAATGAGGGGAAGGACCATCTCTTCAATAACGGTGCTGGCAAAATTGTGTATCACATACAAAGGAATGAAATCAGACCTTTATCTCACACCAGATACAAAACTCTACTCTTTAAAATGGATTAAAGACCTAAACATAAGACCTGAAATCATAAAACTACTGGAAGAAAACATAGGGAAAAATTTTCTTGACATTGATCCGGGCAGTAATTTTTTTGGAATTGATCCCAAAATGACAGGTAACAAAACCAAAAATAGACAAGTAGGATTGCATCCAACTAAAAAGCTTCTGCACAACAAACAGAGTAAAAAGGCAACCTACAGAATGGGAGAAAGTATATGTAAACCACTTATCTAATTAGGAGTTAATATCTAATGTATATAAGGAACTCAATAGCAAAAAACCAAATAACACTAAAAAAATGGACAAAGGACATGAATAGACATTTCTCAAAAGAAGGCATACAAATGACCAGCAGGTATATAAAAAGGTGCTCAACATCCCTAATCATCAGGGAAATGCAAACTAAAACCACAATGAGATATAACCTCTCACATGTTAAAATGGCTATTAAGAAAAAGACAAAAAATAACAAGTGCTGGCAAGGATGTGGAGAAAAGGGAACCCTTACACACTGTTGGCAGGAATGTAAATTGATAGAGACAGTATGGAAAACAGGATGAAGGTTCGTCAGGAAATTAAAAATAGAACTGCCATATGATCCAGCAATCCCATTTCTGAGTATATATCTGAAGGAAATGAAACCAGTGTCTCGAAGAGACATCTGCACTCCCACGTTCATTGCAGCATTAGTCACAATATGCCAGAAGTGGAAACAACATAAGTGTCAGTGGGTGGATGGATAAAGGAAACGTTATCTATGTTATATATATATAAAACACTACATGCATAATTTATATATATGTAAAATGGGGAGATATTGGTCAAAGGGCACAAAGTTTCAGTTATTGAAGATGAGTAAGAGCTGAAGATCTAATGTGCTGCAATGTGACTATGGTTAACCATACTCTTTAGCAATACTGTATTGTATACTTGAAATTTGCTAAGAAAGTAAATCTTAAGTGTTCTCACCACAAAAAAAAAGAAATAAAACAAAAATTATGTGAAGTGATGGGTATATTAATTAGCTTGATTTTAGTGATTATTTCACAATGTATATTTATATCAAAACATCAAGTTGTAAACCTTAAATATATAAAATTTTTACTTATCAATTAGATCTCAATAGAACTGGAAAAATAATTGAACTCATTGCCATCCTCCAAAAAAAAAAAAAAAGAAGAAGAACTGCTCACGCTTCTCAGTTCTCTGCCATGTGCAAAGATGGTCATCTGCAAAGCAGGAAGAAAGCTCTCATCAGACACTGTGTCTGACGGCCCCTTGATCTTGGACTTCTCAGTCTCAAGAACTATAAGAAATGAATGTTTGTTGTTTAAGCTATCCAGTCTGCTGTAGTAATAGCAGCCTGAAACTGATTAAGATAATAGCTAAAACTCAATTATGAAACATGTATAACCATTTAAGAAGAAGTATCAGATAAGTTGCACGAGAGTAAAATAATGATTATCTAACATATTAGATTGGTTTCCTTATAATCGGATAGCCATTAAAAACAAATATATGATATTATACTTTTAAACATTTAATAATTAGAGGCAGGGATGACAATCCACTTCCTTCTACACTATGCCAAAATACACTTAGCGTAAGTCTTTTCACTAACATTGCTTTTTGAACAATTAAGTTATTCTCTATATTTCCATTGTTTTTTAAATTTAAGACTTAGGTTAGTTTTTAAAAATGCTTCTTGCAGAGCATAATACAAATGTGAACATTATACATGTCCTGAAACATAGCAAAATAAATTGCTTTAATTCTGTACTCAGATACTAATTTTAGATTAGTCCTGCCAATTTGAAAATATGAAGAGCTATATATGGTCAATGTTTATGTCTCTTCCAAACATTTTATTCATACAATTAGGACCATTTAAAGCTGCTTCTAGGTGTTAAAGAGAACTAAAATTTGTAATTTATAGAAAACATTAGTGCTCTGAATTTTATATTGGCTGCAATAATTAATTTTTCAATGTTCTGTATATGATGAATTTTCCCAAAGGAATAATTATTTTTTGAATCATTTAATTGCCAACATACATTAAGGTTTAAAAATGCAATGCAATCCTGTCAAAATGTGCTGACGAAAGTAGAAATTTGTGCAACTGCAACTCTTTTGCAAACCAATTTTGAAAAATATCAAGAACTTTCAATTACTTTGAGAATATAAATACACATATAGGAACATATATGAAGAGAAAAACTCAAAAGAGGATAACATCTATACATACAAAGAAATTTTACATAATATTTTTTATTGTGATAGTTACCAAAAAATGCAAATATTCAATTATAAGCGATGGATAAAGGCAGTATACATCATCAATGCAATAGACTATTTTGCAACCACGAAAAAATATGTTTGTAGGCCACTGGCCCTGTTGCATAATGGTTAGGTTCTCACACTCCACTTTGGTGGTCTTGGGTTTGCTGTTTTGGATCTTGAGTGTGGACCAATACCCCACTCATTAAGCCATGCTGTGGCAGTGTCTCATACAGGAAAAAAGGGAGGAAGATTAGCACAGATGTTAACTCAAGGATAATCTTCCTCAAGCAAAAAGAGGAGGATTGTTGATGGATGTTAGCTCGGATCAAATCTTCCTCACCAAAAAAGCAAAAAAAATTAATATGTTTGTAGAATTTTATTATAAGGTAGGGAATTATTTATGCAAGAATTAAAAGAGAAAAAATTTGTAATCTCACATACAAAACAATCTCAGCTATGTAACAGCCATATGCATAGAAATTAAACTAGAATTAAAATTGTCAAAATAACAAAAAGAACTGATCTTGAGATGGGGGATTGTGAGTGAGTTATTCCCTCTTCATTCTTTTCTGCATTGCCGGTTCCATGCTGGTCATGATCTATTCAAGAAGGATTTCAAAAATATCATAATTATTAACTAACAGTTTTTTAAAAAATACTAAAAAAAATTTGAAATAATATCCTTGCAACGAAACTATTTTGTGAGAAAGAACTGAAGTCAGACCAATGAGAATTTGCTCTGTCTCCAAGACTTACTTGTTATGAGGACTTGGCCATTGTAATTTTCATCTCACAGCCTCCATTTACTTCCTTAAGTATCTGGATAAGTGCTACAATACCTATCTTGCAAAGCTGAGGTGAAGAAAAGAAATAATTTGGGAAAACATATTAGGAATATAGCACTGTTAAGTACTCATTAAATTGAAGCTATTTTTACCACTCTTAGATAGGAAATTGAAAGATTAGTCAATTATTAATGAAAAGTGCGTAGAATAGTTTTTTTGTCATTTGGATATGTAGATTGCTAATATAAGGGCTGGGTTTGCCATATCATCGAAATTGATAATATGTGTCCTGATATTATCTTATATATGGCTGACAGAAATGGAAAGGAAAATTTAGATGGGATTCTGTCTTTACTCACTGTAGGTAATGAGGCTGATTCCTCCTGAGAGAAATATTTTAAATATAAAATTTTGAAATATTAGTAACAATCACACCATATAGGAATGACTTTTATAACAATTTTGATGACTTCTAGTTTCTGTATATATATATATAAATATTTTTACATAGTTTAGACTGTCAAGTATAGCAATTTCATATGCATCTATGCCTCTGTGTATGTGTGTACAAATATTTAGAGTGCAGTTGTACAGCATCCTTTTACTTATTATCCCACATGCGGTGAGAAAGGGTTTCTTGTAACTGCTGAAATAATAGTAGAGCTCTAGTCTGTGTTGGAACACATCCTTGGTCCGAGAAGAGTTTGTTTTCCCCTTTTTGAGAGAACCTTAACTTATCCTCCCATAAAAGCAAGGCGGGATGGGGCAGAAACCAATGAGCTGGACACAGAGGAGATTCCTGGCCTTCCCCTGACCCAGATGCCTTTTGCCTGCCTGCCTTTCTGAAGTAAGTTCTCACAATTCTTACTGGGGTACTTAGCAATAGTCACTGAGAAATTGGTAGAAATCTAGCATTTGAGAATTTCGTATAACTTTCAAGTTGAGTTTTATTTCCAAGTGAAAAAAAATGTTTTCCTGGCCTCCCATAACATAAAACCCCTCCTCCCATAGAATGATTTAACAGGTGGTTAATCAATCAAATAGAATTGTAGCATGTTAGTTTAAACTGTCTTATTTATATCACTTTTTCTTTTTTTCTTTGATGTTTTCGACAGCAATTCAGTGATTGGCTAATTGATATCTTTATTTTTCCTGCTATTTAGATACTTGATGGGAAGGATAAATTAAAATCCTATTATACAGAATGGAAGACAAGCTGAGCAGAAAATTAAATTATTTTGCAGATTATAAACTTTCAATTGCATAGCATAAGTAACCATTTTTATTTTACTTTACATTTCTTATTTGATCTTAACTGCAAATCAGGTCAGCAATGAGCTTTCCTACAGACGTAGTTAATTTTATTGCAGTAAATAGTTTTAAAATCTTCAGTAATTTATGAAATTATTCATACCTAAACATAAAAAGTAATTTTAAAAACACAGTTTTTACTCCTTGTTTAAAATAAATTTCCTAGTGTGTTTTTCAACCAGCACTGAGAGTTTTAGAGCACTTACTATTTCATTAGAAGTGTTCTAAGCACAGGGAAGAAGACAATAAACAAGACTGAGATATTAGACTATGTGACTATTATACAAACTCTGAAAAATATGTGGATATAGATGTTGCGATGTAGAAATTGATTGAGTTCCCCGGATCCCAGGGTAGGAACTTAAAGATTCAGATCTTGAGAAAACCATTATAATTCTCCTTCTACTTTTATTCACTGTTGCTAAGTGTTACTTATATTCTCTGCCACTTAAAATGACAATGGTCCACTTTACAAATCCCACCACAAAAGTACACTCCATCTTTCTCCAACGTATATTTGTCCTCATCTAATTCACACACACACATGCACTCATACAATTGAATTTCTTATATTCCAGTGGAAGATAAGTATCAATAAATGCTAGATAGACCTCATACACGTTGTCCTCGACCACTGCCCTACAGACCATGCAGAGAAGAGGGGACCTAAGTAGGAACTCATAAGAGAAATTCTCTTCCCACAGTGGTATAGAAGAAGATCAAGTACTTGAACAGGAAGTACCCTGGTATCCTAGGAAGTAAGCCTGTTTAATTATCTAAACTGCATGTTATGAATTGTGCTTTCATTCAAGTTGTAGGAAGCCACAAGAAAATGTCACGTTTACCCTATGGGAAGTAAAACTTGGAAAATATACGAAAATCATAAATTTTCCTGAGCCAATTAGAGAGCCAAGGTTTCAAATCCACCCAGTTAACAGAATTCTAGACAGTGACAAGCTTCTCCAAGAGGAGATGAGCACCATCACACTGTTTCACATGTAGCAGAGTATGGAAAAGGGGCTGCCACATAAGCTGGTAAGAAGAATGCAGCTAAAATGTCAATAAATCATTAAAGGCTGAGCCTGGACTAGCATGTCGGTTTAGAAGAGAAACTGTGAACCTCAGACACAAGACAAGTTCACAGTTACCTGCAAACTCTTTTCTGCGGGCTCCCACTGGGTGTTCATAAGAGAGATTGAGGGGCAAACAGGAGACTAGAGTCCCTCGTGGCACAGGTATGTAGGAGGGTATTGACTGTTCCTAGAGCCAGAAAAAAATCCTACCCCCATTGAAGACCCTTCTTTCATTTTAAAGAAAGCCTTCAAGTGTTGGAGGAAGAGCAGGAAACACTGAGGTCCTCAGGGTCGGAAAAAAGAGCCACTGCTTCTGTGGGGTGAGGTAGAAGTGAACCCATCTACCTCTAGGCAAGAGGTAGGAAAATACTTAGACTTAGGAAGTCTGCTGCCCTTTGGGAAGGGAAGAAATACTTCTCCCACTCAAGACCACCACAGATGCAAAGGAGAATTTAGTTTCTGGAAGGATTAACAAAAATGCTAAGAATAGAACATCTCCACACCAAGGCTCAGTGCAGAGTTTGCCTTTTTTCAATCTTTTAATCTTGGGTTTTTTCATCCTAGATTGTTTCCTTCCTTCCTGCCTCCCTCCCTTCCTTCCACCTTTCCTTCCTTCCTTCCTTTTTCTTGAGCTCAAGTTACATAAATGCTATGCTGTTTGATGTTGTCCCATAGCTCTTGGATGATCTGTTGTTTCATTTTTTTTCTTTTACTCTTTTTCTCTTTGTGTTGTGGCATAGATAATTCCTATTTATCTATCTTCAAGCTCATTTTTCCTTTCCTCTGCTCTGTGTGCTGATGATTTATCATTCTCCATCTCCGATGGTGTTTTTTGTCCTGGCATTTTTATTTCATTTTGTTGAGGTCATAATAGTTTATAACATTGTGAAATTTCAGTCATACATTATTATTTGTCAGTCACCACATAAATGTGCCTCTTCACCCTTTATGCCCACACCCCCACCCCATTCCCCTTTGGTAACAACTAAACTGTTCTCTTTGTCCATATGTCACTTTATCTTCCACATATGGGTGAAATCATATGGTGTTGGTCTTTCTCTGTCTGGCTTATTTCACTAACATAATGTTCTCAAGGTCCATCCATGTTGTTGCTAATGGGATGATTTTGTCCATTTTTATGGCTGAGAAGTATTCCATTGTATACATATACACCAAATTTTCTGTATCCATTCATCAGTTGGAGGGCACTTGGATTGCTTCCACTTCTTGGCTATTGTGAATAATGCTGCAATGAACATAGGGGAGCATAAGTCTCTTTGAATTGTTGATTTCAAGTTCTTTGGATAAATACCCAGTAGTGGGATAGCCGGGTCATAGAGTATTTCTATTTTTAATTTTTTAAGGCATCTCCATACTGTTTACCGTAGTGGCTTCATTAAGTTTGCATTCCCACCAGCAGTGTATGAGGGTTCCCTTTTCTCCACATCTTCTCCGACATTTGTTATTTTTTATCTTAGTGATTATGGGCATTCTAAAGGGTGTAAAGTGATACATTAGTGTAGTTTTCATTTGCTTTTCCCTGATGATTAGTGACGTTGAACATCTTTTCATGTGCCTGTTGGCCATTTATATATCTTCTCTGGAAAATGTCTGTTCAGATCCTCTGCCTAACTTTTGATTGGGTTGTTTGTTTTTTCGTTTTTGAGTTGTGTGAGTTCTTTACGTATTTTGAAGATTAACTCTTTGTCAGATATATGATTTGCAAATATTTCCTCCCAGTTGGTGGGTTCTTTTTTTGTTTTGTTCATAATTTCCTTTGCCTTGCAGAAGCTCTGTAGCCTGAGGAAGTCCCACTTGTTTATTTTTTTTGTTGTTTCTCTTGTTTGAGCAGACATGGTATTTGAAAACATCCTTCTAAGACTGATGTCAAAGAGTGTACTTCCTATATTTTCTTCTAGGAGTTTTATGGTTTCATGTCTCACCTTCAAGTCTTTGATCCATTTTGAGTTTATTTTTGTGTATGGCAAATGATAATGATCTACTTTCATTCTTTTGCGTGTGGCTATCCAGTTTTCCCAACATCGTTTATTGAAGAGAATTTCCTTTCTCCATTGTATCTTCTTAGCTCCTTTGTCAAAGATTAGCTGTTTGTAGAGATGTGATTTTGTTTCTGGGATTTCAATTGTGTTTCATTGATCTGTGTGTCTGTTTTTGTAACAGTACCATGCTATTTTGATCACTATAGCTTTGTAGCATATTCTGAAGTGAGGGATTGTGATGGTTTCAGCTTTGTTCTTTTTTCTCAGGATTGCTTTAGCCATTTGGGGGTCTTTTGTTGCCCATATGAATTTTAGGATTCTTTGTTCTATTTCTGTGAAGAATGTCATTGGAATTCTGATTGGGATTGCATTAAATCTGTAGATTGCTTTACATAGTATGGGCATTTTAGCTATATTTATTTTTCTAATCCATGTGCATGGAATATCTTTCCATTTCTTTCTGTCATCATTGATTTCTTTCAATAATGTCTTATAGTTTTCAGTGTATAAGCCTTTCACCTCCTTGGTTATGTTTATTCCTAGATACTTTATTCTTTTTGTCGAGATTGTAAATGAGCTTGTATTCCTGAGTTCTCTTTCTGTTAGTTCATTATTAGAGTATAGAAATGCAACTGATTTTTGTAAGTTGACTTTGCACCCTGCAACTCTGCTGTAGTTGTTATTATTTCTAGTAGTTTTCCAATGGATTCTTAAGGGTTTTCTATATATAAAATTTTGTCATCTGCAAACAGTGAGAGTTTCAATTCTTCATTGCCTATTTGGATTCCTTTTATTTATTTTTCTTACCTAATTGCTCTGACCAAAACCTCCAGTACTATGTTGAATAAGAGTGGTGAGAGTGGGCACCCTTGTCTTGTTCCTGTTAACAAAGGGAAGGCTTTCAGTTTTTCCCTGTTGAGTATGATGTTGGCTGTGGGTTTGTCATATGTGACCTTTATTATGTTGAGGTACTTTCTCTCTACACTCATTTTATTGAGCTTTTTTTTTTGCCATAAATGGATGTTGGATCTTGTCAAATTCTTTCTCCATGTCTGTTGAGATGATCGTGTGATTTTTATTCCTCATTTTGTTAATGTGTTATATCAGATTGATTGATTTGTGGATGTTGAACCATCCTTGTGTCCATGGTATAAGTTTCACTTGATCTTTTTAATGTATTGCTGTATTTGGTTTGCCAATATTTTTTGAGAGGTTTTGCACCTATGTTCATCAGTGATATTGGCTTGTAATTTTCCTTCTTTGTGTTGTTCTTGTCTGGCTTTGGGATCAGAGCGATGTTGGCCTCATAAAATATATTAGGAAGTGTTCCATCTTCTTCAAATTTTGGGAATAGTTTGAGAAGGACAGGTACTAAATCGTCTTTGAATGTTTGGTATAATTCTCCAGAGAAGTCATCTGGTCCCGGACTTTTATTTTTGGTGTGATTTTTGATGACTGTTTCAATATCTTTACTTGTGATTGGTTTATTCGGATTTTTTTTCTTGATTCAGTTTTGGGAAGTTGCATGAGTCTAAGAATTTATCCATTTTTTCCACATTGCCCACATTGTTGGCATATACTTTCTCATAATATTCTCTTATAATTCTTTGTATTTCTGTGGTATCTGCTGTAATTTCTCTTTTTTCATTTCCAATTTTATTTATTTGAGCCTTCTCTCTTTTTTTCTTAGTGAATCTGGCTGAGGGTTTGTCAATTTTGTTTATCTTCTCAAAGATCCAGCTCTTTATCTCACTCATCCTTTCTATTGTTTTTGTTTGTTTCAATTTCATTTATTTCTGCTCTAATTTTTATTATTTCCCTCTTTCTGCTGACTTTGGGCTTTGTTTGTTCTTCTTTTTCTAATTCTGTTAGGTGTAGTTTAAGATTGCTTATTTGAGATTGTTCTTGTTTGTTAAGCTGAGCCTGAACTGTAATGAATTTCCCTCTTTTGCTGCATCCCATATGAGTTGCTATGGTATGTTTTCATTTTCATTGGCCTGCAGATATTTTTTTATTTCTCCTTTAATTTCTTCAATGATCCATTGGTTGTTCAGTAGCATGTTGTTTAGTCTCCACATCTTTGTGAATTTCCCAGCTTCTTTCTTATACTTGATTTGTAGTTTTATAGCATTATGGTCAGAAAAGATGCTTGATATGATTTCAATATTCTTAAATTTATTGAGGCTTGCCTTATTTCCCAACATATGGTCTATCCTTGAGAATATTCCATGTGGGGACTGGCCCGGTTGCATAGCAGTTAAATTCGCATTTTCCACTTCTCAGAGGCCTGGGGTTCACCGGTTCAGATCCCAGGTGGGGACATGGCACTGCTTGGCAAAAGCCATGCTGGGGTAGGCATCCCACATATAAAGAAGAGGAAGATGGGCACGGATGTTAGCTCAGGGCCAGGCTTCCTCAGCAAAAAAGAGGAGGACTGGCAGTAGTTAGCTCAGGGCTAATCTTCCCCAAAAAAGAAAAAAAAAAAAAGAATGTTCCATGTGCACTTGAGAAGAATGTGTAATCTGCTGTTTTTGGCTAAAGTGGTCTATATATATCTATTAAGTCTATCTAATCTAGTTTTTCATTTAACTCCGTCATTTCTTCATTGACTTTCTGTCTGGATGATTTATCCATTGATGGAAGTGAGTGTTAAGATCCCCTACTAGTATTGTGCTGTTGTTAATATCTCTTTTTAGGTTTGTTAATAGTTACTTTATGTACTTTGGTACTCCTGTGTTGGGTGTGCATATGTTTACAAGTGTTATGTCTTGTTGATGGAGTGTCTCTTTTATCATTGTATACTGCCCCTCTTTGTCTCTCATTACCTGTTTTATCTTGAAATCTACTTTGTCAGATATAAGTATGGCAACACCTGCTTTCTTTTGTTTGCCATTGTCTCAGAGCATCATCTTCCATCCCTTCACTCTGAGCCTGTGTTTCTGACATGTGTTTCCTGGAGGCAGCATGTTGTTAGATCTTGTTTTTCAATCCATTCTGCCACTCTGTGTCTTTTGATTGGAGAATTCCATCCATTTACATTTAGAGCTATTATTGATATATGAGGGCTTAATGCTGCCATTTTATCACTCATTTTCTCATTGTTTTGTATTTCCTCTTGTTTTTTGTCCCCTGTATTTTGGACTACAAATTCAGTTTTGTAGTTCTCTGTGATGGTTTTTGCAGTTTTCTCTTTATTTATCATTTCTGTCTCTGTTCTGATTGTTTCTTTAATGGTTACCATGAAGTTTGTATAAAAAATCTTGCAGATGAGATAGTCCATTTTCTGATTGCCTCTTATTTCCTTAGACTGAGCAATCCTATCCCTTCCCTCTTCCCCTTTCTAAGTTATTTTGTCACAACTTATTCCATCTTGTGTTGTGAGTTTGTGGTTAAAATGATGAGATTATATTTATTTTTGATGTTTTCCTTCCTTATATCTTTAATGTTATAATTAAGTGTTTGCTAACCTGTTCTGATAGAGAGCTGCAATTTTCTGATTTTGTCTGCCTATTTATCTCCTTGCTCAAGGCTTTGTAAACTCTTTCTTTTTTTTCAGGTATGAGGGCCTTCTTGAGCATTTCTGGTAGGGAGGTCTTATGGCCACGAACTCTCTTAGCTTTTGTTTATCTGGGAAACTTTTTATTTCTCCATCATAGCTGAAGGATATTTTTGCTGGATAGAATATTCTTGGCTGAAAGATTTTGTCTTTCAGAATTTTGAGTATATCATTCCACTCTCTTCTAGCCTATACAGTTTTTGCTGAGAAATCTGCTGAAAGCCTGATAAGGGTTCCTTTGTAAGTTATTTTCTTCTACCTTGCTGCCCTTAAAATTTTTTCTTTGTTATTCACTTTCATCAGCTTTACTACTATATGCCTTGGAGAAGGTCCTTTTACATTGATATAATAAGGAATTATATTAGCTTATTTTACTTGTATTTCCAGCTCCTTCCCCACGTTTGGGAAGTTCTCAGCTATTATTCCTTTGAATAAGTTTTCTGCTCTATTCTCCTTCTCTTCTCCCTTTGGAATATCCATAATCCTTATGTTGCATTTCCTAATTGAGTTGGATATTTCTCAGAGAATTTATTCATTTCTTTTTTGTCTTAGTTCTCTCTCCTCTCCAACTGAAGCATTTTTATATTCCTCTTCTCCAGATTGGTGATTCTGTCCTCCATAATATCAGTTCTGTTATTCAGGGAGTCCAGAGTTTTCTTTACCTCAGCCATTGTGTTTTTTATCTCTAACATTTACGATTGCTTTGTCTTTATAGTTTCTATCTCTTTTGTGAAGAATTCCCTCTGTTCATTAATTTTGTTCCTGATTTCATTGAACTTTCTACCCATACTTTCTCGTAACTTGTTGCATTTTTTTACGATAGCTATTTTGATTTCTCTGTCATTTAGATTGTGAATTTCTGTCTCTTCAGGATTGATTTCTGGGTGCTTGTCATTTTCCTTCTGGTTTGGAGTATTAATATATTTCTTCATACTGTTTGATGGCATGGATTTATCCCTTTGCATAGTGATAGCATCTGGTCACACTTCCACTTTCCACCACTGGGTGGGGGTCAAGTTCTGTGTATTCTGAACCCACTGTGACCTCTGGCATCTGTGCCTGTCCTTAGAATTTATGCTGACAGGTCCCCTCTGTGATTTCCGGTTCACTTGCTCATAACTGCTGCTTTTCTAACCTATGTGTGGGTGCTCTGGCCGACTGGCTGAGCTGAAATGCTGGGCAGGGGGAGGGGTGCTCTCTTTCATTGGCGTGATCCCAGGGGCATTCTTGCTCTGCTCTCACTCTCTGCTCTTTTGGGGTGCTGGCTGGCTGAAGATGCCCCCGCAATAACTTATCCATCTCTGTGTGGGGCTTTTCCCTGGGGCTGTGAGGGAAGTTGGAGAGAGAAGGTGTTCCTGTGGAGAGTTCCCCATCCCCCCTCTTTTCTCAAAGCCATGCATGGTCCTGTGGCCTAGGTTGCTGCTGTTTGGGAGGGAGAGGAAATCTCCTTACCTACTTTCACTTCCTCCCGGGGGTCCAGCACCTCTACCTTCAGAGTCATGGCTGAGTGGGATTCTCAGCATCTTTTTGTGTTGTGTGAATGTCCTCTGTTGGTTTATGAATGTCTTTTTCATTGCATCTTAGTGGGGAGAGTCTAAGGGAAGAGCTCACTCTGCCATGATGCTGATGTCACTCTTTTTCTGGTATGTTTATGTGACTCTCATTAATAATTTCCATCTCTCTCCTCAAATGCTGCATCTGTTCAGGCACACTGTCCAACTTTTTGTGTAAATATTTTAACATATTAGTTAACATAATAGTTATTTTACATTTCCTATCTGAAAACTTCAATATGTATGTTATCTCTGAGTCTGTTCTTTTTTTTTTATTATTTCTTGCTTTTTGGAGTTTCTCATAATTTCTTATTGAATGCCAGTTATAATGTGTAGAAGAAGAATAGAAAATGAAGTCAATAAAGTTTATATCTAGAAATAGACACACATCTTTCTTGTCAGGCATTAATGTGGATGACTTGATTCAGTCCATTTAATTTAGGTTGTGTTTAGAGTCACTTTTAATGCATCAAAGCCTTTATGTTCCTGCAGCAGTGGATTGATGTCACATGTTACCATCTGAGACACAGGTTACTTAAAACTAGAGTCTGAGACAAGGATTCTTGAACTGATGATTTATTAAGGGGCACTCTCAGAAGAAACAAGTGAGTAAAGCAGGCTGAATGCTGAAGAAAAGGTAAAGAAGGTATTGTTGCAAAACAAATATAGCCTAAGTATGATCCTATGAGAGGATCTGAGTGTTAGTTGCAAGATAAAGGTTGTCTTACCTAGATACAAGGCAGCCAAGCAGTTGTACCCTTAGCCAAGTCAATGACTGGCTAAAGTTCAACCAGTGGGGAGAAGACATATCTTCTCAGGCATCTTCCATTGGGACAGTTTCCATCTGCCATGCTCAAGCCTTTAGAGAAGATAGAGTTGCAGCAACTGGGGAATGGGTATATCAACCAAACAACAGGAATCTAAGCAGGTCACCCAGAGCATTTGATACATTCTGTGACCAAATTCTATATTCTGTCATTCCAGTCAAATCACAGATGTCATTCATAGCTAGAGCATTAATATAGTAAGTCAAGGAACTAGAAGTAAAAGGATCAGAGAATATTTTCACTAAGTGGCAAACAGAAGCACAGGTTAAGTATTATCACTACAATTCTAAGTAGTGATTTTTTCCCACACTAGCTTGAGAACAGATGTTCCAAATTTACTGGTTTCATTTCTGCCATAAATTCCATGTGTATGCATGCTTACTGTATGCTTACAGCTGGTGAAGTAAAATTGAGCAGGCACATTGGATAATTGCAAACATATCAGATAGGGAATCAAGATACTTGAGATACCTGAGTCCTAGCCAAGAAATGATTACTAGCAAACTCTGTGACTCTGTGACTTTCTTCTTCTAGCCAGGGCTTATGTCTAAAAGGCAGATATGGAAGACAACACATAATTTTAAGATTCAATTTGGCTCAGGGAATTTTATTCAAGTTCAGAATATAGAGTATGCACCTTTCCTTTATTGCTAACAGCAAAATGATACTCTGAAATGCAGATTATTCCTCATGCAAATTAACAGTGATTTGAAATACTATAACAAGAAACTCCAAAATGTGCTGAAGTAGTGGATTAATTTACACCTGCATTTTTAAAATCCTTACTGCAGGAAGAAAAATATATATAATGGCCCTCAGAAAAAGAAAAAAAGAAACAAGCTAAGATTGCAAGTCCATAGATGTTTGAGTGAAGGAAAGGGGTGAGTAAGCAGATCAGGTTACATACAAGTGTGGTCATTTTTAAATGTCTTTGTTTCTTTGGGGGTATGCTAATGTTTTACCTCTAACTGACAAATAAGAGGAGTGCAAATTTAGAGATTTATAAAAATCTTATAGTGCTATACATTTAAGAGAAGGAAGGATGCTTAGTTTTTCATTTAATTATCTAATATCACAAATGAGGACTTTAAGGTGAAAAGCGTTAGAGATGGAATGGATAGGGGCATTGATCAGAAGTGGAGCTACTCTTCTGGATTCTGCTTCAGTTAAAGGTATCTATTATCTGTTTTTCCAGAGAAAAATAATATGATTTTATTGTTAATCACTCTGGATTGCCTTAGTAATAAAGAAGTTCACTTTGGGGCCAGCCCTGCGGTCTAGTGGTTAAGTGTGGCACACTCCACTTTGGTGGCCTGGGTTCAGTTCCTGGGCATGGACCTACACCACTCATCAGTAGCCATGCTGTGGTGGTAGCCCACATACAGAAAATAGAGGCAGATTGGCACAGATGACAGCTCAGGGTGAATCTTCCTCAGCAAAAAAAGGAAAAAGGAAGTTCACTTTGGATAACCTGCACTACCATTTTGCTTAATTTAAATTTTTGCATTTTCCCATATTTATGAGTAGGAACTATACAACTGTTTTGTTCTGCTTATCTATTGATGATGTAGATGGGGAATACCCAAGTAAAACCTGTGGGAAAAGATCAAGAGAAAACATCTAATTCAACAATAAACCTTATGTGATCAGAGGCAAATATTGTGAGTTTTTAAAAGCCACAAAAGCCCAAGAAGCTAATATTAGACTAGTCTAGAAGATAAAGTTAGAAAGAAATTTCACATTGGCAGACACAATCTTTCCATCTTTGCTTAAAAAAGCCTTGTCATATGGTATAGGATGTGGATTCTTATGGTTATGTAACAAAAAAGACAATAGGAAAGATATAAAAAAATAGTACAATGCATGAACAATTTCTGACCGAAAATTCTCTTTCTTGATTTCATGAGGTCATGCAAGACATCAGTAAAATAGCCAAAGATACATCAAGTTAGACAGATGTGTACATATGTTTGATGCTATTCCAGGACTCTAAAGGCTCATGGTGTCAGAAAAAGGAGGTAAGGTAGGCATCAGTAAACAAGGAGATTGTAGACCTAGTCAGGTACAGACCTATATAGATTAATAAAATAAACGCACATTGTGATTTAAGTGAAAGCTCATTAGAGCTTTAACCTTAACTATAACCATAATCATGGTCATGTTGATATTTCTATGTTAATAATTTTTTAGACAAACAGTATTTTTTTATGTATATACTGTATTAATAACTTTATCACTCCAAAATGTGTATTAAAGTACAAAAAGCAATGGGATTATTCATTACCTACACTCTTAACATGGCAAATATATGACAAGAAATTACCATATTTCTTTTCCACCCTTCATGTTGTATTTATTCTCAGCTATGAGGTCTATCTTTCAAATTCTTTCACTAAAATTATTCTATTCCTTGTTAACTTGTATCTTGAATTATTTTAAAAGAATACACAATACAGGAAGTCATTAATAATCTGTGATTTAAACCATAAGGTACAAAAGTTACCTGTATACTTCACAGAATCACACTTTTTATTCTCACACTTATTTAGACTATTGGAGATTATCTGTTAAACTTCTTACTTCACAGGGAGACCTGCAGACTTTCCAGGCTTAAGTTTTTTGCCCAGGGCTAAAGAATTTTGAAAGTAATAGATAAGGCAGGTAATTGAGGACCTGTACTCTTAGTCCTATTGACAGTTGCTATTTAAAGTGTAGCCATCTGGTCAGAAGCACTGGGATCATCTGGAAGCTGATTAGAGATGCAAAATCTCAGTCACCACTCCAGATTTGTTGAACTAGAACATAAGAGTTAGTAAAATCCCTGGTGATTCACATTAAAGTGTAACAAGCACTTCTCATTAAGAAAGGTTTGATGTGGAAAGCAATTTCCCACAATGACCTCTGCTTACTTCTGTACTCAATTTTGCTTCTTGGGTTCTAAAACAATGTTCACCAAAGTAGGAGGCTTAGGATAATCAGTTTTCCTTGGTGTGGGAAGAAAATACTGGAACTTCTAGTTATACATAATTTTTAAAATTCTATTAAATTGGTCATTCTCTCTTTGGATCTTTGTTCCCCAAGATCCATTCCCTACTCTTTTCTGCTCTGCTCCGTGCCGTAGGTAGGTTGTCCTCTGAATGCACCATCACCTAGGCTCATTGTGCTTTGGATTCTGGTTGAGTTTAGCCATTGGGTCCAGATGGAGATCAGAAGATGAGGGTGAAGTTAAGGTATTTCTCTCCTGGTTCCTATTTCCTCTCTGCCTGAGCACTAGGATGATGGAAGTGGCTAGTTTCCTCTATGACTATAGATGCTGTTGGATAGCTAAGCTTCCAAGGGTCCTGCTCCCTCCTGGCTCTAGTAACCCCAGTTAATTCCCTGGTCCCTTCAGGGAATCGAGTGGCAATATTTTCTGGTGCTACTAGTCCGTGCTTACATCAACAATCTTTTCTGAATCCCTTCACCTTATCCACAATTATGGAAATAATCCCTTCATTGTTTTCAAAGTTCCCAAATCATCTCTTTCCTGCAAGGATCCTTTACTAATATATCCATATTTTCTTGTTTATTTTATATTTGGAGATCATTGCTAACATCATCCAAATTCTATAATGAATATATTAAAAACTTTTGCTTTTATTGGGAAGCTATTGTTCTGTAAGGGTTGCTGAGGTCACATACAGATAGGTCTAGTCAATTAAAATCCTACTTATACTTTTCCTAGATAAATTCCACAGTATTTCTCTTACCCTTGTGGCCAGCACCATTGATTAGTTGGTTATTTCAACAAAACATCAAATACAGAGAAAAATCATAAAAATATGCATAAATGACAGATCATTTATTTTAACTTGATTAAGCTGTTAATTTTTACGTATACATATACATACTAGCTGGCAAAACTCAGCTTCCTTTTTCCATTTGGCATTAAGAAATTTGGCAGCCAGACTTACTTATTTCCTTCATTGCCAGGCAGGAGACTGCTGTATCATCTCTAGGGAAACTGAGTAGTCAAAGGCAAAGACCTACTAAAATGGACAATTGGGGCCCTCCCCTAACAATTGCCCAGCCACTCCACCCCTTATTTAAGCACAAGAATTCCTTCTGCATGCAAACAATAGATATGTCCAGTCCATTTTAAAGTGTCTCATTTTTCAAAAAATAAAATGATAGTCAAGTCACGTGAAAGAGAACAGAATAAACAAACAAAAAAACTGTGAACGTGGCATAAAGAATTTAAAATAAATGCCAAGTGGGAACAGAAAAAAACTCTAAAATCCAAAATCAATGTCATCAAATAGCTCAGGGAAGATACTGCAACCATGAAATGAAACCAAGTTTTTAACAATCTCATTCAGAGAATAAATTTATGTCTCTAAAATGTAATTGCAGAAATAAAACCTCAATAAAAGGTAAAATGGAGGAAATCTATTAGAAAGAGATCATAAGACAAAGAGGGAGAATGGGAAGGAATAGAAGAAAATTAAAGGACTGTCTAGGAAACCCAACAACCAAATAGTAAAATCACCAGGAATAGAGCATAGAGAAAATGAAGGCAAAGACTTTTCAATGAAACAATTCAGTTTCACTATACAAAATTAAAGAGTTTGAGTTCCCATACTGAAAGGGTCCACCTAGTGCTCAGTAAAACGTATGAAAAAGTGTTATACCAAGGCTCCATTTCAGAACACTTGTGTCTAAGGGGAGATCCTAAATACTTCCTGAGGTAAGAGAAACAAACAACATATTATAAAGAGATCAGGCTTTAAAATATCATCAATTTTCTCAGACAAGATGGCAGCTTGAAAACCATGAAGCAATGCCTGAAAATTTAATGGAAATGGCTTCCAAAGCAGAATTCCATACCCGGCCAAACAACCAAAACTGAGGGCTGTCAAAGACATTCTCATAAGTGCAAGCTCTCAAAAATTTCATCAAGCAGACACTCATTCCTCAGGAACTACTGGAAGAATGTGTGCTACCAAAACAAGACAATACATCAAGTAAGAGAGAATCAAGGGAATCAGGAATCAGGGGATCCAAGGCAGAAAAAAAGTTTGAAGGATTTTACAGGATGATGGTGAAGACAGATTGCAGAACAGCAACTGCATGCAGGCCTAGAGAAAAGCCACTCAAGAAAGAAGCTCCAGCAGGGATGTTGTAAGGGAAAGAAAAAGAAAGACAGAAATTTATAAATCATCTCCGGCATCTGAAAAGGTTGAGAAGAAATATATTTTGGGGAGAGAAAAAAATGATCAAACCAAAAAATGAGCAATTATTTGTCACTGACTAGTTACCCTAAGAAACTCAAGGCTGGGTTTGGATATTTTAACTGTTTTTCCAGATTGTTCTTTTCCCTTTTGTTGTGTTAAGGAGAGGTGATCACCAACCACCCTGAACTTGACCAGGCCTCACCATGAGAGCTATGCCGTGACCTGTGCCTTATTTTCAATGCTGAGATCTCTCCAGGAGGAGCTTAGGCCTTAGTACCACAACCTGCAGTGTACATGGAAGCATGTTTTCCAACTCAGCCTACACAAGCGAATGCCCTCCTCTCCCTTTTGAATATTCATTCCCCATCTGAAATAAAAGATCCCTGCTTCCCTTTGTTCAGGGAAGTCATGACTTTGGAAATGGTTTCACGTGATGTCCTATTTGCTGCAAATATACTTTACTTTGTGAAACAACTACTTCTGGTGTAGAGTCTGATTTAACTCTCCAGGAGGGAACCCACTTTGGTTCAGTAACATATTAACCCCAAGAAGTAGTATGTAGACAGCACTATAGCACCTGACTGTAATATTTCAGTAAAATGTAATCATTGAAAATAGATATAAAAAATTATAATAAAAATAATGGTTACAAAAGAGCACAATTCTGACCTTACATGGTGAAAATTGTTATTATTTAACTACTACTAATAAATAAAGTGATTTACATATTAGCAAGTTATTGAGAAATATATAGATGAGTACCATAAAGTAAAACAATTAAAACACATTGAAAGTGGTGGCTTCAAGAAGGCAATGATGGTTAATATCTCACAAAATTTTCCTTCTACTCTTACCCAATATATTCAGTTTACTGTTATCAATGCTGACTGCAAAACAAAACATATGAAAATTTCACTCTTACAATCCCATTTTTCAAGAGCCCTATGCAATTACTCAGAATCCATATAATATGGGGGATATTTAATCATTATTGTACTCTATAGAAGCAACTTTACTTTTTTTTTGCCGAGGAAGATTCACCCTGAGCTAACATATGTGCCAATCTTCCTCTATTTTTATGTGGATTGCCACCAAAGCATGGCCATGGATGATTGGTATAGGTCCACGCCTGGGAACCAGACCTGGCACCGAAGCAGAGAGTGCCAAATTTTACTGCAAGGCCATGGGCTGGCCTCAATATACCAGCAACTTTTAAATTAATAGCCAGCAGTGAGCAGGCACTAACCTAGGCAGTGGACACACAAATGCTATAATCTTTCCCTAAGGAAGCTTGAATATAAACACAAGAACTGACTCTCTTTTCTTCTTCTCTGGCCCTCACTTCAGATTCTACTCTGGCCATGCCTCTGCTGTGATTCAGGCCTTTTCCCAGGAAGACTGTTCAACTTCCTTAATAATTATACTTAGTTTTAAGAATATAATTTTTAAAAGGTATATTATTAAAATACTTTATGAAACAATATGATAACCATGAAATCTCTATATTTCACTCATTTCGGTCAGTCAACAAGTCATTCCATAAATTCTTAGTTTTTATTGGGCACTCCATAGTGTGTTCCAGATATCTGGAACATTATTATCATCTTCCCCATAGTTAAAAATTTCCTATATACCATTTCTGCCATGAACACTTCCTAAACTTCTCTGGGAAGACTTGATAGGTTCCCCTATTTCGATAAGAGGATATCACTGTGGTTTTCCCTCATATCAATGACATAAGGATATCATTGTGGTTTTTCCCTGTTTCCGCCTCATTGACATATTTCTCCTCAGTCATGATGTGACATGATTATTACATAAATGACATGCATATGTGTCAGTTAAATGCTTCCAAACATACTTCTTCCCCTATTTCTCTCTCTACTGACTGCCATCTTGGACTATAGTTTCTTGGAGGAGAGCAGCCGTGTCTGTATTCGGAGCCTGGTCTAGAGCACCTACGGAAGAATCCTTAATAAGCATCCACTACTGACAGTTAAAACCCCTGTTCCATTGATTTTTCCACAAATTATTCTTTTGTTTCAGCACCAACCTGTATTATTTGCTATTTTTAATTGAGATAAATATTTATCTTGATTATTCTTTAAAGTGGGCAAACTAATGGTGTTGGAGGACAGAGGGCAAAGCAGGGGAAAAGACTGATATATCTGATGGATATAGTTTTAAGTATTTTTGGCAAAAATAATTAAATGATTTCATCAGGTATTATAGTTTTTTAAAAAAATGCTGTGCTTTTTTATCTAATATTAGACTGAGTACATGAATATGAAAATATATATCCCAGTGACCATTAGAAAAATATTATAATAAAAACATGAGTGACAAAATAATTATAACTTAAATCCAATACACTCAGTCTATAAGCCTTTTGTTACCCTGTCATCTTTGTTATTCTATCATTAGACTCAGGATTCATGTTTGCTGAAACGTGAGAAATACACATAATACAAAAAGGCAATCAAATAAAATCTAGATGATTAATTGAATGTGAGTCTTTTTATCAGACCAACTTGGCTGGATTATAAAACTTCATGGGTAGGCAATTGTGTGACATATGAAAAAAGATGATATCACGTTAGAAAAATACTAAAGATAATTGTGAATATTTTGACCTTTGCACAGCCATAGAAAATAAAGGCAGTCCTGAACATTTTTTTTGTTCTAAAATGGAATATATGTCATCCAAGGAGTCTGTCATCTCATGCCCTTATATTTCTATAAAAAATGTTCCGGATAGAGTCAGATGTAAAACCACAGAGAGGCCATTCTTTTTCATTTAAAAAATCCATAATTCTCATGGAATGAAAAATATTATTAGAAAATTGAGAACTATCGAGAATATGTTTTAAGCTTCTTCATAAATGAACATTTTTACTTAAAGAAGATAATTATGCAAAAATGTGCTCTCATTTTAAATAAAAAAATAATTCTTCTTGGCCATTTAGTACAAATTAATCCTTTGTCAGAGGAAGGAACTGAGGTTGAGAAAGGATAGGTCATTTTCTAGAAGTTGCACTGTAAATCAGTAGGGCAAGATGTGACTCACTCAAGTCCCCAGTCTCAACTCAGGTTTACTTCTTCTAATGTGCTTGCTTCTCAAAAATTTTGAGCATTTTATGTGGGTTCATTTTTATTTATTTGTTTATTTTTTTGGTGAGGAAGATTGGCCCTGAGCTAAGATCTGTTGCTGATCCTCCTCTTTTTGCTTGAGGAAGATTGTCGTGAGCTAACATCTGTGCCAATCTTCCTCTATTTGGTATGTGGGATGCCGCCACAGCATGGCTTGATGAGCTGTATGCAGGTCTGTGCCCAGGATCTGAACCTGTAAACCCTGGGCCACTGAAGCAGAGCATGCAAGCTTAAACACTGCACCACTGGGCCAGCCCCTGGATTCTTTTCAGAACTAGAAGAGTATAGAGACCACTCTTCATAATAATAATCATATTTTTGGTGTTTATTGATTAAAACTGTCACTATATGCAATATCATTTATAGTATTATTTCATACCATGGATTACAAGAGATAACAGTTGGACTTAAAGGTTATGTTTTATGGGAGATAAAGGCATATGAACATAAAATATATTATAATATTATAATCTTATAACATTATGATATTTTTTGGCTTTAAAGGTTAAGAATGAAGAATAGGGAGACAAAGGAGAAGAAATGGTTAAGGGGTCTCAGGAACAGCTTAACCTAAGAGAAGGGACAGCATTTCAGCAAAATCACAGAAGCATAAGAGAGCAAACTGTAATGGGGATCTACATAGTATAGAGTGTGAAGTGGGGAAGCCATAAGAGATTGAGCTAGTGAGACAGCAGAATCAGAACTTGAATGGCTTTCAATGCCATGCATAATAATTTTGATTTCCACCTGATGGTAAAAGGTAGTGACCGGAAAACTGAGGAGAGAGAAAGATCATATCCAGATGTAAGAAGCATTATACTCATGGCAGAGCTGGACTGCACTGAAGGCTGGTGAGACTAGAGAAATAAAGAGTATGATAAAAAGATGCTTAAAAGTTTCAAACAAGATATAGTGAATGTCTTCAGCAGATATTAGATACTTAGGACTTAGATTGAACAGATATTTAAAGTCTTGATCCTGTATTGATTTTTAAGGTAAATGAAATAAAGAAAATCTACCAATCAATTAGTGTTTGCAATTGTGATGAAATTGATTTGGCTATTATAAATATAGATGTAGTTGCTCCCTGGATGCAGATCAATTCCCAGAAAGAATATAGTGTGATAAGATGGATTTAAAGTGTGGAATCCTTCAGAATGTTAACTCTTATGAGACGTCTAGCAAAAGAGGAATTCACAGAGTGGATTGAGAACAGTTGGCCAGAGGTGTAAGGAAAATTGTCCCCAAAACCAAGGGTGAAAAAATGTTTGAAGAAGGAGAAAATGATCAGTAGTGACAACTTTTACCACAAAATCAAGGAAACTGGTTGAAAAAATGCTCATTGGATTTCTATAGTAGAAATGAAGTGAGAATATTTTCAGTAAGTTGATGAGTCAAAATTCAGATTAAAATAAGTCACTGAGTAAACAGGAGGTACTGATTTGGGGACTTATAGTGTAGGCTTTTCATTCACAAAATTTTTGGAGAAATATGTGATGCTATGCAAAAGGAATTTAATGTCAAAATGGGATATTTTGCGGAAGGAATGATTTTGAACATATTTATATGCAAAGAGGAAGAAACAAATGTAGACGAATATATTAGAGGGTATTTGAAGACTAAGGATGTTGAATATTTAGGAGGAGAATAAGATGAAAACCAAAGATAAAAGAATAGTTCTTTAATATAAGTCTGAATATCACTTTCTGTGACTTGGATAGAAGATAGAGTGGTTGAACATACAGATGAAATCAAAGGCAAACATGCTAACTTGAGAGTGTTAATAACTGACAGGCTCTATTGTTTGATGGAAGTTAGAAGCAAAGTCATAAGAAAGAGATGGAGACAAGGTGGGATATTTGAGAAGAATAAAAAGAGTAAGGGATAAACGCACTGGGGGACGTGAGGAAGGAGTAAAGATATGTAATAGCAGTATAAGAAATGATGGAGTGAGATAATAAGACTAAGACTGTTTTTATGTGGTTTCTACCCAAGCCCGTTGTGAATCTGGGGATGTCCACATGTGGGTAGGCAGATAAATATTTCCAATAACATACTTAATTTAATGTTCTTAGACTGAAACCAATTAATAAGCATTTGTGTTATTTTATAAATGGAAAATTAGCCATCCACAAAGGTCCATCTCAAATTAATGTCAAAAATTAAATGTAAAGCTCCTGGCACCAAGCTTAATTGAATATTTTTCTTAGGATCTCATTTTCAGTCAGACAACTCATCCCTAATTCAATCAATTACCAAGGATTTTGTTAAGTATCGGATATATGCGTAACACAGGTCTTCAGGGCAGTATAAGAAGATTTTAAGAAACTATCCTTACCTTCAAAATTCTTAGACTCTAAAGCAGTACATCATGCAAGTGACAATACAGTATATATTTGCCAAAATTCATAACTGATTTTATACTAATTATAAGTTGGTGTAGAAGTAAAATCAAGCCTAAATGGTTAAGCGCTTATTAAGCTATGGAGTATGAGCTGAAGTCTTGACTTGAAGTACTGTACAGTATAGTTTAGAAGAAAAAGCAAAGCAATTATTTTTTAACAATAAAAGGCAACACTTGTCAAATGACAAATGACAGGAATAAAATATTTATGCTGTAATCTGGATAATGTTGGAATAAGTAATAGTTGATAAAATATTTAAATAGGTTTAACACTTCATGAGAAGAAGCCACATAAGTAATTAGATAAAAGAAGAAGAGATTTGGAACAAAATAAAAGCAAAGAAAGAAAAGAGAAGTAGTACGAGCTCAACTCTCTTTTAGACAAACCCAATAGACCAACCTCTATGGTTTAAGACGACAGACTACGGTTGGATTAACTGGATGGATTCCCAGAGACAACTAAACCAAGACTCTCTGCAATGACCCTTGCGCATAGTCAGACACTGCATTCCATATTACCACTCCTCCCACTGAAGAAAACGTACAAGGTAGAGTGACTTGAAGCCAAAGCCTTAGGAAGCATTGATAACAGTTAATGAGACAACTGTCAGCAAGTGGGTGGAGGACTTAGAGCACTCTTTGGAGCCATCCTCTAAGGAGAAGGGATCCTCTAAGGCGGGGGAGGCAACATGAGTGAAGGCATCAACATCCAGGGCTAAGAGGAAAATGGTAAAGCTATTTATGTAACGGTAATGACAACAGGGATATCCAAGCATATGGTACATTCAGGAGGAGTTAAAAATAAAAGTGATTAGGTAAAAGTGGAATACACATGGGTGGCTTTGAACATCAGTGAGAGCAGATAAGATTTACAGCAGTTAAGATTACCAAGCCGCTAAAATGTTTTAGAGTAAGGGAGTGGTGAAAGTAGCATTGTCAGAGAATCTACGGAATTTTAGGATAGAGGAAAATTTAAAGGTAATTAACTCCAACATTCAGGAAGATTAAAGTACTGGGGTAAATTGGATAGAGATGAAATCCCAGAGGGAGAAAACAGCTGTGAGGAAGATAAGATAAAGGAGACAGACCCCTCCTCTCCCCGTTTTATGCTTTGGTAATAGAATTACACCAAACCAATGCAAAATCTAGAATTTTGATAGATTATTAACATATATTTCTAGTTGGTTTTTAGAACTTTATAATAAAATCAGAGGAAAAAAACCCCATATATGCTCTGGTGTCTTTAGTCTTGATGTGGTAAATTATCAGATTTATCTAAGTAAATCTATACTAAGTATCTACTTTTAAATGTATTACTAGGATAATCTATAAAATCATAGCTGTAATCTGTGATGAGACCAAATTATGTTCTCAACTTGTCTAAATGTAGACAGACAATGATATCAATGTGATCTCATAATACGTCTTCAAGAATATATCTTGTACTTGACAGAAGCCAGATACTATAAGACAATGAACTCACATACAACGATCATGGAAAGAAATGCTGTGTCTAATCTGATTATTCATCTCTTCTCCTCAAAGAGTGTTCAAGAAAATCAGTAAATCTTGAATTAATTGATTATTTTCCCTATCAAATTGCAATTTTCATTTAAAAGTCCATTAAAGGGGCCGGCTTGGTGGCACAGCAGTTAAGTGCACATGTTCCTCGTCAGTGGCCCGGGGTTCGCCGGTTAGGATCCCAGGTACAGACATGGCACCGCTTGGTCTGCCATGCTGTGGCAGGCATCCCACATATAAAGTAGAGGAAGATGGGCACAATGTTAGCTCAGGGCCAGTCTCCCTCAGCAAAAAGAGGAGAATTGGCAGCAGTTAGCTCAGGGCTAATCTTCCTCCCCAAAAAAAAAAAAGTCCATTAAAGACAAACTTCATCTTCAGATTTTCCTCAAGCTATATGTATCTTAAAATGAGGGAGGCAAATAGTAGAGGTTCTGACATATATGGGTAAATTTAAAGATCCTCTTCTAGAGATAATACACCCAAGTACAATATTCAGCTAAAATTGTCAAAAGGCCAGGGTGGTTCTCATGACAGAGGAGAAGTCTGGGATGTACTCAAAATACTTGGTTTTCAAACCTGAATTTGCTACTGCAGGTTTCCCCTGCTATCTGAGAGTAAGAGCGCTCTATGAAACCTTTCTAAGCTGAAATGGCCTAAAGCAAAGAAGCAATGACCGTTAACTTATACAGGACAAATTTTTGAGTGTTCCCAGACCCAAAAAATAACCTACCAGATCATAGGAAACAACACATAAAATCTAAAATAGCCCTAATGTGTAGTAAAAGCAGTATTGATATGACAAACAAACAGCCTATAGAAAGTGGAAACAACGGATGTGCAGTGCCGTTTCACACACCAGGATCAGGAAGACAGCGAGCGCGCTGGAAGGTGGAGAGCTGGTGCTGGTGAGGATGGTGTGTGAGGCCGAGGCGTCGGCGGTTGGGGTGGCGGGAGGTACAGGAGACTGAGGAGGAGGCGAGAGAGGAAGAGGGTCATCTATTAACATCTCACTGTCGTCTGAATCCATCAGGGCAGGCAGGTCACTAACGTCTACACCTTCTACGTCTGCCTGCCTCGATGTCCAAGGTGGAGATTTGCTGTCTGCTGTGGCTGATGTGGAAGGCTGGAAACACGACGGTACGCACGCTTGACTGCTTAGCGTCTTTAACTGTTCGCTGGAAAACAAACGCTGAACGCTGTTTTCATCTTTTTTCGTAAAAGCAAAAATCCTCTTCGGATTTCTTTCCGTTAGCAAAAACAGGTACTAACGCAGGTCGTTGTAAAAGCAATGTGGTGTAAAGCAAACTTTCTGGTAGTGGAGGAAACCTGTGTATGCGGTTCAATTAAACTTATTGGATGCTGCTCTCCTTGTCAGTGAAGTAATGATAAGAATGAAATAACAATACCAATAAACTAATACTAATAATAATAATTGGCAGAAATTTTGGATTGGCTAGCATTTTGAGGACTTAACATGAGCTAGGCTCCACGTTTTTTACATGCATTATTTTCATTAATTTTTATAAGGCTTGAAGAGGAAATATTATTTCCATTTTTATGTGGGGAAATGTAAATTTCAGGTGAGGAAACAGAGATTAGTAAATTACGCAACTTTTCTTATATACCTTAGATCGTAAGTGCTGTGAAACACGCTTTGTTTTCCCTGTCTACCTCATAGTGACAGTGGAAAAATAATTTTGGGAAAAAACCATTAAGAAATGCTTTGCATGCATGCGATATATTGCAGATTTAAGAGACATTACCAAAAATTATTATATTTTACTGTATTATAAATACCTTATGGAAACCTTGAACCTAATGCATTTTTATAATATCAGAGTGCTTTTCACCATAGCTACTGACTAAGTATTTGTTAAGTGGATGAAAGGAAGGAAAGAAGGAAGAGGGCACACTAACATGAAGTATATTAGCGGAAAGTAACGTATCTTTGAAGTTAAACCAAACGAAATTGCTATTTTTAATGGGACAAATGGTTGATTATATGTAAGTTTATATGGTTCAAGCTAATGCAAATAACGCAAACATTTTACTCAAGTTTTTAAGAATCTTAAGTTGAACAAATGATTTTATTTAAGGACAAATGCATTTTGTCTCCTGGTGTTATAGCCAATGATTAATGATGTGGCAATTATATTTTTCTGTGTAACATCCAAAAACACACTGGCTTAAAACAATTTATTTCTTGCAATTCTGTCCTGGACTCAGAACTTCCGTATATCTTTTAAAATTCTGCCTGCAAACTGAACAGTTCCTTCATTAGTTCATCACTCTTTCCCCATGCTTTGTAGTATGCAGCTTTAAGAAGAAAACAAAACAATTAACACACAAGTTCCTAACACATATTTTAGTTTTTTAGTTACCGCTTGTGACATTTTTATCATTTTTCCTGCCTCTACATGGCGTGGGTCTCCTTTTCTTTGGCCTCCAACAGCAGCTTTCTCACTGTCTTTCCAGCCTCTACTAACAGTCTCCTTGCCACTCTCCATTTACATTCCTGCCCAGTCCCAAAGCCAAAGCCACATATTGTAGGTTTTTGTAATGGCCACACCCTAATCCTGGTTTCAAGTATTCCAGTCATCTATTTCAGTGTAATAAACCATCTAAAATCTGCTTAGAACAACAGTGAATTATAGTTCACAATTCTGCAGATGCCCCGGTGGTTTCTGGAATGATTTCTCCTGGACTCTCTCATGTAGCTGCCGTCAGCTAGAGGATTGCCTGAGTTGGAAGGTTTGAGAAGGCCTCAGGCACATGTCTGGGTTTTGGTGCTTGCCGTCTGCTGGGTTGCCTTGATTTTTCTCCCCATGGCCCCTCATTCTCCAGTAGTTTAGACAGAGCTTCTTTATGGTGTGGTGGGCTCGTGATTCCACAAGGGTAAAAATGGAAGCTGCGAGGCCTCTTTACTTCTAGCCTCTAAGCCCCGCAGCCTGACCTCCCCTGCATTCTACTTTCCAAAGCAACCTACACGGCCAGCCCAGATTCAGAGTTAGGATAACAACCTCCACTTCTGGATGGAGGCCGGATTAGAGTCAGACTGCACACATTGCAGAAGTGTCTGCAGGATGGGAAGAATTGTCTCTGCAAACGATCAACCAGAGACGCTAACTCAAATATTCTCTATGATAGAGTTTTCAACCTTTTCATAATACTCCTAGGGTGAATTCATGGTTAGATATTTATTAGAATCAATGATGATATTTGTAAATACAGTTTATTCAAACACCATTTCTTCACTTTTATACAAAGCTTACAGATTAGTAGACAAGAATAATTTTAAAATAATCTGAAGTGTAAATATTTGCTTTTAACTCCTATTGTCATTTAAATTTCCCATAACATGTCTATATTTTGGTAAATGCACTCTACTGACGTGGATTGTACAATATAATTTCCTCGAGATCAGAGACTCTACTGCTCCATATTATGTACGAGGCAAACATGAAGCTGACAATGAAGACAGATTAACATTTTTTCTTCTGAAAAGTTTGTCTTTTAAATAAAAATATGAAAGTTATTTGTGTTGGAGAACATGACTCTTGTCCTTTGGTATACATATATTTGCGTGTATATGTGTATATATATACATTTAACATGAATTTATGAAAGTAATGAATTAAATAACATATAAGTGAGATGAGAAGCAATTATAGAGCCCACAGTGCATTAATGTCAGCCTGCAATTTTGTCTGCTTATTGACTATATTATACTAGCAAATGAATTTAGAAACATGTTATCACTGCTTTATAGAGAACTGATTTTGTGATGTACACCTGATACCAAAGATATTATGTCTATGAGCTTTATGTTCTGCATAGGGCTTGTCTCCATCTCCAAAAATTTTAATGTAGTTCATGCCATTATCATTCCCATCTCTGCCTCCTCACTGACATTCAAAACAGGCTTATTTTCCTCAAATTCATCCACACTACAAAGTACTAAATGATTTATTCCAGTAGATCTCAAAGGAGGTGATACTGCCCTCCAGGGGCCATTTTGAATATTTGTGGAATATTCCTGTCTTCTGATAGAGACATGCCTGAGTATTTACATATAGCAATGAATATTATTTTAATATAAATTACTTTCCTTATACTCATCTTTGAGTTTCAATTATGCATTTCATTGACATTTTATGATCAGTTTTCTGGAGGCATAAGTAAGTACAATCAAATTCAGGAACATTAAGAATTCAATTTGATGAGTTTTACAAATGTAATCATGTAACCACTGACAAAATCCTAAATGAACATAGCCGTCACCTCTAAAAGTTCTCTCATGCATTTTTCTTATCAGTCTCCCCTTTCACCTCTGGTCCCTGGCAACCAATGATTTACTGTCTGTCACTTCAGTTTTACCAAAATATTTGGCATTTTGTGACCCACAGTCTGTTTTGGTTGGATAAAGCGCAGTGTGTATATAGGTAAGTGATGAGAAGTAAGATTCTATCAGGAAGAATCTTAAGTGACATGCTTAAAGCTTTTACTTTACCTTGAAGGCAATGAGGAGCTATCAGTGGATCTTTAGCTAAATTCTTGATACAATTTGCATTTCCGATTCTCAGGAGGTAGTGGGGAGACTTGATTGAAGAAATGTGAGACTGGTGGTAGGAGAGTCGTAGAAGGCTCCTGCTCCAGTTCATGCGAGGAATAAGGAGGCTTGAATGAAATCAGTCACAGGAGGAATGGGGGAGTGAGCACAGGGCTGAGAGATATTTAGCAGGCTGCTCTAGACAGAAGTTGGAAAATGATTAGATGCCAAGGAGTGGAAACATGAGGATTAATAATTAATTATACCCAGAGTTTAGGCTTCAAAAACTAGATAGATAATAGAGCTTTTAACCAGAAAAGTAAACAGAGAAGTAGAATTGAGTTATAGAAGGCGATGATGGAGTCAAGCTTTGCTCATATTTAGTTTGAAGTATCTGTGAAATATTCAGGTGAAAATGTCTAATTGTTTCCAAGACCAAGAATAATGCGTGGTTGAGGTTATAGATTTGGAAGTCATAAGTGTATATTGAAAGTAGTATGATTTGCAGCCCTATTCTGCTAACAAAATTTGAACAAAATGTATTTCCTCTCCTATATTTTTCCTTGAAGGTAGAAATATTTTCCCTTTGTCATATCTGCACCATCTGTACTCTCCTATCTGTTTCTACTTGCACTCCCCTTTTCCAATGCTTTGATTATTTCTGACTTAAACAACTCTAACAACTTCCTCACTGGCCTGCCTCCCTTGGGTTCCCACCTAACACAGCTTCAATGCTGCCATCACACAGCTATGCCTTCGCTCTGCTGTTTGCTGAAAAGGCTCTTCTTCTAACCATCACTTGTAAAATTTGTATCCACCTTACAAGATCCAATTTTAAAGAACTTCTTCATTTAACTCTTTTCTGATTCTATTCCCACACACAACCACATGCAGTTTCTCCTTTCTTTTATCTTTCTTCTATAGCATTTTAAAAATATTGCTTATTTTCATCACTGAATATTATGGTTAGTTATGCATATTTCACTAATCTCCTTTATTATATTGTAAAGTCTTTAAGCGTATGGTTTGGGTTTTATCCACGATATTTTGCACTGGAGCACACAAATGCTGCTTTTCATTTAGAAGCTACTCAAATAGTCATCAATAAACATCGACAGAAATGTTTTATCCATTTTACATACAGACTAAATATAACCGGTGTTAATATGGCTCCCTAGTTGACAGCGTTAATTCTCTTTTTAAATCATTATTGACATCTAAAACACTTTGGAAATGAGAACTGCTTGAATAGTTATCAAGTGGGAAGTGGAGATTCTATTCTGAATATTTAAAAAAAAATCCACAGAAAATGGAATACCTACTCCCATAAAAAATTCACTTCTTAGTTCTTTATAGATTTTTATACCCTCATATTACGGAGTAGAAACCAAGATTCTCAGTTTTGCCTTTTGGAGATTATTAAGCTAATTCGCATGCCCTAATTCAGTTAGCTGTGAGAACAACTTGAACTGTGGGTAACTTTATGTATAGTAACCTGGACTGCGGATGACTTTGACTATGCAAACAGTTTTCCCATGATTAAACAGTCACAGTTAAATTAAAGATAAATATCCTCTAAAAAGTTCTGATTCAAAATTGCAATTAGCAGCAGTAGAAGTAATGGAAAATAGCTGTTTCAAAGGCTATTGAGACAGTCCAGCCTGGTTCTTAAATTTTTAATTATGTTGTGCTAGAAATTGTTTTGATGATGAAAGGTGACTATTCTTGGAAGTTCACAAAATGTGTTAAATAATCAAAGATGTGAAAATGAAGATTACCTGAGAAATAAGAAAACAACCATCTTTCTTAAACCAGTTAGGTACTACTTTGCCTAGAGATTTTAAGATAGACCAGAGGCTCTCTTTTCATATTCTAGGATGCCCATTAATTGTTGGATATCTTAATCAGCTAGGCAAACAACAACCATAGCTTTTAAAAATATGTATGCTAAAATATAGTTTAGGAAGGTAAGAATGTTAGGAAGAAAGTAAGACTAAACTAGTGTCATAAGGTGGCAGAGACAGAATGGAAGACTGGAGTAGAGGAAACGGGTAGAAAATGACAAAGCTTTAATATTTAACGTTAACAGTTTTCTCTTTCTTTTTGCATGAAAAGATGTTCAATGTTTTTATTTTTTAAATTTGTAAAGGCAATTACTATACCTACTTTTCTTTAATTAATATGAAAAATTACGTTATTTCTTTACATTTCTAGGTCACAGCTTTAGGCAATATCCTTATCCAATGGCTTCTTTCTCCATCGGAAAAATGGTCTGAGATTATCACTGAGTTCAGATTGAAAGAACAGCTGTGAATCTTACAGCTAAAGATAATTATGTGCACAAAAAAAATTACCCACTTAAGAGATTTATATAACCTAATTTTTCAATGCTCATCCTAAATTCAGGGACAAAGAAAGAAGATTTTTACCCAAAAACATAATGTGTTTTTCTGGTCCTTTTTTTCATGAAAATGTTTTGGGTAGACATACTGCTTAATTTCTGCAGGTATGATAATAAGCCCTAAAATTTCTATATCTGAAATTGTTTTAGGTCTTATCTGAAAAGTATTACATGATTAAAAACAGTTGTGATTGATAACTTCAAATTTCCATGGTATCAAGTGATGTTTACAGGAGTTTGAATTAATTAATGCAAAATATTAATTATGTTTTGGAACCTTTTATGCTAACTCTGCAGTTTCCTTACAATGTGTATTGTTCAATTGATTTATCTTTCACTGTTTAATAGAACCATATCTCATTTTATGAAGTCTCTGTGCTTCAAAAATATGTTATTACTGACTTAATCAGAGTAGCCAGGTCTTGTCTAGCTCCAACAGAAAGCCAAATATTCTCCCATTCATGCCCTCAATTAGTACCAGGTAATATTCTCTGCATATGCCAGTTCCCATATCTACCAAATGAGAATCAGAAGTAAGCTTCATTTATTTATAATGATATGGCATTATTATTTAGGTAATGTAAACAATGTGCTTTTTCATGTCATATAAATAAGTAAGCTATCACCTTAAAAAAACTTGACATAAAAGGGAAAAAGGCATTGAAATAGAATTTATCAAAGAGGTTTTCTGCAGGTTTTTTTTTTTTTTTTAACTATTATTCAGTAGTGTTTGTGGAAAGCTTTAAATTAGGTTTGAAAATGTCAGGAGATTCAGGTTGTAACCAAACAGTGTGTTTTATTATATCCATGACCATTTCCAGCAATAAGAATAGCACTTCTGAGGTTGCTTTATGCACTCAGAGACAAGCAGAGGGCATGCATTTTTAATATATGTGTTCATGTTATGCATTTTAATAAATTCAATTTGATTTGGCAGGTAGAGTACAGGAGCGGAAGCTAATAGATATTGGTCCAACTTCTGGTTCTATATTTTTTGTTTTCTCTTTGGAAAAATTTCAGATTAACAGAAAAGTGAAGATAGTGAAGAGAGTTCTTGTATATCCTTTATTCAATATCCCCTTATATTAACATCTTACATAACTATAGCATACTTGTCAAAATCAGAAATTAATATCAGTACATTATTATTAACTATTCTACCTGCTCTATAGAGATTTCTCCAATTTTTTCCACGAGTGCCTTTTTTTTTTCTGTTCTAACGTCCAATATAGGATGCCACATTGCATTTAGTATCCCACGCTCCTTGGATATATGACAGTTTCTTAGTCTTTTCTTGTTTTTCATGACCTTGAACGTTTTAAGAGCACTGATTAGGTATTTTGTAGAAAGTTCTTTAATTTATGTTTGTCTAATATTTTTCTTGTTATTACACTGGAGCTATGGATTTGGGGGGAAAATTACCACAGAGATGATGTGCCCTTCTCATCACATTGTATTAGGAGGTATGTGATAGCAATATAACTTGTTACTGACGATGTTAACCTTGATGACCTGGTTAGGATAGTGTTTGCCAGGTTTCTCTATCCGAAAGTTACTCTGTACTCTGTGTACCTTTCTGTACTCTGTGGTTTCAAAGTGAGTAATTAGGTCTAGGCTTTACTCAAGAGGAAAGGAATTATATTTTACCTCAGGAGGAGAGAGTTTGTCCGTATATTATTTGGAATTCTTCTTTAAGGAAGATTTGTCTGTGACCCTCCATTAATTAATTGATTGAATTATTTATTTATATCAGTATGGACTCACAAATATTTATTGTACACTTTGGACTATAAGTCAACACTACGTTATTTATTTTGTTGCTCAGATTGTTCTAGTTTTGGCCATTGGGAGCTCTTTCAGATTGGTTCCTTTGTCCCTTTACAAGACCCATCCATTTTTTCTTTTTTTTAATACTCCTTACTACTTCTTACTTTCTGGTAATACAAAATCCTACAGGCTCATCTTGTGTTTTCCCTACCCCAATTCTAGTATGAGCCATTTCTCCTAGGTCTGGCTGTTTTTACATATTGTTAAATCATTTAACCTGTTTATGTCTTCATTACCTCCTCTGTTAAATGAACATATTCTAACAGAATTCCATGCTTTTCTATCTTGTATCGGTCATAGGCCTTTAGGATAAATCTACTAAAGATATATGTAATCTCTTCACAGAGAAGAACAAACACACGCATTAAACAATATTATCCAAAAATTTCAGAGAGATTAATGAAACTCTAAATCCTATTGATGGGTATTCTGTAAGTATCTGCACAAAATGATGCCTGAAGTCCTTTAGAAGTCTAAAATCCACTGATTATAAAATAATTTTCTCCCAGAATTGGTAAGAGTTTTGTCCAGTTTTATATAAGAGAATGCTGCATCACCAATAAGAAGTTTTACCCATGTTAATTTGTGACTTTGGACAATTTACATAATTTCTGTGAACCTCAATATACACATTTTAAAATGAGGCTAATAATCCACATTTCAAAGAAACGTTGCCAAGTTTAGCTGAGGAGGAGTAGGTAGAATGCTTCAGAGAGACACTGCTACATGAGGACCCTCAGGGAATTGGGCATTGTCGTCATTGTAATGGCACACTAAATCCCAGTTTCATAATTTTAAAAATAATTTGCTTAATATTTGATTTGCTCTCCCACCCACAAGCTAGGATTTATTTTTACAAGTTTGAAACTAGATGTTAGAAATCTATCTTTTAAAAATTCAATTTTACAGTTGTTAGAGGACTAGAAAGGGACCTTGCGCTCTAGAACAGCATCCTCCCTGGCCCTGGAATCTACTCTATACACAGTCGTTGGTACGTGAGTCCCCCAGTAAGTGTTGAAGCACCATGAGCAGGGCTCTCCGATTCTTGATAGATCTATTCCAGTTTTACTCACACCTAGTGTTTAGATGGTAGTTGGTTACACTGAATTAAAATCTTCTCCCTCATAAATTCTATCTGTTGAATCCTTTGCCTTCCTTCTGAAATAAAAACTATAAAACAAATCTGTTCCTTTTTCTACACATAAATACTTCATAAACCAAGGCAATTTTTTTTAAAATATTGGTGTAATTTTCATGATAATAATTTGAAATAACTTTATTAGCTCCATTATGATGACTTTATAGCAAGATGTCATTTAATTATCAAAAGTCAGAAGCAGCACATAGGAATCTACATGCATCTAAGCTGCACATTGGGAATCTAATGCCAATCAGAGATTGAAAAAAAATCATTCATAGTTTTATTTACTTCTAAAGTAAAATATGGTACTTCAGAAAGAATGAAGAGACCATCTGTGATGGTCAATTTTATGTGTCAACTTGACAGGGCCATTGGGAGCCCAGGCATTTGGTCAAATATTATTCTGGGTGTATCTGTGAGAATGTTTCAGAATGACATTAACATTTGAATTGGTAGACTGAGTAAAGTAGATTGCCCTCTCAAATGCGTTGGGCCTCACTCAATCAGTTGAAGGCCTGACTAGAACAAAAAGGATGATCCTCCCCCGAGTAAGAGGGAACTCCGCCTGCCTAACTGCCTTGAACTGGAACATCAATTTTCTTCTGGCCTTAGGTCTCCAATGGAAATATCAGCCATTTCCAGGTTTTGAGCCCACCAACATTTAGATGAGGATCTACAACATCAGCTCTCCCAGGTCTCCAATTTGAGAACTCATCCTGCAGATCTGGGGACTTGCCAGCCTCCATAATCACATGAACCAATTCCTTATAGTTAATCTCATTCTATACATTTATATATCTTATTGGTTTTGTTTCTGGAGAATGTGACTAATACACTATCTAAATATTATCTAAATATCTTCTGGATGATAGAGATCATTTTGGTGGTCTTATTTATTCCAAATCATCAGAACCAGATAAGTAGAACTATGCAGTATGTGTATAAACAGCCACTGATTTAGGAAACTGGTCATAAAAGTCTTCAATATTCAGGCAGTCAATAGTATATCCCATTTTAAAAATAAACAGAAAGTGGGGCTGGCCCTGTGGCCTAGTGATTAAGTTTGGCATGCTCTGTTTTGGCAGCCTGGGTTTTGTTCCCGGACACAGGCCTACACCACTCGTCAGCAGCCGTGTTTGGTGGCGACCCACAATACAAAATAGAGGAAGATCGGCACAGATGTTAGCTTAGGGTGAATCTTCCTCAAGCAAAAAGAGGAAGATTGGCAATAGATGTCAGCTCAGGGTGTATCTTCTTCACCAAAAAATTAAAAAAAAAAAAACAAAGTATTTGTACAGTAAATATGGAGAAAAGCTGAATAAGTCTAAGCAAATTTACATGCATAGAAACACAGAGAGGTATAAAAACTCTAACCCACTCAATTCATTATCAGATGGTGCTAATTAAGGTAGGATTCAGAATAGGTAATGAAATAAGAATAAAATTATGTAAATGTGGTAAGAGACAGAAATGTATTAGGTTTAAGATAATTATTAAGTTCGAGACTATAAATACCATTAAATTGTCTTTCCCAGAGAGAAATATTTCTGGTAGTTTTAAAAGGGTCTTGGTCTTGCACTGATTTAAGATCAATTTCTGCTTTAAAAAATAGTATTTTCCTTCTTGACACAACTACTAACAGCTTTCTTACATCCTAGAACAATCTTCATCTGGCTCATCTTATATTCATGCAATAAAAAGCATTTTTAAATGAACATTGAAGCATTTTACTAGCTCTCAATCTATTGGGAGAGCAGTGGATTTTGCCAGTTCATACTTACTCTTAACAAAAGAGAAGAAACTTGGCCAAATGTTTTATTTTAATCCTCCCTGATAGCAATAAACACAATTTTTGCCTATATAAGTTAAGGGTTTCCAAATATATTGTGCTATTTTTCTCCAAGCTGTTTGTGTCCAATTT
Source organism: Equus przewalskii (assembly GCF_037783145.1). NCBI lineage: Eukaryota > Metazoa > Chordata > Mammalia > Perissodactyla > Equidae > Equus > Equus przewalskii. Next base: position 54,305,001 of record NC_091831.1, on the reverse strand, counting down.
TGTTTTTACTGTCTATAAATAAACTGGACACAAGTTTCTCCTATTTCTAAAGGCACTAATTCTTTTATTGGATAGGATTAACCACACACTAGGTTTGATTAATTGCTGCAAAGAGAGGAAGATTTGTCCCAGATGGGTGGAGCTTCTTGAGACCAAGGACCATGCTTTTTTTCAATGTTTGTTAATTATGTCCACTTTCTGAAATACATTTGCAGCAACATGACCATAATTAGCATTAGCAGTGACATAGAACCATCCAAATGTGCTGCGCTGTTGTATTTGAATTCTCATCTTATTTGGCCTCTTTTGAACACATCCTTGTTCTTGAAACTCTCTACTCACTTCTACTTCTACTCATCCTCCTTTCTTCCTTATTTATTAAGTAACACCATTTTAATGCTCTTCTTCTGCTTCAGAGAACTTAAACAGAGATCTCCTCACTCTTAACATCTCAACATCTTACAGTAGTTCCCAACATGTTTCTTAGAGAAAGTATCATGTGTAAAAATAGTGAATTTATAATTTTATTTATTAAATTATCATGTGTTTTGCACTTCCATTTTTTAAATTGTTTTCAAATTTTAGCCAAGGATATAAAAGTGTAAGCAATGATAAAACTATAATGAAAATACATAAATTAGTGGTATGGTCATGATTATAATATGCTTGAATGCTGCATGATATATTCACTGTGTGTCGCTCTGAATTCATGTCTGTGATAGCTCATATACTGCACTTCCTTACTTAAGGATAGATATTTGATCATCTGGTTTGTGTTTATACCTAGGTTGTCAAATATTTGTCAATCATCCTGTGATATCAACAACAGTAAATCGTTTTCTTCCTGTATGCGCGAAACAAAACAGTGCTACCACTGATAGACCACAGGTATGAACACCAGATGTTTGAGCTAACCTACACAGTCCTGTGCAGAGGAAATTTACATATTTCATCAAGCTTTTACAAATCTTGAAAATCTCTTAAGAACCTCATACAAGATTAATTGTAAAAGATGCAGACCAAGTTCTGGTGATGCCTGGATAAGACTGGCTGACTCCCAAAGAAAACCCTCCAGGGTAGCAGTTCCCAGGTGAATTTACCATAGTTCAACCTCAGGCCATGCAGTTTGCAGGTGAAGAAACCTGATTTGTCATCATTCCAGAGAGGATCTATCTTTGCTGAAGGGCAGCCTTATTAACTGCTCTCACACAGACTAAAGTACAAAGGCTAGAATATAAATCTATTAATTTACCTTGAGAATTATAAATTCTAAAGAGGGGAGTGGGTGCTGGAGTTCTCTCACCCATGCATTCTATCCATTTAGATAGATAGATGGGAGATGAAAATTTAATAGGCAGGTTCTTAGTGAGCCAACATCCAGAATAGAAGGATTAGTTTTCTTTTTAATGTTTAATACCATCAGCTAAGGATAGTCCGCTACATTTGTCTCCGCAGTAGAGATACACCTGCCTGAGACATGTCACACATTTGGACCAAGATATCTCTTCCCTGGATAATAATTACTTGGGAGCTCCTTTGTGTCACGCTCTCCTTTGTCTGTATTTCCAGTTCTTCACCAATCCACCACCTCTTTCTTTCTTTAGGAAGACCTGGGAGACATGGAACCTCTTTACGGTAATTTTTGCATTGTCCTGATTAGATCACTTATATATTGATTTAATTATTTGTTCTAAGGTAATGATTTGACTTGGGATCACATTGTTTTTCTAACTGTTTTTGAATGAATGCAAACCTGTGGTTCCATCTACTTCCAAGCTTCTATGAGTCTCACATGAATATAATTTTGGAACTAACACCTTCTCTGAGTTTCTTTCTGAGTCACAAATTTTCCAATACGAGCATCATGTCTGTATGGCTTTTAGACAAATTATTCAAATTTAAAATACTCAGAATTGAACTGCTCTTTTTTTTCTAAAAAATATTAATTCTTTTTAATTTCCTTAAATATTATCATGCTTCCCTTCTCTCAGTTAATGGAAAGGTATATTAAGATTTTCATCAGCTACTATGCTGGTGGCAATGTGTCATTTCTTCTATAGCTTTTCTCTTTAGTCATCCACTCTGTGATACATCTGTGCTGAGAAGTTAAAGTGCTTACACAAGGAAACATAGTCTTGTAAATTGTAGAATAACACTTTAAACCCATTCTTTCTGACCCTAAAGATCCTAATTATTATTTTATGTCACAATTCTTCCTGACATCATCACTATCTAACCAATTACCTAAATTGAACCCTTTAAAATGCTTCTCAACTGCCCATTTTCTCTCATTATCCTTACAAGTCTCAAGTTCAACTTCTATTTCTTCTTAACTGCTCACTTGCTTATTCCTTAGCATTGCCTTACGACACTTTTCATCATCCTCTGCTTAGAATCTAATATTAATATCCTATTTTATGTCATTTTCTGTAGTCTTAATGTAAATTGGCTTCTATTGTATTGTTATATTTAGCCATCTCTAATTAAATCTGATGTTGTCATATTCTTGCTTAAGCTCTCAAAGGGCTTCATGCCGCCCCATGGATGAGGTATTTAGGATGGCTTGGATTTCCCTTAGCTCGCTCTTATCTGTGTTAATGTTAACATTCTCCTTTTACCCAAGCACTCTACTTTCTCCTTCCACATTCTTTTTAACAACTCCAAACTTTGTACATCCTCTTCTCCCCAACCTTTTGTCTTTTGCAAAAATCAAGTATTAATAATAAAAAACACGTTTAATGAGTATCTGTACTTTGTCATGCACTGTGCAAGAGTTCTACATGGATTATCAAATTTTATTCAAAAATAACTCTGTGAGTTTGTATAATTATTATTCTTATATTATAGATTAAGAAATTATGACTCAGAGGGTAACTTTCCTGAAGTCTCATAGCTGGTAATTTATACAACATAGAGTTTAACCCAAGCATAAGAGTTCATACTTCCAATCACTACAGAAAATAAAATGTACTCAACACTTTAATATAGGAAGTCTATATGAATTAAATATTGGATTTTTAACATTGTAATTAAAAATTCAGATAAAAAGGAAGAATGTTAAAAATAAAAAAGAGTGAACAGGTGAATTATTTCTAAAAAAGAAATAATAGTGTGAATAATAAAAACCTCAATTCAACACGGGTTTTATGAAATGAATTTATAATGAATGGTTGTGTTAAAGAAAAATCTATGTTATGAAGAAAAGAATGCTTAGTATGGATTAATAATGATGTTATTATGCCAAAGAAGTTATTGGGATCATAAAAGATATATCACTATTTCTTACAACTTTAAAGTTTAGCTCAACTTTTGCTTGTAGATATTATTTTTAAAAAACCATGAAAATACATTGTTAAGATAGATGACCTTTTAGAAATCATCAGGGCGTAGAAAGTAAATCAAAAAATCATTTTCAATCTTTCTTAGTGAAATCCCATACTAGTATTTATGACTGATTAAAGCCTTAAATATTTTTTCTAAAACATAGTGGTATATATTTTCATACATCACAGAACACTTGCAAATTAGTGCTGTCTCACTGGCCCAAGACCTTAGAGATATTTAAGGCTGAGTTTCAGAAGACATTTTCTGTACACCAAGTCACATAGGTTATTTATTGCATCCCTTTGCGGTCTGAGTGTGCATTAGGGACCAAATCCTATTCATCACAATTTATTTTAAATACCCATTGTGAGCCTTGGTTTTTCTTTTTTGCAGAGTAGATGGAAATAGCAATGAAAGAGCTGAGAAAATAGATACTTCTGACACTTGGCAGCTGCGATCACTTGCTGTTTCAGGAGGTGTTCCCAGGTATCCACGGAGGTCTGCTCAGGTCCCCAAGGAGGCACATAAGCAATGTTGGTTTCTAAGTCTCTGGGACCTTGAACCTGCTTTCCATTTGTTTCTTTAGATCTGATTACGGTGCCATACATATTTCTCCCTGTCTTTGAATCCTCTTTGTTTTCGTCTTGCTCTCAGGCTTCTGACCAACTCCTTGTCTTGCTACTCGTTTTTCGTGTAATATTTCAGATTGAACACCTGGGCCTTGTTTATCATCTGACCTGCCTCCACTGCCTGCTTGGTCTGCTTCCCTACTCCTTGTTCTTATGGCCCACACATTGCATAATTAATTCTCTCTCTGCACATGCACACTGTTGATTTACAAATGTGGCTTGAAATTCACTATCCTACTCCACAAAACAAGATGGAATTTGGACATAAAATGAATATCAGACTAACCTATAAAATCAACATGCGGATGAAATCTGAGATACAGAGTTGACTTAAAGAGACAGAATAGTTCCTGTTCGCTTGGTCAGTAATAGGAGATAGAAAAAAAAGGTTTAATTAGATACATTTTATCAGGGTTCTTCTACTCAGTTTTCAATGCCTACACCTTTTTGTCTGCAAAGCTAATAAGTAGTTATAATAACATTCTTAGCCTTCGATTTTGTCATGATGCCATGAAAAACTTCTAACATAGGTAACATATTTGGTTGTAGTTATACTCTGGAACAACTGGGTTACAGTTGCGACCTACCTAGCTGCTTCTACAGGTAGATTATCATCTGGTGACGGATTTTCTCCAGCAGTCAATAGTGAGGTCGTAGTGAAGTCTCCCAGTCTGTTGGGGAGGAGTTTGTTCCATACCTACTTCAGACGCTGTTTCACTTGACTTTCTCTTGTAAAGAATTTTGAAGAAGGTAAAGCAGTTGTATTTATCATTTGTTTGGTTGTGTCTGAAGTTAATATTCCTGAAGCTGTAGAAAGCTGAAAGAGAGGATGGCAGAGGGATTGGGGATTGAGGAAATGACCCTGCGCCCTGGATTATCTACTTTCCTAGGAACAACACCTCCCTGCTTAAGCGTGAACACTCCCCACTCATGCGCATTGTCTTCTTTTCCAACTCAGTCCATACTCACTTCCTATGGCCCTCTCCTGTTACAGCTTTCCCTCTGTTCCATAGCCACCCCTTTTCTAGGTTCTGCTAGCTCCTGTTGAAATAATCATATCTTAGTTTCCCTCAGGCCTTTCCTGTTTCTTACAAACGTTTCAGCCTCTTGAATCTGCTTCTACCTTCAGCTATGACGCTGTGAAGCCTGGTGTCTCCAGCCATTGTGTTGGCTCTCCTGGAGGCAAGAACATGAGCTTTGTCCACCAGAGGAGAGAGGGGCAAGGCCAGGTGAGTGTGGAAAGACCAGGATCTCTTCTTTGGGGTGTGGTTGGGTTTATCTTATAGTAACTGCAACTTTAAAACAGATCTCATTCTCTGAAGATGAATTCTCTCTTCCTACACCTTCCTTATTGATCTAGGTAAGAAATCCTTCCTAGTAACATAATGTTGAGTCCCTTGCTGGCAAAAGAGTGCCCCTGACTTCATTTCATGAAAGGAGCTTTTCTGCCTTTCCTTGTCTGAATTACATTACGAAACCTCCTCCATGGTAACAAATGGTGCTGTGCCCAAACAGCTTTTCTCTAATAACTAAATGTGTCTCTGATCAGAGTATAAGACGGAAGAAGAAAAGGTGGGAGTTGAACTGTGATTTTCAAACAGCACTGTGACATGAGGCCTCTCCATGCAGTTCAGGCCTCCCACAGCATGGCAAACGGGTCCTGAGAGGAAACCTTCCAAGAGGGAATATTCAGACAACAAATGTTCCCTGAAAACCAGACAGAAGCGGTATGGCCTTTATTGCCCTAGCTTCGAAAGGTACACAGCATCACTTCCGCCTTTGAGTCCCTAAGGCCAGCCCAAATGCATGTGATAAGAATTAGGCTCCACATCTTGATGGGGACATACCAAGGTCAGCTTGTAGAAGAACATGCAGGATGGAAGATATGGTCTAGTTATTTTTGGAAAATACAATCTAGGACACAAGTCATCTCTGTTGGGATCTGTCCAAATTCCTGATGCTCAGAATCCATGAGCATAGTAAAATGGTTATTGTCTGACAGCACTGAGTTTGAAGGTGCTTTGCCATGCAGCAATAGATAACCAGAACGGTAGCATGAGACAATTGCTGCTGCGACGTTTACTGCTGCTGTGGGCAACACTCCACCGCTGACCGATATAGCCCAGCTGAAGTGCTCACAGCTTGGATTCAATGAAACGAGATCCAGGGTGCTCTGACTTTGGAAAATGAAATGCAGACTTTATTTGAATGCCACAGAGGCCACTATCGTGAGGGAAAACAGATGGTTCCAAATGACTCTGAGCTTCCTTTAGTCAGAGTCTCTACATACCCCCATTGAGCTCTTTGCTGTGCTATACTCTCTGACTGCTGCGTACCTGAGTGGCTTCTCAAGGAGAAAGATCGAGTAAGACCTCTGGGCGTGCTGATCCTGATCTTCGCCCTTGATTACACTTGCTTTATTTTTTCATGGGAAAATAGTTGAAGATTGTATGTGAAATTATCATGACATTTGTAGAAAGTGTTATGATACTTCTTCTTCCTTGCTTTCTTTCCTTATGTTTTATCAGTATGGAAAAAAACAAAATGTGTAAAAGCATGTATTCAAAAGCACCTGCTAACTGTAATTTCTTCACAGTCTGAACTTCTTGCTCCAAAACTCACTAAGAAGTCAACTAATTATAACTTGGAGTCACATGTAGCCATTCTACAGCAAAAGAAGGTATACGTATGGGTGTATATGTATTTATATACATGCACGTACATATATGGAAAAGTGATTATATATATGCTATATACATAAATATAGACAGTATATATACACCAATATATTAATATTTGCATATATATTAACATACGCATGTACATATATGTATGATTTCTTCCTGAACTTTTTAAAATTTAAATTGGAGAATTAATTGGATTTCTGCATTATTCCTACAAACCTGTAAGCTACGTTATCTAGACTATATCTTTTTCAAGAAATTGATCCATTCTCTGTGCACTTATAAAATCAAGATTCCGGTCATAAAATACTCTGGACCATGAGGGACTAAATAAGACAGGTTTCAATTCAAAAGGGTCCTAGGTAGTCAACTTGAAATTCTTATTATCCTTTTCCAATATCTCAGTGCACCTCTTTCTACTGTGGATGCATATTATCCAAATAGCTGCAGAGGATATGGAAGAAAGATGGGAAGGGCTCCTTTTCAGTTTGACATTGTGCATTGTTCTACCTTCTGGTAAAGCAAGACTACAGATCCGTTTAGAAAACATGGAACCTTCACTAATTTTTCTACCATCTCTCAAAATATTTATGACATTATGTCACATACTTCTGTCTATGAATGTGTGAATGTGGTTGGAGTGTACGTATACAAAGTTATGTATATGTAATAGCTTATAATATAGCAAACTACTTTTGGTTTCAGAACAAGCACATGCTTATTTGAAATTAAATTTTATATAGAAATTAGAAAAATTAAATATATATTTATATGTGTTGTATACAAAATGTTACATACATGCATACACAAAAATGATTCTGAAAACTGCTTTTGTTTCACTGAAAAATTTTGTGCCTATTGTCTTATGCCAATAGTTGTAGAAATGCCACAATATTTTTAACGGTTACGAGTGTAGTGGCTAACAGCACAAGCCTGGATTCCTAAACCAATTTTACCTCCTTTTATCAGTGTGACATTAGGCAAGTTAATTAACCTGTGCAAGTTTAAGTTTCTTCATCTGTAAAATAAGGATAATAATAATTCTGAGGATCAAATGAGGGAATTAACATACAGCTATGAGAATTAAAGGAGTTAATTGTTGTGAAGTGCTAGAGGAGAGCCTGGCATGTGGTAAACACAATTGTGTTAACTATAGTTATTAGTATTGTTACCCATATAGGAGGGTACCATGACTCTTTTAACCAATTCACTAGCGTGCTCATTTAGCTTTTTTCCCTTTTTCTTTTTTGCTATTGTAAACACTACTCTGAAGTCATATTTTTGTGCAGATTTCTTTTCTATTTATATCCTTAGTATTTATTTCTCAAAGTAGAATTTTGGGGTGAAATTGATATATATTTTAAAGCCTTTTGATCCATACAGTCACATTGCCATCCAATTTTTACCCTCATCAGTACTGTACAAAATAGGAAACTGAAATATAATGTCTTGGGCATCTGTATATCTTCTTTGGAGAAATCTCTGTTCAGATCTTTTGCCCATTTTCTAATTGGATTGTTGTGTTTTTTGTTGTTGAGCTGTATTAGTTCTTTGTATATTTTGGATATTAACCCCTTATCTGATATATGGTTTGCAAATATTATGTCCCAAATGTTAGGTTGTCTTTTCATTTTGTTGATGGTTTCCTTTGCTGTGCAGAAGCTTTTTAGTTTGGTGTAGTCCTATTTGTTCATTTTTCCTTTTGTTTCTCTTGCCCAGTCAGATATGGAATTTGAACAGGCATATGAAAAGATGCTCGACGTCATCAGCTATCAGGGAAATGCAAATCAAAACTACTACTGACCTCACTCCAGTCAGAATGGCTATAATTAACAAGACAGGAAACAGCAAATGTTGGAGAGGATGTGGAGAGAAGGGAACCCTTGTTCACTGCTGGTGGCAGTGCAAACTGGTGCAGCCACTATGGAAAGCAGTATGGGGTATCCTCAGAAAATTAAGGATAGATCTACTGTGTGGTCCAGCTATCCCACTGCTGAGTATTTATCCAAAGAAGTTGAAAACACAAAGGCATAAAGATACTTGCACCCCTATGTTCACTGCAGCATTGTACACAATAGCCAAGACTTAGAAGCAACCTAGGTGCCCATCAAGGGATGAATGGATAAAGAAGATGTGGTATTTATACACGATGGACTACTACTCAGCCATAAGAAATGATGAATTCTGGCCATTTGTCACAACATGGATGGACCTTGAGGGTATTATGCTGAGTGAAATAGGTCAGAGGGAGAAAGTCAAATACCATATGACCTCACTCATAAGTAGAAGATAAAAACAATGACAAATGAACACATAGCATTGGAGAATGGATTGGTGGTTACCACAGGGGAAGGGGGGAGGGGGGAGGGCAAAAGGGGTGATTAAGCTCACACGTGAGGGGATGGACTATAATTAGTTTTCAGGTGGTGAACATGATGTAATCTACACAGAATTCGAAATATATTATGATGTACATCCGAAAATAAACGAATAAATGAAAAAAAAAAGAAGTATAATGTCTTAATTTAAGGTATTTTAAAGTCATTTCCAAATACTTTTAGCTTTATTGTTTTAAAATCTTATATTCACAAAAGGGGATTTTCAAATGATTTGAGGAAAATTCTTTACATCTTGGTTGATATTTAAATAATTCAATGATTCTAATTCATTTATTTGTAAGTAAATTATTCATTTCGTTGATGACAACTAGAAACTTGTTTCATTCCAGCTGGTTGTGCTATATGCTTCTCAGAATGTACTTGGACCAGTCTCTCCCTGATTGGTAGTGATTATGAGCTCAGGACAAAGAACTTATTTTAAACTTTACCTAAACTAATAATAACTGTTAAGTAAATCTACTGCTAGAAATGTCTTTGAATCTGGCATTTCATAGCTGACTAGTGCACTAAAGACTTGGAGTTACAGGCTGTTAGAATGTATTCATGCCCCTAGTCACTTTGTTTCCACAGATGCCTAAGAATTATAGATACTGGCTTTATTAAATATTTAACTTTCAAGACGTGTTTGCTACAATTAGAGTAGATCTCCCCTACTCATGTTTGAAAGCAATATCCCCACCGCTCAACCAAAAGATAAATTACTTGAAAAAGCTTTCAGATTCAGTTTGGTGCAACAAAATAATTCAATATAAATTGATGAAAAAAACAAAATATTCTAAATCGTCTTATTGCTAGCTGTTCCTGCGCTTCTTAATTTAGTGGTCGTCATAAAAGTTTAAAGCGAATTAACTGTTTTGTGTTATATAGTCCAGGCAATATATTTGCTTTAAAGAGACTTCTTTAAAGCAGGAAAGAATTCCATTAAAATGAGTCAAATTGGACAGTTTACGCTTTTCCTGGTGTCTTCGTGTTCTGCTGATCACCAGGTGCTAGAACATCTGTGCTGGAAGTTGTTGATGTCACACAGCAGCAGGGGACGAACACTTGATTTTCCATAATTGATTTTATTCTTTATGAGGTGGATGTCTGCCTCTGCTTTTGCACGAGAACTTAATGGAGTTTTATAGATATTTTTAAATTGTAGACAGTCATGCTTAAATTTTCATGCACTCTCTGTGCCAGACGTGGATTTGTCAGGGTAAATAGGAGGCTAATAGGGGGAGACCTGGTATTCTCACTGCCTGAAGGAACCAGTCAGAAACCAAACAATTAGTCATTACTTGTGCATGTCAGAAGGCTTTGTGAACATGCAGTCAATCATGAACTGGGTTTTGCCGCCAGGCAAATGTACTTCAGTGTAGGCAGTATGAAATTGCAATCAAACTGATCAAATGCCTTTTTTTTTGCTGAGGGGTAAAATAGGGCCTTGGAGAACAGTATCTGCAAGCTAAACTAAAATGATCATCTGCTTGATGTGAATAATTACTTTTCTTTCCTTAAGAAAAAAACTTATCAACTCAGTATGGATTCACTTCTTAAATTTTGTCAGGGGTTTCAAGAGAAATCCTATAAAAGTTTCTATGTTACGTCTAAATTTGTTTTTTAATATTAAAAAAGATAAACAATTGAACTGGGCCTGCCACTTGGCAGCAAGCCACCAACTTTCCTTCTCTTTTTTGCCTCCTACAAGCCTGCCTGTCCTAATAATGAGCATCATTTTAATGAATCACTGGCTACTTTATTGACTGATATCAGAACTTGGTCAATTCTTTCTAGATTGAAATCATTAATTTAGGAAGTGTACATTGCAGTTTGGTCCAAATCAGTTACAAAACATTAATAAGGATGGTAATAACATCTCTGCGCTCATTAGAATCCATCGAGTCTCAACTGCTTAATAAGGCTCTATTAATAAAAACTAGCAGAAAATAGTACTCAAATCCTGAGGAAATGAGGAACTATGCGAGGAGATTCCAGTAACAGCCATAGTTCTACCTGATGCAGCACGAAGAAGAGAAAACCCAGCTCCCAACCTTATATGATGCTGCTTCCGCCGTAGGACTGCAGAAGCACTTTGCCACATAATGGGACCATAGATATGTTCTGATTCAAAAAGAAAAATGAGAATTTATATCTGACTTGTTTAAGTAGTTCATATGTTAATAAAATTAGGAGACTTTAATGGGATAGATCATCATAATCCCCCTTTCTTGGGGGGAAATTTTACCTTTTGAGTTATGAGAATTTTTTTTGTAAGGAAGAATCTCATAGCTGGTGACAAAATGGAGTGATTTTAGGCAAAATTAACCTGGATAAAATGAACAGATGCCCAAGCAGTAGATTTTTAATCTTAAGCCTTTCAGTTGATGGCAAGTGTCTCAGAAAGCTGTCACTCTTCTCTTCTCAGAACTGCAAAGGAGAAAAACATTATTTTATGTCTGAATATTTCGACCTCCGCCTCTGAAATTCATGTCATGTCAGGGGTGTTACATTAAGAAAGAAGACCACGAAATCCAATAAGAACTTACTTCATAAATAGTAAAACATAGGGATACTGTAGAAACATGATCTAGGAGTTTAATAAAAGAATATTCCAGAATTCTGAGTTATGCAAACAAACAGAAGGTGCCTTTTCATCACCTTGAAAACAACTTTTAATCAGTAACCAAAACAAAGCAGAAAAAAACTTAATAAAAGCTGTGATGGTATAATAAAGTCTCAGAAATTTATAATAAACAAAATTCATTTTCTAACACCACAGGCTTAATGATAAAGAATTTTTAATAAATTCAGCTATATTTTTATTAATAAATATCATACCTGTTATGATGAATACAAAAAATATCCATCAAGGGAATAATTATTGTAAATAGGTAGAGGATACTGATTATTCCTCAAGCATTTTTTTAGTAGGACAAATAAAATATTCTGACAATATTATTTTTTATGTATGCATTTTACTTTTAATTATAAATGATATATAATGCATGATAGAAACTTAGGAAAATACTGCAAAGAATAAAATTAAAACTCAAAATTTTTTCTTTTACATGGATTTAATCAGAAATGGTGTTTAAGATATTCTTAACTAGTCATTTAAGATAATTCAAATATTTAAAATTGTAGATTGTTGGCACAATGGAGAGTTTGAAGTTGCCCAAAGAGAGTTCCAGCCTTGGTCCTCACCTTCTGGAGGTGCTGTCTGGGTTCCCGGAATGTTATGCATGACAGGCATGTCTGGTTTTACTTAATGACTTTGGTCACACCGGATAGTCTCCACACACATCAGTGCTGGAGGAGTCCTGAGTCCTGACTCCAGGGAGGAGGACAACAAAAGGTCCACGTTTAGACCCTCTGAGACTCTGATCTAGGAATCTCGTACTTTGGCTGATCTGAATCTGTATCCTTTCCTTCTAATAAACTTTGGCTGTGTGTATAACAGCCCTCAGCGAGCTCAGTGAGTCTTTCTAGTGAATTATCAGAAAATTGGGAACCACCTGAATTTGCAGTTGGTGTCAGAAGTGAGGGCAATTCTGGGGACTCTGCCCTCTAACTTTCTTGTTGGCCTAAATTCCTTGTAAACTCTACATATACTATATGCCTTGCAAGTTATATGTATATATTTCTATATATGTATATGTAACTTGCAAGGCATATATACATATGTATAAATATATACATAATGTAAACATGTATGTGCATATATATGTATAAAATGTAAACCATCCATGAAATCAATGTGATATTTTCCTAATTATTTTTAATTTTTATCAATTGTTTGTGTGATATTTTTGGACACAGCTATCTACCCCAATAATATCCTGTTTGAGCCATACTTAAGTATTAAGCTTTTTAAAAGACTTCTCAATTAAATTGTTGGTCATTGTGTGACTTTCTAACAGTAGTATTCATTATACTCTCTCCTTTCTCATTCTTTTTCCTTTTTTTTTCCTCTGACTGAATAATTTCAAATGACCTGTCTTTGAGTTCACTGATTCCTTTTTCTGCTTGACTGGGTCTGATGTTGAAGCTCTCTATTGAATTTTTCAGTTCAGACATTGTATTCTTCAGTTCCAGAATTTCTGTTTGGTTCTTTTTTACGGTTTCTTTTTGTTCTCTTTGTTGAAGTTCTCATTTTGTTCATGTATTGTTTTCAAGATTCTGTTTTAGTTATCTATCTGTGTCCTCTTGTAGCTCACTGAGTTTCAAGATAATGATTTTGAATCCTTTGTCAAGCAGTTCATAGATCTATACTTCTAATTCTTTTTTTAAATAAAAGTTGTGTATATTTAATTGCACATGATGACTTTATATACAAATACATAGTGAAATGATTAACAGTCAATTTAATTAACATATCATCTCCTTACCATAGTTACCATTTTTCTCTGTGATGAACACACCTGAAATCCACTCTGTTAGCCTATTTCCAGTATTCAATACAATATTATTAACCTTACTCAAGATGCAGTACATTAGATCCCTAGACTTACCCATCCTACATAACTACAGCTTTGTACCCTTTGATCAGCATATCCTCATTTTCCCCCCTCCCCTCAGCCACTGGTAACCACCATTCTACTGCCTGCTTCTATGAGTTCAACGTTTTTAGATTACACATATAAGTGAGATCATGCAGAATTTGTCTTCCTTTTCCTGTCTTATTTCACTCAGCATTATTTCTTCCAGTTTCATCCATGTTGTCATGAATGACAGGATTTCCTTCTTTTTAAGGCTGAATAATATTCTGTCATATATAATATACATATGTACCTATATATATATGCATGCATATATATATGTATAAAACATTTTCTTTATCCATTCATCTAATGATGGACACTTAGCTTGATTCCATATGTTGTGTATTTTAGATTTCCATTTCTTTAGGAATCTTTTACTGGAGCTTTACTTTGCTCCTTTGGTGGTGTCACGTTTCCTTGATTCTTCACTATCCTTGTAGCCTTGTGTTGGTCTATGCATTTGAAGAAGCAGTCATCTCTTACAGTCTTTGCAGACTGGCTTTGCCAAGGAAAGCCATCCACCAGTAAGCTCAGTCAAGATTCTGGGTGGACTGGTTGGTGGGGCTTCTGGGCAGTCTGGCTTTCTGGGGCCACAGGAAGGTCCTTTACCAGGCACCATGGACTGGCTGTTGAGATCTGTACACTGGTTGTTGAAAACTTTGGCCTCTTTTTTTTGTTCTTATGTATCTTCAGGCGATCTAGCTGTGCCAATTCCCACAGTGTTTTGGGGGAGGCAAACAGAAGCAAGCCTCTCAGGTAGTGCCTTGAAGGACTGAGGAAGTTGAACACTCACTTTGCTCTCTCTTTCCCATGGAGAACACGCAGACCGAGGAGCTGCACCAGCTTGGAGTAAGGATGATACAAGCAAAATAAAACTGTCCTTCTTAACTTTTTTCAATGCATCTTTTCTGTCTTCTGTGCTCCACTGGGGTGCACAGAAACCTATCAACTGGATTCTGGAGCTCTCTTAAAGGTGTTTTCATCTGGGGATTGTTGTAAAATTAGTGTTTCTGTGAGTAGGTAAGGGCTGGAACCCTCCTATTCTGCCATCTTGCTGATGTCAATCTACTCTATCCTTACTTAACTTCAGCAGAACTAAGAGCTATTGCACTAAAACTCTTCTAGCCTTGCAATATTGTCTGTGATTTTATAAGTTCAATATCTCTATCTTCAGCATCATCATACTGCATCACAAGAATTTACTGGGCTGCCTAAAATACAGAACATGATGTTTCAATTGTAAGACCTAAAATTAAGGCCCAATATTATCTGCTGCCTCAACACTTGGTGAAACCCAAAAGGCCATGAATAGCCTAACCACAAGTTCTCCACTCTGCTTTCATGATAAGCTCCTCTAGCAAAATGGCACACTTCCCACTTACCCCTGAATACCAGTTCCAATTCTCTGCCAGCCTGAAGAATTATTCATAGTAGTCAATCATGTCCTTTTGCATGAACTAGGGGACACTTCACCCTCTTGATGCTACAAAGCTCGCTTCCCAAAGCTCTGATTGTTCATTCTGTTCCTGAATATAACCCCTGTCTGGCCTTGGATGGTATGTGGGGTCCTCATCCCCTGAGCTATGAGTGCATGTTACTAATAAACTGCTGTCAGTCACACCTGGCCAATATTAAGTGTTGTGTGTTTGATCATTCCCACAACATCAGGGTGGAAATTCCTTCCTCACCAACAAGGTGAATAGGTAATTAAAACAGTACTTCTCACTTAAATTTTAACCTCTCTAGGGCCAGCCCCAGTGGCCTACTGGTTAAGTTCAGTTTACCCTACTTTGCCAGCCCATGTTCAGTTCTCGGGTATGTACCTACACCACTCATCTGTCAGTGGCCATGCTGTGGCAGCAGCTCACATACAAAAAGAGAAAGACTGGCAGCAGATGTTAGCTCAGGGTGAAACTTCCTCAGCAAAAATAAATAAATAAATAACCTCTCTGGGCATCAGTTTCTCATCAGTACAATGAGGATGAAATGATAATTGTAATATTAATAAGGTTAAATATATGGTTAGAATTGTGTGCAACACAGATTGAATACTATACAGTCATGCACCACCAGGGATATGTCTGAAAAATGAATCGTTAGGCGATTTAGTAGTTGTGTGAACATCATTGAATGTACTTATGCAAACCTAGATATACTACACAGCTAGGCTATATGGTACTAATATTATGGGACCACTGTCATATATGGAGTCATTCATTGATCAAAATGTCATTATGAAGAACATGATTGTATAAGAATTATATTTTATATTTAATAATTAAATTATGTTGTAATGCCTCATATGTGTGGCAATTCAGTTGGTTTTAATAAACTGTCCTGTTAAATGGTAATAAAATTTCTCTCTTATGGTAAAAGAAATAGCCATATCAAGGCATTCCCCAGCCCCTAAGAACCCCAAATCTTTGTCTGTGACTCACACTCCTTTTCTATTACTTACAAACCCTCTTTGCAAGAGCTCCCGTACCCAGCCAATGCTTGATTTGTCTCTCGTTACTGTGTATGGCTTCATTCCCAGTCTCCTTGGCTCTGTTGAGGCAAGTCCTGTGTAGGCTGCAGTTTGTATTCATGGTAAAAAGAGGGTAACTGTGAAGGGAAGCTGTCTAGTGGCACATAGCCATAGTCTGTGGAGCATGCAACCGGGCACTGAGCATTTGCTCTCTGAGGTGCTGCCGTCATTGTCATGGAAGTCACCTCCTTTACTTGTATCTGGTCCTATCCTGACCATGGAGAGAAATGAAAACAGATGTTCAAAAGCCACAATGACCTGGCTGACTCACGGCATGGGACAAGGTTGAGGGAGAGCTAATAGTGGTTCCTGGAAAGTGGGACTCCTGGGGCTGCTGGTGGGAAGAGCACCAATCAAAGCCAACACTAGACATAATTGGAGCAGGATCCCGTAGGCCCCCTGAGTGCAGGTCCAAGGCTTCTAGGGAAATTTCCAAAGTAGCTGGGGCAATGGATAGAGTGGGCGGCACTCAGAACGCTTGAGAATTTGACAAAAAATGTGAAGTACTTCCATGTATTTGCAATCAATACAATCATTATGGTATATGCAAATGAAACACCAACCTTGGCTGTAATCACACTTTTATTTGTTGTTTTTTTACGTATTGCAGTATAGACGATTTCACCCTTGTGAGTAAATGAATAAAAGCTAAAAAGTAAAGAGATGCAAAACAGTAAAGTTTTATCGGTGTATGGAAATCTCTTACTGGACCTTAAGAAAGCATTTGCTAATAAGAAAGCTATCTCTAAACTTGTGTTTCAGAAAGGGATCTCCAGGGTCAAGCTAGGTCAGCATTTGGGTGGATTGCCGCAGGCAAACACAGCTGCTACTGCAATATTTTTCAGAAAAAGGAAGATCACCCTCTGAGTCATCTCAGATTAAATCTTTTTCACAGGCCTGTGTGTATGTTTTAAAGTAAGGCCTATAATCAAGGGTCCAATCATTAGCAACTTTGGACATAATATCAGGATAACAATGCCCCCATTCAAGCACTCGAGGCCCAGAGTAAATACCACCTATTTATGGCTAAGAAAATAATAAATTCCAGAGGATCTACCATAGATAGTTCAATTACCCCTTCCAGGGCTACTGTCTACCGTCAGTTCACCTCCCTGCTATCCAGTGATAACGCACACAGCATCTGTTCTACTTTTCCCACTGCCATAGCATCTCTGGCTAGTGATGTGATTGAAATACCACCAATGAGGTAAATGAGTGCAGACATTTCAGAAGGAATGGATGCACAGTTATAATACTTTGAATGAGATTATTAACTGTAGGAGGACTGAGCCTATAGCCCAAGAAGAGAAAGTTAAATGAGGTAGGATTGTTTTTATTGTAGAAATGGATGCAAACAAATTTCAGTTATTGGAAACTGTGGAAAGAGTTCAATTAAGAAAATAGTGGGAAGATTTTCTCCTGTCTTTTGGGTTTATAATATAGATCTGGAAAGGTCCGTTGTGAACAGGCATCCTCGACCTTGTAATCTTAAAATAAACGTGTGGGGAATTCTAAGAAACACATAAATTGTACAAGATAGCCAAAACACAGCTCTAATGGCTTACTTAGAAAAGTGGAGAAGCACAGATATCTTGCCGTTTTATTTCAGAGAAATTCTGGCCCAAGCCTGAAGGAAGTTGCTTGCTATCAAAATGAAATACTCTTATTGTAATTTAAGAGATAAGGTTCACGTCTTTTACACATGGCTTAAGCCACACCTGGGGCATTAACACCTAGGACAGTGAGAAATTTAGTTTTAATGTTTTGTTAACTAACAAGGTCCTAGATTTCACCACATTTTTTTTTTTAATTGGGAAGTTTAATACTGAGAATATGTGAAGCCAAATAATAATAATAATAAATTGCAAATACATTTTTCCCTTATATATTATACTGTATCTATCACTACCAACTACCTAAAATTTAAGATAGATGGGAAAATATAGAGCAAAGAGAAAATGCTGAGTGCCAACAGGGTTCTCACAAACCTCCATGTTTCTGAAATTGTTATCCCTATTCTATGAATGTCAAACTAAGACTCATTTAAGTATTTTATCAAAGCTCACATAGCTAGTAGATGCAAAAGCTGGAAATTCAAACATAGCATGTATGATTTTATGTCTTTTGTTCTTTCCTCTAAATCTTTCTGCCTATCAAACAATTCTATTATGTGATCTTAATCAGAAGGAAACAGCATATTCTCCTCAGTGAGCAATAGATAAAGAGAACCATGGGCTCTGGGTGGAGCAAAATGGTGGGGTGAGCTGACCCGGGATTCTCTCCCCTCCAAAATACAACAAAAGATTGGAAGAACTGAATTTCAGAGAATAAACATAATGCCAGCTCGTTAGAGACCTACAATACCAAGAAGGCAGAGATCATAAACCCTACTTACACCCTTGGAGGCGCTGGAACGGTAGGAGAGAACATCGCTCCCTCCCCTAGAGTCTGCGATCGCTGCGGCGCCGGTCGGGAAGGAGCGGAGGAGGGGCCGCGCAACCGGGGAATCATCCAGGACTCCTGCCGCTGGTTCAGTGGAAACCCACTGACTGGGGGAAAGCTTCTGTCCGCGGGGACCCCATAAACCAAGGGCCCTGGGAGACCAGAGAACAGAACTGATCTGAACCCAGATCGGCGCGTGTGAGTAACAGCCCCTCCCCCCTCCCCCAGCAAAGCCAGTGGGCGCAGCCATCTTGCCCCAAGGCGGAGAGCTCATAACACGCCGCTCTTGACCCCCATCTAGTGGTGACAGGCTGTAACTGCAACTGAATTCTACCACCATGCAAAAAAACCTCTCCTCTACCATCCAGCAATTTATAAAAGCCCCAGACCAGAAGGAAAACAATAAAAACATAGAATTAAGTCCTGAGGACTTGGAATTAGGTAAACTAAGTGATAATGAGTTCAGAGCAGCTATAATCAAAAAACTCAATGAGGTAGAGAGAAAGATAGAGAAACAAGCCGAGTTCTGGAGTTACTTCACAAAAGAGATTGAAATCATAAAGAAGAATCAAACAGAATTACTTGAGATGAAAAACACAATGGACCAGATAAAACAGAATACAGATTCCCTGAATGCCCGTGTAGACACCATAGAGGAGCAAATTAACAACTGAAGATAGACAGACTGAATGGCTCCAGACAGAGGAAGAAAGAGAACTAAGAATTTTTTAAAAAATGAGGAAAATCTCCAAGAGATAATGGATTCAATGAGGAGTAAGAACATAAGGATCATAGGAATTCCCGAGAATATGGAAAAGGAAAATGGAGCAGAAAGCGTGCTTAATGAAATTATTGAAGAGAACTTCCAAATCTAGGGATCGACGGAGAAATGTGTGTAGAGGAGGGTTTTAGATCTCCTAGATTTGTCAATGTAAAAAGAGCTACCCCATGGCACATAGTAGTAAAATTGGCAAAAAGGAAAGATAAGGAAAGAATACTCAGGGAAGTAAGAAAAAAAAAGAGAATAACCTATAAAGAAGCCCCTATCAGACTGTCAGCAGATTTCTCTACAGAAACCCTACAAGCTAGGAGAGAATAGAGCGACATATTCAAAGCTTTAAAGGATAAAAATCTTCAGCCAAGAATACTCTATCCAGCAAGAATTTCCTTCAGATATGAGGGAGAAATTAAATCTTTTCCAGACAAACAAAAGTTAAGGGAATTTGTAACTAAAAGCCCTCCATTACAAGAAATCCTCAAGAAGGCTCTCATACCTGAAAAAAGAAAAAAGGGAGAAAGGGGACACAATCCACAGACTAGGGAGACCGATGGATAGAACCAGAACATGATAGCAAATATTCAATTATAGCATTAGGGTAAAGGTAAGGAAACTACCAAAGCAAGGACGATCTTATCACTCTAACTACAAATTAATAAGACGAGTTGGAATTAAAAAAAATGAAAATAATTATTTAGGAGGGGAAGAGCAAAGGGTCTAAATCAGTATTGGTCAAGTAAGTAAGAGACCACCAGAGAATAGACTATATTATACACGAGATTCTAAATACAAACTTCAAGGTAGACACTAAAATAAAGTACAGAACAGAGTCACAAATCATAAATAAGGAAAAATCTAAGAAACCCAGCATAAGAAATTGCAGTATTAAATGGGTAGTTTAAAGCAAACAGGAAAAGAAACACAGGAAAACAACATAATGAGCGACAGATTAACAGCATTAAGTCCACATGCATCAGTAATCATTCTCAATGTGAACAGATTGAACTCCCCAATAAAAAGACACAGAGTGGCAAAATGGATTAAAGAACACGATCCAACAATTTGTTGCCTCCAGGAAACACACCTCAGCCCCAAGGACAAACACAGACTCAGGGTGAAGGGGTGGAGGACAATACTTCAAGCAAATAGCAAGGAAAAAAAGGCAGGTGTTGCAATTCTTATATCAGACCAAGTGGATTTCAAAATAAGACAGGTAAAGAGAGACACACAGGGACAATATATAATGATCAAAGGGACACTTCCTCAAGAAGAAATAATGCTTATAAATATCTATGCACCCAACACAGGAGCACCAAGATTCACAAAGCAACTATTAACAGACCTAAAGGAAGATGTTAAAAACAATGCAATAATAGTAGGGGACCTCAACACCCCACTCACATCAATGGACAGATCATCCAGACAGAAAATCAACAAGGAAATAGTGGAGCTGAATGAAAAACTAAAACAAGTGGACTTAACAGACATACACAGATCACTTCACCCTGAAAGAGCTGAATACACATTCTTCTCAAGTGCACATGGAACATTCTCTAGGATAGACCATATGTTGGGAAACAAGGCAAGCCTCTACAAATTTAAAAAAATTGAAATAATAACAAGCATCTTCTCACATCATAGTGCTATAAGGCTAGAAATTAATTACAAGAAAAAAGCTGAGAAAGGCACAAAGATGTGGAGACTGAACAAGCAATGGATCATTGAAGAAATTAAAGAAGAAATAAAAAAAATACCTGGAAACAAATGAAAATGATAGCATGCCATACCAACTCATATGGGATACAGCAAAAGCTGTGTTAAGAGGAAAATTCATTGCAATACAGGCACATCTTAACAAACAAGAAAAACCCCAAATAAGCAACCTTAAAGCACACCTAACTGAACTAGAGAAAAAAGAACAAATGAAGCCCAAAGTCAGCAGAAGGAGAGAAACAATAAAAATCAGAGCAGAAATAAATACTATTGAAACAAAAAAGGCAGTAGAAAGGATCAATGAGACAAAGAGCTGGTTTTTTGAGAAGATAAATAAAATTGACAAACCACTAGCCAGACTTACAAAGAAAAAAAGGGAGAAAACTCAAATAAACAAAATCCGAAATGAGCGAGGAGAAATAACAACAGACTCTGCAGAAATACAACAGATTATAAGAGAATACTACAAAAAAACTATATACCAACAGAATGGATAACCTAGAGGAAATGGATAGATTCCTGGACTCCTACAATCTCCCAAAGCTCACTCAAGAAGAGGCAGATAATTTGAATAGACCAATCACAAGGAAAGAGATTGAAACAGCAATCAAAAACATCCCAAAGAACAAAACCCCAGGACCAGATGGCTTTCCTGGGGAATTCTACCAAACTTTCAGAGAGGATTTAACACCTATCCTTTTCAAGCTATTCCAAAAAATTAGGGAAGATGGAACACTTCCTAACACATTCTATGAGGCCAACATCACACTGATTCCAAAACCTGACAAGGACACCATGAAAAAAGAGAACTACAGGCCAATATCACTGATGAACATAGATGCAAAAATTCTAAACAAAATTTTGGCAACCAGAATTCAGCAATTCATCAAAAGAATCATACATCATGATCAGGTGGGATTCATACCAGGGACACAGGGATGGTTCAACATCCGCAAATCAATCAACGTGACACACCACATCAACAAACTGAGGAATAAAAACCACACGATCATCTCAATAGATGCAGAGAAGGCATTTGACAAGATCCAACAGCCATTTATGATAAAAACTCTGAACAAAATGGGCAGAGAAGGAAACTACCTCAACATAATAAAGGCCATATACGACAAACCCATAGCCAACATCATACTCAATGGGCAAAAACTGAATGCCATCCCCCTGAAAACAGGAATGAGACAAGGATGCCCTCTATCACCACTCTTATTTAACATAGTACTGGAGGTCCTGGTCAGAGCAATCAGGCAAGAAAAAGGAATAAAAGGAATCCAAATAGGGAAGGAAGAAGTGAAACTCGCTGTTTGCAGACGACATGATCTTATATATAGAAAACCCCAAAGAATCCATTGGAAAACTGTTAGAAGTAATCAACAACTACAGCAAAGTTGCAGGGTGTAAAACCAATTTGCGTAAATCAGTAGCATTTCTATACTGCAGTAATGAACCAACAGAAAAAGAACTCAAGAACACAATACCATTCACAATCGCAACAAAAAGAATAAAATACCTTGGGGTAAATTTAACTAAGGAAGTGAAGGACCTATATAATGAAAATTACAAGGCCTTTCTGAGAGAATTGGATGACAACATGAGGAGATGGAAAGACATTCCATGTACATGGATTGGAAGAATAAACATAGTTAAAATGTCCGTTCTACCTAAAGCAATCTACAGATTCAACGCTATCCCAATCAGAATCCCAATGACATTCTTTACGGAATTAGAACAAAGAATCCTAAAATTCATATGGGGCAACAAAAGACCCCGAATTTCTAAAGCAATCCTGAGAAAAAAAGAACAAAACGGGAGGCATCACAATCCCTGACTTCAAAACATACTACAAAGCTACAGTAATCAAAACAGCATGGCACTGGTACAAAAACAGGTGCACAGATCAATGGAACAGAATTGAAAGCCCAGAAATAAAACCACACAGCTATGGACAGCTTATCTTTGACAAAGGAGCTGAGGGCATACAATGGAGAAAAGAAAGTCTTTTCAACAAACGGTGCTGGGAAAACTGGAAAGCCACATGTAAAAGAATGAAAATTGACCATTCTTTTTCACCATTCACCAAAATAAACTCAAAATGGATTAAAGACCTAAAGGTGAGACCTGAAACCATAAGGCTTCTGGAAGAAAACGTAGGCAGTACACTCTTTGACATCAGTATTAAAAGGATCTTTTCGGACATCATGCCTTCTCAGAGAAGGGAAACAATAGAAAGAATAAACAAATGGGACTTCATCAGACTAAAGAGCTTCTTCAAGGCAAATGAAAACAAGATTGAAACAAAAAAACAACCCACTAACTGGGAAAAAATATTTGCAAGTCATATATCTGACAAAGGCTTAATATCCATAATATATAAAGAACTCTCACAACTCAACAACAAAACATCAAACAACCCAATCAAAAAATGGGCTGGAGGCATGAACAGACATTTCTCCAAAGAAGATATACTGATGGCCAATAGGCACATGAAAAGATGCTCATCATCGCTGATCATCAGGGAAATGCAAATCAAAACTACACTAAGATATCACCTTACACCCGTTAGAATGACAAAAATATCTAAAACTAATAGCAACAAATGTTGGAGAGGTTGCGGAGAAAAAGGAACCCTCATACACTGCTGGTGGGAATGCAAACTGGTGCAGCCACTATGGAAAACAGTATGGAGATTCCTCAAAAAATTAAAAATAGAACTACCATACGATCCAGCCATCCCACTACTGGGTATTTATCCAAAGAGCTTGAAGTCAGCAATCCCAAAAGTCCTGTGCACCCCAATGTTTATTGCAGCACTGTTTACAATAGCCAAGACATGGAAGCAACCTAAGTGCCCAGCAACAGACGAATGGATAAAGAAGATGTGGTACATATATACAATGGAATACTTCTCAGCTGTAAAACAGAACAAAATCATTCCATTTGCAATAACATGGATGGACCTTGAGGGAATTATGTTAAGTGAAATAAGCCAGCGAGAGAAGGATAATCTGTGTATGACTCCACTCATATGAGGAATTTAAAATTATGGACTAAGAACAGTTTAGTGGATACCAGGGGAAAGGTGGGGTGGGGGTTGGGCACAAAGGGTGAAGTGGTGCACCTACAACATGACTGACAAACATTAATGTACAACTGAAATTTCACAAGATTGTAACCTATCATTAACTCAATAAAAAAAAATAACAACAACAACAAAAAAAAGAACCATATTAGCACCAAGTATAGTAAGCCATGCACAGTTGTGGTAGGATAATTTATTGACATCACTGTTTCTCTTCTACTCCTACTAATAAAGTTAATAAGGTTGTCAAATCATATGTGTCCCTTAGCCCCAAGGTAAATTGTAAAGCTGCCGAAAAGAAACTGGAAACAGCCCCTCTTCCTGTCATTATGAATACCCAAACTGAAGAAATGACTCTTGGTGTTTCAGATGGTAAGGAGGAAAAGATGAAGGCCTGTGAGAAAATGCACACAGGAATAGAGAAAGGGAGAGAATTTCCTCCAAGTCTCAAGAGGGATTTGAGGTACCAAGATTCTTCAAGATATGGGACCTATGACTTATTCTTTTAAAATGTTCAAGAATATAGCTAGATACATAGAGAGATCTGAAAACACTCTCATTTTCTGGGTGTCTTGAAAGCCACAGAACCATTTGAACTTCAAAAAAATCATTTGAAATTGTTTCATGAGCATCTCAACAGTAACCCTTATAGAACAATGTGGAACAATGAGATGCTTTCACAAATGAAACAAAATGCTTTGAAAAGGCTCAAAAATATGAATAGAAAGGGAACTCCAATAATGATTGAGATTTCGTTTTCTGCCAGCCCAATGGGATGGGGATTCAACATTCAATTTGATTGTGCTAAAAAAATTTTTATAAATGATAGCTCCTTCGTACTCCCTTTTGTAGAATGAGAATCATATTGATTTACCAGGTTGAAAATAAATATCTCCATCCCAGACTGCATAATTAAAAAGACAAAATGAAACAAAATTAAAAAAACACTAAACTTGAAATGAAGGGAGGAAATGTTTTGTTCTGGTTCTTTTAACTAGTTGAGTGACATTGAATCTGTTAATCATTTCCCAATGTAGATTCTCATCCTTAAAATGAGAGGTTTTAACTAGGATATGAATATAGTTGCTTTCTAAAATAATTGCAGTGAATAAGATAACTATATAATTTATCAACTAAACAGAAATTTTTGAGAGTAGAGTGCTAAATAATTAAAATTATTTACCTAAAATGTTTATTTATTAGATGACAAATTGCTATAATTTTATTGGTAGATCTACAAATACTTTGTTTTGAAATTTTTTTACCTCTGTACATTAGGGAAAAAAAACTTTGTATTGATTCTTAAATGTCTGAATATTAAAAAGAGCATTCACATACAGTAATCTATTTTCTAGCCATATCTCTCTAAGATTCAATGCCACTTGTTTTATTTTATTTTTTGAAGAATATGTGTTTTTCAATATGGATTTATTTTAACTTTTCCATATTATTGCCTGCAGTCTTCTTCAAATTTTCATTTTACAATTAATAAGATTAAAATTGTTTATATCCTCAATTGATTTTTCTTTGTGAACCATAATATTTTCAATTGAGAAAATATCAATGCTGAGGTATCTGGTAAGTTCAGAAAAAATCTGCTAAATGGATGATATTTTAAATTCTTATGTCTTTATATTGAAATCTATAAATACTTAAGGTCATGGCTGAAATGTTTTCACAGATACTTTTTTCCTCCTCAGTTCCCATTACCTACTTTACATATTTTTACAAAAACTAAAACCTCAAAAATATTTACTATGTTTATGAATTTTTAATATTTACTTGAATGAAAATGCTACAAAATTATATACCTCTGAAATTTATTTCCATTCTGATACAGAATGCAAACCTACCCAATTAAGAATTGGAGCTCCATTAGAAATTTCTTCCATAAGTGGAAATATTCCAAAAATTTATAGAGATAGATGTCAATGCTTTCTTGGTTGCAAGCTTTTTTTTTTAATTGCAATTTGACAAAAGCTTTGGAAGCTGAAGGGTTTTGGTCCTTCAATCACTGAAAACTTTGATCAAATATTTCCAAAGATTGAGATCAAAATGAAAACAAAAAATTTAAAAATGCATTTGCAAGATGGTTGATGGGATTATACATCATTTAGTTTTATTTACAAGAGTGTTTCAAAGGTTCACACGTTTCTAAAATACAGTTAATAACAGACAGCAGTGAAAGAAAGTGCTGTCATGCTGAAGCATTTTTTTCTATTCAACATCAGCTTTGTCACAAATATTTTCTGGTCCAGTTACTCTGTGTACTTATAAAAACATTTATGCATTTTGACAACTTCAATTTCTACCTGAATTGGTAGAATATTGTGACTTGATTGTAATCAGTCTTAAATTATGTGTGCACTTCAACCAAATCCAAAGCACATTTCTGTGTCCTAGATTTCTTAATTTCCTGAGATCATTGTTTTTAACTCAACACAATACTTCATCAAAATTTATATTTGGATTATCACCGCATAGGCAAATACCTTTATTTTTAATGTTGCACTTTTTGTCTGAATTTACAGTGGTATTGTCAAGGATGTAAGTTGTTTTCAAGTTTGATGAAAAGAATTTGCAAAACAATTTTTATATTTTAAATTGAAGTTTTAAGAAGGCAATCTTTATTAGAAGTAAATAATTTTTTAAAGTTTCCAATGACACTGATATACATCTGTTGATGAAGTTAACACTTTAAGAACTACCAACATCACTTCTTTGCATGTGTACAAAAAAAAACCTTGGAATCAAAAATGAAAGAAAATTATTTAGATGATTTTATAAAGCAAAAAACCTTAATGCTTCTTGGAATGAAACACACACTCACCTTCTGCAGCTACAAGTGTTAAAATGCAATCTTGAGTTTCAGTCTTCTTTAAAAACCTACTTACCTGTGAAATAGATGCAGAAGTTTCTTCAGCAGAGTTATGTCTTCTGGTTTTTATGTGTTAGTGAAATCAATATCGTCCCCATGGTGGATGATAAATGTCAACAAATATTTTGTTCAAGTTGCGTGTTTATCATCAACTTTTCAAAAAAACAATTCAGTCTAATTTTTCATTAAAGACGTACTTTCAATGTTTAGCTCATTGATACAGATAGTTTTATTGCTAAATGGAAAAAGCATTAAGATACAATGAAATCTCCATTGAATACTCCTCTCTGTAGCACAAAGCCGGACAGCTCAGTATCTGCTTCCTAAGCCTCGTTCTCTGAACCTAACCTAAATTCCCTCCTTTCCCACTGGCTCACCAATTAGCAGCCTGGAGGCTCAGAGCACTCTCCAGGTCACAGCAGGGAGCTTACAAGCTCACTGGCTGCTACTGAGTAGTTGGCATGAGCAGAATCATCATCTATTTGTCACCACTGAGAGCAGAAGGAGTTAGCTGTCCCTAGCCATCGGTGACCCAGAGTGCCAGCACACTTCATTTTATTAGCAAAGCCCTTCTTGCTGTCCTTGAAGGGAAGTGTCAGTAATGCTGCTTCTGGAAAGCATCAAATTATTGCTGGTCATCTTTCGGATTTCACCACATTTGACATCAGAAATCTGTTCACTGTGTGTGCGTTTCAAAGGCTATTAAACAAAAACATAAAGAAGCTAAAAGCACAAATGGAGATCAAATTCATCCTGGCTTATTTTAAGGGAACTATTATTAAAAATATTTTATTGAAAAAATAAATCTAAGACAAAACTTTAAGCTGACTGAATGTCTGGGCAACAGGTGTAAATCAGGACTGTTCTGACAAATTGGATTTATGGTCATCTTAATCATAGATTGTTGATTTATAGACAAAAGTCATTTTCCTTTCTGAAATTGCTATGGTTGTACAGAGTCAAGTGGTTAATTTTTAACTATTTGTTAAGACTGCTAAATTATTGGAAAGAGTGCTGAGAAAATTTCCTCCCGAAAAAGAGAAAGATACAAGCTAACGATTTCTAGAGCTTTTGATCAAAGAATATGGCTGCCTCAGCAGAGTAATAACTCCTTATTCATGGTAAGAATATGAGATTGCATGTAGTTATTGTAATAATACTTTGAGTTTTTATTACTTAGATAATGACAGCGGTATAAAGATGGCTATAATAACAGTGAGTTGATTTCAAAGTCTATAATAAAAATAAGTGGGAGAATGACTTTTTTGCCAATAAATCAAACTTTAAATCAGAAATAAAGGAATGAAAATGGCCAACAGTCATGAGAATACAAGAGTAAGTATATGAACTTAAAAGTTACCAGTTTTTAAAAATCATTAATCATAAAATAAAGGACAAAGAAAGATACTAATACTTTGGTCAAAATTGTCCCAGAGAACTTGATAGTATCCCACCTATGTTTAATTTATGTAGTTAATTACACATCATATTCCAGTAAGAATAAGCCAGCTTTCCAAAAGAAGGTAATAAATTGGGGCAGAATGAAGATAAGATAGGAAAAATAAGATAAAGTCAAAGTGGCATCAGAACTCAGGATTCATGTTGTTAAACATTGCTAAGTAGATTTCATAAATTAACTTCTTGAGTTTCCCAACAGTTGAAATAAAAAGAAATATCATGAATATTTGTGGCTTCACTTTGTTCACAAGCTAATGACAAGCTAGATTCTCAGGAGAAATGGGCCTCTTTCTGAGACTGATACCAACGAAAAAAGATTCTTGGAAAGCTACAGACTACCTACCAAGGTTGAATATTTTCTCTTCTCTGTCTTCCAATAAGGTACCCCAGGCCTGCTGGGAGTGCAAAGAAGTTTGAAACCAACGATGCGAGGAGTTCAAGTAGAGCAGAATTGATGCGCGTTTAGCCTGTCTAGAATATGTTCCTGAAATTGTACCAGAAAGTAAGCAAACTAGGATGTCTTCACTTGGAGTAAAACGTGAATGGAATTTGCTCAGGTCTGTCCCTCATGATAAAATCCAGCATGACCAGATCTGTTTCTTAAGTAAATGTATCAGGACTTTTTGATACAGATAGTATACAACTCTGAAGACTGATGCACAGGAAACAATTGCCTCACATTCAAACTGTTTCAAGTAGGACCTGATAGAACTTGGGGCCAAATCATTTTCTAAGAACAGATTAATTATTTTTTAAATTATATAGAGTACACAAAAATTCATTGAGATTATACATATATATAAATTTAAGATCACATGTATGCATACATGCATTTGCATTTATATAAATTCATATAGCTGTATATGTATACATATATATTTAAACATGCATGTAAATTTTTGAGTTCTTTATGGCAAAAGGTAAGTTATAAAACTCTTCATATATGTGTATAAGGACATACATATATCCAGATGTCCATGTAGACAGTATGCTCCCCTCAAAGAGACTGGCAGTGTGAAGAATGACATCCAGCATTTAATTCTCAGTATAGGAAAAAATAAATACATAACACATACTTAATCAAACGCATCCAGATTAACCATAGTCACATACACAGTACACAGTACGCATGTTCTAGTGCACGCATATCTTATTGCTGATATGCATGGACTAGAACATGTCAACATGGATAGTTGGCTTTCAATCTGCCAAAGAAACGGAAAAGTGATCTAACAGCTCTTCCAGGCTTCTGTTAAAATGAGAAGGGTGTCATTAAGGTTAGTTGATGGACTCTTCGTTGAGACTCAAAGCTTTCCAAATGTTACAGCGAAAGCTGATCTTTTAAGTTGCATACCTTTACTCTCTATGGACAAAATATTTGCAGATATATGGATTGGATTTTTTGAAGGCTATGAGTACATCTACACTCTTGGATTTGGTTAATTTATTTATTAGTTCTCCTGAAAAAGGGAAAGATCGGTTTAGTTAGCATTTCTTGTTAGTTGAATTCATCAAAATCCATTAGCTCTTCCCTCCAAGGAGCTCCAAACACATTTTAAACTTTTGGAGGTTCGTGTTGGAGATTCAGGTGCCTTTTGTTACCACTTAAGTACCCCCAATGTGACATGCCATCTCTAGAGGAGCTATTTCTATTTCATCAATGGATTTAATTACATACTGCCCTTCAAATGAATTCCTATAGCTCTTATATTTTGATTTTAGGTCTTAATTTATAATTTAGTTTATAATTTTAGCTGCAATTTGCAATCCAGGTGCAGAGTAAAACCCAAGTTCCTAAACTGTCCCAAAAGTGGGTTTTAGTTTTGTAAACACTTAATATTCATTCTAAATTTTAAGATATGGGTTGCATAAAGGTTATAAAAATATATATACATATTTTTATTTTTATTGAGCTTCTTGTGGCATGAGTTATACAACTCTTTCTACATCAACATAATTATGAAGGAAAATCAAAATAAACAGCACCAGAAGACTTTACCAAACCTTTGCCAAAAGAGGGGAGACGTTTCCCTGGCCTTTACAGAGCTAAACAGTAAGAAGGGACCAAATAGGAAGAGCTAAACAGGGAGAAAGTAAGAGGAGATTTCAATTCATCCTCATTATCTATTCTTGGTTTGGTTACACAAACAGCTAATCCACTGAAAACATTTACAAATACCATCTCTTCATTGTGTCATACTGTCTTATGAGGTAATTAAGAACTTTGCCCAATTCTTTCACCATTGTCAACTCTATGAAAGAATTAACTTGAGTTTTTGAAGGATAGAGATCATAATGACATACTGATTTGTTCTATTCTCAACTGTTAAGACTGAATCAATGTCAGGTATTAAATCAAGTAGCTGCTTATCCAGATTATTATTCCTGGTATACTCATTCAGTTATTGAGTGGAAGAAAAAAATCCCCAGAATCAGACATTTAGGACTGCAGATAAATGAGTGCACACTCCTTGTGCATATTGTAAAGATCCACAATCCCCTAGAGAAGGGGTCAGCAAGCCATGGTCTCTGCCAAATATGTTCTGTCACCTGTCAAGTTAGATGGTCAAGTTAGATGGTCAAGCAAATCCTGTTACACTTTCATAAATTCGATCAGTAAGGAAACAGCAAGCTCAATTGGATTTAGACAATTTATTACTCGTAAGTTTTATTACATTAGTCCTCCTTGCCTTCCCTACCCCCACAGTTCCATCAGGCATGATGCAGTGCTGGCCTGGGTGGACGCTGCACACATAGGTTAGTGTTACAGCCAAGGAACACTGAGTCTAGGATACTTCGAATCTTGTAAGGAAGCTGCTTGCAAATCTGCCCAACCTTTACCTCAGAGGCAAACATTGTCATTTTACTCTGGAATGTGGTTAACTGTCTCCAGGGGCAAAGGCAAGGATTCACTGTTTATCACATGGGTATATATATGCAAATCTCCTACATAGTGGAGGGAAACTTTAACATTCTGGAATATCTTTGGACTGTGCATCTTAGAGAGATGTTATGCAAACATTCTTGCTGTGCCCTTTTCTCAGAAGACATGCAGAAACCAGAATTATGGAGAATTGTCTCCAAACATCATCTTTTTTGTAAATAAAGTTTTATTATAACACGGCTATGCTCATTTGTTCATGTATTGTCTATGGCTGCTCTTGCACTGCAACAGGAGAGTTGAGTAGTTGTAACAGACACCATATGGCCTGCAAAGTCTAAATTATCCGCTATCTGGCTCTTTACAGAGTAAGTTTGCAGACTTCTGTTCTAGACAATCTGCTGCTGTCCTAGATATGGATGTTCTCCCCAGAACCGTCAAAAAGGACACAAGGAGTCAATAAAAGCAACAACAAAAACAGAATAAACAAAAAGAGAGTTGATCAAGATAGAGAAAACATGAACTTAAAGTAAATGGCTAATTATCTTATTAAATTAATTTTGGAAATTGTAAAGCACTGACTCAGAACTTCAGAAATCAGATAAGTAATATGGAGGACAAAATTGAGGTCTTCAAGAATTAATAGCAAAAACATACAAAAAAACATAATGTTACCAGTTACGAAGATAAATGTAAATGGAAAGAATCTAAGAATTAGTCACAAACAATTTTTACTATATTTTGCCTATGGCATAAATGTCTGAAACAAACAAAAATTATTGAAATGTAAGTAAAAGTAAGATTATACATATATTTTTCTTCGGAAATATACTCTCCTATTTCCATATATTTGTGTTATATATGTTGAATACAAACATATTTTATTATATGTATTTTTATATTTATATGTGATATATAAACATATATTTATTTGATATTTATATATATTTTTATATATTATTATATATATATAAATTCCATGTCTTTATTAACTCAAAATTCTGCAAGAGAGAAGTGCACCATGGTTTGACTGGGATTGGGCTCTGTTCAGAATCTCACTGGGCTGCAATCAAGATATTGGTCAAGGCTGTAGTTTTCATTTAGAGCTTGGAGTCCCCTTGGAATCTCACTGGTTGAGGTCAGAATTCATTCCTTGTAGTTGTAGGTGTAAGGTCCCCATTGCACCAGTAGGTCATGGCTGTGAACCACTCTCTTCTCCTAGAGGTCACCCTCAGTTCCTTGCCACGAGGCCTCTATAGACAGTTCAAAGCATGGATATTTGATCTCTTCCAGGTCAAATGGATCACCTTTATCTGATTTCTTTTGCCTTCCTTCTTCTTTGACCTCTAGACTCATATTTAAAAATCTCATGTGATGAAATCAAGCCCATTGGGATAATCTCATTTTCTTAAGGTAAACTCTTTTGGGCCTTAGTTACAGCTGCAAAATCCCTTTTACCATGTAATATAACCTAATCATGGGCATAATACCAGGGAGCATAGATCATGGAAGCCATTTTCTAATTTTATCAGTATAAAGTATATATATATATACACTCCTATCAAAACTCCCTATTCCTCGCCCAGTTTCAGAATACATTGATGGAAGAAGTAGCCTTGTTGCCCAGAGTCTGAACTCTTCAGCAACACAGCAAGAACATACTGTAATGATTTCCCCAGTTATTCCCCAAAGATATATGTGGGTGTTTTATTCAGGTTGTTGTACAAATGGAAAATGGGAATATCCAAACTTTTTTGAGGACAATAGAACACAGGATCTGAGTTGACATGAAACCTAAAGGGTCATCATGACTACTTGTTAAAGAGGAAGCATATGGAAACCAGGCAATAAATTGAGTCCTGGCCTATACCTCTCGTCAGTATAGCCAATGGGTTCATTTCACAATCCAGTGACTGTTTCCCCAGCCCATGAATGTTTACCTGACATACTTAAAAGTAGATTAACCCATACACTAAATTCTTGGCTTGTAGGATAAAAGTGATATTCAGGAAGGAAGAAGCAGAAGTCTCTCAAAATGTCCCCCTCCCCAGAGGATAAATAAATCAAAATTTATTATTTTGATAATAAATCAAAAACGGTATCACATGAGATGGGGGAATTGTGGGGATCGGTGCCAACCTTAAAAATCTCAGGGATGCAAGGGTGATGTCCCAGTCATATCTCTGCTTAATTCACAGTACGAGCCTGAAAAAAACCAGAGGAATATTTGTGAATGACTATAGTCAACCACATGACCATAAGCTAAAGCAAGGAACAGCAGCTTTCTATTCTTTCTCCTCACCTTGCAATCAATGGCTGAGCACAGCAAAAGAACAGGGCCCCAGGCCCTGGCTAATATGGAACGTCTCTGCCAGGAATCAGTGCTCCTCAGCTCTGTGTGGATTGGCCAGAACTTTGTCAAATCATCACGGTAGTCTGAGGCTTTTCATGCCCAATCCTGCTTCCCCCGCTTGCTATCTCTCTGAGGAGTCATCCTCCATAAATCTTTTGAGCAGGTAGCTCTGTCTCTGCATCTGATTCCTGGAAGACTCAACTGATATAACAATAACTGCAATTAACTGAAACACTTGGAATATTTTTCAAAGAGTCCCTAATGTCACACATAGACATTTCTCTTTGGTCTCCCTTGGACGACACTAAAGTAATAAAGTGTTGGAGTAACAAAGTTTTGGAAATGATGAATGGGGCGGGGAAGAATCAAGAATTTTTTCTTGACTTTCTGATGTTAAACCTATATTGGTGCTGCCAAATCGCTCATGAGGGGAAGTCAGTCCATTATACATATATAGAAATATAGCCCTATTTATAGAAATAGTCTGGGTAGTAAATGAAAAATAAGTGATAAATTAGGACATTGCCATTTTTAAATATCTATTTAATTAAATGTATCTAAACTAACCATCAATGACTGCTAACAGCGCAAAAGGTACAGCCAGACTTTACGTGCCTCCTAATGAAAATACATAACACCACCAATGAAGGTTTCCTTCCACAAAATCAAACCTGTGTCTAATTAAGCCTCTAGCTGCCTACTCATTTATAAGATCTATAGAGGTGATAAAAACATGTTAAATATCACCAGAAATGCAATCAGCAGTATCCATACTGTGGTAAACCACAGAACAAATGAACCAATTTATTCAAGAAATAAATTGCTATGAGAGAGAGAGAGAACCTCTATGTTTAAAGAGAATTAAGATAACTATCAAGTAATTTCAATATATGGATTTTATTTGGATCCTGATTCAAAATGAAAGTGCAAAACATACGAGACAATAAAGGAAAAGTGAACACTGACTGGATATTAAGGATAGTATTGTTAAATGCTTTTAGATGTGATAATGACTTTATGGTTACATGAACATATAGTTTAAAAGTAGTGATTTTTTTTTTGAGGAAGATTAGCCCTGAGCTATCTGCTGCTAATCCTCCTATTTTTTGCTGAGGAAGACTGGCCCTGAGCTAACATCCATGCCCATCTTCCTCTATTTTATATGTGGGACACCTCCCACAGGATGGCTTGACAAGCGGTGTATGGGTCTGAACCTGGGATCTGAACCAGCGAACCCCAGGCCGCTGAAGTGGAAGGTGCAAACTTAACAGCTGCACCACCAGGCCGGTCCCTAAAGGTAGTGATTTTTAATGATATGAACTAAAATATATATGCATAAAATTGTATTAAATCTATGGTTGCTTCAAAATAGTCTAGAGGTGTGACTAGATGTACAGGAGAAATACGATTGCTGAAGAGTTGCTAATTATTGAAGTTAGGTGAAAAGTACAAGAGGGTTCATTATTCCACTCTTTGTTCATTAGTTTATGTTTAAAGTTATATCTCTTAACAGTTAAAAAAAAGAGATAGCTTGTTTCTTTGTAAAGATAATGAACAGTTATGGATTGAACCAGTGGCTTTGGTTTTCTTAACTAACTCAAAGGTAGTAACATTATAATAATATAAATATTGGTCCAGTGCACATAATAACCTCTTAGTACTTGAATCTGTTAGCTATCTCATATTTTTGTCAAATTATGAACTTTAAGAAGCACCAATCTCCTGAATCTTCACAGAAAGATGTTACTTTTATGACATTTGCATTAACTAAGAGATCCAGTATCCTTGACTCTAAATTTCTATGACGTTGGCTTGGCAAAAATCATCTTCAAACAAAGCCGCTCCTGCACTTTCCCTGTTCACCGTCAACAATCCTCTCTCCCCACTCTGCCACTCTGGCCGTCTCTCATTCTTTACCAAACCACCTGAGTGTTGCTGGATAAAAACTGCACCAATTAGAGTGTTGTCTGTATATATTCATGATTCCCAACTTCAGTGGTAAGCCAGACTTTCTTTTTATATTTCTCTAAAACACTAATCTTTCATCACATCACTTCTTCACTACCAACACATCCATTCTCACACAGTGGTCAGTGATCAGATTGTAACATTTTCCTGCTTAGAACATTTCAATGACTCTGTTTTCATATAAAATCCAAAGTGTAAATTGGCATTATATGACCACTGACTGTCTCTCTACCAGCATCTTCTGCTATTATTCTCTCTTCTCCAGCCAAGAGAGAATTCTTTAAACTCCAAAAGCCTTAAAATGTTTTGCTTTGTTTGCTCTTCCGACACTTTGTGACTGGAGAACTCCTACTTACTCTTCAGTTCTTAAACAACAATATACTCAGATTTCTTTCCAATCTTATTTGGTATCCATAGCTTAGCACATTTATGCACCCAGGGTAAGTGTGACAAAGTAGAGAATAAGATTTCCAATTCCAGAATCAGAGTCCTTAGATTTGTAACCTGGCTTCACCCATTACTATTTGTGTAATTATGCAGATTTCTTAATCTCTCTCTGACATCTATATATGTAAAATGAGGATAATAAAAGTATCTATTACATAAAATGTTTTAAGAATGGGATAAGACAACATATGCAGAGCCTTTAGAACGATGGCCAGCAATAAATGTTAGTGAAACAAAAACATTTTGATAAATTAATGAGCTAACAAAAATATTGTAAAAGTTTTAACTATCTCACCAACATTTTTTCCCAAAGAATGCCTAAAGAAATGACAGAGAGGGGCTGGCTGGTGTCATAGTGGTTAAGTTCATGCACTCTGCTTTGGCAGCCTGGGGTTCGCCAGTTCAGATCCTGCACGTGGGCCTACACACTGCTCATCAAGCCATGATGTGATGGCATCCCACTTAGAAGAACTAGAAGGACTTACAACTAAGATACACAACTGTGTACTGGGCCTTCAGGTAGAAAAAAAAAAAAAAGAGGAAGATTGGCAACCAATGTTAGCTCAGGGCCAATCTTCCTCACCAAAAAAACATATCTTAAAAAAAAGAGAAGATGGAATTAGCAGAAAAGGACTGCAAAATATGCATAAGTATTTCAAGGATAACATAGACTTGAAGAAAGAATAGGCAAAAAAAAACATAGATGGAAGTACTAAATATTAAAAACACAATGTTGGAAATGTAAAATTCATTGGATGGTATCAACAGCATATTTAACATTCAGACAAAATTTCAATGAAA
The DNA here is from genome assembly GCF_037783145.1 of Equus przewalskii. Taxonomy (NCBI): domain Eukaryota; kingdom Metazoa; phylum Chordata; class Mammalia; order Perissodactyla; family Equidae; genus Equus; species Equus przewalskii. Next base: position 54,268,102 of record NC_091831.1, on the reverse strand, counting down.
TAAAAAAAAAATCAATAGAAACTATCCAATCCAAGGAACAGAGAGGACAAAAAACCATAATCTCAAATAGATAAATGGTTGAAATACAAATAGGCACAAAGAGAAATAGGATTGAACAAAATTTCAGACTCATTCCTTTAAAAATATGCCTGAAAACTTATAATAGAAGAGAATTCCCTCATCTGGTAAAAGGCAACTACAAATAAACTGACAGGTAACTGACATTCCAATAAATGAATTTAGAAAAGTCGCAGGATACTAGAATAAATTTTAAAAAATAATTTTAATTATAAATATAGCGATAAAGAAGTGGAAAATAAAATCTAAAAAAATTTATTTTTATCATGATCAAATAATGAACTGTATGAAGATCAATTAAAAAAATGCTTGCAAGACTTTTACACTCTACAAAACATTGCTGAGAAAAATTAAAGAAAATCTAAGTGGAGAGCTATATCATACAAATTTATTGAGAAACTCAATAGTTTTAGGATGACAATCATTGTCAAATTGTTATATAGATTTAGTTAAATCTCAATAAAATCAAAACAAAACGTTTGAAGAAAATAATTGATAAACATTCTAAAGTTTATGTGGAAATGCAAAAGTCAGAATTACTCAAATTATTTTTAAAAAGAACAAAATTAAAGTATTTCAACTACCTCTTTTCAAGGCTTAAAATAAAGTAACAGTAATCAAGACAATGTGTATTGGCATTAGAAGAGACATACAGATAATGAAACAGAGTAAGGTGCAGAACACACCCACACATTCATCGTCAATTGATTTTCTAAAAAGGTACCATGGTCATCCAATGTGGAAAGGATAGTCTTCTCAGCAAATGGTATGGTAAAAACTGGATATGCATATGGAAAACAATGAATTTCTAACCCTAATTCATGCAAAACTCATAAAGAAATTTAAACAATTGGGTCTTAGATCCAAATGTAAATACTAAAACAATAAAACTTCTAGAAGAAAATGTGGGAGGAAGCTTCCAAAAGACTGTTGAAAGCAAAAGTGGAAGAAAATAAAGCACAAAGAGCAAACCATTACATACCAACACAAATTGTTCTCTTAACAAGGGCCTAAATTGAGTGAAAATGGAGAATACAAGTAAGACATGACAAAACAGCAAATTTAGATGAAAATAGAAATTGTAATGCTAAAAAAATTAAAACTTAAAATAACCCTTCTACATTGCTACTAAGTACATTAGATATATCTATGAGCAAAAGAAGCATGACTGAACGTCAATTTATTGAGAGAGAAAAAATGTTGATAAATGTCAGTGAGAACATAAGAATAAAAGCATTAAAGCAATTCTAGAGAAGATAGTAAATACAGAATTCAGATAAAGATAGACTAACATAAACAAAATTGGTATCCCTCATGTACAGAACTCAACAGAAAGTCAGAAAGAATATCCGTAAAATTATCATTATCATCGTCTTCTTCACTAAATAAAGGAGAGGTCTTACCTGCTGTCCAAAAGGAGATATCGTATTTCAAGAAATGTAATTTTAAAAATCAACACTGAGATATATCTTATTTAACTTATTAAATATAATGGCTATAGAAAGAGTTCTTTGTTATTTGGGAAAAATAAATAAAAGAAAAAAATTAAAATGCACGTGTAAAATCAGGATGACCTGATATATTTTCACAGTATCAGTCAATGCTAGTGGACAACAGAGTAATGGCTTAAACATTCTGAGAAAAATTGCATACGGTCCCCAAATTTTACATTTAATAACCAGGAGATCAAAGAATGAATGGAAAATAACACGAAAAGTTTACAATTTTTTTTATGTTTCACTGCACAGTGTTAATTGATGCTGCCTAAAATTGAAACATTACATTAAGTATAATACACTTATTAATGTATTTCCTTATTGTCTTCCCCCTTAAACTTTAGAATATTTTAGAGAGTGATATCACTTTTCCAAAGAAACACTTCTTAAATTCATGAGATCCCTTTCATGTTTCTTTTTCTTTGAATGAATTAGAAACAGTTTAAATATTCTGTGTAAAATATGACCAAATTTTATAAATTTATCTATCAGTTGATCTCTCTCCCTCTTGGTACGATTAAAGCAGCTACAATTCATCCACCTGTATAGTTGACCTATTTGTCTAGATGCACAGAGAGATGCCTAGAATATTAGTCACAATGTTAAAAAATGGAACGTTAAGTAACTTTTCTCTCCCTTTTAATTTGGTAAGTTTTTTAAAGTGTTTGCCTTTTTCAATGGAGCATGCAATACTCATTTTTTGGCCACATTTTAAGAATTGTAAGATAATACAGAGAAGTGCAAAAGGAATATGGCAACTGTATCTGTCATCCAAGATAAATACATATTAAATTTTTGTCCTATATGCTTTAAATTGTTATCTTTATTTCAAAAGTTAAGCGTTACAGATAAAGATAAAAATCCTCTTTGCTTCTAAGTTACGTCTTCCTCAATCCTTTAGTCAAGTACTGTTATGAATTTGTTTATATCCTGAAAATGATTTTATATTTTACTAATATATTTTTCCATAAATATGTACTATAAAGTCTCTTTCTTGTGATATGCTGTTTTACTTTGAAAAATATAGAGACTTACCATTTCTTAAATTAAAAACAAAAAAAACCCTTTTTCTTTTGTTCTGTGCTTGTGACATATTTAGGCTATAGCTACTATTTTGGGGGAATTGCCATTTTGGGCATCATGTCACCTTGGAAAATCCTACAGAAGCCATGGTTTTGTCAGATGTATTTCTGTAACTGACAACGTACCAAGCAAATTGTTCCCTGTATTAAGAGGAACGAGCCTGTTATAATTTAATTACCTCCTGATCATTTACACATGTTGGATAAAGAGCACGACTTTTTTTATTTATCTAAATATCGTATGAGAATATTTCAAATTAAGTTCCATAAAAAAAAAAGATATAATAATGATCCATTGCTGTTTTCTCGAAATAACAAGTAAATACTAACTTGTGAAGATTTTTTTTTTTTTTTTTTGAAGATTGGCACCTGAGCTAACAACTGTTGCCAATGTTTTTTTCTTCTGCTTTTTTTTTCTCCCCAAGTCCTCCAGTACATAGCTGTGCATTTTGGTTGTGGGTCTTTCCGGTTGTGGTACATGGGACACTGCCTCACCATGGCCTGACGAGCGGTGCCCAGCAGTGCGCAGCGGTGCCAAGTGGTGCCATGTCCGCGCCCAGGATCCAAACCGGCGAAACCCTGGGCTGTGGAAGCAGAGCGCGAGAACTTAACCACTCGGCCACGGGACGGCCCCCTTCTGTGGTGTTTTGTTTTAAATTGGTTTAGGAAGAGGCATCTCAAATTGTCATAAGTTCCAACCAAAATAGGGTGAAAAAATTTTAATCTTAGAGGGTTTAAAAACAGATTCCAGTGGAGGTAGGGGTTATGTGGGAAATCTCTGTCCTTCCTCTCAATTTTGCTGCGAACCTAAAACTGCTCTAAAAGAATCGTCTTAAAAAATACTCTTTTTTAAAAACTGAGAGATTAAACCTTTATTTCTCCTTTTATTTTGATCATGCTCTTGCTTGCAGCTTTAATTATACAGCCAATTCATTTTAAAACATCAAAAATAAATACTAAATTTAAAAACCTTAATACGTTAAAAACATCAGTGTTGTTTTTCTCTTAAGATACATTCTTTCCAAGTATGAGAACAGTATCAATAAATTTACTCAGACTACAATAAAATTCGTATTGCTAAAAACATTAATTAGTCACACCAATAATCAATTATAGTTTTTGGTTTCATTAATGAGATATTTCACAGAGGCCAATGCTGACACATAAGTAGATTACTAATTATTACACATTATCAATATTATTATTACTATTAACACATATGTTATACATGTAAATGCTTGTTTTTATTTCTAACCCAACATTACTGGATCACAGGGTTATTTACAACATTTTATCCTTAGATGAAATTTGCTTTCATGAATAATAAGTCGCATTTTCACATGTGAACTGGGTTCATGGAGAGATACATGATCCCAAGACAAGCGAACCAGCTTGTCAGTGGTTTGCAAAAGGTGGAAATAGGTGAGCTTCAAGCTCCTGCAGCCTGAAGTTTAGGTCGTGAGAAATAAAGTATTAAACTAAAGCATAGAAAAAGAAAAAATATAGTCTAAAACAATTTATACTTTAACCTAAAATTTTTTTGAGAGGTAGCATGGCATTCTGATAAAAGTGATGATTTTTGACTCTCAAAACATAAAAAAAGGTGCAAATGTAGTGTAGAAATGGAAGTGTAGTTTTTAATCTCCCCAAACCCCCAATTAAAGAGAGCAACTAAATAGCAAAATCCATTGATAACATCTACAACAGCATATTGAATAAGGGATTGCCTTGGATTTCAAAATATGAGTATGTCCTGTGAACATACTCATATTGAATTAAAAATAAATTAATAACAAAGAGGATAAAATATTCTCAATATTCTGAAATTAAGCAATGTTTCTAAAAAAGTCAGGGGATATAGGAATAATCATACTAGAAGTTAAAAGCTGGATGAAAATTAAAATCTGCTATATTTAATAAGTTGATATATCAATACCTGTGGGATGGAACTGAAACAATTTTGAAGGAAATTTATAACCTTAAATTTGTATATTAGAAAAAAGAATCCTCCAGTTCATTTATACATTTCATGAAATAAAAAACGACAAATTAAGTACAAAGAAAGGAGAAGGAGAACAATAAAGATAACAGAAAACAGTGAAATAGAAAAATATAATATACAAAAATATTGTTCCTCTGAAAAGACTAAACAAAATTCATGAAATTCTAACAATAATATACCAACCAAAAAAAAAAAATGAGGAAAGATATTGAGACAGAAACTACCAACGTCAATATTTAAAAAGGGATCATCACTAACTAATTTATATCCAGTGTGACAATCCCAAGAAGATATTAGAAATAACTTTATAACATTAAGTTTGAAAATTTGGTGATATGGACAAATTCCTAGAAAAATGCAACTAATAAAATTAGCATAAGAAACAGGTGAAAATGCAAATAACCCTATATCCATTTAAAATCTTAAGAAGTTATAGAAAATCTATCAAAGAAAACACTTGCTTAGGTGTCTTGAAGTATTCCAAACATTTAAGGAGGAAATAGCCCAATTTTACATAAAGTCTTTAAAAAAAGAAAAAGGAGATATAATTCATTAATTAACCTTATAAGCTCAGAAAAACAACTAGCAAAAATCAACAAGGACTTTACAAAAAAGAAAGATACATGCCACACTGTCTCATGAACATTAACTGAAAAATATGAAAAAAAAAATTAGGAAACCAAATTCTAGTTCTGTGATATTTAAAGTGGTTAATACGTCAAGTCCAAGCAGGGATAACGTCAGAAATTATAAGGCTGGCATAAATTGAAACTCAGCAATTTTATTATCTTCATTAGAAGAATAAAAATATCCCAAAAGATTCAGAAAAAATAATTGCTAAAATTCAACATGGATGAATAATTAAAAAGCTGTTAGCCAGCAGGAATAGAAGAGCTTTTTCTAAATCAAAAACAGTTTCTCAAAACATGTAGAAAATATAATCCGTAATGGTGGGGAATTGAAAGTGTTTCTTTTGAGACCCAGCAGGAGTCAAGGATGCCTACTGTTATGTCTATTTATCACTATTTTGAGAGTTTTAGCAGATGAGAAAGTCAAGAAAAAGAATTAAAAATTATTAGTATTGCAATAGAATAAATAAAACTGCCATTATTTATAAATATCATAATTTTGTACATTAGGAATAAAATAATCTACAAAAAAATGTTAAAATCAATATGAAAACCAAGTTCAGCCTACATTAATTTTATTTTTGTACTAGCATACTGTGACATTTATTTTTGAATACACCTAACTTTTATCTTTTCTATGTTTGAATAAACCTAATTAAACATTTGCAAGATCTCTACACAGAAAACCACATAGAATTATTAAAAGAAATTAAACAGGCATGTAGCATCTTCATGGACTGAAGTATTGAAAGTCTCCATATTTGTAAAGACAATAATCACTTCCCAATTGAACTACAGATTCTATGCAATTTCAGTAAGAATCCATTATTTTTTCAATGAAATTGTTAAGCTGATTCTGAAGTTATATATAAAAGTAGAGGACCAAAAACAGGCCAGGCAATCTGCAGAATAACACTGAATGATCTATGCCACCAGATATCTGCTATATTTAATAAGTTGATATATCAATACCTGGCTTGTTTACTGTACCTTTTATATATAAATTCCAAAATGATTAAAACGAAATGTTGGCATTAAAAGTCAGAAGAGTTCATCCTCAGTGAAAGAGGTTAATGACCAGAAAGAATCAATGAGGTAGACGTCTGGGGAGCTTTTAGTGTTCTATGTGTGTACACTTATCTACCTGGCTATGTATTATTTTTATCCAACTTTTTCTTTAGGATTATTTGCTTAAAGAACTTATCCGATATTAAAAGAAAGTGGAAGTCTATGGGCCAATATTAAACTTGAAGTGAAATAAAAGATTAGAATCACCTTCTCCTAGTTACCTGTCCATTGACTTTTACTACTATCCCAATCATATGATACACCCTTTGGAATGCAGCAATGCAGACTCGCCCAGCAGTGTACCATTCTTTTCATCCTTTACCTTACCCTACAGGAGCATGACTGTTGGAAAAATGTTTCTAATTGGGCTTTTCACACACACAAATGCACAGACACATGCAATATAGGAGATAAGAAACTTTTGGGAGTTTTTTCCTTTAGACTTTGGTGATAAAACGTCAGATCTTTCTTAAATAAAGCAAACCTTGAAAGACAATGCAAGCCCAAGAAAAGCTCGGGAAAAATAACGATTTTTCAAGTCTGTGAGATATTAGTGTTTTAAGATTCCTTAATAGGACTGGTGTCAAGAAGTCTCTTAGGAAGTGCAAATTTCAGAAAAGTTCCAAAACCAATTATGGTGCATGATGCATAATGTGAGAATTTAGTTGTTTTACTTTAAATACATCATTCACAAAAAGTGATAATGAATCTTTATGATATATATAATTTTTAATATTTTTATGTTAAAATATATATGACTGCAATGACTTTTTCACTTTCCAATTGGTCAAAGCAGTATGAGCCTATTAAATGTTCACAAATTATTTTTGTTAATTTGAAGACAAGAGAAAAGATCAATCTACTTTTGTGTGAAATGAGTAGCTATCTAAATAAAGCTTGAAAATATGATGCTAAGTAAATTCCCTGGCCAAGATAAAAACAGTTTGTCATTTCCCTAGTTTAGATGAGGATCCTCATGGAATAATAATCAGGGCAGGAATATCTTAATCTTAGGAGAGGAAAACTTCAGGACACTGCAAATAAATTCTAATTTTTACAGATTTATTGAGGTATAATTTATATACAATAAATTTCACATTTTAAAGTGTACAACCTTGTACATTTCACTTATGTATTCATGCAAGATAATGAACATGTACATCACTCCAAAAAGTTTCTGTGTGTCCCACTGTAATTATTTTCTTACATCCCCTCCCCATTCTCCAGTGCCCCTATCACCAGGCAACTACTGGTTTGCTTTCTGTCACTGTAGATTAATTTGCCTTTTCCAAACTTTTATATGCATTTAATTTCTATGAATTGAGTCAAGCAATATGCTCACCTCTTTGTCTAGCTTCTTTTACTCACCATAATTGTTTTGCATGTATCAATATGTGTACATATATCAACAGTTTACTCAGCATAATTTTATTTAATACAATTATTTTAAGTGTATCAAGATTTTATTCCCATTTATTGCTAAGTTTAGACCTTAAAGCCCAAACAAGGCTGATGTTCAATCAGAGCCTTTGACTTCAATTAAAGATGTTAAAGAGGCTAGAGATTACAGAAGGAGAAAGTGTCTTTGGAAAAGCATGTGTACTGGCATCTGAGCAAAGCTACACTGAATTTTGTGAATGATTCTGAATATATGAGATAAGCCTTTCTTCCTTATTCATGCATTCGTTCTTTTTTTTTTTTCTGTTCCCACTATATGACAGGTACTATTCTAGATAGTGAGGATAGGGCAGTTTACAAAATAAATTCCTTGCCCTCATGGAGCCTATATTCCAGTAGGGAGATCAACAATAAACAAATAAGAAAAAAATACAGAGTGCATCAAAAGATGATAAATTTTAAGTACCATGGAGAAAAATAAAACAGGATATAGTGGGTATGGTGACTTAGACATAAAGTGGACTGTTATTTTATAGAGTGATCAGGCAACCCTTAATTTAGTATATTTTTGAGAAGACCCCTTAAACACAAATGAGGAAATTACTGTATCATTATCTGAAAAAGAGTATTTTAGGCAGAGAGAACAGCAAGGGGGAGGTCCTGATGTTGGATTAAGTTCCATGAATAGTCAGGAGACTGGGCTAGAGCAGAATGAGAGAAAGAAGAGGCAGAAAAGTGGGAAAAAGGACATGAAATGAGAACAGGAAGGTTATTGCAGGACCTGGACCTGCTAAGTGTCTGGCTTTTACTCTGAATCAGAAGCTATTGGGGTCTTTTAAGAAGAGGAACGGCCTGATAGACTTAGATGGTTATACCACTGTAGGGAATCAAAGGCAGAAGGGAAGGCCTTGGAGGAATCCAGCTAACCTTAGCTGCTGGTTTCTGATAAGCAAAAATTGCAGATCTCCTTGGTATTGTGAAACATGGAGGAAGAACAACAGAGAGATGTTGAAGTGTCACAGCCAAGTGAGGGCTTGCACAAGTAAATAACTTATAGCAGAAAATTAGAGAGAATCTCATTTTTGCACATATCTGATCTATTCTATTCGTGCTGTGGAATTGATCTTTCCTGCCTACCTGTCTTCCCACCATCCACACATCTCCTGTGAGTGCCTCTCACTAGGAAAGTACAAGTGAATTAGGCCAAGGTTTAGATCCCGCCCTCAAGGAGATCACAGTACAGTGGAGGAGAGTGACATACTGACGGGTTATTATACTTTAGAACCATAGGCACCATAAGAGCATTATGGAGAAAGCGCTTCCTGAGCTATTTATAGACCTTGGCACAATCCTGGCACAATCTCTTCGTAGAATTTTTCTAATTCCTTTAAATTGACTGACTCTATGTCATAATGTTTGTCCGCTCCATGAGTTCCTAAATATACAAATAAATATACGGAAGACCACAAGCAAAATTCTACTAAACACACATTATTAAATATATTTAATAGAATTTTACTAGAACTCTTCTGTAGATCCATTTGTTTATTTAAGCAATCAATTCATTATTTATTAGTTTCACACACCTTTTGTTCTGAGGTAGCTTATTTTCTTCAGATATTTGTCTAAAAAAGTCTTATTTTCCTGTAATTTTTCCTGAAACCACGAGAGACAAGAAATATGTACTTAATTCATTTTAAATTAATTTAAAAATTGCTGTGTGTTTCTTTAATAAAAAATAGCATTTGTAGGGATTTTTCTTTCAATATTTCATCTAAAAAGGAGCATTTTTTAGTTATTTCTTTTATTTGTTTATGCCCACAATTTCCTCTCCAAAATTACATATTTCCCCTTGCTTCTATCATTTTTGTATGCGAACTCACAGATGCACAGAATTATTTGTCTGTGGTTGTGTTTTTCTCCAGAACTTACTCTGAGTTTCTCAAAGAAAGAAAAAATAACTCATAGATCTTTGGATAAACACAAAAAAATCACAGATTTGTAATTTTGCTAAATTAAATGATAAAATTGTCAAATACTATAAAATTTTAATTAATAATAATACTGGCCACCTTACCCTTTCACATTATTCAATATATTTGAGACTTTTCATTTTACTTATAACAGATATCTTTTCATTTACAGAATGGTGCCATATACATATAATAGGCTCAAAATATTTGTAATATTTGCTATATCCAGAATAATTACAGTACCTCCATGATTTGTACTAGCCTACTGCACTCTTTGAAAATTGCCATTTGCTTTGAACTTAAAGAATTCTACTCTTATGGTAAATATTATAAGTTAGTCATTTATGAAAAAGATTCTAACCTTTCTGAATCACTAGACTTTTGGGAGCACATTTTGGGTATGAAGTCTTTGGGTTTTATTGCATTGTGTACCGTTTAATATGGAGATAATCTAGCTAATCCAGTGTCAGGGGAATGACAGTAACATATAAACCAAACACATACATGAGGATGAAAAAGAAGTGAACAGAAAATCCACAAATCGAGAAATACAAAATTTTGTAAATAAGAAAAAGACATAATAGTGAATGAAATTAAAATATAATTTACTTGACAATGATTATTTTAAAATGTTAATGCTTATGTGGTGAAACAAATATTTGTGAATTGCTGATACAATTCAATTTGATACAAGGCTTGTGGAAAACACTTTGATGATATAACTCCAAAGTCTTAAATACTCTTATACTTGCTGACCTAATAAACTGGTGATCTATGTATTCTAAAGAATATCTAAATTTGGGAAAATAATTTATTGCATATGAGTATAAATTGCACAATTATTTCATCAAAAAAAGAGAAATAGACTAAATGATTAGAAATTAGGGGAGACCAAAATGTTGAGGAATTTCCAACTGGGGCACTGTAAGCACAATTCCTCCCCAAAATGTTCACACAGTACTTTTAGTAAAAGCTACTTCCCTCTTTAGTGTTCTCTATCAACTTCTTGGAAACTGAAGGCATTTAAGTATATGATTACTGAACAGACTTATACCAAATCCACCGGATTGAGCAAATTTTAGCCATTAATAATAATATTTACTAAAAACAATTACAAATACCTATTTTGAATTATTTAAAATTGTATATATTCATCATTAACATGAAACATAAATGACCCTTAAATATGCTTAATAATAATATACCAAAGGGTAATAGTGGTTGTTTTTTGAATATGGAATTATAAGTGATATTTTCACATGTTTATTTCTAAATGAATAAAAACAAAATAATACATAAAATGGGCCAATGGCACTTTTACCACTTTTCCTTTATGTCTGAGACACAAGCATAAAAAAGCCATAATTAATAGCTGGTGGTCGTTTCACCTGACTCTGCAGTGTAGCTTCGCAGTGGTGGCCTCTTTTGCTGGTGTCACTTCTAAGAGAGGAAATGGCCTTCCTGAGTTTTCTCTGTGCAGAAAGGATTAGGTAACTGATGCGCGCACGCACCAGCAGCCTCTTAGCAGCTTTGAAACTGCTGATATTCTTATTCCATTTTTGAGTGTTCAACATTCATTCATAGTCCTAATAAATGTTTCGACTTACACTATTTTTACAATAATTACAATATGATTTATTCACTTATTCATAGAAGAATAAAAGGAAGCTTCTTGCTATTCTCCTTGAGAAAGTTGCACGTATTCTATGGTGCCCCTGAAATTACTTGAGAATCAACGCTCTGAAATGAAACTGGCAAAGCAGTTGGTTTTTCTCCTAATGCAATGATGACGCTTTAGTCGTCATTTCTCCTTTTCTCTTTGTTACTCACTCGTACTTAGCATTTCAACCTTAACCCAGTGCAGAATCACGATACCCTTTCGTAAGAAATATTTTATTCAATATTTTGTATTGTATTCATTTATTTTAGCACCTAGAGAGATCATGTTAATGTTAACAGGGTGAATGGCTGACGGCTGCTCCGGTGAAGTACAGCCCCGGTCAAATGATGCTTAGCAGTGATCTGAAGGAAGCTGCAGGAGATCACGTTTGTACTGAAGCTCAACCCTCTCTGGCAGACCTCACTGGTGTTTTCCACCCGAAATTATTCACTCCATGGACAATATTAACAGAATTTTGCATGAAAATCTTGGGATGCCAATATCTGTAAGGGATGTGTGAAATTAAGGCTCTTAATAAAATTTCAGAAGAAGAATATTTGTCAGGTACAATTGTCAGAGCTGTGAAGTTTTGGCTCTGGCTTGGTTCTCACTTCCTTTGAAAATCATTAGTTATAAAAGCCACTTCCCCGAAACATGGTACAAAGTAAAAAAGAAAAGAAAAGAAAAGAAAGAAAGAAAAGAAAAAGAGATTTTAATAGCAAGAGGTAAAAAGTCAAATATCAGTTTGTTTCCTCATTTTTTAGTCTGCAGTTGTTTCTTCAATTATATCTGACTGCCCATCCCCAAAGAATAAAACTGATTAAGAGTTTTCTCATAGAACCTCAGCGGTCCCCACTCCCTTGCTCCCACATTTTCTAGCATTAATTTCTAACTTGGACCCAGGAACTGACTGCTCTGACTTTACCTGGTTATAAGAATGAGGCGTGTGTCAGAGTGATCATTCAAGTTCCTTCTTACAGCATTTTAAATGTAACGAACAGATGGTTTGTGGGAGTTATTGTTGCATTCTTGATTCCAAGTGTCATGCAATTTTACGCGTTTTCTGGTGGCTCTATACTGGCCAAGAATCTGGAAAACAACTGAAACAACAAAACAAAACAAAAAGAAAAAGTAAGATAGTGGTGTTACAATACCCCAGACAGACACAATTTTTGCATGAACTAAAGGAAAGAAACTGGGAGAGCTTTAAAAGGAGTCATCGCCACTTTATTTCTACGTGGTTAGTCTGTCACGCCAAAATACACAATAAAGGATAAGGCTGGTTCTTCCTCTTAAAAGAGGCTTAAGAAAGTCAAAAGGAAGTTGGAAAAAAAAAAGGTGGGCTCTTGCAAATGTGTGCAGTCTCAAGGGGTATTCACTAAAGAATGCACGAGTTGGGAATGGAAGTATTTGTGGAATTTAGTAGTGTTCAGTAGTTAACACTCGGTCTGTGAAGTAGAGAATTACCTGGATATAAGTACAGCTGAAAGAAAAAAAGATGACAGATCTCATATTTAAACACAGTTATCATTTAATTTGGTTTCCATAAGTAATTACTTTATTCATATTCCTAGGCATCTCTCATTAATTTGCATTATAATCAGTTAGAATTACCTGTTAGAAATTCTTTGATAAACTTGGAATGGTAACATGTGACAATCAGAGAATGATTGGATTCTCCATTTCAGCAGTAGATTTTTAGTGATTCCTTAGACTTCAGATCCCTGAGCTCTCTTAGCAGAGATTTTCACCACTGTTTCTTTTACAGCTGAAGAAACTGGGGCACTGGGAATTTAATATACCTTTGGGCAATAAATTGAAGAAGAGGGCTAGCATCCAGTTTTCTTCTAGGTCAGGGTTCTTCTCCTTGCGTCATGACTCTTGCAATTATATCACAGACATTATTGACCTCATAGGGGAGTTCTTTCCTAGCCAGTTTGGGGAGTAAGCTCAGAAGATATAAAAGTTATAAATCTATTTTAGGAAATAAACCTACTGTAGTTCTCTGTGTTATATGATATCCAGACCAATAGTATGTCTAACCATGCCTTTCCACTGGCTTTCAAATGCAGCCTGGAATTCTTGGCACAGCATGACCTGGCCATTGGACTCCATAATCTGGCTTCACTGTTGTATCTTCTTCTCCTGACCCATCAGAGACTCTACTCAAACTGGACTCTGGACACTTAATCTTCACATTCCTCCATTTCTTCAGTCAACTCTACAGCTCTATTCTTCCCCCACATCTAAATTCTAGTCATTTGTGAAGCATTGTCAGATATCCCAGCCAGAAGGATTCTTTCTGTCCTCGGAATTTCCATAACAATTTAGTCTATGGAGGTGTCTCTCATAGTATGTCTCTGCTATTTTGCTTGCTATAATGAGTATCTGTATAATGTTATTTTCTCTGGTAGAGTGTATTAACATATAATGATAAGACTTACGTCTTTGATTAGTAACCTACAATGTTCAATAAATATTTAATAAAAAACTGTTCAATGAAGGAGATATTCTAAAACTAAAATCTTCTGTGATATTATATAATATGACCTAAATTTTTAAACTATTCTGTGATTGGGAACACAATGAAACAAGTTACAGATAAAAGAAATACTCCTTACAGCTGATCTAAAATTACTGTTTTTCTTAAGAATCTATCTCAATAAAACTGTCTATAGTACAAAATATTAGAATAAAAATATTTGAGGCAATTACATACATGTATATATGCTGCATCTAAATAATTCTTTATTAAAAACATCTTATTTATAAAATATATTTTACAAGATAGCATGAGAGCAAAATCACTAGGAGACCATATTGTAAAGTGTGGAAACACTAAATTGAGAGTTAGAAGACTTGACTCAAACCTGGGCTATTTACCATGTTACCTTGCGCCATCACTTACGCCTTTAAATTCCAATTTCTTTCTGTGTATAAAGAAGATAGTCTTAAGTATCTTACAAATCTGATTAATGATATTCCTGAAAACACTGAGAAAATTATAAAGTAAAATTGACGTATTAATCCATTCAACAAGTGAATATCAATACTAGTTTTACCTAAGTGAATAAAGATATCTTCAAAAAATTGACAGACTTGTAAACAAATAATTACATTGCATTGTGAAAATAAGCTGCATTAGGTGTATACAAAACACGTATGTTCGGATCGCTTTCTTATCTCTAATGAACGTTTATGGAGGAATTTCTTTTACTGTTTTACAATTTTTCTTCCGAAATATTGTACTGTGGTATTTTCTGAAAAATCTCAAATTTCAGCATCCTAGATAGTTACTCTGGTGTTAATGAGTTCAGAAGAAAAATGATAAAATATTTTGTTAATCTTGGAATTGTAGTTAAGTATTAAGAATAGCCTAATGCCCTACCACTGAGAACGGTAAAAATAATTCATGAAAAAAATGTGTCTATAGATTTTGTATATAGAAAATTCATCCATTTATTTAAAAGAATGTTTTTATTTTTTTCCCGCTCACTCTTGAATAACTTAGCTGAATATATCATCCTGTATTGACATTTATTTTCACTCGTACTTTGAAAATATTCTAATATCATTTGATCTCTAATTTTGCTTTCAAGATAGTTTTTAGGCTGGGCATTCTAGTTTTTCACTTTTGAGATTGACCAAATGCTTTTGATATCCTAAAAGCTAACTGATATTTCTAGGCATGAATTTATTTTTATTTTGTTGCTCAGAACTCGTCACCCTTTTTGGATCCAAGGACACTCTTTTCTCTTAACCACTCTTGTCTTTTCCATCTCTTTATTTCTCTAGACTTCCTTACAGAATAGTTCCTAACATCTATCTTGCAATGTATATACTCTTCATCTGGGTCTAATATACATTTTTATGTTTTTATTGTTAAATGTTTGAAATAATATATCTAGAATTTCTGAACAGCTAATTTCCCAATCTACTTGTTCCCTTTAAGGATGCATTTGTTCTTTTCTTATAAATGATTTTGATTGTGTCTGTCATTCATAAAATTATTATAAATATATAGCATTTATATTCTATTCATATATAAGTTAATTTAATGGGTTTCTGATCCTACTTTTATTTTATCTGCTGACTCTCCAGGATGGAATACTGATCCTTCCTATGTTTTAAAATGCTATGTTATAAGCTCATCTTTGATTGGGATCATCTTCTTTTATTTTTCCCATTGAGAACACATTGTGTTTGGGTGGTAAGAATATCTCTTCAGAATGCATTCATATTTGATTCATTCAGAAAGCTAGCTCAGATCGAATGACATCATAATCTTATGGCTTGAGTTTCAGGAACAATGCAGAGGAACTAAACTTGGAATGAAAAACCCTACTTTTTAAAACTAGCTTGGAAGTTATCAATAGTGCAGATTATGCAACTGTGGGCTATGGGGGACAGGATTAGTGAGAGCAGAATGAAACAAGGATGGCACGAACTAGTCAGTACACTGCGTATTTAAATTAGACACTGAGCCCTCATTAACAAGATGTGTATATGTGCATGTGTGGGATTTTATTCTGTGTGTAAGTCCATGTGCACAATTGAATTTGCAAAATTTGAGAGGCTAGAGGGAGTTAATATTCTATAATAGTGTTCGTACGACGTTAGGACCTTGAAATTTTTACCCTTTATAAAAACGGAAACCCAGGGATATCTATAAACCTATAATGCATATAGAAGTATGTGGAAGAGTGACATGGAAACATTAGTTACTTAATACATGATTGCAGTTTTTTAGCATGATGAAAACATGAATATAACTATTTTTTAATGATAAGAATTAGGGAAAAAATATATCTGCAAGGAAAATAGTTAGGCCATGACTATAATTTTCCAGGCAAAAGATTTACTTAGCTCGTGGTAGTGGAGATAAATATTCAGTTTTATACTCAGAAGATTTCATAGAGATAGAACTGAGAGGATAACACAAAATTTGGATATGTGATTAAAGGAAAAAAAGAATTTAAAATACTGATTTTTTTGTTTGTCAATTTGTGACAAGATCAGACACAAAAGAGATTTTGGGTGAGAAAATTACAGCTCACTTGGGACTTTATAAGTTTAAAGTCCTCCAAGAATTTTATGTACATACAGGACTATAAGTTGCTAGAAATGTATAGCAGGGAATCTTCACCATACATGCAGATGTTAAATTTCTATAAATGGATCATATTTCTAGCATATCAAGTGAGTGGGAAATGGAAAGTAGGAAACAGAAAGATGGAGACTTGGCGACCACATGCATATTTGCACAGATTGAAGAAGAGTAGTCAACTAAGAAGAAACTGTCAAAAATAGAAGAGCGAGGGGGCCGGCCCAGTGGTGCAGCAGTTAAGTTTGCACATTCTGCTTTGGTGGCCCAGGGTTCACCAATTCAGATCCTTGGTACAGACACGGCACTGCTTGGCAAGCCATGCTGTGGTAGGCATCCCAGATATAAAGTAGAGGAAGATGGGCATGGATATTAGCTCAGGGCCAGTCTTCCTCAGCAAAAAGAGGATGATTGGCAGCAGATGTTAGCTCAGGGCCAATCTTCCACCCCACCCAAAAAAACAGAAGAGCTAGAATAGGCTTATATACTAAAAAGAAAGATAAAAGAGTTTTAAGATATAATGATCTAGTTGAAAATGATGAATCATTTGGATAGATCGAGTAGAAAAAAGAAAGATTTAACATAAGGCATTTGATTTGACAGATAAAAAGATGTTACTGGTATTAACAAGAAGAGTTTCTTCTTCGGTAAAGTGACTGATGCTTATTCAAATGGTTTGAAGTATTGGAAGCTCCCAAATTTCTACATATAAAAGGCTTTATTACTGTAACCCATCTGGTCAATTGCCAGGCTTGGGACTACATTCATATAGCACATTGCATAAGACTGGAAAGACATCAATCTCTATATCAAATGGCAGTGTGGGAGGTAGGTACTGAAAGATATTATTGAAAGAGTGGTAAAGTAACACTTCTCAATTGTCAGTTGTGGAAATAGAAACCTTACGTAATGCCAGAAGTTATGGATAAGGTAAAAGGAAGGGTTAATGGGGACAAATGTTAGAAAGTAACAAAGTAAAACTTACTTGCAGGCTAAAGGGGAGAAGGCAGAACATCAAGCCCTGGGGATTTAAGACCTACAATGAACCAGGTTACATTAACTCCACAAAATGTGCAGACCAACTACAGGTAGCCATTTTAGAGAATATTCAACATAATAAAAGATCATCCAAAATAAAACCAACAGATATATCTAAAACAAATTTTCCTTTTAATACTTACTATACACATGCGTATGCACAAACACACGCACTTCTTTGATGTAGAGGCAGAAGGCCACAGTTCTGAAACTTCTAGGTGAATATCAGTGATGGTCCATTGATCATCTGAAATGGTCACCTCAATCTCTTTGGCACCTGACTCAGATGTCACTGTGCTTTGGATGTGACATAAGTTCTTCTCAAAGTGAGGTGCAGACCCTCTGGACAGAGACCCCACCTTGTAGTGTTAAGAGAGTTGAGGCACTGCATGCACCCTGCATCCAGAGCTGTGGCATTGATCTGTGAAAACTCCAGGGTTTTTATACTTAATGAACTCTAATATTTTGGTTTTGCATATGATTAGTGTACATGCTGCCTCAGCTTCTCTCATAATGACTGTAGGTTTTCTGTACGTGTAAATCAGGCAAAAAACATGTGTTGGTCAGTTTAAGATGAGGTATCCTTCACTGGACCCTGGCAGCTCTTGGCTGCATACTGAGGCATAATTCATACACACCACACTGTCACCACATAATCCATGCACACAAACACACACTTACACACCAAGCAGATAAAAATTAATGTTGAAATTTAAGGAAAGAGAGGAGATAATTAAGCAAACGAATTTCCAGAAAAATGGAGTAGGAAATGATATCTAATGTGTAGACTGAAAACTTCATTTTAGAGAAGAGAAAGGGCAGCACTTTTCCTAAGAGTTGAAAATGGAGTATTACTAGAGTTAAGTCCAGGTGATGTAAGTCCAGATCCAAGAGATGCCATATGTAATAGTTTGTACTTCTCTGAAGAGAACATAATGTCATCAACTGAGAGGGTGGGGTAAGATGGGTGAGAGCAGTGGATAGTGAGAAGAGTGAAAAAAGACTTGTGGCACAAAGAATGTGAGAAGAATTCAAACAGCAGCAAGTAAAATAATATTCGTGTGGGGCAAGAGGCTATAAATTTGTACTGGTGCCAATATGAATGGCAATGAGATTTTCTCTAACAAAACTTGGTAATGTAAGATTAAGAATTAAACTGAATAGTCATAAGAGGCTAAAGTTCAAGATTTTTATGGGCAGCTGTATGTATTTTAAGTGGACCAAACACCAATTTCATCTGATAAACTGTGTCCAAGGTCAATGCAATTTTCAGCTGTTTCATGAAACATTGATAGTTTTTCCAATGTACAATGGTGTTTTTGCAGAGCGCTCTGAACTGTTACCTTCTACGCTAAGCAGAAAGAATAATCAGCGGCTGGCTTTATGTTCAGTTTTATTAATTTTTAAAATTTTAAACATATCAATTCATCCAGTTGATAGATACTTTTTAGAAAGCTTTCTTCAATTCTAAATCTGCATTCTAAAATTTGTACTTGATTCAGAAATACTTAAGATTAATTCTGAAACTTCATAGGATTTAATAACATAATATGAAAGGGAATGATAAACTGCTTCGAGAGCAGAATAGCATCTGATTGTAACATTTTATCACTATCACTTTTATACAAAGACTTCACTGAGGAAGAAAAATGGACCTCTCATATGTGATAGAAAAGAGTAGTGTGGTTCCTGTTTCCATAGTGCCCTTCAAGAATGTGCTAGAAAAATGCTTTAGAGCAAAAACACCTATAAATCAATATGGAGAAGTAAAATATTAATATATGCTTCAAATAGACTTAGTATATACAAGAGAAAATCAGAAAAAAAATTCTAGAGGGAAATATTTAATTTTCAAATAAGTTTAAAATGCATTCCTGTTTATTTTCACCTAGTTTGTAAGTCCCTAAAACTAGACACATTTTATGCTCTACACAACTCAACTTGATTCAACTCATTGAAAACATGTGGTATACACAGGAACCTTGAAATTGGTTAATGTAACTGATACAGGTCCTAAGCAGGATGATAGACAGACAAGTAACAGAGTCTTCTCATAAGTAAATTGCAGTCACATGACACATAAGGACATTTTAGTCAAGGATGGACTGCATATATGATTGGGGTCCCATAACATTAGTACCGTATAACTTAGGTGTGTGGTAAGTTATACCATCTAGTTTTGTGTGAGTACACTCTGTGATGCTGGCACAATAATGAAATTGCCTAATGATGCAATTCTCAGATTGTACCCCGTTGTAAGCAACATGACTGCATAATACAAAAGCAAATTAGTTCTAAATAAGATATTAGTAAATTACAGTCTTCAAAGAATGAAACAAAATTTAGGTCCCAGTCCATTTAGAGTTTACCCTAAGAATGCAAGGCAAGTTCAACACTATGAAATTTGAAAACAGCTTATCAAAAAAAATTAAACTAATTCTCATTTGTTTGTCTTAAAACTATAATTTATTATTTATCACAATTCCTTGGGTTGGTTGGGTTTCAGATGGGTTGTTTTGCCGGTCTCTTTTGAAGTCATTTATGTGGCTACAGTCAGGTGGTGGCTGAGGCTGAAAGTCCTTTATTTTTATTTTTAAGAAATCTTACTAAGCTGGAAATAAAGAAAAATGTCCTAAGAAAATAAATAAATAAATAAAATGATTCTTTAAGAACCTTCAGTAAACATCATGTTAAATGGTCAAATGTTAGACTTCTTCAAAATTCTACTATAAGGTTTAGATAATGAATTTCAGCAAGGGAATAAATAACCAATGGAAATATCAGAGAGGAACATAAAGACTTATTTTAGAGGATATGAATATTTATCTCAAAAATTTAAGAGAATCAATGGACTAAAAGGATAAACTATTTAGAAATAAGAAGATAGGTTTTCCAAAACAGATGGATTCTCCAAAATGTGCCAAATTCTGTTTAAAATTGTTCTTCTTCCATATCACAGTGGATAGTGGATGGTCATCCTGTTGGTCAAAGTAGAAATCTTTTTGAATCATACTAGATGCTTCTTCTCCATTAATCTCACATCCAATCAACAATAAATTCTGCATAGTTTATATCCTAACCACGTCTCAAATCTTTTCACTACTTTCTGTGATCACTACACCTGCCTAAAATTATGCTCTCACCACTTTTTTCCTAGATAACTGTAAGATCCTCGCAATTGGTTCCTGTATCTCCACTCTTACCCTTGCTCTAATCTGCTTCCCATAGGGCTGCTCCACTGTTCTCTCTAAAATGCAAATCCAATCTGTGACTGTAGATTATGTACTCCCAGTGTGCTTCTGAATAATGGTCAACCTACTTGTAAGATCCTTTTTGATGGAATCTCCAGCTCAGATTTCAAATCCCTCAGTATATTTTCTCTTCAATAAAGTCATTATAAAATATTGATAATTCCTCAACAGAGTCGTCTGCATCCATTCCTCCTTATGTTGCACGTGTTCTTCCCTCTGCTTGGAAGGCATACCCTCTGTACCTCCGTCAATGTCTTTACCAGGATACACTTTAGGCATCATAGCAAGAGTCACCACTTCCAAGGTTTACTCACACTGCTCACACATCTGTCTGAGCACTTTTCACAGGGGATCATGAGTGTTTTACAAATCCATGCCCTATAGAATAATCAAGTTCCTTGAAGATGGCAACTGAGTCTTTTTCCTGACTAGATTCCTATGATTTGGCATATAAAATTGTCACATTCAAATCATTGATAAATAATTTAAGTTACACGAATAGAAGGATTTGTCCACTAAGATTTGGAGGGGATATTAAGCATATCTTCTAGAGATATTTCTAGAAATAACTATTTAAACAGGTAGATTATTCTATGTTGTAGTTACGCATCTCCAGGCACAGTGACATCTTTGCTCTTCCGTGAACACACTGTGTTTATGCCACAGGTTGATATTTCTATCTGAAATGTTTTCTTCATATTGCCTATTAGCTACTTCTTCTACTTTCCCCAAATTTTGCTTAAATTTCACCTTTTCAATGAGACCCACTATGACTCCTCTATGCAAAGTTTCAACCACCACCCTCCCCCATCCCCAAACCCCTGTTCTCCCTAAACTTGATCACCATTTTGGTTTTGGGGTTTTTTTCCACAGCACCTATCATCAGCAAATACACTATGATTTATTTATTTTTGTTATTTTTGTTGGTATTAAATCCTGTTTCCTCACTAGCAAGTAAGTTCCATGAGGGCTGGTAATTTTTTCACTTAATTTACAGATTGGAATAAATTCCTAGAATAGTGTTTGATATACAATATGTGCTCAATGAATCTTTATTGATTAAATATATGGAAGAACCACAACCACTTTAACCTCATTTGACTTTATTTTGCTCATATAATTCCTTATTTTATTTCCTTCTTTACCTTTTAGCTACTCTGCACAGAGGGATAATAGAAGTGACATGTTACATTCAAGCTAGAACCTCGCTGATTGACTAACACAAGGAGAACAGCTTAATTTCAGTGTTTCCTTATTCTCTTAATTCATCTGTTTCTTTCAGACACACCTGCATGGAAAATATTTCTTAAACATACTAAATTCATTACTTTCTTCACTACATTCTGCTTAAGAATCTGCAACCACAGCGTTGAAAGTAAAGATTAACTATCACCATCTCTAAAAAAGATTTTTCAAGTGTGATTAGAAGCCTTAGATAGTCTAATGCAAAATATATAAGAACTGGGGCTTTATTATCATAAATATTAGGAATTTTGTGAGATATTAAATAAATTTTATGAACCGTGCTGAAAATAACCATGTTAGATTTTGTAAGTGAAGCTGGAATATGTAAAAGCTGGAAATGTAAAAAAGATTTTAGGAAATGCTCAACTCCTTGTTTACCGTTAAGTTTTTCAAAAGAGCTAGTTTGATGTCAATTCAAAGAGGATAGGCATTCACTCAGCGAAAATATTCCACTGATGGCTAGCATAGCCGTCATTTTTACTGCAAATTTGTGGAACTTAACGTTCTCATTTTCGTGATTGTGGAAATCACATGTAATGACTCTCATTCAAATTTAGCATAAAACACTAGTTCCAAACTACTTCTTTCTGTTCATCTCTGCCACTTTACTTTTTGTTTTGAAAGCCAGGTAGACATAAATTGAGTTTGGCAGCTGATGAAGAAATTTTGAAAGTCATAAGAAGAAGCCTAATCAAAATTTAATACAATATACCTGTACTCAAAAGTAATGAAACTAGTACATGATATAAATTTTACATCACACAGGAGCCAAATTAAGCAACTAGAGTTAAAACGTGTGCCTCTCTGCACACTCCTCCTTTTCCTAGTGATTGGAGAAAGAAAGATTTGTTTCCTTTGGAAAGTGACAATTTTTTGGAACATTTTATAATTGTCTTATCATATATTTACATATGTCAATAGTGAATCTTAATTTGCATTAAAGTTATGACAGACTTTTTTTTCAAACTAAAAATCAAAACAGTGTTAAGAAAGTGATAGTTCTGTTTAGTTTAGTCAATTTTGAGAAAAAATACCACACACAGCAAAACTTGGCCTCAGTGATGTGAGTTGGGGAGAGGAGATACTGCATTGTTAAAGTTAAAGACAAATATCCCCCTTATTTTAGATTATATGGACAACGGAGTGGGCCAATGGGAGTAATTACTCTGGCACAAGGAAAACCGGATGTTGATAAGGTAAACTTTACCACAAATTTGCAGCCTCAAAGACAGTTTTCAGATAAGAAAGATTGTGGGTAAGACCTTGGCTAGTACACCAATCTTTCAAAACGTCTGGTTTTAATCTTACTCCAGAAGGTATAATGAAGTAGTTTATTCGAAAAAAACAAAAAAATCAACTGTTTTCAATTTCCTTTCCCTAGTTTTATCTGCCGGTTGGAAACCCAAAAATAAATGTTTCTGAGAAGTGGTTGTCAGCTGGAATCAGACTAATATGGGTTCATATCCCTGTCCTTGCAGTTTACTAGAGCAAGTCACCTTGGGTCTAAGTTTACTCATCTGAGATATGGGAAAAGCAACAATACCTAACAAAAGTTAGTGCTAAAAAGGGGTGCTCTGAGGGGCTGGCCCCGTGGCCGAGTGGTTAAGTCCGTGCGCTCCGCTGCAGGCGGCCCAGTGTTTCGTTAGTTCAAATCCTGGGCGCGGACATGGCACTGCTCATCAAACCACGCTGAGGCAGCGTCCCACATGCCACAACTAGAAGGACCCACAACGAAGAATATACAACTATGTACTGGGGGGCTTTGGGGAGAACAACAAAAAAAATAAAATCTTTTAAAAAAAAAAGGGGGTGCTCTGAGACTCAATGAGGTAATGTTCATAAAGTACTGGTTTTCATAAGCAAATCAACATATGTTTGCCATTACTTTGATTATGACAATCATGACAATAGAACTCCCCTGCCCCCTCCTCCACCGTCAAAGAGAGAGCTCCAGGTCCCCAAATGTCATAGGAAAAAAAAAGGATTATGTCAAACTCAAACCTTTCGAAAAGCCTTATTAAACATCAGCCAACGTGAGGTTGATTCCACTTTCATTCTAGGGAAAGTCATTGGTACAGCTTGTTTGAACTTCCTTGGTTATGTTCTTCAAGCTATTTTGCCAAGCTACTGTCATGACCCCTTTATAATGGATTTCTTGATTTTAATACATGGTTATAATAATTACTGTTTGGAAGATGGTGCTATTTCACCAGGTACCCCTAAAGAGTTTGTATTAGTTCCTGTCCTTTAGATTTTCTATGATTGTTGAGACTTTTTCCACTGCAGATACCCACCATAAACCTTGAGTTTTCTGGGAAAATTACCTACTATGGCAGAGTGCAATTTAATTTTCCACCGTGCACCTCACTAATGCTATACTATATTTCATCTTTTTGACATTCAAATACAGCATATAAACATCTGTCTTTGCCCTCTCCCCTTTTATTTTCACATACATTTCTGTTTTTAATTGTCATCTGCAATGGGTAAAGGTGATTCTCCCCAACACTTTCCAGTTCCTGTGTGTGAATGGACTGAATTAATCATTTTTGATTCCCCTGCAAACAATTGGAAGGCATCTTAGATATTCAAATCTGGGTGAAATTATATTTGCATACTAGTAATGATAGGACTTCTGGTGTGATTGGTTTTGGAATACATTTGAGACAAATATCAAAGATTTCATTCTTCATGCAGATAATCTAGTCTTAAACTGTGTGTTATGTCCATTAAATGCACCCTAAGGCATTTTGCAGACAATGCTACTGGACACAAAGGGGATTGGATGGGTAAGTATGATTCTATGAGCACTTGGGTGTCCTATTGTGTAGTTAGTATGATTGAGGGAATGACTTCACCAATGTGGGAGACTCGAGATTTGGGGCAGCAAAATAGACATTGTGAATAGTTTTCATTTTCCTCCTTAAAACCCACTCACTGTCTTCTGGTAACTCCAACCAAATGTGGAGATATCCATCTCCTTGCCTAATATCAGGGTATGTGCCTCGTTTAGGTAAAACTTTAGTTTTAGCTAATTGAATGTGTCATCTATGCCAGAGCCAATTAGATTATCATGTTCCCCTGATTATAGTGAACCGTTCTGGGATGAACAAATGGCCTAAGCAGAAGTAGTGAAAAGCCACAAGACATTTGCTTTGCATGCTAGGACAGAATAGGGCCATTCCCAACTGGAGTTGAATCTAAGAAACGTGAAGTCAAGAAGTCACATTGTGGACTTCTTGCTTCCTCAAGGGAAGAGATTTTTTTAGACTAAAGCTAACTCAAATAAAGTGAATACAAGAGATGTAGAGATGACATAAAAGGAAACAGAATAAACCCTAGTGACATTTTTGAAGCTCTTGAATAAAGCCATGGTTAAAGTTAGACTGGTTGCTGAAAAATTCAGATACTGCAATGGACTGAATATCTGTGCCCTCACCCCACAATTCATATGTTGAAACACTAACCCCAATGTGATGGTATTTGGAGGTGGGGCCTTTGAGAGGTAATTACATCATGAGAATGGAGTCCTCACTTTGGATATATCCATTACCTTGATTGAAGTGATGGTATCATGGATGTTTGCATATGTCCAAACTCAGCAAATTCTGCACGTTAAATACATTCAGTTTTTTATATATCAACTATACCTCAATAATGCTGTTAAAAATGATAAAGTCTGTAGTGGATGTAACATATCAAATAAACAAAAACCTGTTAGTTTATAATAAGAGTCCAAAAATATATTTTTAAAAAGTCATTGATGACTTTTGGAACTAATTAAATCACCAATTCAATATCCTGAATGTTTAAAAGTAAAGTGAAAGAACCAAGCATTTATATGTTTTTCCTGTACAAACTATACTTCAGAGAAAGCACATAGTTGATGGGAAAGTTATTTGTTTTTTCCAGAAGAATCGTTATCAGTAAATGTAAAAGAAATGTCAGAATTAGAAAAGCAAGCACTTTGAAATCCATCAAGGGTTGCTAAGCCCAGTAAGTAAATGTTGACAGAAAACTTTATAATGGACGGATCGTGTTGTCAACACTTCAATCAATCCTAGTATCATTTAAACCAGAATGGCCAGAGTTTATGTGCCTCATGATGTGATGTGATAATGATTATACAGTAACACCTATATAGTATGCTTGCCAAAAAAAGGAAGGAAAAAATCTAAAAAAGAGTGAAGGAGAAAGTGAGGGGAAAAGAAGAAAGGGAGGGAATGAGGAGGAAAGGAAGGGAGGGAGAGAGGGTAGGAGAGAGAAAATGTTAGTATAATAAAACCTCTAGATCTAATACCAGTTTATAGAAATATATGGGATAAAGCAATATATTAAAGGTCTACAAAATAATATGATCAGCTAAATGGAGAATGTAGAAAAGATATCCAGAATGGAAAAAGTGGTGTATGTTAAAAGATCATTCCAAACACTGCTGGAACTAACAAGTGATTATAGCAAAGTTGTAGGACACAGGATTATTGTACAAAAGTCTGTCACTTTCCTATGTGCAAGCAATGAATATGTAGAATTTAAAATTAAAAACACAATACCATTTACATTATCACACCTACAAAGAAATACTTATGTTAAATCTAAGAAAATATGTGCAAGATGTATATGAGAAAAACTAAAAAAATGCTGATGAACAAAATCAAAGAACTAAATAAATGGAGAAACATTATGAGTTCATTGATAGGAAGACTCAATATTGTTAAGATCTCACTTCTTCCCAGCAAGATCTGTAGATTCAATGCAATTCCAGTCAAAATCCCAGAAAGTTATTTTGTGGACATTGACAAACTGATTCTAACATTTGTTTGGAAAGGCAAAAGACCAAGAATGGTCAACACAATAACCAAGGAGAAGAACAAAGTTGGAGGACTGACACTAATCAACTTGAAGACTTATTATAAAACTACAATAAGACAGTGTGGTATTGGTGAAAGAATAGACAAGTAGATCAACAGATCAGAATAGAGAGTCTGGAAATAATTTCCCATAAATATAGTCAGTTGATCTTTGACAAAGGAGCAAAGGCAATACAATAGAACAAAGATAGTCTTTTCAAGAAATGGTACTGGAACAACTGGACATTCAGATGCAAAAAGATGCATTAAGACACAGCTCTTATACCTTTCACAAAAATTAGCTCAAACTAGGACACAGATCTAAATATAAAATGCAAAACTATAAAACTCATAGAAAACAACACAGGAGAAAACCTACATGACCTTGAGTATGGCAATGACTTTTTAGATAGAAAACCTAAGACATGATCCATGAAAGAAATAACTGGTAAGCTGGATTTAATAAAAATTAAAACTTCTATAATGAGGAAGGAACAGGCTCTTTAATAAATAGTGTTGGGAAAACAAGATAGCCACATGAAAAAAATGAAACTAGATTAATATCTTACACCACACACAAAAATTAACTTGACATGGATTAGAGACTTGAATGTAAGACTTGAAACTGTAAAACTCCTAGAAGAAAACATAGACAGTAAGCTTCTTGACATTGGTCTTGGCGATGACTTTTTGTATCTGACTTCAAAAGCAAAGGCAACAAAAACAAAAATAAACAAGTGGGATTGCATCAAACTAAAAAGCTTCTGTGCAGCAAAGGAAATCATCAACAAAATGAAAAGGCAACCTGATGAATGGGAGAAAATATTTGCAACTGATATATCCACTAAGAGGTTAATATCCAACATATATAAAGAACACATACAAGTCAATAGTAAAAAAACAAACAATCCAATTAAAAAATGGGCAGAAAATGTATGAATAGACATTTTTGCAAAGAAGACATACAAAAGGACAACAGGTAAACAGAAAAATGCTCAACATCACTAATCATCAGGGAAATGCAAATCAAAACCACAACGAGTTATCACCTCACACCTGTTAGAATGGCTATTAT
The DNA here is from genome assembly GCF_037783145.1 of Equus przewalskii. Classification (NCBI taxonomy): domain Eukaryota; kingdom Metazoa; phylum Chordata; class Mammalia; order Perissodactyla; family Equidae; genus Equus; species Equus przewalskii. The sequence goes on along the minus strand of NC_091831.1, from coordinate 54,240,153 downwards.
CAAAAAGCCAAAAAATAACAAGTGTTGATGAGGATATGGAGAAAAGAAAGCCCTTGTGCACTGTTGGTGGGAGTTTAAATTGGTGCAGCCACAATGGAAAATAGTATGGAGTTTCCTCAAAAAATTAAAAATAGAACTACCATATGATCCATCAATTCCACTTCTACATATTTGTCTGAAGGAAACAAAAATACTAATTTGAAAAGATATATGCACCCCCATGTTCATTACAGCATTGTTTATAATAGCTAAGATACGGAAACAGCCTAAGTATCCACTGATGGATGAATGGATAAAGAAGAAGTGCTATACATACACAGTGGAATACTATTTAGCCATAAAAAGAATGGAATCTCACCATTTGAGATAACATGGATGGTCCTTGAAGGTGTTATGCTAAATGAAATAAGTCAGACAGAGAAAGACTCATACTGTATGATCCCACTTATATGTGGAATCTAAAAAACAAAACAAACAGCCAAAGCAAAAAAACAAACTCATAGATACAGATAACAGATTGGCGGTTGCCAGAGGGGAGTTGAGTGGGACATGGGCAAAATGAGTGAAGGGGGTTAAAACGTACAAACTTCCAGTTATAAAATAAATAAGCCATGGGGATGTAACGTACAGGGTGGTGACTGTAGTTAATAATGCTGTATTGCATACTTAAAAGTTGTTAAGAGAGTAAATCTTGAAAGTCCTCAACACAAGAAAAAAAATTTTGTAGCTATATGTGGTGATGGAGGTAGCCAGACTTATTGTGGTGATCATTTTGCAGTGTATGCCAATATCAAATCATTATGTTGTACACCTGAAACTAATATGATGTTACATTTCAATTACACTTCAATAAAATAAATAGATAAAATTTAAAACTTCTGCTCTGCAAAGGCAATGTTGAGAATAAGAAGACAAGCCATGGACTAGGAGAAAATATTTGTAAAAGACACAACCAACCCATTACTTTTATCTAAAATATACAATGAACACTTAAAATTCAACAATATGAAAGTAAACAATTTGATAAAAAATGGACCAACAACCTTAACATACACTGCACCAAAGAAGATATACAGATGACAAATAAGCCTACAAGAAAACACCCTGCATCATATGTCATCAGGAAGTGCAAATTAAACCAGAGATAATAGTAATGAGATACCAGTAAAGATCTATTAGAATGGCCAAAATCTGGAACATGGGTCTGTGTATCACTCATCAAGCCATGCTGTGGCGGTGTCCCACATACAAAATAGAAGAAGATAGGCACAGACCTTGGTTCAGGGCCAATATCCCTCACCCAAAAAAAAAGACTATTAAAGGAACTATCAACCAAATGAGTAAACTTTGAATACTGATTTTAGCAAACCAACACTAAAAGAAAAGTTTGTGATAATCAGGGAAAACTGAACACGTACTGAGCATTAGAGAATATTGAGGGATTTTTTTTCATTTTATTTTGTATTATGATTATATTTTTTAATTTCTTGATTTATTAGAGCTACATAATTAAATATTTACAGAAGAAACAACAAAATGCCAAAGCTTGTTTTAAAGCTTCAGCAGAAATAATATGTGATAAATATGAATGGCAGATATTGGTATTTGTTGAAGTTGGGTAAAATTAATCTGGGGTGAATTTTCTCTATCTTTGTTTATTTTCTAAAAATAAGTAAATAAAATTTAATTATCTGTAGACAATTGAAAAGACTGAGTGTCTTCAGTAATTATTAATTTATTAAAGTTACTAGGGAGTTCCTGTGCATTCAGAATACAGAAAGGGATTGTGTTGGCAGAGACAGAGAGTGGGGCTGGTTGTAGTTGTCTAATAATTTTTTATGTTTCGTTATCAGTCACGCTTACAAGAAATTCTCTCCTTACCTATTTAACTCTGATACTTAGGAGGCAAGAGATTTTTTTCTTCTTCTTCTCCCCAAAACCCCCCAGTACGAAGTTGCATATTCTAGTTGTAGGTCCATTGTAGTTCTGCTACATGGGATGTCACCTCAGCACGGCCTGATGAGCAGTGCTAGGTCCGTACCCAGGATCTGAACCCGCAAAACCTTGGGCCACCAAAGTGCAGCACACAAACTTAACAACTTGCCCACGGGGGTCCCTGCAAGAGAACTTTTTAGGGCACTTTTTAAGAGCACTGCACTTTTAGCTCAGCCTCTGTATACTGAAAGCCACTGTAGTAATAACAAATAATAGAATAGATTTCTTTTATAGGGTTTTAAGTGGGACAAAATATTAATGTTTTATTGATCTAATATTTTAATCCAAAGATGTTGTAGTCATACGAATAGGTGTATAAGTAATAATTTTCTCCTTCGTAATGGGTAATAGAAGTTGAAAAACCACAAGGAACAATGACTTTTGACTCATAATTCCAGAAAATCTATCCAGAACTTGCACTTTTATTGATTCCAAAAAAAGTAAAACTTTATCTAATACAGTATGAAAAATTCTTTTAAAATCCAATCTGTAGTAGACAACTCTTTAGTCACCAGTGCTAAATAAAAGAAACGTTCTTTCAAAATTAAACATAATTATACAGTTTATTTATTTTCCATGAAATAATTTCCATTTTCTGGTTTGTTCTTTCTGGAAACAGTTAACTTTACATACTTCAAAAATCTGTGGGCCTAAAAAGTAACCATGGAATTATTTAAACTCTTTACATTTATCTTTCATGCTTGTTATATTGTCTAATACTTTACTTGGTTTTTCCCTAATTTTATAAGTATTGGGAAAAATTTTCACTTTAAATGTTAACAAATAAGTCACTAAATACAAAAGATTAACTACACTCCATAAGGTGTTAAATTCGTACGTAATTGGAAAATTGCTGCTATCAGAATGAGATCATTTTTTGTTCAGACTTACTTTTCCCAAAAAAGCCATTAAAATATATATTTTAATGAACATAAATATTTCTGCATCATCACTGTCTCTCTCCTGAACTCTACACCTGGATATCCATTTACCTGATTTCTGCTCTTGGATATACTTGTGTCCAAACCAGAGTTCTGCTTCCCTATGAATGTTTCTAAATGCCTCAACAAGAAGATAAGTAGCCATTCTGAATCTTTTGTCTTTATTATTCCCCATCCAAAATTAATATCTCAGTGTGGTCAATTCAGTTCATAATCTTTTAGGATCCATCTTCACTTCTATAATTTAATTATGGCACTCACTAATTTATGTCTACATCCCTACCACAAACAAGTTGGTGTCATACCACCAAGTCAATCATTCGTTCATTCATTCTTTCGTGTATTCATTCAACAAATTTTTATTAAACATCAACTATGTTCCAGTCATTATTCTAGGTGCTGGAATTCAACAGTTAAAAAAAAAATAAACAAAATTTCCTGCCTTAATGGACTTTACATTCTGGTGGCAATGTATTGCTATTGAGTCCCAACAACTGTGCTGCCAAAAGAATCTACAATTTGTAGATTTAACAGAGTCACTCCTCTTCATTATATCTTTCAATGGCTCCCCATTGTCTAAGGGAAAAAAGCAAATTGTTTAACATTACGAACACTTTATCTAATTTCTTATATTTTCCCTTTGCCTTATACTGTCTACTTCAACCCTCTGGGACTATTTGTACATTTTGGTATTCTGTGCTTTATTTTATTCAGTCATTAGGCTTTCTTTTTCTATGGAAAGCCTAAAAGTTATTTGTGGTAGGCAGAATAATACCCCCAAAGACATCCATGCCTTAATTCCTGGAATGGCAAAGGGGTGTTAGCGGATGTGGTTAAGGGGAAGAGCTTTGAGATAGAGAGAGTCTCTCGGATTATCCAGGTGAGCCCAACCGAATCACAAACCTTTACAAGACAGAAGAGTAGAAGAGAAAGTTACAATGTGGGCACTTGACCCACATTGCTGGCAGTGGTAGGCTAAATAATGCCGTCCTCCCACCAAATATCACTTCTTCCTGATCCCCAGAACCTGTGAATATGTTATTTAAATGGTAAAAAGTATTTTGCCTTTGTGATTAAATTAAGCTTTTTGAGATAGATTATCCTGGATTATTATCCACATGAGTCCAAGGTAATTCCAAGGGTCCTTATAAAAGGGAGGCAGGAGGATCAAAGTGACAAAAAGGAGATGTGACAATGGGATCAGACATTGGTGCGATGTACTTTGAAGATGGAGAAAGGAGCTACAAGCCAAGGAATACAGGCAACCCTGAAAGCTGGCAAAGGTGAGGAAATAGATTCTCCCATGAACACTCTAGAAGGAATACAACTCTGCCAAAACTGATTTAAGAAAATAAATTTGTGTTGTTTTAAGCTACCAAGTTTATAGTAATGTATTACTGCATCAATAGGACACCAGTACACTGGCTTTGCAAATGAAATGAGGTGGCCATGAAACAAGGATTATACCAGCCTCCAGAAGCTGGGAACAACACTTACTGACAGCTACCATGAAAGCGGAGATTTGATCCTTTATCTGCAAAGGACTGAATTCTGCTAATAACCCAGATAAGAAGGAAATCCATTCTTCCCCAGAGCCTGGAGAAAGGAACACAGCCTTGCACATTCCTTGATTTAACCCAGTGAGACCATACTAAGTGAATTCAATCAGATGATATTTCATCAGAATTCATCATTTTGTTCAGTGTTCTGAATGTTTTATATAATCAAATTAGGTTTTATGGACGTCTCATACATAAAGGAATGCAACTTGAGCAACTGCCAGGACAAAGAAGGAGATTTTACTAACAAGAGACAGGAGTGGCCCCTGTAAATTGTGACTGCAAGTAGACCTCAGGAATGGGAGCTGGGAGCTCACAAGATTCCAGGAAGATCCAACCTGTTGCCTACTTCTTACTTTAGCTTTTCTCAATACATACATATTATTTTTGCTTCTCTTTGAAGACAGGCTTTATCTATTTTCAAACTACATCATAGGAATTGGATACTCCATTGGGCCAGAGATTGTATATCTAGGTTTCAGTCATGCACATAGACTCAATGGTCATCCTTCCTTTTTTATTTTCTTATTCTCCAAATATTTTTAAATATCACTTTGAAGCTGCATATCAATGTTACTAGTTATTTTCCTTTTTTAACTAAATCTTTTTTTAATTTTTAATTTTTTTATTGTAGTAATATTGGATTATAACATTATATAACTTTCAGATGAACATTGTAATATATTTTGAATTCTGTGTAGATTACATCATGTTCACCACCAGACTAATTACAAGCCATTACCATACATGTGAGCCTTCCCCTATGGTAAACACCAATCCAATCTCCGTTGCTGTGTGTTTGTTTGTTGTTGTTTTTATCTTCTACTTATGAGTGAGATCATACAGTGTTTGACTTTTTCCCTCTGGCTTATTTCACTTAGCATAATACCCTCAGGGTCCATCATGTTGTCACAAATGGCCAGATTTCATCATTTCTTAGGGCTGGGTAGTATTCCATTGTGTATATATACCACATCTTCTTTATCCATTCGTCCCTTGATGGGCACCTAGGTTGCTTCTAAGTCTTGGCTGTTGTGAATAATGCTGCAATGAACATAGGGGTGCATGTATCTTTATGCATTAGTGTTTTCAAGTTCTTTGGATAAATACCCAGCAGTGGAATAGCTGGATCATATGGCAGTTCTAGTCTTAATTTTCTGAGGAAACTCTATACTGTTTTCCATAGTGGCTGCACCAGTTTATACTCCCACCCTGGTTTTCTTTAAGTCCATGTTCCGTACTCGTGGGAGAGAATATCTGATAATCACAGCTTGGTTTGTGTGCCCACCCTGTCTAATTACCAATGCCCATGTCAGGAGGTTGGGATCACACTTACATGTATGACCAGTGCCTGAGGATCACAGTGCATTTTCAAGAGAGGAAGGGATATCTTGTGGACTAGATCCACACTGAAAATAATGCTTCCTATAAACACATGCATATTTAGCGAAATTTTGAAGCACATTATATTATATTAATTGAATAGATCTCTCAAATAGTAAGCAATATTTTTCAGAATTAAGTGTATCATTAAACATGTCTATATTGGGGCCAGCCCTGTGGCATAATGGTTAAGTTCAGTGTGCTCTGCTTTGGCAGCCCAGGTTCACATGTTTGGAACCTGGGTGCTGACCTACACCACTTGTTAGCCATGCTGTGGTGGCAACCCACATACAAAATAGAGGAAGATTTGCACAGTTGTTAGCTCAGAGCTAATCTTCCTCAAGCATAAAAGGAAGATTGGCAACAGATATTAGCTCAGGGCAAATCTTCCTCAGCAAATAATAAAAAAAAGTCTGTAAATTACGTAGGCAGGATCCTAAATTGAACTTTTAAACTAGTGAAATGTGAGCACTTACTAAAACAGAGATGATCACTACAGTCAACATGGGTTCAGAAAGAAAAATTTTGCCAAACATATTTGGCTGCTTCTTTTGCTGCAATTAATAAAATGACATTAGGAGTGGTATTATAGACACGATATACAGTCAGGATTTGATGATGTCTTCTAAAATGACTTTGTAGCCAATATAAAGAGATATAGAATTGATAAACCAAGAAAGAACCTTAAATATTTTTTTGTTTTCTTGTTTTTATTTCTAGTTTAGCTGACTAATAGATATCCCTGTCCATTTGTAAAAATGGTGAGTTTTTCTTTCACGAGTTATATTACGAATTTTATAAGTTAACATTATGAAGAAAATCTTATCATAAATTAGGATTAATCCTGAAAGGAATTTGCAGGATAAAAAAAATGAATAGTGATATCTAGTAAATGGTCAATAATGAATTTAAATTCAATTGCTCTGCCACAATGACAGCCAAAATATGTAATCTTTTATTTATTAAAAATTCCTTTTATGCTAATATTCTTTCATTTATTCAAAAGATAGCCAAGACAGAGTGAAAAACAAAGAGAAGCATTGACTTTTCCTGCTTAATTCATCAACACTTTCTCTAATCACTTCCTTTCAGCTTTATTTCCTTTCCTTTCCATAAAATTTTTATGGAAATTAGCTTGTCTTTAATTGAAGAGGATATTTGTCCACCAATAGTTTGTGTCAAGAATTTCACCTAACCTCATGTCAAATCATAACAGAAAGCAAACGCTGTTTTTGCTAGATGTAGTCCTCCACCAGGTATGGAAAAGGTGTGAGTAATGATGCCTAGTTCCTGCTGGTCTTGCTTAGTTTGGTAATTAGGTCCCTCAGCTGTTCTCCTTGTAAAGGAAGGGGTGCTAGTGAGCTGTTTAAAGATGCTGAATGGATGACCAGCTATCATGTAGTCTTTCTGAAGAAGTTCTTTTACAGGGGAAGGCACGCTAGGCAATAAACAAGGTTCAGCAGGACAACTTGTCAAAATAATGATCCGGTTTGGTTTGCATCCAATATTTTCAAAGTCAAATCTCAGGGCCTGTTGTTTGGAGCATCTTTAGGTCCTTCCTTGTTCCACCTTAAAACTGATAACAATAGGGGCTGGCCCAGAGGCGCAGTGGTTAAGTTCGCACATTCAGCTTGGGCAGCTGGGGGTCCACCGGTTCTGATCCCGGTTGCAGACATGGCACCATTCATCAAGCCATGCTGAGGCAGGCATCCCACATATAAAGTAGAAGAAGATGGGCACGGATGTTAGCTCTGGGCCAATCTTCCTCAGCAAAAATAAGAGGAGGATTGGCAGCAGATGTTAGCTCAGGGCTGATCTTCCTCAAAAAAAAAAAAATTGATAACAATAGGATAGGAAAACTTGGTGATATAAAACACGTATGTGCCAAACTTTTGAATATGTCCTTGGTTATAGTAGCTACTAGACTAAAAAAGAAATTGTGTGTATTTTGAAAAATATCTTACAATCTGAGAAAATGGTTAGAAATGATAACTGAAAATCTGCAACTCTGCTTTAAAAGACAGAGAATTACCTTGTGTCTGAGAAAACTCTTAATTCATTTAGAATATTTTTGTGAGGCTTTGCTTGTTTTATTTGTTTTTAACTATTTATAGTATGGTTTTTCTTTCTGAATTTTCTGCAAATACTGCAGGATTTTCTCAGTGGAATTTGGGAGGGAAGATAAAGCATGTCAAAGCAAATTTGCACTGACAGTGTAAACAGGTATGGAAGACTTTATTCAAGAATATTGTGAAAGGGGAGAAAGGCCAGAATTAAGCCTCAACTTACCTCCCCTGGAGCAGGTAGCAGTAGGGTTTTAAGGGTTGGACTGAGCTAGTGGGAAAGTGTGAGAGGACATTAGCCATCTGGATTTGCTAATTGGCTTTGTCTCAATGACAGGAGGTGGTTTTGCAACTTGGAGCAAGGCACCCACCAAAGTTAGGCTCCTCCTTCCCACAGAAACCAGGAGATAGGGGTGCGGTCTCATTTGATGATTACATTCCAGAGATGGATCTCAGGTCCTTGACAAAGACATTCTCAGACTGTAAAACTGGCAGAAGCTTTAAAAAAAAATTACATGCGTCTCAAAGAAGGAGAGAAAATTGTACAATTACAGGTTTTCTAAAGTGAATGCTCTAAGAAAAGAGATTAGGGACCTAGTGTCAGAAAGAAGCCTGTCTCAGTGTAGTCAAGTTAACGGTAACGTTCAGGTCTTCTTGATTATGGGACTAAAGAAGCGAACACTAGGGACTTCATTTATATTTTTAGCTTTTAATTAACAATGTAACTAAAGAAAATACGGCAAAATTTTCAGATTTGTTAAAGCTTTGTGACATTGATTACATTATTCACTTACGGTCATTATAGTATTAACTATTCTATATATTTGCAATATTACAAAATATTTAATATTATAATTTCTCTTGTAAACTTAAATAAAAGGGGTAAGAGTTTACCCTATTCTGACAAATATTTTATGGTTATAAGAAATCTATGTATAATTTTACATTATATTCCATTCGGTCATGCAATCTCTGGGGAAATTCATTTGTCTATTTGACATTTGGAAATAATACTATACAAAGGAGTAATCATGTTTTAAGCACTTCTGTGATCAGCTTCTACAATGAGAATTTACCAGCATTCTTGCACTTAATCATTGTAATAAATATTATACCAGATTTACAGATGAGAGAGAAATTAAAACTTGTCCAAGGATACAAAGATAACAGAGAATTATCTTACTCACCATCAGCTCTCTTGACTGCACAGTACCCCATCTCCAGACTTTGCTTCTCTCTTTTATAACCACTGAGTTTTCCACTGAACATCTTAAACCGTATATACCAGCCCAGTTAATGACAAAACACATCTAAATTCTATGCGATTAAATTATTGTCATGCTTCTTAATTCTTAATGCATTCTCTGTCTCAAAGAATGACTGTTTCGCTTTATAAATGATATTTATCTTCATAAGTTTTAAAAAGATTTCAGTTCTACTTTTTGCTTACCCAACTAAAAATGACTCGGCACATACTGTAAGAAAAATTGAGTGCAAATTGAAAATGACACTTGAATCTCACTGCTTTATTAGAGTAGGGTAGTAGGAACTTATGTTATTTGATGTACATGGAAACCATAAATCTTAAATTCAAAACACTCTTAACATTTAGATCATTTCAGAAAGACATGCAGAATGGTGGGGCAATTAGCATATGATCCAGACAATCTAACCTTTTTTACATTAATGCGGTGGACACAGTCTAGGTAAGACTGAGCTGCTGTCAATATTCCTTTCTTTTACTGGTATAGCATCAGCAATTCTGTTTAGAACTATTTCAGAACCGAGTCTTCTTTCTATGAACAAAAAAAGGCTCAGCTCTCAAATTTTCTGAATGGCAAATGTTTGTTTTCTTGTTCTCTTTGATGGATAAGTGAAAAGGAGTGTGGGTAAAAATACTGAGTAACTTCTTAGAGATCATTAAGGCATGATGAAACGCTTGAGTTGTTTGATGAACCAATATTCAGCAACATCACCTGAGTTACTGAGTCACCTGAGTTACTAGTTAGAGTTACTAATGACTGAATGAGGATGATAAGCAGCTCCTGCTGGCATGCAGCATTTAGCAATGTGGTATTTATGCCTCAACAAATATATTATGTAACCTCTGAAGTGAAAAGGCTGCTGGTAGCAGTCTGTGCAAATACTGGAGAAATCCAATACATAAAAACAAGAAAAATATGGTTTATGAAGTAAGGGTAAAATTTTGTTTGATTAGCAGTTAGGAATTTGGGTTGTGCCCCTGGCTCTACCATCTCTGACTAGCTCTTGGATTTTCAGGTCTTCATTCAGAAGGCAGCCTCATGTAGTGATTAAGAACTTTTCAGTGGTCCTGAGGCTTGGTTCCTGTTTTTGCATTTACCTTTAAGTCTCAGCAAATATGTCTTTTAAAGAGAAAACAATACTCATTCTCTTGTAGGATGGCTTTGAGAGTTAAATGAGATAATGTGTTGAAAGTACCCAGCACAGTGTCGGTGGGCTGCTCTTAATATTAACTGTTACTATTTTTAATAGAGAAGACAGTCTTTGTCTCAGTATCTAATAATATTTTGCATAGATTCAAATGTGAAAAAGGATTTGAATTTGGTTTGAAATGTTATAGGAATGTTACAATGTAAATTTTTTTAATCATCAGTCTTAAACCTCTATTGAGTTAAAACCAGACGACAGCACAGTTTATTCAGCTTTCTAAGGAGTGGATCATGTATTCTCTTTAAGCAGTCTACCGTGATTTATGTCAGAATGGCATGGAATGTATACCAAATTAGAACTTAAAAAATACACTTGAATGTAATGATTTTACCATAATTAGCCCAGTTTTAGAAATGAAAGTCTCTCTCCCTGGTGGCATACTTTGGTTGGTTTAGCTCTTCTAATTAAATGATATTTTCTCTCTCCCTGCTTGTGGAGTGTTGCTTCTGTAGTGTTCAGCAGGAGCAAGTTTAACTAGGACACGTAGCTGGAATATTTAACTATCTTTTTGATACCCCTCGAGTCTAAATAGCTAATATACCTCATAGGGAGACCCATATTCCTCACGATGAAAACTAATTAGTTTCATTTTCATTAATTGCTTCAAATGAAATATTGATAAGGGGAATAGAAAAAAGGAAAGAAGTGAAATGAAAGAAGTGAAAACCTATCTATTTTCTTAGAGATACAATGATATTTATAGTAACTTGGCTTTATGACAAATGGAGTACTTATGAAAAAGGAGTTCAGACTTGATTCTAAAAGTAATGTCAAGCCATTGAAAGATTTTCTCAGAAGAGTGACATAATCTGAGGACTCTGCCTGTTATAATCAGTGCCCCGCTACATGGTTGCCAGGAGAAAGGCACAGCAATGATACCCAATTTTCCAAACATTTGTGTAAGAACCGACATACCCCATGTAAGAAAGTCATTATCTTGCTCTTGCTGTCACTGAAAGTGAACAAATTCACTTCATTTCTAGTTTCTCTCACCTCCAGAATATCATAATAAGAATTTAGAATTAGTTAATTTAAGGGTTAAAAAATAAAGCCATTTGCAAAGAATTGGTAGAGTTATTGAAACTCTATGGCATGAAAAAGACATTTCATTTCATTCCACTAATAAAAATGAGTAGAGTTATTGAGAACATCTAATGTATTTGTATAATCTTTGATAAGACTAATGATATTAAGAATATATGTCAAGGTGTTGTCATTTTCAGCATTATAACCATTCCTGATTCTATGTCTGGCGGGGCAGTTGTTTCACCATATCCTAAGATCTGGTAAGACATTCTCCTTCCCTCATGGACAAGCAAGTGTTATTTGTAAAATATGATCCTACAAACACAAACACAAACATTTGTCCCAGGGCTGAGCAGCCGATGGGGAGAAATACCAAAAAGGAGGAAAGGCATTTGTAATATATTTATGCCCATTTTTCAGAGATTGCTGCAATTTGTAACACATTGACTTAGCTGTCCTACAAATTAATAAGATCCAAAATCTATCTTCCCTCTATCTTCTAGGTTGATAAGTTTTAAATTTACACACTATAAAAATCATACTGTATGATATATAATTCTATGGGTTTTAATAATGCATAAAGTCTGTATCCACCACAAGAATCTTGATATAGAACAGTTTAATCACTAAAAATTTCCCCATGTTGCCCCTTTATAATTGAAACAGCCTACTACCCAGTATCCTGGAAAATTCTGTTTTCTATTTCTAAAGTTTGGTCTTTTTCAGGATATCATATAAATGACATCATACAATATGTATCTTCTGGGGTTTAGTTCCTTTCACTTAGTAAAACACAGTTAAGATTCATCCCTGTTGTTACATGAATCAACAGTTTATTCTTTTTTATTGCAGCATAATATTCTATTGCTATGTTTACTATGGTTTGTTCATCTGTTCCATATTTTAAAAGACATATGCATTATTCTCAGTTTGAGGCATTTATATGTAAAACTTCTATAAATATTTCCATCCAGGTTTTTGTGTGAACATAAGTCTACCTTTCTGTGGTAAATATGCGGGCCTAGGATTGCTGGGTCATAGGGTCATTGTATATATAATTCTATAGGAAAACGCCAAGATGTTTTCCAAAGTAACTGTACCATTTTTCTTCCCCACGAGAAGTGTGTGAAAGTCTGGGTACTCAGCAATTTCACGAGCACTTGGTACTATCAGGTTATGTATGTAGTAGTATCTTGTTTTAATTCACAATTCCTTAATGACTACTGGTGCTGAGCATATTTTTGCATGCTTATTTGCCATTATTTGGTGAGGTGTCTATTAAGATATTTTGCTGAATTTTTTTATTGGGTTCTTTGATTTCTTATTGAGTATTGAGTCTTGAGAGTTCTTTGTTTTTTTCTGGATGTGTCATTAGAAATGCAATTTGCCAATAATTTCTCTAAGTTTATGGTCTGTCTTTTCATTTTCTTAATAATGGCTGTCACGTAGCAAAAGCTTTTAATTTTTATAATATCCAATTCATCATTTTTTAATAGATATCTGAAAACTTTAGTGAATACAGTAACACAGATATTTCTCAAATGTTTACTTCTAAAAGTGGTACAGTTACACTATACACTTAGGACTATAATCAATTCTGACAATTTTTTTTTTAAAGATTTTATTTTTTCCTTTTTCTCCCCAAAGCCCCCCAGTACATAGTTGTATATTCTTCGTTGTGGGTCCTTCTAGCTGTGGCATGTGGGACGCTGCCTCAGCGTGGTTCGATGAGCAATGCCATGTCCGCGCCCAGGATTCGAACCAACGAAACACTGGGCTGCCGGCAGCGGAGCGCTCAAACTCAACCACTCGGCCATGGGGCCAGCCCCAATTCTGACAATTTTTGTGTAATTTGTAAGATATGGTGAGTTTCATTATATTTTTGTATTTACATTTAACTGGTCCAGCACAATTTGTTAAAATGATTATCTGTTCTCCACTTAATTGGCTTCGATCTTAATCAAAACTCAATTGGCTATGTTTGTGTGAGTCTTTTTCTAAGCTCCATATTTTAGTCCATTGTGCTATATGTGTGTATACAATTTCAGCAGTATCACACTATTTTTATTACTGTCGCTTTGCAGTTTTTCTGTTTTCTTCTAGCATATTGATTTCGACTCTTCATCATTTCATCCTTTATGTTTGCTTTTGATTGAATTTGCTCATCATTTTTTTTTAGTTTCTTAAGGTACAGCAACCAACTAGAAAATATAGTAGAAAATATATTCACAATAAAAATAAATACTATCAATTCTGTGATTAAAAGAAAGGAAACATTGGTTTTAAAAAAGACAAGATCTAGACTTCCATGGAGAAATCAAAATAGTTTTATTGTTATATATATACAAAATAGAATTTCATAAATGGACGAAACATTGAATTGTGGATACATATATCAACAGAAAGCCTTTTTAAAAAATATTAAGTTGAATAAAACAAATGAAAATACTAGAGTAAGTGGGAGAGCCAGCAATCAGGAAACAGGTAACTAAGGGTTTGGAAGATTATGAGTTCTAATAGAGACCTGTCGGTAAAATGCGGAAACTGCAACAGCAGTGTTTGAGTTAAAGATCCATGAATTTACAGCCTCTTTCTGCCTTTGGTTACTAGCCATGAAATCAACAGATTAGACACAGAGAAGAGGTTAAGAGAAACATAACAGGTGGGTAGTGAAGAGTTTTGAGGGACTTTTTTTTTTTGAGGAAGATTAGCCCTGAGTTAACATCCACTGCCAATCCTCCACATTTTGCTGAAGAAGATTGGCCCTGAGCTAACATCTGTGCCCATCTTCCTCAGTTTTATGTGTGGGACTCCTGCCACAGCATGGCTTGATAAGTGGTGCATAGGTCCATGCTCAGGATCCAAACCAGTGAATCCTGGGCTGCCAAAGTTGTCAGGGACTTTTTAAAAATTATATTTTTTTTGAGGAAGATTACCCCTGAGCTAACATCTGCTGCCAATCCTCCTCTTTTATTTTTTTGCTGAGGAAGATTAGCCCTGAGCTGACGTCTGTGCCCATCTTCCTCTACTTTATATGTGGGGCGTCTGCCACAGCATGGCCTGATAAGCTGTGTGTAGTTCTGTACCCGGAATCTGAACCAGTGAACCCCAGGCCGCCAAAGCACAATGTGTGAACTTAACCACTGCACCACCGGGCTGGCCCCAGGACTTTATTCTTTAATAAATGAAAACAGGAGAGAGAAATAGAACTCATTATTTTCATAATAATCATCACTGTTATAAGACTACTTCATTCTTTTCAAAATCTTGGCATGTACATTTTTTAATTTTAGTTTCACAGATCCCCTATGACACATTTCAAGCTGGTGGTGTTATATAACTTTTTATATGTCATTTGATCTGTTCTCTAGTTTAGGTATTTACAGAACTGTTACTAAAGCCCAGGTCCAATTAACTTGTGGTGGTGTGAATTTATTTCACTTTAGCATGAAATTCCAAATTTCTCAACCTAAATCTGTCAAAATGTGACAAAGTTACATATCAACGTTTCCCTTTTAAATATGCAGCATAGTGTATTTGGATTTTTAATTAGCAATGTATTATTTTAAAAACAAACAAAAGTTTTATCCAAGAAATGTTGAAAAAGCTCTTACTCAATCTACTATTTGGCATTACTCCTATATGATTAAAATTTAACTGGCAACAAAGACATTTTCTCAAACTGTGACAACTTATTCCTCTAATTCCCACCATATGTGGATTGCTGCTATTATCTATTTCTTCACATTCTTTCTGTAGAAGCTGAACAGCAAACTCTAAACACAACCATCCAGATAGTGATATGCGTTGGCATGCAGCTTCCTCATTTTAGGAGACAGTACTTAAGTCTTCGGCTTTGTTTCCAAAAGTGTTCAGGTGGAATAACTTCATTATTCCAGGACACACTAATTCATCTGTTTTTTGAGAATCATGACACTTCCTTATCTCTCACACTCTTTTCTTCAATAACTGAGGTCACTGTTTTTGTAAAAATGAGGCATGCATATCTTTTTCATCAAGTAAGACAGAAAAAAAGTATAAAAACAAAAAAAAAAGTTACTCAAAATTTAACTGCATGGCAAAATACTTTTCTAGTTGTATCTGTTTGGGTATAAACAGTTCAGTAGATGGACTGATGGATGGCTGAATGATGAATGAAATTACGAGCTCCCCCAACCCTTGCTCCCAGATGGTCTCATTGAGTCCTGTGAATTAAACAGCATTCATTTTCTACGGATGCCAAAGTGTACATATTTCCATAAAAGAAACCGTACTTTTCCTGATTTTGACCACTCCTACCATCAGCACCATCAATAATTCTAAGTTCCCACTAGCGCTTCTCCTGGGCCACTTGAATAGGCTGTGGTCTCCCTGAGTCATCTCTTTCGTCATATTTCTCTGCAGTGCTGAGAATTATCCATTAAACACAAAAAGTCAGACCCTCTTATCCCTTCACTCAAAACCCTAGAATGGCTTCCTGTCACATCTACAGTAAAATGCAACTCCTTAGCATGGCCTGTAAGGTCCTACGAGATCTGTGCCTGAAGTGTCTTTCTGAGAGAATCTTCTAGCACTTTCCCTCCAACCCACTCAGATCCAGTCACATTGAACTTCTTGCTATTTCTAGAATGATCTTAGATCATTTCTCCTTGGGGCCTTGGCAATTGCTCTTTCCTTCACCAGGAGTATTCTTCCCCAAGGTTTTTGCATATATTGCTCCTGTATTTTAAATCTCTGCTAAAATACGACTACAGAGAGGAATTACGTGACTGTCCTAACACAGCCAGCTCCGCATCCGATCCCTTACCCCACTTTGTTTCTCTTCATAACACTAATATTTACTGAAAGTTACACCGTATTATTATTTGGGTAACTTTATTGAGGCATCCCCTTTAGAATGCAAACTTCATGAGGGCAGAGAACATGCTCCTCTTATTTGCTGTTT
This sequence comes from Equus przewalskii, assembly GCF_037783145.1. Lineage (NCBI taxonomy): Eukaryota > Metazoa > Chordata > Mammalia > Perissodactyla > Equidae > Equus > Equus przewalskii. The sequence goes on along the minus strand of NC_091831.1, from coordinate 54,223,769 downwards.
TATCTGCAACAGCAGAGTGGCGCTTAGCGGGCATACAAGAAATATTTGTTGAATGCATGAATTTAAAGATAGATTGATAAAATTAGAACTGCTGGATAAATTTTTTCTTTTTTTTTTTTAAGATTGGCACCTGAGCTAACATCTGTTACCAATCTTCTTTTTCCCTCCTTCTTTTTTCTTCTCTCCAAAGCCCCCCAGCACATGGTTGTATATTCTAGTTGTAGGTCCTTCTAGCTCTGCTATGTGGGATGCTGTCTCAGCATGGCCTGATGAGTGGTGCCATGTCCATACCCAGGATCTGAACCGGCAATATTCTGGGCCGCCAAAGCAGGGTGTGCAAACTTAACCACTCCACCATGGGGCCGGTCCCAGCTAAGTTATTTTTAAAATAAAAAATATTAAATTGAATTTTAATTAACTAAAATGCAAGTACATTGAAATTAAAAGAGTTGCTAAAATAGAGCTATAATTCTTTTTCAAAGGAGATGATAGCTTCAAGATCCCTCTATTGTTTAAAAAGTGTAAAGGTTTTATTTATTATTTTTTAAAATCTCTATTATTCTATCAAGCGATATCTACTGATTCATCAAGATAAAATATTATGGGCTCACTACCCTTACCTTTATTTCTAATTCTCCTTCTTCCTATCAACAGCTGATTTAGCTTACATTACTTTTACAAAATTAATTTTAAAATACTATGTGCTCCTTTGTTTGCCTAATGGTTACAGGTTTTTAGGCTGAGATGGACTTATCCACATGATTTATCTCTTTCTGAACTACTTATTTTCATTTTTCATTGGATCAGTGGGCTCCGTTTGTCTAACTTTTTGCTTTGTTTTTATGAATGTCCTGATGATGCCCTGTAGCCCCAAGTTAGGGTGTGCTTGAACATGTGGGCATACTGCCTTTATACTCGAAAGTCAAGTCACTTGTGTAGAAAATTATCAGATTTCATTTCACTTCTGCCAGAACTTTCCATTATCACTCAACCATCTTCTGGCTTGTGTTGCTGTGAAGGACTATGAAGACTGCTTAAAGTTTTCCCATTGTGTTATACTTGATTGTCTCTGTATTGACGTTACTAATATTTGCCAATATTTGGTTCTCCTCATCTTCTGGGAATACAGATGACTAAACTTGCCAGCTTACTTATTGAAAAGGAAGGCTATATGAGTAGTTCTAGCCAATAGAGTGTGAAAGCAAGTGATAAACAATATTTCTAGCCCAAATCATGAAGAGAGGAGATTTTCATATGCATTCTTTGCTGCCATGACAACAAAGAGCCTCCATGTTTCCATCTGTGAAGATAATGGATTGTGGATCAGAGCCCACTGTCAATCTACAGTTTGAACCACATAACATGGTTTATATTTGACCATTTTTGACCCAGAAAATGGCAATCAATATCAAATATTTCAACACGATGCAATGAACATGAGCATAAGTTACAAACAACCCTTTGTTCGATTATGGCATTTAAAATTTGGGGTTAATTTGTTATCACAATTGTCCACTAGTATAAATCCTGATTTTTATTTATTTTTCCCCTGATATAAAGTGTGGCTTTGAATTTTCAGAACCAAGTCCCTATTTCAGGTAAGTTATCTCCTATTTTTCCCTTTGAATATGCTTTCTTTTCCACTTGAACTGTATTCTTCTTTTGGAACTTCATTATTTTTTAAAGGGAATTTCTTTTGTCTGTATTCCATAACAAGCACCTTCTCTCAATTTTATCTCATTGTTTACTTTTTATTTTATCTACTATGATTTCCTCAGACATCAATTATATTAGTGTTTAGTTTTAATTATTCTTATGCTGTTTTTGTTTATTTTTTATTTAGCTTTCATTACTTTATTATTTAATTTATATTTTTGCCTTTTATTTATGCAAAATATTTGCTTTTTTTATTGTTTTACTACTTTTTTTGTTAAGCTTCTTTTTGCTTTTTATTTATTTATTTATAGTTTTTTGAGGAAAATTAGCCCTGAGCTCACATCTGCCACCAATCCTCCTCTTTTTTACTGAGGGAGACTGGCCCTGAGCTAACATCCATGCCCACCTTCCTATACTTTATATGTGGGACGCCTACCACAGCATGGCTTCATAAGTGGTACATAGGTGCACACCTGGGAGACGAACCGGCGAGCCCCTGGTTGCCGAAATGGAACATTGGAACTTAACCACTGCACCACCAGGCTTGTCCCTTTATTTATTTATTTTTTCAATGAAATATCATGCCTGTATTTCCATTTCAACTATGATGAATGTTTTATCTGAAACCATCTTGGTTTCCCATGAGTAATGTCTCTTAAAATGCATGCTATTTCATAGCTGTGTTTACATTTTTCTCTTTTCAAAGAAAAAATCCTTTGCCTCATGTTTCATTCTGAGTCTTATCTTTGAGTTAGGCCCAAGCTTATCTGAAGAGAAGTGGGGCAGAGAATGGGGAAGGGTGGTAGTAGAGGGCTTATGAATTGCAACACCAATAGTCTCAACATAGTGTCACTGCTTTGAGTAACCGCTCACCAAATCTGTTCTTTCTTTATCCTGAGCTGTATCTTTACTAGGTTTGAGACATTGATAAAGAGAATGTAGATCACAGCAAAACCCTTTAGGTCAGCATCTTTCTGTGCCTAAATCTTCTGTTCACTCCTTTCTCCGCCTCGTTTTTGCTCCACATCTGGCAAATTCCAAACTAGAGACTAGTTCATATGCTTCAGAAATTGCTTGTTCACGTGATTTCTCTGACATCTCCACTTTGTGAGTCCTTGATGTCAAACTAAATCTCTAGAGGACGTTTCCCATTATCATCCTCACATCCTTGCTTAACCATACTCCTTTAAAATATCAGTCTCTGATTTTAAGTTCAAATGGTCGTAGGGCTTATCTTTCAGGACAACAACCTCACATTTGGAAAAATATAACCTATTTGAAGTATAAACAGCATCTCCATGCATTCCTTCCTTTTGACCCAGAAGTCACAGTTTTTGGTACATTAAGCTATGTAATGCTTGGACTTGACTGTGTGGTATCTATTAGACCATATTTCAAGGAGAGTGAGAACCACAGTTTTCCTTATTCACCATTCTATTTATAAAACTCAAAACATTGTTGGTATTTGGTATATCCTAGAGCTTGAACAAATTATTGAATGAATAATTGAAAGAAAAATGAAATAATATCGTGGAAACAGTGATGTAGATAGTAATCTGCTTTAAAACCCTAACATTTCAGAGCAAATAGTCTTGCATCAAGTAAATATATAATATATTATCGATTTAAGTTTAAAATTGACATTTATAGTTCTTTCCTGAGGAATATTATCTCAAGAAACCCAAATTTAACACAGTGTTTTAATTTTCTGTATGAATCAGATAGATATTTCCTAAAATAAATATACGATGGTATGCTGGATGGTCGACGTTTTCAAGGAAGATAAATCATCCTACTGAATAACATTACCGTAGAAATACCCCATTGCCTTCTTTATTCATTTTACTTTTTTTCTCCAGATTCACCTCATGACTCATCATGCATTTTCTTTTATACGGTGTAAATAAATACATAGTTTACTTTAATAATCCTTGTCATATAATTTTTTTCTACTTCCTCTTAAATTTGTGCATTAATAATTTTATGGTAAGAGCTTGTGAATATAAAAATAATTGTTACTTTTTAAAACTATTAATAGAACATGTAAAAAAAGACATATAATATAATCATTGCATTTACAAGAAAACCTGGATATACCTATCTATACTTTTAAGGAAAAGTGCTTTTGGGGATATTTTGCCAATACAAGCACTCAATAAATTTTAAAATCTACTTTCCCTAGAAAGAGGATGACAGTGACAAATCTTTGCTATAAGACTTATTTCTTTGGATTGTAAATGTGTCCTCAAACTAATAAAGCAACACATTCTTCTCCATCATGCCAAAAGATAATTTTTAAGTCCTTTCAGAGACAAAAAAGGAACTTAAATGCATTATATTTGGTAGCAAATTATGACCTAAATCATTACCAAAAATTAAATGCATTACTAAATTACTAAACAATTATTACTAAACAATTATTCAAGGAAGTCAAGTCTCTTGAACAGTCACTGATTTTACGTGTAAACACTTTCTACGAACATCAGCCTCATTGACAATGGATGTTTCAGGGAGGACCTGAAGTAAATCAATATGCTGACAAAGCTAAAACTAATGAGAATTCCGTGAAAAAATCTTTGCTTCCAAATTATGACTGTTTGGTAAAGGTGTTGCTTTATTCAAGATTCAAGATAATTTTCAAATCAGGATGGGTTCATTATGTTAGAATGATAATTAGAATTAGGAAGAAAGACTAAAATTACAAAACTGGAACAAAATGAGTGATTTGAATAAAATTTCCAATGCCAAATGATATTTTGAAAAGTAGGTAGGATGTATAGACCACCTTACAAATCAGAGAATTACTGGAAACAAGTGGAATAGATTTAAATTTTTAAAAAATTGTCTCCGTGGCAATATCAAAAAGTAAAACAAAGTAAAACTACTATTATAAAGTAAAACAACTGTATAGACTATTAGAATTACTATGTGCAAATATGAGAGAAAAATAATTTTAGAACATAATGTACCATGCACTAACAATGATTTAGACAGAAAACAGTGATTAAAAATATAAGAATGAACAGTAAGCAAAAGTGTAAAGAGTTGAGAAAATTAAGGTAGTTTTCCTATTCTATTGTTATTATTTTCTATTATTTATTTTTAATACTATGGTTATATATACATAAGACAAATAGTGAAATTAAAAAGCATCTTAATCTTTTCATTGTATACATATCTATATGCACAGTATCTGTGCAGCATCCAGAATCCAGATTTGTAAAAACACAAGCTCTTTTTCCTCCTCCATCACCCATGCCAGAGGTAGAAACTTCTTAGAGATAAAGACTAGACTGAGTGGAATCTTCTGAATTCTGGAAATGGTGTGCTATGCGATTTAGTCCCATCCTGCAAATGAAACAACTGAAAATTGATGGACAAATTACTAAGCAAAACAAAATCTTAGCCCTTCAATCAACTGATAAGTATTGGTGTAATTTAGGAAGAATTGACGAGGACTTATGGAAACTTAAACTTTTGGGGATCGTGTAACTATATACTTTCTAAGAGACTTTAAGAGAAAGAAGAGACAAGGAAGGGGAGGTGCGGAGGGAGGGACTGGTGAAAGGTAGCAGGTGCCTGCCTGTTAGGCAGTAGAGAATCCTGTTAATTCTACGGAGTTTTTCAAAGCACACCAGAATTATCTACTGATTTCCTTTTTAGTGTTTTCATTACATGGTTTGCATTGCTTCTTTTCGTAAAATTCCCTGGAGTGAAAATCTTTAATACACTATTTTTCTGTAGATCTACACTGTGGGTCATCTTGACAGGTGGAAATCAGTTTTATTTTAAATGACGCTTGATTCTTGGAAAAAAGTTTGTATGAGGAAGCTCTTTTATTTTTTCAGGAGAATATAACTGCACTTATGTGCCTTTATAAAATAATTCCATAAAATGTAGTCAACATATTTTTATTAATTTTGGTAACTCTTTCACCTTTAACACACTCACATATACAAATGAAAACATGCACGGACAAAACAGAAACAAAATAAGTTCATTAATAAGCAGTTAGTTTAGAAGCAAGTATACATTGACAGAGAAATAAATTTTCTCTCAATTCTTCATAAAAAATCAAATAGAAATATTTAATTTTCCCTACTTTTGAGAATTTTCATTCTTCTTCAGTCAGAAAGTTTTAATCAATTGATCAATCAGCGTAATCATATCACAGCATTTCTGCTCCTACACCTGAAAATGAGCAAAGAACTGAACAAGCACTTGGTATGCAATAAAATTTTACTTAATGAGCAAGATAAAAATATATAAATACACAAGAAACAATCTAAATTCTCATGTTTTCACTTATAAAATATTAAATGATATAAAAAATTTATATCTGAATTTTGTTTTGGGGGCTATTCAACTTCCCATCATAAGAAATTACTCCCAGCTTAGACTTCAGTGATAGGCTAGCCTTGAATCAAGACAATCAAACGAACGGTTGTAGCAGAGCTTGCTATGTTTCAGATCTACTGAGTTTGAGAAAATTTGTTTTAGGAAGTGGCGTGAAGAAAATTATGAACAACTTAGAGTGCAAGCATATGTCTATATATTTTCTTCATATATATATTTCATTGTATATGTATAAAATATTTACATATATTGACATATATATGTATGTGTATATACATATCACATATATATATACACACACACACACCTCCAAGGTGTTTGATAAACCTAATATCACACATGTCTCTATCCCCTGCAGAATACCTTGGATTTGTTTCTTTTTTTATCTGAATACTTCCTCCAATACTATTGTCAGTATAGATCTTTTGGTGATCAACCTTCTGAGTTTTGTATGCCTGAGAATATTTCTACTATGCCCCTACATTTCAGTAAGAATTTGACAAGGTACAAAACTCTGGGTTGAAAATTCCTAATGTCCATTTTTTTAAAATGTTACTTTGTTTTCTTCTTAAATTCACTGTTATTGAAAAGTTTGAATCTGTTTGACTGTTCTTCCTTTGTAAGCATGAGCTCTTTCCCTAATGAAGATTATAGGATTTTTTCTGTCTTTGATAACCTTAAATTTCACTATAATGGGCCTAGATGTTGGCTTCTCCTTTTCTCTCTCTCTCTTTTTATTTTTTGGTGAGGAAGATTGACCTGGAGCTAACATCTGTACCAATCTTCCTCTATTTTGTATGATGCTATGGCTTAATGAATAATGTGTAGATCCATGCCCAGGATCCAAAACCGCAAACCCTGGGCTACCAAAGCAGAGAACGTGAACTTAATTGCTTCACCACCAGGCTGGCCCCCCTTCTCTCTCTTATTTCGCATTCTAAGGGCCCACTTTTCTTTTATTCTGGGATAGTTGTTGCCATCATTTCTCCAGATATTTCCTCCTCTCTACTTTTATTTTTATGTTTGCTCTGTGATCTCTGTTATCTGGATATTGGCACCTCTACTTTTGTCTTCCTCTCTCTTAATTTTTTTTCCTATATTTACGTTACTTTGTCTTTTCTTTCTCCTTTCTGCATAGTCCAGCTCACTAATTTGTTCTATAAAGGTATCCACACTACTATTAATTATTCCATTGTATCTTTTATTGCAACTATTAAATTTTTATCCCTAATATTTTACTTATTTATTATTTTGTGTTCTCTGTTATTGTTTCTCATATGTTCATGTCCTTTCTTAATTATGTTTCTAATAATTATCTTGAATCTATGGTCTTTTGTTCAAATATCTTTGCTTCTTATGGTATTTCTCTTTCTTTCTCATTTAGGGTAAATTTACTCACCATTATTCTCCTTATTTAGTCTAGTGAGGCCACATTTCTGTGGGAGGTATTCCCCAGTCATGTCAGCAAAAATTTTTGAGGCAAGGAGAAGGGATGAAGTCTAGAATAGAGTGTCCTGTGTACTAGATGTTTATAATTACTTATTTCCACTGTCTATCATCTCTCTAAGTAACACTTCAAACCACAGCTTCGCTTTAATACCCTGCTTCTCCCCACCAAGCGGCAGGGCAGTGAGGTAGGGTGGAACTCCTCAAATCTGGAGCCGAACTTGTGACCTACTAGTCTCGAGGATTTGGAGATGGACATGAAAGACAGCACTTTCTTGAAGAGGGGGTGGGATTCCAAGATTCCAAGATTCTGCAGTAGCTTCTGCAATCGCCCCGATTTCACCATGAGACACAAACGTCACTGGCCTGAGCCTTTGCTAAGGTTTCTTTCTTTTCCTTTTTATTTTTTTCAGTTTGTTGAGATATAATTGACGTACGACATTGCGTAAATTTAAGGTGTACACAAGGTAATGTTTTGATATATGTATGTAGTGTGAAATGATTACCAGAATAAGGTTAGTTAACACGTCTATCACCCCAGACATTTCTTATTATTACTTGTGGTGCAGACTTTTAAGATCTACACTCTAAATTGAGGAAACACTCTCACAGCAACAATGGGGGAAGAGGTATGAGCAGAACTTAAAGCAATTTTTTTTCAGGTTTATCTGCCATATAAGCAGGCCCCTGCCACAGCCACCCCCATTTATTTTTCCACCTCTCTAGAGGGTTCTCACAATTCACAGTTTCTGCTTCCCTTCCCCCCCCCGGTTCTCTTGAAGCTTCCTTCTGTAGTTCCTTCACATTTGATCATGGGAAAGAGAGACAGAAGCTGGTGCTAATTTACCACATTGGTAAAAACTAGTCCAATTCACAGTTTATCAACTCACTGAAAAATTAAACAACAGCATTGTAAGTAAACATTCCTTAGAAATTATTTGTGGCAGGTATTGTTGGTTACCTATCTAGCATTGTTTAGGTTCTCACTTTCTTCTTTTCTAACAGAATCTAATTTTTTTTTTCTTTTTTGGTGACTATCCTTATCCACACAGCCATGTACTTCATTAAGCCAACAATTATAATTTCCTCCCCCAGCTATCATTGCTTTAGAACAGTGTGATTCTATTCTGTTAATCACACATGATAGGGAGCGTCCTGGGAAAGGGGTTCCCAGAAAGCGTTTTTTGCCAATCACAAAAGTGATTGATCCACATTTTATTTACTTGTTGCACTGTCTGGATTAACACCGGGAATTGCTGCAGCCTTCTTGCTATCCTCTTGAAGATGACCCCGTACATAAGCAGGTAGAGGCGAAAGAATTTTAGGAAAGTGAATCAGTCTTATAGTACTGATTCTAGAATCACCCTCCTTCTGTACCCTTATTAGAGAAAATAATATATTTCCAATTGTTTAAGTCAGCTTGGAGTTTGGAATTTTTGTCACTTAGCAATAAGGGCATTCTTACTGATGTATTTAAATAAATTCATCAGAAGGGTTTTGAAATTGTGTCTAATGGATGATTAATCAAGTTCCTTGATGCATGCATGTTTATTTTAATGATACATAAACTCTTAAGAATTTGTTGACCATGAGGACGGAATTGGACAGTTCCCAGCCAAGTAAAGCAAATTAAATTCATTGGGAAAAAACACGCCAAATGAAACATTTTATCATGTTGATACATATTCCAAAAATGTTTGCTACTTTGTTTTTAGTCTATACTTAATACACAGCTTTAGAACTCAGCCAAATTCATGTACTTATAACTATACAATTCTAGGAAAGTCACTTACCAAATTCTAAACAGCTCTCTGTGGGAAAACAACAACACTCTTCCTACTATTTTTTAAATATAATTTTTCCTGTTAATCCTAACTACTGAAAATGTACTATTTTAGAAAAAGGTATGGAGATACATGGAAGAGACATATTTTACTTCAGGCTTAATTTCATTTAAAGAGGTCTATTTAAAGTCTTATATAGACATCGTTTTCTGAATGCTGACTAACCAGGAAAATTCGTCTGGTTTTACTTTTCACACCTTTTCAATTGTATGCTGGGCTTGACTTAGTGGAGCTGAGCCAACGTAATGTGAGCTTTGTTTTTCTTAATATTAATGTGATCACTGAGGATTCCCATTGCTGATGTGAGGAAGAAGCAAAACAAATGAAGTATGACTGTGCACAAGGCCAATTTATTTCCCACTTCTATAAAGCGTGACAACAAAAGTCTGTAAAGATTTATAAACCTCAGAATGATTTTTAAGACAGAAAGTCTCCTAATGTGTATCATCCTTTTAAACACTTCAAATTTTTAAGAATTAAGGGACTGTGGACTGTGTTTGTAAGTTTATATTTTTATTCAAACACAATTTCAATTTCAGAAAATGGTATTTTAGTATATGTCCTTGTGTCCTCTTGTTTCCTTGTAGCCCGTTTGCAAGCAAGGTTTTCTTCTATTGTTAAATACATTTGAAATTCAAATATGTAAAAAAATTGCTACCTATATATCTACATACCTTCATTCTGTCTTTCTGGTTTTACGTATATATTCATAATTTAAAATAATTGCCTGAAGTCAATTTAATACTTTTATTTCCATGACACATTCCCCTGTGTACCATCATCAAGATATGGATTCTTTGAAAAATAATTGAATATGTTATACTTGAAATACAAAACACCTATGCCAGATGACGAGAAACCCCTTTCCTTACTTGTCATATGAAAATAAAACAAATTTGATAAGCATCTGCTTGTCAAAGACATATAATTGGATACTAAATTTTTTAATAACAAATTCTAGCTAAAATTTTTATTCCTTATAATTTGATATAAAAATATTAAACAATTTTAAAATGTATCATTTTCTTAAAACAAAAATTTTTTTTGCTATATTGCAATTCATAGAGAAGTTAGGCTCTTCCTTTAGAATCATTCTTTCATTGTCTTCCTTTCCCATGTTAAAATCACATTTCTTGTGAAACTTCTATTGTTCGTGACAGAGTGGAAAGAATAGGTAAAGATTTTAGAATGTTTGAATCTCATTCCCCAACATACTTAGATTGACGTTGCCTCAAGTAGAATCAACTAGAATGAAGGGGTGAGGGCATTTTAAATCTACATTAGTTTATATTATAACTCTACCTTAAGTTCCAGTTGGCTCCAGAACCCTGATGTGTTCTCTTAATAAAGAGAACTAGTTAGATCCAATGTGAGATTTAGGAAGCTATGTGGTCTCCAGGATCAAAGTTCTTTAGACTCACAATCTGATCTTAACCCATCTCAGTCTTAATACTTTGAGGCTGACGTTTGAGTGCAAGCGATGGAAAGGTAAACAGAAGACTCACCTTACTGCTGGAACAGAGGTAATATCTTTCTCCAAACACTTGTTTTTATTGACTTTGCATCTCACCCTGATGTCCAGGAATTCCCCAAATAAGTTGCTTGGACCCAAGCCATAGACAGCCAAAAGTGAAGGCAGCACGTACAGATGCGTTATTGGAGAGCAAAACCCTCCATGTTACAATATAAGGTTTTAACTTTGTGTTTCCTCCAATAATTCTGATTAAAATCAGTGATCATTCTTCTTGGAAGTAGATTGACAACAAGTTTTTCGAGTGTATATTTCACAGTTTATATTTTACTTTTAATTCCGTAGTTTCCAACTACACTATTCTTAAGAATTATGTTAATCACATTTGTGCACGAGAGATATACCAATCAAGAAAAACGTGCCTTTCAAAGAAAGTTAATATGCTGAAAGAATTAAGTTTTTGCTTGAAAAAGTAATCCACACTGCTTAAAATGAAACTGTTTATTTTGGGTGATTCAGCCAGAGGAAGAATAAATCCATTTGAGGGTAAAAAAATCAGATCCAACATTGATTTGTATAAATAAAATTTTGCTGAACTGCTTGTACTACAAGGTTTTGATGCCCTATAGATATAAATATGGCATATTACTGTAATGGTTTTCAATCTTTAAATGTTCCATTTGACCAATGTTTGTTCAATTAAATAATTCTTAGCAAGTTCTATAAGAAAGAAACTATAAGAATTAATAAATTGTAAATTCTCTGAAGACACAGTCTGAATTCAGTCAAGTTTTATAGATATTTTTAAGTGGTATATAAATTGAACATTTATATAATTACCTTAGAGGTAAATTTCGGCTTTTAGTAGAGACAAGAATCTTTGAAATTCTGATATTGTTTTCCACTGGGAGCAAGCTATGAAGAACCTTACCCAAGAGCTGGTATACCACTCTTGAAAATATCTTAATTTGTGTACTTATATTTGAAAACGTGACACAGAAAGAACAAATCTGTGAGAAGAATATCCCTGGAAAGATAGATAGTATGAAGAATCTTAAAACTGAAAAAAGTAGGGATTATGTAGGTGCAAAAAAATTGGTCCCAAGGATTCACAGGACTCAAAGGTGTTGTCCCTGAAACACAAAAGGAATAAAAGCCACCTCAGGTGACATTCCATAGCAATACTAAGGCATCAGTGGGGTACCACTGTTAGTTTCATGAAGTGCTTATGGTCTTATCCATGTTTATGCTCTCAAACATCAACTAGCACCCCCCAACACACTGAGTCCAGTCAGTTTTAAATATTTCCATCTGAATGTCCCCATAGAAAATTTGGAAACAATATGACAAAAACTTAAATCATTAGCGCTGCTCTTTCTGCAGTGTTCATTAACTCAGAGAATGAAACTACCATCCATTTGGTCTCATAAGAAGTTATTACTTTTCTCCTTTATGTTCACATTTACTCAGTAACCAAGCCTGTATACCCTCTATCCTGACCAGTTCTTGTCAATAAAACTTTATTAGGACATATTTTCCATATCATATAGTTCATCCATTTCAAAAATCCAGTTAGTACAAAATAGTAAATTTACCAAATTGTACAATCACCACTATAAATCAGTTTTAAAACATTTCCATCACCTAAAAAGATTCCTCGTGTCCATTAACTTTTAACCTCTGTCCTCTTGCACTCCCTTCAGGCAACCACCGGTCTACCTTCTTTCTCTGTAGATTTGCCTTTTCTGGACATTTTATATAAATAAAAATCACACAATATGTGTGAGCCCTCTTGTTTTTGCTTGTTTTTGAGGTTTGTTCAAAACATAGCATGTGAATAATATACTATTGCCTGGATATTTCACATTTTGTGTATCCATTCACCAGTTGATAAAAATTTAAGTTGTTTCCAATTTTTGGCTGCTTCAGATTTCTCTTTCTTTCTTTTTTCTAATTTGAGGAAGGTTAGCCCTGATCTAACATCAGCCACCAATCCTCCTCTTTTTGCTGAGGGAGGTTGGCCCTGAGCTAACATGTGTGCCCGTCTTCCTGTATTTTCTATGTGGGACTCCTGCCACAGCATGACTTCTTAAGTGGTGCCTAGGTCTGCACCCAGGATCAGAATTGGTGAACCCTGGGCCACTCAAGCAGAACACATGAAGTTAACGGCTATGCCACCAGGCTGGTCCCTAGTTTTTTCATTTTTTTTAATTTAAAAAAAAATTTGACATAATACACACAACGTAAAATTTACTATCATAACTATTTTTAAGCGTACAGTTTACTGGCATTAGATACATTCATATTGTGCAACCTTCACCACCATGCATCCCCAGAACACTTCATCTTGCAAAACTGAAGCTGTACCTATTAAACGATGACTTCCCTTTCCTCCCTCAGTCCAGCATCTGGCAACCACCATTCTCCTTTCTGTCTCTATAAAATGGACTGTTCTAGTTACCCTACATAAGTAGAATCTTACAGTGTTTGTTTTTTTTGTGTGACTAGTTTATCTCACTTAGCATAATGTCCCCAAGTTTCATCTATATTGTAGCATGTGTCAGAATTTTCTTCCTTTTTAAGGCTGAATAATATTCTGTTGTACTTACACATCACATTTTGTTTATCCATCCATCCATCAGTGGACACTGGAGTTGCTTCCACCTTTCAGCTATTGTGAATAATGCTGCTATGAACGTGAGTGTACAAATATCTCTTTGACACCCTGATTTCATTTCTTTTGGGTGAATATAGCATAACAAGATACAAATAAATTTTAGATAGTTTATAGAATTAATTAATTAATTGATGTCCCTCTTCATACTTGTATTCCTCAGTAATCTTTGTCATATAATATTTTTTTGTTTGATGACCTTTATAAATCGATAGTGTACATAATCTCTGATGTTCCACATTCACATTCTTAAATGCCATGGAACAGCTTAGTCTGAAATATCCCAAAGCAAAATTTTGTTTCTTAAAGTGAAATTTGGACATGTGAGAGTTCATTTTATTTTTTCTTTACAATTACACTTATGTCATAAATGATTTGTATGCATTTAATATATAACTTAGATATATATGTAAAACAGAAAAGAGGAGGAAAAGAAAAAATATTTGAAAAATCACAGTAAGAGAGGAAAAACCCCCCAATTATCCAAGACAATGTAACAATGCATGAAAGAGAAATTTTAAAAAATAGAGTTTTAGTGGATATAAATGAATGGCTAAAATGTTAAAAGTTATGTACTATTTTCTTGTTTATACTTTCATTTGTTATCATCATGAATATGCTACTTTTGTAATTAGAAGACACATATAAACATACAGCTGATATTAATTTTTCCCAGAATATCTTAAAAATTTTAAGCTGAAAGACTTCAGAAGCCTCTCTTGCCTCCTTCAGTTTGCATTTTAACACTGAATTTATACATTTCTTAAGCAAAATTTTTTGCTTGCCAGTATTTTTACTAATTGTTTTCTGATTCTTCTAAAATCCAAGAAACTAAACTTTTCATATTAAATAGCCCACTGAGTATTGTACACACACTTTTCTAGCTAAAAGGGTCTCATAGGGATGGCCCGAAAGATAAGGACTGGAAGGAATTAAATGTTTACCCATTTTGCCTGCTAGAAGCATATTTAAAAGGTGGAGAAGTAACTGGAATTCAAATGATTTGTAAGCTTGGCTCCAGCTCACATTTAAACAAGTATTGACCCGCTCTCACTTCCTAATTTCTCAGCCCTGACAGATTCTCTGGATTGGTCACAGAATTTTATGTCATCTATTTTTATGTTCTGCTTATCAAACGGAAGGACAATGACAAGAAAGTTGAAGTTACCCTGAAATGGTTAGAGAGGTGGGGAAAAGTCAATTAAAGTAAGACGTAAAATAGCATACATTGTACCACTCAAAGTAGTGAGAGTTTACAAGATTTTCTATAGTTTTTTCTACAAGCTTTCGAAGCCTCATAGGTATTGTACAGGACAATTTCATGCCCTTTTACTTACAAGGTTAAAAAAAGACAAAATTTCCCCAGAAGAAGTAATAAGTGGGAAGTTAGTGGAGACAGTTGCAGTTTTTGAGTAATCTTTCTAGATCAGGTTCTAGAAAAATACAAAAGCCACTTACCAAATTTCTAAGCAGTTATTGTGTTTAGGTTGCCCCTTATAGGAATAACTTTTAATATTATTTTCGTATTGCTCTATTTTTAATACCAAAAACTGTTCTTTATTTATTTAAAAAGTATAGTTTGATCATCAGATATAAGCAAACATACCATTAGAGGACACAGTGTATATAAAAGAAGGATAAAACACTTCCTTTGCCCTCGATATGTTAATATACTTTTAATGATAAATTGGAACCACCGTAAGAAAGAGTTTTTAGTTTAATCAGATAGTTTGTAATAATTCTCTTGCAATCATGGATGTTTCATAATATTTGATGAGTAATAGTCCAGTTACACACAGAATTTTGAGAATGCAAATTCACCTTGAAATCTTCAGGACCCATGGTGAATTATTTTAAAATCTAGTTTGTGTATTTGTAATTCTTTTTCTTATTATAAGAGTTTTTTTCTTTTCACTGGATTTACCAACTTGGAAATCCTTATTGCAAGATGAATTTTTCCCTATGATTATTTAAATTATGCTGTGTGCCAAAAAGATAAGAGAAACTCTGATAACTGTATCTATGTATTTAAATATTTGCTCACTATATAACATTTTCTTGGTATTGACGTGAATGCAATTTGAATCTAGGACATCCTTACCATTCAGAAAATAAAAATCTTAATATTGGAGAGACAGTCATAAAAAAGTTACAGGACAGGCACGTCAGTCTTTTACACAAGGCTTTCTCTGTCTTTCTCCTCACCGGTGGATCATGCTGGATGAGCGTTTGTCCTGTAGAAGCTTCTCTCTGAAGCATCATGACGATCAAAAGCAAACAGGGGCTGTTGTGCACACAAGGGGCAACAATGTGACGTAAGACTTGCTGGCTCCAGCACAGGGCAGGGCAGGATGGAGCTAGGACTGAGGGAGGCGTAGGGGGCCAGCTGGAAAACGAAAGGGCTGGATTGGCAAAGAAGAGGTTATTTCTGGACATCTGCATTTTGCAGACTAAGAACTGACTGCAAGAAACTCTGAAACTTCAATAAGAAAATACTGAAAATCTGTTTGTTCAACTAACAGTAAGATTAGATTCATTTTGATAGAATATAATCAGATGTAACGGATGGGTTCCACACACAGAAAAAAGGTGACCATTTAGAAATATCAAAATGAACGGTACACATAACTACCAAAAACATGTAGAAAGATATGTGATTTACATTGCATATTACTATTGATGGTGGACATCAAAACATTTTACACTGGATTTTAAAGAATACCCTGTGTGTTTCTTATGACATACTTTTGTACAAACAGATAGTGAAAAAGCAGGCTAAAATAAGCTTTATTTCCAGTCTTTCAGAAGTGAACTATTGAGAGAAGAAACACCTTCAGTATGATAGTAAATGGAAGCAGATACCAAGCACACATCCCTGACAATATTATTGTCATCTAACTCCTACTCAGTGATTTCACTTGCTCTTCCTTTATGAGGTTATTTTAAATTTGAAGTGAATTTTATTTAGATTATTAGGTATCAGTTTTTAAAGACCATTGATATTTAATGATGATAAAATAATTAAATGGCTTAGTAACAGACAAGCTTTCCTTTTGGCATTTAATGTAAATTGTACACTATGCAAACAGTATACCATCAAGTTATTTTATGGTGGAGATCAATTTTTAGGAAAAAAGAAAAACATATTTTCTAATTTTAATCTCACAGAATGTAAAGAATCTGGTAAACAAAGCAAACTTACAGGAGCCGTCTGAGTTATTTATTTATACATTAACTTATTCATTTTTTAAAATAATTATGGGACACTTTCTAAGTACCAGATATAATGCTAGACATTGGATACAAAAAAGATGAATGAGCTATTGTCCTTGGGTAGCTTATAGTTTATCAAGGGAAAAAAGATTTGTAAAAAATCACTGGCAATAGAATGATTTATGACTAAAATATAAAATTGTTGAAGATGCAGTGTGAGTACAAAGCAAAAAAAGGCTGATTCTACTTGGTTGAAATGGAAAGGTGTCAGGAAAGATTGAAAAGAGATGGTCATACTTGGGTGGAGTTCTGAAAACCCTGAGAAAGTTTGCCAAATAAATCTTAAGCTAAGCAACAAAATGCAGCTGAGCTATTTTAGACTATATACATGGAGAACGTTATGACTCAATACCAAGAAAAATTCCATTTGGTACACAGAGAAAGTCCACAGCATAAATCTGAAAGGACACTTGTACTTTGCAAACCCGTAGCTAGAACAGTTGCACTATCATAGGATGTTTATGTGAATGGGGAGTTGAGATCAATCAGAGCATCTTAGATGTCAGAATGGACCTTAATAGTCATAGGCTCCCAACCTCCACCTAGTGGAGGAGTATGCAAAATGAGATGGGCTATTTCTGTGAAAAGCTAGAAAATCATCTGTATCCAAGACAGATGATTTTCTAGCTTTTCACAGAAGTAATCCACTTAATTTTGTGGACATATAATAATTATTCCTAAAGTCTATTATATTCTGGTATATAACTTGTCTAATTATTTAAATCTAAGTCTATACCATGGAGCCACACTGAATACATCTAAATTTTCTTTCCTAAGGCTGATATAAAAGTTGGAAGTTTTCCGTTACTGAGAAACATATATTTGAGAACAGTCTTTCTAGACGTTAACTGACATTGTTAAAATTTTCTTGTATTGTTTATGTGCTATTTTCAAATTTATCCATAATGTATCACAGGTTCAAATTTATAATAACGTATTTCAAAAAGTTCTATAAACTATAATTATATTTTTCTAAACATGCTTTTATTCACCAAACATTGAAATGAAAATAGAGGATTCATTCTTTTCAATCAATTTCCCAGAATATAACTGCTTCTAGTGTTGGATAAACTAAATATGGAGATCCGTAAAATGTTTATTTTGATTATGTATCCATCTATGAATAAAAAGCATTAACCTTCTAGCAGTTTGGAATATTTACTTGAAAATATGACCCTTAGAAATTATGGGGAATTTATAGGTTAAAAACTTAAAATGCTCTTTCCAATTTTTTACAAAAGCATTTAAATAAAAATATGTCAGGGATATATTTGCCAAGAGGAAGTAAACAATTTAACTTAAGAACTGATTTTTCTCTCCTTAATTAAAGTCCTTTATAAGCACTATCAAAAATATTTCAGGAACCAGAATCTAAACATACGAACACAAATTTCATAATAAATGTGAATATGAATGTAGGCGGTTGATTAAATGACCAAAACAGTGGGGGCTGTGGATTTGTGGGGTGGTGGAATAAATCCTAGCACTTCAGATGGTGACTAGAAATTCATTGGCAGCAACCTGTTTATAAATCAATAAGTTTAGGTTTAAAATCCTTCCGATACTCAAACCAAATTGTTTAGGATAGAAGCCTAGAATTGTGAGAAGAACGGACGTTCATGATTCACTGATCTGTTCAAGACACTGTTAATGTGCTAAAGTCACATGCTTCCGTATATTCAAAAGACCTCCTGGTTTATCTGGAAAGATGCTGAGAATCATCATCCTTCAATAAACAAATAAGTCTGATGCTGCTTCTCCTGGAGTAGCAGTGCTTAGAAGAGGAACATCCGCATAGCCAAGCAAGGCCGTAATTCAGCGTCTTCCTTCTTGACTGGATTTGGAGTTCAGTCTGAACCCACTCTTCATGGTGCCAGAAGCCACGGGAACTTCTCCCCATCAGTTACATGGGCTTCTCATTATACCTCAGTTTCTGTCGCCCTGGAGGATAACAACCTGTCTCCTGAAGTTCTCCTAAAAGCCCCAAAGAAATATTACATGCATCACTTTGACTATATTTTAAGTCAGGCTGTTCCACACAAATGCTGAAAAGTTGTTAAAACTTGCTCAGCCATTGTTATATAACACTCAGACACAACACAGACAGAAGCTGAATTAGAAAATAAAGCACACACTTGGATTTTGTTTTTTCGTTAACTGAATAGTTCTGCCTGCTGTGTCTTAGAGAATATAAAATGTAAGTTTAGCTAAAACGTTATACTGTTCAAAAGAGTAAACAAAATATTTTCTTATTTAACCTTTTAATTTAGAAAAAAAAGAGCATGAAAGCTAGCTTTACAAAAATATCTGATGCAAAATACTAGACCAAAATGGTATATTTTATGAAGACCTTCTCATACGTAAAGTTTCTCATATAAAGGTACTCCCCCTTTTTTCCTTTTTTTCCCTGAGCTTCACTTCTTCTTGAAATATCCATGTGACTAACAAAAAAAATGACCTCAATTTGAGGGATCTGGCAGCTATCCTTGCCTAGCTCTATGACTAAATCTAATCAGAGAAGTAATTTTTCTCCCAAAGTAAATGACTCTGGATGTTATACTGCGGAAATTTTCAAAGACCTCAGTACAACAGCAATAATGTTAAAACCCTCTTCAAACAAATAACCATGAAGGAAATAGATGACGATAAAATCTAAGCTTCTAAACTTTCCCTTTCCCTGCTCCATCTATGTCCTCACTCCATCCCTCTTTCTTCCTCTCTCTATATACACTCACACACATACACATGATCAGGAAACCCTCAGGTAAATATCTTCATCCCCTCTTTTAATGGCACATATAAAGTAAATTTGGAAAACAAAATTCATAAAAATAATACTCATTTTGGAGTTCATTTATTGCACACAAACATTTGAAATTCTCCTTAGTAACATACTAAGAAATTTTACTTTCTCGATAGTTTTTTATTCTGAGAAGGATTTTAGAAATATAAATATGGCATTATAATCATAGACAAAGTGTGTTTTCTCAATTTGATGAATATTTATCACTCTGTAGAACATTGTAGTAGAATTAATAGGTGGAAGATAATATTAAATGTTTTCAATATTCTAGATAAGAAAGAACTTCCATTCTGTCACATCCCATACTTGGATCCTATTGTTTATAGAGGACACCTAAGACATGAATAGTTTGGTCTCTTGGAGTTTCTCTCGTGAGAGAAGCACTATGTTAGCACAGCGCCTTATGTATAATGGGTGTTTGATATCTACTCATTGGATGAATAACAGATCTACTTTATACAGGATAAAATGAGCCCAAAAGATTCATAAAACAGTTCCAGAGAAAGTGACGTCATGCAGACCTGGGCATCAGAACACAGAGTAGAGAGATGCACACGTTAGTAACATCATTGGGTAAATTATGCCCTGGAAAACATCCCTGGTGTACTTATTGATGCTATGGAGACGTTTAACTATCAGTGCTTTGTGAAGCCTCTGCCATTTTGCTTATTTTCTCCTACTGTGTTGCATGTTGATGGGGCAAATATTTTATTTTCCCCATTTTGGGAATGTCTGGGGGATACTTGCTATCACCACTGAGGTGTGACCAAGGTTTTGGGGGATATGTTAGGAAATAAAATAATCTGATAGAATAGTGATATATGTTTCATGGGTTGACTCTCATAATTCATCACTTTTATGGTTGATTTAATGAAACTGCAATTTTTACACATCCATAAAACAGCATCATGATGTATTTCCTACTTAGTATATCATGTCTGTCATATTTCTTGTTCTGCCACGGCTCCTAGAGCTACTTAAAGTTATGAAGTTATCTTTGGAGGTTGGGTTGGCACACAAGGACATCTCCTACAAGCCCATTCTGATCCTTTCCTGTGATAAACTTGAAGCAGGCATTGCGCTGAACACTATGGATATGTAGATGACATAAACTCTTGAGAAAAGTGATTTCACACAGTATAGAAAAAGAGCTGTGTCCACTTTGCCAAATATGGGAAAGGTAAACCACTCAGTCTAACCTCATTTTTATCATTGTACAATCAGGTTTATATATAATACTGAAAGCAATCCTTCAGCAACTGATGTTACCCAACCTAAGTATGAGAAAAAAAGAAATTATCTTTTGCTAATAAAACATTCCTTTGGACAATGAAATATTAATAGAAAAAAGGGCTTGTGAAGCATAAATAACAACTAAATAGTGCTATTTAAGTAGAGAGAATGAAATCATCACAGAATCAAATATAACATATCCTGCTGGCCATTAAAGATGAAACTGCTGATTCCTTTAGATATTTAGCATAAACTTTGATTTATTTTTTCTAAAAATGGATATGGATCTGTCACAATTCATTTCCACTTTTCCCTCACTTGATTTCTATGATGCATATTTGTGCATATGAACCTAGATCATGAATACAAATTGTGCTCCTGTAAAAGAATATTTGCTGGACCTCCAGGAAATAGACTATACTTACTGGACCTTCATGGGACTGAACGACCTATCAATCACGTTCATAAAGAGGCTTTTGCCTACTGAGTCACTTGGTCACATGTAGCACACAGGTATTTTATCTTTTGCAAGTGTAAGGTGTGCTGGAGTCGATGACAGATCATACTAATTAAACTCAAGGAATGGAAAAAAGCAAAGTAACTAGAAAAGCTTATTTAAAAATGTGTGTGTACATGGATCTCATTCCTTCTACATCACTGGAACCAGATTCAGAATCAATAGCTCCACTCTGGCATCTATGTCTTTTCTTTTTGCTTTGAAACAGAAAAAGGAAATTTGAGGTTTTTGAAAGGGAAGATTCTGTTTTATTTCAGTGTTAACTATAAAAGCATGGAATAGGTAGGAACTTTATGTACACTTGTTTTATATACATAATTTACACATTGAAAAGTGTAACAATTACTAACTAGCATTTACTCCAGCGAATAATTTCTTGCAACAGAAAATGATGTGCATGAATAATTTAATGTGTGCAATTCTTACATGTAAATTTGTTTTGATAAATTAGACAAAAACTTTTTTAAACTCTCTCTCTTTCCTAAGTTTCTCTTCTTTTTTTTCTTTTTTGAGTCTGTCCCAGTTACTAGGTCAGAAACATCTCCAAAGGGATGCAGTCAAAATTATTGGTATATGTGTTATACCAGCTTTTAAGATGTTACACAACAGACTGATACAAATATAGACTACTGACCCTTGACAAGGGAGTAAAGACAATACAATGGAGCAAAGATAGTCTTTTCATAAAATAGTGCTGGAACAACTGGATAGTCACATGCAAAAAAATTAATCTAGACACAGACCTTATACCCTTCACAAAAATGAACTCAAAATGGATTATAGACTTAAATATAAAGTGAAAAACTATGAAACTGCTAACACACAACACAGAAGAAAATCTACATGACCTTGGGTTTGGTGGTGACTTTCTAAAGACAACACCAAAGGCATAATTCATGAAAGAAATAATTGATAAACTGGGCTTCACTAAAATTAAAAAACTTCTGTTCATGAGAGGCAATGTCAAGAGAATGAAAAGACAAGCCACAGACTGGGAGACAATATTTGCAAAACACATATCTGATAAGAACTATTATCTGAAATATACAAAGAACTCTTAAAACAACCCAATTGAAAAATGGGCAAAAGATCTGAAAACATCTTACCAAGAATATATACAAATGGCAAATAAACATATGAAAAAATGCTCAATGTCATATGTCATCAGGGAAATGCAAATTAAAACAACAATGAAATACCACTACCCAACTATTAAAATGGCTGCAATTCAAAACACTGACAACATGAAATGCTGACAAGAATGTGGACCAGGAGGAACACTCATTGACCGCTGATGGGAATGTAAAATGGTACAACCACTTTGGAAGACAGTTTGGCAGTTTCCTATAAAACTGAACGTAGGCTTACCATATGATCCATTACTGGGTCCATTACTTACTCCTTGGTATTTACCCAAATGAGTTGAAAACTTACATCCACACAAAAACCTGCACACGAATGTTTATAGCAGCTTTTTTCATAATTGACAAAACGTGGAAGTAACCAAGATGTCCTTCACTAGGTGAATGGACGCATAAACTGCGGTACATCCAATGGAATATTATTCAACACTAGTGGTGCTGATCGCGCAGCGTGTTATTTATTTGTATGCTTTTCTTAGATACCACTAATATAAAATAATGTGCTTAAACCTCTATTCCTTACCCCACCTACTTTAGACATTTACTCTAAATTTTCCACTGTTTAAGAGGAAATTTTAGAGCACTTATATTTTCCTCCAAACTCCTTCCACCATGTATCTTTGTAATAATTTTTGCCTGTATTTTTACTTGATACTGTTTGCCTTCTGTTCTGTGATGACATGTAAGTTTTCTGTCTTTATCTATAGCTTATTTCCAAATTCTAAAAAATATTATATATGTATATATAACATATTTAAGATAAGTTAGATTATAATATATATTATAATTATATAAATAAATATGAATATTATA
This sequence comes from Equus przewalskii, assembly GCF_037783145.1. Lineage (NCBI taxonomy): Eukaryota > Metazoa > Chordata > Mammalia > Perissodactyla > Equidae > Equus > Equus przewalskii. Next base: position 54,200,541 of record NC_091831.1, on the reverse strand, counting down.
TAAATTATATATATACAAATTAATATATATAAATTATTCTGTGAATTTTTTAACAGCAGAGCTAGTTAGCATGTTGGAATTACTTTCCTTCTCTTTAGACCCAACATCCCAACTCGTGCCGCTTAAAGAAAATGTTGCTAGCATCAAAGCAAAATCAATTTTTGTCTTATTCTCCACCATTTGCTTAAATTCAAATCACATTTAATGTGTGTTTTATATGTAGATGATGATGTTCGTCTACATATTTTATTTCCTGGGGCTTTTAATTGCCTTTCTTTTCTATTAACAAAAGAATAATGAATCTCCCCCACAACCGCAATATATGTACCCTATCTAGGAATTTCATGTACTCCTCCAGTTCATTTCCCAGAGCCATGCCCTCCTAGACTTTTCACACTCCTGCTCTGCTGAAATCTGTCTTCGTTTTAGACCTGCTGCACTCCTGTCATCCTAAGATTGCATTTCACCATACTCCTATCTTTAATTCACCGTTTCCTGAATCCCAGGTTATTTTCCCTTTTAATTTTTCTCCTTTGCTCAGAAGAAGTAACTTCCTAAAAAATATTGACTTTTAGTTCCCTGTTACGTTTTAATTCTAATTAGGTCTCGCTATTTTTTCATTTTAAGATTTACCTTTTTATTGATGTTATTCTGTACTTTGAACGATTTTTCTCCCTCCATTAGGCAATTAATATTTCTATAGTTTTTTTTTCCCTCTCCTTCTTCTGGTTTTAATTGATTGAGTGTTCACAGCAAAAATGAAGGACCCAGTTGATGTGTTTCCGACTAAGTTATTGTAGCTTTTCCCTCCTCTTAAGTAAGTCATGTCAGAGTGAGGAACACTTGACTCAGACGTGCTAACTCCAGCGTTAGGAACCAAACAGTTCACTAAATTTCTTTAGAGAAAATCCCTTATTTTTTGACTAGAGAGTAGAAAACTGGCTGCTCTGCTCTCATATGAAAGAGGGTGTGTAGGGTGAAATGTCCACCTGTTCCACAGTTAAACACAAGATCAAAGCTCCATTTTTAGCTCCCTGCCCTGCCTATTGCTTGGACCTCTCAAAGCATCTTCACCTGAGATGTGTGTATCCTGGGCGGTGATTTACTTTTCTCATTTCATTCATAAACTTACTTTACATATTCTGTTTTCCAGAAATTTATTGAGAGTTCTCATCTGCTGATAACACCATTATATGCCTTATATTTCACTGGATTATTTATTTTTGTAGTTTTCACTGAATGACCATTGGGGTTCAGAAGGGAGAGGAGAGAAAGGCCTGCATTCTAGCCATGATTTAAGTAGAAAGTTTAAACTTTCATATTTTTATTTTGAAAAGAAAGAAATGTCAATGTGCATAAATCCAATATAGGCATAAAATTTTCTGTTTGAAGAAACAAAATTTTCCCCGTAAAATTCACTTGCTCCCTAAAAGTTATTCACATCAAAATACGTTATTTTTAAGGTGGTTTTCAAATTAATGTGTATTTCTTAAAAATTTTTTTTATTGACATATAATTGACATACAATATCCTAATAGTTTCAGATGTATATAATGTGATTTGATATTTATATACATTATGAAATGATCACCACGATAAATCTAGTTACCATCTGCCACCAAAGTTGTTGCAATATTATTGACTATATTCCCTATGCTGTACATTATATCCACATGACTTATTTTATGACTGGAAGTTTGTACCTCTTAATCCCCTTCACACAGTTCACCAACCCCAGCACCCCCGCCTCGTAACTGCTGTTTATTTCCTGTATCTAGGAGTCTGTTTCTGTTTGTTACTTTTAAACAAAAGTAAATGAGTAAGGATTCTGGTGGTAATCAATTTACCTGGGGGAAAAACAGCACTTCTGAAGTGTGTAGTTAATTTGCATATTATTGTGCAAGAGAATAAAATATACTTTGCTTAAAAAATTATTTCAAAGTATTTTCCCGAAGAATTTTGGGTACTTCAGAGCATAGCATGCAATTTGGTAGTTTTTATTTGCTTTCTTTAAACAGAGTTCATAGATCAAGTTGATGGACCATCAAACATTAATTAGTTATTATATAAACACATTTACCAGCTGCATTTATTCCATAAACAAAGGCAGGTCAAATATGTCATCACAAAAATGGATTTAAATTAGTTGTACATAGCCTGTAATTTATTATTCAGATATGAAAAATGATTTTTGGTAATGAATTTCTCATATAACTAATCAGGCTTATTTTCTAAACTCTGAAGAAACCATTAATTTGCCTTGTTATAATAATCTATTTTAATGGGCCTTTCAGAACTCCCTATATGGCTACTAATGGCTTTGAATATAGAAGTCGTCTCATGTCTCATCTATTCCTAGTTTTATTTTCATTAATCATTATGCTATCATTGAAGCACTGACATTTTTCTACACAAGATGCTGAGCGCATCTATAAAGAACAATTTGCATAAAGCTGAAGAGTCTTTCCCAGAAAAGAATGAAAAGGCAACTCTCCACTATGGCAACTCTTTGGCAAGGAGAGCTTTAAGATAGACTTCCCAAAAGTCACTCACGTGTTAGGTAGGCTCAGTGCTCTGGAGATTCAGAAGAACGCCAAGAAACTACAACTCTTCATTAGGAGGTACATGTATCAAAGCCAGTGTAGTATGGCATTTCCAGGCGTAACATCTGGCCCACAGCACTACGGCACTCGCAAACATGACCCCACCAATTCTTGACCATCAGTTTCCTGCTCAATTACCTGGTCTACGTTGATTTGACAATGATTTTTTTTTTCCGCAGTGATTATGGTTTAATAAAAATGTATTTTTTTAATGACCATTACATGCCGCTTAAGCTTGATTATGGTTTTGGGTCATTTATTTTTCTAGGATTCTTTTCTACATTCATAAAAGTTCAGTTACTGTACTGTACTTATCAAGAATTTACGAACTTTCCTTAATTATCATTAAAAGTTTGATGACTTCAATTACCTACATTATAAATTTGCCTTTTTTTGAGATGTTACCTCCAAAACTATCTGCTTTAAAAGACATTTCCCGGATAGTAAAAAGTAGGGGGGATGTGTAAGATAGAACCTCAAACACTCCAGTAAATTATATGAGATCATGCACTATGAAGAGCATGCGAAAGAGCATGGTGTAGTGAGAACTTTAAAATCATAAAGGCCATAATTGCATATGACTGGTATTTTCATTAATTTTTTGTTGGTGTTTATGGGTAGGGAGAGAGGGCTTTGAAAAAAATTATTGTTTTCAAATTGTGCTTAATGAAGACAGAATATAATATTAAAATAGTTTAGCATAGTCTCCTTGCAGTAAGCATTTTAATGTGCACACATGAATACCAATAACTTTGTTTGTAGCTTAGAATATAAAATTTAGTGGTACACGCCTTTTGCTCCTAATACCATTTAACAATAACCCAGCATCTGTTCTAGACACTGGAGATCTAGCAATGCACAAATCAGCTATGGTCTGTCCTCAAGGAGCTTATGCACTTTGAGGCCATATCTTGTCATAAGTTGGTGCCTTTCCCCATGGTGTTGTTTCTGTACAGTACTCTTATCTGTCTTCTATCCACCTGTCAAACTCATGTGGTAAGGCCTATTTTAACTTTTGTTTCTTTTATGAAATATCCCTGAGATCACATCTACTTAGCCCTTAAACTTCCCTCAGTATAAATTTTATAAAACAGTATATACAGTTGGCCCTTTGTAACCTCCAGTCCTGCATCAGCAGATTCAACCAACCTCGGATGGAAAGGCCTGCGATGGTTGCGTCCCTCCTGAACACACACAGACTTTTTTCTTGTTATTATTCCCTAAACAACACATATAACAACTATTTACATAGCATTTACAGTGTATTAGGTATTATACGTCATCTAGAGATGATTTAAAGTATACAGAAGGAAAAGCATAGATTATATGCAAATACCACTCCGTTTTATATAAGGGACTTGAGCATCCTCAGATTTTTGTATCAAGAGTCTTGGAACCAATTCCCAATGGATACTAAGGGATGACTATTTTTCAACTGAGATACAGTATAATAAAGTAGTTTCAAGAGAAGGCCCAGGAATTATATTGCTCAGGTTTGAATATTATCTCTGCCACTTATTGGCTGTAAGCTTTGGCAATATTTTATTTAACCACTTGCTAACTCAGGTTTCTCATACATGAAATGAAGAAAATAAGAATACCTGCTCCATAAGATATTGTGACGATACACTGGTTTATCTAGTTTATCAGCAAAGCATGTAGGAAAGTTCTGTAACAAAGCACTAAAGAATATTAGTTATGATTCCATTTAGTTTTGCCATTACTATTAATAGTGTTATCATTGTATCACATTGTGGAATGGTTCTGTTCTTTAGTGAAAAGCATAAGTTATAAGAACAGAGATAATGTTTTACTCATTATTATACAACCAATGCCTAGCACGGTTCTTGGCAACAAGCAATGCTCAAGAAAAACTATTGATTTGAATTTAATCCTTATATACACTAAAGTCAATGTGACAACTCAAAAAGGAGGCAGTGACACAAAGAAGACAAAAATATGAAAAACTATAAATCTCTTACTTTGCAAGGTACCATGCTGGAGTCTAAAAACAGAGAAGATACAGGGTTTGGGAATTAAGAGGCTTGTGATTTAAGACTGGTTTCACTGTGCCTGTTACATTAGGCAAAGTTGTTAAACGCTTTGGGCCCAAATTCTCCCATCTATACCAGGAAGATTTCAATAGAAATAAATTTTAGTGTGAAAGTGCTTTATACACACACACGCACACACACAGGAACATTACAATACGAAGCTGTGTAACTTAAAAAGATAGGGATTGTAATTTCATTTATTCATTCAGGACATATATTTTAAAGAATTTTTAATGCATAAAACCCAGGGGATTGTATATCTGTGGACTTTGAATATGGACTTATCCATGACATAAAACTGTGGATACAGCTCCTAGTTGATAGTCCACCTGCTCCTGATGTAGGAGACTCAAATGGCACGGGAATGTTGTAATTAGAAAATGTAGTTCTTACATGCTGTCATGGCATGGAAACTGCTTGCCTATATTAATTCTAACAAATGTTCATTTACCACAAAAGAACTTACATTTCTAAAGTACTACTCTACATCTTTGTATGGTTAAGCTGAGAACAAGTTTACAACAATGTTAAGGACAAAATTAAGCTTTTATTAATTAATAACGAGATTAGAAACCATGAGATTACTACTCAGTTTGTTATATCCTAGGGCCATGACAACAACTCACCAACTTTTCCTAAACATCACGATATTTAACCTAAATAAAATTAAGATATAAACACAGAATAAAACATACCATCTATCTGATAGATCTTTGTTCCTCTACTAGGCAATCACTGTAAAATTATCAGTTCAGAGAGATGAAACTCCCTTATACAAATAGGTCATGTTGAAATAAGGGAAATTTGGCATCTTACATGTAAAATCTATGCCATTATTTACCAAAAAAACCAAAAACAAAACCCTGAATATCTTTGTGAACGTTACCTCTAAATATTAAATAAAATTTAATAAGTTTAATAAAAATATGCAATCTGCATAGAATTACGTTTTATTTTGAAAGTCAATATGTAGAAATGATGATGATGATGATAACAGTGCTGATAATGTTGACCACAAAAAAATCCTGATTAAATCTAGAAACGAGAAAAATAAACAAAAGCTATCTTTCTTTGTAACCTATATTGACCAAAATGGTAATGTTTAAATAACAGGAGCAACAATGATTACAGTTAGAGCAATCTTTAAACTACTGCTGAGTTATTTTTTGGAATGGCTGCATCTGCAGATATTCCAGCACAGCTTGAGGGTCCTTGTTTTTCATGTAATTGCCACATATACTAATATCTAGCTTTCTAATTCTCTCCAGTGGTAAGTTAACTAGTATTCCCTTGTTTGAATTTACTTTTTTTCTTCCGTCTATTAGTGAGGTTGAGCACTTACATATGCATTAGTCTTTCAGATTTTTCTTTCTCTGAACTGCCTATTCATAGTCTTTGCCAATGTTTGTCTTGAGTTTTATACCTTTCCTTGTCAATTTAAAGGAGTTTCATGTATAGTATGTATGTTAATCCCTTGTTGGCTTTAGATATTTAAACATATTTACCCAGTCTAACACTAATCTTTAAACTTTATCTATGGCATTCTTAAATAAACAGAAATTTCTCATTTTGATGGAGTCAAATCAGCCCTAAACAGCTCAATTATACAGAGGGCTAAGGCAAAGAAACACACAGACCCATCGAGAAGGCTTTCTCTGAGCCCCTTCCTTGCTATCTGACACCATTTCCCACACATATACAACCAGTAACTAATCACCATTGTCTCTCCAAGGGATTCCCATAATGTTTGTGTTAGTAAACCTGCCTTGGGATCCATCATCCTCCTATTACTTCTGTCAAAATTCCAGGCATAAAAAGTCTGCACAGTATGCTAGTTTGCTATCTTGTCCTGCAAAACTTCCTAGGACCAAAGGATTCATCAACTATCTTCCTTTCCTCGACATTCCTAAAATTTGAACTGAGATTGTTTCATGGTGGACATCAACAATGTCAGAATTCCAAAACCTCCTCAGATATTCAATGCAAAATTTGGGTTAAGATTTGATGGTATTTGACCACCAACTCTTTTGCCATTCTTCCCATTAAACTGTTCTACCATTCTAGCTGCATTTTTCTGTTTTCTTCACCTTTTTTTTTTTTGGCTGAGGAAGATTCATAATGAGCTAATATCTGTTGTCAGTCTTCCTCTTTTTGCTTGAGGAAGATTCGCCCTGAGCTAACATCCATGCCAGTCTTCCTCTATTTTGTTTGTGGGCCACCACCACAACATGGCAACTGATGAGTGGTGTAGGTCTGCACCTGGGAACTGAACCCAGGCCACTGAAGCAGAGCATACTGAACTTAACCACCAGGCCAGTGGGTTGGCCTCCCTTCACCAGTCATTTTTAATTTGGTTTATAAGGTGGCTAAATAAAACTTTAAAATTTTTGTCCGTTGGGATTATGGTTTTGATTAAAATAAGTAAAATGGTAAGAATGGCATTTATTCCCATTATTATTAGAGGTAGATTTTTAGATTATAGACATTAACTCTTTGTTTTTCATATTTATTGTGATTTTACCACTTAATTTTTAAAATGATACTCATGATTTTTATGGGTATCCAGAAATTCATTTAAGCGTTCAAATTTTTCCTCAGTTATTTCTTCCACTGTTATTATCTTTAGGAATGTTTTCTCCAGCCTCAAATTTCTTAAATATCTATTGTTCAGCCTTTCCCATCAAAATAATTTGCCTATGTTTCTCAAGTCATAATCTGATTCTAAAATAGTTGAATTATATTGTTATATTTGGCATAAATATAAAATTTCATATAAATTCCGAGATAGGGTATTCTGCAGTATGTTCCCAATCTTGGAAGATTCTTTACAAATAATATCTCCATTTGTTGAAAATTGTTAACTCTGTTCCTTTCTTAGAGATTTGTATAATATATTTCTATAGTTCTATATTTGATAATAGGGTATTTAAATTATGTTTGTCCAGAGTTTTCCAAAAATCAATTACATTTAGATCATTTCCCCATCCAACCCTGCTCCAAAAAATAATAAAAGAAAAAAGCTGCCTAAGAAAAGCTCAAAGATGGGCTGGCCTGGTCATGTAGTGGTTAAGTTTGCTCACTCCTCTTTGGTGGCCAGGGGTTCACAGGTTTGGATCCTGGGCATAGACCTAGCACCACTTGTCAAGCCACACTGTGGGGGCATCCCACATAAAATAGAGAAAGATTGGCACAGACGTTTGCTCAGCTACAATCTTCCTCAAGCAAAAAGAGGAAGACTGGCAACACCGATGCTGGGTCAGGGCCAATCTTCCTCACCCCTAAAAAAAAAAAAAAAAGCTAGAGGATCATATTTGGTCATGTTGTCCTAGATTTTATTTCAGGGCTAAGTATTCAATTCTATTGATCTCTATGGATTCTTCTGTCAATACCACTTTGTTTGCTCTGTTTTAATTGTTACAGTTGTGTAAAATATTGCATTATCTCAGAAAGGCTGTCCATAATCTTTAAGATATTTTTAATTTATTCATAGTTTTCCCAGGTTATTTTTAATTCCATATTAATTTAAGAAACATGTTTTTGAGTTCCAACAAGATGTCATCAAGATTTTAGTTGAAACTGTATTAAACTTTAATTCAACTTTGAAGAATTGTTATCTTTATACTATTTTGTTTTCTTTTATGGGACTATTTTATGCCAATCCGTTTATTAAAATCTATTTTTACATCATTCAGCAAACTTTGTAGTTTTCTTTATATAGTTTCTGTGCATTTCTTGTGACATACTCCTGGGCATTCACAGTTTTCATTAATATTTCAAATGGAACACTATCTCTTTTCTATTATATCTTCAACTTGGTTGTTGCTGAGGTATAAGAAAACTATTAATTTTTACATATATTACTTGTATCTAGATCCTTAACTGAACTTATTAATTGTAATTCTTTTTCAGAATTCAAGATTCTTTTGGGATTGAGTACATTATCATAATGTCTGAAAAAGCAATAATTTTGTCTCCTTCCAATTATTATACCTTTTCTATTCATTTAATTTCTTACTTCTAGAAACTTTCAGAAAAAAAATATAATAATAGCATTAGGTGGCATATTTCCCTTATTCTCATTTTTTAATGATTCTTTCGCCAGTGTTTCATCCTTAAATAAAATCTTCCCAAAAAAGTTCATGGATGGATTTCAGGAACTGAAACCCTTCTTGAATCCCTGGAATTATTTGTAATATTTTGCATGTATATGCATTTCCCTGGGGAGAGAAGTCTTAGCTTTAATAAAATTTTGAAGAGGTCTAGACACAAATAAGCTTTTATAAATCTTATATTAGGAATTAGTACATAGAATTATATGATAATAAGTGTAAAAATTCAATTAGGCAATTTATGATGAAGAGGTAAATTTAAAAAATTTAATTGTCAAAGAAAACATGAAAAATAAAATTATATGCCAATTGAATTCAACCATTCTTGTATTTTTAAACCTCCAAAATGAGGTACAGTTGGCTCTCGGTACCCGCGGGTTCCCTAAAAGCATATTCAACCAACCGAGGACCGTGCACTACTTTTTACAATCCATGGTTGGCTGAATCCACAGATGCTGAACCCTCGGCTACTGAGGGATGACTATGGGACTTGAGCATCCGCAATTTTTGGTATGCGTGAAGAATCCTGGAACAAACCCCGCACAGACAAAGAGGGACAACTGTATTTGCAATTCAAACAACTAAACAATGATTTAAGAATAATTTATCCATTAATGTCCCAGACCCTGAAGGTTTAATTTTTAAAGTAACCGTTTTTTGTATATAATAGTCAAAAAGTGAATCCTATTCTAAGATGCTGTTAGTGTACGGAAACCGACCTATTTGCCATTTAGGAACTTAAAGTGAATGGTAAGTTGCTCTGCAGCCTAACTGACTCCCAGAAATAGAGTAGATCTCTTCTCTGGGGTCTGGCCTGTTGCAGCTGAACAGTATTTCTAGAGTTTTGATACCCTAATTCTAAGAGTTTAATGATTGCAAACACAACAACGTAACCTCATCTTCTTTTGAAACGCATTATTGTGGTTACTTTACTCCCATGATATGGCATAATTAATAGAGCAGGTGATGTACATGCACAATTGAATTTAAGTACCTTAAATAACTTGTTATCCACCCAAATGCGTAAAAGGCAAAGACTTATCACAATGACTGTTATCAGGAGATCACCATGACATCACTGTGAGTGCCCATTACAATGGGCCCCACCCTTTTCTTTAGATCAGACCACAATGACACCACTAGCCAGTCACCCATAGACTCTCAGATCATCACATTATCATGAAATTCACTCTATCAGTAAGTACTTCTTAGATTAATAAACAACTGATTTTTTAAAATGCATGATCATGTAAGGTTTTTTTTCCAATATTCAGAAATAAACTTCTACTGGAGAGTATGGTTCAGTGAGTCTCAGCTGTTCGAGGGTCAGGTCAGGTTGCTGGAATACCCTAGCTCCTAGCAACGGTGGAAAGTGAAGTGGTTACTCTTGATACACGATGGTAGTGCCGAAGCTGCATCTGCCCATCACCTTCTGAGGCACGTTGTAAGGACTCTTTATTCCGGGGTCCCCTCAAACAGACGCAGAAGCAGAGGCCACTCAGCCCACCTACATAGAGTGCCTCCTGACAAACTGAAAAGCACAGCTTCAGATGGACACACTCATACACATGTATATAACCTCATCAGACACATACACTTCCACACACACATGTTCACATTGGCATATACACACATTGCCTCAATCCTATATGTGATGTGTACAGTTATGCTCATACACAACACTCACAAACCCAAACATTCTCAAAATTATCATATTAAAGCCATTACTATGAGTCAGATATTATTCTAAGTGTTTTACACATAGTAAATCATTGGAATTTCACAACACTCTTATGAAACGAATACAATTATAATCCCCATTTTAAGAACAGGAAACTACAGTAGACAGAATACTGGCCTCTCAAAGATGTCCACATGTGAATCCTTGAAACTGGGAATATGTTATGGCAAAAGGGACTTTGTGGATGTTAAGGATCTTGATACAGGGACATTACTTTGGACCGCCCAGGTAGATCTGATGCAATCACAAGAATCCTTATGAGAAGCAAAAGAGTGAGAGTCAGAGAAGGGGACGTGAAGACAGAAGCAGAGGTTAAACAGAGATTTGAAGAGGCTGTACAGTCCTTCCTGAAAATGGAGGAAACCAGGAAGGCAGGTGAGCTCTAGAAGCTGGAAGCTGGAAACAACAAGGAACTGGATTCTCCCCTAAAGCTTCTGGAAGAAATGCAGCCTTACTGACCCCTTGACTTTAGGACTTCCGACCTTAGAATTGAAATAGAGTAAATATAGGCTGTGTTAGGCCATTAAGTTTACAACAGCAACAGGAAATGAAAACAGAAACTGTACCTAAACTGGTATGTAACTTCAAATTCATGCACCTGGTAATCCATAGAGCTGTTATAAGAGCTAGCACTTGGCTTTAAAGAGTGTTCTAAACATCAAACTCGATTTTGCCGATCGCTTGTTTGTACAGACATATTATAACATTATAACATAAAATATACACACGTGCATGTGTGTGTGTATGTTTCACATATTTACACACCACCAGTTGCCTTATTGTTTTCAACTAAGAACCCAACAGGGAGAAAGACCTGCACTAGTATCCTTTGTCAGGACTGACACCAAGGCCATAGCTACCCTTACTTCCCCTGCCGACAGACCTCTGTAGGCCTCAGGGGCTGTTTGACAAACAGGAGGAAGAAAGATCAGAGCAGGAAAGATAGTGAAAGGGAAAAGAGTGTTTTTCAGGTCAAAACTTTCTCAGATTCTCCTCCTATTGAATTTTGAAAACATCCTTATGTATAGGCAAGTGTGTGTGTATATATATATATATATGTTTTGTAATAAAAATACAGAAATAGGAACAAAAAATTTCTATTTTAAAGTTATATTGGTCTATCATTATGAATTAAGTAGGATTAGCTTTAATATATTTCCAATTCTTGTAACCTGAAACTTATTCAAGTTATATGATGAGGTTTCCATGTATTATTGAAAAGTTCATTGTTTCAGATGTTTATTTATTCATTCAATAAATATTTGTTAACTGTTCTAGTCAGTGAGGACATGGAAGATGTTGTATTTAAAAGGAAATGGCATTAATTTAAAAAAGTGTGTATTGTATAAGTTCTGCGAAAAAAATAAATGGGGGCTGCCTGGGGGATGGAGCCATGCTATTTTATAAAGTGAAATCGGAAAAGACCTGGTTGTTAAGGTGACATTTTAATGAGATGTGGAGAAAATGAGGAAAAGAGCTATGTGGATATGTGGTGAAAGATATTCCAGCAAAATGAGCAGGAAGCACAGAGGTCCTCAGACGGAAGCATGTTTAGTTATTATATTAGGTATATCAGTTACTAAGCATCTATTTTACCAGAAACTAAATAGTATATATTATGTTAAGTTCAAGTGTAGCTAGAAGGTAGATATAATATTTTATATACCCTGCAGTATATTATATAATTACACCGGCAAAGATCTATAAAGTCAGTACTACCTGGGAGGGTACAGGTTACTGGAAGGTTGACACATTTACCGACACTCATCCTCTGATAATGTCAAGGACTTTAGCATGATTCTGACTTGTGTTAACTGATGTTTAGATTTCATCAGGATGATTCTTCAGTAATAATCAATTCTCTATGGGAATTTTATCCCTTTCCATTATGACTCTCTCCTTAACGTTAGGTTATAGGTGACTTCAGAGATGACATCACCATGGTGTGCAGTTATGCTCTGTAGACAGTAGTCAAAAGAGATCTAATTACAACCAGGAATTTTCATCCTCTTTGCATTAACTTGTTTCAATGAAATAAACTACTAAAATGGGTTTACCTTTATTATGACTAAAAATATATCTTCAGGCACTTATCTAGTAGCCTATTATAATTATCAATGGCAACATCTCAAGTTACAGCATATACTTCAAAATAACAAGGGTAGAAGATCTGTAAAACTACAATGATAATGGTGACTGTAATACTATTTTTCTTATCATTAGTTGAGACATATCAGATACAGCGCAAACTAGTAATGGGTAGATGTTTTCCAATACCATAAGAAATAGAGTTTTATTAAGTTTGTAATCAACATCTAATTGTTAATTAAAGAGATTATTTGGGGCCGGCTCCGTGGCCGAGTGGTTAAGTTCGCGTGCTCCGCTGCGGCGGCCCAGGGTTGGGATCCTGGGCGCGGACATGGCATGCTCGTCAGGCCACGTTGTGGCAGCGTCACACATCCCACAACTAGAAGGACCTGCAACTAAGATATACAACTGTGTACCGGGTGGGGGTGGGGTGGGGAGATAAAGCAGGAAAAAAAAAAAAAAGATTGGCAACAGTTGTTAGCCCAGGTGCCAATCCTTAAAAAAAAAAAAAAAAGAGAGAGAGAGATTATTCATTAGGTGGTTGAATTAACTTTTAAAAAATATTATTCAATCTTGACTATTCTGGTACCCAGACAGGAAATAATTCCACCAGAAGGATCACTGTGCCTGGAATCATACAGAACCATCGCTGCAGAGGTTTCCCTTTAACCAAACACTGAGTAGAGGATGTGCACAGTCAGTGTAAATGAATTCAGTTTTGAAAGGATATTACTTTTGCCAAGGTTTTCTTCAAACATCTGGTATCTGAGAAACTGAGCTTCGCATTAATATTTCATTCTCTTGTGATCTCCATCTTATCTTCCTATATTAAGTTGGAGAAATACACTGGAAAGTACTTTAACCACACTGTGTCATCTCCCCACAGAAATACATTCAGCAGTTATGATTTAATATTATATATTGCATTCTAAGAGTCAATAAAGACAGTGTTCATCTGAAGAACTCTTCTACCTTTTTTCAAACATTACGACTGAGTCAATTGTCTACTATATTTTACAAACCTGACATGAGACTTTATGAATTTTTACTCTGTTAGAGTCTTATTAATACATACATACAAAGTAAAAGGAGAGAGCCAGGAGGGGAAAGTGGAATCATGTCTTAAAATCTCAGTTCTACTGGTAAATACATAAATTGTTCAGTGAGTTATCTTTATAATTACTTATTTTTAAATAAATCGGTTTGTATGTAATTTTCAATCTCTACATATACTAACATAGGAATAATATTATAAAAATATAGTGCAAAGTATATAAACCAGAAAAAATTTTAATGTAAAAATTATTTTGCTGTGAAAAGGGTATCTGTAAAGAATACTAGCTGTGAAAACAAATGTTCCTCTTGGTCTAAAGTTATCAGAATTTAAAACAAATATGTAACATACTGTAAAATACTATAAATTAATGACCGAACCAGAAGCAGCTGTGAGTTGTGCGGTTATGAACAACTGTGTAAATATTTTAGGCTGTAGAGGGTAAAACATGAGACCCTGGCCACCTTTCCCATTAATGCATACTTTTCTTGATCTCACCTAAAGACTTTTGGGTTAAATTGTTCAGAAAGTAAAGAAAAGCAAAGAGGAAGGAGACTAGAATGAGGATTGAAATATTTTTTGAGGATTATATAAAACATGTAAGAGGTAGTTTTGTGAATTTAGAAAAGCTATTTGAAAAAATTATGCTCCTAAAAATCCAAGAAAACTGGATTCATGTAAAAAATAAAAATTTTTTGCAGTCAAATCCCATGAAAAGTTACTGTAAGTAAAAAGAGAGCAACAGAACAATGCAACTACATGCAAAGATGCATGACAGAAAGTCATATTCAAAATTGAAAAGTTTTTCTGAAAAAATACTCAGAAGGGAGATGGTAGAACTCAGGGAAGAATTGGAAACAAAAGCAACAATCATTTCAGAAATGAATACTAAATTAGAAAGAATACAGGATTGACTAATCACAATAGATAATGCCTCAAAATAAATGAAGGTGAGACAAAGGAAATTTTAAAAAATCAAAATAAAATGTAAGAAGAGATTTTAAAAAAAAAGATTGAAGAGAGAGTGACAAATAATGAAAATAAGCAGAGAATATGCAACATCTATATAACAGGAATCTCTAAAACAGAAAACCAAAACAAGGCATTAGAACAAATAATAAAATCTATAGTTCAAGAAAGCTTTCCTTTGATGATAAAAATAGTCATAATTTAATATTTAAGCTACATATTAAAGAACACTACATGAATCTGAGAATATCATTCCCAAATGACCTGGACCAAGATATATTCTAGTAAAATAATTGGATTTTAAAGAAAGAGAAAAGAAATATCCCTTGGTCAGCTCACAAAAACACCACCTGATTTAAAAGGTGTGCAGGAGGACAATGGTCTCATCAGATTTTTCAACACAAATGGTTTATGCCAGAAAATAAATAGAGTAAAGTATTTAAAACACTCAAAGAAAATGTGAAATAATGATTTTATATCCAGTAAAATTGACCTTTAAGTATAAAGGGTACAAACAGTTAACAACATGCAAGATTTAGGAGACTTTTGTACCCATGAGCCCTTCTTAAGGGATCTGTTAAATAATGAGCCACAAACAACAAAATAACTAGAAAGACTTCAACATGGAACCTGATAATTAGAACATACAGTTACATGTAGAACTTCATACTACTTGAAGATCGAAAGAGAAAGAGTATGTATATAATATTTGTATGAGGATGTATAAAGTGGGGAAAATGAAGACAGTATATTCAAATAACAAAAACTTAACTGTTTTTAGTAGTCATAATTAGTGGTGGTAGTATCAATAGTTGAGACTGTTTATGTGTAATATGAGACTGTTGATATGGATCAGAGAAGGCAGAAGTGATTTAAAAGAGGTTAAGTAAAAAGCCCGTAGTCTCAAATTTTAGTTGAAAATATCAGAATGAACTATATATTTCCCAACTCTATCACTAAATAGGTCAAGAAACAATGACTAATCCCATAGCAGTGAGCATCCCTAACAAATTCTGGTACTCGGATTGACACCTTCAGGTGCTGTTTTCCATTAGGAAGAAGCAAGGAAGGGAACAAGGAAGGAAGGAAGGAAAGAAGGAAAACCCAGGGCTTCTTTGAGAAATGACCAATTCTATGGCTGTGTCAGGAGACATATAAGATGATTTTGGGACATACCGATAAACCAAATAAGAAGGAATCTCTCCGGGTTTACTAGGATCCTATAAAAAGGACTAAGGAGTCAAACTGAAGAGGGTTTCATTCGACAAGATGGGAGAATTTAAGCTCCAATGAGGTTAACAATTGCAATTTAATGAAACCACCAAATACTTTTAAACCCATGAGGTCATAATAATATTAAGAAAACAAATTAAGTGAATTATTCATCTTCTGAGTATGATGAATTAAGAAATTATTTTCAAAACTGGATAAATAGAGCAAAAGAGCATTTATTCTGCATGTCTGCTGTAAGTGCTACTACCAGCTTACTCAGTATTACATGAAGAACAATGTCATCTTGTGAAATTATTCCAACTAATAATTTAAATCTAACAATAGAGTCAGATATCATCATTTTGCAATTCCCAAATGAATTAATGGATTTAGACTTTAAGCATCAATGGTTTCTAATAAATGTTTTTAGAAGTGAAAACCAGACATCATCTGGCCCTGAGGAAAGAACACAACATCGCCTGTGATCCTTCCAACATGGTTAAATCTGGTTCTGATCAAAAGTCTCTATCCAGCTGTCTATTTATAGAAAACACAGAAGACAGAGAAACATGGTAAACTATTCCGTGAGTATATAATAGGCAAAATTCAGACTATGGGAAAAATCTACAGGTCACAAAGCCCAGGGTCTTCAACAGATAAATTGTAGAGGCAAGAAAAAGTTGGAGGGAGAACCTATATATCAAACAGCTATAAGATACATCAAGTTTAAAATTACCCTGTCCAGGAATCCATACTTGGATGATAAAACTGTAAATACACCAAAGAAGTTGCTTCTTTGAAAATCAATATGGTAGTTTGTGACAAGGCACATGGAGAGGCTTCTGGGGTGGCTGGCAATGTTATATTTTTTGACATGGTTGTGGTTAATAATTCACTAAATTATAGTCTCTTTTTGTCTGGTTTTCTGGATCTGAGTTTTACTTTATGATAAAAAAATAATGCAACTTGGCATGTTTTTGCTCAATACAAATGGAAACAGCTTAATGCTGGTTTTCTTATACCTTAGTGTCCATACCTTTGTTTTACCTGTCTAGTTTCTAAAAGACTTTGAGCTTGTGAACTTTGCTCTAGTCTTTCCACATCCTTTAATTTTTCAGATCCCCCATGAAATTTGTCTTGACTACCTCCTGAGCAGAGTTCTGTCCTTTCTGTGACTATGAAAGAATGGATATCCCAATAATGTTCATCTGGGGATTCCCAATGAATGACAGTGATGTAAATTAATCCATCATATGTATCTAAAGATCTCAACTGCATTTAAAGACTTTTATGAATAGTGGATATATATTATGCATCTTTGATCATGATAAATGGCGAGCCAGATGACTTCTATAATAAATATTTGTTATTGATACGTGAAATCTAGCTACAATAATGCCTGCTCATGGGAGTATCAGACTATCTCCAAAGATAGCTAAACAGGAAGGATCTTTTCAGAGAGATGCTTCCCAAATAGAAATTAAACATATATACATATGTATTTGCATGTGTATCCTAATTACACTTTAAATCTATCATGATTTTATATTCATATATCTGTAATCTATACATCCATATCCACTTCAAAATTTAACAAAATTGAATGTAGAGATTTAAAAATTTGCTTTATTTCAATAAAATCACTATAAACAGAAACAAATGTTAACAATATAATACAGTTATAAGAGAAAGAGAAGATGAGCAAGGGTTTTAAATAAAGACAAGGAGACAAGGCCAACACTAGATAAATTTTACCAAAAACCAGGCTTCCCTGAAAAGGGGCGAATAAGATTAAATAAACTTGACTATTTACAAAAATGATATTATAAAAGGGATTTAAAAGGGAAAAAATGGAATATGTCTAATATGAAGACTAATATGAAGCATAAAGGGATATATGAGTAACAAACGCACACAATGAAGAAAGAGATTTAGAGGACAATAATTTCAAATATTTTGAAAAATAACAGGAGATCACAAGTTTGAAAGGAAATAATGATATTTCATATTGTTTGTTCTGTGTTCAAACTCATTACAAAATAATAACCAGCAGTAGAAAAGGGTATATTCATAATTACGGCAATAAATATGTTACACTAAACAATGGCATAATAATATCACACAGAGAATAGCTATGTTCAATAGCATAAAGACACAAATTGTTATAAGAGAAAAGGATATCAAGATCCTTTCATAAAGGGGGAAACATAGTTAATGATGAGCAAAGAAGAAAAGAAGTAGTATTCCTTTTGGGAAGGCACAAACAATTACATAGAAATTCAAAAGCGCCAAAAATGAATTTTTGATGTATTTGAAATCTATTCATTTCAATGATGATTGAGAATGAGGAGAATGCTTAATTGGAAGGAATTATTTAAAAAACTGGGAAAAATAAGGATAAACTTTACAAGGAAAACTAACAAAAAAGATAAAATACATAACATTCCTAGTATATTTTCTAATCCTTATAAATGCTCAATAGAGGTTCCTATTATTAAGCATTATTAATAATGAAGAGAGTAAGAATTTAAAAGAGGAATTTGGTGTTGGATTTTAGTTTTGGTGAAGAAAATGAACAAGAGTGTAAAAAATAAAGATAATAATTAAATGTAATATGGGATTTTCTAGAGAAAATTTTAGTTCTTAATATAATTTCAGATTCTTCAGATGAATTAAGATGGCTTTATGTGAAATGAGAAAAAGTCAACTAAATGCACATTTTGTCAATTTCCTGAAATTGAATAGTTTTAATGACTTATTCTCTAAGATCAGTTTAATTTCCAAGGATAAGAGGAGAATTCCTTCCTCCAGGGTCTCCTTTGGTTCTTGCTTGCAAAGGGCCCAGGAATGAGTAGTTGATGGAAACTGGACATGGGAGTGGAGCACTCTGTCAGCCATGGGCCAATGCAGCTGCTTCAGTACTTATCTGGGAAGGGATCTCCCCTGGGGCAGAGGAAGAAAGGAAGAGAAGACAGCATCCCACACAAAGTAGATTTCGTGAAAATGCACTGGATTGTGTGAAGGGGTGGCTGTGCAGAGCTTCTGGCATCTGGACTATCCTCCCTCTTCTTTGCCTCTCAGTTTACTCAGATTTTTTCTGTACCTCTTTCGTCTTTCCTTGTGGCAGCCCTGTCATTCTCCACCTCCCAAATAACCTTCCTGGGCCTTTTAGGAAGTATCACAAAGAACTTAATATGATAGTTCAAAACCGCACATGTCTAAAACTTAGACATCCCCTAAAAATCACTTGATGTAGCACAGTGGCCCAGAAGAGATGGTGATACTTGAACTCCATGCTGGGAAAGTCTCTCACTCACAAAATGTGCAGAGGAAAAGGGAAACAAGTTGAGTTGTTCATATCAAAACAGGAGACAGATACAATAAAAGCAGTTAGAGAAGGTTTAAAAATAATAATAATAATAAATTAATAGCAATTCTTAATTGTAAAGATGACCTTCCATAATTTCAGTCATTTATTTGAGTATCACATTAGATGTGCATATGACTTTATGATACCAGCTCAGCACAGGGTCAACATAAGGGAAGCCAGATCGTAGAAAAGAAACCATATTGTAATTTTGAATGTCCTCTGATTCTTATTATCTTTAAACTAAATCAGAGTATAGGATGTTGATCCAGTCTCTGCAAATCCAATAAAACCAAAGATTATCAGGAACTAAGACCAGATATCTGCCCCACCTGAAGACCAGCCCCCTATACAACTGGCCTGTAGTCTTTATTCTATAAGGCAGTTCTTTCAGACGTTAGTCAGCCATCTACCTCACTGCTAGCAAGCTCTAATGGAACTCTTTCTCTCCTGCCACCTTGCCTCTCCATTATTGATATGTCTTCCACTGGGCAGATGACCCCCTCCTTGGGTGATAATAAATTTGGTGACTCTGGTGGGATATTAAGTTCTGTTAGTGGTCAGTCAATCTCGGATGGACAATCCATTGAGTAAGTCCCAAGCAGCTGCTGAGACTCTCTTTGTCTCGGGGATCTGCCCTTCCTGCTTTCCTATATCGATGCCAACTGCCTCCTAACGCTGACTGTGGTATGAAAAGAAACGGCTACATCTGGCGAGACCACAGGCTCAATCTGGACTGGGCAAGCTGCCTTAGGGATGCCTGTGAACTCCTTTCCCCTCCAACTGGGGACCTTCCATTTATGGCAAGACCGTCTGGGGTCTAATAGGACCATCTGGGCATGCACTCAGAGTGGGAATAGTTTAGGACTTTTTACCTAAATCTGTGAACTAGTTCACTGGTGTTTGGTTTTTCTGTGTCTGTGTCTGTGTTGGTACACAGTTTAAAATTGGGTGTTTGGGGACTGAGTTTCACATTGATTATAACAGACTGTCTTTAGAAATTACCGTGTTTGCTGTGGCCACCTTGGGAAAAGCCTCCTAAAATGCAGATAGCTGTAAACATCTGGCAAAATAACCCCGGATAATGTAAAATTACGGTGGTCACTTTGACTAGCTTCTGAGCTTTGGAACCAAGAAGCAAATAAATCTTTATAGTCAAAGGTTCTACCTTTTGACCTGAAGGTCAGGAGCTGTAAATGTTTACAAAGAACTGCAGAATCTCACAAGCTTATTTTGTGTCCTGAGGGCTTGGCATCATTATTGTCAGTTGAGGGATTCCAAAACTGTGGTGAGAAAAAAATGTGGTTTCACTCCATTTTGTGATCAGAGATGGTTGGCCAGAAATGCAGGTTGCACTCCCATTTGTGGCTAAAAGACCAAGCAAACTATTGTCATCCTCAGGGGAATTACATTGGCCATTAGAAGAAAACCTTGCCTTGGCCTTCATTGTGAGAGTCTTGGTTTTAGGGATACCCGAAAATTTTCAGCATCTGGTCCTAGCTGCAGCATAAATATGCTTTTGACAGGCTATGTCTAAATTCTGAAACAATGAGAAGCACTGCTTTGATCCCCATCTGTAGCCCCTTAGGCTGCATTTTCCCAAATTGGGTGAATTTTAGCTATGAGTATGTAATATGAACTACTGAGTACGAATTGGTTTATTGATCCTTTTCCTCCCAGAGATGGTCACTATTTTTCCTGTTTCTGTCTTTTGTGTCCTTTTGTCATAAAAAGGAAAAACCATAAGGCAAGACAGAGGCATCTCTATAAACCTGTTTTCTGGGAATATGTGAGGAGGTGAAAACCATTGCTAAGGGCATCTTGGAAGACAAACTCCCACAAATTTGGTGGGTATTGGCAGAGAAGTTAAAAGCATTAGGGTGCTCACCACCTCAAGAAGGCTCTCATGATAGGATAAGTTGGTCACAGAATGGGGTAGATGATATAGGTCCCTGGCCAATGTCAAGTTAATCTCCATGAAATGATGAGGCACTCTGTAAAGCACATACAATCCCCAATCCAGTGGCACCTTCCACCTACGTATTAATCTGGCTCGAAGAGACCTAAGGCTTAGCTAAAGCTGTTAATATGCATATAAGATGAGTTTTTTTCTTTTTTTCTTCTTCTATGTCTTGAGAGCTTGGCTTTGTGACCGCTTTGGACTCTGCCATCTGGATGATGCATGTACTGGCATGCATCCTGGTGGCCAGTCAAATAGACTGGGGTTCCAAGAAGTACTCTCTTTGTCCAGCTTGTCATAGGGGTCTCAGTTGCTGTCATGAGGAGCCTTTGTTCTTTCAACATTCATTGCTTGTTAGTGCACTACTGCCTGCACAGTGGAAGCCTTTGCTTTCTTGGACTATTTTTGGGAGTGAACTTTCTGGATCTTGTGAGGACTGCTTCTTTTGCACTGTCTTTTGGATATGTCTCTCATGTGCATGGTTAAGCCATAAAGGCTTATTGGTTTGAGTGACTATTGAGATCCTACTTGTCAATGTGGCCAGACGATAGATTCTTTAAACTGGAAAAACTTCTGAATTGGAAAAAACTTTTAGAGGGCTCTCAGCATAATTACTTTATTGATACCTATGAAAATAAAAAATAAATGCAAAAATAATGACTAGCCTTAAGATCTTGACTCAGGATATCAACTTTACCTGAGTGTGTTTTGAAAATGGATGTTATTTCTAGCTAGGAATGCTTCCCCTATCCAATATTATAAGACTGAGACCTATTGATAAAGTCTTAATGGAAGCTATGATCAGAAGTGTAAGATTTGATGGAATTCAGATGAAATTTTGTGGGAAAATTGATACATTTATGGGCTATGGGAAGTGATTGCATCCTTTAGCCTTATAATGTTATAGATTGTGTTGTGGGGATAGACATTGTGTCTCACTGGGAAATGTTTCCCCTGCCTGATTGTAAACATGACAAGAGATTTTCACATATTGAGGTATATGGCGTAATTATTTCGAGTTCAAAACTGATTCAACTTGAACTAAAAGGCCTGACTTATGGCCTATAAAACATATATTGCATATCTGCTTAACCACTAAAGTAAAGAATGCACTCTCTTAAGATAAGAATGCATACTTCCCCTCCTATGTCCTATTGGTAAAGTCCTATTGGTAACACCAAGATTAGTCCCTTTCCTGACATCAGGATCATGTTAACTGGCTAATTTGCAACTGAATAGCTCTTTGAAACTTTGATGAAAATGTATCCTGGGTGTGTTTAATGTATATTATTAGTTCTAAAAGGATATAGGACTGTACTGAAACCCATACTTCTCCAGAACACCTACTAAGGCCTTCCACGGTTATAATCCTCACTCTGGCTCATAATAAACTCAACCCAATTTTGATTTATAGGTTGGTTATGGATTATCTGCATTGAAAGACAGCATATAAATCTGCCCTTCAGACAATGTTAATTGAACATGCTGAAGAGAAGTCAATAGGGTTGCCTGAGCCTCCACACAGTATGAGATAAAAACTGCAGGCTTATATCAGGTGTTAAAAAAGATAATAAAAGCTCCCTCCACACCAAGGTAAGTTGGTCTAGGGTTAAACCTCACACTTAGAAAGAGGATCTAGTTAAATACTTTGTGCAGACCTTTAAAGGTGAGATACATTGTCCTGAAGTTTTAGAACATAAAAATCTTTTGATTCATCTTTTGAGTTAAAATTTTCCCTGATATAAAGAAGCAACTGGAAAAATATAGCTGGAAGGCTAGGTCAACCTATTTTGTCATTCAGACCATAGCCCAGCTCTTTGGGGAACTGGAAGCAATGGTTTTGTCTTTCAGATTTCTGCAAGGCCAGAGGTATGGCTCTCAAAAGCAGTTTGCTTTTCTTTCGCCAATCCCAAAGCCTTCCATGTTCCTAGACATTGGAATATTAGAAACTGCAAAGGCAAATATGCCCCAGAAACTCCATCTTGGAGAAAACTTGAGTGGTTTCTCTATGCCTTTATGATGTAAATTTTCTGTTCTCACTTTCTCTAGGCCCCAAGAGCCATTGATCAAAATGCAAATATTTCTCATAAACTAGTGAGTTGTATTGCACCTTTTTCATAAAAATTTAACAGAAGCTATAAGGTCTCTGTCTTTGTCTACTCATGTGCTTATGTAAGTCTATATGTAGTTATATATGTATATGTGTGATGTTTTACCTCCAGATGGTATGGCCAAAATTAAGAGCTCTAACCAATTAGCTTAAAGTAAGCACTTACATAAATTATTTCTAAATGTAATAGAAACTAAACCAAGTGTCTTTCAAGTTAATGTGATATGAAATAATCTTTGGTAAATGAAAGCTTGTTTAAGTTTGTTGGTTTAATTGAAATAGACATGTCCCCAAAGTTGTCAATATTGGATATCATGCAGACATGCAGCCTGGGTTTACTAGTCAAATAAGCTCATGTTACGCCTGTTACAATTTTGTCAGCAAAACAATAGCTTTAAATGATAGCTAATTTTGTCTAATGTCTCACGGAGTTTTTGTGGGTAATCTAAACATAATTGTCTGGAACAAATGATTTAGATAGATTAAAATGGGTAAGATTTTTTGGGTACAATAATTATGTTTTATGTTCTATATACTTGAAAAGACAGCATCCAAATTCTTTCTGGTAACATAACTTTAGAGTTTTGTAAAATTCATTTAAATTATAAAAATTTGTTGAGTATCTAGGTTATTTCTACATAAGATAAAATATTAGAAATTGATTATTAAGCATAGATTTGTCTGCTTTGGTTTCTTATCTCAGAGAAACTAAAAAAATGCTTAGATTTGTTGATAGACATGTTTTGCACATGCTGAGAAATTTTCTATGAGAAAGCATATATTTCTAGAAAGTCTGTATACAAGGAAAGTAAAATGTTTTCAGTAAAGAAGATATAAAGAATAGAGACATTTTTGTTTGCTTTGTTAAGAACGTTAAATTCATCCTAAGATACTGGGGAAAAGAAGGAAAAAACTTGGGGCAAATTCTGAATGTAAAAAATAAGTGATAGAAAGTTTATGAAAGTAAAACCTGAGGAGTTATATGAATGGTCAAGTTGGCTAAAAATAAAGTAAATCTAATTAAGCAAATTAGTTTTAATGTCAAATGTAAGATGGTGCAAAATTAGAATTTGGTCTTCTCTCTCTTAGAAGGATAATTTTCTTGAATTTTGATCTGCTCTTGATAAAGAGGTTATAAAAAGTTTTTCTTTATTTTTGAGTAAGTCTGCCTAAAAGACAGAAAACCTGTTTTATTAAAATAATTTTCAATGTTCAAAAATTCTTAGGTCTCTCTATTAACGTTTTTTTTTTTTACTGTTTCTGTTGTCATTTTGATTGAATTGATAACTAAGCTTGTTTCCTATTTGACCAAGTGTTTTAAAACTTTTTGATATTTTTGATGAACTTCCTCCAAAATTAAAGTCTTCCTTTTCACTTAAAAAAAGAAAAAAGGAAACTTTGAGAATTTCCAATTAGCCCCGGGACTAATCAAATAAATTCGTCTTCTCTCTTCCTATAAAAAAGAAGATATTAAACTAATTTGGCTTATTTGGTATGTCAAATTACATGGGAAGCATTGTCAAATAAGAGATGATAAGTTTTCTTGGGTGGTATTATGTGGGTAAATGTTATTGATATAAATGTTTTAAAAATTATATAACATTCCTAAAATTCTGATCTGTCCTGCTTGTCAGCCATAATTCTACTTATTATCTTAAAGTACTGTATGTCACAGGAATAGCCAAGTGTCTTTGTCAATTGCCGTTTTTGAGTCCTTTCTTATTTTCAGAGTTATTGTTTTACACTGATGCTTTTGCAAAATATGCTTCATCTTCGGAGAAATTCTTCAAAAGTACTCTGACACTTACTCTAGAATACAAGTTTCTGATAACTTTTCATGTCATAAAACTGAACTGGTTAAAAAAATTTCGGAACACTAACAGAAAAACAGACCTAACAGAAGGTCAAGATCAAGAGCTGATTACATGGAACTAAACAAACTGATGAGGATGATTATAATTCTTATGGCTCTTTGTTTGAAATATTGCTGATTTTTAAATGTTTTGTTTTTTCAGATTTAAAGAAATCTTTTTCTCTCAAGATAACTATGAATTACAGCAATTTGGTAAATTATACCTTTGTAAACAGAATTGAAACACTTAACTTTTTCTCTCTTCCTGATCCCTTCAGAACTTGGAAATTGTTAGTGAGTGAGTGAGTATTGTCATTTATGTGGTGATATAGTCATTTGCATAAGTTCAATAAGATTCTGTTCTCCTTATAGCAGGACAGAATTGGAAATATTGGTTATATTACCAAGGCTTTGACTGGAAGGTCATATTTGAGAGACACATGCATGGACTCAGATATGACCAGACAGCTTTTGAGGAATAAAGGTTGACTTTATGAAATAAAGCCTCTTGGAAAGATTGGTCTGGTACTGTGTTTACAGGATTCCTACCAACCTTACCAGGAGAGTAAAGAAGGTCACTTCTCTGGCAAGTGCAAGGAACCTCAAGGATAAATGGGGAAACCTCAAGAGAAGAGAGGAATTCACTCAAATCTGAGGTATTGCAGGTGGAGTCTTATGACAAATCCTTGATTTAGCTTTCCTGGCCTTGAGAGATCTTTAAAGTTCAGTCTGAGATTCCTTATAAAAAGTTCCAGAAAAGTCGATTTAAAAGAGCCCATATGATCAATAGCTAATCTTGCTGCACTAACATAAATAATTGGATCAAGTTTTACTGAAACTAGACTTATTTTGCAAATTATTAGTCTTAATTTGGTTATCTTTTATAAAAAATGAGGGTGATTTTAGAGAGAAAAGTTATGTTTCCATAGAAACTATCGTACACATGTATGGATATTATATTCTAGTTCTGTTAATTGTCTTTGAGGGTTTTTTATGTCTGTTAACTGGATTGGATCCTTAATTCTTCTAGTCTTCTGAAACATTTGTCTCCAAACTAATGTTTTCAGTTTTTTCCATCATTTTCATTTAGGATTGTTAAGAACTGAACTTGTCCTTTGCCCTGAAGCCTTGCAAATTGAAGCTGGATAACTTGATATAAACTTATGAGAGATTCATGACTGTTGCCATGTAAGTCACTCAGAGAGATACCTGAATACCTGATGACATCATCAGAGATGTTTCAAACTGCAAAAAATACTTCAACTCTGACATTTAGAAATCTTTTTGACAGGCTGCTCCCTGGGCTCAGAAATTGGTTTCCACCTTTAGCCTTGTTTTCCTTTTCATTTCTCTAGAAATTCTTCTTGTTAAATACCTGGTTACTTGCTTACACAATATAGACCTAACTTTGGGAGCTTACCTGCATTACCCTGTTACTAAGAGACTGGCAATGAGATGAAACAACTTATGCCCCCCATCTGCAGGATATCCCTCAAGATTCAGGAATGAACAACTAAACAGGAGAATTGATGCCAGCTCAGCACAGGGCTGACATAAGGGAAGTCATATTATAGAAAAGAAACCATATTGTAACTTTCAATGACATCTGATTCTTATTATCCTTAAACTAAATCAGGGTAGGAGCTATTGCTCAAGTCTCTACATATCCAGTAAAACAAAAGATTATCAAGAACTAAGACCAGATACTTCCCTCACCCAGAGACCAGCCCCTTATATAACTGGCCTGTAGTCTTTGTTCTGTAAGATGGTTCTTTCAGACATTAGTCAGCCATCTTCCCCCTTGCCAGCAAGCTGTAATAAAACCCTTTTTATCCTACCACCTTGCCTCTCAACTATTGGCATGTCTTGTGGTAGGCAGATGACATGCCTTACATGGTGTGCAACTTACAAAATTTTGACATATTATAGCCTTCCAATTATTTGGGAGTTAGCAGAGACAAATGTTATTTATATACCCCTAGGTGGTATGACACCTACCCCCTTCCTTGCTCTCAGACTGTTTATCTCCCTACTCTGTCACCATCTAACTATATGACCTTAGATAATAATATTAATGGCTAACATTTCCTGAGTGTGTAATAAATACCTGGTACTCTTATGAGTCTTTTATATGTATTTATTCATTTAACTCCAAATCAGTGAACTAGGCATTATTATTTTCACATCACTTTATTGATAAGTAAACTGAGACACAGAGAGATTATGAGCTTTCCCAAATTCACAGTATTTGCTGAGCTGATTTTGAATCTAGACATTCTAAGTGTAAAATTCCAATTCACAAAGTCTATATTCTGTTTACCTTCCTGGTGAGTCACTACCTTTACTATCCTCTATTTTTTCCTTCTATACAATTAGCTAATAAGGCTGTGAGGAAAAAAAGTGATATACATCATGGAAAGCTATTAACTCAATATCTGGTATATAGTGGATGATATTAAATATTTGTGGTACCATTACTTAGAAATCCAAAGAAATTGCAGTCTAGAAATTTAAGACTTAACCCAGAAATTAAATACTTAAACTTAAATTTAAAAAAACTTAAACGACTGAAAATAGAGTAGCTTGGTCTAAAATCATAGCTGCATGAGCTAAAATCCAGTGCTTCAAATTATGCCAAATTTTAATGCTTACTCTAGTTTTTTTTATAAGATCAATAGCATGTTAATAGACAGGTGCATTTGAAGGAGTAGCCCCCAGGCTGAGAACCTCAGTACCAAGAGAGTACTAAGGATTAACACTATGAAGTATGGTGTTCCTTATGAAACCTCACATTCAGGGTGAGGACCTGGACTTACGCACAGGGAGATGCTTAGGAGTTGGTAGACTAATAGGATTATATGCTCCAAGGCAGCATTTCTTTAGGTCTCTGTTGCTTCATTTCACTGCCAGGGGCACTTAGTACCTTTGATGTAAAATGTCTTTGACTCCTGTCTTAAAAGTGTGGTCAGGGATGCTTCAGTATGGAAACCAACTGCCTCTTCCTCCCAGGAAGATGAACCTGCCAGAAAGGAGTGCCTGGTTGCTTGGTCTTTCATGTTATTCTGCTCTTTCTTTTCAGGGGACAAATATTCTGCTTTATAAATAAAGCAAAAAAAGAAAAGTTTTCTTTCAAGTTTCTATGAGAACAAATATGTTTTCCCTTCTTCAGAAAAGTGAGCATATGGCTGCCCAGCAAAGACAGCCAGAACCAGGAAAATCAATTTAGTGATTGATCATTAACATGCCAGTGGTGAGAGGGTGCAAAGCTTCTGGTAATAAGATGGTAGAACATAAGTTTTTCCAAATATTGAGCAAGCAGTTTGTTACAGGAAATTAATGAATACCTTGACTCAAAGTAAACCCACACAATAAACACACCATAAAGGGAACTTTGGATCTTTTTTTAGGTGATGAACTTCAAAGTAATTTAATTCTGAATTTTCTGGTGAACTTCTTAAAATCAGATACTAACATGTGCTTCATTCCCTTAATTTCCATATGTGCATAGATTCATCTGGGATCCAGTGGTTAGACTTGTAATGATTAATAAGAAAAGAACTTAGACATTAAGTAATGTGTTGGGATCAAAGCAAATGACTTTACTCGTTGATTTATAATGGTATCTGGTTGATTTATAAAACAAGTAGAGATAATGTTCATAAAATTATGAGGTTAAGGGGAATGAGATACTATCTAAGGCCATGACTTCTCTGTTAGTTTCTTTTTGTGGAAAGGTTTTGATGACTTAGGAAATTTATATTACTATAGCTTTATTTTCTAGTTTTACATAAAAATTTATTAGGTTGTTATGCATTGCTTACATGTTCTAACTTAGATGATTTGCAAATTTTATTTATAAGAAATTTGGGGAGGTTCACATTATTATCAGACAATCATATCATATTTTTTACAATGCCATCAAATTTGATAATCTTAATAAGATTGATTTGCAAAAATTTGATTAAATCCAATGTGGTTATTAAATATATTTCTAGTACGAGACTAATTTTGTCTGGAGACACCTACATCTAGAAGGTACAAAAGACAGAGTAAAGAATTAAAATTGGACTCATGCCCAACTTCCAAAATCAAAAAATGAGCAGTGACGGCAAGAAATAGATGTGTCATTAGCAATTTATGAGAATAAAAGAGAACAAATCTCAGTGGTCAAATTTTTTCAGCAAGATATTGAAATAGCTGATATTGTTTTGAGCATGAAAACTATCCCAACAATGTTCTCTCACTTAAACTTGCTAAGAAAACCAAGGAAAACTAAAGGCAAATTAACTGATTGAGGGGCGGAGGGGGAAAGAAGAAGATAGAGACCGAAACAATTTAAAATCCACCTAGAGCAACAGACAAGTATTTTATTTAAGTGCTGCACTCTGCTGCTGTCACTGATGACTGATGTGACAAAGGATTGCCATTGAATTCTAAATGCCAAGTTTTAATAATGAACTACAAGCAGCAATTGTCTTTGGCAGCCAAACCAATTCCTCCCTTGACCTCTTTCACCTTTTGTTCCTGCCAGGCGAGACTGGGGGTGCTTGGATTCAATGTTAGTTGCGATGGTTAATTTTATGTGTGAACCTGACGGGCGAAGGTGCACAGATATTTGATTAAACATTCTTCTGGGTATGTCTGTGATGGTGTTTCTGGGTGAGATTAACAGTTGTGTGGGTACACTAAGTAAAGCAGACTCCCTTCCCCAATGTGAGAGAGATTCATTCAATCCCTTGAAAGCCTGAGTAGAAAAAAGGCTGAGCAAGAGAGATGTTCTCTCTGCTTGGGGGTCTTCAAGTTGGGATCTTGGTCCTCTCCTGCCTCCAGACTCAGACTGGAACTTAGACCATTGGCTTTCCTGTTTCTCAGGGCTTCAAACTACAGGCCTGGAATTTCTCAGCCTCCATAATCATGTGAATTAATCCCCTATAATAAATGTCTTTAGATAGAGAGGTCTTGTTGGTTCTGTTTCACGGGAAAACCTTGAGTAAGACGCTAGTGTTACTAAATCTATTTTAATTCCTGAATTTACCTGCCACAGTAACACAAGATAGCTTATTCACTGTAGTATCACACACACACACACACACACACACATATTTATGTAGATGTAGTGTATTTGTGTGTGTATAAATACCCTAGTTTGGCCAGGAAAACAAAACCTACATTAGATAATTCAGTTGAAGGAATTTTATATGGGGGCTTTGTTATAAAAGTATTTGGAATAGCTGAGAGAACAGAAAAGAGAAGGTAGGCAGCATCAATTTTAGTAAGCCGTCTCGGCCCACAGAGCTAGAGGGAGAAAAGGAACAAAAGAGCTAGCAGAGCCTAGGAGCTGGGGCCCCCAGGCAGGAGCAGGAATCTCATTGGGCCTGCCTAATGTGAACTGGAACCAACTACAGAGGAGATGCGACCACTGCTGATGACCCTACTCAAAGCAGAAAAATAGAGTGAAATATTCCCTGCTTCTCCCATTGGCTGAACCTAGCAAGAAAACCTAAGAAAGAAAATTGGCAAAACTTAGCCTCTGCGATTTAGAGCAGATCAAAAGAAGGGTGAAAAATGTTCTGAATACAGGCAGATAATCAGCATATATGGATACATATGCTTTGTATGTGTGTATATAATATATATTTGTGTATATATATGTATACATATATGCATATTCTTAACTTTGATAATGAAAGAAGTTTCTAAATGGAAAGAGAAACTGGGATGGAGTCTTCAGAGTGGCCCTTTGCTCAGAAACTTTACTTTCTTCCTTAGTAGTATAAGAGCAGAGAAATGAAATACATCCAGGTACCATGGATCAGATCAGAGAAAGATGAAGGGCCAAAAACTTGAGGCTATTAGGATGTTTAAATTCAGTATAAGCAAAGGGACTGCCAGTTACCACAGCCGAGGTAGTTACAAGGAGTAAGTAGGCAAAAACGGCCAAGTTGAATTTCTTTAGGGGAATGGTTTATTCCTTGCCACCATTTTGTAAAATGATATTATCTTCTTTTTGTTAAAAACTGAGGCTCAGGAAATTTAAGTTACTTAAACAAAGTTGTTAATGTTAGAGCTGCAACTCAAGTCCGCTGAAAACCTTTCACTATAACAGACCATGATCTGTGAGAAATTCACTCCAGGGAGTAAGAGCAGGGCTGGCTTCGTGGATGTTCGACATGTGCAGTTGCACGGGGCCCCATACTCAGAAGGGTCCCCTCCTTGGTTTAATCATCTGCTGTTGCCATCTTGTAATACTTCGTAGTTTTATCTTTGAACTCATGTTTTGTAAATGAAGTCTGATACGTTGATGGAGCATGAATGAGCAGAAGCAATATACATATCTGCTACCATATCCTACTGACATTTGCATATAGCATTCATGATGCCTCATGAGCACAGAATCTTCATGGACCCATGATAAATGGTAGTACAGTAAGACTCAAAGCAAGTAGTGTTACACCTGTGACTGAATAAGCAGGGCCACTGACAGCCCTAAGATGCCACACTTGTCATTTGAATCAGAATTTGTTTTGAATGCAAAAAGAAAGCAATGACTGGTTCTCTAGGAAGCAAGAACGACCAGGAACACTGTAGTATTATTTCCTACTCAGGCTACCTCCCTGTATTATCTAACCGCCTACACTGAAAATGGTGACACAGAAGGAAGGGCAGGTCCTCCTCACTCACGGGTAAGCTGAAGGGACAGTGCATTGGTAGAAAGTGAGTGCATCAAGAAGTGAAAGAAAATCATTTGGGCTAGTTTTGTGTACTGAGTCCACTCTTCTGGTAAGACAAAATAACATATGCACGTGCAAGATGCAAAGTATGAATTGTGCAACTTTGGTGATTCTGTATGCTCTCATATTTGCATTTAAAACTGGCATTGAGCAATATAAAGATAAATGACAGAATTCATGCTAATAATTAATTTTCCTTTTTACTTATAATAACTTTAAATTGCAAATACAAAACAGCATGACAAGTCAAAAGAAAGAAAAAAGCTGTACATTTTGGTATCTTTAACGGCATTTTTTCCCACTTCTTGAATAGGAGCTTTGCATTTTCATTTTGGAGTGGGCCCCACAAATTATGTAGCTGACCCTGAGTAAATAGTAGTTTTAATATTACAGGAACATGTGGAATTTGTTTACTATTTCAGTGATGCTTAACCTTCAATGTGAATCAAAATCACCAGAAACTCTTTTAAAGTGATGCCTAAGTACAAACCCAGAGATTTAGATTAAGTTGGTCCAGCAGGGGATGCAGCATATTTCTGAGTTCCATGAATGATTCTAATGCACAGTAAGGATTGAGAACCACTGGTA
Organism: Equus przewalskii; assembly: GCF_037783145.1. Lineage (NCBI taxonomy): Eukaryota > Metazoa > Chordata > Mammalia > Perissodactyla > Equidae > Equus > Equus przewalskii. The sequence continues at coordinate 54,168,103 of NC_091831.1, read as the reverse complement.
TAGATGTCTTCATGCTTGCACCAACCCCTACTACATATAATGCATAACCTCCACTAGAGGTTATGTATTTTAATAATGCCTCAAACAAAACAGGGAAAATAACAGCTTTCTGATAGAGTGGCAGTCTGAGAGGGGACTTTGGGGAACTTGGAGTCTTTCTATATTCAAATCGCTTGCTACAAATAGGTATAGGATAGTTTCTGCCTGTACTTTAGCCAAATAAAACCTGAAGAGAAAGTTCAAGAATTCACCATTCAGCAATGGAGTTATTGTTTGCTTATGGGAATAGCATTTTTACTTATTAAAGTGAATTATTAATTTAGTCATTTTTTCTTTTTTTGCTGAGGAAAATTCACCCTGAGTTAACGTCTGCGCTAATCTTCTTGTATTTTGTAAGTGGGTCACCACCACAGCATGGCTGCCGATGAGTAGCGTAGGTCTGCACTGGGGAACTTAACCCAGGCAGCAGAAGTGGAGCATGCCGAATTTAACCACCAGACCACAGGGCTGGCCTTAATTTAGTTATTTTTAAATTATTACATTAGCCATAAAGAAAATAGACTGGCACTAACATGATTTATTTTATTTTGTTTTGTTTTTTTTTGAGGAAGATTAGTCCTGAGCTAACTACTGCCAATCCTCCTCTTTTTGCTGAGGAAGACTGGCCCTGAGCTAACATCCATGCCCATCTTCCTCTACTTTACACGTGGGACGCCTACCACAGCATGGCTTTTGCCAAGCAGTGCCATGTCTGCACCCTGGATCCGAACCAGCAAACCCTGGGCCACCGAGAAGTGGAACATGTGAACTTAAACACTGAGCCACCAGGCCGCCCCCCCCCCTTTTTGTTAACATGGTTTATTTTTATTTTCTAATTATTCACGTGTAGAAGGTCTGACTCAAGCTTCTCTTGACAAAAATCTTAAGCAGATTCAGTAGCTATTTAGATTCACAGCTGGCAGAAGGGATCCTATTTGTTCTGCATATACATCCATACCTAGTCTCTAGAACTCCCCAACAAGGATATTGTTACCATTCTCTTTTGGGGGGAGTGGGGATGAGAAGTTAATGTGATAAGCCTATGTAGAAATTCAAGAGAAGTTCATGGGCAAGGAAAAAAGAGTAGCCCTTTCACAATATGCATGGAATTCTTGGAGTTTATTTTGAAAACAGCTAAAATCTTTTTATTTCTCTCAATAATATTGACTCCATGAAATTTACATTTAACCCCATGGATATCATAAACCCCACTAAGAATATTATTTACTCTTCTTGGCAGAGGAAAGGATTCATTAAAGATACTTTAATTTTTTTTAAACTTAATTTTACTTAATGTGTCTACAATACAAACACTAATAAGAGACATGAAAAAATAGATGTACTCCAGGCAAAATAGTGTGGGAATCAAATAGAGTTCTGTTTGGTTTAGGTTAGTTTTTCTCTGCAGGCTTTTTCATAGCCTATAATATACAAATAGCCATTATGCATCTCCAAGATACTTTTGGAACAAATACTAGGAATATTCTTTTTTTCTTTCTAGCCATTATTGCCCACTGAAGGAAAAGTGGCTAATCCAGTTGGACCACGTAATTAGCGAATGTTTCAAATGCAACATAGGTTGTATTCTTTTTCTCTTTTAGCCTCTTGAATATGCCTGCACCCAGGCCTATGGTCTCTTCTCGGTTTGAGATTCAGTAGCTAAGTCAGGTGGGTACCAACGACTGTCTTCAATTCCTTTTGAGCTTCAGGTCTAAAGTCTATTGTCTAATTGATCTTTGTTAGATTATAAAACTGATGGTAGATCCCTGGCTTCACAGTAAGTGTTCCCAGGCCTTAGTTCCTTCTATCTAGTTCCAACAACCTATTGAATGAAGACTAGGAAAGAATATTCAGTGTGTTTAAATGTATAGTTTAAGGATAATTTTAGTTACCACAATCCAAATTAGACTGATTTTCTAGAAAATAGTTCTTTGAAGATTTTAGACACATTCGAGATCTTTTGATATAAATTCTCTAAGATTACTTAGTAAAATCAGCAAACATCGATTTTGCTCTTAATTTTTTAAAATAGTGCATGTTCTTTACTAAACATTTAAAAATGCAGAAATGTACAGTGGACAGTGACAATCCTCTGTAGTTATAATTCCCGTAGATGACAAGTTGGTGCAAATACTCTCAGTGTTTACTACAATTATATGCCTTACATATATATATGCGTGTGTGTGCACACGTGTATGTGTAATTATTCACATAAATAATCTTAATTGATATCATTTTGACATATGCAAATCCCATTTTAATTAGTTTTCCTTTTCACATCAATAGATTTCCTACACCTGTAATTCATTTTAATATTAGAATTATTTTCTTGATATTGGGAACCTTTTGATTATATGCACTGAGCCCTACTTCAGTAGAGGCCTTCATGGAATGAAAAACACACTTAAATATTTAAAACATACAAAAGTTCTTTGTTTGATTATCTGTCAACTTGATTTATGCATGCCTGCTCTTTATGATACCTTACTTAAGAAAAAATGTAGTCTATTCAAAAATTCAAAATAAATTAGCAATATACACATGTATACATGTAAATATTTGTAAATGCAAATAAGTTTATATATAAATGTACATATATACTGTATTTAATTTACCAATCTTTTTTAATTTACTATACATTGGTAACTTAATCCCCAGATGCATCTCTCCCTTCACTGTTACAAAAGCTGATATACCAAGGAATGGAACAGTTTCATTGCTCCAAATTAGCTAGATAGAACTCTGTTTAGATGAAAGCAATGAGTCATGCTGAAAACCGGTGCTGTGTATGTGGCAGCAAGAACCTCCTGATTATACAGCCACAGCGACTTAACAGGGTGGACAGAGGGACCACAAATGACAGCATGGGGATTTGGAGCCACACTTGGAATTCCTTGTTAGCAGAAGATACCACACGGCAATCCAGGTAATTTAAAGACCTGGGGTCAAGTAGGGTGTCAAAGGGGCCCTCCATAGGGAAATGAAGAACCTAAGAATGTCTGGCAACTATCTGAGATTGATGGAAAGTATTGCATAGTTTAACAAATGGTAAATTGAAATGTGTCATTTAAACCAAAAGAAAAGATATAATTTACTATTTTAACACAGAAAGTACTATATGGTAAAGTCTGTACACGGGGGCTTAAAACATTCACTGAATTAAGTAAGATTTGCCTGCCTAAAAGTGTATCCCAAAAATGTTCATTTATTTATCAAACCATAGCAGCTTATACACACAGTAGGTGTAAGCTGGAGACATATGGAAGACAGAGCATGAACACTTTTCAATTCAAAGAAATTCAGGGCCAAAGGTCAGAGTGAAAATAAGCAGATAGTCCCCAGTATAGTCTTTCTGCAATTACACTGGGCAGCCCTGTTCTGTCGACCCAGACTGACACTCTGAAAGATGATCCCTATCGATTAAGGAATTCATTTTGAATTAAATGCTCACACTGTCATAGAGAAGAGGAGAAAGTCTATAGAGAATGAAGCTGCAGTGATAAATCAGCTTTCTATCTGGGACTCAGTACCTATGTGCTCTCTCTGTTCTCTCTCCCTCTAAGGAAAATTGATGTCCTTGAAAACAGACATGAATTTTGAATTATGACTCTTGAAACAACTAATAAAATAAGTTGACTTTTTGTTTTGAAGAAACTTCTCTGTTATTGTTTGTATTATGGGCATTCCAAAACCCACAAACCATATGCTAAGCCATGAATATGATGTCTACATTATACAGGGAACATGGGGACAATACATTTTCTATGATTTTCCATCACTTTTTAAGCACATTCTTATGACCCAGTTTTATACTTATTATTAAATCGTTCACATTTCTGAAGGGAGAGCCAATATAATACAGAAAGAATATTAAACATTTTGAGAATTGGAATTAATAATTTGTAGCACCTAGTATAGTGCATCTACTTAATAGATCAAAATACAGGTTATTAGTTTAATTCAACAAATATTTATTTGAACTCCTATAATATGCCAGATAATGTATATGGTTAGGGAGACAAAAATGAATAAGACTTAGTTACTCTCCTCAAGGAGCCAGAACAGGGAAACCTAAGGGTGGGCACAACAATAAGGAGAACACAGGAAGTCCTTGTAAGAAGGAAAACCAACCAGAGTTCTGATCTGACCCATATGTAGGTGTTTCCTCTGCAACTAGAGAGCACATGTTTTCATTCGAGTCTAACAATTACACTTTTAAAGCATACTTAGTCTACCTCATTTTCACGTTTGTCATCAGTCTGTTACTTCAGACCACTCTCCTGTGGTGTCTCTAACATCCTTGGTGCTCTTCCCTTCTGTTGTTCAAGAACCTTAAGTTTCACTTCTGTTCTTTGGAGGCAGCCAAGTAAATCAGCAATACAACTGAGTCTCAGAGCTGGAGAGAAAGCCACGGCTCCCCTCTCTCCATCCCTCATGTTGTGCCTGCAGCATCAGAGGCCCAGAAATATTAGGCAACTTTGCCAAAGTTACACATTTTTAACAGCAAAACAAAGACCAAGTACTTCAAGTCTCAGCTCAGACTTCTGGGAACTCTACTAATTTACTTCCAAGTGGAGGGAAGACTAATGAGTACATAGTTCCGAAGGTAAGAGATAGGACTTTAAGTACCGAATTTGGAAAGTATTCAGTGTTACACTTTCAAACATTTAGAGTCAAACCTCCAATACATAATGACCGTTCCCACCAATAGATAAAAGACAGCGGACTACCATTTTCCCCTTTTCCTTTCTTCCCACTTTCACTTTGATGCTCTAGCTCTCAGTACAGTCTTACAGAAACAAACTGGGATAACTCCTGCTGGACTTCATTTCCAGCTTTTAAGTCCTGGTTATAGGGCAAGCGATACTTCAAAGGGAGTCTATCTATAGAGATATCAATCAACCTGAGAAAATAGACTCGCTCCACAGAGAGTGGAAATTGCTCCTATCAGGAGTGCTCAGCAAAATAGAGAACAAGAGGGCCTGAAGCTCAACACCCCGATCTACATTTGTTTTATTTAACGATTTGAGAGTCGAAATGGAAATAAATGAAAGTTGCATCTAAACTGTGAGGAGTGAATAAGGCTGACTGAAAGGTGGGAGAAGAACTCTACTTCTAAGTGGTCTGGGAATAGAGAGACAACTCTCCATTTGGAGCACAAGCCGGGCATCTAAAGTGCAATGTGGAGCAATGTCAAGCTGCGTTAGCGCGATGGATCATACCCTGAGGCCCAAAGAATCCATGGACAGACATCACAACAAATTTAAGTTCTGAGGGAATTTGTATTTAAGAAATAGTTTATTTTTTCACTAACATCCAGGTAAATTAAGCATTTCCTTCAATTAGGAACGTTAGCAACAAACCACTGCAGTGTTAGCTGTCTCTATTCCTTTTCCCCTGCCAAAATCAGATATTTCCAATTCATGCTGTAAGTATCTTGAAACATTATAGTAGTAAGAGTAATAAGCAGTAATATAGTAATACTACTATGGTAACATATTAATATATTATATGATAATTTATATTAATATTAATACAGCAATATTAACAGTTGTAATTAGATGTTATTTAATGAGTTAAAGAAGCAAGCATATTAATATATTATGTTTATTAAAATATAATAATAATTAAACTTTGGTTTCCTTCTAATCTATGTATTGTGTTTTATGCATTTTAAAACATTATTATGAATCTGAGAAGGGAACTAGCAGGACATTGTTATTAACGGTCAAAATCGATCACACACAATTTTGTGCATAACATTTCAAAACTAGACATATTGGTTAAGCACCTGCAAGAGACATTCTGGGGCGTCAGTAACGTAGGTGAGTTCATTGAAAGAAGGAGGAAGGTGGTTTGCAGAGCAGAAGTTGTTGCTGACTCACGCACTAGGGCAGTCATGTATATATGGCACAGTGTACACGTTTCTTCAGCAAACTTGACTATGGTTCAGGGAAGAGTTGCTATGTGAACGTGTCTAATCCAACGGGTGAGTTACAACAGGAATAAGTACAGCAGGAAACCCTTGAGATGAGATGTCTTTAACATCATCTTAATTATGGATAATCATCCCATTCAAAGAAATTACTCCAACCAATGCCTGTGGGGGATGTGAATCGAGATCCATCACTCTGACACTGAAAGGGAAAAAATATTAAAAACCGATTTGCATGAACAAGACCCGGAATAAATTCTATTGATAATATTTTTTAAATACATTTCTGATTCTGAGAAGGGAACCAAGATACTATTTGTTGAGTGCAAACTCTGTGCAGATACTGTGCTAGGCCCCTTATCTGCATTATCTCATTGAATCACTATAATAATCACATGAGGAATATTTCATTCTTGTCCTCCATTTAACTGCTGAGGATGCTGAAACTAGAGAGATAAGTAATTTGTCCAAAGTTATTGCCTTACCTTGGGCTGATATAACAAAATATCATATACTCTGTGGCTTAAACAACAAAAAATTATTTCTTGCAGTTCTGGAGGCTAGAAGTCTGAGATCAAGGTCCCAACATGATCCATTTCTGATGAGATCTCTCTTCTTGGCTTGTGAGTGGATGTCTTCTGTTTATGTCCCCAAGTGGCAATGAGAGAGAGAGAAAAAGAGAGAGGGAGAGAGCGAGCTCTGGTCTCTTTTCCTTTTCTTATAAGGATACTAATCCTATTGGATTAAGGTCCCACCTTCATAACCTCATTTAATCTTAGTTACCTCCTAAAGACCCTTTCTCCAAATACATCCACAGTGGGGACTGGGGCTTCAACACATGAATTGTGGGGGGACACACTTCATTCCATAGAAGCCATAAAATAGCAAGTGGAGCTGCCAGAACTAGAGTTTAAGTCTCTCGGAGTCCAGAACTCACAGCATTAACTGTTCCAACAGATCCTCTTCCAAGACCACAGCTGAGGGGTTCTCAGGCAACTCTCGTCACAGTGGGAAGCTGAGGTGCCAAGTTTAAGAAATCAAGAGGGAGCACAAACTGTGGAACGATAGGACGGCCAATAGCCCTGTACCATGTGATGGGGCTAATTCAGTGGTTGACATTCGGTTCAGATTTTGTCCTGGAAACATTTGGCAGTGTTTGAAGGCATTTTTGGTCGTTACAACTTGAAGGGATAACGCTACAGGCATCTACAGGTAGAGATTGCTAAAATAACTTAAAACGCACAGGGTAGACCCTCAGAAGAGAATTATCTAACACAAAATGTCGATAGGGCCAAGACTGAGAAACCCTGGTCCGTTTCCATTCACGTCACAAACTTCTGTAAAGTGAGTCATATTTTGAACCCCATGTGCTGAAAGTGCAGCTGAGTCCTGATCAGAATGGCCTCAGCACATGGAGCCAGGCTGTGCCCACGCAGCCTCCGCAGTGTATGTGACTACATTGGAGGGCCTGACTGAAGGACATGCTAGTGCTAACTGATGAAGCTGGACAATTAGCAGTGAATTCACTGGATTTAGTTACTTTTCAAAAGCTTACAACATCTGTAAAGGTGTTCCATCAAAATACATAAAATTTACAATATATCGTTATAGATTTTCAACTGTTATCATCAGCTTTTAATACTTTCAGATGTCATAGGAATCATCTGTAATAGTTGTTTTATCACCAAAAGTCTATTTTCATGAAAACTTTTTCAGAAGATGCCAAATTACAATACGCTATGAAAGTATATTCTATTTATCTGTCATGCTAACCAGTATAATACAGAATTAACTACTAACAAATTCATGGCTTTAGCAGAAAAATAATTGGTTAGTGAAGTTCTACACATTTTCTTTTTATTTTATTTGATGTGAGCAATATTTTATTTTTATTTTACAAAGATGATAGTATTTTGAGTTAATCTTCTCCTCTTAATCCTAATCTCCCAGCATGTGTGAACCTCTTCTTTCTCACCCACAATGAAGCATATACAACTATGTACTGGGGGGCTTTGGGGAGAAAAAGGAAAAAAAATAAAATCAAAAATAATAATAATAATTTCATCTTCTCCAGCAAAAGTATATTTAGGAGGGAAGATTTTAATATATTTTCTACAATGCAAAATGAAAACTTTGAAATGTATAGGACCTACAAAGGTCTTAAAATGACAACTAAATTGGAGACTTTTATTTATTTTTGTGCTTCTTTCATCACTTTACTGAGGTTACTTCCTAAGAATACAAGAAAAATTAACTGCTAAAATTTAAATAATGTTACCATTTTTCACATCTCGAATACAGAAGGAAGACACCTGTAGTCACAAAACAAACTCTCTCTCAAAACCCATTGGGAATCAAATTATAATTATAATTTTTTTTGCTATGGCAACCATTATTACTTTGTGAATCAAGAGCCAAGGCTTCCTGTGCTAGAACAAAACGTCTATGTGCACCGGATGGATCCGAATTGAACATTTGTTTCTTTATAACTGGGTTATGTCTTCAATCAAGGAAAAATGATTTTTGAATAATGGGTAAATTATTATTTGCTTGTTTGAGTGAATGTATTGAATGAAAATTAGTTTATTCAAATATTCTTGTACCTTAATAATTAAGCAGTAAGTCAAAATGGGAGATCATTTATGTCTGCAGACAGAGCCTGAGCTGATAAAACAATTTAAAAAAATCGTTTCCAAACATAAAAGTATGAACAGCCCTTACAACACACTTTAAAAGGTATCTTAGTCTACCTTCCCCAAGAAACAGTCTTAAAAAATGTGTAAGTGCCCATGCTTTGCTGAGTGGTACAATTTTTTAGGGCAGTGAGAGTGAGGAAAATATTGAAACCAAAGAAGAGGACTCATTGTCACTGTAGCCACTACTTCAAGACAAGCTACAAGGCCACCTTGGAAGAACAGAGAGAGAATTTATATGCCAGTAACCCTGCTCCCTGTTTCCTTCTTCTTATTAGTCAAAATTTGCCACATGGATATTTATCCAGCTTTCAGGTTGTCTCAGCTGGCCCCTTTGGTGGGTACTGGGCAAACACCACTCCACAAAAGTGGTAGTAGCAGGAGAGACCTTGGGCTTCCTGATGTTGGCCTCTGGAGGAACAGTGCTGGCCACAAGGGGTCCAGAGCAGTGGCTGAGATGGGCTAAGCAGTCACTAGTCTGGGAGAAAATCTGAGGATGCTCATATTATATAATCAATATAAGAAGGAAAGATTTTAAAGTAACATCGCTCAGTATATTTTGTTGTGTATACACGTGAGTTGTTTTTAACAATAAGGAAGATAGTAGCTGCCCCTGAAGGAGGGACACTGACAATGTCACACATCGTTAACCTTGCCAGGCCTTCTGGATATAAAGGGTTGAGGGATTTTTAGTCTCCCCACAAGGATACTGCAGCAGAGTTGGAAAGAGCAAAAATGTTTTTTAAAGTAAAAAATGGTCAAGGATTGCTGACTACCAAAATGGTAACATAAAGGAAAAATGCCAAAGGAATACAGATGTGATAGGAGATAAATTCAAATATGTTAGCCAAATCCCTTTCAGTGAGCAAGCTATTTTTCAGCAATGTGAAGTAACTAATATGCCATTAGGTTATCTATAAGTAAAGTACTCATCCAGTAATCTGAAAGAGTTTAAGCCTGCCAGACAGAGAAAACCGAAACACCCAATAAATGCAGCACAATTTTTCATAAAAACAAATTTATTTTTCATAAAAAAATATGCTAAATCTGAACAGCTTGTTTTTTATAGATAATGTATCTCTCTATTTAACAAATAAAACAATGGCTTAGTTTTTACATCAGGGTAAGTTCAGATTAACAATTTTTTTTATATCTGTAATATTATACTATCCGGCTATTTCTTGGTACAACATAATTTAAATGTTTGAAATTTTGTAGAAAGAACGGTTCATTGAAATTATTGCCTGAACTTTGTTTCCATGTGGATATTTAACGTATTATTTCAGGCACAACTCTGACTATGTCTGTAGAGAAAAAATTAAAAATTAGCTTAAAACTGATTACATTAATTCAGAAAATGTAAAACGATGATCTAAATAATTATATTTCTCAAACTCATCATTCAATCGCACATACATGTGGGCAAGCACGTGTGTGCTCACACAGACTGAGTCATGGGGAATGTATAAATTATTGCCTTAAATTTCAACTTTACTGAGTAAATAAGTGTATATATGCACCCCTGTTCCATAGATATTATATATAGCTATATATATGTGTAAATATATATATGTTTTTATAGATACAAAGTAATTTTAAACCTGTAGGAGATTTTATTTTCTGAATTAATTAGTAGTATCTAACTTCTGAGATCAGAGCTCATTCTCAATTATTTTATAAATTTTGATTTGTAAATTTATAGTTTGAAAATTATCTAAATTTGCTTTTACATAAAAAATAAACTCTGTAAAACTTTGTTTACAAGGTGTCATTTTTTAGTGAGATATCTACTCCATGAAATCATGCAGAAAACGATGAACAAACGAGCAACATGCCTTTTTAGGTCTAAACAATAGCACAGTGGGGATTTTGGTGCACATTTCTTGTCTACGACCATTCTTGCTGTGGGTTGGAGATAGCAGCTACTCAGATATTCTTTGCTGCACTGTTGCTCAGCATTCCCACACTTCTTATGATGAATCTATCAAAGAGCTAAAACATATGCTTGACACTTCATTAAAACAGCTCCAACAGAGATAACACTAGGAATATGATTCACCTCCAGAAAGAAAAATGTCCTATGAGGGTATGTAACAAGAATAATTAAAACAATTTCTACAAAAATAAAAATAACTATTTTTGTTATACGGTTGATTTTATTTAATTATTATTTAAAATGCAAAGTTTTTACCTGAGTCTGTGACAATCTGATATTGGCTAATTTATGAGTATGTCCATAATATGAAACAAAAATGTTTAAGAAAATATCTAATTAATAGTTGATTCAGAAGTTTCTATTCTTGTTGATAAAATGGAAGTCTAATTAATGATGGTAAAAGAGAAATAAGCAATGATTACAATGCAGCCATCATAATAACTTGCAGCATTCTGGGAAACCTTTTTGTCCAAGTACAAATGATTCACAACATATGCTATAATCCATAAAAAATATTCTGAAGAAAATTTTTCATTCTGTGATATTCCTGCTGAAACATCAAACACACCTGAATTGAGAGACGATTACAAAATAATTGGCTTGTAATTTTCAAAAGTGTCACTATTATGAAAGTCAAAGAAAGACAGAAGTTTTTCAAGGTTGGACATGCAATGAGTCATGAGAACTATATGTGAAGCCTGACTCTGAACTGGATACTTTTGCCATAAAACACATTATTGGGGAAATTGGCACAACTTGAATGGTGTCTGAGGATCGTATAATAATAACATATCATCTTAATTTTCTGATTTTGAAGGTTATGATAATTTCTCCTCTTTCATTCCTAATTTCATGTATTTGAGCTTTTGCTCGTTTTTAAGGAGTATTGAACTCTGCTTTTCTTTACTTGATTTATTTGTCTATCTTTTGTATTGGTGTAATACTGACATTACAAAATGAGTAGGGAAATATTCCCTCTATTTTTTGAAACAGTTTATGCAAATGATATAATTTGTTTTGTAAATATTTGATGGAATTCGTCAGGGAGTGGAGTTTCCTTTGTAGAAAAATATTGTGAAAGAATCGATGTTTTTACTTATTAGAGACATACTCAGATTTACTTTGCTTTTTGAATCAGTTTTGGAAATTTTTTGTCATTCTAGGCATTTGTCCATTTACCTAGGTTCCTAACATATGGATATAAATTTGTTCTTAATCTTCCCATAAAATCCTTTGAATTACAATGTGGTCAATAGAAATGTCCCCTCTTTCATTTCTAATTTTGGAAATTTATATCTTCTCTTCTATTTTTTTTGACAGTCTGTCTAAAGATTTATCAATTTTGTTCATATATTGTAAGAACTGCCTTTTGGTTTCACTGACTTTTCTATTGTTTTTCTGTTTTTATTTTTTCTGATTTATACCACAATTTTTATTACTGCATTTTTCCTTGCTTTGGATTTAGTTTGTTTCTCTTTTGCCAGTTTTTTTAATGTGAAAGTTTAGGTAATTGAGATCTTTCTTCTTTTCTAATGTATGTCTTAAAACTATACATTTCCACTAAGCACTATTTTGGCTGCATCCAATTATTCTTGATATGATGTTTTTGTTTAAATATTCAAAATATTTTTCAATTCAAATATTTCAGTTCAAAGTGTTTTCTAATTTCCCTTTGATTTCTTCTTTAACCTGTAGGTAAATTAGAAGCGTGTCATTTAGTTTCAAAATATGTGGGGCTTTCTAAGATTTCTTTCTATGATGGATCTCTAATTTTATTGTTTTCAGAGGATGTAATTGTATTATTTCAATCTTTTTAAATGCATTAAGACTAGTTTTATGGCCCAGTATATGGTATATCTTGTAGAATATTTTATGAGTGCTTGAAAAGAATATGTATTCGGCAGTTATTGGGTGAAGTCTTCTACAAACGTCAGTAAGGTCAAGCTGTTTCATTTATTTCTGCTCTAATTTTTATTGTTTCCCTCCTTCTGCTGACTTTGAGCTTTGTTTGTTCTTCTTTTTCTAATTCTGTTAGGTATAGTTTAAGATTATTTATTTGAAATTTTTCTTGTTTGTTGAGGTGGCCCTCTATTGCTATGAATTTCCCTCTTGGAACCACTTTTGCTGCATCCCATAAGAGTTGGTATGCTGTATTTTCACTTTCATTTGTCTCCACATATTTTTTAAATTTCTCCTTTGATTTCTTCATTGATCCAATGGTTGTTCAGTGCATATTGTTCAGTCTCCACATATTTGTGACTTTCCCAGCTTTTTTCTTATAGTTGATTGCTAGTTTCATACCATTGTGGTCCAAAAACAAGCTTGATACAATTTCAATCTTAAATTTATTGAGGCTGGCCTTGTTTTCCAACATATGGACTATCTTTGAGAATGTTCCATGTACACTTGAGAAGAATGCATATTCTGCTGATTTTGGTTGGAATGTGCTATATGTATCTATTAAGTCCATCTGGTCAAGTGTTTCTTTTAAATTCACCGTTTCCTTGTTGACTTTCTGTCTTGATCATCTACCCATTGATGTAAGTGGGGTGTTGAGGTCCCCTACTGCTATTGTGTTGCTGTTAATTTTTCCCTTTAGGTCTGTTAATAGTTGCCTTATATACTTTGGTGCTCTTATGTTAGGTGCATATGTATTCATAAGTCTTATGTCCTCTTGGTGGAATATCCCTTTTATCATTATACACTACCCCTCTTTGTCTTTTATTGTCTTTTTTATCTTGAAGTCTGCTTTGTCTGATATAAGTATGATAGCACCTGCTTTCTTTTGTTAGCAATTTTCTTGGAGTATCATCTTCTGTCCCTTCACTCTGAGCCTGTGTTTGTCTTTAGAGCTGAGATGTGCTTCCTAGGGGCAGAATATTGTTGGCTCTTCTTTTTTAATCACTCCAGACACTGTCTCTTTTGATTGGAGAAGTCAATACATTTACATTTAGAATGATTATTGATATATGAGTGCTTAATACTGCCATTTTATCTCTTGTTTTCTGGTTGTTCTATATTTCCACTGTTTCTCTTCCCTTGTATCTCTTGACTGCCATTTCAGTTTGGTGGTTTTCTGTGATATTATTCTCAGTTTTCTCTTTATTTATGAAATTGGTTCTTTGATTTTTTCTTTAGTGGTTATCATGAGGTTTGTATAAAAGATATCATAGATGAGGTAGTCCATTTTCTGATAGCCTCTTATCTCCATTAGCCTAAGTAGATTCCATCCCTTTTCTCTTCCCCTTCTGAGTTATTGTTGTCTCAAATTATTCTGTTTTTTGTGTTGTGAGTTTTTGACTAAATTGAAGTGTTTATAGTCATTTTTGATCTTTTCCTTCCCTTTATCTTTTATGTTGTAATTAAGTGTTTGCTAACTGTTCTGATAGAGATTTGCAATTTTCTGATTTTCTCTCTCTATTTATCTCCTTTCTCAAAGCTTTGTAGTCCTTTGCCTTTTTGTTTCAGGTATGAAGGCTTCCTCATGATTTCTTTTAAGGGAGGCCTAGGGGCAATGAACTTCCTAAGCTTTTGTTTATCTGGGGAAGATTTTATTTCTCCATTGATCTGAAGGATACTTTCACTGGATAGAGTATTCTTTGCTGAAAGTTTTTGTCTTTCAGTATTTTGAATGTGTCATTCTATTCACTCTTAGCCTATAATGTGTCTGCTGAGAAATTCCCTGAAAGCCTGATAGGGGTTCTTTTCTCAGACTATTCTCGTCTGCTTTTCTGCCCTCAATATTTTTTTTTGTCATTGACTTTTGCCAGTTTTACTACTGTATGCCTTGGAGAGGGTCTTTTTCATTGACGTAATTAGGAGTTCCCATGGCTTCATACACTTTTAAGCCTAGTTCTTTCCCCAGGTTTGGGAAATTCTCAGGCATTATCTCTTTGAATAAGCTTGCTTATCCTTTCTCCCTCTATTCTCCATCTTGAATACCTATAATCCTTATGTTGCTTTTCCTAATTGAGTCCGATATTTCTCAAACAATTCATTCATTTTTAAAAATCTTAGTTTTCTCTCCTCCTCCACCTGAAGTATTTCTATATTTCTGTACTCTAAATCCTAATTCTTTTCTCCATAATGTCAGCTCTATTTTTTAAAGATTCTAGATTATCTTTTATCTCATTGTGCTCTTCATATCCAGAATTTCTTTGTGTTTCTTTTATAGTTTTAATCTATTTGGTGAAATATTCCTTTTGCTCATTATTTTTATTCCTGAACTCATTGACCTGTCTCTCTGAGTTCCCTTGTAACTCGTTGAGTTTCTTTATGACAGCTATTTTGAATTCTCTGTCATTTATATTGTAAACTTCTGTGACTTCAGGACTGGTTTCTGGAGACTTGTCATTTTCCTTCTGTTCTGAACTGTTACTGTAGTTTTTCATGGTGTTTAATGAACTAATTCTTTGCTGGCACACTTGTGGTACTATCAATTTGCAGATTCTACCTGTTACCACTGGGGGGAAGCAGGAGCTGTGTTTCTGATCCCCTGCCATCTGCTGGAAGTTGCATGGTTATGGTAGGCTCTCTCACAAGCTGGGATAGCTCTAGCATGTGCACCCACCTGCTGCCACCTCCACTTACAGTCACTACAGCCACTATGTTTGGTGGGCAGTGCTTTTTCGCAGGGTTTGAGCCAGGGCCACTTGTTGGGGTTGTGGTGGCACAATGGGTACCCCTACAGGCCAGGATAGCATTCACATCATGTGCAGAACAGCCACTGCCACCTCTTACTGTTGTGCCAGAACACGTTCCCACTGGCAAGGCTGCAGTGGCATGGTGGGCACTCCCACAGGCCCAGAGAGAGTCCTCCTGCACTTATGGTGCTGCCATCACTTCCTCTTACAGTTGAGCTGAGGCCTGTTCCCACTGGTGGGGCTGCGGTGGCACAGTGTGTGATTCTGTAGAGCAGGATAGCATTCGCCTGCAGTCTGGGCTATTCCCAGCTCCTCTTAGAGTGGTGTCAGCCACTGTGTGAGGACCCATAAACTGGTTTGCTGCTGCCAGGGTGGGGTAAGGGAGCAATCCTTTATCTCCACTGCTTCCCAGGGATCCATTCCATCCACCTTCATATGTATAGCTGTGTGGATTTCTCAGGCATCCTGTTCTGCTTGCGGGTATCCTCCATTAGTCAATGAATGTCCATTTAGTCGTAATTCAGAGGTGGAGAGACAAAGGGAACAGCTCACTCTGCCATGTTGCTGATGTCACTCTTTGAAAAGAGAACTCTTTTTCCATTGAATTTTCTGTACACGTTTGTCAAAAATAAGTTGGCTGTATTCATGTGGGTCTATTTCTTGTCTCTATTCTGTTCCACTTATCCGTGTGCCAATAACACACTTTCTTGATTTTTTTTTTTGAGGAAGACTGGCCCTGAGCTAACATCCATGCCCATTTTCCTCCACTTTATATGTAGGATGCCTGCCACAGCATGGCGTGCCAAGTGGTGTGCAGGTCTTCACCTTGGATCCAAACCAGCGAACCCCGGGCAGCCGAAATGGAATGTGTGAACTTAACTGCTGTGACACTGGGCCAGCCCCCACACTTTCTTGATTATTACAACTTTACAGTAAATCTTGGAATCGTATAGTATGAGTCCTCCACCTTTGTTCTTCTTTTTCAACATTGTTTTGACTATTCTATTATTTATATTGCCATGTAAATTTTTTACTCAGACTGTCAATATCTACAGAAAATTACTGGGATTTTGATTGGGATTGTGTTGAAGTAATATATTAAATTGAGGATAATTGGTACATTAGCAATATTGAATTTTCCAACATAACTCATACACTGCTGATGAGAATGTAAAGTGGTGCAGCTACACTGAAAACATTTGGCAGTTCCTCAAAATATTACCAATAGAGTTAGCATATGCCCCAGCAATTCAACTCCTAGGTCTATACTCAAAAGAAATAAAAGTATATGTCTGTACGAAAACTTGTACATGAATGTTTATAACAGCATTCTTCATAATATCCAAAAACTGGAAACAACACAATGCTCATCAATTGATGAACAGATAAATAAAATGTGATATAACCATAAAATGGATAGTTTTATTTAGCAATAAAAAGGAATGAAGTACTGATATATCCTACAACATGGGTGATCTTTGAAAATATTATACCAAATTAATGAAGCTAGTTGAAATACCAAATATTACATGAAATGTCCAGAGATTGACAAATCTATAGAGACAGAAGTAGATTAGTGGTTGCCTAGGGCAGGAACATTGAGAGTAAATGGGGAGTGACTGCTAATGGGTACAGGATTTCTTTCTGTCACGATGAAAATGTTCCAAAATTGATTGTGGTGATTGTTGCATAACTCTGAAAATACTAAAAACTATAAAGTCAACTTTAAATGAGTAAATTTTTTAAATATGTGAGTTACATCTTAACATATCTGTTTAAAAAGACGTGACTGTTTAATACAACTTTGTTCACACTCATTAAAAAGTGGAAGCAACCCAGATTGTCTTTGAACAAGTGTGAAGATAAGTAAACTGGAGTACATCCATAAAATGGAATGGAATATAGTTAGCAATATTGATTCAATCAACAAAATGGATAGATACTAAATACATTTTGGTAATCAAAAAAGCCAGACCCAGAATGCTGTATATTTTAAAATTCCATTTATATGGCATTCTAGAAAAGGCAAAGCTATGGAGCCAGTAAAAAAGATGATTGGTTGTCAGGCATTGGAGAAGAGGAGAGACATTGTCTGCAAAGATGATACACAAGAAACTTTAGGGTGATGGGACTGTTCTGTAAAGTACTGCAGCTGTGGATACACGGCTCTATACATTGGGCAAAATCCATAGAACTGTACACAATAAACAGTGTACTTTAGTGCATGCAAATTGAAAAAGAATCAACCAGAAAGTCTGAGAAATCAGGATGGGATGTGACCTGTGACAAATTTATCTAGCTGTATTGTAAACGTATGTTTACACGACCTCCTCCCTTAAGAGGATGGGAAGAGGAACCAAAGCAAGTAACTTCAGAAAACAATGCTTGATTTGATTCTGTAAGGCTAAAGACAAAAAGAGCTCTACACAAAAACTTCACTTTAATTGCTAAATTTGTTTCTCACTTGTTTACAGGGCAGCAATTCTAAAACTACTCTACATGTATACTAGAGTTGAAAGAATATGTAAATGTGTTGTAGACAATGAGAATCAGATTATCTCTGTCAGACAAAGAAGCTACAAATAATCAATGAAGGAATGCTGTAATAAACCCATTGGTGCTAAACTAGAGTTAGAGATATTAGTATGAACTCATCATTTTGGTTTCTAAGTACCATTTTCCAAGAAAGAGAGCCAAGGATCCTCGAAGAAATGGCTTTAGGTCAGATGGGGCAAGGGAAAATATGAGTCTGGGCTTCTTACAGTACCAGAAAGTAAAAAGATTTTTTTTAATTGCTTAAGAAAAAGGACAAAAGCATGTTGAAAAGACACATGAGCCGATCTGAAAGAGATCCTAATGGCACAAGTTAGATAAATTTAACAATAAATAACATAGATTGGATTATGACCTAAAGATTGAGACAAATATCCATGAGTCTACACTGATATAAATGAATGAGTGAGTAAATAAGTGGGGAAGAAGGGATAAATCATCGTTAGAGAAAAATTGCAAAATATAAATGGAGAAGGGTGAGGAAAAACCTTGAGAAGGGTGAGGTGATAGAAAATCATCATTAGGATTCCACAAAAATAAATGCTGCAAGCAAGTTCCATTGATGAATGCTAAAATTAGTGGACAAAACTTTAATAAAAAGCATAGTTACGTATCACCAAAGTATCTACCTTAAATACTTGTTAATTTCCATGGTGGCTTTAGCACATGTCCACAGATACTTTGGTACTTCCCCCTCCAACAGATGGAGCATAACTCCCCATTCCTTGAATGTAAACTGGACTTGGTATCCAGCAAATAAAGCACGCAAAGGGAAAACAGTAATGTTACAGAAGAGAAACCTGACAGATGCCTCGTTAACCAAGTTAGCCAAGTGAACATCCTGTTGATAACCTGTACTCCTGATGTGACGTGTTGGGAAGGCACTTCACCTGTGGTATTTTTTCAAAAACTGTAATCCCAGCCTAATCACGAGAAGCTATCAGACAAGCCCTATTCCACAAAACATCTCAAAATTGTCAAGGTCATGAAACACAAAGAAAAACTAAAAAGCTGTCATGGATAACAGAAGACTAGAGAGACTTGAAGACTAAATGCAAGATGATATCCTGGATTGGATCCCTGGACAGAAAAAAGGGAATTAGTGGAAAAACTGATGAAATATAAATAAAGCATGCAGTTTAATTAATAGTATTTTAGCAATGTTAATTCTTAATGTTGATATATAAGTTTTTAGCAATGGATGAAGCCAGATGAAAGTCAAAAACGAAATAAGTCAAAGTATAGATTCTATATCTTCTGCTCTTAGTCTTTCAAAAAAAATCCCATTTTCATATTGATCACATAGGTAAATTATATAAATATATTCCAAATATTTAATCAATAAAATCAGGGATGAAGGATGATAAATATAATTTAATATCTACCAAATACATTTTTTCAGTCTCATAACTTTTCCTCAACATTCTGACATTCTCCCACTACAGTTTCCATTGATAGTAAACAAATATATTTACATCAAGTTATTAAAAATAAGGGTTCTTGGGGCTGGCCCCGTGGCCGAGTGGTTAAGTTCGCGCACTCCGCAGCAGGCGGCCCAGTGTTTCGTTGGTTCGAATCCCGGGTGCGGACATGGCACTGCTCATCAGACCACGCTGAGGCAGCGTCCCACATGCCACAACTAGAAGAACCCACACCGAAAAATACACAACTATGTACCGGGGGGCTTTGGGGAGAAAAAGGAAAAAATAAAATCTTAAAAATAAATAAATAAATAAATAAATAAAAATAAAAATAAGGGTTCTATAGCTCTTTAAACCAGAAGCTGAACATATGCTATCAATCAATATATTTTTTAAATGGATTTTAAATGCTGAGATGATATATATTCTATACTCTGTAACTATTTTATCTAATATAGTTTGGATTGGCAGTCCACTAATTAGATGAAGAAATCAGCTAGAGGAAAATCATAAATCAAAATAAGCATGTACCTAAACATTTTTTCTAAAGTTAAAACATAAATGCACATTAATTCCTCAAAGAGGAGTACCTCCAAGGCCTTTTCATTGTGAGGACCTGCTCTTGAATATCTGCATAAGGCATGTCCATAATAGTCTGTGATTTCTGTTTCGATTTCTTCTATATGAGCAATCGACAGCTAAGACTGAAACATCTTTCTAGATGTTCATGAATTTTCCTAATAGTTGAATCACCCATGCCAAATTTGAAAGAAATGTTCTAACTACTTGCATTTATTGAGGTTTTTAAAAATATTGGACTTATTTTTCGTGGAAATAATTCTTTTTGCAGTTAAATTTCATCTTTTCAAATAACATATAATTAAGTTATACAAGGACAATAAACGTTACTGGTAAAACAAGTGACTGCTGCTAAGGAAAAACTCAACATATGGGATTAGAAGTACCTGGCACTTTAGAGAACGTGCTACTAGAAGACAGAATTCAGGGTGTGATGACCATAACTCAGCCTGATTGTCTGAAAAAGAAAAACATCAATTAATTCAGCAAACTGTTTACTGTTCTCAAGACTTCTGTTCCCTTCTCACAAGGAACCACTGTTATCAGTTTGGTATATGTTATTCCAGATGTTTTCAATGCACACACATACACACAACACACACATGCACATGTTTTTATTACTTTTTATTCAAACAGTAGCAAAAATTATTATTTTTTAAGCTTTTATGTGTTTTAACTAAATTGTTAGGAAAGAGTTTTTATTTATAGTTGAGCCTAAGTCTGTACCAAATACTATCCAATTATTTTTACAACTATCTGGGCAAGAAAGGCAAGGGCTAGAACTAAAGTGATGGAAGGGGGAGAAAAGAGAAAAAAGCAAATGCAGAGGCAATTGAAGTGTAAAATTGCCTGGAGTTACTCTATGTTTTGGAGTGAAGGAAAGACAGTCACCTAGGATCAATACCAAGTTTCTCATCTGGGTAACTGGACAGATAGCTAACTGGGTTAAGAGAAACGTAGGAGATAAATTTTGTTGATATCGAGTTGGATTGCAAACTGGCCCCCATACACAGGTGGCAACAAGAGATAGAAGAAAGAGGCAGACAACTCCAGATTGCTAGGTGGCAGTTTTACTAAGCAAGAGAACTTACTTATGAGGCCTGTCTTGGGCGGCCTGTGCTAGGCAGTTGCGAAATAAGTAGATCTCTGCCCCTGCCCACCAGATTCTTAAAACTTTGGTTAGAGGCTTTGCCTGGCTTCAGATACACATTCAGTCCAGATGATCTCAATAACACTTCGCTCCCTCAAGGCTGTGTCTTTGAAACGGTTGCTAGTCCTGGAATAACAGAAGGATATACATTCCGAGGATAGGGGAAGGGGTGAGAAGCCTTCTATTGCCTGGGTCCAGCTCACAGATCAACAGGTGATCACATGCTCTTGATGATCTTGAAAACTGAAAAGAATTCAGTTTTTGTCATATTGAATTTTATTTGCTTGTGGAACATATATACAAGTGGAGAGGCAGTCTGGGAAACAAGAGAAAACTACAGACCAGTGATATAGGTATGGAATTCAGCCATCCTTTTGCTTTGTGCACTACACAATACTTTTGTGAGGGTCTCTAGAATGCCTTGATGAATTCTTGTTACCCTGTGATAGTATTCTTCTGATGAAATCGACTAACATTTTTTCTAAAAACAGAAATGGTTTCAGACTAACATTATATTCATAGCAAACAGGTTAAAAGTTATTACACAACTTTTAATCAAGAGCCAAGATTTGAAAGTTCAGAAATTAAGCACATAGTTTTAATGTACTTTTACAATATTTTCATTTAGATTATTTCACTATGTTAAAAGTACTTGAAAATTTTTGCTGTAAAATGTTAGCTTTGACTAATGTAGACAAATTCCGGAGCCCCCAAAGCTCAATCAATGTACTTATGCAAAAATATTTACTGAGCTCTATAGGCACTGAGATGTACTATGTTACAGTAATAGTTCTAGAGTGATACTTGGGAATCATCAGCGAATAAGACAAAAGTGATAGCTGTGGGCCTGGCAATTTATGGCAACTGCTCATTCTACTGGGTTTTACTTACGCAAGAATATCGTTTAATCTCTTTTATGTGTGAAGAATCTCATTTAACACCAACACTCTCAGTAAGTCTGTGATTCTGATTACTGCTCTTACATATTAGGGAAGCCTCTTGAAAACCTGGAAACAAAGAAAAGATACAGAAAACATTCAAAATGAACATTTATTATGTGCTTAAAATCTGTCACGCAGTGGGCTTGGCATGCATGCATTTTCTCATTTATTCCTCACAACAACCTTATGGGGTAGGCACTTACCACCTCTGACTTGTGATGGAAATTACGTTCAGAAAGTTAGGTAAATTCACTAAAATCACACGTATCATAAAGCGCTGGGGCTGGGCAATCCTACTCCATATCATGGGCTCTTAACCACTATGCATACTGCCTCGGCTTGTAAGTTTTGTGAAAGAAAACGTTTAAACGTTTTTGTTGATTTCTACTTAGGACCGTATAACTGTCCACTTATATATTTTTTTCGTGAATACACAAAGGCAGAAGAGAGGAAACGTGAGTAACGTCAATGAGAAATGTATAAACAAATTGAAATGATCTGCAAGAAAATTCAATCAGTCATATTCATTTAAAAGCTGGAAAATTTAGTTAACTTTTCTCTTTGAAAATAATTGTTTTTGTGAGATTAAGCCTTTGTATATGCTTCAACCTTTTTGATTTATTCTACCAATCTTCAAGATGGTTCACTTAGTGATTGTAAGAAGTGCTGACTGGCTGTGACAGTAAATCAGCTTTGCATCATGTACTGTGTATTTCAAACTGATGGATTATAGGCTGAGAAATCCTGCTGATCACTGGATATCACCACTGATAGGCTGGGGTCGGGCAAAGTCATCCAGATATCTTTGAACATCAATCAGTGCAAATCTCATAGGTCTGGAGATGAAGAGAATGTCACTGATTATAAATAACCACTATCTTATAAAATGACTATTTAAATTTATCAACAGGGAAGAGAAAGTAAAATAAAATTTTTTAAAAAGATATTAATGCAATATACTATTGTTAATTGAATACAGTTTACTCCACAGTCTTTATTCATGGAAAAATTTAAGGGCAGTCATAATAGGTATACAGAATATATGTTATATTCAGAGGTGTTAACCCTCTATTCGATTTTCAAAATTTGGCACATTATTTACATACAGTGAAACATAGATTATAAGTGGAATCTTCAATGAGTTTTGAAAAATATACACACTTGTGTAACCTCCATCTCAATCAACATATGGGCTAGTTTCATTACCCCACAGTTTCCTTGTGCCCTTTTGTACTCAAGATGCCTTCTCCTACCCTCCTCCCCCCTCCACTGCCACCACCACTACCAACTCGGTCCCCAGCAAGCATTGTTCTGATTCCTATCAAATTAGTTCATTATTGCCTACTGCAACTTCACATAAATTGAATCATGTGGTGGTGTTGGTTTTTAGTGTCTGTCTTTTTCACTCAGCCTAATGTGTTGGTGATTGATCCATGTTTCAAGCCTCTGTAGCTTGTTCTCTTTTTAATGATTAGTCTTCCATTCTATAAATATGCTGCAGTTTCTTTACCCATTCTCTTGTCAAAGAACATCTAAATTGTTTTCCATTTGGATCTATTATGGACAATGCTGCTGTGATCTTTCTTGTAAAAATTCTTTGTGTACATACATGTTTGTTTCTTTTAAGTATCTAGAAGTGGAAGTACTGGGTCATGTGATGAATATATATTTAACTTTATAAGAAACCAATAAAGAGTATTCCAAAGTGGTTCTACTATTTTCACTCCCATCAGCAATGCATGAGAGTTCTGGCTGATCCACTAAGTAACCATCATCTGATGCTATCAGACTTTTGCATTTTAGCCATTCTATTGGGTACATAGTAGTATCTGATTGTGCTTTCACTTGACATAGCCTGATGATTAATGATATTGAGAATGTTTTCATGTGCTTACTGCTCTTCATATATTTTCTGTAGTGAAATATCTGCAAAGATTTTGCCCATTTTTAGTAACCATCTTCCCATTTTATTGTAGGAGATTTTATATTTAGTATCCGTTTTTATCAAACACATATATATTTCCTAAACTGTGATTTTCCCATTCTATCTTTCATTGATTTTGTGGTCTGAAATCTATTTGCACACCCTAACATCACAAAAATATTTCCCTTAGTTTAATTCTAGAAGTATAAGTGTGTCTTTAACTTTATAAGAAATCGAAAAAAGTTTTCCAAAGTGATTTTATGATTTTACACTCTGACCAACAGAGTATGAAGGTTCCCATTATTTCCCTTTCTTGCCAACCCTTTATATTATCAGTCCATTTTAATTTTACCATTCTAGTGGGTTTGTTGTGCTATCTCATTGGGTTTTAATTTGCATTTCTCTAAGACTGTTAGAGTTCTATAGTCTCTATGGTCTTAAAACATCATTTTATATGCTGATTATGTATTCACATATCTTCTTTGATGAAGAGTCTGTCCAACTTGCCCCATTCACCCCTCCCCTTTTTTTCGGATGGGTTGTTTGTCTTTTTATTGAGTTGTTAGTGTTGGCTTTGTATTCTGAATACAAGTTCTTTATCAGATATGCGTTTTCAATTTTCTTTCTGTCCTTGGTTTAACTTTTTTTTATTAACCATTGTCTTTGAAAAATTAACAGTTTTAAATTTTGACATGTTCTATTAATTATGTTTTATTTATGGATCATGTTTCTTGTTTCATATCTAAGATGTTTTCTCAGGTTTTCTTCTAGAAATTTGCAGAAATTTAACGCCTCAATTTTAAGTATGAATTCTATTTCAAGTTACTACGTATGTGGTATGACAGGATTGACATTCATATTTTTTTCTATGGATATTTAAATTTTTAAGCAAAATTCCTTTAATTATCTTAGCACTTTGTCAAAAATCAAATAACCATATACATCAGGTCTGTTTCTAGGCAATTTATTCTATCCATTGACTTATATATTTGTTCTTAAACTACTATAACAGTGCTTTGATTATCGTAGTGTTAAAGTAAGCCTTGAAATCAGGTTGCATAAGTCCTCCAATTGTGTTTTAAAAATTATTTTAGCTAATCTAGGTTATTTGCATTTCCCTGTACATTTTATAGTAAGTTTATTCATTTATACAGAAAGAAAATTTGCTGGGACTTTGAATGGGATTATTTTGAAGTTATGTATCAAATTGAAGAAACTTACTATTTTAACTCTGTTAAGTATTCCAAAGTATTAAGTGGATATATCTCTCCATGTGTTTAGTTCTTCCTTATTTCCTTTTTATTTATTTTTCCTTCAGCTTTTATGAGATATGAGTAATATATAACATTATGTATGTTTTAGGTATACAAAGTGATGATTTGATACATGTATATATTGTGAAGTGATCACCATAGTAAGGTTCGTTAACACATTCATCACCTCTCATAACTGCTATACTATTTTGTAGTGAGAGCATTTATAATCTACTGTCTTAGCAACTTTCAAGTGTTTAGTATCGTTGACTACAGTTACCGTTTCCACCATCCCCAATCCCTGGCAACCACTTTTCTACTCTGTTTCTATGACTTTGGTTTTTTTTAGATTCCACATTTAAGTAAAATCATACAGTATTTGTATTTCTCTGTCCCACTTATTTCAATTAGCATAGTACCCTCAAGGTCCACCTTTGTTGTTGCAAATGGCAGGATTTTTTTTTCTTTTTCTTTTTCTTTTTTGCTGAATAGTAGTCTATTATATATACACCACATTTGCTTTATCCATTCGTCAGTAGATGGACACGGAGTTTGTTTTTGCGTCTTGGCTATTGTGAATAATGCCGCAGTGAACAGTGAGGCGCAGTTATCTCTTCAACATAATGATTTCATTTCCTTTGTATATATACCAAGAAGTGGGATTGCTGGGTCATATGGTATTCTATTTTTGATTGTTTTTAAACAAACCTCCATACTGTTTTCTACTGTGGCAGCACCGATTTACATTCGCATCACCAGTATAGCATGGTTCCCTTTTCTCCACATCCTCACCAACACTTGGCATCTCTTGCCTTCTTGATGAAGCTATTTTAAAATGCGTGAGGTGACATCTTGTCGTTTTGATTTGCATTTTCATTACAATTAGTGATGTTGAGCATCTTTTTATGTACCCATTGGCCATATGTATGTCTTCTTTGGAAAAATATTTATTCAGGTCCTCTGCCCATATTTTAGTTGTTATTAGTCTTTTTGCTATTGAGTTTTATGAGTTCAGTACATGTTTTGGTATTAACCTCTTATCTGATATATGGTTTGCAAATATTTTCTTCTATCCCATAGGTTGTCTTTTCATTTTATTGATTGTTCCTTTTGCTATGCAGAAACTTTTTAGTTTGATATAGTCCCACTTGTTGATTTCTGCTTTTGTCATTTGTGCTTTTGGTGTTATATCCAAAGAATTGTTGCCAAAACCAACGTCAAGGAGTTTTCCCTATATTTTCTTCTAGGAGTTTTATGATTTGATGTCTTATCTTTAAGTGTTTAATTCATTTCAAATTAACTTTTATCTATCATGTGAGATAGAGGTTAAATTTTATTCTTTTGCATGTGGATATCCAGTTTTCCCAAAATTATTTATTAGAAAGGCTATCCTTTCCCCATTGAGTATTCCTGGCTCCTTTGTCAAATGTTAGTTGGCCATTCATGTATGTGTTTATTTCTGGGCTCTCCAATATGTTCCACTTATCTATGTTTCTGATTTTATGCCAATACCATACTGTTTTGATTACTATAGCATTGTAATGTCATTTGAAATGAGGAAATGTGATGCTTCCAGCTTTGTTCTTCTTTCTCAAGATCTCTTTGGCTGTTTAGGGTCTTTTGTAGTTCCATGCAAATTTTAGGATTGTTTTTTCTATTTCTGAGAAAAATTCCATTGGAATTTTGATAGGGACTTCATTGAATCTATAGATCACTGGGTTAGTATTTTAATGATATTAATTCTTCTGATTTATGAACACAAAATATATTTCCCTTTATTTGTGTCTTCTTCAATTTCTTTCACCAATGTCTTATAGCTTTCAGCATACAGATCTTTTACCTTTTTGATTAAACTTATTAAGTATTTTACTGTATTCAATATTATTGTAAGAGGGATTGTTTTCTCTATTTCTTTTTCAGATATTTCATTGTTAGTGTATAAATTGCAACTGTTTTTTCTATGTTGATTTTGTATCCTGCAACTTTATTGAATTCATTCATTGGTTCTAACAGTGTTTTGGTGGAGTCTTTAGGGTTTTCTATATATAGTATCATGTCACCTGCAAACAGAGACAATTTCCCTTCTTCCTTTCCTATTCTGATGCCTTTTATTTATTTCTCTTGCCTAATAACTCTGCTAGGACTTCCAGTACTATGTTGAATGAGAGTGGTGATAGTGGGCACCCTTGTCTTCTTCCTGATTTTAGAGGAAAAGTTTTCAGCTTTTCTGCATCAAATATGATATTAGCTGTGGGTTTGTCATGTATGGTCTTTTTATGTTGAAGTATGTTCCTTCCATATCCAATTTTTCAAGAACTTTTATTATGAAAGCATGTTGGATTTTATCAAGTGCTTTTGTTACATCTATTGCGTGATAATTCAAGTTTTGCCCTTCTTTCTATTAATGTGGTGTTTCACCTTTATAGATTTGTGTATGTTGAACCATCTTTGCATTCCAGGGATGAATCCAACATACTTCTGAAATTGTAGTCATGTTAGGTTGGAGCCAACTTTGAGGCTATCACTGGGTCTGCATTGTGGTTTGTGGTTGGCATGCTTGTTACCAGGGCCTCAGGTGGGCGTGGATCCTGCCTGCTCTGTGGGTGGATGAGATTGCATCTGTACCTTGTTCAGTAGGGTGTGTTTGGGACAAGGGTCTGCTTCAGAGTTACAGTTGGGTTCTCAGCCGGCAGGCCTATTACCAAGTGCATGATTGGGTTTGGCTCCCGCCAGGTCCCTAGGGGGACTTCTGCCTGGTCGCTGGGTAGGTCCTTGAGTAGGCAGGACTGGCCATGGACCATAGCTGAGAGGGACTGGAACCAAATTACAGGACTATTTTGGGTTCCACAGCCAAGATTGTGGTATGTAGACCTGGTTCTGGAGGTGTGGATGGGTACGTCTCCCACTAGGTCCCTACGTGGATTGGACTGCTCCCTGACCAAGACTGAGGCTAGAGGCTGACTGAGGCTGGAAAGGCTGGATCCAAATATAGATCCCTTTCAGAATCTCCAGGGTTTCAGATATAATTCTGTCCCCTTGAGTCCCTCTATACACAGGACTGCTGGAAGACTGTGGCTATGGGGGCACTGGAGCCAAATATGGGGCCTTTTCAGGATCTCCAGGGGCACAGATGGAAATGTCTCCTGCTGAGTCCCTGTTCCAGGATGACTCTTCACTGAACATGGCTGCTACAGGTTGGAGTCCAGTTTCAGGGCCCTTTCAGAATCTATCGTCTGACGGAGTTTGGTGGGCAGACCAAGTGTGGTTCAGCAACTCCTGAACTGAGGCTGAAAGGGACTGAAGGTCATTCACAGGCCACTTCAGGGTCCGCAGCCTGGACTGAGATCTATATGCATATTACCTGATGCAGGGGTGGGTGTGATTCCTCCAGGGTCCCTTGGCATATGGTTCTGGTGACAAGACCAAGACAAATGGGCCTGTAGCTGATTCCTCAGGGGTACCAAACTGTTTCTAGGTCTGTAACTGGGACCAGGGTCAACAAGTCAGTCACCTGGGTGTTGGTCAGTGTTCTCAAAATGGCTCTCCTCATTCTTGGGCTGTGCCAGGGTTTCACAACCTCCTACATGGATCTCAAAGTTCCCACAAAGGCATTTTTCTCTGTGGATGGTTGCAAAATTATTGTTGTTCAGAGGACATCTTATTTGGCTATCTTGCTGACATCCAGGTTTTCCTTAATTTCTATCAGCAATGTTTCATAGTTTTCAGTGAACGTATCTTGTGCATATTTGTAGTTTATTCCTAAGTATTTCATTTTTTTGTTTATATTTTATTTTTTTCCGTTTCAATTCCCAAATGTTTCTTGCTAATGTAGAGATAGATGACTTATGTCAGTATGATGACCTTGTATTCAGAAGCATTTCTAAACTCCCTTTTTAGTACATGTAGCTTTTAAGTAGCTTCCTTAAGATATCCTACATGTGTAATCATGTTGTGAGTGAATGAAGAGAATTTTACTTCTTTCTATTTCTTTCATTATTTTTTCTTGCCTTATTACATTGTCTAGGACCTATAGTATAATGCTGAAAAGAAGTAGTGAAGGTGAACTTCTTTGTTTTGTACCTGATTTGGGGAAAATTTATTTAATCTTTCATCAATATGTATGATCCTGGCTCTAGCAATTTTTGTAGATGGCTTTTATCATGATAAGTTCCTTTCTCTCACAGTTTACTATGAGTTTCTACCATGAGTAAGTGTGGAATTGTGTTCAATCCTATTTCTGCTTCTATTTGAGATTACATGTTTGTTTCCTACTTTTAGTCCATTAATATAGTATATTACATGTCTTAAGTTTTTAATGTTGAGTCAACCTTTAATTCCTGGTTAAGTTCCATTTTTTTTTCCATAATGGTGAGAGCAAATTCAGACTGTCTTACTCCTTCATGGCTAATAGCAGAAGTGAGAAATTTCAAATATATTTAGCTAAAAATTACATAGAATTAATGTGTTGTTCCAATTTAATCTCTTACTAAAAAATAAGCAAACAATACAAATAACTCTTTCCCTCAAATTTACATTTTCCTATGTTTTATGCTCCACTTTGTCTAAAATTATTTGTCTATACTACCTGTTTATCAAAATTTTATTTGTTTAAGGTACACCTGAAATGACACAAACCTAATTTCTTTCCTTGTCTTCTCACTCTGAAATGTTTTCTCTATATCTGAGAACTATGGGCTTCTGTATGTGTCACCCTTGCAATCACATAGCCTGACTTTTATATATTTATGCTATATTTTACTTGTTTTTTTGGTCCTCAATTTTTTCTCTTCATCCAGTAATCCACCCTCTTTCTGAAAATAGAACTCATCTTTTTTTGTTTTGTTTTGTTTTGGTTTTCATTACAGCACAGCCCTTCTCTAATTCTTTGAATATCAGGAATGGATGGATTCAAGTCAGTCAGAGTACTCAATATCTCTGGACATAGAAATTGATCTAATGAAGGATGACATATGACCCATCTAGTGCTAAGCATTAGTTTCTGTCTGGTGAGATGATGGATGTCAAACTTGGAGTTTCTAAGGTCATAGCAATAACTACCCTAATTAAGTAAAGAGTGCAGGAAGCAGGGCTTTAGGACAAAGCGAAAACATTTAAATAATACCATTTGTTGTATCAAATAGCAGGATTTTCTTCTTTTTATGGTTTAAAATATTCCATTCCATTTCCACAGGAAAATTTTCTTTATCCATTCATCTATGAACAGACACATTGTTTCCATATTTTGGCTATTGTAAATAATACTGCAATGAACACAGGAGTGAAGATATTTTTTCATCCAGGGGTTGAGGTTTGGGGGTAATGGGGAGATGTTGCTCAAAGGATGCAAACTCTCAGTTATAAGATGAATAACTTCTGGAGGTCTAAGGTACAGCATAGTGGTTATAGTTAATAATACTGAATTGTACAATTGAAATTTGCTAAGAAACTAGGTCTTAAGTGTTCTCATCACATATAATAAAATGGTAACTATGTGATGGATATATTAATTAACTTGATAGTGGTGATCACTTCACAATGTGTATATATATTAAATATGTTGTACACCTTTAAAAATATCATGTTGCATAGCCTAAATAAATACAATTTTTATTTGTCAATCGTATCTCAGTAAAGTTTGAAAAAATATAAATAAGTAAGTAACATCATTTGGGCTCTTTATTCCATTTATGCCTGAAGCCAAATGCTCCTCTCCCATCCAAGCGGAAAACTCTCTGCCTGTTTTATTTCAGCCTAACAAACTTGTTTTGGATTTTTTGTCAGTTAGAGATGCAGAGTTCAGAGATACATATAAATTTCAACCCTTTTTCTTTATTTTATTTTATTATTTTATTTTTAGGAAGATTAGCCCTGAGCTAACATCTGCCTCCAATCCTCCTCATCTTGCTAAGGAAGCCTGGCCCTGAGCTAACATCTGTGCCCATCTTCCTCTATTTTATATGTGGGACGCCTGCCACAGCACGGCTTGACCAAGTGCATAGGTCTGCGCCTGGGGTCTGAAGAAGTAAACCCTGGGCCTCTGAGGTGGAGCGTGTGAATTTAACTGCTACGCCACTGGGCTGGCCCCCCTTTATCTTTATTTTTAAGTGTAAAACATTATCCAATATAGGGCCTACATATTAGGTACTAGAAAATAATTGTTTGATAACATTTCCGAATGAGGAAAAATTTTCGTTTAACTTAGAAGAAGAAAATCATGTTTGCAAAATATTATTTAATATTTCCTTTTACCAATCTCCTGAAAATCAATTATTGGTCCATCAATACACATATAAGATTTTCCTTATCAATCCCTTACCAAGAGGAAATCACTCTTTAAAATATAACCAACTATGTGTTCCAGAAATTCTCTTCGTCAAAGTCAGGTACTGCCTCTAGCCTATTAATGCTTCTGTCTGGGAATAAAGAGCATTTGGCTCATTTTCCTGTAGTTCTTTTTACACCACTTTCTAAATGACAATGTCTCTGTTTGAGGGAGTAACTTTATATGTTCACAGATTGTAGAAGGTGATTTGTTATTGGTGCTAGAGGCTAAGTTCTTTATTACCAAGTTAACATTATTATTTCTCATGATTTCATTGAACGCTGTTTAAAATTTCATCTAAGACAGTTTGTTTGACTTGCATGGTAAAACAGCACCTACCATTCTGAGAGCACTTAGTCCACTTTTAGTGAAAAGCATTAACTCAATACTCTTGCACTTGTCATAATGCAGGCACAAAGTAATGATGTTAGAGGTTGCATAAGTTGGGCTAGAAGCCAGATGTGAGGTTTCAGAAATTTAAAACCCTCCATCCTCATTCTTATAGTATATATAAACCAAAATTGAGACTGGCAGCAAGATAAATTAGACGTATAAGGAATTCAGGCTGCCAATTTTGGTTTGGAATAGTATAATAAATCTGGGAAACATAATTTAATCCATTTTGAAATAAATTAATCATTGAACAATTACTGTCAAAGAAAGCAAACATTTTTTATTGTGGTAAAAATAACATTAAATTCACCATTTTAACTATTTTTGAGGTATAGTTCAGTAGTGTTAAGTATGTTCACTTTGTTGTATGACATATTTCTAGAACTTTTTCATCTTACAAAACTGAAGCTCTATACCCATTGACCAGCAAATCCCCATTTCCCCCCCCCTCCCTAGCCCTTGGCAACCACCTTTTGACTTTGTGTTTCTATAATGTTGACTACTTTAGATACTTCTTACGAGTGGAGTCATACAGCATTTGTTCCTTTGTGACTGACTTAATTTGCTTAGCATAATTTCTTTGAGGTAAATCCATGTTGTAGCATGTGACAGAAATTCCTCCATTTTAAAGGCTGCATAGTATTCCAATGTGTGTATACACCACATTTTCGATATCCATTCATCTATTGATTGGCATTTGGGTTGCTTCCATCTCTTGACTATTGTGAATAATGCTGTAATGAACATGGGTGTGCAAATCTCTCTTCTAGAAAGTAAGCATGTTTTGATTGGTCCATACATGGTTGGCTCATCTCATTAAAAAAATTTTTAAAGTAAAAAGAAACCTAAATACTTGTCTACAGTTGAAAGACATAATAAACATGGATCAGGGGGAAAGAAAGGCTTTGTCTTTGTATTTTTCAGTCCTGCTTGAGACAACAACAACAACAACAACTAGCAGGGGATAAAAATGCTTTACAGTTGGAACAAGGCCTGGTGGTGTAGTGGTTAAGGTCATGCACTCCACTTCAGCAGCCTGGGCTTCACTGGTTAGGATCCCAGGCACAGACCTACACACGACTTGTCAAGCCACACTGTGGTGGCATCCCACATACAAAACAGAAGAAGATTGGCATAGATGTTAGCTCAGGGTCAATCTTCCTCACCAAAAAATTAATTAATTAATTAAATAATTTACAATTGGCCACACCCACAGATTTTTATATATGGCAAAATGTTGCCTAGTGTGGGAAAAGGTTGTTGAAGGCAAGTTTAACATCTTTTCTCATCTCTCTCCGTTATCTCCCAACAACTCGTTAATCAAATAATACAAATACACACAGTGTTGTTGCCAGACAAAGATTCAAGGGAAATCCTCTCACATCTCCTTTCAACCTCTCCATCAACATTACTGATCTAAATCCTTACTCTATGTGAGAATTTCCTGCTTCATTTATTCCACACACCTTTGTGGCCTCTGGTCTTGAATTTCTTTTCATGTCTCTTATGTAAGCTAATATACGTATGGGTCTAACATATGATTCCAAACAACCATAATATATTTAGAATAATTGCATATAGCAAAGTAGAAATGAATATATTTTATTTCATAGACCTATTTTTGCATGTGTAAAAATGCTTACCTGAGAAATTCTATCAATAATTTTGTTCACTTACTCAATGAAACAGAGAATTTTAAATAAAGTAAAAAGAATACATCCTCTTTCTTAGTGCCTAGCTGGTATGAGATATGAAACATATAATTTACTTTAGTGGTCGCATTACTCTATGCTTTGTTAATTTTAAAGCTATTTCACGGTAAAAGGTCATTAAAAGTAAGAACAATCCTTTCCTCAGCAACATATTAAGATTGTCTCTAAATTATCTGCCTTTTCCACCCACTGCATACATTTGAAAAGAATTTGATTCTGTGCATTTAAAAAATAAACACAAGATGCAGGGGCTGGCCCTGGAGCTGAGCAGTTAAAGTGCTCCACTTCAGTGGCCAGGGTTCATGGGCTCGGACCCCCAGTGCGGACCTACTCCACTCATCAGCCATGCTGTGGAGGCATCCCACATACAAAGTAGAGGACAATTGGCATAGATATTAGCTCAGGGCTAGTCTTCCTCAAGTGAAAAAAGAGGATTGGTAACACATGTTAGCTCAGGGTGAATCTTCTTCACACAAAAAGATAAATTAATTTAAAAATAAAAACAAGATGTCTATTTAACCCATCCATGACCTAATTTTAAAGAGTATCTTATACACCATGGATCATGTGATACTTGAAAGAGGTAAAGATAAATTTGATTATTTTTATGTTTGTTTTACATTTAATTTTTATGTTGCAGAAACAGTTTGAATATCATTGCTGTAATATTACCTGCTAGAATTTAAACTGCATAATGGCAAGGGCTTTGTTTTATCGACCTCTCTGCCCTGCAGTGCCTAGAAGAGGGTCTGTCACACAGTTGGCAATGCGTGCATTTTTAAATAATAAATGATTGAATGAGTGGCTTAATATGACTCAGAAATAATCTTTAGCATTATTTTTGGCCTGTCATTCTGTAGGTGATGGCTGATTTTATTGCTTTTTAAAAAGTGGCTTACTTACCAAATATGTCCCAAATATATTTCCATGTTAAATTTTCGTCTAGTCTTTATATATATGCATATAATCGTTTACTGACATCTATACAACTAGATCATTTCCTCAGTTTTCCCCACTATAAACAATGCTATGATGATCAAACCTTAGGTAAGACTTTGGGCACATCCAGGATCACTTCCTGAGAATGTACTGCACAAAATATCATGTTTTAGTCAATTTATCTATGATTTATGCATGAAAATCATAACTTTCATTTCTTCCAAAACACAGCATATTATTTTTTTAGCTTTATTGGGGTATAGTTGAGAAATAAAATTGTAAGATATTTAAAGTGTACAAAGTGATGATTTGAGATCTATATATATATCTCTCTCAAATATTTGAGATATATATATAGAGAGATCTCTCTCTCTCTCTCTCTCTCTCCATATATATTTTATGTATATACACATTTTGAAAAGACTTCTCACATCTAGTTAACCCATTCATTACCTCACATATTTTTCTTTCCTTTTTTTTTCTTTTCTTTTTTGCTGAGAACACAAGTTTTATTCTTTTAGCTAATTTCAGTTATAAAATACAATGTGATCAACTATAGTCGTTGTGTTGTACATTGGATCCTCAGACTTTATTCATCTTATAGCTAAAAGTTTGTACTCCTTTGTCAACCTCTCTATTTCCCCCACCTCCCAGGCCCTTAAAACTACCATTCTACTCTTTATGTCTATGTGTTCAGCTTTTTTAGATTCCACATGTAAGTAACATTATACAGTATTTGTTTTTCTCTGTCTGGCTAATTGTACTTAGTATAATGCCCTCAGGGTCCATCCATGGTGTCATAGATGGCAAGATTTCCTTCTTTCTCACAGCTGAATAATATTCCATTGTGTGTCTGATATATATATTACATCTTTTTTATCCATTCATCTGTTGATGGACATCAGGTTGTTTCCATATCTTGACTATTGTGAATAATGCTGCAGTGAACGTGGGAGTGTAGATATCTCTTTGATATCCTGTGACTATTCTTTTCACATTGTGTTTCCATCATTATTGGTGGTTCTTTTTTTGGTTATTGACTACTGTAACTTACTCAAGAGTTAACATTTTAACACTTTATCTTTTAGACATGATACAGTTGTCCTTTTGGGCTGTAGCATCTTTTAAAATAATGTTTTTAAATGTGTATTTATAATACAGGCAAATGACTCACTCCTCATATAACCACTTTCCACAGAATTAATTTGTTTTGTAGTTTAAAATTTTTTACATGTATTTCTTATATTGCAAAAATAAAAATACGTAAATTGTATTGTCCACTCTAGAGGGCATATTTGAGTTGAATTTATATTTTATATCCTAATAAATATACAATGACTCTATTTTTTTCTTCTCTTTTATAAACCAGTTTTAAAGATCATCCTTATACATTTGCACAGTTATCTGATTAGTTACATTAGATAAATTTTCTGTAAAACTTTGGGTCAGATATTATAAAGAAATAAGCTTCTTCAAATTCCAGTAGGGTTGTAATGTAAAAGATAAAGTCTCAACAAAATTGCATTGGCTCAATACTTAAATGACAAAACACTGTGACTCTTTCAAATGTTCACCCATACCTCGTTTGTATAGTTTACTAAAACAACAATAGAGACTATCCTCCCCTTTTCTGATAAATATCAGGAGGTCTCCTCCCCCCAACCTTAGTGTCAAAAGCCAGCCCCTTAGTTACTATCTTTGAATCAAATTTTGGTGGTCTAGTGCTGTACCCAGGTACATAGAAATGAACTGAGGTGATCACAGTGCTACTGGCTGACGACTATTCTCCTTTTCCCATCTTAAATGTTGTTTTTATTAAGTTCCAAACCATTATTTCAAACTCTGGGTCTGAATTTTATGAAAAAACAAAATGTATTGTCAAAGTTACCTGTGTGTAGGATTGTTTCAGTGATTTATATTTAGAGGAAAAAAAAAGGAAGAGAAAAAAATCAGAAAAGAGGCAAGACAACTAGAAACTCCATAAAAGATAAAAAGTTTCATAAAAAGGAAATATAATTATAGTCTATATATTAGTGTCCTAGGGCTGCAGTAACAAAGTACCACAAACTAGATGATTTAGAACAACAGAAATGTATTCACAGGTCTGGAAGACAGAAGTCAGAAATCAAGGCCCTGGCTAGTCCTGCTCCCTCTGAAGAGGAGTTGAGAAGGAGCTGTTCCAGGCCTCTTTCTTAGCTTTGGTTCAGAGGTTGCCGTCTTACTTGTGTCTTTTCTCTCCGTGCATTTCTCTGTCTGTGTTCAAATCCCTCCTTTATGTAAGGATGCCAGTCATACCAGAATAAGGCTCACTATAATGACCTCATCTTAACTTGACTATAACTGTAAAGACTCTATTTCCAATTAAAGTTATATTTTGAGGTACTGGGAGTTAGGACTTCAACGTATTTTTTGGGGAGGACACAATTCAACCCATAACAGTATACAACCTCACTTAGCTGTGAATGCTAGGAACACATAGTCATGAGAATGTCTACAACTAATATTGATCTAACCAAGTGGAAATGCATGTGTGTTTGTGTGTGTACAAGGAAGGAGGTGGATAAAAAGTTAAATTCTCAAAAATCTGAAACAAAACCAAATCATAATATAGTAATGTAAGCAATTTACTTACTAAAAATAACACTAAGAGAATCAGGAAAGAAAGTTTAAACTACCTCTGAAGAATCGAACAGAGTTTGGTTGCAGACAGATGGGAACAGGATGGAAAATTGCTGTTTTTATGATATCTTTTAAAATTACATGAGTATGAATGTTAATTTTATATATGAATATATTAATGTAATGAAATAAAAAATGAATTTAATCATAATGATTATTTACATATCTAAAATGTCATGCATTTAGAAGCATGGTGATCTAGAAGCCTTCAGTCTCAGGCAAACTAGTTTTTAGACTGTTGAGATGCTATGCAAATTATAAATGGGCTAATAAAAAGAATGCTATGTCTCTTGCCAACTTTTGGAAGTTTTTACCTATTATTTCTTCTTGTAATTTTTTTAGCCCTGCTCTCTTTCCAGAACTCTGACGACATGAAAGCTCTTTTATTATAGCCTCACAGGTATCTATTCTTTCTTTCTTTCTTATTTTTTTCGTAAATCTATTTTCTCTCTCTTGTTCAGATTGAGGAATTTTTATTGTTCTACAGCCTATTCACAAATATTTTCTTCTGTCACCTCCATTCTGCTTTGAGCCCATCCCTTGAGCTTTTACTTCAATTACTGTATTTTTCAGTTCTAAAACTCCCATTTGGTGCCATGGGGTGATGCTCCTGGTGACTTCCACCCAGCCCAGCGGAAACTTGGCCTGATTTTCGCAGATTTTGTTTCAGACTGGTGTCAATGGAAGCGGGAAATACTTACATTTTAAAGGACAAAGCTGTTAACACAAATGTAACTTTGGAACATTGTGGAGAACAACAGTTTATTTGGTGTCTGAAATTGAATACAGTCCTATATAGTGAAAAGGACTCTGAACTTGGTCCCAGAGGATATAGATTCAAGTCTGACCGATGTGCCCTTTGATTGGTAGTGACGTCAGCATCATGTCAGAGTGAGCTTGTCCAGGACTCTCTCCCCTCCAACATACAACAAAAAGGAGAAACCATATTCCAACAGAAAATATCCTAACAGCTCAGGAATCCTCAGAGAGTCACAGCAGCCAAACGACGGAGGGTGGAGAGGCTGAAGCCACCTTCAGAGGAGCTGGAAGGGGGTAAGAGAGATCTCTGCTCCCTCCCCTAAAGACTGGGATCACTGCTGCAGGAGGCTCTGTGAGAAAAGAAGTAGGGGAGGGGTAGCATGTCTGTAGGATCACCCAGGACTCCCTAGTGCCCTTGCAGCCTAGAGGGAAGCCCTCTAACAGGGTGAAAGCTTTCACGTGGGATAATCTCATCAAGCCAAGACCCCAGGAGACCAGATAGCAAGAGCTGATTGGGAAACCGGGGACTGCACACAAGAGGAAATGCACCAACACCCCCCCACACACCCACCTGCACTGTACTGTCCTGTCTCAGCTGAAGGCAGAGGGCTCAGAATATGCAGTTCTAGACCCCCATCCATTGGTGACAGGCTGTAACTGCAACCAAATAATATCACAACGGGAAAAACCTGTACTTCCAACATCAGGCAATTCATCAAGTCTCCAGACCAGAGAGAAAATGACAAGCACCCAGAATTCAGTCCTGGGGATGCAGAAATAAGTAAACTAAATGACAATGAATTCAGAATAGGTATCATCAAAAAACTCAATGAGGTAAAAGAGAATATAGGGAAACAATTCAATGAGTTCAGGAGCTACTTCACAAAAGAGATTGAAGCTATAAAGAAAAATCAATCAGAAATACTAGACATGAAAGACGCCATAGAAGAGATCAAACAAAATATGGATTCTCTGAATACTCATATGGACACCATAAAGGAGCAAATCAGCATAATCCAAGATAGACATATTGAATTGCTCCAGACAGAGGAGGAGAGAGAACTGAGACTAAAAAGAAATGAAGAAAGTCCCCAAGAAATATCCAACTCAATGAAGTAATGCAACATAAGAATTATAGATACCCCAGAAGGAAAAGAGAAAGAGAATGGAGCAGAAAGTGTGCTCAAAGAAATAATAGCAGAGAACTTCCCAAATCTAAGGAATGAGAGGGAAATGTGTGTGGAGGAAGCTTTCAGATCTCCTAGATTTGTCAATGTAAAAAGACCTACTGCAAGGCATATAATAGTAAAATTGGCAAAAATGACTGAAAAAGAAAGAATAATCAGAGCAGCAAAAGGCAGAAGAAAATAACCTACAAAGGAATCCCTATCAGACTTTCAGCAGATTTCTCTGCAGAAACCTTACAAGCTAGGAGAGAATGGAATGACATATTGAAAACTTTAAAAGATAAAATCTTCAGTCAAGAATACTCTATCCAGCAAAAATATCCTTCAGATATGAGCAAGAAATTAAATCTTTCTCAGTCAAATAAAAGCTACTGGACTGCATAGCCACGAGACCCCCCCGCCCCCACAAGAAATCCTCAAGAAGGCCCTCATACCTGAAAAAAGGAAACAAGGGAGAAAGGGGTCACAAAACACAGAGTAAGGAGACAAATAGATAGAATCAGAACAGGATAGCAAATATTCAACTATGGCATTAGGATAAAAGGAAGGAAAACACCAAAAACAAAGACAATCTTGTCACTTTAACCACAAACTCACAACATATGTTGGAATAAGATATGAGAATAATAAGTTAGGAGGGGAGGAGGAAAGGTACTGAATCATTTTAGATTAAGGAAATAAGAGGTCATCAGAAAATGGACTATGTTATCCATGAGATTCTGAATACAAACTTCAGGGTAGCCACTAAACTAAAAAGCAGAACAGAGACACAAAAATTAAATAATGAAAAAACTAAGAAACACAGCATAAGAAACTGCAGAAATCAATGGGTAGACCAAAAGACACAGGATGAGAAACAAAGGAAATGCAGGAAAACAGGAAAACAAGTGATAGAATGACAGCATTAAGCCCTCATACATCAATAATCACCCTCAGTGTAAATGGATTGAACTCTCCAATGAAAAGACACAGAGTGGTAAGATGAATTAAAGAACAAGGTCCAACAATTTGTTGCCTCCAAGAAACACATCTCTGCTCCAATGACAAATACAGGCTTAGAGTGAAGGGGTGGAAGACGATACTCCAAGCTAATGGCAAACAAAAGAAAGCAGGCGTCGCAACATTTATATCAGACAAAGTAGATTTCAAGAGAAGGCAGGTAAAGAGAGACAAAGGGGGCAATATACAATGATCAAAGGGACACTACATCAAGAAGAAATAATGCTTGTAAATATCTATGCACCCAACACAGGAACACCAAAGTTCATACAGCAACTATTAACAAACCTAAAAGAAGATATCAAAAATAACACAGTAATAGTAGGGAACCTCAACACCCCACTCACATCATTGGCTAGACCATCCAGACAGAAAATCAACAAGGAAAGAGTGGAATTAAATGAAAAGCTAATAGAACACTGTATCCAAAAACAGCAGAATACACATTCTCCTCAAGTGCACACAGAACATCCTCAAGGATAGACCATATGTTGGGAAATAAGACAAGCTTCCATAAATTTTTAAAAAATGAAATAATAGCAAGCATCTTCTCTGATCATAATGCTATAAAGCTAGAAAGTAATTACAAGAAAAAAGCTGAGAAAGGGACAAAGATGTGGAGACTAAATAATATGCTATTGAACAAGCAATGGATCATTGAAGAAATTAAAGAATAAATCAAAAAATATCTGGAGACAAATGAAAATGGCAACATGCCATGCCAACTCATACAGGACACAGCAAAAGTTGTATTAAGAAGGAAATTCATTGCAATACAGGCACACCCTAACAAACAAGAAAAATCCCAAATAAGCAATCTCAAATTACAACTAACTGAATTAGGAAAAGAAGAACAAACAAAGCTCAAAGTCAGCAGGAGGAGAGAAATAATAAAAATCAGAGCAGAAATAAATGTTGTTGAAACAAAAAAGGCAGTAGATAGGATAAATGAAACAAAGAGCTGCTTCTTTGAGAAGATAAATAAAATTGACAAACCCCTAGCCAGACTTACAAAGAAAAAAGAGAGAAAGCTCAAATAAACAAAATCACAAATGAAAGAGGAGAAATAAAAATAGACTTCACAGAAATACAATGGCTTTTAAGAGAACACTA
Source organism: Equus przewalskii (assembly GCF_037783145.1). Classification (NCBI taxonomy): domain Eukaryota; kingdom Metazoa; phylum Chordata; class Mammalia; order Perissodactyla; family Equidae; genus Equus; species Equus przewalskii. The sequence continues at coordinate 54,126,933 of NC_091831.1, read as the reverse complement.
CAAAAAACTATATGCTAACAAAATGGATAACCTAGAGGAAATGGATAAATTCTTAGACTCTTACAACCTCCCAAAGCTAAGTCAAGAAGAAACAGGCAATCTGAACAGACCAATCACAAGGAAAGAGATTGAAACAGTAATCAAAAACATCCCAAAGAATAAAACCCCAGAACCAGATAGTTTCCTGGGGAATTCTACCAAACTTTCAGAGAGGATTTAATACCTATACTTTCCAAGCTATTCCAAAAAATTAGGGAGGATGGAACACTTCCTAACACATTCTACGAGGTCAACAACACTCTGATACCAAAGCCTGACAAGGAAAGCACAAAAAAAGGAGAACTACAGGCCAATATCACTGATGAACATAGATGTAAAAATTCTCAACAAAATTTTGGCAACCTGAATTCAGCAATACATCAAAAGGATCAGACATCACAATCAGGTGGGATTCATACCAGGGACACAGGGATGGTTCAACATCTGCAAATCAATCAACTTGATAACCCACATCAACAAACTGAGGAATAAAAACCACATGATCATCTCAATAGATGCAGAGAAAGCATTTGACAAGATCCAACAGTCATTTACGATAAAAACTCTGACCAAAGTGGGAATAGAAGGAAATTACTTCAACATAATAAAGGCCATATATGACAAAACCACAGCCAACATCATACTCAATGGGCAAAAACTGAGCATCATCCCCCTGAAAACAGGAAAGAGAGAAGGATGCCCTCTATCACCACTCTTATTGAAAAGAGTACTGGAGGTGTTGGCCAGAACAACTAGGCAAGAGAAAGGAATAAAAGGAATCCTTTTAAATCCTTTTAAATAGGGAGGGAAGAAGTGAAACTCTCACTGTTTGCAGATGAAATGACCTTATATATGGAAAATCCCAAAGAATCCGTTGGAAAACTATTAGAAATAATCAATGACTACAGCAAAGTTGCAGGGTATAAAGTCAATTTGCATAAATCAGTAGCATTTCTATACTCTAATAACAAACTAACAGAAAAAGAACTCAAGAACAAATACCATTCACAATCACAAGAAAAAAGAATAAAATACCCTAGGGTGAATTTATTTAAGGAAGTGAAAGACCTATACAACGAAAACTACAAGGCTTTTCTGAAAGAATGGATGATGACATAAAGACATGGAAAGACATTCCATGCACATGGATTGGAAGAATAAGCATAGTTAAAATGTTTATACTACCTAAAGCAATCTACAGATTCAACAAAATCCCAATCAGAATCCCAATGACATTCTCTACAGAAATAGAACAAAGAGTCCTAAAATTCATATGGGGCAACAAAAGACCCTGAATTGCTAAAGCAATCCTGAGGAAAAAGAAAAAAGCTGGAGGCATCACAATCCCTGACTTCAAGACGTACTACAAAGCTACAATAATCAAAACAGGATGGTACTGGTACAAAAACAGGTGCACAGATCAATGGAACAGAATTGAAAGCCCAAAAATAAAGCTACACATCTATGGACAGCTAATCTTCGACAAAGGAGCTGAGGTATACAATGGAGAAACAAAAGTCTCTTCAACAAATGGTGCTGCGAAAACTGGAAAGCCACATGTAAAAGAATGAAAATTGACCATTTTTTTCACCATTCACAAAAATAAACTCAAAATGGATCCAAGACTTAAACGTAAGACCTGAAACCATAAGGCTTCTAGAAGAAAATATAAGCAATACACTTTTTGACATCAGTATTAAAATGATCTTTTTGACACTGTGTCTTCTCAGACAAGGGAAACAACAGAAAGAATAAACAAATGGGACTTCATCAGACTAAAGAACTTCTTCAAGGCAAGGGAAAACAGGATTGAAACAAAAAAACAGCCCACTAATTGGGAAAAAATATTTGCAAGTCATATATCCAACAAAGGGTTATTCTCCATAATATGTAAAGAACTCACAGAACTCAACAACAAAAAAATCAAACAACTCAATCAAAAAACGGGCAAGGTACAGGAACAGACATTTCTTCAAAGAAGATATACACATAGCCAATAGGCACATGAAAAGATGTTCATCATCACTGATCATCAGGGAAATGCAAATCAAAACTACACTAAGATATCACCTTACACCCATTAGAATGGCAAAAAGAACCAAAACAAAAAGTAACAAATGTTGGAGGGGTTGTGGAGAAAAAGGAACCCTCATACGCTGCTGGTGGGAATGCAAACTGGGGCAGCCACTATGGAAAAGAGTAGGGAGATTTCTCAAAAAATTAAAAATAGAAATACCATGACCCATCCATCCCACTACTTGGTATCTATCCAAAGAACTTGAAATCACTAACTCCAAAAGTCCCATGCACCCCTATGTTCATTGCAGCATTATTTACAATAGCCAAGACGTGGAAGCAACCTAAGTGCCCATCAACTGATAATTGGATATAGAAGATATGGTATATATACAATGGAATACTACTCAGCCATAAAAAAGGTTAAAATCGTCCCATTCACAAGAACATGGATGGACCTTGAGGCTATTATGCTAAGTGAAATAAGCCAGATAGAGAAAGACAATCTTTGTATAACTCCACTCATATGTGGAAGTTAAACATGTAGACAAGAGAAAAGATTAGTGGCTACCAGGGAAAGCAGGGGGTGGGAGTTGGGCACAAATGGTGAAGTGGTGCACCTACAATACAATAATGTACAACTGAAATTTCACAAGTTGTAAGCTGTCATTATCTCGATAAAAAGTTAAAAAATATCATAAATGCAATTATAGTGTATGCAGCCTTTTGAACTGGGTTTCATTCACTTAGCATAATGCATTTGAGACTGATCCATGTTTTTGCATGTATCAGTAATTCATTCCTTTGTATTGCTGAGTAGGATTCCATTTGGGTTGTTCTAGTGTTTCATGATTATAAATAAAGCTGCTATAAATATTTGGGTACAGGTGCTTGTGGCAACAAAAGTTTTTATCTTTCTTGAATAAAGAACTAGGAGTGGTAATTCAGGGTCATATGGAAAACATATGTTTATTCTTATGATACACTTCCAAAGTGTTTCCAAAGCAATGTATCATTTTGCATTTCCAACAGCGTTGTATGAGAGTTCCAATATCTTAACATCTTCACCAGCACTTGATATTGTCAGTTGTTATAATTAAAAAAAAAAAAAAAATTTAGCCATTCTAATAGGTATGGAATGGCATTTTATTGGTGTTTGAATTGGCATGTTCCTAATTACTCATTATGTTCAGAAAGTTTTCACATGCTTATTTACCATCCATACGTCTTTTTAGATTTCTTTAATTCTTTAACTGATATTTTTAAATGGTTGTCTGTTTTCATCTTATTCAGTTTTGAGGGTTCTTTATATACCCCAAATACTGAATTTATATGGAAAATATTTTCTTTCAGTCTCTTTCCTATCTTTTTGCAATCTTAACACTGTCCTTGGAGAAACAAAAATTTTAATTTAGATGAAGTCCAATTTATTAATTGTTTCTTTTATGGATTCTATCTTGCATCATAGCTGATAAATCTTGCCTAACACAAATTCATAAAAATTGCCTCATGTTGTTTTATTTTTTCTAGACGTTTTACAGTATTAGATTTTACATTTCACACTAAAATATAATTTGAATTAATTTTTTATATGGTATGCAGTAAGACTTGAGATTATTAAATTTTTATATAAACATTCCACTATTATGGCATCATTTGTTAAAAAAACACCATACTTTGTATGTTGAATTGTTTTTGTATCTTCATTGAAAAACAATTGACTATGTATGCGTTGGTCTATTTCTGGACTTTCCAATCATTTTGTTGATTTCTTAAAGAAACAAAAAGCCTGAAAATATTATTAGGCTTCTATTTAATCTAAAGATCAATTTTGAGAGAATTAGCATCTTAATATTAGCCTCCCAATATATGAACATGGAATATCCTTCTGGTTATTTAGATCTTCTTTGATGTCTCTCATTACCGTTTTATAATTTTCAGCGTAAAGGTCATCTGCAGACCTTGTTAGATTTTTATATTGGGGTTTCAGGCATTTTGTTGCTTACAGAAGTGGTACTTATTTTGTTGTGGCTGTTATGTTTTGTTTTGTTTTAGTATCATTTTCCAACTGTTCACTGAAAATATATTTTTGTATGATGACTGATATCCTGAAACATCCTAAATGTACTTATTAGTTCCAGCGGCATTTTTTTGGTGGATTCTTTTGGATGTTTTAATGTAGACGACAATGAACGTTATAAATATGATTTTATTTCTTTGTCTTGAATTAGTGCTCTCAATAAGTTCCCCATAGCCCTGTTTCACAGGATGCTTGAAAAAGACTTATTTGTCCTGTTCCTGACTTTAGAGGGAAAGGATTCAGTTCTTCACAGAAAATGGCTATATGGTTTTTCTTCATAATCTGTTGCTATGGTGAATTATATGGAATGATTGTTGTACTCAGAACCACTGTTGCACTCCTTGAATAAATCCCAGAGTTGCAAGCCTCTCTGGACCAAAATCTAATATCCAGATAATTTTTTTTATTACACTATTTTTTAAGAAAAATTTAATCAAAATATTGAAAAGCTAAAGGTGGAGAAGACAACACAAAAAGCCATGTTGAACCTGTGCTGTGCCAGAAGAAGCATCGGTGACTACCATTTAAACTTTTAAAAATTTCTTGGTAAAAACATGTAGCTGATGGTACAGTGGACTTTCCTAAAACTCCTCACATTAGCCACCAGGACAAACTCCGAGCTTTTCAGCCTGGTGCATGTGTCCCTCCACAGCATGGTTCTTGCCTACCTCTCTAGCTAGCATTTTGTTTTATAAATTCTATGAATGAGGCACAGAATAATTTTGAGAAACCATAAACTCTTATCTTCATGCTTTTTCTCTGCCTAGAATATTCCCTGTACGCTCTGTACTCCTTCCTGGCTTGTTCTTATTTTTATTCCAAAATTGAGCAATGGTGTATCATTCTATGGTGAATATTGCCATTGCCTTTTAGTCTGTGTACGATGTCCTACTCTGTATTTACATAGTGTTAAATACCCTATATTATGTACACAGTGTTAAATATCTGATATCGCAAATACTTTTTGCTTTTATTTGCTTATCTGTGCCACTAGGCTGTAAGCCTTTTGAAGGAAAACAAAAAACAAACAAAAAGGAAAAGAAAAGAAATTGATCTGATTCACTTTACCTTCCTCAGGATCTAGCACAATGCCAAGCACGTGTACAGTGTTCAAAATAAACCAAAAAAGTTGGGGAATGAATGACTGATTGTATTGATTAACCCAGGTCTGATTAAGTTTCACTGATGAGAACTTCCTCAGGGCTGCATATTCTAGCTGATTTAGCTTATTGATTTAAAATATATTTACTCACTCCTGGGATAATTATGAGTTTGGATTAGAGGAAAACTAAAAAGCATTTGGATAAGGCACTTTTACTAATTATCTAAGACCTGTGAGTTAATGTCAGCTTATCAATTCTGTTTTGCTAGTGAGAGGAGACGAAATGTCCCTTCCAAAATTATTTTCCATATGAACCTCCTTAATAAGTGAAAATTGACAGCAATGATTGTCATGGTTGAGAAATTTCATTACTGCTTCAAATTTAGCCTCATATAAATCATTTTATAATTTGTTATTTTATGATTGGGGAGTAAAGGAAGACCTGGACAACCAAATCTAAGAAATAAGACAAATACGGATCTGATAAACCCAACAACGTCTCTATCTATGTCTGGTTTGAAAAAAATAGATAATTGATTTTTTCAGATTTTCCTTTTGTCTGCTTTATTTCTCAGAGCTTATCAGTGGCAGACATACAGCTCGCAAGTTCATTTTCTGTTCACTCTTCTTTACATTTAGAAAGATTCATTAAGCTCACCGTTACTCTATATTTATCTGGATTATGCATTCATTTCCAGGAGTAGCTCCTTCTCTATCACCATCATTCTTTGGTAATGCTATGTGAGAAAATTCAATTATATTGTACTACATATACTAGAACTGAATCAAACAGCATTCTAAGCATAAAAAACTTTTAAAAATATTATTATCTATACCTTAAATATGTTTACACTAATACATTCATATTCACACTGAATTAAGAATGTAAAATTATTTCTAAATTTTTGGTGAAATATTTACCTTTTCTACTGTATATTTTAGAAAGAGACGACTAGTTGTCAGACATTGTTGAATATATTAGCCCAGTTCTACTAGCATAGAATTTCTGTGAAGGCACAACTTTGTCTTGTCCACACTTACCTTACAAATGCTGTGGCACATAGCAGGTATTCAATAGTGTTTGTTGAATGGATGAGAAAGTAAGCTTTCTGACTCGGCTACAAGAACATTCTGACACCATAAACATTTATACATGCAATTATCTCTTTCTACTTTATTCCTTACTATTTTGGCCATCAAATTGTTGATTTTCAAGTAGTGCACACCTCCAATTCATCCCTGAATCTCAGTCCATTCTTGACCCTGAACATCACATATTTCTTCAACTCAGTCCTATAATTCATTCCAGCTATGATTCACCCTACAACCCATATCCCATCCTTGAACCTAAGTGCTCTTTGAGTCTGTCATGCACCACTAACTCTGGCAAGGGGCAGGGGTCCTAAAATTTCACCCACCCACTTATTTATTTAAAATACTTTCATCATGGGGGCTGGACCCGTGGCAGAGTGGTTAAGTCTGCGTGCTCCAATGCAGGCGGCCCAGTGTTTCGTCGGTTCGAATCCTGGGCGTGGACATGGCACTGGTTATCCAGCCACGCTGAGGTGGTGTCCCACATGCCACAACTAGAAGGACCCACAACGAAGAATATACAACTATGTACTGGGGGGGTTTGGAGAGAAAAAGGAAAAAATAAAATCTTTAAAATACTTTCATCACAATAATAGATAGAACACAGTATCAGAATTCATAATATGTGATTTTCCTTCCAAAGTCTGACACAAACTAGCTTTGTGACATTTTAATTATACTCTTACTATATTTCATTTCTATAATGTATATGATGCTGATCCTGCTTTCATTAGAATGTATTTATCATGACGAAATATGTGACAAACCTGGGTAAACTGTAAATTACCATGTAAGTTTAAGGACATTGAAAAAACAAAAAACTCCTGGAACTAATAAGCAATCATAGCAAGCTTGCAGGCTAACAGTTTAATATACAGAGTTGATTGCTTTCTTATGTACCAGCAATGAACAACTGGAATTTGAAATTAAAATTACAATACTTTTTACATTAACACCCCCAAAAATGAAATACTTAGATATAAATCTAAGAAAATATGTACAAAAATTATATGAGGAAAACTACAAAGTCTGAAGAACAAAATAGAAGAAGAATTAAATAAATGGGGAAATATTCTATGTTCACGGATAGGAAGAATCAATGTTGTCAACATGTCAGTTCTTCCCAACTTGGTCTATTCAACCCCAATCAAAATCTTAACAAGTCATTTTGTGGATAATTACAAATGGATTCAAAGTTTATATGGAGAGGCAAAAGACCCAGAATAGACATTATAATATTGCAAAAGAAGAAGAAAGTTAGAAGACTTACTGTAAAGCTATAGTAATCAAGACAGTATAGTGTTTGGAAAAGGACAAACAGATCAATGGAACAGAATAGACCCCTAGTAGGGTATAGTCAACTGCTATTTGACAAAGGAGCAAAGGCAATTCAAAGGAGCAAAGATGATCTCTTCAACAAATGGTTCTGGAACAATTCGACATCCACATGCAAGATAATGATACTAGACACAGATCTTACTCCCTTCACCAAAATTAACTCAAAATGAATCATAGGCTTAAATGTAAAATGCAAAGCTATAAAACTCCTGGAAGATAACATAGCAGAAAGTCTAGATGACTTTGAGTAGAGGGATGCCTCTTTAGATACAACATCAAGGACTAGGTCCATGAAAGAAATAATTGATAAGCTGAACTTCATTACAATGAAAACTTCTGCTCTGTGAAAGACACTGTCAAGAGAATGAGAAGAAAAGCCACAGACTGGGAGAAAATATTTGCAAAATACACATCTGATAAAAGATGGTTATCCAAATTCTACAAAGAATTCTTAAAACTCAACAATAAGAAAACAAATAATCCAATTAAGAAATTGGCCAAAGACAGCAGATAACTTGGAAGCAATCAAGATGTCCTTCAGTTGGTAAATGAATAAATAAATTGTGTTCCATCCACACAATGGAATATTATTCAGTGCTAAAAAGAAATGAGCTATCCAGGCATGAAAGGATGTCTTGTTACTTAAATGCATGTTACTACATCAAAAAAGTCAATCTAAGAAGTCTCCATACTGTATGATTCCAACTATATGACATTCTGGAGAAGGCAAAACTATGGAGATAGTAAAAAGATCAGTGATTATCAGGCGACGTCAGGGCGGGGGTAGAGAGATGAACGGACAGAACAGAGAGGATTTTTAGAGAATTGAAAATATTCTATGTGTTACTGTAATAGTGCATACACATGATTATACATTTGTTCAAATCCATAGAATGTACAACTTTAAGAGTGAACCATAATGAAAAATTTGGACTTTTGGTGATTATGATGTGTCAATGTAGGTTAATTAATTCTAACAAATGTACCACTCTGGCAAGGGATGTTGATAATTGAGTATGCTATGCCTGTGTGGGGGCAGAGAAAGCCATTCACTTGGCTTGAGTAATAATATTTCCATATAATAATATGGAAAATCTCTGTAACTTCCCTCAAATTTGCTTCAGCCTTAAACTGCTCTACAAAAGTAGTCTTAATAAAAAAATTTTTTTAAAATCTCTTATCTCAGTGATAATAAGGCTTTCTCTCTTTTCTCCTTAACATCTACCTAAATAAAGATGGAAGAGGTATCGGATATAAGCAATACAATTCTCCGAGCATGCATAATCAAATAAAATAAGAAATGAAAATTGGTGGGAACTGGAATGCGTGTGTAAAATCTTAGCTTCAGCAATCCAAACAAAAATTTTTGAGTGAATTGGAATATTTCCTAGGCTTGATTTTCAATACTGAAGGGGCTCTCTATAATTTTAACTATTTTTACCATTATCTTTTATTTAGTTAAAAAATGTGTGCCACTAAACATTTTTTTGTTGTTGAGGATAGTGGCAAGGAGGGGGGTGATATTGAGAAATCAAGTCACACAGCATTTCTGGAATAAGATCTATTTAATTAGCTTTGCAGAACCAATCCAAAGGCCCAGAACCATCAGGACAACAGCAACAGCAATAATAATGATAATGTGCTCTGGTCACTTAGGACTTGCATTTTGATGATGATAAATAAAAATAAAATTCAGAGCACTCCATTAAGCAACTTGGCCAGAGTCCCCTCATTGTAATTGCCTATAAACTATTCTTTATTTGCACAAACAGCACTGGATATGCCTGCAGCTACTTTTTAAACGTAACTATCACGTTTTGAAAAATATAAAATTGGTAGTATCTTTCACTGCCAGCTGTATTTTCTCCCTCTGCCAATAGTAATAATAAAATCAATTGAAATTACTGCTTTGTTCATTTGGCTTGTGTAATATGCTTCCTGGTTCAATATAATGTCAATTTGTCTACTCTGGTACTTGTACAAATTATGTTTTGTTTCTATTAATTTTTTAGTGAAAGAAAACCCCCCAAACTCCTAGATGAATAAGCCCCACTATTTATCAGTCAGTGAATAAAATGATTAAAAATATCATCACAGATAATACGGAACCTCAAGATTTTAGAAAAACTTGGTTGAGTAGAAACTAGGAGCATTTACATTTAAACATTTCAAACCATGTTTTTCTTTATAATGGATAAATGTTTAAATTTAACTGTGATGAAACTACTTAATTCTGGGAAAAAATGCTAATGCTATATATAGAGATATTTCTTTCAGTCATATTAATGCAGAACAAGTGCCTAAACATTCTTGGGGCAATTCACATGCAGTAAAATAATTTGAATAACATTTAACATAATATGGGATCATTTTGCAAATGTAAATTGGATTATATTTATTTGAATTAGATTTCCATATGTTTTGTGGCTTTCTGAGGAGAAATGCTGCATTTGTAATTAGATTTAGACAGATATATTAATATACCGGATGAATTGTATCTTGTTCTTATTTGAGGAGAGTTTTTAATTTTGTTTCATTTTCTTCTTTTTCTCTCTTTGAGTAGGTGTGTTTGTGTCTGTGTGTGTCTCTTTTATCCTTGTACTGTGTCTATTATTGAGAATATGTTAATTAGAAATAGTGAAAAGTGCCAGGTAAAAATACGAGCTTTTCTGTCCTAGGAGAGGCTGTGGAGGGGATCAGACCTCATCATTCAGGGTAGGACGGCTCAATCTCGGAAAGGCCCTCTTTGGCCTAATTTCTCTCCCTAATTAGGTCTCTTCTGCCATTCTTTATATCTCAAAAGTTCCTTTTTTTTTTTTTCGGTTTTGTATTTTCCTGAAAATGAATCCTTATTTAGTTTTACATTAGTTCTCTGACAGTATTGAAATATAATCACTAAATTTAATTGTGCAGATCACCAAAGAGTTTTATTTTATTCCTGTAATTGTACTCTTGAGATTCCATCTTTTTGAAAGGAACTTAAAATTGTCAATTAAAGATAGCCCAGTTCTGAACTTTCCGTGTTGAGTAAACTGAGTTTCATGTATATAGGAACCAAGTCATGAGGGCCCTGCTTCCTTCCCTTTGACAAATGGCACAGTCATTGGGAACAAGACTATTAGTTTTCTAAGCATGGTGCTATATGAAACCAATCGCTCCACCTGTTTATTCTTTCCCTGGAGTCTTTTAGCAGTTTGAGGTGGACTCCATGGCATGGAGATTATTAGAATACCCAAAGATATATGTTTGTGTGAAGGAGCAAAATGAAGTAATCTGGTCCTTGCCTACAGCCACAAGGATAGGGTTGGGCTTGGAGATCCTGCAAGTGTCCACATCTAGCCACAGCCGTAAAATGTCTTTGTTGTCCTTCCCTTCCCTCCATTATCAGTGAATACTCAGTAAAGTCTTATGCAAAAATCATAGCTTTACATGTAGAATCTTATGTACTTTACTTATGTAAGTTCACAGTTTGATTTCTCTGTTAGTGTAATGTATTAAGAAGTAAGGTTTGCCCCATGTGGCAACTTATTATTGAGTATAATGGCAGAAAACTGAGAGAAGATCCTATAAAAAGGTCCAGGTCAACTTGATTAAATGAAGAATAAAACTAGAAGACTGGCTGAGGGTGAACTTGTGGAAATATATTAAGCCCCTGCGGATTCCTAGAAAAACATGAAAAAAGGGATGAGAGTAGTGGACCTTGAAGGTGGGTTTCCTTAATGTAAAAATTCAGTAATCTGAACATGATTTTTTTTCTTTTTGTAATAAGGACAAAAAAGGCAAACTTAATGTCTGATAAAGTCTCATAAAAATTTAATCCAATTTGATTAGGTCATGTTTTCCTAAATTTTTTTTTTATATTGAGTATTCTGGATTGTATCTTGGAATTGCAAATATCATCTTGCAAAATTTCTGGATTCTGTTACACATTTTGCTTTCATTTTAATTGACAATTCCACTTGCCAACTCCGTTAATAGAATGGCAAATCAAACATAAACGTATGTTTTTAATCTTTAGTTGAACTGTTTTGACTCTACCCTACATATGTATGGCTCAGGTATCAGCAAGAAATGAGCAAATTTTACACACACAATTTCAGCCACTCTGTTCTGGGTTCGTCTTTTCTGGGATTTCCCTTCCTCCTTCACTTTCTAGCATATGACCTCTCTTCTCTGATTTTTCAGGCCATAAAGACTGGAAGTCTTCTATCAGACTTCTATCCATCCCATGAGTCACGCACTAAGAGAAAATTTGACTTAAAATATATATGTATATATATAAAATAAAAATGAATGTATTGGAAAATAGGAATGTTTTAAAATATATAATATAAACTTCTACTAATAAAAATAGAAAAAGGACAAATGAAACCCAAAGCAAGCAGAAGAAAAAAATAATGTCTCAAAGCAAAAATCAATGAACTAGAAAACAAAACAAAACAAAATAGCGAAAAATCAATAAAATAAAAGATTGGTTCTTTAAATAAACTGGCAACTTTGATAAATCTTTAGCTAGACTGACCAAGGAAAAAAAGGGAAGATATGCAAAATACCAAAATCAGGCGTTAAAGAAAGAGAACATCACAAGCAACCCTACAGAAATTAAAGGAATTATGAGATAATATTATGCACGACATTTTGCCAACAAATTATACAACTAAAATGAAGTGGATAAAGTCTAGGAAAGACACTAATTATCAAAAATGACTCAAGAAGAATTAGAGAATCTTAATAGAGATATAGAAACTAAATGCATGGAATTTGCAATTAAAATAAATTTCCAACACAGAAAAGCCAGCCCCAGATGATGTCCCTGGTCAGCTCTATCAAATATTTAAAGAACAAGTAATACGAATCATACACAAATTCTTTCAGAAAATAAAGGACTGGGGAACACTTCCCAACTTATACTATGAAGTCAGAGTTACCCCGATAAAAAAGCCAGTAAAATTACAGACCAACAACTTCATGAACATAGATGCGTAATCTTTAATAAAATCCTAGCAAATCTAATTCAGAACAAAAAAGAAAGAGAGAAGGATTACACAACCCTGACCAAGTGGGATATATTGCAGGAATGCCAGATAGGTTGAACATCCAAAATTCAATTTATATAATACACGTCTTAATAGAATAAAGAACAAAACAACTTGATCATCTTAGTAGATTGAGGGGAAGCATCTGAAAAAATCCAGTATCCACTCACAATAAGTTAGGAATTGAGGGAAACGTCCTTAATATGATAAAGGACAGATATGAAAAGCCTACAGCTAACATTATGCTTATTGGTGAATGACTGAATTTCCCTTCAAGCTCAGAACATAACAAATATTTCTGTGCTCACCAGTTCCTTTCAGCATTTTGCTGGATCAGTGCAATAACTCCAGAAAAGAAGTTGAAGGAATCTGGACAGGAAAGAAAAAAGCAAAACTCTCTTTAATCGTAGATCTCATGCTTTTTTATGTAGACAGTTCTAAGAGGTCTTGACAATAGTTCCTAGAACTAATAAATCCTTGGCAGGGTCTAAGGATTCATGATCTATCTAAAAAGCAATAGTATTTTCATGATCAATCCAAAAATGACATTAAGAAAAGTATTCAATTAAAATAGCACCCAAAAGAATAAAGTGCCAATAAATAAATTGAAGACATGAAATGCAAGATTTGTACACTAATATCTCCAAAACATTGCTGAGAAAAATTAAAGAACATCTAGCTTAAAAAGGAGACATTTTTCTTAATGCCTAGGAAAACTATAAGATGGTAATTATTCTCAAATTGATCTATAGAGTTAATAAAATTTTTAACTAAATCCAAACAGGGGTTTTCTTATATTGAAAATGAAAAGCTAATCATAAAATTACTGGGGTGGTGGGGCCAGCCCTGTGGCCAAGTGGTTAAGTTTGCTCTCTCCACTTCAGCAGCTCAGGGTTTCGCCAGTTCTGATGGATCCTGTGTGCGGACCTAGCACCGCTCATCAAGCCATGCTGAGGCAGCATCCCACATACCAGAGCCAGAAGCCTATGTACTGGGGGGCTTTGAGGAGAAGAAGAAAAAAAAGATTGGCAACAGATGTTAGCTCAGGTGCCAATCTCTAAAAAAATAAAAATTAATGTGGAAATGAATTTGACCAAGATTACTCAAAGCAATTTAGGAAAAGAAGAAAGTTGAATGACTTTCACTGCCTGACTTTAGATAGACTTCAAAACTTAGTATACAGAGACCATGACCCAGGTGTGTGATCTTAGCGTAAGAACAGATGTATGTAAATCAACGGGGCAGAATCAAAAAGCCAGAAATTAATCCTCACATTTTTCTTCAATTGACTTTTGAAAAGATGTCAAGGAAATTCGATGATGAAAGGATAAATTTCCTATAGAAACGGTCCTGAGATAATTGGATAATCATGTGCAAAAAAATAAACTTAGTTCCTTACCTTAAAATATATACAAAAATTACCGAAACTAAATCACAATCTAAATACACAGGATAAACTGTAAAACTTCTCAAAAAAACTGAGGATACAAATTTGTGATCACAGGTTAGTTCAGGTTTGCCAAGTAATCTCTGAATACATTTGAATGGAACAGTCAGTGCTTTGTAAATTTCTAGAGAATGCTAGTAGCTCTAGCTGAATAACAAACGTTAGATATTAAAATTTTGGAAAAATTAAACTAAGCACAGAATACGAAATAAAAGTGCAGTTTTATTTCTTCTTTTGCACATGGGATTAGCTAATCCTATGCTTTAATTGCTGGAACACTGAGAAAGTTAAATTGGCAGAAGAAGACTCAGTTGATTACAGCATCCTAGTCAGTAACAACGAACTTAATTGGACTCTAAAACTATCTGGCAGATAATTTTTTTTTTTTTACCACTATTGAAGTGTGGAGAAAGACTATATTTTACTCACCTGAATAAGATATGTGGGACTATCCTTTAGTAATGTAGGCTTGTCTCATACAAATTCAGTGTATCTTGACCTTACCAAAGCACATCCTATATCTTTCTCTCATACTATTATACATCAGGATATGATCAATAGGCATAAATAAAATAGGTTAAGCAGAGTTCAGTCTCATTTGGGGAGATTTTTTTTCTAATCTATATCTAGATTTTCTGTTTCTATCTCTGTAATAATAGACACATAGTATAGGAGGTACAAATCATTCCAGCTAAGAGATAATGTGGAGAAAGTCCAGAAAGAGATCTTAATTAAAGAGTTTACATTGTAAAATGCTTCATCAAAATTTAATGTTGCAATTCCGCAGGCTACATTTTTGTCCCAGATGGTGACTGTCATTGTTTACTCTCTTGAGTCTTATTAGAATGCACCTGGGTAACATGGTGTGTTTTACTGAACAAATGTCCCACTGCACAATTAGTGCACTCATTCTGGTGCACTAATGACTTCAATTCACTTTTGACTTAAATTTCGAAAGTCTTATTATTTTCCAGGCACACAATCCTCTCATGAACCCATGAGGTATATGTTATGATTGCACTTTTACAGATGAGAAAACTGAGGTTTAGACAAAGTAACTTACGAGAATTAAATTTAATAGCCAGATGAGTGGCACAGATGAGTGGCTTTTATCAAGGTCTGTTTCACATTCAGATGTGAACCATTATGCAGCTCTGCCCCTTATGAATGGTTATTAAATCCAGATGCATTTTTATGTATAAAATAAAGAAACATTATTGAATTTCACCTTAGAAATCCATTTGGAGAAAAACACAGACCACTTGTTTCTGCCTCTTTTCCCGCAGATACTCTGACCTTTCCAGTTTTGTTAGGTTCCAATTCCCAGAAGAATCCCTAGATATTGCAGCTACTTTTCAATGACTTTTTTTCAACCCAATTGGTTAAGAAAAGACCTTGAGCTTTCAGATATTCAACTGCTACCATTTCTGGAATTTTCAATTTTTTATTAGATTACCCATTTACAATGCTTTCCAGAGTCCCTCTGAAGGTGCTATGCTGACTTAAAAGAGATTTATAGAGGGGCCACCCAGTGGCACAGTGGTTAAGTGCGCACGTTCCACTTTGGCAGCCCCAGGCTTCGCCAGATGGGATTCCGGGTGCAGACATGGCACTGCTTGGCAAGCCATGCTGTGGCGGTAGTCCACATATAAAGTAGAGGAAGATGGGCATGGATGTTAGCTCAGGGCCATTCTTCCTCAGTGAAAAGAGGAGGATTGGCAGCAGATGTTAGCTCAGGGGTAATCATCCTCAAAAAAAAAAAAAAGATTTATAGAATAGTATTGTTGATATTAATCAGAATTTTACTTAAGCCAAATTATCCAGAAAGAATACAGACAGTTGACATTTTGGTAAATTAGGTCCTAAAATCTACCTTGAATATAAGAACAGTAAAAATAAATTAACTCAATTCCCACATCTTAGATCATGAGAAATCCTGGAGGAAGGAAAAAAAACAGTCTTGTAGAATGTCAAAATACAAGATACAGAATTATGACAACACTTAATGGGTCACTTGATTTCTCTTCTGGCTTATGAAGAAAACCCTAAAATAAGTTGGATGAAATATTGCCAATTATTTCGGTAACAATTTCAGATATTCCCAACTGAAGCCCAACATACAATATATGAATTATACATTTTACTCTTAGACGTTTTTCCTTGAGAGACCTGCATGAATCGCTTCAACAGCCTTGGGTACTTGAGGCCAATATGGGACAGTCGAGCGAATATTTTAAGCTTAGAAACTAATTCAGGCTTGATATTTCAAAAATGCAGCTGATGGCTCTTCTGCTACTGTGAAATTATGTTACTTGTTAGATAATTCTTCTGGCAGCCAAAATTTGCTTTTGAAATTAAACCACATGTATGTTATGTGATTAATGATCCTAAATAATAGAAACTTGGCAACAATCTTGAAAAGGAGGGAGACATTAGTGAGGGGTGGAATTTGTGCGTCAATAATTACACACGGATATGAATATTTGGCATTTTTTTCTTTTTTTGTTTTTTGTTGAGGAAGATCAGCCCTGAGCTAACTGCTGCCAATCCTCCTCTTTTTTCTGAGGAAGCCTGGCCCTGAGCTAACATCCGTGCCCATCTTCCTCTAATTTATATGTGGGACGCCTGCCACAGCATGGTTTGCCAAGTGGTGCCATGTCCGCACCTGGGATCCAAACTGGCGAATCCCGGGCCCTGAGAAGCAGAACATGGGTACTTCACCGCTGAACCACTGGGCCGCCCCCGAATATTTGGCATTTTTTACTTGCCAGAATAAATCCTGAGAGATAACAATTTGCTATTGATGATTAAGCATGGCATTAATCATTTTTTAAAACAAGATAGAAAGCCTGAGAAGACTAGATTTCTAATCAATATTTAATGGGGACATTCCACATTTTATTTACTCTATAGAGAGTATCGCAAAGCAAAACTAGAGTTAAGAACAAATTACAGCTCTGATTGAATAGTTTACCAATTTAGTTCAGAACATGCTAAATATATAAGAAGTTTCAGAGGGACTAGATTCACTGTAATATAGGAAAGGGGAAAAAAAACCACAATAATTACTGGAGACAATTAACTAAACTTTCTGACTCCTTTCTCCTCTTCCCAAAAGGCGTCAGATATCGTACATGTTTAAAATTTCGTAGATATAGTCAAATTCCTGAATAAAAGCTTAACAAATTTGCAATATGACTAAGACTATACAAGTGTTCATTTTCCTTTATACCCTCACTAATACTTGTTATTAAACTAATTTGTGTCAATACAGTAAATGAAATATGATGTTGTTAAATTGTTTTAATTCATGTTGCTTGTATTATTTTGAGGTACAGGAATATATTAAGCATTTATTGGCCAGTTTATTTCTTCTTCTGTGAAATGCATGCAAATTTTCTATTGGTCATATGTATTTACATTTTTAACAATATTTTTAATATTTTTTAGATTTTAGAAATATTAGCACTGTGTTAAATAAGAAAAAGGTGAAGGAATACAAATTATCGATATCAGATATGGATTTTGTTAGACATTAAATAAAATCAGTGTCCTATAGTCACTGAAAATGTGTTTAGGGACTGTTAAATTCAATAGCTTAAATAAGATGGAAAAGGCCTTGAAAACATAACTTATTAAGCTGAAACAAGATGAAATAGAAATTCTAAATAGCCTTTGTGGTATAAACAGAGATGTATTGCCCAGACTGATTTCTTTCAAAGTTTGAGTTTTTGCAGGAGCAGCCGCTACAAGTACTGTCATCCGACGTCTTCATCTGTCAACCCTCTAACGGTTGTTTCAGCTTCAGGGAGTCATGTCACTCAAGGTTGAGTCCTTGCCAGGAAGGCCTTCATTCAGTGATTAATTGTTGGGTCGGGGAGTAGTGTATAATGGCTATGCCATTTTGGCCCAATGTGGGGTGACTCAAACTATTTTAATTTCAGAATGTTCTCTGTGTAAGCTGAGGTTGAGGTCAGGTCTTGACTTCTTCTCTACCTAAACCTGGTTATTTTTTCTGCTTCCTTCCACAGGGATTGCTGCTAAAGTCGCTCACAAATAAACACCCTGCACATGAAGTCTAACAGTCTGCTTTCCAGAGAACCTGAGAGGCAGCAGCCTTATACTATATATGAGGAAATTGAATTTATTATTTTTAAATACCTCTCTACAGTGAAAATTTCAAGTGCAGATGGTTTTCCTTGTACATTCTGTCATACAATTAAAAAAGAAATAGCACCAATCTGATGTAAATTCTTCAAAAAAATAGAGGGATAGAGAATATTTCCTTGTCTTATGAGGCCAGCATAACCATAACACCAAAAACTGACAAAGTTCTAAAACAAAACAAAGAAGACTAGAATATTAAAGACTAATATCCTTATTGAAAGTAGATTCCTAAATCAAGTATAAGTAAATAAAATCTGTGAGTATATACATGATTGTACATTATAACCAAGTGATGTTTATACCGGTAACGAAGATTGGTTTATCCTTTGAAAAACAATTGATAAAATTCACTGTATTAATGAATGGAGAGAAAATATGAGCATCAAAACAGATGCCTAAAAAGCATTTTGGAAAATTCAACAAGCGTAAATAGCTTATATCCCATGACTTCAAGAGTTATTATAGAACAACAGTTTTGAAAACTGTGCGTGTACTGACATATTTATAGACAATTAGAATGAGAGAGAATAGAGAGCCCAAATGTAGGCTCACGTTTCTACAGTTTTTGATTTTCAGATCCCACAAACAAATGAAAATAATTTCAACTAATGGTGCTGGAAAAACTGGATATTTAAATGGACAAAAACTGAAACATGCTGTGTATCTTACCACACACATAAAATAATCAGAGAGGGGCTGCCCCAGTGGCCGAGTGGTCAAGTTCGAGTGTTCTGCTTCTGCGGCCTAGGGGTTTCGCCAGTTCGGATCCTGGATGTGGACATGGCACTGCTCATCAAGCCATGCTGAGGTGGTAACCCACATGCCACAACTAGAAGGACTCACAACTAAAAACACACAACTATGTACCAGGGGTCTTTGGGAGAAAAAGGAAAAATAAAATCTTTAAAAAAATTTTTACAAGGCTTTGAATGCCAGGAATTGGGGCTAAATTTTAAAAAGATAATAATAATAATCATAGATATATTGGCCCAATTTATAAAAATTGAAACTATAAAACTTCCAAAAAAATTGATAAATGTCTTTGTGACACGAGGGTAGGCAATATTTTCTTGAATAAGGCACAAAAATCAATAACTGTGAAATTAAAAAATGCTTAATTATACTTGATCAAAATTTTAAAATTAAGTTCATTAAAATGTAACATTAATAAAATTAATAGAAAAGCCACATACGAAAGGAGATATGGACAATTCATACATCTACCAAAAGAATTGTTCTGGGGGCGGATATAAAAAGAACTCACAATTCAATAATAAAAAGACAAACCATCCAATAAAAAGAGAGGTGAAGGAACTGAACCAGCACTTCACAGAGGAAGTGATGGAGATTACCAATAAGCACGTGAAAAAGCATTCAGTATCCTTTTTCATCAGGGAAACACAGATCAAAACTGTAATGAAATGCTATTACGTATATACTGGAATAACTTGTACTAAAATGTTACAAAGCCAAACAGTCACAAGCAGGTGGAACGGTGTTACTTGATAGAACCTTTTATGATGATAAAAATGTCCACATATGTGCTGCCTAAGAGAGTAGTGACTAGCCACATGTGGCCATTCAGGGCTCGAAATATGTCTAGTATGATTGCAGAATTAAACTTCATATTATTTCATTTCAATCAGATTAAATTTGGATAGCCATATGTAGACATTGGAGCAAATAGAATTCTTATACATTACGTATGAGAATGGAAACTGGTACAACCACTTTGATATATTTCTGATAGGCTCCTATAAAACATTCCTAGATATTTATTTAACATCGATATAAACATAATTTTACAAGGTGACCAGGAAGAGTTGAATAGTTATAACAACTTTATACACAATATAACCCAAACCGGAAAAAACCCAAATGCCTATCAAATAGTAAATGGCTAAATGACTTTGGTATTTTCACACAATGAAACACTGCTTACCAAGTAAAAGATATAAAAGAAAGCATAGATGAATCTCAGAAACATTATGCAAAGGAAAAGAAAGCTTACAGAACACTTCATATTTTATTTGATTCCATTTATATGGATTTCTAGAATGGACAAAATTAATGTGGTTAAAAAAACTCAAAACAGGTTGTCTTTGGGAATTGGAGGCAGGCATTTACTGAAAAGAGGTGTGAGGGAACTCTGAGGCGAGGGTGAGTTTCTGCATCTTGATAGATTTTGGAGCTACACAAGTGTATGCATTTGTCCAGAACTTATCAAATTATGCCCTTAAGATTTGTATTTGTCATTGTATATAAACTATACCTCAAAAGAAACAAAAAAGGAATCTTAAATGTAGAACACTAGTTAATGATATGTGTGGAAGTTTACCATTATTTGTAGTTTCTTTTAAGAGCACATAAACATGGGTTGATAAATGAATAAAGGGATAAAAGATAGATACAATAAAGCAAGTATAATAAATATTAATTATAGAATCTAGATGTAGGTATATAGTGTTCAGTATAAAGTTCTTTCAATTTTTGTGAATATTTCAAAATTTTCAGTATCAAATGCTAAAAAATTAAGCCCAAGTGATATATTTATACATGTAAATATACATACATGATAAATTTTTCTCATAATTATATTCTGATAATTTTATATTTCTTATCACTCTAAAACCAAAAGAGTCTTTTAATCTGTAAAATAATTTTTGAGCTAATTTCTTTAAGGACTATCGCTTCAAAATAATTAATAGAAGATATGAAGACCCTAGACTATGATAACTTCTATTAGTCTTTAGTTGCATCTATGGCGGAAGATACAATATGAAGAATATATTTCCTACAATGCACTGGTGCAGTAACTAAATTGAGGCTGCACAAGGTTTATCAGATGCTGAGACTAACATTACGGGTTGTCAAAATGGATGGAATTCTGATGGGTGTTTGGCTATCCCTAATTATTTCAATTCACAAAATATAAAATTATGTATCATCGTAAAATGTAAGCAATTAATACAAACACTTCTAAAAAGGGAAATTTTAAGAGCATAAATACTAGACTTTTCTTGCTTGAAAGTTGTAGATTTAAAGTATCATAGCTGGAATTGTTCTAAGAAATAAAAAAGAAGAGAATTTGAGATCAGCTAATTTATAATAAAGTTTCTTTAGGAGACACTAATTGGGAAAATGTAAGGTGTATTTACAACTCACATTAGCTGAGAATACTATATTCAACAGATAATATAAAGACATTGAGAGACATATAAATAAGAAGCAAATAGCAAAATCGCAGAACTCACTGAGGGAAGAAAAAGATTGATTGAACCAAATTCACTTTATTCAAACAGTTAAATTATGACTGCCAATGGATGTTTTAACAGCCTTGATAACGGCGTGACTTTTATAGGAAATATAACTATACTACATCAGGTTAAGTGGGCGAGTGAATCCTGTAATACAAATGAAAGCACCACACGTCAGATATAGCATTTTTAATTTGTGAAGGAACTCAGAATGCCTAGAATAAAGCATAGCTGTGTGATATTTTTAAAGCTTTCTAGCGATCCATTTATATAGCTCGAGTTTAAGGACTAAAAGCTTTCATCTTTTTTTCTCTCACAGTGACATCATTGGGTCATGGTGCACAATGTAATACAAGACATTTCCTAGCAGAATAGGTTTAGACAGTAAATATCAGAATCTTATTATACTAATTCTGCACAAGCATGAATTATTAATGGTGCACTTCTAAGTGCAATGATTGAATGCATATAAATATAAAGTGGACTCGTTGTAGGGGAAGATATATTTTTCTAGACAAGAATAAACATAAATACAAATTGAAAGTTCCAGGGGATTAATAGTATAGAAGCTTCAATGTATAAATATACTTATAGGCAGACCATGATTTTGTTGCTAAGAGATCCCGGAACTGTATCATAAATGGAAGATAAAATATTAATCATTTTTGTGTGCATTTTAGAGACATTATGTAGTACAACTTTGTAACAGTGATGCCAAATATTTCATTATTTTTGGACGATTATCTACTAAGAAAATTCAAGATTATTGTTAGTGCCGTGGAGTCAGTTCCTGGAGACCCTGTGCGCACCAGGGCAAGCTCTGGCTGGTCTTTTTGTAGCCTCCTCTCGCCGTCCAGTGCTGTATCAGACAATGCTGCACTGCTATTCATAGAGTTCCTGGCCAGTTTTTTGGAAGAAGCGGGCCAGGTCCTTCTTCCTAGTCTGTCTTAGTCTGGAAGCTCTGCTGAAATTTGTCCACCACAGATGACCCTGCTGGTATTTTGAAATACTGGTGGCATAGCTTTCAGCATCACAGCAA
This sequence comes from Equus przewalskii, assembly GCF_037783145.1. NCBI lineage: Eukaryota > Metazoa > Chordata > Mammalia > Perissodactyla > Equidae > Equus > Equus przewalskii. The sequence goes on along the minus strand of NC_091831.1, from coordinate 54,104,320 downwards.
CACACAGCCACCACAGTACGACAACAGACAGATGGGTGATGGTGTTCCCTGACAGGGAAACAAACCTAGGCCGCGGCAGTGAGAGCGCTGAATCTTAATCACTGGACCACTATGGCTGGCAAATTAAAGATAATCGATGGAAAATCATTAGACTAAGACAAAGAGCTCTTCCACGTAGCCAGTTATAAAAGAAATGGTTTTAAGGTGGCAGAAAGAGATTTAATTTTCTTCTTGCCTGAAAATTACCTCCAGACAACAAAAAGAATAAGTAGTAATGTAAATATTGATTATCTTAAATTATAAGGATTATCAAATGCAATTTATATCAAATCTCCATGTGGGGAGACATGTGGAACACTGAACTTGAAGAGTGTTGACAGAGCAGTTTTCCAAAAACGGTGGTGCAGCCCAGGAGGAAAATCCAACCATTCCTTGTTGCAGAACAGGAAGAGCAGTTCCCGCTGGTGACGGGACCTCCTTAAGCCTCACTTGGCGTCATGGAATAATATACTAAAGGAACTAAGGTGGAAGAATCAGGAAAAAATAAGTCAGAGGAAGAATGCTCGACTCCTCCCCACCCCCCCACAAAATGTTGCAACTAAGCTAAACAAATTAAAGTGTGACTAAACATATTGCTACACATTAAAAAACTCAACAAAGAGATCCATATTTAAGGGTTGAGGAAAAGAGCTCAAGGAAACATAAAGAGGTGAAATAAGAACTGGCAGTGTTCAAGGAAAGAAGTTAGAGAGAAAAATAATGTATCACAGAAATGTTCCACACAGGAAGCAGCTTAAAGAGACCAAATAATGCCATAAACAATAACAAAGATTAAACAGTGGATTTTATGAAGTGAGCAAAATGTTTAGAGAATGATCACATTATTAGAGAGGCTTATAGAGAAAATCATAGCTATTAAATATGATGTTTGAGTATCAGTATTTCTTAATTAATGTTTCTGATGAAGAGAATGGGAAAATGGAAAAATAAAGTTATCCAAACATGATTTTTAAAAAGCTTCCAGAAAAGAAAATGAAGCAAAATACTGAAAAGTTGCATGGTGTCTATGGATAAGTTGACAGAGAATGACGAACAATAAGATCTATCCTAGCTAAAATCCTGGAAGACAAGGGAAAAGAAACAATCTTGTGTCATCCAGGCAAAAATCAGACTGACCACAGGCTTCTACACAACGACATTTTTCTCTAGGAGACAGTAAAATCATGCCTGTAATGTCTTCATGTAAGGAAAAATGGGATCCAGGATATAACTTTCAAATATGACATGGAGTGTAAAGATAATATTGTCAAATTAGCAAACACTCTTCTAAAAATTCTATCAGGAATAGTAAGAAATGAATAGAAAAAATAAGCAATAGTATGCCTGGTGACCAATGAATCTATTTAAATAATGACTTTGTGTTAAGCTGTTGTGGGACTTATAAAACAAAATGTAAATTTTATAAACCATGGCAAATAAAAAATTCTTTAACAAAAAAATAGGAAAAAAAGGTTTTGAGACATTTTTTATTTTACATTTGTATATTTTTAACTTTCAAAATTTTTTTCAACAAACATGTGAACATACATGATGCTCTTAATCGGAAAATATAATCTTTAAAATAAAGCCAGGTACTGTAAAATTGTCCAAAGTTTTGACATTGTTTGTAATGTTATCAAGTCGGCCTACCACAAGTTGTGTGCTTACATATAAAAACAAGAGACCTGAGTCCGAGATGCAGTTTATTCCTTGCAGAAAAAGAGGCAGCCAGAGAAGCGTTGCAGCGCTGGTATTCTGAGCCCTGATCCCCTCAGTGTGTCACGGGGAGGAAGTGGGCGTAACTGCATGCAGAGTGAGGGTGAGTTACAGGAAAAGAACCCCAAGTTCAGACTCTGACCTTGTATAGTGGCTACTGACAAACCTATCCAAACCTGCCCACTCTCTTTTCCGGAGAAACAGAGATTATTTTTATTGCCCCGGATTATAGCAAATATCTCCAGGGAGGGATGTCTTTATCTAAATCTTTCTACAGGGAGTCACTGTCTTTATATTAAGTTATCCATGAATGTACATAAATTTTCCTCAGAAGAATTCCCTATCCCCACCTTTCCAGGGCTATATGTCTCTACAAATGTGCCTTAAAATACAGTTCCAGAGCTCATTGTCTCCTAATACCCAGATGTGTGGAAATGCTGCAAATTCATAAAGAACTGACTCGCAGTAACAGTCCAATTTTGAAGGGCTATTTTTCTTTCCGTTATTACTGCCTTTCAAGAACATGATTTCTTTTATAATTAGTGGATACCTTTATAAATACAATTTTACTGCATTTACTAGTTATTTTAATTGAAGGAAACTAATGTCAGAAACAGCACCTGAAAACTCTGCTCCGCGGCACAGCGCCTGTAATTAGGAGAAGATAATCACTCTGAGCCTCCGAGTACTTGAAGAAGGCTCCAGGTGATCCCCAGGCTTGGTGGTCTGCCCACCTCCATTATATTCCCAATTGTTGGTCAGTTCTAGAGTAAGTGCCTGAGGCCAACATCACTAGCATTTCATTCTTCAGGTAATTGGTATTGTATTTCAGAATCTGCTGTGGCTGCCAGGTCTCTGTGAAATGATGAGAAATGACAGGAGTCAAGAAGCAGGATCTTGGACCTTCTGTATAACTAGAAACACGCATACGTTGTGCTTCGGCAATCACTTTTAATCAATGTTATTTAAATTTCCTACTTTTTCACAATTTCCAACATAGGCCAAAGGGAAGCATTGTATTTGTGTGTGCATGTGATACTATAACAGTCATTTATAACTGTAAAAGTAGGAAGAATTCTGAGAAACTGCGTGCAATTTATTGATTTAGAGGTAATTGTGTAGCAGTGGAAACACATATATTTGGTATTGTGAGACAGTCTGCTCTTTGCATGTACACTAACCCCTCAGCCTGCTCTCTGTCCCTAATATAACACAGAATTTGTCCTTCCCCTTTGAATATCTTATATGCTTCAGGAAAGGTGGATCCCAGACCCTAGGGATGAATCATGCTGCTAAACTCTAAACCAGGGGTCTGCACACTTTTTCTAGAAAGGATCAGAAAGCAAATGTTTTTGGCTTTGCAGGCCAGACTGTCTCTGTCATAATTAGTCAAATCTCCATTGCCTGGGAAAGTAGCCACGTACAATATGTAAATGAGTGAGCATGGCTGATTTCCAATGAGATTCTATTTATGGATGCTGTATTAGTGTTCTGGGGCTGCCTCAACAGATTAGCACAAATTGAGTGGCTTAAAACTAGAGAAATTTCTTCTCTCACAGTTATGGAGGCTAGAATTCACTGGATTCAAAGTGCCGGCAGTCCACGCTCCTTCCAAAGGCTCTAGGGAAGAATCCCCCGTTGCCTCTGGTGGTCTCCTGCAATCCTGGGCATTCCTTCATTTGTAACTGCATCGCTCCAATCTCGGCCTCCATCTTCACATTGCTGTCTTCCTCTGTGTGCGTCTGTGTCTCCAAACGCACTTCTCCTCATGAGGACACGAGTCACTGAACTTGAGGACCCCCACAATTCAATATGATCTCATCTTAACTAATTACATCTGTAAAGACACTGTTTCCAAATAAGGTCACATGATAGTATGGGGGTAGAACTTCAACATGTCTTTTGGGGGACACAATTCAACCTACAACAGAACTCGAATTTGAATTTCTATAATTTTCACATGTCATGAAATACTATACTTAAAAATTTTTTGTCAACCATGTAAATTGTTAAAACCAACTTGCAGGCTGGACAAAAAAAGGCAGCAGTTTACACTTGGCCCAGGGGCCATGGTTTGCTGAACTCTGCTCTGCATCAAAGATAGTAATTTCCTCAGGAGCGTTTAATTTAAAAAGGAGACATGAAACAATTCTGGTCAATGAACTAAGGGAGAAAGAATTCTGAGGGAGGGGGACTCTGGAGAAAGTTTTGTTCATTTTTAAAAGGTGCTAGAAAAAGGCCCTTTTTTTCCTTCTTATTTTAAGTTTTAAGTAATAGTGTGCGAGGATGTTAGGAGACCCTGAGGTCAATTTTGACCTCAAGGAAATAAGGTTGAGAAGAATGGCAGTGTGTTGAAAATGGTAAAGCAACAAGATGGGGAAAAAACCTGAATCTATTGTGGGGCTGCTCACTTTGCCAAAACATAACAGGCCACCTTTTGACTTCTTTTTATGAAAATTCATATATTCTAACAAATCATTATAGAGTACCTATTAAGTAGCAGACACTGTTTTATTTCCTGGGAGGGGAGGAACAATGAATAAAGCAGACAGAACATTTGTTCACATGAATTTTCTTTTTGAGTGGAAGAGAGAAGAAAGAAAGAAAAGAAGAAAGGAAGGAAGGAAGGACGAGGGAAAGAAGGGAAGGAAGGAAGGAGGGAAGAAAGGAAGAAAGGAAGAAAGAAAGGGGAAAGAAGGACAGGAAGGAAGGAAGGAGGGAGAGAGGGAGGGAGGGAATTAATGACTCCATGTCAAACTTAATTGCATACAGATCACCTGGATTGGGGCTCAAGATTTTCACACGCTCCTGAGCAAGGCTAATTCATATGGTTTGCAGACTACACTCGGAGTTGCAAGAACTAGAGGAAAAGTAAGGAGCAAGGGCCTGGGATCTGAAAGGATGTGAACCACTCAATTATATCATCAATATCTGTTACCAGCCCAGCAGGACAACCAACTTACTACTGGTTTCTTAATATTTCTGTCCCATTAATGTAATCATCAACCGAGGATTTCTTGCTGAATTTTATATGACTCTCCTAGAGTTGGTCTTCTCTAAAACCATGAGATTAACAAGCTAAGATTTGGACTCTGATTCTAACCTTAACAAACCCTAATGACATCTGTAATTTTTTTGTGCTTTCTTTTATAATCTATAAAATACTTTTGAAAAGCTACATCCCTCTTAATATTTTCAGGTAGACATTTAAAAATTTATCATAAGATTATATGGTTGCAAAAGATATAATTTCTGGACAATTCTAAATGGTGACGATTTTACATAAAATGCTTACCTTGTTCTTTTAGGAGTATCTGATGGAATATAAATACCATAGTGACTTGAGGATTATAATAATTAAAATGAATTTATAATCTCTTATTTAACACTTGAAAAATTTATATTGCTTATGTTTCTCCTTGAAAAACTTCAATCCTACATCTTCTACGGAATTTTATCTTAGCGTATTATACGTTATGCTTAATTATTTTTAATTGATAATCTCAGAATACTTCACTGCAAACCAAAGTGTATTGTTCAAAATTGTATTTTTAAAATTTCTTATAATCCTAAAACTCTAAACGTTAAATTCCCTTTGAATTAAGTTATTACAATTGAGCAAAGAGATGTTTTACAAATTTCCAAAAATTGTATTTAAACATAAAAGGTAGTGCATTGTAAATGCACTTCTTCAGGAGATGGAATAAGGTGGAAAGAAGGTTTCATGAGACCTGTATGAAAGGAGACTTTGTTGACATTAATACTTATGTTTATCTCTGTTTTAGTGCCTACTTTTTTCCATATCTGGGGCAGTATATTACAGTAAGTCAGGACTGACGATAGGTATGGCATTTTCTTTTAAAGTAGGGAAGAGCAATTGGCAAAAGGAGAAATGGGAAAGAGAATATGTTAGTTCTCAGGTAATATCTGTTTTTTAAAAGAGAACATGTACGACACAGTTTTGTTTTGTTTTCTCTTTTTAAAGATTGGCACCTAAACTAACATCTGTTGCCAATCTTCTTTTTTTTCCTTCTTCTTCTTCTCCCCAAAGTGGCTCAGCACATAGTTGTATATTGTAGTTGTAGGTCCTTGTGGTCATACTATGTGGGACGCCGCCTCTGCATGGCTTGATGAGCGGTGCCAGGTCTGCACTCAGGATCTAAACCCGTGAAACTCTGGGCTGCCAAAGCGGAGGGTGCACACTTAACCACTCAGCCATGGGGCTGGTCCTGATGACACTCAGTTTCAACATCAAAATATAAAAAGCTTAAAAGTCATAACTCCCAATGTTACAAAAATAAAAATCTGAGAAAACTGAAAATCAGTTACTTTTCTGGGATCCATAACAGAACAGAGGTTGCAGGACAAACTACAATGCCAAAATATGCAGAGACAGGTGAATACAGACATACAGCCAGATCTGCTTACCTGGAGGAAAAACAACAGGTGCTATAAACTGATAATTTATACACCTTTTAAGGGACACTTAACTGGTAATTTTGCTGAATTGCTGGAGGCTGAGTGTGAACTAGCTTGAGGGTGAGAAGCTCCCTGTGGGGTTGCAATCTGAGTTGAACCCCCCAGATATTTGTGGGCTTTATCTTCGGGAACCTGAATGTGTTCTCACAGTGAAGTTCCGAGAATGATGTCTTTGTGACTCTGGTAGAAGGAGGGGAAGAGTAATAATTGAAAAATACACCTATAGCCTTCTCGCCTCTTATGAAGGAGAAAGATATTGCTAGAGGCTTATCCTAATTGAGAGGAAGTTATTCTTCTCTCTCTAGTTCACTCAGTCTTCCTTTCTACGTCTATGTCCTAGCTATAGTCACCAATAGTTAGGACTTCAAGAAAATAGATGAAGAATACTGCAACCCGGGTTGGGTGTAGAGGTAGGAGGAAAGTCATACCACTACAGTAATACCAATGAAGGTCATAAGCCCACGGAAAGACTGAAATTAAATTGGAAAATGAAAGAACTCTCCCTCTATGCCACACACTTCACCACCACGTCATCAGGGCTATGGTGAAATAACTAACAGTGGATTAGAGCTGAAAGAAATTCAAGACAGGGACTCTTTCTGAGGAGGATTTCTTAGGAATCCCAAGGCAACACGGGAGGGAAAATCAAGGACACTAGAATAATTGAGAGCCTTTGGTATGTTTAGGTACAGAAAACATTAAACATAGCCCAACTCCTAACTACATTAACATAAATTCTCTCACTAAGAACCCGTTTACCTCAGTTCTTATTACCCAATACAAACTTTTCTGGCTTTCAACAACAAGAACAATCACAAAGTATGCCAAAAACAAACAAACCAAACCCCCCACATTCCAAAGAGAGAAAGCAAGGCTTAGAAGCAGACTGAGGAATAACAAAAATGCTAGAATTAGATGGGGAATTTTTTCTGAAACTATGATTAATATGTTAATACTTCTAACAAAAAATGGACAATATGAAAGAACCAATGGCCAATGTGAACAGAAAAAAACTCTAAGAAAATATTCAAAAAAAAATGTTAGAAGTTAAAAACACCAATATAGAACTGAAGGATGTGTTCACATGGGTTCATGTATAAATTCAACACAGACAAGGAAAGAATCAGTGAGGCTGAAGATAGGTAAATAGAATCTTCCCAAATGGAAATGCAAAGCAAAGAAGAAAGAAAATAATAACACAGAACATCTAAGAACTGTGGGACAATGTGAAAAGGTGTAATATGCAAAATTGGAAAACCGGGAGAAGAGAGAAAGAACAGAACAGAATAAATATTTGAAGTAATAATGGCTGAGCACTTTCCTAAAATAATGGCAGACAATAAACCTCAGAGCCAGGAGCTAAGAGAACAAATACCTAGTAGGACAAAGAAAAACAACAAAAAGAAAGCCCACCAGTGAATATCATATTCAAAGTGTAGAAAACCAAAGAAAAAGAAAATCTTGAGAAAAGATAGAAGGAAAAAACACCTTTTCTATAGGAAACAGGGATAAGAATTACAGGAGACTTGTCAGAATATATACAAACAAGAAGGAAGTAAAATATTAAAATTATTAAAAGGAAAAGAAACAATTTCAAATTCTATGTCCAGCAAAATTATACTTGAAAAGTGAAGGAGAAATATATATTTTAGCAGAGATACAAAAATTGAGCTTTCAGGCAAGAAGACTAAATGAACTGAAGCAAGACGCCCTTCCTCCTCCTAGGATGAGGCTCTGGCGACAGCTTTTCCCCTACAGAGTAGGCCTTCGTGATGAGGAACTCTCTAGCTTCCTTTCTCCTGATGGAGAAATACATATTTTATTAGACATACCAAAATTTCCAGCTGACTTACCATTCAAAAAATGCTAAGAGAAGTTCTTCAGGAGGAAGTGTAATGATATAAGCCAGAAATTTAAATTTACATTTAAAAAGAAGAGCACAAGACAAGAAGAAATACAAGTAAAATAGGTTTTTTTTCTTATTTAGGTGTCTAGATGGTGTCAGGGAGGGGGAAATTCCCCCTCCTTCTTGTGTTCTTATGGCTGGACTAATAATAACATTGACACAAGACCAGATTAATAGGAGAAAAACCCAATTTAATGTGTACATATTGGAGATCATAGAGATGTCATGCTCAGAGAGTGAACAAAGCAGGCAGTATATGTATCTTTCATACAAAGAAATAAATTTGTGAAGAATGATGGGACAAAAAAACTTAGGTTTAAGTATATAAGAAGAAAGGAATTTAAATAGAGTTTAGGCTTTAGGTAGTTGCATAGTAAAAAAAGTAGGAAGGTTGTTTACACAAGCTTCTTGGCTTTGAATTCCCTAGTTCTGGTGATAAGGGTTTTGCTCTCAGCCTTCAGGCACAGAGAGGGCACACTTCACATGGGAGAGTCATTTTCTGCTTTCAGGAAGACAAAGAATGGTCAGAGTGTCTTTTTTGCACCAACTGTTTCTTAAGCAAATTTAATTCAAAATAATCAATATGCCATCATGGAATATTTTGCCCTGGGCCCCAACAGTGGATTAAAAAAATAAGACCCAATTAGATAATGTCTACAAGAAATCACTTTAAATATTAAGACTCAAATAAGTTAAAAGTAAGAGGATGAAGATAGCTGTACAATGCTAACCATAACCAGAAGAGATTTGGAATAATTATATTAACTTTAGACAAAACAGACTTCAGAACAAGGAAAATTATCAGGGGTAAAGAGGAGAATGTCATAATGATAAAGGAGTCAATTTTCCAAGGAGACATAATAGCATAAAATGTGTTACATAAAATGTGTACACAATTATCAGAGCATCAAAAACAGACAGAACTTAAAAAAAATATGGGCAAATTTACTATTATACTTGGAGACCCCTCCACCATCTTTGAGTGATGGATACACAGAAGAAAAGAAAACCAGTTAGAACATTGTGGATGCACACAATTCTATTAGTCAAGATTATCTAATTGATATTTACAGAATACTTGGTCCAACAACAGCAAGGTATACATTCTTCTCAAGATTTTTTGGAACAGACACCAAGATAGATGATATTTTGAGCCATAAAACATACCTTAACAAATTTAAAATGATAGAAAGCATACAATGTGTTCCACAGTGGAATTAAACTAGAAATTACTAGTAGAAAGATAATTTGAAAACCACCTCAGGAAACTACAGAAAGAAGAGCATATTAAGCACGAAAGGAGCAGAATAAAAGAAATCATAAAAAATGGAACAGAATCAGCGATCAGGAAAAAGTAGAGAAAATTAATGAAACCAAAATCTGCTCCTTTGAAGAAAATCAGTACAATTAGTAAGTGTCTAGCCAAACTAACCAGAAAGAGAGAGAGAGAATGATAGATAGAGAAGACACAAATTACCAATATGAAAAATGAAAGAAGTTTCATCTCTACTGTCCTCATGGACATGAAAAATAAAAAAAAAATACTATGAACATCTACACCTACAAATTTGATAATTTAGATAAAATTGACTAATTCTTTGAAAGTCACAAACTACTAAAACTCACATAAGGAGAAAACAGATAACAAGAACAGCCCAATACCTATGAAATAAATCAAATAGATCGTTAATAGTATTCCAAAAAGGAAAGCATCAGATCCAGATTATTTCAATGACGAATTTTACCAAACATTTAGAAATAACACAAATTCTCCACAATCTCTTCCAGAAAACCAAAGCAAAGGAAGTGCTTCCTAATTCATTCTATGAGGCCAATATTACCCTAATAACAAAACCAAATAAACACATTACGAGAACACTACGAATATTTTTCATAATGTCAAAGATCAATCTTTGACAAAGCATAGCAAATCAAATTCACAAAGCATAATAAGATTGTAAACCACAATCAAGTGGGATTTGTTCTAGGTATACAGTGCAGGTTTCCTATGGTCTGGATGCTCATACCCCTCCAAAATTCATATGTTAAAATGTTGATCCCCAAAATGATGGTTTTTAGGAGGTAGAGCTTTCGGGAGGTGATTAGGTCATGAGAGCAGAACCCTCATGAATGAGATTAATGTCTTTATAAAACAGGCTCAAGAGAGCTCTCTTGATCTTTCCTCCACATAAGGATACAATAAGAAGACTGTGACCGTGAAGAAGGCCCCCACTTGATCATACTGGCACCCTGATATTTTACTTTCAGCCTTGAGAACCATGAGAAATAAATTTCTGTTGTTTCTGAGCTGGCTAGGCTGTGGTATTTTGTTATAGTGGTCCAAAGAGACTAAGACATGGTTCAACATTTAAAAATTTATGGAATCCTTCACATCAATATGATAAAGAAGAAAATTCATATGAAATATTAATCCATGCAAAAAAATATTTGACAAAATCCAACATCCATTCATGATAAAAATTCTCAACAGGGCCCGGTTCCATGGCTGAGTGGTTAAGTTCCTGCACTCTGCTGTGGCGGCCCAGGGTTCAGATCCTGGGTGCGGACATGGCACCGCTCATCAGGCCATGTTGAGGCGGTGTCCCACATCCCACAACTAGCAGGACCTGCAACTAAGATGTACAACTGTGTACAGGGCGGGTTTGGGGAGATAAAGCAGAAAAAAAAATATTAAAAAAAATTCTTAACAAACTAAAATAGAAGTGAACTTCCTCACCTTATAAAGAACATCAACAAAAAAACCTACATCTCACATCTATAGATATTAAAAAGATGGCCACCTTCCTCCCACATTAAGGAACAAGGCAAAGATGTTTTTTCTCATCACTCCTATTCAATGCTGTACTTAAGGCTCAGCTAGTACAATAAGATAAGAAAATGAATCAAAATGTATACAAATAGGAAGGGAAAAAATGAAACTGTGTTGTTCACAGATGACATGATTATCTATGTAAAAAATACCAAATAACAGCAAAAAGCCTCTGATACTAATAAGTAGTGAGTATAGCAAGGTTATAGGATACAAGAATGATATACAAAAGTGAATTGTTTTCCTATACACCAGCAATAAAGCAGCAGGAATTTGAAATTTAAAAAGAGTATTATTTGGGGCTGACCCTCTGGCATAGTGGTTGAGTCTAGGGCACTCTGCTTCAGTGGCCTGTGTTCATGGGTTTGGATCTTGGGCACAGACCTGCACTACTTGTTAAGCCATGCTATGGTGGCACCCACATATAAAATAGAGGAAGATTGGCACAGATGTTAGCTCAGGGCTAATCTTCCTCAGTAAAAAAAAAAAAAACGAAAAAGGAAATCAAATAGCAAGAGGCAAGATGTATGCAAGATGAGTATGGAGCATCTTTTAGTGTGAAGCATCCTGTAGTGCCAAGACATAAGGACATGCTCATACAAACAAACAAACATTGATGAGGGTGTGTCAAAGAGACACAAGAGCCAACTGAAAGATCTCTCAATGGCCAAAGCTGGAATGATTTGAGCAACAAAATGAATAAACCAGTATTGGACTACAACCCAAAGTACAAAATAAATATCCATAAGTCCTTACTGATATGAACAAATTATTAAATAGATAAGTAAATGTGAGACAATAGACAAATATCCCATGTAAAATAATTCCAAATGTATTATGTAGATACACTGTTCAAGGAAACAGAGCATAACTCCCCACTCCTTAAGTGTTGGCTGAGAACAGTGACTTCCTTCCAAAGAATACAACATAGAAAATGGGGGGTGGGGGGAAGTAACTTTAAAATGAAACCTGATAAGCACTACCTCAGCCAGGTGGGTGATCAAGGTCAACAGCGACAGCGAGAAGTCATGTTGCTAGTATATACCTTTGATATGATTTGATGAGAATGGCACTTTACCTCTGTGATCTTCCTCCCAAAAACCCATCGCCTCAGGCTAATCATGAGAAAAACATCAGATAAATCTCAATAGAAAGACATTCTGCAAAGCATTTGACCAGTACTCCTGAAAACTGTCAAGGTCATCAAAATCATGAAAGTCTGAGAAACTCTCACAGTCAGGAAAATCCCAAGAAGACATGGTTACTAAACGTAATGTGGAGATCCTGGATGAGATCCTGGAACTGGATCAAAAATAGAAGTCATTTCTTAAAGGAAAGATTTTCTTAACAGGAAGGACTAAAATTTTTAAGAAATTAATTTGCAAACGTTTCTCCTCTACTTGGAAAAATTACTCAAACTTTTCTTTTCCACTGAGAAGTAGCTTAGTACCCAGTTATGTGTGTTGGCAAGGTCACTGAAATTCAAGCCAGTAGACACATATTCTAATTGTAGTGCTTTTGCTCTTCTTGAATAGAGCCTTCTCTGAAAATCGTTTCCCTGTGTCAAAAAAAAAAAGAAGGAATATCTTAGAAAGGATACAAAAATGATGGGCATATATACTTTTTACTTTGTTCTTTCACTATCATATGAGAGATACAGCTGTTTAAGATTATGTCTGATTTCTAAGCATATGTTTTTAGTGAAGTCCACTGTTAACTCTATTTTTTTCTGTCTTACTGAGACATAATTGACATGTAACATTGTGTAAGTTTAAGGTACATCTTGTTAACGTGATACACTTAAATATTGCAATGTCATTACCACGTAGCCTTAGCTAACGCCTCCACCGTCACGTGATTACCATTTCTCTTTTATGGTGAGAACATTTAACATCGACCGTCGTAGCAATTTTTAAGCATGCAATGCAGTACTGTTAACTATAATCCCAGTGCTGTGCATTAGATCCTCAGAACTTATTCATCTTCTAACTGGAAGATTGTACTCTTTGACCATCTTCTCCCTAATTCTCCCACCCTCCAGCCCCTGAGATGACCAATGGGTCAAAGAAGAAATCCAAATGGTAATCAAAAAATATCTCGAAACAAAAGAAAATGTTAATTCTTGATTAGAAGTCCCACGCTTAGCAAAATTGCATGCTAGGTTTGATTTTGTCTGTTAGAGATGCAAATAATTGCTGTTCAGTGAACATATATATCACGATATGTCCCAGATAGACATTAACCAGCTCTATATCAAATCTAGAATTCATATCATCATATATGTATACATATTCATACATGTATATATGCATATATGTATATATACTTATCAAATCTAGAATTCATATCATCATATATGTATACATATTCATACATGTATATATGCATATATGTATATATACTTGAGCTTTTAAAATGTTCTTTTGTCATCATACCTGACTGCTTTCCTCATTAATTAATGAGATAAATAAAATCTTTTACATGAGTTTATTTTTTGTTAATATGAGACAATACTGTTTGTTTCTTCTTTATACTTTGACATCTATTAGAGGGAATGAATAAAAAATCAAAATTTGCTTTGAAGAGATGGAGGGGATTGTATTAGGGTTACTGATTCAAATGCTTATAAAGATGAGATGAGTTATTGTCTAAGTGAGGATTCCTTTCCTATGATGTGAATAGGAAGTGGTGAGCCAGATACACATGGAGAGCAGATGGGAGTACGCATGGAAAATTACCCAGAGAAAATGGCTTATCAAGTGTCTTCACATAAAAGCTAAACAATTTTTTTGAATGTTGTCAATTCTTTCTAATCACACTTGTGCTATATCATCACGTTAAATTAAAAAAATAATAAATAGGGGGCCAGCCCAGTGGCATAGTGGTTAAGATCACACACTCCGCTTCAGTGGCCCAGGGTTAGCAGGTTCGGATCCCAGGCATGGACTTACACACTGCTCATCAAGCTGTGCTGTGGCAGCATGCCACATAAAATAGAAAAGGACTGGCTCAGATGTTAGCTCAGGGCCAATCTTCCTCACACACACACAAAATAATAACAAAATAAAAAATACTGATTAAAAATAAAAATCTGAGACTAGAATTAACTCTCAGGCCAGCAAATTAAAGTGCTTTTTAGCTGTGTCATTTTTCTGTATGTGATTTATAGATACAAGAATTTGCTTCCTCTTTACTAACAAGATTTATATTAAGAGTGCCTTTACCACAATTTTTAAAATACTTTGAGAGAGTCTTGCTTATATAACATGGATAATTTCTCTAAATGCAATGTCTGATTTCAGAAAAAGGCAATTTTAATATTCTAAGCAAATTCCATCAGACAGAAAACAATATCTCAAACATGCTGCCTTGACATTTTATTCACCAAATGTACACTGGCCAGAATGCTACGGAGACACATGCAACCGTGTTAAGTAACTTCATGTTGAAATGTTTCTGATTTCTCTTTCCAGGTTTCTGAGCAGCTGACAGAAGAGGAATACAGTTTACACTTTAAAACCCCTTGGTAATTGTAAATGAGCGCTTTGTTACTCTTGTCATTGGAGCAAGCCATTTTGGAGTCATTTGGGGCCTCATATCAATGCATTTGACAACAAATTCCTGGATGAAAATTCTCAACAGTGTTGTTCCTGGACTTCTCTCTTGTTGCCCTAGGCTGTAGACAAAGTTTCTCAGTACTCGACAGGTAGAAACTTCCCCAGTATTGACATTTGTGATGGCATCATTTATTCATACGAAATGACAATCAGTTTCTCACTTAAGATTGCTCAGGTACAATGAGCAAGTCAAATGTTAGATCCATCCTTTAAATTACACAGAATGATGCATGGGACATTAGATGCTCTGTACTTACAAAAGCAAAAAAAAGATCTTACTGAATTGCATCTCTTGTTCACCTCTGCACACCACTGAAGAGGCTTTCAGTAAGAACTCTGCTGCATGAACACTGACTTAAAGAAGAGTTGATCTAGCAACACTTTGAATGGAAGAGAGAATATGGTTTTAAAACATTTGTGGGGGCCAGCCTGGTGGTACAACAATTAAGTTCGCATGTTCCACTTCAGCGGCCCTGGGTTTGCTGGTTCAGATCCTGGGTACGGACCTATGCACCACTTGTCAAACCATGCTGTGGCACATGTCCCACATATTAAAAAAAGCAGAGCAAGATGGGCAAGGATGTTAGCTCAGGGCCAATCTTCCTCAGCAAAAAGAGGAGGATTCGTGGCAGATGTTAGCTGAGGGCTAATCTTCCTAAAAAAAAAAAGGATATTAAAAAATTTGTGTTCCTTTCTTCTCAAATCCTCCAACTTTCATTGCAGAAACAGTTAGGAAGAGAGCCATTCAATCAGATTAGTAGAACAACATTTGGTTAAATGGTTTTAAGTTAGTGTATTATAGTATTGACTGGAGGCAAATCGCTAGTGGTGGCTGTCCTTCTTACCAACTTCAACATCATCATCAATGGCATCGCTGTGATGCTTATCGAATCTGCTCATCAAACCTGTTAAATGACTGAAGTAGAAGCTAACCTATCTTTTTCTGCTAGAATGATGAGCTGAATTTAACAAGACTAAATGCAAAGGAGAATATATATGTACACATATACATAAATATTCCACTTATGTGTATGAAATATTCTAAGGTAGCACAGTAAATGTTAATAAGAGATAATATTTACAAAGAATGAATGAACCACAATGGGAATAAATTTGTGATTTTCTTCACTTATTCCTCAAAATAACCTTGTGAGATAGTTCATCTTTATTAATAAATCTAATTTGGGGGGTCTCTGTCTTTGCTATCGAGAAGGTAACTCATCAATAAATTGTAATTACTGTACCACTAAGTTGAAAAGTTTCCCCAGAATTAGTTTTGACCATGTATCGACTTTAGAATTTTAGTTTTAATGCTGTAAGAAAGAAATCTCTAGCATGCTACTTCAAACAATTTCTTTCGAGAAGGAATTTCTATATGAAAAAAGAATTGTAATATAATCATTTTTGGACTGAATGTAAGCAAGAGGAATGCTAAATGAAGACTACTAGATTTTTAACTGTCATTCAGCTAAGTAGGTGAGTAGTTTGCTTCCAAAAGAAGGTCTCAATTTCTTTATAGTTTACATGAAAATTGCTTAAGCAATGTATCACGGATGCCAATTTCTTCCTAGAAAGAGGTTGTGAACTGTATCACTAAGAAAGACTCTGCACACAGCCATATTTGGAATAATAGTAGAATAAAATTTTTTATTATTTATAATACTTTGGGGAAAATTATTCTTCAATTTATTATTTGTTTTTGTTCTCACTTCTTTCTAACTTTTTTTTAAAAAATTTCCAGAAATGACTTTTTTGTTTTATGTTTTATTTAGGAAAAACTTTCTTCTGCTGATTGGAATATTGTATTTATGTAATAAACAAACCTCTACACTCTGTCTGTTCATTCCTCCCACCCGCTAATCCTTGGCAATCACTGATCTTTTTACTTGTCTCAAAAGTTTTGCCGTCTCCAGAATTTCATATATACAATCAAACAGTATGCAGCCTTTTCAGATTGGCTTCCTTCACTTAATAAAATGCAGTT
Source organism: Equus przewalskii (assembly GCF_037783145.1). NCBI lineage: Eukaryota > Metazoa > Chordata > Mammalia > Perissodactyla > Equidae > Equus > Equus przewalskii. The sequence goes on along the minus strand of NC_091831.1, from coordinate 54,087,749 downwards.
AAGATTCTTCCACGTCTTTTCATGGCTTAAAAGATCATTTCTTCGTAGTGCTGAATAACACTCCATTGTCTGGATGTGTCTCAGCTCACTTATCCATTCACCTACTGAAGGACATCTTTGTTGCTTCCAAGTTTTGGCAATTTTGAACAAAGCTGCTATAAACAAAGTTGTGTGCAGGTTTTTGTGTGGACTTAAGTTTTCAGATTCTTTGAGTAAACAGTAAGAAGCATGATTGCTGGATCAATCTGGTGAGAGTGTGTTTAATTTTGTGAGCACTGTCAGTCTTCTTAAGTGGCTGTACCATTTTGCATTCTCACTAATACTGTATGAGAGTTCCTATTGCTCCACATCCTCGTCAGCACTTGGTATTGTCACTGTTCCAGATTTTGGCCATTCTAATAGGTGTGTAGTAGTTTCTCATTGTTGTTTTAATTTGCGTTTACCTGACGATGTATCATGTGGAGCATCTTTTAATATTCTTATTTGCCATGTGTGTATCTTCTTTGGCAAAGATCTGTTAAGGTCTTTGGTCTATTTTTTAATCAGGTTGTTTGTTTTCTTATTGTTTAATTTTAAGGGTTCTTTGTATATTTTGAATACTGTCATTTATCAAATGTGTCTTTTGCAAATATTTTCTCCCATTCTGTGTCTTCTCATTCTCTTCACATAGTCTTTCACAGAATAGAAGTGTTTAATTTTATTGAAGTCCAGCTTATCAAGTATTTCATGAACATGCCTTTGGTGTTGTATCTAAAAGGTCATCACCATATCCAACGTCATCTAGGTAGATGATTCTGTTTTTACTATCACTTCTGAACCCTTAGGCAAAACATTAAAATACCTTATATTTTATTAAGAATGTAAGTGAATTTTTTTCTGGGAGTTTCTGCACTGTATTCTTTCTTTGATTTATATGAGGATTTTCCTTCTTTTGAATTATATCAGTTTAAAAATTCTAGCAATGTTTGCAGGAGTAATTTCTAACATTTACTTATTCTATTTACAAAGAAGATCTTATAGGCAGTGATTTCTTTGACTGCTATTGGCTTGTTGATTGTAAAAGTTTGTGTTTGAGTTTGTTGCAATGCCACTTCCTAAATTCTCCTTATTCAGAGAAAAGGAGACTAAAGAAAAACAAAAACGTGTACTTATTTTGGTGTCATAAATGGATATTCTGATTCAGATGCTCGACAACCTGAGAAATTGATGAAATGTGGAAGGCAGAGCAGAACTTTGGCTGCTATTTTTAAATGCTACAGATGAAATTCACATCGGAAAAAGCAAGTACTACAAAGTATGATCTTTAATTGTATAAATTATGATTTTCCTCCTAGCTCTAAGCTGTAGGAGGTGTTAGTGGGAATCTGCAAAAGTAATCTACATCTATTTGCTCATAATGTTATCCTTTCCATAAAATTGAATGTCGATCTTTTGAGACTCTCATCAAACTGTCCCCATCTGTATTATATCTTAGAGAAATGTCTTGGTATTTTTGGCATGTAGATGGCATGCTTCCTTAGCTATTAGCAGTAAAATGGGTTCTTGCCTATTTTATATTTAATCAGTCATATCAGCAATAATTTTAGGGTTAGCAGTTGTTTTAAAGCTGGACTTTTAAAGAAGTTTTATCAATCAATTTATTTTTACAAGAGAATGTATTTCTCCTAGAAATCAATCAAAGAAATAATAGCTAAGTTCACACTCACCAGAATGATAGACGGGACTGTTAATACTTACATCTCTTTTTAATCATTCAACTTAGGTCTGTAACCAAACTGAAAAGAATATCAACATTTATAATTCAACATTTATAATGACATGCATAAGAAATTTCTTAGAAAGCACTAAGAGAATGAGGCCTAACCGTGCTAAGCATAAATACAGTCATACTCATAGATGATTCTCTTCAGGATAAGAGAGTTCAGCTTCATGAAAATTTCTATTTATTGCCTCTACTTCAGGTACGTGAGGGATTTCTTCTTATATATGCAAGGACATATTTGCATTTCATGCACTTTTCATGAAATGAAACACAGCTTAAAAAGAGCCACCTTTTGGTCTTCTTTACAAATATATTATCTTCCATGGCATTTACTTCTTTAAAAATACTCTTGGGGTTTCTGGTTCTGCAAGTAAGGAGCTGAGATTTCACCACTTTGTCTTAAAAGTGAAAAGCTGAGCAGACTGAAAAATCAACAACTCTCCTTGGATTCAGAAGAGAGGGGAGGACGTAGGGCAAACTGCTGCCCTCAAGATTGGGCAGCCAGGAAAATACAGGGGGTCATGGTTTCCTGGGGCAGAGACTCATGAGTAGAAAGAGTCTCAGGAACCAGTGCTGGGGTAGGAAAAACGGAACTGTAAGTGACAAATTGCTGGAGGCTCAGTGCTTACGAGTCTGAGAGTTTAAAAACGCCAGGGGCCCAAGTCATAGGAGGGCACCCTATGTGAGATTTACTTCCAGGAGCTTGACCAGGTTCCCATAGTAACTCTCAGAGAAAAATAACTTCAGACTTCCTACAGGGAGAGAGGAAAATGAACTATTTTGAAATATCCCAGAGCACTGAGTTCTTAACAAGGCCTGCCCTCAGGGGAAACTGATTAACCAGAACCTAAACTACTGGGGAATTACTAGAGCCTAGCTGACCTGGGGAAGGGAAATAACCAACTCCAATCTGCTCTAGTTTTCCATGAGATGAAGGGAAACACCCAATTCCAGCCCATTCTAGCCAACCTATTCCAAATAAAGGGAGAGAAAAACTGAGAAACTGTTGTGAAGTTTACAGTCCAGAGGCACAGGCTCCCTAAAACACTGAGACTTAACCATAGGACTATCCCATGCTTGTCTCACCACATTACTAAGGCTTATTTACAGGAGTTCCTCTGACCTGGTACATCTTGTCCAGATATCCAAAAAATAAGTAAATAGCAAGGCATACCAAAAAGGAAAAACCACACTTTAAATAGACAAAATAAGGATCAGAACCAGATTCAGAAGGAATATTGAAATTATCAGATCTGGAATTTAAAACAACTATGATTAATATGCTAAGTTTTCTAATGGATAAAGTAGATAGCATGAAAAAAAGATGGGCAATGTAAGAGAGATGGAAATCCTAAGAAAGAGCCAAACAGAAATGCTAACGGTAAAAAGCACTAAATCAAAAATGAAGAATTTCTTTGAGGGACTTCTTAGTAGACTGGACACAACTCAGGAAAGACTCTTTGAGCTAGAGGATGTATCAACAGAATACCCGAGAACCAAAAAAACAAAAAGAACAAAGTCTGAAGAAAACAGAACAGAATATCCATGGACTATGGGACAACTACTAAAGGTGTAACATATGCATACTAGGACTACCAGTAGGAGAGGAAAGAGAGAAAGGAACAGAAGAAATATTGAAATAATAATGATTGAAAATTTCTGCAAACTGATGTCAGACACTAAAACAGAACCAGGAAACTCTGAGAATGTCAAGCAAGATAAATACCAAAATAAACTACACGTTGGTATATCATTTTCAACTTACAGTGATCCAGACAGTGTGATATTTGCAAAAGAATACAAAAATATATCAAAGAAAGGAACAGAATAGAAAGCCTAGAGATAGACCCCATAAATATAGTCAACTGCTCTTTGACAAAGGAGCAAAGGCAATTCAATGGAGCAAAGATGGTTTCTTCAACAAATGGTTCTCCAACAACTAGACATCCACATGCAAAACAGTGAAACTAGGGGCTGGCCTGGTGGTGTAGTTGTTAAGTTCATGTGCTCTGCTTCGGTGGCCCAGGGTTTGAGGGTTCAGATCCCAGGCACGGACATACACACTCCTCATCAAGCCATGCTGTGGCAGTATCCCACATACAAAGTGGAGGAAGATTGGCACAGATATTAGCTCAGGACCAACATTCTTCACCAAAAAAAACCAGTGAAACTAGACACAGACCTTATACCCTTCACTAAAAGTAACTCAATGTGGATCATAGACTTAAATGTAAAACAAAAAGCTGTGAATTTCCTAGAAGATAACATAGGAGAAAGTCTAGATGAGATTGAGTATGGTGATGCCTTTTTAGATACAACACCAAAGATTATTAGATCCATGAAAGAAATAATTGATAAGCTTGACTTCATTAAAAACTTCTGGGGCCAGCCCCATGGCCAAGTGGTTAAGTTCGCATGCTCTGCTTCAGTGGCCCAGGGTTTCGCCAGTTAGGACATGGCACTGCTCATCAGACCACACTGAGGCAGCATCCCACATGCCACAACTAGAAGGACCCACAACTAAAAAATATACATCTATGTACTGGGGAGATTTGGGGAGAAAAAGCAGAAAAAAATAAAAGATTGGCAACAGTTGTTAGCTCAGGTGCTAATCTTAAAAAAAAAAATTTGAAAACTTCTGTTCTGTGAAAGATGATGTCAAGAGAATGAGAAGACAAGCCACAGACTTGGAGAAAATATTTACAAAATACACATCTGATAAAAGATGGTTATCCAAATCATACAAAGAACTCTTAAAACTCAACAATAAGAAAACAAACAACTCAATTAAAAAAGGGACCAAAGACTTTGACAGACCCTCACCAAAGATGATAAGCACGTGGCAGATGAGCATATGAAAAGATTGTCCACATCATATGTCGTCAGGGAAATTCAAATTAAAACAACAAGATACCACTATACGCCTTTAAAACGGCCAAACTCTGGAACAGTGACAAGATCAAATGCCAGCAGGGATGTGGAACAACAGGAACTTTCACACAGTGCTGGTGGGAATGCAAAATGGTACAGCCACTTAAATAGACTGTTTGGTGTTTTCTTACAAAACTAAATGTACTCTTACAATACAATCTGGCAATGGCACTCCTTGCTATTTACCCAAAGAATTTGAAAACTTAAGTCTATGCAAAAACCACATGGAAATATTTATAGCAACTTTGTTGTAAATTGCCAAAACTTGGAAGATGTCCTTCAGTAGGTGAATGGATAAATAAACTGTGGTACATCCAGACAATAGAATATTATTCAGCACTAAAAAGAGATAAGCTATCAAGACATGAAAAGACGTGGAGAAACCTTAAATTCACGTTACTACATGAAAAAACTCAATCTGAGAAGGCTACATTGTATATGATTCCAACTATACAACATTCTGGAGAAGGCAAAACTATGGAGATAATAAAAAATATCAGTGATTTCCAAGGGTTCGAGGCAGAGAGATGAATAGACAGAGTACAGAGGATGTTCAGAGCAGGGAGAATACTGTGTATGATATTATAATGATGGATATGTCATTATATATTTGTCCAAATTCATAGAATGTACACCACCAAGAGTGAATCCTAAGGTAAAGTATGGATTTAGAGTGATTGTGATGCTCAATGTAGATTTACCCTTGGTAAAAAATGTACCATTGTAGTGAGTGATATTGATAATTGGGAGGCTATGCATATGTGCCGGCAGAGGGTATGTAAGAAATCTCTGTATCTTCCTCTCAATTTTGCCGTGAACTCAAAACTTCTGTAAAAAAATTTCATAAAAAAAAGCCCTCTTAGTTTTCATTTTTTCTGGTAGTAGCAGAGACCCGAGTATGTATCTCTGTGGGAGTACATACCCATGAGCCTAAATATTTCAAAATTATAAATCAAGCTAACAAAATATTAACTTACATATGTTTTATTCTCCCACATAGATAAATATAACTTTATAACAACTTGGAAGGCAAGAACTACATTTAAAATTCTCAAACTCCTCAGAATTTCATGCTGGAACGTAGCGGAACAGGGAGAACCGATCCCACCCTCAGTACTTTAGCCAGTACTCTTCTCTTCTCAAATCTGGCTTCATTACACCCTAGAAGGGTCTTGTGTGTGTCAGTATCTCAGGATGCTACTTGGCCAACATGGCTCCAACTTCTTGCATACATTTGTTTTTTGCTCACCTCTCAGGCCTAGGAATACAGAGACCATTATTGTGGTCTGTCCTGATACGATAGATTCAGGCAAGGAGCACACAAGAGAATTAAGTGCAGAGTTGGAGCCCTTAGAGAATCTTGACATCTTGTGGATATGGAGTTTGATCTAGTCAAGGGAGCACACACTTTGGGTGGACCCATTACCTTAGCCTGATGAACACCTAGCCTCCTGAGAAGGGATTTGCCTAGAAGAGGATCATGAGGAGCCCCTGAGGCGTGGGGCCCAAGTTGGGGCTCTAGCTCATACCTAAGGGTGTTATTGTGTATAATTGATAATTGTGTTTCAGTATACTCTAATGACAACTTTTTTAGTCACCATGATATCATTTGCATTGTTTTCATTGATTTCTTTTGTGTTTATTCTTCTATTGCATTGTCTTGCATGAAGGTTGAATTAAGTAAATATTGACTCTAGTTTATCACTTAGGTGTAATATCATTCAAGAGTTTATGATTGAAGACCATGAGAACAGAATCAGCCTTATAGTCTATAAAAATTAATGAAGACATATTAGATTTTTTTGATAGCAAATACTGTTTCTTAAAAGTAATTGTTTTAATATAAAAGCAGACAAGCTCTATGAAGGCAAAAATGATTATCTCCTTTATCTCACTAATAAGTACTAGGTCCAGGCAAATGATATTTGCTATATGAATATTTGAGGTCAGAAATGTTGAAAATGTTTTCCCATTATTACTTATAGTTTCTCAGGAATGGATAAACCTTATAAGGAAGGAATTATCTGAAATCCATTTAGCTAGTTTTTAAGCATTTTCATCAGAAAGCATCTTTATAAAGGGTAAGGGTGAGTCTTTGCCTCTTGATAAACTCATTGCTAAATTTAAGCACCTTACAAATTTTGCATTACCTGAAAACCATGCTTTTTGTGTGGTTTAAATTTCTTTTCTAATTTACCAAGTGCTTTCATGTCTCAATAATATATAGTTTTGAAGATACTTTAATTTTTTCTGAATAATTGAATTCTAGAAGCCAGTGCTAATACAAAAAGATCAGACAGTGTCTTATTTCTGTCAAACCACTCCCTGAAATGGTGGAGGGATCTATAGCTCCAACGAAAAGGTGAAAGACATGGATAGATTGGTTACAAATATGAAACATGATAAGGAGAAATAAGAAAATAATTCGCTATTTAATTTCCTCTTTTTTTTGCTGAGGAAAATTAGCCCTGAGCTAACATCTGTGACAATTTTCCTCTATTCTATATGTGGGTCTCCACCACAGCATGGCTGATGAGTGGTATAGGTCCATACCTGGAATCTGCACTCCAGGAACGTGGGCCACCAAAGTGGAGCGTGCCGAACTTAACCACTAGGCCATGGGGCCAGCCCCTAATTTCCAATTTCTGCTGAGCGTTTCCCAAAATCAGAGAAACTCCTGGGCTAAGAAGAAATAAATTCACCCTACTGAGCAGAAATAACTTCTACCCAATTAATGCTGACAAATATATTATCTGACAGAAATGTCAAAAGATTCCATATGGAAGAACATTGTTAGTTTCTTTGACTCTAAGTCCACAGTTAAGGAATTGCCTTTATCTCTACTCACCTTAAGCAATTCCATACAAAAATTTATCTAAATCACATGTAAGTGTTTTTAAAGAATACTTTACTTACCTTAGAAAAAGAAAACTTAAAGGGGAGTGTCACGTTATGTTACATTATTTAACACGTCCTTTTCGTATCTCTCTTCATTGTACACATTTCATATAACTTGTGTTTAGACTTTCTTTTACTTGGTGGTTACCTTACTGAGACCTGTTTTCACTTGCTTCAACCTTATATGTATTCTTTTCTAACATATCTTTCTTGAAATTTAAATACTATGTGTCCAAATAGACAGTGACTCTTCCTCACATGGTGAAGTTGTTTTCTTATAACCTTAGAATATGTTGGACTCCTTTAAGTGGGGGGATTTCGATAATTTTGTAGGATGCATATTTGCATGCTGTTGCTAATAGATTTTTCTCTGTAAAGAAAAAACATGGGTAATGATATTTCCTATACTCCTGAAGTTTTAAACTGAAATTCTACACTAAAATATGGATAGATATCATGCTCAAAATAGCTGCTGTGGCTGTAGGAGAGGACAATTTCAGAACTAGTCAGATTCCATTTTTGTATCAGTAGGCTCACACATTTTTATGTTGAGAAAATGTTATTTTATTTTGAAACATTGATAAAATGAACTGACTAGAATCCTTCAAGACTCCTTAATGTGGGGTTCATATTAATGCCCAATTAATGTTTATTCTATATACATTTAAAGAAAACGAGTGCATTAGACTAAATTATCAAAAGAGAATCTGGTTCTATTATAATGTAATATGTAATGACAGACAATACTGCACTATCTAAAAATTCCACAGATGTTGCAAATCACATTTTTAAGGACTTCAAATATATTTGTGGAGGAAAACAGTATTGCATGAACCAAAATTTCACAGAAAGACTAGCCTTTCTCATGTGAACAATCTGTCAATAGCTGCTTTCTTTCCTGGGGTCATTTGCTAATTCTAGATGTGGGCTGTGTATTGGGTTTGGCCCACAGTGAGAGACTGAATTTAAACTGTCAGTGTCTTCTTAGTCTATTTGTTTATCCAAGTGAAAAAAACCCTATCTGATAGAAGGTAAAATTATCCAGAGTCTTTGCAGTTCTTGTATACACAAGGGAAGAAAATGTGACTCTTAAAATAGCTCTTATTAGAATGTTAAAGAGGATGGAGAAAAAGATTAAAGATGGATAAAAAGAGGGAGAATTTCAACAGATATTTGAATTCTATCAAATTTTTGATATTTAGAAGGCATTGGATGAGTTTATAGAAGACACACAAGACGGTAGCTTGAGCTAACTCAAAGATGGGGCACTCAAAATATCCAGAGTGAAGCACAAGAGGAAAAGAACACGGAAGAAATAGAATAGAACACAAAAGAGAGAGTTAATTCCACAACATCAACACAACAAAGTAGTAAATTCATATGATCATCTCAGTATACGCGAAACTAAATTTCAAAAATTTAAACACTTGTTCAATTTAAAAATGTCTGAGAAAATTAGGAAAGTAAATAAACTTTCTTAAGTCTCTTCATTTAAGAGCATCAAACCCTCCAGTTAACATCAAACATATTGGTGAAGTTTTAAATACTTTTCCCCTGGGTCAGGACTAAAACAGGAGTTCCACCATCACTCCCTGTAAGATATCATTGTACTTGTAGGGGAGGAAAATTCTCTACTCTGTCTGTCTGGGCCTAAGAATGAAACAGACATAAGACAGATTACAGGAGAAAAGCATACAAACTTCATGGAATCTTTTTACATGTACATGGGAGCCACACAAGAGAATGAAAACCCAAGGCAGTGACCAGAGCAGCAAGCTTTTATACCTTTTAGACAAAGAAGCAATAAATGTGTGAATAATTGACAAGACGAAGCGATTTGTCCTATGAGTAGTAAATGGTGAAGAAGTAACTAGGAAGATAAGGGTTAGTTTAACAAGGTTTCTTTAGATGACCTTCTTGGCCCTAAGTTTGCTGCCTCTGGTAATTAGAAAGACTTCTATCCTCCTGTACAGGAAGGATACCCTTCATATGGGAGATTTATCTCCTGCTTTCAGGAGGACAAAAGAGCATTGGTGTCCTTATTGTACTGACTGTTTCTTAAGTACCTTTAATTCAAAATAATCAATATGCCAAAGTGGCATATTTTGGGGTAACATCTTCTAAACCACTTCATTCTAGGAGTTCTAGCCAGTGCAGTAAGGCATGAAATAAAATAAAGACATAAAGAGTTGAAAGGAGGAATTAAAACTAGCACTATTCATTGCTAATATGATTGTACAACTAGAAAATCTATCTTCAAACTACTAAAATGAACATATGGATTTAGCAAACTGGCTGTTTACAAGACTAATATACAGAAATAAATCATACTTCTACATATTAGAAAATAATTAGGATATGAAATTTTAAAATATCCTTTACTACATATAGCACCAAAGTGCAACTATTATCTAGAATTCAAACTAATGAAAGTTATGTAAGATTTCAAGAATGAAAACTACAAAACATCACTGAGAGAAATTAAAGAAGAACTAAACAGGGGCCAGCCCGATGATGTAGTGGTAAGTTCACGTGCTCTGCTTTAGCAGCCCAGGGTTCACTTGTTCAGATTCTGGGAGCAGACCTACACAACACTCAAGCCATGCTGTGGCTGCATCTTGCACAGAAAAACTAGAAAGACTGACAACTAGGGTATATAACTACGTACTGGGGCTTTGGGGGAAAAAAAAAGAGGAATATTGGCGACAGATTTTACCAACATTTCTCACCAAACAAAAAGCATAGCATACCTTTAAAAAAAGATAAAAGAAGACAAACTAATGGAAGGGTATAGTATGTTTACTCTACATAAAATCCAATATTGTTAAAATATCATGTCTTCCAAAGTCATTCTATAGATTTAATGTAATTTTAATCAAAACCCCAACAGGAACTTTTTGTTGAAATTAACAATCTCTTCCCAGAATTTATATGGAAATGGAAGGCAATATTGTAGAAAAGTAAAGCTAGAGAATTTATACTACTTAATATCTAGACTTATTAAAAATATATTGTATATAAAAGAGTAAATATTGGTATAAGGACAGACATTATAGATCAATAAAATATATTCCCAAGGAGTGTAGAAATAGCTCGTCATATAACCAGTTGTATGATTTACAAAACAAACAAAGCACCACTTTGAAATAGTGGGGAAAAGATATAACTTTTCAATAAACAATGCCAGAACAATTAAGGATGCATAACAAAATGGTAAGTCTAGACTCTTTCCTGAAGTTTATATAAAAAATAATTTCAGATGATGTATATATTCAATTATAGATCATAAAATAAAAAAGCTTTGAGAAGAAAAGAGAAGAGAGAAAATAATAGCTGTATGCCGTAGGAGCAAGCAAGGATTTCTTAAACAGAACACAAAATGCAGTAAACTATTTTTTACAACATGACAAATAAATTTTCATTAAAATTAAAAACTTATGTTCATCAACAGACAATATTAAGTACAAAAATGGCCTGGAAGGAGATAACGGTCATACATATATAAGAAAAAGTACTCATATGTAATGTAAAAAAATTCTAGAAAATTAATAAGAGAACAGACAGCACAATAATGAACAAAAAATGTGGTTAAACACTTGCAATAGAACATACAAAATGACAATAAATATGGAAGCCTATTACTTATGAGAGAAATTCAAATTAAAATCACAATACACTTCTGCTACACACCCATCAGAATATTTCAAATTAATCTTAACAACATAAAGTTCTGATGAAGACAAGGGCAATTGAGATTCTCCTGCATTGCTAGTGGAAATGTAAATTGGTATAAGTACTCTGGAATTCAGTTTGGGAATGCCTATTGACCTATACTTATACCTTTCCTATACCCAACAATTTAATTCCTGGGTATATACTCTACAAAGATGGCAGCATGTATTCACAAAAGATTGTACAAATATGTCTTTAGAAACATTATTTACAGTAACTACAAACTGGAAAAAGTTTGTGTAACCTAAAAAATAGGTAGGGCTAATAAACTACGATATATTCACCCAGTGGAATACTGCATAACAATGTGTCAACAAACTACTGACACACTCAATATGAATGCACTTCATAGTAATCACCTAAAATGGGAATGGGAATGGATATCTTATGCCTAGCCCTCTGTTTTATTTTGGAAACACACAGTGCATCTGGTTCACAGGTTGATGATTGAAGAATTTTGTCTCAGGATGAACCTTAACTTAATTCTCACCCATACCTGATTTAGATGACATTTAGATGAGACTTTGGACTTTACACTTTAGAGTTGATGCTGGAAGCGGCTAAGACTTTTAATGCTGTTGGGATGGAATGAGCATATTTTGCATGTGATAGTGATGAGGATTATTCTAGGCTGGTTACTTTTAAAACTGCAGATGAGAAGGGAGCTGGTTACCTTTAATAAATGCAACTCTGAGGAGCAAAGCTTGCTTGCCCTTTGTTGGGAAACATTTACTTTTATAAGGGAAACCTCCATCTGTAAAGGTGCCGCCCTCTCTGTGCCAGGAAGAAGGCAAGAAGGCCGGATGGCCTTATCTCTGGAAACTCTTAATGGGGAAGGCAAGAACTTAAGTTGTTTACTGTCTGGCAACCTCTTGTAACTGACCCCCCCCTCCCCAACATCCTCCTTTGTCTTTAGCTGAAGATGATATTTAAGTGGTGGCTTCTGCCATTTACTTAATCCGGTGTGATTCTTATCTAAAAGTTATAGGACTACCCAATAACCAGACCCCACCTGCCCTGATACCATTTTAACAACTCTTTTTACATATTCTTTCCTTTGTCTTGTAAAGAGATAACTCACATACCTGTGCCTTAAATTTAGCCTTACTCTCCACCCATGTTTGCAGCAGCAGCACACAGCATGCAGCAGCTCTGACTGCCCATGGGTCCTGTCCCCATGCTATTCCACACTATTCTCTAAATAAAAGAGCACTACTGCCAGATCTTGAGAGTCCAAGAAATCTTTCTTTCGACTCCTGGGCTCACCAACCTCGCATCAATAGGACATGAATTTTGGGGGGCCATGGGTGGAATGTTATAGACTGAAGGTTTATGTCCCCTCAAAATTCTTACTTTGAAGCCGTAACCCCCACTGTGATGGTACCTGGAGATGGGGCCTTTGAGAGGTAATTAGGTTTAGATGAGGTCATGAAGATGAGGCCCCCATGATGAGATTAGCGTCCTTAAAGGAAAAGGAACACATGAGTTCCTTCTCTCTCTGCCATGAGAGGAAAGGGTGAGAAGGTTGCCCTCCGCCATTCAGAAAGAAGGTCCTCTCCAGAACCCAATCACTTTGACCTCAGATTTATGGTCTCCAGAAGAGTGAGAAATAAATTTCTGTTGTTGAAGCCACCCAGTCCATAGTACTTTGTTATGACAGCCTGAGCTTGCTGCGGGGTCGGTGAGCTGAGGAGTCGAAAGAAAGATTTCTTGGACTCTCAAGATCTGGCAGTAGTGCTCTTTTATTTAGAGAGCAGTGTGGAATAGCATGGGGACAGGACCCACGGGCAGTCAGGCTGCTGCGTGGAGACAGGGCCCACGGACAGGAGGAGCAGCTACTGCTGCCCACCCCCCCACCCCACCCCCCAACTACTGCTGCTGCTGCTGCTGCAAACGTGGGTGGAGAGTAAGGCTAAATTTAAGGCATAGGTATGTGAGCCATCTCTTTACAAGACAAAGGAAAGAACATGTAAAAAAGTTAAAATGGTATCAGTGCAGGTGGGGTCTGGCCATTGGGTGGTCCCACAACTTTTAGATAAGAATCAAATCGGATTAAGTAAAGGCCAGAAGCCACCACCCTAAATCAGTTACATGAGGTTGCCAGACAGTAAGCAACTTAAGTTCTTGCCTTCCCCATTAAGACTTTCCAGAGATAAGGCCATCCTGCCTTCTTCTTGGCACAGAGAGGGAGGCATCTTTACAGATGGAGGTTTCCCTTACAAATGTAAATGTTTCCCAACAAAGGGCAAGCAAACTCTGCTCCTTGGAGCCTGCTTCTCATCTTCAGTTTTAAAATTAACCAGCCTAAAACCCTCATCAAGCTAACTAAGACAGGACTCAGTCATTTATTCAAATGATATTTATTGAGAACTCATTATATGCCAAAGATTATTATAGACTTTTGGGATACAGAAGGGAACAAAACAAAAAATATTTTTTTCGGTGCTTTGTCTTTAACAAAACTTTCGGAGAGAAAGCAGAGAGTTAATTATCTAATTTCCCATAATTAGTTAATCTCTAGTATCTCATCTTTCATCCTGTGGATACTGATACCACACTACAAATTCAATCTTAAATTTATATGTGTGAGAAAGTCAATTAGGTTAAAATAGCAATATTATTAGTATATGTGTATCCTATATTTACATGCTGCATCCACACATGAGGCCAATTATGTATAAAATAATAAATCTTTTTGTTCTAAATGAGTACAAAAATTAAATCATTGATTTGGGTGTTTACATTCCATAACCATTTTCTTTGCTTTTTTGGCATAAAACCAGGTCTTAAACAATTTTCTTATTGGTTATATTCTGTGCTGCTATCGCAGAAGCACATAATCTAATTAAACTTATATTCTTCTATCAGCAAAACATATCCTTAAATCTTCACCAATACTCAGTTCAATCTTTTCAATGTTCCCATCTCTGGTATAATTTTCTAACTTTGTAGTATGTATAAGGAATAGTCAAACAACATTTGGCTTTTTAACATAATTTTCTCTGTGGTAGGCATATTTAGTTCCTACCTGCACCTAAGCAAATACGTGCATTTAGTGATTTTTAAGACAAAATATTAAAACTAATAAAATTGAGTCTAATTGCTAGTTTCACTTTAACATCTCTACTGTTATAAATAGTATGTTTCTCTCCATATTTCTTTAGTTTTAGTTTAATATGTTAATTGATATTCTTGTGAGAAGTTAATAATGTTTATTTTGAAAACTTACTATATTATGATAATAAATAATTAGCATTGGATACAATGTCATGGGAAACAGCAACAATTAGTTGAAAGAGCAAGTATGTTTTTGGATTCAAAAATCGCATACTTGAATCTCAGGTCTAGCACATGTTACCTTGTTTAATCTACTAAACTTTTTTTTCATTTTTTTTAAATCTGTGGTAAAAAACACATAGCATAATACATTGTTACCAATAAGCACAATCAGATCTCTAGAAATTTCTCATCTTGCATGACATACTCTGTACCCATTGAACAGCAACTCACCATATTCCTTTCCCCCTCCCTCCTCCCAACCACCATTCTACTTTGCTTTTCTCAGAGTTAGATTAGGTTAGATATCTCAAATAAGTGGAAGCATGCAGTATTTGCATGAAATTTCTATGTAAAGTGTTGAAATTGTCGCTTGGCTTCTCCTGACTGCTTATATTAACATATGAGAAGAGAGAATTTGGAAAATTCTCAGCCGAATAAATATAAAAAAATATGAGGACACTAAGGGTATGGTCAAGAGACTATTTGATAAGGAGATTAGTATGGATCAGCCATCTAAACAGAAGCCAGGAGCTATTGTTCAAGACAATGGAAGAATGACCCCAAAGGTGATTCAGAGATCATCCAGGGCTGCCACTCCCATCACAGGCCCAGAGTGCATGGGCCTGGGGGGCATGGCTGCCTCCAGCTGGGTTTCAAAAGACAGGGCTGCCTGGCAGAGCCCCAGGTATGGTACCACAACCTGGGAAAACCACAGGGCCTGGCAAAGTACTGTACCAGGAGTGGGGCCCCAGTAGAGAGCCACAGCAAGGTTGTCCCACCAACTCATGGGCATAACTTACCACCTCATTGGACCTGGAAGGCAGACCATCAAGCCAAAGTGGATTATTCTCAAGCCATAAGGTCTAATCAATTTGCTCCATTAGATTTTGGACTTATTTGTGATCTGTAACTCCTTTTTTCCTTCCTATTTCTCCTGTTTGGAATGGAAATGTCTATCCTATGCCTGTCTCACTGTTGTATTTTGGAAGCACATGACATGTTTGGTTTCACAGGTTCACAGCTAGAGAAGAGTTTGCCTCAGGATGACTCACACCTTACGTCTCACCCATATCTGATTTAGATGATATTTACATAAGACTTTAGACATAGACTTTAAAGTTAAAGCTGAAATGAGTTAAGACTTTTGGAGCTGTTGGGATGAAATTGAGGTATTTTGCATGGAATAGGACTGAATTTGGGGGATCCTGGAGTGGAATACTATGCAATGAATGTTGCTCCCCTAAATTCCTGTTGAAACTTAATCCCTAATGTGATGGTATTTGGAGATGGTGCCTTTGGGAGGTGATGGGGAAGGTGGGCCCTCATGAACGGGGTTAGTGTCCTTATGAAAGATACCCCAGAGAGCTCCTTTTCACTAGGTTAGGACACGGTGAGAGGATGGAAGTCTACCATCTGATAACCAAACTCATGCAATAGGGAACTGAAATCGGCTGCTAACAGCCAGATGAGTTGAGTTTTCCAATGACTGAACCTCCAGCCAATGGTTTCACTTCAACCTCATGAGAAATCCTGAATCAGAACCACTGAGCTCAAGTGTTTTGGGATCTCTGACCCTCAGAAACTGTTAGATAATAAACGTTTGTTATTTTAAGCTATTCATAGTGGGTTTAAAATGTTCTACAGCCACAGATAACTAATAAAATGAGTATTCAGAAGCAAACAAAACAAAATTTCTTTAGATACAGCACAGTGTAATTCTTAAGTAGAATTATAGTATAATTCCTAAATAGTATGATTCTTAACTTATAATTCTGCAATAGTATAATTCTTAAATATTAGGATATTTTTATACTCCTATATAGATACAGCCTACCTTAGGGTTCTGGAAATTCTTTCAGCCTATTTCTAAATAAGTTACGAAGTTCACGTATTTCAAGGTCATTTGTCCAAAGCTAATCCCCTACAAGCTTGACTTTTAGATGAGAAGTTGGTCTCTTGCAAAGCCCCAGGGAAAATGGCTAAAACCCAGGGCTTAAGGTAATTGATTCTTTGTCAGTGACAATCCTTAAACTCCAGCCCCTGATCACACCAGGGAAGAGGAGTTATTTCACCAGAATAAATCACTGATGTGGTCAGTCCTGACATTGACTTCCCACACTATAAACTGGACTTGCACACCTTTGGCCACCCTCTGACCGTAGAAGGCAGTTGTTCCTTATAACTCAGCCGGCAGGATGGGAGTGGAACCCAGGCTCTGCTGTATTATGCATCCTGGACTCTGATAAAGGCAAAGAGGCAAAGGAGGACTGGTAGTTCACTAATTATGCAATTTAAAAGCTCAATTGCCAGTGGTTGAGATCCTTTTCTCAGTGTCTGTGTCTCATCCTGATGGATCTTTGTGTAATTGTCTACAACTCAGTGGGCATTCTTCCACTGACTGAGAGAATAACAGGGACCAATCTGGACAAAAAATACATGAAACACTGTTTTCATATTTTGAACAACAGTTAGTGTAGGACCACGAATGTAAGAAGAGAAACACAAACAAAGTAAGCCCTGCCTTCACCCCAGCTTCTACATGAGGCAATCTCCACACAATATTACAGGAATGAAGAGGGCACTCAAAGCAGAGCATGGCTGAGTTTGGCAAGGCCAAGATGGCTAGATTATGCAGGGCAGAATAACAGAGATGCAGACCTATACAGAGAAGAAAAATTCCAGAAACTGGCATAGGGAACACCATAAATATTTGGCTAAATACCAATATAGGCATGGATAAGGTGAAAATCCACAAGTCCTAGCAAAGATGAATTTCGGGGAAATAAAAAAATCACCTGGTAGCTACAATTGAAAACATTTTCAGGGGCTAGCCTGGTGGTGTAGTGGTTAAGTTCACGCGCTCTGCTTTGGCGGTCCCCAACAAAATATATAACTTTGTACTGGGGCTTTGTGGCCAAAAAGAACCACACACAACATTTTCAAAGCAGACAAATGAGAGGGAATCATTCAAATTCCCACCAGACAAAGATTTTAATAACAATCCCAGAAGCATCATACCTTATTAATGGGCCCAAACTAACCCTGAGATAAAAACCCCTCTATAGTGTTCCTCTTTTCTCAAAAAGCACCGCAAAATGAAGGCTTAAAATGACAGATTAAACAAAATGAGAAAAAACCCAACCAACCACGGATCCAAAAATGACTTAATTGTCTTCAGAGACAGAACCCACAACTTGAAAGGAGGAGAGAAAAGCAGTAAAAAATGTAAAATTTAAAATTGCCAGCCTCCAATAAAAATTCAATAGATATTTTTAAGAAGTAGAAAAATATTACCAATAACCAGGAGAAAAATAAACAGAAATGGAAGAGATGATAAAATTAGTAGACAAAGGTATAAAAGCTATTTAAATATGCTCAGTGCTCAAGTCTTTAAAGGCGAGCATGAATATAATAAACGTAGCAATGGAAGATAGAAAAAAGAAGAAACTAAAACTCTTAAAGATAAAAAATACAATATTTGAGATAGACATTTCCCTGAATTAGATTAACAGTGAATTCGAGACTGTAGAACAAAAGATCAGTAAACCTGATAAAATAAAATAATTTTTTAAAAAGTAAATGAAGGTAGAAGACTGAAATAAAAGTAATACAGATACAAAGATTTATGGTTTACTATCAAGCGATGTAACATACATGCAACTGGAGTTAAAAAAAAAGAGAGAGAGATGCCATGGGAAAAAAATTTGAAGGAATAATAGATAAAACATTTTAAAACATGATAAAAAACTATAAATCCACAATGCAAGAAGCTCAAAAAAATCTTAGACATGAAAGCCAATGAAAATTACACACAGAACATCTAACTCAAATTGCTGAAAATCAATGATTAAAAAAAATCTTGGGGCTGGCCCAGTGGCACAGTGGTTAAGTGTGCACGTTCCGCTTCAGCAGCCCAGGGTTTGCTGGTTCAGATCGCGGTTGCAGATGTGGCACTGCTTGGAAAGCCATGCTGTGGTTGGTTCAGATCGTGGGTATAGATACGGCACTGTTTGGCAAGCCATGCTGTGGTAGGTGTCCCACATATAAAGTAGAAGAAGATGGGCACAGATGTTAGCTCAGGGCTAATCTTCCTGAAAAAAAAGAATAAAGAAAGAAAGAAAATATTGATAGTAGCAAATTTCCAGCACACATTATTTTCAGAAGAACAAAGATAATAATGACAGAAGATTTATCCGGACCTATACACTCTAGAATACAAGAAAACCGTATCTTAATATACTGAGAAAAAAAGAAATAAAATTTTTAAATCAGCAAAATATTTTTCAAAAATTAAGACAAAATTAAGCTTTTTCAGACAACAAAAGCTGAGCGGACCCATTGTCCACAGACATGCAGTAAAAAAAAAAAAAAAATTGTTAAAGGAAGTACCTCAGATATTAAGAAAGAAAAAACTTAGATCCTTAAAAATGAGTAGAGAATTCTAAGAACGGTAAGTTGGTAAATATGTGAGAAAAGATAAAATATTTCTTCTCATTAAAACTTGTTTAAAGGCAATTATTTTAAACAAAAATAATTACAATGTATTGTTGGATTTGTAACATATATAAGAGTAAAATGTTAACAACAATAGCACAAAGAATTGGAAAGTAAAATGGAAATTTAGTGCTATAGGGATCTTACATTATATATGAAGTGGTACAATATTATTTGAAAGCAGATTGTTGTAAGTTAAGGATACATATTATAAATTATTTGAAAGACACAAATTACCAAAACTGAGTACCAAAATAATAAAACACATGAATAGATTTATAACAATTAAATAAATTACATTTATGTACATATAGTTTTTATTATAAAGAATACTCCATGCCTAAATGGTTTTAGCATTAACTTCTTTCAAATCTTTTTGGAAAACATACCATCCTTAGATACATTCCTTCAAACAATAAGGGAGGAAGATATAATTCCAGCTCACTTTTTGTGGCCAGTATTATATTTATACCAAAAACTATATAAAGCCATTACAAGAGAAGAAAATTATAGGTGGATATCTCGTATCAATCAAATACTTAAAATATTTTGAGTCAAAATCAGCAACACATAAAATAATACATCATTACTAACTAGGATTTATGACAGAAATGCAAGGTTGCTTTAACATTTTCAAAATCAATCAATTTAACACACCATATTAACAGAATAAAATAAAAAATCTTAATATCTCAATAGATACAGAAAAAATATTTCACAAAGCTCAGTGGAGAGCTCATAATAAAAATGCTCAGGAAACTATCAATAGAAAGGAAGTTCTTCAACCTGATAAGAGCATCTATGATAAACTTACTACAAACATCATAATTAATGGTAAATACCGAATGCTTTCTGCCTAAGATTTGGAATAAGCATTTCAATGCTACATTGTAATGGAAATCCTAACCCAAGCCATGATATAATTAAAAGAAATAAAATTATACACCATGGAAAAAAAGAAATGAAGCTCTCTTATTCACACAAAACATGATCATATTATGGAAAATGCTAGATAATCTACAAAAAAAGCTATGGAACTAGTAAGCTACATTAGCAAAATTGTAGGATATCACTACAAAAAATTTCTTGTATTTCTATATATTAAAAATGAGTAATTTGCATTGAAACTATACCGTTATAAAATAACATTCAAAATAGTGATAAATTTAACAAAATATACATAAAAACTGTGTATAAAGAACTATAAGCATTGCTGAGAGAAATTAAAGAAACCTAAAAAAGTGGAAAGACATGAGATGTTTATGCGTGAAAAGACATTATCAAGACGTCAACTGTCAACTTTTCAGAAATTGCATCCACAGATTTATTGCAATCCCAATCAACATCCCAGCAGGCATTTTTGTAAAATATGCCGAGCTGATTCCAAAATTTGTATTGAGATACAAATGAATTAAAATATTTAAAGTAATTTTGAAAACAAAGATAAAAGTAAAATAATTTATAGTACCTGATTTCAAGATTTATCTGAGGTCTTTGATGTTGACAAGAGGAATATATTGGCATAAGGATAAACATACAGATCAATGGAACAGAGTAAAGAATTCGGAAACAGACAGCCTATAAGGTTAAGTGATTTGCAACTGAGGTGCCAGAGTAATTCAGTGGAAAAAAGTTCTCTAGAACAACTTAATAGCCACAAGATAAAGAATTAATCTTGACCTTTATCTCATGCCATACATGAAAGTAAGTCAATAGGATCATAAATCTAAATATAAAAGTAAAAAAGCTATCTAAGGGATAATATTGGATTAAATTTTACAATACTAGGATAGGCAAAGATTTCTTACCTGGGACACAAAAATCGCAAAGCAGAAAATAAAAACTGATAAATTGGAACTCATCAAAATTTGAAATCTGATTAAATAAAATGATCCTGAAGAAAATGAAAAAGTACGGCAGCCAGGTGGTGCAGCAGTTAAGTCCACACGTTATTCTTTGGTGGCCCAGGGTTCACCGGTTTGGATCCTGGGTGTGGCAGCCATCCCAGTTATAAAGTAGAGGAAGACAGACACAGATATTAGCTCAAGGCCAGTCTTCCTCAGCAAAAAGAGGAGGATTGGCAGCAGATGTTAACTCAGGGCTAATCTTCCTCAAAGAAAATGAAAAGGTAATACACAGACTGAGGGAAAATATACTAAGTGTGTCAGAGAACATATATCCAGAGTAAACAAAGGTTTCTTACAAATCAATAAGAAATAAGAATATTTACACAGACATTTATTAAAAGGAATTAATAAGTGACCAAAAAGCACATGAAAAGATGATGAGCGTAATTACAGAAATTCAAATTAAAGACACAATGAGATTACATGACACATCACTAGAATGGGAGAAAGTAAAGACTGGCAATATTGAGCGTTTGTGAAAATGTGGAGGACCTACAACTCACATTACTGTTGATTTGACATTTTATGTATTTCTTTAAAAGCTAAACATTCACTTATCATATAACCCATTCATTTCACTCTTAGGTATTTACCCAAGAGAAGTGAAAATGCGTGTCCTCACTGAAATGTACACACAAAAGTTTGGAGCAGCTTTATTTGTAATATCCAAAAACTAGAAACAACGCAAATACCCATCACCAAGTCAGCAGATAAACTAAGTGGGGTGTATGGGATGATATGTGGAATGTATGGTAAGATACTATACAATGGGATCTGTAGTAAAAAGGACAAATAGATACATGCAACAACATTGCTGAATCATAAAAAACGTACAAAATAAAACGTGTTAATCTCAAGAGTACAAACCAATTTTATTTATAGAAAATTTCAGAAAAGTCAGATCAAATCTATAGTTATATAAAGTTGGTCAACGTGGCCAAAGGTAGGTGGAGAGGATTGACTGGGAAAAGCGTGATTGTAATATCATTTACCTTGATTGAGATGATTGGGACTCAAATGTATCTATTTGTCAAAACTCAGGGAACTAATCAAATGCTGCATTTTGTTGTATACAAGTGAAGCTAGGTAGCTAAGGGTCTACTGTAAATATTCAATAAGAACATGGTTAGCCTTCAACCTTGTTCCTAACACAGACATAGATAAAAAGAAGTTAATATACACATCATTATAAGCTTGTTTATTTGCTGTTTTCTTGTTTAACCTGAGGGGTAACTCAAAGGCAACAAGGACATATGAGTTTGTTTTGCCAAAGAAAAAGAATGCCTTCAAGGAAGTTACAACCACCAGATAACCAGCCCCCAGATACTGCTCATGCCCAAAAGTCTAGTTGCCCAAGTGTTTATCTAGAATGAAGGAAACACCCACTTCTCCTTTGTTTTTCTGAAACTCCTCCTAGCAAGCCCCTTAGTTCTATAAAGACCCCCTGCTTTCTTCTTTTGTTGCCGATTTGAGAGAACCTATCCTCCCACCTTCTCATTTTGGCCAATTTGAATAAACCTTTCTCTACCTCCAAGCGACCAGTGTCTCACTGATTGGCTTACTGTGTGTTGGGCACAGGAATTTGGGATTAAGAGGTTCTGTATCATAAGTTATAACTCAATAAAATTTATTGAAATAGGCAATGGGCAATGTAGAATCTGCACATGCTCTGCCAGTTGTTTTTGTAAGATGTACCTTCAGCTTATTTTGATGGAAAGTAAACAGCAGAACAAATGGTAGAATATAATATGATTGAAAGAAATATAAATTTTATGGTTAATAAAGGTTAAGTATCCTACTTCAGCAATATTTCTTAAGAGCTCACTCTTTTAATCTTCACTTCTGAAATCTCTAATTTTCATTCCAGTTATGCCAAGAGAACAAATCAGAGGTCCATGCATTCAAATTTAGTTTCTACTGAGGATTCACACTCTTGAACATTCTCTCTTTATCTACAAGAATATTGAGTCATTAAGTCAGAAAAAATAGGGTTATTTTTTGATAAACTATCCTTATTTTTGGCCTGGTTGTTTTGGATATTTTACAAAAGAATTTACTTTACCTAGAAGTTATATTGTGATCTAAAGTATAATAATAGTGGCTAATGTTTATGTAGTCTTTACTCAATCCCAAGCACTGTGCTTTACAAGTTTTAAGCCATTAGCCATTTAGCAGCCAATGCAATTAGAAATAGTATAGTCACAATGTAATTCAGCTACACTAGAGCACTGAGTTTTCCAAAAAGACTTAGAAAAATGGACAAAATTAATATGTTGTTTCTGTTATTCTCTTTAGCAGAATTCCACGACTTCAAGAAAAATGTATGATCTTTGTATTGTTGTGGAAAATGTATGAATTTATACCTTACAGTTAGATATTATTACTCTCAAAAAATAAATCTGTGCTCTCTTTACATGTATATATTTTATAAATTTGGAAATAATATTTATTAAACTTCAAAACAAGAAACAAAAGAATCTTAAAAATTAGGCAAGTTTTCAGATAAAGATTCTTTATCACATGAAATATTGTTTCCTAACCAGTTCCTCTAGTTTGAGTAACAATGATTATGAAAAACATTAAGAAGTTGAAGTCATTTTTAAATATCCATATTTCAATTTTAGACAATTTTGATTGGCTGTCTGTTATGGAAGATGGGGAAATTTATACTTTTTATATTTTCTCTTACCTCTCCTCCAGTTCATGTATTCTTATATTAACTAGAAAATATTTATTGATTTGTAGATTTGCTTTTTTAAGCAATGACCTTTCTTGCCTCTTAAGCTGAAGAAATTTTCATAGTGATCAGCTGACCTCCAATGAAAAGGCAAAATGTAACTTCTAAATCAAGGTACAACAAATTCTAATACTCGTAACACAGGAATGGTTTTCTGGACGAGTGCCTAATTACTTGTTAATCCCATGATTTTAGGGGACTCTTTTAATGCTTGAATCGATTCTTCATTTTTTCCAGTTATACACAGAAAATGAAAAGTTTCCCACTTATGTAGATTAAAGTCATTTTTAAAATGAGTAAATAATTGATTCATCATTAGCAGATGGTTATTCAGGAATTTCAGTTTATATATTCAAATTTTGTGGATTTATCTGGATCACAAAATGATTATTTGCTCCATAAAGAGATTTGCCATATTTCTTTCAAAAGCAAAGTGACTGGGCACCTTAAAATTTATTTTGACTCATGCAATGTGGGACTCTTTCATCTACAATTTAGTAATCACAAGGATGATTTAAATAGCACACTAAAGTACACAAGCACATTTTCCACATCTCGTGTATCTCTCATGATGACAGCATGAGGTCAATGTTATTACAATCTTTGTTTTATATATGAGGAAACTGACACTCAAACATCTTAAACAAATTAGCCAAAGTTAGGCAATTAATCCACGTCTGAATCTAAATCTTCTGTCATTATCAAACCTCTGTGCTAATTAAAATCCCCATTCTCAGATGACCTAAGTCATTCTCTATTGACCTTTGAACTGATAACTTACAGCTGTCTTCAGACTATTTTTTTACATTTGAAGGTTGGTTTAAATCTATGAAGTAAAAAGACAGCTTCTGGGGCTGGCCCGGTGGCACAGCGGTTAAATGCACACATTCTGCTTCTGGGCGGCCCAGGATTCACCAGTCCGGATCCCGGGTGTGGACATGGCACCTCTTGGCATGCCATGCTGTGGTAGACGTCCCACATACAAAGTAGAGGAAGATGGGCATGGATATTAGCTCAGGGCCAGCCTTCCTCAGCAAAAAGAAGAGGATTGGCAGCAGTTAGCTCAGGGTTAGTCTTCCTAAAAAAAAAAAAAAAAAAAGATAGCTTC
Organism: Equus przewalskii; assembly: GCF_037783145.1. NCBI lineage: Eukaryota > Metazoa > Chordata > Mammalia > Perissodactyla > Equidae > Equus > Equus przewalskii. The sequence continues at coordinate 54,062,901 of NC_091831.1, read as the reverse complement.
TTATTATCTAAATAGGGAAAACTATGGCAAATTTGTACAGGCATAAGTGAGCATTAGTAGGCCTTCCTTTGGTAGTAAAATAGTTACATCTATGTCTTAGGTTGGGCAGAGTAGGGTAAGATTGGGATTATGAGAGATACATATACTTATAACTTACAAATAGAAAATAATATGGTATTCTTTCAGTAACAGTATTCAAGGTGCTTATATATTATATACTTTAGATTTTCATGTATATTACTTTACTTGATTATAGCATAAGTCCTGTGAAATAAGTAAAGCATACGTGCAATTTTATGGAAAAGAAAGCTGATAGGGTAGGAAGTAAAATGACTCACCTATGGCCAAAATAACTACAAAGTTATTTGTTGGGAGTAAAAGGCAAAAAGGCTTTGTTCTGACAAATTAACACTAAGACTTATTTGGAACTATGAAGTCCAATAATAATCAATAACTCCCAGACAACATTTGGGAAAATGGCTATACCACTTACCAAATAATACAGAAAGAGATAAATACACAAGTGGAACAGCACAGAGAGTTAACCAACTAACACAAGTATAGAAATTTTATTTATGTTTATAATGGTTAAGTAATATATTTATTTTATTTAAACCTTGGAAAATAATGTGAAAAAGATGGACCATTCAACAATTGGTACTGAAATAACTAATTCTGTATATAGAAAAGAAAACTTACCTCAAATTATAAAATAGCAACTTTACATGGATTTTACATTTAAAGTTGAAAGGCAAAAGTATTGTTTTTTAAATGCTATGATTTGCGGAATGAGGGAGATATCTTAACCAAGACTTAATTTGTGCAAACCTTAAAAGAAAGATTGATAAACTCAACTACATTGAAATTAGAGTTTTCTATTAATCAAAAGACATTACAAAATGAAAAAGATAAACCACAGAGAGAATTTGTTTCCAACCCATATTAATCCAAGCATTCGTATCCAGACTATGAAAAAGAAATTCTAAAATTTAGTTAGAAAAAGACAAATAATCCATTAGGAAGAAAAGGGCTTAAGGACATGGGCAGATGTTTCATAGAATCACCATAAACATGAAAAGATGCTTAAAGCTTGTTAGTAATCAGGGACACGCAAATTAAAAATCACATTCAAGTATCATCACACCATTTGGCTAACTTAGAAAATAGCCTGATAATATCAAGTGTTGTAGAAGATGTAGGGCTTTGGAAATTCTCATCAACTGATAGTCAGTGCATCAGTTTGTGAAATGTTTTTAATTTACTTCCTGAGATTGAAGATGTGCACTTCTTAAAATCTAGAAACAGTACCTGTAGTTATATGCTCTGGAGATATTCTTACACATGTAAACCGGGAAACATAACAGAACACTGATAGCAGCTCCTTATAGAAATCACCTGAAAACATCACAAATAAACATTAGCAAGATAATGGATAAATATTGTGTGCAATAAAAATGAATGATGTATAATTAAAGGTAGCAACGTACTTAAGACTAGAAAAAAACTAATGTTGAACGACAGAAGCAATCACAGAAGTCTATGTACATAAGAAACTATTTATGTAAATCTTTAAATAAAAAATATATGGATTAGGGGTATTTATTATATATGTGGTTTAGAGACATATGGCAAAATCTATAAGAAAACTTAGAGAATGAACAATATGTAATCATGGTGTGGTTATCTCTCAGGTACAGGATGGGGCTGTGGTAGGGAATCAGAACCCAGTGAGCTTCTAAGGTCTTAATAAAATTCTGTTTCTTAAAGTATATGATGAACACTTGGGTATTCAATTCTCATTATTTTGAAAATATGCATATGTGCATTTGTTAGTGACCTCAATCGACTCTGATTCCTAGCAACCCTGTGTACAGCAGAGCAGAACACTGACCAGTCTTTTTGCACCATCCTCTCACCTTCTGGTGATATTTTAGACAACTTCCCACTGCTATTCATACGGAATTCATGGCCAATTTTTTCAGTAGTGATTGGCCAGGTCCTTCTTCCTAGGCTGTCTGGAAGCTTTGCTGAAACCTGTCCACCAGGGGTGACCTTGCTGGTATTTGAAATACTGCTGGCGTAGCTTTCAGTATCACAGCAACAAGCAACCACCACTCTATGACAACCGACAGATGGTGGTGTGGCTCCCTAACTGGAAAAGAACATGGGCCATGGCAGTGAGAGCACCAAATCTTAACCACTAGACCACCAGGGCTGGATATGTGCACTAGACCTGTATTTTACTGTAAAACTGTAACCTCAGGCTCTCCAAGACCAGTTCAACTGACCCCATCTTATCAACAGAGTAATTAAGAGATATCCGTCAGAAACTGAGGCCGCTCGTCCAGTTCAGGCTGGTTGAGACCACCAATCCATCAACTGGGCCTGCACAAATGCTTGCAAAAGCTGATGCCATAATTAATTGGCTTTTTTAATGCATGTTGGGTAAGAGAATCCCAATTTTGTGCAGTAACAAAACTACTCTGAAGGTCTCTGTTTCAATCCTGGATTTGGAGGGAAAGATTGATGTTAACTTTAAATGGATGTGATGTGGTATAGCAGAAAGAATACACAGGTTTTGGAAATGGACACGCCTAGCTTTGAATTTCCATTTGACCGTTTTCAGCATTTCTAATGGCAAATCCGCAGAAAGACTATTCTCTTGGCTTTACTTCTCCGAAGTGTTGTGTGAATTGAGAAGTTCAGGACACTTGGCACATAAGAACTCTGGCTAAACTCTGCCCTAGAAATGACCAAGCTCTAGCATGGCTCCAAGCAGCTTAAGGCCATGTCGCTAGGATGGCCCTAGCACCTCCTTAAAATGCCTCCCTGAGAAAACTCAAGGCTGTCAGGAGAATGGACTGTTCATTCCAGCCAAAACCTGGTAGTAGGCAGATAGGCACCTGAACCTCCTCTTGGAGATGTTGCTGGAGAAAGCTTTAAATTATAAATCCTTTCTCTGCCCTTTGAGATTTGAAACTACCACTCCAAACTGTTTCCTGGGGGCTAAGAGCTGTTTCTTTGAAATGCCAACTTCGGGGAGCTAATTCTCCCTCCCTCTCCCAGTCCCCGTGGGAGCAGGAGGGCCTAACTTCCAGGGATGCCTTGCTTCAGCTCACATCACTGTCTCCTGTTATAAAGATAGGAGAAGTTTACTTCTCTTCCTGATAAACTCCAATTCACAAATCCAGGTGGCCTAGCGTCAGGGACCAACTCCCCCTTAGCATACCTCAGTGCATCCCTTTCCCTTAGCATATCTCAGTCTTTGAACAGCCTCCAGCCTTTGCTTTTGCCACAATTAAGTTCAATTCATGCTAGACTTTCTTCCTTATTGTGACAGTATTACTGAATGAAACCTGTCCTTACCACTTTAACTAGTGTCAGGCTCTGTTTGTCTTTAACGGAATGAAAGGATACAGCATATGTAAAGCAATTACAACAATGCCTGACCAATAGAAGATGAGTTTACATAAAAAATTCTATCATTTCCTTTCTCCTACAATCTCACTGATGCGGGCTTGGCGAGTGGAGGAGTTGAAAGAAAGATTTCTTGGACTCTCAAGGTCTAGCAGTGGTGCTCCTTTATTCAGAGAATAGTATGGGGACAGGACCCATGGGCAGTGAAGAGCTGCAATGGGTTGAGGGCAGGGCTAAATTAATAAGGCATAGGTATGTGAGTTATTTCTTTACAAGACAAAGGAAAGATCATGTAAAAAATCCATTAAAATGGTATCAGTTCAGGTGGGGTCTGGTTATTGTGTACTCATATAACTTGGGAATCAAATCAGGCTAGATCAGGTCAGGATGCCCTATGCTTCCCAGAGAATGATACAGGTTGGTATGTGGAGGAGGACGCCTTGGGCTTCTCTCCCTGGGGCAGCCTTGATCCTCATCATCACTTCCAAATTTCCTTGGTAATGACTCCTTCTCAAGTCAGTCAAGAGTACATAAAAGTCTATAAATGAAGTAAAGCACATTTAAATAGTATAGGGGAGCAGAATTTGTTATCTCAAAATATGTCTCTTTGGCACAAGGATTATTTTAGGCTGATTATTTTTGAGAAATAGCAGACATGGAATAAACTTTGAAAAACAAGCAGAAGTTACCCTTTGTAAGAGACATTTACATCTGTAAGGGAAATCTCCATTTTTAAAGATGTCTCCCTCTTGGTACCAGGAGGAGAAGGAGATGACTTTATCTCTAGAAACTCTTGGCAGTGCAGAAGGCAACAACTTAAATCTGCATAACAAACTTACCCTTGCTTTTTGAGGAAGATTAGCCCTGAGCTAACTACTTCCAATCTTCCTCTTTTGGCTGAGGAAGACTGGCACTGAGCTAACATCCATGCCCATCTTCTTCTATTTTATACGTGGGATGCCTACCACAGCATGGCTTTTGCCAAGCGGTGCCATGTCCACACCCGGGATCTGAACCGGCAAACCCCAGGCTGCTGAGAAGCGGAATGTGCGAACTTAACCGCTGCACCACTGGGCCGGCCCCTGAACTTTCCCTTTCTTATTGTGCTTTTCCTGGTCACCTCCCGTAACCGACTCCCCCGACCCTCAACATCTTTTGTCTTTAGCTGAAAATGGTATTTAAGATGGTGTTTTGGGCCATTTTGGTGGGTTACTCAGTTTTCTTGGATATCTTCCATGTATATGGGAGGTATACATGTTATTAAACTTCTGTTTGTTTTTCTCCTTTTAATCTGTCTCACGTCAGTTTAATTCCTAAACCAGCCAGAAGAACTTAGAGGGGTAGAGGAGAAAAATTTGTCTCCCCTACAATAATATACCCAAAGCCCAATAAAGCAATTGCATAAATACAGAGTTTAACTAAAGTTAAAAGTTAAAACTTTATATAGTCAAGAAAATAGCTAAATGTGTAACATTTACTAGCATAAATCTGTGATCGTTAAACTTGGAGTCACAGGCTTCTTTGAATATTCAAAAGACTGTAAAAGCATCTTCTCCTCATTTGTGCATAAAATTGTTCCCATAAATTCCTTGAGCTCAAGAAACGCTTATGGCCCATGATCTGCATATAAGACCCTCTAGTTTCTGTTGTTATTTATTGAAAACCATTTCAAAACCTCAATATTTAAAAAGACAAGTGACAATAAACAAGAATAACTTTTCTTTCAGGATATCAAAATTGACTTTCGATTTTAAAATGGAGTTAGAGCCTTTGCAGAGAAACAGCCTTCTGTTTTGAACTTTGGACTGGGCTAAACCTTTGGACTGGGCTAAAATGGCAGTTGTTTTACAAGCAATTGTTTGAGAAGTCAGCAGGAGAACAGACATCCTGATGAGAAAGACTGAGGATTGTGGACTTTGTGAAGATAGAATCAATAATCAATCCATGTTTAGCCAAGAGTAGCCCTCTGCCTCTAACTCCAATGAAAATTCTCTGTCACACAACCTCCCTTTTTTGCCTTTAAAAGCCCCTGACTTCTACTCCCTAGTGGGACACTATTTGAGTTTCTACCTAAATTGCAATTCTTTGATCCCAAATAAATGCTTTGCCTCTTAAACTGGTTTCTGTTTTTGCAGATTCACAAAGATAAGTTGACATTACCTGCATGGAACTTTTTATTTTCAAATATTTCAAGTATGATTAATCAGGATAGAGGGCAAATGGAGTTTCCTAGCATATCTTTACACTGTGTATCTTTTCACTCCTCTTCTATAACAGTGATAACCAAGAGAAATAAAAATACATGGGAGTAATTTGCCATATCACTATGTATATTAAATGATCTGTGTGAAAGGTTGGTGAAATCTAATCTGTTATTAATGAAATCAAAAGCAACTTAATAAGGTTACATTTTAATGACCTCTTTCATTGTAGATAGTTATTCAAATATGTATTCTACAAAGGGTTTGGTGTATTTGATAATGTCATTATTAATCAATATGCAACTCAGTATGTTATTAAGTGCAGTCTGTGATTGAGGATTTCATTAGAGATGAGAAAATTCACCAAGTGTCAGAAATAGAGAAAAGAAAATGTGACATAATTATATTGTCAATATTCTTTGAGCAGTTTCCACCTATAAAGAGATAGTTTAAATGTTAGAAAAAATGATTGGCTAACTGTATTTTGTAATTTGTCTTCTGAAACAATGCATTTTAGTTAATATTCTAGTAGACTACATTTGAAAACTCACTTTTCTTCTCTTTGAGGAAAAATAATTTTTTGCTCATCATTTAAAAAATTAATGTACTATGAATATACAAAAACATGATAATCTATTCATTTATTCAATCATTAAACATATTAGAAATGTATATATACACTATATATACACATAAATACATATTTCTATGTGTATATGTATGTGTGTGTGTATGTGTGCGCGTGTGTATCCGTTCAGTTATCCAATGATTTTGTGCCTAGCATATACCAGACCCTGCTTTAGGTACCGGGGATACAAAAATGAATAAAATACAGTCCCTAGATTCAACAAGGTCGCAGTCCCCTTTGGAAGATGAAGTAGAAAAAAACATTTATGATGCATATTATAATAAAAGTATATATCCACTTCAATAGTGGCACAAATGCAGAAGAAATTCACAGTGCCTAGGTGTGACATAGTATCAACCTTTCGTGAAATTTGAACGTCTGGAACATTAGGTGAAGGCATGGGTCATGGAAGAGATTAGAGATATTGTTGGAAGTAAAAGTCATATATCTGGCAGTCATTTGTCCTCTATTCTATAAACAATGAAGAATAAATGACAAGTTTAATGCAAAAGAGTAATAGGATAGTTTCTATGTTTTCAGGGAAAAATCATTTCATTGTATTGGGGAAAATTAAAGAAATGTGAAATAGCAGTAGGATAAACCACTATGAAGACTATTCCAAAAACCCAAGTTAGAGATTAGAAGAAAGTTCTTTAAGCCAGTAGCCATATGTTGGACAAGAGTTTCCGGAAATGATAGAATTGAGATACACATTATTTAATAGATATATTCAACTTGAGAATAAAAGAGTGAGAAGCTGAGGAAAATCCCCACAGTCTAATTGAGAAAACACAATATTGGTAGGATCATGAACAAGAATGATGAATATCCGTGGAAGCTCAAGTTCAGGAGAGAAGGAGAGTAAGAGCGACTTGTAATGGCTCCATGTTGGATTTGAGGCGATAAGATTGAAATTTTCAGGAGACATTGGGGAATGTGGATTCTTGACTAGGGGTCTATAAATGGAACTTACCATTTTAAGAATTATTATCAAAATATGATCTTTCACCTAAAAAGTTAATTTTTTCTTTTTTTAGAACTAATATTTGAGTTCGTAGGGGAGGGGAGAATTCCCTCCTTTCCCTTTATGGTTCTTATGACTGGTGGAATAATTAAAGTGGCTTAAGGCAGGTTAACAGTAGAAAATCAGACAAAGTTTATTATGTGCACACAGGGAATTCATATAAGCATGAAGAATTCCAAAGACAGGTAAAATGAGCTATGTATATCATTCTGGACAAAGAAGAAGGGGACAGGGCTCTGGGCCTTAAGAGGGAAAGGAGGCAATTTGCAGGAAGATGAAGAAAGTTAATATTTGGTAAACAAATGTTTGTTGGGCCATCTACAATGGGACACAGAGAGGACTTTGATCAAAGGGGCCTGCTGGGTTCCTCCTTGTCTACCACACGGAGTTCCTATTACACTATAGTTACCTATGGTGATAGTTTCTACCTGGAATAGACCTTCCATCTTAAATTCTTTTATGCAGTTAGGAGGAAGGTCAAAGTTTCTTCCTGATTCTTTTGTTCTTAAAAATAATCAGTGCAAAATAATCTGCAAGCCAAAGAGACACGTTTTGGGGTGACAAATTCTGCTTTCCAACAAGTATCTACCATCCACTATTGTTTTGTCTTCTGCGTATATAAGCATGACCAAGTACTTCTTACCATAAAAGATTAATCGAGTAGGAAAGATGGAAAAGTCACAAATATGCACAATTAAATATGACATGCAATAACCAAAATTTGGAAAATTATATCTGCAGTCAGTTTTTATTCAATTCACACCTTCTAAACAAGTGGTATCTTCCTGCCAGTTAGAAGTCAAAATAGGTCCTCTGAAATATACATTGAGCCATAAAAGACAATTTTTTAAGTCATTGATCACATACTATTATAATGATTTGGGGCTGCTCTTAAAGACAAACTTAAAATCTAAATAATGCCAATTATAATAGGAAAACTTTTACTAAAACTATTTTTTAAAAAAGATAATTTTTTAGGCACAGCTGTTGGGAAAATTCTTTAATTTTATTCATGACAAGGCTCTTCACAGATTCTCGTAGGGATAGAATTGTATGATTTCAGAAATGAAAGAACTTTAGAGATAATCAGCTCTATCACATTTGAGGTAGGAAAGGCAAGTGAATTGTTCAATTGTACTGAGTAAACTTGGGGGCTGATCTAGGTGTGCAGATTGTTTTCTGACTCACACTCAACAGTTTTATGTGAATTACTCTATCAATCAGGATAGTGTAGGATGCGTTCACAAGGAAACAACCCTAAATTCTCAGTGACATATAGCAATGCGGGTGGCTTGTAAATTTCTGCTCAAGATGACTAGTCATTTCCATTCACATTTAGTGGCCAAAGCAGGTCACATGACTACTTCTGAGACTGACAGAATAGGAGTTTCTAGTCGTCTTCAAATGAGGGGCAGGAAATGTTTAGAACAATAATAAAACCTATCGCAAATGTTTAATGGATGATTTCTTCTAAAAAAAAAAGACCTAATGATAAAACTCTACTCTGATTCAGGTACATTCTGTGTCATTAATTCCATCATTAATTTAAACGTGGAAGTAATATGTGCGTGGGGGAAGGGCACTGTACTGACTGGTGTTTCTTGGGGACATTTTAAGCTCCACTCTAAATACATAAATCTTGTCACAGGTACCTTGTGAGAAAGGAAAAAAGTCTAATCATCATCTTTTCAATAATTTATCTTCTATGTCTAAGGATTTTTACTGAATCCTATAATGGTAATTATTTCAGAGAAAGAGAGAAAAGGAGAGAGAGAGAGAGAAAGAGAAACAGGTTATGAATCTGGTGATTGTACTTGAAATTTTCTATCTATAATAGTTTTCCTTTAACAATTACAAATAAACAGTTCGTTCTGGACACCATTCTGAAAGGAATGATTATCTCCTTGGAGAAAATTAATTTTAGTAGCTCCTCATTCCATCAGTTGTCTTGCTATTGTGTTTATGTCTTATCATTTAGCAAAGGTCTGAAGTGAAATAGATCTAACTTGTCCTGTAAAATTTATCATAAGTCCCAGACTGAGCGCCATTTATAGTCTAATCAATTAATTTAAAATGACTTGCTGAACAACTTTTAATTGCCCAGCACTCTAGTCTACAGGGTGCCCAAAATGTACATGATCTCTTTTCATTTTATTAATCATGACACACTTAGAATTGTAGCAGTTTATATTGCTGTCTCTGCTTCCTGAAGCAGAAAACACTAAATAAGTTCGTGTGGGTACCTACATCAGGATCCAGACTAAAAAAGAAAGCCCATGTTAGGTAGTTCAACAGAGAAATTTAATAATCCCAACATTTGAGGAGTTAGCAAGAGTGGAAGGAGCAAAGTTTCATACAGTTGGAGACACAAAGGGAGGAGCAGCAGTGCTCCAACTTGAGTCCAAGAGTTGGAAGGAAGACAAAAGCTGCCAGATTGGGTCTTAGAACAGGGTGAGCGGCCTGTCCAGCAGGGGCTATCACCACAGAGACACTCCAGAAGTATAAGGAAAGAATAATAAGGGCTTCTCCCACCCTCCTACCCTACGTATTTGGGTTGTATCCTGTATTGGACAAATCTAGTCCAATGCAGTGGACAAGGAAGCCAGTGGATAAGGGTGCTTGAAGACAAAGATGCTTTCAAAATGTAGTTTGAGTGAGACTCCCTGTTGAGATATGGGAAGAGAAGAAATGGATCTGAATGTAAAGAGGTAAATATTTATGACATACCTTAGTAGATGCAGGGCTTTTGATTAACTGAGAATTCCCTTTCTTGGTGACTTTCGCATGTTCTCGTACTTAAAAGGTATAAGAATAATATTATCCAAGAAAGAATGAGAAATAGTCTAATATCCACATCTCTTGTAAGATGTTTGAAGATAAATAGCCATGGTCCAACAATTTATGAAATTTTGGTGCAAACCTCAGATTTGAGGAGACAGTTAACAGATACCCGTAGACTTAAAAAAAAAAAAAAACTTTTGAAAGACGTTTATTCCCCACGCTACTCACTTACTGCCCTGACAAACTACCATAAATTTCACTGTTAAAATGGTTTCCTTTATGGTAAGGCACACGATCTCCAGGCATATCAATAATCACAGGAAAATGGTAGTACAATTGTAATGGATAATGGTCCAGGTCCACCTAAGTCCACTGACTCCTTTTGGGCTGCCATACATATTCATAAGCAATGCCATCACTGTCTATTTTTTTCTAGTACTGAGTGTGAAACGATCTACAGCCTGAAGATACCCCAACTTGTAGACTTAACCTAAATAGTAGATACATAAACTGTTTGCACAGGTATGTCACCTCAAGTCATCATAGGCATAACTGCACATTGATCCAAGATCGGTGGCTTTTATGGAGCACTAGATGAAAACTAGTGAATAGTAGCCTTTATCTGATTACTTATTCTGTGTCAGACACTTTATATACATCAGTGCATAGACCATAGATTCAGATTGCCTGAGTTCAAGTCAAAATTATGCAAATTTAGGCAAATATTTTAAATTCCTTAATCTTTAATGCCTTCATCTATAAAATGTATATAACAATAGTAACAGTTACCATAGATTGGTTGTAAATATAAAATTGGCTTATTCATGTGAAGCGCTTTGTTTAATGTGCGGGAGAGAGTAAGTATATACTTGTATTCTGTGTACATACATTTGACTACACACGTGGACTTGCATGTTAGTAAATAACATGAATCCTCAGGAAAATGGCAAGATCATTGAAAAACTTTTTTCATCCGTGTTTCACAAACTGAAATTCTTGGAGTTGAAACTTACATGTGACTCCACAGCCAAGTTCAGCATTATGTACCTATACATACAGCAATTGTACGCCCATTTAATCCTGAGCTAACATAGCTTAAATTTTATTCTCTTCTGATAAAAAAAAAGTGACAAGAAATGACTTAGTGTGCCCACTATAGGATCTATTTAAGTTGGTGACAGCTGACTGTTAAAAATGTCTGAGTGCAGTACCTTAGCGTTAGAAGCATTTGAAGGGTCTCATTTAGCTTGGGGAGTGATTGCTTTATTGTTTTTTTTTCTGAACTTTGAGAACGAAGGTTAAATAGTCATGATTATTTCAAAGGATATAATTAAGTTCCTTAAATAGATATGATGCTGGCTTAGAAATTAAAAAAGCTTCAGGGTATGAATTTCAGTATTGAAATTGTGTACCTATAATATGCTTATTATAACAAATAGGCAGCCAATATGAAACCCAGCTGGGCAGTAGCCATGCACATAGCCTCCAGCGCATTGCATCATTATGTTTATATTATTAAAACATATCCTACTGCTGACATTAAAATCCCTCTTTCTGCAGTCTCAAGCATTTGACTAAACTGCTCATTTTCAAATACTACCTGATTAAAAACTTATGATCTAATGGCATTTAATTTCCTAACACTGATACAGGTTGTGTCTTTAATAAAATTAACAGAAGCCTGGCTTCTTATATTGAAAGGAAACATAGTGTAACCTGGTCTAAGTCTTCATTTTACAAAGTGAGAAAATTATGGATTTGAAAGGGATGCAAATTGCCTGAAATCATAGACATAAGCATTGCTACATCTGAGACTGTGACGTGCATCCTTTTGCTCAAACAACTTTAACTCTGCCTCAAACAACTGGGACTCTGCCTTTTGAGTTGCAGCGACTCAAAAAAAGCAAATATATAAAGTTATATTTATACTAAAAACATCTAGGTATTTATTTTCATTTAGCATAGTGAAAAAGTAAAAAGTGCTTTTTTAAGAGAATGATGACCACGTCCATATGCACAACAAAAAGCTCTGGGCTAGAATCTCCGTTAAGTTACTTAGCTTGTGAGTTCCTTGAGGAGAGAAGTTCTATCTTATTTATCATCTTTCTTTCAAGTATTTTATGGTGCCTGGCATATGATAAGTATGCAAAAAATGCTTGCTGAATGAAACTGCCTAAATCTGAACTGTCAGGGTGCCTACTGGCTGTCAGATTTAGGATATTGTCATATTTTCTGACAGCTGTGCAGGTTTTCTGACCATTGTGCAGATGCCTGTCTTATCTACTGAACTTATTTCTGAGCCAATGCAAAACGAAACGGGCTTGAAAACTCTAGAAGAAATAATTCTACCAAACCCAAATAAATTGGTATATACAGCATACTAATAATTCTGATCTTGGGTTCACCAAATAAAAGGTTCCCATCAAGTCAGATGAAAAAGATTCTCAACATATCAATATATATTGCAACTAGACTAGTGGACCAACCACTATCAAACATTGTTCTAAATTATTCAGGAATTGCTCTTGAAATACCTATTGTGTCTGATTTTCTGAAGGAGGATGTGTAGCATTTCCTAAAAGAAGGTTCCAAACTTTTGTTAATCTCAGGAAGGTGGCATAGCAGCCAAGGTAAATACTTTAAAGTTCAGTGAGTAAATTTTCCATGGTCCTTGAAAAATCAGTTTTATTAAATTATAGGAAACTTCATAATTAAAAAGTTTGAGGGTTTTTTTATAGAAACAGTGCATTTTTTGAATTCTCTTTGTCAAATATACAGTGAAACATATTTCTGCAGCACAAGTTAGTTTATGCATAATTGACAAATAGAAAGATGATGTCATTATAATGCAGAAGTCAGATTTGTGCACCTTTGATACTTCCAAGAATCCATGTGAATTCTAAGCATACTAACACAGCTGAGGGTTGAATGGAGAATTACAATCTTGGACACAAAGACAATTCACTCCGCGTTTTTCGCATTTGCAGTATTTAGCCATGTGCTCAGTCTTGGAAGTACTCATGGGCCCATTTTCTTCTCCACGCTCTTTGTGACTTTTCTCTCGCCTTCATAACAGCAGCTTCAAATCCACTTTACACTCTTTCTATCAAGCTAATTTTAGCTTTTATTTTTAAAATAAAGTTCAGTCTTCACTATGGTCTATTCTATGTATTAGAAATTTAACATTACCTTTTAAATGTTTTAGAAGCAATACAATCACCAGACTCTTACAAACCCACACAATTTTGTTTTCTGTTAGTGCTTTGATTACAAGCACATAGATGTTGAGTGGCTTACCCAACCCTCAGTCTCCCATCAACTCCGTTATTTTTAGTCCACAATTTTGCAGACTGCAAGGTTTTGCAGGCGTTCATTTATTCTGCTATCATCCAATATTGGACCACAATCTGGGGAACCTGAGATAATTAAGATGAAACTAGAGTCTTAAAGGAGTTCAGTTTCATAAAACACTTAGATACTGCAACTATCAATCTAGAAACAAGGTATTATAAGAACTCTGTACAGGGAAAAGCTAACCAACCTAGAGGTGGGGTTTGCCAAAAAGTTTCCAGGAGGTGTTCCCACCTTGTTGAGTCAGGATGGGCAGGTGAGAAATGGAGTGGAAAACAGGACAGACCATTCAAGTGTGCTCACAGCCAGCAAAAAAACAAACCAGCATGGCTTAGCATAAGGAGAGTTTTTCTAATTCCCAGGATGTCTAACCCAGCGCCAGAAACCTAGTTATGGATTCATCATATATTTTTGGTCTGAGATTTTCTGTAGGTTATGCAAAGATTATATTGTCAAGACTGAATGAATGACATGGAAGAAGTGGCAGTAGCAAGAAGGAGCAAGACAGTGATAACCGATGGAAAAAGTTTAGTACAAGAGAAAATATACCCTAGTGTCAACAAAAATGTTTTCACACAAAGTAGATTTTATAATAAAGCATGCAGGTTTTTACGTTGACAATACTTACTTTGCAGAAAAGAAGGAAAAAATGCTAGAAACCAAAACTAATTTGAGAGTTCATAGCCTAAGAAATGTAATTCACAAAAGAAATATTAGCATAAAACTTGGAGCCAGCAGAGTGCGGAGCTCTCTCGTGACATTCGGTTTTTCAAACACAAAGAACCAAAAGACTGACATTTGCATTTTTTTCCTGAGAGTAAAAAATAGTGGATTAATCTGCAGTGAACATATTCAGAATTTCATTACAAAGAAAGGCCAAACATGAAGTCAGCTTCTAAAATCAGAGGCGCAAATGTGTGGTGCAAAGACCTGAGACAACAAGGTGTGTATCTAAAGGCTGGAGTCGGTAACGACAGCTATAGCTGGGCTTACAGAGGCAGTATAAGGAAACACAGTTTGATTCCTATTGTTATAAAAGAAGGATGTATTTCGCCTGGGCTTTTAGTGTTCTTATAATTCTGTAATTAGGGATTAGTTAAGAAATGTCAGATAACCACTGTGTGGTTTCTGAAAGCGCGATATAAACTCAGAGAAGTACAAAAAATATAAGGCTTTGTCGACGCCTGGTGCTTTTGATCCTTTGTGGCTATTTGATTAAAATAAGCTTGTTTGCAATGCACTGCTTTATGAAATTAAAGAGCTAAGGGGTGAAGGGATATAGGCAATTATTTACAAAATATGGGATTCGATAGGTGGTCAAAAAGCAATGCATGGCTTTGCTAAATAAACAGCGGTTTCGTGCAAATCTTATTTGGGGGAAAAAATCAACTTTCAAAAGTCCTTCGAACTTTCTTAAAAGTTTAAAATGGAGAAGATACAACAAAAGAAGGAAAGGATAAAATATTATTTGGATGAGATGACTCCATCTTTTAATCTGATGGTTTATTTTTCAAAAAAATAATCTAGGTTATATTTTAAAGAATAGACTGTTTTTTCAATTTCATAATTGGAAAATATTTTAATATTTCCTCAAAGATGATACACTGTTTAAACTGTGCTTCTCAATTCAATCAATGCTGCAACATTTATTAAGTGCCTATTGTATGCAAAGGCGTGATCCCCACCTTTAAGAAGCTAAGATACTCATTATCACAGATAAATATACAAGAACACAGAGTGCAAAAATGGTAACTAAATGAGCAGTGAGCTTGGGAACATAGAAGAAAAAGTCACTGATGCTCAAGGAAACAAAGAAAGCTTTTTAGAAGAAATGCGTTTGAACCGGGCCTCAAAGGTTTAGGGAAGAGTTTCACAGGAACATCGGGCAGATGGAGGAGAAGCGTATTATGGAGCAGGACTGGTTTGAACAACTGCGGGAAGGTATGAAATTAATGTTGCTAATCAGGGCTTTCCGAGGCTTAGAATGTGTTTGGGAAAGAATGAAATTTAAGAATAGACTTGATTGGGCAAAGATTATAGAGATTGGAGTAGCATGAAGAGGAATTTAAACCATACTTTGTTGGCAATAGATATCCATCAGAAATTGCTGGTTAGAGGGTCAGTGGGCCGTAGTTTTCTTTAGAAAATTTCACTCATGTTGCATGGGGAGTCTGGATGACTCACAGAATAAAGCTCCCTTAAGTGAGCAGAATTGTACGCAAAGGCAATCAGTTATATCAATCACCAACATCCCATAATTGGCTAAACGATATCTGTCAAATTGATTTCACTGAAAAAGTAATCACCAAAAAAAGCTCTGAGTGAACATTATGCTAATAATATAGTGGTGAAATCCTGTGAAATTGTTGCTATTCAACTGTTTTTGACTTACAAAAATGACAATTTCATGAAGTTCCACTGAATTTAACCCATAATGACTTGGTGCAATAAAATTAACTCATTTATCAAGGTGTCTGATTTATATTTCCAACAGAATACATCTAGCTTTTATTTTTGGAGCAAAATACTCGTGTATAACGGAGAAAGTAAGAAAAGGCAAAGGTGTAAAAAAAGAGAGAGATGTGTGTTTTCAACAAAATGGTGGACTGATGTCATAGACCTCCTTTTGTTCTGCTGTTTTCCAAACTAAAATGTGGAGTAAAATCAAACTATTGAAGAACACTAAATTTATGGAGAAGCTGTAAAGAAAGAAAGGAAGCTCTAGGTGCTAGAAATACGGGGGAATGTGGAACAAGTGCAGCATGTCCTATAGGTGACAGGCTGGTGCTTTAATACTGGAGACGCAGCTCTGGGCCCCACAGGTAAGGGAATGGGAAATAAGACTGCAGCATAAAGAATGGAACCTCCTAGGGACTGGCCTCCTGGCATAGTGGTTAAGTTCGTGTGCTCTGCATCAGGGGCCCAGGGTTCAAATGTTCAGATCCTGGACTTGGACCCAGCACCACTCATACCACATAAAAAGTAGAGGAAGATTGGCACAAATGTTAGCTCAGTGACAATCTTCCTCACAAAATAAAAAGCAAAACTAAATGGAACTTCATGATCTCTCAGTGAACAGCACATACAGAACTCTACCCATCTGCCAGGGAAGCCAGCATGAAGCTTGTATTTGCCCCACAATTTAGGTGAAATTTTAAAAATTAAAATAATAAAAGCAAAGCTTGGGGTTGGCCCCATGGCTAAGTGGTTAAGTTCACGCACTCCACTGCAGCGGCCCAGGATTTTGCTGGTTCGGATCCTGAACATGGACATGGCCACATTGAGGTGGTGCCCCACATGCCACAACTAGAAGGACCCACAACTAAGATATATAACTATGTACCTGGGGGGATTTGGGGAGATAAAGCAGGGGGAAAAAAAAAAGAAGATTGGCAACAGTTATTAGCTCAGGTGCCAATCTTTAAAAAAAACAAAAGTCCAGCTTGTTAAAAAAAAAAAAAGCAAGCTTGCACTTCATGAAGGTGGAGCAACATTCAAATTTGCAAGCCAAGAAATTAACAAAAATCTGATCTTCTGGTGGCCCAGCAGAGACAAAAATATCATAGAAAGCACAAATCATAAGGAAATGTCAAATATAATGACAGCAAAATTTATATTGTGTCCACTACTATTGGTGTAAATGTATTACTCTTGCAATCTAACAACTCTATGAGGTAGGTCTTATTATTATCATATTTTTACAAATGAGGAAACAGACATGCCAAGGTTAAGATACATGGATACAGTTATACTGTTAGTAAGCAAAGTGGTTGAAACTGGACAGTTTGTGTACAGAGTTCATGCTCTTTTCAACCTCACTAAGATGCTTCTTCATTATAAATAAGACTCTATTAAAATGTAAAATTAAAATAAATTTCTGCAAGTGCCAACCCATCTTAAACTAAGTAAAAATACAAGTCATAAATGGGGAAAAGATATAAATACATACAACTAACAAAAACTACCCTCCAGAATATATGCATCTCAATTTAAAAAAAGAAAAAGAGAGACTTCAATAGAAAAATGGGCCTGGTTATAAACACTTAATTCAGAAATGATGCAGTTTCAATTTCAGAGGGTAGTTCATTAATGGATGCTCAGTACCACTAGTACATAGAGAAATGCAGCTATAAACTGTAATGTTTTACTATTGCACACATCAGATCAAGTTTCTGAGAGGATATAGAGAAATGTCAGCTAGTGGAAGTACGATTTGGTAAAATACTCCATAACCCAGCACTTCCACTACTATTTAAATACTTTAGAACAGAGCTTGCCAACCAGTGTGCTTTAGATAGATTAAGGAGCCTTGGAGATAATGATGCGCTCGGCCTGAGGGGTGGCCAAGAGACTCCTGGAGCGACTGAGGGCAGGAATAATGGAACCGTGATCTAGCGATACAATAGAATGCAGCAATTAATGTGAATGAACTGAACTGCATTGAACAGTGTGGGTAAATCTCAGAAAGCTAATTTTGAGTGGTAAGAAAAAGTTTTTAGACAGCAAAAACAATTTATGTTCATTGAAAAACGAACACAAATACTCCTGGTTGGTCAGACATATTTAATAAAAGTATAAAATGTATATGTGAGAACGCACACAAACTTCAGATTCTCATGTATTAGCTTTTTCCTGAGGAGGAATGAGAAAGATGAAGGAGGTTAGCTCTCTCTATCTGATTTCATTTCTTTAAAAATGTACATGAAGCAAATACGGCAAAATGTCGTCATCTGTGAAATCTGGGTCATGAGTACATAGGCCTATTATAAGGTTTTATGTATTTTTGGATGCTTTTTGAATACTTTGGGATTAAAATGTTTTTTTAAGTAAAAATGTTAATGAGTGAATGAAAACCAACAACATCATTAATAGCAGTCAGCTCTAACTTCACTCTGACTGTCGTCTTTAATTTGGAATCATAGCTCATGGACTTAAAAGACAACAAGCTCAGATCACATGGAGGAAACATGCAAATCCTCTTTAAAAGAAACAAAATGTGATCTGTGATTTCTGTTTACTGCACGTAATGTTTACTAAATGGAGACCTCATTAGAATAGATCTCATCAGAACACTTGAATTCAAAAGATATAAGGGGAAAGAGAGTCAAAACTGTTTCAATGAGCACTGTTATACACCGTTGCCCTCCTGTTACATAATGCTAACTCATACAGATCTCATCACCTTTTATCCCAAATAACAGGTATAAATTGGAAATTGCAAATCAGGCGGGTACCATTATAACTTTATTTTTCTAATAGAATTTAATTTCCTTTATGATTCTCTATTTCTATGTGGTATAAAACATACAATGTTGCTTCAAGGTATTTTAATCTTTTAGTCTGTTACAGATTTTAGAAATCAGTAAAATTCAAGTCAGATTAATGAAATGAATGTTTAAAACTCTCTATGAACTTTTTCCCTCCCCAGGGGTTTTCATATCTCTTTAGTCCTAGTTCCGTTCCTACTTTACCTGCTTCACCTGGGCCCCTTGCCTGAGAGTAGCAGGGATGCTGGTGTTAGCTTGTATTATTTCCCAAAGCTCAGTTCTTATTTGCAGAGTTCTCTAGGGCTGGCAGTCTCTAACTGCCTCAAGCTTATGGCTATTAGATGAATTGAGTGTACTCTAATTGGCCCTCCAGTAAGGTCTTGACCTAAGAGTTCCTGTCGAAGCACCAACCCCCTTGCTCCCAGTGAGCCTGATTAGTGGCCTTCTGTGGAGTTGACAAGGCACCCCAAGCTCCCACTAACTTCTGCAGCCTACTCTTGGTTCCAAAGAAACAGATTTTCTCATTCTAAATTTGTCTCCATTGGAAACTCTGACTAGTCTTATCTCCTGTGTAGATATGGTCCTGCGCCATAGTTTTAAGTTTCTTTCCTCATGTTGCCCAAATGCTAGGCTTTGCTGAGAGTTTGGCTGTTCAGAAAAGTTCAGAAGGGAAACTGATGATGCTCTAAGATTCACCCCCTCCCCAACATCTTTGGGTGAGTTATCTGACCGCCCACTCCTTCCCCCCAGGGTAGGGGGCTACCTACACAATGATCCTCCTTGCCCTTGTCTCCAACTTTTACCCAAATCTCTACAACCTAATGCCTCATTTTTATATCCATTTCAACCGCAAAAATGGTGCTTCCCATCATGGTTTGTGTCAGGAGAACTCACTTCTACATCAGGGCCATGTTCAACTTAGCCTTATGTAAGAAATGTTCTTATTCTCAGCAGTCACTATTTTTTGAAAGGAGCCAGGAAGGGAAATAGTGTCCATATTGTCCCACTTCACTGTTAAGAGCCCCTAGCAGAAGCCCAATCCACCAAACTGAAGGAGAAAAAAAGAGAAAGAACCCTCAGTTTAGTGCATTTTTAAATTACAGTGGAAGTGTATTGATAGGGTAAAAGCATTTTTCTTGTAAGAATTATTCAAGTTTCTCAAGGAAAAAAGGAAGTGACAAATGGAAGGTAGGAATCATACTATAGAGATAAAATATAAAATGATTTTTGTCTCAATATTTCTGCGTTTTCCATAATAAACGGTATTGCACCTGATTAAAGCATTAATGGTATAGACATATAGTTAATTGTAAAAATTCATATGGCATATGATTCTCTGTGACAAATGTAATTTAAAGAATCATGTTTCTTTTCATTTAGCTAAACCTGAAATCAGATTTGGCAACTTAAAATATTCCCATGTCTATCAATTAAATTCTAATTAAACAGTTATTTTAAAAATCTTTTTAAAAAGTTCACTATGTAAAACAAAATACCTTAAGTCTATTAAGAAATAATATTTGATGAAAATTGTCACAATTGACATAAAATATGAGAAAGAATTAGCGAATTAATCTTCAGCTATTATCAATTTAAGCTCTTAATAATCTACGTACCATTATAATACATTAGATAGATATGTAACGTTTATATCCATGGTTTATTTGTTGTAATCACTGAGTCGGTGTGCAAGCATGTGCCAGAGTTTAGTTATAGGTCTACATGAGAAGAAAATGACCGAAATGGGAATAGATCTATCACCTGACAGTTTCCTATTGCAGAATATGGCTTGTTTCAGTCGTTACGACAATTTAAAGTAGTTAAAAGATGAGCAAAAAAAAGCACAACCAAATAACGTTTTTAGTTAACCTCCGGAAATGGATTATTATTATTAACAATTTCACACAAAAATTATAAAAATAAATTTTTTTACTCATGGTTTGGTGTTTTTTCTCAGGTTTTAATATCTCAATTCTGGAGCGATCAGTGTTACAATCACTGAGAGTGTGTCAAAATTAGAAACAAATTTTAAAAAGCTATGTTCTAATGTGAAATAACACAATTTCTAACTAGATTCCTCCACTTTCATAATGAAAAATATATAAATGTCTATATACCTAGGTCATGTAAAATGTATCATATACTTCTTCTTCTTCTTTTTTTTTTGCTGAGGAAGATTAGCCCTGAGCTAACATCTGTGCCAGTCTTCCTCCACATTATACGTAGGTTACCACTACAGCATGACTGACAAGGGGTGTGGGTCTGAGCCCAGGATCTGAACCTGTGAACCCGGGCCTTTGAAGCAGAGTGCACAGAACTTAACCACTATGCTGTGAGGCCGGCCCCACTTCCTCTTTTGATTGTCTCAATTTGATATCAAGATCTTTCTATTTTAAAAATTCCATGTATTTATATAACAAAGATTAATTATGACCTGCTCACTCCTCCTTTTTAAGATGGCATTCAGGGTCTCCAAAGTTAATTTGTTGTTTTTCTTTTCAAAAGCAAAGGTTAGCTGAGTTACACACACACACACACACACACACACACACACACACTCTACCAGAACTCTTCCAACTGCACCCTCTCAAACTCAAGTTCTAATGTCAGCAAAATCCCCTGTATCTTTAAACTCTTCTATGAATATTTTGTTCACTTTTAGTCCAAACTGAAATTTGGTGCTCCCCTAAGAGTTTGTCCTGTACTTTCTCCAGTGGTCGCTGCCTTCTCTCCCACACCAAGGAATTACTCTGGACTTGGGAGTTGATTAGTGCTTCTTTTCCCTTTGATACACCCCAGACCATTTCTCTTTATCCTCTATTAGTATACAAAATCAAACAAAACAACAGTAGCAAAAAACCAGTTTGTAAGCTCACACTATGAGATGCAGTTAGCTAGAGCTCACAGAACTGCTCCCTTATTCCCAGAGAGTTTAGCTTTTGACTCATTTTCATTCTTTCCAATCTATCTGTATTTATCATATTTCTTGGTCATTTCAATGTACCCATATGTGATCCAAGTCTGTCAGTTCTTTAACTCATTCAAAGATGCTAATCTCCCCAGTTCAGAAAAATACTCTCATGACAAATACTAATTTGTCAGTATTAATAATTATATTTCCCACATAACCACATTTTTAAATGTCCAACTCACTGATTATCAGTTTCTATTTTTCCAGCTTATTCTTTGAGTGTCCAGATTCCAATAATGCTTCCACCTAACTGGCACCTGAGATTCATTGATACACAATCTTTTGTTTACCCCTCTCACCTCTTTCTTTATTCAAGTTAGATCCATGGTCCATTGTGATCATTATGATAATCACTTTCTTTCAGGCCGCTCATCCCTTGCTCTTCTCCCTTTTCTTAGTGCTCAGCAGACAAAACCTCAGGTCCAGTTAAATCCAACACTTTCTGATTCACACTTGTGCTCCTTCATTTGAACGTAATTGATGAAAAGCATCTTATTCAACTGGCCTCACTTAAATCAATCATTCCTAACTTTCAGTGGGCCCTTAGTGCTATCTGTCACTCTTACTGTTTTCCCATAGTCCAATAACTTTCTCATACTGGGAAATTGGATAGACTCCTATGTCAAAATTTCTAATCTCACCTCAAATTTCAACATAACTTCCACCCTCCACATTCTCAGCTGATGACTTGAGTTCCTATTTCTCGTAGAAAATAAACACTAGAAAGAGAATGTCCACATCATCCCACCTACATTTTTACTGACCTAACCAGATCTCCACGTTTATGCTGTGACTTCCCTCTCATTGCTGGGAAGTTCTTACATTTGTGTAAACTACTGGCAGAGTAGAACTTACATTTTCCCATCTACTCATGCTTAATATTCTAGCATGTCTCCTATTTTATCTGTTTTTCCTTTCTCATTGACTAGTCCCATAAGAATGCAAATATAGAGAAAGGGAACATGTCAAATCATGGAGGCAAGACATTGTATTATATGTTTTTAAAACCTTGTATCAGTCTACCAATTGGAATATTGGAATGTAACTTGCATGAAAAAGACTATCAAGAAAATGGAAGTCACATTATGAAGGAGTTGGGTGAATTTTTGTTGGTCAGCCAATTCACTTTCTCTCATTTCATTTCTTCTTTGTCCTCATGTATTTCCTTCCAAAAATGACATAGAGGGCCAGCCCAGTGGTGTAGTGGTTAAGTTCACGTGCTCTGCTTCAGCGGCCAGGGGTTCACCAGGTCAGATCCTGGGCACAGACCTACACAATGCTTATCAAGCCATGCTGTGGCAGGCATCCCACATGTAAAGTGCAGGAGGATGGGCACGGATGTTAGCTCAGGACCAATCTTCCTCAAAAAAAAAAAAAAATATGTAGAGAGCAGGAATTGTTTGACTACTATTTAGAGCTATGGTTGTAGTTCAGCTTTTGTTTTAATACACAATGGATAATTTCTGTTTGCACATGTCTTTTTATACTGTCAGAAACTACAGTTATTTCACCATTGATGCCTGTTTATAAATATTATTTCAAAAAATAAAAATTATTTTATCTGAGGTTTAATCAATGTATTTAAAGTATAATTTATATCTCATTCTGCTTAATGTCATATAACGGACGATTGACTACTATAACAGAAAATTGCTGGAAAATTAATTTTGAACCAGAGGTAAATCGAAGGCCTAAACTTATGTTTTTCAATAAAATAAATATTATTTTATGTTTAAGTATCACATTATTGGAGCAATTGTGGAAATCTGAATTAGGACTACATACGTGATAATAGTAGTTAGTAAGTGTTAAATTTCCTGGAATGTTATAATTAATTACACTTAGGTGGAAGAATGCCTTTGTTCTTAGGAGAACGACTGAAATTGTTGACAAAGAAAAGAGATATTTGAATCCATTATGGTAAAATGTTAGCAAAAGGTGGGTATTTATTGTGTTATTCTTACAGATTTCATATACAGTTGGAAATTTTAAAAATAAAAATTGGGAGAAATAAAATAAAACTAAGGAACTAAAAATGTCATGAGATTTAATGTTAGTTAATTTCTTTAATAAAAAATTTTATATATATCCAAAGTAAGGCAATATCAGATTTATTCAAATAGTTTATTTTTGTGTGTGTGTTAATCTTCTGTCATTTATATAACAAGATTTTGGTTGTCCTTACGCCATCACACATGTTCCCTATATTTGCTTAATGACCAGAATTAGCTCTGCGGTAAGTTTTCAACTTGCTCATTATTGTCTAAATCTATGAATGTAAACATATTTCTTTCCTCAAGCCACTTTCTAGAGATGGATGGCTCTCAGAACACATTTTCCAAGCCTTTATTCTCTACTTCCTAAATCTGCACGTGTGTGTTTGTGTGTGTGTGAAGTTTCATTTCTGGCTATGTTTCTATGTTGTGTTCATTTTTTATTGAAACTACTTTTTATAAATCTAATAAAAATGAGACAAAATTCTGATTGCTTATAAAAACATGATATTTTAAAAACCTATATTTGGATTTGATTTTTGGAAATTAAATATATTCTAAGAAATTATTATTGTCAAAAATAATGATTTTCTCCTGCTTGAGAATGTGTTTTTACTTTGGAGAACACTTAACATTTGTATATGTAGGCATTATAGGAATGGAATTATTCATGTTAGCTCCATGTCCATTTTTTTGGCAGCTCTATTGAGATAGATTTACATACCAAGCAAATCAACCATATAAAGTACACAATTCGGTGGGTTTTAGTGTCCTCCAGAGTTGTGCCACCATCACCACAATCTAATTTTAGAATATTGTCATCATCCTAGAAAGAAGTCCTGTACCCGTTAGCAATAACTCCCTATTCCCATCGCCCCACCCTTCCAAACCCACACCACAGCCTGGGGCAGTCATTAATCTACTTTTACTTAGCATAATATTTTCAAGGTTCATCTATATTGTAGCATGTTTCAGTACTGCATTTCTTTTTATTACTGAGTAATATTACATTGTACTATCCTTGTGTCAATTGGTGGACATTTGGGTTGTCTCCACTTTGGGGCCATTATGAATATCTTGCCTATGAGTATTTGTGGACAAGATTTTATGTGAACAAATATTTTCATTTCATTTGGGAATGGAATTTATGCGTCATTTGGTATCTCTTTGACATTTGGAAGAACAGTCATAACTACAACATCTTTTCACAAGAGTGATCATATAAACTGTTGTTATATAATCAGTTAATCAATTATTGTTTGAAGAATGTCCTTGAGTGAAGGGACTTAAACTTATTCTAATTTATTCCCAGCAATACTTTGTTATTAATCACAGTTACAACTATAACCTTAAAATATTTCTTGGTTTTAAACAACTTATCCTTCACAACTTTTATTATTTTATGTTTTTGGGAGTCAATATTTACTTCCAAATATTGACTTCTAGAAAGCATCTCAGAATCTTACACTGTTTATAGCCAAGAAGCTAATAGGTTAGAAAAAATCTTTAAATTATGATTTTAAAAATATCAAGTAGTCAAGGCCAGTCCCGTAGCCCAGTGGTTAAAGTTCTGCACGCTCTGCTTTGGTGGCCTGGGTTCACAGGTTCAGACCCCAGGTGCGGACCTGCTCCACTCATCAGCCATGCTGTGGAGGCATCCCACGTACAAAAAACAGAGGAGGATTGGCACAGGTGTTAGCTCAGGACTAATCTTCCTCAAGCAAAAAAAGAGGAAGATTGGCAACAGATGCTCAAGGCAAATCTTCCTCACCAAAAAAAGAAAAAAATTAAGCAGTCAATTGGACATTGTTTTCCATATAAGATAATTTTGACTAGATTATAGACATAAATAAGTCAAGGGAGTTCATATTATTAAGGACATTAGAAAGAACTTTGCTCTCAAATTAGCCTTTTTTGTGCATGCAAAATACATTGGCCTTCCTTTAGTCTTGAGAGGTACACATGTATCTTAATAACCATAAAGAGATTAATTTTCTATATTATGCTCTTCAACATCATCCTTTTAAAGTCTGTTTTATGTGCTGTATTCAAATGAAATGTGATCAAATAGAAGCTTTGAAATTAAGAATTTTAAATATTCTCATCTCCTTCCTAAGTAACAAACTGGCTATAAAAGCAAGTCTCTGTGTTAATTTGCAAATGAACAAGGACTTTGGAGTTATATCCACATTGGTCCCAGGCTGCTGTTGCATTAATTATTAGATAGATTAACTACACACTGAGCTGGCACTTTTCATTAAACAGCTGCTAAAACATGAGGGATGAACAATGCCTTGTGCTTTCGCTTCAGATGTGTGAACTCGAGGCTATTTAATGTGCCTTAATAAGCTACTGTTTTCCATGCAGATAAATTTCACTTAGTTGGAGAATGTTCTAAGATACCGTAGGCCGGGACTTGTCAATGTCTGCATCAACTTTCAAATAACAAAAAATGTCAAATACTCATACCTGCTTCATTTTCTAAACCCATATTAAAAATATTTTAATTAAATTTAGGCAGTGTAAGTAAAGAAAATAAATACATCATGATGTCAAAAACCAATAAAGATAACCAGTAAAGTTATCTTTACTGGTCAAATGAGGTCACAAGGATGGGTCCCTGATCCAAGAAGATTACTGTCCTTAGAAGAAAAACTATCTAGAGACCTCCCTCTCTCTCTTTTTCTCCACATGCAGGTACCAAGAAAAGACCACATGAGGTCATAGCAAGAAGGAGGCCATCAGCAAGCCAGAAAGATAGCTCTCACCAAAAACAAAATCAGCTGGAACCTTCATCTTAGATTCCCAGCCTCCAGAACTGCGAGAAAATAAATTTCAGTTGTTTTTGACACCAGTCTGTGGTATTTTGTTATTGCAGCCCAAGCTAGACTAATACACAATAAAAGAGGCAGAAACTCCACAGAATCAAAATTAGATAATCAGAGAATATGTGATCTAAACAACGTATAGTTTTCCTTTAGAGCACATGTTTCGTTCCCTATAGCGCTGACTTTTTCCTTCAGCTTCAGTGTTGTATATTTAAAATCCTTTTGAACAGACACCGCTAAACTCCCATAGGAGCCTCAATCTTGTCGTATCTAATCCTGAGCTTACTTTCTTCTCCCCTAAATCAGCCCTTTTCTCATTTATTTCCTGTCAAAATTCATGACATTATTATTGTTCCACTCATCATGGCTCATCTTTTTTCCTTTCTTTTTCATCCACTCAACTAGCCAATTTTAGTAGCTAAATATGTCTTCAATCTGCCTTGACTGCCATAATGAACACTTTATTATCACTCCCTAAACTATCAAAGTAGGCTACATTTTAAAAAATATTAGTATTAAATATTGGATACTTACAAAATAAAATTTGTAACATATAACTTGAACTTACATTGTATTTACTCTTCCGACTTAATTTCGATGATTTCGTGAACAAAGAAATGCCTGCCTGATGGAAAGGAGAAGGAAGAACAACAAAGACCTGCTTCCCGGGGAAAGAGAACTGGATGCTGATGATTTCTGACCACTTACTCCATTCTTCTGTAAACTCGTGAATGGAATAGACTCACTTGCACACATGCATGTAGTAATAATTCTCACCATTGTCAGTGTACAATCATTTTAATAATTTCTATTTTGCAGGTAATTGACTTGTACCACCAGCCACATTCTTGCAGGTCTATCCTCTCTTTTGTAATATAGCAGTTGGAGAAAATTAGGAAGTCATTTTATGCCTATGGGTTTATTTCATTTTATTTTTCTTTCATGCAAAGCTGGTTGGTAATTTTGACATTTCAACCAAAGGCTTATTATTATCTCATTAGTACGAAATCTCCAAATGATTAAACAAGTATTAAATTCTCCAGAAGATCACCAGTTCTATTTATATTCCAAACTTTATAAGATTTGCAGATCATTGTAGCTAGTTCTAAGTTAATATATTTCACATGCAAAACAGATATGTTAGAGTATTTTAATATTATATTTCTCCATCTATCTGTCTATGGAACAATTACTTGAGAGACATAAACTACCAAAATTCACATAAGGAGAAATGAATACTCTGAATAGGCCTATATCTATCAAAAAATTGAGTCAATAATTAATAATCCCCAAATTAGAAACCATCGGATCTGGAAGAAATAATAAGAATTTTCTAAAATTTTTTCCAGAGAATAGAAGGGAACACTTCATAACTCATTTTATGGGGCCAGTATTACCATATTTACCAAAGCCAGATAAAGCCATTACATGAAAGACAACTACAGATCAATATTTCTCATAAAAATAAATGTAAACATCTTCAACAAAATGTTACCAAATAAAGCATAATAATGTATAAAACAAATACATGCTATAGTCACCTGAGATTTATTCCAAGTATGTAACGCTGACACAACATTTGAAGATCAAATAATGTAACCCTACAAAGTACTAAACTAAAGATGAGAAGTCATATGATCATATCAATTGGTACAGAAAAAAATTTTGAAAAAGTCCAAAGCCCATTCATGATAACAACTCTTAGCAAACTACAAATACTGAAAAACTTACTTAATTTGATAAAGACATCTACAAAATAA
Organism: Equus przewalskii; assembly: GCF_037783145.1. Classification (NCBI taxonomy): domain Eukaryota; kingdom Metazoa; phylum Chordata; class Mammalia; order Perissodactyla; family Equidae; genus Equus; species Equus przewalskii. Next base: position 54,034,679 of record NC_091831.1, on the reverse strand, counting down.
AGAACACCTATAAAAAAATTCTGTAGCCACTATCATACTTAATGATGAGGAACTGGATGTTTTCTGCCTGAGATAGAGGACAAGTCATGGATGTTCCTTTTCATCATTCCTATTCAACATTGTAATGAAAAAATCTCAGCTATTGCATTAAGGCAATACAAAGATGTAAAATGTACACAGATTGGGAAGGAAGAAATAAAACTAACTTTGTTTGCAGGTGACATGACTGTTTACATAGAAAATCCCAAAGAACGACAAAAGTTTTCAAGATGCAAAGTTAATATACAAAAGCGAAATGCTTTTGTATATAGCAGCAATGACCAATTGGCTTTTGCAATTAAAAACACAATACCATTTATAATAACACCAAAGAATAAAATATTTATATACAATTTTGACAAAATACAGGCCTATATGTGGAAAACTACAACACTGATGAAATAAATCAAAGAAGATCTAGATAAATGGAGAGATACCCATGTACATGGATAGAGAAACTCAATATTGTAAAGATATGAATTCTTCCAAATTTAGTCTTTCAATTCAATTCAATCCCAATCAAAATTCCAACATACTCTTTTATGGATATTAATGAACTGATCCTAAACTTGATATGGAAAGGCAGAAGATCAAGAGTAGCCAACACAAAACTGAAGAACAAAATTTGAGGACTTACATTACCAGACTTCGAGACTAACTACAAAGCTACAGTAATCAAGACAACGCAAAATTGCCAAATAAATAAATAAATAAACATATAAATCAATGCAACGCAATAGGAGCCTAAAAATCAACTCATACAAAGTGAATGGAGAAAGGACAGTCCTTTCAACAAATGGCGCAGCAATAATTGAACATTCATAGGCCAAAAAAAAAAAAAAAGAATCTAGACACGGACTTTATGCTATACTAAAGAAAAACCCTCAAAATAGATCATAGATCTCAGTGTAAACCACAAAACTATAAAACTTCTAGAATAAAAATTGAGAAAATTTAGGTAACCTTGGGTTTAGTACTGAAGTTTTAAACACAACAACAAAAGCACAATCCTTGGAATAAAGGAAAATAGTAAGTTGGTTTTCTTAAAATTTAATTGTTTTTACTCTGTGAAAGACTCTGTTAAGAGAAAGAAAAAACAAGGCTAGCAGAAAATATTTTCAAAACACGTTACTGATTAAGGACTTGTATCTAAAATATAAAGGAATTTAGATAACTCAATAATTAGAAAACAAACAACCCAATTAAAAAACAGACAAAAGATTGCAAAAGTGACTTCATCAAAGAAGACATATAGCTGATAATAAGCATGTGAAAAGTTTCTCCAAATCATTTGGCATTAGAAATAAAAACAAAATTGAGATACACACGTATTAAATGAGCTAAAACCAAACAAAAACAAAAACTAACAATGTCAAATGCTGCTGAGATGCAAAGTAGCGGGAAGTCTCACTCATTGCCGGTGGAAATGGGAAGTGGTAGAGCCTTTCGGAAGACGTTTTGGCAATTTCTTACAAGCACAATCTTACCATATGACCCAGCAATTGTACTGCTTGGGATTTATCCAAAGGAGTTGAAAAACCTACACAAGAATGTTTATAGCGGCCTTATTCATAATTGCCAAAGTCTAGAAGCAACCAAAATGCCCTCGATAAGTGTATGCATAAAAAAATTGTGGTGCATCCATACAGAAGAATATTATTCAATGATAAAAAGAAATGAGCTGTCAAGAAAAGACAGGAATGAACCTTAAATGTATTTTGCTACACGAAAGGAGCCAACCTCAAAAAGCTATATGATTCTAGTTTTATGACATTCTGGAAAAAACAAGACTATAAAGACAGTAAAAGAGAACAGTGGTTGCCAGGGATGTGGAGGGAGGGAGGGAGGGAGTGTTGAAATGCATGAGCCACAGGAATTTGGGGGAGAAGCCATGAAACTATTCTGAGTGATACTGTGATGGATACATAACATTATGCTTTTGGCAAAGCTCCTAGAACTTTCCAACACAGAGTCAACTGTAATGTATGCAAATTTAAAAACTCAAAACTATTTTTGTCTTTTTCTTTTAGTTTAAACAAATAGAATTAAAAAAAATCACTTATGTTGTTTGAGGAATCCCAGGGAGAAATGTAGAATATGACAAGATAATCTAATTATATGACAGATGCATGAAATACTCTTAGTGAAGGAAGTGGGGATAAAGGAACTGACCAAGCAGCTTCCGTAATGAGTTAAGACTAAAGGTAAAGACACCGCACATAAACTGTACTCTAGTTGATAAAGTATTTTATTTCCTATGGAAGTATAAGTTAACAATTCGGATACTACTATACATGCTACTGGAATTATATAATTAAGTAATCAGATAGTGGATGATGGGTGCCAATGTTTTCACTGTTAGCCTGAGAGTTTCCAGAGAAGCAAGGGGAGAAGTCTAGCATGATCCATGTGGTAATGGATTAGAATTGGCAACATCAATATGAACTCAAGTTTAGCTTAATAGAGATACAGACGGTTATGTATAGAAATATCTATAGATATGTGTGTGTGTGTATATATATATATATAATATATATACATACACACGTTAGTATGCAGAAATAATTTGAGTTGATGTTCCTCCCTCAAGGAGGAGTGCCATAACAGCCTATTACTTAAACGTGACCTGGACATAGTTACTTTCTTTGAAAGAGTGCAATATGGAAAGGGGAATAAAGCGTAACTTTAAAGTGTGGAAATCTGACAAACAATGCACTATCCTTGATATTGTCAAAGTCAATATCAACCATAATAAATCATGTTGGTAGTTGGTACGCTTCATATGAAGTGATGGAAATGGCAACTTAAGTCTGTGGTCTTCCTCCCAAAAACCTACAATCCCAGTCTAATCACAAGGAAAACTTCAGACACATTTAAATAGAGAGGCATACTACAAAATAAATGACCAGAATATGTAGAAATATCAAGGTCAACAAAAACAAAGAAAGTTTGAGAAAATGTCACACCCAAGAGGAGCTAAGAAGACTTGACAAGTAAGTGTAATTTACTGTCCTGCATGGAATTCTGAAACAGAAGAAAACATTAGGTAAAAATTAAGGAAATATGAATAAACAAAGGACTTTAACTTTTAAAACAAGTTAATGATACTACATTACTAATTGCTTAAATAAAATATGATCTTGAGAATCAATATTCAGACGAAAATGCACTTTTTCCATAATCATCATCAAAATACTTATTATTTATCTGATTGTAACAAATTTAGATAATGATGAAGAGATAGGTATAGCCTTCAGAGAAATCATTTTAGTTTTATTGACAGGAAATACATATTTTTTACTGACAACACATAAAAGGAATATTCATCATAAAGTTGGATTATGTTGAGCATCCACTATGAATCAAGTCATATATACATATACACACACACAAACTATGCATATATTTGTATAATATAAATCCAAACTGATACCAGCCTTAATACAGTAGGCATTATTATTTCTATGTCCTAGAGAGATTATAGGATTGCCCAAGATTATTACTAATGTTTCTCAAAGCCTAAACTTACACATAGACATGATTATTTCCAAAATGCAAAAATATAATCCTGATTCTAGAGTTTGCAAAGAAAATATCAATGAATTTTCTAGATCTTTTTTTATTTTTTAAGCTTTTATTTTTCCTTTTTCTCTCCAAAGCCGCCTGGTAAATAGTTGTGTATTTTCGGTTGTGGGTCCTTCCAGTTGTGGCATGTGGGTTGCCGCCTCAGCACGGCCTGACAAGGGGTGCCATGCACAGTGCCATGTCTGCGCCCAGGATACGGGCCGTTGAAACCCTGGGCCGCGCAAGCGGAGCGCGTGAACTTAACCACTCAGCCACGGGGGCCAGCCCCTAGATCTTCTGTCAGCTTCTTGAACTTGAGAGATTTTCAGGTGCACTGCAGACTAGATGCCTAAAACAGGATAAGTTTAATAATATAATCCTCTCTCTGAACTCATTATCCTTAATTCTGTTTTCTATTATAGATGCTTCAAAAGACAACTAGAAAAAAACTATTGATTATACAAATCTTAGTTTATCAGATTTATTGATGTAAGGGAGAAAACCATCTTACAGCAGAGTCTTATAGTCCAATGTCTCTATATGGGGGAAATCAAGAAAGGATTTATAGCATTTTAGGATATGGGTGAGGTAATTTTAAGCCAGATTTTTATAAGGTAGTAAACTGGTTGAGATTGGATGGAGTTTATGGCAATAATAGCTTTGAATTGGTGGGCAAAGAAAGTCAAAGATCTTTAAGCAAGTCTTTATTAGCAAGGTTTAATCTTGATAAGTAATATATTTAGATTGCTTGCTGTCTTACTTTCAGGGCAGATATCTCCCAGGGCAAGCAGCTGGGTTATTGCTTGGACTAAATATAGTTTAATATAAGCACAGGGAATTATATGGTTCTATTTCTAACCATATTTATTACCATGCTTTTTCCTTTTCAACTGCAAGGGAAACAAAAAGAAACAATGTATCTGAGGAAATAGTTAGTTTGGACATAGACATGGGGCAAATGCATGAACTGTAGGAAAAATTAAGAAGTGAATTTTCACCGAACACTTTATTATGAAAACCTTCAAATATACAGAAAAACTTCAAGAATTTTACAGTGAAAATTCATATACCTACCATGTATATTTCATAATGGACATTTTATACCTGCTTCTAACCGTATGTCTATAAACTCACTATTCATCCATCATTCCATCTTATATTTTGTTATATTTTTATTCTTTTCAAAGCAAATTGTAGACATAATGATGACATTTTGAAAATTTAAAAAAAAAGTGACCTTTGCAATGTCAGTGTAGGAAATTTAACCAGAAACACCGAGTAAACAAGGGGCCATACAAGAAAGGGCATGAGTGGAATGCAAAAGACAAATGCTTCCAACTGAGATGAAGAAATTAGCAAGAGCTTCTCCACAGGTCCTTAATACACACACTCTCAGAATCTATCTTGGCCTAGATCCCAAAAATATATATGTACACACTGATAATCTTTCAGGAAGAAGGTTGAGAACATTAATAAAATAATACTCTGTGCTAAAATATTTTAATAGCTCTTATCCTTTGAAAAAAATGTATGCAAGGATTTTTTAAATTTCCCATATAATCCTACCAGAAACTTTCCAAGTATATATTATTATCCATATTTTACATAGAAGAAAACTGATGTTTAAAATATTTAATACATCCTCAAGGTAACCGAGCTAGTAACAGAGCTTGAGTGGAGAAGGAAATCCAAATCACTAGTCTGTGTTGGACACATACTGTAGCTTCTTTCCTTTCCTAACCAAGAGGAAAGAGTTTTGGAAAAATATAAACAATAGTTTTAAAATCCATAACACATATAGATTTCCTTAAAAATTTAATTTAAAAAAACCACCCCTTCTCTCCTACACACCAAGTCAGAGGCTGATTGTCTTTGTGTCCAATTTGTAATTTCTATCTTTTACTTCCTGCTCCTTTTTTTCTCCTTACAATGAATTTTACTCCCATTATTTCTAACACTGTAGAGTTTATTATTTCTCTTATCTAAATGCTGGTAGTTTCCTGGGTTACAGCTAAATTCCGTGTATCACAATATTGTAATTAAAACTTCAACTATCTGTATTCGCACCTCATTGGTTCAGTTAGATTATGTTGTCCACACCAAGTGGCAAATGTCTGTATTCATATGACCTATATAGTAAGAACTTGTAGCATGAACTTGAATATAATTTTCAGATATGTATGGGCAGCTTGCATTTTCACTGATATTCTAAGTTGATTTTTTTCTTCTGGAATCTTCAGAATACTATACTATACCAAGTAAAGTGATTACACCACTCCCTTTATGGGAATGTTGATTCTGTCTCCTTTAAATTTACGGAAGGAAGGAGAACTGAAATTATGGCATAAAATCTCCAGAAAACCATAATAAAATTTCATTATATTCTATGAATATAACCATTTCTTATGCCTTCTTGACAAAAGATATAATGGTAGCACACTATTTGCTTGGAGTTTTTTGTTTGCAGAATTAATTATTCTGGAGTTACTAATCATTCATTTCTAGATAAATAGCTAATTAGAGCAGGCACAAATCTGGGAAGTATTTTATAATTAAAAACTGGAGGATTAATATATCTATATTAGAAAATTTCGACCTATTTTTTACTTTTAAATAAATGCGGTAATTCTGATAATATTCATCAATATTCAAATTTATTTCGTGTCAATAGTTCATTTAGGTTTCTTAGATCATTCCGTTCAGGAATTACACACAAAACTTTTCAAATACTTAAATGGGGGTAACAGCATTTGTATCTTTTCAGTCTTGAGGGTAGGAATGACTTATTTCACTCCTTCCCACTTTTTTCCTCTTTCTTTTCCCACTGTACTAAAACAATTTTAATGATGGAGGGTTGACTTTTTGAATAGACAGTGTAATTTGGAGGGAGTTAGGATAAATGTGTATTCAACTAAATAGCGTCTTTACCACAATGCCTGAAAATTCCCTATTTTAAGTTTTAATTTATTAATTCAACAAATCTTCATTAGAGGCCACTAAGCATTAGGCATAACATTATGTGCCAAGCTTACAACTGTATCTGAGGTGGACAAGATCTGTGCCATCGTGGTGCTTGCATTATAGTGAAGGACGACAAGTAAAAGCAAATAGACAAAAATAGCATAGGGTGGGCAGAATTCTCTTCAGGAAAACAAAGAAATAAGCAGAAAAAAAAACCCCACTGGCATTGAAAGTGGCAGGAAAAACCTTAGCATGGGTGCTTGAGATTGGCCTCGCCGAGGTGATACTTAGATTGAGGTCTGATAGGTAACAAGAGGCCATCGATCAAAACTGGGGAAGGGAAGAGACTCTAATATTTACTAGAAACTGACAGAAAGTCTACAAGATAGGGTCAACATTGAATGAGATGATGCATTTGGAAAAGTGGGCAGGATCATGTGATCAAGGCTTAGTTGGCAACATTGTTTAATTTTTAGGCATTGTTTATGTTTTATTCTAAGAGCAATGTGAAGCCGTATCTATGCTTTACATGATCTTTGCACACACACACTCATACGCTGAAAATTCATGTAATCCTAAAATAAGATCATTTCCTGACTCACTATGGTCGTTTGTGAATTAGTTAACTGGTTTTTCTATTGAGACATGGAAATACGGAGAATAGGGAGGGAGTCGGAGGACAAATGTTACTGAGAAGAGTGATGGCTGGAAAGGAAAATTTCTCTACTTTGAAATTCTAGCCCTGGCTGAGAGAGCTAATAATATTCTAATAATATAAAAACATCCTGAGCACATCTCCCATGGCTACAAGCAGAAGGGGAATTTTACATTTAAAAGTAAATATAAGTTCTACTCCTGCAGTACCACAGGGCAGCAAGTCAGAGGTGATGAAATGCTGAGACTCTAGTGCTGAGGCTCTGTCTCTGTCTAATTTTTCCACAGGATAGATTTCCTTTGAGAATTCTCATAAGTCAATAATGCTGAATGGTGAGGCTGTTTCCTAACCACTTTTTTCTCTCCTCTCAGGAGGGAGAATAGGGTGGTGGAAAAGACAGGCATTAGGAATCGTTGAGTAAAATTCTTAACTTGATAGTTACTCCTGGTTTTTATTTGTTTGTTTTTAATTTCACCAATTTTTTTTTTAACTTTTTGAGATAATATACATATTTTGCTCAGTCGGTTTTGAAGCAATTTGAGATTCTTAGTGTTCATAATTGTTTTTTTAGCTCACCTTATTGTCCTCTCACTCTCATAAGAGACTCCTAAGAGGTCTTGAGTTTGTGTGTGTGTTTCGAGAAAAGGGAAAGAAAAACGTATTTTATACAAACAAACTTGGATTTTATGGTTTAGGTGTGCAGACAATGAGGGTCCCATCTTGACCCTATTGTATTACCACAGGACATAGGTGTACCTTCCATTGATCTAACAAATAAGAACCCCAGAGGGGCCGGCCCGGTGGCGCAGCAGTTAAGTGCGCATGTTCCACTTCTGCGGCCTGGGGTTCACTGGTTCAGATCCCGGGTGCGGACATGGCACTGCTTGGCAAGCCATGCCGTGGCAGGCATCCTACATATACAGTAGAGGAAGATGCGCACGGATGTTAGCTCAGGGCTAGTCTTCCTCAGCAAAACAGGAGGATTGTCAGGAGTTAGCTCAGGGCTAATCTTCCTCAAAAAAAAAATGAACCCCAGAAATTTCTGACAGTAAGTAAACTACTAACTAAAAAAAAACGTCTTTCTGGGTATATAACCTCCTATAATTAAGTAAAGAGTAATACTTTAAACAGACTGGCTTTGAAACTATGTAAGTCAAAGAGAAGTCCAACTAGGCCTTTATTCGATTTCTGATGCCGATTTATTGAAGTAATAAAGCTAATGAGAAAATCATAGGGCTTTGGGCAGCACTAATGGATTAATACATGAATCTTGGAATTATAAAAGTTAAGGAAAATAATTAGTAGTTAGTATGCCCTAAATGAAAAATTCAAAGGCGCAGTTTAGAAAATTGGCCCTGATATATTTTATTACCTAAGAATATTACAGTAAAATTTTGGTTAAGCAAATTTTATAGTAGCTAAGAGTTCTAACTCTTGAGTATAAGATCTGTGGATTAGAGTCCTGATTTCATCATTTCCTAGATGTGGCTTTGGAGAACTTACTTATCTCTCTGACTCAACCTATTATCTGCAAAAGTAAATTGACAAATAAATGATTGTGTCATTCATATTATCAATGTTTAATAAATATTATTAATAATTATTAATTTTCATGAATATCAAAAAATTAGAAACATACATATATAATTTGGGGATAATATCATAAAAATAAAAAAAGTACTTTGAAAGTCTGTAATGTGATACGTAAATATGCATTATTTTCTTTTTTGAATGAAAAACATTTCTAAATAAGTAATATTTGGAACATATAAGAAGAAATAGATTTTGCCTTGCCCACTAAAGGTCAGTGAGGAGAAGCTGTGCTTATATAAAATGAAGCAAAGATTCTATTAGGTGGGTGGGCAGTTATCAGATACATGAGAAAAAAAGAAAGTCTATACATTTTCTCCATTCTAGCAGTAAGCAGTTATAAAGTCTAATCTTTTAAAAATTTACTCTATTCAAAATAAAAAGTATAAAATTACTAAAAAATTTAATAGGACCTGCAAAAATATATGGCACAAATTTGCCAGACTACAAAGTTGCCAACAAAACTGGAAATACATACTGTGTTAGTGGAGAAGATAATTTCATATTGTGAAGATGCCATTTTCTTTTAAATGAGTCTACCAATTTTTCATAATCCCAATCAACATCATATCAGTATTTTTAAATGAAACTTGAAAAGTACAAGCTAAATTTAATGTGTATTGAGAAGAATTCAAGAAAATCCCCCAAAAAATATAACAAAGAGAATTTTGCCCCATTGGGTGTTGTTACCAACTGTAAGTCCACTGAATTTATAAGGCCGTGGTATTGCACACAAATAAACCAGTCAATGAATCTCCTCATCATTCAGTAATGTTCTCTAGGGCAATTGCTATGACCAATCTTTCAGTTTATTAATTCTCTCCTTATCTGAGTCTAATTTACTACTTAATATGTTCTTTGTTTTTTTTTAAATTTCAACAAACATCTTTCTCATTTCTAGAAATCTCGTGGTTATTTATTAAATGTTTCTCTTCATAAATGAGTGTATCATTGTTTGCTTATCTATGAGATTATAAAAAAATTCTTTAAACATTTTTAACATGGCTGTTTTATGATCTGTATCTGACAGTTCACACATCTGTGGTATTTGGGGGTCTAAATCTGCAGTTTTTCATTTCTGCTAGTGTCCAATACAAGGTAGTTTATCAATTCTACCTGGTGATCTTCAATGTGGACTACTCATTTTCTCTTAATCTGTGGAGTTTTCAATTGAAACTCTCAGAAATAGAAAATTTCCTAATGTTTCCGCCAGAATACACAAACGGTCACCAAACTGGGACCATAATGCAAAGATAATTATTGCAATAAAATTTTGAAATTATATCATCAGTATAAATTTTATCCTTTGTTATTATAAAATGCTGTGTAATTAGTTGACCCAGTTTTATTTGCCACATCTTTATTTTGGGTATGTAGCTTATAGATTCTAGTTAGTAAGATATCAGTTTGATTTGTAATATTTTTTCTTTTTAATATAAGTATTTACAATGCAATTATTTTAAGATCTGCTTATTTTATGCATGAATTACTGAATATCAGTTTAATGCCTTTATTTATAGCAACCAGTAAAAATTTAACCGAAAAAAGCAAAAGTCTAGGTAGTTTATATTAATACATAATTTTTTTATTGAGGTTATGATAGATTACAACATTGTGAGATTTCAGTTATACATTATTATGTGTCAGTCACCTTATAGGTGCTCCCCTTCATGTTTTGTGCTCACCCTCAAAACCCCCCTACCCCCTAGTAACACTAAATAGTTCTCTTTGTCCATATGTTTGTTTATCTTCCACGCATGAGTGAAATCATACAGTGTTTTTCTTTCTTTACCTGGCTTATTTCGCTTAACATAATACCCTCAAGGTCCATCCATGTTGTTGTGAATAGGATGATTTTGTCATTTTTTGTGGGTGAGTAGTATGCCATTATATACATACACCACACCTTCTTTATCAAATCATCAGTCGATGGGCACTTAGGTTGCTTCCACATCTTGGCTATTGTGGATAATGCTGCAATGAACATAGGGGTACACAAGTGTCTTTGAATTGCTCATTTCAAGTTCTTTGGATTGATACCCAATAGTGAGATAACTGGGTCACATGGTATTTCTATTTTTAATTTTCTGAGAAATCTTGATACTGTTTTCCATAGTGGCTGCACCAGTTTGCATTCCTACCAGCAGTGTATGAGGGTTCCCTTTTCTCCACAGCCTCTTCAACATTTGTTATTTTTTGTCTTGTTTATTATAGCCATTCTAATGGATGTAATGTCGTATCTTAGTGTAGTTTTGATTTGCATTTCCATGATGATCAGGGATGTTGAGCATCTTTTCATGTGCCTATTGGCCATCTGTATATTTTCTTTGGAGAAATGTTTGTTCATGTCCTTTGACCATTTTTTGATCTGTTTGTTTGATTTTTTGTTGCTGAGTTGTATGAATTCTTTATATATTATGGAGATTAACCCTTTGTCTGATATACGATTTGCAAATATTTTTTCCCAGTTGGTGGATTGTCTTTTCATTTCAACCTTGATTTCCCTTGCCTTGTAGAAACTGTTTAGTCTGATGAAATCCCACTTGTTTATATTTTCTTTTGTTTCCCTTGTCCAAGATGACATGGTGTGTGAAAAGATCCTTTTAAGACTGATGTCAAAGAGTGTACTGCATATATTTTCTTCTAGTAGTTTTATGGTTTCAGGTCTTACCTTCAAGTCTTTGATTCACTTAGAGTTCATTTTTGTGAATGGTGTAAGAGAATGGTGTACTTCCATTCTTTTACATGTGGCTGTCCACTTTTCCCAACACCATTTATTGAAGAGGCTTTCCTTTCACCAGTGTATGTTCTTGGCTCCTTTGTCAAAGATCTTATCCATCAATGTGTGGTTGTACTTCTGGGCTTTCAGTTCTGTTCCATTGATCTATGTCCCTGTTTTTGTACCCGTACCAGGCTGTTTTGATTGCAATAGCTTTGTAGTATATTTTGAAGTGAGGGATTGTGATGCCTCCAGCTTTGTTCTTTTTGATTAGGATTGCTTTAGCAATTTGAGGTCTTTTTGTTGCCCCATATAAATTTTTGGATTCTTTGTTCTATTTCTGTGAATAATGTCATTGGGATTCTGATTGGGATTGCATTGAATCTGTAGATTGCTTTAGGTAGTATGGATATTTTAACTCTGTTTATTCTTCCAACCCATGTGCATGGAATGTCTTTCCATTTCCTTATGTCGTCATCAATTTCTTTCATTGAAGTCTTGTAGTTTTCATTGTATAGATATTCCACTTCCTTATTAAATTTATTCTGAGGTATTTTATTCTTTTTGTTACAATTGCAAATGGGATTGTGTTCTTGAGTTCTCTTTCTGTTAGTTTTTTATTAGAGAAATGCAACTGATTTTTGTAAGTTAATTTTGTATCCTGCAACTTTGCTGTAATTGTTGATTATTTCTAATAGCTTTTCAATTGATATTTTAGGGTTTTCTATATATAAGATCATGTCGTCTGCAAACAGTGGGAGTTTCGTTTCTTCATTGCCTATTTGGATTCCTTTTATCTCTTTTATCTTCCCTGATTGCTCTGGCCAAAACCTCCAATACTACGTTGGATAAGAGTGGTAAGAGTGAGCACCTTTGTCTTGATCCTGTTCTCAGAGGGATGGCTTTCAGTTTTTCCCTATTGAGTATGATGTTGGCTGTGGGTTTGTCATATATGGCCTTTACTATATTGAGATACTTTCCTTCTGTCCACATTTTATTGAGCGTTTTTCTCATAAATGGATGTTGGATCTTGTCAAATGCTTTCTCTGTGTCTATTGAGATGATCATATGGTTTTTGTTCCTCATTTTGTTAATGTGTTGTATCACACTGATTGATTTGTGCATGGTGAACCATCCCTGTGTTCCTGGGATAAATCCCACTTGATCGTGAGGTGTGATCTTTTTAATGTATGGCTGTATTTGAATTGCCACTATTTTGTTGAAGATTTTTGTACCTATGTTCATCAGCAGTATTGTCCTGTAGTTTTCCTTCTTTGTAATTGTCCTTGTCTGGCTTTGGTATCAGGGTGATGTTGGCCTTGTAGAATGTTTTAGGGAGAGCTCCATCTTCCTTAATTATCTGGAATAGTTTGAGAAGGATATGTATTAAATCTAAATGTTTGGTAGACTTCTCCAGAGAAGCTGTCTAGTCCTGGACTTTTATTTTTGGGGAGGTTTTGATTAATGTTTCAATCTCTTTTCTTGTGATTGGTCTATTCAGACTCTATTTCTTATTGAAATTTTGAGGTTGTAAGAGTCTAAGAATTTATCCATTTCTTCTAGGTTGTCCAATTTGTTGGCATATAGTTTTTCATAGTATGCACTTATAATCTTTTGTATTTCTGTGGTATCCATTGTAATTTCTCCTCTTTCATTTCTAATTTTATTTACTTGAACCTTCTCTCTTTTTTTCTTAGTGAGGCTGGCTGAGGGTTTGTCAGTTTTGTTTCCCTTCTCGAAGAATGAGGTCTCTGTTTTATTGATCCTTTCTACTGTCTTTTTTGTTTCAATTTCATTTATTTCTGCTCTAATTTTTATTATTTTCCTCCTTCTACTGACTTTGGGCTTTATTTGTTCTTCTTTTTCTAGCTCTGTTTGGTGTAGACTGAGATTGCTTATTTGAGATTTTTCTTGTTTGTTGAGGTGAGCCTGTATTGCAGTGAATTTCCCTCTTAGGACCACGTTTGACTGAATCCCAAATGAGCTGGTATGCTGTGTTTTCATTTTCATTTGTCTCCAGATAATATTTATCTTCTCCTTTGATTTCTTCAATGACCCATTGGTTGTCCAGTACCATGTTGTTTAACCTCCACATCTTTGCCCCTTCCCCAGCTTTTTTCTTGTAATTGATTTCTAGTTTCATAGCATTATGGTCAGAAAAGAAGCTTGACATTATTTCAGTCCTCTTAAATTTACTGAGGCTTGCTTTGTTTCCCAACATATGGTCTCTCATTAAGAATGTTCCATGCAGACTTGAGAAGAATGTGTAAACTGCTGTTTTTGGATAGAGTGTTCTATATATATTTATTAAGTCCATCCTGTCTAGTTTTTCATTTAATTTTGCAGTTTCCTTGCTTACTTTCTGTCTGGATGATCTATCCATTGGTGTAAGTGGGTTGTTGAGATCCCCTACTATTATTGTATTGTTGCCAATATTTCCTTTTAGGTTTGTTAATAGTTGCTTTATGTACTTTGGTGCTCCTGTGTTGGCTACATATATGTTTCTAAGTGTTATGTCTTCTTGGTGGAGTGTCCCTGTTATCATTATATACTGCCCCTTTTTGTCTCTCTTTACCTGTTTTGTCTTGAAGTCTACTTTATCTGATATAAGTATGGCAACACCTGCTTTCTTTTATTCACCATTAGCTTAGAGTATTGTCTTCCATCTCTTCATTCTGAGTCTGTGTTTGTCTTTAGGGCTGAGATGTGTTTCCTGGAGGCAGTATATTGTTGGGTCTTGTTTTTTAATCTATCCTGCTGCTCTGTCTTTTGATTGGAGAATTCACCCCATTTACATTGAGTGATTATTGATATATGAGGGGCTAATGCTGCCATTTTATCTCTTGTTTTCCAGTCTCCTGTATTTTCTTTGTTTCTTGTCCAATGAATTTCAGACTACCAATTCAGTTGGGTAGTTTTCTTTGTCGGTTTTCTTAGTTTTCTCCTTATTTATAATTTGTGTCTCTGTTGTATTATTTGTTTAATGGTTACCAGGTAGTTTGTATGAAAAATCTCTTAGATGAGATAGTCCAGTTTCTGATGGCTTCTTATTTCCTTAGACTAAGCCAGTTCCATCCCTTTCCTCTTCCCCTTCTATGTTGTTATTGTCACATCTTATTTCATCTTGTCTTGAAAGTTTGTGGTTAAAATGACAAGATTATATTTATTCTTGGTGTTTTCCTTCCCTTTATCTTTAATGTTTTAATTAAACATTTGCTAACCTGTTCTGATGGAGAACTGCAATTTTCTAATTTTGTCTATCTACTTATCTCCTTGCTCATGGTTTTGTAACCTCTTTTCTTTTTTTTTTTCAGGTACGAGGGCCTTCCTGGGGATTTCTTGTTGGGGGGAGGGGGGACTTGTTGTGATGACCTCTCTTTACTTTTGTTTATCTGGGAAAGATTTTACTTTTCCATCATATTTGAAGGATGTTTTTGCTGGATAGAGTATTCTTGGCTGAAAGTATATGTCTTTCAGAATTTTGAATATATCATTCCACTCTCTTCTAGTCTGTAAGGTTTTTGCTGAGAAATCCACTGACAGCCTGATAGAAGTTCCTTTTTAATTACTTTCTTCTGCCTTGATGCCCTTAATATTTTTTCTGTGTCATTGAGTTTTTCAGCTTTACTACTATATGCCTTGGAGTTGGTCTTTTTACATTGATAAAGTTTGGAGACCTATTGGCTTCTGTCACAGGGATTTCCAGTTTCACTCCCTAGGTTTGGGAAGTTCTCAGCTGTTATTTCTTTGAACAAGCTTTCTGCTCCAGTCTCCTCTTCTCCCCTTGGGATACCTATAATCTTTATGTTGCATTTCCTAATTGAGTTGAATATTTCTCGTAGAGTTTCTTCATTTCTATTTAGTCTTAGTTCTCTCTCCTCCTCTATCTGAAACACTTTTATATTCCTGTCCTCCAGAATGCTAATTCTATCCTCCATAATGTCAGACCTACTGTTCAGGGAGTCCAAATTTTCTTTATCACTTCCATTGTGTTTTTCATCTCCAACATTTCTGATTGGTTCTTCTTTATAGTTTCAAAGTTTTTTGTGATTTAGCTCCTGAACTCATTGAGTTGTCTATCTGTATTCTCTTTTAACTCATTGAATTTTTAATGATAGCTGTTTTGAATTCTTTGTCGTTTAGGTTATAGATTTCTGTGTCTTCAAGATTGCTTTCTGGGTACTTCTCATTTTCCTCCTGTTCTGGAGATTTAATATATTTTTTCATACTGCTTTATGGTGTGTATTTATGTCTCCACCTAGAGATAGAATTTGGTTGCAACTTCCACTTGCTACCACTGAGGGTAGGGGGAGGGAGCTGTGTAATCTGTGCCCACCAGAATTCCTGTCAGCTTTTCCTGTCTGAGCCTGAGCCACTCCTCAGGATTGCAGTGGCCCTGTGGGGGTCTCCCATCAACTGTGGGAACAATCTTGGGGAGTCTGGATTGCTGCCACCTGTTCCCATAGACTCGTTTAGACATACTCCCCCTTTAGGTGTTATGGGCTTTCAAGGCACCCAGGAGCTTGTTTGCCCTGACTCACAGCTCTGCCACCATCTTGTCTTAGGTTTTACCAGCTGTTGTGGTTGGTGGTTGGGGCCTCCTCACTGGATCTTAGCCTGTGCCACTCCCTGGGACTGTGGTGGGATTGTGGACTCTCCCACTGGTGGAGAGAGTGATCACGCAGGGGTCAGGTCTGCTGCCACCTGCTCCCACAGTCCCACCAGATGTACTGCCCCTTCAGGGATGCTGTGATACTGTGAACATTTGCAGTAGCAGGGGGCATTTTCACCAGGACTGCATATATGCCACCATCTGTTCCTAGGTCCCACCAGTCTTTGTGCTTGGTGGACAGGGCCTCTCCCCTAGGGCCGAGACAATGCTCTCCCTTGGGCTGCAGTGGGACTATGGATTTTCCACTGGACCATGCATGGATCATGCTGGGGCTCAGAGTTGTCATCACTGGCTCCCATGGTCCCACTGTTTCTCATTTGCCCCTGTGAGGCCACAGCAGAACTATGGGCATTTAAAGTAGCCAGGAGTTTGTTCATCTGGACTCACAGCCATGCTACTTCTGCTCCTAGGTCACACCAGCCCTTACTTGGTGGACAGGACCTCTCCACTAGGGCTGAGCTGAGCCTCTCCCTGGGGTTGCAGTGAGACTGTGGATTTTCTCACTGGACCAAGGAGCAATCATGTGGGGTTCAGGGCTGCAGTCACCTGTTTCCATATTTGCCGTGAGCCACACACCCACCCAAGCAGCAGTGCTATGAGCATTTGAGCCTGGAGAGTGGTTACTCGCAGGTACTGGGCTGTCTGGGACTGGAGACTTCTCACCTATCTCCATCTCCTCCTCAGGGGTAGTCCATCCACCTTCTGATAGATATCAGTGCAGGTCTCTCAGGAGTCCTGAGGTGCTATGTGAGTATCCTCCATTGATCAATGGATGTCCATTTATCTGTAATTCAAAGGGGGAAAGACAAAGGGAACCACTCACTCTGCCATGTTGCTGACATCACTTCCCTAATACATAAATTTGAGACTCCAATACAGAAAATGCACAAATAAAAAGCCACATCGAGAAATGTTTAAAAAGAAAAAGCATAAAATAGCATGCTGAAAATAAAATCGTACATATGTTATAAAAATAAATAATAATTTAAACAACCATAGTAAAATATTTTGCTTATGTTAATTGAGAATAAAATATTGTAGGCTTATTATGAGAATAAGGTTATATACATAAAATGTTTTCAATTGCATATAAATAATTATTACTGTTTTTCTTCCTCTATGATTTGTCTGAAGGGTTGAATAACACATTCTTAGAAAGGCTTAGTAATGCATATGGACTATTTTTTTCAGTGTGACTATAAATGAAAGGATATTGCATTAAACAATGTTTCATCAACATTTTTTAGAAGAACATTAGCCATCTTTTGTGCCTCTTTATTACATTTAACTTAATTAGTAAAATTTTATGTTTCATTTGAACTGCCAATAGCAGCTAAATTTCACCTCTCTTTTAATTTGTTACAGTTGTTTTGGGAATGCACATTAAATAATGCAAGTGTATCATGTGGATTTTCTCATTTGTAATGGTAATATTATCAACTAATGTCATCAATAGTAACAACTAGCTAGTTTTCTAATTCCTACTCAAAGGGCTGCCTTAAAATAGACGTAATAATCCTCTTCCCCAAATATGCTAGGATCAAAGAAAAAGATGGAAGGATTTTTGAAAATAACATTGGTAAATATTTACCATTTTTCTTGATCCTGAAGAATCTCTAAAAGAACTAAAGAACTTATACAAAGCAAGTTCCTAAAAGGATTTTATTTCCCTCCATTAACGTGTGCTCTGAAAGCTGTTTATTTACACTTGCATTTTGGCATCTCAAGAGAGCCATTAAAGCATCTGGGTTAATCATAAACATTATTGACAGGGAATAACTGCTTTTGAAAATATCCATCCAAAATTACTATAATAATCTCATTTGCATTACAATAGAGCTGCTTAAACTCTCAGACTATTTAGAGGAGAGAAAAAATGTGTTCTATCCATTGTTGCTCCATAAATGATATTCTATTTGATATTAATTTTATAGCAAGGTGTAATATTGTAAGGGATTTGTATAGAAAACTTAATTAACATGTAGAAACTAAAATTCTATTTGTAAAATCTGTCATCTCTATATCTGATAAGGCTTGAGTACAAGCAATAGAAAAAGTACTTTCTATCTTTTTTCTTTATCCCTCTGAAATATCTCTCATTTTTCCCACCTTCCGAACTGATCTATTTTTTTCCCATGTTTTAGCTCAGCTTTAATTTCTCTTCAACTGAATTTATGTCATATACCCTTTACCCTCAATTAAGCCCTTATTTCTCTTTCTGATGTTAATCATCTATAGTTAATGTTTTTATATTTTCTTCTATTATAGGTTACATGTCCTAGAATGCATCTCTTTAATAACTGGTATAATAAAAATATGTCCTCTAAATTCCATAAATTTTTGAATGATTAACATATCAATATTCTTATTTTAATGCAATCGAGAAAATATTAAAAAGATTAAAATATTCAAATTGTTAGTTAAAATAGTCAAATTTATACACAATTCTTTGAAGTCACAAAAATATAGCATAGGTCAAAGTATTTCAACTGTGAGAACCAAGGCCTCTAACACCATAGAATCTAAGAAGGCAGGGAAGGGAAACACAGGTAGGTCCCTAGGAGTTATGGTGTAAGGGGTGAATTCTGCTTGAATGCAAAGTATCTCTGACAAGTGTGTTCCAGCTATTAAGTGAGTAGCCCATATATCAGGCATTTGTTCAGTTCATATGCCTTTTTTCTTTTTTGAAGTATAGTGCACCAATCCAGAATGTATGTACTAATCTGGCACCTTAGCTGAGAAATCAATGGATTATTCCACTTTTCTGCTACAGTGACTGTCTCACATTTGATGGAATAAATCATTAAAAACTAAAGCAAACCAACCAACCAAACAAATACAGTGAATCCTATGGTCACGAGTTCATTGCTATAATTCCTTTGCCAAAAGACATATCTGTCCCTTGGGCCAAGGCAATGTTGTATGATAGCATTTCAATACATTAGGCACTCTGTAAGCTGTCTTAGGCAGTGGTGCTGGTTGAGGTACTAAAGTCAGAGAAGGCAATATCATACATGAAAGTATATGGATTCCCTTAAAGATGAATTACTACACCCACAAGATGGAAGGGGTCCAAGTAGTTAACCAGTCAATAGGAAAAATATTGCCCATCTAGGGATTAGTATCAATCTCTGTTCCCAGCAGATTGGGTCCATGATGGCCATAGCTAGATCAACCTTGATAAGAGTAGCCATGTTTTAGAGTTCATCATTCCCACTACCTGTTCATGAGCCCATTGCTCCCATACTGGTGTAGTTGAGAAAGAGAAGCTGGTTGATTCATGTATGAAATCAACTTGTCTATATGGTTGTTGAATGTCTCCTCTTAAGCAAGTGTTTTCTGATAGTCATTAACATAAGACATGAAGATTCACATAATTTTACTCTCCCCCATAAATAAATTCATATCTTTTCCTGGGGCTTTCTTGTCCTCCTGAAATTCCATTCTTGTTTTCTGCAGGCCCCTTCAAGAGATTAGAGTAAATCTGTCCTTCAGCATATTTCACCCTCCATACAAAGTGGAACAACTATCCTGCTTACAATAAAGGGATGATTTTCTTTGACCACTGCCCTTCAGGGCTATCCATGGGTGAGGTTTTAGTGCTACAGCCATACACTCCTGGCTAACATCAATGTATTGCACTGGTTCATCCACGGACATGGTTTGAGTCCTTTATGCCTCTGCCCTCAAAGGAAATTTTGTCAAGCCTCTTGCAGTATATTGATGGAGAAGCACCAGAGGTATAGCAGTGGGTGACTTGTTCATATAATTTTCTTGTGACTTTGGGACTTGCCATGTTAAAGCCTAATCTGGAATGTATCACTTTAGCCTAAAATGGATTGCTGCTGTGCCTGTGTAGCTTTTTGATTCAGTGTATTTTATTAACATTCTGCTCATAATGAGAAGATCAGGTCACAGAGACAATTAGTGTCCATAATCAAGTTCTCAGTTTTCAAGCCTAATCCTGAATGTATCACTTTCAACCTAAAATGGATTGCTGCTGTGCCTGTGTAACTTTTTGATTCAGTGTATTTTATTAACACTCTGCTCAAAATGAGAAAATCAGGTCACAAAGACAATTAGTGTCCGTGGTCACGTTCTAGAATTTTTTTTTTTTGGAGTCCAATAGCATGTCAGGAGTTGTTTTTCACAAGAAAAGTAGTTCTATACCACAGACTTTGCTCCAAAAATCTGAGTCTATGCTGAGAGTCTTCTAATGAGGTAGATCAAAGACACCTAGAAAGCATTTGTAGCATGGTTCACCTCCAGAACCATGGTGGATCTTACGGCCCATGTTGTAGGAAAGCTTGCCCTGGAGGGTGGAGTTATTGCATAGCCCTCTCTTGTTCTAGGCCCCACTCGAAGGCAGTAGCCTTCCAAGTCACCTGATAAATGAGTCAGGGTAGCATTCCTAAAACTGGTGTATGTGCCTCTAAAGCCCAAAGAGGATCGCCAAATGCTGCCAATCTTCTGAAGATGTGATGTGCATTATCTTTGCTTTAGAGGGGATAAAAAAACGCCTGGAACCACTGAAACTCAAACCTTTTGGGTCGGCAGCCCTCTAAATTTTCCTAAGATCTATTTTCCACCTTCTGGAATGCAATTATCTTATTAGCACATCTAGGTTACTTGAGAATTTTTCCTCAGCAAGTTGAACTTTCGCTATTTGCAGATGACATGATTCTATATATAGAAAACCCTAAAGAATCTACCAGAAAACTATTAGACATAATCAAGAACTGCAGCAAAGTTGCAGGGTACAAAGTCAATTTAAAGAAATCAGTTGCATTTCTGTACTCTAACAATGAACTAGCAGAAAGAGAAATCAAGACTATAATCCCATTTACAATCACAGCAAAGAGGATAAAATACCTAGGAGTAAACTTAATCAAAGAGGTGAAAGACCTGTACACTGAAAACTCCAAGATATTATTGAAAGAAATTGAAGAAGACATAAAGAAATGGAAAGATAGTCCATGTTCATGGGTCAGAAGAATAAACATAGTCAAAATGTCCATACTACTTAATTTACAAATTCAATGCAATCCCAATCAGAATCCTAATGACATTCTTCACAGAAATAGAACAAAGAATCCAAAAATTTATATGGAACAACAAAAGACCCCGAATAGCTGAGAACAAAGAACAGAGCTGGAGGCATCACAATCCCTGACTTCAAAACATACTACAAAGCTACAGCAATCAAAACAGCACAGTACTGGCACAAAAACAGACAAGGAGATCAATGGATCAGAACTGAAAGCCCAGAATTAACACCACACATCTATGGACAGTTAATCTATGACAAAGAAGCCAAGAATATACAATGGAGAAAGGAAAGTCTGTTCAATAAATGATGTTGGGAAAACCGGGCAGCCACATGCAAAAGAATGAAAGTAGACCATTCCCTTACACCATGCACAAAAATTAATGGTAAATGGATTAAAGATTTGCATGTAAGACCTGAAACCATGAAACTCCTAGAAGAAAATATAGGCAGTATGCTCTTTGACATTGGTCTTAGCAACATCTTTTTGAATATCATGTCTACTCGGGCAAAGGAAACAAAATAAAAGATTAACAAATGGGACTACATCAGATTAGGAAGCTTCTGCAAAGCAAAGGAAACCATGAACAAAACGAACCACCATGAACAAATCGGAAAGACAATTCAACCGGGAGAAAATATTTGCAAATCAATTTGTCTAATATCATTAATTGAGAGGACAAGCATGATAGTCTCCCAATTGTCAAGATAATTAAGATCCCTTCTATATCTTTACTAAGTAATGTTGCTATCATCAGGGAACTTGTTAGGAATTTAAAATCTCAGATCCCACCCCAGAACTACTGAATCAGGATGCACATTTTAACAATATCTCCAGAGGATTTATATGTGCATTAAAACTTAGATGCACAGGGCAGTGTTATGACAAAACTCAGGAGAGTTAACATAGACTAGAGGTAAGACAGTGAAAGGATACTGCTATCTTTGGCAGGTAAAAGTGAATTCTTTAAGACCTGCTCTCCTGATGGGTGTTGAGAAAAGGCTTTGTAAATTCAATAGCCACTTACCAAGTGCCAGAGACTTGTTGCTTTGCTCCAGTAAAGGTAGAAACCTGACAGAACAATCTATGATTATTAAGTTTATGTTAGTCAATTGTGATCTCACCATTATCCATCTGGTTTTTGCAAAAACCAGAAAAGTGAACTGAGTAAGAATAATATGATAGAAGTCACAACTTCTGTGTGTCCAGGTTTCCTAATGACCATGTTATCTGCCCATTGCAATAATTATGCCCACTTTCTTCTGATGCATATGCTGCCACTTGGCTTCTGTCATTCCAGAATTACATAATCACCACTGATGGTAGCATCCAAGCCATCAATCCTGGTCTACATGACATACTCACCACTGAGCTCCTCAGACATGCCAGTGCCTCCTTCCTGTGCATTCTTCCTTACTTCTCTTAGAGGAGTTTCCTTCTCTTACCACTGGGAAGGGAGCAATCAGATGCAGGATCCCGCCACTTACATAGTATATTCATTCTAATATAGACTTCACTCTGAGTCTCCTGTTACCCCGCATCTCTGTGAATTCAGTGAAGTTCCAACACATCATCTAATTTTCTGTATGTCATGTTCATGTCTGAGTTTCAAGGAGACATCTGAACAAATGAACAGGAACAACTTCAAATGCCCCTGACATAATATTGAGTCCCTCATTACAAGTGGACATGTTCTGTCACTTCTTGTGTAGTCCTGAAACTACTTAGCCTGTAGGCTATTTCTTCTCGGAGCATAGGTTTTCTAGTGTAACTATTCTAAGACTTGACTCTTTTGTTTGAAAGCCAGGAGTGTCAATGAAGGTGGATCTGAGGAAAATAATGGTCTTCTTATAGGCATTCTAGTCAAGTCAGTGCAAGGTTACAGGGGATAGAGAGGAAGTTCTTTTTTGGCAAGATGTTAATAATTGCTTCTACTATCTAGAAGTGGTTTGGGGGGATTAAATATGCTCAGGCTTGTTAACTCAAATATTTCCATACCTGGTTCAGGGATCCCACTCTTTCACTCCCAGGGATTTGAAATGGGGGACGTTTCGAGACTGTATCTTCAATCTCTTTTTTAGCCCTATGACTTTTATGATCAGATCCTGACACTAATTTTCAGTACAGTGTTCCTAGAGTTCAAATATGATATCTTTTTTAAAACTACTGAAATGATGTCCGCTTTCTATAGCAGATCTTAAGAATTAACTTCTAGTTTCCGATTGCAAGGCTTTCAATCCACCAAAGCTTCACAATCTTTATTTCTCATTGTGCCTATACGGATAAAGTGAAGAAGCTAGTTGACATCCCAACACCTGACTTCTCACCTTCACCTCATCCCAATTAACCACAGATGAAAGCTTTAGTAATTGTGATTTCACCAAATGACTAGAGTTATTACACGCAATTTTTCACCTGCACTCTGGTTTCTCGTGTCTTCAGACAGGTGGACAAACCAACTCCAAAATCAAGTCCTGAGAGTATTCTTTTTTGGCACCGTTCTTGGACCTAGAGTCCTTGTCTGCATTTTTCCTAGAACAATAAAAAGGCCTCAAGAAACAGTTACATGTTAACACTTCACAAGGATGAGGGAGAAGACAAGAATGGACAGGGGGACAGCCAATGCAAAGGGGAATATTACTGAGCTAGCCAAATCTCCATAAGTAACACCGCTGCTTGCTCATTCTTGGTGGGATATCTTCAGAGAAGGCATATGAGAGCAGTGTATCTTGGAATGACCCATTGTGGTAAGGAAGTCAAACAATTTATCTGCTGGCTTCCTCCCATTGCTTTTCTCACATTGGTCAAATCCAAATCCTTCTCATAGGTGCCCACTTTCCTGTGATTCTGTGTTGTTAATTTAGCCCTTACAGGCAACTTTTTGGACAACTAGAACTTTTGTGCATTCACGCCAGCCAAAGTACAGCCGCAATGGTCTCTCGTTTTTAGTTGGCATCTGCACACGATGGAGACAAGGAAGGGAGTGGGAGCAGTGGGAACATACAGGCTTTAAGACTGCAGGGATGGGCCGAGGCTTTGATAAGTCCACCCCAGCCTGGATCAAGGCAATGAGTATTTACTGGCTATATGCTATATATCACATGAATTATATGCTATATACACTATATAACATTCATCTTGCACATGTACAAGATGCTGGATATAAACTGATGAATAAGAGAGAAATTTATTCTACTTTCATGGAGTACAGTGTTAGACTACAGAAGTAAAAGGAAGTAATGATAACAATAAGTTATAAATATTATGCTAGAAAAAATACACAATATTTTGGGATCACTCAGATTTAAAGGATCAATGAAGACTTTTCAATAAACCTGTGTTAAACTAAGAACTGAAAATAGATTGGGAAATGAACAGATAAAGACCATGATAGAGTGGATAAAGTTAGCTTTTTTTATATATACAATGGAACAGAAAGCACAAAATATTGAAAATGTAAGCAGAAGCTATACCACATTGGAAGATTTAAGATACTTTAAAGTGCTTGGGCTGTCAAAAACACTTTTATAGTAAAGAAGGGATTTTAAACTTAAAAGAGAATATTTGATTGTAAGAGAGATTATTCTGACTTCAGCTGAAGAAAGAATTGAAAAAGGTGTTACTAGAGACTAGAGACAAATTGTGAAGTTCTTATAAGTAATCTAGGAAGGCTAGCGGAATTTTGAAATGGGATTGGGTAAAAAGGAGATATTAAAAAAACCTAAGTCAAATTCACAGGCTGTGGTGATTGATTGCAGTGGGGAAAGTGCAGGAGAAGGTTCAAGATTGTTGCCCAGAATTTGGCTCTGAAATGTATAATTTTATGTGTGTATACATATACATATATATATATATACACACACACATGCACACACACGCACATATTTCTACTTTACTATTTCCTTATACATCTGTAATTCATTTTTCATTTTGTATTCTTCTGAAAATTTTTTATAGCAGCACAAAAATCATAATCAAACTCATTATGAATGAGGTGTTTTATATTTGTATCCATTAGTTCCAGATCTAATATTTTCTCTGCTTTTATTTTACTATTCACAATAGCCATAGATAATTTAATTAATAAATATATCATTTCTGTTTTTATAACTTTATTTCTCCAGAAATAAAATTTATTTCACCAAATAAGAGGGAAAACTATTACAACTTACTTAGCGGAACTAAATTATAACAAGCTGTACTGTTATTCTCATATCCTTCGCTCCAGATTCATTTTATTTTCCCTACTGTTAGGGTCTAATGCCTATGAACGTCATCGCCCAGTTTCCCTTGCCCTCTGTTACCCCATTGGTTGCAACCAATGAGAAGTGCCAAGAGGAGACTAGAGGGCATACAGGTGTTAGACTATTCTTGTCCCACTCAGTCCCTGTTTCCACTCCAGTTCTGGCAGCGTCAGTAAGGGCTTACACTCTCTAGTCCTGCCAGGAGCCCTGTGAAAGCTGGAGCTAAGGAGGGTCAAAGACATCGTACAGTAAATGAAAAATATGATTTGTAAACTGGGAGAAGGTATTTTCAGCATGTACAATGGACAGGGTATTTGTATAAAGAATAAATAACAATTCCTACAAACCAAATAGAAAAATACAAACTTACAAAAAGAAAAATGGGCAAAGTATAAACAGGCGTTTCACAGAAGAGGAAGCACAAATGGTTCAGAAGCCTGGAACATCAGCCTCCCAAAATCAGGGAAATGAGAATTACCATACTCTCCATTCAATGAAATGGCAAAATGTGAATCTCTGACAATACCAAAAGATTGAGGGGCAATCAAAAGAAACATTTTTATCACACAGGGCTTGTGGGAGTATAAATTTGGAAACATATTTTGGAGAATATTTGACATTATCTAGTAAAGATGAACACATATGCACCCAAAGGCCCAGAAACTCATGCTGGATACATGTACAATAATCATAATAACAGCAGTGTTCATTATTGTACAAAGCAAAAGCAGTCCACAAACGAAGCAGATTAATTTTTGTTGTATATTCACAAATTGAAATGTTACACAGAAATGCAAATGAATGGACAACAGCTGCATCCAATGAATCTTAGAAACATAATAATGATTGTAAAAAGAATTACTAATAAAAATGTCTAAATATATGAACATGTTTATATATTCATGCATGGTAATATTAAAAGCAAGCAAATAATTTTACAAAAGACTGTCAACATATTGTATTGAGATACGTATGTACCAAAACACTACACACACAGAAATAATAAGCAAAATTTCATGACGATAGTTACCTAATGGAGTGGAGAAACGAAAGATATTTTATAGAGTGACATGCAGGATTTAATAGTGTTTTGTTTCTTAATTGGGTAGCAGGTCTACTGGAGATGATTAAAGTATTTTTTATACCTTGCATATATTTTACTGTATTACTTTGTATGCATCAAATATTTAATAATAAAACAGAGAAAAATGCTAAAGTCCCAGATGCTAGCTGGAAACAAAACCCTTTAAGTGTGTTGTTGGGTGTGTGGGTACACTCTGTAAGTTAACTTACGTGATCCTTATATATAATATAGTATAACTATATAACAATGATCTACACATACTTATGTGTCAATATTATGATTCTTAAGCTCACTCTGAAATTCCTGCGGAACTGATAAATATGCCCTCTCCATTTTATTTCAGGATCTTTCTCTTAATGTAACAACATATAATGAAGAAAAATAGTATTTCAGCCTCAAAAATGAAAGAACAGAAGAGTACATATAAAATAAAGCATCCTCCTTTCACTTCTTATGAAGGACCTACTCTTCTCACTGTGGAAAATGAAATATTGCACATGTAAAAATGGTCTCTGCAAAACATCCATTACACAGCCGTGAAAAAACTTTATATTTAATGCCCATAAATCAGATTTATTTATTAAGCTGAGCTTGGCATACTTCAGACCCAGAGGGCTGTCCATAGAATGTGCTTTCATTTAGCTTGGCCATGTTCAGAACGGAAGGCCATATCTTCCAAGGAATGTTTTATAGGAGTAGATCGGCCACCGCTAATTTAAAGCCTGCCAGCTGAGGAGACTCCTCCACGTGCCAGAGTTTGTGGCAGGATTTTACTGTTCCTAACGTATTAACACTCTGTTAAGGATCTGATTTGTTCTTCAAGCTGTTTGTTCACAATAGTAGTTAAAAGCTTGTGACTGAAGGGAGTAACAGGTTGAGAAATATCACTACCTCCTTACTAATAAAAGAGCCATTCATGAATAGTTGACAGACATTATTAACATATTCTGCCACATTTAAATTTTGTCAACATGGTATTTAGATTTCTAATTCTGCATGAAATCTTCAAACCAAATCTCCAAGGAAATCTCAAGCCAATTGTTAATTTGGGAGATATATTTCGGAAAAGACAACATGTTCATAATGATTTAACTAGCTTGCACTTGTTAAAATCATATATACAATCACTTTTACAGATTTTAGAAAACAGGTGTTTTTCGAGTAGTTCATATTAATCAGCTTTTTATGGGAATAGTCTTTTAATTCTTAAATAGACCTCATTTTTCCCCCTTTTTCCATAACTAAATCTAAACCTGAAGCTTCTGAGAAAATTATAAAGGAAATTTTAAAGGAATTAAGCAGACACATTAGAGAGAGACAAAGTAACAAATTGTATACACCATCAAGAAATCCTCTAGGAAAGAAACTATTCATACATAAACAGCAACACATCTAAGTGAAACTCAGTGTCCACCCAATCTTTGCCAAATTCTTGTCAGGGGCATGTAAAGGGCCCACAGCTATAATCTGAATATCAGCCTGAATCTGAGAATAGGGAGAGATGACCTAAGGTCAGCGGATGTGCAGAAAGGGTAACACTGAAGGGATAACTCAAGTGCAGTAAGGAACATCTGTGAAAATAGATTCCAGCTTGGTATATAGAATATTTTACCTTCTCTGATTGCTTATATTGTTAGAATACTTGAGTACAGAAAGGGTTCAAGGACTGTCCAAGGGCATTGGCAACATTTATTTATTTTTGTTTATTTATTATTATTATTTATTTATTTATTATTGTTTGTTTTTTACGTAATGGGCCCCATCTGCTTTCTCAAAATACTACAGCAGGTCAT
This sequence comes from Equus przewalskii, assembly GCF_037783145.1. Taxonomy (NCBI): domain Eukaryota; kingdom Metazoa; phylum Chordata; class Mammalia; order Perissodactyla; family Equidae; genus Equus; species Equus przewalskii. The sequence continues at coordinate 54,006,310 of NC_091831.1, read as the reverse complement.
AGTTGAATATGCTTCAAGCTTTCCAGTGGCCTCACCATTTCATCTGCCTGCTTTCACAGGATAATGTAAGAGAGGGTAGAGAAATAAAAGAGTCAACAAAGATTTATCTGCACAATCAGAGAAATAAGAAAAAAATGTAGTACACATAATGGTTGCTCCGTGAAAAACCAGCTTATTAAGCACTTTAGCCCAGTCTATTTTGGCACTTTTTTAGCAGATTGTCATCCATGCAATATCTCATACTTTCTACAACTTGCAATTCAATTTATATTCTCTATTTCATTAAATATAAAAAATAAGACCTAATTCAAAATAATTTATCATTTTATATTTTATCTGAGTGTGAAGCATATGATATTCAATTAGATCAGAAAGCAAAACAGGAAAATGAATATTTTTATGCATAAAATTTGTGCATTTCTTTGACAGTATTTTTTGAAAACACAAGAAGTGATAGTGCCTAATAAGAGATTATATTTTGTTTGCTTAAAATATTTTCAGGCTAGCATTTCATGCCACCATGTCTTCTAAATAGTTTTGTATGTTTCTAAGCAAGTGACATAAAATCTAACTAAAATTGGTTTATGCTAACACACTCATTGTCTCCTTCAACTAAAAAAGCCAAGGATAAGCAGCCATAGGTATAGCTTGATAAAGATGTAAACAACATCCTAGAACATATTTTTTCTCTCTTCAGTCTGCTGTTCATTATGCTGTCTCCATTCTGAGATGTCCCTCCACAAATGCTTTTCAGAGGGCTGTAAAAATTCCAGGGGCAGACTCTTCCAGCATCAAGAGCAGCAGAAACAGACCACACACTTCCCTGAGGGTTCAAACATCATGCCATTGGTCTTGCTGGTTCTGACCAGCTTGAATTGGGTTGTGTGCTCATCCCATGACTGAACTAGTCACAGGATGGGAGAGTTTTCCCTGAAGCTCTTAGAGTAAGAGAAGGATAGTTTCTGGAAAGCAAGAGCAAGGTTCTGTAAGTAACAAAATGGGCTGTGGCTGATGGGTGGGAAAGTAACAAACAAGAAATGTCCATTACAACTCCCATGCCCCACATCTGTTCCCACACTCAAGGAAGAATAGGTTAGAACCCAGAGAATATTAGCTCTCGGAGTGAGGAGATGCAGACAAGTCACCAGAATGATTTTGGTACTGGACTGAGAACCATTATATTCACATGGTTGCTTTTCAAGAAAACAATTTGTTTTTCTGTGTGTGTGTGTGTCTGTGTGTGTGTGTGTGGTGGAGGAGGGGCTTAGTAAAGCAGCTTATACGTTCCAGGGGCCTGGGTGTGGCTAGAACTGCTACTACGGGGAGAAATTTGCGCTGAGCAAGGAAAAGAAAGAGCTGATGAGTTGGCAGAAAGCTAAGCAGTTCAGTATACAAACTTTATCACTGCCTCCAAATCTGCAGTAAAGTTGCCAATTCTCAAATTACGAACAGACATCATTATTTTATTTTGAAAGTTACCATCAGGCTTTGGACCTGGAGTGACAGGAGTTGATACCAAGGAGCATAACTAATCAATGGGAGCCTGGTTTCTGAGTGGAGCCTGAGCACTTAGGCCAGTCGAATTCAGAAATTTCAAGGAAGGGTTTTGATTAAAACAATGTATGGGTTTGAAGATTCAACCCAAGTTCACTTTATCTCTGAGGACAGTATTGTTTAAGGGGACTTTTCTCCATTCAGTAAAGTGAGTATTGGAGCCCACTAAACACTCAATATTGTGTGTCCACACATTGCCATGATGGCAAGAATTTCAGCTTTAAAAAGAAACTTGAAGATGAACCCCAGCCTTTCTAATCACAACCTGGGTGACCTGCACACGTTATGTAACCTACTCAATCTCAATTTCTCCAATGGTAAACTTGTGCATTTAACTTTGACACAGCAGATTTGGCCCCATTCATGACTGTTTGTTGCAAAGTGCTTATCAGTTCCTAAAGGTTGCTCTCTACTTGAAAAGCATATCCAGGAATTGAAATAAATAAATATAACCCACCTGCTTCCTTGCCCCAGCATTTAATAAGCCCTTAGTAATTATAAACCATTTTTTCTTTATAGATAAAAATTGTGGAAAAAGATTTCCCTACACACATTATTTATTATTCAAACACAATAAAGATCATAGAATAAACAAAGAAATAAACAAGGTCCCCTGCCCTCAAGTGAATTTATTAAAATGCATCTAGGCAATCAGATATGGAGAAAAATATAAAAAGGAAAGACTGTATCTTTTAGTATCCGTAATTTCATAAATAGTACCACTTTTTTGGAGGTTCTGACACATCATTTGCATTTAATTTTAGTGTAGCATACTTTTTCTTGTTGAATGGAAACTTTAAATGTGTATATAGTCAAATCTGTTACTATCTTAACATGCATCATCCTGTGAGACTATATTCTATCTCAGTTATAGTGAAATACTTTTTCATATATTCTCAGCATACTGTATTGCTTTAGGTTTTATTTCTATTTTACTTTGAGAATACTTAAAAATACAAAATAGTATATTTTGTTATTTTTTCAGTTGTGAATGTTATAATGATTTCAGACTATTTTTTTCTCAATTTATAATGAATAACTTTCAGAAGAAAATATAATTTGGTTCATCAAGATCAATTTACATGCAATTTATCGGACATTCTCTGTCGCATAATATGAGGTGTAATAACATTATTTTAGTTGCTTTCCTTTCTCAGGAAAAGAAGAAATCTCATAATCACAAATTTGTGTATAAAGTGGCAAAAGAATAGAAGAATCATCAAATGAATAGTCCACACAGTCAGTCAAGCAAATTCAGTTTCGTGTTGTGGGATATAGGGCAAAGGCAAAGATTTTTTCATAACATTGAATACATTAGCAACTTTACACTGGGTAACTATGGGAAGGATAAAAGGGTTGGTTTTTTTTTTACTATTGAATATCCCTCAAATCCTCTTGAACATTAAAGCTTATTTATAGGGAAATATTTTGTAAAAGCTATGTATTTTCAAAAACTGATCTCTAACTCTCCATTTGAAACTAAAGCAGGTTAGCCTAGGCTATTGACCAAAATGTAATTCCTTATGAGGTAATAAGAGCTGTTCTCAAATGTTAAAATAAAGACATTTAGCAATTTTAGTTTAGAAGTACTTCTATAAATGTTGCTTACTCATTTATTCAACTAATATTATTTCAGAGCCTAATATGAGTGAGGTAAAGTTCTGGGTGCAAAATAAGAAGATGGTAAGTCATAGCTCATTCTTCAAAGAAAGACAGCATTTTGGGAGATGGTATATAAAGGGAGATATAATCAGCACGAAATTTCATAATGCGATGTATTAAGTGCATTGGGCAATTAGAGCAGGTATGAAGCTCAATTACAGACTCAGCATCTCTGTTAATTTTCCTGTACATTTTATACTTCGGTTCATTTCTACCATGTTTGGGAGAATCTTTAAGGAATCTATCCAGGACCCCACAAACCCACAAAATAAAATTATGCCGTGGTTCCAGAACTGTGTCTTTTCCATGGCATCAACGTGATGCATGGTGAGCCATCTACCCTCCCAATCAGCGGGGCACTTCAGCTTCTACAGGACTCTAACTTTTCGAGATCATCCATACTTGGGGCAAAGGCAATTTTTGAAGGACCACAGATTGTCCTGAGAGGTTCTCACCGTATGAAACAACCCTTTTCTCTCTAGGTTTGCCAACTTTGACTGTTCCACTGTGAAGTTTCACAGGCACAGCAAGCATAAGATGTTTCCTTTTCATTTTGTGAACTGAGGAAAACTTTTCTTCAATATTCCCAGTCAAACAAATTTTCTTTTCCCTAACTCTCTCTTTCTTGCTTCTGACTAAAATTGTGTTTTCTGTGCCGGCTATCTTCTCTCTCCTCTAGCGGTGGGACTTGGGATAAAAAAGACATGACTTTTCACAGGTTCTTTCAACTTTACTCACTATGTCATCCATACTTTTATGCTTTCTCATCTTTATTGGCTGTCAGTGTCGTCACTCCAAGGACAAGATGGGTGGGAATATAAGAGAAAGAATTACCTCTCAACAAAACTTAAATATAAAATTTAGAACTACAAATCTTCTAAAAGAAAACATGAGAAAAATGTTTGTGACCTTGAGTTAGGCAAGGACTTTTGAGATATGATGCAAAACCCTGACACGTAAAGGGAAAAAATGACACATTGTAGCTTATAAGTATTAAAATCTTTTGCTCTGTGAGAGATATTGTCAAGGGAATGCAAGCAAAAGCCATAGACAAGGATAAAATATTTAAATCACATCTTTGAGAAAGGACTTGTATTCAGCATATATAAAGAATCCTCGAAACTCAACAATAAGAAAAAAATAATAAATTGGGCAAAAGATTTAAATAAATACTTTGAGAAATAACATATGTAGATGATAAAGAAACATAAGAAAAGATTCTCAACATAATTAATCATTAGAAAAATACAAATTAAAATCAAATGAGATACCACTACACACCTATTAAAATGGCAAGAAACAAACATTGTAAATATTTTGCTAAATGAATGAAGCCAAACACAAAAGACAACATATTGTATGGGTCCATTTATAAAACATTCTGGAAAAGACAAAAATATAGGGATGGAAAAGAAATTGGTGATTTTCAGAGATCAGGCATAGGAGGAAATATCAACCACAAAAAGGAGGGACAAGAGAATTGCTGAGGAGATGGAACTATTTTGTATCATGATTGCTTAGTGGATTTATGGCTCTTTTCGTATGTCAAAACTTACAGATTTGTACACCATAAAGATAGACTTTTACTACAAACAAAACTTTTTAAAACAACCATCCAGGATATTGGATGAAATTAAAATGGAATATAAACAACAACAAATAGCTATTTTATAATTTTTCAATTATAACCACACTGAAGGAGGTAGGGATGTAAAAATATAGTCCAAGTTACACTGGAAAACAATATTTTAAGTAGATAATATAACACAAAAGGCAAAGAAGACTGCACAAAACTTATCTTCTGAGAGGGTCAAGAATAACGACATCCCAGACATTGGTTTCCAAATGACTTTCTCAAATAAAATGAACCAGGACTCCTTGAAGAAGCAGTTAATTCCAGGGTTCAGAGAGGAAAAGTTCACAATGATCCTGGAGAATATCCTGATGCCAAAATAAGAAAGTTCAGAATAGCTAATTTGAATCACTTCCAATGGACAAAGTTGAAACAATTTGCCAGAAACAACGAAGTAATGATAGTGTTGGTTTATAACCCATAGAATAGTTATAAGCCCCTATTGATAAAAATAAATAATAGGGGGCTGGCCCCGTGGCCGAGTGGTTAAGTGGGTGCGTTCCGCTGCAGGCGGCCCAGTGTTTCGTTGGTTCGAGTCCTGGGTGCGGACATGGCACTGCTCATCAAGCCACGCTGAGTCAGCGTCCCACATGCCACAACTGGAGGGACCCACAACAAAGAATATACAACTATGTACCAGGGGGCTTTGAGGAGAAAAAGGAAAAAAATAAAATCTTAATAAATAAATAAATAAATAAATAAATAATAGAATGAATAAATGAGGGAGAAGGGACAACTCTTCCTTACGAAAGAATTTAAATTATTAAATGTAGAATGAATTAGGGAGATAAAAACTTACACTAAGAACACCATAGTCATAACCGTTGCAGGCAAGATCCACACATAAATGCAAACTTCAGTGGTCAAAATTTTAAGAAAGAATAGAATGTTTGCATGGTCACAAACTACATTCCCCAAAATAGACATAAATTACAAAGAGAAAATAATAACTTGATACTGAAGAAATCTGGCAAAGGTCATCTTAACCAGTGATTGAGGTTAGCATTACCAGTAATAAGACATCTTGACATCATATAACCCTGATATAATACACCGAGAAGGCACTTCACTTGTGTGGTATGCTTTCTAAAAATGCAAAAGCACAATCTACATGAGAAAACATCAGGCAAATCCAAAAAGAAGGACATTCTACAAAATAACTGACAAGTATACTTGAAAAGTGCCAAAGTCATGAAAGATAAACACTGAAGAACTGTCACAGACTGGAGAATAAAGAGACACAACAACTAAATGCGATCCTGAATCGGATTCTGGAAAAGAAAAGGACATCAACGGAAAAACTTATAAAATCTAAATAAAGCCTGTAGGTTAGTTAATAACATTTTGCCAATGTTAATTTATTAGTTGTGCAAGATGTTAACATTAGAGGAAGCTGGGTAAAGGGCATATTTGAAATTTCTTCATTATTTTTGCAACTTTTTGTAAATCTAAAATTATTTCAAAACCAAAAGTTAAAAAGCATACTTTAGCATCATTATGAATATCAATAATTGTATTTAGGAGGCAATCAGATGAATATGTGGTGTATATATATTATCATTATCACTATATCTATATATATAATGTTTTTATATATAAATAATACATTTATACATATAAAATAATAATGTCTGTACCAGAAAAGATGGCAGGGAAGAAAAGATTTATATAGTATTTAGAAGATTATGAGGCTTGTGGATCTAAGTGATATGGAGTGGAGTGGAGAATATTAAAATTTGTTTTCAGATTTCAGGCTTCAGCAAATAGATATCAATAATATTAGCAAATATAGATAAAACGAAACTAATTATATTATAAGAAAAACGAGGTCAATACCAGAGAAGTTGTATTCAAGGTAATTGTGGGACATCTAAAAATACCAGGAAAAGTTCAAAGTTCAAGTCTGAACAATACAACAGAAAAAGTAATATATGAATAAGTTTAAGAGTGATTTACCATTTTTACACAGCTAAAAAATATTGGAACCAAGTTCTCCTTTCTGCTAGTCTTGTGGTAGATATTAAATGACAATTTCCTACAGAAAAAGATACTAAATGAAACTTTGAATGAATGGGCAATTTTTCAGTGATGAACTGTTCACCTGGAATTAATGGAATTCCCACAGGAATCTGTCCAAAACATAGGAAATAAGATCTGCAGACAAAAGCGCATGATTATCATAGTCACGTTAGACCCAAAGAACCAATAATACACGATTGAAAATAAAAGTCCAATGATACGATAACAAATGAGAACATAAATTTTCTGTAAGCTTTGTTTTTTTCTGACAAACTACATTTATTAGCAAATAGGAATAAAAACATCACACAACCTGTTCTCATAAACCTGGGGCCGTTCTTCTGTCTGTTATCAGGAGACACCAATGGATTCCTGTATGAATGACTTACTTCAGGCAAATAGAGAGTATTCTGACTGCAGGACTAAGCAGCCCCACTTGGGGTCAGGAAACAGAGACCCCCATGACATGGTGGACTCGGGTCCTGCAGACCGGTGGACTGGCAAAGCTGCCCATAAGATGTGAGGCTCCACGACCTATGCTCTTCTGATACTGTGCTCATCCAGGACAGTAGGGTTCAACAGCCTCATATTCTGACATCTCATTTCCACCAGGGACAGAATTACTTATAAAACCCCTTTTTGCTAATTAACTTACTCACAAATGTAGATTTCTTTTTACCAGCTTTAAGTATAATTGACAAAATTTTGTATAAAATGTGCAACATAATAATTTGATATACATATATTTTGTGAAATGATTACACATTAGGTTAATTAACACATCCATCACCTCTAGAGTTGTCCCTCTTCGTGTGTGTGTGGTGAGAACACTTAAGATCTACTCTATTAGCAAATTTCAAGTATACAATACAGTCACCATGCTGTACATGAATTCTCAGAACTTGTTCATCTTATCCACAAAGACTTGTACCTTTTGTCCAGCATCTCTTCATCGTCCCCACTTGCCAGCCCCTGGTGACCATCATTCTATCTCTGTTTCTTTGAGTTCAACTCTTTTCTTTTTTATATTCCACACATAAGTGATATTGTACAGTATTTGTCTTTCTCTCTCTGGCTAATTTCACTTAGAATAATGTCCTTCAAGACCATCCATGTTGTTCCAAGTGGTAGGATTTACAACTTTCTCATGGCTGAAAAATATTCCATTGTACACTAAAGTGGTACCACAACTATCAAAACAGCAGAAAGTATATAGTCATACAGTAATCTAAGTCATTGTTAAAAATTTGGGAATGTTTGGGCTGAAGACATAACCTTAGTGAATCTTTCAAGATGCATTCATTTTATTGGAACTCTTTCAACGTGACCAGTTGTATGCTAATAATCCTCATGAAGACTGAGGCCTCTGGTCTATATTTGTCTTTTGTTTAAAAGTATAATATAGTACCATGACGCTATGTGTTGCTAAAATCCAGACATACCATTCATACTTTTAATCCTGTTTATGAATTCCAATCATGTCACTAAAAGAAATCAATGCAGTGTGAAATGAAGTGTTCATTGTGAACTCTCACTAGCTCTTCATCAAAGGATTAAGATCATTGACTTTAGAATGAGACAGATGTGTCTCATTGTCACAATTTATTCTCGTTTCCTTATAAATATGTACCAACTTGGGAAAGATTTTTTTTCTAATTTGAGATACGGATATAACAAATATTTTACTTCCCTCCCTGTGAAATTTCTATTAAAAATGACATTCAAAATCAATTAATATAATACAACACATCAATAGAATGAAGGACAAAAGTCACATGAACATCTCAATAGACACAGAAAAAGAATTCGACAAAATTTAATACCTCTTCATGACAAGAACACTCAATAAGCCAGGAATAGAAGGGAACTTCCTCAATCTGATAAAAAACATCTATAAAAAACCCACAGCTAACATCATTTTAATGGTGAAAGACTAATTACTTTCCCCCTAATATCAGGAGTAAAACAAAGTTGTTCCCTCTCACCACTTCCATTCAACGTTGTTCTGGACGTTCCAGTCAGGATGATTAGGTAAGAAAATGAAAAAAAGGCTTCCGAATTGGAAAAGAAGAAATAAAATCGTATTTGCAGATAACATGATCTTGCATATAGATAACGCTAAAGAATCCACAAAAAATTATTAGAGCTAATAAGTGAGTCAAGTAAGATTAAAGAATACATGCTCAACATACAAAAATCAACTGTGCTTGAATGTAGTAGTAATAAGCAAACTGAAAACAAAATCACGAAAACAATTCCATTTAAATAGAATCAAAAAAATAAAACACTTAGGAAAAATTTTAACGAAAGGCATGCAAAACAGTCTCTGAAAACTACATAACACTGGAAAGAAATAAGGTACCTAAAGAGATGAAAAGTTACACCACATTCATCAATTAGACAACAATATTATGAAAATGACAGTACTCCACAAATTGATACTCAGATCCAATGCAATCCTCATCAAAACCCAGCTGACTTCTTTACAGAAATTGACTAGCTAATACTAAAATTCATATGGAAAGTCAAGGGATCCAGAAAAGCCTAAACAATCTCAAAAAAGAAGAATGAAAGTTTCTCAATTTCAAAACTTACTTCAAAGCTACAGTAATCAAGACAGTAGGGAATTGGCATAAGGATCAAAATATATGGATCAATGGAGTAAGATTGAGTGTCCAGAAATCAACCTTCATATTTTTGGTCAATTGGTTTTCAACAAAGGTTCCATGACGGTTAACTGGGGAAAGAATAGTGTCTTCATCAACGTTTCTGGGACAACTGGATAACCACATGAAATGATGGAAGTTGGACCTCTATCTCATACTACATAGAAATATTAACTCAAAATGTACCTAATACTTAAATGTAAGAGGTTAAACTATAACACCTTTAGAAGAAAACGTGGAGAGTGTAAATCTTTGTGATCTTGGATTAGGCAATGGTTTCTTATATATGATAACAAAAGCACAAACAAGAAAAAGAAAAAAAGATAAAATAAACATTATCAAAATTAAAAACATTGTTCTTCTAATAAAACCAAGAAAATCAAAAGATTTTCCAGAGAAGGGTAAATATTTTTGCAAATTGTATGTTATAAAAGATTTACATCTAGAATATATAAAGAACCATTACAACTCAATAATGGACCAATAACCCAATTAAAAATGGACAAAGGATCTGAATAGATATTTCTCCAAAGAAGATGCGCACATGGCTAATAATAACATGAAGTAATGCTCCTTATCATTAGCCATTAGGACATGCAAATCAAAACCACAATGAAATACCACTTCACACACACTATGTTGGATAGAATAAAAAAGAAAGCTAGGGGCCGGCCCCATCGGCAAGTGATTAAGTTTGATCTCTCTGCTTGGGCCACCCAGGGTTTCTCCGGTTCCGATCCTGGTTGCAGACATGGCACCACTTGTCAAGCCGTGCTGGGGCAGGATCCCACATAACACAACCAGAAGGACCTACAACTAGAATATAGACTATACAACTATGTGCTTGGGGGCTTTAGGGAGAAGAAGAGGAAAAAAAAAGAAGATTCACAAGAGATGTTAGCTTAGGTGCCAATCTTTAAAAAAATAATAATAATAATAATGAGAGTTGCCAAAGATGTGGAGAAATTGACATCATGCAAGTGTTGGGAATGTGAAATGATGTGGCTGCTTGGAAACAGTCTAGTAGTTCCTTGAATGTTAAACATAGTTACCATATGATGCGGCAATTCTACTCCTGGGTATGTGTCTAAAATAAATGCAAACACGCCCACACAAAAACTTTTACATTAATGTTCACAGCAGCATTGTCCATAATAGCCAAATAATAGAAATAATCCAAAAGCCTATCAACTGAAGAAGGATAAATAAAATGTGATATACCCATACAATGGAACATTATTCAGCAATAAAAGTAAATTAAATACTGATATATGCTATCATTTGGACAAACCCTGAAAACACCATGCTAAGTGAAAGACGCCACTCACAAAGGAGCACGTATTGTGTGAGTCTGTTTATCTGAAACACACGAACAGATAAATCCATAGGGACAGAAAGTAGATTTGTGGTTGTCTGGGCTGGGGGACAGGGAGACTAATGTTGACAGGTAAGGTGTGCAGGCATATGGGGAGCATAATAAAAATGCTCTGAAATTGATTGTGATGATACGTGCGCTACTCTATGAACATAGCAAAACCATTGAACTGCACACTTTAAGTGGGTGAATTGTTTAGTATACGAATTATTATTGGCAAAGTTTTTAAAAAATATCATTCAAGTGCTAAGAATGACAAAAGACAGCCTCAGTGCTGAAAAGGGCGGAGACTGCAGGAAGGAGGGAGTGTATGCCCCATGTAAGGGGAAGTGCTGTCATTCTCATCAAGCCTATTTTTGCCAATAAGGAATAGGGTCAAAAGTTGCCAAATTTTCTGAGTTTAATTAAAAGGAAAAAAAACTCATAAAACAGGAAGTCCTGATATTGATGTAAACACTCTTAACGCAAAATATTGGTGACTAATTCCACTTTGGCCAAACAACACCTCTGAAGTCAAGATTCCATCTTGCAGGTAGCCTTTTTGCAAGCTGTTATAATTTGTAGTTTACAAAGGATTCTCACAATGTTTGTGATTACACGGTAATTGTGGTATCAATAGGAACACATCCATGCAATCAGTATTCTTTAGCTATCTATTATAACAATAACCATCAATATTTAATGAACATTAATACCGTTCCAGGCTTGACCTAAGAATAGAATGAATATTTTGACACCAATTCTATTAGTTAGGTCTTATTATTATTATTCCCATTTTACAGATGAGAAATGTGTGCTTCAGAAAGTTAAGTGACTTGGTCGATATTCTACAGTTAGTAAGGGCTGAACTGGGGTTTAAAAGCAAGCACCGGTTGCCAGAGACTGTACTCCCCACAATTATGCTGTGCGGCCTCTTTGTGTGCTGAGCCTGAGGCACACAGTCATGGGCACACCGTCGCTGCCGTCATGGCCTATGAAATGTAACGGGGAGAAGATTTGTGCACAATTTCAACACAATGTGGTATGCACACTAATGAAATACCACAATAGGATACAACGGGAAGCACCTTAACTTATGGGCAGTAGTTGACAATTTAGCTGACGTTTTTGATGGACAAACACGAATTTGCCAGAATGAAAAAGAGGGATAGGCGATTTGAAGTGGAGAATGCTCAGCATGTGCAAAGGTAGGAATGAAGAATAGAAACTTGCTCAGGAACTGTAAACACCTCAATGTTACACAGAAAATGATGGGAATAAATTTGGATTTGTTTAGTGATAGATGAGGTCAAATCACAAAAGAAGCAATTAAATACTATATCATAGTGGTGAGGACCCTTTGAAAATCTATGTTTTGGAAGAAATCTCATGGCATTAGGGTAGAGGCTGATTTTAAGGCAAGCAAGAAGATAATTTAAAAAGTGATTAAAATAGTCCTAGTAAGAGATGATAACCATTCAAAGAGGAGCAAAAACATGGCTTTGCCTTTAAATGTCTCGTTAACTGGTTAACAATGTGATTGTGTGTGTGTGTGTGTGTTTCCCCAATCATTTGCTGCTAACATACATTTATGATCTTAGATAAGTATTTGCGCATATCAAAATGTTAATTATTTAGACTGCATTTATAACATATATAATCTAAATTAAATTTGAAAAGCCAGGATTTTTCCTTTGTGGAGCAATAGTAAGCAAGTGGATAAAAAATTCTGATTTTAGATGCTTAAGCAAATATACTAATTACTAACATAGATAAGAATATAAACAATGCTATCCTAACTTAAATTTCGTTTCTCTATTGAGAAGTTAATTTTCCTCCTCACCACTAGAAGGGCTTCAGATTGCAAGGTAAAGATTGCGAACGGTATAAAATATGAAGACGAACGAGAATGAGCATACAGAAACAGAATTTAAAGTATGCTCATTGGATGCTTGATTCATATCCTCTTACATGCATTTGTATTCCTCCTTTTATAAGATATCGCATTACTGTGAATAGAACACCAAGTATGTAAAATATTGGGTGGGCAATACATTTCTAAAACATCTGCTACTTTTTAATTAAATTACCTCTTTGTAAATACTTTAAGATTCTTTTACGGGCTGACAGAATGCAAATGATGGGGTTTTTTTTATTCTTTGCAAAAGGAAAACAGTGCCACCTAATGTTAACTATCACTGGTTATGTGGAAGTTTACATAACCATGCAGAAAAAATTGATTTCAAAAGATTTTTCTTAAAATAATTTTACGATTAATTAAATTTAAACTTGAGATTTATATGAAAGGAAAATAAATTCTATAGTTGAAACTATACTTAGTAAAAGTTCAAGTAACTTTTCTGACCTTTTCCTCAAGTCCTCCATTTAATGAAGTTAAGTACTCTCTGAAGGTGAGTATTTGTTTTAAGCACATTTGTATTCCTTGTTGTGCTGACACAGAGGTGTTTAATAAAAATTTGCTAGTTTAAACTTTCCTACATAATGTAACTGTGATAAAAATATTTAAATCTTAAATACAGAAGAAAGAATAAAATGAAGGAAGTAAGGGAATACATATTTAGCTGTTTATTTTAAAGTTGTAAAGATAATGCATAACCATTACAGAAGATTGAAAAGAATTCTAAAGAGCAGAAGGAAAAATAAATGGTTTCATCAGCCAGAAATAACGGCTTTTTTAAACTCTGGATCATTTCCTTAGACGGTTATTGTAGATATAGCTTATGCTTTTTTTTTTATGACCATAATTTATTTTAAATTTTAAAATGAACTTGCTTTTTTTTTTTACTAACCTTCCTAAATAGTTACATTTTATTTTAATAAAAATTTCTAAAAGTTAATTTAGTATTCCATTATATATATATATTTTTAAGATTGGCACCTGAGCTAACAACTGTTGCCAATCTTTTTTTTTTTCTCCTTTTTTCTACCCAAATACCCCCAGCACATAGTCGTATGTTTTAGTGGGTCCTTCTAGTTATGGCTTGTGGGACGCTGCCTCAGCATGGCCTGACGGGTGGTGCCATGTCCATGCCCAGGATCTGAACCGGTGAAACCCTGGGCCGCGATGTGGAGTGCGTGAACTTAATCACAAGGCCACGGGGCTGGCCCCAAGTATTCCATTATATTTATTCAGATAGAATAGTGTCGTTTACTTAACCAGTTCAATATTCTTGAATATTTAGGATGCACTTCATTTTAATATGTTATAAAATTATAAATAATGTTATGATGTTTATATTTGCCATATATTCTTTTAGTAGTATATTTTTAAGTTTATGTCTTTATGCTAGAAGAGAATTCTTGTAACTCCATAAAGTTGTTGATGTTCTAAATTTTCCCACTTGTATTCACATGATTTTTAAAAAGAAAAATTTAGATGGGGGCCTGCCCAGTGGTGCAGTGGTTAAGTTCACACATTCCCCTTTGATGGCCTGAGGTTCATCTGTTCAGATCTGGTACGGACCCATCCTGCTTGTCAAACCATGCTGTGGCAGACATCCCACATATAAAGCAGAGGAAGATGGACATGGATGTTAGCTCCCGGCCAGTCTTCCTCAGCAAAAAAGAGGAGGATTGGCAGCAGATGTTAGCTCAGTGCTAATCTTCCTAAAAAAAAAAAAAATCAGTGGAAATATATTCTTATTTTAATATTGAGAAATCCAGAACCCCCAAATTTTCATTAGTTTGAGTCTAAATTAGATCTCAGATCTTTACGTATTAATTTAAATAACTATCTTGTCATGTATTAAAATAGAAAGAAAAATTATTTTTCCACTTTTATATGTGCCTATGTGACTGAAAATTATTCTTTAATTTTTTATAGGAATTAGTTTTATGATCTCCTTTTAAATCTAATTTAATGGCTGTCATTTCTCTAACATAGACAAATAGATTTAAATTAGCATATAAGAAACATGAATGCCTACTAGTGCTGGATTAAGGGGATATAGATAACCAATTTTCCTATAACCATCCTTTTCTCATGGAATTTATAAGATAGTATTTATTGAAGTATAATGTACATACAGCAGCATGCAGTGATCATAAATGTGTCACTTGAAGAATTTTCACAAAGTGAACATGCATGTTTAGCCAGAAGCCAATTCAAACAGAATGCATGAGGTCCCCGGAGCACCCTCCCATCTCCCACAGTCAGACCTTCCTTCAGTCACTACACTGAGCCTGCTCCCCACCCCCACACACTCCTCAATTTTATGCCTCAGAAGGTCAGTTTATAAGTGGAATTCTACAATTTATACATTTATGTGTCTGGCTTATTTCACTCAAAAATATATGAGATTCACCCATGTTGATGCACGTAGTTGTACTCTGTTCATTATCATAGGTCTCCAATATTCCATTGTCTAAATATGCCACAAGTTCATTATATATGCCACTGGTAGGGTAACCATGACCCATAGGCCAAATCTGGTAGGCCATCTTTTTTGTCGGTAAAGTTTTATTGAAACACAGCCATACCCATTTATTTATGTATTTTCTGTGGCTGCTTTCAACCTACAATGGCAGAGTTGAGAAGTTGTGATAGAGACCATAGGTCCTGCATATACATGTCCTAAATTATTTACTATCTGGCCTTCTGTGAGAAAGCTTTGCTGGCCCCGATCCATGCTGTATATGATGGATATTTGATTTGTTTCTAGCTGGGGATTTTAAGAGTAGGGCTGCTGTGAACATTATTGAAAACGTAATTGGTAAACACATGAACTCATTTCTATGGGGTCTATATCAAGAAGCAGAATCCTAGCTCAGCGGCACTCGGGATGTTTACTTTCAGATAATACTGGTAAAGAGTTTTCTAAGATAAGTTTACTGATTAATTCACATCTGCATCAAGGCTAACACTTGGTATATCTTCTTCATTTTAACCATTCTGCTGGGTGTGTAATGGAGTTGCATTGTAACTTTGATGTCCATTTTCTTAATAACTAATAAAGTTGATCATCTTTTAATATGTTCACTGGCCGTTTGTTTATCTTCCTTCACAAAGTGCTTATTCAAGTCTTTTCTGTTCCCCTGTCCAGTTATCATCCTTTTCTGTGTTGTAGAAATATAAAATGGACATGAGTCATTTGCAGATATGTGTCTTGCAAAATATTTTTTCTGCACTGTGGTTTGTGTTTTCACTCTCTGACTTACGTAGGTTAAAAGAAAAGAAGTTATTAACTTCAATGTAGTCTAATTTATGCATATTTTTCTTAAATGTTGCAAATGTTGTTGGCCTTTTTGAGAAACTTTTAACCGCTTCAAATTCTTAAGGAGATTTTCCTATGTTTTCTTTTAAAAGATTTAGTACACTGCCTACACATGTAGATCCTGAATCTCCCTGAAATTGACTTCAGTGAAATGTATGAGGTAGAGACTGTAGTCTTATTTTTTTTTTCAGTATGAGTATTCAATTTATCCAACACCTTTTACTAAAAACAATTCTTTCTGCACGGCACTGCAACGTCATCTTTATCACATTGGATTTTAATGTCTTTTCTTTCACATATCAAGTTTCCTCATATCTTTGGGTTTATTTTCAGATTATCTAGTATACAATATTGTTGCTAATTGATGCTATTACTATAGCTTCATAAATCTTAATATCTGGTAAGGTGAGTAACCTTACATAATTTCTCAAAATTGTCTTAGATCTTTTTATGAAGGTAGTAATGCTCATCAAATATTCCATGTGCTGTCTTTCATTTATCTTCCTCCTTCAAGTAGGCAGAGCAGGTGGTTAGTCCTACTGAACAAGTTATCAGCAGGAGTGTCACTTCTGTGCAAAGCATTAAAGAGGAAATGCCAGTGTTCCATATCATGCACCGTCTTCACCTCTGACACCGAGTGAGGAGGCCCACTGATGAGTTACAGAGAGAATAAGATAAAAAAAAAAAAGGAAAAAACCCTAAATTCCTAAGTCAACACGAGACGATTACCCTAGAGAATCAACAAACCTAACAGAGACTTTGCATGCACGAGAAAATTTGAGGGGAGGAGAAGCCACTGAGATTTTTAGGAGGTTTGCTATTTTAACATAATCCTGTACTATTCTGACTAATTCAACTATTCTTGGTAGAGTTTTTATTTTTAAGACAAAGGGCATCACTATCTATTGAAGTCTGATTACATGCAAATTAAAGATGCAGATGCTTTATTTATTACAATAGCCATTTCAGTTAGATAGATTATGCTGCCATCTTGCTTGAAAAGCCAGTCCAGATAAATAAAGGTAATGTATGCATCAGGAACACAAGTACTCTGTCTATCCTATCTCTTAAAAGGGGCAGCAACAGTTATTTCACGTTGACATAGAGCCATGTACTTTTTTTGGAACGTGACTTTTAGCACTACAAGAATCTGCCTCCAACTTGTGCCCCCTCCCCTTCTTTTTTTGGTGAGAAAGACTGGCTTTGAGCTAACATCTGTTGCCAATCTTCCTCTACTTTTCGTGTGTAGGACACCACCACAGCATGGCTTGATGAGTGGTATGTTGGTCCACGCCCAGGATCTGAACCTGCACACCCTGGGCCACCAAAGTGGAGTACGTGAACTTAACCATCACACCACCAGGCCAGCCCCTTATGCCCTTTTTCATAGCTTGACCTACCATAGATCAGACAAAATCTGAGGAGATGCTATTTTTTATAAGATGTCCCCTCCCATGCCTGGTAACATAGGTGTCAAGCAAAGCCCCAGCTGGATCTCAACACAAAATTAGTTTTTCACAAAGATTTTATAACAACAACTTTCTTGGTCTTTGTTTCCCACTCCTACTCTTCCATCTTCTCCAGCAGGACACTGTAAATCTCTGCACTTCTCCTGTCATATCCCTTTTCATCACTTTCTGGGAGTAATAGTAGATATTTTCACTGACATCTTCCCCATATAATTTTGTCTTCTTTCCTATGTGAAACAGCTATTAAAAAGAAGGTGAGCTATGGACTTTGGGTGACCATGATGTGTCAATGTAGGTTTATCGATTGTAACAAATATATCACTCTGGTGAAGAGATGTTGATAATGGAGGAGGCCAGGCATGTGTGAGAACATGGGAAAATGGGAAATCTCTATACTTTCCTCTAAATTTTGCTGTGAACCTAAAACAGCTCTAAAAATCTGAATAGGCATATTTTATAATCATGTAATGCACATAGCAAATATTTAAAAAAAGCACGCTTTAGCATTCCAAATTGTATTTTTAAAAACTCTAAACTATGTTCTTTATATAGCCAAACCTCACCTTTTCTACCTATATTGGTCACAGGAGCAGAAATTGACCCTAAGTGAATAGATTCTTGCCCTTAATATAATTGTAATATAATTTAGTTATTATAGTATTAAAATAATTTTGAAAAATAACCCACATAGGTCTAAAGTTTCAAATTCATCCGGGGTTAAGAAAATGTCATTTAGTAGAAGACATAACAGATTTGCCTACCTTCTGAGATCTCCTTTTAATTAATGCAGATCTCTGTGTGATTATTAATAATATACCCAATTTATTTATTCAGAGAAAAGACATTGGAGCATAGAATGGTGTTCACCAGATGGGTTTTACCTCGTCATCCACAAATGAGTCTCTAATTCAATACAGATCTTGTCAACCAATATGGCAAAGCTCTCTATTAAGAATGAGATAATCAGGTACACGCAGTTTCGTGTAATGTAGCTTACTTCACATTTCTTAAAAAAAAAAAACCACAATCTCAAGAATCTGCTTGAGCCAAGTCATATCTTAACAAGAACAATTCCACTGTTACTATAGAAACCAACATCAAGAGCCATCACTTTTCTGTTCTCTCCCTCCCCTTCCAAATCCCCAGAGCCTTTGGGCACAGAATCATAAACTAATTCCCAGCCACCAAGGTTACAAAGTCTGATGATAAGTGATGGAGACACTGAGTTGGCTTGACCACTGATCCACGCCTCACACTGGGACAACATAACAAGTGCAAGCACTGAAAGGCATAGATAAGGAAAGAACAGGCTTTCTCAGGGTGAGCTATAAAAAGAAGCACCTAAAGTAAGAACCCAACATATGCTACACCAAAAATACTGGCAAAACAATCTCATTCAATTATCTCCTTCCAAACCAACTGTGTATTATATTTAAAGAGTAAAAGCATTAAAATATTTAAAAATAAATATCTCAGTGAAATAAGCTTTTCAGGAAAAATAATTACATGACATATAAATTAGTAATCAGTAATGTTTAATTTCCTGTAGTTATTTAAGAGAAAAGGGAAAAAAATACGAAAATATTTCCGTACATGCAAAAAGACGAAAACAGATTTTAGAAAATTAAGTTGTCTCACACAAGGAGAAAGGAAAAATACTAACAGAAAATATTTTAATAAGTGTTGCTTTATAGAATGTTTCATATGTACACACATGCACACACAAACATGCACACAGATGTTTGTTTCTTTGCTGATCTTTTACTAGACATAGAACACAAAACCTGTTAACCCGTTATGGTTACCTGATGAATGTTCTTTTTGGATTCAGGTACCTTTTTAGGACCTCTTTGACTGGGTTAATTGGAATGAATCACCCATTTATGCCCCAAATATTATATCTGTGTGTGTTATATATATATATATATATATATATATTCCTCCCATGTACCTCCAGATGCATGTGAACAATTTGTTCCAATTATTTCTTCTAGGATCCTATATTGTAATAATGTGTACTTGGGTTCTTCTGATTAGAGTTATACTTGCAGGTTAGCGTAAGGCAGGAAATGATGCAAGAGAGCTTAAGTAACTCTTTCAGATCATCTGATCAGATATGCATTAAAGATACATTTTGATTCGGCATTTGGGCACATCGTCGAAGCACTGCTGTAGTTAAACACGTATTGGGAGAATCATGGAAAGCTTCCAGGTTAGGATGTCTCTAGGCCAGATTCTCAAACTGCCTAAGTGCATGTGCTTATCAATCCAGTACAATTTACCCAACACTTACCGAGTGCTAAAAAACATGAAAAGCCTGTCATCATTACTGTGGAGACATTAGGTAGAAGGAAATAAATCCTATCATAAAATGTCATACTATTAGAGTAAAGAGGATGTTAATGTTATTGTGGTATTAGAGATGGCTTCAGAGTTGCCATTCGTCAGGGTGCTTGAAGTATAGGCCAGAGTTCAATAGCAGAGGAAAGTGGAAGAAAATTTCAGGTAAGGGAACAGCATTAACAACAAGAGAGTATATGAAATATTAAATGATGTTACTTAAGTCGATATCAATAAAGACTTTCCCAGCTCCAAATTATTGTATATCAACATTCAGTATTTCTGATCTCACATTATTGTAACTTAGATGTACCTTCTATACTTTCCCTCGAGGAAAATTAATTTTGGTTCCAGAGTTACATGGCCTGAGTTTCACTGCTGGCTTATATTACTGATTCATGACCGTTTCATGAAATTTACATTTCCTTTATGCTTACCAACTTGAGGATATTTTTGAAATATTTTGCAAATTCAAAACTTTGTTTTCAGTCTGGGCTTATTTCAAAGTCTATAGCAGTCTTCCTTCATTTATTCCCTTTTCATTTGAAGTGGCTGCTTCCCTTGAATAAGGAGACATGGCACAATGATATTTCAATGTGTACAAAATGCGAAAACTTAGATACGGGCCAAATCTTTTAGAAATGTCAAATCCTACAGGTGAAATATCAACTGATATACAATGTATTTCAAGAGTTGTTAAAATTTCAGGCGTAAACAGTGTTTGTGATTATAGTTATTCAGAAAATAAATATTTAATATAGATAGAGACATAGTTTGTCATAATTTTCACAGGGAAAAATTCATTTCAAGGTTGTAAGAACATTAATATCACTAATAATTAATCATAGATTTTTAAAGTATTACAATTTTTACCATACATATTTTATTATTATTAATTATAATTCTTTTTACTTTGCACTTTAGGAATATATATATTAATTAATTCCTTATTCTGGAAGAAACAAATAAACCGCTTGGTTTGAAATCCCAAACCTTCCATAATTAAGTCTCAAAGAGATTTCCAAGATTTACTCCACTTTTGGTTGCATGATGTCTCTAACTCTTTTAAAAGGTTTACGAGAACTTTAATCTTCCAGCCTCTGTGTATTGACTAGGAAAATATCATTAATTAACCTTCTTCACCTATCCAGCTAGTCTTGTATGAATTATAAAATCCAGCATAAGCGTCATTTTCTTCTTTGAAATCTTCCAGGTCTAACTCATCTTTTCTGATCTAACATCCTCTGTGATGATCTAACATCCACTGTCTTCCTAATGACACGTGACATGCTCATGCAAAATACATTCTTATCAGTAATAGTATATTGTTACCAGCTGTATCATAAGTCAGTCTGTAAACCAAGCCCAGTCTCCACCCTTTTCTCACACACCTATCTGATGTGCATTGGCAGTAATGTGAAAAACCTTTGGTATTTATTACCAATTACTATTACATATGTACTGCCTGTGACAAGTGTTCATACTATTTTACTGTTGTTATTTAAACATGTAACAGAACGTATGTTTATACATTTGAATATTTATACTAAATATTCTATTCTATTATGTTACATTTATTTTATTTATTATTGTGTATTGTTATTTGCCCTAAATTTTACACATGCTTCTAAAATACAATGTATCTTATGTTTGACATAATGATTGTAACTTATTGCTGATTGTAACTTAGGGCTTGTAAAGTTATAGGCTTTATAACTTAATATAGATTCTTGAGTTCAGAAAAAGAGCTAGTGCCTTTCTCTATCTTAAAGAATCAAATTAATTTCTTTTCACTTCTTCGGTGGTATCTATTGTCTACAAAAGTACCGTGAAGGTTGGGCCAAGAATATGCACCTCTTGCTGTCAAGTTTACAACCTAATTAATCTCAACATTTAAGTAACAACAGAAAATATAAATAGTTTTGCAAGTACTCAAACCCCTGTTTTAGAATGAAAGTTCATGAAGTCTTTGGAGTAAGCAAATGGAGACACTAATCTTAGAGATTGTATTTCCTCATTGTGTTTATGATCATCATGGAAACAAAAAATGTGCTAGCTCAAGCCTTTCTCAAAATTGGAGCAAGTTTTATTTCTGTCATAAAAAGAAGAACACTTTTCCATTCGCAGCATTCTAGAGTCCTCTCTGAGTTTCACACTAATTCCATTAATGTATTTACTATCCCATGAAAAAGGAGAAGGAATGGAAGCTGAGTTTGTCTGACTCATTATTATACTTTATCACTAATTTGAAAACGTTAAACTTGCAGATTTCTTCACTTTTCTGTTTGAGAATTAAACACTTTTCAACTTAGAACATCTGCCCCTGAGCTATAATCTTAAAGAATTATGTGGACATCTTTTGGGTTCATAGCCAGCATCAACAGAGCAGAGAACTGCAGGATTATTAACTAAAAGCAATGTGATGGCAAAATATTTGAGACAACAAGGAGTTCAGGCACTATTTTACATATTTACCCTGATATACTATAGTTTTATTTCTTCTATTTTACAAACAAATAAATGCATTGTATCAAGGGCTTTAACATCTAATCTCAAAGAATATAAGCGAGATATTTCCATCAGAGCCAATTTCACTCCAATTCCCTACACTAAACCAGGAAATAAATGAAAAAAAACCTCTTGAAAATTGTTTATTTTCCCTTTATTGAGATCTCTCAAAAAAAAAAAAACAGTTATACAGTACAAGAAATATCACAAAGCACAAATGTCACAAGGCTTGATTAGTTGCCAAATGATGTTACTAACAATTAGCGTTAACAGAGTTTGGAATTTGGCATATTGTGTTTATGAAGGATATGCTCATATGCGTATCTGTTAATTCTCTTTTGTTCATTTTATCTGACATCAAAAACATATTATCTATCAGATAGCATTGTCTGAAAATGGGACAAATTGCATACATTACCATTTTAGAATATTATTGCCGCGCTTTTCAATCTGTTCCGGCTAAGCCTCCAATTCACTTTGAAGACAAAGGTTTGTTTACGTAAATAGAATAATTATAGCACTTTTATATTAAGAGTAAGACCACAGCCAACCAAAAACATTGTTTATAAAGAGTTTTAAGTAGCCCAGAAAGAAGTTTAGAATATAATATTTAGAATATAATATATAATATAACATCTGAAAAGTGCAGAGTTTAAATCTACATGCTTTTGATCCTGCATAATCTCATCTAAGTGATAGGTATATATATAGGTATATATACACATGTACATATTTACAATATACATATATATGTACATGTATAAAAAAAGTAGAATGATTTACTTTAGTAGATGTTTACTTTAGTAGAATAGAATTTATTTTCATTTACTTTAGTAGAATAGAATTAGTAGTTGAACCTGCATGCTTCTGATCAGAATAACTATCAATGCTTACCAGATTTTATATTTTAATTTTCACAGCAGCACTGCCATGTCGTGAATTTTTCTGCTTATATAGGGAATACTTCGTTGGCTGCACCTTCCCCACAGCAGCTGCAATTGAGCAGACATTTTTGTAAAATGCAACTGTTTCCTTCCTCACAGTGACTTGGACTTAGGCTAAGCACTGGCCCAAACTTGCGTGGTTCAGAGTACCTTTCATCATTATTTGTTATCTCATCTAAGAACTAGAGAAAGAAGAATGAGGTTATATATGACAAGAAAAATCGAGGTAGGAGATGGTTAAAGGTGACTCTTTTATTTTCAGGTTCCCTCCATCCCAGTTTTTCACCTTTTGAGATTCCACTATATTTCCATATCTGAATTTATGAGACAACCTATTTGTATATTTATAATTAATTTCTGAATATGCTTCTGTGAAATTGAAGCGATTTATTTATAACCAACATAGTCTTAACTAGTACAATTACTCTAACCATTTAATACCTGAGGAAATTGAGGATCACGGAAATTAAGTACCTTTCCTCAAAGTCATACATCTGTTGGAAGTCAGAGACATCTTTTGGACACAGGTCTGACTCCAAAGTCTGTGTTCACTCTCTTACACCAAGATCAGGATGAGTCAGAGATTATTGATGATTCACGAGCTTTTAAAATTATTTTGTATTTCCCGAATTTTCAACAATAATCACACATTTATGAATAAAAGTATAAAAGTAATTTATTTTTGAAAAACATGCAAAACCTGTACATTCAGTAACGTTCTATTACTAAAATTTGAGAGCTTGAGTGTATAATTAATGTCTGGAGCTGGGGATTGGGGTGTTGAGCTCTGTGAGAAGGGTGAAGTGTGTTGAAATGACGTCAGAGACAAATTCCATGTATTTTACCTCTGTTTGCTTTTATGTTTTATGGTCACTTGTTGGATATAGTCTTTGTTTGCTTAAGACTATGTGTTATGCAATTGGAGATTGTATATATATACATACACACAATCTGCGTATCTGCGTATATATATATAGATAGATAGACACAATATATCTATATTTCACAAATCAGGTTACTTAACCTTATTCAAATCATCCTTACCCATATGCATTTTTTTTTTTTTTTGCCCTATTCTAGCAGGTACTGAGAGGATGGTAAACATTTTACACTTGAATTTCAGACGTGTTTCTTTTTCTACAGATCTGCACTTTTTACTATATATATTTTGAGGCTATGCTATTAGGTGCATATAAATGTATAATTGATATGTTTTCCAGGTAGATTAAAACTTTATCAAAATAAAATATCTCTTTTTAACTTTATTAATGCCTTTTGCCTTAAAATGTGATTTAGCTGTATAAATATAGCTATACAACTTCGACTGACGTTTTTATGATATATAATAATATATATATACACATAGTGGATGCCTGAAATTGTGATTAGTACTGAACCCTAAATTACCCATTGTAAGAGATTAACAACAATAACTAATAATAAAATAGAACAATTGTAACAATACACTGTAATAAATGTTACATAGATCTTAACTGCCTGAGCATACAATTTTTTGTCTTTCCTTATTAAGTCAAGAACTTTCATCTTTTCACTTAAAGAAAACACTTTACCACTTCTCCTTGGCATATCCAAATTGCCAGCATCACTACTCTTGCACTTTGGGGCCATTGTTAAGTAGAATAAGGATTACTTGATCACAAGCACTGAGATACTGAGAGGGCCAATCGGATAATCCAGACGGTTACTAAGTGACTAACAGGTGGGTAGTATATACAGCATGGATACTCAGAACAAAGAAATAACTAATGTCTAGAGCAGGAAGGAGTGGGAAGAAAAGCATGAAATGTCATCACACTACTTACAACAGGGCAAAATTTAAAACTTATGAATTGTTTATCCCTGGAATTTTCCATTTAATATTTTCAGACCACGGTTGACTTCAGGTAACTGAAAGAGGGAAAGCAAAGCCATGGATAAGGGGGGACTACTGAGTGAGTATGTATATATGAATTTATTTATTTACTTTTAAACTTTTTGTATCCTTATAGTTTAGATGTGCTTCCTGCCAAAAGAAAAGTTTTGTGGTTTTTTAAGTGGGATAATCTTTGACTTATGATTGGACTCTGGCTCATTTACATTTGTTCTTAAATCAATATATTTGATATAAATCAAACTATTTTTGGATTTCTTTATCATGTTGATGGCTCTATGTGTTCTGGCTTCTCTCATTTTTCATCTTCTCTTTGGTTGATTTTCCCTCTCCTATATTTAACACTCTGTTAGCTTGAAATTTACACACTGTAATTATCATTAGTAATTCCCCTAGAGATTTCAGAATGATTCCCGATTTATCAAAGTCTAAATATCAAGCAGCTTTTTCACCCTTCTACAAAAAAAACGCAAGGAACTGAGAAAAATATACTTCCATTTATGCCCGCCTGATTACTCCTCCTGCGTCTCTAACATCCAATTGGGAGCATTTTTCTTCTGCCAAGAGAACACCCTTTAGTACTTCCTTTTGTGCCATCTGCTGATAAAAAGTCTTTCTTAGTCTTTGAAAATACCTTTATTTTTTTCTTCGTCCTTGAAGACTGTTTCTTTCTATGGGATTCCAAGTCAACAGTTCGGTGTCACTGTTACTGTTGTTTCAAGCTTCTGAAACAAAAATTAGTAAACAAGGTAAAAGGAAAATTGGCCCTAAACACTGGTTTCAGTTCTCCAAACGTCATGAAACCTGGTTTCTGGCCTGCTGTCTAAGGTAACTATAGCGGCATTTCAAGTCACTTAGTGATTAAAACAATTCCTGTGTATTATTTCTCGCAAATGAATGAATTGCCTGACTGGTTCTTATCTGGGTCAGATGTGATTGTGTTTGGCTGGGCATGCCCATGGATGGATGGATGGGTAGTGAGCTGACTGAGGGTTGGCTGGTCTAGGATGTCCTTGCCTGGGCTTTCTCAGCTCTGTTCCATATGTTATCTTGTTCTCTAGCAGGATAGCCTGGGCTTGTTCTAATTATAGTGACAGGGTTCCAAGAATGGAAGCTTGAAATTTCCTTTGAAACAGGCTCAGAACTGGCAAACTGCCACTTCTGCCCAATTACTTTGGCCAAAGGCCATCACAGATTCAAAGGGGCAGAAAAAAGACTCCACCTTTTGTTGGGAGGAACCAAAGAGTCACATTGTAGAGGGTACAGATATTACAATTAATCTTCTACATCTGGTGATTCCTTATTTACCTCATTGCTTTTAAGTTGATGTTTAGGTATATCTGGCTTTTCTAGTTATCCTCTGAGGGAGAGTTGATCTGGCCTACTTAGTCTGCCATTACTGGAAGGCCGTTATTTCTATTTCTAGGAACTTTTGTTGTACAAACTGGTACAACTAGCAATAATGGAACTATCACATTTTTGTTAATAAGGGATGATAATTATTTTAATAGCACTATATTTTTTCCCGCAAAGCAGCAATATTCACTCACTCAGTCACATAGAG
Source organism: Equus przewalskii (assembly GCF_037783145.1). Classification (NCBI taxonomy): domain Eukaryota; kingdom Metazoa; phylum Chordata; class Mammalia; order Perissodactyla; family Equidae; genus Equus; species Equus przewalskii. The sequence goes on along the minus strand of NC_091831.1, from coordinate 53,979,472 downwards.
TATTCCGGCTAGGAAGTCAGGCAATGGCTCAGTGATATTCCCTTTGTCCCCAAGGAGTCCATGTACCAGCATGCTTAGTTATGCTTACTTCAAGTGGATATGTCATGTAAATTTAGTTCTTGACATGCAATTCAGGAAATTGCGTCTTTTTTATACAGTTCACTGATTGTCAAGTCCATGAACAGTTTATTGGATAGTTTCCACTCAATCAGTCTGTCTAGTGTAATTCTTCCCAAGGGACTGAAACTCCATGTGGTTATTTCAATCCTAAGTAGCTCTACTTGTATTGTAATCGTTGAGAACTCATGATTACCCTTTGCAGTGACTTTCCAGACTTGTTATTAAATTGTTGTTTTTCTTTCCCTGCTATCTAGCAGCAACCCCAGGGAAAAAAGCAAAAACAGTTGTAAGCAAAATAAGACCATATAGTACATGCTCCGTTAAACAGAGAACTTCTGGAGGTAGTTCCTATTATTTTTCTTTTATTCTACATCAAAAAGAAGCAAAATTATAAGTTTGTACAAAATATCTACTGTTTTCTCTGTTGCAATGTCACTATTTTTAAATACTGTGCTCACCCAATACAATCGCTCTTTATCAAGTTATTGTTAAATTGGTAATGCTTACCATGAGTGAAGAGGTAACATCACTTATCTCAATAGCCGCTTAACTGAAGAACAATGCAGGTTTCAAAGGCCATGTGGTATTGCTCAGCACCATTATGCCTTCAAATTCTTCTTGACATTTGTTTTTCTAAATCTGATTCACAGATAGACCAATCAGAGATATTTATTAATCTGCCACTTTAGACAAGCACTAAAATCTGCACTTTCAGAAATAAAGATAAAAAGCATAAGGTATATCTCTCTTTATAAGAAATGAGGTAGGAAAACAGTAACATTAAAAAAAATAATCAATACTTATGGTCCAGAGTAATTAAATGCATATGTATACATGTTTTTAATATTTACTTAGAAAATTCATGCCCAAGACTGATTTTTAAGGATCACATAAAACACAATAATTCCTGTCAAATCTTTCCTGTTCCGTTAAGTCTGCAAAAATATCTACCTCCTCAAAACTCTCAAAGCAGTAAATTTATACTGCTTGTATATATTTATCATGACCTACCTTCCTTTGTAGTTATTTATGATCATCTGATACTTTTATTCTGGAGAATAAATATTTTGAATAGCAGCATCTACATCCTCCATCATGCCCAAGATAATTATCTGTACATAATAGGTGATCAATAAAAAGCAGTGAATGGTTAAATAGTTATTGAATAAAAGGGTAAAAATCAGTACACATTGACTAATTTAAAATTTCTTTGAGGATATTTTAGGTTTGAAAACTAATAGCACCTAATAAGCAAATTTCTGAGAAAAACATTGTGGAAAGGCAGAGAGGTTAAAAAAATACAGCAAATCTAGAGGCAGTGAATATATTTCCTGGCTGAGATAAGAGTCCTTTGTGGATTATGATAGATAGAGTCAGAATTTGAAGTCAGTTTATGGGAGGATCTGGAAATCAGCTGTCAGACTTTAGGTTTTATAACAAATAATTAGGAGTCAGTCCTGGTCTTGATTAACGGAATAACAGCTTGAAACCAAATCAACTCATCACTCTCCTCCACACTAACCACCAGGTGAACATGTTTTTCTTAACACACCATGTGAGTCCTGTGAACTAAACAATTTCACACTGACTAACCAGTGGTATTTTCTCAAAACATTCCTCTGTTAGGACACCTGTCCCTTACTCTTTCGTTTTCTCATGCTTAGGAAAGCACCAATTTAGACCTAAATTTATTTAAGAAATTCCCTTCCCTACAACACCAACCTTGCAAGACATACCTCATGGGCTCCTCTCTGAAGTATCACTTGGATTATTAGTACAGGTCTTTTCTCTCCGCAAGGAAAATCTACAAGCCTTTTTAAAGCATTCACAGAACCCCGCTGTTGTTTTAACAACAGCATCTAGTACATATTAAGTGCCCAGGGTCTCGTTTTTGAACAAGTGTCTACTATGGGTAAGGCCCTTTACTAATGTCATGGGTGTTATATAGTAAAATCATGGCTTCTGCTCTCCAAATGCCTACAGTCAAGTTAAACAAAAAAAGATAATCTGAAAGAAGTTAAATAACAATAAAAACAAAAGCAGTAGCAAACATACAAAGTTTTCTGTCCAATGAATAGTATAGATGATGAGTTATTTGGTTTTAGAGATGGAGGAAGCTGTGTGATCTGCAGTCTTAGGAAGGAATCACAAATGAGATAGGATTTGAGCTGAGAATCAAAGGATCCTAAGCTAAGCTGGGAAGACAGGAGGAAAAAGAAAAATCCAAGTAAGAGTTAGTGTAAACAAATGAAAAAAAGAAAACAGAGAATTACAAGGTGTATTCCATGAGTGCAGAGCAGACCAGTTGGGAAATGCAGAAGTTCACATAGGAAGTAGTAGATGGTGAAACTGGATGATCAAATTAGGGACAGATAGGGTGAATGGGTCAGAAGGCACAAACTTCCAGTTATAGAAGAAATCAGTCATGGGGATGTAATGTACAGCATGGTGACTATAGTTAATAACACTGTATTGCATATTTGAAAGTTGCTAAGAGTAGATCTGTAAAGTTCTGATCCCAAGAAAAGAAAATTTTGTAACTGTATGGTGACAGATGTTAACTAGACTTATTACAGTAATCATTTTGCAATATATACAAATATTGAATCAGTATGTTGTACATCTGAAACTAATATAATGTTATACGTTAATTAGACCACAAAAAAAATTAGGGATGAATTATGAACACTTTTTAATGATGGCTCTGGGATGTAGGATTCAGGTAGAAACTCCTTTAAGACAGAAAATAGGAAGCCCAGAGGATCAAAGCCTCAGTCCTTCAAAAGTATCACCTGCATGGACTGCCACCCCTGTTGGTATTAATGCAGATCAGCCCAATTCTCCTTCTGTTTCCCATGTTTGTTTATTGACTTTCTCTCCTTGGCTTTTGATGCTATGATGATCCAGAGAATTTTGTTTTTCTTTTTTTTCATCTAAAATTTGACATTTCTTATTGCAGTAGTTGGTATCTAACATTGTTGCTGCTTCTAGTTCCATTCCTGGTCTCGCCACCAAGTACTAAATCCCACCCATACTCTTATAATATTCCTACATGCATATGTTTATATTTTCAGATGTTTTGTTTTGTTTCCTTTTTGTCTTATCATTGTCAGTTCAAATTTTTCTACTTTGGCAGATGGCGTAGAAATTCCACCAAACAAAACCATTCAGATTTTAACCCATATGCAATTAGTATTGGGTTAATTTTGAGAACAGTCAAGGTTGTAATAAAATTTCTCCATGAAAATTAATTTGCAGCTGTCCATGAGAAAGACTAGAGAGGAAGTTACGGGATTACTTCAGTAGTCTAGACGAGAAACATGGTCTATCTGATATCATGATAGACGTGGGATGGAGAGAAACAGAGAGCAGAGTTGGGGAGGAAGGAGTTTGACAGGCTTGATGGAGAAGAGAAATCAATGTAGTAAGGATGGAGAAGTGGCAGTGACGGCAGAGGGAAAGGGAGCAATAAAGTCAGAGGTGACCATAAATGTTCACACACAAAACAGGTAATGGACATCAGTGACATATATGTGGAAAACAAATTGGAAATTCACCTTAGGGGAGGAGGATGGATTGAAATCTTAAGTTTGAGACAATTGTGAAATGTTCTGATGAACATGTCTAGTAAGTCGTGGAAGACGTGGGACATAAATATAAGGCACATATGTAGAAACAGATTTCTGACCAATATTCAAAGGCAATTCATTGGAGAAATGATAGTGTTTCAACAGATTGTGCTGGAACAATTCAGTTTCCACATGCAAAAAATGTGAGCTTTTATCCTTTTTGCACCTATCAGAAAAGTGATCTCAACATGAATCATAGACCTAAATGTAAAACCTATAACTATAAACCTTTGAGGGGAGAACGTAAGAGAAAATCTTTATGACATTGGGTTAGGTGAGGATTCCTCAGGTACAACATAAACAGCACAATCAATAAAAGAGTAAATTGATAAATTAGATGATCAAAATTAATAATTTCTTCTCTTAGATAAGATATAGTTATAAAATGAAAAGAAAAGCCACAGACTGGTTTAAAGTAATTGCAAAGCATATATATGATAAAGGTAGCATATCCAGAGTATATTAATAACTCTCAAACCCAAATAATAATTTAAAAAACCAATAAAAATGGACCAAACGTGTAAACAGTAACAACTGAAAAGTACATGTGGATGGCAAACAAGTACATAAAAAGATGGTCAACATCTTTGTCACTGGGAAAATGCAAATTAAAAACACAATGAGAGACCACGAATCATGAGAATGGCTAAAATTAGAAGACTGACTATACCAAGTATTGACAAGTATGTGGAGAAACTGGAACTCTCATGCTTCTCTGATGGGAATGGAGGTTGGTACAACTAATTTGGAAGATAATTTGGCAGTTTCTTAAAAAGATAAGTTACACCTACCACTTGGTGTAGTTATTCTACTCCCCCAAATATCCAAGACAAAAGAAAATATATGTCTATACATAGACTTATGCATGAATATGCATAGACATGTTGTATGAATCAATAGTTCATACAACCTGAATAAACCTCAGAATAATTATGCTAAGTGAAATAAGTCAGACAAGAGTCCATACTGCGTCATGCCATTTTTATAAAGCTCTAGAAAAGGCAAACTAATAGATAGTGACAGACTGCTGATCAATATTTGCCTAGAGGAAGGAGCCGGGAGAAGCAGGAAGGAGGGTTTACAAAGGAGCATAAGGCCACTTCTGGGGGTGGTGGATATCTTCATTATTGTGACTGTAGTGATGGTTTCAAGGCAGCATACATATGCAAAAATGTGTCAAATATTACTCTTTAAATATGTGCAGTTTATTGCATGTCAACTATAACTCAGTAAAGTTATACAAATTAAAATAATAAAATAATAAATAATGAAGTGTGACCAGGGCTGGAAAGTATGGGGGGGGGGGTGGGTTGAAGCTATTTCTAGCAAAGATGACATTTGAAACTTGGTAACTGATGCAGATCTCAGAAGAAAAAGTGGACTATCATATTCCTTTCTTGTCCTTTCTCTTTCTCTCTCTGTCTCCCTGGCTTCCTGACTCCTTTCCTTCCTTCTTTTCTTTTTCTTTTTTTTTTTTTTTTTTGAGTTTTTTTTTTTATTAAGATGATGATAGATTATAACCTTGTGAGATTTCAGTTGTACATTATTGTTAGTAATGTTGTGGGTACACCACTTCACCCTTTGTGCCCTCCCCCTACCCCCCCTTTTCCCCGGTAACCACCGATCAGTTCTCCATGTCTATATGTTAACTTCCACCTATAAGTGGGCTCATATAGAATTCGTCTTTCTCTGTCTGGCTTATTTCACTTAACATAATACCCTCAAGGTCCATCCATGTTGATGCAAATGGAACAATTTGGTCCTTTTTATGGCTGAGTAGTATTCCATTGTGTATATATACCATATCTTCTTTATCCAGTCGTCAGGTTCTGGGCATTTAGGTTGGTTCCACATCTTGGCTATTGTAAATAATGCTGTCATGAACATAGGGGTGCATGGGACTCTTGGGATTGCTGATTTCAGGTTCTTAGGATAGATACCCAGTAGTGGGATGGCTGGGTCATAGGGTATTTCTATTTTTAACTTTTTGAGAAATCTCCATACTGTTTTCCATAGTGGCTGCACTAGGAAAAACATTTTTTTAAAATCATTGGTTCAGAATCCTGTAGAGATTTTCTTGAAAGAGCAATGGGCTAAGTTTCTCTCAGTCTTTCCAAGGCATGAATATATTATGAAGTAAATGTTTAAATAATGATCCTCATAATAATGTATTCATTTTTAATCAAACAGGTAAAAGCTGTAACCATTTTCAATGGAAAGCCCCATGGTTGACATAAGCAACTTACTGCCTGTAAACCTCCATTCACCAACAACACTGGAATATGTACACAAGTGAAGTGCAATCAGGATAACTTTGACTGCTCTAAACCAAGCTTGAAAACATAGATACCAGAGCTTTGAGAACTGACAAAACGTCTTTTATTTTCTATGTTTGAAGTAAACTAAACTGAAAATGAGATGGGCTTGGAAGGGAAGGAAATGCTATGTGTTTGGTTCTGTTCCAATGGGGCTATAGGTGAACTCTTTTAACACAAGTCCCTTGTAACTCAAGAATGACAGAAGCATAATATATTAGCAGAGATTTCTTCCAGTGCAAATTAGTGTTGATGGATATTACATCATTTCTAAATTTTCTTAAATCAGCATTTTCTTTGAATTTTTCTGGAAAAATTAATATTGCCTATATATCCAAATAAACAAAACAAACAAAAAACAAGGGGCAGAACTATCAGGAATTTTGCTCAATTATCTCAGGCACTGTCCTGGGTAGGTGAGAGGAGGTGGGACCTAATTCAAAGCAGAGGAGTTGGCCATAAATCAGAGCACAGACCTTTTCTCTGTAGTAACAGGAGGAAGACAGACCCTATGGGAAGTCCTCCAGGAAGGCTGGTGGAGGTCATGGTGACAGCCTTTGGAAGTTCTTGTCTGGTTGTTCTCTTCTCTCAGTGAAATAGGAAGCAGGATCATGAACTGAGAGTCAAGATGGGGGAGGAGTGGAGGTCTGATGTGAGTGAAGTGTGGCTGAGAGAGCAGGAACGGGAAGGAAATGGGACATCGTCTCTCTTTCTCCTGGCTTACTGCCTTAGCTGCTGAACTTCTTTTCTTTTTCTTTAACTATTTCTTTTGGGAAGTATGGTAAATCAAAATACTCTGATTTTACTATTTCTAGCCTTGCATCTTTAATTATATCTACTATATTTAAGCTTAATCAAATATTATCCATATTCCCTTCAGCTCTTGGTAAAATTTCATCAATACTGTATGCAGTAAATAAGAGAAGGGAGAAAAACCAAACTGCAAACTGAATACACAAGTTTACTATTAACAAGAAAAATTTATTTAGTTAATTTTAAGATGTTTTGTGGAATATTAATTTATTTCATATTGCAGGGCAGCACTCTGTTCTTGAAAGATTGTATTTTTTTTCTTCAATGGGATTCCATTGTTGAATTTTATTCCCATATGAAATAATGGAAATGAAAGAAATAAGAGTTGGTTAAATGGTATATATTACCTAGATGTCATTGCGATTTTCTGGACATATTTGTCATTCTTGTTTTAAATTCATTTGTTTTACTCATTTTACAACTCTAAAATTTGTCTCATATTTTTACTAAGCTAACATAAAACAGTATAAATTCTCTTAGGTGAATCTTATATAAAATGACTGTGGCTAATCTAAAATTGTCTGTCTTTATAAACTGAGGTCAAAAGATCTCTGATTAGAAAGAGCTTCCTTGACTGCTAAAATCGAAGTTTGTTATCCAGAAAGTCACCAATGCAGCTAAAAATGAGAACGTAATTTGGCTAAAGTCAATGTGATGAAATCTGCGTGTCACTGTGAATACCGCATTCTATATATCAGCCAAACAAGTTCGTCTTCAGATGGTATTTAATTTTCTTTATTTTTCTTTAAGTCAGTTGCATATTTGGAACAGACAAATACAAGTTAAATCATTTTATCTACCATCATTCAGAGAGACCTTATGAAATTGATGTTAAGTTTGTCCTGTTCCACAGAAAAGATAAATGATCACATGCCTAGAGTTACCTGATCTAAGTTTCTGCCTCCACCCTGAGCTGACAACCTAGCGGATCGATGCCTCAATATTTTGATGTGCCTGAGAAGACTTTCTTAATTTATTTAAAGCATTTTTCTGATCATGCGCTTCAAATTTTGGGGCTTTTTAAGCACAGAGAAAAGAATTTTTAAATACATTGTAATATTTCTCCTCTGAAGATAAATATTTCCATCAATTTGGTGCATCTATGGCAGCTGTAGATATGGATTGATAAATCACTTATCTATTTATCTATCTATCTATCTATCTATCTATCTATCTATCTGTCTATGTCTCTATTGGTGCACTATGAAAAGTACATGTAACTCAGTCAAATATGCAGTCATCACATGAATGAATGACAAAATTGAGAATAATTTGTGCATACAACTTATATCATTCTTTCTCTTAGATTATTGCCTTTTCCTCTACTCTTTTCCACTTTTAAATATCACTGTTTAATTTTGTAAAAGTTGGTTTCTCTTTTGCTGTGTTGTTTATTTACTTGCTTTAGTTTTTCATTGATTTTTTCAGTTATATACTTTTTGAAAAAACATTTTCACAATATGTGAGTTAACTTCAAAGAACAATTTTTAATCAGTTGTATTCTGTTTCATCACATTTATCAAGAGTATTTAAAATTGTCTTTATGTTTTCAAATGACTTTATGTTTTAATTAGCTTTGTGAATAACACCTTGTCCTCACTAATAGACTCAACTTTGATTCATAACAAGTAGAAAGAGTAGTCTTATAGCTTTTTCAAAAATAGAAAATAAATAGTTGCCAGTTTTAGAGCTAGTTTCACTTAGGGTAACTTTGGTTGAAAGCAATATTCACGTTAATAACAGAGAGCTGTACATGGCACTGCAGCGGCTCAGCTGACTGTAGATTCCGTGTGTGAGCCTGGCTTCCTGGTTGATTCAACAATGCCGTTGATGACATTAGATCTTCCCATCCTTCCACTGGGCTTTCCACAGTGTGAGGAAAATTTTCTTTGACTGTTTTTGTGTTCATAAGGTGGCTGCCAACAGCTCTGGTTAAGGCACCTTCTTACTCAGAGTTGAGGGGTTGGAGAGCAAGAGAGAGACAAGACAGAGACAGAGACAGAGAGAGAGACAGAGAAAAGGGACAGGGATTTTCTTGCAAAAAGAAGCAAGCAAAATGTTCTGCTTTTTATTCTGATTGAAATAATTTGAACCAACGACCAGTGACTGTGGCCAGGGAAACGCTACCTACTAATTGTCTTGGATCCGACTTGAAACCCAGATCAATAACTATGGAAAACGGATAGATTCATTCCATTGGAATTGCGCTTTTCTGGAGGAGAGGGTGGTAATAATTGTTTTCTTTCTTTCTGGATGTTAATAGGACTTATATTTAAAATTTACACATGTGTGAGCGTGCATGTGTGTATACGTATACATACACAATATATATGGTCTCTGAATTTTTCAAGCTTAGTATATTTTTCTTTAAAACTGCCATATATTTCAGTCATCCTGGCTTCTTTCCCAGAAATCTCTAGAATGTGTAGTTTTATGCTCTGTTTTTGTAGTCTGTAGACTTCCCCTTTCTCATAATTTTCTTAACTTTGTTCTTCTACTCTGACTTCTCATGTTTTCCATACACATTGTTAGTCGAATATGTCCAGTGTCAATTCTGTATTTTCATACATACAATTTGAAATTTATTTCTGATTTTTAGGTATTTTTACAGTTTTATTGAGATAGAATTGACGTACAGGACTCTACAAATTTAAGGAGCACAACATAGTGATTTGACTTACATATATTGTGAAATGATTACCACAATAAGTTTAGTCAATATCCATCATCTCATAGATAAAAAAAAAAAGAAAAAATGTTCTTTCTTTGTAATAAGAACTCTTGGGATCTACTCTTTTAACAACTTTCAAATAGATCATACAGAAGCATTAGCTGTATCTGCTTTTGAGTTTTGGTTGCCTTGTAGTTCTTTCTTTCATCAATCTCTTTATTTATCTTGTCCTCTTGTCTTTCATCATAGCCAATTCCCTCATAAGATTTTCCTGCTTCTATTTCATGTAAAAGTACATGTTTGTGTTATATTGATAATTCCAAATATTTCTGGGAATTTTTTTTACATTCAGAGATTCTTTTTTCCTTTTCGTAGATTTTAGCATCATTTTCAATGTCCCTTGGTTTTGTCTTGTTTCTATAGTAGGCTCCATTTTTCCCCAGTGTTTATACTTGTTTTGAAATAAAGAGACTTATCCAGACCTAGTGTTTTTCACTAGAGGAAGCATGTGGCTTGCCCTAATATGTACTAACATTAGGAGATATTTTATCAATAGCTGTATATATCAATCAACTTCTGCTGTAGTAATCCTAGCAAACAAGTCCAAAAGTCTCACTAGCTTTAAAACAATAAAGTTTTGTCATTTCACTCACATGACATGTCAGCTGTGGGTTGCTGTCGTTCTGAAGGTTTGTTACCATGTTGTACTTTTCAAGGCTGCAGATTGACTGTGGGCCTGCCTGTTCCCTACAGACACACAATGTCTTCCTAATTTTACCACGCAAGACTGCTTTCTTTGATTATGGGGAAAAGCAAAAGCACCCAAGCTAAGCTATGTAATCTTTGAAGCTTCTGCCGGGATAGAGCAAACTGTTCTTGCATCCCTCTGGCCAAAGTATGTCTCATTCCAAGCCCTAAATCAATGAGGCAAGAATGTACGCAACTCCCAGTGGATGCACAGACAAGTCACATGGCAACGGATGAAGAGATTTAATTCTATTACAGGGAGAGAACGAATAGTTGGGGATAATTATCTGGTCTACACCCATCAATTCCTAGGATAATTTTTAAAATGCCAAAGACTAGTTCTGCTTTTGAGAACATGAGAAAATGTTACAGTATCATGGAAATCGTAGAAAATATTTTAGTTGCCACCATATCCACTCTGGGAAATAGAACAATTAATTTCATGAGAATAGTTTAAAATAGATATCCTGAACAAACTTCACATGTAAAAGTCCTTCCTACCGTGGCAAAATATCAAAATTCCTGTCAATTTCAGTTCTGTTCCAACACTGCAAAATCCCGTCACAAATTTTATGATAAAAGATAAGCAGAGCTTTTAGGGAAAAATTGGAAAACTCCTTCCGTCTCTATGATATTCACCCTTAAGCCAGAAATGCCAGCCCTGCATGTCACTTCATATGTTCTCTTATGAACTTGACACATTTCATGATATTCACGTAAGTACAATTGGATCACTCATTTATGTACAAGTTTTCAGATTTTATATTACTATAGCCCAACAGCTATTAGGATAAATACGATTATTCTAAAATGTTTGAAACACCTGGACTAAAAAAAAGGTATTTCTAGTCTCTACTCAACATCAATTAAATTAGACTCTCTGTGGTAGGATCCTAGCCAATGATTAAAATGTACTTTCAAGGCTTAGAAGCACTCTTCTGAGAAAGGTACAATTATAAAACATCACCAGGTGACTCTGTTTATTAAATAAGAAATTACAGTGATTATAGAGGCAAGCTTGGATCATTGCCTCATCCTGAAGCAATATTGACCTCTGGCACCTCAGAATAACTCTCTATTTCAAATTAAAGCGACCTGCATCATCTTCTATGCCCTTGGATACTAGTTGAATATGCTTCTCATGATCTACAGATGATTTATGAATATATCTTCCGGACACCCACTTAATATGAATGTGAGTTTGGATAAAGTCCAGAAGACGCAGAGAATACAATGTGCACTCCTTTGATCATTGCTTTGGGGAATTGCATGTGCCGGCCTTTTGAGGTATACATAAGCCACATTTTGATATGGAAACACTACTCCTGGAAGAAAATATTGAACTGAAAAATTCAGATTCACTCTGCATCTGCATATGCATTATCCCTGGGCTGGCATAGAAAATGTAATGTGCAGCAACACACGCATCTTAAAAGATTGTTAGTCTTTGTTTTCAGGTTATGCTCCACACACACAGTCTGGTATTTCAAAAGGGCAGGCAATAGAGAAGCCACAAAGTTTTCCTGCAGCTTCATAAGTTCCAGAAAATGTATTAGTTTTTTTTAATAACGTATGACAAATTAGTGATAGTTATCTTTGTCTCTTCCTTAGAGATACTTCACAATTCTTTTAACTTAAGAAAGGGAGGACCTCATTTCTTAGCTGCACGCTGAGGAGCCGTATGAATTGCTTTCTTCTTTCCAGAGGCTGCAATTAGAGAATGCTATCAACACTGGGCTTAAGGTCTATGTGAGAAAACAATATTCAACAACAACAAATTAAAATATTGAGTGGCCATTGATTCTATAACCTCTAAAATAAGGAATATTCTGATGGAGATCAGCTGTCAAAATTTCCTTAATTCGGTCTTAACTGTTTCTAGACCAGGAGTTTGCAATCAGGAAGGCTTATAAAAAAAAAATCTGTGGAACTTTTAAAAAATTCAAGATGTCTAGGTGCCAATTCCAGATAATCAGTTATAGTAAATTTAATGTGGAAATAAGGCACATCTATTTTGTATAAATTCCATAGTGGCTTCCTTCTTATAATCAGTCAAGTAGAGAACCAATATTCTTCAACCTAATGAAACTTTTCCTTAGAATCTGGCTCATGTTTCTGATACATTGAAACAATACGAAATTCAAGCAAGTGTGGAGGAAATAAAGCCTGGGAGAAAACAGCTGTTTAGACGTGTAGCTGAATACAGACTCTCCCTTGGCTTGTGGCTCTCAATTAACCCCCAATTGTGTGTCAACTGTTACCCTCCATTACATGGTGAAAATTACATGTGGTTTTGCTTTTTTAAATCTAGGGCTGTCCCTCTTGCTTTGGAACTGAATAAATCAGGGCTAATGTAACATGCTTGCTTCTGAGAGGGCCATAATACAAGAAGTTTCTCACGTGACATTGAATACCAAGGTGGTCCTGGGAGCTGTTCCACTGGGTTTAGAGAGATTCCAGTGTTAAGTTATGGGTCCTTTTCAAAACTCACTTAAGGAAGTTTCCTAAAGAATTTTTATATACCCATGAAGTCGTTTTAAGTAAAAATGTCCAAGAGTGCCTTAAACAGCTTTCAAGATAAAGACAAGTGTTTTGTGTGAATGTGAAATTCAAGTTTATGTCTGAGAGGAAGTGGGGATGACCCTGCAAGGGTTAGGTGCTAGGAATAAGGAGAAGGGAAAATTAGGAAAGCATGTCCATAAAAATTTGTGAGTGGAAGGGAAAATTAGGAAAGCATGTCCATAAAAATTTGTGAGTGGACTGAAAGGATGACATTATTAGAAAAGCATTTTTTAAATTTCTGGCTTTAACGGATTCTCTACCCTATCTTCTGTCTCTATAGAAGGATAGAACACTAGTGTTGGTTCTAGATAGTGTCTTTCTCCTCTGAGACATGTGAGTGGGCCATAGGCACCAATGACAGCTTAAATCATAGCCTAAGACGATAATGCGAAATTGAAACTACTTCCATCTGAGTAAAGCAGAATGATGCTCTAGTTAAAATATACAACCAGCTGTAGTTATAATATAAATCATTTGTAGTGTTATTTTATAAATCATAACTCTGAGATAATATCTGGAAAACATTTGTCCAGAGGCAGAGTGGGCTGACCCATGGTAGTATTTGAGTAGCACCAAGACATTCCTTCTAAAATGGGAAATTTCGGTTGCCTTATTTTTACTTATTTTAAATAACTATTTTAGAGGAATGCTCAATCATCTACTGGCTCTCCCAAGCACATCAACTCTTTCATTTTTATTTTATTCATTCTCTTTGAAACTATTTTCTGATGTGTCCAGCCAGAATGACATTTGTTTACTACATTAAAAGAAGCTCTTTCCAGATGCTATTATGAAGTCATTTGTCTTCTGTCAATACCACTCCATTTTTCTTAAGCTAACTCAAATACGAAGTCACACGGACGGCTTCCCTTTGTTCTTATTTCACACGTGCTTTCCTTTCCTGGAATATTGGTCTATGCTTTAGCAGGCATTTCCAAAACCTAATTTAAAACGAAATTCCTCTTAAATAGTTTGACTTGGCCAGTTCTTCAAATAATTGATACACAGCAAAAAAAACTTTAAATGAAAGTTGAAGTATAATTTTCATATTAAAATCAGATTTTCTGAAAATTTTACTATCAATATTTTATTGAAAGCAAGAAAGAATTTTCACCCAAAATCAAAGTATGGATAACTGAAAATAGATGAAAAAGAACACATGGAAGTTAACATGATGCACCAACAATGTATCCCACTTTATGTTTGACCCCTTTATTAAATGCAAAGCTTACTTTTGTTTTTATTAAACTGGAATTCAGTATTTTGCCATGTTACTGTTTGATTATTAATTCAGAGAATTCATCTAACTTCTCATCATGTAAAGTGATTCTTCTAGAATTTTTTAGATATTTACAAAAAATTATATGCATACAAAACCAGGCATATTTTAAGGATAAGTGGCATAAAATATCTAAATAACAGTAACTGATGCGTATGTGCACTTATCATATACCAGGCTTTTTAAGATACTCTGTATATTTATCTAATTGATCTTCATACACACCATCCACCCTTGGGCATTATATGCATCTCAGTTCCAGTCCCACAGCTTAGAGGAGACTTCAAAATCATTCCACCACTATTCTAGGACAGATTCACAGTTAGAGGTTTGCAAAGGACCTCATTTCTTTTTTTTTTCAGAATTACTAATACTGTTAGAAATTATATATGGATTATTGTGATTAATTTTTCAAATACATCACTCCTCCATTAGAATGTAAACTCCCTCAGTCCAGACAATTTCATCTTTATAACTCTAGCATCTCACATATCTTGAGCACATAAGTGCCCAATAAATGTTTATAAAGTTAATTATTTAATATGTTTACCTATAAAACTTCCTGAACATAGCACTCATTTTTAGATGTAGATCTTGACTTACTTTTCCACTTCTTTTTGCCTTTTTGTATCCTATGTGTTGATATTTTACCAAAAAAACCAACATATTTTTGTTGGTTTTTCAAGTTTATTGATATATAACTGTACCAATCTCCAACTTATAACATTTTTAATCTACTTTTCTGTAATTACATTCTATATATAAATGCATATAATGTATTCATATAGATATAATCCATATAATTTACAATTTAAAATATAGTGTACTATATTTGTAATGTATATATAAAAATATATTCTATATTTGATCTAAATAAAGTTTGTATTCCAAATGATCATATATTAATGAATCTCTTAAAATATTTATCACAAAATTGATTCTTTTTAACTTCATTTATTTCTGCTTTATCATTTCCTTCCTCACTTTTTTTTGGTGAGGAAGATTGGCTCTGAGCTAACATCTGTTGCCCATCTTCCTCTTTTTGCTTAAGGAAGATTGTTGCTGGGCCAACATCTGTGCCAATCTTCCTCTATTTTATGTGGGATGCTGCCACAATGTGGCTTCACAAGCAGTGCTAGGTCTGCACCTGGGATTCGAACCCACAAACCCTGGGCTGCCAAAACAGAGCATGCGAACTTAACCACTATGCTTCTGGGCTGGCCCTCTTTCTCCCATTTTTAAAAGCTTAATTTGATGCACATTTACCTGTGTTAGGAGATGATTTAATTGTTTTTTCTGCTTGCTTTATAACAACTATATTTACATGGATACAATTTTTTTGTAGTACTACTTTGACCACATTAGGAAAGTTTTGCTTATTTTTAAAGATTGGCACCTGAACTAACAACTGTTGCCAATCTTCCTTTTTTTTTCTGCTTTTTTTTTCTCCCCAAGTCCCCTCAGCACATAGTTGTATATTTTCAGTTATGGATCCGTCTGGTTGTGGCACGTGGGACGCCACCTCAGTGTGGCCTGACGAGCAGTGCCATGTCTGCACCCAGGAACCAAACCAGCGAAACCCTGGGCCACCGAAGTGGAGCACTTGGGCTTAACCACTCGGCCACAGGGCTGGCCCCTGGAAGGTTTTGATTCTTCACGCTATGTTGTTATTTATCATTAGATAAATACTTTCGAAGACATTAGTTATTTCACTTATTTTTTATTCTTATTTTTTAAAGTTTAATGAATTGTAATTAGAATAATGTGCAAGATTTTTTCAGTTTTAGGTTTTGTGGAAGTTTTTCAAAAACTTTCACAGCCAAGATACCATTAATCTTTGTGAATATTTCATGGATATTTGAAAACAATGGGTATTGTTTATTTTGCTACAGGTTTTAGAAATTTTAACATGCATAGTTCTATGTACACTTATAGATGGGACATATTATTTTATTCAGGTCCTTTATCTGTTTTCTTTTTTTGAGTCTAGGCGTCCTTTGAATTTGAGCAGAAGATGTTTTAAAATCCCCCTGTCAGTCTCAGGAGGCCCTGTGATGGAGCCTTAAGGGACAGCGAGGTTTGGGGCACTGTGTCTCTTAAGACTGCAGATACAATCCACGTGGGATTTGAGAAATGAACAGGAAGGAAAATATATCTTTATTGTTCTTGGAGATTTTGCCATGGTTTTCTTTTTTGACTGTGCTGATTCAGATATGTTAAATTATTTGATTGTTAAAATGTGAGATATTATAAATTATAATATTTACAGAATTATTATTCATTTTGGTTAAATGCCTAGATTTTCAAAATGAAAGGATGACACTGTATCTGGTTTGAAGGGCATACTACTTATTTAAGTTTACTCTGAAAACTACAAAATGAGTCATTTTTCATGACTTCAAATACTACTAAAGCAAACATTTCCAATAGCTATTTTTTGCAAAAAGTATTTCTGGGCAACATTATTAAATTAAGAATCTTCAGTTTAGTACTGGTGTCCTGATGAAGTTAATCTATCTGCTCAGGGTACATTTATTATCTATTATTGTGCATTTCCACATTTAAGAGAGTGACTCATCTTGACATTTTACCCATGAAATAGTTAAAGACCTGGATGCAATCCCAAAGTGATCCTTAATTTAAAGGGTCATTTTAATTGATACTCCAAAAGGTTAACAGGATTAACTGTCAAAATTTACTTTCGATTTCTAAGCAGATGCATTGTCCACCTATTGACATACAAGCTTGATATCTGTATTTAAATCCGAGTCTAAGAAACTTGATGTTTCCTTCCTAAATGTTTCAAAGGGAATGTTTACTTAGTCACTGTGCATTTTAATTATATGTTCCACCATACCGTCTTGTAAATTACACACTCACCAAACAATTCTTGGTTTTGCCTCCATATTCTAATATCGATATTTTAGCCCTTCGGTTTTTCTTTAAGCTTTTATCTCTGTCCTGCAATTCAGGTATCTTAGCCTGTGTTAAAAGCTTACACACTATTCATAGCCTATCTCAAATTATATTGTACTGGCAATCTTAACTTGCCTCCCAGTTAAACATTACATTTATCTATTTTGAATTTTTTCAAACTTTATCTTAACATGTCAGGTACAACTCATCATTTTCAACTCAAATCTTATTTGTATACTCTTTCTTTATCTGTTTATACCACGAATACTTCATTTTACCTTGCTTAAGTCATAAATAAATGATTGAATAAATTAGTGAATAAAGAAGAAATGAATTATTTCCCAGTGTGAGATGATTAAAGCGACCACTTATTATGGTGTATAAGGATTACTTCCTAGGGAAATGGACTGTACTGGATTATTCAGCTTTGATATTGGAGTAAATGACCCTTAAATCTCAGTGCCTCACAACAAGAATTATTTATTTTCCTCTAATACCATCAGTTTCATCTCCTTCTAGGATCTAGGCTGAAGGAGCAACCCTTTCTTCAAACATGACTTTCTCATGGCAGCAAGAGCAAAAGTGCTGAGAAAAACACTCCCTGGCACTTAAAACATCTGCTTTGATGTGGTGTTATCACAGTCACACATGTCAGTGGCCAAAGCGACTGCCATAGCTTAAACCACCCTCCATGGGATGTGAAGGTAAATATTTCCCAGGGGCACTTTATATCACGTGGCAATGAGAAGGAATGTTTAATGTTTTTATTGGAAGGGGGAGTGACATTTAAATGCAATAGTCAACCTACCAGAACAATTTGTTATATTTAATAATAATTATAAACAACCTTTTTATTTAGAATGCATATCTGTTGGTGACCTGCTACCTAACAGGGCAAAACCAATAAGAGGAAACAAAAAACAAACAAATAAACAAAGTCATTTTAGACCATCTAATTGTAAGAAAAAAATAAAACTAGGTGACGTGATGGAGAGATAGTAGGGAAAGAGAAAATCGATTTCAAGGTCCGGGTGGAACAGACCTAAGTGTCCAACTGTTTTCTTTTTTCCTCAGAAAACCTTAGAATCTGAGTGTCCTTCTGGGTTGCATCTCTCCAGTGGTTGGGAAAAGAGCTAGAAAAATATTGGGCTGGTATCAGTCATCAGAATCAAGCATAATTTCCTCTTGACATATGTTTAGTGCTAATCAGTCTTCAGTGGGACAATCTACGTTCCAATCACGACACAATTGAAGGTCAAATTCTAACACAAGTTACAAAGAGGAAACAAAAGGAGGAGGAGAGCCACTTCTCTTGAAGAACAAGCCATTGGCGTACTACCTTTTTAACCTGTTCTCATGTCCCTGCCAGGATTCTGAGTAGACAAAGTCTTCACTGAGAGAATATAACCACAATCTTGCCTTTATGTGAATTTGTATTTACATAAAAAAATCAAGATTGGATAGCATCTTTGAAAAATTGCAGATTAGAATGGCCCCAGCGCAGCTCAAACAAGCAGAAATCCACTTTGGGTGAAAATCATCCTTAGAGGAAAAGATTTCCACAGAACAAGATGAGCCATCTGAATTTGAACTTACCAATCAAAATTATAAGCACATACAGAAACCAACCGCTAATAAGTGAGAATTGGAGGAAAAAATAAAATAATAGAATACAAGGACATAGATTATGGATTTGTAAGATGCAAATAAATGAATCTAAGCTACTTAAGTATATAGAAAGGGAATCAAAATGTTACATTTATCTCAAAGTAAACTTGTAAGAAACTTAGAGATTCTAGAAGTAAAATATGTGGTAATTGAAACTAAAATCCCAAAGAATAGACTAATTACAGAGTAGACACGGATACAAATATGCTGAAACTCATTAGCAATCAGGGACATGCAAATCAATAATACAATGAAATATCATTCTACACCCATTTATTGACATATGTTAAGAAATCTGAGCATACCAGATACTGGACAGAATATAAAATAGTTTGTTATTTTCTTGTAAAGGGGAACAAAATTTGTGACCCCAAAGTGTATCTCTATAGTATGAAGTTTATTTTTAAGAAACAAGACTCAGAAAGTTTTTCTTGTTACCTTCCCCTTAACTGCCTAAAGGAATTTAGATAACTGGCCTGTAACAGGAACAGAGCTATCACCAGTGATATCTACAAAGAATAGGAGCTCATTCTGGCAAGGAAACTTGGCAGGGCTGGAGATCAGAGTCCTCTCTGTGTCCCACTGTCTCTGCCTGGCATGACAAACATTTGTTTACCAAACATTTGCTTTTCCATCTCCATGTGAATGCCTTCCTCCCCTTTGAAGCCCCAAACCACTACCCTCAACATCCTCTTTTGTCTCTAGCTGAAGATGATCTTTCAGGTGGTGGCTTTGACCATTTTGGTAAATTACTCAGTCTTGGGTCTCTCCCATGTATCCATGTCACTAAGCTTTGTTTGATTTTCTCCTGTTAATCTGTCTCATGTAAATTTAATTCTTAGACCAGCCAGAAGAGCCTAGAGGGTAGAGGAAAATTTCTTCCTCTTCCACACTTGTACACTTGAAATATTCCCTAATTTATGTTTCAAGTGTTCATTTCTAGAAATACCCATGAGAAGTTCCAGTGTGTGTTCAATAAGAGACATACACCATAATGTTATAGGAGCACTGTTCATAACAGCAAAGACTTGAAATAACCCAAATTCCACAGAAGAATGGATTAGGTATGTTATAATCACACAATGGAAAATTCTACACTGGGGAGGAGAGGGAACTATAGCCATCCTGAATAACATGACTGAATCTCAGTAATTGTTTGTTGAATGAAAAAGTAGTGTTTTGGAAATTAAATACAGCATAATAGACATCTAAATTTCAGAAAAAAATTTAAACGACATGTATTATTTAGACATACAAATCAACATGAGAAAATTATTTTTAAAAATATATTTTTCAGGGCCAGCCAGGTGATGCAGCGATCAAGTGTGATGTGGATTAAGGCTGCCCCAGCTAGAGAAGCCCAAGGTGACCTGGCCTACATGCCAAACTATATGACCCAGTGGACTTTTTTTATGGTATGAATTAGGACTGCCCCAGGGAGAGAGGCCCGGGGCATCCTCATCTGCATGCTGATCTATACTGAAATCGTTTAATGACTTTTTACATCATCTTTTCTTTTTTTTCCAGTAAAAATAAGTCACGTACCCATGCCTTATAAAATTAGCCCTAACCCTCAGCTCAGGGCAGCAGCAGGAGCTCTGCCTGCCCATGGGTCCTGTCCCCATGCTATTCCACACTATTCTCTAAATAAAAGAGCACTACTGCCAGATCTTGAGAGTCTAAGAAATCTTTCTTTCGACTCCTCGGCTCACCAACCCCGCATCAAAGTGCACACATTCTGCTTCAGCAGCCTGGGGTTTGCTGGTTCAGATCCCAGGTGCGGACATGGCACTGCTTGGCATGTCATGCTGTGGCAGGAGTCCCACATATAAAGTAGAGGAGGATGGGCGTAGATGTTAGCTCAGGGTCAGTCATCCTCAGCAGAAAGAGGAGGATTGGCAGCAGTTAGGTCAGGGCTAATCTTCCTTTTTTTTTCTTACAAAGATTTGTATATAAATGCTCATAGCAGTTTTATTCACATTATACAAAAACTGAAATCAAGCCAAATGTCCATCCAAGGATGAATGGATTAACAAAGTGTGGTGTAACCATACAATTAAAATACCTAGTAATAAAAAGGAAACAAATACTGATGCAACAAGGTGAATGAATCTTGAAAACCATATAATCTTAAAACAATCTTAAAAACACCATACAATTGTATAATACACAATTTGTTTCCATTTGTGTGATACTCTATAACAATGATCAGCAAATTAGTGCCGTGGGCCAAATCCAACCACTTACTGGTTTAAAATAAAGTTTTATTGTAACAGCATCAAACCTATTTGTTTACACATTGTCTATGGTCTTTTAAAGCTCTACAAAAGTAGAGTTGAATAGTTGCGACAGAGACTTTATTACCCACAAAGCCTAAAATATTAACTATCTGTTCATTCACAGAAAATGTTGGGTGGCTCCTTCTTTAGGTTAAAAAAAAAGAGTCATTGGGGTCTTGGCTGGGAAGGGGTGCCAAGAAGCATTATGATGTTGAAAGTGTTATATATCTTTGTTATATTGGTGGTTTCACAGTATATGTATTTGTCAAAAATCATTTTACTGAATATATAATAAAATGGTACATTTTATTGTATGTAAATTATACCTCAATTAAGTTGATTGAAAAACAAAGGCATATTAAACACAGAATTCAGATAAGGCTAATTGATAGCTGAGGGAGACAGAGAGACAGGATAGGAATGAGAACATAGGCTAAACCGTTTTCAATGGTTTACTTAGGCTGATGAATTTATGGAAGTTCATTTTGTATTAAATTAACCAACAAAATGGGGAATCCCATTCTATCTCAAGCTTCATAACAGCTGTTAGCATAAACAAATATTGAATTTTATCAAATTCTTTTTTTCTACATCTACTGAGTATATATATATCTATATCTATATAGATATATATATATTTCATTTATTTTTTCATTTTGTTTTGGATTTTGGTAAACTCTATGTTTTCTACCAGTTTTCATTTCTGTAATAAACCCTACTTGGTCATAGTATATTAATGTAAAATTGGTTTTATTTGCTAATATTTTGTTTAAAAGCTTTGTATCTATGTTCATGGCGGAAATTGTTCTATAATTTTTATTTATTGAAAATCCTCAGATTTGAAAAGATTTGGGGAGAAATGAGCTACAGCTGGGGATTTTTTTTTTCTTTTTCAGTCCTCTGAGATTTGCTATAATAGTGGTGCCTAAAGGTTTGGAAAAATTTACCAGTGAAACCATCTGGACCTGGAATTTCTTTGTGAGTATGTTTTAATTTAAGATATGTATCACCAACTCGCTATATCTGCAAAAACTTAAGTGTCTGAAAATAGCAATTTTGTGACTACTAGAAAGTCTCAGAAAAAAACATATTTTGCTGGTATAAATTGATTGGACTACTTTACAAAAACAATTTGGCATTTTCTAGTGAAGTTGAAAATTCATATATCCACTCAGCAGAGCTGCCATCAGGAAAACATTCAAGTATATCCCTTATTTATGTGCACCAGGAAAAGTACAAAAATAGTCACAACAATATTTGTTTCCAACAGCAAAACTGGAAATGCTAAAAATATTTACTAATAATATTTGGACACAAAATTGTAGTATAGTCACACCATGGAATAACATATAGCAAGAAACAGCAAAAAATCACAGCTACATAAAACAAGAGTTGAATTTCATAAACATAATGCTGAGCAAAAGAAAGAAAAAATGAAGAATTTGCACAGACCCACGTAAGATTCCATTCCTATAATGTGCAAAAGTATAATTTTAAGGTTCAATTATACACACAAAGTATATAAATAAAAACAAAGGAATGGCTATGACTTAAGCCGAGATAATGCTTAACTCTTAGAGAGGCAAAAGTGTTTGCACAGGGAACGGTAAACAGGAAATGTCTGCAGTGCTGGCAACACAATTGTGCTTGACTCGGTTGGTGCTACAAATCTGTTAACTTTATACTTAAAAAAACACTAAACTCTCTTTTATGTACATGAAGTATTTCGCCATAAACCATAGAAGAATAAAAGACAAACAAAAATGTGCCAACAGTCCAAATTGCAGGCATTAATCGGGCATTAATTTGCAACAGGAAAGTGCACCTTAGTATTCCTCAGGATGGATAAGCAACTGAGAGTTATGCACCTGATGATGGTTCACGATGAGGCCAGCCCACTCATTCAGGGTCATATATATACATATATACAGGCATATTTATATACATATGAAATTGATGGGAATAAGATTTAAAAATTGAAAACGTTCATTCCCAACTGTTAAAGGTGCTTATAGAGGGAAGATGGCCCGATGGGGTGGAGGTACATGAAGTTGGTTAGGAGATGGAAGTAAAAACATGACAAAGATTTTAGACACATAGTTATTTTGATAAAGGTAACTCAGAGATAACCTTGTGAAATAAAGATAACATTGAAATACGTCAGTTATAGAGATGTAAGATAAACTTCAGAATCTTACAGCTAAGAATAAATGCAGCTTGGGGAAGGGGGATATGTGAGAGAACAAGTCTTTTAATATAATTTTTATAATCAGTAACTTTCCTCAAGTATTGTACCAGGTGGGTTCTTACAGAAATCCATAGCCTTTCACTTTATGCGCCAAGATTAAAGCAATGGACAATTTCTTTGACTTAGGTTCATTTTAAAAGGCTGACTTTTAAATCTAACTTGACCAATAAAACCCCCTCTTCACCATCCCACTCTATTCCCTGAACAGCAATACAAATTCAATTCTTAATTGATTTAGGTTAGCTTCACTTTCCCTTTACTACCAAATTCCACAGATATCAGTTTTTCCTCTAAGTCTCTAGAAAACACACATACACACCACATATGCAAGCAAAAATTAAAATACTACACACATTTTGGAAATTCTCTATGAGGAGATTTATAAGTTCTTTCAAACAATTGCTGATTTGAATGGAGGATATTTTCATTTTCAAAATGTACTTTTCTAGCAGCAAATAAAGCTGGCCAGGCACCAACCGGGATGTCTCAGACACTGCATTACTATCATGAACAATGGAAGCCACAAAGCCTTAGAGAGTGTATCTCTATAACCAGCATGCCAGAAAAGATCTAGCATATTTAATTATCCATATTTAGCAGGGTAAGCTGATTGGACCCTCAGTGAAGAAATTATACGAATCAAGGTAAAGCTTTATGGAGACAGCTCAATTATTTTGTTTGTAGTTATTTTATTAAGCAATTTTTAATAAAATTAATTGAACTTTGTGAAAGACAACCTCAGACCAATGTTTGACATTTTGGTCATGAATTTTTGGCATTAGAGACTTACTAATAAAAGCTACAGTTTTCAAAGACTGTTATGTGCAAAATTGCCAATATCATAAGTGGAAAGTTTGAAAGTTCAACAAAAGTAAAAACATATTTTATGCCAGATAAAATAAGAATGCAGTTAAGATTCTATAAAATTAATTATTTGACTAGATTAAACACATATGATCTTTAAAAACATTCTTAATTTAACCAAAGCACCTTATATATAACTACGTTCTTTTTATTTAGAGATTGGCACCTGAGCTAACAGCTGTAGCCAATCTTCTTTTTTTTTCTTCTTCTTCTTCTCCCCAAAGCCCCCCAGTACATGGCTGCATGTTCTAGTTGTGAGTGACTCTGGCTGTGTTATGTGGGATGCCGCCTCAGTGTGGCCTGACGAGTGGTGGCATGTCTGTACCCAGGATCCAAACCAGCAAAACCCTGGGCCACTGAAGCGGAGTGTGTGAACTTAACCACTCAGCCACGGGGCCAGCCCCTATAACTACATTCTTAACTACTTTCTTGTTAAACATACAAAACATCACTGAAGATAGTTTTTGTATCAAGTAATCAAAAAAATAAAATTAAACCTTTCTGCTTGGAGCTGGGATTACTGGCTTCAATGGGACCAAGTAATTCCTTACACATCTTAGAAAAATAGAATCATATTTCAGTTCTGATAATGTGAATAAAAATAATTTACACTGAAGAGAACGAAAGAGATCAAATTTACTTTAGGAATGTTGTAAATGAACTCTTTTAAAACTTGAAAATAAGAGCCTGCAGAAATCTAACCCTTTATTCATGAATACATAACAACTTTATTATTAATTATTTTGACACTATCAATATTCATTCTGTCCCTTAAACATTGGGAAACCTGAATTTTAAAAAGATATTGAGAAGTCTTAAATATATTATCTTTAGGATAATGTTATTTAAACAAATGTAGAGAAACACTAATTAAGGAAAATTTAGAAGGCCAGCAATTATTTATTACATTTTCAAGGGCAACTAGAAGTGTAATAAATTTCAGTCTGTAAGAAATCATGAAGTATTAGTCGTAGCATTAAAAATAGTAAAAATATACAAAGGTTTTGGTAGTACTTTGTCATATCTCACATACAAACAAAATCAGCACAATATACCAAGAAAAATAAATAAAGTGAATATGGGTTAGAAAAAAGCAAAAATTAAACTGCCAATATTTGCAGGTAATATGATTGTAAAAATTAATATGTTTTCATTATGAAAAACAAAAAATATACAACTAAATTTTAGAATTGCTAAGAGAAGTTAAATAGGTTGATGGATATAGGATAAATATTTAGGCCTGGAAATATTTATTGCATTTTTTAAAGCCACATTTTAAAATATAAGAATATTTCTATAAAAAGTCTAATAAAGATGTGAATAACATTTATTTTAAAATGCATTAAACTTAATTGAATAATATTTTAAAAGCTGAATGGAGGAATATAACACATCTTAGAAAGGAAGACCAAATAGCCTAAATTTCACATTTTTCTCTAAGTTTAAGATAATTCTAATCAAAAGTTTAGTAGGGATGGGGTGGCCTGGTGACGTAGTGGTTAAATTCAGTTTCCTTTGCTTTCATGGCCCAGGTTCAAGGGTTCAGATCCTGGGCATGGACCTACACCACTCATCAAGCCATACTGTGGAGGCACCCACATACAAAATGGAGGAAGATGGGCACAGATGTTCGCTCTGGGCCACTCCTCCTTAAGCAAAAAGAGGAAGATTAGCAACAGGTGTTAGCTCAGGAACAATCTTCCTCACCAAAACAAAACAAAACAAAAAAGTTTAGGAGGGACATTTAAATTGACAAATTGATTAAAAAAAATATAAAGAAATACAAAAGTCGAAGGACAGCTAAGACATTCACTCTTGAGGAAGAAAAATAAGGTGCCTGTACCTGTTCTATTAGATATCACTAACTACTATAACTATTATAATTAAGTCAGTGAATGGTAATGGCATGCTGATAAACAACTAGATCAAAGGAACAAACCAGAAAGCTTAGAAACAATCTCACCACACACATGAATTCATTGTATGTGATAGAAATGGTCTTACATGACACTGTGAAAACATGCAACTATCCATAAATGTTCCTGAGATAACTGGCCATTCATATGCTGAAATGAAAGAAAAGAGAGAGAGAGAAGGAAGGAAGGAGGGAAGAAAAGAAAGAAGCAAGGGATGTGGGGAAGGGAGGCAAGAAAGTGGACCACTACCTACTACTACAAACAAAATTAAGCTCTGAGTGTGAAATTAAGATCTAAACGGGAAAGGAAAAGAACATCATTTAAAAAGACAATAGAATGTGTTCACTGGGGAGAGAGGGAGATCCTAAAACAGAGAGATTAATCTACATTAAAATTAGGAATCTCTGTTCACCAAATCCATGGTGAATACATATTTCAGTATGCATATGCATATGAACAATTAGACTGATTATCCACAATATATAAACTTCTTATGAACCAATGAGTAAAATGAAAATGAAAAACTGGCAAAGAAATGAACAAAAATATTACATAGTGAAAGTACAAATGGCTAATAAGTATACAAAAAGATGTTCAAGCTAATTATTTACTAAAGAAATATGAATTGAAACTCTAATGAAATGCCTTTCTACAAACATAAGGAAGTCAAACTTTAGATTTCTGGCAACTCCAAGTTTTGCTAACATGAAGTCAAACTTTAGATTTCTGACACTTCCAAGTGTTGCTAGTGTTTGGAGCACAGGGAACTCATCCACAAAAGGTGGTGGTGTAATTTAGCAAAACCACATTGGAAAACAGTTGGGCATTGCGTAGTAATGCCTAATTCTGGTAACACAGAACATCAGTATATACCATGATTCAGCTGTTCCATTACTAGGTATGTGCATAAGAGAAACTTATATGCAAAATATATTCATATAGAGAAAATATGCAAAACTCATGCAATATATACACGATGTTTTAGCAAATATGATTTGTATTACCAAAACCTGGAAATAACCCAAATTTTCAACAAGAACAGAGGGTATAAAAATATATATTGTAGAATATTCATACTATAGTGCACTAGACAGCAATGAGAATAAATAGCCAACAGTCACAAGCATCAATATGAATCACAAATAATAATTACAAATAATATTCAGTCAACCAAGAAATATCATAGAAATATACAGCCTGAATCCATTTACGTAAGTTGAAAAATAGACAAATCAGTGCTTTGTTTGGTGAAATATAAGTGGTAGTAATAACAAAGAAAATAAAATAATAGAATTTAAGATATTGGTTACTTCTGGAGGGAATGAAGTGGAATGAGATCTTGGAAAGGAATATAAGGAGGGAGTTTTTGAGGCATAGTAACGTTTGATTTCTTTTCTGGCTGGTAGTTATATAAATATTCATTATACATACAACTGTACATAGATATTTTCATATTCTTTTTGTATATATGTTTTATTTCACAATGTTTCTAAATATCTGAATATATTTCACATACACTTCCTAATTTAAAAAAAAATTCTCATTACTATCAGAGATTAGGTTATACATACTCAACAAATAACCCCAAACACAGCAGTTTCAACAATGACATTTATTTTACTCACAAATCTGTGGTTTGGACAGAGCTCAGCAGGGTAAGCTGGCATTAGTAAACTTGGGACATCTCAAAGGCTGGCAGATGGAACCCTCTAAAGCATTGCTGTCTGAGGGAAATATATTGCAAGTCACATATGTAATTTTAAAAATTGTAGTTACCACTGTTGAAATAAATTTCTAGGCCCAAGATGGAGCCACTCCTGCCCTTTTGAATATTTGCTTGACCAGAAACACAGTACAGTCGTCTCCCCATTATCCACGATTTCCCTTTCCATGGTTTCAGTCACCCGTGATCAACTGTGGTCCAAAAACATTACGTGGAAAATTCCACAAATAAGCATCTCATAAATTTTAAATTGCATGACTTCTGAGTGGCATGATAAAATCTCAATCCGCTTTGCCCTGTCTCGCCCCGGATGTGAATCACCCCTTAGTCCAGCTTTCCATTGCTGTATGTACTACCTACCCGTTAATCGCTTAGTAGCCGAGTTATCAGATCCAGTGTAGTGGTATCGCAGTGCTTGTGTTCAAGTAACCCTTATTTTACTTAATAATGGCCCCAAAGCACAAGAGCGGTGATGCCGGCAATTTGGATGTGCCAAAGAAAAGCCATAAAGTGCTTCCTTTACGTGAAAAGTTTAAAGTTCTCCACTTAATAAGAAAAAAAAACCAAAACCGTATGCTGAGGTTTCTAAGAATTACGGTAAATTTTATTACGGTATATTGTTATAATTGTTTGATTTTCTATTAGTTATTGTTGTTAATCTCTTCCTGTGCCTAAATCATAAATTAAACTTTATCGTAGGTATATATGCATAGGAAAAAACATGTATATACAGGGTTCAGTAGTGTCCAAGGTTTCAGGGTCTTGGAGCGTATCCCTCACAGAGAAGGGGAGCTGCTGTATATCCAGTCAGCCAATCCCCAAAGGCCAAGCCAACTCCAGGCCTTCTCACCCCAAACAAGGTTGGCGATGTGCCCCAGCCAATCAGATACTTTCCAATTGTCTCTTTTTTGTTCTTTATCTGTTATACTATAAAAGCTTCTTGCCTTCTGCCCAATTTGCAGTTCTTGAAAGAACACTATGTGCTTCATGAAGTGTTAAATAAAGTTTGTTTGTATCACCTAAATTGTCTTCTGTAATCATTTTTTAACACCACACTAAAGAAAAAGTAAAAAGAAATAGGTAAAATTAATGTAATAATGGTTTAACAGTATACATAGTGTTATCATGTCATCATGTAGTCAGTATTAAAATATTAATGAAATGTTTTACTTTTTTAAAAATCCTATTAAATCTTTGAAATCCAGTACATATTTCTAGCATATCTCAACTTGAAATAGTACATTTCAAGTGCTCAATAGCCACTCAGTAATCCACAGTACAATTTTAAGAGCTTGCTCACACACATATTTAGCAATTGATACTGTCAATAACCCAAAATCTTAGCTGAGATTGTCAGCTCAAACACGTACATGCTTCCTCTCCATGTGGTCTAGGCTTCTTTTATAGCATGGGGATTTGGTTTCAAGGACTTGCACTGAGAGATAGGTAGAGGTGTTGGAGGGGGAAGGAGGTAGAGAGAGGGAAAGAGAGAGAGAGAGAGAGAACAGTAGGTGAAATGAGTCATGCATTTTATGTGTAATCCAGAAGTTACATAACATCTTTTTTTTTAAGTGATTACAACACTCACAAACTTGCCTAAGTTCAAGGGGAAGTGTGTAATGCAATCAATAAATACGCTGTTTAAATTTATTTCTCCAAATTTAGAAGCTTGCATGCAGAAAATTGACCATTCAGTGGGTAGGAATAAAGGCCAACATGTAAGTTAACCGATGGAACTGGTAAAATGATAGCACTGATTTCTAATACCCTCTGACCTGAATACTATGTAATGAGAAAGGTGCATTCAGAAAAAGAATGATAGTTTTATGGAATAGGAAAGGTTGAGGGAATTCCATGTATTTGACACATATGCAACCATTCTCTTCTGCTTTATCTCAAACACTGATGATTGATCACGAGTGGTCCCTGCAGAGCCCTGACCTCAGGTTCAGAATTCTCAGTACAGGGCTCCAAGCAGCCACTATCAATTAGTAGCCTATTGGTAAAAAGTATTTTTCACCCCTGAATTAGAAGTCACAATGCATTTGAGAATAGGTATGCTGGAAGAGAATATGAAGAAGAAGTGAGACAAACAAAATTTGTTACATAGTGCAGGCTTTTATGTTTGAGATTTTAGATTTTAGAGGCAAAATAATTCACAATGGCAAGAGCAAAACTGTGACACCAACATAGGTGGCTAAAGAAGATTGGATCCACCAGTAAACTCCACAGATGTAAGCATTACACATTCCATTGGCAGGAGATATCAAAGATTGTACAACCGTAGCCCAAGTCCCAAGTATACCAGGAATATGGATGCTGATATAAAATGGCTACAAGAAAGAGAATAAGGTAATATTCAAAGATAGCATATAAAAGTACAAAATATTAAATGAAAATATATGGGAAGGGCCAGCCCAGTGATGTAGTGGTTAATTTCACGCACTCAACTTTGGTGGCCAGGGCTTCGCCAGTTGGGATCCTGGGCGAGGACCTACCACTGCTCATCAAGCCATACTGAGGTAGCATCCCACAGAGAAGAATTAGAAGGATGTACAACTAAAATGTACAATTATGTACTGGGGCTTTGGAGAGGTAAAAAAAAAAAAGGAGATTGGCAACAGATGTTAGCTCAGGGCCAATATTTCTCACCAAAAAAAAAGAAAATATATGGGAAAATAAAACAAAAGTTGCCCCAACCTTCTAGTTCCAAATAGTGCTTGCAAAACAAAGAGAAAAACCTCTTCAGAACATTATAAGGAAAGCAGTATTTTTAAGGTAAATCTGTTTTTTCATTTAAATTAGGGAATTGAAAAGAATAATGATGTGTGATGAAAAATATTAATGATTGCATTTAATCCCCAAAGCATATTTTTGACAAGTATTCTCCTTATATCTGTTTAAGATGAGAAAACTGAGGTCTAAAGAAGTTGTTAGCCCTTTAAAAAATAACATCCCATACTTTGGAAGCAGTTTAGTTAGGATTCCAAAGCCTATAATTATCACTATCTTGTATAAAGTGTTTCAATACTAAGAAACAGTTTATCAGGCTAAGACTTGTTCTCATAATATTTATGAGAAGAGAAACTCAAGTTTACTTAATGCTAACTGTGTAGTGCCAACTTTGCAGCCAGAAATTCTTTTCCTTTATTGATGTACTGAATTTTTCCCCTCCCTCAACCTTTCTTCTTTTCTGCTAGATCACCCACTCAATAGATAAACATTCTAAATTATTCATCATTATTCTGGTTAAAAGGCAATGATTGTTGATAAAATAAAGCCACTTTTATTTTGTAATCCCCTTGAGTTCAACCCTTTCAATAATTTATACACATGCATATGTTAGAGTATATACAATACAATAGGAAGAGAATGCAGAATAATACTAATTCAATCACTGATAAAAGTATTTGTTGTGAGCATTTTCCAAAGATTATTTATGCCCAAAACATGTCTTTTTTAACCATATAGTGTGTAATAATTCTAAAATAAAGTTACGACCATGAAAAAAAGCCTAATTAGAGAGAGAGTGTAACATATCTGTTTTGGTTCTTTAAAAAAATCAGTAAACTTCTTTTTTTTATTCTTTAAGCATTATACCTTTCTTTGTCTTGCTTATTAATTACTTTTTAGAATCAGAAAGTAGTAAGTATTCTAGTATTTAGGCATTTTCTTCACGCTTTTGTTTTAGCTTCTCATGTAATTGACCGACGTGCTGTGCTTGCAGTGATAATCTTTCTGAATCAAATAGATTTCACAAAATTTGTTTTTTCAGTTTCCTCAAAAGCATGCATTTATTGTATCCTTAATGATGCAGCTATTAATACTTTGGCAAAGCGTGTATGCTGCAAATGAAGCTATCTTAATGACTGAAAACAAGAAAACTAATAAATGGTAAATGCCTTATAGTAAAAACTTCACGTCCTTCTCTTAAATACTCTTGTCTGTTCATGAGTTCAATGTCGAATACAATGGCATTAAATCACTTTTCATCTTGTCATTGCATAACCTATTTGGTTGTTTGCTGAAATTATAGTTAAGTGTAAAACCTGTGAATAGATTGTATTAAAGCCCGCTTATGAAAATGTACCTAGTAAAGTCTTGTAAAAGCCACAATAGCATTTTAATGATAATAGCTGAAATTGGACCTGTGGGGAGTTTTAGGATTTCCAATGTCATATAGAGGAATCTAGCTCCTGCTACTAGGATTTACAAAGCACACCATATCTCTCTCATTGTCATGTCTCTCAGCAGGTTGAATTAGTGGTGATTTTATTCTTGCCCAATAATAACACTGTTCAGTTGTACTGACATACAGTATTTTACTAATATAAATGTTATATTCACTAATGTAATAATATAGTAGTGTTTACTAATATAAACGTTATAAAAATAATTCAGAATGAAAGGAACTTCAAAAAAATAGGGCAAAAAGAGAAAAGAATAGTGACCACTGGTCGTATTCTTTCAAAGATGTGGCCGTATAGAAGACTAAGAAACAAAACAGCCCTAAACTAGGATTCTGAAGATAGGACCAGTAATTATCAACTCGGAGATTGTGCAAATCATTTACTTTTTCTGAACATGAATTTCGTTATCTTTAAAATGGAGTTCATCTTCCACACCATGTTTATTCTACTCTTCAGGGTGTCTGTGAGTTTAAATGAAATTATATGTATGGTATTGTTTTAAGAATTGTAAAATGTTATTTACAATTGACTTATTATATGTTCAGATTACATCTATTCATTTTTCTAGACCAGCAGTCTGGAAAATAGTCTCAGAAAACGCTCTCACAATTTACTAATGGTTACCTGGCCTGCAGTCATAGACCTGAGATGGGACCTGGGATTCTGTATTTCTAAGGAGTCTATGCTATGGGCTTTGAGCCTAACTTTGAGTAGCAGGAATCTGTTGCAAATTATTTAATTTATGTCTACCTCAGTGTTCTAAACTCTATGAATCATAAAGTGTTTGTTAGTGTTAAACACAAAAATCCCCATAAAAAACAAACAAATCTGTGATAATATGATTACCTCTTCAAAAATTCTAGAGAATTGAAAAACACAATTTATGACATCTGTCAAAGTTAACGCTTGAAGGGAATATCCCTCATTCTTTAAAAAATGCCTTATGTTCATTCAGCACTAACATTTTGCATATCGGCTTAATGTAAAACAAACAAACTTATGTTTCTTGAAATGACAGCTGCTACTACATTAATATTGGCAAGTGATGGTATAAAATAAATACCAGAGGAACAGAAATCTTTTTTTTTTAAAAAAAGTAGACACATGTCTGTCAATTGCTGAAAGGACTTTTCAATAAATGATGATATATACCATGTTAATGGATGTAAGGGCTTTGTGGAAAAGTATCAGTTCTTCACAGATTCTTTTATACTTTCAGCATGATTGCAATCAAAATCCTAAAAGGATGTTTTATGACACTTAAGAGCTAATCCTAAAATTTATATGTAATAGTAGATAAGATAATTTTGAATAAAAGAACAAAGGCAGATACTTTTAATAATCATCAAGTTATGTAATGAAACTATAATTTAAGTAAGGATACTTTGGTGAATAAAATCACAAATAGACAAATCAAACAAAATGGAACCCTTCCATGTCTTGAAATGACACAGAGGAGGACTTCAATTTTCCATTGCTGCTATCAGCTGATACTCTTTCCTATGTCTGGAGAAATCTATATGAGTTTTGATATCTAGGGAACTTTAACTTTCTCTCTACTTTTATAATTTATTTTTCAAAGATATGTGGGATCATTTAATTCTTGCATAACTTAAAAAATAGTTTACACATTGATAAAACTGAAAACATGTATTCCAAAATGTTAAGGGTGACAACTTCTGGGTGCTGGTAATATTTAAAACTTGTCTACTTATTTTTTTATTTTCGATATTTTTCCAATATATTATGTCAAAGCTATTGTTAAAAGGTAAAAACAGGGTTTCAGAAGTCTTATACTGCCCAAATAGAAAATCTAGGAAATCTAAAAACATAAAAATAAACTCTAATAACAAAAAAGCAGCAAGAAGACTATAGGTTCCTCAAGTAGTAGAGCATATGGAGAACACACAGAGATGATTATAATTACAAAACCACACAAATGTATTTTTGTTCCAATGGAAAAGTAATCGCTAGGAAACTTGACAATTTTATAAACTGAACATTTCCCCAAAATAGCTAATGAGTACAGTGGCACATCTCCTCGCTGTGTTTTATGTGAAGAATTAATTTTTGCATCACATGTTCAAGAAGAATAGTTCAAATTGGGAAGGTTTGTAGCTGCACCAATGTACAACAGTTGATAAATCAAAAGCAAACTAATGAAAGAAACTTTTTCAGTCTATTCACAATTATGCAATTTTTATTTCTCTGTGATTTATCTACGTTACCAATAGAGAAGAATCCAAGGAACACTTTACTTGTGAAAATGTATTCTACCAAACGTATTCACACTACAGACAAATTTCTCCATTTAACAAATGCATAAGTTAGCGGTAACACTTTAAATTTTAATAAATTCTAGTAAAATTGATGATACATAAACATTTCTGCATGTTAATCTTGCATCATTTTTGTCTCTTTCATTTGATTTAACTTCTGTCTCATCGATACATTCATGCATTGATTGGTATCATTCCCTGAAAATATTTATTTTGTGTATGTTCTTGATTGTATTTAGACTAAACTTGAAGGAAAAATTGCAAAGTGATGTAATTGTGTTTCAAAGAATAAATCTGCAAAGAAATGTGGTTTCTGTCATCAAATATGTGATACGTACAAACATATATGTATGTGTGTGTTGGAAATTCAGAAGACTCCAGAGAATAATACAAACTATATTTAATGTATTTCAACTTGTACCTACTTCTTCAAATATTGTTGTTTATGAAAGAAGTAATTACAGATGCATTTGAAGATCTCTGTGAACCCCTCCCCAAATACATCCCCCATCCAACTCTGAAGGAGACCAAATTCTGCAAACAATGTGATATTTTCGTTCAGTAAAATATTACATCTACCTAGAAGGAAACACTGCCTCTCTTTCTTGAATATGCAAGATTCCAACAAACAGCAAAATTTGCATCAGACATCTCAGTAGCAGTATGAAAAGCTAAAAGACAACAAAGCACGACCTTTGAAGTTCTGAGAAAAAGTTATTTCAAGTCTAGAATTTTAATTGCAGTCAAATTATTTACCAAAATGAGATGAAGAAATATACTTTTAAAATATTACCGAAAGGGGGCCGGCCCTGTGGCCAAGTGGTTAAGTTCAGTGAGCTCTGAATAGTTGCAAAACTTATTTGATAATATTAAACATCTGTTTAAAATGAAGAAGAATGTTTCTTAGCAGGAATAGAAGGAAATTTTTGTTATCTAATAATCTATCTACATAGAACCTACAGAAACGAATGCATTTTATGGCAAAATATTGAAAATTGGGCTTTGAAATGAAAAACGACAAAGACGCCCATCATCCCCATTTCTATTCTACATTGTACAGGAGGTCTAACCAATGCAGTAAGGTAAGAAAAATAAATAGAAGGAAAAACATAGAATATAAAAATAAAACAGGCAAGTTTCAAACAGAGTAATTTTATGTTAGAGGGTACATGTTCTCAGCAGATACAACATAAAATAAAGGAAAGAACAAGTGGGGTTGTAAATTAAGAGAAACTTGAAAGGCACAAAATGTTAGTGAGAGAGACTAAATTATTTGACTAGTGATGCACATTTGCATGACAAAACGATCAAAAGACACTAAGAAAGTGTTAACATCATAGAATAGTCTTTACTTAGGGTAGGAGGAGAAGAGGTGGCTGTGATTGGATTTAGGCTCATGAGAGACTTCTGAACTGGCTGTTAAAGTTCTGTTTCTTGATGAAAATAGTAGTTACATGTGTGCTCACCTTATAATAATTATAATCTTAAAATAATTAATAATTCCAATCCATTAACAAGTTGTATTTCTCTATTTATTTAATGTATCTCAATGAAGTTTTAAAATTTTCCCTATAAAAGTTTTGCACAGTTTTGTTATATTTATTCAAAGGAACTTTCTTTTAGAAATATATTATAAAATAAAACAAAGATAGGAAAATAAATGTGCTGCTTAGTAAATTATTATAAGACTTGAAATATTGATTCTAAAATTAAATGGGTAGCATACGGCTATACATAGCAAGAAAATTTAAATAAAAATCTATTACAGAAAAGATTTAAAAAATACATAGTGGAGCATTTACCCAAACAATTATCTACACTTTTATAAATCTAAACTTTATAAGCAATGTAGTAATAGTGAAGTAAGGTACAAATAGAAAAATGCAAGAGTTTAGAGATGCTAAAAACAGATCCAACTATATGTAAATATCAGATTTATGTCAAAAATACCACCCCAGGATAATTGGGAAAAGACACTCTTTTCAATAAGTGGTGCTAGGACAATTGTGCATCCATATGGAAAGAAATAAGTTTGCATCTCCATCTCATACCATAACATAACAAAATTCAATTTTCAGTCAATAATAGACCTATTGTAATAAATAAATCAATACACTTCCAGAAAATATTATTGAAATATCATCATGACCCCAGGAAGTTACATATGTTTTAAATAAGATATAAAATGCACTCTTTCAAAGAAATGGTTAATAAATTCAATTATATTAAAATGAGAACTTCATTTCTTCAAATGACTGCATAAAGAGAATGAATGGGAGAAGATAGTTAAAACTCATAAAAATGATAAATGTCCAGAATCCAGAATATAGAATTTCTGGAATACATAAGAAATAGAAAAAAAGAGAGAAAGACTGAAATAGACATCACAAAAGCCAATAAAAATAGAGAAAAAATATGTTGTGAACCTCATTTGTAATCAAAGAAATGTAAAATAAAATCCCAAGGAGATGTTACTACATACCTACCATTAAGACTTCATGGGCAGGGGCTGGCCTGTCCCCGTGGCCCAGTGGTTAAGTTCACATGCTCCCCTTCGGCAGCCCAGGGCTTTGCTGGTTCGGATCCTGGGTGCGGATGGACCTGGCACTGCTCATCAGGCCATGCTGAGGTGGCGTCCCACATAGCACAACCAGAGGCACTCACAACTAGAATATACAACCGTATACTGGGGGTCCCTGGGGAGAAGAAGAAGAAGGAAAAAAAAGGAAGATTAGGGACAAATGTTAACTCAGGTGCCAATCTTTAAAAGAAAAAAGACTTCATGGGCATGGCAATATTCTATTTGCTGTCTTTGATCTTGGAAGTGGACATATAAAAAGCCCATGAAGACATTGGAAAAGATGGTATGTTTCAAATAAGATACTGAAAACAAACAATCCACGTGGTAATAGTCATAATTTATTTGTTCAATTATAATGCATACTTTATGTAGTTTCATGTTTATCTCAGAATTGAAAGCAGTTAAATTTTGTTTAATCAAAAACATTTCAAAATACATGTTTTTGGTGGACAAAAATCAAAAAAAGAAACTCAAAATTGGACTTTTAGTAGGATATAGGAGGAGTAAAAATGACTATTTTAAATTCTGAATTACCCTTCTATTGAATTTGAATGTATGTTTCTATGAATATAACACTATTATTAAGATAAATATAATTAGAAAAAGTATAATGTTCTCAGTAATCAAAGTGATATGAATAAGAAACTAAACAAATACTGCAAGAAGATATATATCTGATAGTATCAAAATTTGACATTCAATTTATGAGTGAATTTTTTGATAATGAAAGCTTTTCTCTTTTTGAATTAATTTTGTGGTTGTGTTCTTCCTTTAGCAAAGAAAAGAGATAAATATTTATTAGAACCATATAAACTTGCCTGATATTTCACTGGTTTTGACTTACACAAACAGAAAATTCACTTTTTAAGACAATATGTATATTATAGAAAAATATTTTTAGAAAAAATAAAAGTAAATATTCTACTATCTAGTTATATATAAATATATGCATATATATACAGTTGATCCTCATTATTCACACATTCCATATTTGTGAATTTGCCTACTCTCTAAAATCAACACTCATGTCACTTTTGTGGTCATATGCAGACATGTATAGGGTGATGAAAAATTTGAATCACCCATTGTGCACATTCCCAGCTTAGTTCAAACAAGGAGACGCTCTACCTTCTTGTTTCATCTCTCCGAACAACAGTTCTTTTCATCGTGTATTTTGTGCCACGTAATTTGCATTTTTGTGCTTTTCTTTAATGTTTAAGCTGTTTAAAATGGTCCCCATGCATAGCACTGAAGTGCTGACTAGTGTTTCTAAACACAAAAAGGCTGTGATGTCCCTTATGGAGAAAACACGAGTGTTAGATAAGCTTAGTTCAAGTGTGCTATAGTGGTGTTTTGCTCTGAGTTCAATGTCAGTGAATCGACAATACAGAAACACCCATACAACAAGGCTAAGTGTTGGTTGATTAACAAAAACGTCACCAGAGGTTCACAGGAAACTGATCCTGTATTTCTTCCAGAAGCAATGGTTCAATATCACTAACTCAGTGTATGCAGCCACTTTACAGAATATAAGGAGAGATGCTTGTGTGTGTATATATTACTTATATGTATATATGTAATATATACCCACACTCAGAAAGAGAGAAAGCTATAGTGTACATATAAAATCAAGTACCTTTATGACATATACAATATCATCTGATAGAAACAGTATATGCTAAGCAATTGTTTTCTTCACAACATTTTCCTGGATATTTTTGGACGTATAATCTTCCAAAATTACTCAGAATTATTTCTCATATTACTTCAAAATTCTATGAGATTTATGCCCAGGAGCCTTTTAAATACATAGGTAAAATTAAGACTACTCATACAGGAGTTTAGACTACTTTTTTCCCCATGTAAAATCATCTTTTTCATTTGTTATTAAAGTCTTATACATATTTTCATGAAAACCAGAAAAATTAAACAGGTGACAACATTCAAAAGCAAAATATGTTTTTTTTCTTTAAATGGAGAAAAATCTGAAAATTCTAATTAAAATATCACCCTAAGTGCCAGAAAGAAATAGAAAAGAGAGAAACATGTAAACATAGCCAGATTTTCTTGTCTTAAAGAAAAAGACAATCCTCTACTAGCAACGTTAGAGATCTGGGTGAAGCCATCTTCATGGGTTTTTTTTTAACTGATAAATGAGTCTTTTTTTCCTCAAATTTAAATGTTATATATGGTTTAACCTGCTGATGAATAAATGGAGCCCTTTAAAATTATGAGGAAAGGCAATTTACAGGAGTACAATCAATCTTAATGACAGAAATTGTAATTCATTTAAATATTGATGATTTTAAGTGTTATAATAGGGAAATGCTAGGCATGTCAAAATTTTACTGGTAAATACTTTTGGAAATTTATATGTAATTGTATTGTATTTTGTTTATAAGCAAAACAAACACAAACCAAGTCATTCACGCTCCTTTTGAATTCAGTATACATTTACCTGATCAGAAACATAACTGAATATACAGTTATATTGACAGAAAATTATTCAAGCAGGGCATTTTATTGGTTCTGTTATGAAAACTTAGGATTTCAAACTCTAGTATACGTATAATTAAAATAAAACTGACTAAGTTATAATACATGTTTAAACTTCTCATTACTTAAGTTGTATTTCTGTAAGGAAAATAATCAATTAATTGCAGCAAAAACAAAAAAGATTCAAATTAATGGGACATTTCTTGAGCAAAAGTTTAGGAGCTATTTGAATGAATTAGTTAGAAATCAATTACTGCTTCATTGCCATAAAAAAAAAAATTTTGAAAGAGTTCAAAGGAAAATTTAGAGGTCTCTTTCTGGAAAGACTTCTACAAGCGCATTCACAACGTACTATCTAATTCTTAAACCAGTAGCTTCTGCTGGTAGATGTCATCTCTAAGGATTTAAAATTAAATATATTTGCTCTTTCATTAAAACCCTAGTCAGGGAACTGAAGGCCATTGATAAATCTTTTTCACTGCAGTAAAAGATCCTTTGCATTAGATGTCCGTGAAAACACACAGTGGTTTATCACTATTGGTTTTTTCAAGTCTTCTGAAAATACACCCTAAGTTTGAGTTCTTCCAAAGACCCTGAGGCTGAGATTTGAAAAGTCCTAGTTCATACAGGAGGCTCAAGGCAGGGAACAGGGGAGTGGTACCCAGAGGGGAAGGCAGCCAGTAAGAGGGCAATAGTAGGCCTACCATCACCAGACAACTGGAGTTTATCCTACTTGAAAACTTTGGGAAATGTTATTAAACACACACCATGGAATTCTTGTACTAGGGGCAAGCACCAGTTCTCAGGAATCATTTACTGAGGGCTGCTACTGGGCGGTGTTAATTCACCCCAATAACAGCCTGACACAGCAGTGCTCCAGAGGTTCTGGAAAAAGCCTTTTTGGTCCAGAGAGGCTGGTGCTGGAAGTTCTCAGGAGCAAATGAAAATGGTTACGAATATGGGCTGGGCACAGAGTCTGCTACAAAGGTTATCCTACATGATTTCAGTGAAAAATGTGAAGTTGACCTATGCACAGCTTTCAAGGCAATTCAAATTCATAAAAAGAAAAAACATATCACAGTGATGAAAATGGTAATATGACATGCATTTGACTTTTATATTAGGCTTTTAAAACGATAGAAATTTTATGTCCACATATGACTATTTTTGTTATATTTATTAAATAACAAGCATTTAAACTTTATATTTGTTGTGTTTATATATTTATACTATGTTCATATGTCTTTTAACTTGAAATATAAACATTAGAAAATATCTACCAAATCTTTTTAGTATTTTCTCTTTAAATTTTGGTTATGAAATTTCACAAACTGGAGGCTTTAGGTGTGTCTTTTTATTTATCATATGGTTTCATACTTTCAATCAAAGACAATATCTTTCTTCAGCTCTGTGAATTTTTCTCCTATTTTTCTTTATTTGTTTCTGTCAACTCAATTTTATTTATTCTTATTTTTACAGAAATCCTGGTACATTAACGTAGTGCTTTCTGGATTTGTCCTCTATTTCTTTGATTTTTTCCCAGTAAATACTCAACTGGTTTTCTTTTCTTTTCCAGCTTTATTGCGATATAATTGACATATAGCATCATATAATTTTAAGGTGTATAACATAATGATTTGATATATGTATATACTGAAAAACAATTATCAGGGGCCGGCCCTGTGGCCCAGTGGTTAAGTTCATACTCTCCACTTCCGTGGCCCACGATTTTGCCGGTTCAGATCCTGGGCGCCCACATGGCACTGCTCATCAAGCCATGCTGAGGTGACATCCCACATGCCACAGCTGAAAGGACCCACAACTAGAAATATGCAACTGTGTACTGGGGGTCTTTAGGGAGAAAAAGGAAAAAAATCATTAAAAAAAACCCAATTATCACAATAAATTTAGTTAACTTGCATCACCTCACACAGGTACAGTTTTTTTCCTTGTGATAGGAAATTTTAAGAGCCACTTTCTTAGCAATTTTCAAATATGCACTACTGTATTGTTAACTATAGTCATCATGTGCACATTATGCCTCAGAACTTATTTATCTTATAATGGAAGTTTGTTTCTTTTGACCACCTTCACTCAATTCCTCCCCTCCCGCCTCTGGCAACCAGAAATATGATCTCTGTTTCTATCAGTTTGGTTTTTTTAGATTCTCCATATTAGTGAGATTGTACAGTATCTGTCCTTCTCTGTCTGACTTATTTCACTTAGCATAATGCCCTCAAGGTCCATCTACTTTGTAACAAATAGTAGGACTTCCTTCTTTTTGTGGCTGAATAGTACTCCATTGTGTTTGTGTATACATACATATCTATATATACGTGTATAATCACACTTTCTTTATCCATTCATCCATGGATGGACACTTAGGTTGTTTCTGTGTCTTGGCTATTGTAAATAATGCTGCAGTGAACGTGGGGGTGCGGATATCTCTTTGCGATACTGATGTCATTTCCTTTGGATATATTCCCAGAAGTGGAATTGCTGGATCATATGATTGTTTTAATTTTTTGAGGAACCACCATACTATTTTCCATAGTGGAATTTGCACAAGGGTTCCCTTTTCTTCACATCCTTGGCTGCATTTATCTCGTCTTCTTGATGATAGCTATCCTAACAGATGTGAGATGATATCTAATTAGGATTTTGATTTGCATATCCCTGATGATTAGTGATGTTGAAGACCTTTTCATGCATTTTTTGACCATTTGAATATCTTCTTTGGAAAAATGTCTATTCAGGGACTTCGCCCATTTTTTAATTGGATATTTATTTTGCTATTGACTTGTAAGAGTTCCTTATATCGTTTTAACATTAAGCCCTTAGCAGATGTGTGCTTTGTGAATATTGTCTCCCATCATGTAGGCTGCCTTTTCATTTTGTTGATCATCTCTTTTGCTGTGCAGAAACTTTTGAGTTTGATGTAGTCCCACTTATTTTTGATTTTGTTGCTTGTGCTTTAGGAGTCATATCCAAAAAAATCATTTCCAAGACTCATGTCAAGAAGCTTTTCAACCTAAGTGCCCATCAAGGGACAAATGAATAAAGAAGATGTGGTTATATACACAATGCTACTCAGCCATAAGAAACAATGAAACCTGACCATTTGTGACAATATGGATGGACCTTGAGGGTATTATGCTAATCGAAAAAAGTCAGAGAAAGAAAGTCAAATACCATATGATCTCACTCATAAGCAGAAGATAAAAACAACAATAAACAAATCACATAGAGACAGAGATTGGATTGGTGGTTATCAGAGGGGAAGCGGGGAGGGAGGAAGGCGAAAAAGGTGATTAGGTACATGCATATGGTGATGGATGGTAACTAGTCTTTGGGTGGTGAACATGATGTAATCTACACAGGAATCAACATATAATGATGTACACCTGAAATTTATATAATGTTATAAACCAATGTTACCACAAAAAAAATTTAATAATTAAAAAATAAAAAAGAAGCTTTTTCCCTCTGTTTTCTTCTTGGATTTTTATGATTTCAGGTCTTACATTTGTTGGGGCCCAGGGCAGGCCACCCCAAAATATCCCACAATGGCATACTGATGATTTTGCATTAAAGTTACTTGAGAGCAGCCAATGCAAGGCAAAAAAAAAACAAACAAACAAGGCATTCTCTTCTCTCTGTTTCTCCCTGAAAGCAGGAAATACATCTCTCACATGCAAGCTACCATTCCTGAACCAAGAGACAGGCATCCTTTTCACAAAGCCAGGGAATTCATGGCTGAGAAGCCTGTATAAACAAACCTTGTTACTTTTGCTAATTTACTACCTCAAACCTAAACTGTTTAAATTACTCACTAGTTACGTACCCCAAACCTAAGTTTCTCTGTCCTTCCATTCCTCAAAAATTTATTGTTTGTGTAAAAACATATTTAAACTGCCTACTTTGTTCACTCGAAGAGCATCATTTCTCTATGACCTCCAATATGTACATATTAAATTGTGTTTTCTCCTGTTAATCTGATCTTGTGTCAATTTTATTACTATTAGTGCAGCCATCAGAACACAAGAAAGACGGAAGGAGGAATTTCCTCTTCCTTAACACATTTAAGGCTTTGACCCATTTCAAGTTAATTTTTGTGAGTGGTGTAAGATGGGGTCTAGATTTATTCTTTTGCATGTGAATATCCAATTTTCCCAGCACCACTTATTGAAGATTGTCTTTTCTCCATTGAGTATTCTTAGATCCCTTAGCAAATATTAGTTGATTATATATCAACTGGTTTTCTATATACTTTGAGATCTGTGTTCAATTTTCTCCATGACTCATTTCATATTCACCATTTAACATTTTATTATTCATTTTATCCAGTGAATTTTTCTTTTTTAAAGATTTTATTTTTTCCTTTTTCTCCCCAAAGCCCCCCGGTACATAGTTGTATATTCTTCGTTGTGGGTCCTTCTAGTTGTGGTATGTGAGATGCTGCCTCAGCGTGGTCTGATGAGCAGTGCCATGTCCGCGCCCAGGATTCGAACCAACGAAACACTGGGCCGCCTGCAGTGGAGCGCACGAACTTAACCACTCTGCCACGGGGCCAGCCCCTATCCAGTGAATTTTTTATATCAGTAGTCATCATCTAATTTCCAAGGAGTCTTTCTTCTATTTTGCTCCTTTTTTTGGCAGCCTCTTTGTGTTTTACGTATAAAATATTTTCTCAATTTCTGTGGATACCTAATATAAATTTTAAAGATTATTTTCTAGTCCTCTAATAATTTCTTTGAAAGTCATTTTTCTGTTTATTTGTCTGAGTCTTTTTTGTTCATGTTGTTGGTTGTCTTCAAATATCTGTTTTCTATCGCTTTTCCATTCGGATTTACGAAAGCACAGTTCCCTCAGTACAGCTGCCTAATGCAACTTACCTCCGAAGGTGTGACATGCACATTTCTCTAAA
The DNA here is from genome assembly GCF_037783145.1 of Equus przewalskii. Taxonomy (NCBI): domain Eukaryota; kingdom Metazoa; phylum Chordata; class Mammalia; order Perissodactyla; family Equidae; genus Equus; species Equus przewalskii. The sequence continues at coordinate 53,935,249 of NC_091831.1, read as the reverse complement.
GGGCTTCTCCTCTGAAGGCACGCGTGGATAGATCAGCTACCCTGGAGAGCGTGTGGATTTGACATAAGCAGGCCCGTAAAACCCCCAAAACTGCTCTGGCAAAGAAAATCTTGGAGGAACATTTTAGTTTATTTCACTTTAGGGAAAGATTTATATTCTCTCCGTTCTCCCTCTCCACACCTCCTTAAGTCCCTCAGTCTCTCAGGTTTTCCTCTGTTTCTTTTCATAAGAATTAATATCCTTCTTTAGACTTCTGAGATAGAGTGCAATTTCTTCCAAAAAATTTCTGACTTTGCCTAAGAGCAGAGGCCACAATTGCCAGCTATTATCTCTCTGGAGAAAAGGAAAGGGATTGCGTCTGCAGCAATTTACAAATACAGTTCTCACCACCCACATCCATCTTTGAACTTTGTGTAGGGTTTGCCAGATTTGGAGCTCCTCCCGTGACTCCCTTGGGAAGCCATGTACTACGGCTGTTGTCTTAGATTTGTGTTCCTATAGTCTGTTTCTACCATCTGCTTTCTCTTTTTCAAAATTTCAATAGCATTTCTAGTCTGCTAATATAATAGTTTTAAAAAATGTTTTACACCATTGTTATTTCCCCATTATTTTTCATATTGATTGTTTTTTAATTAGTATATTTTTTTTAGAGCATGTTTAGGTTTACAGGAAAATTGAATGGAAAATACAGAGACTCCCCACATACACCTCTCTCATTCTGCACACAGTTCACAGTTTATCATACTATTAACACTTTGCATTAATCTGGTACATTCGTTACAATTGATGAGCCGTATTGATACAGTTTTTCAGCTTTATTGAGGTAGAATTGAAAATAAAATTATAAGACATTTAAAGTGTCTAATGCTATGATTTGATATATGTATTCTTTGTTAGAGGATCCCCCATGGAGCTAATTAACACATCTATCACCTGAAATCTTTACCTTTTTTTGTTTTTTGTTTCTTTTTTTGGTGAGAACATTTAAGTTCTACTGTCTTAACAAATTTCAATTATGCAGTACAGTGTTACCAAGTATAGTCAGCATCTTGTACATTAGATCCTCAGACTTTATTCATCTTGTAACTAAAGTTTGTACACTTTTACCAACTTCTTTCTATTTTCCCTACCCCTCCAGCCCCTAGAAACTACCATTCCATTCTCTATTTCCCTGTTGTTATGGCATGAACATCTTTTTCTTCCATGTATAAGTGATACCACACAGTGTTTGTCTTTCTCCATCCAGCTTATTTCGCTTAGAAAAATGCCCTCCAGTTTCACCCATGTAGTCACACACACACACAGAAAAGAATTTCATTCTTTTTTAAGGCTGAATAATATTCCATAGTATATATAAACCACAGTTTCTTTATCCATTCATCGATCAATGGACACAGGTCTTTTCCATGCTTTGGCTATTGTGAATAATGCTGCAATGAAAGTGGGAGTAAGGATATTTCCTTGAGATAATGATTTTGTTTCCTTTGGATATATAATTAGAAGCAGGAGTGCTGGTAGATTTATTTTTTTAATTTTTGGAGGAACCTTACTACCATTTTCCATAGTGGTTGCACTAATTTACATTCCCAGCAACAGTGTACAAGTTTCCCTTTTCTCCACACCATCGTTGGTGTTTATTATCTCTTATCTTTTTGATAAGAGCCATCCTAATAAGTGAGAGGTTATATCTCATTACAGTTTTCCTTTGTATTTCCCTGATGACTAGTGATATTGATTTGCATGTCTTTTTTTGAGAAATGTCTATTCACGTCCTTTGCCTATTTTTTAATTGAATTGTTTGCTTTTTAGGTATTGAGTTATATAAGTTCCTTGTATGTTAACTCTTTATCGGGTATGTGGTTTACAAATATTTTTCTCATTCCTATGTTGCCTTTTCATTTTGTTGATGGTTTCCTTTGCAGTTCAGAAGCTTTTTAGTTTGATATACTTCCACTTGTTTATTTTTGCTTTTGTTGCCTTTGCTTTTGGTGTCAAATTAAAAAAGCTTTTATAAAGACCAGTGTCAAGTAGCTTAACTCTTGTGTTTTCTTCTAGGAGTTTTACAGTTTCAGTTATGTTCAAGTCTTAATTCATTCTGAATTGATTTTTGTTTATGGTATAGGAAACAACTATTTTTGTTTATAGTCTATGGTTTTGTCATTTATTTTTTATTTTTTATTTTTTTGTGTGTGAGAAAGATTCTCCCTGAACTAACATCTGTTGCCAATCTTCTTCTTTTTTTTTAATGTGAGCCATTGCCACAGCATGGCCAATATCAGACGAGCGGTGTGGTTCTGTGCCCAGGAACTGAACCGAGGCGGCTGAAGTAGAGCATGCCGAACTGTAACCACTAGACCATCGTGGCCAGCCAGAAGTTTCATTCTTTCACATGTAGCTGTGGGGGACTGGAATTGGCCACCCCAAGATGTGTCTCTTTGGCATTAGGATTATTTTGGGCTGGTTACTTTTAAAAACTGTAGAGAGGAAAGAAACTCTGAAAAGTAGAATTTACTTACCCTTTGTTAAGAGACATTTACATTGTAAAGGAAATCTCCATCTGTAAAGGTGTCTCCCTCTCTGTACCAGGAAGAGGGGGGATGACCTTATCTCTAGAAACTCTTAATCAATGTGGAAGGCAAGGACTTAAATCTGCATAATAACCTGAATCTTGTTTACTATACTTGTCTGGTAACCTCACGTAACTGACTTCCTGCCTGCCAACATCCTCCTTTGTCTTTAGCTGAAGATGATATTTAACGTGGTGGCTTCAGCCATTTCGGTGAGTTGCTCTGTTTGCCTGAGCCTGTCCCATGTATACATGTTATAAGCTTTGTTTAATTTTCTCCTGTTATTCTGTCTCATGTGAATTTAATTCGTTCTCCGGCCAGAAGAACCCAAAGCAGGTAGAGGAAATGTCTTCCTCCCCTACATAGCTATCCAGTTTTCCCAACATTATTTTTTGAAGAGACCACCCTTTCCTGTTTTGTTTGGGTGGCAAAAATCATGCTCAGAGACTAAGCTTGTCTTTGCCAATAATTTATTTAACATAGGTTCTCTGTGGGAATTTTAACTTATAATAATAATATTTCACAGGCCAATAGCATAGAAGATAATGTCTATTAATAAGCCGATAAAGAAATAATGCACTCCAAGCAAATGATAGATAAATCACACTATTGTTCCAGGCTAAGGGAAAATGAAAGAAATAAAATCCAAATTTAGTGAAGGTGTACTTTTCTATGAGTCAGTTCTTGGGAGCGATGGCTTAGCCAACCAAGAGCTGACATCTAGCTGCCAGCACACAAAGTAAAAGTCCCTTGTTGCTAGAGCATGTTCCTAGGGAAAGGAAGGCACCAGTATTGGCAGGCAAGATAATCTCCTTCACAGGGCCACTCGTGGTTTTCAGTACTGCTGGTAGAGTCACCTTACCAAAGCAGGAGCTAATTCTTCAGGGTCTTTGGAGAGCTATTTAGACAGCAAAGAGTCATCTTGCCCAGACCAAACATTCTCAGGTAAGTCCTTACAAACTCTTGGTATTTAAAGTTTAAATGTCCCCTAGCTGGAGTTGCTTCTCCACGTGTTCTTATAGATAAGCCCCCAGCAGTGCCAGTCATCAGCTGAGCTACTGAGCATTTATCAACAACAGGTGTTGATGACAGCATCCTGAGGCAGCTTCCTCAATTTTGACAACTTCACTCTTAGATCAAAACAACTTCATTTAAGTCATAACAGGTGGATTTGAGATAATACTGATGTGAATCAAGGCCACCCCAGGTATAGAAGCCCAAGGCCTTCTGGCCTACATCCCAATCTATATCATCCTCCAGGAAGTATAGGATGTCCTGACCTGATTCGTATCCAAAACTATCCGACCACAGGATAACCAGACCTCACCTGCACTGATACCATTTTAACGACTTTTTACATGATCTTTCCTTTGTCTAGTACAAACTAACACATATCTATGCTTTATAAATTTAGCCCTAACCCTCAACACATTGCAGCTCTTCATGGCCCAAGGATCCTATCCACATACTATTCTTTGAATAAAACAGCACTACTATTAGACCTTGAGAGTTCAAGAAATCTTTCTTTCAACTGCTCCTCTCTCTGAGCCCTCATCAATATCACACCAATACACAACACATCCCTATTGTATACTCTTGGCTCCTTTTTCGTAAATTAATTGACCATATATGCCTGGGTTTACTTCTGAGTTATTCTACATCTAGTGCCCCAACTTTTAAGACTCCCACCTGAGCCATGGGCCCTGAGAATCCTAGGTTCTGAAAGCCAAAGAGGCTTGCATATGAGATCTACAAAACTCTAGAAAACAAATAAGCAGTTCTCAATAGGAATGCAAGGAAACACTGCAGCTATCCCCCCAGGGCTTAGTGCAGAAGGAGCAGGTAAAAATGCCCATCTCCCACTGTTTCCCTGAAAGGCTTCATCTACACACTTTAGAAGCTGCTGCCTGAGGGCCAGGTTCCTAATTTAGTGCACAACTAGGGGCTGGTTACAATGTCCCCCAGAGCCTGCAGACACCTCCACTAACTTCTTCCTCCAACTCACTCCAAGTCAACAGTATCTCCGTGGAAGGAGCTTGCACGCATTCTGTATCCCAGCTTTTATGGCTGCTGCCTGAGGGACTGGCCCCCGGATTGTCTGACTCTGATACGCAACAGGGCTTCCATTCATGGGTCTCATAGGACTGAAGCAAACAAAGAAGCAGGTCTTAAACAGCTCCCTGCACATTGTTCACCACAGAGGGCACAGGATAAAATGCCCATCTCCAAGTCTTTCCTTGAAAGGATTTTATCTGCATGCCTTAAAAGCTGCTGCCTGAGGACCAGGCTGCTGACATCCTCCCCAGAGCCTGGGGAGGCCTATGAACATCTTTTCCCTCCAGCCCATCCAACCAAACACAAGTAAGTCACAAGTTTCTCCCTGGAATGAGATTTCACACACTTCTGGCGCCCCAACTTTTGAGGCAGCCAATTGAGGGATGGACCCCTGGATTACCTGACTCTGATAGCTATCTGTAGTCATCTTTATTGAGTTACAGGAGAATTAATACTTCAAAATGTCCATACTCCCAAAGTCATCTACAGATTCAATGCCTTCCCTACCGAAATTCCAATGATGTTCTTCACAGATATAGAAAAAACAATCCTACAATCTGTATGGAACCACAAAAGACCCTGAGGACAAAGCAATTTTGAGAAAGAACAAAGCTAGAGGCATCACACTTGCTTGTGCACTGATGGTGGCATTGTAAATTGGTGCAACTGTTACTGAACCAAAGTAGGTTTGCTTCTTGGTGAGTTGAAATCAAAGGCTTCACCAAAATTAGCTGTCACACGAAGTACAATTTATTTGCAGCAAATAAGGAGATCAAAGGAAATTATTTCCAAAGCTGTGGCTCCCAGAGCAAGAGAGAGCAGGGGCCTTTTATTTTGGATCAGGCATGAATATTCAAAGGAAAGAGGTGGGTATTCACTTGCATGGGTGCAGTTCGAAAACACACTTCCACATACATCACATGTTGTAAGGCCTAAGCTCCTCCTGGGGCAGAGATCTGAACATTAAAATGAAGCAAAGATAACTCTTGGGCTCTTCATAGTCCGTCTGTACTGGTGTCACTCTTGCAGAGGGTTTGGACCTGTTCAGGGCAGTTGGTGATTGCATCTCTTAACATAACTGAAAAACAATTTTGAGAAACAGTGTTTCTGAAACCTCCTTTGATTTTCTTGAGGAAGTTAATCCGTGACACAAACATTATGGAAAACAATAAAGAGATTCCTCAAAAAATTAAAAGTAAATCTACCAGCAATCCCGCTTCTGGTTCTATATCCAAAGGAAATGAAATCGTTATCTCAAAGAAATATCATTACTTCCGTGTTCATTTCAGCATTATTCACAATAGCCAAAGTATGAAACTTGACTGGATATATCCTGCACTGGTTTTACTGCTAACAATCAGGAGTTAGATTTATAAATTAATTTAACTGTTTATGTGATATGGGTAACTAACCTCTTAAATTTCTTTTTTTTAGGATTGTAAGTATAAGGGTATTGGCATATTTGGACTATAATAAATGAAATTAGTTGTAATACTTTCTCAAAAGATAATCACTGCCCTGCAGTTTTCATTTAAAATTCTCATAATACCAAATATTCCAGAAATAAAAACACAATAAATAATAAGACATTTTGTTTGAGGCATGAGAATTTATATCAATTTGTAACTAACGCCTATTAAGCTACAGCACAATGGATGTGAATTTGATCTTTCTTATTATCGTCACTCGTGTCTCCTTTTCTCATAATCCTCTTTCTCGTTTCCTCTCATCATTTGTAAAAATCATTCCATTATCCTGTTTCATAGGTTTAGCATTCCCTAGTTATTCCTCCATGCTACTATCATTTAAACTTTGCAAGGTCAAATAAAACAATCTGCCACATGCATCCTAGCAGAAGTAGCACTTCCACCATTGAACCCAGATAAGTGAATCATGAAGTCAAATTTTTTGAAAGGGTGTGTATGACAGATAACATGGAATGAAAATCAGCATCATATTAAATACACAGCAGGTTCCCAAATTTTGAATTGAAGTACAAATCTGACATCTCAAAGAATGTGTAGGTGCAGTGAATTAATTGTAGGTTATCATAAATATATTCAGAGCACAAAAGGAAATAAAAAGTAGTTTTATCTTTAAGGTCAACTTTGGATGTACATTGAGAAACTACTCTTCTTCTTGGAATCCCTCCCCTTGTCTTTTCTGATACCTTCCTCTCTCTTAAAGCCTTGGATCCATCTCTCTTGTACTCTCAATGTTAAAGGGTAAGCTAAGTAATGGCAAGGCAACGGATCCTTATGGGCAAGATCCTCCTAAGCAAGTACAATTAATTTGTTTATACTTTTTCAGAGTGTAACATTTATAAGATAAATATGTCATTCTCCTGTCAATACTGTCCTTCTGTCACAGCATTAAACTGACATATTCTTGTAGTAGAAAACTATTCTCTAATAAGGAGAAGGAATGAGGAGGGTAAGAAAAAAAGGAAAACCATCCTGACTAGGGAACACCAAAAATCATCTATGCCCCAATATAATAACTAATAAGAAAAATATTTTATCTGGTTCTGAAAGAAAAAAAAATCCCTAACCACAGAGCATATAAAATGAATACTTAGCATTTATCTCATAGCAAGATTTCTGATGCACAAAATGAATCTGAGAAAGTCTCTGAATAAGACCTATAGGGGTGGGTCACTAATTTACTGACACTGCTATTGGGATGTATACAGAAAATATAACTCTTTTCTTTCTCTGTAGCTGATTTTATCTTCTTCATAAGCTTCACCATCTGCTTGGGCACAAATAGAAGATCTAAATTTATAAAATCAAGGCTAAAATTTAGTACTGTTCAGAAATTTAAACAATTCTTTCAGGTTTAAATCATTCCTTTAGATTCTTCTCTCTTCTCATCTGCTTCTTTTCCAGATTTGACTGGATGCATTGGATGAACTAGTGTTTGATAATATTAGGAGACCAATAAGATGTCAACAGAAAGCCTCACACCTTAAACGCCTAGAGGTATTGAATAAAATTTCCCATACAAAATCTAGTTGATATTGATGGGAGGTTCACCTCTGGAAGAAACTGAATTAAAACCAAGGGTGCTAGAAATGAAAGGAAAGCTAAAAGCCCTTAATCACTTAATATTTTCATTAATTCAACAAATATTATGGAGTGCAACAACATACCAGGATTGTTCATGCTTTCCATCGACGTGAACAAAACTGAAGTCTTTCTAATATCAGACCTAGAGTAGTAAATGCATAATATTTCCAGAGGATCATGCGAATTATTGGACAAAGCCTAAGTTTTCATGCCTATGTTCTTTTCTTGAAGAGAGTAAGACATCTTCAAGAAGACTAAAGATGAGGAACTGAAACTGAGACCCTGTGTAAAGAGATCAAATAAACTCTCCCCATAATCAAATATGGTTAGTAGCATCTCTGTACCAGGGCTCTCAGTGATTTAAAAATTATTTATCAGGAGAAACTAAACCTCTGGCTTGCATCTCAGGTATGTTTGGATTTTGACTTTATAACCAACCTGGTGACTTGGTAAATGAAATCCCTGTTGAAAGCCAGGGTACTAATCTGTTGACAACGTGAAGTTACAAACATGCCACAGTAAAGGAGAACGCTGCTTTGACAGAGGCTTAAGGGAGAAATTATAGATGAATGTTTACATGGTCTTGGAGTCCAAGCTCAAGTTTTTTTAATTTATTTCTTTTTAATTGAGTTCATAATAGTTTACATCATCGTGAGATTTCAGCTGTACATTATTTCTTGACTGTTACCACATAAGTGCTCCCCTTCACCCCCTATGCCCACCCCACCCCCTCCCCTAGTAACCACTGAACTGTCTTCTTTGTCCATTGTTTCCATGTCTTGGCTATTGTGAATAGTGCTGCAAAGAACATAGGGATACATATGTTGCTTTGGATTGTTGACTTCAAGTTGTTTGGGTAGATACCCAGTAGTGGGATAGTTGGGTCATATGGTAGTTCTATTTTTAGTTTTTTGAGGAATCTCCATGCTGATTTCCATAGTCGCCACACAAGTTTGCATTCCGACCAGCAGTGTAAGGGTTCTCTTTTCTCCAAAACCTCTCCAACAGTTGTTATTTTTAGTCTTAGTGATTAAAGCCATTTTAACAGGCGTAAGGCGGTATCTTAGTGTAGTTTTGATTTGTATTTCCCTGATGATTAGTGATGTTGAACATCTTTTCATGGGTTTATTGGCCATCTGTATATCTCAAGTTGTCTTTTAAGCGGACTACTTGTTGAGATTGGGTAAAGTTTGTGACATAATAGTTCAGGATTGTTGAACACAGCAAGACATAGGCCTTGAAGTGATTCTTGGTAAGTAAATTGTTTGATTAATATCTAATTGCTCAGATGAGCAAACAATTTGGTTACATAAGTGAGTTTCATGACTTGCTTAAAAAAATGCTGTGCAGTGACAGTTTACAGTCTTATTCTCTCCTTCTTGGGGAAGAATTTCCTGGACCAAAATCATGTGAACCCTGATGGTCTCAGTTCTCAGCCCTAACCATTCTGCATCCTGAGTTAGAGGATAGCCCATCATCATCTGTGGACGTGAGCAATCCAAATCAGAGCAGCTGATTAAGGAATAGTGATTGTATATTAAGTTTCTAGTAATGGCCATTTCTATTTCTAGGAACATGAGGTTAACCTGTTCCTTTTATGAATGATCATTTGTTGTATGTTTTGATGTGACAGAAAATATGTAACAGCATTTCAATTTGTCTTTGCAGAGCTTCTCTCTAAATACCTCAACATGGACAAATTTTAAATATATATATACACACACACACACACACACACATACATATATGTGTGTACATATATATGTTATATACTATATAATCAGAATTCATATCCAGTTCTCAGCCAGAATCCAAGCACACTCAAATTAAACCAGGAGTTAGATTCAATTAATAATCTAAAGAGTACAGTAAACCATGTATAAGTCAAATTACCCAAAATCATAAACTTTTGGTTTATTTCCTGAATTGTTTAAGTAATATCAAGGCAATGTAAATGCTAATATTATTCGATTATGATAGCACATGTTTCACTTGCTGAGTATGACTGCCTGCCCAGTCTAATTATATTCTCACATGAGGTGTTCTTACCCAGATCCAGGGGAAAAGTGGAGCTTGGGGAGAATTTCTAAGTCTCAATGATAGTGTTCAGGAAGCTGAGCTATCATTAATTCTCTTCTTTTTTTGGTCCTGGTGTCCCAAATATGGAGCCTCTTTGCCTCTTGCTAGTTTCTCCAGAGAGTAAAGCTCTTGCTTCCTACTGACTGAGGGGTGTTCACCAGGCTGTGCAAAATGAAAACTGGGAATGGGAAGATGGGGGATCTAACTGTTCCTCAGGCAGAATTTCAACTAATCCTCCTGCTTTAATCCTGACCTCTCACTACTATCTTTGGATATATTTATTATTACTCACTACGGAGTATTTGGGGTGTTAGTTATGCAAATGGCTCACTTGTTGAGTTTTCTGTCATCTAATACATTCTACTTGTCCATACATTTTTGCATTTTCCATCTTCCAAAGTTTGGTGGACATCTTCATCTAGTGTCAGCTCCTAAACAATATGTATATTCATTTATGATCGTTTTACAGGAAGGGGTAGAAATGTATGCATGTTTTCAGTCAGTCATTTTAAACCAGAGATCCTACATGATATTCTTCTAGAGAAAGCAAAATTTCTATTATATATGAAAACATTTTGGCTCTATCTTAGCTCTGTTCACAATAAAAAACATTATAATATTTGAGGAAATTATATTCCAGTTTAAATAAATCTTAAATGAATAAAACATAAATTAACAACAAAAAAACCCACTGGACATTATCAATAAAAACCTAGAACTGAAGTTTAAAAAAAGATGAAATCTGGAATGATCGTGGTGAGTTATAGCATAACTAAATTCACTTAGAGTCAATGTTACAGCGCTATCGACCGCAAAGCTCTGCCTCAAATCCTTCCCTAATGGTGAAGAGAAATTAAAAGACACAGTCAGCTATGAAGCCCAAATGCTGAACAAAAACGACGTAATGTGACATTTAATTTTAGACTTCTCAGCAATAGTCTTTGTGATATTGGAAAATATGCTTAATGTCTATGCATCTCAGTTATGTTATCAGTAAAGTAACAGAGCTTGATTGAAAGGTCTCTAAATTCTTTTCTAGGTGCTAATTGTTTATAAACCAAACATATATGTTTTTCAGGTGAAAGATGATTTGAGATGTTGAAAAATAGATCAATTATTTTTATAAATATTCACTTGATGCTTAAAATACCATAGTATAAACACTATAGTACAAAATACTGTAGTATAAACTTTTAATTATTTTATCACACTTTAAATATAATACCAAAAATAACTGAGTAAGAAAATAAATTTTTTTAATATTACAAAGTGCTAATATTTATTGAATACTTTACCAGACATAGGATGTTATTAACAAATTCATTCTATAATGATGGAAGTTAAGTTGAATAATTTGACTAAGACGCCATAACTCCTAAAGGACAAATATAAACCCGTCTAATTATTAATTACAGATGGATGTGCATATTGTAACATCTTTTCTATGCAGGTTTGTGGGATTTATGCTCTATCATATCTATTTTCTATCAAGATTTATTATCTGTCAGGCAAAATGCTTCTTTTAGAATGTGGGAAGTAAGTTTCATTTTCGCTAACAATTATTTCTTTCAACTCTAAAGTGATTTTTGAAAAATGTCTTTGTGTCTTCTGAATCAGTTTTGAAAACTGCACGAATTAGTATTGTGGTTGTTCCTTATAGATAAGAAGCAATACATATTTGCTAATTTTCCTTTTAATTACAGTAAAGTAAGTAAACAAATGTATTTCATATATTAAGAAATAGATTTTAAATTTCTTGTCATAACTGAGAACAATCTCCTTGTTATCATTTTAAAGTGCTTTCTTATAAAGATAATAAGTAGTAAAAATAAACAATTTTGAGCAAGTTCTCACTTGGATCTTTATGCACTGTTATATTAATACAACAATCAACTATGTAGAAAGCATAATTTTTCTATTTATAAATGAGAAAACTGAAACACAGAATGATTGTGTCAAATAACTTGCCAATTTTCCAAAGCTAGTAAATGAGAATTGTGACCAAAAAGGGAAATTATTGGTGTGAATTTGAGATCTTTTAGTTGAGAAAATAATTCAACAGAACATTTTAAGTTTCTGAAATATGTGTCTTTTTTTTTTTGCTGAGCACCACCAGTGGGTGTTGAACATGGAAACAGAAAAGTGAGAATTTTCTCAGTGTAGAAAACACAGTAGAGTGTCCTCATCTTGAAAATACCCTGTATTCTTCATGCCCAAAGAAGTGACTTAACAGCAGACTTATTTGAGATTTGCCACTGAGACCACTGTAGTTTCGGAATCCACATTTCTCCTCATGGACGGGGCCACTCCAAGTTGACAGCTGCCTTCTACAATGAAAAGGCAACAACTGGAAGGCAACTTAGTTCAACAAAAAACTTTTACAGTTGAGTGAACCTCACAATGCAAAAAAAACCACAAAACGTTCCCAATGACAATTTCTAATAACCCAAATTCATTGGGAAAGCAAAAACTAATTCCAAGTCCATCCTGTTTTCTCTATTGAAAAAGAGGTCAAAAACCTTATATAAACTACCAGGGGAAATGCTAAATTTATTCCCACTCTCATGTATAAGTGATATCAAAATATCATATTAATGACATCCTGAATGACAATCTCAATAAAATATTAGACACCCATTACCAGTAGCTAACAGCAAAATACATTTTGTTATATGGAAAAATGCATAGCATATAATTAAAAAGCAAAATAATATATCAGTCAAGAGTTTATGTTCTAGAATCAGACTCCCTGGGTTGGAATTTCATCTTCACCACTTTGTATCTTTGTTATTTAACCATCTGTACATGTAGTGTTTCCATTGTCGGAATAGGATAATAGCCTCTACTGCCAGTGGTCATTCTGAGGATTTAATGAGTTAGTCCTTGCAAAATGCTTAGAATTGTGCCAGATGGATAGTATGACCTCCTTAAACATTGGGCATATGTTATGTGATAAATAGACACGTTGTACTTTAGATTTCCTTCTATATATGTATAATTATGCAGATATAAAAAAGGAAATAAAGGAAATGCTTAAAATAGTGATAATTTCTGAGATCTAGTTTATGGACGATCTGATTGTCTTTGAATCATTTCTCCTCTCGCCTCTCCCCCAGCAAAAAAAAAAAAATCATAGAGAAAACACACACACATACAGAAACATAGATAGAGAAAGAGAGTGACAGAGAGACAGAAAATGAGAGAGAGAGAGACCACGTAGAAAAATTATATTTCTTTAGTTAGGCTTTGTAATTATTATAGATAACAAAAGCAACTTATTTGTTAAGTCCATAGACTTTATGTATTCAAACTTTTGTTAGTATTTTCATTTATATTATCAATTATCAGATTTCTTAGAATAAAATCTCAATAGATTTCCCCTCTAGTAACCACACTCATTCTTCTTCCATGAGCTTCTAAGAGTCCTGAAGTCAATAATATGCATTCCAACTAGATGTTCATTTGGAGCCTGTGGAGAAAGTCCATGCTGAACTTCCATTTTCCGGAAATCCTATGTTATAAATTCAACACCTATCCCACCTCACTGCTTTCTGGAAGGAGTAAATGAGCATATTCCACATAGGAGCATAGGAGTGTAGTTTCTCTAGCATTATTGACAGCCATGACTTTTCAGAATGTTACTTTGACTGAGACAGGTTCCCCTAGGGACAAGTTTTTAGAATGTTATACTCACTCCCTGGACCACTTAGGAGATCAGAGCAGATATTTACTAAATGACAAATTTATCAAAGGGAATTAACGAAAGTTAGGCCCTGGGATTGCTGGGAGAGCAGCTGGTTTGTTTCCCATCTACTAATTGTCTCTGTGACTCCCTAGACAGTCCAGAGGCAAGTTTCCTCTTCTGCCTGAAATTTGCCTTAAATCAGCAATCGATCCCAGCTAAACTTGATGAGACCCTGAGGGCTGCATGTGCATGCTTCTAATTGACTCCATGGAGAGGCCAGAGAGGCTAACGTGGAGGGCAGTCAATGGTTATATTTCAGGATTCATAATGCTGTCTGATTTCTACCACCCCATGGAAGAAATACTAAAGATGGTGAATATCCTACAAATTAGAAATAAAATTCTGCTTCTTCTCATGAGAATGTTTAAAGAGAGACCAAAGTACACCATAATCAACATATTATCTTTCTCATTGCAGAGCAAATCTGTAAAACCACACCTGTCAATCTGAGGTAGTGAACTAAAGCCAGGGAGACCTGGGCACTCCGGACAATCAGGTAATTCTAGAACACAACTGAGTCAGCCAAAAAATATTTCCTGTTTTCAAGGACTGTCTTGATATCCATCTTTTCATTCATCGTTTGCAATAACTTCAGCGTGATTTTCATGAAACACAGTTACTCTACTCCTCAAATGACTGCAGGGACCCCCGTCACTGAAAAATAAAGTCAGACACCTTACTGTGAAACTAAAAATCTGGACGTTAAAAATCTTATGATGGTGTAGCCTCAAGCTGATATCAGATTTATATAACAATGCATAAAATATTTTTAAAAGCTTCTTTTTGTATGATAGCATACTTAACTTTCCAGTCAGGAAAAATTAAATTTTAAGTGTACTTCTGCAGTACGATATGTACAGTTTATTTTTTTCTTTTTAAAATATATAAGTACCTCAGTTATTGCACACTTGTGTAAACACCATTCAGGTTGTACTTCTTTTTAGAAGAAAACATCCCTAGGGTTAATCCCTAGATGACAATTTTTTCAAGTTCTTCTTCCCAGCTTTGGAGGCCATTCTCTCCCTGGAGTTCTTCTTAAAAAGGAAACTTACTTTTGATACAGGAATTACTGTTTTTCCAAATAAATCTGCCAGGTAAGATGGACATTCAAGCATAATGGATTAACCATTGCATCAATTCAACTCTAACCATATCACAAATAGCCACTGGTTTCCTTTCTGAAATGTAATATGAAAATCTTCTCCTGATTTGCTGTTCGTTACATAGGGAATATATGACCCACATGTGATTGATGCCATAAAGTGGTTGAAAAGGATAAAGTAGCTGACAATGATAAAGTAGCTGATGAAATTTTGACGTTTTGTTTCAATTTTTCCACATTCTGGAAATAAACAAAAACCACCCAAATGGGAACATCAGCTGTCATCACTTGCATTTAACTCAGACTCAAGGGTAGGCAGGAGAATGGGGAAGTTGTTTTTTTTTTTTTTTTTTTTTTGGAGGAGGATTAGCCTGAGCCAGCTACTGCCAATCCTCCTCTTTTTGCTGAGGTAGACTGGCCCAACATCCATGCCCATCTTCCTCTACTTTATACGTGGGACGCCTACCACAGCATGGTTTTTGCTAAGCGGTGCCATGTCCACACCCAGGATCCGAACCAGAGAACCCCGAGCTGCTAAAGCGGAACGTGCGAACTTAACCACTGAGCCACTGGGCCAGCCCCCGGGGAAGTTTTACTGAGAAGAAAAACAGAAGCTTTTCAGGTCTGCTCTGATTGGAATTTGTTAGCATGAGGAAGCTGGAGGTAGACTCACTGGAAGTGGGGCCTCTTAGGTGACTGGCTTGGAGAACATATTGGGCTTTGTCAGGTTATTCCTGAGTGGGAAAGCTGGCAGTCAGTGATCAAGTCCCAACAAACTCTAGGCCAATTGCCACAGAGGTTAGAGTTTGGTTTCCTGGGCTGGTTGTAGAAGTCCTGGCTTGGCTTTCCAGGCTCGTTGCTGCAGAGAACGTAGGTCAGAGTTCTATTGTTACCTACGGCTTGGCCATGTTTCACTTGTCTATTCAGTCACCCAACATTGACTGAATCCTCGAGCACCTGTGCCAATTGAGGTTAAGTTTCTTTTTCGAAACTTATAATGAACGGTGTTTAAGTTCTTAGTTTACGTCCTAAAAAATACAACATATTTTCCTCAACATTTTATGTAGAAGTCACTTTAATTCTCCCAGCCATGCTGTGGTGTACTGTTACACTCATTTTACAGAGTTGTGGCTAAATCACAGTGGGAGCCATGGCCAAGGTCACCTGGGGAATCCGCAGAATAGGATTTGACACTAACTCCTGTTAACTTTTGTTCAAGACTTGCACAGCCACTCTAAGAGCTTATGTTCCCAAATAAATATTCTCCCTTTTGACTTTCTTTAAAGATTAGATAAAAAAATCTCACAACTTTATATATAGGCAACAACATGTAAAGTCCAGAATTCTGTGGCCACTCAAGGGGGTTCAGAATAATCATATCATTGGCCAATCAAAGCGCTCGTAGATTAATATTCACTGGAATGATAAGAGCTACTCTATATGTTTACCCTATATAATTTACTCTTGGCATGTAGCTAGAAATACCAAAATAAAATATTTTAGAATGATAAGAAGAGTTATTTTTATTGTTCTTACTTCTCCAAATTTTTCACAATAGAGATGTGCTGAATGTATCATCAGAATAACAAAGAAATGCAGCACAGGAATGAAGCATATTTTATTGTTTTACATATTCATGTTCATCTCTATTATGGCTCAAAATCAACGTGATTTGTAATATGTGTGGAAAAAGACTTTTCACTGAAATAGAAAACATCTGGCAATAGCAAATAAAAACAAACTCTTTTAAGCATCTAAATATGATTTGTTTGCACAGAGGACAGAACTGGAAAATTAAAATCCATTAAATCCATTAAAAATATTCCACTATTGGGGCTGGCTCGGTGGCACAGCAGTTAAGTTCACATGTTCCACTTCAGCAGCCCAGGGTTTGCTGGTTCACATCCCGGGTGCGGACCTATGCACCGCTTGTCAAGCCATGCTGTGTTAGACATCCCACATATAAACCAGAGGAGCATGGGCATGGATGTTAGCTCAGGGCCAGTCTTCTTCAGCAAAAAAGATGAGGATTGGTGGCAGATGTTAGCTCATGGCAAATCTTCCTCAAAATTAAAAAAAATGTATATTCTGCTATTGACAGTAGAAGCACACAATAATCTCTCACTTTTCCCCAAAAGACTTTGTTTTAATCAGATAACTTCAAGGATACTACTCTACGGGATGTAGTTGAAGGGAAAATAGGAGGAGTGATAGGTGATAGAGACTGGGAATATAATGATTATTCAAGGACTTCAACATTTAGGATATTAAGTTATGTAAAAGAGTACTTCTGCTACACAACACTGGGAATGAAGTAAAAATACCACTCAAACTATGTGGTGTAGTGTTCCTTCCTTCCTTGCCTCCTCCTGTACCTCTCCTCTTTTTCCTTCCCCCCTCACCTATCAGGTACTAAGCACTGTTTTAGGCACTTGTAGAACACACATCCTATTCTCATAGAGGTAATATTCAGGTTATTAAAAATTTAGTTTCAGACCTGATCCAGCATCCTGACTTCATGAATTCATACTTCTATGATTTTGACCAAGTTTCTTAAACTTCCTGAACCTCAATATCCTCACCTATAATATGTGCCTAAAAATGACAGCACTTTGCAGAGATAATATAAATGTATTGTTTAATGTTGATATTAAAAGACTCTTGCTTTTTGACCTAACAAAGGATTTATTATGGAGAATGTTCCCTAAACATTTGAGAAGAATGTGCATTCTGCTGATGTGGGATGGAATGTTCCATATATGTATGATGGGTCCACTTGATCTAAAGTGTAGTTCAAGCCTGTTATTTGCTTATCAATATTCGATCTAGATGATCTTATCCATTGTTGAAAGTGGGGCATTGAAGTCCATTAGTATCATTGCATTACTGTCTATTTCTGCCTTCAGATCTGTTAACATTTCCTTAATATGTTTAGATGTGCAATTATAATAACACTTACAATTTTTATATTCTCTTGATGAATTGACATCTTTATCATTATATAGTGACTTTTTATGTTTCTTGTTATAGTTTTTGAATGAAATTCTATTTTATCTAAGTATAGCTATCTCTACTCTCTTTTGATTTCCATTTGCATGAAATATCTATTTCCATCCCTTCACTTTGAGCCTATGTATGTCCTTAAAGTTTAAGTAAGTCTTTTGTAGGTAGCATATAGCTGAGTTTTGGGTTTTTTCCCATTTGAGTCACTTTATATGTTTTGATTGGAGAATTTAATCCAGTTATATTTAAATTAACTATTGATAGGTGAAGACTTACTGTTGCCATTTGTTAATTACTGTCTGGCTGTTTTGTATTTCCCTTTCTCCTTTCTTCCTCTCTTGCCATCTTCCTTTGTGAATTGATGATTTTCTGTCGTAATATGCTTTGATTCATGTCTCTTTAACTCTTGTGTATTTACTATAGATTTCTACCTTGTTGTTACCATGAGACTTATATATAAAACATCTTATAGTTATAACAGTCTATTTAAGCTGATGACTTCTGTTGCACACAAAACTCTACGCTTTTATATCCTTTCCCCACATTTTATATTTCTGACATCACTTTTTACATCTTTTTATACTGTGCGTTCATTAGCTAATTGTTGTAGTTATAGTTATTTTTAACAGTTGTCTTTCAACTTTTATACTAGAGTGAAGTGATTTACACACCACCATAATAGTATTAGAATAATCTGAATTTGACTATATGCTTACCTTTACCAGTGAGCTTCATGCTTTCATATATTTTCCTGTCACTAATTAGCATCCTTTTGTTTCAGCTTGAAGAATTTCTTTCACCATTTCTTATAAGGCAGGTCTGGTGTGATGAATTCCCTCAGCTTTCATTAGTCTAAGAAAATCTTTATTTCTGAAGGACAGCTTTGTGGAGCAAAGTATTCTTGGTGGCAATATTTTTTTCTTTCTTTCAGCACATAACTCCTGGCCTGAAGGGTTTCTGCTGAGAAATCTTATAGCCTTATGGGGTTTCCATTCTATGAAATGGGTTTCTCTTCTCTTGCTGCTTTCAAAATTATTTCTTTGTCTGATTTTTGACAGTTTTATTATAATGCATCTTAGGGAACGCCTCTCTGGGTTGAATCTGTATAGGGACATCTGAACTTAATGTACCTGGAGGTCTGTATTTTTCCCTAGATTTAAGAAGTTTTCAGCCATTCTATCTTTAAATAATATTTCTGCCATATCTATCTCTCTTCTCCTTCAGGTACTTCTATGATGTGACTTTTTTTTTGGTTGATGATGCCTCGTAATTCACATAGGCTTTCTTCACTCTTTTTTCTTTTTCTTCTTTGACTGGATAATTTCAGATAACTTGTCTTTGAGTTCACATATTCTTTCATCTGCTTGATCAAGTATGCTGCTGATGCTGTTTATTGCATTTTATCATTTCATTCATTGTGTGTTTCACCTATAGAATATCTGTTTGGTTCTTTTTTATGCTTTTTATGTCTGTATTGAACCTCTAATTTTGTTCATGTATCGATTTCCTGATTTCATTGAGTTGTTTATGTGTGTTCTCTTATAGCTTATTGAGTTTCCATAAAACAACTCTTTTGAATTTTTTGTCAAGCAGTCATAGATCTCTTTTTCTTTGGGGTCAATTACTGGAAAAATATTGTATTCCTTTAGTAGTGTCATGTTTCCTTGATTTTTCATTTTCCTTGAACTCTTGCATTGCTGTCTTTGCATTTGAAGAAGGCATTACCTTCTCCAGTCTTTATTGACTGGCTTTGGGAGAGAGATACCTTTACCTGTCAGTCCAGCTAAGGATTCTGAAGCATTCTCAGAGCTTTTCTATGGATGTACCTGCTCCATATTTCTTCTTCCCTCATGAGGATGTGGATTATAAAAATTGTATGCCTTGATTCAATCCCACAAAGTCAGTTTGAGTACTGATGACCTCCTATATGTTTTTCTGAAAACAGTGCCTTGAAATGCTAAAGTGTGTGAGCTTTCTTCCAGTCTCACACAGTCAGACCAGCTTTTTCCACTTGCTCACTAGCCGTCTGCAAAGGTTCACTCTCACTTTTTGTGGGAGCATACCAGGAGCTGGCCACAGGAGCGGTAAGGGATGAGGAATGTAGAGCATTGGAGGGTCCCATGGGACACTTGGGGGGCACACTGGTGAGGCATTCCAGTGGCATGTGGGCAGGCTTTCTGATGGAATCCATGAATAAGTTACTAGGAAGAAGTGGGAAGTGATTTGCAGTATCCCTTTGATGATTTCTGAGACCTGACTTCGCTCCCAATCCCTCAAGCTTACAGATCACCTCAGTCATCTGGGTGAGATAAGAAAGAAGTGGGCCTCTTAATAGTATACTGCATGGCTAGGGAAGTTGAATGGTCACTCCTACTACCTCACTTTCCCCCATGGGATAAATTGAAGGCCATGGGGGCCTCTCCTGGCACTGAGCCATGCACCTTTGGGGAGGGGTGATGTGGGTAAAGTAAAACTGTTGCTCTTACCCTCTTCAATGCATCTGTTCTTGGATTTGTTTTTGCTACAACAGAGTACTGGAACTTTGTCAATAGACTCCCGGACTCCCACGTGAGTACTCTTGTCCATGGGTGACTGACAAAACAGATGTTCTGTGAAGGAACGACAGAGAGAACTCTCATTCTGCCATCTTACTGACATTGCTTCACCAATTTGACAACATGTCCTCTTTCAGTCCCTGACAAAAGAGAAAGCAGGATGTAAATTCTTAATCTTTAAATAGATTGAAATTATATTACATATGTTTTCCAACCACAATGGTATAAAACTAGAAACAATTAAAAGGAGGAAAGCTGGAATGTTCACAAATATGTGGAAATTAAACAACCCCTTCCTGAAGAAACAGTGGGTTAAAGAAGAAATCAAAAGAGAAATTTAAAAAATATTGAGATGAACAAAAATGGAACACAATTGACCAAAAACTATGGGATGCAGCAAAAGCAATTCTAAGATGGAAGTTTATAGAGATAAATGCCTACATTTAAATGCCTATTTTTAAAGCTAATAAACAAATTTAGTGAAGTTGCAGGATACACAATCAACATACAAAAATCAGTTGCATTTGTATACACTATCAATGAACTATCTGAGAAAGAAATTACGAAAACAATCTCATTTACAGTAGCATCAAAACCAAAAATTCTTAGGAATAAACTTAACCAAAGAAGTGAAAGATGCGTACATTGAAACTATAAGATGTTGATTAAAGAAAGTGAAGAAGACACAAATAAATGGGAAGATATTCATGCCCATGAATTGGAAGAATTAATATAGTCGAAATATCCATACTACCCATTGATCTACATTGATCTGTAGATTCAATGTAATCCCTATCAAAATTCCAATGGCCTACTTC
Source organism: Equus przewalskii (assembly GCF_037783145.1). Classification (NCBI taxonomy): domain Eukaryota; kingdom Metazoa; phylum Chordata; class Mammalia; order Perissodactyla; family Equidae; genus Equus; species Equus przewalskii. Next base: position 53,914,257 of record NC_091831.1, on the reverse strand, counting down.
ATAGAAATAGAAAAAACTGTCTTAAAATTTATCTCCAACCACAAAGGAGCTCAAATATGTAAAACAATCTTAAGAAGGAAGTATAAAGCTGCAGGATCACATTTCATAATTTCAAACTATATTACAAAGCTGTAGTAATCAAAACAGTATAATATTGGCATAAAAACAAATATATAGACCGATGGAACGAAATAGAGAGCCAAGAAATAAACCCACACATTTACAGTCAACTGATCTTCAATAAGAATGCTAAGAAGACATAATGGGAAAAGGATAGTCTCTTCAACAATAGTTTTGGAAAAACTAGATATTCACATACAAAAGAATAAAACTGGACTCCTATCTTATACCACTCACAACAATTAACTTGAAATGGATTAAAGACTTAACTGTAAAACCTGAGACTGTAAAACTAGAAAAAAACATAGGGAAAATTCCTTGATGTTTGTCTTGGAAATAATTTTTCAAACATGACACAAAAAGCACGGGCAAAAAAGCAAAAATCACTAAGTGGTGATGAGGATTTTAGGCTGGTTAATTTTAAAACTTCAGATGAGAAGCAGGCTCTGAGGAGTGGAATTTGCTTGCCCTTTGATCAGGGACAGTTGCATTTGTGAAGGAAATCTCCATGCCTCCCTCTCTGCCCCAGGAGGAAGTGGGGATGGCCTTATCTCTGGAAATTCTTAATGGGGAAGGCAAGGACTTAAGTTGTTTACTGTCTGGCAACCTCATGTAACTGACCCCCCCCCCCCCCCCCAAATCCTCTTTTGTCTTTAGCTGAGGATAATATTTAAGCGGTGACTTCTGCCATTTACTCAATCTGGTTTGATTCTTATCTACAAGTTGTGGGACCGCCCAATGGCCGGACCCTACCGGCACTGCTACCATTTTAACTTTTTTTTGTCTTGTAAAGAGATAATTCACATACCTACGCCTTATATTTAGCCTTACTCTCCACCCAACTTTGCAGCAGAAGCAGCAGCAACAACATGACGGCAGCAGCTCTGCCTGCCCATGGGTTCTGTCCCCATGCCAGCGGCGGCAGCAGCGGCTACCCATGCCAGCAGCATCTCTGACTGCCCATGGGTCCTGTCCCCATTCTATCCTATACTATTCTCTAAATAAAAGACCACTACTGCCAGATCTTAAGAGTCTAAGAAATCTTTCTTTTGACTCCTCGGCTCACCGACCCCCCATCAGTGGGACTATATCAAACTAAAATGCTTCTACAGCAAAGGAAACAATCAATAAAATGAAAAGACACTCTATGGAATGAGAAGAAATATTTACAAATCATATTTCTCATAAGAGGTTAATATCTAAAATATATAAGGAACTCATACAACTCAATAGCAATAATCAAATATTTTAATTAAAAAATGACCCTAGGACCTGCATAGAAATTTTTCAAAAACAGACTTAAAAATGGCCAACAGGTGTATTTAAATGTGTTTAGCATCACTAATCATCAGGGAAATACAAATCAAAACCACAATAAGATATTACCCGACACCTGGTAGGATGGCTAGCATCAAAAAGACAAGAAACAACATATGTTCACAGGGATGTGGAGAAAAGGGACCAACCCTTGCACAATGTTGGTGGGAATGTCAATTTGTTTAATCACTGCTTCTATTTTCCTTTATATTTATAAATATTTCTTATACAGTAAGAATATTTACCCAGGGTTAAAAACCTCTTTTCCAAATTGACTTGGACCAAATTACTGTTTTTTTCTATAGGAATTTGACCTTGTTGTAACAGGCAAGGACATCCACTATGTGCTCTTTTTTTAAATAGTTCACTTTTTTAGTATATTTTATGAGTATAATTTTTCTATACTCTAATATTTTCTATACTATATATTTTCTATACTATATTTTCTATACTATAATATTTAGTATATTTTCTTCCCCTTATAGATTAGATAGAAGAAAAAGGTCCTTCACCAGAGAGAGTTTGAGAAGCATTGACAGGATGAGTCAGTCCATTTTTCAAGGTGATCATTTGACATTTTCACATCATATCTTTCAGTATATTTATTTATCTCACTGGGAGGAAACTGGGAGGGCTCCAAATAACTGAGAACACGATGAAAGGATGCTAACTGATGGTACCCCAGACATGGCATGATGAAACCTAGTATAAACAGGGTGTTACTGGTAAATTGCAGAAATGCAAGCCCTAATTGGCTCATTTGTGGCTTGCTTTTAGGGCCACAGTTCTCAACCAGCGTGGTTTTGTATCCCAGGGGACATTTGGCAGTATTTGGAGACATTTTTGATGGTCCCAACTAGAGGGTACTACTGGCATCTTGTGGGTAAAGGCCAAGGATGCTTCTAAACATTATACAAGGCACGGAAAAGCTTTCCCCTCTCCCCCAACAAAGAATCATCCAGCTCAAATTTTCAATAGTGCTGAGATTGAGAACTATCCTATTGTTGAGCAGTGTGACTAGAAGGGAATGAGAAACCTTACTCAGCAACCCAAGCTGAGTAGAGTATACATTTGATACTATCTAATGTGCAAATTTTCTTATCTGTCCACTTTTACTTATTCAGCCACGTTTTTATCCATGAATAACGGGTACTGTGCCAAGCCATCATGACATAGCAGTGAGTAAGACAAAATTTATTTAATTCTCTACTACTTTCTTTGATTAACCAAAAAAATGAATGATTAATGTATTAACAATTCACTATTTTGAACTAGATGTGCCTGTGAGAGTAAATAGATAGACAAATAGAGAGCTTGTGATATTGTGATTTATAGTAGGAAATTTATTTGATCTTCAACTCCTTTCCTGGGACAGAGGTCCTAAAATCCTTGGAATTTCCTAAGCAATGAAAGCTGTAGAGTCATCTTTTGGTATGTTAATAAGGTAACTTTTGGAAATCACCTAAAGATAGGGGCTGTTTGTCATTGGAGCCAACCATGTGATCAAAGGGTTGACACTTTCAGTCCCCCCACCACCACTGTATTGAATTCAGTTGCCAATGGCCAATGATTTAACCAATCATGCCAAAGTGATGAAGCTTCCATAAAAACCCAAAAGGATGGGGTTCAGAGAGCTTCCAGGTTGGTGAACACTTGGAGATTTGGGGAGAGTGATCCTTTGAGAGAGAGTAAGGAAGCCCTTTCCCCATATCGCCCTATGCATCTCTTCCATCTGGTTGTTCCTGAGTTAGGTTCTTTTATAATATATCAGCAATCTAGTAAGTAAAATATTTCTCTGAGTTCTGTGAGCCACTCTGGCAAATTAATCAAATCCAAAGGGAGAGGAGATTGTCGGAATCTCCAATCTATAGCTAGCTGGTTAGAAACACAGGTAACAACATGGAATTGCCTCTGAAGTGGAGGTAGGGCAATCTTGTAGGACTGAGCCCTTAAGCTGTGGAATCTGATGCTAACTCTAGGTCAGAAGAGTACCAACACTGAATTAAGGTGAATACTTGGTGATGTGGAACATTGCCTCCACCTCCACATTGGAAGAGGGTGCAGAATTTTAGAGCTCTTTCTAACCAATGCTTCACAGAGAGTCTATTATCTAGTGACATTCTAAAACTAGGATAACTGAAAATTCCCCAAAATTCAAGTGACTTTTTCCCCTGGTGCACATTTTTCTCTACTTAATATTTGGTTATCGAAAGAAAATGTGCTAATAAAGGAGCAATAAAACAGACGAGAAAGTTGGGTGAGACATCAGTTGCAGAGGAACTCTCTGAAAAAATATGTTGATAAAGAAGCAAAAGAAAGGAATTATTTAGTGTCTGCTCATTTCCTCTACTTTCCACGTCACTTCCAGCTTGCTTCAATGTATAAAGAGGACAGGAAGCTTCAACTGCACAACCATCAATGACATACTGTTAAAAAGATCATAATCAAAATTTTCAATAGAGTGCAAAAGAGAATGGAATATAATGCTATCACAGACTGTGTACCTTAGTAATAAACTCTGATGAACTCAGCAACATGTCAAATGCACAAATTTCAAAATAGATTACATTTTGAATCACTCAAAAATAAGCAGTTTAGTCAATCTGAAGTGTTCCTTTTCTTCTGGAGATGCTTAAATTCTCATAAAGCTTTATCATTTGTTTTGTTTACTTGACTTTTATGTTGTTTTTCTTTATATCATTACTAGTCATTCAAGATACCCTTTATGCAAAACACAAATATTGCTCATAATTGAAACATACAAATAAATGAACAATCAACAGAAAAAAAAACAGTTTAAACTTTACAGACCGAGTTTCCTTGGAAAGACAAATTGGAGTATTCAATAGACTTCATAGCATCTAAATTCTTCTTGTGGAAATGAATTATTGTGGCTCCTGTTTGTTCTGTTTATTCCAAGTAAAAGCACTAGCCGACATCTAAAAGATAGGGCAGAGGTTATATTAAGCATTAAAAAAAGATCTCTTCAGACATTTCCATTCTATACACGTGTCACGAATAATAATGTAACTTCTGGTTTACTGGCACAAAACATGGTTTTATGTTGCTCTGGGTGGCATTTACCTGACAATTTTTGATTACAGAGGAATAATTTAAAATGTTCTTTTGAACTCCACCTCTTTATAAAAAAATTATAACTAAAGGAATAACAATATAAAAAGCTCAGCAATACCATTGAGTGAACTTCTATTGGGCAGATACTATGCTAGGTTTTTTCAATGCTTTATCTCATTCAACGTTTTACATACATTATCTCCTATAATCCTCACAACTGTATATAAAATAGATACTGCCCTCATTTTTAGTATGGAAACAAGAAAAGTGACACTTGAAAAGTAACTTCCCAAAGATCATGTTTTTATTATATGCCAAAGTGTAGAAGGCTCTGGAAGAACAAGAGTCACCAGCCTGGCATACAATGTAATGTATAACTGACTTTATTTCATTATTACTGTAGAGTGGGTAGCTTAAACCACAGAAATTTATTTTCAACAGTTCTGGAGCCTAGGAAGTCTGAGATCAAGGTGCCAGCATGATCGGGTTCTGGTGAGACCCTCTTTTTGGTTTGCAGACGAGCTGTCTTCTCTCTGAGGCCTCGCATGGGACAGAGAGCTAGCTCTGGGGTCTCCTTCTCTTCTTGTAAGAACACTAATTCCATCACAGGGGCTCTGCCCTCACAACTTTATCTGAACCTAACTAAGTCCCCAAACTGCCACCCTTACATACCATCACATGAGGCCTTAGGGCTTCAGCACATAAATTTTGGGAGGACTCAAGCACACAGTCCATAACAATTATAAAATAAGTTTGCTAACTAGAGGAAAAATATCATTAAAACCTATCATTAAAAAGCACTAGAATGTGAGGCTAGTGGGGACAAAAATCACGTTTAACTGGATGTCTTCATACTCATACAGCCACTACACTTTTATGATCTGCTGAATTCACATTGCAATTCATGGACATTTGAGGTGAGGAAAACACTGTACTTTATCTAGGGAAAAGTGACCTATATTTATGTGAATAAAAAGATAAAAGCAAACTTCTGTAATAGAGAATTTGGACAATTATTAAAATATACCAACTGTTATTCAAAGCTCCTGTCAAATCACCTTATGGAGACACACACACAACAAGGTGCGACACTGCTGACACTCATAAAAAGAGATCACGCTACACACTAATGCACAAAATATAAGCATCTTAATATTTAACATATTTTTAAAAAATTTGACAACTCGTGTACATCTACTTTTGGTGAAGCAGACCAGGAAATTTTAAATAAATTATACTGCTGAAGTCAAAAAAATAATCTCTGGCTGAAACAATTAATATTTTCCTAGAAGTATTAAACATTTGATGAGAATGAACAGTTACTAGATCAAAGTCTGCAAGCAGACAGAAATGCAAACAAGTTAGCACCGCCTTTAGCCTCATTTTTCCCCAGGAGATGTTTATAGGTGTGTATGAGAGGCTCAGCAGTGCTTTCACAAATTTGTAGAGCGAGGAGGACTAAAAGTCAGAGACTAAAACCTGCCAGGGGTGGGGCCTGGAAAACTAAAGGGAAATTATGAATAGGAAAAACTAAAATCGCTGAACCCTTTCAACAAGGGTAAAGCATCCCAAGCATAGAGTGTATCCCAGGTTCTAGTCATCAGAATATGTCAGAAAATCTCAACATCTGAAAATGGATTAAGGTGACCCTAGATTTCTAGAGCCAAAGAGATTAGTGAAATCAAAGTGTTGTCCTCTCTGAACGAAAAATAAGATCATAGGCCACACATTATTTCTATAAATAATTTTTCAAACTCAAGTACAGAACAAAGTCAAAGATAACCATACATAAAAGATAACATGAATGGATGGAAAGCAGCACAAAATATGACCATAGAAAAAGACCCACAGATATTTCCAGTAGTGGAATTAACAGACACAAGTTTTAAAACAACAATGGTTACTCTGCTTATGAAATAAAAACAAACTTAAATATTTAAGCAAAGAAGTAAAACTAGAAAAGAACGAAATAGCAAATTTTTAAAAATACAACTAAAATTTGTTGAGATAAAATAATACAATAAACACAAGAGAGTTAAGCTTCAAAAAGTCCAATGTATTTCAAGCAAGAATAAAAAAGAAATTCACAGCAAGAAACAATACTGTTTAGTTGCATAAAACTAAACACACATACACAGCCCTAAAAGCGTGTAGAGGGAAGGGAGAAAGATTGTCATCAAATGAGCAACATTTACACTGACAGTTCACCTCTCGAAAGCACTAATGTAATCTAGAATATAGAAGAAGGATATTTTTAATATACTAAAAGAAGATGGTTTCCAAATTAGAATTCTATATCTGGTAAAAAATACCCTTCAATGATGAAAGTGAAATAAATATATTGTTGTATTAATTAAAAAATTGAGAGTCTTCACGATCAGCAGAGTTACGTTAAAGGAAATTCCTGCCTTAAGTTAACTTCAGGAAATGATCCGTGTAGGAAGCACAGAGATCTGAGAAGGAATGGAAAGTAAGTTAATATAAAGGAAAATTGACTTTTAAAATATATTTGGACATATAAATACAAGAAAAATAATATATTTTTGCCAGGAGGGGAGGAAATAGAGGCAAAGTGCTCTAAAGCCTCTGCATTTTCCTAGTAGGATAAAGATGCCAGTCAACGTGAGACTTTTGTAAGTCAAAGATCCAAACTGTAAGACCTCTGATATTTGTTAATTGAATAACAAGTGAATGAATCATGAAACATATTAAATCAGAAGAATAAGGAGAAATGGATAAGCAACCACGTGGATATATGAATATACCTCACAGTATTTGATAAAACAAGGAGATTAAACATTAGTAAGTATATCAATGTTTCAAACAACCCACTAACAAATAGGAACTAACACATCTACATAGGATCTTGTGCACAGCAATTTGAGAATACACATTCTTTTCAAGCACATGAGAAATACTTTTCCAAGATGCACCTATATTGAACCATAAGGCAAATGTCACTACATTTCACTGGTTTGAATTCATATAGAGCCAGGGCCAGTAAACATTTTATGTAAAGTGGCAGAGGGTAAATATCCTAAGTTTTGTGGTCAATATATTTTCTGTTATCGTAATGTAAAAGCAGCCATAGACAATATGACAAAAATAAGCATGGCTGTGTTCCAATAAAATTACTTGAAAAAAGAAGACCGGATTTGGCCCTCAGCCCACAGTTTGCTAACCTCTGATATAGGTTATATATCTTAGCTACAGTACAATTAACTTAGAAAATAATAACCCAAAGAAAGTTAGAATATTCTCATACATATAAAAATTAAGGACTTCAAAGAAACATAATGATAAGATGGAAAATAGATTGAAGTAAATGAAAAAAAATCATATCAAAAAATATTTGCTATTTTCTAAAATGAAATAGAGTCTTTAAGGAATTGACTGTTTTCACCTCTGGGAAAGGATACGAACAAGATGAGCCAGAAACCTGTTGGGACAAGAGAAAGTGAAAACATTTTCAAAAATCAATGGAAAACCCAACACATCAGAAACCATTTTAAAGATAATTCCACAACATTGGGACAATTTACGTATCAAAAAAATGAAGTCTTCAATGGTTTGAAACATATCAAATATGTTAAAATTCGGTAAGTCTGTAATTATAGTAAAAAAAAAATGGTTATGATTACCTTTAGAAGATAATGAGATGTCAACTCTAAATTGAGAACCAGGAAAGAATTATTTTCCCTCACTGTCCTGTATGAAGTGTACATCAGAATAACTAAGTACTATTTGATGGAAATATTTTAATAGTAAAATTTTAGCTAATAAAACAAAGAATGATTAATAGAATTATATCATTATCTTATAACCTCTACTAAAATAATGGATATAGGTAATAACCTTCAGTGGCTGCTAAAACCATAGGTGAAATAGTGATAGGAAAATTAATAGTGGATAAATCAAACAGATAAGAACTGAATCTGCTCATTACTTTCAACACCCCAAATAAAGAGAGACAATCAGAAGACATGACTTGGTAAGGAAGTATTCAGCATCATCTATGAAGTGGTTCTTCCTAAAATTCAAACCTTAATCCGATCAAGCCTCTAGATCTGACAAGCATTTACAAGAAATTCAGAGGAATTAGGAATACATATGTTAAAGGCAGCACAAGATGTAATGAGCACATTCCCAAATTTAGGAATATCTTTGGAATAAATGACATCATATTTTCAACAAATAGATTGCAAGGGAAAAAATTGGGAAGTAAAAATTATAGTTTAAAAGACATTTGAAATATATAAAAACCCAATTCAATGTGTGGATATTCTCTTTAAATTGTGATTTGACCAAACTGACTATAAAAGGGAAGATGAAAAACTTAGAAAAGTTTGGACATTGACTAGATTCTTGCATATATTAAGAATTTGTTAATAAAAATGTTAGATGATAATATATTATTATGTTTTGAGAAGTGTCTTATCTTTCAGTGATAAATACTGTAATGTCTATGGATGAAATTGTATAATATATGTAAATCTCCCTAAAGTATTAAATGCTGTAAAGAGGATAGATATAAAATCAGATTGGCTCAGAATCAATAGTGATTCATGCTGGAGTTTGCGTACATGGAGGGAGGATGTAATTTTACCATTTCTTTACTTTGTATATATTTGAAACTTTTCTTAATATAATATTTTAAAGCTTTTAAAAAATGTGAGGGAAGCAGCCAAAGCAGTGCCAGAGGAAATAATATAGCCTAAAGTTCAGAAAGAAAATATTATATAAATTAGTTAGCATCTATATTAAAGGTTAGAAAAAGAACAGCAAATAAACTCCAAAGAAAACACAGGGGATTAAAATGATATAGATCAGAAATTAATAAAATAAAATAGAAGCATATAATAAAGATAATTAAAAAAGACAAATTATTTTTGAAAAATGTAATCATATTGATAAGTTTCTAGTGAGATTGATGAATTGAATGTGAAAAAAATTGCAAATGGTAAAAGTCAATGTCAAGAATAGATAGTGGCATTACAACAGATTCTGCATATCTTACAAAAAACAATGAAATAAAGTTACGAAAACATGCCAGTAAATTTGGAGAATTTAGATTCAGTGGATGATTTTCTAGAAAAATACAGCCTACCAAATATGACACAAAAATAAAAAATCCTGAGGATTGTATATTATTTTAAATGTTGACTTCATACTTTCAGTTTTCTAAACGCTTTACTGAGGAATAATACCAATTATTGAAGAAAGAATTACAGTCAATCTTACAGAAAGTTTTCCAGCGAATGGAATATTTGGGAAGAGTACCAACTTGTATCATGAGTCCAGCATAACCTTTATGCCAAATAGATCAAGAGTGTTAAGAGAAGGAAAAATTACTGGTCTCTCTTCTTATGAATATTGAAGCAAAAATCTTAAATTCATTTTAAATTTGTGATATTTGAAGGTTTCATATAAAGTTTTGTGAAGTATGAACTAGGAATTGTTTAAATCATTTCATTAAAATTATGGTTTTGGGGCCAGCCTGGTGGCATAGCAGTTAAGTTCACACACTCTGCTTTGGCAGCCCAAGGTTCACTTGTTTTGATCCCAGGTGGGGACCTACACACTGCTCATCAAGCCATGCTGTGGTAGGCGTCCCACATATAAAGTAGAGGAAGATGGGCACAGATGTTAGCTCAGGGCCAATCTTCCTCAGCAAAAAGAGAAGGAGTAGTGGCAGATGTTAGCTCAGGACTAGTCTTCCTAAATATATGTATATATAGTTTTATTGTAACTAAATGCATAATTTCATTAGACTTAATTAAGTCTAGTCTAGAAAATACAAACAATAAAAATTTTAAAATTTATTTAAAATTACCTAATGATAAAAATTAAAATATTTGTTATTCTGTCAAGGAGCCCAATAGTATCTCAGCATATTGCGAAATATTCTCCAAGTTCTGTTCAGGATCATGTTGATCAGGGAGCGATTTTCCCTCAATGACTACACCTTCACTCAAGGTGTCCAGATTCCACGTACCCTGTTCAGTTGGCATCTGTATATTCAAGTGTCCAGGACGGTTAGTCAGTTGAGTTGAGCTCAGAGAATAGATATTTTTCTGTGGATGTTCACATGTTAGAAGGGCTAGCAGCTGAGCTGGAAGCTCCTGTCTGTGCCTGAGGCTCTTTTCCCTTTCCTGCCTGAAGGAGTCTTCCTCTGTATCTTCCTCTTCACTTCAGTGCTCTGTTGTCTAGTTGGAGGAATAGACAGACTAGCTCTGCAGACATGGATCCAAATCTTCCTATCTCACGCGAAAGCCAGTGCTTTGTGTAGCCTTTGATTTTGCTTTGTGTTGTCTTTGATTTTGCTTTGTGTTTTCTGGTGAAGTAAAATCAGCACTAAGGGAGGAACTAATGAGAGAACAAAGGAGAAAGAAAAATCTAGAAAGTACATAAATTCCTACTCCAGAATATAATACAATTATGTTAAAGAGAAGCTAAAAATAAGCCAAGAAGACTTGCATCATAAATTTAAGAACATATTCTAGATGAATGGGACAGAATAGATGACAAGAAACCATCCATATAAATATATGTGTGTGCGTTTCTGACTTCAATATCATATCGATTTATCCCTCCCTCCCTTCTTTTCTCTCCTTCCCTTCCTCTCCCTGTATATATTATTCAGAGTCAGCAAAGGTCCAGATAATAAGTGTTTTAATCTTTACAAACGTGCAGTCTTTATCACAACTACTTAATTTTGCCTTGTAATGCAAAAGTAGCCATATACAATACATAAACAAACAAGCATGGATGTGTTCCAATAAAACTTTATTTACAAAAACAGGTGGTGGAGTGAATTTTACTGACCCCTGTATGATTTACTATGTTATAATCAGAAAGAGAAAAAGAGTGGACTATTTGGTAAGTGGCATGGTAATATTTTTCAAATCTCTACTAAACATTCACAAATAATTTCCGTATGGTACTGAAAATAACTCTGAGTATTTAACATATCACCCACTTTCAAAAACATATGTAGGAAATAGTAGGATAAATCTATTTATTACAAGTCATTTTCCCAAGAGAATTTTGGATAGTCTTTTTCAAAAATTGAACATGTAGTTTCTTTTTAGTCTTGAAAACAAGTGTGACTATGGTACAGCTTGGGAGAAAATAAAACACAGAGAAATAAGACATGAAAGTAAAACTTTTAAAAATGAGCAATATAATTGCCCTAAACTTAACTTCAACACCTTCTATATTTAATGCTTCAAAGACAATTCACATGTTCCATATTTGCTTTGAGACCAGCTCAAATCACTCATTCTAGATACAAAATTCATTTGGTTATATTTCCCTAAGTATTTTGACATTGTCGTAATAATCAGCACTAAACATTAATGAAAAGCTTTGGAACATATATGCATGTGGTATTTTTTTTTTTTTTTTGAGGAAGATTAGCCCTGAGCTAACTACTGCCAATCCTCCTCTTTTTGCTGTGGAAGACTGGCCCTGAGCTAACATCCGTGCCTGTCTTCCTCTACTTTATATGTGGTACACCTACCTCAGCATGGTGTGCCAAGCAGTACTATGTCCGCACCCGGGATCCAAACCAGCGAATCCTGGGCCACAGAGAATTGGAACTTGCGAACTTAACCGCTGCGCCACCAGGCTGGCCCCTGCATGTGGTTTCATCAACACAGTATCTACATTATAAAGGACAAGCTAGAAGTAGAAGAAATTGCATTATCTGTTTCCGTTAATTTGGTTTGCATTTGTGAAATACCACTAAAATTTACTCTACTTTTTTAAGAGAAGAGTTTCAAAGGTCATTGGTAATTAGTGAGACCTTCAAGATTTAATTTCATGTGAGCAAAAAACGTAGAGCACTCTTTCTTACGGTCCAGTCTCTTCTTCTGATTAAGAGTGCCTCCTGCAGCTGTGAATCTACATGTTGTCAGAGGAAGATTCTTGTGCCCAAACAATCACACCACGGTCACACTTTTCCAAAGGGAAAACTGCTTCTATTTGCTGGACTAAGGCACTGCTACATCTCAGGATAATACCAGACTATCCCGGGTAAGTTGACTCCTCAAAATTGCCATGTTCCCTCAGATATATTTATTTGCCTATGATTTTAAGGCAACTCATTTGAAATATTAATTTTCTGTGAAAAATGATAAATGTAGGCCTCACATCTGATAAGATATCACATTTAAATACACCACAGGTAAGATAATGTGGTTATAAATGTAGCATCAGCTGCTTGAAAACTGATACACATCTGTCATGTAACTGGAATAAGATCTATTATGAGACAGACATTTTGTAGTAAGCACTTCTCCATGATGAAAATCACCCTAATTGCTACTAATTACTTTAACATTTCTATTAGTTATAGACCCACTTATAAAATCATCTGCATTATAAAATTGGATTTCAAAATGATTGGGATTATTACTTAGCGGAAAATAAATGTAGGGAGTTTTCTGTAGTGTAAAAGTTTTTGAATGTGTGTCCAGATGAATGGATTTGAGTCTGAGTGCCTCCACTGAAGGAGTCACCTCTCTAAAACTCAGCTGCCTCATAGTAAAAATGGTTCCAATACTCATCTCTTACTACACATATTTTTTAAAATATTCTGCAATGATGTAAGAATGGGAATGGTCATTGGAAAACCAAAAGTAAGCAAAGGCATTGTCATTTTTGATTAAGCAATAAATTCTGGACTTTTTTTTTAAGTTGATGCTATTGTTTTCTAATTTTGTCTCTTCATAAAATTCCTCGAAGATGATTGTTTCAAATGAGATTCCCGGGCCCTTTCCCCAGGGATTATGATGGAGTATTCCTGTAGAGGATCCCAAGAATCTCTGTTTTTCAGTCAAGATGTTACATATCTTTCTAATGGCCAGACAAGTCTGAAAAATATTGACTTCCATCTTTGATCTCTGGGAAACTCCACGAGCACAGTGATTCTAAAGTTAAGGCATTTGAACTGGAATAAAATTTAAGTACTAAAAAATGAAACAAAATTGCTCCTGTTTGGAGCACCCAGCAACTTATCTTTGTTTAACTCCTTTCTGTCTTTTTAATTACCAATGGTATACTAGACATGAAACATACTCAAATAACCTCTTCCTTTTGTTGGTATGATGTCTTTAAGAATTAGGACATTTTACCATCTTTCTTACAACATTTCTTAAGTAGAGAGATACATTAGAATCAATTTTCTAAGTGTTTGCCTGGAGAATCAATTGTCAACACATGTTAACATTACAAAAAGAGGAATAATAGCCAGTCTTTTTATTTCTCCTGGTGAAAGAATACAACATCTCCTATGTTCTCCTATATGAAAAAGACAAAAATATATTATCTGACCCCAGAAAAAATCAGCAAACTCCTGAAAGTAGAGACTCTATAGAACAATCAGTCCAGCATCATCAACAAATAAACTGATAGGAAAAAAAAAAGATTGAGCGAACTTATAGATTAAAAGAAACATAAGACTGTAGGCCTTCCTTACTTTAACCCTGATTTATACAAACTTTAAAAAAGGGAGAGAAATAATTGGAAATTATTGGATGCATTTTTCAGTCTTTCTACTTTTAAGTATATTCAAAATTCTCCATAATAGACAGTTAAACACAATAAATATACCTAAGCCCATTTCGAGAGGTATTGACACCATAGATCTGGGGTAAACCCCAGGCATTTATATTTTAAGTAAGCTACACAGATGCATCTGATATAGCACCATAAATTAAACATACCATAAAAGTTAACATGTATATTTAACACATAAACTTATATTTCCACTACTTTGGTTATTTCTATGTGGGGCATCCGTAAAACCCATCTTGGTAAGCAATCTAAGTAATTAAGCAAGCTGGACTTTTTTTTTTCTTTTCACAGATTTGAAATATTAGCCTTAATAAATCAATTGCAGATATGCCTTGTGATTCCATCAATACAGGTAGTCAAAAAACAGATATTCAACTTGTTATTTTGATGCAATGCAGTATGCCTCGTAAGACTGCCTATCCTTAAATATCTTCGAATAAAGGCTTGGGAAAATCCATTTTGCATCAATACTGGAATTCTGTTGGGAGAGGGCAGAAAGAAAAATAAACAGATAGGTGAGTAAATTTGCAGACTCAGACTTAATCAAAGAGGATAATATTCAAACATTTTTATTGAACACTTAGGGATGATGTAATCATCAATACACATTGAATCACGATGAAAGAAAAAATTATGACTGACTACAGCCATTGGTTTACGATTCTGATTATATTCAACTTACATGAGAGGTTTTTTAAGCTATTAATGCCCACACCCCCCAACTCTAAATATTTGGATGCCATTAGTCTGGAGTGAGGTCTGAATATTGGTGCAGTTCAGAGTTCTTCAGGTAATTCTAATATGCTGCCTAGGTTGAGAAATGTTTTGCTATGGACAAAACAACTCTCTGTTTGAGTGAGAACTCTGAAGATGGCTCATGGTATCAACTTGGAGAACTATATAGCCTGATTAAAAACAATAGGGGGATTTCACAATCAGTTCAACACCCGAGAAGTGTGAATTAGTGAGTTAATTTCAATCTGACCCTTAGTATTGATCTTTTTTCTTATTACTGACCTATGTATAGTGTAACAAAATATTTACTAAATTTATACTCTATCTAGATAACTCTGTTGAATGTCATATGTTAGTACAAGATGAGTCAAACTCATTCCTTCTCTCCATGGTGATTTTAATCAAGGCCAAAGTTAGACATGTAACAGGTAACCGTGTAACCAGCCAACATACATGTATTGATTGACTACTATGTTTGAGGCCTCCTACCAGGAGCTAAGAGGCATCACAGTGAATGAGAGTTTAAATTCCAGTGGATTTAATCCAAATGGATAAAATGATGAGCAAGCAAATAAGTGTGAACATAGTGATTTCAGATTCTGATGAGTTACTTAGGTAATGTGATGGAGACTGGTGGGATAGAGAGTTACTTTCTGCAAGGTGCTGAGGGAAAGCTTCCCTTAAAGGTCCTGTCTGTACAGAAACAGGAGTGAGGAGAAGTCAGCTGTGTAGATGTGAGGAATTGTTTCCCAAGCAGTAGGAATAGCCTCATACAATACAACCCAAAAAAGAGACTGGCACAGCCTACGAACAGTGATAACAGTGCGGATGGAGACTATTGAATGAGAGCAAGAGAGAGACATGAAAAGAGGTCAGAGAAGAAAGCAGAAATCAAATCAAGCAGTGTCTTTAGGCTACAATAAAGGCGTTTTATTCATTTTGTTTTGTTTTTCCTCAAGGGCAATGGGAAGGCTTATAACAGGTCTAAGCAGAGAAGTGACATGATCTGATTTACCATTTTGAAAGATCTCTCTGCTTCTGTGCCGAAAAAGGATTATAAAGCAGGAGTGGAAGTAGACAGGTGGGAAGGTCATTACCACATTCCATCAGTGTGAATACAGAAGACTACTTATCAAATTTACAGACTATACAAATCTAGAAAACACAACCACTGGTTGGTTCATTATTTAACTCAAAATTTTTTGTTAAATTCCATCTAGTTGATAAACTATGAGTCATTATTCTAGACTTTTGAAAGCATATTAAAACAATTCTTCCATTTAGTGGTTATGACAGTCTTTCACAGCTTTGTACCAGCCTGCACGTTAGTGTTGTAAGATGAAGATAGATGCCATGGTAAGAACTTAGATTTTATAAAAACATAGTGAGAATTGCCTGGGGATTCTTAAGCAGGAGAGTTACATGATTTGATTTCTGCTTTAAAAAGGTCACTCTTGCTATTATCTAAGAAAGTCAAGAGCAAAAAAGAGACAAGTTAGAAAAGAGACAAGTTAGAAAGCCTTTTGAAATTATAAGCCAGACGATATTAACTTCCCTGCTTAGAATTCTGAAATCCAGGTAAAAGATGATGTTTTCTCAGGCAGCTGTGGGGAGAGTGAGAAGTGATAGGATGTGTTCTGGAGGAAGACCCACATGGATAAGAATTCGGAGATGCAGGAAAGAGAGAACTCAAAGCTGATTCCTCGGGTTTTGTACGAAATAACTAGATGACTGCTAATGCCATAAACTGAAGTAGAAAAGGCTAGAGAGAGAAACATTTTTTAGGGAGAAATAAAGAATTCCATTTTGGGTATGTGAAGTTTCTAATGTCTGAAGGATCAAGTGGAGATGTTAAGAATTGAGTATGGAAGACAGAGATCCAGAAGATATTAGGGATCTGAGATATAGATGAAAGTCACCAGCCTGAAAGAAATAAAGGCCAGGGCAGAAATAAAGACCATGAGGAGGGCTAAGCTATCCCTATGGTACTCTAATATTTAAGGGATGGTAGGACACCAGCAAAGAAATCTGGCAAGAAGCAGCCTATGATGTAGGCAGAGAATGTGAGAAGTTTGTTAGCCTGGAATTCAGGGGACAAAAATATTTCAAAAAGCCAGTAATAGTAAAATGTATCAAATGCTGGTAATATATAGATAAATCTTGTAAATTCCCCATGCAAGGACAGAGACTGAATAAGAATCAATTGAGGATATCTCAAAAGGATTGATGCTTAGTTTATAGGGTAAACACAAATTACATTAGCGGAGGTAGGTAACCTGCCTACAATAATGAGCCTAAACATGTCAGCGGTGGTTGAGAAGCTCTGCTGCACTCAGTCATTCAGTGACACAGACTCTCTGTTTAGTGGCTTCTGTGGATCATTTGCATCCAGTCAGCAAGCAAAAGAGAGAAGAGAAAGAGAGAATAAATAGGGGCTTTTTAGGCTTTTAACTACTTTGTCTAAGAAATCATACATCACTTTTGCCCACTTTCCATTGGAAAGAACTAATCAATAGGGCAAGTGGGGTGAGACATAATCAATGTGGCAAGTGGGGTGAAACATTTCATTGATTGGCGCATCTTGCAACAGGAAGTGAGTTCAGAAGTTTCTAGGCAGTTTCTTCCACATAGATACCTTTTGAAATCATTTCAATATCTCATTATTTTATTCTGTGAAAATATTGGAACATTATCCCATTGATCATTTAGGCCAGTACCTTAAATCAACGCATATGATCTCTTTGCTTTACCTTCACCAATTACAGACCTCCATAATTATGCGACTATGTGATTTAAACGATTTGATTTATTAATTAGATTTACCAGGTGCTCTGGGATTCATTTAACTCACAGATGAAATACAGTCTATACTTTTCGATCAGATCTATCTCTCATTTAAACTATCCTTTATATCATAAAAATATATTAAAAAGATAATCGGAGTATTATATATTAATAATTATAACACCATTGCTTTTTCATCACCATATTGTATTTATCATAGCAGAGTACTACCTGCAAGTCTACTTATTTATTTCAGCCAAACAGATTAAGTCATTAGATACTGATAGTAAATATAGATATTTTAATGGTAATATTATGTCCTATATAGTCAGTTTAAAAATTTACCACATTATGGGAAATTTGATGAGTGTTGAGTCAGAATAGCGAAGCAGGAAAGATTCTATGGGTTAATAAACACTTTAATTTAAGTGTTTATAATAAGACTGCTTGCATATTCAGTATTCAATACATTGCTTCCCTGATAATTGTACTAATAATAAATTAGATAACAAATATAATGTGTCTTCCAACTCCCAGTTGCATAGATATATAAACAATGAAGATTTTAACATGAAGCACATCATTACCTGAAACTATGGTGTTTGAAAAGAGATTTTTTTAAGTTATTACTGTCATTGGTGTGCACTGTCCTAACAAGAATGGGTTAGGTGTACGACGATACTACCCGCCTGCTGAGAGGGCTTTGAATGACGATATCCAACACCAATGAATTAGTTTCAGCTGTCCTAACAGCAGCTCGTCTTCTCCACACAATTTTTAAAAACAATTAGCAAAAGCAGCAGGGGCAACCTATACCTAGGATATGCATTGTATATTGGAATTAATTTTATCTAAGCTAACATTGCTGTCATTAATAACATGCTCATATCAATCATATCAATTATTAGAAATAGCAAAGAATTGCAGAATGGATATATATAAATTAGCCAATGTCCTATTCTTCACCTTTTTTCTGACTCTAAATAAGTTTTAGTTTGTGCTGATTTAAGAATTTGCTCACCCAGTTAGTGCTAAAACGTCAAATATTCACTCAGTCAGATTTTAATATTTTAAAACAGTGTAAAATTAAGTAGTTTATTTGAACAAAAGCATTTTATTTGAAAAATGTAGTCCACAAAATGAATTAACCTACTATATATAGTTTTCTAAAAGGTAAATTTAAACATATCTATTTATACCCATATCTATTCCTGTGTATGTAAATGTATACGTGTGCCTAACTGTATATACACACATGCATGTACATATACACAATATTATGTGTGCATGTATAGTACTTATATATTCAAATAAGCATATATGTGTATTGTATCTAGATATGTGCGTATGTTGGTATATGTGAGTTTATATATTCAAACAGGGAACACAAAAATGCAAGAATGAGTAATCAAAAAAGATTGGGTTAAGTAGAGACCAAGCAATTATGCCACAGTAACTTTCACCTAAAATTCCATGAAATGGCAAAATAAATGTAAAAGAGAGCAAATATATTTAAAGCAGCACAGAAAAACATAAAGCAGTGACATTCAAAAATTTAAAAAAATAAAAGATAGAAAGGAAATAGGATCAGATACTTAGGTATTCAAAAAATGGAAGATATTATGGCACAAATGCATTAAGGATAAAAAGCATTAAGAATTAAATGTATTGAGGATAAACTTCTTAGCACTTGCGCAAGCTGGAAGCCTGGCCCAATTTATACAAGAAGTAGCAGAGGGCCAATTTGGAAAAACAAACTAGTTGACCTCTCTCTCTCCCGGATTTGTGCTAAGCAATAAGTAAAAATGTCATTAACCCAGAGGTTAAGCAATTAGTGTAGAAATTGGAACAGTAGAATCAGGAGAGTGTCTCCAGTAGCTGCTAAGTAGGTAACAACCACCCTGAGAAGATAATCACCAAGAAACTGAAACTTAAATCATGTAGCATGTCTCGCTGCTGTTTTTACTCCACTACAGATCGAACTGACACGTAAATTATAGTTATCACTTTAAAACAGTATGCAGACAATCAAGAATCAGAAAATAATAGAGCAAAAATAAGAAAAGAGAGACACCCAACCAGACAAGTGAACTAATGCTTACAGAAAAAAGGTTTGTAATGCAAACAGGTTACTGACAGAATAAATGCCAATACTATCCAAATTAAGTTAAGTACCTGCCTCAAACCTCACACAAAAATCAGTGCAACAGGGGTTGTAGACAATGTATGAAATATAAAACAATAAAGCTTCCTGGTGAAAATAGATTCATGACTATGGGGTAGGCAATGTTTACTTAAATAGGACTCAAATGTAGCAATTATGAAGGAAAAACTGATGAGGTGGTCTTAATCCAAATCAAGTGCGTTTTTATCAAAAGGCATGATTAATAGAGTTAAAATACAAACCAAAATCTGGGAGAAGTTCTTTGTAATACTGATATTAGACAAAGAAATTGTATCTGGAATACTCCAAGAAATGTTATAAATCAATAAGGTAGCCCAGTAAAAAAGAACAAAATCGTGGAGAGGCACCTTATAAAAGAAGATACCTAAATGGCCAATAAGGTATAAGAAGGTGTTCACCATTGTTAGTTATCAGAGAAAAATGAAAACTTCAATGGTGCGCCTCTACAACTCTCACCAGATTGACTAAAAGGAAAGAGAATACTCAAAGTTTGGGCAAAGATGTGTAGCAAGTAGGACTCTCATACACTGCTGGTGGGATGTCTTAAAGACAAATACACACAAAACATATGAGCCAGCAATTCCACCCTTACTGCATACTACATGGAAAGATATAGAAATGTACACACATGTTCACAGGCGTGCTGTTGGTAATAGTTTATTACTGCGTCTTTTTTTTCTATAATCAAATATTAAGTGGAGAAAAATCCTGAGGGGAAAAATGTCATTTGGACATTTTGAAGATTTTGAGTTATCCTCGTTAGAATATTGGTAAAGATAAATATCTCTGTTTTGAGGATGTGATGGCCAAAGCACTCACTCTCTCTCTTCCTCCTTGTTTCCTTTTACACACACACAAATACACACAAGGTACACACACACACACACACACACACACTCCAACATAGAGATTCAATGTACTTCATTCACGTTACGATTATGGAGGTTGAGAATTTCCACGATCTGCCTTCTGCAAGCTGGAGACCCAGTAAAGCCAGTGATGTAACTCAGTCTGAGTCCAAAGGTCTGAAAACCAGGAAAACCAACGGTTTAAATCACAGTCAGAGGGCTGGAGAGGATGAGATGAAATGTCCAACTCAACCAGGCAGGCAGGAAACAACAAGGGGCAAATTTCTCCTTCCTCTGCCTTTTGTTCTCTTCAGGCCTTCAGTGGATTCGCTGATGCCCACCCACATTGGGGAAGGCAAGCTGCCTCACTAAATCCACCAGTTCAAATGATCCTCTCATCTGGAAACACCTCACAGACACACCCAGATATAATGTTTAATCTGGGTACCCAGTGGCAGTCAGGTTGACACATGAAATTTATCATCATACTTCCTTACTACTATATCACTATGGCTTTGCAGGGTCTTGCATATGTCAATGATTTAATAAACATTTGTTGAATAAGGTATTTTAAAATTAGTGATTATGGGGGCCGGGCCCTGTGGCCGAGCGGTTAAGTTCATGCGCTCCGCTGCAGCAGCCCAGGGTTTGGCTAGTTCGGATCCTGGGCTGGGACATGGCACAGCTCCTCAGGCCACGTAGAGGCGGCGTCCCACGTGCCACAGCTAGAAAGACCTGCAACTAAAACATACAGCTGTGTGCCGAGGGGATTTGGGAAGATATAGCAGAAAAAAGAAAAAAAAGGAAGATTGGCAACAGTTGTTGGGAAGATCAGAAGAAAATATTGGAAAATTAGTGAAGCCCATCAATGTCTATCTACTCAAGAAATTATTGAGTTCCAGAGAATGTCAGGAAGAAAGAACTGAACCTGTAACACTGATGAAAAGGATTGCTGACGGTGTGAAATGTGGCAAGAGAAGAATGACAGAGGTGTGCTCCAGCAATTTGTATCTGCAAGTATCCTCCAACAACACGGAACGTGTATGTTGGCAAATAACACAAGATGACTCAGGTAGCTCTCCCTCATTATCTAGGGCCTCGCAGAGCAGCAGGTCATAGGCGAGATAACTTTTTCTAAATGGATCCTTGGCTGAAGGACTCTCTTCACGTGTACATAACATTGACTTCTTTACTTTTTACTTTACTTTTCTGTTGGTGAATAGTAAAAAGGACTATGCAGGCTTCGTTTTCAAAAAAAAAAGTCAGAATAGAAAATTGTTACTACTTCTACTTCAATAATTAGCTAAGGAAATTTATTCTGAGATTTAATGGAGCCTTTGGAAAAGTTTGTTAAAAAGCAGAACCATCACCTTTCAAAGTTTACCATTTTCCATCTGTCACTCTGCCGTGCATACCTGTTCATTTATATTAATTTTGAAAAATTAGACATAAAACATTTGTTGTGGATAATGGTGTCTGTCTCAATTTGTAGCCAAACTGTAAAATAAACCCAAATATGCAGTTAATTGAGATTTAATAAGAATTGCACGTTGGTTAAATAATAAATCACAAGGACTTTGAATCAAAGCCTTTTACCAGGCAAGTGCATAATGAACACTTAAAATGGATTAATATTCCAGTCCTGAGGATTTGCAAAAACCGATTAGGGAAAGACACCGCCATCCAATTTATTGTGGTTAAAAAATTATAAAATTCTTGCCAGGTTTCTCAAATAAAAAGGTACATGTAAAGGTAGCCCTTCTTTTCTGCAGTTTACTGGTTCAAAACCACACATAAAATGTTACAGTGATTGTTCCAATAAATTTCAAAGATTAAAGGTTCAATTATCAGCCTAGACATATTAAGCTACTATGAGTTTATCAGGTCATAGAGATCCTATAAATAAAAGTTCCATGTTTAAATATATTCATTTTATCTTATGAAGGCTTTTAATTTCAGCTGCTTTAAGATAGTTACTTATGCAGACCTCCTCTTAAGATATGTAAATTTGGCCCTAATAAAATAGCGAATTATAGAACAGCACTTTAACGCGTGTTAGTTGAATGACTCAATTTTTTTCTCATCTTCAATAGCTGCTGTTTCAGGCCCTAAATGCACAGCTATGAGTCAAATTTTGCTTTTATAATATGTGGTGGTGAATGAATAAATTAATGTAACTGTTAGCGTGACACACTCTAACGTAGCTCCCATTTGTAGTGTTTTATTAATTTTAAAAAGCACAAATCACAAAAATTCAACATTTCGAAACAATTTTAAATGTAACTAAGCAGAAAGCCAACCAGGTGATATTACAAATCCTGTATTTTCAATTAGATACCCATAGTCTGTAAGTTAATTTAGTTAGACCCATGTATACGCATCATCAACAAAAATATTCATCATCATTATCACTTTTCAGCTGGCAGAATTTAGCAGCAGATGTTATGGAAGTTTTCCATGTTTATATTCAGAGATGTTCAACATTCCCCTGTGAATTCAAAATAGGAAAACACAATGAATCATGTCCCCGCAGTCATAGCAAACCATATTTTGCATCATCATAACCATTTGTTTAATGGAAATTCATCTCAGATTTGTTTCCCCTCAAAGGTAAGGAAGCTAGAGAACAGTTGGGTCTCAATAAAAACGCTCTTCACATTGCTCAGACTAAAAAATAAAAAAGTTTTGTTGTATAATATTTGTAGAATCCAATAAAAGAACCAGAAGATCTCTCTATTGTACCATTTTATTGTTCAACTTATATATTAAAGAAATTTTTATTTATGGTATACTTTTTTATCATCCCTTAAAGATTAATTAAGACTATCTCCTTTCATTTTAAAGTAAAGAAGTAGTTTTCTCATATTTGTCCAGTATGAAACAGGACAAATAAACATTACAAAAGGGCAAAAATATTCCAATATTATGAGACACTTAAAATGAACTTGTAACTACAATTTAGCATTGCACTAGCCCTGAATTTATTCATAGCAAAGCCAAAAAGGAGTTCATCTTATAACCATAAACATTTTCCTAAGACCAATTTTGAGAAGTAATCGCTGTGTGGGTTTTGATATGAGAAGATGTGAGTAATATGACAGATGACATTTTCAACTGTTTGCAGTGGAAATAAAAGCATTTTCTAAATGATATAACTCATATCAACACCGATAAACACTGAAAAAATGACATTTAATTATAAACCCTGAAGGCATTGAGAGCAATGAGGAGTTAGACTGGGTAGATAAATTTCTGGTGATGTTAATAAATAGATCATTAGAGTGTCTAGTTAGGGTGTTCTGGAATGGTTTCCCAAAGTTATTTCTGGGGGCACCAAGCCACTAAGATGCTCTGTTATAAAAGTATTTCTTACTTAAATAATGTTGGGAGGTATCACATGGCTATCTGATCCTCTAAATTTTCATAGTTCGTATAAGTATATTAACACCTATGTGATGTCCTGCCACAAACAAATCTGGTTATGTTCATAAACTTTGTATTTCTTAAAGTTATTTAATCTGTAAACTCATTTTTCATATAATGTTTTAAACAAGCAATGTATTCTTTAAGTAATATTTCAGAGAACAGATTTTGAACTTTGATATGGAAGGATTGATAACTGGCAGGACTGATAACTGGAATGAGCCCAAATAAAGTAATTTGACTAATGACTGGTTGACATTTCATAGTTGTTTTCTCTGCTGGGTGCTCATCAATTTGTTCTTTTTCAAAGTGATTAAGAACAACATTTTGGTTAAGAACAACGTGTTTTGTACAACACGTATATGAGACGTGGACATCTGTCAGGGAGATTAAGAACTGAATTTTTACCCAAATGGAAGGTCAATTTGTTTTTGCCTAGGGCTGAACCTCTGGGTTCTGTTAGGAAGGACTTTAAAAAAAAATCAAGTACTTTGAATTTGCTTAAATCCTTTCAGGAAAAAAATTCTGAGAAGTATCTTCTGTTGGATTCCCTAGAGTCGGAGCCCCATATGGGGATTCTTGTTCAAGTGTTCTGTAAAGAAGTGAGGAAAGCAGCGCAGGACGGGGCCAAAGTTAAATACAGATGTATTTGTAATGAAGCTTAGCCCCAACCTGATCCCACCAGGGGCTCTACAATGTGTTTGGGGGTGAAAAGGGACAGTGTGGCCCTCACGGGCCTGTCCAGGAGTGCAGCCTGGTCAATTCTCTGGAGAAGAGTGGGGCTGGAAAAGATGAAAGGCCAGTATCCACTACTGATAACGGGTGGGAAAGGATGTGAGGGGCACCAGCAGCAAACAGCATCTACTACAGGTGTATTTTGGCCTGTTAAATTTTAAAAGTTTAGCAGTCTGTCTTTTCATAAATAGTGCCATTGTCAGTTTACAAACAATATAAAGCTCAGAAAATGATTTATAAACCAATTCCTAAAACTAGGTCATCTCCAGTTCCTCACTGGTCATTCCCCATTTCTCATGCACAACGTGTTTTTACATTTCTGCTCAAATGCCACAACGTTCAAGAGATTCAACGTGGCGAAAGCTAAGCTAATGAAATAATCTCCCAACGCAGCCTGAGCTGTCCTCCACTGTTCCATGTCTCAGGACAGGCACTAACATCTTTTCAGGAGATTTCTTTAATGTCTCTCTTTTTCACTCCACATACCCCAAGTTCTTTTGTTTTACCTCTAAATTAGCTCTTGAATCCATTTATTTCATTCATTTCCCAGCTGAAAAATGTCAGTACAGTGGCTGGCCTGGTGGCACAGTGGTTAAGTTCACACGTTCTGCTTCGGCTGCCCGGGGGTTCACCAGTTCGGATCCCGGGTGCGGACATGGCAGTTCTTGGCAAGCCATGCTGTAGTGGGCGTCCCACACATAAAGTAGAGGAAGATGGATATGGATGCTAACTCAGGGCCAGTCTTCCTCAGTAAAAAGAGAAGGATTGGCAGCAGATGTTAGCTCAGGGTTAATCTCCCTTAAAAAAAAAAAAAAGTACAAACTACCATCATTTCTAGCTGAGATAACTGAAAATATCTGCTTATATATTTTACTG
The DNA here is from genome assembly GCF_037783145.1 of Equus przewalskii. NCBI lineage: Eukaryota > Metazoa > Chordata > Mammalia > Perissodactyla > Equidae > Equus > Equus przewalskii. Next base: position 53,888,580 of record NC_091831.1, on the reverse strand, counting down.
CACTTGATTTTAACCTCCTTTAATATCTTTCCACATTGCAGCTACAGCTATCTTTCAAAAGCATATCTGATTATATATGGTTCCTTTGTTAAACCTGCATTTCCATTGTTCTTTGGACAAAGATGCAAATCAAAAGGCTAGAAGCTCTCTGGGATTTGTCCTCTTCCTTTATCTTTAGCCTCTTCTAGCTTATTTTCCCCCCTTTTCTATGTATTTTAACCACTCTGGATTTCCTTCAGGTTCTCAGAGAGTACCTATTCCCTTCTATTTCATGACCCTCACACGGGCTGTTTCCATCTACCTGGCATCCTAATTCAGTACTCATAAATCCAAGTACACACACACACACACACACACACACAAATATTTGCCCACCAGTGCACTCCTGAGAATTAATTCTTTAATGTTCTTCATATCCCATCTAAATCATCAGTTCCTCAGGGACAGACCTGAGACCTTTTGGCCACCCACTCACAGCATCTTGGCCTTACTTCCAGCCAGATTTTTACCACATTTATCCTAAAACATTCACTTCCCTAAAGACATAAAGTGGGATGCTAAGAGACATATTTTGCAGTCACATAAGCATAACCCAGAAGTGTGAGAGATTTATTGCTTCCCATAAAAATGCCATCATCCAGTGCTCCTCCCATTGTTTCAGAAATAGATCATTCTGAGGCCCATGCCTGGTGGCGAGGGGAGGAAGGCTTGTTTCCAAAGCAGTGGACAGATAAGCAACACATCCTTCTATTGGGTTTGTTTTCTCCTTGCTTTGCTTCAGTCTCACTGATCATTCACTCCTGTTCCCTGGCATCACTTTTCCACAGTAATCCCTTTATCTCAGTCCCTAATTTTTGAGGTAGACCTTAGGCTAAGACAGTTGGCACCAGTGTAACGCTTGAAAGCAGCTCTTCAGATGAAATGCTAGAAGTGAATCACTCAACAGCACACAACGACAAGGACAGTATGATTAGACGTGAGCTGGGTGGTAACACTTGGTATGCGGTAACTTCACATTACAAGACGCACTGATGGAGGCTGGGATGAGGGAAACCTGGGAGGTGAAAGATTGTCTGATAAAGTAGTGGTGGCATCAGAACACTATAGACCACCTGCCTTATCAAGGTCATTATCATCTCCACATTACCACGTGCAAATGTCAATTCTCAGTCTTATCTTACTGGAACTAATAACATTATTTGATACAGTTGATAATTAGTTCTTTCTTAGCCTCTGGTAGTACTTAGAAAACACTGTCTCTAGTTCTTATATTTCACAGGCAATTTTCCTTAATATTTTATGGTTCCTGTGAATTTGATCAACCTCAGAATATTAGAAAGTTCTAGGGCTCAGTTCTTAATCTTGTTCTTTTCAGTGTCATCCCTCACTCCCTAGGTGATATAATACAGTCTCATGGATTTTAATACCAGTTATTCTGGGGATACTTCATTTTATATCTCCAATTCTTACTTCACCTCTATACACCAGACGTTTATCCAAATTGCTTATCCAACATCTCCACTGGCTATTTAAGAGATATCACAAGATCTATTTTTGATACCTTTTCTCTATCTGCATTTACACAAAATCCGTCAACATTCCTATTAGCTTTTCCTGGGAAAGATATCCAAAACCTGATTACTTTTCACTACCTTGACATCCTAGTCCAAATCGTATTGCTCATCAACACTTATCTGGATTATTGCATCATAACTGGTCTCCAAATTCCATCCTTGCCCCTGATATATACTATTCTATGCAGTTGCTACCATGATAATCTTAAACACAAATCAACTAATGTCATTTCTTTACTCAAAACCATGTGATTTATCTGTATTTTGCTCCATCCCAGTCCTTATTAATTGCCTAAATGACTGTACAAGTCCCACTCCTGGCTAACTCTCTGACCTCCTGTCTTGTAATTCTTCCCGTGCTCATGCTACTCTAACCATACTTGATTTTTTGATGTTCCTCAGTCATGTTTTTCCCAAAATGTCTAAATGGCTCACTTTCTTTTATTTTTTTTATTTTTCATGTCTTAGTGTAAATATTACTGCTTAAAAAAATTACACCCTTTTAGAGCATTGCTCTGTATCATATGTTACTTCTTTAATTTTGTTTATAACATTTATTATCACCTCTGGATAATTGTTTATGGTCTGATTGACCCTTATACAATGCCCATTCTTTGAAAGCAAGGTCTGCACTTTATTTAATTTCTATTCCTTAGCACTGTCTGAGACATAATGTGTGTTAAAAAATTTGTTTTGATAGAATCAATCAATGCTGGTTCAATTTCTATTTACTCAACTAAGCTAATATAATCTCTTTAAGTTTCTTTAAATATATGTCAATATCCCTAGACAGAGTTTTTCTCTTACTTCTCTATCTTTTTTGAAGAGTTAGAACACTTCCATTATATGAGCAAAAGCAGTTACATCTATCATTACAGGTCATATCCTGTGTGTGTGTCATACCATAAGTAACTTTTTTCTTTCCTTCCTATGCTTTATTCTCCTAGGACAAGGCAGTGAATGGAGCAGATATTTAACAAATAGTCCTAAATGACAAAAAGACAATATTAGTAATTTTTGGCAAAAAGGCTGTCATTGTAAACAACTACCGAGTTTACTTGAATGAATAATGACGCTCTATCCAAACAAGAATGGTTATTATACTATTTGCGATAAAGTTTCACTCAATAAAATTTTATTGTGGAAAATTGCTCTAATACAAAAATTTAAATCAACATTATAGCAGATTACTCCATTTCATTTATGGAAGCACTGAAATGTCCAATTGGATTATGATGCTAAATTCCTATGGCTGAATCTCAAAGCTATCCATTATGTGGTTCCATCTCTCCTTCCATCATCTAAAAACTTTATTTCACACTATTCCAGTATAATACTAAGATCAGTTTTACCTTTAAAAAAACATGCCTATGCCCACATGACTGCTTTTATTGATTGTGTCCCGAAATCATAGAAAGCCATTTCTTCTCAACATGACCCACTCAAAGTGTAACCATCGTACAAAGTCTAGCCAGAGATCTATCTTTCCTCTGAAGCCCTTTATGATTATTCTAACTTAGTAATAATATTCTTACAAGAACAGATGCATTCCATATTACACAACTAATTAATTAATTTATCAATTTTGTTTTAAAGTTATTTATTAGGGTTTGCTTAATCTCCTAACCTACAATATAAACTACATAAGGGCCCAAACCACATTGCTTATAAAATTAATAAATGAATTTGGCTAAAAGCAATGCAAACTTGATAATATCAAACAAATAAAATAGGAGTTTATTTCTCTTATATTATAAGAATGCTATAGGTCAACAACTCAGGATAGGAATTATGTCTCAAAGACATCAGCATCCTACACTCCTTCAATCTTGTCTTCCCACAATCCTTAGTGTCTTTGCTTTTTCCCTTATGAAAAGTGCCTTATGATTTCAAGATGGATGCAAAACCATCAGACTTCAAGCACAGGCTCCAGGCAGGACAAAGAAAATAAAGCAGAAGGAGTAGTGTAGCAGCTAAAGGACTTTCCCCTGGAAAAGATGTTCTGTGTATTGGGAAGGAAGCAATATCCAAGGACCTTTGCCCTGTAATATTGACACAAACTATGACAATTCACCCAGTGAGTGCATTTCTAACAAGCTCGCAGATATGGTCCGTGCCCCACACTCTGAGTAGCAAATTACATATTATACTTTTAAAAACATATACTATCATCTAAGACCTGCTCAGGTTCATATAAGCACTCTGCTTTTTAGCTAGCTGAGTGATCCTGAGCAATATTTTTGACTGTCAATTTTCCCATCTGTAAGCTGACGATAACAATAAAACTGATTTTATAGGTCCTAATTAAAGAAAATTAAATTCCATAATATGAATGTGAAGCATTTAACATAATGGTTATCCCAAAAGAAGTATTCAGTTCCTTTTTAGCAACTTCTGATATTTGTATCTTTATAACCTAAAGCCAGCATTTTCCAAAGTGCCTTCCATGATATATTCAAAGCTGTTCCCTAATAAACATAATAATAATTTTGGAAAAAACCTGGGCTAACTGGATTTAACTAAATTAAAGCATCTAAAAAGCTCCATTATAAGTAGACTTTCTGAAATCTTGTAATTTGCCAATATGATTTGTAAGGAAGTCTCCAAGACTCACTCAAGAGATTAGAATAGCAGTTACTCTTGAGAAGTGTAGTGTCAGGAAGGGGACACGAGGGAAACTTCCAGAACACTGGAAACATTCTACTTCTTGATCTGAGTGCTGATTATTCAAGTGGTTACATCTGAGGCAATTTATTGAGATGTGTATTTATCTATGCTGTGTAGACTTTTTATAGGTATATTATATTTCAATAAACTTTTTATAAGCTTGAAAATACAAGAAAAGGCTCTTAGAGTTTCATAGAGAGAAACAGCAAGAAGGAGCTATTAGTCTCAGAGAGAGAAGAGTAGAGGTGAGATCCTATTACATGGCAGGTAGGGATGTGAAACTAATCTGCTCAGGTACTGTTACCCCAAGCTGATGTTGTCTTACAGTACTCAGCCTCCTATCTCAGTTCTTATTCTTTTCTAGAATAAAAAACCCCTCACCAATTTATAAGGTTCCTACCTTGCAAAAAAACAGATAAAAGAAAAAACAGTCTAGTCTTTTCAGGATGAGTATATCTCACTTTGCATAAGCAAAACTATAGCAATTCTGACATTCAAAAACAAAAGGGGAAAAACTCGTCATTCCATATGTAGGTATATAAAGTGAAAAAATGGTAGTTGTACCTAGTTCTAAGATAGAAAAACAATCTCCTCAGTAAATATAGTAAATAAACAATAATATATTGTTCGTTTTAAGAAGGACAAAGTGGCCTCGGCGCGCGCATTGGCTGCCCCGCCCGCAGGCCGGCTTGGGACGGGCTCTCCGCGGAGCCGCTCGCTGCATGGTAGAGTCTGGTGCCCCCGCCGCCGCCTGCCGAGCCGCAGCCGCCCCGCCACCGCCGCCACCGTCCCCTGCCCTGCCGCCGCTTGTGTCGCCGCTGCCTGTATCGCCGCCGCCTCGGGACCGGCTGTATGATTAGGCCACAATCTTCAATGAGTAAACATAGCCCTCAGTTCTGTGGTGTTCTTGGTCACACATTTATGGAGTTTCTGAAGGGCAGTGGAGATTACTGCCAGGCACAGCACGACCTGTATGCAGACAAGTGAACTGTAGAAATTCATTACTACTCCACCAAGAAGCCCCCGTAAGAGTGGTTAACCTGGACACAGAAGTGTTGAATTGAAATCCACAGAGCATTTTACACGAGTTCTGACCTGGATGGGGTAAACCTCAGTGCACTTCCTTTCTCTTGCCTCAGTATTACTGGATTGAAGAATTGCTGCTTCTTGTTAGGAGGTTCATTTCATTTCCCATTACCCCCAGCTTCATACTCAAAGCACTGAGAATTTCAAGTGGAGTATATTGAAGTAGACTCAGTTTCTTTGCATCATTTCTATATTCAGTTTTTTAAATTCTTTCATAACCCTACTGAGTGTTTTTAAACTAAATTAACATGGCTCGAATGAACCGCCCAGCTCCTGTGGAAGTCACATACAAGAACATGAGATTTCTTATTACACACAATCCGACCAATGCAACCTTAAACAAATTCATAGAGGAACTTAAGAAGTATGGAGTTACCACAATAGTAAGAGTGTGTGAAGCAACTTATGACACTACTCTCGTGGAGAAAGAAGGCATCCATGTTCTCGACTGGCCTTTTGATGATGGTGCACCGCCATCCAACCAGATTGTTGATGACTGGTTAAGTCTTGTGAAAATTAAGTTTCGTGAAGAACCTGGTTGTTGTATTGCTGTTCATTGTGTTGCAGGCCTTGGGAGAGCTCCGGTGCTTGTCGCCCTAGCATTAATTGAAGGTGGGATGAAATATGAAGATGCAGTACAGTTCATAAGACAAAAGCGGCGTGGGGCTTTTAACAGCAAGCAACTTTTGTATTTGGAAAAGTATCGTCCAAAAATGCGGCTGCGCTTCAAAGACTCCAACGGTCATAGAAACAACTGTTGCGTTCAATAAAACTAGGGTGCCTGATGCCATTGCCTAGAGAGGAGCTTGAGACAGGACCTAAGTTATCGTACATGTTAGCCAATCTGTTGGCTTGGTGGCTAAGTCTAAGGAAGCTTCCTAGGAGTATTAAAAAGCAGTTTTACCAGGCCACAAGCTTAACAGAATTGTAGCCTCTATGTTTGGTTTACGATCAACCTGTTTGGACACTTAGCAAAAAGATTATTGCTGTTCAGCATTTAAAATGTATTTATCATTTGTACCAATTGACCTTTTCTGAAATCATGCAGTGTTGAGTTGTGTCTTCAAAATTCCCATGCCAGAATCTTATCAATATATAAGAAATTTAGAAAGATTAGGTGCCAAAATACCCAGCACAATACTTGTAAATTTTTCGTATCCTACAGAAACTAAAATCCCAGGAACTGTGAACACTCTGGACCTTGTGTGGTTTATTCCTTCAGCCATTTCAAACATGAAAGTAGGGCCTGTATGGTTACTTGCCTGCTCACTTTACGTTTACATCCCCCACGTTCAGACCAGTGTACATCAGGTTTGCTCAATTTTCTTTTTTTTTTGGATTTTTACCAAGTCTTACAGTTATTATTTAATGTCTTTCTATAAAAGTCATTTTGTGCTGTTATGGGAAACCTCCATTTTGAAAATCTACATTGTACAGAAGCACATGTCTTTAATGTCTCCAGACAAAAAAGCCTTACAGTTAATTTTAATGTTTGCACTTTGGGGTGCAACTTACAGGGAGGGCCTGAAAAGAATGGGAGGGGGCTTTAAGTATTTTTAGTAAAATGTTGCCTTTGTCTTGTGCAGAACATGTAGAATATGCTCTTTAATTTAGTAAATATTTTTTTAAAAGTTAGAGATGCTTTGTTATTGTAGCTAAAGCAATTCTTAATCATAAAATTTCTGAAATTCTTGTAATTTTTTTTCATACTTATCTGAAGTTGTTTACCAACTTATTTTTGTTTGAAGTGTGATTTTTCTTTTCCTTCTCTTCCCAACCTCTCTTGCAAAAAAAAAAAGTGGGTTTCTGCTAATGAATTGAGCAGATATCTAATATTTTATATGCCTTTTGAGCTGTGTAACTTAATATTTGGATACTTGATAATTTGTTTTATTATGTAATTGATAAAATGGTGATGTGTATTAATGTTAGTTCAACCATATATTTATACTGTCTGGGAATGTGTGGTTATAGTTCTGTGGGAGAAATAATTTGTCAGTGTTCACCAGCTTGTAAAAATCTACTGCGAGAGCTTAAACATCTAAATAAATAATGAAATGCATCTATCATCAAAAAAAAAAAAAAAAAAAGGACAAAGTCATTAAACAGTCAAAAGATAACATATCAATTTTCTTCTAAGGAAGAAGTGCGAAAGTTGTTAATGTAAAATGAATTATAAATTCTCTCCGTGATTTTAATATGACGTTTCTGGTTTTATACGTAAAACAGACAAGCAAACAGAAAAACATAAAAAATAAGCAAAACTCTGACATCATCAGACCATAAAATTGTCCCCACATTGAAATAGTTTCTTGGTCTATTTCTGGCTTTGAACGATGTGGCTGTGACCACACTGAAGAAATGTATGTAATTCATACCAGAAGCATGATGGAGAGGCTACTAAAAAGCCAAAGCTATTCTATAGAAGACTTCCAGCCCCTAATTTCACCTGTGCGCATTGCATTTCCTCTAGGACTTTAGGAAGTTTAGAAATATTCTAAGTGTGGGCTTGAAGAGTGAGTCTGGATATTTTGGCAATTGCCAGGCAAATCAGAAGATTAAACTGATTGCTTTTTTAATATCCATTAAACTATTAGTATTTCCAAAATAACACAGTTTGCAGTTTTTCAGCAACCCTAGATAAACATATTCTCAGATGAATTCTTGGAAAAGGTTTGTTAGGTCTTTTTGAGTCCAATGGCATCATATAACTCATTCATTCCTGAGAAACAGAATTATGAGCCCAATCACTCTGACTGAGTAAATCAGTTTCCATAGATGTCATTCTTAGAATTCTGCTTCATAGTTGCAATGGCTAAGTGTGTTCAAATTAAAGAATTATTAAAAGTTTAGTTTAAGTATATAAAAACATATAAACCATTTGAAGGAATGTATTATATTGAGGATATTAATTATATATTTGTGCATTGTGTCACAAGCATTTTCACGACTTTTGTTTGTTTTTTTGTTTGTATATTTGATTTTAGTGGATTTACAAGTAAATATTTTTTAAAGATGTAGGCAAATTAATCAATCCATTATTTTCTGATTCCTCAGTTTTGTCTCATACTTCGAAAGCCTTTTCCATCTAAGGTCATTATATATAGAATAAAAAGCAACTGTGTTTTCTCTCTAGAACCCATAGGGCTCCTTTTCTGTTTTGGTGTTTACATCTCTGACTCACTTGGAAATTATTTTTGTGTAAGGAGTGGGGTAGATCTAGACTTCACTTTTTCTGCCTGATGGGTACCCTGTCGTCCCAGTAACAATTTTTGAACAATCTGCTCCCCACTCCACATTCAATGTCATGTCTATATGTCTGGGTATATTTATTGATTCTTAGTTACATATCACTGATCTGTTTACATGATTTAATTACTCTTGTTTATTTACTATGATTTTATTATATGTTCATTATCTTGATTGATTGAGATTATATCTCCCAACCATTTAACATTTTACTTGTAAAATCCACTTTTCAAATTTAACATTAATTGCCATTAAGGACATCTTTCCACGTTAATAAATATAGGAAAGCATCATCAATTGCAGACATAGATTACACAGATTGCAAAGAGCATGTATATGATTCTATATTGCAACACCAAAAGAATGATATGTTGGCCTTGAATGTTATAAACATATTCTGTAATATCGTATACCCCGAATGTTAGCACAGAGTATCTCTAAGTTGTAGGTTGGCAGTAGAATGGATATACTTATACTTATTTTCTGTTTTTGTGTTTTTTTCTCTATTTTCTAAATTATTTGTTGATTATTTAAGCTTATTAGTAAGCTTTTTTTTCTTCTCCTCTTCAAAACCTCTATTGATCTTCTTTCCTTAAGAAAGATAAGAGATTTCATAGTACAGCATTTAAAAAATGTCCTTCACCATCTGACCACAAAATACCTCTCCACCCACGTTGAATTTTTCACATTGAACTGAATATCCTATATTCTTCTATTTCTCTGTAAACTTCTCTGTATTTTTCTGACAGTCTCTCTCTTTTCCTTTCTGAAGCTTTTCTGGACTTTACAGTTATTTGCTTCCTTTTGTCTATACTTGAAGGATTTTGTTTACAACTTTTTTAGATCACACATTATGTTGTATTAGATATTTTTCGCTGCTCATGACTGTCTGCTCCAGTACACTGAATTCCTCCAAGCCCGGCCTTCTGCAGTTCTCCTGTGTATCCCCATCGGTGTACTCAACCACTAGCAAGTAGTCAGTCAATGCTTGTTGAATGAATAAGTGAACAAATGAATGCATGAGATCAGATAAAGATACTGGTAGTTTTGATCTGAAGTCTATAGATTGGACTAGAGTGATAGAGAAATAGAAGCTTAGTACACCAAAATCTCATCAAATAATGAATATGAATTTTAAAATTTTATTTAGCACAATTGGACAATTATGTAAATATCATTGATTTTTTTTGCCCCTTGTAATTTTGAAACACAAAGATAATGCTAAACCATGAGGGAAAAAAATAACAGCACTCATTAATTCATCCATTTGTGTGTTCAACAAATATTAATTGAACATCTAACAGAGGCAGAAAAGATAAAATACTTAAAACATTGTCCTTAAGGGCTCAAAATTTTCTAGATGCTCAGAAAAACATAAGCAGCCTGTACAAGAATCTTGACCCGAATATGCTATTAAATAATTAGAAGACTAAAAGGGCCAAATTTCAAGACTAGCCTGAGCTAGCTTATTGTTTCTATTTCTTATCAAATTGCCTTATGTCATGAATTTATCATCCAAAGGAAACAACTCTAGAATAAATTATGTCCACTTACCCTTCTCAAATCTAAATTCTTAAAGAACGTAGACAGTGTCTCCTTTTTCTACACCACTGCATCCCAAAACCTGTCAGACTACCTGATTCCTAGAAGTATTAGATAAACATTTATTGAGTGAATAAAGAATGAATGAGTGAATAAACCATACTCTCAGCATCATAAATTTTAGGACATAAAGGTCTATTCGGTAAGTCTGTGCTCAAACAAGTTATACTTACTCAACTAGTAAGGAAGAAATGGAGGAGATATGGGAAAAAAAATTGTGCATAGAAAATAAATAGAAATGTATATTGTAGGTATTAAAGAGAAAGTGCAGCTCTGGAAACTTGCTCGCCCTCTGCCTGGGCTCTATGGTGCTACTTTATAAGCGAGTTTAACTCATGGGTAAATGAGCCTTACTGTGAGATAATTTGGTTCCCTGAAATACCATAATAATAAAGCTTAAATAAGCTTTCATACAATGACTTCTGTTCTTTAATAGCGTGAAAGTATGTCAAAAAAGATTTGTGAAACCAATTATCCTCTCACCTTGAGCTGAAGTATGTGGGGTGGGGTGGAGGAATGACACATCTTACGAGAATTGGAAAATTATACAAATATTATTGGCTTCTCAAGGCCAACTTTTTTCCATTTCTTGTATACAAACAAAGGAATATACATCTTTTCTTTTTCATGTAAGTAAATTTGAAATAAATTTTATTTACAGAATTGTAAGGAATAAAGGTTAAGGTTTGAGCCACCAAAAATGTTGTTCAAAAGGAGGAGACAAACTCAGAAGAATTTCTGGGTCAGGAAAAGAAGCTTATTTCCTTAAATACATTGTTCTTTGGTGCTTTAACGTTTACTTCCATGTATATAATGTTATCATAGTTGATATCACATAATTATATTTACTTTTAGCTCTTGAAACATAAAAACTATTAAAATACTACTTATGAGTAGTCTACTGGCCAATGCATGTTACCTGTTTACTGTTTTATTGGAATGAACTATGTGTATGTTCATATCAATATTTACTTTATTTGTTTAAACCCATGAGCAATCCAGCCCGATAGTCACTACTCCCCTGGAAATTAAATGTATCATGGTGATTGCAGACGTAAGCACACTTGTACCAGACCTTCAGCTGGCCTGATAAATGGTAGACTGTTTTTTTCAAATCATCTGGGACAAGTCAGGTGACAAATGATTTCCATTAGCTTCAGCAGAATGGAAACAAAACAGATCAATACAAATGATTTGCAGCAAGTTTAGATCATAAATTTCCTTTTGCCCTCATAAATCATTTTAATATAGAAGCTTTTTCTTTTCATAGCAGAGAAAAAAGTCATTAGAGAATTGAAAATTCTACTTACAGCAAACAGTCTCTGATTTAAGGTGAGACCATTTTAGTGCACTATTAATTTTATCCAATGGTACATAACAATATTATTTTAAAATATGACAAACAATAAAAATGTTAATGAGCCACATTCCAGAAAATGAATTTCACCTGCAAGTTGTGTAAAAACCATAAAATTCTTAAGTCTACAAAATTAGCTCTTTTGTTTCTATTTTAATTTATGAAGTTCATTGGTTAAATTTTTGTCTTTGGTTCTATTTCTTAAGCATTTTCATTATGACTTTTTGGTAGGTAGAAGTATCTTCACTTCCTTGCTTCACGTTCAAAAGATGTGTTTTAGCTTCATGCATTATGTTTCAATAGTAGTGAAGTATAGAAAGAAAGGACAACAGAGGAGAAAGGAGGAAGAGAAAGGAAAAGAAAAAACATCAAATTTTCAAAAACGAATTAGGGTTACTTTTCCTTCTGCTGAACGATTCCAAAATAAATAGCTGTTTTATATAGTTGTGGAGGAATTTGCAAAACCCCATACGACCACACCCAGTGGTTACCAAGGGATTCCTGGCAGTTAATAGAATTATTTATTTATATGACTTTGTGGACCCATAAAGAGATAAGCATAAAACTGTCAGTCATGCTGCATGCACCAAGAGCAGCCCTTCTGCATAATGTTCTGCTATACTCAGGAAAATGTATGAAGACATTTACTGCACCCATGGGACTCCCCTCACTGCTGTGATAAGCAAATGTTTTTCACCTCAGCACAGAAGATGAAGTTCACTCACCACCTCTACTTGAGGGAGAGCGAGAGAGTGGCCAGGATGGATGGGCCTGCTTCAGCTGACATCTATGACTCATGGACAAGGGCCAAGGGGCAGCGCCCCTGCTTTCCTAGCCTCCTTCTTAAGTCAGTTAACCTGTCTCGAGACTCTAAGGAATTCCTTTATAATTTAAATCATGGGGATACAGCATAAGAAGAAAGTCAATTTGGGATGGGGATAGATAGGAAGAGAAACAAGCAGATACTGTACTTAATTTAAGGTCCAAAGAGCATTTATGGAGTTTCAACCTTTTTCGGGGGGTGGGGGCGGCTGGGAGGACATGAAAATGAGGTGAGGTCCATGAGGCTTCTGTGTTCCCCAGATCAGACCCTAGAGGAAAGCTTCAAATTTCGCCTAATTTTTCTTAGTAGTTGGAAATAATTTCTCTAGATTTGTGTTATGGTTCAGAGATGGAGAGAGCTCTAGACCCTGTCTGAAAATCTGGGTTCCGATTCTGACTCCTTTCTTTATTCTCTGTATGATCTCTAAAAATCATTTAAATAGTCTGGTCTTCAGTTTCTTTATCTGTAAATTGTGTAAAATATCACCCACTTTATCTAAACCATAATATCTGTGAGCATCTGGTTTCCAACCTGTCCTAATGAGTCCAAAGTGTAACGCAATGCTAAAGAGTCTGGAGTCCTGAGGCAGACTGCCTGGATTCAAATCCAGCTTTGCAACTTACTACTTTCGTTAACTTGTGCAAGCTATTGAACCTCTCTGTGACTCAGTTTGTTCAACTGTGAAATGGAGAAATAACCATATCTACCAAATAGGATGGGAGTGAGAATTAAAGGAGTTGATATAGTAAAGCGCTTATAACAGCACCTGGATCATGTTAAGCGTTAGCTGTTATTGTGATTATTATTTTTGTTACTATTATTATTGTTTTGGTTATTATTATGATGATGATAATGATGTATGTACAAAAATAACAAAGACAACTTGAAACAGGAGTTGAAGAATTGGGAGAAGGTAGTAGAGGCTTAGAAGTCATATAGAAAGCTCTTACCAGGAAGAATGTGCTACAACCTACAGATCTGCCAGGCACTCGGTGACATTTATGAAGCAGTGGGGGACCTGTCTAAGTGTTCGCCCAACTCACCCAATTTCAAAGCCACGTGGATTGTGGATCACGGATAGTAGTGAAAAATTCACCCAGCGCACGAATCTCATGGTGGTTGTACTTCATCAATCAAGACTGACACTCATGACAGCTTCAAAATAAACGGAGGTTTAATTACATTGACTAATTCAAGCACCTTATAGTCAAAGTAACTATTTTAATGAAATATAGCATATAGAGAGAAAAGTTCACAAATCATAAGTAAAGAGATTGATGAATTTTCACAAACTGAACAAGTCCGTGGAAGCAGCATCTAGATGAAGAAATGATATATTATCAGCACGTCAAAACTAGGGCAATGTTAATTCAGTCTGCTTGCTGTAAAAGTATTTGTCTGTACCACAAAATACCGCCACTTATTTATACACTCTTCTCCTGATGCACATTTAAGGTTTTGTTTGTTGTTGTTCTTGTCTACTACTATAAATGGTGCTACTATGAATATTTTTACATGCTTTTTGGTGAACATATGTGAGCATATTTGTTCACTACATAGCCAAGAGTGAAATTTCTGGGTCATAGGCTCTGTACATAACTGGCTGTGGTAGATAATGTCAGATTGTTACAAAGCTGCTGTACACATTTACATTTCCACCACAACTGTAGGAAAACTGAAGTTACTCTACATGTTTTCCAAGGATCGACATTGTTAGAATTTTGTAATTTTGGCCATTCTGGAGGCTATGTAAATGTTATCACAATATGGATTTATTTCTCATTTTCCCTGATTAATAATCAACTTGAGCACCTTTTCATGTCTATTGACTCTTTATATATGTTCTTTTGTGAAATGCCTGCTTGAATCTTTCGTCCATTTTTCCTGTTAGGTTGCTTGCCTCTTTTCTTGTTAATTTTAGAATATCAAGTACTTTATTAGATGCAGGAATTGCAAGCAACTACTCTAAATCTGTGGCATGACTTTCACTTTATTAATGGTGCCTTTTGGTGATAGCATCAATAATTTCTTAATATTAATGTAATCCAATTTACATTTCAATATAACCAAAATGATATTTTTCCCTATATTTAACACTGGCTAAATAATTGTGTACCTTAAGATCATGAAGATAATATCCTATGCTTTCTTCTAGTAGCTTTATTCACATTACCTTTTCCATTTAGACCTAAAATCCATTAAAAATTGATTTTTTATAGGTATGGGGTATATGGTCAAGATTTAATTTTTCCTCTATTAATATCCAAATGACTAAGTACCTGTTATTGAAAAGATAATTTTTTCTTCACTGCGGTATAGTGGCGCCTTTCTCAAAGTGACCGAATATATGGGTCTGTTTCTAGATAATCTATGGTTTTCCATTGATCTATTTCTCTCTCCTTGTAAAAATGCCCTATTTCCTAACTATTTCAAATTTTCAGTAACTTTTGATATCTGGTGGTGATGTCCTCCAGCTGAATTCTTCTTCAAGAGTTTCTCCGGTGTTCTCTTAATAGTGATTGCCTTGGAATCTCTAGATCAACTGCAGAAAGTTGACATCTTGACAATATTGAGTCTTCCAATGAATGAAACATAGTATGTCCCTCCATCTTATCTGTCTTTTAAAAGATTTCCATTGATCTTAACCATTTTTTATTAGATTTATCCCATGTCTTAATGTCATTTTAAGCTTTTTTGAACTATTTCCTTCTTATTTCTTATTGATATATTAACCTTTTACCCAGTTTTCTAACTAAATTGACTTATTAATTCGAATACTATACCTATACCATTAAAAATATTATTTTATCTATCCAACCTTTTTATCTGTGTATAACTACAAATTTAATCCCCTCTAGTTACTTTTTTCCTTCCACACTGATGGCTAAGACCTTCAGTACAATGTTGAATAGAAGCAGAGACAGCGAGCATCCTTCTCTCCTCCCCGTCTCAGGGAGAAGCATTTTAAAAATTCACCCTAGAAATTACTTGCTATAGGCTTTTCAATTCAAAGATACTCTTTGTCGGATTAAGTATGTTCCCGTATATTCATTCTTTGGTTAGATTTGGGTTTTTAAGCCATTAATAGAGATGCAATTGTATTAATCATTTCATCTGCATTTATTGGAATTATATTATTCTTTCTTTTTTCTGTTAATGAGGTAAATTATACCTATTGATTACTATGTGTTTTGTGTTTGAGCAATCTTTTTCATATTCATTTTTCTCTCCTAATTTCGTCTTTTGGATTAGCCAAACACATTCCATTATCCTCCCTTTTATGCTTTATTAAATTTTAGGTTGCACATATTTTACTATTCTTTTGGCATTTCTAGAGATTGCAGAATAACCCTTACTTTTTCACAGTTTAATATATCACCTTTACTATTTAATTGACAATATTAACTCTCTAGAACATTTTACATCTCACCTTTTGTGTTATTGTTGATATGCATTCCTTTATTCAAACTTTAAACCCTAAAATACATTATCAATATTTGAATAGTCATTATTTATTAACAAATATAAGTTATATGAATAGAAGTGGCAAGACTGGATACCTTTGTCTTTTGCTGTTCTTAGAGGAAAAACTTCAGCTTTTCAGTGTTGAGTATGATGTTAGCTGTGGGCTTGGCATATATGGCCTTTATTATGTTGAGGTACATTCTTTCTATAGCTAATTATTTCAGAGTTTTTATCATGAAATGATGTTGAATTCCATCAAATGCTTTTACTGCATCTATTAAGATGCTCATATGATTTTTATCCTTCATTCTGTTAATGTGATGTGTCATACTTATTGATTTTGCATACGTTGAACCATCTTGCATCCTAGAGATAAATCCCACCTTAGCATGGTATATGATTCTTTTAATATGCTGTTGAATTGATGTTTTGATGAAGCGCTGTTAAAAATCAGTTTTTCCCCCTTAACCTAGGGTTTAGTCCTCCAGGAATTCCAAATAATATCTTCATTGTTCTTTGGGGTTCCTCAGCTCTATGAGGAGACCAATCTCATGCTTTTCAGAGGCTTATCTTGTCAGCCTTCCACCCGGCACAACTTCATAATTCAGAAATATCTTAAAGAGAAATCAGGCATAGTGTTTGTGGTCATTTATAACACATCTTCAAATGTTTTGATACTCATTCCATTGAGAGGTAAGGTGTTTGCCCTGTCCTCTTGAATTTGACTTGGCTGTGACCGCTTCAGCCAACAGTGTGTGACAGAAATGATGCTACATGACTTTGACACTAGGTCATACCACACCTGCAACTTTGTTTGGTTTTCCTGGGAAAAAATATGATTACCCTGAGACTGCAAGCCTAGAGAGAACTTGTGTAGGTTCTTTGGTCATCAGATTCAGCTGAGTTCCCAGGTGACAGACAACATTAACGGCCATGAGAATGAGCCACATTAGATGCCTAGTCTACTCCAGATAACAAATGAGTATAGCTCAGATAAAAACTGACTGCAAGGACATTAGTTACTCCAAGAAGGAGCTGCCCAGATGAAGTTTTCTTCAACTCCAACTATGTAACATCATGAGCAAAATAAAATGGCTCATTGCTTGAAAATGTCAATTTTGGGGAATATTTATCATGCAGTAATAGCAACAGAACAGTGTCAACTCTGTCTTCAGTTCCTATCACTTTTTGTCTTTTTAGTTCTTTAATTTTTCTGCCTCCTGCCTTCATTTGTGACCTTCCATCTTCCGTCTATGCTATTTACCTGAAATCTGAGTGCAGGTAATCAGTACTGGCAAATATTCTGAGAAAAAAAAATGTAGCTGAATGCTGGTTCATCTTTTCAAGAATGTCTCACTCTGGAATCTTGGTCTCTCAAGTCCTGTTTCTCATATTATTTCTTCATTGCCTTTAAATAATTTTATTTTGTTCTGTTTTGTTCTAATTATCTGGCTTTCCAGTTGTTCTTAGCATTAACATGGGTCTACAGCAAGCTACCCTTTCTTCACAAGAAACAAAATTATTCTTTAAGTAATAAGGATTGGATTATAAAATTATTATTGACTCAATTATTTCATCATACACAGGAAACTAGAATTTGACTCACATTTGAATTCAAAAGATTTTATCTTAACCATAAATTATTCAGAAGTTCTCAACTTCTTAAACCACACTCGTCAATAATATTGTTTCCTGAACACAACCCATTTGCTCCAAAATTTCACAATCTGAAATTAACCATCCAGCCGTTTTTCACCATCAAGATTTCCTCTGCATCCTCCCTTCCTCTTAGTCAGCTTACATTCTTCAGAATGAGAACACTTGCTTTCCTGTGGAGCCAGCATCCTATGGGTGACCATCCAAAGTGCTCCCTTGACAGTTTTCTTTAATTTCTTTAATTCATCAGTCCTTTTCTGCAAATCCTCAACCTGGGATCAGGCACATATTTCCCTTTGCTCTTTTACTTGGAATTTCAAGCAAATTAGAGAGATGCAACAACACATAAACTGAGGCTAATGCAAATTTACAATTCTGGACCTATACCTGTAGACTGGAGTCTTCAGTATTCTGCTAATTTTTTAGTTTTATATTTTCCAAATAATGTTAGAGGTCCTAGATAGTGAAGTAAGTCAAAGGAAAAAGCTACACTTATTGACAAGGAAGAAACAAAATTTCACTTTCGCAAAATATGTGATTATGCACAAAATTCAAAAAGAATACTCATGATAATTTTCAAATTAATATGACTTTTTACAAGATAGTGGATAAAAATAAACAAAAAAGCATTGTATTAATCTATTTCAATAACAAACGTTTAAAATTAAATATTAAAAATGCCATTTAAAATATTATCAAATATAAAATGTCTAGGAATAAATCAAACAAAAGTAACATGCTACTTATTTGGACAAAATATGAAATATTATTTAGAGAAATGTAAAAGTATCTAAATTAATGGGATGCTAAGTTAGGATCAGGTTTGGAAGTTTCATTTTTAAAAGATGTCAATTTCACCCAAATTGATATATAGTTCAAAATTGTAGTGTATTTTTTTAATCCTTCTCAAGATTATTTAATTTATTTATGAAAATTGAAGCTAAAACTAGCCAAGATTCCCTTGAGGAAGAACAATGTGTCAAAACATTCTACAGATACAATTCTTTAATATAAAGTTACTGCATTTAGGGGCCAGCCCCACGGCCGAGTGGTTAAGTTTGCTGGCTCCGCTGCAGCGATCCAGGGTTTTGGCGGTTCAAATCCTGGGCGTGGACATGGCACCACTCATCAGGCCATGCTGAGGCGGTGTCCCATATGCCACAACTAGAAGGACCCAGAACTAAGAATATACAACTATGTACTGCAGGGCTTTGGGGAGAAAAAGGAAAAAAATAAAATCTTTAAAGTTACTGTATTTAGCACAGTATGGTATTGTTAGAAGGACAGACAAATAGGCCAATGGAGTCAAATTCAGGTACCCAAAAGAGACCATGCATACATGGAAATCTAATTTAAGACAATGAGAACACTACTGAGAAGTGGAAAAGTACAATCTTTTTAGTAAATGGTAATGAAACAATTGGATAGCCTTATCTGAAAAAAAAAGAGAAAACTTGAACAACTCACATGACTCAAAAATAATTTCCACGTGAATATAGAACAAAATATGAAAAGCAAAACACTAAAGAATCTAAAAGTTAATATATATTAATATATGTATGACCTCAAGGTACATAAATATTTTAAGCAGAACACAAAAAGCACTAATCATAAAGTTCGTTAAAATTAACACTTGGTCATAAAACTTTGGTCATAAAAAGTGAGTTAAAGTCAGAAACCGTATTTGAAACTTATAACAAATAAAAGATGTATAACGGGAAAATATAAAAACTACAAATCAATAAGAAAAATGTAAACCTACTCCCCAAGAAAGGCAAGAGATTTGAATAAAGAAGAAATTTAAATGTGTAATCCACAATTGAAAAGCTGTTCAATTTCATTCTTCATCAAGGAAAAGCAACTTAAATGTCCAATGAATTGCAACCCAAAGAAGGGATAAAATTAAATTCCAGGTGTTTGTGTGAACGTAGGAAACTCACACCATTACTTTGAGGGAAAGAAAATTCATTCTGCTTTGGAAATTGCTTTGGAAGCCAGTTTGATATTATCTAGCAGTTTAAATATATGCAAAATTCAGCCATTCTCCTCATAGGTATGCATACAACAAGAACGTATTCATGTGTGAACTCAGAGACATACTCAAGAATATTCATAGCAGCATTGATCACAAAAGCCCTAAACTGGGAACTACCTGAATGCCCACTAGAAGGAAAACTGGTATATAAATTGTGGTGTATTCATGTACTGAAATACTTTACAACAATCAGAAGAAAATGAAACTACAGCTACACACAATAATGGAGATTCATCTCTTAAGTATAATATTGAGCAAGAGGAGCTGGACATAAATTAATATATAATGTGCAATTCCATTCAGATTATGCTCAAAAACAGACAGAACCAAACTATTCCATTTAGATATGTATTCTTAGGTAGTAACCCTACAAAGAAAGTGAGGGGTGATTATCTTTAAATTGAGGATAGTGGTTGCCTTTAGAAAGCAAAGGAGCAGTTTGTGATTGAGATGGGATTTTCAGGGTACTCATAACATTTTATTTCTTGCCCTTGAAAGTGGTTATAGGAATGCTCGCTGTATAATAATTATTTTAATGGGCTTTTAGATTTTATGCAGTTTTCTGCAGGTGTTTTAAATTCAGTGTAAAAACGGTTTAAAAATACTGTCAGCATCTCATTTCCTTTATATTATCATCTTCTCCTTCATCAACTTCTGCCAATTAATCTTATTAAAAAATATGAGTAAATTTACTTAGAGGAGTAGGGAAAAGGACGGAAGCTGATAAAGAGATGCTGTGGAAACTCCATATAGGAAGGGAAATGTCATGGCGAATACTCACTGCTGGTTCAGTTGAGGGAGGTCATGTTTAACTAGCCTTCTGGAATTATTTGAAAATATTACATCCATAATAGATGATGGAAATTCAATGATGTGGTACCCTTGTATTTTTCTCCAGGCAAATAGCCGTGTTACACAGGAGAGATTAATGACTAAGGTAACGAGTTATTGAATAAAAGGTTAGAAGTAATGCTGGATGGAAAACTGACAGCAGCAGTCCTTTTACTCAGACATAAAACCCTTCCTCCAATGTCTTTTTCTGGAATATGCTAATTATGAAAGGCCGGGCATCCTGCTGGAACTGCTGAGACTTCCAGGACTGAAGAATCAAGGAAGCCAAGATTCACTTAAACTTCTATCCCCAGGGCCTCCTCATTCAAAATACATGCTGATCTTTCTCTGTCTCTGTCTCTCTCTGTGTCACTTTTCTCTCCTCTCTTCTTCTCTCCTTATCTTCTTTATTCATCCCTTTCTTTTTTCCATTCATGCTGTGTTTCCATCTCCCTGTTGGGAGCAAGGGGAGGGGAGCAGTTCTGCTCCTAGTATCTTGCGATACTGTGAGTAAGGATCGTGAAAGTAGAATTATCTATCCTGTTTCTGAAATTCAGAGACAGACATAATTTGGATGAGAAGATCAAAAATTCAGTAAATTTTTTTTCATTGTCTTGTGTTATAATGATCATTCTCTTAGAGAAGGAACAGAAGGGAGATATGTCAGCCTCTATTTAAGCATATTGCTTTAACAAAGAACAAGGGAAAAGCAAGATTTAGCCATCATCTAAGTCATGTAGACAAGCACACTTTTAACAGACATCATAGAAACCAGTTTTGCCAGCCTTGCTCAGTCTGGTGGTCTATAAGAATCACAATAACCAGATTGTTCCCAAGTCTTCATTTTATCTTTACTTCTAAGACTGGTTTCTGGAATCTATTTGTTAGAGCTGAAACACACACACACATACACATGCACACAAGCATGCATGCACATTCACAAACATATAGAATGAGAAACATCATAAATGTTATATTAATTTTGGCACACTATATCAGACTAACACTAAGGACAAGCAATCATATCAGAACTGACTTTCTCTAAACAATTTGAATGAAATCATCTTTGAAGCATTGACATAAGTTTTGCTCATGCATTACTTGCCTTTCTGGTGCCTTAGTGATTGAATTGGCATAACTGGTTCATATTAGGAAATTGATTAGATTCATAAACATAAATTGTCATTGTTAATAATCATTTGAAGGAAAAATTTCTATGCCGATAAACATAAATATCAAAATCCCAAATTAATTAGTGGTTTTCTGTGTATATTATCATGTATGGAGAATGGGGACATGTCATTTCTAGGAATATTAACAGACATCCAAGGCTGGGTTTATTGCCTCTATTTTGTGCACCATTTGTCATACCTTATTACTAATGTCTATCTTATTTCCATTTCCTCCTCCAAACCAGCACCGTCCAATAGAACATTCTTTATGATGGAAATGATCTATATTTGTGCTGTCCAATATATTAGCTACTAGCCACATATGGCTGTAAAACATTTGAAATATGGCTCATACCAACTGGAATATACTGTAATTAAACTACACAGCATATTTCAAAAGCTCATGCAAAAATTAGAATGTAAAATATCTCATAAACTTTTTACACAGAATGTATATTGAGATGATATTTTTGGATACACTGGGTTGAGTAAAATACATTATTGAAATTAATTTCTCCCATTTCGTTCTACTTTTTAAAAAGTGGCTACTCAGAAATTTAAAATTACATATGTGATAACATTTCTGGCTGTTTTGTATTCCTATTGAGCAGAACTCCTAAAATGTCTGTGAAAAAAAGAATTTTCTACACATGGTCTTTTGTAATACCATATTCTAAGATTCACATTTTTAATTTTTATATTCTATTAAATAGTGATATGTCTCACAATTAATAGCAATCATAGTTTATTTGGTGCCTTTTATCTTTCCTAGCATTAATTTTTCTTCCTTAGTGCACCTTATAATTTGTTATAAGTTAGCTCCAATAAACAATGTCTTATTAGTAAACTTGCCACTTAGAAATGCAGTACAAATCAGTTGATTCTTAGTCCCTTGGAAATATCTTCTAGTACCTTTTTGGAAAGTAACATCTTATTTTGAAACTGAGTTACAGTATGCTTGCAAAAAGGGTAATTATTTGGAAGTATATTAGCAAGTACTTAAATAAAATGTTAGTCTCTATGGAAATAATTGAGGTGGATTATCCCCTTCTTTCTAGAAATATTATTACAATTATTTCCAATAAATCTACGTATTTACTTTAGTTAAAATAACTGAGAATTTGAATGATGCCTCAAAGTTCTGTTGATAATATTTCTAACAATCAAATGATAGATTTCTATTGCATGTTTATGTTGCTGGGAAGAAAGGGGTGGGAATATCTGAGGAAACAAAGGATTTAAGAAAATTAAAATTACGCAAATGTACTTCAATGCTGATATTTATTGTTTTGGAGTTTTTTCGCTTTAAATATAATATCTGATACAAGAAATAATAAATACAGATGGTGTCAGTGATCAATACAAATGGTTACAGGGGTATCACGGCCTGTCTCAAAGCACCTCCAATTCCACTCCTCAGTGGTAACTCCTTCAATCTTTGTAACTTTAGTAGTTCGGTGGTCCCCACTTAACTCTACATCATATGTTACTGTCTCTATTTCTTCATTTATCAACTTTAAAAAAATCTGCTGACTCCCAACAATTAAAGATAAAGAAAAACTGGAGTCAATTTGACTCCTGTTTTCCCCTGATGTCTTCTCATAGTCAACAGTTATCCGATGTTTAGCCCAGCTTTATGTAGGATACCTTTACATCTTGAGAAAAATATATAGTATAATGCAACATATCATAATATAACATAATATAATAAATATAACATAATACAATAATATAAACCATTTCATCTTTTTAATTGTTCCATTAACTTATGACAGTCCCTCAATTCACTAGGTCCTCATACTGGAAAATAAGAGTTTTAGTACTACTATATGAATTCTTCCTGCTCTTTATATCTTCTTTCTTCCTTCTCATTTCTCTCATTCATATTTTAAGTTGTGAAAGTATTTCATAATTTATTTTCTTTATGGCAACCATAACTGTTTCAAATATTGATTCTTCTATAGGTTCCAATATTGAAGCCCATTGGCATCATTTACACTATTATGATTATGTAAATATTATCCACAGCAAACCAAATCAAACTCTAAGGCTATATATATTTACCCTCACTTCAATGTGTTGACCTTAAAAAGATGAAAGTACTTCTTTCTTTTTTTTTTTATTGGTGAGGAAGATTGGCCCAAATCTAACATCCATGCCAATCGTCCTCTATTTTGTATATGGGACACTGTGATAGCTTGGCTTGATGAGTGGTGTATGAGTCCATGCCCAGGATCCAAACCTGTGAATCCTATGCCGCCAAAGCAGAGTGTGTGAACTTAACCACTACATCACAGGGCCGGCCCCTTATTTCTATTTTTTAATAAAATGCATATACCTTATAAACACACTTTTATGACAGTTTGAGACAGCTCATTTTAGCAAAACTTTCCTGAATTTTTGTTCTGCAAATAATCTAATTGGAAAAACACAGTTCCATGTGGTTTGAATTACCAGGGTTAATAATATGTATTTCCTATAGAAAAAAAGAAAACAGTGACTTTTGGGGGAGGAAATAGTAACATTATTGGGTTTGTAGTAGATTCTAAGTAAATATTTATTAAATGAATGAATAAATTTATTTTTCAAAATAAGTTCCAATATCTAGCTGTATAAACATTTTAAATCCAGGAGCAATGTTCTATTGTATTAAATGTAGCAGATGAGAATAAGTTATTAAAATGATTGTTAATATACTTTTGATGTAAGGACAGTAAAAAAGACCTAATTGAATTTTTAGATACAGGATTTTAATAACATTATTCAAAACCTGAAAAACATTTGTATTATATATAAACTTAATTTATTACAATTTATTCACAATTTAAAAATTAAGTTAATTAAAAATTAAATTATGAATTTATCACAATATGAGAATATTTGACTACAAATTTAATAACACAGTATTGCCTAATTGAAACAAATTAAAGAGGATTTCTAGTCACTGAATGCACATGAAAATAAAAGCTAAATTTAAGAACATATCGTGACTCAAGCAGTAGAAATTAATAGTATTTTCTTTAGATAAACACGCTCTTGATCTTCAAATAAGGCATAATTCAGGTGGGAGCCAGATAGCAGCTACTTTGAAAAAGGGAAAGGTATAATAATTCTATTGTTTTTTATAAAATATATTTTGAAATTATTGATGGTTTTAAAAATTGGTAAAATATTTGATAAATAGCATTTGTTATAAAGCCATACAAGTTTTTATGAAAGGAATGTTAATGGTAATATCACCCTTTTGATTCCACGAGAAAAAGTCTAAATAGAATTGTAGAAAGACAAAGCATTTCCTCTTAAGACTACTCTATGGATGTGCCTCCCCACCAGTAGCAGGAATGAGGACCCTGGACCAAGAAACAAACCTTGTTGAATCCTGTGTGATGGAGGTGGGACCACCATACACATAGGTGGGGGTAAAAGAGTGATCTTGACATATCATATGTGTAATTGAAGGGAAAAATTAACATGTCCATAAAATATATGGGAAATAAATGCCTATAAAATAATGGGGAAATTATTTTCTGGGTGACATGGAATCCTCCCATAATCAGTGTGATTTCACTTCCATACCCTGTGTTTTCAAGAATTTCAACCACTCTGGTATCTCCTGGATTGCTTTCATCTTCATAAACTCAGTCTATCTTATGTGATTTAACACATTGCTAAAACAGGACATAGAAACATGGGCTACATATATCTGTAATTGAGCTACCACTCATTAGAAAAGATGTTTAGTTTCACCTTGGGGTATTTAGAAACAGAAAAGGAAAGTCTAGGAGGAGAAGATAGAACATGAAGCGTATGAAGTGATTAGGAGAAATGAAAGAAATGTAAAATCGCATGGGAAACAGCTACATTCTAACACCCTCTGTCATGGAATTGTGTGTTAGATGCTCTCATTCACCAAACCCAGTGTGGTGCTCCATGCATGCAGCACTCAATAAATGTTGTTGACAGACTGGAAACAAACTTCAAAACTTTGGAATCTATTTAGCATGTCAAGCTGAGAATTTATCTTTAAATACTACATTTGTTTCTAGTTAAGATTGAATGCTATACTCAACTATTCAAAAAATCACGATTGCAACAGTTCCCTAAGGAAGTATTTCTTCACATGAGTGAATTGTTACCTGGCCCTATTTTGTTTTATTGTGTCAGAGTTATAGACTATGAGGGAGTTCTTCAATGGATGACTCCTTTGTGTAGTTGTGAATACCTAAGAGATGCTTCTATAAATGATTTAATACATACAATTAATTATAAAAAATTATTAAGATTTTCTTAAAAATTTTAACTAAAATTGTGAAAAAAATAAGGCAAGCCCAGGGGTGTAGTGGTTGAGTTTGTGCATTCCACTTTGGTGACCTGGGGTTTGCCGGTATGGATCCCGAGTGCGGATCCACACACCACTCATCAAGCCATGCTCTGGTGGCGACCCACATATAAAATAGAGGAAGACTGGCACAGATGTTAGCTCAGGGACAATCTTCCTCAAGCAAAAAACAGGAAGATCGGCAATGGATGTTAGCTCAGGGCCAATATTTCTCACCGAAGTACAAAACGAAAGACAGAAAACCAAAACGTGGGAAAAAATTGCTGTATTCTGAAATACAGACTCTACACAAACATAAAATAGCAAATTCAAGCTTTAATTCCATTAACTACTGTAAGGTTCCCTAATTTATCACAATCACAGAAGCATCTGTACCCAATAACATCCTGTTGATATATAATGTGTAGAGCGCTCACTTATTCTAATATGTATTTTTTATTCTTTTATGCCAGCTCACATCTTGGTTCACTAGAGGCAACAGCACCCAGGAGATCACAGCAAATACATTTCTCATACAAAACCACCTTATTGCTGGAAGTGATTCTGGGAATTTTTTTCCAGGACCTCCCTAAAAGCAAGACTATAAAAGACAAATGTAAGAAGGCTGAAATCTAGTACCATTAGCCTCTATTGAATAAATATTTTATAATAGCTGATAATCCTAGCACTCTACTATCACTTTACTGTTATGGTAACAAACAATTTGTAGCTGGATGTTATTCTTAGCTTTTGCTGTGTAACAAACCATCCAAAAACTCAATGGCAGGAAACATTTCTTAGCTCACAAATGTGTGAGTTTTAAGTATAGACTTGAGTTAATTGAGTGGTTTTCTATTGATCTTGCTTGGGCTTACACCATCAGTCAGCTAGGGACTGATTTGTAGAGAGTGAACTAACTCACAGGTCTGGAGCTAGTGCTAGCAGTCCCCTGGGGTTATGACTGGCACGTTAGCCTGGGCTCATTCCCATGACGGTGGTGACAGTTTTCACAGGAACAACAAAGTCAGTCAAGTGCCAAAGCATAAGCACTTTTTGAGTCCCTCCTTGTGTCACATATGCTGTTGTCTCATTGTCCAAAACAAGTCATATGGTCAAGCCAAGTGTAAATGGACTCTACCCTTCTCAAGAACGTGGATATAGACAGTTGTAATTAACCCAGGGGGGTATTACTGTTACAATCTGTAAATTTGAGATAATGGTTTGCCAACAAATGCAAACAGATCAGATCTTTACATTGCCCTAGTTGAACTAAATTAATACGTTAGTTAATACATGCATTTTTCATCTATGTATTCATTAATGTATTCAAGTATTGATTCTTTAAATTCACATTCAAAGGTAGAATTGAAACACATGACTTAGAATTAAGTCCTAAGACGAGCTTTCTAGTCTTTCATTCCCCACTCCAATTTTAATATTTGGAACTGAATGCTTAGAGAGAGAAAAAGATGGTTGGTCCTCAAGTGGCAGTCTGAGTCCATACACACTCACAGTCATACAAAATTAGAGCACAGAGAGGCATGATAAAACACAGGAAAAAGAATTGTAAGAGGCAGAGCAGAAGATGGCGTGTGCATTAACTTTAATGCACAATAACCTGTATGCTATTAGCTAGGCTCCTATCCAATTAGAAAATTTTCTTCACATAAAAAGGATGGGGCTGGCCCGGTGGCCGAGTGGTTAAGTTTGCATGCTCCACTTTGGTGGCCCAGGGTTTCACTGGTTCGGATCCTGGGCGCGGACATGGCACCGCTCGTCAGGCCATGTTGAGGTGGCATCCCACATGCCACAACTAGAAGGACCCACAACTAAAATATACAACTATGCACTGGGCGGATTTGGGGAGAAAAAGCAAAAAAAAAAAAAAGATTGGCAACAGATGTTAGTTTAGGTACCAATCTTTAAAATGGAGAGCAGAAGAGGTCAGACAAAGTGGGACTAGGTTTGAGACAGATATGAAAAATTCCACTTGAGAAATAATTTCATAACTAATATCATTTTTAAATGATGAAACCCAACGCTGCATATACATCCTGCTTGGGTAAAATGGTAACACGTATGGTAAAGGTAGTGATGACACATCGCAAGGATGAGGAAAATGGCACTCCATACCAATAATTCCACACTTAAGAAATTATCCTAAGGAAATTATTCAACACAGTGTTCTTCGTTAGTTATAAACTATTTTGAGACACTGAAAGCAATTTTAGAGAAATGGTTTAATTATAATTTAACATCAAGATAATTAGGTAGCCATTAAAACAGTAATTATGAGGATGTTATTTAAACATGGAAAATATTTAACATATAAGTAACATTGAGTGAAAATGCTAGCATATATTATGTCACTACATGTTTTATATATACACAATTACACACGTATTCATGTAAGAAAGATACAAACTCTGAGTTAGAGTGGTTGACTTCATGGATAATTATTTTAAAGGAGAGAGTATTCACACCTCTATGTATTAAATTTGACATGCAATAACACGCCTTAAAATAACTATGTCGTGATTCTTTAGCCAAATTCATAAAAACAATCTAAAATAAAAGCAGAACATGTGAAACCAGTTTTATACCTTAGCTACCAATTGTTTTAATTCAATGTCATTGGCTTTGGTCTGTACATTAATAGGTTACATAGCGGAGTGCGTCAATCTATAAATGTCTATGTGTTCTCTTGGCAGAAAGTTACTCAAAAAATAAAGTAGGAAACAGAGAGAATTACAATTATATTTAAAACTTTAAAAAAAGTCCAATGATCCAAATCAAGCAAAAATGCTTACTTAATATGAATAACCAGCATAATGGATTTAATAGTTTACTGTTACATGTACACACAGTCTGAGAAGAAAATATACTCGATTCTTTAGTTATATCAGGCATGATATTTCTATGGGAAATATGTTTCTCAGATACCATTAAGTAAATTTCAACTTGACTTTCAAACCAAGTTATCTGTATTTCTAAAATATCCATCTCCTTTGCTCTGTTTTGAATTACTCAAAATGTAACTCTAAGTTATCAAGCTTAGGAAATTGAAATGGAAATTTAGATGCGGGTTGTTTTCAGCCCAGTTAGGAAGCGTGCAATTGCAATTGAAAGCTCAGCAGCAAATACGGCTGGAGCCTGAAGGCCTTTCAAATTTTTGTTAAGCAATTCACGTAAATGATTAAAGCATATGGCAGTGCTGTCTTTTCTTTCCTCCGTAAGTCAAAGAACTGTTAGTAGTATTTAACTTAGACCTAGAAACACAATGCTATTCTCATTGCAAAATGTCAGTGTCCTCTAAGAAGTTTAAGATAGATATTTCAGGTCAGACTTGAATTTTTTTACTTGAAGGAAAATGCTGAGCAATATACAGCAATGATGAAAACAAAGACATTGGAGGGTTTAGGAAAGAATAATGTTAACTTACTATTTAATTTTAAAAAGTTGTAAACTTTATTTAGTATGATGTATATTTATGTCTCAAAAGGAAAAATGCAATTGAAAATGAACAAAATGGATAGGAAAGTGACTAAGTTGTAGTATAAGTTTCAGGAGATTCCTTATCTTTCATGTAGGCGGTGAGACATCTCTAAACATCAAATAATTAGACTTGCCAACACAACTCCCAGAATTTTGATGCTTTAAGATTCCTGATACCGTACTATCTTTTGAGGAAATTCAAAGAATTTAAATAACAACAACTCATTCAACTTTGCTTGTGATAAACAAAAAGAAAGTGATATTTATTCCAGTTTTATAATATGAATATCTAATTGATCAGACAGGCGGCAAAGAGAAAGAAAAACAATTGGAAGAGTAAACATTTTACATTCTTCGCACGTCCTAAATCTGAAACTCATTGTCTGTTTGGGAAACCTTTTATTATTTGGATCCAAAACATGATTTTAATTGTAGTTGTGACCTCTTAGTCTCTATTGTCTCCTTTTCTTATGAACCTTGCTCCAGAAATCCTCCCACATTTTTTGAGAAATCTCATATCGTTTTTCTTTTCTTTTTTTTTTTTTTAAAGATTGGCACCTGCGCTAACAACTGTGGCCAATCTTTTTTTTCGTTTTTTTCCTGCTTTATCTCCCCAAATCCGGCCCCCCCCCCCCCCCGGAACATAGTTGTATATCTTAGTTTCAGGTCCTTCTAGTTGTGGCATGTGGGATGCCGCCTCAACGTGGCCTGATGATTGGTGCCATGTCCGCGCCCAGAATCTGAACCTGAGAAACCCTGGGCCGCCGCAGTAAAGCGTGAGAACTTAACCACTCGGCCACGGGGCTGGCCCCTCATATTTTTTAAATATGTTCTTCATCTGTTTAAATCAATCAGAGTTGATTATTCTTCTTTGCCTTAAAAACCATGAATTCGAAAACATTACATCAGAGTGAGTTGCAGGCAACAGGCTTGAAATGGTTTAGGTGAGAATGAAAAGTAAAGTCTAGTTAGTATTAAGAAAATTGGATTTGGCATCCTATGACTTGCGAGGTGAAACAGTTAATACAATTATAATGAACTGTGAAGACCAGTTGGGAGGGAATTGCCACTACTACAAGAGAATATGTAGGACATGAAAACCATAATCCCTATGGAATGATGGGACTGAAACTAATAGTTTTGGACAGTTTAGAGAAATGAAATAAGAAGTTCAAATTGCCATAAAGGTTTGCACAATGCAACTTGATCACTCTCCTTCCTGCTAGTCACCCTAACAAAAACATCTCACCATTCACCATGAGAAAAATATGCTCTGGATAACAGCTAGGCCAGGAGGATGGGAGAAATGTCATGGCAAGCTTGAACCTAACCCAAACAAACAAGCAGCCTAAAGGAGTGGCACTTATCCACACTCATCCTAGATTAGTCTAATTGAAGTCGACCTGCAGCCCAGGGCCCTGAGAATAATCTTTTCTTGTAAGCCATCGAGAGTCTGAGATTGCTTCTTATGAGGCATTAATTTGGTAATAGCTGGATTGGACCAATAATAGACTCAACATTGGATTTAGCGGTTTGAAATCACGTGGTTCTTTTGCCAATGCTGTTGCCGAGGAGTGTCTGGAACAAAATCCTGATTAGAGCAGATTAAAGAAAAATGGGAGGAAAATGCAGAAAGCATGTGTTGCAAACTCTTTTGAGAAATTTACGTGTAAATGGAGAGGAAAGAAATGGTATGAAGAGGGAATGAATGCGAAGTAAAAAGTTTATTTTTTTGTGTTTCAAAATGGTATAATCACGTGCTATCTATCACAATTGAACTTCAAACAATATTTTTGTATCTCAAGCAAGCCTGCATCTACAGGTAATATCAGGAAGATAAAAGTGTTCTATTGATTTGGTCTACGTCAATGAAAACGGAGCCCCGGGGATGAGGAAAATTCCTAAGGCTCAGAACTGTGTTGCATCAGGAGCATCGTAATCTGTGTAATCTTTTCTTATTTCCTCTACTTAGTTAGTTAAATAGAACGCCATTAGAGAGGAAAAAAGTCCCGTCACCAACTCCCTCCTCTTTATATCACTCTCGGGAATATCTTAAAGTTAGAGCAAAGATTCTTGCGGCAAAAGTACGTTAAGAGGTTTAATTAACAGGAAATTATACTTCACACATATATCAACTATTAAATACATGCACAGCATATAAAAACACAGAAATCTTGAGGAATCTTGCTCTATAAAACCCATTTGCCAGGCATACCAAAATGGCAATATTTACCTTTTCTGAGCAATTTCGGTGAGAATTTGCAGATGTTGAGTCTCAGAATTCCTGTTTTCTCGGCACTACACACAAATAGAATAGGAGCAAAATAAATTTTCCCTTGGCCCTTTAGCACCTCTGGCTCCCCGACCTTGATTGTGTGGATTTCTGCTCTCCAGATGTCCTGTCCTAGAGAGGGTATATGGACAGAGGGTATGAACGGACTTCAGAAGCTTGTGGAAGATCTATGGGCTCCCCAGAATACTGAGATAGGGTGTCAGCACCTTTCGGGGAGAAATGGTAGAGCTTTCACCAAAACCATTAAAATCACCTAAGCTTGAAAATTACAAATATCCCTCCTGGGGAGATAATTTATCTGTTGGGCTTAAACTTGTTGGATTGTTTCTGTCCATTACTCTGCTGTTTTTGCTCTTGAGAAAAGAGTCTTTCCATCTTTCCTCTGTTATCCTGGGATTTGAATATGGGAAATATTTGAATGAGGATAACGTCAGCTATCTCATATGTCTCAAATAGTCATTCCGAGGATCAGACAATTTCTAAATAGACAGCAGGCCAGGTGCCCCTTTGTGGCTTGTATGCGTTTTTTCAGTTATATTCACTCCGAAGATGAGATGGAAGTTTACAGATATGTCCTTATCCTACGGGACAGCAACATCCCTTCATGCATTTGACAAATATTTACTGAGCACATTGGTGAACAAGATAACACACACAATCCCTACATTCATAAAATTAACAGTTTAGTGGTAGACAAAATATACACAAAGGAACAAATAATTGCAGATAGTGGCAAATGCTATGAAAAATTAAAGAGTGATAAAATTCAGCAAGTGACTAGAGGAAGTTGCTGTTTTGAGTAGCTGATCAGATAAAAAGTTTTTCTGCAGAGATCACCATTGACCTGAGACCTGGCTTATGAGAAGGTACCAGACAAGCAAAATCTGTGGGAAAAGCATTCAGAACAAAAGGAACAGCAAATGGAAATGCCCCAGGAAAGAAATAACTTTGGCATGTTTTAGATAAAGAATTCAGCACTACTCAAACATAGTGAAGATAGAGAGAGTATAAGATCAGAAATATAGGCAGAGAATAGATTGTGTATAGAGTTTATCTTCCTTTGAAAGACATGCATAGTGTCCTTTGGTGATGTTGACTATGTTTGAAATGACAAATTGACCCACTGAAAAAGCCTGGCAATGATTTGTGAGAAGAGATATAGTATTAGGAGAGTGGATTCACATTGCTACTTCATTGTGGACATAACAAAGGCTGCCCCATATGATAGAAACTGAAATGAATACCTGGAATGAAAATAAACAACTTGGAAAATGCTATGTTAGCTATTTGACTTGTCTATATTATTCCAGCTGTCTACATTTTAGAGATCAACCCTATGTTCCATTTACTGTTTTTAATAAACTCTTTATGTTAGAACAGCTTTAGATTTACTGAAAAATTGAGAAGACTGTACAGAGAGTTCCCAGATAGCCTCCATTCCCCCTATTACTAACGTCTTATATTAGTATGCTATATATGTCACAATTAATAAACCAATAATGATACATTATTATTAACTAAATCCATACTTTATTCAGATTTCCTTAGTTTTTCCTTGAAGAACTTTTTCTGCTCCAGTGTCTAAGCCAGGTAACCACATAACATTTAGTTGTCTTGTCTCCTGTTGACTAAGCTGGTTTCTTGGATTTTCCTTGATTTTGTTGACCTTGACAGTTTTGAAGAGTACTGATCAGCTATTATATAAAATGTCTATCAATATGGATTTTTCTGATGTTTTTTCTCTTGATTAGACTAGGAGTATATAGTTTTGAAAGGAAGACCATAAAGATAAAATGCCGCTTTCATTATATCATACCAACATGACTGTTGATGTTGACCTTGATCACCTGGCTGTGGTATTGTTTATTCAGGTTTCTCCACTGTAATGTTACTTCCCTCTCTGCTTTCCATGCTGTGATCTTTGGAAGAAAATCACCACGCACAGCCCACACTTACAGAGTGAGGAGTTATGCTCCATATCCCTGAGGGAGGAGCATCTTCCATAAATTATTTGGAATTGTTCTACATAGGAAATTTGTCTTTTCTCTTCACTTCTTTATTCATTCATCTGTTTCTATTAGTATGGATTCATGAATATTTATTTTTACTTTGGCTTATAATCCAATGCTTCTTTATTCTGTTGCTTAAATTGTTCCATCCTCATCCATTAGACGTTGTTTCTGTTTGTTATTGGTTCCTTTGACATATGCCATCATTATGAGGGGTTTTTTTGAGAATTTTCTTACTTTCAAGCACCTCAAGGTGCTTCACGCTCATTTTCTGTATTTCCTTCTCCATTCCTAGAGTCAGCCATTTATGCGAGAATCCCTGGATCCTTTTATTTCTGAATGGCATTAGAAAATAAGACCTGGCATTCAGTGGGATCCTTTTTACTAGGGTGTTCTTGCTTTTGGGTCATCTCAGCAGACAGAGCAAGGAAATATATGAGCATATGCTAATACATATAATACATATTTATAATATATATTTAATGATTTGTATCAACGTATGGCTAAATATGATTTCATACTGATGTCTCCAACTCTACTCCATTACTACATGGACAGTTCTAGCCTCCTCCCCATCCTTATCTGTAACCTTCCATTTTAACAGTGAAAAATCTGACTCCCACAACTTGCCATCCATTTACTTAGTTGGCCTGTTCCCATAACCATGTATAATAGTATCAGTTATCCTGTACTCCCTTGGGAAATAATATCCTCACTTAGAATACATTACTTTTTTACATTGTCTCATGCCTTTAGTCTTACAAACTGTGCCCATTTCTAAAGTTACTTAGATCTAAACTTGTTGTCCACTCTCCTTCAGTGAGGCCATTTCACATATTTGTAACACAATTATATTCTCTTCTTACAGTCTATATTCCATCCTGAAGTCTTCTGACTTCCTAAATGATTTATTTAAATTTGCATACATTGAGATTTGCTCTCGGTGTTACAAAATTCTATGGGTTTTGACAAATAAAAAGTGTCATGGATCTACAATTACAGTATCTTATGGACTAGTTTCACAACTCTAGAAATTCCCCTATACTTCACCTACTCGACCCTCTATCACCCTCCAAAACCTGGCAACCACAGATCTTATTATCATTGCTATAGTTTTGCCCTTCCAGAATGTCTTACAATTGGAATCCTACAATATATAGTCTGGTAACGTGTTTTCCTGGGGGAATAGGCCATTGTCATAGAGAACTCTGTGGGCATATTTCACAATGATCCCTCTTCTCCTCCCACTGTGAGAGCCATAAGAGGATCTTTCTTGGATCTTTCCTAGGAGCATTTGGTGGGGCTCCTGAAGGTAAAATCCAAGAAAGTCCAAGCCCCCCTCTCCCAAGACTGTGACTCCCATGAGTTTCTCACTCTCATGCTGTCTCCACTCAGCCTCTAAGAATTGGTCAAAATTACCATGTAAGTGCTCTGAGTAGCTTATGACCCCAGAGGTTTCTGCTCCAGATTTCAGAGTGGCAGTTTGCCCTGCAACTTCAGTTCTCTGTTGAGTCAGGGAACATTACTGATTTTCAATTTGTTTAAGTTTTTCATATTGTAAGAACTGGCATGGCAACTCTAAACTATTTCCATGTTGGATCTGAAACTGGAAGTCATTTTTCTATTTACTTTTTCATTAAATAAGTTAATATCTTCCTAAATTTTCCCTCTGCTTCTACTCCTCCAGCACTGGAATACTCCCATTGAATTTTTCATTATTTGGATTTTTTTTCACATGTTTAGCATAATACATACATTCTCAAGGAATCTAAATAAATTCCTCTATCTTTATTTGAATGGGATAAGTTGAATGGGAAAGTTTTAAAATCAGTTTTATACTTGGGTTCTTTGAGACATAAAGCAAAGAAAATAATAATAATTTAAATAATGATAACCTACGCTATAGGCTGAAACAACCCACTGGAGAGTATATGCTTACTGAGATGACATCTTTCACATCAAAACCTATTGTCATCACTAATCGAGACTTTATGGAGGCCAATCTTGGAACTAAATAAGTGGTATAGAGAGTTATTTTTGTTTATTTGTTTAAGAGACCCTTACCATTTGCTGACATTTACTGTGAGAGTTGTAATAAACTTAATGATACGTCTTGAAATAAAATTTTCATACAAAAACATAATCAATTTCTCAATGGTGATAAAGATCTCCCCAAGAATTAAACATTGAAAGCTACACAGCACATTTCATTCATTTTAATTTTTTTCCTCCAACATAAGTATGAATAGTTTTTTTTTCCCCTGAAGTATGGCAAAAGTCAAAGAAATAATATTAAAATATATCATTGTTACCCAGATCCCACATCCATATTCTGTTATTACAGATGGTATGTTATAACAAAATTCATCATAGGAAATAAAAGTACATATTTTAACATCTGAGTCCCTCAGACTGATTTCAACCTTCATTAAACTTCTGATTAAATCAGGCTTCTCTAAAAATATTCACGTTGTCTTCAAATGAATTGGTGACAGAAAGGCTCAAGATCACTACACATCTCTAACAAGGAATAAATTCCCTATAATACCACGTAAGTTAGTAAAATATTTTATTTATGACGATCCAGTTTTTCATATTATCCAGGGAATTTAAAGAGACAGCTTTGGAAAAGGCATTATCTTTCCGACTGTCCAAGCTCTGAATGCATTGAAGCAATAGCACCATTTTGACTCAGGAACAGATTGTGATATAATGTAGTATGTTGAAAGGAACTCTGGGTTCCTATCTGATTCTGACACTAATCTACTGACACAATTTCAGGGTCTTAATTAATGCACACATAACAGACACATGCATGTGTTGTCCATACAAATTTGATTCAAATGGA
The DNA here is from genome assembly GCF_037783145.1 of Equus przewalskii. NCBI lineage: Eukaryota > Metazoa > Chordata > Mammalia > Perissodactyla > Equidae > Equus > Equus przewalskii. The sequence continues at coordinate 53,852,100 of NC_091831.1, read as the reverse complement.
TGCTAAAACTATTATTTTTGTTCATCCCATAGATTTACCAGATTTTTCATCTCATCCTCAGTAATTAGGTTCATTTGATAAGACATATTCTTTAAAAAGCAATATTATCTTAGTAGACTCCTTGATAATATTTAGGTCATCTGTTGATCCTAATAATTGTGCTACAAAAGCCATGGTTTAACTTTGATTACAATTAACAACAGCTCCATCTAGTGAGTGATTGTTTGACATTGACTTTCTTTGGATTAAATAAACTGTTATTAAAGAAGAGGAAACAGCTTTGATAACTCAGTTCACTTTTGTTGGAGGATGCCCTCTTCAGTTGACTCCCTGCTTCCATGATGATTCTTACACGAGAAACATTTCCAATCCCTCTTTTCATCCCTTACACACCTTTCCCCATGTATAAGTTAACTCAGTGGTGGAAAGGCAATAATCTAAAATGCATTGGTTCGTGCTCCCCATTTAACAGAGTTAAAGTGTTGCAGTATTACTGTTCTCAGGTGCCCTACCCTTTCCTTATTTTTCAGATAACTGAAAATTGGATACCTTAACAAGCCCAGTTCCAAGAAATAAGCACCCTTGAACCAAACTAAGGACCCACCTTCTTAGAAACACATCTAAAAGACTCATCTCTTTCTGTCTCTTTACATGTGTCCTCATATGAGACAGACAATATATCCCATTGGATAAAGTCAAGTAAGTGTAGTCTGCTCTATCAATACAATCTCACCCATGGACAGATCCCAAGCTCTAGACTTGGATGAGTCTATATGGCAGCATGGAATGACTGCTTTGGGCTACAATTCTAAGTCAGATTCTCCAATTCATATTTACCACACTGAAACTGATAAATGTTTTGATTTCCCACATAACTCCCATATCTAATTTTTTAAAACCCTAACATGAAAAAAAAATGTTATAAATATTGTCAATGAAAATAATCCATAACCAATCTATCAATGAAATTTGGGTGAGTTTATTCTGAGCCAAAATGTGAGGACCATGGCCCAGGGCCTTTCTTCTCGAAGGAAGAAAGGGCACCAAAGAAGTGGGGTGTACAGAGTGGTTATGTACTGTCAAAGAGGATGTTTCACATATAATTGAAATGCCCCTTTTACAATAGTCACGAGACTGCTCTGTCGGCACAGCGATTGATGGAAACAGCAGGTAGTAGGTCTACGGTCTCAGCGGATAGAGCAGGGTGGCTGCATGGTCACAGGTGAGCACAGCAATCAGTTCCTAGCCTAAGGAAAGATGCTTTTCCTTAAGGAAATACCAATGTGCGGAGAAGTTGCACCCTTATCTTAAGGCCATTTCTTCTTGCCATAGTAAATGTCTAAAGCAGATATACAATACATGCTCGATGGCCATGTCAGGTCCTTTTGGAAAAACAAAGTCAGGCTGAATTAGGTTTATACGAAATGTTTCCTCATATACTCCAATATCCTATTGCTTGCCATTTCTATTTGTCAATATGGAAGTATACATTTCCCTTCTAAATTACTTGAACAAGAATTAATTGACAAAAATTTGGGGAAATAATATTATACACACATTTATGATTTACATAATTATATTTTAACATGACTTATAGAAACATCAAATTATTATAAGACAAGTTGATATAAATTACTTATTTGGGTCCATATATCATTTTGTGATGTAAAAGCATACACATTTGCATACATGTACTATAGGAAATTACAAATAAGTCAAATGAAAGCTCTTTTTTATTTTTAGTGAGGAAGGTTGTTGCTGAGCTAACATCTATGCCAATCTTCCTCTATTTTATGTGGGATGTCTGCACAGCGTGGCTTGATGCTCCACAGTGTGGCTTGACAAGTGGTACTAGGTCCACGCCCAGGATCAGAACCTGTGTACCCCGGGCCGCTGAAACAGAGCATGCGAACTTAACTTCTATGCCACTGGGATGGCCCCCAAATCTCTTTGATACAAATAAATGTCTTCAATAGTTTAGTACTAAGTCATATTATTTCTTTTGTAGATATCATGAACCAAACAGTGTAACTTTAATTGTTTTTCAATAGATACTTAAATAAAAGCACTCATTTTTATAGTCTACACATTTTTAGATGTGGTTGAATACAAAAATGTCAATCAAATTTGTTCTTTAAAAAAAGGGCTCCTTTAACATGATGGGAAATTCAGTGAAACAAGATAATTTGAGATAGATACAATAGTAGAACAATTCCTCTCTAGGGAGAATTATAGAACGAATTCTTATGTGTAGGTGGCTTGTTACACTGTAGAAATGGTGCATGGTCACATAACTATCTTCAAGCTCCAGGCTATTGCTAAACTATCATAGCTCTAATGCTGACTGTGAAGACTAGTATAAGCTCCAAGGACACACATGACTTGATCTAAGCTTAATTTTTGGTGGTTACCCAGACCTTACAACCAAGTTGATTCCATCATTCTCCTTTCACCACTAGTCTACTAGTCTCTGTATCTCTTTCAGCTCTGTCTTATCATTCTTTCTTTATAGACTCATTTCCTTTGCTTCCCCATGCACATAATGGAAAAGTTGCCCCCCAGTTCCAAATGTCTTTGCTGAGCACTAATTTTGTTGAAAGAGAGAAAAGGATTGTCACAATGTGATTTGGGTGTTTACTTTGGTCTGGCTGCACGGTGGGATGCAGGTGGGAAGAGAGTGAGGAGGAGGTGAAGCTCAAGTAGTTCAAATAATACAAACATGGCCACCACATTTATGGCAAAATATCTGAAAATTCCTACATCAAAATGCTAATGATGGACAGTAGGATTTTATTTAAAAAATACATTATTTAGCTCCATTTTGTAGTGTTTTTTAATGATTATATTATGTCTCTTTTTTAACCCTTTTTATAATCAAAGAATAGCAAAATTAAATTTAACGTACTATCAATTTTATCAAGTTGGCTAGGGTTTTTTAAATAATAAGAGTCAAAGTTAATTTTATTTAAGGGAAATGAGCATGCTCACACCATGCTAACATAATCTTCTTTAGCTGGCAATTTGGCAATATGCAGTTAAATGTCCTTTTGAATCAACAGTTTCAATTTTGTTAGGTCGGTTCTAGAGTTGTTCCACTTTGTTTTGGCCTTCATGATTCCTGGTGAAACATCTATGGCCTTTCAAATCATTGTTTGAAAATATGTAGTATTGTCATTTTCTCTAGCTTCTTTGAATATATTTTTCTAAAGAAAAAAATCTTTGGATTTTTATAGTTCATTTTAATGTATATAAGCACGGTTTTCTTTGAGTTTATCCTAATTGGGATTTACTTAGCTTTTTGAATCTGTAAATTTCTGTCTGCTACCAAATTTGGAAAATATTCTGCCATTATATTTTCTGATATCTTTTCTGTCCCAATTATTTCTTCCTATCACTTGGAACTCCAATTACATGCAAATTATATCTTTTCATTTTTGTCTCACAGATGTCTGCCTGAGCCTCTGTTATTTTTTAAAAATGTTTTTCCTTATGTTCTTTATATTGGATAATTGTGATCTATGTCAAGTTATTGACTCTTTTCTCTGCCATTTCTATTCTGCTACTAACCCTCAGTGATTGCTTTTTTTTTTTTCTGAGGAAGATTTGCCCTGAGGTAACATCTGTTGCTGACCTTCCTCTTTTTTGCTGCGGAAGATCTGTCCTGAGTTAAGATCTGTGGCCAATCATCCACTATTTTGTCCGTGAGCCACCACCACAGCATGGCCACTGACCAGTGGTGTAGGTTCACACCCAGGAACCGAACCTGGGCAGTCAAAGAAGAGCGTGCCAAACTTAACCACTAAGCCACCGGGGCTGGTCCCCTCACTGATTTTGGTTTTTTTAAACATTGGCACCTGAGCTAACAACTGTTGCCAATCTTCTTTAATTTTTTTTCCGCCTTTTCTCCTCAAATCCTCCCAATACATAGTTGTGTGGGTTTTTTAGTTGTGGGGCCTTCTAGTTGTGGCATGTGCAATGCCACCTCACCATGGCCTGACAAGCGGTGCCATGTCTGCACCCAGGATCTGAACCAGTGAAGCCCTGGGCCGACAAGGCAGAGCACATGAACTTCACTGCTCGGCCATGGGGTCAGTCCCCAGTGATTTTTTAAAAAAATTTTAGACAATGTATTTTTTTCGTTCAAAAAATATATCCTTTTTCTTCTTTTTGTAGTTTCAACTTCTCTGCAGATAATTTCTATGTACTTATTTAGAGCAAGTATGCTTTCTTTTACCTCGTGGAGCACGGTTATAATATCTGTTTTGAAATTCTGACAGCTTTGACAGCTGAGTCATCCTGTGATTGGTATCTGTTGATTAATTTTCCTTTGAAAATTAATCACATTTTCCTGGTTCTTTGACTGTTGAGAATTTTGCCTTGTATCCTGAACATTGTGAAGATTATACGGTGTCGACTCTGAGTCCTGTCTTCCTTATCTGGGGAATATCAGTGTTCTGGTTTTGGTAGGCCATCACCTGGTTAGGTTAGCCTGTATGTTCTCTCCTGCCTCTGTAGGCAGTGGTTCAAATCTCACTTGTTTTATCTAGGCCTTGTTTGTGTCTGTTCTCAGAACACATAGTTCAAAAATTAACCTGAGACTTGTGTGGGTGTTACAAATATCCTTTCTGCGTCCTAAGCCTTTACTGTGCTGGTTTGGATTGGGGTTGCAAGTGTAGATTATGGGTTATACTGAGGTTTGTGTACTTTCCAAGATAGCAAGTGAATTTTCTCTTCTCTAGAATTCTTCCACATGCCCTCCAGCACACAGAAGTCCTTTTCCATGATTTCTCTGGCCAGAAATACGGGGCTTTCTTGGATTTTAGCCACTTGTGCCATTGCATCAGCCCTTGCATGAAGCTGGTGCTTAGAACAAAACTGCAGAATAAGAGGAAACAAGACAAAACATACAAACAAAACCAGAAACACTCACCTTTGTGCAGGTCACTTCTCCAAGTTTTGACGCCTTTCCAGTTCTGCCTTCTTTTGTTTATTTCCAGAGTTTTCAGGTGGTTGCTGTTTTTTGTTTTGTTTTCTACAGAGTTTTTACCTGTAATCAGTAGGAGGGACTGCCTGTAGTAGATTTATCACCATAGTGGAACTGGAACTGCGTAGGATTTTATTTCCTGATTTCATGAATTCGAAGTTTCAAAAACTTCTGCTATGAGTTGATACAACTTCTACAACATTTTAAAGTGAAAATTATTACTCATACAATTTTATTCATCAATACAATTTGTAATAATTCATTCTTGAGTAATTAAGAATGTCTATGGCTATGTATCAAGATTTACTTCCAAAATGTTTGTAAGACAAAAAAAAAAACAAAATTAAAAGAAATCAAACTCATAGAGAATGGTTAAAATAAATAATAGTGTACACAGAAAATAAAGTGTTAGCCAACAATTAATATTTCTGTTGAAAATATGAATTGCTTAGACTGACCTTCACTTAGTTTTAGGTAAAACATGTATGTTAACATTCAGATATGAAGTGTAGGATGCAGATTCACACCCACTATGGCAGATACTGTTATCTGGCTTCCCCAAAGCCAATCCCAAAGCCCCTTTTTATTCCCTTGCCTTCCCATCTTATAAAGGTTGAAAAGTTCAGACATTTAGTTTCCTTGGCTTTCCTGTAAAACAGCGTGTCTGTGTGACCCCATTCTGGCATGTAGTCTTGAAGAGAAGGATAAGTTGGGCCTCTGAGAAAGCATTTTATAGTCTTTTAAGAATAAAGACGGAAAGCTCACTGATGACATTGGCTACCTGCTGGCTTCCCACCTTTAGTAGAAATCCAAAGGATATGACATTGAAGTTGAATCAATTTGAAATCACAAAAAGTTCAAGAAAATCGTAAACACTGACCCAATACTTGATTTCATAAATCTGCTTAACCAAAACTAGAACTCTCTACAGACTACTAATTGAGTAAACAGTATGTTTATGTTTGAGCACTATTTGTTGGATTTTCCTCTTGTTGTGAACCAATTCATCCCACACACCAATATGCATACACTCTAGTTATAATGTAAGAATTGTTGGAGAAAGCTCTACACCAGCATGTGAAATGTGTTTGCATCTGAGAGAAAGGCTGGCCATTCAATGATGTTTTCTTCCTTGTGCATGTTCTCTAAATTTTCTAAAAAGGATTATTTTATAAAAATATTGGAAATGCTCAATTCCACTTAATTGAGCTCTATGTTGATCATTAGTTTCAAATTTTTTCTTTTGCTCTTTAACAGCTTGTATTAATTTGGATTTTTCCAGTAACAAATATTGTTCAACATTTTCCACATGTTTGTACTGGGTGAAATTCCTTATTAGTGAATTCTGGGTTTACAACTTTTATTCATGTTAATACATAAATAAAAATCTAAGTAATATTTAGATTTAGAAACTGTCAGAAATAATCAAGATCATTTTAAAATTTCCATACATGTTAACTCCAAATAAGCTATTATTTCAAATACTGAAAATTATAATTTGGGTTTTATAGTTGGGGTGAGACAATGAACTAAAATTTTTGAATAAAAACGATGTTCAGAACATAAACTCTGGCACTAACCATGCTTTATGGCATTACTTAATTATCTAAACATAGTTCATGAATCTGATAAAATAAAGGTTTATATTTTTAGATGTAGAATTTGACAGCATGAGAATCCTTTCAGTGTTACACACTAAAGATGAGGAAAAAAATTAAACAAAATATGAAGGTTATGATAGAACAAACAATAAACATCTTTACAGTTAGGTATCATTATGTTTTCTCTTTAATGTAAACATATACCTTATTGTATACATTTATGCATTAAATTTTTTAAAAAGCTATACACCATCATATTAAAATATTTATGGTTTTATTTAAGGACTTGTTTAACCTGATAAGTTTAAAAAATGGGTTCTTTGTTTAAAGTGCTGGGCTCTGTATATCCTTGGCATCCCTTAGTAGCAAAAATAAATACTTTACAATATAGTGTGAATACAAACCTTGATGAATGTTAGATTTACTTCATACCTTACCTTTAATCTAATGTAATTCCTTTTCTAAAGAAAGATTCAAATATACGTTTTTTTAAATTTTTTCTTAAAGAGAAGCCGTATCATTGTATCATTGTTTTTTATTCACTCAACTATAGAGGTCTTAAGCACTTGAACAAAATTCTTATATAAGTGTAAATAATATATTACACGTTTGTTACTTGCACTTATTATTTGTTGACCTTCAAAAATTATTTTAACAGTTAAATCTCCTACTTTTATTTTTTGGTCTCTTATCTCTCTGGAATTTAAAAAGACGCTCTCCTTTCAAATTTTCATGAGAAGTTATTTCTATATCATAATTTTTCAATTGTTACACACACACACACTAACCATTTAAAATATATCTTGTATTATAAAATATATTTTTCTCTCAACATTGGCAATAAATTGTCCCAAGGCCATTTAAAGATTCATTCTTCTGTCCTCTGTTGTCTCCTGTAGCATATGACAAATTCTTGCATGGAGTAGATCTAGCTGTTGGTTACATTGTTCCCTGAAAGCAAACTTTTTCCTATTTTACCACCAGTGCTCCTCTCGCCACACTGTAACTACTCTGAATGACCTTGTTGGTGCTGTTGCTAACAGAACCCCAGTCACTGCAACTCCTTCAGATGCCAATAGCTCAATGATTACCAATTAGATCTATTTTGGAACCAATTCAGTGTATTCCAAGGAATTGTAAAAGTTCATGGATCTGGCTCTATGTGGGTTACAGTGGTTCACATAGACAAGGTCTGCCTCAAAATGTACTGAATAACCCCATAGGAATAAAAAAGCTTTGCATAACCATTCAAATTTTGCAGGGAATCCAAGCAAATTTAACAGCTTTTGTTAAGCAAAAGTGTCATCTGCCATAACAACTCCCACAACTGTAACACACAAAATGTAGACAAAACTTCCTTCATGTTCCAATGTGTATGTTTATGCCTCAGGATCTGCTAACACTTCCCAAGTGGAAAACATTTGCTGTTGAAACAAATAGTTCCTTTATAAATCTCCAGCTGGGCTGTGAAGACACTGACAATTCTGTTGATTTTAGGAAAGATCATCATTCATGTCTCAACCAAGTAAAAATATGTTGTTTTTTCACAGAGAGAGTTATATTATCTAAGTATTAAATTTAAGAGAAAACATATCCCTTTGTATAACCGTTATAGTCATATATTAACTTATTCATTTTTTTTTTTCAATACACATAGTGTTTGTCTACTCTGCACAAGGTACTTGGGATACGAAAAGGAGTAAGAAAAAAAGGTGAGGGGTTTGGCATGACTCTGTCCTCAAATGAACAGACTGAATATGAATGAGATGAGAATACATATATTAGAATGCATAATATGTACGTATGTTTACATCTGATAAATGCCAGCATAAAGTGATATCAGGTACATCCTAAATGGCTCATATAAACAATCCTACTAGGATTCATAAGAGAATCAACAATGAAAGATGGAATATTTAGACAGAAATATTGAGACTTTTCATGGCTTTTGAATGAAGAGATGGACTTACATAAAAGCAGGAGAGTCTTTCAGGTAGAAAATTGCAAGAGAAAAGACAGAAATGTAAATAAAACTTTAAGTGGAAATTTAGTAGAACAGTTTGGCTAAAGTGAATTGTTCATATAGGAGAAGAGTGAGAAATAATGTTGGATATATCAGTAGAAGCTACACTGAAGAGTATTTTAGTGTTGAGCTACTGCTTCACTAAGAATATTCGAGATGCAGGATGCCAAGAAAGAGACTGAAGTAGGTAACTAGAACCAATGAGTTTAGTAAGGACTGGATGAGAAAGAGAGATGAGGTTGGCATAGCAACTAAAACACTATAGCAGTTGTCTAATTATAACATTGTGTTAGTTTTTCTAAGAATGCTTTCCTTTTGTTTGAGAGAAGAGTATTTTTTTTCATTAGTTAATTTTTGAAAATGGAAAAACTCTAGAAGCAGCAGAAGAGGCACTTCAGATTAGCGGATGGAAAACAAGTACCAATGCTTTGTTGTGGAGAATGTCTAAACTGTAGCGCAGTCATTTGAATAGAGATGTTTCAGATCAAAGAGTTACGTGATTTCCTTAATAATGTTACTTTTACTTGAGTACATATTTCAGCACTTCAGAAATTGACTTTGGTTTTTAAGACTACATTTTCTAAAAATTTCCAGATCTCCAGTTTCAAAGTCACTTGGTGATACTTGAAAATGCAGATTCCTAAAGCCCGCTTTACACTCACTAAACCAGAATCCCTGTAAGTGAGGCCCAGGAAGTTACTGTTTTCCAATAAGAAGGCTAGGTGGTTCTTAAAAACAAGTGTGTGTTCAAACGCAGCCTTGGCAAAGTTTTTTTCTTTCTTTTTTTTCCCCTTGTATAGTTTCAGACATCTCTCTGCTATATTATTGCTAATTCTTGAGGAGTTATAGGAAACTGTTTCCATATGTGTGTGCTATTATTTAAGCTTTTACACACAAGAATTTAAAAACAGACACCTTAAAACTGCAGGAAAATAATATAAAACCGATAACTTCTGTTCACAAGGGAAGAGAAACCATTAAAAAAGCAAAATTACTTTGTAGCGATGTGGGTGTTTTCTTGTGTGAACCACACTGTTAATGTCCTACACATGAGATTAAATAACCCAAATGTTGGAGAAGTCCCGAAACTAGTCTACTTTGATTGGCTTGATGGGTTCATAGAGTCAGACCTTATCCCACGTCTTAAGTGAAGAGCTGTTTTCTCAGCCCACTGTCCTGGGAAGAGGGCAGGGAAGGTAGAAAATGAGGACGGGGGGCAATATTAATCTAGCAAAAAGGAGATACATTTCTCTCTCTGGGGTTAGATTTGTCCTGATTTTTGAAAGTGGAAATGATTCAAGTAAACTGTTGGTTGGAATTCAGCTGTCTTGTACCATAGAGCTAGTCTGAGAGTTGTCCAGAGAGGCGGTCTGTGAGGGATTCTGAGGAAGTGTGGAGCATCAGCGAGTACCGGAGGACAATGTCCGTCAGCAGGGAAGCAGCATCCTGAGAAACCAGCAGCAGAGGCAGTAGTGTGGTTGCAGGGTAAGCCAATTTTAGTGGAAGAGCGTGAAGGACACATTTCTGAGCACAAGTGAGGGGACACCACTGAACACAGTGAGTGGAGATTTTTTTCTAATGAGTATTTCTTGTTGGGATTGGCACTTTTATCATTTGAATTTTAAAATTATGGACTTATTTTGCAGAAACATATTAGTAAGATCTATGACATTGACTAGACTTTGTTACCCTAGTTTAATTTAACACATGCTGTCATGACCCTTGTTAATAATTTCAGGATTATTACTTCCTTCTTTGGCCAATTCTGTCAAATACAGCTCATAATATCTAACAAGCAAACAAGCAGGTTTAACACAACTTTTCCTCATAGCTTGTAAACAAGGCTTTTAGGAGGAGTGTTCCGTGACAAAGATTATATTCGTATATGCACAGGACATGCGATTATCAGGTGGGTATTAAACCTCCATTCAGAAAACCTTCGTTGTTTCAGTGTCTATTGAGAGCATTTGTCATGACTGGAGGACATGATCGTGGTGCAAACAAGATCCCTTGTATAGTTTCTTTCGTGTATTATGCACAGTATAGTAGAAAGGGCAGCTTCTAAAAAATTTCACACTACAGTTCTGGGGGTCAAGTACATTTGAAAAATGGTGCACTTGGACCCTGACAATACACTTGCTTTGACCGTGAGTATAGTAAGGCAAGCAGTAAAGAGCTTGCTATAAATGATTATTTCAACACAATCTTATTGGAATATGTAAACCTATTTTTCATGTTAAACTTACTAAAATATTAGGTAACACACTTTAGATAATTCTACTAAAATGGAAAGATTAGAGGTCTTGTTCTCACACACACATATTCAAATGACAGCATAGCCTCTTACTGCCTGTGACCCATTACTTGTAAAATACCTACAAGTGAAGATAGGTACCTCACAGGGAGCTTAAAAAAATCCATTGAAATAACGTATATAAAGAATCTAGGGAAATCCTGGTCAGTATAGTTACTTAAAAACAAAAATACTAGTTCCCTACTCATCTTCAGAATTTCCCAACGAAAACCTCTGAAACTCTTCCTAAGTCAATACTTTGGACTCAATTAAGGATCAAAAGTGCAGGAGCTCATTAAATAAAATAAATATATTTATAAACGGAGTGGTACTGATGAGGAATAGCACAAAATATAGGAAAAAAAATAAAGAAAATTTTGGTGAGATTGTGCTAGCCAAATTTAATAAAGAAATCTGCTCATTTCCTTTCCTTGTAAACAGAAATGAGGACTAACAAAATGCATAAAACGTTACTCTAGTTAGAGATATTTCTACTTTATCACACTATTAAACCTAGTGGGTAAAAAAAAAAATTGCTTGAGGAAAAGCAATTCTAAGGAAAGACAAGTTACTACCCTCCTAAAAAAGAGCAATTTAATCGTTTAACTTCAAAAGACCAGGACACACAGGATTCTTTGGCAGTAGCCCAAAAAGACCCAATTAAAATCTGCACACCCATTGATCCTACTTCTGCTTTGCTTGACCTCTCATGTGCATCTCGCTCATAAATAAGATGACACAAAAAAGGAACTATTGATTTTTGCATGATATTTTGCTTGTTTTTTTCTCCCAGTACACTCAAAATGATATGGACTATTCTCAAAATAAGGCTCCTAGGATAGGCAAGGGTAGACTGTGTTTGACAATTATCAGAAAAACAACAATATAATGAATCCAATTTACTTCATTCCAATAATCTTCGAATGTGTCTTCTCATTTATAAATACCTAATAATGACGTAAAAATGAAATTTGAGGTCAGTCACTGCCTTACCATGCAATGACTAAAGATTGTTTGAATAGCACTACTTCTTTTAAGTAATGTGCCCCTAGGAAAATTCCTACAGAGAATCTACTTATTAACAGTTATGGGTAGGGGCCGGCCCAGTGACATAGTGGTTAAGTTCGCATGCTCCACTTCCGCGGCCCAAGGTTTGTGGGTTTGGATCCTGGGCGCAGACCTAGTACCACTCATCAAGCCATGCTGTGACGGCATCCCACATAAAATGGAGAAAGACTGGCAACAGATGTTAGCTCAGGGCCAATCTTTCTCTCTCTCACACACACACACACATACAGACACGCGAAAGTTATAGGTAATTTCAGACAAAAAAACTGGCTCAAAATTCCTAATCTCTCCTATATAACTCTGCTCAAGTTTCTTGCTGCCTCTAGGAACCAAATTCCCATCCCTCAAGTCTGATATTACTTGTAACACTAACACCAAAAGAAAATAAAGAAAAGAGCCGCAGATGGAGAATTAGCAGATCTGAAAGTAAATGCTGGAGAATTCTGGCTGTCTTCCTACTTCACTGTCTGATCTTTGACAAACGTGCTGAGCCTCTCAGCCTCAAACTTGGCATCTATTATACACTTGGATGGACTTTGATCTCTAAAGTTCCTCTCAAATATTACGTATATTTTTAATTCAAAAGTCCAGTCTCTCTTTTGTAATATGTCAAAGAAGATTTAGTAATAAATGATAAAGTAAACTGAATCGCTATAATGTGCTTGTGGTTGTAAGACATTTCCTGGATCTTTACACAGTCTTCACTCTCTAACCAGGTAAACAACATAATAACCCACAGAAAATGGAATACAAGAATAGATGCCAGCATAACTCAGAAGATTGCCCAATTGTGGGACCTCAAGGACCCATCGTTAACTAGTGTTGAATATGGCAGAGAAAGATAGCAAAAGATCATAATTCAATATAATAATCAATATTATGGAATATTTAAGAACTGCTAGTACCTATCTATGTAGGGGCACCAATCAGCTGGGGACAAAAAATAGTAAAAGATCCTAGACCAGACAAGAGCTTTTGTCAGAAAGACTGATGAGAGGAAAGCAGCTTTATATAGGATTTCAAATCCCTGTACTTACTCCCTTCTCCTTGGGTTTCTCTTCTATCGCTTTCCATGGTTACCACCACACTCTGTATAACCCCTCTTCAAACGTGGGTCCCCTTCTTTTTTACTTTTAATCTAAAGATAATTTATAAAATTTCTTTCTTTTATATCCTCTTAGGATAGTGATATAGGACGAGATTTCGGAATTTTCTCCCAAATAAAAGAAGACCAAAACGGAATGAAACATAAAATACACATGTTCTCCAGTTTATATTCATTGAACTTATCATGATATCTCCTCACCTTCTGGAAAATTCCTCAGGGTAAACAAAGCAATCCATCCCTTGCACCACTAATACTCATATTTATCACCATAATAAGCTTAGAATTCATTTGTGAACAGAAAATGTGACACATTGAATATGAGGTGAAAAAAATATTTTAATTTAGCAGATGCAATACTCAATAGAGCTGAATGAATATAGCTATTAACCCAATAGAGTTTCACTACCACATGTTCTTTCATGGAAATATTTAAGAACAGGTATTGAGGCAACAAAGAAAGAGGGTCTTAGATTGTACAAAGGGTGGTATGATGGCTTCAGGAAGAGAAATGCTTGGCCTCACATCCTAGTTCTGCACATAGTTGCAGATGCCGATAATGATGACCTTCACCTTATTGCAGCTTGACTTTCTTTTTTTCTTTTCTGACAATCAATTAATTAGTTTGCAGCTTTCGAGTTGCTAACACTAAAATTATAAAGTTATTATGCTACATTTTGAGGCTTTTTGAGCTACTATTGTGCCTAGCATAATAGGAAAATTAAAAAACTAAAGATTATACAAGGTAAGTTTTAGACTAGTTAACTCAGCTATAGATTAAAATCATGAGTTTTCCATCTGTGATTGGAAAGACTCTGTAAACCAATGGGAAAAGGGGGAGGATGTAACAAATTAAAAAATCTGAGCAACAATAACCATAGAAACGTGTAAATTAACTGCAAGCAGGGCTTTTCATAAAAAGACAGTTCTGACAATCATTAAGCATTTTGTTCTTGGTCCTGTGACCTCCAGAAATGCCTTAGTTTCTGAAGCTTTTCCTTCACTTCTGGGAGCTAGGCCAGTATCCTTCCAATGATTCCCCTTGCTTATTTATGCTTGTATGAGTTGGCTTTCTATTACATTTGAAATAATTCTCTTTCATATTCGTAATATATGTAATAGTTTAAAGTGTTTGTTGATATATGTAAAATGTTTTGAAAACTATAAAGTAATTTACAAATGTTACTCATTGTCTCATCATAATCATCATTATGAATATTTCAAAAGCTAATGATACCAATTCTGTGTATTCTATAGCTTCTTTTTTAAAAATTAAAAATTATTATAACTCCTTCTCTATGAAACCTTATAGAGAAAAAAAATAACTGTCTCATTTTATTTAAAAGGTAGAAAAGTAGAGAGTAATAGAATATGTGGACACACTTCAATGGGAATCATAAAATTACCAAGCAAGTACTTACACAAATTTAAATAATTCGAGACTTGACCTAAGCATTTTTAAGAGATAACATATAGGACTATTTGTTCACATTAAGCTCAGCTTTCTAAAACCTTCTAATTAGGCCTTCATTTGTAAAATGGAAATGAAGAGAGAGGCAACTTTTGTTGACATAGTAGGACCTAAGTATCACCAGTTAGAATCATAAGATTTCTGTAAGATCTAAAACCCATCAGCTGGTCTAGATGGCAAACTATCTGCTCTTTAAGCCATCAATTTCATAAAGAAAAAGAGTAATAAATGCCCTCGAGATAAAAGCACCCAACTAATTCCATGCACAATAATACATTTACAGTATACACGCCTAATCAATACTCAATATATTAGCAATAGCAAATACTGGTAGTACATAAAAGTCTGTGTCTTAGACAAGAAAAATTTAAAATACACTCTCTCAGTTTCTTTATCTATGCATATTTGTGATAAAATAATAATATAAGCTCTTTCGGTGTACTACTTCCTTATTTCCATCAGTGTCAGTGGTTTGCTGACTTATCTAACTTACTAACAGCAATCTAAGGAAGCAAAATCAGAAGCTCTAAAAGCCAACAGAGAAGAAGTTTTCATATATTTTTTATTTCTATCTCCATTTTAAAGTGCACTCATAGTTTTCAAAGATGGCATATGACTCCCATTTTCAATTTCAACCTCTGTATCTTACTCAATGTGCCGTAAATATAATTACATGAAATAGCAAATGCCAACTAATGGGGCTATCAAATATTAGCACAAGTGCTATGTTCTACAGCATAGAATGCATTTGGACATGTTTATTCATATCGATGTAAATATTTTCACTATTTAATAACCTTGAGGAAATCTGAGCCATAGGAATGAAGAGACTAGCCAAGTTATTTCAATGAGATTGTTTTACTATAATATTAAAAATTTAAAATGAAAATTTCCTGAAAATTAATGACATTTAAATTATTTTCTAAATTTTTAAATGCTCTTTCAATGTCTTATAAACACTTGGAAACTCTTCAAGCTATGATAAGATTCCAATTACCAGGCAGTTACAGCATCAACCTTATGGATTCAATCAGCAAATAACCTTAATACTGAGCAACAATCAAACTTGAATTTTGCGCTACAAAGACACAGAGACTGCATTAGGGTCATTTAGTTAAAGGTGTTTTAAGACTTTGGGAGGATTACAGTAGAGTTGAAACATGTAGACCAAACATAAATCAAGATAATATAAAGTATTTGGTGAATACTACTCTTTGAATCTGTGTTTTATGATCATCTGCATGTCTAGAATTTTCCGCCTGTGAACACTTCAATAAAAGATGGCTTTTGAAGTAAAGACATGAATAAGGACATATTCAAGCACTTTTTCAGATATCTGAGTAAAATTTAACAAGATAAGCCCTAGAAAGTGTCGATCCAAGTTAATGAGTAGAAAATTAAAATCTCCAGGAATATATAGAAAGCATGACTGAAGAAATCACAAAAAGAGGTACCAAAATTTAAATATTCAAGTTCAAATGATTTAGATGCTTTTGAGTATCAAATTAGCCAACTATTTTGTGTTAGAATTTAATGTCGCAATAGTGCAGTAAAACATGCACTAATGTGAGCCAGTGACAATGGCATGACATATAAACAATAAGAACTGTGAAAAGTTTATTTGACCTAGTAATTTAGCTTCTAGGAATCTATTGTAAAGAAAAAAACCCCTCACTTTTGTAAACATACATGCAAAAAAAGTTCATTCTAATAAATATATATTTATGAAAGAAAACCAGTTAGAAACAATTTAATTGTTCACCAATTTAATAATGATTATTGAACTATGATAAACATGCTGTGACTATCATACTATTTTTAATTATGGTTTTTTTAAAGACACAGGAACATTTCTTATCATTGAATATTGTGATAATACAAGATAGAAAACATATGTATACTATAATATCTATTCCTCATACGCTTGCACACACATATACATTTCCAGAAAGAAACATATCAACATGCTAAAAATTTTAAGGTGACATTTTTTTCATCTTTCTTTTATACTTTCCTATCCTTTGTCTGATGAAAGAAACGTCATGACCTACAGGCACCCCATTCCCCATTCCTGGTGGTTCATAACAACCTGATCCAGGTCTCCTGTCTGTCCTCGGTCACAGAGTACTTCTTCCAGGAACTAGCACTTAGTGCAGAACTGAGTCCATGATTAAAAAAAGTCTTCCCTGAGAACCCTCATACACGGCTGGTGGGAATGCAAACTGGTGCAGCCACTATGGAAAGCAGTATGGAGATTTCTCAAAATACTAAAAATAGAAATGCTGTATGACCCAGCTGTCCCACTACTGGGTATCTATCCAAAAAACTTGAAATCAACAATTCAAAGAGACTTATGCTCCATTATGTTCATTGCAGCATCATTCACAATAGCCAAGATGTGTAAGCAATCCAAGCACCCATTGACTGATGATTGGATGAAGAAGATATGATATATATATATGTACATATATATATATATATATATACACACACACAATGGAATACTACTCAGCTGTAAAAAATTACAAAATCTTCCCATTCACAACATGGATGGACCTTGAGGCTATTATGTTAAGTGAAATAGGCTAGACACAGAAAGACAAACACTGTATGATTTCACTCATATGTGGAAAATAAACAAACACATGGATAAAGAGAACTATTTAGTGGTTACCAGGGGGAAGGGGTTTGGGGGTGGGCACAAAGGGTGAAGGGGTGCACCTACGTTGCGATTGACAAATAATAATGTACAACTGAAATTTCACAATGTTGTAAACCATCACAACCTCACTTAAAAAAAGTCTTCCCTGAGATTTCCTAATGGATGTTAAAAAAGAGAGAACTTTCTTCTCAAATAATGAGCTATGGGTATGTGAGCTAAGAGCTACAATATACATAAGGCTCAAGACATGTAAAGAGAACTATGCAAGAAAGAAGGCCATACTGAGGAAATCAGAGGTCAGAAATTGAGAAAAACAATCAGGTAGGGCCTTAAAGACTTTGTCTGAAACCCTAGATCAAACAATGGCTAAAATTATCACCAGCCATGATATGATACGATATGATAAAATTATCATATATATGTGTACTCAGTACTTGAGAACTGAAGTAAGACCATCACTTTAACCCCACATGTCAAGGAGCCTTAGTAGTAATCAGAAGCATTCTTTTCCTTCATCAATGCTTCAAGACAACAGCTTTTTTAAATTCATGCAAGCCACACCTCCTCCTTTGAAATTTAACAACGCTTCCCATCTCAGCCCCTACCTTCTCTTCATTGGCATCACCTATCTATTTGAGTTTTTCTTTTGTGCTCCCATGGAAACTTTGACATGAAGTTCGCAATCTCACCATTGGAAACATTAAATTCATTCTTTTTAAGATTAGGGCCGGATAAGGTTGCTATAGTTTGATATAGTTCTGTACTGTCTATACATCTATAAATATAGTTGACTTTGGCCAACACAATAAGAAAAGAAAAAGAAAAGTAAGGAAAGAAGATAAAGCTGCCATTATTTGCAGATGGAAAAGCCAACAGAATCAACAAATAAACTATCATGAAATAAAAGATTTAAACAAATTTTCCAGATGCAAGATGGACCTAAAAATTCTATTTCATTTCTTTACACCAGCAACAATCCATCTAGAATATATATTTTAAAATAATATATTATTCACATTAGCAACACATCTATAAAATAATACAACCAACATTCCCAAGTTGGTCTGGTTACAGAGAATCTTTTAACATCCAAATGAAAGATTTAGAGCATGACATGAACAAATAGAGAGGTATATGCAATATGCTATTTAAAAATACAGTTGTTGTTTCTCCACAAATTAATACACAAACTAAATAAAAAGCAAAAAATATATATAGTTTGATTTTTTTTCAGGAACTCAAACACATTCTAAATTTGTATGCAGAAAAATTTCATGAATAGCTGCCAACCTTAGAAGAGTAAAAAGGGACAATTGCTCTTTTGAATCTTAAGACACACTACAACAAAGCCAAAGCAATAAAAATAATTTGGAATTATCACAAGATAAAATATTAGGCCAACAAAACTGAGAGATAAGAGTTAGAACCAAAATAAACTCAAATATCACCCCTGTGCTACCAAAATAAAATGAAATATTCTGAGTTATCAACTTACTAGCTTCATAGTGATCCATGTAGTGAGACAAAACAAGTAGTGCCAGTGCAAAAATATTCACTGTGGGATATAAGTAAGCAATCATTTTAACACCACAGAGCTAGTCTCAGCATTCACATGTAGGGCAAGAAGGTGATATGTCAGGGTGTGGGCTACAGAAGAGATGCTAATATAAAATAAAGACCATAAAACCAAAGTGACAAGAACCAGAAAGATAGAAAGTGGCACAGTGGACAATGTGGCCCCTCCATTTCTGTTTAAAAAAAAATCGCTAGTTGCTGAATTTGACTGGATTTCTCATGGAAAATATTGACTAGACAAGATGATGTATCTTGGTTTGAGACAAGATGGAACAAGGACACTGCTACCACAGCTGCTGTGAATGAGGTAATGTGTACTATCTGAAGTATTTGAAGCTGGTTTGTGCACAGAAAAGAGTAATTCGACACATATTTTAAAATATCATTCAATTTTTAAGTTAAAATTTTAATCTGAGTTTTTGTAAAACTTTCAAGTTTAACTTAAAAATTGAATTACTCTACTTATAAATCAAGGGAATTTTAATATCTGATTTTAAGAAGACTTTGATTACTGCTTGGTCCTATCTTAAAACTTAATTAACTAAACTCAATTAACACTTTAAATCCACTTATAAATTTAATATTTTCAATTGCTTTTCAATTATTTAACTTGTTTGACTACTAAACTAAATCTTCCCAAGCACTTAAGTAAACCTTATAAATCGATTACATTAAACTTGTAAATAAGCTGATTAGATTTTCTTAAGTGTCTCAAGGGTGTTTATGAATTTAGAACAATTTAAATATATAACTACAAGTCTAAATCACTCAGTTATTGCTTTGCAGTTAAAATCAGAGATGTGTATTCCTAGACATTTTTATATAATACATCGTCTTAATTATTAAAAGTATTTAAAATACCAAATATACACAGATTATTCTTTAACACAATACATAATTCTATAATTTGGATTTATATCATCCTTCTAACAATGATTTTATAGTCTTTGTGGTTAACATATACTTACCAACTAGAGAAAAATAAAATCTTGTTTTCTGATGTTAAGCAAGTTGATCTTTCCACACATTGCATTGGTTTCCTAACAATTAGAAAGATGGCAGCTAGGGCACTGGTCTAGATATTGCCCTCAACAAGGAGAAACATACTAAATCCTACTATAAATGTCATAAAAAAAAAATCCCATTCATTTAAAGGGAGAAAGCCTTGAATCCATATCCTTGGGTTCAAGTTACATGAATCTTCAAATTGTAGTAAAATTATCCCTAATAGCATTCACTGCTCCAGTTGCCTTTGTATATATTTGACTCTCTTTTTAGCTCCAAGGCATTTTACCCTGACATATTTTGCATAACTCCCTCTGATTCTGGGGTCTCAACCTGTAAAATTATTTTACTGAGGAATGACTAATTACAGTCCCTTTGTCTTTGGGTAGCTTGTTCAGGAATGGAAGCTCAGGCTGGGATATGCCAAAGTTATGCCACATGGCTGAGAAACAGCTATTAGACCAGAAAGAATCTGGCCTCTTCAACTTCACCATAGAGGGAGAGATACTCCTCCGTTAGAGGACAGGCTTAGATTTTGGACAGCTGGAAATAACAAATGTTTATCATAGTCTTCCTACTTTCTATATCCCTCTTAGGTGATTGGTCTTGGGTTTTGTTCTAGCTCTCTCTGCATGTTATGTCCTCAAACTTGTGAGATTTCCTATTGACTCTGGATAAATTCTTATCCTGGCTCTTCTCTGTTAGCTGTATTTCTCACTACTCCTTTTATGACCACATAGTCTGCTGAAACGGGATGACTGACTTTTTCCCTAACACATTTCTAAAACATTTTATTAGTGTCTTTTTTCTTAATATTATGGATTGAAATGGATAATTCAGTTTATTGTTTGTTTCATAAAGCTGTGTCTTAGTGGATAACAGAATACAGACAGCAAGGAAATCAGTAAAAAGGAGCTGGAGTAGTTTGGGAAAGAAGTCACAGTTACCTGCTCGGGCTAAACAGAGCCTAAGATGAAGTTCTCATTAACCGACAAAATAAAAAAAATTTAAAAATCTGAAGAACAGGGACAATATAGTTAAATTTTAATACAATTAAATTTAACCAAATTAGACACATCTGTTACACTTTAAGACTACATGTTTTCTTTGTTTGGCAGAGATGTCTTTAAAAAATTATGATGATAGAAGACATTTTTTAATATATATTAAGATGTCCACTTAGCAAAAAGCAGTTAATAGGCATTCTATGTCAATCATCTCTTTTAAAAAATTCTCTCTCCAAGAAATCTAAAAATCTACGATAACAGTGGTTAAGGTCTATTTCATAAGCTGAGGACTGCCTCTCTCTACAAACAGTAGAAACAAAATATTCCAAAGCTAACAATAAATCCTTTGTAGGAAGGAAAAAGGGAACAAAGAGGTATTTTCAATTAATACTTACTTCGGTGTTTTCCTTGTAATTAATGTTTTGATTTTCTAGTTGCGCCTAGAGGTGATTTTGTTTTATTTTGTTCAGTTTTGTTATTAAGGATTTGACAGGATTTTTAAGTGAAAATAAACAAGCCTACACATTTAGGGGATAGTTGGCCCAGTTCTATTTAGAAGGGTATATATATTTAATCTAAATATTTGTTTGCTCTGCAAACCACATTATGCCTTCCAGATGAAAACTGAAAAGCAAATGAACTAAAGAATTGAGTATATTTGTGGAAAGCCCGCTCTCTAGCTACGGTTTCGCTGCTCAAGAACTGGGAGACTTTAGATTGAAGTCTCCATTTCCTTACTTTTTAATATATGATTATAATTACTATTGAAAATGCTCTTCTGATTCTTGTTTGGAAATTTTGCAAGAGTCCTGACATTCTAGGGCTCAAAATAGATCTTTACCGCAGTGGGTAGGTGGCACGACAGTAGAAAACAGACATCATCCAAAGAGCAAGCGTGACTGCGATTTAAAAGAGAGACCACAGCCAACACTCTGGGAGCAGAAGCAAGTGTCAGATCTGAGGCCATGCATTAGAGAATAAAGTGAAAGGCTGGAAGCGTAGGAAATCAGGAATGGTTTGAAAAGCCAGATTACAAAGCCTCACTGGAACAAATATTTTCAGAAATAGGTTGTGAGAAGAAAAATGAGTATTTTGTTTGTATTTGTATTTGTATTCATGTTGATTGTGTGGTTCTGGGTCAGTTCCTTTGACTTAGGGCCACAGAGCTAGTGGAGCCATAATCAGAGTAGCTTTGAATAGCAAATAAAATGTCAATGCGAAAACACTTGCAGTTATGTAATTATTATTGTCTCCATGTGCCAAATGAACATATAAGTCAAAATTAAATGAATTCATATTAGAGTTTCTTTTCCTGACTCAAAAGTAATTACTGAGTGTCCTCTGTGTGAAGGCATATGGCCAGTATTGGGGAAATATGATTAAAAATAAAATCTTCCAATCCAGAAATTCTCTCCACAAAGTTAGTAGAGAAAGAAAACACTTTCATTATTTAATAAGCATTAGACCAGAATGTGATGCTCATCACAGGCGATACACTAAAAGATTGCAAAGACAGGAAGAAACATGACCTTTTTATACAGCCAAACGGATACAACCCATTGTACACATGTTCTCAAGATAAATGATAACTAATTCTTAAGGAAGAGGACTTGATGGCACAATTTGCCACACATTGTTCATTCTAATTTTACCTGGTAATTGGGGTGATCATCTGTGTAGGCTAATTTGCTTTATCCAGAGGAAAAATTAACTTTTGATATCTTTATTGCTGGAAGTAGTTTTATAATTTAGGGCAAAGTGTCCGCCAAAGTGAGGATCCTACCCAACCATGGACCCTGGGAGGTAAGGGCCCTATCCAGCTTGATGACTGCATGTCATAGAGATGGCTCCCAGTCTTTGAGAAAGACATTCCTGGTCATAAAGTTTAAAAAAACCTTATCTACTCTTCAAAAGGATTTATATGCATTTTAAAGAGAGGAGGAAGTACTTAAAATTACACATTTTCTAAAGTAAATGCTCTAAGAAAAGGGAAAGAGAAGCAGTATCTTTCTGTATTTTCAACAGGGAGAATTAAGTCTCTTATTTGTATTTTGTATTTGTCCTTATACTAGACACTGTATGGGATACAACAATGAAAAAGATAAAGTATATACCCTTAAGATATTCACAGAAAATGTATCTGAATTGGGATCAGAATTATCATGTTCACTCTCCACCTCCAATTTATAAGATCAAAGCCTCCTAAGTGAATATTGTTATAACTTTTATTTTCACCCTGACCAAATTGGAAAATTCCTTTTTTCCTTATCCATATATTTGAGTACGTAGTAATGAACTTAAATAGGATTACTCAACTCGCTGTCTTCGTATGTATTTATTTCAGGTTGATAAAATAATTTTCTGTGTTCATGATACCTGATGAAAACAAAACTAATTTTGAGAAAATAACCTGGAAAAAATCAGTTTTGATTTAAATGTTTACCCATAAACAAAGCTAAAATTCCTTTACTTCAAATCATATGTATTCATTCCTACACCCATTGAATGATTCATTTATTTTGGTTATTTCTTTAACAATAATGTGTACTGGTCACTATGTCACATGTTAGAGACAATAAAGTTCAAGAATATATTGAAATAATATTAAAATTTAGATTCAGACCAAAGTGGATTCAAATTCTATTTCTTTTTCTCTCTAGTTGTGCAACTTTGGGCAAGTTGCTTAATCATCTCTCTGATTCTCAGGTTCTTTGTCTACAAAATGGCGATACAATGCACGCATTTCACTGTAGTGATGTAAGAATTAAATGAGATTATATCTGAAAAACCTAACATAGTATTTAGTATTCAGAAAATGCTCAAAATGGTAATTATTACTTTCAACTAATAGAAGAGATATGTATAGAATATCAGTGAAAAAACAAATCACTTGTTTTGAGTGAATAGAAAAAGCATCAAGGGAAAGCCATTGGTATTTGAATCTTTTCAATGCAGCTACAAAGACTGATTATGGAAAAGGGTGTCTGCATTAGAACGATTGATATGAGCAAAGAAAAGAAAAGCAGCCTGAAGATTCTTTAGCTTACTCTAGGTCTCCTATTGTTAGTCATAATTATTATCTTGAAAACCAGGCACTGTTATATTCCCTATATAAATGACAAAATGGAAGCTCAGAAAGGTTTGTTGATGTTGCCCAATGCTTCTCAAACTATTGGTGGTGATGGGACAGTTATTTTTACTTCCAATCCATCAGGTACCAATACTTCTGCAAAATATAATAAAATATTAACATAAAATGGAATAAAAAACTTGCATACTATAGGTTTTAATTGTTTTATTAGATTCAGTAGTCATATTTTAGTAAATGCAGCCAGAATGAATCCTAGGGAAAAAGAAAATAATTGTAAACACTGCATATGTTATTTATTGAAAATTTGTGTACAGGTGATTAATATAGATAGTTACTATTACACTTACAATTTTTGTTATTCCCATATCTAATTATTAGATAGTTATTCCCCTTAGTTTAACTAAGTAAACAAAGTTTCAAATTAAAAGAAATTCCTCATATTAAATGCCTATTTACATTTTGAATGAACGATGTGCAACCAATATTTAAAGTTTTTAATCTGATAAAGTATCTGGATTTCCACATGTTAATTTATTTAATTTAGGTTGCATGATTACAATATTATTTAATATATATTTAAATACATCTATGTTACGTTTGAATGATGCTCATAGTAACCAATCTCGCAGAAGTATATTAGTAGAAATGGAAGAAGAAATTTTAAAAACACTTTCAGCAAGCTCAGTATATTCATTTTTAACTTTCATCCAAAATGATGCAAGTGATGCTGTCCTTTCAAAATTCATCTTCAATTCTCACCAGTAGCCAGTCTCACCAGTTTATCTTATAAACTTTATCTCATAGTTAAATTTAAATTATCTTTCAATGAAAGGAATAAAATCTGGATCCACGAGTTTCCTATGTATGGATTTCCTTTTAATGGAAAATAAAATTAAAATGATATATCAAATGGTTAAGGTGTCCATTGACAACCTTTTTGCAAATGGCCAACATCAAAATCATCATCTGCTTCATTTATAATTATTGTTAATTATGGAATGTTGTGTAACAATCTATAGACACTGTTCTAAACTTTTAACTTTTTCGTGTGCCCTTGATTTTATCTGTCATTGAAATCATGTTAAATTTATTCATTGCGTGGAAGTAATAAAGAATTAAAAATACCAAATATATCAAAGCAATTAGCAAGTCTGGCTGTCCAATTCACTTCCTTAAAACTGTGACAAAACCAGTTTATCTTGAAGAATATTTGGAGTTTGTTCCATATGTCAAGCACTCTCAATAAAATATTTTTCTCAGTTAGCTATCATAATCCTACATGCAATATCAGTCATTTATGATCATCTTCTGTATTATCATATAATTAAAAGAATATTTTAAAATATAACACACAGTCTTTACATAGTTCACATCTAAACCAACTGAATAGCTGACAGTTGATTTTTTTTTTTTGGCAATATTTTCTCTGTGAAGAAGTACTGTATCAATTTACATTCTGTCGCAAGCTTCTTATTCTGGATGACTACCCCACAGAACATACTCCTACACAAAACTTAAATTCCAAACCACATTTGTTGACAATGCTACCTGTCATAGTTTTGCACAATTCAGGGCTAGTCATGTTTGTCATCAATTAATCTGAAAAATATTCCTCCATCATATCAACATAATGTTTAGACTGCATAAATTTTAAAAGCATTACCATGTTATGCTATGGAATTCATCAAATTGTAATAAAAAATACTTTGCAGGGGCCAGCCCGTTGGCATAGTTAAATTCGTGAGCTCTGCTTCAGCATCCTTGGTTTCTGGGGTCAGATTTCAGGAGCAGACCTACACACCATTCATCAAGCCATGCTGTGGCAGCATCCCACATACAAAAACTAGAGGAAGATTGGCACAGATGTTAGCTCGGCAACAATCTTCCTAGGTGTAAAAGAGGAAGATGGGTGTCAGATGTTAGCTCAGGGTCAAACTTCCTCACTGAAAAAAACCAAAAACAAAAAAACTTCGCTAGCTTTATTTTTTTCTGTAAGTTGGTCTTCTATCTCATTAGCCAATTTTTGAATATGTCAAGTTATAGTTTTATTGGCAAGTGATACTTGAGTCACCTGCTTTGCCATAGACACATTTCCAGATAAACTCTTTAATACAGTTGTTCACTAGCTTCTCAGTAATTGTATATGATGTTTTTATTCTTAGGAAACTGAAGTGCTACCTTATACAAAGTCTGCAAAGCAGTAAAGTTTATATGTGAAATATCGAACATCTGCTACCGTCAGCTTTCTATTTCAATACTCTTCCTTTCAAAGTATTCTTGTGGCTTTGGATGTATTTCTTTATGCTGTGAATGTAAACGCCACTTAAGTTTTGATGGTTTAATTGCTTCAGTAGCTAATTCATCTCAGCAAATAACACTCTTTTTTATCACTTCATCACCTATTATAGCTACAAAATAAATTTAATATATGAGGGATAATAGTTCTGAGTAAAACTAGCTTGACCTCTTTTGGTCTTCGTTTCTCTGAAGCAAATTCAATCATTATTTAACACACTACTGAAAGAAAAGGTGTGCCATTTCTTGACAAAAGGTGCAGTGCATCTTCTTTAACCATGTGTAAATTAGAGTTAAAATTTCTTCTTCATTCCTTGAAATAACTCCCATTATTTGATATAGTACTTCTGAAAGAAAAGTTGTGTCATTTCTTAACAAAACAATTCTTGTAAATCTTCTTTACCTTCTGCAAATTACAGTTAAAATTTAATTCCTTAATTTATCCAATAATGGCAAACTATACATTTAAAATATGATGAAAATTTGCGATTTTTAAAATAAATAGCCATACTTTCTTCTTATTGTTGTTTAATTCTTCCCGTCAAACTAAATAATCACGTGTTGTCTCCTGGTCCTACTGTGCACAACTAGAATGCAGCTTTCGTCCCAAGTTGAACAGCGCTTGCGCGAGTCTGTACCCCATTCAGTGAGACAAACCCAGTGATCACAAAAGTGATCTCACAGAAATGGCACCTTGATAGTTTTTAAATCCTTACTCCTCAATTTCTTTTCTTATTACACACCTATGACAATCAACTCACAGATAAGCATAAGCCGTCCTATCACATTTGAGTAAGCAGCATTGGTAGAGCTCCAAGTCCTCAGCTAGTAATTTCCAGAGCTGGGTTTCACACCCGAATCTGCTGTACTTCAAAGCCCATGAACTTGCTGCTGCACCATATCACCTCTCGAGCCTGTGGCCATGCTTCACTCTGTACCAAAGGAATTCCGCACTCAATCCTTCCATTTCCTTCTCTTCCCGGAAAACAGAGCCTGCCCAGAGATAACACAGTTAACACAACTGCTCCCTACTAATAACTCTACTTCTTGTACTTCCCACAAATTATCAAAGGACAATTAGCTGCTCTTCAAAGAATTCTCAACATTATGGATTGTAGGATAAAGAAAGAGAATAGAATAAAAGAGACACTTTCTAGGCTCTTTTCCTTATATCAAATTGTGAAATAGTAAAAACTATTTCAAAACTACAGGAACTATTTTAAGATTTGACTTTTGAAATGTGTTTTCATATCAATTTCTTTCATTGTGTAGCTACCAAAGGATGAGTGAGATGATAGTGTCTTAAAATGGACATTAGTTTCTTAGAAAAGCCTATCATTGAACAAAATTAATCCATTTTGAGTTGATTTTTGTGAATGGTGTATGGTAAGGGTTCAACTTCATTTTTTCGCATGTGGATACCCAGTTTTTCCAGCACCATTTGTTGAAGAGACTATAATTTCCCATTGTGTATTCTTGGTACTCTTGTCAAACATCAGTCACTGTGTATTTGTGGGTTTATTTCTAGGCACTCTATTTGGTTCCATTGGTCTATATGCCTGACATTATGCCAGTACCACACTGTTTCAATTACTATAGCTTTTTAATATAGCTTGAAATCAGAGAAAGTGATTCCTCCAGCTTTGTTCTTCTTTCTCAATATCGCTTTGGCTATTCTGAATCTTTTGTAATTCCATATAAACTTTAGGATTGCCTTTTTTATTTCTGTAAAAGACGCCATTGGGATTTTGATGGAGATAGTATTGAATCCGTAGACTTCTTTGAGTAGGATTGATATCGTAACAATATTAAGTCTTTCAATCCATGAACACAGGATATCTTTCCATATTTTTGTGTTTCTTTTAATTTTGTTCTTCAGCTTTGTAGTTTTCAGTGTATAAGGTTTTTGTTTGTTTGTTTTGGTTTTATTTACTTATTTATTTATTGGTGAGGAAGATAGGCCCTGAGCTAACATCTGTTACCAATCCTCCTCTTTTTGCTGAGGAAGATTGGCCCTGAGCTAACATCTATGCCAATCTTCCTCTGTTTTGTATGTAGGACCCTGCCACAGCATGGCTTGATGAGTGGTGTGTAGGTGGACACCTGGGATGGAAACCCACAAACTCCAGTCTGCTGAAGTGGAGGACACAAACCCAGCCACTACACTACCAGACCAGCCCCAGTGCATAAGTTTTTAACTTCTCTGGTTAAGTTTATCTTAAGTATTTTGTTCTTTTCAATGCTATTATAATTGGGATTGTATTCTTAATTTCCTTCTCAGATGGTTCATTGTTAGTGTACAGAAGCACAACTTATTTTTTTCTGTTGATTTTTATATCTAGCAACTTTATTGAATTTGTTTATTAGTTCTAACATGTTTTTTCTGTGTGTGAACACAGGAGAAAAGCTTCTTGATATTGTTCCTTGCAATGATTTCTTGGATATTACACCAAAAACACAGGAAACAAAAGCAAAAGTGGACAAGTGGGTCTACTTCAAACTAAAGAGCTTCTGCACAGCAAAAGGAAACAATCAACAAAATGAAAAAGCCGTCTATGGAATGGGAGAAAGTACTTGCAAATCATATATCTGATAAGGGCTTAATTTCCAAAATACATAAGGAACTCCCACAACGCAAAAGCAATAAAACATGCACAATTAAGAGACAGGCAAAGGACTTGAATGGATATTTCTCCAAAGAAGACAGAGAAATGACCAATAGGTATATGAAAATACGTTCAACACTATTAATTATCAAGGAATTCTAAAGCAAAATAACAATATCATCTCACTCATGTTAGGATAGCTATTATTAAAAAAACCTGATAAGTGTTAGCAAAGAACCTTTATACACTGTTGACAAGAATGTAAAATGGTACAGTTGCTATGGAAAACAGTGTGGTGGTTCCTTAAAAAATTAAAAATAAAACCACCATATGATGCAGCAATCCCATTTCTGGGTATATATCCAGAAATTTGAAATCAGGATTGTGAAGAGATATCTGTGCTCCAATGTTCATTGCAGCATTAGTCACAGTAGCCAACATATAGAAACAATCTAAGTGTTTATTGACAGATGAATAGATTAAAAAACTATGGCATATACATACAATGGAATACTATTTAGCCTTAAAATATAAGGAAATTCCACCATTTTTGAGAATATGGGTGGACCTGGAGGACACTATGCTAAGTGAGACAAGCCAATCACAGAAGCACAACTATTACCTGAGTCTACTTATATGAAGTATCTAAAATAGTCAAACTCATAGAGGCAGAAATACAGTAATGGTTTCCAGGGGTTGGAAGGTAGAGGAAACGGGAAGTTGTTCAATGAATATACAATTTCTCTTATGCTAGGTGAATAAGTTCTAGAGATCTGATGTACAACATATTCCCAATAGCTAACATTACAGCACTGTGCATGTCAAAATTTGTTCCCAGAGTAGATATCATGTTAAGTGTTCTTACCACACACACACACAAAAATACTAAAACAAAAACAAAGGAAACTTTGAGAGATGTTGGATATGTCTATTATCCTATTTTGGTTATGGTATCACAGGTGTTTGCATGTTTGCATATATACAAGCTAATCAAAAGAAGAAAACAAAATAAATACTGTGAATTAAAAAAAGACAAACAGAAAAACTATACTGGTTGCTTACCAAATAAATACTTTGTCACAATTTCAACTAAATAATTGCTGAGAACATTTATTCTCAGGAGCTAAATTTAAATACAGAATTATATTCTCAGATACTGCATGGTGCCAAAAAAGAAAAAAAAATGCAATGACAAAGACCCAATTCTAACACTTAAAGCAAAGGATGAACTTTGAGGACATTATGCTAAGGGAAACAAGCAAGTCACAAAAATACAAGCACTATATGATTTTACTTATATGAGCTATCTAGAGTAATTAAACTGATAGAAAGTAGAATGGTGTTTGCCAGGGCCTGTGAGGAGAGAGAAAGGAGAAATGAGAAGCTGTTGTTTAATGGGTATAGGGTTTCAGTTTTGCAAGGTGAAAAATTCTGGAGGCTGGCTGTATAAGAAAGGGAATATACGTAACACTTGTGAATTGTACTTTGAAAAATGGTTAAGATGGCAAATTTTATATGATGTGTATTTTACCACAATATAGACAAAAATTATTATGTTTGTTTCCTCTCATACTTAATTTCATAGGCATTTTCAAAAACCTTTATCTCTTAAACCACAATGATTAGCATTGCTACCAGCCTGCCTAACCTGGCTTCCAGAAGCAAAATCTTCATTCGGCTACAATAAAAGATGAAAAGTAATTGTGAGTACCTGTACGAAGTTATGTGCACCAGAAACGTTGCTAAAATAATATGATTATATTCATTTGAGAAAATAATTACGAATTGCTACAACGTATCTAATTAGTTTTTGTGACCGATATTCTGACAACTAATCTCTTTCTCAAGGAGTGGAATTTGTTGAGAGTGAAAAGAGAGTATATATTTTTATTTTACGAAATAATATTACTATGATCATTTATTGGTGTATTATTTTATGTAACCAGCATTATTTTAAGCAAAACAGAAGAATAGTGGCCTCAACTTTTTACGGGTTATTGTGTGAGAACTGTGCATTGGAGAGACACTGTAGCAATAAGTTCAAACTGTTGAATTCTTCGAGAGGCACTGTAGCATAGGAAAGTAAATTTGCTATTTTGCCCTTGTCTTAGGGAAAGAGAGGAAAAATGTGATGCCTACAACTCCCGTCACATTCTAATGATTCATTCTATGGCTACAGGATTCCAAAGAGTAAAATATCAGTGCCACTATCTAGTATTTCAGGGTTTGGGCTCATCATTTCTATACAAAAAGATTTACAAAGTATTGAATTTATAGAAGAGAGAATTAAAGTAACTCAAAAGAGCAAACAGTGTGTGTGACAGAAACTGCTTATCACCTAACTTGTTATCCATTCTCTCTCTTTAGTAGAAGAACTCCAGTTTTATTCCACACAGCCCGTAAGAACCTATTTCTTAGCCTCCCTTGCAGCTAGGTGAGAGCATGTGAATAAATTCTGGGCAGTGCAGCTGAAGCAAATGTGTTGTGTTACTTCAAGGAAACACCCATAAGAATGAGCTGGCACAAGTCCTTTGCTACCGTCCTCTTTCCTCCCTCTTGATGGCTGCATAAGAGTGTGATGACTGGAATTCTTACAGCTCTGGGCCATGATGTCACAAACTAAGGATGGCTCAGCAGCCAGATAATAGAAGCCTGAGTCTTAACAATGTGGAGACACTTAACTCTGAATTTAGTTTAAATTAAAAAGTAAGGGGCTGGCCCCATAGCTCAGTGGTTAAGTTTGCACATTCCAGTTCAGTGGCCCGGGGTTCACGGGTTCAGATCCTGGGTGTGGACATGGCACCGCTTGGCAAGCCATGCTGTGGTAGGCATCCCATAAAGGAGAGGAAGATGGGCACAAATGTTAGCTCAGGGCCAGTCTTCCTCAGCAAAAAGAGGAGGACTGGCAGCAGATGTTAGCTCAGGGCTAATCTTCCTCAAAAAAAAAAGTAATAAGTCCATGTGTTACTTAAGTAACAATTACTTTGGGTTGTGTTGTCACATGTGAGTGACACTAATCCTAACTGCACAAATTCAAAGTAGAGTATAAAACCACGATCACTAAATGGAAATAAGATGGGTAGAGAGGAATCTTAACAACAACAAAAAGGTAAATATAAAATATATATATTATTAAAATGTTTATTATAGACTCAATTGCTACTTAATTTAGTTTTATATTCACTGTCATATGTTTATAAATAGAGTCTAATTGTTCTACAAAGCTTGCTATAATCGAAGAAAAAAAAAAGAAAGCCGTTTCACAATCCCTTTTCCATTTCCTGTTCCATAAAGGCAATAATTTTCAAAACTTTCCAGTAAATTCTTGTATTTTTAATCAAATATATCTAAATAGTATGCATATATTCTCTCTCTTCATCTCTATTT
The DNA here is from genome assembly GCF_037783145.1 of Equus przewalskii. Lineage (NCBI taxonomy): Eukaryota > Metazoa > Chordata > Mammalia > Perissodactyla > Equidae > Equus > Equus przewalskii. The sequence goes on along the minus strand of NC_091831.1, from coordinate 53,819,927 downwards.
CTGTCTTTGTCTATCTCTCTCTCTCTTTCTTTCTGTCTCTCTTCTCTCTCTTCTTTAGTCAGATCTAATCTTTTGGCCTCTCATTTTGGAAGATGAAAGTCTGGCTGTCCTTCACCCTCACGCTCCACAAAATATCCAGACACATTTCATCTACCTAATCTATTTGTATCTTAAATTTGGTTAGATCAACATTCAATGTGCACATTAAGATGGCTATGTCAAGGCTAGTCGCATCTGAACCATGTGCTCACGCATTGTTATGATTGCTTTTCCTTTCCTCCACATTTTATTTTTCCTAGAGATGGTAATTTTCTTGTTTTATATAGTTATTTTGTTTTCTATGTACTTAATATCAATTCTACACTAATGTCCCCTCAGTGTTATAAAATTCCTCTTGATATTGTCACTCATTCTCTTCAATCAAGTCCGTGTTTTTTGATGAAATCAAAATTTTGATGAAATGAATGGAGCTTCTTGGTTTGCTGCAATCTGGCCAGGGTGCTCTGGAGACAGGTTGATCACATGCCACCTTTGGCTGTATATGTGTCATCTTACCTCTTTCTAGTGTTGGGTTCTAGTTCCAAAACTGCTTGAGTCTCTCTCTCTGGGCTATTGCAACTTTTAATGAGGACTGTTCCTCATTTGCTTCCTGAAGAAGGTGTATAAGAGATAGTTTGTCAAGATCTTGCATGTCTGAAAATGATCTTCATTCCATTTCATGTTTAATTGACTTTTTGAAAAGCGACTGGGTAAAGCATTTTAATTACAAATGAGATTCTCGTAAAAGTTTGAAAACATTTGAATTGACTTATGGCTTCCAACTTTGCTGTTGAGAAATCTGAGGCTTCTCTTTTTCTTGAATGTTTCAGTTTCCCTTTTCAGAAACTTTAGGCAGTTCTTCCTCCAGTGTTTTGAAATTTCCTGAATAAATGCCTTGTTGTGGGTCTATATTAATCCATTTTGCACGACTCTGAAATAAATCCTAGCAATTTGGAAATCATCTTTCTTAGGAAATTTCTTTCAGTTAATAGTTAGCTAATATTTGTATTTTATCACTCAGTTTAGAATTATCATTTGGAAGTAAAGCCTCCCCTATAAGTCCTCTGATTTTCTTATCTTTTCTCTTCTGTTTTCTAATTATTCTTTCGGTCTAAGGCTCTGTATTCACTTTTCTCCTTAATATTGAGCTTTTCTTTTCTTCCTTCATCTATTTAATTTCCAAGAGCTTCTTTTTTGTTTCTAGGATGGTCCTTTTTCTCCATCTTGTTACAATTTCAGGGATTCAATACCATTCTTTATCTTTTTGATGGCATTAGTGATGGTGTATTTTAAATTTTCTTCTTCCTCTATAGTCTCTTTTTCTTTCAATTGAATTTTTTCTCTCTGTCTGTTTGCATCTCTGATTTTCATTTTACATGCCTTCCTCAACTCAGCGATCTTGGCTATTCATTCATATTCAAGTTTGTATAGGCTCCTTTTGTACTGATTACCTTTATTATAGCAGGACTTGACTTGTCCATCTCGTTAAGAAACTCCCGACTTCACTATCTGTAAGTCTTTTTTAGAGGATTGGTCAGGTTCCCAAAAGGAGATTTCTGCAACCTTCTGCTTGTGGGGAGAGTGGAGAAAGATATATATATTTGGCTCCCAGCCCTCGGGATCCTAGTAAGGGAATAAAATAGTGGGATTTCAATATTTATTATTAAACTCTTATTTAAACATAAGCTTATGTCACACTAATCCAAAGAAGGACTGGGCCTTACCTTTCGGGAGCAGGGTGAACAGCACATTGTGAGGGACTGAAACTTGGAGGGCGCCATTGCTACCCAGCACAATTGCAGATTTTAAAATTTACAGATTTGCCAATAATGGTGCTTTGGAAAAGCTGATGTCCAGATACCAAGAAGATCACATATATTAGTAATTCTGAAATCACAGGAATTCATTCAAGATTAATATGACAAAGCCCTGACTTTGGACAACAAGAAAAAGCTTCAGTTTGTCAGATCAGGAATAGGATCAGGATTTAATGTGGATAGAGTGGGAAAGGGGTCTGGTTTTGGACAAATAGTGCAACTCTGAAGGTGCCAGCCTCTCCCCCCTCAGGTTCAACAAGCAGAAGAGACAACAAAATTCTCAGATTTTCTGATTCCTCTATTTCCCTTCCATATTAAGTATTGATCTTTCAACACAGAACTAAAGGTAGTTATGTGAAGGAAAGGACATTTCAGGTTAATCATCTAATTATATAAAGTGCATTTTTGGCTGCTATCTATATACTACATTTCCTTGATTCTAAAACACCTTCAGCTATAAAATACACTATTGATTTAATAATAGTTTTTAGAGAAAAACAATTTCTACTACATTACATGATTACATACTGATTGAAAGATGCATCTCAATTTCAGAAACTAAAATAGGAAAACTTTGACATCCTATCCTTGAGAAACACAGAACAAAGCTTCTACTTCTCTGCACTTGCAATTCAAGCATATCTTCAAATAGAAATTGACACATATGATTTCACCTCCATAAATAGTACTGTAAACATTGCCTCTAAGAAAGGGCGCTGTCAACTCCTCATAGAATTGGCCTGTTCAAATAAGAAGCACAGGATCTTTTGCTTGTCTAAGAACTAAAAACAACTACAGAAGCAACTTAAAGACTTTGTTCTGAGATATGCAAATGTTATTTTATTTTTTTCCAATTGGAAAATATGTAAATATATTTGTCTTGTGCTGATCTTAAATATCAGTAAATTTTTCTCCAATTGTCTCTATAATTATTCGGAAGTTTGGTATTTCAAATAAGGCACTGAATTTGGAAACATGACAAGGAGCTCTCCCAGCTGGAAGACTCTCATGCGAGGTCAGCCTTGTGCACTTATCAATGATATTAGGGTCACTGAGTGGGTGGATGGCAGGCATAAATTCATAGCTTTACAATATCATATACAGCTGAATGCATAGAAGTGTTCTATAAATACCTGCCTTGGATTTAAATATCTATCCCCAGGAAGCACTCTGAATGAAGGGGTGGAAGAAAATTCCTGAATATTATTGTTCCCATCACCATTCTTGAGTTTCTCTCTTCATTATACAGTGATGAGTATGGCAGCCACAGCCCCATTTTTAATGATTACCTGAGAAATGTGAACGCTTTAGCCATTTGCCAAATCATAGTCTATTATGGAATAAAATGAGATCTTTCTAAAAACCATCAATTCTGTTGCTTTAAATAAGCGAAGAAATCTATATGGAGCATTTTGTTTTGTTTTATCTTAATTTTCCTGAAAAAGGAGAGACTATGTGAAGCTAGGATACACGTAAAGTATTCTCTGTTTCTCTGTTCCATGCTTTAGGAACACTATCCATTAATTACACAGTAGAGTGATCAAGAGAAAATGGAATAGCAGTACCTGATCAGCATGATTTGCTTGGGTATGTCTTTCATTCTCTGGCTTTCATTGTTCAGATCCAGAGTCAGTCATTTGTTAGCAACTCATACATATCTTCAAAGGCAATGCTGAAGAAGAAAGGGGTAATATCACTCTCTGTCTCTCACTGCAATTACTTTTCTTATATGCAGCCCAGGCACAGGATGGAGTAATTACAAGATAACATGTCATTTCATAACCAACTATATCTATTTTTGCATGAATCCATTATATCTTTTTTCATTATAAGAGTTAGATGTGAAAACAATTCATTTCTTGCAGAAACCAGTGTAACTACTTTTCCTATCCACTCAGTGCTAGACTAGAAGTTATTTCAAGAGCAAACAGATGCTGGAATAGAGACTATGGAATTCATAGCAGCAGCCCCCATAATATCTGGTGCTTTCAAGAGTGCTTTTTTATAACACATATTTTTTTCCTACTATATTTTTCTCCTCACTTATTTTTGGACTCAGTCCATCATTAGTTCCATCCTCACCCTTTTTGATATGGTTTCCTTTAACAGATGCATTAATTCAAATATACATTCATTTATTCATTCAGTCAACAGCTATTTATTCCACACCTACTTTGTGCAAGACTTTGCTTTAGGCACTGAAGACACCAAAGATAAGATCCCTGCCCTCATGTATTGTATTCTGGTGGACAAAGACAGAAAATTTAAAAAATAAGATGTAATAAGATCATAGTTAGGGAAGGAGAAATACAGCTTCCAAGAAACCTGTAACAAAAGGACCTCACCTTGTCAGAGAGATAGGAAATGAAAGGATTCTTCCCTAAGGTGATAGCAGTGCTGGTCTCCTTTGCTGGTGCCTACAAGGGGACTTATTTATGTGGAAGACCCATGTCTTCTCACAGAATTACTAGTTTTGGAGAGAATCCAGACAACAGCAGGAGAGAATATCCTTTCGTGTATATTCCTGGATTCACCCAAGAACTGTTGAGTTAGAGTTCTTACATCATTATACCATTAGCTGCTTCACTCAACATAACATGGGTTACTGGTTACAATAACCCTCAGATAATGCCTATAGGTTTGTTTCAAATATTTGGTGGGATACTAATCAGAGATCTAAATTGAAAACAGCGGAAACACACTCTGGGCAATTTAAGTTGTATGTATGTAACATAAATCAATTTGGAGAGCCAGATAAACAGGCTTGGAGTCTGCACGGGCAAAAACATTGCCTCAACCCTCACTGCAGAACTGACCCAGTAAAGACATGACTGTCACCAGCAAAGATGGTCAGAAACTTCAGGCTGCACCTCCCACTCCATGACATAGACACAGGATCCCATGACGGACTTCACTGCTATTGCTGACCCAACAAATTGGATGTAGCTGCAACCTCTGCTATCACCTTCTGCCCAAAGTGAGTTCTACAAGGAACTTATTTTATCCTTCACTATCTCCCCAAATAGAATCTGGGTGTGTGGACCTGATTTTCAGACACTTGATTGCTTGTTTGTGTTTTAATTGCAAGCTAGGCTGAGAAAGTGAGGCCGGCATGTCCGCCTGTAGCATGGAAAGTAGACTGTACATTAAAAGGTGAGAATAGCCCCAAATAATGAGGGTTAGACCTGGGAAGCCAAGAAGAATGGTAAATTTCCTCTAGAGTTAACTCTTTCATCTCCCCACTACCCCATTCTTTCTACCTTTAGACTTAAAAAATATTCCAGCTAGCATGATTCAACTGTCTCGCATAATGCATGAAAATATGTTCTTATTCCTTCCCAAAAGGGTCAATTCAACAGCAATCTGTGACTGTATCTAGCTCCAAATTCAGGAACTCTCAGTGAGGTCATGACTTCACATAAGAATATAATAAGCTCTCAAGAAGAGGCTGTGATATGTGATCCAAAATATAAACGTTACAACCAACTTTTTCCAGAATGTCATATGGTTGCAATCGTACAGTACGTAGCCTTTTTTCAGATTGGCTTCTTTCACTTAGTAATACGAATTTAAGTTTCCTCCATGTCTTTTCATGGCTTGATTGCTCATTTCTTTGTCAGGAGGTGTCACAGTTTATTTATTCATTCACCTACTGAAAGACATCTTGGTTGCTTCCATGTTTTGGCAATTGTGAATAAAGCTGCAGGGCTTTGTGTTGGCATAAAATTTCAACATCTTTAATTGAATATCAAGGAAAAAAGTTGCTGGATTATGTGGTAAGGATCTGTTTACTTTTGTAAGAAACTGCCAAACTGTCTCCCATAGTGGCTATACTGTTCTGAATTCCCACCAGCAATGAATGAGAGTTCCTGTTGCTCCACATCCTCACCAGCGTTTGGTATTGTCAGTGTTTTAAATGTTGGCCATTCCACTAGGTGTGTAGCAGTATCTCATTATTATTTTAATTTGCATTTCTCTGATGACATTTTATGTGGAGCATCTTTTCATATGTTTAACTGCCATCTGTATATCTTCTTTGGTAAGGTGTCAATTAAGGCGAGTTTAGGAAACTTGGGGCCAGCCTATACATTACGTATTTTTCTAGGAGTCAAGTGGGAACATGGGATATATGAAGAATCATCTTCCCTAATATGTAACCTGGACCTAAGTGAAGGGAGCACCCTAGATATAGATTTTATAAAGAGAGTGGTTCTATCATTTTAGAATCATATCATATAACCAGAGTTAAAGGCAGCTTTTAGAATAAGTTACTCCAACTCCTCATTGAGGAAGAAAACAAATATCCCCTCTTCGCCAACTCCAGTTCATGGTCACCTTGCCTCTGCTTGACTAGCTCTAAAAACGGAAAAACTCACAGCCTCCAGAGGAAGTCCATACTATTTTTTTAAGGAAATTCTACTCGTGAGAAAGCTCTCCCTAATGCTGAACCCAAGTCTCTCTGTGTCTTAAGCTAGATTCCAAGAAATAGACTTCAAGATGGAGATTTGTGTACAGATTTACGGCAAGGTGCCCCCTAAACCAACACCTCTGGGGAAGTGCAAGAAGTAGGATTGTTTGGAGGGGGGAGTTCAATTGTGGTTGCAGAAGCCCTAAGCTGATCCTTTGTGGAGTTTGAGCTGGCCCTTTTAAGTTGCCCTGCTTTGAGTAAAGGAAGGTAGTAGAGTTCCACTCTCCCTCATCAGACAGCTCTTAGATTTCGGCTGTCCCCAGGGAGGGGACATGCTCTTGGATGAGAAGTCTCTCTTCAGCTGAGGATAATTATTAAGGAACCACCACCACTCTCAGCCGCTGAAGTGTTGCCTCACTTCTGAAGAGGCTATCTAAGCTTAATATTCATTACTACCTATAACTTCTCTCTGTTGTTCCTTGTCTGCCTTTCAGAGCCAATGAAGCTCAATTCCTCTTCCACATAGGCTAAGAATATTAGGGCACACATTTTTACCATTCACAAGTCCCTTAATTTCTCTCATTTATAATGTTTGTAATCACATACAGTCATACGCCACATAACAACATTTCAGTCAATGACGGACCACAAATGTGATGGTGATCCCATAAGATTAATACCGTATAGCCTAGTTGTAGTAGGCTATACCATCTAGATGTGTGTAAGTACTCTCTTTGATGTTCACACAGTAATGAAATCGCCTAATGGCACATTTCTTAGAACATATCCCCATGTAACATGACTGCACGGTGTATATTGACATGGTTCCTCTTAAAGTACAAAACATAGAACTGAAGGAATAACATGGATGTGTTCTCAATGCATAGTGTACAGTGAGATGACGATTATCCACATGGTTTTGGTATTTTAATTCATCCTAAAATTGCACTACTTTTTTGAAACTTTCACCACATCATTGACTAACACTAGTGATAGTCAGTGAATACCCATCAATTTTTCTCATATATTGCTATTTTCCTTTATTCCTTTGTTCTGTTCTTCTACAGATAGTTTTATTGCACCCATGAGCAGAAACTCACATATTGCCGAGAGATTCCACCTGGCATTATTTTAAAACATATAAATTTTCTAAAGATATTGTCTTATTCTCTACCCATAGTACCTATGCTAGAACAGAGTAGGTGCTCAATCAAGGTTTTTTGAATGACTAAGGGAGTTTATTTTCTAACTGACATGTAAATTTCTTTAATTAAATCTAAACTCAAATAAAAACCCTAGGAGTTCTTAGTCACATGAAATGTGGCCTTTCTATTGTTACTCGCATGCTTTCTATCAGTGATTTGATGAAATGTAATGAAGACAAGAGAGCCAGAGAGTCTCCTGATTCTGGCCTTATTTGTTTCAATTCCCTTGAACTTTCTTGTGTGTAAGAAAGCAGCTTTGTTAACAGACTCTCTTGTGATTTCGAAGAGTGATGAGAAAATTCCAAACCAACTCTTCACTTTTAATTTAATTATATTGATGGAACCTTACACGGAGGATAACACCAGCTATCAATCAACTTTACCTACTTCTGTGCTCTGGAAAAACTCATCTCAGCTCTTTTTTTTCCCACTTCTATCACTGTCTTCCTTTTGTGATTAAGCTAAGATTAACTATCTTTCCAAAGGGAAGTCAGTATTCTGTTCAAATTCATTTTTGGTGGCCAAAGCAATTGGATGCATTTTCCCCATGATGTAGCTCACCATTCACTAAGTTTTCATTTGTATTGTTCTCCTCACAATTGGAACATATTTGCGATCAATATCCTCTTTATGAGGGATGATTACTTCCTGGACCAGGGCCATCACGTAGAAAATTTCAAGGAAAAGGGATACGAAATAGTTTGCACCAGGCCAAGTCAATGGACCAGTCAATTCCTTACACTCTAATTCAGCCTGAACATCTGTTTTAATTACAACACAAAATTTGGTTATTGATGTAAACTTCACATATAATTATAACCCCATATAATTCAGAGTTATTACAGTGTGATGCTAAGAAAGGTAGGAAAGTGGCAATTGCTATTCAGGTAGTAGCCTTGTGTTTTAGAAATTCCATGTAGTCGAAGTAATTACTTGAAGTTCCTTGTAAACTAAAGCCACATTTTTCACAGCACAAAAGAAGGGCAAGAACTTAAAATTTTTCTAATAACCTATTGCTATGTGAATGTTAAATTTGATAAAATGCAAGCTTTTTTCCAACCTGAAAAAAACAATGTGCTGAGTGCTTTATTTGCAATAGTTTGTTTAAACTTATGTGTTAGGAATTATCCTCACTTTACAAATAAGGGAACTGAGACACAGTGAAGTCAAGTAAATGGTCCAAGTTCACAGAGCTGGTGAATGTATTCTCTAGATTTGAGCCCAGGAAGCCTGATGCCAAGTCCATGTTCTACTGCTTCTCTGAAGAAGGAATTCTCTGCACACTATAGATGAATGCACACCCTCTCTTGGCTAATTTTCCTCACTGTTAAAGTAAATTTATTTTTTGCTTTTTGGTTTTTTTGGGGGGTTTTTTGAGGAAGATTAGCCCTGAGCTAACATCCACGACCAATCCTCCTCTTTTTGCTAAGGAATATTGACCCTGAGCTAACATCTGTATCCATCTTCCTCCATTTTATATGTGGGATGCTGCCACAGCATGGCTTGATGTGCAGTGTGTAGGTCTGCACCCTGGATCCAAACTGGCAACCCTGGGTCACCAAAGTAGAGGGTGCAAACTTAACTGCTATACCACTGGGCCAACCCCAAAATGTTTTTATTTTATAAATTTCATAATCCACTTTTGCTTTTCTATATAGTATCACAACCCTTGGTATTAAGTCAGTCAATGTTTAACTTAATGTTGTTATCTGTCAGTATTCCACCATGGAATGATAAACTTTAATGAAATAACATATTATTTTGGAAATTCTAGTGGGTAAGCATGTTCAAAGTCTCCAGGTACAATCAGGAGTCCAATATGTGTCATCAATTTTGTAACTTTGCTGTATCACTTGATAAGTCTAGATTTTAGAATTTCAGGCCTTAAAATAAGGCAGGCAAACTAAGTACAAAACTTTCATTTCTGAATAATTGAAACTTATCATTGTACCTTTACCACAATCATCACAACCATCATCTGTGCCATTTATTGAGCACATGCTACATGATTTGCAAATATTGTCTCATTTAATCCTAGCAATTCTATGAGTGGGTGTTATCTTCAGTTGAGGGGACTGAAGTTGAGGAGGGTTAAAGTAACTCTCCCCAAATCCCACAAGTCACAAATCCCCAATCAGTCTGAAGGAGCGGGGGGAGCCTGGGTAGAACCTGGTTTATCTGACTCTGAAATTCACATACTTTCACAACAGAATGGCTCATTATAGGATTTAGACAAATAAAGTGATAGATAAATTCTCTTGACAACTGGATCAGTGTTTCTGTAAGTCAGGGTCCAGAAAGAAGACAGAAATTAGACCAGTCATATAAACAGGTAAAACCTAAATAAAGAATTATTAACTGCATATAAAGTTGCTGCTTACGTAACTGAAAGGATAAAAAGAGAAATGTAAGGTATCTTGGAGGTAGCAACTGCAGGAAGCAGCAAATACTGCTATGGTCAAGAGAACAAAAGGAGGGAACAGAGAAGAGATTGGACTTATTAAAATGTAGAAAGGAGGCCCCATATAGCTGAAACTCAGAACTCTGAAGAGAAAGCATTGCCTCCCTGGTGCTGGTTTCTATGGAGTGGGGAAAAATGAGGCTGGTTTCCAGAATGTTAAAAAAAGCCCTGCAGACTAGATTTAGTGATTGCTGCGGGAAGGATCTGTTGTTCCTGCAGTGAAGAAGCACTGCTGATGTGTGACATTCACAGAAATCCCACAGGAAACAGACAGGAAGAAGCAAGTCCCATCTCCCTCCTCCAGCCTTGCAGCTGCCTGACTGTGCTTATGAGCAGAGCCTTACCTTGAGGCAACAAGTAAAGCAGAGACGTGGAGTGAAGAACCCCAGCTCTAACCTCAGACAGCAGAGAATAGAAGGTGAGTTTGGAGCTGAAATACAACAACTTCATAACTGGTACCATGGGAAAATTAATTATGGATATCATCTGCACTCCCAGGTCTGTGGCACTTTAGAATCAGACACCCAGGTGTCTATGGGAGGAATTTTGTGCTCAAATTAGAGTGATATGGGATTTTTTTTAACTAAATTTTCCTTTTTTGCTTTTTTTCTCTACCTCTACTTTTCATCCCTCTAATACCTTAATTACATCCCTTCCCATCCTGATCTGTTACCACCTGGAATAGCAAACTACAGTTCATGAGAAGTGGGTAGTAAAGCAAAGATTCAAAAATACAAAAAGGAGAAGGGGATTGTGAAAAAATATTCTTCTACCTAGTAAATCCAGACTTTATGATTCCACAAAACAACTTGTATATTTGAGATAAAATATTAGATGACTTCTATTTTAACATTCGTAATGGAAGTTAGAGAGAAAAATGGTCCACATGCATTCGGGGACTATTCTTATACTCTCCCCAATACATGAAGTAGACAGCAAAATAAATTATTTGCGTTGTCACAATTGCATTGGTTTCATAAATATTTTATTATTAAACTCCATTTTCTCATACAATATCCCTGTTGATGAAATTATTTTTGCCTTTAACAATAGAATGTGGCAGGTATACAATGTAGGATAAATAATCAGTGTGAAATTTTATGCTTCCTTTATGAGAACTCTGCCAGAGCCAAAGCACATGGATCAAATTTGTGTCATACCCTCTAACTGATGCTGGGATATAGTTCTGAAAGCAAATATAATAAATACATATTTATTAAGTTCCTACCATGTGCCAGGATCTAAACATTGGGAATACAAAAAAGGAATAATGCAAATAGACATCTAGATATGAATGAAATTAAAGGAATTATGGAAAAATATTATGTACAACTCTCTGCCAATAGATTTTAATATCAAGTGGGAATGGAAATATTTAGGATAACATAAATGTAATTATTTAAAAGTAACTTCAAAAGCTAAATTATTATTAATCATAAAAGAATCAGAATTTGTCAAAGAATGAAACTCAAAATAGGTGGCAACAAAAAATGGTTTAACAATCATGTTCTAGTTCATTTTTAAGGTCATAGAGCCTGACTAAATTAAGAGATATAATTATATTTCATGGGAAAATAGGATAGAAATATTTAAAGCCAGCCCAAATTAACACATAAATATACCATATACCTATTTTTTATTCCAACATTGGAATAGCAATCATAGTTTCTGCTCCTTTGTCCTTCAACGTGGAGGGAATAAACATTAGTTTAACATTCTTGTTATCAATTCTCCACCTCACTTATCCGTGGAAGGAGGAGTACATTTTCTGATGAGTGAGTTTAGCCTAGGGAAATAGGCATGAAAAGCCCCCACATATTCCCTTTCTCCTTCTTTGGAATCTGTTTGCCTTAAGAGTAGGCTATCTGATATGTTTTCTGCAATAAGCTAAACAGCATACTTGCAACAAACCTTGGGGCACCTGTGGTCTTCCAGCACCACCAATGACAGGCTAGGCAAGTCTGGTTCTGGGACCTACATTTAGGAAACCCATTATTTTATAACATCTAAGTCATATCTTTCCATCTAGCCTTTAACTGTGATAAAGGTTATATTTTTAACTTTATCTGCTTAATGTGTTTTCCCTATTAGCGATAATATTTATAGAATTTCATCAAAACCCAACACTTTCTAATACCTGTTACTTTGAAGCTGAAGTTGATCTTAACATTCCTCTGGAAGAATAAATATATCAACTAAGTACCCACTAAAGTTAAGAAAAATTAAAAAGAAAGGTGAATATGGGTGCTTTTCCCCTTCAGTTATTAAAATATATCATAAAGTTCCTGTAAATAAAATGTGTTACTACCAAATGATCTGACCTGTCACATCAGGTCTCCCAGGTGGTATCCAACTCTTGAAAAATATTAGATAGAGGATGAACATTCTATATGCAATTTTCTTTTGCTTCCTTTATTAATCCCTAGGCTAACATTATAAAAGTAATTATTCTGAAGTCCACTTTTAATTGTTACCAAGAGAAGAGACAATAATGCTAGAAGAGCAAGAAGTCATTTCTTAGTTTTTTCTGAGGCCATCAAGTGAATGTAGGATATCAAAAGACTGTGCATCACGTTGTCGGAAATCATCCTTTCTTTGCCCACTGTATTCCCCAATACTATCATAAAATGAACATTTTACCTTCTGTGGTAGCAGGTCCACATTCTTAGGGCCTGAATATTTGAATTTCACTTTCCTTTAATGCTGTTTATATATGCACATATCATTTGCCTAAGTCCCAGTACGTTAGAGACTAACTGCATGTCACACGGAACCCGGTGCACTATGCTTCCAGGAGTCTTACCTTCAAAAGTTAAAGGTACAGTTGCTCTTTGAGTCCTGAAATCCACTTCAAGAAATGAACTATGAGCACAAGCCTATGTCATTGAGAAGGTTCAAGCAAGTTTACTCAAGGCAGGAATGTATTTCAGAATAGAAAATGCTGTACAATGAATCATAGGTGGTGACTAAATTGAAATACACAATTGAGGTTTCAGAATAGAGTAGAAAAAATACCCCTAGGTTATTCAACTTTTAAGAACAGGTTGTAGTATTACGTTTCCCTCACCTCATCCTTGGAATCAGGGTTGATGAGAACATGACTGAAATGTGACTAAATGTTGAAATCCTACAACTTGGTTAAATTTTGGATCTCAAGCCTAAAATTGTATGTAGCCTTTGAAAGAACAAAGAAATCCTAAAATTTTTAACATATATTCTGACATATTGTAATAATGGAGTTATATATTTAATAAAATTTGTATATATTTATAGTTCCACGCAAAATTAGCCAAAGAATAACAGAATAAATTCATACAATTCAATGGACCTACCAAGAGACAAAACGCAAGTAAACGACACTAGAGTGAATTTACTGAGGCAGATGATTATACAATATTATTCCACAGAGCTAATGTTGAAATGGATGCTTTTTCATTGGAATGTTTACTCCTCAAACACATATATTAATGGCAAGAAGAAAAAGAAAATTACCAAGCAAAATACACTTCAATATAATGACAACTCCCTAAATATCCTGATTTTATGAAGAAAAGAAATCTTATTCCTCTCTTAATCTTCTTAGTCTTCTCAAGTTGCAGTAACAAAATACCATAAACTGGGTGGTTTAAACAACAGAAATTTATTTCTCACAGTTGGGAAGTACAAGATCAAGGCACTGGCAGCTTCAGTTTCTGGGGAGAGCTCTCTTCCGGCTTGCAGATGGCTGTCGCCTTACTGTGTTTTCACGTCTTTTCTTTCCTTTCCTTTTGTTTTTTTTTGAGGAAGATTAGACCTGAGCTAACTGCTGCCAATCCTCCTCTTTTTGCTGAGGAAGACTGGCCCTGAGCTAACATCCATGCCCATCTTCCTCCGCTTTATATGTGGGACGCCTCCCACAGCATGGCTGCTGAAGCAGAACATGCACACTTAACTGCTGTGCCACTGGGCCGGCCCCTCACTTGTCTTTTCTTATAAGGGCAATAATCCCCTTTGAGGGATTCACTCTCTTGACCTAATTACCTCCCAGAGGCCCCATCACCAAATACCATCACACTGTGGGGCTAGGATTTCAACACATGAATTTTGGGGAAACACAATTTAGTCCATAGCACCCTCAGTTACTTTGCAGTTAATAAATTGTTATAATTTATATGAAAGCATATGGAAGTAAAAAAAATTGTAAATTAACATTCATATTGTATGCTGGAATAAACACTAAAGTATGAAAATTAAATAAATAATATTTTGATTTATTATAAATCTGGGATTTTTTAACTCAAAACTTTCTAGCGATATAGCTACCCATATTCAGGAAATTACTGAGAAAGAGAATTTTTCCTAACTAAAATCTCAAAATGCATTTTTAAATTAAAAAAATATATGACTCTATTATAGATTTATTTTCAGTGTCAGAACTGGTCTTTTATTTCCATTCCATGCACACACATCAGTTACTCCAAGCCATACTTGGAAAACACAAACCTTTAAGAATCCTTTAAAACACTATATACACCTGTAACTACAACAGCTCTCCGTTAGTTTTTCTAAATACATCCTCTTCCTGTCTCCTACCCTTTTCTGTTATGATAAGACCTATTAGTTAATCCAATTCTGTATAATGCAGTGATATTTTCCTTTCTGCATCTTACCAAGCCAGAAATCTAGCTGTTTCCCAAGAAAAATCTTCTTGGGAAAAACTGGAAAGAATTGTGAAGTCCCAGAGAAGCTGCTAAGGGGAAACTCTCCACGTGTTGATGGCATCTCTGTCCACACATGGAGCCGATGCTCTCTGTCCTTTGTTAGAAGACCAATAGAGAACATCATTGTGGCAGAGGTGGCTAGTTGCTTTCCCAATATCCATTCTCTGCCTCTTCATGAGTCAAAAAATCTAGATTTTATTGTAGGTGAAGGATCAGGATCTTTTTTTAATTTTACTTTTTTTCTCTAATCCTGTGCGGGTCACTTCCTTTGTAAAATATAGTTAATATGTTGTGCGACTTTCAAATTCCAATCAAGTTTCTGATCACTTGCTCTCAATTTCTCTATTTACCTCTTCACAGAAGAAAAACCAACATGTTATGTACCAGTGTTCATCCAGGGAGCATACTTTAAGTAGTACTGTATTACACAATTCCATGTCCTAACCTCTTACAGTTAGTTGTAATCAATGAAGTATAAGGGAAGTTATAAGGTGGGACTTCAAAGAAATTTCCTTAAAAGGAGTATAGACAACTTGCATGTGCTCTTCTTGCCCTCCCCCTTTCCCACTTCCTGCCTGCAATGTAGGCCTGATGGCCAGACTTCCATTGCACCATTGTGCTAGGGAAGAGAAGCTAAGTATAGTGGATGAGTAAGATAGAAGGAGCCTGAGGCTCTGAAAAGACTGTGAAACTCTCATATGTATTCTAGATTCCTAGACACTGAACTCTGTGAGAGGTTTCCAACTTCTACCCTGTTCAGGCCGCTGTTGTTTCTAATATTTGTCACTAGCTGCAAAACATTATTTCTATTTCATATTGACCACTGCTTCAGTCCTGGTGGTCTAGTAGTTAAGATTTGGCACTCTCACCACCAGCCCCAGGTTTGTTTCCTGGTCAGGGAGCCACACCACCCATCTGTTGGTTGTCATATTGTGGCAGCTGTGTGTTGCTGAAAGCTATGCCATCGGTATCTCAAATACCAGCAGGGTCACCCATGGTGGACAGATTCCAGCGCACTAGGGAGAAAATTTCTGAAAAAATTGGCCATGAAAACCCTATAAATTGCAGTAGGGCATTGTCTGATATAGCACCAGAAGGTGAGAGGGTTGGCGCAGAAGAATGGGTGCCATTCCACTCTGTTGTACACATGGTCACTAGGAGTCGAAATTGACTCAATGGCACCAACAACAAATTGACACCTACACTTTAGCAATCTGGAAGATAAAGCAAAATGAGACTAGAAATTCCTCTTGAAGAGAATAGAAAATTTAGAGCAATTCACTGAAGCTCCAAACCCAGATTAAAAGGCCTGAGGGTTTCATCAAGCTGATTAATTAACAAGTCAGAGCAGTGAGGAGTGTTGACTACTCCCACACTCCTCATGTGGGCTAAGTAACGGGAAGCAGAGGTATTCGCCTTTCTATTAAATAATTGGTTCTGTAACTGAAGAGATAAGGAAGAACTATAGAAAGCCACACACATTCCAGGAGAAAAACAACCAGAAAAGCCATCTAGATAGCATCCCCTATCCCATAATCCACCTATAGGATACAAAACACAAAAAAGATAGATGGTTAGGACAACTCAAATGTAAAGATTAGCAGTTAGCCTTGAATCACCAAACGTTTCAAGAAAACCAATTCCTTGAAAGAAAGGTACCTAATCAATACAGAAACCAAACCCAAGAAAAATATTTTATGAGCAAATAGAACTTGAAAATTAGAAAAATATAATTAAATCTATATATTCAAGAGAATATCACATTAAAAAAAGTAACTAGAAATCATGAGATTTTTAAATGTAATTTAAAATTAACTGAACTTTCAGTAAAGTATCCTTTCACTTATTTAACAAATATTTCTTGAGCTTCTACTTCTCAGTTCCAGGTCCTGTTTCAGGTCATCTGTTATAATTGGGAACAAGACAGCACAGAGCTTGGTTTGTACTGTTTGTATAACTTTATTTCATGTGGTGGAGACACAATGAATAAAAGATGTCTCTGCCACTGTCTTTTCTTTGAAAACCACTTTAGAAAAAATAAAGAGAAAAGAAAAATACACAGAGAAGGAAACTGAATCTTCAATAAAACTAGGAAATAGAAACAAACATAAAGCAACATCTATGAGAAAAGGCTGTCTAATGCAGGAAAATTGGACCTGGTTAATGGAGATGTTCGAGAGCAGACCTATGCCTTGCAAGGTTTCAGGAAATACACATTTGTCAAAAGTAGATAGTACTTTCCACAAAAACAAACCCATCATCCCAGGAGGTATAGGTGAGCGTTTCCTATCAGCATGCCTCTGGGCCCACTTGAAATCTTGAAATGGGAGAGAAAATGGGATAAAAGTGAAAATATAATATGCTATCTTTGCAAGAAGCAGGCCATTAGAGTGATAGCTCAAAGAGGAAAAGTAAGTGGGAATCAGTTCTTAGTATATTATCTTAGTTACATGAACACCTCTTGCTACATCCAGTGGTCTGTTCTTGATCTTCATTTTGCTGGGCATTTCGACTGCATTTGAGAAAACAGACTAATCATTCGCTGTTGAAATCCTTTCTTCCTTTGGCTCTGGAACATCAAACAGCCTTCATTTCAATCCCACTTCATTTCAATCCCACTTCATTTGTAACTCCTTCTGAGCTATCTCCTCCCTTCCTCTCCCTAGTTCCTAAATATTGGATTGCCATGTGCCTAATCCATAATTCTTTTATTTTGTCTATTGATACTCCTCCCTAAGTGATGTCCTCTATTCCTACAATTAGTGCTATGTATGTGCTGATAACTCCAAAGTTTATCTGCAGCCCTCGCATCTCCCCAAGAATTTGATTAATAATGTACTCCCTGCTTAACGAGTCTACTTGACCGTCCAACAATCAGTTAAAATTAAGCATGACCAATGTCCAAAAATGAATTCCTAATTCTCAATCTTTTCAATACGCACATATCCCTTAGGAAAAAACCCAGAAAGAAGTAAGGTAAAAATAAAATGTCCCACTGATTCATACAATTGCTCAGGATAAAAACATAGCTGTCATTCCTGAGTACAATCTATCTTCCATATTCTTACCAATAAGCAAAGGTAGAAGATTAAAATAAGATGAGCCCAGAACAAGTTGTGCTGCTAGAAAACAAATGTGTGATTTAAATAAAAAAGGATGGCAGCTTGTTCAGGAGTCGACCTGAAGGAGTTCATAAAGGGCAAAGCTTGAACAATTTGATCAACGAAATAAATACTGATGATATTGGATTTGAACTCATAGTTCCATCTATGGATGCCAAAATTAGGTGGAAGTTTGAAGAAAAATATGAGTTGAATAGCCTCAAACTATTTCCCCTAAGATATATTTCTTTACTACAAAGGTTAATTTAGTAATTTATAGTCAAGGAACTCAGCAGACACCATCACAACCAACTAGTCAAGTTTTATATCCCAAGGAATAAGAATATCATATCAACCTCACAAACTCTTTGATAAGATGCACTGAGAAGGATGAAAATTGGTTTTTGTGATATTCTTGTCAAAACGGCGCAAATTCATCTCATTCCAATCATGAGAAAATATCAGATAAATCCAAACTGAAAGACAGTCTATAAAATAATGGGTAATTCTTCAAAAGTTTCTAGATCGTGAAAGAAAAGGAAAGATTGAGGAACTACTTATTGAAACTTGGGGAACACTAAGGAGATATAAAAAATAAATGCAACATTACACACCTATCAGAATGTACAAAATCCAGAATACTGACAACACCAAATGCTGGCAAGGACGTGGAGCAACAGGAACTCTCATTTATTGCTGGTGGGAATGCAAAACGCTACAGCCACTTTGGAAAAAAGTTTGGCAATTTCTTACAAAACTGAACATACTCTTATCATACGATCCAGCAATCATGCTCCTTAGTGTTTACTCAAATGAACTGAAAATATCTCCGTGCAGATGTTTATAGCAACTATATTCATAATTTCCAAAACATGGAAGTAACCAAGATGTCCTTCAGTACTTAAATGGACTAATAAATTGTAGTACATCCAGACAATGGAATGCTATTTAGCATTAAAGAGACATGAGCTATCAAACTATGAAAAGATATGGAAGAAGTTTAAATACATATTATTCAGTGAAAGAAGCCAATCTGAAAAAATTACATAATGTGTGAGTCCAATATGACATTACAGAACAGGCAAAACCATGGAGATGGTAAAGAGATTAGTGGTTGCCAGAAGTTAAGGGGGAAATAGAAATGAATAGCCAGAGCGTACAGGATTATTAGGGCAGTAAAGCTACTCTGTACAATACATCATTATACATTTGTCAAAACCCAAAGAATAGACCAGGAGTGAACCCTAATGTAAACTATGGACTTTGGGTGATAACAATGTGTCAGCGTAGGTTCATGGATTGTAACAAATGTACCACTCTAATGTGAGATGTTGATGATGGGGGAGGTTATGCACATGTGGGGACAGGGGGCATATGAGAACTTTGTACTTTCCACAGAATTTTGTGGTGAACCTAAAACTACGCTAAAAAATAAAATTTACTAATTAAAAAAAAACTAAATGCAACACAGTATCCTAGATAGGCTTCTGGAACAGAAAAAGGACATTAGTGGAAAAAATGGTAAAATTTGAATAAGAAACGTTAATTTTCTGGTTTGACTATATTACGTTATGTATGATGTTAACAGAAGTGGATGCTGGGTGAGTAGTAAACAAACACTCTCCGTATAACATTTGCAACCTTTCTAAAAGTTTAAAATTAGTTCAAAACAAGAGTTTTGCCAAAACACGGACAAACTGGTATGGAAAATTTGTAAGATCTGTGAAGAACTGAAATCTACACTTTTTAACATTAAATTTCTCTGCGACTTGTTTTAAAGATAAAATTATCTGATGAAAGAATTAAAAATTACCATGTATGATACCTTTGTTTTCTGACTCCTTATGGGCTCTCATTTTTCATCTCATGGTGGAGGATGACATAGAAACCAGGGCAGAGTCTTAATTCCTTCTGGGTAGGAAATGGACCAGAGTTCAAATAAGGACCAGTCATATTTCTTCCTGCAATTGCAACTCTTCATTCTCGTTCTGAAAAGAGAGACTAAGAAAGTGGACTTTTTGCTTGAGCTTGAAATGAGAAAAGGAATTGGAATCCTGAAACCCCTCTGCTCTTCCATCCAAACTCCTGTTAACCAGCCCCTCTGCTAAGAAAAGGGCTCGGATATGGAGTAGAAAGAAGTTTAAGGAAAAGCTAAAGGATTTTTAAAAAATAATAGTGTATATCTAAATTCAATAGTGAAAGTGAATTGAATAAATATTCTTTTAGGGAACATCCATTGCTAACCATTTTGTCAATCCATTTTTTCGAAAAAACAAATCCTAGAAAGGAAGTTGACAGTTATTTTCTACATATTTTTACACACATATGTGGAATTTTTGAAAACATCAAGTATAAAGAGTACTAGATTCCAAAGAGAGTTCAAAAGAAAATCGCAAAATATATATATATTTAAATCCAAAGCTAATCAGTCCAATAGTCTTTATGACAACAGAAGTTATTAATGCCATGGGAGAATATAAAACTATCTAGAAAGAGTATATAGAATAATAAAGGGAGTTGACTTAGAAAAACACTTCTGCTGTATCAATGGTAAACTGACATGTCATTATTTATGAAATCACAAGTGGACAGGGACAATGAACAGACTCATCATGATTCAAAGACAAAAATACCCCAAATTCAGTTTTTTTCAAATTCTTCTCTCAAGCTTCTCTCCTGGGATATAAAAAAGAAAATCCTTCTTCTTTTACCAAATCCTTTCCCATTCTAGATGATGCGGATGGAAAACAGCCGCCAGAGTAAGAGGCAGTTTCGCTATTTGCCTGCTTGCTAGAGAAGAAATTCCCTTAGAGACCCATGTAATTGCATTTGCCACGAAAATAGGTGTTGCGGAACTTTTCATGTATAAACAGTGCAAGTTGAAACAGTGTTCAAGAGTAAAATTTAGACCTATCAATTTGAAGATTCTTTCTTGAAGAAGTGGTCCAATCTATACTTTTGCATTTAGTAAAACACTGCTTGAAGTGGAAATCAATTCCTGAGTTAATTTAAACTTAAAGCTGTCTAAGTACCCTGGAGTCTCAGAGCTCCTTAAAGCATTTTGTGACAAGATTCCATTAGGGACAAAAATATACTTATGAAACTCAAAGGTTACATATTGAATTTATATATATCATATAATAGAGCATACTCTGCACATAATATAGTGATGTGAATAAAATTTAGCAGGCTTTCCTAATGATTTCACATCAGTCAGCTATTTGATTCAAGAAATGAAGTATTAGCAATTTACTGCAAGCTGCCAGGATGGTTGTCAGCCTCACTATTTCTAGTTTCATCCTCTCTCCCCTCAGAGGTTTCCACACTCTTAAAATTCTATTTTCCAAATACAAACCCAATTTTTAAAAAACGTATAAAGAAATATATAAATAGCAACCAACGATCATTTTGGTAGTGTTCCCCCACTCCTAGCCTCCCATAAAAGAGAGTTTGTTACAAGCTTTAGGGGAAGTTTTTGAAATCAAGGAGAGAACGTGCCAGTCCTCAGGAGGAAGTAGAGCTTGAAACTAGCAAGTGTCTGGGTCTCTCTCTCTGCTTCGGGGTCATTTAACTTCACTTCCATCTACGTTTCTGATTCATGGGTTCTCCAATGGTCCAAACCCAGCTTCTTTATATTCCCAATACTTACTGAGGTGTCTGACAGTATTCTCTATTTTCTGAGCCCCAGTTTCATATTCCTAGAGAGAAGATCCAATTTTTTTACATTAGCTCAATTCCTTAACCCAGAGAGAGGATTCTGAGGGGCACACAGGATCACAAAGGCCCACTCCTAAAAAATAAAGGAGGGAGAAACACTATTTATCTAACTCAACATCAGTACAAAAGACAAAACAGAACTGGGGAGCAATATTTTGAATTAATGTACATGCCAAAACAAAGCATCAACAAATTAAGTCCAACAATACATGTAAAAGAAACAGATAAGACATCGTGTCCAACTGGGGTTTATCTCAGGAATGCAAAGCTGTTTTGACATTTAGAAGCCATGAGTGAAATTTACTATACTAACAGAATAAGGAAAAAATTACACAATCATCTCAATAGATGGGAAAAAAGCCCTTGGTAAAATTTAACAGTCATTGACTATTTTTTTAAAAAGTCTTAGCAAGTTAGAAATACATCTGCGATATGATAAAGAGTATCTATGAAAAACATATTGCTAGAGTTATACATAATGGCAAAATATTGACAATTTCCCTCTAAGAGAATGGAGCATGGATGTCTGATCTCACTTCTTTCATTTAATGTTAGGTTGATGGCCCTATCTAATGCAATTAGGTAACAAAAAATAAAATAAAAATTATAAAGATTGAAAAGAAAGAAATTAAATGACTTGTGGTTGATAATTTTATGTATCAATTTGACTGGGCCATAGCATCCAGATATTAATCAAATATTATTCTGTATATTTCTGTGAAACTGCTTTTCTGGATAAGATTAAGGTTTGAATTGGCGGACTCTGAGTACAGCAAATTGCTCTTTATAATGTGAGTGGGCCTCATCAAATCAGTTGAAGGCTTTAATGGAACGAACAGTGACCTCTCCTGAGCAAGGAGGAATTCTGCTAGCAGACTGATTTTGGACTTCAGCTGCAAATCTTCCCGGAGTCTCCAGCCTGCTGGCCTACCTCATCCGATTTTGAACTTGTCGTGTCTACATAATCATGTGAGCCAATTCCTTAAAACAAATCTCCCTCTCTCTATGTATAGTAGCCCGCCACCCTTATCCACAGGGATACTTTCCAAGACCACCACTGGATGCCTGAAACCAGAGATAGTACTGAACCCTAGGTATACTATGATTTTTTCCTATATATACATACCTATGATAGTTTAATGTATAAATTAGGCACAGTAAGAGATTAACAATAACAACGTAATAAAATAGAACAACTATAACAATAGACTGTAATAAAAGTTACCACAGTCCTTAGAAACCTCAGCATGTGATTTTTTTTCTTTCCTTATTAAGCTGAGAATTTTCCCCTAAAGGAAGCGCTTTACACTTCTCTTTGGCATATCTGAATTGCCAGCATCACCACTCTTGCACTTTGGGGCCATTATTAAGTAAAATAAGGGTTACTTCAACACAAGCACTGGGATACCGTGACAGTCAATCTGATAAACGAGATGGCTACTAAGTGACTAAGGAGCAGGCAGCATATATAGTGTGGATACACTGCGCACAAGAATGATTCCTGTCCTGGGCAGGAAAGAGCAGGACAACCCGAGATTTCATTACGCTACTCAGAACAGCCCAATTTAAAACCTATGAATTATTTCTGGAATTTTCTATTTAATATTTTCAGACTGTGGTTGACTTTGGGTCCCTGAAATCACAGAAAGTGAAACCGCAGATAAGGGGGGACTATTGAAAATACACATCTTGTTGGTTCTGTTTCTCTGGAGAACTGTCAGTAATACATGTACTCACACAAGAGAAATAAAAACCTGTCTCAAACAAGCTACACAAAGTGCTTTTTAGTAACTTTATTAAAAAGAATCCCGAGTTGGAAACAATCCGTAACTCCATTAAACTAGAAACAATCCATAACTCCATCAACAGGGGATAGATAATTAAATTGTAATATAATTATGCAAATACAATACTTCTCTGCAATAAATAGGAACTAACTACAGATATATGAGACTACATGGATGAATTTCAAAAAGATTATATTGAATAAAAGAATCCAGACGCGAAAGAGTACATTCTGTAGATCCTATTTCATGAAGTTCAAGAAGAGGGAAAAGTAATTTGTGGTGATTGAAATGAGAACAGTGGCTGTCTGTGGGGGCAGGGAGGAGGTTGGTAGGAGGAACAAGGAACAAGGGGATTTCTGGTGATGGAAATATTCGATATCTTCACTGGGGAATTTTATAAGATTTGTGCATTTTACAGTACGAAGCTTTACTTCATTCAAATAAACAAACAAATAAAGATACATGTAAATAAATAAATACATAATATGGGAGTGGGGTGAAATTTGAAAGAACATGGTCTGTTCTGGGAAGATCTCACTAAGAAAGTGACTTTTGACGAAGACTTAACGGGGGAGAGTCAGTGAGCCACGAGGCTGTCTGGGGAAAGTGTTCTGGTAGAGAGAACAAGAACAAATATCCCAAGGCGGGAACATGCCTGGCGTGTGGGAGAAAGAACAAGGAGACTGGTGTGACCTTGGAGCAGCTAGTGCACAGGTCACATAAGCCCTTGGGGGCTGTTTTTAGGACTTTGCTTTTATTCTGAGTTTTATGGCAAGGCCCTGCAGTGTGTAGTGGAGGCCTCACATTACTGCACTTACAGAACAAAAGATTGCTTTAGAAAGCCCCTTCTCCTTTAGAAAGATTCCTTTTCCTGTGGCATATAGAAAATTAAACAAGAAGTTGTAAATTTGATTATAATTTCAAGGCTAAGCTCTATCAAGTCCAACCTCCATTATAACAGCATTCGTATACTCAGCAAGTATAAAATGGAAACAATTAAAAATATTACTGTAATTTTGCAATCCAGTTACCATTCTTAATATTTCCAAACAATGTCATGTGAAAAGAATGTAATCTTATATTAAAACCCTTACATGCCAAGATGGTAAACAACATAGAAACTTATTTTCTAAATTGCAAAATCCTGAGAAACACAAATGAGATTTGAATCTATGCAGTTGCCTTTTACATACAGGTGCAAGTGTTTGACCACTATACAGAGCAAAGAAAAGTTTGAATTCTTAATATGACTCATTAGTCTTCTCATTTATATAATGAGTTTTTCCAGAAATTCTCAGAAAACGCATAACTAAAATTTTATTCCTTTGGTAAAATTAGGCATGAAATAGTTCCCAGATTTGAGTTGGTTTGTAGGCTTAAGGACTTTTTAGCTCACTATGCTAAACTAAATAATGGCCCCCCTGGATATCCACATGCTAATCTCCGAACCTGTGGTATTAACTTAGACGGGAAAAGGTACTTTACAGGTGTGATAGAGTTAGTAATCTTGAGATAGGGCAATTATGCTGGATTTTCCAGGTGGAACTGGGAAGGAGAGCAAAGAACAGAGGCAATAATGATGGAAACAGAATGAGATTTGTAGATGCCATGCTGCTGGCTTTGAAGATGGAAGAAGGGGCCACAAGCCAAGAAATGTAAGGAAAGCAGGTCCAAGAGCTAGAAAAGAGAACAAAAAGGATTTTCTTCACAGATCCTCTGGAAGGAACCATCCTTGCCAACACTTTGCCAATCACCTAGCCCAGTGAAACTGATTTCAGACTTCCGACCTCCAGAACAAGAGAATAAATTTGTGTTGTTTTGAGCTAAGAAGTTTGTAGTCACTTGCTACAGCAGCAACAGGAAATTAATGCATCCACATTGTGAAATGGAAATCTAAAATTTCCCTTTTTTATAATGTATGGAAAACGCTGTCAAAGAAAAATTGCACCAGACAAGTTAAACAGGTAGAGACGACTTCATTGAAGACTATTGCAATAGTAATCAAGACTATTCCAGTAGGGGCAAGAGATGGAACTCCACTCCACTGAATCAAGCTGGGAAAGCTGTAATCACTGCAGTGAGCTAGTGGAAAAGTACTGGGGGAGGTTGGTCAATGTGATTAGGCCATCTGTGTGTGCTAAGTGGCTTTTGTCAAAGTTAATTTTCTATCCTCCATGGATACTGGGAGATAGGAGCTTTTTCTTGATGATCACATTTCAAAAAGACAGACCCCAGATCTTGGAGAAAGACGTCCCTGGGTTGTAATCCTGGCAAGAGTCTGAAGGAAGATTTAAACTACAAAGGGGCAGAGAAAGAATTTATAATTGCAAGTTTTCTAAAGTGAATGCTCTCAGAAAAAGGAGGTCAGTGACCTATAATCAGAAAGAAAACTGTCTAAAGTTTAGTCAAGCTGAGGGGAACATTAAGGCCATTTGGTCAATGCCCACTAAAAAACTCAGTCAAAACCAAATCAAATATTTATCTCCGTTGAATTGGTCACATACATTAATCATATTTGTTTATTTCTTACATAAAAATTTGGAAGTTTTAAAATCATAGTAATAAATGAATACTTGCCTGTTAACAAGAAAAAAATATTTTAGAGAAATGAACATGTGACTTTAAACTCTTAAAACATAAATAGGAATTATTTCAGTGAAATGTGTTTTTTATTTGAACTATTAGAAAGCAGAAATATTTTACAATTTTGGAATTATTTTATTAGTATGTTCCTCCTTAAAATAGAAGAGACCTAGAAATGAGAGAGATGTGAAAATGCCATGTACAATTAGAAAAAAAAAGAAAAGAAAAGCCTAGATTTAAATACTAGTAGAAGAATACTGGTGCTTTTTTAGAATAATCCTCAAGTGTGCATATTAATTATCACAATATTTATTGAGCAAATATTATGCCCTAGACCCTAGGGCAATAAAATTATTGAGAAAAAGTACATGTCTTTTCAATATACACAAACCAATATATGAAAATAAACAAATTGCAGAACAGGCTGGTAAGTGACATTTTAGAGATGAGTGAAACACCTATGGGGTCATGAAAAATAGAATATCTACCTCTGCCTCGAGGAATGAGGTAATATTTCGCTGGGGAGGTAATATTTAAACCGATTCTTGAAGATGAATAGAAAACACAAGGTGGACAGAGGGTTAGAAAGCATTTTCGGAGGAAATAGTATGTGAAAATTTTTAAGATAGAATTAAAGAGCATAATTTGTCAAGATGATGGAGAGTTCACTTTAACAGAAGAAGGAGGACCTTGTCAACAAATATAGAGATAAAGTCAGCTGAAGTTGTAGGAATAGCAGCGGTGGTGAGAGAAGTAACAATACAAATGGAATAATATTACAACAGAAACAATAGAAATAGCCACTTTTTAATGCACGCTTACATAAGACACTCTAAGTGATTTCAAGGCTTTATCACATTTAATTATCAAATGTATGAAGTAGATTTTATGTCTGTTTTACTGATGAGGAACCCAAGGTTTAGAAAAGATAGAGAATAGTTTAAAAGACTGTGAAAGACCTTGCTGGCTGTAAGAAATTTGGAGACTAATCATTAGACAAATCAGAGATCGGTATTGTCTTCTTTGTTATTTTATTGTTGTTAAATAAAGGAGTGATTGGGTCACTTTTGTCTTTTGGTGAAATAGTTTTGTGACAATATAGGAAATAAAACCAGAATGTTGGCAACGAAAGGAAACTGAAAGACTCCTGGTGAAGTAGTCAGTAAGTGACCTAATTAATGGTTTGCATTAAAGGCTGTAAGATGCTTGAACATGAGTTTGGGGTATTACTTATCCTTGGAATCTCAGAACTCAGCCCAGAGCCAGGCAATGATGTTCAATACACGTTTTGCAGAACTCAATAATGGACTAAAAGAGTAAAATGTTCAGAGAGGAATGGAAAATAACAAATTATTGTGAATGCCTACTAGCTGGCTGGTGCTTAGATTTTTAATTTTTTTATCAGGGAAGTCCTTTAAGATTATTATTACAATAATTTTAGAGATAATAAAACTGAGCCTCATAAATATTCACTGAAGAGAAAAGTCATCCATTCACAGTCTCTAGGCTGGTCCAGGATGGCCCTGACCAACTGGGATTGTTCACATGACAGTGGCATGGTTTTAAGAAAATAAGCAAAAATTGCAAGGACTCTTGAGGCTATTCCAGAGCTCGTACACTGTACTTCTACCAGATTCTATTGGTCAAAGTCAACAAATCAGGCCAATTCACAGGGTGGCATAATAGATTCCACTTTTTGTTGGGAGTATCTGCAGTCACATTGGAGAGGGTCTAAATAGAAGAAGAGGTGAAGATTTGAAGACATTTTTGAAATCAATCTACCAAAATGAGTGAGTCTTAAAGTTCCGCTTCCTGCCTTTGTAGCTCTACAAGGCCAAAATACGCAGAAGGAGAGGCTAGAGTTTCAGAGGCCGATTTTGCATTTGAGGCAAAAAACAATAGTATTTTGGCAAAGCTGAAATATAGCCTCCTAGATAGATATAAAATCTCAAATACTTCCGTGAGTGGCACTTCGTACCAAGATAAGATCTGTTAGGGGACCTCTACGGTGATACCCGGATATTTTTTGCAATGATAGAGAAATAAATCCACCCAATTTCTCTGCTACATCATTATGACCAAGTTACATAGCAAAATGTAATCAACAAAAATAACTCTCTCTGCATCTAACTTCCTCTGGTTTTGAACATTTGCTAGAAGTTTCTCCCTTGGTCATGACACAAGACCAAATCTCATGAACCTGTCTTCTTTATGTTTCATTCATTTATTTATCTAGCTCTTCAACAACATTTGGCTAATAAGATCCAGCAATGGGAAACTTCCCTAGCTTTATGTCATCTAAATGAGCAGAATAGCATTTATGGATCAGGCTAAGAACCTTTTAACATTGTACATGAGCCCCAAAGCTGATACTCACCTTCCATATTGATTACGGCTACGTATGTTTACTGGTGACATAACGAAGGCAGTAATTCTGACAGCGCAGTGAGGAGGATAGTCAGAATGAATAAGCGTTTTTCAGGAATGGTTTGGTGAGGATATTATATGCAGAAGAGAAAAATTCATGAGAGGTATTGTAAAGAATGTCAAAATTTGTTTAAAATGGATACTGGATGGAATAAGAACCTTATGAAGTCAAGACAGGACATGACCAAGAGGAGAAGGAGTTGTTCTTCAAAAGAAGGCAGGACACGTTTTTAAAAAGATGAAGAATGTAAGAAAGGATGTGTGAGGATCTACAGAAAGTTATATAAAAAAGGAGGTGATACTTGACATAGGTAATTACTAAGGCCTCTAAGCTCCGTGGTGCAGGTAGTGAGCTCATTTTCTGGTATGTGTGATTTGGGAAGAGAGTCAGAGGAGTTTTGGTACAGTTAATATGAAAATTTTGAAAAGGGCTTGTTTGGAGACCAAAAAAGTGAAGCCAGTGGGCACCAGGGAGCAGCTGAGTCTGATCAGCACAGCCTGTCGTGGCTCTAGAGAGCTCATCACACAGATGGCTCATCGATAGTGCTGAGCAATGTCTCAAAACAAGGGGTCCAAATGAAACAGTTTTAGATAACTGTTTAGAAATTTTCTATTTAAGTAAACTCACCCAAAACACTCTGAATGGATCATTCAATGTTCCACAAAAGTATCCTGATACTTTACAGTATAAGAACTTAATGAACACTTTCGTTAGTTATCTTTTTTTCGCCTTGCCTGAAGGTTCCTGTGTGCAAAGGACTCTTGGTGAGGTGAGTACCATGGAAGTGCATCAAGTCTTTGAGGTTTAATGCCCTAGGGTGGCATTCAGTTCCTCAGGGTAGTAATTTACGCAATGGTAGGGTGGAGTGCCAGCTCCCTTACCCAGGGAAGGGAACTGGGGCAAAGAATTAAGGGACTCGTCCATATTCAAAAAGCTTATTCTAGAGCTATGGCAGCAGAGCAGGGAACACAGGGCAGGAGGACTGCATAAAAAAGAAAAGTGAGTTTCCCTTTGATAATATATTATTTCCAATTGGCTGATAAAAAGGAGAACGGCATATACGAAGCATGCAATTTTGCTAATTAGATCAGCATGATCTCCACAGTCTTCTCTGAAAGTGTTCAATACTTTGGGTTATTTAAATCCATTTAGCCCTTTTTGAAAGGAACTAAATGGAGAGAGAGCATACTTTCAATGGTGGATATAGCTTTCTTTTTATCTAGGACAAAGGATTTCTCTCATACTTACCAAATATCTTGTCTTCAAGTAACAGGGATTTATTTTGCATCAATTTCAACTGTCCTGTCTGCCAAAATGACCCATGTTCGATGACTTTTAAAATGACTTGAACAACTCAATTCAATTGTGCTCCCCCACCCAGGCTTTTTTAAAAGCAGGGAAATTGTTTTAATATTTTGAAAGGCATCCATTAAGATGACTCCATTTAAAACACTAAGTGGCTTAATGGCATTTTCAATGCTACACAAGATATTCTAACCATGAAAAAAATTCAGCTAACTACTAATATGTAGGAGCTCATTAACTTCAAAAGATATGCCCAGCATATAGAAGTCTAGTGGAGCAGCTAGGAAATTTCTGAGTGGTTAGTAGATACTCTTTCATGTTTTTTTTTAATTTAAATGAAAATTAATAGACTACATTTGTTACTCTAAACATCTAATTGAAAAGCAATTTTACTGGAATAAGGATAATATGTAAATCAGAACTGAACTCTAAAGAGTTGCAGCACGGATGTAATATAAAACCTTTGCACAGGGGCCAGTCTGCTGCTGTAGCAGTTAAGTTCACATACTCCGCTTCAGCAGCTGAGGGTTCACTGGTTCGGAGCCTGGGTGCCGACCTACACACCGCTTCTCCAGCCATGCTGTGGCAGGTGTCCCACATATAAAGTAGAGGAAGATGGGCATAGATGTTAGCTCAGGGTTAATCTTCCTCATAAAAACAAACAAAAGGGGCCGGCCCAGTGGGGCAGCAGTTAAGTTCACACATTCTGCTTCTCGGTGGCCCAGGGTTCACTGGTTCAGATCCCGGGTGGGGACGTGGCACCTCTTGGCAAGCCATGCTGTGGCAGGCGTCCCACATATAAAATAGAGGAAGATGGGCACGAATATTAGTTCAAGGCTGCTCTTCCTCAGCAAAAAGAGGAGGATTGGCAGCAGTTAGCTCAGGGCTAATCTTCCTCAAAAAAATCAAAAAAACCCAAGAAACAAAAAAAGCTTTGCACAAACAATGTATCTAAGAAAACATTTGAGTTGAATTGCTATGAGGTGCTAAATTAAACATACACTAGTCAGGTTTGTAGGGGGTCTTGTTGGGTAGGGAGTAATTTCCATAAGGCACCTTACAAGTTGCAGTGGCTTTGGATGTATAGGTTGTACCAATGTTGTTTCTATCAATCCCCCAAACAGGCTAAAACACAAATAACAAAACTAGGGAACTGCAATGGGACCTAGATTGGACTCAGAGGAAGTAACCACCTAAAACCTGGCTCCTTCTGATTTTAAAGCTTTCCAGGAAGACACTATTTCCCAAGACACTTATTTACTTTGAAGAATAAATAATCTAAGCCACTTGTCTTGACTTGTTTCCCCCAAAGATATAGTTTCTTTTACACCAAACCATGCTAATAACCAATTCTGTTCAAAGGTAGTACTAAAAAAAGAAAAGCTTTGATCTACCTTTTAAGTAGAATTATAAGTACATCAGACTATCAAAATACATACATTTATTTTCAGCACACCAGAATCACATATATTCAATTTATGTTTTCAGTACATTTGAAAGCAGATGCTCAGAAATCCACAAGGGGAAAAAAACCCATTTATATAGCTTTTCGTTTGTCATTCAGTATAGAAAAAAAGGCAATTATCACAGCCTTTGGAAGTAAAGTATTGCTAGTGTTGATTTTTCTGTGTTAGTTTCATATAAAGCAACGAAAAACTCATTTCAATAAATAATCTTCAAAAACTGATAACATGAGGAGATTTCAGCTTTTCGATTTTCATTTTTACTTATACCGTTACATCTTACATCAAGGGATGAACAATTTAAAATGGAGATTATTTCCATTTTCCTAAATCCGTAAGACCAAATATGCCAACCATAGTGTGAATATGTATCCAAAAGGACAACAGGAAGCAGAGCATAAAGGTACAATCCTGAAAACAAAGTCGCTAAGGAAGGAGGAATTTGTTTTTAGCACTGAAGTCTGAGCAATTTGAGTAAGAACGCTAAATGGAGTTTTCTTCTATTTTTACATAGTATTCTTCTATTCCTCCGGGAATTACGGGCAACATGGGATAGTAAGGTGTCATGGCAGCAACAAGTTTAAATTTAATCGGACATGCAATCAAGATCTCAAAACACTTTCTTAAGGATTCAAGAACTGAACTTGTTGGGGCCAGCCCTGTTTTCTAGTGGTTGAATTCATTGTGTTCCACTTCAGCAGCCTGGGTTTGGTTCCCAGGAGCAGACCTACATGACTTGTCAGTGGCCATGCTGTGGTTGCCACCTACAGACAAAATAGAGGAAAATTGGAACAGATCTTAGCTCAGAGCTCATCTTCCTCAAGCGAAAACACAAATGGAAGATTGGCAACAGATGTTAGCTCAGGGCCAACTTCCTCAGCAAAAAAAGAAAAGAAAGAATTGAGATGATGTTAACAAATGTCTAAAATTAGAATTGGCCCCCAGTCAATGTCAATTTACAATTTAAACCATGTCTGAATACAGTTTTGAAAATTTTAGTCTTTCAACATGGTAGTTC
Source organism: Equus przewalskii (assembly GCF_037783145.1). NCBI lineage: Eukaryota > Metazoa > Chordata > Mammalia > Perissodactyla > Equidae > Equus > Equus przewalskii. The sequence goes on along the minus strand of NC_091831.1, from coordinate 53,787,895 downwards.
AATTTACGTATTGACCATTTAATTCTAATAGTCAATGATGTTATAGTAATAATCATGAGTCAACCATAAATACAGAAATGTACTTTGGTCAAGATATTAAACATACAAATGTTAAACACAAATATTTCTCATATGCTGCAAAAATGGTTGTGAGGAGAGATGGGAATTGTGACTGCTTTCACAGGTGGGAAGTGGCATGTCATCCACATTGAGATATCTATTTTATCTAGGACAACAATCAAAAAGCATGTTTTTACAAAATGCAATTAAGATCAGAGGATTGCATTAATGTCAAATGTTTTTGTGATATTGTACTATAGTTTTGCAAAATGTTACCATTGAAGAAAACTGGATAATGGGTACAGGGATCTCCCTATATTATTCTTTACAACTTCATGTAATCTCCAATTAATGAGAATTTCAACCAAAAATGTGAGTTTTCCCAAAAAATGGAGTTCACATCCCCTCCCTTTCACCTCAATGTATCAGAGAAAATGCTAATGAGGCAGAGAATGCAGAAATAAGTCAAAAAACATGCTAGAGTCTAGAGGGAAAAGCTGCTAGATGTCTGTTTTAAAATATAGCACTTTACCAGAAAATGTGGGGTATAATAGGAACCACAGATCAGGAAACACTTCCATTGAAAAAATAGTTTGTACTTATGGTGTCCAAGAAGAGGGAGTACCCCACTCCAGGGTGGGGGGAAAGAGTGGAGATACTCAAGGAAGCACAGAGGTCCATCAGGAGGAGAGGGGGATGGAAGGCAGAACTTGGCCAAGAGCCTTTATTATACTTTCCTTCCGAAGGAATGGGCAAGGCAGATTAAGCAGGTTTTGGATTGGCTAGCTTGAACAATTTTAGCCAGCTCTGGGCCACAGTGGCTGTCCCTAGTTGTCTGGTACCTGGCCTTCGGGTGATTAGGAGAGGTGGGTACTGTCCCAGTGAGAGCCAATAAAAACTGTGGTTGATGTGTCCTCCAGATGGATTGGTTTGCATTTGACAAGCACACCTCCAGGAGGAGGATTCCTCCTGAGGGAGCAGGGAGGCAACAGGGAGGCAGGAGGCTGAGGTGAAGTGACTCAGTCGTATTAGCAGGTTGTCCAGAGTGTCCAGCATATACGTGTAGGGCAGATGTTAAACCTCAGATTTACAGAAGCTTGAAACGTGGTTAATGCAAGGTCTAAGTACAGAAGCATAAGCTCTCCTGGAAGCAAAAGCAATGCAGACAACCAGCATGTGCCAAACTTTAGAAGGAGGCAGACTCCTTTAAAATGAACTGGCTGCTTCTGTATTTCAAGTGGGGATCTGGGTCATTTGCAGAGGCAAAAATTAAGTACTTTTTACTAATAGTAACATGACACTTGGCTGAATGCATTCATTTACATGAATTTGTCCAGGTAATTGGTTTTGTGGATTTATAATGTGTGGTATATTTCCACCACATCACTTACAAATTAGCATTCTTTTAAATGTCTGATTTACAGAAAAAAATACATAAAATTAAATTTAGAAATTTAATGAACCTAAAAGAATTATTAACACAAATATTAAATGTTGTGGCTACGGAATGCATAGTGAGGCAGAAGCCTGAGCTGCATAACCCACCAGCATCACCCAAACACAAATGCTGCATTACTTTGGGAGCGTGCTTCTAGTCTTTTGGATGCACTCATTTTTCCACACAATCTCCAAGCTTTCTCGGAACTTCATTGCACAAGCTGATTTCCATCTGCTTCTACACCCACACAAAATTTCATTAGCGTTATAAGGTTCTTCCTTCCCCTAGGCCCGTCCCGAGGAAAACTTGCACTTGGTTTTGGTGATGGAGAGAAAAATCCCTTCAGCCTCACTCAGTCATATGCAATGCCTCTTTCTAAAGTCCCATGGGCCATCCCAGGTTTCCCAGATGGTCTTTCAGATTTCACAACCCACTCTCCAACTGAGGGAAATGCACTATTCAGACCTATGAAATGCTAGTGAGAAAAAGAATTTCAATTCTTTGACAATCACTATTTTTTCATACTCTCCCCTATAGCACTCCCCAGATCTTTTAATTTTTATTTCTTTGCTGTCAATCAGATGGTTTTAAAGCCAAATAATGACTCTCCCATTAAACTATCTTTGCTTACCTTAGACAAGATCCCAACCTACTAATGCGTGGTCTGCATGGTAGGAATAGAAACAATTTAGAGAGTCTTGTGAAGACTAAGGGTATCATATAGGTGAATCACTAAACATAGGACCTGACAAATGTTAAACACTCAAAATTTAGTTATTATGGCTGTGATTATCTAAACAATCTATATACTTGGTTATTTTGTTTCTATTTCAAATTTACTGTGCCAATAATGATAAAAAATAAGAAGAAGGAAGCAGATAATCCTAAAAAGCCAGCATGGAAAAAAGGATATCTGATGTTTTTAAGATTTCTCCTTTCTAGAACAACATAAAAAGAAATAAAATCCAGACAACCTAAGAATAACTACTATTTCCTCAGGCATTTCAGCTGAGTGTTCTCACAAATTTCTCAGAAGAAATGAGCAAAACATCTGTACTAAAATCCACTGCACACCCTCAAGCATGATTGCACACATTATGCATACCTTTCTCTTTCCACACGCTTAGAATAGTCATTTCAACAAAGCAGTTTGGTCTCTTTACAAAATCCTGATGTTGTTATTTTAAATGGTAGAGTAGAGCCAGGTCTCAATAACATTCTTTTAAGTCTAATAACTGACATGATTAAGAAATAATTGCCAATAATCAAGAGGAAAAGGTAATTGGCCATAAGTAAATGGATAAAATAGTTTTTTGACATTTTGTGTGGCTTGGCAAAGCTTGCCTTTACAAAGCTCCACACAGTACTATATACGTTCTTCACAAGAACACTAAAAATTAGAATAAACAAATCTTGAAAAGATTGACCAGTAATTCTTTTCTTGAAGAATCATACAAAGAGCAGTCCTAGAAGAACACATTGAAATTTCAATGGAAGAGGAAACTTCATGGTAACAAAAAATAAAATGCTAGTATTAACATCTTGGGAATTCCCTGCTTAGAGGAAAGCAAGAGATGAAAAACAGGAGGACTATTAACGCCCAGAGCTTATTATCTCCAACATTAAATAGAAATACAGCCATACAGAAAACAAATGAGAAGATAACTGAGGCAAGCAGGAGGCAGAGAGGCCTGCTGAGAGATCCTGATGAGCATCCCTTCCCTGTCAGCTCCTAACACAGGCGCCGAAACAGCCTTTCATGCACATTTCCTTCTTCCTTTGAAAAGTAGAAGCTCCCACTGGAGCAGGTTGAGAATTTAAATTAAGTGGAGTCTCCTTGAGAGGCATTGCAGAGTTTGAGAAACCATTTGAAGCCCAAGAATGTTCCAGATGACATGAAGCAATGATGATATAGCGCTAGGAAAAAGAGAAATTTTCTAACAAATATTTTATTTAAATGGAAAAGTGGCATAAAATTCTTAGGAATATAACAACTATGAGCATTTCTTCCTATTAAAAAAAAAGCAAAAGCAAAGCAAAGCAAAAATCACTACTCAAGGAAGGAATTGCAGCAGCCAAATGAAAAGGAAACTCTCAGCCGAAGGTGGGGAGTGAGCATCAAATCCATGCACGAGGAAAACTATGGCTAAACAACTGAGAGAAGGGAGAAATATCATCGTAGATTTGGAGTTTAAAATCTTAGTAATGTAAAAATTAAAATGTAACACAAATTGAGAGATAAACGTGAAGAATAATGTGAGTGAATATAATTTTATTCTAATATGTTTATATTCACTTTCCCAAAGTTTCACCTAAATTGGCTTAAAAAATGAGGATATTAATTGTCTCCCATGCCTAGAATTCTAGAGTTAGTGAAGCTTCCAAACATGGTACAATCAGCACCTCAATAATGTCATCAAGGACCCAGGATCTTTTTGTCTCTCTATTTTATAATCTTCACCATTGGCTTCATTCTAAGTATACTTCTGTTAATAGTCATAAGTAACCCAGAGAGGCTCAAGTCATGTGCCTACCGTCCGCCACCACCTGATGTTTGACAGTTGAAAAGTCAAAGCAAATCTCTCCCACAACCATGAAATATTAATCCCTTCTTTCAATGAGATTGTGGTGACATAATTCATCTACTATTAGCTAATAATTGCCATCAAGATAAAAGGCATTTTCTGATTGGCATACATGGACTAAGAAGGTTCAATACCTGAGTGCAGATACAGCATCCCCTGTGCCATATTGCTGTGTGGGGCAAGCATATACATTTGCACAGAACACAAATCTATTAGGAAGGCAGAAGTGGGCAAAGAATGGAGAAGGTGGCACTCTTGATTCTCAGGCCTTTGTACTCAGACTGGAACTTATACCATCTGCTCCCTGGTTCTCAGGCCTTCAGACTTGGACTGAATTATACTACAGGCTTTCCTGGTTCTCCAGTTTGCAGAAAGCAAATTGTGGGACTTCTTGGCCTCCATAATCACATGAGTCAATTCCTATAATAAAGCTGCATATATGTGATATCGATGTCTATGATATCTACATCTATATCTATATCTATCTCCTATTGATTCTGTTTCTCTCGAGAACACTGATTTACTATTGCAACTATAAAAAATTACTAAACGTTGTCACCTAAGAAAGTTACTGATATTCACACACACACAAAAAAATACGGAAGAAAAGAATGTGTCTATTTGCTATAAAAGATATGTATAAAGCAGGTAGCTGAGAAAAGAATAAATGAGAAAACAAGGAAAAGAGACTTGCCAGACAAACACTAGCAGATTTTAGAGAGTTATGATATTAATATCAATCTTTAATTTGTATAAAATGTTGAAAGACATTGTCGAAGACTGGAATTGGCCACCCCAAGATATGTCTCTTTGACATGAGGATTATTTGGGGCTGGTTACTTTTAAAAATTGCAGACAGAAAAGAAACTCTGAAAAGTAGAATTTACTGATGGTTCATAAGAGACATTTACATTTTTAAAGGAAATGTCCATCTGTAAAGGTGTCTCCCACTCTATACCAGGGAGAAGGGGGTATGACATTATCTCTAGAAACTCTTAATCAATGCAGAAGGCAAGGACTTAAATCTGCATAATAACCTTATTCTTGTTTACTGTGCTTTTTTGGTAACCGCCCATGATTGACTCCCCCCATCCCCCACATCCTCCTTTGTCTTTACCTGAGGGTGGTGTTCAAGGTGAGAGCTTCTACCATTTTGGCAAGTAGCTGAGTTTGCCTGAGTCTCTCCCATGTATACATGTTATAAAGCTTTGTTTAATTTTCTTCTGTTATTCTGTCTCATGTGAATTTTATTCGTTTTCTGGCCAGAAGGATCCAGAGTGGTTAGAGGAAATGTCTTCCTCCTCTACAACATAAAAAGGTTCACTTTATAGCAATAAAAGATTCAATCCAAAATGTCTATAACTGTCATAAATGCACAAACATGACAATGTGTAATCAATAAAATCTATAAAGCATAAGTCACAGAAAGGCAAGAATAATTGAATTGTAACAGAAAACAATAGGAAAATGTACACTATAACTGTCAACTCAGGAGAAATCAATATGTTAAAAATATATAAGGATGGGCCGACCCCTGTGGCTCAATGGTTTAGTTCTGCATTTTCCACTTCAGCAGCCCAGGTTCGTGGGTTCAAATCCTGGGCACAAACCTACTCTACTCACCCACCACACTGTGGAGGTGTCCCATGTACGAAAATATAGAGGATGATTGGCACAGATGTTGCTCAGGGCTAATCTTCCTCAAGAGAAAAAAAAGAGAAGGATTTCCAGTGGATATTAGCTCAGGGTGAATCTTCCTCAGGAATAAATAAATAAGTAAATAAGTAAATAAATAAGGATCACGCCACATACAAAAATTAACTCATAATGGATCAAAGAGCAGGGCAGCCCTCTGGCACTCTGCTTCTGCAGATCTCTTTTCAGTAAATAATAAGATACTATCTAAACAGATGTCCATGTGAAAATTTTTGTCCTTGAAGAAATAGTGAAAAACGACAAAACAGATTCCTTTGGGAAGAGCCTTAGGGTGCAGGGAATTGAAGCTACCAGGGTGCATGTATGAGTGCACGTGTGTCTGTGGGTCTGTGGAAATCGAGGAAACAATACACTGAGACAGGTCACAGAGATGGCAGTACGACCCACAACCCAAATTAATTCAAAGGGGATCCAGATGACCAGAGTCAAGGATAATTAGATGAAACTCACCCTTCAAGGGATGTGCAGACATCCGTGTGGACTGTGGTCTTCCCGTGGCAAAAAGGCGGGAAGAAGGGTTTGAAGACAATTGTATCTAGATTTCAGAAGCCAAGGGACGCCAAATGATGTTTATCCACACTACGTCAATTTATGCTGTTTGTTGTGTGTTCTGTAATTCAATAAATTCTCAGGCTTATAGTCAAATATCTTCCTGTCTATAATCTTTACATATAGGTATCCCTATGGGCACCATTGAAAACATTATACTCAGTGTCCTTTGCTCACAGACTTCCACATCTCTGAAATACTCTTTTTTTACCCAATGTCATAAAATTCCATCCTTCTCTGAGACCTAGCTTAAGCCTTAATAACTGTCTAACCTTGAATATAAGTGAACAATTCTCTTCAGCTCTCTAAGCCTCAGAATTTTTTTTCTTTAAAATAAAGGGATTGAATTTGACATCTCTTACTTCTAAAATTCCATGGGCTTATATTATATAAGCCCCAACCTAAGTCTCACGAATTTCTCTCTCTTACCCATGCCCAATATGTGAAAGTGTATCGCACTTTTTCTAGAAAATAGAATAGGTTTGAGATTAAGTCCTACGCAAACTTGTCTAATTGGCAGACTATAAAAGGAAAAATACCTTTCATACTTTTATCTATATCTAAATCTAATTTTCTTATTGTTTAACAAATGCTTTAATAGTAACATACACACAACTTTGTAGTAATAGACACAATAAAATGATCTTTAAAGGACTCCTGAATAAAAAAATTCAACCAGAAGACACTTCAACTAACATCCAGTAGTAGATTGTGTGCATGTGCTCACATGTGCTGTCTGCATTATTTTTAGATATTTGAATTTTTTTTCTCTGCTATAAATTTCTTCCACTGGCATTTCTTTCTATTCTTTCTCAGACTTCTTTCTGAGTCCAGGTAGGAAATAACTCTGTATTGAAGCGCCAGAAAACTCATTCTTGGCTATGTTAGAAAATCATATCTCAGTATTGATTTTCTAAATAGTAGTAATTCAACAGAAGGTGTAGCAATGGTTTTTTAAAAATTCACTTCATAATGATATTTTGTTATTGGGAGACATTTCCTGAAATGAATATTAGAGCCTATTAATTCTTTGGGGCTGATTCCAAATATTAACAATAGAATACTTTCATTGCTCCAAAGAAAATTGCCATACTCAATGTGGCAATGGGGTATATTTGCCCAATTTTGTTAACAAAACTTGGTACTATGAAAGAAAATCCACATGCAGTTTTGGAGTTACTACCCAACTTAGAGATAGTAATAATGATGTCAATCAAATGTTATATTAATTTATGCCCAAATTTTTTTAATTTAGGGTATTCCACAGGTAAAGAGTAAATAACTACTAGAATACAAAAGGATATCAGACAGTAATCTAATTTCTTCTGTATGAAGAAATAAAAATCTCAGTAAAGGTAAATATGTGGGCAATTACGAAAGCTAGTATTATTGTAACAATGGAATGTAACTCCACATGTCATCTTCTCTGTGATTTAAGAGATTAATATACTAAAAAATTAGTCTAAGGCAGTATTATTGTAACTTTTGTTTGTAACTTCACATTTATTTCTACATAATTTAGGAGACCAATGCATTTAAAATAATTTTTAGTTTATGTTTTGGGGCACACACTGTATAAAGAGGTAATTTTCTGATGTCAACAACTGAAAAAGAATGGGTTTAAGACTATAAAAGAGCAGAGTTTCTGTGTGCAGACATATCGTCTATTCCTCTTTTTGAAGTCAGAATATTTAATATTTTAACATTTTTAATCCCAAGAGAAAAGTTTACATAAAATAAGTTTAACCACACAAAATTGCCATTTTGGTGGGCACAACTTCACTGTAGACTTCAGACTAGCCTGGGTTTCAGAATTAAATCTGCCACTTAATAGCTCAATGACAATGAGAAAGTTTCTTTATGTATGTTTATCTGGAAAAAAACATAATAATAAATCATGCATTGAAGGATGTTATGAAAACTAAGTGAGATGTAAGCATTTATTTCCTTAGCATAATGTTGACACATGACATGTGTTCAATAATGTTAACTTTAATAACTGTAGGACTATAGTTGACAGAAGTTCTAGAGAATAAAACTGGCACTCAAGTTAGAAGCCAGGACAGATTTCAGTACATTATAAGGAAAGACTGTTTTAACAATCAAAGCTCTCTGGAAAATGAATCACAGCCTCATGAAGCAACAGCTTTCCTATCATTGGATATTTGCAAACACAAACTTTCTCCTGTAATGCATTCGGAAAATTATATTATTTGCGTACCACGCTATGACATATATACATATGCCCTAGCACATATACAACCCAGTTGAGTAGCTCCAGTATAGACAACACTGATTAGGGAGTCATTGTTATGGGCTGAACGTGTGCCCCCAAAATTCACACGTTGTAGTCCTAATCCCCCAGTGTGACGGTATTGGGTGGTGATAAGTTTGGGGATGTTTAGGACATGAGCGTAGAGCCCTTGTGAATGGGATTAGCACTCTTATAAAAGAGACTCCCGAGAACTCTCTTGCCCCTTCCACCACATGAAGACCCAGCGAGAAAATAGCCGTTTATGAACCAGGAAGTAGGTGGGACACCACATCTGCCGGTGCCTTGCTCTTAGACTGCCCAGCCTCCAGAATCATGAGAAATACATTGTTGTTTAAGTCACTCAGTCCGTGGTATTTTTGTTAGAGCAGCCCGAATGGACTAAGATGGTCATTTTACTCTTTCCATTTAGACGAAAAAGGCTGGGTCTCCGGGGTAGGATATCAATTCTACTTGACCAATCGACAGTAGGTCAGGAGTGCTGGAACAGAAATCCAGCTCCCACACTGCAGCTTTTTCCTTGCAGGAATACAATTCAGTTGTAAAAAGTGGCTCATAAAATGTCTCAGACTCTGACCAATTATATTGGTCATATCTTCCACCTAGAAAAAGAACTAGTAAGTGTGGAATGAAGAACGGAGAATGGTGCAAACAGAGGAAGAAGCTTCCTTTTCCTTATGTGAAAAGGTAGAAACATAAGAGGACATACTCGCCTCTCCTCTTCACACACACAAGTAGTACTCCTATGCACAATTTCCAGTCTGCTAGCTCTGAGTTTTCCTCTTTTTCTCTCACTCAAGAACTATGTAATTGGTTTATAGTGAGAATTATAATGATCGTAATTCAGTAGCACATTAATAGCAAAAAAATTTGTGTAACATATGCCTACTAAGTTTATCATGGGATGATATATTATGAAAGAATAAGTAATATAAAATCAGAAAAGCTGGGTACAAATTCTTGCTCTATTTTCTAGTTTTTCTTTTTCTGGCAAGCCATCTAACTCTCTCCGGCTGATTTTCTTAATTTTAACAAATAATGAGGATCAAAATATCTCCCTCACAAAAATGCTGATTTTTTTCCACTTCCTCATTGTGTTTCCCTAAACCTCTCAATTTACTCAGATTATAACATAAATCGATTAAATATATCAATGTTTCCCAAATTTAGCTGATGATAAGAAATACCCCGGAAGCGTGTTACACATATAGCTTCACAGGCCTTCCCCTGGAGATTCTGATGTAATGAGTCTCAGGCTTTCTGAAATTTGCTTGGTTAACGTGAATTTCAAATGATTTTATCACCCCAGAAATTTAGGAAACACTGACCGAGGTTGTTTTAAAATGCAAATTTCTGGGCACCAACCCAAATACAACAACTCAAGTTCCAGAGGAGATGTCTCGTAGGCATAATTTTAATCAGTGACTCAGGTGATTTTTATGATTAGCACGATTGAGAAACACTACACTGGATGATTGCTAAGGTCTCATCAGTTCTAAAATTCTCTTAATACTATACAGACCAGATTTTAAATCAATTTTTATAAGAAGTAACCCATCCCAGATGTAAAACCCTATTTCACTCCAAAAAGCTCAGATTACTCAGAACATGGTGCAATGTCCAGTAAATGTAGAGAGACCTTGCTTTTCCTGCCATTTTCTGTTTAGGGAAAGCCAAAAGATAATACCTTGATATGTGGTTTTTTGTTTTTGGTTTTGTTTTTGTTTTATGTGGCAGACGTATTTAGCTTTCATGTATTACTTTTATTGGTCCTTCTTTCTGCAAACATTTATCAATTCTGAGGGTAATCCATGTTTTCAACTGCTAACTACTCAGGGCTGACTATACTGAAAAGTGATTTACTTCTGGCTAATTCTCCTATAAGCGGATTGGGCAGTATTTTTTAAAATGATGTTACTTTGTACACCATTGGGTTATGTGGGATTCTACTAACTCTCATAAGATGACATGAGCTAAAAATGTTATGAAACTGCTATTTGCTTTCATTTAATACATATGTAGGTGTATAGGTATACTTGGTACAAAGGCTTAGCAGGTATAGACTATATTTTCCTGCAAAAACATTCATAAGATATTTTTGTGTTATCTTCCCTTCTTCATATGACTCCTTCAAAATTCAATTCAAGATTCAGCCCAGTTTGGTTTGGATTTTCCACTCATATATACTCGTAACACATGATGTATGCTTCGCTATATCACATATGGCATAAAATAAAATAAAATCATTAAGCTACTCATCTCCAGTATTAGACACTTTATAAGAGTCAAGACTGTTAATTGAAATCCCTAAAACATAATGCGGTGCCTGCAAAATAACATAGTAATTGTTTAATAAATATTTGATGAACAAATAAATGATTGCACAGAATGATGGCTGGTTCACTCTTGAAATGAAATATATAGTCTTGTATCTACTAAATTATAACTGTAAACCCAAGAAATCTTAATTGAGTATTTGAAATAAATCCAAGAACCTACTTTGCATTTTAAACATACACGGGAATTCATTCAATAAATACATTAAATTCAATATATGGTAGATAAAATTGATAATTTGGGGCATTACAAATATGAGTAAGATATAGAGCTTATCCTTATAGGTCTTATAGGCTAGCAAGAGAAATAAAGAATATTAAAATAATATATAGGTAATACGATAGGAGTCTCTAGAGTGTGGGGTTTTGTAAAGGGAAGGAGTGCTATCAACACACTTTGAGAGGAGGTTGCCTTAGGGTTAGTCAGGAAAAATTTCACAGAGAAGATATTGCTTGAACTAGGTCTATAAATACGAGAAGGTAGGAGGGAACTTGGGGGGTGAGGATAAGGCATTCTATAAAAAGGTAGCAAATGATGAAAAAAAGTGTGTTGTTATAGCTGATGTGTTGGATTCAAGGGGTCACAGGGAGAAAACAAAGATGAAGAGGACAGCAAAGTCAAGTCAAATAATCATGTTTGACAAGCCAGAAATGTGAACAACCTTTAGTAGATAATGGAAAGCCATTAGAGTTAGTAGAGTTTAGTAGATAATGGCATGCCATAGAATTAATGTGATCAGATTTATATTTGAGAAAGACTACGTTAACAGAAGAATAGAAAATAAACAAAAAAATTCCAAACTGGGGACTGAGATATCAAATAAGAAAGTGCATCGACAGTCCAGATAGAAGATTACAAGGGCTTTATGTAAAGGTCATAACAGGATTTTTGGGAAAAGAAAGTTCAAATCTTTAAAAGTGTAGAATTAACAGAACGTGAATACTGACTAGAGGTATGAGAGTAAGTGAATAGATAATGTAAGATTATTTCCAGAAAGTCAATTTTGATGACTGGATGAAGAGTGGGATCATTTACTGAATAAGAAATAGTAAGAGAATTCTAGTACAAGGGGTAAGAGTGAGGTAAATGAAAAGTTTAGATCTTTTGATATAAATCTTTAAGTGCCTGATAGACTATTAGGAATAATTTCCTATGAACTCTGGGATAGACATATCTGGTACTGGAGAGATATTCAAGATGAAGATACATATTTTGCGTTCAACCATATAGTTAGAAGGTTAGCTGAAAAACTGGATGGTAACTGGTGTGACCATCTGGCATACCCTGGGTAACTCTGGCATAAATTTTAATACTTTACTCTTTCACATTCAAAAGAATCCCAGATTGAATGGTAAATTTTATAGTTTCACTAACTCTAATATATATCTCTTAATAGAAAGTTAGGAGAGAAAAAGCATAAGAGCAAGATCTTAAAATGTGGTTACAGAGGCTTTAACATGCTATTCTCAAACATTTCAAGAGATGATCGATATTTGCAAATGGAATAAATTTTCATACAAACCATAATGTCAATTTCAATAGGATGATTTATTTAAAGCTATGCATAAACATGACTTCTGCTTATAACCATGACCAACGACTGGCACTGGTTCTTCTCTGCCTCTAAAACAACTAGAAAACTGGACAAAATATTTGAGTCAATTATTTTGATATTAAAAAGCAGGCAGTGTAGGACTGTGATTCTTGAGAAAAAGAAAACATACAAGATGAGCTCCATGATCACCCAAGATCACTCCAGTTTCTCTCCTAACAGCACTTCATTCTACAGATCAGTGAGTAGGAGCCCAGGTAAAGCAGTGGTCTCACTGAGCTGCGGCGGCAGAGATCACACTTCCGAGCTGCTTAAGTAAATACAATTTGGGGTGAGAGTGGAGGTTGTACCTGAGAAGTGGAAGCTTTTCTGTGGGGGGTGAGATTTCTGAATGGGGATTAACAATAATAAGTTCTCGGCCAAAGGCTGATTGCCCACGCCTAGCGCCAGACTCCATGAGGTTTAGAGGAGATCTCCTGTGGCAGGACTAAGAGCTAACACCTGAATTCACTGCTGAGAAATAACTGGATTTCCAGCACAGCCAGAAATGAGAGACCCCACCACGTACCGTAAGCATTCAGTTGAGACCCCTAAAAGACCACGTCTTAAGAGTAAGTGTTATACTAGAGTAAGGGATGCAGTCTAAGACCAAATTCAAGACCACAATAGATCTACTTTAACAAAGACTAAAACTAAGCCGGACAAGATCAAGAGAATCTGTCAACAAATTAATTACCTGCCGGAATATAACACAATACTATTTACAGAACAGTAACCTAATACAGACTCCCTACAATGGACACACAATGTCCAATGTACAATAAAACATTGCTAGACATGGAAAGAAATAGGAAAATGTGACTCATGTTCAAGGAAAAAGCACTAGAAACAGAAATAGATTCTAAGATGATACAAATGCTGGAATTAACAGACAAGGATCCAAAGGATTTAGCCCATTTGAATATTATGTCAGTTCCATCCAGATGTGGGTGTTTAACATCAAGATAATGGTAGTAATAACTAATCAAGTGTACTTACTGAGTTTGCTATACATCAAGCATTGTGCAAAGTGCTAGAAATGCTGTGCATTATCTCATTGAATCCTTGTAGAAACCCTACACGATAGGCACTATTATTTGTTCTTTATTACAAGTAGAAAATCTGAAATCTAGAGAAGTTAAGCAAATCACCTAATTCTATTTATATGAAAAAAAATAGGCACTTAACTTGTAAGTATATAAATTATATAGAGGTAAAATTGTGTATTTGACAAAAAAAATTTCAAACAGGCATATGATGCTCTGAGAGATTTATCATTAGAAATGTTGATGACTAAATAGCAAATTCATTAATATGGCACCAAGTTCATCTCTGTGTGAAAAGAAGTTTCTGAAGTAAAAGAATCACCAACGTATTGAAGCAACTTGCTTGTAGCATGGGTCGTACAATTACTGTAGGAAGAAATTACAGACAAGACTGCTATGCTTACTCAGAGTAATAGAAAATACGGTCTATGAGGGCAATAAAATGCACCACGTGTATAATTAATATTGGAAATAAATTGTTATTTTACTTATATCTATCTACATGAAATGTCAAACCTCACTAGTCAAAAACGTTGAATCTTGGGTGAAAAATGCCAGAGAAAAATGGTAATAAATTCCTGCAGACTAAAATATAATGAATATATCAGACCTACAAATACTTAACGGTTTCAATTATCTTTGGTAAAGAGAAGGTTACGAATACATCTGATGAAAATATGAATATTTCCTTATTCACTTTCCTTTGTGGAGCTCTTAAAATGAAATATCTCTCACAGCACTTGGAAGATAAAGCTAACTCAACAGCCACTAACTTAGGACAAGTTTTTGAATTTGTCTTTACAAGAGGGTGAATGTGATCATGTCCATGTTAAGTTGACAAGTATAAAAATACACGAAGTATGTGTTCAGACTACCATATTCTGCTCTTGATGTATTGATTTGAGAAGACATCAATGGTAACAGCACAGGAAAGAAGGCAGGATGAGTAGGGAAGGTCAGAGAAGGAGGAGAGGTTTGCACTGACGTTCCTCCCACTTCCCCAGATTTCTTCCTCCACTTTCTATGCAACTCCACCTCCTTTGAGGGAAACTGTTAAATCACTATTTCAAATGTCTTCTCTGCCCGTTAACATATATATATATTTTTTTTTTGTCCAGAAAGATAATTTTCTTCTGTCATGAGAAACATAATTATCTAATGAAAATAACTAATAGTGAAGATTCTAACAGCTAGCTAATCTAATGCTTACTATTTGTAAAATCTGAAGCTAAGTGCTTTCACACATTACCCACTGCAATTCTCACCACACTGTGCTGTTGAAGGATAAGGAGGCTTGGAAAGAATATACGAGTTACCTGAGCTTAAGCTGGTGAATCGTGTGACCAAATTAGATCTCAGTTCTAACCCAAACCCCATGTTTCTGATAGCTGCCATCTTTCAGTTACAAGCCTTTCTCTTACAGAAATGAATTTGCAACATTAAGATTCATGAGCATGCATTTGTTCAAACATAGAAAAATAGCTAAAAGAAATAAACACCATCAAAGATACCTTTTAAAATTTTGTCAAATAACATCTTCTTTGAATAAATGATGTTTTGCCTTTGAAAGTGTTGATGTTTGATCTAGAAAAAAAGAGAAAATATTCAATTGTCTTATTTTTCTTTTACAATCAATCAAGAGGTATTGTTTTAGTCTCATGGGTTCTCCTCAAGCAGATAATTAGTTTTGTCAGTCAACATTTTCAAATTTTCTTTAAAAATAAAACATTTTTCAATGCAGCGCTGTTGAGGAAAAGCCAATTAATAATTGAAGAGGTCCATAGGCAAATCAATTATCTAAAAACAATTATTAAAATAATCTTTATGATTCCTACAATATGCATATCTGAAATAAGATAAAAACATCAGGACTTTTTCTCTTTGAATTTTTCCCTATCAGATATCCTACCATGTTTTTAACTTTCCTGAGGCATATTGTTGTGAGTTCTTTAATCATCTTGCAGTTTTCAATTATATTTTTAAAAATAAGTTTACAAGTACGAACTAAACTAAGTAATTGCTAAATTGTGTTTTAAATGACTAAGGAGAACAATTACTGCACTATTAAAATATAAAAATGCTAAAATAGTAAATGGGGGAATATTTACTAACATAAAAATAAGGGCAGAATTTTGAAGATTTATTTCCAGTCTTGTGGAAGGATGCTGGATTCATTTTAATTCTATTTAACTTCAATAACTCTCTGTCTATTATTTTCTTTCCAGTTCTTCACACAATAGAATTTGATCCCATATTTACACTATCATCTTCCCAACAGATTTTCTCAAATCAGATTTCTGGCTCAAAGACTGAATTACTCGGGTAGAAGATGGCATCATCTATCATTTATCTTCAGAATCTGTCCATTCCATTCTCAACAAAATTTTTTCCCAACGTCTAAATATCCTTCTGCAGGACTTTGTCTAAAGAGCACGGACTGGGCAACACCTGGGGGCCTCATCACCCTTAGATCTTCTAACATTATGAAAGAAAAAAATAAAGTCAAGGTCAAATGGAAAAACACAATGATGAAGACAAAGGGAGTCAACCAAACATGAATGTTACGCTTCTTTGAAATTATAATTATTCGTTGACTGGCCAGAGCCATTTTCTTGTATCCTTTGGAGGAAATTACTGCTAAGAGTTAATCCACAAAGATTGTATGAAAGGAGTAAAACTTGACTTACGGGGGTTGTATTAGTCAGCTCAAGCTGCCATAACAAAATACCATAGACAGGGTGTCTTAAACAAAAGAAATTGATTTTATCACAGTTCTGGAGGCTGGAAAGTCCAAGATCAAGGTCTGGTAGAGTTTAGTTTCTGGTGAGAACTCTCTTTCTGTCTTGCAGATGGCCCCCATTTTGCTGTGTGTTCACATGGCCTTTTCTTAGTTCCTGCGCTTAGAGAGAAAGAGAGCAAGCTCTGCAGTGTCTGCTCTTACAAAGGAACTATCCCATCCTGAGGGCCCCACCCTTATGAACTCATCTAACCCAAATTACCTCCCAGAGGCCCCATCTCCAAATGCTACCACATTGGAAGATAAAGCTTCAACATATGAATTTGAGAGACACAAACATTCAATCGATAACAGGGGACTAGAGGACTTTCTGAAATTTCAAGGCAGGCTCTCTGTGCCTACAGTAGGGATTACACATTACAAACAAAACTGTTCCTGTGCCGTGTAATAGGAGATACTAATGCAAATAGGGGGCTAGCAGCAAAATGCTGAAATCTTGCACCTTCCGAAACTATCACATCAACTTTTTCCAGTAGAAGCAACCAGCAGAGCCAACCAGTTCACAAAGTAAACTAAATTCATGAAGTATTCTAGACAGTCCCTCTTGTCTTCTGAAATCCATATGCTTCAAATCACAAACCAGTCTTCACCCACTGTCTCCTCATTTTATTTTTAAGAGCGACTTTTCTTTGTTGTTTAGTATAACATCACCACAACGAGAGTGAATTTCTCAGCTAATGTATTCATTCACACCATTTTAATAATTTCTCCCTGGTTCTTAATATATATTAAATACATTAATACATTAGTATACATTTGATATGAAATATATTAATACACATTAAATCTGAAATCTCTCTTTGAAAGTCTTTTATTAATTTTCATGTAGTAAAACCTTTTCCAATAAAATTATGTTCCATTATTTAGTGTGTTTTTCCCATTATTACTGGGTTACTGGAGAATAATGTGCCCAGAGTCACGACTCACTGACTCAAGCGTGGAACAAAGTACACAAGGTCAAATTAGTGGGGCTTTGTCTAAAGGAACAAATGTCCCCAAACCTAATGTTCCTGAGAAGGGTTTATGCCCTCCGCAGGCTTCGGAGTGATCTCTGAGACAGGTAGAGACCTGGAGCAGTCCTGATGGGGTAGGAGTTCTCCTCTTGGCCACCTGAAGAGATGCAAGGAGCAGATAAACTGCTCCCAACTTCCACCGAGTCACAGCGACGAAGAGGTAGCCCCCTAAGCATAGAGTCGTGAGGCTCGGGGGCACTCGGAGTCCGGGACAGCAGTGTGAGGTCGTCCAGAGAGCTCTGTGCATAACAAGCAGTAAGAAAAAAACAATAAAGCCAGAGTCCCCTCAATAGGGCCAAAGTAAGACTTCAATGTCAGTCACTGGCACAGAAGTGGCAGCGATTGTGACACGGACAGAAAGGAAAAAGGCTGATGAGAACACCCTAAGAGACTTGTTCAACAGCACATGAGCAACAAAATCTGCCTAAATCTCAGAAGCAGCTGCAAGACCTTTTCAGGAAGCTAATTTCTAGCAAATAGACATATGGGAATTTGGTCTTCTATAAAAATTAAAAAGAAAGAAGTTCTCCCTATTTTCCATTTCAAAAAGTATAGTTTATTTTGTTCAGGTTTTCCCCCAAAGTGGGTATCACATCGCAAAGAACTTTGGAACCTACCTGGCTTAAAACAGTTGTTGGGGAGGTGGGAGAATCCACACCAACCCCCCAACCCCCCGACTCTTCCTGAAGGTTCTTATGGCTGGTCAAATAATTAAAGAGGCAGGTTAGCAGGAGAAAATCAAACAGTTTAACAGCATGTATACACAGGAGAAACTCAGGAGAAACTGAGCAACTCAACCATCTGGCCAAGGCTGCCTGTTTAAATATCTTTAGCTACAGACAAGGAGGACACTGGGGATATTGATTTGGGGCTTCAAAGTAGAGTAAGACAATTTACACAGAGATGGAATGCAAATGTTAGTTAAACAGGTTTTGCTGGGCCAAGAAAATGGGTTTGTAGGTGTCCTTTTATCACACCTATTTTACATCATGCCATAGCTATCACATGGTATGAGCTCCTTCCTGGAACAGGCCTTCTCTGTTAAAGTCTTTCAGGCAGTTTGGGGGCAGGAAGGTCGGTCGGATGCTCTTCCTGAGTCTTCTGAGTCTTTATTGTATTCAGCTCGAAATAGTCCACATACCAGAGTGGTGCATCTTGGGGAGGCCTGCCCTGAACCCCATCACATTCCTTACAAGTACAGAGTAAAAGGTGGACAGAAGTAATCTATTAATATCATCTAAAGTGTTTAAAAATTCTGAAGAGTTATTAAAATAGGGATTCATAGAACTCACACCAGTCCTGCTGAATCACAAATGCTAGGTACAGGAAGCAGAAATCTTTTATTTTAGCAAGTTCTATACATTATTCTTATGTGGGTCAGTCTGACACCTGCTTATGAACTGGCAATTGAAAACCTCAATAAAGTGTTTGCTATTACAATAGAAAAATATGAAAATTCATATAGAATCCATCATTTTAGTGTTTGTTTATTGTGCCCAAGTAATACTGATGTTAAATGTAGATCCACTTTGGTCACTCACCTTGCCTTAAGATAAAAGCTTTAATTATGTGTGTTATTACACTTGAAAAGAATATTACATGTGGAAATGTTATATATGCATCATAACATAAAAGGTGGCATTGATGTAACAATTAGCATGAAATGACAAAATGAGTTCTCAAAAAAATCGAATTCATATATGGGAACACTTTCTATATTTATCAAAGACATCATTTTTTATTAAAGTTATTTTTAAATAGATGTCATTTTTTAGAATAGTTTTAGGTTCACGGCAAAATCAAAGTCTTCACTTAAAAATCATAGTTTATATAATAGGTAATAGGAAAGGCTAGGATGCAAAGTATTCTTCAAAATTCTGTGAAAATTTCAGTAAAAAATCTTACTATTTAAAGATAAATTGAACACTTAACTAAAGATATTTGCTTGACATAAATAGAATATTTTAGACAATCTTTTTGATTTAAGAAAGTATAATTTCTGATTTCATCAGAGTGAAATAAACATACTGTCAAAACAAAAAGTTTTCTTAAAATATTTTCAACTGTATTCTTCAATAGACTATCTTCATGATCTAAAATATTCATGCTTCGATTATTAACAAATGTTTTAAAATGCATACCAAGCACCAGAAATTACTACTATAAGCCCTTGGCCCTCACTTTCTTTTGTGAATATTTGTGACAGTTTCAAATCTGACACAGAAAGAGGAAGATATATTGAAGACATTGCTAAATAAACCAATGTTAAGTATAAGCTTCAAAAAAAATCCAGGCATGACTAGCTCACACTATTGTGACTGCATTTGTCACTTCACCAAAATGCACAAAATATAATTTATGAGAAAATCTCTCTTTAAGGAAGAAAAAAATTGAGACAATTGGCTAAAGTAAGAATAAGTTAGTTACTGAGACACATTTTGGGTTTATAAATTGCAGTACAGAAACTCAATTGAGAAAAAATACAGTATTTCTTTATTTTCTACAAATAAACAATATTTTATCTCTAGGTCAGTGGAAAATTCAACTGGAGTTTTTCAAGGAGCACACCCACCCCCATTACCTACTAGGTCTCACCAAGATTTTATAATCTCACAGATTACCTAGTCTTTGAGAAGGAGCCTCTTCTTTCCTTAGTTATCCATGCAAACATGTCACCAGGGTAAGCTAAGAAATACAGGTCTGACTTAACACTGGTGCCTTCACATCCAGCTGCTCAGAAACTTTCTGCTACACCGGAGAAAGTGGGATCTTTTACAAGAGTTAGAAGCCTATTGCTTCTGGAACCACCTTGCTAAATACATCACAGAAACAATCCTCTTTCAAGCCAAGCATCTTCTTTGTATGTTTCTGAGAAAGTGGTACAGGTCTCACTGTTCGGGATACCACAAAACTCTCTTCTTTCTATCCTGGGGAAATCCTTTAAAGTGGAAGAAACACTTTTCTTTCTCAAAACCCATTCTTCTCAAGAGGCTAAGTTTGGGACAAGAAAGTCAGTAAGTTTTCAACGTGCCCTCTGCCTTCAGCCCAATCAAATACTTCCCTTAAGGTAATAAAAGACAAAACCCATCTTCTTGAGAGGGGAGAAGGGAAGGGAGAAATGCAGAAAGAAATTAATATTTAAAATGAAACTCAATGGTATGTTCAAATATTTTCATTTAGGCTTTAAATTTCAATTGCATGATCAATATCATTAGCCATTAAAGAAACACAATCAAAACCACAATAAGATATCAATACATATCTATTAGAATGGCTTATATTAAGAAAAAGAAGAAACTGTTAATACCAAGAGCTGGCAAGGATGCAAAGCAATGGGAACTTTCATGAACTGTTGGTAGGAAAAAACAAAATAGTACAGCAACTTTAGAAAACAGTTTTGAATCTCCTCATAAAGTTAAGAATACACTTACCCAGTGACTCAACAGTCTCAATCCTGGATATTTACTCAAGTGAAATGAAAACTTCTGTTCACACACAAACCTGTACACAAATATTTATACTGGCTTTATTCATAAACACAAAATACTGGAAACAACTCAGACGTTACTGGTACCCAGGAATCTACGCAGACATTTTTCCTGAAGGCATCCTCCTCAAACCCAAGGGAGATCCCAGAGGCTGGGAAACCAGGGGTTGAAAACGTTAACAGACTTGCTTTTCACGGTCAGTACTTGTTAAACTTGTTAAAATATTTGAATAAGTATATTTCATTCTGCTCAAATACTAGCCAAACTCAAACATACTGTGAGTCGCCATCTAAGGTCTAAGTACCAGATAGCTAAACTTCAAGAAGATATTTGTTATATTTTCCATTAGTAAACTTTTAATGAAGAAAACATTTATTAAACAAACACAGGAAATTAATATATTTAAAATAACTTTGCTACGATTTAAATAATGAGAAAATTAAAGAGGTGATTCAAAAAGTCATTAAGTTCTAGACATGATAGTTCCATTATAATTTGATTCAGTTAATTTATCAACTACATCATGAGCCAAATTATGTCCTCCTAATTGAATATAAATAAAGTTAAAAATCAAATGTGATATGATTAACTTATAAAATGCATAAACACTAAATAGTCTTACTCAATGTTCAAAAAGTTTTCCACTATATTTTTAAATACTACTTTTCATAAATTTTATTAATTATCACTTTGCTAGCAGAAAAATAAGATAATTTTGCTTAGCTTGCATCTTTTTGGGGATCAGTGTCATACTCTTTATTTCAAGTTTGTAGTAGCTCTTTAGGCCTGCACAATCTTTCAAAAGCAATTGCAAATGATGAAGTCAATGTACTGTGGTTTTCCTCCTATGATTAGCCTACTTTATAAATTTGCAAATGCTTAAATATCCCAAATATTATTTAACCTATTTCTTACAATAGACAGCCAGCAAGGCTTTTATTATATTTTAATTATACAGATTTCCTTTCTTCATGTTCTTGTGCAAGGAAGATATAAAAATTTAAGAATTCTTCATTTTAATATTGTCATTATGTTTATGAATCTCCTCACTTAGAAAGAAGCCAGGCTATTTCTCCCTTCTGCAGAGTGAAAATTTCAAAGTTATTATTCTCATCTATGTTATTTTATTTTGTTCTCCTTATCTTTTGACAGAGAACATAGATAGATATACAGATATCTTACTTTGTCCTCCTTAGATTTCCCACATTCATGTGACAATACTCACCAACAATTCTTCTCAAGGAATTTCATCAACAATCCAAGTCAACACCATTGATCTAGTTGCCCCCTGGGAGACATTTCTCTCTGATCAAAAATGTATGAAGCAGCAATCACATTAGAGGATGTAATCATTAAAAATATCTCTATTACAATTGCTAAATTTCTAGGAGGGTAAGGACAACAAAGCTCAGAAAGGAAAAGTTGAGTAAAATGATTTGGGCTTCCTGGAGAGACTCAGTACATTCGTTTATTTGCATTGTGTCACAATGCACTAACACCGTAGCTCTGTGCTTAGCAGCTCTTTGTGTTCATCCTGCCACATACCTGGCAATGCCTGACACATAGTAGCTTCTCAATAAGTAGAGGGAAAAGAATCTAAGTGCCTACACAGTAATGGTAAGGGGAGTAGAAAATTTTTCATAAAAGCAATAGCTGAAGGAACTTTGATAATCTCCCTTTCTTAAATTCAATTGTGCCATATAATATCACCTAATCATAGGAGCGAAATTCATCATATCCATAGTCCCAGCCAGTATGCAGGGTGTTTACACCGTGGGTTGGGTATGATTGGGTCCACCTGAGAATTCTGCCATTTACACATTTCCTCATTATAAAGTGGAAAAATACAAGTATTTATTACTATGTAATCTTACGGTAAGGATTAATGGGGTGTTTTCTGTAGTGCCTCGTAGTAAATAGTCAATAAAAGTTATTTTCTGTAAACAGATCAAGGATGGCAAATTAATTCAGCAATATTTAGGAAAGTTTCTCTCACTTTCTCAAAGACACAATTTTATATAAACATCATTAACCCAAAAAGCATGAATTAAGTCTTTGTATGCTTATCGTATGTACTTTAGATTCGATTTTAAGTAATTCAGTGAAGTCCCCAGCATAGGAGTTCACAGAAGGCCATATATAAGAGAATGGTTTATTTACTCTGTGAAGTACAAGCAACTAGAAGTTGAGACCAGGTGCTAAGTCTATGTTGACAGCTTCCTCAGCTGCTTTTCTGTATTGTGTTTTGTATTCTGCCTTGTTAACCTAGTTAAGGCTTTGTTTATAGATGTTGCGCATTTGCTTTCATTTGCTTCAGTCTCTTTGCTTCCTGGAGTTCTTTCTTAAACTGGAAACCCCAAAGAGCATGGTTCACACTTTCCCAAACAGGAGACATTTAGGACAGATCATAATCTATTGGTGAGATAGAATGGAAAAAGCCTTTCTCTCCTGAGGCAATCCAGATGGAATTTCAAAAGGTCTTCGGAAAACAGAAGTTTGCTCATAGTATCAGAAAATTTTTCATTACATCTCAGCTAACTTAATACCCTAATCTCTCCAATGTAAATATATTTTATGCCAACAGCTAAAATGATATGGAAATTATAACTGTCAACACAGTGCAACCATTTTACTCAAAGATGGCTGTAAATTAGAAGGGGGTGGCGATGGTGCATGCTGTTAACACTAGCTCCTGAAATGAAAACATAAAAGATGAGTTCCCAAACTCAAACAAGTATGCTGTCACTTAGCATGATTAAAGTATGTTTTAAAAATGCACAAAAGGAGTCTTCACCTTAAATTTAATTAGATATTCTTAATGGTTCTCATTATTTTCCACAATAAATACACATGCACAGGGTCAAAACTACTTTGTGTTTATCCATATTGTTTTGGACACTCAACAAAGCCTGCAGTGTGGGCAATTCCTGGTGTAAGAGCCGTGATTCCATTATCATACTTAAAGATAAGACAAGTGTGTCCAGATAGCACAATAGAAAAAATATTTTTCTAGAGAAGCAATCCGTAGGAAGACAATTTCTCCAGACAGATTTAATTCAAATGAAGACTTGGTAAAGAAAATGCCAATTCAAGATGTCATATTCTCAGAAATAATTGTCTCAGTACATGGTTACATAGACTATTAAGAGTTCAACACATTGTCTCAATGAAGCAGATTATATAAACCTACATTTTGACTGGAGCAATAAAACAGTTAAAGCTTACTTGAGCAGCTAACACCTAGATGACTTCTATAGTAATCAATTACTTTGCTCCTTTTAATGGCTTTCTCTTATTGTAATCTTATTTGTGTTTTAAGTATTATATTAAGCAGATATCCTTATCTACAAAGTGATAGTGCATCACCTGTTTTCTCATCTATGAAAGTGTTCACTAATATTAATTAGTGATAATTAAGTGTTTTTGCAAACATAAAAATAGGTTTGCAATAATTTAGGCACAAACTATGTGCCATTGTAGTTATAACTTTAGGTACCAATTTCTGGTGGAACAAGCTAAAGATGTTAATGGCTGAAGACACATAAAACTTAATCTATCATAGACCAATTTTTGTTTTTATAAGTCTTGTTAATATTTCCTAGTTACAGGGGACATTTTACCTTAACGAATGCCGGCTGAGTTTGGCTATGTCTTTGCTCTAACAGGAATGTACATGAACAACTGGAAATACTTTATATCTAACATGCATCTGGAGTTATGCCTCTGAATCACATATAAGAGCATCCTTCTAGGAATAGTAATGCATCCAGTTGCTGAAACCAAAGCTCCTACTTAATTGAGAAGTGACTTGGTTTTCCTCCCCACATCTCGTGAACATAACTTCGGGTCTAGTGTTAACTGTAACAGTCTCAGTGAGAAAATGTGTGTGTGCACTCTCTTCCTTAATCTTCATTTACAAGCAAAGCATGAAGGGTTCTGCTAACTTCTAACCCAGCCATCCCCATTTCGCCTCCTCTATAGTGCGGTGAGAAGGCTTTGGGTTTTAAAAATCAGATCAGTCAAGAACAGAATGTTAGTTTATGTACATTAATTAACCACAAATGTGTGAAAAGAAAGATGAAATATATATAGAAATATATATAATGGCTTATTTGAAAGCACATAAGAATCACATGCTATGATTAACTCTTCGCTATTAACTCTTTTAAAATTATTATTACTCTTCTTGATTTATTATGGACTCTTCATTAAATAATATTGTTACTTAGCCCACTAAATCAAGGCCTTTCCAACGATGAGTTGTGAAGCTTGCAATTCCTCAGGAATTCACTGTGTTATTTGTGTTGTTATTAGCAACAACAAAAATTGTCATTAAATTGGTAGGGTGGAAAAAGCATTAAACTGGAAGTTAGTTTCTGCACTAGTCCAGTCCGCAAACTGGTCACTTAACATTTCTACTCCAAAATCTCGTCTGTAAAATGCAGCGGTTGCTCTAGACTAGTTCATACTGAGCTGCCCTAAATGCTGCTGTCAGCTGTATTCCTAGGAAATGCAACAAGACTATTTTGATCTAGAGTCTTTTTTTCTTCTATTTCCATAATTGCGTTTTCTTCTTCATCCTTTTGCAGAACATTTACTCCCAAGTGTATTAGGGCTACATCAAAAAATGAAAAATTCATGCCCTCACATTTCTTACAGAAAGTTGAATAAATCTGGTAGACCATGATACAAATAAGAAACTTTTCAAAAGAACATGTAGCTATTTCATTTCTTTTTGAAATGAAGTGCACAAATAATTATTTCATAGATAGGTAAATACACAATAAAAACTAAAATGTATGACATTATACTATCTATATTTATTTATAGGTACATATTTATCATTGATTTAAAATAGTATATATTTTATTTTATTAAGACAACCTTATTTACTGAAAAGTAGTCTTACTTACTGAAAAGCCATCACTGAAGAGTAATCCATTGCCAGAATTAATTACTCATCCATTAATTTGTCAACAATTAATTATGCCAGACTCTGTGTTACATGCTGCTAATAAATATTGAGAAAAGCAGGCGTACTCTCCATCTTCATGGAATATACTGTCTAATGCAAAAGCAAACAGAATCAAATAATTAGATGAGTAAATGTATAATTAAAAACTGTGATAAGACTCAGAAGACAGGGTACTATAAATACATAGAACATAGGGATATGCCCTAGTATGAAGGAATTGGTAAAGGTAACTTGTGATAGGGGCATTCTCCCTGACATATGAAACATGTATGAATAGTGTTGAACTAGGTGTGTGTGCATCTGTGTGCTTTGGGAGATGGGGTGAGTTGGAGACAGAAAGAAAGCTCTGCAGGATTCCAGGACGTATGGCATGCATGTACATCACAGGGTAGGAGGAAGCATGAGGCTCCCTCCAAGCTATGCTGACCTGGCCCAATAATAGACAGGGAGGGTGAGTGTTGTGTAACAGGTAACAACAGCATTCAGAAGAAATTCACAAACTCCCTTATAAGAAAATACAATATTTTTTCTCTTCATCTCAAGAGCAACGGGTATCTATTAAAAGCTCACAACCAGAAGGGTGATTTTTCCTTAGAGAGAATACTCTATGGTTTGGAGAACTGGTAAAAGGCAGTCAAGAGCGGATGTGTTGGAAGTTGTTAGAGCACTCCAGTTAAAACATAATGGTAGCTGGGGCCAGCCCCATGGCGGAGTGGTTACGTTCGTGTGCTCTGCTTCAGTGGCCCAGGGTTTCACGGGTTCGGATCCTGGACATGGAAATGGTACCACTCATCCGGCCATGCTGAGGTGACGTCCCACATGCCACAACTAGAAGGACCCACAACTACAATATACAACTATGTACCAGGGGGCTTTGGGGAAAAGAAGAAAAAAATAAAAAACATTATTAAAAAAAAAAGAATAATGGTAGCCAAGACTAGGAAGAAATATTTACGTATAAAACTGACAAAACATGAGGGTGGTTTTGATAAGGGGCTGAGGACAGGATTAAAAAAAAGAGGATAGATTCTGACACAACATAGATCAGTAAAGGTAAACAATATATTATCACAAAAATAACCAAGTAATCTTAGAGATTTGTAAAATACTGATTCATACAATATCCTCAGTGTAAACACAATACACCCTGATTTGGTGTGTGTGTGTGCGTGAATGTTAGGATTTATCAGTTTACTCTGTTGTTAATTTCTATCTCTACACAGCTCTTCCTAGAGGCTATTAATGTTAAAACAGATTGAAAAAGACATAGATATATAGACTTCAATAACACAGTAATTTAATTAGGGGACCAATTTGATGTTACTGCAAACATTTCCGCTGAAACAATCTACACGTGCATTTGAGAGTAGCAAGCTTTTCCACATTCACTAAGCTATTGACACCAACCCCAGCCTTAGAAACACATAGAATGAATTTCCAGCACCAGGCTAGTGGCTGTTACGACCTCTTGCCTAGATCAGAAGTATTTGCTTTTGTAACCTGTCCATGTGAAAGCTTTTGGTTTCTCTCTCTCTCTCTCTTTTTTTTTTTTTCACTTCTTATAGAGACTGTAAATCTGGCATAAACATCTGGGACACACATCTCATTTGGAAGCAAGAGCAACACTGTTTAGATCAGCTTCCTGGGGTGCAGAATGTAGATCAAAGCACAGTAGTGGCTGACCAGCCAGGTCTAGAATTATAAAATGTATTTCTCTATTAATCAGAGGGGAGTTATGCAAGATGAGGAATTCTCTCCTTAGAGATGTAAGGGTAACATTTAGAAA
This sequence comes from Equus przewalskii, assembly GCF_037783145.1. Lineage (NCBI taxonomy): Eukaryota > Metazoa > Chordata > Mammalia > Perissodactyla > Equidae > Equus > Equus przewalskii. The sequence goes on along the minus strand of NC_091831.1, from coordinate 53,760,242 downwards.
ATTACATTAAAAAGCAGAAATGTATTATACAGAAATTTTGGTTAATTCATATACTAGCACCCATTAATATGTCAGACAAGTGCCTTCAGTTTTACTCACAATTTTCCCATCTATTCTCTCACTTACCTAACCAAAGAAAGCAAGTAAAAGACAGACTATACCATTAGGATTCCATCAATGCAATACAATATTGGTTAATTATTGACCTTAAGCTAAGAGATGTTTCTTTCAAATAACTTAGTGTAAAAATGGTCACTGATGCCATATATAATTCCAGTCATATTAAGTGTTTTTGTCAGTTCATCAATGTTTGTAGTGTGAATTCCAACTCTAAAGTTAACACTAAGAAAATACTGGATGACTAATAATTTGGATACTTAGCAAGGGTGATAAAAACACACACACACAAAATGGAAACACAGAATTAGCATTTCAAAGATCAATCTTCTTCAAAATAAGGAATAAGTAAAGATAAAATCCAGTAAATTCATTTATTGTTTCTACAACAAAAAAATAGTTTTGCATTCCAGTCTTGCCACAAACCCTTGTCTGCCAAACACCAAATCCTCATCCACTCCATCCTACAGTCTAACCTGAACTGCACCAAAGTGGTACCTTGAGCCATTTTGCTTCCCCTCCTTCACTTCCTCTTCTCAGCACGTAGGCAAACATCAAGTCCTGTTAATATTTCTTTTATAACTTTGCTGAGAGGCATCCTATTCTTTCCATTCCTACTGCCACTGTGTTGTTTAGACTACTAACAGTTTAACTTTACTGTTACAGAAGACTATAATTTTCACCTGTTCACTGTCTTCTTCCTCCAGCTGTCTAAAATACCATCTTCCAAATAAATTTTTACAATACTCGTTGATCACATCTACTCTACATTTAAAACAAAACAAAACAAAGCAAAACAAATCACGAACAGAGAAGTATAAACAAATCCTCCCAAAATTCTTGTTCTGAGCCTTTAGGTTCTTAATCTAAGACAAATTTTAGTAAGCATAAAAATTACCTAGAGATGCTTAAAAAGTCCAAAATCAGAGATTCTCATTTAATTGGTCTGGTGAGGATCACGGGAATCTACACTTTAGCAAACATTTTAAGTGATTCTACCACAGCTAAGCCTAGCCTACATTGAGAAACTTAATTCTGTCTTCTCACTTTTAAGTTTTGTAGAAAATCTGCTCTAGCTAATAAAACTGTATTTTCATTTCTCTGACTCTGCTACTATGCTAGTCCATTTGCCAAGATTTTATTTTCCACATTTCCTAATCTCCTGCCAATCTCAAAAGCCACTCATTTTCATGGACACTATAAAGCCTTCCCTGATTATTCCCAGCCAAAAGTAATCTCTCTCTCTAGTGTGCAGTTGTAGTTTTAATTGCACACAACTTTCCTTATATGTTTCCTGCATAGTTGTCTATTACTACGTAAAAAAATGACCACAACCTTAGCAGCCCAAAACACTACCTACTTATAAGCCAGATCTATAGGTCAGATGTCTGTCACAATGTGTCTGAGTTCTCTGCTCAGGCTGTAATCAAGGTGTCATCTGGAGCTCCGGCTCCACTTCCAAGTTCATTCACGTTATTGGTAGAATTCAGTTCCTTGCATTTTTAGTTCCAGAGTACCCATTTTCTTGCCAGTTGACAGACTGGAGCTCCCTCAGATCCTAACGCCTGCACTCAGGTCTTTGGACCATAGTCTCCTCTATCTCAGCAATAAAGAATCTCCTTCATGTCAAATCCATCTCACTCTTCTCATATCTCTCAATTCTTCTTCTTCTACCCGTTGGAGAAAACTACCTGCTTTTAACGGGTTCATGTGATTAGGTCAAGCCCACCTGGAAAATCACCCTATCTTAAGGTCAACTGTACCATATAATAGCGCCTACTCACAGGAGCAAAATCCATTCAGCTAACAATTCCAGGGATAACGCAGGGTATATACACCAAAGGGCTGTGAAATCTTAAGGGACATCTTAGCATCCTGCTATTTATTTCTCTGAGACCTATATTTATTTTTCCCCGTCTTAAATAAAAGTTCCTGGAGAGCAAGGATGATGCATTGTACAATTTTGTATATCACAAGTCACCTGTCCTAATACTTTGCACGCAATAAATATTCAATAAATAACTGTTGAATGAACAGGCTCTTCCTGTGATGACCTATTTCCTGATGCATTAAATTTAAATGAACTGATAGCATTGGGCCTAGAAAAGTAAATGTATAGTCATTCATTCTTGAAGAGATTGAAGCAGTTGGGAACCCAATGCACTAAGTTCTTTATATTCTTCTTCTTAGTGAATAATAATCATACATCTATCAAAGTTCCTTGGTGTCATAAGACATAGCAAAATAAACTGTCTACAAACAAAATGAAGAAAAGATTTTTAAAAATGAACAGCTCACTAGTGTGTCATGGGATAACTTTCACAAGCAACATAATATATGAGCAATTAAAGTCTTCAATAGAGAGGAAAAAGGAGAAGAAAGAGAAATAATCTTTGAAGTAAAGATAGGTTAAAGTTTCCCAAACTTGGTGAAAACAACAAACCCATATGTCCAATCAATTTGATGAACTCCAAATATAAGAAACTTGAAGAAAATCATACAAGGCACATCATAAAGGCATTTCTCATGAGTGAAAAAAAAATCTTAAAATGAAGAAAATTCCTAAAAGCATCCAGAGTACTACATACACTGGAAAGAAATAGAATTTGTGAGTAAAAACTTTTCAACTATGAAAACTTTAGAATAAATAATTTCATTGACAAATTCTGCCAAACATTCTCTAAGGAGGAATCAATACCAATTCTACACAATGGAGTACAGAATATTGAAGTGAAAGAAACACTTCCCTACTCATTTTATGAGGCCACAATTGACCTAATATCAAAACTAGAAAAAGACATTGAGAGAAAAGAAAATAACATATCATATACCCCATGAATAGATGAAAAATTCTCAACAAAATAATAACAACTGGAATCCAAAAGCATCTGAAAATACAATACCTAATGACAAAGAGGGATTTATCCCAAGAATAAAAGGTTGGTTCAACATTTGAAAATCAATCAAGGTAGTAATGTATAATATCAATAGACTAAAGAATAAAAATCATATGATTATCTCAGTATGTGCATAAAAACCCTGCGACAAATTCAAAGTCAATTCATGACAAAAACTTTTAGCATCTTTTAGCAAACTGAGTTGAAGGAGCTTCCTTGGCCTGATACGAAGCAATTATGAAAACCTTATAGCTAATATCATACTTAATGGTGAATGACTGAATTCTTCCCCCTACAGTCAGGCACCAGGCAAAAGTGTCCACTCTCACTACTTCTATGTAGCATGGCACAGAAGGTCCTAACCAAAGCAATACACCAAGAAAACGCAATAAAAGTCATTGAGCTTGAAAGGAAGGAGTATAAATGAAATGTTTTGGTATACCAACATTATGTTTAGAAGACTCTAAAGAATCTACAAAAAAGCTATGAAAAATCATCAGTGAGTTTAGCAATGTGAGAGGATATCAGATCAACGTATGAAAATCAATTTTATTTCTACACTGACAATGAACAATTAGAAATCAAAATGTGGAAAACATTACCATTTCAGTAGGATCAAAAGTTATTGAATAAATAAAGATAAATCTTATAAAATATGCAGGATCAGGACATTGAAAATTATAGGACATTTCTAAGAGTAGTTGAAGACAACATAAAGAAACAGAGTGCTATAATGTGTTCATGGGTCAGAACACTCAAGATTTCTTGGACACTGGTTCTCCACATAGTGATCTATGAATACAATGAAATCCAGCAGGGTTTTTTTTTCCCCTAGAAATTGAGAAGCTGATTTTAAAATTCACAGAAATGCAAAGGACCCAGAATAGACAAAATAGCTTCAGAAATAAAAACACAAAAGACAAAACAAAGTTGAAACATTTAAGCTACTTAGTTTCAAGACTTGTTATAAAGCTACAGTAATCAAGCCAGTGTGATATTGGTGTAAGGATAGAGAAATAAATAAATGAAACAGAACAGAGAGCCCAGAAATAGGCCCACACATATATAGTCAAATGATCTTTGATAGAGGTACAAAGGTAATTAAGGGGAGAAAGGATTGTCTTTTCAACATGTGGTACTGGAAGAACTGGATATCGATGAGCAAAAATATAATCTTCAATCCATATCTTATACTAGATACAAAAGTTCATTCAAAAACAACCATAGACTTAAATGTAATACCCAAAACCATAAGATTTCTTAAAAAAAAATACTGGATAAAATCATTATGACTTTTCAATAGGCTAAGATTTCCTATATACAGCAACAGAAGTAAATCCATAAAGGAAAAAGTTGAAAAATTGAACATCAAAGCTAAGAACTTCCACTCTTAAAAACCACACTCTTAAGAGGCCGGCCCCATGGCCGAGTGGTTAAGTTCACGGGCTCCGCTTCAGCGGCCCAGGGTTTGACTAGTTCCAATCCTGGGTGTGGACATGGCACCACTCGTCAGGCCATGCTGAGGTGGCATCCCACATGCCACAACTAGAAGGACCCACAAGTGAAAATACACAACTATGTACTGGGGGGCTTTGGGGAGAAAAAGGAAAAATAAAATCTTTAAAAAAAAAAACACACACTCTTAAGAGAACAAAAAGATATGACACAAATTTGAAGACAATATTTTCAAATCACATAGCCGCTAAATTACTTTTTTTCCAGAATATGTAACAATCATTAAAACCCAATGATAAGAAAATGAACAGAATAATAATAAAATGAGCAAAAATTACTTTACCAAGGAAATGGTAAGCAAATAAGAACATGAAAAGATGTTCAACATCATTAGTCTTTAGGGAAAAGCAAACTAAAACCATGATGAGATATAACTACATACCTATTAAATTGGCTAAAATTAAAAAGGCTGATCACATCAGCTTTCATTGAGGATGTGGAGGAACTGTCACTCTCATACACTGATGGTGGGTGAAAATGGTACAACATCTTTTTTTTTTTTTTTTTTTTTAAAGGCAAGGTGTTTAAAGATTTTATTTTTTTTTCCTTTTTCTCCCCAAAGCCCCCCGGTACATAGTTGTATATTCTTCGTTGTGGGTCCTTCTAGTTGTGGCATGTGGGACGCTGCCTCAGCGTGGTCTGATGAGCAGTGCCATGTCCGCGTCCAGGATTCGAACCAACGAAACACTGGGCCGCCTGCAGCGGAACGTACGAACTTAACCACTCGGCCACGGGGCCAGCCCCATGGTACAACATCTTTTGCAAACAATTTGACAATTTCTTATAAAGGTAAACAAACACCCACCAAATGACTCAGACATATGTGTGTGTGTACATGTCCATCAAAAAAAAATGACAGCATGTCTATACAGAGATATGAAAGATATGTATACAAATGTTCAGAGTAGGTTTATCTGTGGTAGCCAAAAACTGGAAACGACTCAAATTTCCAGCTACAGATGAATGTACAAACAAATTTTAGTGTTTCCACACAACTGAATTCTAATCAACAGTTAAAAAGAAAGAGCTATTTATACGTGTAGCAACATGAATATTTCTTAAAGTAATTTTCCTGAGTGAAAGAGGCTAGACCCCAGGAAATGAATAGCACATTTTCACGACTCCATGTACATAAATCTCTGTAAAATGTAAGCTAATCTATAGTGATAAGAAGTAAATTAGTAGTTGTCTATACACAGGAGTAGAGGGTCAAGGAAGGGCATGAGATAGGAAAAACCAGAGGGTACAAGGAAATCTTTGATGTGATGGATATCTTTTTTTATTTTTTTAAAGATTTTATTTTTTCCTTTTTCTCCCCAAAGCCCCCCGGTACATAGTTGTGTATTCTTCATTGTGGGTTCTTCTAGTTGTGGCATGTGGGACGCTGCCTCAACGTGGTCTGATGAGCAGTGCCATGTCCATGCCCAGGATTCGAACTAACGAAACACTGGGCCGCCTGCAGCGGAGCGCGCGAACTTAACCACTCGGCCACGGGGCCAGCCCCGATGTGATGGATATCTTGATTGTGGTGATGGTTATGGTTTTACTCCCATACACATATATCATATTATATATATATAAAATAATATATAAATATATATTATTAAATAATAATTATATATTATATTATTAAATATATGATATAATAAATAAACTAAAATAATTAATAGTATAATAAAATAAATAATAATTATAGAATAAATATATAAAAATATAATATTAATAAAGCTGTTTTTAAAAGTAGGGATGGAGATGAAGAACTGAGAGACATTCCCCCTGAGGTGCAAGTGCAAGTGTCCCTCAGAAGCAAGAGGACACAGGACAGCAGAGTTGAAGAAATCCATTAAAGGCATCCTAGGCATTCGACTTTGGGAGTAAGTAAGAAATATGAGAAATATGAGAGAAATATGAGAGAAACTCCTTGGGAAAATCTAGGCTTTCAACTATAAGAGAGGGAGGTCAAGGCAAGTGATCCAAGAAAAACACCTGTTAGACATTTGAGGCTGTTACAGACTACAGGGCCACTACTTGCTCAGTGTAGAGGGAGTGGCAATAGTGCTAAGGAGATCCTTGAGATACATAAAATAGGGAACAGAGTGAGAGAGCAAAAAGAATGTCCCAGTAAATGAAAAATCTGGCAGTTGGGCTGTAATACATGGAGAGAGATTCTGCAGTTCCAAAAATTGGCAGTTTCTCCGTAAAGCACAAGCAGATCTCTGGAATCTTAGCAGTGCCTAGAACCTAAAGATTGTACATAGGAAAGTCTCAAAATATTTGAAGCCAATGTTGAAATAAATCAAACTAAAACTTCAAAAAACCTGCTAAACTACAAATCATCTTTTTAGCACTCAGTCTGGCAGATGATTTATAGAAGGAGTGTATTTCTTTGTGGAGATAAACAGAACTTATTTCAGTCTCTATTGTCATTTACTTTTTGTTGTATCAAATATAGATCTGAGATATGTAGCATAAAATCAAAGATGCTAACAACATATTTTTAATTAAAATACCATAAGGAAAAGAGAGAATGTGACAGAAGAAATATTTGAAGAGATAAAGCCTATCAACTTTAAAAAATTTATACATGATATCAACCCTCAAATCCAAAAATTTTCAGCAAACCCAATGAGAGAAAATTAAAAAAAAAGACAGACAAGCATATCATAATGAAAACACAAAATGTAGAACTTAAAAGCACCCAGAAGAAAATGGCACACTATCTATAGGGGGAAAATAGTATGAACGATGACTTATTTATCCAAAATAATGGAGGCAAGAAGATAAGACAATGGAAATAAATTTTCAAAGTGCTAGCAGACAGAAAATACCAGTTTAAAATTTTATATCCATTGAAAATATCTTTCAAAAAGTAAGTAAAGAAAATCTCAGAATGACAAAACTGAGAGAATTCATGCTCAGTAGATCTCTACTAAGGAAATGCTAAGAAAAAACCCCAAAACACCTTCAGTCTGAAAATAAATAATACTGGATTGAACCCCAGTTCTGTAAGAATGAATAAGAAGAGTAAATGAAGTTATACTACTATAAGGATCTGAACTTTTTATGCATTAGTACATTATTATTTAATGGTAGACTGCTTCAACTTAAAGATACAAGTAACACTTCAAAAAAAAAACACAAAGAGGTATTGTTAAAAGACAATATAGAAGACAAAATAATATATTAATAATATTCAAGCTATCCAAGAAAAATGCAGAATAAAGGAATAGAAGAACAAAGAACAAGTAGGATAGATATACAACTAATACCAAGTTGGGAGACTTGAACAAAACACATCAGTTATATGAAATGTAAATAGAATAAACATTTCAATTAAAAGTCTAAGACTATCAGACTAGATTAGAAAGTATGTTTTCAAATAAGAATACTTTGAATTTAGACATTGACAGATTGAAAAGATGAAGACAGAAAAACATATATAATGCCAAGATTAAGCAGAAGAAAGCTGGCTTAGTTATATTAATATAATACCAAAAAGACTTTAAGATAAAAACATACATAGAAAGGCACATTTTGTAATAGTAGAGGGATCACATGATAAGACTAAATGTGTATGCTCCTAACAGAACTTCAAATAGACGAAGCAAAAATTGACAGAATTAAAGAGAGAGGTAAACAGTTCCACATTTATAGTTGTATATTTTAGCATATATATTTCATTAATTGATGGAACAAATATACAAAAAAATAATAAGAATAAAGAAGATTTGAACAACACTATCATTAACCAGATCTAATTGTCTTTTATAGATCACTACACACAACCAACTGCACAATGCATGCTTCTTTCAAGTGCTCATGAACTTTCACCAAGGTAAACTATGTATTCAGCCATAAAAATGTGTCTGTAGTTATCAAGATACTGAAATCATACAATGTATATTCTCTGATCACAATTGTATTAAATTACATATTAATAACAATAAGATATGTAGACACTCCTAAATATATGGAAATTAAATCACAACCTTCTAAATAACTCATGGATAAAAGAAAAACATTAAAAAATTAGAAAATATTTTAAATTGAATAATAATAAAATACAACATAAAATTTGTGGAATGCAGCAAAAGAAGTTCTTAGAGGGAAATACATAGCTTTAAAATCCTTAGAACCCCTTGTCCACTTCAGGCCATTTGAGACCAACAACCCATCTACTGGGCCCATACAGATGTTCAATAAGTGGCCTTTTGATGTCAAGAGACTAAAAACTCCACCCTCAGATCATGCTGACCCTGCCATTTTGTGAACATGCGTCCTATGAAGAGGCACAGTCTGACTGCGCTTGCGCAGATCATCAACTACCTCACCTCTCCTCACCTCCAATCATCTATCTCCACATTTCAGACCACCTTGCCCCCTACCCCATAAATATCCCAGAGTCCCCATTTTCGAGGAAGCAGATTTGAGACTCATGCTCTGGCTTCCTCACATGGCTGCCTTGTGATTAAAACCCTCTCTCTACCGCAGTCTCGTCATCTCAGTGTTGGGCTTTCCAGGCAGTGGGCAAAAACGAACCTGGTGCATTAACAACTGTGTACATTCTGAAGTTAAAGGATCATCCCAGCTAACGTATCTAGAAAATATCTGAATTGGGTAGATTCCACTTGTGAAGATTCAAATGCCTAAAATTAACATAATCAGGTAAGAATTATCATATATAGTTATGTAATTTATTAAATGAGGCTAATATCTGTGTAGGTTAAATGTAACTCATGTTTCTGCCAACTTAATATTGTGAGGAAAGTGGGCACAAGAGAGAAGAATGCAATTGGTTTTCTGATTAGACCTTGGGCAGAACGTATTTTATTTGCCCCTCCAGATCCCCTTCACCCTTCCCCACTCTATTTTCTATCCAAAAAGCTGACCTGTATGAATTCCATCAACTGGTTCACCTGCTCTCTGGGTTTTGCTCCATTCAGATGGTGGCACTAGCATGAAATCACAATGCAGGAGAGGAGTAGAGTTCTGCCTTATTCCCCTGGCTCCATTCCGGCCAGGTCACTGGGGTTAGGTGGTCCTCCTCATAAAGTTTTCTCTTCAGGCTCCATTACCTCTTCCCTCTTCTTGCAACTTCGCACCTGGAGGTGATAATGACTTTTCATGTTCTCAGGTACTTACTGCACTATCTCTTGATGTTTTCTACCTTTGTAAAAAATCCCTGTACTAAAGTCTTCAATTGCCAAGTGTGTTTCTTCTCCTTCTTGCCTATATCCCAACAGATAAAGACACCAAACAAGCAGCTGCTCTTTCTACCAAAACCAATTTTAAATATTTTTCCTTTAGTACAAGCATAGGCCCAACCCAGAAATAGCTTCCAAAGAACATTAGGGGTCAAGATACAGGCAGAAAGAGCAAGGCAAAGCAAATAGAAAAAAAAAAAAATGAATCATGCGTTTGTAACAAGATTAGGTAGCTGCTAAACATCATGGAAGTAACTAGCAGTGGGCATTTTGTCATGTGTATTGAAGCAAAACCTCCATAGCATTGCTGTTGATAAAGACATAGTATTTAAATAAACTTTGAACAAGCACATATACAAAAAATACAAATTTCAGACTGGGTATCTATCCTAAGAACCTGAAATCAGAAATCCCAAGAGTCCCTTGCACCCCTATGTTCATCGCAGCATTATTTACAATAGGCAAGACGTGGAACCAACCTACATGGCCAGAAACTGATGATTGGATAAAGAAGATGTGGTATATATACACAATGGAATACTACTCAGCCATAAAAAAAGACAAAATTGGCCCATTCGCAGCAACGTGGATGGACCGCGAGGGTATTATGTTAAGCGAAATAAGCCAGTCAGAGAAAGACGAACTCTATATGACTCCACTCATAGGTGGAAGTTAATATATTGACAAGGAGATCTGATCGGTGGTTACCAGGGAAAAGGGGGGGTGGGGGGAGGGCACAAAGGGGGAAGTGGTGTACCCACAACATGACTAACAATAATGTACAACTGAAATCTCACAAGGTTGTAATCTATCATAACGTGAATAAAAATATATATATATATAAATTTCAGGGCTGGCCCGGGGTATGGCAGCTAAGTTGTCACACTCCACTTCAGTGGTCTGGAGTTTGCCGGTTCAGATCCCAGGCACGGACCTACTCATGGCTTGACAAGCCGTGCTGTGGCAGGAGTCCCACGTACAAAGTAGAAGAAGTTGGGCACGGTTGTTAGCTCAGGGCCAATCTTCCTCAGCAAAAAAGAGAAAGATTGGCAGAAGATGTTAGCTCAGGGCTAATTTTCCTTACAAATAAATTAATTAATTTCCTGTAAATGCTACCATGGGGGCCCTGATTTTTTTCTAACGATGTAGCGAAAAATAAGAAGAGCTTAAAGCAAACAGGAGATAAAACAAACTTAGAAAATGTCAGAAGAAAACTCAGATTGACTCAGAATAGATTATACGTTCATAACTACTTTAAGCTGTTTCTCACCATTTCATCATGAGAATGTCTATTGCATCAGAACATGGTAATAAGTTTTTTATAATTTATTGCATATAGCAGTAGAGCACTTTATATTATTTGCTAAGCTCAAAACAACTGCCTTCACTTTACCCTCCCTCAAAATTCTGTAAGGGTAGGTTTTAAAGCAGCTTCTTTTTTCTTTTGCAATGTGACTATCTCTTGACTCAGTTGACTGGGCTCCTGACCAAGCTGTGCCACCCAGAGTGCCTCCTCTGAGAATCTGGTATTAAAGTAAGAGACAGAATTACAATTACACCACATGTCCCAATATAACACGTAAACTTGGGTGTCATGAGTACCGATCTGCCCTCTTTCCTGGGACCTCAGACCCAGAGAAAGTCAGTCAGCTGAGGAAGAAGAGTGAAGCAGATGCAGATGTGCAGAGAGAAGACAGGATGAGAGTGTGAGAGAGAGACTGCCTTGAATATGGGCACCCTCTTTGTCCCAGTTGCCTTAGAAAGATCTATTTTCGTCTTGATCCAACACATTACAGTCTTACAGGAATGCAGTCCAAGAACATTTTAGACAAGATTTGAAAACTCTGGATTATAAGTACTATTCTTGCCAAGTAAACCAATGGACAAGAAAATCGTAGGGATGCATGGTGAGACATAGGCCAGCAGGAAGGCTATCATTTCCTCCTAATTTAAGACATGACCTCAAGAAGCTGCTAGAGGGCAGGAAGGTTAACCTTTACCAAGAGGCCAACAATTGGGTTTTCTACATATAATAATAGAGAGAGTCTATTGCACAATTACTTTGTGCCACATACTCCTCCAAATGTTCTGCATCAATTAAACAATTTAATTTTTGCAACAACCCGTCTGGTAGTTACCATTTTTGTCTATTTTATAAATGACTCAGTTGAAGATACAAAGCAATTAAAAAACTTGCCGAGGTGACACAATCATTAAAAGCGGAACAGTTATCAAACCAAGCAAGCTTCCTCCCTAGCACTTGCTCACTCATCCACTGCGCTAGCTGCTTCTCATACATCGTTTGTATGATATTCTTCTATCACAAAACCATGCCTTTGTATGTAATTCAAGCCAAGGAAAAAACAGGAATTCAGACAAAAGAAGCACACCCAGTCCCAAGAATGAAACTCTGATTTTTTTGTTTAACATTGTTATGAATAAAATGCCCATCTCCTCTAAAGAAACCTTAAAACTAATATTATGGACTGCGTATTTGTGACCCCCCCACAAAAAAATCATATGTTGGATTCCTAATCCTTTATGTAATAGTATAAAGAGGTGGGGCCTTTGGGAGATAATTAAATCCTAAGGGTGGAGCCCTCATGAATGGGATTAGTGCCCTTAGAGAAGAGCTCCCAGAGAGCTCTCTCTGGCCCCCTCTCTGCCTGTGAAGACACTGTCCATCTACGAACCAGCGTTACCTGGCTCTTGTACTGGTGGTGCCTTGATCTTGGACTTCCCAGCCTCAGAACTGTGAGAAATAAAACTGGCTGATTAAACCACCAAATTTATGATAATTTGTTATAGCAGCTGGAACTGATGAAGACAACTAACATGCCAGTAACAAAGTTACATTGGGGCAGTACTTAAAGTCCTCCTTATCTTTGTTCTGGTTATATTTGTAAAAGAAAAAAATAAACTCTGAGAATTCAATTGCAATGGAAGTCCACGCAAGAAGAAAAAAAGACACTGTTGCAGTGTATCTATCACATACGAAACACTGACATTAAAACCAGCAAAATATTTGTAATCTAGGCATGGCTCTTGTGATCCATCATCCTGGCTATAAAACACAAGAACTGGGATGTCTTGATGTTGTATTAACCAAGTTAATAAAAATTTTAAAGAATAATAATAATAAGTAGTAGAGGAGAAAATAAAATGCTATGCAAATTGAGGGCCTAATAATTACTCTGTCTTAGAGAATTGCTAAGAGATGGAATGAAACATGTCTGTGCTACAAACTGCTGGTGAAGGGGCACTGGTATCAGCAGTGGGGGAAAACATTCTAGCAATTATAGAACTCGCTATTCATCTCAGGAGGCAGAGCTCTGTGACCAGATGCTTGGGTTCAAATCGAGGTCCACATCTTGGCAGATTCATAATTAAGGCACATTACACTCTCTCTCTAAACCTAACTTTTCTCCTCTGTAAATCAATGTTAGTGATAATATGGACTTCTGAGAGTTGTTACAAAGATCACATGAAAGTACGTCTTTACCTTGATATGTGGAATATAGTAAATGGCTCAATAAACATTAGTTAATAGTAACAGCAGCATGCTTGGCTCTTTACCTCTTTTTTCTTTTTTTTTGAGGAAGATTAGCCCTGAGCTAACATCTGCTGCCAATCCTTCTCTCATTGCTGAGGAAGATTGGTCCTGAGCTAACATCTGTGCCAATCTTCCTCTACTTTATATGTGGGACGCTGCCTCAGCATGTCTTGATGAGTGGTGCCAAGTCTGCACCTTGGATCCAAACCTGCAAATCCTGGGCTGCCAAACTGGAGCACACTAACTTAACCACTATGCCACCGGGCCAGCCCATCTTTACCTCTCTTGAAATGATGTTAAAGCAGTTGTTTTTACCTCTTTAGGAATGTAATTATTACATATGAAAAAGGCCAACATCTTTTATATGAAGGAAAAATTAGTGGTAAAGATGAAAGGGTAAGTAACAAAATAATTTTTTATCATCTCACACAGTTTACTTAACAATAGGTAATAAGAAATCAATTTTAACCTTCTATACAGTGATCCAAAATTCATCTTTATAAGTAGGCAACTTTAATTCCATTATTTATAACAGTTGAGGGGTTTTGCCTAGTATTTTCAAGTTTTACTGGAAATGTGGGTGTGCTGGGGGCAGGGTGAGGAGGAAGAAAGCAAAGAAGAAAGACTAGGGACACTTTGCCTGTTAAAATCATCCTACTGGAATCGGTTCTTAGCCTCTGTTTAATTTTTTCCTTTGTTAACAGTGAAAAACTACTAATTTGAAAAAGAAAGAAAATGCACAGATGAAATAGAATGCCCCAGGATTCACCTGCCCCAGCCACATCTCGAGTAATATCTCAGATATCAAAGCAACGCGCTGTCTTGAACTCAACTAGCAGGAGGACAAGTGTTTTTCCAGAATCTCCTCCTTCTATCTTCCTTTGACAGTCTCAAAAATCCCTAGAATGTCCATTCCAAGTCTCCACAAGCCTCTGAACCCCAAGCTAGCATGTTTTCCCTCTAGGATGGAAGAATAGAAAGATGAAAAACCCTGGATCCCTAAACACAGCCATGAGCCACTGTTTCAGTCTTGGACTCCATAACCCTACACTACTCATTGTGTGGGACTAATAACCCCTTTCTTGTTTGTCACATTTCTCTATTGTTTGCTGCCAAGAACATTTCTAACAGGCTGAGCCCTTAATGACAGGATGTGTTGCCTTATACCAGAAAGCTCTCCAAAAATGGAAGTAAGCCAAAGGTTGGTCAGGAGCTTATTAAATCATGTGGTCACAGGAGTGGCCAAGGTATAGTTAAGCACAACTTACCAGTTTGTTTCCAGAGAACCTTCCAGGCCATGATACTGAGCCTGACCCAGTCTATCGTACTGTTTTCCTTACTTGAGGCAATTTGCCTCTAAATCCCAATTGCCCCTCTAACAAATGGTCTCTCTGGGATCTCGCTTCCCACAAAAATAGATTTTTATAAATGAATCGCAAACATCAACAACGTTTAGGAAACATCATATGAGATTCCTGCGACTGTACCAGGGTAGCTGTTTTAAGGAATCCTGAACTGCATAGCTTGTTTAAGCAGTTTTCAAAGTTTCTAAGGTAGCATTGTTGGCATGTGTCAGAGAAAACACGAGGATTTAGGGGCAGTTTTAAGTAACCCCACAGATAGCCTATCAGAATTTCAGTCTTGATCTGGCCTAATGCTATTGCAAATTCAAAAAGTCTTCTGGGACTGGTAAGATTGGGGGAAGGAAGATAAAACTCATTATTAGAAACATATTTTTATTATACGATACCACACATTTTTCCAATCATAGATTTTCATTATTTCATAATTGTATGATTATGGCTATGTGTTTTGCTTATATTTGGTCTCAATATTGTATTAGAACAACAATCCTTAAATATCTATGTATTTAAGTATTGCATATTATTTACAGGAGAGGTATCTGTTTATTCAGAACATTCAAATCTTTACCTTGGAAATGAGAAAACTATGATTAAATATAAATAATAAATTTTTTTAAAAAATATCACTTAACCTCCAATCTCTTCCTCTAAAAAGAAAAAAAATACCTTCATAGGGTCCCATTTACTTTTCTTCATTTTCCTATACAATAGATCAGATTTCCCATTCCCCAGAAAGCTGGTTTTCTAACTTGTGAAAATCACAAATAGTCACCATTAATTTTAAATACAATGTTAGACACCTATGCTTCAAGTTAGGGCGAATTATTTTAATGTAATTATTCTAGTGGTTTCAAAATGGGATCAGTCAGAATGAATAATGAAATGCAAAATTGTCAAAATACTTGAGTTTGGACAAAAGAAAGGCAGACATTTCTTGAATTCTTCTGTTGCACATTATGCACTAAAAAACAGCAGCTATAATTCAGACAGCACTCCTACTGACTTCTACGTGAACACTGAAAACTTCTGTTTCAAATAGAGGTAATTAGTCAGTGATTAAGAGACAGAGAGTAATTAGTACAAAAGAGAATTGCCTTTGTTTGTAGAAGAGCTGCCAGTCCAAAAAAGAAGACTTAGGAGAAAACTTTTTTGAAGTGTCTAAAGTTTTAAGGTTAATTGATTCCAAAGTTAAAAGTTCAAAACTATCAGCACAAAAGTACAAAGTAAGGCCATATAAGTATACCCTTCAATGCGTGGTTCGCACTGTGTGGAATTCTCTTCCTCGCACCCTCACCTGCCTGCCTCTTCATCATTCAGGTTTAAACACACATGCCTTCTCTTCAGGGCCAGTTCCCTGATGAGCCTAGCTAAAGCAGACCCCAACTCTTTACTCTGCTTTTTCTTACTCATAATGTTCATCAGAATCTGAAATTAAATTATGATGCGATTTCTTTTTGGTTATCTGTCTCTCCTGCTAGAACGTTTATCATGTCCCCAGCTCTATCTCCAGTACGTATAATAGTGCCACACACATCAAGTGATCGACGACACATTTGTTGAAAAATGAATACCTAATACCTGGAGGAGCTTCTTTGTTTACCAAGATATACAGGGGTTAAATGCATTGGATGTTGTAAAAGATGTTATTCTTGGTAACAGCTGTATGAGTTTTCCAAGGATGTCTGGAAATAATGCACAGAATCAGTGTGCCATTGTTTACCTGAGACTTCATTAACGAGCACAGATGGCACCTCCTCTCAGAAGACTTCCTATTAAACAGAATTCCTCAGCTGTGATCTGAAAGCTTTTTCATTTGTGTCTCCTTCAATGGTGAATGGTGAGTATTATGTCCAATTCATCTTGTTTTAATGAGATCTTTCACTTAATTTTTTAAATAAAAATTGTCTATATTTAAGGAGTACAACAAGATGATTTGATATGTATACAGCTGGTGAAATGGTTACTACAGTTGAGCTAATTGACATATCTTCTCCTCACATAGTTACCTTTTGTGCATGTGTGTGTGAGAGATGAGAGTACCTGAAATTTACTCTCAGAAAATTGCCAGTATTGAATACAGTACTCTGTTGGTGGAAATGTAAATTGGTTCAGCTGTTGTGGAAAACAACTATTTTTTTTTTTCTTTTGTTGAGCAAGATTCGCCCTGAACTAACATCTGTGCCAGTCATCCTCTATTTTGTATGTGTGTCACCGCCACAGCATGGCCACTGACGAGTGGTGTAGGTCTGTGCCCAAGAACTGAACCCGGGCCACCAAAGCAGAACATGCCATACCTAACCACTAGGCCATGGGGCAGTCCCCTAACTCATCTCTATAATTGTCTCAGTATCTAATCCTGCATGTAGTATCATTGGCTAAAAAAATCACATTGAATGAATAACTCAAAGCCTCACAAGACGCAAACTCTGTTCTGATGAAAACACTCTCCTTCCAAGTATATAACAGAGCTCTGCCCACACCAGTGCTGTCCAAACTGGAAAGCCTAGTTCTTTAATACACCCCACTTTTCCTTATGATCTATCACAGAGCCATTTCTACACCTGGAATCAGTGCAGTTGGACTACTTTCACAGCACAATTTGTAAAATAACAGTTGTCACTTACTGTATTAGCTGACCTCTTATAACTGTTCCTTTTTCCCACTATCCTCAGACCAGTCTAGGTAATAAAAACAATGTATGGATAGCACTGGTGAACCAACAGAAATTGCTGCAGCTTCCCTTATATCTGCCCATCCTCCTAGTCTAAGTAAACAAGTTTAATTTCCAGTTGGCCCCAGAAGATCATATTTGTCTACAGATATAGTAAGACCCAAACCTTTTCATGTCAAGAAAAACACTGAAGGGGGGAGTTAAGTAAAAATCTTACTATCTTAATCAATTATGCAAACAAACTGAATATTTATGATTTTTCCCTTTTTTTTTTTTTTTGGTGAAGAAGATTGGCCCTGAGCTAACATCTGTCACCACTCTTACTCTGTTTTTTTTCTTCTCCCAAAGTCCCCAGTACATAGTTGTATATCCTACTTGTAAGTCATTCTAGTTCTTCTATGTGGGATGCCACCACAGCATGGCTTGATGAGCAGTGTGTAGGTCCATGCCCAGGACCCCAACCAGCGAACTTCAGGCCACCAAAGCAGAGCAAGCAAAGCCAACCACTCGGCCATGGGGCTTGACCCTATTTATGATATTTAATTGAGTTTAATATCTCATTTTTGTATTGTCATAAGTCTGAAATAAAGTCACTGTAAATAATCTTCTACCACTTCTTGTACTTCATGTTTAATATTTTAGATCGTAGATAAAAATGTACTTTTGAGGGAAGCCATTTCACGTTTATAATGTATGCTGGACCTCAGAACAGACGTTGGAGATGAAGATTCCACAGATGTTTATTGACATATAAAAGGCATTTTTTATTTACTTTCTAAAAGCCACATACTTGTTCTCTTTAGTAAACAATGTGATTACTTTTTACTAAACTTCTCATTTTTTGGAGAGAAAAATAAACTCTATGCATTCAAAGAAATATTTTTAAGTACATTACTCTATATACCAAAGCTTAAGAGAGATTTTTCCCTAAAATTATTCCTTAGAAATAATAGGACACCTTATGATTATATCCATATAAATACTGTCCATATAATTATTCTCATATTATAGGGGCATGTTCAATATGTCGCTATATTCTGAATAATATAACACTATCTAAAGAGATATTAATCTAAAAAATTCTCTATTAATACCACATTTGGATGATTAGAGCAATCATATGTGTAGTGAAAACAAAACAAAAAGTAAAAATCAATATGGCATAGAAATTTAAAACACATATAATGATATTTGGGCTCTGATTCGTACAATTTCAAATGCTCTATATGGTCATACACAAGCATTTTCAATCAACTTCAAAACCGTACAGGAAAATGGGTGCCATGCAGACCAGGAAATCTTTTCAGGTCCAATTTACCATTCACTCAAAGACAAACATAGGCCACACTTGGCGTCAGTTCACTAAAAACGATACGGCACAGGAAACACAGGCTGTCGGCAGGGCAGTGTCAAACACTCCACACTGATGACAGGAGTCCTCACAGCAATCCGTACAGCGGTCCACACAGCCCCCCAAGTGACAGTAAGACGTGGGAGGAAAAGACTCGCCTTGGTCAAGTGAAAGAGGCAGCCTGGCTTAAAAGCCTCCTGCCTCACAGGAAACTACACCTCTTGTAAGAATCTACAGGCATAACTTACAGGACCCTGGAAGCATACGCCCAGTTGCAATAACCACCACACTTAGGGAAGCCCAAAAGTATAAGGCCTTAATGCCCTTATCAGTAATTTATAGCTCCTTAACAGTTTCTCTCGGATTTGCCAATCTGCGGTCATTTTGATCATAAATAATGTTGCTAATAATACAGTTATTCTATCTTTATCAAATTCCTAGGGGGAAAACATGGTGAATTGAATCATAATTATTCATACAGAAAAAATCAGACTGAAGGAAACTCTGTAGGTGAAATGCCCTAGGTTCTTCAACAAATATATCATAAGGAAAATAAAGAGTTATAGATTGAAAAATAATTAAGAGACATTGACTTTTAAAAAATGGTCAAGACTGAAGTAGAACCTAGGGCATGCACACTTTATTGCCAAAGCTGTAAAGAAATGTGTTACTGGTTACTATAAATGTCGGGACTGTGCTTAACTTTGGAGGGAGAAGGGTTTGCGCTCGGGGCAGACCACACGGAAGGGTTTCTAGGGTGGCTGTAAAAGTACTCTTTCCGTTTGCATTTTGGTAAAATATACATAATATAAAATTTATAATTTTAACCATTTTTAAGCACACGGTTCAGTGTCATTAAGGATAATCACACTGTTGGGAAGCCATCACTATTGTCCATCTCTAGAGCTTATCATTCCAAACTGAAACTCCACACCCATTAAACTCCCCCTGCTCCCTTCCCCCAGGCGCTGGCAGCCCTCATGCTACTTTCTATCTCTATGAATTTGACTGTATTGGGTACATCATAAAGTGGAATCATACAATATTTGTTTTTTTGTGTCTGGCTTATTTCACTAAGCAGAACGTCTTCAAGTTTCATCCATGTTGTAGCATATATCATAATTTCATTCTTTTAAAGCCTGACTATTCAACTGTACGTATATACTACATTTTGTTTCTCCATTCATCTGTCAGTGGACACTTGGGTTGCTTCCACCTTTTAGCTATTGTGAATAGTGCTGCTATGATCATTTGTGTACAAGTATGTGTTCAAGTCCCTGTTTTCAATTCCTTCGGATATATGCCCAGAAGTGCAAATTTCTGGAGCATATGGTAATTCAACGTTTAATTTTTCTGAGAACCTGCCATGCTTTTTTTGAAAAGTGCTATTTCTTGATCTGGGTTTTACAAGAAGTTTAAGACAAAATTATCGATAGCCTTATGCTTACCTCAGGGGACACCTAGAAGTGTGGTCCTGACTCTTGGCCAAGGACGTGTGGGCCAATGATTTATGATGGCTGTTTAAAGCTCTAAACGCCCCAGCGTACACTCAGGGCCAGCTGGTTTATTGATGACTTACATCTGGTGTAACTGCTTTAACAGCCTGACTTGGCCTTAGCATTCCTGCAACCAGGATTTTTCACACATATCTTAGAGGCTTATGATCTGGAGGCAAAAACACCTTCTTAACTAAGAAATGACCCTGGAGAACTGCACCTAGAGGTCTCGTGGGGCCTTGATATTTGCCGGTACTTCCTTTCTCCTACCGTTATATTTTTGCCCTCCATGAGGAGGCTCTATGGAGTCTTGTGAGCCCTTTCAATTATCCAAAGCTGTGTAGCCATTGCAAAAAGAATACTTGCCCTGTATTTGCCTTGTATAGTTTTATTTGTATGGTTTACTTAACAATAAAAAAGGTAAAAACAGGATATTTCTAGTAACCAAAATCCCCTCTCCCACGCCCTCTCTTAATCGCTTCCCGCCACAAATGTTAAACACTGTCATTACTTCTAGAGCTATTGATTGGTTTTGCCTGTTTGTAAATCTTACATGTGGAATCATACAAAATGTACTCTTGTGTCTTGCTTCATGAATTGCTTCATGAACTTTCCTGCTGTTTAGTATTTAGTTATGTGAATATGACAAAATATATTCATTCTACTGTTGCTAAAGATTTGGGTTGTTTCCCGTTTCAGGCTGTTATGAACAGTGCTGCTATGGACTATGCATATCAATTGGTAACATACATAAACATTTCTGTTGGACATAAACCTACAAGTGCAGTTACTGAATCATTATACGCAAATGTTCTGCTTTTTGTGTCTTGTTTAAGAAATCTTTGCCTACATAGAAATTATTTGCCTAAGTATTCTTCTAAAAGATTTTTGTAATTCCTTTTACATTTAGATCTCAACCTATCTGAAATTGGTGTGAGATGAGTCAAGACACATTTATTGTTCTATATGGACGTCCAATCGACCTAGAAGCACTTACTGAAAAGGCTATCCTTTCCTACTACACTTTTGTGACATCTTTGTAAAAATCAAGGATGGATGGATGGATGGATGGATGGTGGATAGACAGACAGATGGATGGATAAATAGGTATAGATATAGACATAGATATAGATATACGTGTACATGTATATACAGATAGATACAGACTGTTCCTGAATTCTCTATTCTATTCCATTGCTCCAAATATTACATTATCTTAATCATTGAGCTTTATTATAATTCTTGATCTGTGGTAGTGTGTAAATCCTCTAAGTTTGTTCCTCTTCTTCAGGATCATTTCGAATTTTCTTGGCCTTTTGCATTTCCATATAAATTTTAGAATCAGCCTATCAATTTCCATAAACACACAGTGGTAATTGCTGGGGTTTTAAGTAGGATTACATTGAATTTATAGTATAATTTGAAGAGAATCACCTTTACAATATCAAGTCACCCAATTCAAAAATGTGGTATGCCTCTCTATTTATTTGGACTATCTTTAAATTAAGTCAAGGATATTTCTTATTTTTGTAGAGTGGTCTTTCACATTATTTATTACATTTATTCCTAATTATTTGAGCATATCTCCTTCTCTCCTTTTTCAATATGCATCTTACTGATCTATATTCCTCTTAATAAATTAATCTAATGAATTTTTAATTTCAATTATGGTATTGTATTTTTCTGCTCTGGAATTTTATTTGATTTGTGGAGTCATTCTCTGATGAAATTATTAATCATGTTATCTATTCTCTTATATATATTAATCACAATTCTTTTACAATTTGTATCCAAAAACTTCAATATCTAAACCATTTGTGTATCTATTTCTAACCTCTGTCTTATTTTTCCTGATGCCTTTTCTTGTAAGTCTGGGAAACTTTTACCAAATTTTAAATATTTTCCTTGAAAGATTGTACAAATTTTGGACAACGCAGTGTTTCTCCATAGAAGCTTTACCTTATCCTCTGAGCAGCAAAAGAGTGGCAGATCGTTGCAATCCAACCAGGGACTGAACTGATTCGAGGCTGGGCTGGGAGCGTTAATCTCCGTCTAACCCAATTTACCGCACTTCTTGTATGTAACCCTCCAAGGTTCCCAACGGAGTGCATCCTGGAGACCTTGGCATTCCTGTTCTTCAAAATGTTTTCTAAGCTCTCCAAGAGTGCATAAAACTGTATTCTGCTTTTCATTCTTTTTTCATTTGACTTCACAGTCTCTTGCCCTTCTTTGGTAAATCAGCAAATATATAGAAGAGAAAATTAATGGTACCAAATGTTGGGTTCTCTCTCCCTGTCCCTGATTTCTCTCCAAAATCTTGGCCCCTTAAGTCTTAGATCTTCTGGCAATCCCAAATATGAATTTTTTACTCTCTAGATCTGTGATACTATCTAAAGTTTTTCTGGCTTTTCTTCTACTCAGCTTCTTGCCTCTGTCCACATTCTCAGCCTTTTGACTTTTGCCATTAATTGGCAAATGTCCTGAGAGAATAGTCACATTCAGAACATTAGATTTATCTCATTTGGGACTGCCAGATAAGACTCAGAATGTATGCTACATTTGGGACATATTTATCCCTAAGAATTGTCCATTGTTTATCTGAAACTGAAATTTAATGGGGCATCCACTATTTTTATTTGCTAAATCTGACAACCCTAATCTCAGCACACATCCCTTCTCTCTCGGATCTGGATCTTCAAGACATAGCTGCCTCAGCAGTCCTCTGATGCCATCAAACCAATGGTATTTTCAGTTCTGCTTGTTAACTTTTTACCCCCTTTCCAGTTGTTATGAGCAGGGGCATTGGCTATTCCATCATATCCAGAAGCAGTAATTAATAATATTTTCTTAAAATTAAATAGTGTATTCTTTGTACCATAAGGGATTGGTTAAATATATAAAACAGGAATAACAGTAATCTTATACACTTAATAGTTACACGTTTGTGTAGATAAATATTAACTTAAATATATTAATATACTGAATGTAAAAATATTTCTTGATTCCTATGCATGATCATACTATCAGATATTTATTCACCAAAACAGCCACCCTTTATACTTGAATTAATGATTTATTTGATTTTTGTATGTACATATCATCTAATTTTTGAACTGTGAACATATAATGCTCCTGTAATAAATGATTTTTAATTATAGAGAAAATAAAAAGAAACATTATTGAAGCATTTTCAGTTTATTAAACACACAATGTGCTTGTTCACCTCCAGGCCTTTGTGGAGATTACTCTCTTTTCTAGAACCCTTTTTCCTACCTTGCCTGGTGATGGACTCTTTCAGATGACACATTTCCAGTGAAGCTTTACCTAAAACACCAGTTTCTTTCAGTTGAGCATATATTTTAGTTAGTTTGCTTGGGCATATATTTTTCCATAAAAACTTAAACTTGCTAATTATAGTGCCCCCAAAATACCTAGGTTTGACTAATCTGTTTTACTTATACGGTATTTAATACACATTTAATAGATGTTTAATATTTAATAAATATTGTTGAATAAATGAGCAGTATGAATTTATTGTATAATGAAAGAAAAAGAGACTATCAACAGACAAGAGGACTTCTAATTCACAAAATCCTCCATAAATATTATTTCTCTCAAATCAGATTTTGATACATATTAACTGGCGGAGGAATGGAGGTTACACTCCCTGAGAATTTCAAGAAGAACAGGTATTTTATTTTGCCATTTATGTTCAGACTTTTATGTTTCAGCAATCTGCGTTCCCAAGGGCGGGATTGATAAAGTCTTATAAGTGATAGAGAGCTTTACACATGCCTAACTAGGTCACCCAGTGAGCCACGGCATATTTAGGTCTCTTCTTTCGCAGCTTGTCTTGTCATATCTGTTATTAACTTCTATTTTTTTACTTTAATTGGTTCATAGGAGTTCTCTCAATATATTCATTATATTTACTCTTTGACATAATTCGGTTTTATTTTCTCAGTTTGCTATTTGAAATGGGAATATATTAAATTAGCTCTTTAAAAAAACTCTATAAAAATAAGACATCTAAAAAAGAAAGAAGCACATCCTTTTCAATATTGATTGATTTTATATTAATAAGTGTTTAAAAATACTTATTAAGCAAATGCTATGTGTTAGGCATTGGGGAAGAAATGACAAAGAAGAGAGACATAGTCCCTGTGTTCATGGGACTGAAAACAAAGACATTCATAGGTTCAAATATAATTCTTAGAAAATATTTTGTGCTTTGTACTTATGCTTGGAAAGATAATCTTACATGTACTTGAGCTATGAATTAAACCTTTAATATTTAGAATGTATTTAGATACATAAGAATAAGATATGATCCAACATGTGAATTCTATACTTGTTATAAATGTGGTTTTGAAATATAATTGTGAACATGCATGCCTTAGATGAAATGTAAGTTCTTTAATAGCTGATTACATGAATTAGACCTACTTAAAGTAATTCTGTCCAAAATGAGAACTTTGACAAATTTCATATGATATTCTGATCCTTCGTGGGAATACTTGAAAAGAATCAAAGAGTTAGTATTCACAGCCTATTCAATATAAATTTTTAAAAGGAAAAAGACATATCTTTAATTAAAAGGAAAGTTAAAAGAGTAGGAGGAACTAAGATGTACTCAACTTCAATGACACTATTAGAAAATAATTATTTCAAAAACAGCTTATCTATTGAAAGGTGCAAACCACCAGGATCTTGATTGCTGTAAGCAATTTTATAACTTCTTTAAGCAGATAAATTAAACAAAGAGAAATTAATTTCAGCCTCACAGTAAGACTCATCATCTTTCAAAAATCGAGTATCTTCTGCAATATAGTTCTTTGTACATCTGTCAGTAACAGGAATTTGTGAGCAACTACTGAATTCCTGCCTTGAAACGTTCATCATGAGATTTGGACTGATAGCTTCGTGTCATAGTAGGACATTATTCTTTTTCGTCTTTAGATCTTTTACCAGGACTATGCACCATCCACCCCCCACACACACACGTAGACATACACAGGTAGCAATAGAAAATATGTCTGTGTTTAGTTTTTCATTCCTCAATAGTAACATAGGTCTACAATTTTTCTGAGCAGCAAATATAAATATTTAAAAGGTTAATTTGGAAATACTTTTAACACTTAAAAAAACTTTTTAATTTTTAAATATAAACACAATTTATTTAAACTGAAAAAAAAAAGCAGTTTACCCATTTCTCCCAGCCCCACCCCCGACCTCTGACAACGACCAATTTGTATCTATGAGCTTATTTATTTATCTTTTTATATACAATCATGCAACACTTAATGATGAGAATACCTTCTAAGAAATGCATCGTTGGGCACTTTTCTTGTTCTAACAACATCATAGAGTATACTTACATAACCCTAGATGGTATAGCCTACTACACTCCTAGGCTATATGGTACTGATCTTATGAGACCATCCCTGTGTATGTGATCTGTTGTTGACTGAAACATCATTATGTGGTGTGTGACTACATATATATATTTTTCAAATTCCACATATAAGAGATATCACGCAGTATTTGTTTCTCTCTGACTTATGTCACTTAGCATAATGCCCTTGAAGTCCCTCCATATTGTGGCAAATAGCAAGATTTCACTCTTTTTTATGGCTGAATAATATTTCATTGTATATATATACAACAATATCTTTATTCATTCATTCGATGGACACTTACATTGTTTCCATATCTTGGCTATTATGAATAATGCTACAATGAACATGGGGCTGCATATATCTTTTCAAGTTAGTGTTTTTATTTTCTTCAGATAAATACCCAGAAGTGGAATTGTTGGATCATATGTATTTCTAGTTTTAAATTTTTGGGGAACTTCCATACTGTCTTCCATAGTAGCTGCACCAATTTACATTCCCACCATCAGTGCACAAAGTTTTTGTTTTTTCCACATCCTCGCCAGCACTTGTTATTTCCAGTCTTTTTGATAGTAGCCATTCTAACAGGTGAGGTAATATCTCCTTGTGGTTTTAATTTGCATTTCCCTGATTATTAATGATGTACAGCATCTTTTCCTGTACTTGTTGGCCATCTGTATGTCTTCTTTGGAAAAATGTCTATTCAGATCTTCTGCTTATTTTTTAATCAGATTGTTTGTTTTTTTGCTATTGAGTTGTATGAGTTCTTTATATATTTTGGATATTAGCCCCTTATCAGATACAGGATTTGCAAATATTTTCTCCCATTCAGTAGGTTGCCTTTGCATTTTGTTGACAGTTTCCTATGTTGTACAGAAGCTTTTTAGTTTGATATAGTTCCCCTTGTTTATTTTTGCTTTTGTTGCTTTGGGTGTCAAATTCAAAAAATCATCAAGACCTATGTCAAAGACCTTGCTGACTATGTTTTCTTCCACATTTTTCAATATTTAAAAAAATTTAAATATTTTATTTTTTCTATCTTACACAGGTGAAGGGAATAAATTACTGCAATCTGCTCATTTTATTTCTCGAACCCAGTTTCATGACTTTAAAACAATTGCCAGCCTAGAATTCTGTAGAGGACAGGACACTAGACAGAGTGGCTTTGAGTAAGTCTCAGTAGAGAATGATGTGAACTGTGGGGAATTAGTGAGTGAGAGTTCCACCAAAAAGCAATTTTTCCCAGCTCCAGCCAATTTTTGCCACAGGAATGTGAGTTCAAAGTTGCCATTATTTTTATCTAGATATTTATACAAAATCTCCAAATGCTTAAACACTGAAAAGACCAAATAAGACCTACACGTGGCCCACCGGACCCAAGTTCATGGCTTGTGCTTTAAAGTGAAATGGGAAGGGAGTACACCTGCTTCGAACTGAGTCTCTTGATCTTGTGTTTTGCTGTGCTCTGAACCTCTTAAAAAGTTTTATAAACCTTGTCTTATTAGTGTATCTAACCAAAGTGATTTCGAATAAACTGTGTGATTAAAAGTCTCCTGTAAAATTTGACAGGTATATTACAAATAATAAAAAGTACAATGGGAAAAGTAACAAATTAAAATGATAATTATAGAACATTAAAGATAAATAGGATCATATAAATGACACAACCAACTCCCTAATTAGCAAATGAGGAAATTCTAGCCCAAGATAGTGACTTATTGTCACGTTTTAATAAGGAAATAATAAAGCATATTTTATACACTGAGTGAGGAGTGTGGAAGCTATGGTAACCCACAGAATCTTTAGATGAGAAAAATTATTACAGTTTTTCCTCGGGGCTGCTAGGGAATCCACTCAAAAGGCATAGAGTTCAAAGTGTGTTTCCTTGTTTGTTTGTCAGATCAATTTTTAAGGCTCTGTCTTTGACATTGCTGTAAGGAAGCTGTGCCACCCAGAAGAATCACATCTCTGATTTATAATTTCTTGGAACATCTACCCACTTCCAGGCTAATTTCACAGCAAATGACAGAAATTATAATTGACTATTTCTGAGATAAAGGGAAGCTTTTGAGAAATAAGCAGCAAGTGAAAATAAAATCTATTAAATTAGAAAAAGGAAAGAATCCTTGATAATTGAGGACACACAATTTCCGTGTACCTGTGCCACAGCCATGTAGGTGCCCCTGGAGTCCAAGTTTGTCTGTGATCATTAGAAAGTCTTCTGTAAGATGTATA
The DNA here is from genome assembly GCF_037783145.1 of Equus przewalskii. Taxonomy (NCBI): domain Eukaryota; kingdom Metazoa; phylum Chordata; class Mammalia; order Perissodactyla; family Equidae; genus Equus; species Equus przewalskii. Next base: position 53,732,443 of record NC_091831.1, on the reverse strand, counting down.
TGTTGTTCATATTTTAAAAAATACTAAATGCAAAGGATAAAATTTTCATCTTACAGCAGAACTTTTAAAATAGTTATTTTTCTCAAATATCTTTTTATGCTTTGTAACCAAAAGATCACTATAATCTCTTAATGTTGAGGTAAAAACAAACAAAAGACAGAGGTCACGGACTCTTAGGATAAAAGCAGAAGCAAGTTCCCAAAGAGCAAACTCAGTCCCTTTCCACAGTGAGCTGCCTCTCCTTTGCAAGTATTTTTAATGCTCTAAAGCCGTACCCAAAACATGACTTCTTTATTTTGAAATAATTTTCTTCCCTTTGGACTACATTTTAGAAACCAGCCAAAAAGAACTGTTTAAGTCTCAGATGATTCCTTTGAGTCCCCAAATATTTTACTTCAATTCATTTTTTCAGAAATTAAATGAAAATTATAATTAATTCAATTAAACAAACATCAAATAAGTGTAAGAGAAGAAGAGTAAAATACAGTTCTCGGCCCCAAGGAGTTCACAATCTTATAAGGAAATTCTATACATGATAAAGTCTCAGTACACAGTGTGTAGATGTATAAAAGATATAGCAAGAGAACAGAAAAAGCAAAGGAATTAATTCATCCTGGATGAAGATGGGGAGTCTTAAAGTTTGAAGTTAAAGAAGGAAGTTGAGAAAGACATCAGCAAAATGGTGGAGTAGGCAGCTCCAAGCTCTTGCTTCCCCACAGAAAAATTGAAAAGCAAGCAGAAACTGTTAGAATCAATTTTGTCAGAACGCTGTAAAACAGTCAAAGGTTTATGGTAACCAAGTGTATACTGAATGAAGAAAAAGACCACTTGAAAATGACATGGAAGCTTTGGTTTGTACTTACCCTTTCCTCAACCCCTCCCCCAGCATGGCAGCAGTCCGGAAGCTGGGGAGAACATAAATTGGTGCAACTGCTGTGGAAAGCAGCTTGACAGTTCCTCAGAAAGCTAAACATAAAATTACCCTATAACCAGAAATTCCACTCCTGGGTGCATACTCAAAAGAATTGAAAGCATGAACTAAATAGAGACTTGTACACTAACGTTCATCAGCATTATTCACAATAGCCAAAAGGTAGAAACAACTCAAGTGTCCATTAACGGATGAATGGATAAATAAAATATGACATTAAGCCATAAAAAGGAATGAAGTGCTGGGGCCGGCCCCGTGGCAAGGTGGTTAAGTTCGCGCGCTCTGCTTCGGTGGCCCAGGGTTTCGCCGGTTTGGATCCTGGGCGCAGACATGGCACCGCTCACTAGGCCATGCTGAGGCAGTGTCCCACATGCCACAACTAGAAGGACTCATAACTAAAATATGCAACTATGAACTGGGTGGATTTGGGGAGAAAAAGCAGAAAAATAAAAAGATTGGCAACTGTTGTTAGCTCAGGTGCCAATCTTAAAAAAAAACAATGAAGTTCTCATACCTGCCACAACGTGGATGAGGCTTGAAAACACCATGCTAAGTAAAATAGACCAGACAAAAATCATATGATGCCACTTAAATGAAAAATCGAGAATATACAAATTTATAGAGACAGAAAATAGATTAGAGCTGGCCAGGAGCTGGGGGTAAGTATGAATGGGGCATTATTGCTTAATAGTGACAGAGTTTCTGTTTGGGATTATGAAAGTTTTGGATGAGGTGTGATAGTTATACAACACTATAAATGTAATTTATGTCACTGAATTGTGCACTTAAAAATGATTGAAATGGCAAAAATAAAATAAAATATATAAATAAAATTTAAAAGTCTTAAGTAATGTGTAAATATGGTCCTGAAAGATGACTAGATTTCCAGAAGATAAAAAAACAAAATGACAGAAAAGGAATGACATGAATAAAGGCACAGAAAGCAGAGTTTGTAGGTAAAACTGGAAAGGGAGGCTGGTACTGGATTGTGGGAATCCTTAAGGCCAAGTGGGATCTGTTCTGTAGGAAGAGGAAGAGTTGAAGACAACAGAAGAGGGGGAGTGATATGATCACATCTATAAATGTCAATAAATTGGGGACGTTTTAGAAGGAGGGATAAATTGGAAGGTGTAAGATCAGTAAGGAGATTATTGCAAAAAATCTGTGAGATGGAACCATTGGAGAAAATGTAGGGGGAGATATGAAAGAAATATTGGAAGTGATTGAGAAGCAATGGACATAGAGAATGTAGAAATGTCTAAATTACCTATTAAATTGATGACAATGCCAGATACTACAGGTATACTGCCCAGGTATCACTTACATCAAAGTATATACCCTAATATTGTATTAATGTATCAAATGGGACATAAGTTCTAAAACCCTCTGCCCTTTTTATTATGTCTCCCTTCCTGCCTGTGTATTAGGCAGCGCTATCTATTAATGTTGCTAAAAAAGAAAAAAGAAAAAAGAAAAGAAAGTGAAGAAGAAATCTGCTGGGAAAGAAGAAGAAGCATTATAACTAATTACAGACAGCAAGCTGCAGCGTTCAATAGAAGTCTACACTGATCATTTTTGCAAATCCCAAAGGGCTTTGTTTTTAAAATACCTTTTCTAACAGTACTTCAATAACATAAAATTCTGAGCAGTGTCTCACAACATGGAGCCAAAGAGAAAAGAAGGTTATTCAATGCCAACATTCTAGTTAAATTCCTTGTCTATAATATAATTATGCTCCATGTAGACAATGCACACATGATCATTTTGCTCTTTTGTCCTTCAGCTGCCTACCGATGACAAGGGGACAAAACGTGCAGTTTGTTGTAGGCTTGAGACTCAATATGGCTCATCACTCATTCAAATGAGGAGGGCTATGTGCAGATCACTAACTCTGGCCCCGGGAATCCTAGCTATTTATTTGACTATGCTGTACTCTGGTGTGCATCTCCCATCTGAATTTAGATACAAGTTGATTTGCAATTCTGGTTGCCTATAGACATATTAGTCCTACTCCTATGTAAAAGTAGGCAGACAGACTAATAGTGTCACAGACTTGTTTCCCAAATGAGCAAAGATAGCGAATACTAGAACGGAAAGAATTTCTTTTGTTTGACTTTATAGTTTCATGCAGTAAAAGTTAAACACACACACACACACACACACACCCCTGATCATAATCCATTAATGTGTCTCAGTTAAAGCTTTTTAAGAAAAGTGTATTTTTTTAAAGAAAGTATATTGGTAAGATGATTGCTCTTCTTGTTTCTTTCCCTCCTACATGAGCTTTTCTGATTTCATTGGTAAACAAAATTCCTGGGGGAAAAAATCGACTGGATCTTTGCTCTAAGCTGTAATATTCTTTGTTCTTTATTATATTTATATTATTACTCTTCCCAATCATGGTACTGGCAGCAAAATCTTGAGCCATATATACTATGCAATTTTATTTTGATGGCATTGCAAATTAAGAGATACTGATGGAATAATTTCCCCTCATTCAGATGGAACAGAGCATAAATACAAGGATGAGAGAAGTGCTGTCATTATAGATTATACAGATATTAAAAGGATAATATGGAAATGTTGTAAATAAATTTATGCCAATACATTTGGCAGCTTAGATGAAATGGAGAAATTCCTTGAAAGCCACCAACTATTGAAAGCTCATTCGAGGATAATAAGATCACTGAATAGCCCAGTAGCTAGCAAATAAATTGTATTTGTAGCTTAAAAACCTTCCCACAAAGAAATCTCTAAGCTCAGATGGCTTTAGTTAGGAATTCTACCCAAAAGTTATGGAAGAAATAATACAAACACTTTCAGAAAATTGAAAAGCAAAGGAATACTTCCCAAGTCATTCTACTTGATTAGCATGATTACCCTGATGCTCAAAATGGTCAGAGATATAAGAAAATAAAACCACAGAATAATATTTCTCATAAAACAGGATGCAAAAATTCTCAACAAAATTTTAGCAAACAAATCAAACAATATATAAATAGGATAATATATCAAGGCCAAATGTGGTATAAATCAACAATGTAAGGATGATTTAACGTTTGAAAACTAAGATGTAAACACACCATGTAAAAAGTAGTATAAGCAAATAGTGGTTGAAATCTAGAATATGTAAAAACTATTGAAATCAAAATGGAAAAGAAAAGCAATTATTTAGATAAATGGGTTAAAAATAAGATGATATTTTTTCATAGAAGAAGAAAGAGAAAAGATCAATAAACGAAGAGAGATTCAAAGAGCAGAATTCAGAAAATAATAGAATAAAATCAAAATATATTCTTTTGTATCTGCTAGATTTTTAAAATTAAAAATGTAGAGACTCTCCTATTATTCAGCAATAGATACATTGAATTTACAGTTATAAAATCAACTGGGATGTATCTCAGACACATAATATTAAGCAAAAAAAGTAATTTTCAGATAACAATGCCATTTAGATAAAGTTAAAAAATGTAAAAGTAAATCATACAGCTCAATACGCATATTATGTACAGTACACTAAATATATGAAGGAAAATAAAGGAAATTGAAAAGAACAGAAAAATTTCAATATTAGTGATCTCCATGAAGAAAAAAGGAATGTCACACAATGGGTTTCAATGACCCTAGCAGTGTTCTATTTCTCAAGGACAATGAGGAAACTCAAGCGTTCATTGTATTATTCTGTGTGCCTTTGATAAACTACTTGACATTAAAAATAAAGGCCCTATGTTAAATATATATATACAGAATATAATATATATGAATCAATAAATACATACATGTATGTATGCACGTACACACACACACACCCCGCTAAACTTCAACATTTGTGTTTTACTGCTTAATGGATTGATGGACTGTAGGAATTATTGTCCTTAAGGAAAACTTTTTTTTCATTTATGCTTTGATGTCAAAAAAACAAACCTTATGTACATAAGTAAGTTCTTTTGTGCTTGATTTAAACAATAGAAGCTGACACTTCTCAGGGATTTTTTTTTTTTTAAAGTAAAGATATGCCTTAAACTTAAACCTATGTCTTTTCATTCCAAGTCACAAATCCTAATTATTAGAACTAAGAGCTGATCACCTGCAAGCTCAACTTCCGATCCCTAAACCTTATTTCTAGGATACAGAGAGCAATCATTGTATTTCTATGCGTCACATTCCTGGGTATTTGTTTCCAATCGGGAAAGTTACCTTGACAACCAAACCACTGACTTACATCGAGCACCTGATTTATCCTCAGCTTCAGTGTCACTCCAAAAATTGTTTTGCCTACAATACTGAAGTTTACTCTTTAATTAAAATTGTACCCTTCACCCCTTTCCAATTGTCTTAAGAAAATCTCTTTTATTACAACCAATTTATAATAAACAGTTGTTTAAAAATAATTGCAAATGGCTTAACAGACTCATATCCTCAAACACGTTTTAAAAATTAATAGAATTGAATCTTACCCTACAATTCATCTGAGTATATTAATTTGCAACCAAATGACTTTATTTCCGTTGATGGAATATGGTTAATCTGCACATACTTAAAACAGTAGCTAAAAAAATACATTTAACATAATTCCCCTACATATCTAAAATAAAAATTCTCATTATTTATAATAAATACACAGTATTTTTGTCTGAGCCAGCTTTATAATTTTCTATTTCTTAGAAATGCATGATTGTTGAAAGATAATTCAAAGTTACATTATTCAAGTGTGTATGGTGAAAATGCCAACATAGTTTCTAAAAAAACACATTGTGGCCAGAAGGGAATAAAATGATTTACTGTTTCTTGTATATAGCTTCAGAATCATTTTTAGAAAGAGTTTTAATTTGTAAATCAAGCATAGCAGGGTCTGAAATTAGACCAGATCTAAGATCTAAACAGAGAAATCATTTTATATAAAGATTACATTGTGGATCACGAATGAATTCCATCTGTTTTCCCTAAAATTATTGCCTAAAAACCTATTTGTAACTATCATCATATGTAAATATGAAGTTCCGCCTAAATTACAACTTCTATTACCATTGGTAGGAATGGCATGGCTTTGCTAAAAAGGAGCATCCTTGTAACTATGAAAATTACCTTCTGTTTCCAAACTATTTCAGAGGAAGAGATTTGTAACAGAATCTACAACTGATTATTATATATTTTTAAAAACGCTGGAATTTGTCTGTATAAAACATAACCAATCTTTCATTTCCAGTCCTCACTTGATTTTACTTTTCACACAATAGAAGGTGTTTCTTCTTGAGCAGCTGATCCTAAAACTTGCACCTTTTTCTGAATCCTAAAAATAACTACCTACATAACGTGAAGAAATGCAGCAGGCTGTTACCAAGAAGTTCTTCCATGATCCAGTTCATGAATTTGAAGGACAAAATCATGCTTTGTTTAAAAGTACAAAATTGTTGTTTCACAAATTAGAAAATAAGGAGTGGTGTTGTTCATGAGTAGTAGAAGAATCAATTTTATAACCAACTGGATTAATGTTAGGAACGCCCAAAATTATTCTGATACAGGATAAGTTTCATTTATGATTCACTGGTGTGTGCAAGTCAATTGTGTTGCATGAAGTAGAATTAGATTAATATGAAGACTGTCACAGTGTGCGTTAGCTTGTCAAGAAGGTGTTCACTGAGGAATGAGAACACACGGAGATTCTATTTTCAAGTGCATAATTCTTCTTGATTTGCTAGGATTCTCAAAATAGCTCTGTGGCCAGCACTTGTTCTGTTGTTTGTCTATTTCCATCATGCTTGTTTTTCCCCCAAATCTATACACAAAAATAACATACACCAAACAAAATAGAAGGAAACAATCTTTTCCATTTTAGTATCACTAGGATGATGAAGTTATCTAGAAAAAAGAAATATAATATGCAAATGGTTTTAAATCGATATTTTATAAGTGACTTTACATAACCTAGTCAGAGGCAGGTAGCCTGATGTGCTGGAACAGGTTTGTTTAATGAGAGAAGAGACTTAGAAGGTACAACACTAAAATAGTGACTGTGACACTACATGTTAAGCACTGTGTTAGGTTCCTTCTCCCGTGCTCTTTTATTTAATCCCCCAAACAGCCATGAAGCAACGAGTTTAATATCATATATTATAAATAATGAAACTGAAGTTTTGAGAAAAAGAGTGACTTACTCAAGGTATTTTCGTTACTGAAGGGCAGAATCTCAAGTCAATTCAAGTCTTATAATTCCAACTTGAAGAAAAAGTAAATATCCCATAGTTAAATGGGAAAAGATGAGTTGAAGAATACTAATAAAGCTGGTACATTAGTGTACTAGTCTCGTTGATATAAAAGACATGCAATTAAGGAGACAAGTATTCCTGGTGTGTGTGGTAATAAACAAAAGGATTATTAAGAAGTATCTTTCATTTCTCCTCTTTCATAACTATTTATTGGTAAATACAAAAAGAACAAGCAAACAAATAAGAAAAATAGAATTAAAAATTAGAATTGGATGACAGGAAGAATCTTGTTCTATTCCCTCATTCATGCATTTAGTTATCTGTTCAACAAATGCTTTCTAGTGATGAGCAGTAGTTTAAAAATCGTGAATCACAAGGGCAAAGTATTGTGTTGGAGGCAGTAAAGAAGCTGGGTTTACTAAAAGCAGGAAAACTAGTAAACTCAATGAATTCAGATAAAACTATGTAAGTTGGCAAAAGATTGTGGGAAAGGCAAAATTTAAAAAGGTATAAACAAGTACACAACTAATTAATAAATAAACTACAAGGAAACTAAAGCACATTTACCTTCTGGTTATCATAGTTATAGAATAAACAAATATTACTTTTGAAGTTCAAGCAAGTGCAGCAGAGAATATAGCTAAAATTCAAATGTCCAAGTGTCTTTCTTGTTCAGACTTCCTCCTGTAATTACAATAAATTGTAGTAAAAAATATACCCTATACTAATAAATTAATTAGTATTCAGAGTCGTTTAGTTTTAGTATAAATGATGCCAACTCTGAGGACAAATGTTGAATGGTAAACAAAGATGTGATCCCAAGAGGGTTGGACTTGAGTTCTGCATTCACATTGCCTTAATGGCCCTGCCTGAAGCCATTTCTCCATAAAAGAAATTCTAAATGGAGCAGAGTAGGTGAGTCAACACACGACAGATCCTAGATCCTGTCTTTGTGGAAATTAGTTTTGTTGGAGGAGAAAGTGAATAATGGAATAAACAAATAAATATATAATAAAAAATAGAGAAATATCTTGCAAGATCTTGTGAGAGAGGAGTCTAGTGTCAAGGTGGGAGGGAGGGACCTACATATATGAGTTTATCACAAGGCCCATTTGAAGAGATCCTATTTAATCAGAAATTGTGAAAAGGAGGCACTAGCCATATAGAGAACTCAGGGCAAAGCATTTTGAACATACACATAAACGAGTTGTAAAAAAGCTTTAGGCAGGAAGAACTTTGGGATGTTCTTAAAGCTGAAAATATTTCTATATGACTGAAGGGCTAGGGAAACTGGCTGGAGATCATATTCGAAAGGTAAGGTATGTCCAGATTATACAGACTTTTGTCATTGAAAAAACTGTAGGCCAATGATCCAGTGACCTGTCTAAATTCAAATTAGCAAGACACAGAACAAACTATAACATAGGTCTCCTAATTTGTCATTAAGAGCTATTTATTTCCTATATTTCATAGGTCCCAACCACAGATTATAAAACTCAAAAATATATTTAGAAAGAGGAGAAACTATTCAAGGGCTGACCCTTGCCTGCTTACGCTGATAATCAAGTGTTCCCCACAAAAGTCATGGTCCAATTAAACTGTGGTTATATAATGACAAGTGTGTACCAACCTGCATCCTTGCTCCTCCTATAATTTAAATGCACTAATGTTAGAGCTATTCAATTTCCTCAGTATCAGTGTTCTTCAATTTACAAACACAATGTCCAAAATAAAACAAAAATTTGTCCATTTTGGTGTTAGTAACCAAGAATGCAAGATCATTACATTTGTAACAATATGTTGTAACCTCTTATTGTGCACGTGCAATAGAAATCAACTGGAAGGCGGAAAGAGATCCTTACCTTTCCAAAATTTATATTTAATCAGCTGACTTACACCACAGCTGAAAAACCAGTTGGCGTTTGGGAATGGGAAATTGAACTCTGTCTACATCCGCAATTCAGGTAATTCTAGTCTACTCTTAGAGGCTGAGAAGACCCTCTGGGAACATCAGCTTTCAGGTCCCTTATGGAAAAAACCTCAACAAGAAAAACAAATTGATAGGAAAAAATTGTTCACAGAAAGTTGAACAAATCTTGAGATTATAAGTACAGTTTAATGGCTGGTTCTTGAACATTTCCACCAGCTGTTGTGGCTTAGGAAGTGTGGCATATATATTTTATGCATGTGTATAATATAGTTATCCCTTTTATAAGATGCTGCAATTCCCAGTGATTGCATTTTTATATTTAGCCTTTGCTAGATATCTTTGGAGATATAGAATTCCCTACTTCTTGGTAGAAGAATGCTAAGAACTGAATTGATTTGAGATTCTACCCCTCAGTAACTAAACAACCTTGACTAAGTCATTTTTCTTCTCCAATGTTCAATTCTATTATTTGTAAAATAGAACATAATCTCTTTAATTCATCAATGTTTTGAGACTTCAATAAAAGAGCACAGAGGAAGGAACCTAAAATAATTCTCGACAGCTGCAGCTGCTCTCTGAAAGGCTTTACTATTTTTACTTTGTTTCTCAGGCTTATATTTGGCTTGGTTCGTTGCTTATAAAAAAGAGCGGCACCCACCTAGACGTTCATGCCAGACAGAATTTTCATTTACTATAATTTTGTGGACAATATTGTGCTTCTATGCCTCAATGCTTATTTCTCAAAACAGCTGTAGGAGAAAAAAATAATATATAGTATGTGATAAGATTGAAGAGTAGACGCTATCGTTCATTTTCATTAAAATAAATTAGCACCAGAGCAAAACAATACCATGTGATTTCGCAAAATTAATAGTCTTCAGAAAAAAGAGATTCAGGTGGGAGGAAGCATTTAAATTACTTTAAACATAAAATGGTTTCAGGTGGCAACAATTTTCGTATCTTTAACATTATGTAATAAAACATTCTTTTTAACGTACAATTAAAATATGCAGGCTCCATGTAGATATCTGAGAATTGAACATCAGTATTTCAATATGGTTCAAATTGCCATCCTTTTTATTTTTTCCTTTTTCTCCCCAAAGCCCCCCGGTACATAGCTGTATATTGTTCGTTGTGGGTCCTTCTAGTTGTGGCCTGTGGGATGCTGCCTCAGTGTGGTATGATGAGCAATGCCATGTCCGCGCCCAGGATTCGAACCAACGAAACACTGGGCCACCTGCAGCGGAGCGCGCGAACTTAACCACTCGGCCACAGGGCCAGCCCCCAAATTGGCATCCTTTTGATTACTGGAGAGATTGAAGATATTTTCATATGTTTTGTAATTTGTATTTCTTTCTCTTCAAATGTAGTTTTATATTCTTTGCTTATTTTTCTGTTTGGGTGTTTTTTACTTTTCGTGATTTATAAGACTATTTCTGTGATAGAGAGCACATACAGAAAAAGATAAAAATGGAAACAAAACAATTAGTAACTTTACAACTCAGTGATTTATTAGCATTTTGGTATATTTCCTTCAAATGTTTTTTTTTAATCTAGAGTTATTTTTAACATAATATATGATAATTTTCCATATCATTAACAATTTTTGAAGTCATAATTTTTGTTACATAGATATAGTAATGTAAATATAGTTCTTACTATGAAATAGGCACTGTTTAAGAATTTTTCTAAGAATTATCAACTCATTGATTGCTATGTTTAGTTTATGTCTTACTTTTTTCTTCAAATTTTTCTGAATATACAGTTTTTTAAAGCATCACATAGTCAATCATGTCAATATTTTTTTTTGTAGTTTCATTTTTTGGAATCTTGCTTGGGGTGATATTATCACTCCATGATTACCTAAAGTTTCATTCATATTTCCTTTTTAAATGGAAAATGAGCCTTCATTTTTTAGTGGTTTTTGAGTGGGAGGGGGAGGTCACAGGATCCATGAGAATCTCTGGGAGTTACTTATCAGAAAAATGAATATGGTATGTGAACACAAAATTTTGCATACCATTTTAAAAGATTTGTAGGCCTCCCAAAGTCCATTCACAAACTACCTACAGACCCATGGCACCTAGAATAAAAACTCTTGTTTTAGATTTAAAAAAAAAAATACATAATCAAGACGGAAATAGTCACGTAAGACAGAGGATGATATGTATTCATGAATAGTTTTTTGCTTTGTTTCGTTTTACAATTTGCAACATGTGAAAAAGATGTAGAGTGCTTTGTGTGTTGTATTTGGTATTCTAGAAAGGAAACCTGGTGCGGTAGAAGAGGCAGGAGTCAGACAGCCTGGATCATCGAATTCTACCACTAGCTCAATGAGCTGGGAAAAAGTCCCTTCATTTCCCTTTGAGTCCGGTCTGACTCTGTAAAATGCATGTGTGTGTGTGTGTGTGTATGGTATGTGTTTATATGCGTGAGCATGTTTGATTGAGAGATTGAGGAGCAGAATTAACAATTTCTATGATTTTTCCAACTTCTAAAAAATATATAAACCTGAAGTTATGCTATGTAATACAATACTATTTTCATTATCTTTTTATCAAGGTAAATTTTTCATACACTGCAAAGCACAAATTTTAAGTGTAACATTCAATGAGCTTTGATTAAATTGTAAAGATAGATGCTAGTGAAATCAACATCACAGTCAAGATCTAAAACATTTCCACCTCCCAGAAGGCTCCTGGCTCCTTCCAGTCAGAACTCCCATAGGAAGCATTGATCTGATTCTTATCACCAGAGGTCAGTTTTCCTTGTTCTGAACTTCAAATAAACTGAACCAAACAGCATGTATTCTGTGGCTTCTGTCTTTGTTCTTGCCACGTAAATTACACAATGTTTTTGAAGTTAACGCATGTTGTTGCATGAATCAGTAGTTTGTTCTTGTCTTTTTTTAACTGATGTGTAGTATTCCATTATATAAATATACCACAGTTTTGTTTTGTTTTGTTTTTAGCCCATTTGCAAATTAATAGACATTTGGATTGTTTCCAGTTTGGTGCTATGATGAATGAAGCTGCTAAAAACACTTCTTATATAAGTCCATCTGTGGACATCTGTTTTCATTGCTCTTGGGTAAATACTTAAGTGCAGAATTGCTGAGTCACAGAAGAGTCATATTTAACACTATGAGAATCTGCCAAATAATTTTCCAAAGTGGTTGTACAATTTTACATTCTCACCAGCTTGTAGTAGAGTTCTAGTTGTTTCTTAGCCTTGCCAATAATTGATGTTGTAAAGCTTCTGGAATTTTAGCCATTACCACGGAGTAATGTCTCACTGTAGTTATAATGTTCATTTCCCTGATGACTAAAGATACTGAACAATCTTTCAGATGCTTTTGCCCATTCATACATGGTTTTTTTCTGTGAGGTGACAGATGAAGGACTTTGTCCCTTTTTACTGGATGGAATTCTTTAAATAGTTTAGATTTGAGTCCTGAGTCAGGTATATGCATGAGGATTATTTTCACCCAGATTGTTACCGTTTCATTCTTGTCACATTGACTTTTGGTGAGCAGAAGTATTTAGTTTTTATAAAGTCCAATTTGTAATTGATCTTTTCCGTTATGGTTAGTGCTTTTTGTCTTTGCTAAGAAATCTTTGCCTACTTAATTTAACAAACATATTATTTTATATTTTCTTCTAGAAAACAGATTAATTTTTTCTGATTAATGATGATCCATTTTGATTGAATTTGTGTGTAGTGTGAGGTACAGGTTGAGTTTCATTTTATCCCCTGTATATTTATCCTATTGATCCAGTACAATTTGTTGAAAATATTTTCTTTCTCCATTGAATTTCAGTTTAGCCATTGTCAAAAATCAATTGACTGCATATGTGAGGCTCTGTTTCTACACTATCCTGTCCCAAGGTTCTATTGTCTTATACCAACCACGCTGGCTTGGTTATTCCAGCTTTATTTTTAATTCAGATAGTGTATGCTATGCCCTCCAACTTTGTTCTTTGATCTTATTAGTTTTAGAATCTTTTATAAATTCTTTAGGACTTTTTACATATAAAATCATGTCATTTATAACTAATGACATTTTAAATCTCTATGTCATTCCTTTCTTTTTCCCATCTTGTCATTCTGGCTTATTACTAGGAACTCCAGAACATTATCAAATACAAGTGATAAGAACAAACATTTTTGTCTTGTTCTTGATATTGGGGGAAAAGTATTTAATATCTCACCACTTAATATGATGTGATTTTTGCATATGGCCTTTATCGGATTGAGGAAATTCCCTTCTATTCCTATATTGCTGAAATGTATATCATGAATTGATGTTGCGTATTGCTTTTTCTACCCCTATTGGGACATCCAATATTTTTTTCCCTTTATTCTGTGAATGTGTTCAATTGCATTGAATGTTTTCTAGTGATTAGCTAACCTTAGATGTCTGACATAGATTCCACTGAACACGATGTATTGTCCTTTCTATATGTTGCTGTGATCAATTTGTTAATTTTTTGTTGAGGATTTTTGCCCCTATGTCTGTATTTTTTTAATGTTATTTTGTCATCAGGCTTTCTATATCAGAGTTGTGGTATCAGGGTTTTGGTATTAGGGTTATGGTAGCCTAGTAAAATGTGTTGGGAAATGTTCCCTCTTTTGTTTTCTGAAAGAATTGTATGATTTTGGTATTATTTTATCATTAAATGTTTAATAGAATTTATTAGCCATCTGGGGAAAATTTTTTATTATTAATTCCATACTGGATTATTTAGATTTCCCATCTCATCTTTTTACAGTTTTAAATAGTGCTTTTTAAAGTATTTTTACATTTCACATAAGTTGTCAAATATATTGCCATAAATTGTTCATAATATTTTAATGTCCATAATATCTCTTGTCATATCCTAGTTTAATGTCCATAATACTGTCCAAAATAACTTACCACAGTCTACTTAATCAATATTTTAGTACTTTACATAAAATGTAAGAAATTTACAATAGTAAAATTCCATTTCCTTTCTCTCCTTTTCTTGTATTGTTGCTTTAAACTATTTTACATCTACACTTGTAATAAACTCAACAATGCAATGTCATTATTTTTTATTTAAATAGTCAATTGCCTTTTAAAGAAGTTAAGAGAAGAAACAAATGCTTTTATATATTTGCCCACGTAAGTATCACTTCTCACACCCTTCATTCCTTCCTATAGATCATGTAGCATTTTTTTCAGCCCAAAAACCTTCCATTAGCATGTTTTTGGAGTATAGATTCTGAGCACAAATTTTCTCAACTTTTGTTTATCTGTAAATATGTTTGCTTTGCCTTTACTTTTGTGGCATGTTTTTACTGGATATATAAACCTGAATTATAATATTTTGTTTTTCTTTATGTAAGAGATGTCTCATCTTTGTTTTCTGTCCTCTATTGTTACTGATTTTTTTAAAATTTGTCTTTGATAATATATTTGATTATTTTTGAAATATATTTTTACTGAATATAGAAATCCAGATTGACAGGTGTATTAGTCTTCTATTGAGGCAGTAACAAATTACCACAAATTTAGTGGCTTAAAACAACACAAATATATGATCTCACTGTTTTGTAAGAAGTCTGACATGGATCACACGGGGCTAAAATTAAGGGGTTTGCAGGACTGTGCTGTCTTCTGGAGCCACGAGAGAAGAATCTGTTTCCTTGACTTTTCCAGGTTCTAATACCCACCTGCGTTACTTGATTCTAAAGCCCACCTGCATTCCTTCATCTTCAAGCCAGTAACAGCAGGTAGAGCTCCCATAGCACATCAACCTGACCGTTCCTCTGCCTCGCTCTTCCCCTTCTAAAGGCTCTTGTGATACATAGGGCCCACTCAAATAATCCAAGATAATCTTCTATTTTAAGGTGAGTTGATTATCAATCTTAATTCCATTTACTAGCTCTATTTGTTTGCCATATAAACTAACATATTCGCAGGCTATGGGAATTAACCCATAAATATCTTTGGAGACCATTATCCTACTTACCACAATAATAATTTATGAAAGTGTACTGTTGTCTAATTTGACCAGGTTGAGTAAAGCATAGAAACTTTACGTTCATTTACATCCCTTTCCCCTCACCTTTTTATAATAAAAGTGTGCTAAATATCCTTTCTGTATACATTAAAACTAAATTAGACAGTGTTATAATTTTGCTTAAACCATCACACATAATTTAGAAAACTCATGAGGAAAAGAAATTTTATGGTGATAACCATATTTTTCTCCTTCCGTGTTCTTTCTTCTTTTCTGATAACCCACGATTCCTTCTACTGTGATTTCCTTTCTGTTTAGAGGACTTCTCTTTGGGTTCTTTTGGGATAAGTCTGCTGATGACAAATTCTCTTAGTTTTCCTTCATCTGAGAATGTCTTTATTTCTCCTTCCTTTCCTGAAGAAGGTTACTTTCCCTGGATATTGAATTCTGGGTTGACAATTCTTTTCTTTCCCCAGCACTTGAAAAACATTGCACTCTCTGCCCATAAGCAGCCTGAGGTGATCCTGAAAATGATTTGCTACTCACTTGACCTAGCTGACTCCACAAAATCATATAAATCAAGAGAATCAAAGCTTCACGTTCACTTAGAGAACACCTGTGAAACTGCCCAGGCCGTCAGGGGAATGCATATATGAAAAGCCATCAAGTATCTGAAAGATGTCACTTTGTAGAACCAATGTGTGCCATTCTGTCCTTACAATGGCAGAGTTGGCAAGTATGCCCAAGCCAAACAGTGGGACTGGATTAGGGTACGTGGCTCAAAAAGAGTGCTGAATTTTTGCTGCATGTGCTTAAAAATGCACCAAGTAATGCTGCACTTAAGAGTTCAGATGTAGATTCTCTGGTCATTGAGTACTTTCAAGTGAACAAAGCCTCCAAGATGTGCCACCATACTTACAGAACTCATGCTAGGATTGCCCCATGCTTGAACTCTCCCTGCCACATTGAGGTGATCCTTACTGAAAAAGAACATTTTTTCCTAAATCAGAAGAGAGTTTAAACAGAAGAAAAAGATATTCCAGAAGAAACTGAAGAAACAAAAACTTACAGTCTGGGAACAAATGCAACCTAAAGTAAATGCAAATAAAAGTAAAAGCAAAAACAAAAAACAAGTAACAACAACAAAAACCCAGAAAAAACATTGTGCTTCTTCCTTCTGGCCTTCATTTCTTCATATGAGCAATCCACTCCTGCTTGAATAGTTTTTTCCTATAGGTAAGGTGATCTTTCTCTCTGGCTGCTTTTAAGATTTTTCTTTCTCTGTAGTTTTCAGAAGATGGACTATGATGTGTCTTGATGTGGACTTCTTTGGTTATACTTTTGGGTTATGCTCAACTTCTTAAATCAGTGGGTTTATGGTTTTTGCCAAATTTGGGAAGTTTTCATATATTTTTTCAGCCTCATCCTTTTGATCCTCTCCTTCTAGGACTCTGATATTATGAATTTTAGATTGTTTACAGTCTCACATGTTCCTGAGACTGTTCTCTTTTTTTCCAGTCCATTAACTCTCTGATGTTCAGGATGTTCTATAAGTCTATCTTAAAGTTCACTATTCTTTCTTCTGTCTTCCTCATTTGCTGTTAATCTCACACACTGAGTATTTTTTTAATTTCAGTTATTGTATTTTTCAGATATAAAATCTCTCTTTGGTTCTTACATCTTCTATTTCTCTGTTGAAGTTTTCTATGTCTTTGTCTGAGACTTCATATATTTTCATTTGTTTCAAACGTGTTCTTATTTGTTCATTGAAGCATTTTTATGATGGCTGCTCTAAAATTTTTGCCAGATAATTCTAAAATCTATGTAATCTCTGAGTTGGTATATGTGGTAGACTAAATAATAGCCCCAAAAGATATGTACATCCTAACCCTAGGACCTGTGAATATTACTTTCTATGACAAAAAAAAAAGTCTTTCTAGATGTGATTAATTTAAGGATCTTGAGATGGAGAGATTCTCTCAGATTATCTGGGTAGGACCTAAATGCAATTACATATGTGCTTAAGAAAGAAGGGCAGAGGGACATTTGACCATGGAAGAGAAGAAGGCAATGTGACCACAGAAGCAGAGATGCACATCATTACTGCCAAGAGGAGATGGAAGTCCAGGTTCTCCAGTTGGCCTTCATTGACACCTGGGTGGGGAGAGAATTCTAGGACTGGGCAATGGTGGGAATTCAGACTATCCATTAGGCCTCCATTCACACCACCTGGAAGATGAGGGTTGCTTCATTACAGTTGTCTTCGTGGAGGCTCCATGGGGGGATGGCATTATTGCCACTAAATGGTGGTAACAGTCCTGACTCTCTACTAGGCCTCCCCTCTGACATCCCATTACTGTAAAGTAGTCTAGACAAAGGAAGCCTGAGGAAAACCCTTCTCTGAGTAGGGTCCATTCTATTTAGATCCTGAAAGAAGACTTCAGGATTCATAAGTGATCAAAGATACAGCAACAATTTATTCCTCTTTATACTCATATTCTCTTCTTCATTGGAACCAGAAACTAGTGCAGTGCTTGGCTCAAAAGACTGCTGAATTTGCTAAATAAACGAGACATGACCTTTCATTTAAAAGAATCTAAAATAATGAGTGAATTTAATCAACTGCTGGTTTTTTTCCTCCCCTCAAAATACATACTTGGTCATTTTTCACACTATTTGGCAAATGCTTAACTGCATTTTAAGGTGTAAATTAGCAATATCACCCTTTTTTCACAGAACATGTCAGGATAATATATAGCAACCTACTGTAACAGAAAGTGTACAGAATTAGTAGTTGGCAAACCCAGATTCTAGCTTGGATAGTATTTTCTGCAAAAACCAGCAGAAATATCTCTCACAGTAAGGCTATATTGCTGAATTTCCACACATTTGCTCTTAAAATTTCCAAGGATAATCAGGCCCAGGTGAGTTATTATTGCTAACTAAAATAAAATGAAGAATGCAATTTTTTGCACTTACCATGAGAAATTACTTGCTCAAGTCCAGAATATTCTGTCTGCATGATCAGTGAGTTGTCTACATTAAGGCAAATTATCTTGGGTAAATAAGTTAGAATCAGTAGGTGTCTTGCTGAGCTCAAAATAAGGAGAATAAGATGAATGGAGGCTGGCCTGGTGGCGTAGTGGTTAAGTTTGTGTGCCACTTCAGCAGCCCAGAGTTCACAGGTTTGGATCCTGGGTGTGGACCCAGCACTACTCATCAAGCCACATTGTGGCAGGATCCCACATAAAATAGAGGAAGATTGGCATAGATGTTAGCTCAGCAACAGTCTTACTCAAGCAAAAAAAAAAAAAAAAGGAAAAAGAGGAAGATTGGCAACAGATGGTAGCTCAGGGCCAATCTTCCTCACACACACAAAAAAGATGAATGGAATATATATCGACATTATATTAAGATAACTTCATCACTCCTCTCACAATCTGGAAAGTCTTGCCACTCAGAATGAAACACTTAACTTTGTTCACTAAAATCCTATGAATATGCTTCCTCACTAAGTGTGACCTTGTTGCCAAAATAATAACAGACCAACAACTAGGATTCCCACAAACATACATGTTGTTTATCTTTATGTCTGATCTTTTCCCAAGTTCCCTGGCTGACAGTCACATAATAACCACTTCTAATTGATGAGCGTTTTATGTAGATATCGTAATTCACTTAAACAACTTATAGTCAACTTCTAATTGTCAAGGAGCTTCTATATCTTTTGGGATAATTTGCACATATGTGCTTTGACCCAATATGTTTTTATTCCAGTGATGACCCTAGAAGGGAGAGGGTTGGGAATGGCCCACTCTATAAGGAGGAGGTTTTTTTTTTTTTTTTGTCACTGACACAGTTTAGAATTGTGGGGCTCATGGCAATAATAAAGAGTAGAATAAAATTTAGCTGTTTTTATAATTGTTTTTCAGTTCTTTACAGACAATACACTACACTCTTATTGCCTCACTCTGTGATGGCTGCTCCTATCACTCTGACCTTACTACACCACTGCCTGATTCTTCTATTATGATTACTATTTTAATTTCACCCTCTTTTCTGTCTTTTTTTTTTGTTGAGGAAGATTGGCCCTGAGATAACATCTGTGCCAATCCTCCTTCATTTCTTGTATGTGGGATGCCACCACAGCATGGCTTGACAGAGGAGCAGTGTGTAGGTCCGTGCTCAAGATCTGACCCTGTGAACCCCAAGTCACCAAAGCAGAGCACACAAACTCAACCACCGTGCCACCAGGCTGGCCCTCACTCTCTTTTCTTTATGAGAACTCTCCATATTTTACCATACTATTCATATGTAACTCTATCATCCAGGGTTCTGTCAGGAAAAGTGTAGTCACTTTATGCATTTGAGGTGTAAACAGTTTAACACAGAATTGGGGGCTTACACAACTAGAGGAAGAATTGAGAGAGTCAGGGAAGTTACCACTGAAAGTCAGGTGAGCTGACACAAAGGTTCAGAGTCAATTGTCAAGATCACAGTCAGAAGACTAGAATTTGAATGGAGGAGCTGAGGCTCAGAAGCGAGTCTGCAAAGCTGCATACGACTATGAAGTAAGAACTGACAGAGTGGTCTGTGAGGAAGGCCACATGACTGTCTGATGAAGCCACTGTGTCTGACCCGCACGGCCTGCTGAGAAAATTGGCTCCAGTTCTTTCTGCTTCAACTCTCATACAAGTTCCTTTTGTTGATAAATTCAGACTCCTTTGTGGAAAAAAGGATTCCTGCAAACGTAGTTCACAGCCTTAGATCGGTGTGGTGGGGTGGTGCTGAGCTGACAGCAAGGTCCAGCACAATCATTTAAAATAAACTATGTACAAGCTACCCTCATATCTGTTTTCACTTATTCTTCTCTACGGTATTGGGTAAAAAATTCTTTGGGAGTGTGGCTAAGGGAAAAGGTCTTGTACAGTTTTAGATCCAATTCTACTGGGGTGTCTGTTTCTAGTTTCAAGGCTTTTATTGTTGAATTCATAGTTTTTCAGTTATGCACTTGTGTAAAGTTTCATCTATAATAATAAACATGATTGCTTTTTCCTCTTCCTCTTCATCTTTATCTCTTATTTCTTATCTATTACCACTTAGCTCTCTCTCACCCTTAGCTCCGCCTCATCTATCCTTTATCCACCTTAGGTATACAATAGCGACAACTTGTCATGCTTTAGTTTATATGTTTCTCTGTATTCTTATAAAGAAATTTTAGGTCTAAGAATAACATATAATATCTACGTATAATATATGTGTGCATATAAATACAAGTGTTGTATATTTTCTATTTGTTTCATAAAAGTCTAATTATTTTATACTGTAGTTCTCTGCATCTTGCTTTCTTCCCTTAATTCTGCATCCAAGCCAGCTATTATTGATCAATATCATTCATTGTAATGACCTCAGTATTCCACGATATGAACAAACTACAAAATATTCAAACACACTCTTATTACAAAATAGTTGCTTTTCTTTCTTCTTCTTCTTTTTTTTTTTTTGCCACAACAGACAGTACAAAGACATCAACATCCAGATGCACGTGTTGCTAAATGTTAGTGTTTTCAATGTTTGCATTTCTAGGTATAGATTTCCAAGGAGGACATTTTTAGAAATGTGTGCACTTAAAATTATGGTGGAAGTCACTAGGTGACTTTTAAATGCTGTAAAAATCCATTTTGCCCTATCTATGTTTGAGAATACCCCTTTTCCTACATCCTTACCAAAGTCAATGATATCTTTTCATTTTACCAATCAAATAAGCGTAATGTAAATGTCAAAAAAGTTACTTGAATGACCCCTTTCCTTGATTACTAGGAAGGATAGGCCTTTTTCATGTATTTATTGTAAATTTGGATTTGCTCTTCTAATGGTTTTCTTTCCAAAATGTTTGCTTATTTCCTACTGAGTTATTTGAATTTAATACATTTGAAATTTATTTTGTATATGAAGTGTTTGGTGTTGAATTATGCTCCCACCCCCCATATTCATACATTCAAGTCTTAATCCCCAGTACCACAGGATTGACCCTATCTGGGAACAAGGTTGTTGCAGATGTACTTAGTTAATATGAAGTCATATCAGAGTAGAGTAGGTCCATTATCCAATGATTTATGACCTTATAAAAGAATGCCATCTGAAGAGAAAGACTTGCACACAGTAAGAATGCCATGTGAACATGAAGACAGAGATCCACGTGCTGCATCTACAAGCCAAGGAACAGCAGAGATTGCCAGCAAACCACCAGAAGCTAGGCTAATACATGTAGTTAGATTGAAGTTGTACTTTACTTTAGATGGAGTTGTGCCAGACAGCTATTGAGCTAATTTCCTCCAATGAATAGAAATGCTACTTTTCTCATATGTTAAATTTTAAATTCATTATGCATATATTCTCAAGTATACATATATAAATATATTAAATTCTAAATTCTCAAATTTACTGGAATCTATTTCTGTGCTCTCTATTCTATGTCACTGATATATTGTCTATATTCTAATATTAGTTAGTGGGATAGTCTTTTTGACAGCAAAGACTTTCTTGCATATTTTAAGAACGATGTAGTTTTTATATATTCTTGCTATTAACAGATTTTTAATATAATCATGTGTCATTTAAAATGATTTTGAACGACTAAAAAAGTCTCTGTTGAGATTGTATTTGGCATTGCATTTAGTTTATACACACGCGCACACACCTGTATATACAGATATATGTATGTATTTAAGATTCATATTTAAATCATATTCTTCATACTGTTTTATCCTTTTGATATAACTTGGACAGAGATAGGTGTCCTATTATTAACATGGTTGTTCTGACCATGTCCCTTCGTGACCCACTATTCCAAACTCATACCAATAGCATTCTTGTCACTTTCTGCCCGAAGGCTTTCAGCCTTTATACGAGACTTAATAGCACAAGGGTAGCTCTCAGGGCAGTGCCAGATGTGAGCTAGAGAAAAAGTGCCCCAGGCGTCCCATCCTTTTGTGGACAACTCAGAGCTGTGTTCTACACTACCTTCCAGCGTTCCCAGCAGGGATGCCCTCCAGTTGCCCAGAGCAACAATCGTTGATCACACACCCTTTATTGGCTTTCTTACTTTTCCTATCTCACTTTCTCACTCCTCAACGGATCATCTCTCAACTACTTGTGCTCAAATTATTGTCTAAGAGTGTGTTTCTTGTTTAAGCCAATCTGTCAGTTTCCATTTCTCCTTGTACTGCTCATAGTTTCTACTCTATAAAAGTTGTCTCCATGTTATATCTTCATTATAATTTAAGCCTTTAGCAACGTAAATTGTTATTCATTGTTTTCCTTACTGCTTTTTTATTTACCTCAAACCTTGTCAGTCATCTAGACTCTAGATTACATACTTTTCTTCCTACTTGCTTCTGTCTAGGATAATCAGGTCCACTTCTTAAAAATTTTCTGAACTGCTTTGTTTTTAGTGGGTGTGTTATATGTTACACTACTAGGTTTTCGTTAGCCAATCTGAAAATGCTTCTATTTGTTTGATAAAGTAAGCCTTTTGCGTTTTGGGCATGATTGATAAGTTTGGCCTGAGTTATATCAAATAGTTTATATTCTACCTTTTCACAATATCATCTGTTTTAGTTTGTCTTTCTCATTTTTGGTTTATCTGTCTGTGGTTAGGAAGATTTTTCCCTTTCCCACCTCATCTTTAACAATTTTACTTAATCTTCAAATCATTTAACCTTCACATACTCTACTGTCTCTCATACTTACTTGTTAGTGCCAGTTCTAATCAAGTATATGCAGTGCTCACCACCGTACTTGTGCCAATGACTCTAATGACTTTGGTTATCTAAAGAACGTCCATTGGTAGATTCCATGAGAATAATATGCCCTGGGTTCTTGCTTGTTCATGATAGTTAGCCCTTGTCCTTAAAATTGAAGGTTATTTTGTCTGAATATAAAATACTTAGCTCACATTATCTTTCTTTGAGTATCCTACACATATTAGTCCTTTGTCTTATTAGTCCTTTGTCTTATAGCATAAAATATTGCTGTCAAAAAGCCTGATAGTAATATTTTTTTTTCTCCCTTGAAAGCAACTTGATCTTTTTTGCTGTAGACCCAAGAGACTTTTTCTTCCATTTCCTTTAAAGTCCAAAACTTTTACTAGAATAAGTCTCAGCATTAGCCATCCTGGCACGATTTTACCAGGAAGAAGATATAAGTTTGTCTTCATTTATTTCAGGAATTTTCTGAGAAATATTATAGAGGTCCAAATGCTCATTTATTCCTAGGTAAGTAACCAGGAAAAGTAGGTAGGTAGGTATTCAAGACCACAACAGTGAGGGAGAAAGCAGCCTGGCTCCTTGCCCAAGAACCTTTCAAGCACACAAGCTCAACACATCTCATTCATTTCCTCTACAAAGCCATTCTCTCTGGTCTTAACTTTTGTCTATCACTCAAGTAGTTCCTAAACTTCACCCCAACTGTCACAAGATCAAGTTGAATCTCACAAAACCATGTTTATTTTCTCACTTATTAGTATTTCTTTCATTTACATTTTATTTTATTGCATTTAGTTTGGTTTGCAGTAGTGTCATTACCATGATGTCCATTAAATGATGGCTGTGAAAGCTGGACTCTCTGCTACACATGCTCAAACTCCAGCTCAGTGTGTGGCTCATGCCACTATTGTGGTTGGCAGAACCTGTACATTTGGTACCTGTCTTCTCCTTATTTCATCTGTATCTTTGTATACCTTAAAAATTATTATTCTCATACTGACAATGCTTCTATTTTTGCTATTGTAATGTATGGAACATTTCCAAACATATACATACCCGTACAATTAAACTAATAAAATCTCTACAAGTCTCTCAACAAATCCATCGTATATTTATTTATAAATTCAATTCCCTTTTTTCCATAATACAATTCAATACATTACACAAAACAGTAATATATAATGTTATACTTAAAGTCACTCCATTTCTATGAGCCTCAGTTTCCTCATATATAAAATAAGTTGGCTCTATATCCCAAAGGAGTTCGAGGATCTCCTCCTCTCCCCACCCAGAACAGAGGAGAGGGAGGTATGGTGGATGAAGTCTCAGGAACTCCAAGGCTTGCCTTCCTTAACCAGGACAACTCTTGACTTCTTTCTTTTCTGGGGATTCTGGGAAAGATTTCACTTACACAAAATTTCTGAGGCTAAAAAAAAAGTGAAAACCACAGCAGAGTGATTATAACGATGATCTGTGATTTTAAAAATAAAGAAGAAGGTAAAAGGAATGAAAGAAGGAAGGAAGAAAAAGGGGAAAATTCTCTCGTGTTCTTGATTTTATAAACTAATCCTCAATGGTAGTAATTATTTTCTTAAGGATTATACATGATATCATTAATCTGGATAAGGAAAGGTTGCCAGTGAATGGTTTATTCAGTGTAATTCTTGTCGTATGTTGTTTAGAGAGAAAATATATATGCACCCCTATGTTCATTGTAGCATTAATCAAATAGCCAAGACTCGGAAACAACTCAAGTGCTCATCAACAGATGAATGGATAAAGAAGATGTGGTATACGTATACAATGGAATACCATTCAGTCATAAAAAAACCCAAATTGTGGCATTTGCAGCAACATGGATGGACCTTGAGGCTACTATGCTGGGTGAAATAAGTCAGACAGAGAAAGACAAAATTGTATGATTTCACTCAGATTTGGAAGATAAACAAATACATAGATGAGGAGAACAGAAAAGATAGGTGGCTACTAGAGGGGAAGAGGGTTGGGGGAAGACAAAAGAGGTAAGGGGCACATAGGTACCTTGATGGATGAAAACTAGAGTTTTGGTGGTGAACACAATGAAGTCTATGCAGAAGTTGAAATGTAATGAGGCACACATGGAATTTACACAATGTTATAAACTTCAATAAAATAATCCAGAAAAAAAGGAAAACAAAATGTGAAGGACTGATAATTAACTATTTGCACCAGTATAGTCACACACTTTTTTATGCTGGATCTCTTCTGATTGGTTAGGTACCCATGATTTGTTGAATATTTTGCTCATCATCTTTGAAACTTAGATATGGCTAGCAAAGAGCAGCACGGTAAAGACCTTTTTGTGAATCAGAAACAACCTGAGCATATCTTAGTTTACATTTTAACATTTCTGATAGGATCTGCCTGTACTTGGTTTCAGTATGTAGCCTTGAGTCATGAGATTAACTCATGACTCATGGAAAGGATGAACAGAAAACTCTTAAGAGGATACCACCTCTGTTTTAATCTTATCATAGATACAATGTTGTTAGATATTGAAGGAAAATCTATATATTTTCACCTATTTTTATCTATCTCCTATATTTAGGTGTATTTTTAGCTCAAAAATATATTTTAACCCGTTGAGCCATTGCTTGTCCAGAGGAACACATCTCAGTAGTTTGTAATTGCAAGTTAGATGCTTGGATGGGGAAATTAAGCCCGGTTTACTTCTGTTTTGTTGCTTGATTTTGCTTCACATAAATTTCTATTTCCCCTAAAGGAACACAAACAGGAGTATAAATACATAGCTTCTTTTGGTGCTGTGGTTTTTCAACAGGTATGGTACTTGACCCAGGAATGGACTTCAAAAATTAACTCAAGACCTGAATCATTAACTTCAGCCTTCAAGCATATCAAGCTTTTAAGCATATCAGTCCAGTTACAGAGTCTACATTTTCAGAATTGAGCTCTGGTGGCCATTTTGAGAAGGCTATTTGTCAGAGAAGACATTTTCCTATTGGGATTGGGATCTGGAAGGAATGTGGCTAAGATTTTGAGTGAGAAAGACTGTCATACATATTACTTTATAATGAAGAATAAATAAAACTTAAAGTGAATTGATTTGCTATCCAGAGTTGTCAAGATGTTCCTGGGATCAAAATAATGAATTAATGCGGCAGACACATGAGCCATTAGTACCCTACATAGATCATTCCATAGACTGCCCCTGTACTCATGATGGCACGAGCATCCTTATTCTATTACTGATTTGTTCTCCTTAGCTGAAGAATGGTCTACCTCCACCCTTTTCTGTGCCTAGGATTTTATACCCTGCCCACCTTTCAAATTCAAGCTCGAGTTTCATCTTCTTCGCAGCAACTTCCCTATTCTCCAAATAGTCCAGGGCATAGAGATCTCTCTATTTTCTTATTTACATAACACTTATAATCTACTCCAAACAATTTATACTTAAATTTAAAATTTATTTGTCTCTCTAGGCATTTCAGCTCCTCTCCTCCAGCTAGATACTAGCCTTTTTAGAGAATAGAAACTAGATTCCTCTTTGCTATTAAACTACAAGCCAGATGCTCAATGAATAGAGTTCATTAAATAGAAGAGAAAAAATAAGGTCAGAACTGAAATTCAAACATTTCTCTATCATATAAGCATACAGATTATTAAAATATATTAAGATCTCCATTCTAGTTGATAAAGAGCCACAGCCCCACCTCCCAACCCCACCCTCCATCCCCAAGTTCTCTCTTACCACCTTGAAATTCTCAGCCCATGAGTTACAGGCATAAAATGAGACACAAAGGGGGCTGCCCTCTCCCTGCCTCAGCCTCCTGGCCACTGTCTACTCTGATGGGTTGTACTTATCCTATAGGAATGAATTTTACCGCTGATTAACATTTTATGTAACTTGAATCCAGGAGATCGTTTTCCCTTCTGTAAAAGCCATTTCAAAATTTTCATTCTGAAAGTAAAAGATAATCATATAACTCTTTCCCAATATGAAAAACTTGTGGTTCTAATGAAAATCTCATACCATTTTCTAGCTTTTTTTTAAAATATTGGCACCTGAGTTAACAACTGTTGCCAATCTTCTTTTTTTTTTTTGCTTTTCCTCCCCAAATCCCCCCAGTACATAGTTGTATATTTTGGTTGTGGGTCCTTCCAGTTGTGGCATGTGGGATGCCGCCTCAGCATGGCCTGATGTGCAGTGCCATATCCGTACCCAGGATCCAAACGAGCAAAACCCTGGGCCAGCAAAGTGCAGTACGTGAACTTAGCCACTTGGACATGAGGCTGGCCCTCATTTTCTAGCTTTTAATATATATTCCTTTTTAATAATAAGCATAGCAATTTTGCTTATTATGTTTAGATGATGACACTGTTACTTTTAACACCAAATGACGTGAGTTTCTTTTTCTGCTTGCCAGAAATTAGTGTCAATTAAATGACTACATGCAAAGCCAAATTATACTACATGAATTATTGACTTACCATAATCTAGTATTGTGTTTGAATATTGGGTTCAGATATCTCTAAAATAACATATCATTGTATTAATTTATCTTACCTCCAATAATATGCCACTCCGCTTTTCAGTAACAGCAGTGAAAGTAGACCAAAGCAAATGTGAAAATACTTTTATAAGTAATTGATCTAGAAACAGGCAATCAGAAGTAATTGAAAGAATATTTTTTTCACTAACCGGCATTCTATGAATGAAAGACAATAATACTGTTATGACCCAAATATTTAACCTAAAAGCTGTTCTCAATCATAATTCTCTCTTAATATATCATGATATTTTATATTTGGAAGTTTTTTTCAATGTTTTGCAAGGGCAATTTCCTTGTGAAGATGGTATGAGGATTATGTGTTTTAAGGGAAACCTCCTAGAAAACAAAAATCTTAAACTGGGTTTTTTAGGAGAGCCAGCATTTTGAGAACTGAAATAAAGAGAAGAATGTTGTCTATGTGATGGATCAATATGAGTTAAGGTCAAACTCAGGAATAAACGCTATTTGTCCTTTGTCCTAATTAGGATGAGTGTCCCATAAGAAAAAACAAAAATAAATCATTTTTCTTCTCAACTCTCAGTCCCTAAGATCCATTCATATTGCCTCTCTGGAATAAACATTCCATTCATGATACTCTGCCTGTACTACCATAATAACATCCATAGTAAAAACCAAGTTGTATCTTCTCAATGGAACCATAGAAACAATTGCTGGTCATTCAACATACAGCATCCTCTGAATAGGGATGAGAGATAACATGATTATTCCAGTGCAGACTTCTGTCATTTGGAGAGTTGCTTACCTCTTCTCTGATCTCCAGCTAAAGTAGGCTTAGATCGTTTGTTTGATATCCCCACGTAACAAGTAATTCTACATTCTCCAATCTTAAGGAGTTGTTCTTCCTATTTAATAATCTCCAACTTAGTATGGGCTTCAATTCTGAATTATTGAGGAAAATCTTTTATTGTGCTCTCCTTCAGTTTTTCTGAGAATCCCTAAAAAAATCATAAAACAGGATATTTGTAGTAGATATTCTCCAAAAATGGTCACTAAATACTCTGTCTTTGTATGAGCCCTCTGTTCCTCCCATGAATAGATGGAGTCTATTTCCCCTCCCCTTGAATATGAACTGACCATGTGATGTGCTTTGACCAGTAGAATGGGATGGAAATAACGTGGTGTCACCTCTGGGTCTAGCCTTTAAGAGACCTTTAGCGTTTGTTTTCTTGGAACTCAGCCACTATGTTGTCAAAAAATCCAGACTATCCTGTTGCAAGGTGGGCTCACTTGGAGAGGTCCTGGAGGATGAATCACCATAGGGAAAGAGAGGCTATTCAAAGGAAAGCTGAGGCCTCAGCCAGCAGGCAGCCCCAAGACTCCAGAGTGTGAATGAGATCATCCTGACCTTCTGGCCCCACACATCTCCCTGCTTAGTGCAGCTACACAAGAGATCCCAGGGACATCTCCTGAAGCAGAAGAACCACCCAACCAACTTACAGAATCACAAGAAATGATAATTCATTAGTTTTAAGCTACTAAGTTTTGGAGAAGTTCGCTAGAGAGCCGACATGGTCTTTGAGATCACTTATGATCGAGTCTATTTACCTTATCTCTTCATAGGGAGTCACCTGTTTAATTTCTCTTGCCTAAGCTCCAACTTCTCCCCACCATATTGTAGACGCCAGCTTATTTCCCATGAAAAGGAATGAATATTATTGATTCTAAACTCATTCCTAGGAGCCTAGACTCTTACTTCATTTTTTTTTAAATTTGTTTGTTATCTTCCTTATTGTGGCAAAATACACAAAACGTACCATTTTAACCATTTTAAAGAGTATAATTCATTGACATGTAGAACACTCACAATTGAGTGCAACAATCACTATGATTTAGTTTGATAAATAAATGAAAGACAATAGGATATATTGGAGTATACAAAGAAGCCCTTTGGTTCAAAACTAATTCGGCCTGACCTTGTTTTTCCAAAAGTGCTTGACATGGCCTATTGAGCCTGCATTGTGCATCTGCTTTAAATATTTACTATGTACCAAAGACAAGACTGATGCCTTTAAAGATAGGGATGTAACTTCCCCCCATATCAGCATGTCTTTAACGATAAGCATGTACTGATTTGTGGCTGTTGTGAGAATACCCTTTGTACCCCCAGGTTAGGGTGGCCTGATTACATCCACAGCGATGCTCCAGCCTACCCTCTGCCTCTGCCTCAATGCGGTCTACAAATTCAATGCCACCTGACTCATATAGCAAGCTGCTATTTTCAGGAAGGAGATAGACTAATAAGAGTCCTTTTAACTATATATCTCCTGCATGTGAACTTGTTTCCAAGCCATATCCGGTGGTTTAAATTAAGTCCACTCTACTTTTTAAAAGCGAACTTTCTGTGAAAATTCAAGCACCAGTTTGTGCATAGGAACTTTTGAAACATACGTTAATTTTGAATAATGCAAACTCACACTATACTATTCAAGATGAAGCTTTACCATTTAAATTTCATGAAAGATTAAGGCAGCTGAAAAAGAAATGTGGATGGACTCAAAATAACAGTTTGCGTTTAGATGTTAGAAAACAGTAAGAGAAATGGTTTCATGTTCTTTTCATTTGCATATATATGCGGGTAAAGACAAGAGTAAAGAGCAAGACTCTGAACTCTGAAATGGCATTTCAATAAGACAATCTAGTGACAAACATTTTTTTTTCATAGATCAACCAATTTTCTTCTTCCAACATTTTTAGATAAAATATGACAAAGTTTACTTCCCCACTTCCTGCAATTTTAGGAGTTAAAAAGCTGTTTTGGAAAATGCCTATATGCAATCAATTAGGTCTTAGCTAGAAAATGAAATCATCATCTCTTTTCTATGTCAAATTCAATTATGCCTCCATTTTAAAAGTACTAGACAGTGGTATACACATTTCTCTTGAATTTAAATCCAACATCAAACCTTTAAAAGCTAATACAGTATGGTAACTTTAAAAATATAAACTCGTAAGTTGAGCATTAACTTAAAATATTTCATTTCAAATGCAAACAAATAAAATACAGCTGATACTGATAATACTCATCTGAGGTGCCACTTAACAGCTTTTTCGTTTTAAATATATTAGAATTGTAGAATCTTCAAGCTCTAAGATAATTTCTGAATAATTTCCAATATCCTTTCCTTCACCACTTCTCTCCTATTCCACTTTTCTAACTTCTGTCAAATGGCAAGACAGTCAGCAACAGAGGTTACCTTTGGTTACATAAATGTGAAAAATGTTTTTCAAGAATTCTTTCTAACAGTGATTGTGAGGTTGCCTTGAAAAGTAAATCTAAAATATTTCCCTCACATGAGATGGTTATTTTCCAATGGATTTATGCAATCCTGCTCTCAGAAGTATTACCATGTCACTTTTTTGTACAACACACTGTACAAAAAAACTGGCATTCTTCTTCTTAATCACTCTGTAGACATATTTAATGAGCATGTATTATGTGCAAAACTGTTAAATATAAAAGCAAGCTCTTAGTAAAAGGAAAAAATCATGTATAATTAAAGAGTATATCTGTTAGGTCATGTACTCAATTCTCAGACAGGCGTAATTTTACATCCTTATAAAGTGTAAAAACCCGTCAGCTAGCACACCATTTACCCAGTTATCTTTTCTATTGAAGGTATGATTTGAACTACTTTGATCAAATTTAGACGATGCAAGCTTTAAAAAAAACTAATGAAATTAAATGAAATAAAAGAACTTTTAGATTATTCTCCATATAATATGGAGATTTATTGAGTCACAGCCTGAGTAATCACTAAAAGTCACTAAATAGATTTAGGGAATAATGGTCTTATGAGAGAAATTACAGTGTTTCTTGTATTCCAAAAGTTTCACTTAAAATTCCCCATATACTTTAATTTTCTAGTCTCATTGCATGTAAAATTGCATGTCCTATCATCGCCACACACTTCAATTTAAGTGAATTTCTAGTTTCAAGAGTTCCTGCTGAAACATCTGCCACACTACCTAGCGATATTACTGCAGTGGTTTATATCCAGCTGAAAGCAAATGGTTAGCATCTGTCTTGGACACAGTGGAAAAACAAACAAAACCCCACCAAGATATATCTACATTATGATCAACTCTGACATATATGTAGATAGGCCAAGCCAGACTGCATAAGTCAGCATTTGAGTGTTGTTTCTCTTCACACTTCTTAATATGTCGTGAGTGGCAAGATATACAGAGAATGTATAAAAATTAAGAAGAGAATAATCAAACTTGTGTTAAACCTGCAATCAAAGTCCTAAGTAGACATAAAAGCCTATACAACATTATAAGAGGTTTTTAATCAGTGCTTAAAAAAAGAAGAGTTGGTTGGTAGGCAGAAGCATTTGTCAAGTTTCCCCAGAGAAATAGAACCAATAGGGTACCTGTATATATGTCTGCACATTTATGTGTGAGTGTATATATATATATACAGAGAGAGAGAGAGATTATAAAAATTAGCTCATGCAATTACGGAGGCCTACAAATTCTATAATCTGTTGTCTGTAAACTGAAGAATCAGGAAAGTGGATGGTGTAATTCAATCTGAGTCTGAAGGCCTGAGAATCAAGAGTGCTGATGTCCAGAAGCAGGAGAAGATGGATGTTTCAGCTTAAACTGAGAGAGTGAATTCACTCTTCCCCTCCTTGTCATTCTATTCGGGTCCTCAACATATTCAATGATGCCCATCCACATTGGGAAAGGCAAACTGCTTTACTCAGTCTACCAATTCAAATGCTAATCTCTTCCAGAAAGACCCTCACAGACACCTCCAGAAATGATGCTTCACCAGCTATCTGGGCATCCCGTAGCCCAGTCAAGTTGACACATAAAATTAACCATCACATCAGGTTGTCAATCACTTATAAATAGATTACTGAGAACTCTCAGACTGCTGAATGCTCCTGTATGAGTATATTCTAAACAAAACAGAATATGACTGTGTCGTTTTCTGCCACAGTTGAAGCTCATTGATTCCTTTGTTCATCACTTCTTCAATTAAGAATGACTCTACGATGTTCCTTGAAGCAATCTGGGGAGTAATGACTGAGTTTCTTCTAAGGACCCTCTTACCAGTGGAGTAAACCAATTTTATTTTTGTCATCAAAGGCACTTTTACTTTCTAGTGTATAGTCTTAAAAGATGGTTGCTATTAATTCCTTCCCTCCTTGACACATATGCAGTTCTACTCATCAAAAGCAGAGTCCACTTCCCCCTCCCTTTGAATCTGGGCTAGCCTTATAACTTGACTTTGTTAGTAGACCATAGTATAAGTGTTGCAAAGCCACTTCCAGGCCTAAAGTTTAAGATGTCTGGAAGCTTCTACTCTCTCTCTAGAGAGAGCTCAATCACCACACTGTAAAGAAAATTCTATTGTACTACTAAATGAGAAGAGAACAGCTAAAAAGAGATCCTAAGTGGAGAGGAAATGAGCTGCCAAACATGTCAGTAAAGCCTTATTAGACCTGTTGATATAGACGCAAGGCAAATGTAAAGGATTGGGTAATTTCAGACAACTTTACATGAGGTAGAAGAACCACTCTGAATTCCAGAATAAAAAGCCTTGAGAAGTAGTAATTAAAAGAATTTAAGCCAGTAAATTCTGCGTTGGTGTTTTTACATGGCTGTAAATAACTGAAACATACATCTAAAGCAGAGAAACCTAGGTATCCCAAGGTTTCATCCCCATGTCTTGAATCAGGCTACATATGCTTTTAGTTCATGGAATGATTAAGAACAAGGATTTTGAGAAAATAAACACATATGCCAAGGCCCAGATGTGGATACAACAAACAATGAGAAGGCTGAGTTAAGGAAGCAGCCATTCTCACTCTAATATAATCCAATAACTGTCTCTGAGATTTGGATTAATTTATTAATTCCTTCTTTCTGCCCATGCTCCAGCAGATTTACTCAACACTTTTAAGTTATGCAAAAGGTCTCCTTCCTCAAAGGAACTACCAAATATTTCTCTCTAATGACATAGCTCACAAACATTTCCTAATCACGGTTCTCTGAGGGCTGCGGCCAACTACAATCTTAAAAAATTCTCTCCAGTCAGAGATTTCTCTTGGGATTCTATTGCTTTCAGAAGTGCAGAAGAAGTTATATGCCAGTGAATGAATACTTCTCTCCCTGAAACATCTTGTCCTATTGATACTGTTATTAAAATATATTATGAGACAATGAAATATTAATGCTTCAAAAGTAGATGAGATTGTTAAGCATCACTTAAATTCAGGAAAGTCCATCAAAGATCTGAATCTTGTTAAAGGCTCCTATTTTTCTCATGCCCCTGTGTATAAAGCAAGCCTTTTTAACATGAATAACAAAGCCCTGCTTCCCTCACCAACCTATGTCCTGCCTACCTCACCACACTTTTTTTTAGCACAGCCATTCTAAAATAGAAATAACAACAATAGTAATAAACACCAAGGGAAGGATTTGGAAGAACTTTGAGCAGGATCCAAATATGAGGCCCAGGGACTCAGGACTTTCCAGGACTGCACCTGTACCAGGAGAACCAACAGCCCTCACTCTGCCCCGACCGTAAACCTGGTGCAAAGTATCAAGCAACAGTATCTACTGCTACCTTGAAAGGCCAAAAATATACATTAGAGACCCTATCTTTGGAGAATGCATGGTAAAACCTGAGGGTTGAGCTAGAATTATGAGAGTCACATACCGTATCAGGCCATACACTATATGTAACACTCAATATCCCACCCCTGGAGGAATCTGAAGTCTATGGACTTAGACTATACATATCATCTGTGATGTTAGCAAGAACAAAACCCAAACTCAGCACAACTACTGAGTAAATTGACTCAATTTCCCAGACTAACTGCCTTAAGAAGAGGCATACCCATGTCCTGGTATAAAGGCTGGGTTTACCTCAGTATTTATTATTCTTAAATATCTGACATCTGACATTCAAAATAAATTAAAAGATACACGTGTAAGAAGACAAAAATTTTTTTTCAAGAGATAATGCAGTTGACACAACCTGTTTCAGAAATTATCCAGATGTTGGAACTACCAGTAAAGGATTTTAAAATATCTATAATTAATATGCTAATGGATCTTATGGAAAAGGAGGACAACATGCATAAATAGATGGGAAATATCAAGAGAAAGATGGAACTATTGAAAAGACTCAAATAGGGGCCAGCCGGGTGGCATGGCAGTTAAGTTCGCATGTTCCACTTTGGCGGCTCAGGGTTCACTGGTTCAGATCCTGGATGCAGACCTACACACCACTTGTCAAGCTATGCTGTGGCAGGTGTCCCATGTATAAAGTAGAGGAAGATGGGCATGGATGTTAGCTCAGGGCCAGTCTTCCTTAGCAAGAGGAGGATTGGCGACAGATGTTAGCTCAGGGCTAATCTTCCTCAAAAACAATAAAAGACTCAAATAATAATGCTAAAAATGGAAGTAGAAATATATATATATATATATATATATATATATATATATATATATTTCATATTAGCAGTAAAGAATTTCCTGAATGGACACATTAGCAGAGTAGACTCAGCTGAGAAAAGAATTAGTGAAGTTGAAGATAAATCAATTAAAATTACCTGAACTGAAATACAAATAGAAAAAAGGAAAAAAGAAAGCACAACACTAAAGAGCTGAAGGACAATATCAAACACTCTAACGTGTGTCATTGGTGTGCCAGAGGAGACGGGCGAGAACTGGGATGAAGGTGTATTTGAAGAGATGATGGCTGAGAATTTAGCAAAATTAATGAAAGAACAAACCACAGATCAAAGAAGTTCAAAGGACTCCAAACAGAATAAATAATAAAAAGAAAAAACAATTTAGACCTAGACGCATCATAACCAGATTGCTGAAAAACAAACAAGAAGAGGTCTGCTTCAAGGCAGGTAGAAAAAAATACATATACTGCAAAGAGAGAGATAAAGAAAGATGAAAAATTACAATAGACTTCTTGTCCAAAGATATGCAAGCCACAAGACAATGTAGCAGTGTTTTTAAAGTACAAAAGAAAAAAAATGTCAACCAGAATTCTACACCTAGCAAAAGTTTCTTTGAAAAAAATGAAAGACCAATAAAAACAGAGGAAATTCATTGCTAACAGATGTGAAGTCCAATAAATGGTGAGGAAAATTTTTCAGACAGGAAAAATATGATATGAGATGGAAATGTGGGCAAACATAAAGAAATGAAGAGCACCAGAAATGGTAAAAATGATATTAAATGGGCCGGCCTGGTGGTGTATCAGTTAAGCTCTTGTGCTCCACTTTGGCAGCTGGGGGTTCACCAGTTGAGATCCCAGGCAGACCTATGCACTACTTATCAAGTCATGCTGTGGCAGGTGTCCCACACATAAAGTAGAGGCAGATGGGCATGGATGTTAGCTCAGGGCCAATCTTCCTCAGCAAAAAGAAGAGGATTTGAGGCAGATGTTAGCCAGGGCTAATCTTCCTCAAAGAAAAAAAAAAAAATGACAGTAAAAAACTGTATTTTTCTTGTCTATAATCATTTAAAATATAATTGACTATTAAAACAAATATAATAATGTATTGAGTTTTTTAATATGTAAAATTAAAATGTGTGACAATAATGTGAAGCATAAAAGAAAAGAAATGGAAGTATACCATTGAAGTTCCTCATACTATATGCCAATTTATGTAATATTTAAAGTTATTGAGATAAGTTACATTGTATACCTACAGATACTGTGAACCCAAGAAGGTATAACTAATAATTCCCTTGTGGAGATAAAAATTTAATCACAATTTTTCTCCATTAATATAAGGAAAAAAAGAAACACACATTCTGTTTGAGTATTTAAAATATGTGAGGCACTTTGTCAGCATACAATGATGGATGAAAGAAACAAGGTCCTGGGGCAGTCCCCATGGCCGAGTGGTTAAGTTCACATGCTCCACTTTGGCAGCCTGGGATTCAGCGGTTTGGATGCTGGGTGTGGACCTACACACCGCTTATCAAGCCATGCTGTGGTGGCATCTCACATAGAGGAACTAGAATGACTTACAACTAGGATGCACAACCATGTCCTGGGGCTTTGGGGAGAAAAGAAAAAGAGAGAAAAAGAGGAAGACTGGCAACAGATGCCAGCTCAGGGCCAATCTTCCTTACCAAAACAAAACTAACAACAGAAAACAGCACAATGTTAAAAAAAAAAAAAAAGAAAGAAAGAAGGAAAAGAAACAAAGTCCTGTCTTAATGAAGCTAATATCCTGGTGAGATGGAAGAAGTAATAAATAATATACTTGATACTGTGCTAAAAGAAATTAAACAGGCTAGGAAAGGATTTAATAGGGTGATCAATGTAGCTCCAAAGGTCTCTCTGAGGAATGGTTTTTAAGACACTCTCCTGTTAAACCAGCAATCTTTTGGCTTACTACACCACTTAAAAATTACAGATTCTTTCATTTCATTGTATTCTCAGAAAGAGTACATGGTAATAAGACCAAAAATCTTACATACAAATAAATTGCAATTCCCACTCATGACAGAAAAGTACTCTGCATCCCGGTCATTTTCATTATATGCCACAGTATACTGATAAGCAGACTGTCAGATACGGATGCTGAAGTGCTATTTCAGAGTAAGTGGAAATATTCTCTAGAAAATAGATTTTTGTCCAATGTCTGCGTTTATCTATTTTTTATATAGTTTATAACGAATAGCAATATGATAAAGTAAAAATCCTGGCCTAAAAGGAGTTCTAAGATTATTTCTTTTGAATGACAACTCTTTAGATAAAATATAATTCATAATATGATCTTTATTTTTCCATGTAATCAAAACGCTAAAACCTATTTGCAAAATTTTAGAAATACTTGACATTTCAACATCATGATTCCCCAGGGGGTGTGGTTATGTACGGAGATGTTGGTTAAAAATATCTCTCTAGAGCTTTAAAATCTTAATAAAGAGATATATTTTAATTATGAAATTTTCATTTTGATTTGATATAAATTAACCTCCATTCTAAAGAAGCTATGTTGAAAATGACACTATCATAGTAAGAATAAAATGTATTTACTTCCATTTTTAAGATATAATTTACATACAGTAAAATTCAGTTACGACATATACAGTCATGTAACCGTCACTACAATCAAGATAAGTAACAGTTTCATTACCTCCAAAATTCTCATGTGTCCCTTTGTAGTCAACTCATCCCCAACCCCTAGCACTTGGCAACTAGTGATCCATGTTTTGTTCCTATATTTTTGTCTTTGAAAGAATGTCATATAAACAGAATCATACACTATGTAGCCCTTTGATTCAAGCTTCTTTCACTAAGTATAGTGCATTTTAGTTTCATCCATATGGTTTCCTGTATTGGTAACCATTCCTTTTCATTTGAGTACTTCATTGTATAGATACATTACAGTTTATTTATACATTCCATAGTTAAGGGACTCTGGAATGATTTCCAGCCTTCGGCTCTTATGAATAAAGTCACCAAAATATTCAACTACATATTTTTGTATCGACACCAGTTTAATTACACTAGGGTGTATACCCGAGAATGGGTTTGCTCCAACATAGGGTTATGTATACTTAACGTTATAGGAAACTGCCAAACTGTTTTCCAAAGTGGTTTCCCCGTTTTTCATTCTCACTAGCAATTTATGATAGCTTCAGTTGTTTCACATTCTTATTGGCCCTTGGTAAAGGAAGATTTTTTTTTGTAATGTTAGCCATTCTAACAGCCATGTAGTGTTATATCGTTGAGGTTTTAATTTGCGTTTACCAAACAAATAACTTTCACATATACTTATTTACTATCTATGTATCTCCTATGCTGAAGTATCTGTTTAAATATCCTCACCCCACTTTTCTTTTTAATTGGGATATTTGTTCTTGCATTATTAAATTTTAAGAGCTCTGGCTATAATTTCTCTTTCAAATATACAATTTGAAATATTTCTTCTCAGACTATGGCTTGTCTTTTCATTCTCCTGACAGTGTATTTTGAAGAGCACAAGTTCTTAATTTTTATGAAGTCCATTTATCATTTTTTTACTTTTGTGTATCATGCTTTTGATGTCATAACTAAGAAATCTTCCCTACCTATGATGTTTGATTTTATTTGTCAACTTGGTTTGGCCATGGTGCCCAGATTTGATCAAATATTATTCTGGATGTTTCTGGGAGGGTGGTTTTCAGATGAGATTAACGTTTAAATTGGTCGACTGTGAGTAAGCAGATGGCCCTCTCTAACGTGAGTAGGCCCTGCATCCAATCAGTTGAAGGCTTGAGTAGAAAAAGACAGACGTCCCTGAAGCAACAAGGGATTCTGCCAGCAGATGGCCTTCAGACTTGAACTGTAACATGAGCTTGTCCTTGGTTCTCAAGCCTGCTGGTCTGCCCTGCAGATTTTGGACTTGCCAGCCTCCACAATCACGCGAGCCCATTCCTTAAAATAAATCTCCCTCTCTCCATACACACACACACACACACACACAAACACGCATACACCATTAGTTCTGCTTCTCTGGAGAACTCTGACTAATACACTACCCCAATATTCTTTCTTTTTTCCTCCCTTTCTTCTTTAGAATTGAGTCTATTTTATGACTTCCTTTTATCTCCATTCTTGAATTACTTCATTTTAGTGGTTGCCTAAGGTTTACAATGTACATCTTTAATTATCAGAGTCTTCCTTCAAATGATATTATCACATATTGTGTGTAGTATAAGGACTTCCTAGCAGTCCAATCCCAGTCGCTTCCTCTCATCCTTGTTGCTCTCCTATAATTTACTTTTACGTGTTCTGTGAAATCACAATGCATAGCTACTATTTTTGCTTTAGATAATCAGTTATCTTTTAAAGCAATTAAAACTAAAGAAAATGAATATTGTATCTAAATTTACTTATTCCATTTTCAGTAGTCTTGATTCCCTTGTGTAGGACTAAGTTTCTGTCTGATATCATAGTCCTCCTGCTGGAAAAACTTCCCTTAATTTTTGGTAATGCAGGTCTGCCAGCAATGAATTCTCTCCATTTTGTTTGTCTGAAAAAATCTTTATTTCTTCTTCAGTTTTGAAAGATATTTTGCTGAGCATAGAATTCTGGGTTGACAATTTTTTTTCTTTCAGTACTTTAAAGAGATTATTCCATTGTCCCATAGCCTGCTGTAATCCTTCCCTTTGTTTCTCTTATGTGACCTTTCTTCTGCAGTTGCCTTCAAGAGTTTCCTTCTATCTTTGATTTCCAGCACTTTAAGTATGATACGCCAATACGGTTGTCTTGGTGGTTGTTTTTATTTATTCTGCTTGGCATTGTCTGAGCCTCTTGGATCTGTGATATCATCATTAATTTTGGAAAATTCTTCACCAATAATTCTTCAAATCTTTCTTCTGCTCAGTTTTCCTTCAGGGATTCTAAGTACCCATATGTTTGATAATGTTCCATAGCTCTTGGATACTCTATTCTGGTTTGCTCTTGTTTTTATTTTATCACTTTGCATTTTAGTTTGAGTAATTTATTTTGACATAGCTTCAAGTTTATTGATTCTTTCCTCTCCTATGTTGAGCTTATTGATGAGCCCATTGAAGGCTTTCTTCAGCTCTATTAATGTGTTTTTCATTTTTATCATTTCCATTTAATTCTTTATTATAGTTTCTATGTCTTTGGTTCAATTACCCATCTGATCTGATTATTCATGCTATGTTTTTTCTACTAAAGCACTTAAAATAGCCATCATATTTATTTTTAAATTATCTTTTGGATACTTTTCACATCTCCTTCATAATTGATAATGGTTCTGTTGATTGCTTTGTCTCTTGAATTTATTTTCCTTGCCTCTTTGTATGCTTTGTAATTTTTGTTGATAGCCAGATATCTTATATGCGATCATGGAAACTGAGATGAAGAATTGAGCACATCTTTCTGTCCTTCTGCTAAATCTTTAGTGTTAGTGGATCAATCAGTCTGTCCAGGAGTCAAGCCAGATTTGGGACTTGTTGTTGCTGTGGTTACCCACAGTGCACCACAGGCTTCAAATACCTCTAATGTCCTCTTGAGCTTAGGTTAGGAGTTGATTTGCCAGAGACCTCCCCCAATGTCTGCTCCACCCTCAATTTTAGGTCTTCCTTATGTTCTTAGCCTTATGGAGAATTGTTTTCCATGCTCTCGCCTTTTTCCCAGCAATATGCTACTGTTAGTTCTTATTCAACACTTGTTAGTTTGTCAAGCCAACGGTGAGGGGCTGAAGAGGGCATTCTCTTTTGCCGTGATTAAATCTCAGTCTTAGACAGACACTATATCCCCGTCTCAATGGTAGGACCTTCTCAGTAATCCTGTCCAACCACCAATTATGGATCTGAGCCAAGCAGGCATTCCTGATCCCTCAGCAATGGGTAAAAGACTTTTTTACGTTTACCTTTTCTAGCTGCAAAGGTTTGCACCAATATCCTAAGAGTACCAGTGTTTATTCCCCTTCTCCCAGTTGTTTAGGACTTTTGTGTCTATGAAAGATAGGAAAGAATGACCCAGCTGGGGTTTTAAACCTTTCCCAGAGTGGCTGTTGCCCCTTCCATGAGGCCTGCTCTATGAGAGTCATGTTCTCAGGTCTTTTAACTTTGCCCTCAATCTTTTCCTGTGAGCAACCAGTGATAGCCATGGATAACATCCTGAGCATGAACAGGGAATCCCCCTGTTTCTATGACCTTGAGAGTTTCTATATTATCTTGCTACTTCACACTTGGCCTTCAGTATTTGTTAAACATTTTAGCTGAATCGTCCTTACCATTGCTCAGTGGATATGCCAAAGTAAGCAAGAGCTTTCAGCCCATCTCTCCTTGAAAGTAACTATCTGTAGATTTTTAGTTAGTTGGTTGCCCTGTGACTTCAGCTTTCTGATGGGTTCAAAAATTTGTGAATTTTCAGACTGTCCAGAGTTCTCGCTGTTGTTATTTTTGCGATAGTGGATGTGATGATCTTTCCAGCTTTTTACATCCTAGGTATAAACTTGAAGTCAAAATACTTATATAATAAAAAAGCCTATAACAGTCCACTCATTCACTCAGTATAGAAGGCAGGTATATCCATCAGGGCACAGTCTTGAAAACAGAAACTACACTATTTAAACAGATCATACAATATTTATAAAAATAATGCAAATATGCAATACCTAATATGTAATATGTAAAAAAAAAAAAAGGATCGTAAAGAATTTTGAAACAAAATGTTAAAAGGCTAAAAAACAAAAATGGAAACCTTGAGGCAACATATAAATAGGATCTGCAGGAAGCAGCTCAGCATCCAGGGATGGGGGAATGAAAGAAGAGTCTTGGGTTGTCAGAACTGAGAAGTGTGGAGATGAGTGCCTGGCCCTGGGACTCAGCCGTCTGATGAGCTCACTGGCAGGCCACTGCTGGTACCTCTGAAGGATATAATAGGCCGATTCTGGAATTGGCAGGGAGAAAAGAGGAAGATTGAAACCAATTGCTGTTGTTCATTGGAAGGACCTTTACTGGGATGACTCAAGAAAAAACAAACTGGAAGCAACAATTTCTTTTCTCTCTCTTGCCCTCTCGTTTCTCTCCAGTGCACCCTAATGGCATGATTTAACAGTCTTGGGCAAAGGAAAAATACAGCTTTCAGAGTCCCAGCCCCAGAATCACAAAGCATACAAAAGGTACGTTTGAAGCTGAAATACAATAGCTTAATAACTATCTCAGTAGGAATCTTCTGTTTGCAACAGGCTGAGTGAACTTTAAGTAGAGACTTTAAACTGTTTTCAATTTTATAACCTATGCCTCATTAAATACCAATATCTAAATTGCAAAAATTATTCATCTAAATAAACTCACTTTTGCAGAACTGATGCATTTTCAAATTTCTATTATCAGAGAAATGATTACCAGTTCTAAAGCCCTACAGCTAAATATTATTCTTATCGACTATACATTATTGACAGTGATGAAAGAGAACACTTAATATTTCTTTGTTTTACCAAATTTCAACTGAGCTGACAGTTACATTAACTAGGGAGTTTCCATTTAGCTGTTCAGGACATTGATTACTCCAGAAAGTATTTCTTTTAGGAATATATACTCAGTGAATTTATAAACTAAAAAAAAAAAAGATCTGCCATAAATGAGATGATATATTTTGTTACGTTTTTATTAAAATAGAGATCAAAAAGCCTACAAAAAAGAAAGAAATAGATAACTAAAGAAAAAGAAGAAAGAGAATGCATTCTTAGGATAGACAATTCTATATTTCAATGAAAGTGCCCATACTAACAATGAGAATTCTTACCAACTTCTACCAAGCTTATAGATTTTTAAGGAATACATTTTAGGATCATTAACTTCTAAGTGTCATAAAATAAAACTGAGTTCCCAATCA
Source organism: Equus przewalskii (assembly GCF_037783145.1). Lineage (NCBI taxonomy): Eukaryota > Metazoa > Chordata > Mammalia > Perissodactyla > Equidae > Equus > Equus przewalskii. Next base: position 53,689,694 of record NC_091831.1, on the reverse strand, counting down.
TAGTAGACATTTAATGCCTGCTATTTGAGACGGTTGCGTGAATGAACTGAAAAAAAGTCTGAAAAACAAATGAATAAAATTAAACACTTTGCTCTGGGAAATTTTTAGAAAGATAAATTCAGCAAATAAATTCTGTTCATTGTAAATGTATATTCATAATTACATTGGTTAAACTGTGTTTCCCAAAATAAGAGACCTAATTGCAACCAATATTCACTGTGGGAAATATCACCTTCTCCTCTCTTTGTAAGCCTATAGTACTTATCCATGTCATTCATATCAAAACAGCAATTCATTAGCTAGGTAAATACGTAGATAGACAGACAGATAGAAGATAGACAAATAGACTGAGTAAAGTTCCTTAATTCTTGGACATTTCTGAATTTCTGAATTGACACAGATACAAAAGGGAAGGACAGGATTTAGTAGTATGGGCAGGTGAGATCTTGAGAGAAAAATTTGAAAATGTGACTGCTTTTACCTCAGATTAATAAAATGGATCATCCTGGTTATGTAAATTCATAATGGATTTGAGAATAGAACATATGCTCTTGAAAGGAAGAGGATAAATTGGAAAGTATGTATATTACACCAATGTTGAAAACTTAATTATGAAGAATTTCCCTTCAGAAAATTTGCTAAGACTCTCTACAGTAATTGATCCAAATTTTTTTTATTACTTTTATTCTATTTTAGAAATATATCATCCTTTCTTTGATGCATTGAAAGCCAACATAAACCAGGAAATTGGGTTCCTCCACTGAAGACACTTATCAGACTCTTTCAGATTGCTTTGGCTTGGAGACAGAGATAGTTGGTCTCAGTAAAAGTGCTATTTAGTTTAAAAGGAAATATCGTTTTTTTTAATCCTGATCAGAATTCATTTCTGAGACCTTAGAAGATGTTTCCACAATCCAAAGTTAGCACCACTTTTTTCGTAGCAATACTCTCAAAAATATTATTACCAATACATATACACATATGCAGTATTCAGAAATATTTTATATCACATTTATCACCAAATAACTTTCAGACTCATCAAAGAATTTTCTTCTAAATGTACACATACAGCATTTATTCTGTTCCCTCTCAAGGTAAGTCCCAGGTAAAGACTCATGGAAATTGTGTCTCTAAATTCATCTCAACAACTTTCCATCTCAAATCAAAGACTTGATAACAAACCACAATTTTATTCATGAAACAGGTGGCTCAATATTGAGTATAAATTTGAGTAAAATACCTTTCACTTTTACCAAAATGAACTGAGCTGTATATAAGACCACCTATAGTTTCTCTGACAGAATTTTCTCTATCCTCTTACCTGTCTGAGGTGTGCAAGCAGATGTTCTTATTTTGTTTCGTTTTAAAAATTTTATCCAACTTGCATAGTTATCCTCAGTGGGAGGGTTGGTATAAGTTACCAGTCTGTCATGATGAAAACACAAGTCCTTTGGGTTATTTCTTTAAATATTTCTTCCTCTCATTTCTCTATTGTTTCTCTAGAACTATTACCAACAGGCTGATTTATATTTTGAGTTGATTTTCTAATTTTATTACCATTTCTCCATGGTCTTTTTTTTTCGGTTATTCTACTTACCAAGGGAATTCCATAATTTTGTTTTTCAATCTTTTTATTCATTTTTGTCTCCCCACAACTCTCTCTCTCTCTCTCCAGTCATACAAGAAGTTATGCATAACTTTCTAATTTTTAAAGCTTTTTATTTTTATATGTTTGTTTCCTTTACATGGACTTCTCTCTTATTTCATAGACGCAATATTGTCTCTCTACTTTATAAGGACAAGAAGTTTTAGTATTGTTGTTATTTTAATCATCCTACTGAGGTATAATTTATAAACAATAAAATGTACACATTTTGGGTTTGCATTTTAAGTTTAATGAATTTTAATAAATATATACTTATGTAATCACCATTTACATCATTATGTAGAATATTGCCATCACCCCGGAAAGTTCTCTTAGGCTTCTTGCAGTCTTTCCTCCATGCCATGTACAATTCAAGTATATACCTGATTTTTTCATTGTGTGACTATAACGCAATTTGTCTATGCATTTACCTGTGTATAACATTCAAGTTGTTTCCACTTTGGAACTATAATGAATAAAGTAAGTATAGTATCACTCTTACACACATCATTTTAAAGACATAGGTATTCGTTTCTCGTGTAAATACTTAAGAGTTGACTTGATATGTCATAGGGTAGGTAGTTGTATGTTTAACTTTATGAGAAATTAGAAGACTTTTCTGAAGGAGTGTATCATCGTATATTCATACCTACAATGCATAAAAATTCTGACTGAATCACAATTTTTCCACATTTGGTATTACCAATATTTTTATTTTTTGTTCATAATTTAAGTGGGTATAAAGTATTATCTTATTATGGTTATAATGTGAATTTCCTTGATGATCAGTGATGTTGAGCATCTTTCCACGTGCGTCTTAGTCACATTCGTATTCTCTTTTGAGAAGTGAATATTCATGTCTTTTCCCATTTGTTAAAAAAATATTTGGTTGGTTGTTTGCTTAACATATTCTGGATACAAGTCCTTTTACAGATACGTATTTAGAAAATATTTTCCCCATTTTATATTTTGCTCTTTTATTTTCCTGAGCCTCTTAAAGTTCAGATTTTCAGTTCATTTAATCCAATTTGTCAATTTTTCTTTTTTAGTTACTACTTTTTATGATCTGTTGAGGAATCTTTACTTAACTCAAGGTCACGAAGACTTTCATCTATGTTTTTTTCTTAGCAGTTTCAAATTTTAGTTTTAACTTACGTATTTAGGTCCATGTTACTTTTCAATTGATTTCTATATGAGATAGGGAGAGAAGTTTATTTTTCTCCATATTTATATCCAGTTGTTGAAACACTTTTTGTTGAAAATACTGCTCTTTCCCTACTGAATTACCTTAACACATTTTTCAAAAATAAATTGACAATGTTATGTGGTCAAAATCTGGATTCTCCATTCTGTTCCATTGACCAGATGTTTACTCTGACCCAGTACCACATTGTCATGATTTATGTAGCTGTGTATCTATAGGAGGTCTTAAAGTCAGATGGTATAAGCCCTCCAAATCTGTTCTTTTAAAAAAAATTGAGTTCTTCCAGAATCTTTGCCTTTCCAAATAAATTTTACAATCTGCTTGGCAGTTTCTATATCAATAATAAAAATACCTGTTTGGGATTTTGATTGGAATTGCATTCAATCTATAGATCAATTTGGAGATGATGGACATCCTAACAATACTGACTCTTCCAATACATCATTATATATCTTCCAGTACATGACAATATTGACTCTTCTGATACAAGGCATATTGTAACACTTGCGTTTTTATGATCATTGAGTTGAAAATGCTTTCTAATTTTCTTGCCTCACGAATTTTATTAGAAATGGGTTGTATAATTTCCAAATATTGGGAAGTTTTCTAGTTTTTGATTTGTAATTTAATTCCATTCTTGTCAGAGAATCTACTCTTCTATATTTAAATGATTTGAAATTTATTAAGACATTTTATGGCCCAATATACAGTCTATCTTGATAAACATTCCGTGTACACTTGAAAAGAATACATTTTCTGTAGTTATATGTAGTGGTCTGTGAATACCAATTAAGTGAGATTAGCTGATAACTTTGATCAAATCCTTACTGATTTTTTGCTTATTTGTTTTATCAAATACTGAAAGGAGTGTCTTAAAATCATGAACCATGATGGTCACCTTTGTCTGTTTTTCTCTCTTTTTGGGGAGCGTGTCGGTTTTTCTTTTATATATATTAAGCTATATATTTGTTGCTTTTACATCTAGAAGCATTAGCTCTCTTTGCTGAATTATTTCTTTAGGGTGTAAAATGTCCTTCTTTATCTCTGAGAGCACTCCTTGTCTTGAAGCCTACCTTGTCTGATATTAACATAGCCATGTTTCCTTTTTCATGCTAGTGTTTGTTTTCATGGTGTATCTTTTTTATTCCTTTTACTATCAGTGCTATATCTAAATACATCTCTAATAGATATCATATAGTTGTATTTTGTCTTTTAATCTGCTGACAATCTGCCTTAAAATTGCAATGTTTAGTCCATAAATATTTAACGTAATTATTGATAAAATAGAGCTTACAGATCACTAAGGCCTGTTTATTTTTCTTCAATTTTTTATTATCCATTTTTCCAATTGGATTATCAGATTAGATCATTATATAAATCTAATTATCTGATTGCATAATTCCCATTGATGTATCAAGTTGACTTTCCATTTTCTGAAAACTTTAATCTAATCTGCTATTAAGCCCACTGTGAACTTTCCTCTTGAGTTGTCGTACCACTCTTACCCAGTATTTCCATTTTCTTGTATTTTGCAATTTCTATTTCTATGCTAGGGTTTTCTATATGGTTACTCATTAAGATCACATTTTTCTTTAGCCGTTCGTATATTTATAATATATATTTTTTAGTTTGTCTGCTAAATCTAATATCTGGACCATCTTGGGGTTTGTTTCTACTTACCACACTTCTTTTCTTGCCTCTGAGTCACAATTTCCTATTTCTTTAGAGAGCTAGTACTTTTTCTATTATATATTGTATATCATCATTGACACATTATACAGACACAGCATTCTGTTTTCTTTCCCAACAAAATGTTGATTTTTTCCCCTAGGCAATTAGTGGCTGATCTCCTTGAACATGGGTAGCATTGGTTTTATGTTTTGCCAGGGCAGATTTGTAGAAAGTCCAAGGTGTTTACCAAGCTCTTCTAGGGTGTTGGGGCTCAAACTCCGATTTCTTACTACCCAATATGTCTTGTTGTGGCTGCACTTTAGGACTTGGGGAGGTTCTAATGCAGGCTTTATGATAGGGCATGAGCCATCTTCTTAAGGCAGGGTCTTCTGGTGTCTCAGTTAAATGCTCAGGTGTCAAAAAGCTTTCTCTCTTTGCTTGTGCTGGAACTCAAATGTCTGTTACCATTGATTGACTTCCATTTATTTTGTTCTACTCTCCACCCAGGAGTAGCCGGTAACTTCATATGGTCTTGCCTCGAAAAATCACAATTCCACCCTGAGCAAGGGCTTGCGATGAGTCTTCACACAGATTTCTGCCTCCCCTCCCGCTTCATCCCCATTGCTCAGCTGCTTCCTCTCTAGCGATGGCAGACTTTAGCTGCTTCAGCAGTCAAGATGCTTACGTCTGCCTTCTCAGCTCAGAATGCAGTATTTGAATACCTCTTTCCTGCACCACAATTAGGAAATTGTGCCCGGACAGGGAACTGAGATGAGTATAGCGCTTCCTCGTGAGTTCCCTTCACTCAGAGGATGCGGTTTTGAGTATCTGTTGTCCTGCACTCGGAAATAGTTGTCTCATATGCAAAGTTACTAAACAATCCATAGGCTGGGAGAAGATATGTGTAGTATTTAGGTTGAACAATAGGTGTACGGTGTGCATATGTAGTTCTAAAATGGTCAAACATCTCCATTTTCTTATATTTCCATATAAATAAATATCTGTAATGAATTCGTATACAGAATTTTGAAGAGCTTCTTTCATCAGGTGGAAAAGACAGTACAACAGAAAAATGAGCAAAAGATTATAAAAAGGCAATTCACTTGAGAGGAAATAAATGGACAAAATTAAAAGAACCATTTTTTGGTAGTAATGAGGGAAATCCAAATTTTTGAAAAAGACTGTAGGAAAAGGAAGTCTTACACAGTGTTGGTGAGATAACAGCTTAGGGGAGTAATTCAGTAGAATCTCATAATGGTTGAAGAACGCTCTATGTGTGAGTGATCCTACTTTAGAGAAATTCTTGTAGTCGTGTGCAAGTAAGTTATGTATAAAGATATTCATTGTGCTAATGTGTGTAGCAGTAAATAATTGGGGCAACTTGACTGTTCTTCAGTAGAAAGATGAATAAACCAGATGGCTTAATCATGGAGTAGTAGTTTCGCAATACCAAATTAATCAAAATAAAAGATTTATTATTTATTTATTTATTTTGTTTTAAAGATTGGCACCTGGGCTAACAACTGTTGCCAATCTTTTTTTTTTTTTTCGTGCTTTATCTCCCCAACCCCCCCCTGTACACAGTTATATATCTTAGTTGCAGGTCCTTCTAGTTGTGGGATGTGGGACACTGTCTCAACCTGGCCTGACGAGCGGTGCCATGTCAGCACCCAGGATCCAAACCCTGGGCCGCCGCAGAGGAGCATGCGAACTTAACCACTCGGCCATGGAGCTGGCCCCAAAATAAAAGATTTAATATTTTTAAGGATCTTAAAACAACGTCTATTCTCACAAATATGTTGGTCACTTTAATGCAGGTTAAAATTAATGAATTAGATTAAGCATATTAACAAAGGTAAATATCAAAAACAACGTTGAGTGCAAAATCCAGTTGCAAACATGAATACCCAGTATGATCTCATTAATGCAAAGTTGAAAACACATAAAACAATAGAATAGATTATTACAAACACAGGGGAGTGATACACATCCACTTTATTTTATTTATTTATTTTTTTGAGGAAGATTAACCCTGAGCTAACATCTGCCACCAATCCTCCTCTGTTTGCTGAGGAAGACTGGCCCTGAGCTAACATCTGTGCCCATCTTCCTCTATTTTGTAAGTGGGACTCCTGCCACAGCATGGCTTTATAAGCTGTGCGTAGGTCTGTGCACGGGATCCACACCAGCAAACCCCAGACCCCAGAAGGAGAGTGCACGAACTTAACCGTTATGCCACCAGCTGGGCCCCAAATCCACTTTAAAGGATATAGAGTGGGGCCATAAGGGGGATGGTAAGTAGGATTTTGGTATGTGTATGATTTTGTTTTTGTTTTTGTTTTTCTTTTATGGAAAAATTCTGAAGCAAAAGAGCAAATCCTGGTAAAGCATCAGACATATAGAGATTCTCATTTGTGTTAACAGAGCAGACACATTATTTTAAGCACTATCACACCATCATTTTAATTAGAAGTATGGATATCTCTGCTCGTGCCACTGTGAGGAAAGGCCACAACAATCAGTGAATAGTACATTTGGAATGAAATTTCAACTCTCCCTTCACCAAGTTTATAAAACAGTAAGTCTCAATAACGTAGAAGTCTTAGCACACAATTTTTTCCTCTTGGGATGGGGAGATTTTGGTGCAGTCTGCCAACTAAAAGAGATGTGCTATGTTTTATGTTTACAATGAAGATAACTGAAATTGTTTTACCCTAGAATATGAGAATTGCATGAACATTACACAATTTTTTTTTTCTGCTTTATCTCCCCAAATCCCCCCGGAACACAGCTGTATATCTTAGTTGCAGGTCCTACTAGTTGTGGCATGTGGGATGCCGCCTCAGTGTGACCTGACGAGCGGTGCCATATCCGCGCCCAGGATCTGAACCCGCCAAACCCTGGGCTGCCACAGCGGTGCACGTGAACTTAACTACTCGGCCATGGGGCCAGCCCCACACAAACAATTTTTAAAAGAAACAAACCCTACATATGTTATTCTGACATAGTCAAGAATGATATTTACATTTACATGGTGACATGATATTAATTATTCAGATGCTCATAAGTCAGGAAAACTTTCTCCTTCCATGATTGGACTGTATTCCTGAACATCTCTCTTCAAAATAGGGCTCAGCAAACTTTCCCCCAAAGGGTCAGATAGTAAATATTTTAGGCTTTGAGGGCCAGATGGTTTCTGTTGCAAATGCTCAACTCTTCTGTATTAGTGTGAAAGCAGCTATAGGTAATATATAAATAAACAAATGAGTGTCTCTATGTTCCAATGCAACTTTGTTTATAGAAATAGGCAGCAATCGAGATTTGGCCTACAAGACATAGTATGCCAACACTTGCTCTAGCTTGTTTTTGGTTCTTCCAATATTCTAGCTAAATGTTTAATAATTTTGTCAATAATTGTATGTATCCTTCTTGCCTCTTGGTTTTTATGCTCCTCGCGTACATAAAAGTTAGATAACTCGAGATCTGCAGAAGTGAAATGCTGATTTGGATGATGAAAAGAATGAGATGATCGACCACTATCAGACTTTATATCAGTGATTTTGTCCTTGTTTGAATAACCTCCTCCATTATCCTTCTTCGGTCTCTCACATTCTTACAGATGTGGGTGACCCCAGTGTTATAATGGTGAGGAGGCATAGGAAGTTAATATAAACTTGGAGCTTATAAAGTCTTCCTGATTAAGACTTTCCACTCAGTCAGGTTTGAATTCCTTGTCTCTGTCAGCTTCCTCTGGCATTCTGAATGTTTCTTGTCAATAAAATCCTGTAAGATTCTCCAGAGAAACAGACAAGCAGGCAACAACTGCTGACCTTCTTACCCCTGGATTTACAAAGGTTAGAGTAACAGGAGAGGTCAATCCTGTAGGAAAACCACCAGAGAAGAGGGTTCAGAATAGCTAGAGGGACTTGGTGAGGTATTTTATTATTTGTTAGTGGAAGAAAGCAGAAAATTAAGAGGATGTGGTTTGTTGCAAGTTATGTCATTATGTCTTCTTTTTAAACAGAGAGGAACCCTAAGCATTGCCTCAAAGAAAATTCTTGCTTATTAAAAAAATTAAATGACATAAAATTTATTTTTAAAAGTGATTATTACTGTTGTTTTCATTTATATGCTGCCAGAGTTGTGTGTTTTGGATTCCATAATAAAACAGGTGAAGTAGAGGGTTAAGAGCCGCAGAGAGATGGAAAAGCACGGCAGGTGTGCTTTTAAGCAGGTGTTAATTAGATAGTGGGTGAGACACATAAATAGGAAATACTGAAGGTGACTATGGGGTTTTTTGAAAGGAAATAATGAAAGAACAGAACTCGGTAATCATGAAGACTAAGTGGTTCTCTAATTTTCTAGGGTGCAGTTTCTGTCACTCAAATGCTTAGTATTAAGACAAAATGTATACTGTGCTCTGAAAAAAACATATTTTTATAAGTTTAATTGAAATATTTACGTTTTTGATGACTTTATCCTTGGGTAGAGGCTTGGTGTCAAGAAGAAGTAAAAAAGACTTGTTTAAAGGCATTTCTTCTTTGTATATACATTTCACTGTCTTGAGAGAGAAGGTGAAAAGAAGTAATGTCCCCATGAACACCTATTTAATAATCTTATACATTCAAATACGCTTGTTGGAATTCTGGTTGAATTTAGTGGCACATAAATAGCATATATAAAATATATTAGAACTCATGGTGCAAGAACGTTTTGGAATTTATCTAGTATGTCAGCTCAATGCCATTAAGAAATAGACACCACAACAGGATCAGAAGTCTCAGATATTTATTGAGGGACATGCCTGAATAAATGAATGAAGAAAGAAAGAAGGAAAGAAAGAAAGGAAGGAAGAAAGGAAGGAAGGGAAAGAAGGAAGCAAGAAAGAAAGAAAAGGAAAGAAAGAAAGAAGGAAAGGAAGAAGGGAAGGAAGGAAGGAAGGAAGGAAGGAAAAGAAGGAAAGAAGGAAGGAAGGAAGGAGAAAAAAAAGAAAGGAAGGAAAGAAGAAAGAAAGAAAGAAGGAAAGGAAGAAGGGAAGGAAGAAGGGAAGGAAGGAAGGAAGGAAGGATGGAAGGAAGGAAGGAAGAAAGGAAAGAAAAGGAGATAAGCTAGGGGGCAGAAGTACGTAGGGAGAGCCTCTAGACCAAGATGCAGGTCTGAAGCCTGTGAAAAGAGAGGGGGAAAATTAGGTATGAAAGCTTCAGAAGGCAATGAAGTTCTGAGAAAGTCTCTGCGAAGCTGAAGGGGACTTGCCAAGCATAGGCTGTCCTTTGGAAGCGTCCCCACATCAGGCGGGAGTGGATCGGCTCCAGCGCCACCACCCTGCTGAGTCCTTGGCTTGGAGCAGCCCACGGGAAGCATGTCCATCGCACGAATGCTGGAGGATCCAAAGGTGCTGCAAGTGAAGATCGTTCAGCAACTCTGCCACTCACAGCAGGTTGTCTGGAAGGGTCTCTCAGTGGCACAACTCCATGGCCACCTCACAGAGGTTCCACATATTCAGACTGGAACTGCATGGTGTGGAAGCAATTTTAGCTGTTGGAACTATTGTCCGCGCAGATTAACATGTTTTTTCAATGAAATATAATATATTTTAGTTGGTAATCACATTTACACAACTCATCCACTGATAGGAATATGATCCAAGTATCAAGGACAGTGCTTGAAATATGGTAAATGTTCAACACAAGCTTGAGAGTAAATTCATGGAGTTTCTCACATTTCTTGTTTTAGAAAGCTTTTCACTTTATCAATTTCATTCTGTTCTAGTTTCTCCCTTTTGCCTTAAACTTTCCTTTGTTGATTTAGTTATAATCTTTATCTTAAGCGCTTTGAGTACATGATTGATACTCTTTTAAAATCTCATGAAGTGTCATAACAAATACATACACAGTGTATGTTATCTGAACGTCTGAATGAATGAATGTATGTAACAGTGGTTAAGCTCATCAGCCCTAAACAAAGCTACCTGGGATCAATGCTCGGCTTCAACATTTTCTAGCTGTGAGCACTTTGGCAAGCCAATTAACCTCTCTCTGCCTTAGTTTCCTTGTCTGTAAAATCGAAATTGTAATAGTACTTACTCATTAGAGTAGTTACGAAGATTAAAAATAGTATGTTAAAATATTTAGAGCATTGTCTGGTACATATTAAGCGGCCAGAAAAGTAACCCAGTGTTAATCATCTCATTCTTCCATTTTGTTTCTAAGATTGGCACCTGAGCTAACAATGTTGCCAATATTTTTTTTCTGCTTTTTCTCCCCAAATCCCCCCAGTATATAGTTATATATTTTATTTAGTTGTGGGTCCTTCTAGTTGTGGTATGTGGGACGCTGCCTCAACATGGCCTGATGAGCGGTGCCATGTCCTCGCCCAGGATGCGAACCCATGAAATCCTGGGCCGCTGAAGCGGAGTGGTTAACACTGGGCCACGGGGCCGGCCCCCATCTCATTCTTAACGCCAACCCAAAGCTATACCATATGATTAATAAAGTATTAGAAATCTTTCCACTAAAGGGAAAAGGGTTAATAAGAGTTCTCTAAATGGCTTATCAACTGAGCAAATTTATCATATCAAATGATAATTTAGTACAAAATGCTGGAAACTGGGAGGAGCCTGATGTAGCAAGGAAGGCAATATATAGAAAAAAATCTGATAATAATAAAGAATTGAACACATTGTTTGATCAAAGGTGTGTTCTAAAGGCTCTAGTCACATGAGCACCCTCAGATGCAAGCCCAGGGGAGAAGCTGTTGTAGCACCGCTGGTGAACACAAACGTGGTGAACACGCGCCTCTAAACTCAGCTCTGCCCTGGCCATTGCCAACCCACTTGGCTTTTCTGTAATTCTGCTCCTCTGTTTGCACCTCAGTTAAGACAGTCTTCCCAGTCTTGTCATTGACATTTTCCGAGAGGTCTCTTCTGTCCCGTATACCATAGCTCTACAAGCCTATCTATAAAAATGGGATAGATTCCTATCTCCTAAATATTTTGGAAACATTCTGTTAAGTTTGAGAGTTATGCTGGCATTTCTAGCTTAACATTATTATACAAGTCAATTACCAAATAATCAGTTATTACATTCATTCACTCATGCATGTATGCAACAAATATTTAAGTAATTTCTATATGCCAGGCACTGGCATGAAAAAAATAATGGTGAAAAAAATAGGTATGGAAAAGTATATTTTTTCTTTTCATGGATTTTGTAGTCTTATAAGAGGGAGTTAAACCTCTTTCAGATCAATTTCGACTCTATCAACATTCTCATTCTCTAGGCAGTCCTTCACGTCACTAGACCCCCTGCTTGACTGATGGGGAATTAGGATACAGAGCCTAGAGGTGTGGCAATGACTGAGGTGAATAGCAATGAACATCAAAAACTTAAGTGGACTGCACAGTCATACCAATTATCTGCTATACTCCAAAAAAATAGAAAGTTCTTCCCATATTAACGACTTGGAACATGGTCAAATCAAGACTGAGACATGAAAGGACAATATTGTATTTCTTATTTACAAGAAAAACATGCTTTGTTTTTTGTTTTTTTGGGTTTTTTGAGGAAGACTGGCCCTGAGCTAAAATCTGATGCCAATCTTCCTCTTTTTTTTTTGGCTTGAGGAAGACTGCCACTGAGCTACCATCTGTGCTAGTCTTCCTCTACTTTATATGGGACACCTCCACAGCGTGACTTGACAAGCCGTGCCAGGTCCGCGCCAGGGATCTGAACCAGCGAGACCCTGGGCCATTGAAGTGGAGTGTGCAAACTTAACCACTATGCCAACGGGCTGGCCCCAAAACATACTTATTTTTAAATGTTAATTTATTGATTCTCTGATAGCCTACAGAAACTAAGATTTTTTAAAATGATAACTTCCATCTATATTCAAATTTAGAGTTTGCAAAACACTATCAAACTCACTATTTCATTTAAACCTCAAAACATCCAGTAATGTAAGTAGGGTAAGTGCTATTTAATTATCTCCATTTACAGATTAGGAAATGGACAGATTCAGTGGCTTAAACTTACATGGCTAAAAAGTAAGAGTTTTTTTTTAATCCAGATTTCTCCAGTCTTTTCCTCCCATGTGTCTCTGCTCTTCAAGTTATATTTGATATATTACTCAAAAGCAGGATCAAAATTCACCTCCCAATGAAGTGATCTTGTTTTCTGACTAGTTCCATATTATTAACTCCTCATTTGTTCTACCTAATTTGCAAACTTATAATTCCTTGTACAGTGGAAATAATTGGAAATTTGATATTTTAAGTAATATCCCATATTTCACACATTACTTTTGTGTAGTTCACTACATTAAGAAAATGCAATAGTGGACACTTATACATGTTTCAGATCCCGACAGCAAACCTCTACCACGTGTCTGCTCTCTTAGGAACCGTGTTCAGAGCTGCAGGAGAACTGCAGAGGAGCAAGCCCTGGTCCCTGCCTGCAATTGCTTATGCCCCAACAGCGAGACAATCCACACACACATAAAGATAAAACAAGGCAAAATGAAGTAAAACAATTATGGACAAGGTCCTAGGAGATAACAGAGTAGGGAGAAATTAATTTCCTCTGAGATAATGTTTAAAAAATGTTTAATCATAGAAGAAATGACACATAATCTGGGCTAAACTGTCTTGTGACTGGGAGAGATAAAAGTAGGAAAGATAATCCAGGTAAACGAAAGAGCCAAAACACAGTAAGGAAGGAAGAAATTAATAATAACTTTTGATTTGGGTGGAACATTATGCACCTCAGTGCAAACAGTGAAAAAGAAGGCTGTCTTTTCTAAGAGCAGATCACAGAGGACCTTGACATGCTAAAGATAGCAAAACATTATATATCTTGTCCTGTGTAGATCAGGACCAAGCAAGGTATTTGCACAAAGGAATGACAAATTCAGAGATAACTCCTAGCAAGAGTGCTTTGACAGCAGTATGAAAGATGGAATAGAGAAGGAATGGGCGAGAGAGACGAAAATGAGGTAAGAAGTCTCATGCAAGGGTCCAAGTAATTGCTTATGAAGACATAAGCTAGCTTTGTGGCCTGGGAATGAAGAGGTCGTGATGAATAAGAGAAGTTTTTCAAAGGAAAAATCAATAGACCTTGGAGGATAATTAGATATGAGAGACAGAAAGAAATCGTTTACTCATTTAATCCTGCACTCATTCCTCAGACATTTATTGTCTATTTTGTGCCGGACAATGATTTGAGTTCTGGCATCAAGAGACAGACGCACACAATTGTATGGGGACAGACAGAAACCAGACTTTTGGTGTTCAGCATGCTGTAGTGTATACAGATGAATTACAATAATATTGAATTACAATATTATACACCTGAAACTTATATAATGTTATAAACCAATGTTACCTCAAAAAAAGAAAGAGAGACACACAGTCTTCTGCAGGAAATACACTCTTAAACAAAGCATTAAAGTTCAGAATGATCATTTATTAGACACAAGCACAATATACAAGTTGTCTAGTGTGGCCCAGCATGGAGATAACCAACTCTGTGGGTTTGATCTGAGGAACTGCACAGATTATAATGCCATCAATAAAACAAGGAATGTAGAAAGCGGGGGAACCAGTTTTGGAACAGATAATGAGGAGTAGAGTTTATATGTTTTAAAGTGTCAGCAGACCAAATATGGAAGGTTAAAGTTAAAATGTCACACAACTTAATGCTTGTAACTAAGAACATTTCTTCTCAAACCAAGCACATTTGAAAATATCTTAATGCAAGCAATGACAACAGTAATACAACCTCATATGCATCTAAATTCTCTCCACGAATATTACCATTTTAAAAGACATGCTTTTCAAAGGGTCTTATAGTGCCAAAAGTTTTCATTATTAAAAGATGAAGAAATATTGATCTAATATTTTAGATGCAACAAACATTCTAAGATTACCTGACTGTTTTTACTAGCTGTGCTTTTTGTCTGTCAAAATAAGTGGGAAAAAAAGCACTGATTGTTACGCCCGTTAGTCTCTGATGGCTGCCTTTTCAACTGATATTTGAAGGAGAACTGAAGTCTTGGGAGAAGGAAATAGCTACACTGAGTATTCAGCTCCTTTCTCCACTGGGTGCTAATCCCTTCCACCCAAGATAACACCAACCTTAGTTAAATTTCACTCCATTTAGAGCCATCACACTCTAGAAAAAAACCAGTGCTTTCCAGACACTTAGAAACCAACCCCCAAATTTTGAGACTTACCAGAAAAGTATGTACTTAGCCACATAAGAAATTGTGCATTCTAATGCAAAAATAAAAATATTACTATGCTTTTGGTAAAAAAAATTGGGAGTAATTGACAATTGTGCTCCCCCTAAAATGACTGGCATCAGGAAAATATGCTAAAAACCAAAACTGAAGAGTGTTATAAATCAGCAAATGAAGAATGCAATTAATACATTTCTCTTAAACTAATTAACCATGCAAATTGTGCTTTAGAATGTGGATTTTTAAAATTACTTGTATATTTTTCCATAGTAGCCGCATGATTATGAAGAAAATCCACATTTCACTCTGAATTATTATTTCCAAATCCACTTCCCTCTACCCTAGTAAGCAATTAGTTTATATGATTATGGACTTCTTAGCCATTCAAAGTATGAATGAGTAAACAAACGAATGAATGGTAAAAGCAAGCAAGCAGCAGCAAGCTTCTATCATGCAAAATCCCCCCCAAGGTCAGAAGAGAAATTCATCACTCAAAAGCTCTATTTATTCAGTACTCAGAAAATGGATGAGGCTCTTAAATAAATTTTCTCAAAAAAAGTTAAAAAAAATTTCTCTGCCTGTTGATTCCAAGAGAAAGAAATATCCTGCTTTCTGTCCTACCACCTTTTTTGCGCATGTGCCAGTCTTATACCTCCGTGGATTTACACATCACCGTCCTCTACAAAAATCGCCTACTTGTTTTCTCTATTAACTCATGCCAATCACGCATCTCAATATGAGATTCAAAACCATCTCCCTAAAGTGTTCCTGATGCTTGCTTTATCTTCTCTTGTATTTATATTTTCTACCCATTTCAATTGTAATGTCTTTTTTTTCTAAGCGATAAAAAGGAACTGGCTTCGTTTTCTTCTTGATTTGTATCATTTATGCCATGAGAGGTATCCAATTTATATAATTCGACTTCATTCATTGCTAAGAAAATTACTAAACAAACAAATTGAATGCCAGTTGAGGTTATAATAGTAGGAATTAGGATTAAACCAAGATCTGACCTTGAAAAGCTTGCAGGGCTTATTCACTCCACAATTATTAATCTACTAACTATATTACCAAATACTTTGCGAGGTATTTGGGATAACATGGATGGATTATTTGCCTTTAAGGATTTTACACAGATGGACAAATATGCAAAAAATAAAGTTTTGATTCATGATAAGTAAATGCAACATGGGATCCTGATTTGGAGTCTGTCCAAAAAAAAGGAAATTAGAGGAACAATGGGTAAAATTGGAAAGAGCCTCTATATTAGTTAATAGTATGGCATCCATGTTAATTTCCTGCTTGAGATCTTTGTACTGGAGTTATATAAGATATTAACATCAGGGGAAGGTGAGTGAAGGGTACCTAGGACTTGCCTGTACTATTTTTGCAACCTTTTGGAAGTCTAATATTATTTTGAAATTAAAAGTTTTTCAAAGTAAAGAAGTATTCAAGAAATATTCCCCTTCAAGAAAGATCTTAGTGCTCAACTGCAGGGACGGTGGTCAGCAGACAATCCGCAGGTGTCAGCTGTTTTTAGGAAACGCCTCAGCTGCAGAGAGACGCCTCACCCGAGCCTCACCCTTCTGACCACAGCTGTATCTGATGACTGAGTAAAACAGGGATGGAAAGACCTGGACATTTGGTTCAGCAGTGACACGTGGACAAGCAATACCGCTTCCAGAATTCCCTCCCAAAGCTCTGTCAAGTCTCCACCACAGTTGTCTCCCTCCTTGGGCCATTCTTGCTTCCTCCTCCTTCCTTTCCAAGGTGTTGACCCTAAAAACATGTTGCAGCCCAACCACATCTCGGTGTCTGCTTCTGGGGAACCTAGCCAGTGCTATGTATGAGAACTCTGAGAACACAGAAGACAGAGCAATTATAGCACAGCCAGTTGTGCTGTAATATGACACATACATTCCTAGAAAGCTCCTGCTATGCAAAATCTGCACAATAAAACCCATAGGGCTTATGGGGAAAATGGGGACAGAACAATACTCAAAAACTCAGTGTCAACGACACATTAAGAAAAAGATCAGAACCTCACAGAAATGATATTTCCATTTATACTTGTTAAGCAGTTAAAAATAGAGGCCGGCCCCGTGCCCAAGGGGTTAAGTTCACGGGCTCCGCTTTGGTGGCCTGGGGTTTCACCGGTGCGAATCCTGGGCATGGACGTGGCACCACGCATCAGGCCATGCTGAGGCAGTGTCCCACATGCCACAACTAGAAGGATCCACAACTAAAAATATACAGCTATGTACTGGGGGCCTTTGGGGAGAAAAAGGAAAAATTTTAAAGTCTTTAAAAAAAAGTAGTTAAAAATACGTAAATACTACAATAAATATGGCACTTGATCTGAAAAAGACCTGATGTTTGCTTGTAGACATGGGCATAAAATAGGTTGCCGCTTGTGAGTTATTGTGAAATGGTGGACAGAAGGGTATCTGCAGTCACGGGGAAAGTTGTAACAACATATCGGACACATGGTGAACCGAGGCGGCTGGTAGATGGTTCAGGGATATGTGTGTGTGTGTGTGTGTTGTGTATTCCTACACAGCTTGATTCAACTGGTGCAGTTTTCTACATTTGTCTGAGAAATCATGCAAAAGAAAACACAACATTTGTGTTATGCTCAAACTTTTTCCTAAGACATCGATCACATTGGAACAAAATTGTGTTTTCAAAACAACTATTTTAGAACTGACTGTACAAGACAAAAGCAGTCATCAGATAGTATTTGATATATGGCAGATGAATAGTACATGAGGAAAATAATACAGCTTTTCTGAAGAGGGAGAAGTTACACTGCACTGCATGTCAAGACCCCCAAATCACACCATTTCTGGCAACATGCTGGCTAATAATTTACAATTAGGCCACAGATCATGTTAGGTAGTGTTAAGTGCTGCAATTTAAAAAATCTCAGACCAAGGAAGGCAGCATATGTGAAATTCAAGCAAACATAAACCTTTAATTTACTAGTAATGACTAATTAAAAAGCCAAAACACTTGCATATATAATTATCTTTTATCAAAAATTAGAATGTAGAAATCTAGTAAACACATTGTTATTCTTTCCTGTTTGTAACAGGAAAGTTTAGTTAATACATAAACAAGTAAGAATATTGCTTCATTCATTCACTATTTATTGAGTGCCTACCATAAACCACAGCCCTGTACTAGGTGTTGGGAATAAAGCACTAAGCAAAGTAAAGTACATGCCTATTTTCCTAAAGTTTATAATCTAGACAAAAGAAATAGAGAAAAAAAAATATTTTGTAAGATAGTGATGGTTCTATTAAGAAAATAATACAACAAGGTAAGTGATGAGGGTAATGGAAAGTTCATCAAAAGGCCTCTTATGAATTTAAAGCATTACTACTCAGTAAGAGAAAGCATTTTTTTCAGCTATAAAGATAAATTATTTTGGGTTATCGCTTTCTACAGAGCCAAGAGCAAAGTGCACATTTTTAGGGGGCAGTTGTGATTATAGTTGCCTTGCACCAAAATATGCTCCATTGAACAGCTAAAATACAGTAGTCCCCCCTTATCCACGATTTCAGTTACTCACAGTTAAATATTAAATATTAAATGGAAAATTCCAGAAATAAACAATTCATAAGTTTTAAATTTTGCACTGTTCTGAGTAGGGTGATGAATCTCACACTGTCCTGCATGGTCCCACTTTGTCCCACCTGGGACATGAATCATCGCTTTGCCTAGTGTATCCACACGCTAGATGCTACCTGCCTGTTAACTGCTTAGTAGCAGTCTCGGTTATCAGATCCACTGTCAAGGTATCATAGTGTTTATGTTCAAGGTAGCCCTTATTTTACTTAATGGTAGCCTCAGAGCCAACTTATTATTAGTTATTGCTGTTAATCTCTTAATGTGCCTAATTAGACTATCACAGGTTTGTATGTGTAGGAAAAACCATAGTATATCCAGGGTTCAGTACTATCCATGATTTCAGGCATCCACTGCATGTCGTGGAAGTATGCCCTGTGGATAAGGAGAGACTACTGTAACGCCAAATAGATTTCACAATGCGTGCTATCAAAGGCAGCAGAAATCTGTGGAAGCAATAAGTACTAGAATACAAACAGAACACATTTATATAATTACCATCCAGGACAAGAAACAGAACATTCCTCACGGCAGAAATCCCCATCATGTACCCTTCCAGTCACCCACTCTCCACCAACAAAAACCACTTCCAGTACCTTTTAAAATCATTAAGTGGTGCCCTTTGTGGGCCAAGAATATTAGAGGGAAATGCTCATCTTGAAATAGTTTCCTGACTTCATTGGGAATGAGAAGATCCAAAAGTGTCAGAGATCAAGAAGACGCGCTGAATTGCCAGAGATAAAATGGATATGATTACTATAATAAGCAGGAGAGCCAGCATGGGAAATGGAACGATATGACCCCAGGGATCTTTGGCTGTGGCGGATTGACCTTGAGGACTCTAGGACTGAAATGGATGGTTAAATTCTCAGGCACCCAAATCTGTGCAGCAAGAACCACCACAATAGACCTTCATCAAAGGCTTCGGTCTGAGTCAGTTAATGGACGGAGGGCCCCTTGATTGACAGGTAGGTTGAAGAAGAATCTTGGAATATCAATGGCATACTCAAAATGTGGGCATATGCTGAATCTTTGCTCTATGATTCCCAAAGGGATATGCAACTATTTAACAAGATTCCTTTGCCCTTGGGAAAGGGAAAGACCCAGACCTAGATACTTCCGGGTTGTTGAATATAGCTCAATGCTAACACACTGATGCCGGTTGAAACTTACGGCGACCGGGTGAAAAATGGAAATTTGGCTTGTTAACCTCTCTAATAGGCCTAATGGAACCCCAAATATTTCCTAAGTGACTTGCCTAGTTTGAGTTTCCCTTTAATTCCTGAGTATATGGTTGGACTATATTTCTTTTGCAGGCAATTTTGGCCATGTGACTGAGTTCTGGCCAAGAAAATATAAGTACAGTCATCTGTTTCTTAATGACAGGGATGTGTTCTGAGAAATGCATTTTTAGGTGATTTCATCATCATGTGAACATCAAAGAATGTGCTTACACATACCTAGATGGTATAGCCTACTGCACACATAGGCCTATATGGTACTAATCTTATGGGACCACCATCGTATATGTGATCTATCGTTGACTGAAATGTCGTTGTGTGTCACATGACTATTCTACTTGAAGTCCTGAGCCATAAAAACTGCTGACACAATTCTCTTCTTTCCCCAAATGCCAGATGAATCAAAAGAGGGTCTAAAGGAGAGTGGTATCACAAGAAAGAAAAATATCCAGGTCCTAGGATCTCTTAGGGGGAAGCCGTTGGACTAACACCCACCCTGGACTGTGACATGAGTAAGAATGAATACTTACTGTGTAAAGCGGTAAGATTCAGCATTTATCTATTATAGCAGCTAGCATTACCTCATTAGGATATTGCAATACAAATATCCAAGTGGAAGTCCTTGGAGCTTTCTCTTTCCCTATCAAAAATAATGCAAAAGTAATACCAAAACCATGTAGAAAACAGATTAGTGTCACCATTTTACGTAAACATTTAAGGATTATATTGTTATATCCTTCTTTAACTTTCCACTTTGACCAGTGCATAAGGGAAAAATATCTTGGAGACTGAGGGTGGACGATCAGAAATTTAATCAGGTGTAACTGTTATGCTGGATCACACATACTAGCTGTGATTAGAACCCAGATGTTCCAACTCCATAGATCTGGCACTCATTCACTTAATAGCTTTCTGTTATGGACTGAATGTTTGTGCCCCTCCCCCCTAATTTACCATTGTCAAGATTGTAAAGATTGTCATCCTCAGTACCTGACTTTTAAAGTGAGAGAAGAGATTTGTTGGGTTAAGGATGAGAGATATATTCTTTCCCACTAAAAGCTTTCTGTAAAAGAGTATAATAAGCTGTTATGATGTGATAATTTGTACCATGTTTAAAAATTTCACAAGTGCTTCTGTCTATATTGTATACTGTGAAGTAGATCTAAAATTAGATATTGAGGATAAAAATAGATAACGAGAGGTTGCAGGAGTGAATCGATGTGAGATGTAGACCTAAATGACTATTTCAACTTCTAAAAAACGTGTTTCAAAGAAGTTGTTTTAAGCTAATTTTCTAGGCACATAATAGAGGTTATATTATAATACATTTTTATCTTATATACCTTTAATTAAAGATGATATTCATATCTGAAGAGAGTAGAGTTCTCTGAACAAATATAGAAATGTGGTTTAATATTCTAGTACATGAGCTGCTGAAGCAAGCATGACATGGTTTAATACTCTATAATCTAAATAATAACTAATAGGAAATGTGTGAGTTAGATCCCCTATGGATATTTCTTAGGACCTTTCTGAAACCTGACTGAGAACAATGATGCGCTTCAAATATAGGAAATGCTTGTGCAGTATAGCCAGGTACCAGGACGTATTGTCTCAGATATAGTTTAATAAACTAATAAATCTAGTTCAAAGAAATAGGTAGGAAGCTTGATGTAAAGTAAATATTATCAGGACAATTTAATGGTTAAATAGATACTTCCTGTTTACACATGCAACTTTGCTCCTGAAATTCCACTAAGTTATTTCCCACTGTATTGTAATTTTTGTGTGTATGTGAGGAAGATTGGCCCTGAGTTAACATCTATTACAAGTCTTCCTCTTTTTGCTTGAGAAAGATTGTTGCTGAGTTAACATCTGTGCCAATCTTCCTCTATTTTATGTGGGATCCTGCCACAGCATGGCTTGATGAGTGGTGCTAGGGCCATGCCTGGGGTCCAAACCTGCGAACCCCTAGAGCCACTGAAGCAGAGCACATGAACTTAACCAATAAGCCACCAGGCCAACCCTGTATTGTAATTTTTTTAAATGCCACTTTGTGTTATGGTTATGTCTTATCTCACCTTCTAGATCCTAAATTGATTGAAATTAATACTGTAACCCCACAATGCCTAATAACTTCCTTCATCTTGTATATACCCAGTAAATATTTGTAGCTACTCAATAAATAATTTTAGTATTAAATAATTAGTTAATATAATTCAAGGCACACATCCTCTGTAAGCTTACTCTGTAATCAAACTAATCTACAGGACTCTCCTTCTCTTGTTTTCTGTTGACATTTTTATATGTCCTTATATGATCCCTGTGGTCCTACAGAAAAAGTGTTTTGACTGCCACACTTCTCAGGTATTTGAATATACTAAAGTAAATTGTAAATCTTTGAGATGGGAATAAAGTACATATTGTTTTCTCAACCTCTTTGACCTTCAATTAGGATTTCACAGAACACATTTAGATTGAATATATTACAGTTTATGTGTCCACACACAGATATATATCTCACTCCACTTATATATATATATATATATATATATATATACACACACACACACAAACACATATGTATATGTCAGGGATGACTATTGCAGCGTTCCTTATATTTTGGTAAGAAATCTTGGCCAAGATCATTAGGTTAATAAATAATAACTCCAAAACTAAAACCTCCAGTGTTCTTGATTTCTGTAATTCTTTGCTCTTAATAATTTCTCCATCTGTGAAGAGTGTTGCTCCAATTCTTCTGTGAATTGTTGAAAATAATGGCCATATCTTACTCTGCTTTGCATCTTGCATAGTTCCTGTTCCATAGTTGACATTTAGAAACGCTTATAATTTTAGTCATCAAATGTGCAAGGCACCAATTCTTGAAGGAATTACTGTCTCTGAAGAAATTTATGACTCTGGGAAAGATGCGTTTCTTTGCAACTAATATTAAATAAGCAACAAGAACTGAGTCTCAGCAGTCTGTTTGAATATTCAGAATTGAATTGAGAGAATGGCTTGTGATCTGAAATTAAAGTTCTTTTGTCATTTTTATTGCCGTTGCTATTGTTTATAGTCATGAAAAATAACCTTACCTCCCAGAAGTTACGCAACTATACTTCTTTATGTTTTTTTAATTAAAATATAAACAACCTAATTAATAACTCTTATGAAAGCAATCACACGGCTATCACTGCGGCTGATTTGGAAATTGTTTCCTTTTCTTCAGTCTGAGTTATGTAATCCCATGCACTGCCTTGCTTCTTCACATCTCTTGAAAGTGGTCTGCATAATTAGGCTTAATTTAAAATAAAGTATCTCAAGTAGTGGATTATGTGCTAATCTTCAAGCACACAACTGTTAGCATATTGTCACCACAGACTGCTATATTATATTTGCAAAATACCTTATAATTTTGTTTATGCCTAGGAAGCAAAAGGGCAATCAGGATTCCTTCCATTTTTTTCCTGCCTTAATCTGGAGGCAAAGCTAATGCCTGTGGTTCCAACAATTGATCTATCTTCTAAGGCTCTTGCTTCACATTTAAATCACCTAGAAGGCTTGACCAAAATACCACTAAGTAGGTCTCATCCCAGACAAATTAAATCAGAATCTCTTAGCATGTGGCCTCAACATCAGTACTTTTTTAATTCCCCAAGTGGTTATAATGTGCAATCAAGGCTGAGAACCGCCACTCCAGAGGTAAGTAATCAGTGTCTGAGCCTGGAAGGCAAATCTGAGCGATGTTCACCAAAGTTTAACTGTGCACATGAGAGTCACCCCTGGAGCTTTTGAAAGGTACAGATTCCTAAGGCCCCACGAAATCAGAATTTCCGGGAGGCAGGGCAACTGAGTCCTGGCTCCTCTGGAGTCTGAGGATCACTGCTGTGGAGGTTTCCTAAACTAACTTTCTAACACGTGGAGGCCCTGGCTGAGCATTTTAAGCCAAGTAACACCCCCTTTCCAGCTCTTCCCATTAAAATGTCTTCATGGCCCTTTGCTACAGGATACAATGTTTCTTCTAAAAACTAGAATGTGTCATAATGAAAGGGGTCAGTGGCTAGGGGCTGGCTGCACAATTTGCTAGTTGTATTATTGGACGGATCTCTTTCTCTTTCTCATTTAGGACCTAAACCTAAGTCACAGGATAGCAAGGATCCAAGGAGAGAAGACAGTAATTCCCAAACCTGACTGATCATCAAAATCTGGACAACGTGAAAATCTGACGTAGGTTCATTGGTTCAGTTCTGAGGATTTTGTTCCTCTCTGTCTGGAGTGTGGTTGGACAGGAATAATTTCTCTTTTAAAGATGTGCAAGCGAGTTGGCTGACGGGCCAGTGTGCTGAGTTAGCGCACACTGTAGAGAGTGAGGCTGGCTGCCAGCCTCAGGGATCCTGAGATTTCGTTCATAGCCAAGCCCACGACCCCTCACGCAGCTCTCCACTAACACAGATCACTCGCGTCTCATCAGGCACTATTTCTAGCAGAGCAGCTCTCAGATGACTTGGTGTAGGAGGCGAGAACACTTATAGCCTAGTCACTGCTTCATGTGGATCCAAAATTAAAGATTCGCCCAGGGTCTCTGTTCACTTGTTAGTTTGTTGTTTGCCTTTTTCTCTCACCTAAAAAGGGACAATACAGAGCAAAGGAAAATGCGTGGGATTTGGAATCCCATCTCGGTTCTAGCGGAGGCTCTTCTCTTGTTTTTATGCAACTCTTGTTTCGCTACTTTGACCTCTGTGAGTTTCAGTTTCCTCCTCTGTCAAATGCAGATGATAATCCCTGCTTATCTGCTTCATTGGGGCTTAGTGAGGAATAAACAAAATTGTATACATATATATATATATATATACACATATATATAACATATATTTCTACATTTTTATTTTTTTGAGGAAGATTAGCCCTGAGCTAACATCTGCTACTAGTCCTCCTCTTTCTGCTGAGGAAGACTGGCCCTGAGCTAACATCCATGCCCATCTTCCTCTACTTTATACGTGGGATGCCTGCCACAGTAAGGCTTGACAAGCGGTGCCATGTCCACACCCAGGATCCGAACCGGCAAACCCCAGGCCACCGAAACGGAACGTGCACACTTAACCACTATGCCACCAGGCTGGCCCCTCTACATTTTTACATAAGATTTCTCTAACGGAATGTGAGCTCCTACAAGTTATTCTTTGACTCTCGTTCATTAATTCATTTATTCATTCTCTTGTTTGTTCATGTAACAAATATTTACAGTGTCTGATGTGTGCCAAGAGTTACGCCAGGCGACAGGAATGTGGGAACACACACCAGTAGATAGGAAAGGCAGACACAGTTGATGTTCTTATGATGCTTGGAGTCATGTTATGGCCTTTAACTAAATAATTACATAAATAATTATTAAATTACAGTCAAAATAAGCACTATAAAAGAGAAACTCAGGATAATACGAAAATAAAGAGGTTCCCCCAGTGTCTCCCCATTACCTACGGATGGTGACATTTAAGTTGACATTAAGTGGAATTGTGAGTAGGTAGGCAAGGGGTGAGGCAGAGATGAGAGCATTCTTAGCATAGGAAACAGCCTATGCAAAGGTCCTGAGGAAGGAAAGTGGTAGTGGCATATTAGGAACTGAAAGAGTGATTAAAGATTACAATGAGCAGGTGGTGTGGCAACAGTGAAGGTGAGGCTGTGAGGTACAAAAGGGCCTGAGATATTTAGCTCATGTCCAGGCCCCCTATTTTATTAATCTTTAGTATGGGAGACTAAGTAGAAGGTGGAGAAATTAGAGAGAATTGTACTTTATGCTGAGATGAGATAGGAATGAAGAAACTGCATGGATTCAAGAGAAGTGGTCAGGCAGGGCCTCCATTCCTCTCGTTGGTGTATCCACATGACCGAGTAGAGTACCTGGCACACAGTCATCACTAGCGTGTCCCTTTGGGGTTTGTTTTTGTTTTTCTGTAGTAAGAACACTTAATGTGAGATCTCCCCTCAACAAGTTTTGAGGTGGACAATACTGAATTGTCAGCTATTAGCACTGGGTTACACAGCAGATGTCTAGGACTCATCCATCTTGCATAACTGCAAAATCTTTTAAAAGCTAGCTACGATGCCCTCATGACCTGAATCTTCTCCTTAGACATACTTGATGGGTGACTCTCTGCCATCCTCCTCTACTTGTCAAGGTTTCTGGACTCTTCATGTTTCCACATACAATTCAGCTCCCTCTGGGTTCACATTACCTTAATACCCATATTTGTGGACCATGAAATTGAGGATGAATCCTTATAGTGGTTTTACTGGTGCAAAGCCCAGGGGGGCTAATGTGACCACATTATCCCTATTTGTTCCCACAGAAGGGCCTACATCCCAGGAAACCCTTCATTCCTTGGCGAACCCTGATGGTTCGTCAACCTAACATGAGACCATGCTTTAACAGAAGTCTTCTGCATCTATATCCTTTCTCTATTATGATCCACTCTTGCACGGACATGAATGTAATGTGTTGCAAAGGCCGGCTTTTATTTTAAAAACTTTATATAGCACTTTCACATGTATAATTTTGTTTGCTTCTCAAAATTCCTCTGTGAGGCAAGATTTATCACTAAGTTTTAAAGATGAGGAAAATGAGAATCAGGGATGTTCAAGGATTTCCTTATGTCCACTTGGTTTGAAGAATGTGAAAGCCACGTATTTCATCCTCCTTCACTTACTTAAATACAATTATTACACAGTGGGCAATAAACATATTCAGATATTAATTTATGTCATATTTTCCTTCCCTTCCCTCCAAAAAGGTAGGTAGGCCCTACCCTCAAGGACATTTTAGGTGCCAAAGCAGAAGATGATTGAATAAAACCTTCTTTTGTGAACACATTCACCCATTCATTAATTTACTCTTTTCACGAATATTTTTTGAGTGCCTGCTATGAATCAAGGCTGGTTCTGGAATAGAATAGATGGAGATGGGGAAAAAAGGGACAAACAAACCAATACTGAGAAGAAGATAAAATAATTCTGAATGCTATGCAGAGAATAAAAATTTAAAAAAATCATAGCCAAGACCATGAGGCTATGTTAGTTTAGGTGATTGGAGAAGGCCTTTAGGAGGTGACGACATTCAAGCTGGTATTTAAATTATAGGATGGGGGCAACTGCTCCATGAAACAGTGGGGGAACAGCCTTCCTGGAGGAGGGACTCCCTCGGGCAAAGCTCCTAGGCCAGGAATGAGTTACTGTGTTTGAGGAGCAGAAAAAAGTTCGGTGCGTTTTAAGCATAATGGGCAAAAGGTAGAATGACTTAAGGTGAAGAGACAAAAGGAGGCAAGGGCAACATCATGGAGGGCTCAGTAAGCCAGTGTAATAAACTTAGGATTTTCTCCTAAGTCTGACAGACCTGAAGGATTTTAAGCAAGGGAGAGACGTGGTCTGATTTATGCCACTCTGGCTGCTGTATAGAGGGCCACTCAGGGAAAAGGAGGTGATTAGAGTCATCGAGACAACAGACAGGAGAAATGGATAGATTAGGTTCAGGTTTTAGAGGCAAAGGTAACAATACTT
The DNA here is from genome assembly GCF_037783145.1 of Equus przewalskii. Lineage (NCBI taxonomy): Eukaryota > Metazoa > Chordata > Mammalia > Perissodactyla > Equidae > Equus > Equus przewalskii. The sequence continues at coordinate 53,662,519 of NC_091831.1, read as the reverse complement.
GCTGATCTACTGGATATGATCCAGTGTTGAAGAGTGAGGGCAAAAACATCCAGATGGTTTCTTGGCTTTTGGCAACAGTAACTCAGGGTTCAGTGTTGAGAGGTGAGTGGGGAAGATAGCCAGGCCATCTAGGAAAAAGTTGGGAATGGGGGAGAATTAATGAAGAGTTTTATTTTGCCCAAATTAGATTTAAAGAGACCTAATCGACCTAGAGATGCCAAAGAAGCAGTTGCATGTAGAAGTCATTACGAAGATTTTGCCAGATGTCCTGGATGACGAGTGCAGAGAGGAGGTGTATTTGAGGTTGGATTCTGCTTAATGAGAAGTAGATTACCCCAAGACTAGGGAGGGAATACGCTCTGCAAATAGTGAAGACCTGAGACCCAGACCTTCTCCTCTGCAGCACACTAGTGCAGCGCTGGGAGTGTGCAATCATGGGCATATTTTTGTATCTAGGAAGGCTGGACCCCAGTCTTGAGAGCTCTCAGTCCTGGAAAATATCTCCATGCCCATTAAACAGAATGAAAGCAACAGAGCTTCTGGACCTCAGGCAACCATGTGGACCTAGAAAAGGGGCATCTCAGTGACAATTTGTGTAGGTCAAAGAAAGAATCAAGGGACGTTCCCAAATGTTCTGAAAAAAAAAAGAAGTTTGGACAAAAGGACATATCACCTAGTCAGAGCCAAGTGGGGTCAGAGACAACCCTTAAAGGAGTCTGCCATGCCAGGAATCCCCAGGTGACAACCAGTGAGGCTTGGTGTGTCCATGATAACAAAATTAACAGGAAACAGGAAGGGCCAAGGCATAGCACGCCTCACGACCATGACACATCCCCTCTGCCGGGAGGTCTCATGAGCCACATCTCCAACCCAGCTCATAAAATAAACTGTAAAGGAGGAAGAAATGTGGGAGACTGAGCAGTTTTTTTAATTCTTAGAATATCTTAGAGACTATTAACACTTCTCATTCACACCAGATTTTAAAGCAAATTTAACTAAAATATAATTTCCCTCTAACCAGCAGATGGGAGTCTGGGGAACTACAATTTCTCTGCACATCTGAGGTACAGCATGAGTGAATTTTACGACCCTGCAACATGAACAAAGCACATAAAGGGCGAGGAAAACTGTGAACTAAACCAAGAAAGGCATATATTTAAGAAGAAGATGAAGAATAAAGTAACAGATAATGGTGAACACAGTTTTTTGTCTTCCGAAAAATAAAAATTGGCTTAGGAAGGAAAAAAATAACTATTATGCCTTATATAACATGGAGACTGAAACTTCACGAAGAAAATTTCTGATCACTTCAGTAGTGCAATGACCTTACTGGTCTGTGTTTCTTTCCATGAAAGGTGTAAACTGCTTATTTAAGGAAGAGTATTAAACTGAGTGCAAAATAAGTTAAGCCTAAAGAGAAAAACATAATGGTCTCCACTAAGAACTCAGTGAATAACTCCACAATCTCACTCTCAGAAGAGATGGCTGACACAACAAATATGACTTCAGTCCCCACTTCCCCCTAACTCCTAAGATTTCTAATTCTCATTTTTAAGTACTTTGGCAAAAAATTTGATTTGTGATCAAATTTGAGAGATCCATCCTTGGAGCTTACTTTACTCATGCAGGTTTAGCACACAGAGAAGGTATATTATCACACACAGTGGCAACTGAAATTTGATAATGTTGGGGCCCAGGGCAGGCCACCCCAAAATATCCCACAATAGCATATTAATTATTTAGAATTAAAGTTACTTGAGAAGAAAAAAGGGAATTCTTACCCTCCTGTCTCTGTTCCCCTGAAAGTAGGAAAAAAAATCTCCCCTGTGAAAGGTGCTCTCCTTGCATCCTTATCACCAGAGCTGGGGAACTCAAGGCTGAGAAACCTGAATAAACAAACCTTGTTAATTCACTGCCTCGAGCCTAAACTCTGCTTACATTCCGCATGAATTACATATCCCAAACCTAAGTTTCTTTGTCCTGTCAAATTTTCATAAATTTATGTTTCTTTGTATAAAAGATATGTATACTGTTTTGTTCACTCTCCGAGCATCCTTTCATTATGGTCTCCAATATGTATGTATTAAACTGGGTTTTTCTCCTGTTAATCTGGTCTTGTGTCAATTTTGTTCTCAGTCCAGTTGCAAGAACACAAGAAGGGCGGACAGGGGATCTTTTCCCCCCACCCCAATTATAAAATATTAATTAGGTCTAATTTTGTTTTTAAAAAATCCTTAAGCAGGGGCTGGCCCCGGCGGCGCAGTGGTTAAATTCGCACGTTCTGCTTTGGTGGCCCAGAGTTCGCTGGTTCGGATCCCGGGTGCGGACATGGCACGCCATGCTGTGGTAAGCGTCCCACATATAAAGTAGAGGAAGATGGGCACGGATGTTAGCTCAGGGCCAGTATTCCTTAGAAAAAAGAGGAGGATTGACAGCAGTTAGCTCAGGGATAATCGTCCTCAAAAAAAGAAGAAAAAAATCCCTAAGCAATCATTTCTCTCTATGAGCATATAAAGTTATTGACAGCTTTAAAAATGTTTTTCTTACAAACCATGTACATTATTTTTATAACTATATTTTCAGTTCTATGGACTACAGACATAGTTACATTTTATTATAAGGTCATAGCAAAGTAAATTTAACGACTTGACTATTATCCCCAGGACTAGACTTTAGATGGGAACATGGAAGCGATAGCACTCCCTTTCTAAAATCCTCCTTATTCAAAATTTTCAGTTTGGCTCTGCTAGTATACAGTCAGGCGGAGAAAGCCTGGCTGAGAAAATAACCGTGGTCTCTTTGGAATTCAGATAAAAATTGATGGTGTGTTCTCCCCCGAGGTGTTCATTCCAGAGTGGCTGTTGACAGGTCGGAGTCGCTCTTCAACCAAGAAAGCATGTGCTCAGTGTCTTCTCTCTCTGCCACCCGAGACATTCCAGGCTCTTCGCAGAAGAAAGCCACTTGTGATCAGTCGCCTGCGAGGCCTTTCTTCCCCTTCTCTCCATCTGTCCTTGATAGCTTTGTAAATATTATTCTGATTTTCCCTCCTGCCCCTTCCCGACACTCTCTGGTCAACTTAACAATCTTCTCTTTTAGAATTTCAGTAATATTTGAGGAAACTGTAAAATAGGGAAAAGCTCAGGGAAAATAATGGATAGACCATTCACAGAGAAAGAAACGCATGTGGCATTTCAACACTCCAAAAGACATTCATTCTCATTGGTATTGAGATAAACACACAATGGCAAATATCAAAAAGTTGATTAACACACTCTGTTGAAGAGGGTGTGGGGAACAGGTATTGCTGGCAGAAATATAAATAGGCACAGCCTTAGTGGAAGTTAGTTTAGCAATTCTTATCAAAATGCAAAACACAGGTATCTTTTTGGCATGCGCACAAAATGACATGCAAGGCTGTTCATTGCAACCATGTTTGTAATAGCAAAAGATTGAAAACAACTCGAATCAGGTTTGCACTAAATGAATTCTTTTATATGCATGCAAGGGAACCACTGTATTTTGAAATATGATCCATCTCTCTCTATATATTGAGATGAATGTATTTCCCAGATATATTGTTAAGTGAAGATAATGTGAAGCAAAACAGTGTTAGAGGGTTCTAGCAATCTCACTTAAAAAAGGAAAAGTATGCATATATTGAATATGCCATGAAGGATACTGGGAGCAATGGTTGCCTCTGGAGGTGGGGTAAGGATCTGGGGATTGAAAAATTGGTAGAAGGAAAGTGTTTGTTTTGGCTTTTTAAGTACATTCTTTTGTACTTTTTGAATTATTTATTGCATACAAATAACATCTTTTAAAATTAATAAATGACAATGAGATATAAAGAGCACTAACAGTATACTAAGAAATTTAATTTTTACCTGATGTTGCTGGGGAGCCATTAAATGGTTTTAAGAAAGGGGGCAGCATGATCTTCTTTACAGAACCTGACAACATCATCCTGACAAGATCACTAGCATTTGAGTCATACATGCCCAGCATTTGGTGCAGAGGTGCTGCTTAGAAGAGTGACTCTCCACCTTTTCTGCACATTGGAATGCCTGAACTCCATCCTCATAGATCCTAATTTAATGATTTGTGGTGTGGTCAGGGCATCAGGGATTATAAAATCTACATTAATGATTATAGTGTACAGCCAAGATTGAGAACCACTGACATAGAAGGCTGTTTAAGTTATTAGGTAATCCCTAATAAAGAGGACTTAGTAAATAATGCCAAAGGGATGGAAAAGAAAAAATAATTCTAGAGCTATTAAGAAGATGAATCTTCAGACCTTATTGATCAATCAGATGTAGGGAGTAAAAGAAAGAGTAAGTCAACAAACACTTGGGCAAATAGGTAATGTCACTAACTAAAAAAGGAAAATAACTTTGTGGGAGGAAACAATGGATTTGGGGTTTTTTGTTTGTTTTGTTTTTTTGAGGACAGTTAGCTCTGAGCTAACATCTGTGCCCATCTTCTTCTATTTTATATGTGGAACACCTGCCACAGCATGGCTTGATAAGCAGTACATAGGTCCATGCCCGGGATCTGAACCAGCGAACAACCAGGCCAGCCCCTAGATTTTGTTTCAGACATGCTCCATTAGATGCTTGAGAGACATGCAAGGGTGATACAGGAGAAATTCACTACATGGGTCTGGGGTTTGGAGAATGAGCATATTGGAGATTTGGACATCATAATTAGCAGCAAAAGCTGTTATTTGAAATTACAAGAGAGAATATGGCATAGGAAAAGTTCCAAAAATAGAATTATCAACAAAGATGGAATAGAAAAAAGAAGAGGAACATTCAGAGAAGAATAAGGTGAAAAATAAAAAGATGGCCAGAGGGGTAGGATCGAAAAACAGAAAACAAGGTGTTTCAATAGATCAACAAAAGAGTACCTTCAAGAAAAGAATTGTTAACAGGATTCATTACTATAGGGAGACTAAGAATGGAAAGTCTTTTATGGATTTAGCAACTAGAGGCCGACCTTGGTGACAGCAGTCCATGGAGTGTGTAGATAGACCATTGTGTAGCTTACAATGGAGACCATGGAGTGTGGAGACAGACACAAGATTCAAAAGAAAATGGGAGTGACAGGAGATGAGAAGTGAAAAGAGCAGGTGTTTCTTTCTAGAAGATGACATCTTTATAGAAGAAGACCACAAAGAATAGAGGATTGATAAGGTTTGGTTACTTTTTAAGACTGGGGAAATAAAGATATTTCTGTACTAAAAGGAAAGAGTCATTATGTAATGAAGCTGAAGAGAAACAATGAGAAAACTGGTGGAGAAAATTTCCTCCAGGTGGCTAGACAGGATGAGACCAAGATTTCAGGCAGTAGATTTTGTCCTTAATAGGAGAATTGACATCTCTTCTTCTGAAGTTGAAGGAAAGAAGATTTTAAAAAGAGGGAGAACGTAGATAAGTTAGTTGGGGTTGAAAACAAGAAGTTTTTCCTTTCTTTTGTAGACTTATTTGTTTATGAAATAGGAGAAGAGGTTGGCTGCAGAGAGTGAGAGAATTAAGTTACAGAAAATAAAGAAAGTTTAAGTTTAAAATATCTGGGGTTGGGAGGAGCATGGAAGGAAAATCTGATCAAGCTTATGTAGCGGAACTTTCTGGAAGGAGTAAAGACCCTGCTGGTCTTGGAGTCCACCAGACAATTCTGTTAGCTCACTGAACCAGAAGCTGATGGCATAAGCAGTGGGAGTTGCAGAAGGGAATCTGAACCTCCAGGAACTTGAAATGCAGTTAGTAATGCAGCCAGACCTGAGGAATCTCCAGGAACGCCAACATAGCGATAAGTGGCTGTAAATTAAAATAAACCCCAAAGGAAACTAACAAGCACGAGAAGAGCGAAAAAACATGTGATCAGGGGCCGGCCTGGTGGTGCAGCGGTTAAGTTCACACATTCCTCTTTGGTAGCCCCGGGTTCCGATCCCAGGTGCGGACATGGCACCGCTTGGCAAGCCATGCTGTGGTAGGCGTCCCACATATAAAGTAGAGGAAGACGGTCACGGATGTTAGCTTGGGGCCAGTCTTCCTCAGCAAAAAGAGAAGGATTGGCAGCAGATGTTAGCTCAGGGCTAATCTTCCTCCAAAAAAAAAAAAGTGATCAGCAAAAGGCTAAGAAAAGGAGGAAGAGAGTTTTATGAGGAGCATGATTGACTTGGGTGAACTGGCAGCACAGAGGAAAGAAATAAAAAAGGATCCCAGAGACAGAAAATAATATTGAAGACTATTTTGTCTTCAATAAATAATACTGAAGGAGCTCCGCAAGGGGAGAGTGTTCACCACTGTGGACTCGGACCATAGCAGAGCCTCAATAAAGACTTGTTGGATTAACAACAACAACAACAAAACCTGAAGGGTATGCATAACATGTGAATGAGGGGATCACCTAGGAAATTGGTTTCCCATCCGTATTGCAATAATGAAATCAACAGGAGGTGGCTCTAGAACTTACTAAAAGAGCTAGAATTTCCTGGATTGGAAAACGAGGCTGCTCTGGTGAGTTGGAGCTATATGTCAATGATCAATAAACTACTTCCTCTTTCCCTTACAAAAGAATGTGTCAAAAAGAGCAGCTCTTCTTAAATTCTCTCCGAGTAATGCAGAACTTTCTCTTTTCCCCTGACTAGGCAGCATCCTACTCCGCTTGCTCCTGGTACCCAACTGACCTTTAAAAAATGTTGGATGTGGAAATGTGAGCTGCATCTTGGTCAATTAGTCCTCCTGCTCAGTCTGAGAGGCAGCCTTGTTAAATCACCAGGACCCTTCCTCCTCCCACTGCCTGGCTCTTCTCACAGTGGTGTCCCTGTGGAATCACCGAAAAACTGTGTTTATGCTATGGAAAAGAAGTATCTGAAGATTTTTTTCTCCCTCAATAATCCACCCTCTTTCCCATACCCCCTCACACATCCTTCCTCCTGCCATTTTTTTCCTTTGGATACTCTTTTTATATGTCTTTGATTAAAATCACTTTGTTTTTAGAAAAGGAAAGGACGTCTGACTTCTTGCCCAGATCCCAGTACTGAATTCTTTAGAATTGGCTAAAAATAACATTGGGGAAAAATGCTAAACACAAAGTCTCTCACCTGCCAGGATGAGAGTTGAGGTTTATTTTCTAGTTTGGAAATTCTTTCAGCTGACACATGTTTTGTATGCCTGCAATAAACAATGTTCTACTGGCATAGCACGCACTAAACTCAGCATCCTATAATTAAAGATTTCTAAAATTTCCATGAAGATGTCATTTTAAATACCACAAAGAGATGCTGAGTTTATCACATAAAATATAAAACATCTCATTAACATTTGCACAAAGAACAAAATAACACCTCCATATTTTAAAAAGAAAATATTCCTTTTCTTTAATCTTCAATTTATATAGTGCCCTTCCTTCTAAGTACTTTGATTAATATTTTCTTGGCTAAAGTGTTTGAGGAAAAGGTGTTAAGATTACCTTCAAGTAATTTAGCCATGTTTTCTGCTCAGTGTGACAGTAACAAGTGAAGTCTTTCTTCCATGTTACAAGCTGTCCTCAGAATCACACTATACAATAAATTTGGATATTGCTAGGAAAATTACGTATGAAGCCATTGCAAAAGCATGCTGCAAAAGCAAATTTCCTCCCTTCCTCCTCCCTCACCTGCTTTCTCTAGCTCTGTTTTCCTGCCCTGAGTATGTTTGCAAATACATGTCAAGACTGTGCCATAATAAACTGGCTTGAAAAAATATATAGGAATGGAGGAATTACATATGATAGTAATTAATGAAAATATTTTTGTGATTGGGTAATTTTAATGTTTTTATTTTGTTACTATAGTCATTCAATATAGGCAAGTTTTACTTGAATTTGATGGGTGTTTCAGGACTTAGAAATTCCAATTTTTCTTTAATTTCTTTTACACAATTCATTTCTTTTTTGTTCTTTGTTCAGATGAAATCAGCAGATGAGAGGGAATTTTTCTTTCTTCTGTAAATGTTGTTTAGTTCAGTGTGAAACTAAAATATGAACAAATGGTGTTAGTACTGTAGGGGAGGAAGATATTTCCTCTACCCACTCTGGGTCCTTCCGGCCAGAGAATGAATTAAATTCACATGAGACAGAATAACAGAAGAAAATTAAACAAAGCTTTATAACATGTATACATGGGAGGCTCAGGCAAGCTGAGCAACTCGCCAAAATGGCTGAAGCCACCACCTTAAATATCATCTTCAGCTAAAGACAAAGCAGGATGTTGCGGGTGGGGGGAGTCAGTTATGGGAGGTTACCAGACAAGTACAGTAAAAAAGAGTAAGATTATTATGCAGATTTAAAGTTCTTGCCTTCTGCACTGATTAAGAGTTTCTAGAGATAAGCTCATCCCCCCTTCTTCCTGGTACAGAGAGGGAGACACCTTTACAGATGGAGATTTCCTTTACAAATGTAAATGTCTCTTAACAAAGGGTAAGTAAATGCTCTTTTCAGAGTTTCTTTCCTGTCTATAGTTTTTAAAAGTAACCAGCCCAAAATAATCCTCACACCAAAGACGCATGTCTTGGGGTGGCCAATTCCAGTCCCCCACAGCACCAATATTTTGTAAGCAATGAGAGAGAGAAGCATTTTCCTTTGCCATGTTTTTGCTACACTGTAGCACAGAGGGGAGATCTGGCTTCTGAAGGGCAGGTGGTTTGCAAGGATGGACAGAACTTGGATTGGATTTATTGTGCAATAGAAGGAAAACACCAAGGGAGAAGGGAAGGTTGAGAAACAGATGTAGGACTATAATGAATATAAGATTTGCCCAAAGAGAATACATGTAAATAGCAGGGGCATTGCCAGGTGTTGAACTGAATAAAAGACCCCAAATTAAGGACGCAAATTATAATTTTGTAAAAAACTCAATGTTGGTGCCAACAGGAACACCTTGGCACTAGTGTACCTTTCCTTCTAATAATTAAAGCCAACTGCTTATGGAGCTGCTCTTCCCTGGATCTTTGAAGCAGCACATGAAGTGAGCTAACCATAGCATACTAATGATGCATTATTACTCAACAGCCCTAATCACTCAGGGACTGAAAATGGTCTAGAAGCAGATTCAACATAATTAAAGGACTAAAAGGAACCAGGGCAATGAACAGACTGTTCTGGACTTTATTTTGCCACCAGATAGAAATGTTGATACTGAATATGTTCTGGTATCATTAATTTCCTTGTTCAGAATGGTAAAATGTATAACAGTAATTCATATGCTGCAAAATTAGCAGAGATGCATCTACAGAATTTTTTAAACATCCAACTCCTATCCATTGTTTTATACTGTCCACAGGTATAAAGCTAAGATGATAAATTAATACCTGCAATTAACAGGCTTCCCTTGCAGCAGAATTTACTAATCAATCACTGTAGTCTTTCTTTAAAAATATGATGTAGACCCAGAATCCTTCTCAAGCAACTCTCTAGGAAGCTGCTACTGTTTCACCTGAGTCGGTCCATGAGATAAAACATGGTTTAGGGTAATCCTAATGCAAGAACATCCTCCTCCTTCACCTTCACAATAATTAGGCCAGGTCTTCACAATCAAAGTGAACCAGCATAGGGATTCTAAAGTCAAGTGGCCCAATAATTGTGAGTTATTCATTTATTCACTTACAAGTATTTATTGAACTCCTTCAACATTCCTGTCACTATGCTAGACTCTGAAGGTAACAATAAATAAAATTCATTTTCTGCCAACAAGGAACCCAAAGTTTAATGGATTTATTCTCAGGATTTTCAAACTAAAGAAAAAGTGGAGGAGAATGGCTAGCAATTTTCCAAATAGTAAATTTGCCCTTCAACTTCATGGTGGCTCTGGAGCTGTAGGAACAAAGTATTAGGTTATCATACCCAAGCAATTATCTCCATGATGCAGCATATGTGTTCCCTTGTTCACTAGTTAAGCACTGAAAAGTGTAAGCATAATTTGTATCAATACATAAAACAAATGAACAGCACCAATGTATCAGACACATTGCAACACAATGGGAAAACCACAGGTTTGGAGCCAAAAAGACCTCGGTTTGACTCCCCCTTCTCTATGTGTTAGCTGGGTTACCTTGGCCAACATCTTAGCCCTCTGAGTCATGATATCATTATATCAATTCAAAAATAATATGTAAATTAATACCTGTGGTTACAACAAAGATTAAATTAAATAACACAAAATAAGCTCCTGGCATAAAACAGGAAATCAACAAATGTTCATAAAATTGTGATTTCATGTGGTGTGCAGCATGGATCACATCCACTAAGTACATTGTCATGGAAGAAGCTAAAACGAAAAAGAAGTAGCAGTAACCCTCTGGATTATCCTCTCTAAAAGATACCAAGACAGTGTAAGAGCTATTCAGAATTGATTGGCTATTTATTTATTACCAGATGGCCACACTTGGTCATTGGAGCAACTGCTCTGAGTGGACTTGACCCTCTAGTGGCACAAAGGAAATGAGTGATGATTCCTCAGAAATCTTTCACTACGACAACAGGAGGGAGAAAAAAACAAAACCTACCGTTGCTTCTCTGGGAATCAGCTTCTCCAGCCTTCCTTGTGTGCTACTTGATCTTTAATTTATGGAGTCAAGAGAAAGCCCTGCCCTCAGCAGCACAGATGCTGGACAAATAGCTAGGGCATTGATTTTGGTATTTGGCCAAACTGATGGCATCATTATGTTGACTGAATATCACTGTCTCTAATAAAAATGCTTTATGTGGAGTCTCAGGGAAGGGAGAGGACTAGCTGGCTGTAGAAAAAGAGAGAAAGAAGTGCAATTAAGAAGCAGTGTTTTCTCTTCAGCCACTTGCCCTCTGTATATAAGCATTATGTAGTGATTTTTTGATGTTCATTTTCGGCTGTTTGTTTTTACTTTTTTTTGCATGTTAATACACCAAACATTAGGCAAGAGAACTGTAAATATAATTTAATTTTTCACATCAGTACATATTTGCAATACAGTAGTTAACATATTTGATTAAAATATATGTAAAATATGCAGTCAAGCTTTTAATTAATTCTATTACCAAAACTAACAGCATTAACCAAGAACATGATATATATACTCAGGAGAAAAATGAGTTAAAAAAAGTTGCTTGTCTTTAGGCCTCCACTGAATCAGGATTTCCCCCTAAAAGCTAAATCCAGGGATAGAACCACAAAAAAAAATAATTAATTATTATATTTAGGGCATTAAATGTATTAGCACAATGAATTATAAGTAATGGAGGGAAAAAATAAAGACGCAAGAAACTCAAATATGCTTGTAAATTGCAAATAAACTTTAATTTACCAAAGACTATAGTATAAAAGAATACTTGTCTAAATAATGTTAAGTAGTAACCAATTCTTTGCTACAATGATTGACTTTTTATCATTAAGTATACATACACATTTTTGTATAAAAATGACCTGCATGCCACAATTTTACACAGAACATCTGAGCCAGATTACTTAGCACAGGGACCACACCCCCACTGCAGAATATCCACACATAGAAGCTATATGCATATCTTATTCAACAATACTAAAGTCTTTTTTGCTTTTCTTGACTGATTGCCGAGCCACAGATCAAATCAACAGTTCAGTGATTTGATTCATAGACCAAAAGCATAATGACAAAAATACCAATTCACTAGTCTTACTGCCAAGTGTCATCCACCTTTAATTCATCCTGCATATCATCAGCACATTCACCTTTTTAAAATACCGATTTTATCATCTTAATAAACCTGTAGCTCAATAATTACTACCTAAGGCCTTGTTGTCAAAAGGCATATGTTCATATCTCAACTCTGCCACTTTTCAGCTATATGACTTCCAGTTATTTAACTTTTCTGAATCTGAGCTTCAACTGAAGTAGTCTCATCTATAAAATAGGAATAATAAGTCATCTTATTGCTATGAGAATTAAATAAGCTAATGCATACAATATACTTAACACCGTGACTGAGACATAGTCATAATGAGATGGTACCCCACCTACATCCTTCCTCTTCTGACATCCTCACAAATTTGATTTCCAAGTGTTACTTCTAGTCTCTGTGCATGGTCTTGTACCCAATCTGCCTCTAAGAAGCTACTAGATTCTGTATTGTCTGAAATTAAATGCAAAAGATGGGTAGGTGGTTCAGAGAACAAAAATGAACAACCAGCCGGGATGGCATGATTGATTGTGCTTATGTACACATCAGGAAAATCAATCTAGTCTCCTTGAAAAAAGGAATATTTTAAAAGTTCAAATGACTCTGGCTAACTCAACATACTATAGTTTCCTCAGTGAATCTACCTGAGACACACAGTAGAGTCTAGTGTGCCTGCTTTTGTGAGGAAAAAGTCACCTTTCATATAGGTGTTGTTAGCCGTCAAAGAGGCTAGCTGCTAAAGCAAGCAGCTAACGTTATGCGGCAAAAGACAGACAAAAGCAGACATGAGCAGGGCAGAGCAGTCAAGTCAGTAATCTTCCCCCTTGGAGAACAGTGCTACCTTCTGTCTGCCTGGAGGGGCGCTCACTGCTTTTCACAGAGGAACAGGGACAGCTTTGTGTGAACAGTATCTCTTCCGTGATCTCAGCTAAACGAGGATCAGAAGAAAAATTAGTCTACTTAGACTTGTTTCGCCAAAGAAGCTGCACCTTAAGACAATGGAAGATGCTTTTAAGATTGAAAGTCTCAAATCAGACTCACATGCCTCCTTTATTGAATAGACATGTATTGAGAAAATATTTTACCTGCCAAACTGAAAGAGCATTATTTTACCTGAAATTACCTGAGTAAATATTAATCTACGTGAAATCCCAGCAAAGACAGATTTTTAAAAACTAAACTATTCCTACAAAATTGCTTACGGTTTCCTATAGCCCTAAGTATCTGAATAATTGCCTCAGTTTTTTATGTCATTGTAAGTTCACAGAAATTATCATTGGTACTCTGGCTTCATGATTCGCGGAGTGTAGAATATATAGATATATTTTGCATATGTGTGTGTGTATTTGTGAGGAAGATTGGCCCTGAGCTAACGTCTGTGCCGGTCTTCCTCCATTTTATGCGGGATGTTGCCACAGCATGGCTTGATGAACAGTGCTAGGTCGACACCCAGGATCTGAACCTGTGAACCCCAGGCTGCCATAGCGGAGCCTGCAAACCTAACCACTACACCACTGGGTTGGCCTCTAGAATATATTTATTAAAGCAGTAACTTGGATTATCCCAAGAATGACTTTCAATTATACTCTAAACTGGAAAAAAATAAATTATCAATGAATTGTAACTAAAGAGTTAATTTTAATGAATCAAGTTTAAAAAGAAAGAGCAGGAAAATCAGGGTAAGAAACAAGAGAAAATAAATAGATCTTAGAGGATTGTCTCACTTTTCTCACTCAAATGTTGGTCCTTTGAATCTTTTAATCTTTGAAAAGTTGTTTATTTTACTTTTCAAAGGTAGTTATTCAAATGTCACGCAAGTTATGAAATTACACCTATTCTTATACACAAAAAACGCTTCTTTCAAAGAATGTTTAATTTTACTTCATAAATGTCCTTATCCCATAAAAACGTCCCCACAGCTACATCTACAGATGTATTTAGGTATTTAAAATTTTAAGAATCAGAAACTAGATTTTCTTGTCCATTGTGTGCAATATAAATTTGCCTAACACTACTTTAAGCCCATTTCTATAAAAGAGTCATAACAAATTCTAATACATTTCAATTCCAGTTTGGAGAAAAACAGTTTGATGGTAAAATCACATAGGTTTAACAAAATATTGTAATGAAATGAACTGTTCAGGGTTTATGTTCTGCCATTCGTTAAGTTACTTTTTCAGCAAATATTTATCAAGGGGTAAAGCAGGAATCAAGACAGATATGATGCCTACTTTCGGGAAATACAGTCTAGCCTGGTACTCAGACAAACTAAGAGACCACTTAGATTAAAACAGTACTAGGGGAAGGGGTTAGTTCAGCACTGGTGTGATTTTCTAGTAGTTATGAAAGCCCAAATTTTCACGTGCATCCTTAAGTGTGGCTGGAAGTAAGAAACATAAATGTGCAGAATTTGGTCAAAAAGTTCCAAAGACTTAGTACAAAAACTAGTAACGCTGCAGCTCAGAGACCATGACGAAGATGAGGCTGTTTTTCTCCACTAGCAATATAAAAGGAAATAGGATTTCTGTTCCTCTGCTTCGGAAGACAGAAGATTTTAAATCCTCTCGGCGCTTCAGCAGCAGATCAGGTGCAGCTACTTCTCTTCCAGCCTTACAGAGGCAGTGTGGGCAGAGCTGGGTCTCACTGCCAAAATCACCACTTTTCTTGAGCGAGTTATTGAATCCTCCTGCACGTCAGTCGCCTCCTCAGTTAAACAGAAATAATTTTGCCTGTCTCCCAGGGTTGACATGGAGGTTGAAAGTAATGTCCATAAAGCCCCTCAGAAGAGAGTATCTGGCCACCAAAGAAAGGTGGGGAGAGGCCTGTAGTTAGTACGAATTGTAAGAGTAGCAGCCGGTGTCCAGTCGTGATAGTTCTGTGGCAGTTCTGCAGCAATAATAGTAAGAGTTGTGCTTCTCAACTAGCAGAAGAAGTAGCTTTAGAAGTGTAGACACTGAGGGGCTGGCCCCGTGGCCGAGTGGTTAAGTTCGCGCGCTCCGCTGCAGGCGGCCCAGTGTTTCGTCGGTTCGAATCCTGGGCGCGGACATGGCACTGCTCGTCAGACCACGCTGAGGCAGCGTCCCACATGCCACAACTAGAGGAACCCACAACGAAGAATACACAACTATGTACCGGGGGGCTTTGGGGAGAAAAAGGAAAAAATAAAATCTTTAAAAAAAAAAAAAAAAAAGAAGTGTAGACACTGAAGGCCTGGCAGTTCCATGCCTTGCCTGAGGCTGACTGGGCACCCCGACTTAGCCTAAACATGACGCTCCTGACTCTGAGTCCAGTTGTCTTCCCACAATACCATGCTGCCCTCCTTCTCCAAAAAGATTGTGTTTCTATAAACAGTCATTTGATAAGTGTTATTATCAAAACAAACAGAAAAACATTCAGTGATGTTAACCCTCTTAATAAACAGTTTAAATCACCACATGCCTGAAATCCTCAGGCAGTCATTAGACAGGAAAACAGACCCAGCAAAGCATCAGCTGCAAACAATTGATCTATTATTTATATATAAACAATACTACAGAGAATTTAAAAGAAAAAAAAAACCTAACTATCAAAACAGCCTTTGAAATGCTGAAAAAAAAAATCTTCAGCAGGTCACTCTGAACTACTGGAATTGTCGCTCTACTTTGGCTTATTTTGTATAAGGAGACTGCAGCATTATTAAAGGAAAAACAGTTTTATTTTGGCAGTGTCATTATATCGCACTTACTTGTCTTAGCGGCACTCAGAAAGAAAATGGCTGGTAATATCCATGCTAAGTATCCTCAAAATGTATTTAATTTGCATTAAGCAAAGAACACTATAGCAAAAGCTTAGAAACCTCTCTCACCAACTTCTTTTCCTTTCCCTTCCTGCAATCATCAGCCAGGTTCCAGCCCTCATTATCTTGCACTTCACTATTAAAATAACCTGCTATCTTGTCTCTTCCCCCTCACTATTTTCCCTTTCCAATTCACTCCCACACTCTCCTTGCAGAAGAATTTTCCTGAAGCACTGCTCTGACTACGTCTCAGCGCTATGCACAGACGTGCAGCGCCTCCTCAAGCTCGAAACGCCTGAACCTAACCTTTACGGTTCACTTGGATCTGCCCCAACCCGGTTGCAATAATTCCTACAACAGCTTACATATATCTAATTGTTGCCCAAACATGTCTACTAATTGTTTTTCGATATTCTCTGAACATTCTCATTTTCACAACTTTCTTCATGTAGTTACCTTTGTTAAAAAGAAGTAAACAGGCCCCAAATGGAGTCACTTTTGCTAAGCCCACATCACTAAACCAAGGCTTAATACCTAACCTAATGGCAGTTGCAACTTTCCCCAGGAACATAGTCTTAACCGATCAGTCTGGAACTTTCTGGTCAGCCTCAATGAGGTAATACGCGTCCCATCCTCCAAAGGAAGATGAGGTAATCTGCTCTTTCCTTATTCCTTCCCCCTCTGCCTATAAAGGCCCCTCATCTTGTACAGCTCCTTGGCTCTCCTTTCTCCTTGTTAGATGGTACTCAAGCCATCTAACCACACCTCCCCACACCAATATTACTCTTAGAGGTGAGAATTTAATCCTAATCCCTTTAGAGAATACTTTGTTTTAAATAAGAATAGTTCACTGCTTTTTTTTCCCCACTAAACCAGGCATGACTTAGAAACTATGTTTCAACCATAAGGCTGTGAAAATAACTACCATTAATAAAAATGTTTAACAAGTCATGAGAATAAATCTTGTGTAAATGATAGCTTGAGTGAAATACACAAATTAAAAAAATATATTTCCTGGGTGCCTGTTATGTGTTATGTCATTCATCTGCTAGTTATTCCCTTTGGTACTTATTATTATCAGTAAGTTGTGATCTAGTATTAGATAATAACAATGCCTTTAGTTTATAGTCATGGACTAGACCTTAAATAAAAGACCCAGTGAAATATGTATTCATTCATTCATAATTCTAGAACCCCTTTCCTGAACATAAATGCTTATTTCAGAATCAAAAATTAGTTTATTTTTTCATACATTATTTGTTCAGTCTAGGCATTCAGCAGGTTAAAGTTGTTTCTTTAGGGCTTGTATGTCCTAATACTTTAAGTTACCATGCTTATTCAGGAAGAAACTACAAGATTTATTATAAAATAATGTCTCCAATATATACTGCTATACAGTGTCAATGCCAGTACTTTCGTCTTCTAAAATGAATATTTCAAGAAGCGATTATTTTGCATTGGAAAAAAATTACAGAATAGCTGAGATTATGCCCAAGTTTCACTTGTCTCTCTACAAAGTGACAAAGGAGGGAAGGATGGCGACCAGGAGGGCATTAATATTATAATATACTATATACCAACTACTTTAATTCATGTGATTGTTAATTAATGCCCCTAACAACCCAAACATAACGCATTATTATTTCTATGTTATATCTAAAGAAATTAAGACTGAGAGATTAACTAAAATGTTCTGGATCACACAACTGGAGAATAGAATATCCAGGATTTAACCTAAAAAACCAATGCTCTTGCAAGCACATCGTGATGATGTTTCGATTTGTCAAGGAATGATAAGTGAGAGAGAGAGAAAGAGAAGGAAATCTGGCATCATTTCTTGAATGTCTATTGGGCACCTCAATTTAGCATATCTGAAACAGAGCTCTTAATGCCATCATTTTCTTCCACCTAAAAGCCTTTTCCACCCTCCATCTTTACCACCCCTGTTAAGATTAGTACCCACCACCCAAGTGGGCAGCCCAATAACCAATGGACTGTTGTTGATTCTTTCTTTTCCTCAAAACTTCCCATTAAATCCATCAACAAATTTTGTCACCTTCACCTCCAGATCTCCATAATGTCTTTCATAGTTCTTAAATTTTCTTATACACATTATTTTTTAGAAATATTCTAATACTTGACAAGGGAACCAAGAATGTTCAACGCGGAAAGGATAGCTTCTTCAATAAATGGAGTTGAGAAACTGGATAACTATATGCAGAAAAATTAAATTGGACCCCTATCTTACATCATTCACAAAAATTAACTCAAAATGGATTAAAGACTTAAAATAAGATGTGGAACCATAAAAGTCATAGAAGAAAACATAGGGAAAAAGCTCCTTGACATTGGTCTTGGCAATGATTTTTTGGATATGACTCCAAAAGCACAAGCAACAAAAGCAAAAATCACCAAGTGAAACTACATCAAACTAAAACATTCTGTATAGCAAAAGAAAGAGTCAACAAAATGAAAAAGCAACCTACAGAATGGGAGAAAATATTGGCAAACCTTATGTCTGACAAAGGTTTAATATCCAAAATATATAAAGAACCCATACAACTTAATGACAAAAAACAAACTGACTAGAAAATGGGCAGAGGAACTGAATAGACATTTTTCCGAAGAACACATACAAATGGCCAATAAGTACCTGAAAAGATGCTCAACATCACTAACAATCAGAGAAATGTAAATCAAACCACAATGAGGTATCACCTCACACCTGTAAGAATGGCTGTCATTGAGAAGACAAGAGATAAGTGTTGGCAAGGATGTGGAGAAAAAGGAACTTTTGCACACTGTTTTTGGGAATGTAAACTGGTGTCGCCACTATGAAAAGCAGTATAGAGGTTCCTTAAAAAATCAAAAATAAAACTACCATATGATCTAGCAATCCCACTTTTGGGTATATAACCAAAGGAAATGCAAAGAGGATATTGAAAAGATGCCTGCATTCCCATGTTTATTGCCGTATTATTCACAATAGTCAAGCTATGGAAACAATCTAAGTGTCCATATATAGATGAATGGATAAAAAATATCTCTTCTGTATATATATATATACATATTCATACATGTATAATGTATAGATATGAATACACTATATACATACAATATAGAATATGAATACATTATATAGTCATATTATACTCATGTTATATAATAATCATATATATACAATGAATATTACTCAGCCATGAGAAAGAAGGAAGTGCTACCATATGTGACAACATGGATGGACCTTGAGGGCATTATGCTAGGTGAGATAAGTCAGACAGAGAAACACCATGATATCACTTATATATGAAATCTGAAAAAGCTGAACTCGTACAAGCAGAGAAGAGAATGGTGGTTTGAAGGGTCTGGGGAGTGGGGGAATTGGGGAGACGTTGGTCAAAGAGTACAAACTTGCAGTTAAAACAAACTTACATTAGAAGGTAAATAAGTTCTGGAGATCTAATGCACAGCATTGTGATTTTCATCAACAATACTGTACTATAGATTTGAAAGTTGCTAAGAGACTAGATCTTAAGTATTCTTACCACAAAATGAAATGATCACCCTGTGATGTGATGGAGATGTCAGCTAACACTACAGAGGTAATCCTATTCCAATATGTAAAGGTATCAAACCAACACGTCGTATACCTTAAACTTACACAATGTTATATGTCAACTATGTCTCAGTTAAAAAAAATGCTAACGTCATGCAAAGGCAAACTTATTTTTCAACTAGTAATTTAATGCCACAAAATTGAGACATCTATGTATGTGTACACTACATATTACCCTAGGATCTATTAACTAAGCCTAAAATGAAGACCAGAGACAGCTTAGATACCAACAGAGCCTAAGCAGATTGGGGATTAAATGTCCTTTGCATCTTGTTAAAAGGACAAAAGGAGAACATTTGTTTCTATTTCCTGCACAGGCATGAGAGGCTGCTTCATGAGAGGACATAAGAAGGTTGTCCAAATAGAAAAGCTAGAGAGAAGCACGGAGAGGGTCCTAAAAAGGAAACCAAGGGACAAGGGGCAGAGGATGAAGGTTCCAGATCTATCTGCTCTTGTGCCAAGAAGGGAAGGTACTATGAGAAAGCAGCGGCTGTGCCCAGTGTGTCTATATAAATGTAATATTGTGGACACAAGAAGGAGAGTCTTTAATGAGGACTAAGATGACTGAAAACCGAGTGTGAGTTTTAGATGCAGACTTGTGCTGTGGGCAGTATAATTTGTCATTTAGCTTCTATGTATCCTGAAACAAGCTTGTGTATAAGTCCTGATATACCAAGAGAAGAACATTCACTCAACTACAATGTGTGTGTGTGTGTGTATGCGTGCAAGCAACTGAAACATACTGGTTTGAATATGTATTTGTGTGTATTAGGAATGCATATATATTGCAAATGTGCAGTATTAGGTATATGTCATTACAGACTATAAAAATAAGTCTTCCTCTTCTCTTTTATTTTTTGTTTATTTATTTATTTTTTTGCTTGAGGAAGATTGTCCCTGAGATAACATCTATGCCAATCTTCCTCTGCTTTTTTTTGTATGCGGGATGCTGCCACAGCATGGCTTGATGAGTGGTGTGTAGGTTCACATCTGGGACCTGAACTCACAAACCAAAGGCTGTGAAAGCAGAACATGTGAACTCAACCACTACGCCACCAGGCTGGCCTCTCTCTTTTATTTTTTAAAGCTCAACTCAAAGTTAAACTCAAAAGATAATCTCTGCCCTCTCTGGGTTTATACAGCAATTCTTCATGATTCTCTTGTAGTAATCACCACACCACATTATATTTGTTACAGGTCTTGCTCTCTCACTAAAATGTTAGAGTTTAAGAGGAGAAACTTAGTCTCCAGGGCCTAGCAAAGTGCCTGCCTCATAATGAGCAAGGAATAGATGATGAATAATTGAAAGAATGAATGAGTACATTTTGTTCTCAGAAACATAGAAATTACATAGAAGTTTTATTTGGAAAGCCTGCTGTGCATAGGAAAAACTGTGTCCATTAAAACAAAGTTTTATGAATCATCAGCAGCATAGCCTTAGCATTTGTGGAGGAGTGGGTTTCATGGAAACCATCCCTTTGAAACAGCAGGTGACTTAAATCCAACCTTAGGGAAATATGAAGATAATTCTAAACAAGAAAAAAAGTAAACAGGAGAGATGACTGAATTGCTGAATGATAAGCTTTGGGAGATTGGCAGATATAATGAGATGAGATTTAACGTTAATACTGCAGGATAATTTACACTGGGAAAGATCAGCAGCAGCTGAGATATAAAATGGAAACCCATTCTCCCTTTGGAAATAAGTAATTTTAAAAAGATTCTGGTTATAGTGGATAATAACTTGTATATGAGCTCACTTTGTAATGCTGTTGCTAAACAGCCAATTGCCTTCCCAGGAGGATGAACATAATGGATCATTTCAACCAGACACACACACACACACACACACAAGGGAGAAAAAGTACCTTCAGAAGCTTTAGGAATCACTTTGATCCTACAGTCTGTAATTGGAGCCCTTTCAATGAGAAAGAACACCTTAAAACTTAAGGAAAAAGCAATAAACATCATGAAATGAGTCAGAGGCCATTTAATTTGGAAAACCTTAAAAGGGCTCAGAAAGAAGGTCATTCTGCCCAATCCAAGGCAGTCAGCCTCTAGCTGCCAGACAACCACAAAAAGAATTGTTGCTGACATATATTGAATGCTTACTCTGGGCCGGACCTTGCCAAGTAGTTTAAAAACTTTATTACACTTAATTCCCATGACAGATTCATGTCATTGCTACTTGACATTGTAGCCATTTTACAGATAAGGAAATTGAGGCATAGAGACATTAGGGAAGTTGAATAAGGTCTTAAAGCAATGAAGTGACAACCCATGATTAGTATGCCAGCCTCTCAGAATCCGAGACTGTGATAGCTATCTTCCACTCTGTTGTGGTTTTTTTTGATTTTTGTTTTTTACTGGGAAAGATTCCCCCTGAGCTAAGATCTGTTGCCAATCTTCCTCTTTTTTCTTTCCCACCCCAGTACATAGTTGTAAGTTCTTCTAGTTCTTCACTGTGAGCCTCTGACACAGCATGGCTACTGACAGATGGGTGGTGTGGTTCTGCACCAGGAACCGAACCCAGGCCACCAAAGTGGAGTGGACCGAGCTTTAACTGCTAGGCCACCAGGACTGACTCCAGTCTGTTGTATTTTCAGTATGCCAGTCTGCTACTTACAAAGCTGTAAGTTAATGCTCCTCTGCCTGATTTCCAAGGTTCTCTGTTAACTGAGGAGGCCTCTTCCTTTCTCTTTACCCTAATCTCTTTCAGCTCCTTAACCATTACTGTCCCTTGAATTCAGAACTTTCTGACAAATTATGTTAAATCGTATCTATACATCTTTGCTCTGACCACCTAGTCTGGAAAAATCTCTCTCCACCCAGGCAACTCTTCCAATCCTCCCCATCAGGACCCAACCTTCTCAGGAAACTTTAAATAGATTATGTTCTGTTTTTGAAATTGTTTCCAATTGTTCTGTACACGTGTTTACAGTTATTTTCCTACTGCCAACACTAACTTCACTGTCTTTATCTGGTTCATAGCCCCGCACCCTTCTAGGCACAGGGTGGCATTCATAAGTTCTTGTTTGGTTGTTCAAAGAAAGAGAGAGGTAGGAAAGTAGGGAAGATTTATAGATACCTCTGATGTTTGGAACCCAAAGAGAATGGTACTATTCACAGGGAAGAAACCGTGAAGTATAAGTCTGCTATTCAAACTGAGTAGAATGAAAACCAGAAAACAAACCACTTATGAAAAGAGAAGAATTAGATCTACTAAGCCAAGCTTTAAGAAAATGCATTGACATTTGATGCTCAGAAATTATCCACTTAAACTTTCAGCAGTAGCAGTGAGAGGGCACTGTTCTGCCAGACAAGAATCCTGGGTTATCAAAGTGTCCATCTGTTTCTGGCTCTGTGCAATTATGGGTGTTATGCTCAGAAATTTATTCTGACTTCCACATCTGGGATGTGAGATATCAGATTGTGAAAAGGGCATGAGGATTGAATAAATCAAAATGTAATGACCCTCAAGTCTGAAGGTATATCTACCTGGGGGACAGCCTGCTCCTGGGAGTAATCCAAGAGTCTAAAACCAGCTGAATGTTAGTGCGTTTCACCATTGTAACCCCATGGAAAGAAAAATGATGATGAAGCCATCAGCTATCCTATAGCACACAGGTTCCATTGCCATTGAAAAATGTCCCACATCTGTGTCTTAATGCTGGCATCTGCTTCAAATTACCCTCAGATGAGCTCTACAGCTCTTGCCTAATTGGACACTATCGAAATGAGATGGCTGTTATTGCTTAGCATCTAGTTGCCCTTTATGCAGCAGTCTGAGCTGCTAATGAATCTTCCTCTTCCCAAGCAAGAGCTTTGCTTTTATCAGAAATTCTAAAAGTAGTATATTTCAGCAACTTGTTCAAAACATCTTATGTATAAAATTATTAGTTCTTACCTAAATTTCTTATTGTCTGTTAACTGGGAAATTTTTAAATCCAGTTGTCCAAAAGTAGTTGGAAACAAAACTAATAGGAATTAAATCCATCCAGCCCTTTGGAGAAATAGAGACCGTTTTTTATACATGATGAGACTGAGGATCAAGCAAGTAAAATGGTTTCCTCAAGGTCAAATGTTCAACTAGTGGCAGAATCAAGACTAGGACCCAGGTTTCCTTCCAATACAGGACAGAATCTACTCTCTGGCATTGCTACTTCCTCAGTTATTACTATCATCAGTTAAGATGCATCTTATAGTGTCAGCACAGCAACATCAAAGGGAAGTTGAGGCCACACACTACCTTTCCTTTCTTCTTAATGGAACTTGACCCCAATATCAAGATCGAAGATATCAGTGAATTTTATTATCACTGAATTCAAGAGTCAAGTTGCATGGCCTTGAGAAAAGTGACAGAGAATTGAAGCAGGAAAGCCAAAAGGAAGGTCTGTGTTGAATTTAATACGTGGCAAGTCTAAGGGGGAGTTGGCACACTGCAGTATTTTTATAAGATGTGCCTCGCCAATAAGATGACAGCAGGGTATGAACCATTAGGACAGTGTTTTAGTATTAATGATGCCTCATCTTGAAAGTAAGTCAAGAAGATATTACCAAGGTACAATTTATTCAAATCGCTTGCACTATGAAAAATATGGAGGGCTATATCATAGCAAATCCATTTCAGTGGTGTTCTTAAATTTTACAGCACACACAAACAATGAAATTTTATCTCTATGAATATTTCTTAAAATGAGGAGTGTATAGGTTATGAATAATATGAATATATTTCATGATAAAATTAAGTATTTAGTTCTATGTGTTAAATATTGTGATGAATTTCATATCTTGGTGAATAACATCACCAACTCAAGTTCACAAGTGAGAATCTTAAACCATCTTCACCTTCTCCCATGACCTTAATCCTTCACCCTCTCTTCAAATCTTATTGACTCTGCCTTTGATATATTTTTGCCCCACTTGTGTGCCCGCTGCCTGTGCTTTAAGTCCATGTCGTTGCATCAAAAGATTAAACAATGAACAAAAAAGTGACCTCATGGGTCTCATTGCCTCCACTCCATTTTCCCCAACTCCCAGTGTATCCTCCTCTTGGCATCAGTAACACATTTTTCAAATACAAAGCTCCTCATGTAATGCACCTGCTTCAACACCTCCAATAACATCCTTCTACTCACAAACTGAAACTCAAAATCCTTTGAATGGCCTAGATGGCCATCAAACTCTGACCACAACTGAGCTTTCCAACCTCATATCCAGCCTTTTCCTTCACATGTCCTGTCCTTTAAAATACACTGAACTCTCTGCAGTACTCCAGCACACTCATATCTTTGCTAATTATTTTCCTACTAATTGAATTTACTAGGTTTTCTTATCCAACTGATGAACTTTTACTCATCTTTAATGAATTGGCTTAAATAGCAATTCTTCTTTAAAGAAGTCCTGATTCTCCAAGGAATAAAAAATTCATTCTTTGAGTGTCTCCATTATTTTACATATATACCTACTCTCACTCTTGTTACATTGTATTCTTTCCTTTAATGTATTTTTCTCGTTTGTTTTTTCAGAATTCCTGGTAGGTAGGCACTAAGTCTACTTGTCTTTTTATCCCCAGTATCTAGCACGATACAGGTGCTTACATTTTTAGGTATTTAATGAATTTGTCTGCTTAATATTTTGTCATTTTCAATAGTCACAGTGACTGGTTGTGGTCTTTACTCCACGAAATCTTAGTTATTCATAATATCAATTCCATGATGAATTTTTCATAGCCATGTCACATACAGTAGAAGTTTCCAGGAGAATAAGAACAAAGAAATGTCACTGCATTTGGCACCCACAGTGGTCACTGCTAACGTTTGAGGGAATAATTCCAGGAGAATTGAAGAGAAACCTTAGAAGTTGGAGGAATAAAAATGAACACAGCAATAACTAACATTTTTAGTATTTTGTAAGACTTCTCAGTGCTTTACATATGTGATTACATAAACCCTGTGGGGAAGAGAGCCCAATCAGGTAAGGACAGCTTGAGGTAGGTATACTTATGTCAAAAAAGATCAAATCCTACTTTTAAATAGGTGCAGTTAATTATATGTCTCAATAAAGCTGCTAAAAAAAAATACCCCGAGGTACTTGCCATTGTAGTCTCCATTTGGCAGATAAGAGTATTGAGGCAGAAAGAGATGAAGGAAGGTGCCCAAGTTCACACAGGCAATTCAATGCTACGCTGAGCATTGAACCAATTGCTCTGACTTTAGAACTCGTGCAGGGCTGCTCTCTGACAGAACAGGAAACCTTCACTTGCCCCAGAAGTCCTGCTGAGAGAAAGAGATGGGTGCACAGGAAGGGAGCTAGAGAAACTCAACAGATTCGAGCAAAGATGTTTTCCTTTCAAGTAAAGTTTATACCTACTTGAGGTCAGAGAAAGGGAAGGAATCCTTAGAATAAAATTGACAGAACAAAACTTCACATTTAAGTGCTTTATTTTACATTACTTTATATTTAGTCACCTAATTACAACTTTAAAGCATACTATTATCAACCCGAAGCAATAAAGATTCTATTACCACTCATGCCTCAGGCGACATGTCACTTGGGTCAATATCGGAAAAAAGTCAAGGGAAGCCCAGGAGCAAGAAAGGGCAGGATGATTGAATACGGTGCCTCCATCCTGCTTCCTCAGGTCAGGAGCTAAAGAAGCACCTCACTGACAGTGGAATCTGCCTTCTCAGTAGGGAGACACATTTGAGAATGAACCATGAGAAATTCTTCTTTAAATTGACCCTACTGGGTAAAGAGTGTGGGTGAAGATGAACTGTCCTTTGATCTTCACTTTCAGAGAGAAAGGTGATCAAACTGATTTTACAAAGTACAGTGGAATCCAGCTTACATGGAAGCTGGACTGTAAACTCAGCACCCAGGGAAGGCTACCCTTAAAAATCACTTAAATTGTGCACAGATACTATATGAGGGAATTTATGAATCCAATCTTGTAAGCAATCATTTTATGAATGAACTTTTGAGTGCAAAATTTTGGAGGAACTAAAGGAAAGTCTAAACACACAATCCTGGGCATTTAAACTCTTCGGCCTTTCAGATAACTACCAAAGGCCTAGCAATGAATACGGAATAGGTGGAAAATTCAAAACCCTTCTGCTTGCCAGAAACATTTACTCCTCTCACTTTTTTTTTATTAAGGTTATGAAAGTTAACATCCTTGTGAAATTACAGTTGTACATCATTCTTAGTCATGTTGTAGGTACACCACTTCACCCCTAGTGCCCTCCCGCCACCCCGTTACCCCTGGCAACCACCGATCAGTTCTCTTTGTCCATATGTTAACTACCACCTATGAGTGGAGTCATACAGACTTTTTCCTTCTCTGTCTGGCTTATTTCACTCAACATAACACCCTCAAGGTCTATCCATGTTGTTGTGAATGGGACAACTTTGTCCTTTTTTATGATGGCTAAGTAGTATTCCATTGTATATATATATACCACATCTTTTTTACCCAATCATCAGTTGCTGGGCACTTAGGTTGGTTCCATGACTTGGCTATTGTGAATAATGCTGCGATGAACATAGGGGTGCATGGAACTTTTGGAATTGCTGATTTCAGGTTCTTAGGATAGACACCCAGTAGTGGGATGGCTGGGTCATAAGGTATTTCTATTCTTAACTTTTTGAGGAATCTCCATACTGTTTTCCATAGTGGCTGCACCAGTTTGCATTCCCACCAACAGTGTATAAAGGGTTCCCTTTTCTCCACAGCCTCTCCAACATTTGTCACTCTTGGTTTTGGATATTTTTGCCATTCTAACAGGTGTAAGATGATATCTTAGTGTAGTTTTGATTTGCATTTCCCTGATGATTAGTGATGATGAGCATCTTTTCATGTGTCTATTGGCCATCTGTATATCTTCTTTGGAGAAATGTCTGTTCATGTCCCCCGCCCATTTTGTAATTGGGTTTTTTGATTTTTTATTGTTGAGTTGTGTGAATTCTTAGATTAACCCTTTGTCAGATAAATAACTTGTGAATATTTTTTCCCAATTAGTGGGCTGTTTTTTTGTTTCAATCCTGTTTTCCCTTGCCTTGAAGAAGCTCTTTAGTCTGATGAAGTCCCACTTGTTTATTCTTTCTGTTGTTTCCCTCATGTGAAGGGTTATGGTGTCCGAAAAGATTCTTTTGAAGCTGATGTCAAAGAGTGTTCTGCCGATATTCTGTTCTAGAAGACTTATTGTTTCAGGCCTAATCTTTAGGTCTTTGATCCATTTTGAGTTTATTTTAGTAAATGGTGAAAAAGAATGGTTGATTTTCATTCTTTTACATGTGGCTGTCCAGTTTTCCCAGCACCATTTGTTGAGGAGACTTTCTTTCCTCCATTGTATGCCCTCAGCTCCTTTGTCAAAGATTAGCTGTCCATACATGTGTGGTTTTATTTCTGGGCTTTCAATTCTGTTCCATTGATCTGTGCATCTGTTTTTGTACCAGTACCACGCTGTTTTGATCACTGTAGCTTTGTAGTATGTTTTGAAGTCAGGGATTGTGATGCTTCCAGCTTTGTTCTTCTTTCTCGGGATTGCTTTAGCAATTCGGGGTCTTTTGTTGCCCCGTATGAATTTTAGGATTCTTTGTTCAATTTCTGTAAAGAATGACATTGGAATTCTGATTGGGATAGCGTTGACTCTGTAGATTGCTTTAGGTAGTATGGACATTTTAACTATGTTTATTCTTCCAATCCATGTGCATGGAATGTCTTTCCATCTCTTTATGTCATCGTCGATTTCTTTCAAGAAGGTCTTGTAGTTTTCGTTGTATAGATCTTTGACTTCCTTGGTTAAATTTATCCCAAGGTATTTTACTCTTTTTGTCGTGAATTTGAATGGGATTGAGTTCTTGAGATCTTTTTCTGTTAGTTCATTCTTAGCATATAGAAATGCTACTGATTTATGTATATTGATTTTATACCCTGCAACTTTGCTGTAGCTGTTGATTGTTTCTAATAGTTTTTCTATGGATTCTTTGGGGTTTTCTATATATAAGATCATGTCATCTGCAAACAGCGAGAGTTTTACTTCTTCATTGCCTCTTTGGATTCCTTTTATTTCTTTTTCCTGCCGAATTGCTCTGGCCAAAACCTCCAGTACTATGTTGAATAAGAGTGGTGAAAGTGGGCACCCTTGTCTTGTTCCTGTTCTGAGACGGATGGGTTTCAGTTTTTGTCCGTTGAGTATGGTGTTGGCTGTGGGTTTGTCATATATGGACTTTATTATTGAGGTACTTTCCTTCTATACCTATTTTATTGAGGGTTTTTATCATAAATGGATGTTGGATCTTGTCAAGTGCTTTTTCTGCATCTATTGAGATGATCATGTGGTTTTTGTTTCTCGTTTTGTTAACGTAATGAGTCACGTTAATTGACTTGCAGATGTTGAACCAGCCCTGTGTCCCTGGTATAAATCCCACTTGATCATGGTGTATAATCTTTTTGATGTATTGCTGTATTCAGTTTGCCAAAATTTTGTTGAGGATTTTTGCATCTATGTTCATCTGTGATATTGGCCTATAGTTTTCATTCTTTGTGTTGTCCTTGTCAGGTTTGGGGATCAGGGTGATGTTGGCTTCATAGAATGTATTAGGGAGTGCTCCATCTTCCTCTATTTTCTGGAATAGTTTGAGAAGGATAGGTATTAAATCTTCTTTGAATGTTTGGTAGAATTCTCCAGAGAAGCCGTCTGGCCCTGAACTCTTATTTTTGGGGAGGTTTTTGATTACTGTTTCAATTTATTTACTTGTGATTGGTCTATTCAGATTCTCTATTTCTTTCTGATTCAGTTTGGGTAGGTTGTATGAGTCTAGGAATTTATCCATTTCTTCTAGGTTGTTCAATTTGTTGGCATATAGTTTTTCATAGTATTCTCTTATGATCCTTTGTATTTCTTCAGTATCTGTTGTGATTTCTCCTGTCTCGTTTCTAATTTTATTTATTTGAGACTTCTCTCTCTCTTTTTTTAGTGAGTCTGGCTAAGGGTTTGTCAATTTTGTTAATTTTTTGGAAGAACAAACTCTCTGTTTCATTGATCCTTTCTACTGTCTTTTTTGTTTCAATATCATTTATTTCTGCTCTAATTTTTATTATTTTCCTCCTTCTACTGACTTTGGGCTTTGTTTGTTCTTCTTTTTCTAATTCTGTTAGGTGTCATTTGAGGTTATTTATGTATGATTTTTCTTGCTTATTCGGGTGAGCCTGTATTGCAATGAATTTCCCTCTTAGGACTGCCTTTGTTGCGTCCCAAGTCATTTGGTACGGTGTGTTTTCATTTTCGTTTGTCTCCATGTAATATTTGATTTCTTCTTTAATTTCTTCAATAATCCATTGTTTGTTCAGTAGCATGTTGTTTAGTCTCCACATTTTTGGCCCTTTCTCAGCTTTATTCTTGTAGTTGATTTCTAGTTTCATAGCATTATGATCAGAAAAGATGCTTGATATTATTTCAACCCTCTTGAACTTATTGATTCTTGCTTTGTTTCCCAAGATATGGTCTATCCTTGAGAATGTTCCATGTGCACTTGAGAAGAATGTGTAACCTGCTGTTTTTGGATGAAGTGTCCTATATACATCTATTAGGTCCATCTGATCTAATTTTTCATTTAATTCTATAATTTCCTTGTTGATTTTCTGTCTGGATGATCTGTCCATTGGTGTTAATGGGGTGTTGAGGTCCCCTACTATTATTGTATTGCTGTTGATGTCTCCTTTTAGTTTTGTTAATGGTTTCTTTACGAATTTTGGTGCTCCTGTGTTAGGTGTGT
Organism: Equus przewalskii; assembly: GCF_037783145.1. NCBI lineage: Eukaryota > Metazoa > Chordata > Mammalia > Perissodactyla > Equidae > Equus > Equus przewalskii. The sequence goes on along the minus strand of NC_091831.1, from coordinate 53,632,676 downwards.
ATATATTTATAAGTGTTATGTCATCTTGGTGGAGCGTCCCTTTTATCATTATATACTGCCCCTCTTTGTCTTTCTTTATCTGTTTTACTTTGAAGTCTACTTTGTATGATATAAGTATGGCAACACCTGCTTTCTTTTGTTCATTATTAGCTTGGAGCATTGTCTTCCATCCCTTCACTTTGAGTCTGTGTTTGTCTTTGGGGCTGAGGTGTGTTTCCTGGAGGCAGCACATTGTTGGATCTTGTTCTTTGATCCATCCTGCCACTCTGTGCCTTTTGATTGGAGAGTTCAATCCATTCATGTTTAGAGTGATTATTGAAACGTGGGGGCCTACTGTTGCCATTTTATCAGTTGTTTTCTGGTTCTTTTGCATTTTGTCCTGATGGAGAGCTGTTACTTTGTGTTATTGTTCTTCTGCTTATCTCCTTTGTTCTGGATTTTGTAACCGCTTTCCTTTTTTTGGTTTTTCAGGGATGAGGTTCTTCCTGAGCATTTCTTGAAGAGGACATTTTGTGGCAATGAACTCCCTTAACTTTTGTTTATCTAGGAATGTTTTTCTTTCTCCATTGTATTTGAAGGATATTTTTGCTGGGTAGAGTATTCTTGGCTGCAGGTTTTTGTCCTTCAGAGTTTTTAATATTTCATTCCAATCTCTTCTAGCCTGTAAGGTCTCTCCTGAGAAATCTGCTGATAGCCTTATGGGGTTTCCTTTGTAAGTTATTTTCTTCTGCCTGGCTGCCCTTAGTATTTTCTCTTTGTCATTGACTTTTGCTAGTTTCACTACTATATGCCTTGGGGTTGGTCTTCTTGCGCTAATAAAGTTTGGAGATCTATTGGCTTCTGTCACATGAAGTCCCATCTCTCTTCCCAAGTTTAGAAAGTTCTCAGCTATTATTTCTTTGAACAGGCCTTCTGCTCCCTTCTCCTTTTCTTCTCCCTCTGGTATACCTATAATCCTTATGTTGCATCTCCTAATTGAGTCGGATAATTCTCAGAGAGTTTCTTCATTTCTTTTTAGTCTTAGTTCTCTCTCCTTTTCTGTCTGCAGCATTTCTATATTCCTATCCTCCAAATTGCTAATTCTGTCCTCCATATTATTGACCCTAGTATTCAGAGAGTCCAGATTTTTCTTAATCTCCTCCATTGTGTTCTTCTTTATAGTGTCAAGCTCTTTTGTGACATAGCTCCTGAACTCATTGAGTTGTCTATCTGAATTCTATTTTAACTCATTGAGTTTTTTAATAATGGCAGTTTTGAAATCATCGTCATTTAGGTTATAGATTTCATTGTCTTTGGGATTGTTTTCTGGGTGCTTATCATTTTCCTTCTGTTCTGGAGATTTAATATATTTTTTCATACTGCTTGATGGTGTGGATTTGTGCCTCCACATAGGGATAGCGTTTAGTCGCTGCTTCCACTTGTTGTGACTGGTGTTGGTGGGGGGGCAGCTGTTTAGACTGCACCAACCTGGAACCCTGTCAGCTGTTACTGACTGGACCTGGACCCCTCCTCGTAGTCACAGTGGTCCTGTGGGGTCCCTCGTCAGTTGTGGGGGCAATCACAAGGGTGCGTCAGGTTGCTGATGCCTACTGTTGCAGCCCACTTAGACGCGCTCCCTCCTTGTGGTCTGCAGTGGTGTTGTGGGCTTTCCCAGCAGCCAGGAGCAGGATCACCTATAATCGCTACTTTGTCCCTAACAGAGCCCACAAGATCACACTTGTCCACTATAGGTCCCAGCAGAGCTATGGGTATCTTCTGCAGTCTGTCGTTAGCTCACCGAGCTGTGCTACTTTTGCCCCAGGGCCTTCCCGCCTTGCGATTGCCAGTCAGGACCTCTCCGCTAGTGCTGTGCAGAGGCTTTTGTTGAGGCTGCTGTAGGAACCTAGAGATCCCCCCTGGGCTACGTAGCCATTTCACCGGAGCTCCACTCTGCCCCACTCCACTCTCACGGGATCTCTGGGAGCCCTTTGCCTCGTCTGGGACACAGCCAGAGTTTGTGAGCCTGGCGGTGACTTGTAAGCTGTTGCCTTGTGGGGAATTCTGCTCTAGGCAGCTTCCTGGTGTTCTGAATGCTGGGCGGGGCCTCCCTGCCAATGGCTAGCAGAGGCCCTCCCTGCTGGGGAGTGTGGGACCCTGGAGTGTACCCCCGGGCTGCAGAGCCAGGTGTTGGAGCTCCACCCAGTCCCCAAGCACGTCCAAGGGAAGTCGGGGCACCCCCTGCACCGACCTGTGCGCCAGAGACCGTGGGCCCAGCAGCAGCTTGCGGTCTGATGCCGTGCCAGGGAATCTGCCCATGGGGAGCTTCCTTTTACCCTGGATTCTGGGCGTGGCCTCCCTGCTAGTGGCAAGCAGAGGCTTTCCCTGCCGGGGAGGTGCAGGATCCCGGAGCCTCCCCCCGGGCTGCAGAGCCAGGCGCTGGACCTCCAACGGTGTCCCCAAGCACGTTCACGGGAAGTCCGGATGCCCCCTGCACAGACCCATGCGCTGCAGACAGTGGGCCCAGCAGCAGCTTGCACTCTGGTGCCGTGCCAGGGAATCTGCCAGCCGGGAGCTTCCCTTTGTTCTGGATTCTGGGCGGAGCCTCCCTGCTAATGGTGAGCAGAGGCCTTCCCTGCCCGGTGGGTGTGGGACCCTGGGGATTCCCCCTGGGCTTAGGTGTAATCGCGGGGGGCTTGAGTAGGGCTGTTGTCACCTGTTTCCACCGTCGCTCCACTGGTGAGTGCACACTCCTGCCCTGGGTGTGTGGTGATGCTATGGGGGAGTCCACTGGAAGAGAGCCTCCTTCAGGAAGTAGGCTGTCCGGGGGTCGGGGGTCAGGGGTAGGAGAGTTTTCACCTATTTCCACCTCCTCCCAGGGGGAAGTCCATCCGCCTTCCTACGTATAGTAATACGAGACTCTTAGGCATCTTGAGATGCTATCTGGATATCCTTTGTTAATTGGTGAATGTCCAATTAGTTGTAGATTTGATGGGGGAGAGACAAAGAAGACCACTCACTCCGCCATCTTGGTCCCGCCTATTAGCACACTCTTATTGCAATTGTCCTCTTAATTGGGTTGGTACCCAGTGTAGCTGGTTGCTAGGCTCAGGGGCGTACAGTTGTGATAGGCCTGAGGCCAACAAGGCTGATGTCAGTTCTCTTAGGAGGGCAGCTGAGTAGGGCTAGCCCTTGACATTGAGGCACTCAGTTGTCTCAGGCTTTGGAAGGTGGGGCTGATCCTTTTTATGGCTACTTGTGAAACACAAGTCTTCTGCCGCTGATAAGCCTCACCCCACTCTGGACCACATAGACTGTCAGCACAGTCCTGGTCTGTGCACACTTCTCAACCCCCTGGAGCATACCCCACCGCCACACTGCAGAGGCCCCCACCTCTGCCCCAATGCCCCCCACAGTTCGCCCGGTCCTCACACAAGCCCTGCCCCACAGAGGCAGACACCTTTGCCTGCCTGTAGATGATCAAGGCATTCAGTCAATGCAGGCTGAAAAGTAGCCTGAGGGCTTGCTGTTAGGTGGGGCCAGTCCCTAGGGCGGGTTGCCTGCCCTGGCTGGACTGGATTAAGTCTGTGCTCTAGTGGGTGTGGCAGACCCCTGGGCTAACAGCCCAAGGGATGCACCTCAATGGCCCCCACCTGTGTCCGTCCGTATCAGCACGCCTGAACCAGCTCAGAACAACGGCCCCCACCAATGTCTCAGTCTCTGGAGAGGACTCTCCTCTCACCAAGATGCCCCCAGAGCCCACCAGGTGAGTCTCGTTTCACCAAAGGGCAGTCAGCCTTCTCTCTGGTGATTTTAGGTTGCTGCAATGAGTGAGTTTGTGCGTGGGCCCTTTAAGACCCGGATCTTTTCGGCTTTCGGTGGATAGCTTTTCCGGGGTGTCCTCGCTGCAGTTAATAGCCAACAAAGCCAGACAGTAAGATTCCCCTCTCAGCTGGGCTGAGTCCGAAGGATGGTTATAGCAGTATTGCCCCCGCTCCAGACCTCACTCCTCCAGGGAGGGCTCGTACCTTAGGCTGGCTCCCGCCTGGCCAGCTGAGAAGCTCTGCTGCTCCCAAAGGTGGCTTTTTTCTCTCTGGCCAGAGTTACTGCCTCTTCTGTTTTCATCAGTACTGTCCCTTGTTGTGGGGGTTCTTTTTATCCAGTTTTCAGTTTTCAATCCAGGGTGATTCTTCCTAAAATTGTTGTAACCTGGTTGTGTTTGTGGGAGGAGGTGAGTTCAACGTCTGCTCAGAGCGCCCCTCTCTCTTTTCATTTTAAGTTTCTATTGTCTTAATATCTACAGTTTTGTGAGTTGAATAAGATGGTTGAGTCAATCCTAAATTAATTTGTAATGAGAACCTACTGTGTCAGATTTAGTTTGTAGAATATGTAAAGTATGTAGTACATAAAATAGATATATTGAGAACAATATATAGGCATATCTCATTTTATTGCACTTAACAGATATTGCATTTTTTGCAAATTGAAGGTTTGTGGTAACCCTGCATCCAGCAAGTATATTGGCGCATTTTTTTCCAAGACCATTTGCTCATTTCATGTCTCTGTGTCACATTTTGGTAATTCTCACAATATGTCAATCTTTTTCATTATTATTGTATTTGTTATGATGACCCATGATCAGTAATCTTTGATGTTATTATTGTAATTGTTTTGGGGTGCCACAAAGTGTGCCCATAAAAGACAGCAAACTTAGTCAATAAATGTTGTGTGTGTTCCGACCGCTCCACTGAGGAGCTGTTCCGCTGTCTTTCTCCCTCTTCTCAGGCATCCCTGTTCCCCGAGACACAATGATATTGAAATTAAACCAATTAACAACCCTACCATGGCCTCTAAGTGTTCAAGTGAAAGGAAGAGTTGAATTTTTCTCACTGTAAATCAAACGCTAGAAATGATTAAGCTCAGTGAGGAAGGCATGTCAAAAGCTGAGACAGGCTGAAAGCTAGGCTTCTTACACCAAAAAGTTAGCCAAGTTGTGAATGCAAAGGAAAAGTTCTTGAAGGAAATTAATAGCGCTTCTCCAGTAAGCACACAAATGCTAAGAAAGAGAAACAGCCTTATTGCTGATGTGCAGAAAGTTTCAGTGGTCTGGATAGAAGATCAAACCAGCTGCAACATTCCATTAAGCCAAAACCTAATCCAAAGCAAGATCCTAACACTCTTCAATTCTGTGAAGGCTGAGAGAGGTGAAGAAGCTGCAGAAGAAAAGTTTGAAGCTAGCAGAGGTTGGTTCACGAGGTTTAAGGAAAGAAGCCGTCTCCATAACATAAAAGTGCAGAGTAAAGCAGAAGCACTGATGTAGAGGCTGCAGTGAGTTATCCAGAAGATCTAGCTAAGATAATTCATGAAGGGGTTACAGTGAACAACAGATTTTCAATGTAGATGAAACAGTCTCCATTCTTCTGTTGGGAGAAGATGCCATCCAGGACTTTCACAGCTAAAGAGGAAAAGTCAATGCCTGACTTCAAAGCTTCAAAGGACAGGCTGACTCTCTTGTTAGGGGCTAATGCATCTGGTGACTTTAAGCTGAACCCAATGCTCATTCTCCATTCTGAAAATTCTAGGGCCTTTAAGAATTATGTTAAATCTGCTCTGCCTACGTTCTATAAATGGAACAACAAAGCCTGCATGACAGCACATCTGTTTGACAACATGATTTACTGAATATTTTCATCCCACTGTTGAGATCTACTGCTCAGAAAAAAAAAAAAACTCTTTTCAAAATATTGCTGCTCATTGACAATGAACCTGGTCACCCAAGAGCTCTGATGGAGATGTACAACGAGATTAATGTTGTTTTCGTGCTGCTAACACAACATCCATTCTGCAGCCTATAGATCAAGGAGTAATTTCAACTTTCAAGTCCTATTTCTTAAGAAATACGTTTTGTAAGGCTATAGCTGCCATAGATAGTGATTCTTCTGATGGATCTGGGCAAAGAAAATTAAAAACCTTCTGGAAAGGAGTCACCATTCTAGATATCATTTGTGGAAAGAGGTCAAAATGTCAACATTAACAGGGGTTTGGAAGAAGTTGATTCCAATCCTCATGGATGACTTTGAGGGGTTCAAAACTTCAGTGGATGAAGTAACGGCAGATGTGGTGGATAGATATAGCAAGAGAATTAGAAGTGGAGCCTGAAGATGTGACTGAATTGCTGCAATCTCATGATAAAACTTTAGTGAATGAGAAGTTGTTTCTAATGGATGAACAAAGAAAGTGGTTTCTTGAGATGGAATCTACCCCTGGTGAAGATGCTGTGAACATTGTGGAAATGACAGCAAGGGATTTAGATGATCACATAAACTTAATTCATAAAGCTGTGTCAGGGTTTGAGAGGATTGACTCCAATTTTGAAAGTTCTACTGTGGTAAAATGCTATCAAACAGCATCTCATGCTATAGAGAAGTCGTTCGTGAATGGAAGAGTCAATCGATGAGACAAACTTCATCGTCTCATTTTAAGAAATTGCCACAGCCTCGCCAACCTTCAGCAACCACCACCCTGATCAGTCAGCAGCCATCAACACTGAGGCAGGACCTTCCACCAGCAAAAGACTACAACTTGCTGAAGATTCAAGTGACAGCATTTTTTAGCAACAGAGTTTTTTAAATTAAGGTAATGTACATTGCCTTTTTGTAGATATATTGCTATTGCACCCTTAATAGACCACAGTATAGTGTAAACATAACTTTTATATGCTCTGGGAAGCCAAAACATTCACGTGGCTCACTTTATTGTGATATTTGCTTTATTGCAGTGGTCTGGAGCCAAACCTGCAGTATCTCCTAGGTATGCCTGTAAACTGTAGAAAGAATGAGATAATGTAATCATTTTAAGTATCTAAATGGGAGACTGAAACTATATATTATAGGATACATAAAATAGTGAATGTCTCTTTTGTTCATAAAGCCTCAGGGTATCACCTCAATATTTATGAGCTCAAGATCAGTGTTATTGCAATGTGCCATTCTCTCCCATGCAGAGTAATTGCTGGCATAAATCATTATTACAAAATTGATGTAATTATATTTTCATTTTTCTACATGATATATGTGCATATGTATTTCTATTTAAAATATAATTACATACTCACCATATATTCCATTTCAACAACAGTGGAAAATTTGCTTCTTGCAAAATAATAGAAAAGCAGGAAAAAAATGCAATTTTTTTGATAGAACCCCATATTCTGCTATTCATGCATATCTAAGTATTGTCTCATAAGATTGCTGAATTGATTTCATGAAAAAAAGAATTTTGATATTTTCCTTCTTCACATCTACACCATATATAATTACAAATTATAGTTACTGTATTGTATGTTTAAATAAGTATGTCAATAAGTATTTTCAGCACATATGCTCTTAAGTAAAATTATTTTCCCTAAGTGTAATTTTCAGTGATTTCGTATTACTATAGTCCACGTTAAATGGTACTGGTTAAGTTAACCAAAGTGATCTTCCACACTGGGGTTTTAGAGATCATTTATGCTGAGAAACACAGTGAATGAAGTTGATACTTCTTATAAAATATATTTCAAAAGGGATGCCTAACATAATTCTGAGTTGGCAAGGTGGTGTGCCTTTTATGTACTCCTCTGTCTTTAATGTCCATTAAAGAAACTTCATTTTCATATGATTCATACACTTAAACACTGCACTACAAATTATAAGATACACTTCACTTCTTACTGTTACTCTTTTCAATTGGGAAAGAGGCCAGGAGAGCACAGTATGTCTTTTCAGTGCATCATCTCCAGCCTCACCTGCTCCTCCTCCTGCAGGCTCTTCCGTGTTCTGTTAGTGGTAACATCTCCTCGTCAGAATCCCCTTTGCCCTCTCCCTCTCACACCATCATTCGTTACTCACTCTCACGTATACAGTTGCTGATCATTGCAACAAACACCTCAGACGCTTCATGCTATTCCTGCTGCTACTTCCGTCTCTTCCAGACTCTCCCTCCTGCAGTAGTGTTCCATCAGGGTTTTCTGCCCAGTCTTCCTCCCAATCCAGTTTAAACCACTGTCAGATCAATCTTAACAAAGCACAGTCCCAACCAGTCCAACAAAACATCATTTACTCTCCCTATGGTTGTTCTTCAAATTTGCCAAAGACAAATAAAGTAGAATTTAAAAACATGATTTAGAAGGCCACTATATGTTTTTGAATGAAAAACACAAGTTATAAAATTTGTGTGTGTGTGTGTGTGTGAAACATTTTTTTTTAAGTCTGTTGGAAGCACTTGTCTTTTGGTGAAAGGGATAACCCAGGACTTTCATTGTCTAGTATATACATCTACACATGCATGCAATATTTGAATTCAATTATATATAAAAATATTAATTTCATGTTTAATTTTAAAACTATTATTTAGAGACAAACATTTCTATTAAACAGTTCCTTGTTTAAACATGTAATCAAAATTGTAATGATATGTGGAAAATAATGTATTAGATCATTGCACATAAGAAAATTAGGATGTGAACACTTTACTCAAAACAAAACATATATATAACAAAGTGTACACACCTTCAATATTAAACAAAAAAATGTGGAAGCTGTGAGACCTGTATGAAGACTGTCTCAGTAGTCCAGTACCTCACTGTGGATTGGTCTCAAACTATAGCAGTGGAGATGAGAAAGAAGTGGATAGATCAAAGATAGCTGTCTTAAAGGCAGAGCTGATAGGATGCAGTGATGAGTTGAAGTGGGACCTAAGAGAGAGAAGTGTCACAGTCTACTCCTGGCTTTACAACACAAAGAACAGGGTGGATAGAAACGCTATTTATTGACATGGGAAATGCTGGAGAAGCAACAATAAGAGAGAAGTTAAGGGGTTAAGAGATGTCCTTGAGACCTCCAAATGGAAATGTCAAAAACATTGTTTAATCTATGTGTCTGGGAATGAGAAGAGAGATCAGGAATAGAAATAACTGTGAGAGCAGTCACATCTAGATGATATTTAAACCCCGCAAATCAGATAAACGAGAAAATGTGTCTGGGTTAAGGAGAGAGGAGGCTAACATTAAGATCTGGTAGAGGATACAGAGCCAGTAAAGAAAACTGAAATTGAGAAGTTGATAGGCGGGAAGAAATCAGAATACTCATTGAGAGTTCCATTTCTGACAGTGTGGAAAATCCTGAAACTCTCACACTAAAGATTATCTATAAATGCTACAGAAAATACAATCAACATTGAGCTCATGAGAATGCAAGGGAAATACTAAGGACCAAAATACAAGGAGGAAGATGCAAATCTGAGCAGAAGGTGGACCTTAAGGGCATTATGTTAAGTGATATAAGGGAAAGACAAATACTGTATGTATGTAAGACAAATACTGTAAATCACTTATATTTGGAATCTAAATAAACCAAATTCGTAGAAACAGAGTAGAATGGTAGTTGCCAGGGACTGAGGGTGAGGGAAACGGGGAGATGTCAGTCAAAGGGTACAAAGTTCCAGTTAGAAGATGAATACCTTCTGGGGATCTAATTCATGATGGCTATAGTTAACAACACCGTGTTATACACTTGAAACTTGCTAAGAGAGTATATCTTAAATGTTCTCATCATAAAAAAGAATTGGTAACTATGTGAGGTGATGGAGGTGTTAACTAACCCTACTGTGGTAGTCATTTTGTAACATATAAGTGTATCAAACTATACATTGTACGCCTTAAACTTACACAATGTTATATGTTAATTATATCTCAAAAAAGCTGGAAAAAAGCAGAATAATTTAAAAAAAATGTAAGCTGGTTTGACAATGATTAATGTGCCTGTTTTCTTTCTTCATTCTCTTCCTCCATTTTCCATGTTCCAATTAGTTATTTTCCCTGTTGCTTCTCTGTTAAAATGTATTACTGAATAAACAAACAAAAAGAGAGAAACAATAGATGTCATGATGGTAAATATAGACTTTACCACTCTCCACCAAGGAGAGGGTCTCTTTCCGAATTTCATGGAGCTCCTTATCTCTCCTTTGCAGTCCCTTGGCCCGAAGTTGCCTTCCTTTAAAATAGAAAAAGCACCACATAGTTTTTCTGACTTTTGAAAGTTAACCTTGCTTCATTGTATTTACATTTAGATGAGCTTGCATATTCACAGAAAACTCAGTAGTTTTCAATTTACCTATCATTTGTTTTTCAATTTATAAAATTAAAAACAAAAGTATCTGTTTAAACATTTCAATCTGGGAGAGTTTGGATGGTCCCACTTTTACTAGTTTTTCTCCCTAATATCAACTCTGTGAAATACAGTCAGTCCAGCTCTTTTTAAATGTCTTAGGATTTCTCCTGTAGAGTTGTCTGAAACATTGAAGTCAAGCAGGCAGTGGCAACATTTTGGTTAAACAGGTAATGTCATAGGAAAGAACAAAAGAAACTAAATCAGTTTTAGTAGTTGCTAATGTGGACTTGGGCACCTGGTGAAAACCTTGTGCCCCAAGGATCTTTCAGGACATATGAAATCAGTGCATTTTGATACTTAAATACATGTCAAAGAAATAAAGTTAAATACACACACACATTGAAAGACAGATATGCCATGAGCTAAAGTAATTGGCTGCCCTTTAGAATCTAAACCGTTGAAATTTCCAAGTAAGCGTGTTTGGGATCACCTTTGGAGTACTGTCCATTCTTCAAGTGCTTTCTGAATCACTCATTATAAACTCTTCAAATTTACTTGCAAGACTCCCCCTGCCTTCTATCCTCACATATTATTACACAACTCTGACTCAGTGTCCTGAATCATTGGAAAAATTGTCTAAGACTTGGAAATGGGCAAAAGAGCTAATTCAGCACTGTCTAGCACACCCTCTGGTTCTGATCCTATAGGGCGAAGGCACTGGGACTCTTTAAGGAGATTCTTATTGACTGGGCTACTTTACCGCTTTATACGGAGAGAAGGTAAGTTATAGAAAACTGACAGCAGTGCAAGTGATTCCTGTTCATAGCAATGCAAATAAATTTTGTCTAGCAGAGAATGTAAATCTCTGTAAGACAAATTCTCAACAGGTTTAATTTGATGCTTCCTTCATTAATTAATGGGTTGGTGAAATCTTTGACACATGTTTACTGTATATTTGCATAAGAGTCATGTTTTTAACTTTTTTGAAAAATTATATGTTATCAGTCCAACTTCCCTCTTTGGCAGGAGATATTGAAATCTCACACATTGGACTCTTATGGGAAACTCAGTATCAGGTCCCCTGTTCAGTTGATCTAGTTCAAGAATACTCAGGCCTCACCTTATGACTCACATGACATCATTAATTCCCTGCCTTGCCAGTATCCCTTGCATAGTCTTGGCTATTTGGCTAGTGTTTCAAATGTGTACATAGAATCTTCCAGATTTCAAGTATCAAAAAGAAATTGAGTTTATCTCAGTGATTGAGCTTTATTGTGAGAAGCTTTACTGTAAGTGAAGGAAAGAGAAAAGGCAAAAAGTTATTTCTTCCACCATATATCCAGGACTCATGAAAACGTGATAATTATTAAGAACTGGAAGATCATTCAGCATAACATATATCATATCTTTTCTTACCTGATTGGAGTGATTCATTAATCAATTATCAACAGATAACATTAATTGAGCATTTAACTATTTTCCTGGCACTTTAATAAGCACTTTACATATATAATCTCATTAATCCTCTCAACAACACTATGAAGTAGATACTGTATCATATTCCCTTTAAAGATAAAGAGATTAGGGCTTATAATGTTTAAGTCCTTCGTCCAAGATTGCACAATTTTTGTAAGTAGGAGAGCTGGAAATCTAAGCCTTAGCCCCAGCATCTCTATTTGTATTGCTCCTATCTCTTCACTTTTCTTTTTTCCACTTTACTCTTTTTTCTATTTTATGACAGTGACAATACTGGATTTTATCTGAGCACTGAGCTCCCAGAAAACAGCACAATTTTAAAAAGGCTCCACTGTTTTGTGTTTCAAGCAATGGTTTAAGGCAAAGAAGCTCACTTCACCATACAACTTAGATAACTCACTGTCCTCTTTTTCTCGGGACTTACAAGACTTATGGATGGCTGCCTTGTTCACCTGCGACAAGGCAGAATACAGCCACTTCCCCTTTTTCGTTAACCTGATGACAAGGGCATATGCAGATCTTCCAACAACCCCTTCTCTGAGTGATCGGCTGACATTAGAACTGCTTAGCCCCTGAAACCAGCTGTAACAGGCAAAATAATGACCCCCTAAAAATATCCACATCCAATCCCTAGAACCCATAACCATGTTAGGTTACTACAAAGGGGAATTATGGTTGCAAATGCAATTAAGGTTGCTAATCAGATCGCTTTAAAAATAGTGTGATTATCCTGGATTATCAGGGTAGGTCAATACAATCACAAAGATCCTTGAATGTGACAGAAAGAAGTAGACAAGGAGAACTAGAGAGAGAGCAATGTGATAAAGACTGCCTGATGTTGCTGGCTTGAAGATGGAGGAACAAGGCCATGAGCCCTGGAATGTAGACAGCCCATAGAAGCTGCAAAAGGGAATTAAATGGGTTATTTTCTAGAGTTTCGCAGATAGTCTAAGGCAAAACTTCAGATCTGGGGTGCTCTCACTACTGCAGTAACCGAGTAAAATGATCGCCTTCATTGTGCAGTGTATTTTGTCTTTGACGGTGTGATACCATGATTCAGATAGAACTGGACCTCAACTTCACATCCTCATTTATTCCCAGGTAATGTGATCTATTCCGGGCTTGGGATCCAGTGCTCCAACAGTGAGTCTCACTCCTGCTCCTGTGTTCGAGTATCTTGTCCCACTACAGAATAGTAAGGATTTTTATTCCTTTTGACTACTGACCTGATTTCTGGTGATGGCTTCTTTTGGTTTTATGGTCTGACCATCTATGATCTCTATAAATGAGTTAATGATATATGGAGATCTTGTCTTCACTGGGTAAAAGACAACAGAGAATCTGGCTTGCTAATCTTTTCCATTTATCTATTTGGATATTTTGAGCTCAAATCAATTTAGAATCCATACCTACAGGAAAGAGAGTGACTCTTTGATACAGGGCAGTGAATTCTGTATCTACTCTTGATTCAGGACTAAAATTTTATAATTAAAGCTATAAACTCTCTACTTGTGTCTGTAAACATGTTCTTGTGTCTGTGAGTGTGGAATAGTGTCTATCTCTGGATGGAATTACCAAATTAGGTTAGAAAATCTCTTAAATTCAAACAGCTCTTTTCTGATTGGCTTAAGATAAGTAGGTGTTTATAGAAATTAAATGTCCCTAAAATGTTCAAACATTAAGGAAATTGAACTTCCGGTACTGTCCTTTAAAAAAAGGTAAATATCCTTTAAAAAATATGTGTGATCTAATTCAAATACTTTAAGAATTCAAGCTCATGTAATTTAAGTAAATCTTTGGCAAATGGATTACTTTAATATTATTGATTTAATAAAAAATTGGTCCACATTAAGTATAATACAAGCTTATGAATGTAAGACTATGTATATTTGGGTCTGTTAACAAATGTGTTTGCCTACCTCCCCAGAACTGAATCCTAAATTATACCTTTTGCACCTAAAATTGCCTTTGAAATTTCCTAAAGGGTCCTTGGAAAACCCCAAGGGATTTGTTCTTTTACTTTCTAAAAAGAAAGATGCTAGATAATTAGATCAACTTGATAAATTACTATTAGTGAATTGCATAGGAAGCATTACCAAATCAGAAGACATACTTAGCATTCTTTAGGTTAAATTTATATGGGTAAAATGTTATATATATTTCAGAAGTTAGATGCTGTGTGGAAAGTCCCTATAGATTTGTCAATGCCCTAGCTATCAATGATACTGATACTGGCTCCACACAAGGTTGATATAAGGGAAGCCATATTGTAGAAAAGAAACCATATTGTAACTTTAAATGACCTCTGATTAACTACCCCAGGCATGCTCTGTATATTTAATGGCCCCTCCCAGAGCGATAAGATGATAACTTTGTTCTTTTGAGTTCTTTAGGAATGTGATGACCCCCTGGCAGAGAGCCTGTGCTGATAGCCATCATCAATGACAGCTGAAAGATCAAGGTATAGGGCATTGTTCCAGTCTGCAATACACATCCAGTAAAATGAAAGGACCATCAGGAACAAAGACCAGATGTCTGCCCCCACCTGGAGGCTAGCTGCTGCCTCCACCTGGAGACCAGCCCCTATATAACTGGCCTGTAGTCTCTGTTCTGTAAGATGGTTTTTTTCAGACATTAGTTTGCCATCTTCCCTCTTGCTGGCAAGCTGTAATAAAAAACCCTTTATCTCCTACCACCTTGCCTCTAGACTATTGGCATGTCTTGCGGTGGGTGGACAACCTGCCTTGGGTGGTAACAATACATTTCTGTTTGAGTCCTGGTGTTGCTTTGCCTGATGATAGACAACAACAGTGTAGTGTTATTGGCCATAATTTCAAATATTTTAAAATGTTAAATTTGATGCAACCTTACCTCTTTAATTTGTAGTCTGCATTTTCTAGCCTAGTGGTTTTCAAGTGGGGATTCACATAACTTACCTATAGAGTTTTATTAATATTCACATGTTCAGGACCCACTCCATATTTACTCCATCTCTTTACTTGATGACTTTTGTATATACTAGGGACATTCTAACTAGATGCTTAATGTATCCATGGTATATTATGTCTCAGGATCTTTATAGGTTATATCTGAAGAATTTTTTTCTCTGTAAAGATCATGTTATTGATTTTTATAAATTAGATGTAATATCCACTCTTCTTCAAAAATAATCACTATATGTATAGATATTTTGTCTAAAACTTTTTGGGTTTATTTATTTTGTTTTTCATGCCACAGAAACCACCACATCAATTGCATTATTTTTGTAATGAATTCTCATCAGATCTTTCCCCTCTGAAAATTACTATTAATAAGTTAACTATAGCTGTTTTAAATGTTTTGTCATCTACAGATAGCTTTTTTGTTTTATTCTGATGTTTCTCTGAAAGCACTTGTATTGAGCTATAGCCCAGAAGGCTTTGACTTTAACAAAGGATTGTCTCAGAGCCCCAGGGGAAAGGGCTCTCTATGCCAAGTACTCTTGGACACAAGCTTCTGATGGTATTGCTTAAACAACTTTGCAACCGTAACAGCGAACTGAGTTCAATTTCCAGAACTCTAGTTGGAAAGCAGATTGTTTCATAAGATTGTTAACCCATGATCAAGTGGAACAAGAATTAATTATATAAGATTGAATGAACTGATGAGAGATGATTGTAGTTTCTGTTTGGAATATTACTGGTGTTTTAATATTCTATTTTCTAGATATAAGGAACTCCATTATCTTGTCTCTATATCTTCTTTCTCTAGCTCTATCTATTTATATCTATAACTCATAACAATTTGGTACACTGTGTTTTGGAAACAGAAATAAAATATTTATCTTTATCTCCTTGCCTGATGCCTCCAGAATTCAGAATCTCTTAGGTGTATTCTTATTTTCATGGCAATATCATTATTTGTGTAGGTTCAATCAGAGTTTCTCCTCCTTGTTAACAACACATACTGGAAACCATGGTTATGCAACCAAGACTTTGCCTAGAATGTCATAATTAAGAATGATGCTTGTTGAGTCTGATACAAGTAGACAATTTTAAGGACCTAAGCTTGACTTTATGGAGTCAATGATTACAAAGCCCTCTTTTGAAAAGTCGTCAGGTAACTGTCTTACAGAGTTTCCAGGCTTAGAGATCAGTAAGGAAGGTCACTTTCAGGCAGGCCCAGGAACCTCATGATATTTGAGGGACCTTGAAAAGAGAGGAGTTTATCCAAGTTTATAGATATGAAACTGGCAGAGAGTTAACCATTGATTAGTTCTTAGATAGCTAGGAACTAATTTTTCTTTTCCTTTTTGCAATTACTGATTATAGCTTTCAGCTGTTTAATCCACACATTGTTAACTGTGTTGCTTAGGCAATATGCTCTCTGACTCCCACTAGGCTCCTATAGACAACATCTCCCTGGAGCCTGGGTCACCATGGTAACGGGTGTGTGAGCTGTTTTTCAGGAATTAGAACTCCTTGTCCACTTCAGGCTGGTTGGGACCAACAACTCATCAACTGGGCCCACGGAGATGTCTGATAGGTGATCTTTTGATGTCAAGAGGCTAAAAGCTACACCCTCAGATCATGCTAACAGCCACCATTTTGTGAACATGAGTCCTATGAAGAGGCATGGAGTCTGACTATGCTTGCACAGATCATCAATTACCTCACCTCTCCTCACCTCCAATCACCTCTCTCCACATTTCAGGCCACCTTTCCGCCTGTCCCATAAATATCTGAGTCCGTATTTTAGGGGAAGCGAATTTGAGGCTTATGCTCTTGCTTCCTCACATGGCTGCCTTGTGAGTAAACTCTCTCTCTGCTGCAATCTTGTTGTCTCAGTGTTTGGCTTTATGGGTGGTGGGCAAAAATGAACCCGGCTCAATAACAGATACCGCAGGTGAAAGCTGATGGTGAATTCCAGCTTGGCTCCCTAGCCTGAGGAGGCTTTTAGAAGTCCAAT
Organism: Equus przewalskii; assembly: GCF_037783145.1. Lineage (NCBI taxonomy): Eukaryota > Metazoa > Chordata > Mammalia > Perissodactyla > Equidae > Equus > Equus przewalskii. Next base: position 53,616,129 of record NC_091831.1, on the reverse strand, counting down.
CTGAAAGTCCTTATGAAACTTCCAGCAAAGAAAATTTAATAATGACCACTGTTATCTAGCACAATGCCTAGCACATTAGCCTTGCCCAAAAGTTATTTCTTGAAAGAATGAATGAATCCATAACAATTATGTTAAGAATCTTATTCTTTTGTTAATTCAATAAATATTTAATGAGTTGGTACAAGTTGCTGTGCTAGCTTCTGGAGACACAAGGGTAAATAGAGAGACATCACAGAAACTACAGTCTGGTTCAATCTTTATATAAACATCTAGAAATCAGCCTTTCACCTTTGTCTCTCAAATTTGGTTTCATATAAGCAATTTTCTAGGAAAATATTTGATAGGAACTTTCTTTAGGGAAAACAACACATTCTGAAATATAAAAGTTATCTCTAAATCTAGACAGATAACAGGTAGAAAAGATTTTTATGAGAGTTCACCAGGATGTGGAAAGAATTTCAGTAAGTGAAAATATTCAAAGGATCAAAGTTGGCAAAAAGAAAAGCATAAAGTTTTAATTTTGTCCTTAGTCCAAATCATAAAATATGTTAAATAATATTTCTGCATGAGATGAAATTTAAACCAATGATACAAATATAACTTTATGTGTTTTACAATAATTCATAACACATTTCTTTCAGCCTGCTATGAAATTCTAGAAAATTGACAGTTATTAGACTTCCTAATGAGCAAAAAAGGATTTATATGCTTTTTCAAATAAATGACTTGAATTAAGATGTTTGTTTGTTTAATCTTTGTTCTTTTTTTAGGGTAATATTCCTATATTTTTCAACATCCTAGAAACATATGATAATCCAACAGTATATAATTAAGTGGAAGTATCATGGTGAAACAACCAGTTAAAATAAAACTAGAGACTAAGATACTAAATAATCTGGCTTTGATCACATGTTATAGAATTATTGCTCTATCACCTTATCACCCAAAGGCTCTAGACAACCACGTTATCAAAATATTAACTCCTTCTTTGAATTTTCCAGGACATTGGAACTTTCCTTGACCGTATACTGGAAGTATTTCTGTTCATGGAAATTAATGGACTTTAGATGTTGGTTGACTAGAACATTATGATTTACTATCATCTTTGTTTGTTTGTGGTTAATTAACATTTCCATTAACATCTTAGCATTCCTCCCATTATAGAGGCATTTCTATAAATTCTGAAAATGAGCAACTAAGAATCAGAAAAATAATACCCTAACAAATACATATGCCCTTTTAAAATATATGAAACCAAAGCAGAAACAAAAATTATCTAACAATTTACAAAACAGATGATTCATCTAGACACTGACTTATGAGTACGTTTATTAAAAACATTTCAAAAGATTACAACTTATCAAAATACTTGCAAGGTCGCACATTGCTAGAGGTAAGATCATCTTTAAAAGCTAGAATATAAACTAAATTTAAAGACTTCCTAAAATGTAGTTTCTACAATTTTCCTCAGTGATTTATTTTTAAAATGTAAAGCATTTTTCAACTTGAATCCCTCTTGTCACAATTGATTATTTTGGAGTCTGATTTAGAAAATGTGTAGTAGTGGCGACTTTCAAAGGTCTAAAATTTAGTTCTGTAGAGGTAGATTTTTTAAAATTTGTGAGTCTGCATGCTTTTTGTCAAGCAGCAGAGATTGTTAAAAGCTTTTGTTCAATAAATGACACGTGAATAAATGAACATGATGGAAGACGTTCACGCCTATCATACCATTCTGACGTCTACATTTCTTGTGATGCATCCCTGACAAGGGCCTGCTCTAAACGCAGTACTACCTTGCTGATGCTTGACCATCTGGAATCCATTAAGACTCCAAAGCAAGCCTAGGATTCCAAATACTGAAAATTTTGCAGTCTGGGGTGTTCATTCAAAAGAATTTTGTCTCGGGGCCGTCCCAGTGGTTCAGCGGCTAAGTGCGCACGTTCCTCTGTCCCACGTAGAAAGCAGAGGAAGATGGGCACGGATGTGAGCTCAGGGCCAGTCTTCCCCAGAAAAAAGAGGAGGATTGGTAGCAAATGTTAGATATTCCTCAAAAAAAAAAAAAAGCAAACAAAAGAATTTTGTCTCTTATTTCTGCCAGAATAAGATAAGAAACACAATGGAACAAAGAGATAGGAACTGTTACTTCCTGGGGGGAAAACATCAGCTGCTAGCAAACCGAGGTTTTCATGAATACAGAAATGCTCAGCAGTCTTTCTACATCTAGCACTGAGACCACTTCAGACCAGTCTCCCCACCCCTTATCGAATGTCAAGCACCAGTACTAAATACAAAAATGCCATACAAGTGAGTAGATGGAGTAGGAACAGAACTAAAAGCCAACTCCAAAAAAACACATAGCCCATAACCCTCCTTTAAATAATGCATCCTGTGAAATAGGGTTACTGTAAACCAGAGCTTATGCTTGAAAATTGTAAACACTCTCCAGGAGAAGAAGCAATTCACAGGAATGGTTTAATCAATTCTAAATCATCATTGATCCAACTACCTTAATTTCAGATATTGGCATCTTGCCAGTAAAAATCAGAGATCTGATTTCCCCTTGCAGGGGGGAAAAAACTACCAAATTAGCAGCTTCTGAAAATCTGATCTCAAGTTTGTATGATTCATGGACCTCCACCTAGAACAAGATGAATATACAACAGCAAATGATGCAAATTTTAAATGTGGGACTATAGAATATATTTGTTGATTGTTATTTAAACTTTAGTCATTTAAAATAGTAAAGTACTTCAAAAGGATTCCCTTTTGAAGAGAATAGAAACATGACTCTGTTCTTCAGATTCTCTTTGTTTTCAAATTGTGGTTCTTTTTAGAGGTGCCATCCTTGGCCGTTTCCTTTTACATTTGTGAACTGGGCTGTTACGTGGCAGCTTTTGCCACAGGTGTAACTGTGGCTGTGACCGGCAGGCGCTGGTAGAATTGCTGATGAGCTGTCAAATCCAAGGAAAAACACAAGATTCTTCTAACTTTGACTAATTTTACTAGGAAACTTATTCCTTCAGCACAGTAACCTTCATGGAGGGAAATTCATAGGCTAAGTGGAGATTTTATAGTTGAAAAGTTCTCAAATTGCAAAGCTGAATTAAATACACTCCTTGTAGAAGCTTAAGTGACTGACCATCCACGTGGGAAATGTACAGTCAGGGAGTCCTGCTTGAGGACCAAAATGTGGTCATTAAAAAAATGCTTTTATATATATGTATGTATAGAAAGGCCTATAATATTATATCATCAGAGAACCCAATAAGTAGATAACCCCAAATTAATGATCTATTCATTTCCTCAATCTCATCATAGGAGGAATGTTGGAAATAGAAAACATGAGTGACGGAGGTAAGATGCTTCAACCCCTAGGAGTTAAACCTGGAGACCTGTACTAAAAAATAAGTGTTGGCACTGCTGTCTCTTGTTTCTGGCCTACAGTAAACACAAAAGGCAATAGTTACGTGTTCTCTGAAAACTTAAAAATAAGTTTATCTTTTAAGAATTAAATTATAGTAATTATGCGATGTGATGGATGTGTTAATTAACTTGATTGTGGTAATCATTTCACAATGTACACATATATTAAATTATGTTGCATGCCTTTAAAAAAAGAATTGTTATAAAATAATTATGCATTGAATGGATGAATTTGAGTCAGCCTATCAGAGCTTAAACAAAATAGCTTCCTACCTCTAAAGACTTGACTATAACTCTTGAAAATATTAAGGCATCTAAAAAAGACTGTCTATCAGAAAGGGTGGTGGGTGTCTTCCATGAAAATATAGGAGGAGAAAATGGCAGAGATACTGGGTCCTGTCTTAGTCATGCACATGCAAGAAGGCACCTGGGCAGGCTGACCGGATTCTAGCGATGATAGAGACACACAGCATTAGAAGTTGCAAGGCAGTTACCCAAGGGTGAGATATGTTTCCTGTTTATTCGGAATTCACTGTTCTGGTTCTCACAACATCAACAAAGAAAAACAAAAACAAAACAAAAATCAATCCAACACACAAAAACTTTTTAAGTGTAATTTTCTAAGATATAAAAATTAGAGGTTTTATAAAATTTCATATTTATAGCTTCTCTTATAAAATTAGATTATCTGGCAATACTGGGCCTGTATCCTTTCTTGGCAGGAATTGACTAGAATTGAGCATTGGCTGCTCCCTATCGACAGGATATTCTATCCTTGGTTCATGCACAGTCTCCACCACTCCCCATTTTATTCCTCACACTAATGCTATTTTGACAGTGGTGACTATCAGAGCCCTTCCATTATTTTCAACAAATTTTTAAAAAATAATATTTCCTTTGCTCATGTTTCTGTCCAAAGTAGGAAAATGAAAGCAGCTTCAAGGATGGAAAGCACTGATCATGACCTGGTTAACCTCTACTCCAACCAACAGTTGTGTTTCTAATAGTCAATTAGCATAGTCTTGGCAATGTTTTAAATGTTAGCTGGACTCTGAGTACTACCCGTTTGGGGCCACTCACTAGAAGGAACGACCAAACTACATGTTTGTAGAGTGATGAATTCACTTAGTTAATGTCATCTTGTGAAGACTGTCCTGGGAATTTTTGTTTGTTTGTTTGTTTTGAGGAAGATTAGCCCTGAGCTGACATCTGCCACCAATCCTCCTTTTTTTTTGCTGAGTAAGATTGGCCCTGAGCTAACGTCCGTGCCCATCTTCCTCTATTTTATATGTGGGACACCTGCCACAGCATGGCTTGATAAGTCATGTGTAGGTCCACACCCAGGATCAGAACTGGGCAACCCTAGCCCCTGAAGCAGAAGGCACATACTTAACCACTATGCCACTGGGCCGTCCCCCTGGGAATGTTTTTAATTCAGAATTTAATAGATTCTTTCCCAGTTGTGTGTTGTACTGCAAAACTCCAAAGACACATTCAGTTAATAACCATTGTTAACCACACGGAACAGTGATTATCCAACCTGAAATCTCAGTCTCAAGTTGGATATCTGTGTGAGACGAAATTGTAAAAGTCACTGTGTTCAACAGGTTTAGAAAATTTGTTATTGATGCATTGTAGTGAACCTTTGGGGCCATACATCAACTAACAAGTCTGCTTCCTTACAATAATATTTTAAAGGCCAATCTTGAATAATTTGGTGCTGGTGAGAGATAATGTATTAGCTCTTACCAATGCTGGCATTATCCGAAAGATCTAGCCTAGAGTAGCTAAGAGCTTTGCTAAAGGAAGTAGGCTATCTCCTGTCTTTCCTGTTATGTCTCTATCCTGCTAGTCTTGAGTGCATTTAAAACGAATCTCCATATAGACCAATTAATCTTTTTCTCTAGTCCTCTCCCTGCTCCAATTAGAGAAAAAAATGTTCACATGAATTACAAAATAAATCATTTAAAGAAATTCTATGAATTATGTTTTTATGGCAAGCAGACCTCCAGGTTTTATTTTATTTTTTTATTTAACTTTTATTGTTATACAAAGAACATATGAGCAGTGTAGGAAAGAAAATATATATAAGAAAATATAGAAAAAATAAAGGAGAAAATCAAAGCTACCCATAGTCTCATCACCTAGATAGAAATAACACTACTGATACTTTGGTATAAACTCTTTCAGATAGATTTTTTTACTTCTCTAGGTCTATGGTAGGTGAAAAAAAAAATCTTTGAATTGTCAATTTCTTCCAAATTTTAAAAAGATAAGTAATATCTATGCTTGTTAATTAATTGGATTGCCAATGCCAGAAATCTTTCATGACTCTCAGAATTTATTCTGTGTTTCTAGAATGTAAATAACAAAACCACTTGGCTTTTCTCACTGTCAACTAGATATTGACAGAATACCAAAAAGCAAAACCAGGAAAAAATTGGACAAGATATTCGAAAAAGAAAAGGAATGTCTTATCTTCTGGCCTTATCTAGGCAATTCCTTTAATGAAAATCTTGGATTGTTGAACTAAACACGTCCAAAACACAGACCCCTTGATAAACACTCCCCAAATAACACCATATTGGGTTGGCGAGTCTATTGGAAACACAACTAAATAGCATTATCAACATATTATAGATATTTTGCCTCATTATATTCTGTTTGGGAAGTCATGAGGTAAATATTTTTCTAAGCTTAATTACCTCATCTTTAATAAGTATGCTAATATTGCCTCTCTAATTTGAAAACTCTAAAGTTGACATCAGAATTTTATGGTGCCATGGTTCCACATAAACTGTAATCATTCCTTCCTAAACAACATGCAAATGGTTTAATGGTTTTTTGACACCCATAAACATATTTGCTAACTACGCTTTACAAGTCACATGGTTTTGAAAATAAGTAATAAAATTAACCAATGTTTTTAATTTTATATAACTCTTGTTCAATAAAATCCTTACCAGCATTTGACTAAGCACTAAATAGGGTAGATGAATAATGTTTGTTACATAAAAATGATATTTTTACTTAAGCTGACAGGATTTTGGAAAACCTTTCTTTGATTGTGCCAAATTCATCTGGAAGAAAATCAACACACAATTGTAGAATTCACAGTCTAAATAAGTGTTAGCACAAAATTGTCTCTCTTTGTTTTTCAGGGATTTGTTTTGAGAACATTTTATCCCACCCCTATGCCTCCCTGTGTCTCCCCTCTCTCTTTCATTTATCTCCTGCCATGGGGAAAGAAAGCAGCCAATAAAATGTCCTGTCTGAAGCCAAATCTAATTTCTTTGGCAAAATGTGCAGTTCAACCTCCAAATATTTAATTATCTATGAAACCGTACAAGAGGTATTAAAAAAAGAGGGGGGAGGTATTTAATAAAGCAAGGCTTATACCAGAAGAAAAAACTTTAATAACAAAGCATTTAAGATTCAAGCTTCCTGATAACAATCCTAGTAGTCTCGCCCACATACATTTTTCCTTTCCAATCAACTCCAAGTATTAGATCCATGGGATTCCTAGGATGAGTCTACTGTCTTCCTAGAAAGGGGAACACATGACCTAGTGCAAGCCATTAGCACAAACCATCACAGAGGCCAGGGTGGTTGGTTCAAAGTTAGGCTTTTGAGCTAGGTCAGGTATAAGAATAACTCTCCGGAAATTTGCTTGGAATTCCAGAAGAAAGACCCCCTCTCACAGGTGATGTGATGTACTAGGCACTCAGCATTGTAATAGACATGGCTGAAATGTGATATTAACGGAATGAGATCCATTTTTGGTTAATTGGCACGTTTTTATGGTGGATCTCTAGAGGGATCAGGTTGAACATCAAAGTAAGATGGGCTCTATGGTAATTAATACTTATTAGCTCAGTTCTCTTGAAGACTCAATGCCAAGTGAGATGGTCTGATTGTTATTGGCCCAATTACATTATCTGTCTTAGAAAGTTTGGTTTGGTAATACTAGAATTCAAAGCATTTTTCTGCCTGTGTTGTACTGATTAATATAAATATAACTCTCATCTATCAAATGCATAAAATATATTTAGGAGCTGAGCCTTAAATTAGTTAGAATGACTTTTGTTTCTCTTTGGAGAGGAGAAAGGAAACATAACAATAGTCTACCTAAGGAAAGTCCCATAGAAAGCATCACATAATTTCCATCCAACACTGAAAGTAAGGTCACTCCATAACAAATTCATGTTATTCAACTGCCATTATAATTTTAACGACACTCACAAGTCCATATATTTATTATGAGATATTCCATGCTCCACAAGAAATTAGACAATTTCTCACTTTTTTCAAAACCTTGATTGATCTCATCTTCCTTTCTTTTTATTTGATTATTAAACTTCTTACTTGATAGGGGAATTTGACATAGTCCAATGTGAGCATCAGTTGTCTTCTCCTTTATCTCAAGAAGTAGCTACAGTTTCTGGCTATTCTCATCATATTTTCTTCTTTATAAAAGTAAATCCTATCCTGTCATGAGCCCCTCAGCTCCAAGAGCTTCACTTACCTGTGTTTCCTTCTTTACCTATCTTTAATCTATCTCTTCCAACTTTTACTCCTATATTTCAGGTTTCTTGAAACCTTGATCTATTTTGATCGTCTCTATATTTCCTCCCTCTTCCTGTACATAGGCTATGGTCTTGGAAAGAGAAATTACACAATAAATATTTGTTGAAGTAATGGTGAAGTACATGATACTCTCTTAAATTAATGAGAAATATTTGGTATGTCACACAAAATAAGCCAATTCTATCGGATAGGTCTTTTTTGAAGGGAGGGGCGCATTGTCAAAGAATAGGCAGCTACTTGTCTATGAGCAAAGCCACCCCTAAAGATAATTTTAATATACAAGTGGGGGAAAACTTGAACAGCACTTTTCAACTTGTTTGTGCACACATATGTATCTTTTCTTGGTTCAGAAAGGAGATCACTGGCATTTAGCTCAATTTCTTATCTTATTATCATCATACTTCTGTATTTTGCTGCTTTATGCTTTTCTAATTAATGATGTTTGGAGGCTCTAAATATCTGTAGGCCATCGAAATTTCTTGCTTCAGTCAACTGACTTTCCTTCTTACATTCTTACTAAGAAGTTAATATAAATACCTTTTTTTACACATTAAAGACATTTCAGACTTAAAGAGAAAACTCAGAGGAATGCCATCAAAAGAATTTTTCTAAATTATTTGCAAACAGCATACCTAAAATCTTTTATTATTAAGTAAAATTATGGTGATGAATAACTTGCACAATTTTAATAATCCATTCTGCCCACAAGGCAGAGTTTTCAAACTAATATACTTTTGTTTAACAAAATTAAAGACTTTTTTTTCAGATATATTTTCTAATCACATTTTCTACTTCATAAAAACTTAGTTTGAGAAACCTGGTGACAAGTTCTTCTACATGAAAAGAAGCATCTCTGATTGGAAGAACCTTGTTTGCTATGTTGCCATAGCAATGTAGTTGTTCATCATTGCAGGGAGCCAGTCACCGACTAAGAAGAAAGACTTTCTGCCAAATAAAAGTAAGTAATGAATCTTAACATATTCTATCTGAAAAGGATGATCTGGTGCAGTATTTGCCCATCTGTGTTATCTGAAGCACTCTTTAATAGTAATTCCACTGAAAAAAGATTCTTCTTCTTAGAGATTCAGAGGGTACGTGTGCTTAATGAGGCTCAAAGAAGTTCTGTGGTAAACATGTCTGTATAAATCAAATAAGTATTTTTCAAATTTATTTTCCCATAAACTTACTTTCGCAAACACTGACTAGTATTTTACTGACCTAGGGTTTTTTGGAACACATTCTTTCCTTTTTCTGTGGTCCTACGTAAGCTTTTGGTCACTACAGAATTTTTACATGTATAATACTTATCAAAACAACATTCTCAGAGTATACCAAATGCTATGGTGAATTTGGAATTTTCAAAAGACATAACCTTTAATGTACTTACAAAATTAGGAATGACCAATTCATGAAATCACTGTCAAATATATAAAATTCCACATATCTAAATTATAGACACATTCCTAAAGGTAAAAGAGCCTACTGTGTAAAACTCATTTCTGAAATTTACTCACTTATTTTGTTTGAGACACACACAATGCTATTTGTATGGTAATGTAAATAGTGTAACTAAGGTCACCATGGTTTCAATTCTCATCTAAATCCAGAGCTAGAGTAATATACTACGAAACACAATAACAGTATACAACTCTCAGAAAATTTACACTTGTTTATAATAATAATTACAAATTATCACAATTAAAATTAATGAAATCGAGAGGGGTACAGGTCCTGGTCCCATGGAAAAGAATAACTTCCAAATAAAAAGCAGAGGAAAGGACATCTGGTTTCAACTCCAACACTGTAAAAAGCTGTAGAAGGTCGTGACTTCCATCCTCACAGCAAAGAAAAAGTTGAACAAACTGAAATTCAATGACTTTTCTTAAATCCAGCAGAGAATTGAAGTCACAGTGCAAACAGTCACCACGAAAGCTGGGGAGAAAGGAGAATACAGAGAATCAGCTTAACTGAAGCACAAGCTGATGGTGCAAGGAACTGGTAGGAACACTTAAAAAGTAATTTTGGGGGCCGGCCCAGTGGCACAGTGGTTGAGTTTGCATGTTCTGCCTCAGCAGCCAGGAGTTCGCTAGTTCAGATCCCGGGTGCAGACCGAGCACTTCTTGTCAAGCCATGCTGTGGCAAGTGTCCCACATATAAAGTAGAGGAAGATAGGCATGGATGCTAGCTCAGGGCCAGTCTTCCTCAGCAAAAAAAAACACAGAGGATTGGTGACAGATGTTAGTTCAGGGCTAATCTTCCTCAAAAAAAAAAAAGTAATTTTGATGAATTGTTGAATGCTATTTGAGAGTTAAAATCTCTTTGGGGCCCAGATTTAGTGGGGAACCTATAGTTTTATGGGTTTTTTTTTTCCAAGAGCCCCACCACATTGTCACAGGGAATATTAAAGAAAAAATTTCCTCTTGTTTCAGGAAAAGAGAGGGGAAAAGAAACCATCTTGAAATAGGACTAGAGCTTTTTCCATAACAATGATTTGCCTCATAAAGAAAACTATATTACCAAAGCCTTATCTGACTTGGGGGAGGGGCAATTAACCAACTACCGGCTCATCCCTGTCTCATGTCAAGGGAGAAAAGAAGGCTAAGGAGCGCTTCTGATATCACAGCCCAGGTACTCAGGCCAACTAAAAAGAGTTGAGATTTAATCATAAGATTATGGAACATTTTTCCTCCCCAATACCTCCCCACCACATCAACAGGGTGCCAAGATAATAACAGTGGATTACCCCTGAGAGAGTTGAAGACATGGACTTTACTTAAGAAGAGGTTCTTAGGAGAACCCAGAGACAATAGCAGAAGAAAAAAAGAAAGAAAATTAGAGAAAACTGAAGCCTCTGGCAACTACACTTACAACAAACACTAAATAAAGTCCAACCCTTAGCCAGACGTCTTAGTCAGTTTGGGCTGCTATAACAAAACACCACCGATGGAGTGGCTTAAACAACAGACGTTTATGTCTCATAGTTCTGGAGGCTAGGAAGTCCAAGATCAAGGTCCTGGCAGATTCAGAGTCTGGAGAGGCACATCTTTCTGGTTTGCAGATGCCCATCTTCCTGTTATTTCCTCATATGGCCTTTCCTTGGTGCATGCACATGGAGAGAGTGAGATATCTCATGTCTCTTCCTCTTTTTAAAGAGCGCTAATCCCATGATGAAGGCCTGACCCTCATCACCTAAGCAAACACTATCTTCCAAAAGTTGCACCTCCAAATATCATCACATTGGGGATTAGGACTTCAACATATGAACTTGGTGAGGAGGCGACACAAACATTTAGTCCAAAGCATGGATTAGCAGAAAATCTCAGACTGAAGCTTAATTATCTCAGCTGCTATTACCCAATATATCACGTTTGGCTTTCAAACAAAAAATTAAAAGGCATTCTAAAAAGAATGAGAAAAATAGTCTGAAAAGACAAAGCAAACATTAGGACCAGAATTGGATATGACACAGATTTTGGAATTATCAAAAAGGGAATTTAAAATAACTATAATTAATCTGTTAAAGTTCTAATTGAAAAACTAGATAACATACAAGAATAGATGAATGATGTCAGGAGAGAGATGGAAATTTTAAAAAGGGATCAAAAGGAAATGCTAAAAAATCAAAAACTGTAACAGGAATGAAGAATGCCTTTAATGGGATCATCAATAGACTGCACAGGGCCAAGGAAATAATCAGTTTCTTTGAAGATACATTAATAAAAACTTTCAAACTAGAATGAAAGTAGGAAAAGATTTTTCTGAGCAGAACACACGGGACAAATACAGAAGGCATACCATGTGTGCAATGGCGATATCAGAAGGAAAAGAAGGAAAGAAGCAGAGAAACATTTAGAGTGACATGGCTGAGTATTTTACAAAATTAATGACAGATACCAAACCACAGATCCAGGAAGCTCAGAGAATATGAAGCAGAATACATTCTGAAAACAATCCACACCTAGGCATATGATATTCAAACTGCAAAAAACCAGTCAGAGGCTGGCCCCATGGCCTATGGTTAAGATTGGCATGCTCTGCTTCAGCAGCCTGGGTTTGTGAGTTTGGATCCCAGACTCAGACCTACACCACTCATCAGCCATGATGTGGTGGCGACGCACATACTGGCACAGATGTTAGCTCAGGGTGAAACTTCCTCAGCAAAAGAACCCAAAAAAACCCCAAAGTCAAATAGGAAATTTTAAAGGAAGCCAGAGAAGAAAGCACTTTACCTACAGAGGAATAAGGATAAAAATTTCATTGGACTCCTCAACAGAAACCATGTAAGCAAGAAGACAGTGTAGTGAAATACATATTAAAACAAAAAACACCAACATAAAATTGTTTATCCAGCAAAATTTTCCATTAAATTGAATGAGAAATAAAGACTTTCTCAGACGAAAAATAGAGTGAATTTATAACCAGTAGACCAGCCTTGCAAGAAATGTTAAAAGAAGTTCTTCAATGAGAAGGAAAATGATATAGATCAGAAACTTAGATCTACATAAGAAAGGAAGGGCATCAGAGAAAGAATAAGTGAAGGCAAAATAAAATCTTTTATTTGTCTTATTCTTAATTTATCTAATAGTAATAATATCAACAATGCATTTGGTGATTATAGCATACTGATAAGTGAAATGAAGGACACCAATGTCATAAGGAACAAGAGAGAGGAATTGAGAATATTGTTAGAAAGTTCCTAACTGTGAAGTGGCATAGTGTTATTTCAAAGTAGAATTAAATTAGATGTACAGTTATACTGCAACCTCTAAAGCAAATACTTAAAAATTAAGAAAAGAAGTATCATTGATATGCTAAGAGAGGAGGGAAAATTGATTTATATAAAATGTTCAACTAAAACCAATGAAGGCAGAAAAAGAAGGGAAGTTTTTTTAAAAAAGAAACAAAGAACAAATAAAACAAATAGGAAACAATAAGAAACATGGTAGACGTTGACCTACCTATATCAATAATCACTTTAATGTGAATGGTCTAATACACCAACTGAAAGGCATAGACTGTCAGAGTGAATAAAAACAAGACCCACCATGTACTGTCTGCAAGAAACACACTTTAAATATAGTGACTCTGATAGATTAAAAGTAAAAGCAGAGAGACAGATATACTATGCTAACTCTAATCAAAAGAAATCTAGATTAGCCATATTAATTTCATACAAAACAGACGTTGGAAGACACGGTATACATAGACACAATAGAATACTACTGACTCATAAAAAATGACGAAATCTTGCCATTTGCAACAACATGGAAGGAACTTGAGTGTGTTATGCTAAGTGAAATAAGTCAGATAGAAAGACAAATACCATATGATTTCACTCATAAGTGGAAGATAAAAACAACAACAACAAACAAACACATAGTTATAGAGATTAGATTGGTGGCTCAAGAGGGGAAGGTGGAGGGGGATGGCAAAAGGGGTAAAAGGGCACATGTGTATGGTGACAGATGGTAATTAGTCTTTGAGTGGCTAACACAATAAAGTCTACAAAGAAATCACAATATAACTATGTACACCCAAAATTTGTATAATGTTATAAACCACTGTTACCTCAATTAAAAAAAAATAAGCAAACTTAAAAAAAGTAGAGTTTAGAATAAGGAAATTTATTATGGATAAAGAGGAATATTACATATTTATAAAAGAGTCAATTCTACAAGAAGACATAAAATTCCTTAACATGTATGCACTGAACAATAGAGCATCAAAATACATGAGGCAAAAGCTGATAGAACTGCAAGAAACAGACATGTCCACTATTACAGTCAGAGACTTCGACATGTGTCTTTCAGTAACTGATAGATCAAGCAGAGAGAAAATCCACACGGATATAGTTGACCTGAACAACACTATTAATAACCTTGTTCCAACTGATATTATAGGATACTCCAGTCCAACAACAGTACAATTATTGTTCTTAAGCTCACATGGAATATTCTCCAAGAGAAAACCCATTCTGGGCCATAAAACACACCTTAACAAATTTATTTTTTTCTATCTTTTTCAGGTTTATTGAGGTATATTTGCAAGTAAAAATTACATAGATTTAAGTTGTACAACGTAATGTTTTGATATACATGTACATTATGAAATGGTTGCCACAATCAAGCTGATTAACATATTCATCATTTCATGTAGTAACGAATGTTTTCTTGTGCTAAGAATACTTAAGATCTACTCTCAGCAAATTTCAAGTATTGTTAACTATAGGCACGATGTACAGCAGATCTCTAGAGCTTAATCGTCTTGCATAACCGAAGCTTTACACTCACTGAACAGCAACTCTCCATTTCCTCCTCCTCTAAACTCTGGCAGCTACCACTCTACTTGCTGTTCCTATGAATTTGACATTTTTAGATTCCACATATAAGGCAGATCATGCAGTACTTGTGTTTCTGTATCGGGCTTATTTCAGTTAGCATAAGGACCTCCAGATTTACTCATGTTGCCGCAAACGCTAAGATTTCCTTATTTTTCTATGGTGAATAATATCCATTGTATATATACATCACATCTTCCTTATCTATTCATCTGTCAATGGGCACTTAGATTGTTTCTATATCTTGGCTATTATGAATAACGCTGCAATGAACACGGGAGTGCAGACATCTCTTTGACATACCGATTTCATTTCCTTTGTATATGTATCCAGAAGGGGGACTGCCAGATCATATAGCAGTTCTATTTCAATTTTTTTAGGAATTTTCATAATGCTTCCCATAATGGCTGTACAAATTTACATTCCCCACCAACAGTGTGCCAGGATCCATTTTCTCCACATTCTCACCAACACTTCTTATCTGTTGTCTTTTTGATAATAGCTAATCCTAACAGGTGTGAGGTGATATTTCACTGTGGTTTTGATTTGCATTTCCCTGATGACTAGTGATGTTGAGTACCTTTTCATATATTTATTGGCCATTTTTATGTCTTTTTTTTAAAATGTCTTAGGTTTTTTTGCCCATTTTTTAATTGGGTTATTTGGTTTTTTGGTATCAAGTTGTATGAGTTCCTTATATATTTTGGATATTAACCATTTATTAGATGTACAGTTTGCAAATATTTTCTTCCATTCTGCAGGTTGTCTTTTCAATTTACTGATTATTTCCTTTGCTATAAGGAAGCTTTTAAGTTTGATGTAGCCCCACTCGTTTATTTTTGCTTCTGCTGCCAGTGATTTTGGTGTCATATTCAAAAGATCATCTCCCAGACCAATGTCAACAATCTTGTCCCCATATTTTCTTCTTGTAGTTTTATGGTTTCAAGTCTTATGTTTAAGTCTTTAATCCATTTTGAGTTGATTTTTGTGTATGGTGTGAGTAAGGGCCAAATTTTATTCTTATGCATGTAGAAATACAGTTTTTCCAACACCATTTATTAAAAAGACTATTTTTTCTCCACTGTGCATTCTTGGCACCCTTGCTGAAGATAAGTTGACTGTAGATGTGAGGTTTCCTTAGATTCTCTATTCGATTTCATTGGTCTATGTGTCTGTTTTTATGCCAGCATCATACTGCTTTTATTACTGTAGCTTTGTAATATAGCTTGAAATCAAGAAGTGTGATGCCTCCAGCTTTATTCTTCTTGCTCAGGATTGCTTTGGCTATTGGGGTCTTTAGTAGTTCCATATGAATTGTTTCTCTATTCCTGTGAAAAATGCCAATAGAATTTTGGTAGGTAGGGATTACACTCAATCTGTAGATTGTTTTGGGTAGTATAGACATTTCAACAGTATTAATTCTTTCAATTCATGAGCATAAGATACTTTTCTATTTTTTTGTATCTTCTTAAATTTCTTTCATCAATGTTTTATAGTTACTAGTGTACAGATCTTTAACCTCCTTGGTTAAAGTTATTTCTAAGTATTTTATTCTTTTTAATCGTATTGTAAATGGGATTGTTTTCTTTATTTTTCAGATAGCTCATTGTTAGTGTATAGAAATGCAATTGATTTTTGTACCTTGTTGCTATGTCCTGCAATTTTACTAATTTCATTTATTAGTTCCAACAGGTTTTTTTGTGGAGTCCTTTAGACTTTCTATATGTAAGATTATGTCATCTGCAAATAGAGACAATTTTACTTTCCAATCTGGATGAGTTTTATTTCTTTTTATTATCTAATCACTCTGGCTAGGACTTCTAGTACTATGTTGGATAAAAAGGCAAGAGTGGGCAGCCTGATGTTAGAGGAAAAGCTTTCAGCTTTTCATCATTGAGTATGACGTTAGCTGTGGACTTGTCATATATGATCTTTATTATATTAAGGCACATTCTTTCTATACTAATTTGCTGAGAGTTTTTATTATGAAAGGATGTTGAATTTTATCATATGCTGTTTCTCCATCTATTGAGATGAGCATATGGGTTTTATCCTACATTTGGTTAATTTGGTGTATCACATATAAAGATTTGCATATATCAAACCATACTTGCATCCCAAGGATAAATCCCAATTGATCGTGATATATAATCCTTTTAACGTGCTGTTAAATTTAGTTTGCTAGTATTTTGTTGAGGATTTTTGCACCTATGTTCATCAGGGATATTGGCTTGTCTTTTTTTTTTTTCCATGTAGTGTCCTTCTGTGGCTGTGGTATCAAGGTAATGCTGGTCTCATAAAATGAGTTTGTAAGTGTTCCCTCCTCTTCAATTTTTTGGAGGAGTTTGATAAGTATACACTTTAGCAAATTTAAAAGTGTAAAAACCATACAAGTATGATCTCAGACCACAATGGAATTAAATTAGAAATCAATAAATAAAAATATCTAGAAAATCCCCAAATAATTTTAGATTAAAAAACACAATTCTAAATAACACACTGATCAAAGGAGATGTTACATGAGAAATTAAAAAAAAATTTTGAACTAAATTAAAATGAAAATATAATTTATCAAAATCTGTGTGATGCTGTAAAAGCAGTAGTTAGAGGAAAATTTAGCGCTGAATGCATATATTAGAAAAAAAGAAAGATCTAAAATCAGTAAGTTTCCACCTTAGAAAACTATAGTAAGAAAAGCAATTTAAGCCTAAAGAAACCCAAAGAAAATAAACAATAAAAATTACAGCAGAAATCAATGAAATTGAAAACAGAAAAACAATAGAGGAAATGAAAAAACCAATTTATTTTTTTAAAGATCAATAAAATTGATAAATGTCTAGACATAGTATCCAGGAATAAAAGGAAAACATAAATTACTAATATCAGAAACAAAAGAGGGACCACCACTATAAATCCTATGGACATTAAAAAAGATAATAAGGGAATATAATGAATAAATCTGTGCTTGCAAATTTGGTAACTTAGATGAGATGGACCAATTGTTTGAAAGACACAGATTAGCAATACTCGCAACTAGGAGAAATAGATAATCTTAATAGACCTATGCTTTAAAAATTGATTCAATGATTCAAAACTTTCCATAAGGGAAAGTATAAGGGCCAGATGATTTCATAAGTGGATTCTAGTAAACATTTAAGGAAGAAATTATATCAATTCCCTACGACCTCTTCCAGAAAAATAGAAGCAGAGAGAACACTGCCTAAGTTATCCTATGAGGCCAGAATTACTTTAATACCAAAACCAAACAAAGACATTACAAGAAAGGAAAACCACATTCCAATATCTCCCACGAACATAGATGAAAAAATCCTCAACAAAATATTAGCAAATCAAATCCAACAATGTATAAAAGGAATTATAAATCATGACCATATGGGATATATTTCAGGTAGACAAGGCTGGTTCAACATTCAAAACTCAGTGTAATCCATAATATCAACAGACTAAAGAAGAAAAATTATACAATCACATCAATATAAGGAGAAAAAGCATTTGACTAAATCGAATACCCATCCATGACGTCTTTTAAAAAAAGCCTCTCAGCAAACTAAGAACAGAGGGAGAACTTCCTCAACTTGATAAAGAACATCTACAAAAGACATAAAGCTAGCATCACACTTACTGTGAGAAATGGGATGCTTTCCCCCTATGATTGGGAACAAGGCAAGGATGCCCTTCTCACCACTCTTACTCAACATCAAACTGAATACCTCACTAGTGAAAAAGACAAGAAAAAAAAAAGTTATACATATTGAGAAAAAAGAAGTAAAATCATGTCATTTTTGTGCACAGATGATATAATTGTCTAGGTAGAAAATCCAAAAGAATGAAAACTAAACAGCCTCCTGGAACTAATAAGCAATTATAGCCAGGTTGTTGCAGGACACAAGATTAATATACAAAACTGAATCACTTTCTTATATACCAGCAATTTACAAATGGAACGTGAAATTAAAAGCTCAATACCATTTACATTAGAACCAAACAAAATGAAATACTTATGTAAAAACCAAAATATGGACAGGATCTCATGGAAAACTATAAAACTGATGAAAACATCAAAGAAGATATAAGTACATGGAGAGCTCGTCCATGGTTATGAATAGAAGACTCAATATTATTAAGATGTCAGTTCTTTGCAACTTGATCTATAGATTCAAGGCAATCCAAATAAAAATCCCAGCAAGTTATTTTCTGCATATAAATAAACCAATCATAAAGTTCATATGATAAGGCAAAAGATCCAGAAAATATAAGACAATCCTAAAGAAGAGAAATAAATAGAAAAAGGCAGAAGAGATGGAGAATAAGAGCAACAACAACAATAAAGTCGGAGGACTCATGCTATCCAAATTCAAGAACCACTATAAAGCTACAGTAATCAACAAAGTGTGGTATTGGTGAAAGAATATACAAGTAGATCAATGTAACAGAATGGAGAACCCAGAAATAGACCCTCTCAAATATGGTCAACTGATCTCTAACAAAGGAACAAAGGTAGAGCAATGGAGAACGGATAGTCTATTCAACGAATCGTGCTGGAACAATTAGATACTCACGTGCAAAGAAAATAAAATGAAGCTAGACAGAGACCTTACACATTTCACAAAGATTAACTCACAGTGGATCATAGACTTAAACGTAAGATTCAAAACTATAAAATTTCTAGAAAATAATATAGGAAAAAATCTAAATGACCTTTGCTTTGATAATGAGAACTTAGTCATAGCAATAAAAATGTAATTCCTAAAAGAAAATATTAATAAGATGCATTTTATTAGAATTAAAATTTCTGCTATGTGAAAGATACTGTTGAGAGAATGGAAAGATAAGGCAAAGGCTGTGATGAAATATTTACAAAGCACATATCTGACAAAGGACATTTTCAAAACATATAAACAACTCCTACAACTCAACAACAAGAAAATAAACAAGCCAATTAAAAAGTAAGCAAAAGACCTGAACAGACACTTCACCAAAGAAAATATACAAATGGCAAATAAGCGTATGAAAAGATGCTCAACATCATATGTCACTGGTGAATTTCAAACTAAAACAATAATGAGATATGACTTCATACCTATTAGAACAGCTAAAATCCAAAAAAACTGACAAAAGCTACTGGTGAGGATGTGGAGAAGCAGGAACTCTCATTCATAGCTGGTGGAAAAAAAATAAAAAAACTTCGGAAGACAGTTTGGCAATTTCTTACAAAGCTAAACATAGACTCATCATACAATCTAGCAAGCACTCCTTGAGGTACCTAATCGAGTTAAAAACATGTCCACACAAAAACCTACATATGAATGTTTTAGCAGTTTTATTCATAATGGCCTCAAATGAGAAACAACCAAAATATCCTTCAATTGGTAAACGGATAAACCACCAGAGTGTATCCATACAATAGAATGTTATTTGGCGATAAAGAGAAATGAGCTATTGAGCCACAGAAAGAAATGGAAGAAAGTTAAATGCATATTGCTAAGTGAAAGAAGGTAGTCTTAAAAGGCTACATACAGTATAATTTCAACTATATGACATTCTAGAAAAGGACAAACTATGGAGACAGTAAAAACACCAGTGACCGCCAGGGGTTAGGAGGTTGAGGGGAGGGGAGGCAGATAGAGGAGGAAGAGATGAATAAGTGAAGCCAGAGGGAATTTGTGAGGTGGTGAAACTATTCTGTATAATACTGTAATGGTGGATACACAGTAACATGGATTTTTCAAAACCCATAGAACTGTAAAACACGAACAGTGAATCTTAATGTAAACTATGGACTTTTTAGTTAATAGTTATGCATCAATGTTGGTTCACTAATATAACACATATACCACACTAATGTAAGATGTCAATAGAAAAACTGTAGGGAGAGGAGGTATATGGAACTCTCTACTATTTGCCCAAGTTTTCTGTAAATCTACAACGATTCCAAAAAATAAAGTCTGTTTAAAAATAAAATAAAGGACAATTACATCTTCAGTGTTTGCACAATTGCTTTCACAGCAGAATCTTTCTTGAGATAGTTACTATGTTGACAATAGTGTCTTTTTCCTTAAGCCTTCATGACTAAACTCCATAACTCCACAACATTTCCTGCCCTAGGTGTCTTTGTCTTATGCACCAAAGATTTTTGTCTTCAGCATACTGTCCGCTGACCAAAAATTTAATCATGGAATGTTGGGCAGTGTACTCAGTCATTCCTGACACGGTCACAAACAGATAGTCTTTTTGTAGGTTTTGGGTCATGTGTGCGGGTGAGAAGAGCTGGGAGGCAGGAATGTCTTCTCTCTACTTCTTTCTTTTTTTTTTTTTTTTTAAAGATTTTGTTTTTTTCCTTTTTCTCCCCAAAGCCCCCCGGTACATAGTTGTATATTCTTAGTTGTGGGTCCTCCTAGTTGTGGCATGTGGGATGCCGCCTCAGTGTGGCTCGATGAGGGGTGCCATGTCCGCACCCAGGATTCGAACTGACGAAACACTGGGCTGCCTGCTGCAGAGCGCGCAAACTTAACCACTCGGCCACGGGGCCAGCCCCTTGTCTCTACTTCTTTCTGAGCACAGGGCTTGAGATTGACACCTCACTGCCTCTCTCTCCTGGAACCTTCCTTCTCCTTTTCGTTTATGGAAAAAGAAACATTCATCATGAGTGACTTGACCTATTTAAAATGCATCAAACTCTCAAATCTTTACAGCCTTGTCAAGACCAGGCTTTCCTCGAGAAAAGTACTTTATGATCCAATGGTTTCACCTGCAGAAATTTTTTTTTTTCCTGAATTTAACCTGAATGAATTATATGCCATTTGACCTACCTATTCCATTTTTCAGTCTGAGTGTTGATTCATATTCTTGGTTAGTTCTTTTCTATGTGGATATAGTCACTTTACTCTTCACTGAGTACATATTAAAATATATTTACAATAAAAATATATTTGTTTTTTCTTTTCTCTGACCCTTTTTTCTTCATAATTTCCAATTTTCTACTTCTTTCTCATCTTATACAAAATAGTCTGCCAGCTTCTCTCTCGTCAAAGAAATGTGCTAAATCTCTCTCCTTGAACTGCTAGATGACTCAGAATGTGACAAATCATAAGGCACTGGAAGTACATTCCTACAGTGTAATTTTATGTACTAACTTGATTGGCTTTATCAGAGCCAGGCTCAAGACTGGCTAAGTAAACCAGATGGTCTCTCAACTGAGGGGGCTTGGGAACAACAACCACTCAGAAAACAAAAAGACAATAATAATTTATGTCAAAGGTGCTAAAAATGTACAGGCCCAGTTAGGCCTAGATGCTTCTACATTTCTCCCATAACATCACTTACCAAATGACGTTGGAACTGTCTGTTTATTTCTCTGTCTCACCCATCTTTGGGCTTTATGAGAACAGAAATCATGTGTATCATTTTCACCATTTTATCTCTAGCACCTAGCAAAGTGCTTGGTTATATTAAGTGCTCATTAAATAATTATGAAATAAAGTCAATAAGTAGACTAGGTAATCTAAGCAAATTGAAAAGATTCTAGCAATGTGCCAGGGAATCATACTTTATTAAAGAATCTTCTCTATCCGTTCACCTCCAACCAAACCTCAAGCAAGCATAATTAAATATTTCCTGTTATTTAAAAAGTATGTAGGATTGTAGGGGCAGAGCAAAATGGCGGGTTGAGCTGACCCGGGATTCTCTCCCCTCCAAAATACAACAAAAGATTGGAAGAACTGAATTTCAGAGAATAAACATAATGCCAGCTCCTTAGAGACCTACAATACCAAGAAGGCGGAGATCATAAACCTTGCAGATGGCCTCGGAGGCGCTGGAACGGTAGGAGAGAATATCGCTCCCTCCCCTAGAGTCTGCCATCGCTGCGGCGTGGGTCGGGAGGGAGGGGGGAGGGGCCGCGCGACCAGGGGATCATCCAGGACTCCTGCCGCTGATTCAGTGGAGACCCGCTGACGGGGGGAAAGCTTCCGTCCACGGGGACCCTTTAAATCAAGGGCCTTGGGAGACCAGAGAACAGAACTGATCTGAACCCAGACCAGCGAGTGTGAGTAACAGCCCCTCCCCCCTAACAAAGCCAGTGGGCGCAGCCATCTTGCCCTGAAGGTGGAGAGCTAACACGCCGCTCTCGACCCCCATCTAGTGGCGACAGGCTGTAACTGCAACTGAATTCTACCACCACGAGAAAAAACCGCTCCTCTACCATCCAGCAATTTATAAAAGCCCCAGACCAGAAGGAAAACAATAAAAACACAGAATTAACTCCTGAGGACTTGGAATTAGGTAAATTAAGTGATAATGAATTCAGAGCAGCTATAATCAAAAAACTCAATGAAGTAGAGAGAAAGATAGAGAAACAAGCCGAGTTCTGGAGTTACTTCACAAAAGAGATTGAAATCATAAAGAAGAATCAAACAGAATTACTTGAGATGAAAAACACAATGGACCAGATAAAACAGAATATGGATTCCCTGAATGCCCGTGTAGACAAC
Source organism: Equus przewalskii (assembly GCF_037783145.1). Lineage (NCBI taxonomy): Eukaryota > Metazoa > Chordata > Mammalia > Perissodactyla > Equidae > Equus > Equus przewalskii. Next base: position 53,593,272 of record NC_091831.1, on the reverse strand, counting down.
CTACAGGAGCAAATCAGCATAATCGAGGACAGACAGGCTGAATGGCGCCAGACAGAGGAAGAAAGAGAACTAAGAATTAGAAAAAATGAGGAAAATCTCCGAGAGATAATGGATTCAATGAGGAGTAAGAACATAAGGATCATAGGAATTCCTGAGAATATGAAAAAGGAAAATGGAGCAGAAAGTGTGCTTAATGAAATTATTGAAGAGAATTTCCCAAATCTAGGGATCAACGGAGAAATGTGTGTAGAGGAGGGTTTTAGATCTCCTAGATTTGTCAATGTAAAAAGACCCACCGCAAGGCACATAATAGTAAAGTTGGCAAATAGGAATGATAAGGAAAGAATACTCAGGGAAGTAAGAAAAAAAAAGAGAATAACCTATAAAGGAGCCCTTATCAGACTGTCAGCAGATTTCTCTACAGAAACCCTACAAGCTAGGAGAGAATGGAGTGACATATTCAAAGCTTTAAAGGATAAAAACCTTCAGCCAAGAATACTCTATCCAGCAAGAATTCCCTTCAGATATGAGGGAGAAATTAAATCTTTTCCAGACAAACAAAAGTTAAGGGAATTTGTAACTAAAAGCCCTCCATTACAAGAAATCCTCAAGAAGGCTCTCATACTTGAAAAAAGAAAAAGGGGAGAAAGGGGACACAAGTCACAGACTAGGGAGACCGATGGATAGAACCAGAACAGGATAGCAAATATTCAACTATAGCATTAGGGTAAAAATAAGGAAACTACCAAAACAAGGACGATCTTAGCACTCTAACTACAAATTAATAAGACGAGTTGGAATAAAAAATGAAAATAATTATTTAGGAGGGGAAGAGCAAAGGGTCTAAATCAGTATTGGTCGAGTAAGTAAGAGACCACCAGAGAATAGACTATATTATACACGAGATTCTAAATACAAACTTCAAGGTAGACACTAAAATAAAGTACAGAACAGAGTCGCAAATCATAGATAAGGAAAAATCTAAGAAACCCAGCATAAGAAATTGCAGTATTAAATGGGTAGTCTAAAGCACATAGGAAAAGAAACACAGGAAAACAAGATAATGAGCGACAGATTGACAGCATTAAGTCCACATGCATCAATAATCACTCTCAATGTGAACGGATTGAACTCTCCAATAAAAAGACACAGAGTGGCAAAATGGATTAAAGAACAAGATCCAACAATTTGTTGCCTCCAGGAAACACACCTCAGCCCCAAGGACAAACACAGACTCAGGGTGAAGGGGTGGAGGACAATACTTCAAGCAAATAGCAAGGAAAAAAAGGCAGGTGTTGCAATTCTCATATCAGACCAAGTGGATTTCAAAATAAGACAGGTAAAGAGAGACACAGAGGGACAATATATAATGATCAAAGGGACACTTCATCAAGAAGAAATAATGCTTATAAATATCTATGCACCCAACACAGGAGCACCAAGATTCATAAAGCAACTATTAACAGACCTGAAGGAAGATGTTAAAAGCAACACAATAATAGTAGGGGACCTGAACACCCCAATCACATCAATGGACAGATCATCCAGACAGAAAATCAACAAGGAAATAGTGGAGCTGAATGAAAAACTAAAACAATTGGACTTAATAGACATATATAGATCACTCCACCCTGAAGGAGCTGAATACACATTCTTCTCAAGTGCACATGGAACATTCTCTAGGATAGACCATATGTTGGGAAACAAGGCAAGCCTCTACAAATTTAAAAAAATTGAAATAATAACAAGCATCTTCTCAGATCATAGTGCTATAAGGCTAGAAATTAATTACAAGAAAAAAGCTGAGAAAGGCACAAAGATGTGGAGACTAAACAACACACTACTGAACAAGCAATGGAGCATTGAAGAAATTAAAGAAGAAATAAAAAAATACCTGGAAACAAATGAAAATGATAGCATGCCATACCAACTCATATGGGATACAGCAAAAGCTGTATTAAGAGGAAAATTCATCGCAATACAGGCACATCTTAACAAACAAGAAAAATCCCAAATAAGCAACCTTAAAGCACACACCTAACTGAACTAGAGAAAAAAGAACAAATGAAGCCCAAAGTCAGCAGAAGGAGAGAAATAATAAAAATCAGAGCAGAAATAAATACTATTGAGACGAAAAAGGCAGTAGAAAGGATCAATGAGACAAAGAGCTGGTTTTTTGAGAAGATAAATAAAATTGACAAACCACTAGCCAGACTTACAAAGAAAAAAAGGGAGAAAGCTCAAATAAACAAAATCAGAAATGAGCGAGGAAAAATAACAACAGACTCTGCAGAAATACAACAGATTATAAGAGAATACTACAAAAAACTATATGCCAACAGAATGGATAACCTAGAGGAAATGGATAAATTCCTGGACTCCTACAATCTCCCAAAGCTCACTCAAGAAGAGGCAGACAATTTGAACAGACCAATCACAAGGAAAGAGATTGAAACAGCAATCAAAAGCATCCCAAAGAATAAAACCCCAGGACCAGATGGCTTTCCTGGGGAATTCTACCAAACTTTCAGAGAGGATTTAATACCTATCCTTTTCAAGCTATTCCAAAAAATTAGGGAAGATGGAACACTTCCTAACACATTCTATGAGGCCAACATCACGCTGATCCCAAAACCTGACAAGGACACCACGAAAAAAGAGAACTACAGGCCAATATCACTGATGAACATAGATGCAAAAATTCTAAACAAAATTTTGGCAACCAGAATTCAGCAATTCATCAAAAGAATCATACATCAGGATCAGGTGGGATTCATACCAGGGACACAGGGATGGTTCAACATCGGCAAATCAATCAACGTGATACACCACATCAACAAACTGAGGAATAAAAACCACATGATCATCTCAATAGATGCAGAGAAGGCATTTGACAAGATCCAACAGCCATTTATGATAAAAACTCTGAACAAAATGGGCATAGAAGGAAACTACCTCAACATAATAAAGGCCATATATGACAAACCCATAGCCAACATCATACTCAATGAGCAAAAACTGAACCCCATCCCCCTGAAAACAGGAACAAGACAAGGATGCCCTCTATCACCACTCTTATTTAACATAGTACTGGAGGTCCTGGCCAGAGCAATCAGGCAAGAAAAAGGAATAAAAGGAATCCAAATAGGGAAGGAAGAAGTGAAACTCTCGCTGTTTGCAGACGACATGATCTTATATATAGAAAACCCCAAAGAATCCATTGGAAAACTGTTAGAAGTAATCAACAACTACAGCAAAGTTGCAGGGTATAAAATCAATTTGCATAAATCAGTAGCATTTCTATACTCCAGTAACGAACCAACAGAAAAAGAACTCAAGAATACAATACCATTCACAATCGCAACAAAAAGAATAAAATACCTTGGGGTAAATTTAACTAAGGAAGTGAAGGACTTATATAATGAAAATTACAAGGCCTTTCTGACAGAATTGGATGACGACATAAGGAGATGGAAAGACATTCCATGTACATGGATTGGAAGAATAAACATAGTTAAAATGTCTATTCTACCTAAAGCAATCTACAGATTCAACGCCATCCCAATCAGAATCCCAATGACATTCTTTACAGAATTAGAACAAAGAATCCTAAAATTCATATGGGGCAACAAAAGACCCTGAATTGCTAAAGCAATCCTGAGAAAAAAGAACAAAACGGGAGGCATCACAATCCCTGACTTCAAAACATACTACAAAGCTACAGTAATCAAAACAGCATGGTACTGGTACAAAAACAGGTGCACAGATCAATGGAACAGAATTGAAAGCCCAGAAATAAAACCACACATCTATGGACAGCTTATCTTTGACAAAGGAGCTGAGGGCATACAATGGAGAAAAGAAAGTCTTTTCAACAAATGGTGCTGGGAAAACTGGAAAGCCACATGTAAAAGAATGAAAATTGACCATTCTTTTTCACCATTCACCAAAATAAACTCAAAATGGATTAAAGACCTAAAGGTGAGACCTGAAACCATAAGGCTTCTGGAAGAAAACGTAGGCAGTACACTCTTGGACATCAGTATTAAAAGGATCTTTTCGGACACCATGCCTTCTCAGAGAAGGGAAACAATAGAAAGAATAAACAAATGGGACTTCATCAGATTAAAGAGCTTCTTCAAGGCAAATGAAAACAGGATTGAAACAAAAAAACAACCCACTAACTGGGAAAAAATATTTGCAAGTCATATATCTGACAAAGGCTTAATATCTTTAATATATAAAGAACTCTCACAACTCAACCACAAAACATCAAACAACCCAATCAAAAAATGGGCTGGAGACATGAACAGACATTTCTCCAAAGAAGATATACTGATGGGCAATAGGCACATGAAAAGATGCTCAACATCGCTGATCATCAGGGAAATGCAAATCAAAACTACACTAAGATATCACCTTACACCCATTAGAATGACAAAAATATCTAAAACTAATAGCAACAAATGTTGGAGAGGTTGCGGAGAAAAAGGAACCCTCATACACTGCTGGTGGGAATGCAAACTGGTGCAGCCACTATGGAAAACAGTATGGAGATTCCTCAAAAAACTAAAAATAGAACTACCATACGATCCAGCCATCCCACTACTGGGTATTTATCCAAAGAGCCTGAAGTCAGCAATCCCAAAAGTCCTGTGCACCCCAATGTTTATTGCAGCACTGTTTACAATAGCCAAGACATGGAAGCAACCTAAGTGCCCATCAACAGACGAATGGATAAATAAGATGTGGCACATATATACAATGGAATACTACTCAGCTGCAAAACAGAACAAAATCATTCCATTTGCAATAACATGGATGGACCTTGAGAGAATTATGTTAAGTGAAATAAGCCAGCAAGAGAAAGATAATCTGTGTATGACTCCACTCATATGAGGAATTTAAAACTATGGACCAAGAACAGTTTAGTGGATACCAGGGGAAAAGGGGTGGGGGGTAGGCACAAAGGGTGAAGTGGTGCACCTACAACATGACTGACGAACATTAATGTACAATTGAAATTTCACAAGATTGTAACCTATCAATAACTCAATAAAAAATATATATATATATGTTCACAGCTCACAGACTCTCTGGAGAAACATGGAGAACCAAGCCTAGAGGCTATGCTGCCAGCACAACGCCTTCCCTCCACACACCCCAAAAGAAACAATTATGGTATCAGGCTTTCCTCCATCACAATACCACCGGGGTGCTGTTGAGGGGCTGAGAAAACCTGAAGAGGGAGTCCTAGTGGAAAATATTTGAGAATCAACATTTTAGGCAAAGATTATCAATGGTTTTATTATTTCTTTCTTCAAAGCATCTTTACATCAGGATTTGAATAATTTACCTTGAAATATATAGTCCAGGATTTCAAGAGCAATTTCATACCAATTTCTCTTTGTTAATTTTATACTGCCTAGGTTTAATTTTGGAAACAATAAAACAAGATGGAGGGGAAAAGTAAACAACTTTACTTCTTGGTATTGACTCATTTTCAATTCCTGGAGAGTTGCCTCAAAATGATTACATTTCAACAATAAGAAAATGACAGGTTTAACACATTTTTTGTGTGTAAACTTTTCTTTAAAAAAACCACTTTCCAGGGTATAAATAAACTTTGGCTTTAAAAAAAAAACCCACATTAATTCTAATTATCTAAAATTAAGCCACCTACCTAATATAATTTTTTTTAAGTTAGCTTTTCTCCTGTCTAGATGGTAGCCACAGGATTCCTAGAATCCCCTGGGGAAACAATCACTATCTGAGTTTTCCATACAAATTTAAATTAATTTGAAGCAGCTGGAAATTTGCAATTAATCTGTACAGTTTCATTTATGAGAATAAGGTTCAAATTTATAGTATTCTTACTTCAAGAAAAAGCAGCATTATATTACACAAACCATAAGTAAAGGAGTCAGGAATTCTGACTTGTGATCTTATGATTTCCCACCATCTCAGTAAGTATTCCTGACTGGGCTCTTAATTCATCATCCTTAATGAATTCATACAATACAGCTTAATTTCATTTATAAACCACAAACCCAAAAGAGAATATGACTACAATACAGACAACATTGATATAAATTCACTATTCAGTAGGCTGAGAATTTGAATGATACAGTTAAAATACAATTCCAGAAAAGGTTTTTGGTTTAAAAGACAATCTAATAGTTTTTGACACATACATTTCCCAAAATCTTATTAAATACCTACGAAGTATGGAAAATAAGAAAACTGCTAACAAAAACTAAAAGAACCTGGGAGGAATCAAAACAAACTGGCTTATTGTTTAAGCCAATTTGTGATACAGAAGTCCATCCCATTTTCTAGATGTCTCTGTTCTAACACAGGAGAAGAGAACTTTCAGGAGGCAGCTATTGTCAGCCAGGCAGAACATGACTGGGCCACATTTTCAGTCAGGTTCTACTAGCTTACTCTAGGTCACAGGCACAATGCAGAAATCCACTGCTTTTTAATGTGTTAGGAATGAAACAAATTAGGATTCTATTGTGGTTTTTGGCTTAACAAAGACCTGGCTATTTTTTCAAGAATATTTCCATATTAAAATTTCTGAAAATTTTAGACCTTTCTAAGTTAGCCAAGGACAAATGTCAGGTACGAGAACAAAATCAAATCTACATCAGAATGCACTTATCTACTCACTTGTTGGTGGACATTTGGGGTTGTTTCTGGTTTGGGGCTTTTATGTATAAAAATGCTATGAATATTCATGAACAAGTCTGTGTAGAGATGTTTTGCTTACTTTTGGGTAAATATCTAGGAGTGGGACTGCTGCATCATATGGTAAGCGTACGTGTAATTTTAAAAGAAACTGCCAAGTTATTTTGCAAAGTGGTTGTACCACTCTACCCCTGAAACAGCAATGCATGAGAATACAATTTGGTTGTCAAAACTCAGTATTACTAGTTTTTTAATTATAATAAAACCACTTTCAAGGATACAAATAAATTTTGACTTTAAAATAAAAAAAATAAAATAAAAAAATAAAAAAATAAAAAGTATGTAAAATTTATTAACAAATTCTGAAGCACAAAAAAATGTTTCTTTGATCTTCCGTATTTTTTCTACTGACCTCATGTGCCCATTTCCTAACAGACCCACCATCCTCTCCTAATTCCCTCTATACAGTCATGCACCACATGACATTTCGGTCGATGACAGACCGCATATGTGATGGTGGTCCCATAAGATCAGTACCATATAGCCTAGGTGTATAGTAGGCTATACCATCTAGGTTTGTGTAAGCACGCTCTATGATGTTTGCGCAACGACAAAATTGCCTAACAACACATTCCTCAGAAGGTATCCCCGTTGTTAAGCAATGCCTGACTTTACTTGTTTGCATTTATTCACACTAAAAAATAAATTATTTATAAAAGCTTAACTATTTTGAGCATATTTGCAATTTAAAAGAATTCAGAGCCCAATCTGGTGATGAAGTGCCTATACAAGTCTTTTACCCATTTAAAAAATAGAGTTGTCTTTCTCTTATTGGTGTGTAGGAGTTGTTACATAGTCTGGTTATGGGTTCCTTGTCAGATGTATGTATTGTAAATATCTTCTCCTACTTGGTGGCTATCTTTCATTCTCTTAGTTGTTTTTGAATAAACCAAAGCTTTAAATGCAAATCAAGTGCCATGAACAATATTTATCCTTATGGCTAAGTGCTTTTGTGTTCTGTTAAAGAAATTACCTATGCAAAGTCCTTAAAGATATTACTTTATTTTATTTTCTAAAATAGTTATTGTTTTACCACTCTTATTTAGGAATACAATCCATGTGAAATTGTTTTTGTGAAGTCATTTTTTTAATGTATTTTTTCATTTTGATCCAGCTTGTTGGTTCATAAACAAGAGATTTAACAAACAATGGAACTTACCTACAAGGCTTGTTTTGAATGACTGCAAGATGAGTACGTCTCTGCATCTGTCTGCCAGAATCCTCAAAGTTTATACAGAGGCCTTAACTTGGACCAGTCATGTACACCGTCAAGATGGTCTCAAGAACACAGTGCTCTCTCAAGGCTGTGTCCTTGAAAATGGCTCTCCCTCTGTGGGAATGGTGAGCAGCATGTACATTCCAAGAATAGAGGAGGGGATGGGGAGTCTCCAATTGTCCAGGTCTAGCTCTTGAGTCAACTGGCAGTCATGTCCTCTTGATGACCTTTGCCAACATGGTTCCATTTACTTCCTCAGTGCATTGCACTTGCACATGGATCATACATCAAACGAACATAAGTGTTAACCTTAGGCTACTTCATAAAGCCGAGGCTAAACCCAAGGTTTGTATGCATATAGTTTATTTTGGAAAGTTATTCCAGAAAACTAAGATAAGTCTAAAAGTGTAAGAGGTAAGAAAGGAAAGCTATTAATGAGCTATTTATCACTGAGTAACTGGGGCTCAGTCCCACTGATGAAGAGTGTAGAATGTGCCTCAGAATGGTCCACCTTTGACATGAAAGAGAGGAATATTTATCCACTAATTCTCATTCCCTGATTGATGGTTGTTCCAAGGATGTTGAATCCCCTGCAATTTCAGATGTGCACACATTAGAATGGCTGAGTGGGCTAATGCCAGCAGACAAGCTGCACATAGCAGCAGACAAGTTCTGAGGCAGAAACTATAGATCCACGGTGCAGACGAGGTGAGGTGTTGATGGCTCCATCTTCATGCAGCTAGTCACTGTAATGCCGAGAATAAAAAGGTAGACTGAGAAGATGTGGATCAGGACATACCAAATACCTGATACATTCACTCTTGTACCAATCAGATCTGCTCAAATCCAGTCCAACATGGAGATGTCAAGTGACCTGCTACAATCCACAAAATAACCTGAATACAAAAATGTACAATTAACAACTCTTTTGAAACTGAAATTGATATTTATCATCTTCCGTCTTCATCAACTCATCTAGATTTCCCTCACCCACAGACATCATTTCAGCAGTCCCAGGTGGCATGTACCGAAGGTGACACTGATTTTCATTATTGAGTCAATTCATCAATTTGATTAACACTTTCTGAGCATGGTTGCTGCAAGTTCTTATTTATGCTTAAAAATGCTCATGGAAACACCAAGAGACACCCTAATGAATTCTCTAAGTTTCAGGTATATTCTTCTCACTTCCGTTTTTTGAGCAAAAACTGTAGGAACTCTTGGTAATGAGTTAACTATCCCCACCAATATTATTTTTTTATCTGCTGGTCAGTTGCAAAAAATCAAAAAGACAAGATGGTAGTCATAGTGTCAAATTGAATAGCATCCTTATTTTATCATCTAGCAGAAGCATCCCACTAACCCTGGGAAATAGGCCATTTAAGCTAGAAGAATTCAAACTTGTGAAGAAAGGGTGAATCTTTGCAGGGTTTGTCTTCTATCCTCTCCTTGTATCTTCCTAAGGCATCAGACTTAAGTACCTCCTGTATATGAGGTCAAATTAGAATGAAGTAATCGATAAAGTGCCCAAGAAGTGTACTGTGAATGTCAAAATGATGAAGTTCTCTTTGGACTACATTATGATCAAAAGTAGAAAGTTAACAATCTTAGAACAAGACTGAATATGTATTATTGTCCTTAGCACATAAATATGAACTTTTTTATTATCTTTACAGTTGGACAATGGGAAAATGCATTTGCCGTATCAATAGTTACTAGTGATCCATTCCAGAGAAGGTGCATTTACTTTAATAGTAGTTCAGAATTCCAATGACCATGCCTATAATATTAAACCCTGTCTGCCAAATAGAACTGATTGATCAATCCAAGGGAAGACTTCTGATCTACTTTGACCAGTAAGATTCTTTTAAAGGAATATTGTGTTTAGATCAGAGTGAAACAGAAAGTGGAAATCAGGAAATTAATGCTGTTAATGACAACTACCAAGAAAGAATATCAGGAAACTCTTGATACTAAGATCCCTGAGAGGCTGCCTTTGTTGCCTTCCTTTCTGAGTCCTTGGTTGTTTAATTTTTACTTCAATTTTGTGTGAAGGTTCAGTATCCTTCTCATAGATTTCTTATTTTCTTTAAGGTAAATAGAGATGAGTTTCCTTATTTATAACCAAGTAATCTAGTAAATACTAGTAACCATCATTTAAAAGATTTAACAGATTGTACAGATCCAACGTCGTGAAAGATATTCCAATATTTTGCTTTTGGGGTCCTTATTTTGCCCACCATTTTTCTTTCCTCATACATTACTAGTGAATAAAGTTATATCATTTATCTTTTTAAAATACACTTACAGGTTTATAGACATGAATTGGGACAAAGGAACCAATTGTTCTGCCAAATAACAAGTGGTTTCATTTTTTGTTTAGCAAACGTACCTGGCAATTAAACTAGCACAAGGTGGTGATTTTGTTCTCCCCAATAAATGGAAGAAGAAATCATTCAAGAGTCTAAGTTAAGAAAGGAGCAGAAATAAATAGAAAAGAGTACTTGGAAACGAATTATATTTACCAAATTATGTTTGCTGTACTATTAATTCTATGAGATATTATTTCGTATGCCAGGAAAAAACAACCTCAATAATTAAGCTGAAGAAATGTTGAGTTAAACCAGATAACAGATCACTCAAATGCCAGTCTTCTGAGAGCCTTTAATATTCAGTGCATGCTATAAAGATCCTGTAAGTAGATACTCTACAGGAACATTCCCAAATTCACTCAACTGGGAAACATTTTTCTTGTGGAGCACTGTGAAGAATTAAGGTTCTGAAGTACACGCTTTGTGGAATGCTCTACTTGGAAGATAAGGAATCACTGAAGTTCAGAGTCTGTATTCTCTTTATCTTCGAAGAACTAAGTCCTGGAACATAATGATGTGTAATAAATATTCAAAAAGTGAGTAAGTGAGTAAGTATTTGAGTGAATGGTTAAGCTGATGTCATCATAGTGATGAGAAGATGTGACTAGTTTTTAGCTTTTATAACTTTTAATAAAAGTTGTTGCATATTGCAGTGTATGGGTATTGTAGAAAGTATACATTTAATAAGCATCAACTCACTTAAACCTCAATCAATAACCCCATGACATAGGTATTAGTGTGATTTCCCATTTTATCAATGAACAAACAGAGGCTTAGAAAGTTCAAGTAACTGTCAAAGGATAGACTACCCAACCAATAGATGAGAGCCCAGTTCCCTTTGCCTCTGCATGCTGCATTCATAACCAGCATGATGTTATCTCTACATTTGTCTCAAATGCTCTGCTGTGTGGTAAAAACCCTAATACACATAAGAAATGAATAAGCCCAATTTTTCTTTCCTTCTGGAATTGAGCTAGAAAAAAAATCAGAGACGAAAGATTAAGTGATATCTGTTCCCTGCCTCGCACTCAAGGAGGCTGAAAGGTGTAGTGGAGTCAGTCTAAAAGGTGCAGACAGGAGTCAATGAATATTGGACTGCATCCCAGCTCTGAAGGCTACTGGAACTCCCAGCTTCCCCACCTGTAAAAGGGAGACAGGACTCACTTTATAGAGTTGTTCTGGTGATTAAAAAATTATACACATAGAGGGACAAGCATGAGAACTAGATTATTGGCTCTAGAGCCAGACTCCCAGGATTTGAACTCCAGCCCCAATATTTTCTAGTTGAGTTATCTTGTGCAAGTTATTCAACCTATCTTTGCTTAGTTTCCTCATCTGTAAACTTGATTGGTGATAATCTCTACCACATAGAATTATGAGAGAATCAGATGAGTTAATATGCATAATGCACTTAAATCAGTGTCTCACTCATAGAAAGCACTATGTACAGGGTAGTAAGAGTAGGTAATCTTTAAATGGTACCTTTCATATGTATTGATCCCATTAGCATGTGGAAAGAGCATGAGGCTTTGAACAAGCCTTCATTTGATTACAGTCCCTGCCATTACTAGCCGTATGACCCTGTCAATTTAATTTTTCTGAGCATCGGTTTTCTCTTTAGTAAAATGCAAACAAAAAGAACTTTATCTTGGGGCCCAGTGGCTAGCGGTTAAGTTCGCACTTTCCGCTTCGGCAGCCGGCAGCCCTGGGTTCACTGGTTCGGATCCTGGGTGCGGACATGACACCGCTTGGCAAGCCATGCTGTGGCAGGCATCCCACATAAAAAGTAGAGGAAGATGGGCACGGATGTTAGCTCAGGGCCAGTCTTCCTCAGCAAAAGGAGAAGGATTGGCAGCAATTGGCTCAGGGCTAATCTTCCTCAAAAATAAAAACTTTATCTCACAGAGTTATCAAGAGGATTAAATTTGTCATCGTATGCAAAGCCTGGGACATAGGAGGTTTTCAATAAAAATTAGTAGTTTCGGGGTTAAGTTGGCATGCTCTGCTTCCATGGCCCAGGGTTCACCAGTCATCAGGCCATGCTGTGGCAGGCATCCCACCTATAAAGCAGAGGAAGATGGGTACAGATGTTAGCTCAGGACCAGTTTTCCTCAAAAAAAAAAAATTAGTAGTTTCTTTCCTTCCTTCCTTCATTCCTTCCTTCCTCCCTTCCTTTCAGAGTGGGCTTACTCTGTGAAAGTCTTAAATACCAAGTAAAGACATACTTTCAACAATTTGTGGTGAATCTTTCAAAGATATAATCACCAAGTACAATAATGCCTCCCAGAGGGCTTTGGATATCAATTAATTTAACTCAGATACTGTGATAGGAAATATATCAAAATTCTTCTTTCTTTCTTGCAAGCATATATACTTTTTCAACTGGTATATTATACTAATAAATTTTGCTACTTGCCTTACCAGCATGCCTACAAGGTAAATAAAGACCTGAGAGAACTAGGTAAATATTCCGAAACTCTTGAGATTATTTTAGAGGTGGCAAGATTCTGTTTCTCTTCATCAAACAGTAGATTTTCTTCCAATCCTCTGATTTAATATAAGTCTAGGGAGGCAGAGTACTCTTGAATCAGATGATCTCTTACTAAAGCTAAACCTCCAGGGTCCTGTAAACTCACCAATAGCTTGATGCACAATCCTCAGCACAAGCATTATGGAAAAATTGTCATTATAAATTGTATTGATGCTATGATTAAAACAATCTTGCTTTATGTCCTTTGAGAGATTTAAAATATTACAACCTGGAGACATACAAAGATGTTCTAACCATTCAGCACTAGTAACACCTTATATGTATATTGAATTCTATATTTCACAAAGGAATTTTACATATATTATCATATATCATCTCTGTGAAGTAAGCAGACCAAGTATTATCATGCTAATTTTATAGATTAAGAAAATAAGACACAGACAGGTAAAATAGTACGCCAAAAATTTCACAGCTTTTAAGCGGAGACACTACTGGAACACAGGCCTTATCTTAGTCTAAAAAATGTTGTTTCTGCTATGTATGCTACTTCCCAACAATTTAAGGGGGAAAAAAAAACCCACACCTCTTCCAATATGAAACAACTGAGTGGTGACACTTTAAAAATAAAATCGTTTATCATTGCTAGTGATGAATCCTGGATTAGGCTTATCAGTCAATTTAATTCCCTTTGGCCAATAAAGGATCAGTTGCTCCAACCTCATTGTCAAATTCTCCCTGATGTTCAGGCGCAAGGGCAATGATTCTTTGAACCTAACCATCCCCCTGAAACCATCTCTGTGTGTTGTGATAACACCAAATCTGCCCAATTCTTCCCCCATTCTCTCTGAAATAAATGTAAGGCAGAAACAGAACTGACCCCTATCAATCCCTCAATAGTTGCGTGGTTTTTTTTAATTTTCCTCCTCATTTTTAAAGTATACTAGAAAGTACCTTTGAAACCTAGAATCTTTATGAAGGAATATAAAAATCTACCAATAATCTTTGCCCTTTACAGAGCTGTTGGGGACTGCTTCATATTCCCTATGATCAGCTGACAGCTGATGATGGGGATGACTAGAGCTAAAAACAAATAACGGAAAAAAACAACAACTTGTATTGAGCATCATTAACTTCCATTGAGAAAAACAGTGAAAGTGCCAATAGGTTTTAAAATAAGGTACTTTCAGTTCTAAAGATGACTTTTAAGTAATGTGTGAGTGTGTGTCCTTCAAATCAAGGAAGAGAGCCATCACTTAAACGAAAAGTTACACTCGCACTTAAAAGTAAGAAAAAAGTCTTCAGCTCCGGCACAGAAAAACTTTTATATTTACAATATTATTTATTCACTGACTTTTTCTATCATCGCTATTCCCGCGACTATCCTTCATCCTTTTAAAAAGGACATGACAGCAGCAATGGCTGCATTGGTGAGAAAAACCCAGAGGGGAAACCATCTTGCTTATTTTTATAGCACCAGGCTCTCTCCTTACGTTCACATCTTTGGAACTACCATCTGTGCTAGGTAGACATAGCTGGGGGAGAGCGACGAGACACCATTGAGACGAAAGGCAACGATTCCAGAGAGGGAGCTAAATCACCCAGCTGTCAGCGTTTTAGATGCTGAAAATGTCATTTTCGTAAATAATCGAAGACTCCCTCTTCAGTTCCAAAGACGCTCCTTTGCTCAGTGGTCTTGCCCCAACTGCTGCGTGCGGGAGGGGACAGGCGGTGGATCAATGGCGCCACAACTGACTGTGAACCCAGATTTGCAAAAGCCAGGGGGCCTCACTGCACAGGATGAATAGATGCCTTTTTATTCAGAAAAATTGACTCACCAGAATGTCTCTGGTCACCTCTCCGTTCTCTCTTCAGGGCTGTCAATTTGAAAGGTTTACCCCTAGGTAGATGTCCCTGGCAGAGAGAGGAACCCCCATGATGCATTAAGAGCAGGGAACACAAAGGGGCAAGGAGTGTAGAAGTAGTTTAGAATCATAATAGTTATTTATAAATCTGATCAAATTTATTTTATATTAATTTTACTGTAAAAATAAATACATCAGAATGGAAATTTAAAACAATGTCAGCATAGCTCAGAAACCTCCTAATTTTGAATTTTTAAGTAAAAGCTAGAAGAAAGGGATAAAAATAAGATGAAGGCAACTTCAGAAGAAAAATTCTAGGTAGTACAGAAATTTCCAGTTGGAGGGATTTGATAGATCATTTCTTATTACCTCTTTTCTTTCTTTCTTTTTTTTTTTTTTGAGGAAGATTATCCCTGAGCTAACATCTGCTGCCAATCCTCCTCTTTTTGCTGAGGAAGACTGGCCCTGAGCTAACAGTTGTGCCCATCTTCCTCTGCTTTATGTGTGGGATGCCTGCCACAGCATGGCTTGTCAAGCAGTGCCATGTCCATACCCAGGATCAGAACTGGAACTCCAGGCCACTGAAGCAGATCGTGAGAATTTAACTGCTGCACCACCGGCCGGCCCCTCCTATTACCTCGTTACCTCTCACCCTTTAGTTTACAGATTCAAAGTCAGGCCCAGAGAAAATTCCTGACTTGCTAATTAATGGTGGAGCTAGATCAGGAAACTGTGTGTGAATCTTAAGCCTTTTTTTTCTTTATACCAAGTAGCATTCATTAAATAAAATCATATTGTGAGTTTATATATCAAACTAAATCAATGGAACCAAACTAAATTAATCTAAATTTTGCAATGAGCTGAAAATATTTTTTCTACAGTTTACCTAGAATCAAGAGGTTAAACAGTTGAAAATTTCCTTTGACATTGAAAACCTAGGCTTTTACCCTCCCTATTTTTTTCTGACTAGCAAAAAGATTATTTTTTGGTCAATTAGAAGTTGGAAAATAATTTCACTTTTTTTATATTTGATTGTGATAAAAACTGAAGTTTACCTTTAACTGTAACTAGGGAAATCAAACTCAAGATGGCAAATCCTAGTAACATTTTATCATCTTTTTAAAAAAGATATAGCAAGTTCATTTCCTTCGAAGCCTCACACAGCGCTGCATGAGTATAGATTTGCCGACTAAGCCATTCAAGGGCTATTAGTCTCAGATTCCCATACAAATATAGGAAATATAACTCTGCCTCTTGATCAAAAACATATTCTCAATGTGTTCATGAAATAGCAAAAAATGAAAAGAAATAATCTTCCCAAGCACTGAGCTTGTTATTGACTTATTTTCAATTCCATATGTCAAATGGAATCCTGGAGGGATAAGATATAATACTGGAAAGTACATTACAAGGGGAAAAAAGCTCTCTATTAGTCTGATGATAAAACTAGGTGAACACACGTCTCTTTCCCTTCTCTAATTTTCTAGTATGGCTTCCCGCCTGCAGGTAAAGGTGTAAATTACAAATGGAAGCAATCAAGCGTCTATGTGTCTATCTATTAGTTTATGACTACCCACCCAATTTAAAACGAAATGTTCAACTATGTTTCATCTTATTACCTCCAGTGGGAAGAAAAAAAAACAATAAAAAAAGTGATGGGTATAGAGTTATAAGAGCTACATAGTATCATCACAATCTTGAAATGTTCTCATTCATAGAAAAATCCATGGTCAACCATCTGAGTGTGTTATCATATCAAAATGACTGTTAAAAAAAAAAGAGAAAATATCCAGGTAATTGGGTGAATTTTTCATTTTCCGTTTGATGATCCAGTAAAATATAGATAGTGCTAACATCCATTGTTAAAAAGAAATGGTTTATTAGTGAGTCATGAATTAAAGACTGGAATATTTTAAGTACAAAAAAAGTTTAAATGTAATATTCATTATCAAGCCTCAGGCTAAGTTAGGAATTTCTGAAATTGCTTAATTTGAGTTCTCGTGTGAGACCATACCTCACTCTCAGTCTTATGAGATCAGACATTTTTAGAAATGGATCTGGTCTAAATGGATGTGTTCAATTAGAGCAATGGTTTTAACCAGTAGTAAGAATAAGTAATTTTCGTTCTTGAAATTACTACTACTTACTGATTGTAAGTTTGGGAAAAGAAAGATTTTGAAAAATAAGATTTATCATGAAGTGATTTTATGTCCACTTGGTCATCTTAAAATTTCAGTTTGAAAAAATTATCAGATATTAAATTGCATAAATCTGGAAAGGGCTCTGGAAAACACTTTCAAGATGTATTCACAATTAGTCCCTCTTAATCTGTTTCAAGCTTAGACTGACTTTGAGAAGTGCTATCATCAGTTCCACAAACCAGAGCCTATGCTGGGTTGAAATCATTTCTGGTAACCAACTCTTTGAACTAGAATGTTCTAATTCTACTCCATTTATTCTGAGCAACTCTCTAGGGCATTACTGTTTACCACATTCACCTTCTGCCTTGCCTTGGTCAGGTGCTGGCCAGAAATGGTATGTTCTGCCAATGGCATAATGCGCCTGGGCCAGAGGATGGGGCTGACCGAGCGGTTTAAGATCTTCACGCCAGAACTGCTCTGTGGCATCCAGAGGTCAAGGGTGAGGAAAGGCAGCGGGCCAAAAGTGCAAGGGAGGTGGAGGTCACCAATGAATGCAGGTTCATTGTGGGCAAGGCTCATGCCTGTCTTGTTCACTACATTGCAAGTGTCTAGAACATTCTTAATAAATATTTGTTGAGTAAATAAATGAATAATATTAAGCAGGAGGCAGGACTGAAGAGAGAAAATAAGAGGGAGAAAGCCCACGTTGATTCACTTTTCTTCTCATCAAAATCCTGTTCGAACTATATATCATAACTTTTCTTAGGCTGTCAAGGAAAATAATAGTTATTTTTACAAAATATCAATCATGTCAGTATGCAATAAAGGTTACATATTATCAATTCCTGTCTCCTTGGCAAACATTACTCTATTCCTCAGGAAATGTGGAATAAGCTTCAGAATCTTTCTTAACACAGTGTGCCAGGGATCCACTACTAATAAAACCACTGCTAAGTGAGAGAAAACCTAGCCATTCCCAATGTGGAGAAAACATGCTGGTTAGTCTTCTAAAAAGTTCTGGTTTCACAACAAAAATACAAGCAAAAGGTAGATAAATTGGACTTCTTGAAAGATAAAAACCTTTGTGCTTCAAAGACACTATCAAGAAAGTGAAAATAGGGGCTGGCCCAGTGGTGCAGCGGTTAAGTTCGCACGTTCTGCTTCTCGGCGGCCCGGGGTTCACCAGTTTGGATGCCAGGTGTGGACATGGCACTGCTTGGCAAAAGCCATGCTGTGGTAGGCGTCCCACATATAAAGTAGGGGAAGATGGGCATGGATGTTAGTTCAGGGCCAGTATTCCTCAGCAGCAAGAAGAGGATTGGCAGTAGTTAGCTCAGGGCTAATCTTCCTCAAAAAAAAAAAGAAAGTGAAAATAGAACTCACAGATTGGAAGAAAATATTTACAAATCATATACCTGAAAGAAGTCTTATATCTAGAATATAAAAAGTACTATTAAAACTCAACAATTGGGGGCCAGCCCAGTGGTGCAGTGGTTAAGTGTGCATATTCTGCTTTTCGGAGGCCCAAAGTTCGCCGGTTCGGATCCCAGGTGCAGACATGGCACCACTTGGCAGGCCATGCTGTGGCAGGCATCCCACATATAAAGTAGAGGAAGATGGGCACGGATGTTAGCTCAGGGCCAGTCTTCCTCAGCAAAAAGAGGAGGATTGGCAGTAGCTAACTCAGAGCTAATCTTCCTCAAAAAAAGAAAAATGAATAAAAATAAATAAATAAATAAAACGCAACAATAAAAAACCAAGTATCCCAGTTTAAAAATGGGCAAGGGGTCTGAATAAATATTTCTCCAAAGATATATACAAATAGCTAATAAGCAATGAAAAGACGTTCAACATCATCAGAGAAATGAAAATCAAAACCACAGTGTACCACTTTACACCCACCAGGAAGGCTAGAATAAAAAAAGACAGGTAATAAAAAGTTAGTAAGGAGACTATGGAACCCTCACACACTGATAGTGGGAGTGCAAAGTGGTACAGCCACACCAGAAAACAGTCTAGAATAAAGGTTAAGCATAGAGTTACCATATGCTTCAGTAATTCTACTCCTCATGTATACCGAAGAAAAATGGAAATACATGTCAAATAAAAAATTATACCCAAATATTCAGGGCAGCATTATTCATAATAGTCAAAACACGAAAATAACCCAAATGTCCATCAACTATGCAAGGGAAAAATAAAATGGGTATATCCACATAATGGACTATTACTCAGCAATAAAAAGAAATGAAGTACTGATACACGCTACAGCAGGATAAACCTGAGAAACATAATGCTAAGTGAAAAAAGCTAGTCACGAAGGAAGAATTATCATATGATTCCATTTATATGAAGTGTCCAGAATAGGCAGATCCATAGTAGGTTGGTGGTTGTCTAGGGCTGTGGGGATGAGGAGATGGGGTCAAAGGGCAAAAGCTAATGCCTGTGGGATTTCTCTTTGAGCTGATGAAAATATTCTAAAATTGATTACTGTGATGGTTGCACAACAATGAAAAGCCATTGGATTTTACATTTTATTGTGGTGAATTGTATGGAATGTGAATTATATCTCAATAAAACTGTTAGAAAAAACAACTCCAGTTTGAAGGAGCCTCAGAATCTTTTTTTCCATCCTTTACCTAGATGGGACTTTCATTCTCTTTGTGCAATGAAATTAGTAATGTCTAAAGAGGACCATGGTTATCTAGGAAAGGACCTTGTGTTAACAAAAAGTTGCTGAAATATTTAGAATTCAACAGAGGCATATATATATATATATATATATATAATATAAATGTGTGTCTGTGTATACATACACATCATATACTCAAATTTATATAGACACATACATATGTTATAGCAAATAGCCTGAGACACCGTTCAACAGGTTGAGCATTTGTTCTCATTTCAGTCAATCACAGCCGGTTTTCCAGTAGTCTCCCTAAGGGTTTTATGAGCAGGACCAATTAGGCAGTATTGCTTTATTGGATTGTTAAGGGCTGCCAACAGTTTGGTGAATTACACAGCTGTCACATCAGTACATGAGTGATAGTCGGCAGAAAGACAGTAACAGTAACAAAAGCACACAGTGTACCAATCACAGGAAAAAGAAGAGACTAACTGTTCCAAAGTAGTCATGGAATCATCACGGGAAAAATAAGCATACTCCAATTTGTGGATATTTCGCATATGGAAGCAAGTCAAGAATACAACAGGAACTCAGTAAGTGGTTGACCTCACTTCACTCCTCCCAATGCACACACTAGGATCATTTTAAGACCTTATAGGCCCTAAGAACTCTTTCTTTATGGAGATTACACCCAATAAAATATCAAACATATAGATATTATCCACACCCTACCATCCCAGATACAAAGAGATCAAGAGATAGATATATAGCTTTAGACACACACATGTATGTCTACATCTCTCTCTATAGAGCTGTGAAAACAACTCGAAAGACTTTGTTACAATTTTCTTAATTTGTGGTTTGCTATGTGAATTAGAGCAAGTTCTCTGAAAGGTCCTTGTGAATGCCAACTCAGGACTAAATGTGCAAGGAATTTATTATGTAAAACCCCTATGTGAGAGAAAATGGGAGGCTGGGAAGAGGGGCACCAGGAGAAGCTGGGAGAGTCACCAGACGACACTTACAGCCTGACTCTGAAGGAGGGAGGAAGAGAAAGTTGGGTGGAAACCTCCTACACTATCGTGCAGACTCAGGAAGTTTTGGCAAGGCTCAACACAAAGTTAGCCATCAGAGGAGACCCTTGTCTTCCAGAAAAAGGTCTGCTTTAGTGTCTGTCTTGCTCAGTCATTGTTTGGGAGCAGTTCATGGGAAACGTAGCTTCAGTGCAAACACAGGGACGTCTTCCAGAGCATAGCAGCTGCGGGCCCTCGTCAGTACACTCTCTGCAGTTGACAGTCTACAGGATGTATACTCATGCTCACCACACTGTGAATCACAAGCCTCATCTATTCTCAGGAATTCTTGCACTGTGATAACCTATAAGATATTTTCAAATGCGAAGAAAGATTTATTATTATTTAATGTGGAAGTAAGCAAATTGAAATAATGCTTGATTTGTGGATGCTTAATAAACAATTGTTAATTCCGATTTTGTAATTTTCTTTACTAGCTGCAGTAGATTAATTGCAGAAGTGACCCCAATTCTCCATCCTGCCTTGTATCCACCACCTTTGCAATGTGATTTTGCAACTCCTCCCTCCCATCAGGAAGAGTAGTCTGTTCTCCCACTCCTCATATGTAGACTAGTTTTTTAAATTGCTGTCACAGATAGAACAACAGAAAGGATTGGGTGCCTGTTCCAAGTCAAAACCTCAAGAGACTTTGTTGACTTCCACGCCCTCTTGTCCTCCGTTGGGTTTGCCATTAGAACATACTTGAGCTAGCATCTTAGAAGATGAGACATGTGCAGGAGAGCCAAACTGACAAAGATGTCCCAGCTTAGTCCCCATACATAGGCAAGAGTCCAGCCAAGATCGGTAAAGCCACCTGGCAGACCCACAGCTGACCACAGACACATGAGAGCCCTTCCAAGTCCAGCTCAGATCTGCAGAACCACTCAGCTGATTGTTTGACTTGTCATCAATAATAAATGGTTATTATTTTAAGCTTCTAAGTGGCGGGCTGATTTGTTGTTCAGTAGTAGCTAACTAATGTTAGATCATACATCATAAAGCTTATATGTCTAAGCCCCTGACTGTAGTACTTAGCAGATTTACCAGTACACAACCACACACACAGTCAGTCACATAGCATGTCATAGGGACCAGTGAATGGGGCTTTTACCTGAGTTCTATGCCTTGGGGGAAATTCAATGTCATTGGTAGCTGTGACTTCAGCCATCATAAGTAGCTTCCCTGTCTAGCTGCCCCATTATAAGCTGTTGTGACTGAAAAATAGGCCTGGAGACCCTGAGTCATTACTGTCATTGGAGGATGGTACAGAAAAAGATCCCCTCAGGTCTCATAAAAAAATTAGGAGAGGATGCTCTAGATTCCAATCTAACTGCATTGGAAACGAACTATTTTTATCCACCTCTTTGGGGCTTTTGTAATAGGTCTGTGAACCTAAAGGGGTAAAAAAGTGATCCGTATCCATGGCCGACATTTTTAGGCAAATGAATAAGAAAATTATCATTATAGCATAAAATTTCCATTTTCATCTGGAAACACCATAACAGTAAGATATCTGATCTTAGCACAGGACTTGGAATTTTAATTTTCTATTAGGTCTTCTGTTTTTGTATCTCCATCTACAATGGGCTTTGTATTAAATAAATTAAATATTTTAATTTAACCAAGGCATACTGTATATCTATGCTGCCAAGAGGGATGATTCTGCGGATCCTTTTATGTTTTCATTTAATTTCTGGATAGCAATTTCCTGTTGGGAGACTTACAAACCATATTATTCACAGTCTTATTCACAAGCTTGAAATAACGTCTGAAAAACATAAAGCCACACACTCCCTACAATGTCCTCTCTCATATGTATTTACATTTACACAAAATCATTCAGATTATGGTCCCATAAAACTGGCACAAACAGCCCAGCCCCTAGTGCTGTTTTCACACATCAGAGAGATGCATTTGAAGTCCTAGTTTTTGAAAGCATTATGGAGACACAAGATCTGAGCAAATGAGAGACAGAAGGCCAATAAACTCCAGCCAATCATTCTTTCCCCTGTGTTCTTTTTTCAGTCCTTCACACATTGACTGACAAAATAACCATCCTACGGCATGGCTCAGATCATGCCATTTCCAGCTTGCAAACCATCACAAACAGTAAAAGCCCAAGTTCCCAACACCTTCTAAGATCTGGCTACTAATTCCCTTGCCAGCATTAACCTCTGATGAATTTGCTCATTCACCAGACACACCCAGACCTTCACTCTTCTCCCAATTGATTTTTGAACTTCCTTTTCTGCTTATGCTAATGCCACTGCCCACTGAGAATGCCTCTTGAACTATTTCTGCTTGTAACAATACTATGGATTGTCCACAACCCAACTCAGTAGCCTCAACTCACATGATGAGAAGTTGTTTGTAAACATGTCTATTTCACTTAATACACTATAAAGTCCTTGTGGTTAGGGGAGTCTAGTTCTTTTTTGCATACTCAGTAACATCTAGATTTGTCCCTAAAGATCACAATAGTAATAGTAATAATAATAATGTAATGATTATATGAATATGCATGGTATATAGAGAGATCTGTATATTTCATTTTGTCATCTTCAGATTCAAAATAAGATCAGTCTCTGAATATTTAAGTCAGTATAAATATAGTCCTACA
Organism: Equus przewalskii; assembly: GCF_037783145.1. Lineage (NCBI taxonomy): Eukaryota > Metazoa > Chordata > Mammalia > Perissodactyla > Equidae > Equus > Equus przewalskii. The sequence continues at coordinate 53,570,118 of NC_091831.1, read as the reverse complement.
ATATACTATCAAAAAATTCTCCTTGTTCTTTTCTTGTTTTCCCCCTGCTTACCCAGACAAGGTCATATGCCCGCATGATAACTCAGTGCAAAGGATGAGTCATGGACACAAATGCTTCATGGAGAAAGGACTGAAAAGCTTTCCAGTATCTTGAAATCTTCATTCTCTATTACAATTGCTATTATTGCTGGAAACGGAAAGAAAAGGAAGGCTCTCTTCATGTGGTTCAATTCAGTCACTGTTCCCTTGTATCTCTATAAAGAAGCCTTTGCACAGTGACATCTTTTTGGTTGAAAGAATCTCAAATTCATATGCATTCGTATATTTTTCACATTTGTCTCTGAGGAGCAGACAGAACACTTGCATTTTCAAGCCTTAGCCTAAGCCTTTGCCCAGACCACAGGGAGTTATTCCCCTAACACAGTTCAGACCCAGATATTGTCTTCAAGACACTAATCCTTACTCCTCTCTTTACAGCGAGGTGAGTTTCCTCACAGGGACCCGTGGTCTCTTTTCCTGCTTGAGGGCTGCAGTCAGGCACATACGAGTGTGTCAGAGATGCCACCTCAGCGTTTGAACATTGAAAACGAGAGTCAGAGAAGTACGGTTAAAATTGGGGGTTTTATTGTGTGCACATGATACTTCAATGAAGCTGATTTTCTTAAAAAATGAAAGATCAGAGTCTTAATCCGTTTCTTCCCAGGAGGCTTCCTGGTTTTACTACCAATTTGATCACCCCTTCCTCAGCGATCTGAGACCTCCACACTGCAAATGTTATGGAGAGAGACAGCTTCCGTTAGGCCAAAGAAATCTCCAGTTGCACCCTTTCCTGACAACACATTGACATGACCAATTTCTCTCGTTATGTTCTTCCCAAAAAGATTTAATGTCCCTAACTCCAAAAATAAAGGCAACTAACAACTTGTAAGCAGAAAACTCTCTAACTTAAAAGAAAAAAATTAAAGGAAAAAGGGAGGTGAAAGGGAAGCCAGTACAATATAACAATTGACCATAATTTCTAAATCTCCTCAAGTTCTATTATGTGAGAGGCATTGTATTAAGCTTTAAGCACTTTTTATCTAGATTCTGTTTTAATCCTCACAATTACCTTCTTGTGCTTATTGACTGAGGAACTGACAAATCAAGCAATGAAGAATGACCCCCAGATCACCCAGCTGGTGGATGTCAGATTGAAGAGCAGAACTGAGACCTGTCTGATTCCACTGCCTATATTGTTGGCCACCAAACCCAATTGCTGCATTATAGATGCCCTCAGCAGTGGGTTTATTGAGTTGAATCAAATGTAAGTCGCTTTATACTACTTTAAGGAAGGTAAACATATTTCATCCAGTTTATTATCATACATTTTCCATATATTCATAAAGATACACAGAACAAATACATATAAAGTGTCTATTCAGGGCACTTTTCTAGGGTTAATTAAACTGGCTTCTTCTCTCCATCTCAGCATTCTTGTATTAGCATCTCTGGCATGGCATCCATACATGTTTTCTTCTCTTCTACTCTCTTCCTCTACTGTTCCTCCAGGGTCTGATGAGGCAGCAAAATATCCTTCCACTAAAAGCAATTCCTGTATTCAACAATACTGAATCACTGCATTTTTTTAAACAACAATTTTCTACTGTAACATTTTATAGTGGCTGCAACTGTCATATAGCCATTACAATCATCCTGCATTCCACAGATCTCTTATGCAACCAGCATCCTTCTCATTCAGGGCTTTGTTTTCCTCTCTCATTTCCTGCATATGACTCTTCAGTGGAATTGTATTTGGCTTCCCAAACTATGTTCTTGGACTCAGTAGTTTAAAAAAAATGAAGAAATGTGTTTTTGTCTCCTGCATTACTAGCAGCTCTACCAAGTTCGTACTCTTGCCTTGGGATCATCTTCAATGTCCAGCACAGCAGCCAATGAAATGCATTCTTGCCTATAGGTATTAAGAACAGTGACCACACATTGAGAAGCACTCATGCTGGAATAAATTTTTTTTTAAATGTGTTGTGATAATGGAAACAATGCCATATACCTATTCTTGGCTCTCACTTTTTGTTTTTTTAAGGTATGCTTTTTTTTTTTGGTGTGGAAGATTGGCCCTGAGCTAACATCTGTTGCCAATCTTCCTCTTTTTTTCTCCCCAAAGCCCCAGTACATAGTTGTACATCCTAGTTGTAAGTCATTCTAGTTCTTCTATGTGGATGCTGCCACATCATGGCTTGATGAGCAGTGTGTAGGTCCATAGCCAGGATTCAAACTGGTGCACCCTAGGCTGCCAAAGCAGAGTGCATGAACTTAACTGCTCAGCCATGGGGCCAACCCCCTGAAATAAAATTTTTAAAACTCCTATTTTTGATTTAAAAAACCTCTTTTATTTTCCCATCATATAGACAGTAAAGCTAAAAATAATACAAGGTGGTAAAAATATCCACATAACATTTCATAAGATTGTAAATGTACTAGATCTGTATGTAAATAAGGACTTGAGAGAAAAAGACAGTGTGACTCATGTTCATTAGCTCACGTGTTCATTAGCACATGATTTCTTGAAGGTCAGACATGTTTTTCATAAATCATGCCTGCAAAGTATGTGTGTGTGTTATTTTTCATTTACGTATTTGCTTTGTTCTATTTAATTTTCCTTCACTAGAGGTTAACATTTTATCCTTTAGACAGTAAAAATACACATGGAAAGATGTGTATTTCCAAAATACATGGAAAATCACTTTGCGATTTGAACCATGGGCTGTTGTGTTCCACACATCCACTGATCTCCATTGTTCTTTTCTATGACAGGCTACGGTGAGTAGGAAGAGCACGTGGCCAGTGCCAGACAGGCCTGCCTCTCACCCAGTGTCATAGAGCAAGTTCCTTAACCCTCTGAGCCTCAGTTCTCTGACCTTGGAAATCAAGATAATAACATCTACACTGAAGAGTTGGTGAGAAGTTTAAACGAGATAATATTTATATAAAAACACATGCAAAAATCCTCCAGCTCATACAGGGTTTTCAATAATGATAACTATTAGTATCACTGACTATTGGCTTTAAAGTTATTTTTAAAATTATAAATGGTCAAATAACTATTTAAAACTGTTTTGAAAATTTCAGCATAAATTATTGCTGTCTAGAACTACATTTTCTGAACCCTAATGGCTATTCATCAAGTATATCACAAGTCGACTAAGTGAAATTCCAATGATGACGATTTTTTTGATTGTTCAAGTTCAGCAGGGTGACTATAGTGTTGCTCAGGAAAAGCGCCTTTCCACTCCTCTATCCCCGAACCAGTCAATCATTTTAAATTAAAGCATCATGCTTCTTCCATTGAGTAGCAAAAGGGAGAGTGTCCTTCTATATTACAAACACACACACTGACAAATAGAAATGGCAAGCAATAGGATATAGTGGAATATATGAGGAAGACTTTTGGTGTAAACCTAATTCAGCCTGACTTTGTTTTGCCAAAAGGGCCTGATGTGGCCATCAAGCATGCATTGCACATCTGCTTTAAACCTTTACTATGGCAAGAACAAATGCCCTTAAGGTAAAGGTGCAACTTCCCCCTACATTTGCATTTCCTTAGGGATAAGCATCTCTCTCTAGGCTAGGAACTGATTGCTGCGCTCACTTTTGACCACCCAGCTCACCCGTGACCACTCAGCTCAGGACAACAGACCTGCCACCCTGCTGTGTCCATCAAAACAGCAGACCTACCTGCTGTGTCCGTCAACCACTATGCCAACAGAGCAGTCTTGCAACTATTGTAAAAGGGACATTTCAATCCTATGTGAAACATCCTCTTTGAGAGTATATAACCACTCTATACACCCCACTTCTTTGGTGCCCTTCCTTCCTCTGGGAAGAAAGGTGCCGGGCCATGGTCCTCACATTTTAGCTCAGAATTAACTGACCCAAATTTTCATTTATAGATTGGTTATGGATTATTTTCGTCGCCAACACACACTACAGTCAATTCCCTCATATGTTAGATGGTAAATAATGCTATAGAGGAATATAAAGGAGGGAAGGGTGTAGATAATGCTGGAGAGGGAGGGATTATTATTTTAAATAGCGTAGTCAATTGAAGAAGTATCATTTGAGCAAAACCTGAAAACAGCAAAAAGGCTATTCATAGGCAAAAATTAAGGAAGAATATTCCAGGCTAAGGGAACAACCAATGCTAACACACCAAGGCACAAATGTATTTTCTCAGGTCAAAGAAGGGTAGTGTGGTTGGAGCTAGTGGTCAAGCTGAGATCTAAGAGGGAGCAGGGCCCTGATCTTGAAAGGCCTGCTATAAACTTGGGTTTTTATTTTACACAAGGTGGGAAGCCCAACAGAGGTTTCAAGCAGAGGAGTAACATGGTCTTGCACGTTGTTAAAAGAATCACTATAGCTTCTCTGTGAAGATAGATGATAGGAGGTCAGGCTAGAAGCAGAGAAACTCAGGAGATTATTTGCAAAAATCCAGGCAAAAGACAGGTTGGTGAGCAGAGGAAGTGATGAAAAGCATTCGGATTCTAAAGCCAGAGATGACAGGATTTATGAACAGATAGGATGTGGGATATACCTAAATCATGATAAGTCCAAAATTTTTTGTTTGAGCAACATGAAGAAACATAATATTCATATATTCAGACACAGAAGGTTGATGAGAAGTTTGGAGGGAAGATGAAGAGTTCAGTTTGGGACGTGTTGATTTTGAGTTTTCTATTAGACATCCAGGTATTTAAGAGGAAGTTAGATATTAAAGTCTGGATTTTATAGGAGACATCTAGGCTAGATACACCAATTTAGGCATCAACAGCATATAGGTGATACTTAAAACCTTGAGGATGGATGAGATCATCTGAGAAGTTGTAGGTGCAAGGATTATTCCCTAGGGCACTCCAGAGTTTAGGGATTGTGGAACCAAGAAAGCAGACTTAGAAAGAGCTGCCTATGAGAAAGAAGTAAACTACGAGTGTGTTGTTCCAGACGCCAGGTGAAAACAATGTGTATCAAAGGAGACGGTATGGTAACTGAGTCAAATGCTGCCAATAGGTCAAATGCCGTGTCAACTGTGAATTCCCCATTGAATTTAGCAATGTGGCGGTCATTACTGACATTGACAGAAGCAGTTTGAGCAAACTATTGATGAGAAAGCTATTAGAGGGTGTTAAGAATGAATTTAAAAGACAATAGAAGAAAGGGAATAGGAGATAGCAAGTAATGACAACTCTATCTAGGCATTTTGCTGTAAAGAGAGGCTAAAAATTGAGGCCAGGTCTGGAGTAGAATGTGAAGCCAAGAGAAGGTTTATTTGTTGTTTGCTTTTCTGTTGTGGTGACTGTTATTTTTAAAATGTTTTAGGGGTGTTTGTTGTTTTGTTTTTTAGAGAGAGAATAATCTCTCCCTTTCCCACTCCTGCCTTGTGTCCTGAGTGTGGGCCTGGTCAGTAGTTGAGTTGGAGGATGGAATTAATGGAAACTGACTTTAAAAGCTTTTCACAAATAAAATCTCTGAGAAAATCTTTCTCTCCAAATTGATCTTGGCTAGAAGCATTTCCTGACTCCAAAGTGAAGGGAATGCCATTAAGACATTAAATATTCTGAGATTCTGTTTGGCAACGGGATCTATATATCATAGAAACCATTACTATCTCCTGGTTATTTATATTGCTGATGTCACCCAGAGAAGTCCCTAAAACTAATTTCCACATCTAATGCCTTGTTTTTAAGTTGTGCTTGCTTATAGGAACTAAGGCAGAACATTACCAGATGGCCAAACCGCAGAACTGGTCCAAACCAGAAAGGTCCAAGGTGGCAATGGGGTGCCATGTGCAAAAGGAAACATATGTAAAAGGTGCCATGTGCAAGAAAGCAAGATCTGCGAATGCCCCAAATGCCTCCACCAGAGTGATGACTTGGAGACGCCTCCGCCTTCACATCCCATAAGAACCCTGCTCACCTTCCCTTCAGGAGAAGGTGTTTTAGAGCACGAGTTCTGCCTTGTCCATTCATTAATCAATGAATAACGTTTCTGCTCTGCTATTCCGAACCCAGGCTCATTCTATTGGCATGGGAGGCTCCAGGCAAAAGGACCCACTTGCGGGTCACTGGTCCCGTGGGCCTCAGTAGCAGTTAGACAGTATCTCTGGAATCTTTTTGCCACTATTTTAGAATCCTCAAGATGAGACACTGCTTATAATCGCCACTTTAATCTCTGCCTTCTGTGCCCATCTTCCTCTAGTTTATATGTGGGACGCCTGCCACAGCATGGCTTGATAAGCAAAGCGTAGATCCGCCTAGGATCTGAACCTACGAACCCTGGCCACTGAAGCAGAACGTGACAACTTAACCACTGCGCCACCAGGCTGGCCCCAGGGTACTTCCCATTTCTGATGGCTGGGAAGTGCTGACTTTGACATAGTCAAATCTGACCCTGTTGCTTACTGCTTCCTAAAATAGTTATTCAAACTGTGTTGCAATTATTGCCATGGAATTCCCTGGACTCATAAATGAAGAAAAAAGATTTTTCAGTGGGGTCCAGCCCGCCTACAACTTGTTGGCTTTCAGAATTTTAGACCATTAACAGAGGAGTTAGTAGAATTTGGATGAATGGACTGCATATTTTACTTAGTTATAGATATTTTAGGGTAGACACAAAAATTATTCTGTTGCTTCCAAACCTGATGATACCGGCTGTGATTGTGTTTGTAATGCATAATAATGTATATCAATTAAGTAAAGTGGTTTAATTACATAATAATGTAGCGATATTCTATAAACATATGGACATGAAAGGGAGTTGTTATTTCTATGAAAATTAAGCTGAATCCTTTGATAAGACTCAATAAATAAAAACCATTAAAAAATTTGCTGTCAAACTAACTATGGTGAGATGTCTTTAAATGATTTGGAAAAAACCATGACAAAAACATAGAATCTGCAGTCAAATTTCTTTGCTAGTGTTTTAAGTTTTCGCTTTAAAGGAAAATCATAAGTAATGTGTTTTATACACATGGCCTATAAGAAAACAATTTGAGGAGCTGGTCCCGTGGCTGAATGGTTAAGTTCACATACTCTGCTTCGGCCACCCAGGGTTTTGCCAGTTCAGATCCTGGGTGTGGACATGGCACCACTCATCAAGCCATGCTGAGGCGGCGTCCCACATGCCATGACTAGAAGGACCCACAACTAAAAATACACACCTAGGTACCGGGGGGCTTTGGGGAGAAAAAGGAAAACTAAAATCTTAAAAAAAAAAAAAAAAGAAGACGATTTGAATCTTTAATCATAAGCCCCAGACTTACAGAAAGCCCTTGACTCATCAAAAGATTAGTGAATGGATATACATTTGCACGTTTTAAATGTAAAAAAATTAATCTCTTTATATATCCATTTTTATAATTTCCTGCTTTAACCAGTTTTTCTATTAATTTTGTGAGTCAGAGCTCTCCAGAGAAACAGAATCGACAGGAAAAATATATATTATATATTATAAATATAGATATATGACATATATTACAGATTATAGGTATCATACATACAAATATGTATTGTAGGAATTGGCTCACATGATTCCAGAGTCCGAGGAGTCCCACGGTCTGTGGTCTGCAACTACAGAACCAGGAAAGCTGGGTTTGTAATTCAGTCTGAGTCCACAGACCTGAGAAGCAGGGAAGCTGATGGTGTAGGTCCCAGTCCATGTTCAAAGGCCTGAGAACCAGGAGCATTTGTCTGACGGCAGCAGAAGATGGATGCCCAGCTCAAGCAAAAGAGAGCAAATTCTTCCTTCCTCCACCTTTTTGTTTTATTCAGGCCCTCAAATGATTAGAGGATGCCTACTCATCTTTTTCACTCAGTCTACAAATTATATGTTAATCCCCTCCAGAAACACCTTCACGACACACCCAGAAATAATGTTTCCCTGGGCATCCCTTCACCTAGTCAAGTTGATGCATAAAATTAACCATCACACTCACCATCTACCTGTCTTGATAATGTCAGAAGTTTTTACTGTATTTTTCAAGTATTTTATTCTTTAAATATTCAAGTGGCTTTCTAAAATTTAGGGAAATCAATCTTTATGTTAAATTTTGCATTAAATTCTGTTCAAATAACCTTATATCCTAAGTATTTTTCAATAGTATTACGTGTCATATATGTACTTATGCATAGGTACACACCTATATGTACAAAATCAACATTTTAATAATCATCTTTCAAACGGATAGGCCATATTTTGTTTCACTGCACCACTAATCTTAGACTTGAAGATTGTTTGCTTTTTACTCTGTTACTAACAATGTTGCAGTAAAGATACAAGTCAATCACTTTTATTGTGCTTCTGAATAGAAAATTCATTCTTTTCTTTATGACAAAAAAAATAAGAGAGGAAGGCAGTATTTATTGCTCATCATTGACTAGACTTCTTGCTTGCTTGCCATCTTGCTTGTTAGCTATTTGTTGAATTGTTTGCCTCAGAAAGTATTTAAAGTGCAGTGAGTAGTAAGTGATAGAAATAAATCCCTTCACTTTTTAAAAACTCAATTGTATTCCCTAAAATCTACGTTCATATGTTTAGGAGCTACACTTTCCAAAATTCTCCAGATAATTCCTCAAACGTCACTTTATTTTGTGAAGAATTAGAAAAATGAAATACAAGACATATTACTTTTTTCCCAAAATTCAAAGCAGAGCGTAAAATTCCTATTATATATATTATATATTCCTGCTTTCTGTGCTTGAATTTTGTGTGAAACTATATATATTGCCATTTGAAAGGTCTATGTCAAAATGTCCCATCCAAGAGGATTTAAGGAAAACTCTGTTTCTGAAAGAACTTAACTATTTTGTTATTGATAATCTCCCAGGTTGAATCAGAACACACTGGATTGCTGTTCAATGCATAAATAACATTTTTAAATTGCATTTCAAAAACAGTCACACAGTCAAGAATTAAAAACTGTCTAGGGGATTTTTTTTTTCCTCCTAAGCATCCTTAATTCATAGTAGCATGTGATGGTTAAAAATCTCTTTAATTTTGAATGTGCCAAATACAAAATATTAAAACATGAGGTTTTTGAAGACTCGTGAATTTTGCACTTTCTTTGGAAGTTCATGCAATAAGTACTCCGCATTTTTGAAAGTTTTCACTCTGACAATTTATAAACTGAACAAGAAGAAATATGTTCACCATTCTCTTAGCCTAGTACAGCACACTAATTTCAAAGTGGTAGACATGTAAACCTGGGAGTCAGTAAATTTTAGGACTCAGAGGTATTTCATAGGACCATATAGTCTATCTTCATATTATAAATAAACAAATTTATGTCCAAAGACTGCAAAGCAATTATTCACAGTCACACAGCAGATAAACTCCTAGTCCAACTTATTTTCACTACGAGGTACCATTAGGATCCTGTGACTATTTCCCCAATATAACTGAGTAAAAAACCAAAGCAAAACATCACATATAGTATTTCTCCATAACGCCATACAATCAGTTTGATTTTTTTTTTTTTCCTATTCAACTTACTGGTTATTATAGCATCCTGAAGAAAAAACAATAGTACCAAGCTGGAAATAACAGAGTCCAAGCTCTGGTTTTCCCTTCCTGGGTTTTCTTGATTGAATCCTCCTTTCCTCAACTACTTGTGCCAAGTGGGTGAAAATTGAACTCTGTGTTATAGAGTAGACCTGCACATGCCAGAGAGTAAGAAATTTGATTTCTCACTGTGCTGAGATTACATCTGATGCTATGTTTCCCTTTTACCTATAACCTCTATTAAAAGCAACAGGAAGTCCAATCTGCCAGGAAATTGATGGATGTGGATAAATTCAAATGATTAACACTGAAATAGCCAATTAACTCCTTGCGGAAACTTCTGAATGTCAACGTGCTTTCAGTGACGTACTAAAGAAAGCTGCTTTCAATGGACAAAGGTTTTGCCCACCACACCCCCGTGGGTCTCCAATTCTGAGTGAATTTCTAATATCCAGAACTACATTCCTCCCACCTCAGACCAAAGCATGGAGTATTTCATCTTTGCTATCTGTGCTACCTTCTCGATCAGTACATTTTTCCTAGGTTCCTACCCAAAGCGAAGAGAAGTGTAAACTGAAGTGATTGGCATTTTAAAGAACTAGAGACATCACACTGAGCTGTAAGGTCCCTTATGAACAATGGAAGTCACCTCAAATGTAGAAACACATTAGCAATTTTGTCCCTTGCCAAGAGTACTTAGTTTTCAAAATGGAATCTTGAAGACTCCTTGTACCCTGTATGACCCTTCATTTCTGGGGTTGTACTGGCAGATCATTTAAAGCCATCTAGCTAAGTTGTACAATATTATAATTATACTGTCACATAAGAAGATTTCATAGGAAATTAATGAAACACCATTCACCTCAGACAAAAGCGGTGAAAGCTTAGAGCACTCTCCCCGGGTGCACTTTTTCTATATCAAATCTGTCTTAAGAAAGAAGAAAACCTCTAATCATCGCGCAAAGTACAATTCAAGGAACCAATTTTGCTAAATGTTTTTCTCTGTTTTGTTTATTTTCCTTAATTTGAGGATATCAAGTTTCCTCTAGTCTCTCGTAAACAAAGAACTGTTTAATTAAAATCAATACAAAAATTATAAAGAGAAAAATAAAAACAAAGAAACATAAAAATGCCATATCTTGAAAATATTCATTATTCCTTGCTGTTCTCCACGTAATTACAAAGCAGAAAAACAATTAATTCTTTTGGGATCCCAAAATTCAATGTGCTCTCGCCAGATATAACAGAGAATGTATTTTTTTCTTTTTGGGGTTACATGGATGAAATTTAAATAACTGTATCTGGTTATGGGAGGCAGGAAAGCAAAATACACACCGATGTGACGCAAGCAGTTAAATTTCAAGGACGGATTTAATAATTTTAATCTTTCAAGAGAAGTTCTCTTGTTGTCAGTTTTAAGTAAAGAAAGAGGAAGAATGTGCAAAAAAAGCATTTGCCCTTTTTAACACGTCCAGTTCTTCTTGTTTGGCACTGACATTTGTTTCCCACACTCTCCTTCGTTTACCAACACTTTTTTATGCAATTATTCATTTTACCCCAATACTTTCTGCATATATGTTAGATGTTGGATATTTGAGCCACTATTCTACTTAATTAGCAATGGGATTCATTTATCTATGCAAATGCACACTTATGAAACATTTATTGCCCTCCTTCTACATGACAGACATGGGTTAAGCACTGGAAATACAAAGTTGAACAGAATCATTTCCCTTGCTCTCAAGAAGCTTAGAGTATAGTACAGTAGTTCCTAAAATATATTTATGTTTTCAATATAACGGTCATTATTAAATATCAAATAATTTTGAGTGCCATCCCGCATATCAGAGTAGTTATATTGTTACAAGAGAAAATACAGTGAAAGTAAAGCTACTATGAAATCATTGCCTCCTTAAATTAATTGACATTTAATTAATCATAGCATCATTGTAGTATTTAAAGATGTGAGTATTTACATGTCTGAGAAATAATATTTATTTTATTTGTGTAGGGGGCTAAGGGCTTAATATTTGATTGGACTGTTTTAGATTTGACTGCCAGCTGGGCCATTTACTTGCCAAGTGTCCTTGGACAAGTGCTTTGACTTCTTTAAAACTCTCTTCAATACAAGAAAATGGGTGAAATAATAGTCTATACTTCTTCGCGTTATTGTCAGGATCAAGTAAGAGGAAACATGTAGATAATAGGGAGAGTGCCTGGTGCCCATTTTTGTGGCCAACTGATACCTCTTAAAATTTCCATTTTTATGTCTACAGACAACGGTTAGAGAGCATTTCAGAGTCCATTTCAGAGCAACACTTGAGTTTCAGGGGTTAAAGCATGTACCTGAAAGAAAGATAGCAGCCTCAAAAGAGCCTGAGATAGATGAAGATTTTGCCAACAACGGACATCCCTAATTGTACGATGAACTTATGATAATTCCCAGGGGAATGTGGGCTTTGCGTTTTCTCTTTTGCCTAGGGCAGTTCTTGGCACACTGCAGACACTCATCAATGCATCCTGAATTCATTAACTATTGCCAAAATTTGAAGATAAGGTGAAGGGAGGAAAAGCCATTTCAAACCCCCTATCTGTGGATGAAGAATCACACAAAACTATTTTATCTAAATCTAGAGAAATATATAAAGGAATTTGATTTTTCCCACAATGCAGAGCAAAATTCAAACTACCTCCAAAAATTGTTCATTTCTCAGCTTTATTCCAAAGTTTTGACTGTACCACTTCTCCCCAAACGTAATATTTTAATACTTGTGTCTTTCTTCACTTTTTTCTGATTTTCATCAACTCATACCACTAGCTCAGTTCAAAGACATCATAGGCTTGAGCATAGCAGGCAAACTTAGAAAATACAACTCTAACAACTGAACTGCCAACCTGCACACAAAAGAAAAAGAAGAAAGCAGCCTACACACCAGAGAAGGGCAGACTGGAAAGGTAGATCTTAAATCTTAAAATATGGATGAACTCATTTTATGAAAAATATATGAATACTGTGAAGTAGAGGTAAAATGGGATTCATTTTCAATAACAACACACTATGACCCTAATGTTCCCATTTCCACTTCACTTTCCCAGAACACACAACAAATGGCACTTAAAAACTCATTTAACTCCTCTCCAGAGAGTATTAAATTTTTAAAGCATTAAAGAGTGCCTGTCAATGAAAAGGAACTCATCTACAACTGGAAGATTAGTAGCTGCCTTCCCATTGAATTCTAAGGAGAAAATTTTCACTTCTCTTCACTCATATCGCATTCAGCCTACCTGGGAATCAATTCACCACAATATCTCACATTTAAATTTCTGGCTGGTATGACATTTCTTCCTTTTGGAGTCAGTGATGTGAAGGACTCAGTAAGAATATCTCTCATTCATCCTATGGCCCAGTTTGGTACAAAGGACATTAGAAGGTCACATACTGAAGCTATAACTAGCAAGAATCTAAAGAAAATAAATGAGTTCAGCTTTCTGCAGTCCCAGCTTCCCAAAATAATGTTGATGAAAATGGGAATGTTTCCTATGTCCCTTTGAAGGATTTCTCACATTTTCACTCAAGGTCATTAGAGTGACTTGTAAATCTAAAGAATGCTAGGGAAGACCCTCTGGAAACATGTCTAGAATGCACAAAAAGTAACAAAACTTGCAAACAAAGGATGCTGGTCTGGAGGAAGATGATAGAGTCTGACTGAGGAATTTTGTAAGGTAGAGGGTATCCTGTCTCAACTGGTCGCTTATTGACAGGGAAATATACCAAGTAAATCAGAATCTCTCTGGGCAGAGTCTGTGTCAGCATATTTTAAAAGTTCCTCAGGAGATTCTAATGTCCAAGTATCTTTACAAATTATCAGTAGTGGTGTTGTGAAAGGGAACCATTTACTGAAGCTCTCAATGAACTAGGCGCTGTCTTGAGAAACGTATAGGCATTATACTTAATCCTTAAACAAATCTATGAATCATATACTTGTTTTATGGGCAAGGATACCAAGACCCTGAGGGCTTAAGTATCTTGCTCAGGATCACTCAAACAGTAAAAGACTATATTAAAATTCAAATCTAGGATTGCTTGATTCCAAAGACTAGAATTTTTTTGTTTTTTTTTTTTAAAGATTTTATTTCTTTCCTTTTTCTCCCCAAAGCCCCCAGGTACATAGTTGTATATTCTTCGTTGTGGGTCCTTCCAGTTGTGGCATATGGGACGCCACCTCAGCATGGTTCAATGAGTAGTGCCATGTCCCAGCCCAGGACCCGAACCAACGAAACACTGGGCCGCCTGCAGCGGAGCGTGAGAACTTAACCACTCGGCCACGGGGCCAGCCCCCAAAGCCTAGGTTTTTAACTTATGAAAATGTCTCTCATCCTTTTGTCTGCTTATACACAGTTAAATTTTTATTGTTAAGTGTGTTGAACAATTATATTGTCAATTTTGTTAAGCTAGAGCTATGTTTTCCAGAAACCTTTTCCTGTCTGGTGCTGGGTTATTAACAAAAAGAGGAATTTGCACAAGACTTGAGGGAGGAGGGAAGAGGCGAAAGCATAATAGCACAAAATTACTCTCCGATGCCTTCATCGGTAGTTGCATCTGTGTTCCTGGTGGGTTCCAGCTTTCCTTTCTCTGCTCTTTACTACACCCTGCTCTCCTTCCTTAACTGCAGGGCTCCACTGACCAAGAGATAGGCAGCCGACCCATAGAGGCAAGAGCTTCCAGAGACTTCTCTCCAGCTCCCCATCCCTGTCCCACTGCTGCTGCTGGACAAGCTTGGCTCTCAGATCAAAACCAGCAAGGAATAAAATTCCAGTTGCTCTACATCCTTGTCAACACTTGCAAATGTCAGTGCTTTTAATTTTAGCTATATTAATCAGTATATAAAGCCATCTAATTTTTTTTTTTTTTGAGGAAGATTAGCCCTGAGCTAACATCTGCTGCCAATCCTCCTCTTTTTGCTGAGGAAGACTGGCCCTGAGCTAATATTCATGCCCATCTTCCTCTACTTTATATGTGGGACACCTATCACAGCATGGCTTGCTAAGCAGTGCCATGTCCACACCCAGGATCCAAACCGGTGAACCCCAGGCCGCTGAGAAGCGGAATGTGCAAATTTAACTGCTGCACCACCGGGACGGCCCCTATTTGGGATTTTAAAAATTCCTCTCAATAATGTTTTATACTTTCTGCATGAGAGCCTGCTACAGTTATTTATTCCTCAGGATTTTATAGTTTTTAATACTGCTATAGGTGATATATTTTTTAAATTACACTCTCTGGCTATTATTATTGGTATATAGAAATACATTTGGTTTTTACATATTGATCTTTATATCCAGAAAACTTGCTAAAGCTACTCATTAAGTCAAATAATTGATTTGTGAGTTTTCTAAGTACAAAATATATTATCTGAGAATAATGATCATTTATTTCTTGTTTACCATCCTATCTAAGTCTTTAAGACCAATGTTAAATAGAAATGGTCATATCTGCCATCTTTTACTTTACACAAATCTTAAAAATAAAGCTTTCATCATTTTGCCAATAAGTAAGATGTTTCCTGTAGGTTTCTTTTAAAGACCTTTTTTGAGAGAAGGGGAGATTAAGAAATTTCCCTTCTTTTTCTATATAGCTAAGATTTCATATATAAATAAACATTTATATATATACTTAAATATAGTTTAAATTTTATCATCCTACAACTAAGTAAAATAATCAAGTTACTTTTTCACTTTACTCTATAAATAAAGTGAATTATAATGATTGATTCACAAATCCTAAACAAGCTTTCATTCATGGGATAAATCCAACATAGGTGTGTTATAGAACACTTTTAAGATATTCTTACACTAGCTTGGGCATAATTCATTTAGTATTTTTAGATCTACGCTAATGAGTGAAAATAACCTATAATTTTCTTTTCTCATTGTTTCTGTGGACAATTCAGATGAGAGTACAATTGTTGCTCCCTTTGAAGCCAATGTGTTGATTTTTCTTTGGCTGCTTTTAACATTTTCTCTCTATTTTTCTGAGGTTTATTGACTGAGGTTTGATGTCATTAGGTCCAGAATTCTTTTTTTTCCCCCTCATCCTTATGATTTGTAAAACTTCTTGAAACTGTGCAAAATATTCAGTTATTATCTCTTCATATAGATTTTCTGCCCCATTCCATCTTTCTTTTCATTCTGGGACTCCAAGTAATGTATGTTACCCTTCTTGGTATATCCTTTATGATTACAACATTTATACTGAATCTTTCCTCCATTTTATCTCTCTGTTCTTAATTCTGTGTATTTTGTTCTGATCTAGGTTCTACGTCACTAGTTCTCTTTTCAGTTGTATCAAATCTGCTCTTAAACTCACCATGTAGATTCTTAATTTGGATTATCACATTTTTCAATTCTTTAATCTCTGTTTGCATTTTTTCATATTTTAAAATTCTTTGCCAAATTTCTCAATCTGTCTTAGCTTCTAGAGTATAATATGAAGTTATTTCATATTTTGTATCAGATAACTCCAATATATAGAACCCCTTCTATTGTCATTTTTCAGCTCTTCTTTTGTTCACACTGTTCTCATTTATCTCATTTTTTTAAAAAGATTTCTGAAAATTTTATTATAAATATTTTGGAAAACTACAAAAACAAATGAGGCCAGGATAATATCTCCACTAAGATTTAATTTTGCTTCTGCAAGGTACCTGGGGGCACTATCATGCAGGGATCTCTTTAACTCAGTTTCAGGTATTGGAATTATATCAAGCTGAGCTACAGTCTCCTGCTGGGCTTGTTGAGCATCAGCTGGGGCGCAGCACTGTTAACCTGCCCAGGCTTTTCTCACCTGCAGATCCTGGCCAGATCATTCTTCACTATGTTGTTCACAATTTAATACCTTTAAGCAGATGTTTTCATGGTATTTCCAGATGTTGTATCTGTGCTCAGTGGAGAATAGATGTAAATTACTAAATTTTCCATAAAGGGAAATGAGAGCTTGCTAACCCTTTATTTTTTGTGATGTTTAGGCAAATTACTTATCCCCTCTAAGCCTCTGTATGGAAAGTGCCCCTTTTATTTTATCTCAATACACTTTTTAATGACTCTGTTTCCAGTTCAGGGGTGAGATAAGATGACTATTGTTTATTTTAGGCTGGTTACTTTTAAAAACTGCAGACAGAAAGGAGGCTCTGAGAGGTAGAATTTACTTACCCTTTGTTAAGAGACATTCACATTGTAAAGGAAATCTCCATCTGTAAAGGTGTCTCCCTCTCTGTACCAGGAAGAAGGGGGGATGATCTTATCTCTAGAAACTCTTAATCAATGCAGAAGGCAAGGATTTAAATCTGCATCTTCTTTACTGTCCTTGTGTGATAATCTCCCATGATTGACTTATCCTCCACCTCCAACATCCTCCTTTGTCTTTAGCTAAAATAATATTTAAGGTGGTGGCTTCAGCCATTTACTTAATCCAGTCTGATTCTTATCTAAAGTTATAGAACCACCCAATAACCAGATCCCACCTGCACTGATACCATTTTAACAACATTTTTACATATTCTTTCCTTTGTCTTGTAAAGAGATAACTCACATACCTATGCCTTAAATTTAGCCCTACCCTCAACCCATGTGGCAGCAGCTCTTACTGCCTGTGGGTCCTGTCTCCATGGCAGTAGCTCTTCACTGCCCATGGGTCCTGTCCCCATGGCAGCAGCTCTTTACTGCCCATGGGTCCTGTCCCCATGCTATTCCATGCTATTCTCTAAATAAAAGAGCAGTACTGCCAGACCTTGAGAGTCCAAGAAATCTTTCAACTCCTCAGCTTGCCGACCCTGCATCATTTCATAAGTATAGATTTTTATGCATAAAACATACAAAATAGGAAATTATTTATATTTATCAAAAAATATCACACATATCTTAATAAAAACACACACACATACATATATATATGAACCAAGTAAAATAATGGCAAATAAAACATAGGTTAAAAATGTTACATGTAAGATGCTGACTGGAAGAGTGGGACTGCTAATCCTTAGAGAGTCCATCATAACCATTCCAAATTGAGCTAAAATCTTCAGGCAGAACACCCAAGAGAGAACAGCTTCAGAGCAACTGTCCACCTCAAGAAGTGTGTGTCTTGTCTTCTAATTTACCCAAGTGCCTATGAGCAGCTGAGACGGGTGCAACTCACGGTAAAAGGTCTCTTCCTTTAGCAAGATAAGTAAGAGCAGGAACCAGCTCTTCCTTCTGCCTGTTCAATCTCATTCTTATGATAAAGTAAAAAATTATGGAACATTTGAAAAAATAAAAATTCAATTAAGAAGCCCCTAAAACTCTGGCTTTATTTTCAGTTTTCAGGAAAATCTAATAGTTTACAAAGGAGGAAAGTTAAAAAACAGTACCTTGGTTTTAGAAATCCAAAGCTGCACTGTTCAGATTCTTCAAATGTAAAATAAGGATTATTCATACCGACCTTGTAGGTTTGTAGGGAGTAAGTGTGGTGATTCATTAAAACACTTTCCATAATTCTTGGCACTTTGGGTCAAAGAAATGTTAGGCTCTTATTGGGATTATAATGTGAATTACAATATGTGGACTTTAAAACTGTACCCACATAAGAATTGGTAGTTGTCAAAATAATTAGTTAATAACCTTGCCTCATGTTTACAGAGCTCTCCCTTTCACAGAGTCTAATTTGCTCCTTGGGCAAACCCTGTGGGAAGCAGCAGAGACTCCGTGCAAAGAAAAGTTTGCTCAGAGTTAGAAGATCTGGATTTAAGACCTAACTGTGACATTTGTCAGCCATCAAAGTTTGCAAAAGTCATCTCGTCTCTGCCTCAGTTTCCTCATGTGCAGACTGAGGATAATACCTAGCTCACAGATGTGTCAGGAGTACTTGGATCCATATGTGTAAAAGTACTGCCCTCCCTGGGCAAGTGGGCACTCAGGAATGATTGCTGTATCACTAGCCCCATTTTAAAGATAAAGAAACTGACTCTAGGGCCAGCCCCGTGGTGCAGTGGTTAAGTTCGCATGTTCTGCTTCTCAGCGGCCCGGGGTTCTCAGGTTGGGATCCCGGGTACGGATATGGCACCACTTCGCAAAAGCCGTGCTGTGGCAGGCATCCCACATAGAAAGTAGAGGAGGATGGGCCTGGATGTTAGCTCAGGGCCAGTCTTCTTCAGCAAAAAGAGGAGGATTGGCAATAGTTAGCTCAGGGCTAATCTTCCTCAAAAAGGAAAAAAAAAAAGCAGAGAGTTAAATGAGTCACAGTTATTATACGAAAAGGAAATAATGGCACTGAAAATACAAAGCAGTTGATATTAATGTCTATTTCAGCACCCTTCTAAAGGACAATACCATTCTTTTTTTTTTGCATTTGTGAACAACCTTTAGTATGAAATATCTGCTGAATTTATTCAGCTTGTCCTGTATGATTCAGCAATCATTTTTTGCCTCAAAAACTCAATTAGAATACCAACTACTCACAGAGAGGAATATAAATATGGAATCAACTGAAAGATTCCTATTTGTTTATCAGAACTTATCCCACACTTTATACATCCCAGGAAACAGGTGATAGCTGTTCAGGGAGTATGTGGACAAGGTTAGGTACGGAGCGACTGCACTAGAGGCGGGAAGGAGCCCTGAAAGTCACTGAGTCTAAAGAAAATCCCATTATCAGCTTATTTGCTTTCCTTTTGTTTCTTCCTCATAAAAGTCATACACAATATGAAAACAAACAGTCATGAAAGCATATCAGTTAAGAAGGAACTGGGCTTCATAGACTTCAAAACCTTTCAGAGTGCTCTAAGTCTTAATGAAGATTACCGAAAGACGGGACTTAGCAGCTATTTGAAAGATGGCTTAAAACATTGTCAAGCATAAAGAAATTTTCTATTTAATATATTCTTAGCTGCAAAATTAAAACAATCTGTAGGGCTTCAAAAGGAAAGCAAAAATAAGGTTTCCTGATCAAGCAATTAAATTGCAACCAGCACAGTGACGATCAGACATTTATAATTTTCCATTTGCTGAGAAGACCATCTGGTTAACTTGGAGCAGGTAAATTCAGCTAATGCCCTTTCTGAATGAGACTGGACTGTGCAAATGAACTGCCCTTCATGCCTGGCTGCTTAGTATCTTTACTTTCTTGACCTTTCACCTCCCCTCTAGGCCTGCGAGCCAGAGAACCCCGTGATTTCATTATAGTAAATTAGATGTCACAAGCTGTTGTGATCTGTCATCCAAGTTTAACAGCGACACTGCAAGTCTTCTTGCTACTCTCCAAGAAATCAATAATGCCTCCCTCTGCAGCAGGATCCTGAGCTCAGATCCCTTCGTCACATTTCAAAGCAAATGACACAGCATGTGGAAATGGATAACGGAAAACAAGCAAAGAAGTACATAAGTCCTGAAAATGTTCAATCCAAGGAGGAGAAATTAAGACCTTGTAAAGGAGTTTCTAATTATCTTCTGTCTTTCTCACTGTCTTTCAGATGGCCACTGAGAGTCTTTGATGTTTTTAAAAATCAGAAGATTGCACCTTTAGGATTTCAAATTAGCAAATTTCGGATAAATGGTGATTCGTTTTAAAGTAGCAGAGTCTGCATCTAAAGAGGTAAATAAATAATGCCAATGACCTTGTGGCCCGGGGTAGGGTTTCAGAAGATAAGGAAGCCATTCTCCATTGTCCTATAAATTATAATGATTACGTGATAACTGTTGTTATTATAGTCATTGGTTTCATTATGATCTCCAACTCACAGACAAATTAGATACAATAAGCAAAGTCGTCTGAATGATTTTATAGAGATGGGAGAATTTGATTCACCTCCATTCCACACCTTAACCTTCAAAGAATCTTGTGTGCAGGTGAAGAGAAACAGTGTAACTCATGGGTCAGCAAACTACAGACCACAGATGAAATGTAGCTCCCTGCCTGTTTTTGTAAATACGGTTTTATTGGAACACAGGCACACTCATTAATTTACATATTGCTTATGGCTGCTTTCCTGCCACACCTGCAGAGTTGAGGAGTTCAGACAAAGATCATATGAGCCACAAGGCCTAAAATATACTATCTAGCCCTTTACAGAAAAAGTTTGCTGGCTCGTGGTCCAAATGATGCCGAGTTTATGTCTCTCTCCCTTTGTGCAAATGAAAAGAGCAAAATCCCAACTCAAGTGGCCAGGCTAAATTCTAATTTAGGGCAGATTTTGCAACAGAAGTATTTTACTGGAAGGTGGAGTAGAAGATCACCTGAAAACAGAGGGAAGGAGGTTGGAAGTAGAAGTAAAATATATTGTGTTTCAATTATTTACTAAGCACTATGCTAGGCTCTTTACACATTATGTTAGTTTCCTATGACTGCTGTAATAAATTACCAGAAGGCAATTTTGATGGCTTACAATACCGCTGTCACCAGCTACAGATATAGTTTCTTTACCTGCCAGACAAGAGGGGCCAAATAAAAACTAGAACATCAGCCTTATGGCAAGGATAGGGTTTTTATTTTGGGTGACGTCAGCTGGGAGATGAGAGTGAGCCCTCAAATTTGTCTCCTCTTGTCTCTCCGAAAGATGGGAGGCAAAGGGTTTTTAAAGGTTGCAAAGAATATGTCTGCTTTTACTGGGGTGGGGCAGGGAATCTGTGGCCTTGCTGGCTGGAGTTTTCCCAACAGCCTGCATTAGGCTTTGGCAAGCTGCTTACAGGGAGGAGGATGATAAGGGAATTCGCAGACGGGTGTCCTTGGCCTCTGTCTTCATGATGGATAGTGGATTCTGGAGCCAGGAAGCCAGGGAGTAAGCAGGGTAAGTGCTTTTGGTTTTAACCCCGTATATGCTTGGTTTAATGTAGGGGAACTGATATCAGGGCCAGTATCACCACTAATTTTTTATCTTACAGTTCCCCTTTGCCACATAATCTAACATATTCACAGGCTCCAGGGATCAGGACGTGCACATCTTGGGAGAGGAATTATTTTACCTACCACAAACGTATTCCATTGTTTAATGTCCATACTAATCCTATAAGAGAATTTAGTTATCTGTATTTTACAGATCTGAAAACTAATGCTCAGGAAAGCTAATTAACTTTCTCAAGGTCACACAGCTACTAAGTAGTAAAGATGAGATTTAAATCCGATTCCTTCTGATTTTGAAGAGGGTGTTCTTTCTAGGACACACTAAGGTTTCCGCAGGCAACGCTCAGAAGACATTCACACTCTCACAGAATACCTCCTTAGTCTCAGAAAGCACGTGGAGCAGGGAATATCAGGTTTGCATAGACATGATTTGTCCTCTACTGTTCTGACATTGCATGAATGTGCAAGGAATATTTAGAAATAGACACATTAATAACCTTGATAGAAATTGATTTCTTAAACTCCTGTTTAGCCAGATATACTGAACTTTAAAGAATTCTTTAAAGAAAGTTCATTGACAGTTTCTTCACTGATTCCAGGAACCAATCACTTCCTTTATGGATCAGCATGACAAAGACACACATGGGCCCAAAAACTTAAGACAGAAAAAATCAAGTTTCAGGACTGGAGCTAGTGTAGAGATACTGGCCTAGTAACCCTTGGATAAGTGCTTCACGCAGAGAATAAAGAATTGCTCTTACCACTAGATACACTGTACAGCTCAACCTGTGTGGTTCTGCTGTGACTTGCCTCAGGATCTGAGCCTGGCAATAGAGGTACAACTCTTATTTTTCCTATCAGTTGCTCAAATAAAAATCTGTCAATATTTGCAGAAATACCAATATCTCCTTCTTGAGATGTCTTTATCTAAATTAGCCAAGAATCTAGGGTGATGATTCAGACTTAAAGAGTTTGGTCCAATTATCAAACTGTCCCCTTAATCCAGACGGAAGGACCAATGCTTCTAAAACTACTGAAGATTGAGTCTACACAGTCTGAGGGCCACATGCTCCCTGCTAATGTGATGTCTTTGCCAATCCAGTTTCTGCTAATGCCATGTTCCAATTCTCTAAAGTGGTAGCTCTTTTAGTTCATGATATCATGTCCAGGCATTTTTACCAAAGGCAGGTTGGCTCTGAAAACAAGATCTGGATCTTGTCTCAGCCATCACTACGCAAAAGAAGTCCTACCATTTACTCTTAGTCCTACCACTTATCCATTTATCCCTAACTCTCAGTGATTTCCCCTGTGGGGTCTTTAGAGGCCCTTTCTTATCAGAAGTTCTCAGTGACTCCTTGGTCCAAGTAAGAAAACTGTCTACCTCATTTCTAGTGAGTAGCTCTGTATCCCAAATAGTAGTGTGAGGGTCTCTGTCAAGTCATAGAAGCTCCCATGAGCATGGGAAGCTATTGCCTTATATATAATTTAAGGGTGATATGTAAATACCTCTTCCATAAATGAATTCTGCAGTCTGATGTGTTGCCTCCATGTTGAATATGGAAGAGAGTGCATAATTATTCTTTTTCATTCATTACATAATGTTATTTCAGATTTTCTCAACTAATTGTTTCTTATACTTAGGGAATTGAGGGTTTTTTAAAAGTTCCTTCCTGTAATATTAAGAATAATGGATTAAACAATGGTTGAGAGAGTAAATTGTTGTCTTCAGTCTAGTCACGCTATTCTCTCTGGTTAGATTAAATAAGGTGCATTAATTTACAAAACTGTGCCAAAAAAAGAGATCCCATAAATTCTTCAGAGTGTTTCTAATATTTTATTTTGAAAATGTCTTATTTTGAAATAATTTTAGAGTTACACAAATGCTTCAGAGTCCAGTATACCTATCACCCAGTTACCCCTAATGTTAACATTTTACCTAGCCATTGCACAATTGTTAAAACCAAGACATTTGACATCAAAGCAATACTAGCAATTAATCTAAAGACTTAATTCAAATTTTTCCAATTGCCCCACTAATGTGTAGCCACCCCTGATGCAGGAAGGGTTAATAATCACTGGAAAAAGCTTGCCAACAAACTGTGACCAGAGGTGAGAAGGCTGGTTAGCCAATGACGGGTAAGACCTCCAGGGGGAGGCAACCTAAGACAGGCATCGGTCACCCGGGGGCACAGATGGAGACACGATATCGGGAACAGGAGGGGCCGTTGCCTAGGAGGCCTTGCATGCTCCGAGATAAAATATACGAGCACAGCAGTAACATGATAATATCAAAACAGAGGCCAAGGGAGGGCTCCTTGAGAAATCACTAAGAATTCTTGGCATTCTTCGCTAATTACTTCATCCAGAATACCTGTGTATGTTTAACAGATGTAAGCTATGTATATATTGAAACGCTGGTTATAATAAACTCAGAGTGGCCATCAGCCCTCTCCGCATCTATCCTGATGTGTACATTGGATTGCAACACCGACATAATGCCCTTGTGATGCTCAAAATCTAATCCAGAATCCCACAGCACAGTAGAATGGCAGGTGTCCTTAGTCCCAGTATGGTACAGTTCCTCAGTCTTTCTTTGTCTTTTGTGTCCTTAACATTTTGAAGAGTACTGTGATTTTGTAGAATGTCTTTCAGTTTTGGAGTTTCAGTGATTTCTTTTATTACATTCATTTTTGGTGAGAATATCACAAAAGTGTTATTTGCAGAACTGATGCCGTGTGCCTTCACAGTGTATCACATCAGAGGTACAGGATGTGGACAGAATTTATTATTGATGATGTTAACTTGACTACTTCAGTCAGGTAATGTCTGCCAGATTTCTCCACTATAAAGATACTGCTTTTTTCCTGTTGTAAGTAATAAATATATTGGGGGAAGTTACTTTGAGCCCATGCAAATCTTCTTTTTCCCTTTATAATTTTGCCTGTTAATTTTAGTATCCATCTATGATTCTCGCCTCTAACAATTATTACTGTGGTGTTTGCCAAAGAGTGATTTTCTATTTTCATTGTTTCCTCTACATTTAACTAATTAGAACTCTACTGTAAGGAAAATCTGTCCTTTCTCCTGCATTATTTATTTATTCAATTACTTACTTATACTCTTATGGACTCATGGAAATTTATTGTATTCTATGGTTTATAATGTATTACTATATTTATTTATGTTTCTCAAAGTATCCCAGATGTGGCCTTTGGAAGGCCTTTTGTGTAGACTTCTATGTCCTTTCAACAAGCTCCCATCATTTTTTGATCACTTCATTATTTTCTAGCACAACAAAACATTCCAGGATCATTTTTGTACTTTCACTAGCTCAGCCTTGGATTTAACAATTTCATTGGTACTGAATTATCTTTGTTTCCCAGTCCACTCAGTTGATAGAACTAGAATATGTAGGTAGGTAGATAGATAAATAGATGGATAGATAGATAGGTCTAGATGTATCAGCTAT
This sequence comes from Equus przewalskii, assembly GCF_037783145.1. Lineage (NCBI taxonomy): Eukaryota > Metazoa > Chordata > Mammalia > Perissodactyla > Equidae > Equus > Equus przewalskii. Next base: position 53,545,231 of record NC_091831.1, on the reverse strand, counting down.
ACATATATGCATATATAAATATACTCATATACACAAATATGTGCATCATATGTGCATATGTAAATATATGTATATATCTATACACACAGAAACCAGTCATTTATTCAGCTATGCATGCATGTACACATGTATACACATACATACATACACATATATCTCACTCTGTGTATGTGTGTATATATAATACATACACAGAGAGAGAGAGGCAGCAGGGGAGTTCATTCTAACCTTCCCTGTTTCCTTATTTATAAGTCCTTTCTTTGAGTGAGAAATTCAGCTCTAATTATTCATAACATATGTACCTATTTGCTCAGTCCTGATATACATATAAAGTAGTTTCAGAATTGATATCCATAGCCCTGTGAGAAACAAGTTTAATATTTGTATAATATATATTTGTGTAATATACACATATTATGATATACAGTTACACAGTTCTTTTTGTGAGTATAAGAGTATAACATTTGTGCACAGTTCTTTTTGTCTTTAGCCTCAAAGTATATAGTCAAGATGTTCTTTTAAAAAGTAACTTAGGTTAGTTATTTTCTTCCCACAGTTTTGAGTGTGGTTATGCTATTTATTTGTAATACTTAGGTTAGATTTAATTTGTTGCTCTTCATATTTCTTCTTCAGTCTCCCCCAAAATTAAAATTCTGGTTAATTTTAATCATTTATATTTTGGGATATATGAAGAATCATCACGGCTCAAAGAATCAGAACAATAACAACAGAAAAGTTATGTTCAATTCAGAGAAGCATCACTTCTCCCTCATCTCTTCTGCCTCATCCGCATTCACCCATTCTCACCACAGCTTCCACCCAACTTCTGTAAGTAACTCATTAGTTTCTGGTTACTCTTGGTATTTCATTTTGCATAACTGACAGGTATGTGTATATTTTCTTATATTTCCTCTTTTACATAAATAGTACCTATGGATATTCTTTTGCACTCTTCTGTTTCGTTTAACAATCTATCCTGAAAATCAGTCCATATCAGTTTACGGAGATCTTTCTCAGTCTTTTTTATAGCGGCATAGAAATTCATTGTGTGAATGCACCATGGTTCATTCAACCAATTTACATGTATGAATATTTAGATTGTCTTCAACAATTTGCAATTATAATCAATTCCTAATAAAGAAACTTGTGCATTTTTATTTTCATATTGTTGGAGATGTACTTTCAGGTCAAATTTCTAGAAGTAGGACCCCTGGGTCAAAAATTAAGTGCATATGTTGTCTCGTTAGGTGTCTTTGTCTGTTCAGACTCCCTGGCCACACCCTCAGTGCTCTCTCCTGACCAAGATTTCTCATTTTTTACAACATAGGTGGGCTAAGAATCTTCCAAATCTTTATGTTCTGCTTCCTTTTTGCTTAACAATTCTGTCTTCAAATTATTTCTCTCCTCTTGCATTTTACTATAAACAGTCTGAAGGAGGCAATACTTTGCTTAGAAATTTCTTCAGCTAAATATCCAATTTCATCACTTACAAGTTCTATGTTCCACAAAACACCAGGACATTAACACAATTCAGCCAAGTTCTTTGCCACTTTATAACAAGGATGGCCCTTCCTCCCATTCCAATAACATGCTTCTCATTACCATATGACACCTCATCAAAATGGCCTTCACTGTCCCTATTTCTACCAATATTTTGTTCAGGTAGAATGTTGAGGCTTTCTCTGCAATCCAGTCTTTCTCTACAGGTCTCCTCTTTTCTTTCTGAGCCTTCACCAGAATCACACTTAATTGTCCATTCACAGCAATGTAGGTGTTTTCTAGCATGTCTCGCTATTACCCATTTCCAAAGCCACTAGGTGTTTGTTACAGCCACACCCCACTTCTCAATCCCAATTTCAGTCTTAGTCCTTTTGGGCTGCTATAACAAAATACCAGGTGGCTTATAAAAACAGAATTTTATTTCTCATAGTTCTGGAAACTGGAAACTGGAAATTCCAAGATCAAGGTGCTAGCAAATTCAGTGTCTTGGGGGGACCCACTTCCTGGTTCACAGATCACCATTTTCTCACTGTGCCCTACGTGGAGAAGGGGCAAGGATGCTCTCTGGGGTATCTTTTATAAAGGTACCAATTCCAGTCTCTCATAACCTAATCACCACCCAAAGCCCCCACCTTTAAATACCATCACACTGGGGATTAGGTTTCAACATATGGATTTTAGGGAGACACGTACTTCAGTCTATAGCATTATGTATTGGGAAATCGCCCTGTAGAAGGGTGGTACCAGTTTGCATTCTCTTCAGCGATAAATGAGAATATGTTTCCCTACAACCTCACCAATAAAATGTCATCACATTTTTTAATTTTCACCAATCTAACAAGGGTTTATCTAATGTCTCTAATAATTAATACACTTGAACACTTTTCATATGTTTAAGGGACATTTTCATCTACATATGTTTTATAAAATGTCTGGTAATATCTTTTTCTTATTTTTCCAGTGAGTTTTGAATTTTTGTCCCTCAAATTTAAAGAATTATTTATATTTAAGGATATTAGCCTTTTTCTTAATTATGTTGAATGTATTTTCAGCCAATCTGTCAGTTTTCTTTTGACCATTTTTATGTCGTTTTTGCCATAAAAATGTATTGTATTTTTGTAGTTAACTTTATAAATCTTCCCTTTTATTGCATCTGGATTTTGAGACTTAATTGAAAGTGTTTCCCTAGATGAAGGTTATAAAGAAATTTACTCATATATTCTTCTAATACACCCCTGATCCATTTGGAGTTTCTTCCCTGAATGGTGTGAGGGATGGATCCAACTGTATTGTCTTCCACTGGCAACCCTTTCTCCCAGCACCATTTATTCAACGGACAATGAGGAGCTGCTGCTGGAGTCCAAGCCTGAATCCCAGCACTAAGAGGAGTCGCTGCCCACCCTCTGCCCCCCGGGTCCTAGACCTAGCCCAGGAGCCTCCTGGAGCCTTGGGGAGGGTGGAGCTGGGACTGGTGGAGGGTAACCCTGGAGACAGCGCCATTAAGGATGTAGAGCTGGAGGCAATCAAAGCCCGAGTCAGGGAGATGGAGGAAGAAGCTGAGAAGCTAAACAAGCTAGTAGCAAAGGAGATAGAGAAGCAGATGAAGGCGATTTCACCTCCAGGCAATGCTGGCCCAGTGATCCTGTCCACTGAGAAGACAGAGGCTGATGCCCGTTCATCTGTGCTGGCAATGTAGACTATTGTGCAACAGCAGAAGTGCTGGAAACACTCTCATGGTTGTGGTTCAGTCAACGTGCTACCGTACTCGGTGGCAAACGGTTTGCCATATACAGATTTCTCAGACAAAGAATCAGTGTGGACTTCCCTGGCCTAAGATGATTCCCTATTTAAAGGAAGACAAATCAAGGTGATCCAAAAAGAACCAACAGACCAGGCATCAGCACAACAGAGCGGGGTTTCCCCAAAGCCAATACCTTGCAGGGCCCACCCACTACAAAAGTTCCTGCTCTCCATCCTACAGTGGTTTCTTTTCTTCCGAATTATTTTATTGAGGTCATAATGGTTTATAACATTGTCTAATTTCAGGTGTAGATTATTATTTATTAATTTCTGTGTACACTGCAACAGCGGTTTTAACAGGCCCCTGGGTGGCACTTACAGGACTGGGTTAGAGTGACGTCATAGTATTCCGTTTTCTAAAAAAAGAGTGTATTAGGAGGAGAGAGAGGGAGGAAAAAAGGGAGTGGGGAAGGGGGCTGCTCATTCACTCTGGGGATTGCCATCGACACATCTCAGCTGCGCGGGTTGCTGCCCCTGATTCCCTGTCCCACTTCACCTTCTTGTGGGCTGCTCAAGAGTAGGTGGACAGGGGTGTAGGAGGGATTATTTTAATCCAGGGCTGTGGAAGGACACCAAACTGTTCTGTTGCTACCTTCCCTCCATCTTTACCGTAATTTTCACAGTCGTCTCCTGCCTGCTCCTGTCCTGCCAGCTCTACCACCCACCCACCCCTCTTTTCTGGCTCCTTGCCCCTCCAGATTGCCTGGTGAGCTATTCTGTTTCCTTTTGTGTTTCTTTTTCTGTTTTCCGTGCCTTTCTTTGCAGGGTAACTGGAAGATCTCCGTTCTACCCCCAGCCGCTGCAGTGTGAATTCCCTTTCCCCCTGGGGAAATGCACTTCCTAGATTTGGGGGCTTTGAGGGCATTTTTTGTTGTTCAGTGTTTTATCTTGTTTTTCTTTTTTCCCTTTTATTTGAAGGGAATGGGAGGAAGTAAGAACAGGGAGGTGAAAGGCAGATTTTGTTCATTTTTTTAGCTCATTTCCAGGGGGTGGGAGTTTTTTTGATAATGTCATGAATAAAGCCAGTTTTGAAAATTTTAAAAAAAAATGACGAGTCCATCATTGTCCTGGTGAATAGAGATGCCACATTTATCATTTGCTACATTTTCATATGCATTGGAGCCTATTTCAAGACTTTTAATACTATCTCTCTGGCTTGTTTGCCTTTTCCTCCACCAGCACCATTTTGATTTAATTTTGTGCCTTAATTCTATACTTTAACGTCTGCTAAGGGCAGACTCCCTCATAGTTCCGCTCTTACTGTATCTTCTTACCTATTCTTGCTTGTTAATTTTTCTATAAGAACTTTAATATTAGTTTGTCTAACTTCATCAAAAAGCTTCTTGGTATTTTTATTGGGAATGTATTGTTTATAAAATAACTGATAGGACAGACATCTTTATAATACTTAGTTGTTCTAGCCAAGAACTGTGCATGTCATTCCATTTACTCAAGTCTACTTTTGTGTCTTTCAGGGGGATTTTAAACTTTTTTTGTTTTAATGTGATGCACATTGTAAATGGGGTTACTGATTTCTGTGTGTAAATTTTATATCCTGCCATCTAACTGAATTATTTTATTGTTCAAGTTATTTGTATCATTGATTCTATAGGGTTTTCCAAGAATCCAGCAAATTATGTGCAAGTGAAGATATTTCTCTTTCTTCTTTACCCACAGTTATGACTCCAAAGCATTTCTCTCATATAATTGCATTGGCTGATAGCTGCAGTATAATATTGAATAACGTAGATACAGTAGGCATCTTTGGTTCTTTCCTGCCCTTTGTGAAAATGCCTCTAGTATTTTTCTCATTAAGGAAGATACTGGCTTTATGATAAAGGTGTGTGTGTGTGTATATATATGTATATTTATATACGTACATATGTGTTTATATTATATACATATAAAGATACATATTTTAAAAGATTTTTTTTCTGCTTTTTTCTCCCCAAATCCCCCCAGCACATAGTTGTATATTTTTAGTTGTGGGTCCTTCTAGTTGTAGCATGTGAGACACCACCTCAACATGTCCCCGCCCAGGATCCGGACCAGCGAAACCTTGGGCTTCCGAACCAGAGTGCGTGAACTTGACCACTCGGCCATGAGGCCAGCCCCCCAAAATTTTATATTTATAATTTTGTATATATGTTCTTCAAAAATCTTTAAAAATTATATACATACATAATTTTTAAAAATTGTTCCTCAATCACTATTTTCACTATCACTATTTTCTTGGGTGTTTTTTAGCAGGAAGTGACTTTGAATTTTGTAAAAGTCTTTTTATAAGCATCTATGAAGATACTCATGTGTTGTTTTTCCTTAGATGTATTAATATGGTGTATGCTTTTAATAGATACCCTAATATTCAACCAATTTTATAAATCTAGTATAAATACCACTTGGCCGTGGTGTACTGTTATTTTAATATGGCTCTGGATTCTATTTTCTTATATGTTATTTAATATCTTTACATTGATATACATCATTGATATCAGCCTATTTTTGGACGTTTTTCATCAGATTTAAACATCAATATTATGTTTGTCCATAAAAGGAAATAAATTTTCCATGCTCTGAAACAGTATATAGGGTATTGGGTCTACTGTGTCTTTGAAGGTTTTGTAGAATTCTTCCGTAAATTTACCTGAACTGGTGCTTTTCGGGGGGAGGAAGCAGAGGGTTCTTAATAACTATTTCTACTTTTTCTTTGGAAATTGGATTATTTAGGCTTTCATTTCAGTGGGGTTTATTTTGGTAATCTGCATTTCCCTAGGAAATTATCCATCTGTTTTAGGCTTTCAAATTTATTTGCATTGAGGTCTGCAAAGAAGCCTCATGATTTTTTTTTTTTTTTACTTTATTTCAATGGTTACTTTCCCCTTGACATGTCTTCTTTTTATATTTTTTCATTCTCCCTTTTTCTTGATAAAGTTATCTAGTAACTTGTATATTTTTCTCATTTAAAAAAGAGAATTTTGATTAATTAGGTCTATAACTTTTTTCCTATTCTCTACCTCATGAAATTCTGCTTCTATATTTATTGCTTCCTTCTTTATATTTTCTTTTTTGGGAGGGGTTATAAGTTTTTTTTTCCCAAGTAATTTTATTGGGATTATAATAGTTTATAGCATTGTGTAATTTCGGGTGTACATTATTATTTATCGGTCCCTGAATACACTTCATTGTGCTCACTCCCAGTAGTCCAGTTTTTACCCATCACCATATTTAAGTGCTTTTCATTTACTTTGTTATTCCTTTCCTCCATTTTGGGGCTGGATATTTAATTCATTTATTTTCATTCTTTCATTTTTACAGAAAAAATTCTTTAGTGATGTGTATTTTCCTCAAATCACTTTAATAATTTCTCCAATATGTGGTGGTTTCATTATTTTTTTAGAAATTCTGTAATGTCAGCTTGTATTTCCCTTTCAACTAATGATTCCTTAACTTAAATCTCCAAGTAGAAGAGCTCGTAACATATATAAAAGTTTTAGTAAACACAATGTATGCTCCAAAGTTTATGAAGAACACTCTACAACTTATCATGTGCTACATTTGGACTTTGCTTCCAAATCTTTCTTTAGTAAATAATGAACAAGTTGAATAATATCAAATGAATAATATCCAAGGAGTGCTTTTCAAGCTGTCTGTAAAGTAAATTAATTACTAAATAAACAAATGGATGGAGCAAAATGCTTTCAAAGGAGAGAATTTAATATTGCAATAAGTGTGAATAGCAAGAATAATAAATAATCAAATACTTGATTACAAGCATTATAGACACAATTAATTTGTAGTATACATTTTAAAAGTTTGTTTTAACTAGAAAACCTTGAGTGCTATAGCTTGGGAAACTTTTTTTTATCACTGGTAGCCAGCCAAACCTTATGCATCAGTCTTTCATATGCTCTTTTTTTAATCCAATAAGTGAAAATAATCATACACACACACACAAGACCACAGAAATTATTAGATTCATGCAAATATCTGAAATGCTTTCTAATCTGAGTATCTGCAAAAGTACACTAAAAGTGTCATAAAATAATGATTTCTTGGGATTTATAGGTTACATTTTGGTATTTGCATCCTTATATTGGCCCTCATTAGAGGAAACTAGGAAATAGCAAAGAAAACTATTCTTAGCCTGGTTACCCAGGGAACCAAGGTGCAGGCATTTTCTATGTGTCAGTCTGTTTCTATCAAAACCATTTCATCTCATGGGCATGAAGCAAAGTTAGTTAAAATTGGAAAGGGAAAATCCAAACTGAACAGATTTTCACTAATTTGATACATTCAGTGGTCATTAGGTGATATCAGTGATTAGCACTCAATTTTCATGGCTTAAAATTACTCACTGATTAAGTCTCTGTAGCCATGCTCGTTGTGTACTGCATACTTCCAAGGGGGGTACTCACATAGATTATAGACACACACTGCCCAGGGGGTTATGCAGTGCATAACTTACCCAACCTTATATATGGCAGGCCTGCAATCTGATAACAATGTCCAGCAGAACTAAAGTATGCAAAGGGAATTTCTACAACATCACAAGTTCAGCTCATCCAAAAACTAAAATGAAAAAGTGAAAAGCAAATTCAGTTAATTTCAGACATGTCTGAATAAGAAACCAAATATTCAAAACCAAAAACACAGATTTTGACAAGAGCTAGATATATGACAAAATTGTCAGTTGCTCTTATAAACCAGTTTGGGATATTCCTTAAGCAACTAATTAATCAATTATTTTCAATTTTAATGGCAGTGGGTTTTCAAAATATGTTCATTTATGCATTTATTTAACAAAAATAAATTGAGCCTTTACATGTGTACTAGTATCATCTGTAATATGCACAATCACAAATAAATGGGATCCAGTGTCAAGATGGCAGTGTAGGTGGGCTCTGAACTCACCTACTCCCACTGACGTAACAAATTTACAATTACTCTTGGAACAATTACCCCTGGGAGAGAATTGAAAACTGGAAAAAAGAACCCCCACAACAAGGGACAGTGCTAACTGAGGTGGAAGAGAGAAATTCCTTTCTGGAGAGAAATTCTGGCCATGGCACTTCACATCAGGCCAGGAGTAATCTTAAGGCATGAAGCCTTCCCTGGAGGAGTGAGGGATCTGAGAGGGGGAGTGTACCACAATAAGCAGCTTTTGGATTCAGCACAATCAAGACAAGTGTCATAATATCTGGCTTTTCTAGCTATTAACAATAATGAGGAATACCCCCAGAAAAGCTATCAGACATAAGGGGAAAAAAAGCCTGCTCTTAAAGGGCCCATGCACAAATTCACCTGTTTTGGAAAGCAAACTAAAATTACCAGAAAGAAAAGTATACAGTCCTTTGGTGAAAAGAGACTCAGTTGATAGGATCTGGGAGCATCTCACTGAGAGGTGAGACCTCCCCAGGCTACGACCACCTTCCCAGGGACTGAGGCATTGGCAGCAGCCACTGTTGTGACCTAGTACAGGCATGCTGACACATTCTGGCAGGTTCCATTGGAGTTCTTCCCCTGGCCCATTAGTGCAGGGGTCTGCCTCACCCTCTAGAGCACCGATTTAATCCAGCTAAGCCAGGGCAGGCAGCCCACCCTAGGGACTAGCCCCACCCAACAGCAAGCCCTTGGGTAACTTTAGGCCCACATAAGAAGGGTGCTGGAACTTCTGCAGCTGGATAAAGTGTTCACCTCTGTGGGGCAGGGCATGCAGGAGGGACAAGACCGTGTTGGTGGAGTGCATGAAGCCTCTGCAGCAGGGTGACTGGGTTTGCTTCAGTGGGTCAGGGGTGTGCACATGAGGCAGGACTATGTTGACAGGATGTGTGTCACTTGCAGCAGACTTGTGCTTCTCAAGCAGCCACATAGGGGAACAGCCCCACCTTCCAAAGTGTGAAACAAAATTGGGTGCTCCTGTGCCTGGGGCCAGCCTTACTCAGCTGAAATCCTGAGAGAGTTGACAACAGCCTTGCAGGCCAGAGGGCTACAGTAATTGTAAGCCCCTGTGCCTAGCAACCAGTCATGCTGGGGGCCTACTCATTTAACAGAAAAATTGCAACAGGAATGTGCTATTAGACATTGCATCCAACTGTGCTTGGGTTCCTCAAGCTCAATAAAGTGACTGAAGGGACCATAGCACCCACACACAGCTGACCATTACAACCAGTCAGCCAGGGGAACAGTCTAGCCTCCCCAGGCACCTTCAGTAAGAGAAACCCTGCTACAACAGAAAGACACACATAGCCCACACAGGGGACACTCCTGGAATGTTTGGAACTGGTGCTGAGGAGGGAGCACACTGATGGGCCTCATAAAGTATCTCTTATGTAAGGCCACCTCTCCAAGATTAGGAGATGCAGCTGACTTATCTAATATGTAGATATAGGCACAGAGAACGAGGCAAAATGAGGAGACAAAAGAATACATTCCAAATAAGGGAAGAGGACAAAACCTCAGAAAAACAACTAAAGGAAACAGAGATAAACAATGTACCCAAGAAAGAGTACAAACTAATACTCATAAGGATGTTTGCTGATCTTGGGAGAAGAATGGATGAACTCATTGAGAACTTGAACAAAAAATTGGAAAATATAAAATAGAACCAATCAGAAATGAAGAATACAATACTGGAAATGAAAAATTCACTAGAAGGACTCAATAGCAGAGTAGATGACACAGAAGAACAGTTCAGCAAGCTGGATGAAAGACTAGAGGAAATCACCCAAGCTGAACAGAAAAAGGAAAACAGAATTAAAAAGAATGAAGACAGTCTAAAGGACCTCTGGGACAACATCAAGCACACTAACATTCATATTATAGGTGTCCAAGAAGGAGAAGAGAGAGACAAAGGGGCAGAGCATCTATTTAAAGAAATAATAGGTGAAAACTTTCCTAACCTAAGGAAGGTAACAGACATCCAGGTACAAGAAGCACAGAGAGCACCAAACAAGATAAACCCAAATAGGCCCATACCAAGACACATTATAATTAAAATATCAAGAATTAAAGATAAAGAGAGAATCCTATAAGCTGCAAGAGAAAGGCAACAAGTTATACAGAAAGGAAATCCCATAAGGCGTATCAGCTGACTTCTCAGCAGAAACCGTGCAGGCTAGAAGGGAGTGGCATGATATATTTAAAGTGCTGAAAGGAAAAATCCTACAGCCATGAATACTCTACCACGCAAGGTTATCATTCAGAATGGAAGGAGAGATAAAGAGTTTCCCAGACAAGCAAAAACCAAAGGAATTTATCACCAGGAAACTAGTCTTACAAGAAATGCTAAAGGGACTTATTTAAGAGGAAAAGAGAAGACCACAAATAGGAATAAAAAAATTATCCAAAAAAAAGAGCAATAAAATCACTAGTAAAGGCAAAAATATAGTAAAGATATCAGATCAACCACCTGTGAAGTTAATATGAAGATCAAAAGAAAAAATTATTTAAAATTATCTATTTCCATGACAAGAGGGTAATGAATACACATGCACAAAAGAGAGGTTAGATACGACATCAAAAGCATAAGATGAGGGAGGAGGGGAGTAAAAGAGTAAAGCTTTTAGCAAGAGGTCAAACTAAAGAGAACATAAACTTAATATAGGTTGCTAAATACATAGGTTATTATATATGAACCTCATGGTAATCACAAACCAGAAACCTACAATAAATAAACAATGAAATAAGAAAAAGGAACCCAAACATAATACTAAAGAAAGCACTCAAACCACTAGGGAGAGAGCAAGAGAGGAAGGAAAAGAGAGGAACCACCAAAACACCCAGGAGAAAAGTAACAAAATGGAAATAAGTACATTCTTATCAATAGCTACTTTAAATGTCAATATTAGGACTAAATGCTCCAATCAAAAGGCATAGGGTGGCTGATTGGATAAAAAAACAAGACCCATATACATGCTGCATACAAGAGACACACTTCAGATCTAAAGACACCCACAAACTGAAAGTGAAGAGATGAAAAACTATATTCCATGTAAATGGCAGTGAAAAGAAAGGTGGGGTAGCAATGCTTATATCAGACAAAATAGGCTTTAAAACAAAAACTGTAACAAGAGACAAAGATGGGCACTACATAATGATAAAGGGAACAATCCAACAAGAAGATATAACACTTGTAATATCTATGCACCCAACATAGGAGCACCTAAATATATAAAGCAATTATTAACACACATAAAGGGAGAAATAGAGAGAAACACAATAATAGTAGGGGACCTTAATATCCCACTTATACCAATGAATAGATCATCCAAACAGAACATCAATAAGGAAACTTTGGCCTTAAATGACACATTAGACCAGATGGATTTAGTAGACATGTACAGAACATTCCATCCAAAAACCAGGGAATATACATTTTTTTCAAATACACATGGAACATTCTCCAGGATAGAAGACATATTAGACCACAAAACAAGTCTCAATAAATTTAAGATTGAAATAATACCAAGCATCTTTACTGACCACATGGTATGAAACTAGAAATTAACCACAGGAAGAAAATTGGAAAAGCCACAAATATGTGAAGATTACTCAAAATGCTACTGAACAATGATTGGGTCAATGAAGAAATAGAAGGAGACATCAAAAAAATACCTGGAGACAAGTGAAAATGAAAATATGACATGGCAAAATTTATGGGATATAGCAAAAGGGGTTTTAAGAGGGAAGTCTATAGCAATACAGGCTTACCTCAACAAAGAAGAAAAATCTCAAATAAACAATCTAACAGTGCACCTAAAGGAACTTGAAAAAGAAGAAAAAACAAAGCCCCAAATCAGTAGAAGGAAGGAAATAACAAAAATAAGAGCAGAAATAAATGAAATAGAGACTTAAAAAAAGAAAAAAAGAAAAATCAATGAAACAAAGAGCTGGTTCTTTGAAAAGATAAACAAAATTGACAAACCTTTAGCTAAACTCACCAAAAAAAAAGGGAGAAGGCTCGAATAAATAATATCAGAAATGAAAGAGGAGAAATTACAACAGACACCTCAGAAATACAAAAGATTAAAAGAGAATACTATGAAAAACTATATGCCAGCAAATTGGATAACCAAGAAGAAATGGATAAATTCTTAGATTCATACAACTTTCCAAAAATGAATCAAGAAGAAATAGAGAATTTGAATTGACCAATCATGAGTAAGGACATAGAAATGGTAATCAAAAACCTCCCAAGAAATAAAAGTCCAGGACCAGACAGGTTCCCTGGTGAATTCTACCAAACATTCAAAGAAGACTTAATACCTATCCTTTGTAAACTCTTCAAAAAAATTGAAGAGGAGGGGAAGCTTCCTAACTCATTCTATGAAGCCAACATTACTCTGATACCAAAACCAGATGAGGACAACACACAAACAAAGAAAATTACAGGCCAATATAACTGATGAACAGTGATGCAAAAATCCTCCACAAAAAATTAGCAAACAGATTACAACAATACGTTAAAAAGATCATACACTATGATCAACTGGGATTTATTCCAGGGAGCAGGGGTGGTTCAACATCCGCAAATCAATCAACGTGATACACCACATTAACAAAATGAATAATAAAAATCATACGATCAGGGCTGGCTCCGTGGTCGAGTGGTTAAGTTCGCGCACTCTGCTGTGGCGCCCCAGGGTTCGGATCCTGGGCACGGACATGGCACCACTCATCAGGCCACGTTGAGGTGGCGTCCCACATCCCACAACTGGAAGGACCTGCAACTAAGATATACAACTATGTATGGGGGGTGGGGGGAGGTTGGGGAGATAAAGCAGAAAAAACAAAAAAAAAGATTGGCAACAGTTGTTAGCCCAGGTGCCAATCTTAAAAAAAAAAAATCATACGATCATCTCAATAGATGCAGAGAAAGCACTTGACAAGATACAGCATCCATTTATGATAAAAACTCTGAATAAAAGGGGTAGAGAAGGAAAGTACCTCAACATAATAAAGGCCATATATGGCAAACGCACACCTAATATCATTACCAATGGAGAAAAACTGAAAGTTATCCTTCTAAGAACAGGAAACAGACAAGGACACCCACTTTCATTATATACACAATGGAATACTACTCAGTCATAAAAAAGTATTAAATCTTGCCATTGCTGACAACATGGATGTAACTTGAGGGCATTATGCTAAGCAAAATAAGTCACAGGGAGAAAGTCAAATATTGTATGATCTCACTCATAAATAGGAGACGAAAACAACAACAAACAGACACACAGAGACAGAGATTGGATTGGTGATTACCAGAGGGGAAGAGGAGAAGAAGGAGGGTGAAAGGGGTGATTGGGCACATGTGTATGGCGATGGATTGTAATTGGTCTTTGGGTGGTGAGTATGATGTAGTCTACACAGAAATCAAAATATAATGTTGTACACCTGAAATTTATATGTTTATAAACAAATGTTACTGTAATAAGAAAGAAAGAAGGAAAGAAAGACGAGGGGGCAGAGAAACAGGGAGAGAGAAAGAAAGAACGAAAGAAAGAATAAACGAATGAAAGAGAGAGAGAGAAAGAGAAAAGGCAAGCAAGCGAGCAAGAAAGCAAGCAAGCAAGAAAGAAAAAGGCAAATAAACCTCGTTTCAGGCAGCATTCTGTCTACCTAGAGTCTGAGAATATGAGGTGGTCTCTCATTCCATTATTAAAATAATAACACAATTCTATAAATATCTAACCAATTAAATATCCACTGGATACAATGAGAAATTAATGTGGCCAAAAACTGGAAGGTGTTTTAGTTGTTGTTGTTATCGTTGCTGTTATCAAATATATGGAACTTACTCAAAACTAATATAGGCAATAAACATGTATCTCCACAAAATAGTAGAATATTGAGAGTTGTTACAGAGAAGATGGGCTAAATGAGAAAGATCAGCAGCCATATTGCTTGAGGCAAGTTAAGTAATGGAAATAGAGGAGGCATAGAAGGGAAAACCTTAACTAGAAAGCTTGAGATGGAAATTATTTTGTGAAAAATGGGAAGAGATAAAAGTTCAAAACTATCTCAAGACATACTATTCAGGTGGGAAACAGAATAAACCTGAAATGACATAATGCACATATAATTTAGACATACATTCTGGTTTATTGAAGGGAAACAACATGTCAAATTACTGGGTAGGTGAAGTTAATTGACTATTGATTAGGGGCCTGCAGAATGAAAGGAATTTATGAAGCTTTGAGTAATTGATGGGAAATATCATAATACATGGGCTTGATATTGGTAATGAAAAGTTGAAAGGGAAGTCTGGTTATTGTCGTGATTGTATTCCAAGTAGAGTTGTTTGGTGACTAATGAGATGCCACCAAAAATTTGTGTAAATAAAATTCAAGAGACCATTTCTCTATTTACTCCATGCACAATGAACAAGTAGAAAGTGACTGGAGCATGTAATAAAAGTTCACCCCAAAACTGCAAACTCTTTCTAGGAAGTCATTGAAATGGACAAGACTGAAGAATGAGAGCACGTGGGAGACATTCTCACCAGCCACTTAAAAAGACGATAACTATGGGATCAATACTGTGGCTCATCAAAGAACTATGATGGCTTAATGCAGGGAAAACTGCAGAAATCTTGTGCCCAGTCTCTCTCAGAAGAAATTTTTAAACAGAGGGCTTCAACTCTGACATAAAATGAGTATTATTAAGAGAAGTCCCCTGAGGATATCACATTCCTACCAATGTATATGGATACCCCTGAAGAAATCTTCTGAATTCCTGGACATGGGGAAAAGCATAAAACCTAGATGGTCCTTTACCTCCACAGAAACAGAAACATCTTCCCTTTACTCCAACATAAGCAAGTAGTTGAGAGTCCCCAAACATGGTCTTTCAAGGAATTCAGTTACCTTGGCCCTTGGGGTCAGGTGCTGGGGAGTAGATATGGAATTATAATCCAGTGCAAAAGCTACTCATGGGCAAATGGACTCATGCCACGTGATTCAATATTACTTCAAATAATGAACTTATTTTAATCATGTATGCATTGAAATGGCTGGTCCTGACTTATATAAGCAGAACAAATCTGTGCTTGTAAAAGCAATTAGGTTCTGTTTCTCTCCTCTCCTCTCCTCTCCTATTCTCAAATCTGCTCTTACAAGAGAAACACTCAAATGCAAATCTCAAAACTGCTTTACAATGCATTGTATTGCTGTGTATTCCTTTGCTTAGCAAAAGTGAGAAGTTACTTCATTTTATATTTCCTCAAAGTGTGTGGATATTATATTAATTAGGATTCTGGTTGGAAATAACAGAACGAACTCCCACTGGTTTAAAGAAGAAGGAGGCAAAAAGAAAATGAGGAGAAAGCAAAGTGGAGGGGTGTATTTATTATAAGGCAATCATCAATTGTAAGGAAACGTTGGACTCCTAAGTAACCCAAAGCCTGGACTCTCTCTGGGCTATAGGAAAGGAAAAGAACCAAGAAATGGAACACAATAAGAATCCAGGGGATACTTTCTCTCCACCTCTCATCTCTGTTCTCTCTGTAGATCTTTATAGATGAAAGTAAATAGCTGCGTAAATAGCTTGAGCTTTTACGTCTTCTGTATTCAATTGACTTCAGAATCTTGAGAATGAACAGTTGATTGGACCAAGTTTGATCAGGTTTTCACTCTTCATAACTAAACTAAAGTCAGATGAAACAAGGCTGCCCGGAGCCTACACCTGTGCAGAGTGTGGGCTGTACTCAGGAAAGACAAATTGAACAGAAAACTCAGTAGTTTCCATCGCAATATTACAGTTTGTTTTGATCTATTCCTTGATGCTGTGTTTTTAAAAAACTAGTAGTTGAACAAATCTAACAGATCCTATGGGAACTGCTTGTCCCAGTTCTGAGGAATGACTATCACTTTAATGCAGAGAAAATAACCCTTCCCAAAAAAGTATAAGTGATTAAAACTAAATAAGATATAATTTTTAAGGTTTTATAGTAATTTCTATAAGTACATTTTCTTCAACTATACTTACAAGAATACTAAAGTGCCAACATTTAAGGATGTTGACTTTTTGTTCTTAACATAAGTAACATATTTACAAGGATGTAGTTTTAATATATCCTTAAGAAAAATAACAGAATATTGAACCACCTACTCTGGCAGACACAATACCCAGATGAATACTTTTTTTATCTGGTGCCTAGAGACCTGTTCTCATATTTCCAAATTCTGAAATATCCAGACACACTTGAATATTCAACTGTATTTTTCAATTTTCGTACAACGTTTCAAATTGTGAATGATAATCATATATAAATATTATTTTCTGATATTTCTGGCTTATCATCAAACATCAGACATCTGTTGAGGAATGCTAGAAGTGAAGTGAGGAGAACGGAGAACAAGTATGATTCTCAGAACTCAATACAATTCAGGTTCTCTGAAGTCAGAGCTGATTACTTCAAGTGCTTCACTGTGAGCCTCACGGAACTGCTGAGGTCAAAGACTGAGTTTAACACCCAGGAAGACTTAGTGAGAAGGTGTCCTAATAGATTGAGTGATAGCGTGTCCAACACCACACACCTGATTCTAATATTTAGACAGAACTCACCTGTACCCTTTCACATAGAATTATTCAGAAAAAAAATTGCCTTCATCCAGTCAATAATTTGAAAGGATGAAGGAAAATACACATAAAGAATATGCATCACAAATGGAAATGGGGGAAAGAGCAAAGGATTTGAACAGATTTTCTACACTTTAAAAAAGTTAATATCATTGTAAACAGAAGTCAAACAAGAGATTTAGTGAGAAAAGAGAAAATTAGACAAAAGTAGAAGGTAAAAAGTATGACTAATAATTGAAAGTATGCAAATCACATTAAAAATAATAGCTATTGAAAAAAATATAGTCAGGGCATGCTTGGACTTTTGTGTGTTGGGAGGTTTTTGTTTACTGATTCAATCTCCTTACCAATAATCGGTCTGTTCGGATTTTCTATTTCTTCATGCTTCAGTCTTGGTAGGTTGTATGTTTCTAGGAATTTATCCGTTTCTTCTAGGTTGTCAAATTTGTTGACCCTTTTGTCTTCTTAATAGTATCTTTCAAAAAGGATTTTTAATTTTTATTATGTAAAATTTATCAAATTTTTCCTTCACAGCTTGTGATTCATTTTGTCCTAAAACATCTTTGCCTGTTCCAGGATTGCAGTATTTTCTTTTCGACACTTTGTAATTTATTTCCTTATAGACACATTATAAATTTAACTTTATGTTATATTTATGATTCATTTTTAATTTTATGTAGTATGAGGTAAGGGAAAATATTTTTTTCCATATGAAGATCTAGTTGTTCTAACATTATTTTTTGAACAGTCTAACTTTTTTTTTTGAATTGCCTTGGCATCTTTGTTGAAAATCAATTGGCCATATTTAGGTGCACAAAAAGCCTTTGACCAAACATAGCATTGATTCATGATAAAATTTCCCAGTCAAATAGAAATAGAAGAGAAATTTGCTATTAATATAGCCTTTGCAGTTCTTTTTTTAAGAAGTACTTACAAAGTACAGTCATCCCTCAGTATTCGTGGGCGTTGGTTCCAGGAATCCCTGAGAATACCAAAATCCGAGGATGCTCATCACTTACATAAAACGATGTAGGACATTGAGTACAGTTGGCCCTATATATCCACGGCTTTCACATCCCCAGATTCAGCCAACCAAAATTTCAACCTGCAGTTAATTGAATCTGGGGATTAGAAATGCACAGAGGCAGAGGGCCAATTGTATGTCATTTCCATCCACTTATTTTACCTATATATGTCTTCATATTAAAGCAGGTTTCTTGCAGACAGCATATAGTTGGGTCTTGCTTTTTCATCCAATCTGATTATCTCTGCCTTTTGATTGGAGTGTTAAACCATTTATATTTTGATTAATTATTGATATGTTTGAGGTCAGATCTACCATCTTGATATTATTTTGTTTGTCCCATTGTTCTTTTTTCCTCATTTTCTCACTTCTTGATTTCTTTTGGGATAATTATGTAGTTCCTAGGTATTTCATTTTACCATTCTATTATTAACTGGTTAGCACAGTCTTTGATGAGGAATTCATAATAATTCTTCTGTTTCTCCCTTATATGGAATTAATCAGCCATTTGTATGGCAATAAAAGGTATTAATTTTTAGCAATTTTAATTATGATGTGTCTGTTTATTTATACTACATTAGGGTCATAGAGCTTGTTGGATCTGTGGTTTATTGTTTACACCAAATTAGGAAATTTTCCATCATTTTTTCAAATATTTTTTGTAGCCCCACTTATACATGTTACATTGCTTAATGTTGTTGCACATATCACTGAGGATCTGTTCATTTTTCTTTCTTTCTTTTCTTTTGGTGAGGAAGATTGACCTTGAGGTAACATCTGTTGCCAATCTTCCCCTTTTTGCT
Organism: Equus przewalskii; assembly: GCF_037783145.1. NCBI lineage: Eukaryota > Metazoa > Chordata > Mammalia > Perissodactyla > Equidae > Equus > Equus przewalskii. Next base: position 53,526,523 of record NC_091831.1, on the reverse strand, counting down.
TGAGGAAGATTGTTGCTGAGCTAACATCTGTGTCAATCTTCCTCTATTTTCTATGTGGGACACTGCTACAGCGTGGCTTGATGAGTGGTACATAGGTCCATGCCCAGGATCTGAACCCACAAACTCTAGGCCACTGAAGCAGAGCACACAAACTTAACCACTACACCACCAGGCCAGCTACTATTTTTTTCTCGTTATGCTTCAGTTTGGATTGTTTTATTGCTATATAGATTCAAGTTCACGGAACATGTCCTTTTTAATTTTTTTGGTGAGGAAGATTGGCCCTGAGCTAACATCTATTGCCAATCTTCCTCTTTTTGCTTGAGGGAAATTGTTGCTAAGCTAACATCTGTGCCAATCTTTCTCTCTTTTGTATATGGAACACTGTCACAGCATGACTTGATGAAAGATGCATAGGTTCATGCCTGGGATCCAAACCAGTAAATCCAGGGCCGCTGAAGTGGAGGCATGAACTTAATCACTATACCACCAGGCTGGCCCCTGATCTTGTCTTTTGCAGTGCCTAAATTTCTTTTAATTTGTTCATGTGAACTTTCATTTTAGATAATGAGTTTTTCATCTCTAGATGTTCCATTTGGTTCTTTTTACTTCTTTAATTTCTCTTCCATTATCTTCATGTTTTCCTTTAAGTCCTTGAGCATTTTTAGGCTATGTATAACAGGTCCTTTATATTCTTCATAGGCTAATTCTATTCTCTCTTTATTTTGGGGGGGGGGGGGTTGGTTTATTTGTTTTTGTTTTCATTTTTTTAGGGAAGATTAGCCCTGAGCTAATATCTGCTGACAATCTTCCTCTTTTTGCTGAGGAAGATTGGCCCTGAGCTAACATCTGTGCCATCTTCCTCTATTTTGTATGTGGGATGCCTACCACAGCATGGCTTGATAAGCAACATGTAGATCTGCACCTGGGATCCAGCTGGCAACCCCCGGGCCACTGAAGCAGAGTGTGCAAAATTAACCACTACACCACTAGGCCAGCCCATATCTCTGTCTTTTCTGGGACTGTTTTTATTGACTCATTTTTCTTGTTTTGGGATCACATTTTCTTCTTTCTCATGTCTAATATTTTAATTGGATGCTGGATATTTTCAGTGTTGAGTTCTGTTGTCTTCTAACAAGTGTTAGATGACTTCTTTATGATAGGCAGTTAACTTACTTGAGGGTAAGCTTAATCCTTTTAAAGTCTTGTTTCTTTACCTTTATTGGGATATTTTAAAGGAGTCATCCCTCTAGTTTAGTCCTACTACCTAGGTATGGCCCTTATTTGGTCATTGAATGCACCAGACATTCAAAAATGATTCTCCACTCTAATTAGTTTGAACTGAAAAATCTCCCAGCCCTGTGTGGGCTCTGGTAATTTTTCTACTTTTATTTTCACAGTTGTTCCTGACCCAGCTTTGTAAAGTTTCAGCTTTTGAATATACAGCTTTACATACAGTAATAGGCTATAGAAAAAACCCATGCAGAGCTCTGGAACATTTCTATTTGTAGCTTCCTTTTCTCTGTTATTCTTCCCTACAATTTACAGCTTCCTTAACCTCCTCAACTTTATCTTTTATCTCTTCAATTCAACAAGAATCGAAAAGCTTCATGCTTTGCATTTGATTCCCCTCACTTCACCATTGTCTGGAAAGCACCTCTAGGTGGAAGATGGGACTCTCTCCATGCTCATCTTGTTTGTGTTCCCTCTATCATGGATTGCAGTCCTGGGCTGCCTACTGTCCAATGTCCTCAAACATGTTTTTCATATATTTTGCCCAATTTTCTAGGTTGTTTGCAATGATAAGCAAGTACTAGTTACTCCATCATAACTGTACCTCGTTTCTATTTTAGACTGTCATTTGCTGTAGCACAAGGGATGAATTGAAGCACACAGAAGCCATAAATGGGAATAACAAGGTAGAAAAGGCTGTGGTAATGTGTAAAAAGGAAAAGGAAGCATTTGAATCAGCAGCATCAGTGGAAATACAAAGAAATAGAGAGAGTCGAGACAACTTCAAAGAGAAATGAAGTGTTTGGTAGAGAGTGTTATGAGTACCTTCTAAAACTTGATCTTTGCAACCACATCATTTATTCCAATTAAATATAATCATATGTATCTATATAGCATATGCTTTACTACCTTTTTATGACATACTTTCATTTTCTATGTCTACTCCAACCAGGGCACTTTAAAATGATGACACTCTAGAAAGCAACGACCATGCTTATATACTATCTGTAGAAGGCCTTCTTGTAAAAATTCTTTATACATCTACACAGAATAAAGTGACCTATTTCTGGATAATTGAAGTTACTCCTGATTATTTTCATGAACAGAAGAATGCAGTGACACAGATACTGCAAGAAAACACGTAACTTGGACAGCATTTTTGATTTTTGAAAGCTTCATATAATTTTATTGATATGTTGTTATCCTTCTAATTATCGTTTACTTCATTCACATTCCATGAACATACATTGGATTCAAAAAACATATACCAATTGATCACGATATTATTGTATATATGAAATCGTGAAATTTTGGGAATATGTATGTATGTATCTATATAGGTGTGTATGTGCATGTGTATACACACATATCTACTAGTGGATGAAGCAACACACACAAAATAAACAAATGATGACAAAAGTGTTAGAGCCATAATCTAGTCATGTTAGAGATACTACAGAGGCCAAAAATAGAGAGAAGTTTAACTCTATAATAGGCTGGCATTTGAGCTGGCTTGTAGGGAACCACAGGGAAAGAAATGCGGAGAAAAGGCAATTCTAGAGAGTGACAAGAAAGCATCTAAGGAGAAACATTGGGCAGGCAGCCTATGTCACTTGCGTGCTTTGTTGGGTTCATTATCTTCTGCTGCTTTGTTCTCAATGTGGTCTTTCAGAAAGTTTCCCTACCAGTTTGAGACCAATGAGACAGAGGCATTTAGAGAGCACTGGAACTACATTGGAAATGGACATTTTCATATAAAAAACTTCAGCAGCCACTCCCTTAAAAATGCAAGAAGAGGGGCTGGCCCCATGGCATAGTGGTTACGTTCAGTATGCTCTGCTTCAGTAGCCCGGGTTCACGGGCATGGACCTATACCACACATCAATCAGCAACCCACACATAAAGTAGAGGAAGATTGGCATAGATGTTAGCTCAGGGCTAATACTCCTCAACAACAACAACAAAAAGCAAGAACAATTAAATGTATTAGAGGAATAATCATCATTATCATAATTGATATTTACTAAGCACTTACTATGTGGTAGGCACTGTTCTAAGGGCTTTACATGTAATTAGTTCATCTAATTCTCACTACTTCCCAACAGAATAAAAAGAAGGAAAGAAAGAAAATGGCCTTTCTGCAGGCACCAATCACCATTGCTGGTTCTTTGTTCTATCCCACCTGGCCTGATGTCTTCACCAGAAACTGATGAAAATATAGCAGACTCCACTCACATACAAGACTCCACTCACACGCATATACAGACACGGACCAAGGCCCATACAGTCACACACATACATACATGTAAGCATTGCACTATGGTAGAGACTGGGTAACACCACCCAGATCCTCCCCCACCTTCGGAATTGCTGGGAGTCCCGATGGCTCTCTTCAGACTTCAGATGGTTCACTTTACCCTGTACTGTGGAACCCCAGTTTTCTGTGGGAGCCTGATCTGAGAAACTATGACTCAAAAAATGACTAGTTATCTAAAACAATTAAATGCAGCAGTGATACAATCAGATTTTAATTTAATACCTGATTGTATTTTGCAGCCAGCATTGATTTCCCCTTTTTCTGGTAAGAATACTCTTACTTTTGTCTGAAGAACTACCCCAATGTCTGGGGGTAACATGGAAACTAGACCTAACCAAACAAATCAATACACTCCCCTCACCATGGTTTAAGGATAAGCACACACATAGCCAGGACAGTCAAGGCTGATTTCAGGACTTTTTCTTCAAGAGCATAAGGTCTTATCTTATGCAATGAACATTCACATGTAAGTTATTGTGAAGACATACGTTTTTATTTCTCTTGGGTATCTATGTACCTAGGAGCACAATTGTGGATCACATGGTAACCCTATGTTTAACCTTTTGAGGAATTGCAAAACTGTTTTCCAAAGAGGCTACAACAATTTGCGTTCTCACCAGCAGTGTACGAGGGTTCCAATTTTTGATATCTTTGCTAACATTTATTATTATGTCTTTTTTATTATAGCCACCTTCATAGGTATGAAGTGGTGTTTCATTGTAGATTTCATTTTCATTTACTTGAAGCTAACGATGTTGAGCATCTTTACATGTGTTTATTGGCCATTTGTATATCTTCTTCTACCTGTGTTCATTGGCTACTTGTATATCTTCTTTGAACCAATATCTATTCAGAACCTTTGCTCATTTTCTTTTTTATTATTGTTAAGCTCTTTTTTTGTCTGTGAAGGGTGTAAGGTCTGTGCTTAGGTTTATGTTTTTTGCATGTGAATGTCCAGTCGTTCCAGCAACATTCGTTAAAAAGACTGTCCTTGCTCCTTTGTATTGCCTTTGTTCCTGTGTCAAAGATCAGTTGACTGTATTGATGTGGGCCTATTTCTGGGTTCTCTGTTCAGGTACACTGCTCTATTTGTCTATTCTTTCACCAGTAGCACACTCTCTTGTTTATTGTGGCTTTAAGTCTTGAGGTTGGGTAGAATCAGCCTTCCAACTTTGCTCTTCTTCAATTTTGTGTTGCCTATTCTGGGTCTTTTGGCTGTTCATATAAACTTTAGAAGTAGTTTGTTGAGATCCACAAAATAACTTACACTAAATAACTTCCTAAACATTTGTAATTACATAGAACTTGGTTTAATGGAATATCACACTATCTCATTGCACTGAGTGATCGACATATAACACAGTCACTAAAATTTTGTTTTGGAAACATCTCAATTTTTATTATATCAAACAATATATTTGAATATTGGACCCTGTCTTCCCTTTAATTTGCAGGAGATTCTTGCAATGACTTTGGACTGTAATATTCCTTAACTATTCAGTTTACTTATTGCATTAACTCTTTCTGTAGTGTATCTTTGTGGTTTAGACCTCTTAATGCCATTTTTCACAGTTGAGTATTCTAGACTCTCTTACATAAGGTTTATTTGTCTATTGCACAAATTTCTGAGCACTTACATTTTAGTCATTGACATTGACCTTGAAATAGCAGTAAATAGAAACAGATAGAACCCTGCCCCTTTGGAGCTTTCAGTGTAGGAGAGGAGATAAGACACTAATCAAAAATATCACACAAATCTAATTGTTTTCCTCCCTCCCCAGACTCTGCTCACCAGTGAGGCTTTCCTGGACCACCATTTAATATGGCAACTCCCCAACCTTGTCCTTATAGTTTTTACTCCCTTTCTTGCTTTTCTTCCCCAGAGCCCTTGTTTTCCTCTGACACTCTGCATGTTTTTCTTGTTTGCTTATTAACTGTCTCCTCCACCAGAATGTAAGTTCTTTTGGGGGCAGGAATATTTGTCTGTTTAGTTCACTGTATTATTCCCAGAGCCTAGACCAGTGTCTGGTATTCAATATGTTCATGTTAATTATTTGTTGACTGTAGGAATACATCATTCATAAAATATCAAGTATATTTTCCCAATAAATCTGTTTTTCATTTCACCATAAAACAATGACAAAGAAGTATTTTTTATGTGTTTTCAAGAAACAGCACAAGCATCATGATAGGCCAAGATGTAATGTCCCTTGATAGATTGATAAATTTCTTAAAGTATAAAAGGTACAATTATGAGCAAATTGGCTACTAACAAAAGTATTCTTCACAACATTTAAAGATATTTTGTTTTATACTAGTAAACTTGCAAAATAACACCCATTTACCACAGATAAAAAAAATTGAGAATTCCTTTGCCTCTTTTAAGTATTCCTGGAAGTATTAAGTTAGAGTATTACTGGAAGTTGCAAAAATAAAAGGTCACCTTTTTTTTTCTTTTGTTGAGGAAGATTGGCCCTGAGCTAACATCTGTTACCAATCTTCCTCTTTCTGCTTGAGGAAGATTGTTTCTGAGCTAACACCTATACCAGTCTTCCTCTATTTTGTATATGGGACACCACAACAGCACGGCTTGATGAGGTGGTGTGTAGGTCCAGCCCTGGGATCCAGGTCCGTGAACCCTGGCCTCCTGAAGCAGAGCATGCGAACTTAACCACTATGCCACTGGGCCAGCCCTAAAAAGGTCACTTTTAAAGGCAAGAAAACATGTCTTTTGTGGTTTTATACAGGGAGAGGTGGAAAGAAGAGAAGTACCTTTTCTGAAATAATAACTACATTTTGTCAACTTGGTTAAAAGATAGTTGAAAGTGGATACGTTAATAGCAGATTATTAGTTTCTCAAATATTTTTTCTGGTATTCTTGGTTTAAAAAAACAGTATGGAAAAATAGGAAGCTTACTCTTTGTCTCCTTTCAGGTAGTTTTATTCTTCTGGTTCCAAGAATAAACTTGGAGAAGACGGGTATAGTGCACCGATGCTTTTTGTTTGCTAAAAGGCATTTTTAGAGACCATCGGTTCCACTCAGCTGGAGCCACTTTGCTTACATTTTTCTCCTAAAAGTTCTTTGAATTCTTAAGTACTTTAAGTTTTTTGAGCAAAAACGATTCTGAATGTTAATAACCAGAAATTTTTATCAAGTACTTTTCTGCAGTGGCACTAGGTATGGTATTATAAAATAAGATTGAAACAAATAAAGTCTTTCTACCAGGTACCGGGAAGATTAATTTAGTTTATTTTCTTGGAATAAAACATAGACTCAGACTCCATTACTTGAAATCAAGATTGTCAATATAATAGCCTTAGCTAGATGAAACATCTGAGTTATTAAGATCATTATTACAACTGTCACTACTTTCATTATTATCATCTTTTAGAATCATGGTCAAGGTTAATCCACTAAAAGAATGAGTCATGAAAATTTTTCCAAATCTTTTTTACTTTTTTATAGTAAAAAGTTGTTTTATTTATTATGTTGTATCAATACTTCTTCATGAGACTTCTGATGCCTTAAGCTTAGAAAGGCTTCCAAAGACTTGAACTTCTCCTTCTGAAACGGCAATATCAAACAGTCTACAATGGTCTTACTAAATCCAAAATGTTTTTTACTATGTTGACAGATACAATTAGAGTCTACAGCCCAGCAGGCATAGCCAGAAAATAATGAATTCATGGTGAAACTAATCAGAAACTACCAGCTTTCTCTTTTTGCTTCATCCTCATCAAAACTAAGAACTGGGAAATAAAAACATAAGTAACAAATAACCTTTCCAGAGTCCAAAATGAAAACGGCCTTTTGACTTCTCCAGTAATGAAATCCAAATGCAATGTGAAAAGAATAAATGGATCACTCAGCATATTGGTTTAATCCATTTTAGAAATGAAGGTCTTGCTTGCGTACAAGGTAAAAGGACTGCTCCCCGACCATTTCAATCAGGACTCTTGGTAGAACCAATCAACCACACACAAAATAATGGACATGTCAGATATTTCCCTGCTCAGCCAATCATACCTTTTATAAATGAAACACAGTTACTAACCACAACCAAGAGTGCATAGATACTCTGATGCTGCTGGTACACTAGTTGAATTTACTTGGGAACACTTCCCCAGCTCTAGAATTTTCTTATACTAGTGGCTGTCTCATCATCCCCCTATTAGCTGAATCATCCCCTCAAGCTTTATGAATTCCATTCTGAAGCATTCACATGGATATTGACAAAGCCTCATAGACTCAGAATCGTAGAATACTAAAGCTAGGAAAGGTCTTAGAGGGCACACTGTCCAGTGATTTTAAGTTGCTGTCTACTGACATGTGAGCAGGCTTCTGGAAACCTATACTTTTGATTCAATAAAAGCATTTACTTTATATGTTTTATAGATTGATATAACATATAATATTCTCTTTAAAAAAGAGAAAAAAAAGAGGTATGTTCTAAACCAAAATACAAAATCTACTTATCTAATCCAGTCATTTTATATTGTAGATGGGGAAGCTAAGACCTTTACCTGCTCAGAGTCTGGGACTTGACAAGAGGCCCACAGCTACTTAACAGATAGTTAACCCAACTCTATGTGGCAAAAGGCAAAAACTCAAGTCAATGAGCTTAAAAGGAAAGGAAATGTAGTTGATCATATAAATGGGAAACTCCTGAGTAGTTTCAAATAAGGTTGGATCCAGATGTCCAGACTTGGCATACAGGTGTCCTTCCCTCTCCGTCTCTCAGCACCACTGTCCTCCATTTTGGCTTTATTCTCAGGCAGGTACCGGCCACAGAGTTGCCCTGGAAACTTCAGATTTATATTCCATCAGCCTCAAGTCTAGTGGAAAGAGAGATTCCCTTTCATGTGGGTTTCACCATATCTGAGCCAACATTGAGCCTTGTTGGCTTGAATCATGGCACTGACTCACTCACTGTGTGCAGGAAGATGAAATGTGTTGACTAGCCAGGCTTAGGTCACATACTAGCCTTTGATTAGAAGGTACCATGAGCCCACTTGAACCACATGGCTAGACTGTGAAGGAAGCGTGGTGCTCTTCAAGAAAATTGAGGCTCCGTTATCAGAAGAAGTAGCAACAGATGTTGGAAGAGGAAGAACACAAAATGTGCACCGCCTTTGGTCAACTGACTCTGTCCAGAGCCTGTCCATTATGCTACTCTCCATCTTTAAATGAAAGTAGTAGTAGCACACTCATGAAAGGCAGAAATGGTAGCATGCAAATGCAAGAAGCAATCAAATGTTTCACCTCTGTTTTTTCCACTCGTTGCTCTTAAGAAAAACCCTCCTTCATCCCAGGTGCTGAAGGGTGCCTGGATACCGCTTGTTATAAGAAAAGCAGCTAATGAATTAACTTACTTTGTCTTTACAATGAGTCCTAACTTCTTCCTGGGTCAGCTACTTTCTGCATATTTGTTCCCGGGCACTGAGTTCATGCCTCTATTAAATCACTTACAATCTGACACCACAATTTATCTATGTGCACCTGTGTTCCTCAAGGGCAGGCATTCCTTTATTTATCTCTGTAACACTTACCTCAGGGCTTGGCACATTCCAAACACTGAATAAATGTGGGTTATAGTTGCAGTAATGATTTAAGGCAAGATTCTCAAAATGAGTTCCCAAAACAGTGCCTTGTCAAATGTTTGACCAAGCAAGTTTCCTTGATCACATAAATTTTGCAAATACTGTGTACCACAAGACATCCTAGAAATCCATGATTCGGGTATTAGCATCTTAGGTGCTCTGATGTGTCCTCTGTTTAAGAAAATTTTTGGATTTTGTTTAAAATTGTTTGCAGTATTTATAATTTATTTTAACTTAAATACTAATATCCAATGAGATCCATATTCCACAGAAGATATCTGAGGAAACACTGTTTGTTTTACCTTTTGGGGGAATATTTTGTTTTGCAGAAGGAATTTGCAAAAGATAGTACTTAACGGAAGAAAACAGCACTCTTGCTCACTCACTCATTCATTCAGCCAGGCTGCATTTTCTGTGTGCCTACCCCATGCCAGAAGGACTCTTGCCTTCTAAGAGTCTATAATCTAGTAAATGGAAACAGGCAGGTACATTTTTAACACTAAATCATTTTATTCTTTTTAGAATGGAGTAATTCCTTAGGCATAACAGAGCAGGGTGAAGGTGGCCATAAAGGATCCCGGCACACATCACTGTGGAAATCAAGTGATTGAAAGACTCAGGAATGTTGATGGGAGTTTGCTTATTGGTGTTGGAAGGAAGGAACGAAGGAAGGAAGAAAAAGGGAGGAAGGAAATTGCAATCAGCAATTCACACATATTGCCCCTGAAGCTGCATGCTACCCTCTGTGTTTCTTTTTGCTCTTTCTGCCTGCAAGATGGCCACCTTCCACTGTGCACTGAAGCTTAGAACTCTCCAGCTGAGGCCCAGAAAACAAATAGCACCTGAAACATTGTAGGGATCACAAGGGAAGATAATGTGAATTCCACGCAATTGTTATTCACAAAGGCAGCTATTTTCTGTTTCTGCTCAGACTCTTAATCTAATTTGTAATGGAGTACAGATTTGGTTCATGAAATATTTTGATATGGTATGAAAGATTTCACCAAACATAGTCACTTATGTGTTTGGCAATATAAAACTATACAAAGCTCAGTTTCATTCTCCCTAAAGTAGCTTGTCCAAAAACCAATGTATGTGTGTGTGTGTGTGTGTGTGTGTATACACACACTGAAATTAAAGCCATGTTGCCTTCTCAGATCTTTTTATTTTAAGCCAAGTCATTTAGCATATCTGTTGATTTAGTAAAATTATTGATGACAGATGCTTTGTTAATTCTTCAGCTAAAATGCTTTAAGGTGTATTTTTTTTAATGCATTTAGGGCTTTCATTCAAACACATTTCCTACATACTTACTCTGAACCAGGGAGACCATTCTGGGGCTACAAACAGAATGACACAGTCTTGGGCCCAGTTCCTGTCCACACTTCACCATCAGGTGGGAGAGACCCATGATCATAATATAATTTGGACTTCTGTATGTCTAGAAATACAAACCAACAAAAACCTAGGTAAGTCAGAAAAAACTCAAAAAAGGATGGACATTGAGGCTAAACTTTTTTGTGTGTGTGTGAGGAAGATTGGCCATGAGCTAACATCTGTTTCCAATCTTCCACTTTTTGCTTGAGCAAGACGGTAGCTGAGCTAACATCTGTGCCAATCTTCCTCTATTTTGTATGTGGGATACCACCACAGCATGAGCAGTGTGTAGGTCTGTGCCTGGGATCCAAACCCACGAACTTGGGCTGATGAAGCAGAGCATGTGAACTTAACCACCGGGCTGCCAGGCCAGCCCCTTGATGCTAAATTTTGAAAGATAAGGAATACTTTAAAAATTTGTAATTTATGGAGGATTCATCTTTGACTATGACCAAAGGAAATCTCATTTTTTTTCTTTTCCATAGAGCCACTCTAACATGAATCTCTGCTTTAGTTTCTACCCTGTCATGAATTCATTTAATTTTCTTGCATTCCTGTGTCACCACAGGGACTGTTCTATGTTGGCATACTGGTGTGCTTGTCTACCTTGGGCATTTAGTTTATTTCATTCTATTTTGACTTTTCTTGAGCACCATGTGGCTCCAATAAACAAATGCAACTTCTTCACTGTTTCTGACAGATTTGGTGTCATTAAACCAACTCATGGAAATGCCATAGGAGAAGTTATACCCTTTTCTTAAAAAGGTTTCAGCCTTCCCAAATCTATGGGATACAGCAAAAGCAGTTCTAAGAGGGAAGTTTATAGCAATTCAGGCCTACCTCAACAAAGAAGAAAAATCCCAAATAAACAATCTAACAGCACATCTAAAGGTACTGGATAAAGAAGAAAAAACAAAGCCCAAAAGCAGCAGAAGGAAGGAAATAATAAAAATCAGAGCAGAAATAAATGAAATAGAGACTAAAAAAAAAAAAATAGAAAAAATCAATGAGACCAAGAGCTGGTTCTTTGAAAAGATAAACAAAATTGACAAACCCTTAGCTAGACTCACCAAGAATAAAAGAGAGAAGGCTCAAATAAATAAAATCAGAAATGAAAGAAGAGAAGTTACAACAGACATCTCAGAAATACAAAAGATAATAAGAGAATATTATGAAAAGCTGTACACCAACAAATTGGATAATCTAGAGGAAATGGATAAATTCTTAGAAACATACAACCTTCCAAAACTGGACCAAGAAGTAGAGAATTTGAATAGACCAATCACCAGTAAGGAGATTGAAACAGCAATCAAAAACCTCCCAAAGAATAAACGTCCAGGACCAGATGGCTTCCCTGGTGAATTCTACCAAACATTCAAAGAAGACTTAATACCTACCCTTCTCAAACTGTTCCAAAAAATTGAAGAGAAGTGGAGGCTTCCTAACTCATACTACAAAGCCAACATTATCCTGATACCAAAACCAGATAAGGACAACACAAAAAAAGAAAATTACAAGCCAATATCACTGATGAACATTAATGCAAAAATCCTTAACAAAATACTAGCAAATCAAATATAACAATACATTAAAAAGATCATACAACATGATTAAGTGGGTTTCATTCCGGGGATGCAAGGATGGTTCAACTTCTGCAAATCTATCAACGTGATACACCACATTAACAAAATGAAGAATAAAAATCACATGATCATCTCAACAAATGCAGAGAAAGCATTTGACAAGATACAGCATCAATTTATGATAAAAATTCTAAATAAAATGGGTAGATAAGGAAAATATCTAAACATAATAAAGGTCATATATGACAAACACAGCAAGTATCATTCTCAATGGAGAAAAACTGAAAGCTATCCCTCTAAGAACAGGAACCAGACAAGGTTCCTTGCCCACTTTCACCACTCTTATTTAACATAGTATTGGAAGTCCTAGCCAGAGCAATCAGGCAAGAAAAAGAAATAAAAGGGATCCATATTGGAAAAGAAGAAGTGAAACCGTCACTCTTTGCAGATGACATGATTTTATATATAGAAAACCCTAAAGAATCCACCAAAAAAACTTTTAGAAATAATAAATGAATACAGTCAAGTCACAGGATACAAATTCAACATACAAAAATTAGTTGTGTTTCTATACACTAACAATGAAGCAGCAGAAAGAGAAATTAAGAATACAATCCCATTTACAATTGCAACAAAAAAATAAAATACCTACAAATAAACTTGACCAAAAAGGTGAAAGATCTGTACACTGAAAACTATAAAACATTCTTGAAAGAAATCAAAGAAGACACAAAGAAATGGAAAGATATTCCGTGCACTTGTATTGGAAGAATTAGCATGGTTAAAATGTCCATACTTCCTAAAGCAATCTACAGGTTCAATGCAATCCCTATCAAAGTTCTAACAACAGTTTTCACAGAAATATAACAAAGATCCTAAAAATTATAGGGGACAACAAAAGACCCCGAATAGCCAAAGGATTCCTGAGAAAAAAGAACAAAGCTGGAGGTTGTAGCCACCCCTGACACAGGAAGGGTTAATAATCACTGGAAAAAGCTTGCCAACAAACTGTGACCTGGAGGTGAGAAGGCCGGTTAGCCAATGACGGGTAAGACCCCCGCGCGGCGGAGGGGAGGGGGGGGGGGGCAACGTAAGCCAGGCGGCGGCCACCTGGGGGCACAGATGGAGAAACGATATCGATATTGGGAGCAGGAGGGACCGTTGCATAAGAGACCTTGCCTGCTCCAAGATAAAAATATAGGAGCACAGCAATAACATGATAATATCAAAACAGAGGCCAAGGGAGGGCTCCTTGAGAAATCACTAAGAATTCTTGGCATTCGCTAATTACTTCATCCAGAACACCTGTGTATGTTTAACAGCTGTAAGCTATGTATATATTGAAACGCTGGTTATAATAAACTCAGAGTGGCCATCAGCTCTCTCCGCCTCTATCCTGATGTGTACATTGGATTGCGACACCGACATATGGTGACCCCAACGTGATCCAAGATCGGCGGCATTATTGGTGAGTAACGATATGGGGGAATTTCAATCGCCTTTTGGCGGTCCGCCGTGAGAATGATGGGCCAACAATTGGCGATTCAGCAGAAATTATGCTTTAAGACACTTCAGCGGCTGCTGAAGGTAATTTCAGTTTCGCTTTCTCCTTACGAGTTACAGAGGATATTGCTGGCAATATCTCTAATCAACCGTGACTTGGCATCGGGAAACTCGAAATGGGGCACGCTCCCCAGTGCCCTGATAAATCAAATTTGGGGAGCTCTCAATCAGCAGGCTGACTCTGTGTGAATGATTTAGTGGCGGCCTCGTCAGGAAGTGCCAGAGTGGATCTCATGGCTTCAGAGACAGTCGTCATAGATTGTGTTGATGAAACCTTTCTTGTTCCTACCAATGTATGGGGACCTTTACAATCAGGATATTTTGGGCTATTAATAGGATGCTCTAGCTCAGCTTTGAAGGGCTTAAACATCATTCCCGGGGTAATTGATGCTGACTATCAAGGTGAAATAAAAATCATGCTCCGTTTATCTAGTTATTATGTGATAGAAGCTTTTATGAGGATAGCTCAGTTGGTATTAATACCTTACTTGTCCCCTGCTCACGCCTCGATTTCAGTTTCGGTTTCTCCCACCGAGTTACAGAGGATATTGCAATATCTACACATTGCCCCTGGTTCCCTGAGGATGGCACCTTGGACATTGAGTTGTGGGAAAGGGCTGGCAAGGTACTAAAGTCTCGCTTTGAGCATGGCCTTTTAAAATCTTTAAAGGATGTACATATCTTAACGACTTGGGGAACAGTATGTACTGCACTGTTCCCTTTGTGGGATCTATCGGCTGAGGAAAACTCGGCCTCTTTCACAGGAGCGCCCTTCAGGCAAAGCTGAGGAGACGCCGCCACTGCCTCCTCCGGCTTGCTAGCCGTCAAGAGACTCTTTTAAAAAGGTCGTTAGTAAGTCTCAGACAAATTTTGAACAAACGTCCTCAGACGATGATGATTTACCATTCCCCCCTCCTTTAGAGAGGCATTTCGCCTTCAAGAACCCTCCTGTCTTGCCTACTGCTCCTCCTTGTGCTCCACCAGCCCCGTATGTTGATTCCAGGCAGTATAGTGTGGTTCATAATTCCCTTCGGGAAGGATTAAATCGTGGAGATCCTGATGTTTTTTCCTGTGCCTTCCCTGTGATGGTCAATCATGGGCAAAGAAAACATGAATCCCTTTTTTTTGAGGTGTTTAAGGAGCTGAAAAAGAGCATTAGAGAGAATGGAGTGCAGTCACCTTTCACTGTCGGGATGCTAGAGGCACTGGGAGCCAGTTATTGTATGCTACCCTGTGATTGGCTTTTGCTCACAAAGACTCTTTTGTCGCATGCTGAATATACTCTTTTCAGGTCTGAGTATAATGAGATATCTGTATCCTGATCTACGGATAATCGATCTTTAAACCCCCCTCTCCCAATCAGTGCCGACATGTTACAGGGGGTCGGCCAATATGCGACGCCTCAAGCACAGGCTGAGGCAAATGGAATGTTGCATAGACAATGTTCAGAGGTGGCATTAGCAGCCTGGAAGGCAACTCCCCCTTCAGGGGCAGACAAAGCCACCAATTCCTTTATGAATGTCCGACAAGGGCCAAACGAGCCATACATAGAATTTATTGACCGTCTCCAGCAGGCAATTGAGAGACAAATAGCTCATCCTGAAGCAGCTCAAATTATCCTGTTGAAAATAGCCTTTGAAAATGCTAATGCTGATTGCCAGTCTGCTATGTCTCACCTTAAAGGGCGAACTCACACCTTAGGGGATATGCTGGAGCGTGTCAGGAAGTAGGAACTCATAGTCATGTGGCCAAAGTAACGGCAGCACCGTTTTCGCAGCTGCCCAAAGGTGCTTTTTGATAATGCCTGTTTTAAGTACGGAAGACCTGGACACCGTGCAAAACAATGCAAGTCTGGTCCAAAAGATATCCCTGGTAAAGGAGGGCCAGCCGATATTAAAAAGCCACCTTCTAAACCATGTCCTCGGTGCTGAAGGGGATTCCATTGGGCGAATCAATGTTGCTCTAAAATTAATGTAGATGGTAATCTAATCAACCGTGACTTGACATCGGGAAACTCGAAACGGGGCACACTCCCCAGTGCCCCGAAAAAAGAAGTTCGGGGAGCTCCGCTGCCAAGAGGGGGACCAGTGGCTTCGGCCACACTGGCGACGGTGCTTTATAGTCTCGCCCACTGACCTCCCCATTGGCCTAAAAAGCAAACCTCTGCATCTGTACAAGGTGTAGGGGGGCTTATGACACCTGAGGGAAGTGATCACGTACTCAAAGTCAGAAGACCTGAAAACAGAAGTGCCTTAATTACACCCTACGTTCTTCTAACTCCATACTCCCTATGGGGATGACAAATAAAAATGGCAAGCAATAGGATATATTGGAGTATATGAGGAAGCCATTTGGTATAAACCTAATTCCGCCTGACTTTGTTTTGCCAAAAGGGCCTGACTGTGGCCATTGAGCATGCATTGTATATCTGTTTAGACATTTTGAGATAAAGGTGCAACTTCCCTCCCCCTCCCGACGTTAGCATCTCCTTAAGGATTAAGCATCTTTCTTTAGTCTGGGAACTGATTGTAGCACTCATCTGTGACCGCCCAGCTTGAGGCAACAGACCTGCCAGCCTGCCGGGTTCACTGAGACAGCAGACCTATCTGCCGTTTCCATCAATGGCTGTGTGGACAGAGCAGCCTCCTGACTATTGTAAAAGGGACATTTCAATCATATGTGAAACATACTCTTTGAGGGTATATAACCACCCTGTGTACCCGCACTTCTTTGGAGTGCTCTGTTCCTTTGCAGAAAGACTCTCCCGCGTTATAATCCTCAGATTTAAGCTCAGAATAAACTCACCCAAATTTTCATTTGTAGATTGCTTATGGATTATTTTCCTCGACAGGGGTGAGATTTGCTTTCTCAATGGAAAATATCTCTAAACGTTAAGCCTTTTTCCTAGGGGCCACTGATGTTATTAACATTCCTCCCATACCTATTCAATGGAAAACTACCACGCCTGTATGGATAGATCAGTGGCCCCTTCCAAAAGAAAAATTATAGGTTTTAAAGATGCCAGTACAGGAGCAACTAAAATTAGGCCATACTGTACCCTCAAACACCCCAGTATTTGTGATAAAAAAGAAATCTGAAAAATGGAGATTACTTCAGGACTTAAGGGCAATTAATGCTGTCATGCAACCTATGGGGGCTTTACAGAAGGGATTGCCAAACCCTTCTTTAATACCTGAGAATTGGCAAATTGTTGTTATTGACGTTAGAGACTGTTTCTTTTCTCTACCTTTGTGCGCCACTGATAGGGAAAAGCTCACATTCACTGTCCAAGTTTATAACAATCAAGAGGTCCCCCAGAGATATGAGCGGAAGGTCCTGCCTCAGGGCATGAAAAACAGTCCTACCATATGCCAACAGTTAGTAGGAGATGTGTTATTAACTTTTCGAAGCAAATACCCTACTATACAACTTTACCATTATATGGATGATATTTTATTAGCAGCACCAACTAAAAATTTTTCATTAACAGCATACCTACAATTAATTGAATTGCTAAAAGGCAAAGGCCTGCTTATGGCTCAAGATAAGGTACAGTTTACCTCCCCCTGGAAATTTCTAGGATTAATAATTGATAGACACCTGGTAAAGCCATGCATTCCCTCTATTTCCATACCCAATACTTTAACATTAGTTCATTGCAACAGCTTTTAGGAAATATCAGTTGGATACGTCCTTTTCTTGGCATCCCGACGCATTCTCTGAGTCACTTGTTTTCCTTGCTACATGGTGACTCTTCCCCCTCGTCTACTCGCACTCTTATCCCTGAGACAAAACCAGAACTAAGCCTAGTAAACAAGGCTCTGACCTCCCAATTTTTAGATAGCTTTGATCCAGAAATTCCCTTATGCCTTTATGTGATAAACACACCTAAGAGTCCTACTGTTATCATCTTTCAAAAAGCGGGCAAGGTTATAAAATGCTTGGGGTGGATATACTTGCCCCACACACCAGCTAAGGTACTCTATACCTATTTTGATGGAATAGCAGAGGTTATTCAAAGGGGACGTTTGCGGTGTTTACAATTGCGAGGCGCTGACCCTCAGACCATTTTTTTACCTTGCACATCTTCTCAATTTGATCATCTCCTCGGTTATCTCTTCCCAACCTATTCCTGATGCCTTAACCCTGTTCACTGACGGCTCCGGAAAAACCGGAAAAGCCGGTATAGCTTGGCTTGCTAATAATGACCGGCAGACCAAAGTCTCTCACGGACATTCAACTACTCAAATTGCAGAATTGGCAGCTGTGCACATTTCCTTCTGTTATCGCTTCTATTGACACTCACTCTTGATTTCTTTTCGCATCGGCACATACAAAAAATAGCACTAAACAAGTCATTCATCATTAGCTTGCTACATTTGCTTTCGTGGGGTCTCCTACATGCATTAAAACTGATAATGGTCCTGAGTTCTCAGCGCAAATTTTCCGCCAATTTTGTGCAAATTGGAATATTATCCATAAAACTGGCATCCCCTATAATTCTATGGGACAAGCTATTATTGAGTGATGTCATAGAACGCTGAAGGCTGCTTTACAAAAAATGAAAGGGGGAAATGAGTATTATAAGAATCATCCACAAGGTATCCTCAATCACGCCTTATTTACTTTAAATTTTTTCAATCTAGCGGAGGACGGCACATCAGTGCAGAAAGATATATGGGTCAAACTCAGAACCATATGGCCCAACAAAGGCCGCATTACACACATCTGTTTTGACACAATATCTTGGCAAAGTGTGGATTAAAACGTCCTTATACGGATATCTGGGAGGGCCCTTTTATGGTTAAATGTGGGAAGAGAGGAGCTCTTTGTGTTTTGACAGATAAAGGCATTGAGTGCATTCCATCAAAACGCACACAGCCTGCTCTGGAATAACCGGAAAATGGACAAACAGATAAGTAAATCAGCTTTTTCTTTTTCCTCTTTTCTTCTCTAATGCATGTTGAGGTGATTTCAGAGCATGAGAATCTCACATATTGGGCCTTTATTCCTAATCCTCCTCTCTCTACTCCGGTTACTTGGTGGCATGCCAATCCCCCTTTGTCCTCTAATGATTCTGATTGGACAGGAGGAACCGGGGTACCCCGACAACAACATACAGGCCTGCACCAAAAGGAAGAAGAACCTCTGGTGATGTTTGCTAACAATTCACCTTTTTGTATGGTTTATTAAAACAAAAGCACAACATGTGTCACCTTTCAGGAACAAATGTATTTTATTACCAACCTAAGAAAGGACAACAGGCAGCCAATGTGACATACATTACCACTATATCAACATCTTACGAAGACAAAAGTAATGTCACAGAAGTTCCTTCCGTCTCAATTTGCCGTCCAAAAACTGATTGGCGTTACAAACATTACTCAGTACAGTGGTCCCCTTGCCGTACAGCATATCCAAGTCGGGGCAACATCTTTGGGGCTAACGTGCTGGATTGGGGACCTCATGGACATCTTTTGAGCGACAGTCATACTTGGGCCTTCAACAGATCAAGTCAGAAACCTATAACATGGAGCGAACACAGCCCATCTGGACCCCTGTTACAACTATCTCACAATGAGACAGTGTACAGCCCCCTCACAAAGGAATATGGAGGATCGGGCTGCCTTTTATATCACAACGATTGTCCCATGGTAAATATGAGAATGCAAGTGGCGATAATTCATTGACTCTGATTCAAAATGTTTCTGATACCGTTATGATCTGTACCACCCATCCTTATGTGTTATGGGGAAAAAATGTCCCCACTATTGAAGAATCTTCTAGTATGGATGTAGTTAATATTTTCCCCCCATATTGGTATTCTGATTGTTTAACGCATTGTAATGTAACCTCATTGAATGTGACCTATGTAATGGTGTTAAAAGAAGAGCACATATTTGGTTACCTGTTTCTCTAAATTGGACATGGTCTGAAGAGCATGCTCTACATATCCTCCTTGAGTCCATGAAAAAATTATGCCCTAAACGGTTTTTGGCTATGCTAATCGCGTTCATTGTGTCCACGGTGATTATCATTGCATCAGCTGCTACAGCTACTACTGCCTTGGTTAACAGTGTTCAAACAGCCCATAAGGTGGAGTCCATCTTGGTAAATGTCACTCAAGAATTACAGACACAGGTGGATATTGATAAAGGGCTAATGTCAGGATTGCAGGCATTAGAGGCAGCAGTAGAGTGGCTGGGAGAGCAGTAAAATGCATTCTATATGCGTATGAAACTAAAATGTGACTGGCAATTTACCATGCAATGCATTACCCCCACACACACACTGTATAATAGCTCACTGACATCTTGACAAGAAATAAAAAAAACATTTACAGGGGGCATTTACTACCTCCCTGGCCAATGACATCACTGGGCTACAAGCTCGGTTAGAGAGGCAGTTACAAGAAGTACATAAGGTGTTCTCTCAAAAAATATTTCAAGACATTGAAAATGGGTTACACTGGCTAGAGCCCTCCAACTGGTTCTCGGGCCTCAATTTACACATATTTGTTAATGCTGGTGTGATTTTGATATTATCCATGTTAATAGTTTATGTTTTACGTCTGCTGTGCTCCCTGAAAAAACAACAAAGTCAACAAGAGCAAGCATTGGTTATGATGGGCCTTCTGGCCTCAGCACAACATGACACCTTCGCTGCTTTAAAAAACAAAAAAATGGGGAAATGTAGCCGCCCCTGACACAGGAAGGGTTAATAATCACTGGAAAAAGCTTGTCAACAAACTGTGTCCCGGAGGTGAGAAAGCCGGTTAGCCAATGACTGGTAAGACCCCCGGGGAGGGGGGGGGTGGCAAACTAAGCCAGGCGGCCGCTGCCCGGGTGCACAGCTGGAGAAACGATATCGATATTGGGAGCAGGAGGGACCATTGCCTAAGAGACCTTGCCTGCTCCAAGATAAAAATATAGGAGCACAGCAATAACATGATAATATCAAAACAGAGGCCAAGGGAGGGCTCCTTGAGAAATCACTAAGAATTCTTGGCATTCGCTAATTACTTCATCCAGAACACCTGTGTATGTTTAACAGCTGTAAGCTATGTATATATTGAAACGCTGGTTATAATAAACTCAGAGTGGCCATCAGTGCTCTCTGCATCTATCCTGATGTGTACACTGGATTGCGACACTGACAGAGGCATCACACTCCCTGATTTCAAAGCTATAGTAATCAAAACAGCGTGGTACTGGCACAAAAACAGACACAGATCAATGGAAGAGAATCGAGAGCCCAGAAGTAAACCCACACATTTATGGACAGCTAATATTCAACAAGGGAGCCAAGAACATACAATGGAGAAAGGAGAGTCTCTTCAATAAATGGCGTAGGGGAAACTGGACAGCTACACGCAAAAGAATGACAGTAGACCATTCCCTTACACCATGCACAAAAATCAACTAAAAATGGATTAAAGACTTGAATGTAAGATCCAAAACCATGAAACTTCTAGAAGAAAACATAGGCAGTACACTCTTTGACATCAGTCTTAGCAGCATATTTTCAAGTCTGATCAGACAAGGGAAACAAAAGAAAAAATGAACAAATGGGACTACATCAAACTAAAAAGCTTCTGCACAGCAAAGGAAACCATCAACACAATGAAAAGACAACCTAACAATTGGGAGAAGATAGTTGCAAACCATATATCAGGTAAGAGGTTAATATCCAAGATATACAAAGAATTCATACATCTCAACAGCAAAAAAAACAACAACTCAATTAAAAAATGGGCAAAAGAGCTGAGCAGACACTTCTCCAAAGAAGATATATAGATGGCCATAAGGCATATGAAAACGTGCTCAACATCATTAGCTATTAGGGAAACACAAATCAAAACTACAATGAGATATCACTTCACACCCTTCAGAATGGCTGTAATGAACAAGACAGGAAACAAAAAGTGTTGGAGAGGATGTGGTGAGAAGGGAGCTCTTGTACACTGCTGGTGGGAGTGTAAACTGGTGCAGCCACTATGGAAAGCAGTATGGAGTATCCTCAGAAAATTAAGAATAGATCTTCCATATGATCCAGCTATTCCACTGCTGGATATCTATCCAAAGAACTTGAAAACACAAATGCATGAAGATACATGCACCCCTATGTTCATTGCAGCATTATTCACAATAGCCCAGATTTGGAAGCAACCTAGGTGCCCATCCAGGGACGAATGGATAAAGAAGATGCTGTATATATACACAATGCTATACTACTCAGCCATAAGAAATAATGAAATCTGGCCATTTGTGACAACATGGATGGACCTTGAAGGTATTATGCTGAGTGAAATAAGTCAGAGGGAGAAAGTCAAATACTGTATGATCTCACTCATAAGTAGAAGATAAAAACAACGACAAACAAACACATAGCAACAGAGATTGAATTGGTGGTTACCATAGGGGAAGGGAAGAGGGGGGAGGGCAAAAGGGGTGATTAGATTCACATGTGAGGGGATGGACTAAAATTAGTTTTTGGGTGGTGAACATGATGTAATCTACACAGAGTTCAAAATATATTACAATGTACATCTGAAAGCTATATAATGTTATAATCCAATGTTACTGCAATAAAAAATAAATATTAAAAAAATGTTTCAGGCTTCATAAATTGAGCAAGAAAATGTTGCGAAAAGGAAGTCTAATATAAGGTTGAATTTTGTTTACTCTAAGGGAAAATGCAAACTGAGAAAATGACAATAATTCCTTAAAATCTATGGAATAATTACATCAAGCATCTGATACATATAAATTGATAGACTTTTATTAAATTTTAGTTGCATAAGTACCAAATTTTTATTGCATAATTTAAACACAAGTAAACAAACAAAAAATATGAGGAAACTCAAAAATCATCATACTCTCAATTCCCAGTGATAATCACCATTAACATTTTGGGGTACATTTTTCCAGACATTTTTCTACACATTTATTTGTCTTCATAAATATGTTTTTAATAAAAGTGGGTTGATATTATGCAAGCTGTTTTCAGTTTGGAAAAAACCTACATTTCCCACTTTCACTGTCAATAAATATATGTCTGTGCTATCATTTTTAATATTTCCATTAGTTATCTAAACAACACAATAATAATACAGGATTTTGCAAATAGAAACCACACTTCAACAAATGTTGTTTAAATGTCTTTGCATATAATCTCAATTACTTAATTGACATAAATTCCTAGCAGAATTTTTCAGTCAAAACATATGAATTTATAAGAATTTTTTTACTATACTGCCTAATTTTTCTTCAGAAAAGTTCTATCAGTGTAAATATCCATCAATAGCATATAATAGTGCCCACCTCTCTTTACTTTTACCATCACTGAATACTAGTTATTTTGTTTGTAATCTGCCAATCTGATAGGCAACAATTTTTTATTGTTCTAATTTGCATTTCTTTGATCACTAGTAAAGTTGAACGAGTTTGGAGGGGTTTGTTTAGTTTATTAGTTATATTTTTCTGTTATGGGTTATCTAGTTACATCCTTTGAAAATGTCCTATGTAAGTTAAAGACTTTTATTTATTTTTCTGAATTATTATTTATTTTAATTTAATTTTTTGTTGCAGTAACATTGGTTTATACCATTACATAAATTTCAGGCGTACATCATTATATTTCCATTTCTGTGTAGACCACATCATGTTCACCACCCAAAGACTAATTACAATCCATCACCATACATGCATGCCTAATCACCGATTTCACCCTCCTCCCTTCCCCTTACCTTCTGGTAACCACCATTTCAGTCTCTGTCTCTATGTGTTTGCTTGTTGTCGTTGTTATCTTCTATTTATGAGTGAAATCATATGGGATTTGACTTTCTCCCTCTGACTTAAATTGCTTAGCACAATACCCTCAAAGTTCATCACTGTTGTCACAAATGGTAAGATTTCATCCTTGTTTGTGGCTGAGAGCTATTCCATTGTCTGCTATTCCACTACGTGCATGTGTGTATAAATACCACATTGTCTTTATCCATTCATCTCTTGACAGGCACCTAGGTTGCTTCCAAGTCTTGGCTATTGTGAATAATGCTGCAATGAACATAGGGGTGCATATGTATTTATGGATTCATGTTTTCATGGTTTTGGATAAATACCCAGCAGTGGAATAGCTGGATCATATGGTATTTGTATTCTTAATTTTCTGAGGAATCTCCATACTCTTTTCCATAGTGGCTGCACCAGTTAGCACTCCCACCAGCAGTGTGTGAGTTCCCTTTTCTCTACGTCCTCTCCAACACCTGTTATTTCCTATCTTGTTCATTATAGCCATTCTGAAGGGTGTGAGGTGATATCTCATTGCAGTTTTGATTTTCATTTGCCTGATAATTAGTGATGTTGAACATCTTTTCAAGTGCCTGTTGCTCATCTGTCTATCTTCTTTGGAGAAGTGTCTGCTCAGTTCTTTTACCCATTTTTTAATTGGGTTATTAGTTTTTTTGTTGTTGAGATGTATGAGTTCTTTGTGTATTTTGGATATTAACCCCTTATCAGATATATGCTTTGCAAATGTCTTCTCCCAATTGTTAGGGTGTCTTTTCATTTTGTTGATGGTTTCCTTGGCTGTGCAGCAGCTTTTTAGTTTGATGTAGTCCCATTTGTTTATTTTTTCTACTGTTTCCCTTTCCCAGTCAGACATGGTACTTGAAAACATGCTGCTAAGACCGATGTTGAAGAGCATACTGCCTATGTTTTCTTCTAGAAGTTTCATGTCTTACATTCAAGTCTTTAATGCATTTTGAGTTAATTTTTGTGTATGGTGTAAGATAATGGTCTACTTTCATTCTTTTGCATGTGGCTATCCAGTTTTCCCAACACGATTAATTGAGGAGACTTTCCTTTCTCCATTGTATGTTCTTGGCTCCCTTGTTGAAAACTAGCTGTCCACAGATGTGTGGGTTTATTTCTGGGCTCTCAATTCTGTTCCATTGATCTGTGTGTCTGTTTTTGTGCCAGTACCATGCTGTTTTGGTTACTATAGCTTTGTAGTATATTTTGAAATCAGGGAGTGTGATACCTCCAGCTTTGTTCTTTTTTCTCAAGATTCCTTTGGCTATTCGGGGTCTTTTGTCATTCCCTATAATTTTTAGGATTCTTTGTTCTACTTCTGTGAAAACTGTTGTTAGAACTTTGATAGGAATTGCATTGAACCTGTAGATTGCTTTAGGAAGTATGGATATTTTAACGATGTTAATTCTTCCAATCCAAGAGCACGGAATATCTTTCCATTTCTTTGTGTCTTCTTCGATTTCTTTACACAATGTTTTATAATTTTCAGTGGACAGGTCTTTCACCTCTTTGGTTAAGTTTATTCCTAGGTATTTTATTTTTTTGTTGCAATTGTAAATGGGATTGTATTCTTAATTTCTCTATCTGCTACTTTGTTGTTAGTGTATAGAAAAGCAACTGATTTTTATGTTGATTTTTTTATCCTGCAACTCTACCATATTCACTTATTATTTCTAAAAGTTTTTGGTGGATTCTTTAGGGTTTTCTATATATAAAATCATGTCATCTGCAAATAGTGAGTTTCCCTTCTTCCTTTCCAATTTGGATCCCTTTTATTTCTTTTTCTTTCCTGATTGCTCTGACTAGGACTTCCAATACTATGTTAAATAAGACTTATGAAAGTGGGAATCCTTGTCTTTGTTCTGTTCTTAGAGGGATAGTCTCAGTTTTTCTCCATTGAGAATGATATTAGGTATGAGTTTGTCATAGTATGTTGAGGTACTTTCTTTCTTTACCCATTTTATTCAGAGTTTTTATCGTAAATGGATGCTCTATCTTGTCAAATGCTTTCTCTGCATCTGTTGAGATGATCGTGTGATTTTTATTCTTCATTTCATTAATGTGATGAATCACGTTGATTGATTTGTGGTTGTTGAATCATCCCTGCAATCAATGCTAAAGTTATATACTTTTAAAGGACTTATGTGTTTTATAAATTTCAGCTATCACATATTGTGCCAAAGCGGTTAAGCAGTCATGTTCATGTATACGGTTTTGTAAGATAAGATATTAGATGGGTCATTTTGAATGATGCCCTTTCTCGTTGCTTCCTGAGCTGCCACTGGGAGGTAAGAAGAAAATGAGGAGAATTTTTTCTTCTTTATTTCCTTCACATTCATGATCTTGAAATTTTTGAAACTTAAAGACAGGTATTTTGTGAAATGTCTTTGATTTGGGTTCATCTGACTTTTCTTCACAGTTAGACTCAGTTTATGCACCTTTGGCAGGAACATCACAGAAGTGATGCTATGTTCTTCTTGCATCATTTCAGGGGGCACATGGTTTTGATTTGTCCCATTACTGATGATGCTAACTGCTTAAGGCAGTATCTGCCAAGTTTCTCCACTGAAAAGTTACTCCTTTGTAATTTATAAATATCTGATGATGAGCTACTTTGAGACTATGTAAATATCGTGTCCATCAAATTTTCTTTTATTTTATTTATTTGTGACCATGTAGATGCATGGATCGGTGTTTTATTTAAAGGATACGATTCATTATTATCATTATTTATTTAATTCTCAAATTGTCCTGTATTTAACCAGAGAGAACCCCTTAACACTGACTATTATTTCCCCAGCACATTTTGAGCATTTCCTTATGTTCTTTGACAATGAGATATTCCAGGCTTATCGTGTACCCTCCTTGCTCCAGCCTGGAATTAGCCATTTCTCAAAGAGCCATGATTTCTTTTGATGGAGAATAGTGTTTAGAAGATGAGATCTGGGGGCTAAGTGTGCTCATTGTTATTGGGATGTTGCTACCAGGCCCTCTCAGTGGACAGATGTGGTGAATATATGTAGAACACATATATACACACACACACATTTGCATCTATATGTATTTCTATGTCTATACATATACATTGAAAACCACAAGTTCCAACCCAATTCCAACCCAAGTTCCAAATCCAATTCCAACCCAATGTAACAGAATTTATCCTTGTTTTCTCCCTTTCCATATTTGTAACTTTATTTTCCAACAATGAGAAACTTGCTCCCATTATCTTTATATACTTACTAGTTTTATCAACCCCCTTTATGTAATCTGTCTTCCATAGTTGCTGCCACCCCTTTCTCATGCGGATGCCCTCGTCACTCCACTCAGGCTATTACTCAACTCAGGCTCCAACACCTCACACAGGAATGCCTGTCTACGCAGACGCCCTCCTTATCCTGCTCAGACTCTGACAGCCTGTTGCAGGCTTCCCCACTCCACGGACATCTGCTCACCCTTCTCAGATTTCAATATAGCATGCAAATCACACTTCCTGTGGATGTCATTATTGCCCTACTTGGGCTTTGACACCACCCTCCATCCCCTCACCCACCCACCCCAAAAGATGCCTTCCTCACCAAACTAGAGTGCCAACACCCTGGACCAGACCACCCTTCACAAGGAAGACCTTCTCACCCAGCTTGAGCTCCAACATCCTGGGGAAGACTATCTCACAAGGACATCTTGCTCACCTCACTCATACTGTAGCATGCTGACCCCCTACATGAGTGTGCCATCATCACGGGGCTGTCCTCCTACACAGACCTCTCTCTTCTCTCTGCACATTTTTCAACGCCCTGTGCTGAGCCACCACCTCCCAGCACAGACACCTTCCTTACATGAGTTAGCTACCCCACCCTTCCCAAGTGTGGACACCCATCTAGCTTGGCCCTTTCTAATTTCTTTTGGACTGAATTGTTGGAGGAAAACAGAAAAAGAAGGTAAGAGAGAGAGGAAGAAGAAAAATTGCATTTTAATGAAAGGAAATTTATAGAATTCTTACCCTGACAGTTTATCACTTATAAATGGACCTCCCCTTGCACAGTGGAAATGTTCTTACCCTTGTTAATCAAAAAAAGTGATATTTATTTTTCTTTTTTAAAAAATGAGATAGTTGAATATTAAGAACGATCAAAATTTATATTCTTGGGTTGGGGGGAAAGGATTCTGAAGGATTTGTCTATACAGGGTAAGTAGATTACATCAGAAAGAGACATTTTGTGCCTGGAGTCAATTTAGTAAATCTCTCTAATTCTAAGAAGTGTCTACATTATGCAATTATTCATATTTCTTAAGCTTCTCTGGGTCATTGCTCCCTTTTCAAATCTAATGAAAACCATAGCTCTTCTCAGAAAAATTTTCATACTGATTCAGAGGCACACACACACAATTTGCATTCAAATTCATAGTATTCACATTCTTCTCTATAGAACATTTGACCTTCAGGTCAAGAACAGAAATGTCTCTCAATAATGTCAACGTTTGCCTAAATAAACATAACAGCAGCATCCAGTCTTTGCAGCAGACCTACCTAGGCTTAAGAATAAGCTCTACCACTTACTTGATTTATAACTTTAGCCTTAACTTCTCGGAGCCTTATTTATAAAACGGATATGATAACTACCTCTGGGCTATTGCAAGAATTTGAGTTTATGTAGAAAACAATGTCATACTCACAGTGGCTGCTGAGATTGAGTTAATTTTTACTAAATGACTACTTGGAATCATCTGAACACTTTGCAGAATGCTTCAGCTTCTCACGAGATGCTTAGTGCCATCCTGGAGAAGAGGTTTTGAAAATCCAAGTTCATTCAATTCCTATCCTTTGGTTCTGTTGTAAAAAGATATTTTCTTAGTGACAATTCTTGAGTTTTAAAGGAATCAGTGCTCAATGCGTGTTAACTCTTCCATTAAAATCAGAGATTCCAACCTAAAATACCTTCAGGGTTCGCCCGTGAGAGGAAAGCAGGTCAGAGGGAAGTAACAGGAAGTGGAGAAGACAATAAAAATTCTCCTAGAAGTAACAGTCAATCCTCAGCTCTGGACCAGCGTTCCAGTGGAAGAATGTGGGACTAGGTTACTAGAATGTAGAAGTTTTTCAAAGAAGTCAGAAATTTGGGTTTTATAAGAAATTTCCCAATTTTAATACATTGTGTGGCCCATCAATTTGCAACCTCTGCCTTAAATGGAAACACGCTTATATGCCAACATTGGTCTATTTTTGAGTAAAAAGAAGAGAAAAGCATAACTACATGAAAATACATGTTAAGAGTAGCAAAAGTTTTTCCATAATCTTAAGTCCATTTAAGATACTAAACAGAGAAAGCAGAACCTCAGCAATTACACAAGATGTCCATAATAAGCTTTATTATTATAGCTTGAATATGACATTCATAGGATTATGTATATTTGTTTATGGTTTCAGGCTTATAGACAACTTTGTAATACTTAAAAAATTAAAAATTGTATGTAATCATGAAAGGCTTTGAATAAATAGCCAGAACTTACACTTCAACAAGTTTATTTATAAATTCTAGAAAATCCAACAGTGGTAGAGTGTTTTTATGTTCACCCAAATAGTGATTAACCTAAGTATAACTTATCAAAACCACAAAACCTTTGTTTGGACATCCTCATTAAAATGAAGCAATTCAAGGTAGAGTTGCCCTTATCAAGCAAGATTGAAACAAAACAACACAAGACTGTCCTAGAAAGAATTACTAACTTTGATTCTTACTTTAAATTAAGAAAGTATTTCAGGGGACCGGCTCAGCGGCACAGCAGTTAAGTTTGCACGTTCCGCTTCGGCAGCCCAGGGTTCGCCAGTTCAGATCCCGGGTGTGGGCCTACGTACTACTTGGCAAGCCATGCTGTGGTAGGCATCCCACATATAAAGTAGAGGAAGATGGGCACGGATGTTAGCTCAGGGCCAGTCTTCCTCAGCAAAAAGAGGAGGATTGGCAGCAGATGTTAGCTCAGGGCTAAACTTCCCCCCCAAAAAAAAAAAATTGAGTATTTCCCTGAGGCAACATATTCCTTGCTTCAAATAGCATGCTTTGGACTCATTCTTGCACTGAAGTTATTTCCCTCACCTGGCTCTACGAAACCGGAGCCCAAACAAATATTCAACTGAACAATATGGACTCCAACACCGCCAAGATACCGATGAAACAGAAACACACACAAAATTAAGACAATCTTCAACAACAAACTAAATATTTAAAAAGTCATAAACTTCAGATGACTCATGGAAAGAAACTTACTATTTTCTTATAAATTTTGACTCTTTTAACAAAGTCAAGCTTACAGCAGGTTAACCAGCATTGAATACACAACCATCCCCATGTCTGCTATTGCCCTGTTTTGTTCCTATAAAAGTGAGCCCCCACAGACAACTTGGTTACCAAAAAATGCTGCTTTTCCTCAGAAATCTTTAAAATATCTTTTAGGAAGTACAATCTATGTGCTCTGGGTGCTTTCAGAACTGAATTATGAGAAACGCCTTCCTGCCCCAAGGTGCCGTGAAAAATCTTATCTGAAGCATTTCCAAGGCAGTCATCAAACTGACTACTTAATTCAGTAGATACAGCAAATAAATTCCTGCGGGGAAAAAACCCACATCAGTAAAAAGGGTAGAAAAATTAGTGCATTTCATTAGACAGTCCTTCAACAAGCAAGGCACTGATTATTTTCAGCATCTGAATTATGATCAGAAATTGGAATTAGTAAGGTCTAAGAGAGAAAATTCCAGTACTTAAAAAGAAGCATTTGCTGAGTCCCGAGGAGCAGAGCTGCATAACCCTAGAGCTGGAGTTGTGAGAGGAGGAGAGGCCTGCACACAAGTTCTGGAGTGAAGCTCCAGGCGGACTGAAGGTCCTATAGACATCCCCCGTCATCCTCTCACAGTGTGGCCACTTTAGTGTAGGAAGTGCATGGCGTTATCTGCATTAAGAGGGCCTGCGATAGCTCCCAAGAGTCCTCTGCCACTCCAGGTAACATGGTAGAATATGCAAATTTTCCTTTGATTCCAAAAGGGCACCAGAATTGCAAGAGAAAATAAGAAAGAACAAGAGCGAGAGCAAGAGAGAGAAAGAGAAAGAGACAGAGAGACAGTGAAGGAGAGAGAGAGAATACCTGAAAGGCTGCTGAGACAAGGAAAGGAATAGAGGAAGTAAACTAACCACTGGAGATGGATGGAAACGTGTTATCCAAGCACGTCTGGGAGAAAAGTTGTGATTAAGAGAAGCTAGTAAGAAAAAAGATTCAGCAGCTAATGCCAACAAGAATGAAGAGCCAGGATGAAACACCCTCTCTGATGAAGCAACGCTTCATAACCTCCCTCTAAACTTAGGGCAGCCCTACAGATAAAAGGAAAGGAGGAAAACTCTGGATGACTTTGAGAACATCTGAATTAGCTATGAGAAACCTGAACTAAGTGAGCAATTACTCAATTGATCAAGCTTATATTTGCATCAGTGGAATTGGAACCCTAGGAATGATTAACTTCAGTTATTTTTACAATAGAGAAGAATTATATTTCTTATATTCTTGAGTTTTGTGGATTAAAAATTTACATTGATGCAATTATTATGAATACTCGGTAAACATTTTAGTCTATTCTTTCAGTCTTTTTCCCATTCAAATATTATATTTAATGCTTTTGGCTTTGGGTTGGGGTGGTTCACAAAAATCCAGCTCATACTGTCAAGTGGTTTCACTTGCTATAATAATAACAGTAACAAAGATGATGAATAATAACACATATAGCAGTTGCTCTATGTCAGGAAATTTGCTAAGCATTTTAAATATACTAATTAATTTAAGCTTCACAGCTACCTAATGAAGAAGCTTCCCTTATCATCCCATCTACCAGATGAAAAGACCAAGGCACAGAGAGTAAGACGTACACCAGGAAGTGGCAAGATCAGGACCCAGGTGAGCTCTAATCCGTCCTCCTGAACACTGTGCCTCCTTATTAGTCTTTGAAAGCAAGCTTCTAAGACTTTACATGCTGTCTGGCACATGAACATTCAAATTGCTGATGGAGGGACAAGCCTGGTGGCATAGTGGCTAAGTTTACACACACCACTTTGGCAGCCTAGGAGTCCTGGGTTTGGATCCTGAGCACAGAACTATACACTGCTCCTTAAGCCATGCTGTGGCAGCATCCCACATACAAAATAGAGGAGGATTGGCACAGATGTTAGCTCAGGGCCAATCTTCCTTACTAAAAAAAACAAAACAAAACTACTGATGGAATAAATAGATGACATATGGTGTCATAATATTCTAAAATTATTTATGTACCATCATTAGTTTAAATGCTTGCCCAGTTGCCAGACAGTTCAAAGGTACTGAAAAATAACACTATGATGGCCATCTTTATATATAAGCTTTCTTTCCTAATTTCTGACATATAACTTAAGCTAGGTCCCTAAAAAGGGATTATTAGGTCAAAGAGTATGAATGTCATTAGGTCCCTTTATAAATATCACCAAATTGTTTTCCGGAAAAGTCATACCAATTTAACAGCTGCCAATGGTGTATTGTTTCACTTTATCATCGCCAAACATTGGATAACCAAATTTTTTTCTTGTTAACGTAACAGTGAAACATATCATCTGATAGTTGTTTGACTCTTTCGTTTCTGTGATTACTAGTGAAGTTAAATAAGGTGTTTTTTTAATGTTTATTGGACATTTGTATTTCTTTTGTTTCACCACCTTTGTAAGTCCAAATCTAACTCTAATTTAACTATTTGTTTTTCTTTATACATATTTTTCCCACTTCCAACTTTGCAAAATGTTCTGTTGGCCTAGAAAATATATTACTATTTTCCTTTCTGCAAAGCTACCTACAGTAAGGCCCCTGTTCAGAACAAGTGGCAGAATAAGGGCATCAAAGGGCAATTGTGAGGAAATCAAATATTCTACGTGAGGAGCATAGAAATCCAAGTTTAATGCCCATCCCCCCAAAATAAATAAACAAACAAATAAATGGGGTGTAAAGCTGAATATGTATAATTGAAGTGAGCTAAAAGACATAAAGTGCAAACTGAGCAAATAGCTTTAGGGAACATATATTTATTCATGACCATTAGTGTTCCAAGCCATAAATCTACTTAATAAGATTTAATTACAATACTGCTCAAGACAACACAGAGATTATAAAATCTGAGAGTAGCATTTTATATATTGCTAGAGGGATTGTCTGTTCATGCAAATAACTGGCATGTCTTCACCCAAAAGGACCAATTGAATGAATTGTTTAAGACTTTATGGCTAATGAGGGGAGTAATAAAACAAAAACAGTTCTGAATTCTTCAGATTTCAAAGACCTTAACCCCTCTTCTACTGGGATCTCTCACTCGCCAGGCAAAGTAGAGTACAATAAGGGGACATCAGAGAAGGGGAAACACTGAAGACACTGATGTTTCTCAAACTTTCAGCAAAGTTAACTACTACCTTCCTAGTTGATATTCCTGTCCTTATTTGTCTTTTGTATTATAACTTGTCTATTTAGAAGCCTTTTCCCCTAAAGCTGTGAGCTCATTGAAGGCCAGGACCATGTGTGGTTCATCATTGTACTCCTAATTGTCGGTAAGTCCCAATGTCTGGAACGTAGTCCCTGCCACATGAGAGAGATTCAGAAAAGGTGTTGAACATAGGAATAAATAGGCACTAGGAGAACATTAAAATGCCAGTAATAGGAGCTTTCATTTGGTCATTGTTTCTAACTTTAAAAAAGAGTTTTCACCTTTAGTCATATGTTCTAAAATCAAAACCTAGCCTTGATCATTTCAGGATCCATTCCTTGCGCTGATGATGGCTCTATAAAATTCCTTTACTCCTTCACAGTCAATTGACCGTGACACGTAAAAGAGGAGAGCTTTGGGGATCAAGATGCTAACAATAAACAAAATATCAGATCCAGGCACACAAAGCTGCCATAAGACACTCAAATGTCCAGCCACCACTTCACATTACTATTGCAAGGAATAAGCAAGGGACCTTGTCTGTCTGCTCGTGTGATGTGACATTGGAAACCTATCGATTAGTCTGTCTCTCTGCAAGCTGGATTCTCTAAATGATTGCCCTGGGCAGGGTATAAACTAATTCCCTCAAACTTTTTGACAACTCCAGTCTGCTGCACCATGTACCACACCTGGCTGTTGCTCCTAAAGATGTACCCTCCCCATCCAGCCTCCCATCCATGTATAATGGTTGTTCATCCTTGTGTTCGTATTTACCACAGATAGTAACACAGCACCTGCTACTCCGGCTCTGATCACTGTCATATCTAAGCTCGTCAAGTGACATTGCTGTACCAAGAGACAAAGGTAATAAGCCAACATTTCCCAAGCTTTTGCACATCACAGCATACATAGAAAGTGCAGGAATTGTCCAGAGGCAGATGAAGCTGCTGCTGCTGGCCATCCTGGCCCTCCCCAGCTGCTTCCAGGCCTAAGGAATGAGGCATACCTGTGTAACTCTGCATAGGGCGGGTGCAACTTCACAGGACACAACTTTAGATTGACCCTAATGTATATCTCAGGGTCCCACTTGTCTGGCTTTCAGGCAAACTTAGCCAAATTCAGTGATACCTCAATTAGGAATAAAATACATTCATATTTCTGATTTTTCTCCTCTTCCTCTCTTTCACCCTGAGATCGATGCTCAGGGAACTTAAATGCTGCTAGAATATCAGTGGGTGTGTAATGACAAATAAAAATTAAAAACAAGAGGCTTAATTCTCCCTGCTAAAAATAAGAGAAATCTCCCCTTCCTTTTCTTAGAGCATTTTCTTTTATAAACTTGTAATTATAAATGTATATAAATCTGTCCTTAAAAAAACCCCTTGACCCACAACTAGAGGGACCTGCAACTAAGATATACAACTGTGTACAGGGGGAGTTTGGGGAGATAAAGCAGAAAAAAAAAAAAAAAAGATTGGCAACAGTTGTTAGCCCAGGTGCGAATCCTTGAGAAAAAAAAAAAAACCCTTGCCAGTTTTACAACCCAGGAATTTCTTTCTCATGGACCTGGAAGCCACTCTCTTGAAATGTGTTCATCAAGTGTGAGGGTGCCCATACCCCCATCTCTGTAAGGCGGAGGGGCTTAGCTTCCACAGGCACCTGGCCCCAAGTTGCAAAACTACCTTCTGTCATAAAGATATGAAAAGTGTAAATTTCTCTTCGTATAAAGCCAATAAACTAACACAGATGATCACTCCAATTACCAGGTAAATTTAGGATGAACTATGTGTGACTAGTGATCATGTATCTTGAGAACATATATGTAATGCTTTGTACCTGCTTGCCTATATAAAAGAAGGGATTTCTGTTTTTGCAGTCTCTTAACAGACTGCCTGTGATATGCATCACATTCTAGTTTAATGCTCGCTCAAAAACAAAACTGTTTTCTTTCTCTACTACCTTTGTGTAGAGGTTTCCTGGGTTGGGAGATTTTGTTTTTAATTATATTTCCCCAAAAGCGAGGAGTCATATGCTCACCCACCTTTGTCTTGGTTCTAGCTGATCTCTCCATTCAGAAGATACTTCTTTTTTCATTTGATACTCAAGTACATCCCACAGCATGCTGGCAATCTACTGGGCTATAGATATGTCATCATCCCATCTCTGGCGGAACTAATCTATCCGCCTTTATTGTCTTGTCCTGACTATCAGCGCTTTGAATGCTCAAGAGCTCTGTCTCCCAGCCAATGTCCACAGGAGCTCAAGGAGCCACAGGCATTTTTTGATGCCTCCCAGCACACTCTGGAAAACTTGTAGGCAGTCTCCAACCTCCGCATGACTAGACATACCACATCAATATTTCTGTTCCCTTTCACCATGACAGCCTAGAGAATTCTTCTATGAGGCCCACTCTTTCCTAGGCCTTACCTATCTCAGAGATCCCAGAGTTCTTACTTGTCCGCCGTCAAGATTTGGCTCAGGCTGGAGTGAGGAGACGGGGCCCAGAGCTCCGGCACCATTTAACACTTCTTTCTAAACTCTTCTCTCCTCCGCAGCACTGAGGGCCTTTTATCTTGTGTGGAGAAGGGGAAAAGAGAAAACTATTCTGCCTGACTGTAGCATCTTTAAAATATTTATCTGACTTACATTGCAATTGTGCCTTTTACACCTCAAAAATAAGAACTTTGACTTATTTGTTCTCTATTTCCACAGTGCCTAGACAGTGGCAAGGTCCTCAAAGTAGTTACAGAAGAAGCGTATAGGTGGGGAAAAACACCTCTCACACCCTAAGCTACCATCCACTCGATATATGATTGAGGGGAAAGCCTAAACCTCTCTCTAAAATTCTCTCAAATGAATGCCAGGTTCTATCTTAAAGTAAATAATCTGATTGTTCAAGTTTCTTCTGTCCTTCTCGTGGCACTTGCACAATGACCCTTTATTTATGGCTAAGGTTTCAGGCATCTTCTTGTTATTCTCCATAAAGAAAGAGAGCAAACATAGTGGGTTTCCCACATTTGGAGTTTTTAAAAAACAGCTCACCCTAGTAGGAGCAAGGACACTACAGAGCCATTTGAGGACTTAAAAAAAATCCACTGCAGACCCATCGTCAGGACTAAAGAATCAAATCAATAAGATAAAGAGATCTCCTGGCCTGTGGACTAAATAATATGTTGGAAAACCTGCAAGCTAATGAAAATCAATACATGTTCATCTCTGTGTAGAAAAACCCAATAAACTCAGAGCTCCTCTAATTTACCACCTAACAAAATGTATCGCAAATATACATCAATAGAGGTGAAATATGCTAAGGAGCATGGCTGGGAGACGCCATTTTCCTCAGGTAGTTCTCAAACACTCAGTCACAGAGCCCTGTGCTCCTGGCATATGGGAGTACATTCTCAAATGTGGAAAGTGACCAGACTATCTGAGAGGAGGCATAGCACGTACCAAGTCATACTACCCATCTTCTGAAGCTATACCTGTCTTTGTTTGCTCTACAATAGCCTTCCCAGGCTCAGGGAAGGAATTCATTCATTAGCATTGTTCAAAACTAAATGGCAAGATATGGCTCATGAAAGCTAAGAAAAACAAATCAGACAATTCGATATTGCCATGGGGCATGTCCACATGAGAACTTTGCAAAGATGAATCAGACAGATATAGGAAAGTTAGAGAATAATAGAGCTCTCATTATATTTGGCTTAGCCCAAGATGGACAGAAGTACTGTGGAATTTGTGGTATGAATTGGAATCTTTCAAAATAATTAACAGTAATTTTCATTTTGTATTCTATTAGAAGGTTCTCTGAAAATAGGCAGGACTGTTTCTTGGGAACAGGGACTAAGCAAGTAATAGATATTTGATAATTTTTTTCTTTTTTTAATTATTCATTTAACAGATTCGTATTGAGAATTTGCATGTGTAAGATACTGAAGATATAATACTAAGTTTTTTTTTTAAGTCATGATACTATTTCTAATGAGCTTCTAACCTCTAAAAGAAACACACGTGTGTGTTTTTTAGCCAGAAAATGAATATAAGTAGAAAGACAAAAACACACGCCCTGGCTTCTGTGGACTAGCTAAGCTAGAAACATGGTTCCCAGCATTCTTTTCCCTGTCTGATTCCAGGTGAGGGTTGGGCACAAGAGAATACACAAGAGTTTTGGAAAGCAGAAGTGAAGCAGGAGCAATTCTGTTCTGAAGGTGAGTGCAGGGCGTGTGCCCTCCACATCCACACCCGTGAGCTGGCTCACCTTTTCACAGCAGCTGGTTCTCAAAGCCTGGCTTTCTTTCTAGATTTCCTCCTCCCAGTGCTCCAAGTCCTGGGGCAGATGAGTATGTGGCTCCACAGTGAAGACTGCCAGTTCCTTCCATGGGTCACCCACAACTTTGAGATTAGTGAAAAAGAGACGAGGACTCCAGCTTGCTTTCGTGGGCCCAGTTCATCCTTGCTCGAACACCCCTCACCTTCATGTCCTGCTTTTCTTCCTGACTTTCACACCAGAAGACCTACAGTGACTTCAGGTCCGCTACCAAAAAGCAGCCTCCATGCGCTTTTCACCAGCTCCCACCACTGCCTTCAGTTTCATCCCCAATAATAAATCCCATCTTTCACGTGAGGAATGGTGGTTCTGCTTCTCTTTTGAACTGTAACCGATCAGCCAAAATTATTGAAAGTTAGCATGCTTGTCAAAAATGCCTCAGATTTTATACTAGAAAGAAAGAATTATAAATACAGTTGAAGTGCCCTTTATTCCTCTTTTCTTCCCTAGAAACAACTATCGTGATTTTGATGTCTATTTTCCAGGCCATATATTTTATGCTTTTACTATTCATAGGCAACCTATAGGCCTTGGGGTTGTTTTGAAATTTTGCATAGATAGTAATATGCCAAACATATTACTTCACAACTTATTTTTTAAACTCATTATGTTTAAGATCCATATACTGGTTCTAGTTCATATATTTATCTGCTATATAATATGGCATCATATGAATATACCAGATTGTTTCTATTTTTTTTCTATAAATGTACTGCAATGACATCTTTTTTCTTTTATCTGGAGAATAGTTTACACACTGGAAAGTACACAAATCTTAAGTATTCAGTGCAATGAATTTTCACTTGTCTACATACCTATGTAGTCACCACCCAGAACAAGATATGGAAAATTTCCGGCACCTCTGCAGGCTCCCTCTCAATACAGTCTCCTAAAGGTAACCACATGTTTGGCTAGTTTTTTGTTCTTTTAAACTTCATGTAAATGGAGTCACACAGTGCATACGTTTTGGTGTCTGGCTTTTTCCCTCAACATTATGTTCCCATACAAGATTCATCTGTATGGTATGTAGTAGTAGCTACATACAATACACCTCATCAGTGCAGTGTTGTATGAATTGTATGAATATCCTATAGATTGCTTAGCCATTCCACTGTTGGAGGACATTTAGATTGGTTCCAGTTTGGGGCTATTATGTATAATGCTACTATGAACATTCTAGTATTACATTGATGAGCCATAAAAATTGGAATTTTGGAGGTCAAAACTGGTTGAATATCTGAAATTTAAGATTGTTAACATAATATATGTATTGTGACAGACATAAAAGCACTCATTCCCCTTCAGTTTGTAGCAACCATGGGGCTTTACCACTCACATCTCCAGTGGAGAAAGAACTTGCCATTCAGCTGTACGGAGGGCACTTAACTGGCAGCCTCCAGCGGGTGGCACCTTCAGGCTCCAATCTCACCTTTTCAGCTGAGGCCACATTCTTCCTGGGTAGTCTCCAGAGAATGACTGAGCAGAGCAGAGTTCTTAGGCCCTGACCATTTCTGCCCACAGCCAGATTCTTCTTAGGGGTAATCTGTACTCTGGAGTTCCTCGTTGGATTGAGCCAGACTGTCAGGTAGGCCTCGCAGTATAAAGTCTTTCCCAGCACAATCCTGATCATTTTATCACTTACAGATATAACCCTTCAATAAACCTCTTGTAATCCAACTCCATCTGCTGCCAGAAAGAACCAAACAACACAGTTGGTACCAAGCATAGTGTGAGAAAGCAGGTGGTAAAATGGAGTTTTGAGACTGGATTGCTCACTGTCTGAGTGTCAATAATAATCAAATGGTATGTGGGGCACTGAGAGTCCACAGCACAAGATAGTGGACCAATTACTTAAACTTTTATCAGTGGTGACTTGGGAAAGTATTCTAGCAGAGGGGACCACCCTGGCTAGTGTTTTGGCATTTGAAAAGTAAGGGGGATCAACGCAAACAAGGACTGTGGAATCAGCTGGTTGTCACTAAGTTTCATTGATGTCCTATAGACAGGTAATGAAAGCTGCGGGTCATTAACAACTAACTGAAAACTATGAAGGTTAGAGGGCCTGATGCGTAGCTTACTAAGAGGCCCTTATCTCTTATCATGGAAGAGCAGAAAAAGCTACAGACCAAAGCTAGGATTCAGTATTTGGAGTTACAGACTTTCAAAAATGATTGAATGCTAAACTGAAGCAGGTCTGTTATGTCAAGTCCTGGTCACAGAAAATTGGGATCTTGATATATGGGATGGGCACATCTGGATGGAAGCCCCTGAAGATTTCGGCTCCCTGGCTCTTCTAAGCCTTCAGAGCCTGTAGAGGTTGCCTATCCTCTCCCTATTAAGAGTTCTAATTACTCTACATCTTAGACAATATTAACCGATGAAATCAGATTTTCAAAATTTTTACAAAAATGAAGAACATAAAACGATATCTCACTGTGTTGCTAATTTGCCTTTCCCTTTTTACCTTTACCTCATTAGCCGTGAACTGCATCTTCATAGCTTTTGCCTATTTTCCATTTAGTTGTTTCTCTTTCTTTTATTGAAGTGTAGAGTTCTTGCAATGTTCTGGGTACCAATTAGTAGGTTAAACCCTGCAAATATCTTCTCCCAGAGTGTGGCTTGTCCGTTCATTTTTTAATGGTCTCACTTGAGGCAAAGAAATTTTAACTATAATTGACCTTATTACTCTTACCATTTTTGATTTGCAGGTTTTGAGTTTGTTCAGAAATCTCTCTCTGATTCAAGATCATAAACATTTCGTCCTATATTTTCTGCTAAGGGTTTTAAATTTTGCTTTTTATATTTATGTCTTTAATCTACTTGAAATTTATTTTTCTGTGTGGTGTGCAGTAGGGAAGCCCTTTAAACTTTATTTTTCCTGTCTAGATAACCAATTTTCTCAGCATAATTTGTTGTATAGTCTGTTCCTCCCTCTGACTTACAGTTCAACCTCTTTTATATATCCAATTTTTATACATGTGTGGGTCTATTTCACTGTTCTTTACTCAGTTCCATGAGTTATATGCCAGTAGAGACTATATTCCAGCATCTTAATTACTACAAATTTGGGACTTGATGAGTCAAGTCCTCTTTTTCTTTTTCAAAATTGTCTTGGCTATTCTCAGCCTTTAGACTTTTCACAGAAATTTCAGAATCAGCTCATCAACTTCCATAAAAACTCTACTTTTTTCTTTCATTTCTTTTTTATTCACATTGTATCATGTACATTTGATTAATTTTCCATCAGTGCAAGGCAACATTTCTGATTGTTCACTTTGTGCCTCTTCCTTAAATTACTGAGTCTCCTCAAGTTGGTTGTAATATATTTTTTTCTTACTCAATAGATCAGGCTGCTGAAGTGACTGGAAACATAGTGAAATAGCAAGTGCAAGGATTATCTCAGGAATTAGCAGCATGTAGTTTGTCAAAATGAGACCCATAAATTGAAGATGCTGGGAGACAGAAAGATAGACACATACATATTTTTGTTGACGCTGCTGAACTATTTGAAAGTAAGTTTTAGCCATAACGACACTTCCCTCTTCAAAACTTCAAGATGTATCTCCTATGAATTAAGACATTCTTCTAAGTAACCACAATATCTGTATCACACCCAGAAAATATAACTTTCACACAAAATACTATCTTCTATATGGTCCTTATTTAAATTTAATTATCCCATAAAGCCTATTGCAACTATTTTTAATTTTGATCCAGGATCCAATTTTGGTAGCTTAAATAAGTATTCAAAACTATTCACTCACTCCTCTTTTGCACTTGGCCCTAGCCATGTGACTTTCTGGAACCGGTGAATAGTTAGAAGATCTGAAGTAAGCAGGGCCTTGAAATGTGCTTGCCTGTGTGTTTCTATCATTGCCATGAAAAAAGCTTCCCTAGTATAGGAACTGTACCTTCAGCCAGTACTCTCAAATAACCATACATGGAGCAGCGCTGCCCAGCTGACCCACAAACCCAGGAGCAAAATACATGCTCATCACTGTATGCCACTGGGATTTTGTTCTTGGTTGTTATGCCACAAAAACCATGGGATATATCAATAAAAGTTCCAAGTATATTTACTTATTATATCTTTTGTCGTCCTTTATTCTAGAAGAATTCTCCACAACTCTTACCTCACCACACACACACAAATACACACACCATTTTTTTTTTGTCTTTCGAGCCATTGATATTTTTTGGAGAACCCATAACACTTGTCATATAGGATAGTCCACAATCTGGACATGTCTGATTGTTTCCGCATAAGTAGATTCAGGTTCTGCATGAGTAGATTGTGGCAAGAATATTGCATTAGCGAAGTTGTGTATTTTCCATAGTTTTACATAATATCACATAATAAGTCCCATAATATCAGTTTGTTTGATTTCTAATAATGCTGAGTTTGGTCACTTGGTTTAGGAAATGTCTGCCTTATATCTCCATTTTAGTGGTACTTTTTCCCCTTTGTATTTAATAAATAATCTGTGGAGTGATACTTCAAAACTATATGAATATTGTGTCCCCAACAACCTTTTACAAAATGTGTTTAGCAACCATTAACGATCTTTGCCTGAATCAATTTTTACATTCATTAGTTGTTTAAAAACAGCAATTCTTAATTGATAATCTTTTGTAAAGAATGCTCCTACCATTTATATTTTATCATTTTAACTATGGATTCAAGGGTTATTTTATGTGTCAATGGGCTATAATCCATTAATACAATTATTTGGTGGGGGGCGAGGAAGGGTGCTTATAACATCGCAAGTTTGATCAGTGGAAGCCCTGTCAAACCCTTCAGCGTCTTCTTATTTTGTCAGTTTCCTATAGGTGAGCATAGACAATGCTTCTAAAATTCACCTGTTAAAAACAGTGCCGTAACATCTTCATATAGAGGCTGTTTGGTACAATCATAGAAGCCGAGCTGCAAGGTCAAATGCTAAATATATATGTGGTTTTGCTAGATATTCCCTAATTGTCCTCATTAGGGGTTGTGTCAGTCACAGTCCGGGCAGGAGACAGAAACCACAGTAATTTAAGCACAGAAAGATTAATATAAAGAATTATTAACTGGTAATAGGTGATTAGAGTGACAGATGATTGGCTACTAAAGGGTAAAGAAAACTCTAAGGAATATATAAGAATATCAGTTACATGGAATAACTACGATTCCTGAAGCTGAAGCAAAGTACCAAAGGAAGAAAAGGTTTTAGAGAGACCCCCACCCTCATGAAAAAGCTGAGATTTAGATCTCACTGGAGAGGGAGTGGGCATTTCCCGTTGGGTAGCAGAGAAGTTTGCTGCGCTGCTTCAGCCACTCACTGGGGTGCAGACGAAACTTGGTTGAAAGCTGACTGCGGATGGGAGGAGACACTTCCTGTTGAACTAGCTGGGAAACTGAAAGGGATAGTTGCTAGAAGGCCACCAGGAATTATGTCACTGGAAGGATGTTGAAATTTCTGGGAAACCAGCTAGCACACCTGTGGAACTCACCTGGAACCTGCCTGAGTAGTTGCTACTGAAACTGTGTGGGGTGAGCTCCACTGAGTGTCCCACATCCACTGAGTGTCCCAAACACTGCAGAAGCAATTAGAAAAGAAAACACAATGGAAGCATATAAAGAATCTCCTCCCTCCTACAGTGTCCTTCCACTGGTAATAGGTGATTAGAAGCTTACTACTTGCGAAGCTTAACATAATGCTACTTGGCAAAAGGAGAAGTGTTCACAAGATCCAGCTCCAGTATCATAAGTAGGGCAATGGAGGAGGATTTGGAGATGAGAGGTAATGAACTGCTCACTGGCACAGGGGTTGAAACAGTTTGCACTCCACCAGCAATGCATAAAAATGGTTTTTTCGTCAAAGTTCTACCAAGAGGCAAGCTTTGGGAATTTTGTCAGTCTTATTGGTGAGCAATGGTATTGCAGTATATTCGTTAATTTTAATTTATCTTATGAGTAAAGTTGAACATCTTTTGTATATTTGAGTCATTTTATATCTTTTTCTGTGAAATGTTTGTTCATGTCTTTTGTCTACTCTCTATTGAGTTTTTATTCGGGTTTTTTTTTCTTTTTTAATTGATTTTTAAGAGTCCTGTACATAATTAGAGAGATGACCCTTTGTCTGTGGTATATGTTACAAATATTTTCTCCAAATTTTTCATTTGTCTTTTCACATTATTTCTCATGAGGTTGTTGGGGTGGGGTTTTTTTTGCCATCATTCAATCAATTTATCAATATTTTCTTTAATTACATCTTGATTTTGAGTAATGGATAAGAAAACTTTCCCTATATCTAGAAATTCATCCATGTTTTCTTCTAGTACTTTGGATAGTTTCATTTTCCATATTTCAGAATCATTAGGATTTTATTCAGAATAATGCAAGGTATCTTTTCCCAAACGACTATTCAGTTCCTTTCAAAATAATTTCTCCAGTGATTTGAGATGATGCCCTTATCATCTATTAAATTTTCATATGAATTTTTCAATAATGGCTAGAAAACTGAAGGAAAAAATGAGAAGGTTTCACTTACCAAGTGTTAAAATAAAACATATTATAAAGCTTTTATAGTTAAAGTAATGTGACATTGGTACAGAAATAGAGAAATAGACCAAAAGTGAATTTAAAGTCAAACTACAATAGAGGTCAGGAAAAAGGACACATCTGGCTCTGCATTTCAACCTT
This sequence comes from Equus przewalskii, assembly GCF_037783145.1. Lineage (NCBI taxonomy): Eukaryota > Metazoa > Chordata > Mammalia > Perissodactyla > Equidae > Equus > Equus przewalskii. The sequence continues at coordinate 53,482,550 of NC_091831.1, read as the reverse complement.
ATAGAGGTGATCATAAAGTAATGGAATTGGTTGAAACTGCTGCTTAACAGAATACTCTAAAATTTACTGACTTAAAATAACAACCATTTTACTATCTTATGATTTTGTGGGTCAGGAATTCAGGCAAGGCTTAGCTGTGCCATACTTCTGCTCCACAAGGCATCCATAGAACAGTATTCGGCTGGCAGATGAACTTATCTGTAAGAATCAAAATGGCTTCACTCCTCCACATTGATGGGGATGGCTGGAAAGCGGAACTCAGCTGGAACCGTCATCCAGAGCACCTATAAGTGGCCTCTCAGTCATAGACATTTCATGGTAGTGGGCACCTCAGACACTAGATCAAGGCTTTAAGCAAGAGTGTTCCAAGAGCCCAACATGGAAGCTATAAGGCTACATCTGACCTAGACTCACAATTTACCCAGTATCTCTTCTGCCACATTCTATTGGTTACAGCAAGGCAAAGGCCCAGCATAGAAACAAGAAGTGTGTGAGTACTGGGAAGTGTGGTTCACTAGGGCAGGAGTATATCTTTGGAAATTGGCTACTACAAAAATGAAAAAAATAATTTAAAGACTAAATTGCAGAAGAAATCTTTTAAAATACCTACATTACTAATGGTCAGAGCGCGAATGTAGTGCAGAAGCATATCAAGCCTACTCAGTGAAAAAGCCATAGAAGAGAGTCATAAAGAACTATGTAATACTGGAAAGTGCAAGTAATAGAAAGAAGACGGTCCACCTTGTCACAGGCTGGAGAAGAGCAGGAAAGGCGGAGACTTGGAAGAGGCAATCGGCTTTATTAAGAGTCATTGGTAACTTTCAAGAGAGGTATTTATGTCGCGATGTTTAATAATTCTGAAGTCAAATAATAAAAGGTTGTGAGTAGAGAATGAAAAAGAAAGTCGCTACACTCTCTCTTTATTATATTGCAAAGATAAAATAAATAAAAATTGAAAGCTCTGAAGAATAATCTTGAGGTAATACTCATATCACTCAATATATCCCTATCTTTGGCTCTATCAAAACACTTTTTTTTGTAGAAAAAAAGATTTTTACTGAGACCTTTCCCAACAAGTTTGGAAAATAATATAGAGTACAAAATGGGAAATTCACTAGATATTTCAGGCCTCTAGTAACTAGTTAGTATTTAATTATCTCCTAATGTGAAGTGATAAATAATTATCAAGTGTAAAAATCAGTGAAAATGGCAATGACTGGTATTTACTGAATATCTACCATGTGTCAATCACTATCCTAGATGTAAAAAATAAGCAAAATTATTTTTCTACATGAATTGCAAGGATCAAATGGTACTTTTCTTATTCATCTCTTAATACAGATTAGTCTAGGCATTGGGATTTATTGTAGCATACAAAGACAATCCATCTCCTATAAGATCAGTTCTGCAATGACTTTCAGAGGCCGTTCCTACTCCTATAGCATTCCCACGCCGCTAGTCACTGGTGTGGTGTGGAAGAGCTTAGCACGAAGACAATGCAGAGTAGAAGGGCTCACATAGAGATTCTACAGAGCTTGCAAAGTAAAAGCCACAGTCAAACCTCTTGTCTGGAGCTAGGCAAGTCAAGGAAAAAGCAGTAATGGTTGCATATTACACATAAACACTTTTCTATAGTAATCTCTATTTTATAATGAATAGAAAGAAAAAGAAAATCTTGAGTACCATTGTAAAATTATAATGGAAATGTTCTTGTTCCTCTATAGCAATTTAAGAATTAAAACATTTTCCTTGAGGAAAAAAAAATCCAAATTCTATATTGTTTACCCAAATTTTCCAAGCTGGTTTAAAAGTGAAAACTTCAGTCAATAAAGCAACTATTCTGTCTAACTCAGGAGTAGACAGACGTTAAGCTCCCTGAATACAATGCCCATACCTATTTCTTCCATCAGAGAAGTAACACCAAAGAAAGTTTTAATGTAATTTTTCTCTTTTGTCCTTTTGTCTTTTCTAGACAATTGGTTGACATCCATCTGCTTGAGAGCAGATTGGATTCTATCACAGAAGAAATGCAAAGTAAAAGAAAAAGATAATATTCAGCCTTTGGCATGTAAAATTACTGTCCAAAAAGAATTTTCTAATTTCTTCATTCCTCCACCAACCATCTCCATTTATCATAACAGAAAGTAAGTATGAATGACTCAGACCATAAAGTGCTCTTACAACACAGAGAATATTCCTCTTCTAGTGATCCGTATTTGAAGAGGGATATGATGTGGGGTAAGCAAAAAGAAAAGAAAAACCCACTGTTTTCCTAGCACTAGAGAACAGAAGAGGGCAAAAGAAGAGAGTGAGTAATCATTTCTCTTGTTTTCCCCCTTGGAGCCCCCACCCAGAGAGAGATGAGGTATGTGAGATGTGTCAGAGAGAGGAGCAGAGGGAAATCTTTCTGTTTATGACTCTGGGAGGTAGCTGACCTGCAGGCTGCCCAATACATGTTTCATCTACTGCCACCGCAAAGTAACCTTAATTTTACAGGATAGTCAGCCCTGGGAATTAGCTCATTGAGTAAGTGTCTGCTCCTCACCAGCACAGACTGAGCTCAGAAGGAATGGAGAGGTTGACTGGGGAGTTTCCAGAGAGATACCTCCCTAGTGAAAAGAGCACAGCAAATGACCCAGATGGGGCCGAATGTGCCAGATCTCAAAATGGTTTATACTGGTGTAGGGGATAAGAAGACACTAAGTCATCCAGTGAGTACCACCAGGCACTGCCCAAGTAGACGGAATCTACAGCTCTAAAACTGATAAGCCAACAAGTTAAGTAGTAAGCAAATGGACAAAAGACACTGTCCTTGAGATTGAAGGAGTCAGGAAAACAAAGGTTGAAGACCTTGACTCTCCTTTTTTATCATGAGCTTGCATAAATCTTTACATCACCACCACCCCCACCCCACCCATACATACACACACTTAAAGAGCATCAAAGAAGAGAGGTAGAAGACTGAGAAATTTTGGACAATGAGGTTTGCTTTTTTTTCTTGAAGATTTGAGCATTACTTGAAGAGGCTATTTAAATTATCCAATAAAAGAGGAATGATGTCATCCATATGGTGACATAGGTCATTTCAACTTCAGTACCCCTCACAAGAAGACCAACTAGAAACTATCCATAGATAATCACCATTCTGAAAATCTCAGAATACGAAGGTGAGGCTTAAGTACCCCCGTGAATAACAGAGATTCAGGAGGACCACCCAGGTTAGAAGGGAAAGAGAGATGGTTCCACTTAGACCACATCATTGCACCAAGAGGGCCCCCCGGACTTCTGGTTTCTCTAGTAGGAAAAAGAGAACCCAAGGTGACATCCAGATTCCCCAGCATTGCAGAATGCTTCCTGGAAAGTTCACTAGGGTCTCACCTCATGGGGATCACTGGAGGAACCTGTGGAGGTCAATGACTAGGGATCAGATAGAGACAGAGAAAGAAGGCAGGGATTACAGCAACCAGAACTCAGATCTTGGTGGACCATATTTCTGCTTGTAGCATCACCTAAGCAGAGATACAAGCCAGCAGCTCTACTCATCTGTAGAGCCAAAGTGGTGGCACCATCTTGCCAGGGAAGTCAGTTGGCAGTCCTGCCTGAATGGGATCCTTAGCCAACAGGCAGTACTGGCCATGGAGTATACACTGTGGCCCTCCTAGGAAAGGGAACAAACTCACAGTCCCATCCAACTGCTCAGCATAACCTCCAGTCCTGCCCCACCAGGAAGCATAGCCAGACCCCGAGTATCTACAGAACACATACTATGGCCCACCCAGGCGGGGAGTCAAACCAGCAGTCCTGCCTGACACTTGAGCATAGCCTCTAGCTCTGGAAAACCATGAAGCCTGAAGAGTGACCAAGAGCAGCCTCGGAGTCCAGCCTACCATCCAACCCAGCAGCAAAGTGCAGCATACAGCCCTGCCCAACTGCTGAATACAGTTTGCAGCCTCACCCCCAGTCAATGACCTACAATTGCAGAGCAAAGCCTGCAGCCCAATCTAACCAAGTAGCCTAGCAAGGACTGCATCTAACCATGGAGCACAATCTCCAGTCCCACTCAATTATGGGGTACAACTGTGTTTATATACGCTGACAACAAACTATCTGAAAAAAGAAATTAAAAAATCCTATTTACAATAGCATTAGAAACAATAAAATACTTAGGAATAAATTTAACCAAGGAGGTGGAAGATGTGTAAACCGAAAACTATAACACATGCATGAAAGAAATTGAAGAAAACAGAAAAAAATGGAAAGATATCCCATGTTCATGAATTAGATGAATTAATTTTGTTAAAATTTCCATACTACTCAAAGCCATCTATAGATTCAATGCATCCCTATAAAACTTCCAACAGCATTTTTTTTACAGAAAAAAAAATCCTAAATTTTATATGGAATCACAAAAGATTCTGAATAGCTAAAGCAATCTTAAGAAAGAAGGAAAAAGTTGAAGGCATCACACTTTCTGAAATAGATTGAAGACTTAATGTAAGACCTGAAATCATAAAACTCCTAGAAGAAAACATATCTCAATAAATTCATTAATAAATGTATTACAAATAAACATGAAACATAGGAGAAAAGTTTCTTGACATTGGTCTTGGCAAGGATTTTATGAATATAACACCTAAAGCACAAACAACAAAAATAAAAATAAATGAATGCGACTAGATTAAATTTTTTGAGGAAGCTCCATATTGTTTTCCATAGTGGCTGCACCAATTTACATTCCCACCAAGAGTGCACAAGGGTTCCCTTTTCTCCACATTGTTGCCAACACTTGTTATCTCTTGTCTTTTTAATAATTGCAATCCTGTCAGGTGGGAGGTGATAACTGCATTGCAAATTTGCATTTCCCTGATGATTAGCCATATTGAACACCTTTTCATGTACCTGTTGGCCATTTGTATATCTTCTCTGGAAAAATGTCTGAGTCCTGTGTCCATTTTTTAATCAGATTTTCTTTCTGTTGTTTTTTTGCTATTGAGTTGTATGAGTTCCTTATATATTTTGGATACTAACCTCATATCAGATATATGATTTGCAAATATTTTCTCCCATTCCCTAGGTTGCTTTTTCATTTTTCTTGTTTTGATCATTTCTTTTGCTGAGCAGTATGGAACTTCCTCAAAAAATTTAAAATAGAACTACCATATGATCCAGCATTCCCACTTCTAGGTATATATCCAAAGGAAATTAAATCTCCTTCTCAAAAAGACATCTGCACCCCATGTTTGTTGCATCGTTATTTATAATAACTGAGACATGGAAGCAAGCTAAGTGTCCATCAGTGGATGAATACATAAAGAAAGCGTGGTGTGTATACATGCAATGCAATATTATTCAGTCATATAAAGAAGGAAATCCTAGGACCGGCCGGGTGGTGCAGCGGATAAGTTCACACGTTCTACTTTGGCGGCCCGGGGTTCACTGGCTCGGATCCCCGGTGTAGACCTACGCACGCAGCGCTTGTCAAGCCATGCTGTGGCAGGCGTCCCCCATATAAACAAGTAGAGGAAGATGGGCACAGATGTTAGCTCAGGGCCAGTCTTCCTCAGCAAAAAGAGGAGGATTGGTGGCAGATGTCAACTCAGGGCTAATCTTTCTCAAAAAAATTAATAAATTTAAAAAAAAAAAAGGAAATCCTACCATTTGTATCGTGAGTGAAACTTGAGGGCATTATGCTAAGTGAAGTAAGTCGGACAAGGAAAGACAAACACTGTATGATCTCATATGTGGAATATTAAAAACCTAAATTCATAGAAACAGAAGGTAGGATCGTGGTTACTGGTGGGGAGTAGATGGGGAAATAGGTAAATATGGTCAAAAGGTATAACCTTCTGTGATTAGATGAGTAAGTTCTGAGGATCTAATGTACAGAATGGTGACTATGGTTGACAATACTGTATCGTACATTTGGAAGTTGCTAGGAGTGTAGATCTTAAAAATTTCACCACACGTACCAAAAAAATGGCATCTATGTGAGGTGTTGGAGGTTTTAACTAACCTTATTGTGGTAATCATTTTGCAATACGTATCAAATCATCACTTTGTACAACTTAAACTTATGCAATGTTATATCTTAATAAAGATGCAAAAAATAAATTAATTATCCCATAAAACTAATTTTAAAACAAACTGGACACTTAGTTCTTTTCTCCTAAAGCATGAGAGTAAAGGACTTTGTGACGAGGGTCAGCACTTCTGCAGATAGCATTTAAAATGAGATCTCTACACATTCAGGCCTTTAGGTTGCAGTGTGAATTAAACATTTTCAGCATGCTATACTTCTTTTGTGGCCAACTTTCCATAAAATGCTGGATGTATAAGTGGCAAAAGGAGGTTGGAAAGAAGCGTGTAAGGAAAAAGAAAGGAATAAAATATGTTTTTACTTGATTTTCACTCAGAACTGATATCACTAGTGTTTTGTAACATGTAGACATGTCTACAATAATTTCCCAACGTTTGCTAAGTCTCTCTCCTCAGTAGATGCTAAAAATAGCAACAAACCAGCAAACAATGTCAATCTGAAATAATGCAATTATTTACTACTCTGAAGAGTTCTGTTGAAGCCTGTTATTAGCTCAAGAGAAAAAATACAAGAGCCTCATAAAATAAGGTAGATTTTTAAGTTTAATAACGCATGGACTTGCTAAATTTCAAGCCAAATTGTTACCCCAGAGAATGTTCAAAAATAGAAGCAAAAGCTTCTCCTCCCTCCATAGATCGGAATTTAAAAAGACTTAATGGAAAGAGTAGTCAAGAGTATAGGATTAAAATATATCATAATAATAATGCCAGTGTTCTAGAAAAGAATCACCTGATAGAAAAATAATAAAAAGAACATATAAAAGAGGAGAATACAAATAAATTATTATTACTTCTGACACAAAATTCACTGGTTTATTAGTCTTCATTCCCTGGAATTTACAGCTCATAAAAAAAATTCCAGTCAGAGTCCTATTCAGGTTATATATTGCAAGGTTACCACAAAGAAAGACTGAATTAAAATTAACTATCACTAAGAAATCTTATGGTCATACAAAATGCTTCAGCAATAGTTAAATACTAAAGAGAGGAGAATATTTCCAGTGTGCTTGTTAGTTTCAAAGATACAAACACTAGAAAAGAAGCAAAATTCTAAATATAAAGAAGTAAAACTCAAGTGCATTTCCCATGGAACAGGTATGCTAACTTACTTCTGGATTACAAAGGCCCAACCCAAACCATATGGAGAGAGATAAGAGTATAGGCAGGCACATAATATCATATGCATGGTATGGATCTATTTCAGGTATCATATGATGATTTACAGATTAATTAGATCTTACATTCAAGGAACCTATATCCTACCAGGGAAAAGATGTATAAAACAACCAAGATAGGAAGTTACAGTGATGTTATAGGTTCAGACAAGTGGAGAAAGCGATCTCTCTTAAGCTGGAGCAATACAGAGAGCATACTGGAGGAAATGGAACCTAGCTAGTTATTAACGGCATTGAAAAGATGGAGGGGGAAATACAGTAGACAGAGGAAACATGAGTGAAAACATAAAGGCAGGATAGGTGGAAGTGGGCACTGTCACTTGGAATGTAGCAGTTACTTCATAATTTGGAGATGAGCTGACACTCACCCAAGATTACTTGCCAGTTGATAGATGTGGGAAGATGCAGTTGGGGGAGGGGCAGGTAGAGATGTGGTGTGGAGTGGATTATAAATGACTTGAGGAAAGGGACTGAAGTCATATACACAGTATCTTCTCAAAAGAGATAATTAGTAAATTTGTTAAACTGAAATGATTATTGATGAATGACCTGCATTTATTTAGCGCCTTTCATTCTAGGCTTTATGGCTCCCATAAAGTTTTTGTTGCATATTCTTTAATTTTTACAACCCTTTAAATATGTAAAACCCATTCTTAGTTAGTGGGCCATACAAAACAGGCTGTGTGCTGGATTTTGTCTGAGGCCTTAGTTTGCTAACCTCTACTAGACCAATCTCACTCATTGATATATATATATATGGACATATGAATTAAAATAGTGACAGATATAATGAGTAACATTAAAGAATATTCTTCCATAATCATATAGGGTATATTTCCAGTAAAAGAGTTAATGATAATATTTCAAAGAATATAGTTATCTCAACAATAGATTAAATAGGTTACTCTATGTCAATAAACTCACAAACTACATTTAATAAAATCCAGAGTTTGCTCTTAATCTATGATCCTTTCAATATCTTGACCTAATCACGTCCAAGGATCTTGGCAAAGAGTACACTAATAGCTGTGCCTATAACCTCTAGGCAGGAGATTGGCGAACTCACCTCTAGAATACACAGAGTAGTCCCGTAGGAAAGACTTACAGTACTTCACTTGGGGGTAGTCTAACCAACAGGCCAGATCCCTAACCATCAATCTACAGGCATCACAAGGTGCTTGGGCCCTCAGCTAGAGCTTCCAATCAACTTGACAATCAGCATGATATAGTGGGAAAAGGCACAGACTCTGGAAGCACAGCACTTGATTCAAATCCTGGCTTTTACTAATGATCTGTGTGATCACGGGCACCTTACTGAGCTTCTTCAGGTCTCAATTCCCTCACTTTTAAAAAGCGATATTAACCATGCTTACTACATGGGGCATTAAGAGGAATAAATGGGCTAATATTTGTAAAGTGTTTAGGACAGCGCCTGGAATATAATACACATTATGTTAATCCTTGTTAACTAAATAGAAGGAAAAGGAGGAATGAAAGAAGGGAGGAAGAGAGGGAGGAAGGGAAAAAAGATAGAGCAAAATAGAGAAAAACCAAAGAGCAGAAAAAAAACTTCAAAATAACTAGAACTGTTGCCCTCTGAGATCAAAGAGATGGGGCTGAATCCATAAAACAAGAATAGAATGCTACTTTTAAAAGAATAAAAGAATGCTAATTTCTAAGTTTTGGTAATTTTTCCATGGATACATGAGATGTTAACCTTCAGGGAAGCTAGGTGAAAGGCAGATAGGAACTCACTGTACTATCTTTGTAACTGTTCTAAAATTATTTACATGTTTTTATTTAAAAAAAATTTTTTCAAGAAATGAAAAAGAAAGAACATGAAAATTATGTGTATACATATGTATACATATATATACAACATACAACTTTTTTCTTCAAATATATGTGTGAGTGTATATATACATACATATATACATAACTTTTATGTTCTTTCTTCTTTTCTTTCATTCCTTTTTTAAAAAAATTATATATATTTGAAAATTTCAGTAGACAGTTTGGAAGACAAATTTGATGAAGTTCCCAGAAAGTGGAACAAAAAGACAGAGATGACTCTTCCCTTCTTCCTGGAGTGGAGGTGGGTAGGAACGAGGCAGGGTCACCGGCAGCACGCACGATGGTAGGAAGAAGAAAGGGGTGTGGAGACATGTTAGTGGCATGTCCACCAGCAATCAAGGATGCGAGGTGCCTGAGCACTACGTCTGGTGGGAGGGATGAGATGGCAGGCAGAGGAGGTGGCTTTCTCACTTGAAGGATTTATAACATTGGGCAAATCGGTAAATTGATTAAGCAAATAAGCAAATATTGAAGATAAGGAGACCTATGTTTCTCTTACTATTGGAGAACATATTTAAAAACATGGAAAGGAAAAAGCCAGCAAGAACTCTGAGGTTTTGGATTGAAATTGAAGGCTTTCGTATGAATTCATGATTTTTGAATACCTATGTCTGAATACACACATCAAATACCCAGATCTTGGGTTCTAATTACCATCCTCCACTAAAAGAAACCAGGGTTTCTTGGTGAAATGGCTGATTCCAAGGCAGGAGCAAGCACAGTACAAGAGCCCCAGGAATCTTACGGTGACAGACCATTATTTTCTTACATAAAGAATGATAAGAACGTATCAAAAGATATAGCAGTGACTTTGAAGGTGCTCCTATTCACCTAATCTTGGACAATTTGAGCATCAAAATGATGACAGTAATTAATTACAACTCATAGAAAAATAGGAATCCATAATTTCATACTAATATAAACAAATAAATGAAAGAGAAGGGAAAGCTCCTCATGATAGTAGAATGATGGAACGACAACTAGCAAGTGTTTTTAAAACAGTGAAAACAGGTGGCTGCCAGAAGCAGGCAGGGGTGGGGATAAGAAATGGGTAAAAGTGACCAAAAGGTACAAACTTCCAGTTATAAGATAACTAAGTTCTGAGTATATAATGTACACCATGGTGACGATAGTTAGTAATACAGTATTATATATTTGAAAGTTGCTAAAAGTAAATCTTAAAAGTTCTCATCACAAGAAAAATTTGTAACTATGTGAGATGATGGATGTTAATTAAACTTATTGTGGCAATCATTTTGGAAAATATACATACATCAAATATTAAGTTGTACACTTTAAACTAATACAATGTTATACGTCAATTACAGTTGTGTATGGCTTAATGATGGGGATACATTCTAAGAAATGTGTCATTAGGTGATTTCATCATTGTGCGAACATCATAGAGTGTACTTACACAAACCTAGATGGTACAGCCTACGACATACCTAGGCTGTACGGTACTAATCTTACAGCACCACCATCACATACGCAGTCCATTGTTAACTAAACATCATTATGTGGCACCTGACTGTATATCTCAATAAATCAGGAAAAAATAACAGTAACAGTGAAAACAGAAATCACTATTATATAACCATCATAGTAGTAGTTAATTCAGGCACAGGTGTGAGCAAAGAGAAAGGCATCAGGGCAATGCAGGCTGGGCTACTTGTTTGTATAGCTTACTTATTGCCCTCATGCCTTCTTTAGCTCAATACTATATATACCAATTCTATCTTGCTATGAATTGATCCTGGTCCACCAAACCTTTTGAAATAGTGAGTCTGAAAAAATCTACTTCATGATGAATAATTCTGACCACATGTCCCTTGGTGTCCCACAGTCAAGCACTCCAACTCTACCAGCACCTAGTACCGTGCCAGAACTGTTACTGAAAAGGTGTAGGATTTTCCATTACAGATGGCAAGACCTTGCTCTAGAACCTGAAGGGTTTACATTGTGATTCTCCTGTTGACAAGGGTTTGCCACAAACCTCACTCTACATCTTTTATGACCACAGAGACTTCCAAAATCATTGTTCTTCAGGGTTTATGGTCCTTCTTACTAGAGCATTTACTTCTGGTAAGATTCTTATTTGCCTTTGTTCCTGTTTAATCTAAAACAACAAAATATCATCCTGAGAATGAGGGAAGTAATGGTTCTACTAAATACTCAGTTGACACCGGGAGTCATGAGGCCAATCTGGAGATAAACTGTAAAACTTAAAAAGAAGATGTATTTTTCTTTTCTGCGGCATCCTTGGCAGACCAAGGATGACTGGCATAAGCTAAAGAGGCAGATTTCAGCTGGATCTAGGGAAGTACTTTCCGACAATCAGACCTGTCCAAAGAAGAAAAGGACATGCTCTGGGGATAACGACCTCCCTGTTACTGGAAAACTGCACAGATGATTCAAACATCAGAAGGAAAATTGGACCTTATTAATGGTTTGTGCCAATTCTCTAAGTCAGAATTATCTGGAGAGCTTTTCTTTCAACTAATATGTCCCAGAGCCTGGTGATTCTAATTCTGCAGATCTTGAGGATTCCCAGTATTTCTGATGAGCATCCCAGGCAGAAACCTATAGACTAGGTGACTCTGATCTTTCTTCCAACACTGAATAACACTGAAGTCTTGTTTTCATTTGGTTGCTGTTGTTTTAGTTGGCAATAGAAATTCAAGTGCTAACTTCACAACATTCAAAGTAATATAGATTCAAAATAAAGACTCAAAGTTTTACCAGGTTGAACAAGAAAACTAGACCTTGGAAAAGGAAAGCAATTATAAATGTAGAAAAATAACTTATCCCCAGTCAATATCCTTTCTCCTTCTTCCACCTCCAAACAACTGATTATTCCCAAATTTTATAGGTGATCAGAGATTGTTTAAATAAAAGAAAAAAAGTGAATGAAAAGCAGACAGCTGTTTAGTAGAAATTCTTGTAGCTATTGCAAACAAATATGATAACTGTCATATTAAATTATATTATCACCCTATGGAGCTAGCATAATCCGTCTCAGTAGAATTTAGTGTGTTTGCTGAATTCCCCCTGAAAAGAGCTTTATTTCTTTATTTCCCTTAAAGGTCAAATAATCTTATAAATATAATGCACATCATGTAGTTTAAAAAATTCCCTAGAGGGACACACGAGGAAGTCAGACAGGGTTGCAATCTTTAAAAAAGAGGAGGAAGTAATTTAGTGTAGTATGTTTTGTCTTACCAAACTATAAACATTACAAAATTACAGCCTGTTATGCAAGTTTTAGAAGTGAATAAAATATTTCCTTGGACATTTTTCAGAAGATCATGAAATAAAGTAGATTTTAACCACAGTGAATAACAAAGCTATAAGCAAACTTCAGAAATACCTTTCTTCCCCACCAGAGCAAGACAGTTACTGGCTTGGAGTCTTGTTACTAATCTGCAGCATTGGAGAATTTCCTAACAATGTCAGTGATGACTGAAGTCAAAGGTCTATGAAAGAGACCATAAATGAGCCTGCATTCTGTCAAAAGTTAACTAACCAGGCTTTGCCATCCAAGATACTTGAAGGAGTATCTAAGTTCCTATACTTTCTTTGTGACCTTGGACAATCTACCTCATCTCTCTGAGTCAGTCAGACATTCAACAAACAGTTAATGAGAGTGCTAAGAACTAAAATTTAATAATTAACAAGATGGATACTTCCCTGTCTTTAAAGGCTCATGCAGTGGGAGCTGGGTGACAGGGAAGCAGGTAGATGAACTCAGGGACTAAATAAAAAAGAAATTTAAGTGTCATGGGAAGTTTGATCTTATACTGAAAACAAACAAAGTATTAAATATTTTAAGTAGGGGAGAAAGATGAAAGATGAGTATAATTTCAGAAAAATCATTACTTTCATAGTACATATATTCTTTCCAAAGACCTTACACCTCATGAAAATGTTAAACCCATATGAATCAAAATTATTGAAAAGTTTACCAAATTAGAATCTATAATAGCTAAAAGTAGAAAGAATAACAGTAATAAATACTGTGAAGGATATGAAGCAACTAGAACACTCGTGCATTCCTGCTGTGAGTGTAAAATTATAAAATCACTTTGGAAAACTCAGTTTCTTACAAAGGGAAATTACACTTACATGTGATCTAGAAAGTCCACTCCTTAGCATTTACCCAAAAGAAATAATATATCCATAAATAACATTTGTACTGGAAACTACCCAAGTGAACAACAGAGGAAAAGATAAATTGTCATATATTCATACAATGAAATACAAGTTAACAATAAAAAAGATTGAGCACAAGATGATAAATCTCAAAAATACTATGTTGAACACAAAATACTGCATACTATATGATTCTACTTTTGTGAAGTTCAAGAACTGGCAAAACTAGTGTATGATCATAGATATCCAAACAGTGATTGCCAACGAGTCATGGGGGACAAAACTATTTTGGAATGATGTAAATAAATGATATATATCTTGGTGAGGATTAAATGAGTATATACATTACTCAAACTCATCATTTAAAATGTGTGAATTGCATGCAAGTAAATTTTACTTAAAAAAAGAATAGACTCTGGGGGCCAGCCCAGTGGCACAGCAGTTAACTTTGCACATTCCTCTTCAGTGGCCCAGGGTTTGCCAGTTCGGATCCCAGATGCGGACCTACATACCACCTGTCAAGCCAGCCTGTGGTAGGCATCCCACATATAAAGTAGAGGAAGATGGGCACGGATGTTAGCTCAGGGCCAGTCTTCCTCAGCAAAAAGAGGAGGATTGGTGGCAGATGTTAGCTTAGGGCTAATCTTCCACAAAAACGAAAAAAAGAGTAGACTCTGCATCCCTTTACTTAAAGCAGAGTAAGTAGATTGAGAAGAGACCACTGAGTCAAAGTTTAGCAGTTCACACAGGAAAATAATGAAAATAGAAGCCCGATTAGCACACCTTCCCATCACAAGGGCTCCTTCTCTTAGTTTCCTAAACATGGGCACTAGAAACTTAATTACAATAATCAGATATAATTATAATAATGAGACACTGAACATCTGGTCTGTATTGTGTAAAAAGATTCATAACACAAACTTACTTTGAGAGAACCATAAAGGTTAAACAGTAAATTCTGACACAAGTCCTACATTCTGCCTTGCGAAGAAGGCTGACATACAAGTTTTGATCCTGTCTGAATATTCTGAGTCCCCTCTCTGGATCCTCTATTGTGTGTCCATATTGCTTGTTCTGTTCTGATCCTGGATTGAACTTCTGGTTTGTGGTCCAAAGTCCCGCTTCCTGAATACTGATAGCTACTCATATTCTCTGATTATCCCTGGAAATGACTGCGTAAGCCTACTGCTCTTAGAAATGAGCTGTGTAATCAACAAAGTTCTATACCAGTGGTTATTTGAACCAGTGGCTTTCTCTCCATTCCGTACATGGTGGGGAACAATGACACAGAAGGAGTGAAGAGTCCTTGGCGGGAAAATGTGCTTCCTGCTTGGCAGACAAAGATGCCGTTTCATTACAAGATGTCCCTTCTAATGCCGGCAAACATCCAGGAGTCACAGTGGCCAAGACCACCACAGAAATTTGCAGTCCAGGGCAAGAGTACAAATGGAGGCCCATGTACGCCTGCATATTTAAACGTTACAAATCAAGCTTTAAAATTGTTGAATAAAATGTCTTTTATCCTCCTACTGGAATAAATATACATTCATAATGATAGAATTGAAATTATATACATGAATAGGTGAATCTATATAAATTAATATACATTAATTATAATATATAATTAAGTTTCTATATAAATCTATGCTTGTCATATGAATGAAAAATGACGAAATATCAGACAACTGAATTTAAGTCTTACTGTGCATGTCTGAGTGTTCTATTGATGGGCCAACAATATTATTATATATTCATTCCATAAAATTTAAATTTTCCTTCATACCAACAAAACCACCAATCATGCCGTTATAATTGAAACTTTCACATAATTTTGAGTGTTATTGACCTAAAGAATTATAAAATGTAAACATGTCCAAAGTGTACAATATTTGAATATATTTTATAAAAAATATAAATAGAAAAATAGAATAAAATTATTTTATGTTTCTGAAGATGTTTTTCCTAAAATGTTCAAAATCATACATTAATGCTAAAAGGCAAAATACAAATTATAATCAATGCATATTAAAATTTTAACTCAAAATATTTTAAATAAAGCCAAAAATTATATTAAGTATTACATACAAACAAAACTATTCGCAAACCTGGCATTGAAATTCCATCTAATTGCTAATGTAAAGAATCAATACCATACTTCTTGAGTCTAGACTTACCTATACGCAAGTTTAAGAATAATATGAATTGCTTAATTTAGCAAAATGTTGCCATCAGCCAACATGGCCAACTGTTGCAAACATGAACAGGAATACAAAGAATGACAAGATAAAGGGCACTCAGCACTATGGGAATAATACTCAGTTTTGCAATAATGTATCACAGTCTTGCTTTCTGAGAGAAAGCATTTGACAACTGAATAAATTAACTTTTCTTTTATTTAGTACTTGTGCTGATCAAATCCTTCCTGTGTTCCAAAATATTGTTCCTCTCTGACTTCAGCATAGGCACAACCCAGAAACCATCACAGAAGTACAACGTAGGGGTGCCATGTTTTATGAACATAAGGCAAGAGATGTGAAGCTTTTCCTTGGGGCATCGCATGTGACTCATGAGAGCAAATGTTTAAGGTTAACTGTGAACTGATCCCAAGTGTCAGAGGCACCTCTGGGTCCTTAAAGGAACTCATTTTGTTTGTGTTTGTGATAATGGGACCCTCTAAAGTTCAGAGAACAGAGCAGAGCCCCTCTTATCCCAGCCTAAGGGAAGTAATGATAGTAAGCCCTGGACGTGATGCTTCAGATCCCTAAAGCCTGGTATTGCAGGGTTTAAGGGACATTTTCATTTTTTAAAGAGGCAAAACTAGCCTTAATGTCACATTTTCCAGTCTAGAGGTCTATAAGTACATTAGCTCCCAGATGCGCTAGAAGCTACTCTTTAGAACACAGGGGTTCTGCAGTTAAACATTAGAGGAACCGCTGTATAAGAACTTGCTTCTTGGGAATTCACAGTGCACATTATCATACTGTGAACTCAGAGAAGCCCTAAAGGAAAGAAACCTGTTTCACTTTGTTTCCCTAAAGCATTTGACCACTGAAACCATTTTTCAACTGAACAGTTACTGACACTGGTGTTTCTCACACTCAGTGTAGAAAATACTGCTTTAACATTTAAATGTGTAGTAATTTTTTTCCGTAGGTCTCTACAGCTAGTTTTCTACTAATGAGTTCATTAACACAGGAAAGAATTTGCATTTCTATCCATTGCCTAAGTCAGCAATTGCCATGACAGAGCAAACCAACAATTTTAGTTCTCCGATAAGTAAGACAGCAACCATTAAACAAGGAAATCAATTTTAAATTCAGGAAATACTAGCTGAAACTTCTCTTTGCTGCTGATTTGGTAAGCACTGCATTCTGGCTGAGAAAACATCACTTGAAAGAAGGTAGAAGGGGTAAGAGCACTAAGTGTTCACCTGCTGGTCCACAATGTCATTTACTCAATAGTGTGAACACTATTCACTCAAAAGAGAGAGACACTTGGTTTTTCTTCCTCTGTGACTGGTATTATTTGAAGTCAATTGGTTTGTCAAGGATCTTCCATTGAGACTTAGATCATGGGGATCAAAACACCAATCCATCTCTAATGAATAGATCTGTTTCCAGCCATCTGAACAACCATTGTCTATAACACTATGTCATAAAATTAAAGGAAAATTTCAGTGATTTATAATTTAGTGAACTATCAGCCGCTCCAGGAGACACACTCAGAAATAAAGAAATTTACTACCTAAAAGTTACAGAAATGGAGAGCCTTGACTTGGAAACTGAAATAGAACAAAGCAGAGAACACAGCTTTACAGACCAGTAGCATCCTCCAATGAGCAAGAACTGAGAGGTGGAGAGCAGAGTGTTACAGACGTGATAAATATTAGGCCATTTACCACCTAATTTCCCTCTCATTTACCCAACTAAAATGTCAGAAATTCCATTCCATTTAATTTAGGCAAGATTCCAAACTAAAAAATTAAAAAGGAGGCAGAGGCATAAGAAGAGCGACTAGAGCCTCTATTAGTCACCAGACGTGTATAAATTTGCCAAGTTCCTCTCAAATTTGCCTAAGGTTCACAGCAGAGTTTGATTGGCTTGAGGTACATCAGTCTAAGACTGCAAGAGAGAAGCTCATTTATTCCCTCATCAAGTGTTTGCCATGTTCCTTCTTTGTATTTGATGACTCAATGTCAGCATTGAAAGATTAAGCACCCACTTGGTGGTAAGAAGTGGTGAAGAGCAGGGACAAGGAAAACACATCTGGAAAGAGTGAAATATGAAACAAAGGGAAGCTTCCTTTCACTCTGAGTTTGCCCTTGACCAGTCTTAACTACAAAACCGGTAAATTTAAGTATTAAAGATGTATTTTGAAAGTATCACACATAAATGGAATAGAATAGGAGAGGGTAAGAAAACTCAAGTTGAAAAGAAAGCAACAGAAAACTAGAAGAGTACACAACCTGCCCACCCCCACCCAACCTGGTCCTCGCTTGAAGTGAGTGGGTGGGCCTCTAAGTTGACATCTGGGAACTCTGAGAATAGAATAAAATAGAGTAGAATAGAATAGAATAGAACAGTTCAGTGAAAACAAGAACAAAGCCAGGATAAAAAGACTGTAGATTAAGGGAGGAAGCCAAGAGTCGATATTTGTGGTTAGAACTATTGGGGCAAAAGCCACCATGACTTGCCAGGGCTCCAGAGGTTGTAGACTGTTCTGCAACGGCCTCACTCCTTGCATTTTGTGGGACCACATGCCCAAGACAACTGGGAAGATTTTATGCTCAGATGCAAGTTTCAGATGCTATTGTGAGCCATGAATAAGCAAGAAAAGTGCCTTCCCCACCCCCTACTCTCCACTCCCTACTACTCCCCCTGTCTTCAGCCTCCTTCTAGCTAGGGACCTAAGACTCCCTTTGTTTCTGCCTTTTACACAGGAAACTTTCTGCATACACTAAGCTCTAGAAATAGAAAGGTAAACAAACTGCAACTTATCCCTAGGAAAAGTGGATAAAAACATAGTCTAGAGCAAAAGTTTGAAGGATTTGGGGTGGTTAAGAAGTGGAGAGAGGGGCCAGCCCCATGGCCGGGTGGTTAAGTTCACACACTCTGCTTCAGTGGCCCAAGGTTTTGCTGGTTTGGATCCTGGGTGTGGACAAGGCACTGCTCATGGAGCCATGCTGAAGAAGCGGCGTCCCACATGCCACAGCTAGAAGGACCCACAACTAAAAATACACAGCTATGTACCAGGGGGCTTTGGGGAGAAAAAGGAAAAATAAAATCTTTAAAAAAAAAAAAAAGTTGAGAGAAAAATGAGTTCCTCTTTGATCCCTGACTTACGAGAGACAATTTTTAAACTTTATTTTGTTTCTAGGTGGTAGGAAGTATTATTTTTAGTTTGCTTGTTTCTAATTTCAAAGTTTATTGCATTATAATCGTAAGACATTTTTATTGTTCTTATACTTTGGAATTTATTGAGGTATATTTAATATATTTTAATATTTTGTGTACATGAAAAGAAGGATGGAAGAGGTATTTCTTGTTGTGGGTAAAAACTTTATTTATACAAATATATATCAATTCCTCTCATACACAGAAAAATGTATGACTTACCTTACTAATTATGTTATTAAGGTGTCTTGTTCACTTGTTTTCTGTAACCTGTCATGGACCAAGAGTCATGAATAATGTTTCCTTAAAAAAAGTGTTCTTTCATCTATTTCTTTCTTTACCTCCTGTAGTGTTTTTCTATTTGTTATTTATGCTATGTCATTGGTTCTCAAATTTTGCTGCACATTGGAATTACCTGAAGAGCTTTCAAAATCTGACAGCCAGGTCACATCCCATACCAATTAAATCAGAATATGTGGAAGTGGAAACCCAGCACCAGTATTTTTTAAGGACCCCTTGGTGATTCCAATGTGTTGCACAGTTTGACAACCATTCTGCCATATTATTTGATGCACAGATATTTGCAACTCCTAAATCTTCCTTGTGAATTTCCCCCTTAATTTATTATAAAGTTTCCTTCTTCAGCTCAATTTATATTTTTGTATAGAAATCAATCTTGTCTGATGTTGAAACTGTTATCCCTGTTTAGATGTTTGCCTTCATCTTGTTTATTTTGGTCACCCTTCATTTTAACTTTTCTGAGTCAGTTTGTTAAATGTGTCTTTCTCGTATGCAGCATTTATCTGGATTTTGCTTTCTGATATAATCTGAATGTTTCTTTTAATTGATGAGAGTAGCCATTTAAATTGTTTGATAAGACAGACATATTTGGTCTTAATGCTGTCATACTGTCTATTTTCATGGCTTTATGTTGAGTATTTGTTTTCTTTGTTTTGTATTCTTTCTGCTAACTTGAAAGGTTGCATTTTTTCTTTATAGTCTTTAACTCTGTAAGTATAAATTTATATAATGCTCTAAATTCTCTATATATACATGTATTAATTTGCTATTATGAGCAGTAATGAAATTAGTATGCCCTCAGCCCCCCATCCTCTCTCATCAACCTCCATCAACCAGTTTTATTCATTTTACTATGTTTTGGTGTTTACCAATTTACTATTAAGTATCCTCATATTTCTATTATTCAATTTAATTTAAATGATTTCTTTTGATTCCTGACTATAATAGTGGAGGAAATCCACATCCATTGCTTTCTCTTTTCTCTTTCCTTCCCAAACATTGTCTGAATTTATGATTATACTATTTTCATTAACAGTATGTTAAGTAATCTTATAGCACCATTCTTTAACTTAATAGCTTTAAATGCTATATTTTGACACTTTGGCATAAAGGATATGGAAATCAGTGTACTTTGCTGGCTATATTCCCTTCCCTTTCCTCTTCAAACTTCTATTAGTTATAGGATTTCACATGTCAGGGTTTATAACCCACAACAACCGCTTATGTTTTAGAGTTATTTAAACCTTTACTTTCTCTCTTTTTTTAAAAAAAAGTTGCTATACTTTTCCATTAGTATTTTGCTGAATATAGTTTATCCTCTCTGGTTTCTTCAAGAATTGCTCATGGAAACATTATACCCTGGGTTTTGCATGTTAACATATACATGTGCCTTTATCTTTGTACAACAATTTCTCTGGGTTTAAAATTCTTAGATTAGATTTCCTTCTTTGAGAGCTTTGCAGATATTACCCCACTGAACTATCCTATCAGTTCTTCCTTGGACAGTGTGTGCCCTTTCAATCTGTATAATGAAGTCTTCTTTAATTTCCAGAAAAATTTTTTGATTTATATCTGTAAATATATTTTCTCTTCCATTATATCATTTTTCTTCTGTTGAGCCTTTAATTTTTGGTACATTGGATATCCTCTGCATAACTTTCTTTAGCTATTTTTTCTGATCCATTTAACAATTAATTCATTTTTTAGTCCTATCTTCCTTATTACTTACTGTGTTTTGAGTATTGTCCATTCACTCTTCCATACTTTCCAATTTTGCCTTCATTTATGATTATTGTTTTTACTACTTCCCGAAGTTTTGTCAGCTCACATTTCACCTCTTTTTTTCATTTTAAGAATGCTCTTTATTTTGCCTTTTTGCATGAAATAGGAAAGTTTATTTTTTTCAATACAGTATACAAGAAATCTTTTTAAATCTACTGAAATAAGAATCCACTTCTTTTTTTTTTATTCTTTTAAAGATTTTATTTTTTCCTTTTTTTCTCCCCAAAGCCCCCCAGTACATAGTTGTATATTCTTCGTTGTGGGTCCTTCTAGCTGTGGCATGTGGGACGCTGCCTCAGCGTGGTTTGATGAGCAGTGCCATGTCCACGCCCAGGATTTGAACCAACGAAACACTGGGCCACTTGCAGCGGAGTGCGTGAACTTAACCACTCGGCCACGGGGCCAGCACCAAGCATCCACTTCTTATGGATTTTATAGGTGTTTTTCCTCATGCAAGTGCTTCATATGAATAATATTAGCAGGAAACAACTGGTAACAAATTAATTTCCAAAAAGGAAACTATTATAGACATGATACCTTTTTCTTGTCTTGCTGTCTTAACTCAAAATTTTTGTATCTCTTCTCTGCACTCTTGTTATAAAATGGTAACTGCCTTTTGATTTTTCTTTTATAATTCATGGAAAATATTTAGCACAAACTTTTTCTGCTCTGTGGAATGATTTTTTCTGTAAATGTAATTATTCTACCATTTATTTTTCCTGTCCTTTTTTCCGTTCTTCTTCTCTATCTTTATATGTATTCTATTGATTCTTTCTTTTGATTCCTCATTACTGAAGGGGGTAAAATTTTGTTAGATAATATTTACTGTGGGGGACTGTAATTGGCCACCCCAAGATATGTCTCCTGGCATAAGGATTATTTTGGGCTGGTTACTTTTAAAAAACTGCAGACAGGAAAGAAACTCTGAAAAGTAGAAGTTACTTACCCTTTGAGACATTTACACTGTAAAGGAAATCTCCATCTGTAAAGGTGTCTCCCTCTCTGTAGCAGGAAGGAGCAATGACTTTATCTCTAGAAACTCTTATCAATGTGGAAGGCAAGGACTCAAATCTACATAATAACTTGATTCTTGTTTACTGTACTTGTGTGGTAATCTCCCATGATTGACTCCCCCCAACCCCAATATCCTCCTTTATCTTTAGCTGAAGATGACACTTAAGGTGGTGGCTTCAGCCATTTTGGTGAGTTGCTCAGTTTTTCTGGGTCTCTCCCATGTATACATGTTATAAAGCTTTGTTTAATTTTCTCCTGTTATTCTGTCTCATGTGAATTTAATTTGTTGTCCGGCCAGAAGAACCCAGAGCAGGTAGAGGAAATGTCTTGCTCCCCTACATTACTCTGGGTGTATATGGTAGAAGAGGCAGGACCATGTTCCAAGATAGCAAGAATTTTCTTTATGACCCAGGGTTGAACATGTGAGCCCTTTCAGCCTTTTATTCCCCATATACAATTAAGAACAGAGCTTCAAGGCTTCCCACAGTTCTGTCACTCTTCCTCTACCTCCTTTAATGACAGATAACTCCTGCTAGCTATCTCTGTGTATGTTACTTAAGTCCCTCTGCCTCTGCTTTTGGAACACAAACTGAGTCTAGCAGTCCATGCAACCAAATCCTACAATTGCAAACTGGGTGTTGTTTTCGCACTTTTAGTGCTTTAGAGTCTAACTGCAACTAACCTCGTAGAAGACTGTGCTATTGATTTCCGTGACGTCTGACTCCCCTTTCCATCTCCTCTTCAATCTCCATTTCCCTTGCTTTTGACAACTCATCTATGTATGTTGTGATTTGGGATTTTAGTTGTTTCTTAGCTTAACTGAAGCTAGAATGTACATCTTTGGGTTTTGGCTCTTTTTTTTCTTTCAGCTGATTTCCAAAAGGAAAAAGAGAAAGAAAATGCTGTCTTTATTTTCCAATTGGAGATCCCAGAGAGAAAATGAAGAGTTAACTAAAATATAGACAAAGGAGACTTTCACGGGGCCACCTAAATAATAATAGTAATAGTAATAATGATAATAGTTACACCTAATATTTATTGACTATCTATGATATGCCAAAAACTATCCTATGCACTTCACATCTATCAAATTCATCTGAACAGCATATTTATGAGATAGAATGGGTTGCCATTATCAGCCCATTTTATAGATAAGAAAACAGAGGCATCCAAGAGATAAGTAATATATATAAAATCAAACAGCTAGGAAGTGACAAATTCAGAATATAACCTAAGGAGTTAAGCTTCACTTTTGACCATCATAGTATTTTGCTTCTCAACATGTGATGAGGTAAAATTGAATTTTGGAGATTCTGTACTTTTCTTGGGAGACAGCAAGCGTGTAACCATGTTCCAACCTGAAGCTATGTGAATGGATTGTGTGGATGGGGTTGAAGAAAATTGACTGGTTCTGACAGAAAAGTATTGCCTGTGTTCCACGAAAAGAGACAAACAGATTTCCAATTAACTAAAATCCCGTGTACAGTCAGATTAATGGGGAGAAGGAGGTGCTCATATTTTGGTTCCTTTCAGGACAACTATGTCCCAGTACAGTGGATTGAATTTGGTTGATTTCATTGATTGATTGACTGATTTTTTTAACCAAAGAAGTTGCTCATCACTCAAGCTAAAAGTCACATGCTTTAACCTTTATAAAGTCATTAATAATTTCTGTTCTCACCATCATTACCAATATAACTGAAACAATGCAACATTTACAATGTTAGTATATTATACATCAGCCAAATGATTATCTCTCTTGGCTGTCCTGAACAATTTATTCCACCCAGAGTTTCTCCTACAGAAAAAAAGAACACATCAAAATCTGCATTTTCATGAAAGTCCACCACCTCACGCCAAAATTTGTTCTCTAAGATCCGTCCTCCAATATCACAAGCACTGTGCTGTTCTTTGCACTAAAAAAGACTACTTCTTATTTTATGTTAATATATATTTTTCAAAGAGACAAGTGAAGAGAAATAGGCCTATGTTTATGTTATGCATGAGAAATTAGGTGGTTAATTTTCAAGGGCTGCTTCAATAAATCCCGATTGTATTAGCCAGTATTAGCATGTGAAAGCCATCAAGAGACATTGCAAAAACACAATGCAAAATGAATACAAACGATTTGACTCTAGATCTGACCAGATAAAGTGGAGGATTGAATTAACTAGTGAACAAAATTAAGTGGAAATGGCAGTATTTCACAGCTAGTCAGCTGAGGCTATGAAACAGCACTGAAAAATTTTGAAAACTATTCTGAATCTTTTATTTTTCCCATCCAGAAGTATCTTTATAATTACATATCTCTGTATGGACTAATCAGACTTAATTTCATTAGTGATTTGGTGGTTAAGGTCACATGCATTTATCCAGTCTTTTTATAAGACATTCAAAGCAACAAAAACAACAACAAATCACTGAATATCTACCACATTCCATGCCAACCATAAAATCAATTGAGTTTTTTTTTTATTTTAAAGTCAGGTGGGAGTGAGGGAGGAAGGAGGAAAGAAGAAAAGAAATAGATGAAATTTTTCACGAGATTTCTAACTTTTAGCATTATAATTCTAATGCTGGCATAAGAAGCACACTGTAACATAATAGGAATAGCTTTGAAGTCAGACATTCTTGAGTTTCAATTCCAACTCAGTCGCTTACAAGCTGGGCTACTAAACCTTGTTCTGCTCGTCTTTAAGAAGCCGTTTTAAAAACCTACCTCAAAAAGTCATTTTATGAAACAGAAATAATATGACTAAATTATCCAGCCTGCTGTTGGGACATAACAAAGGTTTATTCTTATTCTTATTATTTTAGAGTCAGAGTGGCTGTTTCCTGGGATGCCAACGTTTCTACTAATGGGTAAATTCTCCCCCACATCCTAATGCCAAGATTCCAGCATATAAATTGAAACAGTATATTTGATAAGGATGACTACAAATAGAGAGAGGGGGAATCTTTAAACGGAATTTTTTTCTTTTTTCTTTTGGTGAGGAAGATAGCCCCTGAGCTCACATCTGTTGCCAATCTTCCTCTTTTTGCTTGAGGAAGATTGGCTCTGAGCTAACATCTCTGCCAATCTTCCTCTATTTTGTGTGTGCTATGCTGCCACGGCATGGCTTGATGAGCAGCCATGTGTAAGTCTACCTACGCCCAGGACCCAAACCCATGAACCCCAGGCTGCCGAAACAAAGCCTGCAAACTTAAGCACTATGCCACCAGGCTGGCCCCTAAATGGAATTTTTAATGATTGAAGTCTATTCTGAGTCATAATAATTTTTCAGCTGAGGATATTCCAAAATAATACCCATTATTTTATTAAATTCAAAGCAGTTGCCAAACTATTGGAACGAAACTGTGGCAAACACTGTAGGAGAGAGAAAGATAATACTGAGGGGCCAAATAATGCCCTCGGAATGGAAAATACTTGCCTCTCATAGAACAGGGCTTAAATCAAATAACAGCAGCTTCTGAAGTGGTTAAAAAAATCCTTTTCAAGTCTTTTTCAAGGATAAAGGGAGTTAAACAAACACAGAAAGATTTCTTAAAATGCCAAGTCTTCCCAACTTCTTACAAGTGTTTGCTTTTTCCTCTACTCAGCGCGGGAGTTATTCATCTTCACCTGAAAGGCCAGTGTATGGTGCTACCTTACGCTGTTCCCCTGCAGTGGAGTCAATGAAATAACCTTCCGCAATTATTATTTATCATCAATACTAAGCGTGCAGATCAACTAAGAAAGAAGGCAAGTCAGAGTCTTAATGTATTGCAGTAGTAGGAATACAGGCATAAGAGACCACAGGTAGATCAATTTTCCTTGCAGTCCCTTTCAAATATTTCAGCAGTGTCAACTCCAAGCTGAGAATCTTGAGAGGTCAGCTATGTGCCTGCAGTGTTGTCTTGTATAATTTCACCTGGCTCCTGTATTACAATGGATGGCCTAAGGTTTAAGAGCAGCACTTCTAAAGATATCAGCCTTCAACTGACTGATGACACTCTGTTCTTGATAGATTTTCAGTTTCCACTCAGCCCAAACCTCCCTCCAGGAAATTGGAGGAGGAAAGTGCAGCAACGAGGTGTTCTTGATCTTTCTTGCTCACACACTTTCCACACTTATCTTGACAATATCCAATGCTTCACTTTTATTATCCAACCTTTCAGAAAGACCGGGCTGCTTCCGGCTCTTGCTTCATTCTTGATAGCCATTTCCTAGAGGCAGTAGGAGACAGCTAATCTATACGCAAATTGGCCTCTGGCAGTCAGACTGACTGAGCTTACTGAGGTGAAGTTTAAAGCTGGAGTGGACCCGTGGGACTCCCAGAGTGGGCTCTATTAGGGAGAGTGTAGTAATTCAAGTCACATTTCCTGCTAAGCAATTAAAGATTTCTCTGAGAGGTTAAATAAGAGTCCATACAGAAATGGCTTAAGATGGTAGAGTCACGTGCTCATATATACTCTGTATGACACTTTCGTGGAAACTTACGGCCCGCAATAATAAACAATACAGCATTTAAACTCTTCAAATTCAGATAACCAATTATTTCAGATTCAAAAAACCAATCAGTTGAGTGAGGAAGAACAAAAGCAAAAAAATAAAACCAGCAACTAACCTTGTAACCAGATCTTTTGAATCAGGCATACCCAATATCCAATTCTGTGAAGAAATCTTCTTCAGTATTTTATCTTTTGCGTTAATGTCCTACAACATGATATAACAGATGTATACCAAAAAAATGTGTGGGACTCTCTTATTTTAAAGATTCCTCCTGAAGGCCTGAGGCAATTACTCAGGAGTTGTTACCTCCAATTTTTCGGTATTACAATTTCCTAGGTTTTATTTGATATCAACTGACTTTCACCTTTGTGAAAGCCAAAGACACCCTTAAGCATCCCAGGATACTCATTCTAGAAGAGGTATCCCAACATTCTCACCATCAGACTCTTGATGCTGCTATTTTTTTTTTTTTTTTTTTGAGCAAGATTAGCCCTGAGCTAACATCTGCTGCCAATCCTCCTCTTTTTGCTGAGGAAGACTGGCCCTGAGCTAACATCTGTGCCCATCTTCCTCTACTTTATATGTGGGATGCCTGCCACAGCATGGCTTGCCAAGCGGTGCCATGTCCACAGCCAGGATCCAGGCCGGCAAACCCCGGGCCGCCAAAGCGGAACATGCGCACTTAACCACTGCACCACCGGGCCAGCCCCTGATGCTGCTATTTGTACTCCTCAGTGACTCTGTTGAAAACTTCTCCCTGGTCAAGTGGAAACATGAGTCTGATTCTAAGAAAATGGACAGATAATGGGATACTGAAAAATGCGAACCACTTGGAACTTGAAAATCCAGTCTTTATTTAGCCCCTAAATTCCTAGGTCATTAAACTTCCCTTGGCCTGTTTCCTCATCTATAAAATGAGAAAAACTAGACTTAGGTGTAAAGTCCCTTACAGCCCTGATATTCTTTGATTTTATAATTCTATGACTCTCTCATTCCACCATTTCTTCAACCAGCCCTAATGCATTCCCCCACCAACACAGAGCTAGACGTAATTTAATACTCAAGCTGCAGGTAATATAGATGGCAAGAGAGTCTCTCTCCTGAGATCCAAATTCATTTTCTCTGCTCTTTAATGCAGCCCCTTCCATATACAGCCCTTTCAGTCTCTTGATTGGTCCAAAATTTTCAGCACTTATTTACTTCTTCCTGCTTGATGACCTCTGGGTTGCAGACTTTCTAACTTTCCTTAATTAGCAAAAAACATGCCTTCCTTGACTGCCTATCTGGAGTTCTTGACTGCTAAATATTCAGTGTCCATCAGGCATCTGAAGACTTTTGTTGGACACCCATCTAGCAGTCCCATACACCGCTATCAACTTGGGCTCCGCACTAAGATGCTAAAAGTTGAGAACTTTATTTTGCTTCTCAGTTATTTTTCACCTATTTTATGAATGCCTTCCATAAGCAAAGTATGGTGAAATATCCTAGAGAGATAAAAGAACGATGAAGGCAAAAGTCACTGCACTCAAAGAAACTTTGAGTGAAAAGACAGAGCGGATCACAGGCAATACAATGTACAAAGAGAAGAGAGAGTATATGCTGAGTACAGGAGGCAGCAGGTGACCTCACGTGAATTCTTTATAAGTGTTGAAGTTTATGTTAGAGTTTCCTTCTAAGTAGGAAGCATCGGTTTATTTTACTTTATTTTTTGTCTTTTCTATTATTCTATTACTTGAATAGGTGTTATATGCACATAATATGAAATTTAAAATGTACAAAAAGGTATTCTGTGAATAAAGGTCTCTCCCCATCCCTGCCCTCATTCTTTTATTTCCCTTCCACAGGTGCAACCACAATTTCTTAGAAACGTGGCTTTAAAGTTCAGTTCCGGTTTTATGATGAATGATAAATCATCCTACTGATTTCAAGGACCAGCATTGCATGATAAACTGAAGATGTTAGCTAATATTGTCATTCTTTTTTTAAAATTTTTATATATATATATTTTTTTTTGATGAGAAAGATCGGCCCTGAGCTAACATCTGTGCCAATCTTCCTCTATTTGGTATGTGGGATGCCGCCACAGCATGGCTTGATGAGCTGTATGCAGGTCTGTGCCCAGGATCTGAACCAGTGAACCCCAGGCCACTGAAGGAGAACTCATGAACTTCACCAATTGGCCACGGGGCTGGCTCAGTATTTTCATTCTTAAGGCTATGATTTTTTCCAAGTCCAAAAAGAGCTCCTATTTTTCCAATCCCATGAATGCACGTACATTTTGGATGATGATATACTTGAGCAAACAAGCTATTGGCCACTAGAATTTTCTTGCTGTCTCCACTAACCATATACTGACCTATACCATCACTATCTCAGGTTACATTTACTATGTCACCACAAATTTAACTTCAGGCTATCATTTAACTTTTGCAAGATCCAAATCGATGCAACTTGGATAAAAATGCATTTATCTGTGTTTATCATGCGACAGGTATAAATCTCAAGAAAATTAAGATTTATTCATGCCTGTTAATCTGATCCATTCTGCTCTAGCTGTTCTGAAAGTAGTGAATCAAAATTGATACTCATTCTGGCTCAGAATCATCTGACAAATGAAGACCTGTGTTGTCAGAGATTGTTGTTTTCTTACATTTATTGATCACCAATTGAGGAGGAAGAGGGAGAGTGTTTGCAAAAATTAATATTAAACCAGGTATATAAAATGACAATCAGTTTCTGTGGACAATTTTGCTCAGTTTTGATAAATAATCATTATTCATTATTGTCTTTTTTTAAAAAGACCTAAAATAGTTCTTCTCAAATGTCTTAGCAATTTCTACAGGATATCTCTAGTTAGTTTGACAGATCATGCAGTAAGTTAGAAAAGAGAAGGATAATACTAATGAAATGCCAAAGTTCAGAAGTCTCAGACAAATAAAAGGATCTGTATTAAATATTTTCCTCAACAAATTTGATTTTTAAATTAATTTAACCTGGCAGTTATGAGAAGTCTTTTACAGTTGCTTACTCACCTATTTTTGTGTAAGATGAGTACTTGCATATTACATTTGTTTTGGTTTTATTTAGATTTTCTTTAAATGGGAATTATCAGTATTAGGTTTTGAAAACTATTCTCCAAAATGAGGACATTTCTACTAAACCACATGGCTTATGAATGGAGAAAGAAACATTTGTGATTTACTTGCAACCATGATCTGTATGAAAGGAAATGAGTGTCTATTCAAAGGTCTATTTTGAACAGCTCTGGGCCTGTCTTAAATCCCACAGCACCCTGGGCTAGACCTGTAAGAGCGGTCCATCCATAGCCCATTCAGCATCATCTCTGAAGGACATCATCCAGGAGTTTCCAAGTCCCCAGCCAACCACTTCTTTTAGTTGCAAGATGAGGGCAGACATCATATTTCAAAGAATTAAGACAGCAATGGGAGAAAAACATGAGTCGAAGCTATTTACTTCCCAGATTTAGTCAATGAAAGGATAAAGTTAGTGGTTCTTCTATACTGTGTGACTATTTTATAATGAAAATGTAGTTGAATGTTGTTTATGTGATTAAAAGAAAAAAACTTAAAATATAGTTAATGAAGCCAGCTCTGATGGCCTAGTGGTTAAAGTTCGGCATGCTCTGCTTCAGTGGCCTGGGTTCAGTTCCCAGGCATGGAACCACACCACTTGTCTGTCAGTAGCTATGCTGTGGGAACGGCTCACATAGAAGAACCAGAAGAACTTACAACTATACACAATTATGCCCTGGGGGCTTTGTTGGTGGGTGGGGGAGGGGGGGCAGGAAGAAGATTGGCAACAGACGTTAGCTTAGGGTGAATCTTCCCCTTCAAAATATATATATATATATATATATATATATATATATATATGTATATGTAGTTAATGGAGTTAGTGTCATACAGAATGACTTTGGGCCTTTGTTTTTAAGTATGGGAAAAGTCTATAAATATTTGAGGGCAGAATGGAAAGTGCACAGGAAAAGAAGGTAGATATTGAAACACTGAACAGAAGGGAGATTTTTGTGGGGAAAAGGCCCCAGGGAAGGCTCCTCACACTGGATCATGAGATCCCAAAGGATGCGGAGAGTCTGTGATCTCTATATATCAATCAAGATTGTTGTTCTGCTGTATGTAACAGAAACCCCACTCTAATGCTTAAGCTAAATAGTGATTTTTTTCTTTTCCCTCGCATAAGAAAAAGTGTGGATTTCACAGTCTAGGGCTGGAGCAGTGACCACACATCATCAATGCCCCAGTACCTTCTACCATTCCACTCTGCTGCTCTTCACTTACGGCTTCTGCCCTCACACTTCCCACTGTGAAAACAAGAAAGAAGAGAAAAGAAGAAGGGAAAACACCTTCATCAAGAAAGCAAAATACCTGGCAGATTTCTGCTTAAATCTCATAGCTGGCATTATGTAATGCCACCATCTCCCAGGAACCTGGGAAGGCAAATTTTATGGCATGCACATTATTGATCTCCTCACCAAAAGTGAGATTCTTTTGAAAAGGAAATAGTGAGTGTGTATATTGATCAGACAATTAACAATATCTGATATATTTCAAACCTTTGTCTACCCAACATCAACACATATACATTTTTTCCTTTTCCCCAACTGAGATAATTCCAAAGTCTTACACAGTATCTCAGTTCATATCCCTGGTTCTCTTGGTACTGTAACAGCTCTGCAAACTTGAATGCACAGAAGAGTTATCTATCCTCAACACACCCAGTATGAAAGGTACAAACAAACAAATATAGACTTCCATTCATAACAGGGATGTAACTGGGAAGCCCATCAACTGGGCAACAATAGCATGGACTCCCTGCCCGGCCATGGGGAATATTCCTTCACTATCTGCAAGTCCCTGGTGGCTCTCTGGGTAGATCCCCTTTATTTATTGCCGTCTAACAGCCAGGATCTGCCATCCTGAAGGATCTTCCTTCCATCATCCTTCATGGCCTCATCTTACGTGGGCATTTTGGAGGAAATTTCTGGAAGCTCTAGAGGCTCAGCAGCATATTTCCTCTGAGTGTGTGTTTGGGTGCCTAGGGATTACCTTCTCAGGTGGAACAGTCAGACACCATCAACAATCACAAAGATCTTTTCAAGTCATGCTCTAAAAGCTACGATCTTTCCATCTCTGTGGCAGAGTGGCTAGCACTAGTTCAAGTTCATCCTTTTTGTGGGGCTTTCCTAAGAGTGTCAACAAGAAACAGTATCCAGAAACAACATAAATTTTTCTACCATTTTTCCTACAACTGCAGTCTTGGTCAGCCCATGGTCAGTTTCCTAAGGAACAACAGACAGCAGTTTGATCAAATCTTTAACAAGGATCACCAGCTCTGTCTAGGCTGTGGTATCAGACTCCTCAAATAGACTGTCACCCTGTCTGCTCCACTCCGCTCACTTTGCTCCTTTTTTTTTTTTTTCACCTTGAAAACTCTAAATTCAGGGACCAAATCCTATATGTGTTATTTATTTGGAGGCTACATGAAACAAAATCCCAACTAAATCTATTTAAATAAAAGGAACATATTTTGTATATTTTTCTTCCAACTATATTTTTCCTTCAAAAATTATTTTGCTCAAGTAACAAGAAGTCTGTAGACAGTCTGGATTTGGGGCTCTGGCTTCACAATATGTCCCAGACATTCCTCTGCCTTCCACTCTGCCATCATTAGCGTGGGCTTCTGTCCTCATGCTGCCATCTCATTGTTACAATGGCTGTTCCATTTCCAGCAAGAAGAAAGGAGGAAGAGAAACGGGTAGCACTTACATTAGGAAAGAAAAACCTTTCTCAGAAATATTGAGCAGGGTTTTGATAACATCTCAAAGGTCAGAGCAGTGCCAAGTCGCCATCCCTATCTATAAGAAAACTCTGGTAAGGAAAGGTTTTTAGCCAGACACAATCCTGCCCCAAACAAAATGTGTGCTCTGTAATGAAGACAGGAGAGAAAAATGGATATTGGGTTGGCAATTAGCCGTGTCTGCCACACTCTATTGCCACCCCCAAAAGTCCTATAGGACTGGGACATATGAGAAGAACATCTTAGCATTTATGAAACTGAATGAAAGGCCTAAAGAAAGATTCCCAAAGCCATGTTTGTATTGAGGAGGAATAATGAAAGGGCAGCTTCAGGCCATTGATCGTCTGGTGAGAAAGTGAGAGTTTGTGAAGAAACACGCTTTATAGCTTCAATTGTCTCCATGAATTAGAAGGTAAAGAACATGTTGAGTAGACAAACTAGGTTGGAGGATGGAATGTCCAGTGGAATGAATGAGTAACTCCAAAGAGCAAGGAGCAGAAGAGACAGCTCAAAGTACAGGAATCTGTCTCAAAGTATAAACATCTCCACGGTTTGACCCTTCCCTCCAATAGCAGGAGTGTCTTCTCAGAATGAAAGTTGTCAGTCCTACTTCCTGAAAGATAGCCCAGGATTGATGCTTTGCTTCTCATCTCCCCAAATCCTCACTGCTCACTTTCCCCTCCTCTCTTTGGTCATCTATCACTTAAAGGAGGCTATTTCCTGTAGCCTACTCTTCCTTTCTACTGCTTTCATGGACCTTCTCCCTGAAGTGCCTGTAATTAGCCTCCTTTATTTCTCAGCATTGCTTATGCTATGTGCTATGGTGGTCATAAAAAAAGTAATGTTAATCTAATTTGGATAATGCCTTGATCAAAAGCAAAAGCATGAAAGCATTTTATAAATAAGTTGATTAAAAATGGATTGGTTTAAAAATTCTGATGTCAGGACCTTCATCTTATAAGTTTGAGCTGAACAATGTCTCACCATGCTATGTTAGTAGAGATCTGGTTAGATTTGTAATGCATTGTGATTTGCAGAGATAATACTTCCCTTTTAAGACCCTTCTAGATAAGGTACCTCTCACATATTTGGCAGACAGTTTCATCTGGATGTGGATCTTTTTATTTGTAAAGTGGAAACAATACATTGTCATTGTTGCATTGGATTCACCCTCTTACCACTCAACCTTAGGCATTACACTCCAATCATATTAAATACTTACTCTCCACATGCACCACATTGTTGTATACAATGGGATCTTTGCTAAAGCTCTCTTTTGCTTTCAGTGTCCCCAATTAGCTTAATTGTCTTCAGCTAGTTAATTCATAGCATCTGTTTTCTACTATAATAAGGAGATTCGAATAATTTTATATGGCCCTGATTGGGAGATGAAGAGCCTCTGCAAGCCTCAATTTTCATATTTTTATTTTTAAAGAAGAAAGTAACCATTGCAGGAAGTTTATGCAATTTCCTTATACTGAGGAAGAAAGGACACTGAGACAATTTTATTACTATACAATTTCTGTCGAGGAGCTTTTGGGTCATTTATTGTGACCTTACCGTCAGAGAAAAAAAAGAAGCAACACTCAGCCTAGGTTCCCACTAACCTGCATAGTCTTTGAAGTTGATGAGAAAATGACTATCTTTTGAATCAAATCCAGTAAATTTTGGTTCTTTTTTAATGTCTTACGTCACAGACATTCACCTTTGCCTTCAGCACAATCAATTTACCTGAAGATACCTTACCTCCTTCCAGTTCTCAGCGAGCTTGTAATATATGAGGGAGAATCCTCTTGGAAACAAGACTAAAAATACAGGGTTTTTTTTCTTTTACAAATCTAAAAACAGCATTTCTTAATTACAATTGATCAACATAGAGGAATTATAGCCCTTAAAATTCTAAGGTTTCTTTGGCCTTTTAAAGAAAGTTACATGATTCAACTCATTCATATTCTTTAGTTTCTAAGTAAATACCAAAATGTCTTCAAAAGAAAAATAAAATGTTCTCAATCCTAGTCTATGACTACATAAGGAAAAACAAACCCACACGTTTTAGAAGACAGAAACTTGGTTATGTGGGATATTTTAATGAAACTGGTAAACAGTTAGCCATTAATGATTAGATAGCTAGTAACTAAAGTTTTTTTTCTTTTTTGCAATTACTGATGATAGCTTTTAGTTGTTCCGCTGCACATCGTTAACTGTGCTGCTTAGGCAATATGCTACCTGACTCCCACCAGGTTCCTGCAGATAATATCTCCCTAGAGCCTGGGTCATCATGTTAATGGGTGTTTGAGCTGTTTTTCAGGAATTAGGACCCCCTAGTCCACTTCAGGCCAGTTGAGACCACCAGACCATCAACCGGGCCTGTGCAGATGCCCGATAAGTGACCTTTTGACATGAAGAGACTAAAAACTCCACCCTCAGATCACGCTGATGCCGCCATTTTGTGAACATGCACCCTATGAAGAGGCACGGTCTGACTACGCTTGCGCAGATCGTCACTTACCTCACCTCTCCTCACCTCCAATCTATCTCCACACTTCAGACCACCTTGTCCGCTACCCTGTAAATATCCCTGAGTCCCCATTTTCGGGGAGGCAGATTTGAGACTCATTCTCCCATTTCCTCACCTGGCTGCCTTGTGATTAAAACCCCTCTCCCTGCTGCAATCTCGTCTATGTGTCTGGCTTTCTGGGCAACGGGCAAAGATGAAGCTGGTTCCGTAACATTAATACCCCAACCATCCACCATTTGATATTAAGTTCTTATCCAAACCAAAACTGTAAACAAAATGGATGAGTTTTATGAGAACTAAATAAGGCAGAATAAAGTGATCCAGAGCTTCATTTGTTGATTCAAAAAAAACTGGGGGCACCAAATATATGCCAGCTACTGTATCACGTATTAAGAACACAAGGATGAATAAGATGTTATCTCATTTCTCAAGGTTCTTACCGTTTTCCTTTCCTTCTCTCTTCTCCTTCCTCTCTCTCATTCTCTTACAGGGAAGATTACTTCTTAGGAATAGGCTATCAAAACCATTTCCAGCACTCATTGTTTGCTGAATAGATCTCTTTAAGGAAATACCTGATTACTTCACTTAACAAAAAAGATGAGAACTTTTGACCTCCAGAATAGTTTTAATGGACAAATTTCTTTTGGTGTGGTAAACATTTTTGTGTAAGTTGCACCACTTACAGAATAATAGAGTACAAAATATTATAGTCATAAATGTTTAAGGTGACAGTTTGACAAGTTAAAATAGATTTGTTTTAAGGACACTTGAAATAAAACCTTAAAAAAACGACAAGTGAAGATATGACAAAATCTCTCCAAGAAAAATTTGGCCTCAATGTTGATCGGCAAAGTCAATTATTTACAGTGACTCGACAGTGAGCTAAGGCAAGCAGTGCATGCACATATTAAACTCTTGAAAATTGTCAAAAAATTGATTTTATATAAAATTGACTCTAAGCATAATAAATTGTTTTATGTTAAAGGAATCAGGCTTGAGTATCTGACTTGTTATTGACTTGAGTTCTCTGGGGGAAGCTTGAAGCCATTACACACCACTTCCCTTGCCACTGCTAATCAAGGTGATCATTGCCTTTTATTGAGTCCCTTTCCTACCAGTGCCCGACGGTGTACACTGCAAACATGACCTCTTGCAACCCCTTAGCAAGGCTAGGAATTTTACATTACTTTTTCCATTTTACAGATAAAGAAACAGAATCAGTCAGTCTCAGAGTCTTGTCCACAGTTTGAGCCTTCTCACAGTGTTAGCTGCCATATTTGTGTAAGGAGACATTCTCTCTTGGTGGAGTCATGGAAACTTCAGCTATCTCTCCCACCCAGCCCCATGTGAAAACAAAAAAAGTCAATAAAGAACTAACATTTTCTGGGGGCCAGCCCTGTGGCCGAGTGGTTGGGTTCTCGTGCTCTGCTTCAGCGGCCCAGGGTTTTCCCAGGTCGAATCCTGGGCGCGGACATGGCACCGCCCATCAGGCCATGCTGAGGCAGCGTCCCACATGCCACAAATAGAAGGACCCACAACTAACTATGTACTGGGGGGCTTTGGGAGAAAAAGAAAAAATAAAATCTTAAAAAAAAAATTGAGTGTTTATGTAAAAATAGCATTAAAAGACTAAAAAATTCTGGGTGTTATGTGTAATAAATATTCAGTAACAACTTTTAATTGATAAATTTCATTGAGAAAAGGTATTTTGAATAATTGAGATAATGAATGTTTTTTAAAATACTGTTTACAGTCATCTAGCTATTTTAAGTAAATATTGATATAAATGAGTCCCCCAATCAATGCAATTCAAGATGCTGAATATCTCTCTGAGGGATGCAATAAAAAATATTTTTCACTGAGTGACAAATTCCAATGAAATGAAAATTAAAACAATATCATGAATTTTTTAGATAAAGCCAAATACCTCAGTCAATTCAGAAGGAAGGCCCTCACCAGAAATCAAATCGGCCAGTGCCCTGGTGTTGACTTCCCAGCCTCTAGAACAGTGAAAAACAAATGTTTGTTGTTTAAGCCACCAGTCTGTGATATTTGTTATAGCAGCCCAAGCTCACTAAGAGAGGTCCCCATCGTGGCGATATTTATAAACCGTGTTAAGACACAGTAAAGGGTATAGACTTTATTTTATGCACCTTAGGAATCTTTTGAAGGGTTTTAGCCAGTCTAAGGATCAAATTTAGATTTTACCTTGATCATTCTGCCAACAATGTAGATGAGAACAAAAGAAGAAGAAACAAAATAAATCATACTTTTTTTAATAGTTTGGGCGAAAGTTGACGCAGCTCTGAAATAGAACAGCAGTAGAAATAGAAAGAATTATTTAAGAAATAGGACTTGGTTCTGTGTAGGAGTAAAGGAGAGAGGGGATTGTAAAATGATCCCAAATTTTCCAGCTGGGGTGATTAATTGATGAGATTAAGTGAAATCTAAAACATAAGAGGACTAACAGTTTGAAAGAGGAAGTCCATTAGGGTCCTTGAGAGCAGAGAATGTGTCTTGCTCACTATTTGATCCGCAGCTGAATGCTAAGCAAGCAGAAATATCATAAAAAGAGAGATCATTAGAAAAGGCAGGAGAGTGGATGAAGTGACATTCCAAGTCCTTTTCCAGTATATTCTTGCATGTAAATACTGAGTCCTGCACACTATCACACTCTGGTCCTCTGAAATCAGGTACTTCCTTGCAGAAGTACCTTATAGTATGCTGCCCTTCAAATGAAATGCTCAGAGGATGCATCACAGAGGTCTTTCCAAAGTTCAACAGAGATGCCTCGGGCTTTTCTTGAGAGATCCGATTCCAACAGCGTTTGTCAAATATATTTCAACTATTTGTAAAGGTATACTTGAAAATACACAATCAAATGTGAACTAGCATCATATCGGAGCACTTTAGGGACCATCTGTGTACTCATCTCTGTTTTTATTTTTGACAGTGAAAGTAAATGTTATAAATTTGGACTTACAATGCAAATTCATACTAACATGATAACTCTAATTATCTTGAGTATTTTCGGAGTTATTAAAGAATTTATATAAAAAATTGTTACATTGCCTTAAAAATACACAAAAACACCAGTTTAGCCTAATCTCTCCATTGTACAGACAAAGAAATTTAGGCCTAAAGAGTAAAATAACATGCCCAGGACACACAGGCATCAATAGAAGAGATAGGGCCAGAAGCCAAGTGTCCCAAATAAAAGCATGATGGTTTTCTCACTGTACCACACAGCTGGGGAGAGATGGAATTTTCATTCAGAGAACTTCCTGCTCCCACTGTTAAGTAGTTGCCTTACCCCTTGTAGATAAGGTGATTGAGTGATTCAAAAAGCATTTATGGAACATATAAAGGTCAAGAAAAACCATACCATTTATCTAGGAAGCAAAAATTAAAGCCTATAAATTATAAACAAGGGTAATGACTCTGATATAAAGAAGAGTCAGAGTGAATGAATTAAATCCCTATAAGTCTGTAGAAGGAGATTGATTACCAACACATTATGAAGGTGAAGGCCAGGCTGGTGAATAGATCAGGGAGGAAAGAGAAGTTTTCTGCTTCTTCTCTTTTCTAAGGAAAACGCTTCTTTTCTTTTCAGTATTTTTTGTAACCTCTCTTCAGATGTGCCTTCACTTCATCAGCCAACCAAGTGGCATTCACCAAAATGTCCACCGGGGAGCGTTCGGTCAGGGAGGAGTCTGCACGGGAAGCACTGACGTCACGGAGCAGACAGAAGCAGTTGCTTGCAGAGCTCACACCTGACGGAAGAGGGGAGGTTCTACTTTGCGTCCTTAATTATTGAGCCATTTCTGTCTGCTTCTGCCTTCATCACTTTTTTGAGAAAAGTAACAGGAATGATCAGCGAATTGATTACATCATTAGGCGTAGCCAGCGAGAACTCATATTTTTATCTATCCATGTTTTTTATTTTTGGTTAAATCAAGCAAGTTCTTCATCCACAGAGTACCATGATCACAGCAGGTTCTACATATATTAATTTGATTCCTCTTCACCTTCAAAAGACATACTATTTTTCTCTCTTCACAACAAGAAGTCACTAAATTAGAGTGAATGTACTCTTTCTGTAGAGAAGCAGATAGTAAATATTTTAAGCTTTGCACGCCATATGGTCTTTTTCAACCTACTCAACTTTGCCATCGTAGCATGAAAGCAGCCATAGACAATATGTAAATGGGTAGTCTGTGTTCCAATAAAACTTTATTTGTGAACACTAAGATTTGAATTTCAAATAATTTTCACATGTCAAAAAATGTTATTCTTCTTTTTGATTTTTTTCCACCATTGAAAAATGTTAATCCATTCTTAGTTTGCAGGCTGTACAAAGCAGGCCAGACACTAACAAATGTTCCCTAGAGTTAATTTTTTTTTTTTTTTTTTTTGGCTGAGGAAGATTAGCCCTGAGCTAACATCTGTGCCAATCTTCTTCTACTTTATATGTGGGTTGCTGCCACAGCATGGCTGATGAGTGTATAGGCCTGTGCCTGGGATCCAAACCTGCGAATGCAGGCTGCTGAAGCAGAGTGGGCCAAAATTAGCCACTACACCATGGGGCCGGCCCCAAGTTAAATTTTGATTCAGAGATTTTAGAGAAGTAACAGCTATCTCAGAATATATATTTGACTCCATGGAGGTTTTGAAATCATTTCCTGTTTGAGCATGAGACAGTCAAGAAGCAGCATCTTGGGAAGAAGAGTTATCCAATTCAGGAAGAGCCCAGCACAACCAGGATCAATGTTGATTGTACTAAAAGTAACCTTCAGTGGCTCTCTCTTTGTCCACATTTATTGTTAGTGGAAAAGTAGCAGAGTCTGGCCCATGAGCTTGCCAGACTTGCTGACAGATCATGAACCATGCCAAGCTTGTTGGGAAATGGCTTCTTCAAAACATTTATCTGGCCAATTCCTGCTCATCAATTCATGGATTAAAATTTTAAAAATTAACCTGCAAAGTGAGCAAACCTATTTATCAAACTTCCCTATTTATCATTCATCTAATATTGGTTACACTGATAAGAAAGTTACACTATGGAATTCAAATCAAAGTTCTGTCTCAGTTCACATAACCAGGATTCACAGGAAGAATAGCTTGTAATTTGATAGAGAGTTGCCCAAATTTTAATTTCATAAATCATGCAAATATCTTCAAGTATTATGAAAGTGAACTAAGATAGGGAAGTTAGTAGGTAAAGCAGGCATGCCTAAGTCATGGCTAAGGTCCAAACTCCAACTAACATCAAAATATTTTTGTTGCCTCACACATCACTGAGGATTCTTATATCTTGGAGGAACGAACAGAAATCTGTTATGCCATTCTCTCTAATTAGTACTTTGAAAAACCAGGTGTTATGAGTATGTGGAAGGACAGGCTCAACTCTGTAAGCCCTGCTAATAAACCAACACTCTACTGGCTCTTTGAAAGATTAACCATCAACCAGCCATTCCATATTAATGTCATCTTGCTTATCTCATCCCTGGCTCAAATTTAGGTTTTGATTATCACATCAGTAACAGAGAACAATTTTAAGAAATATTCCTCTGCTTCAAATAAATTAGGGCCACCACAGAGCTTATAAGTGGTAGAACTGGAATATGAACACAAGCAGAATAACCAATTCGATTCCCTTAGCCACACGACTATACTGCCTCTCTCTCTGCATAGCTAGTTACCTATGTGTAAGAAAGCAAGAAAAC
The DNA here is from genome assembly GCF_037783145.1 of Equus przewalskii. Classification (NCBI taxonomy): domain Eukaryota; kingdom Metazoa; phylum Chordata; class Mammalia; order Perissodactyla; family Equidae; genus Equus; species Equus przewalskii. Next base: position 53,442,213 of record NC_091831.1, on the reverse strand, counting down.
TTTTAGGAGGCTTTAACATTCTAAGATGTAGATTGATGAGACCCAGAGGTTGGGCTGTGATTGTGGAAACTGTGATGAAGCTGAGAAATATTCCTGTGCATGGAATCAACCAGACTTGCTGGATAGATTTGAAGGCAGGAAAAAGAGAATACAGAGTCAAGAATAATATCTGTATCGATTACTCTTCCATTCTACAAATATTTATTGAGCACCTACCATGTGCCTGGAACTGTGTTAGATGTTGGGGAAGAAATTGTGAACAAAATAAACCATGGTGCAAGATGGCATTGTTAATAGAAGTAAGATGGTATTATTGATAGAAAGATCATATTATTAAGATCTTGAAGCAGGATCATCTCTTTAATAGAAAGCAGATTATATATGCACAGACGGTGTCTGGAAGGGTACACTGGAAATGGGTAAAGCAGGTTGCTCAGGAGGGGCACAAGGTGGACAGAGGGGCAGGGACAGGAGGGAGACCTCACAGAAAACCTTTTTATATCTATTGAATTTTAAAATGAGAATGTGTTATCTATTCTAATTTTTTTAATCAGGCACTTAAAAAATATCAGGCAACTAAAAAATCTCATTCATATTCAGAGTTTCTCAGGAAATTATGTCATCCAGGGCATTCTTTCACCCGAATAAGAATGTTTTTAATTTTGTTTTTTCAGGTACATTTACCAAAATATTTCATTTGTGATACTTGGGGCATTTACAAATTGTCACTTCGCGTTTTTATGTTGGAGGGTATTTTCTGGCTATTTTTCTTCAGGCTGGCAAAGACTGTGAAGTGACAGGCCTTTGGTCAGCTCAGACTGGGGGACAAATAAAAACTATAAAGAGCTGTCTGTGTGTCTCGCTGTCACCCACATGGGTAGGGTTAGGTTTTCCTGGAGCCAGTAAGAGAATGTGGAACTAGTACTTTGGCAAGACTGTTACCCAGAACCAGAGAGTTAGCAAGATCAGGTTGGTTTGGTAAAGTACAGAACTGAAAAACAGGTAAATCAAGCCTAAAACAAAAGCCAAGAGGCAAAGGGTAGGCTGAAAATCACAGAATCTATAGGAATAAGACCAAGAGCCAACAGGGCATGAGAAAGGGGTAAAAGATTCTGCCACAAACACCACTAGATACCAGATGCCCACAGCTGTCTTTAGGAGCCAGCTCAGGCAAAGAAGACAATATTGCTCCTAGAGACCATTAGGTGTTAAAGAGTGGAGCACTATCCAAGATCTCAAGGACCACTGGGAATAATGTACCTCGCTTACAAATCACTGGCATCACTTTAATGTGCTGTATGCTACACCACATGGCTTTATCTCCATCCCAAGCTTGTGGGGGTTTTTGATATTTAATACCTCTCACTAGTTACTTATAAAATTATTAGACCTCACAAAACATCTGGATAGTATGCCAAATGTTGTTAGTATTATTTTATATTTAAATAAATACATCAAGAGAAGGAAGCACACACAGTGCTTTTTAAAACACTTACTTTATTTTTTTTAACCTGAGTATAATTATTTTTGGAAACAAACTTTCATTTTGACCATGACTAAAGTAATAAATGCTCATTAATAATCATTAGGAAAAAAAGAAAAGAAAGAAGGAAGGAAGGAGGGAGAGGGAAGATGGGAAGGAAGGAGGGAGAGTGACAAAATATTTCCATTGGTAAAATTTTGCTGTATCTCCTATCACTGTTTTTATTACTTTTTGTAATCACACACATGATTTACATGGATGGATGGAGAGATAGATAATTATGCATCTGAGTGGGGTTTTTTTCACTAGACCTAAAAATTTCCTATTTTACAATAAACTTTCCCCTAAAATCATTTTAATTCCTACACCAGAGTCCATTAATTATAGAGTTGTCACAGGTGGTACACATCTGCGGCAGGCTGGCTTCTCCAGAAAGCAGACTGACTTATTCTAGGGTGCAGCATGTTTAGGAAGGGGTGTCTTTGAGGTCAACAGCTGGGGGAGGGAGGGGAAGAAAGCAGGAGTGGGCAGAGGGGAGAGCCAGGCTGCCGTGCTGCCCTCACAACAAGCTTGGTCAGCCCCACAGGGAGCTCTGGGCCTAAAATTTGTCCTGTGTTTGGCCAAGGGACCAGCCCTTTTATACCTCCAATTCTACATCATGGTATGTGGGCTGCCTTGAGAAGGATGTGTCCTTCAGCAAGGTGGCTTTCTGCAGCCACTTGAAGTCTGTTTGTCTGCCAAAGTCACTGCCACCTGAAACTGTCTGCTGACAGCTGGGGCAACAAGTGCTTGCGTGCAGGGAGATCTGGACAGTGTGGCACCGTGTCCACCAAAATATCATATTTAATATAACTTTTCGTTTGTGGATTTTTATATTCTTACCAATTTTTCTTTATTAAAAATAACTCAGTACAAATTTTTAAACATGTATCAGGATTATTTCCTTAGTTTATATTCTTAAAACTAAAATTACTGAGTTAAAATGTCTAAACCTTTTTAAGGTTCTTAAAACACATGACAAATTATGCTCCAAATGATTTTTCCAATTTGCACTCATGCCAGTACAAGTTAACACAGTCGTTCTTTTAAAATTTACTTTTTATGGATTATTAGTGAATTTTAACGTTAATTTATGTTTCTTCAATCAATATAACCTCTGTTGCAAATTGCCAATTCACTCACTTTGCCCATTTTCCTACTGGTATATTAGCATTTTCCCCATCATTAGATAGGATTTAAAAGAGTTCACCCACAAAAATACCCCAGTTTTAAAATTTGAAGTTGATTACTTCAACATAATTGATTCTTCTTTCCTCCTACCCAGACCACTTGATTCACTCATTTATGTTATTTGAGAGTATATTTTTCTATCTTCCCTTCTAGCTGGGAAATCGAAAGGGATGAAGATTATGATGCACAATAGTCTCACCCATAGTGTGGTACAAGAGCAGAAATGCCAGGAAAAGCCTTATAAGAATGCTCAAAGAAGTTAACAAAAATACCCTCCATTGATTTGATTGATAGATAGATTATATATACGGTCTACAAATATGGTATTTGTCAGTAGCTAAGATATAAACTCAAGAATAAAATGATTTTCTTTTAAAATATGTGAACAATTTTTGGTTTATTATTAACTGACACTTTCAGTGTGCTTTGGAAATCAAGAATAAAAAGGCATTAGTAGATATTTATTTTCTCCCTGTAAGCTTTTCATCTCTTATTTTGCCACAAGAGCCTACTTGCTTGAGGCCTTTCTATTTTAATTCAATCAGTTGCAAATTAATTTTCTGGGGAACAAAAAGTATTCCTGAGAGATGTTGTATGATTTCCATAATGCCTTTATTTTCATCTTTAGGTTTAAAAGAGAAAACAAAGTTAATGAAGTTGATAGCAATAATCTTCCTTTCATGCACTTTTTTTAGATCTCATTATGAAATTTTTAGTTTTTGTTATAGTCAAGGTTCACTGCTATTCAAATGAACATCCACCAGAATGCCAATGTATTAATCATGGCATATACAAATAACGTGATAAACTCTAGGAATCAAAGAGAGTTGCTAGTAATAAGCAGGCTCAATATGTAATGTGATTTACAAATATTAAATGCAACCCAGGCTTTCCTTCTTTTGCTGTTGCAGGATTTCTTTTTGTTCCATCACCCACCCCACACACCTACAGTTAACTCCTCCTCTTTATCGATTTTTCAGAAGCAAAGGAATTCATCCCAAACATATGTCACTTACAGAATTATTGCGTACATCTAAAAAGGTGCTAATCATAAGAGGACTAAAATACTTATTAGCAAAGTAGAGACCCAGTTTGCGTAGGCTTAGCAGATTATCAAGGTCTTACTGCGCTCTCCCCTTCTTGTCATTATTGCACATTTGTCAGTGATTCAGAGCCCATCTACCTAGAGCACAGCTAGAAATGGGAATTCAGAGAACATGGAGCTCCATTCTCTGACAACAGTAATTTCAACCAGTTTTGGGGGATTCATCTTTACAGAAATGGAAATTGTTCATTCCAAGGACCCATGTCCATTTATTCATTGCTCAAGGGATGTAATTGCTCATTCACCTGCTGGTAAGTAAGGAGAGGCAGTGAAGTCAATTCTTAGGAAACTGGAAAGTTCTGATATTCTGCAGGCATTGCAATATGGCAGCTATCACAAGTGGTAGTTAAATATAAGTCATAAGAGAACGATTACAGTATCATCAAAACCAAAAGATTTCAGGGGAAAAAATACACTCTCTTTCTCTGAGACATCTGTCCACTTTCTCTTTAGCCTAAGAAATGGAAGCATTTTTCCTGGTTACCAAGACACACTGGTACCAGAATGAAAAGCAGCCTTACCACTCCCCTTAGCAGTCTGTATGACAAACGCTGTGTGTGTGCCCACACATGCACGTGAGTGTGTCTTACTGATTTGTTCCTTCCCAGGCTTCACTTTCATGACTTTCCCAACTCAGTTACGTGGAACGTGTGGAATGACAGTGCAATCGTAGAAGACTCTTCATTCCTCAGCTGCAGGCTTGGAGAAGCTGCCTCTGACAGTCTTACCCGGGAGTTTGTAGTTTTCACCCTTGGAAATAAACCAGACCTTATCCTTCTTAAAATCACAGATCAATAAGACTATTTGAATAGTAGTCTCAGAAAGATAGCAATTTCTTTCCTTTTTTTTTTTTTAATGTGGCGATTTTACTGGCTGCTTAGCATTCTGTAATCAGAAAGTAGTTAAAAAGCATTCAAGATTACCCGTGATATTTAGAACCTTTTTCCTAACCACATATCCCTCGGGCATCTGAAGGGCATAAGCCACATCTATAGAGTTCTTTCTGGCTGACCCAATCGGAGCACCAGTAATGAGGGAGAGCTCTTCTGAGGACCTTATGACCCATACCAGCTTATCTAATAAGTGAGTATTAGTAACAAAGTAATTGATTCCTCAGGATACAAGCACATAAAGCATGTCAGCTTAAAACAAATCCCCTTTTTTACCTTACAAAATACAAAAGGTACAGGGTTGATTTTAGAAAAGAAACAAATCCAACAAAGCCATTAATATAATTTATAGGCTGATATATATATGCGTCCCTATAGTCCAGGGTAGATTTATGGTTTACATTCCCTTGGGTGAGGTGACTTGGATGAGAAAGGAAGGACATCATCAAGAGCCAACCACTCGTCTCCATTTGTGGGACATAACTGAGACCCAAAAGCCATGAATCCTGAGCTAGAACAACAAAATGGATTCTTCCTCTGCCATCACCAGACAGCAAATGCTCAGTAGGTAATGAGTTTTTTCTGTATCTCATTTAGCAAACAACAGTGCACTAAATGCTTCTTGATGCCCAGCCATATAATGTGTGTATTTTGCACGTGGTCGGTGCTTAATGAGTGCTTCTGGGCAATTATGATCTTCCTTTCACATAATTTTCAGATAATGGGATAGATCAGCCAGTTATCACCAACATTTGTGAAAGGGGTGAAGCCCCCTTCTCTTTTTCTCTGCATTGGCTCCTACTGTCACTTTAATTGACTTCTCATCTTCACCCATCAAAACTGTCTCCTAGGAGAGGACAAGTGATTAAGGGACTTGAGTCTTAGTACAATTCCTCTTCAGTTAGGATGGCTTCAAATCAGAATTGAGTGAGCATTGAAGGGTCTAAGATTACACTACAAAAAATCCTCCCTATGATTAGATGATGTGAAAACCATCACAGTAACAGCAGAAATAGCCACCAGGTCATCACCTGCACCTCCTTTGTCTCAGAAAACTTCAACTTTTTCCTATTTTGAAATGCAAATCCAATTTGTCACCACACAACTCACCAATGCACATGCACAAAAATATTCCACACAATCCCCCTTATATGCTTGCTTAAAGCCCTTCAATGTCTTCCCCTTACTTATGGTACAAATTTTAAAATCCTTAATGGGAGCTCATGATCTCACCTATCTCTCCAGCTCATCTCAGCCCAAATGCCCTGGTTGTCTGCGCTCCAGCCACACTAACCTTTTCCAAGTTCTTCAATGGAAGATTTGTCTCTCATCTCAGGGGAAACATGTGGTCCCCTTCCCCTTCCTACATTGCCTTTGCCAGCTTATGCTATCTCTCAAGTCTTCCTTTAAAGTCACTCTCACAGCATACTGAACTTTTTGTAAGTGGGGGAATAGGTTTAATAAGAAGATGTTAAGGAAATTCTGGATTAGGAAATAAAATTTTTTGAGTTAATACAAAAAAGAATGAGTCCAGACAGTGAATTTAGGGTAGACATTGAGAAAAACAGATACGCTAAGGAGAAGACTTTTATGTTTTTGAAACTTTAAGAGAGAAGTTAGCCAAGGACAAATAGTCCAACTGTGCACATAGTCCAGCCAAGACTGAACTATGAAGGCACCATCCCTGTCCAGGGCCCCGTGTGCAGTATTAATTATGAAAATGCAACATACAAATGAAGTCAATAGTAGCAAGGGCAGAATAATACGTGGACCAGCCCCTCCACCTGGGGAAAGCTCAAAAGGGCATTTGAAAAGGGTTTGTCAAGTGCACAAAGCAAAAGTTGACAAAAGAATGGACTTGGGCTGGAAATAAAAAGAGATCCAATGAGCCTGAGAGCTACTGACACTGTCATGGTCAGGATATCCACAATGCCCCAACTCTTCTGACTGAGGCATTGTTTCATAGAAGGAAATTGTTTCAGGACTCAGTGATTGTAGAGCTCATTTTCAAAAAGGTTTAATGAATCAGCTTGGGTTACTAGTATTTGTGCTAGCTTTCTAAGAGACTTCTCGTCTTCTTGCTATCAACAAACAACCCACCCAAAGGGGTTGTTGTGATAAATATAGAGGAGAGCAAATAAAGCACTGACCACAATGTGATTAAAGGTTTATGCTAAGATTTTTTTAAGCTTTCAAGTACTCAGTGAGTAGAATCTGCTTTACTCACAATTGTGTTATTTGCTTATCATGTTTCCTGGAACATAACTGGAAACCAATAAATACTTATGGTGGCTGACTGAATGAGTGATATGGAGAATCTATGTAATTGTGGGTACTTTTCTAACCAATTGATGCTCACTGTAGAGGAATGTCTTCAATACAAAATGCCCACAAAAATTTGGTTAGGGCCAACAAGAATTATATAGAAGATACTCCAGGAGAAACTCTTCCAATTAATGGCAGTCACAGGGACAAGCTGATTTCCCTTGTCTCTCATAATAATGTATACCTATCACCTCCATCAACATACCACCTTCTCTTACATACTGCGTTGGGGTTGGAATTTTTGAAGTGAGGAAGGGATAGCTCTCTTTCTTACGGAAGTCGTGTGTGGAATGCCTGTTTGTGAGAGGTGTCAGACGTACATGCAGCAGCTCCCTTGATGCTGCAGTAATCTATCACCAATTAAAGAGCTCCAAAAAATCCCTGAAAATGACTGGACGTTGTTTCTTTTAACAAGGACTCCCAGAACATCAGGGCAACTGAAAAGGGGAGCACAGAGGTCCTGAAATAAAGAACTTCCCCTCTGTCTTTAGACAAAGGAAAATTTTTTGTTTGATTTTAGAGCTTATCAAGCTGAGTAGAGGAAAAATAGGGGAAGAATTCTGCCCTAAAATCTCAAGGCGTATTCCAGCATCCGGGTCTGGCCTGTTTCATACACATAGTGGGTCACAGACCAGCAGCATCCACATCACCAAGGAGCTTAATAAATCCAGAATCTGAAGCTCACACCAGATCTACTGAAACTGAACCTATGTATTATCAGGCAATTCATGTGTCTATTAATGTTTGAAAAGTACTGACCTGAAACCTATGGTATATGGTGAAGACCTTAGGTTTGTGTATTAAACTATGTTTTAGAATATTTTTAAAGTTAAAAATTAAAATTGAGGGTGGAAAAGATGATTCTTGAGACACACATAGATGAAAGAATTTCTTTTCGTAGGAAGATACTAAAATTTAGAAAAGGTCAGAGACCACATCCCACAGCTCCGAAAGGCAAATTCAAACTGGTCTAACCAGAAAGAGCAACAAAAGCATTAATCATTCCTTTCCAGGTCCTCTAGCTTCAGATCTTCTCACAGATAAGGAAGACAGAAGGAAAACATTCCATCCCCAGAGGAAAAGTCAAGAAGTCAGACAAGGCCCAGTGCTCAAAATACACTGTAGGAGAAGCCCAGAAATTAGAATTGTACTCTTGATACTATATAAATAGTAATTCTATTTTGGAACTTTGCTTTTTCCCTTCCAATGTACTTCAAATTTTTCTATTTGTACATAGCTATACACATTTTATATCAGTCCTTATTGTCTCCATTAGATTATAAACACCATAAAGAAAATGACAGCTCCTCACCTGCTCAAAATAGTTTTTGATTGTTTGTAAAGATTTTAGTAAGTACTTTTTGAGCACTCACTCTCCAAAATATAAAGGACAATTAAATTTCCCCAGGTGGAAGCATATGATTCAACGTCTCTTGCAGTATTCAACTAACTCCCTTTTCGACGTCCCCAAACCCTTCAGAACTAACGCAAGTGTCGCCACCTCAGAGCCACCTTCTCTGGTTCTCCCACTTCTTCCTTTCTGCTTCCAAAGCACCTTGCCCTTCCCTCCACTATGGCATTGACACTGCGTTGTGAATCACTTACTGCCTTCACACGCAGCTGTGACATCCTTGAAGCCAATGCCATAACTCAGATGGAACTAGACATTTCCAGTTGAATCAAATGTCTCATTTCACAGCCTATGTGAGTCCAATACCTTCCTCACTCTTTCAGTAAACTTCTGTTCTCTTTTCACAATCATGCCTCAATTTCTGGTTCACCTCTGTGCGTGTGGTCTCTGTTCATTGTTCGTGCTAATTTGTACACTGACCTCAGTTTTGTGAACTTTTACCACAAGAACTGAATCATACTCATGAGCATAGAAACTTTGCTTAAGATTTGGTGATGGCAGAGGATTGGATGACATTGCACAGCATGCAGTTTTTCTCCATCAGGTGACTTGTCCCTTCATGTCCTTCCACCGTACATAGCCTGAGCTCAATCATGTCATTCTAAACCCCCACTGGAGGTGCAATTCAGACCCCAGCCCCCAAACCAGAGCCCAGGTTATTCTGCCTTCCCCGGCATTGAGAACAGCTGTTAGAATGAATTTTTTTCCATTCACTACACTGTTACATGCCCAAGTGCTCCTGTAATGTTTATTCAAAAAATGATCATATGTCAACTTACAACTGAAATCTGACAGACCTGCTGAACTCTGAATCATGGAGAATGAAATCCTTAATGTTAAGATCTCCTCTTCAATCTCCCAAAGGGGGACAAATAAACCTGCTTGTCTTTCATATAACTTCTCCTTGAACAAGACTGATAACCACCCCCTCTAAATACAAGACACGTGAAGAAGATTGTTAGAAGATAACACTGAAAATGCGTCTCATTCGGCAGGATTCTTAGCTGCCATCCCCAGAATCAGAAACCCAGGTGGGTAGGCCTTTACACTGGCGGGAAGGGAAACTGGGAAGTGTCGGCTGTTAGGGATTATATTTCTAGGAAGGGAGAATCCACAGTATGATTTATTAACATGTGGAATGGGCTGGCCTGGTGGCGCAGTGGTTAAATGCACACGTTCCGCTTCTCGGTGGCCCAGGGTTTGCCAGTTCAGATCCCCGGTGGGGACATGGCACCGCTTGGCAAAAAGCCATGCTGTGGTAGGCGTCCCACATATAAAGAAGAGGAAGATGGGCACGGATGTTAGCTCAGGGCCAGTCTTCCTCGGCAAAAAGAGGAGAATTGGCAGTAGTTAGCTCAGGGCTAATCTTCCTCAAAAAAAAAAAATGTGGAATGGATACCAAGAGATTTGAGGCAGCCATGAATAGCAGACATTCTCTACATGTACCTGAGTGAAATGTCTAGACTATCACATGAAGTAATAAGTTTCTCAGTTAGGATTGGGACTCAGTAAAATATTTGGTGCAATGAACGACATGATCAAAGCTATCTTTTAGAATAATATTTCTAGCAAAAGACTGGATTGAATTTGTTAGAGGATATAGGTAAGATGTGATTGTACAGGCAGGACAAATAATGAAAACCTGAAGAAGAAAGAGTAATAAAGAAACTAAAAACAATTAAGCACCTCTTCTCTTTAGCCCTCATGAAAACTTTGGGAGAGACTTCTAATGCTCACCCTTATCCAACTAGCTTCTTATCTAAGCCCCAGGTGAGTATCATTACACTTCCCTGTCTTTTTGTGTGAGACAATGTTCTAGTCAATGGGTTATAGAAGAAAGGAGAACACGTCACTTCTGAGTCAAAGCATTTAAATGCTGGTGTGAGACTGTTAGTCAATCTCCTCTCCCCCCTCAAGTGCTCTCTTTTCCAGCCACAATGGATGACTGAAGCACCTGCCTGCTCAAAAGGAGCCTCCGTCATTCCAGGTCTAGAGTGACTACGATATGCAGAGCACTCTGCTGACCAGTGAAGGGTATGTATTGTGAACAGGGTATAAACATGAGGTTGCTAAGCCACCAAGGTTTTAGGGTTTCTTTTGTTTTGTTTGTAACCACTGCATAAATTAATATCCAATAATCCCACAGGAGAGCAACTGCCATGCTGATTTCTAGCTAAGGACAATGAAGCTCAGAGAGGTTGTCCAAAGTCAACCAGGAAGTATGTAGTGGAGCTAGAATTTGTTTTATTTTGTTGTAGTATAGTTGTGCTATCATTGGTTTTGTTGTTGTCAGAATTATGATGCTTGTTTTGTGATGTGTGTATATATAAACAAATTTTTGTGCAAGATGTATATGCAGATAAATTTCTTTTCTTTTTTTTCTTTTATTTTACAATATTTTTCTTGGCTTGACATTTCCAATGTTACCAAACTGCTTTCTAAAAAGACTGTAACAACTAATATTTCCACCAGTAGCACATAAAACTGCTGTTTTTGCTGTATGCCTGCCAGCAAATGACATTATTCTTTTTAATTTTTGCGAGTCTGATAACGATAAAGTGACATTTGTTATTTAATATGCATTTCCATGACCACTTTTGAGTGTGACGTCTTTTCTCGTGTTTGTTAGTTAGATGAATTGCTCTTTGCTGATTGATTATTCCTTTGTTCTCATCAGTTTTTCTAGTGAGTCATTTACTTTTCATGGCCAATTTGTAGGGGCTTTCTATATAATATGTGTTAATCCCTTGTCGTCTGTGTTGCAAATATATTTTACTAAACTACTGATAATTTATTGACTTTATTCATGGTATCCTTGCCATATAAACTAATTAAAAATGTATATGGTAAAATATGTCAGACCTTTAAAATTGTATTATGAAATATTTTAGACATACATGTAAGTATAAAAACAATAAAGTAAAAATTCACAACATCTATTTTAAAAAGTAAAATAGGGGCAGGCCCAGTGGCTCATGGTTAAGTTTGTACACTCCGCTTCAGCAGCCTGGGGTTTACCAGTTCAGATCCCAGGCGCAGACCTACACACCACTCATCAAGCCATGCTGTGGTGGTGTCCTACGTACAAAATAGAGGAAGACTGGCACAGATGTTAACTCAGTGCCAATCTTCCTCACCAAAAAAAATAAATTAATTAAAATAAAATATATGCTAACAATATAGTTAAAGCCCAAGGTGTACCTCCCCCCAATTACATTTTCTTTTCTCACTCACAGAATTAACCACTATTGTATAATCAATGTGTATCATTTCTGTACATTTTTTATGTTTTTATCACTACATCTATTCTTAAGCTATGTATAGTATTGTTTTTCATATTTTTCAATTTCATACAAATGTAATAATACTGTACATATTTTTTCTTCAGCTTCAGGTTTTCTCACTGCACTGTGTTTTTGACATTCATCCATATTTAACCATGTAGTTCTAATGTATTCATTTCATCTGAAATATTGTATAATTTAGCATACACTGTCCCTTTTCTAGTTGAGAGACATTTAGATTGTCTTCAAATTCCTATAATTATAAACAATGTTGTCATGATCATTCTTGTTCTCCTCTCCCTCTGAGTATATGTGAGAATTTTTTGAAGTTATATACCTAAGAATGGAAGTCCTGGACTTTGGGTTTGTACTCATTGCTTAATTACTGAATGTGGTAGTTTACCAGTACGTACTCCCACCGATTATATATATGAGTTTCTCGTGCTCCACATTTTCACAAACACTTGTTATGGTTAAACTTTTATATTATGGCAAATTTGATGAGTGTGAAATGATATTTCATTGTCACTTTAATTAGCATTTCCCTAAATATTAATGAGATTAAGCATTTTTTGTATGTTTGTTAGCCACTAGGCCACTAGAGGTTACCTCTTCTGTAATCTGATCATGCAACTTGCTTCTTTTTCCATTAGGTTCTTTATGTTATTCTTGCTGAGGTTTAGGAGATCTTTATCGTGGATGTTAGTCCCTTATGATTAACACAAATCTCTCTCCCAATCTGTGGCTCGTATCTGCATCCTTTTCCACAGTGTCTTTTGATAAACCAATATTATAAATTTTATTACAGCTCAACTTATCTTTTCCTTTAAAGTTGGTTCTTTTTTGGTTGCATCTAAGAAGTTTTTCTCTATCCACAAAGTGGTAAAAATATTTGTTTTAACACTCTCATATTTTCTTCTAAATATTTTAAATTTAGGGTGTGTATATGATGTTGATTGATTTTGTGTATGATGTGTAATAGGGTCTGTTTTTCTCAAATCCAATAACCAGTTTCTCTAGAAATATTTCCTCTTGGTTTTCAAATTTGCTGCCAGAGAGTTATAACAATGTTTCCTCATTATTCTTTTAATCTCTCCCAGTAATGATGCTTACATCTCTTTTTTTCATTTCTATCCTTATATATATTTTTGCATCCTCTCCTTTTTTTAGCCACACTCAGAAAGATTTTTTTTTTTTTGGTTTTCCAAAAATAAAAATAAAAATACCACCAGAATCCATCCTTTCAGCTATTTTGAGAGGATTATTTTATATTTTGTACCTTTAGATTTTATCTTCAAAAATTCCTTTCTCCCTTTTACTTTTGGTTTGCTGTAACTGTTTATTATAATTTCTTTAGATTAGAACAAAGTTCCTTTATTATTTCTTTCTTCTTTAAAAGTGAAATATTTAAAACTATAAATACTGTCAGAGAATAACTTTTTGTATCTCAAAGATTTTATTATGAAGTAGTTGACTACTTATTACTTTCTAGGTAGTTTGTAAGTTCAGCTTTAATTTCCTCTTTGAGCCAAATGTCATATTGAAATGTACTTCTTAGTTTCCAAGTAGTTAAGCTTTTTGTGTTCACCTTTACATTATTTATTTCCAATTTTATTGGATTATGATCAGAGAATACACCCTATAAAATTTCTACTTTATAAAATTTGTTGAGTTGTTTTCCATTTCAAGGACAATAAGATTCTATGCATATGCCTATAAATAATAATTTAGTTATTACTAATAAATAATAAATAAGTTCAGTTTATTGACTGTATTTTTCCAAGTTCAATAGGCATTACACTTTTATTTCTAAAAAATCTTTTATAGAACCTCTCAATTCTGAAAATGGTATATTAACGTGTTCCACTGTCATGATATGTTTAACAAGCTAGCCTTGTGTTTCTAATGGTTTTTCCTTCATATTCAACTTTTATGTAGCTTCAGCTTTTATGTAGCTTGGTGCAAACAGATTTTATCCTGAGTATACCTTTTTCATAATCTGTGCCTTTTACCATTATAAAATGTTTCTTTTTAACATGTTTAGAAGTGTTAGCCTTATCTTACAGTTATATTGCCACTTCTACACTTTGAGTTTTCATTTCTTTTATCTCTTTGTAGCTGTTGTTTTTTTTAATAAGTCAGACTGTATCTTTTAATCTTTTAATCAGTTCATCACTTGCAGTCTAGTCATAGATATATCTGATTTTTTTCTATCCATATTTATGTTTATTTTAATTTATTATTTTCTCTTTTTAATTTGATTTGATCAAGTTGCTATTCAGTCCAGTTAATCTTTGTTCCAATGTTACTTTTCAAGTCAATCTAACAGCATGTTGTTTTACTGAAGAATTTAGTGCATTCACTTTTAGTGTAACAGCAGATGTAGCAGATTCCAATCTTTCCATCTTTACATTAAGACAATATTTTGTTTGTTTTATCTTTTTATTTTTGATTTGGTTGACTTGTTTTTCACTTCTGTTGCTACATACTCCAGTTTTATTTTTTTAATTAATTTGACAGAATGTTTTTTAATGGTAGAATTTATTTCATTTATATTTTGTATAATTGCTAATACACTCAATTCTATTCTTGTCATCTTTCAGTTAACATATTATTTTACTTTTTTGTTCTTTATTTTTACTTTTGGTTTGATCAAGTTGTTATTCATTCCAGGAGTTATTCATTCCAGCTTTTCCTCTGTAAATTTGGAATTCTGCTGTATTATTATATTCCGTTTATGGGTAAGAATACCTCTGCCCATTCACTACATATACTTTTTTTTTTTACTGTTCTTTGAAAATAGGATATTGATTATTTCCTCCACCAAGAGTCTCTATGTCCCTCAACTTCCCCCACCACTGTTAGATGAGACTTTTAGAATACCTGCAGTCTTCCTATCACTTAACCTCTAATATCCCATCTATGTTTAAGAAATTTTTAATACTTTTATAACCCTCATTTCCCCCTGTGTCAACTCCAACATTTTTCTGGAGTCATTTGTCTTTCAATACAGCTCTAGAATTGTCCTTGCAGTGTGTCTCTTCTATGTCAAGAATTCTTATTTAGCATTTATATCACTCATTTTGAAACATTCTAGCTTTATCAAGTTAGATATGATTATTAACTATGTATGCTTTTATGTGTATGTTTATTGAAAGCATCATTGCTCACTGCTTACATCCTATACTCTCCTTCTCTCATCTTGAAATTTATGTTCTAATTCACTTTTTTTGTTGTTAAGTCCATTTTTTAATATTTTCCTCTGATGAGAATAAATGGATCATATATTTCCCCAATTCTTATACATCCATAAGTAGTTTTCTATCACCTGCAAAGGTGAATTATATCACCCTGGGTAATAGGTTCTTGAGATACAAAGGATGGTTATTCTATCATCTCCTAGCTTCCGGTATTTCAGATAGGAAATCTGAAGCCAGTTGAATTATTGTCCTTTGTTTGTACTCTTATATTTTTAATGCCTGTATTTATTGATACAATCCTGAATGCAAACAGGAGATTTGCAGAGCAGAACAGATTATTATTTATTTAGAGTAAATAATGTTCCAGCTCTTCTGTGCCCCAATTTCCCCCTTCTGGGGCAATAGAATGAGAGTTAAATGTCACCCTACACATACCCTGTCTGTATTGTCAGTGAAGAATGCTGAAAATATGGATTTCTCATTTACATAAGAGAAAGGAGCAGACGTCTACTTTCTCCTTATGGGATTGTCTCCTTGGAAAAGTAATGGAAGGATTCTGGGTTCTTGTTCTAACGTTTGGAATGTAAATAAATCTCCCCAAGGAAAAGATAAGACCAGAGCCTCCAGATTTGGAACCTACGGATTTCTCCCTGGTCCACTGTCATCCTCCTTGAAATGTAAGTACATATCTCCTACCTCTGCAGAGGTAAATATCTCTGGAATTCTTACTATCTAACTAGTCATACATTAAATGCCAGGCTTGTTTTTTAGTGCAGGTCACAAGATTCAATAAAATTTATTCAGATAGCCATATTGTGCAGAGACATAAAAATGTTTTTTCTATATCCTCATAGGCATTTATTCTCTGTTCACATGCTTAAGAAGGTCCTCTGCATTCTTGGAATTTGCCAACCTATGCATAGGAACATATCTTTTCTCATTAAATCTACCCAAACTTGGTGCATTCTCTCAATCTGCAATTCAAGTATTTATTCAGTGTGAGGACTTTTTTTCCTATTATATCTTTAAATAATTGCCTCTCCTTCATATCATCCTTTTTCTCTTTCTGGAACAGTGGTTATTCACATGTTTGTTCTCCTAGATGCATCCTCTAGGTCTTTTTTCTATCATGGCTTTGAGATATCTCTTCCACTTTACCTTCCAAGGTATTAATTTGAGATACTACTAAAAATTGATTCTAAAATAAGGCAAAGTTTTAAACTTTAAAAATTGTGGGGGTTTGTGCTCTACCTTAATCTCCTTAAGTGTGCCTATGATTTTTCTTGTTATTAAATTGTTATTAATGTCTTTTAGCAGATCTATTTGATCTTCCTTTCTCTGGCTGCTGGATCCACCTAAATTTGTTATCTTCTTCTTTGTCAGCTCACTGGTACTCGGGTATGGCAGTTGGAGCACCCTAACTAACAGTAAGTCTGTAAGTGACAAAAGGTAAAGTTTCCCTGCTACTGGCCCGCAGTGCAGTAGCAGGATGGCTGCCAGTCCTTCAGTAGATAACACAAGGGAGTCACCTTGTTCTCCAGTTTTCTTGCTTATTTCCACCTCAAGAGTGGCAACTTGACTCACTCATTCATCTACTCCTAGATTTCTTGAGGACTAGAAACCAAGCAAGCTCACATGGGGCTGATATTAACCTTCTATCAAGGGTCTAAGACCCGTTACATTCAGATGTTCTTCCTGGAGCTCACTGACTTTTGCCCATGGAAGAGAAAATTGGTTACGGTTATCCTTGTCTGGATTCCCCCAAGGGCAAAGACTCAATTACCACTAGCTCCAGTAGCTTCTTTGCTCAACAGAAGAAGCTGGATTAGAGTTGGGAGTGTAAACAAAGCACAAAGCTATGATTTGAACCCATTTCCTGAATGAAGGGAGCAGTATTTGAGTCAAAGAAGCTGGATAGATTCAAAAGATGTAAAGAGGCAAAATGAACAGTGTTTAACAATGATTGTAGGTTGGGAGTGAGGGTAAAATAACCAATAAATAAGTTGTTTCCATCTACTAAATTCTCATTACATCTCAGAGTTCACTGCTACTGAATTTTCTATGGCTCACATACTCTTTGAACTACATATTGTCTTTGAAGGGACAAAATGACTCTAATAACTGTCAAGAAGAGAGAAGCATATTTTAAAAACATTTTTACCCATGGGTCTACTTGTGGTCAATATCGCCCTGACTCCCCTTTCTAAATGCATCTCCCCAACATCACCCCTATCATCTTGCTGATTTTAGGCTGATGCCAGCTGAGAGCCAGAGAATAATATTCTTGGCATAAAAATTAATCCCAATTTGAAGTTCAGAGTTTTTTTTAACTTCAGGTAAAGATGCATACCATGAGACACTGTGATAAATTGCTTGGCATAGTGGTACTCTGAGTGCAATTTTATAAACCTAGCCCCAGCACTTCAAAGTGCACTTTCAGACAGGGTTAATAAAGTCAGCTGGGATTACTGATGCTTAATCAGTAAGAGGAGCATCACTGCTCACAGTTTCAAAACACAGTCTGTCTTGTCTTGTTATTTGTCACTATACGCCTGAGAAAGCAGGGGATTCACAACGATTTTCACTCTCTAAAAGTTACACAACTATTCTATTAGCTTACTTAAAAGTTATATTTACCTTTGTTCTTTAGAATGGGAACTGTTTTTGAAGTGGAAATATATGCAGTGCCCTTGTCAGTAGTGAACTTTCAAAATAATAATAACAACAATAATAACAATGTTGTAACATCAAAAGTGATAAATAATGCAGGGAAAGATTAAAGCCTGGGCACTGAAAAATCCAGCTAAAGGGGTAGAAGATAAAAGGAGAAAAAAGTAACTGAACAGACAAAATTCATTCTTTATTGCAATGACTGCAGAGCTACAGGAAAGCTGGAATATAGAATAGCTCTTAGTTATTTATTTACTCCCTATATTGTTCCAGAAAGAATTTGAGACTGTTTACATGAATTTGGCAAGACAACATAATGGAAAAAAAAAAGAGAAACTAAATCAATGCAAAACAGGGATAAGTGTGTAAAATTGAGTTAGAAGTGTTTCATTTAAAAATGCATATTATAAAACCAACACATCGGTCATAGACAGTCATAAGTTTTACTTTGAATTTTTCAGCAGTCAAGTCTAAAAGGGAAACATCATGGTTACTCAGACAATTCCCAGTATGTATATGAGAGAAAATGTCCAATTGTTCAGGATTGTCCAATTGTTCAGGCCCCACCATGATTCTGGAGGGTAAAGTCAGAGAGGAATATCTCCTGGAATTCCTTGTAGAGGTGACTGTGCAATGTAATGACCCATGTCCTCGACAGCATCCTTACAACAAAGGAAACAGTAAGATTCATAAAACTGTTTCATATTTTGTCCCTCAGCGAGTGTGGGGCAACTAAAAAAAGCATATGTTAGTTAAAACAATAGTTTACAGAGGGTGCTGAGTGATAATATAAAGCAATAGTTCTCAAGTGCTCAGAAACTTAGTAAAGACACTATGATGCTGCAATGCCTTAAAGCTTCTGGGACCTCAGAGAATTCTCTATGACCTTTCAGAAACAGCCCCTAGACCTCCACTGGGCACCAAGCTTTTGAAACAGTAAGAAGAGATGTTAAAGGGACTCAGGAAAGAAAACTTGATAGTTTGATGATAAACTAACAACTCAATCCAACTTCTAGTTTCTTTGGGCCCAGCTATTTTTGGATACGTTTCTGATTTTCCTAGGATGTGAAAAAAGCCTGGGGCTGGCATGAGGATTTGGGGTGGGGCAGAGGGTAACAAAAGTCTCCTAAGGCATTGACAATCTACAACTTGTAACTCAGGAGAGAAGTTAACTCTTTTTGAAGGAAAATTCCCAGGTTGGGCCTCAGAGTCATTTAACGAAAACCAAATTATGTATTATCTTTTAAACCAGAGTGTATGCAAGCAGAGATTTCAAGTGCACAGAAAACAAAGATCACGAAAACAGAACAAACCTTTTCTGTATCTAAAGGCAATTTTGAATGATGGAGCAATAAGCAAGAGAGGGTGGATGGCAGAAAGGGTGACAGAAATCAGTTCCCTGCTTACAAAAATGTTTAAAATTAGATAATGACAGATCATCAATATTAGGTGAGAAAATTCAAATTAGTAAATAACAAAATAACAGAGTTGGGACCGTACGTGGACAGATTATTGTGATGTGCTTTTCGTATCAGCTCTCCGAGGTGTTGTAAGATCATTATAAAGACTTATGGATGGTAACTGCATACCTCTTCCTTCTTCTCTAATCCTAGGTGCTAAATGCAGAAAACTGAGCCAAAAATAAAATTGGGCATAAGGAGACCTAAATATTTTTACACTGCTACTTGAGGTTTTGCAATCTGAATGAATGAGGAGCAATTCATGTTAACTTCCTAGCCTTTCTGCTGTCACCCTAGCTTTAGCAATTTCTTCAGCCATTAACTGATTTTACCCAATGGCAAAAAATATTCATGAATCATATCTTAAAACCAAGAGGCTGAAAAAGAAATAATCTTACCTACCCATGGCCCTAAGATTCACTCTCTATTTAGACTAATATCAATCTTAATGTAATCATGTCAAAGGCCAGACATCTTTTGATCAATGGTGTCTAGTGACTATCAGAGTCACTGTTCAGAACAGAGATAAAAGCAATAAAAGAGACCAATCTCAGAGCCAAGTTTAAAGCACATCAAGAAAGCAATGACACAGGCAAGATGAAAGAACAGAGACTGCGGTCTGCAGAAATCGAAATTACATAATTTGAATATCTATTTCCCAGAAGCACATTTTCATTTAGGAAATCAAACCAAAAAAATAAGAATGGGTTAGCCTTGTAATTAAAGAAAAGCAGCTTCCCGCATTACCACCTGCTATAAAGATTTCGAAGTTTCCAAATTAGAAGTTTAAATTTGAAGCATTCTAGAAGTCAAAATCACTTGCAAGCCATTAAGGTTGAATTGATTTTCCAATAGAGCAGTAGGAAGCTAGAAGCAGTTTCCATTCCTTAGAGAACTCATCCTGTCATCAAATTCTGGCTGTAAAGATTAAGAAACTCAAGAAAGACTTAGTAATTATAAACTTCTAATTGTACACCTTGTTCTAATAAGATTACGTGGTCATTCTGAGACTGAGCAAACATTTTGAAAAGACTTTACCAGGAATCCACATATAGGAAGGTTTCTTTCATAATTGTAGTCCTACTCATGTCTTAGAAAACATCTCATTGAAGCATCTGATAAAACCGTTTCAATATCAGTGTGCTTCCCTGCCTTTTTCTCAACCAAAGCCTCATCGCAGGCAGTCATCCCTTGGCCAACCACATCAGCTTCCCATCAAGCATCCTTTTAAATATTCTCCCTGAAGCAATGTTTCTAAATTGG
This sequence comes from Equus przewalskii, assembly GCF_037783145.1. Lineage (NCBI taxonomy): Eukaryota > Metazoa > Chordata > Mammalia > Perissodactyla > Equidae > Equus > Equus przewalskii. Next base: position 53,421,892 of record NC_091831.1, on the reverse strand, counting down.
TGTGCTTTCAACAAGATACTAATAGATGTTGTCTGAGGAAAAAAAGAAGTTTACATAGTCGACTAAGCTTGAGGCTGGCTGGTAAAACAAACTTAAATAGATTTGTTAATTACAGGATTTCTCTTGAGCATTTAGCCTCTCCTGGCAGAAGAGGCAGCATTTAGCATCAGTTAAACCCCTCCTCCCTTTGTTTTTCTCCAGAACGCTATTTTTACCTTTCAGATTTAATTCCCATGGAACATAGAAAGTGTATGTTTCAAAGAGAGTAATAAGAGAGAGACTGTGGGGTTAGATTAGTGAGCCTCAGTGAGGGGAATGTACCTGTGTTACATACATGAAATGAAGCTTTATCCCACAAGCCAATTCTACCTAGTGACCAGCTTCTCAACCACCCTGGATGGAGAACCCTGATCTTAGGGCACTGATGCCCTGTGTCCCAGTAGTCAAGCCTGTTTTATGCCTCTAATGCATATCTATCACCTTCACCATGCCACCAACCTCAGTGAAGAGATAGGATTGCCATCTGTCCCCATGTGGTTGTGGGTGTAAGAGTCTTATCACTATAAAGGTGCACAGGGATGCAACCTGTCAGATTGCCAACCACAGCCTGGTCACGTTGAACAATACCCCTCAAGCATTAGGCTGCCTTATTTTGACGATGTTACATGGAACAATAAGCATGGATGAGAAGCCCGCCCTGCCTGCTCTCCCAAGCTGTTATCTGAGATCTTTACACTGTGGACTCACCAGGATGCCAACACCCCTCCAGGGATGTTAAACAACAATCCAGTTTAGAACCACTCGGCTTAGGAAATGAGAATAAATTTTGATTAGAACTTAATCTACTAACAGAAACATTTGCTGGCTAATAGAACCAGGAAATGGTGTCCACAGAGGCTAACAAGGTGATCCAGGGTCATACCTCTGGAACTCTTTTCAGCACACCATGTCATTTAGTCTATTTAATCTTTCTCTTCATTCATGTACATACCAGCCCAAATGTCCCTTCCTCACGGAGCCATACCTAACCAACTTATCTAAAGCATCTCTCTTCCCACCAATGTATCCTTTTACTTCATAGCAATTAACACAACTTGAAATTATTTTATTTTTTATGTATTTATTTTCTATCTTAGAAGTTTATGGTGCAAGTATCTTATCCCTTTTGTTCCACTTTATCTGAAATACCCAAAACAGTAACTGGCACCTACTCGAATTAAATCAAACCAGCTGATCAAAGAAGAGAAATCTACACTTCCAGTTAGCAAAAATCCTAATTCCCAAGATAGACTTTCTTTTATAGCAACATTCAGTCTATAAAGGGAAATTGGGCTATCTTATTTCATGGGAACTTTTAAGGAGATAATCGCCTTCCTGAAACAATTAAAAGGCTCTTCAACTTGGAGGCAGGAGGCTGAACCTCATGGCTTTCCAGGGGGCCGTCTGCTTATATCTACACTAACAAATCATTTCTGTTCACCTTTTGTGACCCCAGTCTTGGCTCTTTCTGGTTTCTAGCAGTTAGAAGGACTCACACAGGCTTCCAGATTTCTGTTCTGATGAATTGCCTGATGCATCTCATAATTTTAATGCTCATGATTTTAGGTGACAACAATTCTGGTGTAATTAATTAATTAGTATCAGACCCACACTGCTCACCTGATCAGTTTTAGAATATTTTTCATGATAAAAGAGAGATAGCAAGAAAATAATTTAAATAAAATGAAATGAAATCTCTAAATCGTTTAAATATTGAAGGATTGGGGAATACACCAGGGTTATGCCCTTAAACCAATGAAAACTGCAAAATGCTGTAAGCTCTTAGTTATTCTGCATTCGTAATATGAAATCCCCAGATATTTGGAAATGTGTGCATTACTGACAGAATGTTTTACTTTGAACCTCGCTATAGAAAATTCACTATGAAGTACATGACAATTTTTTTTTAAAGATTGACACCTGAGCTAACAACTGTTGCCAATCTTCTTTTTTTTCTGCTTTTTCTCCCCAAATCCCCCCAGTACGTAGTTGTATACTTTAGTTGTGGGTCCTTCTAGTTGTGGCATGAATGCCGCCTCAGCATGGCACAACGAGTGGTGCCATGTCTGCACCCAGGATCCGAACTGGCCGCCCAAGCAGAGCACATGAAACCAACCACCCGGCCATGGGGCTGACCCTGAAGACAATTTTTTTAAATCAAGTCTACTTAACAGAATGATCAAAGAAATATAACAGAGAGTGAGGACTTAGGGCCTGTTAGGTTTAAGAAAGGAAGATCAAGTTTGAAAAGATAAATGATAAGAATAGACCAATGGGACACATGCTTTAATTTTATGGATGCCTCCCAATGTTGCCATTCAAGCTGCTTCCCTCAGTGAATAAGTGAAGGATAAATTCTTAAGATTCACTGCACACAGATCCCTCTGCTATTATACTTCAGAATGTGTACTTTTCTCCTAAAATATGCAGAAATTTAAAGTTTCAGTTAATTCAACTTATTTCAAATTATTAAAAAATTAACGTTACATGGTCACCTCTGGGAGGCAGACCACTCCCCTGAAGTTTGCCAAAAGGAATCTACACACACTTTACCCTCTTCACAAAATTTAACTCAAAATAGATCATAGACCTAAAGGTAAACTATATACGTAAAACTATAAAACTTCTATAAGACAACACAGGAGAAAACCAAATGACCCTGAGTGTGGTGATGCCTTTTTAAATAAAACACTAAAGACATGATCCACGAAGAAATAATTAATAAGGTGGGTTGATTAAAATTATAAACTTTTGCTCTGCAGAAGATAATGTCAAGAGAATTATAAGACAAGCCACAGACTGGAAGAAAATATTTGCAAACGACACACCTGATAGAGAACTCTTATCCAAAATATACAAAGACCTCTTCAAACTCAACAACAAGAAAACAAACAACCTAATTAAAAAATGGGCCGGACACCTCCCCAAAGAAGATATATAGATGATAAATAAGTATATGAGAAGATGCTCCACATCATATGTCATTAGGGAAATGCAAATTAAAATAGCCATGAGATACTACATTGCACCTATTAGAATGGCCAACATCTAGAATTCTAACAAGACCAAATGTTGACAAGAATTTAGAGCAACACAAACACTCATACATTGCTGGTGGGAATACAGAATGGTACAGCCACTTTGGAAGATAGTTTGGTAGTTTCTTACAAAACTAAGCATACTCATGCTATATGATCCAGTCATCACACTCCTTGGTATTACCCAAATGAGTTGAAAGTTAGAGCCATAGAAAAACTTGCAGATGGATGTTTATAGCAGCTTTATTCATAATTGCTAAAACTTGGAAGTAACCAAGATGCCCTTCAGTAAGTGAGTGGATGAATAAACTGAGGTACATCTAGACAATGGAATATTACTCAGCACTTAAAAGAAATGAGCTATCAAGCCATGAAAAGACATGGAGGAACCTTAAATGCATATTACTAAGTGAAAGAAGCCAATCTGAAAATGTCCCTTGGTGTATGATTCCAACTATATGACATTCTGGAAAAGGCAAATTTATGGAAACAATAAAATGATCCATGATTGGCAGGGGTCGTGGAGGTGGGGAACAGATGAATAGGTAGAGGTTTTTTAGGGCAGTGAAGATACTTTATATGATATTATAATGACAGAAATAGAATGTACAACACCAAGAGTGAACCCTAAGGTCAAGTATGGACCTTAGGTGATCATGATGTATCGATGTAGGTCCACCCTTGGCAAAACACGTACCATTCTGGTGAGTGATGTTGATAATGGGGGAGGTCGTGCCTGTGTGGGGGAAGAGGGTATATGGGAAATCTCTGTGCCTTCCTCTCAGTTTTATTGTAAACCTAAAACTGCTCTAAAAATAAAGTCTTAAAAAAAAATTTTAATTGAAAAGAAAAGAAGAAAGGAAGCAGCTATAGGGGAAAAGATGCACAGGAGAAAGCCTACTTTTGTTTAGAGTCTTTCTCCATTAGCAGAACTCTGCCTATCAGCTGCAGTAAAAAACCCACAGGCCAGTTCCACTCCGTTTTGACCTTCACGTACTCTACACCGCTCCCTGCTTGTCCAGCAACACTGAATCTGTTTTGCCTGTGATGCCGCCTTGCGACATCATGGGGGCCTCATGGGAGTCAGAGGCACTCATACTGATGGATAGCCCACCGATTCCCTGAGGAAGCAGATGCTATCAACACCACTGACCTCAATAGGCAGCTGCTCTGCTGAATAATAGGAGAAACAGCCGTCCCTCACTTGACGGGGGTGATAATGGAGAAGGACTCCTGAGTTACAACTGGAGACTGAGCTGCTGTTGCTGTGGGAGGGAGAGAAATTCTTCATTCTGGAACCACGACTCCCAGAAGAAGAAAGAGGACCTGGTGAGGCATAAAAGATGAGCTCGTGGTCCTGATTCCACTATTAACTAGAAGTATCAAGAGGGAAACTATTTAACCGTCCGGTGTCTCCGTTAATAAGCAAAGTTATAATCATAACAAAATAAATATTATTTATGAAACATTTGTTATGTGCCAGAAAGTATGCTAAGAAATTTTACATGTGTTATTTCATTGCACCTCCTACAATTACCCTTTGAGAAAAGGACACCTATTATTATTCCCATTTTACTCACGTGGAAACTTGAGGTTTTGAGAGTATAAAAAATTTATTCGAGCTAGTAAGTAGTGGTGATCTGGCTGCCAGAAACAACTAATAACATCATCCTTGCATTCCTACCAAGATTGTAGACAGGACCCAGGGAGATACTGGATGTATAGTCCTTGGAAATCCACCCAAATGAAGGAATGGCCATTATCACGTAACCATATGCAAGCTTTCAAATGATAGCCAACATCTTTCGTGTCTATCACTGCTCCAGTATTTTCTCACACCTCCCCACTCCATCCCTGGTATCTGATGCTTCTATTTAGATAATAGGGGAAATGTGAATTTAGGACAACTTTGTTGATTTGCTCATGTCTTTCTTCAGCACACTTGATACTTCCCTGTGGTGCTGCCATTTTTGTGAAACTGTTGGCATTTCTTTCGCTTTTATTTCCCACAGTCACAAGGTTGAACAAACCAATGGAGCCTAATATTGGCTCATACAGCCCTGGAGGTATAGGACAAATTTCTTCTAGATAATGCATTAGGGCGGTGAGTAAACAGGAATAAGAATGATTCTTCTTCCTCAGGTCACATCATTTGCCTTTACCAAAAGGAAGGGAGAAAAAAAAGTAAACAATGCAGAAGCTACTAATCCTCAAGAGTGGAATTATTTCTCAGTAAGTGGTTGCTTCTGAATAAATGTAGCGTTAGGAGATCTGGGCATATGTTACCCTCCGCAAAACTTCCCTCGCACTCAAATACAAACTTCTGATATTGCTACTCTCACCAAAAAATCATTTCTTTTGATTAAAATGTTGCATTTACATATAGTGATATACTTAAAAAGGAGAATTGTCAGTCATCTTCCCTTAGCATAAAATAGTTTTAAAGTATTTTATGTCTGAAAGGAATTTTGCCACAAAGATAATGGGAAGTGTGAGAGGTACCTCCAGTCAGAAGGCAAGAGGTAAAGGGTTAGTCTAGGCCCAGCTCAACTCCTCTAGAGTTGTTTTCACTCCCTAAAAGTTACTAGAAGAATAGTGATGAACACACTCGCTTATATTTATAGTAGCATCCATGATCTCAAGCTCTCGTTATCCCAGAATGTAAGAATAGAAGAGAACAACACGGGGACTACCCTGCTTACAAAGGGACAGAAGACTCTATATAGATTACAAAGAGGCTTTCAGAATCAGTGATCCTGACAGCTGGCTACTTATATGGCTGTGGTACAAGTGGTTACTTGGGTTCAAAAATTTGAATATCTCATGGCCACACAGAGAAATAAAGTATAGATCTTGAAAACTGTGGGAATAAAGTAGAAACACTGGCTCTGCCCTCAGTCCAGTGAGCCACGGAAGTGCTCAGTTGCAAATTAGGATCCTGGTGAGTAGAAGAGAGACTCAATGGAGTGATTTCATACTAACCCCCACTTTATTGTGGGCAGTGTAGAGGGAGCTGGGCTGACAACTAGAGAAACAGATTCTCTCTGTGCAGGAAGATCAGTCCTGGTTTGGGGAAACTGAAGAAGACAGAGAACAGACACAGAGAATGAGATGAAGGTTGGCATTATCCTTAGAGGCCAACCAGTTATTTTCTCTTAACACTTACATGGTAGGTGAAATGAAATACTTCTGCTCTGGCTTGCCATTGATTCACTAGCTAAACCAGCCATGCTGTTTGCTTCTCTGCCTCTGATCTGTTCATCTCTAAAATGAGATAATTATTTAATCCCTACTTCTTTTAGCTTGTTACAAAAATATTTTCCATGTTTTTGTAAATAAAAAGGACTACAAATATATTTTACATAATGATCTCGAAAATATATGAATGTGGTAGTGGACTTGAAGTCAGGCTATTTGAGATTAGAATATGGCAAGCCTTAGGGACAGACCATTAGGTCCTAATCTTTGCTCCACCACTTACCAGCTGGGTGATTTTGAGAAAATTACTCTCTCTCTGTCTTTCCTCATCTGTTGAACGAAGATAACAGCAGCCCTACTTCATACAGTAGTTATGGGGATTAGATTAGTAGTTAGTTAAAACCTTAAAATGATTCCTCTCTCATAATATGAGCCTCATATATACGTCACTGAATTTTAGTCCTAGAACTGTTGTTAATTCACTGTGTGACATTGGCCAAGCTATTTCACTTCTTTGAGCTTTCACGTACTCATATTTAAAATAGAAATTTTAATTTCAAATATGTGATTTCTAAAGTTCCTTCCAAGGCTACATTCCATGCTTTTCTAAGTTATTTCCATTCATTATCCAGATCAGTTGTACTGTGCATTGTATACAAAGAGTTAAATATTGCAAACTTCTTAGTTGATATTGAAATACTGTCATCAATGTCTTGGACGTGTGTTAGAAACTGAAAAATAATGACTAATAAAACTGATAAGGTCCATAGGAAAAGGAAATGAGACACTTAAAAAAATAATAGACATTTATTGTTCTGTTAATAAATGGTACAAAGCAAATATAAGTGACTATATAACCAAAAGTCAGTAAGACTGATTCTCTTAAACAAAGAACTAAGATTGTAATTGATGCACACCATTTATAAATATAGGGCATGGAGACAATTCCTTAACCACTAGCTGCAAATCACAGTTTAGGAATTATACTTAATCATTTTAAATGGATTGAAATCCTTACGTGTCAACCGTGAAATTGGTCCTCCGAGTTCTCCCACGCACAGCTCCTACACAGGGAACAGAGCCAGACGGTTTTACGACCCCTGAGCGCTGCTTTCTGTGTAGAATGGCAGTTGTAGAGCTGTTTCATCGCCCTGCATGCTTCCCGGGAAAGAGCTGGTGCCAGAGCACAACCAATTTTCACTGACTCCTTAAAAGCTTTAAAACATACTTATAATTTCTGCCTGGGAAATATGGATAGAAACAAGATCATATGCCAGACAAGTTAGCATCTCCCACCCTTCTAGTTAAGGTTCTCAAAAGCATTAGCAGGACATGCATTATAAGAATTCTCAGTGCTAGATGCAGCACTATATTTAACATTAGTAACATTTGCTACTGATAGAGCACTGTTTTTTGACTTGGAAGCTCAAAGTGTTTCCATGTTTCTACCTCATTTGTCAATAGGGTCATCTGGGCTCCTTCTTCTACCGCCATCCTGAGCAAGCAGACAATTCCCTGACTTCTGGAATGTTAACCCAATCCTGGGCCCCACTCCCTGGGCCCTATGCCTCCCTTCCAGGTGCATGCTCTAAACATTCTTCTGCATCAGGTGCCACTTTATTCAGCCCTGAATTGTTTCTGAAACCTCAACCCTCTTCTCTGTAGTCCCTTTGCTTTTTGCATCATTTTTTTCTGATTATTAAATCTCTGACTAACTAGGAACACAGTGTCCGCATTGGTCCAGGTGTACAGCCCTTTTATACTCAGTGACCCACCCCCACCCTCTGCAAATAAAAGATGAAGATGCTAAATTATCTTGAAATTCCTTTAAAATTTATGTAATCAAAATGTGAGATGGATGCCTTTAGTCTGTAACAACAATAACAACAAAAATGCATTCAGCAATACTTGGGGCTCCTCTCTAGAAAGAGAAACATTTTAGAAATAGGTCACAACTATATGTCATGAGACCAAAGCTAACTGTTTTCCAACGATTTACAAGATCCTACAATCAAAACCCAATGCATGCTTTCAGTAATTTTTCTGCATTGGTTTTAAAGCAATAATGTTTAGTGAGAATATTAATGTTTTTCTTATACCTTCTGCCTATCAGAGCACTTACTTCCAGTCTTCTTAAAATAAAACATTAAGAATCTAGTTCACATCATGCTACGACAATAAAGTTCTATAAAAGCTGAAGGGAATACATCTTCAGTGAGATTTCATCATCCCTTATTAATACCATAAGTGAGGGCTATAAATCTGTTTCTTATACAATTCATGCAATAAAATACTTAATGGGTTGTGAACGACATGTTATAAAACTAGGTATTAAGTACTGCAATTTATATTTAAATGTGCTTCAGACATAAATAAATGCTCTATAAATAGCAGGCTTTCTCAAGTCAGAAGATACAACCTTCCATTTACTTCTAACAGACTTTGGAGCAGAATCATTACAGAGTGTGTCGCTGTCACCAAATTGTTATTATATCTTGAATGAGGTTTGGGGAGGTTTTCATATTTAAGGTAGTTTATGATTATCAAATTGTTCAAGAGCTCTTCACACAAAAGCAGCTGCAAGTATTGCCTTTATAAGCGGGCCCCTCAGAGAGTGTCAGAGTGTTCTTACCTGCCCTGAAACTGACACGTTTGGCAATTAATGTTGCTGCCTGGTCCAAAATGAAGATGTGATGAAAAGATGGGACAGAGCAACAATGGTGCATTTGGAATCATGAAAATCTCTATCATCCAAGACTCTCCCTTTGTCCCTTTGTTCCACATACTTTCTAAATAGTTATTTCCCTGGGGGACATCATTGTGGCATTTACCACTCAGTAAACCTGCAAAGGAGTCACAACATCTTAAGTCAACAGACCGTGGAGTGACGACCACTCACAGCCCCTAAGTAAGCAGTGTGGCCAGGTCGGGCAAAGTGCACCTCACATCAGTGCCACTGTGTGAAAATGAAGCCAAGTTTTACATCCTGCCCAAAGTTTAACCCCATTTCTGTTTGGCATCTGGTATGACAAATCAAATCACAACACTAAAGCATCTCTCATTTCCATTGTGAAGCCACACTTTGCCTTTACATTTATGGGTATGTGTGTGGTTGTATGTGTGCGTATCTGAGATCTGGACTCTGACTTTAGAAAATCTGGAAAATCTGACTACTTTGATGTTCAAAGGACCATTGGCCCACTACACAAGAGGGGAGACAAGCAGTGACTCACTAACGGTGCAAGATGAGAAACCCCAGTCCTCCTACCCTGACGAACTGAATGAGCCGGAAATATCTAAACAGCACTAGACACAATGTACTGTCATGGCCAGAGTGCTGGATGTTGAGTCTAGGCCTGAGACTTGATTCCATGTTAATCTCACTTGGTTTTTTATGGCCAACAACTCCAGAATTATATTTTCTTACCTTAAAAGGTGGGGAGGGAAGAAGGCCAGGGAAATTGGAAATGACTCTATCATCCATTCTAATATTAACAGACTCAGATCCCTGAGTCTGAATGTTTCATCCTATCCACATCACCCCACTAGTTTGTTACTTTACCAACCCCATACTAGTCCTACCATTCCAACTTGGGTTGCTGCCTAGATTGTCATTTCATATTTTTCAAGTAATATACTCCTTGGGATTGAGCTGAAAATCTCCATCTCTGGCAAAATTCTGTTCTGCTTTTTGAGAATACAACCAGGTTATCTGTGACCAGAAGCCACTAAACAGCACCCATAGTCATCACTTCCCACCTCATAATGTCTGTGCTCTCCTCTGCTGCTTCCCTTTCTCTCCTCACTGCTTTGTCGCATGTTATTGAGCACCACTGTATGCCAGGTGTGGTTCTAGGTAATCACAGGGTGAATAGTATTTGGAAAGCATATCACAGTCTAAAACTGTCAAGTTCAGGTATAGTAACAGATCTGGTGAATTACATATTATAAATCTCCTTTTAGAAGCAATAAAACAAACAGATAAATATATTGACTTGTCCGAGTTCTATGCACTAGAATATGTACTCTATAAAAGTAGGGATTTCTGTCTGTTTAATCCATTGCCGCACAACAGGCTTCTAGAAGAGCAACCGGCACATAGTAGGCACTAAAACAATACTACTAATAAATAAATAAATAGTTGCTTGAATGAATCTTAGAGCAGATATGTGATAGAGAAACATTGAATCCAGGTCCTCTAAATACAAACTCATGAAACCTGATATATTCAGCAAAGTGTGGGAGTTTGAGTCAAAAAGATTGCCCTCAATTACAGATGCCAGTAGTTATGCGAGCTAAAGTAACACTACTCTCTGTGCCTCAGTGTTATCATCTGTAAAATGGGCATAGTAATATTTGTTGAAAGGATATAAAGAGGTAAAGATTGTAGGGGCACTACCACAGTACCAGGCACATCATAAAGTCTCAAAAAAATCTTACATTTGTTTCTTTTGGTTTGTTTCTTTTTCTTTTTTGCATATTACCACCTCTTTCTTTCTCTACTCCCTTTTTTTCTGACTTTATTCTTCATTTTCCAATTTCCTTTACCTCTGTCAAGGGTACTACTCCACTAGATGGCTTAACTTTAAAGACAATTTAAAAAATAAAAAAGGCTCTTCTTACTCCCCATGGCTACCATTTTGGACACACTCCTATGACTCTAGAACTGGAAGAAATTCCCAGGACTCCAAGAGATTCACAAAGCCTGTGACCCCAGCATCTAGTGAAAATGAGCCTCTTTCCCTAGATTTGTCCTTTACAGAGATATGTTCTTTTTCAAACAATTATTTCATAGTGGGGTTCCAATTAATTTCCTCAAAAGAAGGTATTCCAAACCCCCATATCTTTTCCTTTTAAGGTTCTTTGTTGATGTAGATTTCCCTTAAGTTATCCTGAATTGCTTATCCTTTTATTGGCCATCAGGTTCTCTGTCGCTTTCTTCTCTTTAAATATTTCTAGAGCCCTTGAGTCTGTCACTCAGAAAATGGAGTTGTTGCTATTGGTTTTCCAGAGGCTGTCACCCTTAGTGATCTTTTCTCTGCTCTACTGATTTATCTTTTCCATAATAATAGCTTTCACCTTTTTGTCTAATTTCCAAAATTCATCTTTCTGCAAAACTGGTTTTATGTTCCCATGTTTGGCCATTTGACCTTTTTAGTGATTGTCCTTTTAAGGGCTAATAATCAGTTCAACATGGTTAATCTGCCATTGTTGATACTAGAGGCAGATCAGCTGTGTTTCCTTTTCCTCCATGATTCCTCTTTATGTGATTATTTCACTTTCAAATGTTCAATGCTGTGTTTAAAAAGTATTTCACATTGTAAATTCTATATATTATACTATTTTCCCTTCATCTAACCTACATTTTATGAGGCTTTATACATGCGGGTTAACTGAATCGAAAGCATCTGCTTGATGCCACTCTCCATAAGAGAACATGAAAAATTCCCGTTTGACGCATGTACATCATTCTTGTTCATCAAATCTGGAGCTTCAGTTAGGAAATTCTATGCAGAACATATATTGCCAGGCCAATTTTACCAGATATAGGAATGACTTTATTTTGATCTTTGCTATGATTTTCTAATCATAATCATAAGAGGGGAAACAAGTATTGAACTAAAATTATTCATTTTTAAATAAGTTTGAGCCTCTGACAAAATTATGAAATAGACATATATACCTTATTTTCTTTCCAGATTCTCTACCAAGTCCATTCAACCTTTATAAGTACTCCTCTGCCTCCAATTCATTTATGTCGAAAAACCTCATCCTTCATTCTGACTCTCCTGAACATTCCACCATGGTGCTCCATTCAAATCTGCCCTCTAGATGTAGAACCACCTGATGTGCAACTTTCCTGACATCCCATCCCATCTAAGTTTGTCATAGCGTTCTCCTATTATTCCCTTCTTGTCCTTCTTGAGTCACTAAAGTGACTCAAAACTAAATCTCAATTTCATGTTAATAGCCATTAATGACTTAAACAGTGACTGTTCTCAGGTGACTCAACTATATTTTAAGAGGGCTTCTAATGCCTTAACCTGAAATGTTATAGAATGATGGCAATTTCAAGTTCTATGGCAGATGAGCAAGGGAAATATATACGGATGGTGGTGCCCCACATAACCTTCCAATCACACTATGTAAAAAGCTTTTTGCTCTGAGCCTGAGCACGGCTGCCCCTGCTTATTGCAGACTGCAACTAGATAACTACACAGGCTGAAGGGATTATTTCTGGTGGAATCTTGATAAACCAATCAACCTTCTTACCCTTGGAGGCATAGTGATTATGAGTTATTGGCTGAGCTTCTGAATGCAAAAGGATGACGCTCTCTGAAGGGGAATACAGCCACTCAGACATTAAGCAGAGCATTTTGTTAAAATCAATTAAAGGTTTAAATTTCCCATATAGTTTGAGGGGCTTAAATTTTTAATTCAAACTAATTTATCAAGCAATGTCACTTCAGAAAATGGAATGATGCAAAGAGACATTTATCAGATGATAAGTGGATAAGAGAGAAAAACGCTGACAGATCAGCAGAGTTACCTAAAACCTGCGAGGCAAGGAGAGCCTGGCGGATTCCTGAGCCTGGCCAGGGAGCAGAGATCAGAAAGCTCAGCCTCACCCTTCTGCCCATGGTGGAAGGAGACTCACAGCATGTGAGGTACCTGTCTCTAATCACATGTAAAACTACGCAACTTGCAGGGTTACTTTGATATGAACAAGGTTAATGTGCTACTCAAGATTAATTGTGACTTCGCTAAGAAATTTATTGAGGATGAGGGAATCTGAAAGTCAAAGGAGGATCAAAAGCCTTGTTAGAGATTTATCACAAGAGGGTGATGGATGAAAGCCTTCAGAAACCAATAATAGGATTTTAAAGATTCACATAAGCAGCATTAAGGAGATCTCCGGTGCTTACCTTAGACAAACCAGAGCTGGTGGATGGATGACAACCTGGTCAAAGCTGCGAGGGGAGGCACAGCTGGTTATTGTGGCGTGGGCCTCGAGGACTGTCCATGCTTTGGGGAGGTTTTGAATCCTGGGTCTAGTCCTCTACACAACATTTTATAGATTTAGTTTTAGACTGCTCAGTAGACAAATAGAAAACAAAACAACTTTCAGAAAAGCTGATGATAGTTATGAGCATGGGCTTTATAGTCAAATAGATCTGGGCTGGAGTCTCATCTATGCCACTCCTTAGGTGCACAATCTTGGGCAATTTACTTAACTTCTCAAATCCTCTATTTCCTTATAAGAACAACAGGAAAAAAGATGTGCCAACTTATATTTTTGTTGTGAGTATTAAATGAGATAATGAATTTTAAGTGATTAGCAGAGTCCTTCGGCACACAAAAAATTGAGCTAACATCGTCAGAGTCATTTTCATTGTTGCTGGCATTCTTAGTGGTCGTAGTAATAGCAGTAGGTACAGAAACAAAATAAAGGAGCTGTGAACTCAAACTGTGGTGCCTAGCGTACCCATTGCCACCACAAATATATTCTGTGATATAACCATAAAATGTATGTTCGTTTTTCCCTTTCATACATAAACAGTCAAATGATTCTCTCTCTCTTCTTTATCAATAGGTTTATTGGTCCCCAAAATTGTTTGTCATTACATCATTACTTTGCATAGAACATGTTACAATTAGTTAGATCCAGCTTATCTTACTTTTAGAACTTATTGCTATTTTAGATGAGCTTGAGGAGGCAACCTGGACTGAACCAGCTATATTAACAGTGTATTCCTCCAAGGGTAATCTTCTGGAGAGATTTCCATGGATGGCTAATACACATGTGGATTCTTGTTACCTTCAACTTCAGTGAGGAATATACTTTAATTGTTTTCCATAAATTTTTAGATTAAACACGGTTTTTGAGCCCCGAAGTTTTCCAGGAATTTACTGAACAATCCATTTCTTTCTGCTTTATATATTTCACAGAAAGGCGAATTAAAATTTAAAAGGAGGGGCCAGCCCCATGACTTAGTGGTTAAGTTCAGCCCATTCCACTTTGGAGGCCCAGGTTCAAATCCTGGGCATGGACCTACACCACTCATCAGCAGCCAGGTTGTGGAGGAGACCAGCAGACAAAGTAAAGGAAGACTGGCACAGATGTTAGTTCAGGGCGAATCTTCCTCAAGCAAAAAGAGGAAGATTATCAACTGAGATTAGCTCAGGGTGAATTTTCCTCATGAAAAAAAAATTAGGAAATTTTGGTCAGGATAACTAAAATAGAATATTGTGATCACCTTTGATTACGTGGAGTTTATGCAAGAAAAGCTGCTTATTTTGGCTTCGAGGTGTTAGGCTGACTCAATAGTCCTCCAGCCAGATGCCTTACCCAGTTCTTCTTAGTCTTGTTGACCGCTTCCTCCTTCTTTCCTTGACTTTCTTCTCATCTCCCTCTACACTCTCTTGGTGATTTCATCATCTTCAAAGAGAGTATCTGCATCCCACTCTCTTTTACTACCTCCAGACACATCTATGTCCAACAGCCTATTGGAGATTCCTCAACTTCATGCCTCAGTGGCAACACACTCATTTATTCACTCAACAATTTTTAAGAGTCTACCATGTGCCAGGCCATCTTCTAAGCCAAGGAGATAAAATAAACCTTACAATCCACTGAATGAGGGAGTTAATAATTAAATAATAGCACACTAAAATAGAATTTTAGTCTGTAATAGATGGTATAAAGGGAAAACAAAGGTTATTATAAAACATTTTAAAAGGAGAAGAAGACCAAGCCAGGAAAGACTGTTTATCTTCCTCTACTGCTCCAAATCTCAGTAAATGGCATCATCATACCCCCAGATGCTCAAGCCAAAAATCTAGAAGAGATCCTTCATTCCTCCCTTCCACGCGGTCCTCACATGCTGTCTGTGAGTAAATCCTCTCAAGCATAGATCTTGAATGTTTTCACATTGGTCCATGTCTCTGTGTCTCCTAGTCCAAGCCAAAATTATCTTTCCTAACTGGTTTTCCTGCATCAGCTCTTGGCCCACTCCAATCTAGGCTCCACACATCAACCAGAATGCCTTTAAAAATATTTAGGATTTTTAGCTGGTTCAAGAGGGCAACATAGGAGGATCCTGGGCTCACCTCCTCCATGGACACAGCAAATCTGTAGCTATATATGAAACAACTTCCTCTGAAAAAAACCTAGAAACTGTCTGAGCAACTGCTACACTGGTGACATGGAGACAAACGAGAGAAGGCCCACATTGAAGTGGGTAGAAGAAATTGAGACACAATCTTGCCATAAACCCGATGCCTGGCTAAGCAACCCACAATGGGGAGGGAACTGAAAACCTGGAGCTTCTCTCTGAGGAGCAAAGGGTTTGAATCCCACACCAGGCACCCCAACTTTTAAGACTGGCACCTGAGAGAGGAGTCCTCAGAACATCTAGCTTTGAAAACCAACAGGGCTGGGGGCTCAGGTAGGAGACCCACAAGGCTAAACCGATCTGAGAAATAGCTTTTAAAGGTCTTGCAGCTCCAACTCACCTGCCCCAGAGCTCAGTGTAGAAGCAGTCCATCCAGAGAAGGACAACATAGCCAAGGCCCTGAGTAACCACAGCCATTAGGATCCAGTTACGTAAGATGCACTCTCTATGATCAGCACTGCCTAGAGCTGACCTTCAGTTCTACAAGCAGCCCAGAATCTTTTGGAGATGGAGTAGGCCAAGATGGAAATGTCTTCAAAAATATTTCTGTCATTTCTAAGAAACCATGCAACGTACTTTAGAATAAATACGTATGTGTGTATGTATGTATATATACAGATATATTCATATATACTGTTATACACTATATATGTATATATTACATATATACATACATGCATATAACCCTACCCACTATATATACGCATATACGTGATATGTGTGTGTATATACGTAAACCATATGTAATATATATTATATACGTATTTGTGTTTTTGAATATATATGCATACAAAATGCATTTCCTAGAATGAGTTATCAATTGACAAAATAAGATTAACCTGGTTTTAAATGGAAAATGGCTAAATTGGAACTGAATGAGCTCGAGAGAGTGATACAACTTATCTTTAATAAGGCAACATAATTTGATATTTAAACTGTTCCCTTATTATTTCAGGTCCAGAACTAGTAACTATTTCTGAATCTTTACCTTATATCTAAAAACTTTCTGTAGCTCATTTTGGAGAATAGTTATTTACTAATAATAAATTATCTAAACTATTTGAGACTTCACATTAAATAGAAACCCAAATGACTTGTCAGATGAGATGTGGAAGAATTTCTAAAGTAATTGTACATATGACTGAAATGAGACTCAACCAAACAATGCCCAAATCAGCTTCCGTGGCAAATTCACTTTCCTTTGGTAGAGAAGTTAGGTGTTGGGGAGGGCACAGTGACAGCTGTCACCATGTTCAGACAACAGCCCAATCCAAGCTGCCTCCGTTCATCAACTTGGCCTAATCTTTCAAACAAGGTAGACCCAGGCCATTGGACTAAAGCTCAGCAGACACTGGAAATCTGCACAGCCGTGAGCAGTGAAGTTAAGGTGAAGATCTCAGGAAAGAATGAGAGAGTCGAAAGAATTATATCAAATCCTGTTCTTGATAGTTTTATTTTCTAGGAGTAAAATTGGCTATAGTTAGCTCAAATTTACAATAACTGTTTCTTTCCCACTTACCAGGATTTGAGATTTGTCTAGTAATACAACTGCAAAAAATGACTTCCCTTATGTGGGCTGAAAAATTCTTGTCTGTTGCTGGATCCACATATCTCGGGTTAGTCCACAGATCGCTGTTTGAAAGGAGTAGGTATAGATCAGTAACTTTCATTCCTGGCTGATGTTAGAATTACCCCATAGCTTTAAAAAACACAGAAGCCTGGGCTGTACCTGAGATCTTCTGAACCACAATGCCGGGGCATGGGGCCCAGATATGTACAGTTCTTTAAAGTTCCAATGGTAATTTTGATGAACATCCACCATTAAGAACTTATGACTTAGATGATCTCTAATGTTCCTTCCAACTCTAAATTCTGCAATTTCTTTGAAATACTCATTTAAAAACCAACTGTTTTTTTCATGAAGTCATATATACTCCCAAAGTATTCAATTTTGATAAATTCTAAAGAAGTATGTTTCAACAGCAGTTGTAAAAGTAACAGGGTTTATGTTTTAGGAATGCCTTCAAATCACATAAGAGAAAAACCATCAGTAGCTTAAAAGAATAGGAGAGAATTTTTTCCCCCATACAGTAAGAAATCTGGAGGAGGGCAGCTGTTAGTGTTGTCTCAGAAGCTCAGTGAGGTTGAGATGATCTTCTGGTCACAGATGGTTTTGCAGATCCAACCATCTTGGCTTCATTCGAAGCAGAAAGAAGAGAGAAGAACAAGAAAAGTTGGGGAGCTGCAACCATCTCCTTTAATGAGGAAAGCAAAAGCCTTAGCAAACACCTTAAGTAGACTTCTGGTCGAGTCCTATTGACAGAGCAGGTTCTTAAGACCATGTCATGTTGTAAGACATCCTGAGAATTGGCTTGGACCAGCCATAATCTATTGCCAGGGCTGAACACGTCATAGCCACACTAGCTGAAAAAAATAAGGTTCTGGTTATGAAGGAGGAGGTTGGATATTGAGTAAAGAAAATGTTGTAAACAATTTATTTTGTCAACTCTGATGGAAAAATTTGGGATAAAGTTCAATTACATTTTGTTATAGAAAATAATAATAATCTATCATAATATACAAAATATTTTTATGTCTTTATGCAATTGCTGAAGAATAACTTCAAAAATATTTTGGCAAATGTAACCATGAATATAACAAGTGGGTATCCTATCTTTCAACGTAATTTTTTTTTTTTTTTGAGGAAGATTATCCCTGAGCGAACATCTGCTGCCAATCCTCCTCTTTTTGCTGAGGAAGACTGGCCTTGAGCTAACATCTGTGCCCATCTTCCTCTACTTTCTATGTGGGACGCCTACCACAGCATGGCTTGCCAAGTGTTGCCATGTCCGCACCCGGGAGCCAAACCGGCGAACACCAGGCCACCAAAGCAGAATGTGCAAAATTAACCACTGCACCACCAGGCCAGCCCTAGCAACATAATTATTTTGAAAAACAATATTTATAGGATCCATAAAATCTTGTGTTATATCATTTATACCACATATTTAATCCATGACTATTATTGTTTTACACTGTTAAACCATGATTTTCATCTAATAGAAAATAAACCAAGAAGAGATATAATTTTTTTATTTAAAAATCACTGAAAAAGTTTTAAAAATAGGGATTTTAAAATCCATCAAACCCTATTGTTCAATTTAGCAACAGGTATCAAAAGCCTTAAAACTGGGAACACATTATTGGCTTTAGCTATTCAATTTTTAAATCAGATAAGAATACAAAAATTATAAATGGTATTTTTAATAGAGTAAATTTTATTAACTAGTTTAACTGCCTAATAATAATGGATTATTATATGAAATATACATCATATTATCATGTGATGGCATGCTATTTTTAAAAATTAAATAGTAATTAAGGAGATTACTTAATGACCTGGAGATGTTCAGAATATATTAAATGAGTAAAGAAGATACCTAATTAACTGCAGTATAGTCCAAATTGCTTAAATACTTATTTATATTCTTTTAATTTATTGTTTTTTTAAGTATGCTTTTTTTTTTTATGATGAGGAAAATCGGCCCTGAGCTAACATCTATTGCCAATTTCCCCCTCCCCCATTTTTTTCTCCCCAAAGCCCTAGTACATTGTTGTATATTGTAGTTCTAAGTCATGTTTATTGAATACTTACTATATGCCAGGCTTAATGCTTTACATGTATTTATTTCACTAGATTCTCACAACTAGGAGGGAAGTTCTATTAAGCTCCCATCTTACAGATGAAGAAACTGAGGTTTAGAACATTCATGGAACTTACTCAAAAACACATAGCTTACAAATGGCAGAACTAGGATTTGAACCCAGGAAGTATGGTTTTAGAAACCAGGCTTACACATCTACAAAAATATTTACCTAGAGGAAAAAAATTGACCAAAAGGATAACAAAAGTTATGTCTGGGTGGTGAGATTACAGTGTGCTTTCTAACTATAATCAGAAAATATGATGATTATTTGATAAGCTTTCAAATCCAATAATCCCTTAATAAGCTTTTTAACGTGGTTTGATAGGCTATCAAGTAACCCCATAGTGCTCTACTGAACAACTACTGATAATATGAACTCTTTAAACTGTTACTATTCTTCTTCACTGAGAGAGAAGACCTTCCTAAAATCACAACAATGAAAACTAACAGCTCATGTACAATATCCCCTATGTGGTTCTCTTTAAGATCAATAATCTCATTACATCGACATCATAAAGTCGACTCATTAGAAGGAAATAAAATTCATGAAAATTCCCTTGTTTCATGAAATCAAGAAGGAGGAAGGAGGGGCCAGTTCCATGGCACAGTGGTTAAGTTCGCACGTTCCGCTTCCGCAGCCCCAAGGTTCACTGGTTGGGATCCCAGGTGCAGACCTATGCATCACTTGTCAAGCCATGCTGTAGCAGGCTTCCCAGGTATAACATGGAGGAAGACACAGGCACGGATGTCAGCTCAGAGCCAGTCTTTCTCAGCAAAAAGAGGAGGATTGGCAGCAGATGTTAGCTCAGGGTTAATCTTCCTCAAAAAAAAAAAAGAAGGAGGAAGGAAAAGATCCATAAAAAACATGTTTAGAAACTGAATAAATTCCATTTAATGAACTGCTATGCATCCAGTAAAAGAACCATGGAGACGCATGAATAGTGGCTTATAAAAAGATTTCCTAATATATTATCAAGTAAAACACCAAGAATAAAGACAACACAGGGAGAAAAGTCTCATGTATTTTTTTCTAAATACATAAATATACATGTATAAATGAATAGAACATGGTCTCAAAGATACATTTTCAAAAACTTGCCACCAAAGGTCATCAGTACATCCCTTCCAGGAAGGAGCGTGAAAGGACAAGCCCAATGGGAGAGCTTTCAGTTTTTACTTTCCATGGTACTGTCTTATTCCAAGTTTTTCAAATGATGTATTAAATGAATTTATATTATTCAATTTTGAAGAAATATAACAAATGGATACAATTCTTTTTTTTTTTTTTTTTTTTTAAAGATTTTATTTTTTCCTTTTTCTCCCCAAAGCCCCCCGGTACATAGTTGTGTATTCTTCGTTGTGGGTTCCTCTAGTTGTGGCATGTGGGACGCTGCCTCAGCGTGGTCTGACGAGCAGTGCCATGTCCGCGCCCAGGATTCGAACCGACGAAACACTGGGCCGCCTGCAGCGGAGCGCGCGAACTTAACCACTCGGCCACAGGGCCAGCCCCTACAGATTCTTAAAATTACCGTCACTCATAGTCATCATGCTTACTATAACCTATATGTATTTTTGTCGTTTTTTCATACATCTCAATAATAACTCTTTTATATACTACAGTTTGTATTTGTCCGATACAATTTTAGAAAAAGCAAAGGGGAAATTAATTTATTTCCATAACTTTAAAGAAAGCAAAATTGAATATATTTTACATTTTTTTTAAAAGAAAGGAAAAGTATTGTCCTGTATGCAAATATTGTTGATTGTTTACTTCTATCACAAAAATGGATATCTGAATTTAAAAAAGAAAAGTAGGCGAAAGCAAAGTAGACATAATTTATAATGGAAAATTTGTGTTATTCTCTGTGCAGCAAGACTATACAGATATTCTAATCGTGAAGTTAGATGCGTACTTACTGACCCCATTTGCTCCAGCACAAAGTTATTATCCCAGCAAATTTTTTCTTCCTTCAAAAGTATTTCTTCCTAAATGAAAATTAGAGAAAAAAATAATAACATATCAAATAATGATCCTTCTTTTCTCCTTTTGAAAGGCTCAAACTACTATTTATTCATATTATACAAATGCATTAAACCTTATAATTTGTGATTAATCCCTATGACTAATCAGCAGGGAAAAAAGGTATTACAATGTATTTAATATGCATTGAAGAATTTTAAGCTAAATTGATTATAATTACTTTATCCTCTGTGCTTATTTTCTAAATTGCACAAATAGTTATGAAATTTTTCATAGAATTTTAGTGAAAGAAGAAACTATAAAGACCATTTAACAGATAAGGAATCCGAGGTCCAGAAAGCAATTATCTAAAGGTATAGCGCTAATTACTCTCAAAGCTAGGATTATAACAGAGATGTTCAACTTAAAAGATTGTGTGTTAACAGATGGAGCATCATGGGAAATAAGGTTTCAGCAAGAAATCTAACCAAACAGGTTAGATAAGAGATAATGAAAAAATAATAGATGACTTGAATATAACAGCATACTGACATTATTTGTGGCAAATATAAAACATTTCACTAAGATCATCTATTTAGTGTTGTTAAATCCTAAAAAGAATGAATAGTCAATATATATTAAGTTCTGTTCAATAAGTAAATATCGTAAAACCTACTGGAAATATATTTTAGAGAAATAAATACTTCAAAGGACGTTGGTCTATACTGATACCTGACTAAAAACTTTCTTCTCCAATAAAATCTTGCAAAAAATTAAACATCAACTCCATTGAGTATTGTGATGCTGCTGGTTAAACTGATTTTCTAAGTGTTTTTGTTTTTTGTGTATGTGAGTGTGACAGTTATTTACTCAGGGCTTGAGAAAATTTTTAAAAATGTAGGTTGATTTCAGGTTTATTAATGATCATTATATTTTCAATTCATGGTTTAATGCGAATCTTCCCTACAATATTTAACATGGGAATGCTTATTTCTAGGAGATATGATATGTGATAGAACAATTCTTGGCTGGGGGTGATCTTGAAATTTAAAAGAGAGATTTTAAAAGTCCAGAGATAATCAGTGCATGGGTCAGTACTTCTGCTCAATAGATACTTGATCAATTTCTAAATTTAATAATTACCTTAAATTCCAGATAGAAAATGAATTAATTAGCTTGAGAGGGATACCACCAAAGGCATTTGAAAGAACATGAGATTACTACTCTCCATGATGCCATGTTCAACAGTATTCGATACGGCTGTGACATATCCTACTAAACTATCAATTCTTTCAGAACACGTTTATTGAGTGCTTAGTTTACAAACACTCTTCTAAGCACTGGGGCTACAGGAGCAAGCAATGCACCAAAACCCCTACCTTCAAGGAGCTTACACTGCAGTGAAGGAGACAGACATAAACAAGAGAAACAAGAGAAAAAGTAAATTGCAGAGTTCGCCAGATAGTCATAGGTCCTAAAAAGGAAATAGAGCATGCTTAGTTCCAACCACCTCCTTGAACTGTGGAGAGCATGACACTTCTTAGCCATAGGTTTTGTTTATTTATTTACTTGAAAATGTAATGATTCTGTTCTAAACCTTTCCATTTCTGGGTTGATCTGGGTTGTCACTTCTTGACCTTTTCTGCTCATTTATATTCCTATTATGGTTTAATCAGGGACTTACATTATCCAGATTCACCAAAGCGTGGTAGGAGAGTAAGAGAGTGCTTTTAAATCTCTATTTTGATTAAATTTACTACCACTATCTCCTCAGCTCCCACAATTGTACTGGTGCACTTCCATCCCCTCTAGAAGGGCTCAGTAAATGCTCAGGACTATAAAGATACAGTCTGCCTTAGACATCCCATTGAGCTTGGCAACAAAATTCAGGCTGAGGAAGTCAAATTATACAATGGCCTAATCCCATCAATTAAACATTATGCTTCACCCATTGACTTGGCCACCCACTGTGGCACAAGCCAAATACAGACATCCATAATTATTTTGTTCCAATAAACAGGAATTTTCCACTACTATAGAGGCTGGGTGTTCTATATACTATAGAGGATTGGTTGTTACCCAAACATGTTCTTTGTGGGGGTCCTATAAAGACAACCCTCAGGGCAAAAGAAATACTGAACAGTTTGTGCTCAAAAGCAAGCAATCAATAAACCTCAAGTACCAATAGACACAATCCATTATTGACTAAGTTGAGATTTCACTGAGAAAGAGTGAGATTATTGGCAACCCATACATTCATTCATTTCATGTGTGAAAAAACACATTTTTCTCTCTGACTCCTGGGAGCCAAGAAAAATTCCTGACACTGAGTCAGTAAGACACAGTGCCTTTTCTTCTAGGAGTTCACAGTAGTATACAGACAACTCAACAGAGAACCACACTGTGACATCTTAAATACAATGATAAGACATGAATAGGGACATATAGGACCTCAGAGAAGGAGCACCTAAACTAATTTGGAAGGAGGCTGAGGAGGGAGAGACTTAGCACTCAGAAAAGACTTTCTGGAATTAGCTTATACCTGAGCCAGGTTATCCAGATGAAAGAAGGAAGAAATCGAAGGATAGAGTGTATATCAAGTACTACAAAGCAATTCACTGTTGAGCAGGAGTAAATCTGACACTGACAGCAGTGAAGAGATGCGGGGACCAGATCCCGGAAGCTTGGACATCATTCCATAGGCAATACCCGAGTCATCTATGCGTTTTTAGGAAAAGAGTGACTTCAGTTTTGTGGAGGGTGGAAAACCTAGATTTGGAGGCTATTGGTTTGATTCTGGAAGAACGTAATAAAAGTCTAAACTAGGTAGTAGTAGTTGGGATGGTTAAGCAGGAACATTGGCAGGACTTGGCAATTGATTGATATGGGAGTGACAAAAGAAGTCAAACCAGGCTGCCAGGCTTCGAGCTTCCATGATGAGTAAAGAACTCTTGGGGAGTCTTAGGCAAAAGGGTTTGTTGACAGGGAGCCATGTGGCATGCAGGTGGAGAGGATCTGCAGGCAGCTGTAAGCATAGCCTCTGAGTTCTGTGTTGCCCTTTTATAAATGTTCATCCTCTTCAAGGCCATCCAATCTTCATTTTAATCAAATTTTATTAATTTAATTAAATTTTAATGATTTAGATGCAAATTTTCAGGCCAAAAGGCAGGAAACACAATGGGATATACTCTGCTTCCCCTTAAAGATAGTTCTGTAGAGACCCTTAGTACAAACGAACTTTTCTCTTGCTCACTATAGGGAGAAGGGAGCATAGTACAACCAGTCAGTTGGGTTTATAATTAGATAAAGAATAATATTAATAACGATGTACAATTAAAAAGAAGAAAGGAGAGAGGATATATCATGCATTACCTTACTTTATTCTCATGACAATCTACTAGGTAGGTATTATTTTCAATTTAAGGATGAGGAAAATAAATTTCATAAAAGTTAAAAAAATGATCCTAGATGACATTGAAAGTCAGTAGTAGAGTCAGGATTTTTAAAAGAAGAAAAGAAAAGAACTATTATTATTTTTTTAATTTTTATTTTTTTCGGATGTACATATTTCACATTCTGGATACATTACATCATGTTCACCACCCAAAAACTAATTTTAGTCCATCCCCTCACATGTGAGCCTAATCACCCCTTTTGACCTCCCCCCCCTTCCCCAAACGTAACCACCAGTCCAATCTCCAATGCTACGTGTTTTTTGTCGTTTTTATCTTCTACTTATGAGTGAGATCATATGGTATTTGACTTTCTCCCTCTGACTTATTTCACTCAGCATAATGCCCTCAAGGTCCATCCATGTTGTCACAAATGGCCGGATTTTGTCATTTCTTATGGCTGAGTAGTAGTCCATCGTGTATAAATACCACATCTTCTTTATCCTTCCGTCCCTTGATGGGCACCTAGGTTGCTTCCATCTCTTGGCTATTGTGCATAATGCCCCAATGAAGATAGGGGTGCAAGTATCTTTATGCCTTTGTGTTTTCAAGTTCTTTGGATAAATACCCAGCAGTGGAATAGCTGGATCATATGGTAGATCTATCCTTAATTTTCTGAGGATACTCCAAACTGCTTTCCATAGTGGCTGCACCATTTTGCACTGCCACCAGCAGTGAACAAGGGTTCCCTTCTCTCCACACCCTCTCCAACATTTGTCATTGCCTGTCTTGTTAATTACAGCCATTCTGACCAGAGTGAGGTGATACCTCATTGTAGTTTTGATTTGCATTTCCCTGACAGCTAATGATGTTGAGCATCTTTTCATATGCCTGTTGGCCATCTGTATATCTTCTTTGGAGAAATCTCTCCTCAGATCTTTTGCCCATTTTCTAATTGGATTGTTGGTTTTTTTGTTGTTGAGCTGTGTGAGTTCTTTGTATATTTTGGATATTAACCCCTTATCTGATACATGGTTTGCAAATATCTTCTCCCAATTGTTAGGTTGTCTTTTCGTTTTGTTGATGGTTTCCTTTGCTGTGCAGAAGCTTTTTAGTTTGATGTAGCAATCTATAGATTCAACGCAATCCCTATCAAAGTTCCAACAACATTTTTCACAGAAGTAGAACAAAGAATCCTAAAATTTACATGGAAACAAAAGACCCCGAATAGCCAAAGTATTCCTGAGAAAAAAGAACAAAGCTGGAGGTATCACACTCCCTGATTCCAAATTATACTACAAAGCCATAGTGACCAAAACAGCATGGTACTGGCACAAAAACAGACACACAGATCAATGGAATAAAATTGAGAGCCCAGAAGTAAACCCACACGTTTATGGACAGCTAATATTCGACAAGGGAGCCAAGAGCATACGATGGAGAAAGGAGAGTCTCTTCAATAAATGGTGTTGGGAAAACTGGACAGCCACATGCAAAAGAATGAAAGTAGACCATTCCCTTACACCATGCACCAAAATCAACTCAAAATGGATTAAAGACTTGAATGTAAGACCTGAAACTATGAGACTTCTAGAAGAAAACATAGGCAGTACACTCTATGACATTGGTCTGAGAAGCATATTTTCAAGTCCCACGTCTGACTGGGCAAGGGAAACAAAAGAAAAAATGAACAAATGGGAAAAGAACTATTATTGATGAAAGGCCTAATTTACATCCAGCCTTCACACTTTATATATATTCGTTAATTTAATCCCCGAGGGTAGGTATCACTGTTTTGATTTTTTTATTATGCACCATAACAGTGATTTGCCTACTGTTGAAAGAGGTGTTTCAGAAATCTAAGTATTTTATTCAAATTTTATTTTTATTTTTTAAACTAATTAAAAAACTATTTTAAACAATATATACACACCAATCCCAAATTATGGGACATTAAAGGAAAACAATATGTTAATGTTTGTTGCCAGGTTAAATTGTTGAGTGGCAAACCTCCAGATATAATATCTCTTCTCACCTCTACTTGAAAAGTATGCTGTGACTGCAAGGTGTTATGTTAAAAAAAAAAAATCATGTTCAGCTACTTATCTGTGTGAATGGTCATTTTCTCCATATTGTGTAGCTAATGTAAAATAAACAAAAATTTGTATGCTGAATTAAATTTTCATGTTTATCAAAGAAGCTTTAATTAGGGTATTTAAATGTATTTGACTAAAGGCATTTTAGGAACTATATTTTACTAAAGCATGACTTTCATCTGTTTTATAAATTGGGATTTCAGATAAAATTTTACTTGACAAGAAGAAATTCTGCTTAAAACAAACAGCAACAACAAGTTTTAAAAGCATTGTAATATACAATATTTCTCATGTGAAAACTTTTCTGGTTGGTTAATCAACATGGCCTCAATTCCACAAGACTTATAATCCATTCCTGAGCAGTTAGCCATGCTCCCAAAGGCAGCCTATCTGTTCTGGAAGCTAAAGAGACTTTCTAATGTGCGAAGATGACTTCATTTACCGGTTTTTAAAAAATAAATTTATGTTTTTAGTATTGTTCATGTCAACATAAATTATATAAAATCTGAAGTTTTTAATTCTAGCTGATTGGATTTTTATGGTTCATATCACCCTAGAGGCACAGGTTTAATAACTTTTCTATTTTCCGTAAGACATAATACTTGGAAAGATTTAAGAGTCCAATAGCTGCTGATAGAGTTTGTATGGCAGATTACCAAAGGAAAATACTGCTATATGAAAACAGACCTTTTTCCCTGACATTTAAGGTTCTTCATGGCTGGACACTGTTTTATCGAACTAGACACTAACCGTAGCATTTCAGTCACTGTGTCCTTAATTATGTCAGAAACAGATTTGGATATTCAAGAATATCCAAAAAACAAACAAACAAAAAACCAACCCAGCTGTCTACTTTTGTGGGTGAGAATATTCAGCTGAGCCAGTTAAAATACTAAGAAATCTGTTCACCTTATAAAGGTTGTGTAAGAAGGCAGTTATAACATGGTGATGGTGTCCTGCCGGGCCTATAATTTGAAAGTCATCATGATTTTAGAATTGTCTTCAGAACATTTGAAGCCATGTGGTTGAAGTCTTTCATGCAATATCTCTTAGGACTCCAGCCAAACCCTAGCCCTCTCAAAGGCAGGAATCGTCCTTTGCAAACCTCAGAATAACAAAAACAGTGTCCTGCATGTGGTGAGTGGACATCGAACACGGATTTATTTACGTGATTTATTTAAAACGGTTCACCTAACAGAGAAATCTTCTGAAGCCAGGGGCCCTGGGTATAGCCTAAAGTTAGCCAACCTTTGGCATTCTGGCATTGCTTCAAGCTAGTCATAGCTTTCACAAATGGGAGCTTGCTTCTTTGTTTTTTTCGAAAGCCTATTGTGCTCTTGCCAAGTAACACTCAAGCCACTTCAAAATCACAGCCCAACAGACAGGCAGTCTTCTGGGGACTCACTTTCTATTTCCTCACTCAGTCCTCTTTATGCGGTCTTAGTAAAGTGTCTGTCGGTTCCTCTTAAAGAACAATGGGAAGAAATAACATGTGGAATTGACGTTGGGAGCAGCCGCCTTCTCTTCGACTCCTAGCCCTGCTCACCTGGTTAGAGGAAGAAAAGCACTGAATTAGTCTGGGGCAAACCAAACTGTGTGGGTGGAAAGTACAGAAAGGCTTGGAAAAGCCTGGAATTTTCAGAGAAAAGAAGAAAGAACCATTCTGATGCCACCAATAAAACAGTTCTTTAGTCTGTGGGCTGTTGTTGACACCAGAGGCCCTCCAGGAATCACTGAGAAGCTCCACCAATGGAACCTTGTGCCACTTCCTTCAAGAACGATGCCACAGAGTGGTGTGGGAAAATGGAGATGCCTCCTGTCTCCCTTGGGATCCCGATGAAAGAGACGTATATTCAAGAGCTTTAACGAGATGTGTTCTCAGGAACAACTGTGAGGGAGCAAGGGGAGCAGCATTGAACAGAGGGAGTGGACAAACTGAGATGCAGTCACAACAGTGGCCTCAGCCAATCGCTCAAAAATCTCTAATGCTTGGAAGTCCTCCAGAGGTGTTCTTATTGAGACAAGGAGTCTGGGCCTTTGTACCGTCCAACAATGACCATGTGCTGTCCGACAGTGACCAATCACTGAATGTGGGCTGCCCCTGGGGAGGGGGCTTAACCCAGGTGGGGCAGCCTCCTTCGTCAGAGGGGAATTCTCAGAGAAGGATATAGTCTTGAGCTCTCAGCAGCCAACACTTCCAACTACTTAGGAATGAGGGCTAATCTCTTAAGGGGGATCCGAGTGGCATGACATGGTGTTCCTATCCCCACTCAGCCAGACTAATTAGCACCATCAGTAGAAATGATTAGGAATGATTCTGACTCTGGGACTAGTTGTCATTACATTTCACCTTTTGCTGAACAAACTCCGGACCACGTGCCAAACACTCTTCTACGTAGATTATGTTGTTGTGTCATCTCAGCACTGTAAGGTCTTATTTATCTTAATATGTACATAAAGAAACTGAGGCTTAGAAACATTAAATAACTTTTCCAAGTTCACATTGCTAGTGAAAGCACTAATAGGATTGAAAGTTAGATTTTTTTAAATCCAACATGTTCTGAGCCAATTCATAGTGTTCGAGATCATATTTTACTGGTTGTGTTTTTATTCCTGACCATCCCACAGATATTTGGGAGAAGGTATAAAATGCATTTACATAGAGAAGGCAAGTGCATAATCCAGGGAGTTTAGGTTTCTGAAAAGTTTCTGAACTATACCAAACCATGTGCCTAAGCACATACTTTCCAGGTCAATGAGGGAGGAAGAGGAGTTCATGCCAGCCAGGCAAACTGAATCAACATCGTTGATCTGGGATTCTCATATCTGAACAAGGAGCCCTGGAAATGATGGACTGAAGCAACAGTGCTGGCCATGGGATTACGTCCAAAAATAGCATTTATAAGACTCTTTTCCACAAACTTTCTCCCTGCATCTTGTCTTCCCCACAACTAAACCAGCAGCCTCCAACAAAACCAGGGATTTGTTGAAGATCGGGAACATGATTTGAACGGTGTTCTAAGTGTGTCACACACCAGCTTCAGCTGGCTTTGTTCATTAATCCTACTGTCTTTGCAGTTATTTCCTTTTTCGTCTCCTGACTTCTTCCCAGAATAACTACTAGGTCTAGTTCAAAAGCATAGCACAGCAAATATTTCTCATCTCAACTACGCAAGGTACTATGTAATTATGGAATGTACTAGAAGGGGTTTGGAGAAAAAGCAAGCTAGTCATTTCAAAGAAAAATCTAAAATAGAACTCATCCAAAGAGGCTATGTTCAAAATGTTTTCAAGCCTGTGTACAGGACTATTTTCCTGTAGCAATGACAATGTCATGTTCCAGCATGAATTTCCAGAATATTACAAGTATATTGACAGTCTCAGTACCTGATGACTGAGAACAGTTTGTTCATAAACATCTCTCTCCAAAACAGAGCAGAAGCAACTGGGTTCCTCCTTTCTTATTTCCGCCCTTCCCCATCAAGACAGCGGGGTGTTATACACAAGTAGAATTACCACACTGGACAAAATTTTCCCAGTCTTGGGAAATAAATATTAACTGAGAATAGCCAAAAGATTACCTCTTCTTTCTTATCTGACTCAAATTAATAAATTCCATGAAATAGAGGATGGACCTAGTCAATAGCCCAAAACACCATGCATTCAATACATATTTGTTGAATTCATAAATGCCCATCACCTACTCCATGGAACCTCTGGGAGAATTAATTCCTCCCTCCTCTGTGCTTTCATAGCATTTTGCACATTATTAACAACATTCTAACATACTGACTTTTGTTATATTTAGTGACAGTCTCTATCTCTACCTCTTGCCTTAATGACAGGAACTGGGCCTCATTCAGTCTAATCCCAAAATTTGTCCTGCACAGAGCAGGACTCAGTATCAATGTTTTCCTGACTCTGATGACCTACCGTTTTAAAACCCATCAGAATGGCCTGTGGAATTGCAAGTGTGCCAAAAAATTGGTGCTGGGGGCAATGGTAGCACTTTATATCCTGACAAGGAAGGTGGATTCAGTTCTGCCAAGTGCCCACGGCAATTAGGTAGCACACTGCAAGGCACTCTGTCTCATTTTGGCATTGCTGTCCTCACCATGCCATCTGCAAGCAGCACAAAACTGTCAGGCTGGATTCCACAGGTTGCCAGGCTGATGGTGTGCTTGGGTTGAAAGAAAAGACCATTCAGGCTAAATCCAGACCCATAGCTGGCAGGAAAACTGTGCCACAGAGAGTTGCCAAACCTTCTTAATCCCGACCTGTGATGCAGGGACTTCGCTTCTCCGGGTGAATTTAGGAATGGTGGAATGACCACTCATTTCATGCCTCACTACTAATCTTTCTTACCTCTTTGTCTGTGCCTTTGCTCACGAGAAGCGGTAATATGTGGTGGTTAGAGGGTGAACTCTGGATCCAGGTGGCCTGGATTTGAATCATGGCTCCATCATTTTCTAGTTGTGCCCCCTTAGGTAGTTTATTTAATAGCTCCATGATTCATTTCTTAGGTGCAAAAATGGAGATAATAATAATATTTAGATCACAGGGTTTGTGTGAAGATTAAATGAGTACCTGGAAAGCACTTAGAATAGTGTATGCTGCAGAATAATCACCTAGTCATGTCGGTTATACAGAGGGCACTGTGCGTGGCATGATAAGGAGTCTAGAATTTACTTTCAGTGCATCGGTAAGCCATTGGAGGGTTTTAAGCAGAGGAGTGGTATGATCTGATTTTTTCTTTTCTGTTGTTTTTTTTTGTTTGCTGAGGAAGCTTCGCCCTGAACTGACATCTCTTGCCAATCTTCCTCTTTTTTTTGCTTGAGGAAGATTAGCCTGAGCTAACAACTGTGCCAATCTTCCTGTATTTCGTATGTGGGTTTCCACCATGGCATGCTGACAAGTGGTGTAAGTCCATGCCTGGGATTCGAACCCACAAACCTGGGCTGCTGAAGTGGAGCATGCCGAACTCAATCACTACACCACTGAGCCAGCCCCCGCATTTATTTCTTAAATATCACTCTTACTATTCTGAAAAGCTAGATTGGAGGAGATGGAGTGAAAGTGTGGAGATGAGTTGGGAGGCTACCATAGCAGACCTGGGAAGAGGTGAGGATGACTTAGAGCAAGTAATGGCTTCCTCTGCTAAGAGTAAAGACAGACAGAATGAGCAGGTTGAGCAGTATTTTGAGGGTAGATCAATGAGATGTGTTGATGGAGTACTTGTGGGAGGTGAGGGAATGGAAGAAATAAATAATGGTTCTAGGTTTCTGGCTTTAGTCATGGAAGCTTGCTGATATCATTTTGATAAAATATAGAAGATTAAAGGAAGAACACGTTTTGGAAAGGAAATCAAACCTTCCTTGGGGAGTTCTAACTTTCAGATGTCTGTGAGAAGTCCAAATAGAACTTTCAAAAGCCTGAATTTTAAGCCTGGAAATCATATGAAATATCTATATGGAAAAATAAACTTGAATCATCATATAGCTATTTAAAGCCACAGGAAGACTTGATATCTGCTATGACATTAGGGTCAACGTAAATGAGAAAGGAAGACATAGTCCCAAATGACCCCAATATTTTCAGGTCAGAGAGGAGAGCTATCACATGAAGATGACTGGGGAGAGCCGCCAGGGAGCTAGGAGGAAAGCCGGAGAGTGTGGTGTCCGAGGAGCAGAGGAAGGAGACTCTGTGAAGGAGAGTGAAGCAGCTGGGTGGGTCAAAGACTATTGGGTGATCTTGGAAGGTGAGCACAGGAAACTGTTTTTTGGATTCGGTGATGTAGAGGTCATACGTGACTTTGACAAGAACCCTTTTGGTGAAGTAATGGAAATCAAAGGCAGATTACAAAGGGGCTAAAAAACTAAGTGGTAGAGGCCGGCCTTCATGGCATAGTGGTTAAACTCGCGTGCTCTGCTTCAGTGGCCCGGGGTTCATGGGCCCAGATCCCGGGTGCAGACCTACATACCTCTTATCAAGCCATGCTGTGGCAGGCATCCCACAGAAAAAAAATAGAGGAAGATAGGCACAGGTGTCAGCTCAGGGCCAATCTTCCTCAGTAAAAAGAGGATGATTGGTGGTGGATGTTAGCTCAGGGCTAATCTTCCTAAAAAAAAAAAGTAAGTGGTGGTGAAGAAATGGTGACCTTTTGGAGAAGGTGTAGATTGAAGGCAAAGAGTGAAAGAGAGTATAACAATGAAAGATTCCATTTTTGATGTTTTGACCCCTGGCAGTTTTTAAGCCCCAACCCTCCCCTGCCCCTCTTGTCCCACATCTGGGGAAGTGGACAAGAAAGCCCACATGCTCTTTCCCTTGGTGCTGATGGGGAAGTTCAAACCACATAACCCCCATCCAGCACTCAGGATCCCCCAGCACCCCTACCAAATCAATAAAAGCCAAAGCCACCCACTCTGTTTTGCTCTTGCTTCCCTCCGGACCAAACCTGAGCCCTTCTTCTTGGGAAATCCTTTTGCTGTTTATTGTGTGAATAATCAACTTTATTTTGTATCTTATTGGTACCCGTATGTTATTCATGCCGACATGTATAAAATTTCCTGGCAAAGGCTGCCCAGCATCCGGCAGGGGACCCTTAAGCACCCAAATAAAATAGAGACAGAAGTAAGATGTGAGGTCAAGGGAAAATTGGGCATTCTGTTTTTATGGAGGTGACAGGAAGCAGAACACGCTTTTGTGCTGAATGGAAAAATCTAGTAGAGGATAAGAGATCGGTGAAGGAGGAGAAAGAGGGGGTAATTGCAGGAGCAAAGTACTTGAGTGGAGGAGAGGAGATGGGATCCAGAAGACAGGGGCAGAGGCTGACCATCAACAGGAAGAGAGACACTTGCTCCACTGCGACAGAAGAGAAGAGGAAAAGATGGCATTTCAATTCAGATATTCCATGCTTGAGCCAAATAATATAAACGAAAGCAGCAGCAATGTGAGAGATGACAGGGAGCGATTGGGATGTGGGAGGCTGGAGAGAAAACGCGCTCCTACAGGATTCAGATACAAGACTTCACAAAGGGCAATCGGTCTATGAGCCAGCCGTTTATACACACCGGGGCTGCACATCAGCCTCCAGAACTGGTGGTGTTTCCCTTTCGGTCCCTCCGAATTACTCTTGCCATTCACTTCCCATAAAAACGTGAGAAGACAAGGGCTATCCATCTGAATCTTCAGTCACAGCTTCGCAGTCTGGTTGTCCAGATTCCCACTGCAACCTCCCTAGCTGCACGTTTATCTTCATCCTGGGAAAGATGCGTTAGTAAGAGAACACATCTCTTAGTAGGAATTTCAATGATATCTGCAAATAACAAGTATTTGAGTTTTCATTTCTTTCTGTTTCATTTCTTTAGGGTTTTTTTCAAATTGTTTTAACAGTTATCTAGGTATCTAAAGGTAAACTGTTAGTTATTGACTCCTTATACATTTTTTTCCTTGAGATTCATGAACTACATATTCAAACTGGGAAAGCAATTCATAACTCCCCTGGGAGCCAGCAAGCTGAATAGAAATGAGTATATTTCCACAGAAATGGACTCATTACTCTGCCAGTACTGCAAAGGGCTTTATGAATAATTGTTATAAGACAAAGGGATCTTACAGAAAGAAAGCTTTTGCATTTATCTTAGATTATATTTTTGC
This sequence comes from Equus przewalskii, assembly GCF_037783145.1. Classification (NCBI taxonomy): domain Eukaryota; kingdom Metazoa; phylum Chordata; class Mammalia; order Perissodactyla; family Equidae; genus Equus; species Equus przewalskii. Next base: position 53,387,630 of record NC_091831.1, on the reverse strand, counting down.
AATGAAAACAATTTATCCACTTGCCTTTAATTTCCTTTGGTGTTCAGTTTGCTATTTTCCTTTGACTCAAAAGACAGGCACAGTCTAAAATTGGGAAATATTAAGGGAATTGAAAAAATATATTCATGTGAAATATGTTAATGATATAAAATCAACAGCCATTATATTTTTAAAATACAACTTGTGGATATTTTTTACTGTAAAATGTAATCTAAATAATAACAGAACAAGTTTGCTGCCGAGGAATAGAAAAAAAATGGACATTTTCATGTGTGCTATGTGGTGGGCACTATTTTTGGCGTGTTAAATTCTTTATCCCTTTTGCAGTGGGTATTATCTGCTCAGATGAGAAAACTGAAGTTCACAGAGTTTAAATAATTTGTCCAAAGTGAAAAAACTGGAAAATGGCACAGCCACCATGTAAATATAGGCCTCATTTTGAAATTTCTTCTTTTGCTCTTTCCCAAAATAGAGGTTAAAGGGAAGGTGAAAGACTCCCATTAAACTCGAAAACTCATAACTTCAAGTAATTTTAGACATTTGACATTTGATGATTGACAATGACAGAGCTTTCTCCTTTTAAATCACTGGAATTTGATGTGGCTGGTATTCAGGTAGAAGTCATGAATTTTAACTGTGGTGATTAATCAACATTTCCTTCCTTTAATCTAATCACTGCCTTTATACTTGCATGGTCAGAAAGTAACAGCCAAGAAAACAAAAAGGAGGGTGGTTGAGGATTATAGGGGGTTATAGGAATCCCTGAGTATAGTTCTCCCTGAGTAGACAGTATTGTCTACACTCCAGATCAGCACACCCAGGGTAACAGTACAGAGATTAGAACCCTCTAGGAAATCAATTTTAAGAGACTCCAGAAAGGGCAGTTTGTTTGGTGAATGGATCCAATATCTTTAAATAAAGAACAAAATAAAGCAACCTCATGCTATTATTTTAAAGCAACATTCATATCTGCGCCACAATGACTGGTACACAGCAGCAGATCAATGCAGTCCATTCATCTGTCTGTCTGTAACTGACCATGCAGCATTGAATCACTTCTAACCCCAAGAAGCTAACAGTGAAAGTTTTTACGGCTCTTGTTAGCAAGGTGAGTTTGAGGATCTAGGAGCAGGAAACATTATAGTTAAATTAAAAAATAAAAGGAGGTAAAAAAGGGAAAGCTTCCATTCCTGCCTTTGAAGCACAGGCCTGACCCTATGCAGCACTTAATAGATAAGGTTGATTCTGGTACCTTATCCCTGGATCACCAGATACCATTATCCTCACACTGTCATGAACAACACAGAGCCCTCTACCCAGAACTGCTGTATCTCTAATATGGTGCCAAGATCCAAAATTATTTTCTCCTTCATCCAGTAGCAATTCCCTCTAATTTAGCACACTGATCTTGGTTACCATTAAGCGAAAGGTGTGGTTTAGTGGAAAGAGAAGACAGCTAAGCACCAGGGCATATGGGCTCTAGTGCCAGCTCTAGAAAATACTTCCTGGCTTACAATTTTGTGATATATTTTATGAGTTTTAATTTATTAATTCACAATATAGAAAGGAAAATATAGACATAACAGCTGTCACAAAACCAAATGAGATAATAGGAATGTCTTCTAAAATTTTTTAAGTAGCATAGAATTATAAGACGTGGTTATTTTTATCATTATTATATGGTAAGCAGTCTGATTAAAACAAGGTGTACTAATATTTTAAAACTCACTTTTATATAACCCATGCTGAGATACTTGCATCTTCAAAAGTGAAAGCTTATTATTCCAGCCATTGAGTTTCCTGAGAGCAGAGACTGCCCTTCATCCCTGTCAGTCATGGTACATATTATATACTCAACAAATGTTGCATTGCTCCTGGCACGGAGAGAACAGCATGAGCTAAAGGATGCAGCATAGCCTGTGAAACAGAAAACAAAAAACCCATCCTAAAAAGGGCTAAAGGATTATACATAATGGGAAGTGTGTGGAGACCAAGCATCACATGGTTGAGAGTGGGTGCATGTCATTAGGGGCCTTGAAAGACAGCAATAGGAAGGCTGACTTTACAGAGCAAACAGCAGCAACCAAACGTTCCAATATCCAGCCAGAGCATTTACACAAAAGCCACAGAAGCTGATGTCCAACTGTTCTCAGTCCCTAAGTAATGAACCTGTCAGGAGGATAATTCTTTATCACATTTTTAGACATTCCTTGGTAAACAATTGGCAAGTTTCTAAATGGCTACAGTTCTAATGTTCCTGTACAAAAGGATTTTTCTCTTTCATCCTCTCATTTGCTTTTCTTCCATAGTTTAACATATATTTTTACACATTTTCCCGTACAGCTTAAAACCCAAGCAGTTACTCTGTTGGCTGTGTACCTTGTTCTGAGATGCTTTACATAAAGACAAATTACATATGCACAGAGTAAGTTAATGAGAGCTTTGAATGAAATGTTTGATGGGTACCCAAGGACATATAAAGAAATGTTAGTGCAGCTTTTGCCAATCAAGGACAGGATTAATCACCAGTAATACGGACATCCTAACCAGGCAGGTTGATTGACACGGTGGAGACATGGGTTCTTCCTAGTCCTTCACTTGTCGTGTCCTCTACGTAAACAATAAGACCTCTTCATACAGAATTTTCCACTTTATCAGGCAAAGGTAACACACAGAACCCCAATAACCTCCAGGATTGGTTAAAAGACACTTCGTTCTAATTTGAGAGGAAAAGAGTAAGATTAGAGAGGGACTATTTATCCCAATAAATTTTTTTTTAAGAATCACGCTTGTGATAGATTTAAGTCATTCTCTAGGTCAAACCATATCCTACATACATAGATATGCATAGTATAGTTCTATGATGTGGGTCTTATATTATTCCCGTGGCATTTCCCAGCGCGTTAACATTATTTCTGTAATGGGCCTCTATTTCACTTATATTTCAAAATTAGAGCTTTGAAAAAAAGAATATGGTGTGGTTTCACATCAGTCATTTCCAGTTAGCACTTAGCCCAGCAAAATGTCACTTTTTAAGGTAAATTTCAGGCCTTTCCAGCTGAGTAATAAAAAATGGTGATCTCAACGTCTAACTTCTAATTATCTCCCTAGAAGGTTAGGGAAGTTGTAAGTAAGAAAACCACGTAGGAAGATACATTTCTTGACTTTACATCATCATGTTGTTAGCCAGCCTAACAAAATGGGAGTAAATTCAAGAAAGATGGTGGCTAAAATGGAGCAAGAAGAAAGCCCTAGATATTTACCTTTACATTGTCGAAGCCGACCAGTGGCGGTCCCTTTACCTCTTCTTTCTACCCCTAGTTCTGGCCTAAATGGATCTCCATAGATTTTTGTCTGGTTTAAGTACTCTATGATTTAGAAAATCTACAGTAATAGCAGATAGTATTTTCTACAGATTTTGCCACAGCAATATTTCCGTATTTCTACATTCTCTTCCACAATGTTGCCATTCCCCATTAAGAGGTAGAGTCTATTTCCCATCCCCTGGCTGACTTGACCAAAAGAATATGATGGACATGGTGCTGTGTAGCTTTTGATGACAGCTTATAAAAGAAAATATGGCTCTTGTCTCTCAGAATGCTTGCCCTTTCTACCCAGCTGCCATGCTGTAAGGAAGCCTAAATGAGCACTTACAGAGAGGCCTATGTAGAGAGGAACTGACACCTCTAGCCACGTGAGTGATCGTGGAGGCAGATGCTCCAGCTTCAGTCAACCCTTCAGATGACTGCAGACCCACTTGACATCTCAACTGCAACCTCATGAGAAATCCTGAGTTAGAACCATCCAACAACACTTATGTTTTAAGCTACAAAATTTTGGAGTAATCTGTTATGCAGCAATACTAAACTAATGCACCTTCCTGTTAGGGTCACATGAATGGAGACAATAACCTTTTGACCATACACAAAACATATGAAGGGGAAAGACTCAGAGAAGGTGGTGAGGGAGAAAAGAAAAAAAAAAAGCAGCAACCAGAGAAAGAAAGGAATTGTGGTTTTCATGGCATTGAGGGCAATTAAAGTTTACTCAGCTGCCTGTGACTGCTGAAAGCTCTTGAATCCTATGTCCAGGGATCCTGTTGCATAAGACTTCCCAAAAGAGACCAGTGTTCAAGGGAAACCAGAAAATGCCCTGCTTTTTCAAGTACAATAGGAGAGGCAAAGGACATTCAAAATTAGAATTTTTGCAGCATCAAGCAATTCATTTTTCATACTGATGACAATTCTATTTTGTTCTATTAAATGATTTGCATGAAAACCTTATGACAGAATGCCAGCAAAAGTGCAGGAGAGACCTCATCCTTATTTCAAATGCTCTCAGGATGTCTGGAAAAGGAGAATGTGCCAACACAGGCAATGCCCTGTATAAGCACTGACCTTCGGCAAACCACAGCCGTGATTTTTGTGACATCCTGGGGACACTTATGAACAACAAGCAACTTCTGAGTGAAATTAAAAAAAAAAAAAAAATGGTGATGCCATGTTTTAGACTTTCTTAAGAAATTCTTGAGATCATATGTATTTCAGAATTCAGAACATCTTTGATTTTAGAAAGGTAATCTGTACATTATTACAGTGCCCCAAAATCAACATTAGCAATATTTCCACAGAAAAATAAATGAATATGAAATAAATGAATATGAATAATAATGAATAGCATAAGTATCCTCAAATCTGTTCAGGTCAATATTTTTTTCCAAATAAATTTTAGCACCAAACTTATGAAAAATATTTTGGTGTTCAGAGCTTTTGGGATCTTAAAATTGCAAATAAGAGATTATGGACTATAATGACAAAAATATCTAAAAGAAAACCTACAATTTTTTGGAGAGTTAATTTGTGCCAGTCAGTGTGTTAATCTTATTTATCATCTCATCTATCTTGTGAAAATGATAAAATTGAGGACCATAGAGGTAAATAACATTCCCAAATTCACAGGACTAATAAGTAGGCAGATTCAGGCTTCCATCTTGAGCCAGACTTCAAATCCCCAGCCTTTAACCACTCTATCATATTATAAGGGATACAAGTCTGGTGGTTTGTTTTTCTTTCCTTTTTTTTTTTTTTTTTTTGTTTCTTTTAATAAAAGTAATAATAATGTTAAAGAATTTTGAGGAAATTACTTATAATTCACCATCCTGACATTAGTTATCACCTTTATTTATCTTGTTATAGGTCTTATAACAGGATATACCTTTCCAGGAATAGCTACGGAAATTAGAGATTTCATTCAGGGTGGGGGTGTAGACAGAGGTAAGTGAGGGTGACCATGATTTGAGATTAAGAAAAAGGAATAGCTAGAGAAGAATAGGAATTATTTCCCTCACTTTCTTGGAATAGAGAAGAGGTTAAGAAGAGTAGGCAGTGATAAAACCCCAAAAGAAGTTTCCTCTGCAAACACTAAGGATTATTCTAGGCAGAAATTTAAGTTCTCCAGATGACACAGGAATAGAACCAGCTAAAAAATGACAACAAAGGACCAACTCGCAAAGAGCTAGGAAAGAGTCCTAAATCAGAGGATTTCTGGGAGTATGACACATTTTGGAGCACAGTGCCAAAGTGATCTAGTGGGATACCAACTGTGGGACTCCTGCAAAGAGGGTCATTGTGGGAAGTTCTGCACCATAGAACTCCATGGTCTAATATGTGTTGATGATTTCCATCTACGAATCCTCTTTCTGAAACATTGTCTTGGGACTGCTGGCAAGTGGAGAATCAATGAGCTGTCCTACGTAGCCATCGTCTCAAGGGCAGGGCAGGCCTCCAAACAAAGTGAAATGTGCTACTCCCTTCTGATTCCAGCTCTGCAACAAACCAACTCATAAGAGCCACATCTTTGACACAAAGGCCACCCATGCATGAGACTTAAAGTCATCTTTAACATTTCCATTCCATAACAACTATACCTTAAACCAAAGCTTCTCCATGAAAACCAACATGTGGATAGTATTTTAACGTAAATACATGAGCACTAAAAGTAATAGATTAGTTCTGGCCCAGGAATTGAGATACCTTTAACCAAGAAGATAATTAATATCTTAAACGCAAAAGCAAGGATTAAACTGTCATAATTTGCTCTGATCAGCTACTCCATATACAGGAGAAGCACCAAGATCAGCAATCACTTGTAAATATTAGAAAACAATGCCTTACAAATTCATGAGTCAGAGAGAGAGCCACAGATAATCGTAGATAATAACCTTCTGTTAACTTGAATAAAATTGTTAAGCCTGTGTCAGCACATAAAATCATGGGTGGAGTGTGAGCCTCTCTAAAGATAGAGCTGTCTGAAATTCATATCTATTTAGAGAAAATTAAATCCAGTTTAATTTGCTTATGGAATTAATGGCTTTAAATGAGGCAGAATTTCTGACTTGAAAAAAATTATTATTGAAAGATGAAAAACAAGTACCTAATTCACAGGTTTGCTGGTTATTTCCTGCCTTGTGGAGACACTGGCTGCATTAAGTCTATGGCTCTGACATTGTAATTTCCTGGAGATGATAAATGTGGCGCTCCTGACACAACATCCTCAAATGCCTCATTCCCAGCAATGCTTAGAAGAGAGTTCCAGGCCTAAAAGAGTGCGATTTTAGGGCTAAAAAGCTGACACTAAATCTCTCATTTGTCCTTTCACAAGGACAATCTATTGAAAATATAATGCACAGGTTTTCATTCAAAAATTGAAATATGGAGTATGAAATACCAGTATTTCTCTTTTGTGACCTGAATCATTCAAATCCTTCCCATTTATCCTTTTATTTACATAGCAAGCTCCTGTTTCTCCTCTAACATCTAGTCCCAATGTCCTCTCCTTCTTGAGCCCCTTCTGAACTGTACCATGGTGTCTGTGGCTCTCTTCTTGTTCTCCCCATGGGATTCTGCAAAGAAAATAGGGCTTATTTTTATAATGATTTATCGTTTTACATGCTGTTCTTCCCTTATTAAAGTATAGTCTTGTCAAGGACAGAATATATACTCTCCTTATCATTTCTGCAGTCAAAATGGTGCCCGGCACATATTAAGTTCTCATATTTCTGTTATATGATGAATATATGATGGAGGATGTAATTGATCACCACCTCTGTACCTAGCCTTGTGCTAAGCATTTTTGTTACATGTCATTTACTTTCCTCCTCATCACTGTGGGTATCTTCATTCCCATTTGGTTAAAAAGGAAATCAGGCCCAAGAGGGTTATTACTGGCTTGCCTGAGCTCACATAGATAGTGATAGAAGGAGAATAAAACCAAGGTTGTCTGCTACCAAACTTTTTCCACAACAGAAGTAAACAGTGGGCATGTTTGCAGAGAGCCGGCAATGGGATTACACAGTGATCATGCTATTTTCCTTCCATGGAACTGAATGGAGCATTGTAAGAGACAGGTGAATGGCATAATTGAGCGACATGTGTACAATTGGTGATAACCTGGTGTAAATAAAAACTTCCTAAGGGGTACAACTACATGCATCCAAGTGGCTATAAATTAAATAAATTAAAAATTATGCTGATCAAGGAGAGTGAATATTTCTAGGAATGCTCATCATCTCTCCTTTTTTCATATTATATGCAACACCATATTTTTGGCTAATTTTCTTATTTAATCTCTCTCCTCACTTCAAAACTAGACACTGACTTTAGAGCAGAGAACATTGTCTTACACTAATTTGCATCTTCCCAGACACACCATGATGACCAAGAGTGTAACTGCTCAGGATGTATTTGTTGGGGAAAGATGCATTGGCCAGCACATGCAGGCATAACAACGTGGATTTATCTATAGGTCTTGTTTGGTCCATTGCACAACAATCTATCCTGACCTTGAACTTGATGATCTCAGAAACACTTTTCGCCATGTTTTCACTCCTGCCTTTTCTTGAGCACCTGTATCTAGAGGTGGTACTCCTTGTATATCATCTCTAACTCTCACAATAGCTCTATAAGATGTATTTCTATGCCTTTGTGTAAATGAGGAAGCTAAGGCTCAGAGACATAAACTAATTTAGTTAAGGTCACCCAAAAAATAAACAGTGCAGCAAGGACTTTAACCAAAGTCCATGTGACTCTAGAGCTCATACACTGTCCACTAAACCTGCAGCTCCTTGCACAGTTACCTAGAAAATAGCTACACACTGATAAGAAAAGGAATAGAAAGGTTTGCTATTATACTGTTAACAATTTACTAAGGAAACGATGGTTAGTACCTTGGGTATTTGAGGGTCATTTTATCCTGACAGAGACAGTGATGGGGAGTGGAGTGTCTCAGACAGTGAGGAGGAGGTTGGAAGCAGACACACAAGTGAGATTCAGTCTGTCATTCAAATTGACAACAAACTTACTTGCTGCTCTTAAAAAAACCCAGCATTATTCAAATTGTTTTTGGAGTTAAAGAAAAAATACGTCTTGTTATTCACAAAATTTTCATTAATTCCAGTGATCCTGGGTCAACTTGGTCCATGGAGATAGTCAAAGGAAATCAAATTTTGGCCATGACCTATGAAACATACCTCTCGGGTACAAATATGCATTTAAACTTATGGGGGAAAAAACACATTTCAGAGCATGGTGATCTGCTGAAACCAAGTTTCAAAGTTTAAAGTAACAAAATTTTAAGCAAAATGATTAGTCTGCTTATATAAAAGTTCGTTGCTAAGCAACCACATCAATGGAATATTTCAATTATGATTTGAAGTTCTCGAGCTCCCCTTAGCAGTAACAAAAATAGACATTTCACAGCTAATGAAATCTTCTTCTCATAAAATATGGAAACCTGAGACTAATTTTCTGAAACAATGTGTCCTAAAAACATGGCAACATATTAATATTAAAACACAGAGTGAGGGCCTAGTGACTATAATTTGTTGTTTTCCATTGCACATTAACATTTTTCCACCAAAAACAAGCTCGTGTGTGTATAGTCTACTGTGCTCTTTAACATTCAGTAAAATAACTGGATATGTATTTCCTTTTTGAAATCATAACTATAGTCGTTAAGCAGGTGAGTGACAAGGAAATTACACAACCCTTAGAGTCTCCTATTTCTCTTTAAAGCACGAATTCCTCATCTTTAGCTTTTAAGACCCACATTTTTTTATATAAAATAAGAATGAATTGGGATTCCTTGCTATTAATTACCTGTTATAAACTGTGAAATCATTTTTACATTCAAATGCATGTATTTCCTTCTTCCACTTCCCCAACTGGGACCTGGTCATCATTAAAATGAAATGGCAGAGGCTGGGCTTAGCAACGCTGTGTGAAGTTGTCCAGTACATTCCAGCTTTCCCAGTCAGCCTATACTTGAAACAATCCCTAGGAAATGATTGTTGCTTCGCTCCTTAACAATTTAAAAATGGTCTTTATGAATGAATGAAATGTCACCTTCCTATAACCAGTTTCAGAAACTAGTATTTCATTTAAATTAAAAAATTGAAAGTAATGTTGTATCTCTTAGCCTGAGATTCCCCAGGAATAGATCTTGGAGCAAATCTTCCAAGGCAAGCAGTGAATATTGGAGGTGATCCTACCAAGCACAGGTAGGAGAATGGGTAGGAGAACGGGGGAGTGAGACAGAGGATGGAAGGGAGTCCGTGAAGGTGCGTTATCAAGGAAATTACCACTTCCAGTAGCTTGAACTTAATCCTGCTGGAGAGCTCTGGGAAATGGGGTAGAATATATGCCTTGGAGCTATCCCACGGAGGGGTAAAGAGCTGGGCTGTTTCTAGGAGGAGAAAAGTCTCTAATTCCCTGAGACTTCCAGCAAGCCACATGGACAGAGGAAGACCTCAGCCAAAGAGATGTAAGTGGCGGCAGCAGGACTTGTGGACCATCTGCTCTGAAATGGTGAAGCATCATGGGCACTATGCGGAGTTAATGCTTCTAGGAAAATCTATCTGCTTATAATGGATGAGAATTGGAGGATAAATACATCAACTTCCTTCCCATTCATGTGGGATAATTCTAAGGCACATGCTATAATGATGTTCAGGGTTCAGAGCTCACATGCCCACAGCAATCACCTATTTAATAACCCTTCTGGGCTTCTTCCTCTCCTGGAATCACATCCCTAGTAAAGTACTTGTATTCACATCCTTGTCTCAAGGTCTGCTTCTAAGGAAAATCAACCTAAGAAATTGGAAAATTATTTTGACTCATGACCAGGATGTTTGCAAAGTAATAATCATTTTGTAGCAGAGATAGTAAGCAGCAAGATTGACTTCCATTTTCAGCATAAATGTCAAATTTATCTCTTCCTCTATTTTCTTTCCCAAAATGCTCTACCCAGATTAGTCATCTTATTTCTTAACTGTGTAACTCATACTGAATACTCGAATTTGACAATTGGACAATAGTGTATTCAAGTCATTTTCTTGGCATCTCCAAAAAGACCAGTCTACCTGTCTCAGAATCTCTCAACAGTACAATAATGATCTCATCTGGGCTTCTCCAGGAGACTCTAAGTGCTAAGAGCCCTCTCTTTCTTACTACAATTCCATCACATACACCACTGCCAAATCATCGCTTTGGTGCATAGCCGTAATGATATCACTTCCAAGTTCAAAAACATTTAATGGTACCATGGTTCCTACAGAATGAAATAAAATTCCCTTTACTTGAAACTCACAGCCTTCCAAAATTAAACTCCACCGTACATAATCAAAGCCAGATTTCCAACAGCAGGTCTCCTACTGGTCCCAATATAGAACTTTTGGACACAAGTTATAGGTGACTGTTAAGGTGAGCAACCATCCCAGTTTGCTGCAACTGACTGTCCCAGTTTTAGCCCTGAAAATCCTATGTCCCAGAAAACCCCTTAAGACCCAAGCAGACTAGGACAATTGGTTGCCCTAGGTGTGACAGTGTACACTGATAAGGTATACTTATTTTTCATAGTATCAGGGGAACATCTATGCTCAGATAAATTAATGGCCTTATCTTGAATGACACGCAGTTGAAAGACAGAATTTTACATGCCAAAACATATAGTGAAAGTGGAAGGAATATAGATATAAAGGTTACAGAAGCAAGTTATAAAAGCAGTATGGTACCTTATTATTCATCAAAATCAGAATCTTAGCACCTTATCTATTTCCTCCCAAATTTTAACCACTTTTACCTAATATTTCATTAAATATAAATTATCATCACCCCAAATAACCCTCAAAGCCCCTACATTTCTGAGTTTCAATCATTTGTTCCCACTGTTCCCCCCACCAGCCGAGATGCCCCAGACACCATCCCATGAACTCCCATCACTCTCTTAGGCCTCTATACAAAGCAGGAAGTCTGCTCCTCATCAGACACCTGAAAAAGCTGAGGCAAATGGACGATTCGGTCAGCTCTCTGAGTTTAGAGCTAGTGCGTGGTTCAACTCGAATTTAAGCCCAAAACTTCTGATTTGAGATCTAGATACTGCTCCTTACATTTATGTCCTTAAGCAACCCACTAGATTTCAAATTATTCGAGGTATCAGAAACCATATATTAGTCATCATTATACTTTGGTAACAACATTTAAGTAAAAACTTTAATCCTGACATTCAAATTCCTCCCTTAGGTAAACCTTATTTGCTGGTACTTATTGCTGCAAATATACATCTTCCTCAAAGATGGCTAACAAAATAGAAATTTTGTTTTTCAGATAAAGCAAGCATTCTATTCATCTGGTTTTACCTTTAATATTTGTATCATAGAAGGAGAGGGTAAGTAGGAAACTAGGAAATGTTACAAGACAGTACTGGTTTTACTTGATATTCCTTTGCAGAAACTCTGTTCTCAATTTCCTCTTCTGCTTCCCCTTTCCACCTTAGGGAGCAGGAGACCACCGTGCTCACCCTTGACATCAAATATAAGCGATGGAGAACTCAAGGACACTGGAATTTACTTAGCGTGAAAAACTTCCTGGACATACCTTAGCAAAGTTAAGACACAATGCTACGGCAAGGCTATGTCCATCACATCCTAAAACCCTCCCTTGGGAGAAGGTAGCATCTTTCTCATCTAGAGATTTAGCATAAACATTTCCATTTCAGACGGGAACCTATAACAAAAGAAGTCAAGTTAGTAAATGACACGTAAAAGTTTTCCAATATTCTAAAGTGTTACACACACTGTACTCTTCCCATCTGTCACCTTGATAAAGCTCTTTATTACTGGGTACATGAGGAAAGTTGTTTTGTGTGACTGATTAAAACTATATTTTCCCTGGCTAAGGAATTTTATAGGCTGTCTCCAGGTGGGATAATGGATCGCATTCGTTAATCCACTCATTTCAGGCAGAAGCTTCAAATGGCACTTCCTAATTTTAATATACTTCATAAATTTCCCCTGCTCTCTAAACCTTCTGCCTCAAACGTGCTTCTTTCTTTCTCAAGCCATTTTGCTTCTTCAACATGCATCGCCTGCCACGCCTCCCTCTGAATAATCTTTCCACGGCTTGTCAAAGAGCCGTCCGTATCGGAGCTCTCTCAAATGGGTCCGCTACTTCACTCATCGTCTCACACTCTATTTTTTTACCCTCACTTTTAGTAATAGCGTCCTACTCTATCTCATCTCTCTTCATTGTCCCTCTACTTGACATTAGTTAGTTTTGTAAAAGTATTTATTTCTTTACAGAAATTCACTAAAGATATGTCTTCAGGGACATGGCATGAAAGATGTTAAACACAATCAAATCTCACTTTTATTTTTCTTTTTCAGAAAAATCAAGCGCTCGAGTATTATTGTGCACATAAAAGTTGTTGAGTTTTCCAGCAGCTTCTCCAGATTCCTCCAGTATGTGAGCAAGCATCACGGTAGCGAGGGGACGGGAAGCATGCTTGTTGTATCCTCAGGGAACACAGTGAGCTCGGGGGTCATTTTCTGTGGAATGTTCACAGATGGAAGTGACTTCTTGTTCCTCTACAACTTGAAGCACTCCCCCAAAATTTCAATGTGTTGTTTGCCTTGGGGCAAAAAAGGAAAATTACGTTTAATCCCCTGGGTTAGTTTCTCAAAGTTTTTAAAATTATCTGTGAGTTTAGAAGCCTTAGCCAGAGTTTATAAGTATCTCAACAAAGCCAAAATACTTTAGAAATAAAACTAACCAGCCCATTTTAAGCACAACTCCTTATTTCCCTTGCCAACATTGGTTTAGTATGAGAGCTTTTTAAAAGCCCTGCTTGCCTCCTCTCATATCCCTCCCTGGCCCAGTGATTACCTCTCAAAGCCCACCATTAGTTACTGAGGTGATTTCCTATTCTAGCTGCCCATTAAAATCATCTGAAGAACTCTAAAAAAACAAACCCCTGTCCAGTCCTTGTTGCCTTATGGTTAGGTTCAGCCTGCTCCACTTCAGTGGCCTGGGTTCAGTTCTTGGGTCAGACCTACACCACTCGTCTGTCGGTACCCTTACTGTCCTGGCAGCTCACATACAAAAAGAGGAAGATTGGCAATAGATTTTAGCTCATGGCAAATCTTCCTCAGCTAAAAAAAAAAAAAAAAAACTAACCATGCCCAGGCCCTACCCCAGATCAACTAAAATAAAATCTCTGGGGGTGCTAAATGGTCGTGGTTGCTTGTTAAAATCTCCCCAGGGGACTTACTAGGCAGCCAGAATTGAGAACTATTGCAGTTGACAAATGACGCAGCCATGTCATCCCTCTCCTATTAACACGTTGATTAAAAATTTAGTCAATTGATTCTTTGAGCCTGGAAATTCAAGAATGGAAATTCTCAATAAGCAAAGCCCTTTGTACTCAGGAGGAAGAGTGGAAATGTTATCGGACTGCAGAAGACAAGCTTGAGGGAAAAGGAGAAAGGACCTTAAGTCTAAAGAGCCACCTTACATGAAAACTAACCACCTACCTGTGCCTTCTGGGCAAAATATAAGCATTTATCTTTCAAAGGGGTCTTACCTTATTTAAATCATTTAGAACTGATCAGATGTTTTTGAATATCATCAAATGGGAAAGAGTAATATTTTTTAAAATAACAACTAATTATTGAATATCTGATGTGATATCCTACATGTTATTTTGTTAAATATTCAAAATAAATTGTACCTGATAGGTCATAATTAAGGAACCAGAAAATCAGAGGAATTGAGTAAATTACTCCAAATCATATAGATGGATATTTAGGTCCGTGTATCCTGAAAGAATGCCCATTTTTCCACACTTTGCCTACCTTGCAGAATTTTTAACCAAGTCAGAGGAAGCACTAATAGAGGAGCTTTTCTAGACTTAACCCTGATGAATGAGAGAAAGAAAGAGAGAGAGAGAGAGAAAGGAAGGAAGGAAGGAAGGAAGGAAGGAAGGGAGGAAGGGAGGGAGCAAGGAAGAAAGGAAGGAAGGAAGGAGGAAGAAAAGGGGAGGGGACAGAAAAGACAAGAATAGCAAAGAAAAGGAATTAGATGTGTAGAAACCACAGAACACCTGAGCCTCGCTGACTATATTATCCCAGAATCTGTGAGAGAAAGGAAGAAAACACTTGGGCAGAACTGGGCATAATCTAGAGACTTTAGAAACACAGACTTAAAAACATGAAAAAGCAAAAGAATTAGGACATCTTCACTCAGAGTGCACAAGGGCAATTGAATAACTCATGGAGAATGACTGGAAATGAAATCTGACTCTATGCATGAAATCATCTCAGTGCCACATAAAAGGTACCCCAAGAACTGAAATTTTGAGAGCTCTCTGTGAGCACAAACGAAACTAACAAAAAGGGTTAGGAGTAATGGGAGAAGAGACACAAAACCAAGGAGAAGAGAAGACAGTTGGTGAATCTGTACTCACAGCGCCATAGTGTCCATAAGATTCACTAATGACCAGTTGTTCATTCAGCAAATATTTCTTATGCACTTGAAGATGGCAGGCATTATGCCACACACTGGGGCTACAACATCTGCCACAACTGACACAGGCCCTGCTCTCAGGGAGCTTACAGCCTCCTGAGGCAGACCAATATAAATAGGCCTACATAAATATGTATAATGATAAATTGTGATAAATATTAAAAAACACACAATGAGCCTAGCATAAGGAGGCCATGACCTAGAATGGGGAATCTCAAGGGAGAATTTTCCTGAAGCAGGGTTAACTCATGTTTGGAAAAGGATCCGCAGATTGAAACAACACAAAAAAAGGCTCTGAAGGGTAACCATCTAACAGCCCAGTCAAGAAACAGAAGTGCCAGCGATTACAGGAAGATGGCGAGCCCGTGGGAGATGGGTAGGGGCTAAATCATGGAAAGCCTGCTAGGTCATGTGATGCGTTCCAATCTTTCTCTACAGAGGAGATTTAAGCAGGAAAGTCACATGACCAGATTTGCATTTAAAACTCACTCAGGCTACACTATGAGGAACATAGATGGAAACAAGCAGAGGGAAGGAAATCTGTGTAACATGGTTGTACTAGTCCAGGCAGGAGATGATGACAACTTGGACCAGGAAGGTGGCAGTGGCATTGGAGCAGTAAGGACAGATTGAGAGACATTTAAGAAGCAAAATTACCACAGCCTAGTGGCTTAGTGATGGAGTTGATTAGGGGGTCATGAAAACATTGATCAGTGATGCTGTCTGAGCCAACTTACACTCACTCATATCCTTTCTTTTTTGGGAGGAGGATGGGTAAGGGATTCTTATGAATTTTAAGTCTCTTTCATCCTATAACAGCCCCTCCTTCCTTTTTTCTGCCATTTACACGTTGGTAAAACTAGGTCATTTGGCCTGTAGACCATCTCATATTCTACCTCTGACTGACTCCTTCTCTGTGCCCTTGTTTACCTTCTTCCTGTACCCACTGGAATTCCTGGAAAATGGTAGCTCTGAAGGCTCCATTGATTCTGGTTCAAATTATTTTGGCCCTTTGACTAGACTACTTCATGGGCTGTACCGTATCCTTCCTGCTCTATCACATTCTGAAAAACAACATGTCAATCAGAGCACTTTTAGTGATGCTGGGATTAACGTGGGAGTGTAAGTGTGGTCAGCATGGTCCTCCCATTATGAAGTTTCTTTCACTTTTTAATGGTTTTAGCATCCACCGATGGTAGTTGCCTCAATCCCCTAAAAACTCACTTAGATAAGGAGAATAAAAGCACACAGAGATTTTAGCAAAACATGAGTTGGACTCCATCACCCAAGTTGTTCGAGTTTTCCTCCAGCTGCTCTGGGTACCCCTTTTCAATGGCTCCTACAACTTTTCTGACTCAAAATGTAAACTCCAAAGTCCTATCTTCTGTCCCTTTTTTTTCTCTCTCCACAGTCTCTCTTGGTTAATTGTATCTGATCCTTACAAACTCCTATCTACTCTATGCAGAAATCTCACAAAACCATAAGCCTAGATACAATCTGAGTGGCAATTTTCAGTTGCTGACTAGTGCCTCACTCTGCCATAAATCACACTTGTCATCTTTATTTTCCAAACCCCCTTCTGATTCCTCTCTTTCTGCCAAGGATATCATGATTCTCTCAATCACCACTGACTGCTCCTACTTCTCCTCCCTCACTATCTACATCAATAAGTCGACAACTCCCTCCAACATATCATTCTCATTTTTCTCTTTCTAAATCACTGCCACCTCCTCTAGTATAGGTCATTATCTCTTGCCTAAACTATTGCAAATAGCTTCTTAAGGGCTCTCCCAGCTTCTAGGCTCTGCCCTATGCAATCCACCCTGAACCTAGGGCTGGGAAATGTTCTTCCAAATACAGCTGGAGTCACATAATCCCCTGCTCAAACAGCTTCACTTGCTGCCCATTAGCTACCAAAGGACATACGAGCTGTTCACGCCACATTCAGTCTGTCTCTTCTGTCTCTGCAGACTCAGATCCACCCACCCATGCATTACGCAGGCCTGTGCTACTGGATTGCTGGTCTCTGAGCCACTACCGAGGAGTTATCCCTATAGCCAATTCCTCCTTCCTGATGCCCAAACCATCCTTGATTACCAGCAACCTACTCATTCTTTTTCCTCCTCGCTAAGTGACATATGTATTTTTATCTCCAGTGGTTTGAATCACTAAGGTATTAGATTCTTTTTACAAGTTCCCCTTCTCTTTTCTAATTCTACCACCCTAAGGAAATACTTCCCTGTGCTCTCTTCCATAATAGCTCTTACCTTATAAAAAACAGATGCACCCTTTTTGTGCTTCCTGCCTGCCTGTTGAGCTGGGACATCAGTCTTCTGCCCTTCGCCTAGTATTTACAGCATCAGCATCCCTGGTTCTCAGGCCTTTGGACTCAAACTGGAATTGCAATAGTGACTTTCCTGGGTCTCCAGCTTGCAGATGGCAGATAGTGGGCCTCCTTAGAGTCCATAATTGCTCATTTTTCTGAGCACTTAAGGTGTTTGTCTATATGAAAAATAGGTAAAGTTCCCCTGCTATCTGAAAGTTTGCTTTACGCCACCTCACTTTTACAAAAGACCTACATCAGTACCTGTTTTTGCTAACCGAAAGAAATCAAAGAGGATTTTCGCTTTTATGAAAAAAGCGAAAACGAGCGTTCAGCGTTTGTTTTGCAGCAGCTGTTAAAGAGGCTAAGCAGTCAAGCATACTTTCATGTTTCCAGCCTTCCACATCAGCCACAGCAGACAGCAAATCTCCACCCTGGACACTGAGGCAGGCAGACGTAGAAGGTGTAGACGTTAGTGACCTGCCTGCCCTGATGGATTCAGACGACACTGAGATGTTAATAGATGACCCTCTTCCTCTCTCGCCTCCACCTCAGTCTCCTGTACCTCCCGCCACCCCAACCGCCGACGCCTCGGCCTCACACACCATCCTCACCGGCACCAGCTCTCCACCTTCCAGCGCGCTCGCTGTCTTCCCCATCCTGGTGTGTGAAACGGCACTGCACATCCGTTATTTCCACTTTCTATAGGCTGCGTGTTTATCATATCATTCCTGCTTTTACTACATGTTAGCGTGATTTTAGGGTTTATGCGTTACTTCAGGTTTTATGTGCTGTGATTTGGTAGGTTATTTTCTGGGTCTGGGAACGCTCAAGAATTTTTTTCATATAAATTAGTGGTAATTGCTTCTTTGCTTTGCACCATTTCAGCTTAGAAAAATTTCATAGGAACACTCTACTTTCAGATAGCGGGGGAAACTTGTATAATTATATGTCTAAGGATAGAGAGGAGGAAATACGTGAACTTAGCCAACAAATTGGAACAGAAGGTACTTGTTTACACATAAACTTGATGATTCATCTTAACCAGTATTAATGATTTTGAGATTGTTTGAATTTACAGAACCTAAACATGATCATAGCTTTCTATTTTGAATTCTATTGGTGAAACAAATTTCAGGGGCAAATTCTATGTCCACCCCTTTTTTTTTTTTTTAATTTTTATTTTTTTCGGATGTACATCATATTTCAAATTCTGGATACATTACATCATGTTCACCACCCGAACACTAATTATAGTGCATCCCCTCACATGTGACCCTAATCACCCCTTGTGCCCTCCCCCCGCCCCCCTTCCCCAATGGTAACCACCAGTCCAATCTCCAATGCTATGTTTTGTGGGGTTTTTTTTGTCGTTTTTATCTTCTACTTATGAGTGAGATCATCTTTATGTCTTTGTGTTTTCAAGTTCTTTGGATAAATACCCAGCAGTGGAATAGCTGGATCATATGGTAGATCTATCCTTAATTTTCTGAGGATACTCCAAACTGCTTTCCATAGTGGCTGCACCAGTTTGCACTCCCACCAGCAGTGAACAAGGGTTCCCTTCTCTCCACACCCTCTCCAACATTTGTTGTTTCCTGTCTTGTTAATTATAGCCATTCTGACCGGAGTGAGGTGATACCTCATTGTAGTTTTGATTTGCGTTTCCCTGATAGCTAATGATGTTGAGCATCTTTTCATATGCCTGTTGGCCATCTGTATATCTTCTTTGGAGAAATCTCTCCTCAGATCTTTTGCCCATTTTCTAATTGGATTGTTGGTTTTTTTGTTGTTGAGCTGTGTGAGTTCTTTGTATATTTTGGATATTAACCCCTTATCTGATATATGGTTTGCAAATATCTTCTCCCAATTGTTAGGTTGTCTTTTCGTTTTGTTGATGGTTTCCTTTGCTGTGCAGAAACTTTTTAGTTTGATGTAGTCCCATTTGTTCATTTTTTCTTTTGTTTCGCTTGCCCGGTCAGACAGGGGACTTGAAAATATGCTGCTCAGACCAATGTCATAGAGCGTACTGCCTATGTTTTCTTCTAGAAGTCTCATGGTTTGGGGTCTTACATTCAAGTCTTTAATCCATTTTGAGTTGATTTTTGTGCATGGTGTAAGGGAATGGTCTACTTTCATTCTTTTGCATGTGGCTGTCCAGTTTTCCCAACACCATTTATTGAAGAGACTATCCTTTCTCCATCATATGCTCTTGGCTCCCTTGTCGAATATTAGCTGTCCATAAACATGTGGGTTTACTTCTGGACTCTCAATTTTGTTCCATTGATCTGTGTGTCTGTCTTTGTGCCAGTACCATGCTGTTTTGGTTACTATGGCTTTGTAGTATAATTTGAAATCAGGGAGTGTGATACTTCCAGCTTTGTTCTTTTTTCTCAGGAATCCTTTGGCTATTTGGGGTCTTTTTATTGTTCCATATAAATTTTAGGATTCTCTGTTCTATTTCTGTAAATTGGGTATAGAAGGAAAATACCTCAACATAATAAAGGCCATATATGACAAACCCACAGCAAATATCATTCTCAATGGAGAAAAACTGAAAGCTATCCCTCTAAGAACAGGAACCAGACAAGGATGCCCACTGTCACCACTCTTATTTAACATAGTTTTGGAAGTCCTAGCCAGAGCAATCAGGCAAGAAAAAGAAATAAAAGGGATCCACATTGGAAAAGAAGAAGTGAAGCTCTCACTCTTTGCAGATGACATGATTTTATATCTAGAAAACCCTAAAGAGTCCACTAAAAAACTTTTAGAAATAATAAAGGAATATAGTCAAGTTGCAGGATACAAAATCAATGTACAAAAATCCGTTGCATTTCTATACACTAACAACGAAGTAGCAGAAAGAGAAATTAAGAATACAATCCCATTTACAATTGCAACAAAAAGAATAAAATACCTGGGAATAAACTTAACGAAAGAGGTGAAAGATCTGTACACCGAAAACTATAAAACATTGTTGAAAGAAATCGAAGAAGACACAAAGAAATGGAAAGATATTCCATGCTCCTGGATTGGAAGAATTAACATTGTTAAAATGTCCATACTTCCTAAAGTAATCTACAGATTCAACGCAATCTCTATCAAAGTGTCCATCCCTTTTAATTATTAGTATTTTGAAAGGTTGCATGATAGCTCAGCCAGATCATTTAATTATTTATTTTAAATTGAAGACCCAAGTTTTTATCCTGTTTTTATTAGACAATTAATGGATTGTGAACAGCTAAATCCAAAAATACAAATGTGTGAAAATAAAAAGTTCTCTCTCTCCTTTTTCTAAGTCAATCCATAAGTAATCAGTGTTTGATTTGGCAAATAGCTACTTGAATTTTCCTTAATTTATATAAACATACAAAAATATACAGGGCTCTATTTTTTTGTATTCTTTTCATTTTTTTTGACAAAATGCAGGTTTAGTCACTTAAAATACCTTTTAAGTTCAATAGATAGAAAACATTATTTTGTTTTGTTGAGGTATAATTGACAGACAACATTATGTCAGTTTCAGGTGTACAACATAATTATTCAACATTTGAATACACTGCAAAATGATTACCACAATAAGTCTAGTCAACATCTGTCACCACACACAGCCACAGAATCTTTTCTCGTGTAATAACTTTAAGATTTACTCTCTTAGAAACTTTCAAATATGTAATACACTATTATTAACTATAGTCGTCACACTGCACATTATATCTCCACAACGTTTATTTTATTAGAAGGCATTACTTTTAACTGCAGCATAATCTCACCATAATATTCCATATTTTTATAACATACTCAACCATTGTTAATAAATACTGGCTGTTTCAATGAATTTTATAATTATTTTCAAGATTAAATATTCTTTTATATTTAAAAACTAGATGCACAATGATACATATTTGACAAATAATTGGTTTATAAAGAGATCATATTACATATTTATATAATATATACATAAATATTATTCTGCAACTAGCTTTTTTCATATAATTTACATAGCATCTTGTCACCTCACTATATAGAGATCTGCTTCATTCATATTAATAACAGCCTCATATTCTAGAATATAAATAGTCCTTAATTTATTTTACCATTCCCACAGATGAACGTTCAGTTTATTCCCTTTTTTTTAACTATTACACACAAAGCTGAAATAAATATAATTGTATGTAAACCTTTATAACTTATTACTTTTTTTTCAAACTCATTCCTAGAAATGGATTCCCGGGTCAAAGGGCATGCACAATTTAAATTCTAATAAAAGACAGACAGATTATTTTCCAAAAGTAATAACGTCCTCTTATGTCAACAGTATATGAAGGGAAATATTTATTTCTTCACACCTTTTCTAATAATAATGTGTTAATTTCTTTTCATTTCTGTCAAGTTACTATTTGAAAATTGATACCTCTGAAGTTTAGCACTACATGCTGATTCTCAGACCCCATCAAAAATGCCATATCCTTTATGAATCCTTTTTTCATTCTCTCCTTGTAGATATCACTCGTTTCCTCTGAAACCTTTGTAGCACGTGTTTTCTCTTTTTCATATTACACTTCACGCTGAATCGAGTTTTCTTATTTTATATCTCTACCACATTGTAGCTCAAAAAGGATAGGTCACATATCTTACCTATCCGCATAACTTGCACAACATTTGGGCAGTGGCAGTACACAATTGGAGATGCTCCAACTTTAAAATAGGATCCAGTTGATCAGTCAGACAAATGGGAGCTTAAAATTAAGAATTAAATGTGGATGATTCTGTGTCCTCTTGGAGGAAATTGCAAGTGGATTGCTGCAAAATTCTATCACTGACAAAAACAGTTGAACTAAACAAATCTACCATGTTCATTTATCAGATCTACCCCTGGAATATCCAGGGTAGGTAAAGCCAATCGACAAGAGTATGACAGCATCACATGTTTATAAGTCAGAACCCTACACAGAAGCAAACTCAAAAGGAAACACAATATAGTAACAAAGTGATTCTTTTTAAATTTGTAGGTACCTTATTTTAAAGTGAACTCAGATAAAATGCTTACCGGTGGATAAAAGACAAAGAAAGATTATAACTCAGCCTACAAATGAACAACTAAAATGCAACAAAGCTAACATCGACTGAACATGGCTATGTCCCAGTGTTTTGAGAGTGGCCTGCATATGTTATCCCCTTACACACACACACATCCCTGTGCAGTAGATATTCTTATTATCCACATGTTGTATATGGGGAATTAACTTTCCAAAGACATTGTACGTACAAGGGAACTGAGTTGAAGGCCCAGATCTGTTCGAGTCTAGCCTGCCTTTATGTCCCACCCCTAGAGCTTCTAAAACAGAAACCAGATGACTTTGTCAGAAGTGCTAGAGAAACTACAATTTCATTAAGGGGGAGAATGGAAGGATGACATCCAAACCAGTCCATAGATCTTATTACACTATCGCAGAAGTTAGAATCTCCTCAGTGTCAAAAACCCATGAGAAAAGAAAAAAACAGACAAGGAGTGTTCTCCATACCATTAATTCATAAGGAAAAGGAAAGGCTCAAAGATGACAAAGATCCAGTTTAAAAATATATAAACTATGCAAATATACAGGAATGAGTAACAAAATGTACCTACCGAGCACAAACAGCACAGTCACTTAAAACTGGGATAAAATTCAGTTTCTAAGCATTTTCTTGGCTGACTACACCCAGTCTTCTGAACTTGAGCCACCTGCCATGAAACATAAGTGTTAAATGCCACATTAGCACTTCCTTGCTGGGTGCTCAGAGCCTTAACCAGCTCCTCTTAGTTCATCCGGCCTAATTCTCCTGTTTTCCAAAGTTCCCAATGTCTGCTGTTCTCTTAAATATTGGCCTTTCAGTTTTCTCTTCGCTTCCTTCTTGAGACAACAAGGCACTGATAGCGAAGGCGTATGGATTCAATGCCCCTCAACTGGATTGAATCAGGGAAGGCCCTTCGCTGGGCAGACAACTCCCACGAAATCTGAGCCCAATCATGATCGAGACAGAGATGACAGAGACTGAAAGGTGGAAGGTGAGGGCTATGACTCTGAAAGATTCCGATTCAAATTCTCAAGCTTACTGCCGTAGAATCCGGAGTAACATTTACCCTACTTGATCCTCAGTTTTCTCATTCATATCAAGATCATGAGAGTATCTGCTGTCATTGTGAGGATTAAGTTAGATGTCCCAATTAGTGGAAGGTAGTTATTATTATAAGTATTAGCGGAGTCAGCCACTTTTAGACAAAACTAAAAATAAATTAAACGCCAAATAAACTTCTAAATACCATAAAGGTAAGTTTTAAAAACTGTATAAAAAAATATTTCTTCATTATCTCTACATCTAATTAAAGATAGGATTCAGCCCAGGTACAGTAGGGGATGAGGAAATTGCTGATGGGCTCACTTAAATTCTGAACGAACTGCCTAAGGGCAGTGCCTCACACCTGTAGAGAGATGCCCAAATAGTTGAAAAACAAGAAGTTCTGTGGGTATGTTCAGAAGGTTAACATGTCTCTCTTCTAAGAAAGGAGAATGAGAGCAGAAACTTCAAGAGGAGAAATGATACTGTGACTGTATCATAGGTAGTGGACAGAATTTTGTTGAGGGCATACTGATAGCAAAATATGGAAGAAATCTCCAAGAGGGAAACACGATAGATAAACTCATCCTCTTGTCTTTTCCCCTCCACAGACTTTAACCACAGTAGCAGTATGGCCCCATCTCATCTAGGTAATGGTGCTCCAATGATGTACTTATGTTATTAAGTGGCTCTTATTGAAAGAGGTGATCAGTGATAAGCTATCCCAAATCAGAACACACGTGTCAGCCACCAGCCTAAGGCAAGATGTGTAAGTGAACTGACTAAAGGGCAGCAGTAGACTTTGGTCCTCAAAAGGCAGGAGGGCCAGAAAGCCATTCCTTAACAGATTTGAGATGGATGATCTCAAAGTAAAGTGGAAGGGGCCAGCCTCATGACCTAGTGGTTAAGTTTGGCATGCTCTGCTTTAGCAGCCTGAGTTCAGTTCCTGGGCACAGACCTACAGAGCTTGTCAATGGCCATGCTGTGGCACCGATCCACATATAAAAAATAGAGGAAGATTGGCACAGATATTAACTCAGGGTGAATCTTCCTCAAGCAAAAAGAAGATTGGCAACAGATGTTAGCTCAGGGCAAATCTTCCTCAGCAAAAAAAAAAAAGTAAAGTTGCAAAAAATTTAGAAACCTCTCCTCTAGTTCTCAGGAGAGGAGAAGAAATGGTTTAAGTTAGGAGATCAGGCAGTCCAGTGGAGGGTTTGAGTAGAATTAACACAATTGGATGGAGACAGAGGATGCAAAATGAAAGTGATGGAAAAAATGAGGAGTTAATTTTCTAGAGCAGAAATCTGCTTCAGTTGTAAGTGGTCTTGACAGACAGAACCAGAATGATGTTTTTGGTTCCATTTGCTATAACTCATTTAAAACAGACCTTGTGCTAATGTGTGGGTGGACCACAACACATCAGAACAAATTAAACGTTTCTATATCTGGTTCTGTCATTGCAATAGCTTATAATCTTTGTCTCTATTTTAATTAATCTCCAGTTTCTTGTAGTCTGATTTCTTCTGAGCTGGAGTTGCTGATCCAGGCTAACCCTCTAAGCCATTTTAAGGCAATAATTTCAGAAGGGTCTCCAGGTAAACAATAGGCAGCACTCATTTGGTATTTACACTTATAAAACCGTGCTGTTGGTGCTTTCATTTCTTTGGTTTTCCTTAAAGTAATTAGATAGGCCACTTCCCTTATGCCACATGTAAGGGAACATTTTACCTTCCTCTGTTCTAGGAAAACTCTCCTCCATCATCAAAGCAAAGCATAAGCTAACAGTCAGAAGCAAGTGTTAACTCCAAGCTTGTGGTTATCTTTAATTCAATTAGTCAACCTTACAGAGTAGAAGGGAGGGATGGAGGAGGGAGGAAAACCCTAGTAAGCACTATGCCGTATACTTTGAAGCACGATCTTATAACTCTTCACAGGGATTCTAAGAGGTAGTTTTTTCGAGAAAATGTCCATTCAAAGAAGTTAATTATTCAAAGTCACGTAGCAAATATATATCTGTCTGGATCCTAAATTAACAGATAAATCAGGAAATCGCATTAAGAAGTTGTCTACTCAAGAAATACACATATCAGGGCCCGCCCTCCAGCTGAGTGGTTAAAGTTCCACGCACTCAGCTTCCATAGCCCAGGGTTCACGGGTTTGGATCCCAGGTGAGGACCTACTCCACTCATCAGCCATGCTGTGGAGGCATACCACGTACAAAGTAGAGGAAGATTGGCACAGATATTGGCTCAGGGCAAATCTTCCTCACACACACACAAAAAATACACATATCAGTAAAGGTTCTTTAGCTTTGGCTTTAGCTTAGAAAAAACTCAATGCCGGGAAACACTAAAGAAAGTCAGAGCTAAGGCAAAAACAAAACAGGGAAATCACAAGATGGAAGATCTCAAGAGAGTGGATAAGAAGAATAAACAGGTACAGAGAAAGGGAAAAGGCAGGGGTGGGGGGACAAGAGACAGAGAGATATTAAACTGAAAGCTGAAATGCAAGGACTAGAGAAAAGGAAAGGATCACAGACATTTGGTCATGTCTTAAGAGTGGACGAAGACAATCGTAACTCTAAAAGTCAATGCCCTAAAACTGTCACAGCCAAGAGGAGGCCAAGGAGAATGACAACTAAATGTAATGTGGCATCCCAGATGGGATCCAGAACAGATAAAGGACGTTAGGGAAAAACTAAAGAATTCTGAGTAAAATATGGACTTTAATTAATATTAATCTATCAATATTGTTCATTAATTGTAACGATGTACCATATTAATATAAGATGTTAATACTAGGGGAAACTGGATGCAGGGTATATGAGAACCCTCTTTACTATGTTCACAATTTTCCTTCAAACCCCAAAGTATTCTAAAATAAAATGTCTCTTTTTTAAAAAGTCAGCAGTCTAGAAACAGATTCTTAATGGTAACTTTGTCCCAGGAAAAATCCTAGAAGCATGAATCCAAGGCTCCCAACTCTACCCTGTATATGGATAAGGAACAAAGACCCTTATAAATAAAATATTGGTATAAGTCTTGATTCACTGAGGTGTGTTCGTTTATCCCACATGTAAATAATCTACCAATTAAAAAATGAAGAAAACTGTACCTTTAAAAAAAACCATAGACATTTTCTTAGTTACCAAAAATTAAAAATTTAGCCTTGTTTAATTTTATGAAGGGAGGAAATAAACAACCTTCTGTTTGTTTAAACAGATTACCTGGAGAATGCAACCTTAATCAGGTAATACCAATTAAGCGTCTCCGGAAGCATACTAAACTTCTGTATCTAGAGAAAGCCAAGAATATCAGACCAAAAGTAATTAACTAGCATTTCACACGCCACAGATGGATGTTCTCACATCCAAAGGAAAAAAATGAAAAGGAGCTCAGTGTCAGTACTATTAATTTTATCAAACAAACTAATACTATTAAGCAGAAAAGGGCCCAGCAGTAGCAGAATCATAGCATACACAGTTCAGTAACTAGTCACTAAACAATACACACATTACTTAACAAAGGGCCCTAAAACACAGATATAAGGAGAGACTATCCCCACATTATTCTGAATATCTACCTCAGCCTGCTCTTTCCACACCTGGAAATGTACGTCTGTCTTTTCAGAATGATCTTGCATCTCCCGTCAGGCAGCTGAGCCTGAAAAGTTTGAAAGGGGCCCAAGGCCGACTGTGGCCACTCGAGTTGACGTAAAATCAGGACACTTTCAAAGGATTCTACTGAATGTCAGGTTTGAGTCAAGGTTTTAATTTCACAGTAGATTTAACCGAAGAGATTTAATTTTTACCGAATTAAAAAACGCATGCCTTACAACAACGCCCAAGCCCTCCAGGAGTGAACTCAGACCTAGAAAGTTTGATCAGAGCCCCAACTAGAAAGAAAAAGGCAATGATGCCCGATGCCCTAGCTTAAAACCTCTGAGGCTCAGGATGGAGGAAAATGGAGAATTAATAATCTGTAAAAAGGACGCCGTTCTTGCTGACTGGAGTCAATTTTTTCCATCAAAGGGCACCCATCTGCACTCAGCACACTCCTCCCTAGGGCACTTTTATACGAGTGACACAAGCCACTCCCAGTAATTGAGGGGAGGAGAATGATAGCGAATATCAGTAATCAATACTATGCGAGTGTCTTCCATGCCTGTGAGCATGCGTGAGATCTTAAGGGAATACAAACCACCTGTGAAAATATAATCCTGTTAAGGAAAGAAGAAAGGGGGAGGAAGCAAGGTAATAGATGTCAGCTGGTGATGAGAAAAATGCTGAGTAGAGAATAAAATAAGTTGTGACTAATATTAATACGTCACTAGCATGTGGCGGACACCGTGATAAACTCTTATATACGTTATCTCATCCTCACAATGATCCTACGATTTGGATATCATTCAAATTGTAAAATGGAAAAACTGAGGGTCACTGGGCTTTAATGGATTTGCCCTATAAGCATTTTGAAATTCTAGGCATAAGACAAAATCCAAGGTCTGTTTCACTCCCCAAGCCTTTGCTTTTTCCACTAAATTATGCAGTCCGAAGAAGAAAGTTGGCATCTGGGTAACATAATCTATAACACGAAGTCAGTTCCAAAAAATTCACATTTTAGTATAAACCTTAATTCCCCATCCAGATTGCAAACTCCTTAAGACAAGGACCAACAAGTTCAAGTGCCTCTAGGGATAATAATATTTTATATGTATATAAACTTAATGAATCAAAAAATATGCTTCCATAAAAATTTGAGTTTGCAGGAGCTCAAGTGAGGTATTCTACCAATAAAAGAAAATAATGATGATCTGTTTCATAGTAAAAAGTTGATCTGTCAATCTGTGGATCTGTACATTTGAGATTGTACATTTTATTGTATGTAAATTATAAATCAATTAAAATAATAAATAGTAAGGAAAAAAATGGGCTTTGATTTCCACTTCTGATTATGCCAGATGTAGCAGACCCACACGCCTTTTAAGAACAGCATGAAAATTCAGCTAAAAAAAAAATCCTTAAAGAAATTGGATTGCTGCTAAGAAAATGAACATTTCAGAGGTCGAAATCCAGGAGAGAAGGAAATTCAGTGAGATGAGTCAGATGTTTTGTGTCCAGCTTCTCTCCTTGTGTTGTATGTATTTTCTTGGTTATGGGGACAGGCTGAGAAACCAAGAAGAAGGTGACTGCTATTGAAATCATCAGAGAATTCCAAAGACTTTCAGAGCTGAGGAGACAAAAATTGCAGATTGGAGTGCTGATTTAGGATTCGACCGAAGAGGCCAAGACTTCGTAAAGAATGAAGACACAAAGAAGTAAGACCAACAAACAGTGGCTTTTCCCCTCAATATATTTGCTAAATACTTACACTACATGGGGAAAGAGTCTAGAAAGCCAATAAGAAATAGCTGAAAACAGTAGAGTTTTTGCAGTCTTAAGGTAATAAAAATAGAAATTGGACTTTAGCAACCACCAAGAAAGAGAGTCCCACACGGTAATACTAAACAGCAATGAGAATGTAATTCATGCAGTGTGGATGGATCGCACAAACATAATATGGAGATGCATAAGCCAATTACCAAAAAAGAAGTAAACATGATATATTCCCATTTATTTCTGTATAAACTTCAAGAATGGACAAAATTAATCTATTGTGATAAAAATCAAGATTGTTATCTTTGGTGGAGTAGTGACTAGGAAAAGGTAAAGAGGAGACTTTCTAAGTGCTAATAAGTTTTAGTAACAGGGTGTGTTCACTTGAGAAAACTCAGTGAATTGCGTACCTATGATTCATGCACTTCTTTCAATTAATATTATAATGAAATAAAATGTACTTACACAAAGAAATCTTATCTACTACCCTTTGCCTGTTAACAAAAGCCAAAACATCACAAAATGAATGTATATCTAATATATACATTTTTTTTGGAAAATTTAGATATACAATGTCTTTTAAATGCTTTAGGCATTTAAAAGTGCGGAATTCTGCATACCTGTAGTATAGCTATATTTTGAGCCAGAAAATGCCGTACTGATGAGAATGCTAGATTTTATTAATAAGCATTTTATAATGTCCTGCAAGGAACACCATGAAATTAATATATTTCTATATCTGAATTCTGTATAATTTTCATTGTGCTTTCACATTTAGATATCATTTAAAGATATATGATTTAATGAGATAGCTCACTTAAAGATAGCTCATTAATATCTCCATGAAGAAGGCAGAACAGAATTTTTTCTCCATTTGGCAAATGAAAAAAATAAATAAACCAGCGTCAGAGAAGTTCATTTGTTCCTGTTTACACGGCTAGTAGATGGCTGAAGTGAACATCTATGTGTTGGCTTGCTCAGGATCTCTTCCCATGTATTTTAACATTGCTTCCCCCCTTCTCTTTGTCATCTTGTACTGTAAATCAAGGTCCATCACCACCCCCCTTTTGCTGTTTTTGGTCATATGAAAACAAGTGAAATCAATCAGATTATACCACCTAGCAATCAAAATCTTGAATTAAGTAATACATGAATTGAAAGTAGTTGGTCTGAGCATACATCTGGCAGTGCCCTAACAAAGACCGTCCATTCGTTTCTGCTATCTAGATGTCTGAAGCTTCCCAGCATCTTAACTACTTTCTCATGACCTAATTGTTCACCTTTTACTTTGACTCTGTAGATTACTCAGTATCCTTTTAGATTAATAAGCCAAAGTTAGTTTCTATTGCTTACAACCAAGAATGCTTCTGAGTTCTGTGATCTACCAGTAAATTATAAGGCCAGATCTATAACCCATATCTCCTCAACCCAAGGTCAGAGCCTTCTCCAGCTCACAAAGGAACATTCCATGTGTGCCACAAAGAAATACTACTGCCACTCAACAAGATAAATTACTGAAAGTTGAATATATCTCTAACTGAAGGCACAAGTTAATAAAGTAGAACAGAGAAATGACAATCTTGAAGGAATTTCAAACAAAATTAATTTAGATTTTTATTTGATAATGCCAGAGTTTTCTGATAACTCGACAGTAGAAATCTTGAGTTTCCACTGATGACAATTTCATTATTAAATATTCTAAGATTAGCTCAAAATTGTGCAATGAAAATAACCTCACTCTAAAACCAGGAAATTCAACTTGAAAGTTTTAGGTTTAGCTTTCCAAATAGCTGATTATTTTTTTCAAAAAAACTTTTTTGAATTTAATTCAGACTGATGGCCTTTCCTCACATAAATCATTATTTTTCTCAAAAAGCTGAGGGAAATGCAAATCATAGAGATAATGGGATTCAATTATCCAGAATGCAGAAAAAAATAGCAGAACACAATGTTAAGCACATGAAGTAATAAGAAGCATGTGAGAACAGGACAAGTGATTTTTTTTAATAGGATGAAATTTGCTAGTAAAACTAGTTTATGTCAAAAAAAAAATCAAATATTTTAAAGAGGAGGAAAGTCTAAAAAAATAAAATCCACACTGGGAAGTAAGCAAGCTGACAATACTGTCAGCTGTGATTCACTGAAGAAGAAGCTCGAATAGGAAAAGTAGAATGCATTGTTTTGCTAAGAAAAATATGATCAATTATACCAGATATCGCAAGACATCAGCCCAAGAAGCCAACAAACATTGAAGAAATCTTTCACAGCATTCTTTGAAAGCCTCTAAAGTTTCAAAACTAAGAGAAGGGTATTGTTAGTCTGAAACTAGTTTTCTCCATAGAAATGACTCAACAATGATTCATCTTTTATTAAACTAATTATTAGGCTACAGATCAAATCATGAGCCAATAAAACAAGCTGAAGATGACTAAAATAATTCATCAAATGCTAATTTCCATCTCCGCAACCCTTTGACAAGAGACTCTGCAACTAACAGGAGACTTATGAATGCTAACTCACCCAATATGCTGGGCAAATCCAAAGACGAGGTTGATCAGGCTTGGCTTGAAACATGTAAAAACAGACCACGGAAGATGCAAAGAGAGCTCTGAAGCCTTCTTGGGTACTCTATCACTTATTTATTTCTACCTCTTAATATCCTTTTGATTTCCCCCACGCTGCCTATCCATAGTGATAGTTCAGCCTTTCAAAGCATGATCATGATCGAGAAACCCATAAACTCCCACCTAGCCTCAAATATCTTTTCTTTTCTCCTTGCCTACACAAGACCATTTTCAAGTTATCAACCCATACTTCCCTCTCATATCAACCTATAACATTGGGAGAGTTTAAGGTCTCTAGGCCAAACAGAATCATTACTTTGGGAAGGGGGTAGTCTGATATTCTCTCAAAGAAATCAAGAGGGAAAAAAAAAGAGAGAAGAAGAAGTATGTCTTATACCTGGGTCAGTCAAATCCTCGCCCAACAAATTTTGCTGAGCAGAGGATCCTCACCCCATCCAATGATGGTTGAATGGGTCCAAATGGAAAAGAACTAAGTGAGAGGAATGAAGACTTGGAAGAGTTAGGAAGACCACATTTTATCACACCAACTCCAAAGTTGGGGTATAGGGAGAAACATAAAACAGAGAGAGAAAGATACCTTAGATTTTTGAGATAGGACAACTTATGTTTATGGAGTCTCTAGGATCCCATGAAAGGGGAGTTCTCTCTGCTCAGTATTTGGAGAAAAAAGATATTGTCCAAGTTCCTGGGGGAATAAGACGTCTGAGAGCACAGAACAAGATAAAGATTGTTCCTAATTCCAAGATACAAATAGCTCATTAGCAATCATGTGAGGAGGAAGTCCATCTGATCTAGACATTAAAATAGCCACCTCCTCTCTTTCCATGCATGGAAACTTTAGAGGAAGGTTAAAGCTTTCAACCTGGCCTGGCCTTGGACTGACTTTTCAACCCTGACCTCACATTCCCCCAAATCCTTATTGAGCATCTATTCAATTAGTCACTATGCAAAATTACCTGTCTACATAGAAGTTTTGCTTGTCCCTGGTATACAGTGATACTAATTTTCACCCAGGTTGAGGTTACTTACCTCCAAAAAGACAGTTACCATGAGTGAAGTTTTGGATGGAAGTAGCCCATGGGATATAAGCTCAGAAGCTATACACCCTAGCTAGACTGGATCCCACACTAGCAGGTAGGATGACAAGGCTGGGAGAAAGGGGTATGAGTTTGTTTATGGGCATATATATTCCAGGTGAAGCAAGGAAGTCTATAGATTTAAAGGGACAGAGAACTTGTGGGTGGGCAGTGCCTCAGAATTTGGAGGAAGAAGGGCAGAACTTTCCTCAAGAAAGGTTACCTTTCTCTATCCTCGCTGGCCCCATTGAAGGAGAAAGATACCTACTAACCCCAAACATTTTTCCCGTTGCATTCACCTCCTTGGTGCTGTGGTCGTAAAAAAATGCCATGCGTCAGTGACCCTTTCCCCCCAACAGGAAAGCCACTCCTGCTAGCAAGAGCTCAGAGACGATCCATCCTCCAACCTCTCCCCAACCCTTCCTGATCTTCTGTGATATCTCATTGTCCTCACACTTAGGGAGCATCCTGCCAATGCTAGCTAAGAAGTCAGAAAAAGAGACGTTGAGTTTTACAAGCCCAATGCTGTTCTCTCTGTGATTAGCTGAATCTTTATGTGGTTTTTTGAGAAGCAACAGTGTGGTTAGCCCATTTCTAGGAATTTGAGAAGATTCAGAATTAGTATTACGCATCTGTCCCAAGCAAGACTAAGAGCAACTTGAAGAAAGAAGCAAGACCTACACACAGCTAAGAATTAATAGAAGACCTTATACAAAGTCTTAAGTGTATATAGTACATGTCAGATACGAATTTAGGAAAGACACGTCTGTAAGGATTGCAGTTCTCAAAGAAGGATTTGTGGAGGAAGGACAATTTTTAAATTCTTTTTTAAACAAGCTTTTATTCTGATCACAAAAGTACTACATACACTTTAAAGAATTCAAAGAATACGTAAATATAAGGAATGATAAAGTTCCTCTCCAAGATCCTACTCCTCAAGAGATAACTACCATTAATAACATAGTATATACTCTTCTGTCTTTTTTTCCTCACTATATGCACACATATCAGATTTGACTTCTAGTACAATTCTATTTTGTTCATGGCATACCTTGATCATGTTTCTTTGCCAGGACACATAGCTGTATCTCATTTTGTAAACTTTCTACATAATATGCCATAGTATAGATATAGGAGGGAAATGTTGGGTTGAAATAGGTGGGAAGAAAAAGAGATGATATTTCAAGTGGAAGAGACAGAGAGGACAGGACTGAGTACAGCATAGTCCTGGGGCAGTCAGAAAATGGCCATCAGAGTAGAGGAATAGCAGACGTGAGGCTGGAGAAGGTGTCAGGTTTTACAACCTTTACAGGGTGTTAAAAATCAAGCAAAGAGCTTTAGACTTGGATGAAAATAGACACTCCATGAGCCCTTTAACTCTGGGAAACTACCTGACTTTAATGTACCACAGTTCTGTGATCACGTCAGAGGCTGAGCTGCTACCAAGACTGGGCAACTGGACTTTGCTCCACATATCAAATTATGGAATATTACTTTAAAGAATAAGCAATTTTAAAGCCTGCTACATTTACATCATGGTAGTACAGTAATAGCAATTGAACCTAGCAAGTGTCATTTGTTAAAACCCGTAGCTAGGCATCAGATGGTACGTCTGCCTATGGACCCAATGAGAAAGTTGATCTAAAGTGTGACACTAGCATTGGTTCCAAAACTGCTCGCCATAGCCCTCTTGAGCCTCTTCTTATTTCTCACCTTTTGTGTTTTTTCCTTCACTGAAGAACTGAGGTGATTCCCTGGCATGTTTCACTTAAAACCAACTGACTTTGGCTGGCTGAGCTGGTGATTGTGCTTTGGAAGACAAGAAATGGAAGGAAAAATCTCCAGTTCCTGCTGTGGCTCAGTACCGACACTGCAAACAGGCCCTCTCGGTGTCATCCCTGGGCCCCATCAAAAATAAGAATGGCTTAGGAGTATAAAAAAGCTTCACAGTCTATTCTGTATAGATCTGTATAATCTGAATTTTTAAATTGTTAATTATTCTCATACTATATCTGTAACTTAAAGCATTTTTAAATATTGAGAGAAATTTTGAAAAGCAAAGTATGCATTCTCTTATCTCAGCAGACATTTTCTCTGATTGTAAATCCTGTCCCTTTTCCCCCATCACTGCAATTTCTCTTTTATGAACTCTAGTTTAATGATTTGGACTGATCTTCTGGGGGAAAATATGATGAACAATTTTTTTAATTTCTATAATAGGTGTTAAAGTCAGAGGCCATGTGTTCACCGCAGTGAAGTTATTGATTAAACTAGACCAGAAAGCGAGAACAATAAAAATTAATTTAATCCCTTTCCCATCTATTATCTGATCTTTTTTCAGGCATCTTATACTTGTTTCTGACCCACTTTCCTTCCTGGCTGTATTAAGATGCCCTCTTGAGTGACATCTATTCAAGGTCATAGTAACTGCTTTGAAATCCAGTCTTGGGAACTATATGATTCCAGTGTACGAATTCAGCCTAATATTTGGCTCAAACATTTGCCCAACTGTCAATGATGTGGCAGATTTGTTGAAATTTATACAACAAATATTCATTCTGGAAACTTGAAATACAACAGTGAACAAACAGAAAATACTCATCTTACTTAAAGTTTACATTCTACTTGAAGATGAAAATCTTAAAGGGATCTCTTCCTCTGAACTAATTTTTTGTTCTCAAGTCTTAATGAATGACTTTAAACATCAGATGACAATTTCTCCAAAGCATAGATGTCAAAAGCTTTGGATAGATGAACAAAACTTTTCCTCTTGAATTCTTCTTAGGTAAGGCAAGATGATTTCTACCCCAGCACCAGAAAAGTCCAACCTGGAAGCGTCTATGATAAAAATCTTCATATGGCATTCATTGCCAAAGTGACAGAACTCTTAGGATTGCTTTTGGTGCCACACCCAATGCAGCTTGACTTTCCCTGTTTGACTTCAATCTCATGTACATGATGAAAAAATTGATGATTATCTGCTCGTAGGGATAGAACAGTCCTTCTTCACTACTCTTTCCTCTGCTGGCCAGACAACGTTTGTTATTAAAGACCCAACCTTGCCTAATACTGAATATGCGGTCAACTTGGCTAGCTGAGAGGGCAGAAAGGGACTTGAAGGAATAATATCAGCCCTAAGCTTTTTGCACCCCTGGCCTCTGCATAGTAGATGTCTACGGATCCATCAATGTTTCTCCTCAGGATCGATATGTTTAAAAAGTACATGCTAATAAATGTTTCTCCTAATCTAGGGCCCCACGGTGAGGGCTTCCTTTATTTCAGACCCAAGGAAAGTAAAGAAACAGCGTTAGGTCTCAGAAAATCATCCAAATGGAATGGAAATAATACCAAAACATAAGCCTCCTTAGTGACCAAGACTTACTACTAATCATTGAAACACACAAACACACACACGCATGCACCTCTATCTCAATGGTCTTTTTCTATCAAGTTTGCTAAATAAGAAGTAAAAAGGAGTACCTCTCACTAACTTATTTCTCCTAAGATCCATGTAGAAGAGTGAGCATCTTGAATATCATTGACTAAACTATGTTATCTTGATCAAGAAAACAAGTTGAAGTCAGAACGTTCCTTTGGCAAAATCATATAAGCCAATACAAAATCACTTTTGATCAGTTATATGTAGTAAGTCAAAACATTCTCACCATTTGAACTCTGACTATCAATAAGTTTCTGGCTTCTATTTTTTCCAAACGAAAAAAACCTACCTCAATTTAGAGATAAGTTATTTGAGATTACTAAGAGAATGTAGAAAGGCAATTAGATTCAAACTCAGCATTCAAAAAACAGTGCAAGTTCCACTTTCAATATAGGTTAGAGAGCGCCTAACAAACTGGTCCTCCTGCAAATAACAGCTATGAACTCAGGACAAATTACAGAACCCAATGATCTAAAGCCTCCAGAGACTAAATAAAATCAGCCAGATTTGGAAAGAAGCAAAAATTGGAGCAAGGGATTAGCATGGATTGAGTTCCCTTTTTGTGATTTTTCCTCTAGGGTAGCTAAAACTCTAATAGAAAGTTTGCCATCTTTCTAATGAGAGGAACTGAGAAAAGAAGCCTAGGAAACCCAGGACCACCAAAAAGTGAGAAGGAGGACCTAGAAAAGAGAAATCCACAGAAAGGTAACCCCAAATTTTGTGTTTAAATTCTGCCCAAATCTCTAACTGACCTCTGAACCACTCATTCATGGAGAAAACGGAAAGCATCTTATAGCTAAGGCTTAAGAACTTAAAGAATTGAATTAAGATCTGAGCTCCCACCCACAAGAGGCAGGACCATTTTCAGTTGGACTTTAGCCAAGTTAACGGCTGGTGGTATTGGTTTGCTAGAGCTGCCATAACAAAGTGCTACAGACTCAGTGGTCTAAACAACAGAAATTTATTTTCTCACAATTCTGGAGGCTAGAAGTCCAAAATCAAGGAATTGGCATAAATGGTTCCTTCTGAGGCCTCTCTCCTTAGCTCATAGATGGTCATCTTTTCTCTGTGTCTTCACACGGTCTTCCCCCGTATGTATATCTGTGTCCAAATTTCCTATTCTCATAAGGGCATATATTGAATTAGAGCTCACACTAATGACTTACCTTAACTTAATTACTTCTTTAAGGACTCTATCACCAAATAGAGTCACATTCTGACCTGCTGAGGATTAAGACTTCAACACAATTTGGGGAAACACAATTCAGCCCATAACACCTGCCAAAACATTGATAGTCTTAGAACAATGTAACAAAATCCAGAATCTCCACAATATTACATTCAAAGTATCCACTATATACACCAAAATTACTTGACATATGAAGATCCAAAAAAATATAAACAAATCTCAGGAGAAAATTCAATCAGCAGATGCTAATCCCAATGTAAACTGGATGTTGGAATTATCAGATAGGGACTCCAAGCAGAAATTATAACTATGCACAGTGAGATAAAGGAAAATATGCTTGTGAAGAAGAATATAAGACTTCTCAGCAGATAAACACATAATACTAAATCAAACCAAATGAATAATAATCAATCGTATTTATATCTATCAGCAATAATTAGAAAATGAAAATTTTAAAGAGCACATTAACATCAATCTAGGAGAAGTCTAACAAAATATGTATAAGAACTTAATAGGGAAGAATCATAAAACTTTGCTGAGAGAAACTTTGAAAGGCCAATCAATAAAATATCATGTTCCTGAATTGGAAGTTTCATTATTGTAAAACTGTCAAATGCTTCAAATTGGTTTATAGATTCAATAAATCACAATCAGATTCTCAGCAGGCAAGACTGTAGAACTTGATGAGCAGATTCTAAAATTTATATGGAAGTGAAATAAACAAAAAATAGCCAAGACATGCCTGAAAAGGAATAAGGGGGTTGATTTGCCATAAGTACCAGATACAACATCATATTATAATCTTACAGTAATTGAGATAATGGTGCAGAGAAACAGAATAAAAATCCCAGATACATGTCTTCAATAGACGCTTGGTTTATGACAATAGTCACGGTAGTGAACTGGGATATAGTTTTTAAAATAATTTTAGACCTTTCTTACACTACCCACAAAAAGACTAATTTCATGTTTATTAGCCACATAAATGAAAAAGTGGAAATTATAATTCTTTTAGAAAATATTATAGGAGAATATTTTATGGCCTCAGGGTAAGAAAGCTTTTCTAAGCAAGACATAAGCATATCCCACTAATCTTTAAAGAAACAAGCAAATAAGACAGTGACATCACCAAAATGGAGAAATAAGTGGTTCCTGACTTTAGTCTCCCTCTCAGAAAGAGCAACAAGCAAATATCCATAGATAGGACACTTTTGTGAAGATCCCAGAAACCAGGGGTGAGGCTGAAGCAACCCCTTGGACCACAAAAAATAAGAAAACCACATTAAAGGAGTAGTTTCACTTTGACTGCATCACTCCTCACCAGAGCTGGCAGCCCCAGTTCCAGGCCTACAATTTCTCTAGTGGGAAAAAGAAAGCCCAAGGTGGACATCTAGCTTCCCTATTATTCCGAGATCCTTTCTGGGAGGCCCACTTAGATAGTGCACCACAGGAATCACTGGCGGAATCAGCTATAGGTGGAGGAGTAGGGGACAAGACTTACAGCCACTAACATGTGGATCTTGGCATACTGCGTTTCTGCTGACTTAGAACCCAGAAGAGATTGCAAAGAGTGGCTCTGCTCATTCACAGAGCTGAGCTGGTGGCCCTGTCTGCTGGGCTACATGGTTGGCAGTTCTGGCTGGGCTACAGGGTTGGCAGTTGGTTTGGGTCCAAAGTCAGCGGACCATCCTGGCCATGGAACACATTCCAGATAAACACCTGTACAGGGAAGCAAGTCACTGGTCCTGCCCAATGGCTGAGCATAGCCTCCAGCCCCTCTCAACCAGGGAGCCTGGCCTGAGATGCTGGGGAGCTGTACAGCAAACCCATGATCTGCCCAAGCAAGGATATCAGTTGGTAGCCCTGCACAACTTCTGGGCATAGCCTATAGCCTCACCTGACCAGGAAGCCTGGCCCCAGACCCTGGGCAGCCATGTAGCATATCCCAAGGCCTGCCGGGGCAGGGAAGCAAGTCAGAAGCCTCACTCACCAGCTGAGAATGACTGGAAAAGGAGACCATTTCCTCAATGCACAGATACCAATGTAAAGACCCAGGATCACAAAGAATCATGTAAACATGACACCACCAAAGGCCAGAATTATCCTGATACCAAAGTCAGATAAAGTCACTACAAGAAAAGAAAACTACAGGCCAATATCCATGATGAATATGGATGCAAAGATTCTCAACAAAATACTACTGAATCAAATTTAATAACATTAAAAGGATTATACCCCGTGATCAAATAGGATTTATCCCTGGGTTGCAAGGATGGTTCAACATACACAAATCAGTTAATGTGATACATGATATTAATATAATGAAAGATAAAAATCATATGATCATCTCAATAGATGCAGAAAAAGCATTTGACAAAATTGAACATTTTTTCTCAATAAAAACTCTCAACAAATTAGATATAGAAAAACACCTCGACATAACAAAGGCTATATAAGGCAAGCCCACAGTTAACATCATACTCAACAGTGAAAGGCTGAAAGCTTTTCCTTTAAGATCAGAAACAAGACAAGAGTGCCTGCTCTCACCACTCCTATTCAATGTAGCACTGAAATTCCTAGCTACAGCAATTAGGCAAGAAAAAGAAATAAAATGCATCCAAATCGGAAAGGAAGACGTAAATTGTCTCTGTTTCCAGATGATGGAAGCTTATATAGGGAAAATCCTAAAGACTACACAAAAAAACTGTTATAACTAATAATGGAATTCAGTAAAGTTTCAGGATACAAAAATCAGTTGTGTTTCTATACATTAACAATGAACTATCTGAAAAAGAAATAAAGAAAACAATCCCATTTACAATAGCATCAAAAAACAATAAAATACAAGTGCCCATCAATGGATGAAAAGATATAGTTCATATACTTAATAGAATACTACTAGCCATAAAAACAAAATCTTGCCATTTGCAACAATATGGGTGGACCTTGTGGGTATTATGGTAAGTGAAATAAGTCAGATGGAGAAAACCAAATACTGTATGATTTCACTCATAAGTGGAAGATAGAAACAGCAACAACAGCAAACAAACACATAGATATAGAGGTTAGATTGGTGGTTACCAGAGGGAAAAAGGGGAGGGCAGAGGGTGAAAGGAGTGAAAGGGCACATGTGTAGAGTGACAGATGGTAACTAGTTTTTGGGTGGTGAGCATGATGTAGTCTACAAAGCAATCAAAATACAGTGATGTATACCTGAAATTTATATAGTGTTCTAAACCAGTTACCTCAATAAAATAAATAAGTAAATAAAATAAAGTGGTTAAATATAATAATAGATATATTGTGCAAGGTACAAAGGAAACTAAAGCAAATTAATTCTACTTGAGTTTAGACAGCTTACTAGAAAAAGGAATGTCTAAACTAGGGTTTAATGTATGAACGGGTATTCACCAGGCAGTCCAGGGGGGAAAGGACGTTTCACCTCCTAACCGCTCTGTTTTATAATTTACTTATTATAAGTTGCCTCTTTCATTAGACTGTGAGACCCTTGAAGTCATATACTGTCTTTGTGCATTAGCAAGTGCCTCATGGTTGTAAAATGGTTAGCACAGAACAGATGCTTAACATATGTATTAGGTGAAGTGATGCATCTGACTTTTAACTCACCCTTCTCTGGCAGGCACAGACAGGCATAATGAACGATGACGGTCACACAGGAACTTGGGAAGGGTACAAGGTGTGAGTTACTCATTACTACAGTCACAGACCAAGGAAAACATCTGAAGTCTTATATTGGAGGCAGTCATTAGCAAGCCAGGAGTAGGATCCCCATTGAGTCCATAGTCAAATTGGCCATGAGAATTGTGGGAGAATGGCAGAGCAATAAAGAGTATAATTCTGGAGAATTAACTCTGGCTGAGGCACTGGGCTAAAACTGGCTCTGACCCTTGCAGGCTGCATAACATTGGGCAGCTTTCTTAATCTGTCTACTCCTCAGTTTCCTTGTCTATAAAAATGGGGATAATAATAAATAGTACTGCCACAGTTCGAAAACATATCTGCAAATTATGCGACATTCCTTTCACAAAAAGTTAAATCTAATCTTGCTTCTATTGGGTGGAATATGACAGAGGTGACTTTGTGTGATTGTCAAGGCTAGGTTATAAATGATGATGCCATGATACAACTTCTCCTTGGCTCTCTCTTTTGAGATTTGTGCCTATGAAGTCCGGAGCCGTCATGTAAAAAGTCTATATACACCAAATCTGCCATGCTGGAGAAAACAGACAAAGAGATAGAGAGATGTCTGAAGACGCCCAGCTGCCCCAGCCCCAGTGACTGGAGTCCTCCCAGGCCAGGTGCAGAACATGTGAGTGAGTGAACTTTCAGGTGACTCCAGCTCCAGCTTTCAAGCCACCCAGACTGACTAGAGAAAAAGTATGGTACTCCACTAAGCTTTGCCCAAACGGCAGATTTGTGGGCAAAAATAAATGTTTTATTTTATTATTATTATTATTATTATTATTATTATTATTATTATTTTAAGCCACTAAGTTTTGGTTCCAAAGATGGAGTGCTGCTATAATAAAATCCAAAATATGTGGCTTTGGGACTAGATAGAGGAAGAAGCTGGAATAACTTGGAGATACCGTTAGCCAAAGCTTGGGTCACAAGAAGAGGCTGTTCATGAGAGTTTAAAAGAAATGAAGGAAAATGTTATTGAACATTGGAGGAAAATGGACAATTGTTCTGTATTAATAGAGAATTTAGCAGCATTGTTGCCTACAGTAAGATGGAAAATAGAAAACGTACCTACTGATGTGGCTAATCAGATAAGGGGATTCCCAGGTAGTGTTTTTGAAGGTGCCACCTGACTTTGTGTGTGTGTGTGTGTGTGTGTGTGCGCGCGCGCCTATAGTAAAGTATGAGAGAACAGAGATAAAGTAATGAAATAACTATTAAGTATATATAAGGGATCCAGGACTTCTTGAACTTGAAAATAAAACTGTTTCTCAGTCTCAACCTCTCAGATGGCAAATGATGCTAAAATTAAGAAATGGCTTTCTGGAAAAGATCAATTCCAGAGTGTTACAGGAAAATATAATCTAAAGATGCAGCCAAGTGTACGACTTTAGAACTTCAGAAAATTTAAGATGAGTGCCTCAAATAGAAAAAAAGAAGCCCCTCTAATGATCTTAAGAGCATGCCTGTAGATCCTCTTCATTAGAGGATTTTCATTAAACAGTGGGGTTGTTAATAATCTTAAGTACATTTTCCGATAGCTGCCTTATAGGAAGCCCAAGGTGGACAAGGCTCATGTCTATGAGATTTGTGAGTGTGACGTTTGTCCAGTGGAGGGAAT
The DNA here is from genome assembly GCF_037783145.1 of Equus przewalskii. Taxonomy (NCBI): domain Eukaryota; kingdom Metazoa; phylum Chordata; class Mammalia; order Perissodactyla; family Equidae; genus Equus; species Equus przewalskii. The sequence goes on along the minus strand of NC_091831.1, from coordinate 53,345,367 downwards.
CCAACAAGATTCATAGGAGGCCCATAAAGTTTTTAAAAGAACAATATCAATGGAAACACTGCCAGTTTGACATAAACGGGACAGAAGCAGTAAAAAATGAAGAGACCTATGGACCCCAAAATCACTATGAGCAAGAAGCAGGCTGAGAAAATTATTTAGCTGCAAACACCACCCATTTCTTGTGGAAAAGGAAAAAATATGTCTCAGAGTACAGAACCAAAAGTTGTGGACAACATTCCTGGGTACTAGGACTGAGTTCTAATCAAGGAACTGACAACATGAGATAAGTAGCATTTTAGCCCAGTGAGTCCTGTGTGCCCTGTATTTTCCCTCTTTTTGAACAGAAGGATCTATAACAGTTCTACTATGCCTGCTCCATCAATGTATGCTGAGTATGTGGAGGAAAGATAACTTGTCTCTTGACGTCCCAGGTGTTCAGAGGGTGAGGAATTCCACCTGAAGAGCTGTACGCAAGGATGTACAGATGAGAAGCCTCATCTGTACCTGGATCTGATTTGGATGACCGCAAAGTTGAGACCTCAAAGTTGAGCCTAAAGCTGTAACAGATGAGACCTCTGGGGACCTTGGGTAGGGATGAGTATATTTTGATGTGGAGAGAATACAAATAATTTGTGGCCAGAGGGCAGACTGTGGTTGTTTTAAGAGTTGTCCATAAATTCTGTGACATTCCTTCCACAAAATGGGGGCGTCTAATCCTCTTCCTATGGAGTATGAACTGATCTTTGTGACTTGCTTCTAAAAAATGCTGAATATAGCTAAAGTGACACTGCGTGACTCCCAAGACCAAGTTAGAAAAGTAAAACAGCTTTCACCTGACTTGCTTTCTCTCTCAAGACATACACCTTGAAGTCTAGCCATCCTGAAGCCACCATGGGAGAGACTATGTGAAGAGATAGTGTAAAGATGGAGAGCTATGCCTGAGGAGCCTCAGCCTCTAAGTCCAGGCACTAGACACGTGAGTACAAAGAAGCCCTCAGCCTCAGGCATAGACTGACTGCAACATCATGTGAGAACCTAACCTAGAATTACTTAGCTAAGAAACTTCTGAATTCCTGAACCACAGAAACCATGAGTGACAATAAATGATCTTTGTTGTTTCGAGCCATTAAGTCTTAGGGTTATTTGTCATGCAGCAACAGATAATTAATTTAAGTAATTACCTCACTGGGTTGTTGTGAGGATTAAATTAGATTATGCAGGTAAAGGGTTTAACATAATGCCTCAAACATAGTAAGCACAAAATAAATACTAGATGCTAATTTTGGATGAAGTTCTGAGCAAAACTGAGAAGGAAAGAGGACGAAAGATCAGATAAATCTGAATGCCAGGAAGAGTATATAAATTGGTAGTGGTCTGGCTGACTGCCAAGGATGGCCTGCCGATGGTGGAGGAGAAGTCTTTTTATGCATCTGGTGCAGGTGAGTAAGTGGGAGAGTTAGTTCCATTTCAAGGAGCCTGGCTAGATATTTCAGGCTTCCAATAGGTCAGTTATTACAAAAGGTCAATCCTTGTTCAGTAGGATAGCAATTGAAACTGATTTTGAAGGAAGAAATTTCTTGCCATTTTCACTTTTTTAGCACTTCCTACATATGATGCACATGATTCACAGCTGATTTAAAAGATGTTGCATGTGCAGAGCAGCAGGATAGGTGCTGAATAAGCCATGAGCTCAGGGAACTATCACTCTTCCTTCTGGCTCTGATATCGTCCACTGAACACGGTTTTATAAAGTGCTTGGGAGTTGGTAATTCTCATGTGAATATTGATAGAGCCTGAAGAAAAACACTGTATTGATTTTAAAAAGGGAGTAAAATACAAGACCAGAATCTTAATAAGGCCAATAGATGAACACTGCTTTCATTTCAGATTCTTCTAGTAAGAAAGGAAGTGAGAAACAAAAAAATCTACTAGCAATATAGAAAACCAAAAAAGAGCAAAATTTCATTCATGCAACGAGCTCAAAGGAGGCAACTAAACTTTGTTCTAAGTAAAACATGGGATCCTCACAGGCAGCCACATTAGACAAGACCACTGATCAATTAACTAGGACCAAACACGAGAGCAAGTACATGAGTTCCCTAGGTATATATGAAATTCAAAAATAAAAAGATGTTCTCAAGTTGAACTATAATTCAAAGTTATTTTTGAAGTTTTCATACTTGAAGATAATAGGCCGCCATGATTGATAAGATGAAACAATGCTTTGAAATGCACACTCTTCTCTTCTTTGAAACATACTTTGATAGTACATTGCTGGAAAAGATGCAATTGAAAGTCACAGAATTGGGGAAGAGATGAGTCACCACTTGATGTCATTTTGTTAGCCTGTGAGGTAGGTCACATTAAGTTCTATAAGCATCAACTTTTTTCCTCCCATATCTGCCTTGCCTTTGAACCTGTTCTTCTAAGTGCACTAGGCAGTGGCTTTCAAACTTTTTTTTTTACATCATTCACAGGAATAATTACATTTTACCTTGTGACCCAGACTGTACACACATTTACCATGCACATACATGTAACTGAAATTAAAGTTTTATGAAATGATACCTACTCTAACCATATACAATGTCCTCCATTTTTTCTATTCTGTTCTCTTCTATTTTATTTTATTTCTTTTATTTTTAATGCTGGTTTTGATTCAGTAAATGGATTTTGTAACCCACTAGCAAATAGTTGACCAACACTTCAGATACCACTGAACTAGGGGTATTGTCTGGTCCCTTTGAAGTTAATTTTGTTGTCTCCCCTATGAAGTCTTCAAATTTCCAGTCATTAAATACATCTGATTTGAGATGTTGCCAGTCTGGAGATTTGTTTGGACTTCCATTTATTCATTCAACAATATTTAGTATGTCAAGTGTGACTTTCATATGTCAAATGTGCCAGGCATATACAAATGAAGGATATGATGGAAAACAAAACAAACACAGCACTACTTTCAAGAATTTTAAGGTTAAAAAAAAGATAGAAATTTTTTTAAATAAGCTCATAAAAACAAAGTCAAAAAATTATAATTGCCATAAAGAAAACCAGCAAGATTCAGTGATAAAAAAGAATATAAATAATATGAGACTGACTTAGATGGAGTGGTCAAGGAAGGATTTTCTGCAAAGACGATACCTAAACCAAACTCTATGCTACACTATTAATTGCTCCCCAATAATTGGTCTCCTTTTTCACTTTAATGTGATCTTAACTAGGGACATGGTTCCCCAGCTAAATATTCTATTTCTCAGCTTCCTTGGCGGTTAAGTGCAGCTAAGTGACTAAATTCTGGTCGATGTGTTGTAAACAACAGCAATTTCTGCCATTTCTGGGTATTGTTTTTTTATTATTATTACTATTATTATTGTCATTATTATTATTGTCACTGTTATTGTAAGAACAGTTAACATGAGATCTACCCTCTTAAATTTTTCACTGCAACAGTACAATTGGACATGCACTCCCTTCATCTTTTTCCCCTGCCAACTAGTTGGGAGAGATACACATTGGGACTTGGACCCAGAAATTTAAGAATGGCTGAGCTGCTTACCAAACCTGGATCACTGTTAGTTCACAAACTGGCTCCTGTACACAGAGGGCAAGGAAAGACCACAGAAGGAGGCAGACCATTCCAGAATTTTTGGTAGTAGTTTTAATAGGCAAGGAAACTTACATATGAGGCTTGTCTTGGGTGGCTGCAAGATGAGTAGATCTTATTCACATCAGTCTGCCAGAATCTTAAAAGTTTATATCAAGGGCTTAACTGAGTTCAGTCACATATACCATCCAGAAAGTCTCAATAACACATTGCTTTCTCAAGGCTGCATCCTTGAAAAGAGCTCCCACTGAGGAAACAATTGATAGAATATACATTTCAAAGACAGAGTGAGGAGCCTATGAGTGCCCATGCCCGGGGCCAGCTCACAGTTCAACTGGCAGTCACACCCTCTTGATGACCTCCTCCAGCAATCACCAGTCTATCTTTGGGATCTCACACAGAAAAGAAATAAACTTCCATGTTGCTAAGCCATAGTATTATAGATTCTTTTTGTAATGTCCCCAAAATAAAATAGTGCAAGAACTTAAAGATGAAAGGAACTAGCCATTTGAAGAGTGGGGTTATAGGCAGTGGTTGAGGGTGAAGGGCTGTTAAAGGAAGAGGGAACAGTATGCACAAAGCCACCCATGAAGGGAAGATTTTCTAGTGTTCCAGGGAACACTATGCCAAGAGTATAGTACGTGAATGAAGAACGGAACAAGACGAGATTGAAGGAGATGATGAAAACAAAGCTGACAACAATAGAGTTTTGAATAGAGACGATAATAATTTTGTTAAGGTGTATTGAGAGAACTCCATGATACAACGTATTAAACATCTTGAACATGTCTGGTATATACTAGACACTTGACTCATTAGTGTTTTCTCTTCCCTTTCTTTGGTTTGCTTTGAATTTCCAAGTAATCTGCTGCTTCCTCCCCTTTTAAAGACTTGGCAGGGAATTTCTATAGCAGTTCAAACTTTGTCTAAGGACTTGTTTATCTCTTGAACTGATTAAACGATTGACTTTCAAAGCTACATGGGGCAGATACATGTAAGTCTTTGTCCTGGATAAAGGTCAATATTTTCCCTGATTCTATGTAAAGGACAGACTTGAGAGATGTTATGAATTTTATTTGCACTAATTTTTGTCAGTAATCACATCATTGCTTTACTGACTATTTAGGACAATTAATGTCAATGCTCATTTCTGTTTTATTGTTAGGAAGGAAAATCAGTTCTACCCCAGTCGGCTCAAACCACAAACAGTATAATCCAATTTACTTTCACTTTCATAGCTTATTTCAGTTGTCTTTTATGCAAACCTGTCAGTAAATCAACTTTAATATTTAATACTTTAATATCTGCAAGCAGAAGGTTCTGCTTTTATTTTAATGTCAATATGTCCAGCTTATATAAGTCTTTAAAACGATTTGCAGCGTATCCTACTGGCATGCAGAGATGAAAAAAAATTTAATAATAATAAAACAAAAGCTGTTTTCATTGATAGAAATTTCCAGCTGTTTTCATTGATAGAAATTTCCAGCTGTTTTTCTCAAAAACTGTCAAATGTAGTGAAAGGAGTATGAAGGATTTAAACACAAGATTGCCTAAGTAGCTGGATTCATTTGAAATTATACCACCAGGTTTGTAGACACGAGGCAAAACAGGCTGCTATTTTCAACTAGGATGAAATTCTAAGAGCACTGTGATTTACCCGCTCTTACTTTTGGCAGGGGTTGTATGAGAACTAACTGCAGGGCCCTAATTTATCAGCATTCTAGAAAGATGTTTTCACATTTCCTTTTAATGTACTAACGAAAATCTATAGCAAGCACATTTAGATGCACTAATCAATTCTTTAGGGGTGACAAAATAAAAATTATTTAGGCAATTTGGATGGAACTTGATCCTTACCTTTAAATAATGACCATTATTCCACTAAACTTAAAGAAAAAACAACACAACACCCACTTTTCTCTGACAGACTGCTCAGCTGAGCCATCCACTCTAAAGGTCTAACACAGCTCATAAACTCCATGAATAGGTACAGGAGGAAAAAGCAGGATGTAGCATTTCGGCTGACTGGACCATTGACTAAGCCTCAAATGTAACCTTGTCACCTGAGGAAAAATAAATGCAGCCTATTAAATTCCTCTTCAAAGTAACAGCAGATATATTTTTATGGAAATAACTACTAGTTGTCATATCCTGCCACTCAGAACCTTCCGGAAATGAATCATTCTATATAATTGAGCTTTCCTGATAAGCTTATATTTAACACATTTGATTTTGAACTTTATAATCTTTCTTAACTAGAATGTATAGAACCGAATTTACTCTTCCCTGATGATTCAAGGCCATCATTTTGAAAAACAATCATCCTGCCCTATTATGACACAAAGATATTCTTAAAGGCTATTGAGTTTGACTCCACACTAAGTAACACCAGATGACCCTGAGTTTTTATTTTTGAGTCATTGTACATTGTGATTTCTTTATGTCCCTTTATTTGCCAACTGGCCTTGCTTTGTTGCTCTCAGGAAGACAGTTCAAAGTGATTTTGGAGTCTGGAAAAATCCATTTGGAATCCTTGCTCTGTGCCTTAGTAGCAATAGAATTTCAAACAACTTTCTTACCTCTCTGGGCTTAAATTTTCCCATATAAAAACAGCGTATTCCATCAATAATATAAAAAATGAGGTGAATACTTAGACTAGTTCTTGCTATACAATTTATTTTCTCATTTTTATGTACAGCTTCCATTCAGAACTTTTTAGTAACATGAGGAAGCCAAGGTTATCTCCCTGAATATCACTATAATTTCAGCCAAAGGCATAGAAACGTGTTTTAGTTGGTCAAAGTAGTCTAACTGCATATAAAATTTAACTTAATTAATTTCTGAAATACAAGAATATGAGGGCCAGAGAAATTCTAAGCTTTCTTAAAGTCATACTATTAATGAGAGAATTTACAGGTACCAGCTTTTTCTCATGATTTGATTTCTGTACTTTTCATCTATGTCATGCTTAATTCATAGCTTCAACATACTCCAGGTTGTATGGGAAAGCCTGCATGTAGGGTCTGGATGTTGGCCCCACTCTTGATAAGCCAAGATAAAGGGATTGATTAGACACAAGATTAAATCCTGAGGGAAAGTTGGTACCTTCAAAATCAGATTCTTCTATCCTTTAAACTGAGTCTGTAGATCTGAGTTCTCATCCTGGTTATGCCATTTACTTTCTGGGCCATCTAGGGCTGGTTGATGAATTTCTCTGGACTTCAATTTCTTCATCAGTTACAAATGGCAGTTGAATTAGATAAAGGGTGCTTCCCAGCTCTGGCATCCTTTAATTTTACCGCAATGATCCACATTCTAGAGTCGCCTAAATGCCCATACCAGTTTCCTTAATGCCTAGCTTAGTCTCTAACAGTGTCACCCAGTGAATTTTAATAATTGAACATGAAATTTGCGCTCAGCACTTCTTTGTCTAATGTCTTCAGATTACAGTTGGAAAGAGAATGCAGAAGATAGTGTCATATTATTGGTCTGGTTATTTATGCTGAAAAAGTTGTTAGGTATGATCATGTGTTACAAAGTGCCTACCTTTGGACATATCAAGAAGCTTAATATCTGAAACAATCAAGATCTAGTACAATTTCATTTGTAAAGCGTTAATTAACTCCTAATTTAGCATTTGGTGTAACTCTGAAATGTTCACATACTATGATTAATGAGAGAAGTGATTGGTATATTTTGTTTGATGGTTATCAAGTATGTTTGCCCGCATCAATGTTCACACATTTCATTTTTTAAAGATGGGAGTGTTTGGGCAGCAATAGTTAGCACGTCTTTGAAAATGAAGACACATACACAGCCATAATTTGCTGGGTTTGTGTCTACCAAGGGCATGACTAACAACTATTTTAAACAGGTTCTCCTTAATAGAAATGTAAATCACAAAATAAATGACAATATATTTGATATCTGGCTCTACCCAGCTAGGAAATAAACAGACTATGTAGAAACAATCAATATGTTAAAAAAAATTTAAAGAAATTCTATTAAGCATGAAGTAGTAATTTTATCTGCATTGTCACCTCTTTGAAAATATGCCCATGGGTTGTAGAACATCGGCCACTATATTTCTTCCTCCTTTTTGAAGTTATATTTTTACAACTTTGTAAGAGGAGGGAGAGACCGGAAAGACAGCAATCCATTTGCTCTTTCTTGGACAGCTGATTTCATTCTATTCATGTAGTTTTTGTGTTTAACCATTTCGGTTGATATCAGAGGATATCTAATTTATAAAAGAAAGTTTTTTGGATTATATATGATCAGTGTAAGGAAAATTCTTTTTTATTGCATTTAAGAATCCAGTAATTAGGATCCATTTTTCAAAATATCGCTTCAGCATCAACAAACATAAATTAAGAGACTCGGGTTGGAATGCCTAGCCTTACCTGATATTAAATCCCAGGTCGTACCACTTATGTGCTGATTGACATGAGGCAAGTTGCTCACATTTCACGTGTTTTGGTTTTTCCATGTGTAGAATAGGGATGATAATAATAGTGCATACCTCACAGGATTGTTGAGGGGATTAAATACAAAAATATGTATAGCAAGATTAGAAAAGTACCTTGCATATTATATTGCTAAATAAATGTTAATTATAGTTGTTGCTGATGTTATCATTGTCAATGTTTTTGAGGAACTTTTGTTTGCATAACCTGGTTCTCTAGTTAATACAAGCAATAGAGCATGGTGGTTAAGAGTATATTCTCTCCGGGGCTTGCCCCGTGGCCAAGTGGTTAAGTTCGCGCGCTCCGCTGCAGGCGGCCCAGTGTTTCGTCGGTTCGAATCCTGGGCGCGGACATGGCACTGCTCGTCAGACCACGCTGAGGCAGAGTCCCACATGCCACAACTAGAGGAACCCACAACGAAGAATACACAACTATGTACCGGGGGGCTTTGGGGAGAAAAAGGAAAAAATAAAATCTTTAAAAAAAAAAAAAAAGAGTATATTCTCTCCATCTGAACATCTTGGGTTCAAATCTTAACTTGGTCACTTATCGGTTGTGTGAAGGTGGTGAAGATTTTTAACCATTCTGTATTTCAGTTTCCCCATCAGCCAAATGTGGATGATAATAATAGCTTTACTTCCTAGCGCTATTGTAAGGATCGAATCGATTTGTGTTTCGTATATAGAAAACTCTCAGTAGTGTTAGCTATTATAATTAATATTATTGTTAGTGATAGCATAAGAAAAGTACATAAACATTTGTCCCTGAACTTTGTGGATTTTACTAGACAGTCTCAATATAAAAATTATGTCCCATTACTCTCTTGGATGCCATGCTAGCTGTCATGATTCCTGATCAAAAAAATATGAGTACGGCTCTTCTAGTTCTTGTCCACTGGGAAATAGAGACTTTCTTACAGTCACACTGTAATTGGGCTGGGCGGCAAAGCTCACATGAGAACTCTCTAAGAAAGAGTCCATTGATAAACCTGCTGGACCTCCTTGCCAGATGAAAATCAAGCTTGTCACTGAAAGGCCAAGAAAAAGTTATTTTTCCTCTCTCTGAATTTATGCTGTCCCCAATTTCACTTCTCAGGGCTACCAATATCAACTTTTCAAAATTTCCTTGGAATAGGAAATCTACCAAAGCTCTGGTGAAAAAATGACTAACGGTTAACTTTGCATCCCCAAGAGAAAGAGATTGTCTATTCATTAGGCTAATGAGAAACTGTAACAAGTTCAGTGATCAGTTATATCATCTGACATAGGGCACATTTTGCCTATAATAGGCCACAGGGTAACAGGCCCTCAGATCCAGAAAGAGATTAACGGACAGAATTGGGGGCTCATATTTCTTGACAAACATCAGAGCGGCTGATTAATCTCAAGGTCTCACGTGGGTTTTGGGAGTGATTTGTTGTGAAGATAAAAATGTATCTGCTGCCTCTGGAGAAGAGGGTGATAAATAAACTAATTAACCTACCTTTACTTCTAATTTTGACTAAAGGCAAGTTTAACTAGCACAATTAAAATTGTTTGGGTTCTACATTTTCTCAGAGGATTGTTGGGACTGAGAAATTTCTGATAGCTAAGAGCAATGTTTATTGCATCCTCTTGACCTCACCTGCTGCTGTGGAAGGTTAATCGTTAAATGTAGGCATTTGACATTTCTCTTGACCACACAGAGCTCTTAAGCTGCTCTGTTGGTTCACATCCAGAGAACGCTTCCTGACCTGCCCATTTTTTCTGAGACGAGCACTTGGCAGCAGGTCCTCAACACTGTCATCCCAGGGTCCACAGCAAAGTTAGTGGACCTGACTTCATCTAATCCATGCACACCCTTTGTGTCTGTCTGCCCTATTTTTCTGAGCACACAATTGGAATTTAAAGTCCTAAAACAAGATCATAAAATTAAATTCATTCTGGTAACATTTATCGAGCTCCTTCTGTGTGCAAAGCACTTTGTATAATGGAAAGCAAAGTGTAGTGCTTGCCATCGAATGAATCAAGACTATGACAAAAATCTTGTATAGAGAAGCTATTAATATCTGTAGTCCAGAGATGAGTTGTTAAGCAATGGTTGCCTAAGGACCAGAGAGGCTCGGAGAACTTCCGCAAGCTGCTCAACTTCAAATCCTGGTTCCATCACTTACTAGGGGTGTGACCATGAAGAAGTTACTTAATCTCTCTGATCTGCAGCTTCACTGACTTAAGCCTAGGGATAACATTATAATCTAGCTCACAGGGTTACTGTGAGAATTGATTGCACTAATTAATGAAAAGCACTTAGCACATATCATTATTATTGTCAATGTTATTGTTAACTGACTAAAAGCAAGGCAGATCTGATTATTCTAACCCAATAATCGGCATGGATCAACCACAGAACTTCAGTGTGTTTTAGCTTTCTCATCAGTCTGACGGACGAAGGATATTCGCCAACTCTTTCTCAATTTGTTTCTCGCCCTTGTAATAACATTGGGGTTTTGAAAAAACTGACCCGTATTTGAAATGAAAAGTGCTGTTTGCATGGTTTCCTCAGGAAGGAAACCCAGCAAATTAGCTAAATTCATATTGCTGAGTACCCTAAACCGCATGCTTGTCAAACCCTCCCTGGTGACTTGAGAGATAGAGGTAAGATCAGTACTTAGGGGAACTTGGAATGTGTTTTTCATTAACCTGCTCATTACATTTGATTAGCAAGCCAACATTGTGTTTCCCCATTATTAATGGTTGGCTAAGGAAATGTGGCGGCTTTGAAAGTCGCCTTTTATTGTATACTCTTAACGTCATGCAGAGACTGATGAGAAAGAAAGGAAGCAATAGCAAGCAGTAGCAGTCTACCCAGGCTGTGAGCTTAATCACAGACAAAGAGCCATTTAGTTTTTACTAAATTTGAATGAAGTCAAGCCCTTATATGTACAGAAACTACATGTCCCAGATTGTCCATAACATTCTTGATTTCAAATATTCTGTCCCATTGTTCCCATGAGGTCGTTCATATTTGTCAGATAACAGAACTGATTTTCAGTTCAGAAAATATGGCAGCTCTATTCCTATATTTCCTAATACACACAGAGAAACAGCCTGTCCTGTTTCATCTGCAGCCTTGAACACCAGTAATTTTCATTCATTGCTATACAGTTGATGTAAAAAAAAAAAAACCCACAAAGATTGAAATGTTAAAGCCTGACCAAGCATGGATATGGCAATGGAGCAGAAAGCTTTGTTGCTGTGACCTTTGGAACAGATTAAATGCATTTTCCAAAAGCTTTCTACAGTATCTAGTGAGAGAGAAAAATCAAAAAGATGCAAGCCCTATGCAAGGGATTCTGTGAAGTAGCCATTTTTTGGTTCTCTTCTTATGAACTGACTGGAGGCGAGAAAGTGACCCTTTGATTTCCCGTCAGTAAGCCAGGGTTTCAAAGCTTCTGTCTTCTCCTGGATACAAGGTCAGTGATGACACCAAAGAACTCAATCAGATGTAGCAATTAGTAGAGTGTCAACCTCCGGATGAGTCATCAGAGGGCTGCTTCTTTAAAGCCACCTCGAGGAGCCGCAGGTCATTTTCTGCCGCAGTGGAGAACCTGGCCACAACCCCGGCCAGCCCGGCATCCCGTGCACACTGACTCCAAAGGCCTTGGTTCGTCAAACACCAAACCAGTGAGAGCTATTACTTAGAGCTGAGGAGCCACATTTGCTCTTAAAGGACAGAGAGCTGCCTGTCATTTGAACAGACAGGGTATGCCAAGTTATAATCTATTTGGATATGAAAAGACAGAAAAATGTCATTATTTTCTGAAGTCAGTGATTTTTGCAACTCTGATTAGGCTTCTCTGACCCACCAGTCCTCGACTTCAGATGATCACAAATGCTCACGTCTGTTCCAAACTGCACTATTCATTCACACAAAATGAAGCTGTTCAATTTCATCAACTTTTTTTCCCCCTTTTTGGGAGACAGTAGGAAAAAAAGGCCCAATTTAGAATGGCAGACATATGTTTCTGAGCATGTTAGAGCATATTTAAATATCTTTAAAAGTGGGACATCACTGCTTAAGAAATCTCCTAAAAATGGAATAAGAAGTTTAGTGTTCAGGAAACTTCTGTCTGCTGAGAAAATGAGGAATTGATGGTATTTGTGACAAACGTTTTTTTTTAATTGTATAATAAAAAGTTTCATTTTTTTAAAAAGTGATTCAAATGCTAAGGAAGGTTAAAAGGAAATCAGTGAAGATTTTTAAGTTTACTCAAGCTATTTCCAGTTTTGCTTTGTGTAATCACTAATTAAAGAGCGGTAATCCATTTTCCTATATTTGGGTTTGGAGCAAAGGGGAAAGTCAGAATTCATGTTAACTTGGAGGAAATTATTTGTGGAATACTCAAAGGAGGAACCTTGAAGAGCTGGTTAGAATTTTTGTGGAGACTACTAAATAAATCGTAAGCAAACTAGGTTGTTAATTCCTTTAAAAATTCTGTGTCTGTTTTATTTTACTGAGTTTTATCCCCCAGATCATTCCACTTAGGAATTAATAGTATGGCTTACCTACCATTCCTGCTAATGTAGCTGATGGTTTTTCCACGTCCCAGGCTATTTGACGAAGTCTGTTTCTAACCTGTTGAAACGTGAAAGAGCCTTCCTAGACTAATAACTAAGCTCCATTTACTATTGGCTCTATTCTGATCTTGAATTTGAATTACTGCAACTAGACTCTTGTTTCCTTTTTTCTGTGCCTGAGCTATGATTCCTTATCTTAAGCTTAGACCCTTGTTTTTCTAACCTAGGGTTCAGTCCTGCTTTTACCAATGCAGGGTTGAATAATGCACCAAACAAAAGATATGTCCGAGTCCTAACCCTCCATACCTGTGAAAGTGACCTTATTTGGAATTGGTGACTTTGTAGATGTCTTTAAGGATCTCGAGATGAGATATCCTGGATTTACAGTGGGCCCTAAATCCAATGACCGGTATCCTTATAAGAGAAAGGAGAGGGAGATTTTAAACACGCAGAGACACAGGAGAAATACAGAGAGAAAGCCTGTGTAAAGAGAGAGGCAGAGATTGGAGCGATGCATCTACAAGCCAAGGAATGTCAAAGATTGCCAGCAGCCAGAAGCTAGGAGAGAGACATGGAGCACATTCTTCCCTGGAGCCTCCAAAAGGAACCAATCCTGCTAACACCTTAATTTCAGACTTCTGGCTTCCACAGCCCTGAAAGAATAAATTTCTGTTGTTTTAAGCTACCATCTTTGTGGTAATTTGTTAAGGTAGCCCTAGGAAATTAGCATAACCAATCACTGTGAGGACTGAAGTCTTCCCAGGAACTATTCCCTTTGTAATTGGGACATGGTACCTTATGCCAAAAGCTGCCTAATATTAACCACAATGTACATGTGTCTTTTCATATTTTCTGCTCACACACTTGCCCAGCTGTTAGCTCATTCTGGACCTCATTGACATCCACATATCCTCTGGGCATCGTTCTGCCAGACAGCCAAGATTCCTACTGGGCGTGTTGCCCAATGGCTCAGTCCCACCGAGGGGGCAGTTTTGCTTCGAGGAAGAAAATACAACCTAACTATTATATCTGAAATAAAGGATGTGATTAACTTATCTTATGATATTTGTCCATCACCAGTCTGGCCAGTCATGCCCAGAAGGATAGGATCAAATGAATGACTGCTCATTCAGCAGAATCTATAGGAGCAGAAATTTCAGAAGAAAGTATGGGGAAGAAAAAGGAACTGTTAGCAGAGGAAACAATGGATATCTCTACTACCTTCATCCTAGTAGGTGTGTTGGCGCCTGACTAACTTATTCTTCTCAATGATCAAGTCCTCATTAGGAAAATTATTTCTGCACTAGTCCTGAAATATGTTTCATTTGTTTGGCCTGAAATGACCACAGCCCACTGCCAATTTCCTCTGTCATCATGGAGCTTACAGTCTAGAGGGAACGACATTCATTAAATATGTAGTTACATATTTAATTTCAAAAAGGAAAGTTCCTAGGCCAGCCCTGGGGGCCTAGTGGTTAAGTTTGGCACACTCTGCTTCAGCAGCCTAGGTTTGGTTCCCAGGCACAGACACACTCGACTTGTCTATCAGTGGCCATGCTGTGTGGCAGCTCACATACAAAAAGAGGAAGACTGGCAGTGGATGTTAGCTCAGAGCAAATCTTCCTCAGCCAAACAAAAAAGTACTTATAAAAAAAGGAAAGTTCAGGGGCCAGCCCAGTGGCATGGTGATTAAATTCATGTGGTCCACTTTCGTGGCCTGGAGTTCACAGGTTTGGATCCCGGGCACAGACCTACACACCACTCAGCAAGGCATGCTGTGGTGGCATCCCACATATACAATTGAGGGAGACTGGCACAGATGTTAGCTCAGGGACAATCTTCCTCAAGCAAAAAGAGGAAGATTGGCAACAAATGTTAGCTCAGAGTCAATCATCCTCACCAAAAAAAGAAAAAAAAAGGAAAGTTCAAAGTATAATGGAAGCATACAACAGGACAAAGCTAACTTAGAGTCAGAACGTGCCAAACCCAGAGGCAAGAAAGAATATAACATGCTTGAAGAAGTGAAAGAAGACCAACATTTCTGGTCTTCCTATGAGGCTAAACTATCCCTGGAGTGAAGGTTCCACTAGACTTAAAAAGCTCAAAATAAGCCTGAAAGGGTCAAACTGGACCATAAGTAACTAACCTAACAGAACAAAACCAAGTCAAAAACTCTGTAAAGGAAAACAACAAGATCTAGACACTCAACAATGTAAAATTCACAATCTCCAGCATCCAATCAAAAAGTACAGATACTGGAAAATATAACACACAACTAGGAGAAAAATCAGTCAATAGAAACAGACTCAAAAATAATAAAGACAATGGAATTGGCAGACAAGGATCCTAAAACAGCTGTTAGAAATGTGTTCAAGTATTTAAAGAAAAAACATGAACAGAGTAAGGAAGAAATGGAAGATACTTTTAGAAGAACCAAATGGAACATCTAGAGAAATGAAAACTCTAGTGGATGAAAGAAGATTTATGTGGTAGGACCACTGATCACGTGGGGAAGAGTTGGGCAGTATGTGGCTGGAGGGTCATACAGGGAAATTCAGGAAGAACTTGACAGCTATTGTACGATTTGGAACTTTACCTTAAGGATTTGGGGAAGTCATGGATATTAAGCAAAAAAAAAAAAAAAGGGTGGGGGGGACCACTATTGTGGTGAGTTGAAAACACAGTTCCCTCTAAATTGGCTTTTCACCAACCTAGACAGAAAAGAAAACGGGAGCTCTTTCTGCTTCCTAGTTAGAAGTCAACAAACTGGTTCCATGTAGGAGGCTGAAGCTCTTAGAGTTCGCTAACCACTGGCACTTCCACAGTGCCTTGGGGTGGGAACTAGGAGGCACTCCCATCGCTTACTTTTATCCAACATTTATTGAGTGTCTGATATAAGCCAGGCATTATTCTTCAATAGGAATAGAGCTTTTAACAAAAATGTCTAAGGACTCTATCCTCCTGCGTTTCTACTTATAAAAGGGAAGAGGATGTTCACAGCCATTTCCTTGGTAAGAATTGACTCAGTAGAGGATAGCGTTTCTAGCCCAGGGTACAACAGCTTGTAGAACCTGTGAAGTGATGGAGCTCCATTTACTGGCTTGAATATTTAGAAAACTGGTTGGTTGCATTTAAATAAAATTTAAAATTAGTGCTATCTTCTGAACTTGATAAACCATAAAGCCAAGTCTAAGTCACCAATTAGGTGGTTCAATTTTTTAAATGAACAAAAGATCAGATGGATTCCAGCTTTATTCAAGCCAATTAAATTTTACCCAAACAAATGAAGCGTCATTCTTAATGGATCTTTCCTTCGCCTTAGGCTTTTAGGTAACAGACAGTCCCTTTTGTTTGAAGGTATTGATGCTGACAATATTAAGTGACTGTAAGAATGTTGTGGATAGCTCATGGTGGAGGGGGGACTAGAAGTTAAAAATTTATATATTTCATTTGTAGATTTCTTGAATAAGACAAGTTAAGATTAGGTACCAGTTTAGCTATCAGATAAAGGAAACTATTTTGAAAACTTGTTTGCCTGTGAATCTTTTGTTTTAAAAGCATCCTCGTTTATAGTCTCATCTGATCAATCTCAATAAAGAGTTTGCAAAGTTATTCAAATTACATAAATTCTTTCCAAACCCTTCAAATTCGTGACAGCATCTTAGAAGAGGAAGACTTATCCAATTTTTAATTATTCAGGCTAATGGCCTGCAGTGTGTGAAGTGTGATGCAGCACCCAGGCCAAGTTCAATGAGACCAGGCTGGGTGTCAAGTGCCAGACATCGTGACTGAAAACATCACTGGGATAAAGACAGGAGCTGAGGCTCCAATGACCATCATGAGCAAACCCATTCCTTATTCCCTAGGCAGACATTGATTACTGCTCTGTCGGTAAAAAAGAATGATCTCTGAAATAACTCTTGTGATCTATTTTAATCCCCTTTTCTTACAAAACTCCAAATCTCCTATGATATTTTGCTATAGACTTTGTCTACCAGGGAACCTCAAAATACTTCAGAACTGAAATGGGCAACGAAGTTTGAGTTGATGACCTGTAGGAATAAACTAATCAAGGAATAAACTGTTATAAATAATTGGAAGCCACCCCCATTGTATCGCTCTATTCATGGTTGATCATAATTTACTCTAATTTTGCTGCCTAATCTGCCTAGATCATGGCAGGGAAAATATCTAGAAACGCATCAAGCTCCAGAGCTTGATAAATAAATTGATGGCTACGTAAGTTCATTTATCATCCTTAAAATTCAACCACAACTAATTCAGCAGAAAGTTATTGGATCCCTCAGTGTGCCAGGCCCTGTGGTAAGCACTGATTCTATAGAGTACTGTCCCAAGGGAATTCACAGTTAATGGAGAAACAGTCAAGTAAGCTGAAAACTACAAAGCAACAGCATAGGTGTGCTTTCATGGAGATAATAAAGGGCATAATGGGAGCACATATGAATAACTTCTACCTCAAGATAAAATGACCTCTAAGCTTCAATTTGAAAGTTACGTGGGATGTAGAAGAAAGTGTTCCAGGCAGGGGGATACTATGTATAAAAGCACAGAATCTTGTGAGTTGATGGCACATATATTGATATATAAACGGTTCAGCTCACAAAGGAGTAGGGCTCAAAGGACAAGAGGCATGGGTTGAGGCTGGAGATATACACAAAGGGAAGCCCTAAAGGGGGTTTTCTATGTATAGAATGACTTGGTAGTCTAAGCAGCTCTTGCAATCCCATAGTCAAAGTACTTGACACACGTCTAATTCAGAAGTAGGGACTAGACTGTCATACAGAAAAAAAAAAAAAAGGCAAAGGCATAGCTAATATCTAATTCACACAAAAGGTGCACTGTTAGAAGTATGAGTGAAAGAACCCACATCCTATCTTGGGAATGCTCCCCATCTTCCACCAAGAAAACCCTAAGATGGGCTGGTCATCTTATCACAAAATCATCTAGAGTCTTAATATGCAAAGTTTGCCCGCAGACAAACAGCATCTGTCACCACCTGGGAGCTTTTTAGAAATGCAGAACCTCAGGCCCCAGTTGAAACCTAGTTAATCAGAATTTTCAGTTTAACAAGATCCCAAGGTGATTCTTGTGCACAGCAGAATTGGTGAAGCAGTGATCTACCGCAGATCTCTCGACCCTGGAGGCACATTTGAACACCTAAACTACCAAGCCAAGGCTCCCCCTCACAGAGATTCCAGTTTAATGGATCAAATGCATCACCAGTATTTCTTAACTTGTATGACTGGGCAGATGACATTTCCAGGCATTAGACAGAAAATAAAGGAGAAACAGACACCATCTGAAGAGTTTCATTTTGACACATTAGTTTGTGATGCTTGTGGGGCATACAAAAAGCTATCGGTAAATGAATAAATGGATAGACATATGGGTGAATAAATGAGATATTTGTGTGAAAAATTTCAGTACTCAACTGTACAACTTCAGTAAACAACTGTACAGGGCTGAAATGTAAGAGAGAGGTCTTGGATAAAGACAAAGATTTGTAGACATTTTGTAGTCATCAGGTGTAGAGGTGATCATTGAAGGCATGGGAATAGATAAGAATGTGACTAGAATGAGAAAAGTAAAGATCAATAATAGAATATCTTGCATCAACTTTTAAAGGATAGGCCAAGTGTCAAATACTTCAGCAACATCAGTAGTACAAGAATTCAATAGGGCCCATTGGCTATACCACCTAAGAGTTCATGTATGACCTTCACAAGAGGATGAATGAGAGGAAAGCCAGGTTGTAATTCACTGAGGCATAAATGGAAAAATGAGGCAATAGAAATACATAGTTTCCATTTCTCTTTCAAAATGCTTGGCAGAAATTTTTAAATATGGTGATAGCTAGATAGATAGATAGATAGATAGAAGAAGGTGTAGAATTTAAAGCCCTAAGCTGCATTTAGGAACCCCATAAACTTTTCAGAGGCTAGAGTGTAGGATCCACTAATTGCAGTGTTTCTAGAGTAAACACATGCCTCATAAGCATATGTATTTTTCATTATAAATATTTATGCATGTAGTATAGTGTTGGGGAACAAAATTACCTATCCAGACGTGTTAGACATTGGTGCTATGTAGATACAACCATCATAATATTCGACACCAGAGATTAGTGCAATTACGTGGTTCCACATTTTTAGGTTTCTCTTAAATCAGGTTGGCCAATTAAATATTTAATGACACTCAGATGGTACCTCTGTATGAACACTGTGGTTTGATCACAGCTTTTTACTACTCACAGCTGTGGGACTTGGAAAATTCTATTCTTTTGGTACAGCCTACTCTATCTTAGTGGGAAAAAAAGACAAAGAAAATGAAAAGCAATGAGAAATTGATTTAAAATCCCTGACTTTAAATGTTTTGTTCTAATTAGTGAGGTGAATTTATATGTTAATTTTATTTTTTATTAATTAGTCTTATATAAATCACTTGATTTAAAATGGTGCAATAATCCTATAAGGTAGGTAGACAGGCATTATCACCAAACTCTTATGAATTTGGAAACTGAAAAGAGGGATGACAAGGTCTGGAACACAGGTAACAACTTGAAGAATACCGTAAAGTTGTTGCTTCCTTTTAAAATAAGATCAAACGTGCATACCTTCAAACTCTCAGAATTGGCTCAACACTCCATAAGATAGTGTATATTAATGCACTATAAAATCTAAAATGTTATCTGAATTTAAGTCCCAGCATTATTGTTAGATTTTCAGAACCAAGGTCAGTACCTCACATACACTCTAAAACAGCACTCTAGGAATTAAATAGAAAGGATATATCTATGAAGAAAGCACCCTGTGGTATTTTGTAATGAGGTCCATTGCAAAGGATCACAGATATGTCCTAATGTTAGATTTCCCTCGATAGTCGTTATACCTAAATTTTTTTTTCAGTGTGAATAAACTTGGAGTAACTCCTTGGTCCTCAGTTGCCTAGGCGAAGTGTCTTCCTAGATTAGGTTGGTTGGGACAACTTTGCCTGGAAAAGACCTTTAAATCTCTGAATAGACAATACCTCCACCTGCATACAAGATTAAAACAATTTTCTGATAGTTGTTTTTGGGTCAAAGAACCTTAGCAAATTGTGCCCAGATCCAGATTTAAACCTTAGTCACCAACACTCACCAGATTCTTTTTGTGATGAAGGTATCCATTTTTCAAAAATTTATTGAGATGCTACTATGTTACCCCTTTTTCTGAGAGTCAGGAGGCCGAGACCACTTATCCTCCATCAGACTCCTGAGTCCCAAAGCACTGAACTGGTTCCAGAAGACTTGGCTCCATGGGCATAAGAACCGTGAGCCATCACAAAAGGGAGCTATCGCAGAATCTCCCTTGTCTCGGCCACATTCTTTTGGACTACTTTAAAAATGACACCTGAGTTTCATTTAGAATCTTAACAAAAACTAATTCTACTAAGTCTCGCCTGTCATCAAAAATTACTACCTCTACACGCTGCTTCCTTTTCTCTTCTACTATTCCACTTCTTCCCAGACTTAATGAAATGTACCAGATGGAACTCCACGCCAAATAAATCTCAAGTGTGTATGTGTGACAATGTTTAAGAGCTTGGACTTCCAAGTCAGATAGAACTGGCTTTAAACCCAGACCCTACTACTTGCTAACTCTGTGATCTTGGGCAAGTTCTTTAATCTCCCTGAGTCTCAGTTTCTCCATCTGAAAAAACAAAGGTAAAATCGACTTCTCGATTTTTTGGTGAGAATTAAATGACACAATGCACATAGGTCGCCTAGCACTGTGCCCAGCATATACGGTCTCAGAGTCCTTTTATACCTGTTGTGTGAGTTTGTATCAGTAGCCTCACAAACCCTCACTGTACCTCTGCAGAGTACCAACTGCAAGCATCTGCCATGGCTTGTTACAGAGGTCCCCGCATCAAATCTGTTTTAGCTGTTTTGGAGGCTGACTACCAATTTTTGAAGTGTTGCCCCAAGGTTCCTAAAATGAATGTTGTGCCTGACCCATAGGTTGTATTTTAAATTGGACCACATCTGAGATCTACATGTTTTCACAAGAGGAAATAATAGGCAGCCAGAAACTTAACTTTGATTCCTTTGTATTCTCATAACTATCTGGCTTTGGCTATTGCAGGGTTCCTCTTCAGACCAATTCAGCATCCCTGTAGCATCCCATCATGCATCTCTATATCATAGCACAACGTTTAAAAGCACAGACACTAAAGCCAGACTGTGTGGGCTGAAACGCCACCTCTGCCTTTAACTGTCTGTGCAACCTTGAACAAGTTACTTGACCTCTCTGTGCCTCAATTTCTCCAATTGTAATATGCATGATAGTAATACTCCCTACTTCACAGTGTTTTTGTGAGACTAAAATGGGTTAGTATGTGTAAAGTACTTAGAACAGTACCTGGCACATAGTAAGCATTTTACATCTGTGTGTTCACTTTTACTAACTACTTATAAAGAAGGACATAATTAATTAATTCTACAAACATTTGCTAATTGGTGATTATGTGCCAACACTATACTCGAGGCTAAAAAATGTTTCAAGTCCTGACCATAAGGAGCTTGTAATAAAAAAGACTGTTATATACATACATAATTTTACATATACACACACACATATATACACACATTATATATACATAGCACATACATATAAATATGCAATATATCATATATACATGCACATATATATATACATATAGCACATATTTTAGGCTATAACAATGTCTGACATTTTGTAATCTGAGATTTGACTTTTTTTTTTGCCTCTTTAACCAATAATAAATGTGGATTTATACCTGGACTCAGCACTTGGACCAGCCTTCTGTAGGATGGATGCCAAGAAGAGTACCAACTGCAAGCATCTGCCATGGCTTGTTACAGAGGTCCCCGCATCAAATCTCATTCTTTACTAATTGAAACATTGTCTGAAAGCCGACAGTTACTGAAACTGAAAAACTTAAATCAATTCCTAAATCTGTGAATGGACACATGGAGAAGTCCCCCCAATGTGAGTGAACAAGGGATGAAATTATGGCTAATTTGGCTGGGATTCTTCAAACGATTTCTAGTGTATAGAGTATGATGGAAATGATATTTTAACCTGCATCTATTTTCTGGAGACTGAATAACAAATTCATGGACAAAGTTGGTGTTACACCATTTGTGAGATGGGCGAAAATTCTCTTCGCAAGACACCTGCCATGCCACTTGCCGATGGCTAAACTTCCCACCCCTCACAGGCGACAGTGCCTTCCACTTTCTCTTGTAATGAATCCTGACCTCAGTTACCCGGCCTTGCGGCTCAGGTTGTTCTACACTGCAAGGTGAAGTCTTTCGAAGACCGAGAGCCACAGCTGCCTCCTAAGTCATCGCCTATGGAGCAGCTGGTTCTCAATACCCCCGCGCAACTCCAGACTGTGGGAACTAGCAGCTTAATTTACCTGCTTCCAATGTGGCCCCCAGGCCGCATCACCTGATCCTCTGCTCCCTATGATTCCTGATCCCCTGGCTGTGTCTCTGGGCTTGTCCTGGTTTCAGCCCATTGACAGAAGTGGGTTCCTGCTGCCCAGTGACAGCCCCGCTGCCTCATGACCACCCTGCTGCCTCCTGAATCAAAGGCAGCTTCTGTCAACCCCTGCAGCCCGTCTGTCTCTCCTATGATTCTCTGTTCTTTCTTGTCAACAAGTGTTATCACAGTGGCCAAACACTGAACTCTGCCCCAGGCCGTGAACTCCTTCCTTGAATTTTCCTCTTTGTTGCTGAGTTGAAAGGATCATGTAAGTGAATCCACATAAAGAAGTAAGCAACTGCTCATGTTTAATGTGAAATACTTCCCATCAGAGATAATCCTTTCTAGGACTGGCCACAGGTTATGGGGACGATAATTATCTGGATATAATCATTAGTCTTTAATGAGCATCTATTATGTGTAAAGCACTTGTTTTATTTATTTCATTTTATCTGCAAGTTACCCTAAAATTAGGGATCTTTACCCCCAATTTAAAGAGGAGGAAACTGAGGTTCCAAGAATTTTTTTAACAGCACAATATCACACAAAGACCCTGCTCTTTCTGCATCCCTGGCTGAGGGAGCTTTCTTTTTGCTCCTCAATCACACCAACGTCAGTGGCTTACAGCTTACCCCATGGGCAAGGCTGACCCTATAAGCAACTGTAATGAGCCAGCACAGATATAGTTTCACTCCTAAGAGGGAAATTTCTGATCTATGAAATCAGCCTGCAAAGGAGTCAGCAGCCTGAGTCGTCCCAAATTTCATACAATTTATAAAGGGGAAAGAAGAAAAGCCAATTACAGAGCCAAATATAAAATGACCCACGGAGCTGCACCGAAGCTGCTCTTGCTTTGCTGTCTGTGGTGACCTTCAAATGGGCAAACAGGCCGCTCCTTGACAATAGAATCTTTCCAAGTTAATTGATTTGACAAAATAGCAACAAATTAACCACTCACTTGTGTTACCTTTTTTTTTTAAATTCCAACAAATAACCAAAGATATGTGCCCCTCTGCCATCCCAGTTTAACTTATTAAGCAGGCAGCAGGAATTCAAATCAGCAAAGACATGGCATAATACAAGTGGCATCAAATTTAGCAATTAATTTGAGTACTAATGAAGACTTTTCCTTTACTTGCCTGCTTTGCATCTTGCTATAGTCTGGCAAATGGTGCCTCTTTTTGTTTTGGACTCACAAACAGAGTTCTCTGCTAAGAAAAGATTTTCCATCTCTGTAGACATGTGCCAGATAGCTTCTCTGAAATAAGCTATTCCCAAATAATCGTTTAAGGTCTCGCATCATTAGTTGAATACTAGTAACATTGTTAGTTAGAACAATGCACCATTAGTTGAGTAACTAATAACTTCAACAAAACAAGAGGTAACTTTGGAAGAGCAATTAAAAAACTCTTTAATTCTAGAAAACGAGTTAATATTTCTAGTTTTCTCTCAAAACAGGTTTTAGTAACGCGCTTTTTATGCATGATCAGGGGATGGTTATAAACATACACCCATAAATTGTCAATCCAGATATTGTCCCTTAGTTTGGTACTAGCGCTATGCATGTCCACATTTGAGAGTTTGGAGAAGCAGAATTGCTGAGCATTTAATCTCCATTTAGTCATTCAGCATGTAATATCACATTGTAAATGTGATACTACATGTAAAGACTTACATCCTTCAAGATGCCTTCCCAGCTTAATTCTTTCTAGCTCTGATAATCGCGTGATTCATTATTCTCAATATTCTTTATCTTTTCATTAAATAGATTCTTTCCTTTGTTCCATCAATGTAAGTAGTGCTTAGCAGTGGGCACTGCCGCTAGGAGCTACTTCTAATTGTGTGAGTGCTACATGGCTATATTTCGGCTGTTACAAGGTAGGGTATTGTGTTAGGGTTTTCTAGAGAAAGAGAACCAATAGGAAATATATATATATATATATATATTTCAGTAGAGCTTCCAGACTCAGACAGACTAGGAAGAAGGACCTGGCCAAACACTTCCAAAAATATTCGCCATGAAAACCCTGTGAGCAGCAGTGGAGCACTGTCTGACAGAGCGCCAGAAGGTGAGAGGATGACGCAAAAAGGCTGGGCAGGGTTTTGCTCTGCTGTACACAGGAGCATTAGGAGTCAGAATCTAATTGACAGCACTAACAACAGCAACTATATATACCTATATTATTTAAATTTAAATTTCAATATATATTTTTTAATTTCAATATATATTTATCCAATGTGTTCAACATTTCATACTTCCCAATGATTCAATATAAATAACCAAATGATTTTAAAATTGTTCTTGAGATCTTACATTTTTATTTTAATATTAACAGACTACAGCTTATCTAACATTATTCTGCAAACTTCTCGTGTTCATAAGCATGTTTTGAGTCCTAGATATTGTTTTATGGATATTATTGACAAACTTTATTATGAAAAAAAAATCCAATAGTCCAAGTGGGCTGCGATGCTTTGGGTATTACCCGGGGGAGCACCTTTGGTTCTTAGAGATTAGATGAAAAAAGTAAATGTCATCAGCCCCCAGTGAATCCCATGATCAGTCTGGGAGATGTCAAGGCACTCAGGAAATAGAACAATGTAAAATAAATATCTTCAGAAGTTCTAAAGGCTATGATCTAAATGCTTTCAAGACAGAAAAATCACACTTTAATATAAACCTTAGCCTTCTGTGTGCTATAATAAAATTTCAAAATCCAGTCCACCCAGTGAACGTTCTGGTTAAGGGTGCAGCCACATGAATTAGCAGTCAGAGGACTGACACAGAAAGGACTTGGGCTGAATATCAGTCTTAGTGTTATGAATGCCAGACGTGTGTCATTAATCAGGTGGGTACTGAATTCCAACCGTGAATCTACCCTAAGAGAAGAAGCAATTGACCATCCTGAGAAGCAACCTGAAGAAGCACAAAGGACACTGGGAGGGAGTTGGGACACCAAGCTTTATATCTTGTCCAAGTAGTTTTACCACTAGGAGCTTTAGTTTCCTTTTCTGTGAGGAGATTGGCTGACGCGATCTCCAAGGATCCTTCCATAGCTGCAGTTCAACAAATTTCTCAATTGAAACAGTGTTCTCCCCTCTCCCAGGTTTTACCCAGTAGCCATCAAATGGTCATTAACTCTGGTTACCAGTCATTGTGCTTTTACACGGAAAAGTGACCTCAGTGGTGTTCCCTTGGATTTAAAATTGCTGGCGATAAACTCCCCAGAAGTAATTATTCCCGCCACCCTGGTGTGCAGCTCCAATTTATGGCAATTACATATGATTAGTCATAGCTTCCTTATCCCTTTACTCTTTAGGTTTTAGCCTTTGGAAAGGGCAGCCATACCAGAAAGTCAGCGTGCTTCAAAATAAATATATCTGGGCTTCCAAGAAAGAAATCTCTCAATTTTCCCTGATAATTACGGAAAAAAGACGGACCCTTGTTTTCTACATCATTAGTAAAATTGCCCACAACTCAGGCGGGCAGAATTTTGGCCAAAAAAGAGAAATAGATTGAAAGAAAATCCTAGAGGACCTTGAGATTAATTTTATGTATTTTATTTTAAAATTACCACTGATAAATATTTCTGTTCTTTGAGGTTTCAGCTGTTTTCCTATGGCTTGTCTTTCTGTTTTCATTTCAGGAGATAATTGCCTGCCTCGGGATATTGTTCTTTTTATAGAGAGAAATTTCTCGTATCAGATTTTAAGTGCTTTCTGAAATTAACTCTTGGGTTCCTGCTTTGGCACAGTCAGGAATGATTCTCTAGTGAAGGCCTGTGTAGGAGTACTACACATCTCTCCTCTTCTTCCCTTTTGCCAAATATGAACATTGGTACTTGGTTCTTGATGACACCACAGAGCTTACTGGGAAAATGAAACTGCATGCACGCAATTGAAACAAGCTGTTTAGTTGTACATTCTACAAATCTTTTTCCTTCCATGTGTACTAGGAAATCTGGAGAAAAACATTAAGCCGGCACAGTTAAAGCAGCAAGGGATAGGTGCTACATAAACATCTATTGATGGGATAAATGAATGAATGAACATGAAAGTATTTTCATTGACATCTTTTAAGCGATGGGACAAAACACTCTCACCACATGTGGGATTATAACAAGAGCTATTTGATTGGTCAATAAAGCAAACACATTTAGCTTTAACTTTCAATATCCTTGCTAGAATTGTTAGAGCGTTGAATTATAAAAAATGTGTAGGCTTTCTGGATCTTTTCAGACTGGATATCTACAGCTTTAGAAGGTCTTCACAGGGGAACGTACCAAACAGTATTCCAACTAGAAAAAGTAGTGACTCTATAACTGAAAGAGATCTTAGAGATCATTTTAGTCCAGGGCCCCTAACCCACTATCCACAGGCCAAATGTGGTCCAGATAAAGCTTTGCATTTTAAAAATGTGATGCGAAACCCTCTAGTCAGGGCCTGTGCTATTGGCTCACTATGGGCCTCGGGACTTACTGTCTTCCACAAGCTGATGCCATGTTCCACACTGCTCCTTGGCCTCATCAGCATTTGCATGCGTGACTTCTGATTTAGGACAGCACCCTTAAGGCTGTGACAACTGAGGCTCAAAGAAGGGCACAAGGCAGAGTGAGGCTTAGAGCAGAGCCTTGGGATTGGACTCTAATCCCAGGACATTTCAAATAAGCAATAATAGTTTGCTTTTTTCCAACAGCAGGAGAAGAAGAGCTAAAAACTTTTGAATGGCCTTCTCATTTTAGTCCACAGGAGCTATGGATATTAGTTTTGGAAAACAGAGTTTATTTATTGGCAAGGGAAATTAGGACCAGAGTGGCTGTGACTTGCCTAGGATCACACCAAGGGCAGAGTCACTAAACTGTCACCAGTGCTGGATGATCCAACAAGCATGACCTGAAACGCCCTAGGGCTGTGGTTCTCAACTGGGAGTGATTTTGCCCTCCAAGGGGTCATTTCATGATTTCTGGAGACACTTTTGGTTGTCACAGTTGCAGGGGGGGAGTTACTGGCATCTAGTGGATTGTGGCCAGAGAGATGCTGTCAAACATTCAATAATGCACAAGAAAGTCCCCCACAACAAGGAATTATCTGGCCCAAAATGTCAATAGTGCAACACTGAGGAACTCTATTCTAGACAATAAAGCAGGCAGAAACATCAAAAATTAATTTTTTGCAGGGTGGAAATGATGGTAGGACGTGATAAATGAGCCTATGAAAGTCTTAATCTGTCCCCACCATTAATCTCTGATACATGGCTCTCTACTATTCTACGCCAACGAAGTGTGTAAAATGAAATTAATGGAAGAGAATTCATATTTTGGTGACAATCAGGCAAGAGCACAGTAGGAAGGACATGAACTCTGGAGTCAGATGACTTAGATTTAAATTCTGGCTCTACCATTTGCTAACTTGGTCAAGTTACTTAACCTTTGTCATCTCAGAGCTTCCCCACACTTTTTCTGTCCATAAATTGAGAGTGATAATAGTACCTTGCTCATAGGAGGATTAAATGACCTACTGTACACCAAGTGCCGGGCACAGACATAGCATTTAGTAAATGTTAGCTTCGATCACTGTCTAATTTCATCTCCCTCACTCTCCTAGAAGGGAAGAACTAGTATCCTAGGATTACAGATGAGGCAACTGAAGTTCAGAGACTGTCTTGTAGCCTCGGCAGCAGCAGCAACTTCAGAGTAGACTGAGGATGTGGTAGGAAACAGGCAAATCTCAATCACCTGCTCCCCACCCTGCCTCCAGGGCTCCCTCTCTCTGTTCTCTTTCACACACATCCACATCTCACAAGCAGAACATAATTACAACACGAAAACCCTCTCCCGGACATGCTGCTTACAGTTTTCAGTTTAATTTTTTTGTTTCTGTTTTAACAACAACAAAAAGCTGGAACATTTAAACTATTTCAGAAAAAATAAAACTTTTATCTCTCTTTCATAATTTATGTTGTTTATTTCATGCACTGTTTCACCTCTTCAAAAATATCAAGTCACAAAGACAAAGAAAGGAGGAGGCACTATTCCAACTTAAAAAAGCTAGAGAGACACGGCAACTAAATATGATGGGTGAGCCTGGATTGCATCCTGGACTAGGAGGGGCAATAGCTATAAAGGACTTTGTTGGAAGCATTGATGTAGTTATATAAACTTGGATTACAGAATCGCATTATAGCAGTGCTAAATTTTCTTATGTTGGTCTTTTTACTGTAGTTAGGTAAAAGAATGTCCTTATTCTTAGGGGCATGAAATATTTAGACTTAAAAGCAATGTTAATACTGGCAAACCAGCTCTCTGGAAAAAAAATAAATTAAAACCCTGGTTTGTAGCACTTGCTTATTTCTTTGATGTAAATGCTCCCACCATGACCAACTTCAGGATACCAATGAGAAGTCACTGAGTGCAGAAAGGGGAAGACATGTACACTAAGACACACACACACATAAAATACATGTAACCTATACCTATATTACACTATACATGCACATATGCAGGCATGTATAATACATATCTGCATTGCGCATATATACACGTATTATACATGTATCTACACATGCATTAAATAAGACAGAGAGAAAGCAAATATAGAAAAATGGTAATAGAGAATCTAGACAAAAGGAAAAACGAGAATTCTTTGTATTATACTTGAAAGGTTTCTGTAAATTTAAAATTGTACCAAAATATTAAAGTTCAAAACCTACAGATGGTTACCGAAAGCTAAATGTTTCTCCAGGTTAGTGGGATATTTTGCAGCGCTTTAAGGGAGCATTAGAACCTGATTATAACAGGGCATTTTCATGGTAAGCTTCAGAGACATTGAGTTAATTACTTTAGATCAGTGGCATTTCATCTTATGCAGGGGGTTAAATGTTAAAGTCAATGAAGATCTTGTAGAGTTAAAAACACCCTTGGGAGGCCTTAACTCTTTTATTAAGACGGTACATGACTGGCCTTTAGTGAGTCCAGCCTACCCAGTATTTCCTCCAACCTTAGAGCTGTTTGCTGCTTCTTTCATAGAACCCCTAATGGAATTTCCCCCAGAAGTTTAAGCGCCATATTTTTATTTAAAAACACAAATACGTCCTGACCATTTAAACACTGGGACCACACTCAGCACTGAGAGATACTCACAGTGTGAGAAATGACGGGGCACACCTCCAACTAAAGGGGTAACATTCATTTCTCCCACACTCCTGGGCATATGCTCATGGAGAGGAAGGGTGAATGGAATAGGCACACTGTTTAAATTCCCCTCTCTTTCTCTAGCTCTCTTGTTCTCCCTCTCTCTGCAGTTTTAAGTTTCAGTGGCAGAATTATTTGAATCCCTACAACTGTAGGCCTATTCTCTTCTACTACCGCATGTCTGTCTCTAGCAGATCCAAGAGTTGAGGACCACCTTAGGGAGACCCTACATTTGAGAGCTGGAGAAGAAGAGATACCAGTGACAGAGAATGACTGGAGGAGACTGGGAATAGTCCAATTTGTGGTAGCTAAGAGAGCAGAAAATTTGAGAAAGTGTTAATGAGTAGTACCAAATGGTATTAATAAGCCAGGAAAACGAAGACTGGGAAAGATCATAAGATTGAGCAACCAGGCAATCATTTGGTCCATCAAAAAAAGATTTAATTAGAGCAATAGGAAAAAAGCCAGATTTAAGTGATGAGCAGATGATGAGGAATAAAATACAGTGAGTATTAACTATTATTTAAAGACAGTAGAGAGCAAAGGAAATAGAAAATGGCTAAAGATTTGAAGGGATAACAGAGTCTGTTTGTTTTCCAGACTTTTTCGGTCCTCTAAGCTCACCACTCACATCCCAAAAAAGCTTTGTAATTGCCTATTTATATTCATGGGGGTACTAGTGCTCTTAAAATATTCTTTACTTCGTTTAATTTGCGACATGAAGCTCTGCTTATGTGACTTGTGACTTTAGGGAGAAATATGAGTTGGAAGAAATCCAATAGTCTGTGCAAACAATTTTTTATTCACAGAAATGTAGACTGCAAATGTATTCCTCGTGGGTGGCCTATTTCAGTCTCTAATTGGATAAGGACAGAGCCCTCAAGACTGAGTTGGCCCATCTGATGACATCAAAGTAGCACATTTCCCCCCAACTCAGTGAAGTTTACTCCCACTGCCACATGGCACTTGTGCTTATTGTCGTGGGCCTGGCTTTTCTACAGTCAGCCCTGAGAGTGGATAGTAAAGTACGAGGTGGTTGTCTGCACATGGTGTACAGCCTTCAACCTCCGGCATGTGCCTCCTGGGAGGCACTTTAACAAATAACCTCATTACTAGCTCAATTTGTATTGAGCTCCTACTACTCCTACCCCCAACCCCATATTTACATAATTACGATCATTTGATCACTGGATTATCTGTTAGTGCACTTAAGATTCAGAAGTACTGTCGAGAGAGTATTTATTGCCCTGGCTTTCAAGCGGTCAAACAAGCAAACACACAAGAAAAAAGCAAAATCTTTAGTACATGAAGATTACAATAATATTACAGAATATATGCATTTCTGCTTTAGTAAGTAAAACACAAAGTTAAGGTTTTTAAGAAGTAACAATGGTCACTTTTAGGAAAGTCCCATATCTCTCTAAAACTACACTGACAGCCCATTCTCCACCCAGTTGACAACAGCCATGATTTTTCTCCTCACCATTCTGTGCCTCACTACTTTGTCACCTCTTTAAATAGAAAATTTCTTTCCCATTGTGGAAAGTGTGACCAGATTTTTGGTTCAGGAAAATAACATCAAAATATTTGGATGCAAGCAAGCTGATTATCAAACAACAAAAAACTGTAAACTGTCACAATCAATTTGGTTCTTGCTCAAGTTTTTTGGAAACCTACATGTTATTGAAGTTTTGAATATTCTCCTCAAAGCATTATCTAGTATAATAATTAATTAAATGTTGACACCATTTTTCCAAAGGAGCTTTCTCTTTCTCTCTCTCTTTCTCCTGAGCATTATTCTGGAAATATTATTAAGTATAATGCTTGAATAGCTGGTCATGTCGTTTTGGCAAAACATGGGTTCTTCCTGTTCATGCTAATTTTTTCTTCCTCTTTTCTCTCCAGCAATGTGTTTGGGTTTTGTTTTAGTTTCCTAGGACTGCCGTAACAAAGTACCACAGACTGGGTCTCACAGTTCTCGACGCTAGAAGTCTGAAATTAAGCTCTTGGTTGGGCCATTCTCTCTCAAAGGCTCTAGTGGGTAATCTGTTCCAAGACGTTCTCAACTTCTGCTAGCACCTGTAATCCTTGGCTTACAGCTGTATAACTCCAATGTCTGCCTCCACCATCAAATGAAGTCCTTCCTGTGTGTGTCTCTTTGTATCCAAATTTCCCTCTTATAAGGACACCAGTCACATCAGTTTAGGACCCACCCTAATGACCACATCTTAAATTGATTACATCTGCAAAGACCCTATTTCCAAATAAGGCAACATACTCAGGCACCGCAAATTCAGACTTCAACATATCTTTTATTAGAGGAGACACAATTCAACCTCTAACTGATTTGTTTATCATAATACAGTTAATCATCCTCACTAGTATGGTCACATCAATACTTACCAGTTAAAAGTTCAAACTGCTAGAGAGCAGCTCAGATTTCTCTTTTTACACTACATGATGTCACGGGATGGCGGACATTGTCTTGTATTCAGCCACAACCCAAATAGCTCAGCTAAGTGGAATTAAGCATCCAGACATCTGGAATCATCGAGGGTCATAAGCATTAATTTCATTTTCTGGTCATTATGTAGCCTTAACCTGTTTAACTTTGTAATACTTATAAGGACTCAAAGTCACATGAGTTCTTGGAAGACTAATATGTTTCTAGAACAAAATTATAACTGAGTCCTCTTATGCAACTTCGGCTGCCCAACTGTTTGTTGTTTTCACTTCTTATTTCAAACATAATACATATTCATTGCAATAGATCAAACAATATAGAAGTGCACAAAAAAGTTACTACTAATCTTTCTCCTATCTTCAATCCTGTGCCATGAAGTAACCAACATAAACTTCCACATCTTTTCAGAGCTCATACATGAACGTATACAAGCATATACAGTTATATAGGATTTTTGTCACTTTTATCAATAAAAAGATTGTGAAATACATATTGACTTATAGCTTGCTTTTTTCACTTAACATATCATAAAGACCTTTCAACGTCAATAGGTATAGATTTAATGCATTCTTTTTAATATCAATATAGTAATTCCTAGTATTGCTAACCCATAATTTATTCAACCATTCTTCTTAAAATGGACATTCAGAGCTTCTCAGATATTTCCTGCAGCGAACATTCTTGTCCTTACCTACTATTATAGTTGTAAAATAAATTACTAAAAGTTGGATTCCTGGGTCAAAAGATATACACATTTTAAATTTTTTAAAAGATTATAGCAATTCACATTCCTACCAATAATGAGCCTTCTGCCCATGCCCTCACTAGCTCTGGAGTTATCAATATGCTTTCGTAAGTTGATGTTCTTGTATTTCATTTTTTCATTAGAGTCTTTGATGCTTGCTTGTAGAAGTCACAATGCAAACCACATGGAAAAACACAGACTCTCCCCATTAGAGGTCTCTGTTCTGTCTATAGAGAAAGACAGATATTCTCGCCCATCTTTCTCCAAACATTTTCTAAACACAGGGCCTCTATTGCCCAACCAGTTGACTCTGGCTCCAAGCTAATGTTGCCCACTCAGCTAAAGAAAGCCTCAGATCAAATAACCGTCTACTAGAATGTAGTCCCAGAAATGACTGGAACCCTTCAGAAGTTGCACAGCTTTTGGGGGGGGTCGCACTCCACACCCTAAGTAATTTATCTAAATACTTAACACTACAACCAAAATAATGTATTTTCTCCATTTTATTACACATATATTAATTAATGCTCTGCCTTGATTCCAAAGTTAAACAATTTTTTTGAACTGTTGATATTGATATAAATCCTGATGAAAAGTTATCTCTGTTGCTCTTCAGAAAAATAAAATTGTCCTAAAAATTTTAAACTCTTTTAATGTCTTTCTACTTGTATTATACATCAATGTTAACTATGCCCTGGTATATTTCTTGCTGAAAATGAAAACAATTTCAGTAATGAGTTAGAGTTTAAATTTTTTAACTAAGATTTCCAGATTTCCTAACCATTCTAATCTGAAAAAGGTTAATTAAACATTTGCTTGTGATATTTAAATCAACTATAAAATAGATACATAAGTAGACATATTTGATATAATGTCAACTGAAAATTCTTAAAATTTTAGGAAAAGAGCATACTAAAAAGTATGGATTTATGAGGTGCCTTGAAGTTAAATGAGAGGCTTAAGAATGTAAGTGCACTGATTGGATTTCTTATATATATACATATGACTACAATTTCAAAGTAATTTGGCAAAGTAACAAAGAAATCCATAATTATTTTCCAAATAAGTTCTAGAAAATCTAATGAAAACATAATTGAAATGCAAAATTTGCATATAAACTTGGACTTCATATTTCAAAGCTTGTAAATACATTGTGGAAAAGAAATGAGCTATTTATTTCAATTTATAAGTGCCTACAAGGGTATGAAAGCTATAAAAGAACTGAATAAAGATGTTTCAACATTGGTTTGACTAATTGTTAGCAAGCTACTAGTTCCCAGGGTGTCCTCTGGTCATTTCATCAGTCATAGGTCATAGGACATACTAGAATTATTTAAGGAGCTAGACTTTATAAAGGTATAAGGTGGAATCAGAGCGGACTGAAGGATTTCATTATTTAGTTTTTCTATAAGAATATAGAGCCCAAGAATAGTAAATAACCAAGAGCACCATTTCCTTCATTATGAAGTCCATCTAACGAGATATAGCTTGTTTTTACAAAGACTTGATCTTCCCAAATGATTTGATTTGTCCTGAAATATATAGATACAGCACTGAGGGGAAAAACTGTTTTCTCCTCTCAGCCATTGATTTCTCATGTGTTTCAGGGCGAAGACTTGAGTGCCCAGTCTTTTATAAGTATATAACTCTTTTATATTTTTTCACGTGTCACATAAAAAGGGTAGATTTGATGCCTTACTGAATAACTTGTGAGGATTGATTAGAGCATCCAGCAATGCTTTATAGAATCAAGTGGTATATAAAGTAGAGCAGAATTTATTAAGCCCTTAAAACTGAGCTTTTTCCATAAAAATGAATAGTGAATTTATTCAGAAAGCTAGTTAGGGATGGTGACAGTAAAAGCACCCAAAATAACAGCGAGTAAGTTTAGTCACATAGCAGACCCCATTACCAAGGTATGCAGTTAAGCTAAAAAAAAAAAGAAAAGAAAAAATTATATCCTGCTCTCAGCTATGGACCCTTGTGTGAATCAGTTTTATCCTCACAACTGGCCCCCATCCAGGGAGCAGTTTGAGGCCTGATCAGACCACAGCCTGCAGAGAAAGAGCAAGCATCTCCCACAGGAGATATGGATGAAGAAATAAAGCTCCTTTCCCAGAATTCCTAGCACACATTTTTTTTTTTTTTTTGGCAACTGTTTGACCTGAATTGAGTCTCTTCACCTGTCACTGTGGCTAGGAGATGAGACACATCCAATGGCTTAAGCAGCCAGCCCCTACTTCTGGAATTGGCTGGATAGGCAACTCTATCCAAACTGAAAGGCTAAGAATGAGGTAGCATTGACCAAACTATGATTTCTGAGCTCAACACTAAATTAAATGAATATTGTCCATGGCCAGTTTGAAAATATATTTATATTTATTTCTATTCTTTACTCTGGCATTTGAATTTACTTCTTCTCTAAAATTAGCACCCTATTTTATAATTCTCATCTCTCCTATTTCTGAACTTTATTTTACCTTGGATGAGCTGTCAACGAAAGGCAGAATTCTCTCTAAGATGAAAAGATGGTGTTGTGGTCTGAATGTGTCCCCCTCATGCAAACAAATTCATATGTTGAAATCCTAACCCCCAAAGGTGATACTATTAGGTGGTAGGACCTTTGGACATGATTAGGTCATGAGAGTGGAGCCCTCATGAATGCAATAGTGATGTTATAACAGAAGCTCCAGAGAGATGTCTCACCCCTTCCACCACATGAGGACACAGGGAAGCGGCACAGGCTACGAACCAGAACAAGAAGAGGTCCCCAACCAGAACAAGACCATATGGGTGCCGTGATCTTGAACTTCCCAGCCTCCAGAACTGTGAGAAATAAACTTCTGTCGTTTATGCACTACCTAATCTGTGGTATGTTGTTACAGCAGCCCAAAAGGACTAAGACAGGTGGTATTAACGCATTTTCTGAATCAAGAAATTCGCAAAGGATCCTCAGAGTTTGGGCAGAAAAAAATTGTTTTACTGAAAATAAAAAGTATTTAAATTTTTATTTTGCAGGATTTAACATCATATCACTGATTATGTGCCTGTGTGCCCACCTAAGGAAAATTAGGCCCCAGTCGTTGAAAAGACATGCACTTATCTAGTTTCTCTAGTTCCTTTTAATTTTGTTTCTGTGGGAGTTTGTGTTTGGAGAAATAGAGAATTTAAACGATCTCAACAGTTGATGAAACCTCTTTTTGATTCTTCCAAATCTGGTACTGCTTCCAGGGAAATGTTTGGCCACCATCTGACATCAGCCACCAGGGCCCCAACAGCTGCATCTTGCAATGTTACACAGCAGTAAAGACAAAGGTTTACGCAGCACACAGTTGGCTACCATAATAGGAGCATGCAGTCCAGTTATATAGTCCGTTAAAAAACCTCAAATATTTACACCCATATTAAATTTAATGTCTAGCCTGCTCATGCCACCTCCTCCCCAGCACAGCCCTGCTGTGATTTATCGCCCGCGCCAGGAAGCCTGGCCTTTATTTACAGCTTTGTAACTAAAGCTTCATTCCTCCAGCAGCCTTCTTCATCAGGATGTCATTGTCGTGCTGGAGGGGCATGCTGAAGCTAAGGATAAGATACCTTTGTGATCTCTCACTTGCATGCAGCTAGTTGGGGTAGGTTGGAGTAGGGGCCTCTCCCAAGTCCCCAAGGCTCCTCCACAAGGGTGGAAAATTCCACTCCTATTTCTCTGATGTTTGTTCTTATCAATGAAATAATGCTGGTCGTAAACAGCAGAGAACAAGCAGTAATGCAAGAGCCAGAGTGGAGCTATCCGCAACTTGTTTGTTCTCATTTTAATCATCTACCCACTTAACATACGCATGAAAAAATCATTTCCAGCCTGCAGCTTTTAGACAACAGCAATGGCAGACAGCAGGAGAGTCTTGAAAACTGTGAAGCCAATATAAATTTAATGGGTCAAAACAAATTTCTTAGCACCTGTTGGTCTTTAAAGGCTCTTAGCAAGCCATCCCTCTTCTTCCCAGGGGACTTTGAGACAGCCGTTGCTGGATTATTTGGATTTTTCATGGCCTTTTAGCCACTATTCAACAAGTATAATAAAGCACCGCCTCCATTTATTTTAATAGTAATAAAAAGCATGGATCAGTGCTTCGTGAGACTTGAATTCCAAACAGAAATGTTGTGTAGAAATTCAATGCTCATAAAGGTGATTTCTACATATTGATTTTATATGAACTTCAAAGGGCATAAAAAATACATAGTGGAATTTTAAAGAAGACACCCAGAAGGTGGTATCAACCAATTCCAAAAGACTTGGAAGAGGCTTGCTGGTTCTGTTTTGCTTCATTGTGTTTTGTTTTCCAGCATTCTGGGAAAAAGGCAAGTTCCTCCAAAGCAGAAACTGTTTTTACCTCATTCCAGGATGCTCCACTCATGATATTTGAGTGGAACTGGACTCGAAAGGATCATGGAAAGAGAAAGTGACTTACTAGTTACAGTAATGCATTTCTTTTCCTTTAGGCCAGATTTTTCTTAGCCTAGTAACAACAGCAGCAGAAATAATGATGTCAACAACAGCTGTGGCGTATCGAGCATTGAGGTTCATGCTGGGCATCATGCCAGTATATATGTCACCTTTACGTATACCTTTTGTCTTAAATCTCATCCAAACCCTGTGATGCGGTTACTGCCATTATCTTCATTGTAGAGAGGAGGTAATTTAGGCAAGGAGAGGTTAAATAACTTCCTCAAGTTCCCACAGCTAGTAAATGGCAGAGCTGGGATTTGGATCCAAGCCCCTCCCACCACCCCCACTCCTGGGTCCAGAGTTCATTTTCTTTTACTGGCAATTAACATCTTACACTAACATTTTTCCATCTTTCTCAGATGATGAAGTTAGCATCAGGGTTATCTTCTGATATATGAAGACTGTCTTTGAGAAGCAACAGTTTTTATTGGCAGATCTCATTATTTTCAGCTTTCCCAATGTATCTTGTGTAAAAAATTCCCCAGAATAAGAGAGAAAAGGCTTTCTGTGTTTAAGCACTTTCTGTCATATTGGGTATATTAAAATGGCAAGAGTGTGTGAAAACATTCCTTAGGCTTTTTTTTTTCCCTCTAAGGACCATCTAAAATCATCTGCAAATAAATAAGGAAAAAATTGGTACTGAGCTTGCCTTTCTACTCACAATTAGATGACAGGTTTAACTGCTAACATTGTCCCTAGTCTTGATAGTAAAACTTTGTGCTCCTAGAGGAATGAAGGAGGGACAATCTGCTCATTTAAAGCTCCCAGTAAATACCTTTTCCTGCTCCTAGAGATGGACTCTGAAGCTTTATTGCAAATGGCAGAGAGGGTATAGTGGCCACAGGCAGCATCTTCTTAGACATAAGCTAGAATGTGACCTTAGGTTAAGTCTCTCCCTTTCTTTTAGAAAGGAAAACTTTGACTGAGGCATTTTAGGCACTCAGATGTATATTTTGCCCAGAGATAGAAAGTAGCAGTACATTTGGTAGAATTGTGATTTGCCGAGATTTCTTTTCCAAAATACAAATTTAGACTAATGTCCCACACATCGCAGTCTTTATGACTGAATGATTCAGGTTTTGGAGAATGCACTGCCAAACACAGGACACCTTACCCTCTGGGTGGAGTTAAGTGCACTTCCGGATGAGATGAAGGTTTGTGTTCTAATTCATGCCAGGGAACCAGGAGTCTAAACTCCAGGAGCAGTGGGGACGTGATCAAAGGGTCTCCTATCTGAGGAAGAGAAGTGAGAGCTTCCTCCTGAGCCAGGGTTTAGGAGACAGACGGCTAACAGAGCCCTCTTGTGAAGGGTCACCG
Organism: Equus przewalskii; assembly: GCF_037783145.1. Taxonomy (NCBI): domain Eukaryota; kingdom Metazoa; phylum Chordata; class Mammalia; order Perissodactyla; family Equidae; genus Equus; species Equus przewalskii. The sequence continues at coordinate 53,306,991 of NC_091831.1, read as the reverse complement.
TAAATAGACCTTTGTACTAGTGAATTTCATGTTTTCTTGTTGTAATTGCCTCATGTTATCCTCAAGTCTCATGATTAAGAGTTATCAATTTTGCTTTGGATTAATTTTACAAAAAACCGTTTCCAACCATGGGGAAAGTGGAAAGAATCCTAGAAAAGTTACAAGTCAGAGCTGCCTAAGGCAGTTGTCTGGGATCAGAAATGGCAAGCATCAGGAAGTTGAAAGGGAATAGACAATTCCTGGGAACTTTCTAGATAGACTTTTCCCACATGTCACAGGCTCTTGTCTTCTAAGTCGGATATTTCTGAGGATTCATGGAGAAAACAGGGCAGAGCTGGAGCCTGTGCTTCCAAATGGCTTGCCCCCCTCTGGAAAGGGAATCTATTGTCATCTGCTGTGGACTCTTGCTGTGACAGCAGAGTCTAAAGCTGGCTGGAGAAGAGACCACGAAATGGGAAGAGAGAGTATGGTATCCTCTTTTCAAGGTCTTGGAGGCTCTCCTTCTACTGGTCTTAAAGGGAAGAACAATAATTCATCAGTGAATATTAGTAACATCTTGTATTTATATAAATTATTAAACTATAATTGAAAAAAGTAGAATGTTAGGACTTACAAATATAGTTACTATATTAAACGCTTTACACAAATTATTTAAACTCCACAACAACCTCATGAGGTAGATATTTTCATTACCCCCACTTTATAGATTGAGGAACTGAGGCTCAGAGATGTTAACTAATGTGGCCAACGTCACACAGCCAAGAAGTAACGGAGTCAGTTTGACTCCAGAGTATGATCTCATTCTCACAATACTATCCTGCCTCTTGCTTCACAAAGTACTTCCCAACCTAGAAAATGTGTTTGATCCTCATATGAGGCCTGTAAGTTAAATAGAAAATATGTGGTCATTCACCATTTTTCATATAAGGACAGCGATGTTCAGAAAAGTCATGTAGCTTATCCTGACTTGCCTATTGAATTGTTGGCAGAGAAGGGACTAGAACCCTATTCTCTTGACTCTTGCTTCTATGTTTCTGCCACTCCCTCACAACTAAATGCAGCAACATTAATTAGGTGCTTATATAAAAGTCACTCTGCTGGCTCATATGAAGGAGAATTAAACAAAACACGGTCTTGACCGACAAGAAACTCAAAATCTCAGCACAGACATGAAATCATTTCTAAGTTTTTTCCACAAATGTTTACAGACGATCTAATATATGCCAGACACTCTTCTAGGTGCAGACAATGATTGATGATAAGAAGTGGCTGCTTCCCTCTCAGAGCTCACTTAGGGAAGGAGGTGGGCGTAAGCACAATTGCCATGCCGTCTGATGGGCATCAGGGGGAGCCAGAAGTTCTCCACTCTGCCTCGCTAGCGTAGGGTGATAAGTGTATCTGGAAAACCTTCACAGAAGAGGTAACACACGAGGCGCATTTAAATGGATATATAAGAATTTTCCAATTGAGCAGGCAGGAAAGACATCGTAGAATGCAAACTGCATCAGAAGGCAAGAAGAAGCGCGGCTCAGCTGGAGAGTGGATCAATACTAGCGGAGCTTGACCTGCTCAGGACCCAGTGGGCAGAGGTGGGACTGGGAAAAGCTGACAGAGGCCAGGCCGTGAAGAGCCTTCAGCAATCTGTTACAGAGGTCGATGAGGAGTAGCTCATTGCCAGGAGAAAACAGTGCAGGTGCCAGAAAGGATGAGACATTTGGGGTTTGCAGAATAGGCTCCTTTCTAATCTTAAGAGCCACCTTTCATTCTCAAAATACAAAGTTGCTATTTTTTTTTTAATTGTCACGAGGCAAATCATTTCACTCTGACTAGAACCAACTGACCAATGGGTGTGGGTCATCAGGATTGTCATAATCCACATCTGTGAATGTTTTCTGGATTATATTGTATGTCTACATTTGAACTGACATGCTACCGCACCATCTGTTTAAAAATGATCCTCACAGGCCACATCTACCTGTCTGAAGCCTCACATTTTGCCATGTACACTGCAAACTATAAAAACAAAAACAAAAAATAAAAAACCACTTAAGAGTGTGTATGTCTGTGTTGTACAAGAGAGTAAAAATGATTATTCACAAAGAACAAGGTCAATCACTTGTATTAAATATGTGTGGAAGGATGGGGGGTGCAGTTGGGGGAGGGAGGTGAGTAAGTAGGAGGGACCCAGGGACAATTACAATTAGGAAAGGACTAGTAAAGTAGCATTCTCCATTCTGATTGCTACAAATGCCTTACCTGCCCTCATTTCCTGCCTCAGAAAGCAACTAGAAGCGCCTGGATATTAGTAGGCATTGTATTTTATTTGGCTCTTTTGTATGATATGAAGGTATCAAAAGGATTATGTGTGTGCATGTACATGCAATCATATCTAAGTGTGTGTGTGTGTGTGTGTGTCTATAGGCAGTTAAAAGTTCTGGCCTGAAAATTCTACTGACCAACAGATCTTTGCAGAATTTTTCTGCCCACCCACTCTACCAGCTAATTTTCCAAAGACTAATTAGGTTGTTGAATATTTTTTTAAAATGCTCCACTTCCGGAGACAAAGAAAGGGTATAGCAACCTGATACTTGCTATACATAATGATTGATAAGAGGAAAAAACCCTGTCTGGGAGGAAATCTTATTTTGCAGAGTGAAGTAGAGGAATTAGACTTGACTATTTCTGGAATACGAACTAACCTGGGCGAGGAGACTCTATTTTCTGATTTAGGATTTTCCATGGTCAATCTCCACTGTGACCTCGTGGACAAAAAATGATTTTTGTTTTCTTCAGAGAAGAACAAGTAGGTGGTTGATTTAGAGGCTGTTGGACTGGCTCAATTTTCAGAACAAGTGATTTACTGTGGATCTTTCAGAATTGCTCTTTTAATAAGTTTTATTTTTAAAGAAAAGCAATGATAACTGAGATTTCTGGTCCTCTGACCAAGTAGATGAAAGTTATCAAAGGGCAAGCAGCACCAGGTTTCCTTGTCCCACTTGTGCCCAGAAGAAGAAGAAGAAGAAATTCAGATGCTGCTGAAGTCTAGCAAGGACACAGAGCCGCAGTGTTGTTTAGTTCCCGTTGAAGGTCAGCCTGCAACAAGCTTGGCATCCAGGAAGCAATTCAATTCTGTTTAGGAATCGTATCTGGTAATTACACTCTCCTTAAATCTATGCCTGGGTTGTAAATCCAGAAAAAAACCTTCCAGCAGCCACCCCTTGATCCTTTTTAAAAGGGCAATTTCAAAAAGTTCAAGAACCTTCAAGGTGCGGGTAATTCTTTGATATTTAGGAGGATTGAGATTAAAAGTCATTAGATTTAATTATGTGGAAATAAGGATTCGTCCTTTAAAAAAAAAGTGAAACTAAGTAAAAGCATTCTTGCTATGTACTTTGTCCTGAATGGATTTGTGAATGTGTATAGAACAGCGTGGCCATACCAAATGTTTTTCCCTACAGGCTGCTTTTTACAGTCTTTCAGAAAGAAAACGAAACCAAGTGGTTTTTAGGGATAAAAAAGCGCATTTTTAAAATTCTTACCTCAAGAACTGAAAATTAAATAAGTAAATCTTATTTCAACCTCCCTAAATTCTTAGCAAGTGTTGAAACATGCTGAGGAGAGAAATACTTAAATTTTACAGGAAAGAGCAAAATCAAGTATATGCTTTCAATGGACTTGGCTCTTTCAGGATATTTTCTCCCTTGGTACTAAAACTCCTAATGCGGTACCCCGAGCCAAAGACAACAAATACCTTCTGCACAGCATCTCTCCACTCTCCCTCGCTCAGGCAGCTACTGTGAGGCAGTCACAGTGTTTGTTTATGGTGAGTCTGACATTAGTTAAAATACTTCTCAAGGCCATATTTCAGACTATTGCAATCAAGTCATTAGGGCTAGAACTTGTGATGAAGCAAATTTGCCTCTCTGTATTAGACCCTGCATTAACTTGACTCATTTCCTCCACTGCAAGTGAATGTATACACCGTAAGTTGTAGAGACTACAGGAAGAGCTCAGAGGATTCATTTTGTTGGTAAAATAGACATGAAGATTGAGCAGCAGAATAGTGTTTTTCTGTAGGTGGTAAGAATGCCTCTGTTCTTCAGTTATCTTCCATCCAGGACGAGTCCTTTATTTCATTAGCCGCTTCTCCATCCTTCCTTTTGGCTTCTCTTCATCCCACATTCCTGTCCATTAATTCTTTATAGAAGGACTATAATTCCAAATTCTGCCATTCCTGAGGAGTATATGTGTGGCCCCAGAGCAAAACTGAGCTAATTAGAGAAATCAGAAAAATACCACTATTCTGTAGTCCGTATTTTGTAATAATTTACAGAATGAAATTTAAAACGGAAAGTATTTCACATTTATTTAGCATAAAAGCTTAGTTAGAGCCATTCTGTGTCCTTGTTGAAGTTGATCATATCATAATATGATTTAGGGACTTGTACTTAGGTACAAAGGCAGGTGCAAATATCCTATAACATTGTTTTCAACACATTTTCCAATAGACATTTCATTTAACATTTTGAAGATGGCAAAATCTTTTCTAGTTGAAAAGTTAGGTATCTGAAAAATTGAGTTGCATACATAGGGCATCTATAGGCAGTGGAAAGGTAAGTAGCCCTTCACTGGTGCCATGTATGTATTATATTGATTATCCGGTAAAACCATCAAAATACCTTCATCTTAAAAATCTTAAGAGAGTGGGGCCCGCCCAGTGGCATAGTGGTTAGGTTCTTGTGCTCCACTCAGGTGGCCCTGGATTCGCTGGTTTGGATCACACTCACAGACCCACACACCACTTATCAAGCCATGCTGTGGCAGGCATCCCATGTATAAAGTAGAGGAAGACAGGCATGGTTGTTAGTTCAAGGCCAATCTTCCTCAACAAAAAGAGGGGGATTGGCGGCAGATGTTAGCTCAGGGCCAATCTTCCTCAAAAGAAAAAAATCTTAAGAAAGCAGTTGTGCTTCCTCAACTTTGTATAAGAAGAGGTTGATCTTTCCACAAGGGATTCAAAAACTCTCTGTGTGCTCCCCTGATTGCATTGCATGATGCATGAGAGAATACAAACACAATTTTGGCAAAAAAAAATTAGTCTCCAAAGCATTTCTAGGATATAACCAATATGGAAGAAGTTGAGTTTATGTCTTTGTTTTTCCTGTTATTAATTTATGATGACGTACAAGGGCATTTGTTAGAGAGCTTGGTCTTTCTTCATCTGAAACTTCCTGTTTGCCTGGTCTTTTGATGCACTGGTATCATTTGTAACCACAATAACTCAAAAGAGTTCACGCATCTCCCTAGAAAAATTACATGAAAAAGTTCCTTAAATCATTTCCTTTCTTATAATTGTGCTTGTGATTTAAAAGTAAAGTAAACTATTTTGGCACCTAAAAAAATATAACTCTTTCAAGGCCAAAGGGCAACATGCAAAATCATTCTTGAGTAGAGATGGGAAAAAATACTACTGATGCAAGTGCTCCTTTGCCTTCAGACTGTAGGCCAGGAATGGATAACGATAATAAGCTCTTAGTGCTCCCCAACATAAGAAGAAATGCTGAAATGGTCACTTAAAATTTTTCCCCCAAACAGAGGTCGAGACAAGGTTAAGCCCTTCTGTTGGAACTGGGGATAGGTTTAAAAGATCCAGTAAGATAATGACATAATGTTTGCTAAGAGTTAAACTGCTGATATGATTAGGTAGTTGGCACTTAATTTCATTTGTCCCCTTGGTTTCAGTAACCAAGAAATATTCAATGAGTATAGAGGAAAAGCGCTAAGATAAAAGGGATATTGTTCTTGTTCTCAAAGAGCTTGGAGTATTCCAGTGAACACCATTTATGGCTATATCAAGGTAAGTCTCAGAATGTTCATTTATGGATAGTTTTGGAACCACGGAAAAGGACAAGGAAACAGATAACATGCATTTGCCAGGAATAGATGTCTATGCATTTCAAAAGTTGTTCTCTTATGGGAAATGTTTTTTCTTTTGTTTTGTTTTTAAAGCTTGGCACCTGAACTAACGTCTGTCACCAATCTCTTTTTTTTTCCTTCTTCTTCTCCCCAAAGCCCCCCAGTACATAGTTGTATATTGTAGTTGTGAGTGCCTCTGGTTGTGCTATGTGGGATGCCACCTCAGCATGGCCTGATGAGTGGTGCCATGTCCGCACTCAGGATCTGAACTGGCAAAACCCTGAGTTGCCAAAGCAGAGCGTGTGAACTTAACCACTCAGCCACGGGGTTAGCCCCTGGGAAATATTTTTAAAATAAAATTTAATATGTAATGTTTTTGTTTTAACCATTCAATAAAGTTAGCAGACATTTAATTTTAGTACTGCAAATACGCTTTTCACCAAGGCAGAAAGTAAAAACCATTGAATTTCTTTCCCATATACAGTAGTCTCCAAATTTTTTCTTTGTTTATAGTCTATGTTACGAATTTGGCACAAATAAATGGAAGGACATCCTGTGTTCAGGAAGACTTAAGATCTTTAAGATGTCAATAATACCCAAAGTGATCTGCAGATTTAATGAAATCTGTGTCAAAATCCTGAGAGTGTTTTTGGTAGGAATAGAAAAATCCATCTTAAAATTCACATGAAGTCTCAAGGGATCCCAAATAATTAAAACAATCTTGAGAAAAAAGAACAAAATTAGAGGTCTCACACTTCCTGATTCCAAAACTTATTACAAAGCTAGAGTACTCAAACAGTGTGATGCTGCCACAAAGACAGACATATAAAGGAAGAGAATAGAGAGCCCAGAAATAAACCCTCACATATATGGTCAAATGATCTTCGACAAGCCTGCCAAGACCATTCAATGGGGAAAGGACAGTCTCTTCAACAAACAGGAGAATTATGTATCCACATGCAAAAAATGAAGTTGAACCCTTACCTTACACCATAAACAAAAATTAACTCAAAATTGTATCAAAGACCTAAATGAAGAGTGAAAACATAGGGAGAAAGCTTCATTACATTGAATTTAGCAATGATTTCTTGGATATGACACCAAAAATACATGCAACAAAAATAAAAATAGATAAATTGGACTATATCAAAATTTAAAACTTCTGTGCATCAAAGGACAGAATCAAAGTAAAAGAGTAAACAACAGAGTAAAAGAAGGCAACCTAAGGAATGGAAGAAAATATTTGCAAATCATATACTTCATAAGAGGTTAGTGTCAGAATATATATATAGATCTCCTACAACTCAACATCAACAAAAAAACAAACAACCCATTAGAAAATGGACAAAGAACTTGAGTAGACATTGCTCCAAAGAAGATATGCAAGTGGCCAACAGGCACATGAAAGATGCTCAACATCGCTAATCATCAGGGAAATGCAAATTAAAACCACAATGACATACCACCTCACACCAACCAGCATGGCTACTCTCTTTCTAGAGAGGTTTTTAAAACACAAGAATGTCCAGCACCCATCAAGGTAAGAAAATAACAAGCAATGGTGAAGATGTGGAGAAATTGGAATCACTATGGAAAACAGTATAGCAATTCCTAAAAAATTAAAAATAGAACTACCAGGGGCCAACCTGGTTACGTAGTGGTTGGGTTTACATGCTCCACTTCGGCGGCCTGGAGTTTGCAGGTTTGGATCTGGGGCATAGACCTAGCACCGCTTGTCAGGCCTTGCTGAGGTGGCATCCCACATAAAGTAGAGGAGGACTGGCACAGATGTTAGCTCAGTGACAATCTTCCTCAAGCAAAAAGAGGATGATTGGCAACAGATGTTAGCTCAGGGCCAATCTTCCCAACCCCTCCCAAAAAAATAGATCTACCATATGATCCAACCATCCCATTTGTGGGCATATATCCAAAAGAATTGAAAGCGGGGTCTCAAAAGGATACCTGTACACTCATTATTCACAATAGCCTAAAGGTGAAAGCAACTTAAGTGTCCATCAACTTATGGATGGATAAACACAATGTGGTATGTACATACAATAGAATATTATTCAGTCTTAAAAAGGAAAGAAATTCTGACACATGCTACAACATGGATGAACTTTGAGGACATTATGCTAAGAGAAATAAGCCAGTCACAACAAAACAAATACTGTATGATTCCACTTATATGAGGTATCCAGAGTTGTCCAATTCATAGAGACAGAAAGTAAAAGAATGGTTGCATGGGACTAAGGAAGGGGGAGGAAATTGTTGGGGGAGAGAGAGTATGGAATTGTTGTTTAACGATTACAGAGTTTCAGTTTTGCAAGATGAAAAGACTTCCAGAGATTGGTTGCACAACATACTTAACACTATCAAACCGTACACTTAAAAATGGTAAAGATGGTAAATTTTATGTTAGGTGCGTTTTATTACAACTTCAAAAAAAAAAAAGAATTTGAGAACTTCCTTCACAGCTGAGTATTTAGACTTGGGGTTTACAGGCCAAGGAGTCTGTTCCCTCTCTCTTAATACGTACTCCACCTAAGACTGTTTCCTAAGGTGATCTGCACAGCAGGGCACTCACTCTGTCTCCTAGTCTTTGTTATAGTCAAGAATGTATCCCATAAAGTAAACCGAAATTAATTTCTCTTTTAATTCAGAACAAATGGAAATGGGCAGGTTAACTCATGACAAACTAACAGAACACAAATATTGAAGCGAGTCTGTAGAGGAATACTGGACTGGGAATCAGAAGCTCTGAGTTCAAGCCCCACATAATACACACCATTTGCTCAACAAGTCTCTTAAATCACCAGTTCCCTCATCTGTAAAACTGGGAGGTAGAACTAGAGGATCTCTAGTATCCCTTCAAAATATGATGTCTTTAAGCTGGAGGAAGAAGTCTTGAAGCACTCATCTGATCCGACTCCCTTCCTGCCTCATCACGTTTCTGAGTTTTTAGAGGACATATGGTGTGCGTTTTGCTTTTAATGGATGATGTGGGCTGCAAATTCTCTCACAGTCCTCCCATGGAGAAATGGAGTCTGTTTGCCCTACACGTGAATCCGGGCTGATCTCTGATGGCTTTGACTAAAGGAGTATGGCAGAAGTGATGCTATGCAAGATTCTAAGCCAGCCTTTAAGGGAACTGGCAGTTTCTGCCTAGGTGTCTTGGAGCCTTGAGTTGCCATGTAAGAAGTCCAGCCACCCTACTAGAAAGACCACATGGAGAGACCCTGAGACTACATGGAGAGGGAGAGCAGCCCAGCTGAGCACTGCCACCCAGCCATCCCACCACAGTGTCAGGCATGTGAGTAAAGCCATCCTGGACCCTTCAGATGAAACCAGCTGCTCCAGTGGACATCACATAGAGCAGAAAAATTCATCCAGCTGAACCCTGCCAAAATTATTGACCCACAAAATAATGAGATACGATAAGTATCATGGATATAGTTTGTTATGAAGCAATAATGCTTTAGAAATTAGACAGTGAAGCTTTCTCCTTCCATCCTATAGGTTGGAATAAAATGATGAAGGAGAAAAGAGAAGCATAATTATAGACTGACGTCAAAATGGAAATGAATTTAGAAAAGTGGAGATCTCCCCATTTCAGCAGAAAATTATATACTTCTATTATAGAAAGTGATGATCACATGGAAAACGACCAGAGAAACATTGATTGCACACAATAATTCATTTCACACAGGGAGGAAAAATAACATCAGTGAGGACATGGGAACGTCTGTGCTATTGCTAGCTTTTCCTGTAATTGCATACCCTGTGCTGAAATTTTGCCTGTAACACCTAATACTGGCATACACACCTCTACCACCTGCCCACCAGTCACTGAACCTGCTCATGAAACTGAACGAAAAAATGGCAGGTGGATGTTGGAACAGAGTGCGGAGGAGGACAGTACCTTAGAGTTGACTAAGGCAGAATTGGAGATTCTGCTCTCTGCTCAGACAGACGGTAAAATCTCACAGACATTGGACATTAGCAGATAGCTATGGTTCATCCAGTCACCCAAAGAGCTGCTCCTCACGTAGCCCATGAGGGTGATGGAAAAACAGCCAACTTCTAACAGTAGGCTGAGAAATAGAAGAGAAAGTCAAAAGGGAAAATGGACTTCTGATTCTAATCTTTTCTCTGAGTTTGACAAATAGCAGAAGAAAATGTTCTATTCAAATCAAAAGCCCCCTCTCACTGTACATGTTAATTCAGGCGGTTGCATATCACTTCCCTCTAAGCATGACTTACAAGTATTTGTTTTGGGCATTTTCAGAGGTCAGTGTGGGTCAGACCTGTTACACAACAAGCAATTTCACTCAGCTTAGAAATTGTACCTTGTAATTACACTATCCTTCAATAGTCACCCTGACTAGAATGTAAATAATCCAGGGAATTATATGGCTTAACACAGTTATACATTTAAAATAAAGTTGGCTGTGAAATTTCAAGCAGAGGATATAGGCTGATTCCCATGCTCATCTTCTCTGTAATCCCCAAAGCCCACATCCAGGTGTTTCAATTACTTTGGTATACATAATCTTTTAAACTCACAATGTTTACCGGCTTTTTCCTTTCAAAGTAACATTGGTTTGGGAAGAATTCTATTTGAGTGTGGTCCTTCAAGCCCTCACGAGATAAGAAAAAGATATTCTTTTACACACAATAAATAAATAGTATTTGGGCTTGACTTTAGGTTGCTTTCCAGCATCTAATATTGGTTACTTAACCATTTAAAGCCTTAGCTACTTATATTCATTTGCAAAATGAGGGCACACATTCAACACCTATCTTGCAGGGTTATTGTAAAGGTTAGAGAAGATATATATGCAAAGATATGGAGCCAGAACTGTATACTTATTACTTGTATAGCCTTAGACAAGTAGCCTGGACCTTTCTATAACCCAGCTTTCTCATCTGTAAAAAAGGGGCTTAAATACTTACAGCATAGAGTTTTGTGGAATTAGAAGAAATTATATATGTGAACTTCTTAGCAAGTGCTTAGTAAATATTAGCATTGCTGATGATGTGATGATGATGATGATACCTACACATAGTAGTTGCTCAACAAGTGATAGCTATTGTTTTCAGTGTTATTGAATTTAAAGAAGATTGCGTAAATCCTATACCATGAGTATTCAGAACAGGAAACTTGGACCACGAGGTATTATCACTGTCCATTCTAATTTGGAATCTATCTATATGAAAACGATCCAGCTTTATAATTTTCTGAGAACCTGAATCCATTACGAAGATGATCAGAATAAAAGGATCAATTTTCAATGGCTTTATTCAGCAATTCTCAGTCCTGAATGTACATTAAAATCAACGCTGGATTTTTCTAAAATGACAGCCACGCAGGGCACATAACCCCCCCAATAAGTGTGGACTGTAGTAGCTCTGCAGGTGACTGCAATGTGCAGACAATCTTGAGAGCCACGTATTTAGTCGTTTGGTACATGTTTCCTAGATTGCCTACACCACAGCTAGAGACCTAGTCTGAATAGAGGCCTCAGCGAGAACAGCAAATTCAAAACTCATGTATCTTTCTATACTTCACTTCAAAAATTTCTATTAATTCCAGACCCTATAACCTGATTCTAGAAAGCAGAATTGGCTGAATCTGGATCTCTGAATAAAATGCTAGCTAAGGAAATTCAAATATTCACAGAAATAGTCAAACATTTTTATTAATTATTCATGGGTACTAATTATTTTCAAAAGTCATACATTTTAGTTAAAATAAATAAAGAATTCGTCTTGAGATAAAAGTGTATGTAATGCTCTGGCCTAAGCCAGTAGTCATCAATCAGAGCTGTGAGAATGTTTTAGGAGTCAGGGTTTAAACCTCGTTCTGTCTGACTTGACAGTCCATGTTTTTCCCAGGCTTCCATGTTCCAGTGTACTATCCTGTCTCAGGAAAACAAGCCTAGAGTAAGAGGGGTTGAGAAGCTGGGACTCCAAATTTCCACCCCATATCCAACCAAAGTAGCCCTACTCTTGTTGATTTTACATTTTGGCTTGTCTTTCAGGAAAAGCTGAACAGTAAAAAAAGAGTTTCAAAAGTCCTAAATAACTAATTTGTTCATTCTTCTCTTTATTATCGACTGCCAGAATTTTTATAAGTTTGTATCACAGGTAAAATGGTGATTCTGAAGTTATGCAATTAATTTGAATCATGCAAACAATGTTTCCGGGGAAAGAGGGCCAAACAAAAATAATCATATTAAAAGTGCTGAAATAATCTGGTTTCACCTGCAAAGATCAACTGAACTAGGTAATTGCGAAAACCTCACTTACTTTTAAAGTGTGTAAACACAGCCAGAGCATGGGATCTGCTATATTTGATTTCGCCTTTACTATAGAAAACCAAATCCTACACTAAGACTTCCAATAGAGCAGTAATGACAGTGGGGATTTGAAGGTCTCAACCTCTCATTTTAGGGAGAGGGGAAGGGCCTGGGTAGGACTGCATACCAAACATTTACAAGCTTTGAAAAAAGGGCTGCTGGAAATTGCTCCTGAGAGAAGATCAAAGGTTGGGGCTTTGTGGAGGAAGAATGGGATGGTTTTTAAACCATAATGCTTCATAGTTAGCTCAGCACAAAGCAGCGAGGCCTTTTCAGGGCAGAGAACAATTTTGACGTACAATTGACGTACAGAAGGATACAGAATGAAATGGGAAAACAGGAGGTAAGAGGGAAGTTTAATGAACAATTTTGTGTAGATTTTTTTAAATTGGATTTGGTCTCTTTTTTAAAGAAAACTTCAAAGATAAAGACTAGCCAATGGTGTCAAAAGAAAAAGCAACCGCAGTAAAGGCATCCAGATGTGACTGCACATGGTACATTGGAAAAAACACGGGCTGTCAAGTCAGACAGATGGAGGTTCAAACCCTGATTCCACCACTTAAAAGCCTTGACGATTGACGTTCTCTGAAATTTTGCTTCCTTGTCTGTGAAAGGGGGCTCTTAAGAATGCATCACATGGAATTGCTATAGGAATGAAATGAGACATATCCTGTCAAGTAGTACGAATAATATCTCTGGTGAACAATAATTTTCAATTTCCTTCTCCTCCCTCACCTCCAGACATCTAGATGGAATGGTCTCTGGTTAACTTAAAAGCCATCTCTAATTTCGGCTTCCAAACGTGTAATACCATAATAACTATAAATAAATGACAACAACAATCAATGATGTAGTACTCTGATTATTGAGTGGTATTTGGCTTCTGGGTTCTGACAACTACCACAATTGGCAGTCTGTCCTTGCTACTAAAAGTGTGGTCCATTGACAGCAGTATGGTTACACTCTGGGAGGCTGTGGAAAGAAAGAATCTCAGATCTCACCTCAATCTTACTGAATCAGGATCCACCTCTTGAAAACATCCCTTTGTGGTTTATACAGACATTAAAATTTGAGAATAACAGGTCTGACTCTATACCACCCAAAGAATTACTTTTCTATCCATTTCAACTGGTTGTAGACTTGACTTCTAGAACAAAATGTTTAAGATTCAAATCATTTCTGGAAAATAGGCTTAATTCCTACATTTAACGTTGTTCAGATGCACTTAGCCCTTAGATGTTTTTGTCCACAAATAAAAGGCTTGCATGTGATTTTCATCTTCGTTTTTCTATGACAGATATTATGAAGTGCTCAACCTACCAAACGTTCAAAATGGTTTTTAAGTAATATTCAAAAATTAGCAATTTATTTTCTAAATATAGAATAATACTTTCCATGGTACCCCAAATTTATTCAAGTAGTTTTAAATAGTTTAATTTAGTTTATATGAAAGGAATCTTTTAAATTTTGAATTGTTCAAATTCTATGAAAACCGACTTTTTTAATTCTATTTTCTTTCTTTTCTACATCCATTAGTTGACTCAACAAACAATAAAATTTCATTAACCATTTTTTTAAGGAAGCTGAAGCAGAGCTACCACCAAAAAAAGCCTACCATCTAATAAAAAGGACAAAGATCTTCGCAAGGGTTTAGCGTCCTGAATCTGATGTGTAGGGAAGACCTCAGGATTCTCATTTTCCAGACCAATGAAGACGAGGTGACATTCCAGGAACTAAAGCCAGGAAAGGAGACGACCCGTCCGTCCGGACTAGAGTAGAGGCAGCACAGAGCAGTAGTTGACAGAGAAGGATTTAGAAGAAGAGAAACCTGAGTCTTACGCATGTCCTGCAATGGGCTAGTTGTGTGATTCCGGGTGTGATACATACTTTTTCTAAATCTCAGTGTCTTCTTTATAAAATGAGGCATCACAAACCTCATTGGATTATTGGGTGAATCAAATTATACGAGTAAATATATGTAAAGTATCCAGCATAGCACCTGGCCGGCAGTGAGGACTCAGTAAATTATAGCTATTAGTGCTGCTGTTTGCATGTGCAAACTAAAGGCCTCTGGTTACGGATGCAAATCACACCTCTCTCCATTGATTCGTGTGTTTCCTCCTCAAGGACCCTACACTGTGGGAAGTTGAGTATATGAGCTGTGGCAAATATTCCATTGCAGTGTTTAGATAACAAATTACAGCACCTTTCTTTCTTAAGTACTCACCTTGTTCCAAGTACTTCTCTAACTGTTTTACATACATTTTATTTTTTACCCTTCACAACAATCATATCTATAGTGACTATTATTATCCCCATTTTATAGAATTGGAGTCTGAAGCACAGAGAGAAGCCTTGTCCGAGATCATACAGTAAAGTGGCATAGTGAGCAGTGGGCAGCTATATATGTATTTTTTTGTCATCTCCCTACCCAGCGTCTTAAACTTAGGAAATATTCGAAGGGGGATCCTGTTGTGGACACTGAATGGTGTGATGGTTAAATTTACATGTCAGCTTGGCTAGGCTATGGTGCCCAGTTGTTCAGTCAAACACTAGTCCAGATGTCACTGAGAAGGTATTTTTTAGATGTAATTGACATTTTAATCAGTAGACTTTAAATAAAGCACATTACTCTCCATAACATAGGTAAACTTCATTTATCGGTTGGAGGCCTTAGGAACAAAGACTGAGATTTCCCAAAGAAGAAGGAATTCAGCCTCACGACTAGAACATAGAAACCCTGCCTCAGTTTCCAGCCTACCTGCCCGCCCTGTGGAATTCGGACTCAAGAATGCAACATCAATTCCGACCTGAAATTCCAGACTGCCACCTGCCCTGCAAATTTCAGACTTTCCAGTCCCCACGATGACTTGAGCCAATGCCTTAAAATAAAGTAAAATATCTTATTGATTCTGTTTCTCTGGAGAATCCTGATGAATACAAATAGGGACATAAATGTCCTCTCCCCATCCCTTGAGACTTACGAGCACAGCACAGCCAATCACAAAGATGGAGGGAGAGTTGAGAAATTATTCACAGCGGCAGTGGCAGCGACACCAAGAGTGCGCTGGCGGCAAACATCAAGTGGTAGTGGCCCCCATGGTACCTTCCTCATCAGGTTGTTCCCGGGGCATGACTTTGGCTGCCTTCCTCACTGCCTGGCCTCGCTTGGTCCTCTATCCGTTCTCTGAGACTGGCTTTCCGAGTTGATGTAGATCCTGTTATTCCTTATCCTTCCTGTAATTTCCTTTTATGCTTAAGGAAGCCCATTTGGTCCCTGCTGCTTGCAACCAGAGAACCCTGGCTGTACAGTGTGGAGCAGTGATATGAATCCGATATGTCTAATTCCCCTTCTGCCCTTTCAGCCTGCTTCCTACCACATCAGAACTTCAGATTTAGAAAGGACCTTAGCAATCAAGTCCAATTTCATAGATAAGGAAACTAAGACACTAGTAATTGATTAAACTGTGGATTCTAAAACTCAGTGGGAATGACGAATAAGATCAGAAATGATTCCGGGTTACAAAGGATTATGTAAAGAAAAAGAAAGAATTATATAAAAGAATATACGTGTCCCACAAATCCCAGTGTATCTAAACTAAGAGTTGAAGCTATAAAGAGACAAACTAAGAATGAATTAAAGATCGGAAAGAGAAATAGCTTCCTTATGTTTCTGGCAAAGGAGCACTTACAGAGTCCACACACTCCAGCAGGAGACAGAAGGTTTCATCTCAGGATAAGTTGAATCAGAGAGGCTCTGGAGCTCTTCAGAGTTTACTAAGGGACACTGGCCACAAAGAAAGCTGGGAGTAAAGAGCTGCATTGGAAATAAAGACGATTACCTGAGTATCTACAAACCAAACCCTGAGTCCACCTATACCCAACTCCAGCGACTTTCTCCCAGCTCAGGTCCTTGAGAATCCTGGCAGCCGTACACATAACCTCAGACGAAAACTGGAGGATTCCTCTCCAGGGATGCCTATGGCCCAGGGGAAGGAACTATAGATAATGGCCTCTGAGAGCACCCCAATAAAACAGCAAATCCTCTTCCCAATCCTGATGATATTATTAGGTTTACCAGTGGACAAGCCATCCTTATGTGCACAGGACTCCCAGCCAGCGTCTCGATGCCCGGCCCTTAAATATGAACAGAAAGCCAAAGATCTCCAGATATTTGAGAAACATCTCTACCATAAAAGCAAGAATTTCATCCTCCATAGTTCAAAAGAGAATGCTCTTATAAAATGTATTGAGTATTTTAACCCCAGTGACTTCTGATGAATAAACCTAGGAAATCTTGAAATAAGTTATATCACTAAGAGGATGATGCCGATTGACAGACTATAGGGGAAGAGTTTCATGAGGATCACTTTATTTGTTTGGGGGCAATTAACCCAAAGAAGGACATTTAGTAACACAAATTTCTTCCCTAGCTTCCGTTGAAAGAGGAAAGGAAGGCCACTTGAGAAAACTGAATGTCTGCCCGGAAATTGAGATTCAGATGAGCAAGCTTTGGAATTGGAACTTAGTTCTGTGGTCCAACAGCCTCGTCCAAAAATCGAGCAGGCATCCTACTCAAAAAATATTTGGAAACTGAAGCTTGAAGGAAACATTCAAGAAACAGTAATACAGGATCTCTTGCCAAAAGAGTGGCCCACAAGGTAGTTCCTGGAAGTTCCGCCCCCATAGGTTTTGGGATATGAGTCCCCCAAGCTAATAAAACCTATTAGGAAAGCACTTTCCCAGTTGACCTATCAGTCCAGGCAACTTAGGCTGAGGAAATTTTTCCCAACTTGGAACGGGGAAAAAAAAGGACAAATATCTGTTAAATCCCGATGGGACTTGTCCTACTGATACAATTGCAACAGAGAATGGTCATAGACAACATGTTATAAAGTGCATCATAATAACCTTTCTAGTGAAGTATTTTAATAATTCTCTTTTCACTTGGCCCATTGCTAACTAAAAAGAGAAATCTAAACTCTCTCTTGCTTTTTTTTTTTGTTTTCAGGTATGATAACAATATTATAGTTATGTTTTTTCCTAAAGATTTTATTATTTTAGAGAAGTTTTCAGTTTACAATAAAATTGAGAAGAGCAGAGATTTCCCACATACTCCCTACACCCACACATGCATAGTCTACTCCGTTATCAACATCACTCACCAGAATGGTACATTTTTACCAAGGATGAACTTACATTGACGCTTCATAATCACCCAAAGTCCATAATTTACCTTAGGGTCCACTCCTGGTTTTATGCATTCTATGGGTTTGGACAAATGTATAATGGCATGTATCCATTGTTACAGTATCATTCAGAGTATTTCAATGTCCTAAAAACCCTCCCTGTTCTGCCTATTCATCTCCAGCCCTTCCCCCCTCCCTCTGGCAAACCACTGGTCTTTTTATTGTCTCTTTAGTTTTGCCTTTTCCAGAACGTCATATAGTTGGAATCATACAATATCTAGTCTCCCCATATTGGCTTCTTTCACTTAGCAATATGCAATTAAGTTTCCTCCAAGTCTTTTCATGCCTTGATAGCTCATTTCTTTTTAGTGCTGAATAATATTGCATTGTCTGGATGTTTTGTGTGCACATATCTAAAATTCCTTTGAGTAAATACCAATCAGTGTAACTGCTGGATCATGCGGTAAGAATATATCTAGTTTTGTCTTCTTTTCTTTCGCTTCTCCAATTTTGTTATTCTTAGGGAGGCTTGATATCCCTGATGATGGGTTTATATAGCTCCAACAAATCTATTACATTAGCAAAGTAAAAATAAATTTAATATAATTTTTCCTAGTAATTACTTTTCATTTTTAAGAGCAGCAATAAATATCAACAACTGAAAGAATAAACATTGATTTCGATTGGAAAATATTAGAGAATAGGCCAGTATTCCCACTTTTCTCCCTATTATCCCTTTCTGCTCATGCCACCCTCAACTCTGGCCAAGAGCCTTGACCATTTCCAAGATCCCACATGTCTGCTGCAAGTAGTATTACCAAGGAAATGGAAAAGGGGAGAAGATGTCTGCTTACACCTCCTCAAAGCTGTGGAACTGGGAAGATCCAAAGGTCTGTTTCCCTGCTTTAAAAACCATGGGAGTGAGGAATGGATTTCTTATTGTCATTGACTTGAAATACAGCAAAATAAAAGAAACTGTAATGAAAACCTTTTATTTTGGGATGTACAGCCATTCCCACTTCCTAAATTGTGAGACATTAAATTAAAGGTCCTTTCCTCCTGTAGCTCATTGGACTGAGTTTAGGTGAAATTGCCCAGGAGCAGAGACCAGGAACAGACGCTGAGGAGAACTGAATGCCTCGACCTAAAAGAGGGGAAGAACCTGGAGTTCCTGGGAGTGACCCATGAACGGGAGCTCCTAGGGCTGGGAAGAGAAGAATGCGGTTCAGACCTCTGCTAAGTGGAGTGAGAGACCAGGAGAAATTTACTTGCTGGGGATAGCAAAAGCATTTTAAAATCTGAATGCCTAAGGTTTACTCTCAAGTTACTATTTTCTCCCTCACGGACACCACCTTCATGAACACCACCATGCTTCTGCTAAAGAATGCTGCTTCCATAAGTAGGGGTGTGTGTGTGTGTGTGTGTACATGTGTGATGAAGAGTCTAAGTTTCACATCTGGGAGTATACAAGGCAGGCAGATGCAGACAACTGAGAAGTAAAAGCCCAGAAGTAGAGGAGACACAGGGATATAAGCGGCTGGCAGTTTACAAAATCCTGGAAAGTACTTTGAACGTTGAAACGAGGATCAGAGAGATTGTTGGACAACTCTGTCAAAAAAACCAGTTTCATTTAGTGAAACAGATTAAATGCAATTTCTAGTTTGGCATATTGAGCTTTTATCATCCCAAAGCGCCAGACTCCTTTTTTGTTTTTGGAGGAAATCGGATGGAGCAGGCAACTGTTACAGAACAAGGTGGCTTTTATCGTTCTCCTTTTGGTCCATCTGAAGCACAATTACTTCCTTTCCTTAAAAACTCGGCATTTTTAATAAACTTATTTTTGTTGCTTATGGCTATTTTGGAGAAGCTACTTAATATGACTTAAGAAAATTTTAGTTAAACCTGTTGTATACATTTGTTTTGCATCATTGTTCATACCCTCCTGTATGAACTGATCTGGAAAAAAAAAAACACAATTCAAGTATTTATTTCTGTTTTTTACATTCATGCAGATAATTTTTTTCCTTGGAAATGTTTTACTTATTTCCTCTATCTCAATGGAGTTGAAGTTCTGTCTTCTTTCCCTTTTGACTTTTGAAAATTTGTCTTTAAAAAATAGATGACTGTTTCCCCTGAAATGAACAAAAAAAATAGTTCTTTTCATCAGGTTATTATTCACCCTTTATGTTTGCCTTTTCTTCTCTCCTGTCAGTACATTCCATTAAAAAAATCTTGTTCAGGAACTAGCTGGCTGAGTTCATTTTCACGTAAATTTATTCATATCACAGCAGCTACTTGGCAAAAAATTCTACAAAATTCACCGACCTTGAAAGCCCAGTAGGTGTGGGGGTGCTCTAACTCTACAGACCAGGTGGAGGAACACGTCCAACGTGCTAGCTTTTCTATATTTGAGGTTTCAGTGTACAAAACAGTGCCATCACTGTTTACTAAGAGCACCAATTTTATTCCCTTTGGACCATGGGCTTTTTACTTTGATGACAACCTGCCAGTAGTCATTTGCTGCAAGAATGGTGTGTGTTGCCTGGTAACATGGGCAGAGGTTCCTGAACAGATTGCCTCAGTCATTATGATCCATATGGCCAAGCACAAATGAATGGGTGGCAGAAGAGGGTTTCTTACATCGTGTCACAGTCAGTCAGCCTGTCCAAATGAAAGAGACAGGAGAGAGCCTAACCACGTGACTTTTTAAGAACATTTCCATTTTCTTTCTCTGCTGATTCATTTGATATCACCTCTTCAAATCTCTTCTAAGCACTTATCCTGTGCATTACACTTCTGATCTTCAAGATGATTTTAAATGAAAAGAAAATCATACTTTACAGGTAGAAAGTGGGGGAGATTCAGAAATCTTGTGGTCAAGCCAATTTATGAATCCAATATAAAGGAAAAAATACTATCTTTATCATTTCTGTGCTTTTTTTGTAGAAGCCACTGTTATTATAAGAAAAATGGTAACTACCTTTTATCCCACAGAAATGTAGAAGGAAAAAATTCACTAGAAATTCTATGACTGTGCAATAACTACCATTACCATTTCAGTGACTATCTTTACATATACCACTATGAGTACACACCCATAATTTTAAACAGGCATGCTGATACCTCAACAAAGTGTCTTTATCGTGGATCGCTTGGTCTTCTTGTTTCTCTCTCTCATGCATATCTCTCATCCAACAACCTGGAGTGTATTTTTCTCCATGTGCACATGTGCGTGTATGACATACACATACATATTATAGTTTCAGTTATAGTTTCAGTCAACAGGGCGAGGAGAAATCAAGAGTTTAATGTGAGCCAGTCTTCATATTTGTTCTTGTTCTGTACTCTCTCCCCACTGATTCACGTCCAGATTCTTGGGAATGAGAATGGTAACTAACATCCTAAAGAGGTACTTTCCTAAAAACTCTGCCAAACATGAGCCTCAGGCAGTAGCACTTTAGAAAGTCTCCAGCAGAGTGGGATACAGCTCCAAGGGAGGCCTTCTCCTGCCCGCAGAACAGACCACAGTGCAGCTATGGGCAAGCGGAGGCCACGCTGCCCAGTGGAAGACTGCAGAGGAAGTAAAGTGTGCAGTGCTGCCTGGAAAAGGCAGGAGAAAGAATGTGGAAAAATCTAGGAAAGGAAAGGTCCTTAACTAGAAAAGAGATGAGAGGCAATTTGGTATAATGGATATAAGCACAGATACTAGGGTCAGAGTGTGTGGGTCTGAATCACTTACTAGCTGGGTAAATCTCAATTCCTCTGTGCCTGTTTCCTCATCTGCAAAATGGGAACAATTAATAGTACCTCTTTCACAGAGTGAATTAATTTCCTAGGGCTGCCATAACAAAGTACCAAAAACTAAATGGTCTAAACAACAGAAATTCATTGTCTCATAATTCTGAAGGCTAGAAGTCAAAAATCAAGGTGTTGGCAGTGTTGTTTCCTTCTGAGGGCTGTGTGGGGGAATCTGTTCCATAACTCTCTCCTAGCTTCTAGCGGTTTGCTGGCCATCTTTGGCTTATAGATACATCACTCCAATCTCTGCCTTCATCTTCACACAATATGCTCCCTGGTGCCTTCACATTATCTTCTCTCTGTGTATATCTTTCCCTGTGTCCAAATTTCTCCTTTTTATAAGGACATCTGTCATATTGGATTAGGGCCCATCTTAAATGACCTCATTTTAAGTGTTTTACTTCTGTAAAGACCCTATTTCCAAATAAGGTCATATTCTGTGGTACTAGGATGAGGATTTCAACATACTTTTCTGGAAGGACACAATTCAACCCACAACATAGTGCTTTTGTGAGAAGTAAATAAATCGTAATGCATAAGTACTTAACACATTGCCTGGCATGTAATAATCACTACACAACCATCAGCTAGCATTAATAATAATAGTATGTTCCATATAAATTAAGACCCAAATAATGTATTTAGTGAATGCAACTGACAAGAGAAGCAGTTTGGTATATGCCATGTTGTAACTGACTGGATGATTTATAAATTCATTTGAGATAGCTAGAAATTTCTAGAAGCCTTAGAGGAAGGGGAGCAGGGGGACTAAAGTCCTGAGTGAGCAAGTGGGAGCAAAAGCCAGTGAAGTTTCGTCTAAGGAGATTCAGGTAACACACACACACAAAATATAGACTTTTTAAAGATCCCTGAACTGACCTTTACTTGCACAAGAAACCGATTCATTAGCCAGTCTAGTGTTTTCTCTACCTGGTACTTGCTAAGAATCCATGTGTAGGCTCCTGGCTTTCTCCTGAATAACGTTTTAACCCAGAAAGTCAAACACTGACAGAGGAAATCAAGAATGTGAAATACACAAGTGCCAATGGAGGGTGTAAAATACACAGTTATGTGTCACTTAACAACAGGGATACATTCAGAGAAATGCATCATTAGGTGATTTCATCATTATGTGAACATCATAGAGTGTACTTACAGGAACCTAGATGATATAGCCTACAACGCACCTAGGCTGTTTGGTACTAATGTTATGGGATCATTGTCGTATTTGTGGTCCATCATTGACCAAATGTTATTCTGTGGCACATAAATGTATTAGTAGAAAGCCAATGTATTCCTTTTAAATAAGAACCATATCCAGAGAGGGCAAATACTTATGCAGTTCTGACCAGCTCACTGTCTCCCTGAAAGCAATGCATGTGGAAAGTGAAGTCTGAAGGTTACTTGTAATGGTAAAATCAGAACGGGGGAGTTACTTCTGTGGTTTATAAATGGTTAAAATAGCAGCAGGTTCTGATAGAATGTTGCATCTGTCACTATAATAAAGATGTAACTGCTCAGGGACCAAGAGATTGGTCCCATGGGAGTCAGTTAGATCTTTATTTTGTCCCTCCACAGATGCCCTCCCTACCATCTTCACACCACTCTCATTCCAACCCCCGACACATTATTTACATGAATGGCAAGATGATATTTTGAAAAGCTAACAAGTGAGTTTTCCCCAACCTTTTCTAGTATCCCTTAAACCTTCCCCCATTCAGGAACTTAGGCATTCTTTGAGGATGGCATGACAGAGCAGGCCAAAGAAAAGGAGTCTTCTTGGCTTTTGAGTTTCAATAGTTTAGGCTGTGCCAGACGAGAGAAGAATCCTACTGAGACAATAGAGTGAGAAGAATGTAATACTATAAGAGCAAGATTTCCCATCCTACATGCTAGATAGGTTTCCTGGTCCAGGGGCAAGAGAGGAGTCCGAGCATGAATCCATGAGATATTAGATGCTGGTCTGTCTTCAAACAAAGGTGCCCTGGGCCTGACCCTGTCTCCCTGGAGAAGGAGAGGGAGGTAGACACCTGAACTGATTGAAATTAAATTTCTACCATTTGGGAGAAATGAAGCTCAAATCAGAAGGCAAATAGACTCAGAGGAAAAGAATGCCTCGTATTAGTTGCAAATATGACTTTACAAACAGTTTCTCACTGCACATTAGTAGTGTCAATCAAACAATAATCTAGTGTCTCTCCAGCCAAAAGCCATTGCTCCTCTGTAAGCGGACTGCATCTCTCTGCCCTGATCCATTAGTTTTCATTTAAAGTTGAAAACTCAGACAGCAAATTCATTTCCTCTATTTTCTTTTCTTCTTTTTCTAATCTCCAATTGACCACAATGTGTTGCCTATGTCATAAACCAACAAATACTAGCTTACCTTTTGGGACGAATACATGGAATACTTCAAATTGGAACAATATCAGAAAACATAGGATACATTGTCTGTACTTTTAGATAACACATATTTTTCACATTCCATACAAATACAAAACATGATAGAACAACTAGTTCTTGAATGTCCACATTTTTAAGTTCAAAAATTCACTCATGGTATTTTGCATATCGATTTACATACACACATCTGTAAAGCATTTGCACAACTTTTGTTTGTGATTTTAAATTAACAAACAAAATATGGAATTCCTAGGAGTCTTACATCTAGATATTTCTAATTTGGCTTCGATTAGGCATTTCATTCCAGAAAAACTAGAGTCCTGTGTGATGCATCAGCCTGGCAGAATGCTCTAAAAATGCAGGGAGAGTACTTAGCATTGATATCCATTCCCAACTTTGAAATTTTAATCATTTGGTTTAAGCACAAGTTCTCTTATTTTTTAATGTCTCCCCTTCTTGAAATTTGTAAATGGTTCACTCAATCATCTTTAATAGCCTGAAATAATTGAGAAAGAAAAGCCTATATCTCCCCAGCTGCTACCTCTCACCCTCGACCACACACACTCACACACACACACACACACACACACACACACACATACACACATGCACATACAAACCAATTAAGATGCACAACACAGGAATAAGTCAAGACAGAAAGGTTAAGAAATGCACTATTGATCAAAAGTCAGAATTTTTTAGCTGAGAAGAGATTTTCAGAATGTGACAGAAGACTCTAAAAATAGGAAATTTATTTCACAAGCTAAACTGTGGCATAGGCCCACATTACATGGCATTCTCGGAGCACACTCATAAAGTTAATGGAAAAGTTTTGAATTGCCACCCAAGAAGTGAGACCATAGGCCTCAAGGCTGAGCAGTGGGATCCACTGATTTGAAAACATGGTGGAAATTCTCCTGCTATCCACAGTACATTCTCCTTTAAGCATTCTGGAAAAGACTACAATACTGTCTTCTCTATTGCTTCAACATGTAAAATATATTTCTTTAAACAGAGAAGCTGGAGGCTGGCTTTATGGATACAGCAGTGTTTGTTGTTTAAGGAAAAAGCCCTGTTGAGTTCAAAGAGAAGCGGAGACAGAAAAAACAGGAGGGGGTCAGCAAAGGAAAGGGAAGATAACATCTTTCTATTCTTTCTAATGCATTATTCTCCCTTGAGGGAGATAGATATAGATATTTTTTCCTCTAAAAATCAGATTTTTCTTCACTTTGGCAGGAGATAGAATTGGTTTGTGAACACTTTGTCCTGTAAAACTTTGCCTGGAGCTGAGTTTCTGTAGTACAGAAGGTTTGTGTCAAATCCAGATACAAAGAGAATAAAAAAAGAAGAAGAAACCATGTATTCAGTACTGATGATAAAACAAAAATATTCTCCGATTTGAATGGGGCCTCAGATAAATGGTTAAAATATAAAACTAGTATATCCCTTCCAAACTGGCGGTCTTATAGGATTTTGATAAATACACAAGCACCCACATCCAAACAGTGCATTCGTTCCGTAGAACACGCTAACCAATATTCTATTCTTCAGTTAAGCTGCTCTGACAGGCTTCTCCAAATGCACCTTTAAAAATATTGATAGTTTTAACTATCTAGTGCTCTCTTACATTAAATATTTTCCTTTCTTTCCCCAGTTAGAGTAACCAAAATAATCTCTAAATCAAGATTAAAAAGTGATAACGTATGTTTAAGAGACATTTTCCAAAAAGAAGAAATCTTAGTCTTATTTTAGTAAGATGG
Source organism: Equus przewalskii (assembly GCF_037783145.1). Classification (NCBI taxonomy): domain Eukaryota; kingdom Metazoa; phylum Chordata; class Mammalia; order Perissodactyla; family Equidae; genus Equus; species Equus przewalskii. The sequence goes on along the minus strand of NC_091831.1, from coordinate 53,281,566 downwards.
AAATAATAGCAGATCACATTTTAACCATCATCTCATTTGCTCCTTACAATGAGCATGTAAGCTAGGGAGAATGGATATTTTCAGCAGGAAGGAACTCTGAGCTGTTAACATTGGACTGAATCCCCTAGGACCTCACCCTCATCATGACTCTAGACTGTACCAGACAACTCTTTCCTTGTATAAGGATATAAGGGCCTCTTGAGTTTCACAATAAAGTTTTTGATTTACAAGAAGCTAGGCTCTTTAGCTTCACTAGGCAAAGCCTGGCATACATCATTAGTCATCAAGGAAATGTAGATTAAAATCACTATGAGATGTGACTACATACCCTATATAATAGCTAAAATTAAAAAGACTGCCAACATCAGAAACTGAAGAAAATGTAGAGCAAGTGAGTGTAAAACTGTACAACTACATTGGAAAAAGTTCTAGAAGTTTCTTATAAAACTAAACTAAACTTGCCCAGTATTTCCCTCCTAGATATTTGCCCAAGAAAATGAGAACATATGTCCACAAAAAGACCTGTACAAGAATGCTCATATCAGCTGCATTCATATTAACCAAAACTTGGAAATAACCTAGGTGTCCATCAATTGGGAAATGAATAAAATAAATGTGATATATTCGCATAATGGACTACCACTCAGCAATAAAACAGAGCAAACTACTAATACATGCAAAAACATAAGTGAACCTCAAAAACACTATGCTGAGAGGAAGAAACCTTACACAACGGAGTATGTACTACCTAGTTCCATTCACAAAAATTTCTAGAAGAGGCAAAAAGTAAGAACAATGGTTACCTAGGATGAGGAAGGAGGGTTTACTGGGAAGGAACAGGGGAAACCTCCTGGAGTGATGGTTATATTCCCTATCTCCTTTGGGTTTGGGTTGCACAAGTTTAAGCATTTCTTGGAATTCATGAAAAAGTACATGAAATATATGCCCATTACATTGGATGTTAACTTTACCTCAAAAGAAAAAAGAATGATCAGCAAATATTGAACTCTTATTGATGACAGGCATGCTAAAGTATTAGGAGGGGAAATGTACTGGTGTCTGCAACTTACTTTCAAATCTATAAAAAATTCAAAAAGATGGATGGACGGTGTATTTGTTCCTTATCTCTCTTGTAAGAAATTTAGTGGTTTAAAACAACACAAATTTATTATCTTACCGGGGATCAGAAGTCTGCAATGAATGTCACTAGGGTAAAATCAAGGTGTGAGTAGGGCTCTGCTTCTTCTGGAGGCTCCAGAAAATAATCCATTCCCTTGTCTTTTCCAGCTTCTAAATGCTGCACACATTCCTTGGCTCATGGCCTCTTCCTTCATTTTCAAAGTCAGAAGCATAGCATCTTCCAGTCTCTGACTTTGCTTCCACTGTCACATTGCCTTCTCTGATTCTTTTAAGGATCCCTATGATTAAAATGAACCCAACTGGGTAATAGGATAATCTTCCCATCTCAAGGTAATTAACAAACTCACATCTGCAAAGTCCCTTTGGCCATGTAAGGTAACATGTTCACAGGTCCCAGGGATTAGGACATGGACATCTTTGAGAGGACCAATATTCTGCCTAGCACAGAGGGATAGAGAAATGGGTAGAAATTTGACAAAACAAGTATAGTAAAATGTTAATTATAAAATCTGAGTGGTAATTACATAAGAGTCCAGCATTAAATCCTGTTAGTTTTTTGTTTGTTAGAAATTTTCCATAATAAAATACTGGAAGAAAAAAACAAAGTTTAAATTCTAACCATGAACAGAGCTTGGCAAGACCTTCCTATGTCCACAGAAGAGGCCAAGAGAGTGAGTGGAACCCAAGAAACCTCGTGGTCAAGATGAGAAGGAAGTAGGCATTGATGCCAGAGTGGGCTGAGTATCAGAGTGAGGCAGGCCACGGCTGTAGAAATCTGACTGAGTGATGTCTGGATGAGGGTGACAAGGGACAGACAGGGTGAGCTAACACCTTACCAAGAGCCAGTAGTTATACTCTGCCCTGACTACTGAAAATGCCTAAATGCACGTAAGCACACCCACCCCACCACCAATTCTGGGGAGAAGAGAAGGAGAGCTAAAACTCTAAATTCATTGTTGATAAGCTTAAAATGACAGAAAAAGACTGAAGAACCCAAATGACAGGATTAAATTTTCTCAACCACATGGTACTGGGCCTTGAAATGGAAAGCAATCTTTTTTTAATGGGAAAATAAAATTATAGTCTATGCAAACCTGAGTTTTCAGTCTATAAAATTCCTGTCTGTAACATTCATACTCATTCTATAGATGAAGAATCTGAGGCCCAGAGAGGCAAATTTTCTTGTTTTCAAGTTCAGGGTCATTCCCACTAGAAAGTAGTAAGGAGAGCTGGTGAAAAAGAGCAGAAGGAAGACTGACAGAAGAAAGAGGGAGGGAGGTTTTCTTGACAAAGCAGAAAAACCAACCCGGACTGACTAAGAAAATAGCACTGGGGGAGGTTTTCCAATTTATTTTTTCTCAATGTGAGATTTTATATTTCTTCTGGATATTCAAAAATGATGGCTGCCCTAAGTTCTAAATTGCCATTAATAGGAAATTTCCTGAAAAACAGGATTGCCTTATATTAACAGTGACCCAACAGCCTTTCAAATAAATCTTATACTTTTCTAGATACAAGAAAAAATAATACATAGTCAGGGATGATATTCAAAATATGCAACATTCAATATGGCAGGCAAATTCACCCATCAAAACAGACACAACCGTGAACTATCCACATAATTATATAAGTGCAAACCAGCCAAATATCAGCACTGTAGCCAAATTGCTTCACCCTCCATCAGGAGTCAGGTACATAAACTGATTCTTACTTAAACAGTGGGAAAACATTCAAAACAATAAGGTAACGTCTTGCAATAATCTGAGATTAATCACAAGACTTAAGCCATTTAACTTAGTCTTCCATTTCAACACTCTCTTACGCTAATCACAACACGCATAGGCATAGTTAGAAAGGAAAACTTTTGGTAAACTATTTAATGGCATAAAATATCCTTGTTTTAATGCTGTGTTCTACTCAGCACATGATCAGGCATTCGACAAATAGGTGTTCATTAAATACTATTGAATGCATGAACCAAAATACAAATTTGTTTTTATTGCCTCAAATGAATTCATTTAATTCACTAAATACACTCACCTTGAGAAAAACTTCCCATGGCAGCAAGGTTGAATCTTTCATACAGGTCCAAATGTGAGGTAGATAGGAAACACACTTTTTCCTAGAAGGGAATAAATTTAAAATGTAAGAAGATTAAGCTCATTCATGCAGAGAAAGTTGATTAGCCTTCTGAGACTGCTGAAAATCTCTCCAGCATGAAAAAAGAAAACTTAAAAAAATAAAAATAGGAAGTTAGTATACTGGAATATTTTCTGAGATAGAATGTTTAGAAGATAATCTTAGACTTGCAGTCTGGGAAAAAGAACAGCCATGCCATTACTTATAAAGCTAAATAGGATTTTACTGCTTCTGTGTTCAGTGCTTAACAAAACACAACAGTTGCCAAACATGTTAATCCACTACATTAGGTATTAAGCTAATGAAGTTATAAAATCAAAAGACCTTTGTTACTACAATGTCAAGGTCCTGGTCCAGTAGGATAATAAATACCCAGGGGTACCTTAGGTTTCAAAAGAACAGCTTACTCACCTAATATCACCTCCAAACTGTTCTGCTGATGTCTTGAGAGGAGAAAAGAGCAAGAGAGAAATAAAACCTATGGTCCTGCATTATTTCCCCACACTTTTAACACAGTATTGCCCCCCCCCCCCCACCACGCAATATGGGATAGGATTTATACCAACAATATACAATGAAGAGTTTTCATTCACATTTTTTTTAAAGTGGGAAGGAGTCCAGCTTTCGTATAAAACAAGAATCCTGTTCATATGTGGAACACTCAGAAATTTGCTAGTATTTTGAATTTTTTAACACAAGTGAAAATGACCCTGATTGATACAGGGGGAATATTTGAGTTTTGGGGAGATTTTTGTTTTCATTTCCTTCACTTTATTTTCAAAATTTAGACATAAGACATACATACATATTTAAAGACTCAATCAATACCTTGACATTTCCTATCTGAGTTTCCTTTGGTTTTCAATATGTCAGGTTTCAGCTGCTACTCAGCCTTTGGCTCTTTCTGGCAAACACGTCTCAGGAGAACTTGACCAGCTCTTAAAGAGCAAGATATAAAACCGGGATCCAACTAGGGTTCCAACGTCTCCGGAACATGTTGTCCACGGGGTTCAGACACACTTTTAGCACTCTTGCCAGAGGAGGGAGCAAAAAAACAAGCAATCTATCCAAGCTATGGCAAAAGAAGCTCCCCCTAGCCAACAGATATTTGAATCATTTGTATTCTTCTTCAAAAACAGTGTGGTTTTTAAATATGCTTCCTGGACATTAGGGGTTCCATGGAGCTCTTTAGGAGCCACTGCAAGAACAGAAAGGTGAGGGTGCTGCAAAGTGGGGCTCCTGGACCTTCGACTCCGCTCCAGTCAGAGCGTACTTCACTGGAACATAGGAGCTTCATTTAAAAAAAGCAGGGGGAAAAGCACTGGGAGTTAAATAAAAATGAATTTGAAAACTACAGTGTTAGAATAAAAAAGAGACACAGAAAAAAAGAAAGTAAGAATCTTTGATTAAACAGAGTGAAGACTTCCTTAGGTAGTTAGACCAAATAAAGAAGAATTCAGGATGTCCTTCTGAGACATAATAAGGAATATATATTTGGTCTCTGCTCCTATTTCCTGACACAGAGCTCCTAAATCTCTTGGAATTTCCTAGGTGATAGGAGTATCTTCTGTTCTAATGAGTGACTCTTGATGGTCTCCTGAATTGCTTCAAGATGGGGGTTGTCACCAGAAAGACTAAGCCATGATTAGAAGCTTGGAACTTTCAGACCCACCCCACCCCCATCCTCCAGGGAGGGGAGAGGGGTAGGAGATTGAATTAATAATCAGTCATGCCTACATGATGAGACCTCCAAAAAAACCCTAAACTGTGGAGTTCAGAGAGCATCCAGGTTGGTAAACACATCCACGTGCCAGGAGGGTGGTGCATTTCAACTCCACAGGGACAGAAGCTCCTGTGCTCAGGACCCTCCCATGTACCCCTTGATCTGGCTGTTCATCTGTATCCTTTTAATATCCTTTATATTAAACTAGTAAATATAAGTAAGTCTTTCCATGAGTTCTGTGAGCCATTATGGCAAATTATTGAACTTGAGGAGGAAGTTGTGGGAACCCCTGATTTGTAGTCAAGTCAGACAAAATTGCAGGTAACCGAGGGACCCCCTACTTGTGATTTGTGTCAGAAGTAGGGGACGGTCGTGTAGTACTGCACCGTTAACCTACGGGGTCTGACACTAACTCCAGATAGTTAGTGTCAAAATTGATTTAAATTGTAGGACACCCAGTTGGTGTCTGCAGAAACTTGGAAAATTTCTTAGTGTGGAAAAGCTACACATTTGGTGTCGGGAGTGTTGTGAGTAGAGGAACAATTCTCCTTTACCTTCTCTGATAATATTAATATTATCAAACGGTTGAGGCACTGCCTGGCTGAAACTAGATCTTACATCTTAAAATCACTTAAAATGAGACACAGACTTTGACTGGGACTCCTCTATAAGCTATTTGCCACATGGTATTTTTCTTCTGAGAGTAAAGCATTTGGGCTCTGGATTTACCTTTCTGAACTGCTACATAATTCTTTCCACCCTCTGGTGAAATAGAGACTATGATGGGTTAGATTGGGTGCCACAGCTTCTCTTCAGGTAAGCCCATTAGGTGTCGATCAACTGGCCAAGTCAATTCACGAAAGGTTAAGCAGAAGATGCAAGTAATATCTTATTGACCATTTTCTTCCTTAGAAAATAGAGGAAGTCTGAGCAATTGCTTACTAAAGTTTGTCTCATCCACCTCACACTTTCTGTTTTCAATTTAAGTTTTCTAGTTTATGCGTTAGGTAAGGGTTCTAAAATTATTGCATTCAACCTAACCAAAAGCATCTGAGTTTATATTTACGGTGTAAATAGCAATTTAGTAGGGTGATGGTATTTGTTACACGCAAGTAATTTGAATTCAGTCAATCTTCTTTGCAAAATTCAGATTACAGCCGGTATTAAATTCTCCACAAGAAATCAAACAAACAGAAGCAATATGTGCTATGAAATGAAAGAAACCCAAACAAGCTCAGAGGCGGTTTGGCTCTGCCAGGTGATGTTATTGAATTTGGCATTGTAGAAAAGGGTTCAAAGAATACAGCCACAGGACTATTGGATTTCAACAGAGTGAAGTTGGAAGGATTAAGGGATTTAGCCAACAAGACACCGAGGGACAGCCCACAGCCATTCACCAGCACTAGTCCTAAGCGCTATTCCCAGCAAGCTCCAGAGGGCCCCCTGAGTAAAACCCCAGTAGATGGGAATTTCCCTAAAAGAAACATGAATATTTAGGTGGATTCACCAAAGGGGGTGCCATTCAAAGACCTGGGCAGAATATTGTGCTACCTAAAGAGGGAAATAAAGGGGGTAGGAATGGGGGAGATAGAAGAGTTACAGTAAGGAAACAGGCAAGCAGGCTAGGGCTGAATACATTCTGGAAGCAAGACCAAGGAAAGTGTACACACAGAGGTTCTTACAGATTTACCAGAGAAAGGAGGAGAATGAACACCGGGTGCAGGAGTAGGAAGCCCCCAAAATGTGTAAAATGGTGAGGAAATTATACAAATGAATCAACCATGATAACGGCCTATTAAGGCTTTTCCTGAGTTTTCTATGTTCTATTCCTACTGGTATCCCTTGGTTCCTGAATATGACAAAGTTTTTCAGCTTCTGGCTAAGCCTCCACTGTTTTCTCTGCCTACAGACTTCTCCCATTTCCGCCTGGGAGACTAGCTAATATACTCTCATTGGCTGGATTTCAGTTTAGATCATTTCCTCCAGAAAGCATTTCCTGATCCCCTAGCCTACATTAATCTGTTACAGGTTCCAACAACATTTTTGTTTCTTGAGACATTTAATGCACTTGTAATTAATCATTCCACAGCTGAGTTCCCTAAAAGAAAATCTATGAGAGCAAGGACCATATCTACCTTATTGACCATGAAGTCCTTAGGACCTAGAAATTTCCTGGAATGGTGTTTAATATTTTCTGGATGAATATAAAGGAGAATCCATTTGAGAATTGTAGCATACTCCAGTATGTAGTAGCCAAGCTCACAGCAATGTCATAGTAGTCCTGTCTCCACTACTCATTCCTTCACCCCTACTTCACTCTAACACATGGTTTAATTAAGAACTTCATGACCCACCTTTGGCAGACACTGTAAGTTGGCTCACATATTACCTATTTCCAATGCTCTTTTCCTTTCCCTTGCTTTCGATATTAGTCAGGATAGGTAAATTATGCTGTGATAACAAATAACCCCAAATTTCAATGATTTAAATAAAAAAGCTTTATTTCCCACCTGTGCAAGTCCACAACAGGGCTAGGCAATTCTCCAGGGCAGCTGGCCTCCATGCCAGGGCTCAGTGATCCAGGCTGCTTTGGTCTTGTGACAACCACATAGTAACATGTGTTTCTGTGCTTGCTGTGATGTGGAAGGGAGCACAGAGACTCACACAATGGCTCTTGAATGCTTTGGCCTGAAAGTGACACATGTATGTGTCGTGTTAGGAAAAACTACCCACATGACCACACTTCATGGGGTAGGGAAGTGTTCCTGGAAGTGGAGGAGACCTGGATAATAGTAGACACTGGCAATGTCTACAACATCTTCTACCTAGAGGCTGGAAAGCCAAATACTTATTTCTCAACCTCCCTTGCAGCTAAGTATAGCCATGTGACACAGAGGAAAATTTTTTCTTTACCAATTCACTTTCAAAAGTTCCTGGAGGACTCTGTCTAACCTGATTTGAGTCAAGTGCCCATGCCTGAATCAATTACTATAGTCCTTCAGTTGGTCAGCTTGAATCAGGTGTAACATCATTTCAGCTTCAAGTAACAGAAAAACTATTATTGACTTAAACAAATTTAGGAATGAATCGTTAAAACACTTTCCCTGGCACCTGAGAGCTACTGCGTCAACCCTAGGAGTTGCCTATATCTGTGGTTCTTGTCATATGAGACAAATAAGCCTCTAAATATGTTTAAGCCAATTCTTCTGTGTGGAAAGTTGGGAAGAGATGAGCCCAGGATTTAACAGCTGCTGCAGAGCCAGTTTCATTGAGATAACCAGCCTGAAAGAAAGAAAAAAGCCCACAGAGAGAAGCAAAGACTAATGATGGAGAGAAAAAAAGAGAGAAAGAGACCTGAGAGCTTTCAAGCTCAGGATTCTAAAGGATATTGTACAGTACATTACACCCTTCAAATCCCTTTCCTAGCCGTTGTCTGATTTCAAACAATAATCCCAATGAGACAGGCAGGGCAGATATTATTAGCAGATGGTATAGCAGCCTGGAAACATGAAGGCTAGTACCAGATTTGTCACCCATTTGTTGTTCAGGGTTAAGCATGTCTGTAAAATAAGGAGTTCGAACTAGTCTGGCATGATAAATATGAACTCAGCCTTTGACCTCAGAAACATTTAAAGCCCAGCTCATCCATTCATAGGCTGTATAACTTCTGATAAATTTAATTAACCTACCTAAGTTTCCATTATTTTATCTGAAAAATTGGGATGATAACATCTTCTTTACTTTGTTGTAACAATTGAAATAATTACAGACAAAGCTTCTACCACAATGCTTGTCCCACAGGAGATCCTCAATAAACATTATTTACCTGTCATTACATTTTTCTTCTCCCAAGATTCCCTTTAAACCATGAAGATATATTCCCATTTTACAAATGAGTTTACTGAGTCAATGATGGGCCAAGGTCTTGCTCAGGTCAATCTAGCTGGCCAGGGTTTAAAATGGGACCCAGTTCTCAAATGGAATCAGAATCTATGTTTCCAGGCCAACAGTCTGGTGTTGTTTCCATGATGCCCAGATCTCCACAATCTCTTCCATTCATCTAGCATTTATCAAGCATGAACTACGCAAAAGCAGATTGCTGACTATCCCTTAAGCCACCATGCTCCTCTCATGCCATATCTCCCTCCAGAAACAGGATGTTCATAGCATCATATAACTTGAGAATTGAAAGAGATCTTAAGGGTAATTTACTTTAACTTCCTACTGAGGACTGGAATTCCCTTTATAGCATCCCTTATTTGTGGCATCTAGCTTCTGTTAGGACATTCCAGCACAGATGATGAAAATGCTGTGGTTCTGGTGACATGGTCTTAGAAGTCACTCCTCTTTTGGTTGCCGGTATCAGAAATTTAACTCAAACTACCTATGCCAGAAAGAATATATTTCCTCATATGTTAATTTCTGGATTTAGACCAGGCTTCAGGCATTTCCTGATCAAGTGGTTTGACCGCTGCCATTAGGATGATCTCATTCTCTCTGTTTCTTGGTCCTATCCCTGAACCAGTCACAATATCACAGGAGTGCAAAACTCTGACTTGCCAAGCCCAAGAGTCATATTCAATCCTGTTGTCAGGGGTAGGGTCAGTGCCCCTAAACTGTAAGATCTGAGGGTGAGAAAGGGGCAGCTCCCCAGGAGAAATCAAGATAATACCACCAAGAAGAGGGAGAAATGGAAACTGAGCAGGCAAAAACAACAAATTCCACCACAGTGCTATCTTATTCCATATCCTGAGTCAGGAAAGGGACTTAAGGACTTCTTTCCTAAAACTTTGAAGGTTAAAATAAAGCCAACAGTTGGAACATGCCCTGCATTATATTTCTCAGGAATTCTTTGGTTGCAAGTAACAAAATAACCAACAAATACTGGCTTGAATAATGTAAGGTTCGTTTTTCTTACAGAGAAGGTGAGTGATTTTTGGTCCTGATTCAGAAGCTTAACAGTGGCAGGTTTCTGGGTTGGTGACTTTGAGGTTCTCCTCATGTTTCCCCATGGCAACAGAGTGGTCACACCAACTTGAGTCACATGTCCTCAAAGGCAGGAAGCAGCAGGCAGTGTAGAGCAATTTGTATACTTCTTTCTGATCTAGAAGAGAAATCTCTTGACCAGAAACCTTCAGAAAACTTCTCTTTCCCTCTCCTTGGCCAGAAGTGGGTCACATGGCCACGTCCAGCAGCAGAGGATGTTGGTATCTGCTTTTCCAGGCTCCAGAGTGGGAGGCAGGCAAAAGGGGGTCACGGTTTTGAGTATCAACATCGTCTATGATACATGTGTTAGCAAATGTGGTTTTGATCTTTCTTCTTTCCCCTCAACCAAATAAGGCAACATGACCTATTAGATCTGAAAAGAATAGGTCTTGACCCCATAATCCCAGGATCTCCATAATATTCCAAAAGAGTAATTAGACCTTTTCAAAATAGCAATTGAATTGCAAACTCTACAAAAAGAGAAATCAAAGTTCATGTTTATATTCCATAGACACCAGCACAGTGCCCAGCAAATTGCAGACAATAAATATTTTCAACTAGACCAAAATGTCCTGCTCAGAGGTAGTCATTTTTCTATTAATAGTCAATATTAACCACAGACCAAAATTTCTCTAGTTGCTCTTCTAGGGCTTTCCCTTTTAGAAGTAGCTGGTATTAGTTCACACATAGCGAACCATTTTGCTGGATTTTTGTATGTTGTTTTGCTTGCTGTTTCTCTATTCACCAATAAAGTGGTCTGTAAGCAGAGCAAATTTCATTAGCCACATAGTCTAATCCAGTGGTTCCCAAACTTACCTTTTAGATACAGATTCCAACTCATCAGCCTCAGAATGTCTGATTCCATGGGTCCCAGGGCGGGGGGGGGGGGGGGGGGGGCGCTGGGGGAGGGGTGGCAACTGCCTTTTTTAAAATCTTCTGATTTCAGCTGAGTTTGGAACTACTGGTCAAACCGACCAAACTAATCAGCTCAAATAGACTAAAAAGGTCTATTTTCATTCACACTTTGCAGTCTATAGGCATCCTGCTGTCAAATGGTTGCCCAGCAACCCAGTGACTACTTTAACTATTGAGAGACCTCAAACAATTGAAACCCATCTAAAAAGATAGGGAATGTCTTATTAATGGGGCCTTCTTGAGAAGGTAATTTTATTGCCTGCCATGTTGACAATAAAATTTGCCAAGTTCTGTGTCTTCCCAGAAACCAGTCCAAAGACAATTCACAAACCAAAGTCATCAACTGCTTCTGCCTCCCCAGCAGGAGTCTCACTCCCACTCCCTATAGACACATGACCCGCATCAATGATGAACACTGAAACATCACCTTGCCTAGATTTATGCTCAGTCAGATACATGAAGATTCCTCTTTGTTCCTATCCACTTAGATTTAATGTTTTGCCCAATTTCCCTAGTTCAGTGGTCTGCAAAACCTCTGAGATTATCCCTCCCTCATAACTCTTTACTACTCCACCTTAAATTGGAGGCCTCATGACCCAAGATGTCAAAGCAAGCCCAGGATCAAATTCTCATTCATTTATCCAACCAACAGAAAGAATAATCTGCCTCAGGGTGCATTCTTTTCTCCATATTCCCAATAAACACAGTAATGTACAGCAAGAAAAGCAAGTGTTTATTACAACCTATTTCTAAATCCCTGAGCATTAAGACTTAACATTTCTTGCCTTGTCCATTTAAATTAGGTTTTTTTAATCAAAGCATAATTGTCTATATATAACATCTATCTCACTGAAAAGTCAGTATGTGACTCTATCTTTCTATGAAACACACAAGCAAGTGATCTATAAAGAGGAGACTTGACCCAAGCAAGACAGGCAGGTCCCCACGTTTTCAGGGCAATAGCCAGTATTTTCGGTCCTTGTTAATTTCTCTTGAAGAGGGAACAAAAGGCAGATTGATTTCCCCACAGAACAAGCGGTAGGCCTCCACCAGGGGCCTCCAATCCTGGGAGAAGGAGATTGTCAACGAGGAGGTAAATTCTGGCTCCTGACTGCTCTGATAACTTGTCCTCCCTTTCTCCTTCCCTTCCTGCCACTTTCAGTTAACTGGAACGTCAAAAGAATAATAATTCAGCAACACAGCATGGTTAATAAAATCTAATGTAAATGCGCATCAGTCTCAGAGCAAGGAAACAATCTCCCCACTGTATTTAATATTCCTCATATCCTTCTGGAGATGTTACACTTCCCTTTGGGCTACTTGTTGAAAGAATAAAAATCTAGAGATAAGTGAGTGTAACAATTAGAGTTCAGGATCTAATAAGGAAAACAAGATAATGTTCCACGGTTTGGGGAAGCTGGGAAGTTGCGGGGGGTGGGGTGACAAAATAACACTTTCTAAATGTGTGAAAAGCTACGAAAGCGATATAAACTGAGTATGAGCAGACGGAAATAAGCTAAATTATAATAAGAGATGTGGCAATTGGACATTGGGAAAAATATTTTAATATTAATTGATGCTAGTTATTGAGTACAGTCATCATTATCTGAGAAAACAGGCTCAAAGACTTGCCTGAGTTCTCACAGGTAAGCACACGGTAAAGTCAGGGTTTGAGCCCAGGTCTGGCAGACTCCAATGTGCAGACCTTGTACATTATTTCTCCATGGAGGGCTGGGTGGGTTTGCAGAGAGACATGGAAAGAAACTGACACTATGACTTTATTTTAATACCTGCCCTCCTCTAATCAGAATGGCTATGGCTTTGCCACTATTTATAAAAAAAACTCTAAGCTAGAATATGTAGGCCTGCTATGGCCAAGCAATGGGAAAGTGTGATAGAGTGTATTACTGTGGAAAAACATTTGCTTCTGCCCCTGGAGTCTACTTCCCTGTGAGAAGATTATACATCTCACTCTATTGACATTAGGTTTGGTCACGTGACTTGTGTTGCCCCTTCTCGCAGGAGGTTTGTACATCCCCACTCTGCTGAACTCAGGAGTATCAATGTGACTTTCTTTGGCCAGTGAAATGTGGGCAAAAGTAATGAGTGTCAATTCCAAGTAAGAACTTTTAGAGACAGTTCACGTTCACCATGTCTCATTTCCTGCTGCCACAGGCTGTAATGACCCAAATAGAAGCTGCTCTGTCAGCCTGAGCATAGGAGTGAGGGCATCATCAAGTGGAATCATAGCCAACCCATGACGGACATTCAGTGTGAGCATGAAGTAAACCTCTGTTGTTGTAACCGCTAAGATTTCAGGGTCATTTGTTACTGCAGCATAGCTTAGTGTAATCTGACTGATAAGAAAAAGTGACTCTGATCTTTGCATTCCAAGACTTCTGAAGACCAGAGTGTATGGGGTTAATACAGGATGGGTGGCTATTTCATCATGACTTCTTCATCCAAACCCTTTGATCTAAACCACTTAATCCAAACCCCTTCCTCCCAGTCCCACAAATTGGGTCAAAAGTGAAAAATGTAATTTTTTAATCCACATGCGGACTGTCTCCATAGGTTCTGGTAAAAAAAAAAAAAAAAAAAAAAAACAATGAAAGCACTGCCTAGAATTGGAGATAGTCTTTAAGAGCAATCTCTTCGTAATCAATCAAGCATGGATTCTAATCCACTGGTCATCACATGTGAGATTTTGGGCATATCATTTCCTGTTACTTCAAACATGGTTTGCTTATTGGTAAAACAAGGACAATAACAGTATTGTGGGGAGTATGGACTCAGAGAGGTATTGTAGCAACACCACCAATCATCAGGGAAATGCAAACCAAAACCATAACATATCACTTCATGCCTGTTAAGATGTCTATTATCAAAAGACAAGAGATAACAAGGATTGGTGAGGTTGCAGAGAAAAGGGAACCCTTATTCACTGTTGGTGGGAATGTAAATTGGTCCAGCCACTATGGAAAACAGTATGAGGTTCCTCAAAAAGTTAAAAATAGAACTACCATGTGATCCAGTGATTTCACTTCCAGTTTTATATGCAAAGGAAACTATCTCAAAGAGATATCTGCACCCCCATGTTCATTGCAAAATTATATACAAAAGCCAAGACATGGAAACAAAGTAAGTGTCCATCAATGGATGAATGGATAAAGAAAATATATTTACAATGGAATATTATTCGGTCATTAAAAAGAAGGAAATCCTGCCATTTTCAACAACATGGATGGACCTTGAGGGCATTATGCTAAGTTAAATAAGTCAGATAGAAAAAAACAAATAGTGTATGATCTCAAATATGTGGTATCTAAAAAGAGCAAACTGAACTCATAGAAACAGAACAGACTGGTGGTTGCCATTGGCAGGGGATGGGGGTGGGAAAAATGGCTGAAGGAAGGGGGTCAAAAGACATAAACTTTACTTCTAAGATAAACAAATTCTGAGGATGTACTGTACAGCATAACTATAGTTAACAATACTGTATTGTATATTTGAAAGTTGCTAAGAGAGTACTATAGATCTTTAAAGTTCTCATTATAAGAAAAGCAATTTTGTAACGGTGAGGTGATGGATGTTAAGTAAATGTATTGTGGTAATCATTTCACAATATATCAAATCATTATGTTGTACACTTCAAACTTATACAATGTTGTATGTCAATTATGTCTCAATAAAACTAGAAAAAATAAACAAAAGCTCTAAAGTGAAAAGAATAAAAGATGGATACTGTGGGGATAAAATGGGACAAAGCACGTAAAAGCCCTCAACAAATGCTAGTTACTTTTATGAACAGAGGCACAGGAGGGATAAAAGGATAAATCACAGTCTAATAGGGATGACAAGATAAATCATAAATAATAATAAAGGCAAAATGTTGTAAAGGCTTTAAGAGTGCCACAGATAAAGTGCTAGAGGAGAAAAGAGAAAACAAGTATAGCTCTAAAGAAAGGGGAGAGAAATCAGAGAAGACTTCATGAAAGAGGTGGCATTTGATTTGGGCCACTTATATTATTCAAAACCCTTTAAATAGGGATCTATACTCTAAATTTTTCCTAGATTTAGCCGCAAGAAAATTTTTCTCTTTCCTGAAAATTTACAGTCCTTCTCTTCAACAGACATTGAACTGTGACCTGTCGTGCTTCCTTCTTTGCTTTTGAATATTAGAAAGATCTGGACAAATGTAATGTTTGATTTGGGGCATCATCTTAGACTTTGTTCTCCCCTCTCTTCCTTATGGCTTCTGATTTTGCTCTTGATCGTTTTTCACTACATGTTGTAAACCTAACGCTTTATCTTTATCATAAGCTGCCTCAGTCCATTCTTGCGCATTGGTAGTGTATATGTTTTAAATAAATAAAATATATTTCTCATCTTCCTTCTAGTCTTTTTTTAGTCTTTTATTTTGGTAACTTGTTCAAGGATAGAGAAAGAGATTATTCATTCTTTTATGGTTTACACAGGACTTGATAGAATGGGCAGTACGAATGATCAAGTCAGATTGGTACCCTATACTGTGGGGTTAGTAATTAAAGTACTAAGTGATGATTTTCAGGTTAAAGTCAATTAGCATCATTTCTCACTTAGTGAAAAAGAAAATCAGCACAACGAAAAGGCAGGTCACCATTACTCAGCTGAACGGGCAGTTTTAAGTTAAATGGCACGTTTTTAGGTTGGGGGAGGTACCAGTAGGATTACCACCTTACTTCTTTAAAAGAAAAGAAAACTTTTTTCAAGTTAAACCCGGGGAGTGATCTCTCATATTCCAAGTACAAAACAACTTGATCCTTTTCAATAAGAGAAACCCCAGCTCTTTTTTCTGCAGAAAAGTAAGGGAGAAACCAAGGATTTACAGGAGACTGTGTATAAGAGCAAGTTAGAATTTCAATGTTTGCATTAACATGTCCAGGACAAATACCAATTTCAGAATTCTTCTAAGGGGCGCAATTAAATTGATTTTACATCGTCTAAGTAAAATAAGTAAGGCTGTAATATATAGATAGTAACACCATTAGCATTCTTGTCAGTAGATAAAAAAGCAGTTCATAGGAAAACATATTATCAGCAAAACAAGAACCCAACAGACTTATTTGTGTGAATTGACCATTTGAAGCCCTGAATTGTTAATTTCACTTTAGTCATTGCTATAATGCCCTTTCAGAAAACCTACAGGAAATGTCCAAGACATTTTTAAAACTAACATAGCCAATCTGCTAATTATATCCAATAATTGTTAACAGAATGGCAAAATAATATATCCTTGTCAAAATTAAACTGCCGTTCAGAACAAGTAGTAAAGAATTGCAGAGAAAGCTTTCTGTTCATTGAAACACAACATGTTTACTGCATAACAAGGAACTATTCTCTGGCAAAAAGAAAAAGAGATTGGAAAACAGTTCACTGGTGACTTGTAACTCAGTTTTTCAGAAATTTTTATAGAAAATGACATCTTACATAACTTATGATTTGCAGTAATATAATACCATGCCCATTTCATAGTTTACCTTTGCTAATACTTGCTTACAGGGAAAAATAGAAAGTATGTGGGGAAATTACAAATATACCTCTTTCCCAAAGATAACCACTGTTGATCTTTGGTTTATCATCCTGGTTTCTTATCATCATACACTGTTTTATGAGCTAATTAAACTATGTTCACTAAAAAGCATTTTATGAATTTGTTTCCATATCAATACATCATCATTCTCCATTACTATATGGAATTCTATTGTTTAAATTTAACATAATAAATTTAATAAACCCCTATTACTGGAGATTTTGGACAGTACATTGGCTGCTATGAATATCATAGTACAATTATCTTTACATATATTATTGATTCCTTCTGATAATTTCCTCTAAGTGGAATTTTCTATGTCAAAGAAAAAGCACATTTTTAAGGCTTTTAATAAAAATTTTATAATTGTCCTAAAAAGGCTATACCCATTTAAACTCCATAAGTGATATTAGAAATTATTGACATTCCCTTGTGCTCTCCAGCACTGGATATTATTACTCCTTTTTAAATCTTGGTACTTACAACATTTATGTTTTAATTTCTGAATAAGTCTTTCTTAGTTAAAGATTAGGTTGGACCCACAGAGTGAGGTTCATCAAGAATTCTCTCAGAGGGTTCTGGTCAAGATGGCGCTGTGAGCAGACGTTGAACTCACCTCCTCCACGAACACAACCAGGTTACAACAATTTTGGGAAGAATCACCCTGGATTGAAAACTGAAAACTGGATAAAAAGAACCCCCACGACAAGGGACAGTCCTGACAAAAGCAGAAGAGGCAGTAACTCTGGCCAGAGAGGAAAAAAGCCACCTTTGGGAGCAGCAGAGCCTCTCAGCTGGCCAGGCAGGAGCCAACCTAAGGAACCAGCCCTCCCTGGAGGAGTGAGGTCCAGAGCGGGGGCGATACTGCTATAACCATCCTTCAGACGCAGCCCAACTGAGAGGGGGATCTTACTGTCTGGCTTTGCTGGCTATTAACTGCAGCAAGGACACCCCAGAAAAGCTATCGGCCGAAAGTCGAAAAGATGCGGGTCTTTCCCCATGCACAAACTCACTCATTGCAGCAACCTAAAATCACCAGAGAGAAGGCTGACTGTCCTTTGGTGAAACAAGACTCACCTGGTGGGCTCTGGGGGCATCTCGGTGAGAGGAGGATCTTCTCCGGAGACTGAGATTGTGGGGGCCTTTGTTCTGAGCTGGTCCAGGAGTGCTGATATGGACACACCGAGGTGCGTCCTTGGGCTGTTAGCCCAGGGGTCTGCCACACCCACTAGAGCACAGATTTAATCCAGTTCAGCCAGGGCAGGCAACCCACCCCAGGGACTGGCCCCACCTAACAGCAAGCCCTCAGGCTACTTTTCAGCCTGCATTGACTGAGTGCCTTGATCCTCTACAGGCAGGCAAGGGTGTCTGCCTCTGTGGGGCAGGGCTTGTGTGAGGACCAGGTGAACTGTGGGGGGCATTGGGGCAGAGGTGGGGCCTCTGCAGTGTGGTGGTGGGGTATTCTCCAGGGGGTTGAGAAGTGTACATGGACCAGGACTGTGTTGACAGTGTACGTGGTCCACAGGGGGGTGAGGCTTATCAGCAGCAGAAGACTTGTGCTTCACAAATAGCCATAAAAAGGATCAGCCCCACCTTCCAAAGCCTGAAACAAGTGAGTGCCTCCATGCCAAGGGCTAGCCCCACTCAGCTGCGCTCCTAAGAGAACTGACAACAGCCTTGTTGGCCTCAGGCCTATCACAACTGTACGCCCCTGAGCCTAGCAACCAGCTACACTGGGTACCAACCCAATTAAGAGGACACTTGCAATAAGAGTGTGCTAATAGACTTTGGAGCCAACAGTGCTGAGGCCCCTCGAAGCTGGATTTACAAACAGCTGGCCAGGGAAGGAAAGATCAGACTCCCTGAGTACCGGCAGTGGGAGCAATCCTGCCACAGCAGAAGAACACAAGTAGCCCAGAAAGGGGTCACTCCTGGTTCTTATGGTCTGGTGACAAGAGGGAAGTACACTGCTGGGCCTCATAAGGCATCTCATACATAAGGCCACTTCTCCAAAATCAGGAGCCATAGCTGACTCACCTAGTACAAAGAAAATAGCACAGAGAAAGAGGCATAATGTGGAGGCAAAGGAATACTTTCCAAGCAAGGGAACACTACAAAACACCAGAAAAAGAACTAAGTGAAACATAAACCAGTGACCTCGTTGACAAAGAATTCAAACAAAATATAATGAGGATGCTCATAGACATGCGGAGAAGAATGGATGAACACAGTGAGCACATCAGCAAAGAATTAGAAGATATAAAAAAGAACCAATCAGAAATGAAGAATACAATAGTCAAAATGAGAAATTCACTAGAGGGACTCAATAGCAGAGTAGAGGAAGCAGAAGAACGGATCAGCAAGCTAGATGAAAGATTACAGGAAATCACCCAAGCAGAACAGAAAAGAGAAAAAAGGATTAGACAGAATGAGAAGAGTGTAAGGGAACTCTGGGACAATATCAAGTGTGCTAACATTCGGATTATAGGGGTCCCAGAAGGAGAAGAGAGAGACAAAGGGGCAGAAAATTTATTTGTCGAAATAATAGAGGAAAATTTTCCTCATCTGAGGAAGGAAACAGACATCCAAGTTCAGGAAGCACAGAGAGCTCCAAACAAGAGAAGCCCAAAGAGGCCCACACCAAGACATGTTATAATCAAAACGTCTAAAATTAAAGATAAAGAGAGAATCCTACAGGCAACAAGAGAAACACCACAAGTGACATATAAAGGAAAGCCCATCAGGCTGTCAGCGGACTTCTCAGTCGAGACCCTACAGGTGAGAAGAGAATGGCACGACATATTTGAAGTACTAAAAGGAAAAAACCTACAACCAAGAATACTCTATCCATCAAGGCTGTCATTCAGAATGGAAGGAGAGATAAAAAGCTTGCCAGACAAGCAAAAATTAAAGGAGTTTATCACCAAGAAACCAGTTCCACAAGAAATGCTGAAGGGACTTATTTAAGTGGGAAAGCAATGACCACAAAAAGAGATAAAAGAAAAAAATTATCAAAAAAACCCAAAACAACAACAAGAAAAAACAGGCAATAAAATCACTTGTAAGGTAAAGCACCAGATCAACTACGTGTGAAGGAAATATGAAGGTTAAAAGACAATAAATACATATTTATCAATAGCTACTTTAAATTTCAATGGACTAAATGCTCCAATCAAATGCCATAGGGTGGCCAACTGGATAAAAAAACAAGATCCATGTATATTCTGCATACACGAGACACACTTCAGACCTACAGACACTCACAAACTGAAAGTGAAAGGATGGAAAAAGATATTCCATGCAAATGGCAAAGAAAAGAAAGTGGGGGTAGCAATACTTATATCAGACAAAATAGACTTTAAATCAAAAACTGTAATAAGAGACAAAGATGGGCACTACATAATGATAAAGGGAACAATCCAACAAGAAATATAACGCTTGTAAATATCTACGCACCCAACATAGGAGCACCTAAATATATAAAGCAATTATTAACAGACATAAGAGGAGAAATAGACAGTAACACAATAATAGTTGGGGACTTTAACACTCCACTTACACCAATGGATAGATCATCCAAACAGAAGATCAATAAGGAAACACTCGCCTTAAAGGACACATTAGACCAGATGGACTTAGTAGATAAATACAGAACATTCCATCCAAAAACCACAGAATACACATTCTTTTCAAATGCCCATGGAACATTCTCCAGGATTGATCACACATTAGTCCACAAAACAAGTCTCAATAAATTTAAGAAGATCGAAATAATACCATGCATCTTTTCTGACCACAAAGGTATGAAACTGGAAATCAACTACAGAAAGAAAACCAGAAAAGCGACAAAAATGTGGAGATTGAACAAAATGCTACTGAACAATGAGTGGGTCAAGGAAGAAATCAAAGAAGAAATAAAAAAATTCCTGGAGACAAATGAAAATGAAAACACGACATGCCAAAATCTGTGGGATACAGCAAAAGCGGTTCTACGAGGGAAGTTTATAGCAATTCAGGCCTACCTCAACAAAGAAGAAAAATCCCAAATAGACAATCTAAAAGTGCACCGAAAGGTACTGGAAAAAGAACAACAAACAAAGCCCAAAATCAGCAGAAGGAAGGAAATAATAAAAATCAGAGCGGAAATAAATGAAATAGAGACTAAAAAAACAAGAGAAGAAATTAATGAAACCAAGAGCTGGTTCTTCAAAAAGATAAACAAAATTGACAAACCCTTAGCTAGACTCACCAAGAAAAAAAGAGAGAAGGCTCAAATAAATAAAATCAGAAATGAAAGAGGAGAGATTACAATGGACACCTCAGAAATACAAAAGATAATAAGAGAATACTATGAAAAGCTATACGCCAACAAATTGGATAATCTAGAAGAAATGGATAAATTCTTAGAAACATACAAGCTTCCAAAACTGGACCAAGAAGATGTAGAAAATTTAAATAGACTGATCACCAGTAAGGAGATCGAAACAGCAATTAAAAACCTCCCAAAAAATAAAAGTCCAGGACCAGATGGCTTCCCTGGTGAATTCTACCAAACACTTAAAGAAGACCTAATACCTATCCTTCTCAAACTCTTCCAAAAAGTTGAAGAGGAGGGGAGGCTACCTAACTCCTTCTACGAAGCAAACATTATCCTGATACCAAAACCAGACAAAGACAACACAAAAAAAGAAAACTACAGGCCAATATCACTGATGAACATTGATGCAAAAATCCTCAACAAAATACTAGCAAATCGAATACAACAATACATTAAAAACATCATGCATCATGATCAAGAGGGTTTCATTCCGGGGATGCAGGGATGGTTCAACATCCGCAAATCTATCAACGTGATATACCACATTAACAAAATGAAGAAAGAAAATCACATGATCATCTCAACAGACGCAGAGAAAGCATTTGAAAAGATACAGCATCCATTTATGATAAAAACTCTAAATAAAATGGGTATAGAAGGAAAATACCTCAACATAATACAGGCCATATGTGACAAACCCACAGCAAATATCATTCTCAATGGAGAAAAACTGAAAGCTATCCCTCTAAGAACAGGAACCAGACAAGGATGCCCACTGTCACCACTCTTATTTAACATAGTTTTGGAAGTCCTAGCCAGAGCAATCAGGCAAGAAAAAGAAACAAAAGGGATCCGCATTGGAAAAGAAGAAGTGAAACTGTCACTCTTTGCAGATGACATGATTTTATAAATAGAAAACCCTAAAGAGTCCACTAAAAAACTTTTAGAAATAACAAAGGAATACAGTCAAGTTGCAGGATACAAAATCAATGTACAAAAATCTGTTGCATTTCTATACACTAACAACGAAGTAGCAGAAAGAGAAATTAAGACGACAATCCCATTTACAATTGCAACGAAAAGAATAAAATACCTAGGAATAAGCTTAACCAAAGAGGTGAAAGCTCTGTACACTGAAAACTATAAGACATTGTTGAAAGAAATCGAAGAAGACACAAAGAAATGGAAAGATATTCCATGCTCTTGGATTGGAAGAATTAACATTGTTAAAATGTCCATACTTCCTAAAGCAATCTATAGATTCAACGCAATCCCTAACAAAGTTCCAACAACATTTTTTACAGAAATAGAACAAAGAATCCTAAAATTTATATGGAACAACAAAAGACCCTGAATAGCCAAAGGATTCCTCAGAAAAAAGAACAAAGCTGGAGGTATCACACTCCCTGATTTCAAATTATACTACAAAGCCATAGTAACCAAAACAGCATGGTACTGGCACAAAAACAGACACACAGATCAAAGGAACAAAATTGAGAGCCCAGAAGTAAACCCACACGTTTATGGACAGCTAATATTCAACAAGGGAGCCAAGAGCATACGATGGAGAAAGGAGAGTCTCTTCAATGAATGGTTTTGGGAAAACTGGACAGCCACATGCAAAAGAATGAAAGTAGACCATTCCCTTACACCATGCACAAAAATCAACTCAAAATGGATTAAAGACTTGAATGTAAGACCCCAAACCATGAGACTTCTAGAAGAAAACATAGGCAGTATGCTCTATGACATTGGTCTGAGCAGCATATTTTCAAGTCCCATGTCTGACCAGGCAAGGGAAACAAAAGAAAAAATGAACAAATGGGACTACATCAAAATAAAAGCTTCTGCACAGCAAAGGAAACCATCAGCAAAACGAAAAGACAACCTAACAACTGGGAGAAGATATTTGCAAACCACATATCAGATAAGGGGTTAATATCCAAAATATACAAAGAACTCATACAGCTCAACAACAAAAAAACAACAATCCAATTAGAAAATGGGCAAAAGATCTGAACAGAGATTTCTCCAAAGAAGACATACGGATGGCCAACAGGCATATGAAAAGATGCTCAACATCATCAGCTATCAGGGAAACGCAAATCAAAACTACAATGAGGTAGAATGGCTATAATTAACAAGACAGGAAACAACAAATGTTGGAGAGGGTATGGAGAGAAGGCAACGCTTGTTCACTGCTTGTGGCAGTGCAAACTGGTGCAGCCACTATGGAAAGTAGTTTGGAGTATCTTCAGAAAATTAAGGATAGATCTACCATATGATCCAGCTATTCCACTGCTGGGTATTTATCCAAAGAACTTGAAAACACAAAGGCATAAAGATACTTGCACCCCTATGTTCATTGCGGCATTATACACAATAGCCAAGACTTGGAAGCAACCTAGGTGCCCATCAAGGGACAAATGGATAAAGAAGATGTGGTATTTATACACGATGGACTACTACTCAGCCATAAGAAATGACGAAATCCAGCCGTTTGTGACAACATGGATGGACCTTGAGGGTATTATGCTGAGTGAAATAAGTCAGAGGGAGAAAGTCAAATACCATATGATCTCACTCATAAGTAGAAGATAAAACCGACAAAAAAAACAACACACATAGCATTGGAGATTGGACTGGTGGTTACCATCGGGGAAGGGGGAAGGGGAGAGGGCAAAAGGGGTGATTAGGGTCACATGTGAGGGGATGCACTATAATTAGTGTTAGGGTGGTGAACATGATGTAATGTATCCAGAATTTGAAATATGATGTACACCCGAAAAAAATAAAAATTTTAAAAAATAAGTAAATAAAAAAAGAAAGAAATAAAAAAAAAGAATTCTCTCAAACCTAGTAGCTTACAGTGCAATTGTAATCGCGCGTGTTCTTCAAGAGAGTATATAGTACAAGTGTATGTTCTACGTCCCTCCTCATGGGCTTCTTAACCTGACGTTACCGCAAAGTTGCCTGACCTATTTCTGGGATCTTACTACAGAGCACATCACCTGCAGTTTGCACAGACTAGTAGTCAGACGTAAGCTCCTCCAGGCCCCTAGGGTACATTGCCGCTTCGCTGAACTAAATGGTACCCAGGTATCTGTAATTTACTTAGCAGTATCCCAGTGTGTCAGAAAGGTTGAAGTACTCTCCAGCATAAAGTGCTGTAAAGGAAGAATCTTATTCACTCCTGAGATTTAGAAGAGAGGAACTTAACCTTTATGCTTAAGTATTTCCGATGTATAAATTAAAAGAAAACCGGTTGCAATTATAAATGAGCATTGTGAAACATAAATTGTGAATGTCAGGGCTGAATACCATTTAAATCAACCATGACTATTTCTGTAGCTCTAAAGGGTCTGTCTTAACTAAAACCTTCCTTTTCCCATGATTAGAGGTTATCAGGCAAAGGTATTTACCTTGATTCTGTAATTCTGCAACAGCAAAAAGGCCCGCTAGGTTTCTGTGATAAAGAAAATAGGAAATGGGAAGCATGCCCTTTAAATACCAACTCCTAATTGCAAAGATGTGAATATGTAAATCCAATTGCATACACTTAAGGATTAGATATTAATTGGATCTACCTTGATATAAATTGTACAGTCAATTCTTTTATTAGAAGAGATCATGACTTTCCATTTTGGCATTTGGTAATAACTGACAAAATATCACAGGTTCTCCCTTGCTCTGAGATTTGCCAAGATGACATTACAGCTCGCACGCATTAAATATCTTTGTCCTGAACTCAGAATACGTGCTAATACTTAACTTGAAAGGAATAAAAAAAGTGATCATATTAATATGACCTCTTAATCACTGGGCGTTTAAATAGACTCAGGGCCACATACTCTAATTGGCCGACAGGCAGTAAGAAATGGTCAGATGGCAGGAGACAGAGAAGTTTTTTCAATATACAATTTACAGAATGTTCTTTGGAGACTTGCACATCTTTGCTACTGCCTCACTGACACCACGCAAGCATTTGAGACCTCTTAGCATCCTTCTACATTCTCCTATACCTGTCCTTATGGTAATTTGTTGATACCAACTGTGATGGTTAATTTTATGTGTCAACTTGACTGGGTTAAGTGATGCCCAGATAAATGGGAAAACATTATTTCTAGATGTGTTTGTAAAAGTGTTTCTGGAAGAGTTAGCATTGAATTGGTGAACTGAGTAAACCAGATGGGCCTCCCCAGTGTGGGTGGGCATCATCCAATCCATTAAGCGCCCAAACAAAACAAATAGGAGAAGGAAGAGCAGATTCACTTTTTCTCTGTTTGAGATAGAACATCCACATTCTCCTGCCCTCAGACATTGACAGTCCTGATTCTTGGCCCTTGGAACTTGGACTTAATTATACTACCAGCTTTCCTGTTTCTCCAGCTTGCAGATAGCAGGTTGTAGGTCTTCTTGACTTCCATAATCACATGAATCTGTTCCTATAATAAATATCTCTATAGATAATAGAGATAAAGAGGATAGATATCTATATATCCTATTTGTATTTATATACCCTATTGGTTCTGTTTCTCTGAAGAACCCTAATACACCAATTTACTCTCAGTTGAATATCATAAACTCAATCCTACTGTGGGGGACTGGAATTGGCCAGTTGTATGTCATAAACTCAATCCTACTGTGGGGGACTGGAATTGGCCACCCCAAGATATGTTTCTTTGGCATGAGGATTATTTTGGGCTGGTTACTTTTAAAATCTGCAGACATGAGAGAAACTCTGAAAAGTAGAAGTTGCCCTTTGTTAAGAGACATTTACATTTATAAGGGAAATCTCCATCTATAAAGGTGTCTCCCTCTCTGTACCAAGAAGAGGAGGGGACGACCTTATCTCTAGAAACTTATCAATGCCGAAGGCAAGGACTTAAATCTGCATAATAAGCTTACTCTTGTTTACTTTGCTTTTCTGGTAATCTCCCATAACTGGCTCCCCCCACCCACAACATCCTCCTTTTGTCTTTAGCTGAGGGTGGTATTTAAGGTGAGAGCTTCTGCCATTTTGGTGAGTTGCTCAGTTTTTCTGGGTCTCTCCCGTGTATACATGTTATAAAGCTTTGTTTAATTTTCTCCTGTTATTCTGTCTTGTGTGAATTTAATTCACTGTCTGGCCAGAAGGACCCAGAGTGGGTAGGG
The DNA here is from genome assembly GCF_037783145.1 of Equus przewalskii. Classification (NCBI taxonomy): domain Eukaryota; kingdom Metazoa; phylum Chordata; class Mammalia; order Perissodactyla; family Equidae; genus Equus; species Equus przewalskii. The sequence goes on along the minus strand of NC_091831.1, from coordinate 53,255,619 downwards.
GAAATGTCTTCATCCTCTGTATTACAAATAGAAAAGAATATTCATTAACATAGTCATTCTATGGTGGAAGGTATGCTGGAAGGTACAAAAACGAACAAGAACATCTGGAATTTGACAGATTTGAATTTTAATTCTGGGTCTGAAATCTATTAGCTGGGTGACTCAGAAAGTTACTTCACCTTTCTAGCCTCATGTTCTGGTCTGTGAAGTCAGAAAGTGATCACATCACACAATGGATGATTCAATGAGATAGTTTATGTAAAATTCCTCAGGCACAGAAAAGGTGTGCTAGTGACACCTCCACCTTCATTATCCTCAAGGAGCTTCTGATCTGAGGGAGGTGGGATGCTGGAGGGAAGACACAGCATAATAAGACATGTTCCTAAGTAGAATATGATTGCAATTTAACTCAAATGACACTCAGATATGCAAAGAAAATATTTTTTCTAACTGAACTGATGATCCCCACAAGTCTCCCACTCATCTGGGTAACATGGAAAAGAGAAGAAAAAAATATTAAATTTGATCATTTAGAGTGTACCAATCTCTTCATGTTGAATTAGTCTCTTTGGATGACTTGGTCTCCTTCAAGTAAATGCTCCAATTTTACATGCCTTTCTCCTCCTCACCACCTTTGGGGGTGCTCACATGACTTCATGATGGTGGTTGCCCAGATCCTTCCCATGGCCTTCAGATCACTGCTGGTCCCTGTTTCAGAGTACTGGTCTACCTTGCCTCCTGGATCACTGAGACATAATGAGACTCTTCTGGGCATCTGAGCATTGTAGTGGCACCTGCTTACATTTAGACCCTTTATTCCTATCATTTTCCCCCAGCCATTAAATGTCTCCATCTGCAGCCTCTTTATTCCAACTCCAGGTCTCTACTGGTTCAGCAAGCATTTCTTGGTCCACCAACTGTCTCAGTGGGATGCATGGCTTTTTTGTCCCCTTGCACCCTCTCCACCTGCTGTAGGGGTCTGAAAGTCTCAGCTCAGGCTCATCTATAGAGCCCACTCCCTCTGCCAGTGGTGTTCTGCCCCATCCAAAGCATGTTGTATGTGGCCAGTACAAGGCATCCTCTTGAACCCGGGAAAGTGTGCCAATAGACCATTCCCACTGCCTCAACAATCATAAGGTTCTTGCACATTCTCAAAAATCCCTTTTCGATGTGACTGCCCTCTCCACTATGCCCCTTATGCTCCCCCAACACACACACAGGGTTCCAATCTCAGAAGGAGAAACTAAGGTGACATGTCTGACCTCACTGCCCTCTCCTACTCTGTCTTTTCTCTCTCACTAAAATCAGGATATAAGAAGCCAGCTTTTCTTGCATCATCCTGCCTGGTAGGATCTTTTTTATGTCATACTCTCCTTCTTCCCAAGATGCCATGTTCTATCTCTTTCCTTGGAACTTATTGGTCGATGGAAAAAAGGGAGAGAAGCTGATTTGCCAACATGGGAATTTAAGTCAGAAGGTGTTTAGAAAATAGTTTGGCTACTGCACTAGTGATAATAATATAATGTAAAGTGTGGTAAGTGCAGTATGAGAAATGGAAATCCAGAGCTCAGAAATCAGTGGTAATTAGATGCACATTGCAAAGACTACAAACACAATATCACAAGTAACTAGACACATAGAGATCATCTCTCTCCAGCTTTGAAGATAATATGTCCTATTTGGAAAGTCCTGAGCTCTAGATCCTCATTTCTTATACCCCTAAGCCCAAACATGCCCTGGCCCAGATCCACTTCTTCTGGATGTGTAGTTGTGAGCAATATCACTTTGTCCCAAACTGCTTCCACCTCTGGTCAGGGTCTCTATTCCCTTGAGTTGCCCTGCAATTCCAGCTCAGGAAAGAGTAGCTCTTGTCTGCAAACTCAGTTCTTACAGTAGATAACAACCAAGTAATCCTGACTACAGAGGCCAACAGATTTTCTCTGTCCGTAGGATTCTTGACACTGTTCCCTTTTCTCTTTACCCAGCTATCTTCTATCTCCAATAGATGTCTTTGTTCCCTTTTACATATATTTAGATTGAATTTACAATCAATCTCTCTACAATTAGATAAATCTTGATATTGCTTACCTGAAAATAAAAAGTCAACAGCTACAATATTTTACCATCCATTCATTCATTCAATAAATATTTATTAAGAGCTTCCTTTTGCCAGGCAGTGTTTTAAGCAGTGAGTATGTAGCAGCGAACAATGTTCTAACCTTCCTGGAGCTTACTTTCTAGTGAAGGGAAACAGACAATAAGCATGTAGGTAAGTAAATAGATAGATAGTTAGGCAGTGGAAAGGGCCATGAAGAAAAATGGAGGCTAAGGAGAAAGAGAGTGACAGGGTCAGGGTGGAAATGCTGTTTTGTTTTGGACAGAGTGGTCATGGAAGACCTTTCTGATAGGGGACATCGAGGAGAGGCCTGAAAAAAATAAGAGAACAAGTCATGTGGTTATCTTGAGGAACTATACGCCAGGTAATGAGTTGCCAAGACCCTGAGGATGAGCAGGTTTGATGTGTTCTAGAAACAGAAAGCATATCAGTACGTCTAGAGCATGTGGAGGAGGCAGGGAGAGTGGAAGGAAATGCTATCAGAGAGGTAGCTAGGAGAAAACCATGTAGGTTCTCATAGGCTGTGGTAAGGATTTTATGCCAAGTGATACGTCCTTTTAAAAACTTTTGAGCAGATTTGACCTATATTTTTTAAAAATAAATCTAGCTTCTGAGTTAAAAATAGAGAACCAAAATACTAACGGTGGAAACAAGAAGATAGTTAAGAGACAGCTGGAATGATCTGGGCAAGAAATGCTGTTTGAGACTGGGGTGAAAGAAGCAGAGAATAGAGGCAACAGTATTTGTTCATCTGGAATGTGAAAGGGAGAGAGGTCAAGATGATTTCTAGATTTTTGGCCTGAGTGACTAGAAGAATGAGTTGTCATTTACTGAGAAAGAAGACTAAGAGAGAAGCAGGTTGGGAAATTCATTTTTTAAGACATCTTAGTTTGAGATAACCAGTTAATATTAAATGGAGATGTTGAATGGGCAAGCGGCTGATGTGTAAATTTCAAAGGCCAAGTCAAGGCAGGATATATCTATTTGGGAGTCATAGACAATATTTAAAGCATAAGAGTAGATGAAATCACCAAGGGAATGAATTAGATATAGAGAAGTAGAAATCAGAATCCTATGCCCACGGCATCCCAATTTATAGAGATCTGAAAGATGAGGAGAAATTTGCAGAGAACAATGAGAAATAGCATCCAATGAGGATGAATGAGAAAGTCTCTTGGCATAAATAAAGAAGACAGTATTATACCAATAATTTGTCAAGTTTTTCTATTATGGGTAATTTAATCTGACTGGGCTCTGTGACAACATGTAAGTGAATTAGACAATGTTACTACTCTCCAAGAGAGTACCACGGAATAGATATACTAATCAGCCTTCTAAATTAGCTACCAATGAGTCTTTCCTCCTAATATTTACACTGTGTATAATCCCTTCTCTTGAGTATGAACTGGACCAAATGACTTGCCTCTAATGAATAAAATATGACAAAAGGGATGGGATGTCACTTCTGAGATTAAGTTATAAAAGATGGAGACTTTCGTCTTGCTAACATTCTCTCTCTGGCTCTTCTTACATGCTTCTCCTGAGGACGAGGGCCACTTGGCAAAGAACTGAGGGTGACCTCAGTCAACCACCAGTGAGGAACTCAGACTCTCAGTCCAACAGCCCTTGAGTAAACTGAATTCTTCCAGCAACTACATGAGTGAGCTTGAAAGCAGATCCTTCTCCAGTAGAACCTTTAGATGAAACTGAAGACTCAAGATCAACACTTCAACACTTTGATTGCCATCTGTGAGAGACTATGAAGCAGAGGACTCAATTAAGCCATGACTGCATTCTTGACACATATAAACTGTGAATAACAAATGTTGTTTTAAGCCACTAGATTTTGAATAATGTGTTATTGAACAATAGACAACAAATGCACTAAGGAAAATAAGATAGTCAGAAATCACTACAGTGCAAAGCAGCATTTATTGGGGCTCCCTTCCTCCATCCCTATTTCAGGCATCTAATGCTCTGTAACAGTCATAATAATCTGAGTATGAATTATATTGTCATTGATTCCACTTTTCTCTGGTATAGCTGCAGTTTGGGTCTTATCTAAAATTGAAGAATGAAAACAATCAGTGAATGAGGCAGAAAAAATATTTTGGATAAAAAGACTTTGCTGGCACCTTTGAATTAACACTGCAGAAGATAGCCAAAGACTCTGGCCCTGGTTTAAACACCTTAAATCATCTCATTTGTTTTGAAACTCCTCTCTTCTCTCCTGCTGACTTTTCAGCTAGTCCATCCCCACCTTGGTGACATAACTCTAATTTAAGCTTCTTGCAAAACCCATTATGATTTCCACTTCACTGCCCCTGAATGCTGTTGAATTAAGATGCCAGCATAATTACTAGACCAGCTTGCTAACACTATTTCTTTTTCACATCACAGAGGAAATGTCAAGTTACATTTCCTTTGGGAATCAAGACTACTAACAGATTTCACTGTCTTTTCTAAATTAGTTAAGAAATAACAAATAGGCAAAGACATACAGAAATAGTTAAAAATATTTGTTCATACAATAGTCATATAGGCTTCTGAATAGTTTTCTTTAAAAAATATTTAAAGAGACTATGATGGTTAATTTTATGTCAACTTGACTGGGCTAAAAGCCCAAATGACTGGGAAAACATTATTTCTGAGTGTATCTGGATGAGTGTTTCCAGAAGAGATTATTATTTGAATTGGTAGACTGAGTAAAGAAGATCACCTTTCTTTATGTGGATGGGCATTGTTCAATCCATTTACGGCCTGAACAGTACAAAAAGATGAAGGAAGGGCAAATTTGCTTTTTTTGTTTGAGCTGGGACATCCATTTTCTCCTGCCCTGGAAAAATGGCCCTCTTGGTTCTCAGGCCTTCGGACTTGGACCAGGACCTACATCATTGGCTCCCCTGGTTCTCAGGTCTTCAGACTTAACTGAATTACACTACCAGCTTTCCTGTTTCTCCGGCTTGCAGACAGCAGATCATGGCACTTCTCGGCAGAGAGTGATTCTGTTTCTCTGGAGAATCCTGACCAACACAGGGATTTCTTGTTGCCCAAAAATAGTAGACTGATTTAAGGCAAATTAATTACTCACTACAAATAATCAGAGGTATTCTGGATAAAATATAGCAAAAGGCTTTCTTAAGCACACAGCTGAATAAAAAACAAAACAAAACAAACTCGTCTTTTTTCCCTGGTTAAAATGAGAGGAAGGGGCTGGTTAAGTTTGCATGCTCCGCTTCGGTGGCCCAGGGTTTCGCCGGTTCGAATCCTGGGCACGGACATGGCACCGCTCATCAGGCCAAGCTGGGGCGGCATCCCACATGGCACAGCCAGAGGCATTCACAGCTGGAATGTACAACTATGTACTGCGGGGGTTTTGGAGAGAAGAAGAAGAAAAAAAGAAAGATTGGCAACAGATGTTAGCTCAAGTGCCAATCTGTAAAAAGAAAAATTGAGGGGGCTGGCCCTGTGGCAAAGTGGTTAAGTTCGTGCGCACTGCTTCGGCAGCCCAGGGTTTTGCCAGTTCAAATCCTGGGTGAGGACATGGCACCAGTCATCAAGCCATGCTGAGGCAGCATCCCACATGCCACAACTAGAAGGACCCACAGCTAACAATACACAACTATGTATCGGGGGGCTTTGGGGAGAAAAAGGAAAGGTAAAATCTTTAAAAAAAAAAATGAGAGGAAACATAAATCCAGGGTGGAAGGGCAGTAGGTTGTTCAATTCAGGGAGACTTTTCTCTAGATAAATTGGCATTCGTGGAATTAAACTGAGAAGTAGGGACAGAAGTGATATCATGCCTGAATATAGGTCCTAGGGGCTGGGGGCTGAGGTTTTAAAGCTCTAGAGGGAGCAGAAGCCGTGTATATTAGTTTCCTTTGGCTGCTGTGACAAATAACCACAAACTTGGTAGATTAAAACAACAGAAATTTATTCTCTCACAGTACTAAAGGCCAAAAGCCCAAAATCAAGATGTCAGCAGGGCCAGGCTCCCTCAGGAGGCTCTAGGGAAGCAACTGTTTTCTGCTTCTTGCAGCTCCTAGTGATCGCAGGCATTCCTTAGCTTATCGACGCGTCACTCAAATCTCTGCCTTCATCTTTACATTGCCTTTTCCTCTGCATGTCTGAGTCTTCCACTTTTCTGTCTTAAATCTCCCTCTGCTTCTCTGCCATAAGGAAACTTGTCGATCCATTTGAAGCCTACCCAATAACCCAAGACGATCACCTCATCTCAAGATCCTCAACTTAATCACATTTTCAAAGACACTTTTCCAAACAAGGTGATATTTACAGGTTCCAGAGATCAGGAAGTAGATATAACTTTGGAGCCATCATTCAGCCCATTACATGAGACAAGAGCTGGAATGACATCTCTGAATAAAGTGAGAACCCTCAAAACATGACCCAATCTGTGAAAAAAAGGATTAGAAAAATTCCACCCAATAGGCCAAAAAGTTTCAAGAAAGTTTGCTATCTACTCCAGGCACTGGATGGGGAAGAAATAAATGCCTTCTAAGAAAAATGTGAAAGGTAGAAATACCAAGGCCACACCACATGTGGGTGTGGAGATCCAAATGTATGTTTAGCAGGTGGTATGAATTACAAGCGTGGAAGCTGACATGATTTTTCTAGAACCCATGAAAACCCTGGGTCACTAGAGAAGTAAGTGTAAAATCACCTTATAAGGACACAACCACAATTCAAGGAATACAGAATTCCCACAGAAATTATTTTACTTCGAGGAAACTGGAAGACCTAGGTTGGAGTTGCACATGTGTGCCTGATCTGTGACATTACTGGATAGCGTGGGCCCTGGTTCCCTACTTTAACAATAGAGGCTCTACCGTTCCCCCAAGAAAGGCATTCCAGGAATACTATGAGAAATTAGAAGGCTATGGATAGAAACATACCATTTGTAGGTATACATATAAAAACACATAATGCATATCATAAACAAATATGCATGCACATTTTCCCTTTAGTCCAACATGTACAATGGTAAAAGTTGAGAGATTCTTCTGAATAGCTTAGCTGGTTCAGATACATTCAGAAGAGACTGTTCTGTGTCACAGGAAGCAAGAACAGTACTATAAATGTGAGCATTTGTCACCTTTAAACATCAAATGAAAAGATTTCTAATATTTAGAAACTCACCGACATTCCCCCTAGAAAGTCATTTCCAGATACCCTTTAAAAAGTGAATGTGTAATGGAAAATTTAAGATTCCTATTCAAGGCTTCATGCCACCGTACTTCCTTACTTTTGAAAATCAATAGAGGCTATTAATCATTTCTCCCAATACCCAGGGACTCCAGATGCTTTAAAGGTGAACTGCAAAAGTTTAGGAGGGGTGTTCAAGGAAGCCTGTGCCCACCATTGTAGAAAAACTACCCCAGCAGTTCCAGATAATCAGAGGCATTGTTAGTTATTAAATTAGTATGGCCGCATCTCTTGGGGCTCCACCTAGAGACCTCAGACTTCAAAGGTGTCACGATACAAATATAACCCTCAAATACTAGCCAATGAAATAATTGAAAGTCGGGCTTTTAAACAATGACTTTGCTCTCTCAATCATACATAGCCCAGGGGCAGGAATATTTGGGGTTTATTGCTACTATCCTTAATGTCTTTCTCCTTTTTGTTTTGTTTGAATCTTTATACAATGTGATAATGTCATAGTCAGGTAGCAAGGAAAGTGCTACCAAAAGAAGAGTATTTGAGTGATAAGAGGCATTCTGACTGGGAGGGCTTCTTTTCCTAGAGTGAGAGGGTCAGGAAGAGGGTCACAAGAGAACTTCTGCGAGACAGGACCCACTTTATTATAGAGAAGTCCCTGTCTTGCACATATTTCTACTGCAATATATTTAGACGCATCAAAGAAAGATCAAACGCACCTGGTGAATTTGCAGTTTTAGAGCAACGGTTCTCAAACTGTAGTGTGCATCAGAATCCTCCGGGGGGCTTGTTAAACCGTAGCCTGCTGGACCGCCCGCAGAGTTTCTCATTCGGTCTGTCTGGGGCAAAGTGTGACAATCTGCATTTCTAAGTCCCCAGAGGTCCTGATTCAGTAGGCTGGGGTGAGGGGATACTTTGCATTTCTTTCAAGTTCCCAGATGTACGCATGCTGCTAATCCAAGGACCACACTTCGAGTACCACTGGTTTAAAACAAGGGGCTTTTGACTGGTTATCAACAATTCTTTAGAACAAATATTTCAATTTTTGTTCTCAGAAAACGATTGAAATGAAGACTTCAGTGGGGCTCAAGTACCAGGATACTGAAGAATAAATGTAGACAAGGATTGTCAAGACAATAAAGGCAACGATGACAACTAACACTATTATTATACGCTAGGCATTTTCTCCAGCCCTTACGGCAACTCTTTGAAGTGTATATTATTTATCCCATTCTTCAGATAAAGAAACTGAAGCTCAGCTCTTTCTGAGCACAAAGCCCTATTTTTTCTGCATCACCTGACTCGTAATAAATAACAAGTTTATGACTAATGCCCCTAGCTAAAGATTTTAAAAGTCAGTTTCCTATTGACTAGGTATTGTTGGTTTACCCTAGAATAGCACAAAAAGAAATACCAGTATATTATACCTAATATTGACTTTAGTAAGGCTAAAACAAACTGCTTAGTATATCTGTATAAAGTTATTCCCAGTGTGGTTGCTCCTTTCTCCTCTAATTCTTTTAGTTATTATACTTTAAAAAAACTCCAAGTTAAAGAATTCTTCCAGATAATACTAAAGGCCCAAACAATATCACAGGCTCAGTCCTGGGGCTCTACGAAGGAGTCGCCTTGTTGGGGCAGACCAGACAATCAGGTCTTTACAGAACCTGTGCCCTGCAGCACTTCATCCTGTCTGAGTTGGTTATAAAAGCCACGCCTGTCTCTTTGGAAGCAGCATCTGTAGGTTTGGGAAGTGAAGTGAAGTCAGCTCTAGCCAAAGCTTAAAGCTTTTTCTTTCCTCTCATTTATCTTCATGGACAGAAGCAATCAGAATTATTGACCTCAAGCCCGATGATAGTTGACTAAAGACAGCTGTCTTTCTGTAGCGCGAATCAGCAGGGCTAGATGCACTGTCAGCCCAGGAGTGGGTGGCGCAGTTGGACACATTCTGAAGAAAATGCCTTGGCACAAGTCACATGTGACACAAGGGTGGGGAAGGTAGGCAGGAACACAAAGAAAGTGCAAAAGGCATGTGTAATAGAGTGGCTGTTTGATTGAAAATTCTCTTTGTAGCCTGGGCTAACCCTTAAGAAGCAGCCAGCGCTGTAATGAAGCACCATCTTTTGGTAGATGAAGGGAAACAACAAGAGAGCAGAAATAGACTCTTCAGTATGAATTAATTTATTCAACTGGGGGGGGGGAATCACCTCCAACTAGGACAACTTCAAGCTGTAATTAAGAGCAACTCTACATGCTGTGGGCTGAGTGACATCTGGTGCCTGTCCTGGAATCCAAACAAGTCATCAGTAAGACACTAATTAGCGCACAAACTCCACACTCCATGATAGTATGGCGGGATCCCCAGAACAGGGCAAGAGGCCAGATTTTGATGCTTGCCCCTTTTTCACACTTAAAAAAGGATGCTACTCTTCCTCCAAAAGAGTTGTAATCTTCTTTTTCTCTTTGGGTAGCATGCCAAATAAAAGCTTTCACATTTCAAATAGTTATTGATCCAACTGATTTATGAATAGAAGGAGATAGAGGCAAATTATTAGATGGGTTTTGCTCCAGCATCTTACGATTTGATTTGAAAATGCTTTTGCATATAAGCCAAAACAGCTCACGTCTGCCCTCTAGAGTCAGTTCGTCCCCCATGGAAAGACCCACTAGTTTCTTCTGAGCCCTCGTCACACTATAGCTCCTGTCAGAAAATGGAGAGCTACTCCCTATGCCACCCCCAGGTGAACAAATCAAGGGAAAAGTGACACTTTTTGATGGAGCTGAGTCCCATTCCTAGGGAAATATTCAGACTTAAGACTGAAAAAACACCATTAGCTTGTTGAGAAAAATTGCACATGGCTAGGAGTCAAGGCACCTGTGTTCCTGGGGCAGCTCTGCCACTCACCGTTTACTATGACCTAATTTATAACAAGCCTACTTAGAAAAGGATTTGAGGTAACAGCCAATAAGTCATTAAGTGTGTGTCTTGGACACTGCTCTTCAGTTCTCTGGGCCTCACGTTCCTTTTCAGTCCTTAGCGCAGATGGGGCATGCTCAAGGCCACTTCCAACATTAAGTCTCCATGAGCAATTATCAGCATGACCAACGGTGATTTACATTTGCTCAGCAATTTGGAATTTAACTTACATATACATCGTTCCTTTCATGTGACCCTTACAACTATCCTAGGGGGCAGACAGGATGGGTGAGCAAAGACATAATTAAAAATGTCAAAGGTTACTATTATTTGTCAGAATTATACTCCAGGTTTTCTTGTGTTCTTCCCACTACAACTCTGAAAATGTGGGAAATATTATAGGTTATAGACGATTCTATGAGAAGACAAGAGTTCTAGAAATGTTTCCCTCACCACTTACAGACTGAGCTTTGGTATCCTCATATGCTTAATAAGAATGCTGGACTAGAACATTTCAGTGTCCCTTCCAGTTTTACCACTGGGTGAATCCATGAAACACAGAGTAGCTTATTCAGCATCATGTCAACCTGTGACGTGGCCCTTGTCTTGATAATCTGCCTAGTACAAAACCCCCAACTCCTACAAATCTGGGGACTACTCTTTGCTCTCACCAGAACAACAGCTGTTAGATCTCCCAGGGATTAACCTCCCATTGAGTCTGAGACTTACTCCCTTCTAGGAAAGACTTCCTCCAGTTATCTGCCTCTTCTCATCCCGTCTCCAGATGTCTGTGATGTACTTCCTAAGTACCTGCCCATCCCAACCTGAGCTCCGGGCTACCATTCAAAGCCAGTTGTTCCTCTTCTCTACTCCCTTTTGACCATCCAAGTATCATTTTTTTCTTCCCTTTATAGCCTGTGAGCTTGGCAGAGTTGGTGACGGTCTATTTTGCTGTCACTTTGGCAAGTATAAAGCAAGCAAGTCCCGATGTGAGCTGGCTGGTGGAACTCAGGTAACAAATGGTGGAGCTGACATTAAAGAATGTTTCTATCTAATAACTAAAACTTCAGAGACTGCAGATTGTTCTAGAGAGATCTGAGGCCTCATCTTCTCCTTCTCCATTTTTCCAACGAAAGAGTTTGGACGAGTTACCTGGAGGCAAGTCAGATTATTCTAAGGTAGACAAAAGAGGAAAGAGAAAAAAGAGGGTAACCAGGTATTAATCCTCCCCTTTACCTACCACAATGGTACCCCAGATGCCTGAAGCTTTGGACCCACTGACTCCCACCCCAGGAGTCTTCTGATGTTTACAAAAATAAGGCAAATGCTGGGACTCTGGATTACTGGAATATTCTTTGTCAGCAATTTAGTCCTCTGAAGAAGTCCCAAATTTATCAATAGATGACTACTGCTACTCTTGGATTCCCACCACTTGCCTACGCACACATATATACTACAAAGACAGCTTTTAATCAATCCCACAATACAAATCACCACCATGTGCCTTGTGCATGTGCAGCCATATCCAGCCGCATTTGCTAGAAACCTAGCAAGGATGCCAGGAATTGCTGGCATGTCAGAGTCTAACCTGCCCTGGCCAAAAGCAGCACTTCTCACCTCCCGTACCTCAGGTGTTCTTTGAACATCTCCCAGCCAAGGATTTAAACTGATACCAAGGTCTCAGTGTTCATTTACAGTCTGAGACTAAAACCTTGCACTAACATTGCCCCATCGCAACTCAGCTTACATTCCGAGTACCCAGCCACACGGCTGCAACCACCCTGTCTATGCCTACCCCTGTAGCAACTGCCTCCTCTCAGAAAATCTAGTTCAGGCCAAAATCACAATTTTCATGGGCTGTCGAAGTAGCTTGAAGCCAGATACTAGCCCTTCTATCAAGTCACCACCACATATATTTTCCACACTGCTGGCATATTTCTAAAACTCAACTCCAATTTGCTACTTCCTGCCACAAACACTGTCAGAATGCTGTGAAATAAGCCCAACCACCGCAGCCTGGCATTTAAGTCTCTGTGATCTTCCTAAACCAGTCTCATCTCCCTCTCAATGCTCTGCTGCCTCCCAAACTCTGAGCCTTGGTCGTTACAGTTCTCTGGGCATAAGCTGTCCTTCCCTCAGCTCTACTTGTAAAAGCCACCTATTTGTGAAGTCTCAGCTCCAATGCCTTCTCCTTAAGGAAACCTTCCATAACTACGCTCCCTGTCATCTACCACTCTTATTTTATGCAAAATTAATACCTCCCTCTTTTGTTCACCCACAGCACTTTATTTGTATCATTTCTGAATCTCTTATCACCTGCTGCCCACATTATAATTATTTGAAAACCTGCCACGTCACCTTTCACTAGGTTTGATGATGTAAGTGTTGATCTTTGCATTTTCCATGGGGTCTAAGACCATGCCGTACATGTAGTCCATGTTAATAAACATGTACTGAGTTAGACTGTTCTCTCCTGGATAGCCATTATTTCAATACGATGAGCCTTATTTTTCCTTGCATGAATATTTTCCTCGCCCTTCTTGTAGAAGAGGACAACATTTTTCAAAAATAGAAAGGAGTTTGGTGCTCTGTTCATTTTACTAGGTTTTCCCAGGAAAACATTGCCACGAATGGCTTTAAGGAAAGCATCGACAGAGATAGCTTAGCACCCAAATATTACTAGTTTTCTAGTCCAATCTCTAACATAGTACAGAAATTTCACCTCATCCTCTGTTGACATTCTCAGTGATGGGACACAGTACCTCATACTGCTACTTTAGAAAGTGAAACTGTAAGTGACCTGAACAATTTTCCTTCATTGGAGGCAAAGGGTAAAAGTGGCTCCTCTCTGAACAGTTAGCCTGAGAATAATTTATGGCAGTTAATTAAACCCTAGCCTGATATTTTCTATTTTTAAAGGAGCAACCAATTATTTACTCATTCATTCCCCTTGATGTGCTTAGGAGCATTTTTAAATACATTGTCAAATGTCAAGCAGAGGTGAGTGGCAGCCCGGAATTAAAACAGACACTCTATGCCTTGGGCTCAGCTTCTCTTGGTCTGCTGGGCACTATAACTTAGAAATGAAACTCTGTTATGCTCTAATGCTCTAGATTTTTTTCAGATTTCATTTTAATAGCTTTATTGACATGTCAAGGTAGACAAAGTTGTCAAAGGTGGTACCAAATGGCCAAATAAATCAAAGCTTGATCTATCCTCATTTCCCATTACTTTACTGTCTATTTCTAACATAACCAGGGTCCATTCACAAATCTCTGATGCTTTGCAAATGTCAGATGGACTTTCAGTTTCTCCTTGAAGATTCTTCCTATCAAGTTATGGAACATGCGCCTCTGTTATTTCATATCTGGGAGAGTTTGGTCTTTAAACATTAGCCTGTAAAGAAATACATTCAATACTTTGGCTTAGTTTCTCATGCAGTTGTACATGGAAATTTTATAGGATTTGAAAACATGAGTGACCACCTTCTACTCCTACCATCATGGCAGATATTGCTAATTAATCATTGTATTAGCCAGCATTCTCCAGAGACACAGAACCAACAGGAGATATAAATGTATAAAGAGATTTATTATAAAGAATTGGCTCACACAATCAGGGAGGCAAGAAGTCCCCAGATCTGTAGGGTGAGTCAGCAAGTTGGAGAACAGGACAACCCGTGGTTTAGTCCTAGTCTGAGTCCAAAGGCCTGAGAACAACGAGAACTGATGGTGTAATTCCACTCCTAAGGCTGGCAGTCTCTAGACCCAAGAAGAGCTAATGTTTCAGTTTAAGTTGGAAGTTAGGAAAAAGCTGATGTCTCAGTTCAAAGGCAGTCAGGTAGAAGGAATTCTCTCTCACTCAGAGGAGGGTCAGCCTTTTGTTCTATTCAGGCCTCCAAGTGACTGGATGAGGCCCACTCACCTCAGGGAAGGCAATTTGCTCTACTCGGTCTACCAATTTAAATGTTAATCTCATCTCAAAGCACCCTCACCGAAACACCCAGAATAATTGTTGACCAAATATCTAGGCACCCCATTGCCTAGTCAAGTTGACACATAAAATTAACCGTCACAGCCCTCTTTCCCAGTGAACCCGGACAGGCTTCAGTATTCATCAAGCTGTGCCCTAGGCAGTCACTTCCAATCAGCCAGAGTTGGAACAAGAGCTAAAACCTATTTGCTATCTCAGAGTCTAGTAAAAAGTCATACGAGGTCACTGAAAAGAATCATGGACTTCTAGAGCTGGTCAGATCTCTGGTTCATTAAGCTCAATATCCTATCACAGAGGCAACTACAAAGGAAGGACTGAGGGAGGGATAAGTGTCCTTTTTGACATCAACCTGAAAAAGCTATCTCCCCTTGGTACCTCTAATGGATCCACAGGCCGTAAAATTTATCCAAGGCCACTTTGAATTCTAGTTTGCAAATGAGCAATAACTAAGCCAGCAGGAGTCTTCAGGCATGTGAAAGGGCCGGGCTGGCTCTTGGCAACTGACTGATAGACATTTCATTGAGATTTCTTAACACTCTCAATGTTACAAGTTTGAGGTGAATGGTGCTTTCATTTGCTTGCTTTGCACTTTTATTTACAAAGCTTTTCTTTCTGGATTCATAATTCTCCTTGCAGAATGTACAGACATATTATTTTTGTTCCTTCATCGTTAACAACAGGTATTGAGTACCTACTGTGAATGATATACGTTATTTCATTTGCGACTCCCCCAGACACACCATACTCACAAACAAATCACACAAGGAGTGCTCCTATCTCAGAATAGCCTTGTGACTCCCCGTCTCAGTTACCTCGGTCTTTAGAATTTACTAAATTGTCAGTTTCCATAAGGCCTTCTGAGCCACCATGTCTAAAGTGCAAATCATCCCTTTCATCCCTAATAATTTTTTCCCTTTCCTGCTTTATTTTCCTCTTTAACACTTAACACCATCTAGTATGATCTGTATTCTACTTATCTCTATTATTTGTTCTTCTTATCCATCACTGGAATGTAAGCAGGTAGAGATTTTTGTCTGTTTTGTTCACTGCTGCATTCCTAGCATCTACAACAATGCCCAGCACATAGCAGGCATTTAGCATATTTGTGGGATAAACAAAAGGGTGAACAGTCAGAGGTAGGCATCATTACCATTTTCCCGATAAGGACATGCAAGTTCAGAGAGATCAAATAACTTATTCAAGGTCATAAACACTCTCACCCCTCCCCAAATAGAATGACAGAATGACAGAAAAAAAAGTAGGAAAAAATTACCTTAAAAATACTTCTATTAGGGGCCAGCCCGGTGGCGCAGTGGTGAAGTGTGCGCGTTCCGCTTCTCGGCGGCCCCGGGTTTGCCGGTTCGGATCCCAGGTATGGACATGGCACCGCGTGGCACACCATGGTGTGGTAGGCATCCCACATATAAAGTAGAGGAAGATGGGCATGGATGTTAGCTCAGGGCCAGTTTTCCTCAGCAAAAAGAGGAGGATTGGCAGTAGTTAGCTCGGCACTAGTCTTCCTCAAAAAAAAGAAAGTTCTATTAATTTGGAAACAGTTTCAGCCAGTGGACCACTGATGCACTGTACTTATGCATCTCACAAGCATGTGGAACCTCTGTCTCTGTACTTAGCATGTGTTCCTGGGCTTGTGCTCAATCTTTGATGACTAGCAGTGCTCCTCCAAGAGTCTATCTCTAATAACATGCCTTATCCAAAATGACAGTAACAACTATATTCCAGGCAGATAAAATCACGTTAATTTCATTCAGTTCTATGACAACAATGCAACAATGACTTGCATTTGTAAAGCTCTTAACTCTTTTTCAGCGTGCTTTCAAATGAACTAATTTAACATCACCCGAGTGAAGTGGACTGGACTCGTATTATTATCTCCATTTTATAATAGAGAAAACAGAAAATCAAAGAGCCTTGTGATTTGCTCAAGATCATACATGAAATGACAGGCAGCACTGAAGCTGGAACTGGGTGAAGAATGGACTTAAATCAGAAAGTCTAGTGTTAAATCCATATCTTGTTTCTTCTAGCTGTGTGACTTAGAAAGGTTAATTAACCTCTCTGAATCTCTACTTCTTATCTATGAAATGAGGACTCTAAACCATCACAAGGCTGTTGTGCAAAGTAAATGACATGATGTATGTAACACAGTAAGCCCAGTGACAGGGACATAATAGGAACACCCCAAATGTTACCTCTCATTCCTGTCCTGGCCAATCCCTACTTTTCTCCCTGCCTCCGATACTCTCTAACCAGAACAATTACATAACTCTGAATGGAGACACATTTTTCATGGACTTATTTTAAAGGCTGGTACACATTTCAGTGAATTTATCAGTAACTCAGTCAGAGATTTCAAGACCCAGTAGGGTATTTCACAGTCTAAACGCCAGATGTACTTATAGGAGGCCAAAGCGTGTGTGATTAGAGTTGAGAGCAGCTACTGACTTTCCCAAATAAAATCTAAGATACTGTGGTTTCATTGAAGGCCTCCTGTGAGAAGTATTTTTCACTATAAGAAAGCAGTTCTGCGGTAGCAGGTTAGCGTGCTCTCAATGTGCTCCAGAAGAACCGTCAGCTTTATAGTTCACTGAGCAGATTCATCCTGATATTAATTGGTGTTTTCTCATCTTTCACCTATGGTGTTTATATGCATGGTATACAACTCAATAAAACACGCTTAACAACAGGAATGTGGTACTACAGCATTGGTGACAATGTTTAGTTAAAAGCGTGGAGTTTGTTATAAGCACGTAACATTACAGGGTGGTAAAAACTGAGTCCATTTTGAAAACTAAAGGATTCTCATAATGGCTTCCAAGCTCCGATTCCACTGTGGAATTCCAGGGAAAACCTTTTGCTGTTCTGGTACAGTAGAGACGCATGCTCTTATCACTATGCACACCACCTGACATACACGGTGTACATTTGACATCCATTGACGTCATTTCAAGGGACTTTGCTAAGGTTAGTAACCTAGTGGTCAACAGATATAATGGACAAATTAGTATTTTTACTGTTTCTGATCACCTTAATGAATCACTGTTAACACAGCGGCAAATATAACCCCAAAGGAAACAATTATTTTAAGAAAGGAAACATAAGCCATCAAGCGCTATATGGTGAAACCTTAATTTTTGCCTAAGAACAGTGACAAAGCTAATCAAGCTTTGTGCTTGACATGACTTCAGGCTGGTTTGCCCAGAACAGCCTGATGCAGAACGTCCTCTCTGCCACTCGTCTGCTCCATCTCAGGCCCACACCTCACCCCTTGTGCCTGACTACAAACATTTCCTGCCTTGACTTTCCGGCTATTGCAACATTTGAGCAGTTTGGTGTTTTAAGATCCTCCCTGGCAGTGTTTAGCACCCCGCTTCCTCTTTCCATAGTCACCTTTCCACAGTGTCTGCATGTCAAACCTGTCCTCACCTAGTGCTTCCCAGGGACCTACCAGGCTGGGGCTTTGAGCTTCTTCTTATTGCAATAGCCCCTCTTAATAAAGTCTTCCCTTACCAATGTCCAGACTCTGTTTGTTTGTTTGTTTGTTTTTTTGCTTCAACAACCGTAATATTCAGCTTGCATCTCCTTTCCTGATTCAAAATCTCAGATTGACAGGCTCCTTGAATATGAGCACAAAAGCGAACAGCACTCGCTGCTCTGGTTACTGGGTTAGTGTCTCTGATTCACCACCAGGCTCCAAGCTGCCTGAGAGCAGAAACCATGTCTGACTTTCTCCATCATTTTACCTCAGCACCTAGCACAACGCCAAGTACAAAGCACATCTTCGATCTATGCCTGGTGAATGAATTAGCAAGTTCTTTGCAATCATAATATTTGTTCATTGTTTGTCATGTACCAGGCACCGTTCTTTGTGCTTGAGATACATTACCACAAACCAAAATGCCTGTTCTGGTGGAGTTCACACTGTAAGATAATAAATATGATAAAGAAGATCGTGTAGTATGTTGAATAATACATTGTGGGTGGGGGTGGGAGAGTGGAAACAAAAAGAAAACAGGGTGAGAAGAATCAGGAACTGGGGTGTGGGGATGCCATTCTAAATAGGACGGTCAGTGTAGGCCTGGAGGAAATGTGATAATGTGATAATTAAACAAAGACTGGAAGGAGGGGAGGAAGTCAGCTATCCAAAAAGCCGGTAGAGGAGTGTTCCAGAGAAGAGGAACAGCTGGTGCAAGGGCCCTAAGGCAAGAGTGTTCCTAACATATCTGAAGAACAGGAAGGAGACTGGCTCACAGGACTGAAGCAGAGTGGGCAGGAGAGCGACAGGAGGTGAGACGTAGCGAAAGGGGGGATCACAGAAGACTGCATGGATCTTTGTAAGATTATGGCTTTTACTTTGAATGAAATGGGGAGCTAGTGCAGGTTTTATGCAGAGGAGTGACATGATCTGACTTGCATTTTCAAAAGGCCTCCCTGGCTACTATGTTGAAAATAAACTGGAAGGAAAACAAGGAGACAACTCAGGAGGCTCCCGCAATAACCCAAGCAAGATATGGTGGCGGTTCTGACCAGGGTGATACCTGTAGAGGTGGAGAAATGTGGTTAGAGTCTGGAGAAAGTTTGAAGACAGAACCAACATATTTTTGGATCCTCACACCCACATATGAACATTTTTATATAGGAACAGATTCATGTTATCCTTGTAATAATATGCCTTTCCTTTGTATTCCAATTTGGGAAGAGAAAGGGATAACATGAATTGGAAATTGGCATGAAATCCTGTTTACACCTACGGGAATGTATTGAGCATATAAATATCACCCAAGATGCAAGTGAACGTGGAAGGAAAAATTTTTAAAAACACTGAGAACTTCACTACTGAGAAGGCATCAAGACCCTCGGAGTTTGGGCTGAGCCCAGCTTCCGCTCTAGCAGCCAAATTAGTTGAGTTCCCCTAGACAATTTCACTCTTTGGATAGAGGGCTCAGCAGTATCCACACTCTAATCAATCAGAGACTTAACTGCTCCTCTTCTGCCTCCTACTTAGTGGTCTCCCCTTCCTTGGGACTCCTCAATGTACTCTGAGCATTTATAATCCCTTATTTGGGATTCACGTGTTCGCTTCATTTTCAGTGTTCTGTATGAAGGGAACTCCTCTTTGGAAAATCCAGCTGCACATGTTTCATTTAATAAATATCGCAGGCAACTGAAAACACATTTGGGAGGACGAAGGCAGAGTTAATGGAATGGCCATGTGGGAGTAGAGTGTAAGAGGTTAAGTACAGTAGGGAAAATGCCTTCTGTATGATGTCTCTTCAAAAGGCCTCCGCATCCGGGCCATTCTGTATTAGGCTCTACTTTCATCCGTGCCCAGAGCTTCCCAGGCTGGAGAACTGCCTCATGTAGTCTATTCATTCAGAGGGTCTTCAAGAAACAAGCTGACAGAAGAGCTCCAGTTCTAACTAAGATTTATGCTGGTGGGAAATGGTAATGTATTTCAATGAGGAATGATACATCCCAAAACATCATTTTTTTCATTATACTGAGGTACAAAGCCACTATATTTATTAGATTTTTTAAAAGTCATAAACCACTTAGAGCCATTATCTTACAGACAGATTTGGAAATGTCATACAAGGCTTCCATAGGTATAAATTAATATGCAATCTTCACTTCAAATGAAACTTTTAGGCTCCCCAATGAGAACGAGTCATATTTCAACACAACACTACATAGATGTCAAAGTGTCTTAGTTTTTGCTCACTAAAATTGCAGTTTTTCACCCAGAATAAAGCATCATTCTTTCACAATAAAGGAGCAGTAAACATAGTCTCTCTGTATACTCTTTTATAATGTGGATATGCAGTACAGCCTTTTGGAATATATTTGTATATTTATACAATTTTATAGTTTACAAAATATTTTCAATTATATTATTTCCCTTAATCCTTGAGACAACTCTGTCATATAGGTATTATTACTCCCATGTTACAGGTGGAGAAATGAGGCTGAGAGAAGTTGAGTGACTTGCTCAAGAGCACATAAGAGATAAGAAGTGGCAGAGCTAGAGTAGACCCCAGGTCTATCTGACTTGAAATCAGTGTCATCACATTCTGGAGGGGGCCCAGGATTCAATAAGTTTATTTTTGTAATAAATACCTTGCAATAAATAACTGAGTAGATCTTAACATACTAACTATAGCTATACTTGGCAACAAGGAGCCTCTAAGAGAGGGTGAGCAGGGTATCTTCTATTTGTCCCTGCAGATTTATTCTCTACCCTTCTCCACTCTGCTGCATGCCCAGGATGCTGACCTGTGTAGACTGAATTGTATGGCTTCCTTGAACTCTGGCCTTCCACTTGGTTTGGCCAAGGGGGAGACCAAGGAGACCAGAGAGAGGAAAGAAGACGACGCTGGGTTCTTTGTTCCTTCAGCTCCTTCCCTGCAGGGTTGCCACAGATGGTCTTCGTTCTTCAAACAGAGATGACAGGGAGTCTCGCTGTCTCTAGATACTGATAACCTCTCTAGCCCATCTCTTTTCAAAGTTGGGGCAGGAAGAGTACATGACAATTACTAGTCTCAGGGTTCTGCGGTATCCCTAGTAGTTTCTCTACATCCCAGCCCCACTCTCCTAAATAATTTCTTTATTAAACTCTCCATAAATTATCCAATTTGAGTGTGCCATCTGTTTCTTGCTGAGACCCTGACTGACACAGGGGATTTCTTAGTGATTTTGCTAACATAAAAGGGATTAGTGGCTAAATTCCTCTGGAAAATAATTCCTAAGCAAATGCTCCATTAATGAGAGAATCAAGCTGGTGTTGATGCAGAGGAAATGAAGACAAATGAAGTGTAGTAATATGAGCTTCACAAATGTGGTAGATCCTGCCAGGGTTTGACTGACGGAGCATGTAGTCACCTGTGAGATAACCAACTCTAACAAGGGCAGAGTGACTGGCCAATCCATACCTGCCTGTCAGGCTGGCCTCACCCACATGCCTGGGACAACTGGTCAGTGTCTCCTAATAGAAGGCCAAGGAATCACATGGTGGTAATACTAACATGAGTTGTAATTATGCCAGCAGCTCTCTCATGCACCTCATAATTAACATAATTTATAGATAGAGAATTTGAGGATCAGAGAGGTTGAATAAAGTAATCACAGTCACCGAGCTAGCACGTAGAAGAGCCAGAGTGTGAACCTACCTCCGTCCTACTACGAAGCTCATGAGATTGCTGACTGAGCCCTGGAGCGCCCCAGAACGCTGGTTTCATGGCTTGACCCTGTTTGACCCATGGTTCTGACATTGCTTCCCAGGCTGGTTGGGTTCCTGGCCTATATTTGCTACTTCCCTTCTTCTTACCTCACAATGCAGCTTCAGTTCTTCTCCTTTTCCATCATTAGATCAATGCTTAATCACCATTCCCATCATTAAAAACACTCCTCTCACTCAACTTGGTTCTACAGTGCCTCTGAAATACAGTACCCACTTCCCAGAGGTTTTGTTTTGGTTTTTCCTAAGTCAAGATTGTTGAGACCAACCAAAATCCCTTCAGGCTCAAAATCATGTTCTTTGAAAATCCATTTTCTTTCCAGAAATTGTCCAGGAAAAAATTACACCAAGGAGGAGTCATAGATAATGAACAGCTTTCAATAGCAAAAGACTGAAGCCCTTAAAAAGTCCAACTTAGCGGCCAGAATTTAGCTGAATGCTTTAAAATTCACCAGCCCTGAAAGTGACCTGTAATGGTTAAATCTCAGAATTTATAGAGTCCTAAAGATTTAGGGAAGGTTTAGGGAGAAGTTCGTATAAAAATAAGGAAATTTCAAAACCATCCATCCAAATTATCACTTTTCTCACTAGCCTGCTCATCTCTGAAAAAGCACTATTGCTGTTTTGTTTTGCATTCATTTTTAAAGAACTTTCCAATTATCACTAAATCTCCCCAAGTTGGCAAATAACGATTTACTGATATTTGTCAAATAGGTTGTAAGCTTCTTACTAGGACCTAGAATCCCTAGGACCTAGAAATTTGTAAGTGAATAATAAATCCTGGGTTCTGGGATAAATCATCTGAAAAGACACTCTCTTTCTCTGTCTGGCTTATTTCACTCAGCATAATTCCCTCAAGGTCTAGAGAGTAGAAAAATGACGATCAGGAGCTAGGGGGTGGGGGAAATAGGGAGAGCTTGGTAAAAGTGTACAAATTTTCAACTATAAGATGAATAAGTTCTGAAGACCTAATGTATAACATGGTGACTATAGTTGATAACACTATTTCATAACTGAAATTTGCTAAAAGAGTAGAACTTAAACGTTCTCACAAAAATATACATACATATATACACATATATAAAAATCTGTGAGGTGATGGATATGTTAATTAACTAGATGGGAGGAATCCTTTCACAATGTATATGTAAATCAAATCATCATGATATACACTTTAAATATGCTACAATTTTGTGTGTGAGGAAGATTGGCCCTAAGCTAACATCTGTTGCCAATCTTCTTCTTTTTGCTTGAGGCAGATTGCTGCTTTGCTAACATCTGTGCCAATCTTCCTCGTTTTGTATGTGGGATGCCACCACAGCATGGCTTGACGAGCAGTTCTAGATCCACATCCAGGATCTGAACCTGCGAACTTTGGGCTGCCACAGCTGAGCATGCAAACTTAACCACTACATGAGCAGACTGGCCCCTCAATAGCTTACAATTTTGTTTCTCAATTATACCTCAATAAAACTGAAAAGAAAAGACACTGTCTGCTTCAAAGATTGTGTTCCTACATTAGAATTAGACTGGGACATGAACAATAAAAGGGAAAAATAATTCTCAGGAGTTTCATGCAAGGATTATATTTTCTTCTTTTGATGTTCGTTTAAACACATACACACACGCACACACGAATTTTATTCCCTTTCATTGTGATTTATCTAAGGCAGATTCACCCACGCAGCCAATTAAAAGGATAAATTTCCAGACTCCACTCCAGGCCCTTCACAATGACTCTAATACCCATCCTCTAATAATAGTGACATGACCACCTGAAGGCAAGGTGGCCATTCTCCCCAAAGATCTCCTGTAATCCTTTTCATTGAGAGGTCTGATAGTCTTGGCTGGCAAATCAAGCCCTAGAAAGTAAAAGTGAAACCTCCCACCTTGATCCATCCACCCAAAGCCCAAAAGAAGTTATGATCAAGAAGTCATCACTAACAACAGCATCTTGCATCTGTCTCCAGCTTTACCTTTTTCATAGCTTTTTCACACCTATTATCTCATCTGATCCTCACAATAACCCTGACTGGCTGGGAGGTGTTCACACTGGAGTTTTCTCATTGGGGATTACGTTCTGCAGTCAGAGGAGAAGACAAAAGTTGCCCATCGGCAAAACTACCTTGAAAGACACTCTTGAAGACAACACTTTGTTGAAGACCAGCATACCATCTTTCAATAAGTGTGACACAGCATTAGAAGAGGGGACAGATTCTTTGATTAAAAATCTAATTGGGTAGTTGGTTGTACTTAGGGGCTATGTTGTTGGGAAAATTGATATACTGACATTTTATACTTATACACACATATGTGAGCATAAACCACATATGTATGTGTATATATACTAAAAAACATATATGTATAATATATATATATCATTCTGTACCAGACTCATACTGTTCACAGTAAGCTACTCACACTATGTGTGGCATGAAGCAACTGAGACCCACTGGAGAAACATCAGATTCCTCCCTCCATGTGTTGCTTATTTTGTGGTTTATGCTCACTAAGGGGCAATGTGAATGGAAGCAACCACACTATTTAAATTGTCTCTCTCCCCCATCTTCCCTTCCTCTCTCTCTGTAAAGTTCATATAGCTATTTTATATTTTTATATATATATATATATATATATATATATATGGCGTTACTCTACTATGCCTCCATTTTACATTGTGAGGAAACTGAAGCTATTTACACCAAGTATTTAGTGGCTGACCTCTTACCACCAGAGAAGAGGGGTGACCACTGATACCAGATCCATGTCTTTACTGATCTGAAAGGGAGAGGACTCAGCATGGGAGAGCACTCCTATGTGCCAGGCACATTAACATGAATTAGTATGTCATTTCCTCATAGCAGCAGCAGAACAGTATTATTACTACCATTTCAGAGAGGAGAAAAATGGGGGCTCAGAAATGTGAATGGTAGAACCAGGAGTGGAGTTGGTGTCTCTCTCAAACCCTCTGTCATGTCTCTGAATTACTGAGCCAGGAGGGCCTCCAAGAAACATACTACAGTGTGTCTAACATCCAGGCCACCACCTGACAAGGGTGAGGATGGTTCTGGAACTGCCAACCAGCGAGCTGGGAGGACTTCCACCACTATTCACTGGTACAAGTCCCTCACTAAATGCTGGGAGATCCCCGCTCAACAAAAGCCATCCTCCCTATAGAAACCTCTACTGTCTGGGGAATTTAAAAATCACACTCCAGTCTTTCCACCTATCAAAGAAGAAATGCGAAATTGCCTAACCACATCACTCATTTTGAGGAGCTTCCACAGATGGGTACACACTGAAGTTCATAAACAAACTCATAAGTAAACCAGACAGTTTTTTACAAAGTGTGGAGTACGTACTGCACAACTCATAAATGGCATTTTGACAAAGTGCCAACTTTCCAGTGCTTCTCATTTTATTCGTGTGACAAAACTAAGCCATGCTCAGTTCCCTCTGATGTATTACTCCCATGAATAAAAGATGTTTCTTGACACTAATTCACCCTGCTTCTTTGACTGCCCACCATGCCCTCTGCATTTGTCTAGAGAGTGGGTGAGTTTCGGAGGAGATATGGTGCCACACCCCCAAACTCTCTATTGATCGCACTATACAGGCCACCTCATTAAGCAGTTGGTGTCGCCTGCTAATGCAGCACCCCGGGTTCCAGTTAATGGCTGTAGATTTTTTTTTTGGTGGGGGGGGAGTTTGGCAGCAGGGAATTCTGGCTCTTTCTCTCAAGCTCAAAGCACCAAAACACAGTCTCTGAGAACATTTATGTTCCTGAATAAGGAACATCCATGTGAGAGAAATCCATGATTCCTTTTAAGAAGATGAATTCCCAAAGCTTGCTAATGAATTAATTAATGAAGGGAGGTTGTCACCAACTTGATTGCCCTGTTTCCTCTCCTGTTGGGTGAAAGTTCAAAGAAGTTGAGAGATAACTGGACTGACAGTCAGTATACTTGGATTTCTGCTCACAGGTCTTCCTCTAGCTCCATGTCTAGGCCGAGACACTTCATGTCTCTGGTCCTCAGTTTCCCATTTAGTAAAAATAGATGGGATAATTTTTTAGTAGTCACACAAACTCTATATCATTTATGTGCTCTTTGAGGCTTCATCCTTATGCTGTCCTTTAAAGTATCCTTGTTAAGATGGCACTAAAGTTCAAATGATACTATATTGAGATACTTTTGGTTCAAGATGTATCATCTTTGTGACAGCATAGATTTCAAGTTGTTTGATTTCCAGCTGTATTTAAAATGCACAAAAAAGCCTTCCGATCACTACTGGGGTGAGCTGCAGTAACGATTTGGGTATTGATAGAGTCAGCAAGAGAATCAATTGGACGAGAAATACCTAAGCACACAGAATTTTGTCTACCGTCATGATTTATTTTATAACTCAAACATTGCTGTTTCTTATTCACTGCTCTGAAAACAATCTTGGGACTAGAGTTAGAAATCTATGGTATCGTCATGTTGGGAGGAGACCTGCCTTCAAAAGGTGACTCTATTCCTTCCCATGTCCCTTGTTCATCCCATAATTCCTTCCTGCTTATTCCCTCCCAGTTTATAGCCGATTCACAAGAAAATTCACTGACAAGATAATGTTTTTTTCAAGAGGGTGGAACCCCCAAATCACATAGCAAGACACAAAATGGTCTGGCACAGCAACTGGTCCCATGCTGGGCCGAGACTGTGCGTTCAGTAAATACCGATTGGTTGATTGATTGAGCCAGTGCCGGGGATCTGCCTTTCGTTCCCTGCCCCACTGTGCTGAAAGGTCGTGCACTTGATGTTTCCCATTCAAATGATCTGTGTCTCTATCACCTGAGTAGTAAATTCCAGGTGACAGCATCTGCCTCTGACATACTCCCCAAAATTTTGAGGAACTGATGGGATCATGCCTGTGAACTGTTCTGAGCTCTTTAGAAAAAGCCATACGACCCACAGAAGGCCATGTGATTGGGAAGTGTTTATGCATGCAACAGATGGCAGCAGTTCCAGGGACAACCTCAGGAATCTGGAGAGCCAAACACGCACATGAGCAAGAGTGCGCCAGAGAAGGTTCATGCATTATGGATTTCTGACCAGCCATAAATAACACAGCGCTCAAATTTTAAAATGCAGTAAGTTAACTACTAGGTGCCATTAGTGTTATGTACATAAATATTTTAAAAGCTCCATGTAAGCATCCCATAGTCACTTCAGTTAATTGTGACCAAAGGAATACATGTCCTCAAATCTACACTAAGTCAACAGAGGTGGTTTGGGTAAACACAGGGCTGAATGACTTGAAAAGTAATTACAAGCCCTACTCAGAGAGCACCAGATCAATTGTGCTATTCTAATCTAGCAAAAGACACTGGCTACAATTAAATATTCTCAAAAGGAAGGAGAGAGATTACAAAGAAAGGAGAGGGCTAATTATATAAATTAAGACTCTTTAATTTGGTCTAAACTGCTAGAGAAAGTAGTTGAAAATGTAGTTGTAGATCTTTAGAGGAGAAAGGCCAGCAATTCCCAGAGAGCAGCCATCTAGAGAATGCCAGGGGGCACCCCCTCCATGAGTCACCAAGGCGAGTCATGGGATTGATGAGTTCATCTCAGGCCTTGGCCTTATCCTTAAGCACACTCAGAAACTTAGTTGTTAGTGTTCCAGAGATGATCAGACTTAAGGTTACCAACTCATGCTAGCAAAGTTCCCAAGAAACTATTAAACACAACCAGAATGGCAAGTTACAGTTTTAAGATGAGAAATATATAACTATCAAGCAGATTGGACATCTGCATTGGCCTACCCAATACATGCTATGCTTGTATGAAAAGTCAAAATATTAGAAAGTTGCTTGATGATCTAGAACAGGGATTGGAGAACTTTTTCTGTAAAGGACCAAAGAGTAAATATTTTAGCCTTTCTGGGCCATATGATCTATGTCACAGCTGCTCAACTGCAAGCCAGACTTGGCCTGCAGACCATAGTTGACAGACTCTTATCTAGAGTAGGGGAAGTTGACTATACTATTTAATGCTAAAGGGCACTAGGCTCAAATAGTTTTCTATAGAAATATTACTACTGGGTATTCTCACTCTTGAAAAAATGCTCACATGGGCCTTGGGATATTTCCCTGTTTCTCTCTTTTTTGAGATATACATGGCTGGCAACATCCTTTTAGAATGTTCTATTCTTTCTTTAGCAACATTAATACCTCTTACTTTAAATTTAAAAAAGGAACCCATACATTTTTTAATTTTATAAACAAAACTTTTTTATAAATGAGGGATAAGAAATAGCTGAGATTCTCTTAAGAACTCTGATGGAATGACACCTGGAACCTAAGTAAAAACACCCACGGGAAAATATCAAGGGCCCCAGCTGCAATCCAAGAAGTGTTTGGCTCAGGCTTCACCTAGTTTTACTGGGGCTCAGACACCTCATTCCTTCTCATTTCACTCTGGCCCAAGTACGAAGGAAATTCCTCCCTGGTCTTCCTTCCCCCATATGTCAGAGTAATACATTTGTGGTTATAAAAAAGGGACTTGGTACACGACAGGCTACAGTAGTCTTTTCTTTTGGTTTGGTTTTGGTTGCAGAAATGGGGTCACTGTTAGATCATGACTGTCCGGACTTCCTGGGGTTCAGGTTCCCTGGCATTTGTGGTCCCTGGCATCATGCTTCCTCTGGTCTTCAGAGCTGCCAATGTGCTTTAAGCCCTATTTCTCCACTGCTTTGGCATCTGTCATTGCTGGGTACTCCATCTGCTCTCTCAGCTCTCTCCGAACCAAAGGGAAGGAAGCTTTCCCTCCTTTGACATGATACCACTCTCAGCCTGGGAATCTACACATGGGCTATGGATGCCCTGAAATTATATACCAGATTTTGTTTATGTAGATGCATAGATACCTTTTTCTCAGGAAAAGGTACACAACTTTTCACAAATTCTCAAGGAGATCAATGACCACCCCCCCCAAATTAAACAATGACTACATTGTAATAGATTAAACTGGAAATGCATCAAATACAGATTTACTTGTGCAAATTCAACTATATGCACTCAGCAGAGACAGAGACATTGAGAGAGAGAAATCACAACTTAAGTAATGCAGGTAAGCCATTCGCCTTTGTACTCAGTGAGTGCACACCAAGGTTGAGCATGAGATACGGGCCTAAATCTGTAGTCCTCAATTGGGAATAAGTGCTGGACGACACTATAATATTTCTTCTAAGAACTACAAGAAGTGCATTAAAGAACATTATTGAAGAAAGATATTCTCTCCGAGACTATGATCATGACAGACCTAGAAAGAGGAAAATAATATACACTTTCTCCCAGAAGAGTTTGTGGTCTTCCTTCCCCCTCCCTAGCCTCTTTTATTTCCTTCTCTCTTCCCACTGCCGTGTCAACACCCTCCTCTTCTACCACCCCATTGGAAATACTGTCTTTAGGATTCCATAGAAAACATCATTCACATCACTCCTGATTGGGAAATATGCTGTCTTTCTACTTTTTCTATACTCAGGATTAATTTACAAACTAAAGCTAACAAATTGGAAGGGCGATAAGGAAGAATGGGAAGATTGATAGCCTAAATCTGAATGTCAGCTGAAGCTCTCCATCTAGCCATCTGCAACCCTTACAGAGTCACCAACCCTGCCCCACATGATGGAGTCTTTCACCAAACACAAGGCATCCACTCAGGCAAAATCCATGACTCGGGCAGCCCACTCAAAACTAGCCCTCAAGTCTAGGGGACTAGCAATATTGAGCTTCCAGAGGGAATAACTAATCTGGAATTTCTCTTCCCAGAGTCACGTCAAGGTTTTTCGATAAGTCACTGATATTATTATATTTATGATTTAAAGTAGCCTAGAATCCAAGTCCTTCCATCCTCAAAGCCAAATCCCAGCCTCATCTCTCTCCTGTAGAGGGGACTCGGAAGCTTCTGGCCCAAACTAATTTTCCCTGCTCTCTGAACTCCATCAGCAGAGGAAATCGGAAGCACACAGTATTGTTTTCTGATGAAATGGAAGACTAAACAGTGCCAGTTTAGGACAAGCCAGTGGATTACAAAGGCAAAGCAATGTCCTCTGATGACAAATTTCACTAATCTTCAAGCCTTACCTCCTGACCTGGGAACTTAGAGAGCTGAATAAAAGGTCAGTTGGTACAGAAACAAACAGAGCCCCTGTCAGCTGGTATGCTGATAAAACACACTAATAATGTTCTAGAGCCGAAGACGCATGGACATATATTTTTAATTAAATATAATGGGAGCCTAAAAGATAATGGATTTTCACATGGGCTAGGAGAGATGGTGAGATCAGTGGTCTGTGGACCTAGGAAGAAACCCTCCAGCATGGGAGGAGGAGACAACCTTCTTGCCTAAAGGGTGAGGTGCAAACTGAGCAGGACCAGGCAAAGAGGTGGAGATGCTGGGAAGGCCCAGCTCTATAGCATGAGGCAGCCACAACCACCCACTCTAGTGATGGAAGACTTGGGAAGAACTGATAGCAGCAGTCAGAGCCACTGCCCAGGACAGTGAGTGGGCCTCACCAATAGGATCTCAGCTGCGGAAGTGGAAGAAGTACCAGCATGGGTAGGCCAAGAAGGGAGATGGACCTAGAGTCTTGGCTGCACTAATGAGGCCACAAAAGAGAGAGCTGAGTACCCTAGCCTCACCCCCAGATACAGCCAGGAGAGCTGCTGACAGAGTCTTGTATCTCTGGGATCTGGCAAAGTGTCTGGCTCATAGTGAGTGCTTAACAGATATTTGAGAAAGGGAGGGAGGGACAGAGAGAGAGGGAGGCAGAGAAGGAGTTTGGCTGGTGAAAGCTCAAAATCAAATGATTTGAGTGGTCATTATTGTTAACCATAAGCTCTTATTTGTCCTTCCCATGACTACCTTGGACCTAGAAATCCCTATTATACTTCCATGGAAACATAAATAATCACAGGACCAAAAGAATTACATCTGGAGAAACAAACAGTAAAATGATCAATAAATACCTTCTTACTACGTGTAGTCACTAAAGACAGATAACTACGTATAACCCAACCTGATGGGGAAAATTCAGGCATAACAAGTAGAAAGGAAATTGAGGATCTTTGAATTTGTGATGATTCATCTGATTTTTAGGAAAAATCTCTCTCCATCTGGGAGATATTGTCAGCCTGTTTTCAAGCAGTCTTTTTTAAACCTCTTAGATGGGATATGGAAGTATGCATCGAATTAGGTCCATGAGTTGTTTGGGGGTTTCTTGCATTGTGAGGTTTTCAAATGATAAAACCAATCCATAAGTGTTTATGAGGTGAAACTACACAAAGATCTACAGGGAGCTAATCACCTCCCCCCCACCACCACCACCACGGCCACCCCACCTCTCACCCCTTGTCCCAAAGAGCAGAGTATTAAAGCTCATCTGTGTCTTTTCAGACCTTTATCCTCATTCATCTAAATGCATTCAAGCAAATTTATACATATATAAAGCTTTAGTCCTTTGATTTTCCCTAAATAGACTCATACTCTTAATTTGCAACCTGCTTTTTTCACCAAACAATAGATCATAAGCAACCTTACAGTATAGTC
This sequence comes from Equus przewalskii, assembly GCF_037783145.1. Classification (NCBI taxonomy): domain Eukaryota; kingdom Metazoa; phylum Chordata; class Mammalia; order Perissodactyla; family Equidae; genus Equus; species Equus przewalskii. The sequence continues at coordinate 53,224,573 of NC_091831.1, read as the reverse complement.
TGTAATTCTTTATCTTTTCTTCTTCTTATTTTCTGACACAATGTTACAGAAATGGTATCATGGCACATACGCAGGGGTATACAACCTTTCTTCTCTTTTGCTCTTTCTTTTTTTTAATCTTTGCCTCTTCCTTGTTCTCGTCTTCTCCCTCATCCCACCACCATTCATGAAGACATTACCTGCTCTCCAATGGCTCAAGGAGAAATACTTAGTGAGTGGAACGTGGGTTTTCATGCCAGTTTACCTCTTTCATTTCAATCCCAGAACTAAAGGCTAAGTCAAAAGGCCAGTGCGCCTGTCCTTCTCACGCAGGGACAAAGTCGCATGAGCTGTCTGATCCCGTGAGTGGTGAAGACCTTGGTCACTGCCCATGTCAGTGGGGACAGACTTGTGCATGAAGAACTCAAACGCTAGGTCAAGTTCAGTATACTAGTCCAGCATTAGCCTTAGGACACACTTTGGGATTTCAAAGGAAGCTGGAAGCCAACTGATTAGATGTAAACAATAAGGTCATCATCAAAAGAAAGGATTCCATGGAGAAGGCCTGTGGTCTCCAATAAAAGGGAAAGTTATTGGCCCACAATAATGAAAAGCCTGTTTAAAAGACATGTCAGTGAGGTTCCTAGACCACAGCTCTCTTTCACCACTTTTGACCACAAGAATGAAATGAGGAATGATAAAGTAATGCCAACTGTAGTTCCAAAATGAAGATCCAATTTACTTATTACTTAGTGCAATCATTTCCTTGCCATTAATATACCTCAAACAGTAATTTGAATTACACAGAAGATATTTCCCAAGTCTCTGCTGCCACCCACAGTTTGAAGTGGAAACAGTGGGATAAAATCCTCAGCAGCATGCATAAACATTACTCTACATTGACCTATATAGGTATTGTTATACTATATTGTATAGTTTTTAATATATGCATACTTATCCTTACACACACACACACAGACATGCCATTTGGTAGGTGATGAATAAACAGGGTAACACTTGAATTCAATTAAACTCACTCCAGATTTGGCACTTTTCCCATAGCAAGTAAATCAGTATTGTCAAAATTGGACTTGGCATTTAATTAAGCCTGGGCATTAATAGTCCCACGGCCTTCAGAGACATCTTTGTGTCTAGCTGAACTGGTCTGGATTGTCAGGGTAAAGAGACAGTACTTAAGAGGATAGAGATGTTGCCAATGAGACCAAATTACAAAGGCTTCTGTCTAGAATGAAAGTGTTGCAATATTCTTCTAATTGTGGATGAAGATTCTTTTCACTTGAAGATCAGACTGAGATTGAACACTCCCAATAATTCATGAGGGGGATACTATTACAACCATCTTACAGGTAGGAAATAGAAGCACCAAGAAATTAATTATTCACTTCTCCAAAGGCTTCTGTCGACTAGAAACAAGGAACATTCATTCAGAGCTTTACAATCAAGCCTCATTTTTTAAAATAACAATAATAATTTTGTTTTGAATTTCGTCAAAAGGTAAGAGAATACCAAAAATGAATTCCTCTTAAAGAATATACCTTTATACCCAGTCCTGTGGCGTAGGGGTTAAGTTCAGCATGCTCTGCTTTGGCGGCCCAGGTCCACAGTTTGGATCCCAGGCATGGACCTACACCACTCATCAGCCATGCTGTAGCAGCAAGCCACATACAAAATGGAGGAAGACTGGCACAGATGTTAGTTCAGGGCTAATCTTCCTCAAGCAAAAAAAAAGAGGAAGATCGGCAACAGATATTAGCTCAGGGCAAATATTCCTCAGCAAACAAAAAAGAATGTACCTTTATATAGAAAAACTTCTTTCGTTACAGGAGTCTTCTTAACTCTAAGACCCTTAACTCTCTGACAACAGGTTTCATGCAAACTAAGTCATGGCAATTCCTACAATGGTCCGTGAATTCCAACTCAGCGACTGAGCAAGCTAAGCCAAACCAGCCCTACCAGTCCACTTCTGCCACTCCCAAGTCACTCCAGTGAAAGAAAGACCTGTGTACCCTGCATGTCCAATTATCACTAGTTTAGGAATAAACAATGTCATCCTTACATCAATAGAAAATATTCTGTGACTCCAGTCTCTAAATTAGCAGGAAGTCCAATCTTCCCCCTTGGCCTTCCACTCTGATATGTTCAGGAATCCTTAGGGGTGTTTACTAGTATTCTAGACCCAGTCCTGACTGTCCTTGTTATTCAGGTGGAGCAGAAACTCAACAGAAGACTGCACCATGACCATGGCTGTCTGGGGTGCTGGTGGCTCTGGACATTGGCTCCCACCAAGCTGCCACTGCCACTTCCCTCCACCAGTGCCTGCAGGAGCCGGCTGCTTCACAAGGGAAGTGATTCTCTGCCAATGACCACAGTTGCTGCCATCACTTCGGCCTCGGGGAAGAATGCAACCATGTCTCCTGCTTATTTCACTCCAGGTATGGCACAGGCCCCTTAGTTACTGACAGCACAAAGAGAGAAATACACACAGAGAATGCCTCACGATCACCGCACAGGAGCAGACCCATCCTGGAATCCCCGGCTCAACTTTCCCAAAGGCGGTTCACTCACCAACCTCAGAAATGCTCCTGGAGAAGTCTTTTCTCAACTTTGTCTAAAAACTTGATGTTAACCTCTTCCTGGGATGAATAATAGTGAGCACTTCCAATCTTTCAGGTCACGTCCTACCTCCACTAAGGGGTAAGAGGAGAAGGGAAATGGCAGTTAATGGGCAATAAGACCCTTATGAGAGCTGGCCTGGTGGCGCAGTGGTTAAGTTCACACATTCCGCTTCAGGAGCCCGGGGCTCACTGGTTCAGATCCCAGGTGCGGACATGGCACAACTTGACAAGCCATGCTGTGGCAGGCATCCCACGTATGAAGTAGAGGAAGATCGGCATGGATGTGAGCTCAGGGCCAGTCTTCCTCAGCAAAAAGAGGAGGATTGGCAGTAGATGTTAATTCAGGGCTAATCTTCCTCAAAAAAATTAAATAAATAAGACCCTTATGAGACAGTCACACAATAGTCTGATATCAATGCTTCCCCAAAGATTGGGTTATTTGCTCTTAAACAGCATCCTATATAGGACATTTGGATCCCAGGCTAGGGGAGAACATGCCAAACTCAGGCCAGGCACTTTCCAGCCTGTCATCATTAAGGTTTCAAAAAACTGTGGAGTCCAGACTGACTTTTCACCAGGTTAAACTGCATGTCCTCGGCAGGAGAAGTCCTACAGTGACTGGCCAACACCCTGAGATGCTCAACACAGAGACACCTGAGTCAGTCCGCTGGGGTCCAAACCCCAGCTCTGCCACCTTTCTAGCTCTGTGACTTTAGGCAAATTACTTACCCTCTTTGTGGCTCAGTTAACTCAGCTGCTGAATGGAGAAAATAACACCTGTCTCAGAGGGTAGTTCTGAACATTGAAACCAGTTAATGTATCTTTTTTTAGAACCAGGCCCAATGCATAGTAACCAATCCAAGAATGTTACTCATTGTTACCCAAAGCTATTAAATGAAAAAATAAGAATGAATTTTAAAAACCAGCTAAAACTAAGCATGGGAAGTTCAAAGAGAAAAAAAATAAAAAGCCCACAGAACAAAATTGACTGAAATAATTTCCTGCCTAGCAGTAATGTAACTCTTTTGCATTAGCCAAGGTTACAAGCAGGGCACACTGAAGACAGTTCTGCAGGAGGCCAGCGCCAGCAGAAGCTGTGAAAATTGGCTCCAGCCCTGAGGAACTTAGCCTGCCACATTCCAAGCACTGAGGTTCATTGCCATTTTTTTCTTTAAGTTAAAATTTTAAATTGGCCCATGTCCCGTTAACCTAAGTCAGAACCTCTACTTTAAAGTTCAGAATTCAATTAGCAGCGACAAGTAATTACTTTTCCCTCACTGGCAGGCAATGTTCTTCAGAGAGAGGAAGCCCATACTTCACTTCTGGCAACGGTTCCAAGATCTGTTGCTAAGGACCTTCACTCCCGCACACCTGGCCAGATGGCCAGATGGAGCCCTGGATGGACCCCAGCTGCTGCGTGCAGACACCATCTCACCGGGGAACAGAAACTCAGATTTGTTATCCTCAGCTCTGGGAAGGGCCTCCTTGGAATGCTGGCTGGCAAAACACGCAGAATGTCTTGCTAAGAACTTCATTCAACCTTCAGAACAGTCACTCCTTAAACATTCATATTGATAACTCTGTGTGTGTGTGTGTGTGTGTGTGCATGTGCACACACACGTGTGTGTAGATGATTACGTTTGATGGCTGAGTCCTGGAGCTGCTGTCGTGTATTGCAAGTGCATCAGACCTGGAGTTCAGGGTCCTGAGTGTGAGTCCTGACTTTGTCACTCACTAACAGTGTAACCTGGAGTGATTCACTTCATTGATGTGAGCCTTAATTTCCTCCACGTGTGAATGATGCTCCCTCCTGGATGTGTTCAGTGATTAAATGAGATCATGTATATGAGAAGACTTGGAAAGGTAAACAGCTTTCAGTCTATAATTCTGTAGGATCAGTTCCAGATATCTAAAAGGATAATTTTTTAGACTCCACCTACTTCCCTGTCACACACATCATTTTGCAAGCTATTTGATAGCAAGTAGTGCTTTCCATTCCACGTGCCCAGTGCCTAGCACAGTCATTGAGACATAGTAAGAGTTTGATATAAGTTTACTGAATGAATGAAAAGGCAAACAATTGATCAGAGATCAGTCCAGTCACTAGGGCGGATAGCAACAATTATGTGCTTGTCCTGAGATCCTGATTTGGCATCAGTGAAGACCCATGCCTGAAAGCATAGAAGGGATGTGGCTGAGTGGAGATTTTTTAAAAAAAGGAGCCACAGAAAGGCACAATACTGAGCAAAGTGTTCATATTTAAATCACATCTTAATGTAGCAGAGTACCTAAAGGCAATGGGGACAATAAAAAAGAGAATGTCTTGTTTTCATTTAATGTCGATTTTAAATATTATAGGGACTCGCTTGCCTCACAAACCAAGGCCAACTCCATTAAAAGATAAAAACTGTGAGACTCAGAGACATAAACTGTTTGTCCAATGTCACCCAACCAGATGTCTATGTAGATGTTAGGTCTACCAGATGTGAGGTCTTTGGACTTTGTGCCAGTGCTCTGGGCCTTAGGGGAGCACCAGGGTGACCAGGAAAGGACTTTCAAATTTAGGGTGGCACGCAGCAGCAGCTATCATCTGGATTTGTCTACAGCTCAGACCAGCTGCAGACATTGACTCCCTGCAGCGGGAAGGTTCAAATACCCTCAGGCTTAGGCTGTGAGAACAGAGCCTTGCAGCCATTCAGGGGCCCAGCCACACCAGAAGAAGGTGCAATTCAGCTACATTTCTAAGCCCAGACAACCCTAGATACGAGGCATTTGCATGGTCACAGAGCTGTATTCCTCCCCACCCACCACCTCCAACACTCACTGTCTTGGCTTCTGCTCCAACTCTCAGTAACTTGGTCCTGACCAGCCCCATCTCCTCAAGAGATTGGACCAGGTGTTCTCAGACACAAATAGCACCAGAGATGTCATGGCGCTCCCTGGCCCCCAAATCAGGTCCCTGGCAGTCAGAGGAGCCCGGAGCAGCCTTGGTGTGCTACTGTGAGGGCTGGACCCTAGATCTCTTGCTTCTTAATGGTGACTTTCCCACAGTTCAGGGCAGGCGTTCTCAAGCGTGGCTGCACATTGGAATCAGCTGGAGAGCTTCAAAACCATCTGAAACCTGAGTCCTAGGCCAAAGGCCCTGATTTAAGGTCTAAGGTGCAGCCAGGGTGTGTCAGAAGTTTCAAAATCTCCCTGGGTTATTCGAATAAGCATCCAGAGATACAAACTGGTTTAGTCTGCCTAACAAAATCGCCTCTGCATTGGTTTAAAACGCAGATTCCCCAGGTCCCAGATACTATGGTTCTGTAAGCTTAGGCTGGAGCTTGAGAATATACAGATTTCTGACAAGCACAAGCTTCTGATGCAGGCACCAGGTATATACAAACTACCTGAAAGGCTCAATTATACCAAGGGGCAGAGATTGAATTATTTTTAATACCATCTTTATAGAGAAAAGGAAAATCTAGGTCAGTCCATGAACTAAAGAGTACCTAACTGCCTGAAGGAAATTTCATTTGTGCAATGGTCCAGAGGCACTTTATCTGCTTCCTAAATTAAATATTTAAGTTACCTTTGTTTAAAAGCTAAATTTTTTTAAGTAGCTCTAACTAGGACTACAGTAAGTCAGCACTTAAACATTTTTAAAGCTCTCATCCAGCCTCACGCCTAAATGTCCCGTCTTGGCACCGTTGCTTCCAGATTTCCAAGGACAGGGGATTTCCTCTGCAGCATTGTCATTCTCGGTTCACTTGGTGCACCTGCTGCAAAAGGCAGATAGGCCTCAGCTCCTCCTTCTGGAAGGCAGTGCTGTAGTTAAGGGGAAAATCTCAATTTCAAAGTAATTGGGGGAAAAATCCTCTCGGTGCAGAGTATGTTCAAAAGAGATCTTTGAACAGAAAAGCTGCCCAGCTAACAAGGGGCATCATTTGGTGTAAAGCAATTGGCTAAATCTGTCTCTATATTTCCTGGTAATATGATAAATGTAAGGAGAAGCGAATTTGTCTTGGTATTCCACAATGTGATAAATGACAGGAGACATAATTGTGTAATGCCAATAGCACCAGAAAATTGCAAATCTCCAAATGAAATGTTCCTTTCAATCACATAATCAAGTGACTGACAGGGCATTCGAGATATTACCTAAACTATAGCTAATTTTCTGTAGCAGCTTTCTGCACCTTGCTCTGCCACCCTGACAAAAAGGTAGGCAGGAACGAAAGACATTAATTGCATAAAAAGGAGCCTCAGTGGCCTGGTTCCTTTCCTGATGCTTCCTCACAGCATTAATTCAGCATACCACACACGTCTGCAGTCATGGATGCTGTGTGGCCCTCACCAGGCAGATACTGCAGGGGACGCCTGATCACCATGGAGACCGAGGCTGGGTTTAGGATGCTTGTTACTTTGAGAGAGAATAAGAAGAAACAGCAGCATAGCCAGAAATTGTGGGTTTCTGATCAAAACTGTCAGAAAAGGACCCCTATTCCTTATCAATTTTAAAATACAAAGATCTTCTCCTGTGAGGTAGAGGCACTCTTGGGCTGTACTTAAACCTACAGGAAAAAAACACTATATTAGAAAAGGCATCACCAAATCCTTTAATGCTTTGACTGAAAGAAGCAAAACACAACTGAGTTGACTGAGGCATAAAATGGGAGTCTTTTAGAAGGATACAGGAGTGTTTCAGATCCCCCCAAGGGCAAAGATGCAGCAGGTCTCTGGAACACAGGGAAAATACTCTCCTAAGGCAACTTCTATACAAGTATTACGTCATCTACGTCTCACAGCCACCCTCTGAGGTAGGAAGCTCAGTTGTTATTATGCTCACTTAACCGATAAGGAAATTGAGGCTCAAAGAGGGCACACAGCTAGTAAATATTAGAGCCACAGCTTGAATCCACGTCTTCTGCCTTCAAACGTTGTGTGGAAAGAAAATAAACAAAGCCAACTTTCTCTCCTCTTTTGCTTTTACAGTTTATTTTGTTTATTGTACTTTTCCTGCTCAGGCATATCCAAATTCATTCTTTCAACCAATTCTTAATGAACAGATGTTTTATGCAATGGCATTATGCTAAGCCTTGTGGGAAATATAGGGCCTGTCCTCAAGATGCTTCGAATCTATTAGATAAGGCATTCAACAAATTCATCTGCCAAGACTCCTAAGGCAGCCACATAACACAACTCCAGGGGGCACCATCACATTTAATCCTTGTGAATGGTACCTCCTAGAGTAGTGCAGTGCATGGTGTAAGGTCCACCATTTGCTACAGCTAAACTCACTTATTCCTTTCACATGCCCCTTAGTAGATGGTTAATTTCTACAAGTTAGAGTATAACTGAAATAGGAATTGTAACTTTAGCATTTCCCAAAACCTAGGATATCTTAAACACTAAGAATCCATGTGTTAGTCTGTTCAGGCAGCTATAACAAAATACCACAGACTAGATGCCTTATAAACAACAGAAATTTATTTCTCACAGTTCTGGAGGCTGGGAAGTCCAAGATCAAGACACCAGAACAATCACGTTCTGCTGAAGGCCCTCGTCTTGGTTCATAGTTGGCTCCTTCTTGCTGTGCCCTCCCAAGGTGGAAGGCACTAGGGATCTCTCTGGAGCCTCTTTTATAAGCCAGTAATCCCACTCATGAGGGTTTCACCCTCATGACATAATCACCTCCCAAAGGCCCCATCCCCTAATCCTGTTGCCTTTTGGGGAATTTATTCTTTTTTTATTTCCTCCCCAAAGCCCCAGTGCATGATTGTATATCCTAGTTGTAAGTCCTCCTAGTTCTTCTCCACGAGCCACTGCCACAGCATGACAACTGACAGATGGGTGGTGTGGATCTGTGACTGGGAAACAAACTCGGGCCACCGAAGTGGTGAGAGCACTGAATGTGAACTACTAGGCCATTAGGGCTGGCTCTACCATAGCCTTTTGGGATTAGGATTTCAACATGTAAATTTGGGGAGTCACAAACATTCAGACTATAGCAATCCCTTATTGAAGTAGCTGCATTTCTAAGTCGGGGCGGGGCGGGCAGCAATGACCTGCAATAAATGAGCGCAAGTCTCATCTGGGATCTCCAGATTGAGATCTGGGAAGTTGCAAAGTCTTGGGGACACCTCCACTCTTCCAGAGAGTGCCTGAACAGTAACTCCGATGGGGAGAAAATCACCCTGGTTGATTAAAAGGGCTCCCTAGGGTTGTGGAAAAGGTGAAAAATTAGACTTGCCAAAGGATTATGGGAAGATCTAGGAGCCAAAGGAACCAGAGGCAGAGCCAGAGAAGGCATGAAAGTGACAAAAGGCACAAATGTAGCTGAGGGCTGCTCCAATGCAGGCCCGGATGCACTGCAGGCTGGTGGGGAAAGAGGACAGAAAAAGACGCTCCACCTTTTACTGCTTCTCTCAGCCTCTCATGGTCCGACCACTGATGTTTCAGTCTACCATAAAGCAGACAGATCCTTGTGTTAACACTGCTTTTTCCAATGCCTGCTTATCATTTTCTTAATAACTATCATATCAATAAGTTACCTTAGTAAGGGGCCGGCCTCGTGGCCGAGTGGTTAAGTTCATGTGCTTCGCTTCCTGCAGCCCAGGGTTTCACTGGTTCAGATCCTGGGCACAGACATGGCACCACTCGTCAGGCCACGTTGAGGCAGCGTCCCATGTGCCACAACTAGAAGGACCTACAACTAAAAATACACAACTATGTGCAGGGGGGATTTGGGGAGAAAGCATCAGAAAAAAAATACTTAAAAAAAGTTATCTTAGTAAAAAATGTTGAAATAGCACTGCTTTTGGATAAGAAGCTCTGGAAAGCATTTGTCCCAGTACTTCCCCCACCATGGGATCATCCAAACAGACACTAATCAAATCTAACAAATTATTTCCAAGGCTACAAGGGATTAACTAGTCTTTTCTACTGCATGTTGAAAATCAGACTACAGTTTGCACCTGCTCCATGTACAGCCCATGCTACCATGACCCACACTGAAGTATCAAGGCAAGGAAAGGTCTCCTTGAGATTACGTTTGAATTGGAAATCAAACATGCCTGCAGACACTCAAGGAGGAACTACCTTCATCAAGCATGGCATAACAGCAAATCGTTCATTTTATAGTTTTCCCATGAAAAAGGAAAACTGCAGGCACTTAACTCAGGCCCCAAAGTACACAGCTAAGGAACACCTGGCACCATGAATAAATTGCAAAATGTATCTGTTTTTCTAAAAAAAAATTTTCATTAGATGGTGCTCTTCTGAACATACTGCTGGTAGCGACTGCCTCGCTCAAGACCAACAGCGCTCATTACCAGGGAGTGCAAGAGCCCAAGGCAAGAGACCGAATTGGCTTTTCAAACCATTGACAGTCTTTAGAAAGTCTGCAATGTTTGCTGTTTTAAAATTAAACATCTGGTTGAAAGATCTGTTATTTTATGATTTTTTTATAACAATTCCAAAGTCACGTTTAATTTCATTCTTTCTCCGTCAGAATTTCAAGTAACTTTACTTTTAATCATAGTAACTCGATAAGCCTTCGGCTCAGAAATAAAGAGAAAAAATTTTCCCCTTAGATTATGCACGGTCAGTTCAGCCCTTACCTTATAAAACTTCTCCTTGGAAGCAAAACAAACTAGTTCTATGATTTTCCTTCCAACAGTCTGTGGCGGTTGAGCATGACTGTGGGTTTACAATGCCTCCAAAGATTAAAAACAATCCCACTTAAAATGTTCAAATCAAATTCACAAGCAACCTAATGAGCTGTGAATGTAAATGTAAATGCTTTACTAAGTGAGCGCCCATAAAAGAATTATGTGCCCTAGGTAATTACGCGCAGATGCCAACTCTCAGGAGTTCAGTTTGGGACGTTCCTCAGCAAGGGGTGTCTTATGTTTCTCCCTTAGTGTCAGCTCCAATCTTAAGAAAAGCCACCTATTTTCTAGAATAGAGCAAAACTGTAACCTGTTCAGTGTGTGAACCCCTTCACATCTCTGCTTGCCAAAGGAGCTCCGGCTTCATTACCCCATTCTGAACTCTTCCACAGAGAAAGTAGTTCATTTGAGCATGCAGTTTCACCTCAGAGCACAGTTCCCACAGAGCTGGACATAATTGGAAAGAGAGAACATCTACTGTTCAAGTATCACATGATGATGCTGGGAAAGTATCCACAACAGGAAAATTGTGATGTCATCAGAGTTGGCAGCTCCAGACTTCACAGTTCCAGACTTCACATTCAACTCCCCTTGACCCCATTGCCATGCCCTCTGCTCAAATGCCAGATGGCCAGCCCTCTGCTCTTTTACTAAGCAAGCAAGGATCTTCTCCCTCCGTTTAAACTTCCATGGAAAGTCATTCTCCTTAGCCATGTGTCCTGGACACATCTGTCTTTGTTAAATCTTTTAACTTTGGTAAAATAATTAATGTTTATCTCAACCAAAATAATTTGCATCCCTTCAGCCAGTCTGTAGGGAGACATTTAATGGTAGGGCAAAGCGGGGGCTTCTCTTTGTTGCTTAGGTCAGTCTACTCGTTATGCTGGTCCTAAAGGTTGACCAGCCTCAGACCCTTTAAGGCCTGGGTCAGAAATGATGTTGATCTACCTTTTTACCGGGATCCTCCTACTCTTCCAAGTTTAATGATCCCCCAGCCACAAGTGCAGAAGACCTATTTCCTGGCTACTAGTCAATCAGATATTACCCAAGGGTCACTGACTTTTTTGTATGGTTCCTGCCAATGGACCTCCCAAACCCTGTCCATTAACTCTAATTTCTCCCCACCAATCTCTTGACTTCAAGAAATTCAGACAGAATCACTTTGTTCATCAGATCAATCCTCAAGATATTCCTTTGGCATTGAACTCAAATAATTCCTCTGTGACAAGGATTTATATCTGTCCCTTGGATCGTGCTGCTCTGGATACTACGGAATTCCTGTCATGCACCATAATTAGCTCACTTTCTAAAGGGAGTTGGGATATGGCTATTATTCCTCCCTAGGAGGGGTAAAGAGTGTGCAGGGAAGGGTAGGGTGATCATCATAACTATCTGAGTGGTAAATTAACCCTAGGGACTTTTTAAAATTGCTGTTCAAATTCTTAAATTAGCTCTCATTCTTTCAAAATAGTTTTGGTCATTGACATAGACCTGACTTGTTCACTCAAAAACCTTTAGTATCTCCTCCTTATGGCATTCTAAATAAACTCCAAATTCTTAAACTTGTAGCCAAGGTGCCATAAAATCTAACTCCTATCTAATCCAGCTTTTCAATACTCCCTGCTCTCCATCCTCCCCCACAGGAATCCATTAGTCCAATAACTGATCTATGTCCCACATATTCATCTTTTCCGTTCCTTTCTTCATTGAACAAAAATTTATTCCTGCTTCTGCACCTCTGCTTACACTCACCATTCCACCAGAATGCCTTCCCCAAACCATCCTACGTTCATTCAAAATTCAGCTCAAGTCTCACTTCCCTTCTGGAGCTTTCTCGAACACCCCAGTCCATGGTGCACAGTCCACTAATTAAATTGGCATGCTACCTTATACCAAGAGTTAGAAAACAGAAGGCCAAGCTCTGCCACTTGCCAGCTATGTGAACCTGGGCAACCCACCTATCTCCTCTAAGCCTAGATTCTCATCTAAAGTAAAGGGTTTGGAATGATCTCAAAGATCCACTCCAGTTCTAATCTTTGGACCGCATCATAAACTTCCAGTTACCCATTCATGAGTAAAATTACTAGCTTTAGCAAATAAAAGTTCCAGACCCCCAGCATGCCCCACACAATATTTGGGACATGCTTATAGTAGAAATTTACTTGTTGTTTATCTAAAATTCAAATTTACCTGTATATCTTGTGTTTTATCTGACAGTCCTATGCATAAGTCCGTGTTCTATAATCACCAATTAGTCTAAGTTATCTGCAAATAAGGGGTTTGTTTTACCTCATCCCCTAAAGTTTCTGGCACAGTGCCATATACAGAGTATACTCTCAAGTACTTATGATAAATGGGCACCAACTCCCTCAAACTAAAGCTGACTCAGTGAACAAGAGCTCAGAAAAAGTAAGTGCTTTACCCTCTTCTCAGATTAAAATTAAAAAAAAAAAAAATAGAGCCTAAACTGTAAGGCTGCTTCTTTCCAACTGCCTTAGCCCCACTGGCTGCCTTACCTTACACAGATGTCCATAAACGAGCCTGTAAAGAAGCTCAGTAACCAGTCCACGTAAATCCCTTACTGGTTACCTTTCCCTCCAGCCATATATACACAGAGGGCAAAAGCAGTTTCTTTCTTACTTGTGCTCAGTTTTTTTACGAGACTCTATATATCTGATCCGTGTGAAAGACTCCCCATCCCCAGTCCCACACCCTCTCTCCACTCAGTCAAATGACATGTCTTATTTCTGCTTCCCATAAAAATTAGCACATCTCTCCTTCTATATGGAAGGAAGAATTCCATTGCTTTATTCTGTTGGGAGGTAGACCTTCTTATTTCTTAAAACTAAGTCTTGTGGGGTCATTGTCTACATTAAATTGAAGGAGGACATCAACAACGTGTCAGAAGGGTTGTAGGTGCTGGGGGGCAAACAGAAGCTGGACCAGAAAGAGCCCCAGAGTAGAAGCGGGGAAATGGGAGTTCGCCTGGGCTCTGCTGCTATCTCGGTACCTCAATTTCCTCTTCCGAGAACAAGAAAGCCCCGCCTGAGAATTTGTAAGGCCCGTTCAGCTTTAATGGTCTATAGCTTGAAGCAAGATTTTCATGGAGGCCAAATGAGGATTTAAAGTCGAGTAGAGGAAATGAGATAAATACACCACTTACAGCAAATCACTCTGATGTATAATGAACGCTGCTTCCTCTACAAGGGAAATGGAAAAGTGCTGCAGAATCACCCAAATCATTTATTTACCTCAGCAACAGCAGTGTGCAAAGGAGCGGGCACTCTAAGTGTTTATTTGTTTCTCTTTTGTTTTGATCCAAGGCTGAGGTGTGACAATTAAAAAGACACCAACAGAAATAAGAGAAAGAGAGTAACCCAGTTACTTGGTAGCAACAGTGGAGGTTTCCCTTGAATTTTCCATCTCATGGCATCAGCTGGCTTCCCAGACAAGCAAACTCCCAAGATGTGTCCTAATATGCCCTATGCCCCAGCACGTGGCTGCCACAGGAAAGCAAGCCCAGACTGAGAGGGGAATGCAGTTTGAAAAGTGCTAATTAAAACATCCTTATCAAAAATTTCTTTGGCTGTAGAATGAGAGAATTTTAAAAGAATTAGATGGAGGACATTGCCCTGGATTCAAAAAACAATAACAAATAACTCATGTACATGTTAAGGTGAGGATACAGGCAATCAAAACAACAGGATGAATGGTGGGAAACTCAACCTACTATCCAAATATCTGGTCTAATCAACTCAAAATTTCTAGATATTTGGGGAAATATAGATGTAGGACAGCATTTTTTCACTTTTTACTCGGGTGTGCTGGGAGAAACCCCATTAATGGAACAGCACTTGGCAAACTTTGCAGATAGTAGAGTTTTCAAATAAGCATTGTATGAAGTGAGAATCAATAGGTTCTCACAGTTCTCCAGAGGAGCTGTATGTCATCATCAGCTAAATATCTACTGTTATTGTTTTCCCCACCGTGCATTTGGTAAAATACATCCAATTCTCTTGCAGTTATAATGCCATCATTAAATGGCAGACAGGGACCTCTGGGAGCCATACAGTCCACCCCCTTGCCCCCAGGAAAGTTCATACTTCAGCTGTTTGCAAAAACATCATGTCAAATCCTAGCCTAAAATATCCCGCAGTAAAGAGACACAAATTCTCAGAAATATCCACATGAAAGTACTACACGGACTCTAGAATCATTTGCATGGATAAATTTCTTGGTGTAAAAGTGCTCAGTGTTCTCTGAAGTTCCTTTATAGCCAAGGGCTCCCTAGACTTGCATTTCCAAAAATGTGCTCCCTGCATGTTAGTAGGTATTCACCTCAAGAAGGGTTTTAGGGAGAATTAGGTTGCGAAACATTGGTTTAAGCAAAATCAAATGGGTTTCTTTTACTACAGGAATTTTGTAGAATCCTTAAAGTGTTGATGTTTCTCTTGTATCACCATAGATTCCCTTTTATTTGCAATACCGTTAACAGACGGAAGTGATTCTTGCCGACCAGCCTCCCCCACATTACCACCACCACCACTGTCGCCACCTGACCCAGTTATCTTACTCAGATTTCAGATCTCAGATCAAACGTCACTCCTTCAGGAAAGGCTTCCCTAACCCTTTGAGTTGGCAAAATAGAGCCCGCAGGCCAGATCCAGCCCGCTGCCCATTTTGTACAGACCACAAGAGAATAGTCTTTACGTTTTTAAGTGGTTGAAAACATCAAAAGAAGGATATTATTTTGTGATATATAAAAATTGCATGAGATTCAAATTTCAGGATCCATAAAAGTTTTATTGGAACATGGCCATGCTCATTCGTTTACACATTGTCTGTGACTGCTTTCCTACTGCAACAGCAGAATTTCTTAGTTGGGTCAAAGACCATTTGGCCTGCAAAACCAACAGATTTACTGTCTAGGCTCTTGGAGAAAAAAGTTGCCAACCCCTACCTTCAACTATGTGTTCTCATAGAGCTGTACATTTTTCACATACGAAACTTATTTCACATGAAAACTTCACACATGTCTGATTACTTCATTAATAGCTGTCTCCTCACTAGATGGTAAACTCCATGAGAGGAGCGCCTATGACTGATTTTTCTCACCCACAAGGATTAGCACAGAACCTGGCATGCAGTAAGTGTTAACTAAATACGTGTTGAGTAAATAAGTAAATACCTCCTGAAACTGGTATTCCACCAAACACAATGTGGGAATCACTATTCTATGTATATATCCCCCAGCTGGTAGGCAGAGTAAAGAGACAGAGACTTTGCTTGCAGAGTATTTCAGCAAAATGGTGTCATGAAAGGAGGCAAAATTAGCAAAAGAAAGGCTTTTTTTTTTGTCTTGAGGCTGCTCCATTCTGAAGAATCTGAAGGAACTGTAGCAGTAATCATTAGAGACCTGTAGGGGTCCTCCAGAATAAGGGATGCAACATACCCAGAATGTCTAGGGGCTTGGAGCTAGCCAGGAAAGAGCTGGGCCCCTTGGGAGCAGCTGAGGAACTGAAAGTATATAAGAAGAGAAAGTATATAAGAAAAGAAGACAAAAGGGAGATGGGTGAGATGAGACCCCCAGACACCCTTCCGGGGTACAATTTATAAAGACTAAAAGGGGCTCAACGAGAAAGAGAGGCCTGTTTCCTCCAGACACCGTAGGTATTTATGGTTGTCCAATGGCGAAATTGTTCTATGTGGTAACACTCTGCATTGCAGCCCGTCTAAACATAGCAGTCCTAAAGGAAGAGCTAGATGATTTCCTTCACGTTCTGGAAACTGCTCTCTGATCCCTTTCCTGTTCTGATCCAAATCACCACTTTTCTCATCAGACACTATTTATGAGGTTTATGCATGGACTTAAGCATTACCAAGAGCTAAGAGACGTGTCAGCAAGATGTTGTTCCCCTGAGTTTCAGACCAGCTGCATTCCATAGTTACGTGCTGGCCTACCTTCCTGATTATAAATGAGAAGATAGGTCTTCCAAGGAAGCACAGTAAAACCACCAGGACTTTCCTAGCTTCAAAAGAATCAGGTTCAGGCTGGCCCGGTGACGCAGTGTTTAAGTTCTCACATTCTACTTCTCAGTAGCCCAGGTTCGCCAGTTCGGATCCCTAGTGCAGAAATGGCACCGCTTGGCAAAAAGCCATCCTGTGGAAGGTATCCCACATATAAAGTAGAGGAAGATAGGCATGGATGTTAGCTCAGGGCCAGTCTTCCTCAGCAAAAAGAGGACTGGCAGTAGTTAGCTCAGGGCTAATCTTCCTCAAAAAAAAAAAAAAAAAGGATCAAGTTCTTCTCTATTTCACCCCCAACAAAGAGCATTTCTCTTCACTGATTCGCTATTGAACAAAACTTTAGTGAGTGACTACTACGTACCAAACACTGTGGAGCACAATCATTCCTGACCTGGTGGAGCTCACAATGTAGTGGAGAAAGCAGACTTTAACCAGATCGTTGCACTAACCAATGACTATTTCCAAACTCTGATGAGGACTATGAAGAAAAACTACAAGGCACTGTGACTGTGTATAATAGGAGACATGACAATTGGGAGGTTTCTGGGTTTCTCCCATATATGCATACTGTTAAACTTTGTTTGATTCTCTCTTGTTATTCTGTCTCACATTAATTTAATTCTTAGACTAGCCAGAAGAACCTATAGGGTAGAGGAACATTCTTTCTCCCCTACAGTTACCACTAAAGTAAGATTGGCAACAATGCTGCAGGTTGCTAATGTGGGGAATCAGGCTCTTTCAAATGATGCCATGGGCAGAAGTGATTGGTAGAAATTTTCCCAGTCTTCTTACAAACTTATTTAAGATCTTTATAATCCCAATTTTATAGACAGAAATCAAGAAAGAAAAAAATCAGATTCCAATAAAGGTAATGAAATTTCTCCTTCTGAAAAGATCAAACAGAGCTCTTTGCTCTAGAACCATTTTAGCTGGGCCCTGAATCAAGAGGAAATCGATTGGTGGATTAGGTGCTTCCTCATGTAAGATATTAGCGAGCAGAGGCATTCATTCGGCTTGTCTGGAGCCCCACCGGTGCACAGAGCCCTTCTCTCAAGGTCAAGGGAGGAACAAGTGTGCATTTGAAGAGAGACTCCTTTCTTTAAAGTCAACAGAATAGAACAGAGAGAAAATTATAAGGAATCAGGGAGGACAAGACACCCCATTCCAATAAGTCACCAAGAACTAAGGGGGCTATGTGCTTGGTGCTGGGTTGTACCCTCTGGAAGGTCAAAAGTAAGTGCAAGCTTTCAGGAAATTTAATCTATCTGAGAAAATATAGCACATACACACAGACACACACACTACAGGGTGGATGAAACAGAAATAAATAACACAGGAGAGCATGGAAAGGTCCTAGAGTGGTCAGAAAGACGCCAAGATAGCACTTAACTTTTACTGAGCACTTACTATGTATATACCAATAACTACTAACGTGTACTAAGCTTTAGACACTGTGCTAAGTACTCTTACACATTATCTCACAGAGTTAATGAGCAGGTTGTTGTATGAAAGATGAAAAAACTAAGGCTTGAAAAGTCAAGTAACTTGGAGCCAGCCTGGGGGCAGACTGGTTAAGTTCACATGCTCCGTTTCGGTGGCCCAGGGTTCGCAGGTTCAGATCCTGGGCGTGGACCTACACAATCATCAAGCCATGCTGCGGTTGCATACTGCATAAAAAATAGAGGAAGACTGGCACAGATGTTAGCTCAGGGACAATCTTCCTCAAGCAAAAAGAGGAAGATTGGCAACAGATGGTAGCTCAGGGCCAATCTTCCTCACACATAAAAAAAAAAAAGGTCAAGTAACTTGGCCAAGCTTTCTCAGGTAGTGTGTGGTGGAGATAAGAGTGGACAGGGATCTATTCTTAACCCACAACAGACCCTCTGTATCTATAGAATTGAGTCAAAGAGTCTAGGATTTTCATGGTTTTTGTACTTCTCTCAAGACAGCAAGCCTTCTTCATCTCATTTATCATTGTAACTGGTGTTAATAAAGACATTTTCAGGGCAAAACTGAGGTAACTGGAGATACAGCCTATGAACAAGTCTACCATTGTTCCTTTTCTCGTGGAGATTACATTCTGCTGAGGGAGATAGAAAATAAATACAAATACATATGTTATTAAATTACATAAATGAATAAATGGCACTTCAGTGCACGATATGTGCTAGAAGATGAATAAAGCAGGACAAGGGAATAATGCATGTCAGGGGTAGGGGCATGACCATGCCATTTTAAATAGTGTAGAAATATAGACAGGATATAAACAGAAAGCCTTGCTAATGAGAAGGGACAACTGCGGAGGGTACTAAGGGAAGCAAGGAAGTCATGTGGGGATCACGAGGTAGTTCTAGGCAGAAGGATTGTCAACGATTGGTATTTTAACCCAATTCCCAAAAATGTAAAGATGATCTTCCTCCATCTCTTATAATGGGGAGACGTCCTTGGTCGAATGCCCTGGAAGGTGCCCTTTGAAGAGACGCCATGTCTTTGGGACTCTAGGCTAGTTGGGTCATCACCTTTCTCCAGACTTGCCTGAAGGGATTGCCTACATGCTGTGGATAGCCAAGCTGGACTTGAGGATTCTTTTTGCATCCCTCCTCACAGGCACTTCACATTCGGGAGTTCTTCTACATGACCTCTCTGCAGAGCATTTTGGCTCAGAGACCTTTTGAGAATCTTCTATAAGCTGTAGATTCTCTTTCCCCACGCTTCCAAAAGAATCATGTCCCTAGAAATTACGCATAACATTACAGAAAGTGATTCCCCTAAACGTACCTCCCAGGGCCTATGGACCTTAAGTTAAAAACTCCTACTATGGAGCTTCTTTTGAGGATCACTCAGCTCTTTTTACTCCCAGGAAGAAAGCCCTGCACTATCTGCAAAGCCATCATCACTCACTAAAAGGACATATGCCATAGGGGATTCCAGGTGGCACAGGAACAAAGCAAGATCAATTCTAGCTGACATTCCCTGTGGTCACATACTCAGACGCCAGACAACTCTAGAGCCATCACAAACTGGAAACCGGGAGTCCAGAAGTGGTGAAGCAGTTAGAAGAGTGGCTTTCACGATGCAGCTTGCTGTCCAGGACACACTCATGCTTCTGAAACTGTGACTGCTTATGATATTCATGCTTCTCTCTCCATGAAATGCAATTCCCTGAGGG
This sequence comes from Equus przewalskii, assembly GCF_037783145.1. Lineage (NCBI taxonomy): Eukaryota > Metazoa > Chordata > Mammalia > Perissodactyla > Equidae > Equus > Equus przewalskii. The sequence goes on along the minus strand of NC_091831.1, from coordinate 53,205,107 downwards.
CAGGGACTGCGTTTCATTTATCTTTATATTCGAAGTGGCTAGCCGGAGATTAAAAGCCACTCTGAATTAGTGAAGCACAAAAGGGAACAGTTAGAGACTCACATGTCCAGTCCAAAGGACTTCACGTGTAGGTTTGGACTTAGGAACTACTAGAGTCAGGGACTTTAATATTTTCTTCTTTCATCATCTCTCTCTCTCTCTCCCCCTTATACATGCACATACACGTACACACTCACACACACACATATACCCATGTTTTTTTCTATTTTTTTGGCTTTTCTCTCTTAGGTCACCAGTCACCACACAGTAAAAATATGGCCCCAGACTGATCTGGGCTTATATCTTTTTTGTGTGTGTGTGAGGAAGATTGGCCCAGAGATCACATCTGGTGCCAATCTTCCTGTTTTTGCTTGAGGAAGATTGTCCTTGAGCCAACATCTGTGTCAATATTCCTCTATTTTATCTGTGGGATGCCACCACAGCATGGCGTGATAAGCAATGTGTAGGTGCACGCCCGGGATCCGAGCCCACGAACCCCAGGCCTCCAAAGTGGATCTCATGAACTTAGCCACTATGCCACTAGGCTGGTCCCTGGGCTTATATCTTAACAACTTTATATCCAGAGGGAAAAAGGGAGCTTTGCTTCCAGTTCCTATTTGGAAAATTCCAGGAAAGGATTTTTCTTTACGCAGTTTAAGTCACATGTCCTTCTGCCAGCCACAGTGCCCAGGGAGAGGGCACTATGATTGGCCAGTTCCCCCATTACACATGATTGGAAAACAGAGGAGACTTTTCCTTAAAGTAAGGATCCTGTTACTAGAAGGAGGATAGTAGATTGATTCCGAGCAGACAGAAGCAACAGCTTTTGCAAACCAAAATAATATGAATAAAAGCTGATTATTTTCCCCTATGTGCTAGACATTGTGCTGAAGTGTGTTTCATGGATTATCTCATTCGTCATTCTAACAAGTAGTTGTTGACCAGGTAGTGTGGTGCCAGCGTATGAGCAATCTTGAAATCCGGGCTAAAGAACTGAATAACATCTGACAAGAAGTGGAGAGCCGATGAAGATCGTAAGGGAGAGAGTTACATAACAAAAGCAGCGTTTAAGGGTGGTTAATGCCCTGGTTCTCCATCTCTGTCACCAGTTTCCAATGGACTGAATGGGGGTTAGGGAGGCGGTGTGCAAAGCCCTGAGTCTTTGAACTCTGGATGGGATCTGAGAGTTTTCCTACCGAACACTTCTGTATATAGGTCTTTATGCCCAAATTCCCTATAAAGAGTCTTGATTTTCCTGACCATTAATCCCTAGCAATTGAAAAGGAATAATGATAGTGTTGAACTGAGCAGTATTTGGAAAAACATCACCTGTTAATTCCAGGGCTCAGCTACCAGCTCAGGGGAAAGACAAACATTTCCTTCTGGCAGATAACTGCAAGCTTCAAAGTAAATTTGAAAGAAGTGAGAACATTCTGTTATTTTCCCTCTTAACAAGGCTTGATGAAAGCAATCTCCACAGAGGCTGCCTAATTGGGCAGGGAGCTCATCTAGGAGCAGCGCTGGCAGAAGGAACCAAGGGCTGGGTAGTACATTCTGGCTGAAGTCTACCCTTTTCCCAAAGTGGGGTGGGGGCTGTTTCACCTGCAGTGCCCCCATTCCACACACGTCTAGGGCCCTCCACGGCGCCCCATCAAGTGACTGTTCTGAGTGTATTCTGAACTGGCTCCCTACTTTATTTCATAGGCCAAACTCTGATTTTCTAATTATCCTGCAGGGGAATGTACACTGTTTACTTACTACTCCTGAAAATATGCAAGGTTTGCTTCCCGCTGCCACGATGCCCTGAGAAACCAATATCAGTCACTGCAGCCCTTCTGGGCCCCGTGAGGGAGGCTTGGAGGCCAGAGCATCCTCGGCCCCCCAGGAGCTCTTTTGCCGATGGGAGACTGAGGACTGTGGAGCCAAATGAACCGCCCTCAGTTCTGGATTCAACCTCAGCCAGACAACTCAGCTCCCAACCCCATAGCCACAAAGCCCTCGCTGCCCTCCTCACTGCCTTGAGACATCCCAGCTGCTCCCAACCTGACCGGTCCCCAGTCAACCAGGAACTGCGCTAGAAGAACAAAAGGAGTAATAATAATAAGGGCTAATGTGTATGGGACATTTTTTGTGCAGGATGCTTTATGTAGATATCTAATTTTACACTCACAACAACTCTATAATTTTCCTCATTTTAGAGATGAGGACCTGAGGCTTAGAAAGCTTATATAACTTTACCCAAAGTTAACATAGCTAATAAGGAGCAAAGCTATTATCTCTCTGATGGAGGGAGGGGTAGTACATGCTCTGAACGCTTCCACAACGCTGCTGCCCAGGTAGAAGCTTAGGTCTAGCAACAGTCTTAAACTATTTGCAAATGTTTCTCCATATATGCATTTTTCCGGCTTCCCTTAGATTGGTGGCTCTTAACCAGGAGTGATCTTGCCCTCCAGAGGCATTTGACACTGTCTGGATACATTTTGAGTTGCCCCAACTGAGAGGGCACTGCTGCCTTCTAGTGAGTAGAGGCCAGGGATGCTCCTGAACATTGCACAATGCACAGGACAGGCCCCACAACAGAGTATTATCTGGCTCAAAATGTCAACAGTGCCAAGGTTGAGAAGTTCTGCATTAGATCCCCCCAGACATCTCAGTCTGCTCCAAAATAGTTCAGAACCACTGTTCCAGAGCTTTATTTGCCCAACAAAGGGCAGGAACAAGTAATGTCTTTGCAGCCTGACAAACATCTCTTGGCCTTTCCAGCATCTCATGGCCCACACATGCTGCCAGGATTGCCCTCCTAAGACTTCAGTGTCCCTCAACATCTTGTGAGGTGACTTTCTGCAGAACCTGAGCACTTGATTCCATTGCTAAGGCTCAATGGGTTGTAATACTCCTGGGCCCCATGCCTGTATTTCCACCAGGTCATCCCATCCTTTGCACCAAAGTCATTTAAAAATGATGAACATATCGACCAAGCCACAGCGGACATACTTGGAGGCACAGAGTGAGGAGGCAGGAGTCCTTCACGTATTATGCCTATGCCCTTGTGTCCAATTTTCAACTGGATTTTCGGTAATAGGAATGTGGTGCTGTGGGAAGTTCACAAGCCTGGAAGTCGGGCCAGCCGTCTCTCCCAGTAATGAACTCTGGGGACTGAACCCCAGTTTCTTCCTCTATAAACTGCAGGGCTTATGGTCTATATCAGTCGGCGTTCTGCCAGAGAAGCAGAACCAGCAGGAGATATATATTGAGATTTGTTGCAAGGAAGTGGCTTACAAGATGGTGGGGTCTGGCTAGGCAAGTCTGAGATCCATAGGGCAGGCCATCATGAAGGGCAGGCTGGAACTCTCAGGCACAGCCTGAAGCTGCAGCCTACAGGAGGAATTTCTTTTTTTCCAGGAAATCTCAGTTTTGCCCTTAAGGCTTTTCAACTGATTGAATCAGGCCCACCCAGATTATCCAGGATACTCTCCTTTACTCCAAGTCAGCTGATTACGAACATTAATCACATCTACAAAATACCTTCACAGCAGCCCTAGGTTACTGTTGAATTGAATAACTGTAGACAATAGCCTAGCCAAGCTGACATACAAAACAGCCTCCACGGTGTCTCATCTTCTTCACAGCTTTTAGAACCTGCGATTCTAGTAGTAATCATTCTGAGCAACAACAAGTCATTTTTAGGGCTGATATCCAGGCACAGTTACACCAAAAGAAGCACGTCTGAGCATTTGGCTCAGAGGTTACTAGGTTACAAGGATGCTGGCCTAAGAGACAAGATGCAAAGATGTGGGTCTGGCCATAACTAGAGGCTCCCTCACTGCCGGTCAAGGAAGATTTAGAGGAAATGCTGCTAAACAAGATCCTTTCTTCCAAAATGCCACTGGCAACCTGTTTGTCTACTGTGATTAAAGACTAGGCAAGGACTTTTAAGGAGCCAATTATTTGCTTGAGAAAAAAATGGGGGGAAAACATAATATTAGTGCAGAGACCATGGTGATTCATGGCATTTATCCAGGACTTAGAATCACAGGATTTTCAGGCTAGAGAGGATCTTAGAGATAAGCTTGTCCAACTCACTCATGTCACAGATGATGGGACGGAGAATCAGAGAGGTTCGTGAATTGCAACGTCAAGAAGATTCTCAGTGTCATAGTCAGGGGAGACGAAGGGTCATGATTCCCAGGCCAAAGTTCTCTCCACCACATGCCCCTCCAGCCAGCCAAGAACTGTGCACAGGCCTCCACTGTAAGCCTTCTACTCCTCAGCAAAGCCTGTGCTCAAGCTCTTTACCTCTGGCATTTCCTCTGACAGATATCAGTAACTACAAACGGGTACACTGTTCACTCAAGATGACAATTTCTAAAATTGGCTTGTTTTCACAACTGTCACTTTAAGAGGTGAACAACCCCTCTCTGGTTCTCTCAAAACCTCTGGATTTCAGCCAGCTCCACATCCCCGCACTTCCGCCCACAATCACTTGCTATGAAAATGTCATTATTCTATTTTGAAGCGGCTAGAGCAGTTGTGCTTCTTTTGTAATAACTATGTTTTCTGAAAGAGGGAAAAAAAGTTATGAAAGCCAGGGCTAGGAAAGCTTTCATGGATTAGTCTTACTCCCAACGGGCACCAAGGGAAAAGAAAATAGAAAATATGATGTCAAACCCCATGTCAGAGATTGAATCCCCCTGCCTCTGTGGCTTTATTCTGATCCAGGACTGACAGAAATGTCCTGATGCCTGTTTTCAAAGACGGCATCCAACAGGCTTCACCTGATCCCTATTCTGAGGGAAGGAGCACTTCCCCGTGTCCGACACCCAGCTCCAAATTCTCTTTCCTGAGCCCTGTTAGGAAACTTTGGCAGAAAGAAACAGAAATCTGCAGAGAAATTGAGCAAAGAAGATAACATGTTGGGTTTAAATTTCAAAAGTCCTAAATAAGGTGACCCTATATTATCTCTGTGACAGTTTTGCCCTAAGGATTAAGAACCAATAATAAAAGATATTTTCTTTTTCCCCAGGAAATGAACCACAGAGGCAGAGACAGAGAAAAGGAAGAGAAAAAGTGGTTTTTTTCTCCTATTCTTGGCTCATGTACAGGTAAAGGACCCCACAGAGAATGTGACCAGTCTAAGTCGCTTCAAGGTAATCAAAGGCCTCTTTGGCCCATCAGAGTTCCTTTGTAAGGAAGATGGCTAGTTTACTAATGAGGCTAACTGGTGACAAAGATAATCAGCAACTGTTGAAAACTGTCATCAGCTAATGATATCAGCTGCTCTAATTGTACCTCCTGACACCAAGTAGCCCGACTTTGACTATCATTGGCCTATTTAACAGGGATAGAAGCTAGGTAACGACCTTGCCAGGGAGGAGGAAAGATCAGCTGGTTTTTTTATTACTTAATGCTGATATACAGTCCTTTCTCCATATGCTCAGGGGACTGGTTCCAGGACCCCTGCTGATCCCAAAATCCACGAATGCTCAAGTCCCTTCTATGAAATGGCGTAGTACGTGCATATAACCTATGCACATCCTCCCATATACTTTAAACCACCTCTAGATCACTTATAATACCTCATACGCAGCAAATGCTATGGAAATAGTTGTTATACTGTATTGTTTAGGGAATAATGACAAGAACAAAAAGCCTGTACATGTTCAGTGCAGACACAACCACCATAGGCCTTTCCATCTGCGGTTGGTTGAATCTGCGGATGCAGAACCAGATGACACTGAGGGCCGACTCTAGTACCTTTCATTTAAATGTTGGATAGCCTATCCTCTGGGTAGAAGCCAGTTGCCTCCAGAGGATATACCATGTGAGTGAAGCAATTGAGGCAGCAGACTAGCAACATCCCTGTGCGGGGCCCTTTTCTCCCCTTTGGCTGTGGTGCCTCCGGCAGACCTCCTCGGTAGGGCAGGCATCTAGAGCAGTAGCTCAAAGCACGGCATCCGGTGTCCACAGCCACGCTACCTGAGTTTGTGTCGCAGCTCCATAACCCTATCAAGTGTGTGACTTGTGCAAATTACTTAATCTATGGACTCCTTGTTCTTCTTATCTGTGAAATAGAAATAACAAGGGAACTCATCCTATAGGGCTCTTGTGAAATTTAAATAAGATAAAGAATGGAAAGCACACAGTAAATACTCAATAAATGGTAACAATTACTGGGGGCCAGAGCTTCCTAACCTTCTTCATATCATAATACACCGTTTGAAAAAACGTTAATGTTTGCATTGCGAACTAGGAACAACTAGGCTGCTCATAGACAAAAAGAAAGCTCCCCAGGGGCTGAAGGGTCTATTTCTTATCACTCCTGCAACCCACTCACGACTGACTAGCTGAAAAACTCTCCTCTCCACACCGGATGTTTACCTCATTTTACAGATAACATGTCTCTCAGAACACTATCTCAGCCCCAGACTTAAACAGTCTACATTTTCAGCCAACACTATTTCCTCTTTTCCTCATAGGCAGTTTTTTTTTTTTTAAAGATTTTATTTTTTTCCTTTTTCTCCCCAAAGCCCCCAGTACATAGTTGTATATTCTTCGTCGTGGGTCCTTCTAGTTGTGGCATGTGGGACGCTGCCTCAGCGTGGTTTGATGAGCAGTGCCATGTCCGCGCCCAGGATTCGAACCAACGAAACACTGGGCTGCCTGCAGCGGAGCGCGCGAACTTAACCACTCGGCCACGGGGCCAGCCCCTCCTCATAGGCAGTTTTAAGCCATTACGTTTCTGATTAATATAAATAGAATTCTTCTGTAAAATATTCACCCCACACAATATTGCCAGACATGGAGTTATCACCAAGTCTCATGGTTAGAAACAGGCGGGTTTTCTATTCTTGGTTCATGTAAAGGTAAGGGAAGTTGAGGACAAACCCCTCCTTCCCATTTTCAAGTATATCGCACTGGCCCCAGGGGAAGGCCTGAGGACCAGGTAAACCCATCAGGCCTCCGTACTATCTTCATTTCACTCCTCTCTGCCCAAGCATTGCGTTGTCTCTCTTCAGACTGGCTTTCTCATCTCCTCAGTCATTTGGCAAACATGGCTGCCCCTCCATCTTCTAGTTCACATGATAAAGTTGCAACTCTCTCTTGATTCCAGCTCCAAATTTCTGGAGAGAGAATCTGATTAGACCAGCTGGACTCAGTTGCCCACGTTGTGTAATCAGTGAAACAGGGGCCGCAGGTGAGCCCCGTAGAGCCTGGCGGCCAGGGCCCATTCCTAGCACACAGAGCAAACGTTTGGGAGAAGGGGCAGTTCACAAAGAAAAAGAGGGTCATAGACCCAAGGGCTGAGTCCATTACATTGTCCATTACATTGTCATCAGACCGGATATTCCCACCACAAGTCCTTCCTTTAAACAATACTCTAAAGACCCTTGTTGAAAGTATATTGGTTTTCTAGCAGCATAATAGTCTAAGATATCTTCAGTCATTAACATCTAAAAATGAATGTGTATATTTGACACGGAACTGAAATGTTTTGACAGAAATAGGGGGCCAGATGTTTGCGGAGTAAAGGCAGTGTATAGGGTGTAGTTCTCCAGTACAGAGTATCCTGGGGAGATGGGGAGCTCTCTCCATACATGTAGGCAAGCTGGGAGGCAGAAAATAAAAAGAAGGAGAAGGGACTACGAAAATGAACATGTAAACCTCTGTAACAATTCTGCCAATTCTGCCAGGGCTTTTCAAGGGCCATGGAGCTAAAAGCTGTTTTAAAACCAGCATTAACTGATGAACCCAGTTCTCTCCAGAAAACTGGCAGAAGTGAAAAATCAGAGCTCAGCAGAGGGTAAAATTGTTCTTCCCTGCATGAAGGGGAATTTAGCAACAGGATTATAATTTCCAAATGAAAAACTAGAATACGCAATCTGACAAAGAACTTTTGGGCTATTTCAGAGTGAATGAGGTAGTCTGAAGAATGTGCTCTGGATACTCAAATATTGGAAGTTACTAGATATTTCAATGATATATGGGAAAAGGAATATATTAGGTATATGCAGAAAACAGTCAATTTGAGAGCTGGAAAGAGAATATTGAAGGTATTTTCAGTTTTAAGGAACAGCATAACAAACAGCAACACATTAAGCCAGAGAAATCTTTCAAGGGACTGATTGAGTTTATGGTCTATGGAACTGGAATTCCCCTCAAACCATTAGTCAACGAGCCGATCTTAATTAAGAGGTCACAGGGTGCTTTCCAGTGGGTTTTTTTCTTTTCACTGCTAACAGACAACATTAATTTTACTTATGATGAGTTAAATGAGTTGCTTTCAAGGTCACCTTAGTTCCTAACATCTTCCAACACAATATCAAACAAGAGATCATGCCCTCCATCTCCGAACAACCCCCTTTCACTTAACCTTTGCATGGAACTCACCAGACTCACTTTATCAGTTAAGATTTGAATGCAAGTAACAGAAAAAAACTTCAACTTATTTCAGGTGGAAACAGGAAGGTAATAATCGGACACTGGGCTGTCTCAAAAAAGCCAATGACAGGTGCTTCAGTCCATAAACGTAAACTAGATAGCTGAAGGGAGTAAGTTTCTCTTGCCATGTTCTGTGTTATTCTGCACTTTCTGCAAATAGGTTTCCCCTACAACAGGTGAAAGATGGCCACTCCATAGCTCTTATGTTTACTCTTAAAAGATCCGTGTATATGGAACTAAAGTGCCTTAGTCTTACTTCCAAATTCCTAGGAGTGGGAACCTGATTAACCTATCTTGACCCAACTCTGGTTCAGTCATCTATGGCCATCTCCCACTTTTTCCTATTCCATAGCAATCCTATCTCCTGTTCATGGTTTGGGTTGTAGGTTCCTCTGGTCTCCTTTTTCCATCTAGCTGACCACTCTGCTTTCTGTCTTTCAGAAATATCTCAAAAGTCTCTGTTCCACTGACAGCATTCTTCCTTGTTTTCCATTGCTCTTATGGAAGTATTCCCTTTATACCATTTCAAAAGAATTCTATTAGAAGGAAGAGGACTTGGGTAACCTGTCTGCCATCTTAACACAATCACCCTATTTTTTCCAGATGTTGTTTCTTCTTCTTCTTTGTAACCCTTCCTTTAATCTAATACTATACCAAAGCATAGCTTCAATGATGTCACTCTCCAGATCAAAAATCTTCAAAGACTTCCAATGGCTGACAGTACAAATTCTTTGTCTTAATATTTAAGATCATTCATGATCTGGTCCAAATGACTCTTTCTGGAAAACTCTGACCATTTGCCTTCTTGAACCTAATTCTCCATTCCCAGATAAACTCCCTATTTGTCGCTCCTCCCCAAATAGTCACCACATTCAAGCTTTTCTGCTTCTGTAACATTGTTTATCTCTTCCTTCTGCTTATGGCTCATGCCAATCCCAACCCCAACAATCGAAATCCTACTGACCTATAAGACTCTGAAAAAGGATAACATCCTCTTGAAGCCTCCTTACCCTCTCAGATCAATGTCATATCTCCTTTCTAAAAAATTCATATAATTCTGAACAAATTTTGACATTTATTTCCTCATACCTTGTCTTTTCATTGCTTATTAATACATTATCTCTCTTATTAAATTGTAAGCAAATGATAGGGAATTTCTATCTATTTTTTATGTCCCCTATAGGACTTATACATTATATTGTACATAGTATTTACTAAAAAAGAATTAAGGAAAGATGAAATAAGGAAACTAAGTCTTCATTTGGACCTTATCCCTTCCTTTCTTACATTCCTTCATTACTTGTACTAAAGTGCATGATCAGATAACTTTATTGTAAGCTGTACTTCGTTAAACTTGTATTATATAGAGAGAGTCCTATTGTAACCTTGATAAAACCAAGATACAGGCGTTTCACTCTTAGAATAGCTTCATATCCAAAGAAACATAACCCAGCAACCAAAAATGATTTCAATCCTTAATTGCATTTCTCATAAACCACAAAGGGGATTCAAATACATAGTCCACAGGACCATAAAAAATATAAATATTCCTCTTCTCTTCAATCTATTTCCATCAAACCTTGTAGCTCTCCTCCAGAGCCATCTCTCTCTATAATCCCCACACCCTCTTCCAGCTCTGTCACTGCTCAGTTCAATAGCACTTTGCTTCCCTTATCTTCCCTCTATCCTGAACCAGAGTTGGGTCAAGATGTGTTTATCGGATTCCCTCTCCTAGAAATTTGGGAGTAAGACTAAGATATTTTAGTTCAATATGAGCAGATCTTTTGAATGCAAACACATTTCACCTGTCATGGGAGAAGCCCATTTGACAAAAGAGACCTCTCCTCCACTAAGAAACAATATCCCTTCAGAAGGCAAGGAAGAAATGGGCAGGGGAATGAATTGACAATTACAAAGTTATCCTCGCCAAGGTAGCATGAAATCTTTGAACAGCATGAATCTAACATTTAAACTGAGACAACTGTCTAAAAGTTGGCTGCATATTTCCTCTCCACCCTTTTATCTTTCACGGAGAACTTAAAAATACATAAATAGAGGCCAGCCCGGTGGCACAGCCGTTAAGTGCGCACGTTCTGCTTCAGCGTCCCAGGGTTCGCCGGTTCGGATCCCGGGTGCGGACATGGCACTGTTTGGCAAGCCATGCTGTGGCAGGCATCCCACATATAAAGTAGAGGAAGATGGGCATGGATGTTAGCTCAGGGCCAGTCTTCCTCAGCAAAAAGAGGAGGATTGGCAGTAGACGTTAGCTCAGGGCTAATCTTCCTCAAAAAAAAAAAAAAAATTAAAAATGCATAAATAAAATAAGCAGAGAATAACAAAACGTAAACAAGGACCAAATTTCACAGCTCATGGGTGTTTCAATGCAAGCTGATGGAGATGAGAAAGACATCTTAAAAGAGACAGAATTTCTGATGGGTTTTAAATATTTTTAAAATTTTAGATGAATGGAAAAAAACAAGAAACATTTTAGGGGAATTCATCAGGCTCACCCTAGTTCTCTGGAGGAAAGGCTGGCTTATCTTGAGTATCTGAGAATGTCTGATTGCCCTGGTTCAGAAGCTCTGGCACTAGAGACAAAGATCCAAGAGGCTGTGAAGAATGGCTACATTGCTCTCATCCCCACACCAGCTCCTCTTCCATGTGGACTTTCCACTGCAGGAAGCCGGCTTCCTACAGTCCTTCTCTGCCCTTATACAATTGACCCCTTTCAGCTCATCTAGTCGTCTAATATTCATGCTTTTTGTTCTTATTTTCTTTTGAACTATTCTCCCCAAATCCTATTCATTCTTATACTTTTTACTTTTAGCATGTTAGTTATTTCCTATGCTTAATTTTTAATCTCATCTACTTTTATACTTTTGACTTTTCATCCTATCCCCTATATCTTAATATTTAATCTCTTACTTTCATGGTTTTAACCTTTTCTCTCATTGGCCTCTAGATTTTTCTCATTTATTTTCTATCTCACCCATTTTATCTTTTTATTAATTTTTTTAGTGTTTAACCTTTTATCTTTATTTGGAGTTTCATTCTCTTACAGTTTTTATCTTCTATTTCCTCTATGTTCATTTTTTTCCTCTGATATTACTCTCAGTTTTCTAATTATGTCTTCTAAATATCTACTCTCTTTTTCCTCTTCCCTTATAATTTTCAATATTTAAGATTTTTATTTTCACAATGACTGGTAAGAGGTAAGGCCAAAGGGGTGTTGTCACCACACAGGGGGAGGTGGGAGACTTTCTCCTTACTCTTCAACGCCAGATTCCCCCCCAGTGCCCTCCCCACCCCCACCGTGGACCTCCCAGTCCTGTTCACGCTGAGTCTCAGAAAATCTCACCTGGAGAGAGAAAAACCTGGGAGGCAACCCTTCCTAGGGCTCTAATTTTCTGCACAGTGGGTTCACTTAACTTTCTGAAACTATGCAGATTCTTGTCACCTTGATCTATCTGGGTTATAAATGAGGCTCTGCAATTATTGTTGTTTGTTGCGGGGCACAGGGAGGGACTTTTTTGTTGTTTTTAAATTCATGGAGAAATACAGAGAGCTAAAAAATAGAGATATAGAGAGAAAATGATGGACAGAAATTGTGAATGGGGCAAGTAAGTGGGAGTGGGAAAAGGAAAAATATCTTTCTTAGATTTAGGGCAAAATATGTCAAGAGTATTCTATGAATGAATAGATAACAGCAGGCAAGTACCTCTCTGGGAAGAACTCATCATGCAAATGTCCTGAACTGCTTTGGTGAGGCCAGGAGCCTCCAAACTGTGCAGTCTCCTACCCAACTAGCATACTCAGGAGGAGATGCTGGAAGGACTGTCAGGGGGCCAACCTCAAAGGAGTTAACTCCATGTTGGTCCACCTCTTATCTCAGCAGAGTTATCAGGTGATCCTCTCAATATGCACCTCCCAAGTCTTCATTTCCTCTCTATGCTTATTAGGGAAAAGCTAGTCTTAGTTGGCATTTTCACACATAGGGATATTTTGTAGAAAGGGACAGCTGTTAATTTGCTAGGACCTGTACTCGGGAAAAAGTCCCCCAGAATATCAAAATCTATGAGAAAAGTGAGGCCCAATTCCTCCCAGATCATGGGCCTAGTTCTTCTTCTAGAGCAATTATTGGGGCATAAGGGTACATCTGCCATTGGACTTCAGGCCTTTCTCTGCTTCCTCAAGGAAGAACAGGATGCAATTCTGGAAATGATTTAACTCAACACTTAAGTTCCAATAATAATGGCAATATTCTTCATTTCATGTACTTCATTTCTATCAGAATTCCTGCTTGTACACACCACTGAAGAGGAATTTCTCCCATCAACAAGCCCTACTTCATTGGTGCACAACCTGATTGATTGTAATTTCTAACCAGCCTCATAAATTCATGTTCTCAGCCCTTTCCTGAGAAACTGGCTCCTCTAGCCACACTAACAATTGCTTGACATCCTTCTCCATAGTCCTTGAAAATGCTTGATTGGCTGCCTCCCTAATAAAAGGTCTCAACTCAGAAAACCAACAGACAATCTTATTTCCAGAACCTGGTTAGGCATATTCTGCCTTGGCCAAGATGGTCTTGACTTGCCAGAGAAGCAACTTTCAGCAGCAGCATCCAGCACATGCTAAGATATATTTCCTTACATCTGGATCGTGTCTTACAGTAACTAAAATTCACCTCCTGAAACCTGATCTATTGGAATCCCAAGAGTAGGAACACTAATGAAATGACATTTTAGATGTTTTAATATTATTTGCCTATAAAAATATCTGGATTTTAAAACATTTATCTCTCCACATTTTTTTTATTGCTTTGCAAGTTTTATCTCTCCAAATATAGGAGAATATGTTTGACAAAGTAAAATTTCAGGTGACTTGTTGAGTCCACTAATTCAAAGGATCAAAAATTCTTCCTTTCAAACTGAATTTGGTTTTTTGTCTTGAGGTTCACTGTGTTTATCATGTGGTTTTAATCACACAGTGCTTCTTTTTTTTCTTTTTCTTTTTTTTCTTTTTTTTGAGGAAGATTAGCCCTGAGCTAACATCTGCTGCCAATCCTCCTCTTTTTGCTGAAGAAGACTGGCCCTGAGCTAAGATCCATGTCCATCTTCCTCTACTTTATATGTGAGATGCCTGCCACAGCATGGCTTCCCAAGCAGTGCCATGTTCTCACCAGGGATCCGAACCAGCAAACCCTGGGCCGCCGAAGCAGAACATGTGAACTTAACCACTGCACCACCTGGCCGGCCCCTATATGGTGTTTCTTTGATTAACTATCTGATATTTACTTGACCCATTTTAGGGGATAAGGCATACCGATACCTGCAGGAAGCCCAATGCAACTCTACCAGAAGCATTGGAAAAGGTTTCCTGTGGACTTTACTTTGGAGATAGACATATTAACCTAAGTGGAAAATTCCTCATCAAATGTACTTACAAACAAAACCTGATAGTGCTGAACGGTGTCATATGGATGAAAATTTGCCCATCTCTGCCCTAGAAGTACCCACCACAGACTGTATCAGTCAGTCCATTCTTTCTATTATTGCCCTTAGGAATGATGTTGCCAACTGAGTTTCAATTCTTAAGGTAAATATCTGGAAGCCAATCTGCATTTGGTAGCAAATGGGCAGGGACTTGGTCACTCCTGCCTCCATGTACCTTTTCCTATGATCACTTTCCTCCGTGTTCATTTTTTTATCTATATATTTAGTACTTAGTTTTATCCTGTATTATTTATGAAAAAGACAGATCTTATCTAGAACAAGACAGTTAATGAATAAATAAGGAAACAGTCTTTAAAAGTTATGGAAGTGTAATTAGTTGTGGTGTATAAACACTGGGGAGTCAGTAAACGTTTTTGAACATGGGAGTTACACGAGTTATGTGGTTGAAGTAGACCGTGCTATATGGTCAATGCACATGGCTAGGATAGACTGATTATAGGAATACCAGTTATGAAATGACTGCAGTCTCATAAACTGGGCGATGAACAAACGGAGAATAAGAAAGGACTGAAAGAGATCACAGCCAGGAAGAATGCACCATGCTTGGTGACAGTAAATTAGGTATACAGAGAACTGGTTTATATTATATATCAGGACGTGGCCAAGTTATTAATTCCTCAAAACCTCTTGTTTTCTCATCTGCAAAATGGGAGCAACAATATTTACTCCACAGAGTTTTCCTGAGGATTAAATGAGATAATGTATGTAAGCTGTTTAACATAGTGTCTTTCATATGGTAAATGTTAAATAAATGTTAGCTATAATTAGAATATAGATAAAGGAAAGTAACCAGATAAAGATAGCGTCCAGAATTTGAGCCAAGATGACTGAGGAAATGGTGATGTCACTGACAAAATTGGATAGTTATTCTGGGAAAGAGAAAATTAGTATCATATTGGGATATAGTTATAAAAAAAGATTCCCAGATACTACAGACATAAATTTTAAAATAAAATAAAAGGAAGATACTTCATATTACCTCCTACGTCATAACCATTTCCAACTGTTTCCCCCCAGCACCTCCACCATTTCTCCTGAATATCACTCTTAGAAGTGCTTCCATGGCTGAGTGGTTAATTTCACATGTTCTGCTTTGGTGGCCCAGGGTTTACCGGTTCGGATCCTAGGTGCAGACCTACACACTGCTCATCAAGCCATGCTGAGGGGACATCCCATGTGGAAGACTAGAATGACTTACAACTAGGATATACAACTATATACTGGTGCTTTGGGGAGGAAACAAAAAAAGAAGTGCTTCCCATTTGCCTTGATTTCAAAGCTACATAAGGTCCATTTCCATTGCTCCCGCTTTCATTGGCATCGGCCCACTTAGGTGCGTCTGCCTGCCTTATTTACATGCTGTTTACTTCCTTTCGTAGATTACTAATGAAAATGTTAATGAAACCTCTCCGCGGTCACTTACGACTAAACACCTTTTCCCAAAAGAGGGTATGCCATAATTTAACGTCAACCTTTTATTTTTCTCCTCTCAAGTCAATTTCTAGAGTCACAATTGGCTTTTTAAACAAAACAATTGGAACTAATTCATAGAGTACATTATAATCATATCTGCCACATCTATAAATGGTAATTGATATGCGGTAACTGTACATCCCCAAATCAGAAAGACCAAGAGGGAATGAGATGGTCAAAAAGGAATTTATGCAGAAAAGTCTGAGATATTGTGTACCTTTCAAGTGACAGAATAATGTGTGAATCATACGCCTAACCCTCAAACCAAGCCAATTAAAGTTTTCACCTCGTGACGTAACTGTACATGTTTAACATCTTGAATATCTTACTTCTTTTATTTTTAGTTTTGTGAAGTTTTTTTTTTTTAAAGCTTTTTATTTTTCTTACTTCCAATGGTTTGTGCTAGTAACAGATGTTTGTTTAAATTAGAAATCGTCAAGTAACATCCAGGATTTGTGGATCAAGCTACACTCTCCTCTAAAGAGAGTATGTAGAGCCACAGAGGCCTTCCTCAGCTAGGAGAGGAAGAGACGTCGAATTCATACAAAATAGTATAAGAGGAAAGAGATCTTTAGGAAGAAAATGTATGGGCTTCAATTACAAGGCCACATTTTATTAGCTCTCTCCTGCCCCTAAGGAGAGTTGTGGCCCCACAACTGCAGCATAACTTAAATAGCCAAGGTGGGAATAAATGGCCATTTTATTTCTCTTCTAGGCATGAGTATCCTTTGGTGGGTGCCTCTTGTGGGCACACAGGCAAGCAATCTTGTCCTCTTCTCAGATTCACAGTGTTCCACAGCTTTAACTCACCCATGTTCATCTTTGGGAGGCAGCCAGCTGTCAAGAACAGGCTTCCAGATCTGGGCTCCATTGCTTACTGACTCTGGGCCTCAACCTCCTCATCTGTTTGATGGAAGTAATGCCTCCCGGGCAATAAGGTTGGAAGGCTTCAGTAAAGACAACCGGCATAAAGCATATCCCAAGGCAATTGATAGGGAATATCAAAGACAAGAGGTTGAGTGTCTGCTCACATCAGGATTTATCTGGTAAAAGAAACGAAGAGAGCCTTAACTTTTTACGTCATAAATTTTGATGTCTAATGTGTCAGAGTTTTAGGCTATCTACCACAAGAAAGACTGCAACTGAGGCAGCAAGCTAAAGAGAACTGATAGAATTTTAAAATGCGTCATGGGTTCCAGAACTGGCTCTATCTGCCTTTGTTAGTCTAATGAGCACCTAATGACGCCTGTAACTCAGCCAGGGAGAAAGAAAGGAAGACGTGCTATTCCTCAAGCCACAAAACTGAGGCTTTAAGGGTAAAATAAAAAGTGCAAATGAAACAAATATCTCTTTCCAGGATCATCAAACAACCACTTGGTTCAGCGTCTTTTTTGGAGGAAGGCAATTGAGTTGAACTTCCTTTAGGACATTCTGCTGCAGGAGAGACACCTTCGAAGCTTTACGCAATGAGCTCTCGCCGTCAACTCGAGGAGGGCTGGAGTTACCAAAACAAGCTGCGAGAAACTAAACACAGTCAGAAATCACGCCCCATTCTGCATATATTCCCCAAAATCTTGGTCCCTTTCTCACTATAGCCGCCCTCTGTTCCTGTGTGGCATCATCTGGAAAAGGCAGACAACTAAATAGAGTTTCTAAATCTTTGTACTTCACATGAAGCTCACTTAAGTTTCAGAGTCCCATCTGTTACATATTCAACACTTCGCTTAACTTCCTTTTCAGCAATTTTGATGCTGTTGTATTGCAAAAGTGACCTTCCATGAACAGGAAAATAGTACCTCTGAGTTAGTAATCACTTGTTACATCATCTCTAAAATGGCCAGGCAGCCTCTATACATTAAAATACGCTCCTCAACCCCATTAAAATTGCCAGTAATACCCTGAAACGTTATGCCCCCAGGGAAAGAGGTGTGTGACCACTTCCTGCCCACTCCAGGATAAGAAATTACAGCTATTCAACAGGAGAGGTGAAGGGGCATTAAAAGTGGGCCTTTTCTCTCCTTCTCATAGAATACACTGAAGCAAAAATAAATCTGGGGAGGGGCAGGTCCTGCTGACAGCAAAGATTTCTTACATTAGAAGAAAGAATCCTCTTCACAAGACAGAGGCACAAAGTAGATTAAAAGCATAGTCTCAATTCTAGTTCTAACAACATAAAAACCATTACGATAAATCATTCTCCACGGAAGAATCTCTTGTATATATGAAGCTGTCAGAAGCCTCCCTTATACACACAAAGGGTACTACATTATACACCAAAAAGGAGTACTATAAAACCAACTCAAGAATGGCAAAGATAAATGAACACCCACAACAGAGGCTGGGCAATTCCTAAATAGCAAAGGTCAGGAAAAATTCCTGGAGTAGGACTTTGATGCATTTCTACTCTCTCCATGACTGAGTGTGTCCCAGTGACACCCATCAATAAATGTCCATCAGTGTTTTATGACCAGCTCACTTTTGCTGATTTCGGTTTCCATCAGTTTTCAGATAGAATACTGACTTGTCACAGCTCCATATGATGAAACCATAAGGCCCTTTTTGTTTTGATGCCGATAACTTTTTATCTATTTATTTATTTTCAGTGTTCCACAGTTGCTATGAGCGTCTCCTTCCTGATTGGTATATTCAATTTCTGTTCTGCCTGGGACGGTCTCACTTCATAAATCTGTAATTAAAGAAACCACTGGAGAATATGGTAACCCCAAGATTGAGATGGTGTTTTTGACATGGGCTGTATCTCTGCTCCTTTTGCTAAATGATGTTGAAATATTCATGTCAAATTAGCATAAAGCACATCCTGTTTTATGAGGAAATGTTGCGCAACAATATCTATAACTGATGCATAAAATATAAATTTTCTATTTTCATACACAAGAACAGACTCACATATATCAAGGGTTTATTACTTGAGGTTCCTAAAGTCATTGAAATGTTCCCTGTGGTAGCTAGAACATATCAGACTGAATTAAGTGTTCTGTGGTTTAAATACTTTAGGTCTTAAAACTTGTATAGAATATTCCTTAAAAATCATTTTTTCATTATATAATTTGAGGAGATAGGAATTAAAAGAGATGCTAAAGGAATCTTCATCAGCGGGGATTTTTCTTCCCTCTGTGTTGGGCAGGGTTTTTTCTTCCGTGTTGAGCAGGGTCGAGGGTGAGGTCCAGGTAGCAGAATTATGCAAATGCTCAAGGTTTAGATAGCATATTTTGGCATAATATATATTGTGAACATAAATATGTGTGTGTGACATTGTGTGCATGTGACATTGTGATTTATAATAAGAAATATATATTTGATCTTCATACCAGTTCTTGGCACAGAGCTCCTGAAACCCTTGGAATTTCCTAAGTATTGAGAGTGTCTTTTCTTATGTTAATGACATGACTTTGGGGAAACAACTAAGAATGGGGGTTGGTTGCCAGAGGAGACAACCATGAGATTAGAGGGTTGAAACTTTCAGCCCACCCCCAACCTCTGGGAAAGGAGAAGGGCTGAATCAGTCACCAATGGCCAATGATTTAATCAATCATGCCCATGTAATGAAGCCTCCACAAAAACCCAAAAGGACAGGGTTTGGAGAGCTTCCAAGTTGGTGAACCAGAACATATCCATGTGCCACTGTGCTGGACTCCAAACTCCATGAGGACAGAAGCTCCTTTGTTTGGGAACTTACCCTGTGTATCTCTTCACCTGGCTGCTGATTCAGATCCTTTAATATCTTTTGTAATAAACCAGTAATCTACTGAGTAAACTGGTGTCCTGAGTTCTGTGAGGCACTCTAACTAATTAGTCCAACCCAAGGAGGGGGTCATGGGAAGCTCTGATTTAGAGCCATTTGGTCGGAAATGTAGGTAACAACCTGGACTTGTGATTGGCATCTGAAGTGTGGCGGGGAG
Organism: Equus przewalskii; assembly: GCF_037783145.1. NCBI lineage: Eukaryota > Metazoa > Chordata > Mammalia > Perissodactyla > Equidae > Equus > Equus przewalskii. The sequence continues at coordinate 53,185,720 of NC_091831.1, read as the reverse complement.
GGGAGCAGTTTTGTACAATTGAGCCCTTAACCTGTGGAGTCTGATGTTATCTCCACGTAGATAGTGTCAGAGTTGAGTTAATTGCAGGACACTCAGCTGGTGCAGGAGAATTGTTTGGTGGTGTGGAAAAACCCCCACACATTGTAATTATAATCAGAATCACAGTATGTAATAGTCAAAAAAGTAAAAGAAAAATATTTTGATTCATTAAACTTTCTTCCTAAGATAAAGTGGTTGGGCTAAAGACAGTGAAATGCATACAGTTTCGTAACTGGGTCTTAGGGGAAGTAAGTTCATATAAAAGAAAAGCCCTACTTTTGGTATTAACTGTTTTGAGAGAGAGAGTGAAACGTGTATTAACAAAAACCCTCCTTGACCAAACTTTAGTCAGGCTCCTCTGAGCCCTCTTCTCGACTAGGCCTTGACCTTGCTCCCCATCCTGTCCTTACCAGGCCTGCATAAGTCAGTCTTAGCAAGAATCCTGCTAGGTCAGTTTCATGAGAATCTCCCCACCCACGATATCTGAATTCCATCAAATTCTTCAACCCCCATCCTTAATATCTGATCACCTTGGCCTGTCTTCAGCAAAAATCCTGTCAAGTCACTTTGGCAAGAATCCCTCCCCCTTGGGGGCCAGCCCAGTGGCACAGTGGTTAAAAGTTCCCATGTTCCGTTTCTCAGCAGCCCAGGGTTCTCCGGTTCCTATCCCGGGTGCGGACATGGCACTGCTTGGCAAGCCATGCTGTGGTAGGCGTCCCACATATAAAGCAGAGGAAGATGGGCATGGATGTTAGCTCAGGGCCAGTCTTCCTCAGCAAAAAGAGGAGGATTGGCAGTAGTTAGCTCAGGGCTAATCTTCCTCAAAAGAAAGAATCCCTCCTCCCTTGATGTCTCCTCCTTAGTACTTTTCCATCCACTGACCCCCTCACTCTATTCATTGGCTATAAATCTCCATTTGTCCTTATTGTATTCAGAGTTGAGCCCCATCTCTCTTCCCATTGCAATTGTCTGGACATCTATTGCAGTAGTCCTGAATGATGTCTTTCTTATTGTTGTAACTAATATCAGAATAATTTTTTCTCCAACAGTATCCAGCTTTGTTGGACAGAAATTTAGGGAGAGGGTTGGCAGTAGTGCACTGGCCACTGTACACATCTCTTCCTAACTCCGAGTTTGGCGACTGTAAAATTGGGAGCTTGAAATCAGCAGTGGTGAGAGTATTTACACCACAGAAGTCATCAAACACTACAAATGAGGGCTTGCCTTCTGCCTCCCTCCCCCCAACCCCACCCTCACCAGTTGTTAAACATTTACCAGCACACTACCAGTTGGAGGTGACTATGAATGGTCTCATCCCAAGTCCCAGACTGGGGCTGTTGTGTAAGGTTTGTATTTATCCCAATTAGTGTGGTGCCCTGAGCACAACTCTACTACCAGGTCCCAGGTCCAAATTACAACAAAAACTTTCAAGGCCATGCTAAAAGCCATTGCTTCATGTCTGCTATATGCAGACTTCATGTCTGCATTTCTCTGTTTATGTCTATTTCCAGTCTGATTTAGAATTTGTCCCAGAGTTTTCATCTTATGACAGATGTATTTTCCTTAATAGTTGTATTTTCTGAAAGGTGAAACGGGTTCAATAGATTTTCACTTTATGCTTCCAGCTTCTGCCACGGTCTGGTCTAGCGTGTGAGACATACGCACAGTGAGCAGAGTTCTCACTCTAACACGCATGAAGATCTGAATGATGATTTAATACATAGACAACACAAAAATTCACGATCACTTTTATCTATGGTTAAATCTGAAAGATGACCAGGGATATGTCATCTTTTTCTGACCTTTCCAACAACCCTATTTCAGGGCACAGGCAGAGCGCTGATTGATAAAACAAAATGTGCTCTGCCAGGGCCCAGTTCCTCCTTCCAGCCAAGGTGTGGAAGGAGAAGCATCACACACTGCTGCTGGCACTGGTCAGCCTGTGGGTGACCAAGTCCAACGACCTATGCTGAAGTCCGCGAGGTGCACAAAGCTGCCAGGCCACGAGAGGGAGAGCTCGAAATCTATGGGAAAATCTGATCCTAAGCGATCCTGTTGAAGAGTGTGTAAAATCTCTTCAAAGGTTAGTAGCATTCCTAAGAGGACTGTATCCAGAGTTGATTTAACAAATGCAAGTGTATAAAATGAATTTTCATATCACTAGATAAAGCATGACTTTCCAAAATCAAAAATCATTTAAATTGTTTCTCAATTTTCTGTTTCAAATTTTCTCGTGCATATGAAAAAGAAGCGATGGCTGTCAATGTGTTGACTCCACTCACAGAAGAAAAGCTTTACACGCACATGACACTAGCTTTATATCAGAGCTATCAGGTGCTTCAAATAGAAAATTAACCAACTTAATTCCATAATGTTTTTTTTCATCCAATTCATAGAATCAAAGAAACCTTCAGGAAGTTTCTTCTGTTCAAAGTGAAATATCTGACATTGTTGCAATTATTATAAATTCAGCTAAAAAGTTCATTTGAGGAAAAAAATTTCATTTTTGCAGGGATGATATAAACACAAATTTTGGTGGAGCATAGCATAGTAAAAACAATGTTTTTACTAAATTAAGAAACCTGTGGGGGCCGGCCCAGTGGCACAGCGGTTAAGTGCTCACCTTCCACTTCTCAGCAGCCCAGGGTTTGCCGGTGGATCCCAGGTGCGGACATGGCACTGCTTGTCAAGCCATGCTGTGGTAGGCATCCCACATATAAAGTAGAGGAAGATGGGCACGGATATTAGCTCAGGGCCAGTCTTCCCCAGCAAAAAGAGGAGGATTGGCAGCAGGTGTCAGCTCAGGCCTAATCTTCCTCAAAAAAAAAAAAGAAAAGAAACCTGTGGAGTGGAGATGTTCTTGTAATTAGTTGTGTTTCACACATAATTTATAATTGCCTCCAATAACCTATAATTCTACCCATCAAAATAGCAGCCATATTGTTTCTCTTTTTTATTCAGAGAGTAACTAAACTACAAATATTTGTGATTAAACTAGTGTTGAGTGAAAACAAGATAAACTTTAGCATGGCAACATATGTTTTTTGCTTCTTATTATCAATTGGGTTTTAGAAAGCTTGAGCTTTCATAAAACTATTTTGTAGGGGCTGGCCCCATGGCCGAAAGGTTAAGTTCGCACGCTCTGCTTCAGAGGCCCAGGGTTTTGCCAGTTCGAATCCTGGGCGCAGACATGGCACCGCTCATGAGGCCATGCAGAGGAGGCATCCCACATGCGACAACTAGAAGGACCCACAACTAAAAATACACAACTATGTACGGGGGGCTTTGGGAGAAAAAGGAAAAATAAAATCTTAAAAAAAACCCAAAGACTATTTTGTAATTCAACCTATGCATACTACAATGGTACTAACCGTTTCTTGTAATGTCTTCTCTATTTTGTATATATTTTGTCAAAATCAGTTAAAAATATTTTAATCAAAAAACAAATTTTACAAATTGCAATAAAATCAGAGCATGCAAATAGAAAGACATTAAAATGTTTTCCCTCCAAAGGTTAGGAAGGAAACCAGGAGAACTCAAGTGGAATTGATATTTAATTTTGAAATTCTATACGTCTTTCAGAATATGCCATCTTTTGTAAGTGAAGAATGTTTTGATGGCATTTCTACATCTAATTAGATAAATTTTTATTGTCTAATATACTGAAAAGAAATCGATAAGGCATATAGTTTTGCCACAGTTAAATTTGGTGAAACGACCAAAAGGATTATCAAAACAACTTATTGATAAGGTTTTGCCTTGTAAAATATTTGGTGAAATGCTTGTTATTCACAGATACGTTATTTTATTTTTTGAAAATACCTTTGAATGAACCTCTGCTATAGGTTCACCAATGAAATAAAACAATTTGATGGTCAGCAGATATTTTTAAAGCAATACAATTCCAATGATTTTTAATACCTCTCTCACTCTCAAAAGCCTCTCAGTGTGGATGATGTTATATGATCACTCTAGCTATATCCTGTCCTAGGAAAAAGTGAATGGAATTTTCTATTCTGGGACCAAGGGTAGGACAACAGAGAACTCAGAAACTAGCACCATTTCCATCTTTTCCTTTGGGCCCATTCTCATACTTAGAGGATTTATGTTCCTTTTAAGCATCCCGTGTTTTGGGTGCTCAGTATGGTTGAGCCTGTGGGTGGGCTGGGGAGAACTGGAATAAGCTGAAAGTAAATTACCAAAGTACTCCATAGAAACCACTCCGCAACGGCATCGGGCATATTGATTGTGTCAGTCCTCACATAAAGGTTTACTTTTACTCTTTTATCGTTCTATTTTCTTTAACGAGAGACAAAACAACTGGTTCACATCTTTTATGATTACATATGTTGAATGATAAATTCGCCAGTGGCTTTACTTACTCCGTTGAATAACAGCTCAATGAAATAACAAATAGAAGAGAGTAAATTAAGCATAGTAGTTTTCTTGCCAAAACAACAAGTGAAAGAAAGAGTTCCTTTGAAAAGTTGGAAGTTTTGAGTTTGAGCTCAAGGTTTGGGCAAGCTGTCTGTTATGGGCTATGTGATGTGATGTGGCGTGAATGTGAAAGTCCTAACTCCGAGCACCTCAGAATGTGACGTTATTTGGAAATAGGGTCCTTGTAGATGTAATGAGCTAAGTTATGAGGTCTTACTAAAGTAGGGTGGAAGCCTAATCCAACATGATTGGTGTCCTTAGAAGAAGAGGGAAATGTGGACACGGACACATGTCGGGAGAAGGCCTTGTGAAGACAGAGGCAGAGAGCAGAGTGATGCAGCTGGAAGCCAAGGAAAGCCAAGGATTGCTGGCCAGCCCAAGAAGCCAGGGGAGAAGCATGGAACAAATTCTCCTTCAGAGCCCTTAGAAGGAACCAACTCTGCTGACCCTTTGATTTCAGACTTCTAAACTCCAGAGCTGTGAGACAATAAATTTCTGTTGTTGTAAGGAATCTGGTTTGTGGGACTTTGTTATGGCAGCCCTAGAAACAAATGCACTATCGAATCCCTCTGAACCTCAATTCCCTGTGTGTATAGTGAGGACACTCCAAGGCTTGTGGCGAAAAATATAGTTAATGGTTGGGGAAAGCACTCTGTGAACTGTAGAGCAGTAAATCCATGACACAGACACCTTCGAAGTGAAAGACCAGCCCACAATCCCCCTGCTCTGAGATCTTCTGAGGAGCATCCACGGCTCCCCGACTCAAGAAATCCAATCAGATCTTCTCTCCTGGGAATCCAGAAGCTCTGGTCATTCTCCGCAGGGCATTTGACCTGAGCCACCTTTTCCTCTGTGCACAGAGAGCAGAGAAAGGCAGTCTGCAGAAAAAAGCGAAGAAGCAGAAGCCCAAGAAAGGCAGAGACGTGAGGCCACGCAGTCCCAGAGGGAGAGACTGAGAGGACGCCTAAGTGGTTCCTGTGGGCTTTCTCATTCTTGTTTCACATCTCTTCCTCTAGGCTGTGAGCATTCTGCACCTGACTCATTTCCTGTACTCCCTTCCTGTTGCTGGAAAGAAGTCAATACCAAGGTAAAATATAAATACATACAATGACACTACAATGATAGACTGTAGGAAATAGAGGTGAGAGAGAGAGAGACAGAGAAAGAGTCACACTTACTTTTTTTTTTTTGATAGTTCAACATAAGTTGTACAAACCCTGGGCTCTACCCTACTGAAACTCTACCAGAGCTATAATCATTGCCTATTAGTGACATCACTCTTACTGATTTCAAAGAAAAAATAAGTATTTGACCTTTAATAACATTATTCAATTTTTTTAAGATCTCAATTTCGTCATCTATAAAATGGCTGAACAAACTCTAACAGTAGTTCATAAAACTGGGAACTCTGGAGGTCTAGGGGTCTTTGATATGCTCTGTATTTTAAAGTAATTAGTAAAACTTTCTAATTTATTTGTTACTAGTCCTTAAAAGCCAACTCAGACATAAAATTTCTCTGTGTTTAGCTACTCGTCAGCTTGGTAACAAGTTAGATTGGCATGTTAATTTGGCATGGTAACAAGCTGGAAGGCATCTATGCCTTTGGTTAATTGTTCTAAAGAACTGGATTCGTTAGATTTAAAGATTTCAAACCATTCAGTTTGGGGTAGCAATGGGTTTTTCTGGTAAGGAAAAAGTTGGAAACCAAAGAACAAAAGTGATTTCGAAGCCCCTTTTTGGCTTTAATATCCCAAGAGTCTTAAATTTCTAAAATTTGCAGGAAAAAGTCACTTAAAATATAGATTAGAATCTAAGCTCTCAAATAGCACAAAAATGACAAAGGAAAGATAAAGGAAGGGCCCCTCTGACTTTTAATTTCCTCTCATATAGAAAGGCTACTGTTTCAAAAACAAATAAACAAAACACTGCCCCTTTTGAACCAGGAGTATCTGAGTGAATTTCAGTGCTCCAAAAATAAAACAACTAAATTCACAGGTTTTATTTGATCAGTCAAAGCCAGATAAATAAAACCTCTTTCAAGCCAAGGGTTTCCTATTTGTTTTGTTTTGTTTTTACCCTCTAGTAACTAGTCAGTAGAACCTGTGCCCATTGTCAAGGATCATCCAGATCTCAAGAAATCAATTCTCTGTGAATTCCTCACAAATCATCTTGCTTCCAAAGCAGAAGCACGCGTATGAAACTGAAAACACCGAAAAGCAGCTATGGAAGTAAATGTTTGTTAAAACTCTTTACACTTAGCTGAGATCCCATAAACCTTAGGCAATGCTGTTGGAGCAGCAGAAAGGCTAAATGGCCAGCATCATCAAAAGTAAAATGAAAACCATAGAATCTACAAGTTGGCAAGTAATTCTAGAATGCACATAGGGAAGTGCCAGTGATGTGCCGGGGATGTGCTCAGTACCTCTCAGATGCCTGCAACCCAGAGCTGAGAAATGAAAGGCTCACATAAGTACACAAGGTGATTATGACCAAGGAGTTGTACCAACTGAGAGCTTCTCGGAAGCAACACTCTGCCTTGAGCAGTTTTGTATTCTCCAGGGAGCCTACTGCAGTGTTAGGCCCAGGATGTTCCTCAATGACCCCAATAAAATCAAAGGGAATTTTTAAATGGGATGTGGCTACTTGATTTATGTAATTTAATTGGTGGTTGAAATTGGAATTGGTAAAGAGCCAAGTAAATTTAGTGAAATCTCGTTTGGGCCTGTATCTTTGGCCTCCAATCCTTTCAAAAAAGGAAAAGAAGTAAATTTGGAGTAGATAAGAGCACCATTCTGGGCCTGCCCCAGTGAACTAGTGGTTAAGTTCAGCACGTTCCACTTCGGCAGCCTGGGTTTGGTTCCTAGGCACAGACCTACACCACTCGTCTGTCAGTGACCATGCTGTGGTGGCAGCTCACATACAAAAAGAGGAAGATTGGCAGTGGATGTCAGCTCAGGGTTACCCTTCCTCAGCAAAAAAAAAAAAGCACCATTCAGTTTGAATTCACATTCACTAAGCTTCTGAATATTAAACCTTGGATGGTATCCTCAAATGAGGTTAGACACAGCTACAAGATAGTCAGACAGGCATTGCACAACATTATAAGTTTGTTTCTCTTTATGGGACTGCCTCTGAGTAATATTTTTATAAATATGGTAATTATCTTATGAATAGCCAAAAGGGTTTAAAGCAATTATATGTAAACATTTATATTACAATATCTGTCATCCTCTTTGGTCATTTTTTTAGTATACCAGTAGCCTCAGAAGATAAGGGTGTCTCTGTGAGGAGCTTCTCAAAGTCAGGAGAATCGTGAAATCCGATCTGCCCAGGCCAAGGGGTTCTCCATTACACAGGCCAAGCACCCAGCAGACCTAAGCAAAGAACGTACCAAAAAAGAACTATGGCTCTTTCTCTGAACCCCTAGGACTTAGCACAGTGCTGGTCACACAGCCACTCTGAAAGCTGAGCACATCCACATGTCCACAGCCTCCTTCTGAGAAAAGCAGCCGTGGGAGATGATTTCGGCACAGGTTGCCATGCTACACTCTCTGAGGCTCACTATCACGGCCAAGGCTGATTGGTCCAGGGGTCAGCCCTGAGCACCAGAGGCCAGCAGAAGTCTCTGGAAGAGCCTGACAGGAGAGCCTCACCAGGAGGGATGCTCTGAACTCCACAGTAAGCAACTAAACCGACGAAATTCTCAGGAGTTTCAATATTTCTAAAAGAGTCAAAACTCAAGACGGTAATATGGAAGCCAAGGCATACAGAGAAAAGTCAGTAAGCAGAGGTCATGGGACAGCAGAAACCACAAGTCAGAGAAGAGAGTGGGCAAAGGAGGTACTCAGTAGCATATATGATAAAAACTCTACAGAAACTGAGGAAGATAAGCTTATTCAGGAATGTGACCAAGTCTGAGAGAACAAGAATAAGAGTGACTGTTAGACACTGTTATAAGTTGAATTTTGTCATTCAAAAATTCGTAGGTAGAAGTCCTAACCCACAGTACCTTGGAATGTGACCTTATTTGTATATAGGGTCTTTACAAAAGTAATCGAGTTAAAATGAGGTGACTAGGGTAGATGTTAATCCGATATGACTGGTCTCTTTATAAAAAGGAAAAATTTGAAAACAGACACACAAATAGGGACTCTGCCACGTGAAGATGAAGGAAGAGATTGGAGTGAGGCTTCTAAAAGCCAAGGAACACCAAACATTGCCAGCAAACCACCAAAGCTAGGCGAGAGGTGTGGAACAGATTCCTATGGTCCTTCTTGGAAGCAACCTGGCCAATACTTTGATCTCAGATTTCCAGCCTGCAGAGCTGCAGGACAATGGATTTCTGTTGTTTAAGCACTCAGTTTATGGTACTTTGTTAAGGCAGCCCTTGCAAACTGACGCAGACACCTAGAGCTACTGTTGAATCACAAACATCTGCTGTGTTCCCCGAGGACAAGTATTTGGCTGCTGAGCAGACTTTCTATCTTGCTCATGTATTCCCACAATAACCCTCATCACCCAGATAATCTGAACTTCTCTGTTCCCTGAAACCTAAAAGAACTTAGCTAACTCGGTGGGAGTTCAGCAATATTTAGGAATGAGTAAATGAAGCAGTTGGAAGCAAAGAAGCCGCTGCCTTGGGATCCTCAAATCAGAGGATCAGGAAATTTGAAACAACTTTCCAGAGAGCTTCAGGGAGTGGCATCCGGCCAACAAGCTCAACCACTTGGCAGAGGTGGAGGAGAAGAGTGGATGAAGCTGGGAAACCTACATGCTGACAAGCTTTCTTCTGGGGAGAGTGATCCTGTCTCCTAGCCGCTGGTTTTCCCATGCAAGTCACCCTTTCTAATAGAGCAGCTCCTGAAGGAAATCATAGAAACCAATTTCTACTATTCAGGGTCTGCAGTGCACATATCCTCAAGAAGCCAGATCTAAGGGAAGAGGAGAGATCTAAAGAGGAGATCTAAGGGAAGCCCTTTGATCTCTCAAAAGAGTCGCTTTTAATGGTGGACTGGGGACCATATCATGTGAGTATTTTCTGGGTTCTTTTAGCCTTCACTCCTCTCCTATAACTCATTCTCCCACAGCCTGGGTTCGCTAGATGCCTGGCGTGAGGAAACAATTGGCACACGTCCTGATTCAGCCATCTGTGCCTCCTCTCCTCACCAACGTGAGAATGCATTCAAAATAAATTATTTTGAAAGCATATGCTCTCCATTCGAGTTCTACTTCAAGACCGCACAATAGAGGGCACCTCCAGGATCCTCATTCTTGGCAGCAGCTGAATGGGGGCTGCTGAACTATACTCTCAGCGCTTGCTCAGAAAGAAAGGAACACGCAGGGTGGAAACAGGTGAAAGCTCTTCAGCGCTTGAAAGAGAGACAGGACCCAGGGCCGAAACTGCCTTCCGGGTGGTCAAACTGCATTGCGCATTAGTTGCAGTGAATGGGGAGGTTCCAACCCATCCCTGGACAAGGTGGAACGTGAACGTGCGACTTTAATTGCTGCTTGTTCAATGTTTAAATTACACATTTTTATATTTAAGCTGATTTTAACTTTATCTTTTTACACCTTTATATTAAATAGGCTTTTCAGAGGAGCATACGGGAAACTAATAACTTTTGAGTACTTTCCTTCTGCTAGACAATATAATTCACTGCTTATCTTATTTTGTCTTCACAACATCCCTGTGAGATTAAGACTTGTATCTTTATTTTAAAGAGGAGTAAACCAGCCCAGAAAGGTTAGGTAACTCAGCTAGGGTCACACAGGTAATAGGCAAAAGGAGCAAGATTTAAACCTAGACTTTTACCATTACCCTCTCCCAGAGATAGAGGGCGTTTTCAGTATCAGAGAAGAGAGATTATTTGCATGCAGTAATCAAAATATCTCCTCTATTATTAATTCTTTACATTTCTGAGATAAAACAATTAGCAGCACTGTCAGGGGGTGGGAATCAACCATTTCTAGAATTACTACGCAATATGGTTCCCTAATTAACATAAACCCCACTTTAGAATTGTAGCCAATGGGAATAGAATGGCTCCTTAGGGATCCTCTAGTCCCACAGAAACCACATTTTAGACTAAAGTCTGGACTAGAAGGACTCCTCTATAATTTCTAAATAAGAGTTACACATTTCATATTGTTCAATTGAGAAGACTATTACAAAAATAAAAAATAAATTTAGTAGTGCTTTTAAATGAATTAATCACATTTTATTAAATGCGATAAGCTCTACAAACATTTGAAAAATTAGTAGTACTTATGTGCAAAGATATGTTACTTATTCCATCTACAGACAATGATTGCTTCCTATGCAGATTCAAGATGCCTTGGGAAGACTCAGCCCCTTCAAATGACCTCAGCCACTAGGTTAGGAAGCTCTGATCCAGGCCAGCCCCACAGATGGAGACAAATAAAACCCAGAGGAGAAAATTACAAGCTCAAGGTCAAACAGTAACAAAGATGAGACTAAAATATAAATCCTCTGACTTGCACTTCAGTGCTTTGTTCCAACTTGAAAACAGCCCACTCACTCAATTATTCACCTTCAGTGCTTTTTCCTAAAGCATCAAAAGTAGAGAGGACAAATTCAGGTATGCAAAAATCTAGGTTTATTTTTCTAAAACTGAACATAATGTCTATCTTGAATCCTTATTTAACCAGGAATAAAAATGTTAATTTCAGTCAATTCTGAGTAAACTCAGTCAATTCAGGATTTCCCTCTTCTTTAAGAGTTGTAACTGGTGTGGGAGCGGGGGGGAGACTACGCAGTGTAAAGGCCTTTGAGGTGTCTGGTCTTTGAGTGTCATCCATCCACACCAGCCATCCTGAGATGTAACTCATCCTTAGGCCCAGGATGTCATTTTCCTTCCATGCCGAATCCACTGAGGCTGACCTCCTTATTTCCACCAGGTCCCTGGTCATACTGCCCATGCTGAATTCAAGTCCTGCTCCCCTTTTCCCAATCTTGAAGATGGCTGGGGCCCACTGGCTTTCCCACAGCTCTCTTATGCCCCTCTCAAAGTCAGGGCAAAAAATGGACAGCCCGCTCACGCCTTTTCTCTCACTGTTGCTCCTGCCCTGGGTTCCAAAACTGTATTTTGAAACTCAAGAGCAATAAATTACTCTTTTTTTCCCTTTTTACACTTATCATTTTTTCTTGGCCTCCCTTCCCTACAGCATAAGGAAGACATGCAACTGTGAAAATACGCTGGTTAATACCTTAAGACATTGTCATGCTACATTTCTCTCTGCAGTGACTCAAGTTATTACAACTGGGTTACTATCACTATTAAAATTTCTACCATGTAAGTCATCATCTTTTATGCTAATCACTCGCCTGATATGACTGACATCATTTCTAACCAAAAGAAAATCATGGAAGATCTCCAAGAGAAATATATAAACGTTGCAGTAAAAATGATAGCAAAATAGGTATCCTGGTTCCCTTCACCGTAGAGGAGAATGAGGCTCAGACAGATGGAAACTGAGATCCCTATGCCTAGTTAAGGTGTGAACAATGCACAGAATAATAAGTACTCTCCAATTTATTTAAGTTGCAGCTTAAATTGCCTGACTTAATTGCTCTCGAAAAGTTCTGCTTACCTAATATTCTTACTCCTTTGGTCGGGCATGGCCTGAAATAGTCAACGTCAATGCACTGGGTAATAAAGTCCAGTCGTTGTCTCCAGAAGACCCTCAGCTAAATGAGATCGAATCCAAATGTCAGAGGCCTTTCTGGTCTCGGGATAAAAGCAGAGTCAAATAACCTCAATAACTCAAATTTTCTCTCCTGGTCCCCACTGCGCTCGATGTAATTCTAATCCTCACTCCTTCCCAAAAAGGAACCTCGCAGGTACTGAAACGTAGGTCTGCCTCACCCACTACAATCACCAGGCACCACCTGCCACGATGATGAGGCCGCTAATGAACGACCGCTCCCTGCACCCGCCTGCTGCAAGTTCCAAAATCCTTGCCATTGATCTCCTTTTGGATAGAGCACTGAATGTCATTATATTTTAAACAAATGTATAATCTGAAAGGTATACTACTATACAAGACATTGTTAAGCTCTGAAAATCCCAGGTGAAATTAAGTTATCCAACTAGCTGCCGTAAAAAAGGAAGGCCCTAAATAGAAGGGAAAGAGAGATTGAGATCATGAAAGGCATCAAATCAGAAGCTACAGCAGCAGGCACAGTGGGAACACATAATGGGAGGAAGCACAGAAGGGAGGTACAGTATTAGTATAGAGACAGAGGAAGGAAGGATAACATGGATGGGAATTAAGTGGTCAAAGAGAAACTCGGCCTAAATCTCTTAAACAGAAAATAAAGTGACATAACTGGCCTTTCAGGTCAAGCCGAAAGTGAGTAAGAATCTCTTGGGAAAGGAAGAAAGAATGTTCCCTCTATGGGCCCAGCCTGGTGGCATAGTGGTTAAGTTCATGCACTCCAGTTCAGCGGCCCAGGGTTTGCAGGTTTGGATCCCAAGCATGGACCTAAACACCATTCATCAAGCCATGCTGTGACGGTGTCCCACATACAAAATAGAGGAGGATTGGCACAGATGTTAGCTCAGGGCCAGTCTTCCTCAAGAAAAAAGAGGAAGATTAGCAACAGACATTAGCTCAGGATGAATCTTCCTCATCAAAAAAGTAAAATACAACAAAAAATAACATGAAATTTAAGAACATTCCTCCTAAATTGAAATTTATCATCAGAGTCATCAACTACAAAATGATGAGCAGTGTGGGATGATTTAATAAATCTGCCCTCCTGCTGATTCATTCTATCCACAGCTAAGAAAGAAGTTCAAACTTTTAGTGAAATGATAAAAGGATGACTGCAAGGTTCCTGAACCTAAACATAGTGTTTCAGGTGTGTTCATACTGGTGCAATAAACAGCAGGTCCGTTACTGCCTTTGATCTGAACACTGCACTCTGATTAATGTAGCTATCTCAGTCCATTGAGGTTATTATAACAAAATACCGTAGACTGGGTGGCTTATAAACCACAGACATTCATTTCTTACAGTTCTGGAGGCTGGAAAGTCCAAGATAAAGGTGCCAGCAGATTCAGTGTCTGGTGAGTGCATGCTTCCTGGTTCAGAGCTGGCTCCTTCTCCCTGTGTCCTCACATGGTAGAAGGGCCAGGGAGCTCTCTGCAGTCTCTTTTATAAGGACACTAATCTCATTCAGGAGGGCTCCGTCCTAGTGATTTAATCATCTTCCAAAGGCCCCACCTCCAAACACATCACATTAGGGGTTAATTTTCAACATATGAATTTTGAGGAGACACAAACATTCAGCCCATAGCAGTAGCCTAAGGTGGTATTTGCTCTCTAAGCAAAACCTCATTCCGGCATCTCAGACTCAACTTTTGGTCAACAAAAGCCTCAAGACTCTTTCAAACTAACTTCCATCCAGCCAGGTCTCTCCAGTCCTGTGGTTGGGCCATTTTATTTTTATCTGTTTCACTTTTAATTTAAGCACAATCCTATGTACTTGTCTCTGCTGAATGTAGCCTTGCCAGTTTTAGCTCATCATTTCAAACTTGAATTCTATCAGCTCGGTATTTCCTGATCTTCCTACATCTGTGTCATTCCAAACTGACCAATGATGCCTTCTAAGTTTATCTAGACAGGATAAAGCAGCCAAGGACAGAGGCCCATGGCACAGCACCAAGAACTTCTTTCCAGGTTGAAAATAATAAAAATTAACAAGTTATAGATGCACCTAACTGCATTATCATCAACCATCCCCAAGGACGATGATGAAGATAATAAACAATGATGATGATGTTTGATAGTAATAACAATGATCCCTAACATTTATTGATCACGTGTCAAGCCCCATGTCAAGTGCTTGAAATGCAGTATCTAGTTTAATTCCATAATAATCATATTAGGTAGTTTCAAATATTATCCCCAGTTTACAGTTGAGGAAACAGAAGCAAGTTTAGAGGAGGTACAAAGCTTGTCCAAGATTATACAGTTAGTAAGCGATGGAGCTGGAATTTTAAAAGCCAGCCCATCTGCTTCCAGAACCCGGCACTTAACCACGCCATTCTGCTGTTTCCATGTGACACGAGGTTTTATCTGAGCTCTTCTAAAATCAGGATATAAAGGCTGAAGTTCTCAAAGGTAGTATGTAAAAAAACAAACGATCTAGAAGAAAGGTCCTTGCCCTCCAGTAACTTACAATCCCCTTGGAAGGACAAGACTTAGAAAATAAACTATTTTAGAACAAAATGGTTTGCTGTGGTACTAAAAAATGTGAACCAGATGTAAGTATTCCTGTCCACCTCAATTCTCAAACTTTAAGGTTGCAGACTGGAAATTTATAAACTCACACAGAAAATGATGAAGGAAAAAATAAATAGGCCTCCCCTTTCGAGGATTCTGTAAAGGAGGCTTTCTTCCCTCCAGAGAGCCTGGCCACGGCTGCTGCGCCCTGGAGAATAAGGGGGACAATCACTGAAATCCATGGTATTCCTCTTACTGTCAGTTCACACACTGCTTGGGGATGGAGCTTCTCAGAAAACTCCTGCAGAGCCAGAGCCGTTGGGTTTTCCCCAATTAACACCTGAGGTGCCAGGGACTGTGATGCCAACCAATGCACCATCGCAGCCCCACTCAAGCAGAAATATGTTACCGCTGATGTTAGTGGTCTGAATTCTTCAAGTCAGGTGCAGTAACCTCAGGGTTAAATTTCATCAAGTTCAAAAATCTCATTACCAACCAGATTATCAATTATTATCCCAATGCCCTAAGATAACAAGTTATTCATGGTCTGTCATCCCAATTGTTTTCGGCAAGTAAATGAGAGAAAGTGCCTTCAGAAAGACCCATGTCTACCTCTAATTGTGTGACCTGGGGCAGTCTCGAGGCCACCTCCAAACTGCTGTGGGGTCACTTGAAATGATGAATAGGAAATGGTCCTGTAAGCTGAAAGGTATATAAACAAAGTTATTCCTCTCATTAGACGTTTGGGAACAAATTATTATTTATATTAGAAATAACCCCATACAATATGCAAAGTGCTCCACAATCGAATGCATCCATTTCATGGGCCTTAGCATTTCCTTCTAACTTCTCACCCCCACCTCAAGTACACTCTCAACTCTCCACATCCATGTGGCCCCAGAATACCCAGTGCTTTTTTATGCCTCTCTTCCTTTGTGTTGGCAAAGATATGCTGCTAAAGAGGCCAAATGTTACTCTTAGAGAAATTTAATATTAAAACAGACAGAAAACTTTTGATTCTCATTCATTTGTCATTATCTGACTTTATCCCCTCTAGGCAGAATATCTTAATAACCAAACATTTGCATAATGCCTTTCTTTTTATGTCCTTGATTCTAACCAATTGCTTTAGAATATTTCCCCATCCTTCTAATAGTATCAAATCCAATTAACTGATATGTTAATTTTAGGTAACTTGGGATATTCAGAGCACTTTGCTGAACTATTATAAATCATAAACTAGCAAAGAGGACGAGGCCTCTGGTCAAGAAAATGTCAGAAAGTTCTCCTCCTGCTTCTTTCATCAGGAGAGTCAGTATAGTAAGGGGAGGAGTCTGGATTGAGAAAATAATCTTTCAGGGGTTTAAGAAATATTTGTGAAACTTTCCCTGATTTTGGTTTAGCAGCTTTGTCTAGCCTCCTGACATCAAATGGATGTCGCATGTCGAATGAAATCTCCCAGTTCTTTGAACCAAAGATCCCAGACATCTTTTAAGAGATCCCAGGACCCCAAGAAGTCATGACAATTGAAAAGGGCCCTGGACAGCACATCCTATCTCCACTGCCTGCAAAGGCTGATGCCCTCTTCTCCACATGTGGACTCCCATTCTCCCTTGAAGAAACAGCTGAGCCATCACACCCTTGAGCATCCCTCCTGACACAGCATCAGGCAGATGTAGGGGAGGAAGACATTTCCTCTACCCACTCTGGGTTCTTCTGGTCAGAGAACAAATTAAATTCACATGAGACAGAATAACAGGAGAAAATTAAACAGAGCTTTATGACATGTATACATAGGAGAGGCCCAGGCAAACTGAGCAACTCGCCAAAATGGTTGAAGCCACCACCTTAAATATCATCTTCGGCTGAAGGCAAAGGAGGATGTTGGGGGTGGAGGGGGAGTCAATCATGGGAGGTTACCACACAAGGACAGTAAATAAGAGTCAGCCTATCATGCAGACTTGAGTCCTTGCCTTCCACATTCATAAGAGTTTCTAGAGATAAGGTCATCCCCCCTTCCTGGTACAGAGAGGAAGACACATTTACAGATGGAGATTTCCTTTACAATGTAAATGTCTCTTAACAAAGGGTAAGTAGATTCTACTTTTCAGAGTTTCTTTCCTGTCAGCAGTTTTTAAAAGTAACCAGCCCCAAATAATCCTCATGCCAAAGAGACATATCTTGGGGCGGCCAATTCCAGTCCCCCACACAGACAAGGCACTGGGCTTCAATGGCACCACAACAATTAGAATATTTATCTATTACAACACTTATAAAATTGTAACTATTTGTATAAATGAATTTTCCATAAGACTTTGGATCTTGTTTACTCATCTTTGAGTCCAAAGCTCTTAGCACAGCGCTGGCAAATAACAGCTGGGGAAAACATTTGTTTACACATTGGAAAAAAATGTTTACCAGGCCCTTGAATAAGGATTATCCTCAGGGATATCTCTTTGATTTTTAAATGAAAGTCTAATTACTGTTTCCGTGTGCCATGCCCTTTTCATGGTAAAATTCCCAGATGCCCCAAAGGCATGGATAGATTCCCAAACTCTATGTTTTATCACCTACCTGCATTTTCCTCTGCATATTGTGATGGCTTGGTGGAGATGAAATTGACAAGAGAAAAAGAGGTAATTGATTGAGTAAAATTACCACTAAAAAGTCAGCCTTGGGGATACACTGCAGCACAACTCTCTTATTCACTTTTAGAGTAAATTAATCATTTCAAGCTGTTTACAAGGCTCCAAATATTGCCCTGAAATGACTGAACCTCCATTTTTAGCACTTACTGACACAAAGGCCAATCGACTTCCAGCAAAGCAGCCTGGTTTGTAAATTCATCAACCAATTTGGGGGAAAAAAATTTATATATAAATACATTCCAAGAGAATCTGTTTTCTACCTCCATCTCCTGAGGCATATCTTTAGCACAGGAATATTTAATATACTATACTTATCAGGTTAAAAGCTGACAGACTCACAAAGCCAATCACATGCTGTAAGTATTGGTTTGCCCTTCAATTGTCTTTCTAGACTGGCGGCTCTTTGAAGGCAAAACTCAGTCATACTAATCTTTATATCTTTCCGTAATGCCTTGCCTTGACATACTAAGCACTTAGAAAATGTGCTTGAATAGATTAGAATGCATCATGGTCAATTCTAATAATAACAGCTAACTTTATTAACAGTTATTATCTGTTCTGAGAGGCAATTTCATTCAATTCACACAGCAGTCCTTTGAAGTAGGTACTATGATTATCTCCATTTCAGAGATGAAGAACTGAGACCTAACAAAGTTCAGTAACTGACCCAAAGCTACATAACAGAGATGGGACTAGACTTTACTCCAGCAAAGTCCTTTTTTTTGTTTTCTAAGCTCAGGAATTAAACCACTCTCCCATACTACCTCTAAAAATCCCTAAAGAGATCCAACTCTGTATTTTCATCCTAGCATTTAGAAACTATTTTTGTTAGCCAAGTTAAGCTAACTCCTATAGCGAACGACCATATTCCAGTGGCTTTCATAGTCGAGGTTTCTCTCTCTTGTAATATCTGAGGCTCTTGGAGATGGCAGGGCCACAAGATGGAAGGAGCCTTGGAGTTCTCTGCCTGACCTCCTGCATCCAGCTTGCAAATGAAGGAAGAGAACGAGGGCCATGCATGAGAAGTATGACCATCCAGAACAAGGAGTGATGCGCATCGCTTCCACTCACACCTTATTGGCTAGAATTCAGTCATATGACCACATCTCCTTCCAGGGCAGGCTGGGAAATGTGCTCCTGTTGTGACCCCAGGTAGAAAAGGAGAAGGTAGATATTGATAAGCACTAATAACCTCTGCCCTAGAAAACTAGGGGACTCAAAATTCAAGCCCAGTATCAGTGGACATCAGAATCAAAGTGTAAAAGACTTTTCTCCTCAATTATCCTGCAAGCTTTTCATTTTCCATTCCTCACTCTAAACCACTCTGACCCTTTAGCCACTGCAGCTTTTCCTACTGCCCTACACCAATGTTACCCAAAGAGATATATTTGAATCTCTAAAATACAAGTGTATACCAGTTATCTTTTGAGGGAAAAAATTCAAAATTTATTTCTTGTCCTACAGATGTATTAGGACACATTATTTCCACTGCATAAAGCTGTTTCCCTTCAGGAAGAATTCATTGCCAAATAACTCTTAACATAAATTCTCTGAATATACTTAAAATTTTACATGACTTGCAAACATTTTATTTACAAAGACTCTATTTACAATAAATTAGGGTCATAGATTTGATAAAGCAGAGTTAATCTATGGTGTATTGAATGCCAAATGCAAGTTATATTCCATTCATTCATTCATCCAATAAATATGTACTAAACGCCTATTATGTTTTGTTTCATCATAAACCCAAGGGCCAAAGGCCAAGCCTCAATAAATACATTTATGTGTGATGGAAAGATTAGATGATATTCCATAAGACAAATTAGGGTCAAAAATCTGTGCCTGACTCAACAACAAAAAATCAAACAACCCAATCAAAAAATGGGCAGGGGATATGAACAGACATTTCTCCAAAGAAGATGTACAGATGGCCAATAGGCACATGAAAAGATGCTCATCATCACTGATCATTAGGGAAATGCAAATCAAAACTACACTAAGATATCACCTTTCACCCGTTAGAATGGCTAAAATAACCAAAACAAAAAATAACAAATGTTGGAGAAGTTGTAGAGAAAAAGAAACTCTCATACACTGCTGGTGGGAATGCAAACTGGTGCAGCCACCATGGAAAACAGTATGGAGACTTCTCAAAAAATTAAAACTAGAAATACCATATGACCCAGTATCCCCTACTGGGTATCTATCCAAAGAACTTGAAATCAGCAATTCAAAAAGACCCACGCACTCCTATGTTCATTGTAGCATTATTCACAATAGCCAAGACTCAGAAGCAACCTAAGTGCCCATTGACTGATGACTGGATAAAGAAGATATGGTATATATATATATAACACACACACACACACAATGGAATACGACTCAGCCATAAAAAAGGATAAAATCATCCCATTCACAACAACATGGATGGAGCTTGAGGGTATTATGTTAAGCAAAATAAGCCAGATGGAGAAAGACAAACTCCATATGACTCCCCTCATACGTGGAAGATAAACAAACACGTGGACAAAGAATAGATTAGTGGTTACCAGGAGAAAGGGGGGTGGTGGGTGGGCACAAAGGGTGAAGTGGTAGACCTATGACTGACAAATAATAATGTACAACTGAAATTTCACAAGGTTGTAAACTATCATAACCTCAATTAAAAAAAACTAAAAATATAATCATAAAAATAAAAAATCTGTGCCTGTATTCCTTCCCAGAAATTGTCCCCAGACCCCAGCAAATCTGAAAGAACATGTTTAAGTTGCATTCAGTTCTGTCTGACAGATGTGGACAGGGCCTCAGAATGATACAACTAAGTCAGAGAAACTGACCTATTTTCTGAATTCCCTGCAGTTTACAATTGTACCAGCAGAACTGACAACTGGTTCTTACTTCCCTAAGATCCTCAAGACTAGCAATCAAGATTCAAGTGTATCAAGACTGCCCACAACATACTCTCCCTTTCCATAAGTTATGGATTTTAGAGTCTGCTGGAGTCTGACTGCCTGAGTTCAAATCCCAGTTTCCACCACTTACTTGCTCTTGTGACACCTTTGAGTTGATTAAGGAATCTGAATATGGATTGGGTATTACTAGATAATAATTAAAGAATTATTGGTTATTTTGTTAGATGTGATATTGGCATGACAGTTACTCTTTTGAAAAATGTCTTTACCCATAGAGAAGAAATGTTGATGTTTTGGATTTGCTTTAAAATATTCTAGTTTTTTAAAAACTGGGGGAAGAGAGGAGAACGGGTGAAACAAGTAATAATAACAAGTAATAAGCAAGTGAAATATGGTAATAATTGTTTAAGGAGGATGACAGATACATTATATGTGATATGGTTGATTCTACCATGCTCTGTATCTTTGGGTAAGTTTGGGAATTCTCAAAACAAAAAATTGTAAAATAAAAAAGAACAAAAATTTATTTAAAAGATTACCCATGTGGGGGATCAGAATTGCCCACCCCAAAACGTGTCTCTTTGGCTTCATTATTTTTAGGGACAGGAGACTCTGAAGGAAACTTTGATCTTCTCCCTAATCACCTAAAAGAATTTAGGCTAGAAGGCCTGCCCCCAGGACAAGCCATCACCATAGGCAACTCTGGGTATCAGTAGTCTGGGAGCATCCTTACTAAGCCCATTCTATCAAAGTTCTGTCTCTTGGGTCACATTGTCTATAGATGGCACAGCAAGCATTTATTTACCAAACATTTGCATTTCCATCCCCATGTAAATTGTCTTCCTCCACTTTGAATTTCCAAACCGCTATCCCCAACATCTTTCTTTGTCTTTAGCTGACGATGGTATTTAAGGTGGTAGCATCAGCCATTTTGGTGAATTATTCAGTTTTTCTGGGTTTCTCCCATGTATACATGTTATTAAACTTTGATTTTCTCCTGTTATACTGTTTCATGTCAATTCTTAGACCACTCAGAAGGACCTAGAGGGTAGAGGAACTATCTTCCTCCCCTACACCCACAATGACTCCATTCTTAAAATTCACTCTATAAATCGCACTCTTTTTTATGTGAACCTAAGCTCCTGAAGAATGCATCCTTCTAGTGGTTTCTAAATGCTGCTGGTCATCAGAATCATCTGGAAATTTATATTTATGTAAATTGTATAAGTTTCTATTTCATAATCCAGATTTATTGAAACAGACTCTGAGACTAAAGTCTGGGGTTCGTGGTCTTAAAAATATCTCCTGGCTAATCCTAATGACATCCCCTGGGTTTAAGAAGCACTGCATCTTTTAAACTTGCCCAATATTTGTTGAATCTGCATTCTGTCCAGAGACCCGGGGCCTCACATCTCTGACAACCACCCAGCTCTTCCAGAATAGATTACTAGCTACCCATTTTCCTCTGGAGCTTAATTCTAACCTTCTCAGAAACATTTTTCCCTCTACAAAGGTTTTATCTTGGAGCAATTCCCTGGTAATTCCAAACCGGAGGCAAATAGCACTCTCATTATCATAATCACTTCATCAGTCTACATTTTAATGGAGGCATAGCCTCAAATCCCTTTCAAAAAATGAATCAGAGAGTGAGTTTTAAAACAAACAAGTTAGCACTATTTTAAAACCCATTTCCAGTCATTCTTACATCCTTAGTACAAATCCGTTAAAACTTCAGAAGTCATTAAGGAGCGGCCCTGAAGGTTTTTTGATTGTCAGGAAGTGTTATTGAGATGGATTTGTTGAAGAGATGCTTTATACCATTTCACACTCCTGTCAAAGTTTTATTAGATTCTAAACTGAAGATAAATACTTTATTTTTAACCATAACAATCTGAAGCTCTAAGAGGGAAAACGAGAAAGTCAAATTGTCCTAAACTTTCATATAGAAATGGAATTGCATACTTTCAAGTGGAACTGGCTGTAACGCAAATGGAAAAGGACGTCTGCAGTAATGAACAGCAGCCTCAACTAAAATGGCGACGATTATGCATGTAGAAAGAGCTAACCTTCCCCATTGATTGCTTGATTTAATTTCTTTATTAATACAGCTCCCTCTCATTCACTCTGTCAAAAAAAATCCTTTTCTTATTAATTCCTTTAATATGCTCACAAACCTTGACAGGCAGGCTACTTGAGAAACAATTCATAAATTCTCCGAGCTGGAAAGAGCCATGGGGATTATCTAGTCCAAACTTCCCTTGGATACAAGAATCTTTTCTCTGGTGTCATTGACAAAGAGAAGTTCAACCAAATTCTGCCTCAAAGCTTTCAAGGAAATAACAAGGAACGACATTTATAGGGCACTTTGCAGATAACAAAGCACCTTCAATCATATGGTTTCACTTAAATTATATTGTAGATGACAACATGGAGATTTTGAGAGATTAAATGACTTGCTATGATGACACAGCTAACCAATGGCTGAGCAAAGACTTGAAGTAAGTCTTTGCACTACAAATCTGTATTTCTTCTACCTGCTGCCTCCCTGGCAAGGGTCAAGTGAGCTTCTATTCTTTGCAAGGCATTCCACAACTTTGTTGGACAGATGTGATCATGAAAAAATTTTAAAGAGGCAAAATCTATCTCCCCATGACTTTTTAAATTTTAACAGAACCTTAAATAATGCTTACTTCCCGAAAGGCACTATGTGAAGTACTCTCCAAATATTGAAGCCAGGTCCCTGAGAGTTACTGAAGATATTCAATAAGAACATGATTAGCTTTTGACCTTGTTCCCAGCACAGACATAGATGAATCTTGTCAGTTTGCTGTTTTCTTGTTTAACTCGAGGGGTGACTCGGGTCTCGAGGATTTGCGAGTTTGTTTTGCAGAAGAAAGAGAATGCATCTGGGGCGGTTGTGATCACCCAATGGACGGCCCCAGAGGTGGCCTTCACAGATCGCCCAGGGGCTTATCAGGAGTGACCCCTTTGTTTCTCTGAAGCTCCTCCTGCCGAGCCCCTCAGCTTTATAAAACCTCCTGTTTTCTGCTTTTGTTAAGGCCGATTTGAACGAACCCATGCTCCCACCTTCTCATCTTGGCCAACTCAAATGGGGTCTTTCTCCATCTCCAAGCACCGATGTCTCAGTGTTTGGCTTACTGCACATGGGGCACATGAACTTGAGATTAAGAGATTTGGTATCAATATTAACTCATTTAATTTTCATACCAATCACATGAAATGGTCACTATTATTATCACCACTTTACAGATGAGAAAACCAAAGTTGCAAGTAAATGGCAGAACTAGAATCTAAGCCAAACTAAATTAGTCTGTCTCCTGAGTCCAGACCCCATCCTCTCTCTCACTTCTATCATGGGGACATCATTCTGGTCTTTGAATCAACACAGAAGAAAACTGCTTCTTTGGTCACATAATAGCCATGCAAATATTTAAAGATAGCTATCAAAATCCCTCCCCGAGACCCGTATCAGTCAGGGTTCTATCAGAGAAACTGAATGATATATAAAGATTTTTCTTTTATTTTATTTTTTATTTTTCCTTTTTCTCCCAAAGCCCCCTGGTACATAGTTATGTGTGTTTAGTTGTGGGTCCCTCTAGTTGTGGCATGTGGGATGCCGCCCCACCATGGCTTGACAAGCAGTACCAAGTCCGCACCCAGGATTCAAACTAGCAAAATCTGAGGCTGCAAAGCAGAATGTGGGAACTTAACCACTTGGCCACGGGGTCAGCCCCGAATGATATATAGAATAAGAGATTTATTACAAGCGTTTGACTTTCCACAATTGTAGGAGTTAAATAGTCTCTGTAATTCTTGTGCCTGATGCTAGAAGTCATATACTCAAGGGGTGAGATTTGATAAAATTAATAATTTTTATTGTTTTATCAAGGATATTCTTAAGTAAAACTGGCTTTTTAAAAGAAACTGCAAGAGTATGGCAGTGAAAGATACATTTACCACTAGTTGAGTTTGGTGCCACTGCTTTGATTCATGCTAAGGAGCCAGAAATTTACCCACTACTGCTTCTGAACTATGAGTGCAAATATCAACACAGCAAAAGAAGTAAAATGGCATCTTAGTATTATTACGAAAATAGCCTTGAATTTACAGATCCCCTGAAATGGATTCAGGGATGCCCAGGGATCCGTGGACAACACTTTAAGAACCAATGCTCTCTAGTATATCAAGAAAGTTCTGGAATTTCAACTTAATTTAGAGTAGGCTACCCTGGGAACAAGGTTCAAGTCAACCAACCAAGAACACACACACACACACACACACACACACACACAAACCCCCTGCACATACACAATCTTTCTTAAGACTAAAAACCTCCACTGCCCCCACGTAATTCAACTAGGATAGCACACAGAATCCTGATTCTGAAACAAAAGGAACTTCAAGCATGGCTCTGTTGTAAGTTACTGTGTCTTTCCTCAGTGTAGACACAAAGATATGTTGAAGCAAAAGAGTATCACACGTTGTAGAGGAAAAGTTATAATAAGATTAATAACCTCTATTCCCATTAGAAGACAAAACCATTCCATGGTCCCTTGAGAAGTTTGTCCCAATAGCCTCACCATATTCTTATTGGTTTCAGTCCATCATTCCAGCTAGCAAGACAATTTTTAATTTTGATTCAGCCACTCATACTTTGTGCCAGGAGACTCTTAGAAATCCTGAATTACAGATTAGGGGCACTGCTTGGGCATTTTCCATGTGACAATCCTTTCTTTATCTGAAGAGAAATGGGTTCAATTAACTGGTACTTGTATTTTGACATCATGGTCCCACAAGACCTTAACCATTTCATGCCAAAAACTAATTTAATCAAAGTATCAAGAATGAAATTGAAGCAAAAACTGCTACCCAAAATATATCTCTTCTCTTTCAGAGATATTATGCATAGTTACCAGTAGTAATATTTTGATTAGTGATTATAGGAGGCCCATCTCACAATGTACCCAATAAAATCAGAAATTGGGTGTCATGACAATCAATCACTTATATTATAAAAGAGGAGCTGTGGTCATCTCACTTTTTGGAGGCAGTGACGATGTTGTGACTATACATACTGACTATTGACAAAGCTCTCTTCTCCTACCATCTTGTAAGGTAGAGAGAGGGAGAGCTCAGTGTACACACTGGCCAAACTTGGAAAACACTTCACCAGCAGAGGACTGATAAACTGATGTGAGCAATATCTCATTATTACCTAAGAAGCTGTTAAGGAAAAAATGAAAGGGAATTGATTGAAAAAGATTTTAATTGATTTTGTCTTTTAAAGATCTGAAAAAAAGATATTTGCTCAATGCCTTATAAAATGACTAGTTTTATTATAAAGAGTCTGACTGCATTTTTTCATGTTTGACTGATGACAGCTTTTAAGCCTCACCCCTCCCTCTTTCCCTTCTGCCTCACATCTGATAAGAAAGCCCAGGTGCACCAAAGGGAAGATTGAAACCATGCCAATCCCTCTTCACACACAGGAACTCTCATGCTGGCCCAAGCCCCTAACCACAATAAAAACTCTGAGCCAGTCTCCTTTCCTTGCTCTCTCAAACTACTTTGTACCCACTTGGGAGGCCTGCCTTGTTCTTCCCAGAGACCTCAATTATGTAAGCAGTAAACCTAATCTCTGGAACCTATGAATGTAACGAGATCTCATTCCTATGATTCTGTCATGTTAAGTGGCACAGTTGACCTTAACAGAGGAGATTGTCTGGATGGAGATAGTTTAATCACATGAGCCTTTAAAAGCAGAGAACTTTCTCAGGCTGTTGGCAGAAGTAGGTAGAAGAGAAGCCACAGGGGAAATCAGAGATTTGAAGCACAAAGGAGGTTCAACATTCCCTTGATGGCTTGAAGATGGAGAGAGCCACCCGAAAAGGAATGCAGGTAGCTTCTAGCAGCAGTGAGCGGTCCCCACCTGACAGCCAGCAAGGAAATAGGGACTTCAGACAGACAACTACAAGGAACTGGATCCTGCCGACAACCTAAATGAGCTTCCCTGAGGCTCCAGGTAAGAGCCCATTTTGGCCGACATCTTCTGAGACCATGAGCGGAGAATCCAGTCAAGCCAAGCTAGATTTCTGACCCACAGAATTGTGAACTAAGAAATGAGTCTTGTTTTAAACTGCTAAATTTGGGGTAATTTGTTATGCAGCAATGAAAAAAATACAATGTGCTAAGAGGTTAGTGGAGAGAGCTTACCAAAATTGAAAAATATACTCACACACTCAAAGAGGTTAAAAACTAATAGGCAAGTATATGTATTAATAAAAAGAGAGCCATGACAAGTGTTATAATGACAGTCAAAAGAAACTGCCACAGAACGGTGATTCTCAACCAGGGGTGATTTTGCCCCCCAGGGGACATTTGGCAATATTTGAGACATTGTTGGCGGTCACAACTGGGGAATGCTACCGGCATCTAGTAGGAAGAGGCCAGGAATGCTGCTAAACCTCCTACACTGCACAGGATAGCCCCCTCTACCCCCACCCCCCCCCCAACAACAACAAAGAATTGTCTGGCACGAAATGTCAATAATGCCAAGGTTAAGAAATCCTGTTCTAGGGATAGAGAGGAGAAAGCAAATCTCAGCTGAGGGATTTGGCCTAGCTTCTTAGGGCTAGTAATATTTGAGCTGGACTGTGAAGGCTAAGTAGAATTTTGACAGATAGGTATGCAGAGCATAAGAAACAACTCCCAGGATCCCAGCTTGGACTCTATACACATAGGCAGAGCAGATCATCTTATGGAGTTGACAGGTAGGAAATAGCCACTTCCCCATCCCCATCTCCAGGCCCAAATCCCAACATAGTTTTCCTTTTAGTTGATTCCAATTGCCACAACTTCCTAATGTGTCACTCAACCAAAACAAAATTAATTGAGGAACTAACATGCATGACATGAAGCTAGAATTTATGAAGGATGCTGTCCTTCATAATGAGAAAATAACAATGAGACATGATTTATGCCCTCAATGTGTTAACAATCTAATAGGAGAGACACATCTATCCACAATTAAGCAAATTTAATTTTATTGAAAGTAATTCTGTACTACTCCTTACACCAATCACTTAGCCCAAGGAAATTCTCCAAGGGTTCCTCAACATGTGTGAGATGTGCAGTCAAATTCCTGCATGCATTTAGTTAATTTGGTGTACTTCCCTCTCTTGAGATGCTCCACAGAGTCTGTCTTGCAAGGTGGTCACTCAGCACTCCCCATACTGAGATCATTCCCATGCTTCCTGCTTATTGTGATACTCCTCATTACCCACAAGGTTTATTACTACTTTTGCACACTCTTGGTAGTCAGGAACACAGGACTATTGGTAAGTTCAGAAAGGAGGAAAAATATAAAAAACCCAGTCTCATCTTTGGCACTGAATGTTTGTCAAAGCCATTGCAGGGCGAGAAATGAGTCCGTGGCAAACAGCATTTTCCTTCTGGATATCCCTAAACAAGAACAGCTGGGCTGAGATTGCCTTTTCAGAGTTCACGAGGGACTTTTACAGCTGTCACATCTAGGCGAGTCTTAAAAACCATTTCTCAAAGCCAGACTGATTTAAAGCAAGCATCTGGTGACAAATGTTGAAAGAATAACAAAACCCTCTGTATCTGGGTTTCTTGACCTTCGTGATTATTAATGTTCGCTTTCTCTTCTCTCCTCCCCTCCCCAAATCTCAAAACCACACCACTGGACCTTACTTAATGCACACAGCTGGAGACAAGTGAAATAGAATAGATTTCCATGCTTCTCTGAAGGACAAAAATCAATCTGTTAAAAAGTTAACACATCAATTGACAAAAGAATGCAGGGAGCAGATTTGCTCAACTCTCAGTTGGACAGTGGTTACTTTTTAATTGAACCAAAACTTGAGTACTCTTCACTAAATCTCTTTATGATTAATTCTCTGTCAGCCAAGTAGATTATTTTCATAAATTTAAAAGAGTACAGAACTTCCTTCACAGACAAGGAAGATTCCTTTTTCAATCTCATTTTGCTCTGTGGAGCTGCCTCGAGAGAAAACCAAATGGTTCCCAGAGCCTGTGAAAACTCTCCGTTCATGGCTTGGATAGAACTGACCAGTTCGTGAGTCTATATCATTTCACTGATTAACTCAACTTTACAGGAGTAGCAAAAAGGGACTGAGCATGTACTGAGAGGAGGTAAGGAGAACAGAAGTGGGGCACAGCTTTGAAATCTGTCTTAGTCATACAGAATTCTAAGACCTCCAGTCATTAAGTGGGATCTATTCACTTCAGGAACAATTCTTAATGTTCCCTGGATTAACTCAACAAGTAAGGCCAAGATTACAGTTTATCACTACCCTTCCTAATACAAGTTCAGAAAACACTCAGGTCCTAAAGCCAAGCTTATTTATTAAGGATGCAGAGAAAGGAAAGAAGTTGTGGTACTAACTGTTCATCCATCGAATGGACGACCCTTTGTCCCAAGACAATATCACCTCATGGCCTGTGCTGAGACAGATGTAACTAGCAACTGATGCAATATTAGTGACTCTTGACCCTTTACTTGACCCCGGCTGGGCCCCCCAGTAGCAAGGGAAGCCAAGGAGTTGAGCTGAGCCTCAATGCAGCATCCGAAAAAGTAGAATGTATGCTGCCTTGATTCCAGCATGTACCTCAGATTGTAGCCTTTCTCCTACATATCTGTCGTTAAAAACAGAGTTCTGCCCCTCACTCCCCCATCTTCTATGGGCAACAACTTCCCCCTCCACACACAACACACACAGACACACACACACTCAGGTTAATAGACAAGAAACAGGGAATTATTTCCTATTGTTTCGACTACTTTGTCTTAGTATTAAAAAAATGGGTTAATTTTTTTAAGTAGGAGGAAAAAAGAAGGGAGGGAGGAGGAGGAAGAAAATAATGAAGAGGACAGGGAGAAAGAAAAGAAGAAGGAAGAGACAGCAGAAGGAGGAAGCGGAGGAAGAAGCAATAGAAAGAGGAGGAAGAAAAGGAGAAAACGGAGAAAGCACCACTGATAAGTATAAGATTTTGTCTAATTCTATTCTGCTTTATTCAACAAATATTTGTAGAGCAACTTCTATATCAAGGCACTGTTCAAAGTTCTGGGGACAAAGCCAACAAAATAAAGTCTCCACCCTCAGGGAATTTCTATTCTAACGGGAAGGTACTTAATAAATTTTTTAAATCAAACTATAATTTACTATCAGGAGGGGATAAGTTTTATAAAAACACAAATAGGGTAAGGAGATTGAGTGTAAGTGTTAAGCTCAGAGAGGGGGTTGCCTTACACAGGACGGTGAAAAAGAGCCTCTCTGAAGAGGCAACAATGCAGCAGAGCCATGAACGAGGTTCAGGAACCAGCCAGGAAGCTATATAGGGGAAGAACATTGCAGGCCCAGTGTCTGGGATAGGGGCCTTCTCGGGATAATTCTGAGGAACAGCAGAGTCAGCAGGCTAAAGGGCAGCGATGGAGATTGTGGTGAGAAATGAGGTTGGAGAAGTAAGCAAGGACTAGAAGGGGAAGGGCTTTGCAGCACGTGATTTAAAGATGTATTCCAGCTGTTGTGGGAAGCCATCACAGTAGTTTGAGCAGGAGAGTGTCAAGATCAAACTTAATGTTTTAGAAGGGTTATTTTGACTGCTGTGTGGACAAGTTGTGTACGGTGGCAAGTTGGAAGCAGGGAAACTAATTAGGAGGCTATTGTGGTATAGAGGAGTGGGCAAGGGTGGACAAGGACTAGGGTGGACAAGAGCAGCAGCATACAAAATGATAAAACGTGGAATGATAAAATGTCAAATCTAAGAATGACTCCAAAGTATTTGGCCTGGTAAGTGGTCCTGCCACTTACTACTATAGGGACAGTGAAGGGATCGAGTTTGGAGGGAAAAAAATGTGAGTTCTTTTTGGAACACACGAGGTTTCAAATGCCCATTGGATTTCCAATAGATGTAGAGGCGACAGTTAGGTATACCAGTCTAGAGTTGAAGAGAGACATTGGGGCTGGAAATACAAATCTGAGTCATTTGCCAAGAAACAGGATTTAGAAGCATGGGTCTAGAATGTAAGCAGAGAAGGAAGAGCAAAGGTCTAAGAATCCAGTCCTGGATGCTCCATCATTTGGAGCAAACTAAAGAGGAGCCAAGAAAGTAGATTGAGAGGAGTCAACGTAGTGTTCTGGAAGCCAAGTGAAGAAGAGAATTGCTAAAGAAGGGTGTGATCGAGTGGGTCAAATGCTGTTAAAGAGAAAAGGGTAGGACTTGGAATTGACCATGTGTTTAGATATGGTAGTCATTGAGTTGGGTCTTGACTTGTGTTTTTTCAGTGGAGTGGTGATGCACAAGAGCCTGATTTGAGAGTTCAAAAGAGAATGAGAGGAAAGTGTAAACAATTAGTATAGACAAATCTTCTGAGATTTACTATAAACGAGAGCAAAGAAATTGGGCAATAGTTAAAGAGGAAGGTAGAGTGAAAGAAGCTTTTTCTCTTATGAAAATTACAGTGCATTTGTATGTTGATGGAAAGATCCAGTAGAGAGGGAAAAAGTGATGATACAGAAGAGAGGAGAAATTTTCTAAACAAAATCCTTAGTAGGACAACAAGATTAGGCTTCTAGTGTGAGAGTGGGGTTGACTTTAATCAGCAGCCTACAGGCATCCAGAGATGGAGAGAAGCAAGGTATCTGGGCACAAATCCAGACGGGTTAGAAGATCCGATATGGGAAGATATGGAAGTTCTCATCTGATTGCTCCTTTTTTTCTCAGTGAAATAAAATGTGCAGGTTGAGGAAAGAGAGCCAGTGTTTTGAAGGGAGGAGAGGTGTGAGGCAGAGAGTGAGCTGACTACAGAAATGTAGTGAGATTGCTGGGCAGCCTACTAGAAGTTTGTGAGCACTGATGTAACCAACAGTACAAACCCAAATTCCATTTTCCATGACCTTCATGATTCTCTTCCTAGGGTGAAATAACATTATTTTTAAAGAAATCCTATTAAAAGAAAGAAAAACAGGAGTTTTTTATTCTCCAAATTTATGAATATTTCTACAGCATTTATTGCTAAGAATTGAACCCAAACTCTGAAGTAAGGCCTACATGTACTGAATTATTAGAAAACTATATATTTCATGAGAACAGAAATTTTCATTTTGCTCATTGTTGTTTTCCCAGTGCCAGAACCTTGTTGGTAAATATTGAAAATACAGTCATTGAATGAATGAATGATTATAGTACATGTGCCGTGTGAATACTCTACAGGCATCTCTCTCTGCAATGATCCATGCACGCTATACAGACAACTATCTAACAGTCTGTAATAACAGGCTGGCCCAAAAGGCTTAGTGGAGATTTAAACTTTAATAACTTTAGAGTTATAAATGCTACAAGCCTATAAAAAACATCATTAGACAGTTAAATTACTTATATTTTTTATGTGTTTATATAGTTTTGTGAATTTTGAAAGATAAATGTTTGATTTTAATGTTTTGTTTCAGTCAATGTTTGTCACCTTGATAGAGCCTGCAAAAATTAACCACTTATTATTTAAAACTCACAAATCTCAACAAGTATATAAAAAATATAAATAATTCAACTATCAGATTATGTTTTCGTAATTTCATAGCATTTACCCTTTTGAAGTTCTTAAAGTTTAAAACGGCACTAAGATTTTTGGGACACCCCGTATACACGAGCCATAGAGAGTGGTACGATGGAGCCTATCAATCCTGGTTCTTCCTGGAGAACATGAGAGGAGTCCCTCTGGTCCAGCCCGGATCCTCTGCTTCCATGGGTCTTGTGCTGGAGAGGGCCTCCTCCTGACCCCCTGGTACAGAGATCGTGCTCGGCCTTTGCTTGATTCACTCCCAGCAAATCTTTGAGACCTTAGCCTTGAGGGCTGGACTCCAGTGGAGGCTGTATCCCAGTTTCTCTGAAGGATGGGCTGCCACTGAGTGACGCTGCCATTTTCCCTCTCTGCCCTTAGAGGTCTGGGCCTGTCTGGAGGCTGCACTCTCCCCATGGGGTCAGCATAGGCCACTGGAAAGCGTCCTGCCCCTGTGGCTGAAATAGGAATCTAGTGCAGTGACATTTTCTTTGTAACAGCTCCAGGGCAACAACAAACCAGGAGAGAAGAGCATGGGCCCAGTGCCTATAGATTCCTGTATAGGTTGTGAAAGGAAGTCCAATTCACTAATTAAGTTCCTCTGTTGTAACAGAGAGCTTTGCCCAAGGCCAGTTAGGAACAAAGCTTGTAATTTAGCATTTTCACTGGAGAGTTTTATTGTTCCTTCTACTTCCTACAACTAAAATGCAGAGAACTGAGAGGAGAGCAAAGAGAAAGCAGATGAAGAGCACTAGTGGGAGGAGACATTCCCTGTGTCAGCAAAGAGTGAGAGAGCAACTCTGGGCAGATCAGCAGTGAAGAGGTGAGCACAGTGCCCAGGTCATCCCCCTACCTCCATCATGGGGGTTCCAGTTGAAGCAGCTGCGCCATGGGACACCCAACCCACATTTCCTGCATTCTGGGCCCCCTACCCACACAGATGGTTCTCACCTAGTAATAGAGTCATTTCATGGAAAATGCTGGGAACAATGGTCAGTACATAGAAATGTAGACCTCTTTTGTTGTTCTGTAAAGAATTTCATTGATTTATATTATTTATCCCTTTTAAAATTGAACATTTTGTATAAAATTCAGGATTCCTCACTTTATAAAATAATAATTTCTATATCTCGACTATCGTGAACATTGCTGCAGTGAAGATGGGCATGCAGGGATCTCTTTGAGATCCTGATTTCATTTCTTTTGGATAAGTAGCCAGAAGTAGAATAGCTGGATTTTATAGTAGTTTCATTTTTAATTTTTTGAGAATCCTCCATACTGTTTTCCATAGTGGCTGCACCATTTCACATTCCCACCAATAGTACCAAGGTTCACATTTCCCCACATCCTCAGCAACACTTTTGCTTTTTAATAGTAGCCATCCTAACGGATGTGAGGTGATATCTCACTGTGGTTTTGATTTATGTTTCCCTGATGATTAGTGATGTTGATCACATTTTCATATACCTGTTAGCCATCTGTACGCATTCTTTGGAGAAATGTCTAGCAAGTCCTTTGCCCATCTTTTAACCTAAATGTTAAATGAATGGATGAAGAAAATGTGGTATATACGTATAGTGGAATATTACTCAGCCTTTAAAAAGAAAGAAATCTTGCTATTTGCAACAACATGGACGGACCTGAAAAACATTGTACCAAATGAAATCCAGACACAGAAAGGCAAATACTCTGTGATGTTACTTACATGTAGAATCTAAGAGAACCAAATTCATAGAAGCAGAGAGCAGAATGGTGGTTTCCAGGGCCTGGGGAGGAGGGGGAAAGGGGAGATGTTGATAAAAGGGTACAAAGTTTCTGTTATGCAAGATAAGTAAATTCGGGAGATCTACTACACAGCATAATCCCTATAGCTAACAATACCGTATTATATACTTAAAACTTGCTAAGAGGGTAGATCTTATGTTAAATGTTCTTACCGCAAAATAATAATAATAATAAAGGGGGGAGGAGGAAACTGGAAGGTGATGGCTACGTCTGTGGCCTTGATGGTAGGGATAGTTTCAGGAGTGTATACCCATCCCTGAGCTCATCAAATTATATACACTGAATATGTACAGCTTTTTACATGTCAAAATAATAAGAAGAATTTGATAACACATATCAATAATTGTTAGAAACAGCAGCCTATTTGTTTGGGGCAGGGCAGATGGCACACAGAATTGCTTTACTTATGTAATTTTCTCTCTAGATAGGAAAGTCACTTCAAATTGTATCCCCTGCTTTTGATGTAAACAGTGAGAATTGCAATAGAAATAAAACATTTTTAAAAATAGTATCAGAAAATAAAAAGCTACCAAAATAATTACAAAGTATACTGTCTGAAAAACACATAAAATTGTGGTAAAGAGAAAAAATTCAACGTTTAAATAATTGGCATAAAGTAATGTTTTGTAACACTTTATAATTGAAATTTTGAGACATATAAAACCAAGAGAAAAATATAATGAAGAACCAAGAATCCATCACTCATTTTCAACATGTTGTTATCAAAAGATGGACATCCTTGGGGCTGGCCCCGTGGCCGAGTGGTTAAGTTCGCGTGCTCCGCTGCAGGCGGCCCAGTGTTTCGTTAGTTCGAATCCTGGGCGCGGACATGGCACTGCTCATCAGACCACGCTGAGGCAGCGTCCCACATGCCACAACTAGAAGAACCCACAACGAAGAATACACAACTATGTACCGGGGGGCTTTGGGGAGAAAAAGGAAAAAATAAAATCTTTAAAAAAAAAAAAAAAGATGGACATCCTGGTGTTAATTTCTCCACTCTCTTTCTACCTACTACAGTTTTTTTCACTTTTTACATTTTTTACAAATTCCAGAAGTATATTATTTCATCCACAAATACCTCAGTGTATATCATTAAAGATTACAAACTCCTCTATTAAGATAACCAAAATGTCTTTATCCTTGACACGCATGAAAATAGCAATTATTTAATGTCAAAAATAGAGTCAGTGCTCAAACGTTTCCAACTGTCTCAGAAAGGCTTGGCTTTTACAGTGGGTGCATCTGAATCCAGATCTAAATAATCTATCCTTATTTAGTTTGGATATGTCACTTTATCTTTTAGCTTATAAGTTCCTCTTCCTTCTTTTTTATTATTTTCATTTATTTGTTGAAGAAACTAGTTCATTTGTCTACAGAATTTCCCACATTCTATATTTGGTGTATTGCAATCAATTGATGTTGTTTAACACATTCCTCTACCTCTATAGTTCGTATAAAAGCAAAAATAGAATTAGAGGCTTTAGCAGAATCAGGTTCCAATTTGGCAAGGGTAATTTTTTCTTTCTTTCTTTTTTGTTTTTTTTGAGGAAGATTAGCCATGAGCTAACATCTGCCACCAATCCTCCTCTTTTTTGCTGAGGAAGACTGGCCCTGAGCTAACATCTGTGCCCATCTTCCTCTCCTTTATACATGGGACGCCCACCACAGCATGGCTTGACAAGCAGTGCATAGGTCTGCATCCGGGATCCGAACCAGCAAACCCCGGGCCACTGAAGCAGAACGTGCAAACTTAACTACTGCGCCACTGGGCAGGTCCCAAGGATTTTTAATTTTTTAAAAATTTTAAAAATTTTAATTTTTTCTTAATGAACAGACCAAGGGAAGAATCCTCAAGTGGCCTGCATGGGGAGCCTACCCATCATTTCACATGAGATGTAGTGTTTTTCTTTAATTCAGATCCTTTCCAACATGTGAACAAGGAAACAGCATTGTGGCTACTTCCCAATGAGGCTCTGCTCAGCAACTGGCACGGGGGGTGCCACGGGGGAGGGGCACTTTTCAAATCTCCCCAGAGTTTGAGCATTCCCAAAAGTAACCTGCGATGAAATTTGGTGTAAACGAAGAAAAGGAAAGGTTGGAGATTACATGGTACCTGGAATTTCCTTGAAGCTGTTAATTCATACTTATTACATAATCATCAAATGGCATTTTATTAATTGTTGGCATGCTATTTCTCCAACTAAATTTGAAGCTCTCGTAGTAAGGAGACAGAGCCACGTTATTTTATTCTTAACCCCTGGACCCTCACAAAATTCCAGGCGCACATAAGAGCTCACTGAAGCTTGTCAGAATATTTGAATTATCTTAATAGTAACCACAAACCCATATTAGTCAATGCTAAATGGAAGAAGATGACATGGAGCTGTGTTGACAACTAGCTTACCCAGAGCACCACTGTGCTGTGCAGAGTTCTTATAGGGTGTCCAAGGGGAGGGGAGGGGCTCTGCAACTCTTTTCAGATGTAGAATAATTGAAGGAAGAAAAGATGCTTAAATGGAGAAAAGGGGAATAATTAGAAGGAGATAAGGGGCTGGCCCCGTGGCCGAGTGGTTAAGTTTGCGCGCTCCGCTGCAGGCGGCCCAGTGTTTTGTCGGTTCGAATCCTGGGCGCGGACATGGCACTGCTCGTCAGACCACGCTGAGGCAGCGTCCCACATGCCACAACTAGAGGAACCCACAACGAAGAATACACAACTATGTACCGGGGGGCTTTGGGGAGAAAAAGGAAAAAATAAAAAAAAAATCTAAAAAAAAAAAAAAAAAAAAAAAAAGAAGGAGATAATACTTACGTTCACATATCTGAAGGACCCTGGCTTTAGAAACCCTGTTCTAAACCACTCAAGATGCCCAAGAATGAGACAGCCTCACAAAGCCACAGCTGTCCTCACCAGGCCGGTGAGAGCAGAGTCTGGAGGACCCCTGCCAGAGATGCTGTGAGTCAGGATGGGCGCCATCTAAGGACGTGTCCAAGTGCGAGTGTCTGTGATTCAAGGTGAACAAACTCAGTATGTGCTCCACACCATGCCCTTCACAGAGTAAAGACCCACAGGAACCAAGCCACGGCAAAAGTACACACGATGGTGAAAGTGTGGATCACCCACTAAACAGTATTAATACAACTTCACTCATCAGCGAGAGAACCAGCCTCTTTTCTCAGGCAAAATTCATCTCACCCAACGACGCAGAAACACTCTGGTCACACCCAAAGCTTGAGGTCTCATGCCCGGCTCGCACAGGCCCAGCTCACACCTGAGGATAGAGACCCCTCCTCTTGACTCCCCCCAGGGAACATGCCTCCAGACACTCCAAGGACTCCTTCCAAGTCTCCCTGTGGTTCAGTTTCCAAGGCGTCTGGTTCAAGCCCTGCCCTCTCTGCCAGCCTCCTGCCTTATTTCTAGTAACATTTGCTGAACTGGAACCTTTCCAGAGTCTACCAAAGGCACTGGATATGTGAATAGACTAGTTTTCAATTGCTACATAAAAATGACAACCACAAACCTAGTGGCTTAAAACATCTATTTATTGTCTCACAGATTCCACAGGTCAGAAGTCCAGGCGCAGCGGAGCTAAGCTCTCTGCTCAGGGTCTTGGAAGGCTGAAATCACCGTGTTGGCTGGGGCTGTGGACTCATCCGGGGCTCAGGATCCTCTCAGTTTCATTCAGGCTGTTGGCAGAATTCTGTTCATTACAGTTGTAGGACTGAGGTCACATTTTCTGGCTGGGTGTCATCTGGGGGCTGCCCTCAGGCCCCAGCCACACGGCCCCTCCACAGGCAGTTCACAACCATGGCTGTTTCCTTTCCTCCAGGCCAGCAGGAGAGGATCTACTGCTACTTCTCATCACTTTTCAGGGCTCGCCTGATTAGGTGAGGCCCACCCAGGATAATAGGATAATCTCCCTTTTGCCATAAAGGGTAGCATAATCACCAGAGTGATGTGCATCATAGTCACAGGTCCTTCCTACACTCAGGGGGAGGGGATGACACAGGGCATCTACATCAAGGGACGGGAATCTTGGGGGTGCCATCTTAGAATTAATTCTACCTACCACGGGGAGTACATCTAAAATGCACTGTGTGTTTAATTTTCTTTAAACATTTTCTCATATATTTGCTCATTTTAACAAGTTAATTAAAATTATAACATGAGAACTATAAATCTCCTTAAAGGCAAAGGCAGAAGTTCAGAACCTCCAGTCTGTACTTTCCTCCCTCCTTTCCATAAGGCCAACGGCAGCTTATTTACCACACAAAACTGCATGTGACTGCAGATCCCACTGACCGAAGTGGCACCCAGCATTTCTGTTGCTTGTTCAGTGTATTGCAGAGTTAACCTGGTAACCTCACTCACGGAACGATCTGCTAACTCTGGAGCGGGCCGGGAGCACAGGGAGAGAACAGCTCAGTGCCTGGAGGTCACCTCAGGGAAGGGCTGAGCTGGCCCCTCAGCTGGCCATTCCCTGCTCTGCTCGCTGCTGGGGCCCAGCTGCACCTCTAGCCTCCGAGAGTCCTCCCACATTTCCTCCCGACCTTTCAGAGATGAAGTCCACTTCAGGTTAATTTGGGCTGTTCTAGCAGTTCCCAACCGTGGGGACACAGGATGCCCTCCTCTGTGTCCGTGTCTTTCATTCAGCACAGTTTTGGGGATTCCTCCATGTTGTTACTTGTTAATAAGGGTCCTTCCTTTTGATATCTGAGTAGTGTGAATACACAGTTTGCTTTCCATTCTCTTCTGAATGGACACTTGAGATATTTACAGCTTTTGCCTAGTTTGAATAAAGCTGCTATGAATATTCTGGTACAAGTGTTTTTGTTTCTCTTGAGTAAATGTTTAGGAAGAAAACTGCTGAGACAGGTTAGGTATATGTGTAGTTTGATGAGAAAGTGCATGAACTTTTCTCAAAGTGGTTGTACCATTTTATATCCCCACCTGAAGTTTAGGAGAGTTCCAGGTGCTCCATATCTCTCCTGACATTTTAAGCTGTCAGACTTTTTAAACTTTACCCATTCTGGTGGGTGTATAACGGTACCTCACTGTGGTTTTAATTTTCCTTTTCCTGATGACTAATGATGCTGGCACTTTTTCATGTGAATATTGGACATTTGTGAATCTTCTTTATAAAGGGCTGGTTAAAATGTTTTACCCATACTCTACTGAGTGGCTTGGAATTTTCTGTGTAGGATTTCATATACATATCCTGCACACTAGTCCTTTGTTAGATATACGTTTTGCAAATATTTTTCCCAGCTGTGCCTTGCCAATTGTTTTTCTGAATTGTGTCTTTTGATGAGAAGAAGTTTGGAGTCTGTCCTCTGTCTTTTAATCATGTTTATGATTTTTAAATAAAATGTTTTTAATTTCAATGGAGTCATATTTCTCAGTATTTTACAATTTTTAATCTTAAAGTATCCTTCATATCCCAAGATTATAAACAGCATCTCCTATACTTTTTTCTAAATTATCATAATTTTATTTTTAATATCTGGTGTCTTAAATCCATCTGAACTTTCTTTGAGGTGGTTTGAGCTGAAGAGCTCAGGATTTCCCCAGATGTACAACCCGGATCTCAACCAAGCGTATTGAGGAGTCTGCTGTGGGGGACTGGAATTGGCCACCCCAAGATATGTCTCTTTGGCATGAGGATTATTTTGGGCTGGTTACTTTTTAAAAACTGCAGACCAGAAAGAAACTCTGAAAAGTAGAATTTACTTACCCTTTGTTAAGAGACATTTGCATTTGTAAAGGAAATCTCCATCTGTAAAGGAAATCTCCATCTGTAGAGGTGTCTCCCTCTCTGTACCAGGAAGGGGAGATGACCTTATCTCTAGAAACCCTTATCAATGCAGAAGGCAAGGACTTAAATCTGCATAATAACCTTCCCCTTGTTTACTGTGCTTTTTTGGTAATCTCCCATGATCGACTCCCCCCATCCCCAACATCTTCCTTTGTCTTTAGCTGAGGGTGGTATTTACGATGAGAACTTCTGCCATTTTGGCAAGTCGCTCAGTTTGCCTGAGCCTTTCCCATGCATATATGTTATAAAGCTTTAGTTTTCTCCTGTTATTCTGTCTCATGTGAGTTTAATTCCTTGTCCAGCCAGAAGGACCCAGAGTGGGTAGAGGAACGTCTTCCTCCCCTACACTGCTATCCTCTCACTTCCCCCTTCTTATTTTCCCCTTCCATGAATTCTCCTTCAGCTGTCTGTTCCCACGGGTCCAATAACCAAGGACATGTTGATGAGGCCAAAATCTTTCTCTAGCCTAAGATGGCAACTCCATGGACTCCTTTCTCCCACCAATACACACTCCTGTCATTCAATCTAATGACAAAAATGCCTAAAATGTACAAAATCTGATGACTTCTTACCCCTCCACCACTATTGCTGTGTATAAACCATCATTACACCTGATTTGGACTATGTCCTTCGCAGCCTGATTGGTCATCCTGCTCCTACTACCATGCTAGCAACCAGATTGATCCTATTAAAACTTGTCAGACCATGTCACCCTTTGCTCTAAACCCTCCAAACATTCCCATCACCAAATAAAAGGCAACTTTCTTACAACAGCCTATAAGGCCCTACATGGCCTGGGTGTCCCCTTTCCTCTCTGTCCTCCTTTCTTCCCACCCTCCCACTTGCTGGCCCCATTCCAGACCCATCCGTTTACTACCTACTCCTGAGAACACCAGGCATCCTTCCTCTGGGCTTTGTAGTAGCTATTCCTACTATCTGGAATGCTTTTCCCTCATATCTGCACAGCTCACTCAATTGCTTAAATCTTACCTTCCCAGTAAGGCGTGCTTTGTCTACCCTTTTTAAACTAAAACCTATGCTTCTCTCTACCCCAATCTCAATCCCTATGTACTGCTTCACTCTCCATAGCATTTGCGACTGGCCAACCTACCAGATAATTTACTTATTATGTTTACTGTTTATTATTTCTTCCTCTCCAACCAGAATGTAGGCTCTACAAAGGCAGGGATTTTGCCTTTTTGTAATTGATCCTACTACCTAAAGTGGCCCTTAGCACATCCCAGATGCTCAACAAAGGTGTTAAATTGACAGAGTGAAACACCTACATTCTGAATATCACCTGGATCTTCCATAGGCATCTCGCACTATTAAAAATTGAACTTAGGGGCTGGCCCCGTGGCCAAGTGGTTAAGTTCGCGCGCTCCGCTGCAGGCGGCCCAGTGTTTCATTGGTTCGAATCCCGGGCGCGGACATGGCACTGCTCATCAGACCACGCTGAGGCAGCGTCCCACATTCCACAACTAGAAGAACCCACAACGAAGAATACACAACTATGTACCAGGGGGCTTTGGGGAGAAAAAGGAAAAAATAAAATCTTTAAAAAAAATTGAACTTAATTTTGCCAAAACTACTCATGTTCCATTTTACCCAAAAAAGAAGACTGGAATAAGCCTGGTTTTGTTGCAGTTACCTACTTCACCTCCCCACTTTACCCCAACACCACCACTACCAACAGCAACTCTAGGCCAGGAGCTCATTGTCTTATCTCAGCCTGGGTCACTACAAAGTTTCCCATTAGCCTCTTTGCCTCTGCTCTGGCTCCCATTTAATTCCTCCATCTCATAAAACCACAGGGATATTTCTAAAGTCTACATATAATCTTGCCCCTTGTTTGCTAACAATCCTTTCAAGACTCCCCTCACTTTCAAATAGACAAATGCCCCATTGTGGTATACGAGTTTGACCATGATAGCCCCTACTGAATCCTGCAGCTGTACCTTCCAGCCCCAGATTCAGTCACCAGCCACACCCAACTCCCTGACTTGTGCCCCACTGGCTCAGGATCTCACTTCCTTCCCAGACTTTTCGCATACAATTTCTTTGACCTGGAACTAGTCCTTCTTCACCTGGCTTCTTCCTCTTTCTTCTTTAAGGAGCAACTCAAATTTCTTCCACCCTAGACTCAGTTTTATGTCCTCCTTAGCTGCTCCCATTACTCTAGCACTGAGCCTTCCAGCTATAAACTCTGGGTCTATTTATCCGTCTTCCACACTGCATTGTAAACTTCTCAGGGGCAAGAGATATCTTTCAACCATCACTAGAGCCTAGCATAAAGACTAGTGTGGAGTCTTAACTGAATAAATGTTTAGTAAAACAATAGGGAAGTTGCTGGGGGAAATGTTTGTACTTTTCTCTTTCCCTGTTCCTAAGTAGGTTCTCCTAATATGAAATGCCTTAGAAAGGACTGCATTGTCAGGAATTAGGTCTAGTGGAGATGCTGCAGGACTCTAAGGTCAGCCAGATCTGGGTGAAAGCATATTTCTTGCAATTTGATATTTTAGTAGTGTAGACAAGAGCCAGACTGGTTATTTTCCCAAGTAAGCCCTGCCGAGTTATTTCCCTGAAAAGAGGATATGTTCTGATCCTTGAAGCAGCATGATAACAAGTGCAATATGTAATATGTTAACATTTCAAATCATTACAGAGCAAGTGTGAGCTCTTCCTGCCTTTATTCAGGCCCATGAGCCTAGATGCCAGGCTCACCCTCTCCAGGTGAAGTGGGAATGTGTGGGGACAATTGGCCTAAGTCTAAATAAAAAAAAAGACACTGAGGCACTTTTAAATGACTAAAACTGTGACTTCTGAACACACATCAGGGGTAGTATCACCTACACTGAGGTCAGATGGTGGGAGAACCCCAGGGGAAGCAGCAAGGTCAAGTCACGCTGTCTCTCCATCCTCTGGATCTCATGTCCCCCTGGTTGCCATCCCTTCACTAGAAGCACAGAGACTTCAGAAGTCATAAGGTGTGGGAACGTCCACTTCCTATTTGCTAGGCCACAGAAAACTTTGCACAGTTAAGTTTGGTCAAATACATCACCATTAATACACATCAATTCTTCCTCCAAAGTTGAGTCAAAGAGAAAGGACACATGAGCAGAGGATGCACTAGCAAGAACAAAGCTTTATACACATAATCTGGAACAGAAAGATAAGTGCCCATTGAGGCAAATGAGTAAGGAGAAAGGGGCAGCTGTAAGCAGGAGGCTGTGTCCTACCAGTTCCAAGGTGAGAGGAAAATTGTCCCAGAGCTTGGGTTGGCCAGGCTAACAGTCAAAGCCAGGAATGGCTCAGGTGATGATATGTACAGATCTTTCTTCTACTCTCTGCAGTGGAACTTCGACTGTTGAGAACTGACCAGCCTCCTCTGCCCTACCCACTCTGACACACACACACATGCCCTGAGGCGTGGGACCTCCAGCTTGCAGTGGGAAGACAGAGAGCGGTTACGTTTGTTTGACATAACTACAAAGGACTGAGCCTCTTCCCAGCAGAGCAAGTTCCATTCTTGGAAGCTTTTGCTTCTTAATTGATGAGATCTGCATCTTGCACTAGGACAAAATGAAGGGTTGGTAGTCCTACACTTCTGGCTCCCACAGGTGTGGATGGTGGCAAAGGTGCCCCGAAGGCAAGGCTGATAATTGCTGTGACCACATCTGAGTTGGAATTACTTCTGACCAAATATAGGAGCAAAAGTGCCTCCAAACACAGGCATTTTCTTAGTAGTGCTGCCCCCCGAAAGTCAAAGGGGGTACCATGGCTGGATGACCAGGTATTCTGACTGCAGGAAAAAGTAGAAACGTCCCCTTAAAAATTTTGGCGTTGTCCCTCTGACTGTAAGAGTCACACTTTGACGATGAGCACCCCAGGAGCTCAGAATGATGGTGGGAAGGCCCCAAGCACAAGTTTGGTGATGCCCTCCTCCATCCATCATATCACACAGGCCCCAGGTGCTGTGACTGTAGGCAGGAACACAAGGGGCTGCAAGCACAGTTGTGGCACTGGCTCTACAACTTCTAAAGATGAACTCTGGCCGGTGTGCCCAGGTGCTCTGATTGTAGACATGAAGAGAAATACCTCCAAGCATACAAATGGTGCTCATCCCTCCCACTGCAGCACACATGCTGTGGCCAGGGGGACCCCAGGAGCTCCAGCAGAAGGCAGGAAGAAGATTTCCCAACACAGTTATGGTGCTCAGTTCCTCTGACTGCAACAGATATGCTCTGGTACGCAGGATCCCAGCTGATCTGACCACTCGGAGGAAAAAAGTGTGACCTGGCACTCATTTCTTCTCAGTGGTGCTGACTCCTTCAGTAGTCACGGATGTGCCTTCACCCAGCTGGCTCCAAGTGCTCTGACTATGAGGCAGAAAGGAAAGTGTCTTCCAGGACAGATTTGCTGTACAAGTGAGCTCTCCAATTGCAAGTGAAGTGCCATAGTCAGCAGGACCCTGGTGCTCAGGTCTAAGTGTCCCCAACTTAGCGGACCAGTGTCTGCTTGGTCCTGCATCAAAGTTGAGTCCTCCAGAATGGAGCTGGGGCCTGGGCAGCCACAGTCACCCAAAGCTGCTGCCATCCATAAGGGCTGCAGAACCCACAACACAAATGGGTCTGCAGTGGTGTTAGCAAACAATGAGCTACTGTCCCCAGTGGTAGTTGCTCTTAAGACAGAAGTAGCGGCTGTGCCACTGGGAAAAATGCCTGGGTGTCTCCGAAGTCTAGCTGGGTGCTGACAGGGATGCCAAAGGTGGAAAATGGGGATGTTAAACCCACAAAGCTCATTGAATTGTGCTGCCATTGAGTGGCTGGGCTGTGGCAAAGCTCAAATTGTAGCTTGTGCTAGAGCTGGCTGGCTTCCAAAAGGGAGAGAGCTGCCATTGGGTGGCTCCAGGCTGCAGCCCATCAGGAGCCCTAAATGTGGGCCAAGGGATGGTGGTGGTTCCCAGG
Source organism: Equus przewalskii (assembly GCF_037783145.1). Lineage (NCBI taxonomy): Eukaryota > Metazoa > Chordata > Mammalia > Perissodactyla > Equidae > Equus > Equus przewalskii. The sequence goes on along the minus strand of NC_091831.1, from coordinate 53,141,242 downwards.
TCAAAGGGAGTTTGAAAGTTGCGTTTGGGCTGCTGACTGTGCAGGCAGGCTGGTGGAAACTGGGTCTGAGGCAATGCTGCCACAGGGAGACATCTTCTCAGAACGAGGAAGTGCCATGGAAAATAAAAAGAAGTTCTCCCTAAAGCCTGGGTGAGACCTGGAGATAAGAGCCTGGGAAGAGAAAGTGGCATCCTTGTCAGTGATACCAAAGTCCAAAGCAGGCTGGCGTGCTGGTTGTGATGGTAGACGTGACCATGGAAGGAATGATGGGCTAGCAGGTGAAGATTGGGGACTGCTGGTGACTGGAGGAGGGACTATATGAAAAAGATAGAAGAATCCACAAACATAGGTTTTGGTGACTCCATTCTGTAGGAGGCAAGTGTGACAGAGAGGACTGAGGTGATAGGAGATACGGGGAGGTTAAAATAGAAGATGCTGCAGCTATGACTGAGGGATGGGAATGCAAGGGCCTCTGTTCTCATTACTAAATGGAACCCCAAAAGTGAGCTTGACTCTATAGGGAGAAAGAGAGTCAACATGAACAGCAAAAGAAGGAGAACAAGAAATTGCACGTCTTGTTTCATAATAAAGGTCAGCCAAGTCAGTGACTGGTAATGTTTTAGTAACACAGGTCTGCAAGGGGAAAGTGGCTGAGGCAGTGCAGTCTGACATGGCCTGTGTCATCCCCCAAGACCTTATTAAGCCACTATGGCTCAACTACCTTCTCCAAGCCCAGGTCTTCAGCAATGGCTGTACAAGGAAGCTGAGGATGTCAGAGCAGCTCACCTCCACCCTACGACAGTGGCAGTGGCACAGCGACTTTTGCAGGGAGGGCCCAAAACTGGCAGATGTGGTGGTGAAGTCCTCCTTGACAGGTCTAAAAGCTTTTCTCCCTCTGTCTTCCTGGACATCAGTGAGGTGGAGAACTGAGCTGATGGCCTTCATCAAGCACCGCCTTTGTCAACCTCTGGAGAAGCAGGAGCAGGATGAAGTTGGACCAGAAAGGCTTGCTGCACCTGGATCAGTCCTCTAAAGGGACAAGACACCTCCAGCAGGACCCATGAGCTGGGAGTGGCATGGCCTTTGGTGAAGGAGCTCATAGAGAACATAAGGTTTTTCTTACTCAAACTATCTTCCGGGGCTTAGATTGGAGGGTTCCCTTCAGAAGCCCAGGACTACACCTCAACGAAGTGACACTCCAGCGGCCTCCCAAGACCTAGATGCTGACACTGTATGGGGTCGCTTCTCTGAACGTCCTGCCTTCCGTCACTAGTTGATCATCCTTCTCTGTGCCTTTCCTGCATTCTCCTAGGGCTCAGTTTCCTTCAGGCAAGGATCCGGGGGATGACAGGATGCCTCTCGCCTCATAAAGGCGACCAACTGCTCAGGTAGCCGACAGAGGAGGATCCATTTGTTTCTGGAGAAGGGATATTTACCGTTCTTGGGCGACCCTTACTGACGAACAGCCTGGAGGTTCGAGCAGCCAGCACCAGCATCTTCAGAGCCAACAAGGAGCCCCCAGACGGGCACTGAGCCTGCGGGACGGCGCTGTAACACCGAGCGGGTGGCAGCACGCCCTCGCGGCGGGCCAGCCTGGGAACATGGCGGAGCAGAGGTGCGGCCACCGGGCGGGGATCAACGGCGGGCGGGGATCAACGGCTGGCGGGAAGCAACGGCGGGCGGGGATCAACGGCTGGCGGGAATCAACGGCGGGCGGGGCGAGGATCAACGGCGGGCTCGGGGCGCGGCTCGCGGAGGGCGGTCCGCGAGGAACGGTCCGCGCGGGGAGAGGAGGCCGCGCTCCGAGAGGCCGGCGGGGCCGCGCGAGGCTTGCGACGCCGGGTCGGAAGGCGCCTTTCAGGGGGCGGAGGGCGCCCCACGGCCCACCGGCTGGCCCTGCGGCGCTTCCATTGGGTGTCTGGGCCGGGAGGCTGCCGCCTAGGACTGCGGACGCCCCGAGCCCACCGAGCTGGCCCCACCGGGGCCGCCCCCAGGCCCCTCGGCTCCTTACGCGGGGTGGCCGCCTTGGAAACCTGTGCCTTCCTGCGGGGCCCGGGGCATCAGAGCGAGCTCGGGGCCGGAGCGAGGGAGCAGCCCCCTGCCCGGGTGGGGCGGGCCTGCGGGAGGGGAGAGCACGGGACAGGGGCGCCCAGGAGGCCGCGGATGGCTGCGGCAGGGCAAGTGCTAAGGTGGGGACGGGCCCCCGAGCAGCCCCGGCGCGGGTGCCTCCAGAGTCTTCCTTGAGAGCCACCACCGCAGACATCAGCTCCCCCGCGCCCCTCCACCCCGAGCTTGAAGTCTGGGCGCGCGACCCCGCCTTCCCCGGGGACCTCTCGAGCGCCCCTCCGCGGCGGTGCCGGCGCGCTGCTGCTCGGCCGGCGAAGGCGAGGGCCCGGGGCTTCAGCGCTCGCCGGCCGAGCGTCCCAGCGGTCTGCGACGTCAAATAGAGAGAACACTGTGGCTTCTGATATATTGACCTTGTGTATTGGGGCCTTGCTAAATCCACTTCTTACTCCTGGTAGTTTTTTTTTGTAAATTCCTTAGGATCTTCTACATGCTCAATCATGTCTTCTATAAATAATGACAGTTTACTGCTTCCTTTTTGATCCGTATGCCATTTCTTTCTTTTTCTTACCTGATACATTTGCTAATGCCTCCTGTCAGATGTTGACTACAGGTGGAGACAATGAATATCCTTTTCCTGTTCTTTATCTTAGCGGAAAAGCCTTTAGTGTTCTGTTAGCTAAACGATTTTTGTAGAAGCCTTTCATCACATTGAGGAAATTCCCACCAATTCCTACTTCATTGAGAGACTTTTTGAAAAGGGTGACATGAAAGCGGACTAGGAGGGAATGTAAATGAGGAGGTTAAGGGGGCTTCTGTGTCTTTAATCTGTGAGGTGGATTCACAGGTGTTCATTTTGCTATTTTCCTTTAACGTGTACATGTATGTGATAATATTCTGTCTCTTCTGTATGTAGGCTGTATTTTACAATAAAAGCGTTTTTTAAATAGGAAGATGTAGTACAAATGTGAGATTATACCCTTATTTTGAAATACAAATATGCAATACTTCACTTAGACTCTAACAGCTAAATGTTAGGTTTTTACGGAAACCCAACCATAACATTGTTTTCATGGGAAAAGGAGATTTTGAATTTTTTTAAAAAGCTACAGTAACTTGATACACACTCAAATACGTGTGTATATATATATATGTATATATATTCAGATTAATACCAAAAAACATTTATTTTTAGGTCTCCAAAACCCGAGGCCCCTATCTTGGTGCTAAGAGGAAAAAAATAAATCAGTAAGTTTCCCTTGTTTGTGTTTTGGCATAAATGCTCTTTAATTCCTGAGAACTCTGAAGATCAAAGTGTTACTTAGAAAACATGAAAACTTTGCTGAGCACTTAAAGAAGTCTCCAGAAATTTAAATGAATTCTATGCTACAATCACTTGGAAGGAAAAATAACTAGAAAATGGGGAAAAGAAAGCATGAAAATTCTAGCAAGTTTGCATAGACCCCAGAGAAAGAAAGACATGCTCCCTCCAGAACACACACTAGGCTTTCTGTCTTATCAAAGGTCTTGATTGTTCTATGAGGTGTAGCAGAAGGGAGCTTTCTCCAGAACCCTGTGTCACAGTTCCACAGGCGCTAGAGGAAATCCAAAAGTATTAAAGTGACTTGATTTTAAAATAACTGTTGTTAAACAGCCAAAACTCAAGACTTCTGCGCTGAACTCAAGGACTGCCTTTTTTCTTCTCTTTCTGTTCAATATCTTATATTTATTTGTTAACTTATGATTTGGCACCAGAAGAAAATTCAGACTTGGAGACAGAGGAAAATAGAACCAGCACATTTGCAAACAGATTAGCATTTGATTTGAATGAGATTCTTCTAATCAATTTGGTTATTAATCTCAAACAGAAATACCCCTTGCCTACATAGGAACAGATTACTAAAGTTTTTTTCTCCTACTATCATGCTTACTGGCGTTTTTCAGAACGTAACTACAGCACAAGCTCATTTAGAAAACCAACAAAATATAGAAAAGTAAAAAGAAGGAAAAAATTACCCGTAATTCCACTACCAGGTATAACCCCTCAACGTTTTTTTTAAATCTATGTCCTTTCCTTTCTCTCTCTATATGAATTCCTCTTTTTACAAAATCCAGTAAAATGTGCACAATGTCGTATCCTGGTTTTTTTATTTTAATTCACTACAAATGTATTCCACCATTCCTCTTATTTCATTTTTAAGTGGCTTCTCTTTTTTTTTTCTGGCCATACTTGATTACTTTTTTAGAGTTTATTTATGAAAGTGGAATTACTTGGTCATAGGGTAAAAAAATTTTTAAGTCCTTTGGTACATATTTCTTTCCAGGATGATTATAACAATTTTCTTCCCCACAACAATATATTAAAGTCTTAATATTTTTTACCAATTTCACAGGTAAAAAATTATATCACTTGTTTGTTTAATATTTATTATAATTCTTATTAAAGTTTCTGAATGTTTTCACATCCACTCCAGATTTCCTCATGCTTCTGACTACCTCTCCTTCTGAATCCACACAGCCTTTCCCTTCTTCCCAGTATAAATTCCAGACACAGAACTCTGCCTTTCCGGAGACCTGATGTACTCATAAACCGCCCCAATATACAAACACCCAGGCAGAGGGTAGGGTCCTCAATACCTAGATATGGGGATGTTGATGGTAGAGAATAAACAGCTCCCTTCACCTATACCGGGGAGGAGAGAACAAAACCAACTGGAATGGGATTTCAACTGAATAGTGTGCTGGAGTCTGTCCAAAATAGTTCACAAGAGACAGTTGTGCACTTCTTTCCTCAATTCTGTGTTTAGTAATGTCACATTGGTTGCTTGAAATTGGCTATAGTGAGAGGATTTGCGCCATGGAAATCAGCAAACGCTACAAATTAAAGCCCCCCACCTGCCCCGGCCCCGAGAGTCAGCTATCACACATTTAGTAGGACTCCACTACTTCCATTTCTGGCTGTGGCAGATAAGCTAGCATCAGACTACCTTCCTACTGCTAACAACTAGAAAAGCTCTGAAGCAGTCAAGTGCTACCCAGGCAGCCAAGACTTGAGGGTCTAAGATCCTCAAGACAAAGAAGGGCAAGTGCCAAGAAGTGAGGCTGACGTTAGGCACACTTTTCCCCGACACGTCCCCTTGATGCATGTGCTGCTTCATAAGAAGCTGGTGAGAAGCTAAGCAGAGGCATGGCTATCACGCAAGGGAGCTGAGCAGGGCTGTCAGAGCCTCACAGAAGAGAAACATCGGAAACTTTTCAGGACCTACCAAAGAGGCGGATCCCTGATAAACACTTAGGCTTTTACTTGGGACTTCTGAAGGGCAATATCCCAGGATTAAGGTGTCTTAGTTTGCACTGCTATACCAAATTACCATAGACTGGGTGGTTTCAACAACAAATCTCTATTTCTCTCAGTTCTGGATTCCAGAAGCCCGAGATCAGAGTGTCAGCATGGTCAGATTCTTGGTGAGGACCCTCTTCTTGGTTTAGAGGTGGCCATCTCCTTCCTGTGTCCTCACATGGCAGGAAGAGAGCTGGCTAGCTCTCTGGTCTCTTCTTCTAAGGGCATGAATCTCATTTGCGAGGACTCTACCCTCATGGTCTAATTACCTCCCAAAGGCCCCACCTCCAAATACCATCACATTGCAGTTAGGGTTTCAACATATAAATGTTGGAGAGACACAAACATTCAGTCCATTGCATAAAGGTAACAGGAGACACCTAGCCCTCAAAAAGGATGAAGCACGGCTCTGATTTAGATCAATCCCAGACCAGGTGAGCTTCCCCACCTTACTGCCTGCGAGTAGCAAAAGTACATCCTTCCTGGAGGACTTATAGTAGCAAAAATAAATATCAAATACCTAGGAATAAATCTACTAAAGATGTGCAAAACTGTAGGAGAATTGTAGGTCTAAATGTGAAAGGTTAAACAGTAAAGCTTCTAGTAGGTATCAGTGAAAATCTTCATGATATTGGAAGTACTCCAAAACACATGTAAACAAATATTCATAGCAGTATTATTTCTGATATCCAAAAACTGGGAACAACTCAGATGTCCATAAACAACAGAATGGATAAATAAAGTATGGCCTATTCATTCAATGGAATGGTACACTGCAATATAAACACATAAACTACTGCTGAACACAACGGCTTGGATAGATTTCACAAACACAGTGTTGAATGAAAGAACCTAGACACAAAAGAGTACAGGCTGTATGGTTCCATTTATATAAAATTTTAAAATAGGCGAAACAAGATGTCAACAGTTTAGAGGGAGAGTGACTAGGAATGTGAGGTGGCTTTCCAAGGGGCTGCCATGTTTTACTTCTTGATCTGGGCGATGGTTATACAGGTTAGTTCCTGTGAAAATATGTTGAGAATTCTACTTATTGCTTTTATGTTTCTCTGTATGAATGTTATATTTAAAGTGTATTAAAGAATAACTGAGAGAGAGAGAGAGAGCACTGCAACTCTGCCCCAGAGATGAAACATACCTCCTGAATCAGATAGGACTGTACGCTGCAAGGGACGGAAAAATCGAACTCAAACTGACTTAAAAACCAGAGAAAACCTGAAGATATGCTAGTGGCCAACAAGCACATGTAAAATGCTCAACATCATTAGTCATTAGGGAAATGCAAATCAAAACCACAGAGATACCACCTCATACCCACTAGTTGACTATAAGTTGACTCAAAAAATCAGACTAACAAGGATTGGTGAGGATGTGGAAAAATTGTAACACTCTCATGCATTGATAGGGAGAATGTAAAATGATGCAGCCACTATAGAAAAGAGTTCGGCAGTTCTTCAAAACGTTAAACCTAGAGTTACCATATGACCTAGCAAGTCCACTCCTAGGGATATACCCAAGAGAAATGAAAATATGGGTCCACACAAAAACTTATATACTAATGTTCAAGCACCATTATTCATTAATAGCCAAAAACAGAAAGAAGCCAAAAGTCCATCAAGTACTGATGGATAAGTAAAATGTGCTATATCCACATGATGGAATACTATTTGACAATAATAAGGAACAAAGTCTTGATACATGCTACAACATGGATGAACCTTGAAAACATTGTGCTACATAAAAGAAGGCAGTCATAAAAGACCACACATTCGTATTTGTGTAGAATGTCTCGAAAGGTGAATCTATAGAGATAAAAAGTATATTAGTGTTTGTGGTGCCCTAGGACTGGAGGCAGGGAGTGGGGTGTTTGAAGGAGAAGTTGAGGTAGAATGGAGAGTTACTGCTAAGCAAAATGTGGTTTCTTTGTGGAGTGATAAAAATGTCCTAAAATTGATTGTGGTGAAGATTGCACAACTCTATGAACATACTAAAAACCATTGAATTGTACACCATTTTAAAACTACTTAACTATTTAAACTATTTAAACTATTTTTAAAACACTTAGGGGGGAATTTTATGATATGTAAATTATAAATCAATAAAGCTGCTTAAAAAACTAATGAGAGCAGGGCCGGCCTTGTGGTCAAGTGGTAAAAGTTCCATGCATTTAGCTTTGCCGGCCCTGGTTCGCGGGTTTGGATCCAGGCATGGACTTGCTCCATTCATTGGTCATGCTGTGGAGGCATCTCACATACAAAATAGAGGAAGATTGGCAACAGATGTTAGCTCAGGGCAAATCTTCCTCACCAAAAAAAGAAGAAGAAAAACTAATGAGAATTTAATGGCTTATATAACTAAACTATCTAGAGATAAGTTGTTTCAGTGAGGATTGATCCAGCAGCCAAAACACTGTCACCAGTAGCTGATTTCATTCTCTCTTACATACCTTCTATGATGTTAGTTTCACTCTTAGACTCCACCCCACCGGTACCCTAGCAATTCCAGGCATGCCTATCTTGTTAGCAAAAAGGTAAGAAGCATTCAAGACTTCATATCCTCTTCTCTTACCATCCAGAGTAGGGCAAAGAAAGTTTCTTTCTCAGAAGCTCTGGGAAATCTGCCAATGTTTTATCAATACTTCATTGATTCTGCTTGAATTACATCTGCAGTCCCTGGTGACTGCCTTAAGTCAACCTGATGCCAGAGCCCCAGAGGTCAATCCTACCCAAACTGCATGGCTGCAAGTTTTATAAGGACAGCTTCCTAAAGGAAATATGGGGCTTTGTTACCAGAAATTATGGGAAGAAAAGTTGAGAAGTTAACTACACCAACCCCCATAACAGGAAAAAAAAGGAGTCAGAGTTGTTGTGGACTGAAGAATACAAGAAACATTTATTTACAAATTGATTCTCTCATTTGATTCAAGACTGAGATACTCATGTTTGTAAATACAGCACCTAACACACGACTGGGTCCATAATAGGTTCTCAATCAGTTTTGAATGACTGAATAAACAAAAGAGCCAACAAAAACAAATTAATAAACAATTGAACGAATAATTGGCTATTGTGTTGGTAAAGAACCCAGACTCTTTTGGTTCTTTTTCCTTTTGTCTCCTGCTGCCCTCTCCTTGGTCAATAACCAGTAGTCAGGTAAAGCATTCAAAAGGTAGAAAGAACAGGGAAAGGAAGAGAGCTTCAAATCTCTGTCTGTTGGTCCTGAAAAAGAGCGCTGATGACAAACAGCACAACTGAGGAAGTTTATATCATTGGCTACAAAAAGGTTTGGAGCTTCTTAGCTGGTTGCAATCTCTAGGTTAACATAGGGGAGATGTTGGCACGATGTCAAAACAAAAATTGACTCTTTTTATAATCCCACTTCCAACACCAGTGTAGGCATCAGTTCCAGACGTTCCTGAATTACACAATCATCCCACCAGGCTTCCTAAGCAAGTCCTTAATCAGTTTTTAACTCATTGACTGTTTTATAAGTATACCCAGCTGAATACCAGCCTAAGACTAAGTCAGCAAATGTATATTAAACAACAGGAAAGACAGAAGATCAAAACCATGTCTATCATTAGAATCCTGATCAAGAGGATGTACACTCACAATTTCCGTTTTGACCTTCACCTCAAACCTGGAAGACAAATTGGGCAAGTATTATTAACCCCATTTTACAGATTAGGAAACCTAAGCTCAGAAACTTTGCTCTACTTTTTAATTGCTGACAAAGCAGGGACCACAACAATTACTTCCTGATCCCTTTAAATACAAGGTGTTACGCTAAATTACCATCCAGTGTGGTGAGCACTGAGATGTTTTCCTAAACTTACGGATGCATGTGCAATGGCCCATCTACACATTTGCTTCGTTAATAACTAAGGAACATAAAATTACAGTGTAAAAATCACATCAAACATTTCTATGTGACAATGCTAGGCATTCAGTAACTACTGACAGATTCATTCATGTCAGAATTGATTGTAGGTCATGAAAGAGACAAAGCCAATTAGTTGTCTACTCACCATTCAATTCCAGGTCCTTGGACTCTTTAATATCTTTCTCTAGCCACCTGAGCTGATCCGTGGTCTTTGCAATAAAAACATACTGAAACATTTATAAACCTACAGGTACACTTTGAATGAACATCAAATACTGTGTATGATAGATTGGGTCTTTTTCTTCAAGTACTGAGCAAACTTTGTGCTTAAAAAAAAGCCTCACTGCGTCACTGATAATCGAAAATGAATTTAATTAGCTGGATAGCTTTAATTAGTTTGCTGGTGTTCCAAAGACTTGTGGGTGAATGGGATTTTTTTCTAATACCTGTAATGCATACAAGTGTTAAATCAAAGCTGACTCCAGCGAAATCTAATTCTAAAAGCCCTAGAGTAAAATCAAGATAAAATAATTTACACCGAACCACAACTACATCAAAATAGAAAGAAGTCTGTGAATAGTCCAGTAGCTATCACCACTATGATTTTCCAAAGAAAGAAAAACAGAGTTTAAGATTTTCTAACAAATCCTGCATTCATTACATTTCTGTTGCTTTTAGCTTGTCCAAAGGGTTATCATTTCTAAAGCACATCAACTTAATAAGTGTATAATACAATAAAGACCAAAGAGAAACATACCAAAATTAAAAGAGAGGCAACTCCTTGATGGAGCAATTATGGATTTTTTTCTTTTTCTTTTTTAAATACGTTTTTAATGCTATTTTTGAGATTGTTATTTAACAAATGAAAAGCAAGAAAATTTATGAGGCTTACAAGGGACAATGTCTCAGCTTTGGAGTAGTCCTAGACAGAGAGTTAGGATCATTGCCGTGCAGTTTCAGCTCTGCACTTACCTGTTCTTTGACCCGGAAGAGCTCTCCCCATTTCACAGGGCCTGAACATCTCTAGAAATAAAACCATCACCTAGCCTACCTCATATATTAGAAGAACACAAAGACGATTAATACAAATAGCAGTTGTCAAATTCAGGCAAAGAAGGCTTGGCGAGTTGGAACTTGCTTTTGAAAACATGAAGTGAGAGAGGAAGAGGGATTGAACAAATTCCACCAGGCAGGCTGGACGTGCTCCTACGATACCAATAGCAGGTAATACCTAGAGGCATACATGTTGATGCTTCTTCATCCCCTCCCCACAAAAATATGCAAATACTGAAGCTTGTCAAATGCATAGGGTATTTATAATAGATAAATGAAAATTATAGAAAAGTTACAACTGCCAGTCTAAGGTTTTAGAGACTGGAGTCAGAAGACCTTGGTTCTGGCCCCATTGCCACTCCCAGCTCCTAACTGTGCAGAACCATCAAGTCTCTCTTTCAGTTTCTTCATCTGAAAATTAAGGGTAATTGTGTTGTTACCAGAGTCCCCTCCCTCAATAACTCTGCATGTTCTTTAGAGTCTAGGGTGACCTGGAGAAGACTGAGATTATTCTGGTTCACAAAACATTAGGAGGTTTTTTGACATCAAAACGTCTAATTGGATGCCACAAAAGTGTGCTAAATTTTGTTCCTAGCATCACTTAGAAAGGGAAATTGTCACAAAGATTTCATGTCCTAATGTTTTTTTTCGAGGAAGATTAGCCCTGAGCTAACATCTGCTGCCAATCCTCCTCTTTTTGCTAAGGAAGACTGGCCCTGAGCTAACATCCGTGCCCACCTTCTTCTACTTTATATGGGGGACACCTACCACAGCATGGCTTGCCAAGCAGTGCCATGTGCATACCTGGGATCCGAACCGGTGAACCGCGGGCCGCTGAAGTAGAACATGCGCACTTAACCGCTGCACCACAGGGCCGGCCCATCATGTCCTAATTTGATAGCATCTTCTCATATCTTCACCCTAATTTCCCTTTCCAATAATCATAACCAAGCCACATTCCACAGGAAAGAGAACAAAAGGGCAGGGGTTTTCCAGGACCTCATCTCCTTGACAACAGTTATGAAGTTATTGTATCTAAACATCCCCCATGTCCCATGGCCTCAAAATATTTTAAATTCTTATGTATTCCCCCAGGGTCTAGCATCAAACATTCTAAATTGTGGACCTGGGTATACTGGGTCCCTCTCAAAGGGCCATGATAGTACAGAATGTAAGAAAAGATATCCTAAAGCATTTAAGAGCCTCAGTCAAAGACCTTTCAAAGCTGACATTCATGTTGAGCCTTGGGTAGAAAAATGAAAGAGGTTGACAGAAAAGATTTTAAAACCATCTACCTTCCAGTTTGAATATAAAACCTCTTTTTGAGGTCTTCTTATTAACAATAACAACATTAGCCCTACATACTTCATAACACTGTGAGGATCAAATTAGATAATGGAGGTAAAAGGCCCCCTTAAAACTGTTACATTTTTAAATTATTAATTTACATTAATTAGGGAACATAACAAAACATAGAACATAAGTCAGTGAGTCACCTTCCCTGTTGTTAAAGGATAAAGTAATATTTCTATAATTTCTAGTCAGGTAAAAATACACACAGATCCTACTTTCTGGGTCGAGTAGAAAATAAAGTTCTTCCAGAGAAGATAAAGTTGCAAATATAGAGACCTCTTCATTCACAAAAGAGAATGTATTACTTATATCCAAACAGAACGATGTCTGATTGAGTTGTCAGTTTAAATGTGACTGTAGAGAAAATATTTAATCCATCTAAGAGAAAATAAATGGTCTTCAATGCCGTTCAGAAGCCCATGTAAAGTACAAAAACTATTTCTAGAAAAATGTTTTATCAATTCTTTAGTGTAGATTATTGATGCAACCACACCAATCCACTGACATACAGGAAGAACACATTGTGACCAAGTTGGATTTATTCCAGAAATGCAATGTGACTCACCATATTAGCAGAATAAAGAAGAAAAATCAATGATCATCTCAATAAAATTGTAGAAAACACATTTGGTAAAATTCAATATCATTCATGGTAAAAAAGAAAAAAAAAACTTCAGCAAACTAGAAATAGAACTTCCTTAATCTGATACAGGTATCTATGAAAGAAAGAAAGAAAGAAAAAGAAACCAAAAACCTACTGCAAACATTCACACTAATGGTAAAATGTTGAAGGCTTTCCCTCTAAGGTTGAGAAGGAGAAAGGTGGCCTCTATCACTATTTATATTTAACACTGTAGTAGAGATTCTAGCCAATGCAACAAAGCAAGAAAATGGAAGAAAATGAATGGTAGGAGGACTAAGAGAAAAGAAATAAAACTGCTATCACTATTTGCAGATACTATTATGTGTAGGTAGAAAAACCAAAAGAATCTACAGATAATTTATTGTAATTAATAAGCAAACTTAGCAAATTTCCTAGATAAAAGGCCAATATAAAAATTAAATGAAAATAGAAAATATTTTGTGATACCCACACTAAAAAAACTAAACACTCAGGAATAAATCTAATAAAAAATGTATACAATCTCTACATAGAAACCTATAAGACATAGATTAGAAGAGTTGGTGTAAAGACGTCAGTTGCCTCCAATTCCCAGCAGGTGTTTTTTTTTAATTATAGAAATTGACAACTGATTCAAAATTGGAAATGCAAAAGGTCAAGAATAGCCAAGACATTCTTAAAGAAGAAGATGAAAATTGGAGGATTTATACTACTGGGTATCAAGACTTATGAAGCTATAGTAATTAAGACAGAAAGGACAAACAGACTGCTGGGGCAGAAGAGAAAGTCCAGAAACAGGTCCACAGTTTTATAGAGAATTGACTTGATGTCAAGCATGGCACCGCAAAGCAGCAGGGAAAAATTTTCTTTTCAATAATAGTGCTGAGTAGATTGGATATTCTTATGGGGTAGTGGGGAGGGAGAATCTGACCTCTATTTCATACCACAGCCAAAAACATAAAGAATGTCTGCATGCCAAAGAGAAAAAGGCAGACAATCCAGTAGAAAACTGAGCAGAAAATATCAACAGGTACTTTTTAAATGATATCTGAATTGCCAACAAATATTAGTAAAGGTGTTCAACTTTATTAGTCACCAGGGAAATGCAAATTTAAAACGTGGTACGACATCACTGAATACCCACCAAAAAGTAAAAAGACATAATAATACCCAGTGCTGTAAAGAATGTGGAGCAACTGGAACGCTTATATGCTGCTAGTATCAATATATAAAACTCAAAAACAGGCAAAACTTGCCAATAATGTTAGAAATCAGGATACGGTTACCTTCGGGGAGAAGATGGTGGGATAGAGACCGGGAAAGAACACAGACGGGAAGGGTGGTGGCTTTTTGGATGCGGTTCTGTTCCTGGGATATTTCTTGATCCTTGGTGATTATACTACTGCGTCCACTTTGTGATACTTCATCAAGCTGTACACTTAAGACTTCTGCATCCCCCTGCATGTATACTTCAATTACTGAAAGTTTACTTAAAAATTGAATAAGGTGTTAAGCACTAGAGAACTGGAGTCATCAAAACCAGTCAGACTATGATGCAGGCTGACATGAATTTTCTGAAAATCTTGCAATCTGAAGACATCACTCAAATATTAGGACAATAGCCCTTGGTTCACCAGATCCTTTATAAGCTTATTCTAACATCTTGTAGCCAAGGCTTCCCGGAGTTGTTTTGCCTTTAACAAGGCTAAGAAATCTGTCAACTGTGGAAGTCTGAAGCTTTTAGTCCTTTTCTTCAAATGCTCCTCTAGACCTTGAACAGTAGAGACAACTAGTAGAGGAGAGAAGGCACTGAAGGACCATTAGACCTCAGCATGGGAGGGACCCTAGAAGCCATTGGTTTAACCTTATTCCACAGACAGGAGGCATCCTGCAGCATTGTGACAGGAAGGCATTTAGCCTCTGCTTAACCATCTTGAAGGTCAGGAAGCTGAGGAGTTTATACCGTAGATGAAGACTTCTCCACGTCTGCAAGTCAGTCTGTGAAAAGTCCCCACTCCACCTCTCTTTAACTCATACGCTTTGGATAGAAAAGAACAAACCCACTCCAAAGAACAGCTTTTCAAATATAAGAAGCAGATATCACGTCCCCTAGACAGTTTCTCTTCTTTATGTTAAACATCCCTGGTTCCGTCAATTCTTCTCACACTGAATTAGACACTGTCATATTGAGAGAAAAAAGTTTCTTCTTGCTCCTTGAAGGACTTTAGAGTCAATTTGATTCAGTTGTCAGAGATCCAGGTAAGGATAAAATCTAGCTACAGGAGATGATCATGGCCAAGAGCAATTTTGTATATAGGCAGAGCAGGCCATGGCCTGTTCTATATGATTTGAGGGGCAGAGAAATTTTCTGTGACTAAAATCTTTTCCCCACTTACCTACTTGAAATTTTCATATAAATCACAACTATGAAAAAACAAGTGTTGTGCATAATCAAACATGAACATTGCAAAAGACCCTAATTCTTGAGATTAGATAGAAGGCTGAGGAAACAGATCATGGGGTGGGTGCATTAGAGGAGAGTGAGAAAGTCAGAAAGTGCTGGAGAATGAGACAAGCTAAGAGGACAAATGCAGTTAGGATGATAGGGTGTGGGGCACTTCAGAACCTGGACTCGTGAAGGTATAAACACCTAAGAAGAAGACTGAAAATGGGGAAAGAATGGACAATTTGCCAAGAGCTAGCTCTTCTAATAGGCAGACAAGTGATCTTCCCTTATCAGAAACTCTGTGAATGTGTGGTGGCTCAGAAGCGGGAGCAGGGAGCATCTCTTTCCATTCTCTCTCTCTCTCTTTCTCCCGCTGTCTCCCCTCCCTTTCATCTGTTCTCCTCT
Source organism: Equus przewalskii (assembly GCF_037783145.1). NCBI lineage: Eukaryota > Metazoa > Chordata > Mammalia > Perissodactyla > Equidae > Equus > Equus przewalskii. Next base: position 53,126,059 of record NC_091831.1, on the reverse strand, counting down.
CTCCCTTCCTTTTTGTCACTGTGCAGTTGGCTGACCAAGAACTGTCCCTGTCAGTGAGATGAGCCACTTCCCAGCTTCCATGACAGTGACTGGATAAATTCATAAATCTCATCAGCCCTAATCTGCATCCGGCTGCCTTGAAAACAGTGAGGAACGGAGGGAGGGTGTGGAGGGGACTAGGAAGCCCAATTTGAGCTCTGGTCTAAGTCATGTCCTTCAACACAGTTAAGTCAAAAACATCAAAACTACATGGGTGAGGGGCTGGCCCCGTGGCCGAGTTGTTACGTTCACGAGCTCCGCTGCAGGCAGCCCAGTGTTTCATTGGTTCGAATTCTAGGCAGGGACATGGCACTGCTCATCAAACCATGCTGAGGCAGCGTCTCACATGCCACAACTAGAAGGACCCACAACAAAGAATATACAACTATGTACCGGGAGGCTTTGGGGAGAAAAAGGAAAAAAAAATTTTAAAAAAAAACTACATGGGGGAGGGAGACAATTATTGGGCAATTTAAAAAGCAGCATTTCAAACTCACATGGCTCAGATTGTTCTTAATTAGCAGTAACTCAAATACATTGCAAAGGTGGGTGATTGGCATTCTTACCTTCCAGTCGTAGTATGTTGATAAGCAAGATTAGTTCTTTTACAAGCTCTTCCTTTTAAAAACACTTAAGCAAAAGTCTTCTGGGGACAATGCTTTGAAATCAAAAAGGGTTTATAAGGCAGAGATTTCAGATTCTGTGGAATTGATTTCATAACTAGTATATGTATAGAGAGAGAGAGAGAGAACGCCTAAAATATTTGCGAGGAGGTAGGAGTAAGGGATGCACAGATTCACATGATAAGGAAATGGCAGGGTCAAGATTGGAACACATTGTATCTGCCTCTTGGTCTAGAGTTCTACAACGTTCTCCTGTCTTGCAGACCATAGGGACTATGCATCTTAGCCCCGCCACCAGTAGGGGTGATGTATGCTTCAGGGTCCCTGAATAGCATGGTGTAAGAAACCATCCATTCTAATCTGTTTACATATAAATATAGAGAAATGGAAAATTTGATTCTGTTCATCCCACAAATCCTTTGATTTGTCGCACCCACACCTGGGACCATATGCAATGAATTAAATTAAGAGTAACTCTTGATTTAATGGTTGATTTGGAATTATTTTAAATCAACCAAGGCTTTCTTTAGCCAGCGCTGTTCTTAAAAAGATAATTACACTTCAAGATAGGAGACATTAACCATATCCCTAGGTAATGGATTTTGAACTTTGCAAGATTTATGGCTGCTTTTTCCCATTTAAAGACAGCTCAGAAGACTGCAAAGTTAAGTAGAAATGACAATTATCCTTCTTCTATTTCATTGAAAGCCTTTGGAACCCAGAAAGTAATCAGAAACATTTCTTTTTCTTTTCTTTTCTTTTTTATTTAAAGAAAGAAAAACATAGACCACAAAAACCATAGAAATTTAGAACTTTCTAGAAAATATATTCAAAATCATTTTGTCACAACCCAAAGGACAATGGCCAGAACACAGTATAGTAAGTACTTATGCATCTTATACTTATTTTTTAATTTAATCTTTACAACACCCTTATAAGGTAGATACATACCCCCATTTTCTAAAAGAGGAAACTGAGGCTCAGAGAGGTTATGTAATTCTCCTTTGGACACACAGATGATAAGTAGAAGAAATTGAGGTTCAAATTCAGATCTGTCTTATTCCAGAGCCTGCATTCCTAACTCCCATACATCTAACCCTTTTACTCCCTATGCTAAAAGGCTTCCCCAGTTACTCTCTGTCATATCACCCTTCCTTCACGGGACTTCTGATCATCTATAATTATCTTGCCTATCATCTTGTTTGTATTCTGTATTCTCCAATCACAACAAAAGCTCCATGAAGGAAGGGACTTTCTCAGGTTCACTGGTACTTCTAGGTTCTAGCACATAATAGTCACTCAATCAAACGTTTACTAATATAAATATTCTTGCTCAAAAAATCAGTCAAGATAAGAAAAAGAACCAGAACCCAGACACCTATTGACTCTAAGATCAATGCTTATTCCACACCCACAGCTCTCCGTTCCTCTGAGACTGGAGAGCCTTTTCTATACACTTTTTAAAGCCAGTGTGCTAACATCGACCTCTTTACATGCCTTCATAACAACCCTCCAACTCTGCTAAACATCCTCTGTGTACACAAACATGTTCCAGAAAGAAAGGGCGTATAGTCGTGCATCGCTTAATGAAGGGGATGTGTTCTGGGAAAAGCATCATTAGGCTATTTTGTCATTGTGTGAACATCATACAGTGTACTTCCACAAACCTAGATGGTATAGCCTCCTACTCACCTAGGCTATACGGTACTAATCTACGGGACCACAGGCATATACACAGTCCATCGTTGATGGAAATGTTGAAATGTCCTTATGTAGTGCATGACTGTGTAAAAAACTATAAACTTTGGTCCTGATCCTAAGGGGTTCATAGTCAAGCTGGAAAAACAAGAAATATGCCTTTAAAAGTAACTTCCACTGCAAAGCAGTCTATTCTAAGTATCCAGCGAGCAGCTGTTTGTAACAAAGTCTATCTTTCTGCAGAAATTTCAGTTTCAGAAAACCTAAGGCATTGCTAAGGTGAGGAGAAAGGAAGACTCCAATTTGCCAGCTCTGACATCTTCAGCACCTGCTGTTAATCACACACCTGCACTCGGGCGTGATTTGGTGGCTCCTGTGATTGGCCATTTCAATTGCTGTCTCTGTAGATCACTGTCCCAGCTGAATATCCAGGGCTCACACTCATCAAAAGCATAATTTGGGTGGAATGTGACTGTTTTCCCAAAGCTGGAGGGATGGCATCAGCAAAAAAATCGGCAGTATCTTTAAAAGAAAGTTGGTTGTCTCTGAGGATAATGGATAATGGTTTTTATTTTTAGTATTAAAAAGAAATTGTCAGTTCCTCAGGTGTGGTTTCAAAAGTACTGGGGTATTGTTTAATTTTGACCAACCATAAAAACAAAGATGCTAACCAAGAATTCAGCAACTACCATTACAGTGGGATGGCAGAGTTCCTGATACTTGAAAAGTAAGCCAGTGAGTTAGTAAAGTGATGTTGACCCCTCCCCTTAGTGTCAATGACTGGTCCAAGCTGGTATTTTTTTTTTTTAAAGAAAATTAGCCCTGAGCTAACATCTGCTGCCAATCCTCTCCTCTTTTTGCTGAAGAAGGCTGGCCCTGAGCTAACATCCGTGCCCATCTTCCTCTGTGTTATGTGGGACACCTGCCACAGCATAGCTTGACAAGCAGTGCTTAGGTCCACACCTGGGATCGGAACCGGCAAACCTGGGGCCACCAAAGAGGAACATGCGAACTTAACCACTGAGACACCGGGCTGGCCCCACAAGCCAGTATTTTTCTCCTGGAGCAGGAAGGGAAGAATCCCTCTTCCTGCAGCCATGGAAGAGTCTGAGCAAATGAAGCCAACATACAGAGAGAATCCATAATAGGAGAAAGATACAGAGAGCCAATTCCCCAGTTCCAGTCAAAGAAGTTTCCAGAGCCGCCTCTCCTTGTAGCTTTTATGTGAGCTTCCCAAGACCCTTCCAATATTTCCCTCTCCTCCTTTTTTTCTTGAGCTATCTACACTTGAGTTTCTGTCACTAGCAATACAAAGATTACTAATACAGAAATATTAACTGTTACCTATTGTATCTTGGCAGACAGACCATGATAACATTTTAGTGGCTTGATAGAAAAATATGAAGAAATAAGAGCATGCTGGATACTTCTTATGGCCTTCAGCAAGGTCCTTCAAAAGGAAAACAAGCCTCAGTCCAAGTTAGCATTTCTTAAAACGGACAGGAAATGAGAAGATAGATAGATAGTATTGTTAAAACAGAGGACCTTTCTGTCTGTAGCTAGTGATCCAAAGCTGCTAAAGGTCTGAAAACCATGCTGCCTGGGAAGTTGTTAAAGATGAATTTTCTGTCTTACAGTGAAGTTATTTCACCAACAAGTGGAGGGAGTAACCTAGAAATCGGAAAGTCTGACCACCCAGACTTCTCCCAAACAACTCCTGCTGCGTACTCCCCCCTGAGAAAGAATAGTACTCTTTCCCATCATGAAGTGCAAATAATTGGGATGTAACCAGGGGTCAAAGGGCAGTTGAGCTCTGTTTTACCAACTCAGCCTATTGCTTCAGTTAACCTGAGGCAGGGGTCAGGGGAGAAGTTATTAAACAAGGCCGTAGGAGGATGGGCAAAGTCCTATTGGCTTGTTTCTAGAAGACATAAATTTCAAAGGCAGGGTCCAGAGTCAAATATTGTGACTCAGCAAGATTTCTGATTGATTATAAGTCAACAGAGCTCATCAAAATGAATTCATCATTGAAAGCCAGCTAGCTCTTTAAAAGAGGTGCTTTGCTGGAGAAACTCCTAAATTAGAAGGCTATAATTGCTCCATCTCTAAGCAATTCCTGGGTCCCTGTAACCATAATGATAACAACTGGGCTTCCAGAAGAATTCAACCTCCCATGAGCTGTCCCCCTTTTTACTGTGGCAATGAAGTGAAATGATCAACGCAAAGCTTCCTGGGGACAGAATGCTAAAAACCTGATAGTAGCCAGGACCATAAGTTAAAAATGGATATGCCTTACTGATCCTATTGAGTAGAGTATGGCATATTCTCTGGAATTATCCCACCTATGTTGCTTATCCTTCTTCCTCTTTTCCAAACAAGATTTCATATTGTGGCTACTCTCTTTTTCCTGTACGTATTGTTTCATCTTGGATGGGTTGGAAATGGTTACATTAGTCCTAATGTCCAAAGGATTCAGAATCTTGAGGTGCCCTATCTGACCCGACTAAGAAAAAGGCATTTCTCCCAAATTGTCTGGACTTGTTAGTGATGCAGTAGTTGGTGATTCTTTGAGATACCTCTCTTGAAGGAGAGTGGAGTATATTTGCAATTACACATGGATTCACTGCTTTATGTAGGCAGCAGATGGAATTTTATATTTGGAAAGAAGAATGTGTGTAGATGTATATAAACTAGGAAGCCATGGGGAGGATTGTAATGCCTGAGGGGTCAATCATAAAATCTTACTCCCAGCCCTGGAAATTGATCCAAGATGGAACCCAAGCCAGATCCATCAAAGTTATTGTCTAGGTTGTTTCTGCTCGTGGGAAAGGTTCCTCTTTCTTCTTGGGTTGTAATTAGAAAGAGCGTAACCTCAGAGCTGCTGGAGGACAAGGGCCCCAGTACCTACTAAGGCACCTTTGTGCAAATAGAAAAATGTACCTCTTCCCTCAAAACAGTTTACTGATTTTTGTTAGAAAAGACTCTTGTGTGCTATCTGCTGGAAACTTGCCATAATAAACATACAAATCTTTGATGTCTATGATATGACTTGTGATTCTTAGATGGAACATAATTGTGGAGCACTGACCACGATACATGGCAGCCCTACTGACAACTGTGTCCCCTACTACATGGGGAAGTTTGACCCAATGATGCCAATAGAAGTAGATATGAGAAGGACTAAAACACTCCTGCAGGTGTCAAGTTTGTGCTTCCACTTCGGAAGGTCTCTGGAGTTGACCTGCTCCTATAACTCTTTATTCTATTCTGTAAACAACTTCAAACCCTTTGCAATACATTCCTTTTCTTTTAAGCTAATAACTAGTTCAAATTGGGTTTTTGTTCCTTTCTATCAGAAGAGTCCTGGCAAATACAGCCAGATTCACTCATTATTTAGCCGTGCGAACTTAGCTCAGTCGTTTGACCTCTGTGAGCCCAAGGTTCCTCAGCTATAAATTGGGCAATGATTGGAAGAGAAGCATATGAAATAAATATATGTGAAAGGGTTTGGAAAGTACAATATACCAAGATGGCATTGAAATTGAAGGTGATGATGGTGATAATTCAGACAGAGCAAGAAAAGATGCAAAATCTATTTCCATTATTTTTCTGCTTTCCTGTCTTTCTTCATAGCATTGGGGGAAATTTCATTAAATGTAGAAAGGAAGAGAAAAAAGACAAACAGTGGGACTTCACTAATTTAAGTCAGAATCAATAGCCATAGGAGAAGGATTGATTTGTGACCCTCTGAATAAGAGGCTCAGAATTCTGTCCGGCCTTCTCCCAACAGGAAGAACTGAAGATGGATAACTGTGGAGATAACAAGGATGTTCTGTAGCCCTGAAAATTGGTCCCCACCCAAAATCAATAAATTAAACGATAAAACCTGAGACAACTTGTTTTCATCATCACACTGTGTTTAATCAGCTACCTGTTACAGGTGGTTCTTGGCATCTCAACAAGTTGATGAAAAATACCAGTTAGTCTCAGAAACAAAAAAGTAAATACAATTAGCAGCTGTTACTAACCCAGGTCAAAGATCTTTACCTATGCTAACCACACACTTTTAGTGGAGACAAAAATCATCAGTTAAACAAGCAATCAGGTTGAAAATAGAGGGCTTGATATAGGGCATAATCTGTCAATTTGTTGATCATCGGACACAAGCAGAGACCAGTATATCACTGTACTTTGAAACACCAGACTGCACTCTTTCATCAAAATGACCCAGTATATTTCATCCTGACCTTTTCCTTATTTTTCCATACCTTAACTAATTCATCTGAGCTTGGCAGGTCAATTAATTAACCAGCAATTCTTTATTGAGGCTCACCACTTGCAAAGCTCTGTGCTAGACAATTTAAGCCCTATAAAAATGAGTAAAGATACAGCCCCTGCCTTCAGGAAATTCGAAGTCTAAGTGGGGAAAGAAAACAGTCATATATACAAGTTAAATCTGGTTAGTTCAGTCATTAATTCATTCAGCCATTTATTCGTTCAACAAATATTTATTCAACACTTATTAGGTGCCAGAAGGAAAAAATAAGGCACACATGGCCCTTACCTAATACAAGTTACATTAAATACGTTTAATAGTACCCTGTAATAAGTGCTATAAAGAGAATTACACGACACCTTGAGTACAGAAACATTTTTTCATGAGAAAGTCACACTGAAGTTGAAGAACTGAAGGATGAGTGACCATTGCCAGGTGAAGAGAAAGGAGTAGAATATTTCAGGTAAATGGAAAAGCACATATGAAGAAACCATAGTGGGAGAGAGCTTAAAACATTAGAACTAACTAAAAGGAGACCAATGTGGCTAAGCACAGTGACAGGGAGGAGAACGGATCAAGACACAGCTGAAGAGCTGGACAGGAGCCAGACCATTTCATAGACCATGTTAAGGATCTTATCTTAATAGCAATTAGAAGCCATTCAAGGATTTTCAGAAGAGGAATGTCATAATCACACTTGCATTTTTAAAGATCAGAGTGTCTGCCTATATCAAGAATGAATCGGAGGATAGCAAGAGCAGATTTGGAAAGTCAGTTGGAAGAGGTGTACCAAGCTATGAATAGCCAGCTGCAGATGGCCAAGTCACATAAATAGCCACCACCTCATCATTGGCACTGGTCACTTTATGTGCTCAACCCCTAGGTTAGAGGAAAAGCTCATCCTAAAATGAAACTCAGAACATATTTTCCCATAGAAATAATGCTATAAAAATGGCAGTTGGGTTCCATAGTTTAATTAATACTGTAGGCTAACTTTTATGGTGACTTTGCTTTTCATTCCAGAGCAGTTTTATAATTAAGAGGGACCTCGGGTACTTCAAAAGATTCTCAGAAAAAGGCTATGAAGATAACAAAAGGGTTTAAATATTAGTTCTGTGGTATAGGCAAAAGAAGCTAAAATTGCCTTCAAGTATACAAGGCTTTAATGCAGATAATGAACAGATGTTAAGAAGCCTGGGTTCATGTTATTCACCATGTCAAATTCTTGCCCATGCTTGGGAAATCACTGAAGCTACATGGAGTTGGAAGAGGCAGGATCCAGTGTGTGGATGGAGGAGTGAATCTCAGAGGGAGCTGATGCTGTCCCATACAGCGCCTTAGTCCAAATTGGACTCTGGGTGGGTGCAGCACACTAGAACACAGAGTTTGGTGAACAGAAGACAGGCTAGACTTTATTTCCTAAGCCCCCCTGATGAGGCCCCCTTAGGAAATGAACCATCTGTACAAAATGCAGCATCCCTGGCCTTGGAGAGAAGGCAAGATGGAACATTCTCTGAGACAAAGAAGAAGGGAAAGGTGAGCAGTCTATGGCACGGTGGTTCAGAGCAAGGACTCTGGAGCCACTACATGGTTTCGAATCCTGATTTACAAGTTATGTGACCGTGGGCAAGTTCCTTAATCTCTCTGTTCCTTGGTTTTCCCATCTATAGAATGGGAAAAATAATAATACCTACCTCTAAGGTTCATTACAAGAATTGGGTTGATATTTGGTGCACAGAAATAACCATTTACATGGGTGTTAAATAAATGAAATAAATAAAAGTACAGAGAGAGTTGGGATGTTTTCTCTGTGTGAGGCAAGGCCATATGACGTAAGGCGATCAAACAATTAAGAAGTAATTTCCACAGAAAACTAAAAATGGTTACAGGGCCATCTTGGAAAGAAGGATGCCTTTAGCACAAAAACTGATGCCACCTATCACTATCCCTTATCTGAAAGACTTCAGAGGCATCCCCACTTTCTAGGACACTCTGCCTTTAAACAATTATTTGATCAGGAGTATCTTCAGCTGCAGCTGCCACAAGGAAAGCTGAATTCAGCAGGCAGCCAATATTTAGAGCAACATCATTGCTCCCCTCTCCTGAAGTCACCTGAATTCATGCTGAACACGGAAGAATAATTCTTGCCTCCCCAGATGGCGAACAGATTCATGCTCCTTTTAAAAATGCTCATCTCACTCAAATACGTTTCTCAGCAGGCAATATCTACCTGCTGCTGGAATACTCAGAAGATTAAGGAAACTTGTATGCATACGCTAATGGCTACATTCACTCAACAGTTATGGGAGAAATGAATATTTCAACACAAAACAACACTTCCACCTTCCCATTACCAACTCAATTATTCCCACACCAAACTATATTGCTCACCAGGAAAGATGACTACATTATCCTCACTGATCTGTCTCAGCAAGTAAGGAAGCCCCAGGCAACAGGCAAACACACATACCCATCACCTATTTAAACTACTCTCATCTGCCTCTTACTGCCAAGAGAGCTAAAAAAAAAAAAAAAAAAAAAAAGAGGCCTGGCTGCCAGTACAATCTTCAGTGACCTAAACCCTCTACAAGACATTAGTGACACTCATAGCAGGGAACACCTGGTCTAGTAAAAACTAAGTACTGAGCCAGACATAAGTCAATGCCACAGTGGTGGCGCTTTGTTCCCACATTTGCATGCTCTTCTCTCTGAAAGGGGCCCTTATTTTTCATCTTCATTTTCATGTCAAACTTGGGATTAAGATCCTAGGAACAGGACTAGGTTCAGGAGTAAGTTTAATATAAACCACTTGAAGGATCTAACAGTCAAGGTTCAACACAGAAAGTATAAAGTACTCTAGGTATTTTGAGCAGAAAGGGATTTAATGCAGGGAATTCAAAGTTTACAGAATTGATGGAAGAGCTAACGGAGCAGATTCTAAGAAGGGCCTCCAGGGATGATCCCAGAACAATATAAAATTGACCCACCTCTGAGGCTGCCACTGCCACTAGAGATATAAATACAAAATCATATCCATATGGCCGGAGCCCAAGAATCAAGAAGACATAGCTGCTATAAATGCCTCTCAATACTCAGGAAGCTAGAATACTGATGCAGGAACGACTCACATTTCCCCGTCCTTGCTTGCCAGCAGAAACAGACAACAGAGGCAAGAAAATGGCCTCCACGTTCCTCCCACCATCTGTTTCTTAGTACAAGTGCATCTAAGTGGAAGAATCTATTTCATATCCAGAGCCTTAGTTGTAAAGAGCTACTGGAAATATACTTTTTAGCTTTCTAACCGCCTTCTAAAGGAGAGTTAAGTAAAACTGCAGGTTGAGTAAAGCAATCAACAGAATCTACCACATAACTTCTACAAACCTCTGAAAATATATGCACTACACTAGTGCTAGAATATGTGGAAATCTATGACGAGAGAGTACACCTTTGGATTAAGCCTTAACCTTTCCATGAGCCATAAGAACAACTCCTGAAATAAGCACCACTTTAGGCCATTAGCACTTTAGTGTAGATTAGTGTATTTAACTACTTACTAGAGTCCAGAAGATACGAAGGCAGCAATCTTTACACAGGGAAAAAGGAGAGACTTAGAACCAAGGGAGTGTAAATAAGCGTATAGGCAGGGCGTAGGGATTGCGCACTAAAGACATGGTTCAACTTCTCTGCAACTGAGAAGATTAGGCCAGTGTGGCAAGAAACACACTGTCTCACATGGGCACCTGGGATTTATCAGGATCAGGAATTAGAGAAGAGAATCTGTGCACCCTCATCATAGGACACTCCCTACCTATATCTGAACCACAGACACCCCACCCACACCTTCGCCCTAGAACTAGGAAGGCCCAGATGACAAAAGCACAGGGTGGATCCCCTAAGAGGCAATGTCAGCAGTTTCAAACTGTGGATCCACAACTATGTTCTATTTGTCCAGGCCAGGGTTTGTTTTAGAAACTGATTTGATTGTCTTTAGGTAGGATATGCACTCTCACTTCAAAGCATGCCCTCACCTTTCTTTATCATTTTTTATCCAGCAGCTTCCCACATTGACATTACCTTCCTGGCCACCCCTGGCCTGTTCATTTTCCTCCTTAAGGGAGAACTGAAGAGTCAAGATCCAACAAAAATAAAACATCAAGCACAATGGGTAAGTGTGGAGTCACAAATGAGAGACAGAGCCAAGAGTGAGAAACAAAAAGGGGTGGATCAGAGCCGGAGGCTGCACTCTGACTGCCACAAACACCGTTCACTCTGTGCTGTTGTAGACCAGAGAGGCATGGTACCTGGGTGCATCACTGTGGTTTAGAGTCAGAGTCCATACGAGCACCTAGATCTGGGAGAGAACATTCCACACATCAGGAAAGGAGCTTTAGGAGGTCTTGGGCCATTTCCAACTAAGACCACTCAGCTTGTCTCTTACTCCCAATAAGAGAAGGGAGGAGCACGCTTTGGCACCTGGCCAGGAGCCTGGGAGTTTGTCCTGCCTGGTGGGTAGAGCAGCCCAGGCCTGTTCACCTGGCTGCTAGATATTAAGTTGTCTGTGAGGCTGGGACAAACCCCAAGGCAATCCATGGTAATTATCCAGACTGGCTGTTTTCTGCCTGGACTCCTCTTGGAGGCTCATCCTAGTCCCAGGGAACTATAAACCAGTTAACAACTCAACTCTAATTAATAAGCTCCTTAATCAAGACATAAGTGCCCGCATTTTTATCTTTTATGATGTACTTTGGGCTCTTTTTCCCTTAAATAGCTTAACTGATGTCTCTGCTTCCTCCTTTTTCTGTTCTCACTTGCACACTGGTTTCCAGTCTCTAAATAACAGCGCCTGTCTGTTCTGGTTCTTTAAATCCATCTCATTCGATGCCCCCTCCGCTCTCTGCTCCTTATCTTTCAGGGTGTTTTGTGTGCTCCTTAGAAGCTCCTTTGCCAAACTGGGAGGAACAGAAAAACCTGCTGAGGTTTTCAAATAGAAATGGCAGAGGCTGTGTGACTGTCTACATAAAACGGAAACCAGAAAAAGTGCCACAATATTTGAAAAAAGGAAAATATGGTCACCACCTTTAAAAGAAAATACAAGAAACGTGACTGGCAACCACCGCTTGGCTTACTGTTCTCCGCCGAGAGCAAAAGTCTACTAGAGCAGTAGACTAAAGGCGTGGGTTGTCAGAAAGGTCCTACTGGATATCTGGAATTCCTCTTTGTCAAACCTCAAAAGTTTGCTTTAACTTAAAATATATAACTATGTATCCATTTGCCAATCTTTCTTATATTATGTAAAATTTCAAACATATACAAAAGTAAAGAGAATAACATCAGGACCTCCATGTACCATCTCCCAGCTTCACTACGACTCAATACGTCACTATGCTTATTTTATCAATTTACCCACTTTTCCCACCACCTGGATTAACATAAAGCAAATCTCAGACATATTATCATTGCATGACCTCTTAAGAATTCTTATAAGATCCAAGACCTCTAAGCATTGGTCTTAGCACAGGGGCTCTAGAGTTAGACACGCCTGGGTGTGTCTACCAGCTGTACCATTTAGCAGTTACGTGACTTTGGAGAGTTCCTTAACTTCTCTAAGTCTTGGTTCTTCATCTGTAAAGTAAGGCTAATAGTGCCTTCCTCATTGAGTTATTGTGAAGGAAAACGAGAGAATGCAGGGGAACTCTCTGGCCCAGAGTAAACATTCAATAAATATTCACTTTTGTGGTTATTATTATTATTATATGGGAATTTTAAGAGAAAGAATTACTCCGTCTTCTAGGAAAGTCCCAAGTTTCATCACGACCCTTTTAGCAAGGTCATATATCATCCTGTTCTTTACTGCCAACTGGACAAAGCGGAGCATGCCTGTTTCTTCAGAACTTTTGGGTGACTGATCTCTGGATGCTTTCTTCTCAGCCTCTGGGGGCAGCTCAAGCTCACGTCGTCATTTCTCATTGCATTGAATATCAACCAAAGGCAGGAATCAGATTCACTAAAGATCTGTGTTTTATTTGTTTTGTTTTGGTTTTCTCTCACTGAGAAATGGGAGTGACTATAGTTCTAGGCTGTAGTTTATTTCCCTTAGCTAACGCTCCTTTGCCTTTTACTAATTAATTTTGTGACTTTTGTTTGGATCTTCTGTTAGCAGATATTTAGAAGGTTTATTTCGGCTATTCAATGGAGGACTCCATTGTGCTTTCCAAACTGTGACAGAAACATCTAGATGCTCACCAAGCCTAGTTCCTCTTTCTGGGTCCACTGGTGGGTGGACCGCATTTCTCAGCCCTCCTTGCATTTAAGTGGAGCCATGTGACAAGTTCTCAACATGACACGTTTAAGGACGATGAGTTTTGTGAAGCAGGCAGGACGCTACGGTGTTGTGATAGGTCTATTGGAATGCATGGCCTAAAACCAGCTCTCTGTCCTCAGATATTCTGGAACTGTTGTGGGCTATATTCCTGACATACTTCCAGATCTGGAAAATGAACACCCAGTGATGCCAGCAGTTTATAGGCATCTAGGGAGGCTATGGTGATGTCTAGGATGTTCTGTGAACTTGAGACAAAGGAGGGCCAGGATGAAAAGTCCCACTATTGGAAGATTTGCATTCTTTTGAAAGCAGGATTTTGCTTGCAAAAAAATGTTTCTAGTCTGATGGCTTGAATCTTCCCTAATAAGTGGTGAACACAATCGTTCTGTCTCTGGGTAATGCTGGATTCCCTGGGCTTAGCATCAGGAGAGATTTGCAATGACTGTGCAGCCTCTACCCAGGTGTCCTCACAGGTCTCACTGGGAGAGGACACTCCTACTCTCTAAAGGCAGTCACTGGAAGCAAAGAAAGTTCTGTCACTAGAGAGCATCCTGCTGCTGTTACTAAGAAAGGAAGGTTGTGTGTGGTTTCTGTAGCTGGAAACCCACCTGGAGCTCTTTTAAGGACACAGCTAAGGCCCTGACAAAGTGTTAGCCACCTTGCCTATTAATCCACACCATAACATAATCTCTTTGAATACTAATTTTTTTCACTCTCCACAAAGATCCATTACTAAAATGCATCCATTGCCTTTACATGAGAGAATGAGCGGCAGAAGAAAATGGGTTGTGGGCAGGGACAGGGATAGCAGGTGGAGGTGGTATCTGTGGTGATGGGGATCAGGTGGGTATCCAAGGTCAGTAGATGCAATGGGTTGATTCTGGAGAGTAAGACAAATCTCCACGGTTTGGCCAGAGCTTATGGTCAAAGCCAGAGTTAGGAAAGTCATGGTGTTTAAAGCCACGGAATTGATGGGTAGAGATTTTGTGCTTCTCACTCACAGTAGTGCCCTGGGATTATAATATGGTAACGGTGGTCAAAAGAAGGGCCAGAGGCATACAGGAAGTTCTTACTTCCAGTTGAGACAATATTTGATGTTAAATTACATCAACTACCTGTAATAGACAGAATATATAATCTCTGCCCCCCTCCTTGAGTGTGGACACAAATGTAACAGGATGATGAGGTTATGTTATATGGCAAATGTTTCCCACTCTAATAAAAATGTCTTATGAGGTTTTCTGTAATTCAACCCTACACCTTCTGATGTCAAGTCACATGCCATTTGGGGGATTTCATGACAGACTGAACGGCACATCGTTGATGTATGGGTATCCTGTAAGCGCCTTTCTCCAGGGAGCCTTCTCTCACTGATTTTCGCTTAGATTGGGTCAAGCACTCAGCTCTGCAAAATGCACAGAATGCACTCATCTGCTTACATTGATCTCACCCTATTTGAAAAGGGCATGGCATAACTTTCAAAAGTATGCCAGCATTTTTTTAAACAAAGAAGTGACAGATTTGAATGAAGGAAAAATAAATTGAGGAAAAGCAAAATGAACTCAGGGTGGAGATTAAGACATAAAACGCCTGCCACATAATCTCGCTAGAAGTGAGCCACAAAGTCTGGCTCTCACTTTCCCAGCTACCAAAGCAAAGGGAGAGACACCATCAGTTAAGTAATGCATAGTGGCCCTGCATTTGCTTGCTCGCTTACTTATAAACACCTATTCCCAATACTGTCATCAGAGGAGTTTCTTCCTCTGGTCTTCACGGAAAGGAGTCATGCAGAATTTAACAAGCAGCTTAGAGGGGAGGATCTGGTTTGAACATCTGCAAAATACCCTGCTTATCTCATTTATTAGCGCAACAGGTACACGGTTTAGGGTCATTTAATTCCCCAAATCGGTAAACACCACAGCAGGGTTTAGAGAAGGAAAAGCAGGGAGTGGGGACCAGAGGACGTTAGACAGAAAAAGAATCACTCATACAGAAATGGTCAAGGAATGGAACCCGAAAAGGTGGGAAGAAGCAGGCCACAGCAGCCAGGGAAGTCCCCGCCCTGGAGAAAGAGAAGACTGTGGAAAAGGCAGAGCAGGTCTTCAAGTCATAGCCCAACATTAAGAGGACAAGGCACAGTGCCAGGAAACAGAACATAGAACATAGAACCATACAGAAATATTCGCACCAGAGAGGCCTTAGGGATGTCAAATTCCCTATGACCTTACCCTCCGTTCGTAAGGGAACAAAGGCCCAGAGAGCTGAAGCATCTGTCGCCAAGGCCACACAGCTGATGCAGTGCTAACGTCCTGTGACTCTGTTTTATGCTTTTGGTGACAGGGAAAGGACACACAGGAAGGCCTTCCTGAAGCTGGTTAATGGCTGACTCTGCTCTAGAGCCAGAGATACAAGGTAGATGAGAAATAAAATAGTCACTTGGACAGAGTAACACTTCCTTCCCCATTTATTCAGACCCCAACTAGTGCTGTGAATGAGTATATATATATGTATATTCCTTAGTAACCCAGGAGAATTACTGGGATATTATAGTGCTGCATTTATGGAGTGCTTAC
The DNA here is from genome assembly GCF_037783145.1 of Equus przewalskii. NCBI lineage: Eukaryota > Metazoa > Chordata > Mammalia > Perissodactyla > Equidae > Equus > Equus przewalskii. The sequence continues at coordinate 53,110,528 of NC_091831.1, read as the reverse complement.
TATATACTAGCCAGTCCACCAAACATCCTCCTTGCAGGATCCCACTGAATCCCTGCAATAATCCTAGGAGGTAGAATCCACTGCTATCTACATTTCACAGACAAGAAAATAAGCTTAGCAAGGTCAAATGATCTCCTCAAGGTCACACAACTAGAGAGTGGGAGATAGGCTTTGAAAACAGGTCTGTCTGACTCCAAAATGTGTGCTCATTCTCCAGCCCAATAAAATATTAAACCTTCAATTTCAGTGAGCAAGAACAAAGCAGGTGCACACATATCTAGCATGAGAACTGATTCCTTCAGCTTGAGGACCTCCCCACAAAATGGAAAGGCAGAACCAGGCTGTGTGATGCCAATGACCCAACAGCAAATACAGTCAGGGTCATTCCTACAATTCAAGTTGATGGCACTCTATATATTAGAGAGAGATATATCCATCCATGTATGTATAATATAATAAAGACAGCACACGCATGGAATCTGGTCCCTTCCTGGTCAGTCCACAGCAGGAGGTCACTTATGAAGCTGCCCAAACCTTGACCCAGGGCTCCATGCCCTGGGTAAAAGCCGCCCAGAAGTAAATGTGTTGCCTTGGGCCAGTGCCCGCTGCCGTTTCTCTGCTGGATGCTTCGGCTCTGCCCTGAGGGCAGCTGTTATTGGACCCTGGTGCAGTTTTTATTTCACAAATCAGAGCTTAAACCTTCACAAGAGAGTATCGATTTGTGCTATCAAAGCAGCAAGATGCCAGAGCTGGAGAGCTGAGGGAATCCGGCCCCTTTAATCAATATTTTCTTACTCATTAAAGCAGAGGTCTGAATCAAGTTTTGATTTTAAGCCAGACGCAGAGACAGAATCACTGTTCTGATGATGTAGTCTTTACTGGGCAAGAAAAACCTGCCCATTCTTTCAACATCTCTGTCTGTCCCTGGCCTTCTCCCCCTCTTTCTTCTGTCTTTCCCAGCCTTTAAGTCCAAGCCCAGCAGACACCTACCGTCTGCCACTGCTCCCTTGGAGAGATCCAAAGGGCAACTTCCAATCCAGAGCCTAAGCTAGCCAACAGCCAGGGTTCTACTGCTCTGGGCAATGAGGCAGCATCCCAGCAGATAATTTCTCCCTTACTGGGCTGCTTTAGTCACCCTATTCAGACTGGAGCCTCTTAAGATTTAAAGATGTGAGAAGATAAAGAGCAGTGAAGAAAATCAACAAACTTGTCAAAGGATAATTCTCAAGAGTCACAGCCCGAATGCTCTCCTGGAATGATCGTCACCAACCACCCTCTCAGACGTCCTGCCACTTAGACTACAGTGCACGGCTCAGAGAGCATAGGATTTACAGCTGTTCAGTCTTTGGATCTCCAGCTCAGCCACTCACTGGGAGTGTAACTTTTGGTGAATAGTTAAACTCTGGGCTCATTTTCCTCATCTGTAAAATACTGAAAGTAATCACTGTCTCATGAAGTAAGTATGGAAATTAAATTAAATAGCATAAATAAATAAAGTGCTTCTTATAATTGCACGATCATGATCTTATAATTACTCATAATCACTGGCACATAGTAGGTTCTCAATTCATGTTAGTTTTTCCATGGTCCTCTCAATTGCATTTCTCTCTCCCAGCACCCCCACTCAGTCTTTTTCTTGCTGTTTCTCCATTTTCTGCCCCCTCCCATTGTTTTGCCTTATGCTCTTCTCCATCTCACCATCCCCTTCAACTAGACTTCAAGCCATAAACTGCCAGCACCAGAAGGATCTAAAAGCGTGTCTTCACTGCAAGATGCATGACATGCCCCAGATGACAGCTACTCACTTGCACAGCCACGGGAGCACTCCTGACTCCCAGGGTCTCAAATCCTCCTCTTTCTCTCTCTTTCAGAGTTGAAATTCTTGAAAGCAGCAGCTTCCTGACAGTAAATTTTCCAGAGAATAATAACAAAGAGCAACACAAAAAGAATTACTGGGATGTGTCTGAAAAGAATTTGTTTCACTGATATTAGAAACAAAAATAATTAATGTGTTTTTCATTTACAGCTCTGATACAATAGTATATTCATTTCAGTTAGGCTGTTTCAAATCTGACACATATTTTTACAAATCTGGGCTATGGAGTATCTTCTTTCTCCCATCTAATGTCACCGGTATGCTAAAGCCGGCTCATTCTGGCTCTTGAGAGCCAATTCCTAGCATCTCTTTCCAATTCTGCATTCAGTGATACCACATTGAAAACTTGAAACTGAAATGGTGGAAATATTTACACCACAGAAATGGGCAACCACTACAAATAAGCTTTTTTGTTTTTTCAGAAAGCCAATTGTTAAACATTTAGCAGCGCACTATTGGATAAGTTCTCATGACCTTGGCACTGATTCCTAGACAGGCCCCTTTTGCTTTAAGAAACTTTTAAGTTTATTTTTGTAATAAAGATTTCCTACAGGAATCCCACAAGCTTTGCTCTGTATGCACATGGTAGAATTTAGGTCTTTAGAAATCTGTGTTTCTTTAAAACAAGGATATTTCTTCAGTTTACCTACCTGTCATCTGCTGGTCATGCCAGAGGCTGTAGTAACATTCAGTCATGTAAATTTGCTCTGCCTTCGCTCTGTCAAGAGGAAGGAAGCTGTGGGCCATTGGTATATCTGCATTAGTCTTGTCCTATTGATTTAAATAAAGAGTTTAAGTTTGTGAAGATTTTAGTCCCTGAGAATCTCTGTGAGCTGCTGTCAGCATCATTGAGCATTTCACTGTTCATAACCACATCCAAATAGAGCTCATTTTCTCCAAATGTCATACTGTGCTAGTAGCTAAGAGGCCATACAGTGGGCTCTGAAACCAGACTTCCTGGGATTGAATCCCAGCTCCCCTACTTACTAGCAAGTTCTTCAACCTCTCTGTGCCTCAGTTGTAAAATGAGCGTAATAACAATACCCACCTCCCTGAGTTATTATGAGGATTAAGTGAGTAATATATATCGAATGCTTAGAACAGTGACTGGCACACAGTTAAGTGCTAAATAAATGTTAACTGTTAGGAAAGAGTAGAGATAGAAAGTTTATTGCAAGGGAAGATATTCAAGCACCAGATTTGAGCTGTGTAGCTGGGGATGAGGCTGGGAAAACCTGTAGAGGAAAGGTATAGAAACGGCTGCTAGAAGCCTATGTCAATTGTGGAGGGACTCCCAGAAGCTCTGTGTTAGGAGGTTCTTCTGTCCTTGCTCTTCTCTCCCACTGAACAAGTGAGGGATCTTCCAAACTGCAGCAGCTGGAGAGAACTGAGCCTCCCCTCCTTATCTGAGGTGAGTTCACAGCCTTGGTGCCCAGGGCAGACATGAAGGGTGATATTCATATATAGGCTTCACCGGGGGCTATGCAACAGTCGATGGCCTGGGGGTTGTACAGTTCCTGCCTGTGAGCCTCTCCTCCCTGCTGTTCTGACCCTCCCCGAATGCAAGAGAGGGAGGGAGACAGTGGTAAAGGGATTCACCTCTACGGTAGTCATCAGCCTATTTCCCAATCTTCTAATTCTTCTCCTTCTAACTATGTGGTAGGATCACACTTCCCCTCCTTCTTCTAGATAGGCAAGTCTATATGTCTTATTCTGGACAATGAAATGTAATCAGAAGTTATACGTGTCTCCTCCAACCTTCAAGAGCCAATGAGTGATTTGCCCACTTCCTCTGCCTGCCATAGAGACTAGAAACATTCCATGTGATAAGGTTCTGGTAATTTTTATTCCTGAGTGTGAATAATCTGGAGCAGAGCCCCCAGATTACCCACAATAGACATACAGTAAGAATAAGGGAAAACTAGATTATTTTAAGCTACTGAGACATTGGGTTGTTTCTTACTGCGCAAAGCCTATCCTATCCTGACTGATACAACCTTACTTCCACTCTATCCTATACTTATATAAAATATTATAATATTAAAATATTAATATGAAATATTAATAATGTCTTTGCAAACTTCTTTCCTTTATTATTGGTAAAACATTACTTGTGATAGCAAATCTCAAAAAAATGAAGTTTAAAATCACTAACATATGGAAATAAAATTTATGATTACAAGATGCACGTTAAAGTTTTTCTGTAAGTTCCATTTACTTAGCAAGTTAATTTATCTTCATTTTCTTTGTCCTTTATTAGAAAGGTGATCCATTTAACATTAAAATTTCTATATTTTACTTCTGTTAAAGATTCATGCCTGAAAGAAATCTGATAAAAATTCTACCAAGGCTGAAGAAAGCAGACCTCTATAGAGCAAACTGAGTGGCAGTAAGAGCAGCTACACCACCTTCCCCCTGAAACTTCCCATTCCCCTTGTGTTGCCCTCGTTTTTATCCCAATACTTCCACTCCAGTCCCCAGGGGTTCAATGCATCCCAAATGTTCTTCTTGGGCCTAAATTTTTTTTTTCTCATCAGAACTAATACAAATTGACATTTTCGAAAATAATTTTTCTTGCAGGAAGAAAGATAGAAAAACTAAGTGAAAATCAACAGTACATATATATAAAACACAGGCAGAATATAATTAATGCAGGAGTTTTTTTAACTGCTCAGAGGGTCACCATCATGAATAATGTGCCTTTGGCTCTAGTTTGGCTAGTAGTGTTCACAGGCCCTTCACTAAACTTCACCTCTAGCTTCTGGCCTCCACACAGTGAGAACCATCTTGTCTCTTACTACATGACCGCAATCTAACTAAACATCTTGCTACAATCAAGGACAACTGCCAGAACCACTTTCCTTGAATTAAACATTTCAGCCCTGTAACATTCTCCCCTTCAGGCTTGATTTTTCTGATTCAGGGATATCACGTTTATAACCCACGCTCAGGACAGTGGGGAGACGCATCCTTACTCCCCACTGATGGATCTTGCCTTTCCAAGCTCAGGTTTGTAGCTTGTCCATTTCTATTACTTACTTTCTCACCAGCACAGTATGGCAAAAACACACCTACACATGCCCACCATATATGCTCATACCACTAAAGAAAATGATCTAGTCTAATTAACATAATTTTCCAATATTGAGTCAACATATATATTTACAGTGATAATATTTATATGTAGCATATCAGTTAAGAATATGAGCTTTGAGCAAATATACATAGGCTTAAATCTCAGCTCCAGCATTTCATGGCTAGAGAGCCTCAGGCAAATTATTTAATTTCTCTAAGTATCCGCTTCCTCAAGTGTAGATTAAGAATTATAGTAGTACCGACCTCATAAGACGGATGTGAGCCAATGAAGGTAAAGCGAAGGAATGCACATAAACCAGTTAGTATAGTGCCTGGAACATAGGAAGTACCCTGCAAATTTTAGCTAGTGGTGGCAGTGATAGTAGCAATATTACTATCTTTAAAACGAGAAGGATCATTGTCTCATATTCTATTATCCCCACATTTCTATTGTAGCTTCCATAAATCTTCAGCTTTTTGTCTAATGAACGTCCAATGGAGTGATTTTTAACTTCTTGAGAAATTCAAAGCATGTTAGTAATGATCACCAATTGAGCAATATTATCCACATCATAGGCATGGCATTGCCCATGCCCCAGTGCTCCAGAATTATTCAAATTTGCTGATCTGATAGTGATGCTACCCTGGCACCCTCAAAGAGTAAAAGGCTTCCCTTATTTCCTGCCAAGCCACATCATCCGCTTGCTTGAAACTCATCCAGACTCAGTCCTGCATTAGGAAACACATAAGTGTTCCCAAGAGAATTCAAACACTTAGCAAGGCACTGAGCAATTACACTTCAGTGGACTGCTTTAGAAACAGAAAAACGAAAGGAGAAGACTCATACAGAGGAAAAGAGAGAAAAGAGAAGCAAATTTAAGTGGCTCAGCTGGGTTTGGGGGAGAGAGACATGTGTCTACTCATTATGCGCTTCCGTTTGGAAGCAAGTCAAATGTTTTCATTGAAAAGCAGACAGAAAGCTTTCATGATTTAGTACATAGGCAAACTCATAAATTAAGGCAAAGTCCCTAATGTAAACAGGTGCAATGGCACCTTACATATCTCAGCTGTCATAAATCCAGTCTGGCTGGATTGCAACAGGCAGGCAGGGTGACAACTTTGGGGTCTTTCTGGCTCCAAAGCTCTAATTAGAAGATCATGTCTCCTATTTGGCCCTCTTCTTACTTAACAAGCCCTTGAACAGAAGACTGGACTGAACTTCCACTTTGAGGATTGTCTTATCCCCCAAAGATTCCCACCTCTGGCCCAGAAGCAGAGGCCCTGAAAAATAACCTCTGGTATTCTCTCCTGCATCTAAAATAGCAGCAGTGGTTCAGATATCCAGATCAAACACAGCTTTTTGAGGCAACACATATTGAGCATTTGCCAAGTGCAGGCACCCACACTAGGCACTGTGGGAAATACACCGACTAGAAGGTATGGTTCCTGCCGTCCAGAGGCTCACAGTCTAGCCACCCAAGGGGAAAACTTCCCCACCCCAAGCTCCCAGGGTGGTCCCCACTTCACTACAAGCCCAGTCCATTCTAACCTGCACTGATTTTCATTTCCTTCTTAACAACCAGAAAAGAATTTTCCAATTTCTTTTGACATTAGGATGAAAGGGAGCAAATCTAGTCATATCCTTGAAATAAATCCACCAATCAAATCAAAGACTTCAAAAGAGGTGGATCCAGTAGCAAGACACAGAGCCACAAGTTCAACAGGTCAAAACAGCAAAAACAATTTGCTGAGAGGAAATGAGTACCAATGATGGTGCTCCCTCTTCTCATCAAAGTGTCTTGTGCTTAGAAGAACGAAGAGCTTACCTAAAGCCCAACTGGAGGCTGGTGGGGTACAGAAAAGAAAGGTGTGCTAATCCATAGAACTCCCAATGCCACCCTCCAGAAAGATCCCTGTACAAAAAAAAGAATGGCCAACAGAAGTCCATCCTTTTAACTTAGAAAGCCCTTCAGATTAAAGGACATAGAGTGACTTTTGAAAATTTGCCCTAGCAACTCACCGTGATGGTCATCTATAACTCAATAAGAAATGGTCATATCTAATGGGCCTGAGACTTATGGGTCCATTTGTAGGTGATTTTTATTATATTATGGAACATTTTTCCTTTTGTGCATTGGCATCTTTCTTATGTACTGAGATGATCTCCAAAATTCTGACGAAAACCAAGACCTCCAAGAAAATCCTTAGATGGGGTTTAAAACTATCTTGAATCAATTGGATCTTTTCTGGTCAACCACCATCTGCTATGAGCCTATCTAACTAGAAAACTAATCAGAAGTGACTCAAAACAAGCATGCCTAAAACAACATCTTAATCTTTGGGTTTGCACTGAAATTCTTCAGGATCACTAACAATAAAAGCTAACATTAGTTAAATATTTACCATGCGCCAGGAGTAAATTGAGGCAAAGTGAGGTTAAGCAACTTATAATCGGTCACACAGCTGGTAAGTTTGAACAAGGGTTTAAACTTGGCTGGAAAGTGAACCAAGCAAGCAGATCCAGCTGCAAAGCTTTCACACTTAATCACGTCCTCCAGTCTGCACCCTGATAAACCAAATGACCAGCATCAAATGCTACTTCATGCTTCTATCAACCATTTTCTTTTCTTGTGAGAGGGTTCACTACAATCTAGTTAAAGATCAAAATCTTACTTGTCAAGCCTGCAGTGATGATATACTTTCACTTTTAAATATTTATGAAGATATGGCAATGAAACATAAGAGTCTGGCTGTTTGTCCAGTGCCATATAGCATCGGTTCCTTACTCTTTCTACACATAAGAATCACTTAGAGGTATCTTTTTAAAAATAAAAGACTGATGTCCAGCAAATGAGCTCAAAGAATCTGACTAAATGAGTCTGGGGTGAATCCTAAGAATTAGTAAATTTTTAAGCACTTTCCAGAGGCGTCTAATGTGCAGCCAGGATTGAGAACTGCTCCACTTTATAGGAGAGGAAACCCATGTTGTTCTGAACAGAGAGGGAACTGTCAATTCCCTTTCCTCCCCGTACAACCTCTTTCACTTTTCCCCTCTCCAGGCAGTTCAACATCCTGCTGCCAGACAGATGTGCTCAGATTATTTCATTCCTCTACTCTAAAACCATCCATAGTCCCCACTGCATGAAGAATTATATTCCAAATCCTTGGCCAGGTGAAAGGCTCTCTACATCGTGGCCCGAGCCCACCTTCAGCCTCATATCCTTCTCCCCTGGGTGATCCTCCCACTCCTGCTCAGTTGGAACCCCCTGAAACTTGCGTTTCTTCTTATTCTCTATGCAGAGCAGTTCAGCTCTTTCTAGCCCTTCACCTCAACTCACCATCAGGTCCACCTCTCTACATGAAGGGGCTTTGACTACTACTCACCCCTCCCTTCTTTTACCAGGATCCCTTCTCCTTAAGGGCATTTGAATTGTCCAAAATGCTACTGCTGTCACTTTTTTCTTTGCCTCAGGAACTCCTCCAGATCTTGCCTTCTTTAGGTACCCACTCATCATCTCTCCTTTGTTCTTGAATCCTTTGGTTTTGCACCCAGCTCCCTCTTCTAGGACAGTGCCTGTTCGGATTCATAGGATGGACCTCAGATTGCTTACAGCAGCTTTCAGGCATTCTCCTTTGGCTCCAAGCACAGCCATCTGGGGCAAGAGGGCTGCAGCCCTGCCCCTCACTCATCAGGAAAGGCTCCATGTGGACAGGAGTCTTTGACAGTTGTGTTCACTTAGATGTCCTAAGAGCCTAAAACAGTGCATAGAACAAAGCAGGCACACAGTAAATACATGTTGAATGAATGAATGATTGAATGAATGGGCACATCCATCATGACCTAACCTGACGATGATGAATCATTTCCACTTTGTAAAGCAAATCTACTGTGTTGGGGGGAAGATCCCTTATTTCCACTTAAACCTATCTATCATGTGATGGATTATTTAACACACTCTTAATAACAAGAACCCTGATTAATACTACACAGCGTTTGTATTATCCTTTGTACTTTTCAATGCATTATCCCATTTATTATCTCAGTCCATCCTTAAAATAATCTCATTTCCCTATTATAGATGAGAAATGAGGCAGAAAGTTGGCAGGACTTGATCAAAGTCACAGAGCTAGTTGAAAGTAGGATCTGGATTGAAACCTGGGCCCTGTCTGTCAGTCCTAGGTTCTCCCCTGCTGCTGCTACAGCAGTGCTGGTGCCACACTTCATCAAAGACCAGAGTGCACCCTAGTGCACAGTGAACCATTGACCACCTCCCAAACCTGCTGTATTAGTCAGGGTTCTCCACAGAAATAGAACCAATAGGATATATAGATATATAGGAAGAGATTTGTTATGAGGGAATTGCTCACGTAATTGTGGAGGCTGAGAAGTCCCATGATCTGCCATTTGCAAGCTGGGGGCCCAGAAAAGCAAGTAGTGTAGTTCCAGTCCAAACCCGAAGGCCTGAGAACCAGGGAAGCTAATGGTATAAGTTCCACTTGAAGCCCAAAGGCCTCAGAACCAGGAGAGCTGGTATCCGAGGACAGAAGATGGATGTCCCAGCTCAAGCACAGAGAGCAAATTCACCCTTTCTCCACCTTTTTGTTCTATTCAGGCCCTCAACAGTTTGCATGATGCCCACTCACATTGATGAGGGTATCTTCTTTATTCAGCCTACCAATTCAAATGCTAATCGCTTCCAGAAACACCCTCACAGACACACCAGAAATAATGTTCTACCAGCTATCTGGGCACCCTGTGACCCAGTCAAGTTGATGCATAAAATTAACCATCACACCTGCTGACTGTGACTGAAGGGATCGTGTGGGATATTGATGAGCTTCATTCAGAGAACAAATGTAAACCTTGGGTAACGGGTGCTTTGGCTCTCTTCATTTGAGGTGCTTACAAATTCCTATCCAATCAGGATAAGGGAGAAGAGCTATTATTATTTAAAACTATGACTGCCTCTTAACGAGTGGGGATCCTGGCGAAAGAAAGAAAGGAGTGAGGAGTCAAAGTCTTTCATGTACAAAGGTGGTTCTGATGGTGAGCTGAGAAGGGCTAGTGAGCGCTGAATTGCTCTGTCAGGAATCTGAAAGGGGCTGAGCTGAGTGGTTGTGGTTCAGGGCGGGAGTCTCATGAGACTGCAGTAAACTGTCAGCAGGAGCTGCAGTCATCTCTAGGGCCAAATGGAGCTAAAGAAGCCACTTCCAAGCTCATCAGATAGTTTTTGCCAGGCCTCAGTTCCTCATTGGCTATTGACCAGAGGCCTCAGTTCTCAGTCACTGGACTGTTCACAACATGGCAACCAACTTCCCCCAGAGATCTGAAGAGGGTAGAGGAGCAGGGACTAGGGTAAGGCAAGTGAGGTGACTAGGCGAAAACTGAAGGAAGCACTCATGAGACCTCCCCCAGTTTGAGCCCTGAGAGATGGTGCCCAAGACAGAAGCCACAGTCTTTTTCATACCCTCTTCTTGTAAAGGACATACATTTTAGTCAGCTTGGCCACCAAAGCAAAACACCATCACTTCTGCCACATGCAGTTGTCCACACAGACCAGCCCTGGTATAACCTGTGCAGGGACTCCACAGGACACGAATTCCAGGAGGCAGTGATTGGTGGGGCCATCTCGGAGGCTGGCTACCACAGAAGTTATTCAGTCTTCAGACCACGTATATAAGGATTATGTTCATTTCCAAAATCCCACCTGGATTAGATCAGACATGTGTGGGTTACCAGGAATACAGCTAAGTGGGCTCTGTCTTTACAGTAGCCCTATTTATTTATCAAAATCCTTTTCACAAATGTCTGTGAAGCACACACTTTCTTAACTAACTGAGGTAGGAGGCAGATAATGTGGCAGTGCATCGCGAAGTTAAGCTCTTTGAAGTTAAACATTTGAATCCTGCTTCTGCTGATTCCTAGCTGTAGGATCTTGGACAAGTCACTTCTCCTCTCTGAGCTTTGCTTTTTACATCTAGAAAAATACTCCCTCTTAAGGTACCCATGAGAATTGCAAGACAAAATTCAGTCATTCCTTTGACAAGTATTTTCAAGTACCTGGCTGATCATCTGTGCTGAATTAAATGCTTGTTCAACTCATATCTAATTTAATCTAATTATCAATGGTCTTCCCTAAATATCACAGGAGGATATTAGGAATGATAACTGAAAAGCTTTTGCATACTTTGTAAAATGTTTTTCCTTATTCCATCACTTCCTTTTAGTCAAATCACTTAATTGCTCTAGGAATCAGTTTCCTTATCTACAAACTGTAAATAATTAACTATAAGTGAAGTTAAATAGATGGCTCACTGAGGAACAAGCAAAGTGCTAGGAGAGTGCAGAGGGAGGGATTTAAAAACAATGAATATTGCAAGACATTTTATGTTCTGTTGTCTCTTCTCTTTTGTTCTGTAGTTATGATACTATGATTTGTTCCATTTACCACCCAAGGTGGTTGTAAATGAGCATGAATGTTTAATGAGCAAATACTCCCCTACCTCTGCCAGAATATCTGATACTGTGACTGGAAAATAGTAACAGAATAATGGCTTTTTGACTTATGAAGACAGATGTTTCAATGTTGTTCTCTTCCCACCAAAAACCAGGCGGATCGGTAAGACTCTTTCAAACTCTGCCTTGTAGCCCTGCAGCTGTGCCTAAACTATATCATTGAGAAACACTTGGCAGGCATGTGCTTCTGAGCCCCACCTCCTCCAGTTCCAGAATCTCCATGCTGCATTCCTGGGTAGAAGGAACCCAGGAGGAAGAAACAGCTAAAACAACAGAAACACAAGGGATAAAGATGCTGTAGTTTAACGTGTGATATTGGGCAATCAAAGACCAAACGAGCCATTATTGCCTCCAGTTAGAATGAGAGGTCTAAGACAAAGAAGAAACCAGCCCAGTGTGCTCCATGTGGACCAGCAGGAGACAGGAACAGACAGAGAATGCTCACATGTTAGGTGACTTATGGGTTGGGCCTGGCAGGCAACGGGTAGAGAAAGAGAGGCTGGTAACATGACAGAGCACCCAGGACTGAGGACAAAGGCAACTAGTGAGAAATTCCCAGCCAAAACATGCCCAAGAGACATTAAAAATCAGTGATGTTTGATATTTGATTTTAAGTCATTCCTAATCTTCCTGAGGCAGTTTTTGTTTTTCATCATCCCCAGACCTTCAAAAAAAAGTCTACTATTCACAACGTGAACAGCATTGTGTTGATTTTGCTTTCGGAAATTACAGACAAAGAGGAGCAGGGGCCAGTGTCCAGCCTGGGCAAAAGCAGAGAGGACAGTGACCACAGGATCCGGGAGCATTGACTGGAGTAGGTGACCACAGAGAAACAGACTACGCTGAGGACCAACGCAGGAAATATAAGCCCTGCCTCAGAAAGCCTCAGAAGTACCGGGGAGAGCACTGAGGGACGTCCACAGTACTTGGGATGGGGTGTGTGTAAGCCACTTTAACCATTCTATCCATGAGGCCAGAGGATTCCAGAACACCTGGTTTACGTGTGTGTATGTGTGTACATAAATATATGCATGTGTGTATAATGCATGTAGTTAACAATATATGAGTGTATATGTATAGGCTTGAAGTAACTTTTGATAACTGCACGTGGTTAAATAATATAATGTATATAAAATGCTTAACACAGTGCCCAGCAGACAGTGTTTATTGACAAGTATCACTTAACCAAGAGGATGGAAAAAGGTGTATTAATAGCTGGTCCTAGAACTCCTTTCAGGGCAGGAAGAGCTTTTGTTCTGAACAAAGCATTGAGGTGAAAGTTGAAACCCAAGGGCATGGGCTACGGTTCTCCACGGGATAAATTTCCTCACCAGGACAGCTCGCACTGTCTGGAGACATTTTGGTTGTTAAGCCTGGCGGTTGTGGGGGAGGGAGGCAGTGTTAGTAGTATCTAGTGAGCAGAGGTCACGGGTGCTCCTAAACATCCTGCAATGCACAGGACAAACCCCCACAAGAAAGAAATATCCAGCCCAAAATGCCAATAGTGCTGAGGTCAGCTGAGGAGACAAAGCAACGAGTGTGACCAATAAACTGTTCTGCATTAGAAATAAACAGTGGGGCCGGCCCAGTGGCAGAGTGGTTAATTTTCCGCGCTCCACTTTGGCGGCCCGAGGTTTACTGGTTCAGATCCTGGGCACAAACATATGCACCACTTATCAAGCCATGATGTGGTGGTGTCTCACATATAAGGCAGAGAAAGATAGGCATAGATGTTAGCTCAGGGCCAGTCTTCCTCAGCAAAAAGAGGAGGATTGGCAACAGATGTTAGCTCAGGGCTAATCTTCCTCAAAAAAAAAAAAAAAACGAAACAGGGGCTAGTCAACAGAAGAGAAAAAGAGAGGTGAGGAAGCAAGATACAAGACAAAGAGGAGAGCTGACTAACATGCCAAAGATGCTAGAGGACTTCTAGGAACTAAATGACTAATACACAATTTGAAGTTATTTTCATGGTTGTCATTCAAACCCTCTCCTCGTCTCCCCAAACCTTCAGCAAAGGCTGCCACATGCAAAAACCTTGGGCAAATGGATTATATAGGTGAAGGGGGGGTGTGTGTGCATATGTGTGTGTATACAGTAAGGAAACCATGTGAGTCTCACATCTAGGTCAGAATAAGAAGACCAGCATCAGCCCAAAAGGAGAAAATAGAAACTCTGCAGGGACAGAAAACCAGAACCAAAGGTGCCTCTGCTAATGCAAGAACGTAGGAGTCGGAAAGGGGGTTGATAGTTTGAACCAATCTTTATCTGATCTTAAGGGACAAGGATTTCTTAGCTCCCATATAGATTATAGCTCTTACAATTTTTATTTTTTTAATATCAGTTCATTCCATAAAGTTGTTCTCAACTAACTCTTTTTGCTTTTGTATAAAGACCCAAGCTAAACGAACCTCTAGTGTTTTTTGTTTGTTTGTTGTGGTGAGGAAGATTGGCCCTGAGCTAACATCTGTTGCCAATTTTCCTCTTTTTGCTTGAGGAGGATTGTCGCTGAGCTAACATCTGTGCCAATCTTCCTCTGTTTTTGTGTTTGTATGTGGGACACCACCACAGCATGGCTTGATGAGTAGTGTGTAGGTCCATGCCCAGGATCCAAACCGGCAAACCCTAGGCCGCCAAAGCAGAGCACATGAACATAAACACTACGCCACTGGGCCAGCTCACCTCTAGTGTATTTTTAAAAAGAGGAACTTGACCTGAGAGATCCAAGCTTGTGCATGGTCAAGTGTCTGAGCTGGGAGCAGGAGGATCAAATAGGCAACCACTCCTTTCAAATGGGGCCTGAACCTACCTTAAGCCCCTATGGAAATGTCACACATTATACAACCATCTAATACGATGAAAATAAAGACGTGAAGCACACTTTGAAAAGATAAGAGCATTACATAGAAATGAGGAGTTATTAATAGGCAAAGAGATGAACTAGCAATATGCCCCTTGACATAGTGCTATAAATTCAAATATGGTTTATGCGAGGAAAAGGAGATAAACGTTTCTGTAGATTAAAAATGACAACAAAAGAATAGAGTGAAGAAGAAGCACTTAGAAAGCTCCATTGGACAGTTACTGAACGTCTCCCAGAGAATGACGAACACTAACTTGTGAGGAACAAGAAATCCTGGGGCCAGGGGTCAGCTGGCTAACAACTAGAGGAGCACAATAAAACCTTGAAATGCTCTGCCCCGAAAGTTGTGACCAATGTGTAATGGAATTTAGTGATAAGAAATAAAGAAAACAATAAGAGCGTTCCATTTTCTTCAGTATGAAATTCCTGACAGCTCATCTAACTCCTTGGTGTCCAGATCTCTCTGAAGTCACTTAATAAAACAGTGGTTGTCCAATACAAGAAACACTCTGTAATAATAGTATTCTTGTGAACCATGAGTCAAAAGAAATATATACAGCCTGACACCCAGGCTCTCCTCCAAAGAGGTTGTAAAAAATCAGTGAAGGCTAATTCTTCCTCCACAACAGGCTATGCCCAATATCTGGACAGGATCACAAGGTGTATTCTGCTTGTTGAGTGAACGAAGCTCCAATCAACAGAGAAGCCTCATTTGAGCTCCTGTCAGTTTAATTTAGCTTAACAATTACCTCTGCAATTTGATCATACGACCTCTCCATCTCTTTTTTTTCTTTTTTGGTGAGGAAGATTGGCCCTGAGCTAACATCTGTTGCCAATCTTCCTCTTTTTGCTTGAGAAAGATTGGCCCTGAACTAACATCTGTGCCAATCTTCCTCTATTTTTCATGTGGGACGCTGCCACAGCAAGGCTTGATGAGCAATGTAGGTCCACACCCAGGATCTGAATGGGCAAACCCTGGGCCACCAAAGCAGAGCATGCGAACTTAACCACTACACCACCAGGCCAGCCCCAACCTCTCCATCTTGATGGCCACTGAAAGCAATGTTTCCCCAGAGATATGGAAACTTAACATGATTAAGGGAAAGGGAAAAAGAGAGAGTTTAAATTCTTTGATTCAACACAACTCTGCCTTCAACATTTACATCGGTTATCCATCCCAGTCTCCATCATTCCTCTTTGTTGTGACAGGCTGACTGCCTATTGATTATATTGACAATACACAGAGAAGGCAGTCGAGTTCTGTCTGAACTGGTCCACAGGGCAGTGGAGGGAGGGTCTCCAAAGTATCCCCATTCTGTGAGGCCACCAGAGGAATTCAGAGAGGTCAGGACAGCCACCAGTGGCAGCCTCAGGGACAATGACCTGGCAGTTGGAGAGAGCAACTAGGAAAAAACAACAGAAACACAGATTTCCCTGGAGCACTATTTTAGCGCAGTATTTGTTCTCTATTGCTGTTGTAACAAATCACCATAAATTTAGTGGCTTAAAAAAACACCCAGTTATTATTTCATGGTTTTGCAAGTCAGAGACCAAGGCACAAGGTGGCATGGCTGGTTCTCTACTTTCATAATGCCAAAATCAAGGTGTTAGCAGGGCTGTGCTCCTTCCTGAGGCCCTGGGGATGAATCCACTTCCAAGTTCATTCAGGTTGTTGGCTGAACTCAGCTCCTGGCAGTTGTAGGACTAAGGTCAGTTTCCTTGCTGGCTATTGGCTGGGGGTCATTCTCAGGTTCTAGAGACTGCCCCCATTCCTTGACTCCTGGGCCCCCACATCCATCCTCGAAGCCGGCAACAACGGGTCAAGTCCTCCTCACACTCAGAATCTCTCTGGCCTCCCCTCCTGCCTCATCTCCCCAGCTGCCTTCATCTTCTGCCGCATCTCTCTGGCTCTAGCCAGAGACATTTCTCTACTTTGAAGAGGTCACACGATTGTATTGTGCCCACCTGGATAACCCAGGATAATCTTCCTATCATACTCTTAATTACGTCTGCAAAATCCCTTCTCTGCGGTGTCCAGATCAGTGTTGGACCAAATAACCAAGGACAGGAAGCCCAGGAGACGTCTGTAGAGTTCTGCCAACAACAGGTGCCCAACCTCACAAACTGCTGGCACCTCCTTCCTCAGAGCCAAAGAGGGGCTGCCTTTGGGTGAGAATCTCTTATTGTAGAATGAAGCACTTACACAACCAAAAACCCACCTATAAAGTCCAAAATTGAGCCAGCCTCACACTGCATAAATCACATTATTGTAAGAGTTATGTGAAAGTGATCAAGGCAAGTGGAAAACAGGCCCGTCATTGCCGTTTGCCTCTTCACATTTTCTCTTTTATCGCCACATCTCTTACTCTTCTTAGGAAATACCCTTTCATTGACTAAGTGAATCTCCTTGAATTCTTGCCCCAAACACAGTTTATAAAGCTGCTATTGCAGGAACACAATTTTTCAGCACAAATGTGTTTGACATCTATGAATAAACATAAAATAAATATAAAATATAAATATAAAATCAGTGTGCTGGTCATTAGGCTATTGTCTTGGCTCCAAATTCACCTTTCTCCATTCTACCTTTTGATATCGAGGCTGGGACTGAAAACTGCATTTCTCCTTTGGCAGGTGGCTCCATGTTAGCTTCTGCTAAAACAGGTCCTAGAAGGAGGGTGAAGAACAGTGTCCGTCACTATTCCCAGTGCTGTCACCCCATCAGTGATCCTTCACCCCCCAGCAGCAGCAGTTCGCAGCCTCCACCTCCTTTTGGCAGCTCCAGAACAGCGTCGTCACACCCCCTCAGAGGCGCTAGGGCCTCCTCCTCAGAAACCTGAGTCCCAGCTGTGCGAGGCCCCTGCTCTAAGCTCCTAGTAACAGCGTCAGCGAAGCAGTGCCTCCCTCTGAAGTCTGGGCCAGCACTGAGGGGCCCCTTCTCCGTGTTTCTAGGTTCTGGTAGCCCCAACATTTTTCTTTTGTTACCACACAAGCGGGAGCTGCTTCCTGCAGTTATCAACTCTGCATTACCTCAGAGTTCTCTGCTTACTATTTCAGCCCCCCAACATCTGTGTGACCAGTTCCAGGTAGTAACCTCCCTCTGTTGAAACAGCTAGTGTGGCTTCTGCTCCTTGACTGGATCCTGACTGATACAGCCTATGTTAGACATATCGGATTCAGATGAATAAGAATGGGATCCAACATTATAGGATATCAAGGGCCTTAGAGATCACCTAGTTCAACTCTAACATTTTATCAGTGGGCAAACTGAAATGAAGAGAGGAGGACTCACTCAAGGTCACAGCTGGTAGTGACTGGCCCAGGACTGGAGTCTGAACTTCTTGACTCCCAGCCCAGTGTTCCTTCTGATACAGCTACAAAGTGTCACAGGCTTGCTCCTGAACTCAGGCAAAAGAAGATGACGTTCTGAGCAAATTCTCATACCACTGATCTGTTCTGTCCAGCGTCTCTCTTATCAAGCTATTTATCCATCTACACAAAGAATGCTTAGGTAATAAGAAATCTGATGTGCTATCCTTTGTCATCCCTGTTGGAGGATTCAAGAGAGTTAGCCAAATAAAGCAAAAGTTGCAAAGGGAAGGGCTGGTCCAGTGATGTAGTGGTTAAGCTCTCACACTCTGCTTTGGCTGCCTGGGGTTCCCAGGCACAGACCTGCACATCACTCATCAAGCCATGCTGTGGTGACATCCCACATACAAAATAGATAGATGGCACAGACGTTAACTCAGAGCCAATCTTCCTCACCAAAAAAAAAAAAAAAAAAAGTTTTCAAAGGAAGAATCTATTAGTGCCAGGAGCCTATCCTTGAGAAAAAGAATCTATCTATTCAGCATTTATCCCTAATATCTTTTACCCTCTCTTAGGAAAGTGATCTAGTCCTGAAAATGGAGAGGGAGAGAAACAGGGATCAGGAAAGAAGGCAGAAAGATAAATTCTCCCTGTCATTTCAGAATGTCCAACTTGCCTTGAGTCACTTTATTCACTCATCTACTATGCATCTAACACTATGCTATGTACCGTGGCAAAAATCTAAAGAAATATAAGATTCTGTATTCTCAAGAACTTAACTCTCTAGTTGTAGAGACATAATATACAAACATAATCAGAAAATACTAAAGGACAGCACATCAGCACATAGGCAATTGGGTGGCACCAACAGAGAGTACCTTGAGGAAAAAGAAGGGAAAAAGCAAAGTGTGCAGGGTGGAGCTTGAGCTCAGTGAAGAAAAGCTGGAAATTGCCTCGGTTAAAGGCCCCCGAGCCAGGAGAGCAAAGGCCTGAAGGAGCCTTTGGGAGGTGAGAAGAGCAGGCTGGGTCTATAGCGAAGAGCTTGATTTTCTGAATGAAAATTTGATTTTTGATACACAAACTGAGAGAGGGAATGTTCTAGGGAATGCTATCACAAAAGCATTTTAGGAAGTGTAACCTTTCGTTGGTGTGTGAATTTCTGAGAGCTGCCATGAACTGGTGGCATAGAACAACAGAAATGTCTCTCACAGTGTGGAGACCAGAAGTCCCAAATCGAGGTGTCAGCAGGGCCGCACACCCTCCGAAGGGGAGAACGCTTCCTTCTCTCTTCCAGCTTCTGGAGGCTCCAGACATCCCTTTGAGGCTACAAAACTCCACCCTCTGCCTCCATCTTCACGTGGCTTCCTCTTCTATGTATCTAGTCTCTCTCTGCTTTACTCTTATAATGACATCTGCCATCGGATTTAGGACCCAACGGGATTATCCAAGATGATCTCGTCTCAAGATCCTTAACTTAATAACATATGCGAAGACCTTTTTCCACAGAAGGTCACATTCACAGGTGGGGAGATAGGACACAGACATATCTTTTGGAGACGACTATTCAACCCACTACAGCTGGTGTTACCTGAAGCTGTTTGGTTACATTTTCACCTCCCCGGGCCAGGCTTAAAGAGTAGAAAAACAAACAGCAGCAGCCTCTTTCCCCTTCTCCTCTGCTGTTAGAGAAAATTCTTCCCCTGTAACAAGTGTATGAAAATAGCTAACATTTATTGCCTTCTTTC
The DNA here is from genome assembly GCF_037783145.1 of Equus przewalskii. Lineage (NCBI taxonomy): Eukaryota > Metazoa > Chordata > Mammalia > Perissodactyla > Equidae > Equus > Equus przewalskii. Next base: position 53,091,146 of record NC_091831.1, on the reverse strand, counting down.
CATATGTAGGGCACGCTGTAAGCATTTTGATATATTCTATGTGGGGATTAGATTTAATCTTCATAAAAATCCCATGAGGCAGGTACCATCTTTATTCTCATTTTACAGATGAGGAAATAAGCAGAGAAAGGTTAATAAAATTTTCCCCAGGTCCCACAGCTGAGAAGCAAATTGAACCAGAATTTGAACCCAGTCAGCCTGGACTTTTTTTTTTTTTTGACAGATTTATTGAGATATAATTCACATAATATACAATTTGCCCGTTTAAAATATACAAGTCTATGGTTTTAGTATATTCACAGAGGTATGCAACCATCACCACAATTTTTCATCACTCCAAAAAGAAACCTCATACCTCCTTAGCTATCACCTCCCAATCCCCCCATCCTCCAGCCCTAGGCAACCACTAATCTACTTTCTGTCTCTATAGATTTGCCTGTTCTGGACATTTCATTTCCATAAATGGAATCATATAATGTGGTCTTTTGTGACTGGCTTCTTTCACTTAGCATAATGTTTTTAAGGTTTATCTATACTGTAGCATGTATGAATGAGTACTTCACTCCTTTTTATGGCCAAATAATATTCCATTATGTGGGTATACCACATTTTATGTATCTATTCATCGGTTGACAGAGAATTTGGGTTATTTCTACTTTTTGGCTGCCTGCACTTTAAACTTCTATGCTATAGTGACTTCCATAATCATAAATAATTCTCTCCCCAGAAAGATCCACCATCATGAGCCAAGAAGCTAAAATTACTCTGGAGGAAAAGCTTCTGGGAGATAATCTTTCAGAAGTTTTTTTCTAAAACAAATGGAAATTAGTGGTAAAGGGTAATTCTCGTCTTGCAGCTCTTCTTTAACATGTTTCCACAATCTCGCCTGTCTTTTAACTCATCCTCACATTCACCTGATGCTCATGAATGCCACAAACCTTTATTAAGTACAAACTATGTTTAGGAATGATGAGACACAGAGGCTCTAACTGACCTCCTTAAGTCCCACAGCTCATTAGGAGCAGAGCAGGTCAAGGAATCCATGTCCTTGTGACCTTTGCTCTTTCCTTTGTACCATGGGAGCTTCAACACCTGTCAGATTCCTCAATCCTGCAACATTCATATCTTCAAGGGAATGCTTGAACTGGCACATTGCTTTAAATTTTTCAATACAGACAATTTTAACATACATTAAGAGTAGAGAGAATAATGTAATGAACCCCCACGTTCCTTTCACTCTGCTTCAAGGCAATTATCAACTCATGAGGGATCTTGTTTCATCCAAACCCCACCCATTTCTCCAGTGGTGTGGTGGTAGATGCCTAACAACTGGCTCTCCCTGGAGAAACCCCTGATTTGTAGTGTTCTGGAATTTCTCTGGCTGACTTCAAGTTGCTCACGTAATGGTACTGAATGCATACTGGGACCAGATGTGCAGGAGTACACGGTTATATTGTATTCCCACCATACAGATACAATAGATCGAACAATTTCAAGAGCATAAATAACAGTAACTGTGATAAAATAACTAGGAAGTGGTAAGTTCAGAGCATTTATTATCTCTATAAAAATATTTTTTATTTAATTGTAAGTTTATAGAATTTAATTTTCAATAATGACTGTTTACCAACTAGCTCACCTAAGAATTTAACCATCAGCTCTTGCCAACAAGTACAGGCTGGATCTAGCCCGTCACCACACTCTTCCTTTCCCAGATACTTTCTTTAAAATCCCAGATATTATATCATCTTATCCATAAACATTTCAGCATGCATTTCTAAAAGATAAAGATTCTTTTAAAAAAAAACAGAACCACAATATCATTATCACACATAATTTTAACAATAATTCCTTAATATTCCCTAATAGTTCTTTAATTGGCATATAAATTTTTAATAGTTTGCTTAATTGAGGATCCAAATAAGGTCCATAAACATTTCATTCATCGATACGGCTCAGAAGACTCTTTTCGTCTATAATTTCTCTCTTCCTCCCTCTCACTCTTCCTCTCTCTTTTTCCATGCAAGTTATTCGGTGATTTGTTGAAAAAATGGGAAAGGGGGTTGCCCTCTCAGTTTTCTTCATTGGAAAGAGATCTAACAGCATGTCTATCAAGGACAAAACACCTGCTCTAGAAACTCCTTTCACATGGGCCCTTTTGGCTTAGCTGCTTAGACGGGACCTCCGTTGTTTGTGACCAATAGAGCCCCGGGGCCATGAAAATCCTAGCCCCATAATATGAAGATGGAAAGTTTTTCTAAATACTTAAATTTTAAAAAAACACATGTGTTTGCATAGTTAACATAAGGGTAGCAGCCCTCCAGCCTCCACCTCCTGATGGGGAGGAACTCACCCAGCACCACTTCCAATCCCGCCACCACCAAGCCCCTGTCACCTTTTGTCACATTCTGAGAACAGGCAGAAGAAGCAGGGTTGAGGCAAAAGAGAGGGCTGACTAGTTTGAGGAATAGTTGGCAGGTGATGATAGAAAGTTCGGTCTCTCTGAGATCTCATTAGAAAACGTCAATCTTGAAACTTCAGCTTTCTCCTTTCCCAAGGAGTTCTGTGTGGGCTGCTAGGGTTTCGACACCAGTTGTCACTGCAAATGCCACTTGGCAGGAGCAAGAAGCTCAGGAATCCCTGATGTGTTTCCGAAGCTTTTCAAAGATGAACCAGCTCTTCTGCATTTTTCTTCCTTTTTTTCTTCCCAAATATAGTGCCAGGAATGAAAACCTTGCTCATCCTATTTCCCAAACTTGGCAGTTATGACAGTTTTATTGCAGTGCCTTATTAAAGCATAGTCATAGATTTACATAATTAAACCCAGGTCTGCTTTTCTCTCCCCTGTATCTACATCTGTCACTCACTGCGGTGTGGCATGGTAATTCCTTCTCCTCTGTGTGAGTGAGAACCTGGAGGCTCGGGGTGGCATCGTCCCCTGAGACCAATGAATAACTCTAATGGAAGCAGAGATGATGAGTTTCAATGATGAGTGGAGATAAATGGCTTCCTGCCTTTTAGCAAGAAGTTATTGGCCTTTTTCATCGCATCTTAGAGCTAGAACGGACCTTGAAAATCATCTGACATAGGGGTGGCAAATTGGCAACTTGGGCCTGATTTGGCTCATGTACTTTTTTACTTGATCCTTTTAATTTGTTTGTTTGCTTTTAATTTTAATTAGTTATCAATACTTAAAATTGGGAGATTCTCATAAAGAGCCAAATTTGGGGCTTTTCTTAAAAAAAAAATCATAAGCATTGGCACTTTGGCCCTCTATCTCCTGCCTGCCAGTCATTATCTAGAGCTGATTAGCAGCTGCCTTCTTCAGATGGGTGGGGGTGGGGTGGGCGTGGGTCTTTTGGTTACTCGGTTCTCCCCACTCCCCTTTCTCCACATCAGCCTGCTGCATACATGCACAGGTCCTTCTCAGACCCTGTGAAAATCTGAGTTTGTAACCCACTTCCCATTACAGGTGAAGGAGAGAAACTCCACGTTTCTAGTTAATGTCCAGTTAGTTCTCCAGATAATTCTAGTTAATTCTCCCAGGTTAGTTAAATCTCCCAGTTAGATCACAGGTTTCCTAACTTCAAAACAGTATCAACAACAATTTATTTGTTGGAGGTGTCCAAAGACCTGAATTCTGATTAGAGCTCCATCACTTCCTAGTTGTGGCACAAGATTGAACCTCTAAGCATACGTTTCCTCATCTGCAAAATGGGGCTTAGTGTAGCCTGTTGTCTACCTCACAGGGTTTATGAGGATTAATGTGTCTACGAAAGGGTTGAGACAGGTCAAAAACCCTATGCAACCTTAGGCTTATTATTATTGGTAGTATTTTCAAAGTAATATTTTTATTTGAAATTTCAAGCTCACTAATTTCTTCATTATCCCAAAATATTAAGTGCATCCCCCAATTCAATTCAACGAGCATTTATTGAACATCTACATATTGAACATGTACCTGTTCCAACCATGCTTACACGTGATGCAAAGCAATATGTATGGGGAGATGAGATGATAAGAACACAATATAAAGTGTCCACTGAAATACATGGCATATAATACATAGTATAAGTAATAATTCATGTTGCTTAAATAACAAAAAAGAACTCCCACAATTACATTCCCACTTTCAAAACGCTGCACAATCCCCTTGGAAGAGGGAGATAAGGATCTCCGCCTTCCCTGTGCTAGGGTCTAGTGCCAGCAGCACAAGCACTGCCCATTATTACACACTCAGAATGCACCAAGCACTCACAAGCACTTTACAGGAATTATATCATTCACGCAAATCTCTCAACAACCCCAGGGGGCAGGTACTTTCTGTTCATGCTTTTCCAGATCAGGAGATTGAGACACACTTGCCCAAGGTCATACAGCTAGTAGCAACAGAGCCAGCAGTCTGACTCAAGCGCTCACACTCTTACATGCTCCAGTGCAACAACTCCCTCACTCCCTGCTGTGAACCAAGCTTGCACGACAACGTCCTTCAATCCAACACAAACACTCCCATCCCCACGCCAACTCCATATCTCTTAAGCTCATTTCTTGGATGCTTTTTGACCCAGCAGCCCTTTCATTCCCTCTACCAGCTTCTGCCTTTCCATCTCCTGTCACAGTCAAAGAAGCCCAGTCAGGAATATTTTCCCTCCTGCCTGGACCAAATTGTTATCATTATGAAGATGATTGTTTACTCATTGTCATCATCACACTAATGCTTATTAAGCTCATATTACTGCTGAAAGGCAGTGTCACTTGATCTTCAGTGAGTCATTAAGTGCAACCAACACTCATCAAAGGGATTTTAAATTGATGGTTGTGATAATCCTCCTAATTATCGGTTTCTGTTTGATGACCCCCTTGTTATCAGCAAGTATGCTGAGCAGTTATAGAACCTTAATAGTCCCTGTGCTGGCAGGCCAACATCAGCCTCCTGGAGAGTCTAAAATGCACTGTGTATGTGAATTTGTGTAAGCGAGTGGGTCTACATGCATCCACATTTATTTAAATTCTGTCTTGTTTCTGCTTACAATAACATAAATTACAACAAGATGCCATAAAATAAAAGCAGGTGGAAAAAGAAACAAAACCAAACACAGGATCATAAAGTGGACCAGAAACAAAGCTAAAAATGCGTAAGCACATACATTGCCCATTGGCCACAGATTTGGCTCTTAAACCTTCAAGGGCCCAAAGCGAAAAGAAAAACTTGATCATTTGCTTTGTTATAGAGTCTCTACGAAAAACAAAAGTGATCACTTTAGCAATTATAATTAATATTAACAAGACCACAAGAGACTTTTACCTGAGGAGTCCTCAGAAAAGGGACATTATAGAATGTAAATAAGCAAAGACCTCAGCAATATCTTTACAATATTCACAAGGATAAGTTTCATTTATCTTCACTACCTTCCTTATAATTGATAGCAGCATAGGCAAGCACAATTCAGAAAAAGTAATTCGGGGGGTGGAGAGTGGGTAAGGTGCACAAAAGACTGAATCTGTATATATCAATGTATGTGAGTGATGTATTATATTTTTTGTGTGTTCACATGTAATTTTTTTAAAATTTTACCAAAATGTACTGATCAAGCGTATATTTAGTATCTGCAAATGTAGTGAAAATACTAGTCAGCAACCAAGATTTCTAGAGCTGGTAAATACATCATACCTGACAAGTCTCTCTCCTGATTCTGCCTCTCTTAAAATTCTGGCTAACTTAAAATCATTACACTAATGAGCTAAAATCATTACTAGTTGCCATGTGTGTGCCGCTGACTCTTATTTCCCCAGAGGTCACAGTTTTCCTTGTGAATAGATAGTTTGGGATTAAATGCTTGGGCTCTGGAGCCAGGCAGCTTGGGTCCGAATCCTCACTAGCCTTAGACTTCAAGTGGGATGTTTAACCTTTTCATTGCCTCATTTTCCTCATCTGTAAAATGGAGGCTAATAATTGTCCCTCCTTTATAGAGTTGTTGTGAACAATAAATGTTAATACTTATGAAGCCCAAAGAACACTGAATGTAAGTAGTAAGCCCTGAATGGATGTTGGCCATTGCTATTATTATGATGATTATTATTATTCCATGAAACTGTGCCTTAGATGATTTTTCTGTACCTTCTCCTCACTAAACAGCAGCCATTAATTAGGAAGACCACGAGTCTCTGGAGCTTTCATCCATATAGCACTTGAAAATGCAATCATTAATCTCTGCTTATTTCATGGTTTGCCTCCCAATTAGACTGCAAGTCCTATCGCATCGTAGGTCCCAGCTAGTCCAACCTCCTCATTTTACATTTGCTGAGAAAAGACAATCTCAACACAGTTAAGTAATGTCTCCAAGGTTCAACTGCTAGTGAGTGGCAAAACCAAGTCAAGAAGTGAGCTCACTTGACTTCCTTGCTAGTCCTTTTGCCATTAGAACATCTTGTTGTCCCATCAAACCCACGATACACAGCAGTCTCTTTGACTCCCCTAATTATTCCCAGCAGTATAATGATGACTCTCAAATGCTCCTCTCCTGCCCAGACCCTTCTCTAGTGCCTCCCTGTCAAAGTTTTACTTAACATTGTCACCTGGCCATCCCACAGGTCTTTCAAGTTTTACTTGCCCTGATAGAACTCATATCCTCTTCTCTAATCTGGGAACTCCTCCTACATTTCCTATCTCTGTTGGTGATGCCACCATGCACATAGTAACCCAAGAAAAAAACCTCAAACTTATCCCTGATTCCTCTCTCTCCCTCATCCCATACATCCAGATCCTGCTAGTTTTACTTACAAATTATTTCACAAATTTTCCCTTTCCTAGTAATCCCTAAACCACTACTCTAATTTGGTTTAAACTTTTCTGTAGCATTTGGCTTGTCTCTCCTAAGAAACCATAAACTCTTAGGGAAAGCAGAAGACAAAGAGCATTTACTGAGCCCCTACTGAAGTCCAGACACTGTGCTGGGAGCTTATATATTTTGTGATCACAACAACTCATATGATATCCTAATTTTACAGATGAGGAATCTGAAGCTCACTCGAACTGTCTATAAATACTTGAGTAATGTTTAAGAACCAATAAGGGTTATTGTGACAGCCTAAAGCTATTGACATCAGAGCCTGTTACAACCCTAAGCCACAGCGAAAGAGGAGAGAGTAGTACCAGTCCCCAGCGGACAGAGTAGCTGCATGGAAAAGGCCTGCCAACAGGAGCTGTGGCCTTCAGCAGAGGCATGCAGCCAAACACAGGAAACTAGCAAGGAGAGAACCAGAAGAATAAATATCTTGACTTCCTCAGGCCCTGTCAACTGACTTCCTGCCCATACCTCCCATTGGCCAAATCCACCTAGGAGCTGAATGGCAAGAGAATTCGTTGGTGAAATCCATCAGTCAGCCTCCCCATGCATGGAGCAGGGCAATAAAGAGGGAAGAGTAGACCCAGAGAAGCAAACAGAGGATATCCAGCAGAGCATACAGCTAGTAGATCATGGAGCCAGGATTTGAACCTAGGTCTAGATGATTCCACATTCTTGCTCACAATTCCATGAATTCATAATATTGTGACATTTCTAAGGGCAGAGAGTAATTCTTTGTACCCAGAGCAAATGTCTTTTATGTAGGAAGTACTCAGTAAGCATTCACTGAACTGAACTGAAACTAGACTTTACTTTCTGAAACTAGAATCTACTTTCATGGCCCAAGTCAGCAGGCCCTTCCCTTAGAAGCTTTGTGAAGTGAGTTAAGCCTGTTTGAGTCTTCCCTCATCTCCCTTTCTTAAATTGCTCTACCTTAGATCGAGGCAAACTTTTGCTATAAAGGGCAAGGTAATAAATATTTTCAGCTTTGTGGGTCATACTCTATCATTATAGAGCAAAAGCAGCTATGGACAATGCTTACACAAAGGAGCACGGCTGTGTGCCAATAAAACTTTATTTATGGACCTTGAAATTTTAATTTCATGTAATTTTCATGTGTCATGAAACATCATCCTTCTTCAGATTTTTTCAACCATTTAGAACTGAAAAAAAAAATTCTTTTTTTTTTTTTTAAAGATTTTATTTTTCCTTTTTCTCCCCAAAGCCCCCCAGTACATAGTTGTACATTCTTCGTTGTGGGTCCTTCTAGCTGTGGCACGTGGGACGCCGCCCCAGCGTGGTCTGACGAGCAGTGCCATGTCCGCGCCCAGGATTCGAACCAACGAAACACTGGGCCGCCTGCAGCGGAGCGCGCGAACTCAACCACTCGGCCACGGGGCCAGCCCCTGAAAAAAAAAATTCTTAACTCACAGGTCATAAAGAAACAGGCTGAGGACTGGCTTTGACCCCTGGGTCAAATTTGCTGACCCATGTCTTAGATAGTCCCTCTGCATGCTCAGGATATCCTCCAGGAATGTCATCACATACATTAGGCCCTTCCTTACTCCCTCTCCTGTTTGAAAACTTATCTGACTTGTACCCCATCTCCTCAGAGTCTTGCCAGGCGACCAGTCCTCATCTGAAGAACTAATGAGGACTGAGGGCTGATTTTGTGATTATGGGGTATTCTCAACTCAGTGAGAACTGTTATGGCAGCTACCATTTACTGAGCTCTTGAAATGTGCCAGTCACTGTACTAAGCACTTTACATGCACTGGCTAATTTAAACTTCACAACAACTGAAATCAAATTCCAAACAGAAGTAGCATAAATGATTGACGTAAACCAGGGCTAATAGTGGGGATATTGGCAAGTAAGAAAATAACGCCCTCTCTAAAAGGAACTTCAACGTCTAAAACCAAAAAAGGCACTAAGTTAACGTAGAGAAATATGATTCAGGGCTTCAGACAGTCTTGCTGTGGTCGCTCAATCATGAAATAAAGGCAATTCTGCCAGAGAAGGAAGGTATCCTTGTTCACCAGGGCAGAACATTCATTCAACAGCCTTTATCAATAAGGGGAAATAGTAGTGGGGTTTAGGGGCTTAAAATTCTCATTCCCCCTGTGCCAGATAAAGGTCATGTGCCATCCTTGTCCTGCCAACACTCCCAGAAAGTATTAGTTCTAGAAGGCAAAGTGGACAGAGTGGAAAAAGCCTAGATTCTCGTAGCCCTACAAACCTGACGCTACGATATACCCACTGGGTAATCTTGGATAAATTAGCCTTTGGACCTCTGTTTATTGATAATACTTACCTTACAAAATAATTGTGAAGATTAAGCGAGATGGTGTGGGGAAACGTTAGCAAAAGGCCTAACTTACAGTACCCAAGTAAGGCTATGGTAGGCTCTCGGTACATGGTAGGTCAGAACGATTTCTGTTAGTCTAGGCCAGGGACTACTGAGTCAAGCTCTCTCTTAAAGAACAGCTCAGCAAAAGGACCCTGGACACTCCCCCCAGAGCTTGTCCTATGAATCCAGTCAGGCCCAGGGCTGCCAGATGTCCACTGAGAGCTGAGGGCAAAATTCTGAGGGAGGTGGTAAGATATGTGAAAGTGAGACTCAAACGTTCTTACGCTGCCCCTGCTTGCAATTTACTCAGGTGCTTAAACTGTGAAAAGGCTTTGCATCCTGGGTTTGCATCTCAGAAAATATAACAAGTTTCATTTTGAGGTTGACAAACACTCCCGTCCATCCCAGGCTTAACCACCTAGAAATCAGGGGCCAATGCCTAGGAATCCATTGTTCTCGGCTTACCAAGAGAAGTCAGACTTGAAGGGACTTCATTTCCTGACTGTCCAATCCTGTTAGTGATGTCAGCCTGCCCCCGCCCCCACACCCCATCTCCTACCTGTGCCCCACATTCACTTTTACCACATAATAATCACTACAAACATCTGTTTCATACCTTCACTGCCCATTTTAAGCTACTTAAGAACAAAGAGGATCATGGCTTGTCTTTCTGTGACACCATATCCCTTGATGCAGCGGCATAGGTACAAAATAGAAGGCCTCAAATGTCCAGCTAAAGAGTGTGAATATTTTCCAAAAAGGAGAGAAAACCCATTGACAGTTTTGGAATAGAAAGTAATAGTGTGATAAAAGCAGTATTTGGGGGAATTTTCTCTGACAGCACATACTTGAAACATTGGAAAGAGGGAAAATAAAAGAGGAAATAAATTAAAATTCAGAAGACCAGTTAAGAGGTAATTATAATCAATGAAGCCTGAGACAGCGAGGATCTAACTACAGTCATGACAACGGACAGAAAGAAGAAAAGATGTTTCTGAAACACCTTCTGAAGATAGTGAACTCCAATGCCCTCTAGGGAGGCACCGTGGCTGAGCCATCTTTGTGACCCCAAAAACCCAGGGCTGATATGCACCAGCATCCAACAATGCAGCCGTATCAGCTATTAAAATACTGAGACACTTGTGCATAAGCAGCCCCTTACTTGAGTCCACCACCCACTCACCCCCATGCCTACTCCACCACTCCAGCCCCGTCCTGGAATTCCTCAAAACTCCTCCCCTCCCCAGTGCAGCGACTGAAGAGCCTGGTACAGAAGAAGGCTTTGAGAACCTTGCTCCTATGCCAAAGCTGATATTCTTTTTGATTGGTCAGTCCACTTGCCAATTGTCACATATATTTAACATCATGTCTTCATATGAATAGTCTGCTCCTGGTACATAGTAAGTGATGAAGGAAAGAAGGAAAGGAGGGAGGCAGCAAGGGAGGGAAAGGGGGAGGGACTAAGAAGAAAAGAAAGGAAGAAAGGACCAGATTTTGATGATTAGGTGGATATGACAAGAAACAAGCAAAGGAGTCCTGTACAACTAGAACCATAGAGACTCACGCGGCTGGCGGATTATAATTTTCTTTCAAAAAGAGAGAGGCAGAAGGGAGAGTTAGTTTGGGAGCAAGATGGATATGTTCTCTTAAAAATAAACTGCATTTGAACAAAAGCTCAGCTGAGAGAAATAAAATTTATGAAGGATTGATTGAAAGATATGTAGTCCACCCATTCTTGTCTATACTCCAAAATCTGCGCCTTGGAGAGCCCCTGCAGGCAGAGAGCTGTGAATCTCATGAACAGCCTTTGGGAAGCTCCTTTAGGCTAGGGTCCAGTGGCTTGGCTCCTCCTGAGAAGCTGGCTTGCTTTTATGGTACAGACAGTGAACTGTGTAGCCAGGCAGGTTTCTTATTTAGTCTTGTAAAGCTAAATTTGTGGTTCACCTGTAGCACATGTGCCTCATGGGGGCCCCACTTTCTGGTCCTACCCTTCTCTAATTTATGTTATCTTGCCATATGACATCCACCTAAGCTGACTTAAACCATTTCCGGAACAAAGAAGGGACTAAGTTAACTCATACTGAGTTTCAAGTAAAGGTGGAATATTCAGATGGAAATATCCAGTTAATATAAATATTTGAAATCAGCTCTTCATTGGGTTTCAGCACATGAGAGGCACTGAGAGAGTTGTATAGATACAGAAGACACGGCCTCACAGTCTTACAGTCTTTGGAGGCAGCAAAGATAAGTGCACGTCAGAAGAGATGGCACAACCCCCCAACCAGGATTTGATTAATTGCACAGTGACTGCTATCACTAGTGGGTACCTAAAAGAGAAGGCAGAATCCACATTCATTATTCCTCATGTTCCATGCACTTAAAAAGTCTCTTGGTGCTGCTATGGAATAGAACGATGGGGCTTCTGAACCTTGGAACTCAATTTTGCTCAGTATGTTAGCACCTCTGATTGGTGGATTCTCTCAAAACCCGCGGATAAACATCCCCCTCATTTATTTTGGGTGTTTTGTATTGTTTTATAGAGAGACCTCACTGATTTGATTACCTGGCTGTTTATTCTCAAAGGAAAGGCAACAGAATGGGGAAGCAAAGGAAATCCAAAGAGTGAGCCCAAAGAAAAGACAGGAATGGATTTATTACCAGAATATACCAACTATCTAAAGCAGTCACTGGGGCAGGGCCCGTGGCGAGTGGTTAAGTTCATGCACTCGGCTTCGGCAGCCCGGGGTTTCGCCGGTTCGAATCCTGGGCGCCGACATGGCACCGCTCATCAGGCCATGTTGAGGCTGCGTCCCACATACCACAACTAGAAGGACCCACAACTAAAATATACAACTATGTACTGGGGGGATTTGGGGAGAAAAAGCAAAAAGAAAAAAAAATTAAAAAATAAATAAATAAATAAAATAAAGCAGTCGCCATGTCGTCAAAACAAATTATCAGCAAAGTAATTAGAGAGGGACGGTATGGTGAAAAAAGATAAACAAAACCTATATTTGGCTCTGAATAGCTGCTATGTCCCTAATCCTCATTGCTTTATTTGTAAAGATGGAAAAGCAATCCTTGCCACATGCTGACTCAAGTTAGATGTACTGAGCACCTTCCAGCTAGGCAGCATCACGTCAGCATTCAGGATGACAGCAGGATGAGGCATGGCCTCAGCCCCATGGGGCTGTGTGGACCCCATGAAAGAATTCTCTAAAAGTACTCGATAAAAGTACCAGATGTGTCACATGCCCGGGGATTACTTTTTATGTCCTCTAAGGCGCCTTCAACAAGCTGAGGCAACTCCAGATCAGGAGAGGAAGATGATTTTGAAGTCGTACGCCTTTTCTGAAAGTTCAGAGCTGGAAATCATCCCAGAAGCCCTATGCATAGGCCTAGCACCCCAAGAATAGATGGAGGGATACCATCCAACTAGAAGACACAAAATGTTATTTAGACCGGCAGAACAAAAGCTCCCCAAAACAAAAGTTTAAATTCCAGGATTGCCCCTCTCTAAGCAAATATGTGCCAAGGTTTCCAGTCTCATTCTACATTTGTAGATACTTGTTTCCCACATCCAGAGACCCCCTCCCTCTACATCCCCACCAAGCCCTAAAGGGATGCCAGAAAGTAGCCTATTCAAAAACAGCCACTGAGAACCCACGGAGTGCCCAGAACTGTTCTTGGAACTGTAAACACAGAGCGGAAGAAAACTCTTGATTTTCCAGGACCATGCAGTCTAGCGAGGCCACGGGCCAGCAAGCGAACAGTCTCACAACAGGAGACGAGTGCCATGAGAGGGCATGTAAGTGTGAGAACCACCGCCCTCACTACACAGTCACTTATCAATCCTTCGACCACCATTACTCAGGGCAAAACCTGGAGTCATTCTGAACTCTTTTATTTCATACCTTGCATCCAATCCATGATTAAAATCAGCCACCTCTGCTTTCGAAATATACCCAGAATTCAACCATTTCTGATGATCTCCAATGCACCAACCCTAGTCCAAGCCACCACCATGTCTCCCCAGATTACCCCCGAAGCTTCCTAACTGGTCATCCCCTACTCTCCCCTTCCCCCTTCAGAGCACTTTCCACCCAGCAGCCAAAGAGAGCCTTTTAAACGAGTGTTATCACGCCACTCCTCTACCCAAACCCTCCAGGGTCTCCCATCACTGTAAGGACCCAGGAGCACTGAGCAGGACGCAGCGAACTAAGAGTGAGGAGCCATGGTCTTGGCCATGACAGCCCAAAAGCCAGGCTGTCAGAGGACTCAGTCTAATCCATACGACATTTGTCTACAGGCTGTGAGGGACTGCATCAACTTCAAAAGCCACCTTGAGCACACAAAGCCTTGAGGTCCTAAAGGAAGATCTGATAATTTGCTGTAAAAAGTACAAAAGATGGCAGCTCCAGCTCAGCAGATACTCAAGAGATGGCTCAACCAGCAACGTTGTCTTCTGCCAGGTCCCAGAAGCCTCTCTTCTGGCTGTAGCCCCACACTTTTATGATGGTTATTATTCACCTACCCAATGTTTCACTGAATCAACACCCCCATTAGGTGTTCCCCAGCCTTCAGAGCTCAAAAAGGAAAAAAATAAAAGGAGAGACGCAAAAAGATTAACTCATCATAAAGATAGGCCAAAAAATCTGATTTTCCAAGTCTTCTTGGTGCTTCCCTCTGGTTCACCTTAAATGACCAGAACAGAAGATTCCAGCTATCTTTGGGTTTGGCCACGGCCAAAAAGGATCCCTGGAGACCAGAGAAAATGACGCGGAATTTTCAGGTCAAACTGAGACTCTGAAAATCCTTTAAAGAGTAAGATACAAAAACTCATTGTTTTTAAAGGCCATACCTGGAAATCTAGCAATTAGTTAAGAAGGAGAAGTAGTTGCACACCTAATATTACTAGGTGTGGGGGACAGAAAGATGAATAAGATGACCCTTGCTTTCACAGAGGTGACAGGTGTGACAATAAGAAAACCATCACCTAGAGCACAACAAGTACTAATAATGGAAAGACGTACAAGAAGGTATGAGAATGGAGAAAGTAATTAACTGCAGCAGTGATGGACGGCAAAGAGAGAAGAGGGCAGATCATGGCAGACTTCTAGAGCAGCTGTCTTTTTGAGTTAATTAATGCTAAAGTGCAAGTGGCCTCTAAGATATCACCTTACACCCATTAGAATGACAAAAATATCTAAAACTAATAGTAACAAATGTTGGAGAGGCTGTGGAGAAAAAGGAACACTCATACACTGCTGGTGGGAATGCAAACTGGTGCAGCCACTATGGAAAACAGTTTGGAGATTCCTCAAAAAGTTAAAAATAGAACTACCATAAGATCCAGCCATCCCACTACTGGGTATTTATCCAAAGAGCTTGAAGTCAGCAATCCCAAAAGTCCTATGCACCCCAATGTTCATTGCAGCATTATTTACAATAGCCAAGACATGGAAGCAACCTAAGTGCCCAGCAACAGACGAATGGATAAAGAAGATGTGGTACATATATACAATGGAATACTACTCAGCTGCAAAACATTCCATTTGCAATAACATGGATGGACCTTGAGGGAATTATGTTAAGTGAAATAAGCCAGTGAGAGAAAGACAACCTGTGTATGACTCCACTCATATGAGGAATTTAAAAATGTGGACTAAGAACAGTTTAGTGGATACCAGGGGAAAGGTGGGGTGGGAGGTGGGCACAAAGGGTGAAGTGGTGCACCTACAACATGACTGACAAACATTAATGTACAATTGAAATTTCACAAGATTGTAACCTATCATTAACTCAATAAAAAAAAATTAAAAAAAAAAAAAGAAACCACACATAAAGTGTAAGTGGCCTATACAAGAATGTCTACAGCAGCATTATTTATAATAGCCCAAAACTGGAAACAACCCAAATGTCCAACTGATGATTGGATATATAAAATGTGATATATCCACACAGTGGAATATTATTCAGCCCTAAAAAAGAATTAAGTACTGATATATGCTATCACATGAATGAACTTTGAAAACATTATGCTAAGTAAAAGAAGCC
The DNA here is from genome assembly GCF_037783145.1 of Equus przewalskii. NCBI lineage: Eukaryota > Metazoa > Chordata > Mammalia > Perissodactyla > Equidae > Equus > Equus przewalskii. The sequence continues at coordinate 53,075,894 of NC_091831.1, read as the reverse complement.
AGACACAAAATACTGCATATCATGACACCATTTATATGAAATTTTCCTAAGAGGTAAAAAGTAGATTAAAGCTTGCCTAAAGTAGACTAAAGCTTGCCTAGGGCTGGAGTTTTGGGGGGGTATGAGTATGGAGTTTTCTTTTAAGGGTAATAAAAATGTTCTAAAATTTATTGTGGTGATGGATGCACAATTTAGGAGACTAAAAGCCACTGAACTGTACACTTTACATGAGTGAATTGTATTATACGTAAATTTTATCTCAACAAAATTGTTTTTTAAAAAAATGCAAATGGCCTCTCATGGCTTAATTACTAGATGATATCTGCCCTCTATAGGGACTTTCAAAGCCTTACCTCAAAGGTCTGAGAAATGCAGGGATTCCAATGGGCAGGAGGAGCAAATGGGACATTTTGCTTTGCCCACACCATGGTCTCCTGCTTTGCCAGGCCAGGAGTCTGCCAGCACTTCCCTGGGCCTCCTCGGGCCACCTCTCCAGGCTATGGTCATTCTGCTCCACAATGTTTTTATTAGCCTATTTTTGAGGCCCTCAGAGACATCCCTTTGTGAGCAGTGCATTAGTCAGGTGGAACAGCAGGCTGGAAATTTTAACACGCGCATTACTGCATGGAAAAATGACCTCACACTGACTCTTAACTGAACATCTGATTCAACATGAGTCGGATATAATCTCTCCTCCTTTTGACAATGATTCCAATATGCTGCCATCTGCAGAATACCCTTTTCTCTCGGAAAACAAGTTCCTGCCTGGATAATATAGTCAATGAAAATCCAGGAGGAGAGCCATATGTCGCAATAAATGCACATTGCATTCCATGTTCTCTCCCTACTATTATTTTTCATGCCCATCACCAGTGATGAGTGCTGCTCTAGACGATTTCCTCTGAAGATACGCCTGATTCAAATTCAGTTAAAAAGAGAAAGGAAACACACAGCAAGCAGCCTTCTATTTTATGTCTAGTTCGGTGGGGATCCAAATTCCAAATACAGTCCAGGACATCCTGAGCCATCCCTCCCCTCCCACTGTTTCCCTCTCCTGCTAGCTTTAAAGGACTAGGCTAAAATTATAGAAGCCTGGACAATTCTGTGGGCTAAGCAGGGCCCCCAGGAGTCAGGTCTTTAGGTTGAATTCTCCAAATTCATACAACAGACACTTCCACTAATTTTCTTATCTAACCCTCACTCTTTGTCAGAAGACCTTTCCTGCAGTCTTTGTTAAATGGACGAGGACCCAAGTCAGCCCACCTTCTGACATGTCTGATTGGAACAGAGGGAACACCTGGGCCAATGAAATTCTCTCTCTTGAGGGGCCAGCCCCATGGCTGAGTGGTTAAGTTCACGCGCTCCACTTGGCAGCCCAGGGTTTCACTGGTTCGAATCCTGGGCGCAGATGTGGCACCACTCATCAAGCCAAGGTGAGGCAGTGTCCCACATGCCACAACTGGAAGGACTCACAGCTAAAAATACACAACTATTTACCGGGGGGCTTTGGGGAGAAAAAGGAAAAAAAAAATTTAAATCTTAAGGAAAAAGAAAAAAGAAATTCTCTCTCCTGAAAATGTGGAATTGGGACAAAGAGGCTATGTGTAGTGAGCTGAATTTGGATGTGGGAGTTTAAAGGTCACATTTGGTGGGAGGGAGAATGGAGAGCTGGGCCAATCATTTCTTCACTTGTATAAGAAGCCGCAAAGACACCCATCTGGAGGGGAGAGAACAAAGCCACAAGAAGAAAGAGGCTGAGGAAAGAAGGCAGCAATCTCCCTCACTCCGGGTTTCTCGGCCTCAGCACTATGGACACTTTGGGCCAGATAATTCTTTATTGCGAGGGGCTGTCCTACGCGTTGTAGGTTTAGCAGCATCCCTGGTTTCTACGCACTAGATTTCTGTAGTACACACCCCTCACCCCAGTTGTGACAAACAAAACTATCTGCCAAATGTCCAGTCGTTTATTTATCCTTCAACCACCATTACTCAGGGCAAAACCCAGAATCATCATTAACTCCTTTCTTTCACACTCTGAATCCAATTCATGATTAAAATCTCCCACACCTGCCTTCAAAATATACCCCGAATCCAACCATTTCTCATGACCACCACTTGCAACAACCCTAGTCCAAGCCACTACCATCTCTCCTCCAATTACCCCAGAAGCCTCCTAACTGGTCACCCTCACTCTACCATGGCCCCCATAGAGCATTTCCCACATAGCAGCCAAAGAGAGCCTTTTAAATGAAAATGTTACCATGTCACTCCTCCACTCCAAGCCCTCCAGGGTCTCTCACCATTGTAAGGACCAGTCAGAGCCCTTCCAATGGCTAAGACCCTTCAAGACCTTACCCCCAGTTCTCCCTCTGACTTCAGCTCTTAGTACTATGGCTCACTCATTCATCTCAATCCCATTGACCTCCTTGCTGTTCCTCAAGGATGCCAAGTACATTCCTGCCTCCAGGCCTTTGCATTTGCTGTTCCCTCTGCCACGAATGCCCTTCCCCTAGATATGTGCCTGGCTTGCTCCCTCATGTCATTCAGATCTCTGCTTAAATATCATCCTATCAGAAAGGCTTTCTATGATTGCCCTATTTAAATAGGCAATTCATTCTCTATCTCCCTTACCTGGTTTACCCTTTGTATTCAACTGTTTGTTTATTGTCACTCTCCCTGACTAGAATCTAAGTTCAGGAGAGCAGGGCTTTGCTTCCTTAGCTGCTGTATCCACCAGGACCTAACCTGAGCAGTGCTGAGCGTTGTGGAATGACGTGCAGACTACTGTACCAACCAGAATGGTCACTCCATCACTATTCATCATAGAGCAAAACTGGAAACAATCTATTCCCTAACAATGGGGCAATGGTTAAATAAATTATGACATATGTGTGCAGTCATTTCAAAGCTTATGCTTTCAAGGTTTTCTTAGGTTAAAATGAAATCTTGCCAGTAACCTCTAACATATCTTCTCCTAACTTTCAATGAAATACCTATGGAATCCAGACATAAACCAAAACTTAATGCAACTCTGAAAACTAAGGCTATATACAGTATGTGTATATGTATATATCTCTCAACCTGTTACCAGAATGTGGGAGGAATTTCCATAAATACCCAATACAATAAAACTAGACACTCCTGTATCTTCCAGAAACATAGTGAGTCTGTATACTTGAAAATAGGAGATGGTCTTGTCATCACTCCCCACTTTTTGCTCCCTAAATTAATCAAGTATTTACCATGCAAATTTCAAATATCGAAAACTCCAAAATGCCTTAGGGTTATGAAGATGTCTCAGACCTGACCACAGCAGTAACTATGATGCCACCTGCAGGTGAATCCTTCCACTTCTGAAGCACACTGCCCCACAGGATCTCACATTATCCTCACAGTTACACCAAGACAGACAGAGGAAGGTCTCTTCCCCATTTGATAGCTTTCAAAAAGTCTATTCGGCAGGGATCGAACAAAAACAATTTCCCCCTCAAGGCGAGCTACTGACCTTTTTTTTTGGTGAAGACGATTGGCCCTGAGCTAACATCTGTGCCAGTCTTCCTCTATTTTGTATGTGGGCCACCACCACAGCATGGCTTAACAATCGATGCGTAGGTCTGTGCCTGGGATCTGAACCCAGGAACCCTGGGTCACAGAAGCAGAGGTCATGAACCTAACTACTATACCACCAGGCCAACCCTGAAAAGACTTTCTTAAATGGCTTATTTACTGAGATGCCCAGGAATCAGGGAAACATCAAGGGTGAATGAAGTATCCAGTGACTACCCACAGGGGAAGCCACTACCGCCCCTAGGAAGGAAAGTCATGGGAGCCCCAGAAGTGGAGGTGAGGCTGCCCAGGGGAAGATGTCGTCTTGGAGGGTCACGGCATTTCTAGGGCAAGAGCAACCAAGCAGGCAGGGAAGGGACTCCCACTGGGTGACTCCTTGGAAGTCAGCTGGCAAGGAAGCCTGAGTGATGCAGTCTACGGGAGTCAGCCTCCCAGGGCACAGAACGGCGTGTAATGGATGAGGAAAGGCAAAAGGGGAATAGAGAAAAGTTGGGAGACTTGCCAAAAGTCACATAGCTGGTCAGCCTCACCCCATTGACAAGAAAGTGCCACCCTGGGATCCCAAATACACATCCCTGGGAGGGAGAGAGCAGTTCTGTAGGCCTGGAGGATTTAGTACCATCAGAAGATAGGGTGATAGTCTCTAGGCCTTGAGATGAGAATAGACAAAGGTGGAGTTTGATTATCTGCCCCCTGGAGCAAGAGCTTTGAATTTACAATGGAAAAGATCTCCCCAGCAAGACACGCAAAACATTGAAAACTGCTAAACCAGCCAGGAAAGACTCAAGTGTAGGAAAAGACTTGATCAGTGTCTATTCTCAGAACACCAATTCCACTCCAGGCTCATACTTAAGAGGACTCTCATCTCTAAGAAGTTTGCTTTCACATTCCAGAAAAACAACAAACCAGGGGTAATGATCTTCCATTTCCTAACTCTCATCCTTAATGCCAAATAAAACCCTCTCTTGCAAGTGAGAGATCCTAGCTCATCATGCTGTGCTTTGCTCTGATTAAAAACAGGAATTTCTTTTTTTTCTTTCTTTTTTCTTTTTTTTTTTCAGTTGTTCCAAGCCAAGCCCTTCCTTAAAGGTCATTGAGCATCAAAACTAATCTGACTTCTAATTGCTTTTGTAAACACATCAGAATAAATAAATGCCAATATAATTAACTATCTAGCATATGATCTGCTCCCTCCCTTTACCAACAGGGCAGATGGCCAGCAAAGCAGCGCTCCAGGCTCCGCTAAGACTCGTATTTGTGATGTGGGAATGACTAGATTGAAGTCTATTTAAATCAGTTTACCGAGCTTGATCGGCCACTATAGGGAATAAGAATTGCCTCAGGATCATAATAAAAGTACAGACCCTGGTCCTAGAGAGTCGAATTCCTTTGGTCTGCAGTGTAGCCTAGGAATCTGCATTGTTTTCTCTATAAAAAGACTTTTCCAAGTAATTCTGATGTAAAACCAGTTAGGAAACCACTGATCTTGATCATTTTTCCCTTGGCACAGAGTCCACCACAGTCAGCCGTCTCTACTCGCCCCTCCCAGTCCTAACACCCCTCACCTGCATCGAGTTGATGCCTACGTCAATCTGACTCCCTCTTTCTAATCAAGAGGGGCTGCATGATGTACAGCTTTGATTTCCTAGGACTTTATGATTCACTGGCACAGAAATGGCAGAGTGAAAATTCAAGCATTGTGTAATTTGTCCCCAGCCTGGTCAGTGGCCCCATCTAGCTGTATTGATGACTCTCCTGTTCTATTTGTGAACAGTCACCAGGCCAGCATCTCAACTCCTGTGACTGGAGGCCTCTGAGGACCGGGGACAACGTGGCAGCCTGGAGGAAGAAGATGAAGCAAGGACACAGGAGTGTCTCCAGGACCCACACTAGGCGCTAAGGACCACTTGGCAGGCCGATCAGCTTTACAGACACTGCCCCGTCTCTCTGGGAGTAAGCAAGTAGATATAGAGAGAGAAAGGAAATCCCTCAATGACGTGACTCTGCCGCTGGTCCTTTCTCAGGTTGTTCCCAAAGCCTGTGCCAGTCCTCAGAGTCCTGCTCATGTGACCCTTTCCCCCTCCCCTGCCCAGACTTCCAACTCTTAGCTCCCTACGTTTGCTATGGTTCCCACTTTGGCCAATAGCATCCCCCCAGAGAACATTTAGAAATGAAGAGGGGCAGACATTTTTGATAGCCACAATGGGAACATACTGGAACTGGAGGAGTTGGGGTGGGGGGTAAGAGGAGGGAGAAGAGACGCCAAAAATCACGCAGAGGGCAAGGCAGTTCTGCAGGACAAAAAAAATTGTCCCACCTAAAGTGCCATTAGCACCTATGCTGTGAAATGGGAATCACTTACAGTCTGAACCACACAATTTAGCCCTTAATTATGGCTCTTTGTCAGGAGAATTTATTGCAGCATTGTTCAGGTAGCAAAAGCCTGGAAACAACCTAAAAGACCACTGATAAGGGGCCATTAAATAAAGTGTAGTACATTCGTACAAAGGAATTCCATTAGAGAGAATGAAGGAGATCAATACTTACCGATATAGCTCAATATCTGAGATCTATTGTGAATTTTAAAAAGCATAGGGCAGAATAGTATTATAGTATGTCTCTCATTTGGTATTTTGACAAAAAGGAAGATGCTATATGTATCTATATGTTTGCATATAGACAGAATCTCTCCAGAAAGTGCAAAGAAACTGATTGGGGGAACAGAACCGAAACAAGAAAGGCAAGGATGGAAGGGGGACTGGCTTTCCATCTAACCTTTAACGCTGTTTATTTCCACTGTGTGGGTGATTTTTTCTAAAGGAATATCATCCGTTTGGTACTACTATTTTTCTCCTGTGTTTGCTCTGCCCTCTGCAACTGCATGTTAAGTTCCTTAAAGACAGAGAGATTTCCCAGAGCACCTAGCACAGAGCAGGTGCTGAATACATTCCTCTTGGATCATAGATTAATGGGCATCTGCAAGAACTCAAGCCAGGAAAATAATTCCTTTGAAAACCAAAATACCTGCCCAGACAGACAGAACCCACTGGGAGCCTTTTCCAACCTGAGCATTCACGCCCAATTCTGGCAGATGGTTTTCAAAGGTATTTAGAGCGAGGCTGGGATTTTACCAATACGGGTCACCTCTTCCACAGAAGCTACTCCACAGCTTAGAAACCCAAAGTCAAAGTTGCTAGACTGACATCTGTAACGTCCCACCTATGCTGTGCCAAGCAAGGTCTTGAGCACTTTCATCTACATTAACTCACTTGCCTCCTAACAATCCCATGAGGCAAATGTTCTCACCCTCAATTATGGTCCAGGAAACTGGGACACGGAGGGAGTGACTTGCCCAAGACCACACAGAATTTGAAATCTGTCATCTAATGTTCAGTGCTCTTTCTGCACAAAGCTGTCAGCTAGAAACAATCTGGCCTTTCTTCACAATGACAGGTCGGCAGAGTCTCATGCAGCTGGGTCAAGACCTCCACTTATAAGCTTGGGGTCTGGGCCAAAATAGGTGGCCTCCCTGGCTTCATTTTCTCATCTGCAAAAAGAGGAAAAGCTTACCTAAGAGATGATGGGGAAGAGAATGAAATGACATACTGTACATAAGGCATGAAGCTCTGTGACTGACTCATAGTAGAAGCTCAATAAATGGAAATTTCCGTTGTCTCTTCTTCCTCCTTTCATGCTAGAGTTCAACTAGAGTTGAACTTCCAAAATCCAATTTAATAGGATGACATTCTCTATTCTAAGGTGTTTATTTTGAAAGTTTCCAACGTTATTTCCTGCACTGCAAAATTCAAGATATCACTGACCCTCTCCTTTCTTTAAAAGGTTATTGCAATTCAAACAAGTTCTGGTCAGCTTTCATAAGGATTTTGACAGGGACATTCGGTCATTACTATTCTTCAGAAAATACAGTGGTTCGCCTAACAAGACATGTCTGACTTGTCCCCTGCAGCACGGAGAATAAATAGACAATTGCCTTTTATCACTACATTGATAGTGATGACAACAGTACTGAAACAAAAATTTCTTCCTAAACTTTAATCATTTTAACTTGTCTAAGTGGGAAGTACAATTTTGGCATGAAAATATTTGTGTTATTACCCGTGTCATTACCTCTGTTTACTAAATTTAAATGAACAGAATGTTTCTAGTTGTACGAAAGCTCCAGAGATTACCAGAACAAATGCTTGTCTCTTTTTATCATATTTGCAACTGATGAATTTAATCACAAAATTCTAAAACGGGAAAGAATCTAGTAAGGCCACATAGTTCAGCCATTCTTCTGCCTTCACACAAAACTAAACGGAAATTACCTCAGACACGCAGATTTATAAAAACAACAACAGAATTGAGTCCCATTCCTTGCCCACAGCAGATACTCTAGTGGTAGAAAAATTAAAATCTACTCTCTCGATCATCCAGGAGCTCTCAGCTTTGGGTTCACAAATGCCCAGAGCTATGCCCCACTGCTCAGGTCTTCTGATTTAATTGGTTGCAGGCGGAACTCAGAGAATCAGTATTTTTTCATCTTCCTCAAGTGATTGTAATGTATAGCCAGGGTTGCAATGATCTAGCCCTAAGATTTTTTAATACGTTTATTGAAATATAATTCACATACCAACCAACTCACCCATTTAAAGTGTATGCTTCAATGGTTTTCAGTATATTCATAGAGTTATAAAATCACCATCACAGTGTAATTTTAGAATATGTTCATCACCCCAAAAAGACTCCCACACCCATCAGCAGTCACTCCCTGTTCTCCACCCCCAGCCTTAGGCAATCACTAACCTACTTTCCATCTCTGTAAATTTGACCATTCTAAGTACCTCATATGAGTGGAATCGTACAGTATTTGTTCTTTTGTGTCTGGATTATTTCACTTAGCATAATGTTTCCAAGGCTCATCCATGTTGTAGCACCTATCAGGACTTCATTCCTCTTTATGCCCGAATAAGATACTGTTATGTGGATATACCAGATTCTGTTTATCCATTCATCAAGTGATGTACATTTGGATTGTTTCTACTTTTTAGCTATTATGACTATGACTAATATTTAAAAGCACTTGTAGGGGGCCAGCTCTGTGGCCGAGTGGTTAAGTTAGCATGCTCCACTGCGGCGGCCCAGGGTTCGGATCCTGGGTGGGGACATGGCACCACTCGTCAGGCCACATTGAGGCAGCGTCCCACATCCCACAACTAGAAGGACCTGCAACTAAGATATACAACTGTGTACAGGGGTGGTTTGGGGAGGTAAAAATGTTTAAAAGCACTTGTAAAAGATCTGCTTTTAAAGTAACGTAAATCATGTATGCAACAACAGGAAAGCCTTTCTCCGGAAGAGGACATCCTCCGGAAGGTCTCACCCTTCTCACCTGCAGCTTCCTTCCCCCAACCACGCTTCCACTGTGGAGAACAGCGTGGAGCACAGTTCTTTAGATCTGGCTTGTTGGAACCTAAATGTCTGATTGCTTTGCTCAGCCTTACATCCTTGACATTTATATCAACAATCCAACTGCTTTCTTTTTTTAAACCAGCCTATGACTTCACCTAATCAGCTGATTATTTATTCTGACTCAGAGCAGTATTTTCCCACTCAACAGCCTAGCACAAAACATTTTAACCATTTTAGGACTTCCAAGTCACTCATTTCAGCAACTTCAGCAGCAGCACCATCACCTCCAACAACTCTCTTCCTCCCTTCCATCAAAACTTTAAGACAAGCTCTCATGTTAGTCATTTCATCTCCTTGTGAATTCAAATCCATGTTGTTTCCCATGGCAAATTGCATATGAAGGCTCCTCCATAAAAATGAAAGTAACTATCATAGTTGAGTGCTTACTCAGTTTCAAGTACTGTGCTAAGCACTTTACATAGATTTTTCTCAGTGTATACTCATGACCACCCTGAAAAACAGACATTATTTTCCTTATTTTACAGAGGAGAACACTGAAATTTGAACAGCTTAAGCAACATATCCAAGTACACGCAGTGGCTAAGTGATAGACTCGGGATTTCCACCCAGACCAGTCTGGCTCCTCACCTCTATATTACACTTCCTCTTCCATTTATATAACCATGGAATCATTCAATAAATAATTATGCTATAGTTGTGCCAGGAGCTTTGCCAGGCCTGTGGGATACAGAATTAGACAAAACAAAACTATCCCTGCCTTCCTGTGATTGACCATCTAGTAGAGGGTAGAGATGTTAAATATGTTATCACACACTGTGGAAAGTCCCATGAGGGAGAGCTGCACAGCGCTGGGAGCGAGTGCATATCCTGGTTTAGTGGGTGACGTGGGGAAGGGAGAATGCTGGGAGATGACATCCTTGAGGAAGTAACAGTTGAATTCTGTGAAAAGCTTTGTCCTCTATGATGGAATTCTGGAAGCCAGGGGCAGTGGGGAGGAGTATTCTCTGAGGGAGAGGCTCACCTGGCTGAGGGATGCCTCAGCAACAATGATCGGCAGCTGGGCACCTGGGTCACCACCCTGCCCTTGCAGCCTTTCTTTTGTCCCTACTTGCCTGCCTCCGGGGTATCTCCTGCTTTTGTCCTTATTTCACTTCGTGCCCTGTGCTTAGCTATTTCTTCAGCTTACCAGAGCAAAGCAGAACCATCTTCTCAATGATCCACAGCGGCAGAAAACATTCCCACTGAAACCAACACCCATTCAGAAGGGAGAATGCGGCCCAAATGATTAGGAAACACGTTACACTCTATTTGGCAGGTTTGATTCCAAAAGACTTAGAGAATATTATTTCCAGGGTTGGGGGATTTAAAAACGAGCCTGCTGTTATGCAGACACCAAATTACTGCAATGTTAGAACTGCTCCAAACTGAAGGCAGAGAACTGAGCGGCTTCAACCTGGGGAGCCGTGGTTTTGCTGCCACCTGCAGGCCTGTTCCGGGAAGCGCACAGCGACTCACCAAAGCCTCATTGGAGAGTCAGAGGCAAGAGGGGAAAACGGAGCAACTGCATTCATGCAGGTACCTTATAAATAGGGTGGGGTCGGTCCTGGGCTGAGGGGGTTGTTCCGTCTGGGAGGTGACTGGGCAGCTGGGACTGGGTCTGCTTTTTTTCTCACGGTTTTCTAGGACTCTCGGTAACTGCAAGTTGTTAGATCCCTGCCTTTCTCAGTACTCCTCTTGCCTGAGCATCCTTGATACGTGGATATAGATTCATTGATTGTTTTAGGTCTGTGTGGGACCCCAAAAATCACCGATTACAACTGCTTGGCTGATCCTTGAAAATAACTTTTGCAACATTCCTGCCAAGAGTTCATGTGAATGTTCTTGAAGAGATCTATGCCATCTTTTAATTATTCTTCTAGAAAATTCTATGTTGAGCTCTATGCTTGCCCCCTAACTTCCACTCCTAGTTTGGATTCTATTGATTACATAAAACCTAATCCATCTTCTCAGTAACAGACTTTACAATATTTTTAAACAATGCTGAGTTCTCAGGAGTGTTTTTCATTCCCATCCTCAGGTCGTTTTTCTCATTAGATACTGTTTCAAGTCCCCTTGCTCTGAGCACACAGGAGAGGGAAGAGAAAATCATCTGGAGTCAGACACACCCAGCTGTGAATCCCGCCTCCACCACTTACTGGCTTTACCTGTTTCCATTTCAGTTTCTTCATTTATAAAATGTTGATAATGACACATCGTTTAAAGCAGGGTTGTGAAGATTAAATTAAAGAGGTGAAATACAGCACAACACAGAGCAGTTACTCAAGTAAATGGGACTTGCTGTTATTTTTGTTACCATCATATTTTTATAAGTGGGTTTGAAGAGCCAAAACTGATACTCAGATGTGATCTGATCATCCCCACACAGAGTGAGGCTCTCATCCTCCAACAACGAGGGTAAGGATGATACTAATTTAAAAAAAACGGGGCTTTCATTTATTGTTTTCTCCATACGAGGCTTTGCCCTAAACCCTTGGTATTTATTCTTTCTTGAGGTCTTCTCACCCATCCTGCGAAGTAGATGTTATTCCCATTTTACAGAGAAGGACACAAGCACAGAGAGAGATGAGCTGCCCAAGTCACACAACTAGGAAATGACAGGGTTGGAACAAACCATTGTGCCTGACGCAGAGACCTTGCTGCCTCAAATATCAGATCTTAACTAATTCCTTCTGACTTGTATTTTTTCTTGGCCGTCAAATACATGATGGACTTACATAGCACATACTATTAGTGGAAGCCTCTCTCTCCCCTGCCATCACACACTGTTAGCAGGATATTGTCCATCTTATACTCAACAGGTATTTTTGTTCATTTGTTGTCCAAACGCAGGAGTATTAGTTTGCTATGGGTCTGCTTTGAGAAACCAAAAAGAGAACTCCTGAATATGGTGTTTTTATTCATCCTGGAGACCTACTTAAATGCCCTCCTCTGAAATGAATGTGTCCACCTTACCCTTGGGATCAAATCCACTCCTCCCTTGACCTGACCCTGGCTTGGGACATCTCCAGCCCATCTCCCACACTCTGTTCCAGCCACCCTGAGAGTCATACAATTGCCACACCCCCTTCTCTCTTGCCCTCCAGGCTTTGCACATGGTGTTCCCAAGGCCTGCAATGACCTATAATATCTGCCTATCCTCTTCTCCTGACTTGCTTTTGGCCAACATAGCTCTCAGCTCGAAGGTTGTATCCCCTAGGAAGGCTTCAACGCTTCCTGCCCCTCCCACATCATCCTCTCCCATGTGCCCCCCTCTCGCTCTGTGTCTATTTCTAACTTAAGACTTACTACACTCATGTTGGAGAAAGGATAGACACATAGATCAATGGAACAGGATATAAATCCAGAAATAGACCTACATAAATGTGGCCAATTGATTTTTAACAAAAAGGCAATTTAATGAGGAGAGAATAGTCTTTAATGAGGAGAGAATAAAGAGGAGACAATAGCTGAAACAATTGGACATCCATTTGCCATAAAAAGGAGCTTCAATCCATATCTTAAACTATATATAAAAATTAATTCAAAATGGATAATATATCTAAATATAAAATCTAAAACTATAAAACATCTAGAAGAAAATACAGGAGAAAGTCTTCATAACCTTAACTTAGACAGAGTCTTAGATATGACACCAAAAATGTAATCAATAAAAGAAAACAATTGATAAATTGGACTTTATCAAAATTTTAAATTTTACTCTGAGAAGGACACGGCTAGAAAAAGAAAAGATAAGCCATAGACTGGGAGAAAATAATTGTGAATTACATATCAGACAAAGGACTTGTATCCAAAATATGTAAAGAACTCTCAAAACCCAACAACAGATGAACAAGCAAAACTAATTTTAAAAATAGGCAAAAGATTTCAACAGATACTTCACCAAGAAGATATATAGATGGCAAATAAGCCCATGAAAATATGTTAACATAATTAGTCATTAGGGAAATGCAAATTCAAACCACAGTGAGGGGCAGGCCCTGTGGCAGAGTGGTTAAGTACACATGCTCCACTTTGGGGGCCCAGGGTTTTGCCAGTTTGAATCCTAGGCTCCGACGTGGCACCACTCATCAAGCCATGCTGAGGTGGCATCCCACATGCCACAACTAGAAGGACCCAGAACTAAAAATACACAACAATGTAAGGGGAGCTTTGGGAGAAAAAGGAAAAATAAAATCTTTAAAAAAACACACACACACACAAAGAGATACCACTACACAACTATTAGAATGGCTGAATTTTTTTTAAAAAGCCAACAATGCCAAGTGTTGATGAGGATGGAAACAACTGGAACTCTCATACATTGCTGGTGGGAAAGCAAACTGGTACAGCCACTATAAAGCAATTTGTTTTCATCTTAGTTTTATTTTATCTTTAACTAGTTTTATATGAAGTTAAATGTATACTTACCATACAATCCAACAATCCCATTCTTAGATAATTACCCAAAGGAAATGAAAACCTATGTTCACACAAAAACCAATACGCAAATGTTTTTAGCAGCTTTACGCATAATCAACAAAAACTGGAAACAACCAGAATGTCCCTCAACTTGGGAATGGATAAACAAACTGTAGTACGTACACTTGGTGGAATACTACTCAGCAGTGAAAAAGGAACAATCAGTCAATACATGCAGCAACGTGGATGAATCTCAAATGCGTTATGTTGAGTGAAAGAGGCCAGGCTCAAAAGGCTACATTCCGTATGACTCCATTTATGTGACATTCTGGAAAAGACAAACTATAGGATCAGAGAACAGATCCATGGTTTCCAGGGGCTGAGGATGAGAGACAGTTTGTCTACAAGAAGGACGGAATTTTTTTAGAGGAATGATGAAACTGTTCTATGCCGTGATTGTGGTGTTGGTTACACGACTATGAATTTGCCAAAACTCATAAAACTGTACACCAAATAGAGTGGATTTTATTGCATATGAATTTAAAAATAAATTTTAAAATGGAAAAAAATGGCTCACACCTCAGGGCAGACACTAACACATATGGCACCTTGCAAGATTTGCAAAAAGGTGCCCCCTCAGGTGACAAAACTCCCTATAGTACTCACATTTCCAGGCTCCCCTTGAGGAGGGGCTAGCGGCTGGATATCAGCCCCACTCGCCTCCATTTTCTCCCCATGGGCCACGCTGAGTGCACAAACTGCTCAGTCTGTCCCCGTCACCCGGGCCTGGATGATAATGGGCTATGTATTCATCTGTCTCCCCCTCCACGTGTGAGTTTCTCGAAGAGCTTTTCTAACCCATCACCATAGCTCCAGCAAGCTGCTCAGCGGCTGGCACAGCAAATATTTGCTGAATGGATGAATGAATGATCCCCCCTCCTGGAGCCCACCTGAACGGCCCGCTCATGGAGCTCTCCCCTTCCTATGAAGTTCTACAGGACCCATGTGTCTCTCATTCGTGACAACTAACAATAGAAGCAATGACTCTCTGCTGACACAGCCATGGATGGGCAGGTTTCTTCCCAGCTAGACTGTAAGCTCTTTTAGGAAGGGAAAATGTACACAGAGCCCTGAGTAGTGCCGTATACACAGAAAGAGCTTGATAAACCTTAGTCGACAGGTTGAGGAAACACAAATTCTTCTTCAAGTACATGGAGAGGAAAAATCAGGCTAAGATGCAGAAAAACACATTTAGATAAAACCATTTAGATAAAAACAGTTAGACAATCAACTCATTTTTATGATTGACAAGATGTTAATTTTCTTTCTTTGCTAACATGGGTGTGTGTTTCTAGTAAAGAATACAAATGAACCAAAGGATTAATGTCAGGAAGAAAACTGCAGTGCCGATAAAAGTGAGTGTTCAAAACGTTTTCCTCTATATTTCCATAAATAAGGCTTCTGTATTTCTGTATATTCTTATATCTCCGGAGAGAAACAGGGTATGAAAGGAGGATGTTGTGTGGAGGCGCATCTCAGCTTCCAATTTGTTCTTAAGGTTATTCATCTAATAAATGGGGATTAAACTGTAACAGCGTGGTTCTATCTTTCAGAAGGAGGAACTCATGCAAAGCATTTCAGGATCCTTGAGGAAAAAGGAAAAATAGCTATTGATGGCATTTTTAGGGTGGATGTTGATAATACAGGAAGGGCACTCTGAGCATTCCGGGGGGCGAGACAAATGCAGCCACCACGTCAGGCACTTCATTCGTCACCAGGATTGAGCCGTCCCATCCACTACACCCCCTGCTGCTATCCAGGTGTCATGAGTCTTAATGTTGCTATTCAATACATTCAGTTGAATAAAGTACCAATGGAGTTACCGATAGCCATAGAGCCAGGCAAAGGACTAGAAGCAGGTGGCCGACCTCAGGATTTCATTGAGAAGTGCAGGGCCTGCCTCCCAGCCTGCAAATCTGTCTCCCACAGTCGCGGCCAGTGAGCAGAAATGCTGTCATTCCTTCAGGTCTGGCAGTTCTAGGGTTTTCAAAAGTTCCCTTTACATTTCACTCACTTCCTTGCAGCCTGAATCTTGTCAGCCCTGGAGAGGCACAGAGGAGCCTGTGATTTCAGAGTTCCAGCAAAGACGGCGCCTATGTCTCCACTTCTGCCTCTGGGAGTGGTCACACGACACAACACTCTGACGTCCCAGCTAATGAACCAAAGAGGAGTAAGACCAGGCCTCTGCCCCTTACTTTCTGTGTGACCCTGAGGGAGTTACTTAACCACTCTGAGCCTCAGTTTCCTCATTTGTAGAAGAGAGACAATAATATTCACCTGATAGTGTTGTGTGAGACTGAGACAGTGCACACAAATGGCTCATCACAGGGCCAGAGACATAGTAAGCACATAATCAATAAATTACAATTTTTAATCATTCTAAAGGCAAAGCCAGGAAAGGGCAGGGAATATGGCCTCAAATCTGTTGAATACATTCTCCAAAGGAAAACCTGTGCATTCATCCTGGTGATTCCCCTGTAAGAGGTTCACAGTAGAGACATCGGCAGCAGGCCTGACCCCAAGCTCTCCTGGTTCGTGTGTCACATGAGACCTTTCTCTGACCCTCAGCCGGAAACCAATGCTGGCCCCACCCTAAGACACAACAGGCCAGCCACTGCCAATTCCGTTTCTGGATCAGATCTCCATTTGCTTACTGCATTGAACAGGCCATTTGCTGACTGCTTTCCAAGAAAGTCGTTAACTATCTAACTAAAAAGTCTGAATGCATTTGGCAGCATTCTGTGCCCACTGTTTACAATCCAGTGCCAAATCACAGGCGGAGCTGGCCTTTGGCAGTACTGGGAGGGAGAATCATCTCGTCTTTGGCTCCCCCACACACCTGGATTCTCTCGGAAACTCTTTACCCTCTCCAGGGTGCCTGCATGCCCCCTTCAGACAGCCTGAGCCCCATGTCCAGAGCCCGCCTCCTAGGGTCGCTTTACTGATCCCCGAGCCATCGAGCCATCACCGGCCTCCTTTCCCAGAGGTCTGAGGATGTTGGCAGACATTGTCTCACAGGCAATATAGCATAATGATTCAGAATTCAAGCTCTAGACTCAAATCCCAGCAGTAACACTAATCCCTGACTGGCTTTGACCAAGTATTTCAGCTATTTAAATAAGAGAATAATAATAGAACCTACCTGGGAGGGTTGAATGAGATTTCTAAAGCACATGGTGACATATGGCAGATATGCGTAGAAAACAGAATCAGAAAGGTTGGCTCGTGTTAGTGTTAGCCGCCCTGCGGAGGAGTGAACGCCGTTCTCCTGCTAGGAAGGGCGAGAAGTGGTAGGCACGGGGCACAGGGGGAGAGGTGGATCCTGAGGAGCACGGAAGCTGCCCTGGGATCTCTTTACAGCCTGCGTTCCTACCCACATATCCTGGCTCCACGGTCTGAAGGCAGCAGCTCCTTCCTTGCTGAGATTTCAATATTCCAAACACTGGACTCTTGCCAGTGTTTCAAAGACTTTGAAGAACCAAGAGGCAAAGAAGAGCTTTCTCAGCAGCTTCCAGTCAATTCTGAAGAAATGCCTCTCATTTTTCCTCTACCAGAAAGGAATTTTCCCAGGGATGGAAAGCCAGGGCAGGGAGGCTCCAAAGAAGGAGATTTATCGCCATCTAGAGGCCTCAGGGCCACAGTGCAAGACACGTGTGACCCACGAGATGCTCTGACGGGAGTTTTTCCCTCCCAGGCGCCACAGTTCCCACGGGGCATGATGCTAGGGACTGACAGCCTGAAAGCCGTCCAAGAGGGGAGAGGGGGTTATTTAGACAAACGTCATTTAAAAAAATCAAAATGCACTCCTACTCTTTGTGTCTACCGCTTTGAAATGATTCATTTTTCTGAAGTCTGTTTAATTCTTAGTTTCTTGGAGGTTTTTCTCTACTAGAGATTCTCATGGGTCCTTTTCTAGAGGTGGCATGGCCACAGTCTGCCTGGTGCTGGGGAGTGTGCTAACCTCCCAGGTTACACGCTCACTATCTCATGTGATGGCCCACAGAGTGGTTCTGTTTGGGTGGGAGCAGGGTTCAATCTGTGAGCCACGTGAAAGTGACATAGTGCACATAGTGGCATAGGTCAACCTCTTCCTCTTCAATTCGTTCCCTAATCCGTTCTGCTCTGACATCTGCCCCAACTCTTTCCGTGAAACTGCCCCTGCCAGTGTCGCCCCCTAACGTCCTTTTCCGACTTTCCCTTCCTGGACCTATCCACCTCCTGGAGACTTTCTCCTCCTGCCTTTCTGAAGACTCCATACCTTCATTCGCAGACTCATTTTTCTCCACCTACATCTTAAGTGTTAATGTCTCCTTAGATTCTGTCCCTGGCCTTATTTTTTTGGTCCTACTTTTGAACAGAGGTCCACAAAATTTATTAGGCATCAATCAGCTGGGGAATTTTTGAAAATGCACATGACCAGACCCATACTTTGGGGACATCTGGATTTCTGAAAGTGCCTCAGATGATTCTGATGTTCACCAAAGGTTGAGAACCACTGCACTATTCCTAGGAAATTTTACTCATTGTCGTTGGTCACTGCCTCCACAACCACACGTATCGGGACAGTTCTAAATCTTACCATAACTGGTGTTTCACTGTCTCTTACCCGTTCCTGACAATGCAGACTCCCAGCCTCCAGTAAAGTTGGTACCAAACGCCTTTGGAGTTCCCTGGCAGTGACTCACACGTGCTCATGACAAATCCGGTCCACAGTCCTACAGCTGCCGTGTGTCAACCTCAATTTCCACCTTCACCTCTTGTCCCCCTTGGCTGGATGTTGCATCCATTGGGCATCCTGTTTCTGCTGGGCACCACAGTCTCCTCCCTCAGTCGAGGATGATGGGAGGCACCCAAGCTGACGATGTTCTGTTACAGAGTGGGCAAAGCTGGTCATCTTCGGGTAAGTTCCCCCAAAAGTAGAGCCTGAA
This sequence comes from Equus przewalskii, assembly GCF_037783145.1. NCBI lineage: Eukaryota > Metazoa > Chordata > Mammalia > Perissodactyla > Equidae > Equus > Equus przewalskii. The sequence goes on along the minus strand of NC_091831.1, from coordinate 53,057,448 downwards.
GCAAGGACTCGGGTACAGGTAATTTATTTAGGAGGTGCTCCAGAAATTTAGAGTGAAAGAATGAGGGAGCAAGACAGGAAAAGAAGAGAAGAAAGTTTAAAGATGTGTTATCCAGGTCCCATTTCACGGCTGCAATTGCTTACGGGCCAAGAAGGCTTCTACAGAATAAGAGAAAGCCCCAAGGCAGACATCAGACACGTGACGAGGTGAGTCTGAGTTCACCAGAGCCATCCACCAAAGGTAGGCAGTAGGAAGATGACATGGGCACCAAAGGCATCTGCCACACACTCTCGCTCCCTTTTTATGTTTTTTATGTTACCATCTGTGGAAGGAGCCCCAAAGCAGTGACACTTAGGCCCCAATGTTGTTTCCAGAGAATCACTCTTTTCAGTTTTTCTTCATAGCTTCCAACACACGCCAACCCCTAAATATTCATTGAATTCAGACATGATTCGAATGTAGAGAACATCACACCACCCACTTCTTGTGAGCCAAAGCCACAGGCACCTGAGGCGTAGAGACATGGGGGCATGTCGGTGCACTGGCACGTCTGGAGGAGCTTCCTGAAGGCAAGGTCAGAGGGAAACCCTTGTTGGAATAAGAGTCTCCTACAGACTCCTCCAGCCCCGACAATTTTCCTGATGTGCCCTCATATGTCTGAACACCTGTGCTAGCGGCTTTATCACATCTCCAAGCCAGATTTCTGCCCTGAGCCCCATAAATCAAACTGCCTACTGGATGCCTCTACCGGGATGTCTCCCAAGCAGCTCAAACACAACACAAATAAACCTGAACTCAATATCCGCCCTCTGGACCCCACTACGAGTCCTCTTTCCATTCCTGGATGTCCTGTCCACATGAATGACACCTCCACGTGGTAGACCACAAGAGAAATCTGAAAATCAGCCCAGGTTCAACCTCTCCTTTTGCCAATTAATCACAAATCCATTCCAGTAACAGCGAAATTTGCCTCAAGTGAATTTGCCTAAAATTTGCTTGCCTGAAACCTATTTGGCTAATGATCAATTTCCTAAAGGTTTTTTTGCCTAAAATTCTGAATTAGGGGTTATAAATTAAGACTTTTATAATCATTTTGCCCCAAAGACACTTTGAACCTAATTTTGTATTTTATGTAATTATGCATTAATTTTTCAGCATTTTACCACAATTATGATTATTTTATACATTTTTGCTTGCCTTTTTCTATTTCATTTCACATTTTTACACTTCAAGTATCTTTTGAAATATGCTGTTTCCAGCAATCAATACTTGTAAAATCTGCAGCATTTCAAAAAGAATTTATTTGTCAAATTCACCCATTTATATTTTTTCTTGCTTCTTTTTGTCTTTTATTTGTTTTTCATGATATAGTTTATGCATGTATTAACCTAATAGCATATCTAGTAGGATGTGGCAGCAAGAATCAAGAAGTATGAAAAAATGTGTGGAAAGAAGTGTCCACAAAGATTCGTACACAAATGTTTATAGCAACGTTATTGAAAATGCTTTCCAGCCTCAAACTAGAAATAACCCAAATACCCATCAATTGATAAGTGGAATACAATTTAGCAATAAAAAGGAATGAAATACTAATACCCACAACAACATGGATGAATCTCAAAAGCATGAAGAGCAAAAGACATCAGAAGAAAAAACTACGTGCAATATGATTCTATCTATATAAAATTCTAGAAAACCGTAGTGACACAAAGCAGATCAATGGTTGCCTAGAGCCAGCGGTTGAGAGAGGGACTGACTGCAAAGGTCAGTATTAGGAAATTGGGACGCAGAGAGGAGAGGTTACTTGTCCATTTCCATTCAGCCAGAAAGTGGGTTGTTTTCACAAATCGTGCTGCATCTCTGATCACAAGTTTCATAGCATCTGTTTCATTCTGGTTCACATCTTCCTAAGATACATCAACTTGCTTGGATCTAAGACAGTGTTTCTCCAACTTTTTTTTATTACTGTCCCCTTAAGAAGTCTTTTTAGAAATTTTTTCCTAGTTGCCACACTCCCCTCATGATATTGTGTATCTGCTTCTGTAATGTAGCCCCTTGGGAGGTCATAAACCATTGTAATATGAGTTTTTTGCCCCCCACAAACCAATCTGCACTCCCTTGGAGGCAGTAACACCTTTATTGAGAAGGATAATCTAGAAGATACCCATTTGATGCAGAATTATAAAACATCTGATGTCATTATTAGCACATTCACAGATGATCCACGTTTATGTGATAGCGTCATTGGGCCAAATGCATCAATTTGGTGTTGATTTCTTTTGTCTCAATCACAAAGAGGCAGAGTTTCAGAATCATCCACTCCCTGGGGTGCACAAATTTCAAACATGTAACCCCCACGCACTGTCTACACCCTTCAGATTAGAATGAATTGTTTTACACCATAAACTCAAAGTGGAGATGCTTTTTAGCCAGAATAGTCTAGTGGTTACTGTCATTTTGTTACTAAACCTGAAGTGAGTTCGCTCACCCATTGCGCAGCAAGCCAATCTCTGACACCGGGTGTGGTGGAAGAAAGTAGGAATTTTATTTTTGCACAGCGCTGAGCAAGGAGAGAGGGCAGCTAACACTGAAATCCCAAACTCCCCAAAAAGCTAAAAGGAAGGGTTTTTATTTGGGATTTTAGGTAGGGGAGGGGGAGCATATGGCCTTGCTGGTCAGAGCTTTCCCATCAGCCTGTCTTTGGCCTTGAGACACTTGCAGAGAGGAGGAAGCCTGTGACCTTGCTGGTCAGCAGCTTTCCCACCAGCCTGTATCTCTTTGCAGGGAGGAGATGATCCAGGTGCTTGTCCTTAACGGTGTCCTCTCCATGGAGGATAGAGGATTCTGGAGGCAGGAAGCCAGAGAGTAAGCAGGGAATGAGTGTTTTGGTTTTAACCCCATATATGCTGGGTTTAATGTGGGGAAACTGATATCAGGGTCAATATCAATTTGTGTCCTCCCAGGACTTTTCCAATCCTCCCTTTTCTAGCAAAGATAGCAACCCCACCTGCCTTTGGGGAACTCTCTTCCCGGACTCCAAATGGTTCATGTCAGGCTGCCAATCACGTGAACCACCTCCCACTGCTTTCAGGGTGTCTGAGGCATGTGACCTACACTGGCCAGTCACAAATCTTTAAACCATGGTCACAATGATTGGTCCCAGAGGTGGGCACATTATGACAGCTAAGCCAATCAGAATCTTTACCTGAGTTTTAAAATACGATCACTGAGAGAAAGACATTTCTCTATCTTATACCAAGAATTCTAAGGCTGTACCCTCAGAAGAGACCTAGCTAAAAATAAGGCTTTGTGCAAACTTTTGAAATATGTCTCACAGATGCATCCTACCCAGCCCACCTCCAACCCTCTCTCTAGGTATACAGCGGTAACCCTATGACTACCACAGACAGACACACACACACACACACACATCATTATAAGGGGTGAAGGAATATTTAACGGAAGAATTTTCACCAAAATATAAATGGTGCAATGAATTATCCACTTGTAACAAAGAGGGCTAGTTAAGGAGATGATACTTAACCTAAAAGAACGAATCTCTCTAATGGTGGAATTTCAAAGCCTGTATCGTTTGGGTAAAGAAACTGTCCTGAGGCAGAGAATCCTTCTTGGTGCCTCCCAAATCACACCACATGAATAATTAGTTGTTAAATTTATAAAGTCGGCCTTGCTTTAAGCTCCTGGACGAAGGACGCTGTCTAAGTGTAAAACCAATCATTCATCTGAATTTCAAGGGAGAGTTTCTAGCTTCAAATTCTTTATATAATTTACTCCTCTCCATCCTGTACATGTCAAGAGCCTCAGCTCATCATTTCACACTTCCTATTTAGAGAAACCATTTACTAAGTCGTTTCGTTCTTCTTAGGCCAGAAATCGCTGGTGAAGAATAGAATATGTTGGAGGAGACTTTAGATGCTTTGTCTAAACAGGCGTTTAAAATCATTTATTGTCCTTCCTGAAAATGATAAAATTCCAGTTGCCCCACACACAGGGAATTTCCCATGGACAGATATAAGAGGTCAGACTCTAAAAGAAATTAGAGTGGGCTGTATTGGTCAGAGAGCCTTGTTATGCTTAAGGCTTGCCACGTACACATGCATGCGCGCGCGCACACACACACACACACACCCTGCTGTTGCCATAATGGATTAAGACTACATACTCCTCCAGCTGACTAACAACAGAGCAGTGCTGCAAACCCATTCAGCTGATTGGCTGAGGAGACCCTGGGACCGCTTACAAGTATGGTACAGGTGGTAACAGCCGATAGGTAAAGGGCAGTGCTTGAAAGGGTCAATCACGTACCATCATAGCTTCATGACCACTTACAAGGATTCTGCTCTACAAGGCCTGATGAGACTATTCTGCCAGTAATTATGGGTCTGTTTTGGTGCCTGAACTTGACTGAACAAAGCTGTCCATATCTCCAGAGACAGGCAACCTGGAGCTCACAACAGGTGTGTAGCTGATTCAGCTGGGACTATCAATGAAACAAGCCTCCCTGACAACAGAGCACCTGGCTTTACTGAACCCCCTGAAGTACACACTTGAGACACCCATGTATCCTTCCAGTAAGCGCCCATGTTAGTCAAAGTTCAATCAGTTTTTATCTTTCTGTTTTAGAAATTTACCTAAGATTACAAACGGACACATGGGCCTAATGTGAATGAGCCTAGAATCCTAAAAGAAATGTGATATAATCTGTCCTACTGCCAGCCAATCAACCAACAAATATTTATTCCGAGCCTACATCATACGAAGAAATATAAACTAGTCTCTGCCCTTAAGAGAACTTCTGTTTAACTGTGGAAATAAGATGTATACAAATTAACGTGGCTGTTTTCTGTTGAGTGTCAAATTAGTGGGCCAGCTTCAGATAAGATGAGAGTAGCAATAATGGTTACTACTGGTGGAGTGTATTTATGCCCGAGTTTGCAACTAGTTATTTCATATACATGATCCCACTTAATCTGCACCACAACCCTAAGAGGTTGTACTACTATCTCCTTCTCATAAAGGAGGAATCCCATCTCCTCTTCCTCAAAAAAGTTTCTTCCTTACATCCTGCAAGTCCTCTGAAAGCATCTCAATTGAGCTCTCTTAACTAGTCTTGTTGACTGTTTCATGAGGTTTGCTATTTTCCTTCTTTTCTCTCCCAGCTCTTGAGTACTCTCTCTTGCACTGCAAATTGCCACTATTCTATTGCTGTGCAACAAACCACCCACATTTTCATGGCTTAAAACATCAGGAATTTATTACTTCCGTTGATCCATGGTTTGGCCACATGGTTCTTCTTCTGCACATGGTGTCATCTGGGATACTAGGATGGCCTGGGCCAAAATGGTCTCACTCATGGCTGGCAACTGGTGCTGGCTGTCAGCCAGGAGCCTCGGTTCCTCCTCTCCACGTGGCTGCTTGGGCTTTCTCAAAGCATAGGGATTCGATTCCAAGAAGAAGTGTTCAAGCAGTGAAATTTGACGTTGCAGATCTCCTTAAGTCCAACCTCTGAAGTTACACAGCATTGTTTCTGTCTCATTCCATTTGTCCAGGAAAGTCCCAAGACAATACAGATTCAAGGGAATGGGAAATAAACTTTACCTCTTGGAATGGGTGGCAAAAAATCTGAGGTTTTCTTTAATTCCCTGCAGCCACCAAAACCACTACCACCAAAGCTTGTAAAAGCTGCCATCATTGCTGCAGAAGCCTAAAATCACTTTGTCCAAGGGACACAATACCTTATGTTGATTGTGCTAACGTCTATGCTGAAATTGCCATCTCCCATTGCTGCTATTACCAACAATGCTATTACCCATTACTGGAGAATTACTATAAAGTCACAGACACCACTCCTCATTACTGACAGCACTGCTCAAACCAGTGGTACCCTATATCTGGTGTCCTCATTGTCCAAACAATATTTTTATGAAACTGCTTTGGGCATTTTATTCATAGCCCCCAGTGACAGCCACCTCAGGCCTCAGGTTTGTGGAAGGGCAGTGGGCCAGGGTCCGGGGGTGCTAAGGAGCATAGCCTCAGGCCTGAGAGTCTAACATAGTGCTATACTCGGAATCAGCTCCCTCCTTGGCTCCTGGGCACTGCTTGAACCAAACCTGGCCAACTCATTTCTAACTTCTTTTGAGATGAGTTCTGACTCAGAATCTCATGCAACTGACTCCCGAGAGGCTGCCAGCTTTTCTTCCAGAAATGACTGAGTTATAGCATGTGCTGTATCTAAACCCAAGTTAAGACTCCTGCTACATATGGAGGTAGAGGGAGATCAGTGACTTGAAATTATACGAAAATGTAAATGAAAATCCAAAATTCTTCCCCAGAGCAGTGAACACCAGGGATTTTTAATTGTCATTTATAAACAAGACCAGAAAGGAAAGACCAATACGAGGGCTGCCTGACAAGAGTGAACACATGCTACATGCCAGGCCTTGACATTGCCAAATATTTGGAATACATTACCTAATGTCATCCTCACAACAAACCTACAAGGTAGATGATAATGCTCCCACTTTACAGATGAGCTCATTTAGACTTAAGAAGTTAAGTCAGTTGCCCGAAGTTGCATGTATACTGGATGCTGAGCCAGGATTCCCTCCCAGGCCTACCCGATTCCCAAAGAATAGCCCGTTAGTCCTTTGCATACAATGCTATTCTGTCTCCCTAGGATGCTTCGCACCCCCACTGCCTGACTCCAAGACCTTTACACAGTCCACTCAGTGGACTCAGTGTTTGCTGATGGTGGAAGAATTTCCCCGTTATGCCTGAAGCCAGCTTGATGAGTTTAACACTGTCTCATCAAGGTCCTCCACAGGAACAGCCAGTGCCAACCATGAACCTCCCCAGCTTTCAAGACGTTTTTCAATGAGAGAATAGAATTTTGATTTTTTTTTTCAGTTGGAAACCTTAGTAAGCAAAGCTAAAAAGACATCGTGCTAACCGACAAAATTCCAGCTCCCTATGGTGGTAAATATACACAGTATTCTTAGCTGGGAAGTCACTGTCAATTTACCTCTCCATTTGTCAGCCAAAATAATGAACCCACAGAGTAAAATGGCTTTCTGAAAAAGTCAGATTTTCCCCTTGCTCACAGAAAAGATCAAAGCCAAGTGAATAACAACGCTAATGTCTAACTCCTGGAGTGGGACTTGGTTCACATCTTCCCCTGAACTCATGCTTCACATTGTTTCCAGTACCTAATTGGTCTAAGACTTCCTCACTTTTCTAATAGGCAAAGAGAGTAAAGAGTTTTCTAGAGAAAAATTATGTGCCCTCTGAATGACTATAATTTGGCAACAAATATTTCTAATTCTTTCCTAATCCTTGAAATATGAAGTATTTGAGTGAGAACTACAATGAGATATATGTGAGAAAAGCATGGTGAACTGTATTTCACAGGTAGTAAAAGAAGATCCCCAGAGAAATTGAGCGATTTATGTAATATTATAGAGAGAGCTGTCAACACCCAGCTTTGTGATTACTTCCTTGAAAATTACGCTGCTCACAAACCAGCATCCTACCAGGATCCTAACTCAGTCTCGTCAGGATATCTGAATAGACCAAACCATCTATATCCATTCAGAAGTTTAAATGGAAGCATTTTGCTGTCAGAATATTAATCCTAACATGATTCATCTACTCTCTATCAGGTGTAGCACCAATTTCTGTCTTGTTTTCAGGTTTAATCCATCACCAACTGTCATCCAAAGCATTTTTTTTAAGTGCAGTTACTTCAAAAACAAGTTGAAGAGAGTTTCACTAACCAATATAAGCTTTCATCTAATATTTTAGCTAATCCTGCAGATATAGACCAGAAAAAACAGTTAATTCTAAGTAGAGACAGAATCTAATCTTAATTCCATTAAGATAAAGGCAAATGAGCTAGCTATTCTGCTCTGCCAAAGAAATATTTCGCTTGAAAATTCTACAGGCTTAAGCTATCCCACTAGAAGGTCCCAGTGGATGGATGAACTTCCTGAGCATTTTTTTGGGTGATCCAGACTCTACTAAAATTTCACCGTTATCAGCAAACTGCATGTATGTGAAAACCTGTGCAACCACGTGGCGTAATTTCTTTTGTCTTTTGCAACAGCACACCAAATACAGAGAGACAAGCATCTGCACATATTTTTCCAGACACTACAGAGGTGTCACTCACCAATGATGACCATGCCTCCCTAGTGTCCTGCTGCCAATCAAGAACCACGTGGTTGCCAAGCAGACCTCAAGGTGAGAGAAGCCACTCCCTTGCTTTCACTTAACACGCTAGATCAACGTCCTGCCCAAATTCAGTGCTTGAAACAGATCTAATAGGAAGCAATGGGAATGTAGCCACTGAAAGAAAAGAAAAATATGGACAATCCCAAATGGTGAATAATTCCAAGTCCAAATCTCAAATTTTCAGTCTAAGTGAAAGATAAAAGAGGGAGAGAGAGAGAGAGAAAATAACCTAAAAAAGTAAGGGAAGATGATAAATACTCTCCTGACTTCTGATTTAACAACTCTATTTTCTCTCTATAGTTCTCTCAACAGAGCAATCAAAATGTGATAACAATTTTATTTTTTATGTGTGAGCACTGACTGTGTGCCAGCTGTTATATAAGCACTTTATAAATACAATTTCTCGTAATCTTCACAGCTCAGTAAAGTAAATTCTAGGATTATGCTCCGTTTTACTGATGAGAAAAACAGAAGTTCGGAGGAGTTAACTGACTTATCCGAGGTTCCGCAGGGAATAAATTGCATGCTGAACTACACAATACGAGAAATATAAACTGTATTTTTCATCATCCAGGATAATAGTTCCTGACCCCGGCCACACTTAGAATAACTAGGAACTTTAATTCTAAAATACAAATGCCTGGGTCCTCTTCTAGAAATTCTGATTTAATTGATCAGGGTAGGATCAGGGCAATTTTGTTTTGTTTTATTTTGGTTTCAGTTTCCCCGGGTGACTCTAATGTGTAGCCAGAGTTGAGAACCACGGAACTATGTCTAATAGAATATGTCAGTGGTTCTCAAACTTTAGCAGGCATCAAAATCACAAGAATCACCCTGAGTTTCCGATTCTGTCGGTCTGGGTGGGACCTGAGAGTCTGCGTTTCTAACAAGTTTTTAGGTGAGACTGATGCTGCTGGGATGACACTTTGAAAGTCACTCCTGTATGGAAAGACTGAGTATGGCAGAACCTGGCTAGCTGTTCACCAAACCTGTTCTTTCTTCCTGGATACACAGCTAAACTACATTTCCCAGCCTCTTTTGCATCTAGATGGGGCCATATGTTTAATTCTCACCAATACATATGAGCGGAGGTGATTTGTCACTTTGGGTCTGCGGCACTTGAGAGCAAGTGTGCCTTTTCCATACTGTCTCTCTCTTTCCTTGTCTGCTGGCTAGATGCAGAGGATCCAGTCTTTGAGACCCTATAAGACAGTGGAAACACTGAATCTCTAAATGACTGCATGCAACACATGACCTCATTCCCAAGAACCCACATAGACTACGATGTGAGTAAATAATAAACCTTTATTGTTTCTCATAAGCCACTAAGCTTTAAGAGTTGTTTTTTTGGCAGTGATAGCCCTGTCCAGATGAAAACACTGCACTAATACAACTGTGACCTTTTAGGCAAGCCATATGACATCTCTGAGCCTCAGTTTTGTCATCTGTAGATGAGAAATTGACTAAAATGAGCCTAAGATCTGTTCCATTTCTGACATTCTATGATTCTATGAAAATATTAATAATTCCTAAGTGGAAACAATTCTAAGTACGAAGAGAAATGAGAATCTCTGTTTCATTCAACATTGTTTAGGGCATAGTTAGGATACAGGAGAGCATAGTCCTGTTCCTTGCACACCTAAAGGTCAAGCTAGGGAAACAAAATTAAAGCACACGATGCCACAATAAGCAAAACAAGACAACTATAAGCCTGCTTTCTGCCTAAAGTCAAAATCTGGTAAGAGCCAAGATTCCAATAAATTCTTGACATGCCCTTATGACAACTCGATGCCTCTGGAGATAGAATAAGCAATGGAAGCAGACTATTCGGCTTAAATCTGACTGACAAATATAAAATAGACAATGAGAGCTACTCTGGACTTACTTCTGGACGTCAAGAAGTGGCTGACGATGGGGAAGTGAGTGTAATTTTGGTTCAAAATTACAAGTTCACAATGAGAGGGGGAAATGCTGAGCATAGTACAAGTACCCTTAATCACTGGATTCTGAGTTTTTAAGTGTCCTTCCCTTTTTAATGAAAAAATTTCCATTGGCTACTCATAGTATGATTTTCCAGACTTTTAAATGAATGTAGATATTATTAATAACAGAAGCTCTTATATATTTTTAAAGGGATAGTAGATAGATAAGTAGAATATGATAGATGAGATGAGAAGAGATGAGATGAGATGATATACAAAAAGCCTATTCTTGTGCTTGTGTAAGTATTCAAAGGCATCTTTTACGAGGATAAATGCCACGTTAACAAATTTTCTTACCAAATCCTTCTCCTTGCCAATTTAGCATTTATTTTGTCCTTAAAACCAAAAAGGATGGCTGAATATACAAATAAATCACTTCTGGAAGTACCTAACAGAGCAAAATTGAAACTGACTTTTAAGACAAAAAGTAATAGCTAATATTTTTTCCTCAAGCTGGTACCAAAACAGGGTAGATTCTGTGGGAAAGTTAATCAGAATTGCAAAGAACAGTGATCATAGACAATTTAATAAAATGCCTCACAGCTTAGGCTGACAGCTCAGTATGAGAACAGCAATTAATTTTAGGCCAACACACATACAGAAAAAGAAAAAAAAGCTAAAATATATTTTTACAGAGAGAAAAAATGTAGTATTCTCAGCAAACATTTGTTGAGTAGCTACCACTGTGCTAGGGCAGACCAGGAAAACTGAGTCCTGACCTTCAGGTGGTTCACAATCTCCCAGGCCAAAGAGAGTCGATACAATGAACTACTCTCCAGGCCATCATCATTGCTTGTCAGGGAGACTACAACATGCATATGCCTCCCATCTTGCTCCCTTCCAATTCATTCTCCACCCTGAATAAGAGTAATTTCCCTAAAACCTGTCACACATCTTTTTAAAAGCTTTCAGTGGCTTTCCACGGACCTGAGAACAGTGGCCAAAAGGATTTACATAGCAGATGAAACCCCTCACCATCTGGTCCTCCTGACCCTCTCCACTCCCATTGTCACTCTTCAGCATATTGTTCTTACTCCTTTCAGTTCCACAAACATGTTGATCTCTGTTAGATCTGGCCCACAGAGAAGCAGATCCAAGATGGGAGTATGTATGCCAGAGATTTATTGGGGAAATGACCGTGAAGGATAATGGAGAGGAAGCCGGAGTCAGCAGGGAGAGATGCAGACTGCAGCGCAGCTCTAACACCTCTGAAAGGATAGGGAGAAGGAAAGAGGACTAGGTAGGAAGAGCTTCAGCCTGCAGGACAATTCTGAGAAAGTCTCAGCCAGGCTGACGGGGAGGCCTCAAGGCAAAGTTGGCCCTTAGAGGAATCCCACATCCCACAGGGATGAGCCTGCACCACTAGTCCCAGTGGACTCGGTGACTGGCTGGGATCAGCCCAGAGGATGTGCCTTGGTGTAAACTCAGTTACAGATCAGAGATGGGACAGTAGGCCACCAGTCAACTATGCTCCCCTCCACAGCAGGAGATAAAGTGGTGCATTTTCATGGCCACCAAAGTATACATATTACACCTGCCAGATCTACTTGTCCATGCAAGTTTGAGGAGCAGCTCCTCTATGGTTCCCAGGGACCTCCCTTCCTAAGGGGAAACTGAAATGGCAGGTTAGAGAGATCAGTTACAGCTGCCATCACTGCAGTTGATCTCAGGACCACAATTAATAGTCATTCTTGCCCTCCTTCTCTACCCACTTTATGTTCTCCTCACCCTTAGCTGGCTTACCTGGCAGCAGGGAGAACCTTCAGACCATGATGCAGGTCTGGTATCTGTGAAAGAACGGGTAGGGAGGATTAGGTATAAAATACTCAGACTGCAGTGCATTTCCAAGAAGTTCTCGGCCGGTTCTCCGGGAAGTCTTTGAGGCAAAGTTGTCCACAAGAGGAGTCGTGTGTCCTGTAGGCATGGCCTGCATTAGTAGCCGCACTGTGCTCAGTCAATCACTGACCAGGCATCTTTTGGGGAAGTGTGATTTTAGTGTGAACACAATGATGGATCCAGAAGAACAGCTGAGGCTATCAGCCAACTCTCTTTGCCGCAGCAGATCTGAGAGGCGCATTTTCATTGCTACCGTATCAGATTGTCAAATCAGATGCACAAGAATCAGAGACCTTACTGAACATCAACACCACTAATTTCAAGCAGACAAGTAATCATAAGACACAGGCAAAGCAAGAGAGATGTGGGACCTTCAACTCAGCTTCTGACATCTTTTCTTACAACATTAGAAAATTATAACATTATAAAATTACAACATTAGAAAATCTGGCACAGATTTAACATATAAGGCCTCGAAAATATGGATGCAACCACTTCATTTACAGGTCTGCTGCTAATTCTTTCTTTCCCCCAAGCAATTCTATGTGCCTGACACATACTTCTCTTCCATATTCTAGCCACCTCCTTATTCTGATTTCAATTTAAACATCACTTCCTTCTATGACTCCCCAAACTAGGTTATTTTTGTTATGTGCTACAATAGCCATACTTTATTTCCTCTACAATGGAATATACCATCTTTTATAATAATTGTTTGTATTGTTTGTCTGTCTTCTTCCCTAGACGAGAGAGAGGGAGAGAGAAGGTTAGAGACAGTATTGGGTATACCCGATGACTATCACATTAGTGGCATAGTGTTAGGATTTAGTAAATATTTCCTGAATGAATGATGGGCTAAGTTTGATGGGGGCACACAGGAAGAAGCTATTGATTATGTGTAGGAGGGAAATGGGAGTAAGTATCCACCAAGACACTTAAAATACTAAGACTGAGTTGTGGCTGGAGAAAGGCTCTAACTGACACAGAGTATGACTTCCAATCTAGTCCTCTCTGACTTTCGTTGACAATGACAGATACCAAGAAAGAATGAATGTAGAAGGGGACAGTTCTACTTCCTTCTCTGAAGAAGTGGAAAATTTTAAATTCTGGGAAGCACATACAATTTTAAGTGATGTATTTGTATTTCCAAGGACTCAAGTCAAGATAAAGGGAAGAAGCAAAGGGGAAAACTACCAGAGAATGTGAGGTGTATCTAGTAAATTTTTTTGTCTTTCCTTTGCATAAGCATTCAGTAAATAAATGGTTCTGGTCAGGGGAGTTATTATTGCTTCCCATTCCCTGTGCTGAGTGTTCCTTCTTCATCAAAATAACCATCAGTAATGAAATCATAATAGCCAGTGTCTAATCTTTTCAAAGTTAGATTAGTGGATTCTATCATGATCATTAGGGACATTACTTATCTAAGCAAAACAAGATACAAATACACTTCCCAGGGACATATGACTCCAATAAGGTACAGCCCGCACTATCATAGTTGAGACGCCATTACAAATGCCACGTTGCTTCCTGATTCATCAATGTATACATCATAGCAGGAATTCCCTCTGATTCCAGCCTTGCCTAGATTCTTAAAATTAATTGCTGTAGTCCCCAATCCCACTGCACATCTGCCTCATTGTAGGGAAAAGAAATGCATTCACAGGAACTATTTTTTTTCTAAAAGTATAATTGACGTACAATATCCTATCAGTTTCAGGTATATATCATAGTGATTCAATACTTGTATACATTATGAGCACAGCAACTCAAGTGAAAGAGATCTAGAAATAAATGCAGAGATGAAGAGGGTCCCACAACTCCATCCCTCTACTGTCATCCCTAATTCCGCCTTTCCCATTCCAAGCCTCCCCAGATTGTGCTTGCCTGTCTGCTTTCCTGGAAGCCAGACATGTGAAAGGAGATAGCCCAGAAGACCAAGTCAAAGCAGCCTTAGGCGTCAGTGAGATTGATAGTCGTCTGCACAATGAGAGACCTGGAGAAGAGCCTCCAGCCTTTGGAAATTCTCTCTCACTGGCATTTGTATGAAAACTGAAAATCCTATCTTCAAAATTTTCTTCCGAAGGAAAAAGGCATTATCAGAAAGCAAGATCTCGGATGGCAATAGGACTCATCTGTGGCTGTGTCCCTCACCTCCAAACAAACTTCCCCAACAGCGCACTCCCCTCCTGAGGTACGATGTTCACTCGCCTTCAGATAAGGAAGAGAATTTATCTGGATCATGAATTTGGGGGAACGTGGCTATTTCTAGACCAATCTCACTTGGTCAGCAGAGCTTCCTGCCTGGGAGGTAGGTGTCATTATCCACTTTACATAGATGGTGAAACAGAGCCAACAACAAACCGTGTAGAAATGCCCCCATTGTTAAATGCCTCGCTCAGACACTCCTCTGAGGGGCCGCATTTCATATTGAGCTAGTGTCTGGGAAGCTCACGCCCCCCTTTCCATGTAGCCAGCCCCTTCCCATCCTTCAATTCTTAGCTCAACTGTCACCTTCTCAGAGAAGCCTTCCCTGGCCATCCAGTCTAAAGTTGGTCATCTTGATTTTCTCTCACAACACCCTCTTCTTTTCCTTCATCACGTTGATCATAGTTTGTAAGCATATACTTATTCCTCTTTTTACTTCTACAGGCCTCCCCTGTTTTATTGTGCTTTGCTTTATTGCTCTTTGCAGGTAATTGCCTCTTTTACAAGACCCTCCACCAACAAAAAGATTATGACTTGTGGAGAGCTCATATAGTGGTTGGTATTTTCAGCAATAAAGTTTTTTTTGTTGTTTTTTTTTTTTGGCACCTGGGCTAACAACTGTTGCCAATCTTTTCTTTTTTCTGCTTTATCTCCCCACCCCCACCCCCCACCCCCGTACACAGTTGTATATCTTAGTTGCAGGTCCTTCTAGTTGTGGGATGTGGGACGCCACCTCAATGTAGCCTGACGAGCAGTGCCATGTCTGCGCCCAGGATCCGAACCCTGGGCTGCCACAGCGGAGTGCACAAACTTAACCGCTCAGCCATGCAGCCAGCCCCTAAAGTATTTTTTAATTAAGGCATAAACTTTGTTTTTTAGACATAAGGCTATTGCACACTTAACAGACTATAGTGTAGTGTAAACATAACTTTTATACGCACTGGGAAACCAAAAAATTTGTATGACTCACCTTATTGCGAAATTGACTTTATTGCAGTGGTCTGGAACTGAACCTACAATATCTCTGAAGTATGCCCATGGTCTATCTGGGTTTTGCACTAGACTGTAAATTGCGTGAGGGCAGAGATCATCCCTCTTCCTGCACCCAGCAGAATAGCCATGTACAGAATTGATGCTCAATAAACATTGCCTAAATGAATGATGGGTGGAGTTGCATTTGTAATCCAAATTGCATAATCGTTACCACTATGCATACTGCCTCCCCATAAATGTGAGGATAAAGTCCATTTGAAGTCTGAAGCCTCTCATTCAATAAGACTTCTTCCATTGGAGCTGAGGGTGATGGCACAAAGTTCTCTCACAGCCCTCAAGGGGAGGCTGCCCATCCCCATCATGCTCCACAGTCCCTGGGATCAGCCTTGACAACTTCCTTGGGGCTTTCTCTAGGTCATTCTCATTGATTCTTCAAAATCTCTCATCTCCACCCTTGAAGCTCAAACCATCAGATTCCAGCACCTGATAAGTTTTTGGTATCTATATTTATTTATATTATCCTGAAAGTAGACACGAGTTTCCTGGAGCAGTTATTATTACTTGCATCAATAACCACATCACTTCTCCTCTGTCTCAATTCTTCCCTTCCGAGGCTATACAATGCAAACCAGGTGTCACCTTAGCTGTGCCAAGATCTGTAGCACAGAGACAAGGAACCCAAAACATATGCATCTGTGAGTTTCTCTAGGATAAAGACACCTGTCCCCACTTCCCTCCTGAGAGACAGAAAACTTTTCTCCCTAATGTAAAAAAATTCTCCTTGGGGGTTGGCCTGGTGGTGTAGCGATTAAGTAGCATTCCACTTCAGCAGCCTGGGGTTTGCGGGTTCAGATCCTGGGCACAGACCTACACACCACTTGTCAATCCACACTGTGGCAGTGTTCCACATACAATATAGAGGAAGATTGGCACAGATGTTAGATCAGGGGCAGTCTTCCTCAAGCAAAAAGAGGAAGATTGGCAACAAAACTTAGCTCACGGCCAATCTTCCTCACCAAAAAAATAAAGAAAGAAAAAATTCTCCTTGGGAAGAGAAGGGAAGGATCCTGAATTCTGGCCTCTTGGAATATAAATAAATGTCTCCAGGAGAAGGCCAAGCATCGCCAAGTTCACAATCCCTGGAATGTCTCCATGGTCCTGGGTTTCATTCTTCTGAAGAGTAAGCGTTTACCTCAGGGGAAGTACACCTCTCAGGATGGTCTCTCACTATCTAATCACCCTTTAGATACCAAGACTTGTCTTTTTATTCAGATCCCAGATTTCTTTGCTCAGAAAGGCCTTAAGCATATAGAAACATAAAAATATTTACTCTATAGCCCCACATCACCTCTCGTCCTCCTCAAGCTGCCATGCCCCAATTTCCTGTTCATGTTTTTACTTTCTTGAGAAACTTTAGGTATTGGCTCTTGAACCTCCTCTAAATTCTGCCATTGTCCTGGAGAATTCTAACACCCATGTGGACAAATGTTGGGGAAGTGGAGAAGCCTGATATTCAAGCAAAATTGAGGTAACTAGCATGAAGGGGGTATCAGTCAAGATCAAGACTTGGGGCCGGCCCCATGGATGAGTGGTTAAGTTTGCGCGCTCTGCTTCAGCGGCCCAGGGTTTCACCAGTTTGGATCCTGAGTGCGGACATGGCACTGCTCATCAGGCCATGCTGAGGGGTGTCCCACATAGCAAAACCAGAGGCACTCACAACTGGAATATACAACTATGCACTGGGGGGATTTGGGGAGAAGAAGAAGAAGAAGGGAAAAAAAATCAAGTCTGGAAAAGAGTTGACGCTCTATGCACTTAAAGTATGGAGGGTTTAATACAAGGAATTAGAGGAGCTGGAAGGGCTGGGAGACTGAAACTCAGGAAATTCGTTGCTAAAAACCTGAGCCTATAGCACGGACTTGAATGTCTTACAAGAAGCTCACCAAGAAGGTCTTTCAAACTGCACATCTTCATCTTTCTCAGCGCCTCCTGAGAGAATAATGGGCTCTCCTCTCCCACTTTTCAGCCTCCTCTCATTGTCAGACTCTAACCCAGCCTCAGGGTTAGAAGAAGGAAGAGGATTCTGGGAAACCCAGCTTGTCTGCCCTAAAAAAGAGATCATACAACCCCCAGTATGGAGTTGATTCCAAGTTGAAAACAGACAACTTAGCAGAAAGGGTAAAGTCATGATCTTCTGTATTTTTTCTCCTATTTAAAGGCATTTATCGTGGAGAACACCTTCTCCAATAGCTTTTGCTTTTCTTCATCTCAAGAGAGGGCCTCTGGAAGCCTTTTCCTGGAAGCAATTGCTTTCGTTACATATTTGGTAATTTCAACCAGGAAGTCCTCAGCTTTCTTTTCAGCAAAGATAAACATCGGTAGATGATGATACCCCTAAACCATCTTTTCAATACCAAATTAGAATGTTGAATATAAATTTACAAATGGAAAGTAGCAGCTGCTTGAATGTGGAAGTTGTTCCATTGCTACATTTTCAGGGAGCCCAGAATGGGCCATTTTCATTAGGGAAGAGTTTCTCCTAAAATCATGAAATTGAAAGCATGGACATCAAATATCCTTTGATGTTTCAGTTTTTCATGATTGAAAAATTCTGTGCTTTTTCTGCTACATTAAATAAAAATGGAAAAGTAAAATGGTTGAATGAATGGTGGCGTGAAATTTCTTTTAACTCAGCATGAACTCACAGAAACCAAGAAACATGAAAAGTTCATCGGTTTAAAAAAGGATTGAACTCATTAGTGAGAAATTGAAAAAGTTTATCCAACTTGAAATTAACCTTCTAGATCTTGCAAGATAGAAACACACCTATATGGTCTGCTCTAAAAACTTAGTATTAACTACCTGGGATGTTTTTAAAATCAAAGTATACCAATAGAAACACGGATGCTACCTTGCTGTTGTATAGCACTTATTGAACAAACACTGAGTGAAATGCCAAGAAAGAATAAAGAATGTGTCCTGGAAGGCAGGGGAAGGAGAGTAGAACACAACAACAGACAAATAATCAACTACCAGATGACCTGAAATAGTCGGAAACTGAAGCTGAAGAGATAATTTGATCTGCAAAAAGCCCTCTGATTCCTCATCCAATATATAGTTGGCCACAAAAAGGAACACCATAGGAATTACCCCTATATTAACCTTATCTTCTCAATGCCCCCTCAAACAGGCAATGGCCACTCCTGTCTCAGAACGATAACTCAACTCTTTCCTGTACTTCTCTACCCCTCTCTAGTCCTCTTCAGAGCACTTCTCCTTTTCTGAATGAAAACACTTATTGGCAGAAGCATCCAGTAGACATATCATATACTTTATGCTAGGTTTTAGGGGTACAAGACAAGCAAAATACAGCCTTATTTCACAGAGCAGAAGAGAATAGAGAACTCAGACTATTGCCTGTCCAGAATCCTCCCCTTCTGGCAAAAGTAACCTCCTGCTAACATCTGAATAATACTCCTCCCCCTACTCTACCATTTGGTTCAAGTGGGCTCTGCCATGTTCTACTTGATCTTACACCCCCTTAGTTTAAATGGTTGGTCCAAAGTGGGCATTTGACCCAACCCAAACCAACCAAAGACATTGCCTCTGAGTTCTGTAACTGAAAGTACAAAAGTCAGTCCCTATCTGAGAATAGAAGTTAAAAAGTGTAATGCTCTCGAGCTGTCAGTAGACATGTATCTCACCACTTGCAAGAAAGTTTGTGATAAGAAATAAAAGTACAGCAGTGAAGCTGGGAAAAATTAGGCAGAGAGAGAGGGAAGCATGCTCTTATGAGACCTCAATATTTTTAGATGGCTGGAGTGTGTGTGTGTGTGTCTGTGTGTCTGTGCATGTGTGAGAGAGAGAAGAAGAATGGAACAGCAAAAAAAATAGGCTGGGAGTAGAATATTAAAGTCCTTATAAGCTAGGCTAAGGACTTGCTTTACCCTGATGAAATGTAAAGGGGTTCATCGAAAGATTTTAATCAGAGAATCCCACATCTTTTAACTTAACAAAACCCAAAATCTCCAAGATTTAGCTTTGGAAGTAAAATCTCCTAAGACTAACCAAGTGGTTCCTCATGTTCCTTCCTTCTTTCTCCCCAGGTATTGAGATCGCCTTTATAGCCTGGCTTAGAAATAGATACAAACTCTTTTCCTTATACTCTAAGCAAAGAAGTCTGGGGAACCTTTGAAGAGAATTCATTTTATTCTAAGGTAGAATAAAAGGGAATTCAACATGAAGAATAGAATCATGACTGGACAGACTTGTCACTTACAGGTTTCATATACTTCCCTAGGAGGCTTACTCCTGAATCTCACAGGTACTGTTCTGCCACACACACCATCTGAGACATGTTCACAGGAGACCCAAGAATTGTCATAACTACCTCCAGGTCCAGTTCTGGCTTTATAAAAGAATTACAAGCCACCACTCTTACTAGACTCTCAACACCTTCATGGGCAAATACCAGTGAGCCCGATTTCCAGTAGGCTGCCCATTGAGGCATTCCATCTTTCTTTGTTCATTTGTTTCTAGTTAGAGTTATATTTCTTCCTTGTGTGACTGACCCAAGTAAGACACTAGCCTTCAACATAGTAGGATTTTAACCCACATGGCTAGAGAGCTTAATGACAATTGTGTGGTGGCCTGGAATTGACCACCCCAAGATATGTCTGTTTGGCATGAGGATTATTTGGGGCTGGTTACTTTTAATAAACTGCAGACAGGAAAGCAACTGAAAAGTAGAATTTTCTTGCCCTTTGTTAGGAGACATTTACATTGTAAAGGAAATCTCCGTCTGTAAAGGTGTCTCCCTCTCTGTACCAGGAAGAAGGGGGGATGACCTTATTTCTAGAAACTCTTAACAATGCCAAAGGCAAGGATATAAATCTGCATCTTTTTTTACTGTACTTGTCTGATAGCCTCCTGTAATTGACTCCCCCCACCACCAACATCCTCCTTTGTCTTTAGCTGAAGATGATATTTAAGGTGGTGGCTTCAGCCATTTTGGCGAGTTGCTCAGCTTGCCTGAGCCTCTCGCACGTGTACATGTTATAAAGCTTTGTTTAATTTTCTCCTGTTATTCTGCCTTATGTGAATTTGATTCGTTCTCCAGCCAGAAGAACCCACAGTGGGTAGAGGAAATGTCTTCCTCCCCTGCAATTGTATGTATTTAACAAAAACTACTCACATATAATAACAGAACACTAGTTCCTGGAGAAGATAATACTGGAAATGAGGTAGGGGGAGCTTTAGGTGTGAAATGATGAACACCTAATATCATGATGATGAGGATCCAATCTCATGATGATGAGGATGAAGAAGAAAGACATATTTGAGATGCATTTGAGGGGTGTAACTAATAGAATCTGGTGATTAGTGAGACGAAAATGAGGAAAGAGTCTAGAATGATTCCCAAAATTTTTATTTAAGAAACTAGATAGATAATGGAATCATTAGCCCAGAGAAGAGAAATACGAAGCAAACAGATTTGGAAAAGAAAATGAAGAGTTCAATTTTGGACATGTTTTATTCAAGTCACTGGTAAAACATGCAAGTGGAGATATCCAGTAGGTAGCAGGAATATGAATCAGGAATGTGAACTATGGCAGTAAAGCCAATCCAATAAAAATCCCCAAGTACACAAATGTAGTCCAACAGAGTTAGGTTTATTCAACTTGCTGCAACAAGGGAGAACATACACCATGAGAAATCTTGGGCAGCTAGGTCAGAGGACTAGGGAGGAACTTTTTGTAGGGTTAGGGCTCGCTCTTAATGACTTTTGAGGAAGGACTAGGAGAAATGGGGATCTGCTTTGGAATTGGAAGCTATCATGAAGTGACAACAGTAGTAATTGTGTATCAGTAGTCTTTGTTCAGAAGGCAGAAGAAACAGAGAGAGACTTGGGAGTCATTGGTAAAGAAGTGATAATCACTCAAAAGAAAAGGGACATTACAGCATTCTACAGTTGCAGTGAGATCTCAGGAGAAATAATGTTTTCTGTTGCTTTTGCAGTTAATTCTATATATATATGTGTCTATTATTACAGTCTGCTTATTAGGACTCATTTACTTACTCAGCCCTAGGCATGTGTTCACTTTTCTAGTCCTGGGCTGATTTTTACTCTGTCAATATATTTTGCTGTTATTATCGTGTAGTTGATAAACTGGAAATAGGCTAGATGTCCAATAATGATGCAAAGAGTGGGACCCTTTGGCCCCTTTACTCTCACTTAGCCACACCCCCAGCCTTTGATATGGCAACTGATGTTTTCTCAAGTGTATGTAAAGTGCTATGCAAACACAGCTTCAATCTGCCTATGCACTCACCCACTATCCTCCTTTTTCCAGGTCAAGAAGGCACTCCTACATAGAAATTCTGGGGCCAAAAAATAATAAGGATTAAAAACACTAGAATCTGAAAATAACCTAAAGAGATGACTGGAGAAGTAGAAGACAAAAGTCTGTGGTGTTGTGAATACAAAGGAAGAATGATTTAAGGAGGGAGTAGCCAACAGAACCAGATGCTGCTGAAGTGAAAACAAGATAATACCCACTGAATGGATCACTTAGGAAATCATTTGAATGATGGAGACCACAGCTAGATTTCCATGAAAGTAAGGAAGAGAAGACTGCTACTGTAGCCCACACTCTCAAGTGTGATGCTGTGATGAGAAGGAGAAAGAGCCATAGCTAGTTGTAAACATAAGGTCAGGGAAAATCTTTGTGCTCATGTCTTTAGATGAAGAAAAGTTGAACATTTGGATATGTTGAGGGGAATAATAACAGAGAAGGAGAAGGTGAAGACCTAGGGGAGAGAGAATAAGGAATGGTGCAAGTTCTACAGGAGATGGGAGGGAAGGAATCAGTGTACAGGTGAAAGGCACATGTCTGCTCAGACCAAAGAGAAGGAGGGAAGATGGGGTATGCACATGGGTAGAGGGGAGGACGGCAACTGGAAAGCACTTCACTGGTAAGCTCTATTTTCTCTGTGGAAGAGTAGGTCAGGTTATCTGCTGACACTGAAGAACTCAGGTTTGAAATCATTACTTAGGGAAATGAGATTATCAATGACATTTTACATATCTTAACATAGTAATAATAGTTACAGTACAGTTAATTTTATTTAATTGTCACAATTGTTTTTCAACATCAGGATCTCCCCCAAGATGCTTATAAATTTATTTTCCTTGCAGAAGCATGCTTGTCAAAAATAATTTTTAACTTATTTTATATTTTTATATGTGTACACACAAAAAGGAAAAGTTTTTCGAAATATACAAAACCCAGTTAACAGTGGTTACTCTGGAGGGTGGAATTAGAAGATATTCTTGCTTTTCATTTTGTACATTTTAGTTTTGTTTGAATTTCTTCTTTATAACAAGTATTCATTACTCTTTATGATCTGAAAGAAAAATAGAGAGTTCTAATCGGAAAGAAAAAGATTAACTTTCCAGTGTCTGATGCTTTATTCAAGGTTAAATGCCTTTACGATTTTATGACACAGAATGAGGGGTTTCTCCTTCCCATATCTCAAGATGGCCTAAGAGGTGAAGAATCTCTGTCCATTAGAAACTACATTAATCTGTGACAGAGACCCAATAAAGTAAAGAGGAAGGCATTCCCTGGTTGATATTGTGTCTCCACGATGTCGTCGGTGTCCTGGCCTCCTATCTTTTTCTGCACAAGCCTTAGCTCATGTCTTCTAACCTCAAGGTCTCACCACTTTTACAAAATGGCCACAACAGCTCCAGTGGCCACACTCTGTTTCAGATAGGAGGGGAGAGAGGCAAAAGGAGCTTGCAGATTAGTTAGACCTTTCCAAGGTACTTTCCATGAAGCGTCCACTCAGCAACTTCTACCCACATCCACTGGCCAGAATTAGTCACATGTCACCCCTAACTGCAAAGGAGTCTGGGTGATGTGGTTTTTCAGCTAATGCATTGCCACCTTGATCAAAGAGAAGGTTCTGTGTAGTAAGGATGAAAAAGAGCCTAGTAGTGAGTAGGCCACCAGCGGTATCCATAGTTATCTGAATCTTGAGATTAAAAGTCTTTGAGAAAACTTTCTGTAAATCATTTAGCTTTCCCTGTGACTGAATTGGTATTTCTCAGATTTCCTACAGATGCTCTAGGTTGTTCAGCCTTAGCGGCCCCATGATACTTTCAGGCTAGAAACATGCCCGAAGGTTGAAGTACCCCAGGGCCAGCTCCAGCAGTTTCTCTCACCTCGCCCGGCTGCCTCTGGCTCAGGTGTACGTTGGCTCGCTTCCTGGCTCTTCCCCAGGGCTGTGCAACAAACACTCCTGCTCCTGCTTTGCCACCTGGTTTTTCTTCTTTTTCTTTTCCCAACTCCCAGGTATGCCTTTTTAAAATTATTTCCATCGACAGCAACTGGAAATTCATATGAACACTGACTGCAGCTTATATAAAATGTAAACCAAAAGTCTTACAGTTTCAGGACAAATTATGGAAATTATTCCACGTATACAAATATTGCATGAGAGGAATATTACTGCAAATGCAGGACAGGGAGTCAAAGAGATGGAGACAAAATATAGAAAGGAATACAAAGCCAGAGAAAGAAAAAGAAACAGAGTCCGTCTCTCTCTTTAAGCATTCCTGAAAAACCCTTACCTGCCACATATAATTTAGATAGACTTTGAGGGAAAAAGTAGAAGCAAGATGCTCTCAAGGATATTTTTTCCTGTTAGAATGTTGATTTCTTAAGAAGAGCAACAATGCCACTTGTGTATTCTACCAAGGACCTTGAATTCGGGTGGAAATTTGATAAGTCTCAAGTTATGAACCTTCATGAAATAAATTGTATATGTTGAAACACTGACATGGGAGCTGGACAGCATACTCAGTAGCATAAATAAAGCCAATGATTTCCACTGGGCAAGCTACAGAAGAGAGGAGAGGAATTTACAGGAGAAAAAAAAAGAGAACTGAATAGAAAGCCAGAAATAGACCCACATAAATATAGTCAACTGATCTTTGACAAAGGAGTGAAGATAATACAATGGAGCAAAGATAGTCTTTTCAACAAATGGTCCTGGAACAACTGGACATCCACACACAAAAAAAATGAATCTAGACACAGACTTTACACTCTTCACAAAAACAAACTCAGAATGGATCGCAGACCTAAATGTAAAATGCAAATCTATAAAATTCCTAGAAGACAGCATAAGAGAAAGCTTCGATAACCTTGGGTATGGCAAAGACATTTTATATACAACACCAAGGGTAGGATCCATGAAAGAAATAATTAATAAGCTAGACTTCAGTAAAATTAAAAACTTCTGCTTTGTGAAAGACACTGTCAAGAAATGAGAAGCCACAAACTGGGAGAAAA
Organism: Equus przewalskii; assembly: GCF_037783145.1. Lineage (NCBI taxonomy): Eukaryota > Metazoa > Chordata > Mammalia > Perissodactyla > Equidae > Equus > Equus przewalskii. Next base: position 53,032,820 of record NC_091831.1, on the reverse strand, counting down.
TATTTGCAAAAGATACATCTGATAAAGGACTATTATGCAAAATATATAAAAGACTCTTAAAACACAACAATAGGAAAACAACTCAATTTAAAAATGGGTCAAAGACCTTAACAGACACCTCACCAAAGAAGATACACAGATGCAAATAAGCATATGTAAAGATGTTCCCCATCATATTTCATCAGAGAAATGCAAACTAAAACAAGATCAGATACCACTACACACCTATTAGAATGGCCAAAATCCACAACACTGACAACACCAAATGCTGACAAGATGTGGAGCAACAGGAACTCTCAATCGTTACTCATGGGAATGCAGAACGGTACAGCCACTTTGGAAGACAGTTTGACGGTTTCTTACAAAACTAAACATATTCTTACCAAACAATCCAGCAGTCTCACTCCCAGGTATTTACCCAAAAGAGATGAAAACTTATGTCCACGCAAAAATCTGAACACAGACGTTTATGGGAGCTTTATTCATAATTGCTAAAACTTGGAAGCAAACAAGATGACTTCAGTAGGGTAATAGATAAATAAACTGTAATACATTGAGATAATAGAATATTATTCACCACTAAAAAGAAATGAGTTGTTAAGACGTGGAGGAAACTTAAATGCATATTACGAAGTGAAAGAAGTCAACCTGAAAAGCCTACATACTGTGTGATTCCAACTATATGACATTCTGGAAAAGGCAACACTATGGAGACAGTAAAAAGATCAGTGGTTGCCAAGGGGCAGGTAGGGTAGAGGGTGAACAGTTGGAGCACAGAGGATTTTTAGAGCAGTGAAAATAATCCAAATGATAGTATAACGATGTATACATGTCACAGTACATTGGTCCAATGCCAGAGAATGTGCAACACCATGAGTGAACCATAATGTAAACTATGGACTTTGGGCGATTATGATGTGTCAATGTAGAATCATCAGCTGTAACAAATGTTCCACTCTGGTGGGGGATGTTGATAATGGGGGAGGCTACTCACGTGTCGGGGTAAGGGGTATATGGGAAATCTCTGCACCTTCCCCTCAATTTTCCTGTGAAATTAAAACTGCTTTAAAAAAATTGTCTCAATGAAAAAAAAAGGAAAAAGGGGAACTGAACAGATACTGTAGCGTGGTCACAGTCACCATGTGCGCCCTTTGACATATGGAGAAATTGAGTCTCAAAAAGACTAAATAATTTACCCAAGTGCAACACAATCTCTTTGACCTTCAAACTCTTTCATATTGCTGACTACACTGGTCAAAAGCTTAAAATAAGGACTAACGTGGCTCTCCCCTGATTTAAGCATTCGCTCTGTCCCAGGAAAGTTTTGCACTAAGTGAAAATCTGAATTGCAAACCCCACCTTTGGCATTGTCTTACATTAGAAAATTGAAGCTGCATTTGGTACCAAAATATGATTTCTAGAAACATAGGTTTTTTTAAACAGTGAAATGTGAAATTGACCTTGAGACAAAAATTTTATTTCTCCTCTCCTATCCACAGATTTTTCAAATGACTTAGAGGAAGCCTAAAAAGTGTTATGGTGAACTAATATTACTTCAAATACAATTCCACTGAACATTAATTGAAATAGGATTAAGATTAATGTCTTAAAATATTCCAGAAAGAGAGAAGGGCAGGTAAGGACGTGATTCCTCACAGGCTTCTTGATAAGGCACTTCCTGGGATTCATGCAGGCAAGCGAACAGCCAGGCAAACTTCAAGGGCCAAGTCATCTCACCACTGGAGGTTCACTGACTTCATGGTCACTTCTCCCTAAGTGGCCCTGTCCAGTCTTCTATTTGCTCCCCTCGGACCCTAGGGCCTCTGGGATTTCTTCCCTCATCCTTCAATCAGCTCTCCATTAGGAGCATTTTCCCATCTTCAGTATTGATTCTCATTAGGAGACATTGCCAAGGGCAGCTGTGACCTTTGCATTGGGATCCCTCCTCTGCAGCTCTCACCCAATCCCTTTGCTTGGGTCTGAAGTGTCACAGGGTGGTGAGTTGTGGAACTGCTCTTAACATAGTAGTGGGATTTCGGCAGATTTTCTCACAACTTTTGATTTCACCGTCTTCCTGGTATCACAGTGGGCTCTGAGATGACTTACTGTATTAGATAGCAACTGAGCTGTAACAAAGATCCAATGAGGAGTCATTCATGTTAAAAAAAAAAAAAGTCCAGAATAAGAAAGCCAAGGGCTGCAAAATTAGCAGAAGGAAAGAAACAACCAAGATCAGAGCAGAAATAAATAAAATAGAGATCAGAAAAACAAAAGCAAAGATCAATGAAAGCAAGAGCTGTTTTTTTGAAAAGATAAGCAAAATTGACAAATCTTTAGATAGACTAAGGAAGAAAGAGAGAAGACTCAAATAAAATCAAAAAGAAAAAGGTGACGTTACAAGCGATATCACAGAAACACAAAGGATCATAAGAGATTACTATGAAGAATTGTATGTCAACAAATTGGATAACCTAGAAGAAATGGATGAATTCCTGGTAAAATACAACCTACTAAGACTGAATCACGAAGAAATGGAAAATATGAACATACCAATAACAAGGAAGGAGATTGAGTCAGTAATCAAAAATCTCCCAACAAAGAAAAGCCCAAGACCAGATGGTTTCCCTGGTGAATTCTACCAAACATTTAAAGAAAAATTAATACCAGTCCTTCTCAAACTCTTCCAAAAAACTGCAGAGTAAGGAACACTCCCAAACACATTTTGTGAGTCCAGCGTTACCCTGATACCAAAGGCAGATAAAGACATTATGAGAAAAGAGAGTAGAATGGTGGTTGCCAGGGCCTAGAGGATGGGGGAATGGGGAGAGGTTGGTCCAAGGGTACAAACTTCCAGTTATAAGATGAATAAGTTCTGGGAATCTAATGTACACCATGGTGACTACAGTTAACAATACTGTATTGCATACTTGAAAGTTGTTAAGAGAAGATCTTAAAAGTTCTAACCACAAAAAGGAAATGGTAATTATGTAAAGTGATGGAGGTGTTAACTAACACTACTGTGATAATCATTTCAGAATATACAAGTGTATCAAGTCAATATGTTGTACACCTTAAACCTACACAACATTATATGTCAATTATATCTCAATAAAGCTGTAAAACAAATTCAACAATTTTCCACATACACACAAAAAAGTGTAGGGCTGGTATGGCAGCTCCCTAATGGGTGATGGGTATTATAGACAATAATAAAAAAGTAATAATAACAAATAACAATTATTTAGCACATGTTGTGTGCCAGGGACTGTTACAAGCACTTTACTTAGTTAATCCTCTTACCACCCCTCTGAGGTAGGTATTATTATTATTATTATTATTATCCCAATTTTACATGTGTAGAAACTGAGGCATAGAAAGTTTTAAGAACTTAACAGCAAAAGAGGTGACGGAGTCAGGATTCAAACCCAGACCAAGCTCTTAACCTGCATACACTGTTTCTACAGTAAATTGTTCCCCTTAAGTTTAAGATACCTATAAAAGTCTCCTCTTCTCTTTCTACAATGTCACAGTCACTATTCTTTTTTATGTTCAAATAGTCCCTTGGTTTGCCAATAGGAGCCCCTTCAAGCTGACTTGAATCTTCTTTTGACACACACCCCCATTAGTCTGTGAGTATTTCCCTTACTTTCTCGTCCAACAAGATGTCTCAGTTCATCTCATATTTTCCCTTCCTGCAGACTGCTCCTAGATTCTTGAGGAAGCCCTGAAGAATCAGTATTTCTTATATTTCTACAAAAAATGTATAATAAAATGTCCCAAAAGCCACCAATACCAAGAAATATCTTTAACAAGGTATAGTAAAATAATTTGCCAGTTCATTTCTTAGGGTCCTGGTTGGATTTTTGTTATCAAGAATAGAAGTTTAAAGTAATAGGATTTGTATTCATTAAAGTTATAATCCCTAAGGAGTCAAAGAAATGATGGGTGAGTAAAGCCAGGACTTTGGGATTTGACCCTCACAGGGGAGAGCCAGGCTCAGTTCATAACTTCAGAGGCAATCAAGGCACAGAGCTATGCTTAATCTGACCAAGAGTCCTTCCCAGAAGACATAGAAACGCAGTTTAACTTATTAAGTTGCTAATTGTTCTACGCTGTCATCACTGTTAAATCAGGATATAGCAATCACATCAGCAATCCTAAATCATGAAAGGACTTCGCTCTAATCCTACTCTGTGCCCAACATATGGATGCTATAAAAACAAAGTAGGACATGTGAACCAGAAATCTCCCCTTTTGCCCCAAAGGAAATAAAATTTCCATAAATCCTGAGGAATTTCCCAGAAGATAAAATCTACCATGCTCCTCTAAAAAACTTCATACTTGACATGTTAGAACCCAGCTCTACTTTTGCATTTACTTAGAAAGTTACAACCATGTGAATAAACCAAATGACTCCAGAGCATACTCAGGAAGTAGAGGAACTTTGGTATCAGATCCGACATAGGTTTGAATCCCAGCTTTAAACCTTATGAACTCTTTGACCCTAGGTGAGTTATTAAATTTCTCTATGCTTCAGGCTCCTCATCTGTTAAGTGGCTTATTGTGGGAGTTGAACAAGATAATTCATTCAAATAAATAGGAGAAAGCCTGGAGACTCAGTGCTCAATAAAGGTTAGCTATTGCTATTATTGGTTTTCTTCTCTTATCTCTAATAACCACAATTATTGATGTCTCCTGTATTAGTCAGATTAGGCCAAGAGATTCTTTACTAACAAATTAATCCAAAATCTCACTGGCTTAAACACATAAAAGTTGTTTCTCACTCAAGCAAAGACCACTGCACATCCTAGCAACACTCCAGGGCAGCTGCCCCCATGTGGTGACTCAATAATTCAGGTTGCTTTAGTCTCTGCCATCTAGCAGCCTGGCGCCCACCTGACCCCAATCCTCTACCTTCAGACTCAACTGTCAGCACAGCCTCCCAGCTTCATACTGGAGTTGGATGGGAGAGCCTATGCTTAAGTAAGAAATGAGGCCTCACTGGAAACCTTCAAGCAAAGGTTGAACAACTGCTTTTCCAGAACAGAAAGGAAACTCATGCATCAGAAAAGGTGACTAATGCCCAGGGTTCACCTGTTCAGATCCCGGGTGCGGACATGGCACCGCTTGGCATGCCGTGCTGTGGCAGGCGTCCCACATTTAAAGTAGAGGAAGATGGGCACAGATGTTAGCTCAGGACCAGTCTTCCTCAGCAAAAAAAGGAGGATCGGCAGCAGTTAGCTCAGGGCTAATCTTCCTCAAAAAAAAAATTTAAGAAAAGGTGACTAATAGACATACCAAAGAATATGGCTGCACAAAGACCAGAATCTGACCAGATAAAACAGTCTAAGTAATTTCTTAGAATCTACAATAAACTTAGAGAAACCTGCTTTTTGGACTGTGTTCAAGACTTCACAACATCAAAAGTAAAACCTGAGGAGACCACCTGTTCAGAACATTCCTTACAGAAATATTTTTAAACGATGCAAAGAATATCCATGAGATTTCAGGAATATCACAGACAGGAGAATGAAGCCCTGGCAGCCAAATAAGGGCTCGTGGCCAATCAAAATAGAGAGGTCCTGATGGACGGACTTTCAATGAAGGCTTGCCAACATCTGTTGCATTGGAAACATGGGTTCATCTTATAGAATCCCCTGAAAGCAGTAGCTGCTGTGTGAAACTGTCTGTCATGACTGTTTGGCAAATGGAAACCGCTGGAGAAACAGAATAGCTATTTACCAGGAATAATCAAAATAGAAGGTCTTATTGTTCAATGCAAATAATAAGATGCAACATTTGTTGAAGGCTTAAGATTCAACAGCTTGGTCACTTGTTTAGAAAAATAAACCATTGTTTTTTCAATTGTGACTATTAATTTTAAAGCAAAATATGTGTTCAACTATGTATGAAAAAGAAAAATTTTTTTACTACTCACAGTGAAATAAATGGAAATATCACTGAGTAGTTGGTTATACTTATAGTACCATAATATTCTGACTAGACTGGATACGTTGAAATGTTTTTCAATAGGGATCATGTTCCAAGTATTCCTGTTCATTTATGTCTGCCTCAAATTGCTAGTTAATACATAAAATAGTTACTTGCTTAAAAAAAAAAAAACAAAAATTCAGGCTGCTTTAACGTATGGCTCTCAACATGTGGCGCTCCTCCATGATTGCTAAGGCAGGAGAAGAGAATGGGAAAAAAGTGTTGCCTTTTCCAATGCCATGTACCACTCCCATTCATATTTTCTTGGCCAGAACTATCACATGGCTCCACTTAGGTACAAGTGGCCTGGAAATTGTAGCCCTGTATTCCCAAGAAAGAAAGGAGAACTGGATATTAGTTTGCACTACTAACTTTTTTTTTAAAGATTTTATTTTTCCTTTTTCTCCCCAAAGCCCCCCAGTACATAGTTGTATATTTTTAGTTGTGGGTCCTTCTGGTTGTGGCATGTGGGACACCACCTCAGCATGGCCTGATGAGCGCTGCCATGTCTGCGCCCAGGATATGAACTGGTGAAACCCTGGGTCGCCAAAGCAGAGCACTCACACTTAACCACTCGGCCACAGGGCCAGCTTCTGCACTACTAACTTTCATTTTCTCTCCTCTAAGTACATATTGAAGTTACCAATACGAACAACCTAAAATAAATACGTGGGATATCTTGAGTCCTGACTTCATGCTTAACCAATATCTCGTGTAGGTTAGTTTCGTACAGTAAATAAAGACAAAATAAAAAATTTTTAATTGCCATGGTAATAAAATTGACAATTTTCAAGCACAATTCTCACTTTCTTTAAAAGAAATGCTTCACAGAATATATTGTTTTCATGAGAAAGGAGCTGATTATTCTTTTGTGGTAAAACTCACTGGCATTTCCATAAAACCCTAAGTCTTAATTATACCGTGATTAAAATCTTTATTTGCTTTTAGTTTGCAGATTAACTCTAATGTATTTCTACCCTCAGGGAGAACTATTTATCCTAATGCAATAAAATGTTTAAAGAAATAAATAATGAATGATAATTTTATAATCACAGAACTGAAATGAACTTCAAGAATATTATTTTATTATCAAACATTCACTGAGCCCTTTCTACATGTCAGCAGTACATCCATATCACCCTGTAATGGATGATAGATCAGGAAATACAAAAATGAATATGTCACCGTGTCCCTGCTCAAGAAGCTTACAATATGTAGGGATAACAAACATTAAAATATTCTTTGGGATCATAGAAGGAATAAATACTTCTGACTTGAGGAGGGTATATCAGAGAAAGTTAACTGGAAGAAGCCTTAAATCTGGGCTTTGAAAGATTTTTGGTGGTCAGAGAAATGGTGAAGGCTGAGGTCAGACATTCTAGGGTAATGAAGCATGAATAAAGAAAGGAAAGCAGATCCATTCTGAGAACCTCAAGAAGCCTGTCTATGCCCTCTAAACAGAGTCAATGCGTTGCCCTGAGGAGTGCAAGGGAAAGGCAAGCTTGCTTTTCTCAACAAAGAGAACTATGCTCTGGAATTACAAGTAAGAAGATATAGCCGCTACCCTCAAGAAATTTAAGATGTAAAAGTACATGATATGGAGAGGAGTGAAATCAGCAACATGGTGTAGTGAGTTGTTCCCTTTGTTTCTTCCCTCTAAAGTACAACTAAACAGACATTCATTGACCAACAGAGGATACCCACACAGCACAATTGGATGCCTGAGAAACCCATGCAGCTATACACCTGAAGGTGGATGGCCTGGATCCCCAGGAAGCATTGGAAATAGATGAGCACTCCCCCACTGCTCCCCAGCAGCAGGGAGCCAGATCACAGCCCCTCTCACAGCAGACAGCGCTGCTCTAAAAGCAGGCAGGATCAACCCAAACTGCAGGCAAATACAATCCTGGCCCACAGGAGAGCACGCTGTGCCACCACAGCCCCACCAGAGGGGATGCACCTTGGCAGGACTGTAAGAAGCAGCAGCAGCAGCCCTACACACATGCACACTTTCCCAGCCTGTAGGAGCACCTACCATGTCACTGCAGCCCCACCAGAGGGAACGTGCCTCAGCACAACTCTAAGAAGAGGCAGTGGCAGTCCTGCCCACACGCGAAGGCTTTCCTGGCCTGGGGGAGCACCCACCATACCCACATAACTTCCAGCAGATGGAGTGGGATCAGAAACACAGCTCCTGGTAGGGACCACCAGCTTTGATGACCTCACTGCATGTATATCAGTGCACAACACTCTGTAAGTGAGTATGGGTGGTGGGTGGGCAGGCAGTGGCTTGGCTCCCTGTGTTTTGCTTGCCACTCACCACTGCCAGCCTTACCACCAGCCTCAGTAACCCTGCCTGACTGCAGCACTCAGAAAGAAACTCCCTAAGCTTTACCTCAAATACTCAAGAGCTGACTTGTCCTACAAATAGGTGGAGCGAAGATGGTACCTGAACCACTCAGTACTGAGTCATTAACCCTAGATCTTTACAGGTACAAGGATTCATTGAAAGACCTTCAGAAAGCAGATCATGTTGTTAGTCACACAGATGCAGGAAGCCATTTGGAGACTCTGGAAAAAAGAAAGCCACTTGTTGTGGTTATAAATGAAAAGTTGATGAACAATCATCAGCTGGAATTGGCAAAGCAGCTACACAAAATGGGCATCTCTTCTACTGAACCTGCAGCACTCGCCGGGGCAGTTACTGTCAATGGACTTATCAACACTGAAATGTTTTCTTCTTGGCCAGCCAGAAAAATTTTTTTCATTTTTGGATAAAGTTGTTGGATTACAAAATTAAACATTAAAATGTCAACACTTGAAAAACACCCCTTAAATGCAACCTATGGAATGTGGTTAACTCAAATTAAATATATAATATAGATTTGCAGAATAATATGTTGATAAACTTCATACATCTATAGAATGTATAGAAAATTTTATGCTGTGAATATAAGCATTTGAGCCCAAATTCTAATTGCAATTTAGTAAATTCATTAGGTTTTTTCTTAACCTTCAAATTTAGTAAAAGAAGTGTGTAGTGAGCATTCATAGTTTTTATCCTAGAATCTCAAGTGGATTTGGAATCATGAAAAAATGAATTAAATTTGAAAATATTTACAAGAACCTCAAACATAGTTAGTTTGATGTTCCTTAGAATAAAAAAAAAATGAAACTACCAACTTGTAAAAAAAATTGAGAGCATCTTTAGCTTCATAACCCAAGGAACGAAATTTTAAAAAACAAAAAAGAACAAAAAATGATGAATTGTGTTCTGTGAAATAAAAAGTTAAATAATTACCTAAAAAGAGAAAAAGAAAGAGGGGTTGGCCCCGTGGCTGAGTGGTTAAGTTCACGCACTCTGCTTCGGTGGCCCAGGGTTCCACCAGTTCAGATCCTGGGCGCAGACATGGCACTGCTCATCAAGCCATGCTGAGGCAGCATCCTACATGCCACAACTAGAAGGACCCACAACTAAAAATATACAACTATGTGCTGGGGGGCTTTGGGTAGAAAAAGGAAAAATAAAATCTTTAAAAAAGAAAAAAGCAAAAAAGAAAGCAACACAGCTCCTGCTTCCCACCAGCAGTAGCAGATGGAATCTGCAAGCTGATACTGCCGCAAATGTGCCAGCAAAGGATTAGTTCATCAAACACCATGAAAAACTACAGTAACAATTCAGAGCAGAAGGAAAATGACAAGTCTCCAGAAAGCAACCCTGAAGGCACAGAAATTTACAATCTAAATGACAGCAAATTCAAAGTAGCTGTCATAAGGAAACTCAACGAGTTACAAGAAAACTCAGAAAGACAGTTCAATGAGCTCAGGAATAAAATTAATGAGCATAAGGAATACTTCACCAAAGAGATTGAAACTATAAAAAAAATTCTGAGTATGAACAACATAATTAATGAGATAAAAAATAATCTAGAATACTTAAAAGCTGACATTATGGAGGACAGAATTAGCGATTTTGAGGATAGAAATATAAACATGCTTTAAATGGAGGAGGAGAGAGAACTAAGATTTTTTTTAAATGAAGGAATTCTTCAAGAAATATCCAATTCAATTAGGAAAAGCAACATAAAGATTATAGGTATTCAAGAGGGAGAAGACAGGGAGAAAAGAGCAGAGAGCTTGTTCAAAGAAATAATAGGTGAGAACTTCTCAAATCTGGGAACAGAACTGGACTTACAAATACATTAAGTTAATAGAACTCCTAATTACATCATTGTAAACAGACCTTCTCCAAGGCACATTATAGTGAAACTGGCAAAAGTTGATAACAAAGAAAAAATATTAAAGGCAGCAAGGCAGAAGAAAATAATCTACAAAAGACCCTCTATCAGGCTTTCAGTGGATTTTTTGGCAGAAATCTTACAGGCTAGGAGAGAATGGAATGATATATTCAAAATTCTGAAAGATGAAAACTTTCAGGCAAGAATACTCTATCCAGTGCAACTATCCTTCAGATATGATGGAGAAATAAATGCTTTCCCAGATAAACAAAAGCTGAGGCAGTTCATCACCACTAGATCTCCCTTACAAGAAAAGATAAAGGAAGCCCTCATACCTGAAACAAAAAGGCAAAGGTCTGCAAAGTTTTGAGCAAGGAGACAAGTAGACAGACAAAATCAGAAAGCTGTAGCTCTCTATCAGAACAGGTTAGCAAACACTTAATTCTGATATAAAAGATAAAGGAAGGAAAGCATCATAAATAACTATAAACACTTCAATTTAGTCACAAACTCAGAGCACAGAAAAAAACAATTTGTGAAAACAATAACTCAGAAGGAGAAGAGGGAAGGGATGGAACCTGCTTAAGCTAAGGAGATAAAAGACTATCAGAAAATGGACTATCTCACCCATGAGATCTTTTATATAAACTTCACAGTAACCACTAAACAAAAAATTAGAGCAGAGCCACAATTCACAAATAAAAAGAAAATTGAGAAAACCACCACAGAAAACCACCAAACTGAAATGGCAGTCAGAAATACAAGGGAAGAGAAACAATGGGAATATGGAACAACTGGAAAACGAAATAAAATAGCAATATTAAGCCCTCATATATCAATAATAGCTCTAAATGTAAATGGATTGAATTCTCCAATCAAAAGACACAGAGTAGCTGGATGGATTAAAAAACAAGACCCAACAATATGCTGCCTCCAGGAAACACATCTTAGCTCTAAAAACAAACATAAACTCAGAGTGAAGGGACAGAAGATGATACTCCAAGCAAATGGCAAACAAAAGAAAGCAGGTGTTACCATACTTATATTAGACAAAGCAGACTTCAAGATACTAAAGACAATGAGAGACAAAGAAGGGCAGTATATAATGATAAAAGGAACTTTCTGTCAAGAGGACATAACACTTATGAATATATATGTACCTAACACAGGAGCACCAAAGTATATAAAGCAACTATTAACAGAACTAAAGGGAGAAATTGACAGCAACACAATAATAGTAGGGACCCTTAACACCCCACTTACGTCAATGGATAGATCATCCAGACAGAAAATCAACAAAGAAAGTGTAGGTTTAGGGGGGCCGGCCCTGTGGCCGAGTGGTTGAGTTCACGCACTCCACTTTGGTGGCCCAGGGTTTCACTGGTTCAGATCTTGAATGTGGACATGGCACTGCTCATCAGGCCATGCTGAGATGGCATCCCACATAGCACAACCAGAGGCACTCACAACAAGAATATACAACTATGTACTGGGGTGGGGGGAGCTTTGGGGAGAAGAAGAAGAAGAAAGAAAGAAAAAAAAAGATTGTCAACAGTTGTTAGCTCAGGTGCCAATCAATAAAAAAAATTGGTGGATTTAAATGAAATGCTTGATCAGATGAACTTAATAGATATAGATAATAGATATAGAGAGAGTATTCCATCCAAAAACAGCAGAATACACATTCTTCTCAAGTGCACATAGAACATTCTCAAAGATAGACAAGGCAAGCCTCAATAAATTTAAGAGGACTGAAATCATATCAAGCATCTTTTCTGACCACAGTGCTATGAAACTAGAAATAAACTACAAGAAAAAAGCTGGGAAAGTCACAAATATGTGGAGACTAAACAACATACTACTGAACAACAATTGGATCAATGAAGAAATTAAAGGAGAAATTTTAAAATACCTGAAGACAAACAAAAATGAAAATATAACATACCAACTTTTGTGGGATGCAGTAAAAGTGATTTTAAGAGAGAAATTCATAGCAATACAGGCCCACCTCAACAAACAACAAAAATCTCAAAAAGTACTCTTAAACTACACCAAACAGAACTAGAAAAAGAAGAACAAACAAAGCCCTAATTTAGCAGAAGGAGAGAAATAATAAAAATTAGAGGAGAAATAAATGAAACAGAGACCAAAAAGACAGTACAAAGGATCAATGAAGCTAAGAACTGGTTCTTTGAGAAGATAAAGAAAATTGACAAATCCTCAGCCAGACTCACTAAGAAAAAAAGTCTCAAATAAATAAAATTAGAAATAAAAGAGGAGAAATTACAACAAATACCACAGAAATGCAAAGGATTATAAGATAATACTATGAAAAACTATATGCCAACAAATTCGATAACCTAGAAAAAAATGGATAAATTCTCAGACTCATACAACCTCCCAAAACTGAATCAAGAAAAAATAGAGAATCTTGGGGCTGGCCCAGTAGCATAGTGGTTAAGTTCGCACATTCTGCTTCAGTTGCCTGTGGTTCTCTGGTTCAGATCCTTGGCACAGACCTCCACACCGCTCATCGAGCCATGCTGTTGTGGCATCCCACATACAAGGTAGAGGAAGATTGGCACAGATGTTAGCTCAGGTCCAATCTTCCTCACCAAAAAAAAAAAAGAAGAAGAAGAAGAAATAGAGAATCTGAATAGATCAATCACAAGTAAAGAGTTGGAAACAGTAATCAAAAACCTCCCAAAAAACAAAAGTCCAGGACCAGATGGCTTCTCAGGAGAATTCTACCAAACATTCAAAGAAGATTTAATACCTATCCTTCTCAAACTATTGCAAAATTTTAAGAAGACAGAATGCTTCCTTACTCATTTTATGAGGTCAACATTACCTTGATGCCAAAACCAGGAAAGAACTACACAAAGAAGGGAAATTCCAGGCCAATATCACTGATGAACATAGATGCAAAAAAATCCTCAACAAAACATTGGAAAACCATATACAATGATACACCAAAAGGATCACACACCATGATCAAGTGAGATTTATACCAGGGATGCAGGGATGGTTCAATATCTGCAAATCAATCAATGCAATACACCACATTAACAAAATGAGGAATAAAACTCACATGATCATCTCAATAGAGGCAGGGAAAGCATTTGACAAGATCCAACATCAATTTATGATAAAAATTCTCAATAAAATGGGTATAGAAGGAAAGTACCTCAATATAATAAAGACCATGTATGACAAACCCACAGCCAACATCATATTTAATGGTGAAAAACTAAAAACCATCCCTCGGAGAACAGGAACAAGACAAGGATGCCCACTCTTACTACTCCTATTCAACATAGTGCTGGAGGTTTTGGCAAGAGCAATTAGGCAAGAAAAAGAAATAACAAGGTACCCAAATTGGAAAGGAGGAAGTGAAACTCCTGCTGTTTGCAAATGACATGATTGTGTAACTAGAAAACCCTAAAGAATCCATCAGAAAACTATTAGAAATAATTAAAAACTACAGCAAAGTTGCAGGGTACAAAATCAACTTAGAAAAATCGGTTGCATTTCTATACACTAAATACTAACCAGCAGAAAGAGAAGTCAAGAATACAATCCCATTTACAATCACAACAAAAAGACTGAAATATCTAGGAATAAACTTAATCACAGAGGTGAAAGACTATACACTGAAAACTGTAAGACATTGTTGAAAGAAATTGAAGAAGACATAAAGAAAGGAAGAGATATTCTATGATCATGGATTGGAAAAGTAAACATAGTTAAAATGTCCATATTACCTAAAGCAATCTATAGATTCAATGGAATCCCAATTAGAATCCCAATGACACTATTTATGGAAATAGAACAAAGAATCCTAAAATGTATATGGAACAACAAAAGATCCCGAATAGCCAAAGCAATCCTGAGAAAAAAAAATAAAGTTGGAAGCATCACAATCCCTGACTTCAAAACATACTGCAAAGCTGTAGTAATCAAAACAGCATGGTACTGAAACAAAAATGGATACACAGATCAGTGGGACAGAATTGAAAGCCCAGAAATAAAATCACACATCTATGGACAGTTAATCTTTGACAAAGGAGCCAATAAGATACAATGGAGTAAGCAAAGTCTCTTCAATAAATGGTGCTGGGAAAACTGGACAGCCACGTGCAATAGAATGGAAGCAGACTGTGATCTTACACCATACACAAAAATTAACTCAAAATGAATTAAAGACTTGAATGTAAAACCTGAAACCATAAAACTCCTAGAAGAAAATATAGGCAGTACACTCTTTGACAATGGTCTTAGCAGGATCTTTTCAAATACCATGTCTACTCAGGCAAGGAAAACAAAACAAAAAATAAACAAATGGGACTACATCAGACTAAAAAGCTTCTGCAAGGGAAAGTAAATCATAAACAAAACAAAAAGACAATGCACCAACTGGGAGAAAATATTTGCAAATCATATATCCAACAAGAGATTAATTTCCAAAATATACAAAGAACTCATACAACTCAACAACACAAAACAAACAACCCAATCAAAAAGTAGGCAGAGGATTTGAACAGACATTTTTACAAAGAAGATATACAGATGGCCTACAGGCACATGAAAAGATGTTCGACATCACTAATTATTAGGGAAATGCAAATCAAAACTACATGAGATCACCTCACACCTGTCAGAATGGCTATAATTACCAAGACAAAAAATAACAAATGTGGAGAGGATGTGGAGAAAAGGGAGCCCTCATACACTACTGGTGGGAATGCAAACTGGTGCGGCCACTGTAGAAAATAGCATGGAGATTTCTCAAAAAATTAAAAATAAGGGCCAGCCCAGTGGCATAGCAGTTAAGTTCGCACGCTCTGCTTCAGTGGCCCAACGTTCACCAGTTTTGATCCCAGGCGCAGACCTACACGCTGTTTATCAAGCCATGCTGTGGCAAGCATCCTACATATAAAATAGAGGAAGATGGGGACAGATGTTAGCTCAGGGCTAATCTTCCTCAAAAAAATAAAAATAGAAATAGAAATACCAGGGCGCTGACCGCGTGGCCAAGGGGTTTAGTTTCGTGCTGTGCTTCGGCAGCCCATGGTTTTGGCTGTTTGGATCCTGGGCATGGACATGGCACCACTTATCAGGCCATGTTGAGGCAGTGTCCCACACGCTACAACTAGAAGGACCCACAGCTAAAATATACAGCTATATACCAGGGGGATCTGGGGAGAAAAAGCAATTAAAAAAATAAAGAAGATTATCAACAGTTGTTTGCTGAGGTGCCAATATTTTTAAAAAAAAATAAAAATACCATATGACCCAGCTATCCCACTACTGGGTATTTATCCAAAGAACATGAAATCAACAATACAAAGAGATTTATATATATATATATATACAATGAAATACTACTCAGCCATTAAAAAAAAAGGCAAAATCGTCCCATTTGCAACAACATATATGAACCTTGAAGGTATAACGTTAAGCAAAATAAGCCAGACAGAGAACAACAAATACTACATGATTTCACTCATATGTGGAAGATAAACAAACACATGGATACAGAGAACAGATTAGTGGTTACCAGAGGGGAAGGGGGGTGGGGGGTGGGTGAGAGAGGTAAAGGGGCATATATATATGGTGACATAAAAATTAGACTATTGATGGTGAGCACAAAGCAGTCTATACAGAAACTGGTAAGTAACAATGTGCACCTGAAATTGTACAATATTATAAACCATTATGACCTCAATAAAATAATTGGAAAAAAGTACATGATATAACCAAAGGAATAATGAAAACTACTTGGTGGATGTTGTGGCTGATGTCACAGCTGGGCCTCAGTCATGGAGGATGTTGAGTGCCAGAGTAAGGACTGCATTCTTTATTCTATAAGCAAGGAAAGACCATTACAAGTTCTTGAGAATGGCATGAAGTGATAGATTTCTGTTATATAAGGAAAAATAAGGTCGCAGAATAAATAATAGAAAGGAAAAGTTTATAAGTAGGTCGTTTTATTAGGCGGTTATTGTAACATGTCAAATGGTGAGTGATGAAGATCTGCAGTGGAGACAATGACAGTAGGAGTGGTTCGGGAAAGAAAACATGGATTTGATGTTAAAATCTTGGAAACTGATTGGTTATAAATGTAAGAATATGAGAGAAGAATCTAAGAACTCCAGTAGAGTTGATGGCATCTCTCAGCGAACACAGCAAGAGGAACTGTGTAAGAGAGAAGCTGATCGATCCACTAGGGACACGTGGAATTTTGAGTCCCAGATCTACCATATATTAATTGATCTTTAACAAGTTACTTAACCTGAGTGCCTCTGAGGGTTAAATAAACTAATGAAAGAGCTTAACACAATACCTAGCTCATAGCAGGAAGTCAATACTGTTAGCTATTTTTACGATTATTATTATCTTCATCCTCCATGTCGAGATGCCTAAAAGACTGTTGGAAATCAGTGCTCATGAGAAAGATGAGTTTGAGGAGTTTTACATTAACATAGCGATGAGGGCTGAGTGTAATAAAAGAGAACAAGGTGGCCAAAAGATGGGTATAGTTTGAGGAGAAGGCTGAGATCAGAGCTTTCATTTAAGGGATGAGTGGAGCAGTAGGCATCAATGAGGCTCTCCAGGAGACACAACGAATCATTCATCTCCTAGCTCATGATCACTACATGACTGTACCAGGTATGTCCAGGCACAGGGAGGCAACATCATTGGATTCAGATCTTCTCTACGCAGTTAAATGTCCCCAATGCCTAAGCCCAATGTTGTTTATCTTACATTACAGGTATTCAAGATTTAGGATTATTCTTCATGAATTGTAACATCACAAGAAACCTCTCAATCATCTCATCTAATCTTTTATTTTTCCAAGAAAAGAAACTGAGACCCCACATTACTTGCACAGGTCAAATTTCAGTTAATGACAAGTCTAGACTTAACTTGTCAAACATAAAGACACAGAGCCTATGGGGAGTATGCCATTAAACCTAGTGGTTTAGGAATATAGTAATGCCTTAAAGGGCTCTCTATTTCCATCTTGATCGAAGTTTGAGGTGAGACTGTTTCTTCTCAAGGAGCACTTGCATTACTCAAGTTTTCTCAGCCTCAGCACTATTACTAACATTTTGGCCTAGACAACTCTTTGTTGCCAGGGGCTGTCACCCTCTTATAGAATGTTTAGAGCATCCCTTCTACCCACTAGATGCCAGTGGCATTCCCCCCAACCCAGTTGTGACAACCAAAAAACATCTACAGACCTTACCACTTGTCCTCTGGGGGACAAAATAGCCCCAGGTTGAGAATCATTGCTCTAACTGATATACGTTAGTTTTCTCCATTAAGAAGTAATAAACTCACTCAAAGTCCCAGGTTTAAAATACATACACAGATTAATAAAATTGCAGCTTGTTTTCTTTTGGTTAATGATCTTGGAAAGAATTTATCTTATCTCTTTCAGGAAATGAGGAGTTAATGTTTGCGTATCTGAAATCATAATAGCCATTTTATTAAATATCCATTTCAATGACCCAAATAAGATCCCAGTAAAATACTCCAAATCAACATCCCAAAGAAACACATGATTACAGATGAAATACTGTTTTAGGAAATAGGCAATAAAGTAAAACTTCATCCATTTTCGCTCCACCCAATAAATGTTTATCTATCTAAAACCTAGCTTTTCTAATTCCTCTACACCTGTTTACCCCAATATATTTCACAAAATTCTAGTTGCAAGAGATATTAATAGGCAGTCTATGGGAAAAGGATTTTATACTCAAGCCAGTTTGGGAAATGCTGGGTTAGACAAAGTTAAACAGTTTCCTTTCCCACTCAACTCATCAGAGCCTTTTCCATGTTTATGAGCAGCATAAATCTGCATAAAACACATACTAGGTGAGTTGCTTCTCCATCTTATTTGGCTACCCAATGCTTTTGTTTGTTTGTTTGTTTACAGAGTTTCTCAAGGGGTTGGTGTTCTTCAGAACACACTAGGAAACACTGCACTAGCCCTCGCTGCCCACTAGCTTCTCTGGTTGCACTAACTGAGCTCTGGGAGTTACAAAAACCACTTGATGTAGAACCTGCTGGTGGCAGAATGTCGGCCCAGGCCTGCAGATCAGCTACTTAGGATTTGGAGCCATTGTACTGTATAGTTTCTTTCTCTCATGCAGGTACTAAATTTAATTTCTAATCCAGAAATTGTTTTTATACCTTAAAGTATTAGTTGGGCTTGTGTTCTTTTGTGGTAAACAATGGGAATTGATCCTTCCGTATTCAGCAAGAAAAAGGGGTTTATTGGAAATATTCTGGGGTAGCTCAGCATTCTGAAGGAAGACCTGAACACCACAGCCACCAGAACAAGAAGCAGGGTCACGCCAGGCACCTGAGGAATGGTGATTCAGGCATAGCTGCTTTGGCTCCAACCATGGGTGACCCAGTTCCAAACCACATTCTATCTGGTATCCTCTCTAATGATTCAAACTTCCAGAAGAAGATGTTGATTGGCTTAGCTTGAGTCAGGTGCCTACCACCTATGCCCCGCTTCATAATGGTCATGGGTGAGGTCCCATGACCTAGAGCCCCACCAGAATGACATAGAGTGGAGGAGGGGCAAATCTCCTAAAACATGGATGCTGCATAGAAAAATAAGAGATGTACTTTACATTCACTGAGCAGAAAAGATAGACATGTACTCCATTCCACTCTTTCTACCCCTTCTAGGCAGTTTTTCACATTTCTTGCACACAGCACTGAAGCATTCCGAATAGCCAGGCTTTCTTCTTCAATCACCTTCAACAGACACGGGAGCCTGTCTTTCAGGGAATTCAAAAAAGTTCTTTTGGACTGAGTCCTTCTACCACAAATGTGGCATTGTTGATTAATGACACCCAAGGAAGAATCATGTAGCCTAACTATCAACCAAGCTCATTCATTCTTAACAGCTGCCAAAAACACAAGGACAGAAAATTTAAGGCAATGTGAGAAAGAGGAAGAGAGAGAGTTTAAAGACAAATGTAACAAATCAATTCTTCCAGACCTTCAAATGACCCAAGTAAAGGAATTTAGTTAAGTATCTGCCCTTTCCCCATCCTCAGGTCTATTGGCATAAGTTTTTCTTAGCAATTCGAAAATTCTTTTGATAATCATCAATTTCTGTGAAAATAGAGGGAGTCTATTTTATGATGATATTTTTTATCTCAGACTAAGATTGTGTCCCTGCCTCTAGGGAAATTCCTTCTACTGAAAAAACTTTTCTTTTGGCCACAGTTTTTTCAGTATTTGTCATCAGTACACTTTATCTTGCTAAGCAGAAGTGCAACACGGAAGTTAGATTGTTGGACAATTTTTATTTTTGAGCCTGTTAAAAAAGTCTTTTCTTGGCTAAGTTCTCATTTGAGTTTAATTATTTGCTTCTTGTCTTTGTTGTAGCAAAAGTGTCAGTCAATTTTACCAGAAAGAAGAAAAGAGAAAAGCATGATTTCCAACCAAGATTTAAAACTACATTCATTTTTATGAAATACGAACTTTTAGTCACCTGTAGTCTGGGGTGAAAGTAAGTTTTACTTGATCTTTACTTATTTATACATTTCATTATGCAGAAAACAGCAATTCAGGTAAGAAATCAGATTGCTTAAGAAAGGACAAAATGATGGAGACAATGACATTCAACACATCTCATAATCACTTCTTCCAAAGGAAATATTTTATTTAATAGTCAAACTCTGCAGAAAACATCAAGTGGAATAGAACGATCACATATTGCATCAGAAAGACACACTCCTCCTGTGTTTACTCTCACAATATTACCACACTAACAACACTTCTGACACCAGATGTGTGGGTTTTCCACACATCAAACAATTCCACAACACCAGCTGGGTGTCCTACAATTCAATTCAGTTCTACAACTAATCGGAGTTAGCACAGACCCCACAAGCTAAAGGCTCTGTCCCACAAGGCTGTCTCCCACTTCAGCCGATCACAGTTAGGAGGCCCCAGGTTTCCCACAACTTCTGTCCAATTTGGTTTCAAGCAGAAGTTCCCATGATGCTCCTCCTCGGATTTGTTCATTTGCTAGAACAGATGACAGAACTCAGGGAAACACTTATGTTTACCAGGTTATTGTACAATAAAGGATGTCGTAAAGGATACAGATGAAGAGCCAGATGAAGAGGTGCATAGGCTGAGGACTGAAAGAGCCCTGAGCACAGGAGCTACTGTCCCCATGGAGTTGGGGTGCACCACCGTTCCAGTTCATGGATGTGTCCACCAAACTGGAAGCTCCCCAAACTCCATGCTATTAGGATTTTTATGGAGGCTTCATCACAGTAGGCACAATCAATTATTAACTCCGTTTCCAGCCCCTCTCTTCTCTCTTGTGAATGGGAGGTGAGGCTGAAAATTCCAAGCTTCTAATCATAGCTTGGTCCTTCTGGTGACAATCCCCATCCAGGAGCCTACCTAGAGTCACCTTATTAGAACAAAAGACACCCCTGCTATCACCCAGGAAATTCCTAGGGCTTAGGAGCTCGGTGTCAGTAACTGGGCTTAAAGACTTAATGTTAGAAAAAGAGATTCTCCCAGCATCCCTCTTTACAAGGGTTTTAGGAGCTCTGTGTCAGGAGCTTGGGGCAGAGACCAATATACATATTTCCTATTATTTCACACACATCCAATATAAACAATTATGAAGGATGCTGGCTGTGTTCTGTTATTTTGTTTTTCCCCTACTTCTTCCCCTGAAAAGAAGGGGCTGTGCACTTTTTAAAGAAGGGGGTTCTGTGGAGACAGCATTCACCTTCTCTGTGTCCAGTCCTGGGGGAGGAGAGAGTCACTACCTGCTAATCCACCCACCACCCACCACCACGGTTAGGAGAGAAGAGAACACAAAAGAAAAATAAAAACTCTACCCACCCCAAACATCCCTCAAAATGCCCCAGGCACACATGAATCTATTGAGTAGTATTTGATGACAAGACTTGTAGGAGGCATTTATCTTTGAAATAGATTTGAAGAGATTTGTTTTTTAATCTACTTTAAAATTTGTACTGAGTAAATCTTAAATA
This sequence comes from Equus przewalskii, assembly GCF_037783145.1. Lineage (NCBI taxonomy): Eukaryota > Metazoa > Chordata > Mammalia > Perissodactyla > Equidae > Equus > Equus przewalskii. The sequence goes on along the minus strand of NC_091831.1, from coordinate 53,011,534 downwards.
GCAAAATCTCAGAGAAAGAAGAGAAGTCATTTACATTCAAGGAGACAGAACTGGTTAATTAGAACTAAAAAATTACAGCTCTACTGAGTATGCATTTTAATTTAGTCAGCCATCTAGGGCATTGTTATTCTGAAAAATCACAGAATGAACCAGTAGACAGGAAGTCATCATCTGTGGAGGGTTTCCTGTAGGTTGAGTGTCCATTAATAATAGTCTTCCTTTTCACCCTCTGGCCATCCTAACAGCATAAGAAATTAAAGACAGTTTTTTTGGAACTTAGTAAACATCTTGTGATTTTGGCAGTGGTGAAATCCACAAAAATTGAAGATAATAGTTGGATCTGCCAGTAGGGGGAGTACAAGCCAAATTAGCAATAGAGAGCTTCAGCAATGGGAGTTCAGGGGAGGATTCTAGGAAGAAGAGGCTTATTAATTAGGGCCTATAACAAAGTGCAGGGTAAAGTCAAATTATTCACGGTAGGGCTTATGTTAGTGCAATTGCATGAGCCAAAGTGCCCAGAGAGAAGCATCAGTAGCCTGTGGAAGTGGCACTTGGGTGTGGGGTACAACAGATTCCATTTAATGCGCATATCATAATTTATTTAACCCTTTATTTGCATGCCCTCCTCATTTTTTGTTTGTTTGGTTTTGTGTGTATGTGATTTTGTTTGTTTTGCTAGCACACTTAATACTGGGATGTTTGTCCAAAATAAAAATTTCAATTAAGTTGATTATTCATTTCTCCCACAGTCCCGTGTTTTGTAAATAATAGAACTCCTTGGCCTATAATTCTCACCCATTATAGTATCTGATGAACACTTGCAGATCTCAATAAGGATCTTTTGCTACCCAAATTATCGAAGTCTCACTTTAACACTCACACAGTGATTTACTCTAATTCATCAAGTATCGTTCCCTTTCCCTGGGGCTACACTCAGGCTTATTTCCAAAAAACCTTCCCCCTCTCTCTCCACAAGATTATAGATCCACCTATTTGCAAGAGAGCCCTTCAGAAATCTATACCAGCTTTCTCCCAATAAACTCAAGTCTTGATCTCTTAAAATAGTATTGTACATGAGGGAAGATGAGAATTATGCCAAACGCTACTTTTGAAAACACTCTCTTTTGCATAATTGAGAAAACAGCTAAGAAAAAAAAATGAGCCTTCTTGAAATGTTGCAGTATTTATTCTTCTTTTGTCAAACCCCACAGAGAAGCCCTTCAGAAGCAATGGCTTGGAGCCTCCAACGGTCCTAGGCTCAAATTCTAGTTTTGAATATACTGACTAGGAGACTTTGGAGGAGTTATCTTAACTCTCTGAGCCTATTTCATTATAAAATGAAGTCACAGTAACTACTTTTCAGAGTTGTTTGAGAGAAAGAGATAATATACGTCATATTCTGGCATGTAGAAAATGCTCAATAAATGCTTGCTATTCTTAGTAAAAAGGTGGCTAAATTTTATGATCTTCACAGACGTAGATCCCGAACTCCTTCTAAGGAAGAAGTCTAAGATAACATTTTCCCATGGTGAAACAGATAACATGTCTTCTCTATGAAGAGTTAGGCTGCTAGGAAGGTGAGAATTGAAGGTTATACCACTTTTCCCTGAGTATACAGAAAGCTAGCTTCAGCAATGCTACTCTGCTAGAGACCTGAACAGCTGCTTTCTAAACAAGGTAAAAGATTAGGCCAGGGAGAGCACATTATGTAGGTGCTGGGGCTGGAGAAAGAACAAAGGCTGAGAATATGAATGAGAAAGACCTACAGGAACCAAGAGAAGAACCAATCCCAGAGGAGACAGAAGTAATACAAGGACAAGAAGACTTCTTTAATGCTTATGGGTAGCCACAGAGAAATTAGAATGAGCACACACACGCACACAAACCAGTTTCTGCGAAAAAGGAGCAATCAGAAAAAAACAACAAATCCAATAGAGGAACTGAAGTTATTCAATTCTATGAAGAATGTATATGATCTGAAAGATATAGTGGGGCTCTTTCGCAGAACGCAGAACAAAAATTAAAAAATTAAATCTCTGAGATCAAATGGAGGATCAACCCAGAAGGTCCACATCTGGGCAAAAAGATTACAGAATGAGAGAACATGAAGCCATAGAGGCTGGACTGAGGAAGGCTCTAGTTCTAGGATTTAAAGGGCCCACCAGGAGCCACACAGGGTTAGTAGAAGAAAACCCACACCCAGACACTCCAAAGATTGAAATATTCAAGAATTTTTAAAAATTGTACAGGCTCCCATAGAGGGTTACCTTCAAAAGAAGAGGAATTCCATTCATGTTAGACTTCTTAGCAACATCACTAGATTTTAGAAGACAGTGGGAAAGGTTTTTGAAGGACTAAGGAAAATCTTTTTGGATCTAGAATTCTATACTAAACCAAACTATCAATCAAATGTGAGAGCAAAATAAAGACCCTTTCAGTCATGAAAGAACTCATAAAGTTTACTTCCCATGAACCCATTCAAAAAAATCCATGTGAAGACATACCACAACAAAACGCTAAAGGGATCTAAAAGCGAGAAGAAACAAGTGGAACGAGCTGGCTCAAAAGAACTACTAAAGAAATACTGCACATCAGGTTGGGAAATAAATTGCTCCAGATTAGAACGGAAAGTCAGAGTTCTGTGAAGAATGTCATTAGGCTGAAGGAGAATTCCATTACACAAAGCTATGATTAAGAATCGGAAAGTTCTTAGAGATAAAATGAAAGCATTACATCTCTGTTATAAAGCAGAAGAAGAAAAGCAATTAGAAATATAAGGAAAAATAAAATATTACTAGAGAAAGCCATGGTGCAAACTAAAATGTGACATATTTTGAGAAATCACTTGGCTTTGGGAAAAAAAAGAATCCGTTTGCCCTTAGCACTTGGAACATTCTCCTTCTGAGTGCCTTTATTAATGGTTCAACTGCCTCAATTTGCAGTAGGCATTGACTCCAGATACTTACATACTCATAAGTGCTGTTTCAGGGCTTTAAAATTTTAGAGTCAATCTTCATCAAAGAATGAAAAGCAAGTATACCTACAGAACAGAATGTAAACATTACTAACTTCCATAAGATTACAGGAATGCTACAGCTGGCAAAGGATATAGAAGCCAAAAGTGTGGAGAGCAAGTAGAGTGAAGTGTTACTAAGTTCTCATCTTCTATAGTGAAGTCAAAGATGATGTTTACATATCGTGGATCAAAACCAGATTTTAAGTACATGCTTTAAACCGCTAAGGCTACCAGTAGAAGAATTAAAAATAATTACACAACTAATACATTTGGGAGATAGAAAGGTAACAGAAGTGGGAGGTGTGTAAGGGAACAAAATCTCTGACAAATTAAGAAATTTGTATCCTACTTATGCTTATTAAACACAGAGAGGATTGAGAATTATCTATGAGGATTAAATCAGCAAAGTTGTTCAACACTAGGAGGGAAAAAACCTAAACAGTTAATAGTGATTATCCATGAAGACCGGATCTGAGAATAGGACATTAGGAAGAGTTTTACTCTTCATTTAAATTCTTCTGTAGGGGCCAGTCCCCTGGCCAAGTGGTTACGTTCACGCGCTCTGCTTTGGTGGCCTGGGGTTTTGTCAGTTCGGATCCTGGGTGAGGACATGGCGCTGCTCATGAAGCCATGCCAAGGCAGCATCCCACATAGCACAACCAGAAGGACCTACAACTATGTACTGGGGGGCTTTGAGGAAAAGAAGAAGAAAAACAACAGATTAGCAACAGATGCTAGCTCAGGTGCCAATAAAAAAAAATTTTAATAAATTCTTCTATAATGTTTGTTTTTCTTACTATGTGCATACTTTGCTCGTAAAATAAAATAAATACCTGTTTAAAAGAAGAAAATGAAAAGACTGTGGGTTGCCATGCTCCACGATGGCCGCTGGTGATCCCTTCTTCCCACTATTCACAGCCTTGTGTATTCTTCCTCCCAGATTGTACCAAGGTTGTCTGTGTGACCAACAGTATACGTCAGAAGTGATGGTAGGTCACTTCCAAGTTTAATAAAAGCCTATGGCTTCTGGGTGTTCTGTCTGGCTTTTGGGTGCTCTCTCTCTTGATAGATGTGCCTCTCAGATCACTCACTGTGTGGGAAGCTGGGCTGTGAACAGCGCTATGGAGAGGCCCACATGTGAGGAACTGCAGCCTCCTTTGAAGAGCAGCATGTGTGAGCTGGAAGCAGACCTCCCGACTTTCATACACAGAATCCCCAGCCCCCAGCCTCACTGCAACCTCAGGAGTGACTGAGCCAGAACCACCCAGCTAAGCCATTCCAAATTCCTGACCCTCAGAAACTGTTTGAGATCATAGTTGTTTGTTGTTTTAAGCTTCTATGTTTTTGAGTAATTTGTTATGAAGCAATAGATAACTAACACAGACGGCTACCCCTAGAGAAATAAAAGCAACCGAAGAACCGTCAATGCATGGGTCAGAAGCTACAATTGGGAGCTGAGAAACCTGGGTTCTAATCTCAGAAAAGCTCTAATTAGCAACATCATTGATATGCTAACTGGGCTTCTGTGACCAGAGTCCCATCTGCTGCCTCAAACTCAGTGTAACTCAAACTGAACTCATCAGCTTGCCTCTCATCCATGGTTTTCTATTTACCGGGTTTATCCCAAAAGAAGAGCCAGAGACAATGGCTTACATTCAAATACAGTCATGTACCACATAATGATGTGTCAGTCAATTATGGACCACATATACGATGGTGGTCCCATAAGATTAGTACCACAGAGCCTACGTGTGTAGTAGGCTATACCATCTAGGTTTGTACTCTTTAGGATGTTCCCACAACGACAAAATCACCTAAGGACACGTTTCTCAGAACATATCCCCATCATTAAGTGACAGACGACTATAGTTTGCTTGGTAGTGAAGGAGAACCACTACAAGGATGTGATATGGAATTGGCCAATACTATAGGCTACTGGGTGCTCAATCACCTTATGAAATGCATCTCCAGGATCCCTGCAAGGAAACAGGAAAAGAAGCATGCATCTATCAGCTCTCAGCTCCGTTGGTCAAGGGTTGCCCCACGTGGCAGTAACTCCCCAATATTCCACTATTACGAATACTGAGTGCCAGGTAGTTCCTCAAAGGCACAGAAGCCCCAGGGCAGGAAGCAAGAAGCACATGGTTCCAGCCAGAGAGTGTTATCAGGTTGAAACTGCATGAAGATGCTCAAAACCTGAGAGGAGATCTCTGCCCAGGCTCTGACTGGAATAAGGTAAGGGCAATGGAATTTGAAGCACTGTACAAGACAGGTCCAGTACAACCCACCTCCAAATATTGCCAAATCCTTTCTATTTTACAAACATCTCTTCTCCCATCTCCTCCCCTTTTCTGCATTTTCACAGCCACTCACTTAATTCAGACTCTCATTATCTCTTGCAACAGCCACCCAACTAGGGTTTTACTAAGGACAGACACCAAAATGGAATAACTCCCAATGTTGCTTGTCTTTCATCAAACAAACCCAGTCACCGGCCGGGCAAAGCTCTGTGTCAGAAAGTAATTATTTCTGTGCCTCCCAGCTCATTCCTGTGAAGCAACCCAGAGACGGGCTGGGCTAGTCACCCAGAGACCTCGGCAAGGAGAAGTCTCTGCTGGACCAGCCTGTCAAGCAACTGCACAGAATCCCAACCTGGAATTAAGAGGCATTTTCAGCCTCTTTTGTGGCAAAGAGGGTGAAGTTGTTACATAGTCTGGAGTCAGAAAAGGAGGCTACGGTGAATTCAGGGAAATTGGAGAATATCTTTCAATATTATTCACTATGACTTTTAAAAGCATTTCAACACTTCCAAAAAATAATCTATTCCATAACTTAGCTAATTGAATCCTCTGTATGTCATACCCTGCCTGGGGAAATTCATCCCCTTACATATTTTATGAATTAAAATATTAAGCAACATTCCATGATGTAACTTTTTGAAAAGTTGATGACAGATTATTTTTTTTAATTTTCCCTGGCAGATTTCTTGACTTGATTCCTGCTTATATTACAAACATGTTCATTGAATCTGAGGAAACTCGATTCTGGTTTCAAAGGTAGTTGTTCTATGCGCACTGCAAACTTAGTGTACCTTAATTGCTTGTGATTAGTTATATTTTAAACTCAAATCTGTTTGATTAGTTTTAATCAGCTTCATCATAAACAAAACAGTCTATTGTTACAGGTTGTCTTGTTACACTGATGAACACCTGAAATGGATAATTAGTTCCTCCAACAACAAATTAACTTAGACTACAAACTGTCATTAATGATTATTTAACCCCTTTCCTGGGAGAAGCCAGAGATTAAGATTATAACACAGAGTCAGAATAAAGTCAAACTGACTCTTCAAAATAGTAAAATAATAGTAACATGGTACTTTTTGTCTGTCTTAGTGCAACTCCTTTCCTAAAAGAGTATGTGCCTCTGTGTGTGTGTGTGTGCATGTGTGTGTGTATGTAAATATAAACATCTAGTCATATATACATATATCTCTCCACACATCTCCACACACATGACGTATCCATGTACATATAAACACACACATTTTAGATACTTTATTTACTCCAGCCATTATCTTTATGGAAACCAAACTAGGGCAAAAAGCAGTTTACTTGCCCATTTAATATAGAGTTACTTAGGGACAGCCTAAACCACCAAAGAGGCGTTTTTCCCATAACCTTGTGAAGAACAGAATTTTTTCCTTTCTGAGAATGAGCTTCCTTGGAGACACAGACTTCCTTTCTGGGTAAATTTGGCCACTAAAAGTCCATAGAGGGAAAGCTACATTATAATGTTAAGTGGAAAATGCAGGGTACAAAACTGGATCAACAGCACAAGCCCAACTATGTAAACATGGTGGGAAATAAATTGGAAAGAAATGTGCCAAAATGATAACAGTGTTTGTTTCTGGGTGAGGTTTTTTTCTTTCTGCATTTACAATTTCCAAACTCTTATATAACAATCTTGTACTAATTTTATAGTTGGAAAAACTCAACTTGAAAAAAAGTCCATGGAAATCTTGATTATAGAGAAACTCACACACACACAAAAACAGCCGCATTGACCGGGCAGCAAATGCCAAGGTTATTGCAAGGAACTATTTTTTACCTCAGGATGGAAAATTGAAAACTGAATTTGTTTTGCAAGACTTTGGTTTGGGAAACTTCAGCTGTGGAATCTGAAAACCTATTTGAAAGATAAGCCGAAAGAACAAGTGAGCTTTGAGCTACTGAAAAAGGTACTTTTTAGCGATGATGATGCTATTTCATGTTGGTGAAAGTTTTTGGAGTTTATAAAAAACTTTCACAGCATAAGGTACTGCAATGAGCCTTGGTTCAGGACCTAGTGTGAGTCTGGTCTCCATTACTAGGATACTATAATGGACTTAAAAGCATTTTGTAAATTAGAAAATGCTCTAAAAATGTCATTATATGGAAATACTGTGACATAGACAAGGAAAATGTTTTGATTTTATTTTATAAATGAGACAGAGGCACACAGAAGCTACTGTGATCGCAGCATTAATTGTAGAAAAAAATATGAAACAACCTTAATATTCATCAAGAGAATGAGTAAATAAGTTATGAAAATGAAACGAACTAGAGCTACACAGATCAGCAAGGATGAACCTCATGAACATAATTTTGAAGCAAAAATGAAGTTATAAAATAATACATAGAGTGTGTTATCATGTTTAAAAACATCCAAACAATATTCTATCCATCACTTTCAGTAAAAATACAAAGACATTCATAGGAATGTAAGCACCAGGAGAGGACTGTGGTTACCTATAGGGGGAGGGGCAGAGAGAAGAATACAGTCAGGGTTTCATGTTTTATTAATTACGCTCAGAGGTGAGTGCACTGGTGTTCACTGTATTATTCTATATACCTTCCTTATACGTGTAATGTTACATAACTATAATTGTTATTGATAGCCTGCTATGTACTTACCATTATGTAGTTTTCCATACTTTGTCTTATTTAGTCATCAAAAAAACCCCACAAAGAAGAGGTTGCTTTCCCATTGTAACAGGTGAGGATGCCAGCTCAGTTCCCTTCAATCATGTGCCCAAGGTCACTCAACTAGCACGTGGCAGAGAAGGGCCTAAGATTTGTCTCCATCCCGTAGCACTGCCCCTAAGAATCTTAAACACCAAGGATCCAATAATCCAGGGACTAGGTTTGAGAAGAGGCATTACAACAGAACTGCAACCATTCCTATAGTATGCATTCAATTCTGGTTTTCCCTCCCAAGCACAGGCATTTTGTTTGTTGGAAATACCATCTTAGAAGGAGTTACAGCTGTTTTTCCCAGTTAATGAACTTTCATCTTCTCAATGAAGAAGAAAGAAAACTTAATGCCACAGCTACCCTTTTCACACCCAAGTTCCCATCATGCCAAGCAGGGCCTCTCCCCTAAAGAACACACAGCATAGCCGGGTCTCTCTTCAGGAAGGGAATGCTTCTGCATGTTGTCATAGCCTCCTCACTTCTTGGTCAAGACTTTTTCACACTGTTTCCTGCCTGTGGTTTTATTTTTTGTTGTTGTTTGAATGGGAGGAATAAATAATTGGCATTGAGCAGGGAACATGCAGATTATGTGACACAAATCCTGAATTCTGGGTTCAGTTCATGGTCTCAGCCTGACTTTGTTGTACTTCCAAGGAAAAGAGAGTTGAGTGGGCTGTCATCACAGTCATACTTTCTGGAGGTTGGGAAAATTCTTATTTTCCGCCATCAATGGACTTACATCTTAGCGCCAGCAATAGGCTACCACTTGTAAGACACAGAGAGTGGGGTCTATAGTTTACTGTTCTTACAATACCACAGCCCAGAGTGAGTGTGATGTAGAGAAAAGGAATCTGTCCTGGAAACTAGGAGACCTGAGTTCTAGCTCTAGACATGTCTTCTAACCACATCTACCTCAGTTTCCACACTGCTGAAATGACAGAGATGGGCTAAATGAACTTCAAAGCTCTTTCCAGCTCCAATTCTATACCTCCAAGATACCATGTTGAAAGGATATGTATCTCACTACAACCCAGATCTCCTGTAGCAATGCTCCTGGCTTTCTCTCCTATGGTTATATGATTGCAAAGATGGTGGCCTGGAGATAGGTAAAGTTAGACCCAGGTATCACTGAGCATATGGGTCTTTGGGATCCTTGTTATGAGTCAGGCACCAGGCTGAGAACATCTGACCTTCTGAAACACAGAAAGTGTGGTCAAAATGCGTGAGATTGGTGCAGAGAGCTGGCACGGGAGACACACTGAACATTAGACAAGACTTAGGTTGGGATAGACTTCTCATACAAGTAGCCTTTGGAGGACAAAGTTCAAAGCATGGAGAGAGAAGGAGCTTCCATTTCTTAAGCACTTGTGGAATGACACTACTCAGTATTTTTATATGCTATTTCTAATCCCCTCAGCACTTGCATTGTTCCCCAAGATAGATATTATTAACATTGTTTGACAGAAGAGAAAACTGAATCTCAGAGAATAAATAAATCTTTGACCCCTCCCCTGATCTCTGTGACTCTGCTCAAAATTATCTTTCCATCCCACCTCTGGTCCTACTCTTCTTTGAAACTAAAGTTATCTCTGGACGACCTCCTTCACTCCTGCAGGGAATTCACCTTTTCCTCCTGTGTGCTCCCACATCACTTCCAGACCGCCCTTACAGCTAGTCTGTGTGTTCTAAACTCCTCCTCTTCACCAAACCATTTATCCAAGTCACTGTAAAAAACTTTTAACACACCCCAAAATGTACATTATTAAATTATACATAGATTACTGTACTACCATATAACATGGAGTAAAAAACATATACAGAAAAAAATATTTAAAAGATAGAAGATGTCATAAACAATACATTTCAAAAGATTTTTATTAAATAGTGCCAAGATTCTTTCATCATTAGTAACTTGTTTTAAATTAGTAATTATTAAAATAAATAATTACATAATCAAATTAAACTTAAAATGTGTAGTACTATTTATTTTATAGTGAGAGCAGTGAGACTGTACATGCTTCATCACTGGAACCCTAGGATAAAATTTTTAGTGATGAAGTAAATGGACGCTCTGGTTCTAGATTCAGTTAATTTCAATATTTGGTTTTAATATCAGTCATAGATGGAAAAAATACCCCACAAAAATTCATAGAGTCAAATGGAAGACGTGTATCATTGGCTATACTTACTGAATCATCATATTCAATTTTCAATTCCATGCATCAAACTTGAAAAATACCCTTGTTGAGATTTTCCTAGTAAATTTTCATCTTCTTGAAGTTTCTGAGTCATTTCCAAACTAATTGGGAAATGGTGCAATACGTATTTTTAACAAATGGGCTCAATACTTTCTGAAGTTCTTCCTTTGAAAGATTAAGACACAGGTTAGAAGATTTTGTTTCCAAGTTTAAGTGCACGGCTGTGAGAGTCTTTAATAGGTAAAAGTCACTACATTAATTCTGGCCACAAAATTGCTTAATGATGGATACATATTCAAATTCAAAATGCTCTCTCCTTAGCATGAGTTTCCTTTGCAAAGCAGTTTATTTCTCATTATTTTAAAACAATTTAGTGGTTTCCCTAAGGAAGGGAAAAATGTTCTTCCACCTTTTTTCTAAGTGTTCATCTATAGTTTTGATTCTGAAAAAATGTTAAGCATTTATATGAGGTAAAAATAAAAACTAATTTCATACTTTAAAAAAAACAGCTTTTAACTTGAAAGGATGCATTAAGCCTGTTTAATTTTTTTTAATCTCTTGAATAGAGTATACATGATAGCCACTTGACTTCACAAAAAAGAAAAAAAAGAAAATTTTGAGCACTTGTGTGTTTCATAAAAAGAAAAATGCCATAATGTCTTTAAGATTAGTTTTGAATCTCAAGTTTTTATTTCATTACATTTAAAGGTATTGTTTTTATAGTATGTATGACATGTAGCAGCACAAAACTTTGCAATTTGGCACAATGTGCCAAAAGCAAACAAAAGTGAGAACAATCTCTCAACATCTCTCTGCTGGGGAACTTCCCCTTCTCACCCTTCAGAATTGTTCTCTGTTCTAGATTATTATTGAGACCAAACATCTTAATCTCGAGTTTGTTTGCCTGATGCACAGCAAGCCAAACACTGAGACATCGTCGGTGCTTGGAGATGGAGAAAGGCCCCATTCGAGTTGGCCAAGATGAGAAGGTGGGAGCATGAGTTCACTCAAATCCACCTTAACCAGAGCAAAAAACAGGGGGTTTTATAGAGCTAAGGGGCTTGGCAGGAGGAGCATCAGAGAAACAAAGGGGTCACTCCCGATAAGCTCCAGGGCAATCTGCAAGGGCTGCTGGGGCAGACCATGGGGTGATCTGGACCTCCCCGAAGGCATGTTTTTTTTCTTATGCAAAACAAACTCACAAATCCCTGAGTCATTCCTCAAGTTAAGAAAGCAGCAAATTGACAAGATTCATCCATGTCTGTGTTGGGAACAAGGTCAAAAGGCAATCATGTTCTCACTGAATATCTCCAGTAACCCTCAGGGACCCTGCTTCATTATCAATACATAGATCGAACTTATTTTGTGTATTCTATGTAGAAATTTTCTTCCCAGAAACTAAAGATTTCTCTAGAGACCACAGCACTAAACTGTGATTAGCTTAAAAGCAGAGACAGATCTTCGTCTCCTTTGTACCCCTTCTGCTGCCAACACCTAAGGAAGGGTCTGGGACATAGTAGGTACCTTAGGAAGACTTAGGGAGTGAAGATTGTTAAGCCTTTGCTTAAAAGGCTTCAACCTTTTTTTTTAAGCCTTTACTTTGGATGATGTGACTGTAACATCTCAGCAACAACAACAACAAATTTACTCCAGATGTTTCAAATAAAGAAAGATTAATGAAAGGACTTATCATAGAGGTGAAGGCAGGGTTTAGGAAACAGAGGTGGTGAGGCACCCAGAGACTAGCAATACTAGTGGGAAATTGTTACCTCCCGTAGTACCTGGGATTGCTAAACCAGCTAGGGAGAAGGGGCCTAGTGAGAGCTGTCGTTGTGGGGAGACCCAGCTGCTGCCAGGGATGCAATGTAAAAACAGGGAAGAAACAGGAAGAGACTACCCCAACCTCCTTTTCCTGTCCTGCTATTGCCTTCTGTTGGCCAAAGTGACCTGGGAGGCAGCCAGCAGTTGTACAAGGGAGATGTAGTCTGACAGGTTCAGCCCGCTGGGCACAGAGCAGGGCAGAGTCAGGGCAGGGGGAGGCAAAGCAATGGGGCAAATGGAATGCAATGCACCCAGAGGAGAGCTCCAATCCTTTATCATCCACTTGGAGCCTCCAGACCAGCCAGCCCTTGTCCATACCATAGATAACATCCTTTTCCTCCTGAGCAAAGGAGAGGGTGTCCTGTTACTACTAACTCAGAGAATCTCCATCAAACCACTTATTTCCTACATCTGCTGTGATACTCACACTCCAATATATTTTATCTATGGAACCTGACAACATGCACACTATAATGTTTTGGATTTTTTGAAAATCTCTATTTTTTTCCATATTTAAATTTCACCTATCCTAGTGAAAGCAACTCTTTCAGACTGGTTTGCAAAGGTGAATATTTGTTAAAACATGAGAGTTTGTAGTGACATTGAAGTCCTATCAAGTGCTCAGATGTTTTCAGCTCAATACCACAAACACTGAGCAGTCTACTGCCTGCAAGGCATCATGGGGAATTCAAAGATGAATTACAGATGGTCTCCACCCCTCCTCACCAGGGAGAGTTCACTAGTATCTGAAGTGGACAGTGATAAATGTTCTCATAAAGATTGATTCTGGCAGGACTCAGAGATGGCCTCAAGGAAGTGGAACTTATTAGAATCTGGAAAGATAAGCAGAACTTTAACCAGTGAAGTTTTGGGGGGATGGCGAGTTAGAGGGATACTTACAAGTGAAGGAGAAATAATTTTAGTTGAGCTACTTTCTCAGACCAAAGATTTATATAGTCACTGACTTGAACTAGTAAAGACTCTGGTAAAATAAAAATGATGGCAAATACTAACCTCTGAGAAATTTGAAATGGTAAATGCAACATCTAGATTAAATTAATAAATAAACATCTCTCACATCAGAACTGCCACTACAGCTCAGATGTAGAGCCTCTCAGCTACAACATTCTCAGTGTCAAAGGCCTCTATTTGAGAAACAGTTTTGAACTGATTGAAACTTCTCTAAACTCTTCAGACAAGCCTTCTTCGACTTGTCAGGAGGAGGAAGCGGCAGTTTCATTTCAGTTTCAACTCCAGCTCAGCACTGCTCCAGAGAGCAAAACTGGAGAACTAGAGAGTGAGAATTGAATTTTCCTTGATGGTTGTCAATCCTGCTGTAAGAATTTATGAGAGAGTGAGAATCAAAGCCAAAGGGATACACCTAATGTTATAAACCAATATTACTGCAATAAAAAATAAAATAATAAAGCCAAAGGGAGCTATTATGAAGATGGAGTCTCTTGATTTCATTTTGAGATTACATTTTAAAGACAATACCAAATGGAATGCTACATGCAATAGCAGTGAACATTTGATTTTTAAAATGCCTCGGCAATCCTTAAGATTATGGCCTTACCACCAGCAACCTGGCATCAACCAAGTACAACCCCCATCTGAATAATAACAATTATTATAATAATTAACAGAGCACTTACTATGAATTGGTCACTGTTCTAAGGACTTTACATATAATAACCCATTTAACCATCCATTTATTTTATTTTGTTTTGTTTTGTTTGAGGAAGATTAGCCCTGAGCTAACTGCTGCCAATCCTCCTCTTTTTGCTGAGGAAGACTTGCCCTAAGCTAACATCTGTGCCCATCTTCCTCTGCTTTATATGTGGGACGCCTACCACAGCATGGTGTGCCAAGCGGTGCCACGTCCGCACCCGGGATCCAAACAGTGAGCCCCAGGCCACCAAAGTGGAATGTGCACACTTAACCGCTGTGCTACCCGGCCAGCCCCTAATCACCCATTTAACAGATGAGGAAACTGAGACACAGAGAAATTAAGTAACTTACCCAAGGTCATACAACTACTAGTCTACTAGGGCTGCCAGATAAAATACAGGATGCCCAGCTGAATTTGAATTTCAGATAAACAACAAATAACATTCAGTATAATTATGTCTCATGCAATATTTGGGGAATACTTATACTAAAAAGTATTCATTGCTCATCTGAAATTCAAATTTAACTTGGTGTCCTGTATTTTTACAGGATGTCCTGTATTTTGCTAAATCTAGCAACCCTGATAGCTGGTAATAGAGGAGCTCAAAGAACAATCCAATAATGGTGCATCAAGGATTTGCTGAGCCCAAGAACTACCAGATTTGTGGTGTCGATTTCTTCTTGACTATAATAATGACATTAAATTTACTGAGTGCTTTCTTAAGGCTCTATTATAAGCACTTAACATAGATCATCTCATCTAATCTTCACACGAATTCTACTATTATTAGGCCCATTTTGCAAATGAGAAACCTTAAACAGACATGCTAAGGTTCACAAAATTACTAAGCAATGGAGCCTGACTCAAATCGGGGTGTATGAGGGTGCAGAGCCCAGGCCTTGACAATAACTCCATGCTGCCTCGCTAATGAGAATTTGTCTGCTCTCTGCTATGTTGTTGGAATCATGGTAAGTCCAAAGACCTCTCTTTCAGAGTTTCAAAAGATAACTGAATGTTTAACCTTATCCCTCTTCGATTCTAAACCGGAAACATCTACTAAAAGGACTCCCTGACACCAGGGAAGTCACGCTCATTCTCTGCACTCCCTACAGGGTCTAGCACTGCTCTCAGAATACAACCGGAGTGCAATGCGTGTTTGCAGAGCACAACCAAATATTACCTTTCTCAGCATGCATAATGCATCAGAATGTCTGGGTTTTATTTTTGGACAATGACTATCAAGCTCTTGAATTCCAAGGTCCAAATTACCTCCTCTGTGAGGACCTTGCGGGAAGAGAATTAAAAATAGTACCAAAAAACGGTCTGTAAAATATTTTGGCCAGTCCTCATTCGGTTTCCGTGCTGCCAAGTTTACTAAACTTGAACAGCAGTCTAGGTCTTCTGAGGGTGCATCCTATAGATACTCGCAACTTCAACTCTGAAACCACTTTGATTACAGGAGTTTATTCCCAATTATTAAATATGCCTTTGTTATAGATTGAATGTTTGTGTCCCCCTCCCAAAATTCATATGTTGAAACCCTAACCCTCAATGTGATGGTATTTGGAGGCAGACCTTTGGGAGGTAATTAGGTTTGGATGAGGTCATGAGGGTGGGGGCCCCACAATGGGATTAATATCCTTATAAGAAGAGGAAGAGACACCGGAGCTCTCTGTCTCCACCACATAACGATACAGGGAGAAGGCAATCACCTGAAAGCCAGAGGGCCCTCACCAAGAATCAAATCTGCCAATACTTTGATCTTAGACTTCCCAGCCTCCAGAATTGTGAGAAATAAATGTGTGTCATTTAAACCCCCTATCAATGGTATTTTGTTATAGCACCCACGCTAACCAAAACAGCCCTCCACAGGAGGATCATTAGCATTTATTAGGTGTTTACACTAACTCAGAGGAAAATGTGTAACCCAGTCTACTTTATTTTTAGGTCTGACTCTTTGAAAAATTTTTGCTATGATCTTGCTTCCACTACTTGGCTCTTCAAAGAGGAACATCTCTTCAAAGTAGATGTTAAGGAGAAGAGAGAGAGAATCAGAGGAGCAGATGCAGAAGTGAGAGTAAGGACTGTCAAAGAGGGGAGAGAAGGGGAAAGAAACGAACTCTGACTGTGCCCCGTCACCCACACTGGACTGCAAGTTCACTTCCTGGAGCCATGGCTGCTGGAGGCCAGGCAGTGCCCAGTGTCAGGCTTTCACCTGATTCCAGCCCCACACAGAAGCCTTCAGGAATGAGATGCAAAGACTAGATCCATCTCACATATGGCATAGTGGAGCTTGGGCATAGACCAAGAGCCGGCCTTTCTGGGTTCAAGTCCTGGCACTGATGTTACTCTGTAGCAGTAGGCAAGTCACTTAACCTTCCTGTGCCTCAGTTTTCTCATGAGTACACGCAGCTAAGAATAGCACCTATTTTAGGGAGTTATTGAAAGTATTCAATGAGATAACGTATGTAAAGCACTTACAACAGCACCTGGCATATAGTGAACCTCAATAAGTTTTGGCACTTAGTATTACTATTATTATAATCCAAATGCTATGGTCTGCCCTCTACTCAGGACTCTCACAGATTCTGTAACTCTCCTGTGCTTACTGCAGACGTTCTGCAGAGCAGCCTCTTCTTTCTTCCTCATAAGCTTTAGCAAATAACATCACATACGTGTCAGAAAAGATTGAGAGACTGTATTAGTTTCCTATTGTGCTGTAACAACTTACCACAACTTAGCAGCTTAAAACCAGTCAAATTTATGATAGTACAGTTATAGAGGTCAAAATTCCTAAAATCGACATGTAAGTAGGGCTGCATTCCTGCTGGAGGTTCTCCAGGGGAATCTGTTTCCTTTCCTTTTTTAGCTTCTGGAGGCCATCCACAATCCTTCGCTCATGGCCCCTTCCTCCATCTTCAAAGCCAGCAGCATAACATCTTCAAATTCTCTCCCTCTCTCTCTCTTCCTCCCTCTCTCCCTTCCTCTCTCTGACATCTGCTTCCATTATCACATCTCTTCTTCTGACTCTGCTGCTCCTGCCTCCCTGCTCTAAGGACCCTTGTAATTACATGGGGCCCACACAGGCAATCCAAGATAACCTCCCCATCTCAAGATCCTTATTCACATCTGCAAAGTCCCTTTGCCACGTAATGTAACATATTCCCAGTTGCTGAGGATTAGGATATAGACATCTTTGGGGGCCATTATTCTGTCTATCACAGATATCTAATTGGTGCCTCTTGCTTTCCCTTTTCTTCACATCAACATACCGCTGTTTTTTCATCTTCTCCCCAGCACCAGAGTAAAAATTTCCTCTCCTCTCCTGGAAGTTAGCCCCTTTACTTGTTCGCTAGAATCCATATAATCTTACCTTCTCTGGGACTCCCAATTACCTCCTTTTTTTAAGCCATCCCTCTGTAAGGATCCTATCTCTCCTGCCCTTAAGCATATTCATTTCTTTCCACCCTAAACATGTGTATTTGATGCTGCTTCCCCTTTGCCACTCCTCAGCTGCTCTTCCTTTTGCTATCTAAGTCTTCAGTTGTAGTGAACACCCCTTTCCCAGAGAACTGCCTCCCCACCCATCGGCTGGACCCCAGCATTCTCATTTTTATTTTAAGACCCTTTGGCCCTGGCCATAGCTTATTAGACCATGGCTGGACATCTGAACCAAGTTGAGCTAATCAGATTCTTTCCCCATGAATTGGATAACTGGAATTGAGTCTAAGCTCCCAACTTGAACTGAGGACATTCAAATCCAGGAGCTGTAGGGTGGCTAGTTTGGCTACGCACACACCAGAGCACTTAAAGTCATCATGTGGAGAGAAAGAAGAATGAAGCAGGTTGATGGCTGCCCAGTTTCTTCCCCAGACTCTCACAGAGCCTGGCTGAACAACCTAACCGCAGGTTCCATGAGATATCCCTCCATGCTTGCAATACATTTCCCTTTTATCAGCAATAGCTAACTAAGAACATAGTTTAAATCAGTTTCCTCTGGTTCCTAGCCATCATCACCTCACAGGCTGGCTTCCACCCTACTAAAGCACGTCCCCCATATTAGGTTCATCCCTGTCCCATCCCAGGTCCTGTTCTATTTTCCCAGTCTGCTATTCGTCATTCTCCACAAGCACTAATAGAATCTGACTACTCAATCTTCTTCAAACTCTGTCCTCTGTTGGTTTCCATGACCTTGTGCTTTCTAGATACAGCCCCTTCCCATATCTTCTCCCAGCCACTTCTCTCTCCTCAGTGGCCAGTCCTTAATTGATCCTTGATCCTTGACTCAGTCCATGGGCTTCTACTCTTCCTTTTTTATAGTATTTCTATAAATTCTTTCTTGTAATGGCCTCACACAACACCAGGACTATGATTTTTAACTCTCTTCTTCAGCTCTTACTTGTCCTCTCAAATTCAATATGTACAAAGCAAACCTATCTCCTCATTCAAATTTTCCTCAGTTATCTATCGTTCATTCCATTTTCTATAGACAAGAGACCTCAGAACTTACTTCTGACTCTACTCTTTATTCCTTGAACTGACTCTGTCCTATAATCTTGCTGTTTTTCTCCTCCAAATACGTCTCAGATTTGTTCCATCCTCCTCATTCCAGTTCCATTGCCCTTGTCCTGGCATAAATTACTTCAACAGACTCTTAAGCGGCCTCTTGGTTTCCACATCCTCATAATCCTATCCACTCTGTACATCACTGCAACATCTCCCCCACCTCCCTGCATTGGACATGTAATTCCCCTGTTCAGAATTAGCAGTGGCCACACTGTCTCTATTATCTGCAAATACTTACTAAATTCTCACTATGGATGCTTATGTGTACAAATTCAAAGCATCATCCTCCTGGAGGAGCCTATAATACAATTATGCAAATTATGTGGGACCTAAGTTTTAAAAAATATAAAACTACACAAGGTAATATAAGGTATCAAATTAACAGTGCAGATAGCCAGAGCCAGAAAAATTCTATGGAGAATATTTTAAAAATCTTCTAATCACAAGATTGTGGTAGTTAGAGGAAGAGAAGATATAAGTAGAGGGGCAGAGGGAAAAAGCATTCTGTAGAGGGACTGGCACAAACAAAGTTCAGAAACTCTCAAGGCATTTTCAGGAAACATGAAGAGGTGGAGCTGGTGAAGACAGAGGGAAGGACATGCCATGTGGAGGAAACAGAATAGTCAGGAAGTCACCTAATATGTTTGGGGAAGTGTGACAAACAGACCCATTAGTCTAGAAAGTGGGACTACACATTCTGTCTCGTGTGAAGGCATTTTGTAGCGTGAATGCCAGAAGACAGGGTTGGAAATTTTGATCGGGAAGCCAGAGTTCATAGGGAGCCACTGAAGGCTTTGAAACAACTAAGGGAGGCCATCAAACAGATATTTCAGGGCCCTGAAAACAAAGACAAGACCCAGCATGCTAACATAGTGCTGAGCACAGCAGAAGTACTGAACACTCATGGATTGATTGATATGATACTGTCAGCGAGGAAAGTGATCCTTCAGGGAAGAGCTGAGATGAGGGTAAGAAGGATCATGACAGAAACAGAAGACTGCACAGGAAATGCCACCAACAAGAAAGAGCTGTGCTGGGCCACACTCCTTATTTATACTCATGACCATTCTTCAGGCACGGTAACAATGAGAGCAAAAGCTTGTGGGTAGGCATATGTATAGTTGCAATCATCATCACTATAATGTTCCTAATTTTTAAATAATAACAGGAACAATAACTTACATTTATTGAATGCTTACTGTATGCCAAACACTGTGCTAATGCTTTCTTCCAGGCTGAAATGCTAGCTATTAAAATACTAAAATGCTATCATATCCATTACCAAATAGCTATCACACTGAGCACCCTCAGGATGCCTCTACTGCCATGATCATCCAAGCTCCTCCCCGAGGATCCCCTGTGGCCCCTGCCCCCAGGAACTAAAAGCACAAAAGGAGGCCTCTAGGATGCATCTCCAATATTATGATGTGCCTCTTCTGACTGATCAATTCCCCTATTAAATATTTTGAAAATCACCCCTGTATTCCATGCATTAGCCAACCCGAATCTTATGTTATTCTTATATTCTTGGAGAGGAGACTAAGGCTCAAAGAGAGAAAATATGATTTCCAGAAACTTCCTGTTTTAGTAGGTCAGACGAATCACCAAACTCTGTTAAGAACATCATGCCCCTTAGTCCACAATCCTCACTAAATGCTAAGCCTGTGGGGTGAGCCTGCACTGCTCAGTTTATACAGACGGTAACATTTCCTTCGTTGGTGACATTTAGAGTGGACCGTTACATCTTTATCTAGCAGAAAATCCCAAATTCTTTTCTTCCATTCTTAAATTTAACTGATCTCATCCCAGATGCTGTGGTTATTTGCCTCTAGCTTCCAAAACAAAAGTAAATGGCAATACCGTCTGTTACAGGCGGCTATGTGAAAAGGTCACCAGCCTCTCCCATTGTCTCTTTACTCCAAGTTAAGAGTTAACAAAACAGAAAGATGTTTATTTAGCATGAACTCTTGAGTTTCTTCTGGTGGTAAAAGGAAGGTCAGAAAACAGAACTTAATTTAGGTTGTCATAATGTATGACTAAGAATTTAACAGAGAATTTAGAAAAAGAGCAACAAAAGCCTAAAGAAAATAAGGACTTAATATAGAAAAAAAGCAGAAATTAAGAAATTCAAAAAGCAGACCGATAAATAAGACCAACAACAGATTATATAGGGAAAAATATACAGATGGATAAATATGTAGACAAATACTTGTTTTCATTATTTCAGTAAGTCAATATGGAAAATGCTCAATACGTCATATGAGCTTTTCAAAGGACTCCAAAAGGCACTTGAGAAAAAGCAGCATTCATTCTTGCCGTTTTTTAGACAGATAATAATATACATACATAAAGAAATATCCAGAAGGATATCCAAAGGATATTCATCAAAATGTGAACAATATTTATCTCTGGGTGACAGAATTCAAAGCAATTTTTCTTTCTTCTTTATATTTCTCTATATTTCTTGAATTGTTTACAATGAGCATTTATCATTTTTACAGTCAGAATAAAAATTCTAAAGCCATTTTCATTTTTCTGACTGTCCCAAACATGATTTAATGTGAAATATAATACATGAAAAAAGCTACATAACATGTGAAACAAATCATAGTCATAGTTGCTTTGTGACAAAGCATGGCACATTTTGTATCACAATGGATAGTAAAAATACAGATCTCATAAAATTACCTACTACTCTCCTGTCGGATTATGTCCCAACACAAGGCGGGCAGTGGGATCCCAATGAGTGAATGAGTCCAATGGTACAAGAGAACCAATCTAGAGGTCAACTTCACCTCTGGGTTGCTAGAACTCATGGTGGACCTTCGTTTTAATGTCACCATGCTAGCACCTAAAACAATGCCTAATGATCACTATCAATTTTATATAAAACAAGTCTAATCAGATTGAAGGCTAGTGGATGAACTTGAGGTAGTCTCAACTACTTTTAAATTAACAAGCAGACTTGGGAAAAACACTCCATCTCAAATTTTTTAATGGATCCTTTTAGTCAATAATGGAAAGTGCTTGAAGCAGACATCTGTAAATTTTTATGCATAAATTCCTTCTTTATTCCGGGTCATAGGAATAGATAGGCATGTGACCCAGATCTGGCAAGTTACCTCATCCAATATGGGGATTGGTCTAAGAAGTGGGCACATAACAACAGGACCAATCAATATCCCACCATTAGACTAGAATATGGAGACTGGGAGACTCTGGGGTCACAAGCTTTAAGGAAAACATATGCCAGTAGCCTCTGGGGCCCATCCTGCCATCACTTGGAAGGCAAGCGCCTAAGAATGAAACCAAGGGGAAACAGAAAGTGTTGAGAAACATGGAGAGACAGGGTCCTAATGATCTCAATGATATTGTCTTAACCCCTAAATCTAGTGCTACCAGTTTGAGTTGTATTTCCTTATTTGCAATTGATAATGCTCAATAAATTAGCTATTAATTTATCAATCCCCAGATGTTCCCTTGGATTCACACTGAAACACTAGATTCTTCACTATTGGGAGGGAGGTATCATATCTGTTCATCTTTATAGTCTTGGTCCCTATCACAATACATGTGTTTTGAATAAATGAATGAATAATACAAACATACTTAAAAAAATCAAGGATAAAGAAGATGTGGTACATATATACAACGGAATACTTAGCCATAAAAAAAGACGAAATCGTGCCATCTGCGACGGCACGGATAGACCTTTAGGGTATTATGCTAAGTGAAATAAGTCAGACAGAGAAAGACAAATACTGTATAATTTCACTCATAACTGGAAGATAAACAAACTGACACATAGATAAAGAGAACAGATTAGTGGTTACCAAAGGAAAAGGGGTGGGGGGAGGGTGAAACGGGTAAAGGGGCACATGTGTATGTTAATGGATAAAAACTAGACTATAGTTGGCGAACATGATACAATCTATACAGAAACTGAAATATAATAATGTACACCTGAAATTTACACAATTTTATAAGCCAATATGACCTCAATAAAAATATATTTTTAAAAAAACCATTGGGTCTATTTCATCAAATATGACAAACAATGTATTCTTTAATTAAGTGATTAAACTGATAAAAGCAATAATGATAATTCCTTCAAGATACAGCACAGGTAAAGAAATGAAAAATTTTGCGAAACTAATGAGTAGAAGCAGTGCAGTGGCTTCCCCGAATCTTTGTCTATGCTTATATTCAAAACACACTGAATTAAGTCTAGGCAACTGGGAGAAGGATCACAGCATCTGGATCAGCTGGGTCTATGCAAACGTTTGTCTTTTTGTTAGGACAAGCCTCTGGTCAGACCAGGCCCGGGAAGAAGGCCTGGAGATGGAGTTAGCGGGTGATGTAGACAGAGCCAAGTATGCTAGACCCAGGAATCTGGAGGAGAAAATCAGAACAGGGTCTAGGGTAAACATGCAACAGGAAAGGAAGAAAGGCAGAAGGTTCTCACTTTAAAGAAGCTAGAAAAAAAGTTTGAATTAGAGGCAAAAGCTGCATGCAGGTCGAGATGCAGGCTGGGGGAGGGGATGGGATCAGGAGCCAACGTTCCGATAAAGCCGGAGGAAGCACACTTAGAGGCAAATTCTGACCAGGAGGCTTGACGAAGTTCTCTGGCCTCAGCTCAGGCATTGCAAATTGGCAGTCCTCAGGCTGAATTTGGCCCATAGAAATATGTTGTTTGGTCTGCACTCTCTTTCTTTAAAGTTTTTTTAGACCTTTGCATTTGAATGTCATGAGCTGGGAATAACACTGGCTGCAGCAGGTACTGTTCTCAGTGCTTTGCATATTTGAATTCATTTAATCTTCATAGGAACATTTGTGGAGTGCTTACAATATGCCAAGCACTATTCCAAGCACTGTATGTGTATTAACTCATGAATGCTTTCAGCAATCTTATCCCCGTATTACCTAGGAGAAAATGGAGGCACAGAGAATTAAGTAATTTGGGCAGCTAGTAAAGAATGGAGCCAGGATTTAGATGTGGGTTTTAGATACAACACTGCAGTTGTCTCCCCAGCTCAGACTTACACTCAGAAAAATCCGCACTATTTCCTGCTTGGCCCTTGTCAGTATTGTGGTATTGAATCCTGGTCTGCACAGTGGTGCAACTGGGTTATTGATCGGAGAACAGCCTATCCGTCTCTGCCAGGTTTTAAGCAGCCTTTGAGAGGGGCAGGTAAGAGGCACTCCCAGGGTGAGGCAGAACCCAGAGCATCCATGGCTGTGACTGCAGCTGTGGAGGGAGAGGCAGCACAATCACTGCATGGCCGACACCACATAGTTCTAACAGTCACCAGCCTACATGACACTCAAAATACAGGCAACAAAAGAAAAAGTAAACTGGACTTCACGAAAATTAAAAACTCTTGTACATCACAGGACACTATCAAGAGAGTGAAAAGCAACCCACAGAATGAGAGAAAATATTTGCAAACTCTATCTGACAAGGGTTTAATATCAAGAATGCACAGGGGCCAGCCCCGCAGCCAAGTGGTTAAGTTCATGCACTCTGCTTCAGCAGCCCAGGGTTTTGCCGGTTCAGATTCCTGGGGTGGACATGGCACTGCTCCTCAGGCCATGCTGAGGCAGTGTCCTACACAGCACAACCAGAAGGAACTGCAACTAGAATAGACAACTGTGTACTGGGGGGTTTTGAGAAGAAGAAAAGAAAAAACAAAAAAAGGATGCACAAAGAACTCCTGTAACTCAACAACAAAAAAACAAGAAACCTGGTCCAGAAAAATGGGCAAGGAATTTGAATGGACATTTCTCCAAAGAAGACATATAAATGGGCAACAAGCACATGAAAAGATGCTCAACATCACTAGTCATTAGGGAAACGTCAATTAAAACCACAATGAGATACCACTTCACACCCGTTAGGATGGCTATTATTAAAAAAATGGGAAATAAGTGTAAACATGTGGAGAAACTGAAACCCTTGTACTTTGCTGTTGGGAATGTAAAATGGTGAAAATGGCTGAAAAACGGCAGTGGCGGAAAACAGTTTGGCAACTCCTCAAAAAGTTAAAATAGAATTATGACCCAGCAATTCCATTTCTCGGTATATATCCAAAGAATCAAAAGCAAGAACTCAGATACTTGAGGTCAATGTCCATAGCAGCATTATTCACAATAGTCAAAAAGTGCAAAAAAGCCAAATGACTATCAATATTTGAATGGATAAACAAAATGTGGTATATACATACAACTGAGGATTACTCAGCCTTAAAAAGGAATAAAATTCTGAAACATGCTACAAAATGAATGAACTTTAAAAACATTGTGCTAAGTGAAATAAGTCAGACACAAAAGGACACATATTGTATGAGTCCAGTGACATGAGGTGCCTAGACTAGTCAAATTCATAGACAGAAAGCAGAGTGGAGTTTACCAAGGACTGAGAGCAGGGGAAACGGGGAGTTGCTATTTAATGGGTACAGAGTTTTTGTTTGGGATGATGAAAAAGTTCTGGAAATGATTAGTGGAGATGGTTGCACAACATTGTATGAATTATGAATCTACTTAATGCCACTGAACTGCACACTTAAAAATGGTTAAAATGGTAAAGTTTATGCTCTGTATATTTTACCACAACAAAAAAAATGCTTTAAGCCTCGAAGAAGTAACAAATCTATCCAGAAAATCTCTGCCCATTCAGAATCAAACAGTAAAGTTGGAAAAGGCTCAGGGGAACAGGGAAAAGAGGATCTATCCGGTTAGCCCAAAGGACAGAAAAAAAACATTTAGGCAACAAATGACCAGCAAAAATTGGTAAACATTCAGGAGACATGAACAAAGACTTCTTTAAAAAAGCAAAAAGCTTTAAAAACTTTCAGAAAGAATTAAATGCAGTAATGTTTACCAATTAGATATATGCTCCCAAAGACATATGCCAGGATAACAGAATAAATGTCCAAATTCTCAGCTACCGAGAAGGGTGGAATAGTGAAGTTAAAATGTCCTTGTTTCACGTGGATCTGAATGCAGACTAGAGCCTGAAAATTTTAATTAGAGCAAAAGCCTCTTTGGGGATACCTGCAATGTCCTTGAGAGCTTTCAATCCTTTCCAAAGGACTAACACAAAGATTTAAAACTCTAAGTCTGCCCTCCAACGATCCATTAGAGACCAGCATACTTTAAATAAAATGAGTTGCAAACTCTACAACTGCAAAGCAAGGTCATGGGATTGTAAATTATTCTGCAGTTCTCCCTCTCTCCAGTTGGAGCATTTTGAATTCCCCCAAACCTTGAACTTGGCCCACATTAAGTTAACAGTGACTAGGAGTCATACCACCACAGGAATATTGGTTTATTGGAGAGGAGACTAGAATCAATCCCAGGAAGTGCCATGAAGTCACTGGGTGATGTTGGGCGAGTAAAGCAACCTCTTTAAGCACCAATTTCCTTTGTGAGAAAGAAAGAGATTGGACAAAATAAACTCTGAAGTCTCTTTAACACACTATGAGTCACATTTTGTTCCATCTTTTCTTTTGGTGACATCTTTTTGCTTTTCTTTTCCAAATACGTCAGTATCCAAATTGAAAGCTGCAGAGTTTCATAAACCTTTCATAAAAAATCTTATTCATTCAATATCTCCAAACTTATTCTCTTATCTTCCAGCTGCCCACACCCAAAGACGATTAGAGAAACTTCTCTTCGTTTTATTTATTTGTACACAGTGCTTCACTCCATAAAAGGTTTGAGCCTATCTAATTTCATTTGCTTCTAAAAAATTTCAAAATTCTCTTGCACAAATACTGTGCATGATCTTATTTTAAGACTAAATCCTTTTCCAAAAAATTTCCATGCTTAAAAATGTTTACTTTTTTTTCTCTCTATTAAAACAGGAAGGTGACATATGTATAAAGAAGGATGCTAAATGAATGCAGATTTGATAAGGATGATTTCCAGCCAACTGCCACCCTTTCTCTCCTGGCTTGACAGCTAATCACCAAAATACATTCCAGAGCTGTTCTCTCTCCTCATACATTTCATTTGAGAATGCATTCATTTCTGTTTCAAGTTGTCCCATTTTGGAAAACCTAGATTCCATCAAAAACAGCTTGAGAATAAAATTGAGAGGAGTAGAAAAGCAAGAAAGAAGTCTTAAAAATCAAAATAATCTTTCTCCTGTCTAAATCCAGAAAAGAAGCTCTGCCTCTCAGTGTATGGTCAGTCTATGCAAGGAAGATTCTATTTTTTTGTATTAAGTAACCAAACAGCTTAATAACATTAATTAGTCAGGAGTGCAACACCAAAACTCCACAGTTGACCTCTTTCCACTAGTACAACCACAAATCCTGGCTGAGCTGTTAGCACATTCCTGGTTTGACATATGCCTAATAGACCTGCCATGCTTTAGTTGGAATTTTCTCAGTATAGACAGGAATTGTGTTTTGCAGAATTTAAAGAATAGGAAGACACCAGGTTTTAATGGGTCTGCATTATACCAGCATCTATTTTCTATATAAAATTTCTTAAATTTATATTACAATAACATTTTAAAGAATGAAGACTGCAAATCTAGCTCTATGGAAATACTATATGTGAACCAATCAGGGCCCGAACCAAAGCAGAACCAAGTACCAAAACAAACCCCATGAGTTTCATTCATTCATTTATTCATCAAACATGGATTGAGCAACATCTCTTTGCAACTATTTTAGGCACTGTAGGGGACCTATGAAGCTTATAATCCTCACACCCATGGCAGAGGATGGAGAGTGCAATTGGAGAGGCACAAAGACAGTGCCCTATTCACCCTGAGAAGCCCATTACAACGATTCTGATGACCTGACAAATAGAAGTGACGTCACAGCTTCCTTTAGCCTCTAACAAGGCTGGGCCAGAGCAGACTTTATAAGACCTTTGACCCAAAGGTGGACAATTGAGAACACTGGCATCCTCCCAGAGTGATACCAACATGGCTATGTGGCTAGAGGAAAAGCTGAGTTTACCTCTGGATGTAGAGCCAGCCCCTCAGCTGTTTGGCCCTCACTTGCCTTGGAATCCCAGAAGTTGGGAGAAATGAGACACCTGAGAAAAGCCATTACTAGAATAGAGAAGAATAGCAAGGCAAGAAAGAAGCCCTACGAATGAAATTTTTCTTTCCTCAGCCTAAGTCAGGAAAGGATGATCTGGCCCTCATGAGATCATTCCATCCAAGAAGCATGGAGAAAGTGAAACACAAACCCTGAACTCAAAGAAAGAGGACTAAGGCTCCCTGAGGGAGAAGAGGAAAGAGTATCAAAGTGAGCCATATTCAGGACCAGAATGAGTAATGAGTGGGTTCCACAAAGTATATTCTCCTGCCTAAACACTCCTTGGTGGGCCTGCTAAACTATGCCCCCCGGTGGCATTCAAAGGACAAATTACTCATCTTTTTGTCTTATTTCCAAGTTTTAAATAATTTTTCTTAAGTCCCTGATGCTTAATTTTGTAATAGAGGGTAGGCAAATCTCATTAATCACAGAAGCTAGAGAACCCCCCGCCTCAAATTTTTTAAAACTGGACTGTCCATATAAAATGTTGGCCTTGGCCTTGACCAATTGGCAAGAGGAAGGGCGTATGGGGAAAAAGAAGAAATTTCTGATTAGAAAGGTCACTCAGATGGCAATCGGAAACAAAGTACCCATGTAACCTTGGCCATCTGCCAGCCTGCCAGACCTCACTGACTGTCACACTGAAGTCTGGGGTACAGAAGGGGAAGTCGTGTTCACCCCTCTCTGAGCTGGATGTACTTGAGTGTGCTTCCCTCGAGATGGAGCCACTAGAATTAGAAATCCAAATGCACCCCCTGCAGAAGCAGCAGCTCCTCAGGTGGATGAGGGTAAAGTCTACCCTTTGAATGTGGCACAAAAAACAGCTTCAGGGGCCCCTCTAAGGGAGCAAGCAGCAGAAACAGCTGGTGTGGCCCTCCAGGAGACACTCATCCAAGAAGATGTTGATGCACCCAGCTCCGCATAGGACCAGGAGCAGTTAACTACCTCACCTAGACCCTACCCCCGAGAGAAGAATCCAATACATTACAGTGACGCTTCACCAAAACCAAACACTTCTCTCCTTTACTCTTAGCTCTCATACCTTCTTTCTGCATATGATTTTTTAAAAAGTATTTTCTGTTAAGAATGAGCAAAGGGTCAGTAAAAGACATTTCCATGCAAAGGCACACAGTTGTACCTTAGGAACAAGGTTGAGCCAGGCATGAAAGTAAGTGGCCAGGTATATAAAACAGGAGACTCAGAACAGCTTGGTGGTTCAAATGAGTTTTACCGAAGGATTTGCTTGGTATCTCTTGGCGTTTGTGTTGGGTTGGAGTGGTGGGAGTATGAAAGGTACCTTGTGACTGCCTAAAAGTAAGCATCAAAACCACAGTGAGGGGCTGGCCCCATGGCCGAATGGTTAAGTTCGCGCGCTCCGCTGCAGGCGGCCCAGTGTTTCGTTGGTTCCAATCCTGGGCGTGGACATGGCACTGCTCATCAAACCAAGCTGAGGCAGCGTCCCACATGCCACAACTAGAAGGACCCACAACGAAGAACATACAACTACGTACCGGGGGGCTTTGGGGAGAAAAAGGAAAAAAAATAATATCTTAAAAAAAATGTAAATGTAAATTAATAAAAATTAAATTTAAAAAATTTAAAAAAAAAAAACCGCAGTGAGGTATCACTTCATATCCACTAGGATGGCTATAATCAACAAAATGGAAAGTAACAAGTGTTGATGAGGATGTGGAGAAATTGGAACCCTCACACATTGCTGGTGGGAACATAAAATGGTGCAGTCATTGTGGAAAATGGGCAGTTTTTCAGAAAGTTAAACAAAGGATTATAATAGCAATTCCACTCCTAGGTACATACCCAAAAAAGTTGAAAACAGGGACTCAAACAGCTGCTTGTACAGTACATTCACAGCAGCACTATTTACAATAGCCAAAAGCAACCCAAATATCTATGGACAGATGACTGGATAGACAAAGTGTGGTTTACAATGGAATGGAATTTCATTCAATCATAAAAAGGAATGAAGTAGTGATATACACAGCAATGTTGATGAACTTCAAAAACGTTCTGCTAAGTGAAAGAAGCCAGTCACAAAATGTCACATACTGTATGATTCCATTTACATGAAATATCTGAAAAAGGTAAATCCGTAAAGACAGAGGGCAGACTGGCGTTTGCCAGGGGCTGAGGAGGGTGGGGCAGGGGAGTAACTAGTTAACGGGTATGGGGTTTTATTTTGGGAAGATGAAAATGTTTTGCAACTACATAAAGGTGTTGTTTGTACGACGCTGTGAATGAACTAAATGCCTCTAAATTGTACCCTTGAAAATGGTTAATTTTATGTTATTTGAATTTCATCTCAATAAAGAAAAAAAGAAGACACAGGAGAAATCAACAATTAGAATAATAGCATAGGTTTCAAACAGTAAAGCCCCAGTTTATACAATGGTCTTCAAAATGTGAAAATATCCAGAGTAAACTAGAGTTTGGACAGAAGAGGGAGCAAGAAACACACAGACATATAGAATTTACATGAAAAAAAAAGATTCAGAAAATACATTGGTTTTTTCCCCTGGATCATATCACTGCTCTTCTCTTTGGAGGAATTATCACCCCCTCTAGAAATAGAAGAGAATTTAACAAATAATAAATTTTTCAATACCAAGAAAGAAATATTGAAGACTCATAGAATTTGCAACATGAGGGGTTGGCCTGAGACATCATTCAGTGGAATCGCCCTTATTTTACAGATGGGAAACCAAGACTCAGAGAGACTAAATGCCTTTCCCAAGGTCACATGGCAGAGCTGGAGAGAGCAGCAGCCCGAGGTTGGTTGGAAACCGCGCTTTCCATGATGGAAGCTCCAGCTGTGTTCTCTGTGGTTTTATTTTTTTTCTCTTGAATCACATATGTAAAATGTTTCCAGGCCTGTAGCAAATCAGTGTCAGTCACCCCCTCCTCAGCTTTTCAGCATTCACATCCAAGGAAAACGAGGTTAAAACTAACATCTCTGGAGCAGCCTTAAATGGAAAAGCCCCAAATGCGCAGCCTAGCATGTGTAAGAAATCAGCAGAGTAAACTGGCACACTGCCCTGTTCCTGGGGAGGGGCATGCGTGGTTAAGAGGCTGTATATACATGCAACCTACATGTCATCTAGCGTCCCCACATCCTTTGAGAGTCAAACCAAAGGGCCTGAACTCGAATCCCAGATGCTGTCTTCCAGATCATTCCTTCCAGCCCTCGCCTTCCACACTGGAGGGCTGATTAAGCAATTTTCCCAAACAAATACCATTCTCTCCTAAGGCCAGCTGTCTAAATAACATATTTTTTTACCCAACTGTATATATGTCTTGGGATTTCTTTTGAACTTGCTGGTGCATTCCTTTCCTTCTGTCCTCCCTACACCAGTTACCAGGATAGTCACTTCTTTGTAGGGACCCTCAAAAGGCAAAGTCTGCATAGACGCCCTACAGATATTTCTCTACATTACAGGTTATGATGCAGATAAGTAGCAGTCGCAGCCAGAACTAAACCTGAAACCTTCCTACTCCAGGAGGGCTACCACAAACCAATACCAGCACCTGATAAACATCGCCATATAATTTCGCTAAAAGGGGCCATTTGTCTTCATTAAATTTTCAAACTCTCAGTTCCTGAAATACAATTTTCTTATTAAATGTGGAATTATGTCTGTGTTTTAGCCATGAGGAGCACCTAACACAGCACAATGTCATGCCAGAAAGGCCTCTCTCCCCAAATTATTTAATTTTGAATAAAATTGGGATCAAGAGTATAGGCTCTGGAGGTTGGCCCCATGGCCGAGTGGTTAAGTTCGCGTGCTCCGCTGCAGGCGGCCCAGTGTTTCGCTGGTTCGAATCCTGGGCGCAGACATGGCACTGCTCATCAGACCACGCTGAGGCAGCGTTCCACATGCCACAACTAGAAGGACCCACAAAGAAGAATATACAACTATGTACCGGGGGGCTTTGGGGAGAAATAAAAAAAAAATTTTTTTTAATTAAAAAAAAAGAGTATAGGCTCTGGAGTTAAAATATTCACGTTCAGATTTTGGCATCATTTACTACCTGTGTGGTCTTAGGCACTGTATTTAACCTCCCTCGTCCTCAGTTTGCTCATCTAGAAAACGAACCCAACAATGAGCACCTACCTCTTAAAGCCATTATGAGAAAAAATGAAATACAACATCTGAAGTACATATATGAGCTCCTGGCACATTCTTAGAGCTCAGTAAATGTTGTCTATTATTATCCTTCGCCAAAGGGGCGTGTTAGGCACTCTTCAATCATGGAGAAGAACCTGTCCCCAGTCAGGAGTAGACCACTGTTGACATATTTGGGCAACTGATCTTCAGGAACAGCTCATTCCCTGACCTGTCTGTTCGGAACTTCCCCAGGCCCAAAAAGGATGCAGGAGTAGGAAGCACCTGATCTAGAGCCCTATCCAGACTCAGTCCTTCTCCAAAACCCCAGAAATTCTCTGTTTGACTATCTCTAGCAACAGGAAATTCACCCCTCCACGCTGTCCATGTCATTTTTGGATGGCCGGTGGCTTCTATACCCACTGGTTCTACCTCTGTCCCTTCAGGCCACCCAGCAGAAGGCCCCCTACTCCTTCCACATGCCTAGCCCTTCAGACAAGTAAAGACACTACCATGTTTCTAGGCTGAATATCCCCACGTTCCTAACCTATAACCCAGGGGCCTGATTTAAGGTCCACCCCACAGGAGCTCCTGCTTGTTAATACACGTCAGAACCACCCAATGCCTGGAAGGGTGTCTGCCCAGCTTCGAGGAGAGGCCAGGCTGAGGAGAGGAATGGAAAGAAGACAAGGGGACCAGGTCTTTTCTTCATCCCTCCATCCATTAACCTCCACCCCTGTCACTCTACATTTTTGAGAATCTTCAGAAACATGGCATTGGCTTTTTTCAAACATTTCCTGAGTTGGATGAAATGTCAGTTATCTTTCAATGGTGCCTAATTAAGCAATTAATGCTTTCCATATAATTTTAGGAAGAGAGGAGAGAGAGTAAACAGAGAGTGTTCAGTTAGTATTAGGTCTCAAGTACCATGCTGTCTATTTTTCATACATTACTTCATTTACTTTTTTTTTAAAGATTTTATTTTTTTCCTTTTTCTCCCCAAAGCCCCCCGGTACGTAGTTGTATATTCTTCGTTGTGGGTCCTTCTAGTTGTGGCATGTGGGATGCTGCCTCAGCGTGGTCTGATGAGCAGTGCCATGTCCGCGCCCAGGATTCAAACCAATGAAACACTGGGCCGCCTGCAGCAGAGCACGTGAACCCAACCACTGGACCACGGGGTCAGCCCCTACATTACTTCATTTAAATAAGCAACAAACACAAGGAGAATTCTAATTATATTCTCTATTTTAAAGACGAGGAAACTGAGACTCAGGAAGGCATAGCACCTTGCCCTCAATCAGAGAGGTCACGCCAGGATATGAACTCAGGCCATCTCTGTGCTTTCCTCTGGACCAGGCATGTCTTCCAGGGTCCATCACAATGTGCTCAAGGTCTCAGCTACTGCAAAAACTATTCACTCACAATGATCCTGCAATCACTGGCCTTGACTCCACCAAGCTACTATAGTGATAAAGTATCCCCTAGACCAGGGCTCAGCAAAGCACAGCCTATGGGCCGTATCTCACCACTGATTATTTTTGTCAACAAAGTTTTATTGGAACACAGCCATACCTATTTGTTTTCATCCTGTCTACGGCTGGTTACACACTGCAATGGCAGAGTTGAGTAGCTGCAACTGAGACTGTATGGTCTGCAAAATCTCAACTCTTCACTAGGTAGCCCTTTACGGAAAAAGCTTGTCAACCCCTGCCCTAGACCTACATTGTGCTGGCAAATATCTCATTACCCCCTGGGCAATCCTAAAACCACTTTGTGAGAGGAACAGTGCAATCATAATCCTTTGAAATATTTCTCTCCAAGGATATTTCTTAAGTACATGTCTATGTGTTGATACTTTTTCCATATTAACCATAATTCACTTTTCTAGGAGAGGCTATACCACCTCAGAATCACTGTAACACCTGTTTCAATTTCCATTTTCATGTGGTAATTCCTTGCCTGCCACAACAATTGGTATGTGGACAGTAGTTTCCATTCTTCTAGCGTCCAGAGACATTGGCTCTCCCATCGTGCGCAGCTTTGGTAGGACTTTCAGTGAAGGTGCCCTGTCCTCCTCCAACCAAAGATGTGCTTGAGGCCCCAGTGGCCCATTAGGACTCCTCCCCCCGCAATTTCACAGCTTGAGTTGAATGACTCAGGGACAGAAATTTAGTGAGAGTTGCTTTGTACCTGCAGCAGCACTCATCCAAGACTCTTGATTCCTGCTGCTCTGCAAATCGCCCTCGTGAGCCTGGTTCTTCAGCTTTTCCTTCTGTCTTGTAAATTCCTTTTTAAGTTAAGTTGGCCAGACTAGTGTCTATCACTTATAACTAGACCCAGTTGACTGGGTAACTGACAAGATAGCAAAGCACAGCTCACCACTTCTGATTCCTGACATTCACATTGCTGGGTGTTGGGGGAACCTAGCAACCAAAATGACCCAGGAGATCAAAGCAAACCACCCAAAGACTCCAGGCCTCAACAAGTGCGCCCACAACCTCTGGTCTCAATGCCAAAAGGTCTGCCAGGCAGTGAGAAAGCAATGAGTTCCCAAAGGACAGAGGAAATGAAAAATATTCCAGCATGAATAGAACTGTAGGAAAGGACTCTCAAGGCCATTTAGTCCACCAACTATCTGATAAAGGAATCCCCTTCAAAAAAAACCCTGACAAATGGATGTCACTAGAGATGTCCAGTTGAATACCATCAGTGATGGTGAACTCATTTTCTTTCAGGCAGCTTGCTTCATGTTTAGACAGCACTAATTGTTCGAAACTTCTAATAACTCTGATTCGAATGAAGCTACACAAATTTCCCTCTTGTGAGATTTGTGCTCTCCCTCTTCCTTGTGGCCATCCTTCACATCTATCTTAACTTAGTCATATCCCACCTAAGTCTTCTCCACTCCTAACCTGACACCTCAGATGCTCCAAATCATTTTTCATATGGTGTGGATTTGGTTTTTACTTCCTTGCCTGTAGAGGTCAATCAGGTCTGGCAGGAAAGAGATGGCACACTCAGATTTAGTAACTTGAGGTCAGTTAATAAAGAGACCACTTACAAAGGTGTGAGCAGAGTGGAGGGAAACTAAAAGGGATTGTGCAATACCCCAGGAGGGTTACCACTCTGGGCTTGGAAGAACAAGGAAAGCAGTTAGCAGAACCTGAAGAATAGGCGAGCTAAGTGAGAGGGTCGCCGGACAGGAGTTGTGACCTTCGGTTTCGTAGGGTGGCCTCACAGGAAGGGGCTGGCAGAATAAATAACCTATCCTCCCTCTTCTTGACTCTCATCTCCTGCTGGAGCTCCATTGGCCAAAAGCAATTGGAAGCTTGAAGGAAAGGGATCCCATTGGTGCAATTTATACAAATTAGACTCCTGGAGATCAGAGTAAAGTGGTGAGTGGATCTGAGGGGCAAATGGAAAATGCCCAGCACAGAGGATATCTCACGTTTTGTCTGCCCAGCATGCATTCACTTTTGTTCTGACAACGGCACCCCAGATTTTTTTCTGGGGAACCACTCCCCCTCTCACTGTCTCACCACGTGATTTAAGCCCAGTTGATTGCACCTCTAACTCCAGGAGAGGTCATGTGACTCAGGACTCAGGCCTGCCCAATTATTACAACCTTCTGATCACAGTGATTGGCTCAGAGATAAACGTATAACCCAGTCAGAGACAATTAGAAGCAACCTCTGTACTCCTGCAGAAAAGGCGTGTTCTTTTTCCTCCCAGGATTGGAGGATATTAGCCTGGAGCTGCTGGAAGCCACACTGCCCCCCAAAGGAAGAGCCTCAACAAAGGGAAAGTCCATTCAGAGGAAGGCAGAGCTGAGAGGGAAAGACAAGGCCCTGCCTGAGTTCCTGGATCCAATTGTGCCTGAAATCTAAACTATCCATCTCAGCCTGAAATTTAAATGATTTGAAAAGACAAGATCCTATAGTATAAAGAGCACTGGTGGGACATAAGTTCAAACCCTGGCTCCATTACCTTCTAGCTGGGCAACTTTGGGAGAACACTTTGCTTTATAATCTTCAAGTTCCTTGACTTTAAAAAACAGGGAATTATAATGCCCTCCCAGGCTTATCGTGAGCACTAACCAAGATCACATATTTAAAGGTCCCTTGTGAACTGTAAGGCATTGTACAAATGTCACAGATTCTTCCTCAGGTCATCCCCACCTTCAGATGTACCACCCTCGGGACATTGGTAACACAGTGTTCCATAGTCAGGGGCACACAACGTTCTAAAATTACTTCCAAGGCTGAGTAATGACATATTGGAGAGCAGCTGTCAAGAACAGTGGCAATCTCGGCATTGCCAAATAGAAAAAAAAGAAAGAAATGGACAAAATTGGCCCTATTTTAGAGACAGACTGGAAACAGCAACTAAAAAAAAGAATAATGAGAAAAATTCTGCTGAATTAAAAACTATGTTTAAAACAATGTGAGGGCAGAGGAAGATCAGAAACAGGCAAAACTGAAGAAAAATGGCCCATGCTCCAGGGCGCTGTGATTCAAGCTGCAATAGCTGCAGCTTGAAGCAATGGAGTCAAAATCAAAAACCACGGAATAGACAAGATGGAGTGCTTCCCTGAGGACAAAGAACTGTTGAAAGGGCTTATGTGTCACAACCACGAAATCCCGGGAAGGAACAGAAGCCAAGAGGCCAGCAAGTGGGGCAGTAAACCCAGGCCAGAAAAACAGAAAGATACCAAAGATCTCGCAGCTAAAGCCGACCCTGATGGTAAGCAGGGAATCTGAGAGCGCTTCACCAAGTGGCTAAACCCCATGTGGAAACTTCAAAATTGGAACGGGAAAAATCCAAACACAGCTAGGAAAATGTCTTACCACAGAGCAAAAAAGAAAAACATATGTGCAGAATGCTTCAGAGCACTCGTCAGGAGCTCTCGCCTCACAGATACGAATACCAGGCTTGGATGCAGCACACAGCGTTTTGCTGGTTCAGCAACTCGATTCTACCATAGGCTAAAATCAAAGAGCAAAGGAAAAAGTAACCTGAACTTATCATCAATAAGCCAAATGCACTAGAGTTTCCCAACGGGTTAAAAACTGAACAAAGGGCTTGATAAACTCTAAAGGAAAATGAAATCTGTCCTGTCCAGTTGAAGAAAAAATACATTTCTTACAAAGTGCTCAAAAGAACTGTATTTCAAAAATTATTTTCAGCATCTGCTATGAGCAAAGGACTGTGCTCAGTGCTATGGAGGACAGGAGGTGAAACAACGCAGTCCTTTCCTTCACACAGCTAACAATCCAGCTGGAAAGGAAAGTCCCAGCAGATGAAGGCAGAACGTAGAGTGGAAGGCAGAATGTAGAAGGGATTACTGCAGGTGGGACAGACCAGGCTTAGGTGGCTGCACAGCAGGTGTCTGCTCAGCAAAAATCACACCAGAGACTCTTCCTCCCTCATTTCAGTGGGCAGAGGAAGTGAGTAAATCAATCAGGAAGGATTTGCTGATACCTTCCCCTCTCTCCCAACCCCTCCCCCAAACAGCACCATCAAGTCCGGCCTCTCCTACCTCCAGCCTGGACCTTCAGTCCTTCCTCTTCCCTCAATTCTCACTGCCACCACCCTTGCACTGGCCACTGTCATCTCCTGCCTGCACTACCCTGATTATCTGCTCGTTCTCATTCTCATTCTCTCTCTGTTATAATCAGTCCTCCACCCATCATCCAAAGTAAAGGCTTTACACACAAACTAGATCAAAACCTTCCATGGCTGCCAAGATGAAAATAAAATATCAAATCCTCCAAGATCCTGTAACTTCCGGCCTCTGACCACTCCTCCAGGTTCATCTCATGCCACTCTCCACCTCACTCACCATAGTCCAACTTTGTGACCTTCGCTCTGTTCCGTGAATGCCCCACACTCTCAACCACCAGAAGATATTAGCATATGCTGTTCTGTGTCTGCAATGTTTTTCCCTCCCGCTCTTCACCTGACTCTTATTCAGCCATCAAGTTCCAATTTTAAAGCCATTCTCTCAGAAAAGTCTTTCCGAGCTCCCAATAAAAATTAGGTCTCAGAGCACCCTAAACTTTTCTTTATCATAGTTGGTAATTATATATTTATTCTGTTTAATGTCTGACTCCCCACAATACTAAAGAGTGGGGAACTTTTCAGTTGGTTCCCCACTGCACACCCACCTCCTAGTATAGGTCCTGGCACCCAGCAGGAGATCAGAAAATACTTGCTGAATGAAGGAATATGCTCAGCACTAACATGGTGTACAAAAATAGAAATCACGTCCTCCTTTTAGAAAGTGCGTTCAATCTAATATACACAAAACAATAGGAAACAGAATAAAATAGACAAAAATCACATGTAGAACAGTCCTTACGGTAAGTGCCATAAGTGGTACATAGGTAGTCAGTGTAATTTACAAAATAGAAAGTGCTAAAAAAATTTTTTTTGAGGAAGCTTAGCCCTGAGCTAACATCTGCTGCTAATCCTCTTCTTTTTGCTCAGGAAGACTGGCCCTGAGCTCACATCCATGTCCATCTTCCTTTACTTTATATGTGGGACACCTACCATAGCATGGCGTG
Organism: Equus przewalskii; assembly: GCF_037783145.1. NCBI lineage: Eukaryota > Metazoa > Chordata > Mammalia > Perissodactyla > Equidae > Equus > Equus przewalskii. Next base: position 52,973,500 of record NC_091831.1, on the reverse strand, counting down.
CCAAGCAGTGCCATGTCAGCACCTGGGATCCCAACCGGCGAACCCTGGGTCACCGAAGCGCAACGTGGGAACTTAACCGCTGTGCCACCGGGCTGGCCCTAGAAAATACTAAATTTAAAAACAGGTACTCTTATAGATCCTTTCTATCTTCAGGGGAATCCCCAGTGGTAACCACAATTTTCTCCTAATGGAGAACCAAGAATCAGGAAAAACAAATAAACAAAAACTACCTATCTGTCCATAAATCAAAACAGAAGAATCTCTGCTTATTAACCCAGGATTGCAACTGACAGAGAGCCACCTGCCCCAGCGACACTGAAGCTGTGCTGGCTGCCAGTGCGGGTCTCAGATTTGCACCGCCTGAGCAGGGCAGAAATCTGGAAGAAGAAACTAACCCAAAAATCGGTTCCACTTGGAGATATAAGAGAGTCGAGAGCATCACTCCCACACTTACAACAAGGAACAAGTGAACTCATCAGAAAGCTCAAGTCACAGAGCCAACAGCTAATCCAAAATCTGAGGAAGACAGGCGTCCACAGGGAGAAATAGGACCCAGGCCTTGCTTAGCTGGGACAGACACCTCTGGACACCATATTTAGCTAGAAATGTTTAAGAAATTGCCCAAGACCAGATGTAGGCTAGCTAAGGGCTGCAGTAATAGAGGAAGCTTGGCGAAGCATATGAGAACTTCCTGTACCATCTCTGCAATTATTCTATAAGCGTAAAATTATTTAAAACAAAAATTGGTTCAGGACTCATGAGCAGCACTATTGAACGTGGACAGAGGTAAAAAAAAAACCATCCCATGGGAGGCCTCCCATCCCAAGCATGCATGGGACTCTCAAAATAGACAATGGTCGTGAAGACGAGCTCATTCACAAAAAAATATGAAACAAAAAAGGAAATTCCAGCGACTAAATCAATCCACAGATCTAACAAGTACAAGTTTTCACACTTGAAAAACTATAAATATATTTACTTTGCATTTTTAGAAATTATCATTGAGGTTCACCTCACATGAATGAAAATAAATCCAGAAAGAAGGTTGGGGATGCACGGAGCAGTGCAATCACACGTTGGTAAATTTCAGTAAGAATCGACTATAAAAATAATGAGAATAAAAATAATGATGGAGCCACAATTAGAAGGACCTGCAACTAAGATATACAACTATGTACCTGGGGGATTTGGGGAGATAAAGCAGAAAATAAAATAAAATAAAATAATAATGTGGTCAGGGGGTATGTGGGAACTCTCTGTACTTTCTACTCAATTTTACTGTAAACCTAAAACTGCTCTAAAAAATAAAGTCTATTCTTTAAAAATAGATAAATAATGATGATGATAGCTTTTCTGCATTGAAAAACAAAATATAACTAAAATACTATATAAAAATAGGACAGAAGATGAAAAAGCTACTCAAAGGCAGACAGTGGAAAGAAGTTAAAGCATTTGAAGAAAGTTAAAGCATTCTAAAAATACTGGTCTTGTTCAAGAGGGAGATAGAAATATTGATTTACTTTAGACTTTATTTAAAAATATATGGTTAAGACGGCTTCTCTGGTGAATTCTACCAAACACTCAAAGATTAACGCCTATCCTTCCAAACTCTTCCAAAAAATTGAAGAGGAAGGGACACTTCCTAATTTATTTTATGAGGCCAACATTACCCTGATATAAAAACTAGAAAAGGACAACATAAAAAAAGACAATTACAGGTCAATATCACTGATGAACATAGATGCAAAAATCCTCAACAAAATATTAGCAAATCAAATAGAGCAGTACATTAAAAGGATCATACACCACAATCAAGTGAGGTTTATTGCAGGGATGCAAGGATGGTTCAACATTCACAAATCAATCAACATGATACACCACATTAACAGAATGAAGAATAAAATTCACATGATCATCTCAATAGACGCAGAGAAAACGTTTGACAAGATTCAGCATCTATTTATGATAAAAACTCTGAATAAAATGGGTATACAAGGAAAGTACCTCAACATAATAAAGGTCGTATATGACAAACCCACAGCTATCATCATACTCAATGGTGAAAAACTGAAAGCTGTTCCTCTGATAACAGGAACAAGGCAAGGATACCCACTTTCACTGCTCTTATTCAACATAGTATTGGAAGTCCTAGACAGAGCAATTAGGCAAGTAAAAGAAATAAGAGGGATCCAAATTGGAAAGGAAGAAGCAAAATTGTCACTATTTGCAGATGACATGATTTTTTATACGGAATCCACCAAAAATCTATTCAAAATAATAGAAAAAATACAGTAAAGTCTCAGGGTATGAAATTAACTTACAAAAATTAGTTCTGTTTCAGTACACTAACAACAAACCAGCAGAAATAGAAATCAAGAATACAATCCTATTTACAATTGCAACAATAAGAGTAAAATATCAAGGAGTAAATTTAATCAAGGAGGTGAAAGAACTAAACACCGAAAACTATAAAACATTGTTGAAAGAAATCGAAGAAGACACAACGAAATGGAAAGATATTCCATGCTCATGGACTGGAAGGATTAGCATAGTTAAAATGTCCATGTTGGGGCTGGCCCCGTGGCCAAGTGGTTAAGTTCACGCACTCGTTTTGGCAGCCCAAGGTTTCACCGATTCGGATCCTGGGTGCAGACACGGCACTTTTCCTCAGGCCATGTTGAGGTGGTGTCTCACATGCCTCAACTAGAAGGACTCACAACTAAATAAAATATACAACTATACTGGGAGGACATGGGGAGAAAAAGCAGAAAAAAAAGTCCATATTACTTAAAGCAATCTACAGATTCAATGCAATCCATAACAAAATCCTAATGACATTTTTCTCAAAAATAACCCAAGAATCCGAAGATTTATATGGAACAACAAAAGACCAGGCATAGCCAAAGCAATCCTGAGAAAAAAGAACAAAGCTGGAGGCATCACTCTCCCTGATTTCAAAGTATACTCCAAATCTATAGTAATCAAAACAGCATATACTGGCAGAAAAACAGGCACACAGATCAACGGAACCGAATTGAGAGCCCAGAAAAAAACCTGCACATCTATGAACAGCTAATTTTTGACAAAGGAACCAAAAACATACAATGAAGAAAGGAAAGTCTCTTCAATAAATTGTGTTGGGAAAACTGGACAGCCACATGTGAAAGAATGCAAGCGAACCGCTGTCTGACACCATGCACAAAAATTAACTCAAAATGGATTAAAGACTTGGATGTAAGGGGCTGGCCCCGTGGCCGAGTGGTTAAGTTCGTGCACTCCGCTGCAGGCGGCCCAGTGTTTCGTCGGTTCGAATCCTGGGCGCGGACATGGCACTGCTCGTCAGACCACGCTGAGGCAGCGTCCCACATGCCACAACTAGAGGAACCCACAACGAAGAATACACAACTATGTACCGGGGGGCTTTGGGGAGAAAAAGGAAAAAATAAAATCTTTAAAAAAAAAAAAAAAAAAAAAAAAAGACTTGGATGTAAGACCTGAAACCATAAAACTCCTAGAAGAAAACATAGGCAGTACACTCTTTGACTTCAGTCTTAGCAGTATCTTTTTGGATATGTCCCCTTAGGCAAGGGAAACAAAAGAAAAAATAAACAAATAGGACTACATCAGGCTAAAAATCTTCTGCACTGCAAAGAAAACCATCAACAAAACAAAAAGACAACCTACCAATTGGGAGAAGATATTTGCAAATCATATATCCAATAAGGGATTAATATCCAAAATCTATAAGGAACTTATACAATACAACAACAAAAAACAAACAATCCGATTAAAAAATAGAGAGAGGATCTGAACAGACATTTTTCCAAAGATATACAAATGTCCAAGAGGAACATGAAAAGATGCTCAACATCACTAATTATTAGGGAAATGCAGATCAAAACCGCAATGAGATATCACCTCATGCCTGTCAGAATAGCTATTACTAGAAAGACAAGAAATATTGAGTGTTGGAGAAGATGTGGAGAAAAGGGAACCCTCATACAATGCTTGTGGGAATGTAAATTGGTGCAGCCCCTATGGAAAACAGTATGGAGATTTCTCAAAAAATTAAAAATAGAACTACCATAAGATCCAGCTATTCCATTTCTGGGATTTATCCAAAGAACACAAAAACACTAATTCGAAAAGATATACTAACCCTTATGTTCATTGCGTCATTATTTACAATAGTCAAGATATGGAAACAACCTAAGTGCCCATCAACAGATGAATGGATAAAGAAGACGTGGTGTATATATATACATATACATATGTGTGTGTGTGTGTGTGTGTATATATATATGTATATATGTATATACATATATACAACGGAATGCTACTCAGCCATTAAAAAAAAGGTGAAATCTTGCCATTTAGGACAAAATGGACAGACCTTGAGGGTATTATACTAAGCAAAATAAGTAAGAGGAGAAAGCCAAATAACATGATGTCACTCACATGTGTAAGATAAAACAACAACAGCAAACACATGGATACAGAGAACAGATTGGTGGTTCCAGAGGGGAAGTGGGTGGGGGAAGGTGAAAGGGATAAAGGAAGACATTTGTACCGTGATGGATAGAAACCAGACTTTTGGTAGTGAACACCATGAAGTCTATACAGAAGTCAAAATATAACGTATACCTGAAATATATATATATATACATGGCTAAGCACTTACATTTTAAAAATCTGGTCCTGGTTCAAGATGGCAATTTAAGTGGATCCTGAACTCACCTCCTCCCGTGGACACCCTGAATCTACAACTACACGTGAATCAACTTTCTCTGAAAAAAACCTAAAACCTGCCTGAGCAACTCCTATGCATAGGGGTGAACAAGAGAAGGCCCACGCGGAAGAAGGTAGAAGAAATTGGGACAGAATTTCACCATAAACCCCACCCCCAGTGCAGCGACCTGCAGTGAGGTGGAAACTCAAAACATGGAACTTCTCCCTAAGGAGAAAAGGGTGAGAACCTCACGTCGGGCACCCCAAGTTTTAAGACCTGCACCTGAGAGATGAGCCCCCAAAACATCTAGCTTTGAAAATCAAAAGGGCTCATGTCCAGGAGACCTATAAGGCTAAAACCACCTGAGAAATGGCTCTTAACGGCCTCCGGGCTCCCACTCGCCTGCCTAGGTCCCAGCGCTGAAGCAGAGGATAGAAGATGCCCAGGCTTTGGGTGGGAGAGGCTCATTTGTTTGTCTTGGAGCTTTGACCTGAGGGGCAGGTATGGTGTTTGGAGGCTTGCTGGGGTGCTCTCTGGGGAGAGAGACTGGCGGACTCCATCTCTACCCTCATCCTCTGCCTTGCCCAGGCCGGTGGATGCCACCTTCTCCCTCCAGAGCGCCAGTATCTCCCTGGGGGGAGCTTTCACATGGGTCTGGTGCCCCCGTGTTACTTCTGGTGCCTGGGTCTTTGCGGCTGCCACCCAAAGGATGCCCCTTGATCACCTGGTTCTTGTGGTGATTCCCCATTGGCCAATAAAGTAGCCAAAGTTTAGAAAGATACATAATATGCCAAAGTCTCAGAGTTAGTAGTGATGGACAGTGGCAGAAACTCCGGAGGCATACCCGAGAGCTCAGCTTCCAAACGTGAATACAACCTTTCTATATCTGTTAACATTGGCGAAAGAACTTAAAAATGGGCATTTCCTTTAAATTTGCGATTCCCATCTTGGAGTTCATCCTAATTTACTCCAAGGAAATAATCATGGGCATTTTCAAGAATTTAGCTACAAAATATTCATGACAGTTTAGAAGTAGGATTAAAGATGAATTTTTCTCCCCTTTACTTATCTATATGTTCTATAAAAACATGAATTACTTTGGTATTTTAAAAAGAGGTTTTTAATATTGGGAATGGACTTAAGATATTAAATATTCTTTCATGTTCTAGCATTCTGTGATTCTACAGAAGGCAAATATTGAATTTTAAGTGAAATTAAGTTTCAAGCTAACACAAGCCTACTGAAAACATTACAGATTGACATTTTTAAAGCTATTAGACTTCATGGTCATTATTGTCCTGCTATTACTGCGCAAAGGGCACGATCTGCTCACCGCAAGGCAAAAGCCAATTATCAAGAGGTGAGATGGTGGCAGAGAAAGGGCATCTACTAAGCAATAAGCTAGCAAATAGGAAAACTCAGGGCCTAGTGTCCTAAAGAACATCTTAAGGCGGTCACAGAACCTTGAAGCAGCAATATAGGCCACTGGGTTATAGGAGAGGGGTTAGGAAAGTTGGCCTTCTGGTGTTACAGACTGGGAGTGGCCACCCCAGATCTTTCAGTTGTCGTTGATGATGGCTATCAGCATAGACTCTCTTTCCAAGGGTCATCTCATTTCTAAGGAACTCAAAAGAACAAAGTCATTGACTTATCGCAGCTGGGAGGTACATACGCAAGCAGGGGTCATAAAATCTACAGAGCATGTGTATATCCTGGAGGGTGCATATCCACTAGGTTAGTTAATCAGAGGTCATTCAAAGTTGCAACATGGTCTCTTTTCTACAATATGGCTTCCTTATGGCAACCTTGTGTTGAGCCAGTACCATTGTCTGTGTGTTTACAAAAATAAAGACGAGTCACCGATGATGTCCCACCCTACCACCACCACCACCCCTCCCACCCCACCCCCTGCCTGCTTTTTGCTTTGCAAACTTTCCCTCATCTCTCAAGTTTCTCCCCCTTCGGGAAGTGTTCCCTCACCCATCAGTCTGGTTTTTATGGCTATCTTCTGGACTTCCATGGGATCCAAGGCACACCTGAATGTTAGCCTTTAACCACACTGGATGTGTTGCTTTACCAGCTTCCCAATTAAACTAAAACCTCTGAGGGCAGAGACTAATTCTTAACAGACTTTTTATTCCCAGGTCCGAGCACAGGGTGTTTGTGAATGAAAGAGAATTAGACCCTCCTTGAGAATCAACAAAAGATAACTCTATTTCTTAATAGGATTCTGCACTCAGCTCTAATGTGTGGGTTTTTTCCCAAGACCAAGCTGTTCTCTGACACCAGCTGGGTGTCCTACAATTCAACTCAATTCTGACACTATCTACCCAGAGATAGCATCAGGTCCAATAGGCTAAGGGCTCAGTCCTACAAGATTGTCCCTCCTCCCCCTCTTCAGATTTCAGTCACAAGTCCAAGTTGTCACCTGTGCTTCGACCAACGAGCCATAGTCTGGAGGTTCCAATAATCCCCACCTTGGGTTTGATTAATTTGCTAGATCGGCTCACAGAACTCAAAGAAACATTTTACTTACTAGAGTACGGGTGTATAATAAAAGGATATAATTCAAGATCAGCCAGATGAAGAAATGCATAGGACAAGGTATGTGGAAAGGGTGCGGAGCTTCCACACTCTCTCTGAGCATGCCAGTCTCCCCAAATCTCCACGTATTCACCAAGCCAAAAGCTCTCCAAACCCCCTCCTCCTGAGTTTTTATGGAGGCTTCATTACATGCGCCTGATCTAATGATTGATTAAATCATTGGCAATAGGTGATGGAACTCAATCTCCAGTCCCCCTCCCCTCCCGGGAGGTTGGGGGTTGAACTGAAAGTTCCAGCCCCCTAATCACACAGTGGACTCCGCTGGCCACCAGCCTCCATCCTCCATCCTTAGGAGCTTTCCCAAAGTCACCTCCTTAACATAACAAAGGACACTTTAATCACTTTCATCACAGGAAATTCCCAGGGTTTTAGGAGCTCTGTGCCAGGAATGGGACAAAGACCAAATATACATTTCTTATTATAAATCAAAATATCACACTTAATACTTACCATTGCCATGAACAGCAATAAATTAAATATTTTCAGTCTTCATGCTCAAGTTTTTAAAAGCTCTTCTGAATTTCGGATCATTTCTAAATGAATTTCTCTTACATTAAGAGATAGTTTATTGACATTTCCTGTGCACTCTGCAAATTCTAAGAATGTGGGCATCACCATGGTTTTTTACCTGACTGTGATATGGTTTAAAATTGTTTTGAAAAATTTATCCGTATCTGTCCTAGTTGCATTCATTGTGCTAACAGAAATACCCTACATGAATTCTGTTTCCAAAGTTAATTTGGCACACATCTGCTCCAAGAAAATGCTCCAGATGGTTTTTGACATGTAGTGATAATAAATAAGTGGTCCTTTTCACATATTGCATGGTGTTTGCTGTAGTTTTCTATTAAAGGGATGTGGTTTTTAAAGGGGGGAAAAATCACTTAATTTCATGGCCACCCAAGGCACATGGAAACATATGTGACTCGTGTGTCTAAATGCCAGACCACGCTTTATAAATTCAAATGGGTCACATTGCCAGAAACATCTCATATGTTACTGACCCATGTCTCTCTGATATTTTAATATCACTTACCACATGCTTTACATGTATTATCTTACTTAACCTTTTCAACAACTCTATACAGTAGGTATTATCATCTCTATTTCTGGATAAAGAAATAGCCCAAGGTTCTTAGTAACTGGTACAGCATCTGACACCAAAGCCTGTGTTTCGAATATCCACGCAGCCTCCACACCAATGGCTTCAATGCATCCACTAGCAGGTTGCAATCCCAGTGGACACACTCCTGGGTAAGGTTTATTGCCTAGGCTTTCTTCACCTGCAAAATTGCACAAAGATGTCTGAAGCCCGTTGTGAGTCCTCTCCCCTCAGACAGAGCAGCACATTTGTGCCCATCCTCCAAGTTCTCAGGCACAGAAGAACCACACAGGAGTGCAGAGAATGCCCCCTCACCCAATCCAGTGTCCCTCTTTAACATCCAAACAGCAGTTTATCTCAATATCTCACAGAGCGTCTTCTGAAACACCTTCCTCTCTGCCTGAGATCCCTCTCTCCCTACACTGGACCAGGGGACTAAATCTGAGTGGGACACACTGCATTCCCCTCCCCGAAGAGCTAAGGTTTTTATCCTCCTTTGGCCAAAACCCACTAGCAAGCTGATCGCTGCACACTGAGCTGGGCTAAGAGGCAGGCAAGCACTAAGATATTGCAGGAGATGTAACCAAATAGAGAAGGCTGTATTTGCCAAAATTCCTTGCACAAAGAGTGGGATGTGGTTGGAAGGAATAAGCTAACAAGTCACTGGGAGACGGTTAGTAAGATCCCACAGGGGCGTGTAAAGGTGGCGGCTAAGCTGCCTGTCAAGGAGAGGGAGTCTACTTAGCCTCTGAGTTTGACCTGTCGGGGGAGGCGAGCAAGTTTGGGACTACAGTGGAAGTGCCCTTGAAAACAGCGAAAAGGTGAGGGCGCCAGCTCTGCCCCCACACAGAGAGTTTAGACTGAAGAGGTCTTGAACAAACACTTAGAGAACCGGAGTTGAAAGAGGCACTGCGTGAGAGCCTGGGAATGCCACGCAAACCTGCCCGAGAGCCTCCAGCAGTGGGTACGGGCTGCTGCTCTAATTCTTACCTTCCAGATAACTGTTTCTAGAAATGCTTAATTTTCTTAAATTTAACTAATTTTTTACTTTCAGTATTTATGGCACCTGCTTTAAATAAAGCCCCAGGCTATTGTTGTGAAAACACAAGAAAAACATCAGAGTCCAGGAAGCTCTAAAATGAAGAAAGAAAACTGTTACATACAAAACATTTAAATAACCTAAAAGCTTAATTCAAATAACATTAAATAACTTAAATAACAGTAGTGAGCATTTAGTACATCTGACACTGTGCTGAGTGCTTTCTATGCACTTCCTCATGTAATACACACACACACACACACAGCACCCTGAGGGAGGTGCTAGTATTACCTCCATTTTACAAATAAAGCTCCAGAACCCAAACTACAGCCTGCAGGACAAATCCAGCCCACCACCTGGTTTTGTACGTCTTAGTTCTGCAAACTAAGAATAGCTTTTGCCTTTTTAAATGGTTGGACGAGGGGGAACAAAACAAGAATAATATTTTGTGACAAAAAAGTAACAAGAAATTCTAATTTTAGGGTCCAAAAATTTCAGTGTCCAAAGTTTTATGGCACGTAGTCACACCCATTCCTTTACATATTGTCCATGGCTGCTTCCTGCTACAATGGCAGAGTTAAATAGTTGTAACAGAACGTGGCCCCCAAAACCTAAGATATTTATCATCTCACTCTTTGTGGAAAAAATTGGCCAACCCCTGGGCTACAACAGAGATGCCTCTCAAAACCACCCAGTGATGAAATTTTGCCAGTTCACAGGAAAATATAAAATGTAAGTATAAAGAAGATGATTTCTGGGGAGCCAGCCCCATAGCCCAGTGATTGAGTTTGGTGCACTCCGCTTCAGCGGCCCAGGTTTGGTTCTTGGGTGCAGACCTACACCACACATTGGCAGCCATGCTGTGGCAGTGACCCACATACAAAATAGAGGAAGGTTGGCACAGATGTTAGCTCAAGGAGAATTTTCCTCAAACAAAAAGAGGAAGATTGGCAACAGATGTTAGCTCAGGGCAAATCTTCCTCAGCGGAGAAAAAAAAAAAGAAGAAGAAGTAGATTTTTCATAAAATTAAACTTCCTCAATTTAAAGATTTTATTTTTCCTTTTTCTCCCCAAAGCTGCCTGGTGCATAGTTGCATATTTTCAGTTGTGGGTCCTTCTAGTTGTGGCATGTAGGATGCTGCCTCAGCATGTCTTGACAAGTGGTGCCATGTCCGTGCCCAGGATCCAAACTGGCGAAACCCTGGGCCACCAAAGCAGAGTGTGTGAACTTCACCACTTGGCCACAGGGCCAGCCCCTAAACTTCCTCCATTTAAAAGAGAGCCCTTTATTCTGAGGTGACATCCTTCCTACTTTTTGTTGGGGTGAAGAGATTTGCATTCTGTTATTCAGTGATTGTGAATGATAGTCTGATTCCATTTAATCTCTTTCTTTACTCTGGTTAGTGGGGATAGAAGGAGCAATGTCTTCTCTCCTCTCTCTTGCTTTTCCTCAGCTGTTTCTTTTAGCATCTGTCTATTCCACCCACCCACTCTCATTCTTCAAACTCCAACACTGTCCCTCTTCTGCAAGGTTAGTGACCTCAAAAAGAATTCACACTCCACAGAAACAGCAAAGGAGAGATATTACAGGTTATCTGCCATCTGTGTTTAAAGGTAAATGTCTAGTTTCATGTGATTAAGTCCCAAGCAGTTCAACTGCTTTATAAGCCAGTTTTGCTTCTCAGCAAAAGCAGCAGCTCCTTTATCTTATCATCAGAGCGCTGGCTCAGTACCTCTCCCACGTGGCAGGTACTCAATAAATGCCGGTGCTGAGTTTTTAGGGGTTGATTCTAAAAGTCTCAGTTACGGTCTCTTGAGTGATCCTGATGGAAATTTCCATCAAAGCAGATAGAAGGATTTCTTCCCAAAATCAAGCCAGAAATACATTCCTAGGCAAAATGATAATTCCTTTTTTTGAATGTTTTTTTCTCCCCAAAGACCCAGTACATAACTGTATATGCTAGTTGTAAGAAGATTCTAGTTCTTGTCTGTGAGCTGCCACCGCCACACCATGGCAACTGACAGATGGGTGGCACGGTTCCACAACTGGGAAGTGAACCCAGGCTGCCAAAGTTGTAAGTGCAGAACTTTAATCACTAGGCCATCAGGGCCGGCCCAATAATTCTTAAGTACATCTAATTTTTAAAACATACATTGTAGCTTTTTAAAAAACTTTTTATTGGAGTATAATATACAGACAAGTGCACAGATCATAAAAGTACAGCTCAATGAATTTTCACAAATTGAACACACCCTTGTAACCAACATCCAGGACATTTCCATCCTCTAGAATCCCTGTCTGCTTCATTCCAATCACTACCCCAAAAGGGTACTGCTAACAGCCTAGATCAGTTTTGCCTGTTTTTGTACTTTATTAAACAGAATCGTATAGTGTACACTCTTTTGTGGCGAATTCTTTTGCTCCAGTGGTGACGGTGCTGGAGGTGTGGGAAGGAATGGTCTGCCCCTGCAGGAAGGAGTATTTCATCACTAGTATTGTTTAGAAGGAATGCACATGGTGCAAATAAAAAAGAAAAACTGATTTTTAGTCACTTTTATTATTGTTTTTAAATTCTCTACAGACAATGCACACCCTTACTGTCTCCACCTGGGGTGAACGTCTTCTACAACTCACTCATGCCAGTACACCACTGGTTCCCTTACCATTCATTGCCATAATATTTAGAAGATTTATCTGTATGGTTGCACGTAGATGTAGACCATTCCTTTTCATTGCTGCATAAGATTTCATTGAGTGACTATACCACAAATTTATTTATTCACCTATTTTTGACGGGCATTTAGGTAATTTCTACATGGGGGCTATTATGAACAGTGCTGCTCTGAACATTTTTGTCTGTGTCTTTTGGTGAACATATGGCTGCATTTCTGTTGGATAAATACCTAGGAGTAGGCCTTCTGGGTCATCAGGTATGCATGTGTTTAGCTTTGATATGCTGCCCAGGAGTTTGCCAAATGGTTGTACCAATTTACATTTCCACCAGCAGTGTGTGAGCACTCCTGCTGCCCCAAATCCTTGCCACAACTTGGTATTTCTGTCTTTTCATTCTGGCCATTCTGGAAAGTATGTTGCATATACCCAAAATTATGAAATATAAGGGAATACCTGAAAGACCAGGGATATCAATGTCTTCAGAAGAGATCAAGAAGAAAGAGGAAAATATCAAATTCATACAGGCACAAGAAAGCCTAACAGATCAGCTCTAGATTATGTTAAGGGAAAATGACCATCAGAAATAGGGAGACCTATGGAAATGACTGATGTTAATTTAACAAATATTTATTAAAGACATGGTGTTATGGACTGAACTGTCTCCCCCTCAAAATTCATATTGAAGCCCAACCCCCAATGTGAACATATTTGGAGATAAGGCCTTTAAGGAGGCAATTAGGATTAAATAAAGTCATAATCCAATAGGTCTGATGTCATTATAGGAAGAAGCCCCAATCTAATTAAAGTGGTGTCCTTATAAGAAGAGACACCAGAGCTCTCTCTCCACACACACACAGGGGAAAGGCCACATGAGGACACAACAAGAGGGTAGTCATTTGCAAACCAGAAAGAGAGTCCTCACCAGAAAACAACCTTGCTGACACCTTAATCTTGGACTTCTAACCTCCAGAACTATGAGAAAATAGATTTCTTCTGTTTAACCCACTCAGTCTGAGGGATCCTGTTATGGCAGCCCAAGCAGACTAATACACATGCTCTACACCAAGCACTATCCTAGGAACTGGGATATCGTGAGGAATAACATTAGGGTCTGAATTTCAAAAACCTTGGGCTAGCCATCACCTTTTGCAAAAGGGTGTCCTGAACTTCTAGTGTGGACAGAAGAGTACCAGATGGAAGACCTCCTCTTATGATTTGCATTTGCTTCTATCAGTGCTGTCTCCTTTTATTTTCTACCTACGTAGACTTTTTGAAGCCTACAGGCTTAATTCTAAGACACGTTGATCTGTTCTTCCCCAGCAGTAATTGCATTTCATTGTTTCTATGATGCATAGTTGCATATTTTTTCATATTTTAATATCACTGAAATTGAGACATGGTTATTGTTAGTAGTCATATCAATTGCTGTCAGCCTGGATTGAAGTCAAGTTTTTCTAGAAAGGATTCGCATTTGCTTCTGCCAGTCACATGGGTCCATATCAAACTGAGACCACTTTAAATTAAATTCTCTCCTTGTTTTTTGAGCCATATTGGTGGAGTAAATTTAGACCAGAAAGCAGAATGAGAAACTGTTTGTGCTTCCAATTTTCAGGGGTAATTTAGTTTTTCCTCTTCCACCCAGGACAGGGTTGAAATATCCAAAGTTTCTGCCTGATCTTCTGCACAGAAGGTTTTTTTCTTACTTAGCTGTTTAATGAGGATGAGGCCTTTTGGTCTTTCCCACTTTTTGCTATGGAGAGAGGGGACCCCCTCCTAGACTCTGCATGTTGGATTTGTTTCCCTTTCTTAAGAGTGTGTGAAATACGGTGCCTTTCACAACAGAGGGGATTCGATGGCAATAAAACAGGGCAGTTATTCCCTCCTCTGTACTCCCACAGTGCTTTATGACATTGTGTGGTACTTATCCAATAACACATTTCTCTTTCCCAATGGCCTCTGAGCCTACGGGGATGAAAGTGAAGATAAAGAAACATCTGACCCAATTCCATGGCCCCAGTTCCTACCATGGTTCTTGGAACATAACTGACAATGTAAAATGTGCATTGAAGAAATGAACAAGTGACTGAATGAACCCAAAGATGAATCCTCTCCATCAATCTTCAATGCAACTGAGACAATAATACTAAGATATGCTTAAGTTTATACGTGCTAGAATAGGCTTTTTAAAACATGTTTATGAAAATGCTTGTTGGTATAGTAAATGTTAACAGTACAGTATATTGCTAGAGAAGATGTAGGTCAAAACAGTGTATACTGTATATATCACTTTTAAATGATTTCTATACACAACAATGTGCCAAAATATTAATAGATATTTCTAAACCATAGGTTTCTGGATAACTTTTTTTCTTCCTTCTGCTTTCATGTTACTTTGCTTCCTTCCACAACATACTAATACATATTGTGTTTTTTAAGTTTGAAAAACATGAAACAGGAATTTTGTGGTGTTTCTGTCCTCTGAAAGGAAAGTTGTCAGTTTCCTTAATAAAATAAAACTTTGATCCCCCCTATATGGGCAATTATAAAGAGACTCTACATATGGGAAGGAACAACTAGATCATGTTCCCAGTCGGTCATTCTCAAAGGAGAAGGAGCAAAAGTATGTCAGATCTCCAGACTGTTAAGTGTAGTTTGAAAGTTTATTTCATATCAGTGTGACATTAGGTTGGGGGAAGGCAGTGTGGGAGAACATACCATTTGTTTTCATAATTGAAACTAAAGATTGACCAAATCTTCTTAGCTAATGGAGCTTGAATTCTAAAAGGTTGAGAAAATCAACACTAGCATCTCAAGATTCATCTTCTCCTTGGAGATCTCTCACTAATTACTGCAGCCACTACCATGCCATCCTTGGTCACCCCTTCAACACTCGGGCCCAGAGATGATCACATATCACTTCCACAGGCATCCACAAGCTTGGGCCACCAAGATAAACCTTCGCTAATGATGAAAGGATAACAAAAGGGAATTATTCATGGAGCTTGATTAAAGCTTAATAATTAGTTTATAAAATAAGCCTTCTTCTCTGTAAACAGCAGACCCCATCCCATTCTAATGAGAATAGAGGGAACGTAGATGCTTTATTCATAAGTATACATGTGCTTCAAAATGTGCCTGCAAACCGAAATTCCAAAACCATGAAAAACGCTATCTTCTGCTAAGAAACATAGACAAAAATTCTGCAATCCAAAGGTAAATAGTTCCAAAATGAATTAATTTTTGAAAGAGTCTGACAAAATTTAGAAATAAGCGTATTTTTACTAAGTTCAATGAGGAATAAATTTCATCTTTGTGAAGCAAGAATTTGTGAAGCAAGAACAAGCAAAAGGGTAAAACAAAAAGAAAGAAAAACGTTATATCAGAAAGAATTTAATTTTAAATCATGGAAGCAAAAATAGAGTCATTGAAATTAAAAATTCAATAATCAGGAAAACTCTAGTCCAGACATACTAAACAAAAAAACTAGTGAATTGGAAGATATCAGTGTAAAACTTTCCCAGAACACAGCACAGACAGACAGACACACGATTATGAATGATGAAAAGATACTTAAGAGAAATGAGGGATAAATTAAAGGACTTTGACACATATTAGATAAGAGCTTCACAAGGACAAATTGGAGGTAATTTAAGAAAAACAATAGTTAAACAGATAATACTTAAAATTTTTCCAAAATTGAAAATAGATATCAGTCCTCAGAGCAAAACTTGAATTCAAATACCAACCAAAATGTATAAAGATAAATCTATACCTAGACATGCTGTAATTTAACTACATAACGTCAAGGATAAAGAGAAAATTAAAAGCTTCTGAATAGCAAAGACACATTTTTCATAAAGGAATGACAGACTGACAGCAAATTTCTCATCAGCAATAGATATTGCTCTAGAAATTTATTTCCAGTGAATATATCACAGAAAAATAAGAGCAAAATAAAAATATTTTCAGAAAAACACTGAGACAGTTTAATAACCACAGAATCTCGCTAAAACAATAATTAAAGAATACATTTCAGTAAGAATGAAAATGAAGAGGAAGAAAAGCGTAGAATTAAGAAAAAGCAATAAGCAGGAAAAAATGACAAAAAGTGTCAGTAATTTTAATTCATGAGCATGACAAATAATATTTCTTCTGTATGTTAAAAAAGGAACAAACAAAACATGTGCAACCACAACAAGATGGAGGTGGGGTTGATTAACGTGTGGCTAAAATGTGCAAAGGCCCATGTTATGTACAGGAGGGGAACAGAAATAGTGAATGACTTTATATCTGGTTAGAGGAGATAATTAAATATATGTTTTTAAATTAAGTATTAGTACTAAAATTAGAAACAAAATCTATAGTTTATAAAACAGCAAAGGGGGAAAAAAGGAATATGAAAAGCTTTATCAAGGGGCCAGCCCGGTGGCGCAGCGGTTAAATTCACACATTCTGCTTCGGTGGCCGGGGTTTCACCAGTTCAGATCCTGGGTGTGGACCTACACACCACTTGTCAAGTCATGCTGTGGCAGGCATCCCACGTATAAAGTAGAGGAAGATGGGCACAGATATTAGCTCAGGGCCAGTCTTCCTCAGCAAAAAGAGGAGGATTGGCAGCAGATGTTAGCTCAGGGCTAATCTTCCTTAAAAAAAAAAAAAAGAAAGAAAGAAAAGCTTTATCAATTCAATGTAGTAATAATAAGAGCAAACACATATAGTTCTTACCAAGTGTCAGATACCATAGTGGAGGAAAGGGAGGAAAAAGAAAACACAAAATAAGGTGTTAGAAATAATTCCAAATTTATCCATAATCAAATTATAATAACAATTGCAATTATTAGCAAAATGTTATCCTATTTTTCCAAAGGGATAAAAATATCCACTTACATGCTCCTTATAAGAAACATATTTAAAACAAAACTACACTAAAAAGCTGAAAATAAAACCCCAGAAAAGTGTAAAATGTGCAAATACTAAACAAAACAAAGTTACTATAGCAATATTAATATCAAATAGATTTTAAACAAATATATTAATAATGATTATGAAGGAAAATACATAGTATTAAAGGGAAAATCCTTTAAGAAGACACAGCGATCATAAACATGTATGCATCTAAAAACATAATCTCTAAATAGATAAAAGAAGAAATTTAGAAATCCACAATTGATTTGGGATATTTTTAATACATCTCTCTCAAGCAGAAAAGTAAGAGAGAAAGGATATAGACTATTTCAGCAACAAAATATATAAATTTGATCATGTACACAGTCAGCAGAGACTGGGGTGGAGGGAGTTTCCCTTGAGGATAAAGGGTACTGAATCTCATGGGTGTTTGGGCTTTTAACAGCCCTGGAGATTACATCATTAATGTCCAGCTCAACTCTTACAACAAAGTGATGAACTTGGAATGGCCATGTGCAACCGTAACGTCTGAATTCTGTGTTTACGATTTCTAGCTGTGCCATCGAGCCTAGCGATTTGAAATTGACATGAGGGCTTCCTTACATGGCATAAGGCTTTTCCAGCCTAGGGGCTTTCTGAGTGGACTTGCAATGACCTATCCGAAAAGACGTAAAAGGAGACCAGAATAAAGAACATATAAAAAGATGTTCAATCACATGAACAATCAAGAAAATGCATTTACAATTTAAAACAAGGTAATTGGCAAAAATTATTTAATCCAATAATAGCAAATGTTGCTGAGGATTTGGATTTGCTGGTGGTAGTAACATAAATGAGAAATCTGACAACACTAGTAAAGATGTAAATTAGCATAACCTTCAAGCAATTCCTCTATACTTCGTTTAGGTGTATATACTGTGGTACATAAGGAGACAAGTGCAAGGATGATGATTGCTGCATTATCGGCAACAGCAAAAAAAAAAAAAAGAAAAGAAAAGAAAATCGTTTAAATGTCCAATAGAGGAAAAATTTTTTTTTCCTGAAGAATAATCTCCCTGAGCTAACATCTGTGGCAATCTTCCTCTATTTTTTGTATGTGGGCCCACAGCACAGCATGGCCGCTGGCAGAGCAGTGTAGGTCTGCACCTGGGAACTGAACCCAGGCCACCAAAGTGGAGTGCACTGAACCTAACCACTAGGCCACCGGGGCTGGCCCATAAAATTTGAAATAAAATATATTATATTCATAAGTGAAATACTATAAGGTTGTTAAAAGGTAGAATTAGAGTTTCAGGTATCCACATGGATAAATTTCAAAAACACGTTAAGCAGTGTAAGCAAGTTGCAGAATGACGTGTATGCT
Organism: Equus przewalskii; assembly: GCF_037783145.1. Classification (NCBI taxonomy): domain Eukaryota; kingdom Metazoa; phylum Chordata; class Mammalia; order Perissodactyla; family Equidae; genus Equus; species Equus przewalskii. Next base: position 52,955,084 of record NC_091831.1, on the reverse strand, counting down.
AAAACATCATTCCCCTAAGCTTGAAAAACTACCTACAATATGTTCTTTATGGGTACACATACATATGGTAATAGTATTGCAATGGTCTGAATGTTTCTGTCCCCCCCAAAATTGATGTTGAAATCCTAATACCCTATGTGATAATAGTAGGAGATGGGGCCTTTAGGAGGTGATTAGGTCATAAGGGCAGAACTTTCATGAATGAGATTAGTGCCCTTTCAAAATAGGCCTGAGAGAGTCCTTTGTCCCTTCCACTAGGTGAGGATGCAACGAGGAGTCTGTGATCCAGCAGAGGGCCCTCACTTGACCATGCTGGCGCTCTGATCTCAGACTTCCAGCCTCCAGAACTGTGAGTAATAAATTTCTGTTGTTTATAAGCCAGCCAGTCAGTGGTATTTTTATTATAGCAGCCCAAATGGACTAAGACAAGTATTAAACATAGATGGCATTGAAAAACATCAAATTCAGGATGATGATTATCCTCTAGGTAGGTAAGGAGCCAGGGAGAATTGAGGACAAGTGCACACAGGGGACTTCAACTAAATCTGCAAATTTCTACATTTTTTAAACTGAGTGAAATTTAATAGGATGTGAAAAGAGATTTTCGTATTATCTTTGAAATTCAGCTAAGGCTCTGAACCCAAAGAAACTTATTAGACACATTTCTGTGAAATTTTATAAAAAATGACCAAGCTGATCCTTCAAATATCAATCCCCATCAGCCATCCCCAGACCTTTTAAGAGAAGGCTGTACATTCATTGTTGTAGTGCTTTGAAGAGGACTTTTTGGCTTTTTCCTCTCTCCCATGGTCGGATGCTTCACACCAATTGGCAAGACAATTGAGGGACCCCAAGCAAATCAGTCATAGGGCCTGGGAGTGCCTAGAAGAGAGAGAACTGGCATCTCCCTTCCTGCCTGGATATTTACAGAGCCCTGACATTGCAGACGCTGGTGCTGCTTTGAGACCAGAGAAGAGAGCAACAAGAGTTCTAAGGAAAGCAATGAGCATCCACAGGCATCTGTTGGCATCTGTACCTGGGATCTTGTGCCCCTCTAGAGAATTCTAAAGGCAGGAGACTGGCTGGAGCAGTACAGAGTTACAGGGTGGGAAGAGGGGGCTAATCAAATGGGTAAGCTTTTGGCAAGAAAAGGACACATGATGTTTTCCCATTGACCAAAATGACCTGTAGGGAGTAGCTAGGCATGAGCCATCTTGAAGAGACCTTGCCACCCAAGAACAACTGTTCCTGAGGCCAAGGGTCCTCGGCAGGAAGACGCTGTGTAGGGTGAAGTCCCAAAGATGTGGGCCAAAGGCTGAGAGTGGATTTCAAAAAGCCAGCTGGAGAATGACTTGAACAGCATGAAGCCCTGTTCACGAGTTCTCCAAATAACCTACATCTCCACCTGAAGAGCCTGTGCTTGGATGCTTAGATTAACGGAGGGAATGAGGTCCGGCCAGCATTAGCCAAGAGAGGACTATATACCTAAGTACAAAGATTTTTTGCTCCTCTTTAAGCCATTTGCTGGACCCTTTGCTAGAACACCTAAAAAGCAGGAAAGAGGCGAGAAAGAGTCAGAAAAATTATTGAAAGAACAACCATGATCTCCTTCCTTACAGAGGCAGCAGTAAGAAGAGTTAAGGAAATAAGGTTTGAGCTGCATATGGGATTGGACTAAGCTTTTTCATATCTGAAAATGGGAGTCTTCTTACAGCTAAATGCGAGTGAAAAGCTATGGGATCTACCAGAGATGTCAGTCACAGACGGAGGAAGGGAGCTTTAGCAGAGTGTGGTTGAAAGCCACTGTGGGAGAAAAGTTGTTTCCCATTTGTCTCTCTCAGAATTTAGCCCTGGGCTAAACTGATTCCCTGAGGCAGTTACACAAATGGGGTAAAATGTTACTATTTGGTAAAGCTTGATGGGAGTATAGTAGACAGCCTTCAAGATGGCCCCAATGATCGCTGCCTGCTGTTATTCACACCCTTGTGTAGTCCCCTGCCACATGGTACCAGGCCCAGTCACACCAGTTTGTGTGTCCAATAACATACGGTAGAAGTGAAACGTTACATCTGAGATTAGGTTCTAAAAAAAGACTATGACTTCCCTCTCTCCCTCCCTTCCTCTCTCCCATCCTCTTTCTCTCTTTCTCTCCCTCACACTCCCTCTCCTCTCTTGCTCTGGGGAAGCAAGTCCTGTGAAGAGGCCCACATGTCAAGGAACTGAGCCTCTGGCCGAAAGCCAGCAAGAAACCGAAACCTGCCAGCAACAAGAGTGAGCTTGGAAGCCAACTGTGCAGCCCCAGCTGGGCTTTGAGATGACTGCAACCCCAGCCCACAGCTTGCCTGAAACCTCTCGAGAGGCCCTGAGCCAGAACCACCCAGCTGAGCCACTCCCTGATTCCTGACCTCAGAAACTGTGTGAGGTCATAGATGTTTGCTGTTTAAGCTGCTGCATTTTGAAGGAATCTGTTACACAGCAATAGAAAACTAATACAGTGAGTACACAAATATTTGGTGTATTATTCTTTATGTTCTTGTGAATGTCTAAAATATTTCATAATAATTTAAATATATATCTTGAAGATTTTTCCCATGTTTAGCATGTTGAAGCTAAAGTAAAGGGATCTTTTAGGGGTGAGCACATGCGGAGGATTTAGACGCTGTCTCTAATTTGGATGAAAATTCTTATGGTCCCCTGAGAGCATGCTCAGAAAATAAACCATGCTTTGGAAGTGAGACATGTCATGAAACGAGTTACTCTGAAATCAAATAATTAAAATAGTCGGCAGAATCAGTGGTCGGTGGTAAACAAATGAAACAGTACCGCCTGGGAGTGCAGGTTAATATTGATACAGATACGGAAGGAAGTTGCCAAAGGAAGAGGGAGAGAAAGGCAAGATTACTGCAGTGTTCCGTCCTGACACTAGATGGTGATCGAGTTTTATCATGCAATTTCAGTTAGACAGTTTGGCCAGGGTAAAAAGACTTTTAACGAGCAGAATTCAAAAAAGCCAACGAAACCCTTAATTATTACTTAGTTAATACTTTTTTTAATTATTATTTCTAAGTGGGAATTAAAATTGAGTTGCTTGTGTTGATTCCTGACCTGAATTCATTTTTGAAAGGGGATAGGTTAAAGTACATGTGTTTATTATTCACTTTATAGAAATCAATAGCTTAACAATTTTAATCACTGTACTATTAGCATTCATTCAGCTATTCCTCAGCACATCTGAAATTCGGGATAATTTAGGCAGAGCTGAGTCATAGTTTACTTGTGAAAGATTGGTACTTGTAAATCAAACTAGGGAAGCACTGCAATAATTACAATACATTTTTCATTCCTTTTCTTCAAATCATTCTCTGTTATAAGAGATTGTCTAACTTAATAACGAAGAGCACAAACCCTGGAACCAGAGTGTGTAGGTTTAAATCCTGGCTCTGCTTTGGGTTATACCTCAGTATCTACCTCATAAATGAGTCATAAATGAATTAGTACGTGTGAAACACTAGGAATAATACCTGGCACTTAGAAATGCTATTCAAATATTTATTATTATTATTCCACGTAAGTTCTCTGTATCTGAGGTACAAAGTGCTATAGAAACATCTCGAAAAAACTGAAGCGTGAAATCTGGGTCAATTTCCCAGTATTGCACAATCAACAGAATCAAAGTCCACAGATAAAAGAGAGAAACTTTTGCGTTTGCACTTTACTATTGACATAGAAGGTACGCTTCCAAAGGGGAAAAAAAACTAGGACCAGAACACAAACCTTTTAAATCTCAAGCCAATGAACTTTCTACTGCACCATGATAAATAATTTTTGTATACTGAAGAATCTCCTAAAAGACAAGTATTTGGCAATATCGGCTGCTCGTTAAATGACAGATGAAGTTTTGCAATATTAACAGACACTTCCCTCCATCTATATTATTCTAGTTATCACCACCCTTCACCTCATGAGATATTCTGCCTTAACTGCCTAGAGAAGGAATGACACAGCAGAATTCGGAAAACAAGATATATTTAAAGCTTAGGCCGAGGCATTAAAGCAAAAGCTTTAGAAGGAAAGCTGACATATTAGGACAAAGCTTCCTCTGCTCTCAAGAATCAGGAAAATTTCTCTGATGAGGAGGAGTAGGTAGATTTGAAAGAAAAGCAAAGCTACCAGTGGGCTCCTGAGAGGGGGCCCCCAGTCTGATCCCGCTCCCATCCTAAGCTGAGCCCTCTGGTTGAGGTCCGAGGGAGGACTAATAAAATGCCCAGATAAGTTTGGGTATTCTAAAGCAGAATATTGTGCCCCTCTCCAGGTGGAATCTGGGAACTATAGGACTCTCTAAATTCTTGTGTCCGGCACATAAAGCAGTAGATGAAAAATCTGTATGTAATGTCTAAGCAGATGGTCCTTTAAGAGTCCCACAGAGTTCCCAAAGCCACAAAGTGGTATGGTGGCAGCAAAATGATGCCAGAAATCTAAGACAAGCACAGAAACAGAATTTCTCACAGTGCAGCTTTCTCATAGAGGAAGAATTAGAATATTATCAACACAGAGTGCTACACTAACGAGGCACCAAGAAGCAGCAGACTGGAAGAGGCTTGGCCCTCAGAAATAAGGGAGCACACAGCAGGAACTACCTTGGAAAGTAGGTGGATCCTTTAAGATATTGGTTCAGCTGCTTTCACAGAGACCAAAATCACAGAGCTTTCAGCAAGATAGAACACTAATTTCCATCACATAGACGTGCAAGGTAGTAGTAGTCCAGGGAGAAAGACCTGCTCTGCTCCACCAGGTCATCCAGAAGCCCAGGTTACCTCTGTCTTGTGGCTCCACACGCACCCCCTCCATTGCCCTCATGCCTTCACAGAAACAAAGCTGGCTCACCATCAGCATATCTTCATTCTAACCTATGAAAAAGAGAAAAAGAACCAGCAGACTTAAGGGCACGACCCAGAAGACACACCATTCCCATTCGCCACCCGTTGGCCAGCACTTAGGCACATGTCCATACCGAGTTTTAAGAGAGCCTGGGAAATGCAGTTACTAGGTGGGTAGCCAAGTGCCCAGATAAAAATAAGGTGGTTCTTTGACTAAAGAAAGAGAAAATGGGTATCTGCAGATTAGTGGTGATCTCTGCCATGGTCAATGTCCCATGAAAACAGTGGGGGTGTACAGAGGGCAAGATTACACACTTTTCAATGCCTTGATGCTACATAAACCTCTTGAATCTTATATGCAATCCTGGGCAGGTGGGGGAGGACTGAAATTTAACAAAATTAAGTTTATGCAACTCCATGGAATGGAGACACAAAATAGGCCTTAAATTCAGCTTCTGAAAATATTAAGAAAGTTACATTTTTGTACACCTTAGTTTGTGGACTGACATATATAAGCTAGTCTTAACTCATACTACTTGAATAAGGTTGAAAAAATAAAGCCTTACTTCTTTACAAAAATTTTGACAAATTTTTATTTTGCAATTATTGTAATGTAGTAACAATTCAATAACAATGAAGACATTGTTAGATGTTCTTTTAAATCATCGCTATTCAAAATGGTTCTGCCAAATTTATTTATTCATTTTATCTCTAAATTCCTAGGCAATTTATTCCCAAACTCCTTTCCACAGATGGCTAAAACAGGTGTGGGCACATAATCAAGAGCAGTCTGTCTATAGACTGGCCAGTGCATTTTAGATAGCTTTAAACAAAGGTTCTGTACAAATAATGATGACAAGCCAATCAGAGTGTCCCTCTTGGGCATCTGAACCAGATAGAGATTGGAGAGAGTATGACAGAGCTAGTGAGAGAAGCAAAGAAGTCACAGAATCAGGCCGTGACTCAGCAGCAAAGGTCTCAAGGCACCATCAGTTCGATAAATGTGTCATGTGAGGTTGAAATCACCATCACTACATGGGCTGCAGACTCACAAAACGATTGATGTGCTCCCCTACATTTTCCACTCTTGCAGTTAGGTTGGAGCATGTGTCTAGTTCTGGCCAGTGAAAGGTAAGCAGAAGCGTCATGTATCACTTGTAGGTCAAGGTGGGTGAGAATCACGGGGAGCCCTCTTCCGTCTCTTGTGCAGTGACTTCGGAATCGATGCACTAATACGGCAGCATCACAAGATGGAGAGGACTGGGGACTCAGAGTGGAAGACAGTCTCTGCTGACATCACCACTTTGTGTGAGCAAGAAAAAAAATTTTAGTTGTGTAAAGCCCCTAACATTTCAGAGTTGGTCTATTGTGGCAGCTAGTCGTTAGTTATCCAGACTAATACAGTACTCAAATGTTTCAGAGCTTCCCATACTATAATTATCCTAATGATAATAATCGCACAGTTGCAACTTGTTAAAAAGAACCAGTAAGTCTGGAATAGTTGTTTACAGCTGGCATTTGTCCTGACCATGTCCAGTGTCCATTCTGATTGTGCCCACGCCATCTCCTTTGGTAAATATTTCACACATTGCCCTGCTTACAGGGAAACCCTATTTACTTGCATCCTTCACCTTATACACACACACACACACACACACACGTTTATATATATATATATATATATATATATATATATAAAATATGGTGTATGTATATATACACACACTATAAGTGAAAGCTTAAAAGTGTAAAACATTTTTAAATTTTAATTCACATGCTATAAATTAATGGATCAAATCCAAGACATTTAGAATACACACAGGCAAAAAGATAAAAAGCTTAAATACAGGAAAAGAAAATGAGTCAAACACTAGAAGAAAAGAGAAGAAATAAAGTCTTTCTGTCTTTCTTTCTTAGGTTACTCAGATCAAAGATAGAAAAATGAAAAGAGAGGATTATTATCTATCCGTGTAAACAGAAATGTTTTTATATTTAGGTACCACTTCAATTATTTTATTCTGTAAAAGTATCATTCTGTCTTGTTTCCTAATAATTACCCATGCCTATTTGATACTCAAACGTCACTTGAATAAATTTAGAACAATTGTGATGTATTTCATATACATTCCTGAAATTAAAATTTGCATTCCTTATATAGATAAAATAGGAAAAGAGGCAATCTAGCCACTAACGTGAATGTTTTAAAGGATTAAGTCCCATTTCATCTGAGTCTCTCTCTCTCAAGATAAAAAGACTATGCCTAATATTTTAGTTTGAAGAGAACAAAACTTCCCTCAATTTGCTTATCTTTTGAAGACTTATTATTGCAATTATTATAGTACTACAGAATACCTATGTACCCAAATGATAGAAATATCAACTAAAATGTGTATTATCTTATATAAATCTTTAACATTCAATCATAAACTAAAATGATATTTTCGTTTAATAAACTAATAATAACAAAAAAAGCCACCATTATTACAAAATGTAAAATAGAGTTCTGAAATTTAAATATATTCTTCATTATAGCCTACTTTCCCCACAATTTTATCATGGAGGTAAATATTAGAAATTATTTTTAACCAATAAAAGAATAGAACCATTAATACCCAGGCCAAGAGTGGATTGGAAACCTGAATATGAGCAAAGTTATTTTCCTAAAACTTAGCCTCTGGAACAGTGGAATATTTCCATACTGAAAATATGATTGAACAACCTATGCATGTTCTACCCTTTGGGTCTATAGTACTTCACTGCAACTTCAACACACTATCAATTCTCTGAACAGCTGTGTGAGATAGAGACAACAGAAATTCTACCTTCTCAAGGTCCATGAACCCAGCAAACTGACCCTCGTCAAGATGAATTCAGACCACAGACCTATTTTTCTGTTTTGTGAAACCCACAAGCTGTTTGTTTTAATTAGTTGCCAATTTTTAAAGTTCAGAACTTTTAAATTTAAAAAAAAGAACTGGCTATCCCAGTGGCGCACATTCCCAAGTGGCAACAGCTAGCCTGACCTGAGTTGGGTAGATACTGCCCCTTTTTTGAGGCCTCTTTCTCTCCAATTCACAATACCCACCACTCTCTATTACTCCCTAAAATTGAGATATGGGCTCAGTGGCCATTGATCACGTTTTACTGGGCCTCCTTCCCTCATAATGTGGCCTTCCTGGCCCTGGGGGTCTGTGGGAAAAGGAACCAAGTCACCCCAGGCACCCCAGGAAGAGTGAGGAGGCATTACTCATAGATGAAGCTTGGGGCATTCATTGGAAATCCATGCAGCTGAATTTTGAGATAACTTAGAATATGGAAAAGACCTTCACAGATCATCTCTAACTCTTCACTGCTTAGAAGAGGAAACTAAGTTCCCGGGGGCAAAGTGACTTGTATCATGCCACATAACGAATTTACAGAAAAGCCCAGCCCAGAGCCTAGGGCTCTTAACTCCAGGCTCCTTCCACTGAAAAAACAGAAACAGGAAAAGAAACAACTACAGAGAGAAAGGAAGGAGAGGAGAGACACACTCTCCCTTCCCCCTCCCCCAGGCTGGGGCAAGCAGCCAACCGCAGCTTGCTGCATATTTAATTTAAACCTTTGTCTGCCCTGGCAAGGACAAAGTACAATCTGTTTTATGTAAAAAGTCTTCCCTGAGGAAAGCCTCGGCCTCCAGCTGCGAAACTGATTGATGTTCTTAAAGCCCCCAGGAACCTCTGCTGGGATCCGAGGTTGGGGTTTCCAAAAAAAGAGTTTGTGAAAAGGGAAGCACTGAAAACATTTTTTTTTTTTCCTTTATTGCGTTTCTCTCAATCTGGGAGAATTAGACTGAAACATGAGGGGGGGAATATGCAAATAAAGACTATATTTTAAAAGCAGATTTCAGAGTTCCACATGGGAAGGGCTCAGGATGGCAGCCTGCTGGGGGAGGAAGATGGGAGACTTGTCTGGGAGCTTTATTTGCATAGCAAGCACTCTGCTTTTACTTAGATTGCCCTTTCCAATCAATAAAGATACCAGAATGTTCCCAAAGATGCTCTAGCCACACGTGGCAGGAGACTGAAAGCATCGATGTTTTTATTTGGAGTGCTTGTGAAATGCTCTAATAGAGATTAAAATCTATCTTATTTTGAGAATTTTATGGTTTTCCTGATAGCCTGTTAGGGAGACCCTGATTTGCGGGTGACACTCTTGCAAAGCCACGAGTTTTGAAATCCAGTCCTTGAGTTGCCTCTGAGTATTCCTGGATTGGTCAGGGTCAGGGTCAGGGTCGGAGTCAGGGGAATCTCCGCCGGGTTTCTGCTCCATCCCTTGTGATCTCTACACCAACGTGGGGCCCATTGCAGGGAGAGCAACACTGAAGTGCTCTCCTGAGGCCGGCAGAAGGCAGAACCACTACAGTAGCTCTGAGAGTGACCATGATTAAACCTGGAGGACTGGCCCATCCCACTGGCCCCTAGCTGTGCTGGAACAGGCTGCGTGTCAGTCTGAGAGGAGGGCATGGGTTAGGGTTCAAGGGCCTGCCTTCGCTTTCTGGCTCAGGGAACCAAACTTCAGCTTGGAGACAGAACAAAGCCACTGCCAGGTCAAGGCTAAGGAGCTTGGGCTGGCCTTGGGATGGAGCCAGGACCCAGAAACCATTGCCATGAGCCACCAGCTGGCTCTGATCCCAGGAACATGTGCAGCTGCCGTGCAAGGCCAGACCGGGCCTGCAGACTGTCGCTGTGCCAACTGCTCCATTAGCCTCCCAGTCTCTGTGCCCGTCAGGCTCACACCCAATGGCCCATGTACTTTGGCATCAGCCTGCCTTTAGGTGTGTCCTGAGATAATTGAATAAACCTTTGGAAAAACCACTCGACCTGCTGGTTCTTATCATTCTGGACATTGATGCGGGGTCAGTGAGCCGAGGAGTCGAAAGAAAGATTTCTTAGACTCTTAAGATCTGGCAGTAGTGCTCTTTTATTTAGAGAATAGAATAGCATGGGGACAGGACCCATGGGCAGTCAGAGCTTCTGCTGCCGCTGCTTCTGCTGCCCCCGCTGGCATGGGGACAGGGCCCATGGGCAGGCAGAGCCATTGCTGCTGCCCCCGCTGGCATGGGGACAGGATCCATGGGCAGGCAGAGCTGGTGCATGGGGACAGGACCCACGGGCAGTCAGAGCTCCTGCTGCTGCCCCGAGTTGAGGGTTAGGGCTAATTTTATAAGGCATGGGTATGTGAGTCATTTCTTTACAAGACAAAGGAAAGAACATGAAAAAAAGTTAAAATGGTATCAGTGCAGGTGGGGTTTGGTCGTTGGGTGATCCCATGACTTTTAGACAAGAATCCAATCGGATTAAGTAAAGGTCAGAAGCCACCACCCTAAATCAGTTACATGAGATTGCCAGACAGCAACCAACTTAAGTTCTTGCCTTCCCCATTAAGAGTTTCTAGGGATAAGGTCATCTCTCTTCTTCCTGGTACAGAGAGGGAGGCACCTTTTACAGATAGAGATTTACCTTACAAATGTAAATGTGTCCCAACAAGGGCAAGTTCCAATCCCCAGAGCCTCCATCCCTGTCCCAGTTTATCAAAAGCAATCAGCCCAAAACAATCCCGATGCCAAAGAGACATATCTTGGGGTGGCCAATTTCAGGTCCCTACAAGGTCATCCCCCCTTCCTTCACAAATGCAAATATCTCTCAAAGAGCAAGCAAATTCCAATCCTAGGAGCTTTCCTCTCATCTGCAGTATTTTAAAATTAACCAGCCTAAAATCCTCATCATAAACCGTTTTAAAATTAACCAGCCTAAAAATCCTCATCATAAACTACACTGTTGTTCTAAAAATCCAGAGAGGTCAAGGTGTGTAGTTGCAAATCTTCTCTGAAGTAAGTTGGCCTGATGAAAATGAAGGACTTAATTATTTGTCTTAACTCTGTGAGATCTAATTTAAGTGCCTGTCATTAGTACGCTAACAAGAACAACCAAGGAGCCACGGCTGCGGAAATAGAAATCTCAGCTCGTATGCCCTACAGTTGGGGCAAATGAATGAATGGCCACATTCACAGCTGTTCTGGGAGTGCTTCCTGGCACCTTGAGTATTAAGCTTCAGTAATAAACTTAACAGCAATGCAATCATATTGAGAAAAGGTCAAAAAAGGGTAAATCTTTATTTTAAAAAAATACACTGTTCGTTTTATATACTAGATTATCTTCTGCTATCAGTGGCTGTTCTCCCAGGCGACTGGTCTCACTGATCCTCTGGGAACTTGTTCTAAAAGATCGAGCTTTTCTCCTAATTTTGTTCCCTCCCGAACTTGTTTGACCCTCTCCAGCTTGGGTACAAATTCCAGCATTTGGATGGGCCACACCTAGTCCATCTTTAGATTCTCTTATTACCAGGGAAAGTCCTGTACAACTTCTCAGTAAACTTTGGCCTTAAGGCATGCTCCCTAAAGAGAATTGAGATCCCACAGTGGGGCCAGTGGGATCAGTCCCATGGAGAACAGCCCAGTAGGGCTTAAGCTATAAAGACAAATAAGACAAGATCCTACGCTCGGGGAAACTCATAATCTAGGGGAGGCCACGGATATGTTGCTTAACAAGGTGATAAGTATAAGCTAGCAGTGTGAACCAAGTGCTATGGGAACTCAAAGGCAGCAATGATTAATTATGCTGGGTATGGGGATTAAAGATCTGGGAATGTTTCCCAGAGAGAGTAACAGTTGAGCTGAAACTTAAAGGATGAGCAGGCTTTGATCATGAGGAAATTTAGCGGGCAGAGTGCTCAGCAAGATGCATTCCAGGAAGAGGCATGGTGCCTTCCAGACACTGAGAAGTGATGATGTATGAAATGTTTGGAGCGTAGAAGGTCATCTGGTATAGCTGGAGTTTATGGTACAATGTAGGGGTGACACAAGAAAGACTGAAGTGTTAGGTTAGGCCAGATGTTGACTGTCTTGGAAAACAAACTCCTTGGACTTTGTTCTGAAGACAGCAGTGAAGCATGTGAAGGATTTTAAGCGACCAGCTAGGTCAAGAGTTTAGGTTGGTGTGAGTGATGAGCAAAACTGTGTAGAAATGATTCTAGCAGGTCACTACGTGGCCTGGACAAGCCAACTGGAACAGAAGCCTTCCCCTTCTCCCAGTGGGATGGGATGCCCCAAATTCAGCTTCCTATAGTACTGGTGGCTTCTTCCCCACTCCAGTCAGACAAGCTACAGACCTCCCAGCAGGCCTCAAATCTCCAGAGCTGCAAAACTGACTTTCCTGGAAAGCTCCCGAGAACATCTAACACCTAACTCAGATTGCCTGGTGCCCCAGTATCTGTTTGTACCCCTACTGACAAGTTCTCTCACTTTCCCTATATGGAAAGCAGCAAGGAGGTAGATTCCTTGCCTGGAACATAAAACTTCCCATATTCTAGTAGATGCCTTTCCTTAGATCCATGAGAGGCGGAGATCACAGACTTCTGCTCCTCCTGCCGACACTTTCTTAGTAAGTTTCTTCAATGGAGCCTGTTTCTAAATCCCTACCATAGGGTGTTGTGGAATGCTTTCTGCTCCTGTTGCTTTCTGAGCATGGTGACCTATGAAGGCATCCACATGGCACCAAAATGAGATGTCCTACAAATGGAATAAGACATTTCCCCATTGTCAGTTAAGACTCTTTATGTTGTAATGGAAAATCCAACTAATATTAAAATTGAAGGGGATTTTGGCTTATGCAACTGTGGGGTAGACATAGAGTAGTTAATCCAATGTTTTGTTGATGTTATCAATGGCCCATTTATTTCTGTCTCTCTGCCTTCCCCACTCTAGTGTCAGCTTCATTCTAAGGCTGACTTGCTAACAGTTGTAGGAAAGCAATCAGTCAGTCAAGTCACAAACATTCACATCCAATAGCAGAGTGGGCTTCCAGATCAGCATTCAAGTCAGTGTCCTGAAATTCATCTTAATTGGATAAGCTCACATCACGTATCTATTGTTCACATCACTTCACATATTCATTTAACACATATTTGTTGTGTATCTACTACCTGCCAGCCACTGTTTTAGATTCTGTAACACTGAAATTACACTGAATACTGACTGGCTTAAAGCCAAGTGGTACCCACCACTAGAGCTGGGAGTATGTTCAGTTCCCACCAAAGCATATGGGCTATATGGGGGCAGGAGTGAATATTTGAATAAAGACCTCGGTGCTATTAGGAAAGGGGGAGGAAGGAATGGATATTAGGTTAGCAGACAAAAACCTCTTCTACAGTCTTACTACTGAAAGTGTGGTCCATGGACTGGCATTATTGGCATCACCTGGGAGCTTACGATAAAAGCAGGATCTCAGATAATACCCCAGTTCTACTGGATCAGAATCTGCATTTTAACCAGATCCCCAGGTGATCCACATGAACATAAAACCTTGAGAAGTACTCATCTACAGCATAGATAAAAACATTGTTATGATTGGGGCTGTAGGGGAAAGAAGTTGGAGAACAAACCAAATGGTCTCTGTCGCAGACACAACTTGGGATGACTGCCAGCTCATAACAGTTCTCCCAGTGGGTATTGTGCAGCAAGCGCCTCTGTCAGAGATGATTCATCCAAGGGGAGATACACCTGCCAAGGTGGGCTAATTAATGGATCATTCTTCTGGGCATTTGAAACATAAATAGTGAGAAACAGATATAGAAGGCTGTTGGAGTAGAGCTGCAAGTTGTCAGAGCCTTAACAGGTCCAGAAATACCTATCTGGGGACCCTTCCAAATGCTCTGAGGCTTGGTTATTTAGCAACTCCTTTGATTCATCCATGCCCTAAAATATCCCCTTTTTACCTTAAGTCAGTCAAAAGGGGTTTCTATTGCTTGCCATTGAAACAACCTTAACTTATAGTGTCTTGACTTTCTCAATGTAGTTATCTACCAAGGCTGAGAGCATTTGGCCTGCCATGAGGGGAAGACCAAAGTTAATCCATTTCACCACACAGTGTCTGAGAGGCATCAGTTGTTTTTCTCCTCAGCTTCCAAACTTGACCCCCAACACAAGCCATGAACACTAAATCTCATTCACAATTAACATAACCATAAAAAGCCATTGTTACAGTATTTTTTTAAAATTCTATATATTCTGAAAACGTTTGTGGGTTCCATAATAAATGTCCCATTTTTGGTTTGCTTTATGTATATAAATTAATGTATCTTTCTAGAAAAGTCAATCCCTGTGTCCTCTTTAATCTGACCATCTATTGTTAAATGTTTTCAAAAGCAGCTGCCTTTTATAAATATATCTACCAACTGATTGAATTGTTGTTATACCAATTTTTCTTGTTTTACATGCAAAATGTTTTCAATCAAATGTTGGCTAATAGCTAGGCTGTTTGGAAATTAACAGTCCTAATAGCTGGGAACAACAATATGGGCATTTAAAGCTTAATTACTCCTTCAAGCTCATTGTGAGAAAATCAGGCTTTATTTATTAGGCTGATTCTGTATTCCTTGGGGTATTTCATCTTATTCTACAATATTCTCATTTTCTTCTTAAAAAAAAAATCCCAACCGTAATACAACAAAACAACGAGGAGGTCAAATCTTACAAGGAACGAACATGACATCACATAGGGAAGTGAGTCACTGTGCATCAGACTGGGAACTGAGTCAGGATTAAACTGACTCACATCTTTCTGGGCCAAGAACCAATTCTAGTTATATCATGCTGGAAAATGACTCATTTACTACCTTTATTAGCTCCCCTTAACATCAAATCAACTGCAAATTGGAATAGGTCTTATGAAACTCAAATGGCTCTGCTTGAGACATGACTGTCTGCTGGTACAAAGAGGATTTCTGTGTATGAAACTAACTGGTTGTGTGGCCGAAGACCTCACAAGCCCAGCCTTGTCAACAGTGTGTTGCACTTATCTGAGCTGACCACATCTAAACAAAACAGTATCCATAATCTTTGTAGTCTCTATACAGTAAGTGCATTTTTTTGATCATCTATTGGTTGATTGCAAATCAATACTCAAGTGTTTTTTTAAATGTTTGTTGCAGAAAATAATCTGAAAAAGCAATTACTCAGTTAGTACTTTTGTCAATAGAAGGTCAAAGTTCAGCAATAGCTAATATCACTCTTTTCTGCCCTGTAGTTACCTCTGCAACTAAACTGAGTATAACAGAAAGTTGCACTAACAAAGTATTTCAGTTAAAATTGGAGAAGAAGACAGGGAAAATTAGAGCTCCAAAATCATGAGATAATTCCCAAAGCATCTTAAATAAGTACCTTTTTAAGAACCATAAATATTATTTACACCTGGAAATCTAAAATGGATTCTTTTTTGATGTATGCATTGTTTTTAGCAGAATTCTCTAACTAGCTAATCTAGCCAGAAACATACAGAAATTCCACACACAAACCCAGAACTTCTGACAACACTGCTGCCACTCCCCCGTGTGACAATTGACTAGGACAGAACGGCAGCTGCTCCCTTTAGAGAGGACGTTTAAAGCTCTCTCCAATAATCTCCAGTTCTCCACAGTCCCCACTATTCCCTATTGTCTTAACCAGGTTCATTTCTCGTTACTTGCTTGATCCCTGGTAGGCATTTGAGTTTGCAACTCCTGATAAGCAAATTCCTAGCGTTGTTTTTACTCCTAAATATAATGAAAAGAAATAGTAAATTTTAAAAGAATATAGACATTTTGAAAGCTTACTCACATTGCAGCTTGGCCAACCTTGTTTTCAATTTTTCAATCAGATCTGTCTTTACTAAACATGTACTGAGCATCTTATTTGTGCAAGACAATGTGCTAGATGCTATACCTCAAGGCATAAAATACTGTCCTTGCCCTCAAATTGCTTGTGATGTAATTGGACTAGTCATAGAAGCATGTTCTTTACTTAAAATTCTATCTTAAAAAATATTAAAATGAGGCTCGGAGACTTTATATAACTTAACGAAAACTGCAGACACTAGAGCTTATCTTTCTCCTTCTAGGGACCTTTATTTTTCAATCAAAACATTGCAAAACCTAATATTTGAGTAGCACTATGTTATGGGGTATAAAATTTTATAGGGCACAGTCTTTATCCTAAAGAAATCTATATTCTATTAGGATTGCAAAGACATTAACCAAGTAATTCAAACATTTGGCAACATGTGATGACACGTGGAGCAAAGAACCCACCACAGCACTCAGAGATCACTTCCTGTGTGGGTGTCTGGAGAAGGCCTGATCCCACCTCTGAGGGTTTAGTCTAATCCTAAACCAAGGCTGTGAGCCAGCTGAAGAAGGGTTGAGGTTTTCCACAGAAAACCTACGTAGTTCTGACTAGTGGCCACAGGGAAGGTTTAAGCCAGGAAGTAGTGGTAGGATGGGAGGGAAGGGAAAGAAAAACAAAAAGGCCCAAAGAGAAACGAGCTTAAGCAGGTACTCCAAGAGCCACAGGCAGGCTCTGGCTAGATAAACTTCAGATTCTATAGTCCCTGCCCCTTGGATTTATAAACCTGCACAAAGATTTTGCCAGTGTTGGGGGTTAAGAGAACTCAGTTAGTCAGACAGTCACCTTCGATTGGGGGTCCTGAGCCTATTCACTATATGTTTCATTCTCCTCTCCCTTCCCCTTGCATCTCCCCTCCCCCATAATACTCTGATCTGTGCTGGGGGCAAAAGGGAGCTGAGCCCCACAGTTTGCTTTTCCTGAGCTCCAGAGTCACTGGCTGCCCTCTGTGACTGGCCAACACTGGCATGAGATTGTGGAGGAGATGGGGAGTGGGGAGAAACCTGAGGCCACAGTTCCCTCCACCTTGGACTGCTTCTCAGACGATGGATGGGTCTCTTCTCTGGCTTTAGCTCCTGCTGCACAGGGCTGTCTTGGTTCCCACCACTGCTAGGTGAGTCCCGGAGCTTTACCCGTAACTCTGCCTCCTTCACTTCGCTCTCTGGCAATAAACCCTTGTTTTGCTCCTGGCTTCTCCATCACCTGTGTAAATAATTCCTGTATTGAATTTCTTCTCTTGTAAATACTTAAAGTGGTTTCTGATTTCCTTGCTAGATCCTGATTGATACATATATATAAAGAATTGATATATTAAAACAGTGACTTGCTGAGTAGTGCAGTTAAGAATATTCAAGAGTAGAACACAGTTACTAAGTCTCTCCCCTTCCCAATATGCGGGACTTGCATAAATAACTATTCAAAGAGAAGATCTGTCTCACTAAGCTTCAGGAAAAACTAGGCCACCAGCTGAGTAGGAGCAATCGTAATATGAATCCATTGTCCTTAAAGTGTGTTCTAAGCAACCAAGTGCTCCACAGTTGCCGTATCATTGGCTTGCGATTTATGAGAAACTATGAGTATGTAATGGGCATGCAGCTCAGCCCAGAAACTTGGGGGTGCCAAGAGCTCTTGCAATTTTTGAGTTCATTTAAATTAACAGAAGAGTTAAAGAGGTAGTGAGAGAAGATAAAAGCAGAAATGTTTCTATTTTGTAAAAAAAGAGGAAGGCAGAGATGAAAGTCAGGAAGAGATGGGGTGAAAGGAGCTAACTCGTGGGGTCTCGAGGTCAGAACAGTGATGTACTCAAATCCCCATCATGGAACCAGGGACAGAAAGGAAATGAGCAAGGAGCCAAATGAGGAAGCAGACAAAGTGCTAGTTCCTCCTTAATTTAGTCTAAATGTCCACATTTTGGAAATATCGATACTCTCAGACAAATGAGAATTCAAGACTGCATTTCACAGTAAACAAAGAATGATTTGCTGATTGACTTTCTTAAAATACAAAAAGTTTCTCTCCTTTAACATATATATAAAGGATGGCTTACACACTAAATTTCTTCTCTCTCAGATTATAATTTAAGAAAAATTATACAAATTACACACACAAAAAAACATATGCATATGTAAAATGTATCTATATATACAAAATTATACAAATTATACAATTTCTAAGTCACTAAACCAGATCTTCTACGTCTCATCTTCCAGAGCCTGTTATTTTTTAGAATACAAACACACAAACCCTCCAAACACTTCTCAAGATATTTTTTAACAAATTCACTTTATTAATATAAATCAGGCTGAGATTCTTTGTATTCTATATTCACCTGCATTGTTCCACTAAAAATGTAATAAAAATGCAGGCACATGCTGCAAATATTAAATTAGAAAAACAGCTGTGCTTTTTACATTGTCTTGCCCTAGAAAAAAGGCACCCAAGACAATCCCAGCAGCTGGCATCCTCTACATGGTGTGCTCATTACCACAAGTAAATAAAGTCAGTAAATTACTGGCAGAGCACAGGGGGCCACGATGAGTCTAGGAAACAACCCTTTCATCAAACTCTCTGCACATTGTACATTGCCTGAGCAAAAAGCAAATAATGATGATCAATGGAGAATTAATATTTTAGTCAAAGAGGAATGGAGATGAATGCATACTATAAATTATTAACCAGCACTTGTACTCTGTCCCCTTGGCACAGCGTGAACTAAGCTTCTAAAGAAACAGGATACAGATCTTCTACTTACCTAGCAATATTTTCCTCAGCCAATGAATAATATTCATAAAGAGGCACACTTCTGAAATATTCAAGAGGGAAATTTATACCTGAATTTCTCTACCTTTCTGCAACAGAATGTAAGCAAAACATAAATATTTCCCTGTGTATAGTTATATAAACATACATGCATGTTGTGTCCCATGTCTATATATATTACTGTGCTGTGCAGGGAAACAATCATTGGGCTGGGAAGCAAGACTCATCAGGACCAGCCATGACACGTTAACCTCTCTGGGCCTCATTTTTCTCAACTGTAGAATAAGGAGTTGGATCACAGATGACATTAAAGGACGTTTTTAGCTTTAAAGCTCTCCATAAGGGCTTCATAATAAGCAAATAGTAGGAAGAACTAGGAGATAGTTGCAACGAGAGCTTCAACATAAAAATTAAAAACAAATATAAAAATTGTTCATTTCTTTAGGCCAATAAAATAGATACTGGCACAGGGGGAAATGAACATGTATATATAAAATCACATGCACATACAATCATATGTTGTTCCCTTAATGAAAAATAATAATAGCTGTTAACTAATAATCATACACTTAAGTGAAGACGTTTTATATTTGCATATCAGTAGCACACCACAAAAGTTACACAAGAAATTGTTAAATACTTAGCATTCAAAATTTGAGGAACAGTAATACTTGAAATATTGAGCAATAATAGACATGCAATTTCCTGGATATGCAATTCTACTAAACAAAAGGCAAGGCAGCATTCACTGTGTGCTGTAGGAGACCCTAAAATGAATGACTTGGAACCTGTTTGCCAACAGCCCACCACAGGAGAGAGGGGAACATGTGCCACTCTTAATACTAGGAATCAGGTCATGATGAGGTGACTTAGAGGAAGGTGTTCATTAGCTAAAGAGAACACAGGGCCAGGGCAGAGCAAGACCATGGAGAGAGACAGCCTTCTGATCCTTTAGGATTTGTTTTGAAAATTAAGGAGAAGCCTCTGAATCACTGCTGTGACACAGGCGAAGTCGATGTCAGAGCTTAGAAAAGTTGAGATCATCTAGTTCTATCCTCCCACCCTAGAGATAAAGAAGTTAAGGTCAGAAAGGATATGCACTCCGTCCTGCACAAGTATTTGGCAGAGTTAGACTAGAAATGAAGTCTTCTAACTTCCTGTCCGGCCTGCTTTCCCTCTCTGCTTCCCTTTTCTCTGTGTGGGTCCAAAACAAATTCTTCCCTGACTGACTTATGGCAAATGGTCCTCCTGGGATGAATAGAATATACTGTTACTTCTCCCTCCCTGAGAAGAGCCTCCCAAGCCATAAAGTTTTTCCCAAGCTGACTAATGCTTTGCTTGGTCAGAATTGTTTTTAAGCCATCATTCTAAATATCATCTCCCAGCTGAGCGATCTGGGAACCAAGCTCTTCATACCCACTGACTTTACTGTGTTGCTCCCAGAGTGGAAGAGCCAGCATGGCCTGTATGATGTAGGTCAGTGACTCACAGACAAAGCATCACACAAGGGAACAGCAGTGCTCTGAAGGACTCGGGGTTTGATGTTAAATGGGCTATAAATCTCTTTGGGTCTCAGTTTTCTTATCTGTTAAACAGGGACAAATATTCATTTAAATTTCCAAGATTACAGAGATAGAAAATAATTGTTAATATTTTTTTAAAATCTAGTTTCATAGGCACAGATTTGATTCTTCAAGTAGGAAGCAGATCTTAAAAATTACCCAGTTTATTCTTCCTTTTATGAGAGAATAAAAGGATCAGAAAGATCTTGATTTGTTCAGCATCACCCAGCTAGATGGTTCTAGAGTTGAGCCTAAAAACTGGGCCTTTTGACACACAGTTCAGCGCTTTGGACTCTATGCCGTATTGCTCACCCTATTCAAAGTGCTTTATAAATGTGACCATATAGAACATGTAAAATAATACACTCAGACTGAGTCTTGGTAAGACACAAGATGGCAGTCTCCTACACTACAAAGTCATAGTTAGCCCCTCCTTCCCCCTAAATTAATTGTGTTTCTCGTAAATTATATGGTAGGCCTTACCATATAATTTCAGATACAGAGACGGACTGGGAGTCAACTCTTACAACCCAACAATTTTGAGATGATCAAGCTGGGTCATGATGAGAGAGGAAGCAAGCAGAGGAAGGGCTGACTGTACAAACAGAGTGCTTTATAAGGCTGGAGGTTCACAGGCCATAGAGGCAGCACTGGCCCCTCCTCTTCCATTCCCTCTCAGCAAGGGGACTGAGTAGGCCTCCCTCTTGCCCATGTCCACACATACCACTTGAACTTTAGAGTACTTTATGGTGATTTAATTCAGGCTCCTAATCACGTGACAATACCTAGATGAAAATCACAGATGTGGAGAAACAGACCCAAAGCTTCAAGGTTTTAACTCTCCCCTGGGCCTGGTCCTTATTTGGTACTTGCCTGCAGGCTGCTCCACTCTAAATCCCTCAACCATAATATTCTCTTGAGGAATAAATTCTACTCTGCTAGTCCCTGCCATTTTCTGCAGAAAAGCGGTTTGAAACAACGTAACCGAAATGGTTTCTGGAGGAAACATCACCCAGAGCTCTGCTATTGGGGGAGGAGAGAGGAAGAGGGTGCGAAGAGGTGACGACAGGGTGAGCTGTCCATGGAGTTTCTGGGAAGACTAGACTAGTATAGGGTGGAAACGCCTGGGAGGAATTGAACTCTTTCCCGGTGTTAGGTTGGGCTCAGAGGCCAGAACGGCCTCTTAGGCCACTCTTCTCTGGACAAAACGACAGCAACATTTTAAAATAAGAAAAGATGGACTCTTCTCAAAGACAGGAGTTATTTCACAGACTTGAAATCAGACCACACGGAAGCTCCGTCTACAAAAATAATGGTTTTTCCTGACATTTTAAACAGCACAATTTAACAGCTCAATGTTTCATTTGACATTTAAGAAGATATCCATCTCCAAGAAGCTTATTGGCAAATCTTCGCAGTTCCCAGAATTAGCAAATGTAGTGTGCGTATGAACACATTCTACAGGAACCCAAAAGACTCTTTGAAAAGGAAGCCGGGGCCACTGAGAACTAGATGTTACCTACCCTGAGCAGGATCCGCCCCTAACCTCAGGCCCTGACAGTCCACCTCTTAAAAACCAGTTACCCTTTCTGTTAATCAGCCTCCTCATGACCAGAAGAAAGAAAAATTATAGTCTCGGATTTGTAAAGTATTGTAGCTGAGGAGATGGCTATACTACATAAAGAGACGTTAAATTACTTGGTGCACCCAAGGGAGAAGCAGATATTGAGGAATGAGATTTCCTCAGTTGGAATTGTGGCTCCTCTGCAGGTTACAAGCTGTACGACCTTGGGCACATTACTAAACCTCTCTGTAATCTGGTTTTCTCACCTCTAAAATGAAGATAATATTAGTATCTATCTCATTGGGTTGTTAAGATGACTAATGGGCTAATATTTGTAAAGTTCTTAGAACCACCTAGCAGAGTAAGTGCTATACAGTTGACTCTCAGTATCTTTCTGCAGGACATTGGTTTCAAGCTCGCCTGCCCCCTAGCCCTGACGCCTCATACCAAAATCCATGGATGCTCAAGTCCCTTGGTTGGCCGACCTTCCTTATCTGTGGGTTCCGCATCCGCAGATTCAACCAACCATGGATCAGAAACAAAGTAGTGCTACACAGTTAGTTGAATCTGCAGTTAGTTGAATCTGCGCTTGCAGAACTCCCGGATATAGGGGCCAACTATATAACAGTTTATTAGAAAATAATAAATGACATGTATGTATTGACTTTTTTCAAATCAGTTGTGTACTGATTCTCACTGTATGTGACCCAAGCCTAAATCAATGTATCACATTTCACCTGGCCTCTGTGATTGCTTGGTAGATGGCACATAGTCCTAATCAGAGCAAATAAGGTGAGAACAGTCTACTTCTGGCACCCCTGGGTCTTTTCTACTGAACTTGAATCTGAGAGGATAGAATCTGGTGCTGCCACCATTTTTCAATTAAAGAAAGAAACTGTTTGAGAATAACAGAGTGAAGCAGATCCATGATGGATAAAATGGGTTCTGTTGACATTGTTTGAGCTGCTGGATCATGGGATGCCTGAAGCTGAACTTTCCCCTAGACTTCTTAATCACATGAGCCAATAATTTTCTCCTTTTCCTTAAACCAGTTTAGGCTAGGTTTTGTTGTTGTTGTTGTTTTTGTTTTTTTAAACACTTGCAACTGAGATAAACCAAACTGGTACAACTCACAATGTATCTCAGGCCCATAGTAAATATCATAGCAAAAAAAATTATAGGCTCACTAGCATTTAAAGTGTCAAGTTCTGGTTATGTGATTTTTAGCAGGTCACTTAAATTTTCCAGGTCTCAGTTTCCTTATCCGAAAATTCAGAAATTTAACTAAACAATCTTTATGGACCCTTCCAACTCTCAAATTTTATGATCATGCCTTAAATTAAGGTCTTCTTGGCTACCTTCAAGATTGCTTTTAAGTTCACTTTTTCCACTCACTACAAAGCCAAGAAGAATAATTCCGAAAGAATGGTGTGTTTGTTTTTTGGTTGTTGGGTATTTTTAGGGCAGAGAGTGGAAGGGAGTGGAGGAGAGTTAATCTAATGATGGCTTACATGAGTTTTCAACAGCTTTGCCTCATTTCATGCATCATAATTGGTATTATGCACCTACTTTCATCTAGGAAAGACACTGGTTAGGTTAAAAAAAAAACTTTTAAGAAAGTTGCTAGTCCAGAATGAAGCAGAGAGGTATGGTAGTTCTCTGCAATTAGCAATAAAGAGCTGAGCCCAGAAGAGATTGTCAAGCCATCATCTACCGTGATATATATCCATTCCTCTTCCCCTTAGCCCAACAAATTCTACGTTATCCCAGAATGATTGCTATTTCATGTACTTATTTGTATAAATGGGGAGGAAAGAGTAAAGAACTGTAATACTCAATGCAGAATATATTTACAGAATAAAAGATAGTATGATAAACCCTGTTAACTACAGAACATTTAGCAATTAAACTCAATTATTCAGAACATAATTGACGATTGGAAGAGGAGAGAAAAGGACCATTTCTGAGCAGCTTAGATAGATATCTTCTCATCCAAGAACTAAAGATCATATGCGTGATTCATAAGAAGGATCTTCAAACTATTCAACTTAATTTTAGACATAACTCTAAGAAGCCAATAGCCTCATTTCCTAGGCCACCACAAATCAGAACATCTACTTAATAAGGGAGGGAGGAGAGGTACTAGAAATGGACTCAACTGGCAGCCAACAGAAAGACAGGAGGCAGAAGAAGTGTAAAACGCTGATATAACTTAAAATGAGAACCACAGCAGTCCAACGTCATTTACATACACCTCAATAACACTTGCTGAAGTGTATTTATTTTTATTTAACAAACATAGAAATAGTGCTTATTATGTGACAGGCACTATTCTAAGCGTTCTACACATATTACCTCATTTAATCCTTATAATAACTCTGTAAAGTTCAAAGGAATTAAATAACTTGCCCAAGGCCATACAATTCATTATTGGTAGAATCAGAATTCAACCCAGGCAATCTAGCTCCTGGGCCCATTCCCTTCACCACCACACCATGCTGCCACACCTACCACCGCCATCCAGCCAGCATCAGAACTGCTTTTCACTATTCATGACAACGGCCATTAACAAATGTAGAATAGATAACCAACATATTCTGTGCAATAAAGCCAAGAAGCGAAAAATTCAGTGTAAAATATTTTCTTCCAAAGTAATGATACTAATACTACTAATATCATAGCATTGGCCTTTGAAAGTAAAAACTTAAGGGGCCGGGCCAGACCAATGGTGTACTGGTTAAGTTTGCACACTCCACTTCAGGGGCCTGGGTTCATGGGTTCGGATCCCAGGTATGGACCTACACCACTCATCAAGCCATGCTGTGGCAGTGACCCACATACAAAATAGAGAATGATTGGCACAGATAGTAGCTCAGGGACAATCTTCCTCAAGCAAAAAGAGGAAGATTGGCAACAGATGTTGGCTCAAGGACAATCTTCCTCACCAAAAATGAATAAATAAATAATAATAATAATAAAACTAAAAATAAAAACTTAAGGTATCTGGAAGTCCATTAACCTGAACCTCCTCATTCCCTGTTAATAACAGGTCAGTAAAATAGCAACGTTAGATTTCAAATTCTTTCCATTCTAAGCAACAAACATTATCTTGAATCTCTATGTTGAAATTTGCTTACCCTACAAAGCCTTTAAATACCAAGGCAAAAAACCACAGTCAAAGGAGAGAAATCATTAATTCGCTGTCACAGAAAAAGTTGTGGGAGGCTTAAAACTCAATCTCCACCTGGTAATGAGATTTATGATCATCAGAAGTGTTTTTCTAGGTAAAATATTAAACCTATCATAACTAGCAATATAATTTAAATACTTAGGTTTAGGCTATGGGAATGAAGAATATGATGGAGAATATGATAAAGGATAAGAAAAAGTTTTGGTCCCAGTCATCTCTTTCTTTATGGAACAAATAACTTCTTGGAATTCTCTGGAACATTTTTGTTCACTCGTCATATTTATACCACCTCTTTTACCCTTGTATTAAATTTCACTTCTAAGCCACTAATTGTAGGGTTGGCCTTATCCAATGTTTTAGGAGTAGCTGTGTGTATGTGTGTCTATGTGTGCATGTCTACACATGAGAGAGAGCGAGTGAGAGAGAAAGAGAGAGTTTACATTGTGTGTGGCCAAAGCAAGA
This sequence comes from Equus przewalskii, assembly GCF_037783145.1. Lineage (NCBI taxonomy): Eukaryota > Metazoa > Chordata > Mammalia > Perissodactyla > Equidae > Equus > Equus przewalskii. The sequence continues at coordinate 52,929,916 of NC_091831.1, read as the reverse complement.
ACTATTTACTTGTTTAAAAGAAATATCAACAATGTGCATGCCAAGACAGCAGCCAAAGGAAGAGGAAGCCCAGTACTGGCTATAGAAGCAAGCTAGAGAAAGTAGAGCCAAAACAATCAGGCTGCAAGAAGGAAAGACGACAGAAACAATGAAGCTGGTGAGTGTCCAATGCTGAGAACATTTAACCTTTCATTATTATCGCGTATGGATTTCCTGTAAATTCTTCAAGACCCAAATTCCACCCACAATTCACACATGTGAACTGAGGACCTGATTCTAATATATAAGTACTGAATTCTTCCTTAAATTCACCTCTCCTTACTTTATCCGTAATTTTGAATTTACATGAGAAGCTTTATACTTCATATTTCATACTACTCTCAGTCAGTATTTTTGGAGTTGACTCTTACAAGCCCATAGTCTTTCTTGAGCAGTGACTATTTCAGAAATTTGTGTGAATTAACAGGATTCAGTTAATCACGTCTTTTCAAGCACCTTAGAACCATTGGTTCATGCAAGGCTCTTCTTTCCACCACCACACCCTTTGTTCCTTCATCTCCATGCTCAATACCAGCCCCATCTGTGGCACCTGATGTCTTTAATATATGTATTTGAATATTCACTTATCTTTGTAAAATGTACACTATTTTGTGTTAAAAATAAATGTTTATAATCTATGTAACTGGTATTATTCTATAGAAGTGATTGTTCCTGTTTTTTTCACTATATACTAATTTTTTAGATCTATTTGCACTGCAGGGAGATGTACAAAAATATCCAGAGAAGCATTGTTTGTAATAAGAAAAAAGGCAACAACCTAAAAGTCCAAACAACAAAAGAACATAATAAGTTATAGTATAGTCAAGTAATGGAATACTGTATGGCTGTGAAAATAAATGAACTAGAGCTAAATGTATCAACATGGATAAAGTTCGCAAAAATAATTTTAAATGCAAAAGAGGAATTTACAGAAGGATGCTTACAGTATGATTCTGGGTCATAATTTGGTGCTTGTAGTAGTTAAGTAATATCCCGTGGTAATCATGCACCACAAATTACTTATCCATTCTCCTGGTGTGGTTCCCTAGGTTACTTCCAACTCTTGCCACCGCTATGGATAATGCTGGGATAAACATTTTGATATATCAGTCCTCTATAAAAAAGTTTTCTAAATCACAAACAGTTTCTAACACTTTCTTTCATCACCGAGGACCCTACATTGAAAGAGGTTAAGAATTTTGTAGCCTGCATCTGAAGAAGAGAAATCATCATGTTGCAGAAAAGTAGTTACTAGCAAGGGCAGGACCAAGACTAGTTCTCTCAACTCTCAGACTACATGCTCTGGCGCACTTAACATATTTACCAGGTGTATAAGATACAATCTTTTAAAATTAAGTATTTTTCATCACACAGGTATTTAAAGTGGGTATTGAAGTGGCTTGTCCAGGTAAATTCAATATCCTATATCCTAGAAATCCTAAGTTCTGAATATGTTACTATATTCTACTAACTCATAAAAAGAAGAAAATCACAAGCTAAGAGGAAATATATTGGCATCAGTGTGCGCTGGTACATAGTAGGCTGCAGTTATGTAATGGGTTTAAAACTAAAATGTTGGGAAGTAACCCAAACTCTACTTCCGACCAGCTGTGTGCTTTGTTATTTTTGTTAAAAAAGGTTTCAAAGGGATGTGAGTCTGGTATCTTTGGGGAAACGTTCTGTGCTTCTGAGCTCCACCACCCGGGGAATGGCCTCATTTGTCATTTTGCATCTTCTGCATTAGGCCCTCTACAGAGCAATTGAACAGAGTCATTTTTGGAACTGTCGGTGGGAGGCTGGAGCGATAGAATGCAAATAGCTGCTTCTCCTTACTTCTATGAGCCTCTGTTTCCTCGTCGAAAAACAAGGGAAAGTCTGGTATGTAACAGACAATGAATAAAAGGTATTATTTTTCCTTATCTTTATTTTTAGCTAAAGTCCATGCATTCCACTATACATGATAGCAAACATGCTTTTAGTCTTTTGTTATGACATGAAAATTAAATATAGGTGCCTTTATTTTCTGTATTATATTGCTTCTTACAATTAGTGAAATAATGTGCATGATGTGTGCAGAAGTGGATTTCCCATGAAGCTGATGAAGCCACAAATGCTGATTGTTGCTGGGAGCTACAGAGTGTTCTCTGTGGGGAAGGAAAGGCAGACTGTGCTTGGAAACATCAATACAATAGTCTCCTCTTATCCACAGGGGGTACATTCCAGGACCCCGAGGAGCTGCCTGAAACTGCAGATGATACTGAACCCTACATAGACTATGTTTTTTCCTATACATGCATACCTGTGATAAGGTTTAATTTATAAATTAGGCACAGTGAGAGATTAATAACAATAAATAATAATAAAATAGAACAATTATAACAATAAACTATAATACAAGTTATGTAAATATAGTCTTTCTCAAAATATCTTATTGTGCTGTACTCATCCTTCTTTTGATGATGTGAGCTGATACAATGCCTATGCAACGAGATGAAGTGAGGTGAATGACATAGGCATTGTGACGTAGCGTTAGGCTACTATTGACCTTCTGACAATAGTCAGAAGGAGAATTATGTGCTTCCAGACCATGGTTGACCGAGGGTAACTGAAACAGGGGAAAGTGAAACCATGGATAAGGGGGGAACTACTGTGTGTATGTCACTGGTAAACTGCCTAAAGAGATCTCAGAGGAAAGGGACTGGAATCTCTAAATCTTCAGTAATTTGTTGTGATTTTTTTCTATTCTAAATAAACAGTCCCTTTTATATTTAATTTTATATTTGTGATTCTGTGTGCTTCTTTAAAAAAAAAAGCCCCACCCAACTGAATTACTATAGACTCCATAAAACCTGGACCTGCCCATGAATATTTGTACAATATTTCAATTTAGCAATATGAGAAAAGCGTATAGATAAATCTCAATTCACCTAGAAGAGTTTTCGGGGGCAGAAGGGGTCCTCTTCTTCCAGTAACTTCCAGAAAAAGTTTCTCTTCTGTCTGGACCTTAGCTTTCTCATCTTAAACATGCAGATTTGACTGGCTCCACTAGATCCCTTCCAACTCAGAAAATCCTGACTCATATCTGTCTTGCCATACATAATATTTTCCCATAAATAATATTTTAAAGGCTGTCCATAGCAAATCCTCATTTTAGAAATGTTAAGTCTTCAGTCCTTTGAATAGTTATACCCACCCTCCTAAGTATTTATTTCATAAATGTAAATGAATGAATATAGTTCTTAAAATAAAGCACGCTAGTTAGAGCATGTCACTCTAGAAGGAATTTGCTTTATAAGGGCAGGGACAGTTCTTCCAGCGGTTCTAGTTCAAACTGACCACGACAAAACTAGACGCTGATTGTCGTTTACATCGCTACTCAAAATAATCCATTCTGAAAGAGGAAGAGGGATTTTTACAGTCCCAATGAGACCAACTGAAATCTTTATGTAAACCAAGTTGTTTTAGAAAGTATGAACAAAATAGATGAGACACTTAAGAGAAATCAATCATTATTGTCCCTCTTCTGAGCTTAGATAGTTGACAAAATCTGAGAAGACTTTAAAAGGAAAACAAATTGACAAGCCAATTTAGGCCTCAAACACAAGAATAAAAAAAGTCAGGGGTTGGAGACATTCCTTTTCCAGTGGTGAATTCTACAACATACTGCTGCTTCCTGGGCACACAGGGTAGGTTGTTGGAAATATGGCAAAACAGGTATGATGGAGTCAGGATTTTCTGAGTTGGAAGGGAACTTATGGAATCAGATTTACATGTTTTAAGATGAAAAAGCTGAGACCAAGACAGAAGTGTGACCTGCCCAAAGCCACATACCCAGATAAAGCAAAACTGAGGCTAGACCCTGTGGACCACAAGCCTGGTACAATTTCTCCCTCACCAATCTGAGTTTGCAGAATCATTTGGAGTGCTTTCCTGCCTCGGTACCCAACTGGGAGCTTATGATACAAAACATGGAGCAATTTTTGCTCTACCCAATATTAAATTTTTTCTTTTCTTTTTAGGAAAGTTAGCCCTGAGCTAACTGCTGCCAATCCTCCTCTTTTTGCGAGGAAGGCTGGCCCTGAGGTAACATCCATGTTCATCTTCCTCTACTTTATACGTGGGATGGCTACCACAGCATGGCGTGCCAAGTGGTGCCATGTCCGCACCTGGGATCTGAACCGGTGAACCCCGGGCCGCCCGAGCAGAATGTGCGCACTTAACTGCTGTGCCACCGGGCCGCCCCCCAATATTAAATTTTATGATAAAGTTACAGTAATTAAGATAGTAGATATTGATGCATAGCTAGACAGAGACTCTGGAACACAATGGGGTGCCTAGAAATTAGACCCACACACATATGGAATCTTGATGCATGAAAGTGATGGATACGTAGAGTAGATGGTAACAATGGCCAATCAATAGTGCTTGAACAAATGGTTATCCATATAAAAAAAACTGGATCATTACTTCAAACTCTACACAAAACAACAATTCCAGGCCCATGAAATATAAAAAAATAAAACTACAAATTGTTTAGAAGAAAAATAAGGGAATGTGTTTATGACATTGGGATAGTGAAAGATTTCTTAAACAAATCACAAACCATAAAGGAAGAGATTTGTTAATTAAGCCACATTTTTAAAATGTGTCAAAAGACACATAATATATTTATATAGGTATATTTATTTGTAAAAATTTATTGAACTGTACCTTTAAGATTTGTGTACTCTATTTGTATCTATTCTCCTTCAATTTTTTTAAGTTTACCAAAAACAAGATACTACAATAAAAGTGACGAGGCAGGCCACACTCTGGGTAAAGATATTTACAACACCTGTAATCAACAAAAAATTATTATTCAGAATATATAAATTACTTCCTCAAATCTAGGAAAAAAGATGAATACTCAAATAGAAAAATATGCAAAAGATATGAACAGGCAAGTCATAGAACAGGCATCCTGAATGGTCAATAAACGTGAAAAGATGTTCAGCCTCACAGTCACATATAAACGAAAAGGAAAATCATGAGAAAACATTTTACACACATTTAATTAGCAAACTTTAAAAAGTCTGATAAAACCAAGTATTAGTGAGAATGTAGAGTACCAGAAACTTCTATACATTGCTGGTGGGAGTAAAAACTGGTAAAAATTACTTAGACAATTTTGGAAATATCCATTAAGTTATACACAAACACCATAATCCAGCAATCCCTCTCTAAGTAAATACCAAAGAAACTCTTTTGCATGTTCACAGGGAGATGGGCAAAAATATTCATAGAAGCATCATTTGTAATAACAAAAAAGTAAACAACCTAAAAGTCCAAACAACAAAGGAACAGACTAATAAATTGTAGTCTAGTCAAGCAACAGCATACTGTATGGCTGTGAAAATAAATGAACTAGAGCTATCGTATCAACATGGGTAAATTTCACAAAAATAATGTTAAATGGAAAAGAATAATTTACAGGGCGAGCCCCATGGCCTAGTGGTTGGGTTTGGTGCACTCCACTTTGGCTGCCCAGGTTCACATGTTCAGATCCCGAGTGCAGACCTACACCACTCATCAGCCATCCTGTGGTGGAGACCTATGTATAAAATAGAGGAAGACTGGCATGGGTGTTGGCTCAGGGCTAATCTTCCTCAAGAGAAAAAAAAGAGGAAGATTGGCAACAGATGTTAGCTCAGGGTGAATCTTCCTCAGCAAAAATAAAAATAAAAAAGAAGAATTTACAGAAGGATGCTTACAGTATGATTCTGGGTCATAGTCTAGCTTTATCCTCACGGAGAGTTTACCAAAGCCCTTTGGGGAGGCAGCAGGCCAGGCCGTGAGTGAGTTCTGAGAAACACTGGGCTCACCACAACTGGGACATTTGGCAGGGCATAGCATGGACCAGGTACTGGACATCAGGCAGGAACATGGTCTGTATTTGCTGCTTCTGATCGCACCTTGGCTAACCTCCAGCTCTCAGGAACAGGTCCAAGGAGAACATATATCTGGAAGAAACGAGAGTCCTTAGCTGACCCAAGCAGGAAGAGAAGAGGTGGCACTTCCTCTGCACAGGACCCGAGAAAGCCAAGTACAGATAAGCACAGGGCCAGGCTCACCCAGCCATTTTTAGGTCAGAAAGTCAATGACACACATGCCTCTGAGTCACATTGCTCCAATCTGGACTTTAAGCTTCATGTACAGTTGTCATCCTGGGAACTCCCTGCACCGTCATCCCGGGGAGTCCCTGCCTCTTCCCCCTGAGTTGTGTAGCCTGTGTTTTATATCCTATGTCTTGCTCTTTCTTCATTTACTCATTCATTTCGGTGGAACATCTCATTCCACAATTTTCCAAGGAATTATTTTTGAGAGATAAATGTTTTGAATCTGAAAATGTCTTGCCTTGACACTTGATTAATAGTTTGGCTGAATACAAAATTCTAGCTTAGAAATCATTTCCTTCAGAATTTTGAGAGCATTTCTCCGCTGTCTTCTAGCTTCCAGTGTTGTTCCTTAACGTGAATCTCTTTCAATCCTTTGTGCTGAGAATTCACTGGGCCTTTTCAATTGAGAAAGCTCATGTCTCTCAGTTCTGAGAAATGTTTTTGAATCACCTTGCTGCTAATTTGCTCCCTTCCATTTCCTCTCTTACTGCTACTTCTTTTATTCAGATTTTGGAATTCCACCCCTGGTTCTTTATTTTTCTCAATCTCTCTCTCTCTCATTTTGTTTTTATTTTTTTTTTTGGTCTACTTTCTGGGACAATTCTTCAACTTTATCTTGCACTGCTGTTGAGTTTTCATTTCTTTTATCATATTTTAAATTCCCATGAGATTTTTTGTTTTCTCTTAATGTTGCTTTTTATAGATTTCTATTCTTATTTCATGGACACAACATCTTCTCCTAACTCTCAGAGGATAATAATGATCGTTTTCTTGAAATTATCTTTACTCTGCATGGCTACCATTTCCTTCAAGATGTATTTTTTCATTTGTTTATTTAGTTTCTAGGTTTTACGTTAGACACTCTCCTTGAGTATCTGTAGTCTTTGGTTATCTGCTCATGTTTAAAGGTGAGAGGGGACAAGCTGACTGGAAGTTCTGAGCGTGTGGGTGAAGCTTCACTGTACAGTGGGAAAGGGGGCTTCCATGTCAAGTGATGTGGCTGGACCTTCTGTGGGAAACCTATGATGCAATATCTTTAGGTTTTGCTCCTTCACTCATCAAATTCCCCAGACATGTTTCTTTCACTCTCCTGCCTGCAGAGGAAGGCTTGGCTGCTTGTATTTGGGGAGCTGAGTGGGAGAAAACAGCTAGGGGGGTTCAGCAATTAATACATACATTTATTTAATCAATCTCTTCTTTCAGGTACAGTATCCACACTCTCAATCAGTTGTGCCTGGTTTTCTCCAGTTCGGACACTTGGTGTTATCATCTCCAGAGAACAAATGTTCACAGTTCTGCCGTGGTGGTAATGGGGGGCCTCTGGATCTGAAGGCTTCTTACCAATCCTCTTAAGCCTTCAATCGGTCCTCTTTAGGTTAACCCCTGCTTCTTCTCTCCCCTGCATCCCTGATGCCACCAATTTTGAGGCTTTTCAGGATTGTGTGGTGTAAATCCAATTGGTTCTCGTCTTTTCCCAGTATGGGTTTAGGATCTGGCTTTCTCAGGTTTACTAAGTCAATTCTCACTCATGCATCTGTTTTTCAACTTCGAAAATGCTGTTGCTGTGGATTTCCCTTGGCGTGTGAAACAAAATATAAACTAAGCTTGGATGTAAAAAGATGAGATCAACTAGGAAGCGTCTGCTATGTGTGATTTGTAGGTAGGGTCTCGCTGTTCAGTTTGGGGAGACAGTCATATTCTCAATTTTATGCCCTCTATTAAAAATTCCTCCGTGTGTAGCTCAAGTGGGAGTTCAGGAGGAACTAAAATGATATGTGTGTATTCAAGCCCCCATCCTTACCTGGCAGTTTAAATATTAATATAACTACTGTTTAATTCCTTATATCTTTTATATTTCTTATGTATCACAGAATTAATGAAAAGTTTGAGAAACTACGCTAAAGTCATGAAGTTTAGAGAGAGGCATCATCCTGCCTCTCTATACGCAGATATCTTGAAAATTTCATCTAAGTTTAGACAGGGCAGAATTAAAGAGCTTGAGACCATAAAGTACAACTCTCTTCCCCTTGTTTTCAAGAACAAACTGTCGAGGGAGCTGACGTGATTTGTTCATGAACATTTGTAGCAGAACTAGAATTATTAGTAAAATCTCCTGATTATGGGTCAAAGTTCTTTTGCTAGGTATCGAGAGATCTCACTTTAGTGTTTTTTCGGAATAAACTAAACTGTTTCCCCAAATATTCAGTTATTCTGTTTAGTGTTTTTCCTTCTGATAAGATTCAAATCATTCGAATTTCTTAAAGGTTCCACCAATCACATCATAATCAAGAGGAACTAAATTTACACACATCATTTGAAACAATCAACCAACCAGATATTTTTGTGTGAAAAATCTATTTTTAAATATGTAACAAAATGGGAAAATCTTCATCAGTTTCTCATGGTTGGTTAATCCAGACTAGCTCAGATCTCTTCCTTCACATTATCACTTAACTAGTGAGATATATCTATAAAGACACGGTTTGCCAAGAAAGACCTGGGTGTTTCACTTGGTCTGGGGCACTAGATGTCAAGTCACACGCTTTCATTGTGTCTACAGATGTCTTCAATTTTATACTCAGACTTAGATTTCCATTCTCATGGGTGATGTGTTGCAACGTCCACGTCGCCTTGGGAACATAGCCATCTTAGGGATTCAGGAAGCACACACCCAAAAAAGGATTCAATTATGAAAGTTCATTCCATTTAAGCAAAGTTGGTTCCCTGCCTCTTCTCCTCTGCAAGCTAATGTGCACAATAGCTTATATGGTAATTATGTATTCATTTTAAGACTTCAAGAATTGGGGACTCAGCCAGATTTTTCAAAGCAAAGAAAATAATCAGATAGTTTTAAAATCCCAGAGTTTTAAAATTCTGCCAAATAACTCCATAAAAATGTCTAATACACACACACACACACAAACTGAGCTACTGGGAAAGTATTTCTGAATAAATGAATCTTCCAGAATGTTTTCACTTATTATCCTTTTTTTCCACAGAAAATTTTAAAAATCCACTTACTCACTTTCACTCAAGAATCTAAACAAAATTTGTAAATGCCTGCGTAGAAAGCAGATAGGACAAGCAGAGGAAGATTCCATTCCTCAGACAGACTTTTAAACTAGCAGCAGCAGCAGCACTATCCTCAAATGCACACCATTCTCTATTGATTGTGTTAATGGATCTTAAATATTCGATTGTTTGAGATTAAACATAATGCTAGAATCTGAAGCCAGAATGCAAGATGATTTGCAGATCCTTGATTTGTGATTTTAAATGTTGGCACAAGGTAACAACTGACAGGGTTTTATTTTTACCTGTGCCCGGCGTGGTCCAGAATCACTTGATGCAGTGAAGGAGGGTAAGTGGTTGGAGAGGAGCTGCCTGCCATTAAATTCATCTGCTTCTCAAAACCAGCAGGAAGAGTTGAGAATCCTGCAAACTCAGCCTTGTGCTTTCTCTTAGTTCAGTCTCTCAGGTTCAGCCCAGTGTCCCCAATCCCCATCCTTCTGGGAATGGAGAAAATATTCCTTTCCCGAGAGCCTTATGTCCATTATGAAGGAAAAACAAAAACCAGGGGAAAACCAGATATGTATCTACACAGACTGGCTCCTGCCTGTGTTCTTCCTCTTCCACATCTCCACGTTCCTGTAAGGGAGGAAACCAGAAATAATAGCTAATAGTTACGAAGCATGTTCTACATCCTAGGCTCTTTACATATGCTGTCTCATTTAATCTTTGCACGCACTATAACATGGAGACCATTATTATCCCTGTCTTACACATGAGAAAATTGATGCTTTGGAAATTAAGTAACTCTCCCAAGGTCACTCAGCCAGCAGATGGTGAGCTGGAATCAGGTCCTGACAGCCTAAATCCAGAATCATCACACTTATTCCATCATCATTGACTGAGAAAGAAACACCTCATAGCAATTGCTAGAACAGCTTCCTCCAGTATCAGTGGCCTAGTTTTCATTAAACTATAAAAGTGTTCCCTGGGGCCAGCCCAGTGGCGGAGTGGTTAAGTGCACAAGTTCTGCTTCGGCGGCCCGGGCTTTGCTGGTTCAGATCCTGGGTGCGGACGTGGCACCGCTTGGCAAGCCATGCTGTGGTATGTGTCTCACATATAAAGTGGAGGAAGATGGGCACGGATGTTAGCTCAGGGCCAGTCTTCCTCAGCAAAAAAGAGGAGGATTGGCAGTAGTTAGCTCAGGGTTAATCTTCCTCAAAAAAAAAAAGTGTTCCCTGTTTTACTAGTGGGCCCCATGTTGAGACTAATATAGATCCTCTATGAAAGAATTATCTTGTGAAAAATAACTTTGGTGCATAAATCATAATAAAGTATTTTTCTTTTTAAATCAACTTGATTGAGGTATAATTTTTGTACAAGAGGTGTCTTTTATATGTACCAATATGATTTTCGACAAATGTGCAGACCTGTGTACCCTCATTCCAGTCAAGATATACAGTATTTCCATCATCTTAAGAAATTCCCTTTGCAGAAAAGAAATTCTCTTTTGCAGTCAATCCCCCCATAACCCCTACAGTTAGTCCAGGGAACCACTGATCTGCTTTTTACCATTATAGATTAGTTTTGATTGTACCTGCTACTTCAGATAAATGGAATCATATGGTATGTGCTCTTTTGTGTCTAATTTTATTAGTTTGGCATGTTTTTGAGATCTATCCATTCTTTTTATTGCTGAATAGTATTCCACTGAATGACAATATACCAAAATTTTTCATCCGTTTACCTGTTGACAAACATTTGCACGTTTATGTTTGGGCTGTCATGAATAAAGCTGGTAGAAACATGCATGTATAAGTCTTGGAGTGGAATTTTCTGGGTCATATGATGGATGTGTGAGTGTTTCAGTTGTTCCATCTCTTTACCAACACTTGGCATAGTGGTTTTTTTTTTCTTTTTTTAAAGATTGGCACCTGAGCTAACATCTGCTGCCAATCTTCTTTTTTTTCTCCTTCTTCTTCTCCCCAAAGCCCCCCAGGACATAGTTGTATATTCTAGTTGTGAGTGCCTCTGGTTGTGCTATGTGGGATGCCACCTCAGCATGGCTTGATGAGCGGTGCCAGGTCCTCACCCAGGATCCAAACCAGCAAAACCCCAGGCCACCGAAGCAGAGTGTGCGAACTTAATCACTCGGCCACTAGGCCAGCCTGATATAATGTCTTTTTAATTTTAGCCATTCTAGTGGGTAAGTAGTGGTATCTTGTTATTTAAATTTACATTTTCCTGGTGACTAATAATAACTTTGAGCATCTTTTCACATGCTTATTGCCCAAACATGTATTTTGTTCTGTTTTATATTTTTAATGTATATTACAAAGCAAGCAAACACTGATAGTATTTTCTTGACAAATTAAAGAAACCCAAAGGAATGTTACCCCTATACTTTGTGTCTCTCTCTGGAAGAGGTTGTTCGTGACCTTTCCAGTTGTAATCTGCTTTACGAGACACTGGGCTTCTCTTCTAAGTTTGGGCAGCAGCTGCTGCTTCCTATCTCTGAAACCCTGGTGCTCCAGCACAAAGTGGACAGCCCCCAAATGTTTGAATTGAAATGAATTGAACTGAAGTAGCTGTACTTATACTTTTTAGATGGAATTTAAAAAGCTGCTTTGGAGGGCCGGCCCGGTGGCCAAGTGGTTAAAGTTCTGTGTGCTCTGCTTTGGCAGCCCAGGTTCGCAGGTTCGAATCCTGGGCATGGTCATATTCCACTCATCAGCCATGCTGTGAAGGCATCCCACATACAAAGCAGAGGAAGATTGGCACAGATGTTAGCTAAGGGCTAATCTTCTTCAAGCAAAAGAAAAAAAAAAAAAGAGGAAGATTGTCAATGGATGTTAGCTCAGAAAGAATCTTCCTCACCAAAAAAAAAAAAAAAAAAGCTACATTGGGGTGGGGAGGATGGAATTCTATTTTACCAAGGTTTATTTACAATTATCCAATCTGACAAAAGCATCATTTTCTGTATATTATACTGTGTCACATTTCATCATTAACTATTTAATGTCCTTGCACACCATGATGACACAGACTAACAGACTATATTTGCTTCAAAGTAAAATCAGTTACAATCTATCAGCTTCTGTTAGGTTAAAAAAAATTCTACTTTAATTGAGGCCTGCGCAGGTCCCCACCTGTCCATGGTTTTGGGTTGCTATCTGCCTCATAAGGCAACGTAGAGGGTTTGTCTTCTGGGAAGACGAAGTCGTCTTCTCTGAACAATCCTCCTCCATACCCGGCTTTGGCATCTTCCAGGAACAGTAGCGCATGGAGTGGAGCCTCTCAGGTCTGGGTTTTCAGTTGAGGTAGAGAGAGGACAGTGGTTATAACCAGAAAGTCCAGAGTCGGGTGTAGTTACCTCCAGAATTCATCCCTGTTAACTCAGTCTGGACTTCATGACATAGAAGTGGATGCCTTAATAATAAAATAATACAGTTTCAAAGAAAAATTCTACTTTAAGTCTTCATCATAGCTTCTATTGGACTCATTTTTTATTTCACAAATTGTTTGATCTTCTGTGAAGAACACAGGATGGACTAAAGTGCGAGTGTTTATCTGTGGCTTACTCCTGACTTCTAGTTTTCCTTTAGCCTTCTAACTCCCAGAGGCCCAGTGAGTTCACGCTGCTTCTAGCCTCTTTACTGTAGATCTCATTTCTATCCAACCTCCTCAACCTTAAAGCACATCCAGCAGATGAAATTTAAGATGATAAATGAATACAAAAATCTTCACTTTCTATTATTTTTATCTAGCACCCTTACTGGATAACATTTGTTTTTTTAATGGTAGAAATAGATCTCTTATTCCAAAGGAGTAGAGATTGAAATCCACAGGCCCTGTGGTAGGACAGGATGTTGGGGAGGAAAGTTATTGACTTGAGCCACCTTTTTCCCATCCTTCAAATGTAACATGAGTGCCCCAGGATATGCCATGTTCAAACTTTCCACATAACCCCTTGTTTTTGAAAGACAATAATCAACCCCTGGGAAGATACATAACAGCTTTAGTTTACTCCATGTGAATATTTCAATGACCTAAAAAGAAGTGTGAAGGACAAAACTCCAGTGGTATTCAACACATCTGCCAAGGTGGGCCAGTCATGATGCCGTAACCCAACACTGCCTAGCATTTCATGCCATCTGCAATTTTCTAAACAAATCTAAAAATAGAGCCAAAATCCATTTGAAATTGTTAAAGAAAACCTAGGCAAAACTTCTGCAAATAATAAGACAATCTATAATGAGGCTTCTTTCAAATGTCTATTATTATGTTATGAAAGCATGTTCTTATGATAACAGCAACAAAATCTACTACAAAGACCACTAGGATGAGAATCAAGACGCTGGAACCACTGTCTCACTTCTGCCACACACTAACTTTGAAACTCTGGCCAAATCATTCCTTCTCTACCTATGGAATTGGAATGTTATAAATGTTTCTCCCTCTTGAGAATAGTAGGAAGATAAATATCTGCAAAAGTGTCTTGCATTACAACATAAATCGAGGTATCATTATTTTTAGTACAGAAAACCTAGAAATAAATACCATTCTATGAATAGAATGTTCTAACATTTCTATCATTTTAATTGGTCCAAATTATATGTTTTTTGGGGGACTTTTATTTGGCTCTTTGTACAAGAGATACACAAAAAAGAAAAAAGTCACGTGAAAACAGAGAAATAAGAAGAGGAAATAAATGAGACCACTTTGATTAATGTATTGTGCTAAAAATTACTGTGAGATATGAAAGGGCGATTCTAAGTTAGACGGCTACAAGACATGAAATCCCCTTCCTGAGCTACTTCAAAGCCCTATGAGAGACAATGAAGCTATATGTAGAACATGTCACTGTAAGAATGAAGTTACAGAAAGCTCGAATAGCTGAATGGTCTCCATGATTAGAAATAAAGAAGACATACTAGTTAGTGGATCCCACTGTCACGAAAGTATATGGATCTCCCTAAGGATCGGGAAGTTCTTTTCTGATTCTCCTTCAAAGCGAAAGGTGAAGCATCAGAAGTTTCTGGTCCTTGATCTAAATCTGAAATCTTGTGAGACCTGGGCCTGAGATATTTAGCCGGGGGTCAACTACTGAACCTCAACAGTTTGTTTCATTTTCTATCACTAAGGACAAGGGCCTGAAAGGTAAACAGCATCAACCCTAAGATTTTCTATCTAGTTGATGAAAACCCATTTAGCACATTTTAGGATTATGAACAGCACCTATTATTTATTTTCATATTTAAAAATATAAAAAGATTCAGTGCCTTTTGTCTGAAAAACGTAAATGCTAAAAAGGTACAAAAGTTAATGAACTGTATGGCTAAAAAATGACTCTCCTCAACTTGCTAGGATAAGAGATTCCCTCTTGAAACTTGAGCAAAGGGCACTTAGGACAAACACAGCGAACTTCTACTTTGAACCACGGGAGTTGTAGGGAGAAGGTGTCATACCGCTTATCACACAAGTACTATAATTTTACGAGTACTTGTGTAAATATTCAGTTCCTTGAGGGCTGGATCTTAGTCACTGCTATGTCCCTAGCAACTTAGCACCAGGCACATGGAAGGTGCTTAATAAATCTTAGTTGTCTTATAGGGCCCTTCCCAGGCCCTCTTCTCTCTTGGAGAGTCTGAGGTCTGTGACCCAGAAACTGAGATTTCTTCTAGCATGGGAAGATTGTGCAACTACCGTCAAGTTCCAAGGGTTGCTGGAGACAAGGAGAGGAACAAAGAAGCAGCACATACTTTGGTCACTTCTGTTTTATTTGTTTTCTGTTTCCATAACAACGACACTTCACCTCTTGCTCTTTATGATATAGAGGATCTGGTAAATAGCTGTGCTGAAAAATGCAATGTGCAGTTTTCAGTGGGCACCTTAGACATTATTTTCTTAATTTCTGAAGACGATCAAAGTTGGTCTTTAGCTTACATTTATTTAACTAATAATGCTAATTATAAACACTACTCTTATCCCAAATAATCTTCATATTAGAGATATTATTCATAATACCAACACAAGGGCACAACATAACAAAGATTTAAACAATTTAGAGAAAACCTGAGACAGTTAAAAATTACATAAAAGACCTACATCTGCAGAAAATAGCTCAACTATATATTATGTATGCAAATATAGAAATACATATACATACACATACATATATAAACAGTTTATAATCTAAATCATGATTAGAATGCCATGGACAGATAAACAAAATCAACTCTCGGTAGGAGAAATAGTTAATAGATGCTAAGCCAATGATTCTCAAAGAGTGGTTTCTGGACTAGCAGCATCAGCATCACCTGAGAAGTTATTAGAAATGCACATTCTCAGACCCCACCTCAGACTTACTGATTCGGGAATTTTGGAGCTGGAGCCCAACAATCTGTGCCTTAACCAGCACTCCTATTATCAAATCAGCACATTGTACACCTTAAACTTACACAATGTTATATGTCAATTAGAACAAAAACTAAAAAATAAGCCCTCCAAGTGATTCTGATGCACACTACAGTTTGGGAACAACCGCTCTAATCTATACATATTGCTCTCTTTATTTTACCAATGAGGGAACATGGGCTCATACATAACCCAGCTAGTGGAGCCTGGGACAAGAGCCAGCCCTTGTGACTTTCAATCCTGTGTGCAGTATTGGAAGAAAAAAACCAACTTAAGAACCAGAAAATCTCTGAATCCTAAGATGGATGCTTTTTCAACTGAAGTAGAAAAAAATTAGTTAAAACTCCTTAGGTTTTAGGAACTTCATCTGTGATATGAGGATACTAATAATACACTAACCTCAAAGAGGTTTTGGTGAGAAATAAATTAGATAATGTGTAACCATGATTTTAGGCCATAAAGAGTCATAGCAGTTTGGTCATCATTATTTCTGCAGCCTTTTGACCTTATGAGAAAATACATTCTCAGCTGCTATTCTGCATTTCTAGCTACAGGATATACATGAATTTTAAACATGATCTACTTCTAATTTTGCTTTCTGCTATGATGTTTTTCCTCCAACTTGCAAAATTATGTCAGCTATAAAATTACTATGACCCATATTTTTGTATAGAGAAAAGAGAGTGCTATGCGGCATTTTTCTAGAAAAGAATCAAGTGATTCTAATTTTACAAAAAAATTTCTCTAAGATTAGATTGATGTATATCTTATGCTTTTCAGCTCACAGAAGTAGCTTTCACAAGCTAATTACTATTCTATATTTATGTTATACAACTGGCATTTTTAATGTATCATTTATTGCATCCTTGGTGGCCTTTATATAATAATCTCATAAACTACATATGTGTTCACTTTTTAAAAATAACTTTAATTTTTTATAAGGTGTTATAATACCATTATAAGTGACTGTGAAATTACAAAAATATAGTAAAAAAATTTTTTGAGACCTATATTGCTACTAATCAGCAATAGCTGCTTTAACATTTTGGTTTTCATCTCTCCAGAATTTTTTATATGCACACATCTCACTAATACATAGTTTAACAAAATAGGAGCATCTGATTTGAACATTTATCAGCATATTGTGAAAATATTTCCAGGTAATCATTTTTGCTTCATCAGTTCAAATGGACCCATTGTATTCCACTGGATGGATGGATAAGAAATTAACCAATCATTTATTATTGGACATTTAGATTTTTCTAATTATTTCACTTTTATAACCAGTGATTCAATGAACACTGCTTACTGATCTAATTTTCCTCTCAGAATACATTCTTAGAAGCAGAGTTCCTAGATCAAAGAGAAGCACATTTTTAAGGCTTTTGATTCATATCTCAAATGGCCCTTACAGAAACATTGTACTAACTTTTATCCTTATCAGTAGCATATGCTTTCCAACATCCTCCTCTTTAGAAAAAAAATTTTCCTACTCTAATATGACAAAATTATGTCAAAATATGTCAAAAATAATACTTTACTTTGTTAATTTGCATGTATTTGGTTACTAGTGAGACTGAACATCTTTTCATATGATGAGCAGACACTGTCAGGCCCTCCTATGTCCCTCTGTATCCACCTCTACAGCCTCTAGCTGCTTACTCCCCTCTTGAGGGTGTTTCTTTGGTTGTCTAGCAGTGGGGAGCGTGCAGGGCTAACAGGAAGTGCCACAGAAGTAACACCTCCAGGAGCAGCCTCAACCAAGTTGAAGGATAAAACTCCAACTGTACCTGTTCGGTGGGATAACTCTGTTCCACACTCGGTCCCAGAGTTTTCCCACGGGACTGAGCCCTAGTTGCCCAGAGAGGAAATGGATTTATGACTCACCATTTGTTGGCTTCCTTCCCCTCCTTGTCTCACTTCTCCACTTCCTATCAGTGTTTTCTAGAATCACCTCCCAAATAAACTACTTGAACCTGAATTTTTAAATCTCAGGGTCTTCGTCTGGGCTGGGGAACACGAACCAAGACAATATAAGGTTTTTTCCCCCCTTATCTAGTCAATTACCTGATCATTCATGCATTTTTTCCCATTTTGATATTGGAGTCAGAATTATCTATATTAAGAGGGAAAAGATATTTGTGAAGGGCAACCTGATAGATCACAACCCAGGAGTTTAATACGTAATTAGTTACCACCAAATTGTCTTAATAAGCAAGTTAAGATTTAAAGTATTACAAGTTATCAATAATAATTATTATATTCAAAGTTAATTACCCTCTCTTTATCTTAAATGTGCCATATTGCGCTAAAGTTTTTCTTGGAGGTATAAATGAACTAAAATATAGGAAAAGGGAAAAAACTAGCAAACTCTGGTGAGGAGAGTATTTTAGCCAAGGTGTGCTAAATGTGTTAATTGAGTGCTATAAGAAAAACGACATTCAACAACATAAATATGCTCAAAATAGCAGATTGCCATAAATTTTAGGGAGTGATTAGGGCTCAGTAGGAAGCCTGTTGAGAAGGTTCAGAATGGAGAGACATTTTGGGCCACATGACATTTCCTAGTATCTAAAATCAATACGTTCTTAATTAAAATACCAATCTCCCAAGATGAGTCTGAAAGACAGTAAACAACGTTAAGCTAAACTGGGTCAGAGCCCAGAACATCGGCTAGACTAGAAGTGCAAGCAGCTAGGCAAAAAAACCAAACCAAAACAAAACAAAAAGAAGAACTTTCAAAAGCAATTAACTGTTTGGAATGGAGGGGAAGGGACAGGGGAGGGGATGCAGAAAACAAAAGAAAATTACCAGTTTGCATCTTGCTTTGGCCCAGGAATCAGATAGCATCACTCCAGCAAAATCTGTCTAGGGGCCATTCTTCCAGCTGCTCACTTTAAACTAAGCCTTTGCAAAGGTAAAACAAGGACAGTCTAGACAACCTAACTTGCCTTGTATGGACGATGAAAGTTTTTAAAGAGGACACACAGAACATAAATCCACAAGAGTCAAGTTTAAAAGCCTGTTCAGGGCTGTGACTGCCCCCAACTTACACACTATCTCCAGAGAAGTTAAATGAAAAAAATGTGTGACTCGGTCATGTTAACATATTTTGTTAGGACAGATTATAATGTTTTTCTGAACTTACAAGATACATTAAGGCTATGTGTCTATATATAGCAAACATTCAGAAGAAATGTAGAAATTTCTGTCCAGATTAAAGTCAGTGCAAATGATGGCTGTTGGATCTCAAATCTGATGTGTGAAATACAATAAAAAATAAATGCTCAATAATACATCAGCTCTGTGCTAATCAGATTCAAAGAACTGAGTCTAACTGGTCGGGAAGAGATTCCTCTGAACATTTCTGTTTCAAACTAAAGATTTGTTTACTTAAATAAATATATTTTTATTTTTATTTATTTATTTTATTTACATTTATTAGGTGTTCATCTAACCATTGTCACTAAACAAAGACAATTTATTATATTGCCAGGCTCAATATAGACTGAATTCTCTAAGGCAGTCAGCAGCCATCAATTAAATAAGCAAGCATAGAGATGGCCTTGGGCAAACTCCATTACAGCACAATACCACTTCATATTAGTCAGAATAGACTTGGTTTTTCTGTGATAACAAACCACTCCCAGATCTCAGGGGATTAACCCAACACAAGTTTATTTCTTGCTCACACTACATGCTCCATGTGAACCAGCAGAAACTATTGCACCCAGTCACTAAAGGACTTAGGCAGATTAAGCTCCATCAGCTTTTAGCCGTACCTTCTGGAACACGTGGCCAGGAAGAGGCCATGGAAGGAAACACAGAGACTGGAAAATCCCACATATGTGACTTCTGCTCATATTTCGTTAGCCAGAATTAATCCCATGGTTCCTGCTAACACATCGAGGTTGAGAAGTGCTATGTCAGTTCTGCCTGGAAGATGAAGAGAACTGGATATTGGAGTAATTTCTACCTCACACCTCAATGACCTGGAACTGTGGATGATTTCCTAGCACAATGTAAGGATAGAAACAGACACTGAGAGGCAAAGCTAAAGACATAACAAAAGGCATGAGTCATGGCTCAGAGGTTCTAAGCCAAGGCCAAGAGTCAATGAGTAAGGAGATTCAGAGAGCTATAAGCAAAGGAGGGAGCAAGCATCAAAATCCTGAGAATGTCTTGAAGTGGCAAAGGCCAACCTGTCATAAAGCTTTGTTAATTAACTTCATTTTGACACAAAGTAACATCTTTCTCAGGGCATCTTAATATGTCACTTGATATCTGACATCACCCCACCTGCATTTCTCAAAGTATGGTCCTTGCATCATCAGGAACAGATATATGAGGGGCTTCACAGAAATACAGATCCCTATGACCCACTCTAAAGCTTTGGATTAAAATCTCTGATGATTTTAGGTCCAGGAATCTGCTTTTAAACAGGTATCCCTTCAGTAATTCTAATGCATTCTAAACTTTTGGAATCTTTATTCTAGACTTCTACCAGAATCCAGGGCAGGTCTGAGACCTGAGCTGTGTTTGGGCCCTGGGAGAATGCCTCCACTTGTCCTAGTCACCAGGTAGAGCCTGCATATTACCTGAAGGCATTTGATAAAGTCCAGACTGTGCATTTAGGCTAAATGGGGACTTTCCTGGGTGAGGAAATTTCGGGAGCATGGAAACTAGGTTGATTTTGCGATTCCTTTGGGAAAGACTGGTTGAACACAGAGTAGCTTCAAGGATAACAGAATTTGTAGGTAGATTTGCCAACAGATTGACAATTATGGGGATGGAGAAGAGCCCAGACTTTCTGTTGTTGAGGTTTTGGAAATGGTCAGGTGGAGGAAATGAGGACCTTGGGATTTCCCAGGCATATGCTACAAGGGCTGCTCCTTGAACAGGCTGTGCTGGGCAGAGAGGGGAAAGCTGGTAAATTCTGTACCTTCTTTGCTGAGATTGGGAGGAGGAAGGTGCAAAATGCTGTTATGGTTATTAGGAACTATGAGATAATAGAAAATATATACATTGGTCTCTGCCCTCAGTTCCTGGCACAGAGTTCCTAAATCCCTTGGAATTTCCTGGTGGTAGCAGTGTCTTTTGTTCCAATGAGGTGACTCTTGGTGGGTTCCTGGATGGAGGCTAGTCACCAGAAAGACCAAGCCATGATTAGAAGCTTGGAATTTTCAGCCCCACCCCCATTTCTCCAGAGAGGGGAGAGGGGCTGAAAATGGAATTAATGATCTAACATGCCTACACGGAAGAAGCCTTCATAAAAATCCCACTACTTGGGGGTTTGGCAAGCTTCCAGGTTGGTGAACATGTGGAAGTGCTGAGAGAGTGGTGTGCCCAGAGAGGGCATGTCAGCTCTGCATTTCTTCCCACATACCTTGTCCTACCACCTCTTCCATCCAGATGTTCATCTGTATCCTTTATCATGTCATTTTATAACAAACTGGTAAATAGCAAGTAAACTCTTTTCCTGAGTTCTGTGAGCTGCTCTAGCAAATTAACCAAACCTGAGGAGGGGCTCTTGGGAACCTCCAATTTATAGTTGATTTGTCAGATGCACAGGTGACAAGCTGGACTTGCAACTGGCATCTGAAGGGGGTGGGGCAGTCTTGTGGGACTGAGCCCTTAATCTGTGGGATCTGTTGCTGTCTCCAGGTAGACACTTTCAGAATTGACTTGAATTATAGGACACCCAGCTAGTGTTGAAGAATTGCTTGGTGTGGGGAAAAAAACCTACACATCTTTTGTCTGAAGTGTTGTGAGTGTGGTAGTAGTGTGAGAGTAAAGGAGAAGTATAGGAAGAAGACTGACTTTTTCCTAACACGGAAACTTTTTTTAAATAAAAAGAAAAATGGGGGTCGGCCCTGTGGCCGAGTGGTTAAGTTCGCGCACTCTGCTTCAGCAGCCCAGGGTTTCGCCGATTCGAATCCTGGGCACAGACGTGGCACTGCTCATCATGCCATGCTGAGGCGGCATCCCACATGCCACAACTAGAAGGACTCACAACTAAAAATACACAACTATGTACCGGGGGCCTTTGGGAAAAAAAGGAAAAATAAAAATCTTAAAAAAAAATTTTTAAAAGAAAAAGAAAAATACACACCAGGTAATTATAAAATAGAGCTACTTATATAGTTTACGGGAGGGAGTAGTGAAAGTAAATGGACACACCAGAAAGTTTTAAAACTTCCACAACCTAAGATTAATGGTGACTCGTGGGCTAATATTCTCTGCTCTGAAATATTGAGAGGAAATCTGATACCCAAACAATATGTAACTATGAATCTTGGGTTGAAAAATAAGAACATAAAAAAAAAGAATGATGGAATGTATTATCTGGAGGAGATTTCCAAAATGTAAAATATCTTTTCATAAAGAATTGTTTTACTGTCTCACAAGAAATTATTTTGCTTGAATGGAAGTATTTATTACCTGCGGAATAAACAAGCCCTCTGTGAGCTCTTCAAACCTATAATCAGGAAGCAAGCTATTTTTGGAAGTATAACATCATGGCCTACACAATATGGGGCCTAGGGTCAACATCAGAGGTCCAGGAGTGGGTAAGAAGGTCAGACAATGATGTAAGAACCAGAGACAAGGTACTGAGCAAAGTGGCTCTGGGTAAAGAAAATGATGGAATGGCATACCAAATATCTGCAAACGATATTATTCTTTAGGGTAATCAATATTAGCAGCTATTGATATGCACCCCCTCAAGTCTTAGTGGCTTAACAATAAACATTTCTTTTTTGTTTGTTTGTTTGTCTTATTTTGTTTCAGTTTTATTCAGGTGTAACTGACAAATAAAATTGTAAGCTATTTAAAGTGTACATCGTAGTGATTTGATGTACATATACGTAGTGAAATAATTCCCACCATCTAGTTAAAAAATTTCTCTCTTTCTCTCCTCCCTGCCCAATACAGATTGGGCAGTTCTCCTTAGAGGCTGTCCTCAAGACAGTGACTCAGGATCTGGGCTGCTTCTGTATTACGGCTCTGCCATCTCCTAGTGCCTCCATGGACTCCTCTGCTTGGTCATCACTCAGCCATCAAGTAAAGAGAGAGAGAGCAAGGAGGATCACCCAGGATGTTTCATAGACAAGTCTGGAAGTGGTGTACATTACTTCCCTCCACATGCCATTGCCCAGAACATGGTCAACTAACACCAGCCTAACAGCAAGCAGGACTGGGACACGAGTCTTATCCAGAAAGAGGAAGTGGAATTGGTGAGCATCTAGGCAATCTCTGCCACATGACGACTACTAACCCATAATCTGCCTCTGTTTTAGTTAAAATCATACAATTTCCTAAAGTTCTTTAAGCATGTTTTACAGTGTAGTTCGTAAACTATATTATTAAAAACTGTGGTAAATATTTGAACGTCATTATTGGAATAGCTAAGATTCTCGAGGAAATTTTTGGAAATGCAAGACTCTCTGGTAATGTGTGAATTGAAAAATAAGCATTCAAAGATCAAAGTGGCTAAGTTTAGCAATTCCATACTGGAATTTGGATGGTAGCTAAGCCCTCATTCTTATAATATGCCTTGTGAGCCCATTTTCAAAAGGAGTATATGATAGAGAACAACATGAAGAATGTTTGAGTTGTAAATTCCAAATCTTATTTATGAACTTTTAACACATTTATAATCCCAGATCCATTCTAATACTGTATCTCTCTGCACACTCATGGCAGAGCCAGTAGAAAATCTGTTGATTAATGACAGCTAGTTTTGAGCATTTCTCATGTACCCCCTCCTCACTTCACATACACTTCATCATCATGCCTTTTTTTTTCAGATTCTTATTTTTTAACCCAAAAATCATGGTCCGCATTTTGTTTAAATATCAGCATTTCCTCTCAGTCTTCTAGAGCAAGGAATTTCAACCCATGATTCACCATTAATTTTTGTGAGTTGTAGAAGTTTCAAAACTTTCTGGTGTGTCCATTTTGCTTTTAACTCTCTCCCTCCTTCTTTCTCTTCTGTCTTATAGACTATGTAATAGCTCTGTTTTATAATTGCCCAACATATACTTTTCTCTTTATTTAAAAAAATTTTCCAATAGCCATGGCAGCATTTTAAAGTTTACACTGAGGGAGGCTATCTAAATATGAAACAGATGAATAAGTATATCTTGGGCAAAATAACTTACAGATATGAAAAGAAAATTAGAGGGGCATATGTTTGTGGTTGAGAAAGTATGTCTGTTCAAATGTATGGGAGAGAATTAGCATGGAGAAAATCCCGCTGTACAGAAGGGGATTGTCTGGGGTTGCATGAGGAGCTGAGAATTCTGGGATGACCCTCAAGCTCTTTGGCTGACAAAGTATCCTCAACTAGATGCCTGGAGTTGGGAACAATTGATGCCAGGTGGGTAAAAGAGAAAGTGGATTCCATTTACGTTACCACCTCATTTACTTCTGGGGCAAGACAGACAAATAATAAAATATATATGTATCTGCATTAAATGACCATCACGTTTCATTTGTTTTCAAAGCTGTCTATGGATATTCGCACTGAAAACATTTCAAAATCTAAGTGAGAGCAGCCCTTTGTTAATGTAAACAATAGATTAGAACCAGTGTAGAAACTATTAATATTACCATGTTTCAAACAGCAAGCAGAAAGGAAAACTATGAAAAGAAAAAAGAATAGTTATAGAGGACCCCAACCATGAGATCTTATATTAAAGTGAAAGACAGTCCTACTATTTTGAGTCAAAAATATTGTTACTTACAAAGCTTTGGTCAATAACAGCCTTTCACATAAAGCATCATTTTTGTTTTTCTCTGTGAACGTTTTTCATTTTACATTTGTCATGTAATCCATTGTATTAATAGTTGTTTAAAAGCTGATTTACTTTTCTCCTAAAACAGACTCACTTTTGTGCACCATCTTCATGCAAATGGTGGAGCCCTCCTCAGCTGGAACTGCCCTCAATAAGTCATCATGTGGACTTTGACCTCTGACCACATTTGGAAAGTGACCAAATCAAGACAGAAAAATCTAACTTGCCAAAGACCACATAGGAAGTTCTTGGCAAACTCAGATGAGAAAACAGAGTTCATGAACTTCAAGAGCCAACATTTTTAACCACTGCCTCTGTTCCTTGTTTTGGGAACCCTTTTCCAATAAAAAAAAAAAAGTAGAAAATTCTAGAATTTTCTTGCTTTTTTTCCATGACCAATTTAATGGAGTGGTGGAAAGAGCTCTGCACTAGGAGTTAGAGACTTAGACTCTTTAAAAAAAACAAAAACAACTTTGTACAGTGCAACATTTCAATGAATCCTTTGTCCCATCGCTCAGCTTCAAGAATCTTAAACTCATAGCCTATCTTATTTCAACTATATCCCACTGAATTCCTTCCTCTCATGTAATTTTGAAGCAAATCCCAGACATCATACCATTTCATCCATAAATATTTCAGTATGTATCTCTAAAAGATGTCTTTTTTTAAAAAACATAACCACAATACCACTATCATACCTAAAGCATTTGATAATAATTATTTAATACAATAAAATATACAATCTATATTCAACATTCCCACTATCTCATAAATATAATAATTTTAACAGTTTGTTTGAATCAAGATCCAAATAAAGTCCACTCATTGTGATTCACTATATGTCTGTAGGTCTTTTAAAAATTTCTAGGCTTTCTCTCCATATCTTTTTTTGATTTGTAACTTATTTATTGAAGAAACCAGGTCATTTGTCCTGGAGGCACATATTAAATTTTGTTGATGGCAACCCTGTGGTATTATTTAACATGTTCCTCAATTCTCTGGTTTTAAATTGGTAGTTGAATCAACAGGTCTGAAAAGATTCAAATTTGGCTGCCTTTGGCAAGAGTCTTTGATAGATGGGGTGTGTTTTCATCAGGAGGCGATAATGTCCGTTTATCTCCTGTTTTATCATGTTAGCACATGTTGGTGCTCAAGGTCTAGGTTCATTAATTCATTAAGGATTGTAGAATAATGATATTATAATTCTGTTAGTCTGTCTTCATTCCTTAGCCAGAATAAAAAGAAAGTTTCTCTGGTTTACTATATAGCTCCCCAGAAGTACAATTCATAAAGCAAAGGCAGGATAAGTGCTTAATTCTTTCCTCTTTTTCTTTTTTTTTTTTTTGGTGAAGATTGGCTCTGAACTAACATTTATTTCCAATCTTCCTCTTTTTGCTTGAAGAAGATTGTCGCTGAGCTAACGTCTGTACCAGTCTTCCTCTATTTTGCATGTGGGACAGCACCACAGGATGGCTGATGAGTGGTGTGTAGGTCCTCCCAGGATCTGAACCCATGAACCCCAAGCCACCTGAAGTGGAGTGCACAAACTTAACCACTACGCCACTGGGCTGGCCCCTTAAGTCTTTCTTTTTACTATTAATTTTCAAAATAATGAATTGGTTTACTAGTATCATACAATGATGACTAACTAGTTGTTATTTTTTAGTATCATTATGAACTCATAGGAGTTTATAGTTCACTAGAGGAAGTAGATGTACATTGACAATTATAATACAACACGATTTTGTGTTATAGTAAAAGTAAGTAAACACTTCTATGGGCATCCAGAAGTGAGAGTATCTAACTCTGCTTTATGGGGTATGACAAAGGCCTCAAAAAGGAGACAGTACTTGAGTTGAGTGCTGAGAGATGGAGGTCACCAGGCACAGAAAATCAAGAATTTGTTCTCCCATGACTAATAAAACATTAGCTGAGTCCACTTCTGCAAATGGCTCCAAGCTTTTTTTTTTTTTTTTTTTTTGCTGAGGAAGATTCACTCTGAGCTAGCATCCACTGCCAGTCTTCCTCTTTTTGTATGTGAGCTGCTGACAGATGAGTGGTGTATGCACATGCCTGGGAACCGAACCTGGGCTGCCAAAGCGGCGCATACCAAACTACACCACTAGGCCATCGGGGCTTGCCCCAGTTCCAAGCTTTTTATCTAGCACAGCTGATGAGGTGGAAGGAAATGAATGAAATTCACTAAGTCAGGATATAAAACGGGTAAGGAGGAAGAGTCATGTGGTGGGATGGGAACTGTAGGGATGGGATGAAGAAATCAGCTCTTATATGTTGAGTTTGTGATGCCTTTGGGATATCCAGGTAGAAATGTTTGGCAGACAGCTGGAAATAAGGTATAAAGCACAGGAAAACCAGCTGTCCAGACAGATCAATTTAAGATTAACCAGCATGTAACAGTGAAGTCCTGCAAGTGGGGTGAGATCATTCAAGGAGGGTAGAGTAAGAAGAAAAGGGGCACTAAGAAGAATCTACCTCCATATTTAAGGAGTCTGCAGCGGAAGACAAATCTACAAGGGATCCTGAAAAGGAGCAGAGAAGTAGGAAATAGCCTGTAAGCCAAAGGAGGGGACAGTTCGAGAAAACACAGAGAGGTCAGGGAAAATATCAACTGAAAAGTAAACCACTGGGCTTTCCAATTAGGTGGCCACTAGCGATCTCACCAAAGGCCGTTTCATGGATTGGTGAGGATAGAAGCTACATTTCAACGCATGCACAGTGCATAAGAGGGGAGGAAATAGAGACAGAAATGAAATTACTGTTTTCAAAAAGTTTGGTAGGGTCTGACAGTGTGAAAACTCATTATTCTAGATTGCGTCCCATATGTAACATAAAATCAACTAATCAATAAATATTTATTGTAAGCTTATTACTATAAGCCATTGTGCCAAAGTATTACTAGTGTAAAAAAGATATTTATGGCATAGTCCTTGTTGTAAAGGATACAATTGTGAAGGAGAAAGTACGCAAATTCATAAATGCATGTTTAAAAAGAAAGTTCTTCAGAAACCCTAAGAAATCAAACTAAATAAAGCATTTTTTAAATATGTTGGCCTTCATTATCTCTTTAAAATTGTACAAAGATTGCATGTTCATGATTCTAAAAAGCAAGGAAAATGTGTGCTCTTAAAAAAATAAATATAAAATAAATTTGATGCGTGAAACACATACAATTCTGTGAATCAATGTATTTAGAAGTCTTTCAATTAGTAATGCAGCACAAGATTCTTGTATCTATTCATTAAAAGATCAGATTCAGTCTCTCTGAATGTAGAAAGAATAATCACATTATCTTACCAGCCACGGCTCGGCTAATATATGTATATGGATTCAGCACAGTGTCTGTGAAGTATTACAATAAGTGAATTCTTTATTAACAGTTCAACAAAGTCAGCAGTGGCTATTGTCATTACAACTTCCAGTGCAGGACGACCCCTCCTCAGCCTATTATTTCCCCTCCATTGACCTTCAGTGAAGACTTTCCACACTTAACGAAAGTACTCTTATAGTCCTAGAAGTGGTTTTTCACCATCCTGGTTTTTTTCACCAACCAAAGCTGTTTTGATCAGCTTTCTAATCAGATCCTACTTCAGATTCAAGAGGAGACTAAAACTGACCATGAAAAAGACCATTGGGTTACATAAGTGCTTCCCTCTCAGCAGCATCCTGAACTTTGAGAAGTCTTTCTTTTGCTGCCTCTCATGGCAGCACTATGAAATCCAGAAATCAAATCTTAACACAGGCAAATAAGAATGCAATGATGGGCAGCCAGATCCAAAAAAATTCATATCCTCATAAGAGGAATCATAGTTGGATGGCATCAGCTCCTTCTCTGGGGAGGGAATGTTTCCATTTACATTTAATTCTATTATCCACAATAGGGTTACAAATAAGAGGTCAAGGATGACAAACAAGCAGAAAGACCTTACACAACACTGGATACACGTGTCTTCTCCTTTCCTTCTTAAGACTCAATCCTGGCCTTGAGTTGCTCAGGGTGGATGTAACAGACACTGTGCCATGCTTGAGTGCTGTGGCTCCCACTGAGTGGGTTCTCCATGTGTTCTGGCAGATGGCTCACCTCCAGGTGGGGCCTTTTCCCTGCTCCCCATTCCCTAGAGAAAAGAAATCTCAACGGATGGTTCTGAGACTGGCCTCTACCGGTGGCCCAGGACTAGTGGCTCTGCAGTCTGACCAGGTAGTGGGCCTTCTTGGGCAGCGGGTGGGCCCTAAATAAAACTGTCACATATATTGGTGCAATGAACTGCAGGTTCATCTGTGCATTATATAACAACCTTCTTTCCTCTAGTGCCTGGGACCAGATGGCTAAGCAAATAAGTAAATTACAACCAAGTCTGTTCCAATGTTATGACTGCGGAATCTGAGATAATTCCTTTAATCAGCCTTCCAAAGAGTTGAGTCTCCTTTGTGTCCTGACCTAGAAGTGGTTATCTTTCACCAGGACTTTCAGAGTCCTTTGGTGATAAAAGACTTTCAGTATCAGTGAATAAGTTTTATTTCTGAATTTTCTGGAGGTGAGTTAATGAAAACCTCTGGATCCCATTTCACTGTGGAAATAACTGATGCCATTTAAGAACTGTTGAAGAATTTGGGAGAAAAATATAAAGCCATATCAGGGTTTTGGTTTAAAATAGAGATTTCAAAATAAGCCAACTTATTAGAATGCAAAAGGGAACTTCAAAACTCAAATTCCCAACCCATAACCTTTTTTTTCCCCAGACAGCCAGACGTTCATCTTCCTTTCTCATTAAAAATATCAAGTACTGGGGCCGGCCCAGTGGTGCAGTGGTTAAGTGCACATATTCCACTCTGGCAGCCTGGGGTTCGCCGGTTCGGATCCCGGGTGCGGATACGGCACCGTTTGGCATGCCATGCTGTGGGAGGCATCCCACATATAGAGTAGAGGAAAATGGGCATGGATGTTAGCTCAGGGCCAGTCTTCCTCAGCAAAAAGAGGAGGATTGGCAGTAGTTAGGGCTAATCTTCCTCAAAAAAAAAAACAAAATGAAACAAAACAAAAGAGTGACAGGTACAGTTGTAAAATGTTATTTTATGATAATTTATTCTAAATCACTATTCTCTAAACATAATGATTTAGAAAATTGCAATTACTAAGGAAACATAAAATAACATCTACAAAGTGTTTACAACAAGTAAAAAATATACGTATGTGTATAGATGAGGTACAGAGGAGTCACAGGTGACTTTTATTTTTCGGTAAAGTTGTTTGTAAGAGCCTTAGAATGAAATCATAGAATTTTCTATCTAAATACCTTACTGAGGATAGAGGTTGGTAACTTCCCAAGGTTCACCTCGTTTATGACAGGTGCTGCTTAGAATCCACATCCCTACATTCTCATCCTAATATTCTTTCAAGTATTTTCTTGATTTCACTTTTTAAAAGTAAAGGTTACTTTTTGGGAATAATAAAAGAAATCACAACCAATTATCATAAACTTAAATAAACATTAGAGGCAGTTTATAAAATATTTGTCAAGATTGTGGACTCTGGAATAAAGTAAAATACAGCCTAAGCACAACTTCAACATTTACCACCTGTGAGACCTAAACCTTTCTGAACCTCAACTTCCTCACTGGGAAAATAAGGACATTATAATATAATAGCATGTGGTAGAAAAATGGATGAAGGCAAATTTCTCTCCTGCTTGCATGACATTGTTTCCAGCCTGAAGACCTTAAGGAAAAGGAGGGTAAACTCAGGCTTCTCTGTTAAATATGTTAATAAACAAACACTAAAAGCAAACCACATATCTGATAAGGGGTTAGGATCCAAAATAAATAAGAAACTCATACATCTCAACAGCAAAACCAATCTGATTGAAAAATGTACAGAGGAACTGAATAGACATTTTTCCAAATAAGACACACAGAAGGCCAACAAATACATGAAAAAGTAATCAACATCACTGATCATTAAGGACATGCAAATCAAAACCGCAATGAGATATCATCTCACATCTGTTAGAATGCCTAGTATCAAAAAGGGAAGATATAATAAATGCTGACAAGGATGTGGAGAAAAGGAAACCCCCGTGTACTGTTGGTGGGAATGTAAATTGGTGCAGGCATTGTGAAAAACAGTATGGAGCTTCCTCAAAAAATTAAAAATAGAACTACTATATGATCCAGCAATCTCACTTCTGGGTATATATCCAAAGAAGACGAAATGACTATCTCAAAGAGATATCTGCATTCCCATGTTCATTGCAGCATTATTTGCAATAGCCAAGACTTGGACAAAACCTAAGTGTCCGTCAATGTATGAATAGATAAAGAAAATGCGGTGTATATATGTTACCAAAACCAAAGTGGGTTCGCCTCCTGCTGAGTTAAGTAAGACTCCCCACCAACTCGAAGAGGTAAGTTGTCTCACAAAGTAAAGTATATTTGCAGCAAATAGGAGACCAGGCAAAATCATTTCCAAAGTCGTGGCGTCCCCGAACAAAGGGAAGCAGGGACCTTTTATTTTGGATGGGGGATGAATATTCAAAAGGGATAGGTGGGTATTCGCTTGTGCAGGCTCAGTTGGAAAACATGCTTCCACATACACTGCAGGTTATGGTAATAAGGCCTAAGCTCCTCCTGGAAACACCTTAGCATTAAAAATAAGTTGTAAGTCATAGGCATAGCTCTTTTGGTGAGGGTTGGTCTGGTTCAGGGTGGTTGGTGATTGCATCTCCTTAACATAACAAAAGAGGGAAAAATCCATTTGGAAAAACAGTTAAATGCTTCCAAACTCACCCTTGAGTTCCTCAGGGCAATTAGCTGGTGACACATATACAATGGAATATGATTCCGCCATAAAAAAGAAGGAAATCCTACTACTTACAATAATACTGGTGAACCTTGAGGACATTATGTAAAGTGAAATTAGTCAGAGAAAGGCAAATGCTATATGATCTCACTCATATTTGGAATCGGAAAACATCGAACTCAGAGACAGAGTAGAATGGTGGTTGCAAGGGGTCAAAGGGTGGAGGAAATGGGGAGATGTTGGTCAAAGGCTACAAACTTTCAGTTATAGGATGAATAATTTCGGGGGATCTAATGAACTGCACGGTGACTATAGTTAACAATACTGTGTTGTATACTTGAAAGCTTCTACGAGAGCACAGTTTTAATGGTCTCACCATAGCAACAACAACAACGACAACAACAAAACAGTAATTATGTGAGGTAAAGGACGTGTTAACTAACCTCATTGTGGTAAACATTTCCCAATATATAGGTGTATCAACTCATCACATTGTGCATCTTAAACCTTTACCACGCTATATGTCAATTATATCTCAATAAAGCTGGAAAACAAACAATACAGTTCTTTACAATGGCCCATTCTCTACATTCGTTCTTCCACATACATTTCAAAGGCTGGCACGCTATAATGGGGTATTAAATCAGGTAACATATGTGAACCATATAGAGCCTAGTATATAGTATGCACCCAGCAGTATTGCATTAGTTGCAAGTATTACGCGTTACCTAGTATTGCTCAGTGAAGCAGATGGGAGTTTTTGGATTTGGGAGGTAAGTAAATTGTGTTTGCATCCTAAATAGTCTGTATTATGTGAAACATTCTTCCATGGAGTCCAAACCACTTCCTGGTGCATAATTAGTAAAAGTATAAATCAATCAGGCTGTCAGCATATGAGCGCAAAATTGCAAAGGAAGATGACAACATCATTATCCTCAAAAAACAAATAACTAAATGAAGAGGGAGGGAAGGAAGATGAGCTCTGCTGGCCGAGTGAAGTACCAGGCTGATCAACTCATTGAGCTTTTTCGATGTTAGTCTCCCCCCATGTTACCTGCTCTATTCCTCAGACACGAGCTGGGTAGCATTTAGAGAATTAGGAGAAATAGTATCTGCAGGTTTATTTGACATATCTTTTCTATTTATACTGTATTTTAGGGGAAAGAGAATTAATTTAACCAAGAAAAGAAATATTTTGATGCCCTTACTCATCAAATAAGCCGACTTTCTGCCAAATGAATGTGATCACAGGCCAAGGGTGAGCTTTCCAATCAGGAAACCAGCAAAGGACAAGACGACATCAGGCTCATTTTATAGGCTTTGTGTTTGATTAATAGCACTGCGAGAGATTTAAAAAAGAAAAAGGATAGTACTAAATGATGTCATCTACTTACAGGAAAACTACACAGTAATACACCTATAGTAATATCAAGGTTACAGCTGACGAAACATATTCCAGTCCTAAAAAAGGAAATTTATCATCTTACTTCTTTAATTATCTTACTTTTGCAATCAAAGATTGAAGCTATTCTATTTCACGTTTGTGAAAAATTTCTGCAAATTGTTCTAACTGCCTGTAATTTCATTCGAGGCAAATGAAACTTTCAAACAAAAAAGTGACTTTACTATATTCATTAATTCATTTAACAAATATTTATTGCAAGGCTATTATGAGCAAGGCACTGTGCTATGGAAAATAAGACAGTGTCTCTGCCCTCACGGACATTACAATCCAGTGGAGGGAAAGGGACAATATAGAAGTCAAAGACCTAATAAAAACACAGAGATTATTAATGAAATACAATGAAGAAAGTAAAATGGGACTGTGAGAGAGAATAATAGAGGGACCTGCTCTAGATGGGGGGATTGGGGAAAATGTAACACCTGAGCCGAGACCTAAGTGATGAGGAGACAGTCCCATTGAAAGCCAGGGAGTTATCTATGCAGAGAGAACTACACAGGCAAAGGTCCTAATGCAGAAAAACCTCTAGTAACTGACAGATGGGCAGATGACTAGTATGAAGGAGCAAGGGAGATGGTGGCATGAGGCTTGAGAAAAGACAGGGTTATATCATTTGTAGAGGCCTTGGACCATGGTGAGGCGTTTGAATTTTTATCCTAATGGCAGACATCGGAGGTGCTTAAGCAGAAGATGAAACATTCTGATGTATGTTTGGAGTGTGTGTGTTCGATTGTATCTTTTACTAAGAAAAATCCAGGTCTCCTACAATAAGTGTGAAATATCAGAGAAATATCAACATCGGTATAACTCAAATGTAAATAAGATTTTCTTTCTTGCTTGATTTAATTCTTAACTATTTGTGGAATCCAAAAGTCAGGCAGATGCTACACTAGTGAAAGAGAATAGAGATGTAGCACAGAGGCTAACAAAAGAACAATCTAGGAAAAAGGCATCTGAATGTAAGAGTTTTCCAGACTGGCCCGGAAACTTGGGTCTAGACTGAGGTGAAATCCTGAAAATTTGGTCCCATGTTGGAAAGCCATTCTGCAACTCTTGGTCTCATAAAGTCACTTACTTCTCCCAGGGTCTTTCATTATTGGTATGGAAGGGTGTAGAGTTATAGAAACATGTAATCTCAGGCTTAGAAAGAAACTTAGAACAGTGGTTTTCAAACACAAGATCACCCTGGTAACTTGTTAAAATGTAGACTTTGCTTCTGGTGGGGCATGAAACTGCACTTCTAACAAGACCCCAGGTCAACCTTTACACTGTGAGTAGAAAAGTATGACATTGTGTTCAGCCCCTTTTTTGTCCCATCTGCTCTACCATTCATACCTGAGTCCTTGAGATTAAGCTCCAAGAGTTTGTATCTCCTTGTGGATCTCAGCATGGAATCCTCCATTGTAGCAAATATTGAGCATATAGTTGGTGCTCAATACGTTTTTGATGACTAGGTCAATGAATGGGTGGACAAATGAACACCTCTAACATATTTATCAACCTCTGATGAAAACCTCAGGATTACTAACTAAAGAGGCATTTTTTGGAGAGTTTTGACCACCGGGAATTCCTTGTCTGTACTGAGCCAGCATCTGTCTCTCTATGATTGAAATCATTGGTCCTA
Organism: Equus przewalskii; assembly: GCF_037783145.1. NCBI lineage: Eukaryota > Metazoa > Chordata > Mammalia > Perissodactyla > Equidae > Equus > Equus przewalskii. The sequence continues at coordinate 52,895,598 of NC_091831.1, read as the reverse complement.
GATCTGTCCTCTGGGGAAATACACGGCAGTCTTCTTTTTTGACACATTGGGTCTAGCAGTTGCTTAGTTAACAATAAAAATTCATTTAAAGTAAAGGGTCCCCTTTTAGAAAGATACCTGCATTAAACGTTTGATTTTATCTTAAAACATATGAATGCACATTCATTCACCAATCTTTTGTGTAGATGTGAGACTGAGAACATGGGTCCTTTGATGATCTTTATCAGTTTATATTGCCTGTCAGCATAAACCACACCTATAATAACACATCAAGCACCTGTGAAATAATGCTGGAATGAGAGAAAAGTGCATTGAGGGGGAGAATTAAAAACCTAGCTTGGACCAGTCTGCGATGATATAGCTTGTTCCTAGCAAAGGCATTGTATTGGAAGAGGTGGAGCAAAAGCTACAGAGAGCAGAAAAACCTGGAAGCAGTGGCCCTACAGCCATGTCATGGAGGTCTCTCTTTACTTATATTAAGTCAAGGTGATTCACTACCTGCAGTAAGTGAGGAAAGCACTCATGGTGTTTTCAAACTGTTCTACTCACATCAGAAGTACTAATCAGTACATAAAAATAATCTCAAAGCTCCTAAAAATCAGGCCAATATAAAGTACGTGGTTGTCAGTTTCCCCTTTCATCAAGAAGACGTTTCAAGATTTACCAGTGCACGGAATGCTCAGGCACTTCTTTGGTTTCCATTTTGAGAATCAGCTTCTATCTCTGTCCAATATATTGACTTTCATTTATTGTAAAAGTTTCATTATATTCTCTAATAAATTAATCAGTCCTAAGATGTCTCTTTTCCTTGAATTTTTGGATTATATTTTCCTTCTATAATTCTTCAAAAAGAGTTCATCTATCTGTTACTGCTCAACTTAAAATTTAAAGACCGAAAAGATATTTTAAAGTTTTTATTTGTTCTTAAAATACAGTGATATGTTTCATTTAATAGGTGGCACCTATCCCAAAGTACTCCTCCTCACATAAAGAATTTAACAGTCTTATATTTGTACGGTACTGTGTACTTTCACACTCATTATCTTGCTTAAGTCTCACAGCAACTGTGGGAGGTCGGTGGTATCATTTCTGTTTTGAAAAGACAAAATGAAACTTAGAGGTGGTCAGTGTCTTGTAATATATATAGGCCACCCAGTGGGAAAGTGACAGAATAGGGCTGGAAGGAAGCTAGCCTTTTGACTCTTTGGCCCTTCTTTTAAATCTCCCAATTGTATCAACTAAGGCCAAGGAGCAGTAAGAGCTTCTGCCCTTTCATCCCATGGCTCTGTGATGCTCAAACATATTGACAGGTTCAGATAATGTTATTTATTTGAATTAAAGACTCTCTTCCTCCTTCCAAAAGTATGTTAAAGAGCTGCAAGATTACAGTGAAATCAAATTATTTGGGAAATCTTTTTTTTTCATTAGTTAGTTAGTTTTAGAATTTTGTAATATATCTGGAAATAGTTCTAGATAATATTCACAGTGTTTTGAAGCTAGGATTGAAAATCCCTGTCTGATGTTGATTTAACTCTGGGGATGTCATTACTGAAGCATGGCATCGTTACTGGTTTATGGTAAATAATCATCTATTCATTTTGTCATAGCAGAATATACATTAAAAATTAAAAGACTATTTAAAAAGTAATCTACACTACGCATTTTTATCTAGGTCAGTGGATAAATATAGATAGATCACAAACAGAAAGAAAAAGTATTTTCAGCAACCCTGAATCATAGTCTGATTTGGATGTCTTTGGTAACAACTTTAATGACCTTTCTTAACACTCAAGGTGAGAAATTAAAAATTTGGAGGGAAAAATGTAAAAGCAATCCTACAAATCATTTAGTGTTGAATTTGGTTTAAATTTATTCCACCTGAGAGAAGTTTCATTATTACGGTCAAAAGAGCTGCTCTTAGTTTCAGACCGTTTCTGTTTATAAAGAAACTTCCTCATATTTTTAGTTATAAGAAAAACACAATCTCTAATTGTATACATAATCCCTGCAGAGTTAATTCAACTGTGAGTATCTTTTTTGAACTCCAAATAAAGAGTGAAGTAAGAAAGGCCTGAGAAGTTTATATTCACCAGAAGATTTTAGGTTCCTCTCTCAGTTACTATACGTGTCATTTTCTCTGTAAGGTGAACACGCTTGGCGAGCTTTTCATGACTCAAATGACTTTCTTCTTGGTCAAGATGACCTTCTGGGCCTGCACCCCCAAAACAGTAAGCATAAACTGATATGACCCTAAATCTTTTAAAAAAAGAACATATCGTTTATGTTTGACTAAAGGTCTGCGTCTATCATCATTTTCATGTGGTTTCTTTATTTGTCATACATACTCAGAACTTGTCTTTCTTTTTTACTTATAAGATACAGACTGATTCCTACCCCCACCCTCACCCCTCACCCCACCAATGGTTTCTACCACCTGGGGGATTAAGCTTTGATTTGTTTAAGAGGTTGTTACCCTGCCAAATACATCCATGCGTATCTTCTTACCATACACTGTTAACTGTAGGGCAAGAAAAAATATGATGAATATTGTAATATGTTGTAATATATGATGAATATTGAATATAGTGTAAACTATAATTATATCTACTTCAATTTTCTAAGATCACAGATTTGCGTTACAGTGATCATAACTAAACAGAATGAGTCCACATGCCCATTTTCCAAGTCTAAATGAGAGTACAAGAAAAAAGATGATGCAGATACTGATGGCACTTTGCTTAAGACTCTTTGTTTAAAGCTGGGAAGGAGGTGGACTCTATGATACTCATACCTCAGGTGCTCAGTGACATGGTGCTGTCTGCTGGCTTCCTGAGATACTACACTGCTTGTTAAATGGAAAGTGGAAAGGTGAGGACTCCAAGAAGGAAAGTGAGGTCCCCAGTTAGAAGACTCTTGTTTAGTTCAAGTACAGATGACAGTGACTCAGTTTAGGGTTGTAGTGGTAATGGTCCTGGATAACAGTGGTAGAGATGGAAAGAGTGGAAGAATTTGGGATAGATTTTGGAGGAGAATTAATAAAATGTACTGATGAATTAGATTTAGGGGTTGAGGAAAAGGAAGAATCAGGACACTCTTTCGGTTATTTGCTTGAACTACTGGGTGGATGGTAGAGGATAACATTTATTTAGATTAAGAAGAACAGGATTTGAATATTAGAGAGGTGGAAATTAAGAGTTCTGTTTTAGACATGATATATTTAACATACCTATTAGCCATCCGACTGGAGATTAGAGTTGGAATTTGAGGCTGAGAAGTCAGATATTTCGAGTAGGTAGCCCTCTCAGTACCCATTCAAATCCTTTGACATAAGATGTACCCATGGCATGATGGCTCTGGCAGAGTTAAGATATCAGGTGGGAGACAAGAGTTTCTCACACATGAGTGCTTGAACTATAGACCCACAGCTGATATTTCCCAGTGTTGGCTGTGCCTAGTTGCCTTTAAACCACAAAATCACTTTGATGCTTGGCTTGGAATTCTGAAGGTTGATCAGCCTGGTTTCAGAGGGTGGAGGAGGGAACCAGATGGACCACTCGACCCTCTCTGATTGAGGCTTTGAGTACTGTCTAAATGTCCTTGGAGGATTTGGATTTTCCTTATTGGATCTCTCATAGCTATCATGGCTTTTCTCTTCCTCTGGAGGAAGGTGAGGAGAGCTGTCAGACCTCTGTCACTGCACGTTTGATGCATGATAATTTAAATGGCTGGAACCCACACATCAGTCGACTACTCCTCCTCCAAGATGGTTCCCAATGATTCTCATCTCCTTGTATTTATTTCTTTGTGTAGTCTCCTCCCACACTGAATCAGGGCTGAGGGCTTCTCCAAGTTACCAATAGGCAAAGATGGATGACTTCTAAGGAGAGGTCATAATAGCATCGCAGCTTCCACCTTGTTCTCTTAGATTGCTCGCTCTGAGGGAAGCCAGTTGCTATATCCTGAGGACACTCAAGAGAGCCTGGAGAGCTCAGGCAGAAAGGAACTGAGGCCTCCCACCAACAGCCAGCACCACCTTGCCAGCCATGTGACTGAGCTCCCTTGGAAGTAGGTTCTCCAGCCTCATCAAGCCTTCAAAAGGCTTCAGCTGATGTCTGACTATAACCTCTTGAGAGACTCCACGCCAGAACCACCTATCCAAACTGCTCCAGAGAAACTGTGAAAGATAATACACGATTCTTATTATTTTAACTTTTGGGGTAATTTGTTATGCAACAATAAACAACATCCATTTCATCCTTTAACAAGATAGCATTGTTGTTGTTATGAACAACCTTATGAGTAAGAACTTTCTATTTTGTGATGTTAAAAACATGGAAAATAAATTCACTTGTGAGTTTTCCGGAAGAGAAACAGCCAATCAATTCACAGACTTTCTTAAATTCCAAGCTCTGTGCTAAGGAACCAGTATAGCAGAAGTTGTGATTATTTGTGAACAAAGAAGCCAAATGACCTAAATTTGTTAAAACGTGGTGATTTAGGAACTCAGCCTGCATGACAAAAGAAAGCACAAAAATATTTTGGATCTTTTGTTTTTATGTCACAAACAGTTTCAAAGTTCAGAGGAAGGAACATTGCTGTTTCCTCTGCAGCAAAGCAGACTGAGCTGAGTATTTTATTTGTCTGAGAATAAGAAGTTTTGAGATTTTGAATTCTGAATATCAGCCAGAATTATTCACAGCAAATACCTCCCAGGATGTAACTTCTAACCAAAACCTGCCAGAACATAAGTGTTTTTGTTTTTGGTTCCTAGAAACCTGTCCACCTTTAACAGGAATCTGAACTAACAGAATTTGTTAAATCATAAACTCATTTTCTGTGCAAGCACTCCCAAAACTTAAAATGTTACCCTGTGCTGTACTAGCCTGACCCTGCTGTTAAGAGTTGGAAGTCCCTTCTCACCCACAACATAGTGTCAATTGGCTAAACACGGATAATTTTGTACGATTGTAATCAGTTTCAAGTCTATTTTGCATTCATTATCTCATTTGAATCTTTTTTTCTTTTTGAGGAAGATTAACCCTGAGCTAACATCTGCTGCCAATCCTCCTCTTTTTGCTGAGGAAGACTGGCCCTTAGCTAACACCTGTGCCCAGCTCCCTCTACTTTATACGTGGGACTCTTGCCACAGCATGGCTTGCCAAGCGGTGCCACGTAGGCACCCAGGATCCCAACTGGCGAACCTGGGGCCGCTGAAGCGAACGTGTGAACTCAACCACTGCACCACCGGGCCAGCCCCTCATTTGAATCTTAAAACCACCCTGTCGGTGGGCATCTCATTTAAGAAAACTGAGGCCTAGAGAAGTTATTCACCAACCTCATTTCCTTGAACAATTTACCAAATTAATTTACCTTTCTGAGAAATGAGTGAACTGGACTGTTTCCTGAAGTCTCTTCCAGTTCTTAAATTCCTTTACTCCAAGCGACTTTGGCAAGATCAAGTCCGTTTGTGAGATCCAGAAAGCACAGACTTGCAGTTAGATGATCTGGATCTTTCTTCTACAATTTGCTGAATACTTGCAGGAATCACTTAAACTTTCTGAATCTCAGTAGCCTTGTCTATAAAAGGGGGTTACCAAGATACACCCGACAGAATTATTTTGCAGGCCAAATGAAATTAAACAAGTAAGTGACTTATTTGCTCTGGGACCTTGATCTAGTTAGTTAACCTCCCTGTGTCCCATGTTCCCATGTATAAAATGTGGATAACATGCGGGAAGCAAGTTCACTGTGGGTGAAATACAGTGGACGCTGTGATCTGTCTTTAAATCCTCCCTCCAGGACCGTGGCACTCATTCCCCACCTGCCTGGGGTTTGTCTGTTAACAGTTCTCATCTTAGTCCCTCTAGAGAATTGCTTGCTGCTGAAAGCAGCTGCCTTATCCAAGGTCATGTCCCCTTCCGAGGAAGCAGCTCGTATCCACTGACTGTCAATTCAGGGCTATGGAGTACAGGCCCTTGCCTCAATGTGGGGAAAATGTGAAAGGCTATTGCAACTCCAGAGCTGCTTATGAGACTGGCTGAGCCCTCTGTTATGACGCATCCTAGTCCAACCTCTCCTTCTGTCCAGTTTGTGTCCTTCACTTCCTCACAGATGCTGTTTCTGAAAGCACTCACCCCCAGAAACTTCTTCTGTGCAAACTTCCATCTCAGAGTCTGTTTTCTGGGAACCAACCATCATGTTGTAACGTGACAATACTGAGATAAGAAGTAAGAAAGTGCTTTGAAAACTGTAAAGTTATCAGCAACTTTGGATACCATTTACCATAGCATAATGAGGATTATCTAGAAAACACTGAATTGATGTTTTTTTTACTCCTCCCATAAATTGAGCTCCTCTGCAGCCATTCTACCATCATGGTCCCAGGGAAGATCAAGGACAAATGACACCTTGCACAGAAGTAGGATATGATGGAAAAGCAGTACCTTCCAGCCAAGAAGGGCAAGTGGAGGGAAAGATTCAGTTTAGGGAGGGAAGGAGAGAGATGAGAGGAGAGATTAGGAAAAGGAGATTGGATGCTGGTGTTCATTTTATCCCTCTTGGGGTGGAATCTGTGTAGGGTGGTGACAGAAACCTCCAGGATAGGTTCAGGGGAGACTGAGAACCTTGGGGCTAGTGGCAGCCTTCTCTGGGAATAGGCAGAATGAAGCTGCAAGATAGGAGAAACTCCATTAGCATTGTGTGGCCTAGGAGCAATGGCCTAGCATTGGCAGAAAAAGCCCAGTTCCCCACATGACTGCATGTGGCTGGTGGAAAAGAGGCAAGGCAGAAACCCAAGCATGCCTTTCCCCTCCTCCAGCCAGAGGGAGGACAGGACACCGAGAAGAGGGGCAGGCTGGCAGGAGCCCTGGGTTGGGAAGAGGAGGAAGGAACTCCGCAAGACCCTCAAAGCGTGAAAGCCTGCTGAAAAGATGACAAGCTGACGTCAGGGAGAAATCTTGATGAGATAACGCCGGGCTGGAAGAGGGTTTGAAGATTGCACAGCAGTCGGGAGGTAGAAGAAAATCACTGTATGTTGCAGTGTAGAAATAAATGTTTTCTTTTAAAAATAATTATTAAAAACACAGACTAATAAAGAAGTGTAAAGAGACATATGTTTTGGTTTGTGGTCTGTTTATGTTCTATGATGTTTACTTCACATCCTATTCACTTTTTAGCAGCCTTAATGGTTTGGCGTAGCTACGCTCTCGTGTGTAATGTATTTCTTACTTATAGCTCTGATAGCTTTAGTTTTCTGGAAACTCTGTCAAATTTTTGCCATCTGTTGTATCTCATGCGAAGTTTAGTAGAGCTCATCATTAGTGATATAGAAGTTATGACTTGTTGACATTTCCATTGTCAGCTCTAATTTTGAATTGTGTTATGCATAACTGTGGTTTTATCATACGTTGGGCGAAAGTTGACAAAATTTCAGATAGCCTTTGTGAATGCTGATTTAGACTCACTAAGTATATCAAAACCGTGTGTTTTGTTTTTTTGCTGAGGAAGATTCGCCCTGAGCTAACATCTGTTGCCAATATTCCTCGTTTTTGCTTGAGGAAGATTCGTCCTGAGCTAACATCTGTGCCAATCTTCCTCTACTTTGTATGTTGGTTCATGCCACAGCATGGCTGTGAGTGGTGTAGGTCTGCCTGGGATCCACACCTGCAAACCTGGGCTGCTGAAGTGGAGTGCACCAAACTTAAATGCCATGGGACGGGCCTCAAAACCTTGTGTTTTGTAAGAGCATGGGAAAAAATTTATAATCTGCTTGTATACCTGAGAAAAACTTGTTTCTCAAGTATAAATTAAGCTGGTATTTAACATGAATCAGATTATGTTTTATTTTAAAAAAATAAACTTTTGAAAACAGATTTTAAAAATTATTGCTTATGTGTAGTTTGAATTATTTAAATTTAATTGCAATATTAGTGGAGCATGTCATGCTTTGCTTTCTATGATTTATACCCTTTAACTGAAGACCTAAGAGAACAATATAATGTATAAAATGAAACATGGCCAACATGCAGATTTTTTCTAATTGTATTAAGTAAAATAATTCAAGTGCTTATCTAATGAACCATAAGTGGTTCTCTAATCTCTAGACAGGAGATGTCTTTCATTTATAAGTGTGTTAATATTTTCTTAAGGAATAAGGACTTCTGGTCATTAAATAAAAAATAAATAGTTAAGTGCCCCAATATCCAGAATGATAACTATGGCTGTCTAAGATCATTTTTGTATGATGTTATTTGCACCCTAAAGGTTTTATCTAACTGAAGTGGTAGTTCAAAACAACTTTTAGAAAAGTTAGGATGGTTTTAATTCTGTTCCTCGAATAGAACTCTGATGCAAAGGTTTTCATAATACTAAAATGGATTTAATCTAATTTCATCGTTTCTTGAATTTTAAACTTTTAAAACTGGCCCAGTGGCTCAGTGGTTAAGTTTGCAAGTTCCACTTTGGCAGCCCAGGGTTTGCCAGTTTGGATGCTGGGTGCAGACCTACGCACCGCTTGTCAAGCCATGCTGTGGCAGGCGTCTCACATGTAAAGTAGAAGAAGATGGGCATGGATGTTAGCTTAGGGCCAGTCTTCCTCAGGAAAAAGAGGAGGATTGGTGGCAGATGTTAGCTCAGAGCTAATGTTCCTCAAAACAAAACAACTTAAATGATTATACAAGCATTCACTACTTAACAGCTTTATCTTTTTCTTTAGCTATGCTGATGTAGTTTTAATAAGGCTTAGTGATTTTTAAATATCAACTTTCTCTATTGTTTTCAAAATCTAGGCTTGACCATGTGACTTTTTTTTAACACACAGCAATTTTATCAACTACAATGGGAAGTCCATACTTGATAGACTGGGAGAAAATAGTAATTTGTGATGCTAATATGTCAATTAATTGATAATAAAAAGAGTAAAAATACTATATTGGTATTCATAGAATCATAGAATAATTTTTTGTCAAGCTCTTAACATAGGGTAAATTTTGTATCTAGTTTTAGGCCATGATATGGAAAGAAACTTGTTACAATTACATCACATTATCTCTTCCAATATAATAGAACAAAAGTTAATAGTTGCATTTATGGTTTTTAGATTATCTATTAAGTTTATTGTTAAGCTATTTTATTTAAAATAAAGCAGGGAAATATATTGAGAAAGGATTGTGATTACAGAGGGCTTTTTAACATGCTATATTTCTGAAATGTAAATATATATTTTCAATGCACACCTACGTAATAGTTAAGGAAATAAAACAAAGAGATGAAAACTTGTGGTAAAGTGCATGTTATCAAACTGAACCATTTGGGTGGTCTTGACATGTACTTTTGATTGAACATAAATTTCAATGCAGTAATCCTTGAAGTATAATCTTTGCTTAATATATGCCTCTGAGAGTTTAAGAAATGCATATATGTGCATAGAAAAATTATGACCAGAATGTACTCCAAAATGTTAATAGGAGTTTTCTCCTCAGTGATTTTTACTTCCTCTTTTTATTTTTGTATTTTCCAAATTTTCTATAATGAGTGTATTAATTTTTGAGTCATAAAATAAATGAATAAATGCTAACAAGGAGCTTAAGAGGAATGACCATCTGATTCTCTTGGTAAAAATTCTCTTTAGTAAGAGGACTGAAAATGAGGCAAGGGGAGACTGTGGAGCCTGACATGCTATGGTATGAGGTTGGGATCTGATTACAGAGTTTAAGGAGAGCTAGGGAAAGTTTTGAGTCTGGCAAAGATCATGCTAGGTACAGCGTAAAGACTAGATTAGAAGGGAGTATGTGAGAGGCGCAAAGTCCACTTAGTCGGCAGTTACAAGAATCTGAGAGAAAAATTATGAAGTCTCTGTTTATATTGATACTCAAACATTGTATACCTTTTCAGATCCCCTGACTGCCTCTTCTTCTCTCTCTCTAGGTAAGAGCTCTGCTTGTGCCAAGTTGCTGTTCTACTTTCAAAGTTAGACGAAGAACCACACCTTGGGCGTGAGATCTGCCTGCCTGAGAGTCACCAAGTGACCAGATGATACAACCCAGAAGTTCAGGGGCATTTAGCTCTCTGTGGGGTAAGCCTTCACCAACGGCAAATGGAGCCAGGGGAGATGTCGACAGATACACTCCCCCACCTTCCTCTCTCTTGTGGACTGGTCCATAATGTAGTTCCTCCTTGTAACCCTTCCAGAGAAGTCCCATGCCTGCTGAGTGATTTGCTGTATCATTGCACAACAGGAACTGGGGTGGTAAGACAGTGCATCTCACTGAGTCACATCTCCCCTGACCTCATTCCCTTTGTCCCCTCACTCTCACCATTCTGGGCTGGTGCCTCCTAAATGGGGTGCCTCATGTTCTGCTTTTTACAGTAGCTGGGCTCAGACTGCCTTTAGTGAAGAGAAGGACAAACATTCAAGAGGTAGTTATGGTATTAGAAGGTAGTATCGGCACCTGTTTGGTGGCTGATCTAATATATGGGGAGCAAAGGATAGGGGTGTATGTAAGGTGACTCCTAGGTTTCTAACTTGGACAACCAAGTGGCCAGCACTAGCACAATTCATAGCCCATATTAAGCCCTCAGTCAATATTTATTGAATGAATGCATGAATGATGGTACCATAACTAAGGGAAAGACTACAGGAGGTACATTTATTAATGTATCATATGTAGAATAATCTCAAAGAGATTTTAACAAACATTAGCGGGAGATGCTTCCAGTCCTTTCTTAAGAGGCTCCGACGCAGATATGTGTGAATGAGTGATCAAGGCTGTGGAAAGAGCGGTGAAATGTTGCGCCTAGAAAGGTGCTAAGAGCCTGCCTGCAGTTCAAACAGGTTTTATTCCTGTTGAATCTGATGCGAACCTAATCTGTTCCAAATAATACACTGGAGTTTAAATCATCTCAATCATCCGTGATTCACAGAGCAACCAGGCACAGTCAACACAGAGCCAAGTCCCAAACCTCTCATTTCAGAGCTATTTTAATTTCCATGAAAACCATAGAATAACAGAGCTGAAGAGCCTTCCAGAGATTATCTGGCCCGATTCCCCTGGTTCAGGGATGATCTGGCACACGGGTTTAGGAAAAGCACTGATATTTATTTTTCTGTAGAGCTGACTGACACTCAACTACCAAATAACAATATTATGTTATAGAAAAGCTGGCCAAGGAAAGCTTACAGAACTAAAAAGTAAGACACATCTTTTGTTCAACAATAATAGAGTGAGTGACCCCTTGAAGGTACAATTTCTTTTTTGCAAAGTTAGGGATATTTTGGCCTAAATGGAATTTATGGCTAAGCATAAATGCTAAAATAGAAACAGCTGTAAAACAATTATTGTGTTTGGTGCTAAAACTAAAGTTATTGGTCTGAAACCATAATGAAAACTCCAGTGCCAGTCACAGTAGAGCAGTGTCTTATGTTATAGAGTCATTGAAAAAGGGTAAAATCAAGTACAAACAGTTAAAAGATGTTTTCTTGAGAAATACTGATATATAGCTTAGTATATTCCTGGCACGGTTTTAAGAACTTTACAAATACTATTTAATCCTTATAACAATTCTATTAAGGAAGCACTATTGTTGGCCCCTTTCACAGATGAGGAAACGAAGACACCAAAATGGTAAGTAACTTGCCCAAGGTCACACAGTAGTGTGGTGGATTCAGGATTCAAACTCACTTCCCATCTGCCTTGCAGTTGAGGGCCTTGCTGTTCAATCAGTATCTTTCAGTAACCAGCATGGTGCATTGATCAGACTATGAAGAGCAGGGAAGAACTGACAGTAACTGAGAGAGAAGATCCATGTCTCCCATCTCCTGTTTATTTGAGTGCATACTCTTGCTGAGTAAAAGGGGAAATAGAATTACCCACACTATTTACATTGTTTTCTCTCTCTCTCCAGCCCCTCCCCCACTGAGGGAATATAGTTTGATTTCACATATTCATATGCATGTAGGATTAAAGTAATAGCTATGGCTATTTGACGGGATGATCAGGGAACCTCTCTGAGGTGCCATTTGGGCAGAGACCCAAATGAGGTAGCAGAGGAAGCCATGGGAAAATCTGAGGTGGAAGGCAGGAGAAAGAGCAAGTGCAAAGACCCTGAAGCAGGAGTCTGCCTCACATTTTTGAGGAACAGTGACTGGAGAGGAAGGAGCAAGGAACAAAGTGATAGAAGATGAGATGAGTGACTTAGACGTGAGCCAAATCATACGGGCTTTGGTTAGGAACGTAGGTTTTATTCCAAGTGTGAGTGGAGACGACTAGAGGATTTTGAACAGGAGAGTTAGCACATTTCACTTATATTTTAAAAGGACTGCTTTGGCTGCGGTGTGGAGAATGAAATGTAGGGGGAAGGAGTGGAAGCAGGGAGAGTAATTAGGAGGCTGTTTCAGTAGGTTTGCCAAGAAATGATGATGCTTGGACTAGTGTAGGAGGGCACAAGATGTGGAGGTTTGCGATATACCTATATCCATATCCACATCTATAAATCAGAGCTGACAGGAGTGGCTGATAGATTGAATGTGGAATATGAGGGAGAGGAATCTAGGGTAATAGGAAGGACAGGGGGCTGTATGATTATTATTCGTGAAATATTTCTCAGGGAAGATGATGAGAGAAAATTGTATGGGAGACATCTTGAGGTAAAATGGGATTATGGCCCTGACCACAAGTACCACCACTATCCTCCTCTCTTTCTTGGTAACATGACAGGAGGTCCACAAGAGGGCACACTTCTCATGTCCAGCCTGAATCTTGAACACCTTCTGTTCCAGTCCCTTCCTCTGCTGGAAAGTCAGACTACAGTCAAGGCCAGAGGATGACAACTCCACCTTTGTTTTTGCAGGTGGTGGAAAAACTTACTAAAAGTGCAATCTGTGTGTATATAGAATCTATGCTGTAGATATACTATTAATAAAGATACATGTACCTCAAAGTATATACATCAATGTATATGTTATGAATATATCCACTGAATGCATAGAAATATGTTAGCATTTACCTGGTTAGAGGTACTTTACCTTACTTTATAGTTCAGTATGGCTCTGAGTTCCTTCATCACCCTCCCTCATTACCCAATGATGATCATTCTCAAGGCCAAAGCCTCTCCAAGTCCCTCCCTTCTCCCTGAAGGCCCTGGTATACACAGGAAATAGCATCTGGACAGAGCAACCTTTAGAAACCAAAGAGTGTTAGTGCAGGAAGGAAGAACTAGTCTAAGCCATGTAGAGTGGAGAAAAGTAAGCCTGGAGAATTTAAGACACACAAGTTCCACCAGCTGCCCTCTGTACGCAACAGCCCTGATGTTTTCAGAATTGCACTTTATGTGTTTCTAACATATTTCCAAAAGTTCCCACATTTTCATTTGAGACAGAAGCTGCATGAATCAGATTCCTGTATAATTAGCAAAGGGAGAAGATGTGCAGAAAAAGGAAAAGGAGGTAAAGAAAGAGATGTTTCTTGCACACATGATACATTATCATCACCCTAGTGAAATTTTCTCAAGAAGAGTTATCTCTGCGAAGTAGTTATAATGGGAAACCCAGAAGTTAAATTCATGTTTAAAAAAAAGTCCCATTATGACATAAGCCTATGTATGTTACCATTTCATCCCATTTCCTCTAATTTGACTGAAAACTCTACCAGGGCAAGGATTTGGAGGTGTGACTAGATGGTTGCAGATTTTATTTACTTGTTCAACAGATGTTTTAAAACTCATACTCCTAAAGGAGTGACCTTTGGGGGCTGTCTTTTCCAAGTGCTGTTGTCCACAACTTTTATTTTAGTGATACACAGAGACGATTCTCATTAATAGTAATAACAATTCTGGGGGAGACTTCCTGTAAGTGGAAGAAGGCTGTGAATAGAGTTACTTATCTTATTTTGGTGGAGCGTATGTGAATACTGGGCTGTCAGATGATAAAGAACCAACATCTTTTAACATCTCTTTCCTGTCGATTGTGATTTTTTTCTTTGAGGCTATTTCCCCCCTCTGGTTTTCTAAATTGTCACAAAACATTTGCGCAACGACCTGGGGTGTCATGACACCCTTGGATGAAAATCTGAGGACAACTTGGATGAAGGACAACTTTTAAGTAAGAAGACGGTCTGTCCTCGCCTTGGTTAAACCAATGGAAACGATTTGTTCAGATCGGAGCATCCAATAGACGCAGGCTCTTCGAAATAGCCCTGACTCCTTGGCAAACACTGTTGCTTAGCAAGACGTCAAAATCCCTGGGCGCAAACAACCATCCGAGGGGCGCGCCCGCCCGCGCTCCGCATGCTTCTCCGACAAGCTTGGGTTTTGGAGAAAGTCTAGAGGGCAAGTGTAGCTCCTCCCTCTCCTGGCTGGGGAGAGGGATAGGGGAAGAGGAGCACGAGTCCCTCGCCCGCTCGCCTCGTCTCGGAGGACGCCCCTCGCTGTCCTGGGAAGGTGCAGGGGAGGCACAGGAGAGTTGCTCGGAGAGGAGGAAACGGCAGCGTCTTGGCGCTGCAGCAGAGGGCGAGAAAAGGGTAACCCTGCCCTCAGTCCTTTGCACGATCAGCGAGCCCCTCCCCCCCAGGAAACGTGCCCGCCTGTCCCGCCCCCTTCACCGCCTCCTGGGTACTTGGGTCGTAAAATCCCACGCAGTGAGGCTGACTTGGTAACGGGGCGGGGCGAGGCATTGACAAGCCCAGCACCCAACAGCCCCTTCGTCCCAGCGGCGTCTCTAGCCTTCCAGGACCTCCCATCAGCCCCTCCCCCAAACCCCCATCGCGGCTCCAGCACTCTAATACCCCTGGACGGCAGTCCCAACCCCCGCCCCCGGTCCACCCCAGCCCAAATCCCCAACCCCTCGGCCGGCGATCTCGCGCGCCCGGGGCGTCTCCCGAGTCTGGACCCCGGCTGTCTGGGCTGCAGGGAGGAGCCGCAGCCGCAGCACCCCCGCCCTTCGGGCTTTTGGACTCCCCCAACTCCTTGAACAGCTGGGTGCGGGGGTTAGCGTTCCAGATGTGGCTCCTGGGCGGCCAGATGCGCGCGCTCCCCCGCCCCGGGCCTGGCAGCCTGCGAGTCTGGGAGGACGCGCGGGAGGGGCTGGGAGTTTTCCCTCTGAGTTGACTTAAAAGCCGGCGGAACCTCAGCCCCTGGGCTCCCCGCCTTGGCCTCAGAGCGCTCCCGGCCGCACTGCCAAAAGAAAAAGTTTCCAACCCAGCCCCCGCCCCGGCCTTCGGAGATTCTCCAACCAGGAGGGAAAATAAAGCAGCTCTACAGGATGGCCCAAAGAAAAACCCTATGTTTTGACCATGCGACCCTAGTCTTGGCCGTGGGACTTCGGGTGCGCAGCCAGCAAACCCCAGGTGTGGGGGAGAAGTTACAGTAGGGTTGCATTTGGGGCTTGCCCTAAAGCGCTCTCTGAAGGGATATGGATTCCATATTTGAAGTTGGAGGTCGTATTCCACCTGGTACAGGCAGTTCAGGGCGGGAGGAAAGCCAAGTGAACTCAGTGACTCAACCCCCTTGGAATGTGCCTGGAATAATAATGGGGACTTGAAAGGTTTTTATGGCCAAGGCAGTTGAGGAGACAAGGCTCCTGCGCCTGCAGTTGGCGGACGGCCGAGGGGGGCAGCATTGCCTTTTGCAGTGCTGCAGCGCCTGCAAACAGGACAAAAATAGTCGAAGCATCTGGTTTAAATCAACCAAAACGCGTTTGTATCAGCTTAACCCACCGTCCTACGGAACCGACGATACAGGACAAGCCAAATATATTCTCGGTACTCTTTTAACACTCCAGTAATAGCTAAACCCAATCACACTTTACCGCTTAAGTGTCCTAACGTACAACTGTCGTTATTTTATGGATGTTGCAAATTCAGCTTCCCTTTCTGAGGTTGTGTGTAGGCATGTGCTCAAGCATTTACATTTGCAAGCAACGCTCTGAATATGTTGCCATTTTCTCTTTCTTCCTTTTTCTTTTGGTAATTGATTTCTTTGAAGCGTGCGGCCCTAGAATAGCAGGGAAAAAAAAAAGAAAAAAAAAGTATCTGAGGCCAACATATGGTTACCTACTAAATATATAGCCGCATTTCCCTCCCTTCCCGCCCTAGTTAGAATTCCAAAGGCAAGTTGGAACAAAAGGAAAACGTGTCTGAGTGTAAAGAGAGAACTTGTGCCAAGAATTACAGTCACAGGGTAAATAACCTTGTTTTCTCCTTCATCAGTGGCCGCTACCAAACCCCGTTCTTGGAAGGTGGCCAATAGTCTGTCTGGTGGAGGGTGCTGCTAATTAGAGAGAGCCCATAAACCTCTCTGTCAAAGAGGGCATATGACCTCCCCTTCAAGTCTAAACAATAAAGCTGGCTAACTGCAGACTGCACTCCACGCTGGCTGCCCGCGGATTCCCTAAATAGGAACAGGATGAAGGCCAGGCTTAGGAGGTTACCATAGCTCTGCTCTCACACTTTGAGGAATTGGTCACTCCACTTCCCAGTATAACTTGTTTCAGTGACTCTCTACAATCTATTTACAGGAGAGCAGCTTGCAGAGAGAACTCATTGTCTAATCTAAATGAGGAAGCAATTATTACTCGCTGCAGTCTGATGTGCTTTGAGACTGTGGGGTCAAATATCAACCAGATCTGACGTAACTTTACTTTGCACTTTGGAAGATATGTCCTTTAATGACAATTATTTCTCCTTGCTTTTCTGAAACCCTTTTTTCTATTAAGGTTACAAAACTGAGTTTTTCCCCCCTCCTCAGCCTTCAATGTCTTCAAATTTTAGAATTTAAGTTATTGTAAGGTAAGGATCACCACCTCTACTGTACATCGCTTAATGTTAAACATTTAAAAAATTATTTTTTGCTTTTTTATAGGCATCTTCTCAGGATATAGCAAAATAGAGTTCCCCAAGTCATCTCTTCTTTGTCTAAACTACCTCCCTGGGAGGCCCCTGCAAGCTTTAATTTTACACATGTTATAAACTATAAATAATACAGTTCTGCTTTCCTAGAACATATGGAAACTGTCGCCTGCTATATATCCTAACTACAGTTGCTTTCAACTTAAAGGCTGAATAAAGTTCATCTCCTCTTTAAAAAGGCATTTGATCCTTTTTGTCTGTTTTATTAGTTAAAATCCAGAATGGAATAATGTATGAAAATTCTTCTTGTTGTGAACACAGCACATAAAAGGGTTTACAAGGTGTGGTTTGAATGGAGGAAGCCAGGCGCAAATACTGGTGGGAAGGCAAGGAAGGAAGGAAAGTACTTCCTGAGAGGATACTCCTCCCGTTTGCGCTACATCCTCTCTTCAAATCTCTTCCTGTTTGTCTTAGCCAATAATTGATAGTAAATTTTGTCTTTATTTTTCCTATTCATTTTAAAAATTTATTTTTCCTTTTTTTCCCCAAAGCCCCTTGGTACATAGTTGTATATTTTTAGTTGTAGGTCCTTCTAGTTGTGGCATGTGGGATGCCGGCTCAGCATGGCTTGATGAGCGGTGCCATGGCCGCGCCCAGGATCCGAACCAGCGATATCCAAAGTGGAGCGTGCGAACTTGACCACTCGGCCACGGGGCCGGCTCCTCCTATTATTTTAAAAGCATCCTTTCTCTCCTTACCAAAGCTACTCTAAGAGCCAAATCTATTATTAACTTCAAATGACTCAAAAACTTCACTCCATTTAATCTTCGGATAAGATTCTGACAACATCTTCTGAAACTTTTGTATAATACATATAAGGTAAGAATCATTTCTATGTTAGCTGTTTAAATATCCTGTGATCACCAAGATAACCAAGTATAATGGAATTAACAACACTGGAGTCTGAAGCCACAGTTATTGTGGTTGGGTCCTGCATTGGTCACTACTGAGTCTTGGTTTCTCTATCTGTAAACTAGGGACGATACCTCTTCCCAAAGTGTGAAAACAAACTGATATACAAATGTTAGTTATCACAACTGAATACAAGGGGCATCGTAAGCCTTTAAGGTACAATTCTTCCTTTTCCAAATAAACCACATGCTGCAACATTCCCTTTCTTTATGAGATAAACTAATAAAATCCAAGACTTGTAATTTCTACATAATGAATTAGTCCAACAACTTTATATTTCAAGGTAAATAGAGTTTCTTTTGGAACTTAATTTTAAGAATACTGTGATAGTTAATTTTATGTGTCAGTTAGGTAGGCCACTGAACTGAGACACTTGGTGAAACATTAGTCTAGAGGGTACTGTTAAGGTATTCTTTAGATGAGATTTAAATCAGTAGACTTGAGTAAAGCACATTACCCCTCCTAATGTGGGTGGGCCTCATCCAGTTAGTTAAGGCCTTCAGGGGGAGCTCTACCTGCAGAATCTTCAGACAGGAGCTGCAACGTCAAGACTTCCCTTGGTCTCCAGTCAGTGGTCCTGCCCCACAGATTTATGACTCATCAGCCTCCACAACTGCGGAGCCAATTCCTTAAAATAAATCTCTTTCCACACATACACATCCTATTGGTTCCATTTCTCTGGAGAACTCTGTCTAATACAGCTACCTACTGTTCACTCCGGGTACCACCATAATCTACTGTAGCACTCAAATATAGAGTAATTTAAATTAGGCCTAACATTCCCAAGGTGGAAAATCTCCACATATATCCCAAATTCCTTCCCAATGCTTTGAGATAGCATCAGGTAAAACACATTATAATTCGGCCAGATACTCTAATCTGGCTTTATCAACTCGTCTCACTCACCCTTTCCAAATTTCAGCATTAAAAATGCTTGGAAGAGAAAAGCTTCTCTTCCATGGCTAACGTGCAAATCCTTCTGCTCCTATTCTTCACCTCCGTTCTCTCTTTACAACCTTCTCTCTTTTTGTATTTCCCAAAGGTACCAGTTGAAAAGATAAACTGTGACAGTTCCATGGGACTCAAGGTTAAAAGTCACCTTGAAAATTCTGCAAGGCTACAAAAAATGTAATAAGGTTTCAAAGAAATTCTGCCTTAAACAAAAATTATGCCCTGAGTACTCCAGGTGAGAGATGATGATGATTTAAAGGGAAGTTGGAGGGGAGGGGAGTTTTTAATGGTCAAATTCAGGCTACATTTTGGAGAAAGCCAAAAGGATTTACTATTGTATTGCATCTAAGAGGTAAGGGAAAGATGGGAACCAAGGGTTAAAACAAAACAAAACAAAACAAAACACCCTCCTCTGAGAGAAACCAAATAAATTATTCAATAACCTAGAAGAATTCCCACCATAAATACTCAAGTAATCCAAACATTTGGTGATAGTGATTGTTTTTTTAAAGCAAGAATTATTTTCCTTCAATTAATTGTTATGCTATCTTACTTGGATATAGGCATTGTGCAGAGACATAATAGTGCTACTCTACACAGCAGGCACTCAAGGAATATTTTTGAATGAAAACAATTGATGCTAATTTGATTTGTACATAATGCCAAGACTCCATACTTTCCTTTCTCTTCCTCCTTCCCCTTGGCCCTAATCTGGGATGGCCAGGCAAACTAACAGTAAACATGGTGATTTTCCTGGTTTTCTTGAGCACAGTCTTTTAGTATCCTACACTCATAGACAATTATCATTCTTGTGCTTTAAAATTTCAATCCAAAGCATTATCTTATAAAGAGCAATTTAAAAAACATTACCAAAACCAGACCATAAGGAGAGTGTTTCAAGGCTGGAATACTGATGGGTAGGTAAAAGGGCAGAATGTTTTCCACGGAACAATGAATCAGTTTCTGACATGATCTTTGCTCCATAATCTCTTTCTCAAGAACACTGAAGCACTGAAAGGGAGAATAAAACACTGAAAAAATGCTGCAGTTCATATATTCATGGTGTTCTTTTGAATTTTTATTTTCATTTCTAACTTCTTTGGATCATCACAAGGATATACTTCCTATTAAAAATGAAACTATAACTCCATTTGGAAATACTTTAACACACCTTATATATCATAATGAAGTAACACAAAGAAACTTTTTTAAACAGAGGATTTCTCTCTAAAGCTTAAATGTAAGGCAGACAGACATCTGACTTTCAAACAGATGGAAATCCAGAACATTTCCAGCGTACATAAAATTGAATTTTGTGTTATATTTTATGTCCGAGTCAGCTAACTAATACAAATCGATGGCTGGGTTTCTGTACTAATTGTTTTTTCTTATCTTCCCTTTCTAACATCCAACTTTAACAATTCAGTGTTTCTTCTGTAATTGCATGGATAAGCATTCCAGAATGTACATGCTTTTAATAATTTGCACTGTGATTTGTAATATTAAGTGTATGCATATGTTGTCTATTATTTAATAAGACATAATCAATAATAAATAATATCAATTCATGGAACCCAACATATGTACTCTGACGCAAGAAAAAAATACAAGTTGTCACTAATAAAATGAGTTTATTTTATATTATGTTTTCAAAAAACACATTTGTAAAATTACCCCCATTCTAGGCCTAAAGATAGCCTTTACAAAGGATTAAAAAATTACAAAACTGCTTTCTCTTAACTATTAATATTAAAGTACATAGATTTAAAATGTTTAGAAGAGAAAATATTAATTCATGGTCAATGTTTAAAGAGTTAATATACATTAAAACTGTAGGATACTAGTAGAAGATTAAATCTTAAGAAACATTTAGAGAAAAAAGCTGTACTTTCCTTTCAGAAACGTCTACTCTTAAATGATGCTTACTAAGAAATACACACTGCATACCAGTGACAATGCTCTTCTCAAAATTTACCTAATTGCTTTGCAAATGAATCAACCTACACAAGAGAAAACACAGGAAATTGCTTTTCAATACATATTAATGCCTTAATTTTCCTGATAAAAGGAAATCAAAATAAAAATTTAGTCCATTCCAATTAAAAATACAAATTAATGATGTTTTATATAAGATAGTATTGTATTATTTTTAACAATACAAAACTTCAAGCATTCCAGAAGCACAAACTGTGTCATTCCAAAAAAACGAAAGAAAACATATTTATCTAACCAATGTTTTATAGAAATTTGGAATATTTACATACTTTATAACACTGTAGAAATCTTTGGTGGTGACATATGGATTAAGTTCCCTGAAAACACTTTAATAATTTTGTTCCATCAATCTGTGTCAAGTATTTATAATTAGTAGTGCTGGCAGTATAATTTTCTAGCCAAATCCACATGCATATAATGAAGTGCATGGAGGGAATCTTATGCAGGACCTAGGTGGGTTTACACAATTAATTACTTAGCAGTAAGGGTTATTTCTGCCTCATTTTTATACCAGAAAAAAATATGGTAAACTAAAGAACAGACCAATTCTTACTTCTAAACAAACTCTGGAAATAGTTAATATTAATGAACAAGTTGAATGAATATAGAATAAAATAAAACACTGGCTACAATTTCCAGATAAACTTTAACAGCTACCAAAATAGCGCCCTAAATAGGCTTGTGCAGCATCTGATGCTCACTCACCAAGTGGTGGTGGTGGGAAAGCAAGGCACTGTGGTCTAGGGATGAATATACCTCTTTTAAAAGCACTACACGTAAAAGCAGAGAAACAAAAAATGACCTGCACCACCTTAACAGGAAAAAAATTTATAAGCTTATTACACAAAGTTCAAAGGAAAGGGCACGCTAAAACACATAAGAGAAAATACGCAAAATTTAAGCAATGTAAGAAAAGGAGAGAAAGGAAATGATAGAACAGCAAGATGACATCGGCTATATGTAAGGATGTAACAGTAGAAATATATCAGGGGAAGCATTATGAGTGGGAAGAGATACAATTAAACAGAAGGACTTGCATCACCTCTTTGGGATTGGTGTTGTCTTTGATTAAACGTTTTGATTCTAGAAGTGTAGAGGGATAAATAATTCCTCCAACTTAGAACAGTATATATGAGTTTGCCATTATTAAAGAATAGGTTTAATACTGAGATTAGACTTGAAAAAGATAAAATGGTACAAATCAGCCCCCACAGGTAATGTTTTTGATACAAAGTCACTTACATGACCTTGTCAGGCAATTTGATATGACACTGCCTTCGGGTAGGAAAGACAAGTATGGCGTAGCATTTCTATTAATGTCTAGTATTAGGAAATATAAATAAAACTCTCTTCCAAGAGTTTATAATCAGAATTCACCGGAATTTTGAACACAAATCAAAGAGTCTTTCCAGAAACTACGAGGGTAAAAATCAGTCAAGGTAAAGTAGATGAAGATATTCATAGAATTAAACTTTGGGAGAAAAGAAGTTGAATGATTTTTTACTTAATTTATATATCAAGGATGTGAGATAATCTAGAAAACATCTTAAGATATCTCAAGAGAAATACATGAATTATATTAGGGTCCTCCTCAGTAAACATTGTTCTCTGCCAACACTCTGAGGAGGTCCTAAATATAAACTGCCAGCCAGCTTCACTTCTTAAAAAGTAGAAAGGTCAAAGAGCTCACAAATCTCTCTCGTTTTTTCTTTTGGACAAACAAGTAGAACAGTAAATTATCTGAACAAGTATAATTGTCAAATTTGATTTCTGCTCACTAAAATCATCACTAGAAATATATGGGCTTGGAATTCATAATGCATAGTTATCAATGCAACCTAAAAAACCCTTAAAGTTCAGTAATTCAAAATATCTTGGATTGAAAAAATAATAATTTTCTAATATCTATTCTTACAGCTTCTAATAAGTAAGATTAACAATGTCTGCATTTTGCACTGGCACCTAGCTTCAGGAAATTATCTTCGCCAGAAGCGAAGTGGTTCAAATGATTCTAGTCAATGCCAGATTTATAAATCTGCAGCTCACATCAGTGCCAAGCTTGTGAATGGACTGGCTGTTGGGATAATTTCATGAATTAGAAGAGACCTAAATGCTATACTGGTCTCCAACACTATTTCACAAAAGCTACTACTTTTAAAGGCTGAAAATACAACCAGTGTTGTTAAGAACATGCTAAGTTCAACCACTATTTAAGAGCTAACTATGGAAAACTGGTTAATGTTTATTTAACTTCTTATCTGTAAAGATAATTAGAAATAATTAAAATTGAAAAATTAGCTATATTTTTATATTATTAAAATCAAATAAATTTAACAAAACCCACAGGAAAAGAGATGATGCAATTCAAGGCATAAATTTGACATGTTAGAATATGACAATTAACGATAAAGATAGCGTCAATAAAACAAAATAAATGTACAGTTGCAAAATAAGTAAACAATTTTCAAGTGTGCAAAACTAATCAGGAATAAAAGTGCTATGTGGATACCTGGTTTTCAAATGTTTGT
Organism: Equus przewalskii; assembly: GCF_037783145.1. Lineage (NCBI taxonomy): Eukaryota > Metazoa > Chordata > Mammalia > Perissodactyla > Equidae > Equus > Equus przewalskii. The sequence goes on along the minus strand of NC_091831.1, from coordinate 52,872,314 downwards.
TTTGAAAACTTTCATTGATGGTGGAAAAACTAGAAAGGATTAAAAAAGTAAAAACATCAGGAATACATAAAACATACTTTATCTTACATATGCCCTTGTTCTATCATTGCTGGATCAGAGGCCCATTTAATTACTATCCTCATGTGACAGATATAACATAAATGGAGGTAAACACAATACATTACCGCAAAGGCTGATGTATCTTAACCATAAAAAGACTCTTTTTCAAGTATACTGTGGGTTTGCGTTTCATCTCATATCCCAGGCACTCAATGTTGTGGAGTAATTTCAAAACATATAACACAATTTTTTATTATTTCTGATACACACACATACACACACACACACACATATATGTTTTGCATAACTACCTTTAGTAGTCAAGATTTGGAAGTAATTGTTAAAGAAGTAAAACCTTTAAATTGATGAAAGTAAACCCTATCACCGCCACGATTTAAATAATTATTTTAATGTGTAAATCCTGAATATATAATGTTAGAAAAAAAAGTCGATGTATTAGCATAATTTGTCTTGGGATACTTGAAGTGTATATGACTAAAAATACACCTGTGGTCTCTTCTTCACTTTATATTTTAGTGACCCATACCGCACCTGAAGAGAGAAACATGTTATTACAAATTGGATGATTACTTTTTGAAATTAGATAGGACTTAAAAGTTCATAATCGTAGTAATAATTGCTTAAATTTTCTGACATAAAGAATCAATTATCCTATAAGTGTGTACTCAAAACACAGCACTACTTATATACTCAAAAATGTAGTTGGTACTATGTTGGATGTATGCTGTAGACTATCATGGCTGATAACAAATAAAAACATTAACCGATATTATTTATGCTTCGCTTGGTACATGTCAGTGAACATTGCTCACAATGATCTGAGGCCGTTCACTAGAATCCTCCACTGCTTTCTGGGCATAAAGACAATATATTATTACAGATAAACTTTTAATGTTTAATCCTCATGTAGGGTTGGTTCAAAGTGAAACTATATAGTTAATTTCATTAGTTGCTTTCTTTGCTTATGCCTAGGGCTGGCACTGAGTACTCATGACAACCATGGGATTTGCTATGTGAGAATACCACTTTCTACTTATAGTGGAAGACTAGGAATTTACTATTTTCTAAATTTCCAGAGATCCTAATACATCAGATCTGAATAAAGAATTTTAAATATGACTGATGCTCTACCATCCCAATCCTTCATTTACGGATCATTAATATCCTGAATGATAATACAGCAGGGAGAGCCCTTAATACTAATTACAGGAAAACAACTCTATAGTTGACTAACCTCTTTGCGGCCTCTCACGGTTTTCACAGATTTCATGCTTTGCGATCTTCGAAGCCCTTTGTGTGCCACCATCTCATCATCTGAATATGGCCCATCCGCTTCCTCATCTGTTTTCTCATCTCCGTCTCTCAGTGGAATTCCATAACCTAAATGAATTGTCAAAACCAGCATATTTTGGTCAAAGGATACCAGTCAGCGCTGCCTCTTCACTCTGCATGGTTTGTATTTGCCTGATTACTCCTCTTCCTTTCTCATCTGGAATGTGCTCCCTGCCCTTCATCATTAATCTGGGCCCCTGGCACTATTCTAGATGAAGTTCTTAACTCATTTATTCCAGGAAGTTTTCTCTGACCCTTCCTATTTTTACTATGTATTTTTCAGAATAACTAAAAATAATTTATTTTTGAGTAGGTAACACATTTTACCTTGTTCAAAAATCAAAGACTATAAATAGTGAAAAGTCTCTTTCTGTCCTTTCTCCTTTTCATGAATTCTAAACAACCTGAGAACTTGTGTTTTAGTCTTTCATTTGTACTTTTGACTTTAATTAAGAATAAGCACTCCCCCCGCCCCGCCCCCTGCAATGTGTCAAATCTTTTGTCACGATTAGGAATGATAGGGTGAACTTAAGGAGTCATATAAGACCCAAAGGGGCTACAACTTTGGGCATGATAAGTTCATTGGGGGCAGGTGATGGAGATGTTAAACCAACACTGTTGCAGCTGCTGAAATAAAACCCAGCCAGAAAGGCTACAGTAATTAGAAATATCACAAGCTATGATGACAGATGTTAGTCAAAGAAAATAGCCAGCATCAGGAGGTCAGTTAGAGGTTGTGTGGGTGTGCTAACAGGCTGCTTTGTGTAGCTACAAAGACTTAACATTGGCCAATACAGTAGTCCCCCCCATCCTTGGAGGATACAATCCAAGGTCCCCAGTGGATGCCTGAAATGGTGGATAGTACCAAACCCTATATATAATGTTTTTTCCTATGCATACAGACCTGTGATAAAGTTTAACTTATAAATTAGGCATAGTAAGAGATTAATAACAACTAATAATAAAGTAGAACAATTATAACAATATACTGTAATAAAAAGTTACGTGAATGTGGTCTTTCTCAAAATATCTTATTGTACTGTACTCATCTTTCTTATTGTGAGGATGTGAGATGATAAAATGCCTACATGATGAGATGAAGAGACATAGGCATTGTGACATAGCTAGGCTACTACTGACCCTCTGATGATACGTCAGAAGGAGGATCATCTGCTTCCGGTAACCGCAATTGTGGATAAGGGGGGACTACTGTATTACAACATTCAGGCAGTCAGCTGGTTATTGTTAGGAAGTCTGAGAGCACCTAAGGCTGTGATTCAGGGATAAGAATGCTCTCACTCCTGAAGAAGTGGTTCTCAAACTTATTAGAGTTTATTAGCACAAACTTATTAGCACATATTATAGTTATATGGAGAACTTATTACTACACAGATTGCTGGGCCTGGGGCAAAGCTGAGAATCTACATTTCTAACAAGTTCCCAGGTGATGCTTATGGTACTGGTCCAGGCCCACACTTTGAGAACCACTACTTGGATGGAGCAAGAGAAGTCTAAGGCAACCAGAGCACTAGGTAGGTTATAAGGACAAGGGTGAGGTTACAAGGTTCAAATTCTCCTTTAATAAAGATAAGGAGCATTAAAAACCTAAATCTTTAGGTGAGAAAAAAGTATCAGGTTTTCCAGGCTTAAGAGGGGCAAGGAAAGGACTCCTTGTATATTAAGCAAGTACAGTTTTATGCTGCCAGACTTCTAGGATAGAAATTAGGAAGGATTTGGAAGTAGAATCAGTCATTATTTAGGCTGAGATCCTTTGTTTTCCTGCAGCAGGCCAAGGAAGTGTGTTCTAGGTATAAGAGACAGCATGTGCAAAGGCACTACAGCAGCGGGGAGCATGACTGCCTGGAAGAACTGTGAGGAGGCCAGTGTGGCCAGGGGAGGGGATGGGGTCAGCAGTCCTGGGAAAATGCTCCTGACGCAATATTAAGTGGAAAAAAAAATGTACATATAAAAACAAACAAAGGCAAAACATAAAAATGAAACCATTATATCTCTTGGAAGTGGGCTTTTAGGTGATTTTAAATTTCTTAATTTTTCCTTTTTTTTAAATTGCCAAATTTTTATTTAAAAAAATTATATTACTTCTATAACTGGGGAAAATAAACCAGAAAAAATTATTTTTAGATTGTCATTGCTAGATTTGTCTCCATTGCTGTTGCTTATACAATATTTCTAATTCCAACATAATAAAAACTAAGGTAAAACACAGAATGTGGAATCAAGGAAAGAATCAGAAAGGAAGTGACTGATCAAAAAGTTCTCTAAGGCCACAGGTGAAACATAAGACTACACTTCAACAAACATAGCTATTTTAACTGCATATTATTTAATATGACTAGGAATTGGAAATTCATTCAAAAGATGATTATATATACATCTTATTCCGTCTTTGTTCCCTAATTTCAGCTGAAAAAAAATCTCACTAGCTTTCTAATTATGGTTTCAGGAAAAGTGGTAGATTGATTCATTATTCCACAAGTATTTTTTAAAATTCTACTATGTGTGAGGCAGAGTGCTAAATCATGGGGATACAATGATGACAAAGCTATCTTTTTCCATCCTAAGAAACCTATAGTCTCATAGGGGAAGCAGACTCTAATGGGCATTACAATATTGTAATGAATGCTATGAATAGAAGATAAGGGGGGGCTGTCCCCATGGCTGAGCGGTTGAGTTTGCGCGCTCCACTTCAGCGGCCCAGGGTCTTGCCAGTTTGGATCCTGGGCTGGGACCTAGAACTGCTCATCAAGCCATGCTGAGGCAGTGTCCCACAGAGCAGAGCCAGAAGGACCTACAGCTAGAATATACAATGATGTACTGGAGGGGTGGGGGGGAAGGAGGAAGGGAAGGAGAAGAAGAAAAAGATGGGTAACAGATGTTAGCTCTGGGGCCAATCCTTAAAAAAAAAAGAAGATAAGGACAAGGTGCTATGGGAGCAGAGTAAGAAAATTAACTCAGCCTGGGGGCAGGGGGCAGTGGGTTTGAGAGAAGACTTCTTGTAGGAGGTGGCAGCTAAGCTGAATTCTGAAAGGCTCATGATTCTATATTCCTAGCACATGATGGACCAAGGCTGAGGAGCCAATATACTGCACGCTATTGAGTTTGGACTTCATCAGAGTGCAATGGCGGGGTGGGGGGAAGCAGGGCACTGAAGCATTTTAATTAGAAGTGTGACATGATTAGATTTGGGTTCTTTAAAAGATTCTTCTTGCACTTTGGACAAGAAGTAGAAGAGACTAGAAGCAGGAAGGTTATTGCAGTATGGCAGGTCAGAAACGATGGAGTCCAAGGAGTGAGGACAAAGTAGCCAAATTTGGGATCTATTAGGAGGTGAAACTGACAAGTTTAACTTAACTTACTGAACCAAACCCTGCATCAAAAAGAAACGAGTTAAGTCAAATATCTTCACTAAAATATGCATTTTCTATTCCACTTAAAATCTGGAAATGACTACGTATGAAAATTCTGCTGTAAGTGGTGGAAATAATGTTGGTCAAAGTTGTCCAAGGATTCAGAGGAGAGGGAGACCTGAGATTATGAGAAGCCTAAATCTGGATGCCATATCAGAGGAGGAATTCAGCGAGGCAGAGGAGTGGTTTATAGGTCTGCCAAGCCTGGGCAAGGTGAAGCTGACGGGGTAAAGCTGGGACCAGACAAAGGCGATGCTAAGGCCGGCTGCTTCACATCATCAATCTAGACTGGACAGAGCCTGTGGAACAGTGCGTTCCATGCCCGTTTGTGAGGAGCAGTGACTGGGGATCCAAGAACGAGGAGCCTCTGTTGCTGTGGACCTGGGGCCGAAGGCTGCAGCTGCTTGGCCAGATTTAGCCTAGAGCTCTGTTACCATTTTAGGAAATTAGCAACCGCTTTTGCAAACTGACCTGGTTTTATTCACAGCCTGTACCTCTTAGAGTTGGTATATTTTGTTTTCCCTCTTTATAATAATAATAGCAGATATTGATCTAGTACTTAGCATTTACCAGGCACTGTTCTAAGCAGTTTCCATGTATTACTTTAAGTGTAGAATCATAGAAAGTTCGATTTGGAAGACAACTCAGGTACTGTGGTAGAAGGATCCCTGGACCTATATCCGGAGAAATGAGTATTTTGCCACTTATTAGCTGAGACCTTCAATGAGTCTTGCTTCTCCCTGGGCCTGTTTTTTAAATTAAAAAAAATTTTTTTTTGAGGAAGATTAGCCCTGAGCTAACATCTGCTGCCAATCCTCCTCTTTTTGCTGAGGAAGACTGGCCCTGAGCTAACATCTGTGCCCATCTTCCCTTACTTTATATGTGGGACGCCTACCACAGCATGGCTTGCCAAGTGGTGCCATGTCCACACCTGGGATCCGAACTGGCAAACCCCAGGCCACCGAAGTGGAATGTGCACACTTAACCACTGAGCCACCGGGCCGGCCCATGGGCCCCAGTTTTCTTATCTGGTAAGGCGGTGAGACAGATGAGAGATGAATGAGTTTCTGTATGAATGCCAACTCTGAGCTAGCTGAGCTGTCTGGGCACTATGTTGAGTGGGATTCTGAGGCAGCATGGGAAAGTGCCACAACCTCAGGCACGGGAGCAGGAAGTAGGCATGCCACCTATTTGCTGTCTTTTTTTTTTTTTCCTGAACAAGTAAGCTAACATCTGTTGCCAATCTTCCTCTATTTTATATGTGGGTTGCTGCCACAGCATGGCCGCCACCGAGTGGTGTAGGTCTGCGACAGGAAACTGAACCCGGGCTGCTGAAGTGGAGTGTGCTGAACTTAACCACTAGCCTATGGGGCCGGCCCCTATTTGCTGTCTCTGACTAAAGCATCTCTAAGGTTCCTTCCTGCTCAAATTTTTTGAATTCATAGTTCCAGCCCAACTGTCTCACTAAGTGTAGTCTCTTTATAAACTAAAAAGAGAATAAGACTTAGGTTAGGAACTTTGGACAGCTCATTTCTGTCGTTGAGGATGTAGTCTTTGACAAATAATCTCCTTAAGTCTCAGTTTATTCATCTAAAAAATAAGGATAAAAATATTTAACCTGCACAGTCATCTTAAGGATTAAACAAATATGTAAAGCATCTAAAACAAAACAAAACAAAACAATCTCTTTATGTGCTGGTACTGAAACTGAATGTTGAACCACTTTTAACTAACATGGGAGCAGCAGGTTCTTTGCAGAAAAAATACTTCCACTTGACCAAAAACGTGGTGTTCTTTCAAAGGAAGTGAACATCATGTTCAAGGTGTCTGTTTTCCTCCAAAAAGCACTTTGAGGGATCTGTTTTTCCCATAGTGACAACAGGCAGATTTGAATAACTTCACCAAAGCAAGACTTCTCTTGACCAGCTAACTTCAAACCACTCAGAGCAGGCCATGATGAGTTTTCAAAAGGGACCCACTTTTCTAGATATGTGAGTTTGCTTGTGCAAACCATCAGAGCTTCTGCAGTGAATGTACTGATCACATAAACTGGGAAACAGACTTTGCAATGTGAATGTAATGCCCACACTGAAAAACGTATCAATTTGCTTTTTTTTTCTTGAGCAACTTTGGAAGTAAATGAAATGGAAAAAATTCATGACAGAAAAAAATGAGTACCTTAATTATTTTTCAAAAGGAAGAGTACTGTTGTTTTATTTCCTACTTTGAGTAACAGGTTGATTAAAAAAAAAAATCACTAAAATCCCACTCCTCAGAGCTAAATACTGTTAACAATTTAGTAATACCCTTCCAGACTCTCTTCTATGTATATACATATTTGAAAAATAATTTTACATATTTTAATCCATTTCATTTGTCTATTGTGTCTCTACAGTATAGGATTATAAAACATACTATTTCATTGTTATTGTTTATTCCCCCACAATCTGGATATGTTTTCATGCCAGTAAGTATAGACTGACATTATTTAGTATTTTTCCTGGCTAATAAACTACCTTTCTGCTTAACCATTTCTCTTAGGCATTTGGTTTATTTCAATATTTTATTACTACAAACATCAATGAGATGAACACTCTTGTACGTACATCTTCGAACATTTGTCTGATTATTTCCTTATGACATATTCCCAGAAGTTTCTTGTTGATTTAAAGGGAATAAATTTTGATAATGATTGCCAGATTGTCACCCAAAAGATTACTCCACTTTAAACTCTCATAACAAGTGTAGGCTAGTGTTGGTTTTAAAACATGTCCATAAACTCTGACACTTGTCTCCCCTTCTCTTAAATCTCCAGGGCCTTTGTAGGTACCTGCCTCAACAAACAGCCTCAAGGCGGAAGTGACGCTGCATAACTTCTGCCTTTTCTCTTGGGACACTGGCTCTGGGAGCCTTCAGCTGCTAAGTAAGAAGTCCAATGACCCTCAGAGTCCCTCAGAGACCATGTAGGGAGACACAGAGAGAGAGAGATGCTGGAGAAGCCCCAGCTGTTTCAGCCAGCAGCTGTTTGACTCTTCCCAGCTCAGACACCAGACATCTGAGTGAAGAAGCCTTGGGGAGTATGACTGCAGCCCCAGCTACTGTCTGATGATAGCTGCATAACACCCTGAGCAAGGACTGCCTTGCTGAGCCCTGTCATCCCCATATTTGGGAGCAAAACAAATGACTGGTTTTTCTAAGCCACTGTTTGGGGGTGGTTTGTTAGGCAGCAATAGATAATTAGAAGAGTTACCAACACAGAGCATTGCTAATTAAAAATTTTCTTTTGCCCATCTGGTGAGCAAAATTTACTGTTAGTACTATTTCTTTGACTGTCTGTGAGGTTGAATACCTTTTTCACGTATTTCTCGTTCAGCTATATTGACAATAGTTGACTTGAAAGAGTTCTTGAATAGTTAAAATCTGAACCTTTTGCCTGTAACATATAATGAGAATATTTCTTACAGTTGTAGTTTGTCTTTTGTCTCCCATGGTGTGGGTTTTTTCTCTCTATATGGTGGTTTTATGTTTTTATTTATATAGAAAAATCTATGACACTTTTCCTTTATGTTTTCTGGTTTGGATGATCTATCTTGAGAGTATAAAAATATACATAGGAATTTCCTACTATATGGTTTAATTTCTTATATTTGTCTTAGTCTTTTAAGGATTTATGTTGATCAAAGGTTTGAGGTTGAGGGACAACTTCATTTCTTCCTCACCTTCCAAGTCTAGCATTTATCCTAACACCATCTATTGATCTGCCTTTCCCCTGCCAAATTGAAAGCCATCATTCTCATCTGGCAAATTTCCATGTATATCTGGATTTGTGTCTATCTAGACTATCTATTATTATCATTGCTTCAACTATTTCTGTCCTAGAGCCATACTACTTTCTTAAAAATATTGCCAAGAGAGAAACTTGGTTAAATTTTTTCCCTCAGGGCAGAAAATCTCAGAATATATACTATTCTGTAGAAAGTGTGGAATCTGGGCAAAGTAATGCGTATAAAAATTTTAATTCCATAACTGAACAAGTACCTTTCTCGTACTGCTAGAACTTACTTTGTATTTTTATAAATCTTTAAGTTAATTTAATTTCATGGTTTGAAATTTAAAAGAACTAAACAGCACCTCACTATCTTAAAATATTTTAGTCACACCATTTTAAATTTAATAGATGAATACAATAAAAACAATGTTATGGGTTTTCATATTTATAATCCTGTTTTCATTTAAATAATTGGAATATAATTCTTAACCAATTCTAAGGAAAATTTTTGAATAAACTGTGGATAAAGGACTCCTTACTGGTCCAAATTAGCAAAATATATATAATCAGAATCACCTAATTTTTAAATGCATATTAAGAAAATGTGGGGCCGGCCCGGTGGTGCAGCGGTTAAGTGCACATGTTCTGCTTTGGTGGCTTGAGGTTTGCTGGTTCAGATCCTGGGTGTGGACATCCGCTTGGCAAGCCATGCTGTGGTAGGCGTCCCACATATAAAGTAAAGGAAGATGGGCATGAATGTGAGCTCAGGGCCAGTTTTCCTCAGCAAAAAGAGGAGAACTGGCAGCAGATGTTAGCTCAGGGCTAATCTTCCTCAAAAAAAAAAAAACAAAAAAAACAAAAAAAACGAAAATGCATAGGGGCTGGCCCGGTGGCGAATGGTTAAGTTCGCATGTTCCATTTTGGCAGACCCGGGTTTGCTGGTTCGGATCCCAGGTGCGGCCTATGCACCACTTGTCGAGCCATGCTGTGGCAGGCATCCCACATATAAAGTAGAGGAAGATAGATGGGCACAGATGTTAGCTCAGGGCCAGTCTTCCTCAGCAAAAAAGAGGATTGGTGGCAGATGTTAGCTCAGGGCTAATCATCCTCAAAAAAAAAAAAAAAGGAAAATGCATATATTAGGAACTACTTTTACATTATTAATGTATTAAGGATGATAGTTCAAAGTTCAATGGTTCCTCACTCTTAAGGGCATTACTACCTTAATCAACAGCCAATGCTTAATTACTGCCTCAGAAAATAGCCACCAACTTTATAAAGTTATTCATTTTGGGGAGAACTTAAAGAAAGTTTACTACTTTTTCTTTATATGAAGGGACTATTATTTTTCAAATCACTTTTAATTATAAAGGATGATTTTCAATCTCCCTCAAAAGAAAACTTCTACGTAAAAAAACAAAGATCAAGGAGCCCTGTACCTTACGGACTTAATAGTACACTAACAAGAAATGTCCTGAAGATCTTCGTTCTCAGCTGAGCCTTGAACTACAACCTTATTATATGTGATAAATTGACTAAGGAACTATGTCTTTTTATTTATGTGTATGTTTCTAAGATCACAATAATTTATTAAACTTTTAGAATATATCAACTATGACATGCTCCTAATTTACAGTGGAATATACTACAAGTCACTTCTTGAACTAGAGTGTATAATTTCAACACATTTTCCATTGGAGTAATCCTATTTTCAAACTGAGTCATCTTTTGTCACCTACTTAAAATTTTTCATCTTGTGAGTCAATATCCTTATTTGTTCACAGCACTTACACTAAAGAGTGTTTAACTATAAAAAACTCCTTAGATGTCTCTCCATAGTCTGACTAGCAAGAGTATTGATCAGAGGTCAAAACTAGTGCTGGTGGGAGGGAGGTGGTGGTAACCACACCCACCACTTCTAAAAATTCATGGGCAGCACAAGAGGCTACAGCTACTTTCTTAGCTGGATTATCTCCAGAGTCAACAAAGGGCAAGCACTACACTTATTTAGAGAAAATTTAGAGAAAGAGAACTACAGTTAAATGTGAAGCTCAAAAATATAAGCTTAAGAATAAATTTTGTCTGCTCAAATTCAGAGAGTTACCAGGTGTTATTTTAGTACCCATCTTGACTCCAAATCCCAATGATGAAAGAACGATATATTAAAACTAACAAGCACACCTGCTGATTCACTGGAGGCGAGTTTACTTTTCTTTTTTGTTTCTGGGAGAGTTTGGTAGGGTCTTTGTCCCACAGGTTCATCACCTTGGATGGTCGTTAGATCATGCATACTGAAACTTCGTAAACGTTCAGTTATTGCTCCTTGGCTCTATTTAACAGAGAAGTGATAGATCCAAAAAAAGAACACACTTTAAAATATTTAATACATTCGCATTTAACTTTCCCTTCACATTATATCATGAAGCTTATTCATTTTATCATGAAACTTTCAGAAAAGTTCAAAGAATGGTACAGTGGATAACCATATATCATTTATATTTTGCTGTATTGCTTTATCACATATCTACTACATATCCATCCATCATTCCACTTCTTAATGCATTTCAGAGTAAATGGTAAACATCAATACATTCCACCCCCAAACATTTCAGCTTAAAATTTAATTTTGGAATGTAAAAAAAAGTGTATGATGAGCTTACCCTTATGCTATTAGCATTGATAATTTTGCTGTCTTCTAAAAACTAGCACTTCGGGGCTGAAGTTTATGAGCAGAAAGAATTTTTTAAAGTAAAAGAGATGCTGTTTTAAAGCTAAGCTAAATCAGGAGTGCTAATGACTCTACCTAGAACAAGGTAAAAAGATTTAAGAGCCAAAGAATCTTAGATATGAAATGACATTCAGTTAATGAATTCACTATCTGGCAAGGCATATCTACTACTGTACAATTTGACTTTAAGTCATTTTAAAGCCTTAACAATATGGTAGACACTAGGCACATGTGGGTACACAAATTTACATGAACTAAAATTAAATAAACTTAAGAATTCAGTTCCTTAGTTGCACTAGCCACAACAAATGCCCACAGCCACATGTGGCTAGTGACTACTGTTACTGGACAGTGTAGATATAGAACACTTCTATTACTGCAGAAAGGTCAATGATTTCATCATCACACAGCTTTGAAAGGGACATTTCTGAACTTTTCAGACATAACTACATTTCCCCCCAAGTATAAAGCTTTGTAAAGAGAAAAAAATAATTTCTCAACTTAGCCACTCTGAAAATTTGCATGGCATATAGATGACTCATTTCTTATTTATAGCTGGATTAAAAATATTCTTCTAAAGGGTTTTTACACTTCTTCTTCTTCTCACACATGTGAATTTATGATTGCTTCTAATTATAACGTTACTGTAGAAACTCATCCATAATGGTTCATCCCTAAATTTCAAAGCCCAAGGTACTATAAACATTCAAACATCACTGCTAAAATATTTTACACTGAAGAAAAAGGTCTTGATTCATGAGTCCTGATTCAGCTGCTCTGAGTTAGTGGGATCCTATTATGTCAAAACCAAACATCATTTCCACACCCCACTTAAGCTTTGTATTTCTACCATATTTTTTGATGTGAAAAGGAATTACTAAATTAAAGGGTCTACACCCTCAATAAAAATAACTGGATTCTATACATCTTTTAACATTCTTGGCATGGTTTAATTAATTATATTCTCTATCAGTTATCATTTACTTATTAAACAGAGGATGACAGATGACTTCAGAGACACACCAAAAGGAAGTGACCAATGTTCATCTGAAACAGATGCCTTGTTTTCTCAGAACTGTCATTTTCTTTATTCCTACCTTGTTATTTCTGTGCTTTCTCTCAGCAATTCTTGACTTTTTACCTACTGCCGAACAGATGATAAATGGCATACACGTCCATGATACCCTCTACCCAACTCAGGTGTGATTTCCAAGGCTGGGTGTAACTTGTAAACACTCCCACTCAAGAAAGTACATCTCCGAATGTGAGTGAGTCAAAGTGCCATTCAATCAGTCTAGCTTTATATCATCCACAAATTTTAGTATCTTTAATGAGTATAATCAACTAATTACTTAGGGCGTATCTCACAAAAGAACTCACATATTATTGTTAGTTCTATTATTGTACTCTGTATATTTTGGCTCCAGAGCAAGATTTTAAGAAACTAGAGGAGGAGGACAAATCTTAAGCTTCTTCTGTTCTCCCAGTGCACCTGACAGAGTACTGATATTAAGTATGTAATAAGTAAACTAAATACTCTCTTTATACCTCCTCTTTGTCATTACTGTTGACTGCCAGAGAGTTCTCCTTTGATAGCAGCATGTTTTAATGTAAACACTTGAGTTTACATGCAGAGGTTCAGCAGCAAACTACAGGTATGGACGTGGGCATCTATATGGGCAGATTACACCACCCACCAAAGGTTTGCTTCAGGTTTAGATTAAAGGTGAGCTAGGACCAACCCTGAGATGTCTGGTGATCTATTTACAGCCTGGATTTTAACGTAGCTCTTGAGTAACCAACTCTGTAGCCTCAGTATTATCAATCCCCTCAAGGCTTCAAGAAAGGCCAGGTACTGTCGAGAAAAGCAAAAAGGGGCTGTGTACCCTCTCTGAGGACCCATAGATCTTTAACAGCCATTATCACCTTGAAAATTGGATTTTCCACTGCATATTTTCTTATGGGCCCAGAAGAGAACTAATATGGGAATATGGGAGAGAATTATTGCAGTATTATGAACTTCAAAAACATTATATAAATTATAAACATCTAATGTGACCACTTTGAAGGAGAGGTGTAATTATAAAATAATCACATCTAAAGGCAGACCTATTCCCTCCAATTTTTATATCTTCAGCACAAAAAGTCCATTAATAAGGGAATTATGTTTGCAATAAAATGTTGAGTGGAAATACCTCCCCTCTCCCTTGGAATTCTCAATCATATGCATAATATGGTTGCAAGTATGAAGTATAGTTATAAGGTGACAGAGAAAAATATGCAAAAATGAAAACAGTTTTTAGAAACATTTTTAGAAAAATATTTAGGCAGATGGGATGGGTGATTTTTTTCCCCCAACAATTTCTTTAATATTAAAAAATTAGTCACAGATGGTATGGTGGAGTTTTAATTGTAATGAGGTGCTCTATAAGAATTTCTGATCTATTTCCCACTCATTTTCCCTGTATCTATTTCCTCGCTCCAATCATTAAAAGAAAAACTATTTCTCTATTTTGAGGACATAAACAGGGCACAACAGTCACTTGTCAATAACAATGCTAAAAGGTATTGAGGTTCTGTTTAAATTTATAATGCTTTATTTATTTTCTTCTATTTGGTTTATACAATATTAAGCCAAAAGTACAAGAAAAATGAAGAAAGGTTCTAGTCCGAGGAGGAAAATTTGTGTAGACACAGCAGTCTTAGTCAGCAAGGAAGAAGGAAGTTATCATCCACAAGATAATTCTAAATCCCAGCATTTTAGATCCTATTCTCTGAAGGATTGTACGTACACTATTTACGCTAAAATTGATCCTAAAAATGGAAGAGAAAGTAACAGAAAGATTATGATGAGAATGCAAAAGTTAAAGTAATTAAGAAGTATATTGTAGGCTGTTTTACATCAAAACTGATCATCAATAGCAGAAGTGTTCCTAAACCCTTCAGGTGGCTCAAGTTCTTAGGATTTAAATTTGGATGGGCCCAGAACACCCATTTAAGAAAGTGAGAAGACCATAGGGGCTGACTGGGTTAGGGGCTGGATCCAGATCTAACACATTTAAACTCTGGGAAGGATTCTTCAGGTGAGAAGCAGCTCCCTGAGCTGGTCTCACACAGAGCTTATTACATTCAAGGGCTCTAGGGCATCCGAATGTCTACTTCAGTATCCAGGTACATGGTTGACATCTATAAAAGGGACCCTGCATGTATGACTAATTCTGACTTCTTAGACCCAAACAATTCTGCCTTTGTTTAAATATTTCATTTCCTGGTTAAACATTACATTAATATAAGTATATTTTGTGTTAAATAAGGGGAATTGACTATGCTTATCAGCACCTTCGTATGAAACCTTCAACCTATTCTCTTCACATTTTTTACTAAGAATTTAAAAACATAATCAGTAATGCCTTACAATCTTACAAGCATACAATCTTTTACAGAATAATTCTTGCTATACTGTTAAATAATGAATAGCTATTAAGTTCTATTTCTTGTTGATCTTTGACATATTACATTATAATTGCAGATAAGGTTCGTTCCCAGCTTTTAGGGAAATCTCTTTTCCCTACGCACATTCAACAATTAATCTGATCAAGCCTAGAACGAAATTGACTGTATTTGCATTAAGTGAATAATATATTTTAGTGGTTTTAAGATTAAAGGAAAATATATTTATCGAGGAACATTCGTAACAGAGAAAAATATAAAAAAGAAAATAAAATTACTTGTAACCCATCACCAAAACTACCTATACATATTTATGTATATCCGTTTAGCTTTTTCTGACTCATCATACTTTTAAAGCAGGGTTTCTCAGCCTCAGCATTATTGCTGTTTTGGGCTGGATAACTTTCTATCATGAACTGCAGGATATTAAGCAGCATCTCTGGCCTCTACCCCCTAGATACAAGTAGCAGCATCCCCCTCCCTCAGTTGTGACACCTAAAATGTCTTCAGACATTGCCAAATGTCCCTCTGGGGAGCAAAATCCCCCCTATTTGAGAACCACTGTTTTAGAGACACAAGAGGTTTTAGAAGTCAGTTTCCACCTCTTTGTTTTATACGTATGAAAATTAATAGTCAGAGAAATCAGTGCAAATGAAGTGCCCAAAATCTTATGGCGAGTTAGTGGCAGAATCAGGTCTAAAAAATGCAGGTAACTAGACTGCTAGAGAATTCAATGTTCATTACAACATTCTGTTTCCCTAGATTTTTGTAGGGAAAATAGTATGACCTTTCTTTTCCACTGTCTGGACAAATGCTCTCTTTTTTAATGGATGACACTAAACAGTTCAGTATCTTCAAATCCTTTTACAAACAGAAACCCATTCTATCAGACAGGAAGATGTCAAGATTTTTGTTCTAATCATCATCATTTAAAGTCAATTAGACTTCAGCAATTTTACCTGTAAGGCTCTAATTTCTGTGATAATTGATTTTTTATAATATCTGCCAATTCACCAAGAAAAGGCTGCCAGAGAAAATTCAAAGAGATGGTTAATATGACTAAGAGTACTTTCCTTATCTGTCCTTCTTCTGGCAGTAGTGTTGCTCACCTGTACAAAAGCCACCTGCATTTCTCATGTGAAAAGCTATGGAATGTTGAACATCCTCAGCAAAATCCTTGAAGGTCCTTCATATGTTTATGCTTTGCTCAGCCAAAATAAACTTGTACACTGACCTTGTGAACAGATGTCTGGTAATGAGGTCATAGAACTGAGTAACATTTTCAGAAAATTGCTTTACGGTGTAATAAATGTTCTGATTAGATTCCTATTTTCATCTTTTACATGCTCAGGTGATTCAACCTGGGAAACCCAGTCAGGGGTATTACTGCTCTTTAAAGGTCACATCAAGATTCCAATCATTTTTAGCCTGAAAGATATTTTTAACAAACTGTATGTTGTAAAAATCTTAAATTAATTCTCCAGCCTTACTGTTGGCTTTCTTGCAGTTTCTCCTTAAATGTGACCTATTTCCTATTTCAGTTTCAATTTACTCTTCAGTATGAACTGTCTGGTCCAGTGATTCTCCCATCGCAGTGCCTTTCTTTGACATCTCCAGAGATGAAATTAATTTCACCTACTTGAAAATAGGCACAGTACAACTTGAGGCAAACAGTGTTAATATTATACTATGTTCAGCAAATTTAATGACTATTTCTAATGAATGAAATCCAGGATGGTTGAAGCCAACATTCCTGTGTTCATGCTGAGAACGGCGAGGGCACCTCATATACAGTGAACTTGATAACAAGAGGATCACCGCATCACAAACAAGAAGAGAAAGTTCCAAAATGAATTCAAATTACGGGATATGTTTGTTTGTTTTGCAGTGGTAACTTAGATGATTTTTATGCTCTGTTTCCTGCCTTTGAAGTGGGGAGGTGGTTTAAGGATGTTAAATATATAAATAAAAACAAACAATGAACCACAAAGAATAAAGTCAGAGAAATGTAGGTATAGAAGTGCTTTCATGGCCTTTCTACAGAAAAGGTTTTGTGTGAGTTTATGATTATTTTAATAACGGAGGGCAAAGGTAAGGCTCTTAGAAACCAAAGATGAGATCGAGTTTTCAGTTAGTGAATACAGACATTCAGCTACAGTAGCCCGTGAGGGTAGAGACCATACCTATCTTGTTCCTTGCTGCATCCTCCACATCTACCATATAGTAGGAATTAAACAAACAGATGTTGAATAAATATGCAGGATGCTAAATACTGATGGCAGCAAAGTATATAATAGTAATAAATGAAGAGGGAATTTGGATAAGATAATATAGTGGGGATTTCAGATTCCCCACACAGAGGGTTTGGAAGCAGTAAACATAAGTCAAAATGAAATAAATATCCCACAAAATAGTCACAATACATAGGAAGGAGTCTCACAGAGTAGCAGGATTATAAACTATATTTAAGTGTTAAAGTGAGGAGGAAAAATGGGATTTGTATGCTTCTAAGTTTCCTAAAGCAATATTCTAAAATGTCTATATTTTCTAAACAATTTTCAAGTTGAAATTTAATTTTCAGTTTTTTGCCACAGAATCATCTTGAATGATGCTTTTAAATACGGAAAATTCGGACAGCATCTTCTTTGGGGTGCAAATACATACATGTACTTTACTTGTAAAGTCAAATAATGCTACATTTTATAACAAAAGAAAGCAACAAGCTTTCTTGTTTTTTTGCTTGGTCCCCTCTCCCCTCCATCCCCCTGTAGGCGCCACTTTAAACCTCCCACTTCCCTATCCAGCGGATGAGGATTTCAGTTCTCTTCCATGTCCTCTTCTCCTTCCCCCTTCTTCCCAATAGAGCAACATCACAGTAGTTCAATCCACAGTCTGTGTTCTCATGACTATGACGTAGATACTCTCCACTGCTGGGCCAAGTCATGCTCCATTATCATATTTCCTTTCTTATATAACTTTTGTTTTCTTCCAGAGTTAACAATTATTATTTTGTTTTTTTTTTACAAATATATCCACACAAAGAACAATTCTTTTTTTTTTTTTTTTAAAGATTGGCACCTGAGCTAATATCTGTTGCCAATCTTCTTCTTCTTTTTTTCTCCTGAAAGCCCCTCAGTACATACTTGTATATCCATCCTAATTATAGATTCTTCTAGCTCCTCTATTTGGGACACTGCCTTATCATGGCTTGTTGAGTGTTGCTAGGTCTGCACCCAGGATCTGAACCGGTGAACCCCGGGTCCCTGAAGTGGAGCGTGCAAACTTAACCACTGGGCAGTGGGGCTGGCACCTCCCTTTGTTCTTATTCATTTGCTTAGTCATCCTGTGCTCTCCCTCTTCACACTGGCTCAAGTACATTTTTCATTGGTGCTCAGGGCAAATGTGCAGTTCCATCATAGTGCCTGCTGTCTACAGTCAATGTTTCTTCTGATTGGTCACAGCATGGGCAGATTGGTTTAAGTATCATCTCTGCATGGTATTAAACCTATTAGATATTCTCATCTCCATACTTTTCCCGGAGACACCTGTCCTGGCAACCTTCACTCATCACATCCAATTTTGGCCAATTGTACTCTGAACTTGCTGTCAGAGCTCATTCTGGGAATTCCTGTCACCTCCCTTCTGTGTTGGATACTCTGTTTCCTGGATCTCCTGGGTTTCCTTTATCATGGATTATTCCCTAAGTATGGCAGAGTATATCTACTCTGACAAAAAATGCACAGGAAGTAAATTTTGTGACTTTGCATGCCTAAAATAGAAAAAAATAAAAGATTTGTTCTAAGCTCACACATGACTGAGAGCTTGACCATTTCAAGCTCTTCTGTCTTCAAGCTTCCATTGTTACTATATAGAAATTTAATGTCATTCTGATTCTTGATCATTTGAATGTGACATACTTTTTATTTTTAGAATCTTTAAGAAGTCTCTCCTTATCTCTGGTGTTTTGAAATATTCCAGTGACCTTGCTTAGAGTCAGTCTTTCTTTCATTGGCTGTGCTGGGTACTGTGTGGGTCCCCTCAACCTGGAGACTCATGTCCTTCAGTTCTGGGAAATATCATTGTATTATTTCTTCGATAATTGCATCTGTTCTCTCTTGGTAGAATTCCTAATTGTTGAATGTTGAAACTCCCGAATGATCTCTTTTAGTAGATATGGAAATCAGGAATGTATTTTCATTAAGCAAGAAATAAAAAGTAAATAAACTCCTCAAATAGAAAATAGTCCTTAAATAAGATGTAAATTTTGCTATTTTAGTATTTGTTCATATCTATACCAATAAAAGAAAAAGCCTTTAAAAGCCAAATAACAGGTAAACTATACTACATTAAAGTACTCATAATTAATCATCATTAACAATACGGTTGTCTTATGTTTCCAGTACTACATAGTTAGTAAGTCTCCACTTATTCCTCAATGCAAGACTTATAGCTATATAATTTAAATACAATTTTGATTTTTAATCTTGTTGATCATATTATTGTACTTGAGCCAAAGATCATTCTGAAAAGTGAAGGCTCATTCTGGGAATTTCATTTGACATTTTACATCCCTTGCTGTTGCTATTATATAAAATCACCACTTAATTAGAATATTTATTTCCATAGCATTGTTGTTTCAGTTCAAGATGACTAAGTTGAAAAAGCCTAACTCAAGAGCTAGAATACTATTCAATCTCAATTTTACTTAATAGCAACAAACTCAAATTTTCACTTGAAGTGAGACAGAGAAAGGTGATATTAATGCTTATCAGGCTCTTACTATATTTTGGCAAGCATTGTGTTTTTATATGTGCTCTCACTGATAAGTATAACATCCCCATTTTATACATGAAACAACTAAGGAACACAGAAGTTAAGTAAATCACTGACAGTTATTTAGAAAGTCACACTCAGCACTTTCTGAATCTGAAGCCTGTTTTCTTTCCATATGCTACACACCAAAATCAATTATGCTATGGTATTTAAAATAAACCACACTAATTACTACATGCAAAGAAATCCAAAAGCCATAACACAAGTTTTCACAGAAGGCATTCATTTGATAACTTGGCTTGCAAAACACAACACATGACATTAGTAACTGGCTAAGTAAAATCTCAAGTTTTAAGAATAGAATTTTTTCATGCCTTATTTTGAATAATCAGTTACCTCAAACTGGTCGAAGTAGGGGTGCAGAAGTGAGCCAGAAATCCTACCAAGATATTGCCAGAGAGAGAGAGTACCAAAGACAGAGAAAGAAAGAACGGCATCTTTACTAAAGGCGATTCATGCAAAACTACTTTAAGGTTATAAAGTAGGAAAATTATGACAAAATGACATTTTCAGGTATGCTTTATTAATTAACTAGCTCTGATTTTGTGATCAATTATGAGCTTCAAAATATTGAGTAGTTATAGAAAATGTGTGTTAAAATGTTTTTCAAATTATCTGTCTTTCCAGTATCACAAAAATAAACAGAAAACAAAATTCTGCCAAAATTTTATAACGATCTGAAATAAAAAGCCACCCTACTTTTATCCATTGACTTAACGTGACCTTGGATGAAAAATGTAAATAAAAAATTACCTTTACAGCTGCGGTGACAGCAGCAGTAGCTGCTAAATTTAATCCTTGCCGCCCAAAGTTTACCATAGTCTCATAGCCTCGTTCCTTTGCTTGTACAATATAATCATCAATCTCCTGGGAAGAAAAACCCCAAACCCATAGATATTAATTTCATTTAAAAATAGTGCCAAGAAGCCAGACTAGGACTTACCCCCATAATATAATACTCTCACTAATTTTATAGCATAAACCATGTAATGGCGTACATTTCTAACAAATGATTTGTGGAAATAATTTATATATCTTACCCTTTCCTTTGAAGAAAGAAGTGGATGAAGGAATTTTCTATATATTAAACTTGCTCCTTTGGTATAGGGAGAGAGCAGCCATATGACAAAAGCAATCTTAAGCTCATAGTACAGGGGGAACCTAACAAGAAAAAAATCGAAAAAACCATGGTGAAAATAAACTACAAACAATGAGGAAATCACAAGAAAGCTTTTTAGAAAGTTCAGTCACTGTGTTAAGTTTTCACCTTTAAAAGTGAGTGATCAGGGAAACATCTACGGTTGAATCTACAAATTAACCTCAGTAGCTATAGATCAGTTAATAAAAGAGCGACCTGATCCCAAAGAGATTCACACCTTCCAGTACAAGATGCCTCCATTTAGGCAAGCATGGGCAAGCTGCCAGCTGACTGCAGCAGTTCAGAGAGGGCATGAATAGCATTTAACCAGGGCAGCCGTGTACACTCACCCTGTCTGCAGAGCCCAACTACCACCTGACCCACCTCTGAGCATCAGGACTCAACTTGATATGCTCCAAGTACTCAATGTTACCTCAAACACATATCGCCTTCTCTTTCTCAGAACTCCCGGAAAACTTCCCCTCCACTGTCATTTGGCCAGAATTGCAGCATTGTGCAGACCTACATTGTTTATGTCAAGGGGAATGGGATTACCACTGCAACAGACTGGGAATTAGGGTTATACACCCATGTCCTTTCCATGTGACTCTGCAGGGCCCTGTAGGCCAAGTACACTTCCTAAAGCAATGATTGTGGGTTTAGCCATGGAACCTGCTTTGGCTAACAGAGTGTGAGTGTGATCTGTGTCACATGCCAACAGAAGCTTTAAATGCCCTCACTCCAACACCTCCAACCTCTTGCTTTAAACTTTAGCTTTGTGCCATGAGAACAGCTTGCTTCCTCAGCCATGGTTCTGAAACAAGAAGACATTTAAAACTGAGCTGAGCCCAGCAAAGCTGCAGCCAATCATTTGCCCTCAAGTAGCTTGAGCAATAAATAAATGTTTTTTTTTTTTGAACCCTCTGTGCTTTTACGGTTGTTCATTGTTACAGCAAAAGTTAACTAATACATCATGAGGGGACTAGCATCTTGTGGTCCATGAAGTATTAGGGATACATGATAAATGAACAAATCTGGGTTCTTCTGATGAGGCACATGGGTTGGGGGCAGTAAGGAATGACTGCTGTGTAGTCAACAAAGGGTCTCTGCCACAGTGCAACTATAGAGGACTTCCTGGACTTTCATTGTTAGTGGTAAACTTTTTCTACATTGTTCACTGTTTTTTTTCTGCCCCCCTTTTTTTTTTTTTTTTTGTGAGGAAGATTGGCCTTGAGGTAACATCTGTTGCCAGTCTTCCTCTTTTTGCTTTAGGAAGATGGTCACTGAGCTAACAGCTGTGCCAATCTTCCTCTATTTTATGTGAGATGCTGCCACAGCGTGGCTTGATGAGTGGTGCTAGGTCCACACCCTGGATCCGAAACAGCTAACCCCAGGCCACCGAAGCAGAGTGCGCGAACTTAACCACTACACCACCAGGTGGCCCCTATATTGTTCACTTTTTAATAATGTATATATGTGACATTTGCAATAGGAAAAAATGAGAAATCTTCAAAGAGACCTTTGAAACTTAAGACACCTGGCATGGTTTGGAATCTGTGTTCTGCCACTTAACAAACAAACAAGCAACCCTCCCCAACACCCCTAAACCAAAAACTTAACAGGTAAATGAATGAGCTTTGGGACAGAGGAAGGAAAACTTACATTTCAAATCAGAAGAGAAAGATGGGTGCAGATACAGAGAAGTTCATAAATAAGGGCAGGTTGTTAAGAACATTTAAGTCTGATGACTTCTATTTTTTTCTAGCAATCCAATGTGACCTAATGTGCTGTGAGAATATGATGAGAACAGCAAAGTCAGAAAGACAGTTTAAGGAGAGAACAGCAAATGTCTGAAACAGATACAGGAGGGAATGGAAGTAAAGGGAATGGGGAAGTTCAAATTGATACCTATATGAGCAGCCGACTGGTTTTATCGGCTGCATTTAGTACCACAGGTAAAGAAGTAAAGAAGGGCTAATCTAGGCTGAAGGTTTGTGCAGCAAGGGCAACTGAAGATACTGGCAAATAGTAAGTTTAAAGACTTTGAGAGGAGGGCTTCTTGAAGTGACGGCAAAGTTTAGATGAAAAAGCACCACTGAAACAGAGGACAAGGAGGTTCAAGTTGTTCCATTAAGTACTGTTCCTCAGTAAAATGTTAAATACTTGAGGATATAAAGATGCTTGAATTTAATGTTGTCTCAGCTATTTGGAATAGAGGGGCTAAGGAGCTGGTGGTGAGTGGGCGTCCCCATGGATGTCGACGTCATACGGTCTGAATGTTTGTAGATGAGAGTTTTAAGGGTGGGGAGGGAGTGCTAAAACCAGATGCTGTGGGCTTCAAAAGAGGAGTTGTTTAGGACGTGATAAGGAAGAATAGCCTGAAGTCATCAGTGTGGAAAAAGGACAAATGACAGCCAAGTGTCTCTACTGCAAGATACTGGGAGGTGTGTGGGAGGTGGGCAGGGAGTGGCACATGGGGAGAAGAATGAGCTGCCTTTCTCTGAGGGGGCCTCTAAGGAAAGTGATGTTCTTATGGGGAAACCAGATGAAGAAAATGAGGCATTGGGTAAGTAGGTAACTAGATCAAATTCACTTAGTTAACAGTAAGAACAGGAGAAGAACTCAGGACACATGATAATGAGTCTATAGAATCTATAGTCTGGCCCTTTCTCAATACCAGAACTTACCAAGCAACTGTCTGATCTGCTACTGTTTCAATCACAGTATAGAGAGCAAAAACAATCCAGTACATCATCCATCGAACCTGGAAATAATAAAAATCCTTATGAAATAATACTAAAATTATATGCAACTCTGAATAATTATATATATGTCATATACATTTCTAGATACCTGGTATGTTGGATCAAACGCAGAAGGTGATGGTTTAATTCTCAACAGGTTTTATGTCTAAGTTCCTCACATCATTACATCGATAGTCTTGGGATACAAGAATCAAAGAATAACAAATCTCCAGGTCTGATACAATGTAATGTAGGAATCCGAATGAAAGAATTGGAAAAATAGGATATATTTTTCTTTTTTTAAAACAAAATATTTTATTTTTCCCTTTTTCTCTCCAAAGCCCCCTGGTACATAGTTGCGTATTTTTTTCAGGTGTGGGTCCTCCCAGTTGTGGCATGTGGAATGTCCCCTCAGCATGGCTTGATGCGCAGTGCCATGTCCTCACCCAGGATCCGAAGCAGCAAAACCCTAGGTCACCGAAGTGGAGTGTGAACTTAACCACTTGGCCACGGGGCCAGCCCTGGATCTATTTTCCTTAACTGGAGAATTCTTTAACAGATTTTTTTTTTTTTGAGGAAGATTAGCCCTTGGCTAACATCTGCTGTCGATCTTCTTCTTTTTGCTGAGGAAGACTGGCCCTGAGCTAACATCCGTGCCCATCTTCCTCCACTTTATATGTGGGACGCCTACTACAGCATGGCTTGCCAAGTGGTCTGCACCCGGGATCCAAACCAGCGAACCCTGGGCCACCGAAGCAGAATGTGCACACTTAACTGCTGCGCCACCAGGCCAGCCTTAACAGATCTTATTCTTATCTGCACGCTTCTTTATGAAGCCTATTTGCTATTTATTTGTTATAGAAATAATATAATGTAAAATATGACCACATTTAATCTTTATTAGTCTTTTAAATTTTGCATTCCTTATTTCTCAATATATAGAAACTGTTCAGAAACCAAAGAACATTTCTGGGTTTGTTACATCCATAGGGCTAGTCACCCAGCTGGAAAGTCTAAGGTTAGTGTTTTTTCCTCTTTCCCTGCATATAAGCCTGTAATGTCTCACACATCCTTTTCTTTCTACTCAAATACTATGATGGTTGCTACAAGAGACCAAATGTTTGTGCCCCCCTCCCCCCGCCCCGTCCCCCAAATCAAATTCATCTGTTGAAATCCTAACCCCAAATGTGTACTAGGAGGTGGGGCCTTTGGGAGGTGATGAGATCATGAGGGTGGAGCCCTCATGAATGGGATTAGTGTTCTTCTAATAAGGCCCCCAGAGAGCTCTCTCGCCCCTTCCACCATGTGAGGACACAGTGAGAAGATGGCTGTCCAGAAACCAGGAAGTAGGTCCCCACCTGCCATTGGGTCTGCCGGCACCTTGATCTTGGACTTAACCAGACTCCAGAACTGTGAGAAATAAATTTCTGTTGTTTATAAACCACCCAGTCTATGTATTTTTGTTACAGTAGTCTAAGTGGACTAAGACAGTAGTGCAGGACGTTTTTACCTCTTACCTGGAACAGAGCAACCTGACTGGTTCCTGAGACTCTGGTGTCAATTTGTACCAGTCCTTTCCACAGAATGCTGCCAGATTAATTTTTCTTGAACTCATTCCTCCAAATTTATACCCTTCCACCTATCAGAGTATATAGACTCTCTTATTTCTCAAGTAGGCTGGACTTTCATTTAGGATTAAAATCTTTCCTCTTCTGCTCAATACTATAATAGCTAATACACAAAACCATGCCAACTATGGGCTAGGGACCCTTCCAAGTGCACAACATGTATTAATTCATTTACTCCCCACAACAACATTACAAGGTAGGAAACATAATTATTTCCACTACAGATATGGAAAAAGTGGCACAGAGAGGTAAAATGACTTGCTCAAGGTCATTTAGCCAGAATTTTAATCCAGGCTGCCTGACACTGGAATTGGTGCTATGAGCCAATTATACCATGTGGAGAAAGAAATTGTAAGGAACTGCTGAACGTGAGGTCCAAGAATAACCACTACTTCCCTCGTTCTCGTCCCAGTGAGATGACAAAAAAAATTTAGGGTACACAAATAGCTCGAAAACTGACCTATTTAGTTTTAAATACAGATGCCTGTTTGGATATTCCAGAGACAACAGGAAACTACAATTCAAGTAGATTTTACGGTTTTCTGTTTTCATGGACAAACATTAAAAATAGCTATGAATAACTTTTGAAGCAATGTATTGTAAAATACGAATAATACCAATTTACTCTAATTCATAGAGACTCCTGAAAGCTTAAAAAATCTGCCCAAAGCAAATAATAGGGCATATTATCTATATTTGAAATGAGAAAATTGATTTATAAGATTATCATCTCAAATTTTTAAAAAAGGCCAGAAGTTCTCTTCAGGTTTTCACTTTTCATGAGTTCTCTTAAATCCTTCTCTGCTGCCAATTTCAAGCTTTTGTCCAAGTATGGGGATATTCTTCCAGGGTTAAAATCCTATGTATATTTTCTCCCCACCCCTCCCTTTTAAAGGAAAGTGATGCTCTCATGAGTTCATTCACTTAGCCTTTCCAAATCCAAACACTAATTTAGTACTTGCATCTCTCTACTGTGTTCACAACACAGGTTATCTTTTACCCTGTTTGACTATAAGCCTCCCCCCAAAAAGAAATTAAGAAAAAAGACTGTAAACAGAATGATGAGCTTTTATAGAGCTAGAAGGGACGTCGGAGGTGACCAAACTTTTAAAAACTGTACAACCCTTTACTGGAAAAAACTATAAAACAATTACAAGAGACACTGCTCTGAGTGGGCCTCCCATTCTGCCCACCATAGGACTCCTGAGGAGACGCCAAGAAACCCTAGTGCTCCATGAGGCAGAGTTTGAAAACAAATACTGCCGTAAACTCCTCCCATTTTATTGAGGGCCAAAATAAGTAAGTTGTGTGAGCTGGGAAATGGCTGAAGGAGGTACAGTCCACCTCGAAGCCTGTGTTCAGGGCAGTTTTTCAAAGAAGTGGCTGCCTTCAGACCCATCTTTTCTGTTCTCTCTCCCTCTCCTGTACTCAGCACAGGGATTTCAGTGTAAACATTGTCACCTTCTTTCCCAGGAAAGTGGAGGCTTAAATTGTCTCTCTCATAGAAAGTTTAGGAAACTTTCAGAAAAGTAAAATTATTTAAGTCAATGCTTGTTATTTTTCATTATTTCACAGCCATCATTACGGTTGTGACCTTCCAAATGGATAACAACTATAAATAATACTGCACAAAACGTCATAATTTACCTGGTAATACAGTCGAGTAGAGGTGAAAGGGACTGCCGTTTCGTGGACTAGTTCTCGAATGGATTAGAGCTGCTACATGCCCCATAGATTCCAAAAGCACTCTCGCTTCAGTAAAGTCAAGTGCTTATTCGGTTATTAATAACTCAATTAATATTAATATATAAATTAATTTATATTAAGTGTTAATTTAAACAATTATAATTTATATTAATTTAAACTAATTTGAAATCCCACAAAATAAATAAGTGCTTTAAAATATATGTTTCTCTCTAAAAAAACAAAACATTGTTTAGGTTGTGAAAATATTTAATAATGTCAAAAACAAAAAAAGGAGAAGAAGGCGGCCAGGACTTTTTAGTTAAAAAACAACAAACCACACCAATCATTAGGGTATTCCTGGACACTTTCCTGGAATATTGGCTACAATTTTATATAAGCAATACTCCCTGGTTTTAACGAATAAATTATTTGACAATCTCCTCTCTTAAACTTATGGAGTTTTCATTCTCGTTACCAGAAATATAGACCTTTAATATAAAGAAGTCTAGGCAATAATTAAATGAATTCAATAAGCACGTGTTATTCATGGGAGCAACCACAAAGAAAGTTAACCTTGAAAAGATATTGCTTTCCTTTTTCTATTAATGGATTTGTTTGTGATTTTATACCAAATGATTACTCAGCAAAGCTTTTATTTAAACTATACCTCAAGGCTGCTCACCCTCCAGTTTAAGGTTTTGCCCAAAGGAAATAACAGAAAGAAGGTCAAAAAAAAAAAAAAAAAAAGAAAAGAGCAAGTCACAAAATTATAACTATAATTAAACATGTGAAAATAAAATAATCTTTACATCAACAGAAAACATCAAAACAAAATGCAATACTAAAACAAAAAATTCACAGGAAAACAATCACAATGATAATCTTATGAATGCATATAACCAAATCTAATAGAAATAAGTGCCATTAAAATGTTATGCAAATAAAAGTAAGTTTACAGGTAACTTTATAAATCACAATCCACCTTTTAAGTTGCTGGGAAAAAAGGTTACTGGCATCATCTTTATTTGGTAAAAATTATGTTCTTATGAAAGTGGGAACAAATAGTATTTCTTTTCAGTTCAGAAACAATTGGTAAATTCAACAAACTGTTGTTTAGATCTCTTCATGAGAACAATGAGTAACAAGAAAGCTGTACCCAACTTTTCCCTAAATGTCTCTTTGATCCCAGGGAATTGCATTATCCAACAAGGTGAAGCTTATACTTATAAGCACTAAGATGGATACAAACATCCTACTTTTGATTAATCCTCTATATGAAACATAATTTAGACACCTCTTAATGATGCAGCCGGCATCATTACATATAACACTCATTGATACAACTGTAGCAAACCCTACCTACTTCATGTCGTGGCAACAGAAACATGAAGCTTCTGTCCTCAAGGATTTAACATTTTGTTTGGGAGAAAAACGAGTGAATAACTGATAAAAAACAAATGTTCTGCTGTTTTTACTATATTTGATGCACTAGCTCCCAGTGTGAGTCAAGATTGCAAGAATCTGAAGAAAGCTTACTAAAGGGACTATTTATAAAGTTGTGGGCAGGGTTCAGGAAAACCAATAAAGGGTAGTGGCACACCCTTGAGCTAGCAACAGCAGGACCTGGCATTTCTCCTAGGTGTGAAGGAGGGAGGAGAGGGAAAGGTTTCCTGGAATCAGAGAGGATAACTGTAGGGGAGAGCTGTAGCCTCAGGTAGACAGGCACCGATAACTCGGTGGTGGCAAGGGGGAAGTGGAGGGAACAGTACTCTGACGTCATGCTCATTCTGCCATCTGATCTGCAGGAGCCTCTCAGGAGCCAAACCCAAAGGGAAGCCAGAGATGACATAGTCTGTATTGATCAGTCTCCTGGGCCATAAACAAGGCGGAGAAATGTGGACTGTGGAGGGGAAACTCCACTGGAGGGGCAGATGGAAGTTCCCAGCACAGCCCGTCAGCTCTTTGAACCACAGCCAGAATCGAAGTCATTTCTCACCACATCCACACATAGCTTCCCAGCCCAGATGACGATATCTCCTGTCTGGATTATTCCAATAGCAATAGCATTCTAACTGACCACCTAGGTTTTGTGAATCTACTCTGCATATAGCAGTCAGTTTTATTTTTTCCTGAGGAAGATTAGCCCTGAGCTAACATCCATGCCCATCTTCCTCTACTTTATATGTGGGATGCCCACCACAGCATGGTGTGCCACGTGGTGCCATGTCTGCACCTGGGATCAAACCGGCGAACCCCGGGCCACCCAAGTGGAATGTGTGCACTTAACCGCTGCACCACCGGGCGGCCCCAGCAGTCAGTTCTCTCTCTCTTTTTTTTTTTTGTTGATGCATTTTTTTATTTGAAAGTGTAAATGTTTATGATATTTTTTTTATTGAGTTAATGATAGGTTACAATCTTGTGAAATTTCAGTTGTACATTAATGTTTGTCAGTCATGTTGTAGGTGCACCACTTCACCCTTTGTGCCCAGCCCCCACCCCACCTTTCCCCTGGTATCCACTAAACTGTTCTTAGTCCATAATTTTAAATTCCTCATATGAGTGGAGTCATACACAGATTATCCTTCTCTCGCTGGCTTATTTCACTTAACATAAGTCCCTCAAGGTCCATCCATGTTATTGCAAATGGAATGATTTTGTTCTGTTTTACAGCTGAGTAGTATTCCATTGTATATATGTACCACATCTTCTTTATCCATTCGTCCCCAGCAGTCAGTTCTTAAAACAGAAGCCAAATCATGTCATTCCTCTGCTCAAACCCCTCTGATGGCCCCCATCAGAATTCTTACCGAGAAGGCCCTGTGGATCTGGCACTGCCTACCTCTCTGGCCTCATCTGCTGCTCCTCCTCCTTCTCTGTTCTGCTCCAGTCACACGGGCCCTTTTACTGTCCCTTGTGTTCTAATACGCTCCTGCCTCAGGGCCTCATACATGCTGTTTCCTTGCCTGAAATGCTCTTCCCCTAGTTATCCAGGTGGACAGCTTTCTCACTTGCTTCAGGCCTCTGCTCAAATATTTATCGAGAGGCCTTTCCTGACCACCTTGTTTAAAACATCAACGTCCTCCTAACTCCCTTATCCTGACTTATTTTTCTCTTTAGCACATATCATGCACCATAGACACATCTAACAAATACTTATGTTTTTTTTTCTGCCTTTCCTGACTGGAATGTAAACTCCGAGAGGACAAAGAATTTTATTTTGTTCACTGCTGAATCCCTGTGCCTGTCACAGAAGCTGCTCAATAAATATATGTTGGTGAATTGTTGAATGAATAGGGGCTGCAGAGCTTAGTGTGCTCCTTTTCATAAGCAATGCAAAAAGCCAGACAGTAGATAGGAAGTAAAGACATGATGAGAAATTATAAATTACTCTTTTAAGAGATCTGGTTTAAAAAGAAAAAAAGGAGAGGGAGAATAAAAAATAGCATGAGGCAAAACAAAAGCATGTTTACATCCTCAAGGATCAAACATTTTACTGGGGATAATGACATTCAATTTATGAGAAAGCAGGAATACTTAATAGAACAATATCCTGGATGAAACAGACAAGAACAGATTAGAAAGAAGAGTGGGCTCAAGAAAGAAGCTGGGATACATCTTCCTCTGTCACAGGAGGAAAGGAAGAAAAGACTGGCTGTGTAGGGAAGAGGGTTGAAGCGGTTCATAGTTGAGAATGTCTATTTTTTACTCTGCCGTGGGAGGGCAGGTCATCATTTAAGGCTGGGGATAGGTGAGAAGGACAGTGGATTTGAGAAGAAGAGTAAAGTTTTAGAAAAGTTATGTATATGGATGGGAAAGGGACTTGCCTGGGGTAGAGATGGAATAGATTATGTGACCAAGAATGCCCTCACCTGCTCTGGCTGCAATGAAAGGTGTAAGACAGTGAAACAAGAGAGGGATGCACGTGACAGCTTGCTGTCCATAAGAAGGCCTAATAACAGAGGTGTACCTGGGGAGTGGCCCAGCTGAGGCCGGTGCTTCTCAGCCCCTCTTTGATGGTAGGTGGGACCACATGACCAGTTCTCACCAACAGAAAGCTGAGGCTTTTCGGAAGTGGGTGTGTCTCCCCACAGGCTCTTCCCCCTTCTGCTGGCTGGGAGGGCAGGAAGCAGAGCAACCTTGGAACCTTGGAACCTTGTTGAAGATGGGCAGAGCCCCAGTTCTTAAACGGTTGCTTGAGAGTTCCTTGATGAAATGAACACTAACCTGGACTGCTATGTGAAAGAGAAATATATTTCTATATTTCTTCAGCCATTGCATTTTTGTTGCATATTATAATTATAGCAGCTTAGCTTACCCTAATATGAAAGGTTTTACTCTAATCTCTGTAGAGATTGAGAGAACAAGGCCATAGAGGCAATGGTTCCAGAATTAGGTAGGCATTGATCATAGTGCTATTGGCTGCCATCTGTGGCATGGCTAATGCCTGGTTGGTGGTGACCAATGACCTGGAAATGGAGAAGAGGACTACTATTTTAAGAAACTCCGGTTAAGATACCCTCAGGGGATTCTCAGACATATTTAGGAAGAAATTGGAGGAAAGGAAAGACTGATGTTCTCATGTAGCAGATTGGGCCAGAGCCAGAAAAATATTATTTTAAATTACTGTTGTGACCCCTTGGCAAGTGTGGCTTCTGTGTGAATTTGTTAGTTATCATCTGTGTTGTCAGTATGTATTATACATGCCTTCAGTGGCAAGCCCCTTCTACTTTCAATAGGCCAAGAATTGAGATAAATAAGATTGTTAGAAATATGCATAAAGTTTACAGTAAACATATTCTGAGTGGTAGGTCAAGCTATACAAAGAATAAAGTGCATAAAAGTCCGTGGGAAGACTAAATGAAAAATGTTGTTTAATGGTCTATTTTGCTTACTTTGCTTTGTTTTTTTTCCCCAAGGGCACCTAATGTCTGGTACGGTACTTGGCCCAAAACAGATGCTCAAAAATATTTATTAAAAGAACAAGTGACTTGTCTAACCTATAAGCAAAATTGTGATTTCCATTTTTCCTAATTATTTGGTAATAATTTTTTTTGAATTAGTCACAATGAAATGGCAATCATTTTTATCTTGGAACACTTTACCCACTATATTTTTCATGAGCAGAGAAATGTGATATTTTAATTTAAAATAAAATATTTATAAATAAAAGATCCCTCAAATGGAATCTTAAAATCATTTAAATATCAAAATGAATTTATTTCCAAGAAAATACACTCTTGTAATTAGGCAAGTTCTTTTGAAAAGTATGGAGTTATCTGTGATAGAAAACCATAGTATCTAAAATTACATTCTGGTTTATACAATGCATGGATCAGATTATTCTGCTTAACAAGCCAGCACTTGCTTTATTATTACGCAAAATCCACAAGGCTTTTATAAAGATTTAGCATTTCAGAAACCCAGACAGTCATGTGATGGTGTTTTAAGCTTTACTCCCTCAAAGGAATTAGAGGATATTTTAAGCCTGAGTGAACACTGTAAAATGAGTGTACTCATAGGCTAAATTTACTATCAAAAGTCCATGCTCCATTTAACAGGTATGCATTTACCTATTCCTGATGCCAAAAGAAAAGGAGGGCTCATTTCATGATTTTTTAACATTTTTCAACAAAATAAGTTTTTATGATTTACATTCCTAGACAAAATTTTTATAAAACTCGTTTAGATCCCAGAACAAATATAGCAAACAAAAAGTGAATTGCAACTGTAAAATAATCCCCATGATTTCCATCACAGAAGTTGAGAACAATGCACAGGCCCCAAATATATAAGAGAATATCATGTTCTGGGGGGAGACATGTAGCTGTAGATTTATAAGAGTACAAATAATAGTGGTTATGGCATATTAATTCAAAAGTACTTTTCTTAAGTTGTATCTTCATATAACTTATCCTTGCTATGCTATGAGCAGTGTGATATTATGATAGCAATTATAGTAACAATAATATATGTTAAATGATACAACTGTGTCAAATTATGCTTGCACAATGAAAAGAAAAAATACGATATAATAATTTGATAAATATTTCTTAGAGCCTATTATAAACAAAGTCCTTTGACATGAAATAGTTACACACTTGGATGTCAAGGTTTTCCTATCCTCAAGAAGCTTTCATGAGAGGGATTAGTGAAAGAAGATACATAAAAGGATAAGAATAGGGTCTATTACATTGATTACCAGCACGATGTTTGATCCATCATATAACTACTAATATTTTATTATATCTTACATATTATTCATTTGCCTTGTATGAATGAAATTCCTTCACTTCCAAAGGATAGCCTTCCCTAACAGCCCCCGCCCCCTCCAAAGGTCGGATACAATCTTTGTACATTGTACTTCCCTTTTGTAGTACATCTGTGTAATGGTTTGTATAACATCTGCCTCTGTCGTTTGATTCTAACAACCAACAGGGACCGAAATTGTCTCGTTCATCATCATGTTCCCAGGACCTAGCACTCTGTGCCTGGGTAAACAAGCACAGAGGAAGGCTTTTACTTAGATTCTTAATTTTAAGGTCTGAGTTGATGGAGGATTCAAACAAGTAACTCTGGACTGCAAACAGCAGTTTACAACATATTAATCTATTTTGTCAAAGTTGTTTTCAAAGTTATCAGAGATCAAACAACTTTCCAACGTCTCTTAATTTCAGATTCTTTGAATCATAAAGCAATTAATGATGGTCTTTAAGAAAAAATGAAAAATTGCATATGCCTAATGATTTCAATTATAACCACACTAAGTAAATACAGAGCACAAAATACTAAAATGTGCTTCACCAGAAAAAAACCTCTGCTGAATCTGAAAAGAAATAAACACTGCTGAACTTCAGACCACCCAGAGAGAACTTTATTTCTTGAGCATTATTAGTTATTCACTCAAGTCAATTCATCCAAACATCCATTCTATACAACATTTCAGGGACAACAGAGGGACCTCCTAAGATAGAATTCTTTAGAAATAGTATAGAGTTGAAAAGATTT
This sequence comes from Equus przewalskii, assembly GCF_037783145.1. NCBI lineage: Eukaryota > Metazoa > Chordata > Mammalia > Perissodactyla > Equidae > Equus > Equus przewalskii. The sequence goes on along the minus strand of NC_091831.1, from coordinate 52,838,492 downwards.
CTCCAGCTTCATTAACATTATGCAATAATTTGGTTACTTCATAATGACTTTTTCCTCATTAAAAACAAAGAGGAACAAAATGTGAGAAATGAAATAGAAAAACTCCCTCTTTCATCCAACCCAGATGGCTCAGTTATGGGATTTTTCCCAGAGCTGTGCCAAGTTAGAAGCATGCTTGAAAATAAGCTAGCTGAAGTTCAATCCAAAGTGAACAGAGACCATGGCTGAAAATAGGTGTTTTTTTTTTTTTTTTTTTTAAAGAAAGTGCATGTGTTGGGGGGAATATGTTAGGCTAGAATTGATTTGGGCTTCCTCAGCTTTGGGGTACTTCCTCCTCCACTGCCCCATTTGAGAATGTCTTAACAATCTACAGCTCCTCAGGCCTCAGATGTTGGGGAGTGACACTTTCAGGTCCTGAACTCCCAGCAACATGGTTTACCTGCAGTTTCTGGGTACCACTGCCAAAGACCTCACAGCATATCCTGTTGCTCTGAAGGAGAAAGCATCACATTATACAGACGTATCTGGTGTTAAAATAAATTAAAATGGGGCAGATTGTAAATAGAATTGTATACTTCTATCACAATATGGCTTTGGTCTTCCCCAGTGTCCTTGAATCACAGAAGCCCCATGTATCTCATACCTTACCTTAGTAGTTTGAGGAGCTTGAGAGAAGGAAAAAAGTGCAAAAATGTTTAAAAACTAGAAGATAACTAATTAAAAAGGAGTGTTGAAAAAGAAGATGTAAAAAGCAGGAACTGCTTATGGGAACTGTTTCCAGGAGCAGAATTTAGGAAAGAATGACTTCTAAGTCCAAAATAACTCTCTCCATCCACACTGGCTGAGAATTCACATTTCACTTTTTTTTTGTGTGAAGATGATTAGCCCTGAGCTAACTGCTGCCAATCCTCCTCTTTTCACTGAGTAGGGCTGGCCCTGAGCTAACATCCGTGCCCATCTTCCTCTACTTTATATGTGGGACGCCCCCACAGCGTGGCGTGCCAAGCGGTGCCATGTCTGCACCCGGGATCCGAACCAGTGAACCCCGGGCTGCTGAAGCAGAACGTGTGCACTTAACTGCTGCGCTACCGGGCCAGTCCCACATTTCACTTTTAATATTATTTAAAGTCTTATTGATTTATTTGAGATAATAAATATTTGTAAGAGACATAGTTCACTTTCAATATCACCACATAGAACTTGGGATTTTAGCATGGGAAAGAGCCTATCCAGATAGAGAGGCATAAACTGGATTAAATGGCCATCTTATTGGTCATCCAAGTTTCAATGCTAAATTGTTATCCGAGCTTCCTTTTTCCCTTAGTGTTCTCAAAGTCTTGCCCCATTTATGTTTCTTACTTGAGGCATTCTCAAGGACTGGCACCACTTCTTAGGTACCTAGGTACCTCAGTTCCCCATCTATCTTTACATGTCAATTCCATCTTGCTATTTCTACAAGAGAACTAACCTAATTACTACAAGGTCTGCTTCTGTCTCCAGGTGACTGGCGAGACTATGACATAGTAAATAAAAAATTTCGTTCTTCAGATAAGATACCACTGTCTATATACAAGTTATAGCTTTATATTATAGGCGCGACATCATACTTTAAACATACAATAATCATTCAAACAGTAAGAACCAGCCTTTATGATTCCGGGGTCACATGGTCTTACTGAGAAGCAAAAACTGATAGAAAAAAAACTCCAAGAGAATAAATCTCTGACTGAAAATGACCCTGACCCTGTTATCAAATTGCTTTCCTTCAAAAGCACATGCAATCAACCTCACAGAGAGAACTGAGGTCCATATTTGGGCAAGTGAAAGACAGGCAAGTAATAGTGCACGGGGCACGTGGGCTAAGGAAGGGCTGGCTGAGTGCCAGGGTGCAGGACAGCATGAAGGTCCTGGGTCAACACAGTGCGAAGAACAAAGAGGCTGGAGAAAGGTGCAGTAAGAAAGGTGGATGACTGTAAAGGGGAATTTACAGACATAGAAATTTTGTGTATGGCCAGCCCTACAACATGGAAAGTAGGAGAAAGTCCAACTCAATATTCTTACCCCCCTAATTGTATCATATGGTTAATTTTGTTAAAATATTATTTTTCTATAACATTTTCCAAGTTGTTAGTGAGTCCATTCACACAGAGATGTTTCTAAAACAAACCTTCCATTATTTAGTGCCTATTTACATATATAAACTTGTATGAAAAAAGCATAATGTAGTCATTACTCACTTTTCACAATAAATTAAGATACCTCTTAATGATTTTCAGCATGGCTGTGGATAAGAATCACATGGGGATTAAAAAAATTAAATAAATTCCTAGGCCCCATCATCACAATATGCAGAGAGAGGGCAGCTAGGTGTTTAAAAGGTAAGCTCTTGAGGCTGGCCTGGTGGCACAGTGGTTAAGCTCACATGCCCCACTTCGGTGGCCCGGGGTTCATGGGTTCACATCCCAGGCATGGACCTACACACTGCTCATCAAATCATGCTGTGGTAGTGTCCCATGTACAAAATAGAGGAAGATTGGCACAGATGGTAGCCCAGGGCCTATCTTCCTCACGACAAAGCAAAAAAAAAAAAAAAAAAGGTAAGCTCCATGCTCCATGAGTATTTTTTATGTGTAACTGGCTTAGAGAACATGTACAAAATTCTTGCTACTTGAATTTTGATCTATAGACCAGCAGCATTGAAATCACCTGGGAACTTGCTGGAAATGCAGAATCTCAAGGCCAGGCCAGATCTACCAAATCAGAATCTGCATTTTAACAATATTCAGGGGGATTCAAATACTCACTAAAGTTTGAGAAGCTCTGCAGCAGAGGCTGCTCTGCATATGTTCTGGTAATATTACCTAGAGGAAGGTGGAATCATTCACGAAGAGAATAAACAAAGAGCTCTGGGTTTTGGGAAAAGTTGATGAACTCAGGTTTTGTGTGATCATTTGTTCACCATAAACATTTAAAATGTACTCATTTTCGGACACTATTTAGGCACATCACCAGTTAAAAAAGATACCAAAAAGTTCAAAAAACAGAAAAAGCTGCACCTTTAGCCCACCTCTCAGAGGCACTGTTCATGGCCATAAGTTGGGCAGACAAAAGCTTTGAGCAGACTGCTGGAGGACGGGCGGCCTAAGGCTCTTGCACCCCAAAGTTCCACGAGGAACACCCCTGTTGGCTCCCCGTCCCAACAGCGCAGATTGGTCTGGACACTGACCGCTTGCTGGAGACTCCCTCCCTTCCCGAGGGGGAAGCGTCTGTAGATTCTCCTCCCTAAGACCAAATCTAAATCTAAATCTGCCTCTCACAGAGAGAATGCAATGTTGATTGAAATTATATTCAAACATCATGTCAATGACAAAACTTCCCCAGTTGGCTCCAATAATTTATTCTGACACTCTTCTTAACAAGTACATAAAATAATAAACCTGAAGTGTTAGATCTTTTAAAGGCTAGCTGCTGGAAACCTTCAGAAGTTATTATCATGTTTTAAATAAAACTACTCAATTCAATCTATTTCTGTGACTTTTCAAGACCTTTTGAAGATTTTTTCCATTTTACCTGCAGTCTGTATCTGTGGTCTAAGGAAAAGGAATCAGTCTATATTTATTCGGATAGCCGAGAGAGAAAATTTGATATATTTGTATAATTCAATGTATTCACTTTTTATAGTTTTTCAAAAGAACTTCACCTTTTTACATTTTCCTTACATTTCTCTTACATCTCTTTCAAGAGCTTTTAAAATTACATGAGCTTTTAGGGAAAGATTTTATTTTTCTTACTTAGCTAAAATCTTCAGGAACAGCTCTAGCTTTTATATTTTTAGGAGGACCTTTCACAGTGTGATGGCAATCTGGCTGACAATCTGATTATTACAGCTGTAGTTGGTAAAGCAGTATATTTCTAAAATTACATAATGGAAAGATGATGTACATATCTGAACATTCCAAAGGTAGATTCTGGTATTGCATAAAAGGGGGAATTTTCTACATAAATAATGTAACCTTTAGTGAAAAAGCGAAAAGACCAGGTATATCTGCTATTATTAGAAAATATTCCATTTTTAATACAAATTTTAGGTAGTTTAATATTTTCTTTGTCACTTAAATTTAGCATTGCTTGTTTAAATGCTTCTCTTGTTTCTCATTTTGTCAATTCTTTTTCTACTCTTCTCCCTACCTTAGCTATTTCAAGTGTTTCTCTTAGGCTTATTCAAGAGAACAACTCCTAGATATTGTAATTCTCTCAATTTTGCTTTCATTTTTTTTTCTGCTTCTTTATTGCTTTATTCATCCTACTTTCTTTACCGATCATTTTAATTTTGACATTTTTCTTGCTTTGTGTGTTGAATTTTTCTTCCTTGCTTTTCAAAATAAAGGTTTTTAAAGCTATGATATTCAAGACTATAAATTATAATATGTATTACTGTCATTTTTATTTTTGAATTAATCTAGTACTGCACTTTTGATTTTCTCTTGTAGGCAATTATTTCTCCCTTTTGGAATTTATTGGGGGTTTTCTTCAAAGTAGTGAGGTTATGGTTTATGAATAGATAAGGGGGAGGCAGAACACTGGCTGCCTCTGAACATGGTGCTCCCTGCAATGAGGGTGGTGGCAGCTGAGGTTTTCAGTTGCCGTAGCTTTTATGATTTTAAGCTGTTCCATCACTAGGGATTAGGGTGGAGGTGGCTAGGCCTCCCTCCAATTTAGTACTTAACAAGATTTCCTTTAATGGAAACAATGTTTCTGTCCCTGTTTTTAAAAGTTCATTTCCATTGGCACTACAGTTAGTAAAATTCTTCCTAGATATTAGCAAAAGCCTGACTGAGCCTCTTAGATTTAAACGTTACTGTGAGAATTTCTTTCCTTCGTGTATGTTTTCCAAAGCATTTGCATTGGAAGTTAGAAAAGGACAAGACAGCTGTGGATGGCTAGCTACATCTTAGCGTGAAAATTGTGAGAATGCTCTCAATTTACTTCATAAAGGTCAAGGGGTACTCTAATTCACATTGCAAAATTTTAGAAGGAACTATGTTAAACATCCATGTAAAATCTCCCAATTATATAATCTTATTCAAACTTAACACTTGTTTCCTAAAGTGGATTCACTGTAATGATCCTGAGATGATCCTGAAGAAATTGTTTTTAGAAAACATAAGGAAGAGTATAAGTCACTTGATAATTACAACAGCATCACTTACTTAAGCGGTGAAGTTATATACTGATATGCATTACAGATAAAATAAGTTAACCTGACAACGAAAATTAGGTTTACAAAGAATAATCATCACTTACTTCACTTTAAGTAAATGTATGTATATTTACTTCATTAAAGGATAGCAAACTATTCCAAGTACATTTAAATCGTGATTTTATTTATCAAAACTCGATTTACAAACAACTATAACTCAAGACAAGCTGCACATGTATTTACTGTATGTCAGCTAAAATTAGATTTTGAAATTATAGTTAAGGATTGAAAAAATGGTAATATGTATTACTACTGTAAACCTATGCCCTATGTGAACACATTTTAAAAACCAATGTTAATGAGAGACTAAATTTTCTTTGATATCACTGTATAATTCCACCACAAGTATCCCACTTAAAAAGTCCATTTGGAAATCTGGGTAAACATACACATTTAATAGCACTCCTACCACAAATCTCATTAAAACAAGAGTAAAGTGATTTTTGAAAAAGACATAAGTCCATGAGAACATAGAAGGGAAGAGAGTATGAAAATTTTTCCAGCTAGGAAGGAAATGGATGAGTAGCAAATGACTTAGGAGACCTGAGAAAACTGAGTATTAAGCTGACAGTAAAAAAAACTGAGGAGCAATCCAACTCTACATTGCAGAGCTCCCAAAAGGCTCAAGAACTGGTGGCATAATTCTTGGCCAAAAAGGGCAAAAAAGGCAAAAGATAGGAAGGATGGCTATAAATCAGCTTAAGGAGCAGGTGGGCCCCTAGGTGCCCTCCAAATTTAGCTGTCTCTCGATGACTCTCCTTCCTCTAGCAGAACCCTTAGGCCTACACTCTGGAAAGGGTGAATCAGAAGGTCCCTGGATTTGCAAATCTCTGGCATGGCTGAGAGTAAGGATAAAAAGGATTAAGTAAAAGTTTATAAACTGAATACTGAGAAGCCCCAATCTTCAATCTCCTGCCAGAATGCTACCAACCAAGTACCTTTCAGAAGGGAAGAATCTGACTGGCACAACAGAAAATACCTAAAGAGACAGCTATTGATAATTTCCCAAGGAAATGGTTGTTATGGGCTGAATTGTGTCCCCCAGAAAAATATGTTGAAGTTTGCAATGGATTGAAGTGTCCCCCCAAACCTCATATGTTGAAGCCCTAACCCCTAAGGTGACTGTATTTGGAGACAGCGCCTTTAAGAAGGTAATAAAGATTAAATGAGGTCATAAGGGTAGGGTCCTAATCCAATAGAACTGGTGTCTTTATAAGAGGAAGAGACACCAGAGATCTCTTTCTCCATGCATGCACAGAAGAAAGGCCATGTGAGGACACAGAGAGAAGGTGGCCATCTACAAAAAAGGAAGAGGCCTCACCAAACACCAACTCTGATGGCACCTTAATCTTGGACTTCCAGCCTACAGAACCATGAGAAAATAAATTTGTGTTGTTTAAGCTACTCAGTGAGTGGTATTTTGTTATGGCAGCCTGAGCAGACTAATACAAAGTTCTAACCCCCAGTACCGCAGAACGTAACCTCATTTGGAAATAGGGTCACTGAGATGTAATGAGCTAAAATGAGGTCATACTGGGATATGGTGGGCCCTTAAACTAATATGACTGGTGCCCTTATAAGAGGAAAAGAGACTCAGAGACACAGACAGACTAAGGGAGAACACCATGTGACAACAGAGGAAGAGAGTGAAATGCTGCAGCTGAAAGGTAAGAAACACAAAAGATGGCCAGCAACCTCCAGAAGGTAGAAATAGGCAAGGCAGAATTCTCAACAGGTTTCAGAGGGAGTGTGGCCCTGTTCACAGCTTGATCACACACTTTTAGCTTCCAGAACTGTGAGACAATAAATCATTGTTGCTTTAAGCCACTCAGGTTGTGGTATTTCCTTATGGCAGCCCTAGGAGCAAAGACAATTGCCTGGTCAGATCACTCTGTAGTGAAGATCACATTCAGCAGGCCTCTTCTTGGGCAGAGCTTCCAATCAGCTTTTCATTACAATACTCAAATGTGAAGAAACCACCAAGGATCATCCAACATTTGAGGAAATCATACATGAAAAGCAGAGGGTGAAACAAACAAAAAAGCAGAATTCAAGGGAAAGAGAGACTATATAGAAAGGAGAACATGTCTAAAAATCTATCATTTATATCCTCAGACAAAAAAGAAGATATTTTAAACATAAAATAAGGATAGGATGCTATAGAAAAAGGAATATCTATAGAATAAAAAGAGCTCTTAGAAATTAAACACATAGGAGCAGAAATTAAAAGGTCAATTGAAGAGTTCGAAGATAAACTTGAGAAACTCTATCATAAAATCGAGCAAAAAGGAAAAGAGATGGGAAAGAGCAGGAAAGAGAACAGAAAGTAGAGAATCAGTCTAAGTGGCTTTATAACTGAATAAAAGAAATTCCAGATAGAATAAATAATGAAAATGGAGTGGAGAAAATCATTAAAGAAATAATTTAAACCAAATTTCCCAGAGCTGAAGGGCACAGGATTCCTAGGTTAAAAGGATCACTGAGGGTTTAGTGAAATCGATTACAATCGACTTATACTAACGCACATCATCATGAGATTTTAAAACAATAGGACATAGAAAGGATCCCGCAAGCAGGTAAGATTCAGAATAGCTTCTGACTTCTCCACAGCAACACTAGAAGGTAAAAGACGATAGAGAGAAACGCCTTCAAAATTCTGAAGGAAAATTACTTCGAACCTAGCATCTCAAAAAATTTACCTCTCATATGGCCTTCTCAGGAAGGATGCATTTCATCAAGATGAGGAAGTAAAATAAGAAAGAGGAAGACAGAAGATTAAGAAATTACAGGAAGTAAAGCAAGGGCCAGTTCAGAATATCGAATGGATTAGAATGCACTAGAATGGATTAGAAGAAATTCAGACAACTGAGGCAGAGGTTGGGTCTAAGTGTGTAATTAGAACAGAAAATGACAAATGTGAAAAAAAAAACCCCCAACAAAACAGAAAACAAGAAAATGAATAATCCCAGGGAAAACAAACTATTGTGCAGGAAAGGGATGGTAATAGCATGCAAACAGCACTTATATAATGAAAAATATTATACAACAGGTACCGTTTTATAATATTTTATATGTCAAACAGCGCTTATATAATGAAAAATATTATACAACAGGTACCGTTTTATAATATTTTATATGTCAGGTACTGATTTAAATGTGTTATGTTCATTAACTCATATACTCCTCACAACCACCCGAGGAAGGAAGTACTACTACTGTTCTCATTTTACAGATAAGGAAATTGAAGCAGAGAAAGGTCAAATAACTTGCTCAAAGATACAGCTAGTAATGGGTAGGGGTGGGATGGTAACTCAGGCACCCTGGTTCTAGATTCTGTGTTCTTTATCTCTATGTGCTATTACTCTTTCTAACTTAGCCTAAATAACGTCAATATGGAATATTGACCCAATCCAAATTACACTGTAATGACACTGGAAGGCTATAGGGACAGAAAAATATGCATGTGTATAGTGACATTGGGTAACCACTAAATCATTTTTAATAGAAGGAAGTCAACTGATGATGTCCAACTGAAAAACTAAGAAATTACAATATAAGCATGTTACTTAGAATGTGGAAGGAAATACTAAAAGATTTGGGTGAGAGAGTTGAAAGTAGTTGCTGCTGGAGAGTTAGAAATAAGGATGGGCTGGGTCCTGCTCCGTGGCCGAGTGGTTAAGTTCACGCACTCTGCTTCGGCGGCCCATGGTTTGCTGGTTCGGATCCTGGGCGCAGACATGGCACCATTCATCAAGCCATGCTGAGGCGGCATCCCACACGCCACAACTAGAAGGATCCACAACTAAAAATATGCAACTATGTACTGGGGGGATTTGGGGAGACAAAGGAAAAATAAAATCTTAAAAAAAAAAACGAAATAGGGATGGGGACGAGTGAGAACTGTTGTTTTTCATGAAAAGCCTTGCAAAACTGTTTGGCTTTTTAAATTATAAATAAGCATAACTTTGATAAAAATGAAAACTAAATTAAAAGTAGATCAGAATGGAAAACAAACAGATGAGCACGTGGCCTAACAAAACTAATTTTCAAAAATCTCACTTAATCAGTGGGTAAATCTTTACACTTTCCAAATTATTAAAACACTTGAATCAAATGAATATTTTTAATCCAAAATAGCAAACGATGCCTGGAGAACCCCTCTTGACACAAAGAAAAGTTTTTCAGCATGTTTTTTCCCCTTCTTTCTGTACCCTAAAACTACTAGACAACTTCAGATTTTACCAATTGATAAGAACTGTAGAACCGGTTTGTGGTATATTTGTTCATTTTCATATCACCCAAATATTCAGTCAAAAATCAGGTCACTTTCAAAAGTGAAGGCCATAGGGATTTAGAAGGCCATTTCTAGGCCTTTTAGAGAGGAATCTCCCAGAGTTTTCCCTGTTCTTTGTTCTTGCTCACCATAAATCTCAGGACCAAATGTCTGATTTTGATTTTAAGTGCTGTTAGCTAATCTTTTCACTGCTACTTTCTCCAACATTCTAAGAATAAGAGGACTGGTTTCCTAGAAAAGCTATCAGCAATTACACATGACTGAAGTAAACAGTCTATTTTCAAGTCATGAGATGGTATAAGCTTGAAAAAATTTTCAAAACCATACTAATTCTTCAGTAAGTTTACATTTCAATTACTGCAAGACTGAAAGACTTTAAGTAGGCCATATCAGCCACACTATACAGGAAATTATATCCTAGGAAAGCTCCGTTTTAAAAATAGGCAAAGGAAGAAGGGAAGGTTGCCAAAATACACAGCACTTTCCATTTGTTTTGATTTGAACACAGCATCTGTTTTATCAGGTGCAATCTACCATTTGCAGGCCTGAGAGGAATGGTAGTAGTTAGGGTGGGAAGAAGTAAATTAACCAAAAATGTTTGCTTTCTGAAAATTTTGAAGTAGATATCAGTGGAATTTAGATAATAACCAAATACCACAAAGAAAGTGGGGCTTTGGGATAAGTCAGACTGGACTGTATACTCCTTAACCCGGCAGAATCAAAGTTAAGGAACTAGACCAATCCACTTAAGAAATGTACACACTCTTGTAAACATAATATTTGATATATACCTAAAAGTCAAGTCTTCCTTTTCTTATTCATTCATTCAAAAAATATTGAGTACCTACTATTACTGTATACCATGTACCATTCTAGGTACAAAAACACAGCAATTAACAAAACAAAACTCTCTATGGAGCTTATTCTGGTGGGGAAGATAAACATACATACAAATAAATGACAATATTAGATAGTATAAAGGCTATTAAAAATATAATAGGGAAATTTTAAGAAGGTTAATTTTATTAAGAAACCTCCATATGCAAAACAAAGCAAATTTGGATAGGACCACCACGTAGAAAAACTTTATGAGAAAAGAGATCTGATAAAATTGTTATCATCTGAGGTTAAACTGGATGACTAAGTTTAGGTGAAACTCAGCAAGATAATAATATTCAAAATTTTTATCAGAAGTAAATTTAGGTTGGAAATTCTTCCAGAACTGCCAAGACTTTATAGAACTTTCAAAAACTTCTAATTTCATCTTTAACCATTTTGATCACAGTTGATTTAGATGCTTATGGTCCTGCCCTAGGACTAGTTAAGCTGCCTCATTGCCCTTCCTAGAAAATATCCATATAGTTGTGGCCCCTGAAGATCTACCTTAGAATGAATCAGAAGCTATTCACTGGCTAGTTGTGAAAGTTGTTTCAACCTTTTCACGAAGCCGGGATCCTCACCTACTTTTCTAAAGGTAGCATGGTGGAATAGAAAGAATAAAATACTAGAAACAGAAGATACTCGATCTGGCACCATTCTTGTCTTAACAATCCATGTGACCCTGGGCAAGTTAATTCACTTCTTTGAGCCTGTAATATTGAAATATTTTCCCTGCCTACTTTATGGAGTTGTAGTGAGGACTAGTGAGATATTACTGTGGTATGCAAAATAATGTCCCTCTCCCCTAAAGACGTCTACATCCTAATTCCTGGAATCTGGGAATATGTTAGGTTACATGGTAAATGAGAAATCAGGTTGCAGATGGAATTCAGGTTGCTAATCAGCTGACCTTGTGACAGGGAGAGGATCTGGATTACTCGGGAGGGCACAATATAATCACAACGGTCCTTGTAAGTGGAAGGTGGAGGGGGCCCCAAAGAGAGAACCGGAGAGATGGCAGCGTGAGATCAGCCCAATGCACTGACTCTGAAGAGGGAGGAATATAGTCATAAGCCAAGGAATTTGGGCAGCCTGTAGAAGCTAGAAAAGGGAAGGAAGAGATTTTCCCCCAAAGCCTCCAGTAGAAATGCAGCCCTGTGGATCCATTTCAGATTTCTGATCTCTAAGACTGTGAAAGAATAAGTAGGTGTCGGTTTAAGCCAATAAATGTGTGGTAATCTGTTAAGCAGCAATTAGAAACAATAATATACAAAAGTATTTTGAAAGTGGTAGGAAATTATATAAATCTAAGAGTTATTCTCCTAATATGATATCTCAGCTTAGTTGCTCTAGCAGCCTCGATGGCAGACAGATTGGTTACCAGGAGGTCTTCAGAGTTGTATCACATTTCCTTGTCAAAAGCAGATGCCCTGCCTTTCCTATTTCACTGCCTAACTGTCTTTGCTTTTAGCTCTCATTTCATTTGTGAAGCAGAGTTGATTACAGTGTAATTATCAAACCAGCTCCAGCCACCAGCCTTTTTACTTTCCTAGTTTTCTTCAATTACTCATTATTCTGATATTCTCAAAGGGATGGTTAAGAAAACATTTTTCAGAGTCACGATACTACAGCAAAATTACGTACAGATAATTCCTACTTTGTTAATAGTGAGTTATTCTCTAAAAAGTGTGCAAGGCAATGTTCTAAGTATTTATCTAAACACACAAAGATATAGATGTGTATATATATGAACATACATCAAGTTTTATAGATTTTTAAAATCAGTTTGAATAAGAACATTAGTGGATTTTTTTCCCCATAGGTTAAATGATCTTTAACTTATGAAGCAGAATTAAAATTTTAGGGATAGTCCATTCTTATTAATGTCAAGTTTAAAGAATAATCCAGGGGCGAGCCCCGTGGCTGAGCAGTTAAGTTTGTGCGCTCCGCTTCGGTGGCCCGGGGTTTCACCGGTTCGGATCCTGGGTGCAGACATGGCACCACTTGTCAGGCCATGTTGAGGCGGCATCCCACACGCCACAACTAGAAGGACCCACAACTAGAATATGCAACTATGTACTGGGGGGATTTGGGGAGCAAAAGCAACAACAAAAAAAAGAAGATTGGCAACAGTTGTTAGCTCAGGTGCCAATCTTTAACAATAAAAAGAATAATCCAGTACTAAAAATTCGATTGTTGTCTTAAGGAAATAAAACACACAAATCCATGTTTTTAAGTCTTGAAAAATGAGCATTAACAAAGTTAAGTTGATGCATAGTGAGAAATGGACTTATATTTCTATAATGGTTCTTAGTCCAATCGCTAAATAACATCATTTCTTCTGCTCTTTTAGCATGCATTTACACATGACAGGCCTATTTCTTTTTATTATAATGTATTATATCTTTATATTTCTTATCGCTATCTTCTCACCTTTTATTTTAGGGGATGGTAATTATGTGCCTACTAATAATATCCTCTATTATTAGAGCTTCTCATCTAAACTTCATTTTCAATTTGTACATAACTTTTTTACCCAACAAAATCAAGCAGATGTAGGAGTGAAGATAGGACAATATCATAAGCACAAATACATACACAAAGACACACACACAGGCACATCAATTATTGCACATCCTGGGTTTACAATGCTTTATAGGTGCAATGGGCCCAAAGCTGAGAAACATATCACTGTGTACTTCAACTGTACAGAAATTAGATTCAGAAAAAAGATCTCATCTCATTTAATAACAGTATCACAAACATTCCAAATAGGGTGGAATGTACTGGCCAGTACTTTTATGAAGTACCAGCCAGCAGTATACTCCCAGCTCATATTTTCATGGTGCTTGGAAATGAAGAGCAACTCTTTTTTTCATCTTTGAAAAGAGATAGAGAATTCCAATTAAATTAAAATATTACACAGTAGGGCAGTGTTGTCTATGGAATAGTGTGAGGCTGTGAAGTATTAGTGTTTTGCTTTACATACAAAAATTGATAGTAATTTCAGTCTAACTGAATCTATGTAATAAAAAATTGGGGTTGTATTTCGTGTGTTTTTGGGTTTTCATTTTATTTTTCTAGTGACTAGTTTTCTATTTTACTTTACAAAAGTATTGGTCTGTGGCTTATTGGAAATTAAAAACAAAACAAAACTGGTCCTTTACCACAGGTAGCCTGAGAAGCACTGTTAACAGAAGATAAGCGCTTGTTTCTAAAAACTAACCTATGCCAATACTATAAAACAATACTTGAAGAATTTATTATAATATACATTAAAATATATCCTTTCAAGCCATTTATAAAATGGCACCTATAAATCATTTTAAATTACTAGGACTTAATATGGTTCCATCTCTTAAACTATTTCACCAATCTTAGATTCAAGAGATACATATAATAAAAGAACAGAAAAATTTCAGAGCTCAGCTAAGTAACTTCTTTACCTCTGCCAGATATATTCCAACATTTTAACTGATCTGCATATACTTCACTTGAAAAATTAGTTTTATATAAAATAGAAATAAAGTGACTATAAAAGTTCAATAGAATGGGTTAGTTATAAAGGTTTCAGAGCCTCCTCCACCAAAACACCCTGAACAAACAGAATAAAGAATCATCATCTGATCTCTGATCATTTGATGAGTTGGATGACAAGGCCCCCATTTAAGATCCCTTAAAAAGAACCAAGGCTATATACCCACAAGAAATGAAAACAGGTATTCAAGGAAATCTTGCACGTGAATGTTTACAGCAGCACTATTTATAAGAGCCAAAATGTAGAAACAATGCAGATGTACATCAATGGATGAACGGAAAAACAAAATGTTGTACATGTATACAGTGGAGTATCATTCAGTCATAAAAAGGAATGAAACACTGATATAATGTGGATGAATCTTGAAAACATTATGCTAAGTAAAAAAAGCCAGACACAAAAGGTCACATATATGACTCCATTTATATGAATACCCAGAATAGGTAAATCCATACAAACAGAAGGCAGATTGGTGGTTGCTAGAGGCTGTGGGGAGGAAAGTAGGGGCACTAACTGCTTAATGGGTATGGAGTGATGAAAACAGCTTGGAACCAAACAGAAGCAGTGTTTGCACAATATTGTGAATATACTAAATGCCACTGAATTGTTCACTATGAAACAGTTAATTTTATGTTATATGAATGTTACCTCAATTAAAAAAGAATCATAGTTACTGATTTGCAGTTATCTCGTAATTACTCCTGCTGATTAACCACTAATAAGCTATGCTTTTAACAGTCTTTGAAAATTCACTCCATCACAAACAGTATACTATGTTGGGATTTATAGGTGGGGAAGGCCATTTACTATTAAAGTGGATAAAATTGGGAATGAGAACTTACAGAAATTAATAAAAAATGAAAACAATTAGTAAAAGTTTAATTAGTAAAAATTAAGGAATGAGGAAGAGGAAACTGAAAGAAGAAACACTGAGGACTAAAGAGGAAATCATTACAAATAGAGTCTGAATCAAGAAGAAAAAAGACTGTAATTGTCAGTAGTGATGAGGTATCTGCATATTTAAAAGAATTAGAAAGTGACAAAACACCTATGAAAGAAAAGAAGATTTTGGGGTCAGAGAGATATATTCTGAGTGTACCCAACAATTTACAAGGCTAAAAATCAGGCAACCCCCCAACCTCTTTTACTGGAACTCACAGACTAAATAAATGAGAGATACCCAATTACTCATTTGGGAATCATACACTTACTTAAACACCAACTGACAGTGAACTATTTTTGAAACTCCACTTTGGAACTGTATTCAAAATTAGTAAAAAAAAAAAAAAAAAAAAAAGACTAATTTCATTACTTCACATTTATATCAGATTTTTAACCGAAAACATTATTTCAGCTGTTTCTAGTTTTGTATATTATGGATACATTAAACTAGAACTAATCACTCATAAAATTATACTTACATATTCCTTCACGTTTTTTGTTTTCACAGCTTTGTATGAATAATATGCAGGATAAAGCATTCCAAACAGCAACCTAAAAGTAAAACGTATGAGAAGACTAATCAAACACAACAATGCTTTTACCGGCTGAAGAAAATTTCACCTAATAGAAAAGTAGAAAGTATATGGAAAACATACGACAGTGTAAATTTGTATGAATGCAAATTTCTTCATAAACTAAATCCACTCAGAATAGCAAAGTAAAAATACCTTTTTTTTTTTTAACAAAAAGATGGTTTTAATATTCTAGATATAGTTTCATGGGGAAAAAAAGATATTTTTTCTTTTTTTTTAAGTTGCCATTTAAAACCTTTATTTCTCATCACAAAAAATATCCTGTAGTTCCTTGAAGAACATTTAGGAAATGTAGAAAATCGCCAAAAATAAAATAAAAATTGTCCCAATCCTACCAGTCAGAGATAACCACAGGCAACATTTTATTGCACGCAAATCCCACTTTTTATCCATGTGTAGTATACTCAAAATAAACATAACACACACACAATGTGTGTAATGAAAACGTGGTCTTTCATTCTATTAGTCTGAGAAGCAATGGCTTCTAACTACAATGACAGTGCTGTGAAACAATACTTGATACATTTATTACAATATGTATTAAAATAACTCTTTAACCATTTAAAAAATGACTAAATCACTAATAGGACTTAATTTAATGCCATCTGTTAAGATTATTTCACCAAATCCCAGATTCAAGAGATATGTACAGACATATATATATGTATATATATAGTGTATATGTTGATCCTATATATATTATATATATATATATAAAATGAAAGGATAGACACAGAAAAGGCATGACACAGTATACATGGTTTACAACTGAAATTTTCACATAATATATCACGGAGTTTTTGGTCCTCAAATATTATTCTACAGTATTATGCTCAATATCTTCATTACATACCACATTGAGATTCCTATAGTTTATTTAAACAATCCCATATTTATAGGCTTTTGGTTAAGTTCCAGGTTTTTGCTATTGCATAGACTACTATGAAAAACATTTCTGTGTACATTGATAATCACTTACTGGTTGTGATGCTGCTGCTTTAAAGAGTACACACATTTTTAACCTATTACCGAAATGCCCTCCAGAGAGGTCGCTCCACTCTACATTCCCATACATTGACAATCATAGGCATCACCATTAAAAAAAAAAAAAAGTTTAGCAGCTAAAGAGGAAAAAATAATAATCTCTTAGATGTTTTAATGTGTATTTCTGGACACAAGTATGAATTTTTTTTAAGTGTTTACTGGCCTTTTGATGCATGGGGTATGTGATATCTGTTGTCTACTTTTCTTTTTTTTGTCTATTTTGAAAAAGAATCTTTATTTTAGAATAGTTTCAGTTTTCCAGAACAGTTGGGAAGATAGTTCCAAATATCTGACACTGAGTTTGCCCTATTATTGACATCTTGCACTAGTATGGTACATTTGTCACAATTAAAACTATATAAATATTTACTAACTAAAGCCCATATATTATCCAGATTTCTTTAGTTTTAACCTAGTATCCTTTTTCTGTCCTCGGATCTCATCCAGGATAGTACATTACATTTAGTTGTCTGTCTCCTTAGCTTCCCTTGGCAGTAACAGTTTCTCAGCCTTTCCTTGAGAAATGACCTTGACAGTTTTGAGGAGTACTAGTCAAGCATATGGAAGGAGGTATTTCTACTGGAATTTGTTTGATGTTTTTCTCATGGTTAGACTGAGGTATGGGCTTTTGGCAAGAAGACCACCGAAGTAAAGTACCATCTCATCATATTATATCAAGGATATATACTATAAATATGACTTATCGCTCTTGATGTTAACCTTAACCAACAGGCTGAGGTGGTGTTTGTTAGATTTGCCACTATAAGGGTACTCTTTCCCCCGCTTTTCATGCTGTACTCTTTGGAAGGAAGTCACTATGCACAGGCCACACTTGAGTGGGGAGTTATGCTCACCTCCTTGAGGGTGGAGTATCCACATAAAGCATTTGGAATCTTTCTGCATGGAAGATTTGTCTATTCTCCCCTAGTTACTTATTTATTCAATGATTTATTTATATCAATATGGACTCATGTATGTTTATTTTACACTTTGGGTTCCAATCCAATACTACCCTATTTTGTTGCTCATAGCTTTGAACGTGGGAGATCTTTCAGTTAGCTCCTATGTCCCCTTGACATACCTCTACAATTGTGAGGTTTTCTTGAGCAATTTGCTACTTTCTAGCACTACCTGATACTCCAGGCTCATTCTGTGTACTTCCTGCCTCATTCCTAGAATCAGCCGTTTCTCCAAGGAGCCTTGGTTCCCCTTATGGGAGGATAGTATTTACGAGCAAGATCTGGGTGCTAGGTACACTTGCTATTACTGGAATGCTGTTGATTCTAGGCCCTTCTTTGTCTAATTTACTGTATGTGAACCAATCTTTTTCTAGGTTTTTGTTATCTTTTGATTTTGTTTATAAGGTTTGCTGAAATACATATTGTATTATGTCTGCTGGGCTGCCATGACAAAATACCACAGACTGGATGGCTTAAACAACAGATATTTATTTTCCCTCAGTTCTGGAGGCTAGAAGTCCAAGATCCAGGAGTCGGCAGGTTTGGTTTCTTCTGAGGCCTCGATCCTTAGGTTGCAGATGGCCACTTTCTCACTGTGTCCTCACACGGTCATCCCCTTGGTCTGTGTGTGTCCCCTAATCTCTTCTTCTTATAAGAGCTTCAGTCATAGTGCATTAGGGCCCACTCTAAACATGCCGTTTTAACTGGATTGCCCCTTTAAAGACCTTATCACCAAATACAGTCACATTCTGAAGTACTGGGGGTTAGGACTTCAACATTTGAATTTTGGAGGGGGACACAACTCATCCCAGAAGACATATGGTGTATTTATGAACTTTTATGTTAAATAAGCCTTACATTAAGAGTGAGCAAATAGGGCTGGCTCCGTGGCCGGGCCGAGTGGTTAAGTTTGTGCTGCAGCGGCCCAGGGTTTGGATCCTGGGCGTGGACATGGCACCGCTCATTAGGCCACGTTGAGGTGGCGTCCCACATCCCACAACTAGAAGGAGCTGCAACTAAGATATAAACTGTGTACCGGGGGGGGGGGGGGGGGGGGAGGGGGGGGGCGGGTGTGTTTGGGAAATAAAGCAGAAAAAAAAAAAAAGATTGGCAACAGTTGTTAGCCCAGGTGCCAATCCTTAAAAAAAAAAAAAAGAGTGAGCAAATATCTACATCTCTATAGTTTTAGTTCAGTTATCATTTATTTATTTAATTTTTTTTCCCTGGTAACTTTCTTATCCCTCACAAAGCTGAACCCTGGGCTTGAGGTTGACATCACCAGGTCAGAGGAATCTCAGATCTTCTCCTGCTGGGGTTTTTATCCTCACCAACAGGAACCCACATCATTAACAATCTGTCTTACCTACCCTGTGAATGCTACTTCACCAGAAGCCGATTCCAGACTCTGAATACGGAATTTTTAGCTGTGCCACAAAATATAGGCCCCCCATAAGGCACAGAAGCTTTCTAGCTAAGTGACTTCTAAGAAAGCAACTGACCTTAAAAACCAAGATGTAAACAAGAACACAACTCCCAGGTCTGCTATGTGTTCATCCTCACTGTTGACACAAGGCATAACTGATCATAGTAAGCCATCATACTTATAGTTCATATATTCAAGTTAATAATTTCAATCCACTTTGTATTTCCCTTTAGAATTTGAACACAATTAACGTATTATCTTCCATATTTCCATACAATCTAGTACCACTGGATATAAATTCAACATGAGATTCTTCAATCACTGGATGGATCTTTGACTCCTCTTTCCCCTGCTACAACATCCTTTCAATCTGTAACCCAGTGCTGTTAGTTCTTCCTTAGTGAGAGTCCACACATCCATCCTCCTCTTTTATTTTCAAACCTGTGGCCAATGACACATTTAGGCTCCTGCCATCTAATCTGACTTAATAAATAGTTTCCCAACACACGCCTCTGGCTCCACTGTTGGATCAATCTTCCTAATCTACCTGCAGCACTGCCTTGCTTAAAGACCTCATTAGCTGGTCTCTTTACCCTCTTGGTGACTGGGGGCTCATCAGAACATAATTTGAAAACCACTGCCTTATATAAACCATCTGTTCCAGCAGAGTTTCCTCAATATCTCTCTCGTATTTCTACTTCAATCCTGGAGTGTATGCTTCTTGCCTGCAATACCTCCCTCCCTCCTTATCTTTTCTTCCCTCCTTTATTGTCTTCCATGTTTTTCTTGCTTAATTCACTTTCTTCTTCTAGATCCAATTCTCCTCACTAGACTGACTTACTTTTATTTTGAATTTTAGAATTTGTCAGGATTAGTCATTTTGCCTTTAGAATATTCTATTTTAGACTGTTTGATGTATTTTTCAATGTATATAACTGACTTCCAAAGCAGGTAATTTTTTTTAAGGATTTGGTGTTAGTTGATACCATGCATACAGGTGCTTAGCCTTTATTTTTTAACCTCTGTATTGAATAGAATCATTCAAATGAATAAATACAATATCCCTAACACCTAACTCTTCTAAGAGTAGGAAACAATAATGTATTTCATTTGGAACACTAGAAAGATTAAATGTCTTAGTGAATAGTGGGACAATTTTTAAGGACCACCACTATTAATATTACAACCTATTACTGCTCCAATGTGAATATTGCTGAGTAATTTATTTCTAACATCTGTAATATTTTCCAGGTTTTTTTTTTTTTTGGTTTATTTTCTTTAATATTGGGTCCTACTGTAGACGTTTGCAACCTGGGAGGTCAGGCATAAAGCCAAAGCATGAGCACAGCATATGAAATCAAATAAAGTTTATTTTAGAAGGCCATCTACAAGATAAACTCGGGGCTTATAAAGGGAGTATTTGCTCCAAATAAAATTCACCTCTAAATCTGAATATTGTTTCAGTTAGAGAGGCAGGAAGAAACAGTAACTCATTTCCTTTTAGTCTTATTTCTGCATAAAGAGGGAGGATTTTGCCAAAATACTCATGACGCCCTTCCCTCCCACTAAGGTAAAGCTGCCTAGTTAAGAAAGGAAATAAAATTTATGAGAATTTAATAGCGGAGATGGTTCTTGTATAATTTTTCATATATAGAAAATACTTGAAATAGCTATTTTCTGGACAGGTGTTTAGACACAATCCATCTTTCACCAAAACTGTTGTAGAGAATTATACCATGATCAAAGCAAAGTCTCAGAAGCAGCTAGTAAAAGTGCTCTTAATACTAGAAGTAATAATATCGCCAAAGCATAAAAGTTATCAGCATCATTTCATAAAAAATTGATTAAAGCTCTTTTTCTGATTCAGATCCTAAAAACAGCTTACTGTAGAATTGTGGAAGATGTAAAAAAGTATACAAAAGACAATAAAAATCACTAACAATTCCATTATTAAATGAACCATCTTCCTTTTTAAAAAAGTTATTCAAAGCATTTAAATATATTTGTTATAATTTTTATCAAACTTTTCACAAGTCTGATATCACGCTCTCAAATGCTCTAAAAACCTTTAAAAAACACCTATAATAGTTTAATAACAAAACTGTCAAGAGTTAACTTATACTTAAACAAGTTACAAAGCACTAATTCCAAATTTTAAACATAAAAAAATCTGTTATTCTTATTGTCATTCTTTTAAAAGAACATATGAAAAATGAAAATATACAGAAATAGAATAGTATTAATATAATAAATCTCTCTATACCTATCACCTCGTTTTAAGAATTACTAACAGTGACCATTTTTAATATTTTGGTATTATCTTTTCCAGTTTTTTCTATAATATTTTTTAAAAACATGACTTTAAAACATAACATTTTAAACACAATATTTTAAAAACATAATATTTTATAACATAATTAGAACATAATTTAAACATAATTAATTGACATCTTAGCACATATAGATTTTCATCCTGCCCTTTCACTAAATGTTACATTATGAGCATTTTCTTATATCTTTAAATATTCTTTAATAACATCATTTAACAACTCCACAGTATGATATTCCTTCATATGGATGAAAATTATTGAAATTGTTTCTTATATGTCTATTATTATTTTTTTTGCTGAGGAAGATTAGCCCTGAGCTAACATCTGTTCCAATCTTCCTCCACTTTATATGTGGGTTGCTGCCATAGCACGGGTGATGAGTGGTGTAGGTCCACGCCCAGGATCTGAACCTGGGCTACCAAAGTGGCGCATGCGAAACTCAACCACTACTCCACGGGGCTGGCCCCATTTGTCTATTATTTTAATTAATGCTATGACAAACAATCTTTCTATGATTACTAATAAGAGCAATTACATATCAACATTTTATACTAGGCAGGATGTTAAGAACTTTGTATATATCGCTTCATTTAATTCTCACAGTAACACCTAGAGATAGGTGCTATTTTCATACCCATATTACAGATGCAAAGACTGAGGCTTATAGAAGTTAAGAAACTAACACAATAGCATACAACTTGTAAGTTTACAGGTTGAATTCAAAGCCGGGCCCTCTCACTCCAAAATCTGCACCTAAAAAATTACTGTTTATTTCCTAATGACATTACCCTGGAAGTGGAATAACTAGGTCAAAGGCTCTGAAATTTTAAAGCTCTTTGATATATATATTACCAAACTGCTCTTTAGAAGAGTAACATCAATTTATATTCTTACTAGGAATGTATGAAAAGACCCATTTAAGGACTGTTTTTTAAAATAGGATAAGAAAAAAATGTCAAACAGATGAATTAAATAAAGTAGAAGAGTCAGTAGGCATCTCTTCCAACAGATGAACTGTGTTTCTAAGATAAGATATGGATTAGAACAATCATGTGGTATATAAATTGCTACTAAAAGAAAAATATCCCAAAATATTATGATTTAATTTCTGAAGTACTTTCATTTCCCCTAAGATTGTCTTTAGATTACAAATTCCTTCTCTAATAATATAATTTAAATTTTAGTTTGTTAAACGTTACTATAACAAATAGCTTATTACTGATAATAAACTATATAATACTAATATGTAATACGACCATGCTCATATAGGAATTACTTGATAAATTCTCCTTTTCTCACTGCTTTCAGAATCATGATCCCAAACAAAAAAAATGTAATTATGATGTTCTAGTAGACTAAAGGACAAAAAAACAACTCAATGAGACTAGAGATTAACTAAAATGGGAAAGCTAATATTAAATAAACAAAAGAAACTAGAGAATCAAAAATCAGAATGATGAAAGCAGATGTACCAGGCTCATTAGGATGAGTCACTCGTAATTAACACAGATACCATACACTCTCTCAAAGATCAACGTAAAATACAACACTCCAGGCCCTTATCAAAGAGTATAAACCCCATTTTTCTGTAACCCAGGTCACACTAAAGACTGTTTGAGACCAGATACATTTACATGACAGAGCCTGGCATAAAGATGGCAAACAAACCGAGGTTTCTCTGCAGCTCCCCATTCCTGTGACCAAGACAGAGGCTGCTAGTCATTCAGTGCACTATTTACCGCTGACCCTGGTCTCAGAATCCTTGTCAACACAGCACCATAAGCTCACTTCAACAAAGAACAGGAGCTGAGCAGACTTATTTGCCACCTTTTGACCTCCTTCTTCTAAATCTTTATTTCTCTAGGTGGCATCATTGGGATCAAGCTTGACCACCAGGCTGTATTTCTAAACTATTACACCTATCTCCTTTGGGGAAAAAGTCACTTTAAGTGAGTTGCTTTTTAATATTACATTCTTGTTGTTTTCTTGAAGGATATTATAAGAAACTGCCATACAAAACCCAAGCCCATAAATACTACAAGAATAGTGTTTAAGGGTGTTGTCTATTATATTAGTTTGTACCCATATATATAAATTTCATGTGTGAGATTCACTTTGGAATTAAGTACAATACAACGCTTAGCCTTCATTGAGAAAATATGCCCTTCCTTCTATCTGGTAAGAATTATATTATTCCTGTTTTCCCCCCTACTGATTGTCAGGAAGCTCAGAGTCAAATTTGTTGTTCAACTATATCATCTATGGTAGATTGGCATATTTATATCTGTATTTTCCAAATTTAGATTTTCTACTTTGATTGCTCTTTTCTTCTAGTCTCAATTCCCTTATTTTTATTTATATTTAAATATATGCATTTGGCTAAAGATTCCTCAAATCATTTGAAAGAACATAACAGAACATAAATAGCTAACATGTAGTAGTCACTGCAATTAAGCAAGAAATTCAGCCCTAAGGTGTCAGAGAACCAAGAAAAAAAGTTTTTAGTTTAGGTAGCTGTAACTGAGAACCACTGGTCCCCCAACTTACCCATGCATTAAAATTACCTGGAGAGTTTCTTCTTTGATACCATTTTTGTTGTTGTTTTTCACAAATTTAACATAGGTAATCAATTTAAACAACAGAATAAAGTAGAAAATGCAAAATACAAGTCCCCAATTTTGAAACAATGTTTCCCCAAAGATAAGCACAGAAACAGTTTCTTAGATATCCTACAGTAAAATAATTTAAATATATAAAACACTTTAATAACACAAACAGTAAATATTCAAAAACTCATCATTTTCTAATTATTTTACTACACTCTTGAAGCATCTATTCTATCTGTATGGTGGAAATACTAAGTGTACTGTATCTCTTCCCAGAGCCACATTCAGTGACATCACATTGTTAGCCTGAAATAGGCTATTATTCTAGGGAGTATTTACATCATGGAAACTAGCAAATGATATGAATCAGTCCCCTCTCCCTGAGTTGTTAAGCATTATCAGCATACCACTGCCTATATGTGTTTTAGCCAAGGGAAACTATAGTATGTTTCTATAGGGAAGTGGGAATTCAGAAAATTTATTGAAATCAAAAAGGCAGGCTATTACAGTAAGTGAGTTTATAAAGGGCTTCATGCAAGATAAAGAAAGAAAAGAGGGTAAAAGTTTTCTGCCCCTTATCACAGTTCAATTCTGTTTGAATTTTAGGTCCCTAATATTAACACAGACTCTAGTGAATTTTTAAAATAAAATCAGAATCTTAAATAACAAGGGATCCTAGAAACAGTCTATCTTATAACAATAGTTTTCTAACTTTTTTCAAAGCAGTGTTTTTCTTTAGGAAATCTTTCTAAGGAACCTCAATAAATAAGAGACAAATACAAATAAATAAGAGATGAATGCAATTCATTTGTCCTTAGAGAACTTAATTTCATTGATTGTAGAGTCCTCTGAGGAATCTGAAGTCCTTGAGAACTACTTACAAAGCATCCTCTATAAATGGTTCAGTAGCTCCCCTACCTGTCTACATTGTAAGAATCAATTGGGAATGAGAATCTATGGAAGTAGGACCCAAGAATTTGAATTTCTGAATTCTACATCTTCAACAAACTAATTTATGCTTACAATATTATGCTTACTTTGGTTTTGAATTAAAACTGATTATGATTAAGCAATATGCTGTCAATATGGTACGCCGGTTTCAGTCTAACTGGATTTTTAAAAGTTATGTGAAAATGACTATAGGTTATCTTGACTTTTGCCAAACTCTATCCTTACTTAGACATGAAAATAAATGTAAGAAATCATAAGAGAAAGAGTTACAAAGAGTAAACTGAAGTGAGACAATTTAATAAATCTTTGAAAACAATGAATTTGTGCCTGTTTAAGGCCAAATGATTACAATTGGTACAAGGTCCAGTGTCAACCAATGTACCTGTGTATATTCTTCCCACGAGTCATTCTACCACTGTTTAAGCAGCCATCATGTAACAAAAATTCGTGCATGATCACTGCCAAAATAATATGTAACTTCTGTCTTATATAAATTTCAAGGAAAAGATTTGTTGCTAAGAAACTCTGCTAGTACAGAATTCCTGTTTAGTAAAACAACAGTTAAGTGGCCATCAGGTAACTATAACCTTATAGAAAAATATGAAAATTACATACAGGAAGAAAAAGTCAAACCCATGAGAAAAACCCAAATCCTGAATTCCACAACCAATGATACAAGTTTAAAACTGACAAGGAAAGAAAAAGACAGTAAAAATTCCTTTGAAAGACTTTATACATGTTTTAATTATAGTCATCAAAAGCTATGAATCTTGGAATTTTCATGTTGTCAGAGCTAAACTTCTAATTTTACTCCAGAGCTTCTAATTTCTTCTCTGAAAGGAAAGCTAAAGATAAAACTAGGGGAAAGAAGTCAATCCACAGCAAATCGGACTCATACTTCATCACCCTCTCACTAGCCCCCCTAGCTACCTTCCCACTCCCCACCACCAGGGCCTACTATGTGGTAGACCCAAACCAAAGAAAAATATTTAAAAAGAATGCTGCACTCAGTATAGAGGACACTACAGAACCAAGGACCACAAACCCTTGAAGCACTCAAGTAAATCAGCATCCTAGGGGCAGAGTTTCACAGAGTGGTTTAAGAAGACGATGGTCCCCACAATCTACAGCATTCTCCAGTTTACTAAGTGTAATGTTTCCATTCTGATTGTCATTACAAATAAGAAACTCACAGACGGGGTTGGTATTATTGTTCTATTTCTAAAGATGATAAAAGTAAGGCTCAGTGATATTAAGGATCTTATGAATCAAGCACCCAGCAAGTGTCAAAGCCAAAACATAATAAACATAGAACTTCTAATTTTAAGACCTGTGCTCTTTCCTCTGTACCAAAAAAAACTTCGTACTTCATACAGTATATAACTAATAGCAAGCAGATCTCAATATCAGTAGTGGAACGGAGTCAACATTCAGAAGTTATGTAAGTAATTGTGACCCACCGATATACTACTGTTATATACAAAAAGATATCTCAGACTCATTTTTTTTTAATTTTGCTATTTTTAATTTTTTTTTGAGGAAGATTAGCCCTGAGCTAACATCCATGCCCATCTTCCTCTACTTTATATATGGGATACCTGCCACAGAATGGCTTGACAAGTGGTGGCAGGCATCTGACCCAGATCTAAACCGCGCCGCTGAAGTGGAATGTGAGAACTTAACCACTGTGCCACTGGGCTGGCCCTCAGACTCATTTTTTGATTGGGTACAAAGTCTTCATAGAGGAATATCCACATCTTTAGTCAACATTTACATGCTTTCCAATTCCTATCAAACTGGTTAGGTGGCTATACTTGATGGAGTATCTGACCTACTCCTGACTCCTGAGTGACCCTCAACTCAAGAAGAACTGGTTACTTTCTTTAGCCTCTTAAGCACAGGATCTGTTAAAACCCAAACTTAGCATTAGCCCAATTGACATTAAAGATAACGAGAGTTTAGTTGTAATCTAAGGTTTAAAAAAAGCTTCTGGTGAAGAAAAATCATACACAAACCACTTTCGAAAATGTGGAAAAAACTTCCTTTCTTAAAATACATGCCTCTACACAAATACAAAGAAAAGGAATAAGAAAAGCCATAAACATGGATTCTATCCTGTTCTGTGCCGTTCATTTGGTACTACATGACCACAAAGTGAACTTCCCTAAATTGAACTCAGATCTCAAACCGCTGCGAAGTCCTCCCATCGGACATTTGTACCTGTTGTGTAATCCAAGCTATAGTCATCTACAGTCACCTCACAAATGAGCACGACAACTCTTTTCTAGGCTTTACCCAATCTAAAGTGAATTTCATATTCTGCTTTCAAATAATCTTTTAACTCTTCTCCATTACACAAAACTGATACCACTGACGGCATACTACTTGCCAGGCACCATGTATTCTAGTACTAGGGATACATCAGCAAACTCATCGATGCTCTTTAATTAAAACTAAATTTGTGGGGCTGGCCCTGGGGCCGAGTGGTTAAGTTCGCCCGCTCTGCTGCAGGCGGCCCAGTGTTTCGTTGGTTCGAATCCTGGGCGCGGACATGGCACCGCTCATCAAACCACGCTGAGGCAGCGTCCCACATGCCACAACTAGAAGGACCCACAACGAAGAATATACAACTATGTACCAGGGGGCTTTGGGGAGAAAAAGGAAAAAATAAAATCTTAAAAAAAAGAATTTAAAAAACAAACAAAAAAACCCTAAATTTGTGCTTATTTGGAAATCAAAACATTCTATCTTCATATTTCTTAAACCACTTCCTTCATTTCTTTGTTCAAATCTTTCTAGTACCTCCAGTATCTCCAACTCAGTAATTTCTTTTCATGCCACTTCCTAGAGCTAGAACAATCTTCTTTATGTGGAGAAGTCTCTCTTTTTTCGTAGACACCCTGCATGTTACTATTTCATTAATGAGGCTGAAAGGTTTGGTCTCCTTATTTTGTATAGCAAACAAACAATAACAGAAATTAAATGACAAAAATAACAACCAGAACATAAAAAGTAAACATTTGTAAAAGTACTTAAAAATATTCCCTTTAGGGGCCAGCCCGGTGGCCGAGAGAAGTTTGCGCGCTCTGCTTAGGCGCCCCAGGGTTTCGCTGGTTCGAATCCTAGGCATGGACATGGCACTGCTCATCAGGCCATGCTGAGGCGGCGTCCCACATGCCACAACTAGAAGGACCCACAACTAAAATATGCAACTGTGTACTGGGGGGACTTGGGGAGAAAAGGAAAAAAAAAAAAAGACTGGCAACGTTGTTAGCTCAGGTGCCAATGTTTAAAAAAAAATTCCTTTTGTTCTCTTCTCTTGGTGTGGTCAGCTGATTAGAGAATGTCTAAATACTATCTTTGCACAAGAAAACCAGAGAGGTGGAAACTTTATACTATTTTGGGCAACTCACCAACAGAAAAAGAAAGCAAACATGTGCCACAAGAACTACTACCATCACCTAATTTAATTCTGACATCAGTAATTACAGCACAAAACCAGCATTCTAGCTGGTTGGTACCACCAAGCCCTCTGCCTCTTATGAAGCATCACTAGTTGTTTAAAGAAAAGCAGTTTGGGATCACTCTACTCCCACTTTTGAGAAATGGTACAGTCTCCACCAATTCTGACTTTGCTGGTTTTTGCTCCCTAAAAAATATATAACAGTGATTAAACAAAGGGCAGTTGATCTATCAATTGAAAAGACATTGGTGTTAAAATTCCTCATCATGAGGGGACTGTTTTATGTTAAGGAGACTAAAGAGAAATGACAATTAAATGCTCTGTGTGATCCTTGATTGGATTCTATATTAAAACAACACTGCTACACAACAATAATGCTAATAAGGCATTATTGTGGCAACTTGAGCAATTTGAATATTAACTGTATTTTAGGTGTTAATATCTTATCAATGTTATATTTTTTAGGTGATATAGGTCTTGAGGCTATATATGAAAATGCCTTTGTTTAAGAGACACAGTAATTAGGACTGAAATGTTATAATGTCTTTGACTTACTTTTTTAGAATAAAATTTTAATTTTAGTATAGATTTAGATTTACTGAAAAATTGTGATGATAGTGCAGATAGTTCCCATATACCACACACCTATTATTAAAATCTTACATTAGTACGGTACATTTGCACAATTAATGAACCATTACCAATAATTAGTATTAATTAAAGTCCGTACTTTTTTCAGATCTGCTTAGTTCTTACGAATGTCTACTCCAGGATACCATCTGGGATGTCACTCCATTTACCACGTTACATTTAATCATTATGTCTCCCTAGGCTCCTCAGAAAGTTTCTCAAGCCTTTTTTATTTTGGTGACTTGATAATTTTGAGGAGTGCTGGTCAAGTGTTTTTTTAGAATGTCCCTCAATTGGGATGTCTGATGTTTTTGTCATGGTTAGACTGGGGATACGGGTTTTGGGGAGGAATATCACAAAGACGATGTGCCATTTTCATCACATATCAAGGGTACAGCGTATCAGTATGGCTTATCACTGATGACATTAACCTTGATCACTTGGCTGCAGTAGTATTTGTCAGGTAAAGTTACTAAACTCTCCCCTCTCAATCCTGCCCCTCTTCTCATACCATACTTTTTGGAAGGAAGTCACTATATACAGCCTGTACGTACTTATGGAGTGGCAAGTTATGCTCCACCACCTGAAGGGTGGAGTATCTATATAAATTTTTTGGAATTCTTTTGCATGGGAGATTTTCCTATTCTCTCTTCATTTATGTATTCAATCATTATACCAGTATGGACTCATGGATATTTATTGTACACTTTGGGTCCTAATCCAATGCTACTTTATTTTGTTGCTCAAATTCTGCCAGATTTGGTCATTGGGATCTCTTTCAGTTGACTCCTGTGTCCTTTTGACAAACCCCCATCACCGTTATTTTTATTTTTTTTGAGCACTTTGTTTCTTTCTGGCACTAGCTGGTCCAGGCTCATCTTGTATACTTCTTACCCCATTCCTAGTCAGCCATTTCTCCAAGGAGCCCAGGTCCCTTATATTGGAGAATATATTTGAAACCAAGATGTGGGTGCTAGGTCTGCCTCACTACAGGAGTGTTGTTGATTCTAGGTCTTTCTATGTCTATTTTATATCTTAATCAATATTTTCTTAGGTTATTGCCCTTTGATTTTGTTTATGAATTTTGCTAGTATGCATATGTTGCATATTTGTGAACTTATCTAAGTATTTGCATTTATATTAAATAAGCCTTTCTTACACTGAGAGCAAGTAAATATCTACATCTCTCTATATTTTAACTTCATTAATAGTTTATTTATCTTATTTTTTGAAAGAGGAGGGGCAGCAAATCCCTAGTGACTTTCATATCCCTCACACAAAGCCAAACCCTGGGCTTGGGGCTGATTGCCACCAGGTCAGAGGAATCCTAAGTCTTCTCCTGCTGGGATTTTTATCCTCACCAACTGGAACACACATCATTAACAATTTCTGCCTTACCTAACAATACTACCCTGTGAATGCTACTTCATCAGAAGCCAATCCCAGACTCTGAATATGGGACTTGTTAGCTGTGCCACAGAATACAGGGCTTTTCAGTTTAATACAGAGGCCCCCAAGAAGGCACAGAGGGTTTCCAGCTAAGTCACTTATAAGAAAGCAACTGACCTTAAGAACTGAGATGTAAACAAGAACACAACTCCCAGGTCTGCTATGTGTTCATCTTCACTGCTGACACAAGGCATAATCTGATCATAGTAAGCCATCCTAGTTATAGTTTATATATTCAAGTTAATAATTTCAATCCACTTTGTATTTCCCTTTAGAATTTGAACACAATTAACGTATTATCTTCCATATGTCCATACAATCTAATACCACCGGATTTAAATTCAACATGAGATTCTTCATTTCAGTCACTGGATGATGGATCTTTGACTCCTCCTTCCCCTGCTACAACATCCACCCAATCTGTAACCCAGTCCTGTTGGTTCTTCCTTGATCAGAGTCAAAGCATCCATTGTCCTCTTATTTTCAAACCTGTAGACAATGACGCATTTAGGCTCCTGCTATCTCATCTGACTTAACACTCCCAGCACATGCCTCTGGCTCCACTGTCAGATCAATTTTACTAATCTACCTGCAGCGCTGCCTTGCTTAAAGACTTCATTAGCTGGCCTCTTTACCCTCTTGCTGACTAGCCCTTGTGGGGGCTCATCAGAACATAATTTGAAAACTACTACCTTATGTAAATCATATGTTCTAACATGGTTTCCTCAACATGCCTCTTGTATTTCTATTTCAATCTTGGGCATGTACACTTCCTGCCTGCAATGTCTACCTCCTTCCTCATCTTTCCTCCTCTCCCTCCAGAAGGATCACTTTAGCTTCCTCTCCTTGCTTATGTGTAACCTCCCATTCCAACAGTGAGAAATATTTACTTAATTGTTCAATTGCAGTGCACATGTATAATGGTTTCAGAATTAATTCATATCTTCAGGGGATACAACTTTATCAACCAGAGTACAGTGCTATGTACAGTTCTTTTTTACTTTAGTCTTACAGACTCCAATCATTTCCAAAGTTACTTAGATCAGCACCTTTCTTCTCCACTCCCTTGAAAAAAGTTGTTTAAAACACTTGTAATACAGTTAGAGTATTTTGTCACATTCTGCATCCCATCCTGTATCCTTCAACCTCCTTAATGACTTTAAATTTTGCATATATTAAGGTTTACTCTTTGTGCTATAGTTTTATGGGTTCTGATAAATGCATAATGTCGTATATCCATCATTACAGTATCACATGGAATAGTTTTATTGCCCTATAAAAATCCCTGTGATTTACCTGTTTAACAGCCCCCTAACCTCTGGCAACCACTGCTATTTAAAATCTCTAAGACTTGTTTTTTCCCGAGTGTCATACAAATGTAATAACATAGCATGTAGACTTTTCAGATTTGCCTCTTTCACTTAGCAATATGTATTTTAGATTCATCCATGTCTTTGTTTGGCCTGATAGCTCATTCTTTTTTTTTTTATCACTTAGAGTGTTCCATAGCATGGATGTACCAGTTTGTTTGTCCATTCACCTAGTAAAAGACACCTGACTGCTTCCAGTATTTGGTTGATTATGAATAAAGCTTCTATGAACATCCACATGTAAGTTTTTGTGTGGACCTAAGTTTTCAATTCAGTTAGATAAATATGTAAGAGCATGATTGCTAGATCCTATGGTAAGACTATGTTCAGCTTTCTAACAGCCAAACTGTCTTCCAAAGTGACTATACCCTTTAGCATTCCCACCAGCAGTGAATGAAAATTCTTGTTTTGCATCCTTGCCAGCAATTGGTATTGTCAATTTTTATGATTTTAGACATTCTAATAGGTGTATAGTGGTATCTCATTCTTATTTTAATTTGCATTTCCCTAATAACACATGATGAAGTACATCTTTTCATATGTACATTTACCATCTGTGTGTCTTCTTTTGGTGAGATGTCTGTTCAGTTCTTTTGCCCATTTTTTTAATTGGGTTGTTTGTTTTCATGTTATTGAGTTATAACATATTTTTTGTAATATATTGTTGAATTTGCATATATTTTCTTTTCTTTCTTTTTTTTTGAGGAAGATTAGCCCTGAGCTAACATCTGCTGCCAATCCTCTTTTTCCTGAGGAAGACTGGCCCTGAGCTAACATCCATGCCCATCTTCCTCTATTTCATATGTGGGATGTCTGCCACAGTGTGGCTTGACAAACAGTATGTAGGTCCACACTTGGAATCTGAACCAGCGAACTCCAGGCTGCCAAAGCGGAATGTGCAAATTTAACCACTGTCCCACTGGTCTGGCCCCTCATATATTTTCTCTCAGTCTGTGGCCTGTCTTTTCATTCTTTTAACAGCATCCTTCACAGAGAAAAAGTTTTTCAGTCCAAATTGTTAATGTTTTTCTTTCCTTGATCATGCTTTTGGTGTTGTATCTAAAAATTCATCATCAAACCCAAGGTCACCTAGATTTTCTCTTATGTTTTCTTCTAGAAATTTTATAGTTTGCATTTTATGTTTAGATCTATGATCCATTTTGAGGCCATTTTCATGAAAGGTGTAAGGTCTCTGTTTAGCTTCATTGCTTATACACAGCTTTTTTTTTTTCCTAATTGTCACAGCACCATTTGTTGAAACAACTTTTAAATGGTTCAGTAAAACCAAGAGTAACAAAAAGCTGTTGCCATTGCAAAATACACACACCCACACAGATAAAGCAACTGCAACAAATTTTCAATAGGTGAGTTTAGGTGAAAGATAAATGGGTCTTCACTGTACTCTTTCAAATTTTCTGTGCTTTACCATTTCTCAGTAAAAAGTTGTGAAATACTTTTACAAAGAAAATAGGGAAGAATGAAATCCATTTCAGAAGCATTTTCATTAAATTCTTTGTTTCTCAAAGGGTTAAGTTTCAGTTAAAGATTGCAATTATGTGGAAAACTGGATTATCTAACAACTGGATTAACAAACTACCATATTCCTAGAGAAAAGAACAGTAGCAACTAAAGACAAGAATATTAAAAATATTTTATATTAAAAAATTCCTACCATAATTGTAGATCCATCTATTTCTTCTTGGAGTTCAGTTGGTTTTTTCTTAAATACATCCTCTTGTAAATATGTAACTAGATTTGTTTTGTCATGCTAAAATCTTCTTTTTAACTAGAATTGTTTGTCCATTTACGTTTATTGTAATTCTGATATATTTTGGTTTAAATCTAACATCTTATTCTGTGCTTTTTGTGTCCTACCTGTTCCATCTTTCTCTCTCTCTTTTTTTTTTTTGTTTTTTGTCTTTTGTCTTCTATGGAACAAATGTGACCTACTTCTTTAGTTCTTTAGTTTCTAGCTTTATGCTGTTAGACTGTTTACATTGGATGGACCCTTGCTTTTGTTTTCTGTCCCAACATGCCCCAGGAGAAAATGAAAACCAAAAACTCAAGGTCACTAGGCTTCAGAAAATGCTTTTAGGTGAATGCTAGTTTTAGTACTCCCTTTACCTTGCTGGTCTTTTGGCCTTTGAGCAGTCTGTACTTCCTAGTCAGCTCAGTGGTATATATAAATTTTTAATAACTGAAAAGGCATTTATTTTGACCGTTAGAGGAGATCATCATCAAACATTTCCAATTCCCAGCCATTTTATACATACATATATATATATATATGTAGTATTTTCTTTACTTAATATTCTTTGGTTGTCAAGTTTTTGATTGATTATGTTGCCAGCCAGTATTTTTTCATTTTATTTATAAGAACACTCATGGTCTTAATAGCTTTTATTACTAGTGTATTTTAAAAATGTTATGAAATAAGTATTTTATATAGCATTTTTTCTTGTTTTCATTGGGAGGGTCCATCACAGTTACACTTTTTTTCAAAAAATTATTTTATTGAGGTCATGTTGGCTTGTAACATCACGTAAATTTCAGGAGTATGTTATTATATATCTGTTTCTCTATAGACTACATTGTGTTCACCACCAATAGTCTAGTGTTTTTTTTTTCATTTTGAGGAAGATTAGCCCTGAGCTAACATCTGCTGCCAATCCTCCTCTTCTTGCTGAGGAAGACTGGCCCTGAGCTAACATCCATGCCAACCTCCCTCTACTTTATATGTGGGATGCCTGCCACAGCACGGCTTGACAAGCGGTGCATAGGTCTGCACTCAGGGTCCAAACTGGTGAACCCTGGGCCACTGAAGCGGAATGTGCAAACTTAACCACTGCGCCACTGGGCTGGCCCCCCAATAGTCTAGTTTTTGTCTGTCACCATATATATATATGAACCACAGTTATATTTTTGTCCACCAGGCTGCTGAAAATGAAACTCTAAAAGTATAAATTGCTATTTATACTTAAATTTTCAGAGGCTTTGTTTAAAAAGGACAATCAGAACAACCCATTAAAAAAAAGAAGGGATCAGTCTCTTAGCTACTTCTGGGGTTGGAAGACAGAAGCTGAGATATGGGAGTTCCCTATATCTGATGTGAATTATGTGAATTATTCACCTAAACTATTTGTTATACATGACAGTTGCTAACATGATTTGAGGCTTATGGTAAAAGAGCTTTTCTTAAAATGGTAATCTCATG
This sequence comes from Equus przewalskii, assembly GCF_037783145.1. Taxonomy (NCBI): domain Eukaryota; kingdom Metazoa; phylum Chordata; class Mammalia; order Perissodactyla; family Equidae; genus Equus; species Equus przewalskii. The sequence goes on along the minus strand of NC_091831.1, from coordinate 52,803,547 downwards.
TTCAGAAATAGATTTTTTCCTTGAAATGTATAACCGTTCAATTTTTAGGCCAAATTTGAAAATCTTAATTTCTATTCAATCCTCCAAATTTAATATTATAAAATAAAAAATTAGGAAGCTCTAATTCTTTCCCCAAAGATATATAAAGAGGATAGAAATGTGGTTCAGCATTACATAATGTTGCCACCCACTCCAGAAACAGAAATGAGTGCCTAGCAACAGTAAAGGGTCATCTCAGGAGAGTGCTGATTGCTCATTGGAGCATTCTAAACACAGATGCTTTTCCATCCTTATCATTTCCAGTCCCTGCTAAACACACATTGGTTACCTTGGATCCCAGAGACATGTCATGAAAACCTTCCTTTTATGACAATCAATAGCTGCTGCTTGGGGCCGCCTCTACCTTTAGGTTACATCCTTGAAGAAAAGGCAAAATAAATTTTGAAACATTATAAGAAAATACATATTTTGTGTAAGAATAGTTTCTGTATTCTTCTTCCCCAGTGATCATATTTCTTTTAAGATATGAAATGTTAGGGTTCTTGTTGGTATTTTTCTGACCTCACCTCCCATACCGACAGGTTTACCAGCAAGGCCAAAGCATCTAACTCTTAATAAAGAAGTTATGCATGAGTGTGTCTAATATTATTTTGCTTATGCTTATGGATGCTTATGGTAGGAGAGCTTTTCTTAAAACAGTAATCTCATGTTTATGAATAAGTTTTTATTTTCTTTAAATGTATAGTCATTCAAATTTTAGATGAAATTTGAACAGTCTCAATCCTATTTAATCCTAAAGATTTAGTAGTACAAATGAAGACTTGGGAAGCTCTAGTTCTTTTCCTCAAGATAAAGGGTGGTTCAGCATTACATAATGCTGCCACCACTCCAGAAAAAGAAGTGAGAGCAGCTTTTCCTAGGTTTCTTGGCTATTTGCATCCCCCTCCCCTCTTTGGTGTAAAGTCCCTTATCTACTTTTCTTTATGTATTCTGAATAGGAGCCATTTGTCACCTTCAAATATTATAAATATTTCCTCCCATTCTGCCTTCTTTCTTCACTCTCTTAATGGTGCCTTTTTATGAAGAGAAGTAGTTGATTTTAGTCTATTTCAATTTATCATTATCAGTCTTCTCTTTTATGACTAAAGCTTTTCTCCCCCCGTTTAAGAATGTTTTTCATTTCAAAGTCATAGATATTTTTCTGTATTTTCTTCTAGAAACCTTACTGTTTTACTTTTTATCTACAATCAGACTGGAATTGATTTTTTGTATATGGTCTGAATTGGGGCTATGATTATGTGGATATATGGATATCCACTTGACACAGGACCATTATTGTAAATAACAACATTTCCTCTGCTCTGCAGTGTCACCTTTGTCATAAAACAAGCATCCATATATGTGTGGGACTCATTCTAGCTCCTATGCTCTTTCATTGGCCTATTTGTCTATCCTTCCCCAATACCATATAGTCTTAATTACTGTAGCTTTATATCAAATCTTGATATCTGATTAACTCATCCCACTATTAATATCTGATCAAGAATGTCATCCCACTATTTTTGGTCTTTGCTCTTCTGTTTCAAGATTTGTCTTGGCTATTCATGGTCCTCTGCATTTCCATATACATTGGTCCTTTGCATTTCCATATACACTTTAGAAATAACTTGTCAATTTTCTTCTCTTCTCTAGTATACTTGCACCCTAGGTGAACTCAACTAGTTTCATCACTTTGAATATTCATAGCCAATATGTCAAACAATCCTCTGCGTTCTATCTTTAAAATAAATCCATCATCTGACAACTGCTACAAATCTGGTCCAAGTCACCACCTATCTCTCATTGGTTTACTAAAACAGCCTCCTGACTGGTCTCGAAGCTCCCATCCTTGCCCCTTCATAGTCTATTCTCCATGATAGAAAGATCTTTCAAAATAAAATCTGATAATGTCACTCCTCTGCTCAAAACCCTACTCACTTTGAGTAAATTCCAATATTGTTAACAATGGCCTACATATCTGGCCACAGTATAGCTCTGCCCAGTCACACTGACCTCCTGGTGTTGAGCAAAGTCCCTGCCTTGAGGCTTCCCTTGGTCAGCTCCTCCCTGGGACGTTCTTCCCCAGTTTCTGCAGGGCTAATACCCTCACCTCCTTCAAGTCTTCGCTCAGATGTCAACAGAAGTTGACTGAGGCCTTCCCTAACTACCATATTTAAAATTGCAAGCCACCCCCGGGGATAAATGAAAAATGTATTCCAAATAAGATGCTTTATCTTTTAACAGAAACACAATAAAGTGTGACCTATAGTCAACATAAGCAATATAAAAAAGTTTCATTTTTTCCAAATAGCTAATTCTGTCTTCCTTGTGTTTGTTAAAAGTAAGACAGCCATAGAGATTGATCTAACACATGACAGAGGATAGACTCTCCCATTAGTCATTGATCCCAGAGTTCTTTTGTTTTTTATTTTTATTTTTTGAGGAAGATTAGCCCTGATCTAACATCTGCCACCAAGCCTCCTCTTTTTGCTGAGGAAGACTGGCCCTGAGCTAACATCTGTGCCCATCTTCCTCTACTTTATATGTGGGACGCCTGCCACAGCATGGCTCGACAAGTGGTGCATAGGACTACACCTGGGATCTGAACCGGCGAATCCCGGTCTACCAAAGCAGGATGCGCAAACATAACTGCTGCGCCACCGGGCAGGCTCTTATTTTTAATTTTTAATGTGTGGAGAAAGGACTAGGTAAATCAAACAGTCTTAGCTTTAGTGGCATATAACTAAATCCTAATGTATACATATATGAGGAGAACTGGGAAGTTTTCTCAAAATCCTAAGGTGAGTAGGGCATTTCTTTTCACATAGCAGTTTTACCAAATATTACTTTAAATTTACTATGTAATATTTAATTTACATGAGAAAACATATAAAATACACAAGCAAGTTATGAAGTCTAACAACACATGCAAACCCAATATCCAAATTAAAATAAAAACATTACCAACATCTCATCTACTTCTGTGCTCCTTCCCTATCTAAAGTGCTTTGACCACTCTTGTCTCTTGGTTCGACATCTTGCAGTTAGTTGCTCCAGCTCATCATTCCTTTCCGTCCCTGAACCTGTTCTTCCCCTCATGCTTCCCACATCACAAAATGGTGACATTTCCCACTCAAATAATCCAAGCCAAGCATCTAAATCCTCCTTCCTCCTCTCATCCAATCACCAAGTTATGTCAAATTTCCCTCCTAAATTGCTCTCATATCTGTCCCCATGTCCCAAACCCCTACCTCAGCCTTAATTTGGACCCTTCTTATTTTTCATGGGGACTATCTGCCGTCATCACTTTCCCCAGGCCCTCTATTAAAAGCATTACTTAAAATCTTTCAACTGTTCATCCCTGCTTTCTCAGTAAAGAAATAATTTCTCATCAGGCTATGCGAGGGTAGACCTAATTGATCTAACTCTTCAGACTTCTCTAACCTCATCTTTTGCATCTCCGTGCTCTAATGATATCGAACTACTTGCTGTTTCCCAAGTGAGTCATGTTATTTTGTGTTTAAGCTTGGCATATGTTTTCCCTCTGATTGGGGCCTTTTCTCAAGGAGGATAACTTCAAGGAGGAAGCAGAAAGGCCATTTTTCTCTTGGAAGGTTTCCTTGCTTCCTCTAGGTGAGAAACCTCTCCTCTCTGTTCTCACAGCATCTTCTACATACTTAATGTGATACTACTAGCAGTGTGACTTTGGGCAAGTCATTAACCTTTCTGTGCCTGTTTGCTTTTCTTTCAGATGCAATAATAATAGTGACTACCTTGTTGTGAGCACTAAATGAGTTAACCCACGTAATGATGCCAGACACACGGTGCACAATCCATAAATATTAGCTGGTGTAGTTGTCCTACAATATTATGTTCACTGACTTTCTCATCTACTGTCTGTGTGCTGGGTGTTCCATTAGGACAAAAACTGTGCTAAATTTAGCTCTGTATCCCCAAGGCCTAGAACACTCTTTGATACATAGTAGATGCTCAAGAATAATTGCAGAAAGAATAAAATAAAAAACAAAAAACTCTTCTTTTAAAATCATTTGTACACACAATCTAATATACAAATATAGCCTAAACTGAGGCCAGAAAATGAAAAAGTGGCAAAAGAAAGTGACAAAGTGCAAAATATTCAATCTGACAGTTCTATGATTTTCTTTTATGGCCTTTAAAAGAATTGCAATGGCCATTTAGAATTAGAAAATTATGATAGCAGTAGTATTTTTTCTGGTGGGTTAACTGTAATCATCACTTAAACATATGTATCAGCAATTTTAATTCTCAATTTAACATACAATGATATCTTCTTTTTTTTAATACAGTTTTATTTCTATTTACTTTACTTATTTATTTATTTTTTTAAAGATTGGCACCTGAGCTAAGAACTATGGCCAATCTTTTTTTTTTTTTCTGCTTTTTCTCCCCAAGCCCCCCAGTACATAGCTGTACATTTTAGTTGTGGGTCCTTCTACTTGTGGCATGTGGGACGCTGCCTCAGCATGGCCTGAGGAGCGGTGCCATGTCCGCACCCAGCATCCGAACTGGCGAAACCCTGGGCAGCAGAAGCAGAGCGTGCCAACTTAATCACTTGGCCACGGGGCCAGCCCCCAATGATATCTTTTTATCACAATTTATTAAACCATAAAGTCAAAAAAGCAGTAACAGAAGTCTAATTTCTTTCAGTAGCAGAGGTCTCAATGTGAACATACATATAAAAATGGCCATATTTCCCAGTGTTATATTCATTTGGATTGATGGTTATTTTCCTCATTTCTGATTCATCCCTATTTTATGGAGAGCATCTAGTCCCTACTTGTTTAAAATGTATTTGCTTCATTAAAAAAATTTCTTTTCATAAAATGCTTCTGTTATTGGTTGATGGCCAAAGAGTTACCTTTTATTTATTTATATTGTTTTTAGTTTCCCTAGCAACACACAGTACTATACTTTAAATACCATACAGCTTTCCTCAGAAGAGTGACGTAAAAGAGATGTTGGGACAAATTCCAACAATTTCTTTTTAAAACACATATACATATTAGCTGCAGAAAAACAAGATTCACAAAATGAACACTCCTCCAAGTATTGTTTGCTAGAAAAAGTTTCATAATAAATGTGTGCCTGCATTCATCACTCAGAAAAAAATCACTTCTGGAGAATATATTCTCTTTTCCACCCAAATGTTTAAACCTGTTAAGTAAGATTGTTTCCCAAGAGATTTATCATTTAACAATCAAAGCAACCTTTTTAGTAAGCTAAAAGTTAGTTACTTTTACTAGTATGACTCATGATCATCTAAAAATGGATAAATTACATATTTTCCTCTTCACTTAGAATTAGTTTTACTTTCTTGTTGACCACATAGAGGCAGCTTAATCAAATCATCCTAGAATTTGAGTCAGTTAACGAGAAAAAGAGAGAAAAAAAGTGTAGTTTGCGTATGGGGAAAAAAATGGTCAGTTAAATATTTAAAGATGACACCTGCAAATTTTGTTATTCCAGCACTAAATTTAACACTTTAGGTCTACTAGTATTGGTAGAAACTTTAATATACCAGAATCCTTCTAATGCATGAAATAGCTTTAAAAAACACTTCCAAACAATAAAAGCTTGCCACGTGATCACAACATCAGAAAGATTAAAGAAAGCCAACGTCCCTTTTCATGGAGAACAGAATTGTGAGATATAATAAAGTGTGTCTGCTTTTGTTTTTAAGCCACTAAGTTTTGGGGTGGTTTGTTACATAGCAACAGATAACTGAAAGCAGGAAGGAACTCCAGGTGGCTTTGGTGTCAGTAAGCACAGGCTTCTGAGGGCATGGAAGTCAGGGGCAAATAAACGCTACCCGATGAATGGCTGGGGAGCACTGGGGGCATAATAAAGCACAGAGGAAGGTGGCGTCAATGGCACGAGGAACCGCTGGAGCAGGAGGATTGCAGGGCTGCAGGTAGTGACTCCGACTATATGTGTGGCATCCTGTACCCTTGAAGGCACCCAGAGAGACGGAAGTGAAGAGCTGAGGTCTTACCTAACTTAGAGGGTTTAGGGTTAGTAATCTACAGAGACTCAGGGTCAAACTATTAAAGTGACCTTACATAAGGTCTACAAGTTGGTGTCAAGAGAATATTAAGGTATAAAACAAAACAAGACTAATAAATTTCAGAAGCCAGTTTTTCTCCATCTTTCCCTTCTTTATAATTCTAAAAACATTTTAATGAAAGGGTTGCAACTCTGAAATACTCATTATTAATGCCTTGTTGCAATGCAGCAAATGGGGTGTTTTAAGGAACAAAGACTGATAACATATTCCTGTATAGGCCATATACACAGATATAAAGGACATTTACACGAAATATCACATTTGTGTCTCTCAGCAACCCCCTGAGTTAATCAAGAACAGAACTGTCACCATTTTAGCGATGAAGCAAAGTCACGTAACATGCAACTACTAAGTAGTAGGATGTCACTCGTACTGACTCAAATAAGAGGATAATGATGGTGTGGGGTTGCATTTTATGAAACTCTCAATTATGTAAATTAGGAATAATCTGACATTAAAAATATTGATGTTTTTACCTTATGCACAAAAACTGAAATAAATGTGAATCCAAAAAGTTATTGCAATTTCTTAAAAATAATTTCAAAGCTGGCTGAGGAGGGAATTGAATACTATTTTTATGCTGCTGCCACAGGGCAGTGCCACTTTAGCTGGAAAAAGGAAACGTCTATCCTTTGTTGAGATACCTCTATTATGAGATCTTGAACAACTTAAACTTTCAGTATAACTGCAGAGTTTATTAGCCTTAAAAAAATTTTATGTATAGAATAAATATGTTAGAATAAAGACCATCAATTTCTGTTAAGTTATATATTGGTAGATGATTGTACTTCTGTAACTAATAATTACTTCTTATTTGGGTTTAAATGCTACCACTTTGGTTTTTGCTTTAATACAGAATACAAGGAAAATTTATTTTGCTTTGTACAATGTCTCATTTTCACCTAATTGTTTAAAAAAAGTGAATTCTACTTAGTAAGCAAACTCTAGGATGCTATGGCAAATCTAGAATCATCTGGATTACCAGATAAGAGGTAATCACACCAGCCCTCCCAAAAAATACTTTACAAAGTTCAGGTCATAAGGGTATACATATTTCGGTAATTTGGGGGGGTTTTCAGTTATTTTAGGGGGGCTAGTATTTCAGTTTGTTTTGTATACATAGTAGCTATTCCAAGACCAGCACTGAAAAAGATTTTATTCATGGTTGGTATTAAAAGTTGAGAGTATAAAATAAAGGAATTTATTTTTCTGAGGAAAACTGTATTAAAACTAGTCTATGATTTAAATGATATTTGATTATAAAAAGAAACATGTTTAGCTGTTTAAAGAATGTTTTCAGTAGAAATGATTCATATTTATTGTAGAAACACTATCAAAAAGAACAAAGTAGAACTGTACACTTCACCCTCAGATCCACTGACCAGAAATAATCAGTAATAACATTTGAGGATCCAAACATCTCCTTCTGTATTATTTGTAGAGAAAGAAGACTGAGAGGAAAAGTATATAAAAATGGGATCTTAAAATATATGGAATTTAAAATAAAAATCCTAAATTACATTTTACTTAAATTTAACAGACGATAAGTAAAACTGAAAGAATAAATAAAAATTTTAGTTCAACAGTAGAAATGTCAGGACCTACGGTTATCCTTTAAGAAAAGGATTACGAAAGGCTGGCATTTCAACTCTAAACAGCATCTGTCTTTCTGCTGTGAAAGATAAAATCTGCCCCAGGCTTCCTCCCAGCTCCAGCCCCCTCCACGTTTTCATTACCTGTTTTTTTTTTTTTTAACAAAGATGTATAGCACAATATACAATGTTAATACCGTGGAAACCTTTAAAAGCATGGATAGATTTTGATGACTTTAACTAAAAGCAAACATAAAGCCTCATATTGACCAAGTTTACAAATGGTCTTTTTAAGGCAGCATAAATGTGTACTGCTGCAAATGTGCTACTCAGCCAAGCCGACAAATGAGCTGTTTCGCTGTTTGCTAGACTTGTTCATTGGGAATGCTAGCTAGGAATATGAAGTGCATTTCCAAGCTGAATTTCATGAAGTACTATAGAGAATGTTGTAATAAAATCCAGACATTCTTTCCACTACATTCCTCTCCTCTAATACTCCTGTAATTCAATCTAAAAAGACCAGTCAAGTTTATCTGGAAAGATTACTTCTTTATAGGCCACTAATGTTGCTTATTGCTAAGCTTTAGATATTTTCTAGGTACTCAGATTTCCTTGTTTTAATATCATCAAATCGCTGAAATCCAAACTAAGGATATTTTACAACTTTCGTTTCCTTGTTTTAAAATAGTAGCAATGCTTGGCAGCTCAATTCTGTGATAGTTTCTTGACACTACTATTGCTCAAAAAAAAAAAAAAAATCATCACCAAGTTTTCCATCTCATAAACCTGCAGTGTAATGGTTTTCAAACCTGGTAGCACATTCCAATCACTTGGGGAGCTTTCAAAAATAAGCATGTTCAGGCCCCACCCCAGATCAAGTCAGTCAGAATCTTTGGGAATGGGGTTCTGGGAAAGGCATTTTAAAAACTTTTAAATACAGAATAGTGCTTTGTGAGCTCTTGTTCTAAATGAAGAATCCAAAGCACCTCAATGAAAATAGATACCCAATTTATCATGTGTTCAGTTATAGCGAAAATAATTTTAAGATTTTTAAGAGGTGAAAGCTATCACTCTATCAATCATATTTCTCAAATTAAATAGGAGCATCAATTTTCAACATTTGTAAAGCTACAGAACTGCTTTTTCGGTTGAAAGCTATAATTTTAAAGTACTCCATCATACAAAACTCCTTTTTCAAAGGTGAATAAAGTTATGAAATTTTGTCTGTTTATTGGGAAGTCTTAGGATTAGTTTGAGGGATTAAAACTTAGCAAAACATAAGACTGTGACAAAACAATAATAAAACAGGAGTCTGGCTAGGACAAGAATCCGTCTAGGAGTATACAGGGAATAAACGGTCACTGATTTCAGAGCCCATTTATAGGCTAACATTCTTTTCTTTGGCTTTTTTTTAACCCAGCTTCCAAACCTTTTAAATAGGTTTCTTGTTTATATTACAGAAGTTCCATTTTATCTCATGAATTTCTAATCATCTTTAGTAAGAAATGTTCCATAGTAATCCACTTCGTTTATCCCACCTGTACATGATTGGGCTCTGGGCAGTACTCCTTCTCTTGTTACAGAAGCTGATTGATGATTCATCTTCTAATTTCCTTCTTCTTAAATCATTCTCATGGACTCCTCCAAAATTCCTCAATCAAAGAGGCTAACATTTTTCACATTAAAAAAAGTTGGCAATCCTGTTGGTATTTCTGGGAGACTGCTGGGGTAAAGACTAAAGTTAAATCTAGTAGATTTACTTACTTTGCATTCTCAAACTGGGAATCTCTATAGATAGATCTGCATATCTACGAGCTAATGCCTCACAGTCTTGTTCCTGAGATGCTGCGAGGCTCTGAGTGTCCTCTGCTACTGACCAAATGAGCACAGCACATGGAATGACAAGGGAACAAGTGGACAGCCTAACAGGCCAAATAAATCCTGGCCATCAGTGGGTGACAGATGTCTTAGCCAGATCACCCCCACAGCAATGCTGACCACGTGGAAAACACACAACTCTCTATTTAATATTTTTAATTCTCCTCCTCTTCTACAAATGATGCTCAGCATACACAAGGAATCAGAGCTACACAGTACTATAAAATGTCAGTATTAGACGTTATCTCCCATTGATGGGTTCAAATCCATCCCAGATTCTAGGACTAATGTAACCTCCTTTGTAATAGCAGGTAACTGCTTTGAAACACATAACCTAAAAGTTAAATTAGTCTTAGGTAGGCATTAGGTAATTTCAAGCAATGTCATATTTTTGACCAGCTAAACTATCAAAATGGACAAGCAACATCATTAAGAACACAAAGCAGAAGCTGTCAAGAATATTATTCTACATTTCAACATCAACGCTATCTCTTAGGCCTGTCTTAATCTGGAAGTAGCTATAATGAAGGCACATTAATTTATACATTTTTTAGAAACTAAATTACTTTTTATAGCAATATCCCACATATCAAACAGATAAGAGAACTACCACCATCTGAAAATAAGAGGAAAAAAAGAAAAGCTCTTAAATGGCCATCCATGTACCTACTTCTAGAAGCACAAAAATCCTTTGGATAAATAAGAAACTGGACCTTCTTCATTGGACTCAGACCAGCTTTGAGAAAAAAAGGGACCAGAGACAGCCTGCCTGGCGATTTCAGAAAGGTTCTGGCCTTCTGTTAGCATACTCTTCATGACAGGTGCAGCCCGTTCCCTTCCTCCATCTGGGGCCTGGCTAAGCACTAAAACTGGCCTCTACACCAGGAAGAAGCATATGGGCTGGGATGGGGCAGCATCTCCTTTCTGTTGGTATCTGCTCCCTGTTGTCTTAGCTTGTCCCTTTAGTTACCGTAGATCTCTTGGTCCTGACTCACTGCAAGTGTTAAGCATTTTTTAAATGTCAAAGTTGATATAAAGAAAATACATGACACATACTTCTAAGTTATGAAGCATAATGAAGTGAATCAGTCATCCAACTTCAAAGTAGAATACTTCCCATACCATTCCTTGTACCAGAGCCCCTTCCTCTGCCAGGGTACTCCCCAGAACTAACCCCTAGCCTAAACTTTGTGTTTATCGTTCTCTTTTCTTTGTTGAATAACAGATTTGCCATATATGTATATATCTCTAAATTACATATTGTTTAGTTTTACCTATACTGGGGCCTTTAAAATGGTATCAGATTACATGCAATCATATCTGGCTTGTTTTTTTAAAAAAACACTAAAATTTTCCTAACATTCATCCATGTTGATGCTTGAGATATCTCATTCAGTTTCACTACTGTATAATATTCCATTATGTAAATACACTAACATTTATTTACTTATTCTTTTGTCCATGTAAATTGGTACTCTTGGTAGATTTCCGCTTTAAGAACTTTACTATAAAGTCTTGCAAATGTTTCCTGGTGCATGTGCCAAATTCTACCTAATTGTGGACTTGCTAGGTTATAGGGTGTATGAAGGATTAACACTGTAAGTTAGGGTCAAATTGTTTTCCAAAGCAGTTGCAGCATCTTATCCTCCTACTGGCATCACAAAAAAGGATCTTGTTGCCTACCCATCCTTGTCAGCACTTGGTATTTTCAGACTTTGTAATTTTTGCAATCTAGAAGGTGTGAAATGGAATTTCAATGTGGTTTTAATTTACATTTTCCCAAAAACTAATGAGTTTTGTGTATCTTCTATTTCTAGTTGTCATTGATTTCCTCTTCTAGGAGATGCCTTGTTCACTTGTCCATTTTTCTTTTAGATTGTCTATTTTCTTATTGATTTTAAAGAAGTCTTTGTATCTTCTGACTGTCATCCTTTGTTAGCTATGTATGTTACAAAACTGGCTGCATTTCTGACCCTCATTGGGCCACAATTCTAGTGCTGGCTTCCCCCATCACACCCTCCTCCTCTGCTCCTGAACTACTGAGGAACTAAGAAAATAATAATATGAGTTTTCTAAATAGAGCTTTAAAAAATATATATCCTGAAAGGGATATTTAAAATAATTAGGTATTTTTTCATATGGATTGGCAAAGATAAAATTATTGTCAGGGATGGTGAATGTAGTAGAAATGGACAATCAACTACCATTGTTGAGAGCGTAAAGGGAATCTTGATCTTGATAGGGGTGCTGATACATGAGTGTACACATCTGACAAAACTCACCGAAATTACTGTACGTAAATTCTATCTCAATAAAGCTGATTAAAAATGTGAAAAATAGGGGCCAGTCCCAAAGCTGAGTGCTTAAGTTCGCGCGCTCCGCTGCGGTGGCCCATGGTTTTGCTGGTTTGAAGCTTGGGCGCGGACATGGCACCGCTCATCAGGCCTTGCTGAGGCGGCATCCCATATGCCACAACTAGAAGGACCCACAACTAAGAATGTACAACTATGTACTGGGGGCTTTTGGGGAGAAAAAGGAAAAGAATTTAAAAAATCTTAAAAAAAATGTAAAAAATAATAGATGTAAGTCATAACAAAGGGAGGTGGTATAGCATATAGGCTAAGGTCTGGTTCTAGAGCTGGACTACCATTCACTTAGTAAGCTACATAACCACCTTGGGCAAGTTATTTTGCAACTGTAAGCCTCAGGGTTTTCAGTGGCAAAATGGGGATAATAGCAGTACCTGTACTATTAGGGCTGTTGCGAGACATAAACAAATTAGTTTGAAAGTGCTTAGTATAATGCTTGATGCAGAATGAATGTCAGATGTACGTGAGGCTACATTTATTGACCGTTTTCTCTACGGTTTGTTGTAGAGTCTGAAAAGTTCTTTCCTACCAAATCATAATCATAATGATATTCTCCTACATTTTCTTCTAAAAGTTTAAATGTTTTAGTTTTCATATTTAGGCAGGTAATCTATTTATAATTTATTTTTGAGTTTGCTGTGAAGTAAGAACATAACGTCATTCTTTTTTGCAAGAGATAACCAAGTTGTAACACCACTATTTATTAAATTATCTATCTTTCTCCACTGATTTTGAATAGTACTTCTGTCATATCAGAGTTTCACATATGCCTGGGTTAGTTTCTGGATTCCTGATTGTGTTCCACTAAGTATATTGTCAATCACTGCACCAATACTACATTGTCTTAATTACTATAACATTATAATGAATCTTGATATGTAATAGGGCAAGTCTTCCTTCCTTGTTCTTCAAAGCTGTCTTATTGATTCCTGAGCTTTTGCTCTTCCCTATGAACTTTAGATAGTCTATTGGGTTCCATGAAAACAAAAACAACAAAAATCCTATTGGAATCCCACTGAATTTATAGATGTATTTGGGAAGAACTGATAATCATCAACTAATATTGATCCATTAACATGGGCTATCTTTTATCTTTCAATCGTGTTTTATAACTTTCTTTATAGTTTTCCCCCCCAGTTTAGACTGTATTTTAACAGGAGAAAGTAATCTGTTTACATTTATTTTCATTACTGATATATTCGAACCCATTTCTACCACCATCTTTTTTTGTCCATATGTCCTCCATCCCCAGCCCCCTTTATTTTGGTCTTCTGTATCCTTATAGCCTCTGCTTTTCTCTGTTGGCTTGGAAACTATCTATTATATTGACGACCTTTTAAATTATTATATCTCTGCACATGACAGAGACCATACAACTGTTTCCTCACCTTTATTCAGAGTGAAGGGAAAAAAAATAAAACTAGAGAAAAAGGTGAGGAAAGTATAAAAGAGACAGTGATGCCATACTTTGAAGTGCGGGAGCAGAACTGAATTCTTCAAAGGAAGAAACTGAATGCCTTTCTTCCTTATACAGTTCTTCCTCTCATCACATACTTCAAGTGCATCCAGGCAGTGTCATTTTTAGGTTACAGGTTATACAATTTTCAGCATGTCCTTTCTATTTCTCAGTCATTCAAGGTAATCAAGGTTTCTCTTTAGTTAAAGCAGTACAAGAATTTGTCACCAGCAAAAATTTAAGGTAATTGGGTACAGATTTACTGGAAGACAGTACATTTTATTTCTTAAACTTAGAGGAGACCAATTGAAATAAAGCCATATTTGAATCATATTTATCACCTAAAATAATACAAGACATGGGGCCGGCCCGGCGGTGCATGGGTTAAGATCGCACGTTACGCTTCTCGGCGGCCCAGGGTTCGCTGGTTTGGATCCCAGGTGCGGACATGGCACCACTTGGCAAAAAGCCATGCTGTGGCAGGCGTCCCACATATAAAGTAGAGGAAGATGGGCATGGATGTTAGCCCAGGGCCAGTCTTCCTCAGCAAAAAGAGGAGGATTGGCAGTAGTAGCTCAGGGCTAATCTTCCTGGGGGGGGGGGGGTAGGAAACAAGACAGGGGATTTAGAAGTTCCTAAAAATTATTTAATCATAATAAAAGAGCATAAACTTGTGTGTGTGGGGGGGGAGGGGGGTGTTTATTTTTAATTCGCATTTCTGTCATTTTCACCTGTCAAGGAAAAGACCAGGTATCCTTTCAAAATATCTTTACACAAACCTTTTAGACCACCTTTCTCATACAGTTTTATTTAACACCTTAATATTTTCAGGTTAAGATGTATACACTTCCAAGGCTCTCTTATGAGGACCTAGAGGTATATCTTTAGAGAATACTTTTTCCCATCCATTTATGATCCATTAAACACCTTAAAATCATTATAATTTCTATTAGCAAAACTAACAGATATACAAAGTGAAAATGGAAAGGCCCTATGTTTCAGAAAATCAGAAATTAAAACTAAGATTGATGAAAATTAATGATTAAAAAATACAATGCAGGGGCTGGCCCCGTGGCCGAGTAGTTAAATTTGCACGCTCTGCTGCGGTGGCCCAGGGTTTTGCTGGTTTGGATCCTGGGCATGGACATGGCACTAGTCGTCAGGCCACAATGATGCGGCGTCCCATGTGCCACAACTAGAAGGACCGACAACTAAAATATACAACTAGGTACTGTGAGGATTTGGGGAGAAAAAGCAGAAAGAAAAAAAAAATTGGCAACAGTTGTTAGCTCAGGTGCCCATCTAGAAAAAAAAATACAATGCAAACAAACAAACATTGAATGAACAGCTGGGAAGTTTGTTCTGCAATCCTGAGGTTGGTTGGTGTCCCCAGCAGAAAACAAAGACCCAGGCACAAAGCTATGAAGAACTGATCACAGCAGTAATGATACCCATTAGGCAAACATCACCAAATTTTCTCTATTCCCACATCTGCACTTTCTTCAGGTCAACACTCAAGAATGCCTACTGCTCTTTGTTCCTATGGGCTTCTCAAATGGTAAGCAAGGAAAAGAAGTCAGTTTATCTACTTTACAGTTTTGGTGAAAGTGCATTCCAAATTTTGGGAGCCCTAAAGATTTGTGATTAAAATTTGATGATGAAAAAGTGTCACATTAGCAGAATCTTTAGCATATAATTTATTCAGTGCTGTATATATTCATGCTGTTTAATGCCAAACAATGCCATTTATTAATTTTGCTGATATTGATGTAATACAAGGTTAATGTATTCATTTATTTAAATATCTAAGTAGTTTTATTAAATACAAAATACTTCAAAGTAATTTATCTATGATTCTCTATAGGAAGCATACAAATAATATAGCCAAGATCTTCAACTAGGGTTCTTCTCTCCCCTTTATGCCTCCAGTGATGGAGAACACACTGTTCTCATGAGGTAGTCAGTCTCAATGTTGAACAACTCTAGGTGTTAGGAAGTTTTCCCTTATATATTGAATAAAATTGTCTTCCCCATAACATCTACCTATTGCTCTAGCCTTGCATTTCACAATAAGATAGAAAAATCAGCACCCACTCCTCCATGTGACAACTCAAATTATATTGAGACAGCTATTTTGTTAGACTTTTTTCTCCTTTTCCAATCCAATCCCTAAAACTATTCCTTGGTATATACTAGTTTTCCTCATGATATGTAGAAGAGATTGTTATGGATTGACTTGTGTCCCTCCAAAAAAGATATGTTGGAGACCTAACTCCCACTACCTCAGAATGTGACCTTATTTGGAGATAGGGTCTTTACAGAGGTAATCTGGTTAAAATGAAGTAATTAGGGAGGGCCCTAATCCAGTATGACTCTGTCCTTATAAAAATGGGAAATTTGGACACAGAGACATGCACAAAGGGAGAATGCCATGAGAAGATGAAGGCAGAGATCAGGGTAACACATTTACAAGCCAAGGAACGTGAAGATGGCCAGAAAAACCACTGGAAGCTGGGAGAAAGACATGGTACAGATTCTTCCTCACAGCCCTCAGAAGGAACCAACCCTGCTGACACCTTCATCTTGGACTTCTAGCCTTCAGAGCTGTGAGACAGTAAATCACTGTGTAAGCCACCCATTCTTGTGGTACTTGGTTATAGCACCCTCAGCAAACTAATATGTTTCTTAAAAATGTGACATGAAATTAAGGAAATTTTCCACAGTAGAATGCTTGGTTTTATTTATGGATGAGAATAATTCTTTTCTAAAACGGACATATCATCATTTGAAAATATTAATGTTCTCAGCAATAATATATTTGAATACATCTTGAAATTATTGAATTACTTGCCCGTACAAACCTATTATGTTTAGATTTTTCCTTTGACTTTGGCTTTCACGATTTCCTCACTAGCTCTGCTTTTGCAGAGTTAATGATACTCTTACTAGGAAGGAAAGCAACATATTAGTAACCTTTGAATCTGCATTCAAATTCTAATATTCTAACAACTTCTAGGAAAGGGAAAACTATAACTTGTAATCACATTTCACTTATAAATTTAGGAAATAAGGAACATAACAGCTGATGTACAGAATGTGTGATTATAAAAATTCTTTTCAAAGTGTACTGTATCAGTGATTTTCATCAATTTTGGGAAATTCTCTGTAAATACTGAAACAGAAACTAATTTTGAAATAGGGAAAAAAACTATGACAGCTTGATCAGCAACAGTATTTTATACAGATATCTCCTGAGACACATGAATTTCCAATAATTCCTCCCATTAAGCATATAGAAGCAGCAAATAGTAAATAACAAAGCCATTTTTAGATGTGGATGCTGAGCAGACTGTATCTTGTAAGGGATCACTTCGAGAGAACTTTCTGCAATGATGGAAATGTTCTGTTTCTGTGCTGTCCAATAAGGTGGCCACTAAGCTCCTGTGGCTATCGAACACTTGAAATGTGGGTAGTGTGACTGAGCAAGTTAATTTTTAATTTAATTAATCTACATTTAAATAGACACATGTGACTGGTGGCTACCATCCTAAACAACACAGCTTCTAGGCTCATTCCTTCCCATACATATTTTTCTTCCCTTTTCACTTAACACAGTGATTCTCCACTAGTGGCAATGCTCTCCACTAGGTGACAAATGGCAATATCTGGAGACATCTTTGGCTGTCATAACTGGGGGGTGATACAGGCATCTTGTGAATAGAGGTCAGGGATGCTGCTAAACACCTACGATGCACAGGACAGCCCCCCACAAGAAAGAATTATCCAGGCCAAAATGTCAACAGTGCTAGGCTAAGAAACTCTGACATATTTAAAGGATCTTTAAATGAAATTAAAAGTATTTTGAATATCATTATGAATGGCAGTATAATATTCTAATATTAGCTAGCCTGCTCTTTACATAAAATAATCTTTCGCTACTGTTCAATAATTCCATCCCAACTGCTACTATTTTCTCTGTCCACAGTATCCCACTGAGTATGCCATCTTGCCTGATTTTCGGTCATAGTGGCCTCTATAAATTTAACATGACTGAAGTTGGTAAATTTACTTCAGTAATAGGGATATATATGCTTAAACCCTTAGCAGAGTTTTGTAAACATGAAGACATTTATAATAGAATAATTTTTATCTTTTCATTCAATCTCAAAAAAATGTATGAAAGGAGTCGTTTAGTGCAAATGAATAATCAATGACAAAAATAAGCTCATGTTCTGCTAACAGAGACTCAGCAGTAATTTTTTTCCATGTGATGATCAAAATAGTAATCTCATACTTATTTTGATATTTAAATTACCCATTTATGCCATTATTATTGTAATATACGATTTATTTGAACATTTAAATCTATACTGAAAGTAGAGAACATAAAAATCTCCATCCTAAAAGGGTTCAAAAAGCCAGCAGAAAAAGAAATAGTTAATATAGCAGCAGTAACAAAAAGCGGACAAAAGCAAATTGTTTCTGAAAAGAAGGCTAATAATGGAATCTTGTTGGAAGTTCTGGCCCATGCAAAGAAAACAAGACTCAATAGTTTAGCATGTGTTTTCTGTCTTAACAAAGGAAGACAGAAAAGATGACCTCTTGTAGGGCATTCACAACAAATTATATTTTTAAGATTTTAACTTTTTCAATTTCCTTGAAAACATCATTGCTCCTCTTTACCTTATTTCTCATCATCTAACAGCAATTTCAGTAAGTATCCTTAGACACAACTCATGAACCTCTAAGCTATTCACATGATGGATCTCATCAAAACTGGTAAATAAAGATAAAATCTACCTTAACCTATTTGAAAGAAAAAATTTTACCCATCATTGAGATTTTAAAACCATTTAAAAAGTTGAAAGCATATTTAAGGGAAGGAAAATATAACATAAATTATGACTGCCTTCAAACTTCCACAAGGATTTAAAAATGACTCAAGATATTTATGATTAATTCTATCATAATCTTAACCAAGACACACACACACACACGTGGTAGAAGCAGGATGCTATTATAACAATACATTTAAGATATGATGCTAGCTTGGACTAGGTAATGGAAATAAAGGTTGCGAGAAGTGGGTGGATTCTGGATATATCTTGAAGGTAGAGTGAACAAGATTGCTGTAAGATTCAATGCAGGGAACAAAAGAAAAAGAGGAATCAAGGATGATCCCAAGGTTTTTGGCGTGAGCTACTGGAAGGATTGAGTTGTCATTAACTGAGCTGGGGCAGGCTGCCAGAGAAGCCAGACTCAGAAGGAAATTCAGGAGCTCAGTGTCGGTATCTTAAGTTCAAGATGACTTTCAGACGTTTCCAAGTAGAGTTAAGCAGGCAGTTGAAAATATATAGGATCGTGAGTTCAGCAGAGAGGTCTGGGTTGGAGACGTAAATTAACAAGAGTCCTCCTAGGAGTGTAGATAGAAAAGATAAAAGATCTAAGAACCAAGCCCTTGGATATGCCAACTTTAAGTCAGGACATGTGGAGGAATGTGGCAAGGGAAGACTGAGAAGGGAGTGGCCAGTTGAGTTATGAGGAAAACAAAAAAAGCAAGGTTTCTTGGAAACCAAGTGAAGAAAGTACTTCAAGGAGAGCAATTTATCAAAAGCTGTTGATAAGTCAGATGAGGACTAAACAATCTGGCCACATGGAGGCCACTGCTGACCTAGAGAAGGGCAATTTTAGTGGAGTGGTTGGTAGCCAAACCTAAACGGTACGGGTTCTCAGGTGACCCAAAGTAGAGGAAGTAGGGAATTCGTGTTTAGGCTATTCTTCTGATGAGTTTCTGCTTTAAACAGAAGGAGAGAAATGGGGTAATAAGATGAAAAGTATAGTAGGCTGAAAGAGTTTTCTCTTAAGATGGGATAAATAATAGCATGTTTGTATGCTGACAAGAAAGATCTAGCAGAGAGGGAAAAGAGATGATGCTGGAAAGAAGGGGGAAAATTGCTGGAGTGTGGTTTTTAAGGTATGTAATTTAGACTCTAAAGATATCCATTAAATATAACTGAAGAGGATCAATTAAAGAGGACTGACATTTTTACTAGTAATGCCAGGTAATTATATTATGGAAAAACAAAAATAAAAATGTTACTAATGTAAAAAAGGAAATATAGATGTATGGAATTAAAAAGAAAGTCTCCAAATTCATCCAATTCTATATAAGAAAGTAGTATCTATCAAATATCTGGAGCAATTAATACTTTATATTTAGAAGTAAAAAAGAAATCGTCAAGTAAAAAACGAACAAGTTCACCTGCACTAAGACTATCAACTCTCTATACAACCAAAAATAAAACATCTAAAGAGAAGCGTAATTAGACTGAGAAACATATTTGCATCAAATATGACTTATGGTTAATTTCTTTATTATGTAAGGAGCTCAGACAAAAGTAAATTATCAAGGAACCAAGAGATAAATGGTAAAGGACATTCGGACTATTTGCATAATTGGAGATATAATCAATGAATATTATGACAAATATTAAACCTTGCTAATAAGCAAAATAATGCAAAAGGAAACAATTTCCTAATACACTTATTAGGAAAGTATAAAAGAATTAAAACCCCCAATTCTGGCTACACTGTGATAAAGACAGAACTCATACATTGTTGATGGCATTGTAAAATATTAATATTCTTTTGGAAAGCAATTTGGCAATTCATATCAATGGTCATAAAAATATTCATAGCCTTTGACTCAGAAATACTCCTCTTGGATATTTTATCCTAAGGAAAAAGAAAGAAAAAGTATATGTAAATGATGTCCACTGTAGCACTATAATTACACTGTAACATTACTTATGATAACGAAATATTAGAAATAATCTAAAAGCCAAATTAAAAAATAGATGAATGGCTACGTGCTCAAGTAACCCTTATTTTACTTAACGGCCCCAAGGTTCAAGAGTAGTGATGCTGGTAATTCGGATTTGCCAAAGAGAAATTATTGTTAATCTCTTACTGTGCCTAATGTATATTCGACTTTATCATAGGTATGCACATATAGGAAAAAACATAGTATATATAGGGTTCGGTACTATCTGAGGTTTCAGGTATCCACTGGGAGTCTTGAAACGTATCCCCATGCAGATAAAAGGGGACTACTGTACACAAATTAAGAAAACTCAGAGGGGCTGGGCCCTGTGGCCGAGTGGTTTAAGTTGCGCCCCCTGCTTTGGTGGCCTAGGCTTCACTGGTTGGGAGCCTGGGTGTGGACCTAGGCACCACTCATCAAGCCATGCTGTGGTGGCATCCCACGTAGAAGAACTAGAATGACCTACAACTAGGATATATAACTATGTGCTGGGGCTTTGGGGAGGAAAAATTTAAAAAACAAAGAGGAAGACTGGCATCAGATGTGCTCAGGGGCAATCTTCCTCACCACACACACAAAAAAAGTTAGAAAACTGGGATCTCTCACAACCTGTGAGAATCAGGTTTCAAAAGGTGAGGTAGGGGTACCACATATAAATGTAATATCATTTGGCAGGCTCATATTACCATCCCTTAATAATTGCTAACTAATCTTTCAATCTTGCCTGTAAAGTTAAAGTAAGCTGATTTTAAACAGACTGGAAGTAATGAAAAAATCCTTTCATACCATCACAGAATGCTACAGCTGTACAAAAGAGTTTGGAGATTACCAGATCCCTTTATCTCCACAAAGAAATTGAGATCTATAATTAGGAAGAGGGTGACTCAAGGTCATTCAGCTGTTAATATAACCAAAGCTAGTTCTAATTTCCAGGTTTCCTGATGATAGTCCAACGATATTTCTTTCTGTACCATCCATCTTATTCCCCTCCCCCATAAAAAAAATCTGTCTACATATCCATTGTTTTAATAAAGTGCACAACAAATGCTGAGCACATTCGGTGTGTTTTTAGTTAAACTAATTTAATCTTTACAACAGTTTTAAGGAGGTAATACTATAACCACTTTAAGATGAGGACACTGAAGTTCAGATGAGTTTAATATGTTGCCCAGGACCACATAGCTATTAACTGGCATCCAGGTCTGATTCCAGAGCCAGTGTTCTTCTCCCAGTGGTCTACCACAAAGCCTGGGGAGAAAGTGCTCACCCACATAGGGAACTCTGGGTATGGAGGTTCCTTGAGTTCCTTGCACATACCACCAGAGGTTCATGTTGAGAGTACTATCTGATCTTTCTTCAGGCTCAGGACTAGCTAGCTGGCTGTTCCAGTGGGTTAGAAAGAACGTAAGTAAATTCTATCCCCTGGTGTGAAAAAGGTTTCCAAGTTTGTGTAGATCCTAGGACTGAGCTTTTGTGTCCTTATACTATGATCAAGGGAGTAGAAAACATTCAGTGCTTAGAGATACAGAAATTGAACAGCAAAGGGGCAAAATATAATGATGCTTATATTCCCTGACAAGTGTGCTTTCTAATATGCTGACGGTTCAATGGCTCATGAAATACTTTTCCTGACACTTGATAAATACATTTCCGTGACCTTTTCTCCCTCACATTTTTGCTCCCTTTCTTTTGCCTCACCTTCTCTAAGTTCTAGCATCAGAGGCTTCAATTCCGTCTCTCCAGATAAGGGGCCCGCTAAGTGGTCTCACAGTCTTCAGTGTCTCTCCATGGCCAACCATCTCACATATTGAGGGAAGGAATCTTCCAAAGCAAAGCCATTGCTGCCTCATAAAATCTATCCCCTCTTCCTGAAATTCCTTGAAAACAGACCCCAGCCTACCTTTTCAGCTTTCTCTCTCCCCAGTCCCTCAAGTCCACTGTAACTAATCTGGGCTTTTCCTCCTCTGGGCTCACGATGACCCCTTTATCAGAATCCTTTCTTTTTCATCTCTGGCTGTCTAAATTCAGTCTGTCCTTTAAGGCCCATCTCAAACGTAATTTTCCTTGCTTTTTCTGATTCTCCAACTAGACATAATCCCTTCCTTGTCTAACCCCTATAGCACTGGGTGTAACTCTTACAAGACTTGACTTCTAACCTGTACTGCAGATATCAGTGTGTCTGAACTGTCAGTTTCATGAAGATCAACTACGTGTAACTAATCTTTATGTTATAGTCAGCACCTAGAGAAGACATTCATATGCATAGTCGATGATTAAAAACAAAAATCTCCTTTGAGTAATGTGAACTAAATCAAAGTGCTTCATAATTTTCTATCAGTTAAAGAACTGGTCAAAGGAACCTAGAAAGTTAAAAAAAAAAAAAGGGTACAAATTCTTAATGCGGCACTTGATTTTCTAGGTAGACACAACAGCTGATAGACATCTACCAGGTCAAGAAAGGCATGCCTTTTTTATGTAAATGAAACTCAAAGAGAGGCTAAAAAGGCTAAAAAACAATCTGAAGACATCTGTGGTATGCTTTTATTTCTTGATTTTTAGTTTTGTACAGATGAACGCAGAAAACTGAAGCTTTAAAACTAGAAACTGTACCGACGAACAAACTGCATTAAGACAATCAAATGACAAATTTTGAATGCTATTCCAAATCAGGTAGAATAGGGCTACTAAGCGATTGATTCACTCCCAAACAAAATAAAACCGAAATTAACAGAAAATTTAGCTACTTCTCGCTGGTGAGAAAACTAAAAATCTGGTAGTGTTATTTTTTCCACATTCTCAAGCTCATCAGAGAAGCCTGCCGACTCACAAAAACATGTCATAAAGGTACTGAGAAATATTACTCCTACAGAGATTATGAATAAGAAATCTATGGGCCCCTGGCGGTTACTACGTCACAGTTGTTTACTTTGAGGCTTTTTTTTTTTTTGAAGAGGGGTAAAATGGGGAGGAAGGGAGGAAATCAGTTTAAACTGTATTCAAATACGCACCTTTACAGGGTAAACACTACAACTCAACTAATTTTTGTCTTATGGACCTGTAGCACTTGTTGGTAAGAGCACAATGAAATGAACCGATCGATAATTTGAACAAAGACAACAGGCACCTGCAGCTTCTCAATCACTTAGCAAATATTTCCACCAAGACAAGGCCAAATTCTGACATTTGGCGAGCAGGGGGGCGTCACCACTCAGTAATGAGCTCCTTTCTCGGTAAGCTATAAATCTTGGGGCAACTGGGACCCTTCCCAGGGATCTGAACTGTGAGCGGTCCCGGGTTTTTAGACAAATCTCTCCTCCTACCACACGTGACCGAATGGCAATCAGCGCCGAGAGAGACACGGCAACGCACCAGCCGCGGATACAAAGACTCGGCGCCGGCGCCGCCGCATCCCCCGGGGGACCGCGGAGCCTCCCGCGCTCCAGCGTCTGCGGAGCTTGCGTAGGGCGCGGCCGCGAGGCGCGCCGCTCCCGGGCCCGCAGGGCGGTGCCGCGCAGCGCGGGGAGCGGGAGCGGGGAGCGCGCGCCGCCTGCCTTGCGCGCCTGCCCACCCAGCGCCGCGGGAGCAGGGCCGCCGAGCAGCACGCAGCCGGGCCGCGCCGCCGCCGCCACCGCCGCCGGGCCCTCGCCCGCCGCAGGGAGCCACGCAGCGACGTCGACCAGGGTGAGGAGGCCGAGAGCCCCCAGCCCCCGGGCAGGCCCGCGGCCAGGCCAGCCCACCCCCACCAGGCCTGGGCCTTCCCTTCTCCTCCTGGCCGCTGCCCCTCCCCAGACCTCCCCTGGGCCTCGCGCGGGCTGCGGGGCGCCGTGAGCGGCACTTACACCACGGCTCTGGAGATCATCCAGGACACCATCTTCCCGGGGGCTTGGACCCCACTTTGGGGGCGGGTGGGCGCCGAGCGTGGCGGACCAGGCCGCCAACGGCAGGCCGCGCGGTCGCCGCTCCTCGCGCTCCCCGGGGCCGCGCTGGCGCCCTCGGGAGCCGGGCCCGGTGTATGCGCGCGGCGGCCCGAGCTGCGCGGCGGTCGGTCCCCCGCCCATCCCCGCCCGCCGGCCGAGCCGCCGCCGAGCCAGCCGGCCCCGCCCCTGCGCTCCGCTGATAGGCGGCGGCGGCGGCGGCGGCGCGTTGGCGGAGGCCAGGTCTGGGCGGCCGGGCGACCCGGCTTCGGCGCTGGGCGGGCGGCAACCCGGCCCGCGCCGGGCAGCCTTGCGGCCCGGACCCCTGCGCTCTAACCTCCGTCTCCCTCCTCTTTACGTCCCTGGGACGCCCACCTGGCGTGGAGGGGAGTCGGGGGGGTGGGCCGGAGGCTGAGGAGGGGGACTAGGGGTTAGGGGTTGTCAATGCGTGTGTTAAAGACGAACTAGTAGCAGGAACTCTGTCCTATAGGATCCTCTGGACCAGGCCCTAGATTCTGGAGAGGCAAGATTTTGAGATGTTCAGCCACATCCGGTGATCTCACTGTTCACTGAGGCTCTGCGCTCTGGGCATCCTCAGAGTACTGAATTTTAAGGGAAATGTCGGGGGGATCTTTGCACAGGCCTCAGTGTATTACCAGGAGTCTTGTGGTGCTTGGTGCAGTGCAGGGAGGGGCAGAGGAAGAAAGCATTGGATTTCACGTTTGCAGCAGTGGGCGTATTGATATCACTGTTCTGAGCCTGTTAAGGCACCTTTCCATCACAGCATCTGCAAAGCCTGTTTTACAGACACGTATCTGAGCCTCCCAGCTATCAAAGTAAAAGCTGAGCTTCGGATTCCTGACCTCTCCTACTCTTTACGGCTGTCTGCTTTTTGGGAGGTTGCCTTACTGCTTATACCTTGCAATTGTTGCAGATATAATTTTAAGAGAGAGAATTCAAAAACAGTCATTTTTTGGTGGCAGTACCAAATTGAGAAAATGATCTTAAAGTTTAGTCGTCTTTTTTTTCATTTAAGACGACAGTAAAAGATAATTCTAGTATTCAGATGATAGGAAGAATCAACGATGAAATGTGGCCTTCAAGACTTTAATTAGAGCCCTAGAAAATATAATAGCTTATTTTTTGAACATACTATGATTTATTCTTTGTGTTCCTCAGTTTCCCCATAGTAAAAAGAGGTTAATGATACTGTAGCCTACCTCTTGCCTTCCAGGGTGACTCGAGGCACTGCTAAATAACACGTTTAGGAAGTTCTCTGATTTGCTTGGAAGAAAATCAAGGACACGTAAGGTTATCCTGAGTTCTTTTAAGTTCCCAAGTTTAATAAATTTAGTAATATTTTGATTATTTAAGAAGTTAATTCAGAAGCTACTTCCTACTCTTGGATTAGGTTCTTTTTGCTTATTTACTCATTTTAAATGTATATATTTTAATTTCAGGAGTCTCAATGAAAATTTGCATTTGTTCAGAATCTTTTATTTTTGGCCATTATTCAGCATAATTTGGGGATCAGGTGTGCCACATACGCACCAGTTTTCTGGGAAACTTCCCCAGTAAAACTCAAACTCATTTGAATGGCATTCAGATCCCTCCATGAACAGGTCCTGAAATGTTTTTACTGCCTTCCCAACCCCTAATGTAACCTTTCCCTACTACTATCCTTGAACCAAGCTGTATTTTCATGCTCAGTTCCTTTGCCTGGACTTCATTTTTTCTTTAATGATTTGCTCCCCATTTTCTTATCAGAATTCTTGTTTTTCGATGTCCTTGATTTTCCTCAGTGAGAATTATTCATAATTTTCTACAGGCCTCCATAATTTATTTTTTGACTTTCTATTTAACGACTATGTCATTCTGCTGTATATTATGATTATGGTTTACCAATTTCTAATCTACTGGGTGGTAAAATGTTTGAGGACAGTTATGGTATAGTAGATATCTTGTGTTTTCCCAGCATCCAGAATAGGGTGATTGCCCAATGAAAGTTTGAATAATGTTTGTAGGCTATAGTCACTCACTTAAGTATCAAAACTTTACGAAATTTCAGCCGCATTTGGTGGAAGTCTCTTAAAGATGTGAGGCTTTCTTGCCTTCTTAATTTGGGGGGCATCATTCTGAATATTAATTATTTCACTGCATTTTAATACATTCATGCCTTCAGTGGTTGCTGAGATGTAGGACTGCTGGCTGCTCTCTGAAATGTCCCTAGGCTGCTGTGTGTTAAATTTCACTTTGGGTGCTTATTATATCTTCAGCCTCCTCCACATTCATGTCACATTTTGCTGCTCTCAATCTGGAACAGCCCTCTTGTTAACATTTCAATATGCCATGTGTTGGAAACCAGCTACTCTGTGCTACGCACATGTAGTTGAGTCAAGCTTTACAGCCCCAAAAGCCTAGGCAATGTTTCTTCCCTTCTGATACACTGGAAACTGGGGAAGCTGGGAGGCATGCTCTTTTGGTTGTTGGAATGATTGGAGCCCCACATCAAACCACTAGCATTTGATGGGTGGACATCAGCGATGCTGTACTTTTTGCAGTGGTTGGGCTGTCCAGAGCAAAAAATGTCCCCATGTCCTGCATGGTTTAGGAATATCCTGCCCGACATTTGTTATTATCTGAACCTAGAACCTCCATTTTACATATAAACTCATGGTTTTAACTGAGACTGAATTTTCCAGTGTCTATTTCCACATACAACTGTTGTGTGAAAGGAGGATTTATTTTGTTCAAAACTTGATCAAGAGTTGTTTACAGTTTTGGAAAATTGCATAACAAACAACTTTGCATTCGTAGCTGTCATGTTCAGCTGCTAATTACTTTTATATGTCTTCTAGTTCACGTTTGTTTCAGGATTAACATATTCAAATACATGTTATCTTCTAAGTTATTTCATTTCCCTTTTCTATTTATATTTTATTTAGGGTGTATCGATTTTTTTGAAGTTGTCTGTAGGAAGATTGTTATTAATTTCATTTTGGTATGATAAAGCAGAAGTTGGAAAACATTTTGTGGAAAGAGGATGTCAAGTCTGATGTGGTTGAGAATTATTGGTCTAAACAAAGAGTACCTTCATCTGAGGAGGAGCCTGTCATGGAAAGTGCCCAGATTTTAGTAGTGGGTGTTTCTAATTTCTGTGTATGGGGCTGTGCTTTGGATAGTTGAGATCTCCTAGCAGGCGGCCATTAGATAAGTGCTTTATGGTGTAAGGCAAGGCTCTAGAGAAAATGAGAGAAAAGGAAATACATTACCTGCTGCCTAGAAGCTTTTAAAGTGTGGTCTCATTTGGCTTACTTGAAATCGTTTCTTGTATAGAAGACAGAAAATTACTTCTTTAAATACCAAACTTAATTGTTATTATTTTACATATGTCACTAGTATTCATTTGTTGTGCTATGGGACACCTCCTTCATTGTGTTCTGCAAAGACACTTTTCTTTGGGTATTGAGTTTAGTTGTGGTGGGAGACAGCATATTTAGGGCAAAGGATGTTCTATCAGGAGACCTATTTCTACTGCCAGTAAAGTAATGTTTGGCAAGGCAACCTGTTTCCTGTTAAATGGTGGTGATAATGTTATGATGATCAAATGCATGCAAGGAGTTTAAAACCTAAGGGTAATTAGACTATTAAAAGAATTGCTTTCTCTTCTGCGTCTTCACTTAGTGTTCCTAGGAGATACATGGAATGTGCGTCTTCTACGTGTTATAGGAGTTCATTTGGTTCATTTGTTAGGAAAAAAAAAATCGAAAAGTACCTAGGAGAGCAGACAGTGAGAGAGATAGTATCTAATCTATGTAATTATTAATGAGTATGCTAATGAGACTAAATACTAGGTCACCTTCCCATGTCAAGTGGAAGAATATTTTTATTTGGAGAAAGGCTAAAATTACTCAGTCTACCTTTAATAGTTGTTTAGAAAATAGTGTGAGGGAAAGTATCTTAAAGAGAATGATTTAAAAGATGAAACCTGTTCTTTTTCCATCTGCTGCCAGATGAATATTTCTTCTCTCTTACCCAGTCTGCCATATGGTATTCTGGCTACAACAGAGATCAAATTTGGTGTCTGACATTGAATTATAAAGAAATAATATTGAGGGGCCAGCCCTGTGGCCTAGTGGTTAAGTTCGCCCGCTCCACTTTGGCAGCCCAGGGTTTTTCTGGTTTGGGTCCTGGGTGTGGACCTGGCGCTGCTCATCAGGCCATGTTGAGGTGGCACCCCATATAGCACAACCTGAGGCACTGATGACTAGAATACACAATTATGTACTGGGGAGCTTTAGGGGGAAGAAGAAGAAAAAAAAAAGATTAGCAATTGAAAATACAATAATCAGGTTGCAGTAGAGTATAAAGATTAGATCTGAATTAAGTATTTGACTATCGGTATTGATAAAGTTACTAGCTATTGGTATTGATAGATGAAGTTACTAGGTAGCAATCAATGAAGAAAACAAAATATGCCTGTGATGGCTGGATCTAGGGAACACTCTAGTACCTTACTAGGGATCTAGTAAGAAATTGACCTTATCTGAGGTTCTTATACATTTAAGGTAGTAGCTTTCCTTACAACAGTTAAGCATTTAGACAGAAGAGGTTTTGTTTCCCCCTTCAAGGTAAAAACTGGTTTTATATTTGGCCATGTTAAATGGCAGAGAGGGGCTGGCCGGGTGGCATAGTGGTTAAGTTCACATGCTGTACATCAGCAGCCCGTGGTTCACAGGTTCAGATCCTGGGCACGGACCTGCACACCACTCATCAAGCCATGCTTTCGCAGCATCCTACATATGAAAAAGAAGAGGAAGATTGGCACAGATGTCAGCTCAGGGCCACTCTTCCTCACCAAGAAAAAAAAAACGGGAGCAATAATTTTGGGGCTGGCCTCATGGCTGAGTGGTTAAGTTCGTGCGCTCCACTTCGGTGGCCTAGGGTTTTGCCAGTTCGGATCCTGGGCGTGGGCATGGTGCTGCTCATCGGGCCATGCTGGGGTGGCATCCTGCATGCCACAAGTAGAAGCACCCACAACTAGAGGTGCACAACTTTGTACCAGGGGGCTTTGGGGAGAAAAAGGAAGGATGGGATCTTTAGAAGAAAAAAAGAGAAAGAATAAAGGAAAGAAAAAGAGAAAAAAAAATTTTTTAAATTCCTATGGCTCCAAAAGCAATATGAATAAGATTTCAAGATGAATAACAAACTGGGAAAAAATATTTTAAAAGCCAGACCAAGGGTTAATAATCTTAATATAGAAAGCACTCATAAAAACCATTAATTAAAAATAAACCTCAAAATTCAGAATCTCCAGTTTCTGGTCTGGCATGTAAGAAGGAACTTAGGAGTTGCCACTCCACCCTCACAAGTAAAAAGCTGAACAAGCTAAGAAATCAACTCTTCATAGATCCTTCGGAGAAGTGAGTTCATAGGTGCTGTCTCCAAAATTGTAGAGACAGACAGGCAGATGCAGAGAATCACAACTTACCAGAGCAGAAGCCTCTGTAGGAACCAGTGCCAGGGTAGGAAAAACTGAACTGTAATTGACAAATCTGGAGGCTCAGTGTGGACAACTCTGAGAGTTAAAAATTGCAAGAGAATCCAGTCACAGGGAGGCCCCTGCACTTTTGTGAGTTTGACCTTTAGGAGCTCTACCAGGTCCTCACAGTTAATATTGGAGAAAAATATCCTCATGCTTCCAGCAGTAGGAGGGAAAAAGGAACCATTTTGAAATAAACCAGAGCATTCTGCTCTTCTTAAGGAGGTAGGCCCTCAGGAGAAACTATTTTACCAGAGCCTAACCTAACTAGAAGGAAGGCAGTACCTAATTTGAGCCCCTCTAGCCATTCATGTAGGGGAATGGAAATACATAACTCCAGCTCCCTCCAGCCATCCTGTCCCATCTAAGGGGAGCAGGGAGGTGGGGAATGAGAAGCATTGCCGAAGTTCACAGTCCAGAGGTACAGGCTCACTGAAAGACTGAGGTCTCATCGTAGGACTGTAGAACACTCCACCACTTACCATACCACAGCATTACTAAAGACCTGTTTATCACAGTTCCTTTTACCCAGTGCGTCATGTCTGCTCTGCCTTTTAACAAAAATTATGAGGCATACTAAAAGGCAAAAAACTCAGTTTTGAAGAGACTGAGCAGTCATCAGAACCAGGGTGAGATATAGAAGGAATGTTGAAATTATTAGACCAGGAATTAAAAAAAATTATTAATATGCCAAGAGTTTTAATGGAAAAGGTAGACAACATGCAAGAATAGATGGATAATGTAAGCAGAGAGGTGGAAATTATAAGAAAGAATAAAAAAGAAATCTTAGAGATAAAAAATACTGTAACAGAAATGAAGAATACCTTTGATGGGCTCATTACTGGACTGGGCATAGCTGAGGAAAGAATCTCTGAACTTAAGGAAATGACAGTAGAAAATTACAAAACTGAAAAGCAAAGAAAAATTGAAAAAGAAGAACAGAATATCCAGAAACTGTGAGACAACTAGAAAAGGTATAACATACATGTAATGTGAATACCAGAAGGAGAAGAAAGGAGGAGAAGCAATATTTGAGACAATAGTGACTGAGAATTTCCCTCAAATTAGTGTCAGACACCAAGCCACAGATCCAGGAAGCTTAGAGAACACCAAGCAGGATAAATGCCAAAAAAGCTACACCTATGCATAATATATTCAAACTTCAGAAAATCGATGATAAAGAAAGAAATCTTGAAAGAAGCTAGAGGAAAAAAACACATTACCTATAGAGGAGTAAGGATGAGGATTACATTCAACTTTTCCTTAGAAACCATGCAAGCAAGTAAGAGTAGCATAAAATATTTAAAGTATTGAAAGAAAAAAACTCACCAACCTAGAAGTCTTTACCCTGCGAAATTATCTTTCAAAAGTGAAGGACAGGGGGCTGGCCCCGTGGCCGAGTGGTTAAGTTCGCGTGCTCCGCTGCAGGCGGCCCAGTGTTTCGTTGGTTCGAATCCTGGGCGCGGACATGACACTGCTCATTAAGCCACGCTGAGGCGGCGTCCCACATGCCACAACTAGAAGGACCCACAACAAAGAATATACAACTATGTACTGGGGGGCTTTGGGGAGAAAGAAAGGAAATAATAAAATCTTTAAAAAAAAAAAAAGTGAAGGAGAAATAAAGATTTTTTCAAACAAACAAAAATTGAGAGAATTTGTTGCCAGTAGACCTGCCTTGCACGAAATGTTAAAATAAGTATTTCAGAGGGGCCAGTCTGGTGGTGTGGAGGTTAAGTTTGCGTGCTCCACTTCGGTGGCCTGGGGTTCATGGGTTTGGATCCTGGTTGTGGACCTACACACTGCTCATCAAACCATGCTGTGGTGGCATCCCATATACAAAGCAGAGGAAGATTGGCAGATTGGCAGAAATGTTAGCTCAGGGCTAATCTTCCTCACAAAAAGAAAAAGTACGTCAGAGAGAGGGAAAATGATACACATCAGAAACTGGTCTACATAAAGGAAGAGCAGTGAAGAAGAAAGGAGTCAAGGTAAAATAAAAGCTTTTATTTTTTTATTGTTAATTTATCTAACAGATGACAGTTTCTTTAAAATGATAGTAGCAGTGTATTTGGTTGTGTTTGTCTGTGTGTGTGAATGCTGACATATAAGTGAAATAAATGAAAGTGATGATACAAGGAATGGGAGGGAGAAATTAGGACTGTTTTGTTATTATAAGGTACTTGTACTACCTGTGAAGCAGTATAGTGTTATTTGAAAGTGGGCTTGGATTACTTGTAAATGTATATTTCAAACTCTAGGGCAACCACTAAAGAAATGGGGAAAAAAAGTATAATTGATGTGTTAAGAGAGGAAAGAAAATGGAATCATAAAATTTTTATTAAAACCGCAGACCGCAGAAAAAGTGTGTAAGACAAAAACAGGAATAAAGAACAAGCACAACAAGTAGAAAACAGTAAGAAACGTGGTAGATGTTAATCCAAGTATATCAGTAATCATCTCAATGGTCTAAATACATCAATTAAAAGACAAATTATCAAGGTGGATGAAAAAACAAGACCCCACTGTATGTTGTCTGTAAGAAACTCACTTTAAGAACACATGTAGATTAAAAGTAAAGGAATAGAGGGGCTGACCCCGTGGCTAAGTGGTTAAGTTTGTGCACTCCGCTGCAGGCGGCCCAGTGTTTCGTCGGTTCGAATCCTGGGCGCAGACATGGCACTGCTCATCAAACCACGCTGAGGCAGCGTCCCACATGCCACAACTAGAAGGACCCACAACGAAGAATATACAACTATGTACCGGGGGGCTTTGGGGAGAAAAAGGAAAAAATAAATAAATAAAAATTAAAAAAAAAAAGTGCATTTAAAAAAAAAAAACAGTAAAGGAATAGAGGAAGATGTACCATGCTAACACTAATCAAAAGAAAGTGGGGACAGCTATATTAATTTTAGAGCAGACTTGAGAGCAACTAAAGTTATCAGGGATAAAGAGGGGCATTACCTATGATAAAGGGGTCAGTATTCCAAGAAGACATAACAATCCTTAATGTGTATGCACCTAACAACAGTGTGTCAAATTACTTGAGGCAAAAACTGATAGAATTGCGGGTAGAAATAGATGAAGCCACTGTTGTTGGAGACTTTAACATCCCTCTATCAGAACTGAACAGATCCAGCAGGCAGAAAATCAGTAAGGACATAGTTGAACTCAACAGCACTATCAATCACCTGCGTATAATTGACATCTATGGACTGCTTTATCCAGTAGCAGCAGATTACACATGCTTCTCAAGCTCACATGGACCATTCACCAAGATAGACCTCACTCTAGGTCATAAAAGACACCTTAACAAATTTAAAATAACAAAATTCATACAGTATCTGCTCTGATACACGATAGAATTAAACTAGAAATCAATAACAGAAATATAGTTGGAAAATCCTCAAATACTTGGTGATTAAAGAGCATACTTCTAAAAAACACATGGGTCAAAAAGAGATCTCAAGAGAAATTGAAAATGTTTTGAACTAAATTAAAATGAAAATACAACTTATTAACATTTGTGAGATGCAACAAAAACAGTGCTTAGAAAGAAATTTATAGCATTGAATGCATATATTAGAAAAGAAGAAACATCTAAAATTAGTCATTTAAGCTCCCATCTTAGGAAGTTAGAAAAAGAACAAATTAAATCCAAAGTAAGCAGAGGAAGAGAATTAATAAGAATTAGAGCAGAAATCAATTAAATTGGAAACAAGAAATCAATAAAGAAAATCAATAAACTCAAAAGCTGGTTCTTTGAAAAGATCAATAAAATCAGTAAGTCTCTAGTCAGGCTAACTAGGAAAAAAGAGAAGACACAAAATACTAATATCAGATGTCAAAGAGAGGACGTCACTACAGAATCCATGGATATTAAAAGACTGATAAGCAAATGTTATGAATAATCCTATGTTCACAAATTTGATAACTTAGATGAAATGGATCAATTCCTTGAAAGTCACAATCTGCCAAAACTCACAAGAAGAAATAGACAATTTGGATAGTTCTATATCTAGTGAAGAAATTTGATCAATAGTTAACAATTTTCCAAAACAGAAAGCACCAGGCCCAGAGGGGTTCACTGGTGAATTCTACCAAACATTTCAGGAAGAAATTACATCACATCTCTACAATCTCTTCCAGGAGATAGAAGCAGAGAGAATACTTCCTAACTCATTCTATGAAGTCGGCATTACCCTAATACCCAAACCAAGGACATTGCAAGAAAAGAAAACTACAGACCAATATCTTTCATGAACATAGATGAAAAAAACCTCAACATAGATGGAAAAAACCTCAACAAAATATTAACCAATTGAATCCAACAATGTATAAAAAGAATTAAACACCATGACTAATTGGGATTTATCCCAGGTATGCAAGGCTAGTTCAGCATTTGAAAATCAATCAATGTAGGCTAAAAAAGAAAAAATCCCATGATCATATCAATCGATGCAGAAAAAGCATTTAAAAAAACCTAACACCCATTCATGATAAAAACTGAGAATAGAAGGGGAACTTCCTCAACTTGACAAAGAACATCTACAGAAAACATACAGCTATCATTATACTTGATGAGAAACTGGAAGCTTTACCACTAAGATCAGGAATAAGGCAAGGATGTCCCCTCTGACCATTGCTTTTCAATATCATACTGGAAGTCCTAGCTAATGCAATAAGACAAGAAAAGGAAAAAAACTATAGTGATTGGAAAGAAAGAAAACTGCCTCTGTTTGCAGATGACGTGATTGTCTATGTAGAACATCCAAACAATTGACAGAAAAATTCCTGGACTACAAGTGGTTATAGGAAGGTTGCGGGACACAAGGTTAATATACAAAAGTTAAGTGCTTTCCTCGATATCATCAGTGAACAAGTAGAATTTGAAATTAAAGGCACAATGCCGTTGACTGTAGTGCCCCCAAAATGAGATACTTAGGTATAAACCTAACAAAATATGTTTAAGATCTGTATGAGGAAAACTACAAAACTCTGATGAACAAAATCAAAGAACTAAATAAATGGAGAGAGATTCCATGTTCTTAGTTAGGAAGACTTAGTATTGTCAAGATGTCAGTTCTTCCCAGCTTCATCTATAGATTCAATGGTATCCCAATAAAAATCCCAACAAGTTATTGTGGATATTGACAAACTGTTTCTAAAGTTTATATGCTAAGGCAAAACACCCAGAATAGCCAACTCTGTAGTGAAGGAGAAGAACAAAGTAATAAAACTGATACTACTGGACTTGAAGACTTACTGTAAAGCTGCATTAATCAAGACAGTGTGGTATTGGCAAAAGAGTAGATAAATAGATCAGTAGAATAGAATAGAGAGCCCAGAAATAGATCCATGTAAATGTGGTCAACTGACCTTTGACACAAAGGAGCAAAGACAGCACGTTGGAGCAAAGATAGTCTTGTAAACAAATAGTGCTGGTACAACTGGACATCCACATGCAAAGAAATGAATCTAGACATAGACCTTCTGCCCTTCACAAAAATTAACTTAAAATGTACCATAGGCCTAAATGTAAAATGCAAAACTCCGAAACTCCTGGAAGATAACATAGGAGAAAACATAGATGACCTTAGGTATGGCGATGACTCTTTTAGGAACAACATCAAAGGCATTATCCATGAAATAAATAATTGATAAGCTGGACTTCATTAAATTTAAAAACCTTTGCTCTGTGAAAGACACTTTTAAGAGAATGGCAAGATATGTCACAGACTGGGAGAAATAATTGCAAAAGACACAGCTGATAAAGGGCTGTTGTCCACAATATACAAAGAACTCTTAAAACTCAACAATAAGAAAACAAAACCCGATTAAAAAATTGGCAAAAGTCCTGAACAGATGCTTCACCAAAGAAGATACACTGATGGCAAATAAGCATATGAAAAGATGTTCAACATCACGTCATTAGGGAAATGCAAATTAAAACAAGATACTGCTACACACTTATTAGAATGTCCAAAATACAAAACATTAACACCATTGGATACTGCCAAGGATATGGAGCAACAGGAGCTTTCACTTATTGCTAGTGGGAATGTAGAATGGTACAGCCACTTTGGAAGAAAGTCTGGCAGTTTCTTACAAAACTAAACATACTCTTACCATATGATCCAATAGATGGGGCAATCACATTCCTTGGTATTTACCCAAAGGAGTTGAAAACTTATGTCCATACAAAAACATGCACATGGATTCTTGTAGCAGCGTTATTCATAGTTGCACAAACTTGGAAACAACCAAGATGTCCTTCAGTAGGTGAATGGATAAATACACTGCAGTACACCCAGACAATGGACTATTATTCAGGGTCAAAAAGAAATGACCTATCAAGCCATGAAAAGACATGGAGGGAACTTGAATGCATATTACTAGGTGAGAGAAGCAATCTGAAAAGGCTACATACTGTATGAGTCCAGCTATATGACATTCGGGAAAAGGTATAACTATATAAACAGTGGAAAGATTGGTGTTTGCCAAGGGTTAGAGGTGAGGGAGGGGATGAATAGGCAGAACTATAGAGGATTTTTAGGCAGTGAAACTAATCTGTAAGTTACTATAATGGTATAAACATATCGTTTTACGTTTGTCCAAACCCATGGAATATACAATACCAAGATTGAACTCTAGTGTAATCTGTGGGCGTTGAGTGATGATGATATATCAATGTAGGTTCATCAGTTGTAACAGATGTACTACTCTGGTGGGGGGTGTTAATAGTGGGGAAGGTTTTATGTGTATGAGGACAGAAGATATATGGGAACTCTCTGTCCTTTTCCCTCAATTTTTTTGTGAACCTAAAATTGCTCTTTAAAATAAAGATTATTAATGAAAAAAATAAACCTCAGAAGAAAAAATGTACAAAGAATATCAACAGGCAATTTACAAAAGTGGTACAAATGGCCAGGACGTGCTATAATCTTAACTAATCTAGAGATACACATGGTCCAAGTTCAGAACTGGGTCTTGGTCAAGAAGCATAGTTCAACACCAAAAGTTATTAAAAGGAATTCCATTTGTCCTCAAAGAGCATTGAAGGAAATTTAATTCACAACCAGATTAATAATTCTTGAAAGGCCTTATCTCCTCCCGATTTCTTTTACTGCCCTCAAGCTTCTCACAGGTCCAACTCTAAAGCTTTCTCCTCAAATCCCAGCTAACAGTTAGGTCACTTCCCCAACGTTTCTTCCTGTTTCCTTTATTATGTTGATCAACTTAGTATCAGCAAGTCATTCCTTCTTAGGAAGGGAAAAATAATAAGTGGAGGGAAGAGGGTTGTGAACATTCATATGTTAAATTTTTCCATGTCACACTAAGAAGATATTTTCGAATTTCACTGATTGTTAAAGAAATCTAGATAAAAATTTTCTTTCTACTGCCAAATTAGCACGTTTAAATAGAGTGTTAGTGCTTAGTATTGGTGAGGGTGTGTGGTACCCCCAAGTCCCAGCTGAAATTCTCAGGGGAGATATTGTACACATTTTTACAATTTTTAGATGCCAGGCCTTTGATTTTGAATCCCACTTCCAAAAATTTATCCCAGGCCTTTTGGTTCAGTCTGTGTGTGTGTGGGAACATCCAGCATGTATTTAAAAGCTCTGTTTTCATCCTCTGTTACGTTCTCAAAAGTGACTTCATACCATATATCTCAAAATTGTTTGTACAACTTGTATTCAAATCACCTGTGATAAAAGAACAGCTTCTCAGTTCCTACCCCTGAACAACTAAATCAGAATCTCTGGGTGGGTCCCAGGAATCTTTTTTAACAAGATCATCATAATTAAGATATACAGTTAACTATATGGTTAAATAATGAGAGCCATTATTTCATACTTTAAAGTTTGTGGACTTCTGTTCTGATCAAGCTCCAATCCTGTCCAGCTCTAACCCTGGAAGGACTTGTCCTTCCCTAATTCTTTGAATTTCCATTCTCCTTACCTTGAAATTCCTTCTTATCATGTACAACCCTCCTTTTTCTAATTAATATTTTATTCCTGGTTCTAAGAAAACATGTACCCCTTGCTAAAAATCACTCCAGGAAGCTCTTAATCTTTCTTTCACATCTTTTTTCAAGCACTCTGTGCTCTTCCTAGACACCCTGTGCTCTTTCTTCCTTCCCTCCCTCCCTCCCACCTTTTCTCCTTTAGTTTGTACTGTGTTTTTGAAATTTATCCTGTTATTTGTGACTGTAGTTCATTGATTTCCACTGCTGTGTAATATTCCATTATGTATACAATAATTTATTTTTCATTCTATTTAAGGATATTTTGGATGTTTGAAATTTTTTTGTTCCAGATGCATATGTGGAGGTTTATCTAAGGTATGTGGTATGTAAAGATTGTAGACATTTTTAAGATGGTCATCCTTCCTGCTAGGTTTTAAGCTTTTTGAAAGCAAGGATTGTGTCTTATACATCCAATCATGTATTGCCAACCTTACCTGTAGTAGATAATAAATATTTGTTCCACTGAATTGAATTTTGTTCTTTACTATTCATGTAACACCCTCTTGAAAACTTAGTTTTCTACAAGCTTCAAATCTCATGAGAATTACTGATAAGCCAATACTTAGTCATGTTGTATACATGAAAATTGCATAAAAATCATCTCAACAACTTGATGAAAATAAATATGAATTAGCAGGATAATAAACATTGAGAATTCTTCTTATTTGACAAGTTTAAATTGGTATATCCTTGAAGTCTTTTTAAATATTGTTATCACTTTAGTTTCTCTTTTTGCAGATGGAAATAATAGCCTCTAGTTAGTTGTGTAACGTTTAACTGGTGTTTATAAGAAGCTTTCATTTCAGAGACCTAGAGGAGTAGGATATGTAATTAAAAATTCTAGCAGAGGGGCCGGCCCTGTGGCCAAGTGGTTGAGTTCGCTTGCTTCACTTCAGTGGCCCAGGGTTTCGCCGGTTCAAATCCTGGGCGTGGACATGGCACTGCTCATCAAGCCATGCTGAGGCGGCATCCCACATGCCACAGCTAGAAAGCCCACAAGTAAAAATACACAAGTATGTACTGGGGGGCTTTGGGAGAAAAAGGAAAAATAAAATCTTTAAAAAACAAAAAACAAAACAAAACATCTAGCAAAAAAGAATGTTGGTTATATTTTTAAACATTAAGGAATGTTTAGCTTTATGATGTAATTTTATTATGGGACTTGTGCTATTATAATAAAAAAACTATTGCTAACAAGGTCATATTGGTCATAAGGTCATTATTTTGAAAAGCTTCTTGAAGGAAGCTATCTGATGCTCTTTATTCACCTGTCCTGTGCCTGGCACATTGGCGTTAGTTCACACTCAGCACTGTACTGAGGAGCCTGGGGTTTATGATCCCAGCTCTAGCTCGTTAAATGATGAGACCTAGGCAAATCAGTTTTATCTCACTGGACTTCTTTTTCCTCACCTGCAAAATAAATGTAATACTTTAGACTGCTTGTCTTCGTAGGGCTATTGAGAGAATTAAACAAGGAAATGTATGAACTTTATAAACTGAACACTGTAATGGAGATATGAGATACTATTTTTAGATTAATAAAAATTTAGTATAAATCTTCAAGACAACCTTTTGCTGGGGGTGGGGCAGCGCTGAATTTAGGAGAAGCATTCTGTCACGTGTGGGAGAAAGAACATAGTGTGCAGGTAATGACCACAGCCCAGGATAATGTGCCAGGCAGAAATCTCTACTGATTTTGAAGAAGTTCATAGGAAAGGGCGAGATTGTTCTGTTTGGGGGAAAGGTATCGGATGCTTTAAAAGATACTTTAGTAGAATCTTGTACTAATAGAAGAGAGAGAAGTAAACACAGGTGGGAAGTCTTGAAAGTGTGACACAATGCTGTAAATCAGTTGAAGTACTGTATCAGAGAAGCAGATCCTGGAGAGTGTGTTCGTCAACGCCATACTATCACATAGACTATGTGGAACCCTTACAAGAACTTTAAGGGGGGGTTGGGGGGTATTGTTATTAGATTGGCCTTTGTGATCTTTCATCAGGATGAAGGATGGATTTGAGGAAATACTGGAGGCAGGGTGATCATCCCAAGGCTGTTATATTAATCTGGTGGAAAAATGATCAGGGGTTTAATCAAGGGCTCTTAACCTGAATTCTGCAAATTAGGTGCTCCTGGATAGAATTCAGTAGGCCATGAACTTAGAAGTTGAAAAATTACATTTTTTTCCCACTAATCTTTTCCTGAAATTTAGCATGTCCTTCAGTTATGAATGTAGGAAACAAACCACAGTAATATTAGTAGTACTTTTAACTTTTTTCCACTAGAAACCACAGATCTTTTGTATCACATTAAAGTTGTTGCAAATATCTTGTGATATTACTTACATTGTACATCGTTACTCTGAAATTATGGTAGTTATTAGATCTGCTCTGAGGTTTTGTTATTTAATGAGTTGATAAAGAAGCATGTATAGTGTTACCAAATCACATTAATTTTTACTATTTTGATAACTATTTCAATACAGTTGGTTTCTTTTGTAATCCCATGCTTTAGAAAAATTTTTTTTAAACTAAAATGTTATTACTATTATTTTGTTTTATTGAGGTCATAATAGTTTATAACATTGTGAAATTTGAGGTGTACATTATTATTTCTCAGTCACCATATATGTTTGCCCCTTTACCCCTTATGTCCACCCCCCCACCCCCCTTCCCCTCTGGTAACCACTAATCTGTTCTCTTTGTCCATGTGTTTGTTTATTTTCCATGTATGATTAGTGAAATCATGCAGTGTTTGTCTTTCTCTGTCTGGCTTATTTCACTTAACGTAATACCTTCAAGGTCCATCCTTGTTGCAAATGGGACGATTTTTTTCTGTTTGTATGGCTGAGTAGTATTCCATTGTATATGTATATACCACATCTTCTTTATCCATTCATCAGTTGATGGGCACTTGGGTTGCTTCCATGTCTTGGCTATTGTGAATAATGCTGCAGTGAACATAGGGGTGCATAAGTCTCTTTGAGTTGTTGATTTCAAGTTCTTTGATTTCAAGTAGTGGGATAGCTGGGTCGTATAGTATTTCTGTGTTCAGTTTTTTGAGAAATCTCTGTACTCTTTTCCATAGTGGCTGCACCAGTTTGCATTCCCACCAGCAGTGTATGAGGGTTCTCTTTCTCTACATCCTCTTCAACATTTGTTATTTTTTGTCTTGGTAATTATAGCCATTCTAACAGGTGTAAGGTCATATATGTCATTGTAGTTTTGATTTGCATCTCCCTAATGATTAGTGATGTTGAACATCATTTTATGTGCCTGTTGGTCATCTGTATGTCTTCTTTGGAAAACGATCTGTGTATATCCTCTACCCATTTTTTGATTGGGCTGTTTGTTAAACTAAAATGTTTTGAATCCAGGTTTCATCAGACTACTAAGGGGGCTCATGGCACAAAAAGGTTAAAAACCCTTGGTAAACTGAGGCAGTGGCTCTTCCAGAATGTACTGATACTTTGTCATTTTGGCAAGTCGCATTAACAAGTTTGAGTCACTGTTTACTTCTGTAGAATAAAATGAAGTAAATGATCTGTAAGGTCTCTTCCAACTCCAGAATTCTACTCTTGTTGTTCCCCTCTCCAAGCCAACATCTTCCACAGTGTTTCCCATCTCACTAAGTTGCACTCTTGAT
Organism: Equus przewalskii; assembly: GCF_037783145.1. NCBI lineage: Eukaryota > Metazoa > Chordata > Mammalia > Perissodactyla > Equidae > Equus > Equus przewalskii. The sequence goes on along the minus strand of NC_091831.1, from coordinate 52,762,157 downwards.
TTTTCCCTTCATCAAACCCAGCGTCTTCTCCAGCTCACTAAATTACATCACCCTCCATTCAGTTCCTCAAGTCAAAAACGTAGGCATTATCCTTGATTTTCTTTTTTTCTCACTTATTACATTCAATATACCACCAAGTCCTGTCAGTGCTCCTTCCTAACTTTCTGAATCTGTCTGTACCTTTCTATCTCTACCACCTCTCTCAGCTAGACTGCTGCAGGTCTTCTGATGGATTTCCCTGTTTCTATTCTTGACCTGTTACAGTCTGTTATCTGCATAGCAACCAGAGTGGCCTTTTGAGTACACAAATGATAGGACTTTGTTTACTACTTAAAACCCTTGCCAATGGCTTTCCTTGCATTTGGATTAAAGTGCCCGTGTGAGCTGGCCTCTGCTTGCCTTTACAACTTCGTCTGATATCACTTTCCTTCTGGCCCACTGAGCTTCATCCATGCTGGCCTTTTTTCTGTTCCTATAAAGATCTCATCCTACTTTCTGTCATAGGGTCTTTGCATTTACTGTTCCCTGCTCCAGAATGAGTAACTATTTTCTCTGGATTGGCTTCTTAATGCCATTCAGATTCCAGGGTCCTCCATTTATCACCCAGTCTAACCTAGTCACCTAATCACTCTTAGATCACCCTATTCCAGGTCTCTACAGTAGTACTCACCACTCCTGTTCTTGTTTTCTATATCCTCCTCTACCTAGAGAATGTAAAGTCTATTAGAGTAGAAACATTGTCCATTTTTTTGCTGTTATATTTCCAATACCTACAATAAAAAACTTATTGAAATATTTTGGACTCTATTAAGTCTTAATGAATGAATATTTGAGACCACACTAAGTACTGTGAAAATATTGAAACTAGTCAGGATTTAAAAACTCAGAGGACTAGTGATAGCTTGAAGAGTGAGAAAATGTGTCCAAAGCAAGTAAAATGGGGAATGAGAAAGAGTTGAGTTATTGATGATTTGATAATGTCATCATATAGTAAATAAAAATAACTTCTAAAGATTCCAAGAAAATGAATCATAAGTTGTTTCTTTCAGGGAGTTTTGGATGGGGAGATTGTGAGGTCAGCTATATAACATCCTTTAGGATTTTGAGTGGTTAACTCTAGCCAAAAAAGTGCAGAAGTAAGTTGTGACTTTATTCACTGGGTGTGATATTATACGTTTTTGCCCACAGGCTGCCCATAGCATTTTATGGAGTGTGCCTTAACCAAACTCAACCATAATAGAATGGTCAGTTTAGAGTGTCATGGTATAGTGTGGCTTGTAGTAGCTCAAATGGAACTAGCAAGGAAGCAGAATAGGGAAAACAGGACTTAGGAGACACAAGCATGTGAACACTGGTGGAGTCAGATACTTCCTAGTCCATCACAGTGATCTATATCCCGTAGTGGGGGCCTAGGATGGAGAATCAGTGACCATACGCTAAGCTAAGCAACTGCCAGGAGGTGTTCAGTAGTTGAAGAGGCAGAACTAGGCACTTGGACAGAGGTTAAGTCAGTGAGCAAATAGCCAGGAGAATCAGAAAAAAATTTGGAAGAAACTAGGTAAACAAGAGAAAGAATTGCCCAAGTTTCACAGCAAAGAATAAATGTTAAATCAACTTCAGCTGCCTTTATTCAGCTACTCTCACCGTTTTCAAGGCCTTCCAGTGATGATAAAAAGCAGCTGGCGGATTATGAGTGTGTGGTTTGGAGGGAAGGAGGGACTGGAGTGAGGGTGGAGCAGACATTTCTGGGGTAGAAGCATTTGGCAGAGAATCAGATGCTGTTAGATCTGTAACAGATCACTGAGGTCATTTAGTCCATTGTCTCCCAAAATTTTCACACAAGAGATCCCTTAAATTGTTTTTCCACTATGAATCTTGTATTACAAAAATGTTTTTCCTCAAAACTTTTAATTATTAATAATCTGCCTCCCCATTTTTAACCAAGGATTGTAATTAGAGCAGCATATGCTGTCTATACTGAATTGACATAAGTTCAACTAAAGGCAAAAACACTATAATTTTAGCTACCTTATATGGCATTTTGCAGTTAAATGGTCATTTCATTTAGATTTTTCAAATATTAAAAACAATCTGTGGTCTTCAGGTTGAGGGCTATGGAGCTTGACCATTGAAGCTCTAAATTTGTTTCTCAGGCTCTTTGACTTCGAATCTTTCTTTGTCACTTAAGAGCTATGTCATTTTGCATAGGTTACTTAGCTCTCAGACTCAGTTTCCCATCTGCAAAATGAGTAATATAATAGTGTCTACTTCAGGAAGTTATTTTGAGGATCACCTGAAATAATGCCTTTAAGCACTGGCATATTCCCTGGCACGTAGTATGACCTCAATAATTATTAGCCATTATTCTATTTTTATAATTGTTAATGCTAGGTAGAGCTATGCAGCAGATATTCCTGGAGTTGTATTGTAGATTTTGGATTTAAAGTTTGATCTTTTTATCCCCAAGAATTGATTCCTTCTCCTTTAACCCCAAGAAAGGTGGAGTTGAGCAAAGAATTTATTATACTGGCAGTTGTGGGTAGAGGGAGAATTGAAGAGCTTGGCAGGTTTTTAAAGCCTCCATCCTATACAAAAAACAGCTGTTCTCTTTTTACTGCGCACAGAGTGAGAGGAAACAGGCTTCAACTTCAATAGTAAGTGGATTACTGAGGAGCCATAGTCAACTGCTGGTGATGTTTTAGAGGTCAGTTTAGTTTGAAGGAGATAGAAGGGGTAAAATTTGCAAATTGGAAAAATTTGTAAAAATGATTCTGGACCTTAAGTGTTTTTCATGTACTCCATTTTATTGCAACACATAATTAGAATCTATGTAAAAATGAATGTACATAAATGAATAAAGTACGTTTCATTGGTGCTATTGACAAGTTATTTTTACATGTCTCCCTCTGTTTTCCAACCCATGCCACCGCCAGTTTGTTCTCAGGTGGTGATTTTGCTGGAGAATTGATAAAACAGTCACCTGGCAGAAATAGTGGTACTGTTCTTAAATGATGTTTTACCTTGAAAAGAATCTTAGTTTTAGCACCTTTTAACATTAAGTATAGGGAGAAAGAGCTGAAAAAATGTGACACAGTTAGTAATACAGTTTTTTAACTTTTAGGTAAAAGTGCAGTTAACATCAGTACCTTTGGTTTAGTCTTTTTCAGTGAATCACTTCTTTGTCGTCTTCAACAGCTTTGTAGCTAGTGTAAAACTTACTGATGTAAACTGTACGATTAAATTTCATGCCTTTCTGATTTTTGTAACTAAAATATTATAAACTCTATTCATAGCATCCAATCAGGAGGCATTGAAGTGAGCTGTTAATATGGGCATTCATGTGTCCTGATTAAACTACAGTGTCCAGCAGGTAAACAAGCTGAGACCCGGATTCAAGGTCTGACTCTTTACCTCTTATTGACTGGAAATCTTGGGCAGGTTACTCAGTTTTTGAGTCTTTCCGTCTTCATCCATAAAATGGGAATTATGAAATCTATCTATCTCATAGGGATGTAATTGTTCATATGTGCTCTAATTCTAAAGTGCTGTCCACAAGGGGAAAGTAGTATTTATTTAAAAAATGCATTATGTTAACTAGGTTTGGTGCTTCTCTACCAAGCCACCTTTGATAGTTAAATATTTATTTGTTATGGACAGTTCTAAATAACACGAGTTCTATGCCTGACCTCTCAGTGACTTATTTATGTTTACCCCTAGTTAAACCTTAAAATATGACTAATTAAAGGCTTATCCACTTAATAGGAATATGTCCAAATAATAGATAGAGAGTAAACTACTAAATGCTGAGGAGTAGAGTTCATTGGGATAATAGCATTGTAATAGGTAAAAATGATTTATAAATATCATATGAAGAATTTTAAAGTATAAGGCTTCGTCTAAAACAAGTGAGTCTATTTAATAATAGTTTGCCAAAGTATTTTAACATGTTCTCTTCAATCTTGTATCTGTTTATAAATTTTCTTTTAAAACACTTTCATGAAATATAGTTCAGGAGTTTGAATTTATAAATCCTTAATAAATGGGGCTTGAGGTACTGAGATTCTCCTCTGAATTTGTTTTGGATTGATTGGATTTTTCAGTTTTTTTCTTAATGTTTGGGTGTGTAGCCTGCCTTTCAGCCGCAGCTGAAAGGAAAACCTTATGTATTTTCTGAATTGTTGTTTTTCCATGATATCTTTCCTATAGAGACTTTTTCAATTGACGTGAAGTCTGTAGTCTACATTAGTACATTGGTCTTTAATTAGTCTTGCCTATAAATTTTGCAGAAGTTTAGAAGTTCTGTTGTCTACTTTTTAGTAGATTAAAAATTAAAAATTAATAGCTTAAGACTTTTAAAGAACTTGAATAAAACCACGTCTCTCTTTTTATCTGTGTTATTCAGCTATCTCATAATAGTGTGGCTTCTCTTTTTCCAGTTTTTTTTGTTTTGGTATTTATCACTGTTGTGCAGTTATCTGCACTTAAGGCTTTAAAATAATATGAGCCGTATTAAGAAAGCATATTGTGTTAATGTGTTATTGGAATATAAATTTCTTGATTATTGAACTTATAGCTAAAACAATTACAGGTTTTGCATTAATGTCAGTATATGATAAATTACTAATTTCTTAAGATCTCTAACAAGTGATTTGAAGTCATCTTGTTCTAAATTGTTAACTAGGGATATTTTTTTATATGCTTGATCTTTATTTTAATGAGTCAGTCTCACTGGCTTTTTTCATATAGAATATTTATATTGTTATAAGGAATTGTTAATTAATCAAACTTAGAATCAAAGCCTAATTGTTTATATTAATTTAGAACTTTTAGCCAAGGAGGATGTGAAAATTGTAAGGAGCAGACAAAGGGCTTAAATGATGTAGCAATTTGTTTGTTGAGTCAGTCCCACGCTTTTACTTCAGTAACACTCCAGGACATTGCCTTGATGTTTACAGTGATGACCTTGGCTAATTAAGAAAAGGCAAAATTAAATAAAATTTACCTTCTTTAGGAGGGCTAAAAAGTGTTACACATTTTGGAACTGGAAAATTCTTTCACTATATTTTGGAAGTGAAAGATTTGGAAGTGGATTTCTTTCACTAATGGTGAAAATAAAACTAATTTTCATACTAATCACATAAGGGTATTTTTTCAAATATGTGAAGCTTACCTGAAGCCCCCTGTTTATTGTGGATGAGAGATTAAAGGCAGAGGTCATTACCTGGACCGTGCAGCTTTTTGGGAGCCATCTCTTACACACACCACATGGTTGGCCCCACCCTCAAACATTCAGCTCTCAGTCTCCTTTCTCTTTGTTTTTATTAGATTAGTGACTTGCTATATTTTCGGAGTCAATTTATTTACCTATTTGAGGAATAACTGCCAGTATCTGACTCTTGTGAATTCCACTGCTTCGAAAGTGTATGCTTGTGATATTTTTTATTTATTTGTGATATTTTTATCAGATCACTCTTTCATGCCTCCTCTCTTCTCACATGGGCCTTCTAATCCCAACATTGACAATGTACTTCTAAAGATCATTAAGCACTACTGCTTAATGATTAAGAGTGAGGATTTTAAGGTGAGTAACACAGTTTGAATTCTGTCCTTACCACTTTCTGACTCTGATCTTTGGGCAGATACTTTGAGAAGGCCTTTCTTATGGGCTTGTCAGAAGTAAATTAGTTAATGTTTGTAATGTTCTTAGCGTAGGGCCTGGCACAAATGGTTAAGATTTTTTATTATTGCAAAACTCCCTGATAACTTTATACCATTACTTGATTGTCTAGTTTCCTCAACTAGTTTATAAATTAGAAAAGGAAGAAGGTGTAGTTTTCCTGTGTATCTGCTGCTCTTCCTATCCTGATACTTTGTATGTAAAGATATCTTTCTTGAGTTACTTGTTTCAGCTGTTTGAGACCTTGAAGGTCCAGGAGCTAGTAATTTTTATAATTTTGTTTAGGCACAAATTAGAATTTCTCATGGTAGGGAGCCTTGTGTGTAGGAGTAAATCACTCGCCCAGTGGAGATGAACACTTTACCTAGAGTATATGGTGACTTTCTGCTCTTCCCAACAAGTGCATAACTCTTCTAAAGTTATTTTGCTGCATTTTATAGGCAGAATTAGATGTCATCATTTTATTTCCAAATTTGTGGATTTGCAAATGTCTGAGAGAACCTTCATGCACCTTAAGGCCAGCTGTACTCAGTAAATATTTATTGACTGATTGATCTCTCTCCAAGGTGAACAACTACATTACCTTTGTACAGAAAAGCTCATAGCAATTGGTTGCTTTGACCTATAACAAAGGTTTTTGGATTGCTTTTTCTTTGTTTTCTAAAGGGTTCAGTTTTTGCAATCCATATATTGAAGGTTAGATTTAGAATCAGTCTTTTAAAAAAATCCTCTGAGCTTTTTCTAAAGTGTGCTACTTGCTTACTCTTTTCTAGGTGCTTAGGGCTTTTTAGTCTGGTTGTAACTCCAGTGATATTCGCCCACTTTGCAAAGAAAGCTTTTTCAACTGTAGAGCAGAAAGTTACTTCATTTATAGTGATTTACTTTTTTAGAAACAGTTTTATTAAGATATAGTTCACATAGTATGCAATTTACCCAACCTAAATTATATAATTCTGTGATTTTTAGTGTGTTCACAGAGCTGTACAGCCGTCATCACAGTTAGTTTTAAAACATCCTATTCGTCCCCAAAAGAAACTCCATAGATTTTAGCGTCACTTCCCATTCCTATAAATGCAGTCATACAATACATGGTCTTTTGTAACTGACTTTTTTCACTTAGCAAAATGTTTGCAAAGTTCAGCCATTTCTAGGATGTGTCAATACTTCATTCATTTTTATTGCTGAATAAAATTCTATTGTATAGATATGCATTTTGTTTAATCCATTCATCAGTTGATGGACATTTGGATTGTTTCCATTTCTTGACCATTGTGAATAATGCTGCTGTGAACACACACGTACAAGCTTTTGTGTGGAAATATGTTTTTGTATCTCTTGGGAGATAATTTTTTTAATAAACTAAAATAAGTTCTAAAGGAAGAGAAATTGTGTGCTACTTTTAGAAAAATCTTTTGTAGATATTTAAAAGTTCTGTCTATCCCTTTTATTCCTATATATTAGACAGCTTTTGCTATATTTGCTGCACTAACAAATAACTTCAAAATCTTTGTGGTTTACAACAATAAAGGTTTGTTTCTTGCTTATGTTACATGTTAATTGCGGTTGGTTGGGACTGCTCCACCTGTCTTCTCATTCTAAGATTCAGGCTGAATGAACAGCCCCTACTTGGGACATGTTATTCTTATAACCGAAGGAAAAAGCAACAAAACTGGTAGAAACAGGCATTTAAAACCTTTGCTTAGAACTGACATATGTTACATTTCTGCTCATGTTTCATTGGCTTAGGGAAGTCGTATGGCAAACCTAACATTGGGGCAGGGAAATAGAATCTGACTGCACATAGGCACAGCAAGTCACATGGCATTAAGTGGGGATATCTAGCCTTTTTACATGGAAAGAGGCACAGGTGATTGTGAACTGAAGTTCAGGTTATCATACCTCAGAAGAAAATAATGAGACTTAGAGAAGAAAGATGAAGAAAGGTGGAGGTGAAGCTGATGGAGCTCCATGTCTTTTGAATTCAAGGGAATGTCTCAACTTCACAAGTAAAGGTATTTCTAGCACTAAGGTCAGGGGATAGCCAGCTTCAACTAACAGTATCTAAAAGTGAGCCAGAGATCCATGCAAGAGGATGAGAGTAGAGGTGAGAGATCCTATTATGTGTGTTACATGGGAGGTAACTTAGAGAAGAGTAGAAGAGACTTACTCCTGGGTGTAGTCTGTTGACCAGTTCCATTCACGCCAGCCTGCCATAGAGAAAGTCCTCCTCTCTAGGCATCTCTTTGCTACCCTCTTACTTGGGAAATTGAGCCAGGAAGAAAATTGAACCAAGCCTATTTTTGTTCTATCTACCTACTTTTTCCTGATACCCCTTTCCCTCTACAGGAGGTGTCAAAAGAGCTTTTATTGATTGTCTGCTGGGTGTCATAGACTTCAGGCAGGGCTTTCTCAGTCTTGAAAAAATTCTGAGATGGGGCTTGCTGGAGTGAGACTAGAGAAGAGTCTCAAGTCAGGCCAGTCCCTACATATGTATATACTTTGCCTTCCAGCCCAACTATCTGTTGTTACGGGATTTCTCCAAGTGTGGTCCTGGGACCAACAGCATTACTAGCATCATGTGGGAATTTGCTAGAAATTCTCAGGCCCCACACTAGACCTACTAGGCTGGGACCTAACAAACTGTTTTAACAAATGATTCTGACGCCATTGACATTTGAGAACTACTGTATTATTTTATGCTGCTTGCCCCCCCCATTGCCATCCAACACTTTTTAAAAAAATAATTAAGTAAATCTTTTGTTGTTGGTTTTTTTTTGCAGAGAAAGATTCACTGTGAGCTAAGATTTGTTGTCAGTCTTCCTCTTTTTTTCCCCCTCCGCAAAGCCCCAAGTCCTTCTAGTTCTTCTGTGTGAGCCACTGCCACAGCATGCCTATTGACAGATGGGTGATGTGGTTCTGCGGCCAGGAAATGAACCTGCTGAAGCAGTGAGAGTGCCGAACTTCAACCACTAGGCCATCAGGGCTGGCTCCGTGCAACTCTTTTTTTAAATCAATTGTGCCTCTCAAACCTTGCCCTTCCTACTAATATGCTTCTCATGTCCCAGGCCTTGCAGCATATTTTTGTTGTTTTTAGTTTTCATTAAGGGAAATTTAGATATATGCAACAAGAGAGAATAGCAAGGAATCCCCATATATTCTACAACTAATTTCAGTGGTTACAAACACATAGTCAAGACTGATTGATTCATCATCATCACCGACACCCACTCTGCCTTAGATTATTTTGAAGCAAATCTGATCAGTTAATCTGTGGATATGTTATTAAATCTCTCTAAAAGATAGGGCCTTCCTTTCTTCCTTCCTCAATCCCAGTCTTCCTCTCCCCCTCCTTCCTTTCCTTCCAAAAGAATCAAAACAAAATTGTAATCTCTTAATATCATCAACTCTCCGATCTTCATATTTCCCTAATTATCTTATTTTTTCTTTTTAAAAAATAGTTTGTTTGCTTGAATCGAGATCAAAATAAGATCTGTATTGTGTTGTCTTAAATTTTTTTAATCCAAGTTTCTCCCTGCCCCATTCTCTTGTTCTTCTTTGTTGAAGAAATTAGATTATTTATCTTGTAGAGTTTCCCTCAGTTTTGACTTTGCTGATTGCATACCTGTGGTGTCATTTAACACGTTTCTCTGCCCCCACGTCTCCTACAAATCAGTAGTTAGATTTAGAGGCTTGATCAAATTCAGGTTTGAGTTTTTGGCACAAGTCCCTCATAAGTTGTAGTTTGTATTTCCACTAAGAGGCACATAATGTCTCTTAGTAGCCATTGATAGTCCTTGCATAGATCCATTAATTCACTAGGGGTACAAAATGGTGATGTTCTTTTTTTTAATCTTTTCTTCCTCATGTTTAATAACTAAAACATCTTTAAATAGGGAAAATTCCCTTGTTGACTGTTACCCTAAGGTAAAATTTCAGTGCGAAAGGAAGGATAAATGCTCAGTTATTTCCCTTTATTTATCAATTTTCAAACTATTGAGTTGGTTCCTTAGGATCATCCTAAGGGGATGAATGAATGAATTTTAGTATTTTTATGAATTCATAGATTTAAAAATATTTGATGTTTTAGTCCATTAGTTATTGATGCTTCTCAAATTGGCCAGTGAAAGGTTCTTCAAATTGGCTCCTATACCCTTTTGACATGATGTTAGTCCTTGATTGCTTCTTTGTTTTTGGTATAAGACATGCCAGGATCATTTCGTAAATGTCCTGACCCACACCTGGAATCAGCTAATTGCTTGAAGAAACTTGGCATTTAGAGACTACAATCTGGGTGCTAGGCATACTCATTGCCACTTGGTTTTTCAGTGAACAGATCCAGGAAATAAGTTTTTTTAATGCATAAGAGAAATAGATCTAAAACATGGTCCTTGTCTTTGTTAAAATACTAAAATATTTGGCTTTTGGTCTGGAAGCTTATAGGAGGGTTACTTCACATAGAGGGAAGGTGGATGTCAAGGAAGGCGTCTTCAAGGAGATAGCACTTGATCTCAGCTTTGAAGAATAAAGTGAAGCGAGGGTACTTTCATGAGTTGTCTGTTTCAGTCGTATATATGCTATGCGTTTGTCTTTGCACCAGTGACCTGACCAGTATGAGCCTCAGTTTCCTCATCTATAAACTTGTAACACTCAACATACATTTTGCTTCTCTTCAGGTTTTCTCTGTCAGCAATAATACAGTAATAAAACTGCAAGGAATATCACTGTGTCTATACACTTGTGCATTTGTCCATGTATTTTGATGGGATAAGATTCCTCGAAGGGAAATTGCTGAGTTCAATATGTACATATTAACACTTAGTTATAGTTACTGCCAAACTGCCATCAGAAAAAGTTATAAAAATTCACATCTTTTACCACCAGGAGGCTAGTCCCCCCATTTCTTCACACCCACAATAATGAAATCTTAAAACTAAATTATTTTCATTTATTTAGTATCACATTGTTTTGATTCCTTCCCAGAATATCAGAGAAAGTTAATTTAAATGTTTGCTTCTTAAAAGTATGGAATTAATATGATGACATTTTTAAGATATTTTCAGCACTTTTGGAAACTAGAAACTTATTTTATAATGGAGCTTTCTAATTCTTTACTATAGAATAATAATTTTCCATATTTTGAAAAGTAATTCAAAGTCAGGATGCCCAGCAATCACCTACTCTGCTTCCTACCAGCTGCAGGAAGAAAACACTTCCTGATTTCCCATTTCTCTCACTCTTTCTCTCTCTGTTTTTTTTTGTTTGGAATGTGATCTGGAGATCTGGATTAGAAAGAAAACATTCCTAAAGTAGTTTGGAAGCCTTCTAATTTTACCAGCCTTTTTCTACCTTTATATGACTTTATTACCTCATTCGCCATTCGTTGTGGACACTTCCATGGTATTTGAAAGTGGCTAAATGGTAAGTTAATTTACATGTGAAAGCAGAACATTTATGCTCTCTCCTTTAGGTGCTGTTGAATTTATTATTTTAATAGTCTGTATTTTCGGAAGTTATAGGTTTTGTGTCTGTCTACTTAAAAATAGCCTGTGATTCTTACATAGGTGTCTAATCTAGATTTTAATAGTATCTATTTAAATTTTTCTGCAATAAATATATTTTCATAGGCATGGTGTCCATATCCAGAGAATTTTCTTGAATTAGGAATGGCATTGAAAAAAGAAGATAAGGGAAAGAATAAAGAAAAGAAGGGAGAGAAATTGAAAGAAAGAAATCCAGACAATTGTAAATCATCTTCCTTTTTTCCCCCTTAAATAGAAAGCTAACACCTTTATCTGACACTTTTTTTGAAGATGCCGCTGTTATCTAGAATCATGTTTTAGTCAGAACCTCACAGCTAAAACAAAGTAAAGACTTCGATATTGGGGTTATTCAGGCAAAACTGTAGTGGATTATTTTTCTGAATTATTTTCAATTTGATCCTCCCCCACCCCCATTTTGGATTTACCACTTTGAGCTTGGTGTAAAAAGTGTGATTTGTTTTTTCTTACATTTTTACTGATTATTGTTATTTTCTAATTAGCTTTTTAAAAATCTTTTAAATCTTTATTGTAGATTAAAGCTTCCCTTGTGATTAATTTCATCATATTTTGTTCCTATCAGGAGGAACCTTTTTATTTGGAGATTCAGCTTGCCTTTCAAAGAAAAAATGATACTCTGTCATTTAAAAATAAGCTCTATAAGGGCAAGGAATTTCTGCTAGATTGTGTTTTTCTTTTTTAGTTTAGAATGAATTCACTTTTGTGGTGACAAGCAGCTGTTTCTGAAGTTGGCAAGAAAACTTCCTCTTGGGACTCTCATAGAAGTGTTGTGGCAGCTATCTGATTGACCTGCTTAGAAAGCTCTCTGAAAGTTGCCTTATTTGTCTGGAAAGAGTCTGGAGCCCAAAACTGCTTTTTCCCCTGAGGAGGATTGTAGCTCTAAGCTGATATGGGAACAACCAAGAAAGATTCTGTGAGGACAGTGTGATAGAGCAATACCAAGGCATAAATTTAAATTTTGTAGTCCAAAGGAAGTTTTAAGGCACAATTAAAGAAGAGCCTCTTTATGGTACAGATAGGCTTGGGCAGTATTTATATTCATATCTACCTTCCTAGGAGACCAAGATAAAGGAGTGGAAAGAAAAGGAAGCCTCTGCCTTTCTTATTTTCTATTTATTCTAAGCAGTCGACAACCAAGCTGACTCTGTATGAGAATCACTACTCAAAAAAAAGAAGGAGGGTCAGGAGTATTGGTGCAGACTCCTTCTTACTAAAAACTAAAATTGTAGGTCTTTGTATAATATTTTGGTGAATACTAATTTCCTTATATAAAATATTACATGCAGATGTTAAAGTACACCATGAAATTACTTTGAGTCAGATTATGTGGAATGGAGAACAAGGTCAGTAATTAAAAATAATTGTGGGGGGGGGGAAGGAAAAGTGGTGATGGACAAGAAGAGCTGTGATAGTGAAACAAGATGAGAAAGGCAAAAGAAAAATTGAAATAGAAGGAAGTAGTTAAGGAAAAGAATGATTCCAGTTTTCTCCATCTAATGAGTCAATTTCTTGTAGACAGGCCTACACACCAAGTTGTGTGACCATTGGGCAAGGTAATTTAACAGCTCAATGTTTCAGTTTTCATATTTTTAAGGTTGGTAAACTAGTACATTATCTGTAGATTGCTCAGTAGAGTGCCTGGCAGGTGATAAGTGCTCAGTAAATATTAACTGTTATTTTTCCATCACTATTGTTATTAATATCTTCTTTATTCATGTATTCAACAAAAATGTTTATTGAACTACTGTATTGGAAGTTGGTAAATAAGACAAGGCTCCGGCCCTCATGAAGCTTCCATTCTTGTTAATGAGACAAATATAAGCTAGTAAATAAATAATTATAGGTTGTGCTAAGTGCTATGAGGGAAATAAATAGAGGGGTAAGAAAGGAAGAGTAACTGGGGTGTCACTTTAGGTGAGAGTGTCCGAGAAGGCCTTTTTGAAGAGGTGGCAATATAGCAGAGGCCTAAAGATTGAGAATGAGCCCATTAGGTCAAGAGCCTGGGAAAGTGCATTCTAACGGAAGGAGCAGCAAGCCCCAGGGGTTGGAGGCGCTTGATACATTTGAGGAACAGAACGTGGAAAATTGCGCCTAGACCGTAGTAAGCAAAGAAGAGTGGACTGAGAGGCCCACAGCCCTCCGTCTCTCTGCTTTCCTCAGCAAGCTCCCGCAGTGCCTACATCTTGCCTGATATACTCTTAGTGCTTTCTGAAGTCCCGAGGGAAGATCACACCCGTGGACACACTGGAATTAGTGTTAGAGGACCTCCATAGCTATCTCTTTCAGATTGGTCAGGAGGGCAATTGTTTATTAAAAATTTTTTAAATTTCTGTTCTGTTCTTAAACTCAGCCAGTTATTATTGTTTCTTTCAGAAAAGTCTTTATTTGATCTTAGTTTCTTTCAGTTTAATCTTCCTTCTTTTTGGTTGTGTTGTTCATGGTTCCTCATAATTACAGTTTTAAGCTTACGAATAGTTTTTTAACTTTTATTTAAAATTTTATTTTGTGAAAAGAATATATGAAAATGTAAAAACTGAAAACCAGGGAATAGGAGAATGCAAAGAGAAGGAAAATCAGTGGGATGGAGGAATAAAAAATGTTCAAAAAATGATAGGAAAATGTTTTGCATCGAAAAGAATTACTATGTGTTTCTCTTTCTCTTGCTTACTGTGAGTCACCTATTATCTGTTAGAGTTATCTGTTTTTTGGAATTTTTACCAGAGAAGTAGTTAAGAAAAGTTGGATATTGAGCTAATGTTTTCTAATACTTCTATGTGGTTTTGTTCTTCTGAATTTTTGTCTTTCATGTTATCATTTATAAAGTTTAAAAATTACTTTTAAAACCAGGACATTGAAAACACTTTGGAAAATGGGTTTTATTTAATTAGTTTTGTATTTAACTTTCATCTTAGGAGAGAATCTCAGGATTCAGGTAAAAATAAAATGAGAGTGATATGTTTGCCTCTTGTTGACTTTTCAATTGAATAGATGTCTTTGTATGGTAACATAGACTTATAATTAGTTATAATTAGGGATTTTTTTATGGCTTTCTTAATGGGTGATTCTTATGTAAGAAGTTATACCCTTTTTATTGTTATATTTAATTATCTTGTTTTATCTTTTTGATGATGATCACATAATCATAATCCTTGGCCTACTGAGAATGACCAAGTTGAATTAAATCCTCAAAGTTGCATGAAATCTTTAAACTGTTCTGTGGAATGCTCAAAAATATTTTACTATAAAAATTAGACAGTGATCTTTTGTCATATTTAGTATCTAATATACTGCAAATTGTTTAGAAACTTTTAAAAACATAGATGAATTAGACTGTTTCATTACATTTGGTAGTGTAGTTTGCAGGAGAAGGCAACAAACAAAGAGTATTACTTAAAAAATTTAACCTTCTTCTAGAGGAAAAAATATTTATTCCAATTGTAAGTATTAGTTTGTCTTTTCCCAAATCTCCCTTGGTTTATACAGTTAACTTTTTTAAAATTGAGGTTATGATAGTTTACAACCTTGTGAAATTTCAGTTGTACGTTATTATTTGTCAGTCATATTATAGGTGCACCACTTCACCGTTTGTGCCCACCCCCCACCCCCTTTCCCCTGGTAGCCATTAATCTGTTCTCTTTGTCCATGTGTTTATCTTCCATATATGAGTGGAGTCATACAGAGTTTGTCTTTCTCTATCTGGCTTATTTCACTTAACAAAATGTCTTCAAGGTCCATGCATGTTGTTGTGAATGGGACAATTGTATCCTTTTTTATGGCTGAGTAGTATTCCGTTATACAGTTAATTTTTGATAAATTCTTCAAGATGTTATTCTTTTGGGGAAGACTTTTTGGTCATCACCTTGCCTGACTGAAACTTGGCTTTCGTTTCTTCCATCATGCTTTTTTTCACGGTCGTGAGGTATAGTGTCATGTCCTCACTGCCCAATGCCATTTCCAGAACATTCTTCTTCACTCTTGTGAAAAGCCCTGGTCCTTGAGGTTCATGCCTCCCAATTATACCACTTGCTTTCCTTCCGCATTCCAGTCACTGGTGGACCTCCATTCCTTGAAGAATAAAGGTCATTGTCTTGCCTTCTATTCTTGCCATCCCTGTAAGTGTCTTCTGCATCCAAGTGTGTGGCCCATCCAATAACATAGTGTCTCATTTCTTTGACCTCATTTCTAGCAACTTTCACTTCTTTTTATTTCTTCTATTCATTTCCAAGGACAGATAGTAGTCCTTTAAGTCACTTTGAATACTTTACCTCAGAAATACTGAATTTCATCGCACTCTAATCATCTAATCCTAGTTCTCTCACTCACTTGTTCCTACTACATCTTTTTATTTTCTTTCGTATTTTTAAGGAATTCAACATACTGATCTGTCTTCCATCTACCTTTCAGGCTCCAGACATATAAATTTTTTGTAGCAATTAAAAATTTTTTAATTGAGTCACACTATACACACAGAAAATAGTACGTATAATGAGTATATATATCAGTGAATTTTCACAAACTGAACGCACTCATATATCAGCGCCCAGAGCAGAAACAGCACAATACCAGCACCTGAAGTTCTTCTCAAGCTGTCCTCAAATACCCTCTGCCTTTTTTCAAATTCCTATAACATAGGTAAAGGTAGACTATTTAATACCATAACTATAACATATCTTCAGCTACCAAATTATGGGAAAAGTATAGTTAGTCTCAGCTTATTCACATATGTTATATAAAACTCTGTTCCTGTTTTCTCTGTTTATTGCCGTCTTATTAATTAAATGGTTGTGATCAACTCTGAAAACATGTCCCTGATAGAGTGTCAGTAGTATTATCTTTAAATATATGACAGCAATTTTTATTTTTTATATTTTTGGTGAGGAAAATTGGCCCTGAGCTAACATCTGTTGCCAATCTTCCTCTTTTTGCTTGAGGAAGATTGTCACTGGGCTAACATTTGTGCCAGTCTTCTTCTATTTTGTATGTCGGATGCCGCTACAGCACGGCTTGATGAGTAGTGTGTAGGTCCATGCCTGGAATCTGAACCTGTGAACCCTGGGCCATCAAAGTGGAGCATGCGAACTTAACCACTACGCCACCCGGCCGGCAATTTTTTTAGGATTCATTTTGAAAAGAACCTGAGCTTAATGATTTTTCACGGAAATGTTAGGATAGTTGTCTCTTTTTTTTCTAATGTGCATTTCATATTTTCTTTTATCTAAGCACTGAACTGGCCTTAATCTGAGATAGGTAGCTTAAGACTATTATTGTTTAAAATGCTGTTTTTCTGGCTCTAGGGAGGCTCCATGTGGATGAGGTCTTCTGGTCTGATGGATCCCCACTCTTGTTTGAAAGCAGGGCATACTAGGAGGGCCTTAAGTCCCTCCTAGAGCTGTTCACATATGTGAATCTATGCTATGACTATGAAGTACTGAGGTTATGAAATAGATGTGTGCAAACATATAGGCCCATCTTCTCCCACCCGCCCCCCATTTTAAAAGTCACAGCTTTTAATGTGTCAATTCCTAAAAAGTAGGAATTTGGAATCACATCATTCTGAAGTGAATTCCGGATCTGTCATGCATGCTGTATGACCACGTACACTTCTTTTTACCTCTCCATATCTCAGTTTCCTCATCTGTAAAATGGGAATAATATACCTTTTCTATAAATTTGAAGTGAGGGATAAAGGAGATAATGAATGTGAAAAATACTCGCATCCTGCTTGGTTCACATATTTTCCTCTCTTTTCTCACTCAAGGCTGAAAACTGTCAGCGCCTTTATCACATTATTCCTGGATAACTGTAGTAATCTCCTAAGTGACCTCTTTGTCTCCTATTTCCCCTGTCCTAATTCATCTCCAATGCTTGCCCCTCCAGCTCTGTCTTCCTGAACTGTTACTTTCGTCTTTGCTGTTCCATTTTTTAAAATATTAGATTTTCTTGGAATGTAGGATAAAACCTGGTATAGAAGGACTTCATAAATTGGCTCCAGATCTTTCTGTCCTTATTATCCATCACTACCTTCTCCAGGCTAGCGATTTTTCTCTTTGGTGCACTTTTGGTTTTCCTGCCTCTGCGCTCAGCCAGTAGGAATGTCCTCTCTTTGCTGATATGTCAGCCATTCACGCATTTCAAATACAGGGGCTGCTTTGTCCTTCCCATTGGCGATGCCCTCTCAGGCCCCTCACATATTAAAATTTTTCTATATCTACCCTCATGGTCTATCACCTTAGCTCTGATCAGTGTCTCCCTTGTCTTACTGTCTCTCCATTGATGTGCCTAGGACATCTCCCAACCTGGATCGGTCTCACCCAGGGTTTCTCCACCTCACCACCGTTAACACTTTGGACCAGATAATACTTTGTTGTGGGAGGCTGTCTTGTGCATTGTGGAATGTTTAGGAGCATCCCTGGCCTCTATCCATGAGATGCCAGTAGAAAGCCCTCTCCTGCAGGTTATGACAATCAAAATTGTCTCCAGACATTGCCAAATTTGCCAAGGGGACAAAATTGCCCACCCCATCCTCCTTTGTTGAGAACCATTAGTCATCTGTATGCCTTATTTGCCTTTTCACCTGTATTCCTGGTGAAAAATCACACAGGTCATTGTCACCATAAATCCATATTTTCTGATTCAGCTGGGTGCTTAATTGTGCCTGGCAGTCCTTTAATGCTTTCATGGGGCTATTTCAGACCTTCTTTATTCTCCTCAAATTTCCTCATTTCCTTCCTCTTATTCTTAGCAGATGACCTTATCTTCTCTTCAAAGAGAAAATAGAAATATTAGATTTGTCCTCCCTCAACTTTGTGATACCAACCATGAGCTTATCTGAGTTTGAATTCTGGCACCTTCATTTAACTAATTTTGTGACCTTTGGCAAGTTAGCCTTTAGTATTATTTTCTTCACCCATAATCATGGCTGTTGTGAACCTAGCCTAGTGCCTTGCCCCTAGTGTCAGATGGTCGTGGTGATGGGGTTAGGGAATGTCAGAGCTGGGAAAGGAGGTGCTGTTATATATAGAGTGCAGAGAAAGCCTCAGTTTAGAGTAGTATTTGATTGGAGTCCTGGGGAAAGTGAGAAGTGAGCCAGGGAGGGTTATTTGGAGAAAGGACGTTGAAGAAATGTGACTATAATGTAAGTTGAGAGAGAGAATAGTAGCTGCAAGGTGATGTGCATTTAAGGGAGTTTGTTTTTTAAATGCCAGTAAGGTGCCATTAGAGAGAGAAGCAATAAAGTTACAGGAAGAGATAAAATAAGCTAACTTATTGCAACAAACTCTTAATTATTCTTCTGTATCCATTTTCCATGCCGCAGTGGATTAATCATTCTAAATGCAAATCTGATTCCATTACTTCCCTGTTTAAATCCTTAAATGCCTCCTCTTACCACTAGTCTTAAATCCAAACTTCGTAAGGTGCCTTTTGCTAGGCCCCTGCTAATTTGTCCACCCTCAGCTCTCGCCACTCCAGTTTCCTCAGCCCATATCCCTCTGTCCCCAAATCCTCCCTGCCCCATTAAGTGTTCCAAGCTTCAGTCATACTGTACTGAATTTCTCTCAGTTGCTCAAATATGGCTTGTGCTTTTAAGCTTTCAATTTTTTACATTTGTCTGAAATCCTTTACCTTCCCCCCTTCTTGGGCTGACTTTCATTCATTCTTTAGGCTTCATCAGACCTATCATTTTTCCTGATCACTGCGCCGACCCCAAACTTGGATTTGTTGCTCCTTCTGTGTGCTGCTATCCTCCCATTCATCCATCTGTTTAGTATATTCACTTGGATTTCTTACTTCTTAATACTGAATTGTAAAGGTCTTTGTACTTGTGTCTATGTCTACTACGCCGTAAACTTTGTGAGAGCAGAGGCCGTGTCTCTCCTGTTCACTTTTGGATCCCCATAATAGACATCAGTGCCTGGCGCAAGGTTGGCCTTGACAAGTATTTGTTGAATAAATTAACAGGTGTAATTTTTGGTTAAATTGAGTTAATTGAGTTAAAACATTAATTCATTCATTATAACACTTTTACTAAATGATTCTTTTGTGCTAGGCGTTGTGTCCGTTGCTATGGAGGAGTTAAAAGTCCCCAGTCTCTGCATTCAAAGTGCTTCTGGTCATTCATGGAAATAAAACATGCACAGTGATGCTTTTCTGAATATGAGTTCTAATTCAGAATTTGAGTAAATTGGAGTATATTTGTAATACCTTTTTGTCAATTGCGAGAATTTTGTTTCTAGGATAAGATGTCATTCATTATTCTACACTGAACTCTCACAGGCTCAGAAAAAGGAAGAGGACATTGGCCTTGAGAAAGGGAGATGGAATATCTTTTCGATAACTTTCTCTTCCATTTTTTTTTTTCTGCTACTGTTTTGTTTTGTTTGAAGAAAGATTTGTGAGGCAAAATGGAGATTGTAAGGAAAACTTGCGTTCTCTGAGGACAACCCCAAACAAGGGGGTTTTGCAAGAACAAGTGTTGAAAGATATGAGAGCACAGAAAGTATTTCAGGAAGAACCATAGATTCTTTTCTCTATGTTTTGAAAGCATGCTAACGTTTCCTTTTAACAACAACAAAAATGATAGACAGCTAAGGTTTACTGAGCACTTACTCTGTGCCTGGCACTGTGCTAGTTGTTTTATATGAACTATTTCATTTAATCCTTAAGAGGCTAGTGTTGATGTTATCTGTTTAGTGGATATACTTCTATTTCTGGATTTTCTTTTTTTAATTTGTGCAGCAAAGAAGAGATAATTCTCAGAAGTTAAAAAAAAATTATGTCAAATCCTAACTCATCCCTCCAGTGAATGAAGGGAGAGGAGAGCAGCATTAGACCCTAGGATATCCAGATCCTAGTATCCTCCGGATGTTGCAGTAGTGGGACCAGGAAAACTGAGGAAAATCAAGGGTTTCCTTCCTTCTTTCTTTCCTCCACTTTCGCTGAGACTAGCCATTGTCGGAAATCCATCATTATTATTTCAGAATTAAAGGTCAACAGAAATTAAATGTGTAATACTCACTATAGTTGATTTTAGATATATAAATTGGAATGGATAGTCTCCTTACCTTTTTCCATTTTTTAAAAATATAAATGAAGTTATAAGTAAGTTTGTCATTGCTTTCATTGGTTTGATCAAGATCTTATGTTTTCAACCTTATTTTTTCACAAAACTCAAGTTCTTCAACTACAAATTCACCTATCGCAAAGGCCGCTATAGAAGTTCCAACAAGCTCTGTGCTACTTCTGAGGAGAGAGGGTCTGAATATTGGGAAAAAGGTAATGTTCATTTGGAAAAGTTAAATACACTAAAAGTTATATTTTCTAAAATTCTTCAATGAGGAAAGCAGTATTATCTCAAAAGAGAAGAGGTTCATTGACTCAGTATTTTGACATGATTATTCTTAGAGTCATTCATAAGGAAGGACATCTGGTGTAGTGAGTGTAAACGCTGGCTTTGGAGACTAGCAATCCTATCTTGACTCTCACCTACTAGCAGTGTGACTTAGGCTATTCTTTCTTAACCTCAAGTTCCTCACCTGAAAAAGTGGACATAATAATGCCTCGTAAGGATATTGTTACAACTAAATGAGATAATTCATGTTAAATGCTAATCACAAGCTTAATAGATTTCACGTGCTATTAAGTGTTAGCTTACCTTTGTGGAAGTACTGTGCTCATGATTGGCAACATAATGTGTTTGGTTTAAAGGGAAGATATGATTAAAATTTTCAATCGTAATGCCAAAAGGGCAAATTTAAAATGAGTTGTGGTTTTAAAAATAATGTATTAAGGAAGAATTACATCCTTTTGGTTTCTGCAGAGAATTAAGTAAGTGTAAAATGGACACCAGCTGCAATCTTATTTGCAGGTATTATCAAGATTCAAAAATGTATTGTGGGCAGGTAATCCATTTTTTTGCGAAGTTTTCAAGGAAATAGCCAAAAGAAAAAAAAGGAGTGGGAGGGGGAAACCTGGTTGTATTATAACCCCTGTTTGTTAGAACTAAAAGAACTTGTCTCACAATCTAGAGCAACTGGGGGTGATTTTGCCTGTTAGGGGTTGTTTGACAATGTCTGAAGACACTTTTGGTTGTCACAAGGTGGGTAGGGATACTAAAGGGGTGAGAGGGAAGGTGTTATTTCATTTAGTGGGTATAGGTCAGGGTGCTGCTAAACATCCTGCAACACACAGGACAGCTCTTTCTCCCCCAAACAAAGAATCGTCTGTCTCAAAATGTCAGTAGTGCCAAAGCTGAGCCCTTGATCTGGACTTATTGCAACAGCTTACCTGGGAGCTAATGTTACGCTATGTTTTGTGATGAGTATTTTGTAGAAATGACTAGATTGTTTTAATATTTCATGCTTTATCTGTGACTGAAAATAGTGTTTTATCCTCTTTAAATTGTATTAATTTTTATGGGGGAATTAAACTAGTAAATTTCTTAGATAATTACTTCATTGTCTTCATGATGAATAATAAGAAACAGTCTAGTTGACTCATATTAAAGATCATTTTGATTGATTTATAGTTCTTTTACATTAGATGTTATGGTTATTCCAATGTGAGATGAGTTCCTTTATGAGGATAGTTATTTAGACTGGAGGTGTTGAAATTTTAGAAAATGATCATAGTTGGATTAGATCAACTGTATATGGTAATTGGGAATTTTTAAATTTTAAAGTTTTTAAAAATAGGAGGCATTTCACTGATTTTAAAGAATAAACAAATGGGCCATTACCTTTCTTGGAAATACCTAATACTTAGTGAGTTCTTCCTTTATGCAACTCTGTTTTAAGCGTGGAACATGTACTCACTCATTTGATCCTCACAGCAGTTTCTTTATGTAGGAACTATTATTATTCCCATTTTACAGGTGAGGAAACTGAGGCATGGAGAGAGCAAGTTACTTGCCCAGGGTCATACAGCTAGTCACTGGTGGAACTGGGATTAGGATTCAGAGAGTTTAGTCTGAGTTTGCTCTCTTAACCACTGTTAAATTATACTGACTGTCAATCAAGAATGTTAAAATATTTTCTGATTAATTACATCTCTCTACACTAGATCAATATATAGCCAAAAATAAGTTGAAAGGCATATAATTTTAAAATGTGCTTGTGACATTGGAATGTACTGTATACATAATGTAAGTTCGCATGTCTAGATGAGGATGTGAAAGAATGGAAATTTGGCATTTTTCCCCATCTTCTTGCAGCTTCTGGTGTACAGTCTTTAATCCAAAGGAAGCCTATGATTCTCTTGCTGGCTTGGGTTTCTCTTCTCCACATACTTCCTTCCTGCTTGTTTGTCTCTTCCTCCTCCCATGTGTTTTATTACTTTGTTTTTTGGGTTTTATTTGTCCTCTGATTTTTACCTTCTTTCTATCCCTAAAATGATCTATTCTGAATAAACTAGAGATTAATTTATTTCTAAAAGAAATGTTTCCATTACTAACTGAAGTCATGAAAAAGGTCCAAAAATACACTGGGTGGCAGGAGAAGACATTGAAAATATACAGTTAATAAATCATATATGGATGATCTGTAATTGACTGTGGTTTATTTCGGAAATGTCTTTTGTTAAATGAAGCTTCTAAATGAACTTTCAAAGCCACAGAATTAAGAAAGTCTATTTGTTCAGTTTGAGTACTGCTCATATTTTTTAAAGGAAAAAAGCAAAAAAAACTAAACAAACAAAAACCAAATAGTTCAGCTTATTTTTTCCCAGTGTTTTTTTGTTGTTGTTTGTTTGTGTTTTTGAGGACGATTAGCCCTGAGCTAACATCTGCTGCCAATACTCCTCTTTTTGCTGAAGAAGACTGGCTCTGAGCTAACATCTGTGAACATCTTCCTCTCTTTTATATGTGGGATGCCTGCCACAGCATGGCTTGGTAAGTGGTGCATAGGTCTGCACTGGGCATGCGAACCGGTGAACTCTGGGCCGCCGAACCAGAATGTGCAACTTAACCACCGCGCCACCAGGCTGACCCCTAGTTCAGCTTATTTTTAAAAGGAAATAAGTGTCTACTGTTTTAAAACATAAATATTTTATCCAGTAGATTTGTTAGTTGTAATAAATATGAGTTTGGACATTTTCTAGCCACATAATTTCCAAGCAGAAGTTTCTCAAATCTAAATTTAAAATTAAGATATTTTAATATTTTTAAAATTGTATAATACAAATTATCTAAAATAAGATTAAAAACTATTCCATTCTACAACTGTTTGTCAAGTTTTAGTCTAGAAGAAAGCTTCATGTTATTTTTTATTATACCTATAATCAAGGAAATTCTATCTGGTTCCTGAAGAAAAACACTTATAGTTTATTACTCAATTAGTATGAGTAGAATTTAGTAAAACATTTGAGGATTCAGTATACAACAGTGTTTAAAATAATTTTGTAATGTGTCAGCATATGAATGGCATTTATTAAATTTACTAATATGAGCCTTAGTCCTTCTGATGAGTCTACAGTGTGGTTATATTAAGCATAATTTATCTAACATACAAATATGAATTATGGGCTGGAGAGGGGATATGATGAAAATGCTTAGCAGTTCCCTGCCAGAAAATTCATATACTGTGACATAGAATGATAGTCAGGAAAGGAGTTTCATTAAACTCACAAAAAAGGAACCTTTTTTTTTTAATTCAAGTAGCTAGAGTCCTGGACTTTCTCATTTGTTATCCATCTAGTTTTTGTTGAGTGATGTGTCAGGAATGTAGCAAAAAAATATTTGTGCCAGAAGTGCATTCTATCAGAAATGGTGCCTCTATCAATAGGCATTCACACTAGCTATGATGAATAATAATTATTATTATATAATAACATTTAAAAATTGTCAATTACACACACTGAGGGATATCTTTACAACTTTCAGTGCTACCAGTCTAGGGTGCCAGGCCTTGGAGTGGTCCTGGCTTGTAAAACTACATTTTAGGCTGTTTCTGAACAATTCTTTACTACCTCCTTTGAATGTATCTTGGAAGCCCCCTCAGGGTCTTAAATTTTTTCGAAAGATGGGCTCTGTCTGTTATTTGTTTCGTGATTAAATATGAATCCTTCGCAACTGGACCAGGACCTTTTATATTGGCAGTGGAACAATTCTGTCTGATTGGACCATCTCTGAAATAAAACTAAATACTATACTTTAAAGCATACTATTTTTAAGATGATTTTTTAAATTGTCAAAGTAACAGGTACTTATTCTTTCATAATACTATTCTACAGTCCTGTATTTGGAAAACCCAGAAAAGTAGGAAGAAGTAGAAAACACAGAATCTATGATAATCCTCCTAACCAAAGGAAGCTACTGATACTATTTAGTCTTCTCAAAAATCTTTCCTCTTTTTGGTTACTAGGATTCTCATTGTCTTAATCCTCCAAAGTAGGAATCTGGAGCTCATCTTTGATAAGTTACGTATAGTAAATCCTGGTAGTTCTCTGTCTACTGTGGCTCTTGAATTGGTCCAGCCCCTAAACTCCTGACTTATTCCTTTTCACAGTCCTTGTCTTAGATATTAAAATAGTCTTCTGTACCTGGTCTTTCTGTTTCTATTGTCTTTTCCTTTTCTGTTCTTCACTTTATTAGTAGATTTGTTTCTGTAAAAACCAAGTCTGATCGTATCACTTGGCTTAAAAATATTCTGTGTCTCTGAATGCTTTAAAGAGAAAGTGTCGGCAATGTATCATAGCATATATAGTGTGCTAGGGGCTGGCTGCGTGGCTGAGTGGTTAAGTTTGTGCTCTCTGCTTCAGTGGCCTGGGGTTTGCTGGTTCAGATCCTAGGCACAGACCTACACACCGCTCATCAAACCAAGCTGTGGCGGCATCCCACACGGAAGAACTAGAATGATTTACAGCTAGGTTACACAACTAGGTACTGGGACTTTGGAGAGAAAAAAACAAAGGGGGAAGATTGGCAACAGATGTTAGCTCAGTGCCCATCTTCCTCATCAAAAAGCAAAAAAAAAAAAAAAAAAAAATCCATAATGTGCTAGAAGCATACGAAACATTTTATAGTAACCTCTTGTGTAGCAGCCCCTCACTGGGCACTTTATATGTAACTTATACCACACAACTTGATTATCCTCTAAACACTACACATATTTCCAAACGCCAATGTGTATTTTATGCTCTTTTTCCTCCTATGAAATAATTTTTCTTTTTACCTTACTTATCACAAAAATGCTTCTTAACTTTTAAAACATAACTTAAAAGTCATGTCATCTTCCCTGGGAAGCATTCTTAAAACAGTTCCAGTACAATTACTTACTTTGGTGTTCCAGGGGGAACTAATTATACTGCTTTATAGCACTTGCCGTGTTATATTTTACTTAGTTGTATACATCGTGTACATTTCTGCTTTCCTGGTTAGTTACGGGAGGTATAGATACCCTGTGGTTTGGAATCACATGATGGTTTTAACTGTCAGAAAGTAGTTCTAGGGAAGCAAATTTTGTTTCTCATCTATGACTTTCTCTATTGCTTGAGAGATTTTATTGTATTGCTTCGTACAATTCTTCTACCTATACGATACCTATAGTGTTCTCGATGATCCTCTATATACATCCATGCTCTATCCCAAAGATACACAAAAGATTTTGAAGCAGTTTTTAAGGACATGAGGAAGAATGTTGTTTTTTGGGGAGAAAAAAAAGTCTAGGAATCCCCCTCTCTCCCCACCAAAAAAAATTGTTTCTTGGTGCTACCTTCACTGCTGTCTCTGTTCAAAATTGTCAGTTACTGAAAGAGGCCCTATTTTTGTTAAAATTACTCAGTTCATCTTTTCAGTGTTAAAAGTTCTCAGTACTTCACATTAGCATTCAGGAATCTGTCCAAAGAATTCTGAATATATTATCATTATATTTATTTCCATAGAATTCAGTCAAGATAACACAACTTAGAAGTTAGTGAGAAAGACAGAAAGAAATTGATATTAATAAATAAGTATCATAGCTTTGAAAGGTGCTTGATCACCAGTTTTCATTATTCTAAGAATTTGTAAATGGAAAGAATCAAGAATGTTTATGGTGTTTCCTTTATAAGTTGCATTTCAAGATGACTAAATAGTTGATTAGGGGAAGTCCTTTTTGAATAATTCCAGATAATAAATGCAGATGGAATGATAGAATTAGCATATCACCTTTGGGTAACCCCTAAGTAAATAATAGAGAATGATCATTGGGTGAATCAGGCTGGCATCAACTGAACACTTCAGTAACCAATCCGAACATCACTTTAAGTAGGACAACCAGACATTCTGTGTCCTGATGTGATGGATTAGGAAATACACATATCCCCTATGTAGTATTCTTGCCAAAAGACTGAAAATGAATCATGTCTCTAGATCTTACTACAGTTTACAGGAAATATGAAGAATGGAGTAATAAGTTAACACCATGAGAAAACAGTCAGCTAAATTTAGGATGTGAGAAATTCTGCAAGACAAATGACTTGTTGTTACAGATTAAAGGAAATTTAAATAGATATTTCAATCAGACACAATGTGTCTTCTTGTTTAGTTCCTTGTTTAGACAAATCAACAGTAAAAATTTCATTTTTGAGATGTTTAGAATTTGAACATGAACTATGTATTGGATGATATTGAGGAATTGTTGCTAATTTTGTCAGATGTGATAATGGCATTGTAGTGTCAATTTAAAGAAAAGTCTTTGATAGTGATACATTCTTTCCTACTTATAAGTGAAATCATATGATGTCTGGAATTTGCTCTAAAATAATCCACCACCTCTCCGAAAAAGAGAGAAAAGTTGTAGGGTAGGAAAAATGAGGTATTGCTAAGTTGCATGGGCATTCATTCTTCTATCTCCTTACTTATGTAAGTATTTGAAAATTTTCAGAACAAAATGTTGAAAAAATTAAACAAAACCTAAAAAATGTGTAGCATAAAGTTTGCTAGCACACTTCCTAGAAAGAAAACTGGCTCAGTAACATAATTCATAGAGTCTATATGATGAAAACAAAATACCTACTAGGGAAAAGCATGACTTTTCCTAATATTAAGACCAAAAAGAAGTTTTCTTTGATAGTATTCTTGAGGACACCATGTAATACAGTGTGAAAAGCATTTTAAACCACATCCTTCCAATAAATAGAATCTGTTTTTTGTAACATTCCTGAAAATGACCAGTGGAATCCCACCTACGATTAATTCCAGTGAAACCAGCTTTATGGCAAGTCAGTATGATACATTCTAGGAACCTCACTCTCTGCTGTGTAGGGTTCCCCTGTAGAATTTATTAGAGGTCTCATTCCCATCTTTTTTTTCGTTTGTTTTGCTTGAGGAAGATTAGCCCTGAGCTTACATCTGTGCCAGTCTTCTTCCACGTTATATGTGGGTTGCTGCCACAGCATGGCTGACCAGTGGTGTAGGTCTGTGCCTGCGATCTGAACTCGTGAACCTAGGCCTCTGAAGCAGAACTTGACCACTATGCCATGGGGCTGGACTCTTGTCCCATCTTTTAAAAGCTTAGATAAACATAAAAACTTCCTATCCATTTACCCCTCTTCCCCTCCATTTGTGTTATGACTTCTTCCCAACTAACCCTCTATTGCAAATTAGTAAATGTAATCAATAAAATAGAAATTTCCTTATAGCTATTCCTGTTGGCCAAGAAAATTTTACTGAATTTCGTTTTCTGTGATTCATCTCAAAAATAAGTATTTTTTAAAATGTAAAAGTATTGAGTTAAAATAGGCATTTAAAATACCATTATCATCTATTTCTTTAGAGATTTTGATACTAACTCCCCAAGGAATCTAAGCTTTAGAGTAACTAGATGGACTGTGTAAAGTATCCTGCAGACGGTTCTTGATAAGTGTTGTTTTGTGTGGTGCTTTTCCTAGGTATTGGGCAGCAGTGAATTTGAGGTTATATTTCCTGGCAACTATCTGAAATACAGGTCTTCTGTGCTATTGATTAAATCTGAACCATTATTCAGTGAAGCTGTGTTAAGGTTCACATTCTTTTGTGAAAATCGGAATGCCTAACAAGAACAGGGCATTTCCTCTAATTTCAGATGAGCCAAGGGAGTACCCATGGGTAAAGCCAAGTTTTCCAGAAAATAACTTTAATTACCGGATTAGTTTTCTATTGCTGCTTAACAAATTGGCCCAGTTAGCAGCTTTAAACAACACAGATTTATTATCTCACAGTTTCCATGGATCAGGAGTCTGGGCACAGTTTAAGCTGAATCCTCTGCTCAGAGTCTCACTAGGCTGCAAATCAAAATGTTGGCCAGAGCTGAGGTGTCATTGAGGTTCTAGGTCTTCTTCCAAGCTCACGTGGTTGTTGGCTGAATTCATTTCCTTCCAGCTGTAGAACTCAGGTCAGATTGCTTTTTCAAGGCTGGCAGGAAAGTCTCTGACCTCTAGGCCCTCTGACTTCTAGGCCCTCTTTTAAAGGGCTCACCTTATGATTTAGGCCCACCCAGGAAAATCTCCCTTTCGAGTAATTTAATGTCAACCAGTTAGGGTAGCCAATTAATTACATTTGCAAATCTTTTCACCTTTGCCATTTAAAATAACGTAATCATGGGAGTGATATCCCATCACCTTTGCCATATTCCATTGGTCAGAAACAAGTTGCAAGACCCACCCAAACTCAAGGAGGGAGGATTATAGGGCATGGATCATTGGAGATCATTTTGGAATTCTGCCTATCAATATTACACTATCACCTATATAAAAAAATTTAAGTGGCTTATTTTGTTTGTTATTATGTGGACAATATTAATGGAACTTGAAGTAGAAGAGAAAAAAATAGTCACACATAATTCTCCCAGCCAATGAATCAAAATATTTTCCTTCGGCTGTGTGCATACATAATTTTTCTAAAGTACCTATAGGGTAGAAATACAATTTTCTGTTGCTTTTCAATTAGCAAAGACATCCGTCTTCTTACTTACATAATCTTTATATTTTCCATTTTTAAGGAATGAAGTTGCTTTGGGTGAGTGTAGTATATATATTATTGGTTGTCTTACTCAGGTTAATTGAGGTATAATTCACCAACAGTAAACATCATTGTTCTCTGTGTATGGTTCTGTGAGGTTTTTTTTTTTGCTAGGAAAGATTCGCCTTTAGCCAGGATCCACTGCCTATCTGCCAATCTTGCTTATTTTGTATGTGAGCTGCCGCCACTGACAGATGAGTGATGTAGGTCCATGCCTGGGAACCAAACCTGGGACGCCAAAGTGGAGTACGCTGAGCTTAACCGGGGCTGGCCTGGTTCTGTGAGTTTTGATAAGCACATATATTTGTGTAACCACCATCACAATCAAGATATAGATTATTATCTTGTGCCCCTTGATAGACAAGTCCTCCCCTACACACCATAGTTTAACAGTCACTGGTCTATTTTCTGTCCCTATAGTTTTGCTTTTTCTAGAATGTCATGTAAATGGAATCATATACTTCATAGCCTTTTGGATTTGGTTGCTTTCACTTAGTATAATGCATTTGACGTTGTGCAGTAAAGGAATAGCATTCCTGTGACATAAGAAATACATATTTCTTCTTTGTCCCTGGTTCCTGGTACAGAGCTCCTAAGACCCTTTTAATATTCTGAAAGGAGCCTCTTTGTTATTCATAACAAGCCTTTTGCAACCATACCTGAGTTAATGTTAAGGACTCTTGGTGGGCCCCTAGATAGCTTCAGGATGGGGGCTGGTTGCTAAAGAAGCCAATTGTGTGATTAGAGGGTTGTGACTTTCAGCCTCAGCCCTGGACCTCCAAGGAGGGGAGAGGGGTTAGAGATTGAGCTTGGTGAACAATGGCCAATGATTTAATCAAGCATGCCTACATAATAGAACCTACATAAAAACCCTTTAACAATGGGATTCAAAGAGCTTCAGAGTTGGTAGATGCATCCACTTGCTAGGAGGGTGGCACACACCAACTCTATGGAGACAGAAGCTCCTGTGCTCAGGACCCATCTTGACCTTGCCCTATGTGCCCCTTATTCTGGCTGTTCATTTGTGTCCTTTATAATAAACTAATAATAGTAAGTGTTCTCTGGATTTTTGTGAGCCCTTCTAGCAAATTATTGAACCTGAAAGGGGGTGGGATTGTGAGAAGCCCCCTGACCCTGTAACCAAATCCAGCAGAAGTATGGGTAAATCTATGGACCTGTTAGTTGCAACTGGCATCTGAAGTGAGGGCAGTCTTGTGGGATGGAACCCAAAAGCCTGAGGAGTCTGCCACTGCCTGAGTAGTTAGGGTCAGAATTGAAATGAATTGTAGGACACCCAATTGGTGTCTGGAGAGTTGGAGAATAAGTTGGTGTGAGGAAAAAAAACCTCGCACATCTAGTGTCAAGTGTTGTTTTGAGTAAATTAGCTCAGTTGCCCAAGGAATGGGCAACTCAGTTGCCTAAGGTTTGGCCCTTGCCCGGCTCCTGGGAGGTAACCACTAAGCCCTTGGGATATCCTGCCTGAGGAGAGTGTCTTTGTTTACTTGGGACACTTTGGCCACCCCAGGTTACCTGTGTTGACAGTGTGGTGGAGGCCTTGGGCCATGTGGTATCAGCTTGACCTGTGGAGAATCTGGAGACTAAGGTCGGCCATGCAAATGGTCAGTCATACCTACCTTTCAGGACACCAAGCCTCAGGTGAGTTTCCTGGGTTGTCAGTATTCCGTACATGTTGTCACACATTCTTTCTGGGAGAAATAGGAGCTGTCTGTACAACTCCGAGAGGACAAGTGGAAGCTTAGTGTCTCTTAGACCCTGCTCTATGCCCCTCTTCTTTTACTGATTTTAATCTCTTCTTTTACTGATTTTAATCTATATCCTGTTGTTATAATAAACTATAACCATGAGTAAAATGGCTCTTGAATTTTGTGAGTCCTAGTGAATCACTGAAACTGATTGTGGCCTTGGGGATCCTGGAACTGCGGGGGTTCATCCATATTGTTGCATGTACCAATCAGTACTCGGTTGTTTTTTATTGTTGAGTAGCATTCCAAAGTTTGTTCATTCTGCACTTGAGCCGGTTGTTTCCAGCAGTTACAGATAAAACGGCTATAAACATTTGAGTATAGGTTTTTGTGTGAACATAGGTTTTTATTTCACTTGGGTAAATACTTAAAAGTGGGATTGCTGGGTTATATGAAAAGTGTATGTTTAACTTTATTAGAAACTACCAAACTGTTTTGCAGAGTGCCTGTAATCATTTTGTACTCCTCTCAGCTACCACTAGGAGAGTTCTAATTGCTCTTCATCTTCCTCAATATTTGGTATTGCCAGTTTTCTTTTTCTTTTAATTTTAGCCATCCTGATAAGTGTATAGTAGCATCTCATTCTAGTTTTACTTTTCATTTTCCTAATACCTAATGATGTTGATTGACTTTTCATGTGCTTATTTGTCATTCATAGCTTATGTGATGTTCAAATCTTTTGCCCATTAAAGAAAACTTTTTTTTATTATTGAGTTTTGAGAGTTCTTTAAATATTCTGGATGCCAATCCTTTATCACATATG
This sequence comes from Equus przewalskii, assembly GCF_037783145.1. Classification (NCBI taxonomy): domain Eukaryota; kingdom Metazoa; phylum Chordata; class Mammalia; order Perissodactyla; family Equidae; genus Equus; species Equus przewalskii. The sequence goes on along the minus strand of NC_091831.1, from coordinate 52,730,425 downwards.
TATTTTGCAAATATTTTCTCCCAGTCTATGACCTTTAGAGAGAGGTTTTTAATTTCAATAGTGTTTAATTTTTAATTTTATGAGTTTTGTAGATTTTAAGAAACTTTTGCCTAACTCAGTGTCATGGAAATTTTCTATATTGTCTTCTAAAAGTTTTTAGTTTTATATTTTACATTTAGGTCTATGATCCAGTTTGAATTAATTTTAGTATATGGTGTGAGATATGGGTCTAGGTTCATTTTTTTTGGCAAATCGGTGTCTAATTCTTCTAGCACCATTTGTTGAAGAGACTATGCTTTCTCCATTGAATTGCATTTTTACCTTTGTCAGAGATCAATTGACCAAATATGTGTGGGTCTGTTTCTGGACTCTCCATTTTGTTCGGTTCATCTGATTACTCTTTTGCTAATGTCATGCTGAGTTGATTAATGTAGCTTTATAATATAGTCCTGAGGTAAGATAGTCTTCCAACTTTTTCTCTTCAAAATTATTTTGGCTGTTCCAGCTTCTGTGCTTTACCTTGCTGATATTAGAATCAACTCATCAATATTAACATAAAAAAATTTCCTGGCATTTTGATTGAGATTACTTTGAATTTGTAGATCAATTTGGGGAGAACTAAGTCTTCTAATACATGTGCATGGTATGTCTCTCCACTTATTTAGGTCTTCTTTCATACATCAATACTTTGTAGTTTCAGCATAGAGATCTTGTGTATGTTTTATTGCACTTATACGCATTTTTATGTTTTTTGATGCTTTTATAAGTGGTACTGTTTTTAAATTTGCATTTCCAATTTTTTGATTCTAGTATATAGAGATATAATTGATGTTTGCATATTGATCTTGTATCCTGCAACTTTGCTAAACTCACTCATTAGTTCTAGGAGCTTCTTTGAAGATTCTTTGTGATTTTCTGGGTAGATAGCATGCCATTTGCAAGTAGAGGCAGCTTTATTTCTTCCTTTTCAATCTATATGCCTTTTATTTCTTTTTTCTTATCTTATTGCGCTTCCTAGGATTTTGAGTATGTTATTATTGAATGGGAGTGGTGACAGCTGATGTCCTTTCTTCGTTCTGAATCTTTGGGGGAAAATAGTCTTTTACTATTTAATATGATGTTAGCAGTAAGTTTTTAGTGGATGCACTTTATCAGATTGAACAGTGCTCTTCTCTTCCTGATGTGTTGAGAATTTTATCATGAATGGGGGTTGGATTTTCTCAAATGCTTATTTTTTGCATTCGTTGATGTCATCATATTTTTCTTCTTGTCTTCTTGTCTGTTGATATGGTGAATTACGCTGACTGATCTTTAAATATTGAATCAACTTGCATTCCTGGGATAAACCCCTAATGGTTGTGGTGTATTATACTTTTTATGAGTTACTGAATTTGATTTGCTAATATTTTGTTGAGGATTTTTGAACTATAAGGGATAACCATCTGTAGTTTTCTTTTAATTTCTTTGTCTGATTTTGGTATCAGAGTACTGCTGGTGTCATGAAATGAGTTGGAAACTGTTCTCTCCTGTTTGTGTAGATCTTTTTCCCACTTTTTTTTCCTTTTTACTGTCAGCTTTGGCAATTTCTGTATTGACACACAATGTTCAAGATTATTGATTTTTTTTCCTCAGCTATGTCAAATATGTTGATGAGATTATCAAAGGCTTTTAAACATTTTTATTATTGCCTTTCTCATTTTTAGCATTTCAGTTTGATGCTCAACGTTTCTGTTCAATTCTTGTAGTTTCTATCTCTGATATTTGCCATCTGATCAAGCATATTGTTTACCTGTTCCATTTGAGCCTTCATCATTATTTATAATTATTTTAAATTCCTTGGCTGATAGTTCCAACATTTGAGCTCTCTAAGTTGGCTTCTCTTGATTGTTTTGTCTCCTCTTTGCTCTTGAGATTTTGTGTGGTTTATGATTTGTAAGAGGGTGTACCACATTACTTTATTGGAATGAATGGTACAGATGGAAGAACTTAACTAGATGTTTTTATACAACTTATAGAAAAAGTAGTGGTAACCTCTACATACATGTAGTGCCTTGGTGACTGGGGAAGTCACCCTCATAGTTAGGCTTATTGTTTAGGGTTTATGTTTTTTTGTTGCTTTCGTTACCTTCAGTGCATCATCTACTTTAAATACTTCTATCACCATCTCATGCTTAAGGTGGAGGTTAATTTACTAGAAAGTTTTAACTCAATGTTTTTACTCCACCTATATCTGTAGGCCTTACTTGCACATCTGTACTTCAGAGAGGCTCTCTTAGTACTCTTTTGTTCCTTCTCTATTAGTAGAGTGCTGTTACTTATTACCGTAAGCTGGTTTACCTTGTGGTGGTGGGCATGGGGCCTTGGGAACTGGCTAGCTTTATGGTGGTGGGCATGAGGGCTGATCTTTTGTCCTAGACCATTGTTAGTCTTAGGCAGGCATTGTTTCCCTCTCTTCTCAGTAATCCTGCTTTTCTCCCAGTAGCAGTGGACCTCTATTGTTTGTGGCCAGGATGATTTCCTGTTCCTCCCTCAGGGGTAGATATTATCATCAAATTTTGAAGGCATTATATAAATTTGCATTTTAAAACTACTAGAAGAATATACAGAAGAATACTTACATATTTTCTAAGCATGACTGAAGGTTGAAACATAAAGATATTAGCATATTTGTATAACAATTTAAAATTGTGAATATCAAAAACATTGCATATGGGGGAAGAAGCATCCATGTAAATTTGGATATAAAAGCAAATGAAACAGTTGATTTTAAGATAGTTTTTGTAGTTAGAATTGTTGAAAAAGGATTTTTAGGTGTTATAAACAAAGAAAAATATAAAGGCATGCAAGGTACATGTTTCAGATATAGAAGATATTTGTAATGCAGAGTATCTCAAAAATTCCTCCATTTGAAGTTAGTTCTGATAGATTATTTTAATATGATTGTTTTAAGAGCAAATTTGAAGAGCAGAAGAAAGAAGCAATTCTATATGGTGTTTAAAAATTGTTGTTTAATTGGGAAGTCCTTTGGTCTGTATTATTAGTATGTATGTATTGATGATTGACGTGTATATCTTCTGTGAGACCTTTGAGATACAACCTTTCTGGCTAACAACATTTGTTTTCCGAAGGAAGATTACTTTTATCAATCCTTTAACGTTTTTCAGGTTTGAACCCATCACGTGACACGTAAGTATACTTTGCTATTTGCAGAATTATTCAGAAGCCTTAGGAGCAAATTTTTAGGAGCTTTAAAGATTATGTCAGCCTCTACATTTTATATATGATTTCTAGAGAAGCAAAGTGGTTTGCCCAAAGTATATTGTAGTTAGTGGTAGAAATAACCTAGACTTTCTTGACTCCTGCTCTTTATTATACTACATTATGTGACTGCTAATTTCTAGGTTGCTGCATTTGGAATATACGTCTTAAAATATCCATCTGTAAATGGCTCTATGGAATTGGAATTGACCAGTTTTAACTCAAGGGTTTGCATATTTTGTGAAAAGTGAAGTTGGATAGTTTTCTGAGTAGTTCTCTTGGCCATTTCATCTTAGATAATTTCATAGTGTGCCCTAGAGTAGCAGAATGTTTTGGGATGTTGATTTGAATTTCAAATTTGTAGTTAGTCTTTTTTTGAGGTCTGGTTTTCATATGTGTCAATTGTGATTTTTAAAGGAAAAATCTAGGGGCCTTTAAATACTGAGCTGCTGTGAACGTGGGCCATGGAATTGGAGCACTATTTTATACACTCTCTTTAATTGAATAAATAAATTATCTGTAGTAGGGAAACACATGTGGAGCCAGAAGACAATGCTTTTCCTTTATATAGAGTAATTTATTTTTATTACATATTTATGTTTTGTAATGTGTTATAAATCTCATTATTTGTAATCATGTGGCTTTTTCTAAAATGTGCCAAAGAAAAGCATGACCAAAGATTCCCCATATTTCACTGCTAGGTCTTGTTTTGTTTTGGTTTTGTTTCTTTGAAGCCAGATGCTTCAAAATTTGAGAAATGTGCCTCGGAGCTCTGTGTTCTTGATCATAAATTTTCTTCGTTATGTAGAATCTAGCTGCATCTTTGGGGAAGAACATCGATGGAATATAGTTAGCCTTCTGAGATTTTGAATTAGTATTATTTTTTATTTTATATTTTACTTTGACTTTCCCTCATTTATAGCTTTAAATATAAGTACAGAAGCTCTTTTCCTTAATTAACTTTCATAGATATGAACAGAGCCATACTCTAAGACTGTTAGTTCTGCCACTACTAACATTCGGTAATAGCGAAAGCTTGTGAGCCTAATAGGAACATAACCCTTTAGGAACCTAACCTGTTCGTAAGTAAAGGAGCTAATCTGACAGTGGGAGATGCAAAATGCAAACTGCCATCCAGCATATTTTAATGGTGGTTAATGGTAGGAGCATTTATGAGAGAGGTGTTGAACAAACAAAAAGTATGGGACACCCTGGGAAGACCCTTGCTGAATGCTCAATGGAGACTTTCCATTTCCTTGTTTCTTGTAGCTCCTCATTCAACAGATTAGGAAATTTCCAATGCTATGTGTATTCTTTCTAAATTTTTAAATTTTTTATCATTAAAAATCAGATTTAGAATCTTATTTTTAGTAGAAAATGTTGAAAAGAAATGGTAGGTTTCTGTACAGCCAGAATTTAAATTGGAAACTGGTAACAAATGTGGAGAGCATACAGTTAGAAGGCCCGGTAGAGATTGCTTCTTTTCTCCTTCCTTCCTCTCTTTCTACCCTCCCTTCTTTTTTCTCTCTCCTGCTCATTCCACATGGCATCAAGAAGACAGTCAAAAGTTACATTTGTATATTGGCTCCATCAAAGACATTGAGAATATTCTCTTTATAATATTAAGAATAGACTAGTGTTTTGGATATATACTCATTTTTGAGTTTGCATTAAATTGGTAGTTTGATAACGAAATGAATGTTTTTGTTGTGAATTGTAATTCTTTCTCTGTATCTGTTCTTTAGAAATTATCCCCAGGAACAACCTTGCTTTTCTGGTGAAGGTTAAGTTTTATGAAGGCTTTACAATGTACCTCCATGATGAAATGAGATAATGTATGTAAGACATTATTTTGAAGGTGATGAATAACCCTGTAGGAAGAACATGAACTCTTACTTATGACTCTTGATGTAGGGATTCTAAGTTCCTCTTAGTTGGGTTGAATTTTGAAAAAGGTAGATTTTGCCATATTTGTTCATTAATTAATTCAATAACATTTGTTGAGTATCTACTCTACATAAGGCTTAGAAGTTGCTGAGAATATAGTTATGAACGAGAAACATTGTCCTTGCCCTTATTCTATCAAGGGAGACAAATGTAAAGCAATCAATTACACCATAAATGATATAAATACAGTTGTGATAAGTACTAAGACAAATAGGGAATGTTTTGAAAATCCATAATCGGAGATTTGACCTAGTCTGGGAATCAGAGACAGCTTCCTTGAGGAAGTGATATTTGGGTTATTTTATCATTATCATAAATGTAACTCAGTAATTCAGTTTAAATAAGTGCTTAGGGAAATACCTAAATAAAAATTATTTAAGGTTTAATAATAAACATGGTAACATACATTTCTATTCTATTCTATTCTTGGTTTTCCACTTGCATAATTCATTTGAATGAAACTCTTGGCTTCCTTCATTTTAATACTGGCTTCCACAGTTCCTAGATGTACCCCTGTATATAGTCTAAGACTGATAACCCAATCCAGTTCTTACATTTGACAATTAATATAAGCCTCCAAGTTATAATAGATTTGAAATTTGTTTGTTAAAATGCACTAAACTTGGGGCTGGCCCTGTGGCCGAGTGATTAAGTTCTTGTGCTCTGCTGCAGGTGGCCCAGTGTTTCGTTGGTTCGAATCCTGGGCGCGGACATGGCACTGCTCATCAAACCACACTGAGGCAGCATCCCACATACCACAACTAGAAGGACCCACAGTGAAGAATATACAACTATGTACCGGAGGGGCTTTGGGGAGAAAAAGGAAAAAATAAAATCTGAAAAAAAAAATAAATAAATAAAATGCACTAATCTTTATACCATTGTATTGATACTTCCTTAAATACACAAACCAAGGCATTTCTATTGTCTATCTTTCCAGATAGACTGAGCTTCTCAAGGACAGAGGCCCTATCTTCAGAACTTTGCAGGATGTGAGACACATAGTAAGTGCCAAATAAACAAATCAGTTATGAATAATTTGTATTAATAAGGAGGTAGCAACTTAGTGACTGACCTTTGTGTTTCTTTTAAGTGACTTTTTAGCATGATGCAGGGGGCTTTGAAATCATAAGGCCTGGCCTGGTTTTGAATCCCAGTTCCTTAATATGTATTCTTAGGCAAGTAACCAAACTTCTCTAAACCTCATTCTCTTCGTTTTTAAAATAAAGTGAGATAACGTGTAAAGTACTTAGCATAGTGTCTGACACATAGTAAGTGTTCCATAAATGGTGGCTAATATTATTACAGGATACATGCACTAAAGTTTTTTAAATCTGTTTGCATTTTCTGTGTTTAAAATGGATACCTATAGTGACACAAAATACTGGTATGTATGAGAGCAGATAATTGGCCTTTCTATCATTACACCAAGTCAAAAAGTGAAAAATTTATAACTAGTGGGCTGTTTGCTTATTGAAACTAAACATCACGAAATAATTATTGATAATCAAGTGGATAACTATGGCCCTCATCATTTCAGTGAATACATTTCCTTCCTTTATGAGTCAGGTTTTTAAAAATAAACCAAATAGTTTTTATGAGTAAGTTTTTGTGGATTTTTTAAAAAAATGAAATAATCCCCCAATGTATCTTCTATATAGATTAAGGTATTTGATGTATGAGGTTTGCTTGATGTCAGTGTGTGGATATATTTAATGTTCACATTTACATGTGGCGGTGGAAAGAGTAGAAGATTTAGTCTGTAGTTCTCGTTTTTCAGCGTCTGTAAGTAATCATTTTAAATCCTTCTGTGTCACCCTCTTTGCCTATATAGTGAAAAATACTCTAACTCTTCCTTACGTTGACTAATACTGGCGTTTTCTGAGCATCTTTATGAAAGTAAAGGATGTAAAGGAACTGATTGAACAAATATTCTCAAGTTTTAAATCTGACTTTAAAATTTATTTTAATTGCATGTTATTTAAAGCTATGATTTGCTGGCAAAAATAAAAATAATATAAATACTCCCTGAAACAAAGCAAAAAATGCCAGTAAACAAACAAAATCCTTTTTTAAAATTTTTATTTTATTTTATTTTATTTTGAGGAAGATTAGCCCTGAGCTAACTACTGCCAGTCCTCCTCTTTTTTGCTGAGCTGACATCCGTGCCCATCTTCCTCTACTTTGTATGTGTGACGCCTACCATAGCATGGTGTGCCAAGCGGTGCTATGTCTGCACCTGGATCCGAACCGGTGAATTCCGGGCCGCCGAGAAGCGGTACGTGCGAACTTAACCACTGCGCCACCGGGCCAGCTCCCCAAAATCTTTTAAGTCCTTTTTATTCTACATTTTAAAAAATGCATTTCAAGTTTCTCCAAAAGGAAAATATTTACAAATTAGGGATTTTTTTTTCTTGTAAATAAATTGTAGGCACTGGCTGTAGTCAAGGGATTCATAGAATACTATTTGGAATATAATACTAAGAATATTAGATGTTTGATTCAAAATATTATGAGGATATATGGCCTTCTAAAAGACTTTGTTTCTGCCCTTAAAGTATTTTAATTGATTTGGTGGATTCAGATGCTTTTCAGAGCACTTAAGTGAAGAGCGTTCAGCATGTAGAGAGGGTTGCTAGGGGTCCATTAGAGGTGTTTGTTTACAAAATTGAAATCAGCTGGCAGTTTTATGCGAAACTAAAAATGTTAGTGAATGGGATTCATGTAATAGTGTCATTTGCATCTCTTTTCTTAAACTACTCCACTTATATTTTCTGACTTGCTTCTAGAATATCACTGAGATTAGGAAGCAGGCAAATTCCTGTGGTAACAGTAGTCTCAGGCCCAAGATCATAAAGCAGATCATTGATAATTTGGTATCTGAATGTAGATCTTCTTACTCTGCCTTTCTTCTTTTCATATATTAGGTTGTTTTCACCAGGTTATTTTACTGGCTCCTTAATTCAGGATGATGTGCTAAGTATTATACAGTGTGCTGAAAGAGTGGACCAGGAAATAAAATTGCACAAGTAAAATTAAATTTTTCTCACAACTTGCCAATATGCATTTCTGCACACTGTTTTCCTTTGTTTTTCGATTACAGTTCTATATTTGGTCTTTACTTTAGCAGAGTTAGACCATGATGATTAAAATGTGTCTTCCTTGTAATTTTGGTTTCTAACCTATTAGCAGTGGCCATGTTTTCCACTTGGAACAGCTCAGCTTGGGTGTTTTAAGAAAGTGGATAAAAGCTTTATGTTTATTTTAAACATTCAGATTACTTGTGTAAACTCCTTTAAAAAAGGTAACTTTTTTCTCTTTTTGGAGGAGAGGTTTAGGAAGATCTGTAAGAAATCGACATTTATAAGTTTTTATTGGGCCAGAGAGTTTTTGGAGTTGATTATTAATCACTAATGGCCCTGAAAAAAAACCACAACTGGGATTTTTAAAACTACTTTTTAAAAACGCTGTAAAGTATGTGTGCAGTCGAACTGTTCACTGACATGTATAGGGAGGTTTGATTTAGAAGAATTCAAGTGTTGGATCAAAGAAGGAGGAATTGTTCCAAGTTGGAGATCGGTATGTGGATGGGTTGCAAAGTCCTGTTGTGATTGGATGGGAAGTAAACATAATTTATTTTCCTGAACTGTGATTGGCTAAAATCCTTTTCTTGCCATGGTCTTTTCTAATAACTGAATTCGGAGCCTTTCCCTGTTTTTGTTATCTGACCAGTGAGTTTGAGGTATGTACTGGTACTAAAAGAACCCAAATTGGCGCAGAGACAGTTTGTGAATTTTAAGGACGTTGACAAAAGCCCTCAACAGGGCGTTTGGCGTTCTTACAGCAAAGCAGTAACGAGGTGTAAATATCTCTGAATAGCTCAAACACGTAATTAGTATCACCGCAAATGGGAAGAATAAAAGCATGACAGTGTTCTGTTCATTTTTATTTAAAGTCGTGGACTGTTGTTCTGTAGTGACTGAGTTCTGTGAGCTTTTTCAGTTGAAAGTGTTGCTGTGCTTTGCTGCTGGGACTACAGCACTATTAATTCAGGCAAAATTCGGGCTAACTCAGACGGCGGGTGCAGCGTGTTCTTAAAAATATCGCTGTGGAGATGCGGTGTTTAACCGGGAGTTTATTTTGTGACCCAGAGTGGAACTGGCACACTTCACTGTCGCCTCACTCCCACTTCTGAGGGAGCGACGAGTAGAGAGATGGACGTCAGACGCTCTTGCTAGTGTTCCTGAAGGAGAGCATACCCCCTCTTGCCGGCCTCTACTTTTTAGCCTGGCTCGTCCCGCAGCCGCTGCCGCAGCGTGGGGCACTATTTTCCGTCTGCGGTGGTTCCTCCGACCCTCTCCCGCGGCTCCTTCCCCCCGCCCGCGCCGGCGGAAGGAGACGCGCGGGCGCTCACTGCCATACCAGTGGATGGGAAGGCGGAGTAGTACTGGCCGCGGCGCAGTGGCGGCGATCGGGGCTGCCTCTGGGGCTCCGACGACCGTGAGGGGATTTCTGTTAGGTTTTTTGTGTGTGTGGAGCTGCAGCCAGAGGCTGCAGGTCGGGGCGTCCAGGAGGAGTGTTGCTGACTGCGAGAGACCGAGGTCGCTTTGCCCTTCTGGGCAGAGCGTCTGGTGCGCCCCGGGTTCGCGCTCGCTCGCGGGGCCGCCGCCGTCCCCCGGTCCGCTCTCCTCAGCATGGGCGGCCGGTAGGAGCGTGGTTTCGCTGGTCCCCTCGCAGGGGAGGAGGCAGCGGCCACCTCGGCAATGACGGCGATGGCGGTGGAGACGCGGCCGGAGCTGGTGGGGAAGCGGTTCCTGTGCGTGGCGGTCGGCGACGAGGTGCGGTCGGAGCGCTGGGCGAGCGGACGCTGCTGGCGGGGCTGGCGAGCGGGGGTCATTCGAGCTGTGTCACATAGGGACAGCCGCAATCCGGACCTGGCGGTAAGAGAGCGAGCGCCCCTCCGTCTCCCAGGCCGCGCTCCCAGTCTCTCGCAGCCGCCCCTTGGGGGGCTACCTCTGGCACCTTGCTCAGCCCGGCCAACTGGCGGTCACGCCCCTCTGCCGAGCTCACGTTGGGTTTGCCCACGTCCCCAGCGAGGGTCGCCCCTTCCCCCAGTAGCTTCCCCGGTGGCAGCGGTCAGCGAGCGGGACTCCCCGGCGCCCGCCCCGGCCCCTCAGCTGCTGTCTGGGAGGGGGTCAGTCGTGGCTTCCCCTGCGGCGCCTCGGCGCCCGCGGAGACCTGACCAAAAGGCGGGGCTGCGAGCCCGGCGCCGCGCGGACAGGTGGGGGGCAGGGGGCGGCCACTCGTGCCAGGAGAGGGCCACTTTCACTAGCATCTCTTTTCTTGGGAACGCCTTAATAGTGCAGGGGTCGGAGACTGAAAAGTTCTCCCTAAGGTTGCTGAAGGGGAAGGAGACAAGGAGACAGACAGCTCTCTGGTTTTCTAGTCAGTCCTGGGAGTCTTGTGTGCTGTGTTGGCCAAGGCCGTAGCAGCGACAGTGCCCCGATTCAGCCTCTTTCTGCAGTGGATGGACTTCTAACCGGAAACGATGAAAATAAAAAATTTCGGTTTGGAGGGCCTAAGAAATTAATCTCTCTCTCTTTCGCTTGTTTTTTCCATAGTGTTGTGCTTTTTTGTTAGAAGTAAATAGTGCTGTAAAATTATCTGTTCCTGGGTTTTATACGATTTTAAATGAAGCAAGAAATATTGTAAATTAAAATATTAAATGCCCTGCAGAACCTTTAAGTGCTCTTTTCTTTGCTTTCTTTTCCTTCCATGTGACATTGCCAATATTCTGTTTCAGCAGTGTAGGAATGTACACCAAATTGAGACAGGATATGCTCCGTGTTCCAAGCACATTTTCACTGGGGGACAGGTTGGAGGTAAGGGGCCGAGTAGAGGCAAAACATTGACTAGGCTTCACAAGGTTGATTTATGAATATCTAATCCATGAAATTTGTTGGTGGTGCCCTGGGGCATTTAATTTTTCACTGAAAATTTCAAACTTGGGAATTTTTTTTCTTTTTGTCTTTATGTGGATTTGCAAGTTCATATTCATTTTAATATCTATGTATACATGTACATACCTATTTTAATATTTTTGGTGGAGTTTCTGAGTGTTTTTTAAACTGTTTAATGACTGTAGTCAGTGATGTGGTTTCTTGAGCATGTATTACTGCTGACTTGATATTGCAAAATAGGTTTGTTTTGCTAATAGGCATTTCGAATAGGAAATAAGCAGAATAGGTAATTTTGAAGATTTTGGTTGGTTATTCTCATTGAAAAGAAGGAAAAAGAATCTTCCTTAAAAGTTTCTGATCTTAATGGTTCTACAAATTTTGACAAGTCAGTAACTTTTTGTTTGTTTGTGTAAAAGGCATGTGCTGAGTTTATTTCTCCTCTTACTCTGATAAGAAATTGTCGTCTTGGCTTTTATGTCGAAGCTAGTTGGATTATAGTTTAGCATTTTAAAAGTTTTTGAAAACAAAAATGGGGAGACTTTCAACAGTGTTTTTTAGTAGATACCTGAAAATCAGGAGATATATTTTTAAATTATGAATATCATTGATGACAGTCAAGTTATCAAAGTTAAAAATACTAAACTTAATTACTTTCTTACGTGGAAATTCAAATGACATAAAGAGGGATTTACACATACATGTTTGTAAAAGGCAAGGCATTAAGCTAGGTATTTAAAAATGAAAAATATATAGGGATGGTGGGGATCGACTGGAAAGAATGGAGTTTTTTCAGATGAAAATGTTTTTTCAGATGATGAAAATCTTTTGTATCTTGATTGTTTCAGGAGTGTATACATATGTAAAAGCTCATTGATTTTGTGCACTTAATATCTGTGCATTTCACCATATGCAGATTTTATCTCAAAAGACATCTGTTTTAAACCATAACTGTGTGAACCTTTAGTAGTTTTCCTTTAACAGTCTTTATTTAACAAATTTATTTATTTATTTTTTGAGGAAGATCAGCCCTGAGCTAACTGCTGCCAGTCCTCCTCTTTTTACTGAGGAAGACCAGCCCTGAGATAACATCCGTGCCCATCTTCCTCTTCTTTATAGTCGGGACACCTGCCACAGTATGGCATGCCAAACGGTGCCATGTCCACACCCGGGATCTGAACCAGCGAACCCCGGTAGAAGCAGAACGTGTGAACTTAACTGCAGCGCCACCAGGCCGGCCCTTAACAAATTTATTTTTATTTACTTTTATTTGTTATTACAGTGTAATCTGAGGTTTTTTTAGCCTAGAACCTACAGTTTTAGAGTTACTTTCAAACTTTCTTACATTCATATTTCTTTTTTTTACTTTCACATTTCCTATATTAAATGAAACTTGGATCAGTTTAGCATCATCATAATGTAATTCCCCTTTTAGACTTTTCGTTACTGCTGAATAAATTTTAAAGAGCTTGATCAGTTAGACGAAAAATACTGGTAAATAGACTTTTTGTGAGTGTTTTTGTTTTTTAAAAATCTTACAAATATATCTACTTTAAAACTTGCAAATTTATTAGAAATCTTGGTTGTACATATGTATGGCACATGATTTAGAAGGATAACTATTAAAACTTGAAAATAGTTTAGGGATTCTTTGTCTCAAAAGTTAATCAGTTATTCTTTTTTTGGTCTTACATGTGAGGAATTGCCGTGTACATTAATTTCCTATCACTGCTGTTAACTAATTAACCTAACCTTGGTGGTTTAAACAATATGAACTGATTATTTTATTATTCTGGAGATGACAAGTCTAACGTGGGTCTCAGTAGGTTAAAATCAAGGTGTGGTAGAACTTTGTTTTTTTCTGGAGAATGTAGGAGAGAGCCATTTCTTTTCCTTTTCTAGCTTTCAGAAGCAGCCCACATTCCTTGGCTTCTGGCTCTCTTCCTCCTTAAAAGCCTTCAATATTAGATCTCTCTGACATTCTTCTCTGGTCACATATCCCTCTGACTCTTCTGCTTCCCCTTCCCCTTTTTTCTTTTTTTTTCTTAGAAAGATTTGCCCTGAGCTAACATCTGTGCCCAGTCTTCCTCTATTTTGTATGTGGGTCCCACAGGATGGCTGATGAATGGTATAGGTGTGAACCCAGGCCGCTGAGGGGGAGTGGGCCGAACTTAACCACTATGCCGCTAGGCTGCCCCATGCCTTCCACTTTTAAATGCCTTTGTGATCATATTGGGTCCACCCAGATAATCCAGGATGATCTCCCCATGTGCTAATTAACACCCTTAATTCCACCTGAACCTTAATTCTTCTTTGCCATATGATGTAACATAGTTACTGGTTTTGTGGATTAGGACATGAGCATTTTTGGGATGGCATTATTCTGCCCACCACACCATGGTAGCAAAAATATTCTTTTACAATATGAACATATATGATTTGATACAAACAAATTAAGGCTAAAATTAATTGTAGTTTTAGTGATAATCTCTATCTGATTTCTTAAGTAAATGAGCTTAATTGGTAGAATTTTTACTAGACTGTGCTCAGATAATTTCACATATTTTGTTGGTGACTTAAAAAATGGCTTGAAAACCTTCTGGCTTATCTATATTGGAGTTAGATTAACCGACAGAAGACTATCTGAACCCTTTTTATTCAGGAAGACCAAGTTGAAAAAGCTGCAATACATACATTGTGAGCCCTTAGCATGTTGAGTTGTTTTTTTTAGTCCTATTACTTAGGAAGCTTCTTGCCTTGGTGTATATGTTGAACGTTACGACTGTCCTATTTTTTGAGAAACTTTTCTAGAAGATGGACAGTATTATGGAAGGAAAACTGAGAGTCGAGAAGGAATGTTGCATAATATTCATCCTTGAATAATATTGTCATGCTAATTAAAGAGCAAAAATTGATTTACTCTTTGCTCGTTTTACTTCCCTTCCACAATCTATGAGCCATTTATTTATTTATTTAACCATCTGTGCATCCAGTCATCTACCCACCCACCTTCACTTGATGCTTATGGTGACTGCATCATTGTTTTCAAGCTAACTCTGTCTAAAGTGTGAGTATTTAAAAGAAATGTTAGCAGGTCTTTTCAATACCCAAAAGGAACAAAAAAATTATATTGTCTTTCAACCAAACACATCAATTTTCTTGTATTTTGGAGAAATTGATGATCACTTAGGAGTAGCTGACCTTGGAATGCAGATTTTTACTCTTCTAAACTGTGTACTTGCTGGTAAAAGTTATTTTGCAGATCTTATGTTTATGTGTTTTAAATATAAATAAAATATTCATGTTTAGGACATCGAAGTGATTTATGATTGATTTGTTTATAAGGAAGCCCTTTTCTATTTTTAGTTCCATAGGTTTCTGCTTAGCTGTCTCCTTGTTTAGATTTCATGTTGAGTTGATAACGTTTGATTCCCTTAAAAGTTTCGTTAGAATAATTCTTTAGTTAAGTCTGAAATTTATATCATGGCCTTGCAGTATTGATAATGCTAATTTCTGGTCGACCTATTTGCAAAACATTTAATGAATGATTTTTACTTTGTGGGTTAGTATGACCTGGATAAGTTAATCATAGGGAAAATTGGTTAGCTGATAGGTAGAAAGACTTTTATGTCTTATTTGAGTACATAGACTGTTTTTTCCCCTCTCTGGAATTTATCATTGTTATTGGTCCTAAAGACTTAGGTACAGGAAAATGAGTATGTAAATTGTAGCTATGGTGGCACATAACTTGTGCAGTTGTAACCTCCAGCTGGTTTTAAAAGAAGGTAATCTCCGAGTAAATTGTGTGAATTGTATGTTTCTGTGTAAAATTAAACAAAGGAGGTTTTTTCCCGCCTTTTCACATGTCATATATATGTTATGACACATGTTTTGGTTACATTAATTTAAAATATAAAATTTTTTATTTATCAGGATAATTGGACTAAAGACATTTTACCATAAGAACTCTGTTCTTACCTTCTTAGGGATGTCATCGCATTTGAAAGTAAAAATGTAGATATTTGATATGTTACTTTTTGACAATTTTCAAGTTATGTCCAAAGAATGTCTTCAACTCTCGAACTCATACTCATTTTCTTTCCTCTTCCCGTATTTAGTATAGTACCTAGCATTTACTCTTCAGTGTTTGGTAAGTGTTCATTGAATGGTATATAAGCGATTGAATATTATAAGTGTCTTGAATACTTTAATCCATACTAATCATCTCAGTTAGCTATTACTATTTACTCTTAATTTTGAATCTGTTTCTTTTTGTTGTTGTTGCCTTGTGTACCTTAGTGGTTAATTCCCCAATATCCATTATCCGTTGTGTGGTTTGACTAAAAGGGTGGGCCATGATATTCGTAAGCCAATCAGGAAATTGAACTCCTTTGGCTACATTGATGGGTGTAGGCCCCAAATAGGTTCAGTCAGAATGAAGCCAAGGATAGTATTGTGTGGGTCTGAGTCTGGAATTGCTATAGCTATTTTCCTCTTTTAAAGTAAACCCGTTTGAGGGCAAAGCTGACATACAGAGGCTAATAGAGTTGAAAAGGCAACCAAAAAATTGTGGCTGATTGAATTGTTTTCTGAAGCCTAAATATCACTGTTGGATTTTTCACTTATGGAATTTTCATTATGGAAGAATAAATTTACTTTATGTCTGTTTTTGTTTTTTCTTTGGAGCCAAAAGTGTCTTAACTGATACAAATAGTAATAATTCATTCCATTCTTTTTGAAAGCTTAATGAAAGATAAGCATTTTCTTGACACTTCTGCCTTATTATTTGATGTTAAGATACTAGCATTTGGAATAACTTCAATGATGATTTTAAAGAAGGGTGATATGTTCTGCTTTATTGTGTACAGTTGTTCCCAAAACTTGGAAAAATTATTTTAATGTGTACAAAACATATCTAATTTTCTAAATAATTAAAAATAAGAAATAACACTTGAACATTTATGTCAGGAAGGATGGTATAGACACTTCTTAACTAAAATGAAATTTCAGGAAAGAGGTATCATTAATATTTCAGAAATTATTAAGAGATGGAAACCTATACTTTTTTAGTTCACATGCCATAAATGTTTTATGTTTCTACTATATGTCAGTGTTGGCCAGATAAACAACGATAGATATACTATTCCTTATCTGCAATTCTGAAACCCAAATAGCTCTACCAACTACATGTTTTTTTTTTATTTTTTGTTTTTTTTGAATGTACATCATAATATATTTTGAATTCTGTATAGATTATATCATGTTTACCACCCAGAAACTAATTATAGTCCATCCTTTGACATGTGAGCCTAATCACCCCTTTTGCCCTCCCCCCTTCCCTTATGGTAACCACCAATCCAATCTCCAATGCTGTGTGTTTGTTTCTCCTTGTTTTTATCTTCTACTTATGAGTGAGATCATATGATATTTGACTTTCTCCCTCTGACTTATTTCACTCAGCGTAATATCCTCAGGGTCCATTCGTGTTGTCTCAAATGGCCAGATTTCGCCATTTCTTATGGCTGAGTAGTATTCCGTCATGTATAAATACCACATCTGCTTTATCCATTTGTCCCTTCACGGGCACCTAGGTTGCTTCCAAGTCTTGGCTATTGTGTATAATGCTGCAATGAACATAGAGGTGCAAGTATCTTTATACCTTTGCATTTTCAAGTTCTTTGGATAAATACCCAGCAGTGGGATAGCTGGATCATATGGTAGATCTATTCTTAATTTTCTGAGGATGCTCCATACTGCTTTGCATAGTGGCTGCACCAGTTTGCACTCCAACCAGCAGTGTACAAGGGTTCCCTTCTCTCCACATCCTCTCCAACATTTGTTGTTTCCTGTCTTGTTAATTACAGCCATTCTGACCGGAGTGAGGTGATACCTCATTGTAGTTTTGATTTGCATTTCCCTGATTGCTAATGATGTTCAGCATCTTTTCATATGCCTGTTGGCCATCCATATATCTTCTTTGGAGAAATCTCTGTTCAGATCCTTTGCCCATTTTTTAATTGGGTTGTTGGCTTTTTTTGTTGTTGGTCTGTATGAGTTTTTTGTATATTTTGGATATCAACACCTTACCTGATAAATGGTTTGCAAATATCTTCTCCCAGTAGTTAGGTTGTCTTTCCGTTTTGTTGATGGTTTCCTTTGCTGTGCAGAAGCTTTTTATTTTGATGTAGTCCCATTTGTTCATTTTTTCTTTAGTTTTTCTTGCCCGGTCAGACATGGTACTTGAAAATATGCTGCTAAGACCGATGTCAAAGAGTGTACTGCCTATGTTTTCTTCTAGAAGTTTCATGGTTTCGGGTCTTAACATTCAAGTCTTTAATCCCTTTTGAGTTGATTTTTGTGCATGGTGTAAGGGAATGGTCTGCTTTCATTCTTTTGCATGTGGCTGTCTAGTTTTCCCAAAACCATTTATTGAAGAGACTCTCCTTTCTCCATCATATGCTCTTGGCTCCCTTGTCGAATATTAGCTGTCCATAAATGTGTGGATTTACTTCTGGCCTCTCGATTCTGTTCCATTGATCTGTGTGCCTGTTTTTGTGCCGGTACCATGCTGTTTTGGTTACTATGGCTTTGTAGTATAATTTGAAATCAGGGAGTGTGATACCTCCAGTGTTGTTATCTTTTCTCAGGAATACGCTGGGTATTTGGGGTCTTTCGTTATGTTCCATATAAATTTCAGGATTCTTTGTTCTATTTCTGAGAAAAATGTTGTTGAAAAATAGGGACTGCATTGAATCTATAGATTGCTTTAGGAAGTATGGACATTTTAATGATGTTAATTCTTACAATCCAGGAGCATGAAATATCTTTCCATTTCTTTGTGTCGTCTTTGATTTGTTTCAACAATGTTTTATAGTTTTCAATGTAGAGATCTTTCACCTCTTTGGTTAAGTTTATTCGCAGATATTTTATTCTTTTTCTTCAATTGTAAATGGGATTGTATTCTTAATTTCTCTTTCTGCTAGTTCGTTGTTAGTGTGTAGAAACGCAACCGATTTTTGTATGTTGATTTTATATCCCTCTACTTGACTGTGTTCCTTTATTGTTTCTAAAAGTTTTTTAGTGGATTCTTTAGGGTTTTCTAGATATAAAATCATGTCGTCTGCAAAGAGTGACAATTTCACTTCTTTTCCAATGTGGATCCCTTTTATTTCTTTTTCTTGCCTGATTGCTCTGGCTAGGACTTCCAATACTATGCTAACTAAGTGTTGTGACAGTGGATGTCCTTGTCTGCTTCCTGTTCTTAAAGGGATAGCTTTCAGGTTTTCTCCAGTGAGAATCATATTTGCTGTGGGTTTGTCATATGTGACCTTTGTTATGTTGAGGTATTTTCCTTCTATACACATTTTATTTAGAGTTTTTATCATAAATGTATGCTGTATCTTGTCAAATGCTTTCTCTGCATCTGTTGAGATGATCATGTGACTTTTATTCTTCATTTTGTTAATGTGGTGTATCACGTTGATTGATTTGCAGATGTTGAACCATCCCTGCATCCCTGGTATGAAAACCACTTGATCATGTTGTATGATCTGTTTAATGTATTGTTGTATTTGATTTGCTAGTATTTTGTTGAGGATTTTTGCATCGATGTTCATCAGTGATATTGGCCTGTAGTTTTCTTTTTTTGTGTTGTCCTTGTCTGGTTTTGGTATCAGGATAATGTTGGCTTTGTAGAATGAGTTAGTAACCCTCCCCTCCTCTTCAGTTTTTGGAAGAGTTTCAGAAGGATAGGTATTAAGTCTTCTTTGAATGTTTGGTAGAATTCACCGGGGAAGCCATCTGGTCTTGGACTTATATTTTTTGGGAGATTTTTGATTGCTGTTTTCGATGATCTTACTGGTGATTGATCTGTTCAAATTTCCTGCTTCTTCTTGGTCTAGTTTTGGAAGGTTGTGTGTTTCTAAGAATTTATCCATTTCTTCCAGATTATCCAATTTGTTGGCGTATAGTTTTGCATAGTATTCTCTTATCTTTTGTATTTCTGAGGTATCGGTTGTAATCTCTTCTCTTTCATTTCTGATTTTATTTATTTGAGCCTTCTCTCTCTTTTTCTTGGTGAGTCTAGCTGAGGGTTTGTCACTTTTGTTTCTCTTTTCAGAGAACCAGCTCTTGGTTTCATTAATTTTTTCTATTGTTTTTTTAGTCTCTATTCGTTTATTTCTGCTCTGATTTTTATTATTTCCTTCCTTCTACTGATTTTGGGCTTTGTTTCTTGTTCTTTTCCAGTTCCTTTGGATGTGCTTTTAGATTGTCTATTTGGAATTTTTCTTCTTTGTTGAGGTAGGCCTGAAGTGCTATAAACTTCCCTCTTAGAACTGCTTTTGCTGTATGCCACATATTTTGGCATGTTGTATTTTCATTTTGATTTGTCTCCAGGAGTTTTTTGATTCTGCTTTGATTTCTTCATTGACCCAATCGTTATTCATTAGCATTTTGTTTAATCTCCACACTTTTGTGGCTTTTCTGGTTTTCCTCTTGTAGTTGATTTCTAGTTTCATACCTTTCTGGTCAGATAAGATGCATGGTATTATTTCAGTCTTCTTAAATTTGTTGAGACTTGTTTTGTAGCCTAATATGTGATGAATCCTGGAGAATGTTTCATGTGCATTTGAAAAGAATGTGTATTCTGTGGTTTTTGAATGGAATGTTATGTATTTATCTACTAAATCCATCTGGTCTAATGTGTCTTTTAAGGCCACTGTTTCCTTATTGATCTTGTGTTTGGATGATGCGTCCATTGGTGTAAGTGGAGTGTTAAAGTCCCTCACTATTATTGTGTTTCTGTTTGTTTCTCTTTTTATGTCTGTTAATAATTGCTTTATATATTTAGGTGCTCCTATGTTGGGTGCATAGATATTTACAAGTGTTATATTTTCTTGTTGGATTGTTCCCTTTATCATTATGTAGTGCCCATCTTTGTCTCTTTTTACAGTTTTTGTTTTAAAGTCTATTTTTTCTGATATAAGTACTGCTATCCCTGCTTTCTTTTCTTTCCCATTTGCATGGAATATCTTTTTCCATCCTTCCACTCTCAGTTTGTGAGTGTCTTTAGGTCTGAAGTGTGTCTCTTGTGTGCAGCATATACATGGGTCTTGTTTTTTTTATCTGATTGGCCACCCTATGGCATTTGATTGGAGCATTTAGTCCATTGACGTTTAAAGTAAGTATTGATAAATATGTATTTATTGCCGTTTTTTTACTTTTTTTTTCTGCGTGTTTTAGTAGTTCTTCTCTGTTCCTGTCTTTTTCTCTTAGTCTCCTCCCTTGTGGTTTGATGGCTATCTTTAGTAATATGTTTGATTTCTTTTGTCTTACTTTTTTCTTGCTTATTATATGTTTCTTATTTGTGGTTACCATGAAGATCCTATTTAATATTCTGTGTATATAACAGTCTGTATCAAGTTGATAGACCTTTTAGCTTGACCTCTTTCTAAAAGGTCTACTTTGTCACTCCCCTCCTCCCACATTTTATGTTTCTCAAATCACGTGTAGTCTCTTGTTTAGTGTGTGTCTATCTATTATCCTCTTATCATTGAAATAGGTGATTTTAGTACATTTGTCTGTTAACCTTCATATTATCTTCACAGGTAGTTGATCTGCTACGTTCAGTATATTTTTACCTTTACAAGTGATTTTATTGCATGGTTGTTTTTGTTGTTTTTTTTTTTTTTTGAGAATTTTTCTTTTAATCTCTATTTGTGGTAATTGCTTCCCCACTTAAATAAGTCCCTTTAGCATTTCTTGTAGAACTGGTTTCTTGGTGATAAACTCCTTTAATTTTTGCTTGTCTGGGAAGCTCTTTATCTCTCCTTCCAATCTGAATGACAACATTGATGGATAGAGTATTTTTGGGTGTAGGTTTTTTCCTTTTAGCACTTTAAATAGGTGGTGCCATTCTCTTCTTGCCTGTAGGGTCTCAGCTGAGAAGTCTGATGATAGCCTGATGGGCTTCCCTTTGTATGTCACTTGTGGCCTTTCTCTTGCTGCTTTTAGGATTCTCTCTTTATCTTTAATTTTGGACATGTTAATTATAATATGTCTTGGTGTGGGCCTCTTTGGGCTTATCTTGTTTTGAGCTCTCTATGCTTCCTGAACTTGGATGTCTGTTTCCTTCCTCAGGTTAGGAAAATTTTTATCTATTATTTCTTCAAATAAATTGTCTGCCTCTTTGTTTCTCTCTTCTTCTGGGACACCTATAATCCGAATGTTAGCGCTCTTGATAATTGTCCCAGAGTTCCCTTAGACTCTTCTCATTGTGTCTAATTCTTTTTTCTTTTTTCTGTTCTGCTTGGGTGATTTTCTCTAGTCTTTCATCTAGCTCGCTGATCTGTTCTTCTGCATCCTCTACTTTGCTATTGAGTCCCTCTAGTGAATTTTTCATTTCCAGTATTGTGTTCTTCATTTCTGATAGTTTTTTTTTATATCTTCCAGTTCTTTGCTGATGATCTTACTGTGTTCATCCATTCTTCTCCCAATATCTGTGAGCATCCTCGTGACGTTTTGTTTGAAGTCATTGTTGAGTAGGTTGCTTGTTTCTGTTTCATTTGGTCCTCTTTGTGGTGTTTTGTCCTTTTCCCTTGCTTGGAAAGTATTCCTTTGTCTCCTCATTATGCCTCTTTCTCTGTGCTTATTTCTATGTATTAGGTGAGTCGGCTCTGTGTCCTGATCTTGGAGAAGTGGCCTTTTGTATGAGATGCCTTATGAGGCCCAGCAGTGTGTTTGCCTCTTGTCACCAGTCCAGAAGATCCAGGAGTGACCCCTTTGTGGGCTACTTATGTCCTTCTGCTGTGGCAGGGTTGCTCCCACTGCAGGTACCGAGGGAGTCTACTCTTTCCTTCCCTGGCCAGGTGTTTGTCAATCCGGTTTGGAGAGCCTCAGCACCATTGGCTACAAAGTCTATCTGCACAGTCCTATTGCAGGTTTACTCTTAATTGGGTTGGTACCCAGTGTACCTGGTTGCTAGGCTCAGAGGCTTACAGTTGTGATAGGCCTCAGGCCTACAAGGTTGTTGTCACTTCTCTAAGGAGTGTGGCTCAGTGGGGCTGGCCCTAGGCACAGGAGCACTCAGTTGTTTCAGGCTTTGGAAGGTAGGGCTGATCCTTTTTATGGCTATTTGTGAAGCACAAATCTGCTGCTGCTGATAAGCCTCCCCCCCAAACAGGAGCACACACACCATCAACACTGGCCAGGTCTGTGCAAACTTCTCAACCCCCTGGAGTGTACCCCGACGTCGCACTGCAGAGGCCCCCACCTCTCCACCAACTGCCTCCACAGTTTACCTGGTCCTCACACAGGCCCTGTCCCACAGAGGCAGACACCTTTGCCTGCCTGTAGAGGATCAAGGCACCCAGTCAATGCAGGCTGAAAAGTAGTCTGAGGGCTTGCTGTTAGGTGGCGCCAGTCCCCAGGGTGGGTTGCCTTCCCTGGCTGAACTGGATTATATATGTGCTCTAGTGGGCGTGGCAGACCCCTGGGCTAACAGGCCAAGGGATCATCCTCAGTTGTGCCCACCGGGGTCTGTGTCAGCATGCCTGGACCAGTTCATAACAACGGCCCCCACCAATGTCTCAGTCTCCGGAGAGTTCCCTCCTCTCACCAAGATGCCCCCAGAGCCCACCAGGTGAGTCTCGTTTCACCAAAGGACTGTCAGCCTTCTTTCTGATGATTTTAGGTTCCTACAATGAGTGAGTTTGTGCGTGGGCCCTTTAAGACCTGGGTCTTTTCAGCTTTTGGCTCATAGCTTTTCTAGGGGTATCCTCGCTGCAGTTAATAGCCCTCAAAGCCAGACAGTAAGACCCCTGTCTCAATTGGGCTGAGTCTGAAGGATGCTTATCGCAGAATCGGCCCCGCTCCGGACCTCACTCCTTCAGGGAGGGCTGTGTACCTTAGGGTGGCTCCCACCTGGCCAGCTGAGAAGCTCCGCTGCTCCCAAGGTGGCTTTTTTCCCTCTCCACCAGGAATTTCTGCCTGTTCTGCCTTAGGACTGTCCCGTGTTGTGGGGGTTCTTGTTTTGCAGTTTTCAGTTTTCAATCCGGGGTAATTTTTCCAAAAATAGTTGTAACCTGGTTGTGTTCATGGAAGGAGATGAGTTCAGAGTCTGCTTATGCTGCCATCTGGACAAGATCTCAATCCCCAACTACATGTTTTTTAATGATTCATCAGGAAAACCTGACTGACTGAACTCTTTTTTTTAATAAAACCTAATGTGAACTGAATTTTTGTAAAAGAAATATTAATGTACTCAATTTTAGGGTACTGCTCTAAACTCCACAAGTTTACATATAGTATATGCACTTTTACAGAAAATATACATATGATAGATGCACTTCATTACCATTCTCAGCTACCATATTATATGGTCTGTTTACCTTTATAAAATCCGACAAATTCTAAACTCCAAAACGCATGTAGTTAGAAGGGTTTGTGATGAGGGATTATTTAAATATTAACACTGATGGTTTTTAATGGTGGCAATTTAGTGGTAACAAATACTGCTAATTTTATTTGTTTGAAGATTTGACAGTGATTACATTTCTGCCTAATGTTTAGATGAATTCTTTTCCAATGTGAATTTTTTAACAATTTTGTTTTATTTGACATAAAATTCTTTTTTTTTTTTTTTTTTTTTGAGGAAGATTAGCCCTGAGCTAACATCTGCTGCCAGTCCTCCTCTTTTTGCTGAGGAAGACTGGCCCTGAGCTAACATCCATGCCCATCTTCCTCTACTTTATATGTGGGATACCTGCCACAGCATGGCTTGCCAAGTGCTGCTATGTGTGCCCCCAGGATTGAACCAGCAAACCCTGGGCTGCCGAAGCGGAACATACACTCTTAACTGCTGCACCACCAGGCTGGTCCCTGACATAAAATTCTTAATGTGATAAATCTTTAAGGATTATGTAATTTATCCTTTGTTTTAAGATTGTTGCTTACTTAATATTGAGATGTTTTAAAATGTTGAAACATTCTCTGAAATTATCTAATTAGATGGTATCTTCACGTAGAATTTACTTTTTATTTTATATTTTAGCTACTTTATAAAGTTCTAGTAAACCCATTGATGAAAATACTAATTTGTTTTCATCTTATAAGGTAAAATCTATTGATTTAATTGTAGAGTTCATGGTTAATTAGTAAAGGAGGGGTGTATTATCCATTTGTTGTTTGGACATAGTGCTGAAATTTTAAGTTTATAACATGGTCTAGTCCATTTTCCTGGAATTAACCAGTTGGAACTGAGTCACATAGGAATGCTTTCATTGAGTTTTGGCAGAGTACATAAATTCTTAAACCTTTCAATCGAAAATGGCCTTCAGTTTGAATCCACCATCTCTACCTTCTTTTATGTCTTTGCATGAATGTTCCACATCTGAGTCTGATAAAATGTCTCAAATGTGATTTATTATGTTCATATGAAACCAGCTCCCCTTTTAAGACTTGTCTTCAAGTCTCCTTCTAGCTTGAAAATTCCTTAATCTTTCGCCTTTCTACCACCTAAAATGTAGATATTTATTGAGTTCTGTACATTTCTTCCTTCAAATTGCAATCTCCTCTCCCTTCTCCCCCCCCTGTTTTTTTTTTTTTTTTTTTCCCAGTTTATGCTAGGCAGGGTGCAAACCTTCATTGCTCCAGGCATGTATTAGGTGATCTTTTTTTTTTCTCTTTGAGGAAGATTAGCCCTGAGCCAACTGCCGCCAGTCCTCCTCTTTTCACTGAGGAAGACTAAACTGACATCCATGCCCATTTTCCTCTACTTTACGTGTGGGACGCCTACCACAGCATGGCATGCCATGAGGTTCCATGTCCGCACCTGGGATCTGAACCAGTGAACCCTGGGCTGCCAAAGCGGAACGTGTGCACTTAACCACTGCACCACCGGCCAGCCCCTTAAGTGATCTTTTTACTTGCAGCTTTCTTCCTTTTCCAGTCTGTTCTATTCAATGTGGATAGATTACTTATCCTGAGTTTCCCTTTAGCTCACTTAGTAGTTCTTCCTTTGCTTATCTGATAAAGTCCAACTCCATTCCCTACTGTTTAGACCTCCTCAGTCTTGCCCTGTTATTTGAAATTTAAAGTTCACTAATCGTCTGCACAAACTGTTGGGGTGTTTAAGAAAAGTCTTTGTTTTAGTTTTTGAAATATTAAAATCCACTATTTATGAAATCATAAGATGCGTTTCATGCTTCCTTTCAAATTTAATTTGCTGATAAAAAATTTCTGATGTTAGACCTATTCTCTTTTGTTAAAAATGGTATCATTTGGGGGCTGGCCCCGTGGCCGAGTGGTTAAGTTCGCGCACTCCGCTGCAGGCGGCCCAGTGTTTCGTTAGTTCGAATCCTGGGCGCGGACATGGCACTGCTCATCAGACCACGCTGAGGCAGCGTCTCACATGCCACAACTAGAAGAACCCACAACGAAGAACAACGAAGAATATACAACTATGTACCGGGGGGGCTTTGGGGAGAAAAAGGAAAAAATAAAATCTTTAAAAAAAAAAAAAAAAAGGTATCATTTGGTATTGCATGAACTGAATCAAATGAAAAAACAAATTCTTAAGCAAATGATGTATACAGTGTTATTTATTTCATTTCTGTTTGTGGATGACAAAATCCAGTTTAACAGTATTTTACACAGGATTCATGAATCTGGAAATTCTACTTTTCTTTGATTTTTACGGTAAACGTTTTCTACTTTTTAATGTTTCTGAAATTAAGGCACACTTTAGATACAGTTCTTGGTCAAAAGCAACTTGTTTACCACTAGGCAGAATATCATGAGGCAGTATACTGGTAATAGTCTGCCTTCAAAAGTGTGTGACCTTAATCATGTAGAACTTTTCAGTCTTAATATCCCTTTAAACTCTTAAAAATTACTGGGAATGGGGCTGGCCCCGTGGCTGACTGGTTAAGTTCACGTGCTTCATTCACTTCACTGGCCCAGGGTTTCGCTGGTTTGGATCCTGGGCACGGATGTGGTGCTGCTTGTCAGGGCATGTTGAGACGGCGTCCCACATGCCACAACTAGAAGGACCCACAACTAAAATATACAATTGTTTACTCGGGGGACTTGGGGAGAAAAAGCAGGGAAAAAAAATTAATGAGAATCCTATAGAGCTTGGATTTTTGTGTTGTATCTGTTGATATTTATTGTATTAAAAATTAAAACTGAGAAATTAGGATATACAAGAACACATTCCATTATCTGTCAGAGCTGTGCTGTTAGAACATGCAGCCTATAGAAAACTGCTCTGTACACTGATGAAAGAAGAAAAATGGAAAAGGCAAATAACATCCTAGTATTATCATGAAAAGTTGTTACCTCACTAACCCCTTGAATGGGTTCATTTACCCTTGAAAACCATGGTGAAGGTATCTGTTCCATCTAATTATCTCCTTAGTTGGAATTATTTACATTGGTATCATGGCAGGCGTTTAAATTTTAAGTGGAATTTGGCTGCTTCATCATCATTTCAAATGCCTTCTAGTATTGGCTATGTTGCTATAATGCTGTGAAAATTATGTATTTTAAATGTAGAAGATTTCCTGCCAGAGAATGTAGAAACAGTAGAAAATGCTGTAGAAACTAAGTCAGCATTCCTAGAATAGATTTAGAATTTTTCAAAGCTAAGAGAGGTCTGCATGACTAATTCATGTCTTATGAAAGACTGTCACTTAGGAGCTGAAACATCAGATCCATCTGTCAAAATTATGTGTTTAAGTAAGATTCAGAAAACATCTTTGGGCTTAGGGCAATATCAAAAAAGGAAGTAGTATGTTAATGTATTGGTAAAGTTGTGCATTGCTATTTAATGTAAAATGGCTTCGTGTATATTTAATATAGGATTTATTTCCTTCCTAAATTATTCCTTAGATTGAATCTTAGCATCAAGGCAATACAGTGCTAGGTAAGCTATTTAAACTATGAGACAATTTAAAGTTGGTAAACTGTTCCAATGTGTTCAGTAGCGCTGTAGCATTATTTGTCTTCTTTTCTTCAAAACCACATTGATGAAACCATATATGTAGATCATATTTTAGAGTGTTTCCCTGTTCCCTAAAATAATTTATTGTCTTAACTTTCAAAGTCTCTTATATTTTTATACTAAAATGAATCATTTTGAGGGAAACCATTTTACCTTACATTATTCATCTGAATAAAGGGAATAAATAATGAATATGAGTATAGACTATTTGTGTCCCATCTTTCCATAATGGTTTTGAAATATATAAACATACATGTATGGAAATAATGATAATTCCCTTTGAAATATAAAGTTAAAACTGTAAAAAAGGAAAAGAGTAAATATGCTTTTAAAGAGAGCTTACATTAAATTTGCTTCTTAATTTCTTAGTGTTTAGAGCAAAATGAGAGTTGTGATAGATTAAAATACCATTGATTTTCAAAGTGACTTTCACTAAAGCTTGCTAGCTTTTGGATTACTTTCTGGGGTACTTTGGAAAAGTGAATGGCCAGAGGGTATAGGAGAAAAGAAGGAAACCTGAGGGTGCTGAATTCTGGTCCTCAACCCCTTCAATTAGAATAGCTTTATGTTTATCAGTTTTATTTAATAGTGATTTCTCAGGTCAGAAAAATTAAGTTATGTAGTTCTTTTTTCAGAGAGAAGGAAGTATGATATTCTTAAAGAGAAACTTTTTTTGAAGAAGAAGAAGACTGGCTCTGAGCTAACATCCGTGCCCATCTTCCTCTACTTTATATGTGGGACGCCTGCCACAGCATGGCTTGCCAAGCGGTGCCATGGCCGCACCCAGTATCAAAACCAGCAAACCCCAGGCTGCCGAAGCGGAATGTGTGAACTTACCGCTGCACCACCGGGCTGGCGCCAAAGAAAAACTTTTACTGACAAAAAAATGTGGAAACCAGTAGCTTATACAGGGAGAATTAAGTACCATATAACTGTTGTTAAAGACAATGAACAGTATTATAGCAAATGAGGAACTCTTTCTTATTAATTAAGGATCAAAGGTGTAATTATAAAGTGACACTTGATGAGGGTATTCCTGCAAGAGATTAAACTAATGTGGTACAGGTATGTAATTTTTTAGCCATCAATAGAACCTGTAGGAGAAGAACCTAATATATACATGACTAAAGTCAGTGATTCTCAACGTTTTTTATCTTTGTATTCGTCACAGTCTTCTAGTGGATAGGGTTTTTAATATGCATGAAAATCTTGGAGGGAGCTCCATATTTAGATATTTTGATCTTGAGTATGAGATGGAGAACCAAAAGTTATTTTTTATTAGGTACCAAAGCAACTTAAAAAAAGTATATGTAAAATAATTTCACTCTCATCCATGCCTCAGTCAGCAAAGTTTACTCTGCCATTCTATAAGTAATCCTTTTTATTAATTCAAGTATCTTTCCAGAGTTTCTTTATAAAGATATGAGCAAGTGTACATAGTTTCATTTCTCTCATTCGTATGTGATCATTCTGAGCATCAGTAAAAGGAAAATGACACATTATGCATCTCCTAATAAGATGTAGTGGGGGAAGGGGCCGGCCCCGTGGCCGAGTGGTTAAGTTCGCACGCTCTGCTTCGGCGGCCCAGGGTTTCGCCGGTTAGGATCCTGGGCGCGGACATGGCACCGCTCATCAGGCCACGCTGAGGCAGCGTCCCACATAGCACAACTAGAAGGACCCACAACTAAGGATATACGGCTATGTAACGGGGGGCTTTGGGGAGAAAAAGAAAAAATAAAACCTTTAAAAAAAAAAAAAAGATGTAGTGGGAAACAGACAACCCAACCAATGATGTATTTTTACTAAAAATAATTGAATATAATCAAGCTTCTATATTCAACCACTAGTTTGCGGCCATATGAGGGCAGAGGATCATGTTAAAACTACAGCATGAGAATGCAGTCAGCTGATCCAGAATGTGGGAAATTCTAGAGCTGTGCTGTCCAGTATCGTGGCCCCTAGCCTCATGTGGCAATTTAATAATCAAAATTTAATAAAATGAAAGAATCAGTTCCTCATTTGCTTTAGCCGCATTTCAAGTTCTCAGTTGCTGCATATAGCTAGTGGCTATGGTTTTAGACAGCAGTATAGATAATTTCCATCATTGCAGAAAGTTCTGTTGGGCACTGTTGTTCTAGAGTAGCCATTAAGAGAATAGACAACATCCAGACTAGTAGAAGGGAAAAAGTTGGGGTCATAAAAATAAAAATTTAAAAGAAGGCAAGAAAGGAGACATACATAACAAAGGTGAGACAAACAGAAAGTACTACAAAATACAGATTTAATTTAAACCCAAATACATCAGTAATTACCTTAAATGTAAATCGACTAAATGTTTCTATTAAGAGGCAGATTATCAAGCCTAGAGGAGAGAACCCACAAAATACACCTATTTGCTGCTTGTAAAAACTCCATCTAAAACAGAATGCTTAAAGGTGGATGTAAGAAGTTAGGGAAAAACTTCTATGCAAATACTAAAGACAGTTGATGTGGCTGTCTTAAAGTCAGTGTTTAAGGCAGGAAGCATTATGTGGGATAAAGAGGCTTGCTTTATTCTGATAAGAGTTCATTCAGCAAGAAGATAATTTTAATTTTATAAGCACGTGTGACATGAATCAAAATGACATAAGGCTGAAATTGGTATAACTATTAGAGAAAATAGACAAATTTACAATCAAAGTGGGCAATTACTGTAAATAACTGATAGAACTAGCAGTAAAAAAATTTCAGTAATGAATCAAGGTTTAGAATAAATACTTGCTTTGGCTATCTCACAAGGTGGTTATGTGAATGAGATAGTATATTCAGTAAATATACTATCATTCAATAAATATTGAATATGAGTAAATATTGAAATATGTTTATTCAATAAATATTTGAGCACCTACGACATGCTAGGTAGTGTTTAAGACTTGTGTTTTGTAAAGTGTATGACTTTAAATCAATGTAAGATATTGTCATGTACAGTTTCATTAATTTTAAGTGCTTAATGAATGAGAAGCAGTGATATCTGTATGAATTCATAGAACTGAATGATGCATACAAGTGAGGGGTCCATTCATTGAGGAAATAGGACGTTTGGGGCCCTGAAGAGTAACTGGCAATTAGAGTATTAAAAGAGAGTAAAATGGTTTTGGTAGGGAGAATGGCATGAGGAAAAAAGCAAACCAGTCAGCTTCATGGAGGTTCATATTGGAGAAACAATAAGAAAAATAATTTGAAAATCAGGGCCAAATTATAATATCAGACTGAGAAATTTGTGCTATGTCTAGAGAGTGGTTGGGTGACATGAATATCATAGTACTTGTGCCATTTCCCAGCTTTAGGAATATTTTTGAATGTAGATTGAAGGGCCTTGTTGTACGCACATATTTAATTTTAATAGCTGAAGCAACAGATTAATTTCCATAGAGAGTGTACCTGTTTACACTTCTACCTGCAGTTTATGAGAGCACCAATTTTCCCACACCATCATCAGTATCGGATATCGTCAGTCATAATTTTTGCCTAATTGGGGAAAAAACTGTACCTTGCTTTAATTTGCATTTATGTGCTTTTGAGTTTCATGTATGTACTTTATTGGCCTTATTATTTCTTAAAAATTATAAATAACCTGTTCATCTTTTGGTCCCTTTCTTTTGTAGTTTCTTTATCTTACTAATTTATAGGCACTTTTTTATATATTTAAGATGTCTCTTTCTTCTTTTATATGTGACATAAATTTTTTCTTAGTCTCTTGCTATTTTTAAATATTTATACCACATTTCTCCTTATGGCTTCGCTTATCATTTATAAGGTCAGTAAGTTTTTTCCTTTGACTTCCGAATATTGTGTCTTGCTTAAGAAATCTTCTCTAACTCAAAATTATATTTTAAAACATTCACTCCCCCCAACAATGATAAACAATATCTCTATTTTATCTTTTGCTGTATTCTGGTAAATATTTAGGAATATTTATGGACTTTCTGCTGTATCCTATTTATCTTTCTGTTTCTTATAACATAGGACCAGAGTATTTTAATAATTGTAGTTTTACAGAATCTTAATTATAGATAGGGGAAACTTTTGTTTATTACTTTTCATTTTCAGAAATGTATTGGACATACTTGCATTTAATTTTTTTTTTTTTTACTTTTTTGTGATAAAATATACTAACAGAAAATTTACCATTTTTCCCTTTTTTTCTTTTTGTGAGGAAGATTAGCCCTGAACTAAGTACTGCCAGTCTTCCTCTTTTTGCTGAGAAAGACTAGAGCTGAGCTAACATCCATGCCCATCTTTCTCTATTTTATACATGGGACGCCTACCACAGCATGGCTTTTTGCCAAGCAGTGCCATGTCTGCACCCGGGATCCAAACTGGTGAACCCTGGGCCATCGAGAAGCGGAATGTGCGAACTTAACCGCTGCGCCAGCTGGCCGGCCCCTTTCCCATTTTTAAGTGTACAGTTTAGTAGTATTAAGGACATTCACATTCTTGTGCAATCATCACCACTATCCATCTTCATAACTTATTTGTCATCCACAAAAGAAACCCTGTATTCACTGAGTAATAACTCTCCACTCCCCCCTACTCTAGCCCTTGGTCACCTCTAATTTACTATTTATCTTCGAATTTGCCCATATATCATTAAGTGGAGTCATACAATATTTGTCTTTTAGTGTCTGGCTTATTTAACTTAGTATAATTTTTTAAGTTTTTTGAGGTCATGTTGGCTTACAATACTATAAATTTCAGGTGTACATCACTGTATTTCACTTTCTGTATACACTGCATCGTGTTCACCAACAGTCCAGTTTTTATCCTTTACCATACAGATGTGCCCCTTTACCCTTGTCGCTCTCCCCTCGCCCTCCTCTCCTCTGGTAACCACTAATCTGTTCTCCTTATTTGTGTGTTTTACATAAGAGTGAAATCTTATGGTATTTGTCGTCTTCTGTCTCACTTACTTCGCTTAGCATAATACCCTAAAGGTCCATCCATGTTGTCACAAATGTCACAATTTTGTCATCTTGTGGCTGAGTAGTATTCCATTGTGTACATATATATATATATATATATACACACACATCCACCACATCTTCTTCATCCATTCATTTGTTGATGGGCACTTGGGTTGCTTCCACAGCTTGGCTATTGTGACTAATGCTGTGATGAACGTACTGGTGCAAAATCTTTTGGATGTATTGATTTCAGGTTCTTTGAATAAATATTCAGTAGTGGAATAGCTGGATCATATGGTATTTCTATTTTTAATTTTTTGAGAAATCTTCATACTGCTTTGCACAGTGGCTTCACTGGTTTGTATTCCCACCAGCAGTGTATGAGGGTTCCCTTTTTTCCACATCCTCTCCTAGACTTATTTCTTGTCTTGTTAATTATAGCCATTCCGTCAGGTGTAAAGTGATATCTCGTTATAGTTTTGATTTGCATTTCCCTAATAATTAGTGATGTTGAACATCTTTTTATGTGCCTGTTGGTCATCTGTATATCTTCTTTGGAAAAATGTCTGTTCAGATCATCTGTTCATGTTTTGATCAAGTGGTTCATTTTTTTCTTGTTGAGTTGTGTAAGTTCTTTATATATTTTGGAAATTAACCCCTTATCTTATTGAAGAGACTTTCCTTTCTCCGTTGTATGTTCTTGGCTCCTTTGTCAAAATTACCTGTCCATAGATGTGTGGTTTTATTTCTGGGCTTTCAGTTCTCTTTTGTTGATCTGTGTGTGTGTGTTTGTGCCAGTGCCATGCTATTTTGATTACAATGGCTTTGTAGTATATTTTGAAATCAGGGAGTGTGATACCTCCAGCTTTCTTCTTTTTCAGCATTGCTTTGGCTATTTGGAGTCTTTTCTTGTTCCATGTAACTTTTAGGATTCTTTGTTCTATTTCCGTGAAGAATGTCATTGGGATTCTGATTGTGATTGCATTGAATCTGGAGATTGCTGTAGGTAGTATGGACATTTTAACTATGTTTATTCTTCCAATCCACAAGCATGGACTATCTTTCCATTTCTTTATGCCTTCCTTGATTTTTTTCCAGTAATGTCACATAGTTTTCAGCATATAGGTCTTTCACCTTCTTGGTTAAATTTATTCCTAGATATTTTATTCTTTTCATTGTAGTTGTAAATTGGATTGTATTCTTGATTTCTCTTTCCGCTAGTTTGTTGTTATTGTATAGAAATGCAACTGATTTTTGCATGTTGTTTTTGTACCCTGTGACTTTACTGTATTCATTGATTATTTCAAATAGTTTTTGGTGGATTATTTAGGGTTTTCTATATACAAAATCATGTCATCTGCAAATAGTGACAGTTTTACTTCTTCCTTTCAAATTTCGATCTTTTTTATTTCTTTTTCTTGCCTAATTGCTCTGGCTAGGACTTGCAATAGTATGTTGAATAAGAGTGTGAAAGTAGACATCCCTGTCTTGTTCCTGTTCTCAGAGGAATAGCTTTCAGTTTTCCACTGTTGAGTATGATGTTGGCTGTGGGTTTGTCATATATGGCCTTTATTATGTTGAGGTACTTTCCTTCAAATTTTTACTTACAAGGATATTTTGGGTTTTTTGTCTTTTTAGGTGAGGACAATTAGCCGTGAGCTAACATCCCCCACCAATCCTCCTCTTTTTTCTGAGGAAAATTGGCCCTGAGCTAACATCTGTGCCCATCTTCCTCTATTTTTACACATGGGACACCTGCCACAGCATGGTTTGAAAAGCGGTGCATAGGTATGTGGCCGGGATCTGAATCTGGAAACCCCCAACCCCCAAAGTAGAGCACATGAACTTAACCACTACACCCCTGGGCCAGCCCCACAAGGATAGTTTTACTTGCTAATAATTTTAGTGCTTATAGAATTTCTCTTTCAGTTAACTCTGTAAAATTTTGAGGAAACAAGTATTGGAAAAGAAAAGACAGGGAAGGAGGGAGGGAATGAAGTGAATTGAATTAATTGCATTTTTAAAAGAAAATAATATGGAAAGATGAAAGATACCCATCAGCTAGTTTTAATAGGATACTTTGAATACTCTAGCAAAATAAAGAAGATAATTTTATCCCTGTTAGGTTTTAAAAACTGTTTATTGAATGAGTATGATAAATTATTAATATGAATTTTTTAAAACTATGACTAGCATACTTTTTTGATTTTATAAACCTTAACTCGAAAATTGGTTAAAACCTGTGAGTCAGGGGCCGGCCCGGTGGCTTACCAGTTAAGTTCGCACGTTCCGTTTCAGTGGTCCAGGGTTTGCAGGTTCGGATCCTGGGTACGGACATGGCACCACTTGTCAAGCCATGCTGTTGTGGGCGTCCCACATATAAAGTAGAGGAGGATGGGCATGGATGTTAGCTCAGGGCCAGTCTTCCTCAGCAAACGGAGGAGGATTGGTAGCAGTTAACTCAGGGCTAATCTTTCTAAAAAAAAAACAAAGCAAAACCTGTGAGTCACTATGACATGTATGTGAATTTTGTATGAAAAGTCTCAAAAGCAGGAAGCAGTAACATCAATAATAGCAAAAAGTAATCCTTAGTATCATACTTAAAGAATAAACAGAACTTTAGAAAACCTTTGCTATTTCTAAGAGACAGTTAAAATCAAGGTGAATTTCTAATGTATATTCATAAATTACTGATTTTGGAGAAAATTCTTATTAGGAAATTGTTCAATTATAATTTTTGTCATAATTTTAGAAATTTGTTTCTGTTGAAAACCTTTTAACTTTACAAAACTCCTTAACCAACAAACCTGTTTTTAAAATTCAAGTTTTTTCTTATAATACAAAAAAAAATACATTATAAAAAATTTGGGGAATGCTAAATACTATAAAGTAGAAAATCATAATCATTCTACTTCCACTACCAAGGAATAGCTAACTTACTTCTTCGACATGTTTTCTTATAAAATGTATTTCTCATTTTGTTAATATGGTGTAACATATTGATTGATTTGTGGATGTTGAACCATCCCTGCATCCCTGGAATAAATCCCACTTGATAGTGGTGTGTGATGCTTTTAATGTGTTGTTATAGTCGATTTCTTAATATTTTGTTGATAATTTTTGCATCTGTGTTTATCAGTGATATTGGCCTGTAATTTTCCTTTTTTTGTGTTGTGCTTGTGTGGTTTTGGTATCAGGGTAATCTTGGCCTCGTAGAATGAATTAGGAAATGTCCCTTACTCTTCAGTATTTTGGAGTAGTTTAAGAAGAATGGGCATTAAATCTTCTTTGAATGTTGGGTAGAATTTACCAGAGAAGCCACCTGGTCTTGGACTTTTGCTTTTGGGGAGGTTTTTGATTAGTATTTCAATCTCTTTACTTGTGATTGGCCTAGTCAGATTCCCTGTTTCTTGATTGAGTTTTGGGAGGTTGAATTAGTACCATGTTTTTAACGTTCATACATGTTGCAGCAAGTATCATAGCTTTATTCATTTTTATGACCAATTGGTATTCTCTTGGCATGGACATACCCCATTTTGTTTGTCCATTCATCTGTTGATACACACTTGACAATTCAAATTTTACCTTTTGACTTTTGTGAATTATGCTGCTTTGAACTTTGGTGTACAAATATCTGTTCACGTCCGTACTTTCAGTTCTCTTGGGTATATACCCAGAAGTGAAATTGCTGGATCATATAGTAATTCTGTGCTTATTGTCATGAAGGACCACTGTACCATTTACCTCAGAGGCTGCACTGTTTTACTTTCCCACCAGCAGTGCACATGGATTCCGGTTTCTGCACATCCTAGCCAACACTTGCTGTTTTCTTGTGTTTTTGTGTATGTGTGTTTTTAAATAGCTATCCTAATGGCTGTGAAGTGGTATCATTGAGGTTTTGATTGGCATTTTCCTGAAGATTAATGATGTTGAGCATCTTTTCATGTGCTTATTGGCCAATTGTATGTCTTCTTTGGAGAAATTTTTTTTTTTCCTGAGGAAGATTAGCCCTGAGCTAACATCTGCCACCAATCCTCTCCTTTTTCGTTGAGGAAGACTGGCCCTGAGCTAACATCCATGCCCATCTTCCTCTACTTTATATGTGGGACACCTGCCACAGCATGGCTTGACAAATGGTGCATA
Organism: Equus przewalskii; assembly: GCF_037783145.1. Lineage (NCBI taxonomy): Eukaryota > Metazoa > Chordata > Mammalia > Perissodactyla > Equidae > Equus > Equus przewalskii. The sequence continues at coordinate 52,694,174 of NC_091831.1, read as the reverse complement.
GGTCTGCAGCCGATCTCTGAACCAACAAACCCCAGGCTGCCAAAGCAGAATGTGGGAACTTAACTGCTGCACCACCAGGCTGGCCCCACTTTGGAGAAATTTTTGTTCAAGTCCTTTGCCTACTTTTGAATAAGATTGATTGTGTTTTGTTGTTGAGTTTTTTATATATTCTGGTTATTAAATCTTTATTAGCTGATTTGCAGTTACTTTTTGTCATTCTGTGGGTTGCTTTTTCACATTCTTGATAGTATTTTTTGGTGCACAAAGTTTTTAATTTTGATGTAGTCAAGTTTTCGTTTTTTTTCTTTTGTTACCTATGCTTTTGGTATGGTATCCCAGAAATCATTGCGAAATCCATTGCTGTGAGGCTTTTGTGTCCCATTTTTCTTCTTATAGTTTTAACTCTCGTGTTTGGTTTTTTGATACATTTTGAGTTGCTTTCTGTGTGTAGTGTAACATAAGGATCCATCTTCATTCTTTTGCATGTTGTGGGTGTCTGGTTTTCCCAGCACCATTTGTTCAAAAGGCTTTCTGTTTTCCATTGACTGGTTTTGGCACCCTTGGAAAAAATCATTTGACATTATATGGAAGGATTTATTTCAGATTCTCTCTTCTATTCCATTGGTCGGTCTGTCTGTATTGCAGTACTACACTGTTTTGATTGCTGTAGATTTGTAAGTTTGTTTGAAATCAGAAAGTGTAAGTCTCCAACTTTGTCCTTCGTTTTCTAGATTGTTTTGGCTATTTGGTGTCCCTTGAGATTCCATATGAATTTTAGGCTTGATTTTTCTATTTTTGTAAAAAATGTCATTGGGATTTTGGCAGAGATTATATTGAATCTGTAGGTCCCTTGGGTAGTATTGATATCTTAACAATATTAAGTTTTCCAATCCATGAATACAGGATGTCTGTCCATTTATAGGTACCTTTAATTTTTTTTTAGCAGCATTTTGTAGTTTTCATTGTACAAATTTTTTACCTCCTTGGTTAAGTTAATACATAAGTATTTTATTCTTTTTGGTGCTGTTGTAAATGGAATTGTTTTCTTAGTTTCTCTTTTGGATTGCTTGTTGTTAGTGTATAGGAATGCAACTGATTTTTGTGTTGATTTTATATCCTGAAACTATGCTGAATTCATTCATTCTAGCAGGTTGTTTTTCTGTGTGTGTTTGAAAGTTTTAGAGTCTTCTACATATAACATCATGTCATCTGCAAACAGATAAGTTTTCTTCTTTCCAATTTGGTGGGGTGTTTTTTTTCTTGTCTAATTTTCTGTCTAGGATTTCTGTACCCTATTTGGAGATTTATCAATAGTTCATTGTGGGTGATTCATCATATGTCTTTCTTTTTATAATTAAAATCCGTGTAAATATAAAATTTATTTTATAGAGCTTTCCTTTTAGATTAAGTATGTAACAGTAGCATAGTAACAGAAGTGGCAAAAGCCAGCATCTTTGTCTTGGTCTCGATCTTAAAGAAAAGCTAAAAAGAAAGACTTTTTTACCATTGACAATCCTCTTAGCTGTGGAATTTTCATGTATGGCCTTTATTATGTTGAGGTAGTTTCCTTTTATTTCCAGTTTCTTCTGTGTTTTTATCATGAAAGGGTGTGGAATTTTGTCACTGCTTTTTCTGCGTCAGTTCAGATGATCATGTGTTTTCCCCTCTTTCATTCTGTGAATGTGTTATATCACATTGCTTGATTTTTGTCTGTTGAACCATCGTTGCATTCGAGGTGTAAATCCCACTTGGTGATGTTTCTATTTTTTATTGTATTTAATTTAAAAAGTAATTTTGTAACTCCCTCCATCATTTTTCCCCCTTCTCCCACAAATATCCTGGTGTTTTTGCTTGGAATTGTGTAAGTTTTAAAGACAAATTTGGAAAAAATGAACACCTTTCCTTTACTGTGTCTGCACTTCCAGTAACATGGAATATCCCTCCAGCTGTTAGGTTTTTTTTTCTTTTGAATTCTGCAGTGATTTTCTTCATGTAGGTCTTGTGTATTTGTTAGCTTTATTCTTAGACATTGTATATTTTGCCTTTTAAATGTCTGTGGACATACACTGAATTATTAATACATATTTTCATAAGTCACTGATTTGTTTCCCCAAATACAATTTTTGGAGTAAAAATAATGTCCTCATTCTTTTCCCCTGTGTATATTTTTAGCTTATCTAATTGCTTTCTAGCTCTTTTCCTTAATGTGCTTAAGAAAGTTATAGTAGAGGTTATATGTAAGAAAAGTATTGTAAAGAAAAAGTGGAATTGATGATGTTACTAGCGTCTTAAATCTTATCTTACCTAAAGATTTCGATAGACTGTTGAAAATCTTATTTCTTTAATATGTCTTTCTTTTTATAATTGTAATCAGTGAAAATATAAAATTTATTTTATACAGCTTTACTTTTAGATTCAGTATGTAGCAGTTCACCTTCCAAGTAAAGTTGTAACACAAATTTCTGTATTCAAAAATATAGATAGAGGCTGGCCCCACGGCCGAGTGGTTAAAGTTCTGCGTGCTCCACTTTGGCAGCCCAGGTTCGCAGGTTCAGATCCTGGGTGTGGACCTACTCCACTCATCAGTCATGCTGTGGAGGCATCCCACATACAAAAAGAGGAGGATTGGCAACAGATGTTAGCTCAGGGCGAATCTTCCTTACGTACAGACACAAATATATATATGTAGATGAAAAATACACGTATTTTGGTGGTTATTATTTACTATACGAAAGAAGTGTATATCAGAATCCTTTAATTTTTCATTTTAAAGTGTATTTAAATTATTTCTTAAGCTATCAATTCCTTTTAAACACTACTTTTTCCAAAATGCTATATTTATGGCATAAAATTACATTCTAAGGATGGCATATATGTAGATCCTCTGTAGGATTCTTTTTCATCTTCCTTGTAATAAACTCCATTCTCAATTGATTTCTCACCTGTTATGTTTTAGAGAACAGTTCTATTTTTATTTCTTAGGAACTCTACTCTACTGAAGGTTAAAACTTGGAGAATGGGAAAATGACCTTATAAACACTGTAATTTTTTAGGTGTTTTCTTCAGGTTTTAATATTTTGAATCTTGGTAGAATTTGGGAAATAGTAGATGAAAATGTATCCTTTTAAACAACAAATGGTTATACTTTCTGGATTCTTGACTATTACTTGTGAAATTTTAAAATGTATGAGGAAAATGTTCAGTTTTATTATCCAGGTTTTGACAAAACTTATTTAGACTTTGTTCCAAGAAAATTTTTTTGTTTCATTTTGTCTTTTTAAGCTGTTTTGACTGACAAAATTATCAATCCATGGGCACATTTAAAAATTCTTAACTTTTATCTTAATATCTTCCAAGTCATCTTTTTTTGGTTGTAATAAAACAGCCAACTTTTTTTCTTTTCCGCATTGCCCCATAGTTGACATATCAGATTTGGATAGACAGTGCACTTACATTGCTGATTCTTTTTAGTTGCAATGTTAGTGCCACTGAGCCATAGAAAATAAGATTTAATCTCTTCAGATTATAGACTATTATCTTTATTATTTTTGTCCTTTTAAATAATTTGGAGTATTATGATTCATATTAAAGTTAGAGTGCCTTCAAAGTTAGAAGGAAAGGTACAGGTTCAGTGAAATTTGACTGCTCACTTAGTGTTGCAAAAGGAAATGAAAGAGGCTGGAAATATATTGAATTTGATTACAGGAAGAAAAGGAGAGGAGGGTATCTAAATCCACTACCATTTTGTACCCTTTTAAATTATTTTTTCTTCCTCTGTTTTAAAATCTTCCAGGTACCATAGGCTGCCTTTAGAGGTGAAAAAGAGGAGGTTTCTGAGAAACTTTGTAGAAATAATGTGGGAATATGGGGAAGAACTGAGTCGAGGTCAGGGAAGCTATAAACCTTGGAGTGCTTTTTTGATGTGTTGTGCTGTATGGGAGGCTCTGTATGAGGTCAAGCCTGAGAAACTTGCTTGTTAAGAATGTGACTGTTAACATTTAGAGTGCCCTATTTTGTTGAGTCTATTGAGAAGATTAATTTTTATTTAAACATTGATTGTATCCTGTGTTTCTCTGTTTATAAAATGTTTATAAATGTTTTGTCCCTTAGAAGTATACCAATCTCTTACAAATAACCTGAAACATAAATATAATAACAGAAAAACTGTGTTGTAAAGGAAGGTATTTCCTGGTGATTGGAAGGAAATTGGAATCCCTACTTTGTTAAAAAGAAAAAGTGGTCTCTTGTATCTGTGGCCCTTGACATATAAGGTGTTTGATATTGTCCAAACTGTTTCCAGTTTCTTGACTCCTGTTATGTCGTGAACCCGCTCTAGCAGGCTTTTGCCTTCATTACTCCCGGACAACTGCTGTGATCACAAGTCACACATGATGTACTCCTTTCTAAATCAAATGTCATTTCTCAGTCCTCATCTTACTTGACCTATCAGTAGCATTTAATATGGTTAATCAACTTCTCTTCCTTCAAATATTCTGTTTACTTCTAGGACGTTATGCTCACCTGATTTTTCTCCTGTCCTCTCTCGCCTCTCTTTTGAAGTCTCCTTTGCTGCTTTACAACCTACTAAGAGCTCAGTTCCTGGACCTCTTTTCTTTTATATCTACACTCCTTTCCTTGGTCATCACATTTTTTCCGTTAACCTTAAATACCATTTAAATGGTGGTGATTCCCACATTTGTATCTTAGTTTGGACCTTTTCCCTGAATCCCAGACTCACTGAAACATCCCATTTATTGTCTCCATTTGAATGTCTAAAGAACATCTCAAACTTAACGTGTCCACAACCAAGCTCCTGATACTAGCTCTCTAAACCTGCACTGCCCTGAGTTTTCACCATCCAGTAAATGGCGGCTCCATCTTTCCAGTTCGGATCCCTTGAAGTCATTCTTCACTGCTTTCTCTCATGTCTCATCTCCAAACTGTCAACAAAGTCTTTTTGATTCTAGCTTCAAAATACATCTAGAATCTCAACACGTCTCACCTCTTCCATGACTACCTCTCTAGTCCAAGCCATCTTCATCTTTTGCCTAGATTTTCCAGTGGTATCTAACTAATTTCAGTAGCCTCCTAACTAGTTACTAATAATAACTAGGTACATAAGTAGTCTCCTGACTAGTTCTGCTTACCCATGAAAGTGCCTCAGCAAGTAGTCAAATCATGTCACTCTTAGGATCAAATGCTTCCAAGGGATCTAAACTGATTCAGAGTAAGAGCTGAAGGCCTTACACTGGCCTGAGAGGCTCTATATTATATGCTGCTCCCCATCAGCCAACTTTGACCTCATCTTCTATTAGTTTGATTTGTGTGTTCTTTTCTAGCCACATTGGCTTCCTTGCTATTCCTTGAATAGTCCAGGTATTGTCCTACCTTGTGGCCTTTGCCCTTGTTTCTCTGCCTAGAATGCTTTTCCCCAAGGTATCCACATGACTCATTCTCCAGGTAAGTCTGTTCAAAAGTCAGTATATTGCTTGTTGTGGTCTTCTCTAGCCACCTATCTAAATCTTCCTGTCTTCCCTCCTTCCTCAACATTTTCTCCTATCCTACTCTACTTGCCTTTTCTTTAATTTCTGTCAGACTAAATATTTTTCTGCATTAGAATTAGGTGTAATGAAATGGGTTTTTGCCTATTTTGGTAACTGCTGTATTCCTGGCACCCAGAACATTGCTTAGCAGCTAGTGGATGTTCAATAAATACTTGCTTAATTAATTAAAATGCAAAGAAATGTCCTAGAGTTTTCTGAAATTTAGCTTTAATCTTTGAGATACATTACTTTTGTAATGAAACACCTAGTAAAGTCAATAAAAGACTTAGTATATGCATGTATGAAATCAGAAACCTCTCCAGTCAATTGTTGTTATGCATTGGCTCTCAGTAAATGTTAAGTGAATAAACACCAAGTATCTATTATGTGGTCAGCATTGTAGACTAAAGTTTAAAAAGTAAACCCACTCTCAAGGAATTTATGAGACGTTTAACATATTAAACTCTTGATTTATGCTGCAGTATACAGTTGTGGTCTAATAAGAAATATATATTTGGTTTATGTTGCTGGTTTCTGACAGAGAGCTCCTAAAGCCCTTGGAATTTCCTGAGTGATAAGGGTGATGGGAACATCTTTTGTTCTAATGAGGTGATCCCTCATGAGCCCTTAGGTAGCTTCAGATTGGTGTCTGGTCACCACAGAGACTAAGCCTTGATTAGAACCTTGGACCTTTCAGCCCCACCCCAAAGCTTTTGGGGAGATGGGAGGAACTGAAGATTGAGTTAATCACCAATGGCCACAGTCATGCCTGTGTAATGAAATTTCTGTTAAGCACTCCTAAACAATGGGATTTGGAGAACTTCTGGGTTTGTGAACACATCAAGGTGCTGGGAGGGTGGTGTACCCAGGAAAGGCATAGAAACTCCATCTCCCCCTCACCTTGCTCTATGCTTCTCTTCCATTTGGCTATTCCTCAGTTGTATCCTTTATAATAAGCCAGTTATAATAACTAGAGTATTTTCCTGAGTTCTGTGAGTTGTGCTAGGAAGTTAACAAACCTGAGAGAGGAAGTCATGGGAAGCCCCAATTTATAGATGGTCATTAGAAGTATGGATGCCATCAAACTTTTGACTGGTGACTGAAGTGACTGGTGATTTGTGGGACTGAGTCCTTAAAATTGTGGCGTCTGATGCTAACTCCTGTTAGTTAATGTCAGAATTAAATTGAATTGTAGGACACTCAGTTGGTATCTGATTGTTGAAGTGATTTTGGAAAATACACCACATATTTGATATCAGGAGGAAGAAAGCTACTCAACAATTAATTAGGTGGTAATGTTAAGTGCTATGGAAATTCAAAGAAGGACATTATTAAAGTGTACTATTATTATACTTTCTATCATAGGAAGGCCTCATGGAAGAGTTGGATTATAAAGAATAGGTAACAGTTGTGTTTAATGAAGAGACTACATTCTAGAGAGGAGAATAATGTGACTATTGCCTTGGGAGCAAGAATAACTTTGCAATGGAAATAGAAATAGTTCACAAATTTTTATGCCCTCTTTTATTTGTGTTTTTATTGAGGTAACATTGTTTTACAACATTATATAAATTTGAGATGTGCATCATTATATTTCGACTACTGTATGGACTACATTATGTTCCTCACCAAAAGTCTAGTTGCCATCCGTCACCATACAGATTTGCCCTTTTACCCTCCCCCTTCTTGTAACCACCAATCTCTTCTCTGTATCTGTGTGTGTGTGTGGTGGTGGTGTTTTTTTATCTTCCTCTTATGACTGAAATCATACAATATTTGTCTTTCTCTCTTGGCATAATGCCCTCAAGGTCCATCCATGTTGTTGTGAATGGCAAGATCTCTCTTTTTTATGGCTGAGTAGTATTCCATTGTGTGTGTATACACACACACACGCACACACACATATACATATATGCACCACATCTTCTGTATCCATTCATCTGTTGATGGACATTTAGGTTGTTTCCATGTCTTGAGTATTGTAAATAATGCTGCAGTAAATATAGGGGTGCACATATCCTTTTGAGTTAGTGTTTCTGTGTTCTTTGGAATAAATACCCTGAAGTGCAATAGCTGAATCATATGGTATTTCTATTTTTAGTTTTAGAGAAATCTCCATACTGTTTTCCATAGTGGCTTCACCAATTTACATTCCCACCAGCAGTATATAAAGGTTCCTTTTTCTCCACATTCTCCAACTCTTGTTATTTCTTGTCTTTAGTCATTCTGTTGGACGTGATGTGATACTTCATTATAGTTTTGATTTGCATTTCCATAATAATTAGTGATGTTGAACCTCTTTTCTTGTGCCTCTGTTGTTGTACCATGTCTAAATCTTCTTTGGAAAAATGTCTGTTCAGATCATCTGCCCACTTTTTGATCAGGTTGTTTGTTTTTTTATTGTTGAGTTGTGAGAGTTCTTTATATATTTTGGATATTAACCCCTTGTTGGATGTATGATTTGCAAATATTTTATCCCAGTTTGTAAGTTGTCTTTTCATTTTGTTAATAGTTTCATTTGCTGTGCAGAAGCTTTTTAGTTTGATGGACTCCCATTTGTTTCTTTTTTTCTTTCTTTCTCTCTCGCTGCTGCTTCTTTTTTTTTTTTTTTTTTTTTTTTGGTGAGGTAGATTGGCCCTGAGCTAACATCTGTTGCCAGTCTGCCTCTTTTTTTCTCCCCAAAGCCCTGGTACATAGTTGTATATCCTAGTTGTGAGTCATTCTAGTTCTATGTGGGATGCCTCCGCGGCTTGGCCTGGTGAATCCCAGGCTGCCAGAGTGGAGTGTGCGGACTTAACCACTGAGCCACAGGGCTGGTCCCTATTTTTTCTTTTGTTTTGTTGCCTGAGGAGAGGTGATATTCACAAAAAGATACTGCCAGGACTGATGTTAAAAAGCGTACTGCCTATGTTTTCTTATGGGAGATTTTGGTTTCAGGTCTTACATTCAAGTCTTTAATCCATTTTGAGTTAATTTTTGGTGTAAGGTAATGGTATAATTTCATTCTTTTGCATGTGGCTGTCCAGTGTTCTCCCATTTATTGAAGAGATTTTCCTTTCTCCATTGTATATTCTTGGCTGCTTTGTCAAAAATTGGCTGTCCATAGTTGTGTGGTTTTATTTCGATCAATTCTGTTCCATTGATCTGTGTGTTTGTTTTTGTGCCAGTACCTGCTGTTTTGATTACTATAGCTTTGTAGTGTATTTTGAAATCAGGGAGTGTGATACCTCCAGGTTTGTTCTTTTTTTCTCAGCATTGCTTTGGCTATTCAGAGTCTTTTGTCATTCCACATAAATTTTAGGATTCTTTGTTCTATTTTCATGAAAAATGTCATTGGGGCTTTGATAGGGATTACATTGAATCTGTAGATTACTTTAGGAAGTATGGACATTTTAACTATGTTAATTCTTCCAATCCAAGAGCACAGAATATCTTTCCATTTCTTTCTGTCTTTCTCGGTTTCTTTCAACAATTTTTATAGTTTTCAGTGTATAGATCTTTACCTCCTTGGTTAAATTTATTCCTAGGAATTTTATTCTTTTTGTTGTGATTGTAAATGGGATTGTATTCTTGATTTCTCTTTCTGCTATTTCACTGTTAATGTATAGAAACATAACTGATTTTTGTATGTTGATTTTGTGCTCTGCAACTTTACTATATATTCGTTGATTATTTCTAATAGGCTTTTGGTGGGTCCTTTAGGGTTTTCTATATATAAAATCATGTTATCTGCAAATAGTGACAGTTGTACTTCTTCCTTTCCAATTTCCATCCCTTTTATTTCTTTTTCTTGCCTACTTGGTCTGGCTAGGATTTGTAATAGTATTTTGAATAAGAGTGGTGAAAATGTGCATCCTTGTCTTGTTCCTGTTCTTAGAGGGATAACTTTCAGTTGCCATTTTTTCTTTAAAGCCTGCTCTTCATTCTCTAATTGCTTACATTTTAAATTACAGGACATCTATTTTATGCACACTATATAAGTAACATTCTACTGAATTGCTAGAAGTTCCAGAGAATATAATGAACCAAGTCTCTTCTTTTTAGGAATTTAATGGCCCCTTGGAGTCAAATCAAGTAAAAATCTAAAAAAACAAATATGAGAATACACACACACACATATCTAGATATCCAAAACCATCTTTATATTTTGTATGTACATGTAATGTAGTTTTTACTATATTGTAAGTTCTCAGGTATCCTAGGTTTAGTAAGAGTGACTTATATCCAATTTTTATATGTCCATTATGAGGATAGAGCTATGAGGAACTTGTATGGCAAGTCCAAATATTGTTTACTATTTTTCTCTCTGGAAATCAAGGGTGCTCCATTTCTGGGGTTGTTCATTATGACCTTTCACCCATAATGAGAAACCTACCTTTCTACTTGATCATCCTCCCTGAATCTTTGGACAGTATTTTTGATTGCTTGTTTGAATCATTTTACTAAGTATGACTGTTTCTTGTTGATGATCTCACCGGTTACCTTGACCAGTCGTTATTATGTATGTGTATCATCTTAGTTACTTAGCCCCCAGAACAACAAGTGCTAGATAATTCTTGAGTACATAAAATGTTGGGTAAAATTTATTCCTGCAGCTCTCTTCATGCTTTAGAAACACCAACACTGTAACAGTGAGGAGCAATGAAAGAATCAGAATAACAAAGAATATTTATTAAAGGTGACTAAATCCATAGAATAACTGAGGCTGGAGAACTGAAAGAGATTAAATAATGAGAATAAATCAAGGAGAGTCGAGTCCAGTAGTACAAAAGGGACAAAAGTCAGATTTTTCTCCACTGCCACCATACATTGAAGTTAACCTTTTGAGTTGGCAGCTGGCTACTATGTGATTTTATTGAAAATTGGGCGATTCTTGCAAAAGAAAAACTGAAAAGAGAGCTTTTGAGTGAAATTTAAGAACAGAGATAGGAGAGAATGCAAAATGAGATGATTGAGAGAAGGACTTAAAAATCTAAAGCAAGTGGAAAGGAGGAATGGTTGGTTCATAGCAGTGATAGTAGTTTCTAACTTCATAGTCCTTGCTGTGTGCCAGGCATCATCTTAATGTTAAGACACTTTACATGTATTAACTTATTTTGCCCTCATAGAAACTTTATGAGTTACTTACTACTGCTGTTTCTATTTTACAAATGTGGCAACTCAGGAATACAGTAATCCCCCCTTTTCTGCGGGGATATGTTCCAAGACCCTCAGTGGATGCCTGAAACCACAGATAGTACTGAACCCTGTACATACACTATGGTTTTTCTTTTTCTTTTTTTTTTTTTTTGAGGAAGATTAGCCCTGAGCTAACTACTGCCAATGTTCCTCTTTTTGCTGAGGAAGACTGGCCCTGAGCTAACATCCATGCCCACCCATCTTCCTCTATTTTATACATGGGATACTTACCACAGCATAGCTTTTTGCCAGGCAGTGCCATGTCTGCACCTGGGATCCGAACTGGTGAAGCCTGGGCTGCCAAGAAGCGGAATGTGCGAACTTAACTGCTGTGCCACTGGGCCGGCCCCATACACTATGTTTTTCTCTATACATACATACCTACAATAAAGTTTAATTTATAAATCAGGCACGGGAAGATTAACAACAGTGATAATAAAATAGAACAATTATAATAATATACTCTAATAATAAAGTTATGTGAGTGTGATATCTCTCTCTCTTAATCTTATTTTACTGTACTTACCATTCTTGTGATGATGTGAGATAATAAAATGCCTGATGTGAGATAATAAAATGCCTACATGATGAGATGAAGTGAGGTGAATGATGTAGGCCTTGTGACGTTGCATTCTACTATTGACCTTCTGATAATATGTACTCCCTCAATTAGCAGTAGAGATCTTTAAGATCTCATATATAATTCTGATCCTTTGTTTTTAATGTGCCCACATTTCTCTTTGTACATTCTACAGTAAGGTTGCTTTCATATCTCACTGGCACCCAAGGTAAAATCACTGTATGTCATTTCCTTACTTATTTCTATCTGATAGTAGTACCAGCATCCTTGCAATTGGTAGAGAAATTAGGTTTCTATTAACTTTGCTATGCCAAATTCCTTTACAAAATAGATGATAGACTAGGAGGATTATGCTATATATGTCAGTGAAGTGATTTTCATGACATAAAAGTAATTTTTATAGCACATATTTTGTCTTTATATATGTGATAGCATTAGAGATAGCATTAGAGAATCATACAGTATATTTCCCAATTTTTTATCTAAATAAAAGAATTTGACGTCTCTCTTATTAAAGATAGCTATCAATAAGATTGACCAAATAGAAATAGGACATTAAAAAAATCCATGTAAAGTGAGATGAGCTCAATATAAATATACTCCAAACTTAAATATATGAACAAATGTTAAGTGAGTGTTTAGTTTAACTCTGAAAGGTTTTGTATGTGTAGAGATGGTGAGAAGGAGTCAGGGATATATTGTGGGCTAGAAATTTTCCCTGTTTGATAAATAGTGAACAGATTTTTAAAGAATGATTTTTTCTGGCTCTAAAGAGTTAAAAAAGGTTATTTTTCTTCAAGTAGTACTTAATAACATAATGAACAATGTCACTTATAATGATTTTGTCATTTATGTGGAGGTAGTCTTCATTAGACTTTTAAAAAACAATTATTCTTAGTAAAAACCTGGGACAGAACATTACACCTTAACTGTTATTTCTGCAGAGGAAAAAGTGATTTAAAGATCAGCTTTATAAAATGATAGAGTTTCGAATATGTAGTAATAGTGGTGAATAATTTATCTCATAATTAAGACCATTTTCTGTACTGTTTGCTAAAAATATCATTTGGTCATCTTTGGCAGGTACTCTGTAGCAGTTAAGGATTTAAGTATGAGGGGTTTGGATCCTAGCACTAAAATCCATTCAAGAGATATTTATTGCATGTCTTGTTCATATCAGGTACTGGGAAGAGAGTAGTTACCAAAATAGACCAAAGTCTTGCCCTTATGGAAATTAGTTTACAGTGGGAGAGAAGAAAGATAAAGGCTATAAATAAGAATGATAAATAGTATGTAAGATAGATAAATACTTGAAAGGAAAATAAAGCATGGAAGTTGAGAAGGTGGAGGTGACATTTTAGATAACATAGTGGGGAAATACATCTCTGAGAAGGTGACTTTTTTTGGTAAGGAAGATTGGCACTGAGCTGATACCTGTTGCCAGTCTTCCTCTTTTTGCCTCAGGACGATTGTCCCTGAGCTAACACTTGTGGCAGTCTTCCTCCATTTTGTATATGGGATGCCACCACAGTGTGGCTTGATGAGTGGTGTGTAGGTCTGCGCCTGGGATCTGGACCCGCAAACCCTGGGCTGCTGAAGCAGAGCGTGTGAACTTAACCACTGTGCCATTGGGCCTGCCCCTGGGAAGGTGACTTTTGAGTGAAGACTTGAAGGAAACAGGATTGCTAGCTACGCAGTTGTCTGGTGTGAGAGTATTCAATTCCTGAGACGGGGAAAAGACAAGCATACTTGAGGAACAGGAAAGTAATATTGTGAGAGAGGAGTGAAAAGCAGACAGTTGGAGATAGTAAGACCAGAAGGGTAACAGGATGGTGAGGAGGCAGTTTATGAAGAACCTTATAGGTTATTATAAGGATTAAGACCTTTGCTCTGAGTGAGATGGGAAGGCATAAGTGATGTGGTTTTACAAGGAGCACTCTACCTGCTTTGTTGAGAGTAGGCTGTTGGAGTATCGGGCAAGAACAGAAGCAGTGAAAGCAGTTAGGAGGCAACTGTAATGATCGAGATGTGAGAAATGATGGTAGCTTTGGACCATGGTAGTTAGCAGTGGTAGAAGTGATGAGAAATGCTCAGATTCACATTTATTTCAAACACAGAATTGGCAGGATGGATTGCTGAATTGTTTGTGATGTGAGAGAAAGACAGGAGTTGTACATAAGCTCTAAGGTTTTGGGCTCCAGAAACTGGAAAGATAGAGTTTCCCTTTTCTCAAATGGGGATTGGCAGTGGAGGAGCAGATTTGGTGGTGGTGGTGGCAAGGTCCATCCATGTTGGTGTAAATTGTGGGATTTCCTCTTTTTTATAGCTGAATATCCCATTGTATATATATACCACAACTTATTTATCCATTCATCCTTCAGTGGTCATTTAGGTTGCTTCCATGTCTTGGTTATTGTAAAGAGTGCTGCTGTGAACATAGGGGTGTATATTTCTTTTCAGGTCAGTGTTTTCATTTCCTTTGGATATATTCTCAGAAGTGGAATTACTGGATCATATGGTAGTTCTGTTTTTAATTTTGGGGGAGATACTCCATACTGTTTTCCATAGTGGCTGTGCCAATTTAGAATCCCGGCAACAGTGCACAAGGGTCCCCTTTTCTCTGTATCCACGCCAGCATTTGTTATCTCTTGTCTTTTTGATCATACCTATCCTAACAGGCATAAGGTAATATCTCTTTGTGATTTTTTTTTTTTTTTTTTTTTTTTTTTGGTGAGCTAACATCTCTTGCCAGTCTTCCTCTTTTTGCTTGAGGAAGATTGTCCCTGAGCTAACGTTTGTGCCAATCTTCCTCTATTTTGTACGTGGGATGCCACCACAGCATGGCTTGATGAGTGCTATGTGGGTCCACACCTGGGATCTGAACCTGCAAACCCTGGGTGGCCAAAGCAGAATGCACAAACTTAACCACTATGTCACTGGGCTGGCCCCTCTCTGTGATATTAATTTGCCTTTCTCTAATGACTAGTGATGTTGAGCATCTTTTCATGTACCTGTTGGCTTTTCGTATACCTTCTTTAAAGAAATCTTGATTCAGGTCCTTTGCCAGTTTTTTAAATTGGGTTATTTTCTTGCTATTGAGTTGTGTAAGTTCTTTATATATTTTGACTATTAATCCCTTATCATTACATGGTTGCAAATATTTTTTCCCATTCCATAGGTTGTCTTTTTACTTTGATGGTGATTTCTTTTGCTGTGCGCAAGATCTTTAGTTTGATATAGTCCCACTTATTTTTGATTTTGTTGCTTGTGCTTTAGGTGTCATATCCAAAATGTCGTTACCAAGCTCCATGTCAAGGTGCTTTACTCCTATGTTTTGTTCTAGGAGTTTCATGGTTTCTTATGGGTCTTACATTTAAGTCTTTAATCCATTTTGGGGTTAATTTTTGTGAGTGGTATAAATATGGGCCAGTATCCAAATATCCCAGCACCGTTTATTGAATACACTGTCTTTTCTCCAATAGTATTCTTAGCTCCCTTGTCAAATATTAGTTGACGTTTATTCTAGGGTTTATTTCTGGGCTCTTAATTATGTTCCATTGGTCTCCTTGTCTCTTTTTATGCCAATACAATATTATTTTGTTGGCTATACCTTAATATAGTATACAGTAGTCCTCCCTTATCTACTGAGGATATGTTCCAAGACCCCCAATGAATGCCTGAAACCATAGATAGTGCTGAATCCTATAGATAGGTACTATGTGTTTTCCTATACATACATACTTATGATAAAGTTTAATTTATAAATTAGCCACAGTAAGAGATTAACAACAGGAATAATAAAAGAGAGCAGTTATAACAATATACTGTAATAAAAGTTACGTGAAGGTGGTTTCTCCCTCTCTCAAAATATCTTAAACTATCTTATTTTACTGTACTCACTCTTCTTGTGAAAACGTGAGATGATAAAATGACTACGGGATGAGATGAAGGGAAGTGAATGACATAGGCTTTGTGATGTAGTATTATGCTGTTATTGACCTGATGATACGTCAGAAGGAGGATCATCTGCTTCTGGTCCCCACTTGACCACAGGTAAATGAAACCATGGATGACCAGGGGAACTGCTTTAGTGTGAAATCAGGAAGTGTGATGCCTCCTGTTTTCTTCTTCTTTCTCAAGATTTCTTTGGTTATTTCTGGTCTTTTGTGGCTCCAAATAAGTTCTAAGAGTGTTTTTTCTACACTTATGTAAAAAAAAAATGCTGTTGGAATCTTGATAGGGATTGCATTGAATCTGTAGACAATATAAAAGTATTGACATTTTAACAATATTAATTCTTCCAATCCATGAACATGGGATATCTTTCCATTTATTTGTATCTTTGATTTTTTCATCAGTGTCTTGTGGTTTTCAGAGTAGAGATCTTTCACTTCCTTAAATTTATTCCCAAGCATTTTATTGTTTTTGATGCTATTGTAAATGGAATTGATTTTTTATTTCTTTTTCAGAAAATTGGTTGTTAGTGGATGGAAATGCTACTGGTTTTTGTTAATTTTGTATTCTGCAACTTTATTGAATTCATTGATTAGATCTAATAGTGTATTGGCTGAGTCTTTAGGATTTTCTATAAATAAAATCATGTCGTATGGAAGTAGACAATATTACTTCTTCCTTTCCAATTCTGATACCTTTTATTTCTTTTTCTTGCTTCATTGCTCTTGTTAGGACTTCTAATACTATGTTGAATAGGAGTGGTAAGAGTGGACCACTGTTGTCTTGTTCCTGATCTGACAGGAAAAGCTTTCAACCTTTCACCATTGAGTATGGTGTTAGCTGTGGGCTTGTCCTACATGGCATTTGTTATGTTCCTTCTATGCCTAATTAATTAAGAGTTTTTATCACGAATCAATGGTGAATTTTTTCAAATACTTTTTCTGCATCTGTTGAGATGCTCATGATTCTTTTATTTCATTCTGTTAATGTGAAGGTTCACATTGATTTGCATATGGTGAACTATCTTTTCATCCTACCGATAAATCCTACTTGATCATGATGAATGATCCTTTTATTGTGCTGCTGAATTAGTTTTGCTAGTATTTTATTGAGAACTTTTGCATGTTTATTCATCAGTGATAGTGGCCTGTAGTTTTCTTTTCTAGATGTGTTCTTCTCTAGTTTTAGTATTAGGATAATGCTGGCCTTGTAATCAAGAAAATAAATGCATCTTTTAATCCCTAACATGTTTTTGGAATCTCTTTGTAATCCACACCTCCCCCACACACACAATCTCAGATGATTACTGATCTGCTTTTTGTCACAATAGATTTGTTTGCATTTTCCAGATTTCTGTATAAATGTAATTGTGTAGTATATGATTTTTGTCTGACTTTTTTACTCAGCATAATTATTTTGAGATACTTTCATATTGTTGCATAGATAAGTAGTTCATTTCTTTTCATACCTTAGTAGCGTTCCATTATATGGATATATGAAAATCTGCGGGGCCGGCCCTGTGGCCCAGTGGTTAAGTTCATGCACTCCACTTGGGCAGCCCAGGGTTTTGCTGGTTCGGATCCTGGGCGCAGACATGGCACCACTGATCAAGCAATGCCCAGGTGGCATCCCACATGCCACAACTAGAAGGACCCACAACTAAAAATATACAGCTATGTACTGGGGGACTTTGGGGAGAAAAAGGAAAAATAAAATCTTTAAAAAAAAAAAAGGAAAATTTGCTTATCCATTTACCTTTGGTGGACAATAGATTTGTTTCCAATAGAGTGTGTGGCTATTAAAAATAAACATGTTATGAAAGTATGCTTTCGTTTCTCTTGAAAAAATACCTAGCAGTAGAATATCTGGGTCGTATGGTAGTTATATGTTTAACTTTTTAGGAAAGTGCCAAACTTTTACATGCACCAGCACCATTGGCACCACTGGTGCACGAGAGTTCCAGTTGTTCCACATCTTCACCAACATTTGGCAGAGGCTTTTTAAGTTTAGATATTCTCATAGGTGGCTAGAGGTATCTCATTGGGATATTTTTTTCAAATTTTTTGTCCTAGTAAAATACACAAAACTTACGATTACCATTTTTTGGGGGGTGGGGGGTTCAGGAAGCTATTTTTTCAAATCACACTAAATTCATTATTGAGAGACAACCTCTATTAATAACATTTTGGCACCTATCTTCCCAGTTTTGTTTTTTTGTTGTTGTTGTTTTTTGTTTTTTTTTTTGTTATTTTGGCTTAAACAACAGGATTTTATTGTCTCTCCGTTCTGGAGGCCGGAAGTCCAAAATCAAGGTGTCGGCAGGGTTGGTTGGTTCCTTCTAAGGGCTGTGACAGAAGATCTGTTCCAGGCCTCTCTCCTTGCTTCTGGTGGTTCCCTGGCTTGTGGCAGCGTGACTCCGTCCTTCACATGGCATTCTCCCTGTATGTGTGTCGGTCTCCAAATTTTACCTTTTTTTTTTTTAATATTAAGATTATGATAGTTAACAACCTTGTGAAATTACAGTTGTACATCATTATTAGTCATGTTGTAGGTAAACCACTTCACCCCTAGTGCCCTCCTCCCACCCCCCCCCCCTTTCCCCTGGTAACCACCGATCAGTTCTCTTTGTCTATGTGTTAACTACCACCTATGAGTGGAGTCATACAGAGTTCGTCTATCTCTGTCTGGCTTATTTCACTCAACATAATACCCTCAAGGTCTATCCATGTTGTTGTGAGTGGGACGACTTTGTCCTTTTTTATGGCTGAGTAGTATTCCATTATATATATACACACACCATATCTTCTTTATCCAATCATCAGCTGCTGGGGACTTAGGTTGGTTCCATGACTTAGCTATTGTGAATAATGCTGCGCTGAACAAAGGGGTGCATGGGACTTTTGGAATTGCTGATTTCAGGTTCTTATGATAGATACTTAGTAGTGGGATGGCTGGGTCATAAGGTATTTCTATTTTTAACTTTTTGAGGAATCTCCATACTGTTTTCCATAGTGGCTGCACCAGTTTGCATTCCCACCAACAGTGTATGAGGGTTCCTTTTTCTCCACAGTCTCTCCAACATTTGTCACTCTTGGTTTTGGATATTTTTGCCATTCTAACAGGTGTAAGGTGATATCTTAGTGTAGTTTTGATTTTCATTTCCCTGATGATTAGTGATGATGAGCATCTTTTCATGTGTCTATTGGCCGTCTATCTTCTTTGGAGAAATGTCTGTTCACATCCCCTGCCCATTTTGTGATTGGGTTGTTTGATTTTTTGTTGTTGAGTTGTGTGAGTTCTTTATATATTATGGAGATTAACCCCTTTGGCAGATAAATAACTTGTAAATATCTTTTCCCAATTAGTGGGCTGTTTTTTTGTTTCAGTCCTTTTTCCCTTGCCTTGAAGAAGCTCTTTAGTCTGATGAAGTCCCATTTGTTTATTCTTTCTATTGTTTCCCCCATCTGAGGGGTTGTGGTGTCCAAAAAGATTCTTTTGAAGCTGATGTCAAAGAGTGTACTGCCTATATTCTCTTCTAGAAGACTTATTGTTTCAGACCTAATCTTTAGGTCTTTGATCCATTTTGAGTTTATTTTAATGAATGGTGAAAAAGAATGGTCAATTTTCATTCTTTTACATGTGGCTGTCCAGTTTTCCCAGCAAAGAAAGTCCTAGAGACTTTCTTTCCTCCATTGTGGGCCCTCAGCTCCTTTGCCAAAGATTAGCTGTCCTTAGATGTGTGGTTTTATTTCTGGCCTTTCAATTCTGTTCCATTGATCTGTGCATCTGCTTTTGTACCAGTACCATGCTGTTTTGATTACTGTAGCTTTGTAGTATGTTTTGAAGTCAGGGATTGTGATGTCTCCGGCTTTGTTCTTCTTTGTTAGGATTGCTTTAGCAATTTGGGGTCTTTTGTTGCCCCATATGAGTTTTAGGATTCCTTGTTCAATTTCTGTAAAGAATGTCATTAGGATTCTGATTGGGATAGCATTGAATCTGTAGATTGCTTTAGGTAGTATGGACATATTTAACTATGTTTATTCTTCCAATCCATGTGCATGGAATGTCTTTCCATCTCTTTGTCATCTTCAATTTCTTTCAGGAAAGCATTGTAGTTTTTGTTGTGTAGGTCTTTCACTTCCTTGGTTAAATTTACCCCAAGGTATTTTATTCTTTTTAGTGCGATTGTGAATGGGATTGAGTTCTTGAGTTCTTTTTCTGTTAGTTCATTGTTAGAGTATAGAAATGCTACGGATTTATGTATGTTGATTTTGTATCCTGCAACTTTGCTGTAGCTGTTGATTGTTTCTAATAGTTTTCCTGTAGATTCTTTGGGGTTTTCTATATATAAGATCATGTTGTCTGCAAACAGTGAGAGTTTCACTTCTTCATTGCCTATTTGGATTCCTTTTATTTGTTTTTCCTGCCGGATTTCTCTGGCCAAAACCTCCAGTACTATGTTGAATAAGAGTGGTGAGAGTGGACACCCTTGTCTTGTTCCTCTTCTCAGAGGGACCTGGCTTTTGGTTTTTGCCCATTGAGTATCATGTTGGCTGTGGGTTTGTCGTATATGGCTTTTATTATGTTGAGGTACTTTCTTTCTATATGCATTTTATTGAGAGTTTTTATCATAAATGGATATTGGATCTTGTCGAATGTTTTCTCTGCATCTGTTGAGATGATCATGTGGTTTTTGTTTCTCATTTTGTTAATGTAGTGTGTCATGTTGATTGAGTTGTGGATGTTGAACCATCCCTGTCTCCCTGGTATAAATCCCACTTGATCATGGTGTATGGTCTTTTTAATGTGTTGCTGTATTCAGTTTGCCAAAATTTTGTTGAGGATTTTTGCATCTATGTTCATCAGTGATATTGGCCTGTAGTTTTCCTTCTTTGTGTTGTCCTTGTCAGGTTTGGGAATCAGGGTGATGTTGGCTGAATAGAGTGTGTTAGGGAGTGCTCCATCTTCCTCTGTTTTCTGGAATAGTTTGAGAAGGATAGGTATTAAATCTTCTTTGACTGTTTGGTACAATTCTCCAGAGAAGCTATCTGGTCCTGGACTGTTATTTTTGGGGAGATTTTTGATTACTCTTTCGATTTCTTTACTTGTCATTGGTTTATTCAGATTCCCTATTTCTTCCTGCTTCACTTTTGGGAGGTTGTAAGAGTCCAAGAATTTATCCATTTCTTCTAGGTTGTCCAGTTTGTTGGCATATAGGTTTTCATAGTATTGTCTTATGATCCTTTGTATTTCTGTGGTATCTGTTGTGATTTTTCCTCTTCCAATTCTAATTTTATTTGAGTCTTCCTCCTTTTTTTCTTGGTGAGTCTGGCTCAGGGTTTGTCAATTTTGTTTATATTTTTGAAGAACCAACTCTTCGTTTCATTGATCCTTTCTACTGTCTTTTTTGTTTCAGTATCGTTTATTTCTGCTCGAATTTTTATTATTTCCTTCCTTCTACTGACTTTGGGCTTGGTTTGTTCTTCTTTTTCTAATTCTGTTAGGTGTCGTTTGAGATTCCTTATGTGAGATTTTTCTTCTTTATTGAGATGAGCCTGTATTGCAATGAATTTCCCTCTCAGGACCACTTTTGCTGTGTCCCAAACAAGTTGGTATGGCAAGTTTTCATTTTCATTTGTCTGCAGATATTATTTGATTTCTTCTTTAATTTCTTCAATAATCCATTGTTTGTTCAATAGCATGTTGTTTACTCTCCACATTTTTGCCCCTTTCCCAGCTTTATTCTTGTGGTTCATTTCCAGTTTCATAGCATTCTGATCAGAAAAGATGCTTGATATTATTTCAACCCTCTTGAATTTGTTGAGGCTTGCTTTGCTTCCCAAGATATAGTCTATCCTTGAGAATGTTCCATGTGCATTTCAGAAGAATATGTAACGTGCTGTTTTTGGATGGAGTGTTCTATATATATCTACTAGGTCCCTCTGGTCTAATTTTTCGTTTAATTCTATAGTTTCCCTGTTGACTTTCTGTCTGGATCATCTATCCATTGGTGTTAATGAGGTGTTCAGGTCCCCTACTATTATTGTATTGTTGATGTCTCCTTTTAGTTTTGTTAATAGTTGCTTTACAAATTTTTGTGCTCCTGTGATGGGTGCGTATCTATTTATAAGTGTGATGTCGTCTTGGTTGAGTGTCCCTTTTATCATTATAAACTGCTCCTCTTTGTCTTTCCTTATCTGTTTTGCTTTGAAGTCTGCTTTATCTGATATAAGTATGGCTACACCTGCTTTCTTGTGTTCATTATTAGGTTGGATTATCGTCTTCCATCCCTTCATTCTGAGTCTGTGTTTGTCTTTGGGGCTGACGTGTGTTTTTTGGAGGCAGCGTGTTGTTGGGTCTTGTTCTGTAATTCATCCTGCCACTCTGTGTCTTTTGATTGGAGAGTTCAATCTGTTTATATCTAGAGTGATTATTGAAATGTGGGGTCGTAACGCTGCCATTTTATCACTTATTTTCCGGTTCTTTTGCATTTCCTTTGTTTCTCGTCCCGTGATTTTTGGACTACTAGTTCAGGTAGGTAGATTTCTATATTGGCTTTCTTCTTATTTGTAATTTGTGTCTTTATTCTTGTTATTTGTTTAGTGGTTACCAAGTCGTTTGTATAAAACATCTTGTAGATGACATAGTCCATTTTCTGATAGCCTCTTGTTTCCTTAGATTAAGATGTTCCATCCTTTTCCTCTTCCCCTTCTAGGTTGTTTTTGTCAGATGTTTTTCTTCCTTCTTGTGTTGTGAGTTTGTGGTTAAAATGACTAGGTTAGATTTATTCTTGGTGTTTCCCTTCCTTTTATCTTTAATGTTATACTTAAGTTTTGCTAACCTGTTCTGATGGAGAGCTGCAACTTTCTGATTTTGTCTTTCTGCTTGTCTCCTTTGCTCTGGGTTTTGTAACCCCTTTCCTTTTTTTGACTTTTCAGGTATGAGGGTCTTCCTGAGCATTTCTTGTAGGGAAGGTCTTGTGGTAATGAACTCCCTTAACTTTGGTTTATCTGGAAAGGTTTTTATTTCTCCATCATATTTGAAGGATATTTTCACTGGATAGAGTATTCTTGGCTGCAGGTTTTTGTCCTTCAGAGTTTTGAATATATCATTCCACTCTCTTCTAACATGTAAGGTATCTGCTGAGAAATCTGCTGACAGCCTTGTGGGGGTTGCTTTGTAGGTTATTTTCTTCTGCCTTGCTGCCCTTAGTATTTTCTCTTTGTCATTGACTTTTGCAAGCTTCACTACTATATGCCTTGGGATTGGTCTTTTTACATCGGTAAAGTTTGGAGATCTGTTGGCTTCCGTCATATGGAGTTCCATCTCTCTCCCCAGGTCTGGAAAGTTCTCAGCCATTATTTGTTTGAACAGGCTTTCTGCTCCCTTCTTCTTCTCTTCTCCGTCTGGGATACCTATAATCCTTATGCTGCATTTCCTAATTGAGTTGGATAATTCTCAGAGAGTTTCTTCATTTCTTTTTAGTCTTAGTTCTCTTTCTGCCTCTCTCTGCAGCATTTCTATATTCCTATCCTCCAAATTGCTAACTCTGTCTTCCATATTATCGACCCTACTGTTCAGAGAGTCCAGATTTTTCTTAATCTCCTCCATTGTGTTCTTCATCTCCGATATTTCTGATCAGTTCTTCTTTATAGTATCAAGCTCTTTTGTGACATAGCTCCTGAACTCGTTGAGTTGTCTATCTGTATTCTCTTTTAACTCGTTGTGTTTTTTAATGATGGCTGTTTTGGATTCATTGTCATTTAGGTTATAGATTTCATTGTCTTTGGGATTGTTTTCTGGGTACCTGTCATTTTCCTTCTGTTCTGGAGATTTAATATATTTTTTTATACTGCTTGATGGCATGGATTTGTGCCTCCGCATAGAGATGGAGTTTAGGTACTGCTTCCACTTGCTTCTACTGGAGTGGGCAGGGAGCTGTTTATTAATCTGCACTGACCAGGATCCCTGTCAGCTGTTGCTGTCCAGACCTGGGCCTCTCAGTCACAGTGGTCCTGTGGGTCCCTCATCAGCTGTGGGGAGAATCACAAGTGGGCCTCAGGTTGCTGGTGCCTACTGTCGCAAACCACCTAGACGCGCTCCCTACTTAGAGTCTGCAGTGGTGTTATGGGCTCACCTAGATTCGCAGCTCTGTCACCCTCACAGCCTGCAAGATCTCACTTATCCACTATGGGCCACAGCAGAGCTATGGGTATCTACTACAATCTGTGGTTAGCTCACCCAGCTTTGCTACTTCTGCCTCAGGGTCTTCCAGCCTTGTGATTGCTGAGCGGGGCCTCGCCAGTAATGCTGCGCAGAGGCTTTCGCTGTGGCTGCCGTGGGACTGTGGATTTTCCTTCTGGACCACAAAAAGGGTTGCTGGGGCTCCACCCTGCCCCCAGCCACTCATATGATCTCACTGGGTGTCCCTTGTCTCCTCTGGGACTCTGCTGGCGTCTGTGAGTCAGAGGCAGCTGGTGGGCTTCTGCCCCGCCCGGGATCCTCCTCTCCCAGAGCCTCCCAGTGATCTGAATGCTGGGCAGGGCCTCTCCACTAATGCCAAGCGAGTAGAGGCTTTCCCTGCCGCTGGTGTGGGACCGTGGATTTTCCCCCTGGACCACGGAGCAGGGAGGCTGGGGCTCCAACCTGCTCGTGCCTTTTCGCACGGTCTCACTGGGTGTCCCTTGCCCCCTCTGGGACACAGCTGGAGTCCGTGAGTCAGAGGCGGCTGGCTGGCTGCTGTCCTGCCTGGGATCCTCCTCTCCTGGAGCTTGCCAGCATTCTGAATGCTGGGAGGGGCCTCTCCGCTAATGCCGAGTAGAGGCTTTCCATGCCGCTGGTGCGGGACCGTGGATTTTCTCCCTGGGCTTAGGGGAAATCATGAGGGTTTTAGGTAGTGCTGTAGTCACCTGTTGCCACCATTGCTCCGCTGATACCCCCACACACCTGCCGTTGGTGCGTGGTGATGCTGTGAGCATGTCCACTGGAAGAAAGTCGCTTGCAGGTACTAGGCTGTCTGGGGGTCGGGGGTTGGAGCGTTTTCACCCATCTCCACCTCCTCCTCGGGGGAAGTCCGTCCACCTTCTGATATATAGCAGCACAGGTCTCTCAGGCATCCTCTGATGCTGTGTGGATATCCTTTGTTGACCAATGAATGTCCAATTATTTGTAGATTTGAAGAGGGAGAGGCAAAACTTCTCAGTCCACCATGTTGCTGACATCACCCTGTGGGGGGGATTTTTGATTATTGATTCAGTTTCTTTACTTTAGGTTTGCTCAGATTTTGTATTTTTTCTTGATTTAGTCTTGGTAAATCCTAGTTTTCTTGGAATTTGTCTTTTTTATCTAGGTTATCCAATTTGTTGGAGTACAATTGTTTGTACTACTTTCGTAATCCTTTTTATTTCTATAGAATTGGTAGTAGCATCCCTCTTTCATTTCTGATTTTAGTAGTTTAAATCTCTTTTTTTCTTAGTCCCCTGCTTTTGAAGGTCATTTTTGCCAGATAAAAGATTCTTAGTTAAAAGGTTTTTTTTCTTTTAGCATTTTGGATATATCGTCTCATTGACTTCTGGCCTCCATAGTTTCTGGTGAGAAATTTAGTTATAATCTTACTGAAGATCCCTTGTATGTGATGATTTGGTTCTCTGTTGCTGTTTTCAAGATTCTCTTTGTGTTTTGAAAGTCTGATTATATTATGTCTTGGTGTGGGTCTATTTTAGTTCTTGGAGGTTTTTGAGTTTCTTGGATATTTATGTTCCTACCTTTCATCATACTTGGGAATTTTTCAGCCATTATTTCTTCAAATATTGTCTTCTTTCTTTCTTCTCCTCTGCAACTCGCACAGTGTGTACATCGGTCTCTCTGATGGTGTCCCCCAGTTTCCTTAGGCTCTGTTCACTTCAGTCTTTTATTGTTGTTGTCATTCCTCAGATTTGAATAATATATATTGTTGTCTTCAAGTGCACTGAATCTTTGTTCTACCTGCTTATTTCTGACTTTGAATCCCTCTAGTTTATTTTTCATGGCAGTTACTGTACTTTTAAGTTCCATAATTTTTTAGTTTTATTTCAGATTTTCTATATCTTCATTGTGTTTCCAGTTTGTTCATAAATTGTTTCCTTGACTTTCTCCATGTCTTCCTTTAATTCTTTGAGCATTTTTTTTTTTTTTGGAGGAAGATTAGCCCTGAGCTAACTACTGTCAATCCTCCTCTTTTTGCTGAGGAAGACCGGCCCTGAGCTAACATCCATGCCCATCTTCCTCTACTTTATATGTGGGACACCTACCACAGCATGGCTTGCCAAGTGGTACCATGTCCGCACCCGGCTCACGAAGTGGAATGTGTGCACTTAACCACTCTGCCACCGGGCCGGCCCTATCTTTGAGCATTTGTCATTTGGTTGTTTTAACGTCTTTGTCTTCTGTATCTCCCTTCAGTTTTTTTCCAGGGGTAATTTCTGTTGATTTGTGTTTTTTTTTTTCTTTGAATGGCCTATATTTTCTTGTTTCTTTGGGTGTTTTGTGATTTTTTTTCTTGGAAACTGGACGTTTGAATCAGCAATTTCCAGATTCCTTCCCACCCCCAGTGTTTGCTGGGTTTTTTGTTATTGTTTTTGGGGTGTTTTGGACTGTTGTAGGTTGGCTCTGTGTCAGGGGTTTACTCGAAGTGTAAACTTGGGGTCTTCTCAGATCTTTTCTGAGCCTGTGCCTTTTCCTCTGCATGAGTGGTCAGTTTCTAATTTTCCCCTATATGTAATTTTTTGAAAGTCCTGGTCTTTAATGTCTGGCTGCCAAGGTAGAAAAGGAGAGAAGTAAAGCAGAGAGAAGGGCACTGGCCCTCCAAATACCCCAGAAGCTGCGGGGAGGGGTTTGCCCCAGTGAACTAATGGCTGTCTGCCTCTGCCTGTGCACCTGTGATCAGAAGCATCAGTCAGTTATCACAGCACAGATTCCTGGTATTTGCAGGATTGAATTCTCTTTACCCGCCTTGGCTTTTGCAAGCTGTGTGCAAACTGCTTCAGAAACACATGTGCAGCTGCTTGCCACCTGGTTGGGGATGGCGAATGGTTAGCTGCTACTATGATGTGAGCTGAAGTTGACCAAAATTAACCGAATTTATAGTTCTTGTCTTCCCATTGCAGTTGCATGCCTTCAGTAAACTCCACAGTTCCAAAATAGGTATATCAGACAGATTCTGCCAGTGCAATTGTTGTGTGGGTAGGAAAACAGATGCCTGGAGCTTCCTACTTGGCCGTCTTCATGGAATTCTCTCATTGGGATTTTAATTTGCACTTCATCTGTTGATTAGTGATGTTAAGCACGTTTTCATTTGCTTATTTGCCACTTATATGTCTTTTGTGGTTAAGAGTCTGTTCATATCTTTTACCTATTTTAATGAGATCATTTGTTTTATTATTAGTGAGTTTTGAGATTTTATATAGTATATGGCCATAATATGTGTTTTGCTAGTGCTTTCTCCCAGTCGATGGTTTATGTTTTCATGTTATTTGAAGACCAGAAGAAGTTATTATTCCTTATGAATAATTCCTTATGAATTGACTTTTAAAAATGTACTTGCTTTCTTTAATACATAAAATTTTATTCATGATATTTTTTTTAGTCGACTTTTGATGTTTGTGTCTAAGATGTTATGTTTTCATCCAAGTTGTTGAATTTATTGGCATAAAGTTTATATTATTGCTTTGCTTTCTTAATAGCTGTAGAATCTGTAGTGGTGGCACCATTCACATTCCCGATACTCATAATTTATTTTTAAGATTTACGCCTGATGGGCTGGCCTAGTGCTGCAGCGGTTAAGTGCGCATTCCACTTGGGCGGCCCAGGGTTTGTGAGTTTGGACCTGGGTGCGGACCTGGCACTGCTTGGCACGCCATGCTGTGGTACGCGTCCCACATATAAAGTAGAGGAAGATGGGCATGGATGTTAGCTCAGGGCCAGTCTTCCTCAGCAAAAAGAGGAAGATTGGCAGCAGTTAACTCGGGGCTAATCTTCCTCAAAAAAGAAAAGAAAAGAAAAGAAAAGATTGACACCTGAGCTACCAACTGTTACCAGTCTTTTCTGTTTTCTTTTTTCCCTTCTTCTTCTTCCCATAGCCCCCCAGTACATAGTTGTACATTCTAGTTGTGAGTGCCTCTGGTTGTGCTATGTGGGATGCTGCCTTAGCATGGACTGATGATCAGTGCCATGTCGACGCCCAGGATCCGAGCCAGCAAAACCTGGGGTCACCAAAGCGGAGCCTGTGAATTTAACCACTCACGCTTGGGGCCAACCCCCTGACATTCATAATTTTGTGTTCTCTCTTTTTCTCCTGATTAGTCTGACTATAGGTTCATCACTTTTATTGATCTTCTCAAGTACCAGCTTTTGGTTTCATTGATATTTATCTATTTTTCTGTTTTCTACTCAACTTTAATTTTTGTTATTTTTAAAGGTAGAGCAGAGGTCATTGTTTTGTGATGTTTCCTATTTTCTAGTATATCCATTTAGTGATGCAAATTTTCATTCAGTCACATATCACAGGTTTTGATGAGTTGCCTGTTCATTTTCATTTATTAAAAAATACTTTCTTGACAATGGAATATTATTCGATGCTAAAAGGAAATGTACTCTCGAGATATGATAAGACATTGAGGAATGTTAAATGCATATCATTTAGTGAAACCACCCAATCTGAGAAAGGCACATACTGTACCATTCCAACTGTATGACCTACTGGAAAAGGCAAAGCTATGGAGACAGTAAGATCAGTGGTTTCCAGGGGTTGGATTGATTGAGAGGGAGGAATTGATAGAACACAGAATTTTTTGAGCAGTCAAAATTCTCTGTATGATACTGTAGTGATGGATACATGTCATTATACTTTTGTCCACTCCCATAGAAGATACAACGCTGAGAATGAACCATTATGTAAATTATGTACTTTGGATGATTATGATGTGTCAGTGTAGTTTCATCAATTGTAACAAGTGGTGGGGGATGTTGATAATTGCAGGACCTATGTTTGGGGCCATGGAGTATATGGAAAATTTCTGTACCTTTCTCTGAATTTTGCTGTGAACCTTGAAATACTTCCTCTCCCTTTTCATTTGTTATTTGACTCATGAGTTGTTAAGATGTGTGCTGTCTGGGGACTTTTGAGATATTATTGGTTTCTAATTTAATTCCTTTGTGATCAGAAACCATGATTTATATTATTTGAATTTTGATAATTGATATTGATGTTTGTTTTATGACCTGGAATATGGTTTATTTTGGTAAGTATTTGAAGTTCACTTGAGAAAGAATGCATATTTTGCTTTGCTGGGTAGTGTTCTATGAGAGTCAGTAAGTTACATGACTTGATAGTATTGATTTTGTTTTGATAAGATATATGTTACATAAAACACCATTTAAACCATTTTACGTTTATAGTTACTGGCATTAAATACATTCACAGTGTTATGCAGTCACCCCCACTCTGTGTTTCCAAATTTGTTTCATTAGCTATAGCATAAACTGTACCCATTTAGCATTACTCCCCATTTCTCCCTGACCCAGCCCCTCATCACCTTTCATGTAGTCTCTGTGTCTGAATTTGCTGTTTCTACGTATTTTTATACAAGTGTAATCATACAATATTTGCCATTTTCTCTCTGGCTTATTTCACTTAGCATAATGTTTTTAATGTTTGTTTATGTTGTAGCAGTTATCATACCTTCGTTCATTTTTATGGCCACATAGTACTCCATTGCATCTGTATACCACATTTTGTTTATCAGCTTGTTTGTTGATGGATATTTGGGTGGTTTTCACTTTTTGGCTATTGTGAATAATACTGTAATGAACATTGCTTTATAAGTATTTCTTTAAATTTACCATATTGCTAGTTCTTAATTTTTTCTGCTATTCTTCCATTTGAGAGCATTTTTTTCTGCCTCAAGAGCTTTCTTTAATATTTCTTGTAGAGCAAGTCTGTTGCTGATGAATTACTTCAGCTTGTGCACATCTGTAAATGTATTTTTCACCTTTTAAATATATTTTTAATGAATATAGAAATATAGGCTGGCAATTTTTTTTTTCTTTTAGTGCTTTGAAGATGTTGCTCTATTGTCTTCTTTCAGTGTGTCAGGAAACAAATTACAGTTCTTGGTATATAACATGTCGTCTTTTTTCCTTTGGCTGCTTTCAACATTCTCTCTTTATCAGGAATTTTAAGCACTTTGATTATATGATTGACCTTGGTCAATTGCAGTTTTCTTTTTTTTTTCTTTTGAGCGAGATTAGCCCTGAGCTATTATCCACTGCCAGTCCTCTTCTTTTTGCTGAGGAACATTGGCCCTGAGTAACACATCTGTGTTTATTATCCTCCACTTTATATGTGGGATGCCTGGCACGGCATGGCTTCATAAGTGATGCTTAGGTCTGCGCCCAGGATCTGAATTGGCGAACGCTGGTCTGCCAAAGTAGGGTATGTGAACTTAACTGCTACGCCACTGGGCTGGCCCCCAATTTAAGATTTCTTGAGGTCAAGTTTGAGTTTCTTTGATCTACAGGTTTAGTTTTCATTAAATTAGTAAAATGCTTAGTTCATAGTTTTCAAAATAGTTTTCCTCCCCTGGTTCTCTCCTTCAGGGAATCCAATTATATATATATATATGTCGCACAACTCAGTGATGTTCTTTTTTCGTTTTTTTCAGTCTTTTTTCTTCTTTACATTTAATTTCATGTAGTTTCTATTGCTTTGTCTTCAATTTCACAAAAATTTTCTTTTGTAATATCTCATGTGTACCAGTCTTATCTACTGTGTTTTTCATCTTAGACATCATAGTTTTCATGCCCAGTATTTCAACTTGAGTTTTATTTTTAAAAATATCTTGTAAGTCTATAGTTACAGTGTTTATTTTTTAACTTTTACAACAAGTGGAATATAAGCATTAGCTCTTTAAATCTTTTGTCTACTAATTATCTACTGTTCTATCATCTGTGTCCATTTTGGGTTGTTTTTGATTGAATAATTTTTCTCTCGTTATAAGTCATATTTTCCTGCTTCTTTGGTTGCCTGGTAACTTTTGATTGAATGCCAGACACTAAATGTTACCTTGATGTATACCTATAAATGTTTTTGGAGTTTTTTTCTGGGATTCAATTAAGTTACTTGGAAACAGTTTGATCTTTTTGGGTCTTTCTTTAAGATTTTTTAGATGTAACCAGAGCAGCTCTTACTCTAGGGCTAATTTTTCTTCATTACAAACCCTTTTGAGGATTCTCTCAATGCCTTGTAAAAATTATGAGGTTAATCACTTTGACTGTTGAGGAGAGGAACTGTTCAGGCTCCTGTGAGCTTTGAGAATCTCTCTCTAATCCTTTCAGGTGTTTTTTTAATCCCATTTTTGTTTAATTTCTTAAAGCACATGCGCTGATCAGACTTTAGTAGACTGCTTAGGGGGCTCCCTCTGGTTATTTTTCTCTCGTTGGTATTTTCCTCTCTGGTATTGTGTCCTGTTATTCTTACACCTTGGCCTTCATGGATTCCTGTCTTTTGCTCTTCAGTATACAGAAACTCTTGGGCTCCATGTGACCCTCCTTTGTATGACGGTGTGTAAACGCCCTTCCATCAGTAAGCTGATATAATCAGAAATCCTAACTATTTTGTGTCCCATTTCTTAGAGTTTATTACTTTTTGTTGCCTAATGTTCAGTGTCTTGAAAGTTAATTTTTATGTATTTATTTTAATTATTAGTAGTCTCAGGCAGGATGATAAATGTGTGACCCTGTTAATTCATCTTGGCTCAAAGCAAAAAGTCAGCTCATTACATTTTTAGATAAATGTACATAGCAAATACTGAATAGGTGTTAGCCCTGAGGTTATAAAATAGTTGTTTGTAGAAGTGTTTTGTTGGTTTAAATGTCAATTTAAATGCCGGTAATTTTTTTTCTTTAAGATTTTATTTTTCCTTTTTCTCCCCAAAGTCCCCTGGTACATAGTTGTGTATTTTTATTTGTGAGTCCTTCGAGTTGTGGCATGTGGGATGCCACCTCAGCATGGCTTGATGGGTGGTGCCATGTCCGTGCCCGGGATCTGAACCGGTGAAACCCTGGGCTGCCGAAGTGGAGCTCGTGAACTTAACTACTCAGCCACGCAGCCGGCCCCTAAATGCTGGTAAATTTTACATAAAAACTTGTATTTTTGGATTCTCTTAATAAATTGCACACACTAATAATGTTGTGACTACATTTCATTAGCTAGAGCTGTGACGTTTCCTGCTTTTAGTCAAGGCATACCTTCTGTAGATTGTCAGTTCCTTTTACCCTATTTTGGAATTCACTTAATTTACTTTACTTGCCTTATCTCCACTAGAGTTTGAGCTTGAGATCTGTTATAATTATCTTTGTTATTAGGGAAATATGAAATGAAAATTACCATTGTGGTTTTGTGAATGATATAATTGAATTGTTATACCTTTGTTGCAGTCAAGCCATCACTGCTGTTTTTTAACTTCCATATACCCAAGGAGGTTAAGCCCTTGCTTGAGATCCTTATATAGAAAAATGAAATATTAAGTTTATAGCCTGTGGTTGGTTGATCATCAAATAAGAGCCTAGGTCAATTAATGAAAACATTACCTTTTCTTAAATAAGATTCTTAGTGTGAGAAAAGCAGTTAGTTTTATGATTGTCATGAAAGTCAGCTTAAGAGGATGTTGATGGCATTTTAGAAGGCATTTTCTTAGGTTTTCAGAGTCTGTGTATTTCTATTTTGGGGTATAATTTAAAGCTCTAGAATTAGTAGCTGGCTTCATTTCTCCTGTGTTTAATTGTTTTATTAAAGCTTCCTTCTGATCTTTTAAAGTTTTTGTACTTTTTTGTCTCATAATATTTTTTTCTTCTTGCCAATTATTATGTCAGGTGTTGGGATGTGTAGATATCCCCTACACTCTTGCAGAGTTTAGAGGCTATGTTGGAGATTGAGTTTGGCTTAAAAAACAAAATTTCAAATAACAGTGGCTAAACAAAATAGGTGCTTAGTTTTCCTTGTCATAACAAGAAGTATAGAAGTAGACATTCCAGGGTTGATATAGTCACTTAAGGAAGGCTGTTGCTGTTGAAGATAGGACAGTTCTCTTGATTTTTGCCTCAGGGTTGCTTACAACGTGGCTGATGCTGTTGCCTCCCTTAGTTCAGCTCCAAACAGGAGGAGGGACGAGGAATCAGAAAAAGGCAAAATGATTAATGTCATCTGAGTTTGCCCCTAGTTAAGAATCTCTCTAAGAAACTTCGTCTCAAGTCACTTCAAATCTTACACGTTTGCATCTTATTTTCCAGAACTGTGTCTCATAGCCATCTGTCTCCCAGGAGGCTGGGAAATGTAAGGTAGGCTGTTCCTGCTCCTAACAAAATTGGTATTGTAATGGTAAGAAAGCAGGAGTAGGTGGATATTGGATATACAACTTTAAGTTCATGCCTCAGAAACTACCGTCCTTTGGGTGCCTCTTACACTGGTAGGTTGGACCATCTTATTTTTCATAGTGGTGCCACTTCTGAAACCATAAACTACAATATGTCATTCTTAGATGTTTTAATGCATTAGTCTTACCACTGTTTTCTCCTCTGTTTTTATTCTCTTAACTTTCTCAACAATTAATTTGGCCTTTTTGAATGGGATGCAATGATAAACCTCTTTAAATGCTTTGTTGAAGGGTTGAGAAGTGACTCATGTTTGTAAATCAATGTATAATTTATCTGACAATAGTCTTTTATCATTCATGTTCTGTCAGTCTGCCCTTTCACAAACTAATAGATATACTTTATTATAAAGTCTGTACTTCCTGAATTTTAAAATTATACTTTCCTTTTTCTTGCTATCCGTATTGGATTTTTTCCCCCGGGAGGCACAGTGCCTTTATTTTTTTGTTTTTGAGATAACGTTGGTTTATAACTTTATATAAGTATCAGGTGTACAGCATTATAATTCAACATCTGTATGTGCTACAAGTGTGTGCACCACCAAAAATCTAGTTTCCATTCGTTACCCTACAGTTGTCCCCCTATACCCATTTCAACCTTGACCATCCCCCTTCCCTCTGGTAACCACCAATCTGTTGTCTGCTTTTGAGTTTGTTTTGTTTTGTTTGTTCCTTTGTTTTGTTTTTTATATTCCATATATGAATGAAGTCATACGGTATTTTTGTCTTTCTTTATCTGACTTATTTCATTTAGTGCAGTACTCTCTGGGTCTATCCCTGTTGTTGCAGATGGCAAGATTTGATCTTTTTTTTTTATGACTGAGTAGTATTCCATTACAGATTTATATGACATCTTCTATATCCATTCATTCATTGATGAGCACTTAAATTGTCCCCATATCTTGACTCTTGTAAATAATGCTTCCAGGGATACATTTATCTTTTTGAATTAAGTTTTTGTTTCCTTTGGATAACTACCCAGAAGTAGATTAGCTGGATCATATGCTGATTCTATTCCTGATTTTTGAGGAATTTCTGTATTGTTTTTCATAGTGACTATACCAGTTTACATTCCCACCAACAGGATACGAGAGTTTCCTTTTCTCCACATCCTCTCCAACACTTGTTATTTCTTGTCTTGTTAATTGTAGCCATTCTGACGGATATAAGGTGATACATCGCAGTTTTGATTTGCATTTCCCTAACAATTAGTGATTTTGATCATCTTTTCGTGCACTTGTTGGCCATTTGTATGTCTCCTTTGGAAAAACGTTCAGATCTTCTGCCCATTTGTTCATTGGGTTGTTTTGTTGTTGTTGAATTGTGTGAGGTCTGTATATATTTTGGTTATTAACCCCTTACCAGATGATTTGCAAATATCTTCTCCCAATAGATAGGTTGTCTTTTTATTTTGTTGATTGTTTCCTTTGCCATGCAGAAGCTTTTTAGTTGGATGTAGTTCCATTTGCTTATTTTTTCTTTTGTTTCCCTTGTGTACTGAGACAGCCAAATGTCTTATAGTTTTCAGTGTACAGGTCTTTCACCTCCTTGGTTAAATTTATTCTTAGGTATTTTATTATTTTTTTGTGTATGTGATTGTAAATGGGATTGTTTCCTTAATTTCTCTTTCTGATAGTTTGTTGGTATATAGAAATACAGCAGATTTTAGTATATGATTTGTACCCTGCAGTTTTCCAATATTTGTTTATTATTTCTAATGTTTTTTGGGGGATTCTTTAGGATTTTTTATAAAATCATGTTGTCTGCAAATAGTGACTGCTGTGCTTCTGCCTTTCTAATTTGGATGCCTTTTATTTCTTTTTCTTGTCTGATTGCTCTGGCTAGGTATTTCACTACTCTGTTGAATAAAACTAGTGAGAGTGGGAATCTTTGTCTTGTGCATTAGAGGAAAAGCTTTCAGTTTTTAACCGTTGAGTGTGATGTTAGTTGTGGGTTTGTTATATATGGCCTTGATTATATTGAGGTACTTTCGTTCTATCCCCATTTTATTGAGAGTTTTTATCATAAGTGGGTACTGAATCTTGTCATAGGCTTTCTCTGCATTTTTTGAGATGATCTTATGATTTTTATTTTTTAATTTGTTAATGTGGTGTATTACATTGATTTATTTGCAGATGTTGAGGCATCCTTGCATCCCTGGAATAAATCCCACTTTGTTGTGGTATATGATACTTTTAATGTATTATTGTATTTGTTTTTGTAATATTTTTAGAATTTTGCATCTATGTTTATCAGAGATACTGGCCTGTAATTTTCGTTTTTTGTGTTGTCCTTGTGTGATTTTGGTATCAGTGTAATGTTTGCCTTATAAAGTGAGTTATCAAGTGTTCTCTCCTCTTAAATTTTTAGAAGAGTTTGAGGAGGATAGGTAGTAAATCTTCTTTGAATGTTTGGTAGAATTCACCAGTGAAGCCATCTGGTCCTGGAGTTTTGTTTTTTGAGAGGTTTTTGATTATTGTTTCAATCTCCTTACTAGTTACTGATCTATTCGCATTTTCTGTTTTTTCATAGTTCACTCTTGGAATGTTATATGATACTAAGAATTCCTCCATTTCTTCTAGATTTTCTACTTTATTGACATGTATTTTGTCCTTTGTGTTTCTGTGTTATCTATTGTAAATTCTCCTCTTTAGTTTCTGTTTATATTTATTTGAGCTTCCTTCTCTTTTTCTTAGTGAGTTTAGCTAAAGGTAGTCAATTTTATGTTTCAAAAGCAGCTCTTAGTTCCTTTGGTCTTGTGTAGTGTCTTTTTGGTCTGTGTTTCATTTATTTCTGCTCAAATATTTTTTATTTCATTCCTTCTACTGACTTTAGCCTTCATTTGTTCGTTTTTTAGTTCCTTTAGGTGGGAAGTTAAATTGTTTGAGATTTTTTATCGTTTCTTGAGGTAGGCCTATATTCCTATGAAATTCCCTGTTAGCACTGCTTTTGCTCCATCACATAGATTTTAGTATGTTGTATTTTCATTTTCATTTGTTTCCATGTATTTTTTAATTTCTCCTTTAATTTCTTTGTTGACCCAATAGATGTTCAGTAGCATCATGTTTAATCTCCACGTCGTTGTGATTTTTCCGTTTCTCTTCTTGTGGTTAATTTCTCGTTTCACAGTATTGTGGTCGAAAAACATGCTTTATATTATTTCAAGCATCTTAAATTTATTGAGGCTTGTTTTCTATCCCATCATATGGTCTATCCTTGAGAATATTCCATGTGCTCTTGAGAAGAATGTGCATCCTGCTTTGGATGGAACATTCTGTATTTATCTATTAAGTCCGTCTAGTAATGTAATGCGTCATTTAAGGCCGTTGTTGCCTTTGTTAACTTTCTGTCTCGATGTTCTGTCTGTTTGATACAAGTGTGGTGGTAAAGTCTCCTACTGTTATTGTATTGTTGTCAGTTTCTCACTTTAGCTCTGTTAATAGTTGCATCATATATTTTGATTTTTCTATGTTAGGTACATATATATTAATAAGTATTATGTCTTTTTGGTAGATTATCCCCTTTATTATTATATAATTTCTGTATTTATCTCTTGTTACCTTTTTTGGCTTTAAGTCTGTTTTGTCTGATATAAGTCTGGCTACACTTGCTTTCTTTTGGTCCTTTTGCTTAGATTATCAATTTCCACTCTGACACGTTGAGCCTGTGTTGGTCTTTAGAGCTGAGATGAGTCTCCGAAGGCAGCATATGGCTAGGTCTTGTTTTTTAATCCATCCAACCACTCTGGGTTTTTTTTTGGCAAGTTCAATCCATTTATATTTCAGGTGATTATTGATATATGAGGACTTATAACTGCCATTTTATCTTTTGTTCTTGGATGCTCTATATCTCCATTGTTTCTTTTCCTTTGTGTTTCTGTCTGCCATTTTAGTATGCTGGTTTTCTATGATGTTTTTCTCAATTTTCTCTTTTTTTATTTTTCGTGTCTGAGCAGTTTATATAAAATGTCTCATACATAAAATAGTCCTTTCCCTGCTGATAGTGTCTTATTTTCATTTGCCTATACAGTTTCTATCCTTTTTTCCTCCTCTTTTATAATTTTGTTCTCATAAATTATCCCTTTTTTGATTATGAGTTCATTACCACATTGAAGTAGCTTTAGTTATTTTTAATGCTTTTTTTCCTTTAACCTTTATGTTATAATTCTTTAGCAGTGTCTTGTAATAGCTTTGCGGTTTTTTGGTTCTGTCTATTTATCACCTTTCTGAAAGTTTTGTTTACTTTTGCCTTTTTGTTTCAGATAGAAGAGCTCCTTTCAACATTTCTTGTAAGGCAGGTCTAGTGGTGGTGAGCTCTGTCAGCTTTTGTTTCTCTGGGAAAGCCTTTATTTCTCCTTTATATCTGAGGGATAACATTGCTGGATGGAGTAGTCTTGGCTGGCAGATTTTATCTTTCAACATTTTGAATATGTCCTTCCACTCCTGGCCTGTAGAGTTTTTGCTGAGAAATCTGATGGTCTAATGGCAGTACCTTTGTTGGTTACTGTTTTTTGGTTTGTTTTTTTTTTAAAGATTGGCACCTGAGCTAACAACGGTTGCCAATCTTCTTCTTTTTCTTTTTTCTGTTTTTTCTTCCCAAGTCCCCCCCAGTACATAGTTGTTTATTTTAGTTGTGGGTCCTTCTAGTTGTGGCATGTGGAACACTGCCTCAGCGTGACCTGACAAGTGGTGCCATGTCCATGCCCAGGATCCGAACCAGCAAAGCCCTGGGCCACTGACGTGGAGCACGTGAACTTAATCACTCGGCCATGGGGCTGGCCCCTGTAGGTTACTGGGGTTTTTTCCCCCAACTGCATTTAAAATTCTTTGTCATTGACACTTGACAGTTTTTTTTATAGTGTGTCTTGGAGAAGGTCTTTTTGCAGTAAGATAATTAGGTTTTCTATTAGAACTTTATGGACTTTTGTATATCCAGATTTTTCTCCCAGTTTGGGAAATTGTCAGCTACTGTTTTTTTAAATAAACTGTTTTCTCCTTTCTCTCTCCTTCTTCTCAGATATTCATTATTTTTATGTTGAGTCAGGTGTTTCTCATGGAGTTTCTTCATTTCTAAAAAACCTTAGTGCTCTCTCGTCTTCCACCTGAATTATTTCCAGATTTGTATCTTTGAGCTTGGTATTTCTCTCATCTATATGGTCTCCTCTTTTTCCAGTGGTCTCCACTTTATTCTTAATCTCATTTGTTGAGTTCTTCACCTCCAGAATTTCTTCTTGGTTCTTTCATTAAGTTTCAATCTCTTTGGTAAAGTACTCCTTCTGGTCATTAATTTTATTCCTGAACACATTGAATTGTCTTTCTGAGTTTTCTTGTAGCTCATTGAGTTTCTTCCTGACAGCTCTTTTGAATTCTCTATCAGTTAGATCACAGTCTTCCATGACTTCAAGTTTGGTTTCTGGAGAATTTGTCATTTTTGTGTGTGATACCCTAATTTTTCATGCTGTTTTTATAAGTTGTTCCTCTACCAGTGCATTTGTAGTAGTGAACACCTTTCTTATTTAGGTAAGACTTTGTTTACTTTGATTCTGAGCTGTCTCTGTTATATTTAAGACCTAGAACTTTCCACCCTCTACTGCCTTTGCTGGAGGTGTCTTTGGTGCTCTTGTTGTTGCTGCTTGTTACCTGTGCCGTTGCTGGTGCCTTTCTACTTGTGGTGTCTCTGCGGTTCTGGGCGTTGCCACTGGGGTCACTGGGATGGTGAGTGCCCCTGCTGTTTTCTGGGTCACCTGGGTCGTGGGTTCCACCACCACACTTGGGGGAGGGAAGGGGTGGGGTGGAAGCCAGGGTCATGGGTACCACTACTGTGCCCGGGGTTTTCGGGTTCACAGGTGCTGCTGCCGCTGATAGGGGGGTTATGATAGCCGCTTATGGGAGCTGCTGTGGCTGGTTGGTCCAGGTTCATAGGCTTTGCTGCCACCACTGCTGTTGAGCTCTCTGTGACCTTGGGTGCTGCTGTGGCCAGGAGCCAGTGTCATGTGTGCTGCCTTTGCTGCTGGTACTGAGTATTGTGGAGGTGCTGGCACTGCTGATGCTGGGGAAACTGGGCTTCCAGGCGTCGCCACCCCTGCTTGTTGGGCTGGAGTTACTGGCTCTGCTGTGGTTCCTTGAGATTCAGATTGCAGGTGCCACTGCCACTGCTGGTTGTACCGGGGTCTTCAGTGCAGTCCCTACTGTTGAGATGGCTAGGGTTGCAGGTGCCACTGCTGCTGCTGTGGGAGGGGATGGGGCTGGGTTGCCATTGCTGCTGCAGTTTCTAGAGTCTCTGGTCTCTTGGACTTTGGGATCTCAGGTCGCTGGCACCACTTCCAGGGACACTGGGGTCTTGGACGCAGCCCCTGCTGCCAGGAGGGCTGGGGTAGCAGGCACTGCCACTGCTGCTGGGGGAGTGGGATCGGCCTGGGTTGTGAGTGCTGCTGTAGTTCCTGGAACCTCTGATTGCGAACACTGGCACAGTTCCTGAAGCCTTTGGTCTCAGGAACTGCTACTGATCCCTTGGTTCTGCCACCTCCACGAAGTCCAGTCCATCCACCTTCAATGTTCAGATGTATTGGTTTCTCAGATGCCCTGATGTGCTGCACACAGGATCATCTTTTGGTCTGTGGATGTCCTACTGGTTGTAGCATAGAGGTCAGAGATGAAGGGAATAACTCACACCACCTGATGCTGACATCACTCCCTCCATGTTAGTTTTGCTGTGACTTACCTAATATAGGCTTTATGTCATTATCATGTTTTCAAAATCAGGGTACAACTACTCTTTAAAAAAAATAAATAGCTTTATTGAGAGATACGTAACA
The DNA here is from genome assembly GCF_037783145.1 of Equus przewalskii. Taxonomy (NCBI): domain Eukaryota; kingdom Metazoa; phylum Chordata; class Mammalia; order Perissodactyla; family Equidae; genus Equus; species Equus przewalskii. The sequence goes on along the minus strand of NC_091831.1, from coordinate 52,654,640 downwards.
AAATTCAGTCTTTTAAAGTGTACACTTCAGTGGTTTTTAGTATATCACAGAGTTGTGCAGCCATGAGCACGATCTAATTTTAGAACACTTTCATCACCACCCAAAAAACCCCATACCCATTAGTAGCCACTCCCCATTACATCCTATCTTGTCCCGACTCACAGCCCCTGTCACCCACTAAGCTGCTTTCTGTCTGTGTGGATATGTCTATTCTAGACATTTTATATAAACCAGCCGTATACTTTTTGTGCTTGTCTTCTTTTACTTAGCATAATGTTCTCAAGATTTATCCATGTTGTAGTATGTTACTAGTACAAATTTCTTATCAGATAATGATTTGCAAATACTTTCTCCAGGTCTGTGGCTTATCTTTTCACTTTGTTTATAATGTCCTTTGAAGCATGAAAGCTTTTAGTTTTGATGAAGCTTATTTTATCTATTTTTTCTTACTTTACTTCTGCTTCTGGTGTCATATCTAAGAAATTACTGCCTAATCCAAGGTCACAAAGATTTTTTTCTCCTGTGTTTTCTTATAGGAGTTTTATAGTTTTATGTCTTACACTTAGATATCTTGTTTGTTTGTTTGTTTGTTTGTTTGTTTGTTTGTTTTGAGGAAGATTAGCCCTGAGCTAACTACTGCCAATCCTCCTCTTTTTCTGAGGAAGACTGGCCCTGAGCTAACATCCATACCCATCTTCCTCTATTTTATATGTGGGATGCCTACCACAGCATGGCGTGTCAAGCGGTGCCGTGTCCGCACCCGGGATCTGAACCAGCAAACAAACCTCAGGCTGCCGAGAAGTGGAACGGTGCGCACTTAACCGCTGCGCCACCAGGCTGGCCCCTAGATATCTTATTTTCAGTAAATTTTTTTATGTTAGGTAAGAATCCAACTTCATTCTTTTGTATTTAGAAATCTATTTCTCCCAGCTCTATTTGTTGAAGAGACTATTCTTTTTCCCATCCAATTGTTTTGACATCACAACTTTTTAAAAAAACATTTTTGGAAGTAGTTATGCTATGGAAAAACATGATTTTTATTCTTACCATTGAATCTGGATATTAAGGAGTGGAATGGGTTTTTTTTAGTCCTGAGGTGTTATCTGTTTATATCCAATGACTAGGGTAGCAAGTAACTTCTAATAGAAACTTTGAATATGTTTGTTGAATGTATACATGGCCTCTTTGAGAGGAAGTGGAGAATAGCTTAATTTAAATGCTGTTGAGGCATTCACCTGGAGAGTTTGGAGCCATACATATTATTTTTAAGTTAAATAATACAGAGCTTTAATAATTAAGAGGCACAGAGATGAAGAAAGATAATCTTTTTTGCATGTCTTTTTACTTGTTATTGTGTTGAGTCATCCTATTAATTGGAGATACCAGGGTGCTGCCTTCTCAACTGGTGAAGTTCTAGACATTTCTAGAACAATAAAGATCCTCGCTTATGACAGTTTCCTGGCAGGCAAGTTTGAATTTTGTCTTCGAACAGAAAGCCTCTGTGTTGGTTATTAATACTGCTTACCAAATATTTTTTGTTCTCATCCTTCCCAGGCACATGACAAGATTGCATGTTCTTATTTCCTTGCCTTACCTTTGAATATGTGACTAATTCTGGCCAGTGAGTAAGTTGCGACAAAAAATGATGTATGAAAGAAAATAAGTGTGTTTTATTATAATGCTACAGTATTTAAATTCCAGTTTGAGATCCTGCAAACCTGTCTTTTTCTTTTTACCCATTCTTGGATCATGACTGGTAACATTTTGAAATGATGCTTGTTCCAGTCACCTTGGGTCCCTCAGTAGGAATGAGGAATAACACCCTCCTGTCACCAGTAATGGACATCGAGCATGAACAAGTAGTAAATTTTATTTTAAGCTACCAAGGCTCTTTGGTACAGCTTTGTAACCTAGCCTATCCTGACTAATAAAGATTTTTCTTCCTGTTAGATTGTGAGGTTTAAATAAAAAGAATGTGATAATAATTACTGGTTTGGGAATATTTAAAAGCCAAGGATAAGGAAAAGTTAAGATATATGGTAGTCAATAATTTGCATTTTTGAATTTTCTTGCCCTTCTTGTTTCCCTTTCTCTTCTCTTGATTTTTCTTAATTTCTTTTCATGTTTTGTTTCCAGAGTTACTGGTGAGACAATCATGATCAGTTGTAACTTTAGGTAGAGAATAGTTTCATTCCAACACATATCTCTGCTTTATAATCATTGGAAAGTTTCTGGTCTATTCCAAAACTTTTCCTTTGTGTAGGAAAAATTTAGTTCTTACTTTATTAGGAAAGGAGTGCTAAGGACTAGAACTTTAAAAATACTCGTATTGTTTCTTTGATCTGTCAGTACACTATTTCTACTTTTCAACGAGCAGAGAATACTTTCTAACGAATTAATCTTTTGCAATCTGTGTGAAATCTTTTATTTGAAATCAGATTTCAGATGTAATCAGACTTATTTAATTTGCCTTTTTTATCAATAATATCTAAATTAACTTTAGGAAATAAAACTTTTGTTACTCTAATAAAATTTTGTAATTATTGAAATCATAGTTAGAGTATTTTTAGTAGGTAAAGTATATATATTTGCATATGGGAATTTCCCCCCCAAATACTTGATTTCCTTTGGTATGAAAAGAATAATGTTTTCATTGTGACTATTCCCCCCCCCCGATATGAGTCCTTTCTTAAAATCTATAGTTTTTGATAAAGTAATTGACCAACTGTCTTAACATGTTTTAATGACTTAGAGATGACAAATGATAATTCAGTGGGGCTGGTATTACATACGTGGTAAACTGTACCATTAACCATGATGCTTATTTTTAACCATGATGTTTTAAAGTTATTTTTAAATCTATGTACTTTCAAAGGGGATATTAAAACATCTGATTTGTAGTTACATAGTTGATAATAAATCATAATATTTTTAACTGGTCAAATTAGAATTTGGGGCAGTTCCAAGAACATTGCTAATTTCTAAATTTTTTCTCTTTTGGAAAAAAATCCTCTTAAATTAGATTCTCAAAGTAAGGCTTTTCTAAAACTAGTGGTAAAAAGAAAAACATTCACTGTATACAACCTGTTAATTCTTTTTCCTTGTGAATTGAGGTTTTTGTAAGTTTACCAAACACTCATGTAGAATAAATTTCATTTGAGGGGCATTGCAGAGTATTCACTCATATCTGTATTTTATCAACTTTGACTAAGATTTTATTGGTTAAGTAATTTGTAATTTATATATTGTTTGGAGAAATCACTGAAACAGTTTCATCACTCATTGTTAGTTCTTTTTAGGTTATATAGGAGACTTTTCCTCTCCTAAGATCTAAATTATCACTGAATTGTATACTCTATTTTAAAATTCACTCAAAAATTTCTGATTTCTGGCATCCTCTGTATACCCAACTGCCAAAAATTAGTTTTAAAATTTTACATAATTTAAACATGGATGAACAGTAATTTCATGTCAGTTAAAAGAGAATGTATTGTTTATATTTGTTCATTTTGCCTATAAAATTACGATTGTAGGTCATCTGGCAATAAGCGTTTAGTCATATAGTTCTGGGTGTTCAAGTTTCCTATAGAGTACAAATTATGGAAAGATTCTCAGTGAAGATATTTTCAAAGTGATAAGTAAGAAGCTTAAAGGATTGAATGTTTCAGCATGGGAAATAGTGGCAAATGGATTTCTAAATCACTTATTGGTTACATTCAATTCTGAACAATATTTCTTGATGTTCTGTTGCAGATTTGAATGTGGTTTTATACTGCCCCCAAATCCATTGTCACTTTTACTTCTCTGAGTAAAATCTCAAGTGCTTAGATAGAGTTTGTTCTTGGTGATCAGTTTATACCTGCGCTTTTTCTTAAGAAATCTTAGTATCTTTGTTATTGTGATTTTTCAGCTTTGAAATAATAGATCTAGATTATTCAAGATAATGGTTTTTATGTCACTGTACTAAAGGAAAAACTCAGATTTTTCCTTCGTATGTAGGGGAAAACTCAGTTTTTCCCTATTGTGTGTTTCTTTCCTGTGTCTCTCTTTTTATAGAACACTTCAATTCTGACACTTCCGGTTGTCAGATGTGTGGAAGTTTTCCCCCACATCAAGCAATTCTCTGTGACATCTTCTGAGTCAATTACAATTTAACACTATGCCTGGGATAGTATTAGATCCCACAGGTTAAGGGCTCAGTCCTCTAAGACTGGCCCCACCCTCACCCCTGCTTCAGATGCCAATTGCAGGTAGTAGGTTCCCATGTTACTATAACTACTGTCCGACTTGGCTACAAATTTGAGGTTCTCTTGACCTCTTTTCTTTTACTTGTGGATAGTTGCTATCCTGATTTTTTTGGCAATAGTTTTTCTTGCTTTGCTGTATAGTTTTGCCATCTAAGTTTGCATCTCTAAGCAAGATCTGGAGGATCTGCTTTGATGTCCTCTTTTTCGTTCTTATTATTGGTTATTTGTGTCTACCTTTTTCTTTTTTCCTACTAGTCTCAGCAGGGGTTTATCAGTTTCATTAATCTCATAAAAATGCAAATTTTGGTTTTGTCAGCTTTTATGGAATGTTTATTTGGTACTCTATTAATTTCTATTCTGATCTTTATTTTCCTTCCTTCTCCTTTCCTAGAATTTATCTATTTTGTGCTTCTCTTTAAAATTTCTTGAGGTAGATTCTTAGCTCATTATTTCCCAGCCTTCTTTTTAAATATATATATTTAAGCCTTTCAGTTTCCGTCTTGGCAATTTTTTAGCTGCATTCTACAAGTTTTGATATGTAGTATGTTTGTTGGCATTTGGTTTTACAGGGATACTTGTAAGTGATTTTTGTTGGTCATTGATTCTGCTGGTTTTTCTTAATGTTACCTTCTTGTGTACTTGGTTGTCTTTGGTTGTGTGCCGGCCTCTTTGTTTGAAACAGTTGTAGAAATAACTTTAAGCCTAGGAAGATAGTATCTTTTTCTATAGTGAATTTGTCTTTAGTTCTTCCAGGTGCCTGATGATGGGAATAGTCTGATTAATTATCTTATTCTGTCAAGTTGAGATTTTTCTGAGCTACCTTGATGGGCTTCAGATCGTGAACGAAGTGACTGAATTCTGAGTCACTCTTGCTCCTAGGATATAGCCTTTCAGGGTTCTGATCCAATTAGAGGGGTTACTATGGTCCTTACCTTTGGTGGTCCCTAGATTTGGACTTTGTTATATCTAGCTTCAGGAGGCTACCACATAAGTTTGCATCTTTTGTGTTGCTTGGCCTTTCAACCTCAGGGCAAAAGTAGCTGACAGTGCTTTATTTATCTTTGGGTGTTTCACCTCTTCAGGTTCTTGGCTCAATAATTCCTCTGTATCTTGTTAGCCCTTGGCTTTAAAAAAACCAAATGTGAGATATATTTCATCTAGATTTTTAATTGTCAGAGAGATGGTGATGGTGGTGTGAATTATAAGGAAGCAGAAACTCCTGCATGGTATTTTGATTATTTGTTTACATATATGTCCTTTAGGTAGAGGTAGCTTTTACTGTTTGTAACTCAGCTCCTGGCAGTGTCTGATACCTAAGTACATAGAGAATATTTAGTGGTTTTAGTATGGCTTTAAAAAATACTATGTAGACAGACTTTCCCTTGAGCCATCAAAGAAAAATGAGACTAATAGTCTAATGGTTTTATTTCTTGCAATACCTTCAATACTAGTCTTTTTTTTTTTTAAGGTATGCTTTTTTTGTGTGTGTGAGGAAGATTGGCCTTGAGCTAACATGTGTTTCCAATCTTCCTCTTTTTTTCCTCCTCCCCAGAGTCCCAGTCCATATTTGTATATCCTAGTTGTAAGCCATTCTAGTTCTTCTGTGTGGAATGCCGCCACAGCATGACTGGATGAACAGTATGTAGGTCTGTGTCCAGGATCCAAAATGGTGAACCCCAGGCCACTGGAGTGGAGCGTGCAAATTCAACCACTCAGCCACAGGCCCAACCCCAATACTAGTCTTAATAAATTTGGATGTTATGCTTTTGGCAGTGGAAAATGATGGAGAGATTTCTGAACAACCATTTAGTGCTTCTTGGGTGTTGTTAAAGGAAGATTAATGTGAAAACTGTTTGCAGGATAAATTAGATATTTTGTCAGGATGCATGTCACATGTATCCTCTAGTATGGTAATTTTCAAAGTGAGATCCCCATGCCAGTAACGTCAGTATTACCTGGGAACTCGTTATCTTTCAATGATGATAATATTCTTGGAAAATGTTCAATGTAGTTCCAAGCTTAGTCTTTCTTTAGAATTAAATTGTAAGCATGTATAAAGTAATGAAGGTTATTAGAGCAAATTATAATTTAAATAGTTGAGTTCATTGTAAAATGAAAAAACTTGTCGATATTGCACAGGAAAATGATATGGTTCTAACTTGACAATATGTGGCTTATTTCAGTTGTTTTGTTGAAGAATTGGATTATTTAGGACCCAGGTTTTCTTAACAATAGGCTCATTAAAAGTAGGTTCTCTAGTTTTCATTGTTTGGTAGGAAATAATTTACATCTACAATATGATGGAAGATCCTTAGTATATGGCATAATTGCAGATAGAGTTTTATGATCCATTTATTTCCTAGTAACTTTAACATTTTTAAATGAGAGAAGATTCCTATGTTACATAAAAATGTTGACATTAAACTTTTGACAAAAGCTTCATGTAGTCACTTGATCATTTAAAGTTTGCTGACTAATTTTCTGAGGTCCTTTTGGAAAAGTGTTTTAATGTAAGATTTTAAACTGTCCTGTCTTAATTGGGCAGGCTTATATAAAAGGGCACATTTTTTATATTTATCATCACTTTTATAGCTACGATCTGTTTATCAGAATGTTGGCAGCAGTTCAAGTACTTAATACATAGAGTGGTACTTTGAAGGGAAAAGTACTCTAACTTCTAAATTCAGCTTAAATTTTCTGCTCTTAAAACAGAAGACCCAGTAAGGTAGTATTTTGTCTATATGAGTATATTGAAAATACTTCTTGTAATATTTAACTATAATCCTTTGATAATCTATTGTGTTTCGTTACTTGTTTAGATAATTGATCAAATTCTCAGAGTTGTTAGAGTATGGAATGTGTTCAAGATGATTTGGGTCAAAAACTTTTTCAAAGTAGGTGACATCAGTCTCTAATGTATAGAAAAATCTGAATGTTCCTTTGACATGTTTAGTTTTAACAACATAGCTTCTTGTAAACTCAATCATCTACTAATGTGAATTAGTTGCAAAATGAATCATTCTCATTGAATTAAGTGGCCTACTATTAAAATTTTTGTACTTATAAAAACAAATCATACTTATAAATATTTGCTTTGATGTTAAAATTATCCTTAAAATTTCATTTGGACATAATAGCACTTTTTTGGAGTGTGAAATTTAAAAGTCAATTATGTAATTTTTACCAAATGGAAAGTAAAATTTTATATACTCATTTTGTGGATATAATAAATACAATTAGAATAAAATGCAAAGAGAATTTTATCATTTTTTAAATGTTTGAATTCTGTGATGAGAAAGGGATGGACTTTGCTGCAATTTATTACAAAGCTAAGGTTATGTTTCATTACTTACGTAAAATAGTGTTCTTCGTTTAGCTTGTTACAGTGGTAGGAGAATTGTGTAGTTCCATTGATTGGTTCCATGCAATGGAAATCTGACCTTTTTGCAGATGTTTGAGAAATTGCCAGCACAGCATGATCAGCCAACTAGACAGTTTTGTCCTTGTTATTTGACAGGCCTTTACTGGTTTAGTAAAATGCCAAAGAAATTTTAAACTCCTTTTCATAATATTAAAAGCTTTCTAAAATATTCAGAACACCATTGAAAAATATTCACAAAGTGAGGTAGATTATTTTTCCCAAATCAATCATGGATTGCAGTTCAGGTAATTTTCTTAATGTCCACCTGTGAAAAAAAAGTAAAAATAAAATAAAAGCTGATTGTTGAGTGAATAATATTTTACTTTGTCATTTAAAATACTTTTGCCTCTGAAATTAATTGTCATTAAGGATTGAAATAACGTTTTATTTTTCCCCATTTGGCTGTGTTTTTTGTGTGTGTGCAGTTTAAACATTGCAGGTTTCTCTTATTTTAGTGTTCTTATTTAGTTGTAAACATCTTATTTAGTCTTATTTAATTGTAAGTATCAATACAGACTTTTTTTTATAGACAGTAAATGTGTCACAGAGCAGTTATCCTATCTGGAACTCTTAGCTAGGAACAGGATGCTGCATGAATGTGTGTTAATGACTGTTCTCTGAAGGACAGTATTTTTTAGAGGATGTAAGAGGTTCAGCTGTGTAGTTGTGGAGTTTTGCATGAACACTCTAAGCTCTGTTTTCTTCCGTTTCATCGATTGAGTGTACAGGAAGAGAGAGAAGGATTGCCTTGATGTCTGAGAATCAAGTGATGAATTGATAATACCGAGAGTTGCCAGACTGGATCTTTTCCTGCAGGTGCTCCTGTTCTGTAGGGCATTGCAGTTTCTTTTCATTGTGTTAGATGTGGAAAAAAAGACTTTATTTTAAGGAAAGTTTAAGGAATATAATCTTATATAGTTCCACTTTACGATTTTATAACAATTTTGTATGCCTTAGGTTTATATATTGAATTAGTTCTTGTAAATAAAGGATTATGATTTGTAGTTAGTGTTGGTATGCACTTATATGTCACCTTAAAAAAAAAAAGGTTCTTTTTTTTTTTGCTGAGGAAGATTCACCCTCAGCTAACATCTGTTGCCAATCTTCCTCTTTTGTTTTTCTTGAGTAAGATTTGCCCCAAGCTAACATCTGTGCCATTCTTCCTCTAATTTGTATGTGGGTTGCCACCATAGCATAGCTGCTGATGAGTGGTGTAGGTCTGTGTCTGGGAACTGAACCAGGGCTGCCAGAGTGGAGCACCCTGAATTTAACCACTAGGCCATGGGGCTTGCCCAAAAGGTGTTTTTTTAAAGTCATAGATTCAGCATTAGGATTTCCAAGAATAACTGTGCTAAACCACTATTTAAAAAATCAAACATCTGGGGCTGGACCTCTGGCTGAGTGGTTAAGTTTGCACACTCCGCTTCAGTGGCCCAGGGTTTCGCCAGTTCAGATCCTGGGTGCGTACATGGCACTGCTCATCAAGCCATGCTGAGGTGGCATCCCACATGCCGCAACTAGAAGGACCCACAACTAAAAATATACAACTGTGTACTGGGGGTGCTTTGGGGGGGAAAAGGAAAAATAAATGCTTTAAAAACAAAATCAAATATCTGTGCTTAGTTTTGCTGAATCCACATGAAGCAAACTAATGGCTAATATCAATTGCCCTGTAAATGAAAGTTCATTTCATACGTTTGTATATAAAAGCTTTAAAGAAAACAATATAATTATTTCTTCAGTAATGTTAGCACATTATGGTAACTTTTCATATTGGTGCCTTCTGATAAAAGTCACATTTTTATTTTAGGTGGGAAAGGTTATATAATATAGCAAACTGGTGGTTTTCAAATATATATATATAACAGATAAGAGTAAAATTTATAGGTAAAATTTTAGTAAAGTGTTTCTGTCTTTAATACCTATGATATTACATACTGATATTCAATGTTTAGTGAAGTCACTTTATATGATGAAAAATTATGCTCTTAAGTGAGATTTGATAAGTAGCCATATTCTTACTCATACCCATGCTGCTATATTTACTCATTTTCAAAACTGGTGGAATGGAGAGTTGTATATTAAGAGGGGATTAGGCTGTGGAGTGGGCAGCAGCAGGGAAAAATGCATCTAATCAAGTTCACTCTTAAAGCCTTTTTGGGAAGACTAATGTTTTGCTTTTCAATTCATGTAAACAGCTGGCTTTTTTCTTTCAACGTTGGAATAATTTTGTGTGTGTGTATTAGATAAAGTGATTTTCTTGCATTTGTATCCTTCTTGTATCTCTAAATATAGAATCACACTCATCTTTTGGGCAGGGTGCTCACTTTATGAGAGCCGTGAGGAAAGAAGCTCTAGTCTTAGGTGATCTGGTTAGACTCTAAATTGAGATCTCTAAATTGAAATTTCTAAATCAGAAAATGTAACACATAGTCAAGTATGCTTTTTGTGTGTGTATGGAAGATTGGCCCTGAGCTAACATCTGTTGTCAGTTCTTACTCATACCCATACTGCTTGAGGAAGATTGTAGCTGAGCTAAAATCTGTGTCAGTCTTCCTCTATTTTATGTGGGATACTGCCACAGCATGGCTTGATGACTGGTGCTGGGTCCGTGCAAGAATCAGAACCTGCAAACCCTAGGCCGTCAAAGCGGAGCGTGCAAAGTTAACCACTACGCCACTGTGCCGGCCTCTCAAGTATGCTTTTTAAAGTGTAAAATAAAAAACAAAAAAAAGAAAGAAACTCTTTACTAAGAACTTCAGGTAAAATTTTCTTAATTATTAATAATTTTAGAAGAATATATAATATTCAGCTCACATCTTAAGAAATCCAAATGTCTTTGTAAAAGTGTGTACTTTTCAGTCTTTCAGTATTGTCGATCACTCTTTACTCTGATACTCTTTCAGATTTAGATAGAATCAATCGACCTTTTATTTTTCTTCATTGATCTGAGAGTTATCAGTGTTTCTAATCTTGAAATAATCTGATTTTCATCACAAAAATTTGTGACTGTCTTCCATTCAGCTTTTAACTGATTTCAGGGAGAAAAGTTCAAATGCTGCTAAAATGAAAAGGGTTGCTTTATTTAGATTTCTTGACGTTTCTTAACATGCACTCGCATAGGCAGAGCCTCTGCCATTCTCTTTATCTCCTGATATCTTTTTTGTGTCTAGAAAAGCAAAAAAAAAAAAAAAGCTTAGCATAAGGCCTCTGTAAAGGGCCTTTTTCCTACCAGAAAGGAGTTTAGCCAAAGACTTTACTAAGTAAATCTAAGATTTCCTCCTTCCCAGAAGTTGCCACTGTTTACATAAAATTTTCCTGCAATATGAGATTCTGTCTCTATTTTGTAACTCTCTGCTCAGGAAACCCATTGTTAAAAATCTAGACATATTAAACTAGACTATTTCATACTTTTAAAGTGTTATTTAACAAAGGTAAATTTATTTCATTATTAATATCATATATTTTAGATGGCAAAGCACAAATCAGATAATCTGTTTTGGTATTCAGCACCAGACCTGTTAAAGTCCAAACGCTTCTGTTACATCCACATGTTGAAGAGTGCTTGTCTTTGACCTATTGTCCTGTTATTTCTTTAAGATAAATAGACGTACACGTATACTGAAAGATGAACTAGGTATGTGGAAATTAGATCTTTCAGTCTGCCTGATTAAGATTTAAGTCTTAAGATAGCTCTGAATTAGTGAGTCATTCAATAATAATTTATTTAGCAATATTTTGTGACTATTGTTTTGATATGTGTACTCTCTGTGTTGTGGGGTTTTTCCTTATTTCTTTTAGTTAAATCATATCATATTCACAGAATATACGCTATCCTTTAATTTAAAAAAAGAATACATTATCTATTCATGTAATCACCACCCAGATCAAAATACAGAAATATGTCCAACATGCCATACTTGCCGTGGTATCCCTTCTCAGTTTATACTGCTGCTCTGTTCCGCGTATCTGAATTCTGTCACCGTAGATGAGATTTGCCTGTTGTTGAACTTCATATAAATGGAATCATGCAGTGGCTTTTAAACTGTGTATAGCACCTATGAAATTCATGATATGAGTTTTCTAGGAATGCCATAACATAGCACCACAAATTTGGTGGCTTAAACAACAGAAATTTATTCTCTCACAGTTCTGGAGGCCAGAAGTATGAAATCAAGGTATTGGTAGGGCAACCTTCTCTCTGAAGTCTCTAGAGGAGCAGAATCTTGCCTTACCTTCAGAGGGAGTAATGTCCCTGACTGACACCTTGATTTCAGACTTCTGTCTTATACAACTGTGAGAGAATAAATTTCTGTTGTTTTAAGCCAAGTGTTCTGGCAATCTGTTAATACAGTTCTAGGGAACTAATGCATTGATCTGTGTTATTGCATCTACCAGAAATTCGTTCTTTTTATTGTCATGTAATAGTCCATTGTATGAATACAACACTATTTAACTATTTTCCAAATGATGAGCATTTGGATTGTTCCTAGATTTTGATTTTTTTTTTTTTTTTTTTTTTGGAGGAAGATTAGCCCTGAGCTAACTACTGCCAATCCTCCTCTTTTTTTCTGAGGAAGACTGGCCCTGAGCTAACATTCGTGCCCATCTTCCTCAACTTTATACGTGGGACGCCTACCACAGCATGGCTTTTGCCAAGCGGTGCCATGTCCTCACCTGGGATCCGAACCAGCGAACCCCAGGCTGCCAAGAAGCGGAATGTGCGCACTTAACCACCGCGCCACCTGGCTGGCCCAGATTTTGACTTCTGAATAAAGCTGTATTCACTTGGAAATTTTAACCATCCTCATGGGCGTGTAATAGTGTCTGATTCAATTTTAATTTGCATTTCATTGATGAATAATTTGTTGAGTACCTTGTCATGTGTTTATTGGTTATTTGGATATATATCATCTTTTTGGAAGTGCCTGATCAATCCATTTTAAAAATTGGATTGTTTATCTTTTTCTTTTTTAATTAGTATTCTGGATGTAAGTCATTGACAGCAGGATTTGAGACTAGAGTCAGTCAAGTGAGGTACCTAGGGTTCACATTTAAAGAGACACCCACAGAGGAGAGGTTGAGTTCCCTCTGTTTCCTGGATTGCATTTCCCCAAATTATTCCTGTGGTTCAATCTCTAATTCAAGACCATTCAAATGTTTCCTCATTAGAAAGGCCATCATATCTAAAATAGCACCATACTCTCATTCTGTCATCTTTGAAAACTCTGTTTTCTTCACTTAATCACCAACTGACATATGCTTATATGCTTACTTTCTTATTTTTGGTCTATCACCCTCCAAAAGAAAATATACTCTTTGAGAATTGGGGCTTTTTTTGTGTGTCTTCTGCTGTTTACCCAGTTACTAGAGCAGTGTGTGACACATAACAAGGCCTCAAATATTTGTTAAATATTAATAAAAGAGGGAAATTGAGAGGAGCAAGATCTAAAAAGAGGCTGAGTTCTATTTTAGACATGCTAAATATAGGTAGGGAATAGTAAAGATAAGAGATTGAACTAGGGCATGGATTGGCAACCGTTTTCTGTAAACGACCAGATAGTAAATATTTTATGCTTTGTGGGTCTTACAGACTATGTTACAACCACTCGACTTTGATATCAAAGTGAAGAAACATCCGTAGACAATGCATAAAATAGTGAGAGTGACTGTGTTTCAATGAAAGTTTATATACAAAAACAAATGGTTGGTTTGTGGGCCATATTTTGCTGTCCCCTGGACTAGGTAATGGAGAGGTATAAATGTGAGACTTAGAAGCTTGATTTTGATTTAGAAAGTAGTCATGATGTGGTTTACATTAATAAAGTGAGGTGATGAAAGGAAATGTTCTAAGAAAGTCTGGCAGTAGTTGGTAAGCTGGAGGAAAAAAGTCATTGGAGGCAGAGAAAATAGTTATAAAATGTTTAGGCTTAGAGTTTACTATGTATGAGGGACTACTGAGTGCCTTATATATATATTAATTCATTTAATCATTACAAAAACCATATGAGGTGTAGATACTGTTATCAACCCCTTTGCACAGATAAGGAAAAATGAAGCATATTAGAGAAGTTAAATAATTTACTCAAGTTCACACAACTGTTAAATTGTAGAGCAGTATTTGAACCTAGAATACTCCTTATCAATGGTGTTCTATTATATCTCATAAGGTAGTTAGGCCTGAAGTAGGATATTGGCAGTAAAAGGCACAGGACAGTAATGAGGAGTGTGAATGAAGTAGTATAGCTGATTGTGAAGACAAACTAAAATGTAAGTGAATGAGAATGATTAGGGGAAAAACCAATTCCCAAGGATTACACTGGGAAGATGGGAAATATTTTTCATGGTATATAAGGAATGTGAAAAGAGAGCTCATTAGGGAAAGGTGATTTTTTGTTGTTGCTGTTTTTGGGTTTTTTGTTTTTTAGTGGTTTGTTTTTGTTTTTTTTGTTTTTGTTTTTTTGGTGAGGGAGATTGGCCCTGAGCTAGCATCTGTTGCCAGTCTTCCTCTTTTTGCTTGAGGGAGATTGCCACTGAGCTAACATCTGTGCCAGTCCTCCTCTATTTTTTGTATGTGGGATGCCACCACAGCATGGTTTGATGAGCCACGTGTAGGTCTGTGCCCAGGATCCGAACCCACAAACACCAGGCAGCTGAAGTGGAGCGTGTGAACTTGACCACCACGCCACCGGGCCACCCCCTTTCTACATTGTTTGAGATGAGGATGAAACATATAGCATGGAGCCATATCATTGAGAATAAACAACTAAATGTTTGATGAGAAGCAAGTCAGGGAGCCATTAGCATTATTTCAAAATATTTTGAGCACCTGCTTTGAAGACTTTGAATGGGAAGTGACAGAATAAAGATAATAGTTTAAGTAGTATGAGAAGGTGATTTCTCTGAAGGGCTGAATATCCAAAGAGAATTTTGGAACCAAGGCTTTGATTGGGAATATTCCTTTATAGGTACAGAGAGAGAAAATGAGATAATTAAGTAGCAGGTGGGGAACCAACAGAATCCAGGGTTATGAATACTTGAATGGGGATCTTCTTTTTAAGTACGAAATGATTGTTACAAATATTCCTGCCAGGATTTGAATGTCAAAAAATTTTAAACCTAAGTGTCTTAAGGAATCAAATAGATACATTTTAGTATACACTTGCAATGGAACACTGTTAAGCCATTAAAATAGTTGATATGATGAATATAATGTTAGTGATTAGATCATATAATCTGCTGGATTCACTCTTCGAAGAAAAAAGAAGAGCAGTTAGAAATCCCTCAAACTCAGAAGTTAAAGGAGAGAACTACAATCCAAGCAAACAAACTAAAATGTGGCATGATTTTGAGCAGGCAGTGTGAAAACAAGATGGTCTATTTGATCTTGATATCTGAAACTTCTTTAAATGGGACATTGGATTAATTAATTAATAACAGGATTTACTTGTCTTTCTTCATGGGTTTTATAGTGAATGGTAGTGAAAATGCTTGGAATTGTTTCAGATTGGAAGACATGGCTCATTCTGACTCACTTTTCTCTACTAGAACTCTGGACCGTTAAAGAAGTGATAAGGGAGCCAGCACCACTGCCCTAATGGTTAAGGTCAGTGCATTGTGCTTTGGTAGCCCAAGTTCAGTTCCCAAGGGTTTACCTACACTTGTCTGTC
Organism: Equus przewalskii; assembly: GCF_037783145.1. NCBI lineage: Eukaryota > Metazoa > Chordata > Mammalia > Perissodactyla > Equidae > Equus > Equus przewalskii. The sequence continues at coordinate 52,639,302 of NC_091831.1, read as the reverse complement.
AGTGGCCATGCTGTGGCAGCAGCTCATATAGAAAAAGAGGGAAATTGACAGTGGATGTCAGCTCAGGGTGAATCTTCGTCAGCAAAAAATTTTAAAAAATAAAGTGATACAGTCTGATCAGTGTTCTCTGGGGCAAGTCTAAAAACCTATGATAACCAGAGTTTTGTAATAAGAGATAGAAGTAATATATAGTAAAATCTATATAAAATTGCTGGTTTGGGTCCAATATATTTTTTATCTTTAAAAAGAACGTGCTAACTGATGGAAGGGCAATATAATATATTGGAAAGATTATTAGAGGAAGTTGGGAGTACTAAATTTTTCATCCTGGTTCTGTCATTAGCTAGTTTTGTGTCTTTGGATACTTAGGGAAGGTCTCCAGTTCCTCATGTGGCCCTTGGTATTTGCACTGCCCCCCAAATTCACAAATACCATCAATTTCATACCTCTTCACTCACTCTTCATTTCCTTTACAAACACTGTTAACTTTTTTTTTTTTGTACATTTTATTTGTTTTTATTTTATTTTGTTTTTTTTTTTTTTTGAGGAAGACTAGCCCTGAGCTAACTACTGCCAGTCCTCCTCTTTTTGCCAAGGAAGCCTGGCCCTGAGCTAACATCCGTGCCCATCTTCCTCTAATTTATATGTGGGATACCTACCACAGCATGGCATGCCAAGCAGTGCCATGTCCCCACCCGGGATCTGAACCAGCGAACCCCGGGCCTCTGAGAAGCGGAACGTGCGAACTTAACAGCTGCGCCACCGGGCCGGCCCGATGGTACATTTTATTACTTTACAAATGTTAGCTTATGTTAGACTAAGTTGAGATGGAAAAAGATGTTGATTTAAGCATCCATAGTTGGAGTGAGCTGTGGATGCTTTTTTGTTCAACCAGGTTCATTTAACAAGTAATTTATTCTGCACAAAAGCCGTGAAGTACCTGTGATTAAATTTGTGCCTAGGTGAAATAACATGTTGTTATATGTCATGACCTTTTGGGGTCATTATCAATGGTTAAAGTGTTTCAAATTAGGATATGTAAGGCCTACTACTCATTGGTTTCTCAGATAGATATTTGACAATGCTTCCGGACATTCAGAAAAGGGCTATGAGAGCTTTTAATGTTTCCACAGAATAAGACAGTTCCTTACGTGATCTCTTCTTTTCATTTATTCAAACAATATTTATTGATGACCTACTATGTTCCTGGTACTATGTTGCTAAGCATCCCAGAGACAGTTCCATTCCTCTTAGAGCTTTCTTTTCTGTCCATGGTGTTTTTGTTTGTAACAAGGTTTCAGTTACACGTGTTTCCTCAATGACCATGCTTTTGAACTGGTAATAATATTTCTTATTAAACTTTAGGAGGTTCTGAAATTAACGTGTGAGGGAGGAGAGAGAGAATGTAAAAACGAACATTTAAAAATTTTGTTTCAAAAATATCAAGAGTAGATAAAAATGTAAGAACTTGCAGCGCACTATAGTTGAAAATAGAATTTTGGTTAGATGGATACCTGATGTTTATATTATCATGACTACTTAGTAATGTTGACTTTTAATTTCTTGAAAAATATTTTATTAATTATTTTTCTTAGAGTTAATTCTCTTGCATTTCCTCCGTTTATTCAGTTTTCTATGTGCTTGTCACTGATTTAATCAAATACTCTCTGTTATGTAAAATCCTTTCAGTACATTGAGGTATGTATATTAGGTATCCTGTCAGTTTTACCTTCCTTATGTGATCTTTCCTGGGGCCTTTATATCTGGACTCTCCAGGCCTCTCGTGATTTTATTGTGCCATGATCCTGTTGATTCCCTTGCCTCTCTTTTATTGGATTTTGTTCCTGGACTCCATATTTTGGTTTATTCTCTTGTATTGGTGGAATAGATCCTCCAGTAATTTCTTTAGAAAGGACTGCCTATTTGGACACTTTTTGATGACTTGTCTGTCTGAAAGTGTCTGTATTCTACCCTCAAATTTGAGTTGTGTCTAACTGGATATAGAATTCTGGATTAGAGATTAGAAATAATTTTTCCTCAGAATTTTGAAAGCATTGATCCAGTGTCTTCCAGATTTTGGTGTTGCGTTTGAAAAGTCATGGCATTCTGCTTTTTGATCTTTTATGTGAAAGAACCATGTGGGGTCTTCTCTTTTGCTTGTGCTTGGAAATTTCACAGTGACATTCCTAGATGTACATCTCTTTTTATCCATGTGCTTATCTCTTGAGGAGTTGCTTTTCAGTCTGGAAACTTTGAGTTTCAGTTCTGGGAAATTTTCTTGAATTGTTTCTTCAATTTCTTCTTGTCTGTGTTCTTTTTCTCTTTTCTGGAACTTTTGTATTAGGATATAGGACCATGCTGCTTCTCTTTTTACCATTATTTTTTCTCTCCTGTATTCTTTTTGTTCTAGTTACTGCGAAAAATTTTAACTTTGCATTCTAAACCTTCTGTTCCATTTTTCATTTCTGCTATCACAGTTTAATTTCCTAAAACTTTTTTGTTCTCCAAATGGTTATTTTTTGATAGCCTCTTGTTTCTGTTTTGATTATTATGTTTTTCTTATCTTATTGAGACTGTTAATCTTGGTTTTTTTGTTTCTTTATTTTCTTCTCCCTTCAGATTCTTATTTTCTTTCAGTCGTTTTTTTCTTTATGTGTACTCTAGTCTCTCTGTTTGTATTTGCTGTTTTCCTGACATGAAATAATCGGAAGAGTCTTTCTGACTACTTGTATTTAATAGCTCAACACTTGAAAAGCACATTGGGAGCTCTGAGCATGTGGGAGGGGTTTGTTGACTAGTTTTATCTGTTTGGAGATCAGGCCATTTCCTTGGGGAATACCTAACGTTTGTAGATGCCTTTTATCTTAAACTCCTCAGGTTTTCCAGAGGAATCTACCAGTCTTTTCCCTGTCTCTTATTGAGGTAAAAAGACTGGAAGTGGGAGACGGAGGAGGTTGGTTCTCAGCATATTTCATTATGTTGTAAACTTTCACAGAATCCTCCTGTTTCAATAGTAATCTCTGCCTGCTGCTTGCCTTAGTGTGCTCCCTGATCCAGAGACCCTCCGATAACCTTCTTCTAGGGGGAAATAACTTCTTTTCTGTCAAAGTGAGAGGAGACGGTTGCTAGTCTAGAGCCTAGAGAGACCTGTAGGTCTAAGCTGCTGCTTAAACAAAGACTAATATCATTCTTCCTATTAGCCTTACTTTCCCCTCAACCAATTTTTGAAATTTTGGGGGCTTCTCTGTTGTAATTTGGAGTGTTTATCAGCTTTCCCAAATTCTGGCTTTAGCTTAAGCTTCTTTATTTCACAAAGTCAGCTGTCACTGCTATTGCAGTTATTTTAATATAGTTGATGCTGCTCATTTTTCCAAACTGTTGAAATCTTTTGAAATCTTCATCTTATTATCCAACATGGTAATTATTCTTCTTTACTTTGAATCTTGTTGAGTCATCTGAGTATCTTGATTAAAGTGAGGATAGAGCCCTGTGGTTTACTTTTAAAGATATTCAATAAGTTTTACTTTAGTTCTTTGATACTGTAAATCATGGTGGTTTATCTAGCTCTGAGCAGCTACTTGTGCTGTATTATTAATGAACTTATTTTTTTCATTTTATTCCTAAAAATATTTTCAGCATCTTTCCCCATAATGTGTTAATTTAAAAAATCTAGTATATTAGTTACACAAACCTACCTAAAAAGAAGAAATTTATTGATAAAGAAAAAGTTTAGGATCACTTGTAGTGAAATAAAAATTGCTCTTGATGTAACCTTTTTCTTTTTTAGTGCTTACAAGCCATCTTGTAAATAACAGTTTTTGGACTTTGGATATAGAGCGATGTTAATGGATTGTCAAGAGCCTTTTAAACTCAAAGGGTCTATGTTTCTTTCATACATGATTTTCTAAAAAAATTCTTCTCCACTTCCAAAATCAGTGCATTTTAGAAATTGATTTCTTTTCTTATGATGTTTCACAGATTATGCACTTTAGAGATGCATGCCTAATTCAGGCCTGTGATTATTTAGGCTCTGTAGACAAGAACTAATTTAAAAAGTGGCTAGGTATTCTCTTACTGTCTTCTTTTCTTATTTCAACTTCATTTACTTTTTAACTATGTTTCTTCTACCTTTTCCAGTTTTCTACTCAATTCTCCTTGGTGGAGAAGATGGATGCAAAAGAGGAGGTGTGAGTAGTTCTTTATTCTCTCTGCATCTGTTAACATTACATCATCTTTCCCATGCAATATTCTTTTTTCTTCTTGGTTCATCCTCTTACATTTATGCAGCCAGTGGGCCTGTCTGGTTTTCTTTTACATTATTTATAAACTTTAGTTTATTCTGGCAATATTCTTATAAGGTTTGTGATATTAATTTGTAAACATTCTTAGTTACATTTCCTTCCTTCCATTATTTATATATGTCCTTTTAAAATCTAACGTCAGAAAACTACACGTGGCCATATTGTTTCACTCACTATCACCTTCATTTATTCAGTCCACTGACATTGAGTTCCTAAGGTATATCAGTCCCTGGAAAATAAAATATGGATAAGATATTACTTTTCCTATTAGAGTTTATACTTTCAGAGGGAATGTCTTCTCCCATTTCTTTTTAGAATTATCCACATCTCTACAATTAAAAACACTAGCTCTTTCTCTTTTGGTCTCCCATTCACATTGTTGGTTAAATAGTATTTCCTTTTCTTGCTGCGTGTGGTATCACAAAAGTAGACTCAGGTTTGAGTTCTCACTCTGCCAAATGTTTACTATGTAATAGTGGATAAATCATTTAATCTTTGTGCTTCATAGAGTTCTCAGTCTTAAAATGTTCCTAAAGTCTACTTTATAGAGTTGAATTGAGAGAATTTAGATGTTAAAAATGAATTGACAGAATGTACATATGTGTATTATGTTAACTTCTTAAGTTTAAAAAGCTATGTGATGGTATTATTTATATAAGGATTGCTATCTAAATTGAAATACAATTGTAAATTTCCCCGAGAGCATATTGTAAATAGCAATAGCTCATACTTTTGGATTGAATTTCCTAAAAAATAGACTTAGAATAAGTGAGAACGTAGTTGTTATTTTTTTCACCTCTGTGTACACAGAGTGTACTGCTCTGTGTCACTTTAAAATTTAATGTTAAGAAAATATTCTCCATATGAGCAATTTCTATTATATATTTACAAGTATTATTGCTTCTACTTATTCTCCTTCACAAATTACCATCTTATCCCCTATGGATTCATGGATTTCTTGATGTCTTGCACCTCTGCTAGTCAGTAATCCTATTTATTTGTTTTTGAAAGCTAAGTTATACAGACATACTGCTGTATTCCAATAACAAATTCTATTTTTCTTGTTTTTTTTTAATATGAGGAGATTTTACCTCTTTATGTTAAAATATTAAATTTACCTTAAAAGTAAATGTATCGTTTAGACATTGGATTATAAAGAGCAAGATTAAAAATATTAGTGAGTCTGTCTTCTCTGTCTCTCTGTTTCTGTCTCTCTTGTTTTTGAAGAGATTGGCCACTTTCTCTGGATGACTCTTTCTGAAGTTAAATTTGCTGTTTTTCTGAATAACTGCATTTTATGTGCCCTTCCTCTTTCTAACATTTCAGAACAATGCAATCTTGATCATGGTGTCAAATCTGTAGCCAAGTGTTTTGTCTCTGGTCTTCATGAAGTACATCGTACCTTTAGGTCAAGAAAAAAAACGAAAGAGAAGCCAATATGTGTCAGTTACTTTGTGTTGAGTCCTTTTCTTAGATTATCATGTTTAATCCTTACAGTCACCCTCTGAAGTATTAATTATTACCCCTATTTTACGAATTGAAATCTGAGGGTCAAAGAAATTTTATCATTCAAGGTCTAAGTGTTCTGGCTCCAAAGAATATGGTCTTTGCACCGTAATATACGACCTGGAAGGTAATGATGTAGAATATTGAATACCATTTCATAATGTCTTCCATGGAATTACTTATGTAACTTTATCATCTGAACTTAAGACTTTCAGTGTCTTTCTTAGATTTTAAATAATTATTCTCAGTACTCATTATTCATTAAGATATTCCTAAAAACATTCTTTTCAGATGAGTTTTATACATACAGTCGCATTACATTCATTTGCCCAATACAAAGGACTAGACAGTTTTTTAAAAGAAGGAAGGAAAGTATGTTTTAACAAAAACTAAAAGTGTTCTTTGTAAGCCTGCCCTGTTACTTCTTTCTCTTTATTTATATTAATGATAATTTATTACTAGGTCTTTTTTATTAAGGATTATAAGTTAGTAGTATTTTAAAGTCGAATTGTTTTATTTTTATTTGTTTGTTGAGAAACTGTCCGTCTGTCTGCAGATGTTATTGTTAGGAAGGAGATAGTCTTTTCTCCTCTGTTAGAGCAGGGAACCAAGGTAGTGTTAGAGGACAGTATTTTTATATTGTTTTCTGTTTTTGTTTTAGTGGCGGTAGTTTTACCGTAACTATAAAGAAATTATTTGAATTTACTATAAAAATAAAAGATAGGATTATGTAACTTTGTAAATATATGAATATATGGAGTATGTCATAGATTTTCTCATTAGTCACTTTGAATATTATTTCTTATTCCAGAAATCTGCAAATAGTAAGCACCCTGTGAAACTTTGAGATTTAATGCGTTTATTCCTCTCCTGTAGAACTGAGTTCTATAGATTGAATTTTTTAACCTTACTACTAGAGAGGTTTAGTTTTTTATACTAGCAGTCTTCCTCAGCAACTATAAATCTGTGTTTTAGAATTAAAAAGTTTCTTCTAATAAAAGATATTTCTTAGTCTGCTGTAATAATTACTGTTTTACTCAAGGCATTCGATGAAATGAAATCTGCTTGTTAGAACTAGCATATTTATTTTTAGGTCTTTAAAAGATGCATTAAATTAAGAAGATGGACCTATAACAAATTCCATTAGTTGAGGAGTTATTTACGTAAATAATACTTTTACCTTAAAAAGCATATTAAATGAAAAGTTTCAGTATCAGTGCTCAGAGTTTTTACTTTATACCTCAATGTAATTATGATTTATGGTTCTGTGTTTGTGTAGCATTGTTCTCTGTCTTAAGAATGAGGCTTACTTCTGATACTTCTACATTAATATAATGGATTTAGAGAGATCCTGTAAATGTATAGAAAGTTGTTCTTTATGAGAAACTTAACAGTGCGCTTTTAGATAAGCTCTTTAACTTTTAGATAAGTTCATTTATTGAAGTCTTGAGGCAAAGGAAAATTTGTTTAATAACAAGAGGATATATTTTTCCAAGATTAAATATATTTGCATAATCATCAATATTATAAATATTTTTTATTCTTTATTACTAGAAATTTTCCAAACTTGAAAATAATATACATCTTGATTTAATAAAAGTTACATTGCCAATGCTTTTTTTCTCTTTTTTTGGTGAGGAAGATTGTCCCTGAGTTAACATCTTTGCCAGTCTTCCTCTGTTTTGTATGTGGGATGCCACCACAGCATGGTTTGGTGTGCAATGTGTAGGTCCATGTCCAGGATCCAGAACTGTGAATCGTGGGCCACCAAAGCGGAGTGTGCAAACTTAACCACTACGCCACTGGGCCAGCGCCATGAATGCATTTTTTATCATTGCTTTGCAAGATTTTTTTGTTTTGCATGCTGTGTATTGTTGTATAAAGGAGACAGATTGCATACAAATTCTAGTTTTGATCGTTTGTATTTATGTGGCATTGGGCAAGTTAATTAATCCTCTAATCCTGCTTTCTCATTTAAAATAAGTTAACAGTACATAATTTATAGGGATGTCCTAATGACGAAATGAGAGAATTCATGAAACAGTTAACATTGTTTTAGGGAAATAGTAGGCACTGTTGGGTTTTTTAAAAAAGCAATATTACATTTGTTTTAATGCCCCTGTTATAAATGTTGATTTGGCTGAGTTGTTGTTGTTTTTTCTAGTCTTTTAGTTTGGGCAGACTTTCATAACATCCTTGTCATCCTCTTCCCACTTCTACCATTGTGTACAATTGGCCTTCCCTATCGGCAGGTTCCACATCTCTGGATTCAACCAACCACAGATATGTACAGTTGGCCTTATATATCCACGAGTTTTGCATCCAGGGATGCAGAGGGCTGAGAGTATTCACTGTATTATGTTGTTTTATACAGCATGAGGGACTTGAGCATCCGTGGATTTTGATATCCCTGGGGGTTCCTGCAACCAATCCCCTGCAAATATGGACGGAGGACTTTACTATGTTTACCATCTGCAGTTGGTCAAGTCCGTGGATGTGGAACCCAAGGATGCAGAGGGCCGAGTAGGAACTCAAGTATCTGGGGATTCCTGGAACCAATCCCCCAGGGATACTGAGGAATAACCAGTAATTTAAGCCATTCTTAGCTATCTCAATATAAATTTAGCCAGTGAAATTAGGAAATGGTTTAAAGGAAAAATAACTGAATTGGAGAGAAAGATAAGAATAATTATCTAAAGGTAATTTTCTTCCTGGGTCTAGTGTTTAAAATTTGATAGTGTCACCGGCATGGCCTGGGTTTGTTTCCTGATCAGGGGAACACACCACGCACCCGTCTTGTCAGTTGTCATATTGTGGCAGCTGTGTGTTGCTGTGATGCTGAAAGCTATGCCACCAGTGTTTCAAATACCAGTAGGATCTTCCAGACTAAGACAGACTAGCAAGGAGGACCTGGCCACTCACTTGGAAACATTTGGCCATGAAAATCCTATGAATAGCAGTGGAGCCGGAAGATAAGGGGATGGTGCAAGAAGACCAGGCCGGGTTCTGCTCTGCTACACAGAGTCGCTAGGAGTCGGAATTGACTCCATGGCACTAACAACAAAATTTTCTTCCATTAACTTTTTTATTTTTTAAAAAAACTTTCAGGGAGCTGGTCTGGTGGCATGATAGTTAAGTTGGCATGCTCTGCTTTGGTGGCCCAGGGTTTGCGGGTTCAGATCTCGGGTGTGGATGTATGCACCGCTCATCAAGTCCTATTGTAGCAGTGTCCCACGTACGAAACAGAGCAAGATTGGCACAGATGTTAGCTCAGAGACAGTCTTCCACAGGCAGAAAGTAGAAGATTAGTAACGGATGTTAGCTCAGGGCTAATCTTCCTCACCAAGAAACGAAACAAAATAAAAAGCCTGTTAGTGTTATTTTAAAAGTTGTATATGTGTTTACTCTTGGAAAATTTAGGAAAACAAAGAAACATCAGTATACCACTCTTAGATAATTTTCATTAGCATTTTTTGCAGATTGCTTTTCTACTTTGATGTATTTTACAATAGAACTGTAGTTTAATAGAACAATAGTGAGAAGTTGTAGGTTCTGGGTTGTGTTTGAGCTATTGGTCAAGCCAGAATATGAGATAATGAGCTGGAAACATAGGAAGTGGTGTTCCAGGAGTGAAATATTTGAAATTGAGGTTATGGAGAAAATGTAACCAGGGAAGGGGAAGAGAGTGATTGAATAGGATCTATGATGAAGGAAGGAGAATGGTCTTTACAGTGAATAGTAAAGAGGAAGCTACTCCAACTCTGAAGCTCGGTAGTACAAGGGATCTGGGAGGGAAAATAGTCATGAGAAGGTGTCAGCAAAAAACAGTGTCTTTGAAGACACGTCCTTTCTTCCTTTCCTTTAAAGGAAGAAGGCAAAGGATATAAAATTCAGAGAAGAGGTTGAGGTGGTGGATTTTTGCTGGTGTTATTCCAGAGATCATTGTGGTAGGTTTTCAGGAGTTATGTTTTAAAATGTTATGGGGCAGAATTGATGTTCAAGAATAGCCATGAAAAGTATGATGTGTTCATACTTTGCTAGAATTGGAACTCTTCGTATATTGGCATTATTTTTCAAAGATTTGTAAATTACTGATGCTACGTTTCAGTATCAGTAATAGATGTTGATAGAACAAAGGATTTTATGTTTTGCCAAAAGAAGGAGCGGCAAGAAAATTTTGAATGGGAATCCGGACAGTTGAAAGAACCTGTGTATTGGATAGCTAAAATAGCAGTTTGAATTGAAAAGCTAACAATACGAGCTCATGTAAATCTTCCTTCTAAAAATAGTATCACTATGAAGTGTAGTAGAAGGCATCCTAGACTCTTTATCAGTGGTCTCATTTTCAGTTTTAGTCCCAACGCTTATTATGAAGAACCTTCAAAATTTAGCCTCTGTGATATCAGTTTTCTCATATGTTAAGATAATATCCATCTTTTTTTCTTCATAACGTTATGGTGAAAGTAGAATGAGAGGATGTATTTGACAACAACTGTTGTTTTGCAAATTAAATGTAATAATGCATTTGTAAAGTTCCCACTGCATGTAAAACACAGTGAGAAATGAATCGATAAATAGTGAATCAACCACCGTCTGCAATCTAAAGGTTAATGATAAAATTTCCAACTACTTTGTCTGAAAGGTTTACCTTGAAGCTTCATTACTTTGATGACTAAAGTAAATGTTGGGTTAGCTTTTGAAAATAGTCCAGCCTAAATTTTTTTTCTGACTGTACATTAGTTCCGTTTTTTAACCATCTTTATTGAAATACAGTTTTTACACAATAAAACTTAGCTATTTTAAGTGTACATTTTGACAAATATGTTCCCTTGTGTCCTTTTGCCTTGAATCCTCATTTCTGACCCTGCATCTCTTGCCTGTCAAAATAGTTTTGACTTTTGATTCATCCATGTTATTGTATATAAATCAGTAGTTCATTTCTTTAGACTGCTGAACAGTATGCCATTGTATGTCTTTACCACATTTTGTTCATCCATTGACCAGATGATAGACAAATATTTAAGTTGTTTCAACTTTTTGGCAGTTTTGCATAATGCTTCTCTGGACACGTGGGTACAAATCTTTGTGTGGACATATGCTTTAGTAGATACCTAGCAGTAGAATTACTGGATTGTATGGCAAGTATGTAGGCTAACATTTTAGTAGTCAGAATTTTGGGCATAGTCCCTAGGGATTTGGATTGCTTACTTATGTTTGTGTTGGAGTAGATGAAATCATTTATGGAAGATTTTGATTCTGACCTTCTGTCTACTTTCTTGTCAAGATAAGATGGTCATTCACTCAAACACATGCTGTGGATAAGAGGAACTCAGCCCTGCCTTCTACATGATACACTTTTTTTTTTGGTTATGCTGTAACATAAAATATCCTCTCTCCAGGTTTCAACAGAACTCCAAATCTTTATTAAAGCCCAACTGCAAGAAAAAATTATGGCAGATTGTTTAAGGAATACTCCATTCATTATTCCACTAGCTACTTGTGACTGTTGAGCACTTGCAGTGTAGCTAGTCTGAATTGAAATCTGTTTTAAGTGTGAAATGCGCATTGATTTTGAGGACCTAGTATAAATAAAAAAATGTAAAATATTGCATCAGTTTGTTGACTGCATGTTGAAATGACATTTTTGTTGATAGGTATTTTTGAAAATATATTAGTAAAATTCACCCTTTTTTTTCCACTTTTTATGTAGCTAATACAATATTTAAAGTTACATATTGGATCACATTTGTAGCCCATCTCGTTTCTCTTGAACACAGCACTGCTCTAAACTTACCTTTAGGTGAATTCACAGATTATTTGTACCTGTCTTAGCCTGTTGTAGAAGCTGATACTAAAGTGTATATAAGCCATGTTGTAGGACTTCAAATTAAATGGCTGTATTTCTTGTTTCAATGGTAGCAGTGCAATTAAGGACTTGTTTTTATGTCACACAGTGAATACTAACTCATTATTTTTTGCTTTGGCCTCTGGAAAGCATAGCCTCTTTGGCAACTGTGAATGCTATTTGGTATACATTTGTATCCTCAGTCATACTTCTGGATTTATTGTGAAACACACAATTTAGCATATATAAAGCTATCCCCACATTAATTATCATGTTAGTATGATTATTCCTAGACTGTTATATGTGTATTATGCAACAAAGCAAATGAATTTATGTCAGTGTCATTGTATAACGGGATATTCAGTATGGGAGAAATGAGATAGAAATATAAGATCAATGAAGTTTAAAAAAAAAAAAAAACCTGTTGAATTTTATTTGAAAGTATCAGTATAAAGTCATACAAATTCTGACCACTATAAAAGGCCTAGATAAAGTGATCAACTCAACGAGCACTCCTAGAACCCAGAGTGTTGTCTCTGAATGGTATTTCCCATTGAAAAGGACCAGGTTCCTTGGATATATGGGTCATTTCAGGTCTAGGGCAGGAGATGGACAAGAGACCCTGGGATATTTTGTTATACTAGAAGCAAGGAAGTTATCAAAGACTACTAAGGTCATGTCTAAAATGCTCAGAAACTAATTGAAGGCCTGGGCTCTCACTGGCCAAAGATGGGAAAATTTGACAGTGATAGGAATAACAACGGTGGTGATTTGAAGCATACTGCATTTCTTTAAATCCAAGAATTTATAATGATCTCTCCCCTGAAAAACAAACTCTAATTGTTTACCATTTTGAGAGGTTAGAGTACCAACTTGTTATTTCAAAAACTCATAAAATTTAATTATTTATCCTTCCTTTTCAAACAGACTGCCTTTTGGAAACCAAAGATTTAATGAGGACAGTTTTCACTTAACAGACGTATTTCAGATAGTAAATGATAAAGGAATGGTAAAATTAAAATATCACTTTTTGCGATTCTCAGTGAAGTACTGGATTTAGACAATATACATCATTGGCTGCTGTTATCACAGAAAGATGAGGCAGTACATAAATGCCCCTTAATGAAGAACACAAAATCTCGCATGAGGTTGTCTTTTCCATCAATTCTGTATTTGATTAAAACTCTAGGTTCAATGATTTTAGAAAATACAAGGACAGAAGAACATGTTTAAAAATGTCACAGGGGTATTGTTGGCAAAATGCACATCATTGCATACTCTGTAGGAAAATGACTTGATTTCTTTAATAAAAAAGTTACAGGAGGAAAAGAGGAGGTAGAATCTATAGATAAAAAGAGATGTAAGAATCATGTCAACCAGTTGCAGTATGTAGAACTTATTTGGATCTCAATTTGAACAAGCCGAAAAGAAAAACAGCTGGGAAACTTGAATACTGATTGATAATGGATAATTTTACAGAATTAGTAACTTTTTCAGTTGAAACAAGATTGGCCATGAGGTGAAAATTGTTGAAGCTGGATACTGGGCACGTGGTGGAATCCATTAGGTTATTGTTTGTATACTGAAAAGTTGAAAATAAAAAAGGACAATTAGATTTTTCAAAGTAGCTTTTCATACATCCAAAATCAGAGGCAGTAATCTAGCATACTAAGTAGTTGAAGAATTATTTATGAATTTAAGTATTTGTAGCTTTCACTCTCTTGTGGTGAAGAACAATAGTAAATAATAGTGATGTTTACTTGAAGAACTCTGTGGTTTTTTTACTAAATTCAAGCATTATAATTGACCTAATAGGAAGTAAGAGATTGAAACATTTCCTGTAAAATAGGGTTTGATAGAAGGAAAAAATTTGGTTGATGAATTCGTTGAAAAAATGCTTACAATTGAATCCGGTCTTGAAAAATCTTCAACTGAAAACAGAAATTTCTGTGAAACTGAGATGCATGTGTACCAACTGTTGCTTTCTTTTTTTTTTTTTTTTTTCTATTTGCTGAACCTACGGAAAGTCCTTAGGTGTATCATAAGACATACCTAATATTCTGTGCTCCAGTGCCCCCTTGTGCCTATTGTGAAAAGGTATCAGTTTCTCTTTAAAAAATAGGGATATCCTTTCTAAGAGCTCCCTGGAAACAAAACATTTGCAAGCTTATAAATAAGGTGCCATATCCTAAACTTTCTAGGACCCGAGATTTATGTCCTTTTCATTTTAGGGCATGTTCTTTTGTTAATGCTTTCTTTTTCCACAGAAGTTGCTACTTTACCAGTTATATGGCATTTGGGGATTCTGTGTGTGTGTGTGTGTGTGTGTGTGTAATCTCAGGTTGTCACTGTTTCCAGAGCTCTTCCCTCACCCCACCTCTACGCCCGCATTTGCCTTTTCAAAGCAAGAAAATGGAAGGATGGACGTGGGTATGCCAGAGGACTCACTACAGGGTTCTTGCTTCCTCTATCTCAAGGAAAAAGGATCCTGGGATCAACCTGTGCCGTGATAATGTAGTATGACTGCAGAAACTTTTTGGCCCACCAGCATATCAGAATGTAGCCTACATTTGAGATTCCCATTTCATTCTTTTATCCTTCCCCAAAGGGCATATGAGACTTTATAGTATAATCCAAAATAAGTATGGTACTATTGCATCCTTGCCTTTGGGAGAAAGGAGCGGCATGGTGTTTCATCATGCTCATTCCTCCACCTCTAGTTTTCAGTTAAATTCTCTACTTATGAGTTGTTGTTTTTTAATCTGAATGAATTTTACTTTTTTTGGTGAACAGTTCTGTGAGGTAGGAAAAATGCGTAGTAGTGTAATCATTACTACAGTGAACATGTAGAACAGTTCAGTCATTCCCCCACAGAATTTCCTTTTGCTACCATTCCTTTGTATTCAAACCTTCAAAACCTCCCCACTCTACGTTAACCCTGAACAGCTAATAATCAATTCTCAGTCCTTCTTGTTTTGTCATTTCCCAAATGTCATATGAATAGAATCATACAGTATATAGCCTTTTGAGTTAGGCTTCTTTCAGTTATCCTAAAGCATTTGAGATTCATTCATGTTGTTGCATGTCTTAATAGTTTGTTCCTTTTTATTGCGGAGAAGTATTTCATTATATGGATGTACCATAGTTTGTTTATCCATTCCTTATTTGTGTTGTTGATAGCTTTTGTCTATTAAAAGTAAGACTGTTATAAGCATTCACATACAGGTTTTTGTATAAACACAGGTTTTTATTTCATGTGGCTGAAATTTTAGCCATTCTGTTAGGTGTGTGATGGCATCTCATTCTGGTTTTTATTTGCAATTCTCTAATGGCTGATGATTTTGAGTATCTTTTCGTGTGCTTATTTGCAGTCTGTATATCTTCTTTGGTGAAATATCTGTTCAAATCTTTTCCCATGTTTTTTGATTGGTTTGTTTTCCTTTTGTTGAATTTTGAAAGTTCTTTATATATTCTGGATACAAGTCTTTTTGTCAAATACACAATTCATAAATATTTTCTTCCAGTCTATGGCTTACCTTTTTAATTTCCTTAACATTGTCTTTCACACAGCAAAAACATTTAAATTTTGATGACATCTAATTTATCACATTTTTTCTTTTATGGTTTGTGTTTTTGAAGTTATTTCTAAAATTTCTTTGCCTAACCCAAAGTCACAAAAATTTTGTTTTCTTCAAAAAGTTTTACCTCTTATGTTAACGTCTATGACCTACTTGCGTCTGATTTTCATATATGGTGTGAAGTAAAGATTGAAATTCATTTAAAGTATACTGAAGTATACTAAACACTTTTTAGTCTGTCCACTGGTGCTCCCCAAAAAATAGAAAACTCTAAACTTAGCCATTTTCATTTGTGTATCATTATTTAAATAACTGTCTAAAAGCTGTAAGTTGCTCAACTTCTTTATGCCTTAGTTTTCTCTTGTGTAAAATCTTGCCCAACACATTGTAAGCACTCAAATTTTAGCTGCAGCTATCATTACCATCATTATGGATTCAATGTTTGTGTCTCCCCATATTCATTTGTTAAGTCCTAACCCCCCCAGTGTGATGATATTTGGAGATGGGGTCTTTGGGGAGATAATTAGGGTTAGGTGAGGTCATGAGGCTGGGGCCCTCACAATTGGGTTAGTGCCCTGATGTGAAGAGATACCCTGATACAAAGGGAGCTTTCTCTCTCTCTCTGCTCCCATGAAGAAGAGGTCATGTGAACACAAAGTGAGAAGGCAGCTTGTCTGTGACCCAAGGGGAGAGTCCTCATCATAAGTGGATCGAGCTGGCACCCTGAATTCAGACTTCCAGCCTCTGGAACTGTGAGAAAATAATTTTCTGTTGTTTAAGCCACCCAGTCTATGGTATTTTGTTATGGCAGCCCCAACAGACTAAGACACTTATCATCCTCAATGATATTACTTTAAATACTGTACGTAATTTATCCAAAAGATAATAGTATATATATTGAATTTTGTAATGTAATATGGAACTTAGGTGACATGACAGGAATATAATTCTTTTTAATTAGATGTAAAGAAGGTAGTTGAAACTTAAGCATCTTTGAATTATTTGCAGTTCTTGATACATCTTGTTGTTCACCAAATAATCTTGTAAAGAGATTATTAGATAAGTCATTCATAAAGAGGAGGAGGAGTAAGCAATACAAATATTGAAAAAAGCTTGATTTCTTTTTTTCCTATTTCCTATCTTCATTTGATCCTTTTTCATATTTTGCCCCATAGAGTTCTAACTCGCAGAGTCAATGTGGAAAATCTTAAGGTCATTTTAAGTGTATGCTCTTCTACCTTTAAGCCACAAAGGAGTCAGCTACCCAAACATCCCTATCTATTTAGTGATTTATCACATGGTGTGTGTGCCAGGTTGTAGGGACTATGCTGCTGTGACTGTTAGGCCTCTTATGAGCTATTTTACTGTTTTTATTGACTCCATCATTTACTAGGTGCTTGACCTTGGACAGCTAATTTCTCTCTATCTCAATTTCCACATTTGAAAAAGTTGATAATAACTGTACCTACTTACAGGGTGTATATAATGATCAAATGGCTTAATATATGTACCTGGCACATAGTAGGCACTATTCAAGTGTTAGCTGCTTCTGTTGTTACTGTCGTTGGTGTTACTTTTATTACCATTATCACTAATACAAGTAATCTTACAGAGTGATTGTGATGATGAAATGGCTTAATATATGTGCCTGGCACAAAGTAAGCACTATGAAGTGCCAGCTGTTTTTATTTTTGTTGTTACTGGTGTTGCCTTTATTACCGTTATTGATAAGACTGGTAATGTGTGATAATGATCTGAATGCCTCCTGGGAGGTGAGTGATTATCCCTGTCATCTCCAAACTACTTGAGAATTTTTAGAACCTAGAATTATATGCCACAATATGTATTTTAATTTTATTTGTTATGATTGTCATTCTAGTAATATACTGTCCAGGTGTGAATATGTACTAGACTCATCTACAGAATTCTACTTAGAATTTTAGTTCACCATGGTAAATTTAATATTTTTGTTGTTAGTGCCATTGAGTCAATTCTGACTTCTGGTGACCCTGTGTAGAGCAGAGTGGAACCCTGCCCAGTCATTTTGCCCATCCTCTCACCTTCTGGTGCTACATCAGACAATGCTCTCCTGCTATTCATAGGGTTTCCCTGGTCAGTCTTTTCATAAGTGGGTGGCCAGGTCCTTCTTCCTAGTCTGTCTTAGTCTGGAAGCTCTGCTGAAACCTGTTCACCATGGATGACTCTGCTGGTATTTGCAATACTGGTTTCAGCATGACAGCAACATGCAGCCACCACAGTATGACAGCTGCAGATGTGTGGTGTGGTTCCCTGACCGGGGAAATGAACTGGGGCTCCAGCAGTGAGAGCACCGAATCTTGACCACTAGACTGCCAGGGCTGCCTAAGTGTAATGTAACTACACAGAATATGATATTTGTTTGTTAAAAAGTTGAATTTTATCACACCTACTAGGATGACTATAATTAAAAAAAAAGTTCGGCAAGGATTGGAGAAATTGAAGCCCTCGTACATTGCTAATGGGAATGGAAGATTGTGTAGCCACTATGTAAAACAGTTTATTGGTTCCTCAAAAAGTTAAACGTAGAATTTACCCTATGACCCAACAATTCCACTTTTGGATTTATACACCCCAAATAACTGAAAATAGGAAGTCAGAGATACTTATATGCCAATTTTCAATTATTCATAATAGCCAAAAGGTGAAAGCAACCCAAGTGTTCATCAACAGATGAATGGATAAATAAAATGTAGTGTATGTAATATGTAATAGAATATTAGAAAGCCATAAAAAGGAATGACGTTCTGGGGCCGGCCTGGTGGCATAGTGGTTAAGTTTGGTGTGTTCTTCTTTGGCAGCCCAGGGTCCGTGGGTTTGGATCCCTAGCGCAGACCTACAGCACTCATCAAAGTGATGCTGTGGCGGCACCCCACATACAGCACAAAGGAAGATTGGCACAGATGTTAGCTCAGGGCCAATCTTCCTCAAGTAAAAAGAGGAGGATTGGTAACAAGTGTTAGCTCAGGGCCAACCTTCCTCACCAAAAACAAAGGAATGAGGTTTTGATATGTGTTACAACATGGATGAACCTTAAAAACCTTATGCTAAGTAAAATAGTACAGACACAAAGGTACAGTTATTATATGAAATATCTGGATTATGAAATTCATAGAGACAGAAAGTAGTTTAGAATTTATCAAAGGACTGGAGAGGACGGCAGTGGGAGTTATTACTCAGTGGGTAAAAAGTTTCTGTTTAGGCTGATGAAAAGTTTTGGGAATAGATTGTGGTGGTGGTTGTACAGCATTGTGGATGTAATTAATGCCATTCAATTGTAGTCTTAAAAATGGTTAAAACGTGGGCCGGCCCTGTGGCCAAGTGGTTAAGTTCGCATGCTCCGCTTCTGCGGCCCAGGGTTTTGCTGGTTCACGTACTGGGTGTGGACGTGGTACCGCTTGTCAGACCACGCTGAGGCAGCATTCCACATGCCACAACTAGGAGGACCCACAACTAAAATATACAACTATGTACTTGGGGGATTCTGGGAGAAAAAGCAGGAAAAAAATGGTTTAAAATAGCAAATTTTATATATATTTTACCACAATAAGAATACTTTTTAAAAAGTTGAATTTTAATTTAATTTTGTCTGTATTGCGTATTCTAATTAATGATGGGAGTGGCAAATAAATGTCCTTGTTAACGTGTTTGAAAGAATTCTTCTCCTTCTGTCCACTAACCAAGGTTGGGGAACAGAGAACAATGATGGACGCTGGTTATCTATTTAAAGATACGTATTTCTTATTTGCCCTTTGATCTCCAGAGAGACTACTTTGGAGATACTATCTCCAGAGAAGGTACCATTTACCTTCTTTATATTTAATGAAAACGGTCAGTAAAGCAAAAACCCAACTCTATATCTATTCACCTATATCCTTCCCTTAACCCCATATTAACTACAGTGAGACCAAGGTCGAAGTGAATACTCCTTAAGCTCCCAAAGGATGTCTATCCTACATAGCTAATTTATTCTCTCCTTCTATTTGCTTCTTCTCATCTTTGGGGGTTTTTTCCTGGATTGTTACAAAGTTTGCAGCCTAGTGTTTATCAAAGGTTTTTCTCTTCACAGACTTTGTTGGAGTTGGGGGGTCTTCCACTTTAGTGTTTGGATCTTTGACAATTACCATTATGGCTGTTCAAACACTTGTTTGTGTTTGCTTCTGAAGTCTTGGCTATCCAGCTGATAGCTAAGAATTGTAAGTAAGTGACCTCTGGATAAATGAAGAGAATACTGTCTGTGAATTCCTGACATCAGATTGTTTTGAAATATATGCCAGTTTATAGCACCTGCACTGTGTGAGCCTGGCCTGTATCTTTGAGCTCCCCATGTGCCTGTAAAGACTGATGTCATTTAAATGCTATTGGTCTGTATAACTAAAGGAGACAGTCAATTCCAGAAAATTTAAAACTCAATATCCATTAAGAAAATGTAATTTTAAATCTTAGTTCAAAATCATGAATCCAGAAGTACATTGTTTTAAACCGTTTATACCTTGGATTATGCCAGAAGGTTTCTCAGGTTTAATTCTAAACTTTGAGTTCATTATTTTTTAAGATCAACCACTTTCTTTAAAATAGTTCTTAGAATTGTTGATTGTTGCTTGCTGTATTACTTCTGTTTAAGCTTGGGCTAGTTCATGAGTGCGTATTAATTTTGACACTTAATAAAAAGTGTAAACTTTGGTAGTGACCTAAAATTATGGTTATGTTTGTTTACTTTTTGTGTCAAGTGAAATTAAAGTAAAAAGAGGCAAATGGCCTTGTTTTGTTATCTAATTTTTATGAAATTTTTTCATTGTCTTTTCGTTTTAGCTATTAACTAAATTCATGAAATGATTTTAATTTTGTTTAGTTTTCAGAATTTTTTATAACCTAGAAAACTTATTTTAAATACAATTCTAAGCCAGTAAAAATAAAAACATTATTTAAACTTTGTTGATTTATCATATTCCTCTATTTGATTACTTACTTTTTTTTTTTGGTGAGGAAGATTCACTTTGAGCTAACATCTGTTGCCAATCTTCGTCTTTTATTTTTTGTTTGAAGAAGATTAGCCCTGAGCTAACACCTGTGCCAGTCTTCTTCTATTTTCCATGTGGGTTGCTACCACGACTTGGCTTGACAAGTGGTGTATGTCCGTGCCTAGGATCTGAAGCCGCAAACCTGGGCCGCTGAAGTGGAGCACACTGGACTTAAGCACTACGCCACAGGGCTGATCCTTGATAACTTACTTTTATTTAAAATATCTCCTTACAGTATATCTTTTGAAATAAATGTGCTTTACTCTTTAGGGAGGGAGGTAGATTAAATCTGTCATAATTAACATTTTTAATTTGATAATCTGATTTTTAACATATATGAACATTAGGCCATGGTTAAATGTTTTTGGTTTTGTAAAGGTGCATAGGGCAATATTTATGTTTTCAGAAAAAAATTTTTAGATTTACTGGTATTATACTTTAAACCCCATTAGTTTAATATCATATTTAAATTTTTGAATATTTGGGCAGTGATGACCAGGTTTTGGCACATTTGATTTCTTATTATCAAATTATTTATATAGATTTGTAGATAGGTAAATCTTGCAGAAAAACCAGTCTGCTTATTTCCATATCACTATTTTATAGAATAATACTCTGTTAACCATCCCATAATAGAAGATTTTATGGACAGATAAATTGGAGAAAATCTCATGGTATAAACTCTGTTATTAATATTTCACAGTGAACACTGGCATATTAAAAGCCTTGAGAAGATCTCTGATAAAGTTAGACATTTGTTACTTATTAGTTCATGAACTTTGCTTATGACTTATTTGCCTTCCCTAATGCTTATGTATGTATAAAAAAATGATGATTCCATATGTTTTCATTTTTTTATTTTTTTAAAAATTGGTACCTGAATTAACATCTGTTGCCAATCTTCTTTTTTCCTTCTTTTTCTAATTCTTCTTCTTCTTCTTCTCCCCAGAGCCCCCCAGTACATAGTTGTGTATTGTAGTTGTAGGTCCTTCTGGTTGTGCTATGTGGGATGCCACCTCAGCATGGCCTGATGAGTGGTGCCATGTCGACACTCCAGATCCAAACTAACGAAACCCTGGGCCGCTGAAGCGGAGCGCACCAACTTAACCACTTGGCCACGGGGCCGGCCCCTAGTGCTTTTATTTTTAACATGAAAGATTCTTAGAGGCTAAGTAGCTTTAGCCCATGGTTACTGGTTGATTTTGACAGAACCCAGCCTGAGAAATCTTCACAGTTCTCACGTGACATCATACAGGTCACTCTTACTTTAGAGTACATAAAAAGATGAGGCCCATATTGCACCAAGTTGGTATGATATCAATTTGTTATTATATTATTATTGAAACCAAGGTAAAAATAACTAAATTTGTCTTCATCACATGATTTTGCAGTAGAAACATTTGTATGATTATAATTTTCTCATAGTCACTGAATATAATAGGGGCTTTCTTAGTTATTAATCATTGTTTTATAGTTCTAGACAAGTAAGGGATTCTCCTAGGGTCTTAGAAAAATTGTGTGATAATTATTGATGAATTTTAGCTCAAAAAGTATACATCATATTAATCTGAAATATCTTTTCAAATGGGTATATTAGTAGACTTTTATGTAGCTAATATTTTTACTGTTCTCACATTTTTTCCAGATTAACAGTATTACATTGCAGATAAAGATTGTGGTTTATGTAGAGGTCCTAAAATGAAGTGGCAGAGCTAAAATTACATTTGAGACCAAAGTAATAATTCTTAGCTTTCATATCCTGTTATTTTGATATATGTAAGTTGAGTATAGGTCTCCAAGCCAAGTGACGAAAATTCATTTGCGACTTTGAAGCAATCAATCCATGCAGAAGAAAAGAGATATTTTCCATGTAAGCAGTAATTGTGTTTGGCAAGTTCAAAGGTTAAGTTAATTTTAATGGGCAAAATAGCAGAAACAGAATTGCACCTGCCGCTTATACTTTTTTCTTCTTGCCAATGGTTCCTCTGACAATCTGACAGCTTTTCTTTCAGTACTTGCTATTACACATGTATAAAACTGAGAATTTGTGCATGTTGACATCTGTTGTAGGAGACATGTATTAGAAGAGAAATGTGACAGTCTTGTAATTACCTAGTGACCAGTTCCTAGAATTCATTTTCCTAATATCTTGACTAAAAAAAGTATTTATCACATGTTCACTATAAAATAATCATTTTTAATGATTATTTTGTTTAGCCTTTTTCTCACCGTCATATTCCACTCTTGTGGTAATGACCGGAGTATCCATGGCTGTTAACTCTTTATATCTCTTATTTCTAAATCCCCAATGTTCATAATAATTGCCTTTAATATGCAATGAGAAGTGTTTACTGAGTGAAATCTTTTTCTTTCTTTTACATAATTTTGAGTGCCATAAATAATTAGTAGAGTAACTGTATTCATGTTCCATTCAGGACTTTATTTTCTTTTTCTTTGGCAAAATAGCCATTTATTTGTACTTGTGATGTGTTTTTGTATGATGCTGGGTATTCACAAACGTTTGCTGAGCGCTTAGTTTGTCAGACACTGTGTGCCAGGCACTAGAGATGCAAAATGGTGAAGGTGTACTAATCCTTGCTCTCAAGGATCTTGTATTTTAGTTAGTAAGACAGAATGAAGCAGACAGAAAGACTCAAGAGAGGTGAATGAGGAAGGAGTTAATATAAAGTAATGTATAATTAGACAACCAAGTAAGAATATACAGTGTTTTATGTAGGTTTGCAGATTGATGAGAAGAAAAACTACGCCTCCCCAAACCTCACCCCACATACGTACCCATACACTGTAAGGCTAGATTAGTTACTGATTGAGTTAGCCAAGATACAAAATCTTATCTGTGTTTGTATAGGTAATCTAACATGGGCACTAAGCATGTTCTTGCCAGATATGCCAAGAATGCAAAACCCTGACGTCTCTTCACCTGGGACAGTTCTCAGAGTTGTGTTTGCAGTGAGCAGCAATGAGAGATGAGGTAATAACTTACCCTAAACAAAGAGCAGGTTTTCTTACACTTACTGTAAAAGTGAGAAGCCCTCCTCAAAGAGAGCACTCATCTTCTGTAACACAACTTTCTAAGTACACAGATGTCCATCCTAGGCCCTTTGCATCCCTCCATGGGACTGGGGAGGCATGAGAAGCCCACACAAGCAGCATGCTGATTCTCTGCTTTAAGTAATAAGTAGCTTTTGCTTTAAGTAATAAAGTCCTAGGAGTCTCATGCTTTTTGGCAGAATCCATGAAACGGTATCAGGCCAGTTTATTAGCATCTCCCTCCTTCCCTCACTCCCGTGCTCCTTTGCTGCTTCCCTCCTTCCGGTCTCTCCTTCGCACCCTCCCTCACTCCCTCCCTCTCCAGGCAAATCCCAAATCCTTCATTGTTTTTGATAATCTGAGGTAAGTTTGCTACACAGCAAAGCAGCAGCAGCAGCAGCATGTCTAATTTTACTTTGCTTTTGTCCCCAAGGTCCCAGCAGATTTCTAAATCTGCCAGTGACACTGTCCATGCGAGATGAGCTTTGAGTTTAGAAAGTTCACTTCATGCTGAAAACTTTAATTTTATATTAAGAGCTTTGCATTTGGAAGAATTTACATTGAATTTATGTCCTTTAGGGTAGGGACGTTTTTACAAACCTTGGCTTTTTAGGTTCTTGACTGAAACATTTTGTCAACAAGACCATATTACTGTCCATGAGGGGAAAACAAAGATAGCGCTTATGTTTTCCTGAGCATTATCTCTGCTTCAGTTTTCTGGAGTTTCCAAAAGCCTTTTTATACCACAATTTAGTAGTTAAATATGGGAATTTTAAAAGATTTTAAGTAGTGGAGAAATTGGTATGGTTTAAAACCTTTGCATCAAACCAGATATACCTCAGCTCAACCCCTAAGGATGCATCTTTAGAAGAAGCCAACAGTCTTGTTGCCTTCTTCCTTGACTTGGACTCCTGCCCTGACTTGGTATGGCTAACTAGGAGCAGAAGTTAACTCCTTGAACAGTGTATTCCTTTTTGCAAGTTCTAACAGGTGAGAGCATCTAACTAGCTTTCCTAATGGGCAGCAGCGCAAAGACCTCAAAATCAAACATGTCTTTTACCAGTTTTGCCTCCATGTTTAAAAGTCCATGATTGCAAGAGTGAGGAAATATTTAATATTTACCAAACACTGTGTGTATGCAGCGCTGTATTGGACACTGTAACAGTTCTACCCTCAGTTAGTTTGCATCCATAATTTGAAGATATTCTCCTTATATTTGAAGAATATAGGGCAATATTTGATTATATACTTATATAAATTTTATGAAAAATAACTGCTTTGTAGGAGTTCAAAGCTAAGTTTGAGTCGAAGTGGGAGTTAAAAAATGTCCTGGAAGAACTCAAATGAGGCCAGAAGAACAAGCAGGATTAAATAAGTAGAAACAAACACT
Organism: Equus przewalskii; assembly: GCF_037783145.1. Lineage (NCBI taxonomy): Eukaryota > Metazoa > Chordata > Mammalia > Perissodactyla > Equidae > Equus > Equus przewalskii. The sequence goes on along the minus strand of NC_091831.1, from coordinate 52,614,574 downwards.
TCAGGTCTAATGGAGCAGAAGATAGGTGGAAGAAAAAGACAAGAACAAGACTGCCTCCAGCATAACTCATAATCGAGTAGGGTCTGTGAAGAGATAATTTTAGGGAATGAATGAAAAAGGATGAAAATGGGGTAAGATGGGGTTGAATGATTGAATGACTGAGTATAAAAGAGTCAGCTTCGGTTTTTCAAATGTAATATCTTTGTCTTGTTCCTATTTTAGAAGAAAAGATTTCGGTCTTTCACCATTGAGTATGATTTTAGCTGTGGGCTTGTGAATATAATCCTCATTATGTTGATGTAGTTTCTTTTATTCCTAGTTTGAGGAAATCACAGAAGGGTGTTACTTGTCACATGCTTTGTTGGCATCAGTTAAGGTGATCATGTAGTTTTTTTCCTTCATTATGTTAATGTGGTGTATTACATTGATCAATTTTCATTCATTGAACTATCCTTGTATTGATACCTGTCTTTGAGTTAAAGCTTTATTGGGACAAAGCTAACCTCATTTGTTTACATATTTTCTGTGGCTGCTTTCATACTACAAAGTCAGAAGTAGTTGTGGTAGAGACCATATGGTTTGCAAAGTCTAAAATATTTACTATTTGATTGTTTACAGAAAATGGTTCCCTACCTCTGCTTCTAGAATCACCAGTATTGACAGAGTTCTTTATAGTATGTCTTTAGTAGATATTGGCCAATCTGTACTGACCCACATTGTATAAATTGCTTTTCTTAATAAACTTATGGTTTATCTTCTTGTCATAAAATAAGTAGGAGTTGTAAGGTACCCCCTTAGAGAGGTTAAGAGAAGTTAGTTAAATAATGATTTTCGGAGAAATATTACTTTGAATAATGAATTTGCTAATGTCTTTTCTGATTCAACTTCATAACTTATATTTTAAAATACCACACTGTATTTCTTATGGAGTTTTATGTTTTGTTTTTCATAGGCATATGTGGAATTTGATGATCTTGAATGGGATAAACGAGAGTGGGTTAAAGTTTATGAAGATTTTTCGGCCTTCTTGGTGGAATACCACTTAATCTGGGCCAGAAGGAACAGCCCTAGCCAGACTCAGGGATCAAAGAGCAAACAGATTCAGTGGCCTGCATTGGTAAGACCTATTCCTATTTCATTAAGCATTTTCAGTTGGTTGTCTTAAAAGAACAAGAACTGAATAGAAGTTAAAATTTATCTTGGTGATTATAGATTGATATTCCTGAAGAGGCTCTGAAGTATCTGCCAGAAATTTCAAAATACTGCTTGCATTTGATTAAACTTTGTCTTTTTGTTAGTACTTTCAGCATATTAAGGGAAATACATAAATTGGATTAAAGACTACTAAGAGATAGTTGACTGGTTTATGTGCAGTGTGAAACTACTTTGCTGAATGAAACTTTGTAGCTGGATGATAAGAGAATACTGTTATAAAGTATTCAATAGCATATGATTTTCCTTGGTTTGTTAAATTTAGTCAAAATTGAGTGAATTATTGTGGATAATAGCAGATATTTAATGTGAAATTATATGTTCGGGTAATAGGTAAAATTACTTCATATCAGGAAATGTTCCATTTAAGAAAATAGAGATTTCAATAAATTCTCAGCTAGTTTGAAGAGTTTTATTAAAAAAGCTTACTAATTAAATAAGTTATTAGTTTTTTAGGAAAAAAGCTGCATCTTTTTAACCATTGTTATCCCTGTTTTCTGGCGGAGTGCTTTGCATGTAACAGATACGCAGTATATGTTTGAATGAAATAATTTTCTTACGTTAATATGAAATATTTTAAAAGCCATTGAAACATTATTTCAGGTATCTGGTACAAGTATTATCAGGGTGGGTACTTTCAAAGTGTTTTTACAAGGATACTTTCAAAATTTTTTACTTACCAGGATAGTTTGGGTGGGTTTTTTTTGGTGAGGAAGATTATCCCTGAGCTAACATCCGCCGCCAGTCCTCCTCTTTTTGCTAAGGAAAATTGGCCCTGAGCTAACATCTGGGCCCATCTTTCTCTATTTTATGTGTGGGACACCTGACACAGCATGGCTAGATAAGCCATGCATAGATCTGTGGCCGAGATCCAAACCTGTAAACCCGTGGCCACTGAAGCAGAGCACACGAGCTTAACCACTATGCCACTGGGCTGGGCCCACAAGGATAGTTTTGCTTGCTAATAATTGTAGTGCTTATAGAGTTTCTCTTTCAGTTAACCCTTTAAAAGTTTGACGAATAAGTAATAAAAAAGAAAAGGCAGGGAAGGAGGGAGGGAACGAAGTGAATTGAATTAATGGCATTTTTAAAAGAAAATAATATGGAAAGATGAAAGATACCCATGAGCTATTGTTTTAATAGAATACTTTGAATACTCTAGCAAAATAAAGAAGATAATTTTATCCCTGTTAGGTTTTAAGAACTTTTGAATGATCATGATGAATTGTTAATATGAATTTTTTAAAACCATGACTAGCATACTTTTTTGATTTTATAAACCTTAACCCCAAAATTGGTTAAAACCTGAGTCATTTGACATATATGTGAATTTTGTATGAAAAGTCTCAAAAGCAGGAAGCGGTAACATCAATAATAGCAAAAAGTAATCCTTAGTATCATACTTAAAGAATAAACAGAACTTTAGAAAACCTTTTCGGTTTCTAAGAGACAGTTAAAATCAAGATGAATTTCTAGTGTATATTCATAAACTATTGATTTTGGAGAAAATTTCTATTAGGAAATTGTTTAGTTGTAATTTTTGTCATAATTTTAGAAATTTGTTTCTGTTGAAAGTCGTTTAACTTTTCAAAACTCCTTAACCAACACAAACGTCTTGTTAAAATTCAAGTTTTTTCTTATTATACAAAAAAAATATACATTATAAAAAATTTGGGAAATGCTAAATAGTATAATGTAGAAAATCATAATCATTCTACTTCCACCACCAAGGAATAGCTAACTTACTTCTTTCGACATATTTTCTTATAAAATATATTTTTCTGCTTTCCTTTTTTTTTCCCAGTATAAAATTTTTAAAGTTTTAAAACTTTTTAGAATTTTTAATTGTGGTAAAATATGCTTAACATGAAATTTTTCGTTTTAATGATTTTTAAGTATAAAGTTCGGTGGAATTAAGTAAGTTCACGCTGTTGTACAACCATTCATCTACAGAACTTATTCTGTTTTGCAAAACTGAAACTCTCTACCCATTAAACAGCAGTTCCCCATTTTCCTCTTCCCAGCCCCTGACAACCGCTATTTTACTTACTGTCTCTATGGTTTTGACTTCTCTAAGTACCCTACACCAGTGGAATCATACAGTATTTGTCTTTTTGTGACTGTCGTATTTCACTTAGCACAATGTCTGCAAGGTTCATCCATGTTGTAACCTGTATCAGAATTTCCTTTCTTTATAAGGCTGAATAGTATTCCATTGTGTGTATAATACCACATTGTATTTATGTATTCATTTGTCTGTTGATAGACATTTGTGATACTTTTACCTTTTGGCTGTGCACATGGGTGTATATATATCTCTTTGAGACTGCTTTTAATTCTTTTGTGTATATACCCAGAAGTGGAAATACTGGATCATATGGTAATTCTATTTTTAATTTTTTTGAGGAACTGCTATACCGTTTTTCGCAGCAGCCATACTATTTTACATTCCCTCCAACACTTGTTGTTTTTAGTTTTTTGATAATAGCTATCCTAGTGGGTGTGAGGTGGTATCTCCTTGTAGTGTTGATTTGCACTTCCATAATGATTAGTGATGTTGAGCATCTTTTCATGTGCTTGTTGGCCATTTGTGTATCCTCTTTGGAGAAATGTCTGTTCATGTCCTTTGCCTGTTTTTGAATCAGGTTGTTTTTCTGTTGTTGAGTTTTAGGGGTTCACTATATGTTCTGGATGTTATTCCCTTATTAGATGTGATGTGCAAACATTTTCTTCCATTCTGTCGGTTGCCTTTTTACTCTCTTGACAGTGTTTTTTGATGCGCAAGATTTTTTGGTTTTCATGAAGTCCAATTTGTCTATTTTTTCTTTTGTTTATCTGTTCCTTTGGTGTCATATCCAAGAAATCATTGCCAAATCCAGTGTCCTGAAACTTTTGTCATATAATTACTTCTAAGAGTTTTATTGTTTTAGGTCTTATGTGTAGGCCTTTGATTCATTTTGAGTTCCTTTTGGTTTATGGTTTTAGGTAAGGATCTGACTTCTTTCATTTGCCTGTGGGTATTCAGTTTTCCCCAGCCTTGTTTGTTGAAAAGACTGTGTTTTCTCCATTGAGTGGTCTTGGCATCGTTGGCAAAAATTATTTGACCATATTTGTAAGAGTTTATTTCTCACACTGTTTTGATTACTACAGCTTTGTAGTAAGTTTTGAAATCAGGAAATGAGTCATCCAACTTTGTTCCTTTTCAAGATTGTTTTGGCTGTTCACCCTTGAGATTCGTGTGCGTTTCAGGATGAATTTTTCTGTTTCTTTAAGAAATGTTGAGATTTTGATAGGGATTGCATTGAATCTGTAGATCACTTTGTGTAGTATTGACATCGTAACGATAGTTAAGCCTTCCAGTACGTGAACACAGGATGTCTTTTCATTTATTTATGTCTTCTTTAAATTCTTTTAGTAATGTTTTGTTGTTTTCATTGTACAGTCTTTCACCTGCTTGGTTAATTCCTACATAGCTTATTCTTTTCAATGCTATTGTAAATGGAATTCTTTTGGTAATTTCACTTTCAGATTGTTCATTATTAGAGTATAGAAACACAACTGATGGGTCTATTTTTAGAAAGTTTTGATTCTTTTTTAATTTTTTTTAAATATATTCTTTTCATTGAGTTCATAATAGTTCATATCATTGTGAAATTTCAGTTGTACATTATTTCTTGTCTGTCACCGTATAAGTGCTCCCCTTCACCCCCTGTGCCCACTCCTCACCCTGTTTCTCCTGGTAACCACTGAACTGTCTTCATTGACCATGTGTTTGTTTATATTCTGCATATGAGTGAAATCATAGGGTGTTTGTCTTTCTCAGTCTGGCTTATTTCGCTTAGCATAATACCCTCCAGGTCCGTCGGTGTTGTTGTAAATGGGACGATTTTGTCCTTTTTTTTAATGGCTGAATAGTATTCCATTGTGTATATATGGTGTGTATACACACACACACACACACACACACATCACATCTTCTTTATCCAGTCATCAGTTGATGGGCACTTAGAGTGTGTCCATGTCTTGCTATTGTGTATAGTGCTTCGGTGAACATAGGGGTACAAATGTTACTTTGGATTGTTGATTTCAAGTTGTTTGGGTAGATACCCAGTAGGGCATAGCTGGGTCATATGGAATTTCTAATTTTAGCTTTTTGAGGAACTTCCATACTGTTTTCCATAGTGGTTGCACCGATTTGCATTACCATCAGCAGTGTATGAGGGTTCCCCTTTTCTCCACATCCTCTCCAACATTTGTTGTTTTTTGTCTTGGTAATTAAAGCTATTTTGACTGGGGTAAAGTTGTATCTCATTGTAGTTTTGATTTGCATTTCCCTAATAATTAGTGATGTTGAGCGTCTTTTTATGTATCTGTTGGCAACCAGTATATCTTGCTTGGAAAAATGTCTGTTCATATCCTCTGCCCATTCTTTGATCGGGTTGTTTGGGGGTACTTTTTGTTGATTTGTGTGAATTCTTTATATACTTTGGAGATCAACCCTTTGTCTGATAAATGATTTGCAAATATTTTCTCCCATTTGGTGGGTTGTCTTTCCATTTTGTTCCTTTGCTTTGCAGAAGCTTTTTCGTCTACTGTAGTTCCATTTGTTAACTTTTTCTGTTGTTTCTCTTACCTGAGTAGACATGGTATTTGAAAAGATGTAGCTAAGACCAATGTCAGAGTGTCCTGCCTATATTTTCTTCTAGGATTTTTATGGCTTCAGTTCTTATCTTTAAATCTTTAATCCATTTAGAGTTAATTTTTGTGTATGATGTAAGATAATGGTCTACTTTCATTCTTTTGCATGTCACTGTCCAGTTTTCCCAACATCGTTTATTTAAGAGTCTTTCCTTTCTCCATTGTATGTTCTTGGCTCCTTTGTCAAAGGTTAACTGTCCATAGATGTGTGGTTTTATTTCTGGGCTTTGAGTTCTGATCCATTGATCTGTTTGTCTGTTTTTTGTGCCAGTACCATGCTGTTTTGATTATTATAGCTTTGTAGTATGTTTTGAAGTCAGGAATTGTGATACCTCCAGCTTTGCTCTTTTTCCTCTGGATTGCTTTGGCTATTTGGGGTCTTTTATTGTTCCATACAAATTTTTGGATTCTTTGTTCTATTTCTGTGAAGAATGTCATTGGGATTTTGATTAGAATTGCATTGAATCTGTAGATTGCTTTGGTAGTATGGACATTTTAACTATGTTTATTCTTCTAAGTCATGAACACTCAATATCTTTCCATTTCTTTATGTATTCTTCAATTTCTTTCAATAGTGTCTTAGAGTTTTCAGCGTACAGGTCTTTCACCTTTTTGGTTAAGTTTATTCCTAGGTATTTTATTCTTTTTGTTGAGATTGTAAATGGAATTGTATTCTTGATTTCTTTTTCTGTTCATTCATTGTTAGTGTATAGGAATGCAACTGATTTTTTAAAAATGATTTTGTACTCTGCAACTTGACCATAGTTGTTGATTATTTCTAATAGTTTTCTGGTGGATTCTTTAGGGTTTTCTATATATAGTATCATATCATCTGCAAGTAACAAAAGTTTCACTTCTTCCTTTCCAATTTGGATTCCTTTTATTGCTTTTTCTTGCCTAATTGCTCTAATACCTCCCATATTACGTTGAATAGGAGTGGTAAGAGTGGACACCCTTCTCTTGTTCCTGTTCTCAGAGGGATGGCTTTCAGTTTTTCACCATTAAGTATGATGTTGGCTGTGGGTTTGTCATATATAGCCTTTATTATGTTGAGGTACTTTCCTTCACTAACCATTTATTGAGAGTTTTTATCATAAATGGCTGTTGGATCTTGTCAAATGCTTTCTCTGCATCTATTAAGATGATCGTGTGATTCTTATTCCTCGTTTTGTTAATGTGGTGTTTCACATTTATTGATTTTCGGTTGTTGAACCATTCTTGCATCCCTAGAATAAATCCCACTTGATTGTGGTGTATGATTCTTTTAATGTACTGTTGCATTCAGTTTGCCAATATTTTGTTGAGGATTGTTGCATCTAAGTTCATCAGTGATATTGGCCTGTAGTATTCCTTCTTCGCGTTGTCCTTGTCCATTTTTGATATCAGGGTAATGTTGGCCTCATAGGATGTGTTAGGAAGTGTTCCATCTTCTTCAACTTTTTGGAATAGTTTGAGAAGGATATGTACTAAATCTTCTTTGAATGTTTGGTAGAATTCTCCAGACAAGCCATCTGGTCCTGGAGTTTTGTTCTTTGGGAGGTTTTTGATTAGCATTTCATTCTCTGTACTTGTGATTGTTCTGTTCAGATTCTCTTTTTCTTCTTGATTAAGTTTTGTCAGGTTGTATGAGTCTAGGAGTGCATCCATTTCTTCTAGATGATCAAATTTGTGGGCATATAGTTTTTATAGTATTCTCTTGTAATCCTTTGTATTTCTTCAGTATCTGTTGTATTTTCTCCTCTTTCATTTCTGATTTTGTTTATTTGAGCCTTCTCTCTTTTTTTCCTGGCAAGTCTGGCTGAGTATTTGTCAATTTTGTTTATCTTCTCAAAGAACTAGCCCTTGGTTACAGTAATCCTTTCTATTGCTTTTTTAGTCTCTATTTCACTTATTTCTGCTCTGATTTTATTATTTCCCTACTTCTTCTGGCTTTGTGCTTTGTCTGTTCTTCTTTTTCTAGTTCTGTTAGGTGCCTTTTAAGATTACTTACTGGAGATTTTTCTTGCTTGTTGACAACGGCCTGTATTGCTATGAATTTCCCTCTCATGACTGCTTTTGCTGCATCCCTTAAGAGTTGGCATGTTGTGTTTTCATTTTTAAATTTCCCCTTTCTCTTTTAAGTTGTAATTGAGTCTTTGCCTCAGTGTTTTGGTAGAGAGCTGCAAGTTTCTTATCACGTCTGTCTATTATCTCCTTGCTCAGAGCTTTGTATACCTTTGCCTTTTTGTTGCTGGTGTGAGGGCATCTTTAATTATTTCTTGTAGGGGAGGTCTAGTGGCAATCAACTCCCTCAGCTTTTGTCTATCTGGGAAAGCTTTTATTTCTCCATCGTATCTGAAGGAAAGCTTCACTTGGTAGAGTATCTTCTCTGAAAGTTTTTGTCTTTCAGTATTTTGAATGTGTCATTCCATTCTCTCCTAGCCTGTAGTGGTTTTGCTGAGAGATCCATTTAAGGCCTGATAGAGTTTCCTTTGTAGGTTATTTTCTTCTGCCTCACTGTTCCTAATATTTTTTCTTTATCATTAATTTTTTCCATTTTTACTATTATATGCCTTGGAGAAGGTCTTTTAGCATTGATGAAGTTGGGCATTTGATTAGCTTCATTTATCTATAAATCTGAACCCATCCCCAAGTTTGGGAAGTTCTCAGCAATTATTTCTTTGAACAAGCTCTCTGCTCCTTTTTCCCTCTCTTATCCCTCTGGAATACCTATAATCCTTATGTTGCTTTTGCTTATTGTGTTTTTTTGAAATCTTAGGTCTGTGTCTTCCTATACCTGCAGAATTTCTACATTTTATCCTCAAGAAAACTAAGTCTTTCCTCCATAAGATCAGTTCTATTTCTTAATGATTCTGGATTATTTTTATTTCATTGTGTTTTTCATATCCAGAATTTCTCTTTGATTTTTTTTTTATAGTTCAATCTCTGTTTTAAAGAGATTAATTTTATTGCTGAGCTCCTTGAATTGTCTTTCTGTGTTTTGTTGTAAGTCATTGAGTTTCCTTATGACAGCCATTTTGAATTCTCTGTCATTTGGGTTGTATATTTCTGTGTCTTCAGTGTCGGTTTCTGTAGAATTGTCATTTTCCTTCTCGTCTGAATTGTTGCTGAAGTTTCTCATGGTGTTTGATGAACTACTCTTTTGTTGGGGCTTTTGGGATATTCTTAGATCAGAGATTCCTCTGTTACTGCTAGGGGGAAGCAGGAGTAGTATTTCTGGCTCCACCCCGTCTGCTGGAAGCTTTGAGGTTATTATGGGTGCTTGCTGCAGCCTAGGGTGTGTTCAGGCACTTGTGTGGCCTTTCCTTGGTGGATGGCTCTTCCTTGCTAGGCTGGGGCCATTCTTTGGTGCCTTAGGGGCAGTCTGATTTCCCCCTCCCTGCCAGAAAGTTATCACCAGTGGGCTAAAAGCTGCCACTGCCTCTTCCTACAGTCACCCAGGACACGTCCCCTCTTTTTGGGCTCAGCAGCACTATGAGTGCTCATGCTCTGACCTGCGGAGCATTTTCCCCCGTGTATTTATCTGCTGCAGTCTCTGTTTATGGTCCATGGGGCTGCTGTCCTTGGTGGTTGGTGCTTCCTCACTGGGACACGAGGTAGGGCTGCTCCTTGGCGGCACAGGGGTGCAGTGGGCTACCCCTCCCCACCAGGAGAGCGACCACAAGCACAAGCTGAGGGTTACCACCACCACCTCCTACGTTCACTCTGGGGCGTGTTCCCACTTGCTAGGCAATTGCACCAGATTGGAAAGCGTTTTTGTGCCTGCACAGGGCTACTGTGGAGAGCAGGGCATGGTCACCTATCTCTGCCACTTTCTAGGGGGCCAGTCCATCCACCCTCTCATGTATAGCTCTATGTGTTTCTCAGGTCTCCTGTTGTGCTGTGTGGGCTTCCTCCATTAGTCAGTGAATGTCCATTTAGTTGTAGTTCAAAAGGGGGAGAGACGAAGGGACAGCTCACTTTGCCATGTTGCTGACATCTGAAACACAACTGATTTTTATGTGTTTGTGTATCTTTTCTGCTTAGCTGACATCAAACCCAATTATGAAAGACTGGAAGCTTTTCCTCTAAGATTAGGAATGAGACAAGGATGACACTTCTATTCAACATGGTACTGGAAGTTCTAGCCAGAGCAATTCGATAAGAAAACGAAAAAAAGACATGTAAATTGGGAAAGAAGAAGTAAAATCATTTCTGTTTGCAGTTGATAGCATATGTACAGAAAACCCTAAAGATTACACACACACAAATATTAAAACTAATAAACGAATTCAGCAAACCAGCAGGATACAAAATCTCTGCTGTCTTTAAATCATAGTCTTAATTAAGACATTAAATTTGGACTTATTAAATAAGACTGCATTAAGTTTGGAGATCCTCCCTTTTTAATTTAATGTTTTATCCTTTATATTTCTCCTCACAGGTAGTAACTTTAACAAATTTTAATGGCTGCATAATATTTGATCCTATATTAACCTATTTCCCTAATGTTTGGTATTGTAGTTGTTTCTAATTTTATTGTGATTCTAAATGACCGTGATAAATATGTAAAAATCTTAATCTGCATTTCTGAATATTTTTGAAGTTTAGATTCATAGTAGTAGAATTACTGGTCAAAGGGTATGAACTTGAAAATGTTCTAAAAAATCTAAATCTGAAAAATCTAAGAAATCTTCTGATAGTCTCCCCTGATTATTTAAAAGTTTACTTACTACCATTGTCCCCAGTGTATGAGTGTTTTCATCTCACCCCAACATTTATCTCCCAGCTCCCCTTCCCCGGCCTGTAAGCAATGATTACTTATTTTCAGACCATCTTGTTTTAAAACCAAAAGACATTTAAAAAAGGAGGATTTTTACAACTTGAATGCAGAATTGAATGTTACCGTTTTTATATCTGCTGTCTTAATATTTAAAAGACTATTTCATTGTTTTAATTTGCATTTCTTCAAGAGAATGAATATTTTTTCACGTTTAATAGCAACTTGTATTTTTTTGTGAATTATCTTTTTTCAATTAATTATTAGGATTTTGTGTTTTTCTAATATTTGTTATGAGCTTTCTTTATAATATTACAGATACTATAACCCTTTGTTGTATTTGTTTTATGATTTACTCAGCTAATTTTATGATAGCAAGTCTTTTTGAATTGTATGTTTATATTTAAAGAAAGTCTATATAATGGGATATCTCCCTTAATTCAGAAAGTCAGGATATGTCTTCCATTCTTCCTGTTTCCTTTTGTTTCTTTGTTTCAGGAAGTTGAAAATTAATAGAACAAATAATTGAAATTTGAAAGCTTGGTATACTTTAGAAAATAATCGTTTTAAGTCTTGTAAGACTTTGCAAACATTTATGTATAGGACATATGACTGAGAATCTATTGTTTTCCTGTCTGTTAATTAAAATGAGGCTTATTTAAGGTTATCTACAAGCAGCAGTTATGAAATTCACAATTTGTAAATTCATATAGCAGAATAAAATATTATATTTACAAATTTGAGAAATTTTAGGGATACATAGGAAACAGTGAAAACTTAATACTCTTGTCTTTACTTCTCTACAAATTTAATGTTTCTAGTTCTGTCCACATGATACTTGCTTCATGTTCTTTCGTACTTAAACATATGTTTGTATTTATTATCCTCTTTCCAGCTGTTTCACCCCTCCTGTGGTACCTGTTAAATATTACGTATTGGTTATATTATCTTGTTTACTACTTAGTCTAAGAAATCAGTAGAAACTGGCCATGTAACTGCTGGTTCTTGAAACCATGACAGGTCAAAAAAATATCCTATCATCTCATTAACCTATTTTAAAATTTTAAAAGTAAATAAAACTTCAGCAAAATATGGAATAGTATAAAACCCAGGTTACTTGTCTGGAATTGTCTTTTCATCTTTCTTCCCAGTATATCAATAGCAAAACGTGTAATGGAGCACCACCTTTGTAATATGCTGAAGTGGCTATTCTTGTTTTGCTTGGTCTTGTATGATCAGGGTACCACCTGAGGCCGTTCTCATGATTGAGGGTGAGGTAACTTACATTTGTATGTAAGTTATTTAATATATTGTTATATTTCATTTTTAAAAACAAAGTAAAATACTCATGAAATCACATTTATCTGCACCAGAGCAAGAAAGTGTTGGCATTCATAATTGAAATCAACGAATCACCTACCTAACTGGGTTAGGGCCCTGGCTCCATCTCCTTTAGGAAAACCTTCTTTGGGGAGTGGGGCTTCGACCCTAACCCAGCTGGGCTGTAACACTGCTGCATTTTCTAAGGGGCAGAGTTTTCTACTACTTTTCTGCTGGCCCAGCCTTCCAGATCACCCCAACCAGAATTAATCTCACCGTCCTGTGCTCCTGTATAACTTTGTTTGTACCTGTGTTTTTAACAGTTAGCACATTTCTGCTTTGTATTATACTTATTTGTTTGCATGTTCGTCTTTCCCTACTAGATTGTAAGTTCTTTGAGGACAGGAATCATGTCTTAGTCATCTTTGTATCATTGCTAGGAGTCTAGCACAGTGCCTTACCTATCGTAGACAGTACATGCTTATTTTAAAGTGATGAATTTACTCTACCCCAGCTAGTTATAGCAAGTTTCCTGGCTATTACTTTATGCTAAGATAAAAGGACAGGAAAGCATAATCAGCTAGTTGTGGTAAAAATATGTAAGTTTCCAATTTTAAACATGGCAAGTAGTGAAAAACAAACAATAAAAGTGCTTGTAATAGATGCCCTCATTCTAATCAAATACAAATATGATTCCTTCAGTTTTTATGGGGTGGGACATGTAAAATTACCCAAAATGAGTTACTTTAAAGACGTAGAAGGAAATAACAAATCTTCATTGTCAGCTAAATATGCTAATCTGCAGAAATTTATCTGAATTTCTGGAGTGAATTTTAGGAAGCTCAGACTTCTTCCCAGTGCAACTTTTCCTTCATAGATGGGTTATTCTGATTTGACCAGGAATTGTGATGAGATTATAAACATGTAAACCTTTATCAATATATTTCTTTTAGATTATTTGCCCAGTGAAAGTACTTTTTAGTTGCTCTCTGTTCTGAAAGAAACCCTCTCAAAGCAGATTAGAATTCACTGCTCTTTAGGAAGAAGTTACATTTATGTCTGTTACGTTGCCACACTGAGTTTAGATTATGACCTCAACCAAATTTTACTGAAATGTGAAGACATGCCACATTTCAACTGTGAATTGAACTTTGAAGTAAATTCATTGAAAGAGTCTTGACATATTGACAATTGATTTTCCAGAATTAGAATTATTAGTTTTACAGTTCTTTATTTTTTGGTAAATAATGACGTGGTAGTAAAGACAGTATACCTTCAGGATTATTGTTTCTCTGCAAGGTAAAGCACTTTATGAGATCAAATTATATAAAGTGTTAAACTTTTTAAATGCTAGAATCTAATACTAGGAAGGATTGCAATGAATGAACATACCTACTCATTTCTTATAGGTCATAAAATGACATGACTTTTTTTGAAAGTATTATGTTGTAAGAAGCATAAAGAAGTTCATACTCTTTGATTCATTAATTCTACTGTTAGGAAATTATCCTTACAGAACAATTTTTAAAATGTAAAAATTATATTCAGTTCAGCTAATGTTATCAGACACTTTATGTGACCCAGACAACATGTTCAGACTGCAAATACAAAATGAAAGGCATGATGTTACATGCAGAATGGCATTCATTATAAGTTCTACTAAAGAAGACAAAAGGAAACAACTTCATTGTCTAATGATTTGTGAATATTGTTATTCTGAGATATTATACAGCTTTAAAATAATAGTTATGAATACTTTAGAGAAACATGGACAAATAAAATTCAAGTAAAAAACACAAATCTTGATTATAGCTGTGTCAAAATTATATACTGGAAAACCCATTGTTTTTTTTCTTACTCTATTTTATAGCTTTCCACCCACAAAAACAAGGGTGATATGTACTGTGCAAGGTATGCTATTGCATGTTGGGCTTGCCACTGCTATGTTTTCTCCATTGTAAACAGGGACCTTTTTAAGCATTTGATCATCAAGTTACTTAGTGATCAGTCTGCCAGGAGTAGTATACCGCATGCTCCAATAGCTTAATAGGACCAGTAACTGGAGATTCCATCCCAAATGGTATCTTTTATAGTAGATGTATCCTGAAAAATAAGAGCCAAAGGATAATGGCACTTTAGAGTTCCATTCACAGGGCTATTGTACAAAGATTTTCTCCAGCTTCTTTTCTATACTATTTGCAATTAACTTGTGTGGTTTAGAGCATTCTCATTAGTTTCCATTTAACGTGTTTAATCAATATTGCCCTTAAGGTGGCTTTAAATCCCTTCTGTTTTACAATACTAAGTAGGAGAAACCTTCCCCAGTCAGATATAATAAATATCTCTATAATGCATTCAGGTAAAGGAGATGCAACAACTTTACACAGAGTCTGTTCAAACATTTCAACTTTCATCTAAAATTTTACCTTAGTATCATTGACCCTTGTATTCCTATATCCCCTCAGTCTAACTGTAGCCTCCATTAGGACTTCAGCAATAGATGTATATCCTTAGTGCATGAAGCTTCCATGGCAAGGAGCCCCAGGACCATCTTTTTTTTACCCACTTATGTGCATATATGATCTTTGGACCACAGCTGGGGCTTAGCCAAGGGATTCAGGCCTTCTCAATAGGCCTTTTCTTGATTACATTGTAGAAATGTCAGCAATTTGAGGTTAGATTTTTCAGAGTCATCTTTGCCTCCTAGTTTTTAAGGTTTCCCCCAAACTAGAGCAAATGAAGCAGATTTGTTTAGGGCCCTTTAATGTTGGGGGATCAGTAGGACCTCCCATCAGTCCATCCAACCTCTGAGAGTGCTGCAATATTAGATCTTCGTTTTGACTCCATCAATGTATGTTTCATCCATCTCATTTCTTAATAACCTTTTAAAGATCTCCACCCAGCCAGGATCCATCTCTTGACTCGTCCCTTTCTCTTTTCCTATTCTGTTAGGAATCTTTATTATCTGTTATTTTAGCATAACTTTCCCCTATGGAAGTGGATCTGTGGCTAGTGGCTATAGCTGGGTCAGGACAAAACCCAAGCTTGGCCCATTGTTAGGTTCTGCCCCAGCACTCTCCCTTACTTTCTCTTCAGCTAGTACAAATGACAATAATCAAGAGATTGTATAGTTAGCTCATTTTTAAAATTTTGCGTTTTTTAATGTATCCATTGAGCCAATTCCCTAGGAGTTGGATCTATCATTTCTAAATTCCACTGGTAACTTTTACCTCAAGTAACTGATCACAATACAGCTGCAGTTCCAAACCATAGGTAGCCCTGTGGCCACCCAGGAATCAGAGTTTGTGATCCCCCACACTCATGCTTTTTCTTCCCAAACCACATAATTAAGCTAGTCATCATCTGTCTTGTGAATCCCACTTCTGACACCAATTGTAGTGAGTTTAGCCAACTTTACAGTTTGAGGGAACAGTCTCCACAAGACTGCCTTCACTTCTGACACCATTGCAAGTTCAAGGATTTCCCAAAACTACCCTTAGGTTTCATAATTCACTAGAAAGACTCAAACAACTCACTGAAACCGTTATACTCACACCCACAGCTTATTACAGAGAAAGAATACAAGTTAAAGTCAGTTGAGAAGAGACAGGGTGTAGAGTCTAGTATGAGTCCATATGCTTCTGGTCATCTTCTCTCTGTGGAATCATGGACAGCATTACCTTTTTCTGGCCACAGTGTGTGGCAAATATGCATAGATTATTGCCAGCCAGGAAAGCTCAGTCAAATCTTTGTTCTTGATTGTTTTTGTTGGGACTTGATTGCATACTGTCCACATGGCTGATCCTTAGGCTTCAGCCCCTTCCAGAGAGTCAGACTAGTACCTTTAGTTAGCACTTCCTCTGGAGGTCACAAATGATACTATGTATTCCAAAGCCACCATCATAAATCACATTGTTAGACTGTCCAGTGGCCAGAGCCACCAGGTAAGCAGAGATACTCCATTAGGCAAGACATTCCAGAGGCCTAGAGATCCACTTCCCAGTAGCCAAGGGTAGAGGCCAGACTTCTTTCTGGATTAGGTTAATTTTTCACTATACAAGCACATATCAAATATAAAGCACTTTTTAAAAGCCTCTTATTGTGATATTATCATCATCATCCAGGTTAATATCCTCCTTTTTCCAGTAAGAAAAGGAAGGTCTAGAGTAATTATATTAGTTGATTGTTTACATTTATGTTCAGTTTAATTAGCACAACTGGAAGTGGAAATGGAATCCAAGCTCCTATCTCTAAGATAATGCTTTTTCTTCAGTAGTTATACCCTGCCAATTATTGAATCTTACTGAGAAAAATCATGGAAGAACATTTGTATTTTTTGGTCAACCTAGTTTCAGAAAACATTTTAGAAGGAAAACAACCAAATGTTCATTTCAGTTTATCCTAATCAGATAATAAGGCTTTGTGGATATAAATGAGAATAAACTAAAATCTTTTGTTCAAGAAGTCCAGAGAGTAAGGAGAGAGACAAATGAATAGGTGGAAAATAAACCAATCAATGATATAATAAAAGTTTATGAAAGTAGGGGAAATGGGAAGGGAGTATCTAGGTTGGCAAGAGAACTAAGGAAAAGCTACACAGAGGAGGATGATATTTGATATGATTTTAAATGTTGAATTAGCATTTTCTGACTGGAAAAGGGTAGATTGCATTTTGTGAGAAAACAGGTCCAGGTTGGGAAATCACAAGAATTTATGCCAAGCTGGAACATAGAATAATTGTGATGGAGTGGCAGAAGATGAAGTAAGCAAGAGTAAGCAGAGACCAGATCGTAGAGGGTCTTGTGTTACAATGAAGATTTTGAACATTTCCTCCCTTACGGAATGGAAAGCCATTGAATTACAATGTTTTGTATTTTAGATGGATTACTGTAGCAGCAGAGTGAAATGATTGGAGAGAGACTAGGACTTTGTCATTTAACCCTTTGTTTAAATAAAATGTGAGACGTGGATAAATGTACCTGGTGAAACACATGTTTATCTTTATTCCTTCCAAAATTGCACTAATGTAACAAAAATAAAAAAGGACCAAAAGAACAGGAGGTAACAGTGACGATGTTAATAAATTTTTAGAATACAGGGCGTGGATGAGAAGTGGTGACCAGCTTAGCAAGATTGAAGAAAACCGAACCATAAATGTCAGTAGAGAATGCTAGCAGATTGCAGAAAGTTTCGAAAATTGGAGCACCACATGCTTTTGCATAGTAGAAGTAATGCATGGGGCTGAAAATGGAGGGGTTAGTTAAAAGGTGATGTGAAGAGAAGTAGACACTCAGGGCCTTTCCCTCACCCCCTTACAGCCAGGCAGCCACTTTTCTGACCTATAGGAGATGGCGGGTACATTCTCTCAAGAATCTGAACAGTGGAGATTTTGCCTTCGAGGACGTTTGACACATCAGAATTTCTGGTGTGACCCAAGAGGATTGCATGAAAATCCTTTTAGTAAGTGGTGCAACTTTTGCTTCAGCTCCTTTTTCTTCATTCTGCTCTTTGAACAGTGTCAGCCTGGTGTGTACTCCCAGGCAGATGATTAGAGGATTGTCTTCTCAAGGAAAGTGAAGCTCCCCAGAGAAAGGAACAACAAATACTTTTAAGGATCCTCTAGCAAAATAGTTAAATATCCACTCGTTTAACCTATAATGATATCCATCAGAAATCCCACTTAAATTGCAGTAAACCTATAGTCATACTCACCAAAGCAAGTTCACTTCACAAAGCCTTTTCGATAGCTTTTTAGTGACTCGTGCTTAAATATGAATGGATAGTCAAGGATCCCCACTCATCTGAGCCTGGTCTTAGTTTTAAAATTGTATATAAATATTATATACTAATCTAATGAGATTTACAGAATGAAGGCAAGAATTTTGCACTTAAATGTATTCACTATAGGCACAGGACCTAATACTCTTAGGTATTGAGTAAATATTTACTGAATGAATGAGTATAAGGCCTTTAATGTAGTTATGAATTTACAGGAATTTCTCGTTTTCATTGTTAAGCCTCTTCTTTCAAGCTAGTAATTTTAATATACCAATATTTCTAAAATCACATGAAAAAAGAAGTGAACCAGTATTTCATAATACCCTTAAATTCTTTTCCAGAATTGAGTACCTTTGAAAAGTAGGTTTAAATTTTTTCTAATTCATAATTTTGGATTTTGCTTTCCATGCTTGTTGAGTGGGATCAGATTGAGGAGCAGGATACGCTTACTGAGTCATAAATTTAAGACGTGACATAAATAAAATTGAGAAGAAGCCAGCAAAGCGATTAAATTATATATTAAATCCCAGAGGCATTTCTGCTTTTATCTGTTACTTTGTTAATTAGTAAATTGCAGTATGCCAAGTTCTTGGTATATAAGCACCAAATTATGTTCTTTCTTTCTTAAGACATTAAAAGAACTCATTTAATATTAAAATCAGAAGATTCAGTTATGCAAAAAGAAGAAAGCACAAAATAGTTATAATTTTAAGGTCCCAGCCACAGTTAATGTTTGAAACAGTTCATTTTTAATGTTTAAAATCATCATAAGCAGTTTAAAAGTATTTGAGAAACTATACTTTTTATACAAAAGTGGGTTCTTTCCATTTTAAAATCTTATTTTTTATTTAGATTTACATTTGGGGAGGCATTATAATTACTGAATTTACACAGTCAATTTTTTCTTTTGTCTTTTTTTCATCTATTCTAACCCTAATCTGTTATCTATCTCATATTTTTTCCCTGATTTTTTATATTGTTGTGTTACATTATATTGTTTTTACTAAAACTGGCAGCTCAGATTAACCTGGTTTTCATTTTTTAGAATAGTTTTTCTCAGAATTTTCATGATTTGGTAGGGCTTCTTGTTTTTGCCATTTTCTTAAGCCACAGTGAGTTATTCTCCGGATATAATTTATGAAAAAATCTTTATATCCTAAAATTATTTTGGAATCATTTACTTGATTGTTTGACTCTTCCATTACAAATATTTCCCATATTTATTCATCTTTTTTGTTATACTTGGAATTGCTAGGGATTTTCATTTTGTTGCTATTATAATTTGAAGCAGCCAAAAGCAACTGGTCATGTAAAATAAAGATGGAGAGTGTTGATTCCATTTTCTTAGTGTCCAGAAATATGGTTGCCATGTCGACCACGTGTTCTAATTTGAGAAATTTTTTCAGCTCTTGGGGGAGGAGTTTGCCAGTGTTGAGTTACACTAATCAAGCCCAAAAATATGCTGCTTTACATAGGTAGCTTCTCTTTCACTGTACATATATTTTTTCTTTTAATTTAGAAATGGTTACAAATAACTAAATGGAGAAGCATCATATCCGTGTTGCATCATAATTTCTTTAATTCATTCAATAAATATTTTTTAGCATTTACTATGTGTTCAGCATTACATAAGTATTGTGAATCCAACAGTATGGTCCTTGCTGTCTGACACAGTTATTTAACTGCAATTGTGAAGAATTCAATGAAAAATAAATACAGATCTCTTTTGATACTGTTTTAAAGTATATTTATACTTACCATTTGAAAAAAATATGATTTGTATTGTTTTTATTATTTTATTACATGTAATAGTATCAGTAATATAATATTATTTTATTTTTGAAAACTTACCAAGTTCCAGGCATTTTTCTCAGTGTTTTACATCATCTCTTTGGGGTAGCTACTTTTATTATCCCTGTTTTACAGATAAGTAAACTGAGACCTGGTATAGTTAAGTAACTTATTGAGGACAGAAACAACTGTGTATTGAAAAGTTTAAATAATTGTGAATTATGTAAGGTTAAAAGTGATAACCTTCTCATTCTCTATTGTGTATTTCTGATGGGTGTCCCTAGTTAACAGATTGTTACAAGTCCTTTTAGACTTTCTCTCCCTACTTTTCTTCTTTCTTTCTTGGCAAACATGTAAATATTTTCTAAAAGTCTTGTTTTAAAACTAAATAGAGAACTTACTGTGCATGTACTGCTTTGTGAACTAAATGTGATTTTGATATCTTAAGGTCATGAAGTTGAAATAGATGTATGAACCAAGAAAGATATCTATTGAAATCATTATCTTCTGAACTAGGTAAACCCCAAGATGATTGTGCTAATTTTGGGGCTCCACAAGGGATTTCAAGGAATATAAGAATGATTTCCAAGATCTTTTCTATTCTTTGGCAGGGTCTGGAGATAAAGCATATCAAAGTAATTCACTTTCAGAGTGAAGAAAGGAGGTCTAACCTTTTCTGGTGACGAAATAATTACAGATTTAGAATATTTTTATTATTTTAAATGTCCCTGTCTCCCACTTTTTAGTTAGTAATGCCGGGAAATCTCTGGTATTTTAAGACGTGTTGTGTTCACACGTAAAGTTTGTCTTCTGTTTTATAATCTATGAAGTGGTAGTCAGTAATATGTATGTAGTGGTGTGGGTTTGGATGAAACCTTTTGCAATCCTCTTGTTACTAGGATGCAATATTGCTGTATACTATTATATAGATTGTGGGACCCTAATACTGTTATAATTTTAAATGTAAAATAAATGGTATTTATGCTTAGTTTTTCCTCTTCTCATTGGAGTACAAGGAGTCTTCATTCAAGTATAGCGTATTTGAAGAACATACGAGGAATTTTGGAGACCAGATGAATTTTATTTTAGAAAAATAGCGACGCATGTAGCCTGCTATTTCAACTAAATTATGAATTTTGGGGGGCTTTAAATCGGCTAGTCTTGAAACTTCATCATTTTGTAGTCCAAGTAAAGCTGGATCTGCTTGCCTCCTAGCTTGGTACCCTTCTCATTGTTATTGTATTATCTAAAATAAATACACATGAACGTACTTGATCTTTTTTGAATAAGTAACTAGAGAAGACAGAACATGGAACAAAACATCTACAGAATCTTTGCGTGTCTTTCTCCTCAGACTTTGCACATACTATTTTCTCTGCTTAGAACACTTTCCTAGTTAACTCAATTCATGCCTCAAGAAATACTCTCACACAGCTGTTTCTCAAAAAGTCTTTTTTGTCTACTCCTCAACTTTTGACCTCTCTTCCGTCTTCGACAAATTGCGTGAATCTTTCTCTTTCAAGAGGAGCTCTTATGTCAATCAATGTGGGCTCTGTTTCAAAGTTTTTATCAGTGGTGTGAGAGCACTAAGGATCCTTGTGGTGATGGAACAATTCTGTATCATGGTTGTGGTGTTGGTTACATGAATCTACACATATGATAAAATTGAATGGATTGTACATGTGCACACACACATACATACACAAATATGAGTGCTTTTAAAACTAGTGAAATGGAATTTGTAGTTTGTACCAATATCAATTTCCTGGTTTTGACATTGTCCTATAGTTATACAAGATGTTACTGTTAGGGGAAACTAGATTACTTTTTTAAAAAATTTCCTGTGAATCTATAATTATTTCAAAAGAAAAAAGAAAAAGTAGGTCAGCTGGATGACAACGCATATGAGAGAAATTAGGGAAACACTTGCTTTTTAATTTTTTTTAAACGAAATCTCCATCCTCCTTAACAAAGTGCAGAAAGGCATTTGTTTTCAATTAAAGTAGATTAAAATGTTAAAAATATAAAGATGAGTGATAAATACAAACAACTAAAAGATTAGAAAATGATAAAAATTATAGAATAAACTAAAGAAATTGAAAATCCTCTGAACAATAAAGATGAAAGAAAGTAAATGTAAAAGATAACTAAAATAGTAAAGTTAATTTTGAAATTAGAGGAAAAGTGAAATATACCAGTTTATATAAAAGTCAGTGTTTAGCATGCTCATCTCAGTTGTAATAAGAACATAAGATTATTTAATCCAGAAATCTAAAATATATACATGATATAAAAATGAAAAAGTTGGTTAAAGAAATCGTTAATAATACGATCCAGTTAGTTAGACGTAGTAAATAATATAATACAATCAGGAATTTTAAAATTAAACAGAGAAAGTATGTCAAAAGTGAAAAAATATGAACAGTTTTAAGTCAAGGAAATTAAAAATGTAAAATTTCATCAGCATAAAAGAGAATAAAAATATATTGATACCAGACCTCTTAATCTCAAGTTCGGGTGCCCGATGCACAGGAAGCCAAACACTGAGACTTGGAGATGGAAAAGGATTTACTCGAATTGGCCGAAATGAGAAGGTGGGAGCCTGGGTTTGCTCAAAGCTACCTCTCCAAGAACAGCAAGGAGGGAGGTTTTATAGAGTTCAGGGGCTTGGCAGGAAGAGCTTCGGAGAAACAAAGGGGTCACTCCTGGTAAGGCCCTGGGCAATCTGACTTCTGGGCTTCCAGGGCAGTTGAGGGCCGGTCATCTGGTGATCACAGTGTCCCTGAAGGTACTCTCTTTCTTCTGCAAAACAAGCTCGCAAATTCTTGAGACCCCTGAGTCACCCCTCAGGTTAAACAGGAAAACAGCTAATTGGTTAAATATCTACAATAATCCTCAAGGACCCAGCTTCAATATCTGGTGACGACCTTTCTCTTTTCTCTCAGTGTTATGATGGAAGTTCTCCATTGCTGGGATAAGTGATTCATAATGACCTTCTTTAAGCCATTTATTATAGTTATGGTTAACTAATTAAATACTTATGTTTATGGTTAAATGCCTGATTACTATAAAAATGTTAATTCAGTAATAGATTTAAAAAGAATTCCCAGTGTTCTTTGCTTCTCAAAAAGAGGCAGTCAGTTATTGCAAATGTATTTTCCAAATGAAAATGTAGTTTTTAACTTGCTTTGCTTAAAATCCTTCAAAGTATTCTTTTTAATCCTAAGAAAAAGACCAAACTTAGCCGTTTAGAAGACTTTGCATGATCTTGCCCCTTCTAGCTTTGTGAACCACCCACACACGTTATTCTAAATAGCCCATGCCTGTAATTTTCTTTGAGTTCTTGAAAAATGCCATACTTTCTCCTGCCTCATGACTTTGCATGTACTTCGCTGCTTAGAACACTTTCCTAGTTAACTCAATTCATACCTGAAATATTACTTCATGTCTTCATGAAAGGGCTCTCTCAACCCATGGTCTAAATTGAGGAAAGTACTTAGTAAGGTTTCCTAATTTCATTTATTACAGGTATAATTTTATATATTTTATGTGATTATTTGTTGAATGTCAGCCTTTCCAACTAAACTTTATATCCCATGAAAACTGGATCATGATTGTTTTTTTTCAGTATTGTAACCCCTCTCCTCCATTAGTGGAATTCTGAATTAAACTTAAGGTAGACTTCATCACATTCTTCTCCATATCTATATATTTTTTACTGTTTTATTTTTTTGCCCTCATGCTGTATTTCCTCTGACCTGACTTCTAGTTTACTTATTCTTTTCAGTGATATGTAAGAATCTTTTATCAATCCATTGCCTTTTCAAAATATTTTAATTCATTTGTTTTTTTATGCCTAGAAGTTCTATTTCACTCTTTTCCAATTCTGATTGCCTTTTTTCCTAAAAAATAAAAAGTTCTGGGCCTGGTCCACTAGCATAGTGGTTAAGTTTGGGTGCTTCACTTTGGCAGCCTAGAGTTCACAGGTTCGGATCCCAAGCGCAGACCTACACACTGCTCATCAAGCCATGCTGTGGCGGCATCCCACATACGAAAAGAGGAAGATTTTGAGATCTAGAGCAAAGGTAAATTTATCTAGAGAGGATTTGCTGTTGAGTCTGCCATATATCTGGGTTGGCACCATTGTGATGGTCTTAAACCACTTTAAATTCAAAGCTTGAAGGTTGTTGTATCGCTAAGGTAATGTGAGTGAATCCATGAGGGCTGGTTTGTGGTTACAACATCTGAGGAAATTTTTTTAGGCTGTATTTCCTCAGTACCAACCTGGCTTTCTTGACAGACTCATGCAAGTGAACAGAGTGGGGTAGTTTTATGCTTATCTCAAGGTGTGCTTAGTTAGCCTGTTGTGGTTCCAAGTTTCTGAGGGGTGAGTCTCCTGTTACCCTTCTTGCTTTGAGCAAACTATGGCTTTTGTGTTCTGTTACTGTTTCCCAAAAATGTCTGTAAATTTCAGCTCAAGTTTGCCCATTGAGCTAATGCCCTCAGGGTAAGAGTATGTATGCAGTTCCTGTTTTTTAATATGAGGATTTAGAAGTAAGTAGAATTAACGTTTTCTAAGAATCACAAACCCCAAATTAGTGTTGTACTGATATAATCCTTATCTTGGAATTATTCACACATAGATTATAATGGGTTGAGAGTTTTAAATGCATTTACTCTTATGAATTCATGGCATATGTTGGTTCTATTACTATGCAAAACTTAGTTGACTTTGAAAAATGAAAAAAAGTTTTAAAAAGTTATTAGTGTGTTTATTAACATAGGTAAAATGGTAGAATGATTTACAAATCACTAGATTAGATTAGATAATACAATTTTAAAACATGAAAAAAGAAAGATAAAGCATTTTAGTATGTACTTTTCAAAGTTACAGAAAAGATTACTCATTTTTGAAATTCCGTTGAAACAGATGGAGAAGTCTTTTCAGATAAATAATAAAAAATCTTTTTATTCTTCTTACATAATTTTATAGGTAGAAATTTTTATGACTTTGTAGGATGCTTATGATGTAGGAGTGATAAATGCTTTGCTTTTTAGTTATACCCTGGATTGCTGTTTTCTACTTTTGGGGGGCAAAATGTTAAGAGTTTTTAAAACTCTAAGCTTTTAAATAATAAGTTTATTTAGGGACTCTTTATCTCCTATCAATTCTTACTCTGAAGTCTGTGAATTATTCTTTTAGTCAATTTAGGATATTACTAAATTTATAACCCTTTACCTGTACCTTCCACAATGCGATATTCTATCTGTACCTAACTGCTTATGCTTAGCGCTTCCAGAAAATACCATATATTTTTGCATCTCCGTCCTTTTGTTCATGCTTTATACTTACCTCTAAAGCCTTTTCATCTATTTCTGCTTATTAAATCCCTACAAATCCAGAGTAACTCATATACCTCCTTCATTTCAAGAATTCCTTTGGTTGCAATCAGAGTCCTCTTTGTAAATATAACACTCTGTAAAACGTTCAACATTTACATGAGTCCTCGAGTCATAGTATTGTATATGCCTGTCTTCCCTGCTTTTCTTTAAGCACTTTGAGGACAGAAATTGATGATGTTTTATTTGTACTTTTCATTTCCCTTTCCCCAAGTACTAGAGCATAGTATCTTGAACATCACTGACATACAGTATACGACAACACAAAAACATAATTGATAACTTTTTGCTCCATACCAGGTGCTGTGTAAATCCCTTTTGTGAGTATCATCTAAGTTGAATCCTTACAACATCCTTATCATCTATGTTTTGCAGGTGAGGTAACTGAAACTTATGATATAAGCACCTTGCCTATGGATCTGCAGCTCATGAGTGGCAGACCTCAGATTAAAGCAAGGGCTGTTCTGACCCAAGGTCCTTAGGTTAACCAAGTAAACTGTTTGTAGAAATGAATCATACTTATGGATTATATAAAGTTTCTTGTTAGTCATGTTGTAAGCTCTGGGCCAGTCTTAGTTCAAACAGCCAGGACAGCTCCATAGTTTCATGGTCTGAGGAGATGACACTTATGAATTCTGATGGCTGTCCCAGTGACACCTGCTTAGGATACGTCTCTTGGTCAAATGCTGAGACTTTTTGTTATCTTGATGACACTTGAATATTTCTTAACATCATTATCTTTGAGTACCTTTGCTTATAAAATGGACAATACTTGGTGAATTTTAGATCTTAATTTTCTTTTCTTTTTTATTTTTTTTGAGGAAGATTAGCCCTGAGCTAACATCTGCCACCAATTCTTCTCTTTTTGCTGAGGAAGATTGGCCCTGAGCTATTGGCCCTAAGCTAACATCTGGGCCCATCTTCCTCTAGTTTATATGTGGGACACCTGCCACAGCACGGCTTGATAAGCACTGTGTAGGTCCCCACCCAGTATCCAAATCAGCGAACCTCGGGCTGCCAAAGTGGAGTGTGCAAACTTAACCACTATGCCACCGGGCTGGCCCCTTAATTTGCTTTCTGAAAAACTTTAAATATTTGTTTTTAATATATTGATTTCCAGATAAATACCTTGGGCTTAGGTTAACAAGTACCGTTTTCTTATTGAAATTCTTTTTGCAAGAAGACATAAAATTGAAGGTAACAAGAATCCAGGCTTCATTATAGCTTAGAGAGTAGAATATTTTCTCTTTCCATCCCCTGATTGAATTTGCAAGATGAAGAAAAATTGCATAGCACAATTTTTGAGTTTTAAATCTTCCCAGTACTTTCTTTTGCTGCTTTATGCCACAAAGAGGTGAGAATTGTTGTGGTAGTGTCCATGTATGAAATATATTTTCTCTATTCAGTTGTATGTTTTTAGCCACTCCATCCTAAATAGCTGCTGTGCTGAAAATGGAGGTCCCTAATTTAAATTAGGTAATTTGTTTATTTGCATATTAATTATGGCAGGTTAAGCCTTGGAGTTGCCATATTTTAAAGAGGCCTTTTGGGATCTCACTGAGGTTGATGTTTTACTGGAGATGGGCAAACAACTTCAGCTAACTCCCAGTAAGTCTCATTTCTCATTTACAATTGTCTAAATTATTAACATTTTAATATAGTTTTACATCAACACTGCTGACAGCCTTGAAACCTAAATCTGTGAGTGTGTGTATAAAATTTCACTGTAGGACTTTTATTTAGCCTTAGGTTTAGCATTTTGTCTTTGTTCTTGGTACTTTAAAGGTAATAATAGTTAAATATAGTGTCATAGTGTCTGATATTAAATGAAAAACTGATGTAGGATTCTATGTACAGTTTACTATTTTTTTCTTTTGCAAAATAAGTGTATAGTAGCTGACAAAAATCAATAAATATGTATCTATTTCGATACATGTAAACGAACTTGACAAAGAGGCCTAAGTGTGTGTTTTGTATGGCCTTTTTGTTCGGAGAAAGGAAAAGTATCTCCATATATTGTTTTATGTATTTTGAGAATCATTTGAATGTATAGTCTATTAAATAAAAATTCTTTTCAAACATCTGTTTACTTATTGACCTCTATGCCTTTCTTTAGCTGCAATTAAGAAAACTGATTTCCTTTGTTTCTGATTGAATGTTCATATATGAAAAGAACTTTGAGATTGGATTAAAAAAATATATATCTATATAAAAATATGATTTTCATTTATTCCCTTTATGCCATACTGTGGAACTGTAAAAGTTTATTGGAAATGTTGCCCTTCAGAGGCCAACTTTACTTTTGATGTGAAAATATAGTTGGTATGCTGTATCACGCAGGAGCACCTAAATCCAGAAGTTTTTGGATTCCCTTTTTTACCCAAAGCTAAAGTTCTCACTAGCAGATGAATTTTAAACTAGTTTTTTAAATGGCATTTTAATTTAGTTAAATTATATTATGAAGGAGAAGGGATAATGTACTCTAACACTGAGTGATACTCTCAGGTTATTAAAAATAGTAACAAAGTAGAAAGAAATACAAATAGGCTATTGTTTATCACAGGCTTTAGTGCCTCCTCTTCGTTTTTTTCTTTTTCTTTTTCCTCTTCCGTGGCCTTTTATTAAAGTGGAGTGTTCCATTATGTGGATGTAACATAGTTTGTTTATGCATTCCCCCCTTTGAGAGAGAACTTTGGTTGTTCCTAGTTTTGGATGATTATGAATAATGCTCTGAAAATCATTAATATATACGTTTTTGTATGAATATAAGTTTTTATTTCACTTGAGCAAATACCTAAGAGGAAGATTGCTGGGTCATATGGTAAGATGATGTTTAATTTCATAAATAACTGCCAAACTGTTGTCAAGAGTGGCTGTCCCATGTTGAATTCCCACCTGAAATGTTTGAGAATTCCGTTTGCTCTTTATCTTCACTTGGTATTGTCAGAGTTTGGTTTTGGTTTATTTTAGACATCCTGTTAAGTGTGTAGTGGTACATCATTGTGGTTTAATTTGTTTTTCCCCAATAGTAGTGGGTGTTGACCTCTATTCATTAGGTTATTTACTATCTATTTTCTTTGGAGAAGTCTCTGTTCAAATCATTTGTCCATTAAAAATTTTTTTTTATTTTTAAGGATTGTTTTCTTTTTAAAAACTTTGGATATAAGTCCTTTTTCAGATATGTGACTTGCAGATGTTCTCCCAGTCTGTAGCAACCATTTGAACTTTTGTGAAGTCCAGTTTATGAGGTTTGGGTTTCTTTTGGATCAGATTTTGATGTCATACCTAAGAACTCTTTCTTAAAACCTGTTCACAACATTTTTTTCCTGTTTTGTTTTACGTGTTTTACAGTTTTAGGGGCCCACCCAGTGGCACAGCAGTTAAGTTCGCACATTCCACTTCGGTGGCCTGGGGTTTACTGGTTTGGATCCCGGCTATGGACCTACGCACTGCCTACCAAGCCATGCTGGGCAGGCGTCCTGCATAAAAAGAGGAGGATTTGTGGCAGATGTTAGCTCAGGGCTATTCTTCGTCAAATAAATATTTTACAGTTTTAGATTTTCCATCCTAGTTGAGATATTATTGGCGTAGAGCAGAGATGTAAATTACATATATTGACAAAACCTGTATGCTCTTTTATTATCTGTGTATGTTTATGCTCTGTTAATGACAATAGAAAAACTAATGAAATCAGCAACCAGCCTCAGCAATATGTCATCTGCCCATATCTTAAGTTAAAAATTTCTAATTTGTAAATGTATATTCTTTGTCTCTGCTTCTACTCCAATCATTAAATCAGCCTGAAATATTTTTTCTTCATTCCTCTATTACTTTCTCATCCTGCATATATGCAAGTCTTATTTCTTAATAAGTTTAGTTGGAGTTAGATTTCCTGATCACTCTCACTTTTCTTAATCTTATGTTTAAGAATGAGAAAAGGTTTAGAGAAAAATATAAGGATAAAGCTGTATATAGTTGCTTACAGCATGAAATTTCCTCAGATATCTGTACTTGGAATTACTATTATATATAATATATGGAATGTATATTTTATATATATATTAGAACAAGAGTTGGCAAACTTTTTCAATATAGGGCCAGATAATAAATATTTTAGGCTTTGCTGGCCACGTGCTCTCTGTTGCAACTACAATATGTAAAGGAATGAAAATGATTATGTTACAAATAACTTTATTTACAAAAACAATCCTTGGACATTGATGCCTAGGTCCAAGGGTTGATTTAAGCCATCTGAATTGAGACTTGAGCAGCAGCTTAAAAGCTATCCAGGTGATTGTAATGTGCAGTTAAGTTTGAGAACCACTGATTTAAAAGAAACTTTGATGTGGAATAAACTTAAACAGAAACCTTAAGAACTTAAAACTGGTAGAAATGTTTATATCAATTCAGTTCAATTCAAATCTGGATAAGCCAAATGGATCTTTGGGGGAAATTTGATTCAAATTTAAATGCTCTGTGTCTTTCCTTTAGTCTAATTGGCAAATCTAACAGTTGCTTTCAGTGCCTTAAGTCTTCTCTTCCTATTTAGGAAAACACAAAATTACAGCAGGTTTTCATAAGAGCCAGCTAACGCTAGATAATTGCATTGCTGCATCAGACCATCCCTGTTAATTATCAGAACAAAGCAAAAATTGATTGATTGCAGACATTGGTAGTTACCTTAAATATAATGCCATAGAAAGTGTCTTTGAAAGTCAGAAAATAAGTGTATTCCTTGAGCTATTTAGTTGGTATTCCATGTAATACAAACCAAAAAATAGTAATTTTTTCTTTTCAACAATTTAATATATGTTTCATTTAACGTATAGAAACACTAATTACATATGATAATCTGCCTGTATAATATATACCAGACCCCAAAATGCCAAATGCATTTATAGTATTTTTCGAATATGCTGAAAATTATCTTCTTTGTTGAAAATAACACATGTTGTCTGAGCCCTGCCTCCTTCCACCTTCAAAGAACCCTGATGACTTACTTTTGTACTCCAGAATCCTGCATCATTCGTTCTCCAGTCTTTGTGATTGGATCAAGGATTGACACCTACCCTATATATAGTGCCAAACTGAATAACAGGTAAGTTTGGAGTAATATGAGTGGCCCTCTTTGAGTAGGTACACATACAAAAGTTCTTAAGTTTTAGTTAGTCCCTAGAAATGAAGCCTCAGACATACAAAAAGAAGCAGCAATGAGAAAGAGATGAAGAGAATGGTTATGCTTCTTAACAACTTTCTGGTGTAGGTGTACCCTTGTGAGAACCTAATCTTTTCTTGCTTTTTGGTTTCTGAGATATCTGTGTAATCTTACAATTCTGCTTTTATCCTCAAGCTATTTTTCTGTTATTTGTAATCAGAAGTACTTTGTGTTGTTTATATTTCAAAATTTATTTGTGATTGTATAAGCATTTGTACTGCAGAAACTCATTCCCATTCCCCAAGTGACTAGCTGGAAGAAACAAACTGGTACTTAAAACCTCTGAATCAAATAGTCACAGTACTTCAAATTGAAGGTGAATAATTACAGTCTTTGAGTTCAAAAGATCAAGAGAGAATTGAACAACTTGGAATAGCCCAATTCTTCAAGATTCAGATCCGAGCTGTCTCCTGTCAGGGTTAAGGTATGTCAGGTCTCCTTATTTTGTACCCCAGTGGCATGCGTGGCATCTCTCTATTGTTCTGATTGTCTCAGAATAGGGCAATTTATTTATTTATTTTTTTTAAAGATAAGCCTGTTAGACTTTTTTTTTTTAAAGATTTTATTTTTTTTCCTTTTTCTCCCCAAAGCCCCCCGGTACATAGTTGTATATTCTTCCTTGTGGGTCCTTCTAGTTGTGGCATGTGGGACGCCGCCTCAGCGTGGTTTGATGAGCAGTGCCATATCCGCGCCCAGGATTCAAACCAACGAAACACTGGACCACCTGCAGTGGAGTGCACAAACTTAACCACTCAGCCACGGGGCCAGCCCCAGGGCAATTTATTTTTATTTTTCCTGTAGCTTCGTAAGAAAATATCATAAGTAGATTGCATGTGTAATGTGCAGTAAGCTTTTTTGTAAAACAAAACCTTTTCCCCACCCCTTCCATTTGTAGGTTTGCTTTCTATGTCAGGACACTGTTTTGTAAAACGCTTTTATCTTTTGAAAACAGACTCAAATTAATCCCAAATATAGTCCTCCATGTTCTCTTCTAACCCCCATCCTTATATATTCTCTTCTTTTCCACTAGGTTCATTCTGCCTTTTTGACTCAAGATGATACTGTCTTTTATTTAGGTGATCAAGAAAAGACTGAGAAGTAGATGAGGTCTGAATTGTTAGTAAGGGGCGAGACGTATAGAGGTTAGATGTTGGAGAACACTATGTGTTAACTTTTTTTTCCTCATTTCATCCTTCTCTACAAATAGGCATCATCTTTATTATCCTATGAGCCTATTACAGTGTTTGGCATTTGGTAGATATTCAGTAAATATCTTTTTGTTGTTTGTTTTGGCATTTAAAATGTGCCCTTTATTTTTATTATTATGGATATGTAATTAACATTCAGTAAAATTCACCCCATTTAATTGTAGAATTGGATAAGTTTTGGCATAAAATGTTTTCGTCACCCCAAAAAGTTCCCTCATGACCATCATAGTCAACCCCCTTACCAGACCTTCAGATCCCAGCACCCACTGATCTGATTTCTATCCCTGTGGTTTTCCCTTTTCCAAAATGTAATATAAATAGAGTTATATGTATATATGAAACTTTATGTCTGGCTTCTTCCATTTAGCATAATGCTTTTGAGATTCATTTATGTTCTATGTATCAATAGTTCATTCCTTTATATTGTTAAAAAAGCATTCCAGTGTATGGATGCGTCATAGTTGATTTATCTATTCACAAAATAATGGACGTATTTGGGTTGTTTGTACTTTGGCCATTATAAATAAAGTTGCTATGAACATTGCAGTACAAGTCTTTGCATGGATATGTTTTTTTATTTCTCTGGGATAAATATGTAGGAGTAGGATTGCTGTGTTGTCTGAGTGCATGTTTAACTTTGTAACAAATTGCCAGAGTGCCAAAAACTGTGGTTGTTGATGATGAGCATATTTTCATGTGTTTATTTACTTTTCATATATCATTTTTGTAAAATATCTGACAAATCTTTGCCCATTTTTAAAACTAAACTTTGTATTTTTGAATAATTTAGAGTTACAGAAAAGTTGCAAGTTAGCACAAAGAGTTCTACCTTATACCCTTTACCTAGTTTCCCTCATTGTTAACATCTTATAGTACCAGGATATATTTGTCAAAACTGAGAAATGACATTGATACATTATATTAACTTAACTCCAGAGTTTATTTAGATTTCACCAGTTTTTGCACTGGTGTCCTCTTTCTGTTTTAGGATCAGTCCAGGCTACCATATTGCCTTTAGTTATCAAGTTTCCCCAGTCTCCTGTGATTTTTGAGTTTCTCAGTGCTGTGGGCTGAATGTTTGTATCCTCCAAAGTTCATATTTTGCAATCCTAACCAACAACATGATCATATGTTGTTGAGGAGGTGCGGCCTTTGAGAGCTGATTAAGGTATTAGGTTAGGCTCTGCCCTTATCAGTGGGATTAGTGTCCTTATAAAAGTGGCCCTGTGAAGCTCTCTTCCCCTTCTACCATGTGAGGACATAGTGAGAAGATGCCATTTCTGAACCAGAAAATGGGCCCTCACCAGACACTGAATGTGTCCACACCTTGATCTTTAACTATGAGAAATAAATTTCAGTTATTTATTTTTTAAATTTTATTTATTTAAACTAAAAACAAAACAAAATAAGTTCACTCATTTCTCCTTTCCCCTATCCTCTGCTTCTGACAACCCCCAGTCTATTCTCTGTATCTGTAAGCTTAGTGTTTTGGTTTGTTTGTATTTGTTTTTTAGATTCCACATATAAGAGAGATCATATGGTATTTGTCTTTTTCTGTTTGACTTATTTCACTTAGCATAATGCCCTTGAGCTCCAAACATTGTTGTCACAAATGGCAAGATTTCATTCTTTTTTTATGGCTGAATAATATTCTATTGTATATATACCATGACTTCTTTGTCCGTTCATCCATCAGTGGACGCCTAGGTTGTTTCCATATCTTGGCTATTGTAAATAGTGCTGCAGTGAACGTTGGGGCTGCATTTATCCTTTCAAGTTTGTGTTTTCATTTTCTTCGGACAGACACTCACAAGTGGAATTGCTGGATCACATGGTAGTTCTATTTTTAATTTTTTTTTGAGGAACTTCCATACTGTTTTCCAGAGTGGCTGCACCAATTAACTTCCCCACCAACAGTGCATAAGGGTTCCCTTTTCTCCACATCCTCATCAACACTTCTTGCTTCTTGTCTTTTTGATAATATCCATTCTAACAGGTGTGAAGTGATAGCTCATTGTGGTTTTGACTTGCATTTCGGTGATGATTAGTGATGTTGAGCATCTTTTTATGTACCTGTTGGCCATCTGTATGTCTTTGGAAAAGTGTCTATTCAGATCTTCTTATGTTTTAATCAGATTGTTTCTTTTTTTGCTGAGTTCTTTATATATTTTAGATATTAGCCCCTTATCAGATACATGATTTGCACATATTTTCTTCCATTCAATGTGTTGTCTTTTCATTTTGTTGATGGTTTCCTTTGCTGTGCAGAAGCTTTTTAGTTTGATGTAGTCCCACTTTTGTATATTTTTGCTTTTGTGTCAGATTCAAAAAATCATCGCTAAGACTTATGTCAAGGAACTTACTGCCTGTGTTTTCTTCTAAGAGTTTTGTAGTTTCCAGTCTATGTTCACATCTTTAATCTATTTTGAATTAATTTATGTGTAGGATGTAAGATAGTGGTCCATTTCATTCTTTTGCACGTGGCTGGCCATTTTTCCCAATACCATTCTTTCCCCATTATATATTTTTGCCTCCTTTGTCATAATTGACCATACGTATCTGGGTTTATTTCTGTTGTTTAAAAGCTACCAACTTTGTGGTATTTTTGTTATAACAGCCTGCACAGGCTAAGACTCAGTCTTACCTTGTTTTTCATGACTTTGACAGTCTTGAATTATTGATTTTGCACATTTTTTTGTTGAGCTCTATTGGGTTGTAAAAGATCTTTATGTATTCCAGATACATGTCGTTTATCACATATATATTTTGAGATATTTTTTAGCCTATATCTTTTCATTTTTTAAATTTATTTGGAAGATCAGATGTTTTTAATTTTGATGAGGTCCAACTTATCAATTTTCGATTTTTTATTTCTTTCTTTGTTTCTGCTTTTCGTGTCATCAGAAGTTTTCTGTCTAACCCAAAGTGATGTGAATTTTCTTTCAGAAGTTTTTGATTTTACATGTAGGTCTACATTAGCAGCTAATTTTTGTAGATAGTACAAGGGAAAGGTGGAAATTCTTTTGTTCTTGGCATGTGAATGTTCAATTCTTCCAGCACCATTTGTTGAAAAAACTTACCATTTTTCTATTGAATTTCTTTGGTATCTTTATTGAAAATCAAGTGATACTTAGGTGTTGCTCTGTTTTTGGAATTTCAGTTCTGTTCCATTAATAGTAAATGTCTTGATTTGAAGTAATAGCATGAACTCTTTATACTACTCAGTAACCTTACACTGGTTTACTGCGTCTCCTGTTTTGTTACGTTCTTATTTCACTGGCCTAACTCATTTCTATTTCATGGTCTTTTTTCTGCCATATTAACTATGTCGTATATAAATAAGAACATGTTAATACCCATTATTCCACCTTATGAAATATAACATTATCAGCACAAATATACCCCTTTCCAATTGCAGCTCCCACTCTTTCCTCCAGTGAAATGCCTATTTTGCCACCTCTGATGCATCCTTAAATAATGTTTCATTCTGCATGTTTTTGAATTTTATATAAATATTACAAATATTTGCTTATTTTCTTTAACATCGGTTTTGATTTTCATCTTTGTTCATGAATGACTGGCCTCTAGGACCGTGTGATTGCTTCTCCTGCCCTGACTAGCCTGGCAGGGATTTGGGGACAAAGTCTGGGTGTCCTAAATCTGTTTCATTTCTGCCCTTTTTTTCAGTGGAATCTTTGCAGTACATCTGCATTCTATGAGGCGTTTTCTTCTCACTTAGCTTAGAAGAACACTTCTGTATGTGCAGGGCTAGGAGAAACCAGAGGAATCAGAATCCTCCTACAGGTGGGGAGCCTGAGGCCCAGAAAGGGAAAGAGGCTGGCCCTGGGAAACATAGCAAGGCACCTAATTTCCCCCAGTAGTGACATTTTGTACAGCTGTGGTACGATATCCCAGCCAGGAAGTGACATTGATACAGTTGCTAACTTTATTCAGATTTCACCAGTTTTACATGCACTCTTTGTGTACATGCATGTGTACATATTGTGTTGTATGCAATTTCATCACTGTGCAGATTCATTTGACCACCACCACAGTCAAGATAAAGAGTAATTCCATCACAGATCCCTCATGCTACCCTTTGTAACCACGGCCACCTCTCTTCCCAACCCCTGGCCACCAGTAATCTATTTTCCATCTTTATAATTTTGTAATTTCAGGAATATTTTATAAATGGAATCATACTGTATCTAACCTTTGGAGATTGGCGTTTTCACTCAGCATAATTCCCCCCCTTTAAGTTTCTTTCAAATTGTTTTGGGCATGAGTAGTTTGTTCCTATTTATTGCTGAGTAATATTCCCATGGAATGGATGTACCACAGTTTGTTTAATCATTCACCTGTTGAGGGACATTTGGGATTGTTTCCAGCTTTTTGCTATTATGGATAAAGCTGATGTGAACATTCATGTACAGGTTTTTATATTAACATAAGTTATCTTTTGGCTGAGATAAGTACCTGAGAGTGCAATTGCTGGGTCATATGGCAAGCACATTTCAGGTTTGTGCTATTTTCTGCATTTACTTAAGTATTCTTTAATGTCTTTCAATAATTTTATACATAATAGGCTTATATATCTTTCATTACATTTTTTCCTAGATACTTTATAATGCTTTTTGAAAAAAGTTTTATTTTCCAATAGTTAGATGCAATTGTTAATTA
Source organism: Equus przewalskii (assembly GCF_037783145.1). NCBI lineage: Eukaryota > Metazoa > Chordata > Mammalia > Perissodactyla > Equidae > Equus > Equus przewalskii. Next base: position 52,578,513 of record NC_091831.1, on the reverse strand, counting down.
AATGAAATTAAATTTTTACTTTTGTATCCAACAGCCTTAGAAAATTTTCTTATTAATTGGAGTTTTCAGCATAGGGAATATATCATCTGTAAATAATGCATTATTCCTTTCTTTTTAATCTTTTAAATTAATTTTTCCTGTCTTTCCTCACTTGGCCTGCCATTCAAGTGTTGTGAATAGATGTGACTATGGGCTTCTTTGTCATCATTAAAGTTTGTCTTTGCTATAGATGTTCTTTATCAAGTTAAGAAGGTTCTCTAGATGTGACTATGGGCTTCTTTGTCATCATTAAAGTTTGTCTTTGCTATAGATGTTCTTTATCAAGTTAAGAAGGTTCTCTTTTTGTTTTGCCTGATTCTTTTTATCATGAATAGGTGTTGAATTTTATGGAATACTGCATCCATTAATGATAATATTTTTTTCCTACTTTTGTACTATGTTAAGTAAGACACTTATGAAGTTTTCCACTAGTAGTCATCCCTAAATTTCTTAGGTTGATCTAAATTAGTTCTTATGAATTATCTCTTATATATTGTTGACCTTGGATTGCTGATAACTTTCTTTAGAATTTTTTGCATTGGTTTTCCTGAGTGAGGTTGGCCTGCAATTTTTTTCTTATACATTGTATGTTTGCTTTTGGTCTGAATGTTATGCAAGATTTATATGATGAGCTGTGAAATAGTCTCCCCTTTTATTTTGGAAGATATCTGTAAGTTTGGAATTAGAGTGAGCCCTGGTGGCGTAGTGGTTAAGTTTGGTGTGCTCCACTTTGGTGGCCAGCATGGATGTATACCACTCATTTGTCAGTGGCCATGCTGTGGCAGTGGCTCACATACAAAAAGAGGAAGATTGGCAGCAGATGTTAGCTCAGGGTGAATCTTCCTCAGGGGAAAAAAAAAATGATTGGAAGTAAAAGTTCCTTGAAGGCATGGTAGGGCTCTTTCAGCCTGGTATTTTCTTTGGGGGCAGGTGATTACCAGCTGATTCAATTATTATTAATGTCTGTGGGAATATAAAGGTTTTGTCTCTGGTAAACGGTGTTTCTCGAGAGATGCGTTCATTTTATCTATTTTTCAAGTTTATTTGCTTAAGATTGTTAATAATACTGTTTTCTTTTTCATGTTTGTAGGACCTACAGTCTGTAATAGGTATTTTACTTCCAAATGTTGTTCATTGTGGCTTCCCCCTAACCCCACTCCCCCGATTTACCTTGTCCAAGGTTCATCAGTGCTATTAGTCTTTTCCAAAGAACCACAGTTTGGCTTTATTTATACTCTCCATTGTAATTTTTTCCCTCATTTGTTTTGTTCTTATGTTTTATTATTCTTTTTTTTAAGATTTTATTTTTCCTTTTTCTCCCCAAAGCCCCCCAGTACATAGTTGTATATTTTTAGTTGTGGGTCCTTCTAGTTGTGGCATGTGGGATGCCATCTCAGTAGGGCTTGATGAGCGATGCCATGTCTGCACCCAGGATCCGAACCGGCGAAACCCTGGGCTACCGAAGCAGAGCGTGTGAACTTGACCATTCAGCCATGGGGCTAACCCCAATTATTTCTTTTCTTATGCTATGAGTTTATTATTTTCTTTGTTCTTAGATCTTAAATTGAATACTTAGCTAATTGATTTGGAGTGTTTCCTTTCTAATATAATCAGTGTAGCTCTGAATTTCATTGTAAGTAATGCTTGAACTGATGCCCACAAAGTTGGTACATATTTTCATTATTAGTGTAAAATATTTCCTGAATTCCATTAAAATTTTTCTCTGACTTGTAAGTTCAAATACAAATCAATTCTTAAAATTTTCTTTACCTATACTTCTTTTAGTTATATTTTTGTTTACTGACTGAATTAACATTCTTATGGTCAGAAGATATGGTCTTTATAATACCAGTACTTCAAAACTTGTTTAGGCCTAGTATATGGTCAGTTTTCATAAATGTTTCATGTGTTCTTGGGGATAAAATGTGTATTCTTTATAATTAAGTACAGTATCTTATATATATCCATTAAATCAAGCTCATTAATTTTGCTGTTCAGAATTATCCTTTGTCCTAACAGTCAGCTCATGGTCTGCTTGATCCATCAATTGTTTCAAATGATGTATTGTGATCTTATACAATGATTGTGAATTTATCAAGTTCTCCTTGTTTTTCTGTCAGAGTTTCAAAGTAAAGTTTGAAGCTAAGGTTATAATTTGAACAAAATTAGGATTGTTAGATGTTCCTAACACATTATACAAATGATCCTCTTCCTCTCCCGTTTCTCCTTGAAATCTGTTAGGTCTGATATTAATATAAATTAAACAACTTTCTTTTGGATACTATTTGCTGATACATCTTTTTGCCTCTTTTGGCATTCAGAATTTCTGTAATTTTAAGTATGTATATATAGATGGATTTTGTGGATAATATTTCCTGTCTTACAAGATTCATCTTTTAACTTGAGAACTTATACCACTGTATTTATTAAAATAACCAATATATTTGAAATTATTTCTAACCTCTTTTTTTGCTCTGCATTTTTTGTTTTAACTTTCTGCTTTTGCCTTCTTTTAGACTGATTTTCCCCCTCCTTTTGTTATTTTTATTTCATTATGTTTTCCTTCTTATTTGGGCATCTTGTACTTTACGTGTACTTTTTAAATAGAAACCTTTGCTATTTTAACATGCATACTCAGTCTAAAGTTAGTCTTTTTACTTCTGTAACTCCAGTCCCTGCCCTCTGAACCTATATTGCCTCATTGTCTATTATATTTACTATATCTTGTTTTCTTTCCTCAGGTTTAGACATTATTATTGCTATATTATATAGTCTGTTTAGATTTATTCTCACATTTTCCATTGACTATGCTCAATATTCCTTTTGGTAATTTTCACTTTCTATTTGAAATAATTTCCATATGCCAGTCAGTTATTCCTTTAGAATTTTCCTTAGTGACTATTGTGAAGAAAACAATCAGTTTTTATTGTTTGTTTCTTTATTTCACCTCATTCTCAAAGGTTACTGTGCTTAGAATTCTAGGTTGATGTTCATTTTCTATTAACACATTGAAGATACTATTCCACTGAACTTCACTTAAGATTGCAGCTAGATTTTCTTTCTTTAGTATTCTTTCTTTTTTTCTAGATATTTTTATAAACTCCTCTTTAATTTTTCTGAACATTCATTCAATTTCTCTGTGTTGTATTTCAGTTTAAATTTTGTTTTATTCATTATGTTTGAGATTGATTGGGCTTTCTACATTTAAAGTTTATAGTTTTGGAACCCTTCTGTTAAGTTTTTGGCCATGACTTGTTTGAGCTTATTTTTTTCCCCAGTCTGTCTACGCTCTCCTAGAACTCTAATGTCACACCTTTTAATTCTAATTATCTTATCTTCTCCTTCCTATTACTGTTATTTTGTCATTCTGGGCTACATTTTGGATAATTTATCTGGAGATATCCCCCCTGTTCATAATAATTCTCTTCTGTTTTGTCTTGTCTATTATTGAAACCATCTAATGAGATTTAAAAACTTTTGAACAGTTTTGTTGTTGTTTTACAGATTGTTTGCTTATTCTTTAAAGTATTATTTTCCTCACTATATTTCCCACCTTCTCTTTTATTCATGGCTATTAGATCTGGCTTTTTTATATGTTTAGTCAAAAATTATCTTAATTCTGTGCCGTCTAAGCTCTGATGCCGTGTGTGTGTGTGTGTGTGTGTGTGTGTGTGTGTGTGTATGTGTATGTATATGTGTTAACATTGACTTATGGTGCTTTGTTTCATTATGTGTTTGTGAGTTTTTTTTTTAATTGATATTATCTTTGGGGATACTTCTGAATTGAATTGGCATTTGCTTTTTCCAATTAGAACTATAATATGAAACCCTCAGTTAGAGTTTGTGGACCATGTAGGTTATATAAATTCATTCCAGAAGTCTGCATGAACATGACTGTGATATAGAATTCTTGAAGAAAAACCCCAAAAAGGAAGAACTGAAAGAATACTGAACCTGGTCAACAATTAGGTCAAGAGCTGATTGTCAAGAGAAACTGTGAGTGCTTAAAGGAAATGGAGTGATAAGTTTAGTATACTGAAAGAAAATATTGCCAACAAAGAATTCTATATCCAGTGAAAATATCTTTCAGAAAGGAAGCAAAATAAATACATTTCAGACAGTCTAAAACAGATCTGCCACTGGAAAAACCAGTCAAAGAAGTGGTTCAAGCAGAAGGAAAATGATTCCAGATAAAAGCAAGTAGGTGCAGGAAGAAATGAAGAGTGCCAGAGGAGTTATAGGTAAATATAGACATTTTATAAAACAAAACATAGTTGAATAAAAATAGAAAATGTAGATAAATTTTTAAATATTGCCTTTTATAAACAATATTTACTGTGGTCTATAGAGTTTAAATCACAAAAGTGAAATATATGACAGTAATAGCACAATAGGTGACAGAGTAGGTTAGTGGAATTAAACTGGTGTAAGTTGCATTATTTGAGAAATTATTAAAAAGTGTCAGTTAAAGTAGGTAATAATAATTCTAGAATTATATTGTAATCTGTAGGGTAACCACTAAAATAATTATTAAAAAATATATAACTAAAACGTGAATAAAGTAGAATAAATGGAATAATAAAACATTAATCCAAAGTACATTAAAAAAGAAGTAAAGAAACAGAGTAGATAGGATAAATAGATAAATAATCAGATGGTAGACATAAACACATCTGTACCAGTCATTGTATTCAATTGGAATGGACTAAGCCATCCAATTAAAATCCAGTGATGTGGGGCCAGCCCCATGAGCTAGTGGTTAAGTTTAGCGCACTCTGCTTTGGTGGCCCAGGTTTGATTCCTGGGCATGGACCTACACAACTCATTGGTGCCCATGCTGTGGTGGCAACTCACCTCCTCAATATAGGAAGACTGGCAAATGTTTGCTCAAGGCAAATTTTCCTCAGGGAAAAAAAGAGGAAGACTGGCAACAGATGTTAGCTCTGGGCGAATCTTCCTCAGCAAAAAAAAAAAACCAATGATAGGCAGACTAGATAAAAAACAAAATCCAACTATGTGCTGTTTATAAGAGGTGGTATACTTTAATTATGAAAGAGGTTGAAAATAATAGGATGGAAAAGGTAAACTATATGCAAAGACTTCACTAAAAGAAAGTGTAGCTATATGGGTATTATACTATAAATACTCAAGGAAAGAATTACTAGAGATTTAGACAGACATTTCATAATGATAAAATGGTTAATTCAATAAGAAGACATAACAACACTAAGTTTATATGCATTAAGATTAGCTTCAAGGAGTTTAATGCAGAAATTGAAAAGTAAAAGGATATGGATAGAAATTCATAGTCACATTAACATATCTCTTCCATAAACTGATGATACACGTGGACAAAAAAGAGTAAGAGTGTAGTTATTGAAGAACATTATTAAATCAGCTTGGCCTTGTTAACAAATACAGAACATTCCCCACCCTACCCCCAGAAGTATAGAATATACATCATTGTCACTTAGGAAGGTAGTTCATGTACTGGACCATGAAGCAATTCTCCCAAATTAGCTCATAAATGTCAAAGAATTGAATTCCTACAGAGTAAGTTCTGTGGCCACAGTGAAATTACACTAGAAATTGGTAACACAGAGCTTACCATAAAATCTACCAAATAATTTGAAATTAAGCAACACATTTTTAAGTAATCTGTGGTTCAAGGAAGAAATCACAATTTATATTAGAAAATATTATGAAATAAATGAAAACACATTTCACAACTGGTGGTTGGCAGTTAAAGCAGTGGTTAGAGGGAAATTTATAGCTCTTAATTTATGCATTGGAAAAGAAGGTTGAAAATCACTTTCTATTTCAAGATGCTGGAAAACAAACAGCAGATTAATAACCCCAGTGAACGTAGAATGAGGGACATAATAAAAGTAGAAGCAAGTAAAACAAGGCACAAATATACAAAGTGAAAAATCTGAAAGCCAAACAATGGTTATTACTACAGATATTAAAAAGGCAATAGCAGGCTATTATGCACAACTTAATGCCAAAAAATATTTGAAAATTTAGGTGAAATGGATAAATTTCTTAAAAAGGAGATGTTAATAAAATACATGCAAAATGAAATAGAAAATTTGAATAATCCTCTATCTGTGAAGAAGTTTAACCCACAAAGCTTTCCATTCGATAATTCTGGACCCACCTGGCTTTATGGGTGAATTTTTTTCGTGTTTAAGAATAAATATCACAGGGCCTTTTAGAGAACAGAAAAACAGAAAAAATCCTTTCCAGTTCTTTTTATGAGCCAGCCTAACATTGGTAAAACCTGAATATAATACTATAGGAAGGGAAAATTGTAGACTAATATACAGGCGTACCTTGGAGATATTGCATGTTTGGTTCCAGACCACTATAATAAAGTGAATATCTCCATGAAGAGAGTCACGTGAATGTTTTGGTTTCCCAAGGCAAATAAAAGTTATGTTTACACTATAGTCTATTAAGTGTTCATTAGCATTATATCTAGAAAAACAATGTACCTACCTTAATTTAAAAATACTTTATTGCTAAAAAATGCACATCAACATCTGAGCATTCAGTGAGTTGTAATCTTTTTGCTGGTGAAAGATCTTCCCTTGATCTTAATGGCTGCTGACCCAGGTGGCCAAAGGTTGAGGTGGCTGTGGCAATTTCTTAAAATAAGACAACAATAAAGTTTGCCACGTTGATTGACTCTTTGCCGCATTGATTGACTCTTCCTTTCATGAATGATTACTCTGTAGCATGCGATACTGTTTGATAGCATTTTACCCCCTTCTTTCAAAATTGGAATGAATCCTCTCAACCTCTCCCACTGCTTTTCAATAATCTTCATAGCATCTTCACCAGGAGCAGATTCCACCTCAAGACACCACTTTTGCTCATCCATAAGAAGCCACTTCTCATCCAATAAAGTTTTATCATGAGATTGTAGCAATCCCTCAGTTACACGTTTAGGCACCACTTGTAGTTCTCTTGCTGTTTCCGCCATATCTGCAACTACTTCCTCCACTGAAGTCTTGAAACTCTCAAAGTTATGCATGAGGATTGGAATCCCCTTCTTCCAGACTCCCGTTAATGTTGACGTTTTGACCTCTTCCCATGAATTACAAATGTTCTTAATGGCATCTAGAATGGTGAATCCTTTCTAGAATTACTTCAATTTACTTTGCCAGATCCATCAGAGGAGTCACTATCTATGGCAGCTATAGTTGTACTAAATGTATTTCTTCAATAACAAGACTTGAAATTTGAAATTACTGCTTGATCCATGAGCTGCAGAATAGATGTTGTGTTGTTAGCAGGCATGAAAACAATATTAATCTCGTTGTACATTTCCATCAGAGCTCTTGGGTGACCAGGTAGTGTCAACGAGCAGTAATTTGAAAGGAATCATTTTTTTCTGACCAGTAGATCTCAACAATGGGCTTAAAATCTTCAGTAAACTGTGTTGTAAACAGATGTGCTGTCATCCAGGCTTTGTTGTTCCATGTATAGAGCACAGGCAGAGTAGATTTAGCATGATTCTTAGGGGCCCTAGAATTTTCAGAATAGTAAATGAGCATTGGCTTCAACTTCAAGTCACCAGTTGCATTAGTCCCTAACAAGAGAGTCAGCCTGTCCTTTGAAGGTAGGTATTGACTTCTCCTCTCTAGCTGTGAAAGTCCTAGATGGCATCTTCTCCCAATATCAGGCTGTTTCATCTACATTGAAAATCTCTTGTTTAGTGAAGCCACCTTCATGAATTATCTTTGCTAGATCTTCTGGATAACTTGCTGCAGCTTCTACTGATTTACTTTGCACTTTTTTTTTCTCTTTTTTTTTTTTGAGGAAGCTTAGCCCTGAGCTAACATCTGCTGCCAATGCCCCTCTTTTTGCTGAGGAAGACTATCCCTGAGCTAACATCCGTGCCCATTCTCCTCTACTTTGTATGTGTACGCCTACCACACCATGGCTTGCTAAGTGATGCCACGTCCACACCCGAGATCTGAACCAGCGAACCCCAGGTCGCTGAAGCAGAATGTGTGAACTTAACCACTACACCACCAAGCCGGCCCTTACTTTGCACTTTTATGTTATGAAGATGGCTTCTTTCCTTAAACCTATCCAGACCACTAGACTTTCTCCATGTCAGTAATAAGGCTGTTTCACTTTCTTATCGTTTATATGTTCACTGGAGTAGCGTTTTTAATTTCCTTCAAAAACTTTTCCTTTGTACTCACAGCTTGGCTAACTGCTTGATGCAAGGAGCCTAGCTTTCAGCCTGTTTCAGCGTTTGACATGCCCTCTTTACTAAGCTTAATTAATCATTTCTGATTTAAAGTGAGAGGTTCTGATTTTTTATTTAAAATGAGATAGATGTGACTCTTCCTTTCACTTTTAACACTTAGAGCCCACTGTAATGTTATTAATTGGCCTAGTTTCAATATTGTTGTGTCTCAGGGAGTAGGGAGGCCAGAGGACACTGGAGAAAGGTGGGGGAACAACTGGTCAGTGGAGCAGCCAGAACATATACAGTATTTATTGATTAAAATCACCATCTTATATGGACGTGGTTCATGGCACCCAAAAACAATTAAGATCGTAACATCAAAGATCAAAGATCACCATAACAAATATAATAATAATGAAGAAGTTTGAAGCAGTGCGAGAATTACCAAAATGTGACCCAGAAACATAAAGTAAGGAAATACTTTTGGAAAAATGGTTGATAACGCTTGATGCAGGGTTGCTACAAACCTTCAATTTATAAAAAACACAATATCTGTGAAGCGTGATAAAGTGAAGCACAGTAAAATGAGGTATGCCTTTATAGCATGTACATAGATACAAAAACCATAAAAAGGATTACCCATTACAATCTAATAATGTATAAAAAAGTATAATGCATCATGAACAGATGGTTTTATTTCAGAAATTTAAAGCTGGTTTAACATTTGAAAAATTAGCGTAATTTGTTAACAGAACAAAGGAGAAAAACTAATTGATAGAAGCAGAAACATCTTTTCATAAAATTCAATACCTGTTTATGATTTTTTAAAAAAATTCAGCAACACAGGGCCAGTGGCGCAATGGATAACGCGTCTGACTACGGACCAGAAGATTCTAGGTTCAACTCCTAGCTGGCTCGAGGCATGCTTTTGGGGCTGGCCAGGTGGCGCAGTGGTTAAGTTTGCACATTCTGCTTCCTGGCGGCCCGGGCTTTGTGGGTTCAGATCCCGGTGCGGACATGGCACCACTTGGCAAAAGCCATGCTGTGGTAGGCGTCCTACGTATAAAGTGGAGGAAGATGGCCATGGAGGTTAGCTCAGGGCCAGTCTTCCGCAGCAAAAAGAAGGACTGGCAGTAGTTAGCTCAGGGCTAATCTTCCTCTAAGTAAATAAATAAATAAATATTAAAAAATAAAAAATAAAAGTTCAGCAACTTAGGAATAAAGGGAACTCTTTATTCTAATAAAGAATATCGACACAAAATCTTCAGCTTTTAATACATTTAAGTGAAATATTGAATGCTTTTTCACTGACACTGGGAACAAGACAAGAATGTCCAGTGTCATTATTTTCAACAGTCCTCCTTAAATTACTCTACAGGCTGTTGGAGGTTATGTGATTGATATGTTCAAGATTACAATGCTAATGTGAGTAGTACAGTTAGAGATAAAACCAAGGTCTTCTAGCTCTCATTGTTCTTCATGTGATTTTTAGATCTACTATTACATAAAATAGATTGATACTATATAGTATGGTGGATACTGGTGTGTTTATGAGCATTAATTGAAAAACAACTTGTTATAAAATTACGACTTAAAGTTTTATGTGTTTGGAGTTTTAAAGAAGTTGTTGTGCATGTTCATAAGTAAATTTTGTTTTATTATTATTTCAAAGATTATAAGCATTTTTAAATTATAAGATATACTTTCCTGTAATGTGAAATGATTAAATGTAGTTATACAATATTTGTGGTAAAAGGGATCTGAAAAAGTTTAAATTCAGCTGCCTCATTAGGCAGATGAGGAAACTATTCTCTGATTGTATTTCCTGTGCACTCCTCTGCCTTATCATTTTTCTCACATGAAAAAGAAAATTATAGGGGTAATTATTCTTAGGGATTTTAGAAGAGGCAGAGAGGGTGCCTAAGTCGCATTAGCTCACTATGGCCAGAGGCATCTTTCTCTTAGGAACACTAGGATAGGTCTCGTACTAATTTCTCTTGCTCATTAATTTTAAGAACTACTAATTTAAAGCTCCTTTACAACTTAGTACATGCGCATCCTAGATTTATATGACTTTTTCTTTTTTGGGGGGTGGGGAGGGGTGAAGTGAGTTTCTACAAATGCATCTCCAGAAAGCAGAGAAGTCGTCCCCCCCAGAGAAATAAACCAGGATAACAGAAGGGATGATACTTTGAATATAAAGGGCCTGAGGGATAAGTGTAAAATGAGTCACAGCAACGTCAGCAGCACCACTGTGCTCGGCATACTGTTCAGACAGGCTTTAAAGCATATTGTACGACTTTGGGCCAACATCCAAGAGGAACGACCTAGGGATAGAAGCGTCAAGGTGGTAGCAGAGATGAGAGCTAATTAGCTGTCCTTTCCTCTCATTCCAGCTGACTGCAAAAAAGACAGATCTTTCCATTTGACCATTATATCTTTTAACTATAAATCTATTTTCTTAGACAAACTGAGACAACAATGGTATTTTCCTATGCTAAAGTAGAAAAATTCGGTAGAGGAATAGTTCATATTTTTTATATATGAGGGAACTGGAAAATATGGTGGATAGATTTTATAACATATTTAATTTAGTGGTTTTGAATGGCAAGCAGAACTTTAGGCAACCGAATTTAATTCTGCCCTGTTTGCTCAACAGGCACCAACCAGTTCATTGTAGATCTTCTTACCAGAGTTCTTTGTTGCAATAATGAAACCAACTAAGGTCAACTAAGGCAATTTTAAGCAGAAAGGGGAGCTGAATAAAGAACTTTGGAATACAGGATCCCCAGAAAGACTTAAGAACCATGCTTGGTGGTTATGCAGGAACCAGTCTAGCATGCAAAATCAAACCACAAAAGTTCTTCTGTGTTGGACAGAAGCCCTGTAGCAATACTATTGATGCTTATAGTAGCCATACATCTTGGTTTTCCTTGGTAATTATTAAGAGTTCATTTCATTCTCAGAAGTTTCCCAGTTTGGACAGTAAATTACATGATCACTCTTCTGATGTTGAAACATCACTGCCTCTGGAAAGCAGATAAAGATGCTTCTACTTCTAGTACCCTTGCCAGCATCAAGTTCACTTGTCCCTTGATTCTTCCTGTTGGCTTCAGATTCAAATTCTGGGGCAGATTTGTCTGATTGATAGCACTCAGCTAGTAAGGAATCTGGAAATGTATCTGTGTTTTCCAGTTTCTATAGAGAGAGACTGCCTGAACAGGTAGGGGTTTTCCCAAACATAAGAAAGTTTTATAAGCTGGGCAGTCAAAAGAATAACAGATATTGAGTGTATTTTGTTTTATTCTCTCATTTTCTTTCTTTCCTTAGTTAGATACAGTACCATCCTCTTCCTCTTGGGCTGGCTAAACCTATGAGGCACTTGTTAAAGTGATTTGTGTGTCTACTGAGAAAGAATGGTAGTGAAAGTATAGACTAGGTTTTTGTTCTTATACATATATTTTTTTCTGGAAGCAAGGAGACTCCATTGGGATGAAGGAAATATATTCACCCATTCTCACATCTTCATTATGTGAAAAAATAACTTGTCCTTCTACTAAAGATAGAAAATTTAAAACTAAAAAGTCAAAAGATATTTAGCTTTAAAAATTTTTTAAGTTTATGCTGTCCATGTAGTGTCTGTATTCAACCCTTCAGTTTCCCTAACATGATGTTACTGCATCTGGATCTATCGGTAGGACATACTTAAATTTTATCTGAATTATCCTTAAAAAAAAAATGAAACTAAAATCTAGATGATATTCAGATCTTCCCTAAAGAGCTCCAGATAAGTTATTTAGAAATATTATTTCTGTTAAATTTTTTTGGTCTCGAATTTTTGCCTGTATAGGAAGAACACTTGGGTTAGTTGTTAGTTAACATGGAGTTTAGTCACTGCTCTCTTTTGTAAACCTTATGACTTTATATGTCATTTAACCTCTTTCAGTTTTACATGTCCCAATTTCCTCTTGAAGTTGTTATGACTAAGTAATTTATAATGAATGTGGAGGGTTGTTTTAGATTATCAAATACTTTATAAATGTGAAGTGTTTCCTTACTGTAGTAATAAGACCTGTAGAATGTCACCAAATATACCTTCCCTCTGGGAGAATAGGACACATGCCCCTCGCCCATCTGCTTCCTGTTTCTCATGTAGCTAGGAAGAATGAGGGGATCCACATGAGGACACCTCAGGGAACAGGATTGCCACTATAAGGGGATCACTATACAGAACAATGGTGGATTTTCTATGGCTACAAAGCATCTCACTTTAACGGATTTGGAAATTGAGAAGATTAGGGTCTAGTGCAGTGGACACTGATTAGGGATTAGTTCTTCTTGGCTAAGATCCTCTTTATTTGCATTCTTGTATTGTGGGGCTCTTCTTATGTGGGTTTCTCAAGATCTCCTGATATAGAATTTGTGTGAAACCAAGGAGTCATGAGATTGTCTTGATGACAGCATTGAAACACATAGTGTTGAGAACCTTTATGATATTTATCCTCTGTAACCTAAACGTTATCATTCAGATTGTGTTTTTCTTTCTTCTTTTTTATTTGTGCCTTAGATTTTATTAGAGTATCTCAGGAAATAGCTCTAGGGTTTGAGGTGTGGAAGCTAATGGAAAATGAACAGATATATTAGGATTGAAATCTGGGTATGTTAATTTTGAAAATAACATTGCTTTACTTCATTTTATAGCACATTAGACAGGATTTAGTCCTTGACTCTTTATCTCTTTATTTTGTAGTATGTCCATTTATTCGGAGATATATGGATAATTAAAAGAAAGTCTAATAAAATCCTTGGAAGTTCTTTCCAGTCTTCTCAAGACTTATTTCCCAGTTTGAGAGACACATTCTTCCAAAGCTTACTTTCTTTCAGATTTCTTCCTAACATGCCTTCTACTCTTCCCTCCACCAGCAACACATAAAGTTGCCCTTTCCTCCAGATGTCTTATCTGGGAGGAACAATGATTCTTACTCTTAAGGTGATTTAAAAATTTTAGGGGCATATGTGTAATACCATAGTATTTTACCAGATCTTAAAAATGAGGTCAAAAGGCATTATACAGCAACTTGTAACTTGATAAGTACGTAGTTATGTAAACCCAGATGCCTAGATTTTATTTTGCTCTTATATGTTTAATAAAGATGATAAGATGGTTTTAGATACTTGTCTGATAAGAATTTTTTAAAATAAGTAGTCATACTTTGCTTAACAACAAGAAAACATTCTTAGAAATGCGTTGTTAGGCGATTTTGTCATTGTGTGACCATCATAGAGTATACTTACACAAACCTAGATGATAATAGCCTACTGCATACCTGGGCTATGTGGTACTAATCTTATCAGACCACCATCCTATATGCGGTCCGTTGTTGAATGTGTTCTGAAGTGTCGTTAATGCAGTACATGACTGTACAATGGTTCAAATTGTATATCACAGTGAAGATGCCAGATTTAAAGAGGAATTGTATTTGGAATCAAGTTTCCTTTTAACTGACTATTAAGTGGGAAAGTTAGCTTTTTAAAGCATTGCAAAGATCTTTCTTGTATTGCATCGCTCCCCCTCCTAGATCATCACCGTTTTTTGATAGAGTATCCAGATTGGTTGTCTTACAGATTTTATTATCAAGGTTGAAGCTATCAAGAACAGTCTCTGCTAGCAACGTTCAGAGGCGCTTTGTCCTAATGCTATGTCTGACATCCCCTGTGAGGTAGTGTCTCTGTTTTTCTGGGTCAGCTCTTTTTGTGAAGGACTAGAACTCCTTAGCTAGGGAACAAGATTTAAAAACAAAGAAACTGCATTTTTTTTTAAAAAAAAAAAACCTCCTGGATTATAGTCAGCATATATAATCATAGATTATATTAACTTGTGTTCTTTACTATTTTAACTCAAAGAACATAAAATTGATAAAATTTAATTTATTAAAGTGAATGCCAAATTAGATGTATTTTCCTAAATCTAAAAAGAGTAAAGTCTGTCTTTTTTTTAACCTTATTTGAACACAAATTTGTATTCAGAAGGAATAGCAAAGCCCATGTTGCGTTTTCCTTTATTGATCAAAACTTTTGATGCCAAGAACTCAGATTTAATGATACTGGAAAAGTGGTACATGGTAAAGGATGACAGAATATGTCTATTACCTTTTCTTTTTGTTTTTTGAAGATTGGCAGCTGAGCTAATATCTGTTGCCAGTCTTCCTTTCTTTTCTTTTTTTTACCTTCTTCTTCTCCCCGAAATCCCCTAGTATGTAGTCACGTGTTTTAGTTGTAGGTCCTTCTGGTTGTGCTGTGTGGGACGCTGCCTCAGCATGGCCTTGATGAGTGGTGCTGCTTCCGTGACCAGAATCCCAGCTAGCAAAACCCTGGGCCACTGAAGCGGAGCTTGCGAACTAAACTGCTCAGCCATGTCTATTACCTTAAGGGAGCTGTGAATCACTTAAGGTCCTTCTTTGCTTTTTATCAGTACACAAAATAGTCTCTTTTAACAAATTTATTTCTTTAGTTGTCCTGAGAAACAACTTTGTGATGTTATTTTGGTATTTGGCTTCAGAAAACTGTGTCTATCCTCATAAATTAATTTTGCTGGGAAAAATTGTAAGTATTAAAATATCCAAAATTTAACTGAGAGATCACACGAAGGTGAGGCGACACAAGGATTGAAAAACTCTCTTAAGATAAAGTAGTATGTGCTCAAAAAGAGATTGTCAAAAGGCATTTCCTTACTTTTATAGCAGCATAATTGTGTGGTTAATGCTCTTAGATTTCTGCCTCATGATTGTCAGTGGATTGCAACTAAATGGGAAAGTTTTATAGGCAGTCACTGAGCTAACCACAGGATGGTAGTAGCATTTTTACTCAGTGAGATTCAGCCTTTGAGAAAAATTTCTAGAAGCAGTATTTTGCCTTTCTTGTATGCAAGAAAGGAAGTATGGATATTTTGTCTTGCCGTTAAAAATTGTACTATGTGTTACATTATTTTAAAAGATTTATGTCGTACCTTTTAAGGTTGATAGGTTTTCATCATCTACAGATAGAAAATGCTAAGAATCCTAAATCTTGTGAAATGTAATTAAAATATAATTAATGTCATATCAACATTTGTCCATTTGAATTTCTTAAATGTAACCAAAATCAATGTTCAAAGTTATGAATGCTTCAAAATTAAATTAATACAGCCTTCATTTTAGCAAACTTAAAGTATACCTCAAACTGGGTTAGACATTTTTGTATGATTCAGTTTATTAGATATTTATTGGATTGTGTCATATGCTAAGCACATATTATATGCTTGGAATAGAAACATGCAAAGATGTGTATGAATACCCTCAAGACAGGAAAACATTTAGTTTTAGATGAAAATTATTCTGATATTTATGCATTTATATATATGTATGTTGACTATTTCAATTATGTAAACAAAAACTTACATCTAATATGAAACAGCTATGACATTAAACTCTCACCAATAAAACTTGAGAAATAAAGCCAACATATGTCCATAAATATAATATTTGTCATTTATGAAGATGTCTGTATATCTATTTAGAATAAATTTAGGGTAAAAACTTTTTTTCTGGAAGTATTTTGTCTTATTTTTATTATGAACATTTTCAAATATACAAAAAATCAACAGTTATAAACATACTGCCGATTTTTTCACCAGTGCCCTCATATCTGTTTGTTTGTTAGTATTGGCCTAGATATCTCAGTATTTTCATTAGCTTCTTAAAAACCTCAGAATACTTTTTAAAAAACCAACTTTGTTTAAGGACCATTGACCGCAGAATGAAAATCTGAAACTTGGAGTCTTCCACTAGATCTTCCCTTAACTTACTTTGTGATTTAGGACAAATCATTTACCTTTTGTGAGCTGCTTACTTATTTGTAACTTGGAGGTCTACATCTAGCACAAAATTAATTTTTCTAAAGCACTAAAAGGCTTTAGGTACTTGGGAAAATATATATATGTATCTATGTATTTCTCTCTCTCTCATCTGTCTATCTTATGGCAGTGAAGTAACTTTCCATTTGTTCCATCCTTTTAGAAATTGAGTCATAGCAGATGAACTATAGTTATATAGGCTTTATTTAAATTCATGAGGCATGATAGTGGAATGAAGATGAAGCATCTTTTTCTCGAGATGTGTCTGGCCTCCACATATTTTTTGTTTTTTAAAGATTGGCACCTGAGCTAACATCTGTTGCCAGTATTTTTTTTTCTTTCTCCCCAAAGACCCCCAGTACATAGTTGTATATTTTAGTTGTGGATCCTTCTAGTTGTGACATGTGGGATGCCGCCTCAGCATGGCGTGATGAGCAGTACTGTGTCTATGCCCAGGATCCGAACTGGTCAAACCCTGGGCTGCCAAAGTGGAGCGCACTAATTTAACCACTCAGCCACGAGGCCGGCCCCTGGCCTCTAGATATTATTGTATTCTTATAAAATTTGCCCCTTTTCAGATTGGAGGCTCCCTGGCATCTTGATGGAATGTGCTCAGTTGCTAGTTCTCTGATTCCATCTTCTTAACTTCCACTAGTCTAATCCAGACTTTTAGTATTTCAGGAATTACAGGAATGACCTCATAACACTACTGATTGCTAACTAATGAATTGCCAGCATGTTTATTTTTTTTAAACGTAACTTTCACTGTGTTATTACACTTCTCAGAAACTTTGAGATTTCTACCTAGTGCCCTTCCCTGTCAATTACAGACTTCTATCCCTAATTCTCACCTACTCATGTTGCCCATTGTTCTCCCATACGGATTCCTCACAACAA
The DNA here is from genome assembly GCF_037783145.1 of Equus przewalskii. Lineage (NCBI taxonomy): Eukaryota > Metazoa > Chordata > Mammalia > Perissodactyla > Equidae > Equus > Equus przewalskii. The sequence continues at coordinate 52,561,477 of NC_091831.1, read as the reverse complement.
GAAGTATGTTGTACCAGAACATATAATGCTCATATTTGCATCTTTGCCTTCCTGTATATTGCTGTCATCATTTAAAATACTTTTTCATAATTCAGTAAACAACTGTGCATTGGCAAATTTAGCAGTTAATATGTACAAGCTACATGGAATAAGTATAAGTGTGTTGATCTACATAGAATATGTGAATTAAGACATGTTAGAGTGATATGGGGACAACTGTGATATATGGCCTCTAAAAACTTGGAAATGTGATAGTTTTCTGAGATTTAAACTAATAAAATTCATTCTAACAAGGGTTATGCTTAGCTATCTCTGGAATAAGTGAAATATTTTTGAGTAAATTGTTATTATAGTGTAAGTTAACTGCTAGATACTTGAGGGATTTGGGAGATGACACTAAAATGTCTTGAAGTTTAGTAAGCAGATATCTATCGAATCAGTTCTATTTACTTTTATTTAGAGATTGGAAGAGGAGAAGAGAGAGATTAAGTTTAGGCTATAGATATGAAAAGGGAAAGTTCAAAGAGTGAAAAATTACCATTGCCCATTTAAGCAGTATGTGCAATAGAGGATGCCTTATTCTGCTCTAGTGGCTGATTATTCCCCTATTTTCGTCATTTTTGATTATAATTTGATTCCTTAAGTAGCTTTCCTAAGGGAAAGATTGTACTTTTGGTAATCCATGTATTCCACATTGACAGCTAATATTGATCATTTAAAAATAATTAATTTGCATTCTAGTTTATGTATCAGTGTCAATGACTTTAATAAGTCTGTCCCTAAGAGGAAGATGTAGTCTTAGTGTGCTTACAAAAACAGATTTCTGAGTTTGTAACATTGAGAATTACACTGTGTATATGCATCTTGGTCATTTTGCCAGGATAAAGGCCACCCATGATGGCGTTAGGTAGATAACCAGATGGAAGTACATGGTAAAAACAAGTGTTTGATTTGTACTGAAGCAATCCAAGGATTTTATGACTCTGACAATATACAGTCTAACTCGAAGTCTGTCTCAAGGCCTAATTCAACTTCTGTCTCTTCTATTAAACTTTCTCTGATTAGACTTACATGTACTGATTACCCAATATAAAATACCACCCTGAAAATCTCCAGTCTCCCTAAAATGCTGTATTTTTCTCTAAAGCACTTAATTACCATCTGGCATACCTGTTTGTTTCCTTGTTTATTGTAAGCTTCAGTAGGTAGAGATTTTGTTAATATACTGCTGTATCTCCTTTGCCATTACCAGCGTCTGGCACATATCAGGCTCTTGAAAAATATTTGTTGAATGAATGAATTTAATTCTGGATCTCCCTTTCCTCTGGGCTTCTCTGTTTATATGTTGTGGTCAATATAAAATAATTTAAGTTTTGTGGTGTTTGATGTTTATAAATCTGTTCTCTACCACCACCAGAAGCTTTTCAGGGTCGGGGGCGCCCTATTTTGTCCTACTACCTCCCCCACAGAGTCTTTGTATGCTTGATAGTTGAATTTGGGCTCTTAATTCAGATAGGACGTGAGTTTGAGTTTGGGTCAGTCATTTACTTAGTTTTTTGAAATTAGATAACTTTTCTGAACATTGATTTCTCCATCTGTTATGTGCTAAAAATGACATTGTTTTAAGGACATTCTCGATAGTGTTATTTGAGAACATACAAGATAGGTTATTTGAAAATTGAGAGACTGCATCACATGGTCCCTGGTATCTAGTAAGCTCAATAAAATTTAGCCATTGCTATTATTTATATTATGAAAGCATTGATTAATTCATTTCTTTTTATTTGTTTCTATTATTATAATAATTTTCAAAAAGAAAAAAACCAGATACCCATCATTTTATTTTATATCATATCTAAGTATGCCATGGGTATATGAGAGGTTATTTTTAGTTTTCTGTTTGTAGCCTTCCTTATTGTGCTCTTATCAGTGTCATTCCTGTTTTATAAATGTATAACATTGTTTTCCAACTTGTACTTCAGGACACACCAGTCCTATCTCTAGGCTTAATTAGTTAGTTGTAGCCAGCAAGCTTTCCCTGTGTTTTGGCTTTGGCACCTGTCCTTCATGACTATGAGGGCAGTTTTCTTGCCTTTCACGCTCTCACCCCAACCCTGCTTGAGTCTTGCCCAAGTAGCCATTACAAGCCTATTCTCTCTTCTGTATTCTTTGCTCAGTATTTTCTAATTTTCATATATATGTGATTTTTTCATATATATAATATATTTTTCAGAGCCCTCCTTCTCTGCTAGGAATCTCACACCAGTATTTGTGACTGGATATGGAAACATTTAATATATTCTGTTCTCTCAACTGTGCTGTGACAAACTTAGAAATTTTTAACAGTTCCAATAAATGTAAAAGTTTAGGAATCACTAATCTACCCTAACTTTAAATTCCTGTAATTTGTAGTTTAGAATCTAGCAACTATAAAATCTTCATACTTAAGTGGTGGGAGTCCCCTTCTCCTATGCCATTTTCCCTCTCTTGCTCCCGGAATACTACAAGTTGGCATATACCTCCTAGGTAAGAGATTGGAGGGAGGTTCTTTCTTGTAGAAATTCAAATTTTCCAGAGGGAAAAATACTCTGACATTTGAGAGTTCTTCACTAAAACAATCAGCACTTAATCATCCTTCCGGCGAAGCTGACACCCACTCATTTTCTAGTTAGATTTTTCATTCCTCGCTTATGTAAATTAATAGCTGAGGAGTGTTCAATATTTGAGGAAAGCCTCCCAACATGAGAGAAAACAAGCATGTAGGGGGAAAACGGCATGCAAGAAACTTCAAGGAACAGTTTTGAAAGCTTAAGGGGGAAAAAAAATCCTCTAATATTCTCAAACATGAGAAAATATTTTACCATTAAAAAGAATGTATTGGTTCTGGAGCCAACCCTGTGGTTAAGTTCAAGTGCTCTACTTTGGCAGCACAGGAGTTCACCAGTCTGGATCCTGGGCGTGGACCTAGCACCTCTCATCAAGCCATGCTGAGACAGTGTCCCACATAGCAGAGCCAGAAGGACCTACAGCTAGAATATACAACTTTGCACTGGGTGGCTTTGGGGAGAAAAAGAAGGAAAAAAGAAAGATTGGCAACAAATGTTGTCTCAGGTGTCAATCTTAAAAATAGATATATATATAAATATATTCCTCAAAGGAAAAAAAATCCAGATTCATCAAAAGATGTTTAAGTAGCATGACTATTGGCTGTCTCACCTAAGATCAGTTTCAACAGTTATAAGAGAAAACTTAAGGTTCAGGACATAAAGTGAGAAATGTCTAAGATGCTGAAAAAGGGACTGTTTTGAACTAGTATGTAGGATGGGAGCTTTGTTTTAGACCTGGAGGCATGCTGCTTTGGTTATGGGAGGAAAATATAAGAAAAGAACTATTGGAGTTCTGCTCTTGCTTCTTCCCTTTGAACCAAAGTTGCCTAACTTCTCCGTACCTGCAATGTCTCAGAACTCTGGTCCAGGTATCCTGAGGAATTTAAATCAGGATGGTGCCCTTTGCTTCTTAGGGAATGAGAAATATGGACTCTTGCTTCCTCACCTCATGCCCACTAATTTACTAGTACTAATAAATTAAGTCTAATGGGAATTTCCCTTTCATGACATTTTTTCCATGTGAACTAAGAGTGAAGCTCCCTTCCCAAGGAATTATTTTTTTTTTGAGAAAAGGAGAAAGATTGACTAGGTCATGACCAATCTAGGTAGTTTTCTGCTACCTAGAACTCTCCACCTTAGATGTCTTCTACCTCAATCTCCTGAGCTCACTGGGGCTGACAGAGACTGTGATCTGGCATTCTCCCATATACGTTGCTTGAGTGAGTTTTCTTAGAAGAAAACAAGCACAGGGCCAAAATAATAAGACTTTCCAAAGAAAAGATAAATAATGTACTGGGTTACAGATTCCGTTAGTAGTAGAAGTATAAAAAGAGACAGATGAAGAATATAAAATTATCCTAATACATTTGCTAAAATATTTAGGGGAAGAAATATATTAACAATATGAAATAAGGTATAAAAGAGAAAAAGAGAATTATTCAATATAAAAAAACTAAATAGCAGAAATGAGTACAAAAAATAGGATGAGTAACAGAATGAATCTGAAGAAGAAAACAGTTAATTGGAAGATTAACTGAGATTTTTCTCACAGAAAAAAAAGGCAGAAAGGATAAGGAAATAGAAAATATAGAATAAAAATTGAGTGACACTGAGGACAAAAAATAAAGCTACTAACATGCAGATGATAGGAATTTCAGGAAAGGAGGAAAATTAAAAAGTGGAGAAGAAAATATTTGAAGGAATAAAGGGTATGGATTTTCCAGAATTAGAAAGGGCGGGAGGGAGGGATGAGTACAGAGAGTCAAGGGAGAGATAAAGGAGAACCCACAACACACATTAAAGTTAAATGTTAAACTACCAAAGAGACAGAAAAATCTAAAACCTTCCGGAGATAGGAAGGAACAAAGTCATAAGGAAATGAGGAATTAGGTTGACATCAGTTTTTCAACAGCAAGTCTGAATGGAAGCAGAAAATGCATTAGTATTTTCAAAACTTTGAAGGGAAAGAACTTGGAATTTTTTATCCAGCCAAACTGTCGTTCAAATATAAATGCATAATAAAAACTGTTATCATGCATTTTAGTCTCAGAAGGTCTGCTACATAAATTAACATATTAAAAATAGCTTTAGATGAAATACTGAAATGAGCAAATTCAGAAAAATGCTGAAAGGGATATATGAAATAAAGGTAATGAAGTACCTTGGTAAAACTTCTTTTCTTCCTTAAAAAAATATAGCTAAGTCCAAAGAATAGAGAAAATATGTTCATACTTATCCTGAATTAAAATTCTAGGTTAGTACTTTTCAAATTATCTGTGTTGAAAGAACATATTAAAAATTTTTCTAAGTTTCAGACCTAACATTTATACATCATAAATAATCATAAACATTGATGTCCCAGCGATATCAAATTGGTATAAAAATTTTCAGTTCTCAGTTCCTGTACTTTGTGGGCAAGTAACAGACACTTTAAATGGACAAACTGTCAATAGAAACAGATATAATGCAGAAATGAAGGAAGTGGCAGATGAAGACATTAAAACAATATTATAAGTATATTCTATATACACAAGAATTTAAGGGAAACGTGAACATAGGAAAAATATAAGATATAAAAAAGAACTAAACATTTAGAGATGAAAAATACAATAATTGAAATGAAAAATTAACTAAATGGGCTTAGCATCATATTAGACATAACAAAAGATTAGTGACCTTAATGTAATAATAGAAACCATGCAAAATGAAGCACAGAGAGAAAAGGATGGAAAAAAAAAAAATAGAGTCTTAGTGACCTGTGGAATGATATCAAACATTCTAACATATGCGTAATTGGAGTTCCAGCAAAGGGGCAGCTAGCAAAAATATTTGATGAAATTATGTCCAGAAACTTTACATATTTGGAAGAACATTATAAACAAGCAGATTCATGAAGAATCAAAGAATCACAAACAAGATTAAGAAAAATGAAAATACAGACCAAAGCACATCATAATAAATTCCTGAAAACCAGTGATAAAGAGAAAATAGTATAAGCCACAAGTGAAAAAAACCAGATTACCTTCAGAGAAACAAATATAAGAATGATTGAAGACTTTGTGTCAGACAATTTTCAAGCCAAAAGGCAATGGAATGGCATCTTAAAGTACTGAAAGAAAACTCTCAACCTGGAATTCTTTATACAGAAAGCATAACCTTCAGAGTAAACAGAAATAAAGACTCTTAGGCAAACAGAAGCTGAGTGGATTCATCATTAGCAGACGTGAACTACTAGAAGTGTTAAGGGTCTTTTAGCAGAAGAAAAATGATACCAGATGAAAACTTGAATCTACACAAAGGAATGAAGCCTGTCATAAATGATTAATTTGTTGGAAAACATAGGAGATTTTTTAGAGCCTTTTAGTGTTTTCAGTTCTTTAGTTTCTTTAAAAGGCCTTTGAATGTTTAAAACCAGAATAATCTGTTGGTTTACAAATATGTAAAATTAAGGTGCATAGTAACATTAGCACAAAGGACACAAAAGAGGAATGGAAGTATACTGTTGTAAGAATCCTACGTTATAGATGAAATGTGGTATATTATTTGAAGGTAGCCTGTAATAAATTAATGGTGCTGATTTTAAACCCTAGAGCAACCACTGAAAATAGTAAAGAGATGTGGTAACTAAGTCATTAATGAAGATAAAAACAAATATTAAAAAATACTTGATCCCAAGGAGGGGGAAAAAAGAGCAAATGGACAAATACAAATCAAATAACCGTATGGCAGATTTAAACTTGAACAAATAAATATTTACAATAAATATACGCTGCCCAAATACCCCAATTAAATTGCAAAAATTGTTAGATAGAAGCTAAAGCAAACCTCAACTATATGCCATCTAAGAACAAACTGCATTAAATATAAAGATACTGATAGATTAAAAAAGTAAAAGCATGAAAAAAGATAGGCTCTACAAGCACTAATTAAAACAAAAGTGTAGAGGATATATTAATGTCAGAATAAGTACACTTCAGAACAAGGAATAGATAGACTACAGACTCAAAAATTTTCTAGCTAGAAATGAAATTAGAGCTCAATAACACAGATACCTGGAAAATCTGCCGACACTTGGAGATCAATTGCATTTCTAAATCAGTGAGTCAAAAAGCAAAGTCACAAGGAAATTTAGAAAATATTTTAAACTGAATGAAAATGAAAAGAAAACTTGCGAGATGTAGGTAAAACGGCGCTTAACAGGAAATTTATAACTTGAAGTGCTTATATGAGAAAGGAGGATAGAGCAAAATCAATGACGTAAGAAGCTAGACCTGGAGAATCTAAAAAAAGAAAAGCAAATTAAATGCACAGTAAGAAAGGAAATAAAAACACAAGCAGGAATCCAATGAAATAAAAAAAAAACAGACAAGAGAGACCATCAGTGAAATGAAAAACTGGTTCTTTGAGAAGATCGATGGAATTGATAAACCTCAAGCCTCATGGAGAATATAGAAGATGCGCGTTACAAGATATAAGGAATGAAAGAAGGATATCACTGGAGATCTACATCATTAGAATGATAAAGATAATATAGTGAACAACTTTATACTAATAAATTTGATAGCTTTCTTCAAATGGGCAGATTCCTTGAATACAGAGACTAAAGCTCACTCAATAAGAAAGAGATGGCTTGAATTATATGTATTAAATTATGTGCCGCATGTGAATTAAAAAATGTAATTTATAATGAGAGGCCTTCCCACAAAGACTGTAGGCCCAGAAGAACTCTTTTTCACTAGAAGGTCTTACTAGTGAATTGTACCAGATATATTTAAGGAAGAAAGAATACCATGTCTACACTTTCAAAAAATAGAGTAGGAGAGAACATATCCAACTAATTTTATGAGTCCAGCATTACCTAGATACCAAAACCAGACATTGTGAGAAAAGAAAATCACAGACCAATATAATATCCAAACTACTTCTATTTTCATATATCAGAACTAATCAACTAGAAAGTGTAAATAAACAGGAGATAGTATATATAATATTGTTAGATAATCAGAGACTGTTAAGTACTTTGGAATATATTTAACAATATATTTAATAATAGAGGTGCAAAACCTCTATTGAAGAAATTGTAAATTTCTTAATTTACATTTGTTTACAGGAACATTTAATATAATAATGCCAGTTCTGCACCAGATTCATTTATAGATATAATGCAATTTCAGTCAAAAACTTAGTGGAGTTTTACTTGAAACTTGATAGTGACTCTAAATTTTATTTTAGAATAAGACTAAGAAAAATGAAAAATGAAGACTAAGATCAATCAGGATACTTTTTGGAAGAAGATCCAGGCGTAGATGGTCATTTTCCCTATCAAATATCAGGACTGCTATGAAGCTGGAATAATTTAAACAGTATGGCATTTGACACAGGAATAGACAAATTGACCAGTGCAGTAGAATAGATATACCCCACAGAACTGAGCATGCTGTGAAATTTTGATTTATGACAGAGGTAAAACATTAGATCAATTGGAAAAAGAAAAACTATTTAACATTTTCAGCTGGGAAAAAATATCTTTATGGAAAAAGATGAATTTGAATCTTTCCCAATTATATGCAGTAATTGGATGGGTCAACAAGAATGTAATGTGGTACACACTTCAATCTCAAAATCAGAAATTTAAAACTCTCCAAATGTAGGGGTGAACATTTAGGCTGTGAAGTAGGAAATGTTTTTTAAAACAAGGCTTAGAGACATAAGCATCATAGCAGAGTGAGTTGTTCCATTTGTCTCTCCCCTTTAAGTTACAGCCAGTTGGTGACATCCATTGAAAAGCAAAGGACTCCTAGCACAGCACACCAGAATGCCTGAGAGATCCATGCATGTATACATCTGAAGGTGGGTAGACTGGACCTCTGGGAGGCAGTGTAATTATGGGAGCAGCCTTCTTTCCCTCCACCTAGCAGTGGTGATCCAGGATGCAGATCCTGACTGGCATGTGCCTCCACAACCAGAGGCTGCAGGGGCAGACACAACACTCTTGGCTTAGAGACTTCAGGACACTGAGCAGAGCCAGTAACCCAGCCCTCACCCCAAGCAGTAGTGCCTGTCTTTCCAGCAGTGGGGATAGCACCGAAAACATGCATTTGCTCAGTAGGGGTGGGTTTCCCTGACCTGAAGTTTTAAAATACACTCATGGACACCAGCAACCGGAGGCTGCACAAGCAGCAATGACACTCACTTGCTGCTTAGTCTGTATTCCCCCCTTGGTGGTGGCAAGTGGCACCTGCGAACTGAGGCTTCAGGAACCACATTAGAACTTCTGACCCAGCCCCCAGTGGCAACACACCCAGATAATACAGGAGCAGCAGCACCCAGGCCCATGGAGAGTCCACAGAGAACCAGTGGGGGAACATAAGACCCAGGTGACCCTGGAAGCAATGGATGTGCTCATAGATTGGTTACCCAGGTGATGACACCTGAGATTGTAGCGACATTGTAAGCAGCAAGGCACCAGCAAACTTGGAGGTATAAGCAGCACAAGGAGGGCATTGACGATGCATCTAGCATAGGCAGTGGAGGGTGAAAAGTGCAGGCTGTCAAATACAACCAGGAGAAGCTCAGAATCAAAGTAACCAAAGCCTTACCCAAATAAGAAAGGTGTTTACTACCACAAATGCACTGGCAGTGGGTCAGCTCATTAAGTACCATGAAGAGCTACAGTAACACAGCAGAATAGAAAGAAAATGACAACTCTCCAGAAACCAAACTTGAAGTCACAGAAGATTACAATCTAACTGACAGAGAATTCAAAATAGCTATCATGATGAAACTCAACAAGTTACAAGAAAACTCAGAAAGACAGTCCAGTGAGCTCAGAAATAAAATTAATGAACAGAAGGAGTATTTCACCAAAGAGATTGAAACTTTGAAAAAACAAATTCTGGAGATAAAGAACACAATTAGTGAGATAAAAAATAAAGTAGATAGCATTGAAAATAGAGCAGACTATATGGAAGAGAGAATTAGTGAGCTCAAAGATAGAAATCTAGAAATGATTCGGGTGAAAGAGGAGAGAGAACTAAGATTTTTAAAAATGAAGACATTTCTACAAGAAATATCCAACTCAATTAGGAAATGCAACATAATGATAGTACATATCCCAGACAAGGAAGAGAGGGAGAAAGGAGCAGAGAGCATATTCAAAGAAATAATAGCTGAGATCTTCCCAAACCTGGGGAAGTAACTGGATATACATGAAGCTAACAGAACCCTTAATTATCTCAACACAAAAAGACCTTCTCCAAGCCATATTATATTAAAGATGTCAAAAGTCAATGACAAAAAAAGAATATTAAAAGTGGCCAGAGAGAAGAAAATAACTTAGAAAGGAACCACCATCAGGCTATCAGCAGATTTCTCAGAAACTCTACAGGCTAAGAGAGAGTGAAATAATATTTTCAAAATTTTGAAAGATAAAAACTGTCAGCCAAGAAGGCTCTATCCAGCAAAGTTACTTTTCAGATATGAAGGAGACAGTAAAAGCTTTCCCAAACAAACAAAAGCTGAGGGCGTCCGTTGCCACTAGACCTGCCTTATAAGAAATATTTAAAGGAGCCATCTTACCTGAAACAAAAAGGCAAAGCTTTACAGAGGTTTGAGCAAGGTGACAAATAGACAGAATAAGAAAATTGCAACTCTATATCAGAATAGGTTAGTCAACAAAACACAAAGGCTAAAGGGGAAGAAAGCATCAAAAATAACTAACCACTTCAATTTGGTCACAAACAATACAAAAAATGATAATTTGTGACAGCACAAGCATAAAAGGGGAAGAGGAAGAAGACAGAACCTGCATAGGGTAATGGAGATAAGATGTTATCAGCAGAAAAGGGAGTATCTTATCTATGAGATCTTTTATGCAGACCTCATGATAACCACAAAAGAAAAAACTCTTTTTCTTTCCTGGTAGGAGTGTAAAATGATGGAACAATTTCATAAAATAGTTTGGTATTGTCTTCTGAAGTGGATTATTCACATAGCTTTTGTTTTGTGAATGGGTTCTCATGTTTGTTATATTGAAAATAAAATGACATTTAATAAATATTTCTTTATAGTTACTTTTAGCTAAGAATAAGGCATATTACCAGAAATTTGATTTTTGTGTTTTAATATAGTCAAAAGAGCACATTTCCACAAACCCAACTCCCACTCTCCCCACCCCATCCCTTTAAATGTTATATATTTTTCCTTTAATCTTTCTAACATTGTTATGTTTCTTTTTTAAATGCAGTATTCTCAGATGCCTTAAATAACTTTTGTCTTTGTCATATACTCAAGTGGCAAAACTGCTATTCAAATACCATGTCACTTTAGCACTACAAGTTTCCTAGTACTAGTAGCACTAGTACTTCTAGTGGCTTACCAAACTACTATAAGAGAATCCTTATGCTAATAGGAAAAGTGAGAGAAATAGCATGAAATGCATGTTCTCAGTTGATGTATATGCAGCACAGCATAGAGGAGAGAGCATGAGTTTCCTTATCACATGATCAAGACAAACCAAGTACATACTAGAGTTAAACTTAGGAATTCTGTCCTTAAGCTACAAAGAAATTATAGAGGCAGAGAAGATCTTGTTGATAATAGACCTGAACATATCTATTTCTTGAATCACAGTATTCCAGTGTAGACTGATTACCCTCTAGGTCTGTTGCACATTTGTAATCCTTGACTCTTCCTTTGCTGTATTCATAGGGGTTGCCTTATTCCCTCTTATGTGTTGACTCATTTGGTTCCTGTATCCCTGACCTTCTCTTTCTTAGTTTACTTGGTTACTTTGGTGGAGCACATCCTGAATAGCTTCTTGAGATAAGGTGCTTGAGAGAGAGATGTTTTTGGTCTTCCTTGATAGTAGTTTGTTTGGGTATTTAATTCTAGCTTAGAAATAATTTTTCTTCATTATTTTGAAGATGTACCATTATATTTAAAATCGTCCAAGCCAGCTGTTGAGAAGCCTGAGAACATTCTATTTCCTGATCCTTTGTATGTCACTTTTTTTTTCTTTCTGGAAGATTTTAGAATCTTCTCTTTATCCCCAAAGGTTCTGAAATTTTACCATGATGTTCTTTGTGTGGGTCTCTTTTCATCCATTGTGTTTAAGCTTCCCCCTAGTGCTCCCCTCAGGTTTTTTTGAGTGAGGCAGATTGTCCCTGAGCTAACATCTGTGCTAGTCTTCCTCTGTTTTATATGTGAGATGCCACCACAGCATGACTTGGTGAGTGGTGTATGGATCTGTGCCCGGGATCTGAAACCACGACCCCCAGGCATCCAAAGCAGAGCACACAAACCTAACCACTACTGTTTAGGCCCTTTTAATCTGGCAGTTTACTTCCTCAGTCCTGGGAGATTTTCTGTAGTTTTGTTTGTTTTGTTTTCCCCTCTTTGATTATAGTCTTCCTTCCATTTTTTCTGTTCTCTCCTAAAAGGAATGTTGGCCCTTCATTTTTCTTCTTCTTCTCTAATTTTCTCTCCTATTTTCTATTTCTGTTGTGTTTTTTTTCTTGTTGTTGTTTCTTCTTGTTTTTTTTTTTTTTACTATTTTCAATTTCTAATTTCTTAGAAACTAAATTTCCTCAACCTTCCTTTTAAGATTCCTACTGAATTTTTTTTTAGTGCTTTGTTTTTGTTTCACAGGTAAAACATCTCATTTTGAGAGTATAAATTTTGGTTTTGCTAATATTTTGGTCTCTCTTCATAGTCTATTTCCTACATGTTACTCTTTTCCTTTTGTCTATTTGCTCATATACCCTATCTTTTAAGTTAGAGGCTTTCCATGATATCAGATAATCACTGGCTGGCTGCTCATGATTGAGAAGGAAACTAAAATGCTGATTGGAATTTCCAAGTGTGTGGATAGGGTTTGTCTATTTTAATTTTATTGGGTGATAATATGGGAAGACCATTTGTGGGTCAAACTCCTGTACAAGGATTTTGAGTTATCATTTCTCAGATTGGTTACTTTCTCCAGGGAAGAATCAGTCTGCTGCGTATATGGTAAGGATCTGTCTGTAAGAATTCTGGGTGCCAAGTGGGGGAAGAATGCTGAATTTTCTGCCATTAGACAATATGTATATAGTCACTTAATTTTCCTGTTTTGGTTTGAATATGATAATGAAACCCAAAACTGAGTTTGTGTTGTCTCTATCCAGAGACCTTCTGTTTTAGACTTTCAGAGAAAAATTTTCGGGATGGCCTATCTCCCTAGTACATGAAGTCATGGAGAGGATTGAGGGATCTGATGTTTTCTTAAATGGCTATCACTGATATCCTCCTTGCTTTAGCCCTCTGCTTCCTTTACTCTCAGTTTCACTGTTACTTAATACTGCCAGTTTTTAAGCCTTTTGAAGATTCTGTGGTTTAAAATGGGTTGGTTCTCAGCTATTCTCTATCTCAGCCTGGAATTTAGCTTTCTCTAATCTAATTCACTTACCACTGGTCCATTTTCTTTGTAACTTTCAGAATGTCATGAGTTTTTCTGTTTCTTCTCCTTTTCCTCCCTATCCTTCAAAGTAATTTTTTTCCTAAAAAATTTCCCTGATGTAGTTTTTAGTAGGGTTTCAGGAGGGACTGAAATTAAATGCGTGTATATAATTCGCCATCTTAACCCGGAAACCTAAACCTACTTTTTAATTGTCCTACTTATTTTTAATATGTACGGTATGTATGATGGAGCATTGAAATATCCTGAAATAGGTAATATCTAGGTGTTCCGTATTTTTTTTAAATAAATCATTGAGTGAAGAGTATTAACTTTTTGTGAATGTCAACATTCATGCTTTTCTTTTAGAATAGGAACTAAATAAAAAGAAAGGGCATATTAGGAAAGTTCAAATGGATTTGCCAAATTATTTAGCTTGAATGCCAACCACTATAAGTATTGAAATAAAGAAATTTTGTATTTAATACTTTCTTTTCAGATATAGGTACTAAGGAGTAATGTAGAAAAATATTTTTTAATTAAATTACTTATGGTGCTGTAAAGTTTGATTACAAGCATAGTAGTATGCCTTTGAGAAAGATTTTTTTTTATTGAGTTATTCATAGGTTACAATCTTGTGAAATTTCAATTGTACATTAATGTTTGTCAGTCATGTTGTAGGTGCACCACTTCACCCTTTGTGCCCACCCCCCACCCCACCTTTCCCCTGGTATCCACTAAACTGTTCTTGGTCCATAGTTTTAAATTCCTCATATGAGTGGAGTCATACACAGATTATCTTTCTCTTGCTGGCTTATTTCACTTAACATAATTCTCTCAAGGTCCATCCATGTTATTGCAAATGGAATGATTTTGTTCTGTTTTGCAGCTGAGTAGTATTCCATTGTATATATGTACCACATCTTCTTTATCCATTCGTCTGTTGATGGGCACTTAGGTTGCTTCCACGTCTTGACTATTGTAAACAGTACTGCAATAAACATTGGGGTGCACAGGACTTTTGGGATTGCTGACTTCAGGCTCTTTGGATAAATACCCAGTAGTGGGATGGCTGGATCGTATGGTAGTTCTATTTTTAGTTTTTTTAGGAATCTCCATACTGAGAAAGATTTTTAATTAAACTAAGTGCAGTTAACTCAGGGACGCCTAAGCCAAGGAAAATGATTAACCAGACTGAACAATGATCCTAATAAATGTATTGTAAAGTACTTTTGTTTCATATGGTGGTGAAACTACCCATAGAATTTATCTATTTATTGTGATGTTTACTTGAATATTTGGAAAACAAAAAAAATGTCCTTCTGGTATCTCAGTAATGCATCTGATGTTATTAATAGTTATTGATATTTAAAATTCTTACACTTCCTCTACAGGCTTAATGGTGCGGACACTTAAAGTCATTGCACTTGAATATATATTTTCAAAATATTTTGGACTTTTTAAGATTTAATAAAACATGGAATAGATAAGTCAAGGTGTATCTTTTAAAAGAGTACTCTAGTCTCATTTCACACACAGGTAGTCCCTACAAAGTTTGGGGATCTAAACTGCAGAAAAAGATCCAAAGAGTTATTTGAAAGTCGAAGCAGAACTTTGTCATTAGTGTGTTAAACGTTAAACACACTAATTAGTGTCATACACACACACATTAGTGTCATAAACGTTAAAAAGTTTATCTTACTAATTGCTCTTAAATAAAGACCTAACAGTTTTTGTATACCAGTACATTTATGTTATCTCTTGAATTAAACTTATAACATATGCAGTATCCATTACCTGAAAGCATGTCACTCTGCGTGTCAAAGCTCAATTGCTAAGGTAGTCTCAGTCTACTTGAAGGAAAATAAAAGACAAGAAGAAGCAAACTATTGTCTGAATAAGTTCTTTTCTCTTTCTACCACATAGCATTACCAAAAAGCCCTGTTTCAGTGGGGGCTAGAATTGTGTAGTATGCCTTTTACTCAGGATATAGTGACTCATTCTGAGATTTTGCTCAGAAGGCAACATTCTGTGGTGACAGCATATACATTGCTCACTTTTTTCCCTATATGGGTTCCCTGCAGTTTCACTAGAACTTTTTTGTAAAGTATGTTAAATGATGAAACACCTGCTGTACTAATTTGCTAGGGCTGCTGTAACAAAGTACCGCAGACTGGGTGGCTTAAACAACCGAAATTTATTTTCTCACAGCTCTGGAGGCTAGAAGTCCGAGATAAAGGTGTCAGTAGAGTTGATTCCTTCTGAGGGCTTTGAGGGAAGGATCTTTCCAGGCCTTTCTCCTTGACTTGTAGATGGCTGTCTTCTCCCTATGTCTTCACCTTGTCTGTCCTCTGTACCTATGTCCAAATTTCCTCTTCTTATAAGAACACCAGTCATACTGGTTTATGTCCCACCATAGTGACTTCATTTTAACTTAATTACCTGTGTAAAAACTGGGTCTCTAAATATGGTCACATTTGGAGGTACTGGGAATTAAGACTTAAACATATGAATTTTTTAGAGGGAATACAGTTCAGCCTATAATACATGCTATTACAAAAATTTATCTTTAAAATAGAGGGTGTATCTGCCTGAAAAATGAAATAATTTATTAAAATGCACTTGAATATTATTATAACCAATGAGAACTTAATTTCCTTCTTATCAGAAACATGATTTTGAAAGAAAGGCAGTAATGAAATCTCAGCACTAATTCTGGGAGGAGCTATTTCCCTATTAAATGGATCCTGTTAGAGGCAGATTGATAATCACTTCTCTGTTGTAGGAACCCTAGCTAAGACTAGATTTTTAAAAAACATGTTATTCTTGGGGCCATGCTGGTAGCATAGTGGTTAAGTTTGTGCGCTCCGCTTCGGTGGCCCGGGGATCCCAGGTTTGGATCCTGGGTATAGACCTACTCCACGCTCATCAAGCCATGCTGTGATGGTGTCTCATAAAGTGGAGGAAGATTGGCACAGACTTTAGTTCAGGGACAATCTTCCTTGGGCAAAAAGAGGAAGATGGGCAATGGATGTTAGCTCAGGGCCAATCTTCTTCACCAAAAAAAAAAATTTTTTTTGCTTAGTACTATCCCAATACAAAACACTTTTCAAATGCTTAAACATATGTTATTTTACATTTATCCTTACCCAGATACCTTTGTCCATAGGTTACCCTAGTCATTCTTTAGTTAGGTATGCTAAGCAGCTAATGGTAATTTGTTAGTTGGAGTATTGGAAAAGCTATTATTTGAGAATTTCAATAGAGGTTTCTTACCATGTTTGAATCCTAACTTAAAAGACGTCTATTTGAAAGTAAAATAGAAGTGATTTCTCTCTTTACTATGTACCAGTTATATGTATGTTTCACACAATGGAGTGTATGTTCTCAAGTGAGTAAAAGCAACTGCTATCTGTAATCTCTGAGTTTTTCCACCTTAACCTGGTGTTCAGTGTTTTTACTGTATAGACTTAATTATAGTCAGTATTCTTGTTGTGGCAGTTGCTACCAACAATAAAAGTTGATTTGGGGGCTGTCCCAGTGGCATAGCAGTTAAGTTCATACATTCCGCTTCCCAGGCCACAGGTTTGGATCCCAGGTGCAGACTCTCATACCACTTATCGAGCCATGCTGTGGCAGACATGCCACATATAAAGTAGAAGAAGATGGGCATGGTTGTTAGCTCAGGGCCAATCTTGCTCAGCAAAAAGAGGAGGATTGGTGGGAGATGTTAGATCAGGGCTAATCTTCCTCAAAAAAAAAAAGTTGATTTTGCGTTGTGACAAAAGAATCTCACATTTACAATTATTCCTGCCAACCTAAGAAATAAAAGAGTTTGTTAATATGAATGCGCAAAAAAAGTATGGTACTTTATTTATACTTGAGTACTTTTCCATTTTGAAGTTTAACTGGCAACTGGTTTTTTTTTAATTCCTGGCTCTGAGTCCTAAATCCTCATTCCCTCAGATGTAGCCAGCAATCTGGGCATGCCTATATCTGAAAAGTAGAGACAGCCTTATGCCCAAACTTCTGTTACCAACTCATTCTTGATATCCAGTGTGAGTTAGTTTGATTGCATTCCTGATAATGACAAAGGCAGTAGGCCGATTTAAGATGTTTTCCAAAAGTTTGAAGTTTTCAATAATTTGGGCTTTTTGCCCTTTTCAGGGTCATAACAATTAAGAGATTTTATTTAGTACCATCTTTGTAAAAGATATTCAGATTAAAAAAATGCTGCTAGGAGTACTAAGATGAGTAAGGCAAGGTCCTTGCTCAGATAAGTACATTAATTACTATAATTCAAGGTAGAGTAAGGTTCGTGCCGAAAGAGTATATTGTTTCTAACATCAGTACATATTAGAGACAGTGGCTTCTCTGGGATATCCTTCTGAAACTATTCTATTGTCATCAGAAAAACTCCTAGTCAGAAATTAGAGTATTTTGTAATATAATCTGATGATAAATTTTGGTTCAACAAAGTCAGATACCAGGCTCTTACTGACTACTTTTTGGGGCATAGCACTGTTTTTTATGGTAACAAATCATGAAGAAAGTATATTTTTAAAAGAATCCGCTTTCAGGGGCTGGCCCTATGGCCAGGTGGTTAAGTTCACCCACTCTGCTTCGGCAGCCCAAGGTTTCATCAGTTTGGATCCTGGGCGCGGACATGGCACCATTCATCAGGCCATGCTGAGGCGTCCCAAATAGCACAACCAAAGGCACTCACAACTAGGATATACAACTGTGTACTGGGGAGCTTTGGGGAGAAGAAGAAGAAAGAAGAATCTGCTTTCAAATAGTTTATATGTTATTAATCTTAGATGCATGAAATGTCTTGTGTACTTAGAAAGCAACATAACAGTATGGGCAAATGACACGTTATGAGTCAAATATGCAAGCCCTAGCTAAGAATGTGATTTAGCACTGAGATTGATTAAACGCATGAGCAAAGTATAATCAGAAAGCCTTTCTTGGAAGAAATTTTTAATTATACCTTGGCATAGGTAAGAAGCATGGGTTTTACTCTAAAAGTTTTTAGAGAGTATATCTCAAACTATTTTCTATAGAAAACTTGGTGTTCTAATAAAAGTCTCTTGTTCAGTAAGTTAGGAGAATACCTTTCTTTCCTTGATGATTCACAATAAAGTTAGGTTAACAGATGAGGAATCTTAGGCCCAAAGGTTTTTAAATCATTAGGCCAAGAGTTGGTCAGTCAGTGATAGAAGAAATTATATTAAAACATGCTTAGTGAATGTTACAACATTTTTTTCCTCTGGCTTTTTTTGAGTCTTAATAAAGTTTCTATATATGTTTGTAAACTCTGGGAGGAAGATGCGTCTTTACCACTCTTAGTTTCTAAGGGATAATTATTAATCTAAAGAGGCCATAATTGTGGCTAAGTCCAAATAAGACCTGACCGGACAAATGGCCTCATTACTAAGTCAAGCCAGTACTGGAGATTTCACTAACTATTGTCTGGGTCTAAGACTGGTAGTCAGACTGCAACAGTCACAACTTGATAAACATTTAAAATAATGAACTGAAGTTTTGGTATTCATATGTGATTCATAATTGAAGTAAAAATATAGTCATAATATGTTATAAAGATTGCTTTTTTTCACTTTTTCTCCATTCTTAGCAAGCTACAAAGATAAACATACGACTTGCGGGCTCTTTAAAGGGGTTCTCATGCAAAAGAAAGCTGTAATGGTGTACTATTTTTCCAATACCAGGTTAGCAAATATCAGAAGTTTTGATAACATCTTTTGGAGAAGAGTGTAGAGAAACTGCCACTCATTCATTGCTGGTATGAGTATATATAGATATAAACTTCATGGAGAGCAGTTCTAATTATACACTCAACTCAGACATTTTTCTTCTGGGAATTTATCCCATAGTCTACATGCAATTGTGGGAGATGACTTAAGTACAGGGCTTCTTCTTGTGTGTAATAGCAGAAGATTGGAAACAACCTAAATATCTATTAAATAATTTATGATACATCCATCCAGTGGAGTAGAATGCAGCCAGCCATTAAAAAGAATGAAGTAGCTCTGTATATACTGATAAGGAATGGATTGGTTTCCAGAATATAGTAAATTTTTTTAAAGTACAGAACAAAGGACATAGATTTAAAAAAAGAAAAATTTGTTACATGTACATATGTGCATGCTTGAATATGCATATAATATCTCTGGAAGAAAATGTAAGAATTTGTTAAAACTTGTTTCCTTAGCCTCTGGGCTAAGGAAATTGGATATGCTTACTGGAGTAAAAGGGTAACTGGTGTTTCCCTGAATATATTTTAATTTTGTACCCTGTGTTTCTGAGAGACAGTGATTCTCAAGCATTTTCCTTTATTGCCCTTCCTGTAGTATATGCTTTAGAAGCTATTGAGGAAATATACTGAGGCCTTTACATTGAATATACAGTGTTTGTAGCTGGTTCTTTCTCATTGATTTTTCTCTTAGGTCTCAACTTTTGCCCTGAAAGCAATGTTATGCTGATTAGATGATCTGTCTTTAAGATTCAGAGAAGAAAGTAGTTAGCAAAGATTTGTTTATGTAAAAGAGATGGTTCCATAAAAGTACCCTTCCTGTGACAGAACATTTTCCTTTGTTCGAGTTCTCCAAACTATAATATCATTTCCTAAAGTAGCAAATTTGAAAGATGTGCAAAATTTTTTTATGTCTAGACAAGCAAGGATAGCCTCCCTTTCCCCTTTGGTACAGATATTTCATCAGTAGTTTTATTGTGCTTTTGATGACTATGCTAACTCAGTATTTTAGAGGGTAATTTTTGTGACTCTGAAACCAAACATAGAAAGCTATATGTGAGATAGAGTGCCTGGCCTTAGCCTCATTAATACTGTAATTAACAGAGCTTTCTGGCCAGGCTGAATTAACATAGTACCTTAGATGTTGTATTCTCTGAAGTGTAATAACTGTCTAGTGGAGTAGGCATTTAAGTAATGCATTTGTTCAATGTGCTGTACTTCTCTGTTTCTTTAGAAAACGCAGATTATCAGCAATTCTAATTGTACATACACATTAACTTAGACAGTGTACTTCTGGGAATTTATCGTATCGTCTACATGTATTTGTTAGAAATAACCTAAGTAAGGATCATCACCATTATCATAAGTGACGTAATTCAAAGACCTACTCATCCACAGTAAACTGGAAATTTAAGAAGACTGAGTCCTTGAGAGGCTTTCTCTTTGTTTCTTGCAAAGATGATTTTGCTGCAATCTTGAAATTTGAACACGAGGATAAGGGCATTCATACAGAGCTTCCTGCAATTCATAGGAATTGACACTATTTGGTTTTCTGCAAATCGTTTTCTTTTTATATTTTTGATGAAGAGAAGATTGTAAATTAATATTTTATATAAAAACTATAGGCAACACTAACAAGGTGCATACTTTTTTATAAGGCATTGGAAACAGGTGAGCTCTGTTCTGTTGTAAGTATCCATTTTGAAATGGACTTGCCAATATATTTGGTTTTAGCGTATAAGGATACAATAATTCAAATAGCATCTTAATTTCTAAACTTTTTCCATATTCCATATTTTCTAGAATGGTTCTTAACACTTTAGACTGTCTATAATTTTTATTAAATATGTAAATTATTGATTCATGATTTCATAAGATTAGAACAGATGTGGCATCTGTCTTTAGATGATATGGAGAAAAAGAACACTTCAAGTGTAAATATTTGGAAATAACATGTTTGGGTTAAAATGTATTCCCCCAAAAGATATTTTGAAGCCCTAACTCCTGGTACATGTGAATGTGACCTAGTTGGTAATAGGGTCTTTTGCAGATGTAGTCAAGTTAAGGTTATTAGGGTGGGCCCTATTCCAATACAACTAGTGTTCTTGTAAGAAGAGAGAAAATGGACACACATACAGAGAGATGATGGAGGCAGAGATTGGAGTGATAGAGCTATAAGCCAAGGAACACGAAGATTGCTAACAAACCACCAGAAGCTAGAAAGAAGCAAGAAAGGACTCCCTTATAGGTTTCAGAGAGAGCATGACCCTGCAGACACTCTGATTTCAGACTTCCCACTTCCAGAACCATGAGACAATACATGTCTGGAGTTTTGTTTGTCTGATTTTTGCCAAGGAAGATTGGCCCTGAGCTAACATCTGTTGCTGATCTTCCTCTTTTTGCTGAGGAAGATTCACCCTGAATGAACACCCGTGCCAGTCTTCCTCTATTATTGTATGTGGGTCGCCACCAAAGCATCGCTGCTGATGAGTGGCATAGGTCAGTGCCCAGGAATCAAACCTGGGCCGCCGAAGTGGAACACGCCAAACTTAACCACTAGGCTACTGGGCCAGCCCCAAATTTCTGTTTTTTAAGCCACCCACAGTACTTCATTACAACAGCCCTAGTAAACGCATAAAACATAGTTTAACATATTTTATGTTTTTATAATTTATATTATGTATTCCCATTTAATGTCTCATTTTTAACCTTTTCTTTTTCCCTTGTTTTTTGCTCCTTTTCCTATTTCCTTATTTTCTTTGCCTTTTTCTCCCTACACTTTCATTCTCTTCTCTAGATGACGCTGTTATTGAAGGCCTTTCTTCCAGGGTTGTCTATCAAGGCTATAAATTGAACCTTTTATTCTTCAGACTGTAAAGTCTGTAATACATGGGTGTGATAGAACACTGAATTATTTACCAAAGATATAGCAGAGCTCACCTTCGTGGTCCCTAATGGTCCTTGAGAGAAACTTAGACTCCTCTAGTTTTAAAGCAGTATAATGGTCTTTAAAAAGTCATCTTGTCCAACCTTTTCATTTTGCAGATAGGAGAAAATCTTAACTGTCTCATCTCTTCATTTTAGAATGTTCTCATTCTCTGAAATGGTCTGGCTGAGTTCTCATGTCAATCTAATCTTTCCACTGGCTTTTGAAAGTCAAAATGTGAATGAAGAAACAGATGTCTATGAAAATGATGCACTTGAAGGTTGACTTTATTTGTTATGGTGTGTGAAAGTGCACTTTGTTTACACATAGTGTGTACAGTTTTTTCAAAGTTACTAGTACAGCTTTAACTTTTCTGAAAGGATAATGTTGTGCCTTATTTATAGCTCAAATCCTAGTTCTAACCAATAAAGCTATTTTTCCCACTAAATTCAGGAATGACTTAAACCCAGTGATAGTTAAATTTTTATATCAGAGGCAGATCATTTCATAGATAAGAAAGATAAGCTTCTTTTGGGGCATGAGTTACAGTGCTGTTGCCTTTGACTTCAGTGTTAATGAATCAATAATATATGTTAAATAAAGATGTCTTTAAGCAGAAACATACATAAAAGAAGGTTCCATATTGATAGGTTGATGAAAATGTTGTAACCAGAGGCTCAGAAGAACCTACTTCTGTATTTCCACTAAGAGCAGTGGCTCAGTATTTGGTATTTCATTGTTTTTGGTGACTTATATATAACTACTGCAATAACAACAATCAACTCCACTTACCAACTGTACTTATTGGCTAAAACTTGTCCTCTTACACTTTTGAACTAAATTGTAAGTTTTTGGCATATAAAGAAGCTTGCTCATGAAAGTTAACTCAAAATTAAGTTCATATTTGGGGTCGGCCTGATGGTGCAGCAGTTAAGTTCGCACACTCCACTTTGGCGGCCCAGGGTTCGCTAGTTGGGATCCCGGGTGTGGACCTATGCACAGTTTGTCAAGCCATGCTGTGGGCAGGCATCCTATATATAAAGTAGAGGAAGATGGGCACAGATGTTAGCTCAGGGCCAATCTTCCTCAGCAACAACAACAAAAAAGGATTGGCAGCCGATGTTAGCTCAGGGCTAATCTTCCTCAAAATACAAAAAGAAAACAAACAAACAAAAAAATTAAGTTCATGTTTTGTGAAAGCTGCCTCTTTCTTGATCAACAGGCTAACTGGTAAGTCTGTATGGAATTAGAGTAAGAAAGGAGTCTATGAAGAGAGAACTGAGGAGCTTGAAACACTTAATTTCTTGTTCAGATTTTTAGTTTATAATACTTCTAGCTGCCCTCAGAATTCTTCTAAATACTACACTAACTTGAGAAGATTTCTTACTAATTCAGTAAGAACCCCTAACTACTAATTCTCCTTTTTAACTTGGTAACCTCAAGGTGATTGTGGCACTACCTTGCATAGTAGCCTCATATAAAACCGCATACTGGCTGTAACAATTTAGTTCTACATTTTCTTTTTTTTTTTTTTTCTGCTTTATCTCCCCAAATCCCCCCCTGGTACATAGTTGTATATCCTAGTTGCAGGTCCTTCTAGTTGTGGCATATGGGATGCCGCCTCAACGTGGCCTGACGAGCGGTGCCATGTCCACGCCCAGGATCCGAACCCTGGGCCGCTGCAGTGGAACGCGCAAACAACCACTCGGCCACGGGGCTGGCCCCTAGTTCTACATTTTCAGTAGTACCTTTTTGAAATTAGTTTCCTGGGAGTTATTGGAAGGTGTTTTCCCTAAGGACCATCAATTTTAGAAGTTCTTTACAAATATTTAATGATAATCTTTGTGCAAATTCTTTAGTAGATTCTATGGAAAATAAGAGATGAATATGTGAAGACATCTTTGTCCTCCTAGAGCTCAAAGTTTTGTGGAGAAAGATACATGCGTCTAAACAAATATGAATGGGTATATATGAGACGGGAAAAGGTTACTTTTGACTGGTAAGATCTGAAAAGTAACAGAAAAAGCTATGTTTGAACTATGTCTTGAAAGTATTGACTGAATTTTAACAGATGGATAAGGGGAAATATCTTGAGCTAAATCAGAGGAGAATAAATGAGAAAGAACAGAACGTGTTTAAGGCTGTAAGATGTGCATAATTAGAGAACTGAGATAGTGGGAAATGAGGCAGAAAGGGGAGTTCATCTGCAAAGTGAAGAAGATTTGGATGCCTTTCTGTATGTAATATTAAAGTGATTTGAGCAAGGGAATGATTTAGTCGAATTTGTTTTAGGATCAGTTTAGAAGAGTCAAAATAAATGCCAGGAGGCCAAGTAAGAAATCAAAAAGAACTGAATTAGTACAGTGAGAAAGGTAAGAAAAAAAGGGACCTAGATCTTGCAGTTTTCTGCATGTAGATAATATTTAAAGCCACGAGATGTGATAGACTTAATCTTGAGCCACATCCACGTTTAAGGGCTTAGAAGAAGTGAAGCCAGCTGGGTAGATTGAAATGATATCAGAGAGATAGGAGAAAAGCATCATAATATGATATTTTTAGAGTCAAAGGAGGAAAAAGTTTCTAAAAACATTAATGTGAAATGCTTCTGAGTTAAAAGTAAGCTTGAGGACTGAAAGAGACTGGAATTTAGCAGTAAATGGGTCATTACTTTGAGAGAGTGGTTTCAAGAGAATGCAGAAACATAAAGAGAGATTATGTTGGACTGTAAAACTAGAATGATTAGAAGATTTTATTTTGAGGCCCTATTTTAATGACAAGTGCACTGATACGTAAAGTGTTTTCCATAAAGGAGGAACAACAAATACATGTTGGGTATTGTTGTCTATGCTGCAGTACCTGAGACAGTGGTAGCAGTGACCATAAGTGGTAACTAAAACAAACAAGAGAGGTCTTCACTTCAGAAAATGTCCAAGAACGTAGTGATAGTTGTTTAATCCACCTCACTGGAGTGAAAGCTCTCTGAGAGCAGGAGATTGTTTTTTGGTTCTATACGTGCTTGTCCCTAGATGTTTGTTCATTGATTTGAAGGCTAGATGGATGAATATAAGAGGGTAGCCAGGTTTTATTTTAGTTAAGGTTTGTTGGCAAGGACAGGATTTCATAAAAGGTCAAGGACATCATTTATTCTTTGGACTGGATGTAAAATAACAATAGTGGAAGTGATTATTCCTGGTTAGGGAGATTGGAAGTGTGTGATCATGCTGGAAAAAATACTTGGCTAGGTTGGAGGTGGACTGTGGCTCTGAGGAAGAGATTAAGAATGGTAGGTGGTCTTATATCATCATGTTAATAATGAAGGACAGGGGCCGGCATGGTAGCGCAGCAGTTAAGTTCTCATGGTTCTGCTTTGGTGGCCCGGTGTTCACCAGTTAGAATCCTGGGTGCAGACCTAGGCACTGTGTGTCAAGCCACACTGTGGCAGGCATCCCACATATAAAGTAGAGGAAGATGGACATGGATGTTAGCTCAGGGCCAGTCTTCCTCAGCAACAAAAAAGAGGAGGATTGGTGGCAGATGTTAGCTCAGGGTTGATCTTCCTCAAAAAAATAATGAAGGATTATAAAATCGATTTGGCATTAGAATGTTTGTGGACCATTGAATGATGTGATGATGTCTTTCCTGTCTTAATTACTCCCACAGACTTAAATAGATCCTAGTGGTCGTTTAGTTTGTGGGAATGACTACTAGGATGACTTTAAAACAAGCTTGTGGGAGTGGAATTAAAGTATAGAATGGAAATGTAAATATTTTATGTCTATACATATTTCCCCTTCTTTTTCACTCTCCCCCTCCCCCACAAAAAATGAAAAAGAAATGTTAAAGTCCTTAAAGCAGGCTTTATTATAGAGAAAAGGGTAGCAAAAGTTGTAATTCTGCCCAGATTTTTCTTACTAAATGACTACTAGTATTTGGAAATGCTCCCACAGATATATAACTGATATATTTAGTGTTCTTACTCAAAATTAGTTATCTCCAAAGGAAAAAAAAAAACCCACACATGCTGATTCTTTACCTTGTCAATACTCTTTTCATGAGCTCAGTAACAAATTTCTGTAGCCAGTGCTCATTTATTCATCTTTGTCTTTTTATCGCAAAATGAATTCCAACCCTGAATATAAATGATTTTATATTAACAGCAAAACTGCAAGCATTTTGTAACAGTGTACACGTTAAGCTTTTTCCATAAATAAGCATCTCAGGGGAATCATACACATTAGAGATGGACAAGTACTATCAGGTCATTTTTTTTTTTTCTGTATTTTGCCAGTATAGTGTCTTTCCCTATAGTATAACCTCAGGAGTTTTTCTCAGTCTGTTATTTGGGAAATTTTCTTAAGTGTTCAGAGTTCTCCGGTGGTCTAATTCGTGTATGTAGACCTTTCTTTAAGGCTGTTTTCCCCAGTGTTTAGCTAAGCTTGCTTTTACTGCTTCCTAGAACATTCATGTATTTTACATATTTTCAATGTATTATCTTGCATTTCATCTCTTTTTCTGAAAAAGCCTACAATGTACGTTTGATTTCTTTTTTTAATGCAGGTGTGTGCTGCTGGGGTGTTTTGTTTTTTTTTGTTTTTGTTGTTTTGGTGAGGAAGATTGGCCCTGTGCTAACATCTGTTTCCACTCTTCCTCTTTTTTCTTCCCAAAGCCACAGTACATAGTTGTATATCCTGGTTGCAAGTCATTCTAGTTCTTCTCTGTGGGATGCTACCACAGCATGGCTTGATGAGCAGTGCATAGATCCATGCCCAGGATCCAAACCAGCGAACCTGGGGCCGCTGAAGCAGAGTGCACAAACTTAACCACTCAGCCATGGGGCCGGCCCCTGTACATCTTTGATTTTGTGCATCTATCACTAATCTTTCCTTTTAGATATTTTTTCTGTGATTTTCATACTCATATTTATTATATGTTTTTTCATTTTGTAAATAACAGATGCAGTCATCTTAGAATTTTTGCTCTAAAATCAGATTTTTGAATAATGAATGACATTTCTAAAATGCCATAATATTTAAATATTTATGACATCTGTGATTTTATATTAATGAAATCTTAATTATAGTAAATACTACTGTATTGAAAGCTATCTTTAAAAGAAAATTATTTTTAAATATCCAACCAGTAGCCCACCAACTTTCTTTTGAAGCTTTATTGCAACATAACTTATAAATACATAAATTTAAACTATAAGTAAATATACAAATACCATTCATCAAGTAGCACTAGTAACTATTCATGAAAAGAAACTCTCACTGCTTTTTGTCTTAATTTACACTCATGATCAGTGCTGTCTGTGCTAAAAAAGAGAAAAGAAATATTCCCAAAGGTTTTTATATCCATTAGTCATTTTTTGCTGTTTTAGTTAACATTTCCAGCCATGAATTTACATCCATGTTTTTTGTTTCTTTACTTCAAATCATAAATAATTTTTATGATATGCCTAGCAAAATGAGTAATTAGAAAGTAAGTTGCTAGTTCTCCAAGAGAGAAAATTTTTAACTTTCTCTTATGAAATTCTTATATGCATAAACCAAGTGAAAGCCTTTTTACATGACTACCAAAAGAATGAACTGAGAAGAACAGTGATTTAAATTTCACTAATTCTAAATTTTTGATAGTTGAGCTGAAGTTTACTATCATTATTAGGAAGTTACCCTGATACGGTGGTACCTTCTGTGTGCATTAACTGGCAAGTCTCCCAGAGGCTGTACTACAAAAAGACCCTAGATCATATTAAAATACTGGAATTGCAGAGTTATTAAATCAGTTAAAAACTGTATAGCAACAAAGAAGGGCATTAAGAGAATGAGAGGACAGGCTACCGACTGGGAGAAAGTTTTTGGAAAAGAGGTATCTGATTAAAGACTGTTGTCCAAAATATGGAAAGAACTCTCTTAAAACTCACTAAAAAAATAAACAGCCCATTTAAAAAATGGACAAAAGACCTGAACAGATATCTCACCCAAGAAGATTTACAGATGGCAAATATGCATGTGAAAAGATGTTTGACATTGAATATCATTAGAGAATTGCAAATTTAAACAAGGAGATACCACTGCATGCCTACTAGAGTGGAAAAAATCCAAAACATTAACACCACCAATGCTGATAACAATGTTGAGCAACAGGAACTCTCATTCATTGCTAGTGGGAATGTTCAATGGTACAGCCACTTTGGAAGACAGTTTGGTAGTTTCTTACAGAAGTGAACATACTCTTACTGTATGATCCAGCAATTATGTTCCTTGGTATTTATTCAAATGAATTGAAAACTTACATTCATACAAAAACCTGCACATGGATGTTTTATAGCAATTTTATTTTTAGTTACCAAAGATTGGAAGCCACCAAGATGTCTTTCAATAGGTGAATGGACGAATAAACTGTGGTACACCCAGATAGTGGAGTATTATTCAGCCCTAAAAAGAAATGATCTATGAAGCCATGAAAAGACATGGAAGAAACTTAAATGCATGTTACTAAGTGAAAGAAGCCTATCTGAAAAGGCTACATACTGTATGATTCCAACTATACGACATTCTGGAATAGGCAAAACTATGGAGACAATAAAAGGATTGGGGGGAGGGTGGGGGAGGGAGAGATGAATAGGCAGAGCACAAAAAATATTGAGGGCAGGGAAGCTGTTCTGCATGATACTATGATGATGGGTGCATGTCATACATTTGTCAAAATCCGTAGCTTTGACAAATGTACAACACCAAGAGTAAACCGTAATGTAAACCTTGGACTTTGGGTGATAATGATGTGCCAGTGTAGGTTCATTGATTATAACAAATGTATCACTCGGTTTTAGGATGTTGATAATGGGGGAGGTTGTGCATGTGTGGGAGTGGGGAGTGTATGGGAACTCTCTGTATTTTCCACTCAATTTTGCTGTGAACCTACAACTACTCTAAGAAATAAAATCTATTTTAAAAATTTAAAAAGAAAGAAAGGGAAAGATATGAGGTTGATTAACACACTCAGGATAGGGAGCAGCTGGGATAAAAGGACCGTAATACTCAATTCTGGGTCTTACCAAGTTCTTCTGTCCTGTTTATGGTACACAGCCTTCCCTGCTGATAACGCAAGTGTAAGGACCAGAGTTGGATGTGAGCCTGGGAACTCCCCCGTGGGAAGGGGCCTGGAATCAATACATGCTTACTATTGCAGGAATAAGGCTGGCCACAAGTATAACTCACCAAAGACTTGCTGAGCAGCCATGCATTTCATTTTTTATGTTTTTGGCAGAATTCACATGAGGCCATAATGGATGTCACCAATGAATGACCATTTTAGGGGTGACATAGCTATCAATATGTAGGTGACATGATCTGAGCTTAATGAATAGATTAGATATACTTGGTGTTTCCATGTATTCTTTTTCTGTCTATTCCATTTTATTTTTTCTGTGTCTAATATGCCACAGAGGTTGCTTGCTCTCTATACTAACCATATCTTATATGAGTTACATCTATCCCATTTATTTTTCTTATCTAGAACAGAATTGGATTTTTTTCCTTTTTTTTGAGGAAGATTAGCCCTGAGCTAACATGTGTGCCGCCAATCCTCCTCTTTTTGCTGAGGAAGACTGGCCCTGAGCTAATATCCGTGCTCATCTTCCTCTACTTTATATGTGGGATGCCTGCTACAGCATGGCTTGACAAGTTGTGCACAGGTCCACACCCAGAATCCCAACCAGCGAACCCCTCGCTGCTGAAGTGGGACATGCAAACTTAACTGCTGCACCACAGGGCCGGCCCCAGAATTGGATGTTATTAAAAAAGAAAAAAATACAACAAACACACGTTTACAGCTACTTATTATGTCATATACCTCCTACCCATACACAAAATTTTTATATAAGAATGATTTTAGCCTCTAATACTCTTTTGATAAACATTGAAAACTCTTGTTGTTCTTAAATGTGATTTAAATTTTCTGAAGAAATATCTTTTCAAATCAAAGCCCTGACAGATTGGCAAGTGTACCCTCAACTTCTCTCACCTTGTATCTTATATAAATAAATACTCTCTGCATGAATGCTTTCTTTCTGAGATATTATTACTTTATAAGGTAGCTCATCCATTTACTGGGCATCTAAAATTGTTATAAAGCTTTCCTAACATTGAACCAAAATCTGGCTGTACATAAGTTCCATATATGGGACCTAGTTTATTTTCTGTGCACTGTTTCTTAAATCTTTTGGATCAGAGATTCCTTTAAAAATCTGATAGAAACTATCAGTAACCTTATTTCCAGGAAAAAAATGCTCATATACATGAATTTTTACAAATAATTTCAAGGATTTTCTGGACTCCTTGAAGGGTGTTTTTTGTTTTTTTCTTTTAACCCAGGTTGAGATCCTCTGCTCTAGAACAAGGTATATCAAGTTTTTCCTATATATTAAAGTACCATAAAGACCTTAGGCTAAACATTCTCAGGTCCTTTAACCAGTCGTAACATGACTTGATTATAGACATACCTTCACTATCCAGATCACCTGCTTTTGTTTTTATTGTAATGTCTGTGTCTTTCTGATTTTCATTTGAAGTGATCTCAATACATTGGGACTATCACTTCATGTGTTTGGGACACTATAATAGCAGTTTTAGATTCATACTACAGGACGTTCTTGCCTCATTCTGAGTTTCTGTTTAGCTTCATCTTTACATCACCCAAAATCTCTGGGACAGTGCTTAACACATTGTAGATGTTCCAGTGAATATTTGTAGAATGAATAAAACTTCCTAATCCTTTTTTGCATCAAAAGCTGCCAAGCAAGTTTTACCGCATATTATATTAATGCGTGCCTGTGAGGGATGGTGTTGGAGTATATGTTGCACCATACTTGAATAGTAGCCTTTTGGAACCTAAACTGAAGATTTAACATTTACTCTTGTTAAGGTTTGTTGTACAACAGCAATTAGTTCCTTTGTTATTGAGACAGATGCCAGGGAAAACAAAATACTGACAATTCTTACTTTCCTGTATGTAATACCATGCATAGTAGGTTGGCAGCATATTATAGGTGCTTCACAGATGTTTGCTAACTAAATGAATAATGCCATGAACTTGTAGTTACTAAAGCATGCAGTTTGAAAGCTTGATTCAATACTAGTGAATGTTTTATGCTTTATATTTCAAAATGAGTAACTTGAATATATTCTCCCCCCTCCCCCCCAAAAATTGCTGAAATTGATGATATGTGATAGAAAAGTCTGTGGTGTCATTTGGGGCCTTCACCTCTTTGGGCCACAATCTTGAGCCAACTCATTCTGGGTTCATAGTTCATGTGACTTAGGAAATTTTTTGTGGCTTCACAGGCAGTTTTAATCAGCTTTGAAATCTTTTGTTGAATGATTAACTACACTTATGGCTCTTCGTGTCTTTTCTTGAATAACTTCCTCTTTGTTCCTCCTGCTATGAGTAGAAAGTAGGGAACCACAGTGCTTGGGATCCTCATCTTTTTAAAGCATCAAGAGGAAACTACCTTTGTGGTTATATTGTTTACTCTTTGGGCTGTGTTCTCTCTTTCCGTGTAATCTAGGGAAGCAGCAGTGCCACTTTCTGAGCCTGCAGCAGCTCTAACTGCTTGATATTTTTAGGAAGCCAAGGCATCTTTAAATAAGTATCTCTGTGCATAATACCAAAGAGCTTATCCTATACTAGCCCTAGGTTATTTGAATTTGAAAACCTGGTGTGTGAAATTGATCTCTACATGGTTCAAATATCCCCACATCAAGAATGAGCAGCTTTCCAGTGTAAGGTGTTAGTGAGCTATTTAAGGATCCTGTGCTTCCTGAGAAAGTAGGAGGTTAAGTTAGCAAAGCGACAAAGAGACTGATGTATCAAGAGAATGTCTAAGACCTGGACTGGGGCACTGTGTCCTAACTATATTCACTCTAGGCCAGGTGTTCTCAACCAAGATTCATAGTTCCCTGAAACAATGGTTACCAAAGCTGACTGAACCTCAAATTTAACTCAGATAGCATTTTAAAACTAAGGATTCCTGAGCCTTCTCTGTGTTCTTTTATGTGATGGTGCAGCTACAAGAGAGACATAGGAAAACAAAGTTTATTTTATGTCCTAGAGAGATAAAGTTACAGCATGCCACAGGGGAGTGGGCTCAACCCAGCAGGTGGAGAGCGAAGAGATCACACAAGGACTTTTGGGCTAATGCCTTTCTTGGGGGTCACGTTGGAGTACACAAGAAAAGGAGCAAGGGGATTTCATTGGTGCATTTGAATGTTACTCCGTCATGGTCAGGGGGAGGGCAGGAAGGGGAGCTTGTGGCAAGCGCCATCCTTATCAACCTGGTCACCTGGGCAGTGTTTACAGCCTGTTCATGGGGATATTGAGGCAGCAGGGAAAAGAAGAAAAAATGAAGTTTTAAAAATATTTACAGTACAGTGCCCCATCCTCAGAGTTTTTGATTCAGTAGATCATCAGGATAAAACTTAGAAATGTATATTTTTAGAAGGTTCTCCAGATGATCTTGGAAACCCCTGAAACTGTACTGCAAATTTATGTGTGTCATGTTTCTGGGGAGCTGTATCTTTCATCAGACTGAAAGTTCCTTGACCCAAAAAAGGTTAAGAACACTAGCTATAAACCACTTGTTCTCAGACTTTACAGTGCTTCAGAAATACCCAAGGACTTGTTAAAACACAGATTGCTAGGCCCTACCCCCAGAATTTCTGATTCAGGTAGTCTGGAGTGGAGCCTGAGAATTTGCATTTCTAACTGGTTTCTTGGTGTTGCTGATGCTGCTGGACTGGAGGCTACTTTTCGAGAACCACTGTTTTAGGACTTGGTTAACTCTGCTCTGTGCCTTGAGCATCAACTTCTGGAAGCAAACTATACCTTTCAGGATTCTTCACCAATTAATATAGTAATAAACATGAAGCCTAACAAAGCTCAATCCAGTTCTCCACTGTAAGAGAATGGTAAAGAAAACTCCCTCTTTCCTGGCAAAGGAAGTGGCAATGGAAGTACACAGGAATTTTTAATTGACCCATTGATAAACCTGTTTCATAAACAATTGCTTCTCTATGTAGCGTTTCTTCCTATCAGAGTAGAAAAATGTATAGTTCCATGACCATTTTAAATGGTGTTTTTTTTTAACTAATAATATAACTTTTTAACTTGGCTCATGTTCTCCAAGGCCAAGCAGAATACATCTGAAAGTTAAAACATAAAATATAGTTTGAGCTAAATGTGACTGGAAGCAGGAAAGATGATCCTAAGGATTCCTGAAATTAGGAAAACTTGTTCTCTTTTAAAAAGCTCCTAGCAGGTGATCAAGTGGTCAGTGCAGGGAAGCTTTCAGATCCCCAAGGAAAAAACAACTGTTTCAAAAGCTATAAAACACTACTAAATCCCCAGGAGTCCCGGAGAAGTTTATTTGCCCAGACTGCTTACAGGCTGTCTGAAACTTTGAAGGAAACTAAGACCCTGGAAGGAATCTTTATTATCCACGAAGAGTCTTATCATGAAACTTTCCTCTCTCTGCAGAGATAAACTTAAGGCTCCTGGGCATCATTAGTGGGCCTCAGCTTTTTTCCTTTCCTAGTTAGCCTAGGGACTTTTGTTGCCTCATCCCTTAAGAAGGAGATGTCCTCAGAGAAACAGGAAGTGACCTGAATTAAGAAAATGTTGAGCTTTGTTTAAAGGAAGGAGAGAGACTTATTTTAAAGGAAGTCTATCAAAATTATATTAGTGGTTATTGACCTGAAATTAGATTATGGGTATTCATTTTTTCTGTACTATTTTGCACTATAACTTAAAATTGTCCTACAACATATCAGAAGGGAAGGAAAGTTCATTTTAAATGAATTGTAATTTGTTAGTAATTGAAAGAAAACACTTTAGTGCCAAAGTCTTTAGGTAAAGTTCTTCCATTGTAGTCTTTTTACTTTGCATAACAGTACTTTGATATTTTCATGGCTGTCAAAATGTTGGCACAAATTATCAATACTTAAAGAAATATGCTTGAAACTTTGGTATTACCATATTTCAAATCTATATGCTACTCAGCTTACGTGATCATTGTCACCTAAAATGTATTAATTTTTAAAATAACTAAAATAGTTACTGTCGTACTTAATGGAAATTGTGAATTCCCCTTGTTAGTTGAAAAATTCAGCTTCCAGACTGTTGCTGACATCATCAGAGTTTTTGACAAACAAGAGGTAATGGGGAAATAATTGTAGAGCCTTGTTGACTTGTGCTGCATAAGAAACAGATGTTTGCCAGATGGAAATGAACAAAACCAGTAAAGAAATAGATATCCTATTCAAGTTTCCAAGAGTACAAACAATGAAATGATTAAGAAAAATTGGAAAATATATTTTAAAATTAGTTTTAGAACAAAAAGGCCAGGATATCAGTCATATGCAAACATAAGGGCGTATACTCTACTCTCTGAGGATCATATATGTTTGACAGGACTCAAGACTGTAAGACATACTTCATTTTAGCTTAACTTTGCATTTCTTCTCTGATTTTGTGATTATTACCATTTTAACACATGCTTTGCATTTATGGTTGGGTTGATTTAATTCTGTAATATTTCTTATTCCCTCAGAATTATATTTGCATTTTCATCATAAGAGATAAAAGATCTGTGGATTATAGAAATCCTGTGCCACAGAAGTCTCCCGTGTAGTTTTATTTCTGCCAAGTGGAATAAGCCTTGGTTAAGTTAATTTAGTCTGAAATGGGAGATGTTACTTTTTACTTTTAATTTTGCCACCTTATGTGAATAATACGTGAACATTCAGCAGTACTCTTTTTATGCTTTCATATGTACAAAATTAGTAGCAATGTTTATGAAAAGTTTGGTTTAATCTTGCTTATGTTCACTTTGCTCTTAAACATTAAGTGGCTTAAAGAAGACAGTATTAGAATCTTAGAATTGGAAAGAATCCTTAATATTTTATAAACTACTCCTTGCCAAAGCCAGAAATGGGATCCTTCAGTGACAAGACTTGTCAACTTAGTTTTCATCCAGATTCTTCTTGATTGTTTCTAGTTTTTGGAAGCTCACTACTTCATGAGTATGTCTGCTTTGGTTTGGTAGTATTTAATTATTAGGAATTTTATTCATTCTTTTTGCTAAGCTAGAATTAGCCTTCCTGGAAATTTTACTTATAAGTTTCTTCCTT
Organism: Equus przewalskii; assembly: GCF_037783145.1. Taxonomy (NCBI): domain Eukaryota; kingdom Metazoa; phylum Chordata; class Mammalia; order Perissodactyla; family Equidae; genus Equus; species Equus przewalskii. The sequence continues at coordinate 52,526,550 of NC_091831.1, read as the reverse complement.
TCCAGATTACCTAACCCTTTAAATAATTGTACATTATTATCGTTTGTCCTTCTCCTCTTCTCCAGGCAAGACATGCTCCATTCCTTCAGATGATCCTAATAATCCATGATTTTTTTTTTTTAAATGACTTTTTTTTTTTTAATATTTTATTTTTTCCTTTTTCTCCCCAAAGCCCCCCAGTACATAGTTGTATATTCTTCGTTGTGGGTCCTTCTAGTTGTAGCATGTGGGACGCTGCCTCAGCGTGGTTTGATGAGCAGTGCCATGTCCGTGCCCAGGATTCGAACCAACGAAACACTGGGCCACCTGCAGCGGAGCGCACAGACTTAACCACTCGGCCACGGGGCCAGCCCCAATCCATGATTTTAAATGCCTTTGACACATCTCAGTTTGTAATTGTTCCTTTTAGATTATGATGCTCCAAACTGAACAAGATATTCAGAGATGGTATGACCAATGCAAACTCTAAAAGAACTGTTACCTCCCTTGATCTGGGCACTTTGTGGCAAAATTTGATGTGCCCCTCCCCCCCCTTTTTTAAATACATCACTTATTTTGGTTTAGTGTATTGAAATCCTCCAGGATTCTTTCACTTGAATTTCTAGGAAGCTAGATCTCCCTTACATTTTACTTATGTCATTGATTTTTTTAAACCTAAAAATAGAACCTAACCTTTTCGTTATTAATTTGGAGGGTCAATCCTTATTTTACCTTTCCTTGATCATTTCAAAATCTAGGTCTTAATTGTATTTTTGTAAGTTATATTTTTTAATTATTCTGTCATGTTAATATGCAAATAAAGATAGCCTTCAGGTGATTGTGTGTAAGACCAAAGACGAAGGGATAACATGTTATAGGTTAAAACAGTACTGTTATTCAGTACTCTTTAACCAGTTACAAATGCAACAAGAACTGTCATCTAACTCATATTTTATTGATTTAACTATTGCAGGTTGTGTTGATAAAAGTAACCTTTGTTTTTATTAAAAGACAAATTACTCTCAAAGAATCTATTTGGCTATTAGTCATCACTGTGTATTTTCTTTTTAATGATTCTTAGTATCCATCATGGAGTTTTGCTGGAATTCAAGTTTACTAGCATGTAGTTTGTTTCTAAATAGCCCCTTTCCTCCTTTATAAATATTAACAGATGCCTATCTCTAATATTTTGATAATGCCATGATTTCTTTCAAAGACTACCAGTAATAGCTCTCAGTTTATACCTATCAATTTAATTTACTAACATATAATTTATTTGAACCTACATAAATTTGAGTTGATTTTTAGTTGTTTAATAAAAGCATGAAGATGTTTCTGTTATTTTTTGTATTAGAAAACTTAATGCTCATTTACTTGATTAAGTATTTATCAGGTAGCTATTTAAAATGATGGCAATGTACTGACGTGAAAAGAGTACTAAGTAAAATGAGCAATTTATAAACTGTGTGTACCTTGAAACTTGGTAACAAATATACTTGTGAAAAAAAGGCTGAAAGTGCAATTACATGGTTAACTGTCTGAGTTCATGGTTAAAACTATGGGATCCTTTTCACTCATTTCTTTTGTTTCCCAAATTATCTCTAATATAATTATGTTATTTAGAAGGGAAACTAATTCTGTTTCCTAAAACAAAAAAGGATCCTCTACCTATCCTTTTTGGTTTAGTTCATTTTTAATATCCAGTTTATACTTTCCATATTAAAAATATTTTTTCTTGACAGAAATAACAGTAACAAAATAGGAATTAAATTAAATTTCCCTTTTAACTATTAGTGTTTTATCGTCTTCCAAAGTGTTCTTTTTCTGAACATAGCTTTAAAAATCCCTTTATGTTGAGTTGCTTTCTTTTCCCAATCCTGCTTATTTCTCCTTTCTGAAAGGTGACATAAGTGTCAGTAAAGCATATTAAAAATATATAAATTTATTGTGTTCTACCTCTTTTCCTCAGTATATATGATTTTGCAGTTTCTTCTAGACTGGTTTCATTTTCCTCCGTTTTAAGTTCAAAGTTTAAAGTTTTATTTTAGCAGATGGCAAAACACTTTGCTCTCTGCCACCTCATGCTGACAAGCATGAAAACAATACAGTTCTTTTACACCATCTTACAATGTAAAAATCATTCAGCTATCAATTAGGAAATCTGGATTCTAGTCCCAGGGTTTCTATAAAAATGATTTTTGACAAGAGAAGTCACTTCATCTCTCTGAGTGTTCATTTCTTTATGTGTGAAAATGAGATTATTAATCTCTAAAATTCCATTTCCATTTTAAACAGCCTGTTTTTCTTTTCTTTTCCTTTTTTTTTTTTTTTTTTTTTTTGAGGAACATTAGCCCTGAGCTAACATCTGCCACCAATCCTCCTCTTTTTGCTGAGGAAGACTGGCCCTGAGCTCACATTCATGCCCATCTTCCTCCACTTTATATGTGGGACGCCTCCCACAGCATGGCCTGCCAAGAGGTGCCGTGTCTGCACCCAGGATCCAGACCAGCAAACCCCAGGCCACGTAAGCCAAATGTGCGCACTTAACTGCTGCCACCAGGCTGGCCCCAAGCCTGTTTTTCTTTTATTCAGTTTTCTCATTCTCTTTTTTTCTCCCTCAGATTTGAAAATCCACTTTTATCTTACACTAAATTCCCATACTTATTTGATGCTATTTTGGGACTTTCTAAATTATCCGTTGATGATTGTTTATTAATGCTCCAGTTTTACACTGTTGTATTAATTGGAGCATTGAAATATGTTGTACTATCTCTTAGGGCTAGTTTCCTGTCATTGACTTCTCTTTTTTCTTTCTTTCTAGAACTTTCCTAATTATTTTTGCTTTTTCATAAAATTGATTCATGTAGTTCCAAAATATTATTGGTATTTTTATTGAAGTCATATTATAGTTATGGAAGACTTTATAGAAAAATTACATTTTTATTATTGACAGGTTTAAAGGAAAAACATCAGATATTCAAAATATTATTATATGAGCAAAGAAAACAAAGTAAATTATCAAGGATGTCATTGTATTAATGATTTTGAAGTATCCACTTCTAAAGAAGTAGTGATAGTACTTCTAGTGATTCGAAAGAAATGCAAATAAGAAAGAAGGTTAAGCATTTAATTCTAGTAATATTTGGCTATATGTGGTAACAGGATATAAATATGACTGTGTCCTAGTAAGTACAAAATATGAAGTTGAAAATTTAGGTATAAAAATAAAGTCTGGAATTATTTGTGTAAGGAAGAATTGATTGTCTTAATGGCATATACCTGCTATGTTGTAGAGAGAGAAGAGAAACCTCATAATAATTGGGAGTAAGGATGATTATCTATTCAGGGAGATTCTGAAAGAGAAGTCATAGAGATGACAAACTCATAGATCTACTGTAGATTTAGAGCATGTGCCTTGTTAGTATTCAGAAAGTCTAGAAGGAAAAAACAAAAGAAAGGACACTGAATTCAGCCATAATGCTTATTGAAAAATATAGAGACTTCTTGTGTAGAGTGTTTTTACATTATTTTAATATTCTCAATAGTTTTTTTCTTAGCTCAATTATATGTTATTAAAATCTATGACATGATATCTGCAAAGTTAAAAAAAGTACATATTCTGTTGCGCTCCCCTCCTCTCATGACTGGGGCTGTTATCAAAGATACAGTGAAGAAAGGAGGGAAAGGAGCACTAATTCTCCAATCCCTAATTGAGTTCTTAACAGAGTTGTAATTTTTTATGTCTCAGTTAATGTCTGTTTCGTTCTAAAAGTCTGTAAAACGTGCTAGGGTGGGAATTGAGCTGTCTTCCTCACCATTGTGTCCCCAGGGCCAACTATAGTGCTTTGCACATAGAAGACATCCCATACATATTGGTTGAAAGAATGTGCTACATGCTTGAGGGAGGAAAGGGAGTTTTAAAAATCAGTAAGATTAGGTTCATACCATCTGGAAATCCTTGTAGAACTCATATAGTCTCTTGTCGGGATGAAACTGCTACACAACCTTGTAGTGTCTGAAAGATCTGCATGGATTCATTAATGTGACAAAGTTAATCTTTTGGACGTTACCATGATACAGGAGTTACACATTTGATTATATATTTTAATAGATGTATAGGATAATACGGCATATTGAAAAATTTTTTCCTGAACCTAGCTCACTTTCATGTAAGACTATATCAAGTTGAAATCCTCTTAACTGCTATTGTTCATTTTCTTTTCCTACCTTTATGTCTAAGAAAATATTTATAATACTTCGCCATTGAACTTAGAGCTTTTTGTTTCTTTGTAAAGTCTTTATATTTGGAGAAATGCACTTGTTTGTTTAGGCTTCCATATCTATAATGAGGGTTTATTTCTTTCATGGCATCAGATAAATGGAACCAAAATGGTCATTTGTTTTAATTCTTAATTGCATGTATAAGATTCTTACATTATTGGAAGGAACAGATTTTCTTCAGATGGCCATACAGTGTTGCCTTCCTTTTAGCCGCTGTTTACTTTCTCACCTCTGTTGATTTATTCAGCTTGTAACCTAGAAACCAGCTAAAAAGGAAGGAAGTCAGAGATGTGTATTTCTGGGCAGTAACTGGAGTAGTTTCCTCTTCCTTTAGCCTGTTTTAGCTGCCAGAAAGGCCTTTTACCCTGCCCCCCCAAAACAAAAAAAAAAAAGAAAAATTAACAGTAGCTCTTAAGCTTCCTTCCTTAATCAATTAAGGAACATATAAACCATAAGAACAACCAATTTAAAGGACTAAAGTGCATTCTCAAATTGGTGCTTTTCGCTGTTCTGAACGGTGGTATCTGCTGTCCCTAATGAGTTGTAAGAACAGCAGAGAATTAAGGAGACTATGTAAAAGCTGAGCAGCTTATGCTTCCTACTAAGTTGATTCTCTGTGTTGTTGCTTCACTGTTTTTGTTTGTGTTAGAAATTTACCAGATTACCAGACCAGACTCACATTCATATATTTATAAAAATATTTATCAAGTCCAATTTAAATATTAAAAAGATATTTATGGTTTGCAACTAGTTGCACCTCTGTGCACCCTTCATTTGCATTAAGAATTGACTGTATAGCATTTCTTGATAGTAATGGAGAAGAATCTCATTTTGCTTTAACCATGATGTAGTATGAAATAAAAATGAATTATTTTTCAGTATTGATGTCAATTATTTTGATTTTATAAAAATTATTGAATTTTATGTCACTAGAAATATATAAATGTGTGGCAGTTGAATTGTTAGCTAAGTGTAGTTCTATGTGCTATTTGGTTCTGTAGGAAACTAATAGTACTTGAGAAACAGACAGCTGTTTTTAAGTTTATGTCATATATAATCAAACCTGAATTTACGTGAGATTGTGAGATGAATCATGTGAAATATTGAACTCATTGTCTAATGTACAATAAATTGTAGAAATGTATGAAATATATTTGAAATTTGATAGTTTATAATATAATAACCTGCATCAAGCATTTGATGTTTCTTTATTGTTTGGGGCTCAGAATAAGGCTAGCATATTCATCCAGTTGTTTTTTTTGGTAACTTATATGACGTTGTGAATTCTTGTATTTCCCTTTATGTTTTATATTCATGTCTTAAGTGATTAATTATGAATGAATTATTGGGATGGTGTGTATGATTTAATATTCACTTGACTCATTATTAAAAAATTACGTTTTTCTAAAGTTATATTTTAGCACCATCAATGTTCTAAAGCTATTTTACTAACATTTTTAGAATATTCATTACCTATCTCTTTCATGCTTAAAACAAAAAAAGGATTGATTGAGTTTTTTCTAAGTGCAAGTCCATCATACACTAAATTGAAAATATCTTCTTTTCAGTAGTTAACCTGATTTCTGTGAAATGAAATCCAAATGATACATCTGGAATAGGTATAAGGGGACAGAGCACTGGTTGCTGGCTAAAAGTTTTTCTCTTAACAATTGTTTGATGAATTGATTGTGTACATGGTATAAAAAAAATCAATGTGTTGGGGCCCGCCTGGTGGCACAGCAGTTAAATTCCCACGTCTGGCTTCCGCGGCGCCAGGTTCATTGGTTTGGATCCCGGATGCGGACATGGCACCACTTGTCAAGCCATGCTGTGGTAGGCATCCCACATATAAAGTAGAGGAAGATGGGAACAGATGTTAGCTCAGGGCCAGTCTTCCTCAGCAAAAAGAGGAGGATTGGTGGCAGATGTTAGCTCAGGGCTAATCTTCCTCAAAAACAAACAAAAAATCAATGTGAATTTTTAGATTTATTGAAATTGAGACACATACATTGGAGCAAATTCATTAAAAATAGGTCAGTGTTTTCTTTCACTTAAAAGTATCTTACATTCTTTTTTCATATTCAGTGTATATATTATACATACAGCACACATCTCAATTCAGACTAAGTACATTTCAGGAGATCAATAGTCATATGGGGCTAGTGGCTACCATATTGGACAGTATAACTCTAGGTTTATAAAGAAGTTAAGAACGTGTACTATTAGATAACATGTCATAAAAATATGATTTTACTTTCGAATCATAGGTTTTTATAACTGCGAACTGTGTAAATTGAACTGTTTTTATAAAGAATGAAAATGTTTCAGGAGTATTTTTTTAAAAATCTACCAAAGTAAGTATTAGCAGTTTGTTTTTCTTTTCAGTATAGTGCCTCTGAGATCGTTGGTTAAGTCGTTTGATTTCAGTTAGACTGTTACTCCAAAAATGTTTTAAACTTTTTTTCGTGAAGTTTTTTTGTATCAGTATATTTTTAAGGAGAAATGATTAAACTAAAAATAAAGCCTTTACTTGAAAACACACTGAAAGTATTTTTGATGGTTTAACGTTATGCTTCATTTTTGCCAACCTGAGAGATATTTACATATTATTTGTTTTCTGCACTTTCTTACTTTGGTAAATCTGGAAAGCAAAAACTCTGTATTTGCATTTGCTTTATGAAGGAGACAGTAAACTTGAGCTCTCGGTCTCGCCACTAGTCTGTCTTTGTCTGTTGTTAAAATTATGAGCCAGTCTCTATGGCCGCAGCCAAATGAGTAATCACCAGTAATGTGACTCGTGCTGGAAGTGACTCCATCAGCACCTGTGACGGGGGATTAGTTACAGTTTACAGAGCACCGCCTCTTCCCTTCTCTCAGTCTGCCCTAAGCCAAGTAGTCGTTCTCATTTGGGTGTCTGCACTGTTGGAAGCTACTGCAGTGTTTCCACGCAGACAGAGTACAGTGGGAAAGGCTTTCTCTAGCTGATGGATGGCTGTTCTCTCTATTTGGAGTATCTTACTGGTTATGTAAGCGACCTCGGGAGAAATTATCCTGACCCAGATCGGAGGATGCAGTAGTGCTTCAGCTGCAGGATTTCTTAGTCGTTAACACCACACTGCTGATGACAAAGAGCGAGTTGTAATCCTCACCACTGCCAGGGCTGAGCCAGAGCAGACAGAAAAATCGTCATTTGCTCTTCGGAGACTTGTTAGGTTACAGCCTCTGCTTCGTTCTGTGGTCTTGGCTTTTCTTCCTATACAATGACGATGCTGCAAGTGAGCTCAGAAATGCTTGGTTTGAGAGCCATTTGCCTGTGATTTTTGAAGACTGAAGAAGTATTTAGGCTAGATAAAAAAATACTGCTGAAGAACAAAATGGAAATGTCAGCTATACTTTTTGGCCTTTAAAGCCATGTCGTGGATTTCTGAGATTTAAAGATACTTTAAAATTCTGAAGAACAAAGTACGGTTTGTATTTTTCTGCTTCCTTTTTCTTTTGTCTTAATTTACATTTGGTTTTGCTTCTCAGTCTTAGGAATTAAGGTCACTGCCTTTTATAGATCTAGCCTTAGTGTTCTTAGTTGTAAGAATTTTTAACTGTTTCATTTGTTTAGAAAGAGATTTATTATGTGTATTCATAACACTGTAAAAAGATTAAAAACTAAGGTTAATTGTTTAAAGTATTACAGCAGAAGTGTTTCAGATTAGGATTGTAGAATATATTGTTTTAAGGGAAGTGAGGGTGTTTGTTTTCTGAGTTTTCTGTGTGTGTGGTATAGACTTGTCCCAACCCCCAACTTGTTTTCCAACAGTATCGTGTTTTTCAATAGACCTGCTTGGGTGGGAATTTGGACTTTGTTCTTTCAAGTCAGTCCAGTCTTTTTTTTTTTTTTTTGTAGACTAAACCTTGACTTCTAAAATGTTGCTTAGGTTGTTTTCTGCTTAAGTATTTTCCTTTAGTGAGATTTATATCAGATTTTTGTAGTTAGTGAGGCTGATTTTTTTTTTTTTTACTTGAAAAGGAATTGTTAAATGTTAACCAGAGATTGTTAGAAACTCAGACTGCAGATATAAACTCCATGAATTTCCAGTTAAATGTTAAATGGTGAACTTTAACATGGTTTATTTGAGCAGCTGAGTTATGTTTGAGAGCTGTAGCTGATTTATTTTAAAAATGTTTTTTCGAGGAGGGCTCATCTGTTCGCCTCTTCCTCATGTGAATGGAATGTGGTGCAGCATGGAGCCCCAAACAGGATACAGTTGTTCTAAGCATTCTTCCTATAGCGTGGTAGGCCCTACTAGAAATGCAGGCTCTCGACTAAGTATTTTGGCTTTAGACTATCTTTAAAGCACGGTTAACACAGACAATGTGCCTTAAAAGAACTCTTAATCGATTAATAAAGTCAAAAAAGTGTTTTATTTCAAGTATGAATATTCTATTTTAAATTAGTGATTTTCATTTGGATTTTCAAAGGCTTTTTCAGCATTGAAATAATAGTCTTTTTGTGATTAGGGTTCTATTCTACTGTGACTTTCATCAGATGGTGGCTCATTGCTTCCCCTTAGGCTGTGGAAGTTCCTCAAAGAATGATATATCTTTAGAGTCTTGAATTACTTAGTTATGCATGAGTTCTAGTTTCTTTACATTCCAGTGCACCTAGACCCATGAAATATTTACTACAGATTCATCATAAAAGCTGTAGGATACATTTGCTTTTATGTAAATATTTATGTTTTCGTTTTTAAGCTAATAACATATCTTTGAAATATGTTTGAATTAGCTACAAAAATTAATAGTGGTTACATCGTTGATTTGCCACTTTAAAAAATGAGGATATATTTTAACTACTTAGTTTTATATGTTGTTCATCTTTAATTTTTCTATAAAGTAGGAGCTCACGTTTTTCAGGGTTGCTCATGTAATACATTTTGAAACATTTCTTTAACAACTCCTATAAAAGTATTTATCGGCACTTGGTGGGAAAATATTTGTAGTTTAAATATAGTTGCACATTTTAAAATTTGTACGATGTGGCCTTATGTGCTATTTAAGAAGCATGGTATACTTTTGACCTCCATTTGTACATGATTGTAAGTATTCATGTATCAGAAATAGAGCATTAAAACTAGTCTTTTAACATTTCTGGTAGCTAAATTCTGCCAATGGCTTTCAGTTAGATACCTTAAAATGAGCAAGTCTCATTTTATTTTAGCCTAGAAACTGAGCTTTTTTCCCCCTAACTCAGTAATTTAAATTGTGATAAGTTCGCCTGTTGAAATTTACCCTTAATACTCTGACCTACCTTTAAAAGCAAAGCTTTAGAGGTTCTCTTCACAAGAATGTTTTTCATATTATAAAATGACTAGGTCTCATAGGAAATGCAACCCACCTATATTATTTGGGTAAGAAAGAGGCACTCAGACAGAAGTTTACTTCTTTTTCAAATTCTATTTAATTGAATTGTATCTTCAGCTACTTAGATAATACCTTTTGTGGACCTTTTTGTTACTTGCAAGTTGACCTGACATGGTAAATGAAAAGAAAATAGAGCGTTTGATAAAGTTCAAGGATTAAAAGTCCTCTTGGAAAACGTGCCAGTGTTTTCTAGTTTACTAAAAACTAAACAGACAAAGATACAATATGGAAAATGTTACATATTTCATGTCAATCGATCACATACTGGTAGATTTTGAAGTCTAAATAGAATAAATGCTCTTGGATTTCTTACAAATTTTAGTTACTCCTTAGGTAAAATAATGAGTAGGATTTTATGAGATGATAATTTTAGGAATTTTGTCTTGGTCAATGGAAAAGATTAGATGGCAATAGTAGTAGGAGATAACTAAATAATGGGGGCCTGTTTGTTTTGAAAATATAATTTATTGCCCAAATAAAAATACTTTTGCTACACATATAGTACTTGAAAGGTTAGCCCTAGGACAGGGGAGGGAGCCTTTTACTGTGATTAGATTTTCTAATCATAAACACTGAAATTAAGTGGGGATGTCAGAAAAGTTTTTCATGTTATTTTAGTTTAGCAAAGATTTTATTTATAAGTTTATAGCGCGGATACTATAGAAATATTCTCATGTGGTTTTGGCATTTTCAAAACAGTGTTCCAGACTCAGCAAATTGAATTGAAAGCTTTGAAAGGAATTTCTTACGTATAGAAATTAACCTCTTAAGAGCCACTCTGAATCATAGATCTTGAAAAGTTTTTCCCCTGAGTGTTTATTAATTGCGATTAGCAAGATGTTAGATTTCTTTGAAACATAATAAGAGAAGGGGGAAACACAATGGCTTTGGATCTCCTGGGGATTTTTACAGTCTCTGCCAAAAGCTTTGGTTTACATCCAAACAGTCACACAAGTTGCCGTGTACTGAGAAAGATTTCTCCATGTGCTATAGGTAATTTAGAAACAGAGGTGGTTGTTAATTTCATTTTCCAAACTTAGATTTTTTTTTGGTAGTAAAACCGCTGTTTTTAAGGTGGTGAAATTTTGTTTTCATTTTTTAAGTTTTTAGAACAGTACCATGAATATAAGATACTTGGTTTTTATTCAAGCTGCTTCTGCTTCGAAAGTGAGTGTGACAGTCATAAAAAAAATGCATACGTAGTACCTTTATTTCCTTCCTTCCTCTTCCTCTCCTGCGTCCCTCCCTGCCACTCCCACCCCAAGAAATGAGTGAAATCCTTTATGTAAAAGATATCTTATTTAAAATAATCAAATGACCATGGATTCCATATCCACTTCACCCCTGGCCCCACGTTCTTGTGGTCGTGGTGGTTTTAGGTAGTGTAGTTCTGGAGAGAGAGTACTGAAAAGGTGGATTTTGTGTACTAATTCTTACCTCCTCCTTCTTTTCCTCCTCCCTTCCCCCATGCTGCTCTCACTGAAGCAGCTGGATTTTTATTTGTGCTTGGGGCAGGGGCGGGGTGAGGGTTGATAGTACATAGGGTGGAGTTAAAAGACCAGATGCATCCTGATCATTTAAAATCCTTCATGATGTGAGTGAGCTAGGAAAAAATTATGCATGTTTAAGTCATAACTACTTTATTTTATAAAGAATAATACTTATATCTTTTTTAAAGACAAGTTCGGGTGAATAAGTTCTCCTACCCAGTTTACTTTTTCAGAAGCAATCTCTTTTTTTCATCCTAGAAATTTTTCTATGCGTGTATATTTGATTATATCTCTGTTTTTAAATAAAAAACTGGGGCTTAATATACTGGGGTTTTTTTCATATCATCCCTTATAAATCTACTTCATTCCTCTTTAATGAATACAAAATACTATATTGTATGGATCAAAGCATTACTTTAGATTATAATATAAAAACTAATATTAATTGGTATCCTAAAAACATTATGATAATAACATTAATACGTTGTATTTATATATACCCCGTCACAATTTGAGAATGAAACTCAGAAAATAACCATTAAAATTTTTTTTTTTTGCTCTCTTACCAGACTTTCAAACCCCTGGTTGAAAAAAGTATACCCAGTTCAATCACTGCGGTAGAATTCCTTGTAGATAAACAACTGGATTTTTTAACTGAAGATAGTGCCTTTCAGCCCTACCAGGTAAGAAATTTTAGGTTGCTTTTAAAAGTTAACTATCATTAAACCTCGCTGATGTTTAGATCTTCTTTTAAGAACTGAATTGTAACTAACATCTAGGTGTGCAAGGAGCCCAGTGCCTTCAATAAATTTCGATTATAGCATAAATGATTCATTTATCCAATCAACAAATATATCCTGAGAACTTACTATGAGCCAGGTAGCATTCTATCGCTGGGAATACACAAGTGAGCAAAATAAAGTCCCTGTCATTCTAAATAATGTCCATTGTTAGAAAATAAAGGGTTAGATATTAGTATAAATTAGCTTTGTTTCCAGCTCCGAAGGTTAAGCATTGGATCAGTTAATGTAATTAAGTGAGGTTAGTGTTTACTATATGCATACATATCATTTTAGCATAATAGTAGTTCATTTTCTTTTTCAGTGGGAGTATTCTTTCAGGTTGTCATTAATTGAACAGTTCGGTTTCTAAATTATACTTCCCAGTTTTTGCAGTTTAAATACAAATACATTTGATTGGAAAAACGTTTTCTGGTAGGCTTTTTAGATTTAAATCATGTGAAGAAACTCATCAAAGTGGTAAGCTAAATGTCTTTGAAAGTTTCTAGTGATGTTCTATCAGTTAATTTTTAAAGCTATAAGTAAAAATGCACAGTTCATTTTCTTTGTAGATTTGGATTTTAGACTGAATTAAGTCTATATATTTTATGTTTTTTTATTGAAATGTTTAAAATAATATAGTAATTGTATTGAAGGAAAAGATGAGTGAACTAGTTTGACTTTTTAAAAAATGGAACTGAAAGTCAGCACTCCTGTTTCATTTCAGAATAGTTAGTGTTTTTCAAAAATAAAATGTAGAGGCATCGTTTCCATGGAAAGAAGAAGAACTTGAGTTAATGAGCAGTGATTTGTTGTGTATGAAGTTATAGTACTTAGGGAATTAGAGTAGTTACGAGCCTCTTCTATTAGATCTACCAAAATGAGATGATAGTTCCCTCAGTTAAATATTAGTTCCTATTTTGACGTCTACATAGATGTACTTTGGTCTTTCCATGTTATTTTTCTTATTTTGTTAAGTGGGCTCGTTTTTGTACTGTTAGCTTTTGCTCTTTGTTTACAATATTTATTTGTAAATATTCATAGCAAGTCTCAGTTTAACAGTGGAGGTGTTAGAGCTTTTCCCTCAAGTTTTATTTTGTTTTGCTTTTAATTGTGAATCCATTTGGCTTACTATAGGTCTTATTATAATTTGTTTCATTTCTGACAATCTTTTCGTGGGAATTAGACTAGGTAAGTCTAGGTAAAATCAAAGGAACTTTCCAACTGTTAATGTTTTAATTCTGTGGTTGCTGATTAGCACTCTGGAAATTTCAGCTTGGAATTGATTTAGAGAAGTGAAATTATTATGTAGAAATTACTTTTAAAAATAAACTCTTTTGCCAGGTGGCCTAAAACTCTACAACATGTTTATTAAAATTATAGTGATTGAAAGAATGTGCTAACATTTTATAGTTTGGGGATGTTTTTACATTTTAAACTGTTTTTGATTCTGATACTTCTATCATTTTGTTAAAAATAAAGGCACAAGAGCTAAAAGTAGATTGGTGAATTGTGTGATTGTCTTTGTTAGTAAGCTATTTATATTGCTCTGCTAGTATAGGTAAATTGACCTCTGACGTAGAAGGTACTGTATCTTCCGGAGGTGAAGTGATTCACTTAACATTTTAACCATTTGTGTTTCACAAATAATGTGAATTCTCAGTTCTAAAAAATGAGTAGTTACTCTAAGAGCACTTGATTTAGGGACGTGGCATACCTTAATTTTAGAATTTCTTTTTAAGTGTTAGTTAAGTTTTTTTGTTTGGTTTTTTTTAAGGAAGATTAGCCCTGAGCTAACTGCTCCCAATCCTCCTCTTTTTGCTGAGGAAGACTGGCCCTGAGCTAACATCCATGCCCATCTTACTCCACTATATGTGGGATGCCTGCCACAGCATGGCTTGCCAAGTGGTGCCGTGTCCGTACCTGTGATCCGAACTGGTGAACCCCAGGCCGCCAAAGCAGAAGTGCACACTTAACCCCTGTGCCACTGGGCTGGTCCATTAATTTTATTTATTTATTTTTTTTTGTTTGAGGAATATTAGCCCTGAGATAACATCTGCTGCCAATCCTCCTCTTTTTGCTGAGGAAGACTGGCCCTGCACTAACATCTCTGCCCATCCTCCTCTACTTTATATGTGGGACGCCTACCACAGCATGGCTTGCCAAGCGGTGCCATGTGCACACCCGAGATCCAAACCGGTGAACCCCAGGCCACTGAATCAGAATGTGGGAACTCAACCACTGCACCACTGGGCCGGCAAGTTTAGTTAGTTTTATGATGGATTGCAGTAGAGCTGTTTTGAATGTATATCAATTTTTATATTTAGATTTTTTAATCACGTTAAGAAATATAAAAATATTTTCTCCAGTATGTAAATGATAGGCACCTACTGTAATATTGTGAATGAAAATTTACTCCAGAGACCTACGATGGCTCAGTCAAGTTTTTCAAATTTATTTATTTAAATGAAATATAGACACATTACAGTTAAAGGAAGCAATTTTAGAGTTCGTGTAATTAGAGTGGCTTTATCCCAGAATGCTTTTCTTTAACCAGTTGTCCAAACAGTACATTAAGTTTTTTTGGCATCTTAAACATGGCAGCTGTTACTGGCATAGATATAGTAAATAGTGCCTGACATGTCTTAACCTTAGGATAACCCTATGTAAGTCAAAGGGAGTTTGGGGAAAATTGAACAAGTCTTTTAAATGGTCTCCCTGTTTTTTTCTCACTTTTTAAATTTCATGAGGCAGTTTCTTCTGAATCTGGGTGTTAATTATCCTTTATAGACTTCTTAAGTATGACGGGGAAAAAGTCTTGCTTGGAATTGGCATTTGTGTATAGAGTGATGAGTATACATAGTAATGTTTTAAAAATTACCACAAATGATTCTTTGCTGTGAATCTAATTAATGTTTTTATAGTGGGAATTCCCATTCACCATCTTTCTCCTTGACTTCTCAGTATTTTATTTTTTATTTTTATTTATTTTTTTTAATTTTTTTTTAAAGATTTTATTTTTTCCTTTTTCTCCCCAAAGCCCCTGGGTACATAGTTGTATACTCTTTGTTGTGGGTCCTTCTAGTTGTGGCATGTGGGACGCTGCCTCAGCATGGTTTCATGAGCAGTGCCATGTCCGCACCCAGGATTTGACCCAACGAAAGACTGGGCTGCCTGCAGCGGAGTGCGCGAACTTAACCACTCCGCCACGGGGCCAGCCCCAACTTCTCAGTATTTTATTCTGTAATAGTATGCTCCTTTACTTTCCTTTATAGTTGCACTCTGTCAGTTTATCAGAATGATAACATAGATTGTAGGGTGATGGTTAGGAAACAGATGACTTGGGATCAATACAGATCCTTTCACTTTTAGGTCACTGGTTTGAATCCTGCATTTATCTCTGAATGATTTCAATGCATTGACTATGAGAGGGCATGTTTTAAGTTAGTTCATCAGTCAGTTTTTTAGGTGACATGTAGTTGGGGGGACTGAGTGCAACTGTCATAGAATGTAGTTTTCAATATTCTGAAAGAAAGTTGAATGAGGAGAAAAATCAAACCAATATCTTATAGACAATATATGGATGCATATTAATTAGGTCACTGAAGCAGCATACCATAGTATTGTTCATTCTGTTTTTTCCTTCCTTATGCGCACAAATGAATTTCTGCTTCCTCCTTTTAAATTTCCTGATCATGCCTGGCCACAGTTAATTTTCTTTGAAGTAGAGGGGGAAGGGAAAAGAGAGGAAGTAGGAGGGAACTCTGCAGATTCTGCTGTGTCTTTCAGCTGGCTGAGAAGAAGGAGGAAAAAACAAATTATTGATTTTTAAAAATGTTTCTTTAAGAGTTTTGGAATTTTTCTTTAGTTTTGAGTTAGTGTGATTTCTGTAGTATTGTTGCTTTACTTTGGAAGATGATTAGAGAAGTTTTAAAAAGCTTTCCATTAAAATTTGAAGTTTTAATAAATTCATATAAAAACAGTTTCATAATGAAATGCGAACATTGAACTTAGCATGATTTTGAAATCATCTTGTCCTGGATTTTGGCTTCTGGCCATGCACACATCTGCAGTTTTCAGGTTGGTTGCTTCATAGAGGATATAGAAGAGATTATTTCTTACCTGAAAATTGTACATGACTCATATCAATTAAGCTGGGTTGGTCTGGCTTGTTAGTCCAGTATTTTTTAGAGATCACAATCCTCTTTGCTTTTAAATGTAATAAAGGAACAATAAAAAGGGCACTAGTTTAAAAACATTAGAGATTTTAAGCAGAATATGCTTGTTCAAAGTTATACCCTTTTTATCTTATTATATATTAAAATTCATTGTAGTAATGAAATATTTTCCCTAGAACAAAGTAGAATCATCCTAGACCTGAAGAAATGATCCTATTGGAAGTTCTGGGTCATAATAAGCTGGTAAAAGTTTAGAGATAAGACTATTAATACTACAGTTGTTATCATCATAGGATATAGACATTATGCTACTAAGTATTAGATATAGTACTATTGTGCTGTGAATTGGTGGTTGAAGGAAAAGGGAATGGGTGGAACAGACCTGAGTATTTTCTCAGTATCTGGACTAAAGATTGCTTAAAGACTTAAACATAGAAGAGTCTTACATTATTTAGTTAATGAATATGTCTGGACTGTGTCAGATGTATGTATCTATCATTTCTGTAGTCCTTCAGGGAGAAAGTTGTTTTCCCACCTTGAGTCCATTTTGACCCACAATTTTTCTATCATTGATTATATAAATTTATTGGCTGTGGGTTCAGGATATTCCTAAGGTAGTTGTTGCTTAACACATCTGATTTACTAAAAA
This sequence comes from Equus przewalskii, assembly GCF_037783145.1. Lineage (NCBI taxonomy): Eukaryota > Metazoa > Chordata > Mammalia > Perissodactyla > Equidae > Equus > Equus przewalskii. The sequence goes on along the minus strand of NC_091831.1, from coordinate 52,509,779 downwards.
TAGCTCAAATGATTGCCTAGGGTAAGTTACCAGTTTAGAAAGTGTAATGTAGCAGAGACATATATTTTTTTCCTTCTAAATTTTTGTTATTGTCCTATGGAGTTTGGAATTGCTTCACAAACAAGGTTGAGAGAGTGTGAATGAGGTGAAATTTAGTCCCCAGTTAGCCAAGGTGGACAATTAACTGGTTGGTTGGTTGTTACTAGCCAAATATTATATTTTGTGGAATTAAATATTTGACATAAGTGAGCCACCGACAAGTTTGAAAATCTTGTTGGTAGTAATTTGGCGTATAAGCAGATTTATTCCCCAGGGAACTTTGATAATGTTGTTAATAGTTTACAGAAGGAAATAAAGAAAACTTCATGTTAGTATTGCTTTGGTGGATTGAAACAAGACTTTTTCAAAATTTTCTTTCTTCTTACTTCAATTTTGTAGTACAGATATATTACTTTAGAGCATTTTTAAAGTATAACATTCCTATAGAGCAAATGGGAATTTGACCAGATACAGCACTTATTAGTATAGTTATGTAAATGTTTCTCTCCCAGAATTCCTCTCAGTTTTGTTCTTTTCCTGGTATCAAATGACAGCTCTCCCATTAATTTTACTAAAAGAAAATAATAAATGACTTCCAGAAACTACCAAGCAAACTGTTATTGTTGTTTTTAAGATAGAAGTTAGATGTTTTTTGCCATGATGACTGAATTTGGCATTAAGAGATATGTTTTATAGCAATTTATAAGAAAGACTGAAAGCACATCTCCTGTTGGGATATAAGAGTGGAGTGCACCCAGCCCTATTCCCCCAAGAATGAGAGCGTCTGCAGTGTAGTTAAGAGAAGAAGAAACAGGCACAAAAGCTAGAGGGACTAGTGTTCTACTGACTGTTGACTCACTTGATTCTTCCCCAGAAAGGAGACTTTGCTTAGACTCTACTTCCCTTTTACTTACTCTTTAAAAATTTTAATATCTGGCCTTGGAAACATCCTGACTTCATTCATTTAACAGTTATTTAAATTCTGTGCTCTCCCTATTGATAGCATCCTGCTGGGTGCTTAATGGTTTTTAAAAGTTAATAAGTCATAGTCTTTTTTTTTTTTTCCAAAAGGAGTTTATAAACCATGACAACTTACATAAGAAAACAATTTCTGGGGCTGGCCTGGTGGTGCAGCGGTTAAGTGCACACATTCTGCTTCTCCGTGGCCTGGGGTTCGCCGGTTCGTATCTCGGGTGCGGACATGGCACCACTTGGCAAGAGCCATGCTGTGGTAGGCATCCCACGTATAAAGTAGAGGAAGATAGGCACGGATGTTAGCTCAGGGGCCAGTCTTCCTCAGCAAAAAGAGGAGGATTGGCAGTAGTTAGCTCAGGGCTAATCTTCCTCAAAAAAAAAAAGAAAAGAAAACAATTTCCTTGAAATAGACTTTATTTAAGGAGCCAAAAATGCATAGTAAAGACTTTAGGAATACAAAGAAAGGAGAAGTATTGAAAGGGTTAAAGAAGTCTCATGAAGGAGTTAAAAGGTGAATGGGATTTATTTGAATGGAGGTGGAAGTGAAAGATAAGGAGAGTAGGGCAGACATTTGGCACAAGGGATAGCTGGATCAACAATGGGAGGAGGTGGATTTAGGGGACAGTAGAATATAGGCCTAGCTAGAAAAGAGAGTTTGATTTTGAATAGTAGATACCATACTAGATAAATAAGTATTGTGGAGTCAGATAAGAGGAAAAAGACTGCTAGATACAGTTACTGAGTGACTTTTATCTTGTAGGCCATATGAATCATTGAAAGCTTTAAAGCCAAGAGAGTAACAAAATTTTCTACATAACAGTGGCGTCTGGTTATTGTAATATTTCAGAAGCAGCTAATTGATTGGGTCTTGAATAGAATCTTTTCTTCTAGAAAATCCATCTGGCATAATGATTTAAGAGCATGAATTTTGAAGTCAGTTCACGCAGACATGGTTGCAAATCCTAGCTTTGCCATTTGCTAGCATGTGACATTGGGAAAGTCTAAAGCATTCTAAATAAATGGTTTGCGTATCTATAAGATAAAGATACTATATACCTCAAAGTTGTTAGGAATTTTAAATGGAATGGTATATTAAAGAGTTTGTTACTACTTAGAAACTGCTCAATAGAAGGTAGCTATTTAAGACGTGTTCTAAATTTCCCTTTTTGTAGATATCTTAAACTTTTTTGGTAGATATTTGAAACTTCTTTCTCTTCCTACCATACACAATCATTGGACATTTCTCTGCCACCATCTGCACCTCTCACTTTTAACAATCTGTCTTATTTGTCTTCTCTGGGACTCCTACCATTATTTCTGCACCTGGTGCTGGATAAACTTTTTCGCTGTCAATACAAACCACGGTCAGTGTGTAACAGAATATATCTTTGTAGTAGTGTTTCTTCTCTCCTCCCTCCCTTTTTAAGAAGTGTATTCGGATAAGAGTCCATGGTGACTTTTGAAACTTATTTTGGGAAAATGATATTAGAAAAGATGCAGAGCCTATTATGGTATTACCCTCCACCGCACACCCTTACCTTTTTTCCCACAGGGAAAGTCATTAGCTCCATTTGCTGCTGATAGTTATTTTTATCTCAAAAAGTGTAGGTGATATTCAGCAAGTTATGGAATTGTTTATTGTTTGGCTCTGGAGATGTAGTACCACCATTTAGAAATCCTATAAGCATTGAATAAGAGTTGGGCTAAATGACTTTTGAAGTTCCTTCCCAACACTTAGAGCCATAATTCTGTGAACTTGCTCAGTGTGGAAGAAGCATTTCTGACCAACATTAACCTAAGCAAGTTAATCCCTGACTAATTATTTTAATCTCAGGGATAAAAGATATTCAACCTAAATCTAGGTTTATCTCAAAAGAGAGAACTGTTGAGTTCAGGCAGTGCCAGATGCAAATCTAAATTTGCAAAATTGAGATAATAGCATTATTTGGATTAATAGTACTTAGAGCTTTCCATTCTGTATTTTTCTATATCTGTTTCTGAATTATGTTTTGACAGAAGTTGAGCACATTCTCAGTTAGTCCCTGAGTTTTTTCCCTTTTTCATTTCACTTTACCTTCATATTAGCATTTGATTGAAATTTAGAGGCTCTTTGTTGCCATAAAGTCAGAAAAAATGAGAACTGTGAGATTGTAGGATATACACTGTGCCAAGAGTGTAAAAACTACAGGATCATAGCCATAGCTGTGAAACTGATTACTGGTGGATTATTGGCTTGGTAGGATCAACATCTGTGGGCAGGCTTTGGCCTGGGGGTGGCCTAGAAGATGAGGCCAGAGCAGGAAGCTGCTATTGTGTAGTACTTGGCTTTATTCCATTTCTAGTCAAAAGTGACAGCTTGCAATAGTGGAGCCAAGACGAAGCCTAGAAAGTAGGATGGACTAAAAGAAAAGGGGAACCAGTAGCTAAAACAGAATCCATGTACTTCCTTATTTAAGTAGGCGTTTTAAAATTTAAAGTTGGTAAGTCATGTTTTAATATTCAGTAATTTTGCTCTGCATTCTTTTTAAAGTACTCCTTTTATCTTCTACCTGCCTGATTTTATATCACCGTGATTTCACAATAGTTGGGAAACATGCTTATTAAGGTCCCACAAATCAGGTATGTTGATTTACCCAAATGCATATCTGTTGCCATTAGAAAGGGAGTTCTTCATTTGTAAAAATTGGTTGCAAAACTTGGTGTGCTGAAAATATATCCATGGAGTCCAGAAACGTGTTATTTTGACTGAAATTTGGCCCATGTATGAGCTGTTCTGCAGTATTCAGATTAAAAACATTTATAAGTCACAGTCTGCAATAGTTTTCTCCTGGTCTCAAATCTGCTATGATCATATGCTGAAAAATCTGCTCGTCTCTTTTTTATTTTTTGTGGCTGCTGTTATGAATTTAAAGTATGTGAATTATGCTTGTAGACATCAGATTCCAAAGATTGCAAGCCATCACTAGTTACCATTGAGAAAAATTTTCTAGTTCCCTTTCTGCCAATCAAAAGAGGTTGATATTATTTATTTATACCTTTTGCCCAATTGCAAATTCTTACTAAAGCACAGCCATGTTATTTAAAATCCCAAAATCAAAATTTTATTTCAGTGTTGTTAATATTTTCCATATGTAAAGTTCGACAGTTTCCAAAATATTTCCATGTGCATTATTTTAGTTAATTCTTATGTCAGCCTTATGAGAAAAACAGATTGTATTGTTATCTTAATTTTGTGTAATGGTTTCAAGATACATATATTAACTCTTTGAGAAGTCTAATTTACAAATGAATAATAGCAAAAATAGAAACCCACTTAAACTAGATTAAATAAAGGGATGGGGGATATTACGATACAACAGGCAATGTCATGGACATCTGTAGCAGGAAAGTGTAGCTGAACCTTATTCAGAATGGAATTAGGAACTAGACTAGAAAGTCAGGAACTCAAGTCACGTAATCTTTCTTCCCCCCTTCCTCAATCTCCTTTCTACAGACAGGTTTCTTCTGCTTACTCATAGCTTTTGCTTCTCATAATGCTAGTTTCCATGTGACTCTGCTGTGTCAGTGTTGATTCAGTGCCCACCTGCCCCCTCTCGTTTACAAGACCTTTTAGATCTAACATTTGTGTTTTCTTAGTAAAATTAGAGATAGAGAGTATAGAAGAATGAAAGGCTAAAAAGAGAAGGGAGAAATATGATGAAGGGAGAGAATAAATAATAGCAATTTTTATAGACAAAGAAAGTGAGGTTTAGGGAAGTTGTGACTTGGCATCTAGGTTCACACAATACACCTAGTGGTAGTCTAAACAGACCTTGAACCAAAAGCTTAATTCAAAGATATTTCTACTATATCCCTCTGCCTTTGTGAGACATTAAACAGGAAGTGGCTCTTATTTGCACATCATTCCTTTCTTTGATACTTTGTTTTTTTTCTTAGAAATTGACATCTTTCCTAAATATAGCATTAAATTTTTCCTTAATTTTATTGCCTGCACAATTTCCCTAGACTTTTCAGACACTAGCATCAAGCTATACTCCAAATTTGTGCTTAATTTTTGGACTCATTTGTTCTCTAGGCAGAGAATCCAAACAGATTAAGATGTTTTACAGTCTCCCTATCTTCTCAGCTGCCTAGTTTTCTGTGTTGTACATATAGGTATCCTGAAGTCCTAGATTTGCTGAGAGTTAAAATTGAAAAACAGTACTTTAAAATAAAGCCCTTTCAGCCTCTAGCCAAAAGGATTGTGTCTAAAATCCAAGTCTTCCTAGGCTTCAGACTAAAAGCAAAACAGGACTAGCCCGTAGTCAATATGTAATAATAAGGACTGAGGGCTGTTTTTTCCCATATATTTGAGGGCCTGCTGTGCTGTATTCAGGAATACCTTGCCTTGCATAGATAGAGCTTATAATCTAATGGGAGAAACACACATAGAAAATTGTAAATCTAAATGTAGGCAAATGTAGTAAATTGCAGACACCAGGGAGGTGTGCGGAATCCACTGTTCTTAGAATAGGTGACCACTGAGTTGTCTCAGGAGGAATATAAATTAGCTAAGCTCTAGGACAGCAGGGTTGGTTAAGTGCATGAAATCAAGTGAATAAGCAGAATGTGTGTAGGATGGTCCACTTGTGTACACTCTAACCATTTCTTTCCTGTGAAGGTGGAATGGTGATGAGAAGGAACTTTCTTAACCATTTTTGGTTGGGTCAGCCACCTGACTGACCTCAACCTCATTGTCCTCATGGAGTAGAGGAATAACGACATTTGTTAAAAAGAAGCAAACAGTAAAACTTACCATTTTAACCATTTAATTATACAATTCAGTGGTATTACAGGTATTAAGTACATTCATAATGTTGTACAACCATCACCGCTCTCCTTTCTCAGAATTTTTTCATCATCTCAAACAGAAACTGTATTCATTAAACAATAACTCCCCATTTCCCAAGACCCCCCACTCCCCAGCCCCTGGTAACCTTTGTTCTACATTCTTGGTCTATACTTTCTTTGCCTATTCTAGATACCTCATATAAATGGAATCATAGAATACTTGTCCTTTTTGTGACTGGCTTCTTTCACTTAATATAATATCTTCAAGTTTTACCGATGTTGTAGCATGTGTCAGAATTTCATTCCTTTTTATGGCTGAATAATGTTGCATTGTCAGCCTATGCGTATGAGAGTGTGTGCACGCACGTGTGTACACATTTTGTTTACCTATTCCATTTGTTGATGGACGTTTGGGTTGTTTCCATCTCTTGACTATTATGAATAATGCTGCTAGTCTCACCTTTCACTTCTTATGGGTTTATACCTAAGAATGGAATTGCTGGAGCATGTGGAAATTTGTGTTTCATTTGAAGAAAAGCCAGACTATTTTCTACAGCGTCTGTACCATTTTACATTTCCACTAACAAGGGCTCTAATTTCTCCATATCTATGAGAACACTTGTTATTTTCCATTTTCTTAATAATAGCTATCCTAGTGGGTGTGAAATTCTTTGCCTATTTTTGAATTTGGTTTGTATTTTTTGTTGTTGACTTTAGAAATTTTATCAATCTGTTATCAGATATATGCTTTGCAAATATTTTCTCCCATTCTTTGGATTGTCTTTTCTCTCTATTTACCTATTTTTCTTTTGTTGTCTATGCTTTTAGTATCATATCCAAGAAATTATTACCAACTCCAACATCATGAAAAATTTCCCCTAAGAATTTTGTAGTTTTAGTCAAATGTTTAGATCTTTGACCCATTTTTAATTAATTTTTTTGTATAGTATAAGGTAAGAGTCCAACTTAATTCTTTTGCATGTGGATATCCAAGTTTCCCAGCACTATTTGTTGAAAAGATTTGTCCTTTCCCTTTGAATAGTCTTGGCATCCTTGTTGAAAATCAGTTGACCATTTATTCTAGAATTTATTTCTGGACTCTATTCTTTTTTTCTCCTTTTAAAGATTGGCCCTGAGCTAACATGTGTTGCCAATCATTTTTTTTTCCTTCTCCCCAAAGTCCCCCAGTACACAGATGTATATTCTAGTTGTAGGTCCTTCTGGCTCTGCTGTGGGGGATGCTGCCTCAGCATGGAATGATGAACCGTGCTAGGTCCACTCCCAGGATCCTAACTGACAAAACTATACTGAAGTGGAGTGTAAAATTTAACAGTGGGCCATGGGGCTGGTCCCCTGGGGTCTCTATTCTATTCCGTTAGTCTCTATATTGTCCTTATACTGGGGACACACTCTTTTGATTACTTGGGGTACCACTTTTCACTTTTTATAGCTTCATAACTAGTCCAAATGATTGTTAACCCTAAAAATAAATCTTATTAAAGTATATTCTTCTGCTTAACTGTTCAGATTTTCTAAAGCACTTGATCAGTCTTTGGAGTGTAACTCCTATCGTGTAAATTATTAACTGCCTTTTAGAGAAGTTATGTTTTTAAGAGTCAAGGAAAAAAGATTTGGTGATTACTGAACCATAACATATAGTCACTCATTTATTGCTATGAGCCTGTCACTCTGCTAGATATTGGGAATTTATTTTTATTTTTTTGGGGAAGATTAGCCCTGAGCTAATATCTGCTGCCAATCCCCCCCCCCCCCCATTTCTTTTTTGCTGAGGAAGACTGGCCCCGAGCTAACATCCGGGCCCATCTTCCTCTACTTTATATGTGGGACGCCTGCCGCAGCATGGCTTGACAAGTGGTGCGTAGGTCTGCACCCGGGATCTGAACCAGCAAACCGTAGGCCGCTGAAGCAGAACATGCAGACTTAACCACTGTACCACTGGGCTGGCCAATACTGGGAATTGAAAGACAGATAAAATACTTGATTCTCTTTTAGTTCAAAGGGAGAGACATAAATATAATTATAGCAACATAGCGGAAGTTCTGAACTAGAGATATGTTCATAGTGTTCTGTACTGTGGCCTCAACTGATGCAGTAATACCAGATATTTGCTTGGTTTTTTTCCTTGGTTTTATTTTTTCCCATAAGACAAGAGTTTAGAAGATGGCAAAGAGATAAGGAAAGCTAATAGTGTTTCTCAATATGGTACTATATTAGGATTCTCCAGAACCTATAGGATATGTGTCTATGCAAGCCAGTAGAATGTGTGTCTATGCAAGCATGTATGTAGAGAGAAAAGGGGTTGGGGAGAAAGTTTTAAGGAATGGACTCGTGCGATTATGGGGGCTGGCAAGTCTGAAATGCACAGGACAGGCCAGCAATCTGGAAATTCTGGCAAGACTTGATGTTAAGTCTAAAGGCAGTCTGGAGGCAGGATTCTTTCCTCTTTGGAGGACCTCATTCTTTTTTCTTAAGGCCTTCACGTGATTGGATGAGGCCAATGCATATTATGGAGGCTAATCTGCTTATTCAGAGTCTACTGATTGAAGTGTTAATCATGTTAATCACATCTGAAAAATACCTTCACAGCAACATCTAGACTGGTGTTTGGCCAAACAACTGGGCACCATAGCCTAGCCAAACTGGCACATAAAATTAACAGTCACAGGTACTATTGATGTTGATTGTTTGCTTTGTAGTGAATTGTAGGAGAGTAGGCGTCTCTGACTTTGGTATAGTTAAAAGACTTTAGCAGCTTATCACAGTCATTATACTAGTGGAAAAAAATATCCCCACACATTTCCAATCCCCCCCCCCCACCTTATTTAGAGCTATTGGACTGTAGATTAAGACGACTGGAACAGTGGAAGCCTTCAAAGCAATCTTGTCAAGTCAGTTTAGAAGTAAGTGTCAGCAGACAGTGACCTGCCAGGTACTGCTGACACTGTAAATGTGAGAAAGTATCATTCTTTTCTGAATGTTACCATAGCTCTGCTTGCTCTTGAGTCTCATTGCTGTAATATTTTTTCCTGGCTATCCATGATCCCCTACCAATCCAGTCTAATTTCAGATCAGATTCTTAAATCACTCACACATTCCCTGAGATCTTTAGACCTAGTTATTTGATAAGGGTTACTAATTATAAATAGGCAATATCTTTCCATCACATTTGCACTTAAATATATCTCTCAAATCTGTAAGTGGTATAAAATAATAAGGGATTTTTTTAAAAAAAATTCAGTGCTTTTCTAGATGTTCTTTGCCTGGTAGTCAGGTAGTCTACATGGAAATAACATGTTATTGTTCCCAATTAATAACCCTTCTCCCCTCTGCCATTTGTGGAATAGCCACTTTTAGAAATAGAAAATTTTGTATAATAGGGATGAATAAAAAATCTCTTCATGTATATAGAATCTTTAAGCTTAAAAGCCTTTAAGACATTATCTAGTATGTGGACTCTAAAAACACAATACCTGAATCACCTCAGAAGGACAGGTTTTTATTATTTCTCCCACATCCATTCCTATTTTCAAGGAATTAAGTTCCATCACATACTAACAATTCCTTCCAATGCTTAACAGAGGCCACTATTGAGAGTTGTTCTTAATGTTTATTGCTTATGTTATATCAGTTAGGCATACTCGCATCAGTTAGTAGCATCTGACTGGCATGTTGTTAGTGTTATGAAGGATTGTGAGGCTCTGGTCTGGCCAAAAGTGTGTTTAATTCATCTTGTTTACCAGCAGCACTATAAAGGAGAGTGCTGAACTACTGATTTGTTTTTATTGGTCTTGATCACTTCCTAGCTATATCTCTTTCCCATTCTGTCTTGTTCCAAAAATAGGTATAAATATACATATTTGTAGTTATATTTTTTATGAGTTCAATTTGGGTGATGGCACAACTTGGGTAGCTCTGCCTTTTGCCCCAGAACTCCAGGGACTTGAGAGTGTCCAATTTAGTGCTAATGTTAGTAAAATAAGAAATAGTTTACAAATTAATCAAATCTTAAACTATAGAGAGAAGAATCAAAATCAGCACACAACAGTTGCCAAATTTTATTGAGATTCGCTTTTAAGATATCTAGTCATACACATACATGCTCATAATATAAAATGTATTTTCTTAGGGAATTTTGACTCTTGTTGGGGGGGAAGTTTACATCTATTAAAGTATTAAAATTTGGTAACAGAGCAGCAGGCCACCTTGGACTCAGATCTGAACTCTTCTGCTTACTGTGTGAAATGTTGGGCAAGGCATATAATCATTTAATTTTTGATTTTTCATCTATGAAATTAGGTATTTAATACCTGCCTCATGATAGTGTTGCCACTGTCTATGAGATAATGTATACAAAAGAACTTTGTACCTTATAGAATTTTTGTGACAAAGTGAATAAATATAGTAGGAGTTCGGAAAATGAAAAGGTCTGGTTGGGTAAATCTCAGTTCGTGCTATGTGTACTTTGAAGAAGCCCACTAGAAGTAATTGTCTTTTAAACCCTGAGCTGGCAAAATAGATGTCATTCATAGACTTTACCACCTCACCAGTGGGTCACATAATTGGTGAATTTCCTACATTCTCCTAGTTTTCACTTCATTTTTTTTCTAGCCAACATACTTCTCCTGTAGTATTTTATTTTGATCATTCTTACCAGCACCTTGAGTGCCTAATGCCTTTGTTTTTATGTCACATCTACCTTTTAATTTCCTATTTGCCCATTATTGGTAGCCACTAGTCACATGTGGCTATTTAAATTTAAATTAAGTACAAGTAAATTAAAAAATTCAATCTGTCAGTCATAAGAGCCACATTTCAAGTACTCAAATAGTCATGTCTGGGGCAGTGCAGATATAGAACATTTCCATCATCCCAGAAAATTCTTTTGGAAATTCTTGGCCTAAGTGCTTAACACTGCAAGGGAAAACTACATCCATGTATTTTGGTGTCATTGTATTGTCTCCAGTCTCAGCTGAGCCTTTAGTAGCAGTTGGCATCCTTTTCTGTGCTCCTTTTGAGCTTCCATTTCCTGAAGCAATCATTCCAAATTATCACTACTCAGCTAAGCTTCCTCTTTTTCTCTTAGTAGACGACCTTTCTCTACAGCTCAGAGGAAATTGAGGTTACAAGCAGGAATCCCTTTAACTTCCTGTCCTTATACCTGTCTTGCACCTTTCCTCACCTCTTTTTCTCTTGTCTCAGAGATGCGTCTTCTTTTTCTATGACTAATTAAATTTTACGAATATTTATTAGGCTCCCGTTATGTTCCAGGCACTATTTCTAGGTACTTAAGGTACAGCCATGAACAAAACAGGAAATAAAATTCCCTACTTTTCATATAGCTTACCTTCTAGTAAGAAGAGACAGACAGCAAAGTAACTATTTTAGTATATTAGAAGACCATAAATGCTGTGGAGAAAAAGAAAACCTGGCAGGAAGTGTTAGCTGGAACAGAAAAATGGAAAGTCCCTAAAATGAAAGCAATCAAAGAATAGCAGAGAGACAATTATTATGGAAATTAGTAGGAAATGAAGTAAGAAAGGTAATAAAGGTGTATTAAATAGGACTTTCTAAGCTATTATAAAGACTTTGTTTTTTGTTCTGATTAAAATTTTTGTGAAAGCCTTTGGAGGGTTTTGAGCAGAAGAGTGATGTGATAAAACTTTTTTCCCTAGATAATTTAAAACATATACAGACATAGAATAGTAAAACGAATTCCCGGTACATCCAGCTTTAGCAATTACCAATACATGGCTAATATTGTTTCATCTTACTGCTCCTCATGTATTATTTTAAAGCAAATCCCATGTATATTATTTCATCCCTAAATGTTTCTCTTTATGCTTGTATGTTTACATACATAAATTAAAAAGTGTCTATATAGTCAATTCCAATTATTCACAGTAGTTATGTTCTAAAAAGTTACAAGTTCTCAGAAACATCAGGAATAATAGAATTAAAATATCAGATGTTTACTAATTTGCTTTGTCATCCTACATTATGCAACTGCCAGACTAACATTACCCCAACAGTATAATCATAAAAAACAGTCTAGGGGCTGGCCCCGTGGCCAAGCGGTTAAGTTCGCGTGCTCCGCTGCAGGCGGCCCAGTGTTTCGTTGGTTCGAATCCTGGGCGCGGACATGGCACTGCTCATCAAACCACGCTGAGGCAGCGTCCCACATGCCACAACTAGAAGGACCCACAACGAAGAGTATACAACTATGTACTGGGGGGCTTTGGGGAGAAAAAGGAAAAAATAAAATCTTTAAAAAAAAAAAAAACAGTCTAAATTTTTTTTTGCAGTTCTTTTTATCTTTAGGGTATCTCCTGCTAGGAGTATGTTCACTCATTTTTTGTGTGTTTTATAGTCTTGAAATTGTTCTTCTCTCTCCCTTGTGTTTTAAAAGGCTAGTCGCTGTCCTTGTGCTCCAGAATCCATCTTCAAAGACGCTTTGCTCCATTTAACATACCTTAAACCCATTCTTCATTGTTTTTCTTTTCCTTCATTACATAAATAAATTCAGTTCTCTACATTCTAATATAAAAAAATAAATGAAGGTTCTCTCATCACACCCATTCTAGTTATTGCCTTATCTTACTCCTTTGCTTCATAGCTAGACTTATTATAAATCTAATCTGACCTTTTATATTTTCTTACCTCCTAATAACATCTCCAGTTATTGTAGCCTGTCTTCTGCCTCCACTTCCACAAAACTGATGTTGTTAAGATTACTAATAACCTCTTAATTATTAAATAGATTATTCTAGTCTCCATCCTGTCCTACTGAACCCTTGCATTTAACACTGGATCATAGTCTTGGAAATTGCTTCCATGCCATCTCTTTTTAGGTTTCCCTACTCTTTATCAGCCATCTTTGCTGATTGTAGTTTTGATGCTAGGTAGTTTTCCACAGTCTTACCTTTTGATGTCTTCTCATTTCACTACTTAGCCTAAGCAATGTCATATTTCCAATGCTTTCACTATCATTTAAAACTCTATCTTCTGAATCTATAACTCTAGTCCAGACCTCCCTGCTGTACTATCATTCATTTAACAATTGTTTGTGTAGCATCTTCTATGTGCCAGGCACTATTTTGACAAAAATTCCTGCCCCCTTGGAACTTAAATTCTAGAGGAGGCACAGTAGATGATAAATATAATAATAAGTAAATGATACAGTATGATAGACAGTTTAGTTACTGCTAGGACAAAAGGAAAAAGTAAAGCCAGGTAAGAGCAATTAGGAATGAAGAGGGAAGAGGCAGGTTAGACTACAGTTCCTGCACTGCATAACAACATTTCAGTCAACGATGGACCACATATATGATGGTGGTCCCATAGGAATAGTACCACATAGCCTCTATATGTAGTAGGCTATGCAATCTAGGTTTGTGTAAGTACACTGTATAATGTTTGCACAGTGACAAAATCACCTAACGACACATTTTTCAGAGTGTAGCCCCATAGTTAAGCAATGCATGACTGTATTAAATAGGGTGCTCACAATAGATGTCACTGACAAGGTGAAACCCATATATTCTACCGCACAGTGTGCTGAATTTCAGCACTCAGACCTTGTCTTTCTTCCTAATCATTCTATATCCTGGCGAAGGGTGTAACCACATCTACGTTGTTTATATCACGCAAGATTTTGGAATGTTTCATGTACTTCTCTTGCCCTTATTTATCGGCCTCCAAAAATTGCTGATTCTGGCTTCTTAACATTGCTTATGTCCATTCCATCCTCCTCATCTCTATTTTAAGGCTTCCATTTTCACCGGGCTGGATTATTACAGAACTCTCCAAATAGGGTCCTTCAGTCTTCCTATTCCCTTGCCCCCATCCAATCCATACCAGTGTACTTAAAAGTTCTCCACACATGCCATACTGTTTCATCCATCTGTGCCTGCACATACATTTTCCTCTGCCTTGAAAGCCCTTCTTTTCTGATCTCCCGTAGCATGGTAAGTTACCTTGCACTTTTTAAGTTTCAACCAAAAAATCTTGGTGTCCATGCTTTTCTCAAGTTTCAACTTAAATATCTCCTCTTCTGTGTTACTTTTCCTGATACACCTAACTAGGTTATCCTTCCCCATCATCTTTGTCTCACCCCTGTATCCTCTGTAAGACTCAGTTTAATCTGTGCTTGCAGTGATTTGTGTTAGTCTCTATTCCAACTGACTCTACAGTCCTCAAGGGCAGAAACTCTTATATGTATTGCCAGTCTTTTGGCACACTAAGTGACAGCTGGTGTTCAAAATGTTGTTGAATGAAATATATTCCTAATATGTTTGACTCATAAGATAGCCGGTTAGTCCCATCCTCAGAGACTACTTCAAACATAATTCCAACAAGCTGTCTAATCTGGTTTCCTCTCCCATAGCATATGAGAAGCCAAAGGGAAAATTTTAAAAAGTGGCATGATGGTAGATTGGGAGCTTGACAGCACAAGAGGTTACAAAAGAAACTAAAGAGTAGTTACAACTCAAATTTTTGTCTCTAGGACAGTTTGGTCTATATGCAGCCACACTTTACATCAGTCAATAATTATGACTATCATAATATAGTAATCAATAATGATAACCATGAGTATTGATGAAAAGCTTAAATTCTGTTAGGATGTTATTTAATGAAGGAACTCTAAATATTTTCATTCAGAATTTCTAAGATTTTGATAAATTTTCTTATTTCTATAAATTATCTTTAAAAACTCCATTTTTTGTAGACAAACTATAATAAGCATTTAATATACCTCATTCGGTTTATGTTCTCTTCCCTTTTTTCTAATTAGATTTCCTAAATAAGTTAAATGTATCCATTTAGGAATGATTGGAAATCATTGTGAAGTACATTGTTTATACTCTTTGCTTTAACAGTACTAAGATACTCTTGTATTATGATACTTTGGAATTGTAGCTTTAACTCCCTCCTTTTACCTGAATAACAACACCTTTCTCATGTATTTGCATTTTCTCTACAATAGGCCCCAATGAAGACAACAGATAGACTTAAAGAGGAGTTATATGATAAAAGAGCAAGTCACATGGCAGATCCAAGTCTTATCAAGTTACAGGACTTGTTGATTATTTCATTTTCCACTATACCTATCCTTTCCGAGAAAAGAGCAGTATGGTACAATAGTTCTTTCAGTTTATACGGTTATCATTTCCATAGCAGTATACTGGAAATAGTGAAAATCACCTCCCAAAGTGTGTGGCGTGGCATTAGTTTTGAAATTATCTCCCTTACATTTTGTATTTTTCAAATAATTTTTTTACATGTTCACTCTGTATAATAAGGGTAGTCATTGACACAATCATATGTATACTCCAACTGAGTATTAGTTTGTACCTCGGAATTGTTTTTAGTAGAATGCTTTCCAAAAAATATTATGCAACCATATAATTTATTTCCTTCTTAGGTTGAACTCTGTCTTCCCCCCTAGGACAGGGGAGCACAAAGTAGAGTGAGACTGCCATAGGTGGAGTGCTCATCCAGGGCAAGGAAGTTGGGTTTTTGTTTTATTTTTTTAAACGGGGGCTGTTCTGAAAGAATATTTTCAGTTGCTGCTTTGGAAAACATTAAACAGTTCCCAGGCCTTCCTGAGTTTGTTCAGTTGTAGGTTTGAGGAAGCTGCAGTTAGTAAATTGTGGTTGGCAAATGCTGTAAGCAGGTGACTCAATAGGTTGAACTCATGATGACTCAACTGTATAAAAACCCTGCCGATAAATAGCTTTGAAAGAAAAATTGCCTTCCAAACTGTTGAGCTGCCATAAAAAGTTCAAAACTATTATTAAAAGTATCACAAAGAATATTAACATGTGGCTTTAGAAGGAAACACATTTTCCTTCAAGTGGTTTTAAAACTTTTACTTAATTGTTCTGATTTTTGCTCTGTGGTAATTCTGAGAGGAGAGGACTTTACACCAATGACACTTAGCAAGTTGTAGTTAAAAATGCGAAAGTGTTACAGGTCTGCATAAAGTTTATTCAAGACAATATTTTTTTGAAAGACCAGTTTCACTTGGGAGGTTAGCAGAGAAACCCAAATGGTAGTTATTTTTAATTAATAAAATAAAAATAATCTAGTTAGCCTTTTATTTAACCTTGATATAACTGAACAAATAAAGTATGATATGTAATTGTTTTCTTATGATTTGATATAAATAGGACACTTATATTAATATAGTATGTCCCATTCCAAAATCCTTTTTGAAGATTTGGTAAATTAATTATAGCTGATATAGAGTCTGTTTATGATATCCCTTACAAATCTTGGAATACTGTATTCCTGTGAACTGGTTTTAATTTAGCAAACGTCATTTTCTGTATTTAAAATAACAGTAAAATAATTTGGTTAATTGGGTTTCCTTTCACTTTATGTCATCATTTTACTAATATAAGTAAATTATTGAAAACTCAGCATTAAAAATTTAGATTCATGGATTGGAAAAAGTTTATGTGAGAAGGACTTTGACATTAGGCAGACCCTTGGTGATTTGCCTTCCAGCCATGTGATTTGTGGTAAATTACCTAATCTTTGAATATGTTTTCTCATCTGTAAACTGGAGAGAATAATGTCAATATAGTAAAGAGGGTTGCTAGGATTAAATGAGGTTAACATTTGTGAAAGTGCTTCTCTTCTGTCAATTAAACTTTTTTTATTGTTTACACTGATGAGTAAATGTGCTTATTCTTAAATAGATACTTTTTAAAGGCTGGAAATAGATTTGTCCCATAAATCATACAGAGTTACTTTAGGATATATTTAAGCTATAATAAAACCTAAAGATACTACTTATATAGGATGATTGAAGAGTGGTAATGCCAACAATCCAGAGTCTTTTAAATTTTGGTTTTGTAATGTTTTGAAGGGTAGCAGATATGACTTTCATCCTATTGGCTTCATCTTGTTTAACTCTGAGCAAAGTGAGAAAGCCTGAAGATTGGAGGTGTCTTTTTTCAGGGGTGGCAATATAAAGATGAGCTTTATAAGAGTGAAGAGACAGCTGGCCCAGGATACATAAAATAGATAATCTGTCTGTGAATAATTGGGAACTGATGAAGTTTGGTTTTGTGTGCATCACATTGGTTTTCTTAAATTGCTATATTGGTGAAATACTTATAAAAATGGACATTTACTCCTCTAGCACAATATCTGAAATGCCAGATTGTTTTTACAATAAATATAAAATATCCATTTTACATGGTGCTTTCTAAATTACTTTTTTTTAAAAAGTCAGTTACGTGTGTGTGTGTTCTTGTTAGTTTTTTTCCCTCTCAAGTTAACCATCAAATGCATACTAAAATGTTTCTTTGTACCACAGTCTCTTAGTGTAAAAAAAAAAAGTATTTCCTCTAGCTCAGTGAAATTTGAATTTTGTGACTTAATATTTATTAAAAATGTATTATAGAATTGAAGGTTTTTATTTTATAAATAGAGTTTTTATAGGACATTTTGTTGAATCATACTTGGTATAATCTATGACATCTTGGTAGAATTGCGTTAAGTGACCCATTCTTTCTGTAAGCCTTTAACTCTGTTTTTATTAATGAGAAATTTAAGTAGCAACATGTTAAAAAGTTTTCATTTTTAGTGGTTTTTATAAAATTAAGGAGTTCCTATCATAATCAGAATGTTAGGAGAATGCGAAGAGTATTTTCAAGTGTATTAATATCTCAAGTGTATCAGAAATTTCTAAACTAGCTAAGGTTCTGGGGAATATACTCATTGTACTTAACTATCAGATCGTATTGTAATTGTTTTCGAAAGTAAGTACAAAGGAAATTAGTATTAATATGAGCAAATTGTTGACATCATTCTTTTGCCTATTGAAACTAGTTTAATTTCTTTCTCATTATAAAAAAATACTCATTGCAAAATAAAAACTTTCAGAAAAGACATAAAAGTGTAGCAAAAGAAAAAGATTATCCATAATTCAGTTAGCTAAAGAAACTGCTGTTAATATTTGGTATGTATCTTGCATATCTTTTATAATATCTATACACACACAACATACTTAGGTACACACCCTTATAGATAGATGTTGACAGTAATGAAACATATGACCCTATTCTTAGTATTCTGTAATCTGTTTTTCTCTTCCTATGTCGTTAGCTTCTTTCCTTGTCAGTAAGCAGGTGTCTACATAGTCATTTTCACTGGCGCTGTTGTATTTTATTGTATGGGTATATGAGCAACTAAAAAAACCTTTTTTCTATTTTAAAACACATAGAGGGATCCTTCTTATACATGCATTATTTTGTTAGTCACTTATTTACTTCCTTAGATTCCTTGAAAGTTAATTGTTGGATGGAAGAGTATGTATGTAAGATATATACATATCTGTGAAAAACTTCATGACCTACAAAATCTAACGCTACAGTTACAAGGATTTTGAGAAAAATAGTGTTGGAGTAGATTGTTACAAGCTTATACAAATGTTTAAGAAGAGTGCTAATATAAACCATAAGTCTTTAAAAATACTAGTAGACTTTAAAAAGACATTATATTTCTAATGAATAAAGTTAGGTAGATATAGTACTTTATCTTTAAAGAAAAAGGTAAAAGTTGCTTGATATTATGAATGTGTCGGGGAGGGGCGGCCCAGTGGCACAGCCGTTAAGTTTGCACATTCCGCTTTGGCATCCTAGGGTTTGCTGGTTCTGATCATGGATGTGGATTTACTCACCTCTTGTCAAGCCGTGCTGTGGTAGGTGTCCCACATATAAAGTAAAGGAAGACGGATGTTAGCTCAGGGCCAGTCTTCCTCAGCAAGAAGAGGAGGATTGGCAGCGGATGTTAGCTCAGGGCTAATCTTCCTCAGAAAAAAAGAATGTGTCGGGAAGAACTGAAATTACTGAATTGAAGTCAAAAGCAAAATAAAAGACGATTGGGGCAATCTCATCAAGATGAACTTATAAGTCAGCATGTGGTTACATTAAACTAAAATAATAAAGTGTAATGGACGGTGTTGTGTCTGGTACTATGTTCAGCTTAATTTGTATACTTCATATTCAGCTACTCATACCAGGTAGTGCAAAAAAATAAGTTTCATGTGAACCAACATTACTTCTGTGTTATACTGACATCATTCACCTATTTTCTCCAAATCCTTGTGAGCTAGTTTGAATTACAGAAACACCCACTGTTTCAGAATACGATGTGTAGAGTCAAACTGCCTTTGAGAAAAGTTTTTTTTCTCTCCCACAAATAGTGTTTGTGTATGTCTTAGTTTTTGCCTTGCCAACCATGGTGGTGTCATAAATTTTTTATCTTTCCCGATCTGATCAACCAAAAAGCTGGAATACATTTAAATTTTGTGGTCCTTGAATAACGGTGAGACAGAATTTTTACTTTCCCAGTTTTTTTTCGTTGATGTTTTTTTGTGACATACTTTTTTGTCATTAGCCTTAATGTCTTATTTGGGCAGTACACGGTATGATGTGTAAGAGCTTTTTACGTAAAAGAGACAATATTCATTGTAATATTATAATGTTTTTCCCAGTTTAGGACTATCAGATTTTATTTTTCAAGACAGTACTTTTGAATGATATCTTTGTGAAATCACCTGATTCGGCCAATAAAATTTTATTGAATTATTGATTATGTGGCTAGTAAATTCTAGGCAATTGAAGTAAAAAAGATAAATAGAATTAAACACCTCAAGATATTTAGTGACGTCAAGGGAAAAGACAGAAAATTGAAATGCAATGTGTAGGGGTATCGTCAAGACTGTGAAGGAGCACAGAGGATGTAGCAAATGTCCAAAGTTAAGTTTTTAGGAAAGATTTACTTCAATTGTCTTTTTTTCTTGACTTTTGAATTATTTTTTCTGATTTCATTAACATATGCTTTTTATTTTCTAAAAATACAGAAAAATTAAAAGAAGAAGGATAGTATTTACCCATAACTCTACAACCAAGAGACAACTACCATTAAAAATTTGACACATTTCCAGGGCCAGCCCTGTGGTGCAGCAATTAAGTTTGCACGCTTTGCTTGGGTGGCCTGGGGTTTGCACGTTCGAATCCTGGGTGTGGACCTAGCACTGCTTATCAAGCCTTGCTGTGGCAGGCGTCCCACATATAAAATAGAGGAAGATGGGCACAGGTGTTAGCTCAGGGCCAATCTTCCTCAGCAAAAAGAGGATTGGTGGTGGATGTTAGCTCAGGGCTTATCTTCCAAAAAAAAAAAAAAGATTGACACGTTTCCTTCCAGGTCCGTGTGTGTGTGTGTGTGTGTGTGTGTGTGTGTGTGCGTAATTATTTTCTTTGTATAGTTGATGATCATTTAGATTTAGTGTCAGCAAACTAGCCCATAGGCCAAGTCTGACCCATTGCCTGTTTTTTACTGCTTGCAAGATAAGTATTTATCTTGGTACATTTTTAAACTATTGGGGAAAAAAATCAAAAGAATATTTTATTCCATGTTAAAATTAAATGAAATTCAAATTCTAATGCCCATAAATAAAGTTTTATGAGAACACATCCATATTCATGTGTTTTTGTATTACCTATAGCTCCTTTTTTGTGCTAAAATGACAGAGTTGAATATTGCCTGCAAAGCCATAAAATATTTACTCTCCATCCCTTTACATAAAAAGTGTGGTTATCCCTCACCTGTTTTTTGAGCTTTATTTCACATCAGCTTTTTTGCATGTTACTAATGTTACTAGAAAAAGTACCATTTTCTATCCCCTAATAGCTGACGTTTAGGTGTTTTGATTCCCCCCCCTCCCGTTATAAGTGCTGTGGTAAATGTTTATATGTAAATCTTGGTCTGCCTTTTGCATTTCCTTAGAAGAAATTTTTAGGAGTAGAATTACTGTATCAAAATGCATAAATATTTAAATTTTAAACAATGAGTTAGACATCCACTGATGGACAGGAAAATCATCACAGACCAGGCAGAATTAGGATGTGCAAAGGCAAGGAGATAATTAAAGGAAATGTAGTATACTGTGATAATTAAAAGTGTGAAGTTCAAGTCAGGCTTCTGCCTTTGTTCAAATCCGTACACCAGTATTTACAATCTGTGTAACGACAAATCTCCTAATCTGTCTTTGCCTTGATTTCTCGTCTACAAAGTGGGTATAACAATACTTGCATCATAATATTATTTTGAAAATTAATTGCCATAGTGAATGTAAAATGTTTAGCACAGTATCTGTTTCATAGCAAATACTTAGGAACTTTGCAAATGAGGCTTTGATCTTTAGAATAATTTAGGAAAGTTATCATTCTTGACAAATGTTGTATTAATCTTTCTAGTTGGAAAAATAATGAAGAAAAGAAATGTTGTGATGGTATTTGTTATCTTTTAAGCCAAGGTATAGTCTTTTTAAAGCTGTATCCCTTTACCTAAATGGATTTTCTTTGGGGAAATATTTTAATTCCAGGATATAAAATCAAACTAATAATGATAGAAAATTATATTAAAATACTCTTATTTTCATCATTAATTTTGTTTGCCTGCTATGTTTATTGTGATTTGAGATTTGCTCTTTTGTTAGACATGAAGTCTAAAATTTGGTTCTACTTTATTTAGTCTACTTTTATCAGCACTAATGTTTCAGGCAGTGTTTTTGTCAGAGTGAGAATGATTATCTTCTTATCCCTAAGGAAACATACTTGATAAATAATGCAAGTTATTAATATAAATTATTAATATACTGTTTGAAAAACAATAATGCTAAGTTGAGCGTATTGTGCTTTATACAGGTGAATTGCACACATTTAGAACTATAAAGAATTAACTAAAACTATGACAACCTTTTCTGAGTTGGAATTCTTTTAAATATGTTTTGTTTTGTTTTTTCTTCTGTATTGATAATTTCTGTATTGATAATCTCTAGGCCAAAGGCACTTCTCTAAATCAAGAATGTGTCAAAATTAGCTGGTAGAGAGAATAACTTAAAATATTAAGTGGAAGTAGAGATCATTGTAGTTAGAACCTTTCTCACTTTAAATGACGTTTACAGTAGCCTTTGAGTTCCCAAGAATTATGGATTGCCAAATATTTGAAGAGAAGAAATACTTTTTAAGTAAACAGAAAATGAACTTTGAAATTCCTTCAGTGATGAAGGCATATATGATGAAAATAATATGGGAATGTTGTTTCACATTATCATGTCTTCACTTTATTCAATTTTGGGAAATCATGAGTCCAGAGAAACATGATAGAATTATAACTATACATAAAGTAAAAAATACTTGAGACTTTTTAAAAATTTAGGAACTTTTCACTGCTTTCATAATTTCTCGTGGCATATACTTCTCTTAAATTAATGTTAACTATTTCCTTCTCAGTTATTAATGATATAAATTCTTGCAGGTAGTACCAAATGGAAGTTTCAAGGAGAGATTCCTAAAATATTTGAATGGATATGTAATGGCCGGTTGCTTATGGTGGCAGTAAGCTTCAAGGTAGACTTTTGAGGATGATGGCCTTCTCCTCTCCCCACCACCCCCTGGGGTTAATAATCTAGGATCAAACTACAGGGTTTCAGCTGTAGTAATTCTCTGAATGAATTATTAACTAATATCATTTTCCCATTTTCAATTTATTTTTATAGGTAAAGGTAAATTATGTTATCATTACAAAGGGCCAAACATAGTTGTTTTATTTCATTTTTAACATTCATGTGTTTCATAGAATTGCTTTGCTGAAACTAGGAGCCATGAGATATGGTAAATAAAACAACTTAGAAAGATTGGTAGGTTATTTTAATCAGGACATCATCAGAAAAGGGATATTCTACAAAGGCGATGCCCTCATGTTATAGTGGTATATTGACAAGATAATTCTTAAGACTGACAAAAAAGACTTTAGAAGAAACAGTATGAAAGTAAGTCCTTAAGATTTAAGTAAAAGAAATAGTATGTCTCCTTGTTTTATGTGCTTGTAATCCATAGTGTAGGCCCCACCTCTAAATGCACTGCTGACCTCAGGCTTGCTTGCTGATTTCTACAACCAGTCAATCCCTTTGACTGTGTTTGGCAAGAACTTCCTAAGGCTACCCAGGCTGTTTGCAACAGGCCATTGCTTCTAAAGCTTGCTTTTCTAAATGGGAGGCTTAATTGCCATTGAAGTCAGATTTGTTCTCTAAAAAAAATCACACAAATTAAAGATTAGTGTTGAATGAATCATATATACCAGCTTAATTATGATTCATGTATATTAAAGTCATAATATCGTTTTTTTGGTTTTTCGTGTGGATATATAAAGTCTCCAACACTCTTGACTCTAAAATATTGTTTGATTCATATACAGGAAAGGAACTAGTTCCTAAATAATAATGATAATTTAAAATTCTGCCTAAAACTTAAAGTTTTAGCAATGATGATAAATCTGAAAAATTTTATGTTTTATTATATAATGTATTGTAAAGTTACCAAATCGAGGCACCAGGTTGACAATACAGACTCAGAATTATGGTAGAAGTATTTTAGGAATAACAGCATTTATCTTATATAGCAGAAGATACCAGATAAAATATTTGAAAGCTTGTGATCATTTCTCCCAGTAGTACTTGGAGACAATTTGTGGCAGGATGTGGTGACATTTTCTTCCTCTTCAGCCCTAATCGTTTTCTTATTCAGAGTGTCATACAGCCAGGTCTTGGAGGAAGTAGAGAAGCAAAGAATTACTCTGTGTTTGTCTCCTCCCCTTCTCTGTTTTGTTTTTTTTTTTTAAATGAGTATCTGTGTTCCTGAGGAGACAATATAGATGAGATTATTTGCTTGCGGAAGATTCACCCTGAGCTAACATCTGTGCCAATCTTCCTCTATTTTTGTATGTGGGTCACTGCCACAGCATGACTGCCGATGAGTGGTCTTGGTCCATGCCTGAGAACTGAACCCAGGCTGCCAAAGTGGAGCACGCCAAACTTAACCACTAGGCCACAGGGCCACCCCCTCCATTTCCAATCTTAATTTCTAACCAGAGATTTTATAAAGCGTATCTCATATATTTATAATTCTATAAACCATCATTGCTGATAACACTCAAAGCTCTGGTTGTATTTACAGTTCTCATTTTATGTAAAGGACAAAATATTTACCTCTATAATGTTTGTAGAGCCTTCTGGGTATTAGATAATTTAATATGTTATTCTAAATTCTAATGAATAAATGATGATGCTGTGAAAATGGATAATAATTCAAAACATGAAAAATGTGGGGAAAATTGTGGTGGTTTCATTTTATGCATGCACAATCTTAAAATGACTTGCCCATTGACATGCTAGATATTGTCTTAAACAACTTCAAGGTAGCAACTGACTTTAGTCTGACGAAGATACTTTCAAAATGTTATTTTTAGGGAAAAAATAATACAACAGAATATTTCTAATTATTTTAAAGTTATCGACTGAAATTGTTTGAATCATTGTGAGGTGTCAGGGTCATTCATCACTTCATTTTTTTCTATTTTTGTTTCAAATAAAAATACAAATGCTAAGAATATTATTTGAAAGCACTTATTTAAGAATTACAAAAGATTGAAACATTGGAGTTTCCTATTTTATTTTCCCTGTGTACAAGTGAATCATTTTTTAACCAAGAAAAAATACACCCTGAACGTCATTCAAAGTTTCTGAACATCATTCCCATTAATAGTATTAAGCAAAAATACAATTTCATTGTATTGACTACTATTTATATTCTTTCTATTTTGAAATTAGATTTTTCTCATGTGGTTTCAGAATATAATTTAGACAGAATGAGCATGTATCGCATTGTTCCTTGATTATATGAATGGTGAAAGAATTGCATGGATAATATAAAAATGTTAGCCTGTTCCCTCTTGATGCCATTTGAATCTATAATTTTGTTTTTGAAAGACAGAAATTCTAGGAGCAGGACCTGTGGCCTAATGGTTAAGTTCAGTGCACTCTGCTTCAGTGGTCTGGGTTTGGTTCCTGGGCACAGACCTGCACCACTCAGCGGCAGCCATGATGCGTGTGGTGGTGACCCACATGCAAAATAGAGGAAGATTGGCACAGATGTTAGCTCAGGTGAATCTTCCTCAGCAAAAACATAAATAAATGAATGAATCATTGAATGAATGAATGAAAGAAATTCTATTACTTTGGTTTAAATCATAGACTGGATTCTAGGCTTCTGAATTAACCCATATCAACCAGAAATTATGAAATATATTTACACAGAACTTATTTATTGCTGTTAATTATGTAAAATTTTTAAATATGTTTGTCATGAAAAGGGTTGTGTATGTAGAGTTTAGAAGTTAATCTCCGGCATTCTTAATAAAGCAGATATATGAAACATAGGATTAATGTTGGAACACTATCTTTAGAAAATTTCTCCTTTTTCAATGCATGCACCTATTTTACCCTGCTTTGGAGTCCAGAGAAGTGAATGGTACCAACTTCTGTGTATAATGAGTACAAATTTCATTGACCTAAAGTAATAAATCTTATCCTTCAAAGTCGACAATTTTTCCAGACTAAAATCAAGTACATTATTATATTTGGAAAGCTAAATATGGTACAAGAATGTATCAGGGAAACTCATTTACTTGTGAAAGCCTTAAAAAATTATTTATCTTAAAATATGTTCTTTATTAATGAAAAGAATTTGGTAATTGATTCATTTTCCTATATTCAGTAATATATCTATAATGCAGCCATTTATGGAATTAGAGTTTGCAGTCAATTCACCATCAAATTACATTGCACTACATTGAAGAGAAGTTTTTAATCTTGCTTTGTACCAGTAGTTTATTTGTTCTTGTTTTAAATTATGGGTGGGCAAACTATGCCACAGGCCAAATTCAACCTGCCTCCTGCTTTTTATAAGGCAGGCCTTTTACGGTTTTTAACAGTTGAAAAAACCTCAAAAGAAGAATAATGTCATGACACCTGAACATTCTGTGAAATTGAAATTTCATAATACCAGTAATAAAGTTTATTGGAACATAGCCATGCTCATTCATTTATGTATTATTTATGGTATTCTTGGGCTGCTTTAGGTGCTACAGTAGCAGAGTTGAGTAGTTGACAACAAAGATGGTATGGCCCTCAAAGCCTAACTTATTTGTTCTCTGGCCCTTTATAAGAAAAGTTTGTCAGCTCTATAAATCATGAAAAATTTCAGAACCTCTCTGGTATCTGCATTTAATAAACTGTAGATGGTTTATAAGACCTCTGTAGTAGCTCTCAAATTTAGTAAGTTTCCTGTCCCAGTAAATCGTTATTAACAAAGTGGGTTATTTTGTAAGTTATGCAAGAATTGGTTTGATAGCAATTGGTGTCACTCTTGACCTATGTGAACTTAACATTCATGTTTTTAACTGTTGGCTAGCAACCCCAGGGATCTAAGGACAAGCAGTCATTTATAGTTTTGCTGAAGCATGAATTTATATTATGAGTACGGCAGAATGGTGTGGCAAAGCATGTTCCATCACCTAACCTGACATTCAAGATACAGATAGTTATTTTTATAACTCTTAAATAAAATACAATCAAGTATGATTTTTATGGAGGAATTTATGTAATATAATGGGATTTAAGATGTCACCACAAAGGTCAGGGATTTTATCGCGAGGGAAAAATCATTCCATTTCTAAGCTACATATCAGTATCAGTTTGAGAGCAAGCGTTAGGTCATTCTCTATCAAAATTGTCTGAAGGGAGAGAAACTGCTCTTGTTTTATGATATTTCTTGTATCCTAAAATGAAAGTGCTATTCTAGACATCAGTTAGAACTTTAGAGGAAATCTCTTAGAATTATTAAGCCAATCAGCTCAAGTCACCTAGGTAGAAACTAGCAAGTGGTATATTATTACCTAATTCATACCTCTGCTGGCCCTTCTAACAGTAGTTAAATTGAGAGTATGTGTGACATAAAGAAAATATTTGTTGGATTGGTAAGCAGCACTTTGTTAGGGTAAAGCAAATTGCTCCCTTATTATCTTAGAAAGTGTGTAACAATATTTTGAACACTTATAATATTGCTATTATTAAACCTACTCAGGCATATCTGAATATTTTAGTGCTGTGATCTTATTTTTTATGCTGTTGTTATTTTTTCGTTCAAACTTGGATAGAAGTAGAGAATCCCTGAAAAATAAGGTTCGTACAGTAGTCTTACTGTCAAAGTACAGATTCCAACGTGATTTTAACTTTTTATCTTTGAGAAATGCTTTTTTAAAATTACATCTTATTTTTCTGTGCACATGAAAAAAATCTGTATTTTGATCATCTCAAGTAGTAATTCGGGGCAGTGTTTACCTAGAAATACAGCATTTGGAAATTTGTAGGTAATAACTAAGTCGCATTGTCAAAGTGATTATCTTCTCTTTTATTGCTTTCTGATTATAAGATTGCATGAGTTTAATATTCTAAGTCTCCCGTCTTTGTGAGTGTTAGACTATCGCTGCATATGGAATTTCACGTAACTAAAAAGGTTACAGAAAAATAACTTCTACCTAATGTTCAATTTTTGCTGTTGACCCATTCTGACTTCACAAAATAATGTTACCTTTAACCTCATATATAATGTAAAGAAATGTGTCAGATTTTGAAAGGCAGTAACAGTGTCTATTATTCATTCCTTTTCATTGTACTACTTCAAAAGAGAAAGAGAGTAGATGAACAGAACCTGAGCTCTAGAGTCACAGAACTAGATTCAAATAGTAGGTCTCTCTGTCACATTCTGACTATAACCATGAACCTCTCTGAATATAACATGTAAAAAAAGGAAAATTGTTTACGTCAGTAAATAGGAAAAAGAACTTCATTTGGCTACCTGCTAGCAACTCTTACAAGATTTGATCATTTATCCTTTTGTGAGCCTCTTTAAAATGGGAATGATGACTACAAGTTAACAGAAATACCTGTAACTTACAAAGCAGCCTACGTAGGGGAGGAAGACTTCAGCAACAATATGACTGTCATAACCAGATAGTGTGTTGGGATAATTTTCATGGGTTTTAACTAGTTTAGTAATTCATGTCATCCACTACCATGGATAATTCAGAATTGGATGCTTTAAGAAAACTAATTTCAGTAACTTTTTAAAAATCTTATTGTAAAAGCGTACTTATTAAGATGAAAAGAGGCAGATAGTAACTCTGTTTAATAGATGAGGAAATTGATACATCGAAGTTTGAATTTATGTAAGTTCATTTCAGTAAAGAGACTCAAATTAACAGTTTTGAATGGTATGTTTTTTCCGCTAAAAACTGAATGGATCATTGTTGAAAATATATTTGTATGTTGTCTAATGATCTTGGAATATAGCCCATTATCTTAACTTGTTGACTGAATAAAATATAAATAAATGTTGAGCAAATTTTATATCCCAATAGTTTTAAGTTGTACAATTTCAATATAGGGAACTGGTTTTATAGACCATACCTGTACCAGTCTGCAAAGTATTGGCAATGCTGCTTTAATACCAGCTTACACCCCTTTCCCTCAAGTAGATAAAGGTTTGGGAACAGAAGACCATAGTAAATTTAATATAAGTTAGCAGTGACATCCATGTCATTGAGTAGTTTTCTATACAAGTATCCATCTTCTTCGTGCTAGTTAAATGTCTAGAATAAGAGTGAGAAGAGCAATTGTAATACAGGGGGGTGTCTAGACTAGAGAAGACTCAGGGCTGCAGAAACATAAAACCAGAATTCCAATGTTTGAAGGACTGTCAAGTGGGAAAGAGATTAGACTTGTGTTTGTCTCCAACGAGTTACGCTTGGATCTATCTATGGAAGTTAAAGTGAGAAAGATTTTTAAAGAACTTGATAGCTATCAGAGCTGTCTGGAGATGGTAATGATTTTGATTTTCCTTGGGAAATAGGAGTTTCCTGTGTTTCATCTGTTATAGACTAGATTGGCACCTGGTATGCATCAACAGGGTCTGAATTTTCCATGGTATCTTCTATTTCTAAAATGGCGAGGTTAAACAAATATGCAGTGTGTTATTAAAGGGGTTTGGAGAAAAGGGGCAGCCAGAAAGTTTCTTTACAAAAAGGAAGACATGTCATAGACCTTTTTTTTTCCCCAAAATGACAATTATACCTACTTTTTGTATGACACTTTTTCTACTTTAGTATTTCCTTCTGCTGTAAAGTACCATTTCTGTATATTTTCCAAGGAACATAGTTGATAACTTTAAAGGCCTTTACTTCTGCCTGGTGGTGCAAGGTATAAATGAAGTAATCAGAGTATTTACCACAATATTACTCCAAAAATACAGATTAGTCCTGTAAAGCAGTGATGAGATGAGATGGAAAAGCTTTACTTGGATAAACTTCAGAGCAGAAGAGTGAAGTATGACCTGCTTGATTAGGGGAGGGGTCCTTCTTTGTACTCTTCAGCCATTTTTTGGCTTTCCCAAAATGCCAAATTATTTTTATTTACCAGATATAATTCCCTTCCTTTAGCTCCTTTCTCTTCACTGGTTTCCATGATCTGCCAGTCCACTTTTAAAGGGGCCACCTATTGACAGTGCTGCTTTGTTGTTCTTCCCAGCTCTACTCTAGGGCTCCTGCCGCAGATCTCAAATGCAGGAGCAGCAGAGGTGCTTTGAGAGAGAGAGAGAGAGAACAGAATGTCAAAGAGTCCAGCGGGGGACCAACAGATTGTGGGAAACCATGTGACTGTGTGATTCACATCTCCAAGGAGAGAGAACTGGTTGTTTCTGTGGCTAGATCCACCCTGTTATGAGGATAATACCATCAGTAATGTAATTTTAATTGCCTGGATGCTTTGACACTGGCTGGAAAAAATAAAACTCTTAGCAGTGAAGTTACTGGTCAGAAGAGTTTGAGTAGAACTGAATTTGATGGCATTTAAATCAAGACACAGTGGGTAATATCTTTTGTAGTTTAAAACTCGATGGGGAGAGAGTGACTCGTCTCTGTGCTTATTTGTTGTCACTAAAATATTCAAATTTGATTCTTTTGCTGCCAACCTTGGATGACCTGATGCTGTTTGGTTTGTTTCTTAGTTCTATAGTGAAGTCCTTAAAAAGGTGACTGTATAAGGCCATACTTAAAGTTAGAAAACACATTAGTAAGTCTTAAATTTTGTCTTTGGGATATTGTTGTCAGGAATCAAATCTTACCATGGATTAATTTCTTATGCTCTGCTGTTATGTAATTGCTAATGAAATATAACTTACGAATTTGTGTTTTTGCATATATTTAGATCAAGGAATTTCCTTCAGTCCTTACAACATATAAGAGGGAAAGTCGGTAACATTAATGTTAGGAGAGTGTAACATGCACCTTTCTTTTAATCTATAATTCTAGGACGACATAGACAGCCTAAACCCAGTTCTCAGGGACAACCCACAACTTCAGGAAGAAGTGAAAGTCTGGGTAAAGGAACAAAAGGTTCAGGAGATTTTTATGCAAGGTAAATATTTTGAAGTTATGCATTAATTCCTTTGTTTTGTTTTGTTTTAAACTGGGCAGTTTCTCACATTTGGTTTTTGTTGTTCAGTTATGTGCAACATAAATAGAAGACTCAGTCTAATATTTTGAGTTATATACAGTCCAGGGAAAATAATAGCAAAGTCATAATAATAACTTCACCAGTTTATTAACTAATTTGAGCTAAATGCCTGGCATGAAATTTATAACCACACAGGTGTTTTGTTGATAGGAAAATTTCTATATTACAGAATACTTTAGGTGTGTCCTTCCTGGAGAAGGAAGTGTTGTTTGCAGTAGAGGGTTGCCCAAAGCCACAATTGATTTCCTTTGAAGAATGCTGTTGGTATCTGATAAAAGTGGCCTATTTCAGTTGCTTTCCTCAGCAATGACCACAATGCAAGTCTTAGTTCTGTTTCCTTTTTTTAGTAAGTTACAAGTTTGTCTACAGCACATGACTTTCAAACCAGTGAGGTGTTACAATTCTTAGTGATTTCTTTTCCTATAAGTAAAATCGTGTATTTCAAGTATAAGCTCTTTGTGAAGTTGAATTGAAACTGGGTCATTATGTCATAAAGTACTGATATTTTGTTGAATGTTTTTAAAAAGAAATGTTAAATTCCCATATTTATCTTAGCCCTCAACTTCCATGCCATTTAATTTAAGCATTAATAGACATAATTTCAAAGTTGTGGCTGTTTTTGCTTTGTATGGGTATTTATTTAGGTTAAATATTTTTTAGACTTTTAATATGGAAAATTTGAAACATACATACACAGAAACAGAATATTTCAGTGAACTTCCATGTGCCTATCTCCCAGCCCCAACAACTATAAAACTTTGGCAGATCATGCCCCATCCACTGCTCTAATTTGCTTTCATCAAATTTCAAACATCACCACATTCTATCCACTTTTAAACGAAGCCACCATACCATTATTACATCCAAAAAATTAATAGTTCCTTAATATCAATACTGGATACTCAGGTTCAAATTTCCATTTGTTTCATAAATGCCTTAAATGATTTTTAACAGGACTGATTGATTTTATAGTTTTATTTATTTGTTTTTTTAAAATCAGGGAATCTGAAAAATATCCACAAATTTGTTGATATGTCCTATCTATCTCTTTTTTTCTTCCTTTCCTTGCAATTTATTTATTGAAAAAACCAGGCTAGTTGTTTTTACTAACTTTTTGTTTCCTCATCATATTCTTGGAGGTGACAAGATTAAGGTAGTATAGTCCCTGTCCATCCTCAGCAGAATTACATGAAGCCAACTCCGAATGGGAACAAGGCAGTTAAGATGGTGTGCTAATAGGAATTGAAAATTGGTCATATTTGGAATTATTTTGTAAGCTTTTTCTATATTACATTCAGAAAAAATAATTTGGAGTTTTATTCTTCCATAATTAGAAAAGACTAGAGTTTGTATAATTGATTATGGCTAAAAATGTATTTAATATACAGGTCATATGGAATATTTTCTACAGATGTGTTAA
Source organism: Equus przewalskii (assembly GCF_037783145.1). Lineage (NCBI taxonomy): Eukaryota > Metazoa > Chordata > Mammalia > Perissodactyla > Equidae > Equus > Equus przewalskii. Next base: position 52,478,007 of record NC_091831.1, on the reverse strand, counting down.
TTGACTTATATTTTAGGCTGATATTGGCATAGGTTTTTTTTAAACTGACAAATAAATATTAAACCATTAGTTGGTATGTTAAATGTCTTTTAACTGTAGAAGAAAGCATCAACCTAGGAATCAGAAAAATAAATTCAGTCCTAGTTCTTTCACTTAAAAATTTATTTAACCTATCGGTTAAAATTTATTTTAACCTCACTCTCTTAGTTTTTATAAAAGAAAAACAATACCGAAGAAATACCTAAGAATTAGAGATTAAATAAGCACTTGAAAATTTTAAAAGCACTTTGTAAATTGTTTATGTATAATACTATCATTAAGGCGCACAAGTTTTCTCCCCCTCACAGTTCTTGTTAAACTTTCAAATATTTGATATCATTTTAGTATCTGTGAATTGAAGAAATTTTTATCTCCGTTATCCTCTTCTGTGGAGTGACTTTTGTTTTAATAGGCATATTTTAATGTATACTAATATATATTTTTTGTTGTTTAATCCTTTCCTCTTTTCTGAAGGATACCTACATATAGATCCTTTTAAAAAGTGAGTTTAATCCAAAAATACACCATATTTCTTTATAAAAAAAGCATTTTGTTGCCATATTTATAAATTCACTTAGCAATCTCTACTGTTTTAAGACTTTTGGCAGCTTTTCCTAACTGTCACAGAGGAATCAGAATTTATAGTTGCTTATTGTAAAGCTTTGGCAACCAGAAGACTCAGGCATCAAGTTTCAAATTACCTTTCCATTTTCAGTGATGTAGTCATATACCTCAACCTTGTTAGGTAGCTTTGTTAACCTTACTGCTTCCTAGATCACTATAACTACATTTTGTACTGTTCCCTTGTTAACTTGATTTGATCCTAGAAACATTTTTTTCTGACTTAAAGTGCTTCTGTTTCCATTGAGTGAGGAAGTATGTGTGTCCACTAGAGTGTTTAGTGATAACTTCAGAATGATCTGGCTCTAACATATATTCACTTGTCTTAGAATACATTTTTTTGAAAACTAATATTTGAGTGTGATATAACTCGTCTATCACATAGCTCATGTTTCTCCTAAAAGGTAGCTCTTAAATGAAAATGTATCCATCTAAGATATCCCTATTTCTTGTGTTTTTTTTTTAAGGTCCTTATTCCTTAAATGGATACAGAGTGAAGGTATATAGACAAGACTCTGCCACCCAGTGGTTTACTGGCATAATTACTCATCATGATCTCTTCACTCGCACCATGATCGTTATGAATGATCAGGTAAATAGTCCAACTAATATTTTTGAAAAGAGATATTTAAAATTTACCTATTCTATGCCCCCTAAAAATGGATCAGTAATTTGACACTAAATAATTTTCATCTCTAGGTTTTTTGGTAGTCAAATAATCCTAATAAGTTTAAGTGTATCTGATATTAGATAGAGGTCACTTCAGGTCACAGAGAGATAGCGATGCCAAATTTATTTCAATACTGATAAAATTAGTCCCTTAAGTAAAGGCATCAAACTGTTTTAATTAATTAGTCTTCTTTTTTATCCTTAGGTAAGCTAAAATTTTCTTTCTTAAAGATTCAGCTTTTTTGTCTCTCCAGTAATAAAAGTATTTCCCAAATGGTTTCTTTTCACTGATGAAAACTTTAACATACACTGTAGTTCTTTTCACATCAAATTTGAGAGTTGGTATGCTCCCTTAATTTTTATGGTAAGTATAGTATATTAGGGATACATATTTCATGTGGAGTTTTAAATACCAGTCTGAAAAATCCTGGTTTTTAAATCTTTTTTTTTCTCTTTTTTTTTTTTTTTTTTTTTTTGAGGAAGATTAGCCCTGAGCTAACTACTGCCAGTCCTCCTCTTTTTGCTGAGGAAGCCTGGCCCTGAGCTAACATCCGTGCCCATCTTCCTCTACTTTATATGTGGGACGCCTACCACAGCATGGCATGCCAAGCAGTGCCATGTCCACACCTGGGATCCGAACCGGCGAACCCCAGGCCACCGAGAAGCAGAACGTGCGAACCTAACCACTGCGCCACCGAGCTGGCCCCGATTTTTAAATCTTTTAAAGGTGTAGTTTATTTACCTGAAAAAAATAGATGTTTATACCTTCCTACCTGAGTGAATTGTGGAGGGTATCTGAATAAATAAGAGCCCCTTTATATAAACAATTCAAATGCTTTGGTTAAAATTTTAGTCAAAATGCTAAATAAATTATATTGTTTAATTGTGTTTAACTTTTTTTCCTAAAAAGGTGGCAAACTTTGACCTCTAAGTGAAGTGCAAAGTTGCCTTTAGATTTTAAAATAGTTCTTTCTTTAGCTTGCTTCTTAAAATTATCATTATTATTTATTTACACAATTTTGGTCCTTTTCTTCTTCCGAAGCTCTATCTTCTTAGTTTTACTTTATAGCTGCTTTTTGAAGATTACTTCCTATTTTTAAAATGCATTTTATGACTTGGCATTATACTTTTAATTCTTATCCTTGCTTTTCAAGGTGTGCTTGCGGTAGATATATTTGCTTTCTAATTTTTGGTTGGCAAATGAAACAGTAGGTTTCAGAAGGTTAAAAAGGTAATTTTATCTTTAATAATTAAAATTGCTTTATTGTAAGTCTGAGAGTATCTTATAAATTAGAGATCCCAAAGTGATTTCTGAACATTTCTACTCGTAAGGAAATTGTACCTAATATCTCATTGGCTAGCTGATTGGATTTAATTTTTGTTCTTGTTTTGTGTCATGGATTAGGTACTAGAACCACAGAATGTCGATCCTTCTATGGTTCAAATGACCTTTCTAGATGATGTTGTTCACTCTTTATTAAAAGGTGAAAATATTGGCATTACATCACGGCGAAGGTCTCGTGCCAGTCAAAATAGCAACGTTGTTCACGTATGTATATTGTTAGTGATGGATTATTTTAAAATATTTTCCGAGATTGCATAGGATCAAGTAGTAAACAATAACTGTTATATTGGTTTCTTTTAGAGTCATTATACACGTGCCCGAGCAAATAGTCCCAGACCAGCAATGAACTCTCAAGCTGCTGTACCAAAACAGAATACACACCAGCAACAGCAACAAAGAAATATCCGTCCAAATAAGAGGAAGGGCTCAGATAGCAGTATACCAGATGAAGAGAAGATGAAGGAGGAAAAATATGATTATATAGCACGAGGAGGTAAGACCCACTTCTTTATAGGGGAATGAGAACAAATAAAACAAAAATGCATTTAAAATATACTTATTTAATATTGATGTGAAAAATAAAACTCTTCTTTTTTTAAAATCTTACAGAAAATCCTAAAGGTAAAAACAAACAGTTGATGAATAAAAGAAGGAAACCTGAAGAGGATGAAAAGAAACTAAATATGAAAAGACTACGAACTGACAATGTTTCAGACTTTTCTGAGAGTAGTGACTCAGAAAATTCAAATAAGAGAATAATAAATAATTCCTCAGAGCAGAAGCCAGAGACTGAGTTGAAAAATAAAAACACTTCAAAGATAAATGGAGAAGAAGGAAAATCCCAGAATAATGAGAAGGCAGGAGAAGAGACACCAATAGATAGCCAGCCTCCCTGGGATCAAATACAGGAAGAAAAAAAACACGAAGAAGCAGAAAAGCAGAAGTCTGTTGACTCTCAGCTTCAAGGAAAAATGATTATCCACTCATCAGAACAGGCCACACTTTCTGATCATAATCCCAATGATTTACTTCTTCAGGAATGCAATATGGAAAAAACACATACAGTGGAATTGTTACCAAAGGAGAAGTTCATATCCAGACCACCCACACCAAAATGTGTTATTGATATTACGAATGACACTAATTTGGAAAAGGTGGCTCAGGAAAACTCAAGCACATTTGGCATTCAGACGCTTCAGAAAATGGATTCTAGTGTTAGTGATTCAAAACATTCAATTGCAAATACAAAATACTTAGAAACAGCAAAACGAGATTCTGACCAGAGCTGGGTCAGTGATGTAGTCAAAGTAGATTTAACCCAATCAAATGTTAGGAATGCTTGTTCAGGAAATGATCACCTGAATATGGAAAAAGAGAAAAATCAATATGTCTCTTACATGTCTTCTCTAAACACAGTTTCTGTCATGGAAGATAAGCTGCATAAGCGAAGTCCGCCCCCAGAGACTATAAAATCTAAACTTAATACTTCAGTAGATGCTCACAAGACAAAATCTAATCCATCACCTGAAGCTATTAAACCTAAAATTACCCATTCTCCTGATTCTGTAAAGACTAAAGCCACTTATGTGAACAGCCAAGCTGCTGTTGAAAGAAGACTGGCAAGTAAGATAGAACATGAGTTATCAAGATGCAGTTTTCATCCAGTTCCTATTCGAGGCACTACATTGGAAACTACAAAGAGCCCTCTTATCATTGATAAAAATGAGCATTTCACAGTTTACAGAGATCCTGCGCTTATTGGGTCAGAAACAGGAGGTAATCACATTTCACCTTTCTTAAACCAGCATCCTTTTCCTCTTCATTCTTCATCCCATAGAACCTGTTTAAATCCAGGTACCCATCACCCTGCCTTAAGTCCTGCACCCCACTTACTGGCCGGATCATCCAGTCAAACTCCATTACCTACCATTAACACTCACCCTCTGACTAGTGGTCCACACCATTCTGTTCATCACCCTCATTTACTTCCTACTGTGTTACCTGGAGTGCCTACTGCCTCCTTACTTGGTGGCCACCCACGACTAGAGACTGCTCATGCCAACAGCTTGAGCCACTTAGCACTAGCACACCAGCAACAGCAACAGTTGTTACAGCACCAGTCACCTCATCTTCTTGGACAAGCCCATCCTTCTGCTTCATATAATCAGCTTGGACTTTATCCAATTATTTGGCAATATCCAAATGGAACACATGCGTACTCAGGACTTGGTCTACCTTCTTCTAAGTGGGTTCACCCAGAAAATGCAGTTAATGCTGAATCTTCATTAAGGAGGGTAAGTTATGCTGTGTTTGTATATCAGTATCTATTTATTAATCAACATATATATAAGTGCTTTTTCATTATCTTGTTAATTGTTTAGATTTCCCAATATAAAATGTATTCGAATTTTTCAAACAGTTGGTTTTCCAATTATAATGAAATTTTTGATGCTTAGTAACTTTTGGAGCTTTGGAAGCTGAAATCTCAGAAAAGCCTATTTATAAAAAAGCCAATTTAAGGAAGTAAAATTTAGATTGTTTTTAATATGCCTGTTATGAAGAATGAATATCTTCATAACTAATTATGGTACACATCCGTAGTAATTTTGCTCAGCTAAATTCGTAGAAGTGAAATTTCTGGATTAAAATATATATAAAATTGTAAAGCTTTTGATATGCACTATCAAATTATTTTTAAAAGACAAATTGTTATATCCCCCAGCTAGATACATTATATTGGTTGTATGTTACAAGCTATGACTCTCTAAGCCCCTTGTTTTCTTAAGGGTACCAAGGTTGGAGAGTCTAGATATTTGGGAGTAAGGTTGGGGCTGAGATTCTCTACCTAAAGCAGTATTGCTGAAAGTGGTGGTATAGGGCTCTTTTTCCTTCATGGGCTATGTGTTTTCCATAGCCAAATTCATTTTCATACTAGGAAATGGTTGTTGAGGGCATTACTAGCACCAGTGTCAAAAACGGAGGAGTGGGTGTCACTGTTAAATTCCAGGAGACAACTTAGTCCTTGGTGTTGCCCAGGATGCTCTTCAAGTATCCCACAGAATCTTTCTTAACACTATTTACTTATTTATATTGTGGTAAAAAACACAACATTAAATTTACCATCCTAAGCATTTTAAGTGTACAGTTCAGTAATCTTAAGTGTATTCACATTGTTGTGCAATAGATTCTCTAGAACTTTTTCATCTTGCAAAACTGAAATTCTATACATATTAAACTTTCATCCCCCTGCCTTTTCCCCCTAGTCCTTGGCAGCCACTTTTCTACTTTATTTCTATGGTTCTGACTGCTTTAGATACTTCATTTGAGTGGAATCATACAGTATTTATCCTTCTCTGGCTTATTTTATGCAGCATAATGTCCTTGAAGTTCATCCATCTTGTAGCATGAAACAGGATTTTCTCCTATTTTAAGCTCCATAATATTCCATTCTATGTATATGCCACATTTTCTGTATACATTCATTTGTCAGTAGACTTTTGGGTTACTTCCACTCATTGGCTGTTGTGAATAATGCTGCAAAGAACATGAATATTTTTGATACCTTTCTCAAGTTGAGTGAGAGCCACACTAGATATTTTGGAGGTGGCAATTTGGAAGACAGTGCTAGTGAGCTTCTCATTTACTTGAAGCATAATACTGCTTACATAGAGCCTTGGTTGTGGCACTAGATGCAAGGCAGTAGATGCAAGGATGCCAAAAGTTTGTCAGAGGAATTGTTACGATATTCTGGGTAGCAATGATGACATAGACTGTGTGGTGAGTCCTTCCTTGATTCCCACATTGTCATTATTGACCTTGGTTGTAAGGGGCATCAAGTGGTTAGTGGTGTAAGATGGAGTTATAACATGTTTTGAAGGATATTTCTTGTGGTTTATTCCTATTACAAACGTCAGCTCCTTTTGGCTCTACTTTCATGTGAGCTTTGGCCTTCTTTAATGAAGTTACCGGTGAGCTCCACAATTTATTCTTCTCCAGCGTCCCCACATTTGATGTTGGCAGGATCTCAGTTCTAGAAGAATTGTGCTTGCATTAATCATAAGCTTCTCATTCCCATTCTTGATGGTGCCATTGAACTTACAGTAAGTGGAATCTTACTAGAATGTGTACATTACAGAGTTGAAGTCAAAAGAGTCACTACTCACTGCAATATCCTCTTTGCCAGAATTGAAAGCAGGCCTGATGACCCAACTGCCCAGCTCAGCCACATTTTTACTCTGACCTGTCACTTTCATGTGTAGTGAATGTGGCTGCAGTTGATAATGGACAGAGGCAGGCTAGGAGAACATATGGGAGCCAAGAGCTGGCAAATAGTTTTGAATTTTCTTCCATAACTTCCAAACCCTGGAAAACAGATCTAAAAGTAATTGCTAGAAATGGCTTGGGTAGGAGCCTCTCTCAGTATGTGTCATCTAGCCTCCATGTTTATAAGGGCATAAAATGTTTTAGTAACTGGTCATAAACTTGTTAAACTCAAAACAAGCATATCAATTTTGCTTTGTTATATAAAATTATAAAGGAGTAAATTTTAGTAACATTTTGAGCAAATAGGAAGATCTCTTAACCCCGGTATTGTGAATTAAAGTGAAGAAACAGGAAATAATTTTTTTGTCTGTTTTTAAAGATTTTAATTTTCCTTCTTCTCCCCAAAGTCCCCCCAGTACATAGTTGTATATTTTTAGTTGTGGGTCCTTCTAGTTGTGGCATGTGGGACACCACCTCAGCATGGCTTGACGAGCAGTGCTAGGTCTCCTCCCGGGATCCAAACCAGCGAAACCCTGGGCCACCGAAGCAGAGCACATGAACCCAACCACTCGGCCACAGTGCCAGCCCCAGGAAATAATTTTTAGTGATAATTTATAGTCAAAAACTTTTATCACCACCATAATTGATTGCAACTTGAGATTTCTGGATCTTGTAGAACTGAGGCCTTTTAAACATATATTTGAATGATCCTTATGTGCCTGTATATGTGTATTTTTTCCCTATTTGAGGTTTACTGTTTATAATGCATATTTTTAATCTAAGTAATTTACAGCAGCATATCTTTGGTGTGATACTGTAATGCTTTTGCGTTATCATTTTGAGATGTAAAATTTATTCCTTTTGTTAAAACCAAAGAATTCTATTTTCCCAATATCTGACTCAACAAAGCATAACTCAACAAGACATGTTTTGGAGGAATGTCAGTGAGTCATAGTATAGAAACTATCCTTAAGCACGTAATTAGATAGTTGTAAGTCTCAACATAAAGATCAATGTCACCAAATATTCAGTATGAGAAAGGCAGAATATTGATATATAAAAAATTAGTTTTGTTAGACCTCCAAGTTTAATGATCTAACAGTGTTTATAGCTTACAGTGAAATGGAGGACAATTGGGCCTTGAAAATGTAATTTTCTGTCAATTCTAAGTAAATTGTTACACTGGAAAAATTCATTGTTTTTGAAGACAAAAATTGGCAAATGAACTTGATTTTAATTTGTGATTCTGGTGAAATGTATTTTAGGTATAACATTCTGTTTTTTCTGTTAGCAACATATATTCTTTTGGTGTTTGAATCTTAGGAAATCTTATAAGCTTGGTTCTCTTTACATCATTTATTAGTTAAAGGCAAAAACTTAAAGATCTGCATCAGTAAAATAGATAAATTTCTGGAAATTACTATTCTAATGTGAATTAATTTTCCATATCATATGAAAAAATCCATATAATAATGTCGGTTACTTATTTGTCTGAATATTTCTCATAAAATGGATTTAGAAAATGTCGCATGCTGCATAAATATACTGCTGTTAAAGCCCTGCTATGATACTATGTTCAGCTTCTTCTAGTAACTGAAGTTTGATTTTTTTTTTTTTTTTTTAAATAAGAATTCTCCCAGTCCTTGGTTACATCAACCAACCCCTGTGACCTCAGCAGATGGTATTGGATTACTTAGTCACATTCCTGTCAGACCCTCCAGTGCAGAGCCTCATCGGCCTCTTAAAATTACAGCGCATTCCAGTCCACCATTGACAAAAACTTTAGTAGATCATCATAAAGAGTGAGTTGACCAATGCTTAAAACTTACAAATACCTTGTCTTTTATAGTTTTTCTTAATTCACTTTCTTAAACAGGTAATTTTAAGTTAATAAATGTTTTAAAAAATCTCTTAAAATGGCTTCAAATAAGTACTATTCTTTCTGTTTGATATACTTCCTAATTTACTTGATAATGTTAGAGTACCTGAAAGGAAAGTCATGTTTTACTTTTATAATAAGATGATATTGCATAGAAACTATGTTTGTATCATACAAGAAAAAGTGTTTACAGAAACCTTTGTGTATTTTCTTTTCTAGAGAATTGGAGAGGAAAGCCTTTATTGAACCGTTACGTTCTGTTGCGTCCACATCAGTGAAAAACGACCTGGATCTAAATAGGTCACAGACTGGAAAAGATAGTCATTTGCATAGGCATTTTGTGGATCCTGTATTGAATCAATTGCAGAGACCATCCCAGGAGACTGGAGAGAGAGTAAACAAATATAAGGAGGAACACCGTCGAATTCTTCAAGAAAGTATTGATGTTGCTCCCTTTACAACTAAAATCAAGGGCCTTGAGGGTGAGAGAGAGAATTATTCCAGAGTAGCAGCATCATCTTCTAGCCCTAAAAGCCATGTCATCAAACAAGACAAAGATGTGGAATGCTCAGTATCAGATCTTTATAAAATGAAGCACTCAGTGCCTCAGAGTTTACCCCAAAGTAACTATTTCACAACACTGTCTAATAGTGTGGTCAATGAACCACCAAGGTCCTACCCATCCAAAGAGGTTTCAAATATTTACACTGAAAAGCAGAGTAATACCCTTGCTGCAGCAGCTAATCCTCAAACTCTGACTTCATTTATATCGTCTCTTTCAAAGCCTCCACCTTTAATTAAACACCAACCAGAAAGTGAAGGTTTAGTAGGCAAGATACCAGAACATCTTTCCCATCAAATTGCTTCTCACTCAGTAACAACCTTCAGAAATGATTGTAATAGAAGTCCTACCCATTTGTCAGTTTCTTCTACAAATACACTCCGGAGCATGCCTGCTTTACATAGAGCACCAGTATTTCACCCACCAATCCATCACAGCCTGGAAAGAAAGGAAAGCAGCTATAGTAGCCTTTCCCCTCCAACTTTAACTCCAGTGATGCCTGTAAATGCTGGTGGGAAAGTTCAAGAATCACAAAAGCCTCCAACTCTAATTCCTGAGCCAAAAGACTCTCAGGGAAATTTTAAGAGTTCTGAAAAGAGTTTGACAGAAATGTGGAAATCTAATAATAACCTCAGCAAAGAGAAAGCTGAATGGCATGTGGAGAAAAGCAGCGGAAAGTCACAGGCTGCTATGGCATCTGTCATTGTACGTCCACCTTCTAGTACAAAAGTTGATGGCATGCCAGCAATGCAGTTAGCTTCCAAAGATCGAGTTAGTGAACGATCTTCAACTGGGGCAAATCAAACAGATTGCCTGAAACCAGCAGAAGCTGGAGAGGCTGGAAGAATCATTCTGCCAAGTGTGAATTCAGACAGTGCTCATATAAAATCTGAAAAAAACTTTCAGGCTGTCTCACAGGGCAGTATTCCCAGTTCAGTCATGTCTGTTGTAAATATAATGTGTAATACTGAAACGGATGTATGCACATCTGCTGCCACTACCACCAGTGTTTCCAGCTGGGGTGGTTCAGAAATAATTTACTCTTTATCAAATACTGTTTTGGCCTCTAAATCTTTAGAATGTACCTCTTCAAAAGCTGTCAGTCATTCAGTGTCTCAAACACAAGAATGCAAGGTCAGCACCACAGCTCCAGTTACACCATCCAGTAGTAAGACAGGAAGTGCTGTTCAGCCCAGCTCTGGGTTCTCAGGCACAACTGATTTTATCCATTTAAAAAAGCACAAGGCAGCATTGGCTGCAGCTCAGTATAAAAGTAGTAATGTCAGTGAGACTGAGCCTAATGCTTTGAAAAATCAGACATCTTCAGCCTCCCTTCTCTTGGATAGCACTGTAGTCTGTAGTACAATAAACAAAGCTAACTCTGTAGGAAATGGGCAAGTGTCCCAGACAAGTCAACCAAACTACCATACTAAACTGAAAAAGGCCTGGCTTACTAGACATTCAGAGGAAGATAAAAATACTAATAAAACGGAAAATTCAGGGAATTCTGTATCAGAAATTATTAAGCCATGTTCTGTCAATTTAATAGCCTCTACATCTAATGATATACAAAACAGTGTAGATAGTAAGATCATAGTTGATAAATACATAAAAGATGATAAAATCAATCGGAGAAAAGCCAAAAGAACTTATGAATCTGGGTCTGAAAGTGGAGACTCGGATGAAAGTGAAAGCAAGTCAGAGCAAAGGACTAAAAGGCAACCTAAGCCAACTTACAAAAAGAAGCAAAATGATTTGCAGAAGAGAAAAGCTGAAATAGAAGAAGATTTAAAACCCAATGGGGTTCTCAGCAGGAGTGCCAAAGAAAAAAGTAAATTGAAGTTGCAGAGCAATAGTAATAGTGGTAAGTAAATTGCTTTTTTATCTCAGGTAAAGTGGGCTGTCTGTTCTTGCAATAATGGTGCAATTCTTTAAAGATTAGTGAGCATAAAGGCATCTTTTGACTTTATTTGTATGCCCTAGCATAATGTATGTGCATTGACCTCATTTCTATATTTCATAAGTACTCTATTAGAAGAAATGAGAGAAAGAAGACATATCTATTTTTAAGAGACTTGTAGAGATATGTTTTACCTAGCACTAATATTGGCAAAACTCCAGTGTGTAATTTAGTAGTTACTCAGAATTTTGATCATTTCTAACAACTGTCAAAATGCAGTTATAGCTATCACACCAAAAGTGAATTTCTAATATTAGGTGTTTACCTTTAACAAAATATGGTTGGAAAAGAAATCCTATTCACATACACTTCCTTTAAGTCACATTTTAGAAGAGAATTACTTCAAAGCAACGCGAATGTGGTCTACACCTCCCCCTTCTCTCATCTAGTGATAAAATTGAAAGCTTATTGAAATTACTTTCTATTTAACTAATAATGCTACTCATTCAGGCAATCCTTAACAATGGGTAAAAGTTAAATAAGGGGCGGGGGGGGGGGGGGGGGGGTTGTGGTTTTGTGTGTTCCTTTCTATATTCCAGCAGAACTTCTATAATAGTAAAAGTTTTAAAATTGATAATATTTGTATTTCACTTATGGCTACAGGCAAAATAAGTGATGCTTGCCAGTAATATTCACTATAAAGTGTTTCTGTATGTTTTTACTCTAGAAGTAGTTTTTCTCAGTTTGCTTATTTCTTTTTAGGTGTGTTGCACAATGCAGAAAGCACTTAATAGTTTCACTATATCCGTGTATTCATCCACATACAATATATGAAATATCTGTGACAATGTGGACATTCAAGAAGTTCTTTCATAAGCATTTGGATGCTTGAAGGCTCTTATTTGAGCCTTTTCACTGAATGAGGTTTTCCCACATGCCTGTGTGAAAACCAAAGGCAAAGTGAAGGAGAGAAAAAGAGGAGGATGGAATCATAGAAAAGGACAGTCAGAAAGTGAAAGAACAAAGGAAAACAAGCTCAACTAGACAGAGAGGCTGACAGACTGAAATGCAAATATAGTCAGAAGAAAAAAAGGGAGATTCACAACAAAGGATACAGGATATGTGCCATTTACTTGAATATTGGATCATATACAGTGTTGCTTTTTCTTTCTCATGTATCTACTTACTTCCCCAGGGAATTCTTAAGAGGCTTAGTGTGGTCAATAGTTGTTTCTCTTCCATTTCAGGTAACAATTCCTTTGGTGTTGGATATTCAAATACCTCAGTTAAACTTACAGAAAACAGAGATGGGAACCTTCCAGCTTTTAACACTTAGAAAACTCTTGCCAAGTTAAATTTATATAATTAACTCATAATGAGGTCCATATTCTGTTTTCATTTTGAGGCTGAATGTATATGTTCCCAAGCAAGAGTTCTAAGACAAAGACTGGAATCAGCACTTTTTCCCCTCAAGTTGTGATACTTAGTCAAATCTCCCCTACTTAGTAACTGAATAGTTTCAGAGAGACTATTTTAAATCCTATTTATTCCCAAGTCCAAAATAATATTGTGACTATTAAATGCTATCTATTAATTATGGGCAGAGTTGACTTGCTTTTGTTCTAGGCTGTCTAGAAAAGTTCTCTAAATTGGGAATTTGTAAGTCTAACTGCTACACCTGAGAGGATTATCTACCTCATGGATTAAATATGACCTTTATCTTTCTAATGTAAATTGGAGTTGTCATCAGTCATAGTCACTCAAAAAGAGTGAGTTAAGTCTGCACTTAGAGAATGTAATTTGATTACATACACTATTATACATGTATAATTATATATTACACACAGATACATATATAACCATATGTTTCTTAATACATTCTAAAGCCAGGTATAATAGATTTTGCCTTATCTGTTGTTTTGGAATGTCTTCATGTCTACTGCCTTTTGTTACTGATAATTAAAAGTTGGCTGCTTTTCTGTGAGTAATTTTTAACATAATTTTGTTTTATAAACTGAAATTGTCCATCAGATTTAAATGTATCTATAAGTCCTATGATACACAAAACCAGTGGTTTAACTATAATCAGAATTAATTTCTATATCTCAAAAAATCTGTTTTAAGGTGATGGCATGTCAGAGGTTAAAAGTTAGCGTGTATTTGTCTGTTTTCTTCCTCGCTAGTTTTCTGTTGCTGGAACATCTGTTTGAGGATTTGCTAATAGAGAACTAAGGTTGAAAAGGTTCTTATGGTATAAAGGAAGTAGAAATAGCATTGAGTTAGATATTTTCCGTTGACTAAGTGCCTTAATCTCAAACTTTTAGATTTTAGATGTTGCCAATGGATTAGATATATAGAGTTGAAAGATGAAGTTTTATTTATTGTCCAAATACTATTTATAGTAAAATTCATAACGGGAGTTAGCTACAGTCATGTGTGGCCAACTCTAGAAGCAAAAATTATACTATCAAAAACTGTCCATATGACCTGGGCCTTCATGTCTTTGTAATTCATTCATTCATTTTTTAAAAAAAGGGGGCTCTAAGTGTCTGTTTTGTGTCACAGAATTGAGATTTGCTTTGAAATGTCCGGTTCTTTATTGTAATACTGTTTTAATTGTTCACAATGGTATGGTTATCCATACTCTGAACTGTTCCATTATTTGGAATATAAAAGCGTATTGGTTAATAGTTGTTTTCTAGTCAATCTAGAAATAGATTGCATTTGGTTTATTCTACTGTAACAAATGCCAAATAAAAATTTATCAGCAGTGTACAATTTCTGTTGTTTATTTTGACTTCTGAAAGCTCTAAATTTTTATACAGTCCATAGGAGAAAACTGTCTAATAACAGTGGAGGAAATAACAAACCTTTTACACAAGCCTTCTGGAAATGTTTTTACTCCTTAAGTGGTATGTTTGCACAAATATGTATTTCTCTAGTGGATTAAGCCAAATGGCTCCTTGCCCCAAGTTAAAGACAGAACAGGGGAGAACATGTAATTGTAAAGAACCAGACAGCAATCCTAAAAGTGCTTAATAACAAAGCCAATTTTAAATGAGCCACCATGGAGTTTAAACACGATACTTCCTATGTTAAGATGTGTGATCTTGCTGTAATTGTACTGTGTACACTGTCAACAGGTAAGTGAGAGTGGGAGCTCAGGACAAGAGTTTTACTACATGTTTCTGCAAGAAGCATATAGACTCAGGAGAATAGTTGTACTGCCTCTGATCCCCAAAATGGACAGGATTAGAAAACACAAGAGTAGGAAATACAATTTATTCTTTCAACACGACAAATAGCAAACTATATAAATCTGTCTGACGTATAGATATATTAATATGGGCATTATAAGTACACTTATAAGAATCAACAAATATTTGTCTGTCCCAACATAGGTTGCTTTTACATGAGTATATTTTTTTAAATTTAATAGGCAAAATTTAATTTATGTATAATATTTTGAGTTCTTCCTGCTCCATAGATGATTGATTACTTAAGCCAATGTTATTATAACAGTTAAGTTTAAGTTAATAAACATGGTGAAGCAGTGATGAAGAGTATAGTAAACTAATTTTTTTCCTGCAAATTTTAGGCTATATAGTGCTTTGAGTTTTTTTTCTTTTAGACTTTTCGGATACCCTTTTTTCTTCCTACCATCAGAAAAGACAGCCAAGTAAATAGTGCTTTTTTCTTTTAATTCCTTCAAGCCTTTCTATTTTTCTAAAAGATACTGCTTCTATCACTATATTGATATCAAATGTAGGGCATTATAATAAGGGAGAGATAGAAAAAATATCTTAGCCCCTTGTCTCCCAAATATTGGTATTATAAATCACCACTTGTCTTAATGAGCCACACATACCTTGGAGAATCAGATTAAGTATTTCAAAACAATATAAATATGTTGAAACTAGCTTATAGTTTCTAAAACTTTTGGTCTTTAGGTTCTTCCTGTGGCTCTTGAAAGAGCTTCCTCCTACGTATATCAAATTTCTGTGTAGAGAGGCTATATTTTTTGCTATAGATTTACATAGAAAATAAATGATTTTTGTGTTTGCTATTATACACATGTGAATACTTAATATGCAAAGATTTCAGTCAGCTGGAAGATTTATTAGCTCTTCATTTCCAGCATACTGACATGAGTTCATTTGGTTAGTAGAATAGTAAGTAAATAGAAATGCTGCTGTGGACTTTTTAGTTATTAATGAGTATCTAGAACTATAATCTCTTTGCTGCTTTTCTGCAATCTTAATATATTGTCAAAATTTTATAATTGAATTTTTATCTCAAGGAGTTTACCTTTCTAAAACGGTATAATCTTGCTAATACTTTCCTACTGGTTTTACAGCTGGCATCCCTCGTTCGGTATTAAAAGATTGGCGTAAAGTCAAGAAGCTGAAGCAAACTGGGGAATCCTTTTTACAGGATGACTCCTGCTGTGAGATAGGGCCTAATTTGCAAAAGTGCCGGGAATGTAGACTTATCCGGAGTAAAAAAGGAGAAGAACCAAGTCACTCACCAGTATTTTGTAGATTTTACTACTTTAGACGGTAAGTGAAAATACGTAATTGGAGAAAAGTATGTTTATTGGATATTGGGAATTATACTGTCATTCCGAGGGTATCTCTTGGAGGTGGGAATGAGTCTTTGAGCCTCTTTGTTTCTGAAACAGTATAAAAGAATATTAGGGGCTGGCCCCGTGGCCAAGTGGTTAAGTTTGCGTGCTCCACTGCAGGCGGCCCAGTGTTTCATTGGTTCGAATCCTGGGCGCGGACATGGCACTGCTCATCAAACCACGCTGAGGCAGCATCCCACATGCCACAACTAGAAGGACCCACAGTGAAGAATATACAACTATGTACTGGGGGGCTTTGGGGAGAAAAAAGGAAAAAAATAAAATCTTTAACAAAAAAAAAAGAATATTAAACTTTTTTTGTGCTAAGTTTAACTATAGCTAGCTATTGGACTGAACTCATATTCACATTGCTACTTGTGTTCATATGGCCTTTCTCTTCTGAGATATTTAATCTTCTTTAATGAGAAAATGTTAATATTTTTTTCTAGAAAATGATAGGAAACAGCAGTTTGATTTAAGGATTTTTTTTTTTTTAATTTATAAACTGTGGCCAAACAATGTTGCATTTATATCTGCATTAACTAGCAATTACAAATAGTCTATAAATCTAACTAAACAATCTAGGCATGAAACCAAATTCAGTTCATTGTATTGGGATACCCATACTTTTATTAAACATATGTAGCTATAAAAATATGAGTTATAAGATCATAAGGATTTGTTAGTACCATGTCACATTTCACAGGTTTTGTAGTAAACATAAAACAACTTATAGCTGTTATGAACCTATATACTGCTATAACATTAATTTTACTGAATAATACTTTAGTACTAAAAACTTACAGATAGACTTGTAAGAGTTCAACTAAAGAATAGCTGGGTAACCTAACCGGTAGAGACTAGGTTAATGTCTCAGATTCTAGAATCAGTCATTCCTGGATTTTAGTCCCAGCTCTGACCCTTCATTCCTGTATGACTGTTAACTGTAGTAGGACTGTATACACTAAGCCTGTCTTATAATGTGAGTGACAGTGGTACCTACCTCAGAGAGGTTTTGTCAAGATTAAATGAGATAAAGTACACAAAGTTCTTAGTGTAGTACCAAGCACATATGAAATGCTCTATTAATGTTTTTATTTTTTGCTGTTATTTTATTAATCATTATCATGATCTTCCTAAGAAGTTAGGAGACACTTTACTCTGGCAAATATACTGTTCTGGAGGCTGAGTAGAGAACTCAGAAATATGTATAGGCATATCTCGTTTTATTGCACTTTGCTCTATCGTGCTTCACAAATACTATGTTTTTTATAAGACCCTCCACCAGCAAAAAAGATTATGAGTCACTGAAGGCTCAGATGATGGTTAGCACTTTTTAGCAATAAGTTATTTTTTAATGAAGGAATGCACATTGGTTTTTTTAGACATAATGCTATTGCACAGTTAATAGACTACAGTATAGTAGAAACGTAACTTTTATATACACTGGGAAACCAAAAAATTCACCATTCACTTTATTGCGATAATCACTTTATTGTGGTGGTCTGAAACCCAACCCACAATCTCTCTCTCTGAGGTATGCCTGTATTGGTAGGAACAGAACAAATTCTGTTTCTTAGTTACTTCATGGTCTTTCTAGCCAGCAATCCTCAAAAGACAGACAACTTCAAAGAATAGTTACAGAATGTAGTACACATGGAAGTGCAGAAAAGATGAAAAGGAATTAGAAGCCAAGTAAGTTTGAAAAGATAAGAAAATCTTGGGAAAATTTGAAGGAAAGAAATGTTCAGATAGAGATATCATAAAGCTGAAATAAGATGATGGGTTATAACAAAGGGAGAAATTTTGTTTAGAAAAAAGAGGGAAAGGGTAAGGTAATAAAGGTATGAGAAAAAGGAGTAAAAGGAATGTTATTGGTGTTGTCCATTTGGAAAATACAGAGTGACTTATAATGAACTTTTGATATCCGCTGTTTGAGAATAAAGAGAGTAAGTGCAAAGATAATTGAGGAATAACCACCGGTCACTAAGGGAATGGCAATTTTGCCTTCCATTTACCCTAAACTTGTCTGAATTGAGTAGTTACATTAATTACATATCAGCAGCTAAGAGGAAGTAAGCACACTAATTGGGTTCCTAATAAACTTAAGAGTTTCATCCTTGTTCCTCTAAATCACATTAAAGTGTCATCTTAATGAAGAGAAATGTATGTGTACTTGGCATTTTCTTAATCCTCCCAGTAAGAGTCTTAAGGTGATTTAGGGCATTTTCAACTTTAAAGGTTCCTCATTTATATTTTGTATGAAATAATAGCACTGCTGTAGGCAGCATTTGGCCAACATTTTAACCCTTGTCCTCATCAAACACTTGGTCATAGTTCTCATTCGGTTGGAGTTAAGCGTAAGTGATAGGGAATATCTTATTTCTTGAAATAATCTAAAATTGGTGTGCTTATCATTGTCATTTGTGTAACACTATGGAAGTTATTTAAGTTGGTTAAATTTAATAATCAAAGTGTGTGTGTGTATAAAGGACTATCCTGTTTCCTTGTTTTTTAATTGTAAATATAATTTATATATATAATGTAATGTAAAAATATAAATTATAAATTTACAATTTTACAGAAAACAGACTTCTATCCTAGTATCTAATGCTTTTATGTTTTAATATTTCAGATTGTCATTTAGTAAAAATGGAGTGGTTAGAATAGATGGTTTCTCTTCTCCTGACCAATATGATGATGAAGCTATGAGTTTATGGACACATGAAAATTATGAAGATGATGAACTAGACATAGAAACTTCAAAATACATCTTGGATATAATAGGTGATAAGTTCTGTCAATTAGTAACATCTGAAAAAACAGCTTTGTCCTGGGTGAAGAAGGATGGTAAGGAAGTTAAATACTTAAAACATGAAACTGTACAGATTTCATTTTAAGAATTTCTCTGAAGTATGTTTATTTTCTGGAAGTCCCTAATCTTACCTAGTCTTGTGGCTTTTAGTTTTGATAATGGCGCTTTATGTACAAATGCCACCTGTTTATCTTAAGGTAACAAACATTTTCCAATTGAGTGAGAATTAAATGAATTAACAATTTGTGAAATCATGGTAGCATTTTGCTATTTCTGCCATTCTGATGTGATTTAGCATGATAAAGATACTTTGAATGCAAAATTGGGAAATTTCAGCATTTGCCATATAAAGACATAATCCATCTCAATTATTTAAGTTTTTAATCTGGTATGGTTCATCATAGTCTTTAGAGTTAGAAGGTAGATTTATATTTGAATCTCAACTTTACTCCTTGCTTAATTGTAGGAGAATGATAACTGCTTCATAGATTCATTTAGAAAGTAGTTATCTTAATTATGCTTACTTATGTAAAGCATCTAACATACTAGGTGCTCTAAATGTTAGCTTCTGATCCTTCTCTTCCCTTAAATCAGTGGTTTGTCCCCTAGGGGACATTTGACACTGATTGAAAACCTTTTTCATTGCGTAATTGAAAGCTGGGGGTAGGTAGAGTACTAGCTTTTAATAGGTGGAGGCCCAAGATGCCACAAAACATCCTACAATTCACAAGATGGTTGTCCCTCACAACAGAGAATTATTCTGTCCAAAATGTCAAAAGTGCCAAAATTGAGAAACTCTCCATTAGATGTAAGTCTTCTGAAGAGAATTACTAAGTACTTCAAGAAATCTGCTATTGATCTTTAGTTAATATATCTTCAAAGTTTTTGGTTTGCCTTTAAATGTTTGTTTTTCTGTATTTCAGCCAAAATTGCCTGGAAAAGAGCAGTAAGAGGAGTCCGGGAGATGTGTGATGCATGTGAAGCAACGTTGTTTAACATTCATTGGGTCTGCCAAAAATGTGGATTTGTGGTCTGCTTAGATTGTTACAAGGCAAAGGAAAGAAAGAGTTCTAGAGGTCGGTTTATAAATTGAAATTTTTTGTAGTGTTCATTTTCTTTAGGATCACTCATCTGTAAAATTAGATGTATGTTGTTTTTTTCCCTAACTTCCTTAATTATGAATATATGACATTAAGGAAGTTTCATGAAGTTTTGTTTTTTGTTTTTGTTTTTGTTTTTTGAGGAAGATTAGCCCTGAGCTAACATGTGTGCCACCAATCCTCCTCTTTTTGCTGAGAAAGACTGGTCCTTAGCTAACATCCGTGCCCATCTTCCTCTACTTTATATGTGGGATGCCGGCCACAGCATGGCTTGACAGCCAGTGCAGAGGTCCACACCCCAGATCCGAACCAGCGAACCCCGGGACCAGCAAAGTGGAATGTGCAAACTTAACCACTGTGCCACCAGGCCAGCTCCGTGAAGTTTGTTTTTAAAAGGAGGAGTAACCACCTTTATTAATGGCCAGATTTTCTAGAATAAAACTGCGTCTGTATCTTTTTAGCTTGATTAGGAGATACATCCTATCATTGCAAGCAAATAGTTTGTTAATGTAGCCCAAATTTAGGTTAGGCTTTGATGCTCTCAGATTCCAACATGTAGGATCCTGAAGTCTCTTCTAGAACCTGTTACACAGTCATGCATGTAAATCACAATTGAATACTTGTGTGAATTGATTTTTCTAAATAATTGGTCCATAAAGTTCAAATCAAAATGTTCAAGAGTAAGTATTCTGCCACTAGTACCATTTATCTCCTAGTTCTTAGAGAATGAAGAAGTCTTTATTATATATGAAAGCCTTTGAAACTATTATTTCCAATTTCTGGATAAATAAAATGGCACAGAAACAGTGTTCTGCATGCTAATACAGCTGGAGATATTAAGTTTGAAAAGGAAGTAACTAAATTTACCTTTTCTCATGCTAAAAATGTTTTAGAAAAAGTTTATCCAAGGCAGTTTTGGAAGTTGCTACCTAATACTCTAATACTGATAACCTGAAAGTATTGAGTTGTTTGGGGTAAAGTCTTAATGAAATGAGAGGATTCAAATTGTGTAAGTATTAAAAATAAAATCATGTTTAGTGATAGACTTCAATGTCTAAAAACAGTGAAATGTCATTTTTCATTTCAGGCAGCTCTTTTTCAGAGTAATATATCAGATAGATGAACCATGTTTTAGCCATCAGTATCTTTTCCACTGATAGGATTACTAAAGTCTCACCCTTACCAACCCTTTTTCTTACACACTCAGCACTTTAGAGACCTGAGCAAGTGGAGAAGCATGTCCAAACATCTAAAACTAGGTGTTTCTGTGATATGCAAAAGATATATAAATATGAGTAAAATGTGAAACTATAATAAGGAATGCATTTTAGGCAATTAAATATCTTCAAAACCATAAAAATATATTTAGATACTTTCAGTTGATAGAATTAGCTGCACTGTTATAAAACTTTGTGACATGCATTTTATATTCCTTTTTTCTGGTTCCATATTATTTTATTATATGTTGCTATATTGTATGCATATATATAAACATGAATCCTTTTTGGAACAAGATGGGGTATGTTATAATAAACCTAAATAGTTGTGTTGCTGTCGATTTTCATACTACACGTGTATCTTGGACATATTGTGGGTTTGGTTCCAGACCACCGCAATAAAGCAAGTTACATGAGTTTTTTGGTTTCCCAATGCATGTAAAAGTTGTGTTTACACTATACTGTAGTCTATTTAGTGTGCAGTAGCATTATGTCTAAAAACAGTGTAGATACCTTAATTAAAAAAGAATTTATTGCCCAAAAAATGCTAACCATCTTCTGAGCCTTCAGTAACTCATAATGTTTTTGCTGGTGGAGGGCCTTGTAAAAAACACAATATCTGCAAAGCACAATAAAACAAGCTATGCCTGTACTATTAATTTTGAAAGTATAGTCTGTCAGTCACCATATCTTTTGGGGTGGGGGTATTACCTATATGCTTGAGTTATATTCTGTGTTTTCTATATATCTCCGTATTCTCCTTATTTCACTGTTAAATGTTATAATAAATTCACCTTCACTGGTTTGTAGCTTTATACGGTGGTAATTAACGTAATTGTCTAAAATATAAGCAGTTAGAAAACGTTTACAAATTACTGTGTAGGCATTGGAAGGGAAAGTCAGAAAGCTTTTAAGGAAAACCAGTTTTAGAGTGGATTTGAATTGTATTTAGTCTGAGACTTTTTGTGATTCAATAGTTCTAGATTTTTTAATGCTAAATTTAATGAGCTTTGTGACCGTTATTGAAGGTCTTATAGCCACATTATAAGTAGCTGTCTATGTCATTAAATGTATAGAGAAAGATCTCCTTTAAATCAAGGTATTGAATACTTTTCCTGTATATGATATGCCTGATGTTATGCCTTAATATCTTTTGCAACTCCAGGTATGGAGTATGCTTTGTTTAAAGGCAATAATAGCAATTAAATTTTCACGTCTCGTGACAATTCTTCTACATGTTTCTGAAGCAGAAAAGGAAAGGAAGTTAGCAGTAGCCTCAAACTTGTATCAGTCTGATGAACTAAGATCGGGCAAAAGTCCTGTTGGCACAGAGCATAGCTAAGAGATAAAAGGAGATTAGCTACAGAGAAGCTAGAATCAGAGAGGGATGATAGAGGTGACTAATACATTAATGATAATTTAAAAAATGGTCATTTTAGAAAAGGCTAATAACATTATATCAATTTTGTATCCTATTTTAATAAAATTCTCAGAACGGTGCAACTGTCTTATTTTTTTAAGAACCAAACATTTGAGGCCTACTATTGATATTTTATATAATTATTAACCTCTTTATATACAAGTCACCAATTTTATAATAGTAAAACCATAACTGATATAAAAGTATGTATGTTATAATCTTACAGATAAAGAACTATATGCTTGGATGAAGTGTGTGAAGGGACAGCCTCATGATCACAAACATTTAATGCCAACTCAAATTATCCCTGGTTCTGGTAAGTATAAATAATATACATTATTTACTTAGTAGCATAACAGCTCTTGGTTGCTCCAGATTATTTAGAAGTATGTAGGAGTATCCTAGAATGGAGAGGTAAGGTTTATCTAATCTTGACTTTTTCTTGCTCAGTTATTAGAATCCTCTGTGTATCAAAACTAGCAAGAGAAGCCCAGCTCCAGTGACGAAAAAAGCCAGAGGAACCATTTTAGAAGAGAAAAACGTAAAGAGAGTAATGAAAAAGCTTATTAGATTTATAATGAAAGGTTATTCTACTTTTTTTGAGCATACTGAATTTTTAATAATAGAGAAAAGAATTGGGGCCAGCCTGGTGGCGCAGTGGTTAAGTGCACACGTTCCACTTCTTGGCAGCCCAGGGTTCGCGGGTTCAGATCCCGGGTGTGGACATGGCACCGCTTGGCATGCCATACTGTGGTAGGCGTCCCACGAATAAAGTAGATGAAAATGGGCGTGGATGTTAGCTCAGGGCCAGTCTTCTTCAGCAAAAAGAAGAGGACTGGCAGTAGTTAGCTTAGGGCTAATCTTCCTCAAAAAAAAATAATAATAATAGAGAAAAGAACAGAGAACATGAATTTGGGTGAATGAAGTAGATGGAGGGGATGAAGTAAAAAATAGAAGAGAAGTGAAAAGAGAAACCAAAAAATTTTATAATCTTAACAACCAGTGGTAACCTTTTTATTAACCACTATTATATTTTGTAGTTTTGACAGATCTTCTAGATGCGATGCACACTCTTAGAGAAAAATATGGTATAAAATCCCATTGTCACTGTACTAACAAACAGAATGTACAAGTTGGAAATTTTCCTACAATGAATGGCGTGTCTCAAGTGAGTAAAAAATCTCTAATCACTCAAATAAAACGCATGGTTAAATTAATCAGCTTTGATATTTGAAATCCAGTTTAGAACTTGAGTTTTGTAAATTATGTTTTCTATGTTACCATATAAATATGACTACTACTTTTAACTCTGAATACCTGAAGAGAGAGTATTTTAAAAATTCAATTGTTCTACCCTTGTAGGTTTTACAGAATGTTCTTAATCACAGTAATAAAATTTCTCTGTGCATGCCTGAGTCTCAGCAGCAAAATACCCCTCAGAAGTCTGAGAGTAATGGCAACAGCAGCCCAGCGAGTGATATAAGCACAGACAGCAAGTTAACTCCTCCAGAATCCCAATCACCACTGCACTGGTTAGCAGATCTTGCAGAGCAAAAAGCCAGAGAGGAAAAAAAAGGTAAATATAATTAATTATCTAAGTAGATAATAAAGGATTATAATATAACCAACAGTGTACAATTATACATTAATGTACTATTCGCTTAGAACAATTTACTTTGGTCTTCTGCTTGCGTTATGGCTTACGGTTCTGTAAAACATTTGTCTTAGTAGGAACTTTCCTCCCTGTGATTGCATCAGAATTAGTTAGAGAATCATTTGTGGGTGAGCATATCAATAAAGCCACCAGAGCACTAGAATTGTAACTTGTACTTTCTCCCTGTCTTAGTTATAGCATTTTTCGTTTGTGACAGGTGCAAAGTCAGCTACATGTCTAAGATAGTGAGGAAGGCCTTTTCACGTTCGAACTGTTAGACTCCGTTTTGAAGGATCTAACCCATCTTCTGTTGTGTGTTCAGGTGAATAAATGACTAGTGCCAGAGTTTTTACCTCTCACTATAAAACGTAGGGTGCCAGTTTTGTCTGTACTTTAGCAGCATGCTTAATTTTACTTGAATTTTGTAAAATGATTTATTTCAGAAAACAAAGACCTTGCCCTTGAAAAGCAAATTAAAGAAGAGGGAGAACAAGACAACCCTGATTCTCCGAACAGCAGAACGTCACCTCCTGTGTCCCAGAATAATGAACAAGGCTCAACCTTACGGGATTTGCTGACCACAACAGCTGGCAAGCTTCGTGTGGGTTCCACAGATGCTGGCATTGCCTTTGCACCAGTGTATTCGATGGGAACCCCAGTAAGTGAGATGTTAGATTTTGGCTTTCATATGGGCCTTAAATTTAGATGATTTGGAGACTTGGTTGTGAACTGCATGAAAAATATATGCAGATGAAATCAAATACACCAAATTACTAGTCATGTTCTTATTTGCATTATAACTCTCATAACTTAAAAACTGGAGATTTTGTTCTCTTTCCAGGTGAAAATTTTGGGCAAGAGGCATTTTGATGCCAGAATGCCCTAAGACACTTCATCAGAATTTGAAAACCATATATCTAGTGGGAGAGAAAAAAACATATAGAAGTGAACATTTTGTTTCTTAAAATATTCAGAAATTAATTTTTGGTTTAATTATCCATCAGGAAAAAATAAACAGAATAATTGTATAGACAGGCACAAATTCTTAGTGGCTTTTAAAAGTATATGGGAGATTCCACCTACCTGTCTCCTCTGCCCTAGTCCTAAAACAATATAAAAAGGTAGGAAAGCCACACTTGTAGTTTCTGCAGACGTGGCAGTTTCTCACATGGAGACCACCAAACTTCTGGTTCCTACCTATCAAGAACAGTGTAGGGACTAGAAATCCATATCCACTGACAATGATTATATAATCTTGAAGGCAGGTATATATTTTGTGTTGCTTGTTTGCTATGTTAGTAAATCAAAGTGAAAATTTTTAAATGTATACTTTTCCTCTCAAAATATAATTTTTTTCCCTAATAGAGTGGTAAAACTGGAAGGACTATGCCAAACATTCTTGATGACATAATTGCTTCGGTTGTTGAAAACAAAATTCCACCAAATAAAGCCTCTAAGATAAATGTGAAACCAGAGCTTAAAGAAGAGCCTAAAGAGAGCAGAAAATCTGCCATGGATGAAAACAATAAATTATACAGTGATATACCACATTCTTGGATCTGTGAGAAGCATATTCTGTGGCTTAAGGACTATAAAAATATTAATAATTGGAAGCTTTTCAGAGAGTTTTGGAAACATGGACAAGTGAGTATTTTAAGGTGATTTAGTACATTCTTAGTGGAACTCAAGCTCGTTGAGTAGGCAAAATGGTTCTCTCCTTAGGGATAGAAACACGGGAAAGATAGTACCACAGTTGGGGCAGAAGTAAGATATCAAAACACCAAAAAGGTTACCAGATGATTACTTTAGAATTCTTCTTTTTGGCCAGATTTAAATGAATTAACAGGGAACCACTGTTTATTTGGTGTTATATTTTTGATCTGTCAGTCAACAGACTTTTAATAGAGCCATATATTTACAAAGTTTGCTACCTCCTTCATTTTTTTACATTTATAAAGCCAAGTTAACAGATTTATATCTACTATTAAAACATTAATACTAGAAGCATTTTTCTTGAACTGCTGGAGATGTAGATTTTTTTCCTTTAATGTTTATTCACAGAGCATTTATTTATGTTAGTTTATCAAATCTTGAATGACAATCTCCATTATTTAATTCTGCTCAAATAAAATGATTTTGTTTCACCAA
Organism: Equus przewalskii; assembly: GCF_037783145.1. Classification (NCBI taxonomy): domain Eukaryota; kingdom Metazoa; phylum Chordata; class Mammalia; order Perissodactyla; family Equidae; genus Equus; species Equus przewalskii. The sequence continues at coordinate 52,451,751 of NC_091831.1, read as the reverse complement.
AGTTTTGATATACATTTCAGATGGCAATTTGCTACATTAATGCACAAGTTATGAACAGAATTAAGAATTTGCATGACTTAGTATTATGTTCAGTTTTTTTCTTGCTTTCTGGAAAACATCATTGCTATTTTATTTCACTTTTCTTCATTCAACAGATAGTTATCGAGCACCTAATAAAATCTAGTCTTTCTGCTGGTTGTTAAAGATATAAAAATGAGTAAGTTATGTAAAAACGAGTAAGAACTATTTTAGTACAATGGTTTAAAATGTTTCTAGGTCACTAATCCTTTTCAAAAATCCTATGAAAGCTTGGTTCCTCTCTCCTGAGAAAAAATAAACACCCATCCATTACATTTAGGGGGTTTTTTTGGTTGGCTCTCCTTGAAGTCTCCATGCCATTGCTGGGTCACAATTTAGACCACTTAATTTTGTGTGGGCTTCAATAAATAAATATGTTAAATATTCTAAGAAATTTGTTTAAAGTGCTATGGAAACCCAAAGGAAAGAATGACTAAGCTAGAGTACTAATTCAGAAAGGCTAGTTTGAATTGATGCCACAGAGGTTAAGTGAAGTTTTTCTAGATGGCCAAGAGGTTAGAGATAAACAAAAGGCATCAGGTGTTTGGAGAACTGTTCAGTTTTGTTTGTCTGGAATATAGGTAAGAGTTCTGTGGGTAGTGGTGGGGAAATGAGGTGTTTATGGTTATGATCATGAAGGGCCTTTACATATCATGCTAAGGAATTTGAACTTTATCCTGTAGATGATAGTTTTAATTGAGGAATCACAGTAATCAGCATGACATTTTAAAGTAACTGAGAGCAAAGCAGATTGGAAGTTGGATCAGAGGGGGATAAGACCAGAAGCAAGGAGTCCAGTTAGGAAGGCTTTCAGTATATTGCAAAGATGATGATGATGATGGTAGCCTAAGAATTCTGCTTCAGAATATTCTAATATACTAATTAACTGGCCTGTGTCATTTTTTTAAATCTGACTTTCCCCAAGCCACTGGTTATCATAAGAATGAGTGGTGTAGGGCTGGATAAGGGTATTAGTATTATTGGATAGGCATGTTAGGGGCTGTGAATTAATATCTGAATTGCTGGCAATGGTTAATTATCTAATAGCTGAACCTGTTTTAATAGTTGGATATATTATTAGCCTATTAAAAAGAAGTTTAATGGAGCAGTCACCCAAACAGTTAACCAGACTTTAGGGTAGTTTTGTTGTTGTTTTACTTTTTCCTTTTCTTTTGAGATATCTTTTGTGATAAGAACCCTAGCTGGAAGTTATTCTACTCTTATGGTTCCCAAAGTTTAATTATCTTATGAATTTAAAGAGTACTTAATAAATGGAATCTTTTAGAAGAGACTCTTAAGTCACAACTTGCTCTGCTCTCAATATCCCAGACTTTTACTTCATTTATAATAAGGGAATTTTTTAAAAAACCAGAATAATATATTAGATTGCCTTAGAGGTATTTTTACATCAGCATTGGGGTTTTAGAACTTTCAGTTGTTGGTTTTTGGGTTAGAGTGCCTTGAGAGAATTTGAAGTCATGATTTCAAAGAGATTCACTTTCAGGAAATCAGTCATTAGGCTTGAAATTTAATGTTATGCCTGGTTATTTAATATTTTTATCATAATCTGTATGGAGGTAAAGAAAGTGTTTCAAGTGCTGTAAACTCAGAATGTATATAAATTGTGTATTAATCTCAAGGACTGTATGTATTTAAAATCTTACTACATATATCACATACATATGAATATATAGGTAGGTTATGTTCTGTCTATAAAAATCAGTCTGTAAATAAAGCAAGCAAAAATATCCATATTTACACTGCCTAGAAATGAAATTTTTAGTGTAGCCTTTCAGACTTTTTTCCTGAAAATCACTACACATTTTAAGTTTTATTTACAAAAATTGCAATGTACTTTACATGGCATTCTTTCCTCACCTTTTCTCTTTTGATGATGTATTGTGAACATCTTTCCAGGGTAGGGATTATTTTTAATAGACTCTTTTATTTTCAAAATTTGTCATTCGTCCTGAAACTTAATGTGTTATCCATTTCTTATATTCACATGTAAAATTAAATTTTGGAACTGTCTATATACGTTTTAACTTGTATATATCTGTCTATTTACTTATTTATAAGCCTGCAGTGGTTTCTGGTGTGCATAAGAAAATGAACACTAGCTTGTGGAAGGCGGAATCAATTAGTCTTGATTTTGGAGACCACCAAGCTGATCTCTTGAACTGCAAAGACAGCATTATTTCAAATGCCAATGTTAAGGAATTCTGGGATGGTTTTGAAGAAGTTTCAAGTATGTTGTTTTTTGTTTGTTTGTTTTACCGTTTTCTTAAACATACCCAAAAAATGATAAATTCCAAATATGACTTAACGGATTTTTAATCTTTGAAACTTCTATTTTACTATGTTCTCTAATAAAAAGAAACAAATACTTGGAAAGAAGAGACTGGTCCTATTCCTGGCTCCACTCCTCATTTCCTCTGGCCATGAAAAAGTCATTTATCATGTGTTTCCTTATATCATATGAGGAATATTTTTGGCAACCCCATAAACCTTTGAGAATTGAATTATATAACTTATGTAAAATACTTTGAAAAATTAAAAGTGAAAATGTAAGACCATAATTTTAGTAACAGTAGAGATTTCTTAAAATAATTTTTTTGCAACATTACAAATAATCTATGTACATAAGGAACAAAAATCTCACTACGTAAGTACATAAGAAATAAAAGTCAATAAACAATCGTTAAGTACCTATTGTACAACAATGAAATCATTCATTTTATGTTTTTTTCCTTCATCTCCAAATATTAATAAAAATTAAAAGGCAGAGATTACCTTTTTAGTAACTAACTGCATTCATTATAGAACGGCAAAAAACAAAAAGTGGAGAAACAGTTGTTTTAAAATTGAAAGACTGCCCTTCAGGAGAAGACTTCAAGACTATGATGCCAGCAAGGTATGTCTGTTGAAACTTGTTATTTTGACACCTGGCTCTTTGAAATTGAGCTGAGATTATCCCTAGAATTAGGATAAGGAACTACAAATGTGACTTTTAGGCATTTTCTTCCCTAATTAAAAATAAGTAATCAGAAATAAAACTGAATCTCCGTAGTCTCAGCAGGGTAAAGTCTTTGTTAGGGCAGTAAAGGAAAGAATGTTCATGTAAGACACGAGGGTCTGTTTGGGATCTCTCTTCTCTTGGTGCTTTTAATTTCCTGTGATTAGGGAAAGCAAATTGCAATTTTAGTCAGTATCAGTTCTGTTCTGTGCTTGCCCTTGCGTTACGCATTCATTTAAACTTTGAAGTCAAGGACAGTATTACCTGAAAAAGGCCTCAGCGAAAGGTTGTCTTGTGTTTTGAACAACTTGAAAATTGTTTATTTGAAAGCACTTAAGAATGTAAATCTTTATATTCCAAAGACATCAATAAAGTTATTATTCTTCAGATATGAAGATCTTTTAAAAAGCCTGCCATTGCCAGAATATTGTAATCCAGAAGGAAAATTCAATTTGGCCTCTCACTTGCCAGGATTTTTTGTACGCCCCGATCTAGGACCCAGGTTGTGCAGTGCCTATGGTAGGTATATATTTGCATTTCTATCAACTTGGAATTATATGGAATTTTAACTAACTTCTGTCCAATGATAAATTGTCTAATGATTTTTAGGTTCTACTAAATATGTTCTTTTAATTATCCATTGAAATGTTTTTCTGTATCAAGCTGTATATTAGGAATTAATAGCCAACATATAGCTATAAGTTCCTGCTAATTACTTTCAAAATATTTACATTTTATATTAATTTGATTTTTATGGGACATTTCAGGGATTCTGGCTTTTAGGGGCAGGTTTTGGAACAGAGAGACTAAAAGTCAAATTACAATTAACCAATTTTCCACATAGAGTTGACGTTTGGGGGAATATAGGAGATACGTAAAGTATTTTGGCAAGTAAAATTTTTTTTATGCACAGGTGTAGCTGCTGCTAAAGATCATGATATAGGAACAACAAATCTCCATGTTGAAGTTTCTGATGTTGTAAATATTCTAGTCTATGTTGGCATAGCAAAAGGAAATGGCGTTCTCTCAAAAACAGGTAAAGAAACTTAAAGAAGAATAGTCTTTGAAGTAATAGTTGAATGACTACACACGTTAGTATTATCCAGAATGTCAGCCTCCGAGTTTACAGCAAAGATTCCAAAAAGAATTGAAATGGATATAGGAATATTCTAATCTTTATTACTTGAAGAGTGATTAATTTACCTGTCTTTTTTTGATATAATAAGAATTTTAATTTTAAAAATGAATATTTTTCTTTATTTTCTGCTTTCTTATCATTAAATAATGTGTTTATGAAAATAAACTGTTAAGCTCACTTATAAAAACTTTTTGAAGAATAGAAACTAGGTTCTGCAGCTCTGAAAATTATTAAGACGTGGTTTGTGCCTCAAGCAGTCTTTTTTCCCCTCCAGTATCAGAGAGAAAAGGGACCTTTTCTCCTAAGTAGAAATAATCTTTCTGTCCACTGTATAGGTTTTAGATACCATTCTCTGGATTTCTTTCTGAAACCCTGTTCGATCTGTTATTTCCTTCGTCATAGACATAGGTCTTTAAACTCTCCATCTCTACTGGCTTATTCAGAGTAGGAGGAGACTCTAGACTATTCCTACTTTCTTAAAAGAAAACCTTCAAACCTTGTCTTCCTTGCTACCATCCTATTGCTCTCGCCCTTATAACAATTTCTTTGCTGTCTCTTTCACTTCCCTTTCACATTTCAACTCAACACAGCTTGGCCTCTATACCTGCCACCCCACTGAAATTACTATTGCTGTGGCTCTCACTGACGGTCACAATTGGATAATTCACAGGTTTCTTTCGCATCCTTTTATTACTTGTCCCCTCTGTAATAAATGGCACTATTAATCACTCCCTCTTCAAATACTGGCCTTGGCTTCTGTGGCACTACTTCGCTGGTTCTTAATCACCTTATGAAGTTGCAGACTTTATTCTCTACCTTTTCGAGTTTACATGCACTTCCTGTAAAATTCTATTTATGACTTCCAGCCACCACTTAGACTACCAGCTCTCTATCTAGAGCCCAGAATGTATCTACAGCGTGGTGACTAGAAGCTCAGGACATAGGGGTTCATTATAGCAGTCACTCTACTTCTGTGTATATTTGACAGCTCCTATGATACACAGCCTAAATTCTCCCAAAACTACAGGGACTCATTTTTATGTTGTTTCTCAGCTCCCTTAACTGATACAATTGATTATACTAGGTAAAAACTCTGCTTCCTCAACTCCCAAGGATTTGAGAGTCAGATGCACTTGAGTTGTGGTCCCAGCTCTAGCACAGAAATGTGTGACCTGTGGTTCAAATTATTTATCCTTTCAAAGCCTATGATGACACAGAGTTAATTATCTCTTTTATACCTTTTATTGTACTTTGTACTTTGTACTTTTATTGTACTATTATACTTTGTTCAAATCATTCCCTATATCATTCCCTACATGTGTATATATACTACATCTTTATCCATTCATCAGACACTGGGCACTTGGGTTGCTTTCTTGGCTATTGTGAATAATGCTGCAATGAACATAGGGGTGCATAAGTCTCTTTGGATTGTTGATTTCAAGTTCTTTGGATAAATACCCAGTAGTGGGATAGCTGGGTCAAATGGTGTTTCTATTTTCAGTTTTTTGAGAAGTCTCCATACTGTTTTCCATAGTGGCTGCACAAGTTTGCATTCCCACCAGCAGCGTATGAGGGTTCTCTTTTCTCCACATCCCCTCCAACATTTGTTGTTTTTTGTCTTGGTAATTATAGCCATTCTAATAGGTGTAAGGTGATAGTTTGTAGTTTTGATTTGCATTTCCCTAATGATTAGTGATGTTTAACATCTTTTCAGATGTTAGCCATCTGTATATCTTCTTTGAACAAATGACTGTTCCTATCCTCTGCCCATTTTTTGATTGGGTTGTTTGTTTTTTTGTTATTGAGTTGTAGGAGTTCTTTATATAATTTACAGATTAACCTCTTGTTGGAATAATGATTCGCAAATATGTTCTCCCAGTTGGTGGATTGTCTTTTTGTTTTGTTCCGGGTTTCCTTTGTGTTGCAGAAGCTCCTTGGTCTGATGTAGTCCCACAACTGTCATTTTTAAAGATAACATTTTAAACATAGGTAACACAGATAACATTTGAGAACTGAACCACTCTTTGTGTACCCTTTGTTACTCATGTAATTGCACTTAGCACTATTTGATATTCTTGTTTATTTGCCTCCATTTATTAATACTGTTTTTTACCCTGTGAGGTCTTGACTTGGTCTTTTTTAACTCTAATCCCCAACATTCTTGGACAGCATCTGGGACATTGTAAACACTTAATACATGTTTGAATTAAGAAATCCTGGCAGCCAACTTTAAAGATAAAAAAGATTTTACTGTCACAAAGTAGAAAACATCTGATGCATTCTTTGTAGCAGTCAGTAGGTTTCTTTTTCTCTTAAAACAACATTTCTTTAAAATCTTCACTATAGTGAAATCGAGTATGAAAAAGAAGAGCTTCCGTGCCAGCCCCAGTGGCCTAGTGGTTAAGCTCAGCACGCTCCGCTTCAGCGGCCCCGGTTCCATTCCCAGATGCTGACCTACACCACTTTGTTAGTGGCCATGCTGTGCTGGCGGCCAGCATACAAAAAAAAACAGAGAAAGATTGGCACAGATGTTAGCTCAAAGTGAATCTTCCTCAGCAAAAAAAAAAAAAAAAAACAGAAAAAGACGACTTTCCTATACTTCACTCAGAGACAACCACAGTTATCGTGGTTTTTTCTGTACATACATATATATTTACAGTTTCTAGTTTGTCAACATTTTAGAAGAAATGGCCTGGTGTTTCCTCAAAACCACAGCACATGAAATATTTGCATTTGATTACAGATTAACCAATAATAATATATGAGATCTCCCAGGAATTAGTCAGAAGACACTCTACTGTGCCAATCATTAGTCATGGTGATGAACAAATCCCTTCATCTCAGTGAACCTATTTGCTCAGATATGAAATAGAGGTTGTGATCCTCACCTACCTTACTAAGTAGTTTTAGAGACTGCCTAATTAATAGTGATCATGAAAGTCCTTCATAAGTTATGAAATGCTATATGCGTACAAATCATCATTATGACCACCTCCTTGGGAGAGGAGGAGCGTAAAGTTTGAGTAGAAACCCTTGATTTTTTAATTTCCTATGCCTTAGTTTACAGAAAACAAATGAACTGAACTGAGAAAATTACTGTTAGTCTGTCCCCAGTTACACAGGATTGACGTTCTCTGGTCATGTAGTTCTAACAGTTTTGTTATATAACTGGGTTTAGCGCCTCTTTAAGAGTCCCAATCTAGTCAGGCTCTTTGCTGCGCTAATAGATGAATTTTTGGAGACTTGGCTTTCTGGTAGTCTATACTGACCAATTTGAAAAATTCTCCTGTTTCAGGAATACTCAAGAAATTTGAGGAAGAAGATTTGGATGACATTTTAAGAAAACGGTTGAAGGACTCAAGTGAAATACCTGGTGCTCTGTGGCATATTTATGCTGGGAAAGACATTGACAAGATAAGGGAATTTCTTCAGAAGGTATAATTTAGGTTGCAAATAGTTTGAGCAAGGACTTATTAATTTTTAATGTAACTTCATTTGGCATTCAGCAATATAAGATCATTAAATAATTTTTACTTCAAAGGAGGAGGGGATTTTTTGTTGTTAAAAATCAAAAGCTCTTTTCTCTTGCACCTTTTAAAGCCTGTTCTATGTTGAGGGTTGTGAATGGCGACTTGTTCTCAGTTGCTAGTGTTCCCCCACCCTCTTATAGTAAAGAACTAATCTGTTGATGTGTCAGATGTTAACCCTTGGTGAAAAGTAGTGATTGGGAATTGCGAGATACAGATACTAATGTGTCATAGAAACATCTAAATAAGGTAAGATCTTTATTTTTTTTAATTTGATATGTTTGGCTGTTGACCTAGACAATAATTCTGCTTACCTGAATAGACTCAAATTTTGAGTAGTGGTACCTTTAATTTAGTTGTTAGACACTCTGAATGAAAGTGACACATTAATCTGAAATAATTGGTTGAAACACTCTGCTCAAATATTTTTCACACTTTGTAATTATAGGGATTTCTTTTAAGGGACTATCATTGCTGCTTTTCTTATTATACTTCATTTTCTTTCTGAATGGACCCATGGTTTGTCTCTGTGCTCAGTAAGAAGTGAGGGAGCTATAGCCCTGTACCTACTGTCTTATCCTAGAATACCTACAACTGTTTTAACTTAAAATATAAAATTATGCTTTTTAAAGCAGATTATTTCACTGATTAGTAAAAAGCTCCCTTCAAATTGATTTGTCAAAGGTTAGAGGTTTAGCAATATAAAGGTACTTAGCTTTGTACTTCCCTTAAAAAAAGAACAACATCAAGAAATGTTTATGAATTCCGTACTTGTGAATGGTTTGGCTTTTGGAAAAAAGCTGTTAACCTAAGCTTTTCCTCATCTCTGTGCTATACTCTTGAAGCAATTTAAAGAAGGGACAAAATGGATGGAAACTTCATAGTGGAAGGAGGAGGTGAGAAGGAAGTATGATTCACTTTATTAATAGCATATCAGTGTGCAATATTGTTTTAATATCCTTTGGCTTTTCAAATTGTTGTGAAATACTGTTTTCTTTAACTTAAGTGCAATCATTGTTTCATAAAATTTTGTGAACAAAAACTATTATTGTAAAGAACATTGAAATTAGACTTAATAGGATTTACCATTTCCCTTACTTAAATTGGGGTGTATATTTTAATTTTAATCCATGTTTCAGATTTCAAAGGAACAAGGCCTTGAAGTTCTACCAGAACATGATCCAATACGTGACCAAAGTTGGTATGTGAACAGAAAGCTCCGCCAAAGACTGCTTGAGGAATATGGAGTCAGAACCTGCACCCTGATTCAGTTCCTTGGCGATGCTGTTGTCTTACCAGCGGGAGCACTTCATCAGGTACATAAAAACTTATTCCTAACACACTTGTTACTGAAAGAACCAATTTGATGAAAAAGAAATTGTTCACAGTATAGACATAAATGAAAGAAGACATAAGTAAGAGAATGACCTCCGCACCATTCTGCCTTCATTAAGAAATCACTAAAATAGCTTTCCAGTGCTTGAAGAGATGACATAATTAAGTGCTTTGATAACTTAAATTGTTTTAACGTGAGCCAGATATCCATTTTTCATATTGTCTCTGTTTAGTGGATTGAAATCCAAGTTTTAAGACTTTTCTAGGGGAAAAAGAGAGGTATATTCAATTCTCAATAGTGAGACTTAATAGCAGAAGTGAGAGTATCAAAACTTAGAGATCATACATTTTCTAAGGCATCAAGTATGAGTAGAATGAATTACTGGCTAGATCATTCCATAATTCAGAATTTCAGTGTACCATCTGTCTCTCTAGTTTGCTATAACGTGCCCAAAGAGAGAGGGTATGTAATTTTATAGCTATCGATCCACAAAACTTTAGACACCTGATCTTTGTTTCTGTGGCTTGGCTGTGGCACCTGCAAGTGTGGAATACAATAGACAGTGAGTATGGAGGATTGGATTGAAAGCATATAGTGGATTCCTGTAAGTAGAGAGCTACCATAGATCAGCTTAGCCCTTGTAGTAATAAGCACGTGTGCAAAGGAAACTCGAGAACCCAAAAGGCTAGTTTGCTGCGGTGTTCGTTCCCCACCTTTTCCATCACCTGTTAATTGAAAGGTATCTCACGTGTGTACTTTTACCAAAGGAAGTTTCCCACATTTTATATAACTATATCTGCACTTATTGCCTGTTTAGCATTTGTTGACACTATTATAATAGCACAAATACTCTTTAAGTGATAGTAGTTACTTAGTTTTTAAGATGTCAAGGTCAAGGTTAGATTTATCATTCTTAGATCTCAGGTAGCATTTATGATAGTAAAATATAAAAACATCATAATAATAAATATAGCTTTTCTCTACAAAAACTTCCTGGAGAAAAAATATATATTAATTAAATGTATTAATCAATGTATTATTTATGTTAAATTGTTTTATTTTTCCATGGACTTACATAATCATTTCAGAGATGTTGTATCGCTTATGATTCAAGTTCAGTTGTTATTCACCCCACATACCATTTTTTTGCCTTCTAGCCACTTACCGTAAAACGGCTAATCTATATTTAGATGTAAAATCCTCAAAGGAGCAGCCTATTTAAGAGAATAGTACAGTAAATCTTTTTGTAAACAGGAATAGTTCTTTGACAAACAAGTTCCCTTCAAACTCCTTTCTCACATGTTCAACTTATCCAGTATCTGTTTACTTAAACTGGACAGTGTCATTTTTTAAAATTGAGGTATAATTTGCTTATGGTAGAATATACCCTTTTTAGTGTACAGTTTTGTAAGTTTTAACAAATATATAGTTAGGTAACAGCACACTCAAAATATTGAATACTTCACCCTAAAGAAATTCCCTCTTACCCCTTTTTAGTCAACCTCTCCTCCCACCTGACATTCCTACAGCCACTTAGCTGTTTTCTGTTATTATAGTTGTGCCTTTATAAGAATGTCATATAATTGGAATCAAACAATATGTAGCCTTTGAGTCTGGCTTCTCTTGTTCAATGTAATGCATTTGAGTTTCATCCATGTTGTTGTATTTTTCAGTACTTGGTTGCTTTTTATTGCTGGGTAGTTGTTCATTGTATAAATATACCACAGTTTTTAAATTCATTCACCAATTGAAGAACATTTGGGGCATTAATAAATAAAGCCACTATAAACATGCACATACAGGTTTTTATATGAACATAGGTTTTCATTTTAGTTGGATAAATCTCGAGTAGTGAGATTGCCTGGTCATATGATAAATGTATGATTAACTTTATAAGAACCTGCCAGGCTGTTCTCCAAAATGCTTGTACCATTTTCATTCCCCAAAGCAGTGTATGTTGAGTTCTATTGCCTCTACTTATTGTCAGTTTTGTTTTTAAGCATTTGAGTATGCATTGGTATCTCATTGTGGTTTTAATTTACATTTTCTTAATAACTGAATGTGTTGAACATCTATTCATGTGCTTATTTGCCATCTGTATATCATTTTGGTAAATGTGTATTCAAATATTTTGTCCATTTTTGTAATTGGGTTTTCTTTTTTTCTTGCTGAGTTTTGAGTTTTCTTTATCTACTCTACTTATAAGCCCTTTATCTGCTGTGTGCTTTGCAAATACATTCTTCCAATCTGTGGCTTGTCCTTCCATTTTCTTACTGGTGTCTTAAAAAGAGCAGAAGTTTTTTCATCTTTAGTTGATCATTTTTTCTTTTATGTATCATACTTTTATTGTATCTACAAAATTTTTGCCTAGCCCAAGATCACAAAGATTTTCTCTTACATTTTCTTCTAGAAGCTTTATAGTTTTTAGTCTTACATTTAGGTCTTCACATGATCCCTTTTTCGTTAATTTTTGTATATAGTACAAAATATGGATTGAGGTTCAGTTTTTTGCATATGGACATTCGGTTGTTCCAGTACTATTTGTTGAAAAGACTATTTTTAAATATCTTTTCTTTTGAAAATGTAATATATTCATATGATTTTTGAAAATTCAAACAGTACAAAAGGTTCACGGTGAAAATTTCAATATTTTTTTCCCCTTTGCCCCCAGTTCCTCTCTTCCAGAGGCAACCACAGAGAAATACTGTGGATGTACTATCTCTCTCTCTCTACTGCTTCTACATTCTTGGGAGGTGGGGGAGAGGGAGGAGAAGAGCCATGTTTTTTCAAAATGGTAGGCAAAAGTCATCCTGTTAAAAAGTTTAGTTCACATATCATTCTGCTCAAGGCCTCACAAGGCCCTAAAAAATCTGAACTTGTATCCTGTCTGTGCCCACACTCCCCTCAACACACACACATCCCTACCCCTCACTGCCTTCTTCTCGCACTGCTCTCCTCCTTACTTCTCTCTAGGCACCCTGCCCTCTTTGTGGTTTTCACATACACCAAACAAGTTCCTACCCCAGGGCATTGTACTTGCTAATCCTTTTGCCTGCATTCTTTTTCTTCCCAGATATCTGTAAGACTTGCTTCTTCACATTCTTTAAGGCTTTGCTCAAATGTCACTTCAGTGAGGTCTCTCCCAACTCCCTGTTTTCTTCCCTGCTTTATTTTCCTCCATTTCAATCTTCACCTTCTAACATGCTTCATAATTTATTGTTTATTGTCTTTGAACCCTGACTGGAATGTAAGCTTCATGACGACAGAGATTTCTGTTTTTCATTGCTGTCTCCCATGCCTGGAATAATGCACTTAAATGTTTGTAAGGCCCAAAGGCCTGAAAATGTGTTCTCATATACAGCATACTTTTGCACAAGTGTGGATGAAAACAAAATTGTGATTTCCAAAATTTATATATATTGTGCTCTTTATATAAACATGTAAATTTTGACCTCTTACTATATGTGTCTTCTCTGGCTACTTCAGAAAGTTTACTTCAGTTGGAATCTAACTTCCTCTTATGACTGTACACCTAAGTACATAGGAAAACATTTTATTTTGAGATATGTAGAAATTTCACTTAGATTACAGAGAGCAAATTTCATCTATGATAAAAAGATGTTATACTTAAATAGACTGAGGCAGCACATAGGACCTAGATTGGAAAATTCTATCCTGAGCTCTGCCAGTAAATTGCTGAGTGTTCCAAGACAAAAACTCCTCTGCTGCATATTTTGGCGCAGAATTGACAGCTATAAGAACAAGAATTTCTGCCTCCCTTCCTTTGTGTGGTGTGCTAATGATAGCACAGTTATTTGTACTCTGTTGAAAGGGTGTTGTCCATGACTCACAAGTGGTGGTAATGTGGTTTTGAGAGAAAATTAAAAGGAATTAAGAACTCTGTTCATAGTGTTAACTTGGATTTGAGTTACATTATTATTATTTACAATTTGTTTAGTCCTTAGAGTAAATTGATGGCTTCAACCCTTCCAATAGACTACAGTTAACCCTTAAAATAATCCCAAACTCTAAGTCAGTGCTTCTCACACTTGAGTATACATCACAATTTCCTGGAGGGCTTGATAAAACAGATTGCTGGACCCCACCCACAAAGTTTCTGATTCAGTGTGTTTGAGGAGGGACCTGAAATGTTAACATTTCTGAAAAGTTCCCAGATGATGCTGATGTTACTCTCTGGGGACTACACTTTGAAAACCATGCAAATAGGAAGCCCTTGCAAACCTAAGGCACTTATCAACCAAACTGTTTCAATCAAATGATACTGTATGACAGGGGCCACAGTGCTAGGGAAGGAGCAACATTCTTTTCTCTGGTTTGTCAGCAGTGAGCACTTTGAGGAGCCAAGCTGAGGGAACAAGGGCTCTGTGCAGAAGTGTTCAGATGTATATCATAGGAAGCTGAGGGGAAGTATTGTAGCCACAGATGTCTGTATATTCTTAGAACTGCTATAGAATTGCAGACTTAAAAATCTTCTGTTGGCAGACATGACTGAGTCTGTGAAACCCCTGTATATCCCTAGACAGAGCAGGTAGACTCTGACCTCCAGGATTTACTTTGTCTCAGCTCTAGTATTCTGATGGCCTTTGTTTTAAACAGCAACAACTTTCTTTTTTTTCTTTTTAAGATTTATTTTTTCCTTTTTCTTCCCAAAGCCCCCCAGTACATAGTTGTGTATGTTTTACTTGTGGGTCCTTCCACTTGTGGCATGTGGGATGCCACCTCAGCATGGCCTAATGAGCAGTGCCATGTCTGTGCCCAGGATCCGAACTGGCAAAACCCTGGGCTGCTGAAGCAGAGTGCATGAACCACTCAGCCACAGGGCCGGCCCCCAGTAACAACTTTTTAGAAAATTAACACAAAATCTTGAGTGATAAATTTGCCCTTAACTACTTAGCTTAATTGTGTTTGGTCATTCATAGTGAGTTTATATTGCTAAGTTGTAAATTCTTTGTGTTCATATGACTAAAAGGACTTTGGCAAAATCTTTCCACTCTTAGTTCTTACAAGTTGCTGTGTATATGGTAACACAGTGTCAAGATTTTAACCTTCCTACTATGAACACAAAAGAGTTACATTTTCTTAACATTACCTGTTTATGATTACAACTGAATAAGACTCTTATCCATGCAAGGCAAGAATAAATAAAAGCGTATTGTCAAGGAAGTGAAATGTAACCAACTCAAAGATGGCCCAAAAAAGGGATAAGTGGAATGGGATATTCAAATGTGTTCCACTTTAAAACTGAACCTTGCCTGTTCATACTAACCCTTAAGCCTTTAAGCAAAATATATCAGGTTGAAGTCATTAGGAAACATAATAGCATCTCATAAGCACGAGTAAAAATCACTGTTCTAAAGTGATTTTAAAACAACCATAAACTGGCAAAGACTGATAGAATCCAACTCTTTCAGAACTCTGGAATCTAATCCAAAACTTACATCAACGAGGGGACTGCTTAATGAAGAAAAGGGCAGCTGATATTTTGGCATTTAAGGAAATCTCTAGCAGGTCACTGGCTGACCAGTGAGATAACGGAACAGACTTCAGTGATCACACTCGACAAGGAATACAGTCTTAGCAAAAATAGTTTGGAAAAGTCACAAAACAAATGGATGACTGAAACCCTCAATAATCAACAGCAGCAAACCTTGAGGTAGAGGGAGAATCTGATTTCCAGTTACCACATTATAATGTTAAGATGCCCAGTTTTCAACAGAAAGTTATAAGTCATATACACAGAAACAGGCAAGTATGGCCCATTCATAGAGGAAGAAAAATAAATCAACAGAAACTGTCCCTAAAGAAGTCCAGACATCAGACTTACTAGACACAGACTCAAGTCAACTGCCTTAAATATGCTCAAAGAGCTAAACCATGGACAAAGAACTAAAAAAAGCCAGGAAAATGATGTATACACAATATTAATAAAATAATAAAAACAAAAATAATTAAAAATATATTAATGAAGAGAGAAATTATAAGAACAATAGAACTAAACATGCTAAAAGTCACATGTTAGAACTTTTGAAGGACAGTCTCCACAGCATGTTCAGATAAATGAAAGACACGAGGAGCTAGGGCATTTGGAGACTGTATGCTGGTGTGACTAAGTTAACATGGATCTATAAAGCATCTGTTAGACAAGGTAACACAGGAGCTGGGTTCCTGTTGACTTACCATTTATTGGCTGATTTATCTCGGAACAGGCACTGAACCTCTTATCCATAGTTTCCTGCTGTGTGAAATAGAGCATCTGTTCACAGATACATAATGAAGAACCAGTGACATTGTACAGCAGTGCTGAAAATGTGAGGTATCCACTATGTTCATCCTCCAGAGGAACCAACGACCTAATGATTAAAGGAAGAGAATGTTTACTATATGTACGCTACCAAGTTATCAATGTAGGCGCAATACTTGAGTTAAAGAACTCTGTAGACTTCAGCAGCTGTTCAGGTGGTCATTATGTCAACAGGAGGAATTCTAGCCTTTTTAAAATTCCATCACTCTACTGCCAATTAGACTTTTTCCATAGTCTCTATTCCCCACTTATCTTCTTCACCTCACTCCTCCCAAATTTATTTTCATACTTTAAAAATTAGAATAAATTTAAATGTTTAGTTTTCATTTATTTTTCCTTTCCCAGGAATTTTATGATGTCTTTTAATATGACTAGAAGACAACCTAGAAACATCACAAAATACAGAGTGGATCAGTGTGATCCTTTCTCTGTCATTATACTCAGCATTAATAGAAAGCAGTTCTAAGAAATAGTGAAGTGTGGAGTCATTTTGTACATGCTGAACAAATAATAGATAAGACTATTGATTGGCACCATTTAGTCAGGAGAGAGACAACTGTTGCCACAGGGGAGTGAAGGATATGTTTAACTGGTTAATCTGAAAGAAAGGCACAAATAAACAAAATCCTGGGGTAATTCTAAAACTATCGTGATTAGTAGATCTGTCTGGACCTGCAGTTTTCATCCCAGTTCCTCAAATAATCAAACTAAGTTTCATTTCCTTTTCTTTAGTGTACTCTCTGGCATAAAAGTTGCTAGTGAAATGACCCAGATGCAGAAAGCCAGAGGAGCAACAACAAACATTGAGATTGCACTGATTGGTAAAACAGATACTTTCCAGTTAGCTTTTTTTTTTTTAAGGAGCACCAAAAAATCCACCTTGACAAAAGTGATAATTTAGGATTTGATTATCAGCCTCTCTGAAGGATTCCTGGAAATGTTCTTGTCATCATTTAAAAATATTCTGTTTACAAAGTCTCTTTACATGAAGTTTTTCAGTTATATTACTTTCTCATAAAGTGTGGTGGTCTGCTTTGAAATGCATTTGATGTTTTGGAGAAAATAAGTCCTCTGGTGAATTGTTCCTTCTGTTTACTGTTTATAGACAGCTTTGCTTTTCCTTATTCCCATCTCCTAAAATTTATATTTTACTGTTTTTGTTTTGTGGATAGGTACAGAATTTTCACAGCTGTATTCAGGTAACCGAAGACTTTGTGTCTCCAGAACATCTTGTACAGTCATTTCATTTAACACAGGAACTGAGACTTTTGAAGGAAGAAATCAATTATGATGATAAACTACAGGTAGGAGATGAGTTTTCTAACTAGCTCCTGTTCTGCAGGCTTTTGATAGTCAGAAATAAGATACATGTATAACAGCTTAGGCATTCATTGTCTAGTTTGTCACATTAGGATAACAACCAAAGGTTAACACCAGTATGCATTTAATTGTATGACTTTTAGTGGCCCTTATTTTAACTTGGTTTAACAGCATTCTTTAACTTTGACATTTATATTTCTTGAATTTGGCATTGTTCCATTAAAAAATTTTTTTAATCTAGCAGTTTTCATTTCTTTCAGGTTAAAAATATCTTGTATCATGCAGTCAAGGAAATGGTGAGATCTTTGAAGATACATGAAGATGAATTAGAGGATATGGAAGAAAATTAGGTGTGGTCCAGTTTGATGTTTTTAGGCCATTACTTACTTCTTGAACAGTGATATATATGCACACTGACTTAAGCTTCATAAAACCATCAGTGCCAAGAAATTCTCTTTGTAGTAATTACTTGTTACTGACACCGCAGCAGTATAGCATAAGTCACACTTCCTGTGATTCAATGTTAGTTATTAAAACAAGCTAAATTTAAAAAGCAGCGCTTCATAGCTGTTTTTGTATTATAGTGTATATGATATTTGTGAAAATGCCAGATTTAAAATGATGTATTTATTTTTGGAAGAAAAGATACAAAATTCTATGCTATATTGTTGATCAAGTGTAAATGTGACCTTGTACAGTTTACTAAAATAACTGATATTTTTCACTACATTGAGACAGTTACTGTGAGAATAGGACACAAACACCAGCTATTGCCTGCATTTGGGAAATTGCTGAATCGCACAGCATTCATGTCATAATCAGAAAATTACTGCCAAATAATTGTAAAATTTGTAAAATGTAAAGTATATAAAGTAGATACTAAATACAGACACTTCAATATTTTGTTGAAGCTATTGACTGTACAATTAAACATTTTCAAAAGGTGTAATTTATTTAAAATTGTCTCATTTTGGTAAAATTTATGTGAACTTTTAAAGCTAAATATTAAACTTAATATGCTATGTAAATATATACATATATACATTTAATGATGTATTTTTTTAAAACATTGGCTTGCTTTTATTTGTTAAAGTGCAAGTGTTACATATGGCTTTGTACATTAAAGTTGAAAGGGGTTTTACATTTTCCATTAAAAGGACTTTATCAAAAATTGGTTTGTTTCCAGAGTTTTACCTTTTTTGACAAACATACTACTGGAGGCTTCTTCATCATCAAGGTGACTATTAGCATTTTCTTGTGATATAATGTTCTCTCCTGGAACTTTTACCCCTTGTCTTGTCTTCTTGTAAGCTTTTTTCAGCTTTCTTCAGACTTTACGGGCCATCACAAATAAGTGCCTCCCCTTACTTATCTTATGGTGCAATTAAAGAAAGGAATACAGGTAACTCCAACATTTGTTACTTATGAACACATTTAAATTGAAAGAGGAAAGTATACATGAATTTTAAAAGCCATAATTATGAGAGTATGTATTCAACCAATTTCAAGTAAGTTTTTCACAGCAGAAGATAGCTGCTAATATAGTGTTGGGGGGAAAGAATGGGGAAGCAGATGGCAGGCAAGAGCCTGAAGTCAGTCAGCTTGGGTTGTATACAAGTCCTACTTACTGTATGACGTTGGTAAGTTGCTTTAATTTGGAGTCTTGGTTTTAATAGCTGACTACTATTATCAGTTGGTTGCTTGAGGCTCACATAGTCCTAACTATTTGAATTTTACTGGAAATACATAGCCCTGCACTGACACCTGCAGGATATTGAGGGGACAGCCTTTTCTTCTCATCTGAAAGCACATAACTTAAAAAAGTAGTAGCCCAAGTTGTGACTCTGTAAATTGCTTAGTTTTTATCCTGTTGCTAATGTCTGCCATCTTTTAGCTCCGTGTAGGCTATTATGCCACCTTCCACTCCAGATAAGGTTCAACCAGAAATGTGAGCAGTTACATTTCACATTAATGCCCCACCGGGCACAAAGCTTAATGGGATTGATGATGACTACTTGGCTAGGGAAAAAAAATGGGCTAGGAATAGTTCAAATGATTATGCAAATCTTCTTTTGTAAGTTTTTGACTTTTTAATACTATTTTTCAAAATGTATCTCAACTCATTAAATGGTATCTTTTTAACGCTTTCAAATGTACCATCTGATTTAATTTTGGTGTGAAATTAATTTCATGCCCAAGATACTAATTCTGGAGTAGAGTACCTCTTGCTGGTCCCCTAAAATTTGCCAGGAGCCCAAAGTCCTTGTTGATTTCCTTTCAAAAGGTTTTTTCTTCTCTTGCTGTTGCTTGAGCCCCTTTTTACTATACTAGAACCCCTACAAAATACCTGAAGCCAGGGCAGAGCGAGCCTGGCATTGTGGCTTCTTTCAGAGTAAATTCACCTGATGAGAGTATTCTATCCATGGTCTTTATTCTATGCTAGTGACCTAATTCTTGGTAAGGCATGGGTGGAGAGAGAGAACTAGAATACTTAGATCATTGAAGACATTTGTTTACGTTTTAGAAGGTTGAGGAGTTGTGCTACTGATCAGATCCGTGATGGAGCAATTCCTCTGACCATTTAGCTTGTTCCCTCCATCAGTTTGGTTGGCTCAGGTGTGCCTCATGTATGAAAACATCTGAATATATTCATTTCCTCCAGACAGTGATACAGTAAGTATTAAATGTGTAGAATAATTTGAAAAACTTCAAGGAGATGTTATAAAGGGAAACTTGTGATGAATATTTAGGTCCCCCCATTTTAGTCTTAATGTCAAGTAGACCTGACTATGAATTCCTTTTCCTGATTAATAGATTATATGTGGCCAAATCCATTTCTCTTCTGCCATGCATTTTGGGATCCTAGCACCCATACAAATCATTGTCTAGTTTCCTGTTAGATCCCTTTGGTAGAGGGGGTATGCGTTTAATGATATCTGGGTAAGATTAGTGAGCTTCAGAAGAGTGTGCTCTCATACCTTTACTTTGCTCACTGTTTGTGTGTACACATACCATAGATAAATAGGTTCAGCATGTTCTATTTCTAGATGCCAGTCTGTCAAAGATGTTCCCTCAGACTAGATCAGGGTTGTCAGCCATGGAAGAGGAAAAAGAAAATGATTTAATTACCATTCTACAGCTGTTCAGTACACTCTGCACTATGAACTAGGGTGTAGCAAGTGGCCAAGATACAATGCTGTATGCCACCAGGCCTGCCACCAAGATTCAAACACACATTCCGTAACTACAGAAGTTATGACATGACATTCCTGGTTACACAATAACTGACCTTGATAGTTATGCCTTGATATGGAAGGTACAGGAACTGAGTGGTATATAAAGTACTTTGGCTCTCACAGTAATCAATATGGCTCTCTTAATGAAAGCAAAGTGACTTTCAAACAAAAATGAAATGTTGGCAAGCTCCAGGTCACTGGCTGCATACAAAGTAAGTTCTCTTGCCTGGCTGGGGAGATGTTCATAGCTGACTTCAGCTGTTCACTCAGTTCTCTGTAAATGAGCCAACCAGCTGCAGCTAAGTCTGGAGGATTGCCTGTCGTTTCCGTGTCTTGTCTGAAAAACACCTCAGCCCTGGGGTTAATAGAGGGTATACCAGGGATATGTGTGTAAGGGCAGGTTAGAACTGGACTTTATTTTGAGAGGAAATACATTCTGAGGACAGATGAGTCCAACACTGCTTTCCTGCACCCTAGTCTTTGACCTCAGATTTGACAGATGATGAAAGATTTGCATAGCTGGGTCAGTGAACAAATAGAAATGAAGAAGTGCAAAATAGGGACCAAAGGCAAGCCAGTATAGTCCTCTGCCAGCATAGTGAGGATGGCAACTAACTCACAGGTCCTATCAAGCTATTGGACAACACGGGGGGAAAAGCACAGGAGCAAGGTAGGTCATACAGTGGATGGAGTTTGTGATACAATGCATGCAGGGATCACCACCCCTGCCATGTGTGCCTTGCAAAGCATGAGGTTACAATATGGGGATATCATTGTAGGATGGAACTACCTTTTACAGTTTATTCAACGTCTGTTATGTTTGGCCCTTGTAGTATGATGGTAAAATACTCCAGCAGGAACCTCACGATTGTACCATCAATGCTAAATACTATGTAACAAATATATACAAAGTACATAGAAAAGGCGTAGTACCTGTTGCCTGGGGTTAGGGAAGTCTTCAGTGAGGAGGCAATATTTGCACAACCCTTCAGGGGACAGAAAAAAAGGGGACAGAGAAAACGTTGTGGACATTAAATTGCCTTCCAGCCCTTTTCCATAGACACGTTAGCTCTTTGAAACTTCCAACGCATTTTCAAAAGTGACTTACAAAATCCTTCACTCTTTAACTCTTGTTCTAGAGGAGGAGAAAGGAAGGAGCTGCTTCTGGAACTGCTATTATAAGAGGTGAATGTCAAGTAGACAAATTCCTATCAAGGATATAGTTCAGTGGATAACTTCCAGGATATGTCCTAGGCGGGGCCGTGTAGTCTCTGCTCCCCCATATTCTATAGTTGGAGTAAAAATTATTTTCACTTCAAACACCTAGAGACACTGATAGCTTGAGGTGCTTTTCTTAGTCAACTGAAATTTTAGCAAACCTAATATATTTATTTTGTTCTCTAGTTCTTTAGAAATGGGTGAACATGTGTGGCATATATCAGAACTCGTCCCCCAAATAGTCAGATGATTTTAACAAATTATGTTGAACAAGAAACTTAGTATTTTGGTAGGAAACTTTTTCCGATATAAAGGGAAAAGGCTAGTCTATATAACCTTTTGGGAAAGGAGATTGAATCCCATTACAGTCACTTCCAAAAGATCACTGCACTACCCAGAGTCCAATAAAAAGCATAGGACGTAAAGAGAAAAAAAGCGTGATTGGACATAACATGCAAAAACTGCATCAGTGACACGTTAAGGAAGATAGAACAGTAATGGCTTTACATATGTTAAATGTTTAACAAATAGATTAACAGTACAAATAAATGTGGCACTGTACCTCTTAGAAGAAAGAACGTAAGTTTGCGTTGGAAGTGGGCATCAGAAGGGTCGCCACTTGTGCCTGAGGGATTGTGAAGTGGTGGAGGAGGGTTATCTGAAATTGGAGGGAAAGGTGGAACACCAGATGTGGGTGGGTGTGGCTCAAACAGCACTGTGAAGGTTCAGGTGGTGCAGTTTTGTGCATTCATTTAGGTTTTTCTTGCAGACGAAATTGCCCTTTAAGCAAACACAAAATTCACCTTACGCTCAAATTGTTCCCTATATGTTAATCATGTTGGGACAAACCTGCATTTCAAAACACCTGTTACAGCTGAAGTGACTACAACAAACGATTCTTCGAATCAAAAGTTTCTAAAGCCAGTGAAGACATAGGATTTCAGAAACAAATTCTAGGACATTACACATTTGGCACATCTGTTGAATTGGTTATTGTGACCTGATCCATCTCACATTCCCTCCCAGAGGAGAAATGAAAGTAGCAATTAAGCCGGTTTAGATTGAGTCCAGTGACAAGTGATTAATGTGCTCTAAAAGAGATGTGCAAGCTCTGGAGATTGTATAGTCATGGGAAACTGCTGTTTATCCCTGAGGAGTGGGATTTTTTAGGAGCACGTAGGACATACTGGTCCGCCATAGTCTGCGTTCACGCATGCTGCCTGAGTTAGGAGTCCACATTTTGTTCTAAGTATTCCATTCACATGTTTCCATCTATTAGCAGTTTGTTAAATTTTTCAGGTCAGATGTTTACTCCTCATAGGGTCATCTAGTGTTATTCCCGGTGTTTAACACGTTGTTTGAGGTGCTCAGTGAGCTAGGAGCCACGATTGTCAACTGAACTTTGAGAACTGTTTATTTAAAAGGTAGACAGAGATGACCACTACTTGAGTCAAACAAACTGTTTCTGATTCTTAAAAACCTCAGTTTAAAAAATTTATTTTTTCCTGATTTATCAAGATACGTGAGTACCAACAAGTATAAAAAATTGGGTGTAAAAGGAGGTGCCTGTAGTTTCTCCACCCAGAAGTGACCACTGTTACTGGTTTACTTCCCACAAATCTTTTCTATGTATTTTTTCCACTTTACAGAGCAGAGATCATGTATTATACAAGTACTGTTGTGCTCTTTTGGGGGCTTTTCTAACTAACTAATGACTAACATTGTCATCCTAACAAACATTTAAACTAAATGTTTCTAAGAGCTTTATAATCCCACAAATAGATTTACCACCGCATAACCGTGCAAAGGTAATGCCGCTTTTCAACTGAGCTGAAAAATTGAGCCAAAGTCCAAATCCCTCCGTCTTGAACTGTGAGCCTATTCATTCTGTTGCCAGTCTTCAGTAAATGAACTCACATTTCAAAAATTCAACACCTCAAGGACTATATTCAAAGAACTTTAAAGACAAAAAAAAAGGTTCTGGAATTCACCACAATTCCCAAAATTTGGGGTATGTAAAGAAATGAAAACTACCTAGGGATGAAAACTAGTCTATGACTAAGTTGCCCCACTTAACTCTTTGCTGCTTCCATAGAACTTTATTTAGTTTTAACCCTGAAACTGAAGGATTTTGTGGCAGTGGTTAACATCTCTTTCAAATAGCCGGGCCCCTCCCTGAACAGCCGGTTCCTCATAAGAACAGGGAAACAGCTGATCTAAAGCCACGAAAAGATCTACTGGTGCCAACAGAGTCTCAGTAGCAGGCCTTTTCTTTGGGGATTGACTTCAAGGGAGCATAAGCCTAAAGGTTCAAGAACTCCTTTCTCAGACCACAACCTCCCTTTCCTACCTTTCTAGAAACTAGCCTTGACCTTTGGGAATCCTTTAGGAAGCTTTAGTCCCTCAAGCCTACCCTGCTGCCTAACTAACCTGACTTGTATCCTCCTTTGTCTTCCTGTACCTCCTGGACTGTTTGGTAACCTTTAAGATAGATAGTCTCATTTGTATCCTTGATTCCTTCACTTTTTATTTTTCTGTCATACTGAGTGCCCTACCCTCTTTTTTCAGTGTAACGTCTACAATAGAGAAGCACAGCACCCCAGAAACTGTCCCCAGCTTCACCAGGACCCTTTTGGGTACTGAGCAGTCCTAACCTTGAGAGCATATTCCAAATTTTTCCATTCCTCACGACCAGGACCTGACCCTGGTCCCTTCACTTGTAGGAACTGGAAAGACAATCCACACGAGCCTCCCCCAAATTCCCTCGTGTCTTGCCATGATCTGATCCTCCTCCCCGTTTCTGACTCCATGCCTTTGTTCATGCTGTTCTCTAGCTAGAAAGCCATCTCCCCATCCTCTGATCCCTGTTACTTCTCCCAGGAAAGCTACACTAGCTACTTTATAGTCTTGTAGCAGAAAGAAAGATGGTATTCATTAAACATCTGATGCCTGTATTCAGATTACACTGATTTAAATAGCTTTTTTGGTTTTGCCTAATACACGTCTATAAATAACTCTTGAATATGAGAATATTTACTAGAGTAAATACTAGAAAGTATTTAAATATGAGGTACTTACTAGTGACCAGCTAAGGACTTTTTGTTAACTCTGTGGCCCACCACACCCACTTCGTCCCAAGAAGAACCGAAAAACGTTCTCACTGCCCACTAGATGGCACTGTTGGTCAGCAGTGACTCTTTTTAAAAGGACCCATTCTAACTGGGACAACAGACAAATCTGAAGGCACTCCTTTTTTCAACAGCCAGGCCACTTGCTCCCACAGAGTCTCCAATTAGGCTACACTGGGATTATGACAAAATATGATAGAGATCACTTTTGATCTTCACATATATAGCCTACTAGTCCAGAGTGACTGGATAAACAGCAGCCATTCTTACAGTTCGTCTTGACTTTTCAAATAGGTTATAAACACCCTCTGGTACATTGCCTCACACTAGTATTCACCTCTATCTTTTAAAACAACGAAACTAATCACAACTCCCCATAAATGAAAAGGGATACCATAGAAAATGGACATTGTTTTTTACAATTGACTGTAAAGATGAACTTTCACCAGGTGGTCTCCAACTTCTCCTTGAGAAGCACAGGAGCTAAGGGAACAGCGGTAGAACATGCACCTGAAGAGAAATTTGAATGACCAGGTCCCTTGGCCACAGTAGGAAAAGTAGACCACTCAGCCCCAGTGCGACCAGGAAAAACAGCCCAGGAGTGCTAGCTACGCAGACCTCTCTACACTTGACTCTGCTCCCAATCTGGTTTAAAACTTCATGTAACCCTTAACTTTCTGGGCCTCAATTTGTTTCTCTATAAAATAACAGGTCTCAAAGGTCCTAAAAATTATGACATCCAAAATATATTAAAACAAAAAAATACCTAGAAAGTGTTAAAAAGTAGAAAAATTATGTACTTAACATTTTGTATTAACTAGAGACAAAATATTTTCATTATTTCAATAAACTTGATAAAACTCGAGATAGACAATGGCTTTGAAGGTGCTATTTTGAAAATATCTTCTTCCTATTTCCTTTTAAGCAGGGTTTCCAAGAAGCGTGGATCACCTCTGGTTACCATGGCAGTCTAGCTAAGATTGTTACTGCATACTACTTACTTCCTAGAAAAAAATTTCCATTGTCATTCTGTGAAAAGCCAAAAATAAGACCTCAAAACTAGGTTTTCTGGGCTTTTTAACACCCAGTTATCTGAGTTCAATAGTAACTGGCCACCACTAAGGAAGGAGGGACAAGAGCCTGCTAAAATTCCTGTACATTTAATGGAAGCAAGCAATTCTTAAATCCCTTTCAGTGCCTTAAGCTAGACAGAGAAGACACAAGAACACCTAAAAACTCCACGGAGGAGAGAGAACACGAGCCCAGAGGCTAGGTCCTACAAGTGAAGAAAACCAGTTTTCAAAGTATCTCCTCTAGGGAAGACATGGTGCTAGGATGCTGTAAAGATACCGTGTCATCTTGGTCAAAAGGCACACACATAATCTATTAACAGACTCAAATACAAAACTTAAAAAAACCAGACTCAACAAGGACTAAACAGTCTGAGTAAGAGCTTCGACAAGAGAAAAGTAAAATTAGTCCATTTAAAATGCATTTGTTAGTGGAGATGCATGGAACAGGGGCCTGTAAAATACATGTCAAACTCTCAAGGAAACAGGAGGACAGGGTGGGGAGCAGGAGAAGGTAGTGGTAGAAAAGGAGGGTGATTTAGAAAGTGTTCAAGTCAAAACATAACAGCTCATTCTTTAAAGGGAAATGGCTAGCCTAATAATAGTTTATTTGGGGCACAAACTTTTAAATTTGAAGTTTTATAAGGAAGGTTAAGCAAGGAAAATATTCTCAGAGTCTGGGATACCACAACACTGAGACGGGCAAATTAACATAACTTTAACAGAGAATACAACTCTCAAGTTATTTTAAGATGCTAGTTTATTTTTGGTTTCAGCAGCAGCAAGATGAGACAGGAAAAAATGTGACCTCTGCAGTCACTTCATCTCAGCCTACTTCTGCTAGTTTCCTCACTAAACATGAGCCCACCACTATCCCCTCAACCCAACTGTTTCTTAGTACCTCAGGAACATGCTGGTCATCCATCTCTATCATTCCCTCAAAATAAACGAAGTCTATGCTTTAGACACACCCAGGGGCTTGCACCCACGAGTTTCAGTTATATCCTCCTCCCCTTCCCACTCCGGGACCGCCAGCCTGTGCAGAGAGGAGACGGCCCAGGCAGCGCTTCGCAACCACTGAGCTCTGCCGGGGCGCACGTGCCCCAGGGACGGCCGCCGCCAGCCCGAGCGCTGTCCACGTGTGCGAGGGTGAGAGAAAGGTTGGGAACACATTTAAACCTCAGGAACTTCCTGTTCTTTTTTCACCCTAGTTGTAGAGAAAACTGACTACAAAATACTGAAGAAAATCTTTAACAAACCAAGGCAATCATTTGACAGAATCTCTTCAAATTCATATTCAAAATTTACAAACACAGAAGCCATACAAAACTTGCTTTTTAACTACCAACCACATTCAACAAAGGCATAAAACACAATTACTTTATTGATTTCTTACATCAAATACTGCCAACTAGCATTACTTCCACTCATGCATCATTAAAAACAAAAGGACATTTCCTTGGTATTTTCAAATGATGCATTATACAATAAACAAAAAAAGTTAGAACTTAAAATGCACCCTGATTAATTATGTAAACTGGTAATTTTTTTAAAAAGCATAACTAACAATTTGGTTCCTTTCTTCATAAAATGGAAATTTAAATATTTCTCCTGATAGTCTTGAGGTTATCATTATGTTATGAGTAGTGCAAAGTGTGGCACAGAGTTTCATCTAGACAGGGGTGTCTTACACACCTTATGAAACGAATGAAATGTGCATAACAAAATGCACACAGTCAACGCATGATAGAAGCATGTTTCAAATACAAGGCAGCGCCTCAGGCCACCTGTTATTTAGGTTTTGCATTATCATTTATGGCCTTATAAATTAATTACAAATAACATACTTTTATACATTTTAACCCTGAAGATAAGAAAAATAATTGTTGCTTGAAAAAAATTATTCCAGGTAGCCATTTGGTTTGTATCAGGAGAAAGTGAACCTCCAAGAATTTAGTGTCTGCCAAGTCTGGAATCATTAGCTCGAGTCAGTAAATCAGATATGCGACATATTTCACAGTGACTGTTTCCAAGTCCTGGCAACGCCGCTTCTCCACAGTAGCCGATGATGGGCGTCTCCGGAATTACCCTTGCGTGTGGTTTTCCCTTTTTTTTTTGCCGGATTAACTATTACAGCATTATTTCCTCTTCCCGCCTCTTCTGTGACCTTCCATTTTAATTATTCATAAGTCCTTTCAGAATATCCTCAGAGAGCTCCATGAGGGGAAGTTCTGGAGATGGAAAATCCAAGGGAGGAAGATTGGGTATCGGAATATCCTTGGCTTTCCCAGTATTTGCGGCAAACTTCTGCCAGGTTGGAGAGGCTGCAGCAGTTTCTGAATGTGGTGGCAAGCTCCATAACTCTGACTTTTCTACAAAATCAGCATCCACATCCAGCTCCTTGTCTATTGGGCCTTTTAGAAGTCTGGCCTTTTCAGCCTTTAGTTGTTTATTTTCTTTCCTTAATCTTTCATTCTCAGCCACCAGGAATTCCACAAGCCTCTTCAAATCTGCAATTTTGGTTGCCTGCTCCTCTATAATTGTTTTATCATCTTTTGGGGCTTTGCTTCCAATGCATGGCTCTGTTGGCTCACTCTTCTGCTGAAGTAAAAATAGGAGAGTGTCTGGATCCCTGTCAAAAACCCGCTGAATTTCAGGCAGGTGCTTCTCCGTGGGAGGGCTGTGCTTCTGAGAGAGCAGGGGACTGTGTCCCTCTGTGTCCTCAGCAGAGGGTTTGTGAGATGCCTGCAGCTGGGCAGCTGCATCCTTGTCTATGCTTTGCTGGGCTTTCAATCTTTCCTCTCGCTTTGCCCGCTTCCATCTCTCCTGGATGAGGAGAAGCTGTTTCATGTGGCTGTCTCTCTGCAGTTCCAGTGATAAATGAGCCTATTACACGAAGGAAAGGAACAATTTCACATTTTAACACCTCTGTAGTAAAGTCCAGTAAATACCATTCCTAAGATCCTCCTTTAGGAATAACCCAGTAACCCTTAAAATTTATATACTATGTTTGCAATTCAACAGAACCTCAAGATTTTTCCAAAAAACTCAGTCTTTCTAGGTAAGCTAACATTTTTATTCATAAACAAAACACCATTTATTCAGGAAGTCAGTCCTATTCCAAATCAAGACACCGAAGCAGTGTGTTGAATGTGCCTTACTCCTTCTGCAAAGCCATTTGTACTCAGCTTAAACTTAGAAAACTTTCCTCTTTAGACATTAATTCCACAACTAGCTAGAAAGCCTTTCTATCAACAGGGTGCTCAGAGGCTCATGCACGTCCATCTTACGCAGCTGATACGAGCAGTTGGAGACAGTCAAAGGGAAGTGCAGAGGCGAGAACACAACTCTTCGGTTCTCTTGGTTCCGTCTGAGGAACTGGTGTTTGTCCTGGCTGCTGACATCCCCCAAGAGAAGAGATGGCCTTCCTTCAATCACACAAGTATTTAGCAAGTACCTCCTACATACCTGCCACTTTCAGCATCAGGAAATCATCTTTTGATAAAGATTTATCTTTGGATAAAGATACCTTTAAAACCCAGGCAGGCCCTCCCCAAACACATAAGACAAGTTGGAGCCATTGGTATCACAAATTTTTTAAAAGCACCAGAACTGCTTAGAAATTCAGGAAAAGACAAGTTCAGATTTAAATTATCTTTGACAAGCAAAGGGAAGGCCAACTGGTTTCCCCTTCGCCAGGCCTGCTTACTCACTGTGAGCTAAGGATCAGAAAAGGCCCTAAGATGGGTCTCTATGGGACACTGGGCCATCTAAGATCTATGAGGAACCACCAGGAAAAAGGACAGAAGTTTCTGCAAGCCACGTCTGCATATCAACAGCAGCTCATTTGGTTTTAACTTCCTTTCTGAAGTACTCTTCTCTTGCCTATTTTATATATTTTTGACTGTAGTGTTTTGAGAGGGACACAATGCTTTATTTTATACACAATTCAAGTCTCCACAAGAAAATCCTTCTAACCATTGTTGCAAACATTAATAAAGTGTCTCACCTGCTCAGACTGAGTCAGCTTCATGGCTTCAGAAAGATATGCTGGTAAAAAAAGAGAGGCACATTACCACATGAGCATCATCATTTTGTAACTAATGGGTCAAAGAAGAGTTTAATACTCCTCATATGACAGAGAGAACCCATCTTAGAAGCAATTCTGCTAGAGCTATCCTGTTCCTGAAAAGAAAGAAGGTGGGGATTTGAAAAAAGATAGGATTCTTAACTTCTTCAAAGACAGATGTCAGTGGTAATCAAATGTAGATTTTCTCTACCCCATCTTGAAGGGCTTTGTTCTTTAAAACACTTGTAGATTTCACAATTAAAGAAGTAAAGATGGCCTGATCAGAAAAAGAGGATTTGGGAGGATTAAAATTAAACAAGAACCTATCAACACCCTATTACACATTACGCTCACAAAAGTATCAAGAGATTGATTATCAATGACCTTTCACCCACATGAATACCTGGACTATCATTTTGGGTTCCTATAAAACTACTTTTATTGAATTCTTTCTGAGCTATGCCATCAGCCATCTATGAATTAGGTAGTTAAAAGCCCTAAGAACTTGCTGACATATTTATTGTAAGCAAGTTGTTGAGGACAGTGTAATGTCACTTATGAAGACCATAAATGGTCAATAACTCAATGGACTTCTCTCGGATCTCTGGATCAGTTCCTGGATGACTTAATTTGTTTGAATTTAAATAGTCACTGTAAAAATCCATGCTTTTCCTGCTAGAAAGCTTAAGGCCAAGTTCTCCTTCTATCAAATATGTCAGAACTCCTGGTGCACTTTGTGAACTCCAGGCCACGTCCTTCCTCATTTTATCTTTCTATGGATTCCTCATCTACTTACTTTTAACTATGTTTTATATTTTGCTATATTCCTCTTTGAGGCATTTCCTGTCTGGGACAAGATGGGGTATAAATAACTATTATTAATAATAACATCGTGCACAATTAATCTCCATTTTTTATGTCTTGCCTACTACAAATTTTTGGCATATGTCATCCCTGCATTAAGTTCCTTTTTGCCTTTCTGCATATACTATAAGGCACTGCTTTGTGTCTCGTCTGAACCTAAATATTGTAATCATTTTCTGAGTTCCTGACTTAGGACGGTCGTCCGCCGGTTCTCCCGTTGTCCTCAAGGTACAGATCACCTGGATGCCTCCGGCCCTAAGGGAAGATGCAGAATTGGTCATACAGCCTTTGCTCCAGCCATCCTTACATTTTTTGCCCTCAACTTTTTTTTTTGTCTTTTATTCTTTTATTCAGTCGGGATAGCTGCATAGAGACTAATTCTTTTCCTTTTGTTCATGTTTAAGTCCACGGAGACGTGGCATCTATTGCTACGATATAGGGTGGATGAGTTTCCCTAGACATCTCTCCCATTATGTCTGCATACATTTGTCTCCCTGTCTGAACTAGTGTTTGCTTTAAATCCACTTTCTTAACAAATGGAGCAGTTTCACAAAACCAAGCTTAAACCAACTGGAATGCTTCCCTTTGTAGAACCCTGAAACTATAATATGACATAGGGCGGCCTCGAGGCATAGTGGTTAAGTTCACGCACTCTGCCTTCAGCGACCTAGGGTTTGGAGTTCGGATCCCGGGCACAGACCTATGCACCACTTACCTAGCCATGCTGTGGCAGGCATCCCGCATATAAAATAGAGGAAGATGGGCATGGATGTTAGCTCAGGACCAATCTGCCTCAGCAAAAAGAGGAGGCTTGGTGGTGCATGTTAGCTCAGAGTTAATCTTACTCAAAAAAAGAGAAACTATAACATGACAGAAGAGGATACCCAAGGACACCAAGTTCCCAAAGGGCAAAGAATTCAATAAGAGTCACACTGTCACTGAAAGTATTTCTCACATTTCAATTTAAAATCTGGGCCTTAAAAAAGTTATTTAAAAATTATTTATTTATTTATTTACTTTGTGAGGAAAATTGTTCCTGAGTTAACATCTGTGCCAACCTTCCTCCATTTTATATGCAGGATGCCATCATGGCATGGCTTCACGAGCGGTGCACAGGTCTGTGCCCAGGATCCGAACCTATGAAACCGAGGTCCCCGAAGCAGAGTGCACAAACTTAACCACTATGCCCCTGGGCCAGCCTCCTCCCCCAATTTTTGTTTACTATGACTGTATGGTCATGGATTTAGTCCAAAGTCACAACAGGAATGAATGCCCACCAAGACAGAAACTTAGGAAAGGAATACTTCTCTCAGAAAAATCTAGCAATTCTGGTTAAACTGCTTCCTTCAATTATGATACAAGGCTAATATTCAAAGTAGATATTAGATACATGATGGGGAAAAGGAACTAAGAAAATCTGAAGAATCTATTACTTCTTAAAATAACATCTAATACTATTCTATCATAAATCTGTTAAACTGGTACCAAAGTATAAATTCTATAGCCTATGTGCACACACACAGCAAAATATTGCCTCTGAATGACAAAGACTGATCTGCCCTGAATCATTTTCATGTCACCACAGCCTCATGGGAAGGTCAAGATGTGTTTTCAACCAAATACATATGAACACCGTACTCTGTGGTCTGCTCGTCTTCTGAAATGTTCATTTTGACTTCTAAGCATTGTTTATGGCTGCTATCAACTTCCCATTTAAGCTTTTGCTCTTTTTGCTGTCTGTGAACAAAAAAAAGGGAAGTGGACTGCATAAGACTGATACAGGAGAATTACACCAATCCAGTTACAGGTGTCAATCAAGGGTTTAAAGCAACAGATTCTGCTAACAATGCTGAATCCTTGGGAGTTTGTGACTTCTTAAACTTTCCTTTTTTTCAATATAGGGTGGTAAAATGTGGACACCTCCTCCTCCCCATCTCCTGCCAGATTTAGATAGTTTTTTCCTTCTGAATTTAGTATCTCAGCTTATCTGGCAAATGAATGCTCACATGCTCAGTTTCACCTAATTCAGCCACTGTCCACTTCAAGAGTGAATTAAATTCTACCCTTTCCCCAAAAGGAAAGAAAAACCAAGGAATCTCTTTATTTCAATACATTTACAAAACAAACACTATGAGAACACTACAAAGTACAGAGGCTGTGTCCTTAGCTACATAGTCTCAGGTAAATTTTTAGCCTTAGAATCTCCCCTGAACTCTGACAGACACAGAGGCCTCTTCTTGTGCCCTTAAGTTCTCTCATGTCAGGCTTTCCTTCCTATCGGTCTCTTTCAGAGGTCAATCTTTCCCTGTCACATCTCTAAAATGATTTCCAGATACCAGGCTCCTTCCTCTCAGAATACACCTACATCTACGCCTCCCCAAACACCTCTGTAAGCCAACTCAGAAGAACAGAGATCATTCTAACCACATCCATTTTCAAACTAGCATCACACGCACAACTCTACTCTAAAACACAACACAAGGCTATTTTTAACGAAGTCTAAACACCAAATCAAATCGGCTCAGTGGGATTAACTCATCACACTTAAGCTCTATCTCCATAATTAAAGCTAATGGGATCCAACAGGCTGCCTTTATCTTTTCTACTCCTGAGACTGTCACAGAATTTAGATACTTAGATATTTAGACACGGAGAAAAGAGGGAGAGATGTTTAAAGCCCAACATTAGTTTTAAACCTTCAAATAAAGACAGAGACGTAGGTAAGGATTGAAGGAACTGTTTCTCCCTTTTATATATTCAGAATATCCTACTGCTCATCGCCCAACATATGCTGATCACCCCATTTGAACACGTTACATATGTGTAACCATGATCACTCTGCGTCACTTAACTAAAGGTATCAGTGCACTGTGGCATTCGTACACAACATGGTTTTCTTAAATAGTGTAGTACATTGTCTTGTTTTTATAGTGACTACAGATTTAACAATTTGATTCATAACAAAATACGGTTTATGAAAGTTTAAAGAGCAACAGCTGCCAAGTTTGTTTTATAAAGCCCCCATAAAACTCACCATAAAATCCACAAAGATTTATGTGCTCAGCCCTACAGCTGAAGGGGTACACTTCAGCGGCAAAACTAATTCTTTAAAAATAAGACCAAGTTTTCTCTGAAAATTACTAACTTTTAAGCAAAGATCACTGACATGAGGACTTACACAAACCAGTGTCCACGGTGTGGTCTATACTTCAGCAATAAGGCAACAAAGGGGCAAAACAGGAAAGAACATAGCTTGGATCATCACACTGGCCTAGAGGGAAAGGAAAGGGCCTCCTCCAGCAAAAAGACCAGAGGCTTGCTCTAAGAAAGGTGGCGACACCCATTTTGGATGCAACATGAGTTAAACATCCTCTCCTCAAAGGTTTTAGGTTTGATACTCAGCCAACAGTCTGTACAAAACAGACCCCAAAGATCTATTTCTGAGTTCAACATGTGCTAGGTTATGTGACTGACTGGGATAAAATAAGCTGTCTGATAAGAAGCTAATAATTCTAAATTTCATACCTAAAACAAAGCTATCAGCAGCATGATATCATAGTCATGAATGTATAGATGAAATATTGAGAAGGGAAACTCAAGAAAGACCACAGGAAAGAATTTTGATGGGTTTTGTATTATCAGCATCTTAGAAAACAAAACTCAGTGAAAATCAATTGGCTGGAATTAAATCAGTTATTACTTTCAGAACCCAAAATGGCTATTTGAAATCCAGACTCCTTTTCTAGAATAACTAAGATGAACTCGCAGGCTTCTTGCAATCCCTTCTGTCTTTAGGGATCTTCGGGCTCAGAAAGCTGTGTCCAAGAATCCTTTCCCAATATGGCATATGCAATCTTTATGGTTTAGAAAGAAGACTGGGTTAGGAGGAGGTGGGAAATCCAACACAGTCACTTGAAAAATAATCCAAGCCGATGTTCCAGTGGGTCAGTGTCAACCTTGTGTGTGCAGGGCAAGAACCCACCATTACTATTGTGACTTTCATTCTAAATGAAGTGTTGGGAGATACTGGAGAAAAGAAACTGCCCTCTAGTTTTAGACTCAGTACTTCTTAAAAAGAATACTCACCTGCAGCCTTTTTGTGACAAGAAATAGCCTCTTCGTATTTCCCTGCAGCTAATAAACGATCTGCTCGTCTGCTCTGTTGATGAGCCTAGAAAACAAACATTCTTAAGTTCCTGTGAGTCACAGAAAAGACATGACTTTAAAAAAAACTTATAAGAATTTAAATAATGCTGTTTGTTGCCACACATCAAACCATTACACCTCTATCTATAACTGGGGAAATCTAACGGGCAGCTCCTTGAACTACAGCCTCTGTAAGTTTTGGCAGCTTCTCTCAGTTCTACTAATAAACCATCAAGGTTAACACTAAGCACTTAACTCCTTCATGACCCACAATCTTTCAGTCTTCAAAGATTAACCAAGAATTACAATCATACATTGTTACTCAAAATGTGTATTTTCTTGATTTTTAACAAGCTCCTTTCAAAACGAGTTATTTTGTAGACGGTTTCACTAGTCTGTATAGCTTAAAAACTACAATCAGGAAATTACTTATCACACAGAAAATTCAAGCTTCTCTTATCAACTCATTATTCTCTTCCAACATTAAAGTTACTATTTATGATTTTAAGATAAAAAATATGTACATTGTACAGTTGAGGAATTAATGATACCAATATTTAATATTACAGGGAAGATTTTTTCACGTACAATTCACCAAAACAACAAAGACAAACTCAGAAGTTCTGAAAGCAAACGACTAAACTGCCCCCAAAGGTAAAAGTAAACAGATTAACTAAGTAGTCGCTGGCTTCCTTTCATTTGTGTTACACTTCAAGAAGGACTATAACTTTGTGAATGCATTTCCCTCTCCTACGTAAGGAGAGCCAACAGACTTAAAGGCGTCATGCATGTCACAGAGGTGGTACAGTTAGCAGGCAAGGAGAAAGACAGAAAGACCAAGTCTTATAACTAGTGTAATGTTTTCCTTACTAACAAACTCATAAATGATTTAGCAAAGCTGCTTTAAAAACGTGAAAAGCATTGTACACCCATGTTCATAACAGCGTTATTCACAACAGTCAAAAGGTGAAAGCAACCCAATGTCCATCAATAGATGGATGAGCCAAATGTGGTATATACAGATAATGGAATATCATTCAGCCTTAAAAAGGAAGGAAATTCTGACACAAGCTACGACACAGATGAACTCTGAGGACATTAAGCTAATAACAAAATATAAAATAAGCCAGTTTTGTCACAAAAAGACAATGTATGATCCCACTTCTACGAGGTACCCAAAGTAGTCAAACTCATAGAAATGGAAAGTACAACGGTGGTTGCGAGGGACTGGGGGGGAGAGAAAAGTGGGGAGTTGTTGTTTAAACGGTGTAGAGTTTCACTTTTGCAAGATGAAAAAGTTCTGGGGATTTGTTGCACAACAATGTGAATATACTTGAGACTACTGAACTGTACACTTAAAACGATAAAGAGGGTAAATTTTATGTTATGTACTTTACCTTAATTTTTAAAAAAACCAAAAAGCAAATCTGTTCTGTCAGGTGTAAACTATCTCGGATGCTTTTCAAAAAACGTGTCACTGACGCCTCATAAAAATACTTCAGAGAATCACTTTTGCAACTGAGATTAGAAATATTCTGGGCATGTTTACAAATCACACTCTGAAAAAGAGAGGTGAAGACAAACGTAGAAAACAGCCCTTCCAGCAATGCATGCTCTTTACATTTTCCCCACTTCTATTTTTGTAAGGAAGAAACAAGCGACACTCTTAAAAGCAAGATCATCTCTTTCAATTGTTTCAGAGGCTTTTTATTCTTCAAATAGTAATTAAACAAACTTTTTCCGTAAGTCTCAATTTATTCCTGAAAATAACCATGGGTAACAAGAAATGACTGGGGGCTCTAAAATAATTTTAACCATGGAGTCTTGGACTGAGCAAAAAATATATTCTGAACACAGGAGTATTTTACAGTACCAGAAATGATACAGATCTTTTGGGAAGAGAATGTATATGATGAAGAAAGCTAAATTATGATCAACAAGATTTCTCTAAGGAATGTGTTCTGATAGTATAGTTAAAGCAAGTGGCACTCAATCAACAAGGTTCTAGGTAGGAAAAGAAATGGGAACAGAAGGGGGGAATCTTCATGTGCCTTTACCTTTCTGAGCTCTGGAAGAAGCCCTACATAAGAGACAAACTTTCTCTGAAATTCCAGAGCATCTCCTAAGGAGACGGGGCACAGCACCGATGCAGCCCTACCAAGAACTCAGGGCCCTGGGCTCAAGTCCTGACTCTCCCACCAAACCAGCCAATTTATTTCATCCTTCAGGGCCTGTTTCCTCACCTGTAAAATGAGGGAGCTGGACCAGATCTGTGATTCTCCAGTTTTAATGGAACACGAATCGCCTGGGGACTTGGATAAATGCAGACTCTGACTCGGTAGGTCCAGAATAGAGTGTGAGATTCTACTCAGGTGAAGCTGAAGCTGGTTCCTGGACACACTTTGAGAAGCAGAGATGAGATGCTCTCTGAGGTCACCTCACTCTAACACTGTGTCTCCATCATCTCCGTCTCTGATGGCATTAAACATTTTCTACTTTGTCATATATTTATGAAGCTCCCTAATTAAATTTCAAGCTCCATGATAACAGGATTGTTTCTTGAACACCAAAAAAACAGAAAGTTCTCAAGTGTGTCTGTGAACAAGACTTCAAGGCTTTTCCGACTCCTCTAAAACCTCCCCCATGTAAAGTCCAAGCTCTGATCACTCTACCAATTCAGGAGTTACATCTCATTTAAAAAGACACACCTACTCTAGGTCATCTGGCACCTCAGCAATCAAATTTCCTATTAAAAAATACAGTTCCTACTAAGTTTTTGTTAGACATCCAGCAAACACAGACTCTGCTTAGAGCTTGACTGCCTAGGTTCAAATCTCAGCTTGCACACTTATTAGACATTTGGCTTTCTTAACTTTCTAAGTTTCCTCATGTTTAAAATGAGGGTGCTGTGAAAATTAAACTAGTTAAAAGACAGTAACAGGACTGAAGGCACTCGCCATCAAAAGTTTACAATGTAGTTCGGCAGACTAGACTAAACTGCATTTTTTTTAAACTGAAGATATTGTAGCACTTATTTTGACAGTAATTCTTATTTTTAAAACAATTTTTAAAGATCTTTCTTTAATATTAAAATTGAAAACTCTTTAAATACTGTTCTTGATAGAATCACCAGTAAAAATCAGTCATTAAATGGGCCAGCCTGGTGGCCTAACAGTTAAATTCACACCCTCCACTTCAGGGGCCTGGGGTTTGCCGATTCGGATCTGGGGCACGGACATAAACATCACTTATCAAGCCATGCTGTGGCAGGCGTCCCACATACAAAGTAGAGGAAGATGGGCATGGATGTTAGCTCAGGGCCAGTCTTCCTCAGCAAAAAGAGGAGGATTGGCAGCAGATGTTAGCTCAGGGTTAATCTTCCTCAAAAGAAAAAAAAAACAGTCATTAAAAGTATTACATCCATAAATACATTTCTTTGGTAATTCAAAATAAAACAGGAACAAGAGGCAATGGAAATGAGAATGTTGGCTGGGGATTCTAAAAGTAGTTTGTGCACTGATATTTTGTAATTCTGATAACATGTTTCTCTTCTGACAAGTATTTCAAGACGCAGTAAAGGGTGCCAGCCTGGTGGCATAGTGGTTAAGTTCGCATGCTCCACTTCAGCAGCCTGGGGTTTGCAGGTTTGGAGTGACCTAGCATGGCTCGTCAAGCCACGCTGTGGCAGCATGCCACAAAAAATTGAGGAAGATTGGCACAGATGTTAGCTCAGCAACAATCTTCCTCAGGCAGAAAGAGGAAGAATGGCAACAGATGTTAGTTCAGGGCCAATCTTCCTCAAGAAAGAAAGATGCAGTAAGATTTTACGGAAAAGACTATCTCAATATTTCATACTCGTTCAGAAAGGATAAAAGACACTCCAGGTATTTAGCAGTGATTTCACTAAAATTCAAATAATTTTTAAGCCAAAAATGCAATTATTTGGAGTACTAACCTAAACAAATTGAGCTTGAATTTATTTTCTTCTTCAATAAAATATCAACATTATCAGCAAACCATTAGGACAGAAAAAGTAACTTAACATGCTTGAAGAACTTCAATTCCAGGAGCACCTAAACATATAAAGTAAATATTAACACACAGAGAAATAGACAGCAACATAATAATAGTATGGGACCCTAATACACCATTTACATCAATGAATAGATCATCCAGACAGAAAACCAATAAGGAAACATAGGCCTTATACGGCCTATTAGACCAGATGGATTTAACAGATATATATGGAGTATTCCATCCAAAAGCAACAGAAGACATATTCTTCTCAAGTACACATGGAACATTCTCCAGGAAAGATCGTATGTTAGGCCACAAAAATGTCTTAACAAATTAAAGAAAATTAAAATCATACCAAGCACCTTTCCTGACCACAATGGTATAAAACTAGAAATCAACTATGAGAAGAAAACTGGAAAATTCACAAATATGTGGAGATTAAAAAACACGCTATTGAACAAGATCAATGGGACAATGGAGAAATCAAAAAATACCTTAAGACAAATGAAAATGAAAATACGACATACCAAGACTTATGTGATGCAGCAAAAGGCATTTGAAGAGGGAAGTTTGGTGATAACCGTCTACCTCAAGAAACAAGAAAAATCTCAAATAACCTAATTTTTACACCTCAAGGAACTAGAAAAAGAAGAAAGTCCAAAGTTAATAGAAGGAAGGAAATAACAAAGACCAGAGTACAAATAAACAAAATAGAGACTAAAAAGACAACATAAAGATCAATGAAACTACGAGCTGGTTCTCTGAAAAGATTAACAAACTTTTAGCTAGACTCACCAAGAAAAAAGAAAGAGGACTCAAACAAATAAAATCAGAAATGAAAAGAGTGGACGTTACAACTGCTACCACAGAAATACAAAGCATGGTGAGACAACTAGGAACAATTATACTCCAACAAATTGGAAAGCCTAGGAGAAAGAGCCAAATTCCTAGACACATATAACCTTCCAAGACTGAATCATAAACAGAGAAAATCCGAACAGACTGATTACTAGTAAGGAGACTGAATCAGTAATCAAAAACCTCCCAACAAACAAAAGTCCAGGGCCAGAAGGCTTCACTGGTGAATTCTGCCAAGCGTTTAAAGAATATCAATCCTTCTCAAACTCTTCCAAAAAAACAGAAGAGGAGGGAACACTTCCAAACTCATTTTCCAAGGCCAGCACCACCCTGATACTAACTGGACAAGGACACAAGAAAAGAAAATTACAGGCCAATCAATATCCCTGATGAACTGATGAACACAGATCCAAAAATCCTCAACAAAATATTAGCAAACCAAATTCAACAACACATTAAAAGGATCATACACTACGATCAAGCAGGATTTATTCCAGGGACACAAGGATGATTCAACATCCACAAATCAATCAATGTGATAAACCCACATTAACAAAAATGAAAGATAAAAATCATATGCTCTTATGAAATAAATGCAGAAAAAGCATTTGACAAAATTCAACATCCACTCATGACAAAAACTCTCAACAACGTGGGTATAGAGGGAACACACCTCAACATAATAAAGCCCATATATGACAAGCCCACAGTTAACATCATACTCAATGATGAAAAGTTCAAAGCTTTCCCTTTAAGATCAGAAACAAGACAAGGATGTCCACTCTTTTTTTTTTTCTTTTTTTTTTTTTTTTTTTGAGGAAGATTAGCCCTAAGCTAACTACTGCCAATCCTCCTCTTTTTGCTGAGGAAGACTGGCCCTGAGCTAACATCCATGCCCATCTTCCTCTACTTTATGCGTGAGATGCCTGCCACAGCATGGCTTGCCAACGCATGCCACGTCCACACCCAGGATCCGAACAATCGAACCCTGGGCCGCCAAAGTGGAACATGCACAGTTAACTGCTGTACCACTGGGCCAGACCCAAGGATGCCCACTCTTGATGCTTTTATTCAACACAGTATTAGAAATCCTAGCCAGAACAATTAGGCAAGAAAAAGAAATAAAAGGCATCCAAATCGGAAAGGAAGAAGTAAAACTGTCACTATCTGCAGATGACATGATGTACTGAAAACCCTAAAGACACCACCAAAAAACTGTTGGAACTAATAAATGAATTCAGTAAAGCTGCAGGATATAAAATCAACATACAGAAATGTTGTATTTTTATACACTAATAATGAACTATCAGAAAGAAAAATTAAGAAAACAATCCCATTTACAATTGCACCAAAAAGAATAAAATACCTAGGAATAAATTTAACCAAGGAGGTGAAAATACACTAAAAACCATAAGATATTGATGAAAGAAATTGAACACACAAGAAATGGAAAGATATTCTGTGCCTGTGGATTGGAAGAATTAATATTGTTAAAATGTCCAAACTACCCAAAGCAATCCCTATCAAAATTCTAATGGCATTTTTCACACAAATAGAACAAACCTAAAATCTGTATGGAACCACTAAAGATCCCAAAAAGCCAAAGCAATCTTCAGAAAGAAGAAAGCTGGAGGCATCATGCTCCATGATTTAAAACTATATTGCAAAGCTAGAGTAATCAAAACAGTATGGAACTGGCATAAAAACAGACACATAGATCAATGGGACAGAACCAAGAGCCCAGAAACAAACCTATGCACATATGGTCAATTAATTTACAACAAAGGAGCCAAGAATATACAATGGGGAAAGGACAGTCTCCTCAATAAATGATGCTGAGAAAACTGGATAGCCATAGGCAAAAGAATGAAACTGGACCACCATCTTACACCATATACAAAATGTAACTCATAATGGATTAAACACTTGAACTTTAGTAAAACCTGAAACCATAAAACTCCTAAAAGAAAATATATGCAGTAAACTCCTAGATTGGTCTGGCAATGACTTTTTGGATTTGACACCAAAAGCAAAGGCAACAAAAGCAAAAATAAACAAGTAGGACTCCATCAAACTAAAAACCTTCTGCACAGCAAAGGAAATGATCAATAAAACAAAAAGGTAACATACTGAATGGGAGAAAGCATTTGTAAATCATACTTTGATAAGGGATTAATATCCAAAATATATAAAGAACGCATACAACTCAATAGCAAAAAAACCAATCTGATTAAAATATGGGCAGAGGACCTGAATAGACATTTTTCAAAAGAAGACATATAGATGGCCAACAGGTA
Organism: Equus przewalskii; assembly: GCF_037783145.1. NCBI lineage: Eukaryota > Metazoa > Chordata > Mammalia > Perissodactyla > Equidae > Equus > Equus przewalskii. Next base: position 52,410,108 of record NC_091831.1, on the reverse strand, counting down.
CATCAAAAGATTTTCAGCATCACTAATCATCAGGGAAATGCAAAGTAAAACCACAATGAGCTATCACCCCACACCCATTAGAAGGGCTGTTATCAAAAAGACAAGAAATAACAAGTGTCGGTGAGGATGTGGAGAAAAGGGAATCCTTGTGCACTTTTGGTAGACGTGTAAATTGGTGCAGCCACTATGGAAAACAATGTGGAGGTTCCTAAAAAAAATTAAAATAAGAACTACCATATGATCCAGCAATTCCAATTCCAGGTATTTATCCAAAGAAAATGAAAACACTAATTTGAAAAGATATCTGCACCCCTATCTTCATTGCAGCATTATGTACAATAGCCAAGACACAGAAACAACCTAAGTGTCCATGAACAGATGACTGGATAAAGGAGATGTGGTATCTACAGACAATGGAATATTAGCCATAAAAAAGAACGACATCTCGCCATTTTCCACAACATGGATGGATCTTGAGGGCACTGTGCTAGGTGAAATAAGTCAGACAGACAAAGACAAATGCCATATGATCTCACTTATACGTGGAATCTAAAAAAAGAAAAGAAAAAACAGGGCGGTTGTGTGGTGGGCAAAATGGATGAAGCAAGTCATAAAATAAATGAGTTGTGCAGATGTAGCGTGCAGCTTGATGCTATGGTTAATAGTACTGTATTACGTATCTGAAGGCTGCTGAGAGAGTAAATCTGAAAAGTTCTCATCAAATGAAAAGAAATCTGTAACCATGTATGGTGACAGACGTTAACTAGATTTATTGAGGTGATCATTTCACAATATATACAAATACTGAATCATTATGTTATACACCTAAAACTCATATGATGTTTTATGCCAGTACTATCCCAATTAAAAAAAAACTTCAACTCCATGAACCCATTTTCATCTCCCTAGTTGCTATATACATGAGCTCAAATTTGTTTTAACCTTTGGATTTCTTATAAACCTGTATAAATCTGACCTTTATAAAAATCAATGTTCTCTTTGCTGTCTTAATTATCTTCTCCATTCTAATATGTCACAATTTACTAATCATTAGTAGTTGTTTCCTTTAGGATTGTCCTTTGTTTTAAAATTGAGGTATAACTGACATAAAACATTATGTTAGTTTCAGGTGCACAACATGATTCAATATTTCTATATATTGAGAAATGATCACTACAGTTAAGTCTAGTTAACAACAGACACCATACATAGTGTTGGCCTAAGTAAAGAGGTAAACTGAGGCACACTCAAAAAGATGAGTTTATTTGGAAACAGCAGAGGAAGTGCAATTTGGGACAAGCAAACTGTAGCAAGCTACAGGCAAATCCGTTGAAGTTTTAGGGTAGGTTGAATTTATGGGCAGGAAATGTAAAGAGAGCAGAGTTCAGTTAGAGTCAGTTAAAATCAAAAGCAAATGGAGACCAGCCTTGAAAACGTCCATAACACAAAATCAGTTCAGTCACACAAACGAAGCTCAATTCAGACCACTTTGTGTGACTACAGGACCTTGGTCATTTCCTGCTCATGCCTCTGGCAAAACTTCTCAAGGTTCTATGAGGCAACCTCTGATAAACACCCCCATCATCCAAGAAAATTCTAACGCTATCAGTTTTCTATAAATCAGGCATTTATGGAAATCAGTTTCTTAGTCCTTAAGTTTCATCCTCCTGAGAGCTCATGCATGAGATTCTCCATTTTATATCCTCTGGTTCTATTTTAGATTGAAATTCTTTCAACAGGTACAAAAAAATTTTTTCTTGCCGTGAGGACTTTTAAGAACTACTCTCTTAACAACTTTCAAATATGCAATACGTTATTAACCAAAGTCACCAAGTTGTACATTACATCCCCATGACTTATTTATTTTATAACTCTAAGTTTACACCTTTTGACCTCCTTCACTCATTTTGCCCATGCCCATCCCCCACCTCTGGCAACTAAAATGTTCTCCGTATCTACGAGCTTGGTGGCTTTGTCTTTTAAATTCCACATGTAAATAAGATCCCATGGTATCCGTCTTTCTCCGACTTATTTTGCTTAGCATAATGTCCTCAAGGTCCATCAATGCTGTTGAAAGTGGCAAGACTTCATTTTTACAGCTGAATAGTATTCCTTTTGTATAGAGATACTACATCTCCTTTATCCATTCACCCATCGATGGACACTTAGATTGTTTCCATTTCTTGGCTATTATAAATAATGCTGCAATGAACATGCAGTTGCTGATATCTTTTCAAATTAGTTTTCATTTTCTTTGACTAAATACCCAAAAGCAGAAGTGCTGGAAAATATGGTAGTTCTATTTTTAATTTTTTTAGGAACCTCCACAGTGTTTTTCATAGTGGCTGCACCAATTTACACGTCTACCAAAAGTGCACAAGGGTTCCCTTTTCTCCACATCCTCACCGGCACTTGTTATTTCTTGTCTTTTTGATAACAGCCCTCTAATGGGTGTGAGGTGATAGCTCATTGTGGTTTTACTTTGCATTTCCCTGATGATTAGTGATGCTGAGCATCTTTTGATGTACCTTTTGATGTTGGCCATCTATATGTATTCTTTTGAAAAACGTCTATTCAGATCCTCTGCCTATCTTTTAATCAGGTTGTTTGGTTTTTTGCTATTGAGTTATATGAGTTTTTTTATATATTTTGGCTATTAATCCCTTATCATATATATGATGTGCAAATACGTTCTCCCATTCAGTAGGTTGCCATTTCATTTTGCTGATGATTTCCCATGCTGTGCAGCAGCTTTTTGGTTTGATGAAGTTCCACAGGATATTTTCTTAATATTCTTTCTTGATTCAGATCTTATTTTCCTTGCTTCTCTATCAACAATTGTGGTAAGCACCTTCTGATATGGGTCCCAATGACCTGGCCTCCCGGTATTCACATCCTTATGTAATCTCTCCTCCTAAAATGTGGGCTGGACCTAGTGACTTGCATCTAAGAAACAGAATACAGCAAAAATGATGGGATGTCACTACAATCTTGGCTGCATTCTATCCCTGGCTCACTTTAATGAAGCCAATAGCCACACTGAGCAGCCCTATGGAAAGGTTCACAGGGAAGAAAACTGAGAGTGGCATGCCATCAGCCAGCAAGGAACAGAAGACTTCAATCCAAAAGCTCTTAGGGAACTCAATCTTGCCATCAATTCTGTGAGTGACCTTGGAAGCAGCTCCTGCCCCAGTAGAGCCTTCAAATGGGACCACAGGCCCAGTTGACACTGACTGCAGCCTTGTAAGAGACCCTGAAGCAAAGGACTCAGCTAAGCCACGTCCTTATTCCTGACATGTAGAAACTGTGCAAAAACAAATGTGTGTTGTTTTAAGATGCTAAATTTTGCGTTAATTTGTTATATAGCAATAGATAACTAATATAATAACAGTATGGTATCTCTGTCTTTTATTCTAAGCTGTCTCAATTTCTATTCGGAAATAGATAATGTTTAAATAGGGAAAGCAGCAATTGGCCAGTCCTTGTGCAGCTGATACCCTATCACTGAATACTGAGTTATTAGATTTTTGTACCACAATCTCACATTAAAGTACTTTCTGGCATTCAGTGTTTATAATAATTGACTTAATTTTGTTCTGAGAATCTCTTGGAAATTCTGATGGAAATCTGGACTTCTGATCCAGCTATGATGGAATAGCTAACATTTGCTTACCCTCTAGCTATAAACAATTACAAAGCTGGACAAAATATATAAAAACACGTTTATAGACACTGAACAAAAAATAACAGAAGGCTACAGTCTCAAGAAAAGGGAAACACAGAGGGTGAGAGCTGCATTCATCCTAGCTTTCTTTCTGAGGGCATTTTCCAAAATGGAGTGGAGGAAAATAAAACCCAAGCAGAAGGCAGTATCTCACCGGGCAGAGGAGATGGAAACTGGAGCCAAAATCTGACTTTGAATTTGAAGAGGATAGTCTAGGTAAATTAGAGGTAAGTGCAGTGAAGATGTCCTAAAAGTATGCATTAAAAAATAGTCCCTGGCCAACATCTAAGCTGTATATGAACAGGGCACAATTTCAGGAGGCCAAGCAGAAGCTCTGAGCAGAGATTTCAGAAGCCATAGGGTGTTGAGGAGACAGGCTGCAGTCTGGCCCCAGGCAAAGTATAGTAACTTTAGTGAATACCTGGGGCTTTCAGCTAAGACCCCAGAAAGGCTAGCCCTGGTATTAAGGACCACACTCCAGACATTATGGGTAAAGGTAAAATAAACCTACCCTAATAAAGCCTAAAATCAAGCCTAGGCTGGATCAAGGTGATCTGCCAGTATTTTAACCACCAGCCAGAACAAATCTTAACACACTTTAGAGGAAGATTAACAAATTCAGAGTCTCTACAACATATCATCCACAATGTGTGACATACAATAAAGTTACTAGGCATGTAAAGCAGGAAAAAGTGATAATAAAGACAAAAATACAGTAGAAAAAGGTCCAGAGATGATCCATATATTGGAATCGACAGCCAGGCACTCAAAATAACTATGCTTAAGATGCTAAAGAAAACAGAGAAAGAGGACACAATAGATGAAAAGAAAACTAGAGACATGGCATGAAAGTTCTTTAAGAACAGGGACTTTGTCGTCTTCACTACTGAATCTTTGAGGTCCAGAACGGTACCTAACAGTAACTACTCATAATATTTGTTGGTTAGTTGGATGGATGAATGAATGGTTGCATGGAAGGACAGGAGAGGTTATGTTGAGAGTTGGTAACAAAACCAAACACTGGTGAATGCCAAGAGAACATCACTGTATTTCAGAGAGAACAGTAGAATAAAACTCTACATCAAAATCTAAATTAAGTAACTATGTACGTATATACATACATACACAGAGAGACAGAGAGCCAGTCATTGGTATACTTACTTCATTCACCCAGTCTCTAAGACATTTTAACCAGAATTTTCCTACTCCCTCCTGAGTAAAAATGAAAGCCCAATACTACAAAATGTTCGAAAACCTTTATAAAAAGTAAAACAGGGGCTGGCCTGGTGGCACAGTGGGTAAGTTCGCAAAATCCACTTCAGGCAGCTCAGGGTTCATGGGTTTGGATCCCAGGCGCAGACCTACACACCACTCATCAGGCCACACTGTGGCAGCATCCCACATACAAAGTAGAGGAAGACTGGCACAGATGTTAGCTTAGAGAAGATCGGCATCAGATGTTAGCTCAGGGCCAATCTTCCTCACCAAAAAAAAAAAAAGTAAAACAGTTTCAGATTTAGTAATGTCTTACTATATGCCCTGTACAAATTTCTTCCTCACTGAATCCTCCTCAAAAACAGCCAACACTTTCCACATGCCCCATTCCTCTCTGTGAACTACTCTTCTTCCTAGACAATCAATATGACTCCTATGGGAGTTGCCATATTCTTATATTACCTTGTCCCCTGGACACCTAAAGAATCCGTTCCACCAGATTTTCAAATTTAGGACCAGAGAGTACGTCAAGAAAGTTTTAAGCAGTTACAACTAATGTGACATTCAGGCGTTGGCCAGGTGGGAAAAGTAGGTCTGCAGAGAAGATGAGTAAAGCAGTCAAGCCTGAAGAGGCAGAGAGGGAGAATCTGATTATCTTTGAGCCCCAGGTCTCATATGTTCTTAGAGCCACCTACATTGTAGCCCCACCATTCCTGCAGCTTTCTTTTGATTCCAACAAATTATCCCTTTTGGCTTAAGCTAATTTGAAGTGGGTTTCTATCACCTGCAACCAAGAAAAATCCTAACAAATACAACTAGATTACTAAGTGACTGGCCTCACTAGGAAGTAGTTTCTACTTCTACATGCTAACTTCTTTAAAAATACAGGTTCAATACTGTCTTCTTTCCCAAAGGAAAATAGTATTATCTTCCATTACTTTGCATTGATTTATTTCTGTGTCCTTTGTGAAACTGTACATAAAGATGGAAAAAAATGGAATACCAGACCAAATGCAATACTGAAAAGGAGGCAGAGGAAAATCTAACGTACTCTTGAACCTTGTGGTAGGGTCTTCAATGAAGAGCAAAGGAGAAACCTCATTCACTCACCCTTTCCCAACCAATTCATTCTGTCTCCTTAAAGGAAAGTCGTATCTCCTAACACTAAGTAGTGAATTGACCTTCTAACTCATGTAATGCAATTATACTTAAGACAACTGCTCAGGTGTTAGAGAAGTCTAGGAAGATCTGTTTTCAATTTTAAGTCTAAGGATCACTTTCTCCCACAGGCAGCTCTGATGCATCTTTTTTCTCCCTCAAGTTTCCAGTTTATGCTTTTTTTAAGAAATGCTACCATCTGCTGTGAAGACAAATTACAGGATTCAATCCACTAGCAAGTTGTGAAATCAATTTAGTGCAACATAACCAGCATTAAAAAAAAAATCTAATAGTAAATATTAGCGTGCATGATGTATAATACCATACATATATATTTAAGATATAAAGATTCAGTTTTAGTTTTTTGTTTAAGTGAAATTTATGCAGGTCCCTGGATTTTGCACAATTCCAGGAGGCAGATCCACAATGTAGCAGCCCTGCAGTAATATACACATATGTATGTGTGTACTGGTCACTATGTAAAAATTTCTCATTGTGCATCACAGTTAAAACAAATGGGCAAACACTGATCTAATAGAAAGATTAATATCATATTTACAATCCTGCTTTCAAATCCCACTATCACCACTTATTCTGCATTTCAACATCTTCATCCATAAAATGGGGAATATCTCATATAGCTACTAAGATAACAAAATAAATAGTATATGTAAAGTGCCTGATGCCAACCCCAGCACTTAGTAATTGTTGGATAAATCTAAGTGCTCTACTGCCTTTCTCCAGTGTGTTTACATTAAGCCCAGCCTAGACTGTGACAGGATGAATTTCCCTTGAAATTTGTCAGGGCAACAAGAAAGTGGTACCAACAACCTGTTTTTACCTCAAAGATTTTACTGCCAATACAATTACCATGGGATAGTTACAAAGACTCCAGGTATGTAGAAGGCCATTCTTTGGACCATGATATCTGACTCCTTTTCTTGGATGAGAACTGATCACTCTAAAGGGAAGCTCAGTTACTCAACAAAACATATTCTCAGCACTCTTAAAAGGGCCAAACACACAGAATACAGTTGTGGCCACACAATCACATGGACCTTGTCCTTAGAGTTTGCAGAGTAGCTAAGCAAAGCATGAGCAACAGTAATGTATAAATCAAGGTGTGACATCACTTCCCAAATAGGCAGCAAATAAACCAAAGAACTAAAAATTATCTCACACAAATTTTGACATTTGCGACCATCACTCACACTGCCAATAAAATGGATGGAAAGAATTGTTATAACTTACAATTTTTCCATATGAAAAATTGACAAAAAGAAAAAAACTGATGAAACAAAACTTAATGAGTCGGAAGACTATTTTTCCTGCTCAATGGAAACATGGTTTATTTTTCTTTTGACCAACTTCAAAAACCAGAGAACCAGAACACAACATCTGTACTATGTATTAAAATGACTATTTCAATCCAGTCTCTTCCTTATGTCAACAACTCACTGTGAGGAAATAAGCCTACAGGCCCTTACTGCAAACCTAACATAAAAGAAGCAACACTAGAGCAGAGGCACTAAAAGCTGACAGAGAAATCTGGAGTCCAACACAGATAAGGACCATAGCGAAACGAAAATGATGAGAACACGAATACAGAAGCATTGCTAGAAACAAGCCATGATATCAAACTAAGTTCTGATCCATAATGTATTTGAGTCACTGTCCTAAGTAATTACTTAATTTCTCTCAGTCTGAGCTTATTTATTTGTAAAACTTGGAAGCAGTTCTTACTATATTCCAAGGATGCTCCGAAGACACATGATTATAAACGTAGGTACTATAAAAAGTCCTTATACAATGAATTTGGACTATGTTAAAATGTCATTAGAGAAAGTCTGTCTATACTACTTGGATTTTCAAAGGTCCTCATGAAATCATAGCATTGAGAACTATTTCTCAGGCTGAGTCAACTGGGCACTAAGTTCGATATCTGCTGACATAAAAGATGACAGTCTTCAAAAAACCCCACTCTTCTAAAACTGAGTGATAACAAATTCAGAGGCTCCAATTCAGAGACCCATCATTGGTACTTAGCAGCACAGTTAAAATGATTCAAGTATGTGTTCATCTCTGTTCCATCGTTATCTTCTAATAAACAGCTAGGCTAGAAGTCAGATCTTTTAAATCTCAATTGGTTTAAGAATTCAAGATGCTAAGTTTCTGTTACTTGTCCACAAAAATTTTATGGCTGGCTTATGGAATTATGCTAGCCTGCTTAACAAGACTATTCAAAATTCTCCTCCATAACAAGGTAATACTGTTGCCACCATTTAACTAATTTTTCCTAAACTGGTGATTCTGCTGCTCCATCTACAACTGTCACCCAGCTCCAGTCTTCTCATAAACTACTACACACTAGTGGAGCAGTTGGCTGAGGTTACGCTGCAGCCTGCAGCCAAATAAAGCAAAGCTAACTGGAACTGAATCAATTGTCATTTTGCAAGGACACTTGAACTTTGAAGCACTTTGTAAACTGCTGGTTATTTCTAATAATATTCCTGTGAAGTTTCATTATTGAGCCATCCATTACATTTCACTGCAAACTATATGTCACCTTAAAAACAAGAAAAGTGCAAGATATTTCCCTAGTTTTTAAAACTTACACTCTAGTCCTTTTTAAGCGTAAACAACTGTTACCAAGGGAGTAGGGCTCAATTTAAGAACACTGGGAGGCTTCTCTGAGCAGCTAACCCAGCACCAGTTATTTGGGAACCAGCTTTAAATTCTAGAATCTTAGGCTCTTCAAGTTCAACAAGTCCAAAACTTTATTTTACAAGTGAGATTTTAAATTACAGGTTTATGGTCTGTATGTTATTACAATATGTATTATTAGGTATATATGTATGCGTATAGATATATACGCATACTATGTATATATTACCTACATAGTATTATATATGTATGTCTAAAATACATAATATGTATTATGTTATTATAATAACATAATAGCTCTTACATTGTACTATGTACCAGGTACTGTTCTAAGCCCTTTCTTTACACTTATTTACTCCTTTAATCCTCACAAGAAACCAGGAAGAGTGACGTCAATTTGCCCAAGGTCACAAAGCCAGAATTCAAATCCAAGCAGACTAGGTCCAAAATCTGTACTCTTAAACCACCAGGCTCTACTCCTTCTCTACATAATGGTTTCAATCCAGCCCAGGGCTCTTCCAGGACTCTAGCGTTCAGACTTCCAACCTGAGAAACTAATTCTCCATACTTCCTTCTTCCAATCCTACTACCGCAACTGAATTGCAAATCTGTGACGCTTAAAAGTTCCTCCTGTGTGCAACCATAAGTAATCGGACTTTTGTATCCAAAATAGGTACCCTCTCTGAGAAACCAAAAGATGGAGTGGGCCAGTCAGAAAAGGACTCGTATTTCCCGTTGTTGTTTTAATCGCATCACCAGAAATGCCTAAAAACATAGTAAGTAAATGGGCTATCAGCACTTTTTCTGAGAAAGGCAAACATCTACCGTATTTTCATGATGCCTAAAGTGATGAAACAGCACTAAAAACAGGGACGGCCCCCGCTGTCTCTAACTTATTCGACAAGGGAGATTCTCAGTTTATGCATTTGAATGTAGGCGAGAAACGGGTGAAGGGAAAAATGAGAAGGGTATTACTCCAAAGTGGGGACACTCGGACCTCAGACCCCCTGTGACAGCAGTTGACGGCGGTATTACACACCATTTCTGCCCGGACAGGCTTCGGTGCCTCTCCGGGCTGCAGGGAGGTTGTTACGTGGCGTCTGGAGGCATTTCCTCCGGCCTGGAGAGGAGGTGGCAGCCCCGGCTGGTGGGAGCCGGTCGCCCGGGGCCCTGTGGCACGGGGTGCCCGGAGGCGGTGGGACATGGGATGCGGGAGCTTCCCGGGATCCCCGGGGAGGGCAAGGTCGGGGGCAGCTTGCCTGGAGCCGCGGTGGGGCCACGTCTGCTCCGCGCCCCCCAGACTTTCGGACCACCCCCACCAAACCCGCCTCCCGGCCTCGAGGGTCAGCGGCACGCCAGGGACGGCACTGACTCCAGAGGCGAAGGCGCCCGAGGGCGAACGCGACTCCCTGTGGGCCACTCACCAAGTTGAGGGGTCCTTCCATTACTTCCATAGACCCCCGGGTGAGCGGTGGCCTGAGGAAGGGGAGCCACGGCGCAGGGGCACATGGACGGGAACAGCACGAGAGCACGACGCAGCGCCGGCGACGGAGACCCCTCTCCGCGCCCCGGGAGCCAGCGGTGGGCGCGGAAGGAGAAGCAACCGTACCACTTCCTCCTCCGGCGCCGCGGGCCCGGCCTGCGCCGCGGCCACGCACGCGTCATGACGTCACACGCGGCTGGTTCAAGGTGGGGGTGAGGGCGGGGAGTGGGTAGGGCTCAGGGAAGGCGGGGCACGTACACTTTCTCGGGGGTGGAGCATTCCTCTCGCGAGAAGTGTATCCTCAGCTTCTTGGCTCTGACGTCGCGTGAGGAGGTGCAGCCTTGTTGTTGGAGCTTAAATGGGTGACTTCTGCTGTTGGCCTCTCCGTTTTTTTCCAGCCTGACTTTTCTCAAACTCACTCTGCTTTGCTACACCCTCTCTTGCTCTCTGGTTCCCTCCTTTATTCTGGCACCTGATTGATTTATTTCAGAAATCAGATTTGAGACCATGCGCTGACTAGACCTCCTGGAAGGAGACACTCATGAGTGATTCAGGACTTTGCCCTCAAGTTGCTGACAAACTAATAAAGAAAATAATATGGATCATAAATAGACAAATACAAGACTTGATTCGTTGAACAATTATGTGCTAAACCGCTCTGCTAGATTCTGTCAAGGAATTCACTGACAATAAAAAATAATTGTGACATGCTGTAGAGGTAACAGGGAGCTGTGATAGAGGCGTAATGAGTTCTTCTGCTTCAAGGAAATGAATTCTTTTAAAAGTAGTGTGAGCTTGGAAGAGGACCCCAAGGTTCAGGTGAGACCCCAGCTCTGGCCTATACAGGCATACTCCGTTTTATTGCACTTCATTTTATTCTGCTTTGCAGATAATGCGTTTTTTACAAATGAATGTTTATGGCAACCCTGCATTGAGCCAGTCCATTGGCGCCATTTTTCTAACAGCATTTGCTCACTTCGGTGTCTGTCACATTTTGGTAATTCTCCTAATATTTCAAACTCTTTTTTTATTATTATATTTCTTGTGGCGATCTGTGATCTTTGATGTTATTATTCTAATTGTTTTGGGGCACTATGAACTGTGCGCATATAAGATGCCAAATTTAATAAATGTGGGTATTCTGACTGCTCCACTGACTAGCTGTCCCCTTTCTCTCCCTCTTCTTGAGCATCCCTATTGCCTGAGACACAGCAATATTGAAATTAGGCCAGTTCATAACTCTGCAATGGCCTTTAAGTGTTTAAGTGGAAAGAAGAGTCACATCTCTCACTTTAAATCGAAAGCTAGAAATGATTAAGCTTAATGAGGAAGGCATGTCAATAGCAGAGATGGGCCAAATGCTAGGCCTCTTGCATGAAACAGTCAGCCACGTTGTGAATGCAAAGGGAAAGTTCTCAAAGGAAATTAAAAGTGCTACTCCAGTGAACACATGAATGATAAGAAAGCAAAACAGCATTTTTGCTGATGTGGAGAAAGGTTTAATGGGCTGGATAGAAAACCAAACCAGCCACAACATTCTCTTAAGCCAAAGCCTAATCCAGAGCAAGGCTCTAACTTTCTTCAAGTCTATGAAGGCTGATAGAGGTAAGGAAGCTGCAGAAGAAAAGTCTGAGCCTAGCAGACGTTGGTTCGTGAGGGCTAAGAAAAGAAGCCATCTCTGTAACATAAAAGTGCAAAGTGAATCAGCAAGTGCTGATGTAGAAGCTGCAGCAAGTTATCCAGAAGATCTAGCTAAGATCGTTCATGAATGTGGCTACACTAAACAACAGTTTTTCCTTGTAGATGAAACTGCCTTATATTAAAAGAAGATGTCATCTAGGACTTTCATAGCTAGAGAGGAGAAGTCAATGTCTGGCTTCAAATTGCAAAGGACAGGGTGACTCTTGTGTTAGGAGCTAATGCAGCTGATGACTTTAAGTTGAAGCCAGTGCTCATTTATCATTCTGAAAATTCTAGGGCCCCTAAAGAATTCTGCGTAGTCTACTCTGCCTGTGCTCTATAAATGGAACAACAAAGCCTGGATGACAGCACATCTGTTTACAACATGGTGTACTGAATATTTTAAGCCCACTGTTGAGACCTACTGATCAGAAAAAATGATTCTGTTCAAAATATTACTGCTCATTGACAACACACCTGCTCACCCAAGCTCTGATAAAGATGTACAATGAGATTAATGTTGTTTTCATGCCTGCTAACACAACATCCATTCTGTAGCCCATGGATCAAGGAGTAATTTCAACTTTCAAGTCTTATTATTGAAGAAATACATTTCATAAGGCTATAGCTGCCATAGATAGTGATTCCTCTGATGGAGCTGGGCAAAGTAAATTGCAATTCTTCTGGAAAGGATTCACCATGCTAGACGCCATTAAGGACGTTTGTGATTCATGGGAAGAGGTCAAAATATCAACATTAATGGGAGTTTGAGAGAAATTGATTCCAACCCTCATGGATGACTTTGGGGGTTCGCAACTTCAGTAGAGGAAGTAACTACAGATGTGGTAGAAATAGCAAGAGAACTAGAATTAGAAGTGGAGCCTGAGGATGTGACTGAAGTGCTGCAATGTCATGATAAAAGTTTAATGGGTGGGGAGTTGCTTCTTAGTATAAGCAAAGAAAGTGGTTTCATGAGATGGAATCTATACCTGATGAAGATGCTGTGAAGACTGTTAAAATGACAACAAAGGATTTAGAATTTTACATAAACTTAGTTGATAAAGCAGTGGCAGAGTTTGAGGGGAATGACTCCAATTTTGAAAGAAGTTCTACTGTGGGTAAAATGCAATCAAACAGCGTTGCATGCTACAGAGAAATTGTTCATGAAAAGAACAGTCAATTGATGTGACAAATTTCATTGTTGTCTTATTTTAAGAAATTCCCACTGCGACCCAAACCTTCAGCAACGACCAACCTGATTGTTCAGCAGCCATCAACAATGAGGCAAGACCCTCCATCAACAAGAAGATTACAACTTGCTGAAGGCTCAGGTGATGATTAGCATTTTTTAGGAAAAAAGTATATTTAAATTAAGGTAGGTACATAGTATTTTTAGACATAATGCTATTGCACAATCAGTAGTCCACAGTATAGTGTAAACATAACTTGTATATGCATTAGGAAACCTAAAAATTTGTGTGGCTTGCTTTATTGCAACATTGGCTTTATTGTGGTCGTCTGGAACCAAACCCACAATATCTCTGAATGTATGCCTGTACCTTGATTGCAGCTTTGTGAGATCCTGAGCACAGGACCCGTCAAAGACATACACAGACTCCTGACCCATGGAAATTGTGAGATAATAAATGTATGTTGTTTTAAGCCATTAAGTTTATGGTAATTTTTTATATGGCAAAGAAACCTATTACAGACCCCTTCAAGGGGATAAAATCCAGATACGGAACTTTCTTGATAAACCATAACCATGACTAGTGAATCCATGTCACTGCACTATTCAGTCCATAGTGGCTGGCTGTGCAGTGGGCAGGTTTAATAACTCTAAGGGGAACTTCACTGACAGCTGGACAAAGAAGGAGAGTATAATATATTCAAGCACCCACTAATGTTTGCAAGCAAATTCATCCAGATCAGCAGAAGAAGACACATGATGGATGTACGCAACCATGTCTAAATGATGACGTGGACCTTGCATCCTCCAGCCCTATTCTCTGCCACTTGCTGTCTGGTGTTGGCCCAACCAGTCACAGGCTATGAACAGCATGCTGAACGTGGCTAGGTCATCAAAGGAGGGGCTCACAGGCCTACAAAGACTTTAGAGCTATCCAAGCTGCTTCCCCTGAAGTTTGGGAAACAGCAGCTGTGCCTGAAATTTGCCACTGGCTGTTTTTTCTACTTGCGGCTTTTTTATTCCTTCAGATGCATGGAAGACTTCTTCGCTTATTGAGGAAACTCTATTTAGCTCCTGAGACCATCAATGGAAGGTTACAGAAATCCCCAGGCCTTCCCAGCTGGGGACACAGTGGACATGACTACTATTGAATCAGAGACAAGAACTCAGCAGTAAGTCTCTGCTGTGACTCAGCAGGATGGAGCCAGTGGGCTTTGGGAGAACATTTAAACACTGCAAAGCTTCTAGTGCCCTCTGTGGCTCACCTGGAAAATGCATTCCATGTAAAAGAATCCAAGCCTAAACGGGCCATCACTGAGTGACTTTCCGCATTAGAAAGGTTCCTGTGCTTCTCCAGAATATAGCCCAAGGCTCAATTTCAGACATTCCTTAAATATTAGCTGCTCTAATCTCATGTCCATCTACAGCATCACAATAGTTCAATATCTTCTTGATTGCTTACTGCCGCAATCAAAGCACAGTGATCTGTTGTGATCTATTTTTAACGATTAGAGAGTTCTTCCTTTGTTTGAACTATGATCTGTCTTCCCATGACTGCTATGCCCTGAGTTTATATAAGTCACTCTAACATGAGTCTGTGAACACATGCACAATCTGTTCCCTGCTATCAAATTATGAAATGTGCATATTCTTGACTCAGCAATCCCTACAGAAATACTAGCATAAGTATAGAAAATAAAGGTAAGTGAGGATGTTCACTGGGGGCATTGTAACAGTGCTCTCCCTAGTTCTGGAACAGTTCAAGTAAAACAGAAAGATCATTTGACAGAGGCACTATAGGGGGATTCCAGCATTAAGTGGGAGCTTGGACTGATGACCTCAAAAGTTTATCTACTTATAAGCCTTTAGTGTGCTCAGTTATAGGAAGAGCGGGGAGCAGTCCCTTCTGGTCTCTTATTTTGTCTTCCCCACCTCTGTTGTTTCTCTCCCCCTCAGCACAGGAGCTCCATGGAGAAGGGGATGAGAATAAAGTCAGCATCGGGAACATTCATGTGGTCCCTGAGGTGTCAAGGGCTCCCTCCTTTGATTATGCTGTGGGAAAGGGAGTCCAATGTGCTTCCCACACCTGCTGTGTTTATGGGCTGCCCAGCAAATCCACCCCAAGCACACTTTCTTCTGTAGCTATAAAACCTACAGGGCCTACCAAAGGGGC
The DNA here is from genome assembly GCF_037783145.1 of Equus przewalskii. Lineage (NCBI taxonomy): Eukaryota > Metazoa > Chordata > Mammalia > Perissodactyla > Equidae > Equus > Equus przewalskii. The sequence continues at coordinate 52,394,822 of NC_091831.1, read as the reverse complement.
AATAACAGGAGAAGCAGCAGGGATGCTGGCAGCAGGGCCAGCAACAGCAGTGCTAGGCACATGGCAGCAACAAGGTTGCAGGCCCAAGACAAATCAACACAAGAATGTCAGGAGCAGCCAGCAATGGCCCAGGAGGAAGAGGAGCCGGTGTGTTCATGGCAGAACCACCAGCATGTCCGTAGCAAGTGATTGTGGCGGGTGCTTCATGCATGTCCTTGGAGGATACTTCCAGATGTGATAGGGAGGTATGCACAGGGGATCACAACAGTATGGGGAATTGTTCTGACCTAAGCAGGGTGGTAGGTACATGGGTGCTTACTGCTGTAATTTTCCCTATTTTCTATCTCTGAGGTCAGGTGATCTTACAATTGCTGTCCAGCCAGGTGGCAATTGTGAAGTTGTATTGCCTTAGAAAACCTTTACCCAATTTCTTTCACTACGTTTCCATTTTCATGTATGCCCAAGGTGATATAGGACAAAAATATGTCTAAATCTGAAGAACCAAGCTCTTTCACTATAGAGAAAATAAACATTTAAATGACGAAAACAATGGCTTAACTTCAGAGAAAACCAGCATACTCAGCATGTAAGTGGATGGCCCTCTTTCCTGTACTTATTAGTAAGAGAACTCATCTTCCTGCTGCATCATTACTTGACATGTAAGGAACCGCCAAATCCTTCCCTGTTTCCAGTTCATCATGAACAAAAGGGGAGACTGCCTTTAACTTTAAATGGAAACCAACTATAGTTTTAGCTGTTCCTTTTTAAGATTGAGCATGGTGTTGAACAGAGGGTAAGCACCATCTCACTTCAATTGATTCAAGTGCTTCTCGAACACTTAAATTTCTCCTTTTCCTGAAATGTTCAAATTATCCTCATTTCCCAATAGCAGTGGTTTAACTTTGTATAACATTTTGCATGTTTCCAAGCACTTACATGTACATTTGCTCATTCAATTCCAACAGCCTCAAATTAGTGACTTGCCCAGTGTCATAAAATTAGTAAATAGCCAAGCTAGGTCTTGAATCTAGGTTTGTCTGGCTATAAGCCTAGTACTCTTTCCACTACAAGCAGCTAAATATCTATTGGAGTGACATCAAATGTTGGTAATAGCAGAAATAGACTGTCAGGGTAACCCACTGTAATTACATAGGTTATTTTGGGTTTTCCTAAATTCACAGTCCTGAGTACCAAGAGATTCAAGCTAAAAAGGGAGTTGCTATTGTTAGTGGCTCTGTTCTCCTCCAGGGTATTTGCCAAAAACTATTCACAAACCAGACTGGGCAGGAACAGGCCATGTGAGGGAAGGGGAGAGTAGCTATGAGGTTGCAGGCTCTAACTCCGTGGACTCTGAGCCAAGCTGTCCAGTTGCTTCAGCACAAGCTAGGATGAAGAGAGCCAAGTTAGGCAGGAGTCAGGCATTCTATTCAACAAAGTTCAACAGAGGGGACGCCAAGGAAAGTAGAATTTCAGGGCAGGTTTCTCATCCAGTAAGCTGACACCTGGGAAAACTCAGTCAAATAAAGGCAGAAAGGCAAGGATTCAACCAAGTTTGTATTAGGTTAGTGTTTCTCCAATGAGGGAGAAGAAGAGAGCTCTCCAGAATCCCAAATGTCCTTTAACCACATATCTGCTGGTGTATCAGCAGGGCTGCCTGTTTCCATCTTTAAAAAATAACTTACTTGTTGATCTGTGCTGGGTCAGGCACTAGGGAAACCCTTTCCCCTTGAATTTTCTTTCAGGCATTTCAGATCACTGAGAGTGTCTAATCAAATCCTCTTCAACCGGGCAGGCCCTGTGCCTGAGTGGTTAAGTTCACCTGCTCCTCTGTAGCGGCCCAGGGTTCAGATCCTGGGCCCGGACGTGGCACTGCTCATCAGGCCACGTTGAGGCGGCATCCTATATGCCACAACTAGAAAGACCTGCAACTAAGATATACAGCTGTGTACTGGGGGGTTTGGAGAGATAAAGCAGGAAAAAAAAAAAAAGATTGGCAACAGTTGTTAGCTCAGGTGCCAATCTTAAAAAAAAAAAATCCTCTTCAACCATTATATTCACCATTCCCAATTACGTACACCTCAAACTTCCAGCGCTACTTCTTGCTCTGACATGCAAAATGGTAGTCCATCTGGACTTTATTTCAAACAGTGATCATATACTGGGAAGGAATCAAGGGAATGTGAGATATTGGAAGATGATAGGAGTTTGATTACTCTTAAGTAAATGTAGACGCCAGCGTACTTAGAAACTGAATGGTAGGGAAGAAATGATTGAAGTCCTAAGGCAGAAGTTTAGAGACTGTTCTTCCTTAAGTTTTCTAGGAGAGATTTGCCTCTAGCCTCCTTTTAAAAAGGATTTTCCACGGTTGCCAAGATTCTTAAACCCATTGTTAATCTATTCAGTCCCTCTGTGTTTCATACTCCCTGCTGCCATTCCACTCAAGAAACTCCAGCACGGGAGACCTCTGATTGACAGTCCTGGGAAGCCATGTGACGGGTCATAGCAAAGCAGCACAGAAAAAATAAGAATTTTACCACTAGTTGAATCTTCTACTTCTCACTTTCATTATACTCTTTACTTCTGAGATGGTCATTTTCCGGAAATCTTTATACCTTCTCCACTATTTAGGGAACGGAAAAACTTTTGGGGAGAATCTCTCTTGGAACTATGTAGGCAAGTGGTTCCAAAGCAAACAGAGAAAAAGAAAGAAGGAGCTGGGAGGAGGAGGAAGGAAGGAAGGAAAGGAGGGAGCGATGGAGGAAGAGAGAGAAAGAGAGGGAAAGAAAAGGGAGGGAAGAGAAGGGAAAGGGAGAGAGGAAGGAAGGAAGGAAGAAAAGAAAGGCAAGCAAGCAAGAGAGAAAGCAAGAGAAAAAGCAAGAAAGCAAGCAAGAAAGAATCTGACAGTCACATTATACTCTCTACCCTGATATGTTTACATTGGTCCAGAAGCAACTGCGGGAACAATGATGCAACCTCAGATGTTAGGACATCAGGACTGTGGCCAAAAAATTTTCACAGCATACCTGGAGGCTGGCCAGACTTCAGCTTTGGCTAGACACTTAGGTTGTTCCACGCTGTGTTCTCCCTGCCAGTTCTAAAATCTGCCGGACTCGGACTGACTCTTCCACGGCTCTTCCATGGCACACTTCTTTTCCAGTTCAGGTTTTGGGGGAAGGAAGCAAAGTAACTGGGCAAAGACCAATTGGAGAATTTTTGCTCATAATATTGAAATAGTTTACAGAACTCTCTTGAATTCTTCAGTTATCACAGAGCAAATATCCTACTTGATTAAATAATAATTGTTGGTTGCATTTTACAGGAAGTTTATTTTGTAATTGTATAAACAAAGACTTTTTTGCATAGATGCATTTTATACCTCTTATTATTAAAAATTCCAAATATATCAAAAAGTGTAATAGTAGAATGAACTTCCACATATCTAAACCCTGTATTTAGTAGTTATTGGCATTTTGCCATATTTTCTCCATCTGTTTGCTAAAATTTTTAAAGTAGATTATAAATAATACTTTACTTCTAACTACTTTAGTGTCCATCTCTAAAAAATAAGAACCTTTCCCACTTTATTATAATACCTTAGTTGTACATAGCAAAATTAACACTAATTCTTTTTTTTTTTTTAAGATTTAATGTTTCCTTTTTCGCCCCAAAGCCCCCGGTACACAGTTGTGTATTTTTAGTTGTGGGTCCTTCTAGTTGTGGCATGTGGGACACCGCCCCAGCATGGCTTGATGGACAGTGCCATGTCCGCCCAGGATTCGAACTGGCGAAACCCCGGGCCGCTGAAGCGGAGTGCATGAACTTAACCACTCGGCCACGGGGCCAGCCCCAACACTAATTTTTTAACATCAAACTATTCTGTAGTCAAATTTCCCCAACTGTCCCCAAATTGCCAAAATTGGAGCAAGTCAAAATCTAATCAAAGTTCACACCTTGCATGTGATTGCTATGTCTCTTAATTCTCTTGATTTACTTTTAATCTAGATAAATCCTGACTCTTTGTTTTCTCATGACATTTACTTGTGGAAGAGACTTGGTCAGTTATTCACTCTTCTACTCTATTTTTAATCATTAATGATATTATCTTTTAAAATCATTGGATATAGATAAAATATTAAATATACTTTCTTCACATCTTCACTTTCAATAAGCCTTAAAGCAAATAAAATACAGAATAGCAAATTTTGACTTTATAACCACGAATCCTGAGCCATCTGTTTTAGTTGATACTCTTTTTGTTGCAAATAGCAGAAACAAACCTTGACTAGATTAAATCAAATGGGAAATTTAATAGAAATTTATTAGTTACGAGTTGCATTTTCCTACATATAATAGGAAATATCAAAATGAAAATGGCTTAGGTAAGATAGAAGTCTATAAAAAAAATCTAGAGAAGGGCAGTCCAGGCCTGGCATGGCAGATTCACAGCAGGAGCCCCACCTCTTTCTCCACTGCACATGGAGTGACATGGTTTCCATCTCAAGGTCCCTGCTCAAGTGCCCTTCTACCTCTTCCTTTACTTCCATCATCAGTGCTCTTGGAAGGAGTAGTGCATCTTCAGGGACCATTCTCATTAACAATTTATACCTCTCCCCTTTTCTTATGGACCTCTGTGCACAGATTTTAATTAATTATAATTATTGGCTCATGACAAACTGTCATCAGTGGCCCGTGCACGGCACTTTTCTTTCTTTGTAACTAATTTATTTAAAATATAATGCACACCGATGAACCTACCACTATTCCAAAGCAAAGCTAATATGGACATTCTTAAACACATTTTTTGGAGCACATATACATGCATTTCTGCAGAGCAGGACTAGAATTGCTGGGTCACATGTTATGCAAGTGTTCAGCGTTAGTAGATATTGCCAGTTTTCCAAAATGTTTACGCCACTTGATACTACCACCAGCAGTGAATGAAAATTCCACTAAATTTAAATTGTTGTCAATACTTTGTATTTTTTGTCTTTTTCATTTTAGCCATTCTATTGGTATGTAGTTTGTTTTACTCTTTAACTCCTTAAAAGTTGACTTGTGCTCCCATTAATTTATACTGGTAAGGGATATGCTCCTGAAGATATCACTATTAACTTCTTGATCACCAAGTCTAACGACTTTTCTTCAATTCCTGTTCTTCACCACTCAGTAAAATTTGACACTACTGACCACCACTTTCTTCTTGAAACTCAGTTCCTTTGACTTCCACAGCACTGCATTATCCTAGAAGGTACTCGTTTATCCACGATTCCAAAATCCAGTACATCCTGAAAACTGAAAGTTTTTATATTACTCATTTGGTGGCAAAATCCATCCTGAACTATCATTAGACTATTCATAGACCTTCTTTATCCTACCTAGTGTTATAGTCATATTATTCACTGAAGATTTATTAATGTGTATATATTTTTTTCCTTCTTCTCTCCAGAACCCCCCAGTACATAGTTGTATATTTTTAGTTGTGGGTCGTTCTAGTTGTGCTATGTGGGATGCCACCTCAACTTGGCTTGATAAGTGGTGCCATGTCTGCGCTCAGGATCCAAACCAGCGAAACCCTGGGCTGCGGAAGCAGAGTGCATGAACTTAACTATTCGGCCGTGGGGCCAGCCCCTACTGTGTATATTTATTGTGAGGTACTGTCCCAGTCCCTGTTCTGGAATGTAGAGTGTAGGCACCATATTAGCTTTCTAAAATCCAGAAAATTCTGAATTCTGAAATATATCTGACTCTTGGGGTTTTGGGTAAAATTTTGTAGATGATGGTAGAAAAAGTATAGCCCTTGAAGTCAGATAAACCTGGGTGTGGATCCTACTTCACTCAACCTCTTGAAAACTTGTGCTTTTTTAAAAAGATTTCCTCTCTAAAACAAAGATTGAAATAGCTAGCTGATAAGGCTGTGAACAACTTTACTCATATGACTCGCACATTTAAAACTTAACATATTGAAAAGTGAGCTCACCACCCGCCCCTCCCCCTGACCATCTGCTTCTTTGTTCCCTATCTCAGGGCATGGCACCAGATTCCCACCCATTTGCTCAACTCAGAAACCTAAGCATCATTCTCAGTTTATTCCCCATTTCCCAGTCCATTAGCAAACCTGCAAATTATATATCCTGAAGATTTCTAAATTCCGTATACTTCTCTCCTTTCTTACTACCATCTTGCCTATTTCACTGTAATAGCCTCCTAACTTGTCTTCCTATCGCCAGTGTTCCCACTTTTCAGTTCAGTCTCCACAGGATAGCCAAAGTGATCAATGTAAATTCAATTATGCCACTCTCCTGCTTACAGCATTCCACCGGTTTCCTATTGTTCTGAGATAAAGTTCCAATTCTATCATGATTTCCTAGACCTTCCAAGGGTGTCTACCTACCTCTCTAGACTCATCTGGAAACCACCTTTAGTCTCCTAACATGCCATAGTCTCTCTTGTCCCTTGGTCTCTGACCCTTTACCTGCAGCTGAAGCATGCTTCTCCCACCCTCTTTACCTGGCTACTTTCATGCAAACTTCAGACCTTACTTTGAATGAGACTTCTTTCTAAAAACCTAATCTGTTTTGGACTGAATTGTGTTCTTCCAAAATTCAGATGTTGGAGTCCTAGCCCTCCATGTGACTCTATCTGGAGATAGGGCCTTTAATTAAGGTTAAATGAGGTCATAAGAGCCGGTCTCTAATCCAATAGGACTAGTGTCCTTATAAGAAGAGGAAGAGACACCATGCAAGCACACAGAGAAAAGGCCATGTGAGGACACAGCAAGAAGGCAGCCATCTGCAAGCCAAGGAGAGAGGCCTTAAAAGAAACCAACCCTGCCAACTCCAATCTTGGACTTTTAGCCTCCAGAACTGTGAGAAAATAAATTTCTGTTGTTTAAGCTGCTTGGTCTGTGGTATTTTGTTATGGCAGCACTGGCAGACTAATACATAATCCTTCCTCTGTCTGTTCACAGCATACTATAATTCTTCCGTTAGAATCTTCATCAAATGGTACTGTAATTATCTGTTTTGTTCTCCATGTCTCCTTTTAGACTGGAAGCTACTCTAAGAGCAGGGATTTGTCTTTCTTGTTCATCATTGCAGCCCTAGCTCCTCGCATAGTAGCATGCACATCGTAGGCACTCAATACATATTTTTGAATGAATAAATGCATTAACAAAATAACATATGTAAATGTTCTTGCATGGTTAACAGTAGATATTAACACTCAATTAGTGTGAGTTATATCTTTTCATTTCTCCTGTTTCTAATTGCTTTTTCCTATCACAAGCTCCTTTTCCCATCCAGTAAGTGTAATTGCAGCTTGAGACTATTATTTAAATTTAGACATGCCCAAGCATGTCTGAATATCTTATAGGATAGACCGATTATCCATTTCTGTGTATGAGGGGCTGTGTAGTCTCCTGAGAATCCAGACATGGCACATCTGACTTTGGAGAAACAAGCCTGGGTGGCCTGTGGGGAGAAGTTATCCAAAGTGTAGTGTGGCATCTTTTGCTGGCTCCATTCTGATACAGGCCAGCTCCAGGGAGCTGTATTAGTTTACCTGGGCTGTCATAACAAAGTGTCACAGACTGGATGACTTAAACAAGAGAAACTTATTTTCTTGGAATTTTAGAGGTTAGAAGTCCAAGATCAAGATGTTGGCAGAGTTGGCTTCTTCCAAGGCCAATCTCCTTGACTTGTAGATAGCTGACTTCTCGCTGTGTCTTCACATGATCTTCCTTCTGTACATATCTGGATCCAAATTTCCTCTTCTTATAAGGACACCAATCATATTAGATTAAGGTCCACCCATATGACTTTATTCTACCTTAACTACCACTTTAAAGGCCCTGTCTCCAAACACAGTCACATTCTGAAGTACTAGGGGTTAGGATTTTAATATCTGAATTTTAGGGGGTCACAATTCAGTCCACACAGGCAGCTAGACATTCCACATCCCCATCAAATGCTGCCGCAGTTTTGGCTCCACATCAGGGACAGGACCCAGAGAAAGGGCATATTGCCCAGCAGAGGTGGCAGGGCCACCTGAGAGAGGTAGAAGTGGCACTGGTGCCCAGCAAAGAGAGACTAAACAGAATGGGGAAAATGCAAGTTCTCAAGAACTCCCAGAAATGCTTGGGGGAAGCTTCGGGGACTGGGATCCTATTTTGCAGGGATGTGTTGGCTGCTGTGGTGTGTCGGCGTTTCCCAAGACTGCGTTCTGAGCCTTCTGCCTTCTACTCCCTCTGGATAATACACAGCTTCAAACTTTGATGATAACTTTTTCAAAGGGTCTACTGAAAAGTACTCAACCCATTTCCTGACCTGGATATTCCACTCATACTTCAGGTGCAACATAGTTGATCAATTCTAGCTTCCGGCTTTCCTATTTCAGTTCAGGACTCCACCATTCTTTCATTTACCACCCTTTCTTTTCCTCACTTCCAAAATCCAAAATATTATCAATTGTAAGCACTCTACCTCTAAAATTTTTCTCAAGGGTGCTTTCTTTTACTCATGATTCCTCACTGGTCCTATTAAATAGCTTCCAAACTTTTCTTGACATTCTAACTAATCCCTCAGACTTTTGTTGTTAGTTGGTGGAAATTATGATATAAATGATGACGATAATTTGGCTTTGACCACAATTAGCTCCACACCTCTCAGCTTCAATAAAACAAAATTAGCTTTAGTCATGGCTGGACTCACAGCAGGACCTGAGAAAAACTGATAAATATTGGAATAGGCAAACACTGAGACCCTATACAATAACGAAAATGAACAGAAGCCATACACATTATCATGGATGAATTTCTTCTTTTTTTTTTTTTTAAAGATTTTATTTTTTCCTTTTTCTCCCCAAAGCCCCCCGGTACATAGCTGCACATTCTTTAGTTGTGGGTCCTTCTAGTTGTGGCATGTGGGACGCCGCCTCAACGTGGCTTGATGAGCAGTGCCATGTCCGCGCCCAGGATTCAAACCAACGAAACACTGGGCCGCCTGCAGCAGAATGCGAGAACTTAACCACTTGGCCACAGGGCTGGCCCCTCATGGATGAATTTCAACTAAGGCTGAGGAGAAGAGAAAGTCATAAAGAAACATGTGTGATATAGTTTCATTGATCAACCAAGTCACAAACAAGAACAATGTGTTGTTTCAGGTATATATTTAGTAAACTGGAGAGGACACAAAGGAATGATAAACTCAAAGTTTGGGACAAGAGCTGGCTGTAGGGTGGGAAGGAGGGAAATGTGACAGGGAGGTATGCACAAGAGGTCACAACAATGTGGGAAATTGGTCTGTTTCTAACTAGGGTGGTGGGTACATGGGTGCTTACTGTTGTAATTGTTCCCATTTTACTGTCTGAAATCAGGTGATCTTGCAATTGCTGTCAGCCAAGTGGCAATTGTGACAAAGTTGTATTGTTTTAGAAATACTTTAACCAATTTTTTTCACTTACATTTTCCTTTTTACATATACATAAGAGAGATACAGGGCAAAAATATGTCTAAGTCTGAAGAAACAGCCTTTTCACTAAGTGTAAAAAATTCCAAGTGACAATCATAAACAAATAAAGAAACGTTTGATTTCTGAAAGCCAATCTGCCAGCCTAGTTGGCATGTAAGTAGATAATCATCTTTTCTGTATATAACAGGTGTGAGGACCCATCTTCCTGCTGGATCACACCTTGTCCTGAAGGGGACTACAAATCCTTTCCCATTTTCAACTTTATAATGAATGAAAGGTAGGATTGCCTTTAACTTTAAACAGAAACTAGCTATAGATTTAACTGTTTGTTTTAAGACTGGACATGGTATTGAGTGGATGGTAAGTTGCATCATGATTCAAGTGCAAAATCCTTGACCCTAGATTCAGTCTTAATTACCTCTATTACCCCTGATAGTGGCTCACCTAACGCTTTCTGTGCAGTAGAGTATCATAAATTCTTAAACAAATGAATAAACTTTAATATAACTGAAAGATACTAAACAGTTAAGTGAAAGCTAAAATGTCTATTTAATGTATATTTAATGGTCTATACCTGTAGTTTTATGTTAAGAGATCTCAAAACAGAAAGTATCTACTCCCAGAGGTGACTTATGGTATGCCAAAGAGTCCCAGAACAGAGGAATACTGTGAAACTGGTGGCCAGATAGCCGCTAATGATTACTCTTTCTTTTTTTTTTGAGGAAGATTAGCCCTGAGCTAACTACTGCCAGTCCTCCTCTTTTTTGCTGAGGAAGCCTGGCCCTGAGCTAACATCCATGCCCATCTTCCTCTACTTTACATGTGGGACTCCTATCACAGCATGGCTTTTGCCAAGTGGTGCCATGTCCGCACTCAGGATCTGAACCGGCAGACCCCAGGCCACGGAGAAGCGGAACGTGCAAACTTAACCGCTGCACCATGGGGCTGGCCCCACTAACGATTATTCTTAAAAGTCATGTAGATAAGCAATTTTATCAGACTCACACTAGGTTCCTTATAGATAACATGTCTGATGCTTGGGTCATCATGGTAACAGGTGCTTAAGTTGTTTTTCAGGAACTGAGAGTGTATCCCTTGTCCAGTTCAGGCGACCACCAACCCATCAACTGGCCTGTGCAAATGCCTGATCGGTGACCCTTTCACATCAAAAACTCCACTCTCCTATCATGCTAGCACCACCATTTTGTGAGCATGTGTCCTATGAAGAGCCATGAAGCTTGGCTGCTCTTGTGCTGATCATCAGTAGCCTCACTTCTCTCCACCTCCAATGATTTGTCTCCACACTTCAGACCACACTGCCTCTTCACCCCATAAATATCCCTAATCTCCATTTTCTGGGGAGGCAGATTCGAGACTTGTTCTCCTATCTCCTCGCTTAGCTGCCTTGTGAATAAACTCTTTCTCTGCTGCAAAACTTGTCATCTTGGTGATTGGCATACTGTGTGGCCAAAACGAGCCTGGTTCAGTAATAATTCCATCATTCATAGTCCTAAATTGTCAATTTTACTTGTGAATAAGTAATTGAAAACAATATCTTATATGAATCTCAGATTACAAAATAATTAACTGATTTGCTCTAACCTCTTGTACACAAACCATGATAAAATTAATACTCATTGTCAAACTCCAAAATGTTCTCTAAATACTCAGAAACAATCGAATGCATTTGGTTTTGTAACTCTAGCAGAATTAGTAACTTTGGTTTTGTTGTGTGCTATTTTGTTTAGTTATTGTCTGTTTAGTAGTATTAAAGGAGATTTGTTCTTAGTAATAAGCAATAATCAAAGCATCCTCAGGACAGGGCTAGACAGGGCCAAAGCATTCAGGGCTTGGAAGGTAGATTCTGACAATTATCTCCAAATAAAATTACTCACTGTCCTCTCTCTGCCCAGAGATACAGACAAGATGGAGAACTGAAGGCATTTATGACATCACTTAAATATGTATCCCCTTCCTGGATGCCATGCTTATAGTGCATTATGAATTAATTTGTTTTACAAATCTCCCAATTATCTTTTGAATGGCATGATTCAATTTGTTAGATGTGAATGAGGTGGGCTCGCCGAGCCAAGGAACCGAAAGATTTCTTGGACTCTCAAGGTCTGGCCGTAGTGCTCTTTTATTCAGAGAACAGCATAGAGTAGCATGGGGACACAACCTATGGGCAATAAAGAACTGCAGCATGGGGACAGGACCCATGGGCAGTAATTGGTGCAAGCATGGGGACAGGACGCATGGGCAGTAAGAGTTGCAATGTGTTGAGGGTTAGAGCTAAATTTATAAGGCATAGGTATGTGAATTATTTCTTTACAAGACAAAGGAAAGATCATGAAAAAAATCGTTAAAATGGTATCAGTGAAGGTGGGGACTGGTTATTGGGTGGTCCTATAACTTTGGATAAGAATCAGATCAGATTAGGTCAGGATGTTGTATGCTTCCCAGAGAATGATATAGGTCAGTATGTAGGGCAGGACACCTTGGGCTTTTCTCCTGGGGCAGCCTTGATCCTCATCATGAGTATTTAAACTGCTCCGATTTTAGGTTGGGTCTTAGCATGTCTTCATCATTTAATATTGACAAATAAAAATGGCAAGTAATAAGATATATTGGAGAATATGAGGAAGCCATTTGGTGTAAACCTAATTCGGCCTGACCTTGTCTTTCCAAAAGGACCTGACCATGGCCGTTGAGCATGCATTGTGTATCTGCTTTAGATCTATGGCAAGAACAAAGGCCCTTGAGATAAAGGTGCAACTTCCCTCCCCCTCCCAACGTTGGCATTCCCTTAAGGATTAAGCATCTTTCCTTAGGCTGGGAACTGATTGCTGTGCTCACCTGTGACCACCCAGCTCGAGACAATAGGCTTGCCTCCTGCTACGCCCTCCCAGACAGCAGACCTGCTGTGTCCATCAAGTGCTGTACCGACAGTGCAATCTTGTGACTATTGTGGGAGGGACATTTCAATCACATGTGAAACGTCCTGTATGGGGGTACATAACCACTCTGTATACCTCACTTCTTTGGTGCCCTTTCTTCCTTCGGGAAGAAATGCTCTGGGCCATGGTCCTCAGATTTCAGCTCAGAATAAACTCACCCAAATTTTCATTTATAGATTGGTTATGGATTATTTTCGCTGACAATATGATGAGGCTCAGACCTCATCTGCTTGTCCTTAAAGAGCCCTTTAGAACTTCTGATTGTCTCATTTTGTTCCATATTGAATGAACACAGCATATTAAGCACTTTATAAAACTGACCTGGGATCTCTGTTCCCTATTCCTCACTAGCCTCACCTGGAGTGGGAACTAGCATCAAAATAATATTTCCAAAGCAGCATTTCTCTAAATTCCATCTCCGAGGAAACTGAAGCTCTTTCCAAATAGTTGTAAGAGTCCCCAGTGATGGGGATTTTTAGGCTGCTTAATTTTAAAATGGCTTATGATGAGGATTTTTAGGCTGGTTAGTTTTAAAACTACAGATGAGATTCAGGCTCCAAGGAGTGGAATTTGTTTGCCCCTTTGTTGGGAAACATTTACATTTCTAAGGGAAACCTCTATCTGTGAAGATGCCTCCCTCTCTGTGCCAGGAAGAGGGGGGGATGGTCTTATCTCTAGAGGCTCTTGGTCAATGCCAGAGGCAAGAACTTAAGTTGGTTGCTGTCTGGCAATCTCATGTAACTGGTTTAGGGTGGTGGCGTCTAACCTTTCTAACCTTTACTTAATCCGATTTGATTCTTGTCTAAAAGTCATGGGATCACCCAATGACCAGACCCCACCCGCACTGATACCATTTTAACTTTTTTTCATGTTCTTTCCTTTGTCTTGTAAAGAGATGAATCATATACCTATGCCTTATAAAATTAGCCCTAACCCTCAACTCGGGGCAGCAGCAGGAGCTCTGCCTGCCCATGGGTCCTGTCCCCATGCCAGCGGGGGCAGCAGCAGCGGCTCTGCCTGCCCATGGGCTCTGTCCCCATGCCAGCGGGGGCAGCAGAAGCGGCGGCAGCAGAAGCTCTGACTGCCCATGGGTCCTGTCCCCATGCTATTCCACACTATTTTCTAAATAAAAGAGCACTACTGCCAGATCTTGAGAGTCTAAGAAATCTTTCTTTCGACTCCTCGGCTCACCGACCCCGCATCACCCAGTATCTCAAGTGTGTCCTGTGCACTGACACTGAGTCCTTTTGTCTTCTGTTTGTGCTAAGATATTTGAAAGCAAATATGGATTATTTGGCAGCTATTATTATTGAACACTTGCCATGTGTCAGGGCTACACAAGTCACAAGAAAAAGGGCAACCTGAACAGCGGCAATAGATGTTCCTCTGTCCTTGTAGTGACTCTGGGGGAGGGGAAGCTTATCACTCATTGATCTCTGACTAAAACTTGGCCTTAAGATCTTCAAAACCTTGAGGAGAAAACCAGAAGCCAGAAAACATTATAATTTCAAAGTTTTGAATGATTCTCCATGTTGGAAGTTGTAGAAACCTGAATCTAATTTTGGGGCCAACTTCTCCTGATCTGGAAGAACTCTCCCAACGTCTTGTAAGTTCTAAAATGGAAAGTAAAAAAACCTTTGTTAACATATAGACATTTTGAGAAACTCCACTTCTGGCGGCTGCAAAATTGCATTAGGAATGACAATGGTTATAAAATGTTTTCTGTGGGGATGGGCAAGTTGCATCTTGGAGATTAGTTATCTTCAAGGGGACTGCCTTTCAGCTGAGAGGCTAGGAGGACACCAGGTCAGCTGCCTGTTTTCCTATCACCCTTCCCTAGTATCTTCTCTTATTTACTTTCCAAAGTGATAGTTTCTCCCTTTCTCCCCTCTTCAGACCTCTTGCATACCACACCACCCCTCACTCTTAATTGATGATCTTTCTTGAAATTTTATCAAGAAAACAAGAGAAAACAGAGTTAATCGTTTGGGAGAGATTCCTTTAAACTTCTTCCTTTAACCAAATCTACCAACTTGCCTGCAGCTATGCTTTCTCCACTTTCCTTCCCTGTGTCCACAGATCCTAAACTATCATATCAAGATCCTTATCTAATGCTAACCAAGCCCCCACCCTGCCCTGTATGGAAACATTTGCCTTAAACCAGACTCCAAAACCTCATAAATGTTCTGACTTTGCCGTCCCGACTCTAAGACACTTACACACGTAGTCGAGGTACTGCTCTCCCTTATCAAGGTGAGAATACACTTATCAACAGCCAGCCCTTCCTAGGGAGAGCGAGATGGCTCTCCTCTCACCTCCAGCATTTGGCTCCTACAATTAGCCCTGCTCTTCTGCATTATAATTCTCTTTGTCTCCACCGGGTCAGAATACATCCCTACCCTAACAGGGCCCATTCTCAAACACCCTGTCTTCACCCTGTGTGCACCTCTAGCTTCCTGCTATTTCACTGCTTCCCATCACAGCAACATTTCCTTTAAAAAAACCCTGATATTTTAAATAGATAATACATTCACATGCTTCAAAAATTCCAGAGGCCAACTCCCCTTGCTGGAGGCAACTTGTGTGTACTTGGAGAGAGAGACATTTTGAAGGATAGAGCAATAGTACTATAGTGTATGCCCTATTCTCTACCTTTCACTGAACAATATATCCTGGAAATCTTTCCATATCAGTACAGAAAGATCAGGTCAAACTTTTGGTTGGTCTTTGTTTCACCTTCCTAACCTTCCATTCTCTCCTTAATCCATTCTAATATGGCTTCTGTGCTTTCCAATGAAATGACTATCCTCAAGGTCACTAAAGATCTCCTCTTGCCAAATCCAACAGTTGCATGTCAATTCTCATCTAATTACACGGAAAGCTCTTCCTCCCTCTTGAAACACTTTATCATCTTGCAAAGAAAAGTTTGTTGTGAAGTGAATGAAGCATAGACCAGAGGACCCCTCATTGGCACCTGCTCCTCCCAAGGAACTACAAGGAGTTCAAGCCATGTGTTCACAAGGTAGTGTAATTTTGTAAAATTTGCAAAGTATTTTCACTGCAATCAGTCAAGACTGTCTCTTTTCACTCTGCTCTCGACATCATCACATTTCTTTCTGCATTTGGGATCCAGTTCAGGGAAGCTAAGTTGCAAACACATTGAGTTTGGGTTTAGTCATATCAGTGTACTAGTACTAGTATGGAAAGAGGCCATTAACATGTCCTGTGGCACCTTGCTCTGTAAGGACATAGAATGTGAGTGAAAACAATGCTTGAAACATATAGAGCCAGAAGCTAACCTGTGAAAGTCTTCCAATCTTCAGGCTTGTATACTAGTAAGGATGAGAATTTGATTCTCATTGACAACTTACCAAATTAGAAGTCCTCTCCTATCAGGCATATACTTGATCATGCAGCATATACATTAAAAAATGCACTGTGCTTTTAAAAATGGAAATCATGCAAAACAGGATTTATCAGAATTCCTGTGTTTAGGGCAGAAACCAAAACAGTACTATGAACACTGAGTAGACACTTGTGTGAAATTGTGTGTTTTATGTATCCCAACATATTAGATTGCATTTTAGTGTACTTGTCACATCTTGTCCTTCAAAATTTGGTGGTTCCAGATAAAACAGCACCAAAATTGACACCAAGAGAGGAAAGTGGTCTGAAGAACACAGTGTTCCAGACACAAAACTCCTACACTTCTTCTTCAATAAGTCAATGTATGCAGGACAAAAAGAATTTGATTACACCATTACATTACTCTATATAATGTAGCAGCAATTTAAAACACATTTTAATTGCTCTTGTGCAGCCTTAATTTTAGATCTTTTTTTGTACTAGTGATCATTTCACCATTCGACTATGATGAAGAGAAGTTATCCTTATGGAAGCCAAAAACATAAACTGGAAGAAAGAAAGAAGGAAGTTAAAAGCTTTAAAATGCCAAAAGTATTTCTTATGTCACAACAGAAACTAAAGTTTCTGGTATTCAAAATCATGAAGATTAGAGAAAGATTCATGATAGTCAACAGAAGATAAAACAGATTATGAGAATCAAAGCACTTCTAAACAGGAAACAAAGGAAGGAAGATGGAAGTCACAGTAAAGGAAAACAAACTTTGTGCATGGGTTTTGTTTTTTTTTTTTTTTTTTGAGTGAGATTAGCCCTGAGCTAACATCTGCTGCCAATCCTCCTCTTTTGCCTGAGGAAGACTGGCCCTGAGCTAACATCTGTGCCCATCTTCCTCTACTTTATATGTGGGACACCTACCACAGTATGGCTTGCCAAGTAGTGTCATGTCCATACCCAGGATCCAAACCAGCGAACCCCGGGCCTACGAAGCGGAATGTGTGAACTTAACCGCTGTGCCACTGGGCAAGCGCCTGTACACAGTTAATAGAACACATGGGAAGGTCAGAAGGGGCTTCACTTTGACGAATTCATTTATTTTGATAATTGCCATGATCTTTCACTGTGGTCTGTTACGAGAAGCGATAATTTCATTCAATAATGAATAATGAAAGAGTTCATTTTTTCCAGATTTTGATCTTAATATTTCCAGAGAATTAAACAGAACAGATCATGGAAAAACATGAGCTTCTCAAACAGATATATTTAAAAATATTTTTAAATGGTCAAACTGCTATGAGAAATATTCTAGCCTATTGTAAAACTAAAGGTTGCATTTTTCATTTTGTTTGTAAACTGCTTCAACAAGACAGACATTACATCAGATGGTTTTTGAACTGGATAAATATATTAAGAAGTTTCAAAAGTCAAGTACATTCCACAGAGCTCTAGAAAGCCATGTTTACTTGAAATATATGTAAGTCCAATAAAAATGCACTAGACCAACTTCTTAAAAAATAAACAGGAAAAACATTCTGAATTATTTTGAAATGCCATAAAGCATAGCAGCAACTATTAAATTTTTAAATAAAAATAGTTTCAGAGGTCACAGTGAAAAAATTGTGTTCTTCAAATAAAGGTAATTAATTTCATGGAAATTGAACTAATTGCTGAATTCTGTTCTAATTTTACATAAGGACTTGGAAAAATATCAAAATAAAGAACAAATGTGACAATTAAAAACTCATTAAAGATTGAGAAAAATAGTGGAAGAGTTGTGCATAGTTAAGTAGTGAATCAAATAAGTAAACCAGATACCCCATACTACTCCATTACTTAGAGTCTATACTGGATGTGACAGATGCAGACCAGATGGTGGTTATCATATTCTACATTAACAACAGAAACACCCGTGAACAATTTTTCACTTTTCACTAAGTGAAAACAATCTATTTGTGATTTTATTCAACAACTGCAATCTTCCATTGAACAATATTCATGGTCAATCACACGATCAGGCAACTACTAGGAAAGATGAGAGCAAAGGACTAAAAGCATTCTTTTAAAACGTTAATTGTGTGGAATTTTCTTAATTTTGGTCGGGAAAAAGCTGCCTTGATAGTACCTGAAGTTATTCACTGCTTCAGTATTTTGCAACAGTTGTATTTTCCTTTTTGGGTTCTGTCACATATGGAGCATTTTAAACCTGCCAATTTGGACTTTTCCTTAAGTAGTCTAATGTAATGAGGTGATCTGCCCATTATAAAGCTGTTTGAAGACTTGCAATATGGACACAACAATGTTTGAAGGATTCTAAAGCATATTTTTCAAAGACTCAGAAGAGAAAGCCACCACAAGTAGATGCAAAGAGTTTATTTAAAAAGTTGATGAAATTAGACTATGCTGTTTTAATTGCAATTTAGAAAAATGTTTGGAATATTTCAGAAAAACAAGTGAGAAATTATAGATTTCTGATTTGGACTTAGATGAAGGATACTTTCTTATGTCATTTTAAATTTATTTATATATTAAATAGTGGAGAGAAAATTCAGAAGAAGAATGTGAAACAGAAGTGATAGTTTAATTGTTCTGATACTGAGCAGCAAATTGTAACAAAAAGTCTGCAGATCATACCAAAAGTAATAACACATAAAGAGGAAGAGATACATTTTGAATAGAAGTAGTAAATAAACCTGTGAATTGTTTGAAAAATTCCGCTAATAAAGAGAAGTGAACCATATAAACACATTGGGAAAAGATTTAAATTTCTTACTAGTGTACATAAACTGATATTGATGAGCCTAACATAAAATTTCTAATATGACACTACAAGAAAGACATCAGTGACAACTGATTAACCAGTGTTGTCAATTCAAAAAAGATTTAAGGGACCTACTGCAGAAGAAAACTTAAAATGCCCTAATATCCCATAGCTTATGAGACAAACAGAGGGTTTTCAAATTTAACATCAATCCTAAAAACGTACATGACATCACAAATTCTGATTTGTGAAGCTGAAAGAAATGTTTGTAAATTATTAATAATGATGATAAGAAAGATTCAATCAACAGTGCTAGGGGAAAGATGGAATTCTTTCTGTTCAAACCATAGACAGTTATATTATGGAGCTACAGCCATATGAACAATCAGTATAAAGCCAAAATATGTACAAAAATAGACTATTAGGAGGTGAACCTTTTCCATTCTAAATAAGTATTCACTCTGCACCTAATTTTGCATCTTCATAATTTTGCTTCTTTTAACTCAAATCAGATCCCTCTCAAATGGTAAAAAGCCTCAGGCTCCACAAAATGTGTATCTGCCTCCACAGCTTTGGTTTCCACGACTTGACTGCCGTGGTTTTTCTCCTAACTCCTTCCCTCCTCTCCTACTCAGTTTCTAAGAGGTATTGTGCCTCAGGGCCTCTGCTGGGGCTCCATGCACACCTTCTCCTTGGGCACTCTCATCAGGCCGGCTTTAAATACTACCTATATGACAGGGGTGCCCAGACTTATGAGCCAGCCTTTTCTTTCCCCCTGAACTCCAGATGGCCTATTTGCCTATTTGACGACCTGAATATCTAATAGGCATCTCAAACAAAACTCTTGACACAGACTAAAGCAAATAAACAAAAGCTATTCATCCCTCAGATTTACCAGCATGGGAAATGGCACCAACAATACCCGGTTGCTCATGTCAGAAACACCAGTGGTCATCCTTAATTACTCCCTCTTCCTCACCCTTCAATTTCAATCCATTACTAAATCCTGTTGACTTTTCCCCTAAATCTATTCCTGAAGCCACTCATTTCTCTCCATCTCTGCTGCTAATATCCTAGGCCAAGCCAACATCATCTTTGTCCTGAACAGCTGAAAAAGTCTCCCAGCCTCTCTTCTCAGTCCATTCTCGAAAGCCACATTGGCTGACCAAAGTTAAATAGTGACCTTCCCTTGCTTAACAACCCTCCATAACAAGCCTTTGCCACACTAATAATAAAGGCCAAAGTTTTGCTTTGGCCTATAAGGATCTAGGTGGTTTGACCTCTATCCACTCTTCCAAAGTCATCTTTCACCATACTTGTCACTAAATACATTCTAGTTCCACCAGTCTTTCTGCTCCTTGAAACCTCCAAGCTTATTCTATCACTGTAGTGAGAGTAGACCAGGTGTTCCTTCTGCCTGGGATGCTTTTCCCCATGGCGCACTCCTTTCTATCATTCAGTTCTTATCTTAAAGAGTAGCTCCCTAGCAAGACCTTCCCTAATCATTTATTCCAGTCGTTCTCCATGCAGGTGGCACCAGTCCCTAGGAGGTGTTTAGGAAACGTGTGAGGACATCCTTGTTTGTCACAGTGATGGGGATACTCCTGGCATTTAGTGATGAGGTGGGGGCGGGATGCCAGGGATGTCAGATGTCTGGCAATATACAGCAAAGTCCTCCCAATGCAGGATTGGCTTACATACTGCATGCCTTTGATATCCAAAAGGACAGTCATGTAGGGGAAAAACCTGTTTGTAGTTGTCCCTACCAAGAACTCCCTCCATAGTCCCACAGACATCTAATGGCTAAGTAGTTTTTGCCTACTTTTAACATCGACTGAAATTTCTGGGGATGCAATTACCATGTAAGTTGATAAAAGATAATCCTTTGTTTTGTTTGAAGCATTACCCAGAGTTGTTCCCTATTTATGTAAATTATGTCACCAAGGGCAATACCATTGGTGGCTTTGAGTCATTTGTAACACTCCTATAATTAGTGGGAATTTGTGGCTATTGTGTTCATGGTGATGCAATGTGTGGAAGCAAACATTTGATGGCCTCATTATGTTTTCAGGTATAGTCATGCTCAGTCATTTACATATTGAAATGCATATTTTATTATAAATTATGCCCTCTTATTTCTCCTCTTTATTACAGCTAGGAATATATATATATATACACACACACATATATATACATAATTTGTGAGGTAGACTGTATCATCTATGAATTTCATTTTAGAATCATAAATGCTGTTACAAGATACTTGTTATGAATAGAGGCTGTTTGGTTTGATAGGACTGAAAAATATTGAATTAACCCAAAGCATCTCCTCAGTCTCTCCCTCTCATATCACTTGGTTTTATTTTCGTAATGGCAATTATCACTAGCTAATAGCTTCTTGTTAATTAATTAATTGATTTGATTGTTCTTTGCTTACCCATTCTAGAATGCAAGCTCTGTGAGAGTAGCGACCTTATCTATCTTTGTTTTTTTTGAGGAAGATTAGCTCTGAGCTAACATCTGCCCCAATCCTCCTCTTTTTGCTGAGGAAGACTGACCCTGAGCTAACATCTGTGCCCATCTTCCTCTACTTTATATGTGAGACACCTGCCACAGCATGGCTTGCCAAGCGGTGCCATGTCTACACCCAGGATCCAAACTGGCAAACCCCGGGCCACTGAAGCAGAACGTGCGCACTTAACCGCTGTGCCACTGGGCTGGCCCCTTATTTATCTTTTTTAATGTTTCATCCTCAGTGTCTAGAACGGTGTCAGGTAGAGGTGGCCTCAATCAATATTAATCAAATGGGTGGATGGATGGACGGATGGATGAATGAATGACAGAGAGAATGTTGATAGTGTCTATTTCCTGTTTAGCCCCTCAGATTGGATTTGAGTTCCTCTAATTTAAGAAGTGAAGATCAAAAATTGAAAGAAAGACTTAGTGTGATTCTGAGCATAGGGTAAGAAGAGAGATCTTGGATATAGACAGAGCTGTCTGGAGCTCAGGTGAGACGATCTGGCGCAGAACTGGGGAGGAGACCATTCTCCTCCCCTCTGCTCTACTCCCAGTGTTCTTCTGGCACTCTGAGGACTGGTAGCTTTGGTGGCTTCTCAAAAGCCTTGGTAAGGCTTCTTCTGTGGTTTAGGAGAAGTCAATGATTTTGGCAAGTGGGAACTGGAGCAGAAGGTAATGGAACAAGTGGTGCCTAGATCTACCATCTTGGTTGTAGGCAAGTGTGAGGCTCCCCTTTGGGGCTTTTCAGAAATTATTTGTGTTGCAGGCAGGTAAATTCTGCTTGAGCAGGTAAGGACTGGGAGAGTTATGTTAACTTTGATCTCTTCTTGATTAACTTTGACCTCTTCTTGAGTTTAATAGGCTGATGGGGCAAGCAAGGTACAGATTATATACCTATGACTTCATCTTAGGTCACCTACATTTTTGACATAATCTGTAAATATAGCTATATAAGAGACAGTATTGAGCTACTTGATAATTGTGTTGTCTCTTTCTCTTGTCCTTAATTTGGATTTTTTTTGTTTTTGGTGAGGAAAATTGGCCCTGAGCTAACATCTGTGCCAATCTCCCTCTACCTGGTATGTGGGACACCACCACAACATCGCTTGATGAGTGATGTGTAGGTCTGCATCCAGGATCCGAACTTGCAAACCCCAAACTACCAAAGTGGAGCTCAAAAACTTAACCACTATGTCACTGGGCTGGTCCCTCTTGTCCTTAATTTGGAACCACCATATATAGTTGTGAATTTCAGGTGCCCCCAGCTGAGGGATCCTGTGGGAGTGAAGCCCTTGCTTCACTCACCAAACCTTGTGCCTTAGCATGGGCTTCTTTCACCTGGAGAAGTACTTTTTCTTAAAAGACACACAAACACTGTCTGCTCACCAAGCCTTGGGATTGTGGTCTACCTAGAGGGGACATTTTTTACTTACAAGAAATGTTTGTATGATCTAGTGGGGCCCCTGCCTTAATTCTTCTGTCAGTTTCCTCCTTTTTACCTTGGGGTCTCTGTGATGATGTCTCCAGGGAAAGCCAAGGCCAAAATGGCAACTATGCCACCAGCCTGGCATAGTATAGTGCTTCCTGAATGGAATTCAGAGCACTTGGGTCCAAACTCCAGCTCTGCTGTTTACTAGCTGTGTGACTAGCTGTGGGCAAGTAATTTACCCTTTCTGCGCCTTAATTTCCCCAACTGAAAATAAGGATGATAATAATAACACTCACCTCTTAGAGTTGTGAGACTTAAGACGAATTAACAATATATGTAAAATGTGATGCCTGACACATAGTAAACCCTACAGAAGAATTAGCTATTAAGGTCCTCCCTTTTCTTATACTGCCTCACTTTTGAGATATTTACAAAGAGGAATGCTGCCTAGTATGATCCTTATCACAGCAGCTGACCTCAGATATCAAGGCTCTGGTGCATGGTATTCTTGCCTACCAAGGCTCGACTGCCAACAGCTGACACTGCCGCAGCCAAGGCTCGGCCACAGCAGAAGCCACTGAGGCCTGTGACAAAGGCGCCATCTCTGGTGGGGTGTTCCTTCTCCATCGCTGCAGTGTGTGTTGATGCTGTTAGAGCCTTTTCCATTCCCCTCATGCTCCGTGGAGGATTTGACGACTCTTCCAGATCATCCAAGAGGATTGCCTAAGGTGGAGGTGGTGGTTACAAAGCCTCAGGAATGTTCAGGAAGTAGAAAATGATCCAGTAGGAGTGTAGGTTTTATTTATGGCAATCGTGGAAGGAAAGACAGCAATGATAGTATTTACTAATGGCTAATTATGGCTAAAACCACAAATGATTACGGAAGAAAACAAGGAACGTAAGGCAACTCACGTCAACCGGACAGTGTTTATTGTCTATCAACCATGTGCTAGCATGGTGCTCTAGGTAGGCATTTTTTTTGCATGGGTACACAGGTATTTGTTAAATTATTTATTAAAACTGTACAGAGGGTATATTCTAAAATGTATACTGTATATCATGAAAAACAAATAAAAGAAATTAATTTAGAAACCGGGAATAATGGACTAGAGTGCCAGTGGGAGTATAGATTGTTGCAGGACCTTTGTTGAGGTCAGAGGGCATAGAATGCCTCCCTGGACCCCACTGAAGTGGAGCTAGGTGTGTAGACAGTTCTCCTGAGAAACTTGGCATGAAGGGGAGCAAAGCCCAGAGAGACAAGACTATGATAGGAGGAGGGTCAAAGAATGATTTTTTTTTTTGAAGATAGGAGATACTGGACTATGTTTGCTGCTGGGAATGATCCAGTAGAGAGGGAAAAGATGAGGACACAGAAGAGAAAGGAATATTGCATGGGAAAGGAGAGGTTGGATCTGGGCACAGGGCTCCAGAGAGGAGGAGAGGCCTCTGGCCCCCCTTATTGTAACAGGAAGAAATGAGATAGGGATGAATGCAGATACTGGAAGGTTTAGAGATTCAGTGATGGGAAGATAAGGGCCCCATAACAATGCCTGATCTCAAATGACTTCTATTTTGTCACTGAAGTATGAGGTAAGGTCACTTTCTTGGCTCAGCAGACGCCCATCAGTCTGTCAGCAAGCCTTCACCGGAGCAGTGCGGCATGGTGGTTGAACACGTAGGGCTTGGAGTCAGGCAGACTGGAATTTGAGTTTTGGCACCTCAGGTGCACAGAATGCAATTCATCCTAATCTTGATTCCTGATATACTCTCACCTTTGGTCTAGCCTGGAACTCCACTCCTTGCTCCTCTGTATGACTTTAGGCAAGTTGTTCATTGCTCTACGTCTTGGTTTCCCCATCCATAAATCTCACCAACTACTATTTAACATAGAATTGAAAGTCTTGGTCAATGTTATTTAAAGAAAAATATTTTCCTGCTGGATCACTGAGCAAAGCCCAACTGCTGTATTCAAGAGTCAACTTTCTCATTCTGGGACAGAACAAACGAACAAAAAATCCAGTAAGAACATTGAAAACCTAGAAACTTTCCCTTCACTTTTCATGTCATGACATGCACAGAAAATGATAATTTTGTGTGAACTCTGGGGTAAACTGACAATGCACACCTGGCCAGAAGGACCAATCCAGGAACTCTCACCCCAGACCCTGCCTGTCCTAAGACGTGAGAGGGGATCAATAGCTCCATTTGCCTGTAATCCTGTCATGGCATACCTGTTGGGAAGCTCTTAGGAGAGGAGAGGTCAGTAAGGGTCAGATAACTGAGCGGGATTTCCTGGAGGAGGTGAAGGTAGAACTTGGCTTTGAAAGGAAGGTTGGAGGGACAGTACTGATAGGAAAAGACATTCCAGCGAGGAAATGACATGAAGTAAGGCCGAGAGGTGGGGGTGAATGCAAGGTCTGTGGGCTTGGGTGAATGCAAGGTGCAGTAACAGATGACAGCAAGGGTTGATGTTGAAAGCAGGAGAAGTTTTCCAGACTAGACCCAGAATAGGAAAAGCCTTAAAAACTGCCACTTTCAGGCTTTCAGAAGGTGGTAAATATTTTTTAAAAGTCTAGGTATTGGGAAAGGATAAGGAAACAGACACTTCCGTACAATGTTGGTGCAGTGCAAATGGTACAATCTCTTTGGGGGAACTTTGGCAGTGTCTACCAAGTTTACAAATGTGTATGTCCTTCAACTCAGAATTCTACTTCAAGGAATTTATTCTACAGATATAGGTATATACTTTGTATATATGTATACACAAAGTTATTCACTGCACCATTTTTATAATAGCAAAAGTTGGAAACAAGATTTGGAAACAACTTGACTATCCACTAAAGGGGGCTTGATGAATAAATTATGGTACATCCATACAGTGGAATACTATATGGCTATAAAAAAACAATGAGAGAGCTCTAGATACTTCATGTTTTCAAATACACATTAAGTGGAAAGTGCGAAGCACAGAATATAACGTTTAGAATGCTCATGTAGGTGCAGAAAGCAAGGAAAAGAAGGTAGGGGTGCATGTGTGTGTATTTACATATAAAAGAAAGGAAACAAAGAACTGACAACATTGGTTACTTCTGAGCCAGGAAACTGGTTGCTAAGGGACAGGAGCAGGAGGAAAACTTTTTATAGAGTATCTTATTCTTCCAAAAATTTGAACTCATGTCGATTTATTATGTATTTAAAAATAAATAAATTAAAATTGAGAAAATCCCTTAGACTACCTAAAAGAAAAAAACAGCACTCATGATCCTAGATGCTCTAGGCATGCAGGATACTTTCTAAGAAAAAAAAGTTTGATTAGTTTATTTCTTTAAAATTAGGCCTTTGTGGGGCTGGCCCTGTGCCTGAGTGGTTAAGTTCGCGCGCTCCGCTGCAGGCGGCCCAGTGTTTCGTTGGTTCGAATCCTGGGCGCGGACATGGCACTGCTCATCAAACCACGCTGAGGCGGCGTCCCACATGCCACAACTAGAAGGACCCACAACGAAGAATATGCAACTATGTACCGGGGGGCTTTGGGGAGAAAAAGGAGAAAAATAAAATCGTAAAAAAAAAAATTAGGCCTTTGTTTCTTCTACCTTTGAGTCTTCTGGATTCTCGTTTTCATATTAAATATTCCAGCAATGGTCACTTGGTTCCACTTTAATTCAAAATCTCTTAATAGCACCTGCACTTAATTAACCATCCAAAAACATTTGATTGTGCTTATTTTTTACATGGATTTAAAGGAATTGTATCATTCAAGCCCCAGACTGAAACACATTTTGTATGGACCTCAAAATTATTCACATGATTTAATTCTGCAAGTTTCATGTAGTTACTCGGTAAAGATTGAGCAATAATGCCAGCCCCATGTATATTAACAAGCATTCCTTCTGACCTTGGTGGAACTAACAGGTCTATTCATTGTTTTCCTCCTGAAAAAGAAATTGAAAATTGCCAAATGCACATTTTCCCCAGTTCCAAGTCTATGTCCAGCCACACCCTGTCTGGACATAAAAATGCAGCCTCATATTTGAGTTTGTTATTGGTAAGTACTTCCAGACACTGGCAAGCAACTTCTTCTTTCCCCTGATCCCTATCCCAAAAAAGAGAAGAAAAAATTTAGGCAGAAAGCTCAAGTATTTTAAATCAATAATTGGGTCAATAAAGCAGACGTTCCTGAAGTATTACCCTTGATCAATTTATAGTCTAATCCCTTTGTAACAAAGGAAAAGGAAAATTTCTCATAAGATAGTGTGACACCTCCACAGGAACGCCCTGGTTAAATTCCATTATAAAGGAGTGCTAGACACAGCCTGCATTCTTGTTGTAATAAATATTGCTTGACATATTTATACTTCTTTGTGGACCACGGAATTTTGTGTTAAAAATAGTTGTTCTTGTTATAGTTGTAGTTGTGTTTTAACAGATTGGTACATTTGGTATAACTGCATATTGCTGCCCACCCACCCTGTACAAGTCCAGGTTCCTAAAGCAGTAAGGCATTGAATCCACAGCCTGCTACTAACTGGGAAGAAAACTGGGAGGTCGATGGGCTGGAGGGGACAAGATGGGTCATCTCTCCTTTCTACCAAAGGGCAGACAAAGCTGGGGCTTTTGGTAACCCAAAGGGGAGTTTGGGAGTTGACCTTAAAATAACTTTTTATCTTTGTTTATGTATTTATTTTTGGTGAGGAAGATTTGTTCTGAGCTAACATCTGTTGCCAATCTTCCTCTATTTTGTATGTGGGCCACCACCACAGCACAGCTTGATGAGTGGTGTAAGTCCACACCCAGGATCCAAACCTGAGAACCTGGGCTGCCAAAGCAGAGTGTGCAGGACCCAACCACTACGCCAATGAGCTGGCCCTAAAATAACTTTAAAGTTGACATAATTCATAGGTACAAGTAGCACTAAGCAATAGGAAAGCAAATAAGGCATCAAAGCAAATGCAGCAAAAATTTTTCTGCCTTTTTTGACCTCTATCAACAGCAATGTAGGTTTTCAGTGATTTTCTTTCTTAGCCAGTGACACTCATTCTTATCTGTTAAAACAGGGATATTTCAGAACACGCTTTTGTGGAGCTATTGCAGCACATTAAGCATCAGGAAAAATTACTCTGGCATTGCTGAGGATCTAATTTCCCAGTTTTCACTACCCAAGGCCTGAATTCCCAAACTCTGCTCACCTCCTCCCACCAGGCCTCCTGAATAAATACTCCTTAAACACACAGGCCTCAATAGGAACCACTGAGCGTTTGCTGTCCTGCTCCCATGTAGTTTCTAAATATGTCCTCTAGGTGTCTTCAGTGACCAGCATTCGTGGAGACCGATGCACATGGGCCAGCTGGCATGGTAGGAGTTCAGCTTGCAAGAACAAGCTCTGCCCTCGCTTCTTTAGAGCATTTTGATTATCCAGAATGAAATATTTTGGATTCCACATCTGTCTTTTGTGCAATAAATACTTCTAAACATTTAAAAAACTTTTTGCATTCATCTTAGGTAAAATGCTGATCTCAAGTTTACTGCAATGTGACTATTTGGGAAGCTTTCTCCTAATGTAAGTGGTTTAAATTAAGCTGTTTAAAAGAAAGCCGTCAGGGGAAAAAACAAGCACATTTCTTGGGGGTGGGGCATTAGGAGATAAAATGTGTAATTACTGAAAACTGTGAATTAGTCTGTAAGATACAAATTAGAGTTGGCACAAAAGACGGAGTCCAAGTAAACTCTGCAGTGGGCTTATGTTGTCATGAAATTGAAATCTGTTTGCCATTGTTATTACAGGTTTGGGCTTAGGGAGAATTCTAAAAATATATCTAGTGGGAAGGTGGTGTTGTTCTCCATACCTAAGGGAGCAATTTTGATGAGTGGGACGTGATCTGGGATTTGACACTGTTAGATGTGGGTGGGGTCAATGTACGTTGGACTAGGGAGTTTTTGTTGCAAAGCAGAAGATCTTCTGACTTTTTGCAAGGCTTCCTGACCTTAGTATAAGATATTGATGACCCAGCAGAGGTTTGCAACATTTAAAAATGTCACTTTCAAATAAGTGCCCTTCAAATATTTTTCAAATAATTTTTTACATTCCAATAAGTAAGACAATTAATTTGCAATTATAATTAAAAGATAACAACAAAACATTCCACGAAATCGTTTCCTTTTATTCCTTTGTCCTTAGAGCTCTAGAATATCAAAGTATTTCTTTTTTTACAGCTTTTTATTTGGAAATAGTTTCAAACTTGCAGAAGAGTGACAAAAGTAAAGATAGTTATAAGGATCACCCCAGGATCTTTTGTCCCAATTCACTGTTGCTAACGTTTACACCATTTGCTTTGTCATTTGTGCTCCTTGATATCCCTTTCTCTCTCTCTCTCCGTATTTTTTCTGAGCTGTTTAAGGGTAAGTTACAAACATTATGGCCTTTTACACCTTAATTCTTCAGTGCGTATTTCCTAATAATGACTACAATGCGGTCATTTACTTAAATTTACATTGACACAAGGCTTTTCTCTCATCTACTAGCCATATTCCAGTTTTATCAGTAATCTGGCAATGTCCTTATATAGTGTTTTTTCCTCTCCTGTGGATCCAGTCTAGGGTTACGTATTGATTTAGTTGTCGTCTTTCTAGCCTCCTTTAATCTGGAACAAATCCGACAACCTTTTCTTGTCTTTTATGATACTGACATTTTTTAAAGAATAGGGTTTGCCCCTCTATTAAAAATAAATATGACACTTCTCATTTTGTGTTTGTCTGGTGTTTCCTTGTGATTAGATTGAGGTTGTGCATTCTTAACTAGATTACCGTATAAGCAATGTACCTTCCCCGGACACTGCATCTGGAAGCACACAGTGTCCATCTGTCTCTTGCTGGTGATACTAATTTTGATACCCTGGTCAAGGTGTTGCCTGATTTTCCCATTATATAATTACTGTTTTCTCTCTTGCAACTGACAGGACTAGGCAAATATCCTGTCTCCCGTCAAAATTTCCTCCAAGATTTAATATTCATTGACAATTCTTTCTTAGTTCAATTTTAACCATGATAGTTGCAAAATGATCATTTTCTAACTCCAATGCCACCTCTATATCTACTCTTTGGCCCTCTGCACTCTACTGTAAGCAAGAGACCTTGTTTTTTATTTATCTATATCTGTCTGTCTGTCTGTCTATCTATCTACATATCTATCATTATAATCACCATCATCATCTGTCTATGTGTTTTTGGAATAGACGCATGAATTTCTATTTATTCAATGGTTTAAAATTCATGATTGATGCTGGGACACTGATACTCAAATTGTCCCAGATTTGGCCAGGAGCAGCCCATTCAAGCCAGTCCTTGTGTCCTTGTAGCATGCTCTCATCATTGTTTTGAGCACCTTCTTACTTCCTGGCACAAGATATTCTAGACTCTTTTGCACTTAACCTGTCCTGTCCCTGGCATCAGACATTTCTCTGAGAACCCATGGTGCCTCTTAGAGGGGAATGGTATTAGAGACCAGGATCCAGGGAGGCTCATTGCTACTGAGGGGCTCTTGGGTCTTTTAGTGTAAAGAGCTAAGAAATACATACTTATATATGCATACACTTTATACTTGTATATATTTATAATACACATACGCACACAGATATGCACGTATACACAAATACTTTAGAAATCATGGTTCACATCAATACCTCCAATCCCAATTCAGCTCCTCAGGATTCTTTCCGGCTTTCTCCCATTTCATATTTGTACGTCTCTTCTTTCACAATAAGGACCATGGCTCTCAACGATATCAACCCATTCATTCATTTTCAAAGCACTTTTTTTCAACCTTTCATATATGGCTCCACATACAGAAGACAATTATTTTTGAGAAGCTTGTTAGGTATACTATAAAGAATAATGCAGAGACAACTTCCCACCCATTGAACAAAACTGTAAAAAATGGAAAGCTGAAAATGTTTTTCTTTCAACATCAAGGACTTGGTAAATCTGTAGCACTAGTTCTCATAGGATGTCATAAAAATTGGAAGTGGGTTGAGCAGGACAAGCACTTTGAGTTAGACATAAAGACAAAGTAGCCAGATGCTCTGCACTATACAGGACAGTGTGGGATTTGAAACTTCCAGTCCTGTGTGACTCAGTGTCCTTCAATATGTTTTCCATTATGATGTAGGACAGGAAGAAGACAAGAGGAGACTGAGGCAAGAAGGAAACCAGGAACCCGTGGTGAGAGAGAACCGGTACTTGAAGGTGGTTACAAGAACGGAGCCCACTGGGTCAGGTCTCTGCAAATCAGTTTTAGCACTATACCTAGATAGGCATGCACCTCAGTCTAAGCTGGATTTCTTGGTATCGGATCACGGAAGAATTTCTTGAAAAGAAAAGGCTAATTTCACTACTGAAAATGAATTATAGTAGTTTTATCTCCCTGTGCTTTTAAAATGATAAAAGATTGCTTTTAATTTAGAATACTTTGGGAAAAACCTCTCTGAAGGTTGATAGCTGATTAAAAGTATCCCCAGTGCCATTTCAGCCCTTTAGATTCTGTCATCCTATGAATGAAGAGGACTATATCAGTTACTGAGTTGGTTTTGCAGTTATCTAATTAAAGTGCAGATATTCCTGGAGTGATATTCCCTTCACAGAGAATTCCCCTCCAGACTCCCATCTACAACTACTCAAGTCTTTGGACCTTTTGGTTCTTATGCACCTTCTTATTCCCAAGCTACTGCTCTCCATGTCGCAGTGAGACACTGGTGTGTGTGGGGGGGGGGGGTCACTGCTATTCTGATTTGACTCACTTCTTGACTCAGTACAAGGCAGGTCCTAGAAATGCTCTCCTTTTGATGCTCACTCCTTCTCTGTGCACACACCTCCTTTTTCCTTCTCACTTCTTAATTCTACTCTTTCCTGATTTCCAATGTCTTTTCTTCCTCTCATTCCCCAGGTACCAACTTGCTTCTAGACCATGACTGATGGACAGCATCCCCTGGTGTGGCGTTCATTCACCCTTAAATTTCACAAGACTTGCCTTGATACTGAAGATTCCTATCCCATACTCCTCAGAAAGAATGCTTTCTTTTGGATTCTTCAGGACTGGGCTCCTTCTGCCTTCAAGCGAAACATAAAGTACTCAGTGAGTTTGAGATAAAGAAAGAGAGTTAAAGACCACCCCACTTAACTCCAAGTGTCTTGTAGGAACAGTTTTCATTCATTCATTCAATATTTATTGAGCACATTCTGTGTGCCAGGCAGGAGATGGACAATAAGTAGTAAACAAGTAAGTACAAAAGTAAAGGAATTAAAAATAAGGTAATAAAAGTCCGTGATACATTTTATGAAGGAAATATAGAGCGTGATGATATAAAGTATAACTGGGATAGAGATTTCACTCCTTAGTCTTTACCAAAGGAAAAGACTGTAAAGGTGGGGATTATAGACCAGAAAGGAGGGCATCCCATCCTCTGTTTCTGCTCTAGCTGTTCAGTTATTTTCCAGCACTGCCTTCAAGGCACTCTTCATCAACGTGTCTCCCTTTCCTCAGAAAGCCCCCCTTTATCTCTGTCCCTGTGCCATCGCACTTTTGATCGCTTGTCCTTTCCTCTAATCCATGCTTCATCCTAGATCTTATTACTCCATTTGTTCACTTGTTCATTGACAAAACCCCCCATGGTTGCTCCAATTCTTTCTTCTTTCTCTTAATTCTGTAGTGCTTGAAAGTTTATCACACAATTTTAATTACATATTGTCTTAATTATTTGATATTATCTTGTCTACTTGATTTTTGTCTCTCTGACCTAATCGTTAGGTCTTAAAATCACGACAAGATCTCCTATTTGCTTTTGTGCTCAGCAACTGTTGGGCACAGAATCAGTGTTGATACTTATTATACATAAGCGTTATACTTGCTGGTTAATACTGCTTAGTTGAGGAGAATACTGGCCTGCTGCAGGCCAGGGGAAGAGCTTTTTTACGCTGCTGCAGGCTAGTGGGAGAGGTTTTTTACGGCCGGCAGGGCCTTGTTGTACACCTCAAATCATACCATGTAGGCAGTGCCCTTCTTCCTACACATAAGGCTGGCACTGTGCTGACTTACCCAGTCTGCAAAAAGCCTTCTTCCAAAAGGCAGCACCCGCCAATGACTTCTTCACTCACTTCCTGGCAGGTCGTAGACCAAAACCCCAGACAAACCACAATTTGTTTTATTTAATTGTGTCACTAGTCTTCACTGTTCCTCCTGCCCTCCCTCCCTCCCTCCCCCTCTCATAGATAATCCAGATCTCTAGAGCATCACTGGATTACGTGAAATGTAGCAATTACTCCTCCTAAAGTTGAGAGAGAAGGAGAAGATTGCTTACTATTTTGTTTTACTATGATGCGAAGTAACATTATCTGAAATAGGAGCCTACGCAGGCAAAGCTATAGCTTCCCACAGATCATAACATTTGGCTGATATAGATGTAGATACCGTTGACTGACGCAGACATCAACTAATTCGAAAGACAGCATTTTAAGTGGCATGGGTTGATAAACCATTTCTCAAATCTGGATACATTCTTTACTCAGTGGAAGTATTATTTGCATTATATTTTAAGGATAAGTTGGAAAGCAATACCTATAGAAAAATTGTATTGTATCAGCTTTTCCTAACTGTTCACTCATTCACTGGAAGAGCCCTCCATGATTGCTCCAATTCCCTGTGCCTTCCCTGAACTCTCTAGCACTTGAAATTTATCATAGTTTTAATTATATATATAATTTTGTTTGATATGAATTGTTTCAATTTTGATATGTATAGTTTTATTTGACATTCCTCATAGAACCCATTTATTTGTGGGGTTTTATGTAGTTTCATACTTTGTCCAAATGGGAATACTTCAGTTGTGTGTTTCTGAACACAGCTGTGTTAGATAATAATGCAAAGCTTAGGGGAACACATGTCCTGCTCAGGTGAGGGCCTGCTCAATTAAGTTTTCTTATAATAAATATTTAGTCACTGCACATTGGTTCTGTACTTACTGTTGGACAACTGACTTTTCATTTCATTTTACACAAAACAAAACAAGGCAAGTGTAAGTGATTAAATGCCAGGGCGTAAGAGGGAAAAGTTATAGATTTCCTGTGGTTACTATTGGAAACATTCAGAAATAGTGCCTGACACATAGGTTCGTTTGTTTCCTTCTTAAAAAGAGCTCGGATATGAATGGACCCAATAGTGGAAGAGGCTCCTGCAAAACCAGCATTTCCAGCATGGAATTTGTGAGTGGGTGGGAAACGCTTAATTGCTATTTACCTGCCGAACGCTGCCTTTGACACACATGATGAGCCAGCGTCCTTTGACTGTCACCTCCTTAGGAGGCAGGATTCCTCAGCCCACACTCTGCTCAGCACTGACTTCTTCTCTGTGCATGCTTTGTGTCTGTATTTTCTGCCCAGACTGTGCATTCTGAGAGAAGCACCAACCCAAGACAGGCTCCTCAGTTTTGTCATTGTAGGGAGACGTCAGAGCCTCCCACACAGCGACGTCCTCAAAGGGAGGCAGGGACGCGGATGCCTTTGAAGAAGCATTTCTGAAACAAAAGGGATTCCCCTATGTGCTGGTGTGCCTGACAATTCCTTCTTTCCCACCACATCAGGCAGAACTCACAGACGGGTGGCTGTCTATTTGTACTTATCAGCCCGTATGTTGCCAAATTAAATAAATAATGAAATAAACTCACGGATGTCTAGGCTGTGTCTTCAACTCATTTAAAAGTTTAGGTTGCAAAGATGCAAATGCAGATTTATAAACCAACTAAATGTGTTTTAGAAATAAAATAGACCAGTACCCAATGTAATAGCCCTGGCTAGTGCATGGATTGTTTATTGGTTAATTCAGATAAATCACAGATCAAACTCTATTCTCTGAAACATGACAGAACTGCTTAGTCAAAGCAAGAAAAAGCTGTTAGGATGCTTGACGCCTGCTTTCTACATACTGAGTATCCTGCAACTCTCAGTGGTTCTGTACCGCGGAGAACCGCATCCCTGACATCTTCCTACTAAGAACAGATCTGAATACCAGATCAGTATCAAAATAAACCCATTCTCTGCAGGCCTCCTGGGACGGGACTAGCCCAAGGTTAGGCCAGACTTCCGGGGCTTCTGTTATTTAGAAGAGATACTGTGATCCTACAACAAGCCTACAATCTGACCCCAAGTCCAGGAGGAACTCAATCAGTTGTCACAGCGGTGCGATGCCAAGGGGAAGCCATGGTTCTCCCGGCGTTCGTCGGCGTGTCAGCCCACGTTCTGCTGGCTCCCCTCTCCCGACAGAGGCTCTGCTGCGCAGACTGAGACAATAGGAGGCCCAACCCACGTCCCACAACGGCTCCCACCCACCGGGCAAGGTGCTGGGTGAGAGTCCCCGAGGGCCTGGGTGGAAGTTGGCGCTGCCCCGGCAAGCCCAAACACTAATCGGGAGAAGGTGTCCCAATTCCAGGGGGCTTTCCATCAGTTGTCCAGACTGGTTCAGCTCTCCAACTTTTATCTCACGTCTCTGTTTTTTCCCCCTGCTTTGGGCCACATATTCTTCACCTTGACGTCTAACCTGTAAATTCAAAATTTCCTTGCCGACATAGCTCCTTTCACAATAAGTTTAGGCTCCCAAGCAGGCTTAATAAATTAATGATGTGCTTTTTTTCCATTCTCAGAAAATCCCTTTGGAAAAAGTCTCTGGGTCCTGCTGTATCTCTTGCTTTTTTTTTTTCTTCCTCATTCTTCTGGCCCACAGATGCTTTTTATAAGTGATAACAGCTATCCAACAGGCAGTGTCACCTAGGTTGTGTTGGACACCTTCACCTCTTTTCCCACATTCCACCCTGGAGGCCCAGGTAACTGAACTTGGCTTCCATGCTCTGGACCAGGCTGGTGTCAGATGAAAGGAAATCAATGTTCTATTCCCATGATTCCGTTCCTCCTCCTCCATTTTGGGCCTGATTGCTGATTTAGGTGGGCAGAAAGAATAATTTGTGGAGTTGTTATTGGTAGACAAGAGGAAGGGAGATGGAGCCAAGACTCAGCCTGGTGTTACGTGACAATCCACTGGCTGAGGGAGGTGGCCACATGCCCAAGAGTGGTGAGGAAACAGCATCTCCCTCTACAGGAGATAAGAAGCAGAATGTACTGTGAACTCCCCTGGGTCAAACTAAAGGCAGAAGGATGGAGAGGATTCTGAGGAAAGCAAGAAGGCATCTTTCTCTAAACATAATATAGCACAGAGGCTGTGATACTGACATTAAAGCAGCCTTTGGAGTTCTGATCAGGACAACTTATTCATGCATTTTAGTTTGCGCTGAACTCCTAAACATGTGGGAGGCTGGATCAATTTGCCTATCTCTGCATTTTTTACACCACCTTTCACCAGAGAACCCAGGTGCTCAGACTTCGCCCAGCTGGCCGACTTGCCCCCTCCCAAAAACCTGGCAGGGGCCCAGACTAAACATGACAGCAATGTTTGAGCAAGAGAGGCTCCATCCCCGCCCAGGTTCCACCCTTCTGCCTCCTCCTTTCGCTAGCTAAAAGCAGCCGAGCCCCTTGTGGGATCAAATGAACAATCAAGTCAGCTCCTGATAATGAAATCTTGGACTCTGATAAGAAAAGAAGGAAACTGAGATTAGCTCTTGAACACTATTTCAAACGCTTTCTGGTGGCCTCTGCACTTTCATTGACTGCTGACTGATGCTGGGAGGAAAATCTTGGGAAGGGATGACATGCTACCTGCCCCAGTGGTGTGGGGAAAGACAGATGAGGGTGTGTTCCTTTCATCCTTGTGTCCAAAGGCTGGCGGGAGGAGAAGTAGCTGGCCACCAGGCACGACTGGCACAACCCTCCTTGCTTGGAGGCCTCCCCGCATGGCTCAGGGTGCAACCTGGCAGCATTTCCTCAGCTTCATGCTTTTTGCCATCCCAGTGTACAGGCTGCCCTGTTGTTTACTTACTAGTTTCTAAAAACATCTCCCTACTTTTGAAAGATAAATATCTCTTTTAGCCTGGTCCTAAACAAAGATATCCATGAAATTACAGGTTTGATGTTTTCTAATATACTTTCTAATAAATATGTAACTGCCAAACTAAAAAGTAAAATGAAATAAAATAAATAAAAAGTATAAAAATAAAATAAGTGCTAATTCATGAAACACCTAAGATTATTTGGAGTACCACGTTTTAGGAAAACTGGAGTAGGGTACGTTGGCCTTGGAGGATAGGACATACTTGGTCAAGAACTGAGTATGGTTGGGGCTGGCCCCGTGGTCGAGTGGTTAAGTTCCCGCGCTCTGCTGCAGCCGGCCCAGTGTTTCGTTGGTTCGAATCCTGGGCGCGGACATGGCACTGCTCATCAAACCACGCTGAGGCAGCGTCCCACATGCCACAACTAGAAGGACCCACAACGAAGAATATACAACTATGTACCGGGGGGCTTTGGGGAGAAAAAGGAAAAATAAAATCTTTAAAAAAAGAACTGAGTATGGTTATCCTGTGTCAATGTGAGGAGGTTAAATTGATTCCAGACTCTTCTAACATGAGACTCAAGATTCCATTCTTCTTGTGAAAAGAAAGAAAAAGAAGGAGGTGGAAGAGAAAGAAAAGGAGAAGGGGAAGCTTGGTAATTAGGAGGCTAGGTAGTTGTAAACCATAAGTTTCAGTTGATGAGGCTAAGGTAATAAAAAATTTTGATTATCATACAGACCAATACTTTTGGTCAAGTCAGTTATTTTCACTGTTAGTGTCTTTGTTGTAGACATCTTTGCAGCAAGCATTTTTGCAACAAGCATTTCTGCCACATAACTAATTGGCTCTAAGGCAATTTTGCCATAAAAGATAAAATAATTGGTTGATAGAACCAGTTATTTCTATTGACTTGATAGAAAATATGGTGATAAAACTTACTGGAAGTGTAAAATAAGAGAGTGTAAAGCCAGATTACATACTACTAGAAAATGGGGACTTATCAGTTTGTAGATCCTTCAGTGAGCAGTCATTTTTTTCACCTGTCAAAACCAAAAGCTTGGGGCTCGCCCAGTGGCGTAGTGGTTAAGTTTGGCGCACTCTGCTTTGGCCACCTAAGTTGGAGAGTTTGGATCCCAGGCAGGGACCTGCACCACTCATTAGCCATTCTGTGGTGGTGACCCACATGTAAAGTGGAGGAAGATTGGAACAGATGTTAGCTCAGGGCTAATCTTCCTCAGCCAAAAAAAAAAAAAAAAAAACAGAAACAAAACTTACAAGCTGTGGCAAGTATAAAAGAGGCCACAAGTCATTCACAACAGTCTTTGCGAGCATTAATTATTGATTCTTTAGCTAATTTGGGCAACAATAGCTTGTCCTGTAATGCTGTCTTTATCAGATTTATCCTGCAGTATTAGAAGTTGGAGGTAAAAGAAGAATCAATTTCCTCCTATCCCCCCAATAAAAGAAAACAAAATTTCTTTCACAAAAAGGTGAAAATTTTTTCCTGTTTGATAGTACAGAACATGATGTGGACAGAATTTTGGTATTTGACACAAAATCTGGCTTAGATGATTTGGTGAAATATAAAGACTGGGCATGTGATAGTACATTTAAATTTAGTCCAGATATATACTGCCTGTTTCATTGAGTTTTTTAAAGTGTCTCTTTTTATTTTTCATTATTTTAGTTTCTATGAAAAAGTTGCCCTATGGCCGATTATTTATGTGGTGAAAACGTTTGCGACAAAGATGCCTACAGCAAAGATGTTTTCTGGGCAAAAGTACCTAGAACCACTTTTGGCTTGTAGCACTTACCCTGACCAACCCCATTCAAGTCTACAGCACTGTAGTAGGCAGGCCAGGCTAGACAATCCTTAAGTAGCATGAATATTCAAAGTCCCAGTGGTTTAATACGCTAGTTTACTTCTCCCCCACACGAAGCCAGCTGTAGATGAAGTGGGTTCTCTGAGGCATCTTCCATCCAAGGGTGGTTCGGAGATCCAATCATGTGGCTTTGCTACCTCAGCAGGTGGTTGCCAGAGTTGCCGCAGGCGGGGAGGAGCACCTGGAAAGCCACACAGGGGCCTCTCACTGCCCGAGCCCCAAAGTGATCTGCGTGGGACAGATGGCCCTGCCTAGCAGCAAGAGGGGCTGGTCAGTGTTTCCCTCTGGGAGTGCAGGAAAATGAGAACAGGATATGGGTTCTGGAAATCTCTGCCATAAGTAAGAAGAACATTGGAGCCCTACTTTTGGGGCCTGACAGACTGTCTTGTCCGTCACCAGTTACGTGTTTCTTCATACATAACACTGGCATGAGGATGCCCACTTCACGGCTTTGCCGTCGAGTTAGGGAAGATATTGCATATAAAGTGCCCAGGGTGTGACTGCGTTTATCTAGTTAGTCTGGACAAAAAAAGTGTGTTATGATGGAGATGTCAAGATTGCTTCAGGAAGCAGCACGCTCAACTAGGGCTTAATTCCAAGTCCTCAAATCCAAGGGTGGGGCTGCTGCTGTTCAACGTAGTGTATCCGTTTATGTGTACCTGTTACCCAACAAATGAGAGCTCTCACTTCCTTCCCTCCCTGGCAAGACTGAAGGAGTCAGTATTAGGTTCTGAGCTCTATTAAAATGCAACCACGATAACACTTTTAAAAACTGTGGTAAAAAACCCATAATATTAAATTTACCATCTTCAGCACTTTCAAGTGTACCACAGTTCGACAGTGTTGGCCATATTCACATTGTCGTGCAACAGACCTCCAGACCTTTCTCATCATGCAAAACTGAAACTCTATATCCATTGAACGACTCCACACTTCCCCCTCACCCCAGCCCGGGGAAACCACTATTCTACTTTCTGTTTCTATTAATTTGACTGCTTTAGATACCCCATAGAAGTGAAAAAACAGAAACAACTTTTAGTTAAAAATCGTGATTAGGAAACAACAAATCCCCGTGGATAATGAATGGACCCCTCTTGCGCTGCAAATAGAATTTTTGAAACCGAGAAAGGGAATTAAAGGATCTGTGACACTGGCAGACTTGATGGATCTAACGTCTCCTCTGGTGGCTGTAAAGCAATTAACAAAACACAACTGTGGAAGTTGAGATCCTTATATTTCCTCATAAAATTCACTTCTTGTGCTTAATCTGTTACTCTCAGTAGAGAAGTTTGAGAGTCATCAATATGACAGGACAGCAATATTGCCTCATCAGTCAGGATTTACTTAATGTTTTCTGAATTTAGTAATATTTGATTAAAATTTAATGTGAACATATCATATCATGCCATATGTATTATTGCATCCATTAATCAGGTAACTATAGTAATGAAATGCCGGAAGGTTGGATGAAAAAGGAGCCAAAGTTTTGATATATGTTTGACATAATCCGTGAGTGATTAACCAAAAAGGAAAAAAAGTCAGTCATTCAAAGCTTCATTAATATATATTACTTTTACAATCATCTATGTATCATCAGATATTTTTAACCTTTGTTAAGCTTGATTTTTTAATTTACTTACAGACGCTAAATATTAATAACCATGAAAGATATACATTGTTCCATGGAATCACAAGTTGACAGGATGATTCATAGTTTATTCTAATTTTTTTGTATAGCAACGTGTGTTAAAACATTATCTAAGTTATTTAATCAGTTTGTCATGGGGTAAATGGCACATATTTAAATATGACTGTGTAAGATACCAATTTAAACATCATACCATATTTCTGTCATTTTCAACTTCCATGTCATTGGCCATAGCAGGTAATCAGTATAATGATGCATAATTTATGTCTGACAGAGGCTGGTTTTTGAGGGCAAAAATTCTCTTTTTCCTTTTAAAACATTAAATTAGTCATAACTTGTTTCTTTTAATACTGCTGTTTTAATCAACTAACTAATAAAGGACCAACTGATGTATCAACACCTGTCTGCCCTGTTCATCAAAATAGGTAAGGAGGGGTATGCATTTGGAGGAATAATTGAATAGAATAAAAAGTTAAGTCAAATGCAAACTAGTTTAATTTTGACTTCACAGAGAACTGTTGATTATTTAAACACAATTATCCTCCTAGTTGTTTCTTTTTAAAAATTCTGGCAAATTATACTTCCTTCGCTCATGTATTCCTCACATTTTTGATTGAACACTTTGCATGACAGACTTGGTGCTAGGTTCCGGGACACAAAAATGAGACGATATTCCTAGTAGTGCACAATCTAGTGATGAACAGAAGCACGCACAAATGCAAGCAGGGATGGTCTCCAAAATGGAGTCTGAACAAAGCACAGTGGGACACAGAGAAGAGTGTGAGAGTCAGCCTGGGGTGTCTGGGAAGGCTTCTCAGGGGCTGCAGCTGCCTTGATTGGAGACCCTAGGTGTAGATAACGGTTTCCCAGACACACATATGGGAGTGGGGATGTGGAGGAGGGGGGAGGATGAGCAGATTCTAGAAAGAACAAACAGCATGTGCAAAGGCTCAGAGGCACGAGAAAGCATTTTTGGAAAAAAGAGAAATCCACAAACCTGCCTCTATCTAGTTAATGTATACTGAAAAGTGTGATGTGATAGAGATGTCAAGATTGCCTTCGGGCACTGCATGTGGAACTACGACGTCAAGCCCTGGGTTGAAGCTGCTGCTGTTTGCCTTGCCTTGGACAGGAGTAGTTTGATAACTGGTGACCCCCAAGGGAAGACAAGGCTGGGGACAACAGGCAGAGGTGACATGCATGCAACTCATGCTGTAACAGAGGGGAGCACCTCGCCCTAAAGAGTTGTAACTCATGAAACACTACCCAGAAACTAGTAAAAAAAATTTATCTTTGATTTTTCCCTTAAATGTTCAGAGTAATTGTAGACAGAATCAGGGAACCTAGGACTATGATCTATATTGTAGCTAAATTCTACCTTAGCAGGGAATGCATCATAAGAAAGTAGATGTTAAGAAGGACTTTAAAGAAAATGGACACTTGGACTCGGGGTGCTGGAGATGGAATCATTTCTAGGGTAAGATTGATTCAGAATAAGGAGATAATAGAGTTAGGAAAAAAGGAAAGTGATATCTGGAAGGAAAGCTCAAACCTGCCTGTGGTGTGTATCGGAAATGCTTGACCCTGCCCTTGGGAGTGGGAAGTTGCTCCCAGCTGGAAATGAATGCTGTTCATGGATGGATGAGTCTGGTCCACGGTGAGGTCAAACAGCATTTTCAGTGACTTGTTGCAACATTCATGATTAATGTTGATTTATTACTCGATCATTGTGTTATGTAAATAGGCGGCAGTTTTTGTGTGTGTGTCTTGGTGTTATGCTGGTTTAATTGAGTTTGGGGATGGGGGGAGAAGGTGGGAGGTTCCAGGGTTAATGCTGTTAGCTGCTTCCTCAGTAGCAAACTCTTTTCATGATGGATGAAATAGCCAAACTGTTAATGGAATTCCATATGGAAAGGAGGGGTTTTATTATTAGGGCAATTTTATGACAGTAACAGAGAAGGATCTATAAACTAAAGAAAGTTAGTTATAAATGTTACCATGAATCAAAAACTGCAACAAAGCATATGCTAATTTGCTGACTTCTTAACCAAACTCATATTTTATTATTTTACTGAACAGTGAGCTTATTTAAACACAGGCACACACAGGTATACAGACACACACACACACACAGACAATTCTAACTAGAAGCAAACTTATACATTTTCCAAAATGATTGAAATTAATGCCAAATAAAAATGGGAAACCCCGTATTTATTATAACATTTCTATAGTGAAAATGGAATTGTTTTATAATCAGGAAAAATTTAATTAAACCCAAACTGAACTAGTAGTCTATCTAAATATCTAGTGATATCTAGATATCTAGTAATATCTACAAGTGATGAGAAAAAGA
Organism: Equus przewalskii; assembly: GCF_037783145.1. NCBI lineage: Eukaryota > Metazoa > Chordata > Mammalia > Perissodactyla > Equidae > Equus > Equus przewalskii. Next base: position 52,352,473 of record NC_091831.1, on the reverse strand, counting down.
ATCTCTACCTTAAGATTTTGAGATTCTGAATTGATACCTGAGTTTCTAATGACCACGGAATCTTTACTTCCAATCTCCCTCGCCCTGTGGAACTGCTGATACAAAGAGTGTGGGAGGTGAGTAGGACAAAGCCTCTTCAATTGTGATCAGATAGCTGTTCACAGAAAGGTCTTCCCAGAGTTTGCTGTATAGAAAGCACAACCCACACATCATCATTATTCATTCTTCCAGCTTAAGAGGCTTGTTTTCTGCAGATGTGCCCTTCCTGTTTGGCATTTGTAACTGTGGACTGTTGTTCAGTTGAAGAAAATGCGTCATATAAATATGAACTGAGATTTCGAGCTGATTCATGAACACCTTTTGTTAAGTGAAACATAAAAAGGAGTATCGTTGCCGAGAGCGAGGTATGCAGCCTGGTAAAGTTTTACTACAGTATGCCGCACTTGGCATAAGAGAGGAGTACGCCTAGTGTAGTCAAGGAAGCTTCTTCAGAAAAAGCAAAATATGGGTGATAAGAAATTTCTTAGAGAAGATAGACAATATCCTTCAGTTTCCATTTTGCTTGTGTACACACTCTATATTTCTCTTGAAGCTTTTCCCACAGAGATAGTGGTATTATTTTTAAAAGCAACTTCCCAATTCATTCTTTGAAGCGAATTAACCTTCCTCCTACGCTTTGATTCAGACATTTGTTTCAGGGAGTGTTGTATCTACCGAGGCAGTAGAGGGAGGGAGTTACTGACTCTGTCAAAATGACAGAAGGGAATCTTGTAATTACAGAGGATATGTTCATTCATCTAACATTTATTGAGCATCTATTGTTAGCTAGGCAGTGTGTGCAATAAATGTTTGTGGAATTGATCTCTTGTCACTCCTGCGACACTTTGCTTCAAACTTCCTGTGTCAGATGGTTAAAATAAATATGACCCAAGTGAATTTGGTCTGGGGATTCTGAGTCCAGGACCTTGTGACTATTAGAAATCACAGAGATGGTAAAGGCACCTCAAGGAATATAATATTTTTATCAGGCTGAACATTTACTCAAAGTTGGTCTATTGATATTATCAGACAAAATGGGCTCATTCCATTAGAACACATATGTTTTCTCTGTCACGTCTCCTACTGTTTCCACAGTGAATCATCATCATCTAACTTCACGTTTGCATTTCACCAGCTGGGAGGAAACAAGCACCAACACCTCATTCCCTAACTAACGTTTTATAGAAATGGTCTGATCTAGTCAAAGATCTGGGTCTGATTCTTGGCTGCTTCTCAACTCTGTGACCTTGGACAAGTCACTCCTCTGAACCTCAGTTTCCTCAATTAAAAAAGAAAAAGATTAATACACATGGAAAAAGGTAATGATTATAAAAGCACTTTCAAAACTGTAGAGCCCTATGCAAATGTATAGTACAATAAATTTAAAAAGGTTAGCTCAAAGGTGAGTAAGCCAAAGGCAGGGAACAACTTTTGGTTAGGTAAGATTTATTTGGTTGAATTGAACCACTTAATCTTTCCTTAATTAGAATCTCCTGGATGCTGCATTCTGGATGAAAATTATTGGTTAATGCCTGAAATTCTCCTTCCAAATGTAGTGGTTATCCCTGTTAAAATGCTAATATACCTGAGGTGGCTATTAGTCATTGAAACCTTAGTATAATTGAGAGCAGATTAAGAAGTTTCATTTAAGAAGGGAGAAAGAAGAACGTGAGCACTGCCTGTCAGAAGAAGGTTGTACACACTTAATAGGAGGCTGAGGGATTGGAAAAGATGTCCACATTCCCTCAAACTGCAATTCTGAAATCTTCAAACCACAAGATTCTTTTGTAACTCATTCGGCAGCAAAACCTGCTCTGAATAGATGGGAGGCTCTTTGGATTCCTTATTTAGTGTGATTGAATGTTCAAATGTTTGGCTGCAGAATGTTAATGGGGTTGATGATGGGGTGATTTTTCCCAGGCCCTGCTGGGGATGTTATGAAGCATACGGTAAATGTGTAAAATCTGAAAAAGTATAAATTCTGAAAAACATCTGGCCCCAGTGATTTCATTGAACCTATGCAAATATTTTGTATTGTCCAGCTTACTTCCACATTATTGTCTAACTCAGCTAACTCCTTTTAAAATCTTGCCTATTAGTAAGAGAAATAAGCCAAACAGCACACAAAATTAATGCCCCCATGGAGATCTAAAGATCACAGGATGAGCTTCAGAACTGCTCCATTTTACCTACTTGCATCTGTTTATATCTCTTGGCCTTTCGATTACACATCTTCAGTCTTCTGGTTTCTCTATGGTCTGTATGTTCCAATTCACAGTATTTTTACCTTCTAAACTTTGTTTTGTCTCTGGATTCTTCCCTCCCTCTGTCGTTGTGTCTGCCTAGATTGACAGCTTCATAATGACATGTCATTGGAGGGATGGTGGACCTGTAATCCTGATGTAGTGAACTAGGAAGTGACCCTCCCTGGGAGCTTCCTGGCCCTGCAGTTAGTCCCTGAACACCATGTATCAGCATGTAGGGTCACTGAAGTAGGCACTTAGTGTCCTAGGGCGTTGCTTCTCAAAGTGTGGTCTGTGGACCAGCATGGGCATCATCCAGGAGTTGGTGAGAAATGTAGACTCTCCGGTCGCACTCAGATCTTCTGAACCGGAATCTGCATTTCAATAAGACCCCAGGCTATGTGCACTCACATTCAAATCTGAGAAGTCCTCCTCTAGATCAGTGCCCCCTCTATGCCCAGCATGATCGTAGGCTGCTCGCTGTGGAAGTTCATTTCCACTGAGAAGGTTATAAATATTTGAAACAGGCAGCTTAAAGTAAAATAAATTTCTACATTAATTTATTTTTATGAGAAATTCTGCTTCGTCTCCTTCGTCTCAGGATCATCAGGCAAATAAGACTTTTAAGAAAATTCTTCTCTTCTTCTAAGAGTCCTGTTTTCAATATAAAATTTTTGTTCATTTCTGAACAGTAGAATTCTACTCGTGATATCACACAGACTTGTAGAATTTGATGATGGTCGATGATTAGTTTTTACTTTTTAATACCTAATTCTCCAAAACTGTCATGTGTATATAACATCCTACCTATTTGTTATTTTTTTTTTAATGTTACCAGAAGTTTCACAGGGAGTTATTCTGATATTACATTTTTTTTATGCAAAAATAGGCAAATGTATTAAAATACAGTTAAACAAATAATACATTCTTTTGATTGTAGAAGAGAGACAGTCAGAATTCAGAATAACAATTTAAATAGTTTGTCATAATAAATAAGCCCTTCAAATATTAACAGGCTTTCTGGAATCTATGCTGAAAATTAACTGCCTTGTAATGATTCAGTTCTTCTTCACTGCTCAACTGCTAATATAACATGTACAATAAAATTTCTTTGCAAAATATAATTCAGAGGCACCATCCGATCTGAGATACCAGATTCTAACATGTTATGGCTTTTAATATGAACACCAGTATAACCAGAATTTAAACAAATTATGGCAAATAAATTAAAACATATTTTAACATCTATAGACTTTATTAGGTGTTCCTTATACGGTCATCTGGTATGTTTAAAGAGTAAGGAATCACATAAAGGGAAATACGGTCATAACTGATTGAAGTACTACCTGTTCTTAAAAAGGATTTAAGGAGGCATATACTAGGCACCCCCTTTCCTCTGCCTCTTTTTTCTTTTTTCCTTTTTTGTTTTTTGCTGAGGAAGATTCGCCCTGAGCCAACATCTGTTGCCAATCTTCCACTTTTTGATTGAGGAAGATTCACCTTGAGCTAACATCTGTGCCAGTCTTCCTCTATTTTGTATGTGGGTTGCCGCCACAGCATGGCTGCCTACGAGTGGTGTAGGTCCGTGCCTGGGCCACTAAAGTGGAGCACACCGAAATTAACCACTAGGCCGCTAGGCTGGCCCCCACCCCCTGCTTCTCAAATACAGTTTGCCCAGAAGTAATCATAAGGAATATTTTTGAAGAATAATTTATTTTAGAAAATTGACATTTTCCCTGATCTGCAAAGCACTTTAATAAAAAACTCTCACTTTAAAATAATCAATCCATTTTCTCATAACTGCTTAGTTTTTAAATCCCCAAATTAATGCTGTTTTTCTCAGCACTTGCTACAGACCCTTTTGCCAAATCACAGCTTACTGCTCAGGTGGCATATTTTGTAAGCAAACCAGCAAACCCCAGCTCATCAACTGTTCGTTATAATTTGTGGCCACAGTGTTGGGCTTGGTGATGTGGGAGCACAAAGGTACAAAAGCTTCAGAGCCTTCCCTTAAGGACCTTACCGTCTATAGCAGGTACTGTAATGACTGTGTTATGAGGAGAATATAATTGTTGCCATAAAAGCGTGAGCAGGCCACTAGGAGACTTTGGAGAAAGGAGAGAACAAATCTGGTTTGGGAGTGGGGCCACATCTAGAAAGCCTGTACTAAGCATGAACTTTTACCATACAAACTCTTACTTTTTTTAAGATTAAAAAAATAAGAAAATCCAACCCTGCTTATATGTTGCTATTTTTTTTCTTTTTTGTCTTCCACTTTGTGCCTTTTTCCTTCCAAGATGACCACTGGAAAAGCAGAGAGAGAGAAAGAGGAAAATAAACCAACTGTTCAGGGCTGGCCCGTTGGCTAGTGGTTAAGTTGACCCAATCCACTTCTGCGCCTGGGGTTTGGGGGCTGGGATCCCGGGTGTAGACCTAGCAGCACTCGGCCAGCTGTGCTGTGGCGCATCCCACGTAAAGTAGAGGAAGATTGGCACAGATGTTAGCCCAGTGACAATCTTCCTCAAGCAAAACAGGAAGATTGGCAACAGATGTTAGCTCAGGACCAATCTTCCTCACACACACACACGCAAAAAAACCGTTTGCTGGTTGCTTTATCTCCGTGACTCTGAAGATCCCAGACGCCTGATCCGCTCCATCGCTTTCCTGAGTAGCTTGAGCAGTTGGTGCGCCACGCAGACAGTCTTCTGCCGTCTGGCTGCTCCCTCCTGGCCTCTCTGCTGCATTTGGAAGTAGGAGGCTCCCTGTAGCATAGTGCCAGTGTTGGTCTTCAAAGATGGGGTTTCGACTTTCAAGAAGGAAGGAGATGAAAAGAAAGGAAGCGAGGGCGTGGGAGGGCTCTGAAGACCCACAGTAGGAGGCCAAAGGCCATCGACCTAAGACAACTTCAAATGGGGAAATGATGAAAATAAGACTTTTCATAGTCTTTCACGGTCACTGAAGACTTATGATATATATTACATTTATCATATAGATCAACACAATGTCTTTGCTCACCAGAATAGTAGCTAAATTTGGTCCCTCTAGCACGGTTCAAGGAGTGAGGAAACCTGACTGCCGGCTTAATGTGTGCCATTGCCTGGCCAGCATTAACTCCCCTGTCCACCCCTCTTGTTTAGGTCTTGTACGTGCAAGTGATAACTCCTGAGGATAACATAGCTAGAAGTTTTTTGCCCTTTCTGGCCAAAGCATTCTCCTTAAACCCAATGCCATATAGGAATATGTTTGACAGTGAAATATGAGAATGTGGTAACTGAAGGAAAGCAGAATTCCTCATCGCTGAGGCTGCTTCCAGTCTATCGTAGAATTCTTGAATGGTCAGTGTCTACACACATGTCATGTTTTTGTTATTCACAGAAAAGTAGACCCAATAAAATATTTGTTGAGGCTAATCCTAAAGTGTAGCTGTTTGTATGACACAGGAAAATAATTTTACAAAACTGTAAAATAAAATACTTAAATTATGCCATTTTTAAACACTTTAAATGAAAACAGATTTGGGAATGTAAAATTTATATTTCCACAAAGCATTAGAAATCCGAAGTCTAAGCTGTTTGACTAGAAATTGAGGATCATAATAAAACAGATTCTCACCAAAACCCCGACCTATTTGCTTTTGGCTATGCAATATAATTATATATTTATACGCCCCAGAGTCCTGCTTGACAATTGCACATTCAGAGGAGAAGCATAGAAATTAGACTGGAAAGTAATAGAGAGTTCCTTTCTCTTTGCAAAAGCTTGCCGGGTCAGCCAGTGTGGGAAATTGTACAAGGCTCATGCTCTCTGCTTAGTCTAAGGAGAAGTAAATGGCTAGAATGCCCTTGGGCATTCTTTGGGAGGAGTGTGGTCACAGATTTAAAAACTGGGCTTTTTCACCATGAACTTAGTTGTTAATTCTCTTCCGGTCTGTGAATACACCCTTTCCCCTGTTTCTCTGAATAAATACTGAGCTAAAAAGCTGTTTAAGGCAAGGTGCTTCACTCATATCAGATTAAAAAAACCATGTGAGGCACTCAGCAAACAGTGGGGTAGTAGGGCTCCTAAGCAAGTCACTAAACCTTTCTGCATCTCAGTTTCTCCATCTGTGAAGTGGGAATAATAATTCACATCCTCCTACCTCATAAATAATTCCCTTCCAGGAGATTATTTACATGAGGGACCAAGGAATCTCCTAGGAAAGGAAGGAGGGCCCTTTCAAACTGAATGCTTGTGTGCACATTCATTCCACAAACACTGTATTGTGGGCCTTCCTTATGGCAGGTGCCAGGATGGTTCTGGGGACACAACAGTGAGAAGATACACTAAACTCTATCTCAGCAAAGTGGAGGCAAGGCAGCATGTCCTTTGGCCTGGCTTATGTGGACTTGTGTCTGATTCCTAGGGAGAGCAGCTGTGATTTAAGTGTAACTACAATTGTCTGAAAGATATCACTGTGATTTGATGGAAGCTATGCTGTAGGAATCATGTGACAGAGTATGACCCTGACTTCAAGGGTGTTAATGCCCCCACCCATAGCAGAGAGAGCAGCTCTCAGCTGGGCCTTTGGGGCTTCCAGAGGCCTCAGCCACGGCTTCAGGGAGCTGGAGCCAGAGACAAGTTGTCTTAGTCAGTGTGGGCTGTTATAACAAATACCATAGACTGGAGGACTCAAACGACAGACACCTAACTCCTGCAGCTGTGGAAGCTGCAAGTCCAAGATCAAGGGGCTGGCAGATTTGGTTCCTGTTGCTCATCTTCCTCTTGGCTTGCAGGCCACCTTCTCACTGTGTTCTCACGGTGGGGGTGAGGGGGGGACGGCGGGTCGAGGGGTGGGGGGTGGATCTGGCCTCTCTTTCTCTTCTGCTAAGGGCACCAGTCTCATCATGGGGGCCCCACTCTCATGACATCACCTAAACTTAATTACTTCCCAAAAGCTCCACCTGTAATTACCATCACATTGGGGATTAGGGCTTCAACATATGAGTTTTGGGGGGAGGACATAAACATTCAGTCCATAACAGGAGGGAAATGGCAGTTGCCCTGTAGAGCTAAGAGCTAGTGAGATCCTCTTGGGAACTCCCAGAAATTGCTGTGGGTGAACTTCCCAAGGAGCGCTGGTGGTGCCAAAATAATGAATGAACTAAGAACAGAAACACTGTTCCTTCTGTTGTGCTGGCTTAATACTACTATTACTATTGCTACTATTCCTATTACTGCTAGTGCCACTACTGCTACTACTGCTACTGCTCCTACAAATATTATTACGATGATGATTTTGTCTCAGGCTCAGGGAAACACATTCTCGGTGGTAGTAGTAGTGGTAGTAGTAGTGGTAGTGGTACTGAATTTGAACATAGCTGTGAAAAATAAGAGACAAAAATCAAACTAATGTGTAAGAAATTGATGTACAGAATTATATCAGATATGTCACTGGAAATGATATTTCAAGCTCAGTCGGTACTTTCATGGTTGACACTCTTAATCATGGTCTGTTTAAAAATAATAAATCATTACTCTTAAAAGAGCCAGAACTAATTCTCGATTTTCCCAAATTATCCTTTTTTAATTTTTGTGGGTATTTTTTTGTTGTACGTTTACCACAGTATACATTTTCATCTATATAAAGAACATTGTTTCATTCTGTCTTTTGGTTTGTGTGAAAATGGCTAGCTGGATTTCCATAAAATTGGGGAGTATGACTGACGAGATTGGACTATGGCATTCTTTTGGCAGGGTGTGCTTTGAGGAGTAATTAGAACTCGTGCCTCTGCAGACTGAGGAGGAGATACGCTGCTCAGAGGTAAAGTCACATGAGAGACAATGATAATTATCCAGAAGGGTGGAAATTTTAGTTAACAGACTGATGTCCAGAATTCAGACATTGAAAAAAAAAGGGGAATCAGTATCTTTTATCCAGATTCCAGATTACATTTATTCTCTTAAAATTATTCTTCAATTTTGAATGTTTGCAGTTCCCATAAACCAATATTTGGTGCTATCACTGTATTGGGTGTTATGTTACATGCAGCCAGATGTACTCTTCATTGATATTGTCTGCAATAAGGCATGACATATTCCCACAGTGCTGTTAAGGCACTTATCATACCATATTGAAACCCGGGATTTCACTGTTTATTTCTCCCGTTGGACAGAAAGCTCCTTGAGTCCAAAGATTATCACCTCTGCCTCCCTGGCATCCTAGCACCTCCTGGCAAAAAGCTGGGGTTCTATACATGTGGGGTGAATGAATGTTCACTTATATATTCTATTATCCCATATATCTTCTTATGTCTCACTGCAGTTAAGATGCTCTGAATGAGTAACATAAAATAGACCGATTTGGTGATTCATTGGATGTGGAAAGAGAGAGAGGTTGACCAATCTAGGATGACTCCTAAGTGTCTGGATTAAACAATTATAAGTGCGTTGAGTGACACTCACCTAAATAAGAAAGACGAGGTGATTAGCATTTTTGGGGAAAACAGTGGAGCTTAAGATCCAACAACCTAAGATCAAACAACCAAAAAGTGGCAGAGCAAGGATTCAAACCTAGGCAGTCTCACGACTGCCCTGACATCTATTGTTACATTTTTTAATCTTAGGCCCTGCCTGCCTGCCTGGGAGAAGCCATGTACTTCAGCCAAAGCAGTACTACTGGAGAGGCTAAAATCTCTCTCCTCTAACACTGTGAGCATCTGTGAGCACAACCAGAAGCTCTGACCAGGACACATCTAGGCACACCAGTGTTATTAGTGTTAGACCTTTTAAAGCATCATCAATTTTTTTTTTTTTCAAAGAAAACATCTTAAGAAATTATTCCTAAATATTCAAGCAAAGGAAGCTATCTTTCTGGCCTGAAAACCCCATATATGTGTGTATACGTGTATGGGTGTTTGTGTGCTCGTTGCTCACTTTCTAATTTTACCATCAAAGTTTCTTAATTAACTTTATGGAAGAGAATCTCACATTATAGGGTAAGAATGTATAAGTGCTTAAAAGGCTCCCCAAACTAAAGGTGACTCAAAGATTTTTAACAAAAACATCCATCATTTTACCGTTTTTATCTGTAAATTAGGAGTATTACTTAATGTTACTTAATTCAAAGGATTAAATGAGTTAAAACATTTTAAATGTTCAGAACAATGTCTGGCACATAGTAGGAACTTTATAAATATTAGCTATTATTATTGATAATAGTTTTTATTCACCCCTTTCCACAACTATTTATTGAATACTCACTCTGTCCCAAACATATGAACTCAGAATCATAAAAACAGCCTTTTCAGGAAAATAAAGGTTCAAAAAACATCATTCTTTAAACTGATAGCAGAAAAATGATTTTAAAAATGATTAACATTAGATTAAAAAATATTTTTTCTGAGCCATGTTTAAGGCAAAATTTCTTATCAGGCATAAGCCAATCACATGCCATAATTGAATAAAATTCATTTCAAGTTTCTATGTAGCAATGTACATTTCTTTAACAGACTGCGAATCGCATATTTGTTTAACAATTGAAAACTTTACAAAATCTTGTATTTAAGATATTACTTTTTAATATCCTTGCATTAAAATGAAAATGATTACTTTTTAATATTACTGGAAACCACCCTATCCCCAATTGTAAAGATATATTTCTTGTGTGATTTTATTATATGCTTAGTAATAGTACCTGTGGGCTCAGATTTCCTTTGAATAAAATTGATTGGAAACAATATCTACCCTAAAGCATCTTTAATGTCATTATAGATGGGTAGGAGTAAATTAAGCGGTATTTAGGCACCGAAGTCTTTAATTTCATTGCATTCGAGTAGGAGTTAGACATTATGAGGTCCAATTAAAAAAGTCGCTAATGTTTTTACATCTGAGTAGGAGTAAATTAAACAAAATCACTCCTGAGCTGCTAATATCATTTTAATTGAATGTCATTCAGTTTCTAACTGCTGTTACAACACTACAGATAATGAGGCTGTTTCTACAAAGCGTCTGAGACTCTAAGGCTGTGGCTGTGAAAATAAAGTTATAGGTTAGGAGATGACAGGCCAAGTGCTGGGACGTGGTAAAAGAAGCCAGGCAACATGGTAAGAGACGTGACATCCTGTTTGATAACACGACCTGCATGTATTAAAATTATTACATCAAAGAGCCTGGAAACATGCTGGTTGCAAGTTGGATCATTATTCCTGGGGATTGGTACTGGAAAACTACATCTTCCCTGACCAAGAGATTTGCAGTCTCTGAAAACGAGAAGCACTAATCCCATTTATTTAGCTACTATGAATTAGTCATAGAGTTTGATTCAATGGAAAATTTGAAGTTGAGACAGTAGTTAAGAAAGACATCTAAAAAAACAGAGTAATAACTTTAAGACAAAGAAATACAAACATTAACGTTTCTTCTGTACCTAAGGTTATTATTTGAGACCTTGAAAGAATTTAATAGTTGGAGGAGGAAAAATTTTAAAAGGAAATCCAGATTTGGTATATAAACCATATAGCATTAATAATAATATTATTATTATTTACATTAAGGTTTACAAAGTGTTGAGTGGGGAAGCAGAAGATTTATGAATGAAAACTGCTATTAATCCTTTAAAAATTAAAAAAAAATTTATCAAAGAATGCTTATATTCATTATAGCTTTATATGTATTTATACATTTATATACATTTAAAGTCAGACTTGTAACATAAAACACCTGTCCCCTATCCCTCTCCATTCAAAATAATGATTTTCAATTGGTTAGCTGTTTCATTTGCCATTTTCCTCCATATTTCTAAATATTAATCTTATACTGTTATTTCCTAATTTTCAACTTTAGAAGTTACCTATTGACTTTTGAATTATGCAAGATGAGGACTTAGCACTCTTTCATGGTCCTCTCTTTACATTCCTCCTCCAAATAGACACACATTAGAGTTTTTGTTCAATCCATATTTGGTGCTTGATTTTTATAACAGTGTAGACAATACGTGTAGCATACTAATATTGCATTTCCTTTTTAAATACTATTTTATCATTCCTGGAATGAATGATAGACTTTAAAAAATATATTTAGTTTTCTAAGAGTCTATCACGAATTCTTTCCCAAACTGTCCACTAGATCCATAAAATAACTCTTGATGGGGTCAAACATACCATGGAAACTCTCTCTGTCTGAGACAGAATTCACATATAATTCACCATTTTTAAGTTAAATTCAATGGTTTTTTTTTGAGGAAGATTAGCCCTGAGCTAACTACTGCTCATCCTCCTCTTTTTTTTGCAGAGGAAGACTGGCCCTGAGCTAACGTGCGTGCCCATCTTCCTCGACTTTGTATGTGGGACGCCTACCACAGCATGGCTTTTGCCAAGCGGTGCCATGTCCACGTCAGCACCCAGGATCCGAACAGGTGAACACCAGGCAGCAGTGAAGCAGAACGTGCGAACTTAACTGCTGCACCACGGGGCCATCCCCGAATTCAATGGTTTTTGGTATATTTACAAAGCTGTGCAACCTCGCCACTAATTCCAGATGGCTCAGAAAAAATATGTTTTTCATCTAATGTTAATCATTTTTAAAATCATTTTTCTACTATTGGTTTAAAGAGAGATGTTTTTCGAACCTTTATTTTCCCGAAAAGGCTGTTTTTATGGTTCTGAGTTCACATGCGTTTGGGACAGAGTGAGTATTCAATAAATAGTTGTGAAAAGGAGGAAATAAAAACTACTATCAGTAGTTCCACTTTTTTCCCCTTAAAAACATCTCCCCTGGCCCCTTGTGCCATTTGCTCAAATCTGGACTGGCTGCCTAGGCCTACTCACAGCCGTCAATTTACGATTTGTCTTCATGACCCTTGGATTCCCTTTATAAACCATTTGCCTGGTGCAGTAGAGACCACTAGTTGCCCTTAAGTATCCATTCTTCCCCTCTTTCACAACAGTAAAATTAGTAGAATTTTTAGCTAGAGACATGGTTCCCAATATTAGAAATAAATCCTGCATTTTCCGGTTGTCCTTATTCTAGGCGGGGCCATATGGCTACATTCTGGCCAATGGGATATAAGCGGATATGTTATGTAACAAATCCTGGGAACTTTGCCTAAGAAATAATTTGTGTTCTTTGCCCCTTCTTTGAAACTACTTCCATTCTGTTACCTGGAGCAAAGATGCCATCTTGAACTAGTAGGATGAGTCCCTGCCTGGGGATGCCAGAGTGGAGGGCCACTGAGGGTGGCATAGAGCAGCCCCATAGCTCTTCATACCTCAGGATTTTCAATGTGAGAAAAATAAATGTTTACTTAATTTAAATCTTTCCTTTTTTCTTTGCAGTTTTATTGAAATAGAATTCACATATAATTCACCGTTTTTAAGGTAAATTCAATGCTTTTGGTATATTTACAAAGTTGTGCAACCTCACCACTAATTCCAGATCATTTCCATCATCTCATAAAGAAATCCCATACTTGTTAGCAGTCCCCCAATTCTGCTCTCCCTCACTCACTGGCAAACTCTAATTTCCTTGCTGTCTCTGTGGATTTGCCTTATTCTGGACATTTAACATAAATGGAATCATACAACATTTGTCCTTTTGTGTCTTACTTCTTTCACATAGCATATTGTTTTCAAAGTTCGTCCATGTTGTAGCATGTATCAGTACGTCATTCCTTTTTATGGCTGAATATTCCATTGTATGGCTATACCACATTTGTTTATCCATTCATCAGCAGATGGACATTGGATTTTTCCCCTTTTGGTCATTATGAACATTGATATATATGCTTTTCTGTGAACACATATTTCAGTTCTCTCAGGTATACACCTAAGGGTAGAATTGCTGGGTAATTCTATGTCTAACTTTTTGAGAAACTGTCAAACTGTTTTCCACAGTAGCTGAAGATTTTAAATTCCACTGCAAAGTTTGAGAGTTCCTGCTAATGAATTTTTCATTTCAGTTATTGTTCTTTTCAACTCCAGAATTTCTATTTGGTTCCTTTTTAATAATGTCTATCTTTTTATTAATATTCTCTGTTTGATTAGCTATCATTCTTATTCTAAAGGACTAACTTTCCTTTAGTTCTTTAGACACGGCTTCCTTTAGCCCTTTGAATACATTTAAAATATTTGATTTAATGTCTTTGTCTAGTATATCCAATGTTTAGGTTTCTTCACAGATAATTTCTACTGAGTGCTTTTTATTCTGTCTATGGGCCATACTTTTTTATTTCTTGAATGCTTCATTTTTTTTGTTGAAAACTAGACGTTTCAAATAATATAATGTGGTAACTCTGGAAATCAGATTCTCCCTCCCTCTGGGGGTTTGTTTTTGATGCTGCTTCTTATAGTTGCAGTTGTTTGTTTGTAGTGACTTATTCTATAAAGTCTGTATTCCTTTTTTTTCAAAGAGACTAAATTTGTTTGTTTGTTTGTTTTTCAGGGAAAGATTCATCCTGAGCTAACATCTGTTGCCAATCTTCCTCTTTCTTTTTTCTTCTCCAAAGCCCCAGTACGTAGTTGTATATCCTAGTTGTACATCCTTCTAATTCTTCTACGTGAGCAGTCACCATAGCATGGAACTGACAGATGGGTGGTGCGGTTCCGAGACCGGGAAGTGAACCCGGGCTGCTAAAGGGGTGAACGCCAAACTTTAACCACTAGGCCATCAGGGCGGGCTCTAAAGTCTGTATTCTGTGTCATGTGTGGCCACTGTAATCTCTGTTCCATTAGCTTAGTGGTCAGCTAACAACTAGACAGTTTTTCTTAAATGCCTGGAATTAAAAAACCTCCCAGTCTTTGCAGAAGGGCTCAGCGTGTATGTCAGGAAATGTCTTCAACACTCAGCCAGGCAATTTACGTTCAGCCAGAGCTTAAGTTCTTCTTTCGCCTTTCCTGAGCATGTGCAGAGCCTTGGACATACACATAGCCTTCTAGATTTCCAGCAGTAGGTTGGAACTTTTCAAAGCTCATATAAAAATCTCATTCCTGGTGGGGCTGGCCCGGTGGCCGAGTGATTAAGTTCGCGCGCTCCGCTGCAGGCGGCCCAGTGTTTCGTTGGTTCGGATCCTGGGTGCGGACATGGCACTGCTCATCAGACCACGCTGAGGCAGCGTCCCACATGCCACAACTAGAAGGACCCACAACGAAGAATATACAACTATGTACCGGGGGGCTTTGGGGAGAAAAAGGAAAAAAATAAAATCTTTAAAAAAAAAAAAAATCTCATTCCTGGGCTTTCCTCCTAAGACTTTTGGGTGGCCTATTGTTTGTCCTAACTTGTTATCCATTGCCTCAGGTAGCATCAACTAAAAAACATTTGCCTGTAAATGGTTTTGACAAATGCTCCCTGGATTTAGCATTGGGTTCTCCATCAGGCAGAATAAAGACAAGCCTTTTGACTGGGTCTTCCAGGGAGCCACTAGATAGACCAAATAAGGACAATTCTTCACGAATGAGGTCTGCCTGCTCCTTCTGTTACTGGGAATGTGGCCTATTATTTCAAGGCTACTGCTTTGCTGGGACATGGGGTATGGCTCTAGGGTAAGTTGAAATGTGACAGAGTCCACTGTGATTACCAAGATTCAGTTGTTTTTCTTGAAAACCAGATAGTCCCCTTTTGCCTCTTCCTACTCAATTTCTCTCCCTCTTCCACCCAGAAGCAGTCTCTGCTCTGATTTACATCATCATAGCTTAATTTTGCCTTTTCTAAAACTTCATTTAAGTGGAATCATGAATTATGTACATTTTAAAAATTAGGCTTTTTATTTTAAGATAATTTTAGATTCACAGGCAATTGTAAGAAATAATACAGAGTAATCTTGTGTAACTTTTACCCAGTTCTGACAACCACCAGTCTGCTTTCTGTATCTATAAGTTTGGTTTTCCTTTTCTTTTTTTAGATTTCACATGTAAGTGAGATCGTATGGTGTTTATCTTTCTCTGCCTGATATTTCACTTAGCATGATGCCCTCGAGGTCCAACCATGTTGTTGCAAATAGGAAGATTTCCTTCTTTTTTATAATTTAATAATATTCCATTGTATATATATATATACCACATCTTCTTTATCCGTTCATCCATTGATGAATGCTTAGTTGCTCCCATGTAAATAATGCTTTGATAAACATAGGGGTGAGGATATCTTTTCAAGTTAGTGTTTTTGTTTTCTTCAGATAAATGCCCAGAAGTGGAATTGCTGGATCATGTGGTAGTTCTATTTTTAATTTTTTGAGGAACCTTATATTGTTTTCTATAATGGTTGCACCAATTTACATTCCTATCAACAGTATACGAGGGTTCCCTTTTCTCCACATCCTTGCCAATACTTGTTATTTCTTGTCTTTTTGACAATAGCCCTTCCAATAGGTGTGAGGTGATAACTCATTGTGGTTTCGGTTTGCATTTCCCTCATGATTAGTGATGTTGAGCAGATTTTCATGTACTTGTTGGCCACCTGTTTGTCTTTGGAAAAATGTCTATTCAGAGTCTCTGCCCATTTTTCAATCGGATTGTTTTTTGGCACGATATACCACTTTTTGTTTAACTGTTCACCCATTTAAAGACATCAGAGCTGTTTCCAGTTTTTGGCTATTATGAATAAACCTGCTATAAACAGTCATGTACAGGTTTTTGTGTGAACAGAAGTTTTCATTTCTCTTGGGGATACCCAAGATTGCAATTGCCAGTGAAACCATCTGTGTCTGGAGATTTCTTTTTTGGGAGTTTAAAATTATGAATTTAACTTGCTTAATAGTTATAAGGTTATTCAAAATATCTATTTCATATTGAGTGAGTTGTGGTAGCTTATGTTTTTCAAAAAATTGGTCCATTTCATCGAAGTCATTAAATTTATGTGCATAGAGTTTTTCATAATATTCCCTTATTATTCTTTTGATTTCTACCTAAGTCTCTAGTAATCTCCCTATTTCATCCTTATGTTAGTAATTTGTGCCTTCTCTCTCTCTTTTTTCTTTGTCAGTCTTGGTAGAAATTTGTCCATTTTATAGGTTTTGTTTCCAAAGAACCAGTTTTCTTTAATTGATTTTCTCTATTGGTTTTTAATTTTCCATTTCATTGATTTGTCTTTATCTTTATTGTTTCCTTTCTTCTGCTTGCTTTGGGTTTATTTTGTTTTAATTACTCTAAGTTTTTGCATTTTAAGCTTAGACTGTTGATATAGGACTTTTCCTTTTTTCTAACATATGCATTTAGTGCTACACATTTCCTTCTTAGCATTGCTTTAGCTGTCCCATAAATTTTGATATACTGTAGTTTCATTTTCATTCATTTCAACATACTTTTTAGAAGTTTCCTTGAATCTTCCTCTTTAAATCATGTATTATTGATGATTTTCCTGTTATCTTTGTGTTACTGATTTCTAGTTTGATTCCATTGTTATCATAGAGCACACTCTATGTGATTTCAACTCTTTTAAAATTTTTGAGGTTTGTTTTATGATCCATGATAAAATGTATCTTGGTGTATGTTCTCTGGGCACTTGAAAAGAATGTGTATTCTTCTGTTGTTGGGTACAGTGTTCTAGAATGTTGATTAAATCCTTTTGTTTGATGGTGCTGATTTTTTAAACATCTTTATTTTCTGCCTAGTTGTCTTATCAATTGAGAAATGTATGTTGAAGTCTCCAATTATAATTTTGGGTTTGTTGATTTCTCTTTCTAATTCTATCTGTTTTTGCTTCAAATATTTGGAGGTCTGTTGTTCGGCACATACAACTTTTAGGATTGCTATGTTTTCTTGGTGGATGGATCCTTTCATCACTATATATTGCCCCTCTCTGTCTCTGGTGATTTTCTTTTCTCTAAAGTCTATTTTATCTGATGGTAAGATAGCCAATCCTGCTTTTCTTTGATTAACATGTGCATGATATACCTTTTTCCATTATTTTACTTTCAGTCTTTCTGTATCATTATATTTGAAGTGAGTTTCTTTTAGACAGTAAATAGTTAGGTCATTTTTAAAAATCCGTTCCACCAATCTCTGCCTTTTAATTGGTATATTTAGACCACTAACTGTTAATGTAATTATTGCTATGTTAGCGCTTTAGTCTGTCATTTTATTTTTTGTTTTCTGTTTGTTCTTTCTGTTTTTCATTTCTATTTCTTTTTTCCTGCCTTCACCTGGGTTACATGAATATTTTTTAGAATTCCATTTTGATTTATCTCTGGTGTTTTTTAGTGTATCTCTTTGTACAGCCTTTTCAGTGGTTGCTAAGAGTATTACATTTTATGTGCATAACTTATCACGGTCTACTGGTGTCATTTGACCATTTTGAACGACATATGGAAAACTTACCTCTCTTATGTCCTTTTCCCTCTCCCATTTTAAATATAATTTTCTATGTATTTCCTCTTCATACGTTTAAAATCACATTGATGTTATATTTTTTTGCTTTAGCCATCAAATGTTTTTTAGAAAACTCAAGAGGAGAAGGCAAGCCTCTTGTATTTATCCATGTTATTGCTTTTTGTGTTCTGTCTTGCTTCCCGATGTTCCCGGGTTCCTTCATTTTTGGTGCCTTTCTGACTACAGAACTTCATTTAGCCATTTTGTTAAAGAGTAGGTCTATTGATAACAAATTCTTAGTTTTCCTTTTTCTGGGAATGTGCTGATTTCCCCTTCATTACTGAAGAGTATTTTAACTGGATATAGGATTCTAGGTTCACAGATTCTTTTTTCTTTCAGCACTTAAAAAATATTGTGCCACTTCTTTTTGGCCCACATGATTTCTGATGAGACATGTATTGTCATTCAAATTGTTTTTCTTCTTTGGGTAATGTATTGTTTTCCTCTGGCTGCTTTCAAGATTTTTTTCTTTGTCTTTATTTGCCTGAGGCTTAATTATTATGTTTCTTGGAGTGAATTTACTTGGGTTTATTCTGTTTGAGGTTTGCTCAGTTTCTTGAATATGTAGGTTTATGTCTTTTGCCAAATTTGGGAAGTTTTCAGCCATTATTTTTTAAGATACTTTTTTAGTCTCACCCTCTTTCTCCTCTCCTTCTGGGACTCACATGACATGAAATAGGTCTTTTTGATAGTCCTGCAGGTCTCTGAGGCTCTGTTCTTTTTTTCCCCAGTCTAGTTGTTCAGATTGGGCAATTTCTATTGTTCTTTCCTCAAATTTACTGATTCTTTCCTCTGTTTCCTCTATTCTGCTGTTGAGCTTTTTATTTTGGTTATTGTCTTTTTCATTTCTATAAACATTCTTGTGGGTATGTGTATTTTTTTCTTCTGGGTAAATACATGCAAATGGAATTTCTAGGTCATAAAGTAGATCTATATTTAACTTTTAAAGAAACTACCAAACTATTTTTCAAAGTGGGTGTACTATTTTACACTCCAACCAGCAAAATACAAGAGTTCTAGTTGCTCCACATCCTCTCCAACATTTGTTGTTGTCAATCATTTTATTTTATTTATCATTTTAATGAATGTGTAGTGCTTTCTTATTGTGGTTTTAATTTGCATTACCCTGATGAGTAAGATATTGAGCACTATTTCGTGTGTTTCTTCAAGCTTTTTGCCCATCTGTTACTGGGTTTGTTTGTTTTATCATCAAATTGTAGGAGTTATTCGTGTATTTTGGATACAATTCTTTGCTGGATAAATGTGTTGCAAATATTTTTTCCAAAATTTCAGCTTGCCAGTTAATTTTAACAATAACTATTTATGAGCAGAACTTTTAAATTTTGATGATGTCCAAAGCTATAGATTGACTGCTTGTCTCCCCTCAAAATTCGTATGTTGAAAACTAATCCCCAATATGACGGATATGTGGAGGTTGGGCCTTTGGGAGGTGATTAGGCTATGAGGGTGCAGCTCTAATGAATGGGTTTACTGCCTTTACAAAAAAGGCCCCAGACAGATCTCTCACCTCTTGTGCGTGTGAGATTATAGGAAGAAACCATCTATGAACTGGGAAGTGGGCTCTCACCAGATACCCAATCTGCTGGCACCTTGGTCTTGGGCTTCCCAGCCTCCAGGACTGTGAGAAATAAGGCTTTTTGCTTTTGTTGTTTATAATCCAGCCAGTCTATGGCATTTTGTTATAGCAGCCCCAAAGCACTACATTATCCGATTTTCATGTCTTAAAAGGTTTGCGCTTTTTATGTTCTGTAAAAAATATATTTGCCTATTAAGGAACATCAAGATACTATTCTATTTTCTTCAAAAAGCCTCATAGTTTTAGTGGTTAACTTAAGAATATAATTTTGAAAATGTTTTTAAAGAGTCTTCAGACATTATTGATTGTTTTAGCTCAGTGTAGCTTCTAGGTTGGAAATTATTTTTTCTTCAGAATTGCTCCATTATCTTCTGGCTTTCTGTGTTGTTAATATTATTTTGAATCTTGATCCTCTAACTTAAAAGATCTTCTCTTTATTAATGATGTTATGAAATTTTATAATGTTATGTCTGGAATTTTGGTCTGTTATCATTTATTCCCCCTGGGTTTTTTTTCCTCACCAATTTTTACAAGCTCTTTGTATACAAAGGATATTAACTCTTTGTAATATATATTGCCATTTTTTTCTCCAAGGTATTACTTGTCCCTGGAGGTTGTTTGTGTGTTTGCCTTATAGACATTTTAATTTTTTATGTAATTACATTTCTCAGTTGTAACTTATGTAATTACAATTATGTGGGTTTCTCTTTTCTTTATGAATAACTCTCAGCTCTGAACCTATGCAAATATTCTCTTAATATTTTTCTGTTTTCGTTGTTTAATTTTTGAGTGTGTGTGTTAGAACTTCAGTTTATTTGGAATTTATTTTGGTATATGAAAGATATATGGCTGTAATTTTATTGTTATTGTTGATTGCAGATGAATAACTAGCAAAGTTTATTAACCAAATAATTTCCTTAAAGAAACTTACCTCCTATTTTATTTTATTAAAAATAAATCTTCTTTTCCCCCATTGATTTAATTTGTCTTTTGTGTCATATATTTAGTTTTTATTTACTCTGGCCTGTTTTATTCTACTGGTCTTTCTATTCTTGATAGCTAAACCATAATATTTAATAATTATAATTAAAATTATTTAGTTTACCTCTTTTCACGACTTATTCTTACCTGTTTTTTCTTCTAGACATTTTCTATTTTTTCTGTCAGGTAAAAAAAATCCTATTGGAATTTTTATTGGATATGCATAGCAATTATAATTTAGGAACTGACAACTTGACAATATTTAAATTTCTTATCCAGGAATATGCCATGTTTATTCATTTATTTAAATTTTGTTTCATTAATAGCCTTCAACAAAGTGTTTCTTCATATTGTACCCAGAAATTTTCATTAAAATTTTTTAGGCAATTGTTTAACTATTTGGGAAAAATAAATTAGATCCTTACCTCACATCATATACCCCAAATAAATTTCTGATGGATTAGATAGCTGTGTATAGAAATGAAATGGTAAAAACTATTAGAAAAATATTTAAGCAAGTATTTACCTGAACTTAGAATAGGCAAGGGCTTCCTAAACCTATAAGTAGTACCGGAAAATGCAAAGAAAGCATTTATAATTATGATTACGTAAACATGAAAAATGAATATCATGAAAAATTGATGACAAATAAAATCCTGTGAAAAAATGTAGATACATATATAAAGAACAAGTGACAAATGTCCTTTTGGTAGATCAGGTGATTGTTCCCAGTTCCTTACATCCGCTCTGTAATAGGATTACACATTATCTACTTTGCCATGTGACTTGGCAGAACCTCCAACTAAAATAAGTGGAGTAAACATCCTGGCCCTATAGATATTAGGACTGACCACCTGACTTGCTTTGACCAATGGAAAGTTAGCAGATGTGATCAAAACAGAGGCTTTGAATATGCTCGCTAGTTTGGTTTGGCCTCTGGTGGTTTTGCCATCTGTGTTGGGCATAAGCATTCACTGAGGGACTGGTCCCAGAGTGAGAGATGTGGAACAGACCCATACGCATGCAAACCTGCAGCACAGCTGCCCCAGACAGCCTGCAGGCCCACACAGAAGTGGGTGCTTGTAGTCCAAACCACTAGGTTTTCTCTGGTTGTTTAGAACATTATGATGTTAATACAGTCACAATAAAGGACTTTCACAAATCAATCAAATACGCAAATACTCAAAACCTCAACTGAAAAGTAGCAAAACACAAGACTAGGCTAATCTCTCTCTCACTCTCTCTCTCTAGTTCTCTAATTCTCTCTCTCTCTCGCTCTTGCTCTCGCTCTCACACACAGACATAAAACACAAAATGCCAATAAACATATGGAAAAGTATTCAATCTTACTAAAAAGCAAACACATTCAGGTTAAAATATCAATGATATATTCCTCAACTTCTCAGCTTCCTACTGTAATACTCCGTTGGAACTACCATTTTCTCTTTCTTGCAATAACCGATTAACTGGTCTTCCCTGATCCATTTTGACTATCTAACAATCCATTCTCTGCATTGCAGCAAGAAGCTACTTTTCCAGATTAGAATCCGATCACAGCACCTCCATGCTAAACTCCTCACTTATCTCTCCACCGTTGTCTCAAACCACTCTTATAACACTTTATTAATTTCCTTCAGTGCATTTATCTGTTTATAATTATATTTTGATTTGCGTAATTATTTGTTCAATATCTATCTCATACCAAATTATGCGGTCCAAGATATCAAATACTAGGTCTGGTTTTGCTTGCTAGTGAATACCTAGATAGAGACTTGATAACTATTTATCTAATTGATTAATGAACATTATTATTCTGCATTAATTGAGAATGATGAAACAAAGTTAACACTCAGTGTTGGCAAAGCTGCAATAAAATAAGCACTCAGAAAATGCCACTAGCAGTTTAAATTAGTATTATTCTCCTGGAGGGAAATTTTATAACATATACCAGACTTATATACCCTTTGACCCGGTTATTTCACATTTAGAAGTTTAATCTGTTTTAATAAACAAAGAAGCACTCCAGAATTATGGATGCTGAAACAATAAGAGAAGTCTAATGTCTATCAATCAATCAATAAATTATGATATGACCACACGATGGGAGATTATGTAGCCATGGAAAACTGCTCATGACGCTGTTCAGTGAAACCAAAAAGGAAGATGTGACATAAAATAACTAGAAGTATGTATACTATGCAAAACAAAATAAAATAAAATACGTATTCATATAAAAAACTAAAAACTGCAACAAATTTAACAAGATTAAATTTAAGAACAAATTTTGTTTTCGTTTCATTTAGGCTTTTTATCAGTTTACACATTTTCTTTAACAGAAGTGCATAGTTTTGCTTCCTTATTAGCTTTTAAATGCTTTCAAGTGTCTTTTTCATTATTTTGTTCAGTTTTGCTAGTTATCCTCAGAGGAAAGGGTGGTCAAAATTACATTATTAGGATCCAAAGGTTGAAAAGTCATTAATATTTGTGTTTTCTAGATACACTGTTTTTCTCAGTTTGAAAACCCTGCTACGTTATTCATATCCAGTTCTTTTTATTTACTCAATTCATAACAACACTAACCATATTTTTATGTCAGAAAGTTAATTATAAGACCATTCATTAGATGGTAATTTTAGTTACCTGTGTCTTAAGGAGGCATTTGATCATCTTGATTGTCCTTATTCGCTTCCAAACACTTAGAGTTATATGCTTTTATGGTGGCTAAGTTTATCCATTTTAAGCAGTTTAAAAAATAATAGTTTCACCATTAGATGGAATTGTTTTCATAAATGTCCAATCATTCTATTCATTAGCTACATTGAATGCATTTTAAAATAAAAACTAAATTTTATTTATTTATTTATTTAAAGATTGTCACCTGAGCTAACAACTGTTGCCAATCTTTTTTTTTTTTTTTCTGCTTTATCTCCCCAAACCCCCCAGTACATAGTTGTATATCTTAGTTGCAGGTCCTTCTAGTAGTGGCATGTGGGACACCACCTCTACTTGGCTTGATGAGCAGTGCCATGTCCGAACCCAGGATCCGAACCCTGGGCCACCGCAGCGGAGCACACGAACTTAACCACCGGCCACGGAGCCGGCCCTCAAAAACTAAATTTTAAAGTTTGCTTTAAAGGCTATTAAGTATAAAATCAAACCCACAATACACTTAATAAGCATTTAATAAGCACCGACTATGTTTCAGGCAGTGTTCTGAGGAATGGATCTACTGCAGTGAATAAAACAGAATAACTACCACCACAAAAAACAACATCAACGACCAAAGAACAAAACAAACCCAAGAATATTTGCAAAATGGGACTTTTCCTTTAGGCCAAGTTCAGTGATCCTTATCGTTCTTCCTAGTTGCTGAGCATTGTTTTCCTTTGTGTGTTTGTCATATCCTACAAGCTCCTTCCTGATCTTAGATATGCATAGATCACTATGCACAGCTGTGTCAAACTCTCTCTGTGGACTACTTTTCTCTCTTGGATGAGCTGTTAAGTAGATCCCATAATTTTTGTCATCAATCTCAGAGAATAAAAGTTTTCTAATAATATGAAGTTACAAGAACAGGCTCATTTCAGTTATTGATTTGTCCAGCCAGTGTAATAATTGGCACCTAGAACCTCATTCAAAGGGAAGTGCCCTCCCTTCCTTGCAGCATGGGCCTCCTTCAGGTCAGCAAGCCTGCAGCTGGGGAGGTAGAATGTGGTCGAATTCTGCTCATCTCTACTTTGTTCTCCTGCTCTTCCTCTCACTTGATATTTTCTGGCTCCTCCAGGGCTGAAGAGGAAGCAGGAAGAGAGGTGACGCCTGTGAAACAAGCAAGAAGTCTAATGACTGGCACACAAATAATTTAGTGACGGTACCTGCTGAGTATGTAGTATTCCCAGTACAGGGGTTTTTCCCTTTCATGTGATGTTTTCATGGGTTCCTCACAAGACATCCGTGCTGGGAACCCCTGTCTGCAGTTCCCATGGCAAGAGAAAGTCCACTTTTCTGGCTGGTCACTCAGAATTCCTTCCTCTACCCCTAGACTTCCCATGGTCCACCCCCTCACTTGGTCACTTCACTCCTTAAGGAAGTCCTCTTGGGCAGCATTCAACCCAGCCACCGGGATGGATCCCTCCCATCTGATCCCATGCATTCTTGCTCTGCCATTGGTAAAGGTACAGTTTTCTTCCAATGTGACTACACAGTCCTTTTGCTCCCTAATCTCCAGGAGACACTTTAGGCTTTTTGAGTGCCTCCGTTGAAACTCTCCTTCTCCCTTGGCTTAACTGAGGCACAAGCTGCTCCATCCTTTCCTTCATTGGGGGAGGGATGGAATGCACAGAACACCAATAACTCTTCAAATAAATCATCTTTCTTCTTTTGCACTTCAATCCTTTTATATCCTTAGGTGGAGTGAGATGGGTTAGGGGTTCACAAACTATTTTCAGCTCCCTCTTTGGCAAGTCCTTCCTAGGTGATCTAGCATTCAATTTGGAACGCCACAAATTTTGGCACTTATTGGCCATTAGGCTTTATCCAAAATTGAGGCAGAAATTGTCCCATCCTAACATCCTGTTGCGTTGACTACAAAGTGTTTGCATTCTGGCACAGTGGGAAGAGAAATATTATCATTTATAAAAATTAACTGCATGTGCTTCTTTTTATCTTATGAGGGGAATGTCATAGTTCATTTCAGGAAAGATGGATTTTTACTTATTTAAGAAAATAACCTGATGGACATCTTTGATTTGAAAAGTTGATTCCAGTAGTTCTGCAAGGAGAGAGTGAAACAAAGGGAGTTCTGATGTGTTGTGCTCAATAGGTGAGAGGAATTCTTGAGTTTCTCAGGAAAGAGGGGCCTGAGGAGCCTGGAAGGAACCCAGTGGGGAGCTGTGAAGCGGTTTGGTGAGAGAAAGGGCCCAGAAGCCTATTGGGAAGTCATGGCCCAAGGAGAAAGGATGATTAATGACAGGGATGGTCAAGGGAATTTAAAAACAAGGATGCCTAACATTAACTGTAGAAGTGTTTAGCCCCAACCTTTTATTAAAAGTAAGCTATAGATAGTAACCTTGTGTTAGAGGTGGCTTTGGGAAGTTAAAGCAAAAAGGGCCTTATGCGATGTTTGGGATGATGTTAAACACAGGAAACAATACCATCTAGTGAGAACAAGTGGGAGCAGGAAATTAGAGTGAGAGCTGACCATGAGAAGTGAGTCTTGGGGAGGACACTAATCTTCCCATAGTACAGGATTAAAGGGTTGGGGCACTTAAAAATTTTTCATTGTAGAAATTTTGAAAAACACTCAAAAATAGCAGTGAGATCTTGGTTACCCACCACTCAAAAGCCACTGAGTCATTTTTTTTCAATATTTAAGGAAAAGTGAGTTAATAAGGATGAAAGACTTGGGACAAAAGCAGAGAGGGGTCATCTGGGTTACAGTTGCAAAGTAGGTGATTGGGAGGCCCTTATAAGGTTCCAGGAATAGTGATGGAGTCAATTCATTCACATATCAATAGCTTTTCTAATAGGAAATCTATTACACCTAAAAGACTTCTCCAATGAAGAAGTAATTCCTATGTTCCTTAATTTTCACCCAGTACTAACAATTTATTTGAGAAAGATGTGTTTTTGTTTATTTTGTCAGATATATTTGAGTTGTTAGTGTATATGTGCATTTGGTAAGGCCTTGCATAGAGTACACAGTAGTCTTAGAAAGTTGCTCAATTTTCTCCAGGTACATAGATCCCTGAAAAGTCATCGTATCAGTTAGAATTCTTTCCTAACTGTAAAACCAGTTTAAACAAAAAATTACATTTGTTATTCTGCATATCAAGAAGTCCAGAGACAGAGTAGTTCCAAGGTTAATTCAGCGGTTCTGAATTTCATGAAAGATCCAGGCTCCCTCTATTTTTCCACTGTGCTATGGTTAGTGTTTTGACTTTCCTTATCTTTGCCCCTTATGTTTACAGATGGCTGCTGCAGATCCAGGCATCACATCCTCACATGACAGCATCCACAGGAAGAGAGAGAAGAATTTTTCCTCTCCTGTGTCTTATTAGCCATTCCTAGACATCCCCAGCAAATTTCTTACTACAGCCCATTGGCCAAGATTGAGTCACATATTTATGTCCTAGCTGCAAGGAAGGTTGGGAAAGTATCAAGTGTTTTAAAATTCATCTTAGGAAGTGGGCTCTGCTTAAGGAAGACATAGATTGAAAATGACTATTAATAGACAGCCATCAGTGTCAGCCACCATCATTTAAGAAGTAAATATGATTAAATAATGGTATTTATTTATGTTGCATGCTAATGTATTGAGCACCTGTGGTGTGCAAAGCAATGCCAACATGATGCCACCACAGTGCCCTTAAAGCTACTATGTAAGAGCAGCAGGCCCCCAAGTAATGCATAGCAGAGTGTATATGATTGTACCAGAGAAGGTCAAGGTATGGAGGAAGGAACCCAGGACTGGGAGTCAAAAGACTGAGGATCTAGACTTGGCTCTGCCCCTTTCAAGCCTGACACCTGTGCAAGTAATCCAATCTTTAAAAGTCTTGGTGCTCTTAATCTATAATTATCTGTGGAATAGAGGTGTTTTTGCTTGCCTTGAAGTGATTTGCCTTGATACCAGGAAGACCTCCTCAATGTTCTTTCAGTGCTTGCTATTTTGGTGGGTATGTTTCCTGCTCTACTCTGGCCAAAAAGTGGGCCAAGGAGTCCAGCTTGGCCAACTAAAACCTCTTGAATCTGAATCTGTTTTTAGCTATTGCCCTCTTTCTCTGCTCCTCTCTAAAGAAAAACTCCTTACAATGATTTTTTTCTCTTCTTCTCCTATTTTCTCTTGAACTCTCTCCCATTGGTTATCTAAATAGCTCTTTATTTTCTCCAGCAACCAATGTGTTGCTAAATTCAATAGTTAATTCTATCTTACTTGACCTATAGTCTTCATTTGGCATAGAGGATCCATTTCTTCTCCTTGAAACATTTTCTTTGCTTGGCTTTTAGGACACAGTTCTCTTCTGGTTAACTCTCTCTCTCCCTACCATTCCATTCTTTTGCTGATTCCACCTCATCTCTCTGACCTCTCAATGCTTATGCCTCTACATGTATTCTCTGGGTGAATTCATCCAATCCTGTGGCTTTAGGTGCCACTTAGAGAGTGATGATTCAAATTCATACCTTGGGTTGGACCCCTCCCCTAAGTTCTGGGTTTATATATCCAACTGCTGCTCAGGAAGTCCACTTGGATGTTTGTTTAATAGCCATCTCAAATTAATGTGTCCCAAACAAAATTCTTAATACCCATCCCAACTTCCATGGCTACCGCCCGTCATGTAAACTGCTCTACCTCATCATGATTCATAAAAATTCTGTCCTCCTTTAATGTCATCTTGACACCATCTCATTACTTCTTTTTAAATATAGAGAAAAATCTCTTCTTGTCTTCTTGCATTTTTTGCTTCTAGGTGAATTTTTAAATTTTATAATCATTTAATTAGGATTTAAAAAACTCTTTGGGAATATTGATCAGAACCACATTCAGTGTATAACATAATTTGGAGAAAATGAGCATCCTTACAATGATGAGTCTCCCTATCCCATTTAAGAACACAACATAGATTGCCATTGGTATGCATTCCATTTTGATGGTCAAATTATTTGATGGTCAAATAAAAATTCCGTAATACAAATACTGGATTTTCCTAGATTAATGATTGCAATTTTGTTTGAATAGGGCATAATACACCTTTTATCTTTTAAAAGAGATTTTAAAAAGAAAATTACCATTATAGTGAATATAACTGTATTTTTAAGAAAAGGAAGTATTCGATGAGTAAATTTTGCTTCTTTTATATTTAAGTAGTATCTCCTCATAACCTCAGTACTTTTTCATGCACCTTTGCCTCCTCTTTCTATTTTATGTCTATATCTAGTCAAATTCTACGTCTCAAGGAACTGTTCTGGAATATTCTTCAAACCTTTCTTCCATTTCCATTTCTGGTGCCACTAATTTAACCTAAGCACTTGTTTTTTGCAAGTTTGGCTTAAATAATTATTATTGTAGTTTCCTACTTGTCCCACTACTTTATTATAGCCCTACTTTTCCAAAACACTACTGACATGTAGTTCTTCAAATACTGCTTGGCATTGAGGTGCCCCTTCTCATAAGCCTTCAGTCATCCTGCAGCATAGAGTCCTAATATTCAGTTTCCAGAATCTAGTGTTAACAGCAAAGACAATACACCACAGATGGAGCTGTAGAAAAAGGAAAAGAACCGGGATCCTTGATGACATTCTTGAGCCCCTGGATCAATTCAGTCTGAGACTCACAACTAACCTATACAAACTTCTTGCTATACAAATAACAATTTTCCTTACCGTTTAAACCAAACAGAGTTGGAATTTCCTGATCTATGCACTAAAATCATCCCAAGTGATACAGGACTTCTCACCAGTGCTGGTGAGCTGTGTGTGATGGCAGCGATTCCACGGAAAAAGCCTTCCTCAGCCTGAATTCAGTTCCCAGCCTGAATTAAGCGCAACCAGAAATCAGTTCATGGGCTTTGTGGGCAATAAGCAGATAGACAGAATGTTTGAATAGCTCTAGCACAGAAACCTTTCTTGGAAGCCCCCAGGTCTCATTGGCCAGGACTGGGTCATGGGTGTGATGAACAGGGTGATCGTGATTGCAGGGGTGCTGGGAGTTGACTGCAATGGCCACCCATTTGTATTTAATTGAATGGATAGTCATACATATTGTTTTGTTGACTTCTTGCTTTTAAGAATCCTGAAATGTTGGATTCATAATATCATAGGCCTTTAAGGTTGGTAGCTCAGTGCTGTGGTTCTCAAACATGGCTGTTGACTCATTGAAATCACCTGAAGAACTTTAAAAACAAAAAGCTGAGCAAACTCCCTTCCTCCCAAAAGATTCTGATGTATAACTCTGGCAAAGGGCCCAGGAATCTGTTTAAAAAACACTTCTCAAGGTCTGACAATTACTCCTTTGGAGATTATTAATCTAGTCATCTTTTTTTGCACATGAGAGAAACAGAAAACGTGAGAGGTTCCAGTGACACAGGTGCTTTTCTCACCTTTCCAGGTTTGGAAAGCAGGTACAGGTGACTAGATTATCCAGCTTCCAGAACTAGAACTTTCTCTGCTGTTTGGCAGTCATCTTTGGAAAGCCTCAATAATGGATTTGATTCAATTCAAGACCAACACACACACACACAGAAGTTTTTCTTATCGTTCACCTCTTTTTCTTACAAAAGAGAGAGTAAACACTATCAGCTTAATTGCTTAATTCAGGGATCTGGTTAGACAGAATCTAGTTAAGGGATGTTTCCTTTAAATCAGAGTAATAATGACAAGTTTTCTGCTAGAAAGAGAGAGAGCAAATTGCTTTTATCTATACAAGTTAAATTTATCTCAGCAGCTTTCTCTTAGTGCTTCAAGAAGGAAATAAAAGATTTTCCCAACTTAAAAAATATCATAATTACTTATTTAGGGCTAAGGTCATTTGATTGTCATGCTTAATTGTGCAAATAGTGCATTTTTTTTAACCTTCCAAATCATTGGCAGTGTTTAAGAAAAGGAATTCTGTAATCCTTCCTGTGATGTTTATATTATTTTCTGATTTTTAAATCCCTTTTCCTTCACAATGAAAGATTGTTTAAACTTATCAAAATCACTTTGATTTTACACCTACGGTTGGGATCCTAACATCTCGATTTTCGACACTTATAAATGCTTTAATAGATACATGGACAGTAATTTAGTTTGACTTAAACGTAATAATCGAGCCCATTTATCTAGGCTGACAAGATTTCATTTCCTAATGATCTTTTATTGTAAATTTATTTGATTTCCTTTAATATATTATCTCATTTCTCATCTCCTTTCCTTTAGAAAAAATACGAATAATTTTCTGTGGAATTATGAAGACTTGGCCTTGAGCTGACAGTTCTGAGAAGGACTGAATATCTCCACCCTTTTAAACAAATTACATAGTTTGATAACAAAGTCCTAGGAAGAAGGGAACATTAGTTTATCAAGAAGTTATTCCAAAGGACACCAGGGATTATACTTCCAGGGGCTCTGGTTTTCTTTGTAAGAATGGGAATCAAAATAATTATCCCCATCTGACTCCAGTTCTCTATTTTCATCTGCCTGCTTGAGCTCAGAGTATCCCACAGCCAATTCATTCTCAGCATTTGGTTACAAAATCAAACTTATCTCTTTTCCCCAAAATGGCCCCTCCTTCTACATTTTTATTTCTGTTAATAATATCACCATCCATTCAGTCAGTCAAGCTGAAAATTTACCAGATATTTTGGAGACTTCCTTCCCTCCAAAATAGTCAACCTGTCACAATATCTTGACTCCCACAAATTTCAAACAGTTCTTAAAACTGTCCCCACTTCTCCATTCCTTCTGCAATTGTCTTCAAGATTCTTGTCTAGACAGTCATTACAACATCCTACTTGGTTTCTCTGCCTCCAGTCTCACCCTACACCACCCATCATTTATGCTAGTGTAAGAGTGATGTTCTTTGGGAAATACCAATCTGACTTAACTCCCTATCTGAATAGTCTTGATTGGCTCCTTATTGCCTACAGGACTAACTCCACAGTCCTCAGCAAGGTGTATGAAGCCCTTTAGGACTTGGTTCTAGCCTAACTCTCAGCCTCATCTCTTGTCACTCTACCCCTCTACCTCCCCTCCTGCCTCAAACTCCTTTCCATCTTTAAAGAGCATCATCTCCTTTGATGATGCCCCAGCACAGGCCTCAGTCCCTACTGCGCTTCCGTACCCTGTGCATACCTCTAAGGTACTATTTACTCATTGGTATACTTATTCATTTGTTTCTCCCTCCCTCACTGGACTGTAAGATCCTGAAGAGGAAATACCATATTCTATGCACTGTTCCTAGTGCAATGTTGGGCATAATAATTACATAATAGATATTCATTGAATGAAGAGTTGATGACTGAATAAGCTCCAAGGGGCTGTCTAAGTAATTTTCTTTTGCTGGATGTCTTATTGTTGTCTCTGTGAAGCATAACTGGAATTTGCCATTATTATAATCACATTTGCTGAAATGGCATTTGATATGTGTGTCACAATTCCATAGAAGAAAGAAATGCCAAAATAAGATGGCAATTCAGAAACCTATAGCTGTAGCATAAACATAAGATGTTTACAATTTTAACAATTTTCTAAAGACCTTGTTGCATAATTATATTGTCTTTCCTCTCCCAGCCCCACCCCTTCTATAAACACCCCATACACGTTTGTTTATGTTGTTGAGAATCCTCTGTATTTCCCCCCAGCTTTAATGAGATATAATTGACCAATAACATTGTGTAAATTTAAGGTGTTCAACATGATGATTTGAGATTACCACAATAAGGTTAGTTAACACATTCATCATCTCACATAGTTACCTTCTGTGTGTGTGTGTGGTGAGAACATTTAAGATCTACTCTGTTAGCGAATTTCAAGTGTATGATGCAGTATTGTTAACTCTTGTATTAAGTATTGCAGCAACCTTTCATTTCTGCAGAATCAGGTTGGTAAGAATCCCTTCCACTACTCCCAGCATGTGAGGCAACTTGGATAAACACAAGCAATCAAAATGCCATAGGTACTTCTGCAAATGGAAAGAGAGCACTGCTAAAGTCTTATTTACTTATGTCTCATTTTGCTTAAAACAGATTTAAAACAGTTGCTAGTCTTTAAATACAGTGTATACTCTTATTGAAGTAAAAGACAAAATGCCCTGAAGTTAAAAGCAGTTTCTTTAAAATACAGGACAAAAATGAAAAAAGTCTAAAAGCTACCTGCACCCATCAAGGAGCACCTTAAATTTATTTACAATTACACTGGAACCTTTTAAAAGGTCAATGTCCAGATTTACCTGACATTCAGCTGAGTTTGGGAATCACAGAAACCCATGTAAGAGTTGAGTAGGAAGGTTGAAAGATTTCCAATAATGGTAAATAAAATCCTTATTTTCTTTTGGTTCTTAACCTTTAGGGTTGCCTTAAGGAAATCTTAAATTTGAAAAACAAAACCAAACTAGTTTAAGCATCATATTACAAATTAGAGAGTAAAAGAATTATATACTTAAGAGATCCCAAAGGTTCTGTATAGTTGTTTTTGTATTTTTTAATTGAGAATTTTATTTTTTTGAGGGCCAGCCCGGTGGCCTAGTGGTTAAGTTTGTACACTCTGCGGCCCAGGGTTTGCAGGTTCAGATCCCAGGCACAGACCTACACACTGCTCATCAAGCCATGCAGTGGTGGTGTCCCACATACAAAATAGAGGAATATTGGCACAGATGTTAGCTCAGTGACAATCTTCCTCAAGCAAAAAGAGGAAGATTGACAACAGATGTTAGCTCAGGGCAAATCTTCCTCACCAAAACACCCAAAAAACAAAAAAACAAAAGAACAAACAAATAAATATATATTCCAAAGCTGCTTAACTGAAATCACAAATAAAACAAAACAACAACAAAAAATTTTATTTTTTTCACTGGCAATTTAAATGTGAGATACTTTAAATAACTCATAGAAGGACATTACATACTATAAAAGCCTAGGAAAGAACTAAAAGTGACAATGAAATTAATTTTTTTCTTTTAAAAAAATCAGCTTTCTGTTTTAAAATAAAATTGGATGATTGTTTTGTTAAAAATATTTTTACTATGTTGGTTTCACAGTCTAGCCCCAAGGACCCTCCTTGAATGCCATCACCACCCCTGCTCCCAGGAGAACTCATTGCTCCCTTCTCTGTAGCTCCATAGGATCTGTTTGCCCCTCTGTCATACCTCTCATCACCTAAATTAGGATTTTCTAAATGCCACTTGGTTGTCCAGATAAGCTGTAATCTTCTTAAAATTCCTTTTTTCCTGTTTTTTATTGACATATACCTGAAATGCACTAATATTTAGTATACAGCCTGACAGTTTTTCATGTTTCCACCCAGATCAAGTTACAGAACATTTCCAGTACCCCAGGGCATACTTTTGGGCCCCTTCATAGTCAATATCCCACCCTCAGAGGTAACCACTCTTCTGACTTCTATCACAATAGATTCATCTGGCTTGTTCTTGAACTTTATATAAATGGAATCATATTGGATGTACTCTTGTGTCTGACTTCTTTCTCTAAACGTTACATCTTTTAGATTCATCCATGTGGTTGAATGTAGCAGTAGTTTATTCTTGTTATTGTTGTATAGTGTTCCATTATATGAATATCCCAAGTATATTACAATTTATCTATTCTACTGTTAATGGATATTTCGGTTCTTTCTAATTTTTCACTACTATGAAAAAGCTGCCACATACATTTTTGTACATTTCTTTGGGTGGATGCGCACTCTCACTTCTCTTAGGGACATTTACAGAAGTGGACGTGTTGGGTCGTAGCATGCGCATATGTTTCGCTTTAGTAGCTTGGTAAATACTGACAAATCATTTTGCAAAGTGGTTGTAACAGGCTGTGAACTTTTGCAGGACAACGATAAGGTTTCTGTCATCTTTATATCCTCAGAGTCTAATATAATATTTGGCACATAGTAGGTATCCAGCAAACCTTTATTGAATGACTAGATGTTTAGATGTATGAATAGGATTCTTTGGTTGCAAACAACAGAACTTGCACTCAAGTTGCCCGGATGATGTTGTCTCCTGTGTTAAGCCATCACTTCACATAGCTCACAACTGTCTTCCAAATCCCTTGCAGGTACATCTGCTTGGTGGACCCAGGTCACATATGAACCCTATCTGCAGGGGAATCTGGAAAATGTAGTTTCAATTTCTAGCCTCTCGAGTACCAGAAGGTATGCCAGAGGGTTTCGAGATGATATTGGATGAGCCATTATGCAGATTATCATGCAGAAATTAAAGGCTGGACTAGGAAACAGAATCAAAAAGACGGAAGCCAAGGCTACTTTGGAGGTCTAGATGATAGAAACCAACTCATATTTCTTTTAAGGATACCATTCTTCCCTTTATGATAAAGACTCACAGTCTTGGAAAAGAGTGTCTGGTTGGCAAAGATTGGGTCTTGTGCCCCTTTCTTGGGTAGGAGAGGATTGGATTGACAGTCTCACCAAAATATCACGCAATGGAGAAGTAGCTCCCCAAAAGGAAAAGGGATGCTATTGCCAAGATGAAGGGACCTGTACTTTGGGGCAAAAACCCGCAAGTGCCCACTACAGAATTAAAAAATAAGGAATGATAGTTTGGATATCCAAATTACATTTCACATACTCTGCCTGAGAGCCAACGTCCCCACGAATTATAGCACTTAGAGACAAAGGGGACTTAGAGAGGTCATTTAATGGGGTCAGGTTTATGACAGCATAATTTATAGATAGTAAACTCACCTTTTTTAAGGTGTAGAGCACCACAATCAAGATATGGAATATTTCCTTCACTCTAAAAACTTCCCTCATGTCTCTCTGTGATCAGTTCCCTCTCTCACCCTCAGCGCCATCCCCAAGCCCTGAAACCACTCATTTGATTCCTGACACTATAGTTTTGTCTTTTCCAGAATGTCCTATAAACGGAAATAGATAGTATGTAGCTTTTAAGTCCGACTTTCATTTAGCCAAGAGATCATTTTGTTCAATGGTTTTCAATCTCTTTTTCCCTACACTATGAACATTCTTTTCTCCCCAAACAAACTTTTATGCAGAAACTTAATATTTGAGAAAGCTAGAAATGGATTGCTTTCATGAAACCCGAGTGAGAAGCCCAAGTCCAAGTTTCCTTCTGATGGAGGACATTGTAATTTGCTCACAGAATTTTATTTATCCTGTGTATTCCACAGTCACAATCACTTCAGAATCTCTGTGCTTTTTCAAAGTAGGTTTCTTGTTGCAGAAATGTTTACGGAGCATTTATCATCAGAATGCTAAAAGATTTCTAGTCTTTAAATTTTTGTTAAATTATGGATTCTTACTTAGTTGATTCTCTTGCTAAAAATGTTCAGTTCAGGTCCACTAGGTGTCAGTTGCCATCTCTTATATCTTTTGTAATCTGTTTCTTATAAATACCAGCATTAACCATTAAAATAGCAGGTGCCCAGATCTCACTTTATCTAAACCAACCTGAAGGGAAGTCTCTGCAAGATGTGTCTTCTAGACCTGCGCTGTCCCGTGTGCTAGTCATTAGCCACATGTGGCTACTTAGCACCTGAAATGCAGCTAGTCCAAGTTAAGATGTGTTGTAGGTATAAAGCATAAAACAGATTTGGTAGACTTAGTAAAAAAAGAATGTAAAAATATCTCCTTAATAATTTTCATATTGATTGTGCTTTGAAATGATATCTTAAGTCTATTGGGTTAAAAAAATATTGTTTAATTTCCCAATGTCGTTTTAAAATGTGATGATGAGGAAGTTTAAAATCATGTGTAGCTCATATTTATGGCTTGTACACATTTCTATGGGACAGCACTGACTAGACAGATGGCTGATGGTACACAGCACTAGTCCTTCCCAAGAAAGACCCCAAATTTATGCTTCCCCAGTCTGGATCTCAGAGATCATGAGAGGCCCAGGCCACTCCCATTTTTTTGAACTTCCAAGTAAATTAAAAAATGGGAAATACCAAAAGTAGAGTTACATAAGTAGTTTTACATTTTTATGTTGCAAAATTTCATACTTAATAAGTCAACAATTTTAATACAAAAACACATTGCAATATAACGTACTGTGCCAGCAACAAGACAATTTTAGGACTTATAAAAAAGAGAGCAATCGAGGTGATGTGGTCCAGTTATGGAGCACAATTTCAAAGTTAGTTAACTTTGAAACTTCTTTCTATCTCTTGATTTATTTCTGTAAATTGTATGTATAATCTTATTTGGAGAGGACTTCAGAAGTCTAACTTGGAGGTTTTTTGTGAATGTGAAGCCTGGGTTCAATGGTCTACCTGCCACCACTCCACCCCACCCCAAAGGCGATAGGCCCTGCCCCCATCTTTCTTATACATCTGCTACTTGCACCTTCCGTGTGCCAAGCTCTCTGCCATGCACTTTACAACATTACTTTGAAGCCTGGCAACAACCTACAAGAAGGTGCCATTGTTAGAGAGCGAAAGGATGGCTGCTGATTCCACCCCAAACTCCTCCCAGCAATGATGCCCTTCCAGGGGGTGGGGCGATGGAAGTTTGGGGCAGAAAGGATAATAAATAATAGAGAAAGGGAGGAACAAGAAATGAATCCCCTGTTGCTTGTCTACATACGGCTAAACTCTCCTCCTCCCCTGTGTGGCATCCAGACTCATCCAGAAAGCTCTTTTTCAGGAACTGATTGTTTGCTTCTGTATATATATATATATATATATATATATATATATATATATATATACTAGACTGCCCCATATTGGAGGCATTTTTAAAACCATTGTCTGGAAGAGCGGGAGGAAAGCTATAGCTGGTGCTTTCCACAAGAGCGCCGCCTCCTAGCTACAAATTAGTCACTTTAAACCCTGCATCAGGCGACGGGTGCTTTGCCAGCTGGGCTCTCACGTTCTTACTCTCCTCCATGTATATACCCTTGACGCCTGTACAGTCGGGTTTTGTTTTTCGACTATGTAAATCTGAGCCAAGGGAGTTTCTTTTTTCTCTGTGACTGGAACCTCGGTGAGGCATTCTCCGTAATCCAGCATTTAGACACTTCTGTGCTGTGTGGGCAGAAAACAAGGCAGCGGGAGCTCCTGAATGTGTTTGTCACCTGGTTTAAACAAGAACTTTGATTTCCCCTTCCTCTTGATCATTATGGGGCTTGAAGTGAAAGCAGGATTCCTAGAGTGTTTTTTCATTTTTTTTTAAGTTCTATAGGATGATTGGATTTTAACACGTAAGATTATGGCTGAAATGATCTCGCAGGACTTTTGGAATGTGATAGAATGCTGAGTGGTCTTTTAGATCAGGCTGGTCTTCTGTTCTGTTCTAACACATCTCTGTATGCTGGCTAATTGTAAAAGCCAACAAGATATTTTCTTCACAAAACCAGAGCTGGCTGGAAAAAGCTTCTCCTCTTAGACATTCATTCAACTGACATTTACTGAGCTTCTACTGTGTGCTTGTGCAAAGACAAATGAGGCCCTTGCCCTCAAGTGGCTGGAAGTCAAGTGTGGAGGCAGAAGACAGTGGGCAAATGCAGTACAGCTAGGAGGTGGCCCGGAGCTGCATCTTGAAAGACAGGTAGTAATTAGCCAGGTAAAGAAAGGCGGGGTGTGGTGGGTAGGGCTTTTTGGGTTTTTTTTTTAATAGACTTTATTTTTAAGAGTAGTTTTAGGTTCACTGCAAAATTGAGCATAAAGTACAGAGATTTCCCATATGTCCCCTGCCCCTACACACATAAACCTCCCCCATTGTCAACATCCTCCGCCAGAGTGGTACATTTGACACAACTGATGAACCTACATTGACACATCATTATCACCCAGAGTACACAGTTTACCTTACGGTTCACTCTTGGTGTTGTACATTCTATGGGTTTTGACAAACGTATAATGACATATTTCCATTGTTATAGTATCATTCAGAGTATTAAACTGCCCTAAAAATCCTCTGTGCTCCCCCGCCTCATCCCTTGCCTCTCCCTGCCACACCCTAGCCCCTGGCAACCAGTGATCCTTTTACCGTGGAGACCAGTTTTGCCTTTTCCAGAATGTCATACATAGTTGGAATCACGCAGTATGTAGTCTTTTCAGATTGGCTTCTTTCACTTACTAATATGCACTTAAGGTTTCCCCACGTCTTTCCACGGCTTGATAACATTTCTTTTTAGTGCTAAATAATATTCCATTGTCTGGCTGTACCACAGTTTTTTGTCTATTCACCTACTGAAGGACATTTTGGTTGCTTCCAAGTTTTGGCTGGGATAGGTATTTTAAGTACATAGAGTAGACCTTGTAAAGGCACCAGGGGATGTGAGCAAGGCCCTTTTGGAAACCTGTAAATGGCATATAGTATGTGGAGAATGTTGTATGGATAGTGACAGAGAAGGTTCATCCTTCATTTGGAGAGTCATTCCAAAACACAATGCAGGGCCTAGTACTCTGGTGGTATTTCCACCATTATAATGCTTCACTTCATAGATCCTGCCTGGAAACAGATATAGGAATATCCTATTTATGTATGATTCACAAGTTTATTTTGTTAATTTTATAACTTTACTTAAAAACAAAAAAGCTTTTATTTGGATGATTTTAAGTTATGGGTTATGTTATGAAAATCAAGTCAAGGGAAATAGTAACTTGTGGGTTTGAGTACAGTTTGGCCTTCTTAGGACTCAAAGAATTGTGTGGTTTTGGTTTTGCTGAGAGCTCCAATGCATATTTTGGACAGGAGCCTGACTTTGGAGGTGGTTGTTGTTGTTGGTAATCCATCCAATGTAGCTGAATGCTGATGAGCCACTCTTCATTTAGAAATAAACTAAATAATAAACGAGTCACTCTGAAAGCATAGTCTACAGCCTCATTGACAGGAAAACAATTACTGTTCCTGTTCAATACTTTATGGACTAAGTGGGGTTTACGTGACAGATGTGATTATGCCTTTAGCACATCTGTGATCAATCAGGTCAATATTTCACTTGAAGAATCTAAAGGCGCCTCTTTTCCCCCTGACAGACTTTATTTCATCTCTTAGTATAACAAGCATTGGTTGATCGTGTAATATTCTCTCTTAAACACATTTCAGTCATTGTTGAGTTCCATCAGAAGCTGTGTCCCTGAGAAAGTCAGGTCCTCACAGCTTGGAGACATGGCATTTTATTTCATTTGTGAAAGCACTTCGAAAAGTATAAGGTGTTACGTTAATACTACCTATCATTATTCTGTTATTTACTCCCCCCCTTTTTTCAGGAAAATGAAACAGCCCAATGTGAGAATCTCTGTTTTATACATTGAGCTATCAAGAAATCATGTCATAAAGATATTCAATCCTTTGACTCAATAATCCCAAACATAGGGATGAATACTAAATAAAGAATTCCACAGAAGTCAAAAGTTTCCCTGCCCCCACTGCACAGCCATTATGGTGTTATTTTCAACAGAGGAGGAAACTCAACTAAAACAAGCAAACAAAGTGGAAACCGTCTAAATATTCAACATTACGGGAATGCTTTAATAACCAAATGCATGAGAAAATATGCTGACATTAATACGATAGTTGGGAAAGTTGATACAGAAAGATGGAATGATGCTTATGATAGATCATGTGAAGAAGCAGAACATGAGTTGACTCATGTATACAAACATATAAAATGAACAGGACTAGAGTAAAATAAAGCTATGACATTAGAATTTGGAGAGGGTTAAGGAGATGAAATTTATTGTGCTATTCTTTTACTGAAATGCTTCTTGATATCAATGTGATATCTTGTCAATGATTTTAAAATTAAAGACTGGTAGGCCTTTCATCCAAAGAGTGCCACAAAATTTTGCATTAGGGCAAACTTGAAAAGAAACTATTTCTTATAGGGCCACCAAAGGCATCATCACATTTAAAGTATATTTGTTAGATGTTCTTAGTTTGTGGCTGAGGGCTATTAATACTTGCCCTCTAGTGGCTTAAAGTTGAAAATAGACAATTTTGGTTTAATTTTTGGTTGCTATTGCAGTGTTCCTGTTTTTTTTTTTTTTTTTTTTTTTACATATCTGGAGTATAGTGTTCCTGTTTTTGAAGATGATACTTATTGTAAAGTTACAGTGCATGTGGAGTGTGGCCAAAAAGCATAATATGGTCAGTCCCTCCCATCCTAAACCTGCCCTTTGTAGCTTCCAGCTATTTGTAAGGTTCATGAGGGCAGAGTGGTATAGGAATCGGGAGCCCAGACTTTGCAACGAAGAACTGAATAATCTGAGGTTCTGCCACACACCAGCTGGGTGACCTTAGGCACATTCATCACTTTACTGTCCTCATCTGTTAAATCGCGATAATACTACTACTAGTTCATAGCGTTCTTCAGACAATGACATATTCATAGGAATGCGTAATGGAGCATGAGTGTGCGGCATGTAAATTGCTGTTATTGTTACTGTTTCTCAAGTACTGATTCTGGTGCTATAGGTGTTGACCTTTGTGCTGAGGATGAACAAAGAAATACAAGAAAAATGGGCTTTTAAAGGAATTTCCAATTGCTTAAGGAGATATGTTTTCATGCAATAATAGTGAAAATACATAGTAAGTAAATGCTATAGGGGTGATAAAATGATATGTCATTGCTCCTAAGAGAGAATTTTCCACATCTTATGTCTATATTCTTGAGATGCACCTAATAATTGATAAGAACTTATTTAATAATTGGCAGCATCCTTTCAATTTTAGTGGTGTGTAAAATAATGGTGCATCTTATAATTGATGTCTCAGATTCAGTGAAATGTGGTAGTTAGTAGTAATATGTAACATTTAAAACAATATTTATCATGGGCCAGGTAAAGGGTGGAATGAGTTTTAAGTGTTATCAAACATAATCCTTAGGAGAAGTTCTATGAATTCAGAAAATGGGAAAACCACTGGAGAAATCAATGAATCATAAGGCAGTGAGGTTATAAAGGACTCCCAAAGTCAGACTTGAGCTAAATTGCTCAATAAAGAGAGTTGAGGAGTTGGCCCCATGCCTAGTGGTTAAGTTAGGAATGCTCTGCTTTGGCGGCCTGGGTTCAGTTCCTGGGCACAGACCTATACCACTCATCAGTGGCCATACTGTGGCAGCAACCCACATACAAAATAGAGGAAGATTGGCACAGATGTTAGCTCAGGGCAAATCCTCCTTAGCAAAAGAAATTAAAAAAAATAAAATAAAGAGAGTCTATTTGAATAAACCCCAAGAAGAGGAGCAGGGATTCCAGGAAGAGAGTTTCTGCCAGTGAGACATCTTGCTTGGAAAAGTCGTGGTGTGGTCCAGTTACCTGTGCGGCCACTCTGGCTACTCATTCCTTATTAGAACCTCTCCCACCTTTCTTGTATTCCTTTAAAGGGAAGACCTGGCTCAGCTGTTCTTTAGTCTGGTTACTTCTCATCCTTTTTGAATTTTAGTTGCTTAAAGAAGAGTTTCCCAACTTCAGTGCTATTGAAATTTGGATAATTCTTTGTTGTAGGGGGCTTTGACATGCATTGTGGGATACTTAGCATCATCCTTGGCCTCTATTCACCAGATGCTAGTAGCACCTCCCAGTTGTAACAATTAAAAATGTCTCCAGACAATCCTCAACAAAATTTTGGCAAACCGAATACAGCAATACATCAAAAAGATTATACACCATGATCAAGTGGGATTTATACCAGGGACACAGGGATGGTTCAACATCCGCAAGTCAATCAACGTGATACACTACATCAACAAAATGAAAAACAAAAACCACATGATCATCTCCATAGATGCAGAGAAAGCATTCGACAAGATCCAACACCCATTTATGATTAAAACCCTCAATAAAATGGGTATAGAAGGAAAGTACCTCAACATAATAAAGGCCATATATGACAGACCCACAGCCAACATCATACTCAATGGACAAAAACTGAAAGCCATCCCTCGGAGGACAGGATCAAGACAAGGGTGCCCACTTTCACCACTCCTATTCAACATAGTACTGGAGGTGCTGGCCAGAGCAATTCAGCAGGAAAAAGAAATAAAAGGAATCCAAATAGGTAACGAAGAAGTAAAACTCTCGCTGTTTGCAGACGACATGATCTTATATATAGAAAACCCCAAAGAATCCATAGAAAAACTATTAGAAATAATCAACAACTACAGCAAAGTAGCAGGGTATAAAATTAACATGCATAAATCAGTAGCATTTCTATACACTAACAATGAACTAACAGAAAAAGAACTCAAGAACTCAATCCCATTCACAATTGCAAAGAAAAGAATAAAATACCTTGGGATAAACTTAACCAAGGAAGTGAAGGATCTATACAATGAAAACTACAAGACTTTCTTGAAAGAAATTGACGACGACATAAAGAGATGGAAAGACATTCCATGCACATGGATTGAAAGAATAAACATAGTTAAAATGTCCATACTACCTAAAGCAATCTACAGATTCAATGCTATCCCAATCAGAATCCCAAGAACATTCTTCACAGAAATTGAACAAACAATCCTAAAATTCATATGGGGCAACAAAAGACCGCGAATTGCTAAAGCAATCCTGAGCAAGAAAAACAAAGCCGGCGGAATCACAATCCCCGATTTCAAAACATACTACAAAGCTACAGTGATCAAAACAGCATGGTACTGGTACAAAAACAGGTCCACAGATCAATGGAACAGAATTTAAAGCCCAGAGATAAAACCACACATCTATGGACAGCTAATCTTCGACAAAGGAGCAGAGGGCCTACAATGGAGAAAAGAAAGTCTCTTCAACAAATGGTGCTGGGAAAACTGGACAGCCACATGCAAAAGATTGAAAATTGACCATTCTTTTTCACCACACACCAAAATAAACTCAAAATGGATCAAAGACCTAAAGATTAGGCCTGAGACAATAAGTCTTTTGGAAGAGAATATAGGCAGTACACTCTTTGACATCAGTTTCAAAAGAATCTTTTCGGACACTATAACTCCTCAGTTGAGGGAAACAATAGAAAGAATAAACAAATGGGACTTCATCAGACTAAAGAGCTTCTTCAAGGCAAGGGAAAACAGGATTGAAACAAAAAAACAGCTCACTAATTGGGAAAAAATATTTACAAGCCACTTATCCGACAAAGGGTTAGTCTTCATAATATACAAAGAACTCACACTGCTTAACAACAAAAAAACAAACAACCCGATCAAAAAATGGGCAGAGGACATGAACAGACATTTCTCAAAAGAAGATATGAATATGGCCAATAGACACATGAAAAGATGTTCATCATCACTAATCATCAGGGAAATGCAAATCAAAACTACACTAAGATATCACCTTACACCCGTTAGATTGGCATAAACATCCAAAACCAAGAGCGACAAATGTTGGAGAGGTTGTGGAGAAAAAGGAACCCTCATACACTGTTGGTGGGAATGCAAACTGGTACAGCCACTATGGAAAACAGTATGGAGATTTCTCAAAAAGTTAAAAATAGAAATACCCTATGACCCAGCCATCCCATTACTGGGTATCTATCCTAAGAACCTGATATCAGAAATCTCAAGAGTCCGTTGCACCCCTATGTTCATCGCAGCATTATTTACAATAGCCAAGATGTGGAACCAGCCTACATGCCCAGAAACTGATGATTGG
This sequence comes from Equus przewalskii, assembly GCF_037783145.1. Taxonomy (NCBI): domain Eukaryota; kingdom Metazoa; phylum Chordata; class Mammalia; order Perissodactyla; family Equidae; genus Equus; species Equus przewalskii. The sequence goes on along the minus strand of NC_091831.1, from coordinate 52,309,002 downwards.
ATAAAGAAGATGTGGTATATATACACAATGGAATACTACTCAGCCATAAAAAAAGACAAAATTGGCCCATTCACAACAACATGGATGGACCTCGAGGGTATTATGTTAAGCGAAATAAGCCAGTCAGAGAAAGACAAACTCTATATGACTCCACTCATAGGTGGAAGTTAGTATATTGATAAGGAGATCAGATCAGTGGTTACCAGGGAAAAGGGGGGGTGGGGGGAGGGCACAAAGGGGGAAGTGGTGTACCCACAACATGACTAACAAAAATGTACAACTGAAATCTTACAAGGTTGTAATCTATCATAACATTAATAATAAAAAAAATGTCTCTAGACATTAATAAACATCTATTGGGGCAGCAGGAATAGGGGGTGGTGGGGGGGCCAAAATCACCCCCAGTTGAGAACCATTGACTTAAAGAAAAGACCATACCTGCCATTTTATTCTTTTCTTTTTATAACCGAACTCAGTGGGTCCATCTCTTGGTGAGGGTGGAGCCAAAAAGCACAACCAAGGCTGAAGCAGGTGAAGAAAAAAGGTTTATTGCTTGCACAAGCAACGGAGAACACTGGGGATAGCTCCCAAAGCAGTGCCCCCCCCCCCCCACCTCCCTCCTCCAAGTTTAGAGCAGTTGGAGATTTTATATACCAGAGTGCAGAGGATATGTTACAACTGTGTAACAGTTGGGCCTAATCAGGGGCATGCGCAGGCCACTATGTGAGAAGTTCAATGCCATTATACAACCTGCTCAATGCAACATGCCATTAGAGCTGGAACAATTGCAGGGGTCCTCTTGCAACCGTGTAAGTTTCACTGTAGGATGGCAACATTTGCAGAAAGAGCTTCTGAAAAACAGCACATTTAGTTTTCTCCTTGTCTGGAAAACATTTGGCAGACTATGTTTAGTTATAGATCAGATTTTCATTAACCCTTTCCTTGCTTGGTTTCTGGTCACATTTTCTTCTTTTCTTTTCTTTTCTTTTTGTGAGTGTGTGTTGAGGAAGAACATTCACAGACTTTAGGATTTTTTTAAACAACTCTTCTATTTTGATATGAAGTCTTGCCAGTGGACCACAATGTTGCCATTGTGTGTAAGTCTAACAAGCATCCACTCAATTGCCAGTTTACTATTAATTGTGATAGGGCTTGGGGAATTGGTGCCTGGGGAACATACTCTTTTTTTTTTGAAATGACTTTAGATTTATACAAGTGTTGCAAAGATGGTGCAGAATGTTCCTGTATTTCTTCCTCCCAACTTCCCCTAATGTTGACATCTTACATAACCATGGTACTTTTAGCAAAACTAAGATCTTAGCATTGATTGGTACAATAGTCAACTAAACTACAGACTTTATTTGGATTTCCTCAGTTTTTTCACAAACCTCCTTTTTCTATTCCAGGGTCCAATCTTGGACGGCTCATTGCATTCCAAGAGAGCATAGTTTTATTTATTTATTTTAATGGAAAGAATATAATGTATTCCTGGAAAACTGCTGATTCTCAGATGATGATGGTGAGCAGAATTTTCTAAGTAGGGGCTTATCTCATTAGCACTCCCTGAGCTAAAAAGTTCCCTTGTTACTGCTCAAAGGAGAAAGTAGAATCGACATCTTCCAGGTAAAAACAGCTTTAACAGTGTGTATTTTTTAAATCTCTGAAAAAATATCCTTAAGTTGGCTTTTGTTTTGACTCTCGGTCTAAGCCATCCTCATTTCATAGTTTTTCTATAAATGATAAATGCTAATGGAGTGAACCAAATGTACAGTCCCAAATTGCTGTTCCATATTTACGGCAAGCTGAATAGTTCTTTTCCAATTCTACCTGACAAATACAATGTGAAAACAAAGCGACACGGAAAGGCAGTAATCTATTGAACCTGGTAAATGTGAGTTGTAAGTAATTGCAGTTCCTTCTTAGTTTCATTTGCTGCTCAACCATTTCTCATTATATGATCCCTTAAAGTCAACCTGATTCAGGAGCAGATCAATACTAGGGAAACCCTTTTGTCTTCTTGTAGGGCATAAAATTTAAAAGATGCTTAAGTCAATATTCCTTGTAATAATGTGTCTTACGGAAATGCCCGGGTTCCCCCTTCATGTTATATAATTAATTGAGCTGCCTGCCACCCACAAGGTATAGTCATTCCCTCCTATAATTCTCCTTTGGCCTAATTGCCGTTCTCTTTTCAGTTCTATTTGTCTTCAGATATTTCTTTTTTCCCCAATAGTGTTGGGCATGCTTTGTATGTAGTTTTATCTTTCTGTGCTTTTGCTTCTAAATGTCAGCATAATTTTTCTGCCTTATAATATTGGAGATGTTATAAACATCCATCAGCTCAATAGAAGAGCAGAAAAGATTAGATATCATTTATCTGTATTGGTTGTTCATTGTAATGACCCAGTGGACAACATGAACAGATAATCTGTTGCTTTGATGGAAACTAATTATTCTTAAGCATGACAGCATCGAAATAGCTTTTGTGACATTGTTTTTAAAAATGACAGCTTCCTAGTCATTATTAGTACAAGCAGAGATTCGGTCATGTTCTCTGATGATTTCCCTACATAAGCAACACAACGGTTTGGATCTTTTATTACACCTTTATGGGAAAAGTGGAGCTAAAATTTAGGAACTTTAAAATTTCAATTGATATTCAAATATAAGGACTACCTACCCAATAAAAATTTCTTAATGTGAAATAATTTACCATTCTCTAGAGAAAAGTAAGTACAATTAAAATATAATTTTGCTGGGAGGGGTTAATATAGCTTGATTTTTATTTTGCTGCTGGTGGTTGTGCCAACCAAGGGGTTTGGGGAATAAAGTCACCATGAATTAAAATTCTTTCTGATGGAATTTTTTAAGTGAAAAGCATGATTCTATGATTAATTTAAAATAATGTAGTTCATCTGCACAAATAGGAGAGGAGGTTTTATTTTATGTGCATTTATGTGTAAACAAAAAACCCCCCAGTATACTGATGTATTTCTATTTCTATCTGTTCCTAAAATTCTTTGAAGCTTCATCAATATTCTAAGATTGTATTTGTATTAGTGACACCACTAATAACCAAATCAAGATTTAGATATTACTCCTGGACCAGAGCAGAGAGACACTTTCACTACAGTGTGCCTGGGTTTGAGGACAGAGGCGAACTGGGTGACTTCACATGCCAAATGTTTCCCTTTGTTAGAATAGGTTTTGCAAAAGCTGTAAGCTTTGGGGCTTCTTTAGATGATGATAGACCACAACTAATATATTGAAATACAGCAAACAAGTTTATCATTACACAAGTAACACATTGTAAAAAACATTATTGCTGTAAAAACATTCAAACAATGCTGAAGAAGGTAGACTACCTTCTACTTCTTCCGGTTTCCTCAGTCCTGTTCCCTTCCTCAGAGGGTTGCTATGAATTTGGTGATATCTTTCTAGGCTTTTTTCCACGCACTTATGTACAAATACCTACACACAAACACACACACATGCCCCTCTCTATGGATGTGTTATGGATATTCTGTAGACTGTTCTGCAACTTTTGTTTTTCACTTAGAAATGTATTTTGAGTATCTTTTCACATATGTATATGTGGCTCTTCTTTTTAAAAAATGGTCATGCTTATTTTTAGCTATTATATCATTCTATGAAATAATGTTTGCTCTTTCATACTACCCTCTATTTTAGGAAGCGTCCTTCAGACACAGATAAACTGGAGAAAAACCTCAATTGGAGCCTCAGCTAGTCAAATAGCTATCTTGGGTTGACCCCTTCTGACCGTATCCAAGGAGGGAACTCTTCCTAGGGTTGGCGAGGATGTGAGTCCCTGATTCGGTGCAGGTGCAGGTGGGAAACCCGGCTCTGACACAAATGAGCAAGTCACCTCCCTGGGCTTCAGGTTCCCCATTTGAAAATGGAAGCTGGGGTGCACTGGGCCATATTTCGTCCTGTCCCTGTCCAAATCTTACATCCTCTATTTCTGTTTTCTGAGGTAAAAGCTGCATGCTGACAGGAGGTCCAAAATTTTAAGTGTGAACACTCAAGTCTATTCTTACCTATAGTGGGCTTTCAGGCTCCCAAGCTTTGTTCTCCAGGCACCTGGATTCCTGGGTCCCCACGACCCCAGGTTGACCAGCTGTCCGTCCTGGACTTGGCGTCCCAGGGCCTCGGGGATCCCAGGCTGTCAAGTTCCTGGCTCCAGGCCCCCAGGTCCCTGGGTCCCCAGGTCAACCAGCTGCTGTCTGGTGCCTTTGTCCTTGAAAGCACTGCTTGGAATGGCCTTTGTCATCATCAAGGTAGGATAATGCTAACCTACAGGAGGAGAAACAGCCAGCCTGCTCCTGTGGTAGCCACCTAGGACAGCTGCACTGGAAGGCTTACTTGTCATTACAGCCCTCTAAAGATGATTCTAGATATACCTTCAACGATCGTTTGAAACCTGTAGCTAACTTTAGAATCTACACTGTACAGATGATGCTTATCAATAGGTGTTCTTTGATCACATTTACTTTTAGAATGATGGGTTCAAACACCATAAAAATAATAATACTAGCAGCTAACATTAATGAACACTTACTTTGTGTCAGGCACTGTTGTAAGCACTTTAAAAGTTGCTCACAACAACCCTATAAAATAGTTTACAGATGGGGAAACTGAGACTCAGAGAGGGTAAGTAATTTGTCCAAAGGCACTGAGTTTCAACTTTGTGATGCAACTGGGTTGCGAATTCCTATTCAAGGGAAGAAAGTGAGGAGTTAGCTGAATAGTTACATAGTGATAAAATGACTGCAGATTTAACCAGAAGGTGGTGACAGATCTGGCCATATGCAGACGGTAAATGCTGCTGCTTCTCCCTTCTTACAGTGATGTGTGAGGAGTCTTGACTTGAAAGTGGCCCCCTGTTTCTCAGGCACACTCATAGCGCTGCCTATTGTAGTTGGGCCTTTAAAAAATATGTAAACAAAGCAATTCCTTATATTCTTTCTGCGGCTACAGATCACTCACGCTGACTTTTGCAAAGCTCCTGCCCTGGTAGACAAGCTCTGGTGTTGGAATCTGCAAAGTTGATGATTAGTCGAAACAGTCTGGACTGCAGCCACAGGACATCTTGTAGCACAATCAAGCACCACTTCATCATGCCTGGTGACAGGAGTTTTCCCGCTAAGTTTCCATCAGGAGCAAGGAGTCAGGGCACAGCTCAGCAGCTAATTAGACAAGGCAACATACAAGGCTAGTACATGCCAACTTCAATAGGCTGGAGTGGTGGATCTGTCAAACGAATCTGTCTTGCCCTCTGTGCTTTATATCCATTACTGTACCTAGTTGAACATTAACACTGGGAAATCTGCTGATTTTCTTCAATATCCTGGCCCATGCAGAGAAGGAGCTGAAAAGGAACTGTATGTCTTTAAGGTAGTTCTATACTTCATTATGCTGAAAAGCATCAATCTTCAACTCATTGTTAAAGAAGCATCACGAGCTGTGGAAACGAAAGGATGGGTCGAAATGCAGTGTATGGACTTTTTAGTGTCTCTGCTACGATTTTCTCCCTTTCCTGTGATGTTTGTTTTGAAAAAAAGTCAAAGACTTTAAAAAAAGGAAAAGGTTTCCCTGTTGAGACAAAAGCTAAGAAATTTCAAGTGTTCCCTTCCCTCTTGCTTATGTGTCTCCTAGAAGATTAAGGTTAAAAAAAATAGATTTGTGTGTGTGTTTTTGACCAAATTGTCAAAATATAAAGGCAGATAGTCCAAAAAGTTTGTAAACAAATATCTGGAATATAAAGACAATATCAAACAATATTTAAACATGGAGGAGCGGCAGCAGCAGAGACAACAAAAAGCCAAATGTTGTATATCATGTTGGGATGTATTCTGGACCACTTAAGCAGTTAACCCTACACAATATGTCAGTCTTAAAGATGTCCATTATGTGTGTTTGTGTGTATATTTTCATCAGAAACTCTCAAATCAGTCTCTGCTAAATGTTGTAGAAGCAGCAGAAGATGCTGAAACTACAAACAGACTTGTGGAGTCATCTTGTTCAATTCTGTCACTTCACAGATGAGAAAAGTGAATCTCAGAGTGGACATATCCATTGCCACCGTGTTTTCCTGCTGGGGGTCCACTGCTTTTCCTACAACATCATGCTGTCATGCTATAGGAATTCTGGGGTAGAACCTCTTTGCATAAGCTAAGATGCTTGGGGCCAAATCCATCCCAGAATCCTGAGGGCTATAAACAGTGACTACAGGGACAACTCCAGCCTTCCACTTAAAGTCTGGCTTAGAAAATGTTTAATTGTCTGTTTCTGAGAGTGAGTTACTGTCATCTTCTGATTGAGTAATTTCAGAGGAAAAAAATGTATTCAGAGGTGAGTCATGATGTGCTGTGTTAATTTGAATACTGCTCTTCTGTGTAGCACAGCGGACCCTGCTAATCACAGAGTGACAAGCAACATGGTTGAATAGGAAACTCTGAGTCACTGCTAAGTGAACACAAATTAAAAAAATAATAATATGGTAGTTTGTTTTCTATGAGCTACGGAGCTATGTGATATGCCATCCAAGAGTTGATCCCAATATCTATGAATACAACTGATAAAAGGTAGGCTTCTGGGCCTGGCCCCATGGCCAGTGGCCGAGTGGCTAAGTTCAAGTGCTCAGCTTTGGTGGCTCAGGGTTTGGCAGTTCAGATCCTGGGCGTGGACCTACTACTGCTCATCGTGCCATGCTGGGGGACATCCCACATAGAGGAACTAGAATGACCTAAAACCAGGATATACAACAATGTACTGCGGCTTTGGGGAAAAAAAAAAAAGAAAGAGAGGAAGATTGGCAACAGATGTTAGCTAAGGGCCAATCTTCCAAAAAACAAAAACAAAAACAAAAACCCCAGAAGGGTAGGCTTCTTATTGCTCATTTTCAACTTGGTGAATAAATTCTGCAATCACATGATAGTATTGTTAGAACTGCTAATAGCTAATAACAAAAACCGCATTGAATGGTGAAACTGGAGACTTGGTTCCTAGATCCAGTTTCCTGACCAGCTAACTAGATTTCTGACCGTCCTGAAATATTGGCCTCACTTTCTTCAGATGAAAAATGAGTGGATTGAAGTGAGCTTATGTTAAGGGTATTTCCATGTCTGATGTTGAATGATCCTCTGATTTTAACAGTTTCAGTATTACTGCTATAAAATATTCCTTGCTCTCACTATTTAGTCAACTTGTTCCTGTGCTCAATTCAGTGAGGGCAAATTGGCACTTGTGTCCACAGACATGATTCCTCACGAAGACAGATGTTTTTTTTAAAATAGAAAAGTGTTATTCATGTCAAGAGAGTGTACATAGATAAGAGCACACCAATTGTCATAACTGAGAAAACATGTCTCAAAATACATGTCCTTGTAAACTTTAACCTCATATAGGAAGCATGGAGGTAAACAAATTCTGTCTTTACTGATCCCAAAGTTGCATGCTGAATTTAGATTTAGCCAAAAGGGAGGGCCAGGAGTGGAGGGCTGTGCAGGAAGGATGAAGGCCAAGTAGAGGAAGTGTAGAGAGACGGGAAGTAAAGGCTAAGGAATCAAACTAATCGTGATCTCAAGATCTGAAGGCAGAGGTTGTACACAGTTTTTTTGTTTGTTTTTTGGCCTACACAGTGTTACTTGCAACAGTGTTTCTTAAAAAAGTAAAAAACAAACAACAACAAAAAAGCGACTAAATTGCCAGTATGGGAAAAGTCCAGATTTCCGGTTTCTCTCGAAACATCAAACAGTTTGGCAACCCTGAGTCCTGAATTCCAGAATGTCATCAATTGGCTGGAGGTGGTGATGGCTACCACTTCTAGATGGGCTTATCATGCTCCTGTTTTCCACAGTCCCCACCACTCCCTACTGCCAACATTGAGGCCGAGAGTCAGTTGCCTTTTACCATTACCTTGGGATATTATTTTCATATAGTAGAGTTAAGGTAAAAACAATATTTCTTATATCCATGTCTTCATTAAAAGTGGGAAAATAAAGCTAGACTGAGTGGGTCATGTGCTTCTTATACCCAATCTGCTTTACCTGTTGATGTTATATGCCTTTCTCCTGCAAATGATTGAGTTTTCAAGCCCTGTTCTAACTTAAGCTCTGTCCTTGACTTAAGCAGTAAAGAAAAAGAAGAAATTCCAGTTAAACTAGAGAAGCACAAAGTGTAAAATATAGCCCAGATCCTCTCCCCCTCCCATTATAGGTTCAATTTTATTGTGATTCCTTACCCGGTTTGAAGCAATCAGGGCTAGAATTTTGAGGTTCTTCCCCATTTTTTAGGCAGGATTTAGGAGAGAAAGTGCAGGGAAGAGACAGGCAAGACACTGATGTGGGAGAGGAGATTCTTCCTCTGGCCTCTCTTGCCTGGAAGCCAACTCACCAAGTATGCCAAGGAATACCCTTGTGGTGAATCTGCCAGAGCAGCTACTGTCTACAAGTCAGCTTCCTCTAATTGTTTGTGGTTCCCAGTTTAACCTGGAAATCTCTCCAGAAAAATACTTTAGGGTTTGAGGTTTGGTGTCTCAACGTCAGAGGGCATTGGGAAAACCTGGAAAGACTGTCACAGTGACCTTTCTTAGTTACTTCTTAGATAAGACCCACAGTAGCTGGTCTGGAGTGATTTTTCACTCCAGAAGGAATACCTTAATAGTAAATCTAATTAAATATCCAAGTCTTGAGCTATGCTTTCGTTCTTGCAAGACCTTTTTGCTCTTACCTTTTATGTTCCTCAATTCTTAATGAGATTAGGAAAATTTCAAAGGAAACTCACAAATGTGGCAGCATTAAAATGCTAGTATAGACATGAAATCAGATTATGAAATTGGAAATAAAGACAAGTCATAGGCCTTAAATTGTAGGTGCATTTTTTATCCATTTTATTTTTAGCTGCTCCTTTATTCCCTCAAGAGAAAACAAAATCCGGAGATATTAGGGATGAAATTGTTAAATGACTGTAGAAATTGGCTTGTTTTCTGCAACTCTTGTACAGTTTGTGTGTGTGTGTGTACTGGTGGGAACTTAGGGTATTTAGGTAGGAAAAAGTCAAGCTCAAGACTCAGATAAACATGCCGACATTTCGGTGTTCAATCAGTGCTTAGCCTTCCTTGGTTGGGAAACAACATGAGAACAGCCTTTGTTTTTATATTCCGGTTCATTACTGGTGGGACCTTAGCCAAGAAGAAAATGCTGTCAGAACAGCTTCAGAATTCAGACAAAGAATCACGTCAGTTCTTATTTTAGACGAACTGGTTCAGCCATTCCTCCTTCATAGAAGTAGGGTGGGTTTCCTCTGGTGAGCCTCATTCAAAGGACTTGCTTCCACTTGAAAGATGTGGTAAACATCTGGCAAAGTGAGGAGAGTTTTGAACTATGTAGAAATCTTGGAAGAGACCAGGAGCCAGAGGCATAACCAGCTAGATTCAGGTCCAGGGTCACTGGTTTCATGCCTGACTCCTCTGTTCCTCTGACTTTGGCCTTGGATGTGACTTGCTTATGTGTTTCCCCTCTGTTGAATGGGAATGATGAGACGATGAGTCACACTGATCACTATGAATAACTAAAAAGCACTTGGCAAACTAAGATTTCTACAGGGGCCCAATTATGCCAAAATGGCTGAAAAAATTTTGGTGGTGTACGAATTTTAAAGCGGTAAGGATAAACTTTAGATTTTGCTGCATAAGGAAACATATTCTTCCGTAATTCCAGGATAACTGAAGCCTTTTATTATTAAAGGCACTCCACGGTAGAATAAGGAGTGCAGAGGCAGTTGGTAAGACCAAAAATATTAAAAGGGATTTTCATTCATTCATTCACTCAACATATATTTATTGAGCTCTTTCTATGATGTATGCATTGGATTGGAAATAGTAATTAAATACAGACAGTCCTTGCCCTTAGGAACCTCACCGTCTAGTGGAGATTCAGAAAAGAAATGTTTCTTAGTGATGTGGGCAAGTAACCTCTTGTGTCTCAATTTCTACATTTGAAAATTGGGAATCATACCCACCTCCCAGAGTTTACTCTAAGATTAAATGAGTATTTCGTATAAAGTACTTGGCATAGTGCCTGAGAACAGTGAGATATTTATGGTAATAGAGAGCATCTTTATTGCATGTGTTTTTTAACAGAAAATCCAGATCTTTGTATAATTAGTCATTGGAAGAATTATTGTTAACTGTTGGAAGACTTCATAGATAGAGGTAGGTTTGAAAAAAAAGAATTAGACATTTCAAAAGTCTCACACAATTACAGCCTCACACACAACACCAAAGAGGCATCATGGTAGGCTTACAAACAAAAAAAGGAAATAGAAGAAAGGAGAGCTGGATTCTAGTCTTGGCTGTGCTATAACCTAATTGTGAAATTCCGGAAAACTCACAACTTTATGGGCTTCAGTTTCTTCATCAATAAAATGGGTTGGTGGTTATATTTGTGGCCTACTGTAATTCCAAATTTGATGATTCTCTAGAGTAAATATTATTGAACAGTAGTAATCAACAAAATACAATGCTAGTGCTAATTTCTTTCAGGTGGGGATGAAAACATGAGCCTATGCTAATAGGCATTATTTACATGTATAGAAGAGAATAGTATAAATGAGGAAAAATATTCTAGACTAGATTTAATCCTTGGTAGAAAGATTAACATATAATCTTTCAGTTTTGCAGATTACCATGGATAGTGTTGCTTAAGAAAACTGGTAAGCAAATCAGACCACTGATTAAGAATATGCCCGAGCGTAGCTGTAAGAATGCGGTAGAATCCTTAAATGGCTGAAAACCAACCTTTTTAAAAAAGGCAAGACCCCATGCAGTTCTTGGTTGATAGACTAGTGGTTCTCAAAGCTTAGTGCCTGGACTAGCAGTAGCATTCCCTGGGAACTCGTTAGAAATGCAAATTCTCAGGCCACTCCCCAGACCTATTAAATAAGAAACTCTGAGCGTGGGGCCCAGCAGTGTGTTTAACAAACAGATACTCCAAGTGATACTGGTGCCTGCTCAAGTTTGAGACCCACTGAATAGAGTCTTGTCCAGATAAGTGATAAAAACTGAGTAGAGTAGCAAAAGAAAAATGTTTAGGATTAATTAATTAATTCATGTATTTATCAAGTATCTGCTAGGTGTAGAGTACTCTGCTTGATTCTGTAGGGAGATACCAAGATATACTCTGAAATAAAATGAAATAATGTCATGATTGACAACATAGGAGCCTAGTGAAAGAAAGGATCTTCAAAGTTAAAATCTGAAAGAGATCGCCCCTCCTCTTCCTCCAACCAGTGATGAAACCCTGGACTCACCATCTCCAATCTCTGGATCAGTTTCTAGAGAACGAGGGTCAGGAATTCTCATCCAGGAATTAGGAAGTGGTGGGCATATCAGAATCATCCAGAAGGTTTTATTCAAAACAGGAAAGCTTCTACCTCACTTAGTCTTTGAGAAAGTCTTGTATCCTTCCCATGAGCTGGGGTGGGGAAAGCGAAAAAAAAAAAAAGGAAAACAAAAGACAACTGGACTAGATGCCTTTAAAGTGACTTTGACTGGGATCAGGTATGACCTAGGAAAGCAAACTGGGTGGAGAGCTGCTAGTGAAGAGTTTTAAAGGTTGAGTGGAGTGATCTGGGGAATGAGGCCATTTATAGGCTGAGAATAAGCCCTATAGTTCTCAACACTGGGGAAGTCGCCTCTCAGGGACCAGGTGCCTTGGCTTGCTGGTTAGTGTGAATGAGATCTGAATACACACGGTACTTTTCTTCCAAGGATCTAATCTCCATTGTCTCTCTCACTCTCTTGGCCTCTCCGTGAGATAGGCGTGGGTGGATGCTCTTTCCCCATCTCATCGTAAACAAGAACACCAGGAAAACCAGTGCCTTTGATTGGAGCAAACTCAAGCAGTCAACAAATATTTATTAAGTATCTGACATTGTTTCCTGGCATCCGTTTTTTAAAGGTGTGTGTAGGGATGTCGCCTCATTTGGTCCAGAAAACTCAATGAATTAAGGGAAAAGTAAGATTCTGTTGCCTGTCTGATATCTCTGTGAGGGGTAGCAGGGACATAGGCTCATGTACTTTTTCTCCTAAGCACAATCTAGCACCATGACTCATTCCTGTCCTTCAAGGCAGCCCAGCCTGCTAGTGACGGGCTGTGAGGTTGGAGTGTGGTAAGGTGAGACCTCCATTAACCAGGAGAGTTGGTTACATCAAGTTTTCTTATTAACTTTGGTTCAATCAAAAAAAAAAGTTTCAACTCTGCTATTTAAATTAACATAAAAAAAAACCCCACAACAAACCTCTGAGAACAATAAAAGAGTGCAAACAGTTTTAGAACAGAGGGTAGGAGAGCTTTGTTCTAGCCCTGCCTCTGCCATCCAGGGATATTACGATATTTGACATATCAGACTCTTTTGGCCTCAACTTTCTCATCTGTAAAATGAGAGGGTAATTTCAAATGATCTTTATGGCTCCTTTGAGTGCTCTTTTGAGGCTCTATACTTTCTCTCCGACAGCCAGGGACATCATCAGCCCAACATTATCTCACATCCATGCCTGTAGCAGTAGATGGAGAAAATGAAAAAGAATGGGTGTAAGAAAGAAACTTAATGTTACCTTCTGGGAAAAAAATTTTGGTATCAGCTTGTTTTAATATATTTTTAATCTTTAATATATTTCCATATATTTAGTATAGGTTCATTTTGATATATTTGCAAATAAATATATACTTAATATATTTGCAAACCCAGTTACTCAGATTTGTAAGACAGCATTTTAAACTTTGAAATTTGATTTTAAATTTGCTTTTTACTGTTTGTTATAACTACATAATAAACATATGTTGATCACGTAATAAGAAAATAGTTAATAAAAAATGAACTTTGTGAAAATAGAATCATAGAGGTTAAAAGCTGAAAGAGTTCAGAAGTCTAGTCCAATCCACTCATTTTCAGACTGGGAAACTGGGACTAGGGAGATAAATGACTTGCTCTAACTCTTTGAACTTGTTAGAGGCCTTCTTGGGACTACTGACCAAGTTTCTACTTTCTCAGCCCAGTACTTCTTTTACTATAGAACACTTTTATTGTGTTTTTCTATTTTCTTCTTAAAAAAAAAAAAACAGGAGACAGACAACAGTAACAATTGGCCATTCTTGTTATTCAGATTCTGCTTAATGAAGCACTTGGGCAGCAGGGATGTCCTGGTCCTCGGGGGTGACCTATTGGAATCCAGGCTTTACCAAGAGGCTGTGGCCAAACTTCATCTGCTGTGCAGTAGGGCAAGAGTGGCCGCCATTTTGGGGTTTGTGTGTCTCTGCTCTGCAGTGCGCACTGTGGGAGTCTATAACATACAGTACTCTTGTGATCATAATAGGGATCATTAGTAATACGTTCAGGAGACTAAAAAGGCAGAGGAACAAGGCAGAAAAGATACATGGGAACCAAGGAGGAGAAAAGAGCAACTCCTTGGTTTTTACTCCAGTGATGTAAGTGCACAGGATGCTCATTTATTATTGATAGTACCTATGTGTGAAAACTCAACATGCTCTATTGGCCTAATTGTGCTGCCCTTGATTCTGGTGATTTCAGAAAAAAGAGATTTATTTTTGTCAGTTTGGAGTTAACTGATTTGTATAAATAATCTAATTGCATTATTACCCTAAATAAGAGTTTCTTCTGGATAATGAATTACAAGCAAATGTTCTACGGAACGATGAAAATTTGCAAGTGGTTATGATGGGGACTGTCTTTACATGGAAACCAAATTAGCTGAATAATTTTGGCTTATACTGTGAACAAGCTTCCTCAAAAAGAAGCCTATTCTTTCCAACCTTCATATGTAATTTCTACGAATAAATATTTCTTATGCTTTACATCTGTGTGGAAAAATTGCCTCCTACACAAGCCCCACCTTCCAACCAGGTCCAAACCTCTCAGCACCAATGTTATCATTATACTTGGGATTCCAGCTGCCTTTGGTTACGAGGATTTCATGCAAATACGAACCAAAGGGAGCAAAACATAAAATGCTGCCATTTTTTCCTTCCTATTTCCCCAAGTTAAATAACAGTTTATTCTGCAGGCTTTCAAATCACTCCCACAAAATTGGCAATCCAATACAATCGACACATTCATGCTAATCCACCCAGAAGTAAATACACTGTGGTAAAACTGTGACATTTGCAAAGACCATAGCTCCCCAATTACTGAAGAATTAACTAGGGATATAACGAGGGAGGGAGGGCCAAGGGTGATTCAGCGTGGAGGGGGGCAGCCTTGCCATTCTGTGTCTAATCCTCAAGCGGAAACTTTCTATGCATTTGAGAACTTCAAAGAGAAGTGTAGTTCACCTCAATATTCGCTTTAAATAAAAATGTTACATCACATTTTTTCGGTTTCGACTTAAGAACTGCCAAAATGCCCCTAAGCAGTGCTGGTTTCAGGATTTTTCTGGACTTAGCCAATAGTAGGATGTGCTCAAACCCTTGTAGGAATGTTTGTGTCATGAAACCACAGCCCATTGGGTCTGATGTTTGTTGGATGTTCATGGAGGGAAAAGGGAATTTAGCCTGTTTAGCTTTTTCCTTGGGTCCTGGAATGGGAGTCAGCAAACCTGGATTTGAGTCTCAGATTTACCCTGTTACTAATAATGGCACTAGGAGGAACCAATTGGTTCAGCACTGTAAAAATTACTGGAGTTTTTATATGCGTTTTCACCTTACATTGACCCGTGAGGCAATGAAGGCACTAGTGAGTCATTCCTGTTTTATAGATGAGGAAGCCGAGGCTCAGAAAGGTGGTGAGTTGCATGTTATCTCATAGCAGCTGCTTCCTTCACGTAGCAAACAAGCCCAGGCAGAGGTCCAGAGAAGGTAGGTGCTTCACCTGGCATCACACAGCAAGTTTGATGCTGGAAAGGGCATAATTAGTCTGGAATTTACAGCCCATTGCTTAGGTCACTGGACCATGCTGTCTCGGTGCGTCCAGCCTGGCCTGGGAGTTGAGCCACCTCACATTTTCATCCCCTAGGCCAGGAAACTCTTTCTGTGTCCTGATTGGGTCAAAGTGAGTGCAACAACCGTAGACAGGTAGTTGGGAGAGGAAATAAAACACTAATGATGTTCTTTGCAGTTACAAGAGTATCTCCCGTCCCTATAAATGGATGGCTTGGATAGACTACTCTGTAGTCATAATAAATAAAGACTTGCCACCACTTTAATCTCTGATCCCAGTCCACCCACAGGCTTCAGGAAAATGCCTGACTGAGCAGACAACTTCACCGATTTCAGCCTGTGTCCCAGCAGGAGGGGAAGAACATTCCGGAGGCGTGGGCCCTTCGGGTGAAGGCATGGTCTGCTTCTGCACTGCTCCTAGATCGCATGCAGGCAGCCTGGAATTAGGGCTTTACTTTGCTTAGAGAGCATTGGATGTCTGAACACCATAGTGGGCAACTTTCAAATACGCCCTACAATATTCTTGACTATAGTCACCGTGCTGTACATTACACCCCCATGAGGAGCATTTTTCTCTCTTTCACTGGACACTGGAGTATAATGAAATAGATTTTATTGAGCACATACTACGTGTAGGACCAAATTCAAATATCTAACAAGTGCTAAGAATTGGTGGTGCAAAACTTTACCTGCTGAACCTTCTCCTTTCCCCAATATATGCAACTCATTAAAAAAATTTAAATGATAGTGGGGGAAAAAATCTATTTTTTGAAGACATGGAGAGAAGAGAATGAAAGAATTGTAGAAAATAGTTATTGATGTTACGCTTGTCAAAAGCACCATTTATAAATTCAAACTCACTTGGTTTAGGAACAAAAGGTACATTTTGTGCAATTTCATGTGTTTATAAATGACCATGTTTTCTGTGTTCCTGGATATAAAACCCAAAAGTAAAAAATCTGGAAAGATGTAGGACAAAGAGCTTCTCTCAGAAAAGGCTTTAGAAATAAAGTATCCTTTTCTGATTTGTTTTTCTATTTTACTCCAAGAACTTAGTTTATAAATGTATTTTATTCTTTTTTGTAGTTACTAATTAACTATAACAAAGATTGATGTGAGTAAAAAATATGATTGTTAGGGAAAAGAAACAACAAAAACACACATATACACGCACACAAAAAACCTCTCGAAAACTAAGAATTTACCACATATATCCAATTAAAGCTACCTCACGTCATTTTATTTTCCTGCATTTCATATTTAGTTTTCCTCTACTTAAGCATTATTCATCTAATAACTTAGTAATTTCTATGGTGTTTTCCCCCAGTAGTTTCTATTTATCCTTAAGTATTTATTGCCTTTAGTTGCCTTCAGGTGGACCTCTGCGTCCTTTTCTTTCTTTTCTTTAATTGAGTCATAATTGACATATAGCATCATATTAGCTTCAGGTGTGCAATGCAGTGATTCGATGTCTGCATACACTGCAAAATGACCACCACGGTAAGTCTCGTTATTGTGCATCACCCTAGAAAGTAACAAAATTGTTTTTTCTTGTGATGGGAACTTTTAAGATTTACCTTCTTGGTAACTTTCAACTATGCAATACAATATTAAGTCAGACAGAGAAAGACAAACATCATATGATCACACTTATACATGGAATCTAAAAAACAAAACAAACAAAACAAAGCTCATAAATACAGAGAACAGAATGGTGGTTGCTGGAGGTGTGGGGAGTGGTTAGGGGGTGGGTGAAATGGGTGAAGGAGGTCAAGAGGTACAGACTTCCAGTCATAAAAGAAATAAATCATGGGGATGTAACGTACAGCGTGGTGACTATAGTCAATAATATTGTGGGCATATTTGAAAGTTGCCAAGAGGGACATCTGTGTCGGGTTGATTTCAAACCTCCCATCTCCCCAGTGGAGAGGAGCTCAGCAGGGGGAGCCTTGTACTGTCCTGTGTTCAGCAAATTCACACCTGTCGTGCACAAGAGCTTCCTCGGGTTCCCTCAGGTTTCCCTTTGGGGTGGACGGAGGATGTGGGAGAGAGAAGAGAAATTGGAACTCCGCTCTCGGATAAGAATTTAGACATTTGGTTTCTGCTGCTCATTAATAACTGATATCTAACATTTTGCATGTCTATTAGATATGGGAAATAGAGGGTTTTTTAAAAAATGAAAGAGAAAATAATTTAAATATATATATATAAAAGAAAACCAAAGCTATTCCATTTTACTGAATTAAAAACTTTGAATCACGTGTGCATATATTTTATCCCTCTCTGTGTCTGCTCACTTTTCATTCAATACTGAGTACACATTTACTACTGTGTCAGGCCCAAGGCTTTATATTGGTGATCTGGAAATGAATGATACAATCTTTGCAGTATCTGGGCCAGGCATTGCTCACCTAGTGTTTCATTTAATTATTTTCAATAAAGCTCTAAGGTATATATCTTCACTCCCATTTCAGAGGTGTGGGAATGGTCCTGAAAGTTGAGGCAACTTGCCCGAGTTCACGTAGTGAGTAAATGGAGACCTTGGGCTGGCTTGATGACCTGCAGTCCCTGCTCTCTCACACTGGCTGTGGCTCATTTGCGCCTCCCGAAGCATCTGATGCAAGATCGTAAGATTTTAGAAGAGAAGGAGCTCCAGAGAAGGGTGGTAGGGTGCAAGAAGGATGAGAAGGGCTGAATAAGAGAGGAGAGGGAGAGTGGACCTGTTGAAGGGGGAAGGCGAGGGGCAGGACCAAACGTGATAGGTATGTGTTGCGGGGGGTGGTTGGGAAGGGGCAGGCTGGTTAAGCGGGCAGTGTGGGTCTGCTTGGGTTGGGGCTTGAAAGCCAGACCAAAGAGTTTGAAACCGAAGGTCAGTTTTGAATATGAGATTAAAGTCTCTAGCTATTGGAGGATGGTAGAGATTAAGTTTTGGTGGGAGAAAGCAATTCCCAATGCAGCCATATTGTAAGTAGTGAGAAAGGGGTTTGTTCATTATTTCAAGGTCCATCTATAATCATCCATTCCTAGGTTCCTCTGCTGTTTCAAGGTGATCGCTTTACTCAGGTCTTAATGTGATTTACTCATGCCTGAGAACTCCCCTTGGGAAGGTTTTGAAGATCTCATATATAAGACCTGGTGTTGGCTGAGTTCTAGAAAAAGGAACCAGAAAATAAAGTCATTTAACAGATATTTGCTGAGCATGTACAATGTGTAAAACATCATTCTAAGCGTGGTTGAGAACAAGGCATAATGCAGAAAAAAAGTACCTCGCAATACAGGGAAATCTTGATACATGATGTCATAGCTGTACAGTGAAATACTTTCTATTGGTATGACTTAATGTGGAAAGTGGTCCACGAAACAAGGCCAAATTGACAAGTGTCAAAGAGCGTCGCATATGCAGAAGGGGACACTGGCTGAGAGTACCTGTTTAAGTTAGGACCAGTGGAAAGGTGCTCATGAAAATCTTTTGTGAATTCAAAGTTCTCTATATTTTACAGAAAAAAACTGACAAAGGTGAGGATGATCATAATGAAGATGACGGCATTGATGAAGCCTGAGGGATAATGAGTCTGACCAGTAATTGCTCTTTTGAGCATGAAAGGTTTGAAAACTGACGGTATCTGGAAGACATTAAGCTGGCTGCAAACAAACATTTCATTTAGTACAAGTCTTTTTCATGTTAATAAACTTTGGCTAGTGAGATTCCTTGGGGCAGGGAGTATATATCCTGAAAAGAAATATTGAAAAATTAGAGAAACAGTCTTATTGCTAATGACTTGGTCAACTGAGAGTGGGTAATAGACCTCATTTCTGTTTGTTATTAGGCATAACATGTTTTATTCCTTAGTGTAGAAAATATGAGCTTTTGATATCACTGCTTAGTATAATTGACTCTTCTGAGCCCTGTTTGAACTTAGTGATTCATCATTTTTCAAATTAGTAGGGACACGGTTAGGGTAATCTGAGGCTATAATCAGTAAAACCTTCAGAATGCCTTCCACAATAATGGATTAGGCTGTCATTTGCAGTATCTCTTATTTCTGTTATCGTTGGAGCTTAGGGTGCCAATTTAAGCTCATTAGTTTAATTTTTAAGACGTTTCTCCTTGCTTCTGACAGCCACAGGAAGCAGGTCCACTTGATGCGTGCTGCCTTATTTGTTGAATTTGGCAGCAGTGACCCCCCTTGTAAAAGACAAGATACTCAAGTGTCAAGCGCTTACAGGGTCATCCATCTTCTTTGGCCCTTCCACCCACTGGGGCTGGACCACATGCACCCACTGTTCAGGCCCCTTCTCTGCTTTCTCTTTGTCATTATGCTGTTGTCAATTCTGCCGTTTATTCCGTGATTAATCATCATTTGGAAGGTTCTGCTGGGAGCAACAGAAAGGGGAGCATTCCTGCAGGTGGTTCCTCTCTGATTAGTCAAAAGTGA
Organism: Equus przewalskii; assembly: GCF_037783145.1. Classification (NCBI taxonomy): domain Eukaryota; kingdom Metazoa; phylum Chordata; class Mammalia; order Perissodactyla; family Equidae; genus Equus; species Equus przewalskii. The sequence continues at coordinate 52,289,591 of NC_091831.1, read as the reverse complement.
TAATGACTTGCTGCTGGGGCTTTGTCATAAGGAGGGGAAGATGGTGAATGTTTTTCTTTTGCAGAAATGCAATTGAATTTTATAAACTTGGGAAGTAAACTTAATTGTACAAAGAACATTAGGATGGATCTTTTAAAAGTGTTCTCTAGAGGCACCATTTTCAGTTAAAGCATGTTTAGAATCACAACGTGCTTACACTCTTACTCCTATTTTTTTTAACTTAGAGCATTAAGATGCATGTTCATGCCAATTTAAGTGCCTAAAAATAACTCCATGGAAGATGAGATATCTGATGGTTTATCAGCAATCACTTCCCACTGAAGCAATATATTTAATGTTTTTACCTTTGTCAGACACAAAGATGGATAATGTTGGTATTTAACTGGGTGCAGTATTACTCTTTTATATTATTTATTGAGAAAAAATATCTCTGACAACGAAGGTTTCAGTTATATGGTTTAAAGATGACTGTTTCTATTTTAAAAAAAAAGTATTGAGAAAAATAGACACACTGGAAGATTTTCCAAACAGGCCGAGGCTCTGTAGAAAGTCAGGGTACCCTGTTTGTAGTGTGAAGTGTAACCAGAGGAGGAAGTGAGTGCATCTTTGGGTGGTGGAGGGAAGTAAGAGAAAGGGGGAGGATGGGGAGGAGCATGGAATGCTATTCAGCCCACTTCCAGCCCGACCAGTCTCTCCACTAATTATTATGCATGTAATTTCTAAATGAGCAGGCAGGGTTTCCAGAACAAGGAAAGTAAGTCCTTCCGTGGAGAGTGAGAAAGAATTTGAGTATGAGCTTACATGAACTTTTTTTTCACTTCACGGTTGATCAATGTGCGACGAAGGATGAGTGGGCTCAGAGAGAATTACTACTCATTTCTTATTCCTGTGGGTAAATTCAGAGATTCTGGATTCTGCTCTGTAGATTTATTCATTATTTTCATCCTCTCCTAATGTAGAGTTTCTCTCAACTGACATGAGGATAAAAGAGACTAAACACGCCAAGATTCCAGAACCAAATACTGGTGACTGGTACTTACTTTGAGTAGAAAATGATCCCCTCCCCAGCCTCCCTCCTCTTTGCCACACTTTGCTGGTGATTCAGTTTTTTCCTTGGATCTTTGCTCTTTTGGTCTGAGGCTGGGCATGGCATTGAGAGCCCAGGAGCAATCTCTGAAGGATCCCCAGGGGTGGAGGAAACAGTGGCCACTTGAAGCATCCTGCTTGTGCGCATGGCCGCTATGTGTGTGTGTGTGTGTGTGTGTGTGTGTGTGTGTGTGTGTGTATGAAGTGGGGAAGGGGTCTCTCCCGTAGGACAGCTGCCTCTGGGGCAGGGAGTTCTGGCAAGCACTGGGGTGATTTGCAATTCAGAGCCTCAGCCAGTCACTCCTTGACAGGCCAGTTCCTTGAGGTTTGGGAGCGGCTGTTCCTGACAGGGAGATGGGCAAGAATGACAGCTGAGCTGCCAGCCTGGGTGGTGGAGAAAGAGCTCTTGTAGAAGATGGGTCAAGAGTAAGGGAGCCAAGTGGATTGTGAGAGATGGGGGATGCCTGTGGGGAGTAGCTCTAAGCCTTATGCTGGACAGAACAGCAAAGCACTGAGCCTTTGTGCCCCATCCCAATTTTCAAGCTCCTTCCTCCCCCGCCCCATCTAACCCTGCTCTTGGAGACTTTCTCTATCCTCGGGTGTGAGAGGCTGGTGACAGCTTGACTGTAATCTGTCCAAGTTGGAGGTTACTTTTGAGTGGACATAATGACCTACAGCAATGGTTCCCAAAGTGTGGTCCCTGGATCAGCAGAGTTAGCATCACTTGGAAACTTGTTAGAAATGCAAAATCTTGGGCCCTACTGCAGCAGAAACTCTGAGGGGTGAGACCTGGCAATCTATTTTAACAAGCTCTCCAGATGTTTCTCAAGTACGCTAAAGTTTGAAAATCACTGACCTAAAGTGACCAAGCTATGACCCAATGGTATGTGGGCATTTGTCAATGAGTTGAGGCAAAAGGGTGTTAAGGAGCTCCTCTTATCAATCCTCCTGGGAGATGACTTCCTCTACCTGAAACCAAAGCCATCCCACCCACCGAGCCCAAGCTGCTGACTGCAAGAGAGTAAAAATAGCCTTTAGTATTTAAGTTGCCTGAGTATTTCAACTTTGGACAAGTAAACTGTTGAAAAACTTGAGCAGATGTGGCTTCCCTTTCGTTTTTCTAGTGCTCAGGTTGGGCTTTCCAATTATTGTCCTGGAGTTGAACCACTGCCCTCAGTGAACAATTCTCCAAGGTCTGGGTGAGGGAGATGGGGGATCTGTGTATTAAGATCCGGCAGGCAAACCGTGCTAATAAAAAGCATTAGGATGTAGGAAATTTCCCAGTCGTTAGCAAACCCTTTCTCCAACTCATCCCCTGCCTGAGGAGTGACACCAATGAACATTTGATGGAAGAGAACAGAACCTTAAGAAAGTTAGGAATGTGTCCAAAGTGTGGTTGGTACATAGCTCCAGATCCTTACTGAATTGAGAGCTCAACTTCTTCTCAAGAGCCTGTTTGTCAACTCTTCATTCATACATTTATCTCAACCTTCTTGAACCTAATTTTGATTTTAGTTTATATAGACTCTTGCAGTAACAAGTTCTAGATGAGGTAATGGATTTACTACCCACGGTGTAAAGGAATGTGTCCCTTTCTTTATCCTAAAATGACCTCTTCCAAGTTTCAAGGGTGCTTATCTGAAATCTTAACTCTTGGGTTTGGGTGTTGATGCTTCCGACTTCGTCTGAGATAGTCTCTTTGTGATTGTGCAAAGATGAGTCAGTAGCATTGATCAGCACTGCCACACCACACCAGGCAGGAAACTCTCTGAGGAGAGGAATGCCATCTGACTCCATGCCAGGGCCAGGCTTACCTCTACTAGAGTTGGTGGTCATCTCCACAGTGTGGTTCAGGAATTCACAAAGACCCCACCACATTCCTCCTGAATCAGTGCCTAAAACTGCACCATGGAAACTCATTTCTTTGGGTAAAACATTTTCTTTACAAGTATTTTTCTCCTACTGGATTAAACTTTCATGAAGGCAAGGAGCAGGCCTCAATCATTTTTGTTAGCCCCACCACCTGTCATAGAGCCTGAAACAGTAGACTTGTCATAACTTTTCTTGCAGCGTGTGTACATATTCTCAGAGAGGAATAACAAATTATTCATTTACACCTGAATATGATTGGGATGTGAGGGTGAATTTGGCTCTACATTTGGAGACAAATGATTGAGGCATGCTCCTTGCCTTCATGAAGGTTAAATGTAGTAGGAGAATGTACTTGTAAAGGAATTGCTTTACCCAGAGAAATGGGTTTCCAATGGTACAAGTTTAGGCTTCTTTTGTTTTTTGCTGAGGAAGATTCGCCCTGAGCTAACATCTGTTACCAGTTTCCCTCTTTTTGCTTGAGGAAGATTTGCCTTGAACTAACATTGTTGCCAGTCTCCCTCTATTTTGTATGTAGGTCACCACCACAGCATGGCTGTTGACGAGTAGTGTAGGCCATGCCTGGGAACTGAACCCAGCCCACCAAAGCAGAGTGTGCTGAACTTAACCACTAGGCCACAAGGCTGGCCCCAAAGTTTAGGCATTTTTGATCTGGCCAATTGATCTTGCCAGACAGGGGTCACCTTCCTCCTTCACTCCTCTACGTGGTGTCTAGGAGGGACCTCATCTTGAGGAAAAGTTTTGTCTGTTCACTGAAAACCAAGAAGAACAGGGAACATGAGTGTCTGGTGACGGAATAAAAGATAAGGATACATCACAATAACAACTAACATTTACTGAGCATTTACTATGTACCAGGAATTCTTTAATGCACTTAATATTTATCAACTCACTTGATTCTCATCATAACCCTGCTAAGCAGGCACTGTTAGTATCTCCATTTCATAGAAGAGAAAACTGAGGTCCAGAATGGTTAAGAAGCTTGCCGAAGGAGGCCTATCTAGTGAGTGGAGGAGCTAGACTTCGAACCTAGACATCTGATTTCAAAGCCTGGCTCGGAAGCAATATGCTCTACTGCCTTCCTGTAAGAGGAAAGGAGGACAGAAAGGGAAAATCAGGGTTGAAGACTAACTACTTCTATTTCAACATTTTTGCCAAGGATGGGCCCAATGCGGCGTGTAGCATGTAGCAGTTCTCCAAGGAATCAAGATTGGATATTGCTAGGATTCTGGGAGGGAATGCATGAAACAAATGCTCCGTGAGAACCCTGCTTTGACAGGTAGGGGAAGGAAAGGGTTATTTGGAGGGAGATTAGAAGCTTCCTTTCAACTCCCGCAGTGGTCCACCCCTCTCCTGTTCACCTCTCCCCAACAATTCCATCAGGTCTCTGTGGAAAGCACTTAGTTGCTATGGTAATGAGTACTCTATAAATATTAATACAATAAAGCCAAACAGAATATAGCCCCATTAATGCAGAATTAGCCTTGAACATTGTGGTCTAATGATGTACCACTCAGTCATTTTGTTTTAAATCTCACTGATCATGTGAGCTAGCTCCAGACCTCATAGTGACGAGTAACAAAGATGCGGAATAAATGCTGTCGTTCTGCTTTTGAAGCCCAACCCATCTCTTCTCAAGCGCCGTGCACATCATATATGTTCACTGTTTTGATGCTTTTAGTGAAACTTAATAGAAACAACTGTTTTTCTGACTACTTGATGTTATATTTGGTAACTTAACTCATGGGATTTCAGTGTTGAAGTAATACAGATTCATCCAATTTAGAGCAGAAAGGGATCTTAGTGATTGTTCAGACTGGAAATCTAGGTAAACGAGAGAGGCAGGCCGTGCCCAGGAGAATTGCGAGTGGTCGGCACTGTGGTGTGCCTGGAGCTTGGAATCTTGTTCTAGATGTGATGCATTTGTTTGGATACTCATTTTCCTTCCATCTCAGGATTTAAGGTGATACAAAGAAATACAAGTAAAAAAAAAAATAATACAATGAGGGGGAAATAACAATAAGAAAAATAAAACTAATGATAAAGTTAATGAACATAATGATTTAGAGTTCTGTACAGTTGCCAGATGTATGTCATGTCTTCTACCAGCCAATATAAAGAAAAGACCACAAACCAAATATTCAGGAGAAGCCCAGCCTACTTTTGGTTCAGAAACCTAATGACTCCCTTCTTTAAACTCTATCCTCTTTTCCTGATCTCTTGGTTCTCCTTTTATTTCTGTAATAATTCCTCCTGACTTGCTTTTGTGGGCACTTCTCCTTTACTGATCCTGCTGACCCTCTGACCTATGTTCATCCCAGCCTGCTGACCCACTGCTGAGGTTTCAACCACCAGGAGGCAAATGTTAATCCTTCACACTTCCACCTCTCAGATCAGAGCTCTCTCCTAACTTCCAGATCTATACATCCCATTCCAGTTGCCTGGCACAGTTCTCAACACAGACGTCCCTCATGTCATCATATCCCCAAACAGAATTTATCCTCTTCCCCTTACTGAGAACCCCTTTTACTCTTAGACTGGCTCCTCCTTCTGTTTTCTTTGCCTCTTAAATTGCACTACCAGCTCTACCCACTGGGTTGCCCTAAACAGACACTTGGGATTCATGTTTGAGCCTTTCCTACTCTCACTCTGTATGCAACTGAAAAGGCTCACTAGTCTTCTATCTTCCGTAGCACTCCAACCTCCAGAGCCTTCATGTAAAACCCAGGTTCCTCAGCATGGAGTATGGGGTGTCTTGCCTGCTCCTCCAGACAGGACTTCCATGACCACCCTTCTCATACTCCTTGCCCCAGTCACATGGAAAATGACTGGCCATGTGGAAAACAACTCCAGATGAGCTACGAATGTCTCCTTCACAAGGATTAATCCTCTGTTAGGAACATTTCTCCCACCATGTCTTCTACCACACGACTATGTATACTCACCCAGGATCCTTCTCCTCTTTCAGAAAGGCTTCCTTGAACCTCCTTCCTGAACCTCCCTCCTCAGGCTAGGTTAGGTACCTTTTCTTTTTGTTCCAAAAGCAGAGATCCTTGACCTGGCATAGGACAAGGATCCCGGTATAATTTCAAGAAACTTTGGTTAAGGAATTTAATGATCTATGAAACTTCAGGTGTAAATGTATTCAAGGACCAGGGGCTTAAGTAGGTATTCAAGCATTGATTTCTCCTCCATCTGCCTGCTGTCGTAATCTCTCTGTTGAATTCCTTTCCATGCAGGCTTTCCCATGTGGTAGATCCTAGCAGCTTCATACCTACCTTAAAAAAAAAACAACAAAAAACTCCCACAAATCTGTTCTATGTCTTTTGACAACTTCCCACTTATTTTCCAATAAAGATGAAAATCCTTAAGATGGTGAACAAGGCCCTACATAATAGACTCTTCCTACTTCTCCAGCCTCATTTTGTTCACTTGAGAAGTCATGTATCAATCTTTGGTTGTTCTTTTGAAGTAATATGCCTTATTTTTTTCTGGCTGCCTCTGAGATTTTCTCTTTATCTTTGGTTTTTAACAGTTTTAGTACAATATACTTAAGGTTTTTGTTTCTTGTTTGGTTTTTAACCTGTTTGGGGTTCATAGTGCTTCTTGAATCTATGCTTTCATGTCTTATGTCAATTCTAGTACTCCTTGGCTTATTTCTTCTGCCTTATTCTCTCTCTCCTCATCTTCTAGGATTTGATTACACATTAGAATTGTTCGCTCTGTCCCCTGTGTCTCTTATAAACTTTTCTGTGTATTCTATGCTTTTTCTTTTCTGTCCTTCATTCTGGATATTTTCTACTGCTCTATCTTCTTATGCACTTACTTTCTCTTCATCTTGGTCCAATTTTCTGTTTAGAACATCTAGTGAGTTTTTAATTTCAGTTACTGTATTTTCAGTTCTGGAATGTCCTTTTATTTATTTTTTGGAAGATTCTACTTCTGTGCTAAAATTCTCCATCCTGACTGCTCTTTTACTGAATATATTGATCACTGCCATTTTAAAGTCCATATCTGATAATGCTGATTCTGTATCACCAATGGGGTCTGTTTTGTTGTCTGCATTTTCTTCTCTCTTGGTCCTGTCTCTTGATGCACCTGGTAAGTTTTGATTGAATGCTGAACATTTTTAATGAAAATCCCTCCAGAGAAGATTTAGTTTCTGGCAGGCATTTAGAGTAGGAGTAGTTTGCATTAATCCAATTAGGGATTGAACTGATTCCAGGCTGAGTTTCAGTCTTCCTGAGGTCTAGTCAATTCCCCACTTGCCCTTATTCCTAAAAAATAGTTCTTCAGGAGTCTGATCCGAAAGCCTGAGGAGATGCCCTCTCCTCGGTGTCCCTGAACTCCAGTGTTTATCTTCCCTGCATCCTGAGCCTGTCAATTGCTCTGTTTAGTTCCTCAGCGTCTTCTCTGCTGCTTTCTGCTCAGCCCCTCTGACTCCAAGTCCAGTCACTGTATGGGTCAGCAAACGCCTCAAGAGGAAATGTGGCACAAACCATCAGGCTCAGCCTCCCTCCACTATTCTTCCTTTTATCTGTAATCTTGGTCCCTTATAACCTGGATAACTTGGTGACCATGGACCTCGATTTCTGTTTCCTAGTCCCATGAGACTATGAAAATCTCCACTTGGCAACTCTACCTCTTTCTTAGGGCTTTTTGCTTGCCTTACAGCCTCTCTGCCCAAGCTGCAGCAATCAGTGAATCAGCAAATGCCTGGAGGACAAAAGAAAGGTAGAAGTTGGGCCTATCTCAAAAATGTCCCTTTTCTCTAGGATCTTGGCTACTAGGGTCCTTGCTACCTTCATTGCTATCCAATGCCTTCAAAGAGTTGTGGGTTTTTTGTTTTTTTTTTTCATATTATCCAGCTTTTCTAGTTGTTCTTGGTTGCTTAGTTGATCTTTGTTTATAGAGAAGCATCCTAAAAGTCCAGGAAGGCAATTAGATTCATTCAACAATGTGAATAATGTATCAAGACTTACCGTTTCCTTCCAACATTAATCTCTTTGTGAGAGTAGAAGTGTTTTATAATTATGGCACCACTGCACATATTTTTAGGAGGAGTTTTTTTGGAGAAAATTCTCATCCCCTACTAATTAATTAACTGGCTAATTAACTAACCTCACTGACTCACATTTGTTGAGCACTCACTTTGTGCCAGGGACTGTTTTAAGAGTTCTACAGATGATATTTCATTCTTTCCCCACACCACTTTGAGAGATGGGTTCTTTTATTATTCCTGTTTTTCAGATGAGAAAATTAAGGCACAGAGACTGTTCAGAGATTTCGTAAGATCCTCACCTTGTAATTGGCGAAGCCAGGGTTTTAATCCAGAAAGTCTGAAACCAGAGTCCCCATTCCTAACTATTAAGTTGTTTGCCTTTTCCTGGTTAGGAAAATTGTCAAATTATTATCTTTTTAGTGGTGGCAAAGGCAAATGAGGAGTTCCAAAAGTATTTTGAGTAATGGCAATGTCTTAGGAATAAGTTTATGAACTCCATACAGGAGACAAATCTTATTTAATGCATAAACTCAGTTATGTTTGTTAGAATGCAGTCCCAGTTCTTTATAAGTCAAAATTTTTATGGAAACAAATACACACACAACACACACGTATATGTGTATACATATACATAAGTATATACATATATATATGCTAAAAACCTGTAACATTGCAAATAAGAATTAATTTGTGGTGAATTTATTAGATAGCATCAAATTTATATTCTATTATCTGTCAAAAAGAAACAAGAAAGCACATTCATTTACACTTAACATTCAGGTCTTCTTGGTTTATTAAAATCATGACTCAGAAGAAATACTGTACTTTGTTTTCTAAGCACATATGACTCACAGACTTCTTTTTCATTACTTAGCAGGCATTTTCCTAGTCAGTAGTACTTTAAAATCACAATTAGCCTCCTCAGGATGGTACAAGGTCTTTTTAAAGCTGTTGTCCTTCTCATCAACAAATCAAAACACTGTGAATAAATCTTCTAATAGTAGCTTAACTATTTCCATAGTTCAAGTTCAGTCTTTAGTATGATTTAAGGATCCAGTTCAGTCTTAGGTACTGAGACCATATCTCTTGAATTTTCTAGAACTATCTTGGTTTCAAATATTCTAGTCCATTGTCTTCATAAAAGTCAATCTTATTTTCTAATTTGGGGTTCAGAAAATCTGGTAACCATACTTTTAATATTTTTTTCCAACTTCTTTCAGAAGAAGAATTTTCTCTGTGAGAAATCCATCTTGTTTATCTCTTAGTGGCTAAGTACCTAAAAGGTACTGTCTTTATTGTTAAGTATTTGACTTGTTAAGAGTTATAATTGGTACAATATGCCAGTTGTTTTTCAGCCTCTAAATGGAACTGAGTCATCATATATTAAAGTGGCTTTGTTTATAGGAACACTTTCTTCAAGGAAGCAAATAAATTTTTCCCCCCTTCTTCCATTTTTATAGTTCAAATAAACATGGGATTTGTGTTCCTCTCAGGATGGAATCAATTATTGTATCAGTTATCTATTGCTGTGTATCAAATTATCTGAAAATTTAGTAGCTTAGAACAACAACAAACGTGTATTATCTCACAGTTTCTGTGGGCCAGGAATTTGAAAGTGGCTTAGCTGGATGGTTCTGGCTCAGGGTTTCTCATGAGGTTAGAGTCAAAATGTTGCCCTGAGCACCAGTCATCTGAAGCCTTGACTGGGGCTGGAAGAGTCAGTTCTAAGATGGCTCACAGTGGCAAGTAAGTGCTGGCTGTAGGCAAGAGATTTAATTCCTTACCAAGTGGACCTCTGCATAAGGCTACTAGAGTGTCTTCGTGACACAGTGGCTGGCTCCTCCCAGATAGAGTGATCTAATAGAGACTAAGACAGGAACTCAACCATCTTTTATGGATCTAGCCTTAGAAGTCAGAAACCTTCATCTGCATAATATTCTATTAAATATACAAGTCAGCCTATTCACTGTGAGAGAGGACTATACAAGGACATGAACACCAAGAGGTGAAAATCACTGGCCATGATGGAGACTTAACAATTAATTTGAACATTTAACAATTCATTTAACAATTCTTATTTGAACATTCACTTGTAAGTGGGAAAGATAGGAAGAAATGCCAAGTTGGTTCTGCCTTCACAGGCCCTTACAGTCTAGGAAAAAGCACTAGCAGTAAAAAACAATGGATGTTAAATGAATAGTGGTCATTTCAGGTAATGATATCTATCAAGAGGCAACCCTATATGGAAACAGTCAGTGAAGGCTTCAGGGTAGCTATGATGGGTGCTGGGGTTGGAAGGATGGATGAGCAATTGGAAAAAGAAAGCTCTGTTTTTTTCTACTTCTTTCTCACTGCCACTGTACATTCCTAGAACAAAATACCAAACTATATCAGATAGGGTTCTCTGGTTCAAGTAAAGGTAACAATTCTGGCCAACTCGAGAAAGAGAAAGAGAGTGATCAGGAGAATGCTGGAGTTTCTCCCAGGAGGCAAGGATAAATGAATAACCAGATCTATGGAGAGCAAGTGTCACAGCAGCCCTTGGGATCATGGCGGCAGGAATGTGTAGAGAGGTAGTTTAGGATGAGACATCAAACAACTCTGCTTCATTGGCTTTCTGTCTGAGTGCCTAAAACAGAGTTTGATTGGTCCAGCTTGTGTCATGTGGTCACTCTAGTGGAGAAGATGAGAGGGCCCATGATTAACAGTCTCCTAAAACCAAAAGGAGTGGAGAAGTGCTGAATCCCCCCAGAAACGGAGCCTGGACAGATAGCAGATGACTTTTTAAAGCCAAATAGTTCTCTATTTTTAAAAATTTGTCTTTACATTTTGAAAAAATGGGAGTTTCACTGAGTCTCAAACACTATGCTATTTATATTTAATTTCTTTATGTTGACAGTGTTGTTGGGGGAGACGCCACATTTCAGAGGGAAAATAGCAGAACAATTGCCTTAGGCACTGAATTTTTTTCCCAGAAAGGCACTCAATTTATCTTGCGTTTCTGGTGTTTTTGGGTTTCTAATTAGTTTGCCTGAGATGTTCTGGAAAGCTATCCTCTGGAAATGGCCGGTTATCCTTTCCTGCTCAAAAGCAATAAGGCATCCAGAATTTCCCAACAATTTTTTTGTGGCATTGTCCAATTTTTTTTTCCCATGGTACCTACCAGTTTGTAATTATTATTTGCTATTTTTTATAATGATTAATCTGTTTGTTTACTTATTTGAAACATCTGTCCCCATCACTAAATCAAAATCTTACTTATTATAAAGCAAGGTTTCTCAATCTCAGCATATTGAAATTTTGGACTGGATAATTCTTTGTTATAGAGAGCTGTCCTGTGCATTGTAGGATGTTTAGCAGCATCCTTGGCCCCTTCTCACTAGATGCCAGTATAGTATCCTAGTCATGACAACCAAAAAATGTCTTCAGATAGCCCCTGAAGGGCAAAATCATCCCGAGTTGAGAACCACTCATGTATATATTATTCACGTATAAAAAATGCATGCATGCATGAATGAATTAGATTCATTCAGAAATGTGATAGGATTTCCAAATCCTTGACTCCTTGGGATTTTCCAATCCTTGAATGAATGTTTGTCTGTGTATTTATTCTGATTCATTCATCCCTCCATTCACCAGTTATTGATGGCCTGATGAAAGAGGTCAGAGGTGTTGCCACACAATCTACAATGCTCAGGGGGCCTGTGCTAGGCATTAGGAGGTTAAGGTTGACAAAAACATGAATTACCCTCAGCTTATTGTGCTCCAGGGAAGATGGAAATTCAAGCAGCACATTTTGGATCGAGCTTACTCTGCTGGTCCTTCCCTGCTTTTCTTTGTCTCAACCATCCTCCACCAGTTTGGATTCGCCTTCTCCTTGAAGCCTGTGCAGAGAGAGTCCGGATCTAAAGTTCTCTCCTATAGCTTCCTTAATGCATCTTATAGCGGTCATTTGGCCGGTGCACCTATCATACTGTGTTGGTGTTTAATAAATCTTGTTGATGCATCTGGACTTCCTAAATAAATATTTTGAAGAAGTTTATTAGAGTGGAAAATCCTTAGATATAAATGTAGTTCTAATCCTACTTCTGCCATCAGTCTGGCTTCACGACCCCAGGCAGGTTACCTAATTGCTGAGGCTCACTTAATCTATAAAATGGAAATGATTTTACGTGTTTTACAACTGCCTTATAAGGATTTTGAGAGTGTTAAAGTAAAATAATGGATATAAGTATATTTTGTAAATTTAAAAACACTATACACAAATGTAATATGCTTGCATTATCAACATTAAGAAGAATAATACAAACTTCTTGAGGCAGGGGCTGTATTTCATGTCTTTATATCTCTAGAACCTACCATATGGCTGAATATCTAGCAGGGAGCTCCACAAATGATAGTTGGTGATGCTGATATGGTGTCTTGTACAGTGCGGATCTCACTTATTACATAAACTTATCATCTCTGATTATACACTAGCCAATAAATAGTTGTAGAGTCAAATTGAATTTCAGATAATCACTCAAGAAGTCTGTGTTATCGCTCATGGATATGTATGCTGGCACATTCTGAAGCTATGAGTTGTAAATGTTCTATATGAAACATATTTTAAGGACCTAATGGTGTCTTATGGATTTTTACTGAGAACTTTAAAGAATATTTTACTCTATACAAGAACACGTTAAATAAGATGGAAATTCTAAGATTTCGTTCTGAAGCATATTAAGATTAAAAGTAATGTATTTTCAGTACTTAGACAGATTCATTTTCTTTTTTGGCTTTATTATTAGAAAAAAATAGTGACAAATCCTCCAGAATACAGTAAGAGATTAATCTACCTAAAAGACTCATCTTTCCCAACTATTTCCTGAGTTTTTAAAATTGTTTTAACCAATGTATAAATTCAATTGACTAAAATTTGTTATTGCAAAGCTCACAGTTGGTTTTGCTTTCCTGATATTGGCCCATTTGGTGGTAATGCTAAAACTGAACCATGGCAACAAATTTGTTTTACTAAATATATCGAGATAACACAAATAAGATATTAAGCAAACTCATGCATTAGCTAAGTTGACCTTTCTTGAAAAATAAATACTAAGGAAATATTTTAAGAGAGTTCCTTTTTTTCCCTCAACTTAGGGTTCACTTCCAGTCAAATATTGCTTTTGTTTAGAAAGAATTAGGTTAATATCTGTTAAATGTGGCAGTAAAGTTTTACTACATATAATTAAGTCATAAAACTAAATGGACTCTATGGGTATAATTTCCAATACAAGCTTTTATATTTTTTAATGAAAAATAACTGACTAGCTCATGGTACTGAATACTACACTAGCTACAGAGCTTTGAAAATATTTAGTTTATTTTTCTAAAATTGCAAGTTCAGAATGAGGTTTTCATAAGTACGTAAAGAAAAAGAGTAATGGATGCTGTATTTAATTAGTATAGCACTGAACTTTCTATATAAATTCAGATTCAGAGGACATTTACTGACTGTCTTCTGTGGGCTAAACATAGTGCTAGCTTCTTTCTTACATGTGGTCACTTAACCTTTAAATAACTCAATGATGATATCTTCATTAGAGAGAAGAAGAATTTGAGGCTATTTGAGGTAAAGAAAATTGCTTACAGTTACAAAGTTTAAAAAGTGCTAGAACTGAGTTACAAACCCAGATTTCCCTATTCTAAAGTCAATATTCTACCAGTCCATGTATTCAGGATGACGTGAACTTGGGTGCCATTATGGTGGTATTATAACCTTTCCCAAGTCTAATGTGCTGAGATCTATTGACCTCACACGGGACCAGCAGACATATCTATAGCCTCTAAACTTCTGTAATATTCCCCTGAACTTGACAAAATAACTATTACTTGTGGTATGCCTATTTGAAATGTTTATTGGCTACTATTTGATTTCAAGATGGTGGACTGAACTTGAGATTTTTTTTCTTCTTCTTCACCCCAAAGCGCCCTAGTACATAGCTGTGTATTCTAGTTGTAGGTCCTTCTAGTTCTGCTATGTGGGATGCTACCTCAGCATTGCTTGATGAGCGGTGCTAGGTCTGCACCCAGGATCCAAACTGGCAAACCCTGGGCTGCTGAAGCAGAGAGCATGAACTTAACCACTCAGCCACAGGGCCGGCCCCTGAACTTAAGAGTTTTGTTGGTCAAAACTGGTGAATTGCTTCCTACATTACCATGAAGAGGACAAGTACAGAATGCTCAGGAGTTGAGTTGAAACCAAAACCTCACTTCAATCATTTATTTCATTCATCTATGTGTTTCTGTTTACAAATGCAAGTCCATCTGGTTCTGTCAAAAGGCCAATTTTCAAAGAGGCACTTTCATGATACTAAACTTACTTTATGATCAGAAATGGAGGAAAAATATATTTTTTAAAGTAACCAACAATCCTTTATTTCTTTGTCGAAACTGGCTAAGCCTGCAATATAAAACGTGTTGGAAACTCTTAGACAAGGTTAGGGGACAGTTAGGGTGGAACGATTGGCCAGCACTACAGTGACACCATCATTTCAAACTCAAAAAGAGCAGGCAAAATCTTGTCCAATCCAACAGGAATTAGATCCAAGGGATCTCATCCTGGCATTAGGGTGACAGAGCTTCTGGACCAAAGCAAGTCTCAGCCTCTATTGGGGACTTCAGTCGAATTAGGGAAGTTATGGTAAGTATTATTAATACAAATGGTGGCAGAAATTGAGTCTTGTCTCTGCTATGCATTTCCCCATCTTCCAGAATTAGAATTCCCACATGTTAGCTGGTCACATGGCCACTCAGAATTTATTTCTCAGCCTCCCTTTCAGCTAGATGTGGCCACATGACTAAGCTCTAGTTAATGGGATGCAAACAGAGTGATAAATGGAACTTTCAGGAAGTGTCTTTAAAGTCTCCAGACTTTCTTCTAGCTAGTTGGACTGTAGATGTGAAGGCCAGAACAGGAGAATCCATTATAGACTATGAAGTCTTATAGACGGAATATTTGTGCCCCCCTAAAATTCATATGTTGAAGCCCTAACCCCCAATGTGATGAGATTAGGAGGAGAGGCCTTTGGGAAGTAATGGTTTAAACGAGGTTGTGAGGGTGGGGCCCCCATCATGAGATTAGTATCCTTATAAGAAGAAGACAAGAGACTGAGCTTGCTCGCGCTCTCTCTCTCTTTCTGTGCATACACAAAGAGGAGAACGTGTGAGCATGCAGGGAGATGATGATCATCTGCAAGGCCTCACCAAGAACTAAACCTACTGGCACATTGATCTTGGACCTCCCAGCCTCCAGAACTGTGAGAAATAAATGTCTGTTGTTTAAGCCACCTGGTCTATGGTATTCTGTTATAGCAGCCCAAATTTATTAGGAAATCTGGAAGTCTCATGATGAGGCTGGTAGAACCACAAGGTAAAAGGAACCTGAGACCCTTGTAATTGTGAAGCCACCAAACCTGCCCTGAAATGTCTATATTAATGAGAATTTAATTCTAACTAATACACTAATAGGACCTTTATATTATTGGGGGTGGCAATGTATCCAACCATAAAACCATATTTCCCAGCCTCCCTTGAAGCTATCTATGGCAATGTGTCCAAGTTCTAGCCATTGAAATAAAGTAGAAATTATGAAGGAATTCTGGAAAGTTTCTTTAAAAGAAGTATAGACAGCTGGAGAAAGTCCCTTGTGTCTTCTCTCCTTCTTTCTTCCCACTGCTTGAAATGTGGATGTGGTGGGTGGAGCTCTAGGGGCTTTTTTGATCAAGAGAGTCCTTGAGGAGCAGAAAGATAAGCACTCTTCTCCTTCCTTTCCAAAGTTCCTCGATGACTTTGTGAAGCCAACTTACCCGTATTGCACCACTTGCTTTTGGACTTTTTTACACAAAGAAATAAATTTTTTGGTTTTAAGCTGCTTTATTCTGAGTTTTCTACTAGTGTAGCCAATCTAATCCTGTCTGTCAGAGAGGTTCATTAGAGTTAACGAGAAGCTACAGGAAACAGGGTCAACACCAGAGACCTGGGTCATGGGGTTCGTGTCTACTCGAGTTGGGAAAATGGAGTGGAAATAGCAACTTCCTGGCAACCACCTGGCTGACTAGTCAGGTTTAACATTGGAGCTCTAGCCCAATGTATGCTGTGGACTCTTTGGGCCCTGATCATTGGTGAGTAGGAGCAGCTATTGTGCACAGGTACTCACTGTGCTGGGCACAGCTGGGCCTGCAAGAGTCAGGCCCTTAGTGCCAGACATGGGCTGGGCAGAGGCAGAAGCAGGGAGTGGCTGACCTAGCTCAGGCTTCTTTTAGAGACTGTCAAGCCAGAACCAACATGCTGGACCTCTCTCTCCTCTCGGGGCTGTAAGCAGCTGGATGACTCTCTAACATCCAAGCTTGCGAGGCTCGGCTTTGCTCCTCTCTCTCTGTCATGTGTGGGCCAGCTGCATCCTTACTGGTCCTCATTTCCCCTGCATTGAGCTCATTTACTCTCTGGGGATTAATTTGACTGTGAATACTCTGGACTCCAAAGTGTGGGAAAACTAGAGACACAAACAACAGAAGCCTTAATGCTTCAGGGGCAGAAAGTAGTGTCCTTCCCTCAGTTAACATCACGTAAGACCTGGCATGTGATTTTGTTGCTGGTGACATTTCGTAGTCGGAGACACTTCTAGACAGTGACTCAGGGAGGCAGCCTGCTGCTAAGCAAGCAGGAGGCAGGTCTGTGCGCTGGAGTTCAGAGAATCCTGGGCTCATATGAGAATCATTAGCCCAGAGTTTTTACTATCAAAGAGGTAAGGTGGGTGGAAGCACACTGTGAGATATAAAGTGCCCTGCAGATTATTATAATTGTATTAATCGAAAGGGTAACAACGAAACCATCCTCTTCTCCACCATCACCGAGAACATGAGGTACCGACCCCCTTCAACATGTCCAGACATGGCAAGTTGCCTTCTCATTAATTTCTCCCCATCAAGGCTGCCCTTGGGATTCATTTTAACCAAAGTTCATGTAGATTTAAAAAAGGAGGAAATAAGGACATTTAGAGTGACTTACTTCAGAACCTCTACCTTCCCAGGGATGACCTGTTCAGAATACTGTTGCAAACATAAATGACAGCTCAGTATACCTTCAAAATGAACCCTACTAATGACAGAATATACTAATTATGTATGATGCATATTAATCATGTACACATTTACTATAATTACTCCATTTCCGAAAGTCTGTTCTACTGTTAATAAGTCTTATGTGAAGAAATGGTGGTAGAATAATTTTGGCAAACATTGGGTTAAACAAAGTTGAGCTGGAAAATTGTTCCTGGTATGTGAGTCCAGGGGGAGGGAGCCATCCAATGTGCACGTCCTGCAGTGAGGGTCTTCATTGCCCGCTGCAAGGAATTTGATGGGGCAGATAATAATTTTCTCTGTCCCCATTAGTCAGAGAACAGGCCTCATACCTGGGCTTGTCTGTTCAAATGTTTCTTCCTGAGACAGTTCATCTGGGGAATGACACAAAGTTAAACGAAGAGAAGAGGTGACTCATGGTGGCAGTGGCAGGGCTCTAGCCAGATAGTTTCGGTGTTTTTCTATGCCTAACATCCTTGGTTTTCCAGCCTTCCGTCTGTTCTGGGAGTTACTGCATATCCTCTCTCTGATTCCCTTTTCTCCTGCGGGGTAGGCAGTTTGTCCTGCCGCCTGCAGCCAGGACATTGATGAATGCAGGACTGAAGTGAGTCTCTTTACTGCTGGACTCAGAACCTTTAATATGCTAGTTTGCATTGTGATTCTCCAAAAGGTGCTCAAGAATGTGGCATTTTCCAAAAGTATTTGCTCCAGAAGCTCCACTTCCACACCCTTTTCCATCTTCCCCCACCCCACACGACCCCTCACATCCATGGAACACACTGGTGGAAATGCTAATGTAATAAGTCACTGCTTAGCTTGACTGAAAAAGGTGAACAGTTTTCTTCCCGTTCCGTAATAAATCCACGATCTCATAATGGATTATGTTCTTATTGTGGATTCATAGTGAATCTTTCTCTAGAGGACCATCAAAGGCCTCACATACACCGTCTCCTGTATGTATCCTCTGGGCCAGCAGTGAGTAGATGCTTGTGGAGCACTTTGTAGAAGCCAAAATATATCTTATTTTTACCCGATCCGTTCCATCTGCTAATGACTTAGGTCAACGGGGTAAGCAATGTGGTCATTCATAATTAATTTTGCTGTTCATTATAGCCAATTATTTTAAATGCTGGGTCATTTGTATTTTTATACAATCTGCACTCTTCCAGGAACATACAAAAGCTTAATGGGTTGTATAATGTGCCATCCCTGATCCATGATTAACATGCGGTTTAATGAGTACAATTTTAAGAAAGCTTGAAACTTTAGGACCCTAACTTCTTCTACAAAGCCAGACACTAGAATTAAAAGTTTGTAACAGTAATGGATTTTGAATGTTTTAAATGGAAGGTTATTCTCACATAAATGAGTCTCTCCTTGCAAGCCGGAAGTACATCCTACCGCCTCCTTACACAGCCATGCTGAGATGTTGGTGAACAGAGGCAGCACCGGGAGCTTGTTAACGGTGCTCATTTCTGGTTTCCAGTCCTAGATAGTCTGAGTCAGTAGGTCCAGGGTGGGTGAGGCATGAGCTTTTCCAACAAATATACCAGGAAATTTTGACACAGGGGGTGGTGGTTCACACTTTCGGAAATATTAGACTAAAATGTTTTTGAAGTTTATTGAGTGCACAGGAAACTGGCTTTCCCGGCTGCGGAAGTTGGAGACTAAGAGATTGTTCATGGGTGCCTGAGAATGTTGTTTCTCTAACTGGCTTCTCTTTCTGGAGGAGCACGTGGCCTCGCTAAGATTGAATTTGACTCAAGAAGCAGAGGAACTCAATATTTGTAAACATTCCCTTAACGCAGGCACATCTTGTTAAGTTGAAATTTGTCAGGAATGTGAAATTTTTCTGGAATCCTGGGTATAGATGCTATAGTGTGGCTATAGTGGCCACTGTACTTACAGTAATTTTCTGTGTCCTTGACTAAATACACTGAGCACTTAATGCAATCTTATAGGCGGGTGAATGTGTGTGTGCCTGAAAGGCCATGGAGTGAAATGATAGGCTTCTTTTACTCCAGTTCTTGACTGGTCCCATTTAAGTGCCAGGGGAAAGGTGATGGTTAGTGATAAGATTATTTACTCAATGCTGTAAAAATTTCTGAGTATTTGGCTTTGCCTCTTCCTGGTGACTCCAGCCAGTTACTTAACCTTTGTAATTTTCTCAGCTGAAAAATAGCATAATAATACTTCCCTTTTAGGGCTGTTGGTAGGATTAAATGAGATAAAGCGAGTAAAGTATTTAACATGATTCCAGCCATATGGGGCTCAAAAAATGTTAACAATCTCTCTTCCTCCTTCTTCTCTCTTTCTTTCTCTCCTGACCCTCCTTTTCTCCCTGCCTCCTACTCCCTTCTCCTCTAGAATTTCCATTTAGGAAGGAGGCTTAGCTTATGCAATCAGGTTGGAGGATGAAGAGGAGTGGGCTAGAAAAACTGTTTTAAGATTGAGTTTGCCAAGTGCAACTTCGCTTGGATTATGTGTTTATTTGAGGTGGCTGAGGCTGGAACACTTCAACATCTACAAGCTGTCCCTTGGCACCACTAGGTACTATGCCAAGACCTTGGGAGCTACAAAGATGATGGAGACACTCTCTTTCCTCAAGGAGCATTATCTAGGGAGGCATTTGTGATTTGATTAACTACTCTGCATATAAGGCAACTTACATTACTCGTGTTCCAACAGAGGTACCCTCAGCTGTGAGAACACAGAAGAGGGAGCAATTAATTCTTGGGCAATGTGTTATCTCTATATTCAGAATCAGAAAAAAGGAACTGCCTCTCTGCTAAAAATAACAATACAGTTGTATATGTATTGCATCAGGTAGATTATTAGGCAGAATATAAGCAAAGGCAATACTGTATATATCAAAGTCTATCTATAGGATCAGGAAGAAAGCGGTAGCTGGAAGGATCTGAAGAACTTCTTCCCTCCAGCAGAGTTCTGATTCCACACACAAAGCTTGTCAAGGGAGTTCTGCTCTTATGCAGAAGTAGTGAAGGTAAAGTTGAGAGATACCAAGGGAAACCAGTGTTTGCCTTTAGTTTCAGGCAATAAATTGTGTGGGGAAATGCCAATTTCAAAATTCCTCCTTTCTACATGGTTCAACGTGAGTAAGACAGAATCACTGTCGTTGACTGTAAAATCCATCTCAAAGACTCAAAAATCATTAATGTCCAATAATGCTGATTTGTTTTCTGTTAAATCCGAGTCTTGCAGGTCCTATAAGTCTTTCCTTTGGCAGAAAATTCAATAATTTATTATCACTGAAGGTAAAATAGTCTCCAAAATGTTTAGTTTGGTTTTAGTGTTGCACACCTTTTGTCCGGAAAATGCTAGTTCTGTCTCCATGATTCCTAACTGGAAAATTAATTAAGTTTCTTGTTTCTGAAATTTACAACTTCACTATGTTTTTCTTGGGTCTGGTGGGAATTCTCATTTATTTTTGGTCTTCACTTTATGGGAACAGTTTCTATGTTAAAAATTGCAGAATGGAGAACCAGAGGCCAATAATGCAAGTTTTTCTAGCTTATTTGTTCTGATGAAAATATGACTGGCAGACCTAACAGAATTTTTAAAAATCTGCCTCCTGGAAGTTTTCATCCAAAAAAAAAAAAAAAAAAGAGATGTGCTGATTTTCAGACACTAAGCTCACATCTCAAAGTATTCTTTATTGAACAACAAATACTGTGCAGGCCAGTGGTCAAAAGTCCCGTGACATAATGAGAGTCACTGGGGGAAGCTCAGAGAACACACGTGCATGAAACTCTTTTGAGAGAACCAGAGGAAACTGCATTTTTAATGGCGTCAAAATACAAATAATAGAATGCGAGCCCCTTAGTTTGAGTGTCCAATTTGGATGCAAAATTTGAGCCTGTTTAAACTTAGGGGATTTTAAGGAGGATTGACACAAGAAGCTTCTTTGAGACAGCCCCTGTTGGTGTCACTTTTTTTTTTTTTTTTTTTTTTTTTTTAAGATTTTATTTTTTCCTTTTTCTCCCCAAAGCCCCCCGGTACATAGTTGTGTATTCTTCGTTGTGGGTTCTTCTAGTTGTGGCATGTGGGACGCTGCCTCAGCGTGGTCTGATGAGCAGCGCCATGTCCGCGCCCAGGATTCGAACTAACGAAACACTGGGCCGCCTGCAGCGGAGCGCGCGAACTTAACCGCTCGGCCACGGGGCCAGCCCCTGTTGGTGTCACTTTTGATCGACCGGGCACTCAGTCTAACCCAAGTGGGGTCCTGGTTTCCGATTTCCTTCTGTCCATGCACTTTGAAATTAGGAGCACTTTTTGAGAAAATACCGTATTTGTTAAACAGAAGAGGTTAAATCAAAGGGAGCCAATGGCACATTTTCAATCTGTTGCAAGTAGTAATAAATGTCACTACAGAGACTAGTCCTTGCCTCTCAGTCATATCTCCTTAATAAGATTCCTCCCCTGAGATTCTGCATGCAGGTTGGCCTGTGTACCATGTGCCTCTTTCTTCCCTGGTGGCCACCTGACAAAAGGGGAATCCAGTCTGGACTGGGCTCAGCCAATCAGATTCTCTCTGCATATTTGAATGAAGAATCTGGGATGCAGAGTTGCTGGTGCTTAGCTAAAAGTTTTCTCAGCATTTGGGGCTGCGGGAAGAGGCATGTGTCTATATAATGTTCTGAAGTTATAGGGGAGCTGAAAAACCATGAGGAAACAGAGAAAGGTGGATGCAGAGAAGCACCAGAGAATAGAACTGCCCTGGCTTGAAAAGCAGACGTTGCAATCTGATCTCCGGGGAAGTGCTGGGGTCGTCCCGGTTTCTGCTTGGCACTTCTGGTTCTGAGAAGGCCTTGGTGTTACTTCACTTGCTGCTCGCTGATTTTGTGCGCTCCCTTGAATCCTTACAAACACCCCTGCTACATGTTTGCCTGGTGTGACTATGCTCCTGTTATTTACAACTACAGAAGCCTGACCAGGACAACAATGGGGTCAATAGTGCTGTGGCTTCTCTTTATAAAACATACTGTTTTATACATGTTCATGACTTTTATAACAGTTATTTGCAGCATTGACTATAAAGGAGGAGTTTACCTTTCAAAACAGAAAGAGAAAATTCTCTTCTGTTGGAATTAAGGAAGAGTCGACTCATTCAACAATCTATAAGTATAGTTTTCCAAAAGTCAGTCAGGCCATCTGCCTTTACTGAGAAGACTAAGACCCGGTCCATTGACACAATGAGCCTGCATCTCAGTCAGAGGAGACAAAAGTAATACCTGAAACAACCAGAGAACAATTCAAGGCAGGGAATGATTACATGCTATACATCATGGGGTGCTGACCAGATATGCCTTAGATCTGAGGAGGGCAGAGCAGAACAGAACGATACCTCGGAAATAATTAAGAGAGGCAGGAGGTGAGCTGCCAGAAAGGAGGGTTTAGTCTCTGAATGGGCCTCCAAGCTTGGGTGGAGGGGGGTGTCAGCAAGTGCAGTGAGGTAGGAAGGAGCCATGTGTGAGTGAGTGCTGAATGTCTGCAAGTGGGGCCCCCACCCCACCCCTGGCCCCCAGTCCACTTGGGCAGACAAGGCATATTGAGAAGAAAATGCATCAGAAATGGACTGTAAGGTGGGGCATGGCTAAGAGTCAAAGAGATGTCCTAAGAAAGAGTTCAGAGAATGAAGAGTTCCTTAAGACTTGGAGGGGGTTGGACAGAATGAATGTGCCAGTGCCAAGAAATGGTGAGCAAGAGAGAGGTTTGGAGACAAGCCTGATGAGGCAGGTGGGCCAGATGATGAGAAGCGTGAACCCAGGCTTGCAGGGACATACAACAGTGGGCCTCAAACTTCTTTTGGTGATGAAAGCCTTTTCTTATTAAGAAATCAATTGTGGCCAGCCCTGTGGCTGAGTGGTTGAGATCTCACCCTCTGCTTCAGCGGTGCAGGGTTTCACTGGTTCCGATCCTGGGTGCAGACCTAGCACTGCTCATCAAGTCATGCTGAGGTGGCACCCCAGATAGCAGAGCTAGAAGGACCTACAACTGGAATATACAACTGTGTATGGGGGGCTTTGGGGACAGGAAGAAGAAACAAAAAAGAAATCTTAAATGGAATCTCAGTGAACAAAATAGATGAAAATGACTGGGCAAAGTGGAAGAGTGAGTCTGGGACCCACCTCTCAAATTCCATGCCCCTAGTGTCCACAGTACTTAGGAGCTCCTCTGGAAGCTGCTTGAAAATCCAGAGTGGTAGGAAGTAAGGAGCTGTCAGAGAGCCGGGAACGGTGGGTGAGCAGGTGTGCAGCTTCACAGGAAACTCATGCAGGGTGAACCCGGATAGGGAAAGAGCGGGGAAAGGAGAACAAAGGTGACTGTGAAGGAACTCAGGTGTGAGGTGTGGAGGGCTCGGCCTGGGAGTGGGAGTGCGGGGGGTAGAGGGAATGGCAAGGAGCTACTTCTCTGGCTTCTCTTGTCTTTATCAAAACTGATCCTTATATCTTCCCCTGCCCTGTGACTTTCATTTCTAGCACTGGTGCTCATAATCTCCTTTGGAAAACTGAGTGAGGCGTTTTCAACATGTTCCTAAGCTGCAGTCCTTATGCTGGGAATAAAGAAATGCTAGTAGATGAGCAGTGCCGACTGCTTAATTCTCAGGGTTCAACTCATAGGTGTTCCTTCTAGAAGCATACCTGTCTTTCCTCTTCCAGATGTAAGCTACCTTTTATGTATTTCTGACATTTATAGTTTCCTGCTTAGGAAGAAAGTGTGCTTTCCCAGGAGGTTATATTAAATTGAATTGATTGTCAGGCAGCATTGAAGAGTTAGAGCGAAAAAGAAAGCAGGCCATAGTCATCTCTCCAGCTCTTTATGTTCATGTGCAATTTTTTTTTCTGCTTCCAAATTAAGTATCTATTGGTCTTGTCCAGTTAACCCAGCTTCCCATCCTAAAACACTTGAGCTGATTTCAACAGACTGGTGAGGTTACAATGACACAGCTCCTAAGGGGGGAAACTGATGGACTCACCCATTCATCAACATCCATATTCTTCATTAACCAAGCTGAGCTGATTGAAATATCTTAGCAACCAATCCACGTTTGCCCATATTGGAGTAATTTGGTGAATGGAAAAATAACATTGGTCTATAATGAAAGACTAATAGGTGAGGCTCAGACAGTGAGTTACTAAATGGACAGATTTACTTTGTAGTTAAAACCCAGCTAAGGAAATCTACATACTAAAGAGTAGAAAAGGACAAAAAAACCCTGACCTTATTTGCTCTTCAAAGATCAAAATTCCCTTATGAAATTAAAAGGGGGGAAAAACACAAGTGGACCAAATATTTCTAAGTAAAGAGTCTGAAGCACAATTCTGATTCTGCTGTTTCTCTGCTCAAAAGCTGTCCATAGGGTAGATGCGGCCTCTCTGTGGCTTGGCTCAACCCCGCCTTGCCAGCACTGTCTTTACCTATTGCCTCCAGGTATCCCACAGACACTCCCGGTTTGCACGCAGAGCCCTAGGGTCCCACCTCTCTGTCTTTGCTCTTGCTGTTGTGAGCTGCTGCACTGTCTTTGCTGCCATCCTGCTGGAATCCTATGGAAGCTCCATGCCTAGTTTCTGTGTGACTCTTCCTTTTTGTGAAGACTTTCCTCCAGTGTCCCTGGAAGAGATGCCTTTCTTCCTTTAGAGGTTTGAACTGTGCTTATTGGACATTTCCCTTTTTAAAGTTATTTAGATGCATGACATGTAAACTTGATGCATGATTTGTAAATCTCTAAGATAGAGATTGATAAATTGCTAAATCATGAGGAAAACATGGCCCTTGGGATCAGGACGATCTAAGTTCACATTTTAGCTCCACCACCTACTATCTGGGCTTAAGCAAATTCTATCTCTGCTCTGTGCCTCTATGTCATCTGTTAAACGGGATCACATTAACTGCCTCCTGGGGTGATTGAGAGGATGTGAGAGATCAGAAATGTGAAGTCCAAACTTGACACCTGACTTCTACCAGATGCTTACTGAATGGACGTTAGTTTGCCTTTTGTATACTCCGCATTATTTAGTACAGTTCTCTGCAGTGTTAAGGTGCTCAGTAACATTTTCCAAATTGAATTAAATCGAACAAAGGATTAGACTGGGGACTTTGCAAGCAACATTAACTCTTTTCAGACCTCTTAGTACTACTTAGTGCATCTAAATAATAATTGAAAAACAGACCAGAAAGCAAAACATTATGTTTTACATTTTTTTTTGTAAGGCGGAGGCCCTTTTACTGGGGTGCAGGAGCCAAACAGAAAACATGATGAGGCCAAGTTCTCTCATATCCTACTGCCTCAGTCCTAGAGTCAGGGCTCTTTTCTGGAGAGAGACTTTGCTGGCTGATGAGTCTCTGACAGAGAAAGGATGACTGGCGCGTGCCGGACTCCTTGGTGGTTAGGGCTGGAAGACATGGAGAGCAGGCTCTGGTCTATGTGTAGGCTCTGGGGTGGTATCACCTCTTGCCTCAGTAGCCCTGGCTTCCTGGCATGGCTCAGATGATTAAGCAGTGCACTTCATAAAGCCCTAATAGAGCTTCTAGAAAGTGCCTGAGCTCAGACTGTAAAGCCCCAACCCTCAGCCAGAGGACAGCCTTCTTCAGAAGCGTCTGACGTTCTGTTGTTAGCTGCTTCCATACTGAGTCTTTAAAATCATAAATGCATACTTGGATAGATTTTCTGATTTTAAAAAAATACTACTTGTTCATCATAGACAACTGAAAAATACAGAAAAGCACAATGGCATACCTAAATTTAATGTAGTTTTTATTTTAAAAAAGGAGTGTGTACTCTAAATGATGTTTTGTAGACTATATTTGTAGCTAAACAATTTATTGTGCTCATTTTCCTATGTCAATAAATTTTCTTCTACAACATCAAGTTAATAGCTGCCCAGTATTCCATCACATAGAGGTTCCAAGTTTTACTTATCAAATTCTCTAGAACTGGAAATTTTTAATAATGCTGAAATAGATATGTTTTTGTATACATGGTTTCACATATTCTTTTTGGGTAAATTCTTAGAAAAAGGATTGCTAGATAGAGGGTATAGACGTTGCCAAATTGCAACATTTGTACCAATTTTCACTCTTCTATTGACAGATTATTTCCAATTTTGTTACTATTGTAAGTTATACTGTGAAAGCATCCTTGAACATGATTTTTTTTTTTTTTGCAGCTCTATTGTTTTCTTTGGTAAAATCCTTAGAAATATAATTGCAGTATCAAGGATATAAACATTTTTGAAGCTTTTCACCCATATTGCCAAATTTTCTTCCAGAAAGGTTGTTCACTCTCCTGACCTCACTCTCAGGGCAAGTTGATGCTTGCCAGTACTTAACTTATCATTAAAAAAAAAACTCCTCTGCTAGTGAGACAGTCCAAGAACAGTAGTTTAGTATTTTGATTTGTATTTCGTTGATTGTTAATGAGGTTGAACATAATTTTATGTGTTTGTTTTCAGCCTTAAGATTTATTACTATAGTAGCTCAGCTTTACAAGTAGTTTTAAAAAAATATTAGAATTAGGTTAAAAAATTTCTATTTTGGCTGAATTAATTACCTTTGATACCATTAATCAAGAACTATTTACTGAGTTCTGACTAGCTCCAGGACCCTGTGATGGCCAGAGAGAGGATGGCGCAGGTGAGTTCCCGTCTCTAAGAAATTGACCTACTGGAGAGAAAATATAGATACATACAAATAGATCATTTAAAATGGGAAATTGTATATTTTACTTATTTAATATTTATAATGTCTAAAAGAATATTTGATAATACAAAAGGATCTGAGACTATTAGCAACAAATATCATAGACCCAATAAAACCATTTAGACAGAGATTAAAGAGTGGAATTTACCTTGAGCTTAAAAACAAAAAAAGAAGTTGCGAATTACAATGCTTAAAACTTAACTCTGAGCTTCTTAGCAGCCAGAGGGAAATGAGAAGGGTCATGTAGCTGTCATCAGCTGATGAAAGGATGTGTGCATGTTTGTTATCTTTCTAGTACTCTACTAGCAGAATTCTCACATAGGTCTTTCTATAAGGAGCATCGAATGACATAATGAATGGCGTCTTTGATAGAATTTTATTGAAAATTCAGTCTCTGCATGACCATTTCTTATAGTAACAACAAGAAAAAGGAAAATATAGAGTTACATTGTCGTCCTTGGTATTTCTGAGAGAAGTTAGATGTATGCCTTTCCAATAATCTGATTTAGTACAAGAGTAGAGCCTTGAGAATCTAGAGTCAGAATGACTAGCAACAATCTTTGGCCAACCCATTTCAAAGTCAGTTTTTGCAATTGCTATTTTGACAGGCACTGTACCAATGATTAAAGATAAATAAAGGTGACAAAAATATGAGATTGCTAATGCCCACCAACCCAAAGGATAGGTATCTAGTTATTGATCAAAATTAGTTTTTTGTGTTTCATTTATTTATTTATTCGTTCAACAAATGTTAAATAAGTCTAAGGTACCGAGCTAGGAACTGCTCTACAGGAGATCATAATTTGGGAACAGACAAACAAATAGCTAAAACATAATATATAATATGTAATAAAACATATATATATGTAAACGTATATAATATACACTATAACAAAACATACAATAGTGATAAACTTTAAGTGCAAGGGAGCACAGAAGTAAAAGTAAACTTGTATATCTCTGTATATGATGTCAGAAAAGGCTTCTGAGAGAGAGTGACATTTAATCTAAGTTTGCAAAGCTGATTAGGAGTTTATCTGATAGCAAAGGTAAGAAATGCCTTTTAGGCAAAGGGCACAACATTTGTAAAGGCACAGATGGATAAAAATACAAGGCATATTGGAAAAAGATAAGAGACTATTGAGATTAGGGTATAGGATATCAGGGGATGGGCAATGTAGGATTTGCCAGGCCAGGTTTGGTGGGCTATATCCTCCAGACCTGTGTTGTTCAATATGGTAGCCACACATTATATGAGGCTATTTATGTTTAAACTAATTAGAATTAAACATAATTAAAAATTCATTGCACTGGTCACGTTTCAAGTACTCAATAGGCACATGTGGACAGCGGCAACCATACTGGAGAGCACAGATATAGAAATTTCCATCATTGCGGAAAATTCTTTTGCATAGCACTACTATAGACAATGGAGTGCCTTGAAAGACTGTTAAACAGTGGAATGATGTGACCAGATCAGTGTCTTAGAAATAAATTGAATTGGAAAAGGAAGTGAAGGTCAAGTTGAGAGAAGATGAGCTGACAATGCTAACGGAGAAATGGGTCCAGTCTGAGACATTTGGAAGGTAGAAACAACATGATCAATTATAAGGATGGGGAGCAAGTAGTTAAAAGTATCAGTGATATCTTGTGGCTGGGTGGGGAGTGATAAGCGAGACCACTCATTTGAACAGGGAATAGAGGAGGGAGTCCGTGCAAAGAAATGAGAAGTTCAGCATCGGACATGTTGCAACTGAGGCACCTACGGAATATCCATGTGAACAGGCAGTTTAATACTTACAAGAGACATGGGAGTCTTCACAGTATGTCTGTTGACTGTATAAAATGGTAACAGCTAACAGGGATACAGAACTTACAGTGCCAGGTACTGTTCCAAGTGCTTTGCGTGGAGTTTAGCTCCTATAATCTTCCCATAACTACATGAGGTAGGATTTGTTATTATTAACCCCATTTTATAGGACAAAGAAATTGAGGCACAAAGAGGTTACATAATTTATTGTCCAAGCTCACACTAGTGAGTGGTAGATTGAGATTTGAACTCAGATAAGTTGCTTAACCAAAAATTTGTACACAAAGGATGGTGCAACAGGCTACAAAAGGCAGGTGGATTTGAATATTTATGGGAGAAATCCCATGAAATTCTGAAAATTAAATCACATTTAATTGCATAATAAAAGTAACTTTTACTTTATGTTTTTAATTAAAGATTGGCACCTGAGCTAACACCTGTTGCCAATCTTTTTCTTTCTTTTCTTCTTCTTTCCCCCCAAAGTATACAACAATATACAAAGTTGTACGTTGTAGTTGTGGTCCTTCTGGTTGTGCTATGTGGGATGCTGCCTCAGCATGGCCTGATGAGCAGTACCATGTCCGTGCCCAGGATCCAACTGGCGAAACCCTGGGCCACCGAGGCGGAGCACACAAACTTAACCACTCGGCTATGGGGCCAGTCCCAGTAATTTTTACTTTTAAAATTAAAAATAAAGTATAATAATTTGGAGCTGATTAGAAAATTTAGAACCCTTGATTGCTGCTTATGTAGTATTGTTTGACGCCAGGGGAGTCCATGTGTTTGCCAAGGAAGAATGTGAGGATGGGGAGGAAAGAGGGCCCAGAACAGAACCCTGGAGAACACTGATATTCAAGAGGCGATTGAAGGTAGAGGGATCGACAAATGAGACCAAGAACCAGGAGAGAGCGACAAGCCAGAAGCCAAAGAAAGAAAACATCCATTGAAGAGGAAATGGTCAGTGGGAAGAGTTCAAATATAATAAAGCCTGAAAGAGTTTCCAGTTTTAGCAGGAGTTTATTGTTAGCCTTTGTCAGAACAGTTCCCATGGTACAGAGGGTGCTGGAGACAGAAGGTAGTAGAGTGAGAAATGCATGAGAAGTGAAGAATATTGACAAGTCTTCCAGAAATTTAGTTGTGAGGAGAAGGATGGAATTAGAGGCATAATAATCTTAAACATTAATGTGTAGGTAGAAAAGGGCCACTTTATCTCTCTGATGAAATGGTGGGCCACTGGAATTCCTGTAGACTAGTCTACAGCTTTTCTCAAAAAACAGCTTCGTAGTAGCTCAAACGCTTGAACAGGGACTTCATTGAAACCATGGAGTCTTGAAACTTAAGGAAGGTTCAGGCAATATATAATTACTATACATTAACATTTATGCTTTAACTTGTGAGAAGTGACAAGGAGGATCATGATGTATCAATTTGGCACTTTCCTGAGGTAGGAATTTTAACTGCGTGCATGTGGAGGCTGCTGAGAAGGTGGCCATCATGTGGCTGGTTCATGAACCTGAGACACAGCCTTTCCTACCCCTGTGTCCTGTGAAGTCTTTAAAGGCTTTGTTTCTTTGTGAAAAAGTGACCATCAAACGAGAGACAAAACTCGAAAAGGCATTTTTCTTGCAGTGTATAGGTGATGTCCAGACACATGTGTGTCTAGATGCAAATGGGATTTAGGAGACAGCCATTTACCTGAACTTTTCATGATTCATGCCTCTTGGCCATTGTGAGAATGTTTCTCCCATGGATGTCAGAGGCCCCTGGACCAGATAAGTAGGGAGACCGTGCGTCTTTGGTTGCCTGGGTTATTCCTGATTGACCCTTGTGAACTGGCATAGTATTTAGTAGTGTTTTCTTTCACTTTCAAAATAGTCCTAGTGTGTATGATAAATTATAAGGTCATGATACATATGAATAATACTACAATGAATTCAATCAGATTATGGAGAAGGAGATGGGGGTAGACAGAGGGTATCGGGGAAGACTTTGTAGGTGCAGCCTTGAAGAGTAGACAGGTGTTCAACAGGGCCAAGAAGGGAGGGAAGGCATCCTGACTGGGACATGGTAAAAGCACAGAAGTGTAGAAAACAGATACCTTGAATTCTCCCTCAAACTACACTCCTGTAAAAACCAACCAAACCGAAAGAAGTTGAAATGCAAAGCAGAATGCAACCAATATCCTCTATAAGACCTACTGCTTTATTTTCAGCTGTCCAGTTCTGATCATTTTTAAGGTGTTTTTATTAAGTTGTTTTTGGTAGAGAACACTACTGGGCAGTTACATTGCATTATGATGGTACCAAAAACAACTTCTTCCACCCATTCTTAGATTCCAATCATTTTAGAAGTTATAGGAATTATAGCTCCCCTATGTAGCTAAAGAGGGTTTGGATAAAGGAGATAAACTTAGTTTAAACTACAGAGTGTTTGAAGGTTTCCTCTTCATTGTAATCATAAGAATTATACTTAATATTTGTGTAACAGGTATTCACATCTTGTTGGGAAAACAACTCCCTTCACATAAGGTGAAAAAAATACTGAAAATATTTCATTATGTCAGTTGTTTATTCTTTCTAAAATCCCAACAGTATCATTTTCCTCAAAATTAATCCTGATTATCAGTAAATGTTCTTTACTTACTTGATTCCCAGCTGCTTGGCACTACTTTTTTTTTGTATTTGTGTATGTGAGGGTTTAGATACACTAATGAATTCTGAACCTTTTTGGTGAAGGATATTTGCAAGACCACTGTCAGAAATCCTATTAGTGCAGAATATCTGATGATATCTCAGTGCATGAAAAGTCATTACAACAAATATGATTATATGTGAGAAATTGCTTCTAGACCTGTAACACGATGAAGGCCTAAAAATCTTGCGCTAAGGTAACAGTGGAATAAAAATAGGCCCAATTCCATCATTTCTATAATGTCTGACATTCTTCTGATTTCCGTGGTACATTGATATTGTTTACTCATATATGAGAACATTAGAGAAACAGCTGATAGCCTACACATAGGTCGATTCTATTTGGGATGGCAGTGTACCTTACCTAAAAAAACTGCATTTCCTGGATTCCCTTGCAAGTGAAAGGAGGAACCATGTGACCTCATTCTGGACAACGAGATCTAAGTGAAAGTCACCTGGTGAGGCATCTAGGGAAAGCTGTTGTTTTCTTGTTAATGGAGGCACACTCAGCCAGCAAACATTTTTGCTCTTTGCCTTTCTCTTTCTTCCTACCTGGACTGTAGATGTGACGATAGAGATGGTGCTGCCATCTTGGACCATGAAGCCACAAGCACGAAGACACAGAAAGAATGGCTGAGTGGAAAGATAAGAATCTTATGGCACTATAGATTTCTGTGCCGACTCTGAAATGCATTCCAGTGGAATTTTTGTTGCACTAGATAAATAACCTATTCTTATTCAAGCCCCTATTTACTAAGTGTTGTGTTATGAACAGCCGGACTTATTTGTAACTGATAAATTCCTGATTGATAAACCAAGGAATGACACAATTTTAGTAACATTTTGTCCCTGTAATTCCTTCCTCCTTTGAGAAACAGTCTCAGTATCTGAAGGCATTTGTGAGGATTAAATGAATTAGCATAAGTGAGGTGTTTGGAATAGTGACTGATATTCAGTACATGTTGGCTACCAATAGAGTAAGTGGGTACAAATTTCAAGGAAAACCTCATTTCCTTCTCAGTATTTTAATCTAGGAGAAATTAGGTGAAGTAAATTTTAGACTTGTTAGAATGTTTCTCTTGGTAGTAGCAGATAACTTGCTTCTAATTATAACAATGATTTTATACCCAGTGTGTTCAACAATTGATTTAAGATGACCCACAGAAGAAAACACGCAAGAAAACAATAGAATAAAAATAAAAACATGTGTTAGGGGAAATTAATATTAAAATAGGAAGTAAAGAGGGTGAAAAAAATAGAGTACAGATCCGAACACTATTCGGCCCAGTAACACAGCAGTGGATAAGTTATAAATTTAGCCCAGAGGTTCCTGGTGACCAAAATGAAAAAGGAATATCATTCAATAGCACAAATTCAATAGATGCTTATTAAATGTCTTTTAGGTGCCAGGCACTGTGTAAGGTTCTAAGGGTAATGGTCAGAAAAGCAGATATATTCTCTGTCCTATGGAGCTCATAGTCAACAGGGAGAAAAAAACATGAATTAGATAATCACACACACCTGATTTTCAATGTGGGGAAGAAAAAAATGTGTGTTCTTTAGGGAAAGCAAAGCTTTTCTTAGCACTTCTCTCTAGATAAACTTCCTCATGCGGAGAACTTCCAACCCAGGCCTTGGTGGTCAAGCGTGATCATGAAGCTATAACTCTCTAATTCCAACTTGGTTCCAGTGGAGACACTTCTTTCTTCTCTGCTACCAGGTTCCTGTTTTTTTGGTTGGGAAGAGGGATACAAAAATACAGCCATCAGCTTTTCCCTAACTGGAGATCTGTTCTAATTATTTCACAAAATGCTATAATTTCAGACATTCTTATCCATTATATTAAACCCTGGGAGAAAATAAAACTACTAAAAAAACTTTTTACATTGCAGGTTTCATTGACCTGGAGTGAAACAAATCTCTTTGGTCTTGCTCAAATTTATTTTTTATAAGCCTTTTGGTAAAGTTTCTGAAAAATACATTCTGTTAAGAAATAAATGCTTTCTCAGCCAGGGAGGTATGCCATTCCCTGAGTTAAGACGAAATGGAACTTAATCTACCTTGTTTATCTGGCAGTAGCAAGAGTGAAGTATTACACATATTTTCTAGATAACACAAGTTGACTCCTTCCAGTACCAAGACTTCAAATTTGAGAAAGAAACATGTCTAAAATGCCTTCCTGAGTGATGCAAAAATCATAATTATAAATGTCTGTTTTGATACCAGATAATAATGCAGTTCTGACTTTGAGTTGCTGTTCTTCTCTTAAGGTCAGCTAACTTTCCTTCTCCCACTGCTCTTGTGTCTACCTCTGTTAGCCCTTTATAGTTTGCTGCCACTTCTAACTTGCTTACGACTGTGACAATCATATTTCCTAGAATTGTGTCTCAAATAAGATCCAACAAGCTCTGAGTGAAAGCCCAGGCTTTGTGACAAGCTGTTTTCCTCTGAAGTTTCTAAGACGCCACTTATTTATTTCTAAATTTAAGATTATCTTCTAGAAAGATGGAATTTCTACAAGTCTTATCTCCAGTTGATAGACTTACAGTGCATCTTAAGGAATATATTTGAGAGTCAGTGTAAAGAGCTGGTTTCGCTTCACATGATGTGTGTGAGTCTTGGCTCCTTGTGTCCAACCTTGGTGAGTAAACCTCTGTGAGTACAGAATATGCAAGTGTGTTGGTGGGAGCTGTATACAGCACAAGATCATAGATAATAAACCAAACTGGAAATATTTATGGAGCACTGGTTGTGTGTAGGGTTCATTGTTGGTCCTGTGATCTGGGGTAATCTTTGTCATTAAGTAGGACCTATATAGCTTTATGAGGTTTTGAATGAAAAGAAAACAGCCGTTAAGACTCAAAACAGCATGGGGGCACATACTTTGCACATGTACATAAACTGAAAAGAGGAAAAGAAGCTCAACATGGCCCTTGTCCAAGAGGGACATGCAAAGTCGTGAAGCAATTCATATTTCTTAACTAAGCAAATGAAAAAATGAAGTAATTATTAACTCCAAGAAAGACAAAAAATTACACAAGAATGTAATTAATCATAGTATGCCATGTGGCTTAGCAGCAAACAGTATTTACTTAATCATAATAAATAAAATACTCAAAATGGATTAACCTCCATATTATGATATAACTAATCGGGAGGATGAGGGAGGTAAAGGATAAGGGAGAGAGCTAAAATCTCCCTCCACCGTAATAAGAAGTCAATAGATAATGTCTTTAATTTGATGAATTAAGAGGTAACAGTATGTTTACATTATGTAAAAATTTGGGGTAAATTAGAGAACAAAAACCACTAAAAGAGATGTCGTTGCATTGGGGTGAGATGGGAAAGGAAAAGAACTGCTCTTCTAAGCAATAAACATTTTAGACTATTTGACTTTTGAACTTGGATAAATTTTTAAGCTAAAAAGTTAATTAAAAATTACTTTTTGGACAGAACAAAAAAAGGGATTGAAGAGCAAAAGATCAAGAGAGAATGATTCCTTGGGAGCGGCAGTTGACAAAGCAAATTACAGAATATACTCAATGAAAGTCAGATGAAACACAGGAGATAAAAGGCTTGGGACCAAGAGGTCCCAGCGAGGCATTCAGAGGAGAAAGGCTGCAACCAGGAAGTCCACACACTCACAGCTGCTTCCAGGCCCCGGTGCTCACCCAATAACAAAGCCACTTCTGTCTGGGAAAACCACAGCAAGGCAAGGCAGGGAGCAAAAAGCCTTTAATTGGGGTGGCGAATGAGCAGCCCTGTGAACTCCAAATGCCTCCAGCAGGCTGGGGCATGCTTTTCCTTTCCTCCCTTCTTTGCCTGTCAATTGATGGCCTCGCTTTCCAGGGCTTCTCAACAGGCATGTGTGGTCTTTCGGCTTCCCTCTGCTCTGGGTCCTGAGCTGTCTTTCTGCCTCTTTATTGTTCCATCCAGAGTACCCATGTTCTCACCTCACTCTCCTCTCCATCAAAATTCTTCCATCTGGGTTCCGTTTTCTCAAAAGCAGCTAGGTGACTGGCCAACCAATCTCACAATCCCATAATAAAACTAATGGTATCAAAAGGTTGATAACAGCCTAATACGTTAACCCCCTCTACTAACATTTCCAATTTAAGAGTGGCTTTGGAGAGCTTCAACTCAGCAATTATTTACCTGGGCAGGTTGAGCAGTCAGCATCCAGGGAAGAGGGACTGGGGGTGAACACCTCCTGGTTTTCCTGAAATTGATCCATGTAAGAACCACCTGTACAAAAGACCAGCTTCGATGCCCCCAGTTAATGTTTTTTGGTATTGATCCTACCCCACCTTATATTATCTCTCTCAGCATTTTGAGAAGTCAGTCTATTCTGTACTATTTTGTGCTGCTGGTCCATTACCTCCTTGAGGGCTGGCATCCTGTTGTCAAATGACAGGATATCTTTATTATACTTTACTATCTATACATATCCTCATCAACTCATTTCTGAGGCCTTGACTAAAATGGAAGCAGAGACTCTTGGCTAAGAAACTTGTTCCAGTCATGAGACAAAGGGCTGATACGAAATGAAGATATCAGTCTTTAGCCTGTATGAAAGAGAGCTGAGAGACATGAAGAAGACCTCCCCTGGAACGGTCTAAGAAGGAGGCAGCCCAAGAAGACCAAGAACTGTGATGCTCACCAAGAGTTTAAGCCCCTGGCAGCAAGGATTTCCTCCAATGTGGAGATCACACTGTGTTTCTTGGAGGTCAGGAACCCACATGGAACTCTGGGGACTCAGTCATTTTAAAACATTATTCTTTGCTTTGACGGTCCGAGCCGGGCTCATAAGAGGGGTAAAGTATTGGGAAATGACCCATTATGTCTGTAAGCCTCAAAATTTCATTACATACACAGAGCAGAGTTGTTATGATACTGTAGACAAAATTCATCTAGATTATTTTTTGACCTGTGTTTTGTTTTGCCTTGTGATTTCAAAATGCCAGAAATGGTGAAGGCTCAGCTCCTTAGACAGGCCAGGTATACAAATAGTTAGATTATTTACCTGCAAGGAAGAGCTTAGGTGAATTAGAAATAGCTAAGAATGGCAGTTATAGAAACTGTTTTTATTAAAGTAAAACTCAAAATTATTATATTTTAAAATATAAAGGCATGAAACATGCTCTCTTTTTATATAAAGTACCGAAAAACAAAAAGAAAAAAATAAAAATGCCCATGTTAAATGGTGAAATTTAAAAGGTTAAAGAAAACACCTTGTTAAATATTGTTGGACCTTTATATTTAAAGATACATTTATAATACACATATGTATTATATATATGCATACACATTTTAAACTATAAATAAGATCATACAGTGTGTATTGTTATAGAATTAGCTCTTTTACTTAGCACGTTTACAGCCATCTTTCCATGCCAATAAATAATTATTTACTTTATTATTTCTAAAGTGTGAAGAGCATTCTGTTGCATAGATATGACAAAATTTAACCAAATCTGTACTATTGGATATTTGTGTTGTTCATAGTTTTTCATTATTGTAAGCATTTCATCATTTTACATTATTGAAATTTTTAGTTTTTATTATTATGCCAAATATTATGCTCATTATTTTTTCATTTCTATTCAAAGTCACCAAGAAACTTTTAGCTCTTGTTGGCAGGAGAGGCATAGGTCCAAAGAACTAAAAATCAAGGAGCACCTGGGTTTAAGCTGGAAGAAAGTGACCTGAAGTTGCAAGGACTCGGGCATCCTATCAATAGAAGAATAAGCCATTCAGTATTTAACACAAATAAAATGATTTTTTTACTAATTTAGCAAAGGAAAAGATCCTTACATTTTTTAAAACCATCTTTATTTTCCCCCCACAGTTTTTAAAGAAGATATAAGCAATGCTGAATGTTCTAAAAATAGAAAGCACAGGTGAGTGGGTAAATGTTTTCTCATTCCTGTCCATTTCTACTGTGAAAGCCTCAACACTGTGTCTATTATTTCAGTTACCTCCTAGTCCTCAACAAGTGGCAGCTTCCAGGGAAGCAAGCAAGATCCATGGGAAAAAGTTGAATGCCTTTAAAACTGAACTTGAAATCCAAGTTTATTGAGAAAGACAAACAACAACAAACATGAATGAGCTGTTCTCAAACTGGAGACCGCCCATGAAGCTCTACAATGTGCCGTCCAACGTGACTATTGAGCACTTGAAATGTGTCTAGGGTGACTGGGAACTGAATTTTTCATTTTATTTAATTTTAATTAATTTAAATTTAAAACTGGAGCAGTATAAAGTGTTTTCCTATAATATAACTCTATTGTTTTGTTAGGGGTACGTTTCACTTGAACTATTGCATCACATCAGGTACTGTATTGTAGTGCATATGTTGGACACACGTGTCTTTCCTAGTGTTACACATAAACAAATAATCAATTAGTTGGTATCAATAGATTGATTCAGTTCAAATTATTTTTTTCTATGCATTGGTATAGCACAATAATGTGTTTGTTTGAATATTGTGTGCAGATAGCATGAGTTACAATGATACTCATAAATTGAAGTGTTCATTATTTTAATTTTTAATATAACTAAATTATTTTTCTAGTTAAATATAAGCATGAATGAATTTTAAATTTAAAATGATAGATCAGAGGGCAGACCCCATGGACAAGTGGTTGAGTTCACACACACCGTTTCAGCAGCCTAGGGTTTCACTGGTTTGGATCCTGGGTGCAGACACGGCACCACTCATCAAGCCATGCTGAGGTGGCGTCCCACATAGCACAACCAGATGGACCTACAAATAGAATACACAACTATGTACTGGGGTGCTTTGGGGGGAAGAAGAAGTTAAAAAAAAGATTGGCAGCAGATGTTAGTTCAGGTGCCAATCTTTAAAAAGAAAAAGATACATGAATGGATAAAGAAGATATGGTATATAAAATGGAATATTACTCAGCCATAAAAAAAGAATGAAATCTTGCCATTTATGACAACATAGATGGACCCAGAGGGTATTATGCTAAGTGAGATAAGTCAGACAGAAAAGACAAATACCATATGATTTCACTTATACATGGAATCTAAAAAACAAAACAAACAAGCTAACAAGACAAAACAGAAACAGACTCATAGATCCAGGAAAAAACTGGTGGTTACCAGAGGGGAAGGAGTTGAGGGGGTGGGCAAAACAGGTGAAGGGGATTAAAGGGTACAGACTTCCAGTTATAAAATAAGTCAGTCATGGGGATACAGTGTATAGCATAGGGAATATAGTCAATAATGTTGTAATAACTTTGTATGGTGACAGATGGTGAGTAGACTTATTGTGACAATCATTTTGTAATGTTTATAAATATTGAATCACTATGATGTACACTTGAAATAGGATATTGTATGTCAATTATACTTTAATAAAAAATTACAAAACAAAAATAAATAAATAAAACGAAGGCATACTACTGATGAAGAATTGAGTGGAGATGCAGAAGTATAAAACAGTAAAGAAAAAATGAGACTGGAGGAAATTATGTTGCATATTTCACAGTGAATGGCATTGCAATTTGCTGTGGTGGAACAAAGTGAAAAAGCCTCTTTTTGTGTAAAAGAATATTTTTTAAAATAATAAAGTGGCAATATTAAGAGACATTTTCAGCAAATACATATGAATTTGATAAAATGTTTCCTCTTAACAATCAAAAAAGTTGATGAGAGGAGTCACATGAAATCAGAATTTAATGTCCAATACATTATTTTTAAATGATTTTAAGGGGATCTGAGCTATAACTTTGGCCAGCTATAAAACTGCTTGCATTGTTGCACACATACAAACACATGAACACACACACACACACACTATTAATTAATTAATTTATTTTTGGTGAGGAAGATTGGCCCTGAGCTAACATCTCTACTAATCTTCCTCTGTTTT
The DNA here is from genome assembly GCF_037783145.1 of Equus przewalskii. Taxonomy (NCBI): domain Eukaryota; kingdom Metazoa; phylum Chordata; class Mammalia; order Perissodactyla; family Equidae; genus Equus; species Equus przewalskii. The sequence goes on along the minus strand of NC_091831.1, from coordinate 52,250,374 downwards.
GTATGTGGGACGCTGTCACAGAATGGCTTGATGAGTGGTGTGTAGGTCCAAACTCATGAACCCTGGGTTGCTGAAGTGGAGCACATGAACTTAACCACTACGCCACCAGTCAGGACCTCACACACTATTTAGATGGAGAGATGGTAAAAGAAATTATTATTTCAGTTATGGAAATTTTGATAGAAAATTATAAGAGAAAGTAAAAAGATAGTTTGCAAAAAGTGAAAGATCTTCAATTAAGCCACTAAGCAATTGTCCGAACATGACCTTTCTAACAATATAAAAGTTTAATTGATTCAAAATTTGAAATATTGCAAGTATTTTTCTTCAGCTTTAGATACCATGCACCATGATGATATTGCCCAATTAATATTTCAGCTACGTTTTGCCTCAAAAGGCTTCCATATTTGTGAAGTGTTGTCAATTTGTGACCTAAAATTAAACTCACAATTACATATTTTTTGTGTCTTTTACATCTGTCGAAGGACAGTTTCCAATAGATTTGCAAAAAATTCTTTCTTCTTGTAGTGGAGGGTGCTCCAACTGTGTCAGGTCAAAAATCCAAATTTGTTGGAAACTGATGTTTCCCTTATATGATATACATGATGTATATTGAAAATATTTGCACTCAGTTTGCTAAGGCAGACTCTATGAAAGTGTTACGGATATAGTTGTTAAAATATATATGTACAAATGCTGTTAATCATCAGGAGTTTATGAAACTGTTGAAAGAAATAGAAGACAATGAATTTAATGATCTTGTGTTCTTTGCCAACACTCCTAGGTTGAGTTGTGGAAGAGCTTTGCAGATTACTGTATTGTAACCCCTATTTTCTTGGAACAAAAGGAATGTTGGCCAAATATTCAATTATCAAAGATAAAAATGGCAGTGTGATTTACATTTTCTCACTTATATTATACCGCCTATGAATGAACTAAATTTGAAGCTCCAAGGAGAGAGAAAAGTTATTTGTGACCTAGCTAGACAGACAGAACTATTTATATTGAAATGGAAACTTTCCATAATACAAATTAATAGTAATGATTTCACACATTTTTTATAACATGAATCAATATGCAGAGTATTTTCATGAAAATTGGCTGCCAACAGTACAAGGAAAATTTGAACGCTGTTGATATTGACAAATTTAGAGTTGTATTTAACTTTATTAAATAGTTTTTTGAATTTTGTGTTAATAATCCTTAGTGGACATAGGAGAGAGTGAATTTATTTAACTTGGACAGATGTAGTTTTGAAATTGATAGGCTTTTGCTTCAAAGTCAAGTCAAATCTTCTTTAAAGTTTTATCAATGTGAATGTAAATATTATTAAAGGAAATTGATTTTTGGATAATTGATTCAATTGTTGGAAAACTAAGTATGTTTGTAACAACTTGGGTATAGAAATCTATTTTTTTAACTGTAAATTTTATGAAATCTAAATCAAAGTATTTCTGCGTATATGCATTATGATATTCTGTAAATATAAAATCTACCCTGGATGTTGAAGACTTAGTATGAATAAAAGAATGTAAAATATCTCAATACTTTTTTGTGTTCATTACATGTTGAAATTATAACATTTTGGACATATTGGGTTAAATAAAATATATTAAAATTAATTTCACCTATTTCTTTTTTACCCTTTTTAACGTGGTAACAGCAAATTTAAAATTACATATGTTGTTTGCATTATATTTCTGTTGCACAGCACTTGCCCCAAAGTCTCCGTGTTACGGATTTTGTCAAATAGTTCCCAAGTCCCAAAGGTATCAGTTCTAATTCTATATAGCATCACCCAAATCAATGTCAATTGTCGTATAATGCCAAGTTGTTTGTAAGTCGCTGCCCCACTCATATCCTCCCGCAGTGTGAACTGGAGCATCTGTTTGTGAGGTGCTTAGTTGGAGTTCAAGGTCCAGTCTGTGCCCTTGGAGCTGAATTTCCTTGAACTTCGCCTGTCCGTGGAGGAACTGCAGCTGTGGCCCTGGACTGGTTATAACTGACTTCCATCAACCGAGGGAAACCCCGACTGGGAGGGCAACCAGAAATCCAGTCCTTTAGGATTATGTCAGTCAGTATTGCTATGCTCACCTGTGCCTGAAAACAAATGAGATCATAATGCCAAAGTCTTTGTGAGATAAGACAACAGCTGGAATCATTGTGTAAGTTCCTGAAAGAGGACCGAGACCAGCCAGAATCAATACATTCCTGAGCCTGATTAAGGAGAGATTGCCCCAGAGAGAAAAATAATCTGGAAGTCTCTCCCTATGTCTGCTAGCCACATTTTCCATACTGTCTTCATGTCTGGATTTGGCCGGATTCAGGGTATTTGTGGTAATGATATCTTGTGGTTTAAAAGAGCAATTACTGGACTTAAGTCAGAGGATCTGGGTGAGAGGTCTCATATTATTGTTGACTGAATAAATGACTTTGGGTAGATTACATAGTCTCCCAGTTTTCCCTTCTGGATTAGATCAGATGATCTATAAGATACGTTCTGGAACCAAGATTTTGTGTTTCTAAATTATTCTGGCAGTAGCTGAGACAATGAAGCCCAAACTGTGTAAAACTCACTTAAAATCTTAATTCCATTTTGAGAATGGGAATGGAAAGCTACCATTTTCCTTCTTCTTCATCAGAAGAGGATGAGTGTGGAAGAATACACTCGTGCAATTTTCTATTTACAGAGAGTCACTATTACATTGTTTTACAAGAGCTGCTTGATATTTTCCCTTATCAAAAATAAAGTAGCAAGAAGGAAGATTTAGGAATGCAGCTGTGTTTCTAATCTTGCTCTTCATTTATAAGTGTGGGACCCTAAAAATGAAAGACTGTATATATAATAGCATTATGGAAAAAATGACCAAGGAATCATTTCTTTTTCTCACTCATTTGATAAAGCCTTCAAATGTTAGTCTGAATTAACTTTTAGTGGTAGAAGTAGAAACTAAGTCTCCAGAGTAGATAATTTTTATGCTAATTTCCTGCACTTCAGTGTACACAGTTATTACAGGGCATGTGAATGATCCATTCACTGAATGAAGAAAAATTATTCCAAATGATTATTGATGAGTTAATCAAGACAGCCATGTCAACTTTCTTTATCCATTAGTGGTAACATCTACAGCATTTCACAATCATAATAATAAAAGAGCCAAATGCTAATGGGCGAGGTAATCAGACCTTAATGAAGAACAATGAAAAATCTGCTTTTTAAAATAGTTTACAGTTTTCATAATCACTGAAGTGGTCAGTTAGTCCCAAGATTCTTCATATTTCATAATGTGTTTGCAATTTTTTCTTCATCTCAAAGATAGTTGGATTTTCCTAATGTAAGAAAGGGTGGAAATAAACAGAGAGGGATTCCTCTGTTTAAATGAATACATATTTAAAAAACTATTCATATTGCAGTGGTGACAAAACATGGGAACCTCTATCCATTTAAAAACTCACAATTATACTTTTATGCTTTTTCTCCTATCTTTATCCTTTCACTCAAATTGGGTAATTATACGAATATAAGCTCAGGTAAGCTTAGACTTGCAACTGTATTATAATTGTTTATTTTATACATGGTTTAAATTTATATTGGTTTATTGGTTCTGATACCCTTATGTACTGCCGTAATGATCTGAGGACCTGCCACCCACAACCCACTTTTGAAAAAGACACTTTAAAGTGGTTCCTTATGAATATGTCACTGTATTTTATATCATACGACCTCATTACCCTGGCAGCATTAACAAAATATTCTAGGCAGTGGCTACTGACTCGAAGACACTCAGTTATCTGTAGTTGGCCTGTGACCCACAGATAGCTTGACACAAAAGCTCTGCCCCTAAAGACACACTATACTGAAGGTTGACTGGGCAACACAATCAGATTCTTTGGGCATCTGAATGTGAGAGATACCAAGAGATATAGGAGACAGTAGAGTGGTACAGAGAAACAGCAGTGCACAGAATCCATGAGTAGAAGTCCTCAGTAAGCAGAAGCCATGAGGTGGCCATGGAGTGGGGAGTCAGTAGCAAGCAGTTCTGCAGATCTTTGCAGTAAGCCATGAGTATGGCAGCATGGCTTTTCTGGTGGTACCACTCCGAGAGCTGCTGCTGAGTCAAGAGAGCTGTTATTGGATGATGAGATCTAGTGTTGCATCCTGAGGAACTTCTGGTTCTCTGTAGGGTTTGGTTATGCCAGTGGTTTTCAAAATATTGCCTGTGATTCCCTAGGGCTTCCAAGAAACTGTATAGGGGCTTCCATAAGGGAAGAGGGGGAAACCAAAAGGACGGAATATTCCCTCACCCCTAGCATTGGCCACAGTTGTGCTCTTTGCTGTGTTTTGCATTTTTTTCCACATAAAATTTCATGAGAAGGAAGGGTTCTACTGCCGTTAAAAGTTTAAAAATCATTGTCCTTTCAAGGTTTTGCGATTTGCATCTTAAAGGAAATCCACTTTAACTTTTGTTGAACATCATCTTAAAATATGAAACCAAACGGCCAGCCTGGTGGCATAGCGGTTAAGTTCTGGGCTCTGCTTTGGCAGCTGGGAGTTTGCTGGTTCGGATCCCAGGCAGGGACCATGCTGGGGCAGCGTCCCACATACAAAATAGAGGAAGAGGGCACAAATGTTAGTTCAGGGCTAATCTTCCTCAAAGGAAAAAAAAAGAATTCAGAATCTACAACGTTATGAAAAACTTTTAAAATTTTACACTTATCCTACCCACTTGATTCAAAGACAATTCAAACATTCAACTAAGTTTTTACAGAAACAATTCTCTTTTCTGCATTCACATTGTATTTATATGAGTTTATATAACGTCACTAAATTACATAAGTCAAGGAACAAATAGCACCAGCATAAATAGATTTGGAAACAAATGCAGTTGACTCTTGGTAAGCAGACAGCTTAATCGGAAGTGCATGCTGCAGGGTTGTCTATAGTTGCAAGTATCCAGCATGTCTTAGTCGTCAATCGAACTATCTGTTATTAACAAATATTATTTATGGAATGTGCTCCCCTTCAAGGCCTCAAGCTCTGTTTCTGACATGCTAAATTCCCATATATATTTTTTTTCTACTAAGCACAAAGCTATAACAGCCAACGAGTTGGACAGAAAGGCTTCTCCCCTGTGGTTCAGCCAGAATTATGTTTTATTATATTAAGAATACATCTTATGTAGTCTTGTATAGCCAAAGGTCAGATGTCATTGAAAGAATGAGAGAAAGCCAATCTGAGGTTGTAAAATCAATGGATTTTTAAAACAAAGAAATGCTGTTTTATTACTTTAAAGTGTACAAGATAGCCTGCATTAACCTGACAGTTTGGTTTCGAATGGAGAATCTCAATGATCTGATGGTCACATATCAACTGTTAGTATGTAAGCAGTTATTGGCATGTAAAGAAGCGTGTCTTATACTTAACACTCAATAAAATTGAATGAATGAATTTTTGAAGTATGTGGGTGCTTTAGAGTGCTGAAAAGTTACTTTAAAATCTTCATCTCTGTAATACTTAACATGTTGATTTACTTACTAAATTATTAGATTTCTTAAAAAAGGTTTCCGAGGCTTCTCTCAGAGTTGTGGCATCTGGTGTTTTGTTTTCCTCGAGAGCACATTATGACGTATGGCGGAGTGATTAACAGCATGGACTCTGGGGTCAGAGTTCACATCTCAGTTCTACCACTTGTTTGAAATATTGGGCAAGTCACTTGACCTCAGTTTCCTCATCTGAAAATGGGAGTAATAACAATTTCCACCCCAAGGACTTCTTATGAGCTTTAAATATGATAAATAATATTTGTTAATGACAGATAGTTCGATTTAATGAAAACACTATCCTTTCTGTGTTGAATTGTCTTAATCTCAAAAATTGTTGACCATAGATGTGTGGATCTATTTCTAGATTTTCAATTGTATTCCACTGACCTAGGTGTCTATCTTTCTGTTAATACCACGTTATCTTGACTATTATATCTTTATAATAAGTCTTGAAATCAAGTAGTGTTAGTAATCCAACTTTGTTCTTCTTTTTCAAAATTGTTATGGCTATTCCAGATTCCTAGGATTTCCATATGGATTTTAGAATCAGCTGCTCAATTTCTAGAAAAACGCCTGCTGGGGTTTTGATTGTGCTTGCATTTAATTGATAGATCAGTTGTGGGAAAATTTATCTCAATGATATTGAGACTTCTGATGTATGAACAAGGTATATTTGTCTATTGTCTTCTTTAATTTCTCTCAGGGATGTATTGTAGTTTTAAAATGTACAGGTCTTACACATCGTTTATCAGACTTAACCCTAAATATATCATATTTTTGATGCTGTTGTAAATAGTATTGTTTTGTTAAATACAATGCCTGTTCATCACCAGTTTATAGAAATACAAATGGGTTTTGTAGATTCCTCTTGTATCCTATAACCTTGCAAAGTTTATTAGTTCCAGAAGTTCTTTTACAGATTTCATCAGATTTTCTACATACATGATTATGCCACTTGTGAATTAATAGTTTTACTCCTTCTTTTTCAATCTAGATGCTGTTTATTTCTTTTTATTTCCTTATCACTGATTAGAACTTCCAGTATAATGTTGAAAAGGAGTGAAGTGGGTGTTCTTGACTTGTGCCTTATTTTAGTGGGGAAGCATTCAGTCTTTCACCATTCAGTATGATGTTAGCTGCAGATTGTCGTAAATGCCCTTCATAAAATTGGGAAAGTTCCCTTCTATTCCTAGTTTGCTAAGAATTTTGTATTAGAAATGTATATTGATTTCTGCCAAATGCTTTTTCTGCATTTATTGTGATAATCATCTAGTTTTACTTTTATAGCGTTGATATGATGGATTACATAGATTGATTTTTGAATGTTAAACCAACCTTGCATTTCTGGCATAAACACCACTTGGTCACGATATGTTATCTTTTTTATATATCATTGTATTCAATTTGTTAAAATTGCATTTAGAATTTTTGCATCTATGTTCATGAAGGATATTGGTATGTAGTTTTCTTTTCTTCATGTTTTTGTCTGGTTTTGGTATCAGAGTAATTCTAGCTGTGTAGAATGAGTTAAGAAGTATTCCCCTCTCTTCAGTTTTCTGGTAGAGCTCATGTAGAGCTGGTTTTATTTCTTCCTTAAGTGTTTGATAGAATTCACCACCTGAGGCTGAAGTTTGCTTTGTGGGCAAGTTTTAAACTAGGAATTTAAATTTTTTTTTAAAGATTGGCACCTGAGCTAACAACCGTTGCCAGTCTTCTTTTTTCTTTTTGCTTTTTCTCCCCAAATCCCCCCAATACGTAGTTGTATATTTTAGTTGTGGGTCCTTCTAGTTGTGGTGTGTGGGATGCTGCCTCAACATGGCCTAATGAGCGGTGCCATGTCTGTGCCCAGGATCCGAACCCACGAAACCCTGGGCCACTGAAGTGGAGCGTGCGAATTTAACCACTTGGCCAAGAGGCCGGCCCTGAATTTAATCTTTAAATAGATTTAAGGATGTTCAGATTATCTTTCTTGACTAAGTTGTGGCAGTTTGTATCTTTCAAGGAATTTTTGCATTTTATCTAAGTTGTTGAATTTATAGGCATAAAGTTATTCATAATATTCACTTACTATCTTTTTAAAGAGCTAGAAAAAAGAAGAACAAATTGAACCTAAATTGTGCAGAAGGAAATAAAGATCAGAGTAGAAATAAATGAAGTAGAAAACCAAAAACCAGTGAAAGCTGATTCTTTGAGAAAATCAATAAAATTTATAAACCTCTTGTGAAAGCTGAGGTCTTTGATTTCAGACCTTTAAAAATTTCTAATATAGGCATTTTGTGTGATATATTTCCTCCTAAGTACTGTGTTAGCAGTAGCCCACAAATTATGTTGTGTTTTTCATTTGCATTTAATTCAAAATATTTTCTAACTTCCCTTTTGATTTCTTCTTTGACTCATGAGATATTTGAAGTGAGTTTAGTAGTTTTCAAATATTTGAGAATTTCTCAGAGATCTTTCTGTTATTAATTTCTAATTTAATTCCATTATGGTAAAGAACATACTTTCTATACTAAAGTCCTTCATAATTTATTGAGCCTTGTTTTATGGCCCAAATATGGTCTACCTTGGTAAGCGTTTCATGTACACTTGGTAAGAATGTATGTTCTTCCGTACCATTGAGTGTTCTATAAATGTCAATTATGTCAAGTTGGTTGATAATGTTATCAAGTCTTGTCTAGAGGTCTAGAGGTCCATGAAATTTTTCCATAAAGGCCTTGATAGTAAATATTTTCAGTTTTGTGGGCAGTACATACTCTGTCACAACTACTCAAATCTGCAGTTGTAGCAGGACAATATATAAATGGGTGTGGCTGTATTTGGCCCACGAAGAGGTGGATTTGGACCAAAGGTCGTAGTTTGCTGACCCCTGTTCTATATTCTTACTGATTTCCAGTCTACCTGTACTATTAGTTATTGAGAGATGAGAGTTGTAGTTCCCAACCGCAACTTTAAATTTATCTATTTCTCCTGTCAGTTCCGTCAGTTTTTGCTTCATATGATTTGAAATTCTGTTCTTAGGTGCATAAATGTTTAGGATTGTTATATCCTCTTGTTGGCTTCACCCCTTTATAATTATGAAATACCTTCTCTTTCCCTGGCAATATCCTTTACTCTGAAATCTACTTTGTCTGATACAAATACAGCTACTACAGCTCGTGCGAGCATGGTATGTCTTTTCCCACACTTCCTCAGAGTAGCCTTTCCTCTGGTCAAGCTCGTTTCCTACTCTGCCATGAGGTGAACCACCTGTGCCTGCCTGGAGCTAGGCCTGAGGTTGTCCAGCTCCACCAGTGCCTGGTTGGGTAAGTCTGATTTACTCAGGCATGAATTAGGAAACCACTGTGGCTGCACATTTAATTCACAACACCCAGACTAGCTTTTATCCATAATAAAACAGATAGACTTCTATTTCCATCCACTCAAAATTTGGGAGGAGAAGAGGGAGGTGCTTTAATTGGTTGGCTAAAACTCCGGCAGGCAAGTGGTGTATTGCCTGGGTAGTGGCTTTCACTGTCTCATAAAGCACCGCCTCATAAAGCACTGATTCTGAACACTGTATTTGCACCTCAGGTTGTTTAGCAAGGAGAGCATCTTAATGCTGCTCATTTGGCTGTCGCAAAAATGTAAAAATGCTGCTTTTTATTAGCAAGTTGTTTTGCAACAGACTTTCTTACGTTTTGTTGAGTAAGATGAGCAGCACCTCCCTATCCCCATGTTACACTCCATCCCTGGTCTCACTCTGTCTCCGACTCTCACCACACTCCAGCCTCACGTAGAGATCTAGGAAGGATGCGCAGGACAATAACAGAGTGAGGCTCTGGGAGGGAGTGATCCTGAGGAATAGGGGGAAGGAAGAGGTGTGTGGTTCATCGTCCCTGGTAAGAAGAAACACCAGAAAGCTTAATGATTTGTTTTTGTAGTCATATTAAAATGAAGAATCCTTTAATCCAAAAGCCAAAACGGCTCTGTCAGATATGTCACATGTCTTTAAACATGAGCTGGCTGGACCACCCTCCCCATATCATGGTCAGCATCTGCCATTTGGCCCCAAAGTCACATCTTGGATCTTGGGTGATTATGCACACTTGATGTTTCCTAGGGATGATTGTTAAAACTATTTTGGGTCAAAACAGACCAAATGTCGAAACATGTTGACAAGGCCCCAAACCTTCTGGAGAGCAATAGTAGCACCAACACAGTTCTTTCCTCATGACCTACACTCTGAAAGGAAACCATAACTGACACCTTAGATGTTTATTACAGGCTCTATTGAGGTCCATTTTTTCACATACTTCTGTGGAATTTCCAAGAATTTGTGCAGCCTGTAAAATCATAGGAATTCTCTTCTGGGTGCTTCACCTCAGCTTCATCACACAAGAGGCCATTCTAGGTTTTTTGTTTCTACTTCTTGCAGATTATTTTATGTCTAGCCATGTAGAAATTCAAATATCTCTTAAAGAGGCAATCTGTATGGACTTCTAAGCAGAGACTTCGGTTCAATGCTAACTACTTTCAAATTGCAAATGATGTGAAAGGTTCCCCTAACAAATGACTGATTCGATGGAACATGTCAGCTTTATGTTCCTTAAAAACGAAAAAGTCCTCCAAGCTTTTCCAAGGCCAAGTGCACCCTGCACCTTTACAGCATGTGGGACATGAACCTGTTCAATATGTTTAAAGGGAAAACAATTGAATGTAAGTTGACAAGAGGAGAAGAACATCTACAAAGGGGAGATGAGCACAGAGAGAAATCAGTCAGAACCTCAGAGAAGGAGCTGTGCTGGGCGTTACAGTGTGTAAATGTTAACTAGCTCTTCCTCTGACATTATGAATCTGCTATGATTTGGAGAGACAGTAGGGCAAAATGGACAGAAAGCTTATTCTAGCATAACATTCTTCTTATTCCGTATAGCAAGGGGCTTATTATCAAAGTTTATTTCTTCTCAAAGTAGTTTTTATATGGCCAATTGGTTTTGTTCTGCCCCATGGCTCCAGCCTGACTCTTAACCTTACCCTGCTACCTGGCACTCAGGAACCAGGAGAGAGAATGGATGGTCCCAGCAAATAATAGTGAGTTAATTCCAGTAAAACGATTCAAAGAAGAGTCTTGTAAAAATGGGTCTATAGAGGATTCATCTTTACGTGAGAAAAGTATCATACATAGGATAGGTGTTTGTTCCCCATGTTTTCCAAAGACAAATGGCACAATGGGGCTATTGACAGACAATGCTGAACTCAGCCTCTTATTGAGGGCAGGGTCAGGGAAGTGAGATATTTGTAAAGAGGAGAAAGAAGATTGTACTGTCTAAGCCTGTTGACTGCTCCTTTCTCCTTACAGAGCTATAAGTTGGTGCCCTTTGCCAGGGTTGGTGTCTGCAGAGAGTTTCACGGGGCCAGGGAGCTTCCAAGGGAAGGAAGCAAGGAGCGCTGCTTAGACTCAACCAGGCAAGAGACATGATGAGGTATTGAGGATCTCCATTTTTCGTTCTAGTGCATCCTGCATTAGAGAGCTGACAGGGACTTGGGATAGAAGGCCAAGGTGGGAATCAAGTATAAATTTGACTCAAAATTTGCCTATGCAAAACATCTTAGGAATGGGCTATCTATCTGCTTAATGCAAGACAACCCATCCCATGTAATTAGGAGATGGAACACTGATAAATGAGCACCCCTACCATATGGGAACTCCAAAAGTACTCCTAAATTTGAATTCCCTCCCTTCCACCCTCACTGAGACTTGGCCCCGGGAAAATAGCAAGGTGCAAAGGTGTTGACTCTAGGCAGTTAACAAGTCCACTAGTGTTTCTACATTACTCACTCTTAGTCACCAGGCATTCACTGAGGGTCCACTGTGAGCATGAACAAGACTAAGGGCTATTAGTTTATGTCATTCCCTGATGTGCCTGCCCTCTTCAACTGCTCCTTCTCCAACGTCTATGTCATGTTCTTGTAGCTCCTGAGAATGCAACTGGGTTGGGTACTAACAAAGAAGGCCAGAATGAGCTCAAGGGTATTGCATTATTGCTGGAAGAGTGTTCCCATTAATAAAAGCAGGCATTGTGTAATGTCATTCACATATTACTGTACACAAGATGATGCAATGTAATACTGGCCCTCAGTTCACCCGGAGCTTAATGGGAGAAATGAGACTAATCATTCCAAGTCCTTGCATTTTTACCATTGAGAATCATAAAATATTAGAGCTGGAAGGGACTTTAGAGAATATCTCACCCAATCTTCTTTGTTTTACTAATGGGGAATCTGAGGCTTATGTTAGTCTTCATTGAATCTACCAACTGGAATCTGTCCAAAGTGCCTGTTTCTACTTACAAACGCAACGTTTGGAAACAGATTGGGTCCTGTGCCATCTGCTACCACCCTTGGTAGACTGGAAGACTAAGAATCTAGAATAGTTCCAAGCTGTCTAATGTACTTCATCTTGCTTCATTATTAGTATCCTGGTTCTAGAAATTCTCTGCCTGAGGGTAGAGTGATGTGGGATAAAGGTAGGAAAAATAAAAATAATTCTTGTTTTCTTATAATTTCATCTGGCTCGTCACTGCATCAAGGTGAACTTTTTAATCTTAGATCTCAGATCTCTGGGGCATGGGCCCAGCCCTCCATGTTTGATACAGAGCTATGAAGGCTGTCCAGCTTTGGTAGCAATCTCAAAAGCATGTTTGTGTTGGACCATTTTAAAAATGACATAGTCTTCATTGGAGCTTGCACCTGTGTGTTTGTGTGTCTTCTGCCACATCTCCTTAATAGGGGAGAAGGGTAGGCATAGTCTACCATTTAGAATGAGTTCAGGCTACATAGTCTATACAGCATCAAGGCATGAATGATGTCGTTCTCAAGCCACTTTTTGCCTGAGGTATTTGTATAATTGTGGAATGGGTTACAAGAAGCTTCCTTAAGAATTATTTTTGGCTTTAGTGGGCTTTTTTCAATGGAAACATATTTGGCTTTGTGTGAATTGGCCTAACAGAAAAGTCATAGACAACATCATTTTTCTCTAGGAAAACTTTTAAATAAAGAGTACTAGAAATATCTTGGGTATACAGAGTCAAACAAATCTATTGACCCAGGGTAGGCCATCACAAGTGACTTGTAGTCAAAGACACATTTGCCCAGGATCAGATGCTTAGCAGGTCTCCTGAGAATGGCAGAAGAGAGACTAGAAATTAGCAGAGCTTGCTTCTGTTTTTGAGAAGGGCCCCTCTATGTTTATATAATACAAAGCTTTGGAAATAGAAAACCCTGGCCAGAAAGCTAGAGGCCAAGAGAAGAAATAGAAATTAAATGAAATGCTTCCTCTTGCCTCCCCCTCAGTCCTGTAAAAATAGACAGAGACTTCCTTTTCTACTTACAGATGGGGAGAGTGCTGCTTTGCAGTTAGAGCTGAGTTGTGAGGTTGAGGCAAGCTGGGTGAGTGTTGACAGCTCTGAATTATAGTCTCCCTGAATTTAAACCCTGTCCCCAAGAGGGTCTTTGGATCGGGAAATAGCATGACCTCCTGGGCCACGCAAAGAGTAGGAGGCACTTGACAACGCTGGAACATCATTTTTTGGCAAGCCACAGAATTTAGCTAGACTCTTCTCCTACTTGCCAGAAGTTGGGTATTGAAACTCATCTTTGCCGCTCACCATAGAAAGTAAAGAGTATTAGAACGGTCTTTTGAAGGGTCTAAAGGTTCAAGAGAAAAGAATGCAGTTTTACTTCATTCGTTCATTTACTTAGTAAATATTTATTCAACTCCTGCCACTCCTAATCTGTGCAATTTGCCCTGTTTGTAGAGAATGGAATACGAAATGATCAAGTCTTGGCCCTCCACAATGTTTCATACTAGTCAGGGAGATAAGACTGAGCCACAAATGATAATTTTTTAAAAAGTGGAATGTGACAAGCTCCTTTAGAAAAACAGGAACAAAGTTATAGGAATTCAGAGTTGAAAAAGATCTGGCTGAGCTGGGGAGAGCAGGGAAGGCTTCATGGTGGAGGTGGCAGCTGGAATAGTGAAGACAAGCATTCTAGGTGGTGAACAGCGTGTGCGAAGGCCAAAAAGCATGGAAATATGTTTGGAAAATAGTGAGTCTTCTAGTTGGAGGTAATGTAGAGGATGAGATCAAGTAATAGGAGTTAAGGCTGAATGGAAGGTTTTAAATGCCAGGCGACTGTCAGGCAGGAGTGCAATGAAGAACCACTGCAGAAATGAACCTTGCTGTAGAAAAATTTATCTGGCAGATGAGTTTAGCGGTGAAAGACAGGAAGGAAGAGGTGATTCAGGAAGCTATTACAACAGTGCAGACCACAGAAAATGAAAGCTCACATAGGGTGTGGGGGGTGGGGTGGTGTGATAGGTTGAGAGAGAAGCAGTAGGAACAGAATGAGGAGGCAGAGACAGCAAACACTGCGGCACTAAAATGGTAACTGATTAGACGTGGGGCAGTGAGGCAGAGCAAACTGTCAAAGATGGCTTTGAGGGTTTTCAACTGGGGTGTAATCCCCCCTCATGATGATCATACCATTTCTATCTAGGGAGGAAGGCTTAAGAGAAAACTGATTGCTATGAGGTATTTGTCCAGGGCTCATAGCTGGCAAAAATAATGATCCCCAAAGAAAGAATTCAATGATATGTGAGAAGTAGCCTCAGAGAGTGTATCGAGGACTACACTGTGAGGGGGCTTTCCTGAGGGTGACAGGTACAGAGAGTGTACAGGCAAAGACCTGCCTGCAGAGAACTTACAGTTGGAGAGACAAGACAAGAACAATACAAAGACATAACACCAAACACTACAAGAAAGAATGTAATTAACAACTCAATCCTGTAGTCCAGACTGTGAGTTATATAGACATTTAGAAGCAAGGGAGAGCAATGAAGGGGGTCAGGTGTCTTGGGGAAAATGGTACATGAGGTGCTGTTATGGTCGGGATTTGGAAGAGAGAGAGGCAGGGGAGGAAAGCACGTGAAGGCAGCGTGCTGGGAGGGGACAGTCATGTTTAAGAGGGAGCGAAGAGATCAAACTGGACATTTCTTCTCCAGGAATTTAGAAAAGTTCCCAAAGTCAGTCGTCTGGGAGATCTGAAGTGTGCACGAGAAAAGAGGCATCAGCTCAGTGCGCTACTTGGACTAGTGGTGAACATTTGCATAGCCACAGCGGAAACACTGACCACAGATTACTAATTGAACAATGTTATAATATGGCTGTTTTAGGGTGATGGGAGAAGGAAAGTTGGATGTGTGTTTATAAAATAGCAAAGTTCCTATCTTCTTTGGCAGAAAACCAATAAATTTTAATGCTTAAAATTAATACATCAAGAAATAGCATTGTAAGCCTATTATTTACAAATACAGCAGTGCCTAGGAGAGGAAAGAGCTGACTGAGTTGAGGTGGTTGCCTCTCGGGAGCAAAACGATGGGTTGAAGTGGGGCAGAGGACTGCTAATTTTTTAATTTTTTTGAGGAAGATTAGCCCTGAGCTAACATCTGCAGCCAATCCTCTTCTTTTTGCTGAGAAAGACTGGCCCTAAGCTAACATCCGTGCTCATCTTCCTCTTCTTTATAGGTGGGACGCCTGCCACGGCATGGCTTGATGAGCTGTACGTAGGTCCACACCTGGGATCCGGCTGGCAAACCCCAGGCTGCTGAAGCAGAAGGTGCAAACTTTACCCGGGGTGCCACTGGGCTGGCCCCCAGGAGGACTGCTAATTTTAATTATACTATGTGAATTTAAAAACTAGACAAGTATAGTGATACAGTTTTTGACAAAAAGGAAAATTTACATTTAAAATACCTGATACTTATTCTGGGGAGTAGTCCAGCGGGTGATGATGTCAGTGGCTAAGCAACAGAGGACACTTGGATTTATTTTGCTGCCTTCGATGGGGACCCCAGGGTGGCTTTCTGGGAAGGCTACAAGGTTGTGTCTCAGCCAGGCGGCTCCCTATGTTCTCTTTTTCCACCTTCCTGCTGGCCCCCAAACTCAGCGTGCTGGTGTTCTTTCCTGTTTCCTGCTGCCTTGACCTTCCATTTGGGGTTCTCCCCTCTGCCTGCTCCAGGGTAGCATGGGAGCCGTGTGTGTTTCCAGCTCCTTGATCCATTGATGACCCTGAGGAAAGAAGCCCCAAAACACTTTTCTTTTTATCTCATTGTAAATTGTTACCAAGAAACAGCAAGGTGCTAATAAAAATCATAAATGTGAGAAAATGATGAAGTTGAATCCATCTTAGAGAGTCCTTTCATTCATGGTCTGGGACTATGATTCCTAATTCTCTAGTTTGTTCCTAATTCTCTGGCCTGGACTTGATTGCTCTATTTTTTATTCCAGATGTTCTATGCAGTCAGGAAAAAAAGATCCTGAACAGAACAGTAAGTGTCACAAGTGGATGATTTGCATTTCTGGGGATTCCTAAAATCGGGGAAACCTATTTAAGGCAATGCTGGTTCTACAAAAGAATCTTCCCTCTCCAGACTGAAAACAATTGTCAGAGTTCTGGGTTTATTTTGAACATAGCCTCCTCCAGTTTCTTTCTTCCCCTCTCCTCAACTCTCCTCCAAAAAGGAGAAACAAAGCTCTTTAACCTCTCCAGATTTGGGAGAAGACGATAACAAGGGTACACCAAAGGCCATACTTGGAAATTCATATCCAGCTCTGCACCTTTATTTTGGAGTGTGGTCAGAGCTGTATATCAGTCCAGGGAGGAAGTCTGCCAAAATCGTTTCAGCAGATCCTGGTCATCACCATTCCCCGAAAGCTCCTTCCTTTAAAAAGTCCCTGCTTTCAGTGCTAAGCTTCTGCTGAGAAAAGCAAAGGATTTTTTTCTCCCCCTCTTCCTTCTGCTTGCAGCAACACAGCTCCAAGTCCCTGCTCTGGGGCATTGGAGTTTACAAAGGACCTTTGTCTCAGGCGGAGCAGTCAGAAATGGGGCCTCTGATAGGCTGGCTTGTTATTGATCGAAAGCCCCAGGCACTCAGGTGGCCAAATTTCTTTATCTGGCTTTTTCGTAGCCAACATTCAGTGATAAATGGGACATAAATATTCAGCAATAACTAATAAAAGCCCACACTTCTTTCTCAGTCTTTGGGAGCCCCCACTTCTGAATGGTATCCACCTTTATCTCAGAGACGTGCCAATAGTTTAGGAACCAAACTGTTGTTGGAGCTCAGGCCTTACCCAGGGGCGTTTCTCCAGCTCTGGTGTGTCATCCTCACGGCCAATGGAAGGTTGATGGGATTAGGACATAGTTTTCTCACCTGTCCTGGGATGATGAACATTTTGCTTTGTTTTCGTTTCTGGTTCTCCCGCAGAGTGAGCCAAGGAGCTAGGCCAAAGGGTCCCAGCAGAACAGTCAGCCCCAAGAGGCCTGCACCCCTGCAAAGGGAGTGAATGTGTAGGGAACAGGGGTAGCAAAAGGGGCAAGATGTTCTGGCTAGTTAGGCAGACCCTTCCTTCCTGTATCTTTTTCATCTTTTGAGGCCGGTTCTGGCAGCACCCAGAGGAGAACAGTGGGAGCAGAGCAAAACAGTGGACACTTCTAGAAATAGCCTCACTGATTTCTGGCTGCTACATATCCAGTCACTATGCATGTCAGTGGAGAAAGCCTGAGGACGAAGCTTCAGGGACTGGAGTGAACTGCAGCCTGGACTCTGGCCACCAGCAGCTCCACCCTACTGTGAAGGCCACTGAGGCATGGAATGAGAAAGAGAGACGAAGAATCTCCCCAGCAGCGCTTCTTCCAAAATGTGGATCCACAGGTCATTGAATACCTCTCTGGTTTTCTCCCTGGGCCATTCCGTCAGGCTCTTCGGGCTGGGCCAACACGCTCTGGGATAATTTAATGATGACTCAGTTCATTTTGACCTCTGAGGCTGTCTCCACAGAAGAGAAGAAGCATTTACACACAATATTCCTTCAATATTATTTTTTCCTAGTCTTGGCTGATTATTAGATGGCTCCTTTCTTTTCTGGCCACATTTGGAGCCCTTCAATGTGGGGCCTGTCAGATGCTGGTTTTCGGTGGACTTTATTAATTGTGATCCCCTCAGGAGCATTCTGAATGAGTTATATACATAAATCAGTGGGTCCAGTTCCTGAAATGTAGTGAGAAATAAATGAAATTCTAGCTACTTATTATTCTCACTATTATTTGTGTGCTTAATATATGCTTTTTGGGTAGATGGACAGACAGACGGTTGGAAGGAGGAGCGTTCTCTGTGGCTTCAATAAGCAGACATTGCAGTGAATTACAAAAGCACTTCCCCAACAATGTGGGCTGCCAGGTCTCCAAATTGGAAGTAGAAGTGGGGGATTCCCATGTTTTAAAAACTCTGCTCCACTCTCAACTTTGCTCCAGTCTTCACTGGGCTACTTGAGGTTTGTCCCAGGAGCTGATATCTGACTCTCCCTGACGCTGTTTTCTAGAGTGAAAGCCCAACATTTGTTGATAGACTATCCCCAACAGCAATGTTATTTCTAGGATAACCTTTATCTTGATGGCTGCTGTCTAACATAAACAGAGAAGAGAAAATAAAAGAACACCATTTCTACACTAAGCAGTGGAGAAATAAACAAATATGGGACTAGTAGCCACACTGGAGGGGTGTTTTTGCACGCACAATTACCTGCCTCAGCTGTTGGCCTGCTTCCTGGCTGCTTTTCTCTGCATTGCTTGACCTTTAGACTAATGCCATTAAAATACATTCCCAGTACCACATAAATGGTTTTCAATGGCCTGGCTGCTTAAGGAAAACTCATTGACATGCAGTGTACGGTTACTTATGCATGCGAAAAAAGAGATTAAGAGTCCTTTTTGACATCAGCTTGCTAGGATCACAATTTGTTATGGCCCCTCTATAGATTAGTAACCTCCCTATGGATTGTTGGCCTCAAATGACATTATAGCATCTGGCATCTCCTTCTCTAGCTACCAGGTAAGGAGGTGTATCCATGGCTGAGAAATTCTCTGCCCTGGGTTCAGTCCTGGGCTTGTCGTTGAGTCACTGGTTGATGGAAAGAGTGACGTTATATTCCTCTGCACTTCTATGCTTGCCTGGATTCATCTGTGTCTTTCACTATGTTCTTGATTTCCTTCGAATCTAGATACTGGAGTTGCATGCTTTAAGAACATGGAGTTCTTTTTTCCTCCATTAGCTTCTTCTACCATGCTCTCCCTAGAAAGGGAAACAAGGCTATAAACGCCATATGGATTCTGACCCTAAAAAATCAGAGAGAGGATCCAAATGGATAAGAATGCCCCTGTAGCATTTTGGTATTCACAGATTGATTCATCCATTCGTGTACATTTGAAATAACAAGCTCATCTCATTCATTTATTTTCATTTATGCTAAACATTAGGAGGAAAAAGAAATGAATACAAGACATATCCTTACTCCCTGAGGAGACAGGTCATTATTAGACATAACATAAAGAGCACGAGAAAGATATAAAGAATATGACTGTGGAGAGCTGGTCCTGTTCCACAGGAGATATGACGCTTGAACTGGGTCCTGAAACAAAGGAAAGGGTTTGGTGGGTAGGTGAGGTGGAGAAGGACATTTGCCCTAAAAGAACAGAGTCTGTCATATGTACATGCTGTTGAGGACCACTTCCTGCAGTCAGGGACTTGTTGCCAGAGATGGCACCTTGTGAACCTCAAAAACTGTCGGCCACATTCACTTCTTACAGAAGTCAGACCTTGAAAAGGGAGTAGAGCAAGTGGAGAATAAGCAGCACAAATGTGATGGGGAAATATGGTGTAACCAAAACAAGAAAAGAAGGGAAAATTATATAACATATAATATACAAATACTCTAAAGAGTAACCTATAATACATAATGTAATCTATAATGTACAATAATATATGATCAATTCACAAATACTTCTACTTTTACATGTTATTATACTATATATCAGCTATTATATGTATATTACATATATATATATATGTGGACCCTGTTATCCAAACTCCTTTGTTGGCTGGCTTGCAATTGGGTTCAGCAACAGGAGGGACCCTGGAGAGCTGGAGAAGGAGGCCTCCGGATGTGTCTTTCTCACTCTTTCTCATCTTCTTTCCTCCACGACTATGGCTTCTGTCCTGGATACTGGTAGCACCATCCCCTCTCCTTAACCCCTCAGCCCTAGTCCTAGCAGAACAGCTTCTATTCTTTCTACTCCCTGGAAACCTCAACATCCCTTGTTTATTCCTTCCCTTAACCCTGCCCTCAATTATCCCACGTAAATCTCTTCATTTGAATTATCTGGGGGTGAATTCTGTTTTTTCGCTGTGATTTGCACTGATAGAATACACCACCCCTTTGTCTAAAAAATTATTGGCAAAATGGAGTAGGAAAGCCCAGAGTGTCCAGATACCCTCTTCTTTTCATATCTGTAAACTTACTGGGAAATTATGCCTTAGAGAAAGTTGAGTTCTTACAGAGTTTGATCTTACTTTCTTCTCTTCTTCAATAGAATTAATAATAGAATTACGTTGTATAAGAGATGCATTATATTATTGCAACTCAATACCTCAAAACCAAATTTCTAACCTATACTTGGTCCTTGTGGATACTTCCACAAGTTTTCACCTTGATAGCAACCCCAAAACTGGGTTTACTACCATAAGATAGATGAATAATAAAGTGGGTAAGAGAGATCATATCTTCATTCTTGCAATTTTCTCATTCTACAAGGCTATTCTTGGCATAAGCAAGGTTGCAGAAGCCATTTCATCCAACCTCATACCAGTGGGTAAAGATAGATTCCATGCTGGGGGACATCTTGTTGCCAGTAGACCAGGATACCTTTAGTACCCCAAGTTACCTTTGTTCATCTGTTCTGGAACCTTGCTCTGCTAGGTGATAAGCCAATAATTATAGGAAATGAAGAAGGCTCATTGCTGTGAGTCTCCATTCTCACCTTCTGCTACCCTCTGCCTTGCTCACGAGGCTCTGGCCACAGTGTCTTCTCTGATCTCTGTCAGTCCAGAAGGCCCATCTCATGCCTTCATGTAGCTTTTGGCTTTGTCTGGGATGATCTTCCCTCTGCTTTTTTCTTGGCAAACTCTCTCCCATCCTTTAAGTCTGTGGGGATTGATGGGACCAAGTCTGGTTGCTCTTATGGTGCCTATACTATGCTTTCAGAATTACAATTAAATTAATTAGCAGAATTACAATTAAAGTGTTTAAATGTTAAAGTATTTCTTTGATG
This sequence comes from Equus przewalskii, assembly GCF_037783145.1. Taxonomy (NCBI): domain Eukaryota; kingdom Metazoa; phylum Chordata; class Mammalia; order Perissodactyla; family Equidae; genus Equus; species Equus przewalskii. The sequence continues at coordinate 52,229,623 of NC_091831.1, read as the reverse complement.
TCTGTTTCCCTATTAGACTGTAAGCTTCATGAAATCAGGGATTATGTTAGTTTTGTTCATCTTAGTTTCCCTAAAGCCTAGCACAGGGCCTAGTTACAGTAGGTATATAAAAAACTTCATTGAACAATTAGTTGAATGTTGAACAAATTAATTTATCTGAGGAATTTACAATCAAAATGAGCAGTGAAACCATGTGCAGAATTTATTTAGTTATTTATTTCTAAGACATTTCAAACGTTGGAGTAAAAACTTCTATCATGGGCAATTCTAGGTTGGAGAGGATGTAGTGGTGCTTACAGAGTTCTTTGTCTAAACAAGTCTCCAAAGGTTATCAATCATTGAAAGAGGCCAAGAGCAATAGCTGCTTGTCTGTAATCTGTGGAAACTGGGGATATTCTTTTAGATAACCTTCTAAGCCCTAGATTTGGTAAAAGCGACTAGAGTGGGACATCATTATTGGCAGAGGTTCACCCCTCTCACCACCTTTTTATTCCCCCTTGTTTTCTCCTATCCTTCTTTGTTCCTTCTCTTTTTTTCCTTTCCTACCATTGGTATCCTGTGGCCCCATGAACATGGCTGGTTATGGTGGCCCAGTCTAAAAAGGACCTATTCCTCCTCTGGTGAAAGCAAGGAGTTCTTGCTAAAACTCATAACGTGGTTCTACTTTAGGTCACAGCTCTTGGCACAGGAGGGTGGCCATTTGAGCTGAGCGTGTAAGCAGAATGGAATAGTCAGACCACGGTTCTCCTGGACACCATCTTTCATCTTTCCTTCTGCTTCAAGGACTGCATCCAGTTTGCGGGCAGCCTGGGTTGATTCGATCCTGTCTCCTCTTTTCCATATTTTCAGCCATTCACAGAGGCTATTTCAGGCTCTCACCGTCTCCTTTCTGAATTATTGCAGTAGTCATCCAACTCATCTCCCAGACTTCAGGAGTTATATTTCCCAAAGCTTTGCTTCTATCCTACTGGCCAACTCAGAATTTGTGATGCCCCTTATTGCTCATATGACTTTCCAGTCTCTCAGCAAGCCTTCGAGAACCCTTTGCAAGCTGTCTTCAAAATCCCTTCATCTCTAACCCCATCCAACACTCCCCAAACACTCAGCGCTCCCGTTCCTTGAACTCTGATTTCCATCCCTGTGCCGCTCAGTTTTCCGTTTCTGTGGGCCACACCGCACACTGTGCTCTCATTGCTGAGAAGCTCGCCTTCCTCGAGCCTAGACAGCTGTCTTCTGAATACTTCTTCCTCATCCTCAGAGTCAGGACTCCATAGTCTCTGCTCTGCACTCTCAGGCAGGTTTACTTATAAGTCATTTACAGTTTGCCTTGTTTTGTAGTGAATTGTTTGCTTCTGCCACGGCCTATGAGCTCTGCAAAAGAAGAAACCATGTTTTATTTGTACAATCTCTATATGATCTTGATTTTCCAGGGCAGTGCCTTTTCTGTCTTATTGCTCCCCTGAGTACACACATGGCTATGTGACCATACATCTGTTCGGAAAACAGTCCTAGCTTTTATTCCTCTTCATATATCCCCATTATAAGAAAGTGCTCAGAAATTGTTGATTGTTAAATTGAATGAACTAGGTGACTCCTTAAGAAGCAGTGTTCCCCCTGTGGATCTATGATTCAATTAGGAAAAATATATTTATGTCTTGGATCAGCTTTGTTTTTCTCCAGATGTCCTGGCAGCTGGGGAAAGTTGGAAAGGAAAAAACACCTATCCATAAAGAATAATGGAGATTGAGGTTTGAGGTGAGGAAGAAGGAATTCAATGAATGAAATCAGAGCCATTAAACGTTTGAGGTGCCTGCCCTCCTGTTTGTTGTACCATTGTGTCAACACACAGCAACAGCTTCCTTTCTTTGCCAACAAGGACTTACAATATCTACCTTTCATGCTGAAAAACAGCAGCTGTAGCACAACCTGAGAACAACACCGCTTCTGTATTGAGAGCCCAGTTCTTAAGTGCTCTAATCACTTCCAAGATAGCATCTCCCCAGTTCTCAGAATATCGCTTAGAGGGAAGGAGGAGGCTTGTATTGTTATCGACTCTATTTTGCATGCAGTAAAAACAAGGCAAGCTGAGGTTAAGTGATTTGTCCCTGGTCGAGTGTGAGTCAGAGACTGAGCCAGCAGGAGAAGCTTCTTCATTCCCAGGCCATTGTTCTATCCTCTTGGTATTGTCTTCAGGGTTTGGGAAGTCTACAGAAGTAGCTTGATCCAGAAGTGTTTACAATAGGGAGAATACATTATATTCTGGGTTGGGTGCCATATGATTGATGTAGAAAACAGAAATACAAATACAGAATTCTACCTGCTGTTCTTGTAACTGGTGGGGAAAACCCACAGAGAGAGTGTCAGTTGGGCTATCCTTAACTCCCAAAACACAAATGTTGGCCCTAGACCCCAAGAGTTCACATGTCACCCGTGTACGGGAAGTTGTATGTCTGTAGCCGTGTTTGCATTCCTCAGTAACCAGTATCTTTGCAGGACTTGGGTATGCAGGCACTCTGCTAGCCACTGGGGATGTGGTGTTGAACGTGACAGGTATTGTCCCTGGCTTCAAGGAGCATCCACTCTAGTGAGCTCACACACATTACAACAGGGAAAGAAACTAAAACGATAGTCCTGATGGATCAGTTGTCTTCTTTTAAGCAGGCCTGGCCCATGCATTAGAGAAGTTCCTGACCTTTTTTATTCCCTGTCACTTATCAGGACAGTCAAAACCTATTGCAGTCTGTCCTCAAAGTACCTTCCATCTCCATCCATCTCCAATAGTCCCTTCTCTCCTCCCACAAACACACAGTGTTCCAGCCCCATTGTACTCTGATTATAGTCCTGGGCCACTCAGTTTTACATTTCTGTGGCTTTGCAGAATTGAGCTGCGAGACACTTGGCCTCTCAGTTGGCAAAACTCAGACTAGAAGTGAGGGTGTGGGAAGGATGAAGTGTGAGAGGAGGCTGGGAGCTGTGTCGAGGGAGAGATTAGGCCGTTGATATGTTGGGCTGGTGAGCATGGGGGCTGTGAGTGAAGGGGTTGGGAGGATGGCTGTCGTGATGCCTGTTACTGTGGTTATGGCCTTTGTCTGACACTTTAGCTGGTGCAGTGGAAAGAGTACTGGATTAGGAGACTGGTGCCTGGGCTCCAGTCTTGCCTAGATCTTGGGGAAGTCGCAATATGTTTCTAACCTCATTTTTCTCTTTGGTCACATAAGCAGATAAGATTACAAGTTCTCTGAGGGCTTCAGAGTAGAACTGCACCTGTAGTTCTTCAACTTGATTTCATGCATATCAAATATATATGTATGTGTGTGTGCATCTGTGTGTGGAGGAGCACAGGGTAGTAGGAGAGGGAAGAGTGATTTTTTTTTTTGAGGAAGATTAGCCCTGAGCTAACTGCTGCCAGTCTTCTTCTTTTTGCTGAGGAAGACTGGCCCTGAGCTAACATCCGTGCCCATCTTCCTCTACTTTGTATGTGGGACACCTACCACAGCATGGCGTGCCAAGTGGTGCCATGTCTGCACCCGGGATCCAAACCGGCGAACCCCGGGCTGCCAAAAAGCAGAACGTGCGAACTTAACCACTGTGCCACCAGGCCAACCCTGGAAGAATGATTTTTAAAACTGGACCAGCCCTTGGGAACTACTGGTTTCTTCCAACTATGCATAAACAAGTCATAAAGTAGAGTTCTATATTCATATTTCTGTTTCTATATAAGTTATATTATACCCAATCCAAAACACAATGTATTCTCCCATTGCAAATAGTTCTGGATCAAGCAATTCTATACCCTTTCCAAACCTTGAAGGCTTTTCTCTGCTGCTTCCTTTCTGGGACCCCAATTTTACCAGAGGGGCAGTGCCACAATGTGCCAAACCCCCCAAGAGGCCTAAGTAGCTGCCCTCTGGGGAATGCCCAAGGCCCTTGTCATCCCGGACCTGGTTACAGAGCCCCATGAGCTTCCCCAAGGTGAGCCAGCACCGGCTTCCAGGTCACTTCATTAAATCTTGATTTTACTCATTGCTCATTTCTGGAGAGGGAGTTGATTTCCTGGGCTTTCACAGCTTTCAGGCACACACAGATTGAGTCTTCAGTTTTGTTCCTAAGATGCGAGACTATTTCACAACACCAGTGACCCAGCGCAGGCTGATTTCTACACCAAAGAGATGTGCTGCATGCTTGCCAGTGCCAGGTCCTTACAGCCAGTTGGGTAAGAATACCTTTTAGTGAGTCCTATGAACAATCGCTCGGGGGTTTCAATGGGCATTTTACAGAAACTCTCGCAGCCAATGTTTACATGTTTTCAGGTATTTAAAATCTACTCTTTCCAAATGGAGCAGATCTTTCCAGTTATTCTTTCCAATTGTGCCATTTATTTCTTTTAACCATTTTTAAAGCTATGTCTTAGGTAGTAGATCTGAACCAGGCAGAAAAGATCTGTCAAAAATAACTTGTCTTTGCATACTATTCAGAATTATGAAGGCAACTACCAGCAGGAACTAAAACCACACGTTTTTAAATGGTTGTTTCCAGAGAAAAGAACTGGGGATGTGTTTGGGAAAGAGTGAAAGAGAAGAGTGAAATACTGCTTTTTGCTGTAATACTCTGTCTTTTGAAATTCCTTTCTTCCATCTGAAAGTATTATTTTGATAATGATTAGAAAACAAATCAAACTAAAAAAAACAAACCAAAGAAAACTTGCTGTCCAGTAAACGGTGAGACAGGGTTTAAGCTACTGAGGTTTCCAACTGTGGAGTCCCAGAAACCAAGTCATCCTTCTTTGGGCTCTGCCAGGGTCATTTCCGGAGCCAGAAAGGAATGACTCAGAAATGGTGCTGGTTTCGGCAGGACATCTTACCTTCAGGCCCAGAAATCTAAATCCCATCTAAGAATGTTGTTCACTTAGCTTTGTTTTTGCAGGCGGGGAGAGGAGAGTTGAGGGAATTGCACGTTTGATCCATGAAGAGGGCTTTGCCTTCTACATTTGTGCCAGTTTCCCTCTGTCGGTTGCCTTATGTAGAGGTGACAGCTCAGAAGCCGTGCTCCATGGGACCCTTGGTGCCTCACCTTTAAACACAGATTTCTGATCCTTGTGAACAAGTCTGGAATGAAATTTGCTTCAGAAGAAGAGCAAAATTGTTGGTCGATACAAAGTTTTGGGTTATATGTGGATGGCAATTTATTCATATCACCTCCAACCCTTTATTATCATATGGAGTTTTGAGGTCTGGGTGCCTTTTCTTACTGCCCAATAAGGAGTGCGAAGAAGAAGCCTCCTTGACTGGCAGCAGCTAACAGAAAGCGTTTTGGTCTTGGGTTCTTAATTGTTAGGGACTAGTATGCCAAGGTCGACTTTTTATTAGCATGTCCCTTTTCCTTTAGGACAAAGTTTTAAAACAGTCTAGCCAAAAGTCTTCCCATTGCTGGTTCAAAAGATGACTTGTGTTTGAGTTTGGCCAATGAACATGACAATGTCAACGACAAGAGCCATTTCCAAGGGAAAGAGCTGTTCTTTGAGAGGCAGTGTCTGAGGGTGTCAAGGCTGAGAGGCAGCTTCTTCTCCGGGACTATTTGGATTTTTTGTTCCTGAGCCAAAAAAACATTCTTTAGCATTGGCTGGCAAAATGGGTTTCAGAACAGGAGTTTCTAAAGCTGCAGTGAAAACTTTAATTATGCAGGTCCTGTCAAAACCCATCTGCTTAATTCGACTGTTTCTGGGTAGGTACTTTCTATTTTTCCAGCAGTATTACTTGATGACTCTCTGATAGGAATATGAAATTAGCTTTCTTCGTAGGCAAGCTTTATTCTTTATTCTTCTCAGCATTAGAAATATTTGTGTTAGGTTGAGGTGTCTTCCTAGAGTTTATTTGCTTTATAGCTGATTTGATGGAGAGACCCAAGTGACTTTTAGAGCTGAGAGGTAGAAGGTGTCATTTAAGGAAATGCTGCTGGAGGTTTCAATGTGATAATGACTTCGTGAACGACTAGTGCCCGTGACTTACAAGGAAAGCTTTTCTATAATTTCTAAGGGGAGAGGGATCAAAAGTTGTTTTGGTTTGTACAAGATCCAGATACCTGACATGTTCGTGAGCACATCCGTCATTTTAACTATTTCAATGTGCCTCATCTGAACAGCTGGGAACTCTTATATTAGGCAATATTTACATTTATGATGAGCATTCATGGACTCGTTTTTGGGGAGGGTTTGGGGGAAGGGTTTGGTGGTTGCTAAATACATAAATATTAACTGTGCCAGCATCTAGGATTTTTCAGCTTAAATATCAGACAGTGAGCCTTATGCAAGCAACTGACTTAGTGAAACTGTTTGTTATTTTAGGGTGCTTGCCTGGATAATAAGCTATAGGACAAAGACAGAATTTTCAAAATCAGTGATGTCCCGTGTATTTTAAACAGAGATTAAAAAAAACTTATGCTGATGATTCTCAGTGTTGGCAAAACCTCAGTGAAAATATATATAAGAAAGTGGACTTGTTAGATGTAAAGTGATAACCTTACATCCACACGGGGTCTGCAGCCAAAAGGGTTTCGAAAACAAGCTACTCTTTACCATTTCAAATAAAGAACTCCACTAATTTCACTAAGTCATGGAACCAATAAAGTTTCACGGCAAGTTTGAGAAGACAGTTCTCTGGGACCTTGAAATTGGAGAGGAAAATAGAAATACTTTGTAGGACTACTTCTGGATAATGAAACTCCTATGACAGAGTCATCACTCCAAGTGAAAAGCTGACTTTCTTGAGTTTGGCATAGCATGGTTTCTAGTTAATTAAGAGCACCCTCTGCTTTTCCATTTTTCCAGTTTTTCAAACCCTGACTCGTGTCACTCTGAGGGGTAAATCTGTGCAGGGAGAGCTTGTTGACAAGCCTCGCCCTACACTTGTCCCTTGTCCCTGCAGTGTGGAGGCTGCACCTGTTGTTGTACTTGCCTGGTTTGGAGCCTTGCAGTATGCATGGCTGCCTCTTGTTACAAAGCGCGGGTTCCTTCCTCATCAGACAGGGTTTGGGGCTTCTCCGGCCCCACTAGACATGTCTCGGAGGCTATGCTAGTTCTCCACCCACCTCCTCACTTAAATTTTCAGGTTCTCAAAGAGAACAGGAAATAACCTGATCATTTTCTTTTAGGAACAATTCTGATTTTACTATGAGATATAGGCAACTGAGTTATCCTTTCTGTGCCTGAATTCTGCTTACCTGTTGTTCTGATCTCAAGGGCACACAGACTTTTTTGAGTTGTTTCTGGATCTTGAGTGTGCGTGTTAATTTATGGTGCTTTACTAAAAATTCATACTCTTGGGTTTCATTCACAGATTCTATGATAGGGTCCAAGTATCTTTATGTTAAACAGGTGATTTTGATGCTTACGGTATGAGGACCAAGTCTGAGAAATGTTAATACTTTAGAACTTTAGTGTGGCAAGAACTGATGAGTCTAAACTTTCTTATTTTACAGATGAAGAAATTGAGCTTAAACAAGATGATAAGCTCACAGCTAATCAGTGGCAGATCTGGAACTAGAAACCGGGTCTCCTAACTTTCAGTTTATGAGGCTCTAAGTCATAAGGTGAGATATAACAACACAGAAGTAAAACAGCTCCAGGTCTGTGGGATTGAGCACTGTGACTGCCTCCAGCCTGTGAATTTGAGGATGTTACTGAAACGCAGCAGTATGAGGTATACAGCTGCCTTCTTGAATTATCTGGAAGGGTCTTTCTAGAGGTTGTCAAGTCTAAACTTGCATTTGGTTCTTAAAATTTCCAATATCGTATCTCTGCCAAGTGGACATTCATCTGGTTGAAGACTTCTTTAATTGAAGCCTTCTCTAATTGAAGCCTTCTCATGATGGAGATACTCTCAAGAATGCTGAGCCTCCCTTCCCCATCCATTTTCTAACAGCTCTGATCTCATTGCAATTAGTTCTATATTGAACTGGAAATTTCTCTCCCTACCTGTAGCTTCTACCACTGATGCTGGCCCTGCTTTTAAGAGAGATTCAGAACAAGTCTAATTTGCCTTCCACACGACAGCGATCATGGCTTTACCTAAGCCTTCTTTTGTCTGGGTTAAACAACCCAAGATCTTTTGGCCATTCTTTGTAGAACTTGGCTTTCAAGACTTTTCTCATTCTGATTTTTTTCCCCTAAATGCAGTCTGTTTGGTCATCTTTTGTATTAAAATATAGCACCTGGAATAGTCACAGTACTCAGTGTGGTTTGACCAGTTCAGAATTCATTACTTCTAGACACTTTGCTCCTAAGCATGAAAACTAAAAACACATGATTTTTCTGGGTGGCCCAATCACATTCAACCCATAGTCAATTAAAAATCCTGAATTTTTTCACATGTGCTGCTAAAATCATGCATCTCTCACCTAGTTTGTATTGGTGATTTTTTTTTTACACTCATGTATTTTACTTTACATTTATCCCAGTTGAAATTAATCTTGTTGGACTCACCCCACTGTCCCAGATTACTGGTACCTTTTTTGGATGCTGATTTTGTCACTAATCCAAGATTATTTGGTTTTATTCAATCATTCATTTCACAAATATTTGTTGAAAACCTATGATATGCCAGTTATGATACTGGATGTTATGACCAAGATAGACATATCCTTTCCTTCTGGAGTTTATAGTCTAATGAGGAATATAAACTAGTCACCAAAAATGTGTGCCTTAAATGTCATGATAATTGCAGTATGGTGTGTTGTGGGCACACATGGCAGGGAACAGGGTAGTCCAGGGGTAAACATCTAGTCCGATCTCGGTGAGCAATGGTCAGAAAAAGCCTCCTTTGGAAGTGACCTCTAAGCTGAGAGATTCCAAAGATGTGGCTTTAGAGAAAGAAGAGTATTCCAGGCTGGGGAATCACATGAGCCAAGGACCAGAGACAGAAGAAAGCCTGGCCTGGGGAGGGGCCCTGGGTGTGTGTGGATGGGACTGGCAGGGACAGGTACCAGGAGAAGGACAGTGGGAACACCTGCAGGATTTTAGGCTGTCTGGGTTGTTGACAAAAATGTTGATCAGCGATGTCTGAAACTTACACCAATCCATTAATCAGCAGTCTTTGGGGAGGACAGTTTGCTACAACTCCAATCACCACATTTCTCTATCTTGCCCACTGGAATATCCTGAGAGATTTGACCAAATACCTGGTTGAAAATCAGATACACCATGTCCCCTGATTGAGCAGACTAATAACTTTATTATAAAGAAATTGTGGTTGGTCTTCATCTAGCCTGACCTGGTCTTTGTAAACCTGTGTTGGCCACCCATGACTGATGTCTGATTTCTTGCCCACATGACTTCCCCTGACATGGTCCCTGCTCTCCACCCTGGGGAGGGAGCCAGTGAAAAGCCTCTGGAAGATCAGCATCCTAAAATGTAATGGTGGGTAATTATGAAATGTGACATGGAAAAGATTTTCTCTTGCTTCTAAGATGTCAGCTGGGTTAGAAGGAGCCCTCATGAGGCACTGTCTGGCTGTTATAGAAGAGTGGGTATGAGCCAGGTCTGGGAGTCAGATTACCTGGGCGCAAACCCTACCTTTCTTAGTTACCATCTATGTGACTTTGGACAAAGACTTGACTTCCCTCAACTGTAGAAGGGAGACAAAATGCCCACCTCACAGGGCAATATGTACAGCTGTCCCTCCATACCAGCAGGGAAAGGTTCCAGGAACTCTCCGCCCATCCCTCCCCCTATACCAAAATCCCCAGATGCTCAAGTCCCTTATAAAAAATGGTGTAGCATTTGCATATAACCTACACACATCCTTTTGTATACCTTAAATCATCTCTAGATTACTTAGAATACCTAATACAATGTAAATGCTATGAAAATAGTTGTACTGTATTGTTTACGGAATAATGACAAGAAAAAAGGTCTTGTAAATGTTCAGTACAGACACAACCATTGTAGGCCTTTCAATCCGTGGTTGGTTGAATCCACAGATGCCAAACTCTCAGATAATGGAGGGCCCACTGTATTCAAAGTAAATGAACTCACGCATGCCCGGCGTCTGTTACATAGAAAGCACTTGGTAAGTTTTACTGATTATTTTTCTAGAACAAATTCTTGTTTTTGGAGGCGTAGAGCCAGCTAGCCAGGCATATATAAAGAAATGCTTGTCATGTGCGCATTGGCTGTGGAGGGTATAGGGCTCCATGTCTGCACAATCACCCCCAACCCCCACCCTCAAGTCTGCAGTGAAGGCCGTGGGTGGACCTCTGACAGGAGGTATTCTTTCTCAATGTCCTATGTGACATCCCGGTCAAAAGGACAGAGTGAGTCTTTGTGATTTTGCAACATTTCATTGTTACTTAGCACTTTGGATTAGCAACTGTCCAGAGCTGATGCGGCAGCTGTTTAGAAAGGGAGGTTATTTTGTTGGCTTGTGTAAGACACCAATGGACTAACATTTGCACTTCATTTGTAAATTACAAAAGTGGAATGAGCCTTTGAACCCTCCAAATTTGGAAATTTTCCCTACCATTCCAGCCATTCACACCATATAAAGTCTAAAATTCCGACTGGTAATCCAGGGTAACTGAAGATACTCATCGGGTTTTCCTCCATGTTTGGATCAACACAGGTGTAACCAGATCAAGGCTGAGGCCAAGATTTGCCCTTTCAGCCATTTTAGGGGCTTTCTGAAGGTTTCAAGAGACCAGCCATGGATTCATGTTCATTTGTATCTTTCCTCTGTTTGCAAGCAAGTGTACTCCCAGAAGATGGAGTGGTCAAGATATTGCCTGCCTCTGTCCCCATCCTCCTGTCTGAAACCAGGTGAGCCTGTTTCAGGAAGAGATGCAGAGATGGTGCATTGTTAATGAGAATGGCATGCCCTCTGCAGCCTCCTCAGGCGTGGAGTTGGGCCATGACTTGGGAACACCTGCTCTTACGTGCAGTATGTTTCAACCCATTGAAAGATCTTAGTGCAAAATCAAGCATGGAATGATGTTCTGTGGTTTTCAAAGAGGTTCCTAGAGGGTTTGAGTTAGATAGGCCAAGAATAAACCCATTCACCTGTGACGGATATAACCAGACTCCAATGTCTGGTCATGGAAAACTGGACATGTTTTACAGAACTCAGAAGGGCTGGGCTCCTCATTTAGAACATTTATAACATTATAGCTTGGCCCCAAATCCAACCGAGCTCACAACTGTGAACAGGGTAAGTGTGTTTTGGTCTGTGTGTTTATGCAATCGAGTGAAATCAAGTTAGTTCTCTAGAAAAACTGCAGTTTAATTTGTTTCATCTGTAGATAATTTCCCCTGTAAATGCCAACTTGTAACTTCATAAAAAAAGCTCCATCAATTATCTCCAAACCTAACTTTTCTCGGTTCCTTTGGATAAATAAACTTTCCCTATGAATCAATTAAAGGAATCTCCATTTTTTTAAATATCAAAGAATTGGATTAAAATGGATTGTGCAGGAAATGCTGTCATTAAAAGGGCCAAGAAAAGAAGACATGCTTAATTATTGAGTGGAATATTCATAATTTTTGATATCTATCAGCTCAGTGTGTCCCTAACATGTTTTTAAGATGTACAAAAGGAACACATATTATAGCTCTTTTTTTCTTAAGCAAAACAAAACTAAGGCCAACATAACCCTTGTTTTTGAATACTTCATTTCTCTTCAGTTGAACAAAATAATGCCATTTCTTTTTCAATCTTCTCTTTCAGGTCTACCTTCCACCCAGCCGTTGTTTAAAGAGCTTCATTTAAAGGTAAACCCTGCAAGGCCTTGGGAAGGGTTTTGCTACCAAGCTATTGTATTTAATCACAAATGATTACTAGTTCTTGCCTTCTCTGCAGTTAATCCTGGATTTCTGGTTTTTCAATCAGGATAAAGAAAGTTGAAATGTCTCTAGGAGCTCTCAGAGAACTGCAGGCTTACCATATTTTCCTTGGAAGACTCTCTCTTAGGATCTTTCTGAGTGTCGCTTTTAGGTACACCCCTTGTTGACCTAAGTGAAAACTAGACGTAGGGATGTTGGAGTAGGAAGTTAATAGATATTGTCAAAACCTATTACTCCTAATAAACATTTATCACACCCCTACTCTGAGTTAGAATATCTGGTGCCTTGAATTTGGCCAGTAGTAGAAAAGGGACTTGTCACAGGGGTTTGGGACATTCTGGTTTTTCTAAGAATATGGAGGCGAGAATGAGAGCTGGACCCTCTCTTTGAAATACCCATGCCCTTCGCTACCACCATCTCTCCCTTCCACCTTCCCTTCCCTCTTCTCTCTCTAGCAGTTTCTCCTCTCCCTCCGCCCTCTTTTTCTCTGTCACTGTGTCTCACTTTCTCCTCCTCAATATCATCTTGACTATTTTCTCCCAGATCAAAGGTAGAATTGGGCCATTTGATTAATTGCCGTGCAGCAGAACCCTTTGCCTCCTTGACACACAAGCCAAGCAGACAAAGGGCGCTCTTTAGAAGGCTCGAGCTGTGTGGGTGCAGGGTGGGGAATTCACAAGCCTGAGAGCATGGAGCCCTCCCAGCAGGGATGTGAAGGTTCCTAGACCCTACAGAAGAATAAAGTTGCTACTGCTGCACATTGTGTTGGGCCATATTTGCATTTGAGGGGAGAGCACACAACTCCAGCATTAAGCCACATGGACTATGTGAAAGCTTGGTTTAACGTTTGAAAAATCTTTAAATTTCTGTGTGCGGAAATCAGTACCATTTGGAAATGAAAGTTAAGCAACAATGACTGACAGTTTAACCTTCTCTCTCCTGTACTGTGAAAACTCTCCAGAACCGCACTGTCCAATATGGCACCACTAGCTCTGTGTGGCTATTTTTATTTAAATTAATTCAAATGAAATAATATTAGTATTCAATTCCTCAGCCACACTAGCCACATTTCAGGTGTTCAATAGCTGTGTGAAACTAGCAGTTACTCCATCGGACAGCGCGGATAGAAAACATTTCCGTCACTGCAGACATTTCTCCTGGACAGCACAGCTCCTGACCCTTTATTCTCTTAAGCCAGGTAGCTCAGAGGAGGCCGTGGAGTGCTTGACAAGAGGAAAGCAGAGACATTCCAGAACTGTCTGAAAAGAAAGAAAACTTTTAACAGAATGCCAAGTTAAAGTAAACAGATTTGGAATTCAGTTGATCCAACCGAGATACTGTTTGGGAAGGTGTTTGAGAAGTTGAAAAGAACTGTACAATAATAAGTGGAATTATGACAGTTATTGTGATAATTTCAAAGAGAAGAAGAATGCTCAACTGAGGGTGAAAACATAGCCGATGGCCTTGCCCATTCTCTCCTCATCAGCATTGCAATTCAGGGACCAGGCAGCCTCTAAACCCTTATCTCCAGTTAGAACTTTTCAGGTGCAGAGCGCTGCCTTCTTTGTAAGGGTAATGGTTGCTTTGAGTGGGTAGGAAGTGCTTAAACTCCCAGAGGGAGAAGATCATCTTCCCTAAATCCTAATAGGGGTCCAGGGTCACTTGATACCTTCAGATAGTGATATTGATAATTTAAAGCATAAATCTTCTTTAGACTAATTAATAATCTTCCTCTGTAATTGAGCATAGATCCCACCAGCTCTCATTCTCAAATTAACTCACAGTTCAAGCCTGATATGGACGTTTGCCACTGTTCAAGGAACGATCATACAGAAAAGACCCTTGGGCTACTCTGCCCCAGTGGCATGATTGCAAAGACACAGACTAAGATAATTGATTCAAATCCCCTGGCTTGCACAAGGCAGGCTTTTCCCAGGCCAGGTGGCAATGCCATCGAGATCCAGTGTCCCTCAAAGTAAGAACACTGGGTTCTTCAGAGAAGGTAACTCTGGCTGCTGTACTGTGACATCCTAAATTCACTTCCAATCCTGCCCTTCCTCTCCTCCCCCAGTCACTGTCATTTACTTATCAACCCCTTTGGCTCTGACTTCTTGAGGTTATGAAACCAAATGGGTAAGAGGATTGGGGAATAATCCACCAAGCCCTCATCAAGTCCTAAGCTCAGGGTTTCCCAAGCACCAGTGACCTTAGGTATTTGTGTCAGTGTGCTGGGTCTCTCTCACCTAGTCCTCAGTGAAACGTGTGGGAGGGCGGTCAGGGCATCAGATGTTCTGGTAAAATGTTAGTTTCTGAGGTAAATGTTGAGGAGGTCTCACTGCCTGGTCTGACGTTGAATGGTGTATGCGATTAACCTGGGAGAAGCAAAGTGAGGCTTAATCAGCATATGCATGAGCCTGATTCTTCATTGGTAGCTATTAAAACTTGGCATTCACACTTTTATTACTAATCAACAAATATTTGTTGGGTGCCTCAGCTTCATCAGATGCTGAGGTATCATGAAGGAACTTATAATCTATTTGTCATGATTTGGACAGATCGATAATATGTTATGATTCACAAACTTTGGAAGTCTCAAGTATTTTGTGTTGAATATTTTAAAGGTTTGTTTCTATTATGAAATGTGAAAGACTCAAACTCAAAATGTTGAGTTTGAAGAAAGATTGTGGAATGGGAAAGATCTCTCCTTGTCTGGGCCTGGGAGGAACTTTGGTAAATATAGGTCGTTTGAAGGATGAGTCTATGATGAGCAAAGTCTGAAAATGAAAAGGTGGCTTTTAATTACCTGGCTGTTTCTGCATTGATTAGTTGTCCGCTGAAATAGGAAGGCCATGCCAGAGCTTTCTCTCACATTCCTGGGATCTGAATTTACATGTCTGGTGTCTGCTTTCAGAGTACCGTCGAAACTTGCTTGTCATTTGTTTTATCTCTTCATCGCCAACAACCTGTATGGTTTAGGGAAGAAGAGAGACGCAGAACCTCTTTAGAGAGGCAGAGGACCTCCGAAGTCACCTATCTTCAATTCTTTATCTTACAAGTGAGAAGTCTGAGCTCCAGAGAGGTGAAGCACCTCCCACAAGATGCACAGCTTCTTGGGTCAGAGGCTAGACCACTAGGACCCTGCTTTCCTGCCTCTGTTAAGTGGGCTCTCCACCACCTTGATTTGTCCTGTGTTTTAAAACCATCCCACTGCTGATCTGTTGAGAAGTGACTGGTAAGGAAATTTTAAGGCAAACCTTTGGATACCTTTTCAGGCAAAATCAAAGAATAATTTCCAGAATCTGGGACAAAAACAATTCTAAATAGAGACTTCAAACTCCTGAGGAGTCTCCAAGATTCATAAAATGAGATTTTCTAGCTTAACCTCCTCAAAGAAAGGCCACTCTATCAGGTACACTTCTGGATAACATACGATCTAAAGGCAGTGTAGCACAGCGGTTAAAACACAGATTCTGGCACCAAACTCCTTAGGTTCATAATCCTGGCTTTGCCACATACAAGTTATGTGACCTTTGGACAAACCACTTCTTTGCTCCGTGCCTCAGTTTACCCATCTGTAAATTGGGGATAATGATAATAGTATCTTCCTCAGCTGAATCAATAGATTGTAAAGCACTTAGAGTGTGCTATCACACTATTTAAGCATTAGCAATTTTTATTGTCTACTTGGCTCAATGCAATGAACTCTCTCCCCTATTTATTTCCTACATAAGAATGTCTTAGAAGAAACAAAGCAGGAAAAGCATAAGACATCAAGGAAGCGAAGCGATTTGAAAATGCTGATTTCTTCCTCCCCCTGATAGACTTGAATACATCACCAGACTAGTACTCTGCCATGGCCAAACCTTTGAGTATTGAAGTTGCAAGAGGCTTGAGGGATCACCTGACTCATCCTTCTGGTTTAGGAAAGAACCTGAGGCCCAGAGAAGGGCCTACAATCTTGACTGTCAGGGCCAAGTGCCTGCTGTCCACCAGCAGCCCGGCCATACCATTCTCATCACTCAACACTTTAAAACAAGACATCACCTGGACAAGGGGGAGATGGCTGGGACATTGAGTGGATCCTGAAAGGAGTATGAATGACTTATTTCAGTTGTTGGAAAGCCTTTCAGCTGAAGAGTGTTCAGATGCAAAGGGAAAAATGGCCCGTGTCTTTTCTGAGTCATGTTGTGCTTCCCCTGAGCCCCATTTCTGAGCCTGCCTACTGGTTCACAGGAGTTCACTTGTGTCTGTGCTAGTGGTAGTGGCAGAGACAGAACTTCTGACTCAGGTCCTCACAAAACGTAAACAAAGTTTCTCCTTAGTTGAATGGGGTTCCCTCATTTCTCTTCAAGTTTGCCAGCCACAAGTTGCAAAGAGAATTTGATGCCCGTAGCTTCATCAAGCATCCAGCTGACATCCCAACAGAGCCAAATTCTCATCCAAGTTCCCAGTGGGTCATGACCTCAGTTTTCAACATGGATGAGCTGGGAAGATGATGAGATGACACATTTTAGTGATTAACTTCATTTAGGTTTGTATTATCTTTTTTTATTGTGAAATAAATAATACATTCAAAAGATTATATGCCATATATGTGTAATTAAAAAACAAATAATAGGGGCCAGCTCCATCGCCAAGTGGTTAAGTTCATGTGGTCTGCTTTGTTGGCCCAACATTCACTGGTTAGGGTCCCGGGCACGGACCTAGCACTGCTCATCAAGCCATGCTGAGTTGGCGTCCCACATAGCACAACTAGAAGGACCTACATCTAGGATATACAACTGTGTACTGGGGGGCTTTGGAAAGAAGAAGAAGAAGAAGAAAAAAAAACGATTGGCAATACATGTTAGTTCAGGACCAATCTTTAAAAAACAAAAGAATATCCATGTACCTACCACCCAACTTTTAAATTAAAATGTATAAATATGTCCTTACATGGGCCAGACCAAAATCTCCTTGAGATTGCGTGTATTTAGTATATAATATATATGTGTGTGTATGTGTATATATAATTTTTTTAGTGCTTGGCAAATATCCTATAGTTATGTGTTGCTTAACGATGGGGATATGTCCTGGGAAATGTGTTGTTACGTGATTTTGGTGTTGTGCAAACATCATAGAGTGTACTTACACAAACCTAGATGCTATAGTATACTACACACCTAGGCTACCCACCTAGTACCATTGATCTTATGGGACTATGGTTGTACATATGGTTCATCATTGACTGAAACATTTTTATGCGGTACATGACTATATGTATATATATGTATATATATACACACACGTATGTATTTATTTATTTATATAAAGCAAATTGCTTAAAGAGATTAAGCAATTTGATCAGGGTTGCACATTATGAGGCAGATTTGGATTTGAAACCAGGCCTGTCTTAAAGCCTGAGTGCTTCATCACTCTGCCCTGTTGCCTAATCTTTTATGCACCTTTGCTCTCCTCTGCGACCTTCAGTAGAGTGTTGAGTGCATGACTGGCGTCCAGTAAGAATCAAAGGTAGGGTTGGCTCATTGAGAATTAGGACACCGGTGAAATGAGGGCGACAGGCTGTGGTGTGCCACAGCCAGCTTCTACTGGAGAACAAAGTGTGCCCATGTTTCCCCAATTCCATGTTCAGTGACATCACATTGGGTGTTTGAAATTGGCTGTAGTGGGAGTATTTTCACCATGCAAATGCTACAGATCATGACTCCCCCTTCCCTTCCCCGAGAGTGAATTTGCTGGGATACCAGGCTGGCACTCCTGATCCGAAAAGAGACAGGCAGCTTGGGGCTCTGGGCCAGAGAGCAGGCTGCGAGGTGAGGTGAAAGCAGAATGTTCAGGTGGGGGGACTTGAGAGAGCACAAGCAGTGCAGTATTTCTCAAAGTGAGGCCCTGGCGAGCTCATTAAAAACACTGAGTCCCAGTCTCCATGCCCTTTTAGTTGATCTGTGGTGGGACCCAGATATCTGCATTTGTAAGTAACCCAGGTGATTTTTTTTTTTTTTTTGAGGAAGGTTAGCCCTGAGCTAACTACTGCCAATCCTCCTCTTTTTGCAGAGGAAGACTGGCCCTGAGCTAACATCCATGCCCATCTTCCTCTACTTTATACGTGGGACGCCTACCACAGCATGGCTTTTGCCAAGCCGTGCCGTGTCTGCACCCGGGATCCGAACCAGCGAACCCCGGGCCTCCCAGGAGCGGAATGTGCCAACTTAACCGCTGCGCCACTGGGCCGGCCCCCCAGGTGATTTCGATGCACACTAAAATTTGAGAACTAGTCCAGTGCTTCTCAAACGTTAATGAGCATACAAATCACCTCAGGGAATCTTGTTAAAATGCAGATTCTGTTTCGGTAGCTACCGTCTGGGGCCTGAGATTTTGCATTCCTGACAGGCTTCCTGGTGATGCCAAGGCCGCTGGTCCATGAGTCACACTTCTGGTGGGAAGGACAGAGTCCAACCCTCTCATTTTACACATCAGGAACCTAAGGCCCGGGATGGTTAAGTGACTGACACAGTTAATCATTGGACAACCATTTCCTGAATACGGTGAAGGAGCTATAAAAGAGTTAAAAACCATTCCTCTTCAATGTATTAATGAAAATAGGACTATTTGTTCAATATCTTTATGTAAGAGATACTGAATTACAAATATTAATAACGCATGGAGTATGCCTTCAAATTTCTTATAATCTGGTGGAGGAAGTAAGGTATTTTTGTACCTGAAGTAAATGGAGGACAGGAGGAAGTAAGTGTGGTGATTAAAAGGACATGGTGACAACGCTGTGTCTCCTGGCATTGATCTCCCTCTGTTGTGATATCTTGGACAAATGATTTAAACTTTCCGGAACTCCAGCTTTTCCTGCATAAAGCTAAGAGGTTCAAAGTCAGAGATCCCAAAGAGCACGTCTAGAGCTAGGATTCTAGGAAATATAAGACGGTTTTCGTTCTTTCTTAATCAAAAGCTAAAGACAGGTTGCCGTGGACCAGATTTTGCCCATAAACTTTCTTTTTAGTTTTTAAGAAAAAAAGTTATATTTTACTGGCTTAATTATTTTTAAATAAATTTTTTATTTTGGGGATGACTTTAGTTTTACAGAAAAGTTGCAAAGCTGGAACAGAGAGTTCTTATATAGGCCTCATCCCCTTTCCCTCATCTTACATTATCACCACAGTACATTTGTCTAAAGTAAGCTACAAGAGGCTTGAGGGCACCTGACCTGTCCTGCTGTGTCTCTAAAAATCTCAAACCAACTTTGAAAAATTGGGATATTTTACATAAAAATGAGGATTTCTGCTTTCTCTTGAAAGCTAGAAGACCTGGCAATCCTGGGTTTGCAATGACACCCAGAACAAACTGGCTAGAGCTGAGTGAGTTACCTACTTTTACTGGGGCCTGAATTTTCCAGTCCACCCCAGCTCCCATCTCTCATGCAATGCGTATGCACCTGAGCTCATGCAACTCCCCCATATTCCATTGCCCATCTGGCTCCTGCTCCAGGCAGTGGGGTTTGTCTTTGCAGTATATGTTAACCTAAACGTGCAGTAACACTGGGGAGGGGAGCTGGAGGGGCTGGAGCTCTGGGGGAAGCCTTCCTGGAGAGATGCTACTTGCCTTGTGCTGTGAAGCAGCTGTTCCCAAAGTGTGGGACCACCAGCATCAGCATCACCTGGGAACTTGTTAGAAATGCAAATTCTTGGCACCATCCCAGACCTACTGAATCAGAAGCTCTGGAGGCGGGGCCTGCAATCTGTGATTCAACCAACCTTGAAGGTGATTCCAGTGCGTGGTGAGACTGGAGAACCACTGCCCAGGAAGGCGGGATTGAGATGGGGAGAGCCTGGCAGGCCAGGCAGGGCTGCTTGCACTCTGGTGGTGCAGAGCTGGGGGAGGCACGGACTTCATGGGTTCACAAATCAGTGGGCCCTGGGGTCAGAGCTAGCGGTCAGTGTGAGTTTTCAGGCCTATGGGGCTTTGGCTATGTGAACACAGGCTTTGCTTCCAACTGTTTTCTGCTGCTCTCTATCAGATTCTGAGTAAAGACAGCCTGGCTGAGTCGAGGCTCAGGATGCCATTTTTGTCCTCTCCCCTGCCTCCTTCATCAGCCACGCCCGATCTTTGATTTCTGCATCATCAAAATCTCCCCAGCATAAGAAAAGAACCATTGTGGCCACTTTTGATTGGCAGGTGATTAATCCTTGGATTCGCTCCTTTGTCTGTGTGGCAAAGTTCCCTGGGTCTGACTTAGAGTGAGAAGGTTATGTAAAGTTGAGAAAACGTCAACGGATTTAAAGTGAATATCATATACACTGCCCATCTTCTTTTACTCTGTCTATTTTTAAGGACCTAACTCAAGTTTTGCCTCCTCCCAAGTCCTTCCGGTCAGGAAGCTCTCTCCTCTGTCTGTGGAGTCATTCTTCAACGTTCGCACAGGGCCTGTGCTCCTGCCACCCTGGTCCCGGGGATTCTTTCTGTAACCTCTCCCTCCTCTGGCTCCCGTCCACTCACTGTCTGACTCTTACTCATCGTTCAGGTCTTATTGCTCTTGACCATTTCTAGAAGCCCTTGCTCACTCCCAGGGAATGGGATAGTTTGTTACCATCACTGGAATTGCCCAACTACTCTGGACAGGTCTTGTGTCTTATTCATCTCTGCCCAGTACCCGGCACAGTTCCTCGTCCACAGGAGGTGCTCAACGCTTGCTGAAAGAACAAGCTGCCTGCAAACATACAGTGCACAGCATGGCCTCGTGCTTAAGCAGCCTGGCTCTGCAGTCAGTCAGCCCGGGTTTGAATCCTGGCTCCATCAAATTGGCTGTGTGCCCTTGGACAAACCGCTTAACATCTCCGGGCTTCTTGTGAAGGGTACACTGTCAGCTCTGATCTCAAGGTATTTTGTGATGACTATATGAGCTAACATACTTAAAACAGTGCATGGCTCCTGCTAGTACTCAATGTGGGTTAGCAGTAAATAGGCCCCTGATGATGATTTGTCGAACTGGATTGATGACAATTTCCAACTTAAATTTTACCTGAAGAAATTCCCTCCTTAAGGGGAGAGATTTGTGAGACCTGACCAAATAAAGGGTTGGAGGTGTGCCTACCTGCTCAACAAGACGGCCTTTGCTATCTTTTTTCTTCTTTTTCCAGGGTAGGAACAAGTTGGGACTGATCAGTCTCATCAGACGGATTTGGGGTAGATGCATTCTGAGAGACAAACCCAGAGTTCAGAAGCATTTCTGCTGTTTAGACTGACTCCCTGAGCATTTCTTCCTAGCAGCTTACAGAGGGCGTTCAATCCACTCACTTGCTATAGCCAGATGTACGTGACTGCCAGCCTATTCGTAACTGGGGAAAAGATTCTGAATGTGATCCAATTCCTGTGCATTTTACCTATTTTATCTTGAGTTGGCTGCCTTCTGTGACAGGGTTGTAATTAATATAGTTGTAGACCAGGAGGCTCATTAAATCGGTCTCATTATGACTGTTCAGGTTCTGGGGCTCGGCTGAAAAGAATTTCCCTATTATCAGCGCCTGACATATATTCCTGATCAAGCAGGTCAATTCTCTTCTGTCAACGACTATCTCCCAAATGGAGATGGTATTTATTCCGAGTGGTACTATTAGTGTGAAAAATGTTGCCCCTGCCAACAGTCGTATAGGCTTCTGTCACAGGTGGGGCTTCCTCTGCACAGACATGCAGAGGATAGGAATTTATAAGGTGATATGCTTTCAGTGGCCGGAATGACCACTGGGTTCTTTCTTAAGTCTTCGGCTCAGTGCGAAATGTTGAAAAGGAAAAGAAACATCATAATTATAAACTTGAGGAATCTTCATTTCAGATGAGGCTTTAGTAGCTCATTTAAATTTCTATTCAACATGAGTTCCCACTTGGCGCTCACGATTCCTGATTCTCTCTCTGCTTGGTTGCTTCCTCTGACAGAGTACTCACCATCTCAAGTGTGGCCAATTTCATTTTCAAACAGATCTAGGAAAATCCTTTGTAATATTTGTTTGAAATGTATCTCTCTTACTTCTCCATTGACCTTAGTTCTGCCACCAAGAGCTGCAGAGAAACAAGTTTGGTCACTGTTCCTGGAGGAAGCTTTCTGAGTGTTTGAGGTCGCTCTCCCCTTCCCTTCTAATCTTCTCTTCTTGAAATTGAATCTCATCACTTTCTTTTATAGTTAGCCAGGTCCTTCGTCCTTCTGTTCACTGATTCAAGGTGAGCTACCTTTTAAACTCTCCAAAGATGAGGCATCCAGAAGGGAACGAACCTTCCAGGTGTGGTTAGTCCACCCAAGGGCCAGGGAGGCAACTGCCCCAACAGAGACAGAGTTTCTGGAATTTTCCTTGGAGGACTGTGTCACATGGGACCCTCTCAGAAATGAAAGTGTGTGTTCTCTTCCTCAGGACCTTTTGCTGCAGGTACCTGCACCTTACTTCAACCACCCATGCTCCGGCATTATCTTTGGGAGAGATTACTGCACCAGGCTTAAGCTCAGGGACTTTGAAGTCAGGCTGCCTGGATGCAAAGCCCAGCTCTGCTGCTTGTTAGCCTGTGTGATGCTGGGCAACCTGCTCAACCTCTCTGAGCCTTGGTAGGGATAGTAATAGGGCCTACCTCATAGCCTGTTGTGAGAATATGATGATTCTCATATTGGGAATATGAGAATAATGAGATTATGATGCAAGGGTAGCTGAGCTCCTGAGAATGCTCAATAGAGTAGCAATGATATTAACAAGAACCAAACACCAATCATTGACGCCTCCCTGCTTCCTTTAACCTGGGCTTTCAGTCTCTTACTTTAGGCTTTTTAGGGGTAATCCTAATGCTGAAAAGCTGATGGCGTAGGCAATTTGGAGTAATTCCAAGTGAATTTATCCTTTGGTTGAGTTCTTTTCATGTGTCTAGTCCAATACAAACACTCATTGAGAGCCTTTTCCACCTAGAATACTTTTCATTTAAGATCTTATTTCATGAGAAAGAGAGTGAGAGTCCGTGAACTCCATGTTCTCTCAAATGTTTTAGCAGAATGACCTCTCTCTCCCTCTCTTTCCTCAAGCTGGTCTTCTTCCTTCAAATGAAATCTTACTCAGAACCCCAGGATGTAAGACAGATAATAGATGAGTGGGTCCCTCTGGCAGTTTTAATCTTCTGTCCTTGGCAGAAGCAGCCTCATTGTTTGGAAACTCCTGGAGGCTATCTGTAGAATCCTGGAATTCTGAGCTCCACGTTTGAAAATGTCTGCATGAACCAGTTCCACATCCAATTTCTGAAATCTGGCCTAGTCCTTCCACCTGCCTGCCTCTCTTCCTGTAGGCTGATCTCCCGCCTGACTTAGGTTAGAGTCCTCCCATCCCACCAACATCCTCACCAGCCCCTCAGCTCCTGTGAGGATCTTCCCAGCTCAGTCCTCCCAAACGATTTTTTATTTTATCCTTTTCTGACCTCAGACATCTCTGAGGGTTGACAGTCACTCCCTACCTCCATTCTAAGGAAGGACCCAGGGTTTAGGGATGGAGTTATGGAGGGGAAGTGGGGGTCAGAGGGGTGCCAAGAGGAGAGTGAAAGTTCCTCTAAGGGAGGGAGCAGGGGAGAATGGAGAAGGCGGCAGATGTGCCTCAGAGCTAAAGAGTTAGTCGTTCAAGCAACAGACTTTTTGTAGTATTTATTCTCTTTGACCATTCTGCAATATTCATTTATTCATTCAACAAGTGTTCACTGAGTGCCTGTGACAGAACATCACACACTCTTCTGTGCCCTGGGGCTCCAGGAAGGAAGACATCACAGCCCCAGCCCCCAAGGAGCTCACAACCCAGTGAAGGAAACTGATAAGTAAACTTGCTGATCCCCAGATGCCTCTGGAGTCCCTAGCACTTGTTAATTTGCCTCAAGGGTTACACCAAAGCATCCTTCATCTTCCTAACGTGATTTCCTCTCAGAGCTTGGTTTGTATGATACTGTGTTCTTTAATTTCCCCGGGCCTGAGAAGTATGAGGAAAAAAAACCTCACAAACACTCATAACGCAAATTTTTATGTTGTACACCTGTAGCCAGATGAATATTCACCAAACTCCACCTTCATCACAGCACTTCCTTCCCAAAAGACTTCCAAGGAAATCCTAACTGCTTAGCTCCTTCTCACGGCCCCCTAACACCCAGCGGGCCCTTCTCTTCTAAACTTGCAGCCATTAGTGCAGATGCGGATCGTTGGACCATAAATCTATTCCGCCTTGCGACGTTGCTTACATTGTTGTCACGGTTATCGATGAACGCATTACTTAGCTTCTCATGTATTTAGGCTGTGCCTTCCCAATTACTTAAAAAAAATGAGAGCAATTATAGAAAAAGCAAAAGCCCCCTTTGATCTAGGCCCTTCCCTGTTTCTTCCCTTCTCCCAGAGAGAAAGTGCGTACTTTCTGTACCATCTAAAAAGCAGGCTTCTACATGCGGATATATTATGTATTCATAGAATATGTAGAGTAGTGTTTTCATTATGCGTGTGTTTGCATAAATGATATTGTACGATACGCATCATTCTACAATCTGACTTTTTCACTCAATATATTTTTGAGATCTATTAATGGTGACACATATAATCCCTAGTTAGTTCCGTTAAATTACTCTACTGTATTCTAGGAAGCCAGCGTGCTACATCTTATTTGGCCCTTCTCCTCATGATGGATATTTAGGTTGTTTCTAATTTTTTCTTGTTATAAACAATGCTTCAGCGAATATCCCATACATATGCCAAACTACTTTTAAACCCTGTGGGAGGCAGGAATGGTGAATTCTATTTTATGAATCCTCTGTTCCCCTTTGCACAAGGCCCTGCCTATGGTAGATAATCAGTATATTTATTAATACATACTTTGTGTGGCACAGGTACGTGTAAACTAATACCTGAAGTCATGTTTTGAAGCGATGCTCTGTAATGGAAGCACAAATTCAGAGCTGACAGCTGTCTGGGTACCAGGGTTCAATCCACTTGATGCCCCAAGATTGTCTGCTCTCTCTTTTGAGACTGAAGCAATAAGGTCTTTCCCCTGGATACAGAGGTGATGTCCACAGAGAACTTAGGGAGAAATAAACAGATCTGATCTTGAGAGGGACCACTTGCCAGTGGGCGTATTTGCTCACTTCCCTGTCCTTCCCCCTTCTCCCTCACCACCTGTTTTGTTTTTTCTCAGGAGGTCTCTGGACGTGGCGTTTTGGAGCACTGAATGCCTTAACAAACCATTGCAGCCCAAATCCCTCAAGCTAACCATGGCAGAGGTCTCGGAGCAGGGTGGGTGTGATCTCGGAGCAGGCGGTGGTCCAAAGGCCTTGCTTACGCTGTGTGCTGATCAACAGCTCATCAGGCAGAGAGCAAGCCAGGAAGCCTGGGAGCTGTTCAAGGTTTTCTTCCCTTGCCTTTCCTGATCCTTCAATTCAGCAGGTGTTTGCGGAGCAGAGGTGAATCAGCGATCAGTCTCTCCCCTCGAGGAGCTTGTGTCTACTAGGAAAGGTCAGGCAGGAGAATGAGAACTCCCAAAAAGGAGGTACCAAGAAGAGCACATAAGGTTGCAGAGAGGAGACCAGGATTCCTGAATTGAGAAAGCCTCATTTGAAAGCTAATCTTCTTTTTGAGCCTCGCAGAAGGAATCCACCAAGTGGCATTGGGAGTAGGAAGAGGTGGTGATGGGAGGAGGCCCACATGAGTTTTCTGAGGAACCTGGGGTGGTAAAGGGATGGATGTGGGCCACCAGCTAATAGTCTTGTGTTCGTCCAGAAGAATAGGAGACAAGTCTGGAAGGCAAGCTGAGGGAGAAGTGGGTAGCAGGGGTTGTTTGTCCCATCCCTGAATCCCTGCCACATTGTGGACACAAAAAAATGGTTGCTACATAAAGGCAGATGTATTCTACTCTATTTTTTTACTCTCTTATTGAGACCTAACATATATAAATTGCATAAATCTTAAGTATAAGGCTCCATGAATTTTTATATATGTAATGAACACACAGATCAAAATATAGAGCATTTCCAACATTTCAGAAGGCTCCCTCATGCTCCCTCATTGACAATACTGAACACCCTCTCCAAACACACAAGTACCCACTATTTTTGACTTCTGCATCTAGATTACTCTTGTCTGTTCTCAAACCTCGTGTAAATGGACTCACACAGAGTGTTCTTTAGGGCATTTCTTCAGCAGCGCTGTATAGAAAGGTTTAAGTGAGGAAAAGGTAGATTATTGCAAGAGCCTGGATGAGACATGAAATGAGGGCTTTGAGCCAGGGTGGTGGCCATGAGAATGGGAAGGAGGCAACAGATGCTAGACATTGTTGGGACAACTAGTTCCTCAGGAACAAGTGGAATGAAGCTGGCTGTTTGTGGGTGTGTACCACCTTCCAGAGCTCCAGCTTGCCCCAGGGCAGTGTCTGACGATTAGGATGACGGCCGGGGGAGGGGGGGGGCGGGCGGGGGGTCCCAGACAACGTGATTCAGAAAGACTCTGCAGAGGCATGAGAAGACACAACATTCTCTGCTACAGGGGCCACAGCAGCTTCTCACTGTGTTCCTCAGGAACACGCCCCGGGAGCCAACCTTCATTCATCAGTCACTCCAACAATGCTGAGGATGAGGATGCCCCAACCCTTCTGTGGCTGTTGAGGTGGCCAGCCAGAGGTTTCTGGCACAAAGCTGCTGCCGTAGGCTCCAGGTGATGGAGGAGTCAGATGGGGGTAAAAGTACAGTCCAGATTGAATCAGGAGCACTGGAGTCTGCCAAGTGCATACTACCAAAGTGGACATGGGAGGTCTGGCAGTTTGCCTCCCCCACAGGGGAAAGTTCCAGAAGACAGTTGGTAGAGAAATTCCTAGGGAGTGGGGACAAATACTTCCCAATTCCAGGTTTTTCATTTGGGTGAGCTCAGGGTCAGGTAGAAACTGGGGGAAAAGGGAGATGGTCTTGAAGGAAAACAGAAGAAAACAGGCCAAGTGCTGTCTGAGGAGGAGGTGGGGCAGTGGGTGAGAAATGTACAAGGAAGGGAAAGCTGATGTTAGAGGCAGCTGTCTAGCCCCTCACCCTGTATTACTCATTGGGTTCTGATTATATAGATGAACACTTCCAAGACTTTGGGGGTACTAGTGACTCCCTCTACCCCTATCCCTTTAGGAATAGCCACCTGGAGACCCAGGTGCAATCATCAAGTTACTCCCCACCCTGGTATTCTCCCATCTTGGAAACAATTCTACTAGTTCCTTGCTACTTCATGCCTCATTGTGACTTTGCCAAGTCTTGAATCTTTAATTTGCTGCATAAACCAGCGTCCTATGATGGAACAGGTGTGAGAAGAGAGATTCCAAAACCAAATAAACAATGAAGAAAACATCCTTCCCTCATTTATAGGCTGCCAACATGTGCGGGAGGTGGGGCGGCGGTTGGGATGGGAACCTGGTGATGGAGGCAGCCTGTGAATGAGAGTCCAACAGCCTCTCCCCTTCTGGAACACACCTCCAAGCTGGGGAAAGAGATGTAAACAAATGATTATCAAACAGGGTGACAGGATAAGGACAGTGATGCAGGTGCTGTGGAAGCCCAGGAGAGGGAGGGATTAATTTTGCCTATGCAGCTGCAGAAGGAGGAGACATCGGGTTGGGTCTTGTAGGATGAGTAAAAGTCCACCAAAAAAGGCATTCTAGGCAAAAGAAACCATGTGAGCAAAAAGGGCAGGAGAGTGTGAGGAATGATAAGTTTAGAGTGGCGGGTGGGGGAAGAGGAGTGGGGCACGTAGGAAATGAGACTTAAAGAGAGCTGGAACCTTGCTCTCGGGGGACCATTTTAAAGTTGTCTGTAGGGGGTGACATGAGCCACTGTGTGCTTAGAAGAGGCAGCACTCCCGGCAGTGCGGGTGGGAGATTGTGGGAGGTTAATTGGGCTTGTTCTGGGCAAAAGTGTGAAACGGTTTGGGTTCCTTCCATCACTCTCTGGACTCCTTCACCCTTCCTGTGTTCCCTTCTCCAGGTGTCTTTATGCCTTTCCTCCTCCCCCTCATAGCAACCCCCAAATCACTGTGCCTGTTTATACCTAGCTGATGGTAAGTGCCAGATTTAAGGATGGCAAGTTGTCAAGACTTGCCAGCCACGTACCAGGCATCGCGCTAAACTGGTTGTTTTCTCACCACATTTAAGCCTCGCAAGACCTCTATGATTTTAGGAACTCTAACACACACTTGACAGATAGAAACCGTGGCTCAGAAAGGTTAAGCAACTTGCTCCAATTTACACAGTTAGGCAGGGGGAGCTGTGATTCAGAACCAAATTGTTCGGATTCTGGAGTCCATAGTCTTTACCCCGATACTGAGCCACTAATCTCTGAATGTCTTGCCCTGCCGCATCACATATTTGCAGTGACAAAGTCCTCAATACCACAAGCAGGCACTCAGAGGGAGGCCGCAGGGAGGGGAAGGAGGGTGGATATTCTTGGGGAGGAGACCCTCACTTCCTGGGACCGGGTTGGCTCAAGGCTTCTCCTCCAGGAGGCTCAGAAGGGGCAGAGCTGAGGGCCTACATGTGTGTGTTTAGGAGCCCACAAAAATGTTTTGATTTTTTTTTTTTAAATCAGAAGGAAAAAAGTACTTTCAGGACCAAAAAAATAAAAATTTTTAATTCATAATGACATATTCATCTTTATACCAGTGCAATCGTAAAATATAATTTTAGTTTGTGTGTGTGTGTATAGAGGAAGGGGCCCACAAAAGTCCCAGTGTGGCCCTGGCCTGGCATTTTCCGCCTTTCCTTTGGCCCTGTGCCATGTTCTTTTAGCCACTGAGTTCTCTCTGCCTCGTGTGTGTACCATCTTCCGTTTCCATCTGCAGTATCCGAAATCAGGTCACTCTGGGACCATCACAGCAGCCTCCCATCCAGTGGCCCTGCCTTCAATTTCTCTCTCTTTTCCCAACCCCCTCCCCACTTGCAGAGCTCTTTGATTTGTTTTTATTTATTTCATATTTATACAATATTGCATTTATTCTTGTGGTGGTATGTGTGTCATGTGTTTAGCCAGAGGATTTGGAATCACCTGTGTCCCTTAGAGGTAAGGCAAACCCACTTTTTAAAAATGAAAATAGTGAAATTGGTAAAATATTCATAACATGAGGTTTATCATTTTAACCATTTTTAAGTGTACAATTCAGAGGCATTAAGTACATTCACAGTGTTGTGGAACCATCACCACTATCTATTTCCAAAATGTTTCATCACTGGAAACAGAAACTCTGATCATTAAGAAATAATTCCCCATTATCTCCACCCCCAGCCCCTGGTAACTTCTTTTTGTCCCCCCAGCTTTACTGAGATATAATTGACATATAAGTAAGTTTAAGGTGTACAGTGTAATGATTTGATATATGCATATATTGCAAAATAATAAGTTTAGTTAACATCTATCACCCTACATACTTATCATTTTTTGGTGTGGTGAGAACTTTTAAGTTCTACTGTCTTAGAAATTCTCAAATGTACAATACAGTAAACTATGGTCACCATGCTGTACATTATATCTCTAGGACTTATTTATCTTATAACTGGAGGTTTGTACATGTTGACCACCTTTATTCATTTCCTCCACTTCCCCTCTTCCCCCGCTTGCCGCCTCTGACAACCACCAATCTGCTCTCTGTTTCTATGAATTCCATTTTTTTAGATTCCACATATAATTGGGATCATCCAGTGTTTGTCTTTCTCTGGTATCTTCTATTCTATTTTCCGTCTCTATGAATTCGCCTATTCTAGATACCTCATATAAATGAAATCAAATAATATTCGGTTTTTGTATCTGGATTATTTCACTTGGCATAATGTTTTCAAGTTTTCTCCATGTTGCAGCATGTGTCAGAACTTCACTCCTTTTTATGGTTGAAAAATATTCCATTGTATGGATATACCACATTCTGTTTAACCATTCATCCATTTGTGGACATTTGAGTTATTTTCACCTTTTGGCTATTGTGACGAGTGCTGTTGTGAACACTGGTGTACAAGTATCTGTTTGAGTCCCTGTTTTCAATTTTTTGGGTCTACACTTAGAAGTGGAATTGCTAGGTTATATGGTTATATAGCTCTTTTCAACAAATGGTGTTGGGAAGACTAGATATGTAAAATGAAGTTGGACCCTTATCTTACACCATATAAAAAATTAACTCAAAATGGACCAAAGACCTAAACTTAAGAGAGAAAACTCTTAGAAGAAAACATATAAGAAAAGCTTTGTGACATTGGATTTGTCAATGACTTCTTAGATATGATGCCAAAACCAAAGACAACAAAAGAAAAATTAGGTTGAATTTCATCAAAATTTAGTACTTTTGTGTATCAATGCACAATATCAACAGAGTGAAAGGCAACCCACAAAATGGGAGAAAATATTTACAAGTCATATATCAGATAGGGGATTAACATCCAGAATATACAAATAACTCTTGTACATCAACAACATTAAAACAGACAGCCCAATTAAAAAATGAGCAAAGCACTCAAGCTGACATTTCTCCAAAGAATATATATGAATGGCCAATAAGCACATGAAAAGATGCTCAATATCACTAATCATTAGAGAAATGCAAATCAAATTGATAAGATACTACTTCACACCTGTTAGGATGACTATTACTAAAAAAAAAAAAAAAACAACAACAGAACAGAAAATAGCAAGTGTAGGTAATGATGTAGAGACATTGGAACTCTTGTGCACTGCTGGTGGGAATGTAAAGTGGTATAACCTCTGTGGAAAAACGGTATGAAGATTCCTCAAAAAATTAAACAGAATTACCATATGATCCAGCAATTGCACTTCCAGATATGTACCCAACAGAGTTGAAATCAGGGAGATATTTGTACACCCATGTTCATAGCATTATTCACAATAGCCAAGAGGTGTAAGCAACCCAAGTGTCCATTGACTCTTGGGTTATAAATGGATAAACAAAATGTGGTATATATTTACAATGGAATATTATTCAGCCTTAGAAAGGAAGGAAATTCTGACACATGCTACAAAATGAATAAACCTTGAAAACTTTACGCTACGTGAAATAAGCTAGTCACAAAAGGGCAAATACTGTATGATTCCACTTATATGAGGTAGTTGGAGTGATGAAAATCATAGAGACAGTAAGTAGAATGGTTGTTGTCGGGGCTGGGGAGAGGGTGGAATGGAGATTTAGTGTTTAGTGAGTACAGAGTTTTAGTTGGGGAAGATGAGAAAGTTCTGGAGATGGCTGGTGGTGATGGTTGTACAACAGTGTGCATGTACTTAATGCCACTGAACTGTATGCTGAAAAATGGTTAAAATGGTAAATTTCAGGTTATATGTATTTTGCACACACACACACACACACACACACGCAGCCTAGTAATAATACTCTTTCACTTCTGTTTGCTTCAGAGATTTTGTAAGCTTTCAGTTCAAACTCTGAAATCTGGCTTCCACCTTCCCTCCCAGGGCTGTGTTAACTCCTACTGCCCTCTCCCACCCAAAGCTCTGGCCACGTTATTTAATTACTGCTCTGTCCTCCTTTACTCTTCGGCATTTTCTAAAGTTGTTCCCTCTACCTGGTAGGATCTTCCTTCCTCCCCGTCTCCACCTTTAAAATCCCATCCATTCTTCAAGAGTCAATGTTACCTCCTTCAGGGTTGTGACCTCAGTTCCTCCAATTCTGTACTTTTCACCATCTGTTTTGTTGGGATTCTGCCACTTTTTTGTCTCCCTTGATAAATTTTAAACACTTTGAATGATAGATAATTTTAAAACCATCCACAGAGTTTAGCCTGTAGCAGATAATGAGTAAAAATTTATTGAATGAATAAAGCTTTCTTCACAATAGAGGTCCTCAATAGGAAAATGGAGAAATCTTTGGTCTATTTTGATCTTTAATCAAAAACCTCAAAAGAAATTGAAAGCCTTAGATAAAATTTTTCAAATTTATTCTGTCAATATTTTATATGTTGTGGCCATCGTGGGTGAGCAAAATGACATTCAGAATAAATGGAATTTGTCTGCAGGTGCATTTCTTAATTTTTTTTTGTTCTGTTTTTTCTTGAACTAAGATGGAAGTGTCATGTGATGCAATGTGTCATGAGCAGTTCCTCTGAAAACTGTATTTTGTTTATTCACAGCTACTTTAGACGTATTAGGTAAACACCCCTGAAAACCAATGCCAAGTGTGAGCAGATGGGAAGCATGTCATTTCCTTACTGCTTAGTTTTGAAAGCGATGCCCTTGCTCACATAAATGATCAGTTTAATAAATTCAACTAAAGGCAATAAAGGTGTGATTTGGGGGAGGAGGGCCATTATGTAAGATATAAACTGCATATTCAGAGAACCTGCCTCACAGTGAAACAGACCTTAAATCATCTCATGTGAAATAGGAAGACCTCTTTAGTAAGAACATTTTCTAGAAATAATACGAGACAAAAAAATGCTTTTAAGAGGGAGTTAGGAAGTGGCTGTTAACTCCTAGAAAGTGGTGACTTAGTGGGAGAGGTAGGGAGGCAGACCTGATCAGGAGCGATGCCTAGGACGTGGGGTCCAGGTTACCACCCTGATATTACTTCACCTGGGGTCCCTTATTAAGTTAGTCTTCCAGGGAGTGTCGTTTTAGGATGAACTTGAGTGGAAACAGCACTGTGGAAGAAAGGACGTTAGAATTAGTGGGAGCCAAAATATGATCTTTAAAAAAATCATTGAAAGGCAACATAGACACAGAAAAGTGCACAAATCACGTGTTATAAAATGAACACACCTGTGTGACCAGCACTCAGCTCAAGAAAGACAACCTGGCCACCACCCCGGAAGCCCCCTCCCAATCTCTACCTCTCCCTCCTCACCAGGGGTAACCTCTCTCCTCACTTCTAACAGGATACATTCGTTTGCCTGTTTTTGAACTTTATATAAATGGAATCATACAGTATGTAAAAAAAAAGATGTTAAAATATAAAATTATCAAGTTCAATTTGAATAAGAAGAAACATTTAAAAACATGTCCATCCCCTAGTCTGTTTTAAGGGAGGGTAAAGAGGAGAAGCACAGAGAGATGACTGCTTTCATCTCCATGGGTTTGCCAGTGATGCTATTGTTGGGATCTGTTAGTAAGTGCTGGTAATTATGCCACACAAGCCACCAAACCTATTAATTTTTTGAGTTGGTGGATGAATCATTCACTCCATCCTTTCAGTCTGACAAGGCAGGATGCAGAAGCCCCATTTGGTCTTAGCATGTGGATGGTAAAACCTGGCAGATTTCTAAGCTCCAAAATAGTTTCACTAACAAAATGGGCTGTAAGAAGCTAATTCGATTTGATGGGTCCAATTAGAGCCTTCCAAGGTCGACGTGGGTACGGAAGTAAAAGGCCCCCAAGAAGGATGCAGGGCCAATACCTGACAAAATAGGGGTCTGTTAGCAAAAGTGGGGAAGGATGGCAAC
This sequence comes from Equus przewalskii, assembly GCF_037783145.1. NCBI lineage: Eukaryota > Metazoa > Chordata > Mammalia > Perissodactyla > Equidae > Equus > Equus przewalskii. The sequence goes on along the minus strand of NC_091831.1, from coordinate 52,196,332 downwards.
TGGGGAGAAGGCAACGTGTCTGCCATGATGTCATTGTCATGATTGCCATTGCATAATCACAGTGACAACAGACAGCCTAGCTCTCGGGGGCTGAAGTGTTAAAAACCCACAAAAGGATGTTCTCTGTTTATTTTCATGGGTGGAGAAGAACATCTCCCCCCAGTTTCAGGGCTGGATATATTAGTTTCTTAGGGCTGCTGTAACAAAGTACCACAAACTGGGCGGGTTCAAACCACAGAATTTGGTCTTACAGTTTTCTGGAGGCTAGAAGTTTGAAATTAAGGTGTCATCAGGGCCATGCTCCCTCTGAAACCCGTCGGGGGAGAATCCTTCCTCTCCTTCTAGCTTCTGGTGGTGACTGTCAATCCTTGACATTCCTTGGCTCCTTGGCTTGCAGCTGTAGCACTTCAGTGCCTCACGTGGCATTCTCCACTCACGTGTCTGCTCAGTGTCTCTTCTCCTCTTCTTCTAAAGACAGCAGTCATGATGAATTAGGGATCTGCCTTACTCCAGTATGACCTTAACTTGACTAGTTACATCTGCAATGAGGTCACATTCTGAGATACTGGGGGTTAGGACTTGAACGGGGGTCATAGGAGGTGTTTTCTCTTCATGGGCTTTCGGGGCTGCAGAGCCAGACCTGGAAACTGGCCTTGGATAAATATTTGCTATTAATCTCTAGGCTATGAAACACTGCTTCAAAGTTTACAAGAGGCATAATTAGGAGCAACGAGGGAGCAGTAAAATTCTGGAGCTTTGGGGCCATCTCAGAGCTGAGTGTGGGTTGAGTTTTGCCATTACTAGTGATGGAGCTTTCAGTTTCCACTCTGTAAAATCAGAAGAATAATGATTGCAAATGAGTATTAAAGAGGCACTTTCTGTAAAGCGCTGAGCTCCATGCTTGGCCCGCAATAGGCTCTCAACACTGAGAGCAGACTGACACCTCAGTTTTCTCAAAGGGCTAAAAGGCAGGAGGCATCTCTTCATGCAAGATGATGCTGGTGATTTCAAATAGATGGGACTTTGTTTCTTATCAGGTTTTTTTCCCCCAAAGTCTCTCTTCATCCCATGATTTTTTGGGGTGCTTAATTTCTTCCCTCCTACAAAGGGAATACTCATACATTCTCTTTTGCCATGTTTTTCCAACTTCAAACTTACCTCCAACACATGAATTAGAGACTCTATTAGCTTGATACTACTGTGGTTTTTGCAAGTCCTGTGGAACTGAAGTCAATCTGATAGGTAGTAAGTCAGGTCCCCAAGATGGAGTTAAGCAAAAACAAAGATTACCACAGAAAATTTTAGCACATGTTTGGAAAAAAGGCCAGAGCAGAACCTTCGATCTTAAGTGGGCGTTGAATCCCTTTTATAATTTAGAAATCTAATTATAATAGCTGCCATTATTGAGCAGTTACTATGTACCAAATGTAATTCTAAAGATTGTGCATATTTTAGTTCATTTATTTTTCACAACAACTCCATGAGTTAAGTACCATTATTAGCCTCATTTTACTTATGGGGAAACTGAAGCACAGAGGGGTTATAGAACATGTCCATGGTCACACAGCTAGTAGAACTGTAATTCTAACCAAGGCAGTCTGACTTCAGGGCCCATGTGAGTGACCACTATGCTATTCTAGCATCTAAACAGGAAAGCTCGTGGTGAGTCTGTTAGGATCTGGGCACGGGAAAACCACCCACTGGGACTGTGCTATGCTCACCTGTCTGCAGCATGATTCTCCAAGGTTAGTTAGCCTCCTCCAGACTGAAGCTCACATGCCATCCATGTTCAACCTCATGGTGTCCGGCTCACGTTCCTTCTCTCTCCCAGAGCATCCTAGCCATGTGGTTGCAGCTTATGTGCTAAATTGTCCCTGTGAGAAAGTGTGCTGACTTTACACGGGCTGGGAGGTAAACGAGCAGGGCCAATAATGAGCATGAGTAAAGTCAGCCTTGGTAATTACAGATGAACTAGAGCTCAGCATAGCTGATGGAATCGTCCGATTGTCCACGATTAATGCCAATGAATGAGTGTACAAATACATTACAGACAGACATCTGTAAGTGTTTACTTAGTGCCAGCTATCGTGCTGGGTAGGGGGCAACGAGACATAGTCCCTGAAATCTGGGAGCTAGCAGTTCAGTGCGGGGGATGGCTAGAGAAGTAAGTAAGCAAAGAAGCACAAGATAATAACAGCCTTAGAGGAAGTTTGGGTAAAACATAACGGAAGTGCAGAGACTGGAGATCATCTTTGCCCGAGGAAGGCAGGAACACGGGGTCAACCGTTCAGCTGCGTCTGGCTGAGTGGAGAAGTGTCTACCAGGCAGGAGAACAGGCCTAGCAGGTGGAGGAGAGAGTGATGTGTTTCTCAGATGGTATTCCTAAACCTCGTCTCAGAATCATGCAGGACGCTTATTGAAGAAGCAGATTCCTAGAGAAGGCTCCAGACTTTCAAATCTGCATCCTTGGGGTTGTGGTCCGAGAATCACTATTTTAAAGGAGGCTAGAATTTGTGAACTGCGGCGTCATGCTGCACGAAATCAAGGGTTCTGAAGGTGCCTGTCCTGTGCAGGTTTGGGATGGGGGAAGTAGAATGTTTGGAGCAGAAAGTGCAGAGAGAAAATGGCAAGAAATGACACTGTAAGGGTAGATTGAGGCCAGATTTTGAAAATCTCTAAATAAAAATGTTGGACGTTATGTTACAAGCAATAGCAACCCAGTGAAGATACTGAAGCAAGGGTGTGACATGATCAAATCCTTGATTTGGAATGAGTGAGAGAGGAAAAGCCAGGAAGAGAGTCAGCATACTCTTAGGGTCGCCTGCTGATAGGATGGCCAACCGAAGGAGGCACAGTGGAATGTTTCCTTACAAAGATAACATAACCATATTGAAGAAAACAGAAAAGAGAGAAAATTTCCCCATGGTTTACCAGCATATTAGGTGTCTTGCACTTAGTCAATGATTGATAAATATTTGCAGGATGAATAGCTATTTAGTCACTGCCTCCATGTGCCAGCCCTGTGCTGAATGTTTTGCACAAATTATCTTACTTAATCCTCACGACAACATGGTGAAATAGCTGTTACATTTTACAAATGAGAAAACCTAAGTCTTACAGAAGTTAAGCAACTCGCCCAAGGTCACGAAGCTAATAAGCAGCAGAGTTGGGCTGTGTAAAGGCAGGCAATCTCTGATGCCAGAGTTCACGTACTTACCCATTATGCTCACTGCCCTGCCAGGGACAAGGGCATTTCCCCGCAGTCTCTTCTTACAGCACATATTTTTACATATTTATCATCATTATTTATAAAATTTTACATCCTATTATACCCAAAGCATTCTGCTGTGTTATAAAATGTTTTCATAAATCTAATTTCAATGGATCTTTCACTGAATGGTTATAGATTACCAATTTACTCACCATCTTCATTGTTGGTATTTTGGTCCTTTCTCACTTTTCACTTGTGTATATAATATAGTAACAAATATTTGTATGCATAGAATATTTTCCATGTGGAGAGTTATTTCCACAGACTAGGTTTCTAGAACCAGAATTACTATTGGATCGATTATGTCTTGGAGCCCACACACCAGTTCACATGGTCGCTATGCATCATACAGCCACATGCAAAATGTGGAAGTATCAATTTAAGCCCACTCTCACTTGCATTAAGCATTACTTTTTTCTTTAAATCCCTCCTATTCCACAACTAGAAGGACCCACAACTAAGAATATACAACTATGTACCGGGGGGCTTTGGGGAGAAAAATGAAAAATAAAATCTTAAAAAAAAATCCCTCTTATTGAAAGGTTTAAAATGATATATTAGGTGTAATTTTAATCTGCATTCATTTAAATGCCAGTAGGGTTGCCTATTTTCCCATATCCTTGTTGATTAATTACATTTCCTCTTTTGTAAATTCTCTGCTTGTACACTTCACCTATTTATCTTCTGGAGATTTCTTAAGAGTCATTTCCTAAGTAGACTGTCCAGGTTTGGGGAAGACCTTGGAGAGAGGGGATGAGTGAGAGGAAAGTCAGGATTTGAGAAAATCTTCATCACTGATTGTTCAAATGGCCTAATACCTTCTCCAGATCAGAATCAACCTAACTGTAAAATCTGGGAAGATGATAAAATAACCTGTATTTCCTCAGATACAAATTGTGCTCCACAAATTAAACAATTGATACGTGGAAAAATTTAAACACAGTGTGTTAACTTTCTTCTAAAGGACAGCATTGGTGGGTGTGTGCAGGGTTCCTACTGAAAGACCTAAAGGATAGAACTGATACGCTCAATTATTCCACAATTTAAGGGAATGAAGCCTAGTTATTTCTTCCCCAAACTGAGCTCCCTTCCACAGGTGTGCTGATTTAGGTGGTTCCTGCATGAAGACTGTTTAATAGTTCTCTGCCTATTTTCATACGGGTTAGAAAAATATAACCTGCTCATCAATCTGTGTGATATCACAGATACGATCGCGAAGAATGACACAAAGTTAAAAAAAAACACAGAAACCCATGGATCAATTGAAAGGATCAAATAATTGTACAGGTGGTGGTACTTGGCTAGAACCAAAAGCACAAAGTTGGCAGGCTAGTGTCCAAGTTTCAGAAACACAGCTTTATGTTACCATCATCGAGACACATTATCTTGAGTGCCCACTATGTGCCAGACGCTGTGCTCAGTACCAAGGCTGCAGAGATAAAGGGATGTGCTTCCTCCTCTCAGAGTTCACAGTCAAGGCAAGAGAGGACATGTAAACTGGTAAATGTGAGAAGCCTGTATGATGGCGAGGCAGGGTATGCACTGAACAGTGAGAAATAGTAAGAGACGATAGTAATGAGTTAGAATGAAACCCAACAACAGAGGCTACACATTGGCATATTACAGATATCTTTCTGCTTATTTCCTTTCACAATGTTCTTGCCTGGTAAGATGAAACTAAATCCTTCCTCCCTCTCTCCCTTCCTTCCTTTCTTCTTTCTCTTCTTCCATTTTCTTCTTCTTACCCTTATTCTTTCACACCACTCTTCTAATTCCAGATTTATTTTATATGCCACCAAATTGCCTGCCCCAAAACCAGGCACCCAGGATATCCAGGTGTGTGCCATAGGACATCAGGGAGATAAATTACGTGTATGCACCTGGTACAACAGCCACAACTGGTAAATCAAGTCTCTGTTCTTCTCACTCTGATGATTTCCTTTTTAAAATTCATCTTGGAGGAAGTTGTGTAACATTTATTTTCCACCCTGGGCTTCTAACTCTCTCAGCTTTGAATAACAACTGGCCACCTTGAGGACTGTGAGTCCTGCTGACTGTGAGGGATAGGGAAAGGGCAAATATTTCTGGGCGATGGTTCACCAATTATAATCGATAACATGACCTTGGAAGGATTATGGTGAACCTTAGAGGACCCATGAAATGTATTGTTATCAAAATCCCCAAATAGGTGTGGGCACCTGCTATGAGCAAGCTGTCATTTAAAATGCTCTGGGAATAAAATAGAGGCACAAAAGTCTCTACCCTCAAGGACTACACAAAGAGACTGGCTAGAGAAATAATAATGATATATACAACAATAATAACCCTAATCAAGGGAAAGTGTGATAAATGCACAGGAGAAATACAGAAGAAAGGTTATTTGTGACATAGTAGATCTGGGAAAAAGAGAGGTTTGAGCTTTCCCAATCTTTGCTCTGACTGACAGACTGACTGACTGACTGAATCAACAAATGGGGCCCTGAGGGATTTGGATAAGATTTCAACAGACACAGAGAGGAAATGAGGGCATATGGTTAGAAAGGGGTAGAAGAGTGGAAAGCACACATTTTGTTTGGGAGACAAGCATGCTCGGGTACGTGAGTAGACAAGGCTATGGTGGAGAGTTTATTTAGGGAGCTGGTGGGTGGAAAGCCTGGATGGTAGATTAAAGGACCCATCTCAAGGGTAATGGGGAGCCATTGGCATTTTGTAAGAATAGTGAGAGTGACATTACATTTGTTCTTTTGGAATATTATTGGGGCAGCTGTTAAGAGCCTGGGTTGGAGGAGGAAGAAACTAGAGATAGGAAACCAGTTGGGCAGCTATTGCCATAGCCAGTTAAGAGCTAATGAGGGCCAGATAATGAGGGCCAGATGAAGGCTGTGGTGATGAGAATGAGAGAGAGACAAGGAAGCAAGTGGTATTTTGGAAATAAAGTTGCCATAGCCTGCCAACTAGCTGGATATAGAGAGTCAGGGAAAGAATTGGAAGATGGCCTTAATGTGGAGGCTGGAGGAGAGTACAAGTACAATTAACTGAGGCAGAATTGCTGGTTTATGCGGGACGTTTGGGAGTCTCCTTCATCCATGCATGGGTTTAAGCAAAACAGAGCCCATTTTCGATGGAACTATTTGTCATTGGCTGTGGCTGGAGGAACAGGAGTGCTAATGGCTAACAGCAGACATGGTTGTAATTTTTCAGTGATGAGAAGAAACTCATAGACAGTAGAAAGGATGACTTGGAAAACTGCTGAAAATACCACTAAATATCATTCTTGTGACTTCAGAAATGAGTATCTTCAAACACTCATGCCTGTGATTGCCAACTCTGTGCCCAGAGCCCTCTGATTTCAGTTTCTCTTCCTGGAGCTATTCACCAAGGCCGAAGTCAAAACTTACAGTCCTAATGCTCCTTGTCTCAGGGCCCTGGTCTCTGCTAGGTGGCAACTGGCTAGGTAATTCGTTCATTCAGGCAACAATTAGTCATTGAATGTCTACCATGGCCAAGCTCTTTTCTAGACATTTTACTGCTAAGATTATGGCAGCAAACAAAAGAGACAAAATCCTTGCCCTCATAGACCAGCATTCTAGAGAGGGAGCAGATCAAGAGTGAAATAAATAAGAAAAGATATGTTAGACAGTGGTAAGCCCTATGGAGAAAAATAAAGCAAGGAAGGAGGCTAGGACTTGTGGGGAAACCGCTGTTTTCAATATTGTGGTTTGGATGGCCTCAGTGACAAAATGATGTTTGAGTGAATACTTGTAGGAGAGAAGAGGGTGAGCCATGTGTATATCTAGGGAAGAGCATTCCAGTTGGAGGGAACAGCAAATGCAAAAACCCTGAGTTGGATGCTTGCCTGGAGTGTTTGAACAGTAGAAAGGAGACCAGTGGGGATGGAGCAGAATGAAGGAGAGGGAGGGTGTGCAAGAGGGGATGTGGAAAGTGATGGATGGCCATGTTTGAATGGATGGCCCATCCTGGGTGACTACATCTTAGCTAGGATCTAATGGAGATGATGCCTGAGTTCTATACAGTGGCCCTAAAAATGAGAATTTTAGTCATTGGGAAGGAGATGTGCTGGGCTGTCTCAGATATGGGTGGGGTTTGCTCTGCAAAGAATCAAGTGAACATCTGGGAACAGGAAGGAAGAAAGAGGTTTTTGGTCAGAAAATGCCAAAGCTCTTGTTCCATTTGGTAGAGGCAACACCAGTGATGGAGTCGCCCCACCCCCACCCCTACCTCGCCCTTGTACTATTGTGGCTGGCAGGAGCCCTGAGTCTTCCTAGCAGTCTTTGCAAGCTGATACAGATGAGTATTACTCAAAATAGATAGATTATAAATAAATAAATAAACCTTGCTCTAAAAAGGTCTCTATGCTTTTTGCTTTGGAAGTTGCAGTTAGTTTACAGTTCGCTTTTTTTAAATATACCAAACGGTGAGGTGGGGCCAGGAAGAAGAAACCACACAGGCTGAAGTCCCTCAAATTCTATACTTAAATTCCATCTCCATGGCAGCATGACAGACTCTGACCATGTGGAACTGTCACAAGTTTTAAAGAATAGCTTTAGAGATATAATTCTTCACTGATCTAAAAGCTGCATTTGCTTAATGAAGAGGTTTATTATATCTCCCCCACAGCTACTGACCAGCAAATTGGGGAGGGGGTGTTTTCCTTTATTTCTCTGAATCGGGCAACTCACTGCTTTCCTTCTGGCTGGAAGCCTAAACCCTTGCAAGGGCAGAGACAAACACAGGAAGGGGGAGGGGGTAGACTGGGACAGAAGGCCTTGCCCATGGTGGAGTCATATGAACTTGTAGATCAAAAGAGCAGTCCTGGCTTTAAAAGACTGTGGCACTATTCATGAACCCGGTGACTGCCCAAGAAGGAACACAACTGCTTGTTGTCACCGAAGATAAAAAGCTGCAGCTGGCTGCCCGACCCCCACCCTCAATCCAACTTAGATCCCCCTATACGGAAGGTGGTGGCTTTGACTCCACTTCGTCTGATTAATTGCTGGTAAGTGACAGACCCATAAAAAAGGAGCAACAAAAGGAAATTGGCAAAGAGGGACACTATAGTTTCCTTTTAGAGAATGCTGTCAGACCTGTCATTCTCTTAATTTTACACCACTTGCTTGGTGATGAGGTCCTTGCCCTTTACCTTAATGCAAATGAATTTAAACAGATAACGTTAATCCTTGAACAGACTCTAGAGTCTACTGCAGCAATTCCCAAAGTGTGTTTGTTCACTGGAATCCTAATAATAATATAATGTCAATAGATATTATACGTGGGGGAAAAAAGGAGAAGCTCCTTAATCAAGAGAATGTTGGGAAATGCCTCATTTAAACAATATTGAGCAGGTTTTCTTTACTGCAAGACTCCCCAGAACTTTTAACATTCCTAAATGGCACATAGGAGATATCGCACCCACTTCCCATACTTAGATCACCCAATTAATTTTCATGGGAAGCTGGGGAGTTTGCAAGACTCACCCCTTGTCAGAACTAGAACCAGAAGCCAAATGACTTGGCCTCCCAAGCTCTTTTCATTTGCCTGGAGAAACACAGAGCATAAAGACTAAAACAGAGGTATTCATGAATCATTATGGCAAAAGAAAAAGTAAATGTCAGATCCAAAATGTTGGGAGGTCAGTCTTGAATCGGTCTGTAAGTGAAAGATGCCAAAGGCAGAGTGTGAGGAACAGACCAGAAGCCAAGGATCAGGGGCCAGTAAGGCTGCAGAAGACAGGGGTTGTTCATTTATTCCACAAATCCTTCCAGGATGTCTATAATGTGCTAGGTGCTATTCCAGGCATTGGGAATACAGAGGTGAACAAAGACATATCTAATAAAGGCTGCTCCTGGGGTATGCTCACATGGCGCTCTACCTTAAAGGTGCTTCTGATGCATCTCCTGTCCCCGTAGGTAGCCCTTCCCTTCACACTGGATAAGGTATAGTTTCTGCAGGGTGCAGGTGAATGCTTGCTCGCAGGTCCAACTTTTGAACTTCAACCTGTCCCAATTACCAGGTGCAAGAGACAAGTAAGTCGATGATTTGAATCCTCTTTTTGATGCTTTGATTACTACTGTGGAGGCAGAACAGGAAAGGGTTGGTTGGTCCTCCTAGGCTTGGCTAAAGTGGATCCAGCTGGGCATGGAGCATGTATTTCCATGTTACCCAGAGCAAGCAGCAGAGAGCCCTAGGATGAGGAGGGCAGGCATGGAGGAGAATCTTTGCTACTTTCTCCTACATTTCATTAAATCTGGGAGGCAAGGAAATGACATGACCCCCTACTCCAGTAGCTTATAGGGACCTTCAGTGATGAAAACTCTCTCAAAGTACAAATCAGAATTTATAAGGTCAGGGAGTTAAGAGCTTGAGAAATCCTTGGGACAAAGAATCCCCTAAGGAGGATAAGGTACTCCAAGTCTAAGCATAGTGGGTCCATCTTGATGATGTTCAGGTTCAAGAGACCTCCTGACAACACTTTCAGACCATAAATTTGGCTTGGTGGTCAGGAGCTCCTTTCCCAAAAAAGGGCATTTCAGTGAAATAGCTGGATTTTTTTTTATAAGAGGTACAATGAAGAAGAAAAATGTGGCCTTGGGATTTTCTTGGCACAAATAGGCATGAGTGGCCATATTGGAATATTTCTGTCTTCCATCAATGGATGGTGAGAGATGGGGCTTGGTGTAGGGTTATATTGTAGACTCTCTCAGGCTTCTGTGGTCACTGGGAACACAAATATAGCCCGCCACTCCAAGGGTTGCAAACTCATCTGTCTACAGAGGCCAGAGAGATAATGTAAATGCAATAAGTGACCTAAGTGTAATACAATAGAGAGAGGTGGGGACTCTGTCAAGCTAGGGAGCAAATGCCCTGTCCAAAGTGGGCAGCTGCCACTCATATCCAGCTGATTGTTAGCAATGTGAGTGCAGGGTTGCTTCTGATTTTTCAAGAAAAGCTGGAAATCAAGATTTTGCATGTGTGAAATTTTCTAGTTTTTCATTGTTGGCAACCAAATTCAAATGTAAAGCAGCTGTGAGACAGCATTGTACCACCAAACTGAGCATATGTGAGGGCTGGAGGCAGCTCATGGTCAGCACTTTGTAACCCTGCTGCTAACTCCACTGTGAATTCCTCGAGCAAAGGAAATGTGTCTTATCCATCTCTGCTGGGTAAAAGCCAAGTGGCTGGGATCAGGCTGGAGTGCAGACTGTAAAGGCAATAGGCAGAGAGGCCCATGACAAAGCTGAGCGTGGTCCCTGGAGCAAAGTGAGAGAGGCACCAGAGTCTCCACCGTGGAACAGGAGCTGGTGAGGCTGACTTGCTGTGGGGGGCCAAGGCTGGCAGTCTAAGGTTCCTAGCCAGGTTGTCTGGTATCAGAGGTGTATTTAAGGGGCCAGGCATACACCTAACTGCCAAGACTTAAAGATGCATGACACTGTGGCGCTCAAGGTTGAAGTCGAAGTAGTTTCTGTCTTCAGATTCTGGAGTCTCTTTTCCCAGAACTACTCAGGCTCTTTCCTGTGCTCCCTATCTGAAGTGTCCTCCTATTCTAAATCAAAACTCGGAACCAGGGACTTTTTCCCTAGAATTTATTTACAGGAAAAGTATTACAAAGTATAAACAATACATTATATTGCACTATACATATCTATGAATCTTTATTCTTTATATAAAAGAGCAAAATTAAATAAAGAGAAATACAAAATTTGGTAAAAATATCTATGATAAAATCCATAGAACTGTACAACACAAGAAGTGAAACCAAAAGTATAAATGTTAGTTAAAACAATGCATTAATATTGACTCATCAATTATAAGAAACTTACCACCGTAATGCAAAGTGTTAATCATAGGGACAACTATGAACAGGGGAGAAAGGAGATTTATGGAGACTCTCTCTATACTATCTGTTCGATTATCTGTAAACCTAAGCTGTTCTGAAAAATAAAGTCTATCCGGGCCGGCCTGGTGGCCGAGTGGTTAAGTTCTTGCGCTCCGCTTTGGCAGCCCAGGGTTTCACCAGTTTGGATCCTGGATGAGGACATGGCACCGCTCTTCAGGCCATGCCGAGGTGGCGTCCCACATAGCACAACCAGAAGGACATACAACTAGAATGTACAACAATGTACTGGGGGGCTTTGGGGAGAAGAAAAAAAAAAAGAAGAAGATTGGCAAAAAAATGTTAGCTCAGGTGCCAATCTTAAAAAAAATAAAGTCTATTCATTTTACAAAAATAAAAGAAACTTGACTGCTGTGTTGAAAGAAAAGCACAGAGAACATCTTTTTCAATGAATCATAATTCAGGAAGTTAAAACATATATATATTTGAATTTAATAAAAATTTTCTTTCTTAGTTTTATCATTTATCTAGTAATGATGCTGATAGCAAATTATTTTTCTTGCATCTTTTGAAGGACTCAGCTTGTTCAATAATTGCGTATTTTACCTAATTTTCTCAAATACGTTTAACCAAGTCTCTGAGTACTTAATTTGAATTACTAAGAGAGAGTTTGTAGGTTCAGTGCTCACTGAAGATGTTTCATGACCTCCAAAATTGTTGTTTGCTGAAATTTGCTGCTTCATCATGGTGTAGACAGGAGAGAGGATGAATTTGCGCTTTAAAATAAGGCTGGAATACTAATACACTTGGGGCACAAACATCTTTCAGCATATTCAGTTGTTTCTCATTTGTAGATACTTTCTTCTTGCCCAGTAGGCTAGTCAGTCCTCATTAAACTATAGTTTAAGGACACGATGTTCATTAAAAAGATCATTGTATGATAAGGAAGGAACAGCACTTTGAAAGAGATCTATGGCTCCTCTGGTTGATTTTAGTCTAATTTCCCACCAGCTGAATCCAGTAGTAATGATAGACCCCGTTCAGACTTAGCTCTCCCAAAGTTCTGTGATTTAAACAGTTTATGTATCACTCATCTGTTAGCGGCAGATCAGATCTAAACCAGAGTGAAAACCACTGCTAGTGATATTCTTTCATGATTCTCTTAGTTTGAAGTGAAAGTGAAAACTTAGAATTACTTATGACTTTTGAATACTGCTAGAAAAGCACACAGTTTTCAGTGATATTTTGCCCCTCCTTTTAGAAAGAGCTTCATGTAAAATAAACAGTTTACTTAGAACCAATGTTTTGAATGAGAATTTTTAATTTTTTAATTTTTCTTAGACTCACGAACTATTTGTAACATTTTTAGCCATGATTTAAGAAAAGGCACACATCTCAGATATCTTGGATTTAATATATTTCTGTTTGCACTGCACTTTGACTAAATGATTATTGTGTGACTATTCATATCATATGAATAGAAAAATATTTTTACAAGAACAACTTTCCTTAAAAACTGGAAAATCATCAGATGTGTTATTCATAGTGTCGAGATGAGTGTACTGTTACAATCAATCCTCATCAAAGTTTTGATGAAGTTAGTCATCAGTCTTTAGAAAAAAGTCTTTGAACTGGTAGAGTTTTCCATCCCTGAAGTTAGTATTAATGTTATCAGCTGACATGATAATCATTTTATCAACCAGTGTACTGCACTCAGAGCAGAGAAAGTATAATCATTTAATTGGTCACTTGTCGCACCTGGCAGGACATCAAGTTCAAGAACTTTTACATTATCTCCAGGAATTTCACTAAAATAACCTACTAATATAGGAACAACGTTTTGATTTTTGTGGTTAGCTGAAGCTGTCGTGTTGCTGAGACACAAAGGTTTTACCCAGTTCTTGTTGTTAACCCTCTTGAGGTACCGGAGCAATTTTTGGGTTTTTTACCTTATACCTTCAATTTGTGCTGATGGAAATTTAAGTTCATATACCATGGAAATTAGCTCAGATGCACATGCAGTCTGAAGATCTGAAGCCATAATTGTGTTCTGTGTCATTGTATGGAATTACCACTTCTTTTCTGAGCATCTTTTCTGAGCTATTTCATCATTGAATCATGGAAGCTCCAGATCTGACAGATAGTGGCCATTTCCTTAGAGAGATAATGCAGAAAGATAGCAGATGTGGCCTCAACATTTATCCCACTACCACATAAGAAGCAAAATTCTACATGTGGATTGACACTTTATTTTATACAAGAGTATTCCTTTTGCAAATCTCGTTCGATGTTTTGTTTCCTTCCTGGCCCCTACTTCTGCAATCATTTTGATACTAAAATAAAGCAGTTTAAATTAACTTAAGGATACCTCAAATATCCGAACTACAAGCAACAGCAGAAATAACCTCTTAATTATCATTCTATATCATAGGAATCTGTTTGCCTGGTAAGCACTCCAGTGAATAGCTACGTAGCTTCAGATTTACATAACATGGACCAACACCCATTTCAATGTTCACAAGAGCCGGTTCCTCCCTCTCTGTTTTTCTTTCCCTTAGAGGTGTCTAACCCCTTGCTTCCCTGGCCCCATCCTTCACTGCCACGTGCCCATGGACCCAACAACAAATCCTTATGAGATATTTCACACAAACATTTACAAGTTACAAGTTATTGTAATAGAGTCTTCAGTATAGGGTGCTTCATCTTTTGCAGTTCTTGGTCTTATATATCTTAATCCTTTAAAATGAACATCACTGATTTAATTCTTTCAGTCACTATCTTCTGAGATCTGGGAAGTTTTGGAAAATTTTTATATTTATGCAAAAAAATGGAACAAAGTATTTGAAATAAACATTTCATGTCAAAAGTCAGCCTCCTCCCAAGATGTGTATCCTGGCTCAAGTGGTCCCCACCCCCCTCCTCCTTACCCCTATCATTCTATCTCATTATCCTGTGTTGGGTTCTTCATTGCACTTATCATTATATACATGTATCTTACGTATCTCTGTATTTTGTGTGAGTTTTTTATCATGAATCTTCCTCCTTTTGAAGTAAGGCTTATTTTTGCTCACAGCTGTTCCCTGGTGCCTAGAACAGTGCCAGCACATGCTCAGTATATGTTTGTTGAAAGAGAAATAAACCTGAAAAGCTGTGATGGTCAGTCCACATCTCTGAAACTAGGCACCCATGAAGGACCTTTGGTTGGGAGATGTCAAGATTTCTTAGGATCCCTCTTAGAGTTCTACTATCTCTGGGTGCTAACACTTTTTGGAAAAGGTTGTCTCCTGACTGCCATATCAAAACAGAATGCTTTGACAGGTAAATTATATCTCTTTACAAGTGGTTAACAGAAGCCCCACAGAGGTCAGATAAGGTAACTGGTGTCATTTAGAGACTAAGGGCCAAGCAGAGGCCTCACCATACAAGAGAACTGAATAATTTTTCAGGACGCACATTAGTGTGTTGCATAAACAGGGATGCATAAGGTAACATTTTTTAAAACTAAGAAATAATGAATAGTAATAACTTGTTTTCCCCAGAAATGTATTAAGCATAAGAAATTTATTAACATGAATTGAATTCTGTTACAAAGGCATGGATTTCTAGTTCCACACATTGTTTCAAGAAGTATTTTATAGCAGCTGCTATATCCTGGTCTATTAAGAATATCTGCCTCTAGAAATCTAAAATAGCAATATGTGGTTATTGTTTTATCTAGAATCATGGCATCACTGAGTGTTATTCAGAGAGGTTGCACAGAGACTCTCTAATAATCAACCCACTCATTTTTACTAATAAAGATTCTGAGGATCAAAGAGTAAGGAGACTTGTCTAAAGGGACTGAACTCAAATCTTGTGCTGGATAATCTTTATTCACCTCTCAAGAGTTACAGTCCCTCTTTTCCCACCCTGCTCTGTGAACTACATGGATCAAGCCCTCTTGCCTTCTGGCTTCCCCTTGTGTTCATTGGGTGGGAGACAAGGGTGAGAGATTAGAGGATGAGAGGAGGGCAAGGCTGGGTATCTATTTCCTCAACAGCCTTCCTACTAGGCTACATTGACCGAGGTTGCATTCTTTCACCCAAAGCCACACCTCCAGTTGGCTGCCTTCTCTCCAATTCTAGTAACCATTTCTTTCCCTTGCCCCTTCAGACCTAGGGATAATAAAGCTTCCAGTTGTTGCCAGCCTCAGGGTGCTTCATCAAACTTTGCTTGAACTTCCCTTAACCTGCCCATGCCTTTGCCACATAGTCCCTTTTTCCTTAATAGTCTATGAGTATTATGTCATGGGTTTCTTACCTGGACTCTGGCTATACACATTTCCAGGTCTTCTGACTCCTGTCTAGTGCCCTTTCTACTCCCAAATTCATAAGCTGATTTGGAAATACATATGACTCTACATGCTCAGATTATATGGAAATATTTTTATACTTTGATGAAGAAGTACTAGAAACAGAATCTAAAAGTATGAGTAATGAGGACCACAGAAAGGGGAAAGGCTGACTCTACAGAGGTTCTGCAGGAAATCTTGCAAAGGTGAAATTTGACTGAGGCAAAAAGTGGAATTACCTAGATAAGTAGGAGGGCGATGCAGTTCCTGTGTGGTTAGGAGAACTGGGGTTGCAGCTTTCGGAACTGCAACAGCTGAAGTTAACCGACTCGGGCGTAATTTATGAGAGATGTATTTTTCATTCAGCACGCCTCCTAGACCTAAGCTAAATACTTTATCTGTGCTCAGCTAAAGCAGCAGCACGTCTTTCCAATACTACATGGAAAAACTGGCTGTGTTGGACTTATTGAGAGGGAGTCAACTGGCCTCTGGTGGGGTGTCTAATTGAGATATTTTCAAGGGTAAAGTCAACCAAGGCAGAGTTTTCCCCTTCTATACTGACTCCACTGAAATATTATCTTTACATGTTGGTATTTCATCTTCATTCACTCCCATTTCCTCCTTTTTCCCGTGAAAATGAAGTAGGAGTAAAGCTATGAGAATGTAGAAGGAAGTTTCCTGAATAGAGATGTTCCTTAGAAGTAAAAATAACTTTGTTCTAGTTTTGACTCTGTTACTAACTTTGTGCGACCTCCTTCAAGTCTCTGGGACTCAGGTTCCTTAGAGTAAAATGAAAACACTAGTTAGAGTGATTTTGGAGGCCACTTCTGCGTCTCAGATTCCATGATCCTGTTAAGAACTGGACTAAACTACAGCATCTTCCATCTTGAGCCCTCTGCCTATTTGACAAAGTCATTCATGCACTCAAGTCCCCTTCACTCTGGATCTTGGAATCTGTTTCACAGAGAAAGACGTACCTCCAGCCCTCCTGGATCTCTACAACTGACGTCAGATCCAGAGACCACACCTTCCTGGAGCTCATCCTCTTTCTGCCACTGTCTCTCTGAGGATGTGTCATATAGGAAATGGAAGGCAGGGGGTGGAACGTTCCACTATTTAATTGTACTGTGGGGTGGGCCAAAAGAATCATTCTGAGTTTGGCTTGGTTATCCAGATCATGTTTCCATTGTACTTGACTCCGGCTGTCAACATGTATGCAAGAAATCTGTCCAGCCCTTTTCCTTTTTGGTCTGCCTGAGGTCAAATCATCATTTTGGCTAACTTCTCCTCATTAACCAGTTGTTTTCATGCCATATGGACTGAATCTAAGGAAAACTCAATTTCAATTGTCGCTTTCTGTAAAGGCCACTTAAGTCGAATGCCTTTAATTTCTTTTCTGCCTGGCAAACTCTGCCTCTAACTTTAAAGCATAGTTCAAATAGCACCTCCCCTGGGAAGCATTTGTTGACGACACTCCTTCCTCAGGTAGAATCAATTCATGTTCTCTTCCTCCTCTATGCTTCTCAGGTGCTGCACACCCCTCTCTTTCCTGGCCTTTATTGCCTTGTAATGGAGTCATTTGTATTTGCTAGAGGAGAAGTTCCTGGAGGTCAAAGACCCAGTTCTCGCATGTCTCTGCCTAGAATAGTAACTGCTTAGTGAGGACTCTTTAAGAAAGGAGGAAAGGAGGAGGGGACAGAAGAAAGGAAGGAGAGAGGGAAGAATTTTCTGCTTGCCAAATGCTTGCAATGCTCTCTCTTTACACATACTCTAACAGAGAATGACCTACTGCATAGAAAATGTTTGACCTTCTTTGACAATGAAGTCAGAAGAAACCAACTACGGCAGAGTACTGCTGAATGGTTTGTTTTCTCTTGCTCCCCCGTACCTGACTCCTCTATGGCTTGTCTTTGGGTGTCTAAAGTTGTTCATCAGGAGAGGCAGAGATTCTGAGGGAAATACTTAAGCAGATACCTGTGAGAGGTGGTTTTCTGTTCCAAGAGAACCAGTTTCTACACTTTGCCAGAGAAGAAGGGCATAAAAGAATCGCTGTATTCAGAATTGCTTCTTCTCTGGGATGGAGGAGTTGTCTGAAATCTCAGCCTAGGCACAATCAATAACCCTTGCCTTTGGGAAAACAATTTGGTCTGAGTATTAGATGCTGTGGGATTAACCAGGGAGTAGGGTAGCCAGGAAAGTTAGGAGATTATCTCTGCTGGAAATCTGTGCCCAACTAACCTGGTGGTTAACAAGTGTCTCAGCTTAAGTATTGAAAAGTTATTGGCCCATGTAATCTTCAAGATCCTCAAAAACTTCCAAAAGTTCTGCTTCTCATCTTCTTGGTGGATAAGAGAGTTTCCACAGACCCTCTCCCGTAAGAAGGTGAAAAATGTTGTCAACTCCATGACTTTATGATACTAAACAACTTATTTGCTGAACTTTTTCACTAGTTGACTGAACTGGTGTGTGGTTTTGGCATTGATAGACATTGGGGTCACTGCCAATAATGTGAGTGCATTTGCGCTGTCAATCCACTAGGGGACGTTTACCATGAGGTGTTCTGATAGAACCTTAACATCTTAGCAAGGAATCTAGACCTAGAAGTCTGTTATCTCATCTAGATTTCTATACAGCATAAGAATAAAGCCATGAGAAATGTTACCGCGCTTTTGATCACTGATGGGAAAACTTGAATTTAGTCATTTTAACCTAGGTTTGGAAAATATAAACATCTAGTTTATGCAAAACAAAATCTGTTCAATCAAAAATATATTCAGGGGTCGGCCCGGTGGCGCAGCGGTTAAGTGCGCACGTTCCGCTTCTCAGCTGCCTGGGGTGCGCCGGTTCGGATCCCGGGTGCGGACATGGCACCGCTTGGCATGCCATGCTGTGGTAGGCGTCCCACATATAAAGTAGAGGAAGATGGACACGGATGTTAGCTCAGGGCCAGGCTTCCTCAGTAAAACGAGGAGGACTGGCAGTAGTTAGCTCAGGGCTAATCTGCCTTGGAAAAAAAAAAAAAAAAAATATATATATATATATATATATATATATTTATTAAGCATCTACTATGTGCCAGGCACTGTTTTAGGTACTTGAGGTACATCAGTGAAACAAAGATCTCTGCCTTCATGGAGCATCATCCTATGTGGGAAGACGACAGGCAGTAAACAACAAACATGGTAAATAAGCAAATAATCCAATATGTTAGAAGATGACAACTGCTGTGGACAAAAGGAGAAGTAAATCATAGGGAAGGAGAATTGGGTATTGAAGGGGCAAGGAGTAGGAAGGTTGCAGTAGGTGCTCAGAATGGATCTCACCGAGATAGTGATATCTAAGCAAAGACTGCAAAGAAATGAGTTTAGTCAAGTTGGCATCTGGTAGAAGAGCATTCCAGGAAGAGGGAACAGCTAGTGCAAAGATCCTAAGGTGGGAATGTGCCAGTGTCGTTTGAAGAATAACAAGGAAGCCTGTGTGTTTGGAGCAGAGTGAGTTGGGGGAAAGAAGTAGGAAGTAAGAGGAAGAAGATCATGGTGGGGGGCAAAAAAGGTGCTGGAAGCCTTTCCTCTGATGACCTGGGGAGCCATTGCAGGGTTTTGCACAACGGTGTGACATAATTTTGTGTATATTTTGAAAGGATTTATTTGATCTCAGTGTTGAGAATAGACAATGTTGTAGACAAACCTAGGCTGCATGGTAAATTTGATCAGGTGAAACCTGATAGTAGGACACTTCTCCAAGAAGATTCACAAGATACCACATTCAAAAACAGCATTTGGATTCTACCTCTAGAATGTCACTGTGGGTGTGCTGCCGTGAGCTTGATTGAAACGGCCATTGGCCATTGTATCCACATTTGTAACAGACAAGACCCTTCCCCAGACTCTCTTAGAGTTGTTGTTCTCCTTCATCCACTACATTAAAAGAAAAAAGTTACCTTCTTATGCAAAATCCTAAGCTAGTCGCAGAGTATGAGAGTCAAGGATACAGAGGTGGACGAGATGTGGTCTCTGTCCTCTCCTTTAGTTCCCAAGGAGAAAATTTAGATCCTTGATCTCTAGATGCCGTATCTCTTATATATGTCAGGTGTTGGCTTCTTTTCTTGAGATAATCAATGATTTTTTGTTGGGGATACTTTCTTGGAGTAGAGTTCAATTTGTCCTGGTCACTGTGTGATGAGTAAATGAGCTCTAAATTGTCATTTCTATAAAGTGCTGGATTCTCAGCCTATCATCCTCCAAGAAGGATGTGTAGATTTGGGGAAGAGGATAGAAAATGGTAGTATCTGAATAGAAAATTTAAGGTTCTTAAGCTATTATCTCTAGACCTAAAGAGAGAAGTCAAATCCAAGAGTGATGAGTAGTACTCAGCATTCAATAGACATAGCTGGGGACCTGGAGAGGTAAGAATTTTTCGGGGATTGGTATAACTCACTTTAACAAGAAAGCAGACGGTGTATTAGTTTGCTAGGGCTGCCATAACAAAATACCACAGACTGGGTGATTTAAACAATAGAAATATATTTTCTCACAGTTCTGGAGGCTAGAAGTGCAAGATCAAGATTGATTGGTAGATTTGATTTCTATGGTCACCTTCTCTCTGTGTCCTCACATGGTCTTTCTCTATGCATGTGAATCCTGATGTCTCTCTGTGTGTCCAAATTTCCTCTTCTCATAAGGACATGAGACAGACTGGATTAGGGCCTACTCTAATGGCTGCTTTTTAACTGAATCACCTCTGTCTCCAAATACAGTCACATTCTGAGGGACTGAGGTTGAAGACTTCAACATATGAATTTCAGGGGAGGTAGAATTCAGCCCATAACAGGTGGGATAGTCTGATTGTTCTAGTCTAAAGACGGCTATCTTGGGAGCATTTAGGTATTTCCATAAGGGAAACTTAGATGCTTTGGAGCTGAATATCTGTGCAAAACTATGAGACCTGCTGTAGGCAGGACTCAGGTCTGAGTTAGGTTTCCAAGAGAAGGAATGGCATTGTGTGCCCTTTCATTCAAGCCCCTTGGGTACAGACTATGGCTATAGGACTCACTTACCTGAGGGATTGAGCCAACCTCGGCTTTAGTCTGGTTCTCTAATTAACTGATTCAACAGACCAAGCCAAGTAGGAAAACTGTGATTGAAGGACAAATGGTTCTTTGGCCAATATATGGTATATTCTGAAAGGGCATCAATGGGTAAGCATTTAGTTTTTATTTTCTCATCATGACTCTGAAGTGATTTCAGAAACCAGGCAAGAAAAGAAGACATTCATGATTAGATGCTCTGTAGTTGCTAGCGTGTAGAAATTTTGATTTAGAGTTTGATAATGGTCTGACAGACAAGGGTTGCAGGAGGAGGGTGGGTTTGTTTCTAGACTTCCTTTTTTCTATTAAGCTGGCTGGATATCTCATGAATACTGGGAAAACACTCTGTTCTCTGACCCCAACGTACTCTGTAAGTGGCAAATATCTCTTAAGTCATGGAATCCTCAGTTTGGAGTTACTTTAGGAGTCATCACAGAAACTTGAAAGGAACAAAGGTGCATGTTATTATATTAAACAGAGATGACAAGTAAGTTATCTGGAGAATTCTGGTGGTCCAGATAGTTCTCTATTGACAGACGTTATCTTGATAGATCTGCCAGAGTCCAAGGTTTGGTCTTCAGACCTTAAGGTATCGAGATACCTAATTCATCATCATACTGAAAGAAAGATAATTTGTTTTAGAGGAAGTATTATCAAGAACTGAATTAATAAGATGTATAAATCTAGTGAAAAATATAACTATCAAGAGGACTGGACACTCCTGTCTTTTGAAAAACCCATTTGGTTTCTATAATCTCCATGGGAAACTATGTTATAATCGGAAGGTTGCTTGGTGAGTCAGAGATCTAAACAAAAGGAGCTACTTGTATGATTCAAATGTTTAAATGCAGAGATGAAAGATAGATTTCATTTCACGAGTAACTCTTATTGATTGTTAAGGGTTGTGTGAAGTGTTGAGAAGTATGAGTCTACATTTAGACTTGGTGGGAAAGCAACAGTTGATTAGCAATGTCTGCCATGGGCATAGGATCAGGAGGAAGTGACATGTGTGCTAGATTTGAGCCATTCCCTAGTGTAAAACCATCAGACAAAGATGGTCTCGTGAATTCATAGACACACACATACACATGTCATTAGGACTAGAGTCTCAGGCACCCTGGGCAGCACTTGGCTAGCAACCACCAACATCCTTTTTCTGTGCTGTGCTATGTGATGGATCTTTCTTCTGACCAGCCCATCCTTTCTGTGGCTATGTTCAGTCAGGTCAGAGTTAAGTGCTGCAGGTCTGAGAGTGAGCAGGTGACTTTGAGATTACCGCATAATTCTGCTCTCAGCCATTTTAGGCTGACTTATCTTTTCACTCCCAGAGGACAATCTCATTTACCAGATTTGGACAACTCTCTATAGCCTCTGTATAAGGAAAACAATAGTCTACTTTAGTGATTTTCACACTTTAGGAGAACTCTTTTTTCAAACTAAATCTTACCTGGAACCCCAATAGATTAAACAAACAAAAGCAAGAGGCAGGTTTCTCTGGAAGTCTCCACCTTCATTGTTTGGCAGACACTATTTTTCTGTGTGTAGAAACCCAGAAATACATTTGTAGTGAGCACTGGGGATGCTTGGAATATTATTTGAAAACCTCTTATCTAGTTCAATTCCTTCAGTCCAGATGTGAGAAAATCCAGGCATTGGAAAGTAAAATGTCCACAGGGGACAAGCTGAGGACTCCATAGAGAAATATGACTGCTTTGTCTCTCCTCCATTTCATAAGTGAAACCTGACAGCATAGATTAGAAAAATAATAAAAGGCCATCTCATCTGTGTTCCTTACATATTACACATTATCCAGGTATCTGGTTGCAAAACCTGACTCCTACTCCTCTCTCATTGTTACAAGGTCTGAAGCAGAACACACTGAGCTGCTTCCTCAGATGCCATCGGCATTTCAGCGAGTGTTCTCTTTCCAGGTGACTTCCACCCTCCCTCTTAATTACTCCTCTCCTCACTCCCCAAAAAGATTCAACAGGGGAAACACTTTAATTAGCAGCAAAGCACCCCTCCTTCACTTGATATGACTGCTTCAATGTCCAATTAAGGAAAAAATAAGGGAAAATAAAATTGCGTTCCTTTAAAAAGAAATAGACAGACTATCCAGATTGCAGTGTCAGAGAATGGAGCCTGGAGGAATGTGACCCAGTTAACCAAGTAGGGGGAACACCTCAGTCCTTCTCGTCTGGTCCTGCTCCATGCCCTCCTCCCCAACCTGTGGAGGACACCAAACCTGTGTGAGAAAGCAGATCTTCTTCCTCCTTTATCAGAGAGAGAGAGAGAGAAGGAATGTATGGAAGGAAAGAGAAGAGGTGAGGAGAAAAGAAGAGACGAGAAGAGAAGAGGAACTGAGGTGGAGAGAATAGAAAGAGAGATGGAGATGAGAGACAGAGAAAAGGTGAGGAAGAGCCAGAAAGAGGGACAAGGAGAGAAGGAGACAGAGGGAAGGAGGAGGAGGAGAGGGGGGCTTTGCTTTTAAAGTGTATGAAGTAAAAACCAAATCAAGCAGTCCTAGGCTGAGCTGTCACATGGAGGCACATGGGGTGGAAAGACTGGATGCCATGTGGGGAAATCTGGTCCCAGTCTGACCTCCACCACCAACTCTGTGTCACTTTGAGCCAGTCTCTTTTACTTTCTGGGCCTCGGTTTCCTCAACGTGCTGTGAAAAGGGAATGTAAGAGGTCCTGAGTGTCTTCCCACCCACCCTCGCCAACCGCAACTCTTGCCCTGGGGCGGTCTTGAATCTATGCTGAGGAGACATCAGGAGGAGAACAGAGCCTTTTGTGGCCCACTGGGGACCGACAACTTGAAAGGCGATGGGGGCAGAAGAATTGAAGCATTTTTGTTGTGGAGGAAAGCGTGGGCTGCAGGCAGGGAGCCAGAAACTACTGACATCACCATAATACTTGGAACGGGCCTCAGAGAGGTGGATGGGAGTCTCAGGGAGTGGGCAGAGTTACCTGGTGAAGAGATGGAGGGCCTGAGTCTGGCCCAGGAGCAACAGGGACACTTAAAAGAGGCTCATGGGCCCTTGAAGGATCAGGGGATACACAGCCACGAATCTAAAGACAGGAGGAAAGTGTGTAGAATTTGGGAAATCATTTGTCTCCTCAGTTCCTTGATTTGGGTCTTGGAACAGAAGATGGGAGGGGAAGATGAGCATGGTCATCTCTGGGCAAAAATCCATTTGCCGTTATTGCTGGACCTTGGGTTGGAAACACTTGATGCAGCAGATGTTGACATTCGCCTTCTCCTTTTGGCCCCCAGAGCCTGTCCAACAGGCACTGGAACTAGAGGCCACCTCTGTGATAGAGTTATAGGGGTACCAGGAGTTACTCCTTTGCCCTCAGATGTGCCCTCCACTAAAATGCCACAGTGCTGGTAATCTCCACTATTATTAGGCCCCTTTTTTGGATTGAGCATTGACCTCTTCCCACAGACCTTTCATACAAAAAAAAATCTCATTCCTTCCCAGGGATGTGCAAGTACTGACACTTTAGTGCAAGGTTATCAACGCCATGGCATGTGCTCCACCACTCCCTACCATCGTTAGAATGTTAGGAGAGAATTGTTCAGGGTACTATAGATTGAGGTGCTGGAATAAATGGAAAGCAGACCAAGAGCTCATTCCTTTGCCCTGAGGAAGCTGGTTTCTGTCCATGCTGATGGGACACCCAGAGATGCCTTACTCTTCAGGATAGCCTTTGCGAGATCCTTAAAAGGCCACACCCTTCTTCTGCTACCTCTTTAGTGATGGGAACCTCATTACCTCATGAGACAGCTCATTTCATTGTTGAATGACCTAAGTGGTTAGAAAGTGGTCAGCTCACACTGGGTTGAAATCTGTCTGCTTGACAAGTCCACCCATTAGTGCTGGTTCACAGAGCATGTCTGCTTCCTCTTCCCCCGTGGCAGCCTTTCAAGTTGTTTAAGATGGCTATCAGGGGCCTCCTAAGTGTCTACTTCTTTAGGCTAAATATCTCAGTTTTTCGACTCTGCCTCATGTGACATGGCATTAGAGCTTTTATTGTCCTTAGACAACCACAGGTTGTCTGTGACTGTCTTACGACCAGTGCCCCAAATTGAAAAATATGTAGTCTGACTTCTACAAGTCTATGGGACAGACGTTTGTTGAATTGAATTGGTTATTTATTCCTGTGATTTGGAAATTATCCTTCTATTTATGTAACTGAAGAGCTGTCTTTTTCTTAACATGCTGCTTCATCTTGCCTTGTGTTAAGCTTGTAGTCAGCTAAGACTTTCAGATTGCTTTTGCATAGGCTACTACCCACCCTGTATTCAGCTGATAGGAATTTGTAAAACTGGTTACCACTGTTGCTAAACAGGAATGTCTGTTGACTGTCTATTTGTGTGCGGCCCTGTGCTGGGCACTGGAGCAGAGAGATAAGGCCTTTAGAGAATTATAATTTGAAACTTATTCATTCAACACATACTTATTGTCAGTACTGGCTTTGTAGTAGACAATTCGTCAGTATCAAAACTTTATATGTTCTGAATGTTTGTCCAACATTCTACCTGTATTTTATAGATCAGATCACTCATATAATGAACATAAAGATATATGCACAAGGATGTTAATTGCAGCATTAATTTTAATTATGAGAAAATAAGCAAACTAAGTTTCCAAGGGGAATGGTTGAATATAGTGTAGTACCTCCATAAACAGAATATTATGAAGCCATTAAAACTGAGTTAGATCTATATGTAATAACTGAGGGAAGATCTTCAAGATATATTGTAAACTGAGAAACTCAAGCCTAGCACAGTAAGAATACTATCATTTGTTTTGTATTTTAACAAACTGAATTATATCAAAAAGTATTTGTATGTATATATATTTAAATATAAATATGATTTGAAAGATACACAGTCAACTATTAATGGAAGTTTCCTGTTAGAAGAGTTAGAAAAGAAGACGATGGGAGCAGAGAATGGGTCTTGATTTTTCCTCTACATATTTTGGTGGTGTTTGGATTTTGACAAGCATGTATTTACTTATTACTTGTGTGATTTTTAAAAGTTTTTTAGAAGACAGAGGAAATAAACCCCAAGCAAATATTAGGAAAGACAAAGAATTCAAAGATGGAGGAGGTACTGTCTCCTTCCTTCAAAACCAAACCAGACCAAACAGGAGGGATGATGCAACATACAGACAATGATGGTATGACGCCATGTAAGGTGTCGGGGAATCCAAATGGAGGAGAAATTCCCTCTGACTGGAGAGAGGAGAGAAGGTCAAGAGGTGGACGCCAGTGGATGGCAGAGTTTTGACCGGGGATGGCATGAGGGAGTTTTTATAGGAGGGTGGGAAAGGCTGCACCTTCTCTGGGCAGGACATTCAGTCTAATTTGTTCTAAGTGTAGGGTTTGTGTGAGGCACAGTCAGCTAAAAGTCCAGAAGGGTAAGTTGAGCTAAAGCTCAAGTAGACTTTGATGTGCTTCCTTTGGCAGCCTGTGGGCAACACCTCTAGGCAGAACCTTAGGTAGATTAATTCAACTGTCATGGGACCAGAAGGTTGAGGGACAATGAGATTGGAGGCAGAGAGACCATTTAGGAAGCTCTTGCTCTATATTAGCATTTTTCTAGATTTTATCCAAAGTTAATAGTGCTTCCCCCACCTACCTCCATAAATATATTCAGCAGCTAAATAATCCTGGAAAACTTGCACGTTAAATCTCTTCTTGGAGATTTGCAATACTCGTAGAGTAATACAGGCTCTGAGAAGTCCTGCAATAGAAATTTGATTAATTTTTATTAACCCGGCCTTTCTCAAATTTATTTGAACCTGGAACATTTAGTCTGCAGCCTGTATTTTTCACAGTGGCCTTCTGAACAAAGCAAGCTCTTTGGAAATCTTCAACAGTAGAATGATAAAAATCTGAATGGGGGTTACAGCAGAACAGTGGAAAGGAAGAATGATGCAGCCACAATGGAGAAGGAAGGATGGATACAACCATACTGGAGGAGGAAGAATTGGGAGGACTTGGCATGTTGTTTGGATGTGGAGTCAAGAGAGAGATGTGTCAAAGACTGTCTGAGTTTTCCTTACTTCTGCTATATTCCTTCATACTCAAAATCATAAGCATCAGATCTAGCCCTCTGAATGGCTGGCCACACACACTGAGGCCATCCCTGTTTCAGTGGGCCCAGCATGAATTGTTGGCCTTGAAAAAATATCTCAGTTCCTTTTGTTACCGAGGTGACCTACAAGTGGGTCCTTTTGCCCGGAGCCACCTGCTCCAGTAGAAGGAGATCAGCTTCGGAAAAGCAAAGCAGAAACGTCATTTATTGATCAATGAATGGAGGAGGCAGAGTTCACGCTCTAAATCACCTTATCGTGAAGGGGAAAGGGAGGTGAGCAGGGTTCCTATGGGATGTGAAGGGGGAAGGATCTCCATGTCATCGCTTGGTGGGGAGGGGTCTGGGCGGGGGCAGTTGGGGCATGCGCAGATCTTCCCTTCTTGCACACAGCACCCTCTGTGCAGGGCACCCCATTGCCATGTTGGACCTTTCTGGTTCTGTGGTTTGGCAATCTGGCAATGCTCTGTCTTCCTTCCTGTAAGGAAGCACAACTTGAAAAAAACCAATTAAACATGGAAAATGTTTTAGGGACTTCTCTGGGTGACATCTTCAGGCCCCCAGTGCTCATAAAATATCTAATTTAAAATGGGATGTGAAAAGACAGAGTGAAAAGACAACCCATAGAACGGGAGAAAATATTTGCAAATAATACAGCTGATAAGGGGTTAATATCCAGAATATATAAAGAACTCCTACAATTCAACACAAAAAACCAAACAAATGGCTAAATAACTTGAATAGACATTTCTCCAAAGAAGATATACAAATGATCAATAAGTACATGAAAAGATGCTCAACATCACTGACCATCATGGAAATGCAAATCAAAACCACAAGGAGATACCACCTCACAGTCATTATGATGGCTATTATCAAAAAAACAAAAATAAAAAGTGTTGGCGAGTATGTGGAAAGGTTGCAACCCTTGTGCACTGTTGATGGGAATGGCAAATGGTACAGCCACCATGGAAAATGGTATGGCAGTTCCTCAAAAGATTAAACATAGAAATATCACATGATCCAACAATTCTACTTGTGGATATAGACCAAAAGAACTGAAAGCAGGGACTTGAAGAGATATTTGCACATCAATATTCATAGCAGTATTATTCACAATAGCCAAGAGCTGGAAGCTCTCTTATAAATGGGTAAACAAAATGTGGTATATATATATATATATATGCAACAGAATATTATTCAGCCTTAAAAAGGAAGGAAGTTCTGACACAGTTTACAACATGGATAAATCTTGAAGGCATTATGATACGTGAAATAAGCCAGTCATAAAGGATGAATACTCTATGAGGTACAACTTATATGAGGTACCTAGAATAGTCTAATTTATAAAGATAGAAAGTAGAATGGTGGTTGCCAGAGCTGGGGAGAGGGGAATGGGGAGTTATTGTTTAATGGGTACAGAGCTTCAGTTTTGCAAGAAGAAAAGAGTCTGGAGACGGCTGGTGGTAATGGTTGTACAACAACGTGAATATATGTAATGCCACTAAACTGTACACTTAAGAGTGATTAAGATGGTAAATTTTATATTAC
Organism: Equus przewalskii; assembly: GCF_037783145.1. NCBI lineage: Eukaryota > Metazoa > Chordata > Mammalia > Perissodactyla > Equidae > Equus > Equus przewalskii. The sequence continues at coordinate 52,168,131 of NC_091831.1, read as the reverse complement.
GTGTGTTTTACTGCAATTAAAAAACTCAGCAGGATATAGCATTTTGGTTCCTGTAGTCAGAAAGATACTAAACCTCTTTAACTGGTAATTTTATCTTTTCTACAAGTTACTGTCATTGTACACATGGTCTGGAGTTTAGAAACCTACATATACAAAACATTATCGACAATAGAAAATTTGGAAAATACAAAAGAACAAAAAGAAAATAGCATCACCCAACTTCTTCTATCTGGAGATAACTAATAAAGTTATCTGGAGGTAGCATTTTGGTGGATTGCCTTGAAGTCTTTTTTTCTGGGGTATTCCTACATGACTCCTCGGCTTCCTCTTCCTCTCTTTCTCTCTTGCTCTCACTTGGCATGACAATCAATGCACAAGATAGCTACTTTTGGTAGGTCCTAGTCCAGTCTGTGGCCAAGGTAGCTGGTTATGTCAACCATTGAACAGGGAACAACTAGAGATTGCTTCTCTCACGAGGTGGATGTTTGGAGTGCTCAGTGATCCTCTAAACTGTGCCCTGCCAGTCTAGTATATCAACACAAGGACATTGAGAAGGGATTTGTCATACCAGGAATTAATTAGACTACTGGTTCTCAGGCCACCTTGAACTTCCCTTGTCTTAGTGCTCATTAAACCTTATTATAATGAGTGGTTTGATGTCTATTTTCCACTAGAATGTAATGTAGGAACATTTTCTGCCTGTTCACTGTTGTAGCCCACAGCTAAGAAGTATCCTGATCACATGAGGTGCTCAATAAGTATTGGTGGAATGAATGAATTAATGGATGTTCATAATTGCCTTCATTTTACAGGAGAATACAGGAGAAGTTGCATAGAGTATTATTTAAGAGGATTACTTCTGGACTCAGACTACTCACATTTGAATCCAAGGTTGGATAATGTTGAGCAAATTATTTAACTTCTGAAAGTTTTTTCTCATCTGTAAAACAGGGATGAAAATAGTATCTATTTTGTAAAGTTAGTGTGATAATTAATTGAGATAATCCATTATAAATCATTTAGAATGAGCCTGGAACATAGTAATCACTCAATAAATGTCACATCATCATATTTAGCTTTTTGTTTGCTGGTTTCATGAACATTTCCTATGTCATTAAATTTTTCTGAAAAAACATGTTTTTAGTGGGTATATACTATTCCATGTTGGAAATCTACCATAACTGACAGACATTTACGTTTAGATTCCCCCCATTTTAAATAATTCTTGGATGAGCATTCTTGTAATAGAGTAGTTAGGAGCCCAGGCTCTGGTACCAGACTGCCTGGGCTCATATGCTGGACACCCTCTTACAAGCTGTGTGACGTTGAACACTTAATATGTATCTCTCTGTCTCAGTTTCCTATAGCAATTCATAGGTTGATTGGGAGAATCACGTACCCCTTGAGCCCACACCCCCTTCCCTCTCTGGAAACGGGGCCCTGGGCCTGCCTTACCAAGGACCAAAGGCGGTCTGCCAAGGACCCTCCACCCCAGGAGCACGCCACCCCCCGCCCCGCCCTGCCCTGGCTGGGCTTCCGCCCCCTGTCCACTCTCTCCTCTCTGAGCTGTGACCCACCTGGGCCCCTCCCACCCTCTCTCACCCACATCACCGTCCTCAGGGCACTCAGAACCCTGCAGCCTCAGGCTCCAGCTGCCCGTGTCCCCTGGAGAGAGAGGGGCTGACGGCTGCCCGGGCCACGGTGGTGGATGTCCACAGCCCTCTTGCTCACCTGTGTGGGGGCCCACAGCCCCAGTCTTGGGGGCTTCCTCCCCTCCGGTTCCCTGTCCTTCAGGGCAGTGGGAGAAGGGACAGGAGTGGGGAGAGGCCAGCAGCGCATCCCCCCATGCAGACTGGGGGAGGGGGCTGTGGAGCCCGGAGGGGCCTTCTGTGGCCTGGAGACTGCCCTCCTCCTGGGCTCAACCCTGAGGGCAGAGACGCTTCCTCTCTCTCTTCCTCCCCAAGGCAGGCGGGAGGCGAGGCTGCCACGGAAATGGTACTGTATAGCAGGCTCTTCCCCAGCCCTGAGCAAGCAGTCTGCCGCCCAGAACCCCCAGACCCCGGAGGGAGGGGCGTCTCACGGGCTGGCCCCAGCACAGGTCCAGTAGCTTCCTCCCCCTCCATCCTCAGAACGGAGAGCCAGCCAAGGGGAGGGGGGTCAGTGCCCACCCCCGTATGTTTCTCTCTGTAAATAATCTGCACTGATTAAATTGTGCGGCCGGCGGAAAGGAAAAAAAAAAAACGGGACTGGCTGGTGGCCGAGTGGTTAGGTTTGCGTGCTCTGCTGCGGGTGGCCCAGTGTTTCGTTGGTTGAATCCTGGGCACAAACATGGCACTGCTCATCAAGCCACGCTGAGGCGGCGTCCCACATGCCACAACTGGAAGGACCCACAACGGAGAATATACAACTGTGTACTGGGGGGCTTTGGGGAGAAAAAGGGGGAAAAAATAGAATGTAGAATGCTTATAACGAACGATGTCTAGCAAAATTTAAGTGCATAATAAATGTTTGCTATTATATTATTGCTCTTCTTTATTTGCTGATTCTTTAGGCAACTGAAGGCTTTGTTGAATTTGTGATGGAAAACAAGTGTCTTTTTACTTTTGTTCACTAGGATGAACATTTATTATGGTCTGGATAGGAACCCCTCACCTATATATGGTTTGGTGTTGGAAAAACTGGGCATCATCAGTTATTAGAACTTGTACTAATTGTGACCCTTCAGTAGTTAACTACATTCAATTTAAATATCTTAAAAATGCTTTTACATCTTTCATTGTTCGTAATTTAAAAAGAGTAGCTAAATGTTAACTTCTAAATATGATCTTTCATTACTATTTATGGTCTTATTTCTTATACAACAATTACCTTGTGTTCCTAAACAAAGATTATTTGACATACAAATTCATGTTTAATTTAAAAAGAACATCATCCTAAATCTATATTTGTAACTTGAATATTAGTAATGATGCTAGTATATTTATATGATTTATAAATAAATAACATATTTATTTGGTGGTATGAACTTCCAAATATTTAAGTAATAAAAGTGCTTAATTAAAAAAAGATTGAAGAGCGCTGCTCTATAGGTTAAAGCTCACAGTCTTCCGGATGGAGTGAGAGACCTGGCCAGTCTTGCCTCAGGTCACCTTTGACTTGCATCTCCAAGCCCTCCACCCTTCACTCTCAGCCCGCCAGCCACACCAAACAACCTGTAATTTCTTCCAGGTTGAAAGATGCTGGGATGTCCTCCACTATAGACCTCACACATGACTTTCCAGTGTTCTGAATTGTACTTCCTTGTCTCCTTTACCTGCTGAACTTCAAGTTACAATTTGTGTATCATTGCTTCTGGAAGTCTCCTTGGGCTTCCCCTGGGGAAAGCTGTACCTATTCCACTTTATTCCACATTCACAGCAGTTACCAGATTCTGTTGCACGTTTTGTCTGTCTGTTTTCCCCATCAGCTTGGGATCTTTACTCCCATCTTTTCTTTGTTATACCTTCTTTGTTCTTTTTCTCACCAGAGTCTGGTAAGGTACCTGCTCATTCTGGGATCTCAGTAAATGTTTGCTATATATTTTTTCTCTCACGTTAAAGTTGGTAAGATTATCACTCCTAGGAGGTTTGAGATGTGAATAAGTCAGCTTGAACTCTGCCCAAATGTTTTTCACAAATTCACTCTTCCCCCCAGCATTGAGAGAAGGGTCAAAAATGCAAAGGGCAAAGTGACCAGGAAGGTAACACAAATGAATGAAGCAGACTAGGTATACAATAGGACATGGTGAGCTCTGTGGCAAAATGGAAAACACTTAAACATGTCTTATTGAAGAAGGCAGCTGCCTCTCAACTCGTCCACTGTTGCTGTGTCAGACTGTGGACCTTTTCTTGTGGATCTGTTGACAGTTTAGGACAAGCTGGACATCTGAATTTCTATATTAATGTTTTGAATGTTAACAAAAATATTAACAATTGCAAGATTTCAATACCGTATTTCAATACTGTGCAAGATAAGTCATCCATATCTGGAGATTGCATAGGACGCTCGGCTACCATAGCCAGCCCTTAGTAAACAAGGCTTCCCGTGGAAATATCAGGTTGAATTTTAGGTTTTTGCAGACTGAGCCTTTCCCAATTTCTGTTCCATGTAATACTGGTTCAGAGAGACAGTATTAGATGAGCCTTGAAAAAAGGGTCCAACAGTTGAAAAAATTTGGACCATGTTACATTCAGTAGAGTTAAGCAAGCTTTTCTCCTCCTGCTTCTTCTACAGTCATTCAACCTAACATTCACTTGGAATTAGGTGGGATCCAGGTGGGCAGCAGACTCAGAGATCAGCATTTCTTTTTGGACTGTTTAAGCAGATGCCCCTTCAGTCCAAGGTGAATGGATACCTTTCCCTCTCCTCCTCCATCTACATGTATGCTCTAACATCATAAGTGTAGCAGAGACAGACCTGGATTCATGTCTGGACTCAGCCATTTACTACCTGTGTGACGATCCATAAACCAATAACTTATCTGAGCTTTGCTTGTCTCATCTGCAAAATGGGAATGATAAGTCTCATCTCATGGAGCTGTTGTAAGAATTGAGAGCACAAAGGGCAACAAGTGAGAATTCAATAGATGTTAGTTCTTCCTTTTCCCTCAGGGTTAAACATGACAGGATAATCACAGCAATAATACTAACAGGTAGCACCTACATAATGCTAAGGACCAAGATCTGTGAGAAGTTACCTCATGTTGCATGAGTTACCATTTTAATCTTTACTACATACAACCCGAAGAAGTAGACACCATTGTTAACTGCATTTTACAGATGAGGAAACAGAGGCATGGAGAACAATTTTCTAAGTGGCAGAGGGAGGACTCTGGCTCCATTTTTGAGGGCTGGCTGTGGGTTACGGGGCTAGGTGCTGGCAACAACACAACATACGTGACGCAGGCCCTCGTCCTTAAGGAGCTTATGGTCTAGTGGGAAAAAAAAGGAAAGTAGACAAGGATGGTTGACACAGTGCCCCTGCCATAAGAGCACACAGGAAGGCTCCTCATTCCTCTGGAGGTGGTGGTTAAGGAAGGTGGCCACACTTGTCTGGAATGGCATCGTGTGTTTCAGAAGTAAGCAAAAAAGAAGGCTTATCAACAACAGATAGCTTTATCTGTTTCTTATAAACAGAAGAACAATGTTGTCATTTATTTAATAGCACCTTGATGGTCTTCATCATAGGACTAATACTTCTTGTGTTAGGAAGGCACTTTTAACTTTCTAGCCTTCCATTACTGTCATGAGAGTCTCATATAAGCTTCATAAGGTAGAAAAGGAAGAAATTATTCTTATTCTACGAAGTATGCAATAAGATGCAAAATGGCATGCTTAGGGTAACTCACTTGTTCTTTGAGCCTTTAAGCCATATTATGTCCTTGACTGAGGGTCTTGGGTTAGAGCAGGGGGATGACCACTAACTGTAAATAACCTTCCAACTCTGAGCTTACAATGAAACATAATAAAAAGACTGAGCTGATTAGCAGTTGCCATGGATTGACAGCTGTGTGCTCCAGGCACATCACAAAAGCCATTTCTTCTCATTCTTATAATAGCTGGAAAGATTGACCTAATCCTCATTTTACAGATGTAAACAGTGTAGTATGTGCTGGGGTCAGGATTCAGGTTCCCATGGCTCAAGGGTCCCTTAGTGTGGGACGCTCCCACAGTGCTACGCAACATGACTAGTTGGGAACATTCCTCCATGGAGTGAGAAAAGTATTTCCTTTAAAACTATCTTTCCATCCATTTGGTTGCATCAAAGAAACGGTCTTTGTGCCTGTTGCCTTTGCCAATCTTTCTTTATAACAAAGAGCAGGCTTCAAACTCAAAGCCTTCAATAGGCAGCAGATCTAGTTTCAATGTGAGAATTTGTTTTGTTTCCAATTAATAAATATATTTTCCTTTTCTCAATCATACATAAGAATATAGAGAATAATATAATACCCATGTACCCATCACATAGCTTTATCAAATGCTAACATTACTGCACTTGAATTAAACTTTAATACAGATTCTGTTTTTAGGTGGACTCTTATAAGCAGTATTTAGCTAGATTTTGTATTTTTTCCCATCTTATCATCTCTAACAACCAATAAGTAATTTAATCTATTTGCAGATATTGCAGACATTGCAGATATTGACTCATATGGACTTATTCCTATCATCGTACTTTGGGTGTGCTGTTAATCATACTTTTTATTCTCTTTTTGTCTCAATTATTGACTTCTATTGGATTCATTACTTTTTTCTCTAATACGTTTTTCCCCTTTGCCAAGCTGAAAGCTATGAATCATGTGAATTTTAAGCATAACATACATAAAGTGAACAAATCTTAAGTTTACAGCTCGGTTAATTTTTACCAAGTGAACACACCCATGTAGCCACTACCAAGATCAAGAACATTATCAACACCTCAGGACTGTCTCTCACGCCCCCTTCTAGTCATTGCCCCAACACCAAAAATCGCCACTACTCTGATTTCAAACTCACCATATATGAGTTTGGGCTGTTTGGGGAAATTTATATAAATGCAATCATGTATGCACTTGTACGTGTCTGTCTTTTCTCACTCAACATTAGGTCTGTGAGATCTAGCTACGTTATTGCAAATGGTTTTTGATTGCCGGGTAGTTGTCTATTGTTTGCGTATACTATAATTTATTTACCTAGTCGTCTTTTGATGGACATTTGGATTGTTTCCAGTTTTTTGGCTCTTATGAAAAATGCTGCTATGTACATTCTAGTACTGGTCTTTTGGTGTATATATGTACTTACATCTATCAGTTTAATACCTAGGAGTTTAACTGCCTAGTCTTATGGTAGGTAAATCTTCAGCTTTAGAAGATACTGCCAGTTTTCCAAAGTGGTTGTAACCAAACTCCCACCAGGAGTAAATCAGAGTTCTAGCTGCTGCGCATCTTCGCCGATACTTGCTGTTTTCAGTTTAAAAAGTTGTAGATATTTTGGTGGATGTGTAGTGGTGTCTAGTGGTTTCACTTAGCATTTCCCTAATGAATATTGATATTGGAATATTTTTTATGTTTATTGACCGTAAACGTCATTCTTTTGTGAAGTATCTGCTCAAGAATTTGACCATTTTTAAATCAGGTTGCCTTTACTTAAATATTGATTTGTAGGAGGTTTTTAAAAATGTATTTTGGATCCCAAGTCTTTTGTTGGATATATGTGTGACAAATATCTTCTCACACTTTGTGGCTTGCCTTTTCATTCTATGAAAGTATCTTTGGGAAACACAAGTTTTTCATTTTAATGAAGTCTAAATAGTCAGTGTTTTCCTTTGTGGTTTGTGTTTTTATGGGCTATATAAGAATTCTGTGCCCAACCCAAGATCATAAAAAAATTGTTTTAGTTCTACGATCCATTTTGAGTTGATTTTTGTATATGGTGTGAAGTAAGGTCTAGTTTCCTTGTTGACATGTGGATAGCTAATTGATCTAGCACCACTGATTGAAGACCATCATTTTCCCATCATTTGCAGTGACATCCTTGCCATAATTCAGGCGACCATATACATATGAGTCTATTTTTAATCCTTTTCTGTTCCATTGGTCTGTTTGCGTATCCTTCCACCAATACCACTGTTTTATCTTCTTTGTTTCTTTTTAACATAGCACAGTTTTATAATGTCTTGATCTTCAAGTGTAGGTCCTCCCACTAAATTTTCTACAAAATTGTCTTTCTTGAAATGCATCTTTTAATTAAGATATGTAAATAGTAAATATTATGTTGAAAGTGGCTTAATTTTGTCCTTTCTCTGTTGATGGTTTACCTGGGTATAAAGTTCTAAGTTGACTGTTATTTTGTTTTCCATCGGCACTTTTAAGATTTATTTCCATAGCTGTGTGGCTTCTATTACTGCTGATTAAAATAAGTTTATCTGCAACTCAGTTACTGTTGTAGGTGATCTTTTTACTATGGCTGCTTTTAGAATGGCCTCATTATCCTTGATGTTCTACAGTTTTATCCCAGTGAATCTTTATTTATCCTTGCACTTGGTCACTTGCACTTTTTTAAGAGAATAAACTTTTAAATTTAAAACAGTTTTATATTTATAGAATTATTGAGAAGATAGTACAGAGAGTTCCCATATACCCCATACTCAGTTTCCCCTCTTATCTGTATCTTATATTATTATGGTACATTTGTCTCTGATTAATGAACCAGTATTGATACATTATTATTAACTAAAGTCCATACTTTATTCAGATTTTCTCAAATTTCTCCTCATGGCCTTTTTCTCTGTTCTATGATACCACATTACATTTAGTCATATGTCTCCTTAGGTTCTTTGTGGTTTGGACGGTTTCTCAGGCTCCTCTCACTTTTGATGACCTTGACAGTTTTGAAGATTTTATTGTTGTTAATGCCATCCAGTCAATTCCAATTCCTAGTGACCCTGTGTACAGCATATTTGAATACTGGTGGCATAGCTTTCAGCATCTGCAACATGCAGCCACCACAGTATGACAACTGGCAGATGGGTAGTGTGGTTCCCTGACCAGGAAACAAACCTGGGCTGTGATGGTGAGAGTGCCAAATCTTAACCACTAGACCACCAGGGCTGGTGCCTTGAAGATTACTGGTCAGGTATTTTGTAGAATGTATCTCAAAAGGGATTTGTCTGATGTTTTATTCATAATTAGCCTGAACTAATGTGTTTTTTGGAAGAAGATCACACAGGTACAGTGCCATTCTGATCACGTCATATCAAGGATACATACTATCAATGTGACATCACTGTTGACATTAACCCTGATCACCTGACTTGAGGTAGTGTTTCTCAGGTTTCTCCACTGTAAAGTTACTGGTTTTCCCCCTCCTTTTCTGTACTGTTCTCTTTGGAAGGAAGTTACTGTGTGCAGCCCACGTATACGTAATGAGAATTTATGCTCCACCTCCTCAAGGGCAAAATATCTACATAAATTATTTGGAATTTTTCTGCATGGGTGATTTGTCTATTCTCCCCCATCTGTTTTTGTATTCAATAATTTATTTATATCAATATGGACTTATGGGTATTTTTATACTTTGGATTATAAACCAATACTTTATTTTGCTGTTGAAGCTGTTTCAGCTTTGGTCCTTGGGAGCTCTTTCAGTTGACTTCTGTGTCCCTTTGACATACTACCATCAAAGTATCTTTTTTTGTTTTTTGATTATTTTCTTACTTTCTGGAACTACAAGATACTCCAGGATCATCTCCTATATTTCCTGCTCCAGTCCTAAAATCAATCATTCCTCTAAGGAGCCCTGGTTCCTTTTATTGGAGAATGGTATTAGAAATCAAGCTCTGGGTGCTAGGCGTGCTCTGCAATACACCCTTGATCTTGGGTTGTCTTGCTAAAATTTGCAACTATTCTCTCTTCATAAAATGCTTTTCCATCATGCCCTCCATTCTTTTCTACTGGAACTTCTGAAAAGTTTATTGAAGAGTCTCAATCTACCTTTCACGTCTCTTAAGTGAGCTTTTTGTTTGCTTTTGTTTTATTTCCTCCTTTTCTACCTCATCTTCATCTCTTTTGTCTGTGCTGTGTTCTGACAGATTCCCCAGTAATATGTTCCCATTTAATAATATTTTCTCTTACTGTCTCCAGCCTTGATTTTAATTTTATTAAGTCGTTTTATTACTTCCACTAGCATGTTTTTCATTACCAAGATTTGTAATCATTTGGTTTTTTTCTCTCTTCCTATTGTTATTTCATTCACAAATCAGATCCACTAGTGAGCCAGTGGCTTGGTTAAAGTCCCGGTCCTGAGGCTGTGTCTATCTTGATACATTTCTTTAAGCCATAACCTTAGACAGTTGGTCAGCAATGGTTTTTTTAATATGCATGATATAAAATGGTAGTGAAGAGCTTGTTTCATTCAGCCCTTGGTCTTAGGCAGTGAGCTGGTTCCCATTCTCCTTATTTAAGCCTTTTTAACCCCAGGAACTGAACTTCAGCAGCCACTTCATTCTGTTGGCTGGAAACCCCTATCCATTTATTCTTATGGTTTCTTTTTTTTATGCCAAACTATACATTTCCATTTTGCAGGAGCAATATTGTTTTCTTTTAAAAATATATTTATTAAAATAAATAATTTAAAGAAAAATACAGAGTAAATAATAGTGCAGAATAAAGTTAAAATGACTGAAGTTTGAGGGACCTAGCACTGAGCCACACTGAGACTCCATGATTCAAATGTTATTGGCAGGACAGAGATAAGAAGCTCGATCTCCTAATGGTCCAGGCCCTTATACTGGGCATTTTCTGCAACGTAACCTGTAGAGACTTTCCTGTGCAGCTAACAAATGTCTGTCACTGTTTGGCAATAGGACAAAGGTTTGGGACATCTTGTGTCAAATGATGGTGAGACAGTAAATATGGAAGCTACTGGTTTGAGGGACATGAAAATTAGAGACCTTCTCAGAGGCCTGCTTGCAAGGACCAGGGCAGTTCACAATCACTAGCCAAGGACAGACATCCCACATGGTAAGGGGGTCACAGTACTGATGCTTGGTGTTAGGATGGGGAATCCTGGATCCCCTTCCTGGCACAATGTCTGAGTCTGAGGTTTGGGGATAAATGATTTGACTACTCCAGAGGTGACTCATTACAATTTGGAAATTCTCAGCTGCAGCCTGCACTTTAAGAAAAATTATTATTATCATCTCTGACTAATAACTAGCCAACTCAAAGTGAAAAATAACTCAGTGGAGATGAAGAGAAAGTTCTTCTTCTTTTTTCAATCTTCATATTGAGCTGCAAAGTACAATAAGGCAAAAGCAGAGAAATGTAGATAACAAATCTTAAAATATTAACTGGGTAATTATGTCAATTAACATTTAATTTTATCTATGCCCATCACATTTTCTCTATAATAGAATCATAGGTAACAGTTATTGCTGTAGACTTCTGAAAGTTAATTAAAATCACTGAGACAGAACCAAAAAAAGTCCACTCTTTTTTTTTTTTTAATTCATTGGAGCTTAAATAATCAATTTTCCATTCTGAAAATTTACTCCAAATGGAAACTTTGAGAGCCAGGCCAGAGACTGGTTTCTTTCTTTCCTGTCAACTGCCTTATCATGAGACTGTCTTTGCTAAACTTGCCCGGCTCTCATTGAAGCAGAGTCTACATAAAAGGCAGTGTTAGGGTGGGGCTGAGTCCCTGTGTTCCTGATTTCTGGTTCCTCAGCCTAATGCAAAGGGTCACCTGCCATGAAATGGGCTTCTCCCTGGCTCTCCAAAATCAGCGGCTGCAGCTCAAGTGAGTTCTCAGTTCCCATTCCATCCAAGAGCCCTGTGGAGGCGCAAGCTGAGGCGGCAAACTAAAATGCGTGGGTTGATTGTTCCTCATAGTTCCTTTCTAGCAGGGGCTGTGCATCCCAGGGGAGGGGTCTGCATGGTGTGTGCAGACCAAAGCTAATCAGCTGGTTGGGGAAACAACTGTAGAGGGTCCAGGGACCAGAGCTTGGGGTGGGTGGGGAAACTCTATTAGAGCCCTGCGCACAAGGCTGAATCTTTATTTCTATCCATCTATCATACAAAACCAAGCCTTCACAATTCACGGCCCACCTTCTCCACTCACAGAGTCACATAACCTACTTTTGGTGAGGTATCTGTGAAGTGATTCTCAGAGCATCCTGATGGAGAAAGAAAGTTCAGCCGCTGTTAAACGCAGCCTCCTTCATCTTTGAGTAGGCTGTACAAATGCCTATTTCTTCTTTCTTGATTGGGTTCAATAATCTTTGCCCAGAAAACTGAAGATGATAAGTATATACAGAACTTATGTTTTTATACAGAACTTGGCAACTACAGTAGCCAAACTTTTTATCTTCAAGTCTTCAAGTCCCCAAGATCCATTCATTCTACCAATTGGCTGCTACAGCACATGTTTCCTTTGTCTTTGAGTATCAATCTATCAATGTTTATTGGTCATTTCCCACAGCCATGCCACTGTAGTAGGTGTACGGTAGAGAGGTGTACTGAGTTATGAAGGACATGGCTCCACCTAAATCTGAAAACTGAGCGACCTTCATGTGTTCTGCCTTATCTGGTCCCCACTACCACACCTGTGACTGTTCTCCCCCTTCTTGGGACCACATAGCAACATTTGTGAATGTGTCTGACAACACCTACCATGTCCTTCATGCATTCTATTTATGCACTTGCCTTATCTCTTTTCTGGACTACTGGTTCTAAGAGACAAGGACTCTAATTCATCTTCCATTCCCTGTAAACTCTGGCCTAGCATGACTAGGCCTCAAAAATACTTAACGGATTGTTTTCCCAGCATTGGCCTCCCAATTCTAACAGATGACATGTATATAACTGTCAGTTATAATTTACACCTGACATTCCGATACTTTTGGAAGATGACAATAAAAAAATTGACTTCTTTCTTTGTACATCCATTTTCTCTTTATATCACTTATTGATTTGTGTGTGCTTTTTAAAAATAACCAGGCCCCAATTAAGTCAACCTATTCTTGACCAACTTACTCTTGATTTTCTAAAAATTATATAAACTGTGGTTTCATTTCTATAGCCCAAATTAAAATACATCATTGAAATTAAAGTAAGCCTACAGGAGTGCCATTAGCATATTCAAAGCCAAATGTTGATAATCATGGTATTTACTTATTGAAATTTAGCTGTATTCACTTAAAAACAACATGCAGCCTTAACTGCCTTAGACCAAAGAATACAAGTTACTTTAAGTTTCTGTACTCTAATTACGTAGAAAAATCATTTCTTATCCTCTTATTAACCATCTCCTTTCCATTATATTCTATATCATTTTCAGCATCCATTTGAAAGAATGAATGGAATCCTGAAGTCTTACCTAAAGATTGAAAAAGGATAAATCACCTTTATTTATAAATGTAAGAAGAGTTCCCAGCAGTTGCAGACTCAGTTAAGTCTACTTTCTAAGCACAACTCATCTATATGGCTGCAAATTGATTTGCTCTGTCTGTTTGCAAATGCCTTGATAGGCACAAGGTAACAGGATTCAATCAAAAAGATGTCACGGAGGACAATTCCTATCAGAACACCTGACCCCTTCCTAGGAAAAAGCATAGCCGATTTTTTCTTTGTAGAAGGAGGGAGGCCTCTTCTATGGGCCTAAGCTTTTTTGCTTTATCAAGACTTGAGATGCTGCCTTACCTAGAAAATCACAGTCCAGTTTGGGGTGATGTTGAGGCTGCAGCCCTTGGGCTCCCCACAGGTCCTCAGGGCCAGTTAATAATAGATTGCCAAAGCTGTAAGGAGCCTTAGATGCCACACAGGCTAATACCCCTATTTTACAAATGAGGCAGCTGAAATCTAGGGATGAAAAAGGATCGTACTAAGGTAGTGGATCTCAAACCTGGCTGATCATTGCTCATTCTTTCCATTCATTTAGCAAATACTTACTGTACATGTCTTTATGCTAGCACTGTTCTTGGTGCTAGGCATACAGTTATGGTCAAGACAGCTATGGTCCTTACCCTCCTGTATGCCCAGCACCAAGAGCAGTGTGCAGTAATGGACAGGGTGACTGAGGAAGAGTGGGGAGTCTGGGAAGGGAAGGTTTGTGCTGAGATCTGAATGAGAAAATGTCTGCTCAGCCTGCTGTAACAGAATACCGTAACTACAGAAATGTGTTTCTCACAGTTCTGGAGGCTGGGAAGTCCATAATCCAGGTGCCAGCAGACTCAGGGTCTGGTGAGAACCCACTTTCTGGTTCACAGATAGCTGTCTTGTCACTGTGTCTTCACAGGGCAGAAGAGGCAAGGGAACTTTCTAGGATCTCTTTAAGGGGCACTCATCTCATTCATGAGGGATCTACTCTCATGACCTAAGCACCTCCCAAATGCCCCACCTTCAAATACCATCACATTGGGCATCAGGATTCAACATATAAGTTTTGGTGGGGGGGGGGCACAAACATTTTGTCTTCAGCAGAAGGACAAGACATGGGATGATCAAAGGGTCAGGGCAGGAAGCATTCTAGACAAAGGGAATAAGTGAGCACGCAGGATCTAAGAGGGGAAGGAGCTTGAGATGTTTATGAGGTGGCAGAGCATGGTGAGCATAGTGAGCATGGGGAAAGAGGAAGGAGCTGTGGTTGGGGAGTTGGACAAGGCAGGTCATGTAAAGACTTACAGGTTGTAGTAAGGAGCATGGATTTTTAGAGAGTTGTAATAGGCAGTCAGCTCATCATCAAATTTGGCTTTTTAAAAGGGCATTTTCTTTGTTGTTGTTATTGTTTTAAAATAGATCATTGGGCCTAGAATTCTGATGAGTCAGATCTGAAGATGGACCAGTACAGTTACAGGCCAGTTCTTGGGCCTGCCAGTCAGGTCTTCCCATTGTATTCATGACCCTCCTGCAACCCTTTGGGCAAGAATAAAAGTCAGGGCAGTGTTATCCATTAGATAAACAAGCTAAAATTGGTCAAATTTTAGCCACAAACACAAAAGATTTCACTTAAAAATACTATTGTAATCAGCTGTGAGCAGACCGTGGCATAGGTTAGCTAAGTTTGGGGAAAATAAAAACCCATCAAGGCCTTCTGTTGATGAAGCTTATGAATTCGTCTCCTCCTCCTGGTCAGGCTGGTCCCCCCAGTAGGGTAGACCCAATCACACTCAAGCCACCTCACACAGATGAGAATCTCTTCTGATTGCACCGCAGGCTGATAACCCGGAGAGTGGTAATCAGTGAGTCACCCTCACAGAAATGGGACAAATGAAGACTACAGGAGATGGACCTAGGGCTGGGGGCTCAAAATTAGCTTTGATAACCTAGACGGCTAGGATCCAGCTGGTTGGTTGTTTTTGAACTTTATGCTATCAGTCTTTACCCACTGGGGTAAAAGGACATGGTGATAACAGAACAGGGTCAGCACACACCTGGGGAAGAAAACACACGACCTAAATGTGAACTGGCCACTAGCCATCAGTGTATCGTAGGGATTTCACAAGCATTCACATGCCTGGGCCCTCCCAACCAGTAGTTGAGGTTTGCCTTAGACAGACAGAGCTCTCAATATCAGCACCGGGAGAGCTGGCTGGTCAGCCTCCTTCCAGCTCTGTGAACTTAGGTAAATCACTCGGCCTCTCTGGGTCTCACTTAGCTTCTGTGGACAGTGGGAAGGTGAATGTGGCCATGCCAACATCACAGGGTTATATTTCGAGTCCCAAAGGAAATAATGCATGTGAAAGGGATTTGGAAAGAGTAGAGTGCCATGTAAAATGTCTTATTAGGCTCTACAAGCACTGGGAAGCGTGGGGAATGAAGAAGTTCATCAAAGAGTTGACATGGATGGTGAGGATCAAAAGGCAAAAATTCTGAGGACAGACTATAGGAACTGAGGTTTTTCCACGTTAAACAGAAAAGGTTGAGGGCTACATTCCAGCCTGTGACTGGCTCTTACTCAGAATATCATGACTAACTTCTTTCATGTCTCCTGAGGAGAAAACAAAATAAAATGCATAATAAAAAGAGGGTATTTTCTATCTCTGAAGAATGTCTTGCAAGAGTATTAAACACCAGAATGTGTTACTAAAGCAAGTTTGGTATTCTTTCTCTAATGGCCGTAGGAGAGATTTATATCTGAGTGTGGGTGGCTTAAATGTGATTCTGGCTGAAGACAAGGGAAGATACTACAGACTGCGTTTTCCCTTTTTTGGTTCTTGGAATTAAATTCTCAAGAATTTCCAGGCTGTAAGCTACATGAAGACAGGGAGTTTGGTTCACTGATGCATCCCAAGCACCTAGCACAGTACCTGGTGTATAGTAGGTACTTAATAAATAGTCGCTGAATGGATTGACAGAACACCATGAGCTTGTGCCGACATCTGGAAGAGAGATAGGCCAATCTCTATATATTTGCTTGCTCACTGGCTCACCTACCTAAGCAGCCCCGGACCCAGCAGGTTGTGGGCTGGCTCCGCAAGTCTCAGTGGTGGCTTTCAGACCCTAGGGAATTTATATGGAGTGGAGGGAGTCAAGTCCACTCAGGTTCAACTGAAACCACCCAATATATATATATGTATACCTATTAGGCTTCCAGATATCATTTTCCACTTTTGGGGTAACATTCCACTCAGGCTGCCATTATATGAGAGAACTTTGTGATGAAAAGCCTGAAACACAGGGAAAGCAAGGAAAAGTCTCCTGTTAAGACACCGTCCATCCCTAGGATTTCTGAGTAACAGACGAAGGGACTACAATGGTCATTTTGGTCATGTCTCTGGTGTCTCTTGTTTCATAAAATCCAGAGAGAAGAAAGGATCTCAATTGTTCTAGTTTTCCTCTTTTTGAAGTTTCCAAGGGCTGATGCCTAAATTATCATATTTTTAAAAAGCAAACTTTCTAATTCTAAAAGGCTGGAAGTTGCCAGGTCGCTGGGGAGGCTCTGATTGTGTGCTTTCAAGGCCATTGATTGACATTGTTCTGTTACCTAGAGGTGATTGCATTGTAACCACAAGATTCTCTCAGGCACAACAGCCCTTGAGCAGAAACACACATTCTAGTTAATTATTAGGATCCAAGAAGGAGTGTGACCATGAGTCTAGGCTTGTTATCAGCAGCAGGAGAAGCAGACCTGCCAAGAACTCATTCCAAAGACCCCCAAGCCTCTGGGGGACACCTTCCCCAACCCCAGATCCAGAGGGAAAGGACTACACAGATTTGGACCACCCTCCAATGTGAGAGGAGGGGGGAAAGAGACCATTTTGAAGGGGCTTAGGATTGGTCATGAAGCCAACAGCTTAGAAGTACAGTTCAGTTGTTGATGCCTTGTCCCTGTCCTGGCATCATAAATGCCACCTCCTGTCCTATCCTGATCTACATTCACCTTTGTCACTGAAGGTCCAGCAACCCGAGCAATGGCTCTGGGAGACAAGAGATTTGCAGTGCGTGTCCTGCGTTTCAGAACGTGTTCTTAATCCTCTGCCTTTGAGTCACCGCAATACTCTGGCAAAGGGCAGTTGAGACAGGCATGCCCAGCCCCATTGTAACGATGAAGAAACTGAGGCTCCAAGAGGTTAAGTGGCTTGTCTAGTTACACAGGCTAGGATAGGTACTGGGAGCACAAGCGATGGAGTCAGACCGCTTGGGTTTTGGCACTTCCACTTAATTAGCTCTGTGGCTTGGACTTTGGTGACTCAGTTTTTCTCATCTGTAAAGTGCAAAGAGTAATGATAGCTACTTCAGGGGGTGGTTGGTAGAATAAGAGATAAGGCAACACAGTCACAGAGTGCTTAGTAGTCTTAAATGCTCAATAAATATTAGCCATTAGTATTCTTAAAGACAGTATAATTATAGGGAGACACCATTGAGCCTGATTCCTAACCTAGTGCTTTTTCCCAGGACCCAGGACCATGCTCTGGCATTCTCCCTCTATCCAATCCTTTCCCTCTGCCCCCGGCCCCCGCCCCTGCCATCTTTCTCACTCCAAATAGTGAAAACTTAAACTCTGTTTCTAAACATTGTGGCCTTTGGGGCTGCTATTTAAAATTCTGCGCAGGCATGAGGGGACGTGAAGTTTCTCCATCTTTGTGGTGTACGGTTAAGAAGCATCATCAGATAGGGGGAAAGAACAGCCTGAGTCTCAAGGCTGCCACCAAAGGCTTGAGTGATGTGAGTATATGAAGCACAGCTGGGTCCTCCCAGCATCAACCACTAACCCAAGATAATACCATCAGTCAGTGGCAGAGGTGGAATTGGCAAGGGGGTCTTGGGGCTCCTTGCCCTGAGTCCTTTCCACTTCCCAGCTGCTCATACCAGCCTGTATCCGTGACCAGTAGTACCTGGCAGGGAAGAGTCAGGGTGGTCTGAACAGGACTTTTGGGTAGACGTCTCCATATTGGTCCTCATTGCTGGCTGCCACCACATCAGTGGTACTTGTCATGCTGAGAGTAGAGAGTGGCTGCCCTGAACTTCATGACTTAAACCTCCAAAAAAGGGCATACCTGAGGACAAATCCTTCAGAGAATGTTTTCTGGGGTCTTTGCCCTTGCTCTGAAATCCAACATCTCCAGGAGAAATCATTAGAAATAACAAGCTGTGGGCTGGATAGAATTAGTTAATTAGGATTTCTCTGACAAGATAATATGAAAATCTCAGATGGGCCAGGCCTCATTCCCTCTCACTGCCAGGAAGACATATATTGGGTTCCTATCCAGAACTCTGCTTGCTGGAATACAGACAGGGAGCACACTTTGAGGTCCCTGCCTTCAGGGAATTTATGATGGAGTTGAAAAAGTAACAGCATAGAGAATACGTCAGACAACAGCACAAGGGTTACACGAAGGCTAAGAATGTGTCTGATGGAGCATGGTCTCCAGATTTTACAGGCCACTCACTAACTCACTCTTCCTAAATTTTAAATTTCTATTCCACATTTCCAAGCCTCTTTGGAAAAACAACAGTATTATCATTAGGCATCTTGATGTTTCCAGAAAAAAAGGTGTTATGTCAATTAGATTATTATTAATGTGGAACTTGGCTTTCGAAGTTTAGATGACATTTTCCATAAGGGTATAGCGTGTTATAAATTACATGCATATTACCACTGCTTTCTGGGTTACCTTTTCTCTTTACAACCTAAACCTGAACTGCCTCAGTAATACCATCATCATTATTCTTGGAAGCTGAAACTCAGAATTCAGGAATAAATATCATGAATACTTCATATATCAAGTTTTGAAGTATAGCTACTCTTGTATCTCCTGTATGCTGCTCTGCATCACATGATGCACTTGAAAGACACGAGCTTTGGCAAATGAGAGAACAGAGGTCATATTCTGGCTCTGCAATTTCCTAACTGGGTGAATCTGGATAAGCTCTGTATCTTCTCTGAGCCTTAGTTCCCTCATCTGTAAAATAGGAACACAGGAATCAACAGCCCTATTTTTCAAGGTGGTTGTAGGGAACAAAGCCATAAACATAGAAAAAGTGTCTGTCTGCAAAGTAGGTGTTCAATAATAGTAATAATTTAATGGCCAACAATTAGTGAATACTTACTATGTATCAAACAGTATATTATATATGTTACATATATCACTATATTCAATCCTCAATACATCCTATGAGATTTGTATAATCATTTTGCCCATTTTATAGATGAGGAAACCAAGGCACAGAGAAGTTATATAACTTAATAACACACAGCCAGGTAGTGTCAAGAGTTAGGATTTGAACCCAGGACCTAAGATTTGAATTCAGGCCATACGGGTCTCCAGAGCTCATAACCTTAACCACAAGAAATGGTGATCATTCTTATCAAGATCATTCAGTTGAAATATGAAATGTTTGACTTTTTTTTCTTTTTTGGTTTAAATGCTGCAAAACAACTGCTCTGACAACTGGATGCATTTACGTGCTCCATCCTTTTCTCAATATAAAAACAAAGCTGCTTTATTCTTGAGGAAGTCTAACGTTATGTGGGAAAAGGAAAATTGCTTCCCATAACCTGGTAATGTAAGCAGACTAGTGATATGTGTATTAAATAAAAATCCAGAAATTCCCTAGTTATAGCGAACTTCATTTTTCATACAATTAAATGTATAAGCTGAAAGATTTAAAATTTAGAGGCATAATAAAGTGTGATTTGGAATGAAGATTTTGCTTGGAGCCTTTATGACCAGACTGACATACTATCGGTTATTAACCTGGACTCCAGGTTGATAGGTACCTTGCCTTAAACAATCATGAGAAATGATGCATTGATTTACCTTTTATTTTTTTACCAGCAATGGAGGAGTGATCTGTAGGTTTGACATGATGTGTTTCTACTAGAAAGGCTGCACTTCTCCACTCTATTCATTTTAAATGGGACAAAATTTACATTGTCTGTCGTTTCCTTCCTCATTGAGAAACAGACACCTAAGGAATGTCATTTCATTAAGACCATCACAGAAACACAATGCTGATGTCCATAAGCATTTTTGTATATGTTCTCTCTTCTTGCTGAAATCTTGTTGGCATGTTCTCATTCGTTTGCAGAAGCTGAGTGGTAAAAAAGAAAATCTCAAATGTAAAAATTATAATGCCATTGTCATTAGACCGAAAAGATAATGGCAGAGAAAAAGTAGAGTTGAAGAGGTTAAAATCTCTTGGGAGGTGTTGGGTGGAGAGGGGCCTTCCAAGGAAGCTGTCTGTATTGGCTACCCTCAGCCCCAGGGCACTAAGCATGGAAAGCAGCCTGGAGGTTTCCATTCACACCAGACTTTTTCTATTCCACAAATGCACTTTGCTTCCTCCCGCCTCGGGGTCTTTCCACACCTGCTCTTTCTCCCTGGAATGCTCTCTCCACTGACCTTCCCCCAAGCCTTGCACATCCTTCAGATCTCCACTTACAGAGATTCTCTTAGGAGCTTCCTCAACCTCCCAGACTCCACTGAGTCCTCTGTCCATTTCCTTCATTGGGCTTAAACATTGTCATTTTTTGCAACTGTACATTTGTGTGATTGACTGGAAGCTCCATGGGGGCAAGAACCAGGCCTGGTTTTAGATACCATCATATGTCCAAGGTTTGGTATAGTGATTGACACACAGGAGATACTCAAGAAATATCTGTTGACTTAATGATAGTTCACCTTAAAGGGAACCTGAGCAACCTCTGCTTAGGCCAGTGCTGCTGCTGCTACAAAATATCACAGGGGTCTTATCTCCTCCTGCCCAGATTATTTGTGGCAATGAAATATGACTTTGGGTACACATTGGACTGGTGTGAAGTAATGCTTCTCTCAGACTTCACAACAATTTAACCGGCATAGATTAAATCGGGGCTTGGTTCACAGCCTCTGAGATTACCAGATACATAGTGAGATGCTGAATGCAGGGAACCATTTATCAGTTTTCTCAGCACAGAGGGGCACTGTTAAGAAAGGCTCGGCTGGATGGCAGAGTTGGCAATTAGCCTGATTTTCACTGAGATGCACATGTCCTATGCCATTCGAGTTCAGGATCCACACCCTGGTGTGTGTGGCCACAGTTAAGGGCAACTCTGACTCTCCTTTGTTTCTCACTCCTGTAGCACTATTAGAAGGGAAGTGAGCAAAAATGACATTACAATACGAATACCCTATAATGATGTTCAAACATGTTTCTTAATAAATCAAAATGCAAATGTTAACAAATTATTTGTGACATGCCTCATGGCTGATTTCGATTCTCAGTCTACATTGTGGGAAAGAAAAGCTGAAAACCACTCAGAGAGGGGACTCTGAGGGCCAGCCAGCACCCTCGGGCTACCTCCCCTGCTCCTGGCGCCCATCCAAGCCCCCACCAGCAGGGGCAAGCCTACTAAAGGGCTCCTCTGCTTCCTTCCTCTTTTACTTTCTGGGTCTGGAATCAGGACAAAGCAAATCAGAATCTGGCATCAATTTGCTACTCTTTTAATAAAGATACATCTTTGAGCGCCCCATTTACTTGGGCATTTTGACAACTCTATTTTAAAGAAAGGCATTTATTTGTTCACTTTTTGATCAGAATAAGTTCAAGTGCCTAAAAGTAGAAACCGTGGTACATCTCTGTATTCAACTGCCACATTTCCCCTTCCTCCCCCACTCCCCTCCCCAGCAGGGCATCTTATTCTGTAAACACCTTTGGAGTTTTTTGTCTCTACCTTTTCTTGTCTCACTTATTCTTCCTTCCAGGAAGGACACTGCGGGGTTGGCTTTTCTTATTACATGGTTTATTCGAATGCTGGCTTTGTGCAAATAGGGTTACTCCATCCATAATACTGGTCTAGAAAGCCCAAGAACTCAAATTCTTCCTTCCCTCTGGGGTGGGGGTGAGTCCATGACAGGCCCTTTTCCCTCGCCCCATGAAAGCCCTGACCTCAGCTTTCCTCTCCCCAGAAATGCCAAAGAAAAGAGATGAAGTTGATGAAGATGACCTGTTTCTTCCCTAGTGGGCTGAGCCAGGCTCCCAAACCTCAAAGAGCTCTTCCCTTTCCGGAACTGGGTTTTCCTCAGCGAATGGTGTAGCGACCAGAGCACTGTACTTGGAGACAGAAGACCCAGTTGCAAGTTTGGACACCATCACTTATCAGCTGCGTGACTTTAGGCAAGTCATTTTAGCTTTCTGAACTTATCTATCCACAAAGTGGCTGGCTTGAAATGAGTGTGCCTAGACTCTGTTCCATTATCACTCTTAAACGTAAAAAAAGAAGAGGGTTACAGGAAGTTTCTACTGACCTGTTTCCAGCGGAGGTTCAGGGAAGGCCTCTCAGGACTGGCCCCAGGCATCCTCTTGGGAGCCCGCACAGCCTCCCTGTCGCTGTTGGTTGCCCCTGCCCCTAACCCGCCCCCGACGCAGGGCGGGCTCGGCGTGGCGCAGCTCTTAACGGAGGTGTGAGTTGTTGGAAAGATCCGAATAATTTTGGAGGGTCAGTCATTCCCATTTACTCTAACGTGCCTTTCAGACGGGCCGGGCAAGCCCGCCTCTCCTCGCTAGGACCCCTCCCCATCTGAGCCCCACTCAGCCTCCTCCTTCAGGAAGGGTAGCAGGCGAAGACCGCGCGGCTCCCCCTCGCCCGGGCCGCCCCAGCCTGTGTCCTGCCCTCTGCACCCTGCTCGCGGGGCACTCGGGCATCCAGGAGCTCCCCCTCGGGGCGGCGCGCGGTGGCCGCCCGCTGGGTTGGCAGCAGCGCCCGCCGCGGGGCTGCCCTGGCGGCTTGTCGGTCCGCCCGCCCGCCCACGTGCGTGGAGAGGAGCGAAGCGCTAGCAGTGGCCGCGCCCGCACTCGCCGCCGGTGGGTGCCTCACCTCGGAGGCTGGAGGGGGCCGTAACCCGAGCCCCGCGGCCACGACCCACATTTGCATAATTCGGCCCCCCCTTCTTTCGGACTCAGGGCTGGAGATGCGAGTCGGGCTCCCCTTCGAGGCGTCGTCTTGCCGGTGGTCAGCGCGGGGGCCGCGGGACCGGCCGGAGCGCAGGCGGAACGGGCTGGCGCACGTGGTAAGAACTCAGCTTTCTTTTCTTTCTTTTTTTAGAAACGGGACTTTGCACGTTTTTCCCTAGTGTGGGGTACCTACAAGGGTGCTAACCTTGCTGGGATTTCCTTCCTTTTCCCTCTTATCTCCAATGGGAAAAGAGGGCGCAGTGCAAGCGAGAAACTTTCCCAAATTTTTTCTGGGCGTTTGAAGTCAGGAAGATGGCCGGCCGGCGGAGAGCTGATTTTGCGGCGGGCAGGGGGAAAAGCGGCGCTCGGTTGGAGGAGCAGAGGCCGCTCCCTGCCGCCCCGGGGCCCTGACCGCCGCGCGCGGGGCCGGGCGGGAGCGGGCTCGCGGCGGCGGCAGGTGAGCGGCGGGAGAGCCTCCTGCAGCGCCGCGCTGCTTCCACGGAGTGGCGCCGTGGCTCTCGCCCGCCCGGGCCCCCACGAAGCTGGGGACGTCCCGGGCCGGGGGTGGGGAAGCGCCGGGCCGGGCCCTAGAGGCTGCCTCCACGCTCTGTCCTAGGCCTTAGCGGCTTTGAGGCGGGAAAGGGCCAGGCAGGCGGCGGCGCGCCAGGCTTGGGCACCCGGGACTGGCGTCCCGCGAGGCCCCGGCCAGGCCCGGGAGCGCGCCTGGTGCCGGCCGGGGGCGTGGGAGGGAGGAGTGGTGCCTGCAGCGAGCCCGAACCCGCCGCTCTCTGGACCTCTGAAAGTTTTGAAAAATTGCTTTGGGAACTCAACAGAAAGGTCTCCCTGGGGGTCAGTTTTTCAATCGCCAAAGGAAACGCATGTGGGTGATGGCAGCTCAAAACTGGCGTTGGCGACATTGTTTGCTATCACTCGGGACCTCGCTTGGCTCACCAAGGTGTCTCTTGGCCAGGGAAAGGAAGACTATTCCTCCTAATATGTGGTGTTCTAGAGTAGGGCTCGAGGGCGGGCAGGGCGCAGTCCCGGAGGGTGGGCTCGTGGGGGCGGCTGGTAGGGACATGAAGGTGAGGATGGGTGGCTTTGCAGAGTACCCTGTCCAAGAAGCCGGCCGGGCACCCTCGTGGTGAGGCGGGCGCACAGGCGGGCTGTCAACAGGAGTGTATAGCGTAAGGTGTGCGAGTGGGCGTGTGAAGAAGGCAGCGGGGGTGGGAGTGTGTGGAGCGGAAGTGGAGCGTGTGTGAGTGTAAGAGTGTGTATGTGTGTGGCGGGCTAGGGTGAGTGTCCAAGCCTCCATCTGGACGCCCCCACACAGCCGACCGCCCAGACGCGCCGGGAAGGGCGCCCGCTCCGCGCGGCAGCTGAAGGGGGGCGGGGAGCGCGCGGGCAGAGGAAGGGGGGTGTCTCCGCCGGAGGATTTCTCTCGAAGCTCCCTGCAGTTATTCTGCTCCTCCTAGGGTCTCCCCGCCCCCCCACCCCAAGATGCCCAGAATACTTAAACAAACAAACAACCCCAAACCTGTTCCGTTTTCGCTCCTGTATAAATAGAACAGACTTTCCAAAAAAGCAATACCGCATTCACTCTTATCACCAGCCACTTCTTTCCACCAAGTAATTCAGAAAAAAGCAGTCAGCTTCCGTGAATGCATGCAGCTTTTTTTTTTTCTTCGCTGCCTCCTTTTGCTTGCGGTTTTGAGCTGCCAAGAAAGTGAGTAGGGGTTTGACTGTAGTGTCTCGGCTCCGCTCGGTTTCTTTCCGAAGTTTAATTTTCCGGAATGGCTCCCAAACAAGGGCTGGGGAGGCGGAGCCGCCGGCACCGGATCTTCGCCTTTTTTGGAAAGTCCCAGAGAACCGGAATTCCTCCCCGCCCCGGGAGGCTGCGCCGCAGCCCCGACCCGCTCGCTCTACCCAGTGGCCTGAGCTGGACCCGCGGCGCGCCCCTTCCCCGCCGGGCTCGGCGCACCGGACCCAGGCTGAGGCTCGGGTCGCACGCCCCAGACCCCTGCGGATTGTCGCGGGCTGCGTGTCGGGAGTCGCGAGCCCGGCGGAGCCCGCGCCGCGGAGCCCGCGCCGCCGAGCCCGTATGCAAATAGGCCATGTGACGGCAAAAGCCGCCTGGCCCAGCCCTGTTCCTCAGTCCATATATGGGCAGCGACGTCACGGGCATTGAGGACCTGCCCATAAATACTTAGAGCAACACTTTCCGTCTAACCCAGAGAGCAGCAATTGATTAATAGCTCGGCGAGGGGACACACTGACTGTTATAATAACACTACACCAGCAACTCCTGGCTTCCCAGCCGGAACACAGGAGAGAGTCAGTGGCAAATAACCATTTTTCTTCTTTCTTAAAAAACCAGCAACTTGTTTGCTAGTTTTATTTCTCTTGGATTTTTTTCTTTTTTTTGGTGGTTGCTTTCAAGTGTGGAGGGCAAAAGGAGATACCAACCTAGGCTCAGTCAAATCCTTCTTCAAAACGGCTTCTCTGATACTCCAGGTAGCGAGGGAGTTGGGTCTCCAGGTTGTGCGAGGAGCAAATGATGACCGCCAAGGCCGTAGACAAAATCCCAGTAACTCTCAGTGGTTTTGTGCACCAGCTGTCTGACAACATCTACCCGGTGGAGGACCTTGCCGCCACATCGGTGACCATCTTCCCCAATGCCGAACTGGGAGGCCCCTTTGACCAGATGAACGGAGTGGCCGGAGGTAAGCCGCGTGTCCCCTTCGCGGATCGGGACCTACGCAACTCGGAGGTGGTGGGTGGGGTGCCGTGCGTATGCAGGACTTGGAGGAGAAGCTTGGGGCTCGAGGTGGACGGTGTTGACCGAATTGGCTTTGAAGACTGGAAAGGGTGCAGGAGGAGCCAGCGGGAGCAGGGATCCGGGCGCTGGAGTTGGGAGCGCGGGCAGATGCACCAGGTCGCCAGCGAACAGGCATGCGTGCGCCGCGGCGCGCCCAGCCCCCGGCGGGCGCTGGGATGAGAGTGGAAGAGGTGCCCCACCAGGCTTCGGGGCTTGTGCGGGCCCTTCGGCCGGCGGCATCCCGGCCTCCCCTCTCCCGGGGTAGGGACAAAGTGACGGGAAAGTTCGGGGCCCTGGAGGAGAGCTGCGCGTCTGGAGAGCCGAGTGGCAGTGAAGCGCCAGAGGA
The DNA here is from genome assembly GCF_037783145.1 of Equus przewalskii. Taxonomy (NCBI): domain Eukaryota; kingdom Metazoa; phylum Chordata; class Mammalia; order Perissodactyla; family Equidae; genus Equus; species Equus przewalskii. The sequence continues at coordinate 52,142,079 of NC_091831.1, read as the reverse complement.
AAGCGTCCGCCGCTCCTTCTCGGGCGGAGCAGAACAGGGGAAATCTCGGAGCGCGCTCCCCGTGCGGCCTGAAGGAGCGCCCCACCTGCGCGCCGCCCGCGAAGTTGAGGGGGTTGGCGAGGGTGGAGGCGGAGGAGGGCGGGCAACGGCGGGAAGCAGCTCCCTGGCTGCCTAGGGAGGCCCGCGGGAGCATCGGCGCCGCCGGTTTCCTTGGCAATGCGGTGGAAAGTGGTCTCCCGCGGTCCCCGCGCCTTCCTCGAAGCCTTGCCACTGGCCTTCGGCTGGGACGGGAACGCGCGGGTATCGGGCAAGACTGAGAAGGTTGGGAGGGCGAGGAAACCTAGAGACTCCTTCCACCACAGCGCCCGACTCCCTCCAGCAGCCGTCAGCTGAAGAGCAGCGGGAGAGAGGAGGAGGGAAGGTCCCTGGGATGGGGAGCAGCTAGGAAATCACTGACTCCCTTCTCGGGCTCCCCTCTCGGGCTGGCAGCTTCGTGGCACTGGCTGGGATCAGTCTTCTTGGTATTTCTGTCCTGGATCCCCGGCCGTGGGACCTTCAGGCAAAGGAGAGGGAGACAAGTTCCAGGCAGATGGGAAATTTTTAATATTGTTGTTGCTATTATTGGGTGTTTTTACTGGGGACTAGAGCCACAGATGGCTGCATGTGGGGGTTGGGAGTAGCTCATCCTGCTTTCCTGGAGGTAGTTTGAGTCCCAGACTGTTACTGGCTACCACAGTGGGATCTTGGGCTAGCCTTCTCTTACTGTCTCTGGGTGGCAATTTCCCCACCTGTTGGACTCTGCCCCAGCTCTACAGTGCTAGGATCCTGGGCTTTGGGAATGGACCCATGTGAGAGAGGGTGAAAAAAGGCATTCTTGGCTGCATTCTCATTGCTCCACCTCCATTCTTCCTTTTCCCTCCCTAGATGGCATGATCAACGTTGACATGACCGGAGAGAAGAGGTCCTTGGATCTCCCATATCCCAGCAGCTTTGCTCCTGTCTCTGCAACCCGAAACCAGACCTTCACTTACATGGGCAAGTTCTCCATTGACCCCCAGTACCCTGGTGCCAGCTGCTACCCAGAAGGCATAATCAATATTGTGAGTGCCGGCATCTTGCAAGGGGTCACCTCCCCAGCTTCGACCACAGCCTCATCCAGCGTCACTTCTGCCTCCCCCAACCCATTGGCCACAGGACCCCTGGGTGTGTGCACCATGTCCCAGACCCAGCCTGACCTGGACCACCTCTACTCTCCGCCACCACCACCTCCTCCTTATTCTGGCTGTGTGGGAGACCTCTACCAGGACCCCTCGGCGTTCCTGTCACCAGCCACCACCTCCACTTCCTCCTCTCTGGCCTACCCACCACCTCCTTCCTACCCGTCCCCCAAGCCAGCCACGGACCCAGGTCTCTTCCCCATGATCCCGGACTATCCTGGATTTTTCCCATCACAGTGCCAGAGAGACCTACACGGTACAGCTGGCCCAGACCGCAAGCCCTTTCCCTGCCCTCTGGACTCCCTGCGAGTCCCCCCTCCACTCACTCCACTCTCCACCATACGCAACTTTACCCTGGGGGGCCCCAGTGCTGGGGCCACAGGGCCAGGGGCCAGTGGAGGCAGCGAGGGACCCCGGCTGCCTGGCAGCAGCTCAGCAGCAGCCGCTGCTGCAGCCTATAACCCACACCACCTGCCGCTGCGGCCCATCCTGAGGCCTCGCAAGTACCCCAACAGGCCTAGCAAGACCCCAGTGCATGAGAGGCCCTACCCATGCCCAGCAGAGGGCTGTGACCGGCGCTTCTCCCGCTCCGACGAGCTCACACGGCACATCCGAATCCACACAGGGCACAAGCCCTTTCAGTGTCGGATTTGCATGCGCAACTTCAGCCGCAGTGACCACCTCACTACCCACATCCGCACCCACACTGGCGAGAAGCCCTTTGCTTGTGACTTCTGCGGCCGCAAGTTTGCCCGGAGTGATGAAAGGAAGCGCCACACCAAGATCCATCTGAGACAGAAGGAGCGCAAAGGCAGTGCCCCCTCCTCATCGGTGCCAGCCGCCTCCACAGCCTCCTGCACGGGAGGCACCCAGCCTGGGGGTCCCCTGTGCAGCAGCAACAGCGGCACTCTTGGTGGAGGGTCCCTCGCCCCTTGCTCCTCTCGGACCCGGACACCTTGAGATGAGACTCAGGCTGACACACCAGCTCCTTGAGGCCCTGGAGGCCCTTCGTCTGCTCAAGCTGCACGACAAACACTACCACCCTTTCCTGCCCCCCTTTCCACTTAGAAGCAGGTCCTTCCTAAAACTTCTTAGCCCACTTTAGTCTCTCTTAGGTGAGTTGACTATCACCCCAAGTAATGGGGAGGCTTGGAAGGGGGTTGGGTGGGGGCCCCTGGCCTAGAGGGCTGAGGCCTGACCCTGCTTTAGAGGGTTGTTTGACTAAGTTTTGCTCCCCCATGCCCCCCCCCCGCCCTTATTTTGACTGGTTACAGGTTCTTGACTCTAGATGTCAGAATTGACCTGAGACTTTTTCTACAGTAGATTGGGAGATGCTGATCCCTTCAGGTGGGGACGGCAAAAAGACAGAAGCAAAACTGATGTGCACTTTATGGCTTGGGCCTGATTTGGGGGACGCTGTACAGTGAGTGAAGCATGGCCTTTATGCTGCATTCTGTGGCCCTAGAACAGTGAATCAAAGCTTATCTAGTCGTCTCAACCCTTTAAGCAATATGTATTATAATCTCAGAGAATGTAAGTGCAATGTGATGGGAGGGCCATAGCAATATCTGCTCCTTTTTGAGTTGTCTGAGAAACGTAAAGACTATTTTTTCAGTGTATATCTACTCAGATATTGTGTATTTTTGATGTGCACTGTTAAGCAAGTTCTGAACCTTTGGGAAAAAAAGCATTTATGATCTCTTGAAATAAGTCAGAGGTTAACTTATTTAAAGGGGGATGTACATATAGTCTGAAACTAGGATGCATGCAATTGTGTTGGAAATGTCCTTGGTGCCTTGTGTGATGTAGACAATGTTACAGGGTCTGCATGTAAATGGGTTGCCTTACTATGGAAAAAAAAAATCACTCCCTGGGTTTATTATGGCTGTATATTTCTGCCTATTAATATTTGGAATTTTTTTTAGAAAGTATATTTTTGTATGCTCTGTTTTGTGACTTAAAAGTGTTACCTTTGTAGTCGACTTGCAGATAAGAATGTAAATAATGTTACTGGAGCTGACTTGTTTGGTTATTAGCTCTTAATAGTTGTGGAAATATAAATGATTTATTCTAATGCGAAACCACTAACTGAAGTTCAGATAATGGATCGTTTATGACTATAGTGTAAATAAATACTTTTCAACAATACTTTTGCTGCAAAAATCATTTATGAAAGGTTTACTGGGTGGGAAATCAGCAGTCTTCCAGGGGGTTTCAGTGCTTTGACCAAGCCAGCATCTCCAGATTTTCTTTGCTAGCCTCTCAACAGCCCTCTCACCCCAAAGCAATCTCCATTCATAATCAAATGCTAGTGTTCCGGGGATTTCCCCATGCATTAGTGTAAAAGTGGGGAGGCGTTGTTTTGACTCATTGTTCCGTCCTCTCTAACAGCCTATAGCTTCTCTCTGCTCCTGAGTGGGCTCCGGAAAATAAATACTTACAAACAAGTGCCCACTCGGAGACTACACATTTGCGGCGGCTGCTTTCAGAACCCTGACCAGGGCCAGGATCTCAGACGAGATGTGGCTTTGTGGAAAGTGTGGTGGCGTGGTCAAGCTGGAGATGACTTTCAGGTTCCAGGATTAGTCTCATGACCACAGAAAACTTTTTGAAAAGTGCTATCATCTCTTTAGATCAAAAATTCACTCAGACACTGCTGATGACAGCATTAATGGGTTGCCAAAGGAATTACCCCGGGACTCATTTCTCTCCAGCCTTCTCTGCCCATTACCCGTATTCGGAAGGATCATTAATCTGCCATAGGTTTGGTGGGTCTAGAGACTGTCAAAATACCCACCTCATTAGGTAAGATCTATGTACGAAAGTCTCAAAGACAATCCAAATTAAATAGGCAAATATGGACCCCCAAGGTACTGGATGATGGTTTGCAAAAATACACCGTAGGGTTCATTTTACTGCAAGCCTTTTGTAGTGATTTTAAAATCTAAATTGACCAAAAAATAGTAATCTACCTATCACACAAAGCAAATGGATTGTGTCTTTGTGAAGTTATCTTTACTCTGAAATTTGGGGCCTAAATATCATTTAAGTTCACCCACTCCTTCTGGATCCTTACACAAGTGTAACATGTTGGAGGACCCACCGTTTAGCCACAGCATCTGAAAACCCTGTCGTCTGTTTGTGCTTTGCCACTGTTAGACTCCCTCAGACATGGCTGATAACTGATGGCCTGTATTTTAGAACAGCAGAGAGCGACAGCTACTCCTGGAAACTACTTTTTGCCCTTAGCAGCATTAGAATTTGAGATCTAATTTGTGGAGGTAACTAACCTTTTTTTCTTCCCTGTCCATATTTCAAAGATGCAGAATACCTCTTAACTATGAAATAGAAGTTTCTAAACTTCAGTGTCAGGTTGTTCTGGTGACAAGTGTTATTCCATTAGATTAACATTTCCTAGCTTGTCAGCATATTATCATCTTTGTTGGCCAATTTTGTTAAACAATATGTATAAAACAATATGTATAAATATGTATAAAACAATGCCACATTTTGATAATTGCGTTTTTAATATTTCCCTCTTACCAAAATTTCACCATATTAAAATACAGTACATCTGTTTAAGATCTATAATTATCTTGCCAAATTTTCATTTCAGAGCACCTTCAATCAAGATAATGTAAACAATTGTTTACAAAGCAAGAGACTAAAAGTCTTTTTTTAAAATCGTTTTTAAAAGAATAAGATTAAATATATTTTGATGATAGTCAAATTGGTTGATCACTTTTGCCTTGATGTGGAGTTGGTGAAGTGGCGTAACATACGTAAGGAACACACCTCGGAGCCAACTTGTGGCTTTTACTCCTTGATTTCAAAACGTTAAGTCAATCTTTAATGAGATTTTACTCTCGGCTTGAAACATTCAGGGTACTTCTCACAGGTGTCTCATTGTTTTTTTACTTTGCTTAAGAAATAAAGCATATAAAGGTAAGTCTACATCTTATATTCAATATGCTTCACTGAATATGATTGATGTATTTCAGTTGTTACTGGGAATTCTTATTAAAAATAAACTTCTAGAAAGTATTTTCTTAAAGATCATAATGCATTTGCAATGGTTCAGTGCACATTAAAAATAGGTCTCTTAAACCTAAATAAGGTTTTCAATTACTCATAAACCAGGCTATTTAATTTCAATATCCTAACTGCTAATGAAATTAAGGCAAGTTGTTTGGCATATATTAAAAATGGCTGCAGTAATGTTTTAACAGTGTGATTTTGTGTGTGTATGTGTGAGTGGGGGGGAAGAATGGTCAGCATCATCCCAAGTGCCTAAAATGCTGCCAGTCCAAACGAATTAAACAAGCTTTACAGAAAAAGGAAAGACAATATTTAAGTCCAAAGATTCTTTCCTTCATGGATGAAAGTTTTGTTTTCTTGCACTAGCTTCTTTTTCTTAGGTTAAATATAAAAGCTTTCTTCTGTTGTAGCAGAATAGTATGATTAGACAAAGTTTCAGATGTGTTTTCAATCAGACTGTTTCAAAGCTCACTCTCAAGGAAATAAATTATTAATTTTAAGTTTATATTATTACTTGGACTTTAGAATCCGCAGGCAGCCACCAGGTTTTAGTACAACATAATCTTACAGTATAGACCATGAACCTTTAACAGTAATCAAAATGTAGACATGACAGCAAGTAATATTTTCCTTCTCCATTCTGCAATAACCAAATAAGATTTACATCTAAACAATTTCAAACATGCCTTTATTTTTCATAAGTACACTGATTTTTAGATCAGAAATATAAATATTCCTGGATCTGAGGATTCAGTATCTATATAGGGCTTAACAAAAGATTTCCTTCACAATAGATGCCTCATTGCATCGAAGTGATCAGTGGGCAGCTTCTGTTTGCAACCTCAAATTCTGAATTCAGACCAGGAGAGTTATGGGATTGGCAGTGCCCTCAGATTAGTGAACAGTAACGGGCAGAGCCCTGAATTAAAGATATATTGCTTCTTCGTTGAGCAGTAGAGCTAGAGCACAAGATTCAGTCATTTGGAATAGATGAGTGATGACAGAGTCCTCATGAGATGCCAAGACTGAGGCACCTGTAAGAGGACAATGCAAAAGGAGAAATGAAAGGTGTGGATTTTGGGAGAAAGGCTATTAGTGTTAAAAGGTCAGAGAACCTGCTCCTGTTGACAAACACATAATACTTTAAAAATAAGCCCACCATTTTCATTAATAAACAGCAGTTGGTGTAAACTCAATCCATGCAAATCAGGCTTAGTAAAAAACCAATTCTCAAAAAGATGTAAGTAGATAGGTACACAATACTCTCCACCGATCTAACTGTAACTCCATAGATATAACCAGAGAATTAAAAAGCTTTGGAAGTGTTTAGACAGACAACTTCGCACCCATGAGAGGCAATTATTGCATTTGTTATTCAACAGAAAAGTTAAGTGATTACTATCATTGTGCTCATTAGTCTTTGTAGAAGACAACTTTTTCTCACAGTTGTTAATAAAATATGGTCTATATTGCAGGAGTATACGGAAACACAACAGCAGCACGTGAAGTCAATCATGACTAATGGTTTATGCAGAGGTGCAAGGGTTTTCTGCACCACATTTTGTCTTTGTAGTAAGAATGTGGCTCATTAAAACAAGTTACATTTTTGTTTTCAGCATTAATTTACTCAGAATTTATTAGTGAACCAAAAGTTTCACTGTTTTTATTGAACTAGAGAGAGATCATATTGCTATTTTGGCCTCCAACTATTTCAGTTAATCTTCCGAAAAGCACCTTAGTTTTTTTCATTCAACCTGCTTGTTCTTGAGAACTTTAAAACTTTTCTTAATGAAGTTTGGAAAAACAATTCCTCCTTTATTACTGTCCGCTTGCCAGAATGAGTTTTTGTAGGTTAGTTTAACGTACTCCAGGTTATATTATAACATAAACATCATTATGAACAATCTTTATAAGTAAATCAACTTTTTGCTACAATATAATTCAAAACAGGTGGGTATGTGATGGATAACCATAGACGTTCACTGCTGTGCTATGGAAAAAATCCATTTCGAGACATTTTCTAAGAAAATCATCATGTGTATCTCTAGAATTTATTTTCAAAGCAAACGACCTGAAGAACTCCTTCAAACGGCCCCAAAGTATACTAAACACCACCAGAACGTGAAGCCACCATAAAACAATTTTAGTAACCCTGGAGGAAATAGTTGGCATTATGCCTGCTTTAGGTTTTACAACATAGTGGCATGTCACATTGAATAAGCATCTTTTTGGTAAAAAAAAAACCAATGCATCAAGAATTTGCCTATTCATTGTTTTAAGAACTGGGAACAAATATTCCTTCACTCTGGGCCTCTGTAACTCAGTTTGCAGAAAGAGGGAAAGGCACATACTGTGTCCCTACAGGGTCAACACTTTCCACCAATAGCAAATGTCCCTTTATTACAGATATTAGAACTCGATTGCCACATGGGCAAGTCAATCAAGAGGGCTTAGACAACAGCTGGGCAAATTTTACTGTGTTTATTTCTACAGTTTGTTTTTATTAAAAGTATGTGAAAAAGAGTCCTATAAAGAGTAAAAAGGGGGGCAACAATAGTGCTCCATGGCCTGATGCAAAGGGTGTCAATACATTTGTAAACAAGGTAAACTTGCTCAGCCTATTAAAAGGACAAAAACAAAACTAGCCACAGACAGCACAACTGTTTATTTCAAGAGGGGCAGAGTGGGAAGTGTTTTGCCTCGAGTTTTGGTGCCCTAAAATGGCCAGCTGTATAGCTAATTCTCAATTCTCCAGCCTTGATCATCTGTGCCTCCTCTCTCTTCCTGTAGAAAACCTCCCTGTATGAAGCAAGCACTGGCTATCTCCTGTGTGAGGGAGAGGGTTCTGAGAACACTGCCACCAACACAGCTGGAACCATCAGCCCTCCGGAACATTAGAGCTCCTGAGAAAATCTGAAACAGTCATCAACATTTTTCTCTACTTTAGCAGGAAAATACTGGAAGTAAATAGGGGCATGGAATTCAACAGCTGGCTAGGAGTGTTTTACATTCAGTTGTTTGGAAGTGTATGGATTCAGCTCCTCTGAATCTTCTGGTTAGAAAACAGAGAATTGCCCTATCATCTCTTAAAGTGCACTAAAACAAAAAAGTCACTTGAGGATAATACATAGTTTTTGCATTAAAGATGAATCTGCAACAAGAAACCTGCTCAACTCACAAATCTGGAGACTCATAGGGAAGATAAGCTCTAAGTGACCATCTGTCACTGTAATATGCAGGTACTGAATTTCTTAGCAGATGCTGCCCCAGTAAACCAGATGTGGCTACTGGGCAAGGAGAGGAAAGAAAATAAATCTTGTCCTCTACATGCATAGTTATCTTTTGGGGGTAATCCCCCAATTCTGGAAAAATGATTTAATTTCCACAACAAATTAATTAAGCAAGACAGCTCACTCTAAATAGTAGCTTATCTTTTTAAACCTAGCTTTTACCAACGACTTGAACTAAAAGCAATTCAAACCACCGGGTCATGCACTCAATAAGTTAAAACTATAACAATAAGGAGGAAAAGGTCATAAAGACCTAAGTGGAAAACAAACGCTATTTACCCAATGTGGGGACCATTTAGTGTGTTTCTTATAAGATGGAGAACAGAGGAAAGAACATTTTCATTATGGCTTTAGGATGGAAGCGCTTCAGATAGTCCCCTGCCCCCCTCCCCCCCAAATCAAAATCCTGGTGGCAGTGATAGAGCCAGGAAACAACCTAGCCTCCCCCGCCCCCATGACCATGCCGGGTGGCTGCAGTCCAGTCGCCCGCGCTTCCCAAGGCTCCCGAGGAAGTGGCTACAGCCCTGGCAGTAGATCCAACGCCCAGGCCTGGGGGTAGAGAGAGAGCCCTTGCGGTGGGTCGCAGGCAGCCAAGATCAGATCTGAGTAGGGCACGCATTTGGCCCACGACGCCCGGGCGCCGACGACTTCAAGGGAAGACCTTGGGACCTGGATAGGGCTCCCCCTCGCACCAGAAGTCATCGGCCTGCGGGGTCTCCAGGAGCCACACCTCTCGGGGCAGATCACAGGCCGTGCCGGAGGCCTCCTTGGCCCGGACGGGCTCCAGCACCCGGTAATAGTGGCAGTCCCGGCCATCGTCGGGGTCGTAGGGCGGGGCCAGGATGTCCAGGAAGGCAGCGGGCCCGTCCACGGCGTCGATCTGGTGCAGGTTGTCCAGGTGCGGCGTGAGGACGCAGGGGCCGCTGGCCTCGGTGTACTCGGCCCGCGAGCGCAGCACGCCCGGCCGCACGGCGTCTCTTTCCCGGGCCTGCAGCGGCGGCTCGAACTGCTGTTCCGGCGGCGGCGCCCGCGGCCGCTGCCCGCCGGCTGCCTCCAGCTTGTCCATGCAGCTGATGCGCACGGTGCCGTAGAGCACCTTGAGCATGCCGTGCATGCCCGGGTGATCGTGCAGCGGGATCGACGTGCCGCTCTTGAGCAGGAACACGCCGAGACTGAAGCCGGCCGTCTCGTAGATGTGCATGTAGGTGACCGGCGGCAGGTTGGGCGGGAGCGGCTGCAGCGTGGCCTTGCGCGGGGCGATGTTCAGGTCCTCGGCGCGGACCTGGGTAAGCAGGCTCTTCAGTTTGCTCAGGTTCTCCAGGAAGCCCTGCGGCATCGGCGCCTCGGGGCCTGGCGCCGCGCCGCGGTCGGAAGCGCCGCGCCCGCCTCCGCTGCCCCGGAAGGTGAGGCACGCCTGGCGGGCGATCCGTTGTATCAGGGAGGCCATGTTGTCTCGGGGCATGTTCGGCTGTTCCAACGAGTGCCGAGACCGGGCCCCTCCGCCTCCTGCTTTCCTCCGCCCCTTACGGTCCCCGGCGGCCGCCACGGCTACTGGCAGCCCCGAGCGAGGCGGGAGGCCCCGCAACTACCGGCTCCTCCGGCGCGCAGCACCGCTGCCGCCCACCTCAGCAGCCACGCGCCCGCCTCGCGCCCCCTCTGAGCGCGCACGCGCACGGCCCACACCCGCACACACGCTCCGGGAGCAGGTACCGGCCGCGCGGACGGTGGCGGGCTTTGCCTTACGCCGGACGCTCCATTCATGCGGCCAGCACCTACGACGGTGGCCCGGCGCTCCGGGCGCCTTGCAGAGCATGCTGGGATTTGTAGTTCAGTATGCCGCATGAGCTCTGAGAGCGTTCCCTTCCGCTGGAAAACGGAAGGATTAGATTTGTTGGTCATAAAGCCACCTTCTTTACGGTTCTAGGATGTTTGCTTCTTTGAGAAAAAAGGTGAATTGGAGCACAAGAAAAGTCGATGGTTAACTACAACTCCCGCCACCCCCAGCAGGCTCGGGTGACGCACTTCCGGCAGCTGGCCTGTTGGGTGGTGGAGGCTCTTGGCCGTCACCAGGCATGGGTCAGAGGGTTGTTAACCTTCCGGCGCCGCTCGGGCCTGGTCAGCCATCCAGGGTCACTTTCCTCTGGCCTTACCCCGGGGAAGGAAGCTGTTAACCTAACTTTAGGTTCTCGTAGCCGCCAAGGCAGCACTGTCTGCCACCGGGATCACGGGAGGGCGCTTTCGTAATTTTCTAAGCTGATTAGGAGATGAGAAGGTCCAGGCAGTCCCTGGTGATCACTACGGTTACTCTGCACAGCCGTCCCCAGCTGTTGTTTGCATCAGGGTCTGATGACGCTGCTCTTCTGGTTACAGAGCACGATAGTTTTTCGCTGAGACTCGAGAGGCCATTTGCTGTGGTCACGAATTCTGTATACTAACGGTTATCAAACCTTGGTTTGCCTAAGAAGCACCTGGTTACATGGAAAGGGAGCTTTTAAAAAATATATATTCCTGGTCGTCATCCAGAAATTGATTCACTAGATGATTCTGAAGCAGTCTATGAGAAACAATGGTGTGGGAGAATCTGGCAAGCTCTTGACCTTGACCTAACCCTGTGGTTAAAGTCCTTTTGGACTTCCGAAGCTAAACATGGGTTTCTTGTTCATTTTGTAATTGGAGTGGTTCAGTAAATCCAGTTAAAGAAGACGTGGTTTTTTTAGTGAGCTATTTAACCTTTCTAATGAGCACTCGGTCGGTATATGCCAGGCACTGCGTTCAGTGCATTACCTAATGAGTATTATACTATTTAATTCTCATAGCAACTCTTAACAGGTAGGCACTATTGTTATTCCCAGTTTGCAGATGAGGGAATAAGTTGCACGAGGATAGTAAATAATAGAGCAGAAATTAGTACACTTTTACCAAAAACAGCAGCTTGAGTTGGCGTTTAAAGCAGTAAATGTGGAGTCAGGATATTGTTTTTCCAGCCTCCTATGCTACTTACAAGTTGGATGTCCGTAGGCAGACCCAACCCTTTTAGGCCCTCAATTCACTGGCACAATGCTGGGCTAGGGTGATAGTCCTTCTGAATGCTACTCACTCATCAGAAGCCCCTGGGGAGCTTTATAAAAATAAAGATTTGGGGCGCCGGCCTGGTAGCATGGTGGTCAAGTTCCCGCCCTGGGCTTCAGTGGCCGGTGTTCACAAGTTCGGATCCTGGACACCAACCTATGACCCGCTTGTCAAGCCATGCTCTGGCGCGTCCCACATACAAAATGGAGGGAGGTTGCTACAGATGTTAGCTCAGGGCCAATCTTCTTTACCAATAAAAGAAAATAAAAATAAAGATTTGGGGGTCATACCCCACAGATTCTGATTCAAAAGAACTGGTGTAAAACCCAGACTTTTTATTTTTAAGATGTTCTCAAAGTGATTCTTAATTATCAGATCGGTTTGAGAACCACTGTTAAATCCGTAAATAATAAACCAATTCTTAATATTTGGTGATTTTGATTGAGAGGGTGATTATTTGTTTTAGAAAAGGACTCTTAAGATTTATTCGTTTTCAGAGGTTGCCATGCCATTGTTAAGGTATTTAAATGTACTGTCAAAGTTCACCATGTAGTGAAAACCCATGCAATCTTTTTCTAAAGTGAGGAATATTTAAAGAGAAAAATCACCTTCCTTCATTTACAAATCTGGCTTTTTATTTATTGGTTTTACTTCTATTAAGCTATAATTAGTGGGAGATATAGGCTCCATAGAACACAGACTTTAGTAAGACACAGATGTGTTTTATTTCCAAATCTGTCACTTCTTAATAGTTGTCTGTACTTAACTGAAGCTCATTAATAAAATGGGATAATAAGATACATGTGTAAAACACTGATGATAGCATATAGAACATAATAGCTGTCTCATAGTAGTAGCTGTTATCATAGTTTTAAAATAGTTAAAAGCTGGAGCCGCCCGGTGGCGCAGTGGTTAAGTTCGCACGTTCTGTTTCAGTGGCCCGGGGTTTGCTGATCCGGATCCCGGGTGCGGACATGGCACCGCTTGGCACACCATGCTGTGGTAGGCGTCCCACATATAAAGTGGAGGAAGATGGGCACGGATGTTAGCTCAGGGCCAGTCTTCCTCAGCAAAAAGAGGAGGATTGGCAGCAGATGTTAGCTTAGGGCTAATCTTCCTCAAAAAAAAAAAAGTTAAAAGCTGTAAAGACCAGTGAATTTAAATAATAATTGGCAAATATTGAAATGGAATTCGACTTGTGTTGAGAATCAGCTCCAAGGTAGAAATAAAGAAAATATTATTTTTATTGGTTAAACCATCTACCTGGTAATACCACCCCTCAGGTCCTTGCTATTCGTTGTTGGCCAAAGAGTTCAAGTTTCCAAAGACTGCCTGTATCAGAATCACCTGGGCGTGTTTATTCAAAGTGCAGATCAAATTGAAACCTGCTGCATCTGAATTCTTTTGCACGTAGAAGTTTATAGGAACTGCTAATGTCCACAGAGCACGTAGTACTCTTTTAGGCCACAGTCTACCTCCATAATTGCTTTTGATGCTGCCCTTCAGAGCTGCTCTAATGGATGAGATCAATCCTGAGGGCTTTCGCCCTTAAGAGGCGCCTTTCTTGGCCTTCTGCTCGATTGCCAGTAGCTTAGGCTGCGTGGATTTCTGTTACCATTAACCTTTTTCGTTTTATGCTCCTTGTACTGTTTTCCTCTGTGTTGCAGTAAGCAGCATGAAGACCAAAAAATTCAGAAAAGGAAACACACAAAAGAGAAGTAGTAGTGAGCAAGTGCTGGAAACACAAGGCAGAAAAAAAAGATTTGGGAAAGTTTGGGATACATAGAATCTATCATTCCGTAAATAGTGAGTATCCAGTGGGTACCAGGTATTGTTCTAGGCTTTGGGGATTCGGCAAGTAATATCCACATTCCCAAGGACTTTATTTGCAAGTATGTGTGTGTATTTTTGGAGTGGAGGTTGTTACACAGTACAAATAAATGAGCAACATAATTTCAGACAGATAAGTTTATGAAGACAATACAGGATGATAGCATGGTGTGATATTTGTGTGTGTGTGTGTGATGTGTTGCTTTAAATTGAGTTGGCATGGGTAACCAGAAGATAACATTTGAGCTGCTCCTGAATATTAAGGAATCATCCATGGAAAAATCTGGGACCAGAGCATTCCAAGACCAGGAAATAGCCCTAAGGCTGATAAACAGGGTATTGGATACCATGACATTGACCAGGTGGGAAGAAGCTTGGTATTATTAGGGACAAGAACGAAGACCTGAGGGGTTAGACTATATAGTGACCTTCAGAGGGCATGGAGGGAGATGAAGTTGGGGAGGGAGGCTAGGGCCATATTATATAGGCCGTATAGGCCATGATTAGGGGGTCGTAGGGAGTCACGCGCCATGGTGGGGAGTTGGATTTTGTTATAAGTGCAGTGAGAAGCTTTTGGAGAGCTTTGGGCAGGAGCAGGACTTCATCTGTTTTACATTTTTCAGAGATTGGTGGTTGGGGGAGTGTAATAGCAGAGAAACCCTGATTGGAGGCGGGGATCCAGAGGAAAGGCAAGAGTGTAAAGATTAGGAAACTCTTTTGTAGGTGGAGCTGACAGGGTTAGCTGATGAGCTCTTGCTTTGGCAATCTATTTCTTAAGGTATCTTCTCTCCACATTTTCTTTTTCATGAGTTGACAGCTTTGTGGTGATAGGTAAGACTGATAAAGCTGAAATCTCACCTCCTGCCCATGTCTAACTATTAAATTTAGGGATGAGGGAAGCACACAGAAGCGTGAGTAAAGCTGAGATTTTTTTTTAACAGTTTCTTAATTAACCAGGAACTAAGAAGAACTAGAAAAGCCCCCAGCCTATCTATCTATCTGTCTGTCTGTCTGTCTGTCTATCTATCTGTCTATCTGTCTGTCTGTCTGTCTTTCTATCTGTCTACCTACCTACCTATCTTCACTCCACCTGCTCATTGGCATGACCTCTTCTTTCTTTGGGAACTAGGCTTGTGTTTTATCTTTCTTCCTTCTTCCCCTGACCCTGCTCTTTATGAAGACTTACTTTCCTTAATTCACAAAATAGATTACCTTCTGGCTTTTCTCAAATCTGTCTTCAGAATTCATTTTGCCCATCTCCTCTGATCACCCTGGCACCCAGTCAAAAGGGCACAAAAGTCCTGACATCTTCAAATGCTCAGAGTTCCTAGCCTGCAGTTGTCTGGGTTTTTTCTTAAACAAGCAAGAAGGTTTCTTTTTTCTAGTAGCTCTTGCCACCTTACTCCTATATCTGCCTTCATGTTAATATAGGACATGGTAAATAAATTGATAAAAAGATTTTCCTACTTTTAGATTAACTTACTTATACTTGATTGTATTTGAAATATTTGGGGTTTATATTGTGGCTTTCCTTTCAGTTTTTAAAAAATGTTAGCATATATTTCTTATCCATTATCATGAATGAATGTCAAGTTGTAAGAGAAAAATAAATAGATGCAAAGGCAGAAGAGCTGGTTGTAGGCACGGCTATGCCACTAACTAGCTGTATGTTACTGAGCAAATCACTTGATTTCACTAGATCCCAGTTTCTTCATGTTTCAGGGAGATGATCTCTCAGATTTCTTCCAGCGTCTCATTAGCCCAACATGGATGATGGAGATAATTATAAGGACAGTTTGGATAAAACCGAACATATGTATTTTCTTTCATCTCGTTTATCTAAGATTATTGTACCATAACTCTCTTAGCTCTGACTATCTCCACTAAGATCTTATAGACTAACTGCCCCACTCTACTCTGGTTTAACTCTGGGTGATTATCTGAAATCAGATCACTTTGATGTAGGGCTGTTGAGTTAAATATGCTAAGCTCAGGAATTTTCAGCGTTCAGGTTGGATTCTAGGTGTACACATTGCACCAATAAATTGCAGAGGCTGTGTTGTGTGATATAAGTTGTAGACATTGTTTTCTAACTGCGTGATTCTATAGACCAGTGCATGTAGGGTTGAGATGGAGAAGGGCTTAAATTGATTCTTTTTTTCTCTTCCTTGCCAGTATCTTATTTCAGGCAATGGGAGGCAAGGGAGAAAGAAATGAAAAATTAGGAGCATGCAGAGGGAGGTTGAGGGGAGAAAAAAAGGTGTGGGTCTCACAGGTCAGTAATGAAAAGAAGCTTTTGCTGTGCTCAGTCTGAAGCACT
This sequence comes from Equus przewalskii, assembly GCF_037783145.1. Classification (NCBI taxonomy): domain Eukaryota; kingdom Metazoa; phylum Chordata; class Mammalia; order Perissodactyla; family Equidae; genus Equus; species Equus przewalskii. The sequence continues at coordinate 52,126,315 of NC_091831.1, read as the reverse complement.
GCCAAAGGCCAGGTATTAGCATTTTTAGAGGTGATTTCAGATTATAACACCCCCTATCAATTTGATATTAGAGAGGTTTTCCTCTTCTCCTTTAAGAAGTGCAATTATTATGAGACCTAAAATAGTTCTGAACTGTAAATTAAATCCAAACACCCTTTATCTTTCTTAATTAACTTTTTCCCCCTATTTCATGCTTCTTGTTTTTCTTTCCCTTTTTTTTCCCCTCTAAGGAGACATCAGCTATCTCCACCTCCTCCGCTTTCCCATCTGTCTTTTTCCTCTTGGCTGAAAGAGAGATTTTTACTTTATATTTATTTTAATTAATGGATTTGAATCACAAGTGTTGAAACAGTTGATGTTCATCTTCAAGAGGCAGTGAAAGGGAAAATCATCTTCTTTTACTTGGCAGAAAAGAACTGTATGTTCATTGCTGGTGCCTGCCTGAAAAATGACTGCGAAAGGGGCAGGAGAAGGTTCCAGAGTTCTTTGTCTTTGCAGGGAACGACACCATATCCCAGTATCAAGGGAAGTAAAGATGGGAAAAACTCTTCAGAATGAAATTGTAACTTTCTTGGGAAATGCCTTTCTGAAGGGTTGCTTAGTAAATATTGTTTGATGGTTTGTGGTCCACTGATTTAGGATAAGATTCCCAGGAACAAAACAGTAGGATGTAATTTAATTGCTTGAACACTCTGATTAATAAAATCTACCGTAAGTTTTTCATCTTTTCCCTTTTAGTTAGACAAGGCAAATGATATCTTGTTTTTTATCCTGCTTCCTTGAGTGTTCACCATGGAACACGTCCTGGGGCATTTGACTGACTTGAAATAAATAGGGACAATAATACATGTGTTTCCTTGGACAAGTGAAATGCTACTGATCAAAGCTTTCTTTTGAAAACAAACAAACCAAAGGCTGGTCCAACTAGATGCTCTCTTATGGCACTTTAGAGAAAGCTTGAGAAATGACGGTACAATTTGAAAGTGGAACAGCAGGACATCAAGGAAGAAAGAACTATCCACTGAGGGGATACTAGTTTTACTCCTGGTTCTAGCAACCCGCAGTATGACTTTGGGTAAGTCATTTTACTTCTTGGAACCTCAGTTCCCTTATTTATAAAGTGAATAATTTAGTGGGTGAAATAGGTGAAGGGGATTACGAGGTACAAATTTCCAGTTATACATAAGTCACGAGGATGTCGTGTGAAGCATAGGTAATATAGTCAATAATGTTGTAATAACTCTCTATGGTAACAGAGGTTAACTAGACTTGCTGTGGTGGGCATTTTGTAATGTATAGAAATATTGAATCACCATGTTGTACACCTGAAACGAACATAATACTATATGTCAATTCTACTTCAATAAACAAACAAACAAAAAGTGAAAAGTTTAGGGGCTGGCCCGGTGGCATAGTGGTTAAGTTCATGCACTCCACTGTAGCTTCCTGGGGTTCACGGGTTTGATCTTGAATTTGGACCCACACATCACTCATCAAGCCATGCTTTGGTGGCATCCCACGTACAAAACTGGAGGAAGATTGGCACTGATGTTAGTTCCGGGGCAGTCTTCCTCAAGCAAAAAGAGGAAGATTGGCAACAGGTGATAGCTTAGGGCCAGTCTTCTTCACCAAAAAAAAGTGAAGAATTTAGTTTAGATGATTTACCACTTTCCTTCCAGCTTTTTTAAAGTAACTATGAATTTTAGAAATTGTAATTATAAGAAAAAAAGTAATATAATTCCATACAGTGAAATACTGCAGAGCATCACAAAAGATGCTTTTAAAATGTATTTTTAACAACATGTGAAGAGACCACTCAGTAACACGCATACAATGATATTTGACTTCTCTTTTGTGTTTGTGTTGTCTCTACTTAAAGCAGATTATGTTGACATTTCTTGAATATAAATCATTGAGTAAACTGAGTAAAATGAGCAAAAGCTCTTGTTTAAAATAAAGTGTACCATTATTATTAAGTTTCCACAGTATTTTTTAAGGAAAAACTTTTTTTTTCATTCTAAGCATAAATTGCCATGCAACAAGAGTGCCATGTATTGCTATTGAGAAAGGCAAAACATGCCTTGAGTTAACTATGCATTTCACCAGGACCTGCTGAGGTAATTGACAACCAACATCACAGCTCCAGAAATTCCTTAAAGCAGCAGAGCTTTAGTTTAATTAGATAATTAGCCCTGGTCAGCCTATAATGAATGCACAAGCAATTAGCAATGAATTTGGGCTGCTAAAACCTATTTTTCCTCTGTTCTGTTCCTTTGCTTTCATTAACAACTCCAACTACTAACAATCAACTTTATTATCATCAAACTCTTTGCAATCAATAAAGCAGTGAGACCTGACTGTTGGTTGTACAACATTAAGTGATTATGTTAAGTAATGCCATTCATTTGCCTAGCCATCCCGCTGCTATATTATGTCAGACAAATAGGGTTTTTAAAAGCAGTGCACACTCTTTGATTTTGATGACTGCCTTATTTGTCAAACCTAAGCAACTAGCAAGAGATGTACCTCAATTTGGAGTTCTTTCTCAGTGGCTTTAGCAGACTTGAATAAAAGGAAATAGTTCCATAAATCCACCAAAAGTAAGACCCTCAAAAAAGAGCCTTTTTTGTGGCTTAAAGAGTCTTATGTTTGGAAGGGCTGGAGATAAATTTCAGTAAGTGAAAGCCTTCATTTGTCCGTCTTTCCCTGTTTGGGGACAGTTTTCGGTCTCATGGATGACAGAAGGAATCATTATGGTTTTTCCTCATATCCCTTCATCGAAGTCTTTCCCATCCATCTGCCATTTCTTGGGGGAAATGGCAGAAAAGAAAAGGAAGAAGAGAGGAAGTGATAAAGGGGGGAGAGCGAGCTTTCAGATGTGGAAGAGCACAAGGTACCAAAGATGTGGAGGTCATGTTCCTAAGACTTACTGTTACTAGGTATTCATGTCAAGAAGACATTTGTGTTGCTCTGGTTCTGGGTGTGTAAACTGAAATAGTTCATTATATTTCAATCAGAAATGGGTTTTAAAAAATGGATATTTTTAAGTTTCTATGGGCAGGTTATACATCTACAAAGAGATATCATTTGCCATATCAGCAACTAGTCTGAATCCATTAGAATTTATGGAGTCCTTGATATATAGTGTTCTTATAAAAATGTTGTTCTATTTATTAATAATCCAATAAGATTTGAGGAATTAAACCCAATGTTAGAAAATTAGCCGGTTAATAGCAGTGTTGGAATTAACTGTAGAAATGTATTGCTTGCCACTCAAGCAGAATTAAAATGTATAAACAGAATTTTTCTTCTGATTGGAATATGAACATTGACTTATAATTTCTTATCTTGAGACTTCCCATCTGGCTGGTCTTGGAAATATTGTTTTTCCTTTTTTCCCCAGCAATAGCTAGCAATTAGAGTTTCAGAAATGCCAATTTTAATCAAAACTCTCATTTCCAAAATAGAAAAACTTGCATGAACTATGTAAAGCCTCTTCGTTTTATTCAATTGACTGTTTTGAAAAAGTAGTTTAAATAATTCAGAGCCAGAATTAAGATATTCCAGAAATGTTAAGAAAATGGTGCAAATCGTTCCAAATTATGGTCATTTTTACTTTTACTATGGGTACAGTAATTTCACTGGCATTAATGTTTATATTATCTAAATATCAACTTTATAGCAGTTAGCTCACATAAAGCAGGGTTTCTCAACTTTGGCATTACTGACATTTTGGATTGGCTAATTCCTTTTGTGGGGGCTGTCCTGTGCATTGCAGCATGTTTAGCAACATCCCTCGCCTCTACTCACAAGATGATAGTAACACCAACTGCCCTTCCCACCCCACATTGTGATAACCATCATTATTTTCAGATGTTGACAGAAGTTCCCAGGCTGAGGACAAAAGCACCCCCGGTTGATAATAATATAGAATAAGACCGTGACAATTTCTTTCTTTATAAGCATTTCAATTAAAAAAAATGAAACGTGTTGAATTTGGATGTCTAGACCATCTTTACTAAGTGAAGTCTTAACAGAGAGAAAATAAATGAATCAGAGCCTTGCTGACCTCCAGTTTAGAGTGTTTTTTGGGGACAATGGAAGAATATGCCTGCTCCCGAATTCCACTTGACTTTCCCAAATGCCCTGGTATAGTGCTGGAAGTTTGTACTCTTAGAAATTTGTTCCTTTGGGTAAAATGCAAATATTCCTCAGAAGAGCATCCCTTTACACTAAAACTGAAAATTTAGTTTTCAGCTAAAACTAGCATGGTATTAACATATACCTGCCTTTTTACTTATGACAAGGTCCTTCAGGAAGAAGACCCAGAAGAAAATTACCTTGGGAACTGAGAGTTGGTGGGTGAATGGGAAGCAAGCAGTATATGTGGGAAAAGGAATGATGAAAGGATCTAAAAAGACCCTTTAGACCACATTTTTAATGGGTCAGCTTGAGTTGCTCTTGGCATGTTTCAGTGTTTGTTTTTTTCTACTGCTCCCTGTATCTTTAAATCCTATCCTTTTTTTTTTAAAGCAGTAAAGTCTCTGGTAGATTGTGTAGTAGTTGTTTTTTAATGTACTTTCTTTGCCACTCTGTGATGGGTATCCCAAATTAATTTTGAAAAGTTACAGGTAAATGAAATGGAAAAGTCTAGAGAAGTGTTGACTAGATTACTTGACATGTAAACCTATCGTCCATGCTCATGGGGGAGGTCTGAGCAGTGTCAAGCCTGCTGTTCCTCCATTGTTGTCTACTATGTTGCTGACTGGCAGTTTCAGGCCTACAAGATGGCTGCCTGGGCTTTCCAGCACCACTCAGTGGGTACCATAAGGGATGGCCCTGCTTGTGAAATTCACAACCTCTCTTAAGTAGATGTTCAGGGTGATAATCAGTTAAAAAAAAAACAAACCTTCTAATGATTAAAATAATGCTCCGTTAAAAGGAACTTTCTAGACCTGGGAGAGACATGGAGATCTGATAGCTAGCATGCTGAAGCTGGTTCCAGGATATTTTCATAAATGCCTTAGTAGCTCCCTATACTGAGCTTCCATGTAGCTATAGGATTTCAGTTATTCATGCTGGACTTTTGTCTGGTTGGCTTTTCATATGGAATTACTGTATCACGGCACTTGGACTGCGACCCAACCTCTAAGCATAGAGTCTGTTTATTTGTCTTTTTCCCATCTAATGTCACTTGCCTCTTCATTTCCTGATGTCTTCCTAAAGTGAGGGAGCCAAAATGCGTCACACATCACAGCTGGATTTAGACAACAGGCATCTTCTTTGCAGGGACCTGCACAGAGCCTGATTTATTTATGTGAACATTTCACCACTTACTGGGTAAAGTTATGGATTCCTTGACTAGTTACTGATCTTATACCTTCTAGTGGTTAATCCAGCCTGTTTTAAAAAGTCCAACTGTATATCAAAGTAAAATAAAATATTCTTGTTTGTTTAACCAGTTCTTACTTTCAGGCTGTATAGTTTAACAGTCCGCATTGACCTCACATTTTTTTCTTTTTAGGTTCCTTGCCTCAAACTGGACTTAAGTGGTTCCTCTTTTTTAGATCTGACTTACACCTGTTATATAAGCTGGTGTCTTAATATTATACCTGACTGACAGATTTCATACTTGTCCCTTTCAACATAATTTTTCCAATCTAGCATTATGTTTTTACCTTTCTTCTCTCAGCTCCGATTTTTCCACAAGCTTTCGCATAAAGATAATCTTTTATTGTTGATAATAGTAACAATAGTACACTGATACTGATGGTCATATGAGTGTTTTTTCATAATTTGCTTTAGCCTTTTTTCTCCATAAAATACAGAGATCTATGAACATGATCCCAGTCCTGTTTTCAAATATTGTTTCCTTGTTTCCCTTAAGATTTTTTTGTTTTTTACAATACCGGATGTATACTATAGCTTTTCCAATTCTAATAGATATGCATGATTTCACAGAGTGGTAATTATAGACAAGGTAAAACACTGCATAGAAGTTTAAATTGTTCCACAGGAATAGTAACTAGGAAAAACCTTAATGATTCTAAATTCACGTTATCTTTACTTAAATTACCTTTTATTCTTTGTTGGTAGCTACCCTGGCCCCTATTTATTCAGACAGACATTTGTAAACTACTGCCAACAAAAAAAGGTGAATAGAAAGCCAGGGACTGAATATGAAAACTGCTGCCCCAAACTGGGTAAAGCCATCTGACCGTGTCCAGGACAGTCAGAATCATGCCATACGGTTCTTCTTAGATTATACTTCCCTAAACATATGCAGTGTATGTTACAGAAATTACCTGGTATTGTCAACAGAACAATCATGAGATACCATAGACTGGAATGAGTGGTCTCCTACTGTCTTGAAACTCCAGAGATTTTGCAGCATTTCCTAAATTATATTACTGATAGAAAGTACTTAGTAAATTGTTGACCAAGGAAACTTCCTACAAACATTTACAGGACAACACTAGATGGAAATATATTTGTTTTAAAAGTTTGCAAAAGTGAGCCTGCACAGTGTAATTCTTTGAAAAACTCCTGCTTCAGACTACTTCTCTTACTGGGGTTGATGAATATGGTCACCAAACCTGTAAGAGGCAAAGGAGCAGAAGCCCAGGAGGTCAGGCAGAGCAGGGGAAGCCCAGATGGTGCCTCCAGGTCATTTCTTCGCCACTGGGGGCCAGGATTGGAGGGGGAATTCATGTATTGGGTTATACATCTTTTGAAGACCAAGACCACATCTAATTAATGTATTTTTACCAGAACCTAGGATGATACCATGAATATCTTAACATGTTAGTGACTGTGGGGCCTGTTTCTTTTGCACTCCTCCAAGCAAGGCACATTATGGAATACACTCCTAGAAGAGATGGTAATTGGGGAGTGTTCAGGGGAAGTGAGGACAGCACTGCAGAGGAGGAAAGAAAATCTGGTGCAGAGATGCTGCTTTAATGTGTAATTTGCCCAAGTGATGGAAGAATGGATTCTGAATTGCTTTCCTCTTTTCTCATTCTGTTAAAAAAAGGAGATAGGGAGATAAACAGTCTTATTTTAGATTTCTGAGCATCAGGTATGAAGCATTAAAATGAAGTGTCAAAGAAATAAGCCAATCTGAGAATTTGTGATTAGTGATGGCACCGTCACCTCCCCTCCTCTCCCTTCCCTGGTAAGAAATGCACCTTCAGGAAGGACCTCTGACCCTGGCTGCAGATACTAAGAGGAGAGCATTCTTGCCCCGTGTGTGTTAGTGCTTAGGGGATCAGCTTTACCTGAAGCCCGGAAAGGGTCCTAGGAGGAGACTGCCTCTGCCTCGCATATTCTACTGGTTCTTTGGGTCCCACAGGGAAGCCAGGCGCTCTCCTGGGCCCCTCTACTGATTAGGTCAGGTGACCTGGGAAGACTCCTCTGGAATGGCCAGGAGTGGACACTGGGAGGATTGAGCACAGCCATGACAACTTTGATTTCCAGAGAGACTTTGCAACAAGGGGAATTATCTAATTAGTCCTTATTCTACCTTTAAAAGAGAGATGAAGTGCCAAAAAGTATCACCATGGAAATGAGCACATTAATCACCGTGGAGACCTTGAAACTCTCAGGTTTCAGATGTCACACTTCATCAGAGCCGGGTGTGGTTTGGGAAGATGTCACCCTGGGACTGCATTTGGAACAAGAAACCAGTTTAGGGGAAGCTTTGCCTAACCATTCTCTTTCGGTGTCCAGCAAGTGAACTTGATTGTGCTGTAACTGGTCTGTTTCCTCCATTCCACCTTTTCTCTACCTCAGTGTCCTCCTTATACACACACACACCCACACACCCAGAAATGCTCCCTTTATGTCACTCTTGGCTCAACATTTGGCACATTTCTAGAAACCCTCTCCTTGTTTTGGTTTTGGCACCATCAGTCTCCTGATCTTGAGTCTTTGCTCCTCCTGGATCCCTCAGTGCTTCCTCTCCTCTGCTCAGCTCTGAAATGCCATTCGGTCCGGAGCTTCTTCCTTGCCCTCTCCTGGGTAATGTCACTTGTTCTTTATGTCTTCCTCCTTTACCTAATGTGTGTAATCCTTTTTCTTCTCCCGATCACATTTCAGTGTTCCCCAAACTCCAGTTCTTACACAAGGACCCCCTAGTTTTCAGGAATGAATCCACTGAGAATATAACTTGCTAAGTCATTCCTCCAACTTTTCTTAAATAACCATTTTGTGAAAGTATTGTACTCAACCCCGTGGGGAAACAGTAGGGGACATACATCCCTCTGGTGGAGAGATTATAATCTATCTCGAGACAAGACATGCAGGGGCTAGAATGAGAACAGAGGCAGGTAGTGGGAATTTGTATAGCACCTGTTACATATTAATAAAGAAAATTAGGGGCTCACAAAATACGTTGAAGTCAACCCTAGGCAAGATGTGCTAAGAAAGCTTTTCTAAAGCTTGACCCAAGTCTTCATGAAAGAATTGGGAGCAATATGATGGAAAGGAGAGAGCAGAGGACTCCAGGTGCAAAGATTTGGTGCAAAGGCTCAGCCCTGTTCTCCCACTTGTGCATTTATGGAAGAGTCACGTGTTTTTCTGTTTGGCCAAGTGTGCACTGTGTAGCCCGTAGAGGCATAGAGTCTGGCTTACTTAGTGGAATTCTCTTCAACCTTCTGGTAATCCTACCCAAACTTTCCCACAAGAGCCTCTCCTCTTTTATGGCCTCTCCCCTCGATACAGTCAGCCGTGTGTGTGTTCTCTCCCACGCAGACATTTGTTCTCCTGCTGGGGGAAGCCCACAGCTACGCTCTGTAGCTGGAAGCCTGGGACAGGCAGCAAACCCCTATTTGACACGTTTCATTTTTAAATGTACAAAATGGACTTTAGGTAATGGTGCAGTTTTCTTGCTCTAAAGCTAAACCAAAGAGAATTTTTTGCCTAAACGAACGGGATTAGTGAAAATGAATTTTCTATTTAGTCATAATCCCACTGTATGACTTAGTCTATCATAAAGAATGTAGGAAGCCTGGTGGATGCAACTATTTTTGTCTTGGCCCTTTGGCATCCAGCTTCTAATTATTTAATTCACAAAGTACGCTTCGTACTGCAATGTTTATTTTGTCTGCGAAGAAAAGTCTTTTTGGTATTTCTTACTGGTTGTGGAATTTTCACATTTTAGCAGGTGACCATTTTGGCATGTTAAAATCGAGTTGGTATAGCCAGAAATACTGTTGTTGGGGATAATAGATTTATATAGCACCAGTCTTCTGGTGCTTCTGGATAGAGAATTTGGGACTCTGCTTAGATTTCTTGCGGGGGAGGCGGGGCGGGGGTGGCGGTGGCAGGGGGGCCAAGGGATAAAAGAGAAATCATTTACACAATGAAGGTGAGAAAGTTGCTCAGAGTACAAAGTGAAGTGCCTGATAGACTTTTAAAAGTTACTGATTTTACTCTTACCAAGTTGCTTTTGAAATACAGAGGCAGTCTTTGTGTACAGCAGCTCCTTGGGGTCAGAAGAAAGATGAAGTAATGATATATTGGTCAGAAACAGTGAGTAAGAGAGAATTTTACTTCATGATTGTGACTCCTAGTCTGGCAGTTCATATTCTCTAATAATAGTTTGTACTTAGAAATTTTGTTCTTTGAATTGCTTAGATAATCTCAATGACAGCAGGCTTCTTGTTCACTGTATGCTTCATTTGCCTGGTATTATTGGGGAATGAAATTCTCCCCACAAGAAAATTTTTGTTAGAAAATCCATTAAAAACAAGAAAATCTATTAGTTCTGAGTTACCAGCAACTCAGAACTTTCCACCATTGATTTGCTCATTCATTCAACAAATGTCTGTTGAACACCCACTCCATGTGTTAGGTACTCTTCTGTGGGTGAACGATATAATAGTGACAAGATGGCCAAGATTCCTTCTTGCATGGAACTTACATTGTAGAATGGAAGGATAGGCAATAGAAAGAAAACAAAGGAACAAGATAATTTCAAAATGCCCCGAGTACTAGGATAAAGATGGCATAGTGAATGTAACTGGACGACTGCTTTAGTCTGAAAACGGAGAGAAATCCTCTTAGGGAATGTAGTACTTGAGCTGGACCTAAAGGACAAGGAGCCAGCCACGTTAAGATCTGGGTAAAACATTCCTGGCAGAGGTTCTGAGGCAGGAATAAGCTTAGTAACTTGAATAAACTAGTTTTGTGGTATATTTTTTTAGTGTATCTAAAGATAATTTTTTATTAATAATTCATACCTCCTATCCTTTAGACCCTCTGTGTTTTCCACGTGTTATTCTTTTTTCTGTTGACCGTCTCAGTGGATCACCGTCAGAGAACTCTCCATCCCTTCTCGTTGGTATAGCCTAGGAAGAACCAAAGGAGTCCCAGATAGAAAAATTTGTTGTCAGTAGACTCAGTTTACACACACGTTGCAAATAGGGATGGAGCAGCAAAAAGGAAGCTATGGACTCTTAGAGTGTTAACCTGTGTGGACCCCACTCTTTTCTCCGTGACTGGATTTTAAAGTTCAGCATCTAGATGTGGATCCAGATGCTTAGAGTTATCATCTTCCACCTCCTGTCTCCTCCATGTCCTTGTGCCAATTCCCTTAACCAAGAACTCTCCTTTGTTTGTTTTTAGACAAAGTGACTTACTTCCGGTTCTTCATCCCAGCTGGTTAATAGTTAAGATGAGTAGACCCATGCAAGCTGTTTGTGTTTCATTACACCATGCACTTGGACTATAAGTAGACATTGCCTCGACTAGACACAGACTCTCTCCCTGAGTTTTCTTCTCTTCTGGTCTGTTAAAGGGGGCTACTACTATGAAAATTTTTTAAAAGAACCTGGATGATATGATGAGTGTCACATGTTAAAATTGATATAAAGTGAGCGAATTTATTGCAAAATACACAGACATTTTGCAGTGAAATGTTAATGGATGACTGTTATTCAAAACTTTCAACAAATCAATGAAGAAGGTATGCATGTGTGAGTCAATGAAGATAAATGATCTTTTATTGTGAAAATAGTATCTGGTCACTATTTCACAAATGAAAATCCCCCTCTCTTCCACACCCACTAGTCAAGCTTCTCTTCTATTTAATATTTAAAATAAAATAGTTGAGCTCTCCGGGGGCCTTGGGACTTCCCCAGTGCCACAGGTTGTGATGTGTCTTTTCACACCTCTGAGCTGGGGAAACCCCGCACTGGGCAAAAGGCCAATTTTAGACCCAGCGGCTCATTAAGGAGCTTCAGAATCTAAGGAGCCACAGAGAGACAATTACAGGAATGAGAGAAATATAGAGAAACAGTACCTGAAGCTGGCACTCTGACCAAGTTAATACTTATCTTAGTATCTTAGAAAGAGGCATGGGGATTAGTGAATGAGGCAGTCTGGAAATTGGGAAAAGATGTTAGTTTGCATATGCGGAAGGGAATTTCATGACTAACAATCTTTGGGAGAAGATAAGGCCATTTACTTTAAATGACCCAAAGAGATGGCATATGAGCTGTGAGAGAAAATCAGTCTCAAAACGTTATGGTCACACCACTTGGGAACAAAAACCAACTCTCACAATGGAAGGGGTTCTTGGAAATCGTCTGGTCTATCTTCCGACTACAGCTGCAGGAATGTCTCTCAGGGGCTCCATGACCGATGGTCACCGACTTCCTTCTAGCCCTTGTGGTGTTTGAGTGCGCATTGTTGGCCATATGTGGATGAGGGAGCCATCCCTTGGCTGGATAGTACAGTTGGTAATTGGTAAGAAACTTCTTCATGTTGAGATGAAACTGCCTTCCTCTAATCTGCACCCAGAGTTCTTCTTTTGACATACAATATATCTTCTCTCCTTTTCTCATTACTCATTCCAAATATTTGAAGACAGTTAACCATCCTGTAAATTCTAAGTTTTCTCTTCTGCATGCTAAGCATGTCAGATACTTTAGCTTTCCTCATGTTTCCAGTTTCTTTCACTGTTCTAGTCACTCTTTTCTAGACTTAGTTTTGGAGGTTCTTCATAAAACCCAGGGCTGGGAATGGAACATAATCCTCTGGATAGGGTCACCCCAGATTAAGACTATTTGCCTTTTTATGGCACAGAATGTGGTCTCTTTTGGTGAATGTTCCATGTGAGCTTGAGAAGAATATGTATTCTGCTGTTGTTTGATGAAGGAGTCTACAGATGTCTGTTATACCCAATTGCTTGGTGGTGGTGTTGAGTTCGACTATGTTCTTACTGATTTTCTGCCAGCTGCATCTGTTCATTTCAGATAGAGGGATGTTGAAGTCTCCAACTAACATAGTGGGTTCATCTCTTTCTGCTTGCATTTCCATCAATTTTTGCCTCATCTAGTTTAATGCTCTGTTGTTAGGTGCACACATGTTAAAGATTGTTATGTCTTCTTAGAGAATTGATCCCTTTATCATGTGTAATGGCCTTCTTTATCCCTGCTTACTTTCCTTGCTTTTAAGTCTGCTCTGTCTGAAATTAATATGCTACTCCTTTCTTTTGATTGGTGTTAGCATGGTGTATTTTTCTCCATCCACTTACTTTAAATCCATATGTGTTTTTACGTTTAAGGTGGGTTTCTTGTAGACTACATATAGTTGGGTGTTGTTTTTGAACCATTCTGACAATATCTGTCTTTTAATGAGTACCTTTAGACCATTGACATTGAAAGTGATTATTGATATAATTGGATTATTATCTACCATATTTATTACTGTTTTCTATTTGTTGCCCTTGTTCTTTGTTCCTGTTTTTGTCCTGCACGCTTTTTCTGCCTTTTGTGGTTTTAACTGAGCATTTTATGACGCCATTTTATCTCCTTTCTTAGCATATCAGTTATACTTCTTTTTTTAGTAATTGCTCTAGAGTTTGCAATATACTTTTACAACTAATCCAAGTCCACTTTCAAATAACACTATACTACTTCACAGGTAGTGTGGATACCTTATAATAAGAAAATAATCCTAATTCCTCCCTCCCATCCCTTGTATCATTGCTGTCATTTATTTCATTTATATATAAGTGTACATAATAGAATACATTGTTGCTATTATTATTTTGAACAAATTGTTGTCTGTTAGATCAATTAAGAATAAGAAAAATGAGGGGCCAGCCCAGTGGCGCAGCGGTTAAGTTCGCACTTTCCCCTCCTCGGCGGCCCGGGGTTCGCTGATTCGGATCCCAGGTGCAGACGTGGCACCGCTTGGCAAAAGCCATGCTCTGGTAGGCGTCCCACATATAAAGTAGAGGAAGATGGGCATGGATGTTAGCTCAGGGCCAGTCTTCCTCAGCAAAAAGAGGAGGATTGGCAGTAGTTAGCTCAGGGCTAATCTTCCTCAAAAAAAAAAAGAATAAGAAAAATGAAAGATTTTATATCACCTTCACTTTATTTCTTCTTTGACGCTCTTCCTTTCTTTAGACATTTAACATTTCTTGCAAGGCAGGTCTACTGGCAACAAATTCCCTCAATTTTTGTTTGTTTGAGAAAGTCTTTTTTTCACCTTCACTTTTGAGGGATAATCTCCCTCAGGGGTCTAGGTTTGTTGAATTGTTCTCTCAATACTTTTAAAAATTTCTCTCCATTCTCTTCTTGCCTGCAGGATTTCTGAGGAGAAGGTGGTGTAATTCTTGTCTTTGTCCCTCTATAGATAAGATGTTTTTTCCCTCTGGCTTCTTTCAAGACTTTTTCTTTACCTTTGATTTTCTGTAGTTTGAAAACGATATGCTTTTGTGTAGGTTGTTTTGTTTTTTGCCATTTATCCTGCTTGGTGTTCTTGGAGCTTCCTGGATCTGTGGTTTGGTGTCTGACAACATTAATTTGGGGAATTCTGTCATTATTGTTTGAAACCTTCTGTTCTTTTCTCTCTTTCTTCTTCTGGTATTCTCATCACACCTATGCTACACCTTTTTAGTTGTCTCACAGTCCGTGGATATTCTGTTCTGTATTTTTTCCAGTTTATGTTCTTTTTGCCTTTCAGTTTTGGAAGTTTCTATTAAGATGTGCTGAAGCTCAGAGATTCTTTCCTCAGCCATATCTAGACTACTAATAAGGCCATCAAGACATTCTTCATTTCTGTTTCAGTGTTTTGCTCTCCAACATTTCTTTTTGGTTCTTTCTTAGGATTTCCATCTCTCTGCTTGCATTGCCCATCTGTTCTTGCGTGCTGTCTACTTTATCCTTTAGGGCCCTTAGCCTATTAATCATAGTTGTTTTAAATTCTTTCTCTGATAGTTCCAATATCCCTTCATGTCTGGTTCTGATCCTTACTCTATTTTTTCAAACTGTTTTTTGCCTTTTAGTATGCCTTGGAATTTTTTCTTGATAGTGCACGTGATTTACTGGGTAAAACGAAGTGCTGTAAATAGGCCTCAGTAATGTAGAAGGGAGGTGGGGCACTGGTCTGTAGTCAATGATTAGGACTCAGTCCTTTAGTGAGCCTATTTCTCTGGACTGCGAACTTCACAAGTGATTCTCAGTTTTTTCTCCCCACTTGAGTGGGATGGGAGGGCTACAGTGGGCTGGAATTGGGTATTCCCCCAGATCAGTTAGGCTCTGATAATAACCCAGCAGGTTAGGCCCTGGTTAACTTGTTTCTCCTGAGGGCTGGCCTTATTAAGAAGCAAAGAGTGCTCTGGTGTATTTCAAAATGGTTCCTTTCCTCCTCCCTCTCCCTCCAGTCTTGGGGGCAGTGGTTTGCTGTGTGTCCTTCCCTGTCTTATGGATCCAAGAAGAGTTGTTGATTTTTCAGTTTGTTCATCTTTGTGCTTATTGTTAGGATGGAGTGGCAACAGTAGTTCCTTATATGTGGAGCTAGAAACCAGAAGTTTATTTGCCTTTTTAGATACCAATACTGCCCTGGTGGCTTATATTAAACTTGTGGTCAAATAAGACTTATTTGCTATTGTTGCTTGTTTTTTTTAAATTTGTTTTAATATGAGCTATTATAAGCCAGCTTCCTCTTATCCTATATCTGCAATTAAAAGTTATATATGTATGTGTGTGTGTATATATATAATTTGTTGTTGTTGAATTCTGGGTCAATTTTTCAATTTTCCTTTTAGCATTATAAAGTGTAGATTTGATATACATGTTTTTGCTACCTCTACTCCAAGTCATTAATATACATGTGTCAATGGGAGCCTTTCAGCACACAACAAGTGCTATCCAGTCATTAATTTGCTGTGACTATTAAACCACCCAATTCTTCTATATCCTCCTGGCTGTTACCAGCACCCAGAGGCATTTTTCCATCTTGTCTACAAGGATATCACCAGACATTTCATAAAATGCTTTGCTGGGATGAAGATGCACTGACTCTATGCTGTTTTCCAGTCTAATTGTTTATTAAGGATGAATTTGTTGTGACTTTGTGGATTCTATTGGTCTCTTTTTGAACCCAATTTCCTCCTTGTGACCATCAGTTTATTTTTTAAGTGCTCTAAGAAACACCAGGATGTAACCCAAGTTATTGTCTTGATTTCCCCATTACTCTCAGTTTTGTGACCTTAGGCCAATCAATTTATTTCTTTTACCCTCTGTTTTTTAAAAATCTGTAAAACTAAGAGCTTGGTTTTTTTCCCTAGCATTTTACAATTTGCAGCTGTCTGTTTAACACCCTATTCTAGAAACAACATGGTTTCTGAACTCCACTTTTTCCTCTCTCTCCCTGTGTCTTCCCTTTGAGATCAGAGACTTTGATCTCTCCTCTGTCTTTCTCCTTGATTTCTTAAATGTCACTGGACTATGATTCTCTGATTACATTTGAAATGTTTTTTACTTTTCTTTACTTTTTCTTTTTTTTGTAGGAAGATTGGCCCTGAGCTAACATCTGTGTCCATCTTCCTCTGCTTGATGTGTGGGACCCCTGCCATAGCATGGCTTAATGAGTAGTGTGTAGGTCTGCGCCCAGGATCTGAACCAGAGAACCCTGGGCTGCTGAAGCGGGGCACACCAACTTAACCGCTATGCCCCCTGGCTGGCCGCTACTTTATTTTTTAAAACTTTTGTGCGTGTGTATGTGGGGGGAGACAAATTTAAATTTAAATTAATAATTATTGTCTAATATCTGCCTTAAACTTAAAAATGCCCTCAATGATAACTGCTTTGTCTTTTCCCATTTAAAATTGTGAATAAGGTGAATGCAAAACACCATAAACCTAATTTAGTAACCAACCTTATTCACTGGATTATCCTTCAAAAGGTTTTTGGCTGCTTGGATCTCCCCATCATTTCCCTTAGACTCTTCCCACTCACCCCCAAACAAAAGAAGCCTTTAAATGATAAAGATTCATCGCTACTGAGGCTATTCTCAAGAGCTTGCTGAAGGCTGTGAAGGAAATGACGGAAGAGTTGGCCATCTGTGTTAAGCAATGGCAGCATCCTCAGGATGAATGTATATTTGCCCAAAGTACCTATCTAGAAACCTTCTAGGTTGAAAAGTTGTGTTATATCTGTTTAAAAACCATCTGTGCTGCTTTCCATTGACCTCCTAGAACATCTTGAACTGTAGTCACTGACCGTTCTTTTATTTGGTCTAAAAAATAGCACTCAGTTGTTATAACATTGATATCTAGGGTAGGTCTAGTTTCCACTTTGGTTTTGATTGAATCAGTTCTAACCTTAGCCATTTGGATCTCAAGGTGGCACTGAACAGATTGGGCCTAATTAACTCTCTTGGTAACTTGTCCCTTCCTGGCCTGCATGATTCTGGGTACCTTTGGCAATCTCATTTGGTCTCAAAAGCTTTTGGTCTAAGAATCGGCTTTGAAATGTAAATATACAAAACCACAAGTTTTAGAAGTACTCAGAAAACTATGTTATAAATAACGTGGTTTGCCACATCTAGCTGGGAGCCTACTCCTAAGTCCTTCTGATGCTAAGTCCTGCTAAGGCCCTGTAGGCACAATAAGCTTGGGACAAAAATTTCCAGTGTACTTTCCCTCTGCCAGGGTAGAATGTATTTACAGTCATGAGCTGCGTGGCAATGTTTCAATGAATGACAGACCGCGTATACAACAGTGGCCCCATAAGATTAGTACCATATAGCCTAGGTGTGTGGTAGGCTACACCATCTAGGTTTGTGTAGGTACACTGATGATGTTCACACAATGACGAACATATCCTTGACATTAAGCACACATGACTGTATTTAGAGCCCGTTTACAGTACTGTCCTCATGCAGGAAGCAGGAAGTGAGGGGACATTTTTAAAGCAACCCTGAAGTGGAGTTCAAGGAAGGCATGCTTGCTGACCATTGGGAGAGATGCTTTAGCTCTGGGAGTCCTGGGTATTAAGAATGATACATGATTTTCTTTTGCAAGATTTTCTTATATAACAAGCATGCAGCTGTGCATGACAACTTTTTTCTTGGAAAATAAATGTGTGTGTGTATGTGTCAGTTGACATTTTTGACATTTAACCACATTTTAAATCTTTTCTATAAAAAGATAATTTATGATAAACCATTTAATATTACGAAATACTATTTTTCCAATTTATCGTACATCTGTATCTGGATATATTTTTGTATGTTCACAGCTTTTTCATCTCTCCATGTAATTTGTGCATAAGATATATTATATCTTAGTTTATAAGAATAAAAGCCCAAAATTATAGCCAGTTTTTTATAAATCAGTCTCTTTTTTTCTATCAAACTATTTCATGATTTTCATAGCTCTTCTCCTTTAAACTTCTGATGCCCTTTGCCTGTGACTTCAGGAACAGTCTATGGGGCCTCTCTTACAATTATTGAGGCAACTCACCGTAGGCGGGTTGTGGGTGGCTGAGGGGAAATAGAAAATCTTTAAGTGGTGAACTGGAGAGCCTCAGAGCCTTCGTTCACCACAACTGAGGTTGGATTTTCTGACCACGTGGACTTCGGAATATCTGGTTCTGCTAAAGCCGATGTGGCAGCATGGAGTATGACGATAAATCGGCTTGAGCTTATCGAAGAGCTGCCCAGCATTTTACAGAAAACTGGAAATTGATAAGAGCTTGATGCTGCTGCTGGTGAAATAAGCTTGTTAATGAAAATTTAGAACCTGAGACATATGCTAATAGGGATAGTATCACGTCAGTGAGGATGCTTTGGGCTCACAGGAAACAAACTGTAAGTCTCTTAAATAAGGAAGGATTTATTACCTCACATAATAAAAGCCTAGAGGTAAGGCAGTTTCAGGGTTGGATAATTCAGTGGTTCAACTATGGTATCAAGACCCCAGGCATCATATCCTCACTTGTTTCCTCTGAGATGAAGAAAAAGACAGTTTCTCAATTTGTCTCTTGTTAAAGAGGAAAACTTTTCCTGGAAAGTCCTTATCAGACTTCCCCTCACAAATCAGTGGCCAGAATTATGTTGCATGCTCATTCCTAAGCCAATTACTGATTTGGGAAATAAAATCACTATGATTGGATTAGATTAAGACTCACCCCCTAGACATTTAAAGGAGCATCTTCAATAAGCATAAGGTCATACGGAGGGTGATAAAGATCAGAGTTCAATTAACGAAAAGAATGGGGGCAAATGGTTGCAGGGTAGGCAACCGACACTGTCTGTTACAAGTACTTTGTATTTGACCAGCACACCTCCTATCTCATTTAATAAAATGATTCTATGGCACTGGAAGAGAAAAGGTGATTAGTTTTATACCATACATCACTGGAAACAAGCTACAATTACTGTGCGTAAATAGCAGGTGTGTTTCTGCTTCTCTGTAACAGCAAAAAGAAAACTTTAAGTTTTTCATCAAGATAGAAAATAAAAACAAGGGAACACTGAAGACACTATTTATTGACTCTCAGCTGCCGTTTTCACCTTCTTTGCTCTTTCTCCCTTGCTAATGAAACTTGATTTCTTCTGGCAGCATTGTATTGACTGCGGGGCTGAATCATAATTATCTAAGCTTATCATAGCAGTTTCATTACCAGCTACACACATTTCCAGCTTTCCTTGCTGTTAGTGGTAGTCATATGATACAGTTCCGGCCATTAAGTAGATATCCTCTGGGAATGAGGCTTCTGGGAAAGCTTTTGTTTTCTGGATAAAAGGGACAAATGTTAGAAAAGAACTTACTGGGACTTCCCCTTCCTTCTTCTTCCTGCCGTGAATGTAAATGTAATGTCAGGCGCTATAGCAGCCCTCTTGACAACATGGGATAGCAATCACAGGGAAATGACATTTACATTGGCAAATGGTAGAAGAGAAAGATAAAAAGATTCTGAATCACAAGACCAAGGCTGAAACTACCTACTTTCAAATTTCTGGTTATATGAGATAACTTAATGGGCCTCATGTTTAAATGACTGGAGTTGGATATTCCTTTACTTGCAACTTAATACGTACTAACTGGTACAAAAGCAAGAACAATATCTCATGTAGATTACCAAGCTATCCTGTCACCTCTCTTTCCCCAGGTTTTTAGTTATACTTTGACTGACTCTGGGTTCAGAGAATCTGAATAACTTTCCCACAGCTATACAGCCCTTCAACTCCATCTTGCTCAGATTACTCTGTTCTTATACACCTTCAACACTTTAGGATCTATTCTAGTTTCCACTTCTTTTCTATACCTATTCATGTTTTCTTTCCCAACTAGATTTGAAACTCCTTCAGGACAGAGGCTAGTGTTAATTCCTGTACTCAATGTGGAGAGAGTTCTCAATGACCCGATGACAGGAAAGTGAATGAATACTGTGTCTTGTCTTCTTTATCTCAGCCAGCAGGGAGGGAAGTAAGCAAATGACCTATCTTAAGAAGGTACAAACTTACCACCCTCTTGTTCTCTAAGTTGGAAAACAGAAGCTATGGAATATCCTACGAAGATTTCTTCATGCTACATCACTAATCAGAAGTGGACATTATTTGAATTTTGGTTACATGTCAATGTTTCCATTCTTTATGAACAACTTAGATGCAGGATTGGGTGGTGTCCTGTGATAGCTTGAAACAAAGCATTTTAGGGAAGCACTCTCATGTATTTGAGTTATAGCTGGCAAGTGGAATAAAGGAACTTTGTAGCTTAAGGAAGATCTCCAATGGACATTGTGCTTTTGGGGGCGGTTGGATTGCTACAACTAAAAAATTCCCTTGCATGAGTTTGTCAGTATCAGGGGATTTTAGTTGTGATTCAGTGAAGTGGAACTTTGGCTGAAATGAGTATTTCATGGCCTTTGCGCATCTTTGCTCATAGCTGGGATGGCACCTTGGGTGTGTTAATGTCCATCACTGGCTTTGCACATGTCCCCCGCTTATACCGCATGCTCTTGCTCTGTCACCTCCTCATCCAAAGCCTCTGCTGCTATTTCTTCCTCTCCAAGCACAAGTGCCTTTTGTGGCCACAAGATGTAACTCCAATACAGTGCTTTATACTGACGACTGTGGGTTTTCCTTAAGGTAACTGTGGGTGGCCCCTCCATTTATTTTCTTGCTTCCTTTTTGTTTCTGTAAATTCTGCCCTCCACTTTCCCCTGAAGCACATGCTGTTCATGTAATCTGAATGGCCATTTAGGGGAAAGATCAGAAGTTTGTTGTTTCATTACCAACATAAATCAAAACTTTGTGTTCGCGCTGCAATCCGAGTGAGTCCAGGAATAGCTTTGGGATTGCTAAGTGTCTGGAGAGCACTGACTACACAGACATGTTTTGAAGCCGGCTATAATAGTTTCTACAGCTGTTAACAGTTCGTAGAAGAATGGCAGCATTATATATCAGCGTTTAAAATGTGCATGACTTGCATTGCACAGAAGTCAGATTGGGATAGAATCAGATTTTTTTTTCTGAAACTTGGCCAGGAAAGTCTTCAATAGCTAGAGAAATTCTTTTCACTGCTGAAATCAACATGAAGGACATTGTGTTATTATAATTGCTTATAGCTCACCATGAAAGTTGTCTTTGTATGAGTGGATGTACGGGCTGTACTGTTTTGTTTTTATTTATTCTGCATTCTTTATTCTAATGTCCTTTCCTTTTTCCTGACCAGAAAGCTTGTTATTGAGCCTTCACAAAGCTGAAATAATGCAGTGTGTTAAAAAAAATGTTAACAATTCAAAGAAGTTATAAAAATTTATAAGTTAGCTGAATGCTTGGGAAATTTCTGCATATTTTAATATAAATAGGTAATGCAAATATTTGTTCTTTGCATTGAGAGATGAGTCTCTGTTTTCCAAAAGGCCCTGCTGTTTAAATTTGATTCAATTGATTGTATTGAAATAAGGACAGTTTCCATTTTGAATGATGGCAAAGATTAAATACCATGGTTGTTATCAAATACAAAAAAGTTAATAAGTTAGACATGTTACTGCATCATGGGGTTAAAAAAATTCCAGAAATCAGTAGGAATTGCTTCATGATTAGATTTCCCATGACAGTAACTTGCTTAATAATTTTTTTGAGCTTTCCAAGTTGAGAGTGAGGTTTTGCATGGAGAAGAACTATCTGGAGCACCTCTGCACTTTACTGTCTCTTTAAAGAATCAATTGACAGACTCAATTCATGGTAGGAGTGGGAGAGATATCTTGGGGGAATATATGTAAATAAAGGAAAAGAAATTGAATAAAGTCAAATTTTATTCCTTGATTGAAATTGAAAAAAATCAAATTGTGAGAGGAGCTCCTTCTGTTGAGCTATAACATCAAGATATACACATTTCAAATGGCCACAGGTCAAAGGTCTTTGCAGAAAGATTAAAATCTAAGGTCTTAATCTTTCTGAAGTAGTATGCCAAGGCTCAGCCAATGGGAAGCTGGAGCTACCCAGGTGGCACTACACAGGGGAAAACCCACCTCATGAAGTTGTTTTCCAGAGGTGAAGCTGAGATACTCCAAGAATCAAATCCCAGGGCTGGGATCCCCAGCATTCTGGAGACCGTGGCAGTGGGGTGCTCCTTCACAAGCCATGTAGGTTATTGGGTCAGCTTGACGATCTGAGAAAACCTCAGCATAGAACTTGAGGTTCCCTTTGTGCTGATGAATTCTCAGACTTCACCTTTGTCAGCTCCTCATTTACCAGCTAATGCTTCAGCAATTAGCCATCAGGATGAGAGGGAGAGAGGGAGACAGCAGGAAAGGATGAAGGAAGACTCCAGGGGTGAAGGGGGGTGTCCCCCACAAACTTTACACACCACCTCACAATTTTGCTCAGTCAGCTGTTGGCCACCATCTGCTTACTTCTTCGCACTCGTGGCATAGGATTACAAGCTTCATCTCTGACACCTGTCTGCACCTTGCTGTTGGTCTACGCCTCTTTTAGCCTTGTGAAAACCAAGGACACATCTGCAGGAATTTACCTTTCCTTGGGAAAATTGACTTGCCTAGGAATTAAATTGATAATATTTTCTAGGGAGAACAGCCATGAAAACATGAATTTTCACTTTCCTAAACTAAGAGGACCTACTTGATTGAGAAATAAGATCAACAGCTGACATTATTGTTAAGTGCTTATGATGGGCTAAGCACTATATTGTCTTGGTTAAAAGCAAAGATGCCAGTGGGTAGCATGACCAGTAGAGAGAAATGTAAAAGTGGTTTGATGGAAGGTGGTACATAAGTCAGGGGTGAACGAGAAAAGAAATGGAAAAACCAGACTTAAATTCGAGTTTCTCCAGACACTTAGGATCCTTGGTAAATACTTTCACCTCATTAAAGCCTAGTTTTGTTATAAAATGAGATTAAATACCAGCCTGGAATATACAATTTAGATTTCTCAGTCAGGAAAATGGCCCTGGCGCAGGGGTTTTGTTTTGGTTTCTGTCTTCTCAGGGTCATGGAACTCTTAGAAACTGAGAAGTGCGAAGGGCTCTCTCTCAAGAAAAACACACGTATATGAATGCAAAATGTTGCACATGGTTTCTGGGGTTGCCAGTTCCCTTGGAGCTAGTCTTCTTAGGTGGGTGGAATGTGGCATCAACAAAGTCTGGTAACAGGCAATACTTTTAGGTCCAGGCAGAGAGGATGGCTGGGAGGAAGTTCAGAGAGAGCCTAGCAGGGGTTTCCCAGCTCTCCAAAGGAGGCAAGCAACGAATCACGTTTCATAGAGGTGGCAGCTGGTGCTAAGAATGACTAGCTATAGTTGTCAGAGGCTAGGCATAAGGACTGAGATTTAGGAGAATAATGCCAATCTGGAGACTCTTAGACTAGTGGGAAAGGAACCAAGAGGAGGCATCCGGAATCATATAAGAAGACAGTGACTGAAACTGGGCTAGAAATTATAGGCAGACTGGGTCACAAAGAAAGCCCAGTAACTAAAACTAGGGTTAGTACTGACTTGGATGGGCTCAGGATTGCTCAGCAAGATTTTCCTGTCTGTGAGATAGTTGACTTCAGACCCTGGCAGGGGCTAAGCCCTTAGGTAGGGCAATGTGGGCCTGTCTCTGGGAATCTGATGGGAAGAGGGGAGCCAGGTAAAGAATCTGCCTAGATATTACAATTCTGGTGCTATCCCTCTTCAAAGCTTTAGTAACTTGGTTAAGGATGTGCATGAATTACCATTTTCAAATCTTAACACATTAATTTTGAGACTAGAGAATGTTCTTTTTGTACTTTTCTCATCTTGTGTATTTGTCCATTTATTTACAGTTACCTTTAACCTGCCACTTCTGTACCATCAGCCAGTTCTGTTCCAGTCTCTCACTGGGAGACCCACTGAATCTTCGTGCCTTGGCCTTCCTCAGCAAAAAAAAAAAAAAAAAGATTGGCAGCATTTGTTAGTCTATCAAATATTTTTGGAATTTTACTAGTCTGTAAAATCTAAATACCGGAAACTATTGGATTATAGCATCCTTGATTGCGTAGAGTAGGTACTCAAGAAATATTTACAGTTATATTGACTGAATGATTCATAAAACTAAGGGCTGAAAAGTCCACGACTTGCTTACCTCACTTTGATATCTCTTGAAAGATTCATGCTGACACAATCCAAGGTCCGCATACGCATGGTAAGTTAGTAGACTAGGCCACTCTTGACTATTCAACAGAGCAGAGTAGACAGTCTGTCTCCTTAAGTGGTAGCACTTTCTTTGATGGCATTTAGTGTATTAAAATAGTGCTATTGTCTTTGGTAAAGTGGTGATTGTTGTCAGCTATTAGTCAGTTGCTGGAATTTTGAAAGAGAACACACATAAAGGAAGAGACCACTTAGCTGATGGGGTAAATAGGGACAGGAGAGACTTCCAGTTCTTCCCACTCTGGTGGGTGCTGTTTCATAGAGTGACTCTGTGGCCTAAATCGTGGATGTTTAACAGCAATTAATTAAACTGCTTTAGGAGCTTAAGTAAGTACAAGTTGAAATTTAAGATATGAAATTTGAAAAGTCATGAATACAATGAAGATCAGAAGAAATAAGTAAGCGGATATGAAGGAGAGTCATAATTCTGGCATGAAGATCAGGCCAAATAGTGCGAGAGAGCTTTTGTGCTTGAATTGATGAGAGTTTTCTTCCTCAGATTAGATTAAAATTATAAGGGAAGGCTTTTCTCCCCTTAGATAACTGTATTTAGCAGGAAATTAGTTGCTCAAATTTACCCTTTGGTCCAGTAGGAAGAAATACAAAGTAACTTGAAGTCGAAATTAATGTAATTTAAAATATAATTATGTGTGTAAGGGAGTGTCTGTGGCGAGTTAGATAAATGCGGTTCTGGAGAAGGAATAGGAATCCAAAGACTGAAGAGATTCTTGTCAAATAGGAAAGAATCAATAAGTAGACAAATTTCCTCATTAAACGATGGATCTCCATATTTCTGAGATAAACAATAATTTTAAAGTGACTGAAAAAAATATAGCACTCCTCATAGAGATTCACAATGCTTTTAAGTGGCTAAGTTGTGTGTGTGCCTGTGTTGCAGAGCACAGAGTAGTAAGAGAAGAAGAAATCGGGAGAGACAGAGGATGGAGATCATTCGGCCAGGAGCAATCATACCTGACTCATCTCTGCTTCCCATTAGCACCTTGACTCCTCACCATCTCTTGACACCAACACTTTCTGCCGAGGTGAGAACCCAGTTACTTCCAAAATGGGTGAAACACTTTAATCTTGCTTTCTTCCTAGCAACAGTTAAGGGTGGAGATCGGGACAGAGGGAGAGAATGAGGTGGAGTTTCCACGTGGGCCTTGGGAAACGGCAAATGTGAGGTGGAATGTAGTATAAATGAAGGCAAGGTAGATAGAAAGATGCCTAGAATTTCTGAAGAAGGGCTTACCTTCACAGGCAATCAGGAAACTCTTCGGAGAGGAGGTGACATTGAAACTTGGCGTGGAAGGATGGGTAGGATTTGGCTAGGCATAGGAGGAAGAACATTCCAGGGAGAGGAAAATAGCCCAAACAAAGGTGTGATGGCAAAAAATACAAGCCTATTCCAGGAATGGCATGTGATTTAGTGTAACTGGAGATAAAATGGTACAGTGGGTAGAGGCAAGGTTATAAGAGGCCATGAATACCAGGTTAAGATTTTATTTAGTATGCAAGTAAACTCCTCACACAACTCACCAAATATGAGTGTCCGTATCCTAAAACTTCTGCTTGATGAGGATTGATTCTTCACCAGCAAATACTTTCTGAAATTAGGGGCACAACCGTACTTTGCTGAACCATCTCTTATTGTCTTAAATGTACTTTTTTTTTTCCCCAGAGGAAGACCAGCCCTGAGCTAACATCCACCGCCAATCCTCCTATTTTCTCTGAGGAAGACTGGCCCTGAGCTAACATCTGTGCCCATCTTTCTCTATTTTATATGTGGGATGCCTGCCACAGCATGGCTTGATAAGCAGTTCGTAGGTCCACACCCAGGATCCAAACCGGCAAACCCTAGCCCGCCAAAGTGGAACACGCAAACTTAACCACTGAGCCACCAGGCCGGCCCCTCTTATTGTCTTAAAGGCAGGGGTTTGGCCAGCTTAACCAAAGTCTAGACTGTATATGAGGTTCAGGAAATCACAGAGCACTTTGAGATTCATGATGTTGTGTGTAGTGGTTTTTTTTCTTTTAAAAAATTTATCTGTCTTTATCACATGGTCACTAAAGGGCAAATGTGGCAGATTGTCTTTTCCATAAATGACCAAATCAAGTTCTCCCATCCCCCACACAACGTTCTTACATGTGACCTTGACTTTCCTCTTGTCGAGAGGTGGGATCTATGTTCTCCTCCTTAGGCTGGCTTGTGATCATGATAAAAGTGACACCATATGACTTCTCAGGCTCGGTCGTAAAAGGCCATGCAGCTTCCTCCTAGTTGTCTTGGGACGTTGGCCTTTGGAGCCCTAAGCCCCTCTGTAGGAAGTCAGGGATCTCTGTGCTGTGAGGAAGCCAGGCTACTTGTAGGCTTTCTGGGTGACAGCCAGCATCAACCACTAGAAATGTGAGTGAAAAATGCCTCTAGGTGATTCTTGGCCCTGAAAGTTGAGTCACCCCAAGCCTTCTGGTCCTTCCTGCTGAGGTCCCAGATGTCGTGGAGCAGTGCAAATTGTCCCCACTGTGTCCTTTCTGAATTCCTGGCACACAGAATCAGTGAGCATAATAAAATGGTTATTTTATGCAGCTAGGTTTGGGGTGATTTGTTATGCTGCAGTAGTAACTAGAACAGGAAGCAGTGATGGCCTTTTCTAGTTCATCTCTCTCTGTTCAGCAAGATCAGTGTTGCAGAAAGGAGACAGAGGGAATTATTGTTTAGAAGGCTCTACTAGGTGATTTACATATATTTTCTTATTTGATCTGCCTAAGAGCATTATGAGATTAGCATTATCAATTTATTGTACAGAGAACTCGGAGAGGCTCAGAGAGGTAAAATGACTTCCCGAAGTCACATAGCTAGAAAGCACACCCAATTTTTTTGGCTCTATAGTTCAAAGAATTTCCCCTACCATGTGAGGCCTCTCTAGGCTGTGTGAGAACCCCCGTAGTATCATATGAACAGTGAATTCTGCTGCCTCGCTCACCTCTCCATCAGATGGCACACTTGCTGAGCACTTGGGCCAGGAGCTGTGAGGGAGATGAAGAGAGACATGGCCCCTGCCTTTGCAGCAGTGATAAGCGTTTTGGTGGCTACGCAGCTGTAAGTCCCATAGAAAGATAAAAGAAACGCGAGGCAGTGTCTGTGGACTTGCACAGAGGGGAGGGGTCACTTTGAAGTCTTGGGCAAGGAGATGACCTCCTGGTGATCTCCTTTCCAACTGGTGAAAGAAGCGGGGACCACATCCCCCCGTTCTCCCAGACAGTCTTGGTTTATGAGTGTTGAGGGAGATTATTAATAGCACCTCCTTTTAGTCTCACAAGTGTCCCATTTTGCATGATAAATTACATGGTTGCTGTAGGGTGGTACTTTCAAAGTGAACTTTTTCAAAGGAATATGGTAAAGCACCATTGAGTAAGCATGTGAAGTGGTAGGAAGGCAGTAACTAATGGTACAAGACAAGTAGTAGAGTGTGTTAATTCAATGAAAGACTTGTCCATTCACTGTACAGAAAAAAAGTCAAATAGTGATTTTGTTCAACATAAATGAATGTTTATTGGGCATCAATTGTGTGCCACAATTAAAAATCTGAATTGACAAAAACAAACAATAAAACCTCCCCAACAGACCAAACAAACCACAATTGAATCGGTCATTTAAGTTGAACTAAACTAATTGGTTTGTGTCTGGCGAAAATGGCAATAACAGTCTGTATCTCTCTGGAGGAAAATGAAGGTAAATGCATCTAGTACAAGGGTCAGGCTGCATTTCCTAGAGTTTGATCTACAAACCATGGGCTTCAGACTTGCTTGAGGGGCGAGATTAAGAATGCTGATTCTGAGTCTCCACCCCAGACCCCAAAATAATTCCAGAGATGGGCCTAGGACTTGGCATATTTAGCAAGTTCTCCAGATAATTCTGCTGCCCCCTAAAGTTTGAGGACATTTGGGATTGGATGCTTAGAATCAAAGAAACGCTAAGGCTCTAGAGAAAGTTCATTATTTGGGGATCGTTCTTAGTTGCTTTGTTGATTTAAAAATCACAAGTACATTTAGAATTTAGACCAGTAGACTGACCTCAGGAGCAGTGTTAATCTCAGTCAGCACTGTGGAAAGAAGAAGAAGTTAGTCTTAATTTCACACTGCTTCCCTACATTATAAGCCCACCCATGACGATGAGGAAAGAGTTGCATCATTTTAGTATAAGGAAAGGGGTTATGTTTAAACATTGGTCTTTTTCTCGTTGTTACCTCTGTCATTGGGATTAATCTCTTAATGAATTTGCTAAGCACTCTGTAATAATATTTAGAGACTGCAGAAAAAGAGAAGCTATGTTGATTAGAGTTTGGGCCATTCTGGCCAACTCTAACAAGTTGGGCAAAGGGGAGCGTGGTACTAATGGTATCCTGCAAATTCAAGGTGGTGTAGATTCGATATCATGCTTTCCCTGGATATTTGTGCCTGTGTAAACAGAACTTTGCGTCAGAGTGAAAAAGCCCAGATATTAGAGCTGAAATAGATTTTTGAGTTCATCAAACTCAACCTTCTTACTGTAAAGATGGATAAACTGAGGTCCCGAGAAAGGAAATGGCTGAAATAAATACTGGCTCTGTTGCTTCCTATCTGTGTATTCTTGAACAAGACATTTGTCATCTCTGAAAAGTGGGATAATAACAATGCCTACTTTTTGTAGTTTTTGGGAAGAGTAAGTGAAATGAGAGCATGCACAGGAAGTGCTGATATAGCACTTGGCACCAGTGTTAGCGCTTCTTGCCAAGGTACTGTTTACTATTATCAGCTAAAGTCACAGAGCTAGTTAATGACAGAGCCAGGCCCAGAACCGAACCTCCTGATTCCCTGCATTTTCTGTGGTATCCTTGGAGTTCCAGACACCAGTCACATGAGATACCTGTATGTCTCCACATCATCAAATGCTATTTTAAGACCTTCTCTCAGAAGGGCCCCAGGACAATGAGCTCTGGCTGGCTGCCTCCAGCCGCACAGTCTGTTCTCAGCGGTGTGTGCCCTCTGTGCTCTGGCTGGCCATCTGTCTGGCCCCGTAGGGATCTGCACTGCTGGCCCCCTCACTACTCCTAAACCACGTGGTGGTGTGAATGGGAGACTGAGGCTGAAGATGCCCGAGCCACTTTGTAAGGGAGTGTTCCTCAGTAGTGAGGTAACCAGGAGGCCTGGAAGTGTGGGGACGAACTGTGTGGGTTCTGAAGGCAAACTACGTGGTTCTACCAATTACTGGCTGTGGGACTTGGATAAGTTACTGGCCCCTAAAAACATCCTCAGTTTCCTCATTTGCAAAATCTGTAACAAGAATGCCTACTTCACAGGGTTGTTGTGAAGGTCAGAGAGGAAATTTACACAAAGCAAAGACCCTGGCCCACAGTCTACACATGGCAGCTTATTGTTAGCTTTTAATGATGCTTCATGAATTTAGAGGGGAATTAGGATGTGGAGAACTTCTCGATCAAACGGACAAAAGTCAGAACAGAGAACGGTAATTTGTAATGAGTAATGCAATAGTATTTTGAGTATCATAGAAAAGTAAGGCTGAAATTGAGAATAATTTGTATGGCCACTGATGGGGTAAGTCAAAGAAACTGGCAATAGCTTTGCAGGGGAAAGATTGGAAGTGCCTTTCACCCTTTCCTGCTTTATGAGATCCTCCCCCTCCCCCACATGCCCACTTCTCCCTCAGAGTTTGTTATGGCTACTTAAGAAATTGGTGTAAAAATAAATATACCAGAAGTTTCTATCCATGTTTATAAGTCTACGAGGTAGGAACTTTGAAAGAAGTTTTAATTAACAATAAATTACATCAATTGAATATATTAACATTTATACTATTCAATTAAATAATAGAAGCCTGCTGGCCACAGTATAGTAGGCAAGTGAAATGTGTTTTGCTAGGTTTCAAAATGAAGAAAAAAACTGCTAACTCTCTTTAAAGAATTGCTGCTATAGGTTAACTAATGTGGATGATGACGGACATAAACCTCTGGCTTTGTAATACTCTGCCGTGGTGGATATTTACTACATTAGTCAGGATAGGCCAGGTAGTGCTGATGTAACAAACAGCACCAAAACTCTCAGGGGCTAAACAACAAGGTTTATTTCTTCTTTATGAGAGATGCCCATATCATTTTGTCTGAGGCTCTGCTCCATGTTGGCCTCCCTTGGGACCTAGGCAGATGGAATAGCCATCACGGGGCAAGTTACCAGTTATCATGGCCCAGGGAAACAGAGTAGTGGATTAAGCCCAGGCTTTTAAAGCTTCCACCTGGAAGTGGCATATATCATTTCAGCTCAAATGTCACTGGCAGAAGCATGGACACACTCAACTGTAAAGCAGCAGAAAAATATAGTCCTACTATGTGTTTGACTACAGAACAGAAATGTTGGGTGAACAGCACTAACACTACTTCATTTACATGCGTCTTACCAGCCATAAACTTCTCAAAGGTAAAGACAGTGACTCATTCCTCTTTGTCTTTCTCCCAATACCAGCCTGCAGTAGAAGGGCAATAAATGTTAAGTGACTGGTTGACTGTAGAGCTTAGCATGTGACTGGAACAAAATGGGAAACAGGGACAGAAAACTTGATCTTCTTTTCCCCCTCCCATTTGGCACATCTCTCCTTCCCTTGTGTCAGGATTCTGACTCTGGAACTGATTATCTGGGTGATCCTGGACCGTGCTTTAGCCACTCTAAACCTCAGTTCCTACAGCTGGAAAATGGGGATATTGTTACTCCCTTGTAAAGATTGAGTAAGATGGCATGTGTGGAAGCCACTTGTCATTAAAGGATTGTGGCTCTGGCCGTTGCCCAGTGCCCTCTCTGGGAGCCCTTGGTTGTCCTCACTGTCTGCTGAGCTGCCCTATTGAGGCCTTCTATCCTCAGGCAAGGGCCTACCATGCACTCCATCTCCTCTGATCTTTTTCCCACTTCCTTCCTTTGATTCCCATATCAAAACTTACCTGCCCTATATCCTGTTTCTTCAGAACTCAGCCTCTTACGAAATAGGATAAAGTCATCTCTATTAATTCATTAATAGATATTA
Source organism: Equus przewalskii (assembly GCF_037783145.1). Classification (NCBI taxonomy): domain Eukaryota; kingdom Metazoa; phylum Chordata; class Mammalia; order Perissodactyla; family Equidae; genus Equus; species Equus przewalskii. Next base: position 52,095,312 of record NC_091831.1, on the reverse strand, counting down.
ATTAATTAAAAAATCCCCCCAGCCCTAGAAATTGCTTGACCTAAGGGATAATTCACCCAAGGTAAGCTACCAGCAGTCACTGATTCACAGTATGTCCAAAATGAAAGGTGCCTTAGGGATCATCTTGTCTGATGGCTTTCAAACTCTTCTTTTTCAACTGAAAGATAATTCAGAAACATAAAGGAGTCTGCTCTGATTGCAAGGATGTGAGCAGCACCTCCCTGCTCAGCTTTCCCCACCCCAAAAGCCCTAGAGCACATGCACAGGATTCCACTGATTCTAGACCAACCCTCTGGTCTTATGGAAGAGAAACTGAGGGCCAGAGAGAGGAGGGGACTGAGAATCCCACAGATAGGCAGGACTGGAGTTGGAGACCCTGTCACCTGAGTGCTGGTCCAGACCATGTACTCTGACATACTTACCTGGTAGAAGAAGGTAGCCAGAGAAGAAAGGTGTTATTTCTGATGACTCATGGAATTTGCTCATCTAAGGGCAAAGCAAGTGTTTTCTTCTTCTTCTTCTAAGGCCCTGGGTGATTCTAGCCTGAGATAATAAGAAAAAAAAACTTTTACCTCTAAGCTGCTGGTTTGACTGTAGTACAGGCTGTTAGCTACTCAAGGTCATTATTGTGTGATGGCTTATCAAAGGCCTATGTGAAACGTGTGGGATTTTTATGAGCTTATTTTTATTATAGTAGGATGTTTAGAAGGCCCCTTACGTACAAAGAGCTTTGAAAACTCTAATGGTGCCCCATAATCACCCGCATAATTATAAAGGTCAAATTGTGCTGAACAAACTTGAGAGCTATTTTTGACTAAATTAGTGGATGAACAGAACAGAATATTAAAAAAACACACATGCAACTTTTTTTTGGTCACCTCTTTCAGCTCTTCTGGGTACAACAAAATCTCTCTCAGAGCTGGAGAAAATTACTGCTCTTGCGTTTTCCTGCTTTGTGTAAACCCCAGGCAGTTTTCTTTCCCCGGGTTTGAGACATGGAATGGACAGACTGTAGACTAGGTCTCAGAGTAAAGAGTTGGCTGTACTGAGTATTTGGATATATTTGCTAAGGAAACTTGCTCCAGTTTGTTTTTGTTCCTGTCCCGCATTGCCCCACAGTCAACATATGTCCCCTCCAGAGCAGGCCAGCCTCGCCGGACGTCCTTCTATGGAGATTCCTGGGCTTTCACTTGCCATCCTCAATTTTCCATCTTACACTAGGAAACTGCAAGGTTAGAAAAACAATGGACCATTTCCTTCCTCTTTCTTTAAACTAAGAGGCTGGAAGGAGGACTTTGTATTCATTACTCACAAGCCAGGCTTGAGGATAAAGGTCATTACAGTTCAAATGTAACAAAAGTTAAAATCCACAGGTCTCACTGGCTCCCCAGCCCAGCTGGGGTCAAAATGGCACTTATCCTGGCATTAGGGTCTTTTGTCTTACCCCAAGTCTTGTCTCAGGCTTTGTAAGTATTTCTGGCTCACATTTGGAATCTGAGCTTGCTAAAAAGAGCTCAAGATTATGGGCATGGGGAGGGGGAGGAATTGACACAAGATAGGCTCAAGTTAGGGAAAGTCTTTCCTCTAGGGCCTTGGCCCCTGGGTAACCTAGAATTGTCATTGTTATTATTGGTCGTAACAGGTACATTTTTTAGAACCCCAGATTTAAGAATGCTCCCCACTAAACAGTTAAGATGGTTTTTCCTGACATTTTTAATTTCCTCTCTGTAATATCCTCTTGCTGTGGACTGTTTTCTCGCGGCTAGACAGTTTGTGGCCAGAAAACCCTCATCTGATGGGTGATGTAGATGCCCCGGTATAGCTGTGTTTCCTCATCACGCTGGAGGGGAGAAGGAAACCACCTTTCTAGCGCCTTGCACCAGGGCTCCCAGCATGTGCTGTTTATACTAAAGAGCAGCTGTCATGCTTTTTACAAGCCCGACCTCTCTGTCACACTTGACATCTACAGGAGAGAGACAGAAGTACAAAGCAGCAGCAGCGTGACCATGGGGCTACGAGGGAGGGTACAATGAGAAACTGCATCAGTAACACAGAAGAGTGACAGCAAACCCTGCACAGCCAACAGGCAGGGCCACAGTGGGAGTTTCGGGGGGGGCCCAAGACGTTTTTGCCATTGCGGGCCCCTTCCTCCATAAAAATAGAACAAATAAATAAATAATTACGAAGACAGAAGTATTAATGTTTTATATTACAACATTTCCTTTGACCTGGAAGTTCATGTTTTTCTTCTTATCTTAAAGGAAGTTAAAAGATTTTCCTGGGCCCCTACAAGTTTTGTGGGGTGTAGACACTATGCCCACTGTACCTAATGGGTAAATTAGCCCTGCTAACAGGAGGCAAACTCTTCCTAGATGTAATTTGAAGAAAGTGAATATTTATGAATTAGGGCAATTTCATTACTTAAATGACAATGCAAATTATAAATCAGTTTGGTTCATAAAATGAGAGAGATTAATTAAATGTGTGTACAAATCCACACATCAAGCTCTCACAATTAGCAATAGGCTTGTATACAAGGCCTTTGACATTCCAAAGTAAATTTTAAAACTCTGTTTTGGGGGTAAAAGCCAGAGGTGCTGTAAATATTGAGGTGGTATGGCCTTGGGTCAGATCCTGGTTCCACCACCCACCAACTTGGGCAAGCTATTTTACTCCTTGAGCAAGTAACTTTATTGTTCTGTGCCTTGGCTTCCAAATCCATAAATGGGAGATAATGATAGTTACCTCATTAGGTTCCTGGGAGGATGAAATGAAGTCATATTGGTAAAACACTTAGAATAATGTCTGGGACTTTGTAAATTTCCATTAAGCGTTAGTTATTGTAATTACTAGTGTTATCATCATCATGAAGTGTTGTTATCCTGTTCATCAGATGGGAAAACTCAGGCTTCACCAATATTTTGCTGGACAATCATTTTGCTAAGCTTAGACAGGTAATAAGTTGTTAAAAAGAAGGATTTGGGGGCCAGCCCCGTGGCCGAGTAGCTAAGTTCGCGCGCTCTGCTTTGGTGGGCCAGTGTTTCGCCAGTTCAGATCCCAGGTGTGGAGATGGCACCGCTCATTAGGCCACACTGAGGTGGCATCCCACATAGCACAGCCAGAAGGATCTGCAACTAGAATATACAACTATGTACCGGGGAGGTTTTGGGGAGAAGAAGAAGAAAAAGAAATGAAGAAGATTGGCAATAGTTGTTAGCTCAGGTGCCAATCTTTGGAAAAAATTAAAAAAAGAATTTATTTGAGATTAGAATTAATCAACCAATAGCCTGTGAAGAAAAGAGTGGGAAGTGACATGGAAAGTTCAAAGATAATTAAAATACAGATCTCACCTCAAGAAGAGTACTTCATAGTTAGGGAGACAAGAAACATGCAGAAAGGGTCGGAGATAGTCAAAAGGGCAGTGGGCAAGCTCTGTGAATAGCTGAGAAGGGAAAGGCCGTAGAGGTGACAAGCAAGGTATCGCAGACAATTAGAACCCTGCTCAGTAGTGAGGATTCCTCCTGGACGTATTCAGGAGGAGAAACTGCTTCAGACTTTTTACTCAACAGCACCCACCACATTCTATCTAGAATTGCCAAATTTCAGTTCGGAAAAATGTCATATTTCAACTGAGTAGGGAGCAAAAGAGATTTGGTGCTGCCCCCACCACACTGGCAGAGTCAAACTAGGTGAGCATAGACATCTCATACATCTGACTGGAAATAGGACAGAGAAGCAGCAAAAACAAAAGCACAAAGGATATTTGGCTATTCGAACAGTACCAGCAATTATATTAATATTACTTTATAGAGTGCTTTTAACTTTTGGAGATTTTTACATTTTTATTTCTCATCATTAAAATTATATACTGTACAAGGACTGCAACTACTATTTTCGTTTAAGGATGAAGAAACTGAACTTAATTGATTTGTCTAATATCGTACAGCTAAATTTGGGGCCTTCAGGAGTGGAACTTGAATCTACTAATGCTCTTTGTTGAATTATCATGTTGATCATAATGATGATAATGAGAGAATTTATTGAGCCCCTACTATTTCTTTGGCAATATGCTGTCTCTCACAGCTACCTGATAAGGTGAGGCTTCTCAATTCCATTTATAGTTGAGCAAACTCAGTCTCGTCTGGGTCAAGTAACTTATTCCAGGTCCTGTTTCTAATAAGTTGAGATCTTGTTCTAGGTTTGTCTGACTTCAAGGGTCAAGGTTTTTTCTCTGTGCTTCTTCCTCATTAGTTATTGGGATTTGAGTGGATATGGTTTTACTTTAATCTTTAATGAATACTGGCCCATGTGATAAACCAGTAAAGATTATTCCAAAATAGTGTCCAGTTACTTCAGAAAGATGCCTTTGAAAATAATCCTTAGTGCTATTTCCACAAATGAACTGAAGTGTAGAATTTTTCAGAAATTAGGCTGAGGTGTAGGGAAAATAGTATTAATCCCACCCTTATACTTAATCACAGTAACATTATGTATGTATTCTGGAGGACACAGGTCTGAAGGTCTGTTCTAGACAGTGTCAGCCTTTGTTTTCAACTTGCTGAGTGAGGTGAGATGAGCCTTCAGGTTGAGCCCAAGGAGGGGAGCCATCACTGCTCATAAGCTGCCTGCCCAGAATGTTTCCATGTTTCTCCATGGGGTCCTCTGAAACACAGAGCTCTCTGCCATACATCCTATACGCCTATCAATATGGATAGTATCGAATATGACACTCTCCACCCTTCTGAGCAGGAGCAGATTGCAAATGGTGGGAGACCAGTGGTGAATTGGCTTTTTTATGCCTGAACCTCAACCTTGTCCCCATTTAAAGGATTCTTTATTCACAGTGGCTTGCCTATGTGTTAACATAGCCCCCGCTTCCTGCCTCAGTGATTTTTTGTATTGCCTTTGTGGGCCTAAATTTCTTTGAAGATCATGGGTTTGATAAATAAACAATAATAATAATTTTGAGAAATAAAATTTTTTATGAACTCCCAAGTCAAGTTCAAAGTCTTAAAGGAACTCTACTCTGTAAGTATATGGAAGCGTTATGTTAAGAATGCAGCTGGCTATTTATTACTGTTTTGTATTAACTAATTGGAAAACACCTAAATCACAACTAGTCACCCCCGCAGTTCAGGGTTGATTAAACAGCCCATGACACTTTTTCCTTCATAGGCTGTCTTAATAGTAATTGTAACGTCTTGCCCATTGGATTGAATTAATTATTCCTCATTCTTTCTAGTGTTCCTCTCTGCAAATGTCCTAAAAATATCCTACCGTCTTGCACCATTGTTTTCTTATATTTCACAATGGACACATAGAATCACGAAAGTTTAAGCAATTGTTTTGTTTAGTTTGGTTCTTTCAAAGGAATAGATAAATCATCACGCTACAACATGAGAGAGAGGAAATGACAGTTTTTGTCTTTTATTCAGGTAGCCTATATTTACATGAGACCACAAAGAGTTCCTGACAGGATGTCATTGGCTGCATTTACCCAGTTGGGGCTTGAGATGAGTCTTCTGCCACGTCACAGGGCAAGCTCTTCTTTTATTCCGGTCTGAGAATAAATCCCAGATCTTGGACTCTCCCATGAAATTGTGAACTTTTAGAATAGAGATTTCAGGCCCCTTCGCAGATTTCCCATTAATTTTTTTTCTAATTCTGTTCCCTGTCTCTGTGCCAGTCAGTCACAATATCCTACCTTGTTGGATGTCTTGAACAATAGCTCGAAGGAACTAAGTGAAGATCAAATATTCATTGTAGTAACTAAGGTTTACTGAGTACCAGACCCTCTTTAATGAGTCCTGTGAATTTTTTTTTAAGATTTTATTTTTCCTTTTTCTCCCCAAAGCCCCCTGGTACATAGTTGTATATTTTTAGTTGTGAGTCCCTCTAGTTGTGGCATGTGGGACACCGCCTCAGCATGGCTTGATGAGTGGTGCCACGTCCACGCCCAGGATCCGAACTCGCAAAGAAACCCTGGGCTGCCGAAATGGAGCACGCGATCTTAACCACTCGGCCATGGAGCCGGCCCCTCCAGACCCTCTTATAAGTGGTTTATGTGTATTAGCTCATTTAATCCTCACAACAACTTCATGAAGAAGGGACTATTTTTGTCCTCATTTTATCGATGAGGAAACTGAGACATACTGCTTGTGATTTACCTGAGGCAAAGGCCTTCCCTCTTCCTTCCTTCCCTCTTTAACTTCCCCTCTCTGCCCTCCCCACTCCTCCCTTCGTCTCTTCTTCTTTTCTCTCCCTACCTCTTTCTTTCCCTTCTCTTCTTTCCTTCCTCCCCTCCCCATTCTTCTCACCCTGCTTTCCCTCCCTTCTCTACCTCCTTCCTTCTTTCCATCCATCTCTCCATTCATCCAAGTTAAAAATGTTAATTGAGCACTTAGTGTGAGCTTAGCAGTATTGTGGGCACTGGAGGTGGCAGTGAACACAGCAGACAAAGTTCATGCCCTTGTGGAGCTTAACCACTATCCTATACTGCCCCAAACTACACATCTCCCCCAAGGAGCTTTCTCTGATTAATTCCACCAAACTTCCAACCCACCTGGATAATCTCAACCCACCTTCCATTGCAATCCTCTTACATAAATAAAAAATTCAAAGGGTCATATTTTAGCTAATGTGACTGCTTCAAAACCATGATGAGCCAATAGGCAATGTCTATCTTTGTTATGTACCTTAGGCACCTTGGGGCTGAGTCGTGCCTCCTGTGAGTCATCACAAAATTCAGTGTAACTGCTAGGCTGTCTACGTTGTAATGCGAGATACCTGGGACATGATTGGCCCCACTTCAAAAAGAGATTTGATTTTATTTTACCTGATGAAACCATTAAAAAAATTTAGTCTTGAACAAATGTGGTCATAAAGCTGATTTAGGATTTCCTGAATGATGTTTACAATTTGAGAGTGGAGCATTTAACCCCAAGAGCCATGGATAGTGTTAGCTTTGGACATCAGCTTGAGCTTTATTAAAACATTCCCCCCTTAGAGAAAGTTTCCAGATATTTTAATTGCAATCAGTTAAGCTCACTCCCTCTCCAACTTTCCCACTTCTCCTCATATTACTCTTCTCCTCGTGTCAGGTGGTATAGGGGAAGACATCGTTTTTATATATTTTTAAAATCTGACTTAGAGAAAGTACAATTGGGGAAACTCTTAGTATGGATTTAGTGGGATGTATTTATATGGTTTTCAGTCACTTCCATGTTATGGCTAGTTATTCCAATATACACGTCTTCCAGGAAAATTTCTATTGCCTGTTGTGTCAACTTGTCTGACATCGTAACACAGAGATTCAGGGAAGAGGTTCTGTCTTGATATTAATGTGTCTGATGGTCCCCACCACTGAAAGCATGTGGATTGAAGAGGAGAAACAAGGTTTGAAATAGACAGCATTAAAAGCCAGTCTGGGGATAATTTTTCTAAATCTTGTAGCTCACATGTGGCAGAAACTTGATAGATATTTTCCCAAAGTTGACAATAATCCTAAATATGCACATGACATGACCATCAATAATAAAAACAAATTTTGACCAACTATGTTAGAAGAAAGGCATTTATCTTTCTATTTATATTTAAAAAATGTAAAGTCATTGTCATAGAAAGGTGTGATAAAAGAGTTTGCAGCCAAAAAAATGTAAGAATAAATATTTTATAGATGTGTCAGGCAGTTAATTAATACAAAATATTATGTTATCTTTTTATGGGTTTTGTAACACTCATGATATTTGTCAGCTTTTAAAATTTTCAATTTGTTGTAATTTATTTTCTAATTCTCAATAAATATTTACTTTTACACCTAATTTTATTTGTGATTTATATTCTTTGAGAAGACCCCCCCAATTATATGTTTCTGTCCTTTCAAAGCCTGAATACACTCTATTCAAGAATAATTTGATGTAATATAAAGCAAAGTGTGTGTGTGTGTGAAACTCCCCAGTCCTAGACCTTTCCTGAACCAGTTAGTCATTAAGATTTTTCACTGTCAAATAAAGAGAACATGAAAAACCAAAGGCAATTTCCCACATCCTCTCTTTATTCAATATCACTGTATCCTAGTTATTAAAATATGACATTTTGTTTGCTCTTTGTATTAATTAGGATACATCACTCATGCTGTTACAAGGAGCCCCAACACTTCAGTGCCTTTCACATTAAAGGTTTATTTTTCATTCGTGTCCAAGGCCATTGGTGCTCCATGTGGTCATTCAGGGACCCTCACTTCTTCCATCTAGTCTTCTCCACTGTCTGTTTTTGTATCAGGACAGCCAATGGGATAAATAAAAAAGAACATGACAGATTGTAAGAGTCATCAGAGAGACTAGGCCTGAAAGTGATATGTGCCATTTTTACCCACAATCCATTTGCCATAACTCAGGCATATTGCTTCACCTAAAGAGGCTGAGAAATTTCTGTCTCCTCTTCTAAAAGAAGAGAAACATGCACATAGGTAAGTAGTAGTGTTCTCTGCCATAGGCTTCAATGGATACGTAAAAAAAGACAATTTTTTGGAGATGGAAATAGTCTCACAGGGGAATTGTCACTGCTCCCAAATCTATGTGCATTTAATTGGGGATGCCATTATACTTTGGTGAAAAGAGTATGGGATTTGAAATCAGAATACCTGGATTTGTATTTGTCCTAGCTTATCGCTTGTTAGCTATGTGACCTTGCATGAGACAATCTTCCTGAGCATCAGTTTCATTAACTGTGAAACAGGGATGATAGCTTCGGCCTTATCTACTGCATAGGTTGTTTTCAGGGTCAAATGAGATCAAAGGAAGAGTTTATTGTACTCTGTGAGGTGCTTTACAAATATAAGTGCCCGCCTCCTTCTCTCCTTCTTCTCCTCTGTGGTCCAGTTTCCACTCTTACTGCCCGGATGATATGTTGCATCTACCTGGTTATAAGGAAAACAAAGAGAGATGCTAATGCCTATGTTACTAGGAGACTAAACATTGTTTTCAGTCTTCCCTCAGAGACTCATATTTATTTTATATGTAAAATATATATATATATTAGTTCCTGGATTTGGAGGGGGAAAAACCAAGATGGAATATATTCCTTTTAAATCAGTGTTAAAAAGAAGAAAGCAAATTGTCAGCATCCCTAGGTGTTGACTTATGCCATCAGCCCTTAAAATTCGGTGTGAAAAATCTTAACTGTCCTTAAAGTCACCTCCTTCCTTCTACAGAGGGAAGCCTTTTAGAACAGGTTGACAGATATGTGAGGAGTGGGGTTTCTTGAAATATTTTCTTTTGGAAAAAAGAAAAGTAGAGGATAGATGTAGTATCTTGAATTTTCCTTGAGTTGAGGTCATTGAACAAGTAGTATACTAAGTGGAGTAGAATTTTCTTAATGAAGATATTTTATATTTTAAATATATTCATCACATCTTATTTCCTAACTATTGATATGTACATCTTAATTATAGTAAGCCCAAAAGGATTGATAGGTTTTTGTCAGTATAAATTATTTTATGGGCCTCTAGGTCTCTGTCTTGGATAATGAAAGAACCTCTCCCAAAATATGTGCAAAGGATATGGTTTAGAGATAACGTGTTTTTTGTGTGCATTTTTGTTTTCTTTTTCACAGTTTCCTTACTTCTTTGCAACCCTCCATCCATTGTATCAGTGGCATTTATTACTTTAGGAGAAGGCCAAAATAGCTGATGCCAAAAAGTCAGTTGAGTTTCTGAATGTATTTTTTCCGGTCCTCAGAGAGACAATATTCTTGAAAACTGAGATTTTTACTGCAAGACTGAGCTCTCAGAGCTTAAGAGTCTGGATGTCTCAATGCATAGAGTTTATGCCAAATCACAGAGTGGGGTGGAACAGCTCATGAGTGTTTTCCTGCCCAAGGGAGATCAGTTTTGAGCAGCAGGTACCCAGGAGGAGAAACAGAGGTCAGTAGCTGGTGAAGAGCTGGAGCAAGTGCTCAGTGCCCTGCTCCCCCTCCTACTGAGACTTTGGGGAACCTCAGGATAGAATAGTATGGATTTGAGGCCTTGCACTTTGCTTCCTGATAAAGCTTAAGAGAAAAAAAACAATTCTTGTAGGTAAGTCTCCCATTCCACCATGGCTCTGCAGCAACCAACAACAACCGACAATAGGAAGGTCCAGGCAGGGAAAGTCTAAAGAAGCACTCTAAAATATCGGCAGCCCCAGAAGATGCCAGGGAGTCAAAAATGTTCCATCCCCTGAGATGAGTGTGTAAGAGCAGCCTTTTGTGTTTACCGTTTTTAGCACATAAAATTCATAACAGCTACAAATGTGAATCATTGCATTCTAATTTTCTTTTCTCATGTCTAGATGTCAAATGACCCAAAAGTCTCTCGAGTCATCTGCATGACCTTCGAGGACCCATCAAACTGAGAACAGTGCAGGAAGCAGGTGTTTCAGCCGTGGATACTATAGTGGTAAGTCCCAATGATCAAAGAACAAGCTCCATTGGAAGCCAGCATGGATGGATGCTGACTGGCAGGGTTGACATCAGCTGGTACTCACCAGCAAAGCCCTGTCAGTTGTGTCAGTGGTGTCTGTTCTGATTCGTTGATGAATGTACCCTATTGCTTGTTAAATATTTTGAGTATCATACTTACTGATGACCTTGGCCTGATGCTGGGAAGTTTCAAAAGCCCCTTCCCCAAGCTTGAATCAACCCCTAGGAATAAGGAGAAAAGAAAGGGGAGGGAGCATTCTGAAATGACTGATGACTCCCTCCCAGGGAGACTAGAATAAACAAGGGACTAAGTTTACCTTGATTGTCAAGCTTAATTTTTCCCTATCAGTTTGTGAACTAATTTAAGCTCATTTACACTGAATAAAAGAGAGCTCCATATTTTTTAACATGTGAAATTGATAAGTGCCACAAATGTGAATCACTGGAGTCTAGCTTTCGCTTCTCATCTCTAGGTGTCAGATGTGCCCCAAAGCCTCTAAAGCAATCAGTCATTAGCTGGGGAGGTCTGAGGGAGATGTTTTCTTCTGCAATTTTAGGGAGTGGGAGGAAGGGCTCAAGGGTGCTGTGTTACCAACTGGAGTTGGACTTAGACGCTGGCAGAGTGCAACTTTACCTTTCTACTTTGTAGGGTGACAAAATCTGTCAAGCAAACCCCACAACAGATAAGGGGCTGAATAATATGTTTCTTTCACATGGATTAAAATCAGGAGGTCTCAATTTCAAATGGGAAAAACAGCAAATGGAAGAAGAGTAAAAACTAAAACAAAAATACTAGAAAGGAAACAGACAGATGTTGGTAGCTTACCACAGAGTTCATCAAAGGGGCTTAAATATTCTTCTAGAAAGGGATGTATCAAAATGTCTGGGAATGAATTTTTAAAAGTTTTAAGAAAGAAATGTTTTGGATCTATGTATGAAAGCAGATAAATTCAGAAGGATTTAAGGTGTGGTCATGTGGAAAAGTTACTGGTCTCTTAAAAAATGTTTTATGTGCCTGGATAGACTATGATGGGGTCATTGGTTAGGACCCCAGAGATCTGGACCATCAATCCAGAGAGATCTCAGATCAAGGCTGAGTGCCCATACAGAAGCAGTGTGCACATTGTGAGCCAGTGGAATGGGTGATCCGCCGAGTGAGGGAGGTTATGAAAACCAGGAAACATTTTCACTGGTCTATTTGGGTTTTAGACTACTTCAAAGTGAGAAGAAGAAAAGAAGAAGGGGAAGCAGCTGGGTTAGATGTGCTGAGCATCTTGGCTCAGTGCTCTACTAAGCTGTATTTATGAATTATCTACATTTAAAATTTAAAACAATTATAGAATTTTCACTTTAAATAGAGGATAGCAAAAATAGGTAAGAATGGAGAGCATGAGAATATGACTGATGTGGGGCAAGGGAAATGGTCTCCTTGGTCTCTTAAGATTCATTTTGATTTTAAAAGTCAGTATATTTTTCAAAAGTTCCATCAGAAGACATTGCATTGGATTGCTACAAAGTGTCATCAAGTGAGTCTAATAATGATATTCATCACAACCTGGGAAGTGTTCAGAGCATTTGCTACACTAAAGAAGGGCTTGTGAAAGTTATTGTTCATTCAGTATCTCTAGGTATCAGAGTAATTTTTTAAAACTCATATAGAATCAGGGCCACCTCTAGGCTGTACAGGGCCCTGGGAAAATGTTTTTTGCAGGGCGCCTGTCTATATAAACAATTGGATTTATAAACATAAAATGAATGGATCCACGTGAGGTACAGCCATTTATCAATGAATATTTAGAATAATGGGTAAAAAAGTGGCACTTACATATTGTTTATTGACCACTCAGTGCATGAGTAGATTCTTCATGATGTCTAGCCATCTTTTATTGCTGTTTAGGTTCGGGATCTACCTCTCTGTTTTCTTTTTTGTCAAATGCACCGTTCCTGGCTAACTTCATATATCCCACCATGGGAAAAATGTGAGAAATATGTTATTATTCGCAGTGCCACAGCTCTTTGCAGCCTGTTTGTATTGAAACAATATGGATAGATCTTCTCACCTCTTCAGGTCTCTAATAACCATTTATTTGATGCTGGTCATATCATTACTCATGACACTTCATCCTCCATTGTACTGCCTATGAATCTGGCCTCCAATGACTCTTAAAGATCATTACTGTGCTTGTTTGCTGATGACTACAAATGCAGATTTTACCTCGAATATGCAGAAAAATGAGAACAATAATTTTTTAGTCATGTTAAATTTACTCTTTGAAATTTTATAGTATAAATGTAGACTAACACATTTTTCAACCTTGCCTTCTCTTGAATGCTTTAGGCTGTAATTACTGCAATCCTGGTGATCTCTTTCAATGTTGATGATAGGAGAGGGTCCTGTGGGTCCAGCAAGAAGGGTGGTCCCATTCCCACAAAAAGACCAACCTGGGAAAATGCAATGTCGCCGCATTGATCAGAGATGAGGGGACATCTATTGCAAGGATCTGTGGCCCTTTGCATTGTGGAGCAACAGTCTCAAAAAATCCTGGAGAGATGAATAAGGTTACTCCTGAGGACGATCTGAAATGTGGCAAGGAGTATGTGAGGGTGGGGTCACCACCCTTGGGCTGGCAATAGGTGGGGGCACATAGGATGAAGGATCCTGCTGCCCCCCCGACCCTGGGGTTCTGTAGACCGGAAGCAGCACTGCAGTAGGAACACTGACAGGCTCACAAATGCCAGGATCCAGCTCAAAAGTGTACAGTGAACCCACAGCCCTGAAAAATCCTATGTCCAATGAGGGTGAGTCACTGAAAATCAGTAAGCCAGCACCACTCTGGTGGCCCAGTCTTATATGAAGAAGCACCATGCTGGCTAGTGGGGGTGACCTGTCTCTAGGCCAACCCCCTGGACCAGAGCCTGACCACAGACTGCAGACTACCATAGAAGTATGAGGTCAGGGGTTCCTTGGGGCATCTAGTCGACCCCACCCTGGGGAAGGCAGTTGGGAAACGCCCTGAAAAGGACAAACAGGGACTAGGGCCCATGCAAGTCCTGGTCTGGGGTAGGGGTGTCTGACCTGGATGGCATTACTAGCCCTGGGAGAACCTGGGCTCCTGAAGAAGACTTAGAAAGACTTTCACAACACTTCCAAAGCACTGAGAAGTGGGTGGAGGTGGGCTGCTTTCCTGGGTCTAAGGGGGTGCTATGTAAGGTGTTGTATTGTAGATTTGGAAGCATTGGAGGGATCATACATAGATGGCCATACTGTTGACTTAGAGCTGGAGATACTTCAGCCCTTCACTTTGCAATGATCTGTCCGAGTGAAGTGGTGCAATTTCCCAAAAGACAACAGCTATATATAATTTGTTAGGGAAGTGTGTGTATGTATGTGAATTCCTCTAATGCACACGTGTATACACATATACACATCTACATATAAATGCATGTAAAATAATATAAGCACATAATTTGTTTTATATATTTGTATAAATGTATATATAAATAAATATACTTGTATCTTTCACACATATATCTCTACCATTTGATAGAAGAATTTGGCTTCATTCATTCATTTAATTCATTTTTTTCCATTCCACTTTTTCCATTGTAACCTATTTCTTGAAAAGCAACCGTTTTCATGTTTTTGATCCAATAAATCATTTTAATATACAAAACGATGACACTAATCTTCATTACTTAAGAGAGCTGGACAGGTATATTTACAGTTAATACTGGGTTCTCTTTATAACCATATTTTCTTTATGGTTGAGTCTTTTGTGTAATTTGGAAGATTTCTTATTAATTTGACCTTACTTGTCTAGTCTGACTTTTTCCTTTCAGTATATAGTACTTCTTGTTATATTTTCAAGAGAATACTTTATGAAGAAAAATTATTCAGCAAATAAAGGAAATGAAAACCCCAATGGATATTGTGTAAGAATAGAATTGTATCATTACCAATGAAATATTCTTTCCTATAAACAAAATGAGGAAGCAGACTAGGAAGCATTAAGTATGCTTAAATGTGCTTAGGTCTTGGAAATTTTAACTATGAGAAGCACAGGCATCACTGCATGTGTTTAAGGGCTCTGAGTTTCTCATTCTCTACATTCACGGGAATTCTGAGAACTGGTACCAAGTATATGTTTTGCGCTTTGTGACCTCCTAACTCTGGCAATGCAAAAGGTACCTGGAAGCATCATGTAGGTATGGTGGCCATATCTCAAGTAGAGGGAGAGAATACAAGGAATAGAATATGAGGAATATAAGGAATATAAGGGAGAATATAAGGTGGAATGAGATTTATGGTGAGGCAGTGGTGAATATGGGCCTGGAGGGCTGGAGAGTGATTTGGAAACTGGAGTAGTGGAGGTGGTGGGGTGCTGCCCAGTTACTCCTTCAGGAGGAGGTACCCATTGCCCAGCTTCAGGGAGGGTTGGCTGCTGCTGAATCTCGGTTGAGTCCTTTTCTGAGAATTGCTTTTTGCCAAAAGTTATGCCCCCTCCCTGGGAGAAGCCCACTGTCAGTGACTGGTCAATGTGGGGTAGAGCACACAGCCTCTAGTCACAATTTATGACCTACCTGAAGGGCCATCTCAACTCCAGAGCTTCATGTGGGATTGGGTGAGCCCTCAGTTGTGGACACATCATGGTTCAACTTCCCCCTTTGCCCAGTCCCACTTCCCTTACACCCTCATAGGTCTTCCCGATATTACTCCCCAATGCGCCTCCTGCACACAAATCTCAACATTTCATTGTCTGTTTCCAGGACACCTGATTTAGGACAGTGTCAGCCTTTCTAAGCAGATGGTGACTTTGGGAAATAGTGAGATATCCAGTTTGGCTGGGATGTTGTGTTGAATGTAGGGGCAAAGTGAGGCAGTAGTTTGGAAAGGATTCACCATGGTAGACAAAGGGCCAGAGTTGGGGCATGGGGAGAATCAATAGTTTTGAGCATGGGACAGCCTTATGGCCAGTTTAGGTCAAATTATCAGAATTTTCTTTGATGTGTCTCAGGGACTATATTATAATAAGAAATAAGAACTAAAAGAAATCAGTTTCTAATGTGCTATCATTTTTAGATGGAAATCCCAACATCAGTGGGCTATGTCTTTTGGATTTTTTTTCCTCAAGAAGTAGGTATAGATCTCAGCAGATTATCCACATAAGCAATCTCCACATGCATTTGCAAAATAGCTGGTAAGGGTTAAAGCTATCACTTCTTCCCTTTACAGCACTTGTTTCTATTTGTGAAAAACCTACTGTGTACCAGAGATTATGTATGTTCTCTCTGAACATTACAACCATCCTGCAAGGTAGTATTAACGTTCCAATTTTAGGGAGGGGAAACTGAGGCTTGGATAGGATAAGGGAGTCGCCTAGTGAGTATAGAGTAGAGATGGGATTCCATCCTGGATTTCTTTAACTTGGAAGCTCCTGCCATCCAAGTCAGATGAGCTAGTCCCATGGAGCCCATGATCTGGGCCTCGTGCTCTTGGGCTCTGACTCACCAGGCCTAAGTGGTGACTGAGACATGTACTTATTAACCCTTATAAGTCATCCTCAACTAACTGAAGCTGCCATCCGATAGCTTAGCAGATGACCTGAACGACTGTTTCTTCTTCAATAATAATAACAATCATAAAAAGCACTTCTGTTTTTATAATATGCAAAGCCCTTTTTATGTGTCATGTTGTTTGAGCTTCACAACAGAGCTATGTGGTGAGTAGAACAGAGTATTATCTCCATTCTACAAATGAACTGAGGCTCAAAGAAGTTCACATGCTCACGTTCACTTGGCTCGAAACGGGTAAGACCAGGCTTTGAATTCTGGTTCTCTTTTGTGCTTTATGTGGCTTCTCCTAAACTACTTACTTAAGCATCAGAGAGGCTCTAAGGAGAATGCACCTCTTTCTTTGACCTTGTTTGAACCAAAACACTCTGTAAATACGCTGAAATTGTCTGTGAAAGACTCATCAGCCAAGAAATAAAAATGGCATGTTCAAAGTGATTAAAAATGAGGTTCGACTCTACTGTAACTTGCTGAGTAAACCAGTATTCTGGCACCATTGTACTTGACTATAATTATCTCTAATTATCATTTCATTCTGGTGGATGCTTTCTACTTCTATCAAAATCTGATCTTTCCCCCTCATGTCACCTGGAGGGCCCTTTTCCTAACCTCCTAGGATTGTCATTTAAAGTTGAGTGCCATGTCTCACCAGCAAAAAATTCCTGAGCTATTGAAACAAGCACCTCTTCTCTATACTTGGGTGTTCTGTATCATTGTTTACCTGGCACTTTGTATTTTAATAAGTTTTAAGGATTTTCTTTAATTTTTTTTTCTATCTTTCTGATATCATCTCATCAAAACAACAGTGATTTCCAAGCACTGTAGATTGTGTTGGGTTCCCGGCTTTGCAATATATCTAGCGTTTCTTAGCACCACAATCCTACAGGAGAAAAAAATCGAGATGGGGACTATCTGTAACTTGGAAAAATGGGATATACTGAGAGTAGCTGCGATGGGGGTGGGGAAAGTGTAGGAAGAGAGGGGAGGGGGAGGGGAGGGACAGAAATGGCCTTCGTGAGAAAATGCTCCCTTCAGGCTCAGTCAGGCATTGGGTCTTCTCTGTTGAGAGAAACTTCCCCTTTTTTTACGAACTCCATGAAAGTGAATTGTGTGTGAAGGAAAAATGACCTCACACATTACTCTGCTTTCCATGAAGTAAAATAATGATGGTGGAAAATTTATAAGGAAAACAATTTGATTTCTCTATTTCTCTTGCCATATGATTTTCAATATTACTCAGCGCTTGGACTGTCCCTGCTAAGTGTCTGTCCCTGTTTACCACATTTGTGTTTCCCAACAACTTTATTTAGCAGCTTGCTAAATATAATGCCCCCTCACCCTGGGTCTTTTTTTAAACAGATGAAGGATGAGACAGGAAGTAGTGACATAATTTCCCTGCATTCACACTGAAGTTAACAGCAGAGCCCAGGGCTGGATAAGAACTCAGACCGCCTCTTTTCATAACTCTGCGCTAGGGCACCGATGGTGGGAGGTGGGCCACTCCTCCAGGGTGAAGAGTTTATCAGAGGTTAACAATTTGACTGTGTAGAAGACGGGTGGGCAAACCACAGCTGAGGGTCAACTCTGGTCCGCTGTCTGTTTTCCTACGGCCCTCGAGCTAAGAATGATTATTTGCCTTTTATAAGATTTTTAAAAAGTCAAAAGAAGAAGAATATTTGATGAGACATGAAAATTGCGTGAAATTCTATTTTCGTGTCCGTTGAGTGCAGTTGTGTTGGAACACAGCCACGCTCGTTTGTTTACGTATTGTCTTTGACTGCTTTCATGCTACGATGGAAGAGTTGAGTGGTTGCAACAGAAACTCGAAAAGCCTAAAATAGTTTATAATTTGTAAATTAGATGGCCTGCAAAGCCTAAAATGTTTACTGCAGGGCCCTTTACAGAAAAAGCTTGCTGACCCCTAATGTAGAAGAGGGATGAGATATGGAATAAGTTTTCATCTTTTGGCTCATGCTTAGAGGCCAACGTCTGTCAGTAACAGGAGGCAAAAAAGGGTAGGGCAGTGGATGAAACTAAAGGAAGGTTCAAATTTTTCTCAAAGGAGATCCTATATGAGCCCCTAGGTACATAAAAAGACCCCCCCCCCCTTTTGTTTTTTTAAAATCAGTTCTGAGTTTTTCAGTTATGGGAAAGGAAATGACGTTTAGGGAAGTTTCGTGATTTTCTGAAAGCCACACAGCTGGTCAGTCAGTGATCTGCCTGTGACTTAAGCAAAGACCTCTCTTTCTAATCCAGGGTGCTTTCAAGCACACTATGCTCCTGCAAGCTGGGGTAGCCAGAGAGAAGCCATGTTTGCTGGCAGGAACCCTCTGTACCAAAAAAAGGGGAGGGAATGTTCTGGGCCTGTGTCACCAGGGCTCCCCTTCCCCTCCCTGACTGCACCACTCTGTGTTCTTAGCCTGGTAGTGCTAATGACCCATGTGGTTACATCTTATTTCATCAACTGGAGTATGAGTCCTTTGAGTAGCATTTTCAGATTTAACAAATTAAAATACAGGATGCCCAGTTAAATTTGAATTTCAGATAAACAAATAATTTTTTAGTGTATGTATGTCCCATGCACATTTGAATCTATTTGCATAAGATATATTTAAAAAGTTATATTAAAATTGTTGCTTATCTGAAATTCAAAGTTAACTGGGCATCCTGTATTTTATCTGATTACCCTTCTTTTTAAGAGCAGGGATCAGGGACTTTATTCATTCTTTATTTATCTACCTCTTTCCTCCCACTTTGCCATCACTCTCACATCCAATCCCACAGTGCCTAACACCGTGCCTTTCAAAGATATTTATGTACTAAAATTTAATGAAAATCAACCTCTTTCAGGCCACGCACTAGCCCCCACCAAGCTGAGGAGACAGACATGTAAATAGATTCATTTCGCTATATTCTGATACCCACTATAATAGTAGGATGAACCAAGAGCTGCAGGGATTTCAAGGAGAGAGCCCCTCAGCCTTCACGGTAGAAACTGGAAAGGTTTCACAGAGGATGTGATCCCCAGGGTGGGGTTTGAAGTAAGGGTAGGAGTTTACCAGACCAGGGCAAGGAGGGGGAATCAGGGAGAAGGAGCAGCATGTACCAAGTCGTAACTAAAGAAAAGGGTATGGTATGTCCAGGAATGATGAGAAGAGCTGGATGATTGGTGTGCTGGTATCTGGGACAAAGCAGGCACTTGATAAATAGTGATTCAAAGATTAGTCCCAAAAGCTAAACTCAGCAGCTCCATAGAAGTGGCCCTGGAATTAAGACCACTCTAGATCCTTGTTCCCTATACAGTGACTCTAACTGCCAATTATTGGGCCACTAACCTACCATCCTTTACAATCTAGCAAATGTTCTTGGTAAGTGCCTGTTTGCTGCCAGTTAGCCCCGTGATATAGTTGCCATGTCCTTCTCCATGTGAAAGAAATCCCGTAGTGAAGTATGGTATTCAGTTACTGTACTTGAACTGATGATGGGAGGAGACCCATGGCCTGCCTGGGCCTGAAGAGGGGCATTTCTTCTACCTTGAGGCTCTAACTAGCCTCTGTGATGTAAAGAAGTCTGTTGTTAGTTATCCTTATCCCCATTACATTAACCTCGTGCATCACTGTCCTTTGTCTTTTTCCAAACAACGCTAACAGATAATATGCACGATATCTTCTGTGTGTCTCCCTCCTCCACTCTTCTCCATCTTGTTGGGTACCCCGAGAGGCTGCACTGTATGGACTGTCTCAGTGGACAACCTTGGTCTCACCTTGGAGGGTAGTTGGTGAGAGAGATGGCTCTCTCCCTGCTGAGTCACTCTACGTTCACTGTGTCCCTCTACAAAAGGCCACAGCTTCCGTCAGGTGCCTTCTCCATCCAGCTGCTTGGAGCTTCCCTTCCCTTGCTCCTCCCCTACCACAGCCTTTAGGTAGTAATGGCTTTCCATTCTTGCATACCATGGGGTATGCACTTTTTCTTGTTGGTTTTCCTAAACACTGTCCACACCTTGATAAATCGTCATGACTTTATGAAACTCTCCTCAATTACTCAGTTTGAGTGTGCCATTTGTTTCTTAAAGGGACCTTGACTGATACAGATGGAACCAGTATTACAACAATTATTTCTTTGCTTATTAATTCATATTCACAATACTAAAGATGGAGAAATGGTTAATTCAAAAGACATCTCATACTACACTTTATTATAAATTATAAACAAGTGACAATCTATATGTAAGGAAATATGCTGGTTTTGAAAATAAATTGTATTTCAACTTAGTTAATATCTCTCAGGAACCTCAGATATGAAACACAAAATGAAGTGAATTGTTCAATAGAATTGCTATTTCTTTTGTAGGTATAGATATAAAGTAAAGAGCATGAGCTTTGATGTCAGAAAGACCTAGTTTTGAATCTGAGCTCTTTTATTTACTGCCTTGAGGTTATGGGATGAGTTATGTTACCTGTCTTGGCCTTATCTATAAAATGAGAATGATAATTTGTCCCTCAGAGGGTGGTTGTGAAGATTAAATGAGATATTGGGTAAATGACCTGAATAGACATTTTTCCAAAGAAGGCATATAGATGCCCAACAAGTACATGAAAAAATGCTTAACATCACTAGTCTTCAGGGAAATGCAAATCAAAACCATGATGAAATATCACCTCACACTTTTTAGGATGATTGTTATCAAACAGACAAGTGATAACAAATGTAGGTGAGGATCTGGAGAGAAGGGAACCCTTGTGCACTCTGGGTGGGAATGTAAATTGGTGCAACCACTATGGAAAACAGTATGGAGATTCCTCAAAAAATTAAAATTACAGTTACCTCATGATCCAGCAATCCCACTCCTGGGTATATATCTAAGGGAAATGAAATCAGGATCTTGAAGAGACATATCTGCACTCCCATGTTCATTGCAGAATTCACAATAAGCAAGATGTGGAAACAACCTATGTGTCCATCAACAGATAAACAGATAAAGAAGATATGGTATATATAATGGAATATTATTCAACCGTAAACAAGAAGGAAACAGGGGGCCAGCCCCGTGGCCCAGTGGTTAAGTTCGAGCACTCCCCTTTGGCGGCCTGGGGTTTTGCTGGTTCAAATCCTGGGTGCGGACATGGCACTGCTCATCAAGCCACGCTGAGGCGGTGTCCCACATGCCACAACTAGAAGGACCCACAACTAAAAATACACACTATGTACCGGGGAGCTTTGGGGGGAAAAAGGAAAAATAAAAATCTTTAAAAAAAAAGAAGGAAATAAGAAGGAAATCTTTCCATTTGTGACAGCATGGATGAATTTGGACAGCATCATATTAAGTGAAATAAGCCATAGAGAGAAAGACAAATATTGTATAGTATCACTTACTTACAAGTGGAACCTAAAAAAAAAACAACTCTAGCTCATGGAAACAGAGAGTGGAATGGTGGTTGCCAGGGGCTGGGAGAGGGGAAATGGGGTGATGTAGGTCAAAGAGTTTAAACTTTCAGTTAAAAGATGAATGAGTTCTGATGAATGTATAGAATCGTGACTATAATTAAGAATATTATATTTTATGCTTGAAATTTCCTGAGAGTAGGCTTTAAGCATTCTCACCATAAAAATTTTAAAAAAGGTTAAATGAGATAATGTTTATAAAGCACTTGGCTTGTTGCCTAATAGGATTATTCAGAAGCCTAACTGCTGCTTACAGACACGTCATTTTCATTGGGTCCAACAATTGGCCTTGGGTTCTAGAGTGGCACGTTCCAATAGAACTTTTTGCAGTGATGGAACTGTTCTATATTTGTGCTATTCAATATGTGCCTATTGAATACCTGAAATGTGGCTGGTGTGACTGAGGAGCTGATCTTTTTATTTTATTTAATTCTAATTAAATTTAAATGGCCTTATATGGCTCATGGCTATCATATTGGACTATGTAGATTTAGAGAGTAAACATAAAAGTAACAAGTCATTTTGTAAGATCACCAATGCCGTTCGGACGTGTGAACATAAAAGCCATCAGTAGGATAAAATCAGGAGTATCAACTGTTCGTGCTCCCAGAAACTGACAGGATATAGTGTATGCAATACTCATAAAAAATGTTTTTTGTGCTGGAGAAAGCAGATAGATTGAAGTTATACACAAAAACATAAACAGGGGTCGGCCCTGTGGCTGAGTGGTTAAGTTCACACGCTCAGCTTTGGCCGCCCAGGGTTTCGCTGGTTCAGATCCCAGCCGTGGACATGGCACTACTCATCAGGCCATGCTGGGGCGGCATCTGGTCCCACATAGAGCAACCAGAGGCACTCACAACTAGAATATACAACTATGTACCAAGGGGATTTGGGGAGAAGAAAAAAAAAAGGATTGGCAACAGATGTTAGCTCAGGTGCGAATTTGGAAAAAAGAAAAACACCACATAAACATACACATACTTAAAGGGAATATTTTGGATAAATTTATTTTAAACCAGATTATTTGGATAATTATCTCGATTCCTCCTTTTGCCTTGGCTCATTAGATGTTAATATGAGGACTTCTCTGCCCCTCACCCTTTCGGAGTCCATGGCGGGCATTACTCATCACACAGTACTTATTCCTGCCGAGCCCAGTGGGGCCTCCCAATCCTCAACGTGAGAGTGTAGGCAGGTATGACCCATTGATTGGAATTGACATGTGAGGTAAAGCCAATTTACCATCCTGGATTTAGACATGTTCTTTTAAGGGAGTACTTGGGTAATCTGGAAAGAAAAATAACAAGTTAGTAATAAAAAGATAAATATATTTAGGGTTATAGAATTTTAGAGCTGGGGAAGGCTTAAAGAGATGTCTTCTTTTTCTTGGACTTGAGTTACTTGACTATCCACAAATGTACCAAATCTGCTGGGTATCTTCTGATTATCCCCTCTATATCCAGTGCCCACCCTTCTCTACCCAGCTCTGTGCCCTGGGAGGCTGACCTGTGGACTGATCAATGGGCTTCCTTGCACTGGGCTTTCTGTTGGAATTGGCCAGTTGAAGGCACCAGCAGGAGATCTGGCAATCAGATAACAGTGAAGTTGAGGTATTTATTCCCCTACTCCCTTCTTGTGGGGACAATGTGGACTGTCTGGATCTCAGTACTGTGAGTCATAGCTCCAGCCTCCTGTTAGGGACCCTCTCCTCATAATTCTCTCTCTCCTTCCCATTCATTGCCTTGTCAGGCCTAGGGATAGTAGGGGGAGTACTGCTGTTGCTAGCCCCAGATGCCACACTATTTCTTGTTTCCCCACACCCCGGCCGCTTCTCTCAAGAGTCTCCTTATCATAAACTCTCCTCATATTACACAATTTGAGCGTGCCATTATTTTCTGCTGGGACTTTGTCTGATATATCTATGAAATAGGATCTGGATGCCCTCTCTTTGGGCCTTTCTTCCTAGAGGCAATGGCTCCAGGGATAATTTAGGACATTGCTTTTTAAAGCAGTTGTTTAATCTCAATGCCTTACCAGACACCAACTCAGACCCCTCTGGAGTGAGTCATTCTATTTGTGTGGGTGGGGTTAGTTAAACTTCTCAAAGTGTAAGAAAGATTATCTTGATAATGGTGTTAGAGAATTTTCTCAAAAGTCCAAGTGCATAGCCCTAAATAAAATAAACAACCAAGAAAAAAAAGGCCTGTGCGTTTAAGTGACCCACAGCTCAGCTCCTCCTTTCGGGGCAGGATGTGGTCACAGTACTATACATGGTTAAGAAATTTCCCTTCTGAGCCTCTTCATCCTGTAGTTTGGTGTGGATGAAAGCAATTCCAAGTAGTACCTGGAAGTTGAGGTTTTATGTGTGCAGAATTAGAAGAGTTTTGGAAGAATCAGGATAGCTCATGAATTTTCTTCTGTCCCAAAGATTGTTAAAAAGAGCTCTTGGCAGGACTCCCTTCCCTTATTTTGGGCATAAGCAGAAAACGCCTGGCTTTTTATGGCATGCAGTGATAGATGGTGACCCACCTGGACTCTTGCCTATCCAGTGTCATTCTTGTAAAAGTGCTCAAAGCTTCTCCTCCCCCAGACCCTGAAATACCTTTTTTCCCTGAAGTTCTATCACAGTTCCAGAAATTCCAATTATGAGCATGATACCTTAAGGGTATTACAGAGTGATCCATTTTACTGGGTTAAGGCATCATTTTGTGAGAAAAGGGCATTACGTACATATCAGCCAGTTGACATCTTGGCAGGATTAAGTGTATATAGTTTAACCTCTTACCACCTAGTATCACATACAGGGAAGAGGAAAACTGGAGTCCTGATTGGGAAGGAGGTAAGCAAAGGTGTGAGGCCTACAGAATCACTCAGGAACCTGTAAGGGACAGCACAGTGGTGTAGTGAGTGACTACAGAATGCACTGAATGCCTGAGCGTGCCTGGGTGTGATTAACACTGTCATCAAAGATGAACTCTGCAAAAACATGACAGTATAGACTATGTAAAGTGTTCAGGTCAAAGTTTAATAAATATGTTTCCTTTCCTGCTCCATTTATAATGTGGCTGAAAGCTGTCCCAGATAGGAGATTGTCAAAGGATGTCTAAGGCTGTGTCTGATCTTGAAGTACTAAATTATTATGATAAATCAGGAGCCGGAATGGCAATCACCAGTCAGGCTGACTCTGATTAATTAGTAGTGACTACATGAAGTGTTGTGTTGATACGGAGTGTGAGGTGGCGTCCAGTCTCAATGAATAAGAATGACATTGTCAATTGGCAATGGGCTCATGGGCTTGGACTTGGCGGTGGGGGGAGGTGATGCATGTGCGACACATTTGCTAGGCCTGGCAAGCCTTTTTCTGCTTTAATGCATAGTCAAAATGTAATTTCTAGATATTCAGGGGCCCTAGACTGGCTTCAAAGTCCCTAGTACTGCCCTCCTGGGAGTTTACTGTCACTGGATCAGTTTACAAGGAGTATATGCATGAAACTTCATTTCTTCCTATGATTAAATCTGTAAGTTGGGTTAGATGTCAGTTGATGATTTGTGGATTTAGGCGGAGGTCTAATGGACCAAGAGGTTTGGTTTCCAAAAGGACTGGTTGATGAGGTGCACCTTGGTTTCCAAAAGGAGTGGTTGATGAGGTGTGCTTGATTTCTTGTTTCATACCTCTGAACTAGGTCAGGACTGACAGAAGCCCTATGAGTCACCCTTGACTCCTCTTTTTCCCTCACATGCCCCATCCAACCTATCAGTAAGACCTGATAGAAAATGTGCTGATTTGACCACTTCTCATCACCCTTACAACCACCACTCCAGCCCACCCTCTGGCAATGCTTATCTTGTCTGCTGTCATAGATTGCTATCTGGCTGCCTACTCTTACTCTTGCTCCCTGCAATCCGTCCTCCACATAGGTTTTGAGAATGTAAATCAAGTCGTATCATTCCCCTGCTTAAAACCCTCCAATGGCTTTCCACACAGTTGGAGTAAGATCAGAGTGTGTTACTGTGGCCTCAAGTATCCACACAATCTGTGAG
Organism: Equus przewalskii; assembly: GCF_037783145.1. Taxonomy (NCBI): domain Eukaryota; kingdom Metazoa; phylum Chordata; class Mammalia; order Perissodactyla; family Equidae; genus Equus; species Equus przewalskii. Next base: position 52,069,797 of record NC_091831.1, on the reverse strand, counting down.
CTGGCCCCTGCCTGTCTCTTTGGCCTCATCTCCTCTACTCTCTATGTCTCTCCTTCTCTTCCAGCCACCCTGGCCTACTTTCTGTTCCTCCATCTTGTCAAGCTCATCTCTACCTTGTTCCCATTGCCAGGTGTGTTCTCCTCGTAGATCTTCAGTGGCTTTCTTTCTCAGTCCTCCAGGTCTCCTTCAAATGCTGCCTTCTTCCTTAGCCCCTTTATCTGAAGTGATGCCCCCTCCCCATGTTGCTCCCTGCTCTCTAACCTACTTTATTTTGTCTTCATGGTGCTGCTCATTACTACTGGATATTATGTTAACTTTCTATGTTTACATGTCAGTTTTCTCCCCTCCACCTTAGAATGTAAGTCTCTGAGGGCAAGAACTTTTAGCTGTTTAATGTTGTATCCCAAAGCCTAGAAGAATGCTTAGAACATAGTAGGTATTCAGGAAATATTTGTCGAATGGATGAATGGATTGTTGAAAGTAAGGGGTCTTCTCTAGGCCACAGGATTGCATGTCAAGTCATGTGGAGGCTCAACACAGTGGGGCTCGTGGAGATGAGGTGGGAATCCAGGGCAAGGAGTGTGGTGTCTGAGGCCAGGACCAGCCACTGGTGATAAGGGCTGATCTGGGAGCCACAAGGCAGGGGAGTGGTCAGAAAGCACAGAGCTTCCAGAAAATTGTGAGTCAATGTTAGAATCCAAGTGAATGATCATGACAGCAGCTGTGAGTTTCTAGCACAAAGAAGTTAACATTGAGGTACTTTCTATCTCAGATGGAAAGCTTCCTAAATGCTTATAGCTGGAACAGGGGCCACAAGGCAGAGCCTAGTAGGGTCTGAAGTTGAGCTCAATTCAGAGATGGTAAACTGGTTAATCCAAGGAGGTTGGAGATAGAAGCCTACCTGCTATGAAGCCATCATCGATTAATCCTTTTCTTTCTTCGGAGTCTAGGGAGGGACCCACGCCCTATTGGGTAGGTGTTAACCAAATCGTTGAGAATAAGGTTGAAAACATGCTTACCCTGCCTGAGACAGCCAGACAGAGGGAGGAGGAGGATCCAACTTGTTCACTAGTCTCTACTTCGGTTCTCAGCCAGTCACCAGTTCTCCCACCATCCCCTAAGTCTGAAGAACATGGGAGCAAACCAGGTCCCGCTGACCCACTCCTGACACACTATAACCCCCCTTGCAGGTGCCATCCCTTCCCCCCAAGAAAAACACAATTCTTCAGGGAAGATGTCATGGTGCTGACAATCCCCCAGAGACCAATGAGTTCCATGGCCTACTCACTTCTCATGTCGGGGAACTCCACTCGGCAGCGGGGCCTCTGCTCTGCCCGGGAATCCCCACTGCAGCAGCAGTCTTTGTGGGGCTGAGCTGCAAACTGCTTTTCAGATTTGGCACACAGCCTCGTGAGGAGGCAAAGTTGTGTTGCCTCTGAGGAGAAACAAAGCCAGTGATGCTGAAATATCTGGGAAATGGGAAGATTATTTCTAGAGGTTGGAAGCAAATGTTCAAGCTGGGAGTATGGCAGGCACTGACCTTTGTGTGCCCCCACTCCCAACTCTATTCATCTATTCCTAGGATCTGTATAGAAAGAAGTACATGGCTATGTGTTTTCAACTCAGCTCATCATTTGAGGGTGAGTAGAAAAAAGGCTTGGCATGGCTTTCAGAGGAAGTAAGGTGAAGATTCTTGTCCCCCAACCTACTAAGTAAACCACTGGGCCTTTCATGACTCAGAAACCACAGACCCCACAGCCAACGTGCATCTATTCATTCTTGTCTACAAATATTGATTGAGAGCCTATTGTGTGACTAACACAGTACTTGGGTTGAGGTTGTAATGGTAAAATGAGATTCATTCTCTCCCCTCAAAAGTAGATGGTCCCACTCTAGGGTGGTACCTTCTACAACACGGAGGGCAGTGTTATCTAACAGCAAGGAATGTTAGCTGAGTTTTGCCACTAACTAGCTGTGAGCCCTTGGACAAGTCACTTCCCTTCCCTGGGTTTCAATTTTCTGATCTATGTTTTAAGGAAATTACCCATGTTATAGGATTTAATGAAGTAATGCATATCAAGTATTTAGCCCCTGTGTCAATAAATGTAGACTATGATTCTGCTTGTGATTTTGTGATGAGAGTTAGTAGACAATGCTGTGGCACACGTTTATATATTGAAATGTCACATTTTGGGGCAAATCTATTTATGTTCAGGGCCAAACCTAGAAAAAATTTGAGTAATTGGAGATATCATTTTTTTGCTTCCTGCCCGAGAGCCCCTTTATCCAAGTCTGTCTTCTTCCTCCTTTCCTGGAAGTCCTGTGTGCTCTGGATCTCCCTCTGATTTTCTCTGTCAAAGCGTCTCTCAGTGGATTGACAGATTGGAAGGAATCCAAGCAAGATACGCAAGGTGCATTGTCATTGATGTAGAGTGTTGCCCTTCCTGGAGGTATTCACATCTCACCCAAAGAATAGTATCATTTCAGGTATCAGTAAAAACTGCCTTTTTGGAAAGTAGTGAAAGGGTTTGGTATTTGTGCAGAGGGAGACAGGTAGACTGAAGGAATACTCCCAGAAACAGACTCATGATTACATGGGAACTTGGTTCATAACAGAGATTGGTTCATAACACATCTGCAGAGAAAGAAGAAATTATTCAAGTGCTGGGATAATTGGCTGCGGAAAAAAAAATATACCTACCTCATGCTGTATACACAAGTAAATTCCAGATGAAATTAAGACCTACATGTGAAAAGGAAAGTTTAAAGCTTTGAGGAGAAAACATAGGGAACTTTTAAACAGGGAACTATGTCTCAAAAGACATACACCAAAAAGAAGAGGTTTTTAAATGATTATTTTGAAACATTTACATTTCTGTACCAACAAAGACACAATAAACAAAGTTAAAATACAAGCTTCAGACTGAAAGAAAATATTTATAATGCCTATAACCAACAAAGAATTCTTAATGAAAGTTTATTTTATGATTCCTACAAATCAATAAGAAAAGATAATCCAAAAATAAAAAATTGGGCAAATGAACTGGATAGTCACTGACAAAGAAAGAAGCTCAATCTCCTTAATAACAAGGGAAATTCAAATTAAAACCATAGTGTGATGCCATTTTATACCCCTGAGGCTGGCCAAAATGATAATATCTGAAAAAACCAGTCTTGGCAAGGATATGGGGAAACAAGCATTCTCACACATTGCTGGTGAGAGTGTAAACTGGTAAGACTACTCTAGAAAGCACATTGGCAATATCTCTCAAAGTTGAAGGTATATGTATCCTAAGACCCAGCTACTCTACTTCTAGGTATATATCCTAGAGAACCTCTTGTACACATATACAACGTGACAGGCCCAAGAATGTTCATTCCATCATTACTTTTAAAGGCGAAAAAACTGGAAACAATTTAAATACCCATCAATAAAAGGATGGACAAATAGGTTGTGAATTAGTCATATAATGCAATCCTGTACAGCAGCGAAAGTGAATGACATAGAGCTACATGTGCTAATATGGATCCATCTCTGAAAGCTAATATAGGAATAGAAACAGCAAACTACAGAAGGATCTGTATTATATACCGTTTAGATGAAAATTTTAAAAGATACTAAAATCTGTATCATTAACTTTATATATTTATTGTATGTTTCGTTGTATATCTATGTTTATATATGATATATGTTGCTTATATATTTATTTTATATATACATCTAAATAATATATTTTTTAAAACAAATATATGTTGTTTATGTAAAAATACATCGTAAAGTATCAAAAACAAGCATGGGCAGGACAAATATCAACTGGAGGACAGTGGAGATGGAGGAAAGAGAAGGGGATAGCAGTGGTTTGGTGTGGGAGGGCTTAAAAAAGATTTGAACCAAATATGATAAAATGTTATTGTTGAATCTAGGTGGTTGATAGTATATACACAGATGTTTATACTTTTCCTGGTGTTTGGTATTTAAAATTAAAAAAACAAATGGAGAAGAACTGGTTCCCTTTTATGATACTGAGACTGGCCTTCCTTATGGTTTTTCCAGTCAGCTTTCCAATTAGATAATACGTGTGAGGGTCTATTTATTCCTACAGGACCTTGTGGATTTGCAGTACATATTGACTCTACGTCATGTTTAACTCTATGTCATGTTCTTTTCTTTGTTAGAGACCAGGCTCATCTAGGGCAGGGCTCCCATGTGTGGGTGGGCAGTCCCTTCACTTCACAAAGATGCTGGCCAAGGGGTGGAGAGACCTGACATGCGGTTCATGCTCTGCTCCTCAAGCTATGCCCTCTGGTACCGGGCTGCATCCCTTGTCTGGCTGCATCCAACCAGAGTGGGCACCTTTTGCTAATTCAGGTGCATGGGGAAGAGCCTTGTTTCCAATCTGACCGTGTGGTAGGCGGTGCCTTTTTCTGTTTGCACAAAGACAGTCTAGACTAAAAGCAGCCCTGATTTAGAAGATTAGGGCCACGCCTAGGGTTTCCCAGCCCTATTGGGTAGGTATTAACCAAATGTTGAGAATAAGGTTGAAAACATGCTTACCCTGCCTGAGACAGCCAGACAGAGGGAGGAGGAGGATCTAACTTGTTCACTAGTCTCTACTTCAGTTCTCAGCCAGTCACCCGTTCTCTCACCGTCCCCTAACTCTGAAGGACATGGGAGCAAACTAGGTCCCACTGACCCAACCATCTGAACCAAGAAGCACCCAAGTGAAGACTCCGTGGCGAATTCTTTTATAAATTTGTGGGCATTACCTGATGACCTTGAGTGGGAAAGCGTGATTGGTGTAAAATGAATTAGTCCTTAGCTGGGAAGGCAAACCTAGGTGCCGGACAGCTGCTATTTGAGGTGGAGTATTCTGATTTATTTCACCTGGTGTGTTTACCTAGCATCTGCTTTGGATTAGGTACTATGTAGGCCAGAGCACAAAATAATCCTCAGAGAGGTAATAAATTGATGGTCCTCAGGGACAGAGCAGAAAGACAGTGATACCTTTCACTCTCCATATACATCTCTGGAGCAGCAGGAGACAGCAGATGAAAAATGAGCTATTGAGTGCAGAATAAACAGGTATTTATATTCAAGGCCCCAAAAGCTACAACAAATCCTTTAAGAAATTTGTATTGATACTGCCTTGAAGATGATACTTGTTGGATCAATACGTTATAACTGATTCCTTCTCTCTATGTAAAGATAAAGCTATTAACTTAAAGTCAGGATAGCCCAGCTTCTATAAAGTATCAGAGTGGTTCACCGGTCCATTTTTACTTCCAACCAATCATCCAGGAAACATCTGTTGAGTGCTCACTATGTGCTAGGCCATGGATAGAAGATTGAATAATAAATTGTGTCTTTTCTCAAAGAAGTTAGACACTCAGATAATTACATTCCAGTGTTTTAAGGGCAATAAGAGACGGGACTCCAAGAGACTGTGGGATGTCTAATTGAGCAGCTGGTGAAGGTATGTGTTTAGGTCAGGTAACGCTTCCTGGAGGAGGTGATGTCTGAGCTGGATTTGAAAGGCTGAGTATGGTCTGCAGTGAAGAACATTCCAGGCAGAGGACGCAGCCTGATCAAAGGTACTGTAGATGGCATCTATTGTTTTTTGTCCACCAGATGCTATTTTTTCCCCCTTGGGGAACTCCTTCTCCTCTATTGGGAGCAGTCTGGATGGAGCTGTCAATCAAAGTGCCCCGAGATCCAAGACGAGGCAGCTGTGCCAACCTAGGCCCGTGGAACTCTTGCCCAGGAATCTGACTCTTCGGCCCAGTTAATGCAAAAATGGAAAATGATGGTTGCAGAGCCCTGAAAAGTGTGTTCATGGTTCCTACTACCTAGATCCCACAACTGTTCTGGTTCTCAGCTTTTCCATCTGAAAAAATTTTTCAATTCTTTAGTTTTTTCTTCAATTCTGTGAGCTATCTATCTCATATCCTTCCAATAAAATCTTCTTTGCTTGTTATCCAAAGTCGCTATCTGTCGCTTGCAACTAAAAACCCTAACTGATAGAAGAGAAAAAATGAATGGTGGAAGCTTTAAGTAGAAGTCTAGGAAATCTAGTGGTTATGTGCTAGGACTGCTTAAGGAAAATTTCTAAAGCTTTCAGAGGTAAGAGAGAGAGAGAGGGGAAGGGAGGGAGGGAAGGAAGGAAAGGAGGTAGGGTAGGAAGGAGGGAGGAAGGAAGGAAGGAAGAAATCCTGTTGGCATAATTTAAACCTCTGCCACTGGCTGGCCTCTGTCTCTCCTTCCAGAGAATAGCTGTTACATGTAGCACGCTGGAGAAAAGAAGCAGTTTGATGCTGCTTCACACAGAACCCAGCAAAATCCGTCAGAGACCGCTCCACATCCAGAGACAATTTACCTGGTTGGCCCTCAGGGCAGAAATGTGGATGACAAAGAGCCAAGGATGTCAGATTTTGAGCCTACTGCTGGCTGAGTTTCTTAGCTTCTAGCTGACAAACCCAAAGTCTATTACTGAAGTGGAAACAATTAAAAGCTCTGGTTTTTTCATTGTAATGTAATTACAGCAACATCTCTCATACAAATTATGGCTCATTTACTCTTCAAGGCAATTAGCATCTGGACTGCCACCAAGGAAACCCTTTTTAGGTTGCAAAGTGGTATCGCTTGGTGCTCTCAGGAAGCTGGAGACTCCAGTTCCTGAAAGAAGAGGACTTGTTCAACGCAGGAGTGGGGAGAGAGTTCCCTTCTTCATAGATGTGGCCTCTCATTGAAAATACTTGTGCTCTGACACCTCCTGGAACGTCACTGGTAATTACAAGCCTTTGTTGTTATTTTCATTACTGTGTATATTGCTGTTATCCTAATTTCCCTGCAAAATGACCATGATAGTTTAACCTCCAGGGACGCACCTTATGAATTTATGTGAATTCTTTTCGCTTGAATTAAATTTGGGTTTTCTTTTCCATTCTCTGTCGAAGGCAGCCAATGGAGGATTTCCTTTGGTGGATATATTAGTGTCTGAAAGAAAGCAGTCAATCATAATTTCACAGCAGCTCTGGGAGAATCAGGATTTTCTCTCTTCTAGTGAGTACTGGCTCAAAAACTCTCGAGTTGCATCTGGTATCAGTCACCACTCTTGCCAGTGAGAAAAATCCAGTCTTGAACTGGCTTACGTATAATGGAGAATTTGCTGTGTCTGGTCACTGAAAACTCAAGATGCTGATTTGGCTTTGACTTGATTTGGAGTTCAAATGTCTCCCCTCTTGACTCTGCTCTTTTGTGTCAGAGTTGTTTCCAAGTTCTATATCATACCCCCAGAAGCTCCAGATTTATCCCATCATAAGGCCAAACCCATCAGAGGAGAGCAAATATTTTGACCCAGAATTTCTGCCTGAAAAATCACCCTGAAATTCACCACATTGGACCAATTTAGGTCACATGCTTACCCATGAATGAATCACTATGACCAGGGAAGAACCATGATCCCATTGGTTTAAGCACAAGATAAGGGCAGAATCTTACACCCTGTGGGGCTGAGAATCAGGGAGGATGGATCACCATAAACAAACCAGCAAACAAACAACGCCAAGAAATGAACACCTTCACAGAAGGAAAGAGGAATAATTGCTGGAGAGGAAAATATCAAATACCTGCTACACCTCTTTACAGTCTGGGGCACCTCTAAGTATAGTCTGAAGACCCCAAGGATGGCAGAGAGAGTGGGGCCTCCCTCTCGATACCCACGGTGAGGTGTTGCCTTCATTTCTTCCGCTAACCCCAAAGAGTCTCAAATTCTTTTAAACCCAGACATCCATGGAGAGGCAGCCACAGCCGTAACCCTGTTGTGAAGGTGTGAGGAGGAATGAACTAACACATAATCCGCAGGTTTGTCCAGAGAGAAGACATCTTCCAATTACTTGCAAATCTCCCAGAGCATATGAAACAGAGTATAAACAGCTATTTTCTCAGAAGGAATTTTGGGAGATAGAATTATGCAATCTAATGATTTTTCAATAGGCTCCTGAAAACAACTAACACGAACTCTCATTGACCAAAGACCTACGCGATGCCAGATTTGGTACTAGATACTTGGTTAATTATTTCCCACAACAGCTCAGCCCAGTGGGGCAGATACCGGCATCTCCTTTACAATCCAGATAAAGAAACTGTAGGTCAGGGAGCGTAAGAAAGCTTAGCAAGGATTCAAGCTCCACCCTATTCAACCTCAGAGCTTCAGGCGTTGACCACCTGCTCCATCTTCTGTGAGATTTCACATGACTGAGAAAACCCATCTTCCTTCCATAAGAGAGCAACAAGGATGAAAAACTTTTTCCTTTCTTAGTGTTAGGATGCATTTTTACACCTTTTGTAGTAGGAAAGGGAGAATAGTACTAAATATTTCTGGAGCAGCAACTAGATTTGGGCCACGGGAGTGGAGAGAAAAATGCATTGTAGCCTATTTGAAGATGAGTTTGAGTGGAGGAGAATATGATTTCCCAGGCCTCTTATTAGATCCAGTTTATGCACTGAGTTGTGCATAAACAGCAGTTATTGCCAGTGAGAATGCTGGAGGTCGGCGTTAGCAGACACCACATGGCTCTCCACCTGCCTGGTAGTGACTCCCGAGCACTAATGAAATGATGCATCAAAAAGCCGTCCTGACTCACTCCTGGAGTCTGTCCACACCAGCCTCTGCCACCCCCGCTCCAAAGACACCACACTTACTAAGATCACTGACAATCCTCTCACTCCTAAACCCACGCGGAAATTCTTCTCTGTGCCTCTTTCTGGTCTCCATGGCGCTGGATCCTTCTTGATACTCAGTATCCTCACCAGAAAGCAATGGCATCGCTGCTGGACTGTCTTCTCTTCCAGGACACTTCTAAGGTATTTCCCATAATTGGTAGGTGATCCTAAGTGTTCCACCTGGGGTCGATGACTGTGTTAATGACAAATCAAGACCCTGAGCAATTCCACTTGTTCGAATGTGTTTCAGTGCAGGAATTCTATCAGATAGGCTCAACAGAAAATCTTGAGAATTTTATAAATGACCTGACTTCTGTATAATGGTTGTTCAATAAGACCACTTGATACACAAATCTATGTATTACCCCCTGCCCCATTGTGAACCTGCTATAGAACCATATTTTGATCTCTGATGTACAGATGTTTTGCCATCAATTTAAGCAAGCACAGTACATCTTCCCTCACTTTCACTCTAAAAAGCTACCATCATTACAGCTTTTTGGTTCTGATGGAAGCATCGTGTTTATCTTGTTGTACCTTGTTATTACCTTGGTACCCGGCTACTTTGGTTAGTACCTCGCTTCTTTCATCTTAAATCTGGTTTGCTCCATTCTCCTTCTCCTACATGACTGTGTCAGCATCCAGTCAGGAAAAGAGAAATGACACCACTTCTTTAAATAGAATTTAATAAGGAATTAGTTAAACAGGTATTGGAGAACTGAAGATACACGAAAGAGAATGCTGAAGTATCACAGAAGTCTTGGCTACAGGAAGTAGCTAAGGGAATAACAGGGAGAGGTTGGGGTGATTAGGAATCTAGACGCTTGGAGAAGGGAAGCTGAGACCCAGGCCACTGAGGAGGGGTCATGGCCGGCTGATGCAGGTACCTCTGAAGGAGTTCTGGGAGTGTAGAAACAACTCTTCAAACTGGAACCAAGAGCTGCTACTAGGATAAAGGCCATAGACCAGAACCAAATCCCTTCTACCTTTCCTTCCAGTCTTCTTCTTCTGCTCTGCTGAGCAGAACCTTAAAGGATCCAGCTGGCAAAGGTGAAATATGGTTTGCTGGACCCCAGCCCCAGCATCAGGAAGCAAAGCATCAAAGAGTGGATTGCCGCTGGGAGACAAGAGCTTAATAAACACACCCCTCTGACAGAGCCCCTTTCACTCATTCCCTCTCACTACTGTCTTTGCACTTTCTTTAAGAAGCATCATTTGCCTGGAATTTCCATTCTCCTGGCCTGCCAAGTCATTATACCTAATCATCAAAAATCCTAAATATTCATTTCCTTCATGAGATCTTCCTGGATTGACCAGAGAAAAAAGGAAGGTCATCCTCGCCTGTTGTGTTGCATACACTGCTCTCCAGTCTTACCTGCCAATATGTACTGTGATGAAAATCCTTATTCTCCAGCTTATGTTTCCTTTGTGGTTTACGGATGTCCTGTATATTTGGCATGATTGAATGGTCACCTCTCAGCTATGTGCAAGCAATGCTTAATTTTCTTTATGAAAACACTTATTTTTTTTGACAAGTTCTCATTCCCTCTTGGAGGAGGAGATACTAAATTTCATCCAAAGTGTGAAATTAGGTCTGCTCCTGAACATTTTAAGTCACTTATGGTTTATCTCATTTCAAATAAGTATTCGGTCCAAATCAGGTGTTGTTAAAATTAGCCACTGTCCAGTTTAAAACACCGATTTCATGGTTTCTGTCCATTTCTCAAGGATTTTTCCCTCCTCCCCTCTGGGACCTTGGGCTTGCCTGTGCACCTCCATTGCAGGGAGGGGACAGGAGGAAGTGCTCCTGCAGATGAGGGTACATGAGTGGAAAGGAAATTCATCAGCTGGGAAATTTCTCAGCAGGGCCCAGCCACTGGCTTCTTGCTGGTCTGCTCTGAGGTGCTGGTGATGCCAGCTGTCCTGACAAGTGGCTCTCTTAGCCTGAATGGTATCTGCTGGTGCTTTCCCATGGGGTATGTTGGGTGGCCATCAGTTGGTTAACTGGTGTACTCTAGCCTGAAAGTGTCAGGGCACCATCAGGTAGTACTGCTTTTTTCCCCTCATCTTTGGGGTGCAGTCTTCAGGGATCCCACCATGTTCCTCCTTCCAACAATGGAAGTCTCTGGGGCATGGATTGCTGACCTCTGTTGGTGTGCCATTCTGTGCCAGTTTCAGGCAAAGTAAAACACTTTGGGCTCATTTCTCATGCTTCCCCTGCTACCCTCTGTTATCACAAGGGGCTTATCCTATAGGTTGTGTTGCTCAGGCTCCCAGGCCAGCTGAGTTTTGTCCAGATTCAGTAAATGGAAGGGTTAGCAGGAGATTGGAGGTTGCATCACTGGCAGCTTTGGGGTATCCTCTGTGGTTCCAGCTCCCACTGGAAGGGTGCTCCATGGTCCCCGGACCCTGCGCCCCAAGAATACCACCCCTCTCCTTTGTCTCTCCAACCTAGAGCTAGTATTCATTCTTATTTTGCTAATTTCTGGGTTGTCTCACCATCCCCTGTTGACTCTTGGCTTGTTCATCACCTATATAACCAATTGCCTGCCCTAAATTCCTTCTGTAATAAATACTTAAGTGGCTTCTGTTTTCCCGTTTCCATAGGCCCAGGCTGGCCTAGATCAAAGGGAACCTTAGGAACCCCCTCCATACTCACCTTGGCTCTATGGAAAATGCAAGGATCATTGTCAACTGTCACTCACTATACTGCTATGCCAGGGAGGGTTGGCAGATTCTGCCACCTAGGAAACCCCAGATGAGTAACTGCCTCTAGTCCCTATACTTAGAAAAATCACCTATATTCAAGGGAGAAATGTCCAGGAATTGCAACTTCCCATCCTGCTAGGGGTGTGCTGGGGGGAAGGACAAAGTGTTGGAAGTTCCCCAAATGTCCTTCTTAAAGTCTCTCTCCCTTCCCAGGTGCTTTTATTTTCCAAATGGAAGAGCTGCCGGACCTGTTCTGCCTTGTTCCCACCTGGTGGGGATTAAGTGGATGTGACTCTGGGACTGTTCTTTTGAGTAACTCCGCGTGATAACTTCTGCTTGACTGGTGGATGAGGGGCTGACAGCTAGTCAGGTAACCTGGGAGGAAGCCTCACAGAGGAGCCTCAAAGAATATTTCACACCTATGTCATATGTGCACCTGTGTAAGACCTACCCAGAGCCTAAAATTTTAAAGATATTCCTAGAAAACTGTAGGATCTGAGGTAAATCCTGTCACGCTAATGTGTTGAATCCAAATAAATGAACATCAAAGGAAATCTTGTAGGGGCAGAAGATATCACAAAAGAGAAGCATGCGTCCTTGCAGAAATATGGGCTTTCAGAGAGAAGAGAAAGTCTTTCCCTTAATGATATTGTATTCCTGGATAGTACTAATACCATCTGGTAGAAGTTGCTTCCTTCCCAAGAGACCTACAGCCCCATCACGCTCACATATGCTTCCCTGAGAGTAAACCATACTCTGTGGAGAATCATTCATTTTTCTTTCCATTTCTTGCCCCCTCACCCCTTAATCACAAAAAGTTACATTGTGAAAAACAAGGTGGCTCTGTGGAGCCTTCAAATGGAAGCGATTCAGGTAAAACAAAAATAAAAATCGCACTAAACTAAAACAAACAAACAAATGCCATTAGTTCTAATTCTATATGTTTTGCTAGACACAGTGGATTAAAACTGTGACACTCACACTTATCAAATCCAGACCTTTGCCACAACCTCTTTAGTTTTATTTTTATTGCCTGAAATTCTCCAACGATTCAATGTCACTTTTCCTCTTTGGGATCATTAATTTTCAGGGTTAGATAGAGATCAATAGTCACTGTTTGAAATTGGCATCTTTGGAGGAGAAATATGTTGTGCCACTGTACATAGATTGGATGGTGCCCCGGTTAAGAAAATGGTGTGCTCTTTCATAATTGTGTTCATCGACAGTACCCCAAGCATTATTTTATTCTGTTGCAAAGATTCTGACAGTCTCTTGTAGTATCTTATCTATCACAGAGTTTTCTTTCGTCTCCTTTCATACTTGGTCTCTGGAGTGGAACTTTATTTAAAAGGCACTGACATGAGAAAGAATGGCCATGGCCAGGCCATTCTCCTTGGGCACTAAGGAAAGTGGTCAAACTGTCAAACATCTAAGTCGAGGACTCAGTCTGGTGTCTGCTCCTCCAGGGTGTGGCTTTTAAAGTAGTCAGTCTCATTTGGGGGACTCTATGGCAATGGGTATTTTGATCTTACAAAGCCTTGGGCAAAGTTGGCAGTCACTTCCCTGAGCATGGTCACTGCCTGACACCTAACTCGGAAGAAAGCACCCCTCAGATTCCTCGTCTTGGAGGGAAGAATTCACTTTATTCATTTGTCTTTTCAATAAATATTTGTTAAGTACCCATAATGTGCCAGGTGCCAAAAACACAGCAATAAACAAAATTGATAAAAATCCTTGCCCTCATGGAAATTATATTCGGTGTGTGTGTGTGTGTGTGTAGACTGACCACAAAAAAAATTAACCAGGACATTATTTATCTATCTACCTATCTTTTACATGGTGATAAATATTATGGAGAAAAATAAAGCAAGAAAGGTCGTGAGAGGGTATGTATGTGGGAGGGGAGTTGCCATTTTAAACAGAGTGGTCAAGAAGGCATCACTGGCAAGGTGACATTTGATGAGAGACTGAAGGAGGTACAGGAATAACCCATGCAGATATCTGGGGGAGTAGCAAATGCAAAGGACAGAGGCATGGTTGGTAGACAAGCAAAGAGGCCAGGGTATCCTTAACCAAATGACTGGAGGAGAGAGTGGTAGGAGCTGAGGCCAGAGAAGGACGGGGCACCAGATTGCCCAGAGCAAAATCTCTCGCTTGGAGTCTACTAGATATTGTTATTTAATGTAAGAAAGGAGCTTATATATTAATCTATCACAAATTTGGACTTAATTTTTATTCACTGTATTTCAATATAGTTAGTTTTTTAGATTACATGTATTTTATTTTATGCATTTAAAAATGTTACTTTCAATAGTCTGTCAAAGAGATTCACATGTAGTGCCTTTAAGCCATTGCTGGACTTCAGCCTTTACTCCGAGTGAGATAATAAGCGATCTCTCTGGCTGCCATGTTGAGTATAGACTAAAGAGGGACAAGGGTGGGAGCAGGAAGACCAGTTAGGAAGCTATGATGATAATTCAGGCAAGATGTGATGGTGGCTTGAACCAGAGTAGCGGCAGTGGAGGTAGTGGGAAGAGGCCAAATCCCAGAGAGATGTTAAAGGTAGAGCTGCCAGGATCTGCTGATGGATTGGATATGAGCTGAGAGGAAAAGGAGTCAAGGGTGACCATGAGATTTTTGGCCTGAGCAACTGGAAGGATATAGTTGCTTTCTTCTGAGGTAGGAAAGTATGCAGGGGGCCCAGGGAGAAGGGGTGAGGAAGATCAGATTTAGTTTTTGGACATCTTATGTTTGAAATGACTATTACATATCCCAGTGAAAATATCATGTAGACAGCTGGAGATATCTCTGGAAATGTGGAGAGCAGTCCATGCTGGAAATGCAAAGTTGGGAATCATCAGTCTATACCTGGCATTAGAGCTGTGTGACCAGATGAGATTGTCATCAGGAAAGTGGTACACATGGAGAAGAGATGAGTTTTGATGGCTGTGACCTGGGGAAACCTAATTTTTAGGATTTGTGAGGAGAGGGAATCAGCCAGGGAGAGCAGCCAGTGATTTAGAAGGAAATCAGGAGGGTTTGATGTCCCTGAACCCAAGGGAAGAAAGTGTTTCAAAGAAGAGGAGTGATTATCTGTTGCATGCTGCTATAGGTCAAGTAAGATGAGACTTGAGAGTTGACCATGGATTTAGCAACTTGGAAGTCATTGGTGAACTAGAAGAGCATTTTGGCTAAATGACTGGGACAAAAGTCCTATTGGTGTAGGTTCAAGAAAGAATAAACAGAGAAGAACTGGAGACAATAGGAATAGGAAACTTCTTTCAGAAATATCTCTCAAAGGGAAACAGAAAATCTAGATGATAGCTAGAAGGGAATCTGAGGACAAAATGATTTCTTTTTTTCAGATGGGAGAAATTTCAGCATATTTGCATGCTGATAGAAATTATTTAAAAAATATCACATGGATGATTCAGGTGAGACAGAGGCCGTTGTTGAGGCAATGTCTTTGGGTAGACAAGAGATGGGTGGCAACTAGTGGAAGAGCAGAGGGGTTGACCTTGAACAGGACCTGAAGAGTTCACCCATAGTAACAGATGGGAAAGCAGAGTATTGTGGGTAAAAGTGGTAGTGAAACGTGGAATTTGTCTTCTGATTGCCACTATTTTCCCAAGAGAAATAAGAAGCATGGTAATCAACTAACAGTGAGAATGGATGGGGAAGAGGTTGGAGGTAAGAGAAGAGAGGAAAAGGTGCTTGATGGTTGTCTAGCACTGTGGAAGAGTGAATGGAATAGCAAAATGCAGAAGGATTGCCAGGTGGCATTCAGGGCCCTCTTGGGATTAGTAGTCAAGCATTTAAAATGAATATATTCACAATGTTAAGTTTTTCTCCAGTTATATTCACTTCTTTGGGTATAGACGTGAAGTAGGTGGAGAGTTAGATTCAATCAGGACTGGGTTTTTGTCATGTAACTGAGGTGAAGGGAGGACAGACCAAGAGAACTGAGGGTAGACCCATGGAATTAACTATGGAATTTAAGTAAGATACAGGAATGAGGCCATGAAGGTGGTATGGACAGTAAAAAAATGGTAGAACCCAATGGATTGTAGGTTCTGGTGCAGTGGAACAATTTTCAGAGTCAAAGCACTAGATGAAGAGAGCTGGAAAGATAGGAGGTGGGGGACAAAGAATCAGATGGAACGGCTGCGGCTATTGGTAAGGACTAGGTTAAAGTGTGGCCATGAGAAAGAGGAGCTGAGTTAGGGTGGAGAATAAGATCATCATGGGGAAGGAGGTCAAGGAACCAAGTGGCCAGCCTCTTGGAAGGATCGCCTACTTGGGTATAAATCACTAAGAATTAGATTAGAAGTAATGTTGACAATAAGAGTTATTAAGCCTGGAGATCAATTCTTCAAGAAGCAGGAGTGGTGGTCACCATGCATCTTTAGATGGCTGTAGCAAGTAGCAGAGTGCAAGGTCTAGTCTAAGGGTATAAAATTTAAAGCCAGGGGCTGGGATAGTGATCTTCTATCTGCCAGGGTCAAGGCAATGACAATGGTCTTTTTAACACAAATTCTCCTCAACTCTGTTACTGGGAGTTTTCTTCATCAAGTAGGTAGATGGAGGAAGCATATAATCACCCTTATCTTTTTAAAATTTCAGGCAGACTTTATATTTTTTGTATTAATTTTGGTGGTTCATCTACTTTTTTATGGGTCATGGGGTGACAGACAGTCTTGTGACCGATGGAGACGGTTAACCTAACTTTCATCCATAACTCCCTTTTGCCTAGTCACCTTCTAGCTACTGGTGGTGATGTGACACCATTCTGGCCAATGAAATATAAGCAGAAGTAACCGAGTGAGGTTTCTGAGAAAGCTTTTCCTTTCCTGAGAAAAAGAGACAGAGTCAGTAGTCAGTTCCCTTGTACCCTTTGCCCTTCCTACTTTTTTTCCTTTTTGCAAAGCAGATGGGCAGCCTCAAGGTGCAGCAATCATTTTGTAACCACGAGTGACAAGTATGAAGCACCAAGTATGCCTACATGCTAAGGATGGCAGAACAGAGTGATAATAGGAGTCTGGGTCCCTGATGGTGGAGTCGAATGGTCGCTCCGGCTCTCAACTCCTACCTCTGGAATCCTTGTCATGTGAGATAAATAAATCCCACTTCCATTGATTTGGTTTTCTGTTATTTGTAATTTATTGCTTCCCTAACTCATAAAGCTACTTTCTCGTGAAGATGGAAATGCTAGTCAGTTGGATTTAAGAGAGAATTTCACAGACTTATTTGTGAGTGACCTTATTTGATACGTCTGTCAACCAAAAATGTTTGCTTGATTCTAGCACTTCTTCAGGTTACTGTCTTGTCCTCATTCCTTACTTGCTGTCAGATTCTTGTATGAGTAGCCCACCCATGCTGTCTCCACTCCTTCGTCTCGCATTGTGTATCAGGCCACCAGAGTTGATCTCTAGATAACATTGATGGAAACTGTCATAACTAAAATTACTAATGACCCTGTGGCATCTTTTTTGGTCTTTATCCTGTTTGAAACCTTTGTAGGGTGATTCACTTGGCCATTTCCTCCTCCTCTTCTTCCAGGGGCTTCTGCAATACCACTCTTTCCTAGAAGTTCTCAATATCTGAATTATTTTCTTGAGCCTTTTCATAGCTCCTTGCCATCTGCCTAACTCTCACTGTTTTTCCTCTAGTGTTCTCTCCTCAGTCCTCTCCCCTCTATCACCCTCTTCTCACCCTCATCTTCTTTCACTCTCTAGGTTTTCTCAGGATGATTTCATATAGACTATTTGTCTTCTACCTGCTTCTAAGAGGTCAGTAATTTATAAATTTATAATTTCATTCCAGACATCTCTCTAAAACTTTAGATTCCTATTTCTAACTGCTTTCAGAGCACCTTACTTCAAACATTACTTTACTAAAACTGAATTTAATCATCTTTTTCAGAAATCCTACCTATTCTTTCCTATTTTGTTTCTTCTATCACCCCCATTCATCCAAGTGCCCAAGCAAGGAACTTTGAAGGCAACTTCAACTCTACTTTCTCTTTCCCTCATTTGTCACATCCAATTGATGAATAGGCCTATTAATTATGCCTTGGAAATATTTCTCAAACATCTCCTCTCTTCTCTTCTCCATCCTCATTACCTCTGCCTCTTCAGGGCCTTCCCTACCTGTATGCTTTTCCTTGGCTCACTTCCAGTGGAGAAAGCTTTTCTCTTTAGGTTCCCTCCATCCTTATGAAGAGCTGTCCTCCACTTTTATAAGAGATACCAGTCCTTTCTCCAACCTAATTATCTACTAAAACAAAAAGACCTGTGATCAATGGCAGCACAGAGTAGCTTGAGGCTCTTGTTAGTTGGGGCCCTTTCTAGCTTTGAACCATCCATTGTTTATGAAGAACTCAACCCAGAAAAGCCATATGAAGGGAGGATGGCTTGAAGGGCTCCTCCAGATCAAATCTAACCCTGTATCTTACCAGATCTGCCTGAAAGGAGATTATTGAGGGTGTTATTTGTGACTTGACAGAGCCCTCCTTTCACTCAGCAGACATTCTTGTCTCAGGTCAATAGCAAGAAGTGTGAATTGTACTTCTCTTGGGTAATCAGTAACAAACATGTAGAGCATTCATTTTTAACTCTTGGTTTGTAGCTCCATCTCAAATGGACACCTTTGGCTTTTGTTTTTCATTCTTCTTTGATTTCACATTTATTTTATGCTGCTTTATATTTTATGTATTCTTGGATGCTACCCTCAATTTTCTCTGGAATGAGGTAGAAAACAAACATATAAATAGTTCAAATCCTCTTTACCTCTTCATCTGGCTGTTGTAATATTGGCCTTCCTTGCCCACCTCATATTTCTCCCTCTATGTGTCCTTTACTTACTAATCACATCATTCTCCTGCTTAAAACCATTTAGTAGTTCCTTTTCTTGCTCTTTAGCAGGATGTAAAGCCTTTCATGATCCTGCAACTATCTTTTTCTAACCTTGGCCCTAAACCTCCCCCCGCCCTCCTTTCCAGCTATGCCAAGTCACTCACTTGGAAATGTTGTATGTTTTCATGCTTCTAAACTTCATTTTGTTTGAAATGGTAAATATACTTGTTTATGTATATCTGCTATGCCTGCTACCTATACTCATGACTCCTATTCATTCTTTCAGACCCCTATCAAAAGTTGTTACCTTCTCTGTGGTGCCTTTCCCGATTCCTTCTAAAAGAGCTTTTCTTTCCTATAAGTGCTTCTGTAATACTTTCCTGATTCTTTGGCTAATAGTAATTATCACACTATATTTTATTGATTTGTTCCTTTGCATATTTCTTAATATTTTTATTCATCTTTGTACACTTTGCTCTTCACATAGTGTAAGCACTCAATAAGTTTGTTTGGATTGTGCAAGTGAATGTTACAGTGTTTTCTGGTGGACAACTGTGGCTGACATTTCACCACCTCATGTGATACCATGGCCACATGACTTTTTGGATTTGTGGGTTTTGCTATGTTACGACAGTAAATCCCTGTTTTAAAAAAAGTTTTGATTCCAATAATAGACTTATTGAGTCATAACAGTCATCTCTAGGTCAAAAAAACTAGAAGACAGTATACTGATGGCTCTTGGGGGCCTACATTCTATCTTTTAAAAAATTATTCAGTCAGTCTATAACAGAATTGACTAGGAGATGAATGAGAACTTAGCAATGACTAGGCTTGTTGAGTTAAAATTGGAAACAAGGGCTATTATTAGGGATTCTGAGTTTATGGAAGATAATTACATGATGAGCCATCATGAACTGGGGGGTTTTTGAAAAATAGATTTGGTGCATTTTATTAACTGGTCCTCAGACGTATATCTTGGGACCTGTTTGCCAGCAATGTACTAATCATTTTATGTGTCTATAGCTTATTTGCTCAACTAGATTGAAGACAATCTAAGATCAGGGATCACATGTTATCTATTACAGCCATAAGCTGAGTGTACTGATGGCAAAATGCTACCTGCCATAGCCCTTCCAGCCATGTGCATGACACAGGAGGGATTCTGACTATGTTCTTACTACACAATCTAGTTTAAGTTGCTCTGAAAGTGGAACATCCCTCTTCTTCCTCCTGCCATAGGACTCAGTGAGTTGTGTTTTGTTTTTTCCATATTTAGCTCTGTGGGAAGTCATCTGACCTGGGCCCTAGTCAGGGACTAATGGGCACATGAGATCTTAAGGGTTCTGGTCCAAAATAAAATGGAAAAAAACAACCAACTGATAGACTTTTGTGAAAGCAGGACAACCAGCCAACTCTGAATATATACCTAAGAAACAATACATTTCCAAACGTCTCACAATGAAGATTTTCCTGACTCTGACCCAAAGTAGGGACTACATTCATTCAAAAGGATCTCCTGGAGACAAAAACCAGTAAACACTAGAAATAAGTTTTCTTGGGGCTGGCCCCGTGGCCGAGTGGGTATGTTCGCACGCTCCGCTTCAGCGGCCCAGGGTTTGGCTGGTTCACATCCTGAGTGCGGACATGGCACTGCTTCTCAGGCCACACTGAGGTGGCATCCCACATGCCACAACTAGAAGGACCCACAACAAAAATATACAACTATGTACTGGGAGGATTTGCGGGGAAAAAGCAGAAAAAAAAAAAGAAGACTGGCAACAGTTGTTAACTCAGCTGCCAATCTTTAAAAGAAAAAAAAAGAAATGTTTTCTTTTTTTTAAAATTTATTTTTTATTTTTTAAAATTTTAAAAAAATTTTATTTATTTTTTATTTTTCCTTCTCCTCAAAGCCCTCCAGTACATAGTTGTATATTTTACTTGTGGGTCCTTCTAGTTGTGGCATGTGGGATGCCACCTCAGCATGGCTTTATGAATGGTACTAGGTCCATGCCCAAGGTCCAAACCGGTGAAACCCTGGGCCACCGAAGCAGAGCGTGCAAAATTAACCACTCGGCCATGGGGCTGGCCCCAGAAATAAGTTTCCTATTGTCAGTTAGTACACACTTTTAAGGAGAAGAGCTCACCTAGAAAGTGAGGATGTGCTTTTAGGAGAGCTTGCCCTGGAAGCCTCTCACTGCTGTTTAGCCCTGGCATTGCAGTGCGAATCAGAGATGAAACGCACACTCTCTGTATCTATGACATCAGGAAAAGTGGAATACAAAATACGTAAATACACCAAATCACTCTGCTCGTGCAGCAAGAAAACATAGATTAAACAAGACAATAGAGTTGTCTTCTTTGTGCATTAAATAACAACAACAAAACCCCCCACAAATTTAATGTTATTGTGCCAGTTTGAATCCCAAAAGGATCAAATGGTAGTTGAGTGGTTCTGGTTATGAAAAGATGAGTATTTAGCAAATATATTTTCTTCATTGATTCTAGGCTGCAGGCATCCATGGGAGCCAGACCGCTTATAGCCTCTGATTTGTTTTTTTTTTTTTTAGCATCAGTAGAGTAGGAGTGGGCAGGGTAAAAATAGTCTCACACTAATTTTAGATAATTTGCATAGCATTCTTAGAACATGGTCTCTTTTTGACCTTCATGAAATGAACAACTGGGCCAAGGAGAATGGGACACAAATGATGCATTTTTGTGGGATCTTTCTGTCTTTGCTGGCATAACACATGTATAAGGTATACTTGTCAAAGTCACTTGGAGGGTCCTTACTGTATATGTCAAGTGGTTGCTTCTCTATTTAATAACCTTTTGGGTGAGACTAAGTTGTTAGAGAAGGAGCTTCCAACGCTGCTCTGAAAGGTGCTGGTAACGTATTGAGTACGTAGGACAGAACTCAAAGTGACAGAAAGATCCCATCATGGTGAGTAGCTTCAGTTCCTAATAAACAGTAAGGGACAGGACCGTGACTTGCAGTTCCCCTGTGTGCTGTAGGCATGTGGAAGGAGGGTGGCAAAAGGAATTGAATGTGTTGATCAAATATTTTGAGGTTCTCTGATCTTTTTTTTCTGTGTTTTCGAATGAAGCGCAACCAACACCACATCTCTTAAAATATGCATAGAGGTATGCGTGTTGTCCATCAGAAATAAGTCAGTCTTCTTTGCTTAAAGTACCAAGAATCTTATAGAAATGTCAAATATCACAAAATTAAGTTTTCAAAAGAAAACACTTTTGTGTTTTCAAACAGTGCAATTGTTTTATTAATTTAAAATGAAACTTAACCAAATCCCTCGCTTTTGAAAAATGACTTGAAATGTCTTTTACTATTCTTAAAGCTTAAGCCAGCTGGTACAGAACAATACTGAAGTTAGCAAAATTCACCCAAACAAAGGACCTTTTAAATGCCTTAACAATACCGGAGAACACTCACAGTCTCCTGTGTGATTCAGGGATCAAGGACACTAGTAGTTGTGTACAAAATGCGAATGGGCCAAGAGTTACTGCTCTGTAGCATTCCACAGTGAGTTTGGCCATCCTCACATGTCTGTCTGCATATTTAGATAAACTTTTTTCTAACTCAAATCCCTCAATGCCAGTCTGTTTCTAATTTTATTAAAATTTTGTCAAAACTGTTCCTGGACTGGAAACTTGCCTGCTGAGTTTTAGCCCAAGGCAGATTTTAATGGCCAAGTTCTACAGGCATCAAAGGAGGAGGAGTTAGCAGGAGGGTGCCGTCTCTTCCTGAACGTGACAGCCCGCTCTCACGCGAAAACTCCACGGAAGTATCAGGAGAGACTGGAACGTCTCTGACAGGCAGCCTGGAATTTAATCACTTCTCTCCCTTCGTGATGCCACCTCAGCGCAGGCATTTCATGCCCTTGGAAGTTTTCGAAAGCTCTGACTGATCAGAGCGTTTGGAAGTCGGAGCTAATTTCACCTCCACACATTCCTGCATTACAAGATGTGCCTTTCATGTATTAATTTACTTCTCCTTAACTTGGATTTAGCTTTGATTATTCACTCATCATTCATTTTCCCATTCTCTTCTCCCTGAATGAGACCCATGAAGGCAAAGGAAAGGGGATTGAGATGTCTGAATTGCCTCAATGAATTCTGAATTACTGTGGAGACATTCGAGCTTTTTGCTTGTTTTTAATGAGAAAAAAAATGCACAGACAGGCCATGGCCCAAGTTTCCTCTCCCCATTGTCCTTATCTTGCACTGGACATAATTTTAATTAAGGCAACTTAAAGAGGGAGAGGCAGAAGACATGATTACTTTATTAAATTTTCTGGTAGTGGATGCTAAGGGATGCAACTGGACCAATTATAATAAGCTCAAGGGCACCTCCTTATCGATGGGGTGGTTCAGAAGTAAGTACTTCCCAACCAGAAAGGGGTTAACTAAAATCCACACGTTCAGGGTTCAGGGGCAGCCACGTAAGGCACAGCCTCAAGGTTGATCGACAACTTTGCTCTGCTTAAGCTTCCTGAGCCAAAGGAAGCCAAGGAAAGGAGACTCGCTAGAAGTTGAGGCTACGCAGGTTCTATGTGACAATTTTTAGCCCGTGTGTATGTGTGTGTTGGGGTAGGAAGAGAGAAAGAGACTAGAGGAAACATATCCCCAAAGCAGTCCTGACCCAGGCAACAGGTTAGTCTATTTGGAGAAAGGTCAAACAGTGTAAAACCCATCACAGACAGACCAGCCTCCTTCCCCTCCAACCATCCACACTGACCAGCTATAGGTTCATCTATTCTGGTTCATGCTATCTGCAGGAAAAAGGATAATACAAGTTGAGGATACATATTCCCTTCCTCTATGGCATTGACTCCTGACTTCTTCATTGCCTTTGTCTTCAGCAAGAGGCGGCTCTGTGGCTCATGCCTGGATCCTCACCGGGAGTCCTATTGCTTGGTACAGAGTATCTTGCAAAAAAAAAGAAATCAGCTGCTACCATCTTAGACTAAGCCCCTCGCAGACCAGTTGAATCAGAATCTCTGGAGAAGGGGCCTGCGTGGCTATTGTTAATCGCACTCTGGGTGATTCTAACTTACAACCAGGGCTGAGAACCAACGAACCACAGCCTTACACAGTTTTATACACCCTGTGGATACAGAATGAATAAAAGCAAAGCTAGCACTGTTTTCCTGAATCCATTCAGACGGCCATCTATCCAGACATTTACTAAGGGCCAGTCATGTCTAGGTCCTGGGTTAGGAGGTGGAATTCTCACATTTTAATGTGCGTGAGAATTACCTGGGACCTTGTTAAAGTACAGAGTCTGGTTCACTAAGTCTGGGATGGGACTGAGGTTCTGTATGTCCTATGAGTTCCCAGGTGATACTGGGGCTTCTGGTTCGTGGACCACACTTTGGGTAGCGAGATTAAAAAGACTCTTTTCCTCTTTTCTACAGTAATTTCTTGTGCTTCCTTCAGGGCTGAAACAAAGCCCATTTGGACAGAGGTCTGTGTCCCCATCTGAGTCCCCTCTCTTCCTGCTGCCCCACCTCCCTTTTGCCTCCTTATGTTCTGTACCTTTTCTTCCCATCAAAATCTAGTCTCTGAAAAGAATCAACATCTAAGTTGCTTTATAAGGACAATGACAGCAGCTTTGCTTTAACTATTTAGTTCTGCTTCCTCTCACTCCTCTCCCCCCATCCTTTTCTACTAGTTTATAAAAATTTAAACTAAAGTTTCAATGAAAATATTTCAGGCATCCATGAGGCTGCCTGAAAGACAGATTTTAGGGGGTGGGGAAGGGACAGGAGGGTCAACACCTTGACAGAGCCTCAAAGATCACACCATATAGCAAGAATAGATTATGTTTGTATCATTGTCTAACAGCTGCTTTGTGTACTGACACCTTATCTTCCTCACTGTAACAAAATGGTGGCTGCGGTGAAGCCATGTTTCTTCCTTGGCACCTCCTATCATAACAGCTAATGTTTATAGAGTGTTTTTTACAAGGCATTTTTATTACAGAGAATTTGAACATACCCTAAAAGTGGAACCCTGTGTGCCCATCACTCAGCCTCAGCAAACATGCACCCGTGGCTTGTTCTGCTCCGTTCACATCTCTTGTCGACTTCCCCTGAATCCTAGAAGTCACATGGATTACTGAACACTGTATACAAGCCAGGCATCATTTGAATGATTTATGTATATTAGCTCATTTAATCCTCACCACACCCCTTTGTAGGGAGGCTGCATAATTATCACCATTTTACAGATGAGGAAGCAGACGCACAGAAGGATTAAGTGACCAAAGTCACAGAGCGAGGAAGTGGTGGAGTCGGTACTTGAACCTGGGCGGTCTGTCTCTGGGGGAATGCTCTGAACCATTGGTCTGTACTGCCCAGCTGATGGAGATTTGGGAACGTGAGTCTTCTTCTTGCAGTAGGGCCTCTGCGCCCTGTGAAAGGACAGGAACTAGTGATATTTCAGCTCCGGGTTTGTGCCCTATGTTAGCAGCCCATCTCCAGCGTTGTTCCTTGGGGAAAATGAGGCAATTTTCCTAGTTCCACGATTTTTTCCAGGACCATTCATAGTGAGCTGTGGGTCCCAGGATGATCAAGCTTCTTGGTTTCGTGCTCCTCGGGGTTGTGTGAAGGTGGACTATAACATTTATGGTGTGCTATATAGAAAAGGCAAAACAGTATAGTATAATCCTATTTTTGTGAAGAAAAATAGTATGTAACAGTGTACCCAGACACACACCAGATATACACGCAGACACACACAAGGTTTACACGGAGACATACACACGCAGACACACACAAATAAGTTTGGTATTATCCTTCATATAATTCTCTATAGTTTTACAAACATACAAAATTAGTAAGTGCTCTTTGTTCCATTTTTCCTTCTATTGCTTTAAAGTTATATACTCTATTTCTATTTTCTTATTTTTTTTTACATTTTGGTTTTTGTCACATATGCATGAACATATATTTTTATAATAAAGATAAGAGTTAATCAGTCTACGTCCTTCTGCAGATCAAGACAGGAACCTTTACTTCTCTTTGCTCTTCCTCCACTTTCAACGTTCCTATAATCCAGAATGTTACTTCAAAATTCTATGACAAACAGTCCTTTTAAATAAATATGTATTTAGAATTAATCTGTTTATTGTATTCTTTGCTTACAAGTGTTTCTTATGTCCCACGGCTTTCTTCTGTGTCCATTTGTCCGTTGGTTGGTTTCTTTAGAAGATTATCTGTGAGTGATACACTTTCTGAGACTTGAATGTCCGAAGTTTTTTTATTTTTCTCTCTTAAAAAGTTTTTCTTTTAGTATTTTCTATGTGTTCTTGAGGTTCTGAAATTTCACTGTGATGTCTATAGACTGAGTTTAAAAAACATCCTGTTGGGTACTTGGCCATCCAGTGGTTGTGGTGGTGGCACTCATTCATTCTCAGGATGCTTATCTTTCTTTGATTCTGGATGGTTGTTGGTGATAATTTCCTTAAGCAGTGACTTCCTTCCATTCTTTCTATTCTCTTCTTAGAACAGCAAACTTCCAATTAACCCTATGTGTTGTCGTTGTCATTTATTTTACTTCTACCTATTCTATACACCCCATAATGCATTGTTATTACTTTTGCTTTAAATGGCTAAAAGTATTTTAAAGAAATTTATAAATATATGCACCTATACGAAAAATTTTTAAAATAATGTTTGATATGCTGACATATCCCTTTCTGGAGTTCTTCACTTCTTCCTGGAGAACCAGTTTTCATCTGATACCATTTCTCATCACCTACAGAACTTCTGTTTGCATTTCATGTAGCACAGGTCTGCTGCGGACAAATTCTTTCAGCTTTCTTCTGTCTCAAAATGTCTTTATTTCACTTTCACTTTTGAAGAACATATTCACCGGATATAGAATTTGGACTTGGCAGGGGTTTTTTTTTTTTTCTTTCAGCACTTACAAATGTCATGGCAATGTCTTCTGGCTACTATTTCTGATGAGGAGCTAGTTGTCACTCTTTTATTATTTTCTTATATGAAATATGTCCTCCTTCCCATCCCTTCAAGCCCCAATTTTCTTTTGATTTTTTCTGTCTTTGTTTGTTTCCATCAGTTTGACTATAATATGCCTAAGTGTGAATGTCTTTGTTTTCAGATTGTTTGGAGTTTGCTGGTCTTGTATCTGTGGGTTGATATCTTTTAACAGTTTTGAGAAGTTTCAGCTATTATCTCTTCAAATATTTCTTCTGTCCCTTTCTCTCTTCTCCTTCTGAAATCCCAATTTCATATATGTGTCTCTTATATGTGTTGTGAATATTTCCCTCCAGACTATATCATTTGCCTTTCAATCTTATTTGTGGTGTCTTTTTCCATTCTGTGTACAAATGTGAAGACCCTACGTAGAGGTCACTGAGTAAGAACGTTCAGCTCTATGCTGGTCTTTTTGAGATTCAGGCTTATGTATGTCCAACACGTAAAACTGGGTAGCATAGGTATGCCATTGTCAACTTTAAAATGGTTTGAGTCAGTTGAGATATGAACACATAGCGTGATATGAGATATGAACACCATGTTGTGGTGACATATTGAAGGTAGTTTTAGTCCTGGGCGTTTTTTACATTTTGGGTAACATTGAAAATACTTATTCATTTCTATATTGGAGTTCAGTGTAAGATTTTGTTTCAAAAAAATTTTCTTTCTAAAACGGTTGAAAACCCACTGGTCTAGATAATACTTTGGGGGTTAGGTTTTGACTAGTAGTATTTATATGAAAGTCTGTTTTGATTGTTGCTTGCACTGTTGTTTTGTTTTCACTGAAGGAGCATTCTTCTGCTGCTGCCTCCCTGTGATAGGAGCCTAGTGCAGTGTCCCCAGCGGCTCACTGGGGACAGGTCTGCTCTGACGCCTAGACCATTCCTCTGCTCTAAGGAGCTGGTGTGGACTCCTGAGGGAGGTTTTCATAACTGTCCTAAGCCGGTGGAGAACTCTAGGTATGGCAGAGGGCCCTTGAGATTAACTTTTTTTTAAATTATAAGACTTAAAAAAATTGAATTAATATTAAATAGAAAGTGGCTGTATCTCCAGATAAAGCAGAAGACTTCCCAAATTTTAATAAACATATTAATGAGCATTTATTGAATGCCCTTGCTAAAGTGAAATAAAATGGTTCTTTTAGTAGTGTTGGGTTCCTAAGTTACTTTCTGGACTATCTGATTTGAAACCATATTATTTAGATAAATTTGCTTGTGAAAGTAGCACCTGGCTCCAAGTTTATCCAGTTTTTCTTTTCCCCAAAGATCAAAGCCAGATTTACTGTGGCACTAATGAAACTTCAGCTCCAGGGTCCTTCTCTTGCATGAGTCCCCAAGAGAGCTGAGAGTTGCTGGGGGTTGTAGCGCTGTCTGATCGGGAGGGGAGCCTAGTTACAACCAGAAATCACTTCTGTATAAGCATTTCTGGTAAATTACCTAGAAAGAAAGGATCTAATCTCTAAATGTCCAGGAATTTTTTGTGATTTATTTTCTCATTCTAAATTGAAATTCACATGTCGCTAATTTTGTAGTTAAAAGTTTATATTCTTTTCACAAAGGGGCCCCCTAAACTCTGTAGGCTTCAGGCTTTACATAGACTCTTATCCACCCCTGTTATAGATGGTTATTACTTTTTTATATTGTGGGATTTTTTCTGACTATAAAAGTATAACAGGGCAGCAGTATCCTTCATGGTGCCATTGTATGAATTTAAAAAAGCATCCTCTCTGAACAGATGTCGTGCATGGGCATGTGACTTGGAGTGCTCCATGGGTTTGGTTCCCTGCTGCAAGATACAACCAGCACAATTGCATGTGGCAACCCTGAGGTCCATGTAAGAACTTAGAAAATGCAGAAAGGTTTATAAATGGAAATGAAGATTACTTATAATCCCACCCAAAAATAACCAGAGTTCACGTTTTGATGTACAACATTTTCATACATACATATGTATGCACAATTGGTATCACATTGCATATCCAATTATGTATTACCTTTTTGAATTGCATTATATATTAAGAATGTTCCCATGTAGTGAAATACTCTTTGAAACACCATTTATGACTGACTGCATAATAGTCCAGTAGAATTATTCCTTAATTTATTTTAAGTTCCTCTAATATTGGTCATTTAGGTTGGTACCTACTTTTTCTATTATACATGACATTGTGTAGAACTCTTCTATGGATACATTTTGATTCCAGATTCTGAATATGTCCTTTTGACAGATTCCAGGGGGGGAGTTATGGGTCAAATGATGTGAATTTTGTTTTAAAGCATTTAAGGCATGTTCTCAAATCATTTTCCTGAAATGTAATCCAAACACATGGACTACCATGACCTCATTCTACTCCATGCCTCCAGGACAAATTTTTAATAAAGGCAGCCTCACTTATTCAGGCTGCCCCTTTAGTTTCTGGTAACTCTCTATGGTCCTGATTTGGTTATGTGGCTCTAGACTAGAATAATAGTTCACCTGAGACAATTTAATGTCTGACCTAAATTTTGTAAAACTGTCTCATTTCTCCACCCTGGTGTGAAGCAGACACTCATGTCTGACAGCGTTGTAAGTAACTCAGATCAAAGTATTGATCAGGAGTGGATATGTTGTTTTCCAGTGGGAGGATAAGGATGGAGAAGCCAATCTATTATTGCCTCTATCAGCTGTCTCACTGAAAAGCAATTGGGCTAATGATACCAACTTATAATTGTCGATTTATTTTAGGTAGAAAGTAAACAATAACTCATTGTACTGTCGTGGCATCTGTTAAGAGGATACTATTGAGGATGGCAGGTTCCAAATTTGATGCTCTTCTCTTTCATGTACTTTTTTAAAAGAGAGAAGCTAACACCATTCTTTCCTTAAATGGAAAGCATAGATGGCTCTTGATCCTCTCTTTCTGATCTCCAAGAACATATATTTTGGGATTTGATTAGAATTCTGTTCTGACTACCTGATCTTTGCTAGTGTCAGAGCTCTATCTCCTCAACTAGATTCTATAGAATTAATCAGAGGCTAATGGATAAGCTTGCTTCCGTAAAATGGAATCATAAAATCTTAGGGAACCTGAACAGACCCTTGAAATCCTGTAGTTCAGAGTTGTAAACCTGTAGCCTCTAGGTTGAATCTAACCTATAGATATATTTAGTTTGGTTTACAGTGTTTCTATATCTTAGGGATAATAGTAGCTTATATTTATTGAGCACTTACTATATGTATTATTCTAGGTCCTTTACATGGGTTGTGTCATTTAATGCTGATGATAATCTTATGAGGTGGGTATTATCATTGTCTTTATTTTACAGGAGAAAACCAAGGCCTAGAAATGTTCGAGAATGTACCCAATATTGCAGTTAGTGAGAGGGTAGCCTGGGATTCAAACTCAGGTAGTTTAGCTCTGGAACCCACCTTCCTAACTGCTGCAAAGAGTGTGTTGCCAACATTAAAGAAAAAAAAATTCAAGAATTTCACATAATCATGGGATTCACGCCTTCTGTTGAACCATTGTAACATGTGGTGTGGGTGTACTGGCGATGGAGAGTGTCCTCTGCTTTTGGTAGGACACATGCTCTTGAATTTGCCTTTCTGTCATCTGGTCCATTTCTCTCAGTAATATAACAGTTTGACTCTTGTTGGCATTCATGACTCCTGATCTAATTCAGTGGTTCTCAGCTGGGGTGCTTTTGTCTCCCCAGAGGACATTTGGCAATGTCTGAAGATATAGTTGATGGTCTTACAACTGGGGTGGGGGTGGGGGTGCTACCAGCTTCTAGTGGCTAAATGCCAGGGATGCTGCTAAACATCTAAAGACTTATCTGATCCAAGTTGCCACTAGTGCTGAGGTTGAGAAACTCTGATCTAATTCAACCTCCCTATTTCGTGCATGGGAAAACTGAGACCAGAAAGGACATGACTTGCTCTGGATCCCAAAGCAAGTCAGAATCAGGGTGGGATGAGAATCCACATTTCTCAATTACCCCTGACCATCTCCTGGGTATAAGCTTTGTAGTCTTGAACAGAGATTTTTTAATTTTTTTTTCTGCTTTATCTCCCCAAACCCCCCTGTACACAGTTGTATATCTTAGTCACAGGTCCTTCTAGTTGTGGGATATGGGACACCACCTCAACGTGGCCTGACGAGCGGTGCCATGTCCGCGCCCAGGATCCGAACCCTGGGCCGCTGCAGCGGAGTGTGCGAACTTAACCACTCGGCCACGGAGCCGGCCCCTGAACAGAGATTTTTATAAATGATATTTCTCTAGTTTATTTTGTTAAAATGAGCAAAAGAGAACTAAGTGTTACAGTGGTTGTGAAAAATCTTCATTGTCTAATGTATTGGATGGAAGTTTTGCTAATTAAGAATCCTCTAATTAGCCTTAAGTGAAAAATTGTATACTTCAAAGCAGCTGCAAGGAACCGACTATAAATCACATCCTTTTCAGAGAGTCTATAATGTGTATTTATTATGTAACATGCACAAGTTGGCTGGGAATATGATTGCTTTTTCTTTGTAAAGTGTACAGTTTATAGGAAGAGGAGAGACACTACTTTCAGTTTTGATTCAACTGATAAACAAGGGCAGCAAATTCACAACAAATATCTAAACTATGTCCTTTATTGTGGGTTTTATGATTTTTGTAGTCAGGTGACATAAAGTAGTAGTTTAAGCTCAAATCTCTGAACTTCTTTGCTTTGCGTAGATTCCATTCTGACTGTTGCCATGGTTCAACTAAGAGGTTTTGAGGTTGACCATTTCTGAGACTTCTGGAAGCCTTGAAACGGGTTACACAGACCTGTTGCCTTCACTGTTAGCCTTTTCACTCAAGCAGCAGGGGGGAAGACGCAGAGCTGGGAGCTTTACACACATATGATGAATGTAATAATAGCTGAAGTTTCCTAAATGACAGGCACTGCCGAAAGTGGTTAGTGTGGATTATCTTATTTAATTTCATTTAACGGTGTTTCCTGCACTCAACTCTGGTGATACATAAGGAAGCTATATATCTTACATAATTGAAAGTCCAAGGTAGGACAGCTCTAGGTTTGGTTAATTTGGTGACTTCACAGAGCCTTCAGGGACTCAAGTTCTTTCCGTCATTCCAGGCTGCTCTCCTTAGGCTGGTTGGATGAGTCCTCTGGGGAGACAGCCTGCTGCGGTCCAAGCCTTCACATCCTGTCATGACAATTTCCAGTGGCAGGAAAAGATCATTGCTTTCTATGTGTGTGTCTTTTTTTTTTTTTTTTAATCCAGTGCAGAAATCTTTCCAGAACCCCCCTGTATACTTCACTCCACAGCTGATTGGCCTGAATTATGTCACTTGTCCATTCCTTAGTCACTCATTGGCAAGGGAAATGGGGTTACCATTACGGGTGAAGTGAAACATCAGACTGTGAGGAGGAGGGTTAGCTGAACAAAATCAGGGTTCTATTAACAGAAAGAAGGGGGAATGACTGACAGGTAGTTAGGAAGCCCACAGTGTCTCTTATAATCATTTGGAGTTGGTTTGAGTTTCTGTTGTTGCTGCCTTACCACTGGGCATGACAGAAGCCCTTCCCTAAGCAAGTGGGTCAAGTTCCATGCGGCAGGATTACCCAGCTGAATTTCTAGGGGCTCAGGACAAGCTAGAGCCTCCTTCAAGTTGAGACAGGGCTGAAAGGGTGGGTTACCAACCCTACTGGCAGACCCAGGAGCTCGAGCCCTACATGCTGGTTGTTGGCAGGCAGTCTCTAGTGTTTCTTGCTCTGCCCAATGGCTGTGCCTGCTGGAGAGCAAGCAGTGGCTCCACAAGATGACACTGAGAAAGAACTGAAATCAGACCTACCGTTAGCTGGTAAGCGTCCCCTCTCAAAACTAAGGAAAGGCCTGTGTTTTCCTCACCCACTTTGGTGATGTGTTTTCTCCCTTGAGACTTGCTGTGAGGTTCATTTTCAACTGATTTCATCCAGATGGACATTGGCGAGGAACCCAGTGAGGGATGCCCCACTCCCATACTCCGTGGTTGGTTCCTTTGACTATGATAGTCTAGATTTCTGGACAGCAAATCACTGTTTATATCAGCTGTATATAGACACTGGAGTCTGTGTCTGAATCCTAACTCCGGCAACCACTAGTGGGGGACCTGATGAGTTGCTTAATTTCTCTAAACCCCAGTCTGACCAGCTATAAAATTTAGATAGGATTGTAGTAATACTCTGCCTCTCAAGGTGGTATTACCTGTGCGGATTAAATGAAAGTATTATGGAAAGTATTTAGAACAGGGCCTGGCACATAGTAGGTCTTAATGAATAGTAACTATTAACATTGTTATTTAAGACATATGCAAAAGTTCTAAAGTGTTCCATAGCTGACCAATTAATGCACTGCGTTAGTCAGTATCAAGATCTAGAATCAGACAAATAGGTTTTTTCTAACTTTGGCTGATCCTCTAAGTTTCAGTTTTATCCCCTGAAAAATGCCCTGTAAATGTAAAGTGAAATTGTTATGAGAATGCAATAAAATAGTACACCCAACGCTTAATTAGATATAACTACTATTAATAATATTCTAATTTTCAGTGATAATGTGCCTTTGCTCAGTCAAGACTAACTGTTTCCATGTTCCTGAGCTCTAGATTTTGGGATTTTCCCTCTCCTTTCCCCCTCAGTGTCACAGGAGTACTCTCCAGGCCTCCAGAGATTGTGGAAGTTTATTTAAACTTCTGATTTACAAACTGGCTGTCAGTGACCTCCTCCTCCACTCATCAAAGCCTTGGGCCTAATTGGGATGCAAATGTCTCCCCTGGTAGCTGAGCATTGCTTCTGTCACCAGGGAAAGGCCCTTGGCCATCCAGGGAGGGAAGGTGGGCAAAAAGGAGCCCTCCCCGGGGCTCTCCATCTTTGTGGGGAGAAAATGATGATGATGTATGAGACAGCAATGTCTTTGGAGTCTGAGGAGGACATGACAGATGGGATAATATGGGAGGAAAACACTGTCTTCGTAATGGAGACTGATGGCCTTTGCTTGTCTTCCTGGCATTGTTAGGGCCAGGGCTGAGCCAGGCCTTCTTCATTTCGTGGCAGGTTGGGTATGTTGTCCACACTGCCCTCAGTGGTAGCCTTCAACTAAGGCGGGGGTGGTGGGAGAAACAAATGGAGGGGGATGTGGGATCGTTGAGAGCAGGACTCAACCCCCCTTGGCTTTGAGATGCCTGTTTGTCAGGAATGACAGGCCTCAATGGTCTGTTCATAACTGCTGGGTTTGGGGTTTTTTGGCCTCTACCCTTAACTCCTCTCCACCCCCAGCCCTCCAGCAAAAAACAACTGAGTTAGACTAAAAACCCTAAAATCTCTTTTAAGAAAAGAACCCTCCCCAACCGCTCCTACTCCCCCTTCAGGCCCCTACTTGGCCTCAGGAAAGAAAGCCTAAAACTAGAGTAGGAATGTCATCTTTAGAAATCATCTTTTGGAGCAGTTTTATTAATTTCACTTCTCTGTGGTTACCACATGTTTGGGGAAGACAATTGATTTCACAGATCTGTGTGGGAGGCTGAAGGTTTGGCTCTGAGGCGGCAGAGAAAACCTACAGTGAGAACAGGCTCACTAATTGACATACAGCAAAGATGTTCTTTAAGGAAACTTTTCTCTTAGTGCCTGCTTTTTAAAATTTAGTTCTTAATTTTTAAGTTAATTGTGTTTTTTTAAAGAGAGGCTTTATTTTTCTTTTCCCTTCACGCATTCATCCCCTACCCCCAACTCCCTCCTTGAGATTTTCACTTAAGAAGTTAAAACGAAAACTGGACCTGGTGTTAAGTCATAATTTTGGCTTCAAAGACACTGCCAATGGCTATCAATGTGTCCAAGGCCAGGGCTCCAACAAAAACGAGCCTTTGCTGCCTGGGAAGGAACCATTGTTTCTGCTTCCCCTTGGACACCATCAGTTGAGGCGTTTCTGGTCTGAGCAGGCTCTCAGCAAGGTAGAGAGAAGCAGGTGATTCAAGTCGGTCCATGAGCCTTCGTGTATTTGGGACAAGTCTGCCCAAGCTATGGAGGTCACTGTTACAGAACCTCACTGGTTTTTTTTTTTGAGGAACGTTAGCCCTGAGCTAACATCCACCACCAATCCTCCTCTTTTTTGCCGAGGAAGATTGGCCCTGAGCTAACATCTGTGCCCATCTTCCCCTATTTTATATGTGGGACACCTGCCACAGCGTGGCGTGATAAGCAGTGTGTAGGGCCCCATCGGGATCTGGGCCCCGAACCCCTGGCCGGGAAGCAGAGCCCGCGAACTTAACCACTACGCCATGGGGGCCGGCCTCCTTGTTGGTATTTTTTTAAGGGAGAGGAGCTGTATGATTGGATGCTGTTGAGATGTCAGCTTGAATGACTGCATCATCCAGATAGAAATTAGTTCTGATTCTAAATAAATAACAGGCCAAGTTGAAAAAAAAAACCCTCAATCGTTAGATCTGTAGGTGGTAGTGGGTGAGTAGCTGCTGTTTTAGAACTTTAAATGTGGGTTCCTTGGCATTAGCTTTATTTAAAGTAGAGTGGTAGCTCTTCCACGCCCTCTGAAACGTTAATAGCCCACCTTAAAGGAGATGGTAGCCCTACAGTGTTTTTATGTTACTAATTATACTGCCCTTGTGGGAGGAGTACATGGCACTGTAGAGAACTCACAGAAGATGGAGTTCCTCCCCAAACAGCTTCCATGATGACTTGAGACAGATAAGATGTTGATCAGCAGATGTTTAGGGCCTGAGGTGAAATAGACAAGAGTGGGGATGGGGATTTACATCCTTGCCCAAACATTCAAGAAATCCCTCAACTGGCCACTCTGGTGTTGCTGAAAGCCAGCTGTGGGCACCTTTTTCCTTCCCTTTGTTCTCTCATTTCCTCTGTCCCCTACTCCTTTGGCCAGTGCAATCAGGTCCAAATTGAACTGGGGAGGGCTTGTCCCTACCATCATGGTTCTGCCCCAGTTTCCCTGAGTAGCATGAAAATGAGCAGCATGGCTGAGCTGGTCATGGATGTGGATCCTGAAGAACTGGCTCTGTGAAGTTATGGGAAAGGAAGGAGGTGCCCGAGAAGACTGGACGTGGGTGGGAGGCCGTTCCAAGTTCAGATGATGACAAGAAAACTGCTCTGGGGCTCTTCGAGAGGCTCCTGGGGCGAGGAATTGAATCTCAGCTCTTTTGTTTCTAATCCTCGCTGTGCCCTTGGCCAAGATCAAAACTCTCCCCAGAAAAATGGGAGTTATAGCAGCCTGCCAAAGAGGGATATTATTTCAAACACTAAAGCGTTACGTTACAAAAAAAAAAAGTGAGACCCAGGGGAAGGAAGGAAAAAGGGGGCAGTGAGTGGAGAGGAAGTGACACGTTTCATGAAATCGGAGCTTTTTAAGGTTGTTTTGGGCACAGTTTCAAGAGGAAGTGCTGGTTATTAAGACAAACAATCGCTAATCTAATCTCTATCAGGAGACAGATTTAAGTTCAGGCACACATTTTTTTTTTGACTCTTCTGGATTCTGGATTTTCAATTGAATGTTGGAATGTGAGTGTAAATCCGATGGAAGAAAAACAATGTGAGGAAGAACCATTTCTGATTTGTGCTGCATGTATGAAGTTGGAGAAAAATTGATCAGCAATCAAGAACAATGGAATTTTTTTGGACCTCTGCCTAAAGCTCCCTTTCCTAGTTAACTGGTTAATCTTCGTTTAACTAAGACTTCCTCCTTTGAAGGCTTCCCATGACCCTGTGCTGGTCAGGCCACCGTCCTCCAGGCTCTGAGGCCCCTCAGGCACACTTATGTCTTGAGCACATCACACTCAGCTGGAATGGCCTGGTTACTTGTCTGCTTTCTCTAGGAAACGGGCTTCTTGAAGACTGAAAACATCTGGCCCATATTAGATGCTCAATAAACGTTAGGTCAATGTTGAATGTAGACGGAAAATAGAGAAATAAAGATCATCTTTGCATTTGTTTTATATTGCTGTGTAGCAAATTACCACAAACCTAGTGGCTTAAAACAGCACACATTTATTTACATAGTTTCCATGCATCAGGAGTCTGGGTATAGCTTAGCTGAGGGTCTCTGCTCAGGGTCTCAGCAGATTGCCATCAGATGTTGACCTGGGCTGCAGTCTCACTGGGGGGCTCTGGGGCATAATCTGTTTCCAAGCTCATCGAGGTTGTTGAAAGAATTCATTTCCTTTGGTTGAACGACTGAGGGTCCCTGCTTCATACGGACTGTTGGCTGGAAGCCACCCTCAGATCCTAAAGGCTACCAGCAAATCATAACATGGATGTTTAGTTCTTCAAGGCTGGCAGGAGAATCCCCCTCGCTCCAATTGGCCAAGACAGGCCAATATAACATAATGTAATCATAACATAACGTAATCAAGGTAGTGATATCCAGCACCTTTGCCATATTCTATCTGTTATAAGCAATTCCCAGGTCTCACTGACGTTCAGAGGGGTGGGATTATACAAGGGCATAAGCCAATGGGGGTAACCTTAGGATGTGTCTGCCTCGATCTCTATACATAACTGATTCCACTGCTGTAAGCACTTTCACTCCACACACACAGGAGGAGTGAGCCCAGCTCCGTGGGACCCTCCTATAAGCTTGTAGGTTCTGATAACCCCATACTTTTCTCTGTGTTCTCCTTAATGGTGGTGGCAACTGCCTGCAGTTATTACCTTGGTATTATCTCAGTGTTTTCATTTTGCTTTTTCAGTCCTCTAACACCGATTTAACCGAATCCCTACATTATATTCTCTCTGTTAAAATACCTAGCGTGGTTTATTTTCCCGACTGACTCTGACTGATGCAATATTATAATTTTCATCCAAGTTGCCAAGAAATTGTAGTGTCTCGATAACTACTATTGGAATTTTATACACCAAAGGAACTGACGTTTAGCACACAGATGAAACCCATCTTCTGGTTTCTAAGTTGATGCTTTTAGAATGTGGGGCCCATAGTTGAATTTGCCAGTCTATTTAAGGCTTCCTGGGTAAGTAGTAATAGATATAAATAGGCTCACAGAGGGTGATTCATTCATTTACTCCCCAAATTACAGTGAATCATGACTAGAGAGACTTCAGGCCCTGAGAATCCCAAAGTTAGAAATCAGTAAAGCTAATTGTGTGAAGTTGTGGAATAGACTCAGATATCCCCATTTCACAGATGAGGAGGCAGAAAGATTAATTTCCACCTAAAACCTTCTTGCCAGTAGAAGCCTTTGAGTCAGGTACATAGCTACAAAGGTCTTCTCACCTGGCCCCTGA
This sequence comes from Equus przewalskii, assembly GCF_037783145.1. Classification (NCBI taxonomy): domain Eukaryota; kingdom Metazoa; phylum Chordata; class Mammalia; order Perissodactyla; family Equidae; genus Equus; species Equus przewalskii. Next base: position 52,032,226 of record NC_091831.1, on the reverse strand, counting down.
CAGCTTCCTCTTCGTGTGTTCCCTAACTTTTTTAATGACATCTATACCCAAGTTCAAAATCTGAGTCACTGAAAGATGACTCCACACTCTCTTTCTCCCTTAAATTAGGCCTGCTGATCTTGCTGCAAAATGTTTCTCCCATCTGTCCCCTTCATTTGTATTCTACAGTCTCTGAGTTTGTTAGGCCCTCACTCTTTGTTGCCCAGGCTGTTAAATTAGCCTTCTGATCAGTCCCTCTGCTGTTATTCATTCATTTGGCCCGCTGCTGCCAGAAAATTCTATCTCAAATATAACTCATAGAATATTCCTCCTCTCCTCAAAAACCTTTGGTGGCTCCCTATTGCCTATAGGGTAACATTCAAATATATCAGCTGGGAAGGTAAACTTCCTTCCAAATTTGATCTCAGCCTCTGTTCCCAGCCTTACTTCCTGTCTCTCCCTGTTAAGTATCCTTCATGCCAGCCAAACCTGTCCATGGCCTGGAACCTGGCCTGCACTCCTGCTGAACCTGTCCTTCCTCCTGCTGAAGCTGACACACCTCCTGATCATGGACTCCTCCTCCCCAACCCCATCTCCTCTCCCTGGAATCCCACCCATCCTCTAAGATCCAGCTCAAATACCACCTCCTCCATTTAGACTTTTTAAATTCTCCTAATTGAATAACCCCTTCTTTCCATTTTCTGAGAGGACTATGTAAGGCACATACGGTGATGATGAGAACTACGAGAGTGGTGCAGTTAACATCTAATGATGGCCCATTCTATTCCCTGGCACTGCGCTAGGCTCTTTACCCACTTTATCTCATTTAGTCCTCCTGGAGATCCTATGAGATAGAAACTTTCTATTTTATAGGTGAGGAAGCTGATTTAGTAAGGTCACGCCACGTAAACTGTTCAAGATCACGTAGATCATTTTCTGTCTTCTGTAAGTTATTTGATTGCCTCTTCTTCATCCTCCAAATGGATCGCTCATTGAGAACAGGGAGCATTTCTTCTTCGGCTATGAACCCCTGTTCTAAGCTCATGGAGTATCTGGTGCATCACCGATTTGCTGAAAAGTCTTAGAATCCACTGCTTTCGCCACTAAGTTGTTTTGCCTTATTCTTTGGTGCTGGGTTTTATTTTTTTGATTATACATCAAGCATACACCTGTGTTCCATATAATGTAAGTCGGGGGTGGGGAGAGAAGAGTGTTCCTAAAAAGTGTGGAATAAATTGATTCCTATATTCCTCCTGTTGTAGTTAGAGAGATGATCATTCTTTAACAGTGATTCCTGAAGTCTTTGCTTTAAGGAGTCACTAATAAACACTTATATCAGGAGCACTTTCAATTTGTAAAGAAACTGTATGGTGGGTGAGTGCTTGTCATGCAAAGGATCCTTCTGAATGTCTGCTCATGATCGCTTTGTTGTCTAAGTTTGCATCTGTGCTTATTGGCGTATATTTTTAAAGCCGGGCATTGCCTGATACACAAGGAGGGAGGCGTATCTCTTTGGAAAAATTGAATGTAGCTGAGGTTCGGGTGGGAATTATTCAAAAGCTACTCAAATGACTTGTGCAACAAAGAATTAGGAGTATAGATTCAAGGTCACGACTTAGAACCTTGGGGTCGAGAAGGAGCTCCGTTCTCTTGGAAATAATAAGGCTGACCTTTCGGGAGGGCAGCTTGCGGAGATGGCCATACAGATAACACCTCGGATTCACGTGCACAGGGACACAGCTTTGGTAAATGCATTCAGTTGCTTTTCACTCTGACTTCAGAGCTGTGAGAGCTGTGGGAACCGCTCCCGGATTTGAGATGGCTTTCAAAGAACCAAGGGCTCCTTATGCAGCCCGGTTTCCGGGGGTCCATTTCGTATTCCTGTGAGGGACCTGGCGAACAGAGATGGAAGTGTCTGAGATGCGGGGGAGGAGGGAGGAAGTTCAGGAAAGAGGCTAGGGCGACCAGCCTGCTTGTCAAACAAGTGGAGGAGGCGTGGGGGAAAACAGCCATTCAGCGTTTCTCTTTCTCTTTTCTCGGTACCTTGTCCAGGAGCCATTCCTGTGACCCTTGTTGAGGGACGGTCACTGGAATGAAGTACTCCCTCGTTGCACGTAAAGGCACAACGGATGGCCTGCCCTTGCTGGGGCCAGGGTTTGAAGGATTTCCTGCACTCAGCATGGAGTCCTGTTGCTCTCTCCAGTGCCCTGGCTTTGGTTCGAGTTATTCTGGGTCATAGATAGGCAGAGATAACTGGTCACATGGGACTACTCCCCTCGCAAATGTTACTGTGCTCGGTGCCTTGACTGACTCGAGCCCACTGGGCTGTGTGGACACAGACAGCTGAACCTGTGTTGGCAACATCTCTGCCCTGGCCCCACAGCTGTTCAGGCCTGAGCCTGGGGAAGCCAGGGACGCTGATCTACTGGCCAACACTGAGCAAGGAGACCCTGAGTCATCCTATTGTTGGCCCCACAGTAGGCTGAGCAGGCAGCCACCTATGAAATATGGCTCAAAGAATGCTGAAAGTTAGGGCAACTGTATCCTTTATCATCCACATGGGGTCACTTCTAAGAGTGGAAAGGGGTGCTAATTAATAATTACGTTGGGGCCACAGGCAAAAACTGGGGTTGCCTCTGGCAAACCCGGAATCACTGTACTGAAACGTACCTTGGTCTCAATTCAATTTAACAACACTTCGTGAACACCTCTGCACCAGGCATGGTCCCCTTCCGTAATTGGGCACAGACACGTCAACAAGAAATGGCAGGAGAGAGGGTTAAGTGCAGTAATGGAAGCAGTGCAAAGACAGCAGACGGAGGGCAGAGTTGCTTTCCGGGGCAAGGGTGGGAGCATACTCAGGGAGCTTCGATCAAGGAGTTTGAAAGATAAATGTCTCATAGGCATATCGATGGGGCAGGGGATTCTAGAACGGGAGAAGAGCAAGGGCAAAGTCACAGATACTTGAAAATGCACAGCACGTGTGAGGCGCTGTAAGCAGTGTGGCACTGATGGAGGGCAAAGTGTGAAGTAGGAATGTTGGGAGGTGGAGCTAAATGGAAGCCAAGTCATGAACAGCCCTGTAGGCCACGCCTACCAGCCTGGACACACTTGCTTACAGCAGAGTTGGCAAGCTGCAGTCCATGGTCTAAATCCAGTCTGCTACTTGTTTTTGCAAATCAAGTTTTATTGGAATATAACCAAACTCGTTCATTATGGATCATATATAGCTGCTTTCACACTACAACAGCAGAGCTGAGTAGTTACAACACAGGCTATATGGCCCACAAAGCCTAAAATATATGCTCTTTCTTTACAAAGAAAGTTTGGCGACTCCTGGCTAAGAGCCATGGTGGAACCATTGAAGGACTTTAAGTCATAATGTAAACATATTTCTGATTTAGAAAGATCTCGTGAGGTGGGAAGGAGGATAGACTCTTAGAGGGAAAAAGATGAGAGGCCACTGTGGTAGACTTTTCTTCATGCGGTCAACCTTACTGAGAGCCCACTGTGTGCCAGGCACTGTGCTAGGCTGGGAATTCACAGATGAGGACATGATCCTCTCCTCACCACAGTTACAAACCAGAGAAGCAAAGGTAAGAGACTGGATCAAGGCAGTAGAGATGGCACGATGGATGGGAGAGGATGAACCAGAGAGAGGTGTAAAGGGATGGAGCTAGAGATTTCAGGGCTCCGGGCTTGGGACCAGGTGGTTGATGGTGACCTTCTCTGAAACGGGGACACTTGAGGAGGAGTGGGTTTACTTCCACTTAGCTCCCCCTTGGCCTCCTTGAACTCACTACATTTGCCCTATTGGATAAAGTTTTTAGGAGCTTTCTAGAGACATAGATGTTTTAACTGGATTCAGATTTATTTGATCCTGACACCTGAACAAGAGCTAAGTTAACAGAGTGTGCACCATCTTAATTTATTTTCACCTAGAAAAGAGATAAGCCTTAACTAAATTTGGAAAAAGTCCCACAAGGGCCCATGGAAAACCTATGGTACAGCTACTCCCCTGAGCCAGCAGGTAGAAGGGACTGACTTCCTCATGCTGGAACCTCAGTAACAGATTGACTTCCCAGAACACAGTAGGTGCTCAAAATGTGCACTGCATGACAATCTGAAGTTGAGTCACTCAGCGTCCTGACAAAAACAGATGGTACACTCAAGGGCTTCGCTGGAAGTCTGTTTAGTAGAGGGGCTATTTACAGAGGTGAGGGCAGGTAAGTGGAAGCAATGGGGACGGTGACGCAACCAGAGATTAGCAGCAGTGGAAACTCTCCCCTCTTCTAGATCAAGAGAGGAAGGAAAGGTGTCACCAAACCAGTGTGAGTCATAGTCATGAAAGAGGGGCCATTCAGAGAGAGCTGGGGCTGAACTGGGGCTGCAAGGAATTTCAGTCGCTGAGGAAACTACGACCTGGCATGGAGGGAGAAGGGCACAGAGGGGAGGAGGGGAGAATGAAGGCTCCAACCTCTCAGTCCTGCCCTCTGATCTGCTGATGTCTCCGTCGGCTGAACCGCATCGGAAGTCCCAGAGCAGGGGAGCCGGAACAACTCAGTGGGTAGCGACCGTGCCCCCAGCACACAGAGCTGGGAAGAGAAGAGCCTCTTTCTGATTTCTTTTAGATTTGCAGAACTTGGGTCCTGTCACACTTGCACTATTGAATTGTTAGTAGCAATATTGAAGTACTTGGACAAACATATTATTTAGCTAAATAAATATTTATTGTTCATATATTCCTGCAAGTAGTTCTGGCTCTCCTAACAAGTGCCAGGTGCTTTATGATGAGTCACGTACAGAGATGACTGGAGATCTTGCACAGACAGTGCCACGTGTGAGTGTGCTTGTACATAAAGCTTTTTGAATATTCCAGTGGCGTAGGAAGTGGAATCCTGGGCCAAGGGGAATGCGTAGTTTACACTCTGATAGACACTGACAAATGACCTTTCTACAAGGACCAATGTATATTCTAAGGGTATTTCAGCATGTCCATTTCACCACACCTTTCCCTTGGTCACTGGTGAGGTTAACCATCTTTTCAGATGTTGATCAGTTCTTTGTAATTTTTCTTTCTGAAACACTGGTTTAGAGCTTGGTGTTTGAAGTCAGAGGGCTCTGTGGATTCAAACCCTGTCTTTGCCACTTATTTGCTGTGTGACCTTAGACAAGTTATTTTTCCCCCATTCCTTGTATGTGAAGTGGGGATGTTATCCACTCTTTGGGGTTTTGGAGATTGTTGAGTGTTTAGACATGCCTGGCACATTGTGGGCTTGATGTCTGGCTTAGCTATCATAATATTTGCCCACACCTTTTGCCGTTTTCCTCTCTCAGTGATACTGATGTGTGACCAGGGTCAAGGACCACCAGGCAAAAGAAAGCCCATTTCTGTGGGCTCTCAACCTCCTGTTTCTGAGTGGTCTGCTGTCCCTGTCATATGACCCTGCACTGACATGGTAGCACTTCACTTTGCTACCTGGACCACAGACAAGGGCACCTTTCTAGTGGATGGACGGTCATCTGAGTGTTTTGGTTCTCCTGGCCTCTTTGGGGTCCTGGGCTGTCAGGATTTGACCAGAGGTTCTCTTAGAGTCAGTTTTGCCCAGGGGAGGGACAGCCAACTCCTGCGCATTCACCACTCTGGGCAAGCCTGGAGGCCTTTGAGCTTGGCCAGCCTTTTCTCTGGCAGCCACCAGATGGAACTGCTCCGGAGCTCTGGGCCTGCAGGAGGCCAGGTGCTCTGCACGCTCACTTGCAGCGGCTGAGGGCTGTGGTTGTGGCTGCCTGAGCTATTGCTGCTGTTGGGGAGATCACACGCCCACAAGGGGAATGCCTCAAGTTGCTGAAAAAAAAATTTGAAGGAGGAAGAGATGAGCTGCTCCTTTTATAGGCCAGCCTCACTGTTACGCAACTCTGATTGTACGTTTTCAGACTTTCCGTACCAATGAAGGTCACCTTAAGATAGATTGAAAAGCTTGTATGATGGTCACAGGAAAGTTCAAGGGTGTCAGTGTGTTTTAGGTGTTACTCAGAGATGAATGTGTGTGTAGAGTCCTACCGTGAGACTGAGGCTTATACAGGCCACAGAAGGAAGTCACTGTCAGGCCACCAGCACAGCTAGCATCAGCACCAGCCTTGCTGTCCTTAATTGATGCTCACTACATGCCAGGAGTTGCCTGACGTGTTAGCTCCAATTCTCATAATGATATTCACAGCAATGAAGATATTATCCTGATTTCAATGATGAGGAAATTAAATTTTGGAAAGATTAACCGTCATGACCACACTCCATCAGCTAGAAAGTGGCAAGTCACATTTTGAAAACAGATCTTTCTGAAGTCAAAGTTTATGTTCTTCCCACTGCCCGATGCATAGAGTTGGAGAATTTAGAATTGGAAGAGACTTTAGAGATCATAATTTCCCTGTGTCCAAGATCACAAAGTGAGTTAGTGGTAACCTTCGAACTAGAATCTTCTATTTCCTATTCAAATATTTTTTCCGGCAGGTGAGTTTGTTTCATAAAAGTTTTGGCTAAAAAGTTAGTAAATGAATAAGCAACATGTAATAGCTGGGAGTCAGCTGAGGAAGATAGAAAGAAAGTATATAGGTTTGTGTATTCAGATTTTGGTTCTGAATCTGAGTGGATAAGTTAGCTGTGGACAAGTTACATCACTTGTGTGAACCTCAGTTTGTTATCTGTAAAATGGCAATATTAATAACACTGAAATAAAGTGCGAAAATGAGTCACTATAAGCCTTATGGCATATAGTAAGTAGTTAAATTGTCTCTAGAAGAATGATTTTAAAACAGTGTTGCACACAGTATATATATTTTTTTGACTCAAGGCAGCTTGAAGGTGAGATCTTAAAAGGCAGGGGCTGTTTGTTGAAACTGGAAGCTGTGTGATGCTTAGCTAAGAGCACGGGCTCTAGAATCAAGACTGGGTGCATTCAAATATCAGCTCCATCCCTGGCTAGCTATGTGACTTCAGGCAAGTCACCTAACTGCTCTGTGCCTCAATTATTCATCTGCGATTGAGAGTAATCACGAGATTTATCTCATTAGGGCTGTGCATAGATTACTTGAGACAATGCAGGAAAAGCATGAGCATAGTGTATTGACGCAGATCCCCAGCAAATGGTAGTCATCATTATAATAATTAGGAAAGCTAGGATCTGAGAGTAGCACTAATATCATACAGTAATAATAAACACAAAAGCAGAAAGATCTGCTCTGTGGATTGATTCAGAGTATATTTTGTAAACTAGTAATTTATTGTCATGTCTATACATGACTTGATTTGGGGGGAAAATTTGAATACTGATCGATGCAATTTGGCCAATTGTTTGGCAATTTGACCACAAACTGACTTTAAAAAAAGAAGACACACAAAAAGGAGACCTGCCCTCTGCACACTAGTGATGGGAATGGCAATCATCACTGCTTTTCTGGAGGACAATTGAAAAATGTACGAAAAGTTTTAAAAATGTGTATGTTATTCGACCCATGCTTTAGCTTTACTTAAGAAACTAGTTAGAGATGTCTACAAAGATTCATTCATTTGTTTATTGAAAAACACTTATTAAGTCCCTATTCCGTGCCCTTGCTAGGCTCTGGGGATAGCACAGTGAAAAATGGAGTCACAGTTCTGCCCTCCTGAAACTAATAGTTTAAAAGGGAAGATTGCCATCAAACGAAGAATTGTGTGACCAATTAATTAATTATAAATATGCCAAATGCAATGAAGGAGCTGTGTAGGGTCTGTGAGCACAAACAACCAAGGGGACCGATCTAGTCTGGATAGTCTAAGAAGGCTTCCTGGAGAATGCTGCATTTTGGCCAAGACCTGTCATCCAGTGAATGGAGTTGGGAGAAGCACTCCAAGCTGATGAAGCATCTTGTGCCAAGGCCATGATCCCTCCAGCTGCAACGTGGCAAAGGATTTAGAGGAGGGTGCGAGGAACCTGGTTGGAAAGCTTCAGTCACACAGATGTCCATCACAGAATTATTTACAAAACTGAAAAGATGAAAAAGAAAACCTTAAATGTCTAACAATAAAGAATTGGTTAAGGGCCCAGCCTTAACCGTAGTGGTTAATTTCAGTGTGCTCCTCTTACGTGGCCTAGGTTTGTGGGTTCAGGTCTGGGCACAGACCTACACCACTCATCAGCCATGCTGTGGCGGTGTCCCACATAGAAAGTGGAGAAAGACTGGCATAGATGTTAGCTCAGGGACAATCTTCCTCAAGCAATAAAAGAGGAGGATTGGCAATGGATGTTAGCTCAGGGAAAATTTTCCTCAGCAAAAAAAAAAAGAGAGAATTGGTTAAATTAGTTATGATGCATCCATTCAAAAGAATAAAGGAGCCCTACGCAGCCTCCTGTAGCATAGAAGACTATTTTATGGTAAAGAAAGAAATGCATGATACATTGTTTCATGAACAAAAGGTACAAAAAACTGTATACACTATATAATCCTATTTTTACTAAAAAAGAATAATATGTATAGGCATAGAGAAGTCTGGGAGCACATATGCCAACATGTTAACAGTAGTTATTTCCAGATGGTGGGATAACAGGATTTTTCACTTTGTTCTTTTTTGTTTAGCCATACTTTATAGGGACCACACACACGCACAGTATGACTGTGTTACTTTTGTAATAAGAAAGCTTTTTTTGAAGGATGTACTAGGTTGGCAATACAGTGGTGATGTGTAGGGTACTTTAGAGCCGGCAGTCTCGGGTTTGGTTCTACCCATCTAAACTCTGGGACCCTGGGTGCATTTCTGTGAGCCTAACTTCCTATCTGCAAGGTGCGTTGTGGTGCTGTGAGAATTAAATGGTGTAATGCCTAGAAAGTGCTTAGCACAGAGTCTGGCCCATTAGTAAGAGCTGAACAATGCTAGCTAGTAATAATGAAAAGAAATACAGCCAACGTTTACAAACATTCACCCCCCCAGAAGTGCTTCTTTGGTCTGCTTAGTTTTGCATCTCGGATGGTGTCAGGGGAAGAGGGTCACATCTACAGTTGTGGTTGTTCACACTGTACCTGCGTGGATAGCAGGGAGGGGTGAGGGAGAGCGCTCAGAAACAGGCTGGGGCAGAGCAGACAAAAGGTTTCCATGGCAAACCATGAGACTGGCAGATTCCCTCCACAGCCCACACCCAATTCCTCTCCTCCCCTCTCTCTACCTCCCACCCTTTCCTCTCACCTTCCTCCCACCACCTATTTCCTATTTTCTGTGCTGAAGTGTAAATTCCCCTGAGGCCAGAGACCATGCATTAGATAGGTTGTACATGGGTTCCCCCATAACAAGCACCTACTGCTGTATTGTGCACAGCTGCCCTTCTCGGCTGTTCTAAGCAGAGGATCTATTAGAGGCTCCCTCATTGGCTGTGACATTAGATAAGAGTATGGGGGATGGGGGCCAATGGAAGGGAAAGGCAGATCCAAGAGATATTTTGAGGGAAAATAAAAGATCTTGGTGAAGAATGAAGAGAGCACGAACTTCGGAGTTAAACAGACCTGAGTTTGAATCCCAGCTCTATTTTTTTATGCTCCTTTTAGCTCTACTTCCTAACCTCAGGCAAATTTTTTAACCCTTCTAAACATCTGTTGCCTCCTTTAGAAATGGAGACAATATTGACTCCCTCCTTGCCTATTGTGAGGATTAAATGAGGCAAGGTGTGAAAACAACCGGAGTGGGGCCTGGCATCCTAGTTAGGTTAGTTATCTTTTCTTCCCTTCAGGGTTTGGAGAGTGTGGTTGATGTAGGAACGGTGGTGCTGTTCAGAGAACTAAGGAAGCAGCAAGCCAGCTTATTTTGCGGGTGAAGTTGAGTTTGACTTTGGGCATGTTGACTTGGAGGTCAAGACAATCAGCTGGAAATATCCATCCAGTAACTGAAATGAGGGATAGGCAGAAATTTCTGACCCATCTTCATCATTTATGCTCATGATTGTGGGAGTAAATAGGATGAGATGATAGCTTTCAAGCACAGAGAGGAAAAGAAGAAAAACAAAGTTCTGAGTTCAAGATTGTGGAGAGGGAGGTTTCAAAGATTGATACAGAGTGATGAATGGATGATGCTGGGTGAGGTCACCAGAGTTAAGGAGGTCAAGAATCTAAAACCGATGATTGTTTCTGTTGCAAGGAAGAAATTCTCAAAACCCTTCAACATAATCCATCTGCCAGAGCCAAAATAAACTCTGTTCTCGCCTAGTTTCTCTGCTCTCTGAACAGACCTGGCACATCCCTCTCTCTACTCTGTCACCATCCAGGAAGCTTACCACGTTGGTGGCAATCCTTCACAGGCCAGTACAGGTCTCACCACCATGAACACCTTCTCCCCTCTCCAGCCTACCACACTCTAACTCTCCTGCCTCCAAACTCTCAAAGTGTTTCTTGATTACTGCTTTTTTAGCATTTATTCTTTATGGCTGGGATGGGAAGTGGATGTCATCCCACGTACCAACACTGGTCAAATCCCAATGGCCGCACAGAGAATTCTAAGATGTTTTCCAGATTCAGTGGGAAGAAGCCATGGTGGATATGCATGTCTGTCAAGGCACTGGCACAGGGAAGGTAGCAAATGTGCTGGGTATCTGCTGACCATAACACAAGGCTGTCTTAGTTTGAGTTCTGCAAAAGAAAATGCTGAGACGAAGGCTTGCGTACAGGTAGTTTATTTGGGAAGTGATTACTAGAACCACAAATGACAGAGTGGAAGGTGAGAGAAAGAAGGGAGCAAAGTCAATAAGTGTATGTTACAATGATGGCAGCCACTGGGGCAGGATCTTTCAAGGATTCTGGGAGACCTCGTGTGGTTGACCTTGGAATCCTCCATTGATGGGGTGTGGGAGGCTGGGCGTTTATCCACCACTCTCATCCTCAGTTGACTGAGGCTTGCTCCCAGTGGTGCCAGAGAAACCCCTCAGGCAGAGAACAGGAGCCATGCAGACATCTGAGTGAAGAGCTGCCAGAAGGCGATAAAGGGTCTCTCCTAGGTGAACCTAGGTAAATATGGGCAGGGCGTCCACAGGTCCACAGTAATGGCCTCATTGCATCATCTTTTCTCTACTTTTCTTCTTCTTTCTTTTCTTTTTTTTTTAAGATTTTATTTTTTTTTCCTTTTTCTCCCCAAAGCCCCCCAGTACGTAGTTGTATATTCTTCGTTGTGGGTCCTTCTAGTTGTGGCATGTGGGACGCTGGCTCAGCGTGGTTTGATGATCAAAGCCATGTCCGTGCCCAGAATTTGAACCAATGAAACCCTGGGCCGCCTGCAGTGGAGCACGCAAACTTAACCACTCGGCCACGGGGCCAGCCCCCTCTTCTTATTTCTGTTAGCTGCTTGAGGGCAGAGCCCCATGAAAAGCATACGGCATAGTGCCTTACACCTAAAAAGTGAACTGTCAATATAAAATAAACGATTGTTGATTTGCCTCTGAAGAGAGAGAATAGTGAGAACGATTAGGTTCTTCAACTGGAGTTTCTTGTTTAAAGCCCGAGATTGTGCTGGTTGAATTAGCTGCTATGAAATCCAGCTGTTGGTCAAAGCAGTATTCTTCTAATCCAGATCATTTCTATCACACAGGTATCACCCAGGTCAGAGAACAAGAAAGACAGCATGCTCGCAGGAGGACAACTCTAGGTTCTGAGAAAAAGTGGAGGATGATCTAATGAAGGCATTTCAGCGCAGAGACCACGCTGCCCAGAAGCAGAGCAGCGAGAACAGACCTGGACGGCTATGGGAAGCACTTTGTTAAGACAGGGTACCAGGCCATCCAATCACACAATATTTATGCCCTTCACGTTTTAAAACTACTTTTTGTAGTCAAAAGTGCTTCCACCTTCAACTTGCCATGTATAATGACTGCTAACTAAACTAACAAAACAAAAATGCTTTAAAAGCTGTGCACCCCTGCAGAAATCTGTACCAGAATCTCACTGCTATAAACTGAATTGTGTACCCCCAAATTTGTGTGGTGAAGCTCTCACCTTACGTGACTGTATTTGGAGATAGGGCCTATAAGGAGGTAATTAAGGTTAAATGAGGTCATGAGGGTGGGGCCCTGATCTGATAGATTAGTGTCCTTATAAGAAGAGACACCAGAGACCCAGCATTCTTGCTCTCTCTCTCTGTCTTAGTCTTTCTCTCTCTCTTTTTCTCCCTACCCACCCCTTCCTCACTCTCCACCATGCGAGGACACAGACACTCACCAGAAACTGATTTGTCCGGCACCTGCGTCTTGGACTTCCCAGCCTCCAGAACTGTGAGAAAATAGTTTCTGCTGTTTAAGTCCTGCAGTCTGTGGCATTTTGTTATGGTGGCCCAAGCTGACTAATATGATCACTCTAAACCCTTCACTAGTGGTTCATGCTGAGGTCCCAGAAACAGTGCTACCAAAGTGAGTCTGACGCCGGAAGAGGGCTTTCTCATCTGAAGTCCTCGCTGTGATCTCCATCGCTGCCTTGAGAGAGAATCTGGCCAGGAGTTTTTACACCCATCCCAGAATCAGAGAACTGAGGTCCCCCAGCATTCAGCCCAACGCCCGGCTCATAGTAGAAGGTCAATACATGTTTGGTGGATGTAACCTTGGAGGATCCCAGGTCTAGAATGGAGGTATTCCCACCCCTCTTCCAGGGCTCCTTATTCTCTTCAGCACTGTGTTTTCTCTAAGGTCGCAGTTTAAGGTGCTAAGAAAAGACTTCTCAAAGCTGCCTACAGTTGTAATCTGGGTTCAAGGTCCTAGCTGAGTGATCTCGGGCTGGTTAAATGTCTCAGTTTGGGTTCCCTAAGGAAAACTCAGATCCAAGTAGTTTATTTGGGAGACGCAGGAAATACCAGTATGGTGGTGGGAAGATGACAGCACGACAAAGGCAGCCAATCAAGTGTATTATCAAGCGGGTCACCACTGTGGGCCACTGGAGCTTACTTCCCTAGGGACCCCTGGGGATCAGGGTAGAACACTTGCCTCAGAATTAAATCCCCACCCTGCCACCAAGGGGTGAGGGAGCCAGAGAATTTATGCACCAACTTCTCTCATAATTTATCCCCAGCACATTTATCCCCCAACACATCTGACATGCAAGAACACACCACCTTCAGAGGCCAGCAGAAGCTCTCAGGCCCAGTTCTGGCATTTGGAAGTTGAGCTGGTAGGCACTGAAATAGTGAGGACCAAGGAGATATGGGCAGGGCACAGACAGCATCTGCTGTCTGTAAAAGGAAGACTAGTACCCAATTCATTAAATGAGTTAATATTTGTAACACACTTCAAACACTCTATGGCATACAAATGCATAAGTGTGGCAGATTGCATTTTCCCATATGCAGACACAGCAGCTTTGTGGTCCCATATGCTCTTTGAGAACCTTGCCACTCCCTATTAAGGGGTGGAGTCTATTCCGTGCCCCCACCTCTCATCCTCCACCTAGAACCCAGTGGGACTTTGTGACTACCTTGATGAACATAATGCTGCAGAAGTGAAGCCGCTGGGTTCTGAGGCTAGGTTATATAAGGTAATATTGGTCTGCCTGTCTCTCTCTCTGTGTATGTACACATATATAAATACACACACACTCCTGCCTTGGGAGCCCTACCCTGTAGCTGCCACACTGGAGAGATCACATGGAGAGACACTACAGGAACAGACAGAGATGTCCAGACTCAGCTGTTGGAGTTGTCCCAGATCAGGTGCCACATGGGTGAGCAAAGAAGCCTTTGGGGTGACCTAGCCACAGCCACTTAATAGCTACGACCATGGGACAGACCCTGAGCCGGATATGCTCAATTATGCCAGACCCAAATTCCTGATCCACAGAAACCGTGAGAGATAATAAATAATTACTGTTATTTTAAGAGACTAAATTTTGAGATTAACTTTTTATGTAGCCATAGTAACTGGAACAGTGCTTGATAAATAAAATCGAAAATCTTAACTCTTCTACTCATAACCCCTCCTAAGATATGAAAGGAAACCTTCATGTCCTGGATTCCACATCCTACCAGATGGTTATAACCCAAGCGCATGCTTTTCTGGAAGTCATATCTTCACAATGTTGTTATGTTAAGGATTTGTGTTAAGGTTGACATGCAAAAGTTAGATTTAGTCCTGGACTGGATGTTGTGGTGATTCCTTAAAACCCATTTTGCTCATCTTCCATCCTGTAGAGGTCAGGTTGTTTGGTCACTCACCTCCAGCTCCAGAAGTAGGCCCTGAATGGTCTAAACTATCAGGGAATCCTAGGACTCTTGCAGTGACCACACAAGTCAGGCATAAGCCAATCAGCATTGATTAGGGATGGTGTATCAGTAACCACATCCAGGACTTTTGCTGGGGATTCTGGGGCACTGAAGCATTCTTCCTCTGGGAAGTGTCAGGTTCAGACATGCACGCTGGATCCATTGCAATCATTTTGCTACCATGAGGAAAACCAGCCTGAGAATAGAATCAACACATGAAACAGGCAAGATTGAGAGAATCACCCAGAAATCAGTCTAGAGCCTTGATCAAACCATGCTTTAAGTGCAAACTACATCTGCATTTACAGCTGTGGGAGCCAAGAAGTTGCCTTTATTGTTTAAACTACTTTGATGGAATTTCTATTACTTGTAACCCAAAGTGCCCTGATTAATTCAGGTATCAAGACATCAGACACTGTCAACAGACCTAATCCATTAGTCTAGTGACTGATGTTACCAGAACTGATCTTCAGAGGTGGAAGAGAGGAGCATTATTTAATCTATGTATAATTTTCTAACACTCTTTGGATATTTTTCTATAAAACCTTGAGTTTTGCCAAGAAAATAACTGCTGTTTTCCTGGCTGCATTTGGGTATAAGCGTGTGCTCATTCTGAAGGTACTAAGAGAGGATCTGTTCCAGGCCTCTCTCCCAGCTTCCAGTGGCCTCAGGCGTTCCTTGGCTTGAAGATGGCCATCTTCTCCCTGTTTCTTCATATCGTCTTCCCTCTCTGGGTGTCTGTCTGTGTGTCCAAATTTCTCCTTTCTAAAGGACACCAGTTATATAGGATTAGGGCCCATCCTAATGACATCATTTTAACTTGATTACCTCCAAATAAGGTCATAATCTGAGGTCCTGGGGGTTAGGGCTTCAGCACATATAATTTTGGGGAGACACAATTCAACCCATAACTGTGGGGTAGAGGAAGTGGCTTGGGAGGGTGTATATGGAAATGACAAGGCACCAAATATAGGAAAGTTAAAAAAATACCTTATCAAACACAATTTTGGAGTTGTCTACATGTAGGAAGGCCTTGCTTTGGTTTGCAGGAGAATGGAAGGCATGGGGTTCCTGACGGAAGACACTTTCTCTGCCGGGACATGTGATAGAAATGAAAGATTCAGAGCCAGTTTCCTGAAACACAGAGCCTGTATTGCCTCTCTTTTCTAGCCTAGATATTTCCATTACAACAATCTCTGTTTTGTTGGGTGATTTTTTTTTTGAGGGAATACACACAAAGCTTTGACTTATATTATTCTCACTGCGTCCAGCTGAATGAAATTTATGAAGCTCCCCGCACAGTGTGTTCATTGTTTGGATTGGGATAATTGAAGTGTCAGGAATATTTGCTTATTGAAAACAACTCAGGAAGGCCCTGAACACCCAGCCAGGCCAGGGCTACAAGGCTTGCCACATTCAGGACAGCTGTGTCCTAATGCCTTTCACAGCAGAGGTGCCTTCCCAGGTAAGTTAATTTCACACCTGGGGAGGAGCACTCGCTCAGGAGTCTGAGGGCGTTATTTCTACTATGAACTTCACAATTCACTTGCTAAATTGCTGTGTTACTATAACTTTGGAGAAATCATTTAACTTCTCTGGGCTTCAGAGTTAAATCGATCTGAATAAGATGGTCTTATCTCCTTCACAGGGGTACTGTGTAGCTCAAAAACACTTCATGAAGCATAAAATGTCATACAAGTGTGTATTATTAATGGTAAAAAATAATCATTTCTGATTCTGCTCAGAGGGTGACATTGAACTAAGGAACCATAAAAGGTCAATGTTCTGATTAGTCTCCATTTTCTCCCCAGAATCCATTGTCCACCCTTTTCTGCCCTGCCCTGTGCCTCAGGAGGTTGAGCACTATAGATTGCATTAGGTAGACTTCCTTATCTTGTGACTTCTGCTTGGGTTTGGCTGCTGAGAAGTGCTGATAGGAAATGGGAAGGTGGGAGAAGAGAAAGCTTGGCCTGTTTATTCCTCTTGCTCTCTTCTTGACCATTAGCGGTCCAGGCAGTGGCTGTGTTCTCCTACAGCCATAGCCCTGATTAGACAGCCTCTTCCACCCCTGGAGCCTTCCCTGGGCTCCAGGTAACATCATGCCCTCTCCTGAGGAGAACAGTCACCAATGTGGCTGATCCTTGATGACTGTTTCTGTAAACAGTCTCTTCACTATCACTCTACAACTCTTTGAACGTGCCATCTGATTCCTGAGTGACCCTGACAGTAGCCATCATGTCTACAATATGGACTCTAACTCAACCTTTCCTGGGTGAATAATTGTCTCTCTGGTTTGGGATGCTCTGTGTTGTCTCTTGTCTTTAGCCATTGGGCAGGTCTGCAAATTATTCTTCCTTTGTAGAAATGAGCATCATTGGATCTTGAACAATTGCAGGGTTTTGGAGGTTTTGACGTTTTGCCATCAGCAAACTGGATGCTTTCTTTAGGCGCATGGGAGGCCAGGTCTCTGCCTGTTCTTTTTTTGAAACCTCCTGCCACTCCTGCATTTGAGAGTTCCCCAAGTTCAGTCAGTCCTTCTCTCACATTCATCCGCTCTGCTCTCAACCAGCCCACGGGAAGGTTATCCCAGCTCCTTGTCTCTGGCCTCCTCTCGTGACCCTGTGTCTTCAGTGGTACTCACGGAATCTCCACATGGATCACAGCCTCTTTTCTATTTTCCACGCCCCACCCCCAACTTCATTATTTCTCTTCCTGCTGCCCAGGCTTGGAATCTTGGCTCATCTTTAGCATTTCTGTATGAGCAAGCAAGCACCAAGGACTATTGCTCCTTCTTTTCAAAATATTTCTGGCATTCCTCTTTGTACTCTTATTGTCTCAGTTCACACCTCTCTTTACTTCCTGAATTTCTGTGACAGGATTTCCATTTGGCCTTCCTTTCTACAGTCTCTCCCCAGTTCACTATAGCTCACAGGCTGTTGCCACGTTAGTCTTCCTGAAACTTGGCTTTCACTGGGCCCTGTCTCTGTATGACCTTTGACGACTCTGCTGCCCACAAGACAGAATCTGAACTCCTAATCTCAGCATTTAGAGCAGTGCACAAATTGCACCTTGACTTATTCATTACCTGACAAACTGCTCTGCTCTCTCCACTCCCTTCTGACCATACCAGGGGCTTTCCAGCCTCCAACCCAGTGCCCACCTTGTACCCCGCTCCAGGAATGACCCCCTCCTGCCTCATCATGTGAACACCACCTGTTCTTCAAAGCTGAACCCAGTGCCACTTGCTCTCTGAAACCTTCCTTGACGGCTGCAAGTCATAGTGATATTTCCCTCCTTGCAAACCCTCTAGGAAGCCCCGGGACATGTTTACTGAACTGAACTTCAACTGTTAAGAATGTTGCTTACACTAGTCATTTGGATGTCAAAACATTATGACATGTTTTGGCCACATGTGTCTTGCATGGTGGTAGGACTTTGCTATTTACTGAATGAACAAATAAATACGTGAAATACACTGGCTTAGTCAAACTGCTGATTCTTTAAGGAATTGGGCCCTTATATGTATTTGCCTATCAGTGGGTCTCTGGCACTAAATCCACATGTTTACTCAGTGGGCTTTGAGTCTGAAGAACAGTGAGAGTGATGACGATGATACAATGATGATAATAATAAAAATTAAAATGCCTATTATTTTGACTTATTGAGAACCTACTATGTGCCAGTGCTTCACATACATGATCTCTTTTTGTGCTGAAAATCAACTTATAAAATAAGCATTATTACTATCTCTATTTTATAAATCAGGAAATGGAGGCTCAAAGCAATTAGGTAAATTGCCCCAAATCATACTTCTAGCGGGGCGGGTGGGCAGCGTTCAATTTGAACTTGGGTCTGACAATGCTAAAGCCTATTCTACCAACCAAACACCAAGCAGCCTTCGGAAGTTTCCTGCAGGTATCTGGGAGTACAGGGTGTGTAAATGCATGTGTGGTGCCATGTCTATCTTATCTTCCTTCTAGTGAGGGCAGGATCTTATCTTGAAGCTCTGTGTACACCTCCCGTGATGCTGAGGACAGTGCCTTGAACATCATCAGCACTCACTAATATTTTGTTGATTGATTCCCACCTCTAACCCAACCCATGCCGGAATTTCAAGTGTTTCTTGTAGAAGCGCTTGGCCAGGGTTGCATCGTGGGTTTGAACAGGAATTCTCTTTCCACTGCACCCACGTCATAAAACCTTTAGTTGATCTAAACGCTGCCTCTAGAGCTTTGTACTGTGTTGACTTAGCTAAGTGGCAGTGTTTCCCAGAATCCTCTT
Organism: Equus przewalskii; assembly: GCF_037783145.1. NCBI lineage: Eukaryota > Metazoa > Chordata > Mammalia > Perissodactyla > Equidae > Equus > Equus przewalskii. Next base: position 52,013,718 of record NC_091831.1, on the reverse strand, counting down.
GCCCATATGGTGCCAAACTAGGGCTGGCCACAAGAGGAATTTGCTTAAGATTGTGAAGTCAGAGGGAAGCAGCAGTGACTCCTTGGAGACTAATGTAGGAGGCCCAGAGGCCCCCTCAGCTCATGCTGATCTAATGGCTCATCCTGTTGTCAAGGAGCCACCCCTGGCCTGCTGTTCCTCCAGCTCCAGCTCTATCTCCTTCAGATTCTCTGAGCTGCAAGCTTGCTGTGTGTGTAGTTCCTAAGAGAACGTGCCAGCTTTTGCAGGTCCCCTGTGTTGTCCAACTTGGAGGCAATGAGAGACAGATGTGGGTTCCGGCCTGTGCTCCTTGGTTCCAGTGTCTCCCAAGCTTCCAGTTGGTGTGCCGTTCCCTCTACACTAGGTCCCACATTCCTTCCTGGTTACCAGAGCTGCCGACTTCAGGTCCCCACCAGATGGATGCAGAGGCCACAGCTTGCCATCAACTCCACCAGCTACCACAGTTGTGCTAGGTCTAATCTTTACAACAAATCTCTTGTTCTGTATCACTCAGAGTGGCTCTGCTTCTCTGATCAAACCTGGAAGTGAAACATCCTTCTTCCCTGGGTCCCCAGGATACAGTGACCTTGGTCACATGGCTGCCCCAGAGAAATTTCTTCCTGGTGATTGGGCAAAGTCACCATCAAAGCAGGAAGAAACCCAGGATTGGTGAGCCTTTCATGCCCTTTCTCTTTCCCTCCCCACAAGACTGTGGTGTTTCCAGAGGCAGGAGCTAGATCAGATCTGACTCATAGTGAAACCCAGTGTAAGATGCCTCAGTTATTCAAGGCTGTACCTGACCCAGCAACCTGAGCTGAACTCCACTCCCTTGTCACTGCTTTAGGAAGTTGTGAGCCAACCCCGCCCATTTGTGGTTGCTCTCAGATGTCACTGGCTTCCAGCACCTGTGCATGGAGCTGGGCTTGCAATTGGTCACAGTCAGACTAGAGGGATTGCCTAGAGTAAGTGGTGGGATCCCAGAGGCCCTGAAGACTGATGCTCAAAGGTACCTGCCTTCATCCAGGTTTTTTAAAGTCTGAAATTTCACCTTTAGAGAGTCATTCCTTTGGATTATTCTTCTATGTTTGTTATTAAAATGACATACACCTTTGATAGAGGGATCATCTGCAGAGTGTAGTGGAAAGAATATGGTTTCTGAAATCATATAGCTCTGAACCCAAATCCGATCTCTGCCATTTAAAATAACTGTGAGACTACAATGAAGTAATCATTTAACTTCTTCAAGCTGCAGTTTTCTCACCTATTAAAATGGGAATAATAATGTTCAATTTGGTACATGTCTTAGTCCATTCAGGCTGCTATAACAAAAGTATCATAGACTGAGTGAGTGACTTATAAACAACAGAAATTTATTCTTACAGTACTGGAGGCTGAGAAGTCCATGATCAAGATGCTGGTAGATTTGGTGTCTGGTGAAAACCTGCTTCCTGGTTCATAGGTGGCCGTCTTCTTGCTGTATCCTCACAGGGTGGAAGGGGCAGGGGAGTTCTCTGGCAGCTCTTTTACAAGGGCCTTAATCTCATTCATGACTCCACTTTCTTGAACTAATCACCTCCAACAGGCCCCACCTCCTAATATCACATTGGGGATTAGGATTTCAACAAATTAATTTGGGGGGCCACAGACATGCAGTCCATTACAGTATACAACCAACAAATGTGAAAGTACCTAGTATAATGCTTGGCACATAGGTGATGCTGAGTAAATCTTAGCATTTACTCCTGATTTCCTTTTCCTGTGCTGAGTAATGCATTGGAATTCTTAGTAAGGCTCTGGGTATGCACCATCACTGCTGCATTCTCATCACAGTTGATGTCTAGTGGGCGAATGCATGAAGCTCTGCTGTGAACGTGTGTATGTGTGTTTTGATGGAGTGGGAGGGGAGAGGGACATTGAGAGAGAGTTTTAGAAGAGAGAAAGGTCACCAGAAGAGGACAGAAATACGTTTGGAAAAACTGGCTTACTTCCATCTCCCTTTCTCCACTTCCGTTGCCACTATCCTAATTCAAGTTGGCCTCTCTTTCCTGGATTATGTCAATAGTCTTACCTGGTTCTTTTGACTCTATTCTTATTTCTTTTTAGTTTACTGTTCTTTTGGAAACCAGTGATCTTTTCCAAATGTAAATCAAATCTTACTTAAAACCCTTAGAACCTGCTGACTCGGTGCATTGTACTTGACATTTGATCTAAACCCTAATCTTGCCCTAGAAAGCACTCCACACCTGGCCCCCATCTGCCCCTCCTCCCTCACCTTCATTTCTCTCTTCTCCCTTATCACTCACTACATTTTAGCCACGCTAGAATTCTCCCAGAATCTTGCATCAGTGAACTCAATCAAGGCCTCTGCCCGTACATCCCTCCTCATTTCTCTTCTCTCTTCTCCTCTTCTCTCCTTTCCTTTCCTCTCGACTCCCCTCCCCTCCTCTATTATCCCCTCTCTTTTCTCCCCTCTCCTCCCATTCTTCTGGTTGACTCCTACCCAACCTTCACATCTCTATTCATATGTAATTTCCTCAGGGAGACTTTCCTGATGGAAGAAAATCAGGCCCACCTCTGATTCTTTCTCATAGAAGAGCTCTTCTCTGCTTTTCTTCTTACAGCCTGTGTCACATTTCAAAATGATAGAATATGTGTGTCGTTTCTTTCTGAAGCATTGCCTCCTCTTACAGAGTAGGTACACAGATGGTATTGTTTCCCACCATATTGCCAGCGGCTAGCCCCCTGCCCGGCACACACAGGTCTCAATGCTGGTTAATAATGAGTGAGTACTCCACAAAGTAACCTGGGATAAGTCTATCTGTCTGTGATTCACATTTTCTCTCCTTGCAGAGGAGTCATAGTTCTTGGGTTTGTGATCCCAGACAAAAGTCACACAGAAAACACAGATCCTCTTTACTCTTATATTTCATATTTTGTTTGTTTCCTTATTTTTCTTTTTTAAATTAAGACATAACTTACTCAGAGTAAACCACAAATAGTAACAGTGCAGATGGTGAGTTTTTCATATGTATACACCCGTGGAACCACCACCCCAATCACGAAGGAGAATATCCCAGCACCCAACAGGCTCCTTTGTACCCTTCTGATCCCATAACGCCCTGCCCCACCCCCACCCTGGCTGGGTTAGTCACTCCTCTTTTATCATTATTATTATTATTATTGAGGTAACATTGGTTTTTAACAATATATAAATTTCAGGTATACATCAATATATTTTGACTTCTGTATAGACTACATCTTCATCACTAAAAGTCTAGTTTTCATCCATCACTGTACAAATGTCCCCCTTTGCCCCTTTCGCCCTTCCCCTCTGGTAACACCACTCTGTTCTATGTATCTATGTGTTTGTTTGTTTATCTTCCACATGTGAGTGAAATCATATGGTATTTGTCTTTCTCTGTCTGACTTATTTTGCTAAGCATAATACCCTCAAAGTCCATCCATGTAGAAATTAGCTGTCCATAGATGTGTGGGTTTATTTCTGGGCTCTTAACTCTGTTCCATTGATCTGTGTGTCTGTTTTTGTGCCAGTACCTTGCTGTTCTGATTACTATAGCTTTGTGGTATATTCTGAAATCAGGAAGTGTGATACCTCCAGCTTTATTCTTTTTTCTCAGGGTTGCTTTGGCTATTTGGGGTTTTTTATTGTTCCATATAGATTTTAAGATTCTTTGTTCTATTTCTGTGAAAAATGTCATTGGGATTCTGACAGGGATTGCATTGAATCTGTATATTACTTTAGGTAATATGGACATTTTAACTATGTTAATTCTCTAATCCGTGAGCATGGAATATCTTTCCGTTTCTTTGTGTCTTCTTCAATTTCTTTCAACAATATCATATAGTTTTCAGTGGACAGGTCTTTCACCTCTTTGGTTAAATTTATTCCTAGGTATTTTTAGTTGTTTTAGTTGTGATTATAAATGGGATTGTATTCTTGATTTCCTTTTCTGATGTTTCATTGTTAGTGTATAGGAACGCAACTGATTTTTGTATGTTGATTTTGTAACCTGTAGGACTCTTCTGATCTCCATCTCCGTAGATTAGTTTTGTCTGCTTCAAAATTTCATGTAAATGGAATCATACAGTGCATGTGTTTTTGTGTCTGACTTCTTTTCCTCAATATGTTTTGAGATCTAATCAAGTTGCTGTGTAGCAATAGTTTTTTTGATTTGTTTAATTGTTGAGTAGCATTTCATTGAAAGTATATACTGCAATTTATCTGTTCTACTATAGTCAGACATTCGGTTGTTTTCAACTTTGGGCTATTATGAATAAAGCTGCTATGAACATTCTTATACACATCTTTTGGTGGATGTGTCTTTAGGGATAGAATGAGGAGTGGAATTGATGGGTCTCTATCTTTAAGCCAGGCTCTTTTGTCCTATGGTGTATCTTTCAAAAAATCCTGGCACACGTCACTCTGAACTTACAGCTGAAAAAAGTCAGGAGTGATTATCCATGTAGCACTAAGATTCTTATCTGTGGCAGATCTTTCATATGGCTTTTCTTTAAGTGCATTTCAGGAGTTCTGTGTCAAAGTCATTTAACTATTTGGTACTGAGCCTGTACAACTGTGCAGATAGGCCCGAGCAACTTAAAATCATAATCTTAAGGGGCTCTGCCTGTGGAAGCTTAGTCAGGAACCATGATAAGTCACCTCAAAAATGGTCATCTGAGCCAATAAGAAAACAGTATTCCATTTGTTTAAATCATTGAGCTACAGGAGCGTTTCCAGGACACATTTTTCAGTTACAATGATCCTAAGACAATTGCTTTGACTGTTTCTATAAAATGCCGTAGCTGTTCCTAAAGTGTCATTTACTCACTGATTTATACTACAGCCAATAGCCATATTGACCTTTTGCTATGTCCCAGTCATGGGAGACTTTCTGATATGACCGTGTTGTGATTTTTTTCCTTCTGCAGGAACACATAGGGTTAATAAGCTATGGCCATTAAACAACGTTCACCAAATTCTCTGTGCCCTTTTCCGAAAAGATAAATTACAGTGAAGAAGGGAAAATGTAATCCCCGCAGATTCTCTTGTTAAAAACCTCCTTGTCTAGAAAGGACACTTGCTTGTCGTTTCCTATTTCTATGAGAGTATTTGCAAACATTTTCCTCAGTGCCCTGCATGAGGTAAGAAAAGCTCCGTCTGCCCCTGGGGAGGTAATAAGTGCAGTTATAGCATCTTCCCCATCTGGGGCAGTGGGCCAGTTGCTTCCCTAAACCACAGACAGGGCTGCAGCCTCGCTGTGTCTGCTTCTAAGAACTCAAGAGGCTTATCAGCTTAGGGGGGCTGGGACCACCCAGCAGGGGAAGAATAGAACTTTTAGTAAAGAAAGATGTGAATTGTGCTTTGAGTGGAAACACAGAGACAGCCACATCATTTGGAAACCTGCCTCTTAGCGTCCTGAAACATCCTTCTCATTGCAATGAAAAGCACCCCAGGAAGAGGAGGTATCCCCCAGTTTTGGCTAAATTCTAAAATAGCATTAAACGATTTCATTTAGTTCTCACTATAAACCTACGAAGCAGATATTATCATTATCCCCAATTAAAAAATAGGGAAACTGAGGCTCCAAGAGGTTGAGTATTTTGACCAAGGTCATACAGATTCTGCGTGGTGGAATGGGGATTTCAAGCCAGGCAGCCCAACTCCAGAGCCTGCCAGGGTCTGGGGAAGAACGGGCTCTGATGCAGGGTGGCATCCTCCCATCCTCCACCCCACCTTTTTAAACGTCATCTGAAAATATCATGCAAGGTCACCTTTACCACACGGAGGAGATGAAGAAACAAATAAATATGGGGGAGGAGGAAATGGAAAACAAAACTCCCACTGGGGTCTGGCTATTAATGTGTCTGCATTGTTCCTACACTTGAATAGATCTGATTCTGAGTCTGCTACTGAAAAGGAACCAAAAATGACCTTGAATTGAAACTCCTGCATAGGAAGGTACCATGATGATGAGCTCAGAGAGACCACAGCACATCTCCGCAAGGGCTAACCTCCAGTCGACTAGGAGGTGCTAGTTAGGTGGTTTCCGGGTCTGGTGAACTATCTGGCTGCCAATGCCAAGCTTGAGTTTTCCTCTCTACAGGGTGGGAAGGCTGGGAGGCAAGATGGCCTTTTCCAGGGGTAGACTTCCATCAGTGGCTTCTTAAGATGTGTTGACTTTGTGGAGGCAGAACCCCAGTTAACACAAACATGGGGAGGGGTTCTCTTTAGCAAATACCCTCAGCTGAACCCTCTCCTCTTTGACCACATCTCCTATTGTTCTCCCTGTTTTCTCTGCATCAGCCACACTGGCCTTTTTGCTGTTCCTGGAACATGCCAGGCACACTCCTGTCTCGGGTCCTTTGAGCATGCTTTTTCTTCTGGAACTTTCCCCTAGATACCTCTATGGCTTGCTTCCTTTCCTCTCTCAGGCCTTTCCTCAAACATCCCCTTCTCAGTGAGACCTTCCCTAGTTACCTGTTCTGGCCACAAGTGCATTCTGAACTCCAACCCCCCTCCCAACACACATTCATGCTCCCTCTCCCCTTTCCTGCCTTTGTTTTCTCAGCACACCCCACTATCTCATCAACTACACATTTTACTGACTTCTCCTATTTGTTGACTATCTCCTCTAGTTAAAGGTTAGCTCTATGAGGGCAAAGATTTATGTTTGCTTGGTTCCCCTCTGTATTCCAGCACCTAGAGTAGTGTGTAGCCATTGTTCAATAAAAACGTGTTGAATAAATTAATGAGTGAATTAACGAATCCTAGCTCTGCCATTTAGTAACCAGGCAACCTTTAGCAAATTAGTTAACTTTTTCTATGCCTCATTTCTGCAACTGTAAAATTGGGATGATAATTCCTACCCTCCTATTGTGAGTTTTAAACAAGCTTACAAAAGTACACACCTAGCACAATACTTGCATGTACTCAATGATTTACTTTGTGAGTTCAATGAAAGTAATACAAATAATAGTGGCAAACATTTGTAGATTATTTCGTATGGGCCAAGCACTGCTTTAAGCACTTTATGTGCCTTCATTCCTTTAATTCTTACAACATCCGGTAAGATATGTACTATGGTTATCATCATCCTTGTTTGAAAATAAAGAAACTGCAGGAGTAACTTGCCTGAGGCCACATGTCTGGAAAAATCATTGATCCTGGATTTGAACTCAGGCCCATCTGTTTCCAAAGTCCATAAGCTAACCACGTCACCACACTGCTTCCTCATGGCAAGAAGACATCATTTATATAACACAGGCATAGAAAAAAATCCATTCGACTAGTGGAAACTTCAATTTACAAAGGTTAGTTTTTAAACTAGTGAAACATCTTTGTGGATCAAACATGAAAATAATTCAATTTCTAAATCAGAATATTTAGATAGAGGCCAAATTGTATTTAACTCCAAGCCATGAAATATTTTTGGCCACGAAATGCCACCATTGAGGAGATATTTGGAAACTGTGTTTTATTTAGACACAATCTATATGAACCAATACATTTACATTTTTAAATAGAGAGCAGTGTCATTTAGTTTCCAAAGTTCAGTGGAAACAAAAACCAGGGCCCTGTAGACACACCCTAAACCGAGCACCTGCTTTTGAGGCTGTGTCAAATAGTATTATCCTGTTTTTCTTGTGAATTGGCTTCAATCATTTGTCATTCCTGTGTATTTAGCATATCTCATAAGCAGAAGTCATTCATAGTCTATTTTAAGTTTAGTTGTTAAAATATTAGGTTTCGCTCACGAAAGAGAGCTCAGTGAAGCTGTGTCTTCTCCATTCATGGTGTTGGTTCTACAAGTCACTGCGTACCTAACAGGGAGGCACACACACACAAACTTTCCAAATCGTCTTTAAAGGTTTTCAGTTCCTTTTTTTATTTTTTGTTTTCTCTTGCCTTCCCAGTAATGGCTAAGACCTTGCCAGTTTGTCTTTCTTCTTGTCACTTCTCTACAAGGCCTTGTGGCCCAGGAGTTCAGTGGGGACCCAGTTTTAATTTCCCATTGGTTTTATTCTGGGGCTTTTTCTTACAGGGATCAGAAGCCATTCAAGCCGGCTCAAGACAAAGGGCTTTAGCATTGCGTTATGTCATACTATTTCAAAAAATGATAAAGGAAAGTTCATGGAAATCCAAGAACAGCAGTCATATTAAATCTTGGCCTCAAGGAGCCTAGAGCTCAAAGGTGATTCTAGGTTTACAAAGGCTCCCAGGCCTTCAGCAGCAGCAGCTTATGGATCTTTGATTGCTGTGATTAAGCAACACACTACATGCCTACTTCTTCTAGTCCGAGTACTTATTGATGGTTATGTTTGCTTCAAGCTCAGGGCCCTAAGAGAGAATCTAATTGGTCCAGTCCATCTTTCAAGGCAGACTGTAACTCCTGGACCAGTCTATAGATGGTACACCATTGGCTCAGGTGCCTGGGCTAGGGCCAATCATCTGTGGACAGAGGAGGAGGGGCACTGAGTGCTAAACATGGCTGCCTGGGCCTGCCCCTTCAACAGGAAGCGTAGGCAGGGTAGATCCCCTCAGAAGAGGCTGTGGGTGGGTTGGCACAGTGCTGACCTTTCCAGAATACCATCAGTAAGAGACCGATGTGTTACCCAAATCACACAGTGTTATAGCAAGGTAAGATGGTGTTATATTGACAAAGTTACAGATGCAACTCAGAAAGACATCTACAAAGCCACATGCATGCATCTTTGCAAGTGGCATGCTTAAAACATGAAAAAAAAACGGTGGTATTTCTTTGTGATATGTTTTATCTAAAAGTGTCTATTCTTTTGCCTGATAAGTCTAGATGTTAAAGCTCTGTGGCTTTCTCAGTCAGGGCCTCCAAGTTGTGGTGAGCAGATTGCACTAAGCACAATTCTACCTGAAGCCATTCATAGAGATTTCAACGTGGTAACCAAATTGAAGCTGCATTAACCATTGCAGTTGCCCAGCCAGTTGTTGAGGTTTTGTTGTGATTGAGCTGATCAGAACCCATTGATTGATTATTACCACTGACTAAGTATCCACAATGCCATGGACTGCAGCTTAAACAAGGCAGAATGTGTTCATGACTTCAGAGGTCCCTTGTATCAAATATATGATGCTCATAGTACTGGTGAGCTCTCCTCTGAAGATTGGCCCACTGCCACCCAGGAGCCCTGAAGAACAAGGGGCATAAATTGGGGACATTTTGATCAGGATGAGAATGTTAAAGAGCATGGGTCAAGATCCAGGTCTGAATGTATTATCGCAGTAGGTGGGAGGGTTATCCTGCTGTTGATGGGGACTGCTGATACAAAGGCGTAAGGCATGACAAACTTGGCCTCTATTATAATTCTAGTGAACAAAACCCCCTGGACAAAGACCAAATCCTTACGCTTAAGGTAATTGTCTTAAGACAAGTTGAGTCATTACCCATGGCAGGCATTGGTGACCTGCATTTGTGTAAACTTCACTGTCTTTTCTTGAGTCCCCAGCAGAAACCAGTCTCTCCTGTCACTGGAGGTCCACAACACTCTAGTTGTGCTTCTCTGTGGCCCATATCACTTTCTACCTGTATTAATAATCTCTATCTGATTTTTCCCTATCCTCTGATGGAAATTTCTTTTAAGATAAGATGGGTGTCTGATTCATCCTGATGCTCATGCCATGGCTTGGAACATGCCAAGCATTTAATAAATATTTGTTGGATGAACGGAAGTAATAACATAAATTGCCTTTTCAGTCATCAGATTGACTGTGGTGTATGTCGCTTCATTGTTCTCTTTGCACAGTGATGGTATTTAACCAAGGAGGAATGTCTGAGATGGGATCATTGGCGATTGCAGCTAATGGCAGTGTCAAGCTTATTTAAAATTTTCAAATTTCTCTAATGTAGGTACCGTGAAACACCATCAGTATATCTTGTAATATATGGAGGGATGCACAGGCACAGTTAATTAGCAGAAGGAAGACAAAATTCCTAGGGGCAGATCAAGAAATTTCCTTGAGAGTAAGAAGGAGGTGGAAGAGGAAGAGAGGAGGATAACAGCTAACATTTATTGACTGTTTACCATATGCCAGACCCTATTACAAGCATTTTACATAAATAACTCATTTAAAAATCACAACAGCCCTGTGGGGAAGGTACTATTATCCCATTTTACAGATGAGTCTGGTGCAAAACAGAGCAGGCTGCCCTGTGGTACATGTAGTCTGACTTGTTGGGCTCTGGGACCCCCTTCTCCTTCTCCCTTTTCCCTGCCATTCTGCTCGTATCTTATAAGCATTGTTTGACAAACGTTAAATATTGCTAAATATTAAAGTATGGCTTAATTAAGTCATTTATTCACTTATTCATTTATTCACAAAATTTCATGAACCATTATTATGTGACAGACACTTTTCCAGCAGTGAGTATATTTGCCTTCTCAGGAAGCCTTGAGTGGTCAAAGATGAGGTGATGATCACTTCTGATTTAATCCTGGGGGTGCCATGCTGGTTCTTTTCTGCCATCATTGAACTAAGCTGAGGCCTTTGACATTCTTCAAAATAGCATGTCAGTAAGATAGACAAACCTGTTTCTTGCTGACAGTAGTGCTTCTCAGAGCATAAAATTGGTGTAATAGCTTTTAAAACAAAACAAAACTTTCCCTCACTGGTGTGAGGATAGGGAGAGACGAAACGAAGGAAGGAGTCAGCACTGTACTGCCCCAGTCATATGTGTAGCTGCTCCAACAACCACTGCGTCTGCTTGGGCAGATCCATTTTTCCAGTCCCGCCAGATGAAGAAGTTCACTGCCTTGAATCTGGTCTGACTTTCAAAGACACTACTCCCAAACCTCCAATGTTATTTGGCTAAACAATTCCCACTTCCCGGAAGGTTCCCTTTATTCCCTGTTTTTATTGTTGACATTTTAAGTTGGTGATAGAGAATGACTCCTTGCTAGAAGCTGGAGGCCGTGTCTAAGACAGAGAAGCTGAGTCAAATGGCAGAAAGGTTTGACTTGTTTCTAACAGACAAAAAATATTCACCGTTCCAGGAACTTAGGTGTCCTGTGTACACACTGCCTGAAGAAGAGCAGAGATTACATAATTCTTCAGATATTATACTTGGCCAAGGTGAAGAATTGAGGTAGCATCCAGAATTCTGGTTTGGCAACACAAGTACTTCACAATAACGCAACACTATTCCTATATCCATATGCCTAGAACACCCAGGCATATACTGGCGCTCAATAATTATTTGTGGAAGGAATGAATGAATAGAAAAAGAAATCTAGAAAGGTATCCATTGTAAATGTTGAAAGTGATTATTATCTCTCTAAATAGCTGCAGATTCTGGTTTTTCTATTATAAATATGTGTTGTTGGTATAATAATAGTTTAAAAAAATAACCTCCATTTCCAGGAAATTACTGATTTGAAGCTGAAGTGAGGGCAAAGATAGGATTGGATTTGGCCAGCTTTGTTATTGCCAAACTCAGCTCATCGTGAGAAGTACAGTGCTAACCCTGGCGGGTAAGTTCCTGGAAGTCTGGGCCCTTTTCAGAATCTGGATCAAGTTAACACTTTCTTGCCGTTGGGGAAGTAACTACTTTGTTCTTTAAGCAAACGGCTTCTTAAAATTACAGAATGTTGGACGTTGTCTTGCCCAATTATCTTCGTTTTCAGATGAAGAAAATGAGTCCAAAGAGGTGGTTGGCCTTGAGCAAGCCCGTGATGAAACTGGCATGAAGACTCAGCTCTTCTAACCGTAAGCACACTTCCTCATTTCCTGCTGTATCTGTCAGAAACCCAGCAAGAAACGTGTGGCATACTCAACCGGGTAATTGAGGAAAATTTAATAAAGGGACTACGTAAAAGTCTGGGCAGAGTTAAAATGACCAGCAAGGGAAATGAAACACTCGAGGTCATGCAAAATGGAGAGCTGCCACACCCCCAGGCCTGAGGGAAGCAAGGGTGGGAGCAGCTCTAGAACCCAGAGAGAGGAGACTGAGAAGGCACCTGAGGAACACATGTAGAGGGTCACGGCCAATTCGCTGCAAGCTGAGAGCTAGGGGAATAAATAGCCCAACCTCATTCTTTTCTCAACTGGAAGCCAAAGATCAAGTGAACTTGTTGATTCACTTTAAAGAGGTCAACATCCCAGGGCATCAAGCAGAGTGAGGAAGGGTAGAGGGTGGATTTGGAGGGGCCTGTGGAAAATATCCAGCACACTGACCTTCTGGAAGATAAAAACAGTCCTCTCTTTGCTGTCACTTCAGCTTCAAATCAGTAGTAACCTGGACAATTGAGGTTACCTTTTTTTTCAATGATTATAAAAATAATATGTATTTATAATAGAAAACCAGAACATGCAGCTATTTGATGAGATTATAATTACTTTCAGTATTTATGATTGATATCTTTCTAGACTTTTACTAACCATCCATCCATCCATTCATTCATTTATTCATGCCACAAATATTTATTGACTGTCAATGTGTGCCACGCTGTTCTAGGCAGGTGTATATTGGCATAAATAAAATAGAAAAAAACTCCTTTCCTCAAGGAGCTAACACTCTAGTGGGGAAGAGTTACAAGAAATAAGACAAATAACCAAAATAAAAATACGAGCGTGGTTAAGTGATAAGAAGAAAAATAAAGCAGGGGAAACGAATAAGAGTGTTGTGGGGAAGGTATTGTAATTTAAAATATGGTGGCCAGGGATGTGTGTGTGTGTGTGTGTGTGTGTGTGTGTGTGAAAAAGAGAGAGAAAGCAAGCAACGGACTGCCGGTTTGTAGGGCTTTTCCTCTGGCTAATTGCTGAGTCTTCAGGTAATGGGGAATGTAGGTGGTGAGACTTCTCCCCTCCCTCGCAGTTTCAAAATGTCTCTCTTTAGATGTTTTAAAGGGCAAAGCTTTCTCCACTGCTTATGTTAACCATTAAAAAAGTGCCATGGGGAATCCTCAGTGCAAGTTTGTTAGCCAAACTTTTGGTGTCTCTCTGTCCCTTTCTAGCTGATTGACTTGGGGGAAGTCATTTAACCTCTCTGAGCCTCAGGTTCTTCCTGTGTAAAAATGAGGGTTTTGGTGACAATGAAAGGAAATAAAATTAGATCTCAGAGGGACCACGTGCTTAGCATACAGTTCATGGTCAATAGATGGTGGCGTCTTTCATTTTCTGGACAGAGCTGCAGGAAAGGCATATTCTGGTAAAGCTACAGACTAGAGATCCACAGAACTGGGGAGTTTGCTAAACACTCTGTGAATAGTCATAGCTGGCATTAATTGACCACCTATGTGCCAGGTAAACCTTTTATATTTGCATCTTGCTAAATCCTCACAGTTTAAGATGAGCAAATGGAGGCACAGATCCCCTTGCACAGCAAGTAGGTCACAGAAGCAAGGCTCGACTCCAAGTCTGGCCAGCGTCACCGGCGCTCCCTTTATCAGATGCTGCGCTCCTCCTCCCCCATGCTCTGCCCCCATGAGGAAAAGTCTAGGTTGAATGCAGCTGGAGTGTAAGGAAGGAATTTCTCATAATTTGAAAGCCCATGAAGATCTCTAGACTACCAGGTAAGGACCGTTTATGACCCTGGATAAACTTCTTTACTAAATCTCATTAATGCAGTGGTTCTAAAAGTGAGGTCCTGGGCTGATTGCCTGTGGGTCACTTGAGTAGATTTTTTAAACAAAATACAAATACCAGGACTTTACCCCTTGAAATCCTGGTTAAGTCAGCCTGGGATAAGGCCTGGGTGGCTGTATTTTTCATCATGGTCCCAGATGTTTCTGATTAGCGCCCAGGTTTGGACAACACCTCCCTAGGGCCCAAACTACTAATATTCTTTGGGAATTTTCTGTTCCCTTCTCCTGGTTGTCAACAGGATCATCAACTATAACACTTCCCAATGGTAGTGAGCTTGCTGGGTCATCTAATTCAGGCTTCATCTGAATCTTTATAAAAGTATCGGGACAGGAGAAGGTCTCTTTGCCTTGAAGCATTAAGAACAGACTCCCTTCTAGTCAGCCATCATTGGTGAGTGTCTTTGGCTGTTGAAAGACAATCCATCAGCTGTACTACCCTCCAGGCCCCAGCTTGTACAAGAACATTGTGAGAGACCTTGTCAAATTTTGTGGAAATCAATAAATACAATGTCTGTGCTGCCCCTTTCACTTAACGCTCTGGAAGCCCCAACAAAAACAAAGAACAATTGGTTGGCATAAATCTTTATTGGGGAACCCATACTAGCTGCCAGTGGTCAGCAACTTCTTTTTCAAGGGCTCAGAAGTCTTTTTTTGAGAAATAAAAGAACCTACTGTCTTCTTGGTAGGTTTCCACAAATGTGAACTAGAAAATGTTGCTCACAGCAATCAGCTGTAAAATCAATTTGGGCCTCAAATGACATCATTGAGCTCTTGATATTGCATTTCTCTCAAGAACAAGGGCTCAGGTTATCAGCAGATTATCTAGGGATTTAGGAGGGAAGAAAGTGCTGGAATAACTCTAACCCCATGGTCTTGAAGTTGTACATTTACCATCTTTCTTTGATAATCAAGAAAAGAGAAAGCTACTCAGTCATTCATATTAAATGTAGATCATTTAACTAGTCTACACTGGCACCTCAGACCCACACCCATCCTATCAGTTCCTTGATGACATCAAATGGATCTGACCTCTCCCTTCCTCCATCACAGCAAACAATGGAGTCAAAATTCTTTTTTTTTTCCTGACGAGGCTCCTATGCAGTTCAGTTTTTCTTTGCAAATATTTATTTATGTATATCAACCTACTAAATGAGAGAAGTGATTTTTTTTTTTTTAAGATTGGCACCTGAGCTAACAACTGTTGCCAAACTTTTTTTTTTTCTTTCTGCTTTTTCTCCCCAAATCCCCCCAGTACATAGTTGTATATTTTAGTTGTGGGTCCTTGTAGTCGTGGCACGTGGGACGCCGCCTCAGCGTGGCCTGACAAGTGGTGCCATGTCTGTGCCCAGGATCGGAACCAGGGAAACCCTGGGCCACTGAAGTACAGCGTGCGAACTTAACCACTCGGCCACGGGACCGGCCCCGGAGTCAAAATTCTTAATTGGAAGGGAGGGTTTTTTTTTTTTAATTAGTTTATGTTTTTCATTTTATTTTGTTTTTTAGAAGAATTGATCTTTTCTTACGTTTGGGTCTAGAGTCTAGTGAGGCTATCAATTCCGTATGATTCTTTAAACGCCCCAGTCAGTACTTTGAAAGTGAATTTTATTATCTTAAGGATATGGCTTAATCAACACTGCCCCAAATCTGATCTCTATGTTATCTTCATCTTCGTACTCATGTTTCTAGGCCCTGAGGGAAACCTCTCATTTGGCTTATTTATCCTAAGATGTCCCAATTTGAGTGAGACCCTAAACCAACATATTCAAAAATTATAGTATTAATACCACCTTGCAGAGGTATTCTTTGCTTTAGTAGATGACTCACTATGTGGTCCTTTAAGTAATGAACACGGCCAAGAAAATATATTTAAATCTATGCTCTCATTTTCATAACTGTGTGTATTATACATGCCAGTCTATACATTTTAAGATTGGCTTGTCATCATCCATTAGATACTTTCTTTGCTCATAAATTAGCAAACTCATATATTCTTTGGTCTTAATATAAATTATGATTTGAAGTTATTTTTCTGAATCTTATTTTTTAATCATTGAAAAACACGTTTTCAGTGTTGAAGAGTAGTAATGATAGTCACCATCTATTGAGTGCATTTATACTAGGCACTGCTCTCTACATGCCATACGTACATTGTTATTAAAACTACATATTAAATGATGACATTAAGATATAATTATTATTCTTTCTTTACCTTTAACTATTTTGCTTTTCTTCTTCAAATATCACCCCAAATCTTATAACTCCAAGAACTCCAAGAAAGTTAGTTTTTTCCTCCTTTGGGAAAAAAAAGAATTCTATTATATTAATAAAATACTTCCTCATTGTTTTTTTGGTTTTCTGAGTTAACTTGGTCTAGGGCTCCGTGAATTAACCTTTATTTTAAGGTTGGAAACTTTTATTAAGGAGTCTTATTAGATCGACGTTACCAGACCCAGAGTGAGATTTAAAGATGGCAGAGGGTTGCTAAATTCATTGATTTGTTCATTCTCATAACAAGAATTCATTAAGCACTTACTTCATGCAGGACACTGTGGTAAGCATTAGGGGTCCAGAGATAAATAACACACAGTCTTCAAATTCCTCTTCAGTATCCATCACAAGAAAATTACATAAGTGATGGTTCCATTTAGGCCCCTGGGCAAACATCCTGATGCATCTTAGAGGCAGATTCCCTCCACCCAGTGCTGGCACTTTCTTTCCCAATTCTCCCTTAAGCTTATTTGTGTACTATTCTTGAGGACTCCCTGATTTTTCATTGGACTAGTTCATGCTCTACTACTTGGCCCGGATCCAAGGCTCTTGGTGGCACCCCAACTCTGCTCCCAGAAGATTCTTTCTGCGAAGTGGATTCTTTATGTCTCATGCCCTTGAACTACCCAGTCTTTTAGAGACAGAGGGGATTTTACCTAGAGACAGTGATGGTTATCTGACCTAGTGCAGACGTTAATTACATGGTGATGCTCTCACCCCGTCCAGGGGTCATGACCCTCTCTTGGAAGTTCTTTCTCTCAAACTGGACAGGAGGTCCAGCCTTGTAATTTCTCTGAAAAACTTTTAAATACTTTGCCTCTCCAGCTTCCTTCTACTTCACACTTTGACCCAGTGTTTGCAACTTAGTTTGTCGGTGCTAATTCTTGTAAAATAATAACGCCTTAGGTAGGTTCTGATCTAGATGTAGTTTAGATTTCCAGCAACCATGGAAATAACTGGGAGGCAGAGTGGGGAAAATAAAACCTCAGAGCAGCCAAAAGAGCAGTCATCAAGGCCAAGCACTGCAGCTCATGTATTTTCTGTGTTTAACAGACTTCTAGGCTCAGTGTTAGTTTCCTATGGCTGCTGTAACAAATCACCCCAAACTTAGTAGTTTAAAACAATGCAGATTTATTGTCGTACAATTTTGGAGGTCAGAAGTTTGAAATGGGTCTCACTGGGCTAAAATCAAGGTGTCAGAAGGGCTGCCTTCCTTTCTGGAAGCTCTCGGGGAGGAGCCATTTGCTTGTCTTTACCAGCTGTTAGCTTCCAGCTGCCTGAATTCTTTGGCTTGTGGCTGCCTTCCATCTTCGAAGCCAGCAACGGCTGGTCGAGTCTACCCCATATCGAATCACTCTGACTCTGACTCTCCTGCTTCCCTCTTTCACTTATAATCACCTTGTGCTTACATTGGTCCCACCTGGTAATACGGAATAATTTCCACATCTCAAGATCAGCTGATCAGCAACCTGAATTCCCCCTTACCAAATAATACAATATACTCAGAGACTCCAGGGACAAGGACACAAACATGTTTGGGAGGCCATTATCCTGCCTTCCACACCCAGGCTCAACTATATATATCCTTGGTTCACAGCAATACAAATACAGATTTTGGGCGTATGAGCTGTTAAAAGTAGGGATCACTATGAGTGGCAGACAATACACATAATAGTATCTCCAATAGGAAATGAGAGCTAGAAGCCTAACGTCAAAAGAAAAGATTAAAACCAAAAATTAGCCACGAAACTAGCAAATCACAGGAGTCTGAGGTCACAGAGTATGGGGAACATTCTGTCTACCCACTCAGTGGCTGCTGGAGGTGTTCTGTTTTATGGTACAAAATTTTAAACACCATTCAAAATTGTGACCCTGAGTCATTAAGAATATGTTTTATTCTGTTTAAAAAACAAGCAGCACACCATATTTTTTAAAAAAGATTTAAAAAATGAAACCATAGGACATCCAGAGAAAGTCTAGTGAATATTCATCTGACTTCTGAAGGAGAAACTACGTTCTAAGTACAAAGGCAAAGGAAGAAATGAAAAATGAAAGGGAACCATATTTTTATATAAATAGATGTTATTATTTACATGTTAAAAATCATAAACCAAATTAAAAAAAGGTAAACAGCAAGTTGTAAAAACTGTTTGTCACAAATATGACGGTCAATAACATTAACAGAGTTCACACAAATCAATGAGAAAAATATTAAGACCACAAGAGAAAAAGGGGCATATTATGTGTAGATAATTCACAGGAGGAGAAGACATTAGTGGTAAATTAGTATATGTAAATGTTTAAATTCACTGATAATGAAAAGTGAGAAGAGTTAGAAGTTTTAACATCAAATTAACATGGATTTTTAAAAAATAATAATATTTAATATTGGTGAGGATGTGATAAAATATCCCTCTCATAAGTTGCTGGGAGTATATAAATGGTACAAATCCTCTAGGAGCCAATTTGACAATATATATCAACAGCCTATAGGTACTTATATACTTTGACATATTAGTTCTACTTATAGGTATCTATTCAAAAGGAATAGAAATAGAGACAAAGATTTCTGCAAAAGATGTTCATCCTTATTTATAATAAAACAACTGATTTATCTGATGAAGGTAATGGTTAAATGAAGTAGGATACATTTATATTACAGACTATAACAGAGCCATTAAGACATATTTTCAAAGAATGTTTAATGATATAGAAAATGTTAAGTGAATTGTGGCATTTATTTTATATTTCAGCAAATCTTTTATTCAGAATAAGATGAGAGAAATGACATCAAATGTTAACAGAGTTACGAGTTCATGAATAACTTTTGCCTTATTTCTCAATTTTTTTTGTGAGGAAGATTGGCCCTGAGCTAATGTCTGTTGCCAATCTTTCTCTATTTTATGTGGGATGCTGCCACAGCATGGCTTCATGATCAGTGCTAGGTTTGCACCCAGGATCTGAACCCGTGAACCCCAGGCCACCGAAGCCAAGTGTATGAACTTAACCGCTACACCACTGGGCCAGCCCCTGCCTTATTTTTTCTTTTCTGAATTTTTAAGCTTTTAAAAATAAGCATATATTCCCCTTTATCCTCAGAATTGCATTGTTTTGTTTTTCATAATCAAAAGAAGAGATGTGTGTAATACTCTTTAGAAAGATTTTCAGATAAAACGGTTTAATTGTTTTGGTATTTGAAGCTTTAGTTATGAAAGTAGTTCGTCCATGTGTAGTCTTTTCTCCCAAGATGGTGGATGAGACATTGGTATACTTTGGAAATACTGGCTTGCTTTAATGAAAGATAAAACTCTAAATTCATATAATTTGGTTAAGTGTTCAGTTTATGATGGCACTTTCTGAAGTATGTTTCAGGAAAATGGAGTGTTTTACATTGCCCTATAACAAAAAGTATTCAGAGTTCAAATAGAATTAGAAAATACTGTATACTGTATTCTCTTCTTGGAGAGTCACAATTCACATTAGCATTTTCAAAACTCTGAAAAGTCCTGCAGTAAGAAACCTGCTTCGTTTTGTTCAAACCAGAGTTTTCCAAAGTGATACTCTTCAGAATTCTGTTGAGTAACTCCTATTAACATCTCCCCACAAATCATGCTTCATTTTATGTTACACTTTGGAAAACCATGAGTTTAAGCTCAACCGACTCATGTACTTAAGCCCACAACTTTGTAGACTATGAAACTAGAAGATGTGAATCCAGTTTTAATGAACTTTTCAGGAACTGTCAGGAAAATTCCAGCTGGGAGGAGGATAAGGTTATGATTGGGCAAACTTGAGGCTCTGTGTGTAGCTACATGCTCGGGAAAACTTCAAGCTCCATTTCAAGTTGGCAGGTTCCCCTCTTGCACGTCCTGTCAGCAGCCCCAAGCCATGAATAGCTGCCAGCCCAGAGTCCTCTGAGCTGCTGAAGGCTTTCCTTTCCAGGCACCCCGTGCCCAATGGCGGTGGGACTTTCCAGGCTCCGAATGTGAAGGGGTACTGCTTCTCCCACTTCCTGCTGCAGATTGCAGAATAGCGTGCAATCCCTTAGTCACATCACGTCTGAGAGGGTGTGATGATAGAGTCCGTTGCTAGAAAGTAAACTTTGTGTTAGAAGATAAAGAATTCATGTAGAGTCACCAGAAAATGGTGCCAATGAGTCCTTACATATTTCATTGAGTGGCCTTAAGTGTCTTCTCTCTCTCTCTGGTCTTTTGCTCTCTTCTCCGAAGGTCCTTTCATCTTTTGGAGTCTGTTGGCTTTTCCTCAAGGTTCAGGATCCCAGGCAGTGGGCTGTTTTTGGAGCTGGAGGAGCCGTGCTATGAACTTCAAGTCCATTCAAGAGAAATAATATCTTTGGCTCCTGTTGACATTCTCAGATAGCATCATGAAGCATCCTGTTATACTCCTGGAGCCTCTGGCTTCACCAGACTCTCTCCTAGGAGAAGGCGGAAGTGAGGAAGAGGGAGGGGAAGACTCTGGTGAGAAATCTGTGCCATCCCACTTAGATTCACAGAACCCCATGACAGCAGGGTGAGCTGGGAGCTTCATGATCATCTCATCCAGTGACTGGTGGGTATCTAGAGTTGAGTAGACAGAGGAACATTCAGGGGGCCTCTAGATTCATATTTGCCACTTCAACCATAGCAACTCTGCTTTTTAATGTATTGGGGCTGCAGGTAAGATTTTTGTTTGAAAAATATCCTCTCTGCTAAAAGAAACAATTGAAGACAGCAGATCTAGTCCAGCTCCATGCATGAATCTCTCTGCAAAAAGCAATCATGCAGCTTCTTCTCAGATTCCTCCAGGGATGGGGAGCTCATTACCATTCCATATTTGGTTGTGTGTTGTGTACAACAGAAATCTGCTTCCTTGAGACTCCTACCCATTTGCCCAGTTCTGCTTTCTGGAGACAGACAGAAATAGTTTAAACCTATTTCCAGCTTTAAGCTCCCAGGGTAGGGACCTTGTCAGTTTTGTTCTCTGGTGCATATCTGGAGCAATTCCTGGCACACAGTGGGAGCTTAGTGAGTGATTATTGAATAAGTGAATCAATGAGGACCTTCATGTATCTGTTGTAAGATTACCATATGACTTGAGTCTGAAAAATCGACACACCTAAGGGCTCATGTGATGACAACCTCCCTGCCCCTCCTCAGCCTGTGTCCTCTCTGTCAAAGAAGTCCGGGATATTGGGCTGGCCCTGTGGCCAACTGGTTAAGTTCATGTGCTCCACTTTGGCGGCCCAGGGTTTTGCTGGTTTGGATCCTGGGCGCGGACATGGCACCGCTCATCAGGCCATGCTGAGGCGGCGTCCCACATGCCACAACCAGAGGCACTCACAACTAGAATATACTACTGTGTACTGGGGGGCTTTGGGGAGAACAAGAAGGGGGAAAAAAAGATTGCCAACAGTTGTTATCTCCGGTGCCAATCTTTATTTATTTATTTAATATTTTTTTGAGGAAGATTAGCGCTGAGCTAACATCTACTGCCAACCCTCTTCTTCTTCTTCTTCTTCTTTTTTTTTTTTTGCTGAGGAAGACTGGCCCTGAGCTAGCATACATGCCCATCTTCCTCTACTTTATAGGTGGGATGCCTGCCACAGCATAACTTAACAGCGGTGTGTAGGTCTGCACTCAGGATCCAAACCGGTGAACCCCGGACCACCAAAGCAGAACATGCAAACTTAACCACTGGGCCACTGGGCTGGCCCCTCAGGTGCCAATCTTTAAAAAAAAAAAAAAAGAAGTCTGGGATAGAGTGGTAATATGCTAAGGCTCTTTGGGGATGGGGCAAGGACTCTTGGGATTTAACTTATTCTGCCTAGTGCTTCTGAAAAAAAAAGCTAAAACAGGCACTGCATAAAAGCCACTTGATAACCATGCAGAAAGCTACCAGGCTTTTGTTAGGGAATGAAGTATGACCCAGGCATGAGGGTCATGCTTATGTGTCCTCATCATTGGTAGTCACCAATGTGGTAGGACTTGGGAGGCACTGGAAAGTCCCATCAGCTCCCATGATAGGGCCAGAAACTTCACCATGAGAGAGTCTTTCCTTTGGGTAAAGTACTCACCTCTCTTCTAAACATAAACACTGGTCATATTGAGTCACCAACACCTTGCAGTGAATTGGCTGATTGGGTTGTTTTCTTTAAGGATATGAGGCCCTAAAGACGCTAGATTCTGGGGGAAGAACTGGGCGTCAGAGTGAGAAGGGACATCAGTAAGCTGGAGGGTAAAAAGAAAGTATATTTTAACTTGACGCAGTGCAGGCTGTGTGCAAGCTGCTTTAGTTTAGAAAATGGTATTTGGGGTGGGGTGTTGGTCTAGCTCCATATAAACCCCTTGAAATTGCAGAAGAACCCCTCTCGCCATCCCACCCCACCATTGAGAGTCTTCTGTGTGAGTTTGATGTAATGGAACCAGTGCACTCAAACATGTTGAAAGATGGGTGCTGGATGCATTCAAATGACTACCAGGCTGGTGGAGAAGGTGTCCAAGCTTTCCTGGGGCCATCTTGTCACCACAGAAGGGAAAAACCAATCCCTGACGGGCACACGGCTGATTATTAGCCGTGTGATGAAGCGTTACTTCCTGTGCAGAACATTCACAGTTCTTGAGAATGTCTTTCCCAATCAGAGTGAATGACAGTTTTAGAAAATGAAGGCCTTTGTTTTCTTCCTCTATCTGTGTGCTCCCCACTTCCCTTTACTTCCCCCAAATCACACACCCTACTCCAGGGGAAAGATCTGATTTGGGAGCGTAGGTGCCCCCCCAAAACTGGTGGGGAGTGGCAATTAGAAAAATGCAGTTTACCTGCCCTAATAGAACTTGAATCACCCGTACAGACATCTCTTCCATAGTCTTTGCAGCCAAATGTTGCTTTTTTTTTTTTGTCTTTCCAGATAATGCAACTAATATCATTATCCGTGTGGGGGTGTGTTTACTATTCTGAGATCACATTAATATTACTCATTTAACGAACTACAATGTTTTGAAACCAACAAGTCTCACCATATCCCAGAGTGGGATTTTTTTCTCTACTGATGCTTTGGTTGATAAGGACCGCCTATGACCATGACCTTTATGATGCACAATCTGTAGGGTGTAGAATTGGGGTGCAAAGAAGCAAAGGCCACCCTATCAGCAGGATCACTGTTGACTCCAGCTTAGCAAATGACAGTGCACACTTCATGGCAGGTTGGCTGCTTCTGAACTGGTGGAGGGCTCAGGAAGCTGCTCTGAGCTGCCCAGACTGAGCAACTAAGGCTGAAACTGAAGCCGTCAAAGGTGGCTTCTTGGGTTTTCAATTCCTGTTGATTTGAAGGATAATGAGGCTCTCTGTTCTCTTATTGATCACGCATGAACAAATGCCTGTTTTATGGCAAGCCCTGTGCACAGGGATGAGGGTAAACACTAATAAGACATCATCATCCCCATCCTTAAGGACTTTTCAGTGTAGCAGAGAGACAGATGTGTAAAGAAGTGTGGTAGATACCTTACAAAGATTTACTGTGGCAGATTAGAGAAAGTAGTCAGCTCTCTAAGGAGTAGGAGGGGGAAAGTTAGAGAAGATTAAAGAGATAATGCTTGGACTAGGTCTTTGTGAATAAATATGCACTTGTCTACATGGGAATGAGATACAAATACAAAATATATATATTTGCATTTGCAAATACCCACAACAACATGATGCTTTAGGGGAGACTTCTAGAAGTTTGATGGGCAGGGTATAAGTTGGAGAGAGGGAAGGGAGAAGAGTAGAGATGAAATATGGGGGCCAGATCAAAGAACCCCTGGCAGGCTCTGCAAAGGGGTTTTTGTGATATCTGAGGGGAGAATGAATCTGAAGGTGGCAAGATAAGAGTCAGGAAAACTACTTGGGAGGCTATTAAAATAATTCAAGAAAAACTCCCCTGAGGCAGGGGGAGTATGGAAGGAATGGAAAAGTTTTTGAAAGGTAGAATTCCCAAGATTTGGTGGACATGTGGTAGAGGGAGGGAGTTGAGAGTTAAAGGAACATGAGAAATCTAAGATGATACCCAGTTTCTGGTTTGAATGCCTGTAGATGATATGGAGGGAAGCGGGTATCAGAGAGAATTAATTCAGTCTTGTGCATGTTGAATTTGAGATGCCTGTGGGATACCCAAGTGGAAAGGCCCAGCACGTAGTTGACTATGTGGGCTTCATGCTCAAAAAATAGGTCAGAGATGAGGAGAATAATATGAAAGTTGTTTATATGTGGGTGGTAGTTAAAGTCATGGCGGAGGATGGCCATGTCGCATGAGAAGGACAGAAAGCCAGGTACAGATCTTTAAACTTATCAACTGAAAGCAGTGGGCAAAGAAAGAGGGGCCAGAAAGGGAAACTGTGAAGGAGAAGAAGGGAAAGCTGCATCAAGGAAGGCAGGGAAGGGGGTTTTGAGATGAAGAGAATGGTTGACAGTGTCAAATCCTTCGAGAGACCAGGGAGGTGAAGATGGAAGCACCCACTAGACAAGGCAATTGGTGATGTTGAAGGAGAGAGGCTAAAGTGGGGCAGTGGGTGCGGAGGTCAGATTAGAGGGGAGGAGAGCATGTGAGAGGTGAGTAAATGGAGACTATGAGTGTTGACAACGCATTTAGAAGGCTGGCCTATGAAAAAGAGAGGACTGCATCAAAATATTAGGACTACTGATTTTGTCTGGAAGTTATTTCACAAGTGAAAAGGCTAACGCAGTCTGATGGGACGGGAAAGGTTGTAGACTCGTAAACTGTTGAACACTTCCCACTATGTTCTAGGCCCTGGGCTGAGTACTTCATCATCGTAGTCTTGAATACTTTCTTTTATCTTGTTTTTTCATTTTCTTCCATGTTTTTTGCTGCCACTCCCCCCTCCCACTTTGAATTCCATCTCTCTTGTGACTGAGCTGGCTCCTTGAGGGCATCTGAGGTCTAGATGCAATCTTAGAAGTACAAGACTTTCTCAAAGTTTTTGAATGAGCATGGGTAATAATAAATGTTAAACAGTAATAAATAACATCATTAAACTCTCATAAACCATTAAAGAATTTAGGCAAGGATGCTGTCAGAATGGAAATAGGAATACAGTCCCCATCATGTCAGGGTGAAACAAACAGAGAGGGTCAGGATGGTGAATGTGTGTTTTAGGAGGTCGTGGTGCCTGGCATCCATCACACAGAGCTCGCCTGCCCCTGTGGTGTTTTTAACAGCATATCCTAAACCCAGCCTCTTCTAACTGTATAATTTCAGAGTCATAATCATCCATTTCAAAGAACTGGCAGCCTCAGACAACTGAAAAATCAAAATGCAACTGTGACAATAATATAGGAGACATACCTTCCTGAATGCAGAGGTGGAGAAATGAAAGAAGCAACGGGTGGAACAACTGTCAGGGTTTCCAACTTCTCTAACTTGGAAGAAGTCATTAGGTGAATAAATAGCACACTCCCACTCACCCCAGCAGAAGCCAGAATGACCCAGTGGGTAGATTGGGAGTAGTAATAGAAGTTGTGTTTCCGCATCAAGTTTTTCATAGAGGTCAGGATCTGGTGTGGCCCTAGACACTTGGTGAAGTGGGCCAAGTTTAGTCCCTCCCATCTTTTCTTCCAGCCTGCTTCTTCCCTCCAAGAGAACAGCTTCTATGTTATAAGCTCAGAGTAAGTACCAGGCCCTGGACTAAGCATATTGAACATATTCACTCATTTGTATCTTGTATAAACAAGTAAATAATAAAGATACAAGATACAAATAAATAAAATATTATCCCCATTTTACAAATGAAGAAACTGAGTTTTGAAGGATTTAGTAACTTGATCAAGACACAGTGCTAGGTAATCCAGATATGTCTGACTCTTATGTCTGTGCTTTAATCGCTTAGCAATAAGACTATAGTCAAGATACAATCTGAGTTTTGTCCTAAGTTGGCTGTTATTTCCTCTTAAAGTGTTACTCCTCCCAAAGTTTTCTGGGACTAGGAAAGGCTTCAAGAATCTCTAATATGACACAAGTCACTTCCTGGATTGATATATAAGGTGTTCATGAAAACAAATGAAAATCAAACAGATGAATATCAAAGAATAGACTTAGATACTACATGGTTTGACCCAGAGATTTAAAAAATAATTATGATGGATATGATAGTTGACAGTACATTCCAAGAATTTCACTATGCTCTTTAATCCATTCTTTTGCTTCATAATTCAACATACACAACCTGTCCTCCATTGAACATCCAATTGAGGCTAAAGACTGGCCACTTTTAGCATACCTAATGATTTCTATTTTTGCCTTAATTTTCTTTAATTGATGAGATCTCTCTGCTTATTTTCACTAATATCAGCATTTTCTTTTACTGTTTCCCACTCATTTTTGTAAACGAACATTTGAATAATTATAAAATTGCATGAATCTTCCATTACCAAGATGATGCTGCGGTCAAAACTGAACAGTTGTACAGCTCCATTGTGGGAAAATGCCCAGTGATCTTTTGTCAGCTAATGAATGAGCATCTGAACTCAAGGTGGAAAACAATTTAGGGATAGGAAAGTCTAAGGTATTGAAAGTGCGGTCCACAAGATAGTTAAACACAGGACATTCAAGGACCATAAATAAATCAGTTTAACAAACATTTAAGGTAGGCCTACTGTGTGCTCAGCCTTGTGCTAGGCCTTGTGGACACTAAGAATGACCTGCCACTCATGATGCTTTGAAGGGGTCCATTTGTTGGAGTGATATTTGGGGTCAAAAGGGATAGTGCCAAATTTCTTTGGTCAAATTCCTAGGTGGCCACTGCATAGCCTCTTTGCAATGAGAAGGTTCAGCACACATTTATTAAGAATATATTAGTGCTGGGAACTAGTTCAGGAACTGAGGACAGAAAGACATGGTGATGAGCCCAAGGAACTTCTAGACCAGTGGGGACACAAACAGATAATTAGATAATTCCTTTATAATGCAGTAAATGGGTGATAGACTATAATAGGGTGCTGTGGGAACATAGGGAAGGACTCTTAGACAATCCTGAGAATTCAGGGAAGGCTTCTTGGAAGATTCCTGAAGAATAGGTAGGAAATAGCCAAGTGTGGAGGAGACAGGGTGTTTTAGAGAGAAGGAACAAATAAGCCAAAATGTAGACATGCATTTGGGGCTGCAGTTCTGAATCTCTACAAGACAGAGTGGGAGATGAGGTTGGAGAGTTACAGAAGGACCAGGACATGCTAAATACCGGATGAAAAGTCTCTCATCACTGTATCTGGAACTCAACCTTGTACAAATGGCTCCTCATTCATTATTTGTTGCAGAAATACTGGAGTAATTTTGGTTTTCTCTTGATTATAACTAAAACCACCTTTCTACTCCACTGATTGGCCAACTTTGAAACTCTTTGAGTGAAGCCCTAATAAAATACAAACATAGAAAAATACTGCTACCTGGAAGAGCAGTTAATCCCCAAGGATCATAATGTACAAACTAAATTTCTAATTAGGCTTCCAGAAATGAAAAGAAATTTTTTTTTTTTTATGGCTATAATCCTATCATGGAAGTGAGATCCACCAGGCTGACCAGGCTCCATCTTTAGACAGATTCATTCCCATAGAAGGGAAGTAGATTATGGTAATCTTGTTGTTACCTCCAGAGGTCTTTTACAAGAGGGGAGTATCTATCTCAACCCTTTTCAAAACACATGAACTGTAGCTGGACCTCCATCAAACCTCTGCCCAGAACAGCTGGACCTCCCTCCCAGGCTCGCCCAGCGGACCACCTCCTGTTGGTATTCTCCATCTCATGGCTCCTCACTCAACTTTTCTGGTTTTCCACAGCTCATCTCCCCAAATGAATCACTTCTTACCTTTTATTTCTAACAGCTTCATTGAGATATCATTCTCATCCCATACAACTCACCCAGTTAAAGGGTGCACTTCAGTGGCTTTCAGCATATTCATAGAGTTGTTCATCCATCACCACAATCAATTGTAGGACATTTTTACTCCCCAGAAAAGAAATCCCATAGCCCTTAGCCATCACCCTCCAACATCTCATGCCCCTCAGCCCTAGGCAACCACTAATCTACTTTCTGTCTGTATAGATTTGCCTACTCCAGACATTTCATATAAATGGAATCACACAATATGTGGTCCTGTGTGACTGGCTTCTTTCACTGCTTACTTTTTACTTAATGACCTGTCACATGCTTGTTTGACCTCAGAACCTTGTCCTTGAATATCACATGGCTGTATTACTCTTGGCTTCATGTACCACATTATCCCAGCCCTGTCCCAGATCCTCTAAAAAGCTTGAATAGCTACCTACTTAGCTTGTCATCAGAGCAGATGAACTAGACAATTGGGGGCAAGGTAGGACATGACAGGGGCGTATAAGATGAATTGGACAAATCCCCCCAGATGTACCCAGTTTCTCTTTCCCACTAGTTGACTTTCTGCTATCACCCAAAGGCATGGCGTGAGGTTGGAGAGTGGGAAAGAATGTCCTCCAAAGTGTGTACCTTGAGGGTGACAGCAATTTTGCTGTTATTTCTCTGAGCTATTTCCACTCCACTGGTGTCTCTTCGGTACAGTCCAAGTTCAACTGACTGTTTAGAATCAGACACGCCTATTTTGGTAGCCCATGGTCAGCTCAGGGAGCACCTTTGGGCTGTGACCAGCCCTTGTTCTTGGCACACTAAGGAATCAAGAGAAAAACTAGAAATACTGACTCCCCTCTTCACTGATGAAGAGTTTGCTTGTACCTTTGGGATCCCAAAAGAGGTTGTATTACAGATTATGACAATTACTGGACATAGCGCCCCACTCATCTCACTGAATTCCCTTGAGGATCATCATTTCAATTAGACCCATGAATCATCTTTACACATTTATCTGCAAAGACTGTGGAAAATGCTTTGTCATCACAATGGGGGAATCTTGCTTGTACTATTATCAGGTAGGAGGAGAAACAACTTTCTTTTGATGTCACATTATTTCTTTTAAAGAAGGCATTGACTCCACAGGCTGTAACCCAAACAGTGATGTGGATTACCTTGAACTCTTTCAATCTCCCCTGATTACTTCAGTCGGCCAGGAAATACAGCAGTGACTAGACATGAGGGACCTTATGATGGGATTGTGAGTTTAGACACCCCCACTGTTGGGCTTGTGCAAAGAGGAAACTAAGAGGAGGAACTGTTCATCAGTACCCATCCTCACCCACGCGGCTATAATTACCAACAACGGTTGCAGCGCAACCCAGAAACATAAACATGGTGAGCTGGCTGAAGCCCAGGGCTCTATTTATAGTCTCCACAGACCTACTAATAGCCTTAACACCCTCCTTGAAACAGACCCCAAATTGGGAGCAGGGGGTGCAAAGGGGCAGTCTCAGTCGTGAGATGAAGTAACAACTCTATACCTCAAGTTCAAATGGTCCTAGTATGAAAGGCCATTGAAAACATCCAGCCATTCTGAGAGAGGCATATCTCAAAATAAACATTTTCCTGGGCAGGCCAGACAAGAAGACAGAGCCAAAGGATTTCCAACTCAGACTTGGAAATTATAGGGTTTAATTGGGAGGCATGACAGGGGCACGTCATCGTTGCTTGGACGTTTGACCTGAACTGTGTTTTTTTAGGCAAGACAGGAAATGATTGAGAAGTGTGACACAGTGGAAAGAGCAGAGGCTGGGGAGTCAGACAGCTCCACATTTAGCTGGGTGGCCTTGAACAAGTTTCTTGATCTCTCTGAACCTCAGTTTTTCCCTCTGTGAAATGGAAATACTAAAAATCTACCTCATGGGGGGCTGTTAGAATCACGTAGGGCATACAGACCCTCAAAATGGGAGTTTTTTAATGAGCATAATTATTAATGATGCATTATTATAAATCAGGATTTCTGAATGTTTGGCCAATATAACACACAGTGGATAATTCTGTCATGTCTTTGAGATGGTCCATTTTGTTAAAAAAAAAGTTTCAAAGAATTGAAAGATATGTTTAGAGTTTCTTTCCCTTCATAGTTCCTACAAAGTTATTTTGCAAAGTTGAAAATAATTTAGCTTTCTCTATACTTATTTATTTTTAATATTCAAAGAAAATATCTATTTATGTAGCATAGTTGCAAATTCCATTTCCTGCACATTTTTAATAAGGAGTAGCCCGTTTGATGGGAAGGTTAGATGACATTATGTCTATTGTAATGTTCAGGAAAGCAAAGCATAGAAATTCTCTGTCTTGGTGAAATTGTATTTAATCTTAAAGAGGATCAGAGAGGTCATTGCAACCAATCTTCCCCCTTCCTCCTTAATATCATCCACAACATCCCTGACGCTTCGGCACCCAGCTCCTGCTTGAACCCTTCAAGAACTAGGGACTTGGATGTAATCCATTCCATTTGGGGGCCACTGAAAGGGTTAAGAAGTTCTTCCTTGGGGACAATTTGATCTTTCTTACTCTTATTCATTGGTTTTGTTTATCCCTTGGGAAAAAAACAGAACAAACTCCTTCCTCTACAGGATGGCCCCTCAAACTTCAGAAGAACGAGACCAAGCCTCTCCAAGTCTTCTCTTCTCCAGGCAAACATCCTTGGCTCTCTCACATAGCCACAGGAAAACTCCCCATCTCCTGCTCAGTTAAATTCCTGGTTTGAGTTTGTTTATTTATTTTTTTGAACGTCCCAGTCACTCCTCTTCTTTCCTTCTCTTTCAAGCTGCCTTTGATTCTCTCTATGAGGACTGAATCCAAGTGTGTAAACTCCATGCAACTACATTTTCCCCACTGTCCGTCAGATCCTTTGGACTACTCCCGTTTGTTGATGTATGGTAGGGAATACGGATCTCATTTTGCTTTTATACTAATCCAAGCTAAAAGTAGTTTGGAGGTAAATGTGCAGGAAAAAAAAAATCGTGTAGGGCATTCCAAAGTCAAAAATAAATTAATTTGTCCAGCTTTGGGTTTCTATGTTAGTATAGATTATCATCCATTTGCCCTTGAGGGCATCACACACATTTGTATGTGAACATGTATATAACCTCTAGCCATAAAGTCTTATACTACAGTCATAGCACCAGGACCAAACTGATGTCTACTTTACAATAGTTCTTCTGAGATGATCCTGTACATGATGATACTAATAGTAATAATAATAGCAATAATAACAGCAGCAGTGACACTCATAACCTACTGAGAGCTTGCTACCTCTTAGGCATCATGCTAAAAACTCCATCTTTTTAACACAAAAATAATATGGGATAGGTGTCATCATCCCCATTTATAGATGAGGAAAATCAAGCCTCCGAATGTTGAAGTAATCTTGCCCAGGGTCCCAGCGTGAGTAATTGGCCAATGCCTCTGTCAGTATCTGAGCCATGGTTGTCTAATCTTACAGTCCAAGCAGCTGGATTTCAAGCAGCTGCTGTTCAGTAACATGAAGTCAGGACAGCTCAGATGGGAAAAGAAATACAAGGATTCAGTAAGGCGTGGACTCAGAGTGTGTCATTACCACACCCAGCTGCAACCAAAACAAAAGCACCAGGGACAAAGGCTGGGAAGCCCTCAGAGACCACCAGAGGGCCCCTGTCTCAGGTGTGAGGGATGTAGCCAGAGGATGAATCCAGAGTGCGTTCAGTGAGGAAAGGACCAGAGGAAGGGGTTTTTCTATTTGCCCAGAGCACAGAGTTACACACACCCGTGGCTGGGCTCACTGTCCCTGTGAGCACGCACACACTAGAGCTATCCAGTTACAGATCATGGAGGGGTCAACTGCAATTCCTTCTTATGTGGTATTTAAAGTCTCATTTGCCAGTGTCCTCTGGAAAGCTTAGCATGTGCCTGGTGTGCTGAATACCGTGCCTTTGCAAACTGGACTCACAACAACATTTTGTGAATTAAATCACTTAAACTAGGACGGCTGGGTCCTTAATAATATTAATTATAATAATACATAATATTACATAGTAATAACAATAACAAGCCATTGTTAATTATTCTGTAAAGTGAAGAATTACTGAGAAGTCATTCCCAAATTCCTTTTTAAAACCTAAATATTAATTTTGAGGTGTCAGATCACCTGTTGTTCACATCCCATAGATTTTAGTTTCTATCTCAAACATAGTAAAAATACCAGAAAGGAGGTGCACAAACTCCTATGATAATCATTTATATTTTGGTGTCTTTTCTGTTTTCAGTCTCTTTCACATACATTCTTGTATCTGATGTGAATCAAGTAATTCAGACTAATATAGGTAGAGTGTTCTGCAGTTTATAAAATTGTTCCCTGTCATCTCTCCCTGTTTACAGAAAAGGAAAAATGAGGTTCAGAGAGGAAACCCAGCCAAGGTTACCCAGCTAGAAAATGGTGAAGTCAAGATTTTAATCCACATCGTTTTAAATCACATATCATGCAACTTCTAAAGCTTGAGCAAGAGATGATTTCTGAGCTATTTTGAGGGAAATGGTAACTGGCACTGAGATACTGTGTCTCTTAGCAACCACGGGAGTTTCATGGAGCTCATCTGATGTTCAGCAAGATTCACACCCTGGACCAGGCTAGCCAACATTCAACTGTCGAAGTTCCTGGGGGCTGTTGTGCCACACAGCACATTTGCTGTTTCTGAGTAGAGAGAGAGGAGATGACTAATGGGCGTGTCATTGACCAGAAATGGACAGAAAATTCTTGCCCCTTCTCTGATACTGAGTTGACCAGGGTAGTCAAACCACTAGAAGGGCAAGAACAAACCCTAGTTTACAACCCCAAAGGGGGGGTCACATCAATGTCAGATGCTTTCTCTTGAAACCTCTCATACCCAGGCGCCATGCTATTCCAAATAATCCGTTCTTTTCTGGGCAAGTAGAAAAAAGCATTGCTTGCTCTTTCAGTAACAGAAGTTGGACATTTAAGCATGACTTTTGTTTTCCCCTCTCTCCCGAGGTATCTCTTTTATATTTCTTTGTTTGCCTATTTATTCATTTATCTTTGTACACCACAAAGGCAATTTTTCCTAAAAAGAAAAACTACAACTGCAATGTCACCATCCTAACTCATCAACCAGTTTCATTTCTGGAATTTTCAGCAGGTGTGAGTGTGTACACAATGCTTCTGTAGATACAGCATGGGGGTCTGCTTTTGGGTTTCTCTTGGTATTAAGATGAAAACAATCCTCAAGCTTTGAGCAAACTTTCTAAAACCTTTGCCCTGATCTTTAAAATGGAACAATGACGTGGGACAATTTTAGCTTGTGTTAATGTAGGAGTTAAAGTCACAAAGATAAGAACTTCAGGGAAAATAAAAGATCTAACTGAATGAGATTGTTCCCTTCCCTAGGACAGGTGGCCTTCCCTGCTCCGCTTGAACTGATTACGGTAGAGGCACAGGGTCATTTGCATGTGGAAGGTCCTACCTATGACAAGAGCACACTCAGCAATCAACGTACAAGCCCTTATTTGTGTCTCACAATGTTGGGCACAGGCAAGACAAATATGTGGAAGACCAACATGTTTTTGTGTTCTTGGGCAGTTCAGAATCTGAAGGTGAGGACAGATGTTGAAGCTGATCATTTCAATTCAGTAGAGAATAGAGGACTATAGAGAGGGCTATGGGCCTTTAGAGAAGGGAGTCGTGAGCCCAGAGACTCTAGGAAGCCTTCCCGGAGAAGGGGGCGTTTGGAGGAGTTGGTTTGAATAAAGGCATGTTTGCTATCCCAAGAATATTTCCCTAAATAACGCTCCTCTTCGTCTCCTCCTCTTCTATTATCTCCCCATTTGTCTCTCCTCCCCTCCCTCTCCCCATGGCTCCCATTCTCTGTAGGGGAAAGATGGCTTTACTTCACAGACTGGTGGAAAATGCAGTCTCAACCCCGCCTAAAATGCTGCCTTTCTGGGCTTCGACTCTCTCTGGAGGCCCCTTTCAGTTGTTTTGCTGTTGTTGTTTTTAAAGTCTTCTCCCTCCAGTTTCTGTCTGCTGTGAGTTGTGTGTAAAGCAAAGACACAGATAATGTTGACACAGTGCTTAAGGAAGCCAAGGGGTGATGCTGTACCCTGTAAGAGGAACGTAAAATTGCCACAGAGTAGTATACCACTGATCGAACTTCCAAAGCTGTGAATTGATTGCTCTTTGCCTTTGAGGCCTTCCACCTCCAGAGATCAGAAAAGAAGAACTTTTAATACGTTTTTCTCTGACATGGATTCTGGAGGGATGTACCATCTATGGTCAGATCTATGATCTCCAGCTAGGACACGACTATCCTGAAGGTGTCACCTCATCTGGGAATGTCTCCCAGATACCTGGTAAGGCAGCAAAGTCTAGAGGGCTGAGTACAGAAATGTCTTATCGACTCCTGCTCTAGCCCCAGTCATTATCAGGCTTACCTCCCAGGACCCATGGGTCCGTTAAAACCCCATGTGTACTGCTGCTTCAAGTTCCTTCATTCAAGGTATCTCTTTCCTTGATGGCTTTTCCTCCAATGAATAAGCAAGTTTGATTTTATATATGTAGAGGGTTTCTCTGCATAGGCAGCCAGGAGTGAAGGGTAACCCATTTCTGCTGAGACGCACCTACCTTCAAGAGCGAGTGAGTCAAATGGTGACTCTGTAAAGATTCTACATGCACTCTGCCATCCTCTCACCCCACCCTCCCTCAAAGACCCCTCAGCATGCTCCTAAACTATTGAGACCTCGAATGTTAAATTCTCAAATGGAAAAGGACTGCTGTCTTGCTGCTGTGCCTGGTTCCAGCTACCTCCAATTAACTTCCTGGTGCCAGCCCATGGGGCCTGTTCTGAGCTAGTTCTCCATCAGAGCTGTGGATAGAAGAAGACACGGATAAGACCTGATGGCTCCGCTTGTGTCCTTTGAGTTGCTCTCTGCTCATACTGGGACCCCTTCCTGCAGCCACTCTTATGTTCCACATGTGCAAATGGGGTGTGTGTGGGAATAATGTGCCCCCATAGTTTTACAGTGTTATGAATTCTTTGCATGCGTTTTGAGGACATTTGAGTCCAAGCCTATGTAACACCTAAGACGGAATCCCCAAATACCTTCTGCTCAGCAGGTAAATTTTGCATACTTATTGAATTATTTGAAATTACATTGTTTTCTTGACTAGTGAATCCTACTGTTAGCCAGATGTAGCTCAGTGCATAGATAAAATAGAAGCTTGGCAAATGCTGATGGGAGAGAAAGCCAGAGAGGGAGAGAATATGAAGGAATACTGCAAGATAGGCACCAATATCCTGTCGGGAAAGACAAAGTAATAAGACAACTGACACTTGGAAAATGTAATTCACTTGTAACGTGACGAAGAGACTGTGAAAGCAGAGAGAGCTGGGGGATTTCCTGGCTCCATCACTTTCTAGTTATATGGTATTGGTCAAATTGCTTAATTGCTCTCAGCCTGTTTCCTCATCTGTAAAATCTATCCCATATGACTATATGCATTAAACAAGATAATGCATGCAGGAAAACTTTGCACAATACATATCACATATTTAAAGCTTAATAAATATTGTTGACTATTACTATTACAGAAGTTCACACAATGAGTTTGCAATGGAACCATGTCTGACCCCAAAACCCTTGGGCTGCTTCTGTGAGGCCACATGTGTGGCCATCCCTGTTCTTCCTCTCAAAGTCCAGTTCTAGGAAGCTGATGTGTCACTGCTTGCTGAATCACTCCGACAGGGATCTGGCGATGAACAACACGTGCTTCAGCTCTCCAGTTGCCTGGGTCTTACCTCCCCACAAGCTTGAGAGCAGCTGAGGGAGTCCAGGGACCTTGCCACCAGAATTGCTCGAGAGGGCCCAGCAAGGACCACAGGGGCTGTTCCACACCAGGCCCAGTGGAACCTCTACCTGGGGAATAGGAGAGGGGTGCAAAGCACAGCAGGTGGAGAGGGAAAAGGGGAAACCAACAGAACCGCTCTCCATCTAAACCATGTGTCCAGGCATATCTTCTGAGTGATCACCTACAGCAGCCATGAAGACACCTAAAGATTTCAGAGGATGCAAAGAAAGGCAGTTAAAATGACCCAGGGTACAGGTGGGGGCTTGAGGAGAAACTAAATGATGAGAATCTCTCAATGCAGAAAGATGGTGATTTATATGGCCCAAAACTAAAAATCTAAAAGAAAAAGGCAAAAAGAAGAATTGGGAATGCAACCGCAAATACAGGCCACACCCCAAAATGGCAGAGTATTAAGACCAGAGGGAAACCATTTAAACCTCCAGCATTTAGTTAAAGAAAAGGAAATGCCAAACTATGAAATGGGTAAGAAAGAAACAATGATCTATTGCTTTGAAAATGGCATAGTTAAAAATATGTTCTTTATTATTTATACCCTGTCTGTTTCCAAAGAAAAGATTTGAAGCTGCCATTCAAAATGAAAACTACTTTGGGAAAACCAAAATGAGGTACTTGTTTCCAGACTACCTTGAAATGTGCAGGGCATTTCAATCCTTGGGAGTCCCCTACTATGCAGGGCCATATCCCCAGATGCCGTAAAGCTGAGATAGAGCTTGGTAAGTATCTCCTCCAGTCCCATCTACAAACAAGGAAACTGAAGCCTAGGGAGGGAAGAAAGGGTCTAAAGAACACAGTTAGTCAGTGTATCCGTCAGCGTCCAACTGGAAAAAGAGACAACACAGAGTGAGACAGAGGGAATTTCATGCAGGAAATTGGTTGCACAGGTGATGGGCATGCAGTCTAGCCAACAGGGGCCAGTGAGGCAATCCAAGATTACCAACATCAAAAGCCAATGACTCCCTGGCTGGAAAAGAAAAGGAAGAGGAGGGAGAGCCTTGGGACCACTCTCCTGGCTTCTGCTGGTTGTCTTGTCCTGTGGGTGCTGGTACCACCAAGGTTATAGATTGCAGCCTGGGATGCTGCCTGAGGCAGAGAGGAAGGAGGAGAAATACCCTGGCTTTTCCCTTACTCCCGCCTTTCAATCACCTTTCTCATACTTCCTATTGGTCAAACCCAGAAGGAAGCCAGGAGACACAGTGGGAGTGAGGGATGTGACACAGAGCAGAAGAAGAGCAGGGAGTGGGTCTGAGGGCTCAGGCCTGGGACAACACAGTGCCTCTTTAGATGATCATTTCTTGGGCACTGCTCTGAGCAATGCTAACCGTCCTGTAGAACACACTAACTTTTGGTGGCGACCATCAGAGCTGCCTCTCATGTGCAAACTACGGGGGCTGTGTTCTATTTTGCCAGTGAATGCATTCCTGATAAGTTTCCCCATCAGGGAAAGACTCACACAAATGGCACCCTATTATCGATCTTTCTGAATGGCAAATATTTTCTTAATGTATTGGTTTGGATTTCCATATTTTGAGTTGGCTTCTTTTTCTTTATGGGAGTCCTTCCTGGAAATTTAGGCATCCTGAAATTTTAAATTTAGAATAGAAGCATTGCCAAGAAGCAGTTTGTGAAGATAAGGACTTTAGCACCTTAAAGTAGCCATCAGCTCTTCTAAGCTATCCCAAATAGACATACAATTGAAGTAAAACCCATGAACTTGCTGTGCATACACAGCTTCAAGACATGTCTCTAACCTCTACCTTGCAAGTAGATTATGGCCCCCAAGACCTCTATGTATAGGAACTCTACAGCTGCCACTTACCAAGAGGCAGGGTAAAGTTTGGAATGTTGGACAACCCGTGTACCACAGGCACTCATCAATCAGAAGGCTAGGGGGAGTGCCAGAGCATTGTCCTGGAGACCTCCGTGTGTCAGGAGTTAACTCTTTCAGTGCTGCATTTTCAAGGTGGTAGTAGGGGGCTGTGGGGAGGATCAGGACAGTGGCACTTTGCCAACTGATTCAGAAGTTTGCATAACCATAGTCTGATAACCATTACAGCTATACTGGCGCACACTGGCTGAATGTCAACATTACCACCGGCTTCCTGAAACAGGGTGCTCACTGACAGAATGGAAAGTCCTTTCAGGTATCCCAGAAAAATGGTCCTAGCTTCTAGTAGCAGGGTTGCCTTTATACTTCTATTTTCTCCCTAGAACCACTGCCGACTCCAGGGCAGTGACATCTCTAATTTGTGCTCAGGTCTTAGTCCCCAGCACAGGACCAGGCACACATTCTAACGAATGGCACACAGGTGAGGAGACTGACCACCGATGCTAGTTGAATGGATGAAAGGTTGAGAGGTTCTCCCTCCCTCGTGGCCAAGTTTTGGGGTTTTTTTCTTTTTCCAAGATCTTCCAGAAAAAGCAGAACTTTTGCCCAGACAGGGCAAGTGTGTCACAAAGTTCTGCTTTCACTGTGTGTTAAGTGGAAATGATTAAGCAAGCGAGTAGTAAGAGATTCCTCTCTGCATTTCCTCTGTGTTGGGAGGTCCTGCCGTGGACCTCTGCATACTCAGACCGACAGTGCAAACTGCGATGATTTGCACTGATAACCCCAGGATGCCTCGTTTATCTGTCATCATGGCTTATCCACACAGAATGTTGCTGAAGGGGCCACTTCCTGGACACATGCGTAGGTGTGAAGACGCTGGTCTGTGTGTCTGTGTCTGTGTCTGTGTCCCAGACTGACTTGAAGAAGTTAGCACTTGACAAAAGCGATGGCACTTGTTCTAAGTGCCTGTAGATAATGAGGTTCTGCTCTTGGGCTGTGAGATCTCTACTAGGTTCAGAAAACCACTGCCACTAAGACTGTGACCACTGTCTCCACACCGCTGCCATTCACTGAGCACTTACTCTGCTAGGAGAACATTTTACTACTTCAGATGTAATCGGTTCAGCAAAATCACATTCCCTCATTTTATAGGTGAGCAAACTGAGCAACTATTCTTAGTTCTCATGGTGTATGTCAGGGCGACCTAACTACCTAGCCCCAGGCACTTCCCCACTGTACCGGCTAGAGGAAGAGACAAGGCAAAGCGTTCTGGTTGGTTGAGCCCACCTCCTAGAAACAGGAGTAAGAGAGCAGAAGCTAGAATAAGAGAAACCAGGTGTCGGAGTCCCAGTTACCAGCCACGTGACTGTGGGAAAGCTACTTAACCTGTCTTGGTCTCGAGCAATAACTCAACTTATGTGGCTTGTGATAGTTAAATTTTGAAAAATAAATGAGATGACTCAAACAGAGCCTTTATACCTGACACATTGTAAGCAACATGCTCAATGTGTGTTAGCTATTATTTTCGTCAGAGTTCCCTGAGTTCTTTGGAAGAGTTGTCTACCCAAGATAGTGGTTGTCTCATAATGATTTGATATTGTTACAGTGAATTGTGGTTCTCAAGTCCTCAGAAATGGAAAATGTTGCCTAAATTAAGGGGAAGGAGGAAAAAGGATGGACCTAGGGGGATCCAGAACCATGAGACATTTCCTAATAGCAGTGAAGAGTTGGTCTGATTGATGTCCTCAGGCAGAATTGGCAGAAACCAGTTTAATGAGAGGCCAGGTTTCTCTAGCAGTTAAGAGAGCTGAGGTGGAGGTTTGTAGATACGCCTCATACACAGGCTTTCTGGGGATTAGATGAACTTCAACTGGAGGCCACTAGCCGGACTGGACAATGCATCTGAGATTTTGTGTTGGCTACAAGACAGGAAAGCTCCAGCAGCTCAGGAATGAAGACTAACCCACTGCCTGAATCACCACAAGCTGATGCTCTGGGCTCCCCATATGTGTAAAGAGTCTCCACCAGCTGCCAGCACATTACTGAGACTCTGCAAGGTGAAAAATAACCCCTTGCCCTGGCTGTTCATTGTCCCGGTGATGAAATAATCTGGCCCAATAAATGAGGTGGATGGACTCTGCTTACTTGGAACACAAAGTCCATTTAAGTAACTTCCAGAAGGAAGGGAAAAGGAATTTTTGACAGTTAAAACACAGAAAGGATAAACTCAGAAATCTCATCTGTTGTCTTTCTGTGGAAGACACATTTTTTCCAGCACAGAACTTTACTTAGCCACCTTTGGAAAGCCTAGTAGCTTCTCCTAGGGTTTCGTTCTCCTTCCTGAGGGTTATATCATGTTGAAGAGTCTGGAGCATGGGTTCTAAGAAGCCTCCACATGGCAGCTAGGAGGTCGGCTCAGGATCTAGACCCAGAGACTTGCAATCTGGGAAACTTATTCAGCAGCATCTCAGACCATGACACCCCAGGCTCACGGGAAAAATGAAAGCCAACACAAGAATAATAGAACTTCTTGTGCAAATTACCTGTTAATTCAACATTTGCTTCTCTTTTGATCAAACTTGAGTTCATACCTTGAGCTGGTCTATACAGCAACTGTTTGTTGTTCAGGCCCAGGGCACACAGAAATGCCCCAGGGTACACTGGTGGATCTTCAGGTATTCTTTGAAGCAGGTTCTGAAGGCTCTACTCCTTACCAAGCCTGGAATGGTTAAGCTCTCTCCCCTAGGTATCTGCTGCGGAAACATACATTTCAAGGCATTAAGCAGGAAGAATTATGGTGCTATATAATGGGGATTCAGGTTCCTATTGGAGTCCAATCAGGAAGTCCAATCTGTCAAAAGGAGAAGATATAACTCTTCACCTATGGCAGGGTGGCAGGCAATACAGCCAGCAAAAAGACACAGGCCATTCATCTCAGAGAGCCAAGCCATTTCCATGTTATGTAATAGACCAGGAGCCAGTGTCTTTCAGAGTATATTTGGATAACCATCTAGACTTCAAAACCAATTGATAAACACTGTGTATCTGAGAGCAATCACATTAGCAGAGACTGAACGTAATGAATTGAAATACAGATCTTCCTTGACTTACGGTGGGGTTACATCCCAACAAACCCATCATAAGTTGGAAGTTTCGAGTGTCGAAAATGCATTTAATACACCTAACCTATCAAACATCATAGCTTAGCCTGGCCTACCTTAAACATGCTCAGAACACCTACATTAGCCTACAGTGGCAAAATCATCTAACACAGAGCCTATTTTAGAATAAAGTGTTGGATATCTCATGTAATTTACTGAACACTGTATTGAAAGTGAAAAACAGAATGGTTGGATGGGTCCAGAATGGTTGGAAGTGTATCAGTTGTTTGCCCTCGTGATTGTGTGGCTGGCTGCGAGCTGCGGCCGCTGCTGGCCAGCATCATGAGAGAGTATTGAACTGCATATCCTAGCCCAGGAAAAGATCAAATTCAGAGTTCAAAGTACAATTTCTACTGAATGTGTATTGCTTTTGCACCACTGTAAATTCAAAAAATCATTAGTCGAACCATCCTAAGTCGGCGACTATCTGTAGTAATAAGGGTCCTAAAACAAGGACAATGCCTGTCCAGGTCCAACAGCCCTGGACAAGAACAGCTGGGACACAGAGAAGAGTCTGGAAGAAGGCCAAGCTGGGCCATGGCAGAGTCTGTTCTGTAAACGCTGGCTGGTGGTCCCGGCCAGGCCCTTGGGGGAGCACCTCTGAGTTTTTATCAGCACCCACGAGCTGGAGATGGAACCCAGCTGTCAGCTCTGGCTGCCCTTCTTTGCTCTCCACCAATTACAATTCCACCTGCACAAGAGAAGAAGGACCCGGTGTCAGGCGATGCCTGGTGGTCCCGCAGGGCAGTTAGATGAGGAAGTTTACATCACACAACACTCAAAATCTAGTTCATAAAATCTGTTAGACAAATTTCTTCTCCTCCTCCTCTGTTTTCTGCAGGGCCTTCAGTG
Organism: Equus przewalskii; assembly: GCF_037783145.1. NCBI lineage: Eukaryota > Metazoa > Chordata > Mammalia > Perissodactyla > Equidae > Equus > Equus przewalskii. The sequence goes on along the minus strand of NC_091831.1, from coordinate 51,972,171 downwards.
GGACCTTCTTTTCCTGTGATTCTTCCCCAAAGCAGTTCTCAGACCGACTCCCATCTTCTCCTTTCTTCTCTCCTGGATGTTGTTGTGCCTGTAACATCTAAATCCTTCCCCCTTATTCTGAAGAGTGGTTTCCCACGACCTCGTGGGACTAGGGCTTCAGCCTGGTACCCAGCCCGGGGGGCTCCCTTCCACCCCGGCACAGGTTCATTGAAGCGCATCTCAGTCCAGGCAGCTCTCCTCATGAAGGGCTTCTGTACGTGCTGCACGGTTTCGGTCACTCAGCACGCCCTTGTTGGGGGCCTGCCTCATGCTACGACCCTCTTCTGGAGAACAAAATGGACAAAACTCTCTGCTCTTGGAATTTCCATTCTAACGAGAGAAGATAAGTTCTATCTAATACACACACACGCAAACATCTACTTGGTGATCGATGTGTGTATGTAAATCAAAAGGCAAATCTATGTCATCCTCACTCCGGCATTTGGGGTCAGTCATTCTCAACAAATCCTTTTGACATTTTCTTCATCTAATTGCTTTTCCCGGGTGAGATGGCAGGTGAGTGAGGGCCAGCTCAGCTGGGGTCATCCCCACAGGTGTTTTAGGGAGCGTGTCAGCTCAGTACGTGGTGTAGGGGGGCACAGCAGTGCCAAATGAGATGACCGTCTGGGGGCTAGGGGAAGAGAATGCCCTGGGGCAAGCTGCAAAATAGGAGTTCAGAAATCAGAAGAAGCAAAGTGAGAAGTAGGGTAACAGCAAATGGGAAGTGGTCCCAGACAGTACTGGAGGCAGAGAGGTGGGAGTGCTCTAGGCAGGTGTGTGAGGTGCTGCCAGGTTCCCTTAAGAGTCTGGCTACACATTCTATACCTGCGATGTGCTTTCCTTTCCCCCTAGCTCTTCAGATCCTCCTCCACAAGCCCCACAAAGACAGGGATCTTGTCTGTCTTGCTCAGAATAATGCTTTGCTAACGGTTGGTTGTTCATAATTATTAGCAGACTGAATGATGGGCGTCCTCCTCTGAAGCCTTCCCAGGCCACCTCGGCTTCATGGTTTCTCCCTCTTCTGAACTGAAGCCCTCAGTCCAGTGGCAGGAAGCTCTCGCAGGGTGGAAAGCACACAGAACCAAATCCTGGCTCTGCCTCTTATCAAATGTTTCCAAGCCACTTACACGTTCTCCACTCTCAGTTTTCTCATCTGCAAATGGGAATATTCCTCACAGATTTGTAGTGAGGAGCACGGGAACAGTGTGTAGGCACGGAAGTCCCTGACACTTAAAACCACAAATTCAGCAATTCTCTTGCACTGCCATTTGACACCTTTTTTGGAATTTCTTTGAATTCTTTAGCTTTTTCACTTAACAATGATAGGAATAGCCATTGTTTATGGAGCATCTGCCCTCCATCACACACTGCAGCTGTTCCTTACACACGGTATCTCTCATTGCCACATCCTCCATGGGAGGCAGGTCCTGTAACCCCCATTTGTGGACGGGGAAGCAGAAGCTGGGAAAGGCTAAGGGAATGAGTGAGGCTTACACTTGTTGTCTGTGCTGCAACCAGGATTCGAATCCCGATCTGTCTGCCATGTGACGTTGCTGGCCTGCTAAGCTAGAGCATATGCAGAGACTGTGCTCTTAAGGTTGTGCTAAGTTTAAGGCTAGGAGTCACATCTTTTTTTTCAGGTTTTACTATGTTTTATTTTTAGCTTTATTGGGATACAATTGACAAATAGAAATTGTGTATACGTAAGGTGTGCAACTTGATGTTTTGATATATGTATACGTTGGGAAATGATCACCACAATCAAGCTAGTTAACATTTCCATCACCTCACAGAGTTACCATTTTCTTTTCTTTTTGTTATTTGTGGTGAGAACACTTAAAACCTACCCTCTTAGCAAATTTCAAATATTCAATACGGTATTGTTATCTAGCGTCACCGTGCGTACTTAGATCTCTAGAATTTATTCATCTTTCACAACTGAAACTTTGTATACTTTGACCAACATCTCCCCATTTCCCCTTCCCCCCAGCCCCAGCAAACCACCATTCTACTCAGTATTTCTGTGAGTTTGACTATTTGAAACAGGAATGACGTCTTAATTATGTGTCTCCAACAATATCCAGCTCCTTGCTTCTTTGTATCTGACCAACATCAATGTGTTTGTTGGTTTTTAACATTCTATTAAAAAACAGTATTGAGATTGTCTGATGCTCTGGAAGCTCATTTGCTGACTCTATAACTTCATGAGACTCTTTATAGACTGCAGTTTCTTGATTCTAAATGTAAACTAAAAATATGAATAGTCTCAAGAAAGTGTTGTATTCCTGTATAAAAAAACCATAAGATACAAAGGATGCTGGGGGAACATCCCAGGTTATTTGAGGCACTGTCCAGAAAGACAAACACTTTCCCTGGCCTGGGTGAACTGTGGGTCTCACTGGGTTGGCATTTGATAACCCTGCCTGGCAAGACAGGACAAGAAAATGAATCAATTGCCCAGCGCAATGGTATGTGCTATTTTCAAGCTGCCTAGCTCATGAGTACTGCACAATCCAGCAGCCCACTCTAATTTGTCACACCAAAGGCTGCCTTCTTAGTAAACAGTTGTCCACACTTCTGTTCATTCTGAGTCACCACTTAGTGTTCAAACTGAAATGCCAGCGCAGTCCTTGGAATATACCATGCAGTGTGAAACCAAAGGAGGTGGAGCTGGTGGGATGGCACTTCCCGTGGAAACTTCCATGTCCTGCAAGGGAGCCAGAGCCTCCAGCCAGGGTTCCATAGAGGATGGCTACAGGGCAGCCTCCTGTTCACAGTTACCCCCTCTTCTAGGTGAACTCTCTCTCTTTGTAGCTGAGGGTGAACCAGTTCATTGACTTGCCCAAGTCTTGTTATGACCAGGCTTCCACCTTCTCCTATATTATCCCCCGCCCCGTCCCACATGCATCCTCTTCCTCAGTCAGATAAAGTCTTGTGAGCCCCTGGAGTGTGCCGTTATTGCACTTCTCTTGCCTTTGCACATGTCCCCCTTGCCCTGGAATGCTCTTTCTGCTCCTCCATGGCTAGGGAAACAACTCCTTCTCCAAGACCCAACTCAACCATTCTGTCCTTTCAGAAAGCCTTCCTGACCGGCTGTCACCCTCCAGCAATCCCCTCCCTCATCAAAGCAGAGCTGTTCCCTGTGTTCTCTGTGCTACCTGACTAGGTTCACGTAACTGCTAGTGCCCTGGATTACATCATTTGGTAGAAATCTATTTGCTTCCCTAGGCTATGGAGTCAAGTGTCAGTTAGAATAGAGTTCAGGTGCAAGTAATAAAAACCCCAGTTAATCCACAGTGTAGACATATTAGGGGATTAATTTTTGGGGGGTACGTTGCCATGATAATTCCATGATATCATTAAGGATCTAGCTAGGCTGTCTTGCTTCGGCTAGGGCTGGCGCTATTTCTGTATGTCATGCTTGCTTCCAGCTTTTTACAATTTTAAACAACTTTGTAATGAACATCCTGAAATAAATCTTTGGGTTCATCCTTGTGCATCTTAATTATTTTTTCCTTAGTATACATTCCAAAAAGTAGAAATGCTGAGTGAAAGCATATGCTCATTCTTCAGTTTTCCAATGAGTGTCGTCTAACTGCCAGAAAGTCTTGTTGCTTTATGCTTCCATCAGTCACAAAGGGAAAAGCCTGCCATCCTTCCAGTGGTGGTTGCCCTCTCCTTCTGAAGGCTTCAATTGTCAGGCAGTCACTCCAAGGGTCTAGCCCTTCCTCCCTTCCAGAACAACAGCAGAACAACTCCAAACTAGAGCAAAGATGGAGGACACACAATGTTAACATGTCTCAATTCCCCTACTTGATTGTTTCACTCTGGAAAAAAGGAGCATCATGGATTCTGTGTGCATATAGGAAACATTCATTAAATGTTTGATGAGGGAGCAGTGAGATGGTTCCACGGACATAGCTGAGATCCTGGGGGTCATTTTTGACTTCTCTCTATTGTTCTCCATCAGGTCACCAAGTCCTGTCAATTCGACCTCCTAAATGCCTCTGCAGTCAGCCTCCGCTTCTCAATCACCTTCGCATCTGGCCTCTGACCTTCTGCTAATCAAGTCCTCAGCATTTCCCCCCAAGGACTGCTTTGCCACCCATTGCTCTGCTTCCTCCCCTTCCATCCATTCTCCACACAGCCTCAGACTGATTTTTCTATTGTTCATCTTTCTATTTCTACGCCTCTAATGGTGCACGTGTTGGTCACTGCTCCATGGAGGTTTATTGAGTGAATAAATGAATACTTGGTTACAGATTGGAGGAAGGATTAGTGCTGGTAGAGAAAACACATTGACAGTGACTCTCTCCCAGATGTATAGATGGGAGTATCAGCTTCCTCCTTTCACATCCATGTGGCCCAGATGCCTTCCCTTCAATGAAGCACCTTGGAGAGGTATGTCCACATGGTATGCTTCCATTTGGACAGCTCTTTCTTTCTGCGATATTGTCTTATTTTTGTGGGAGAAATGAGTCAGGGAGTAGATGATGCACCTCACCTGTGCGTAATATGACAGATTTGAAAACGTTTCTGCTTTAATAGCTATATTTTTAAAAAGCTGCCATTTATTATGAGCTTCTATGAGGCACTATTTAACCTGCCGCTTGTGTTTTTTTCATCTATTCCTTCCAACAGTCTTAAGAGTATAGTGTAAATGAAATTTACAAATGGGAAAGGTTAGAAACCTGGCAAAGCCGTGTGGCTAGTAACTGGTTCAAAACTGACCTTTCAGCCTCTAATGCTCACCCCTTTAATTATGACATGACACCCTTTCCAAACACAGTCAGCCCTTTTAACCACTCAGCGAAACAGGCTGGGCTTGTGCCCCTGTGCCCACTTTACAGATGAGGACGCTGAGCCTGAGTGGTAACAAAACTTGCCCAAGGACACTTGGTTAGTACCATCAGGCAAGTGGGACAGGATTCCAGGTCTCCTGACTCTTAGTGATCTTCTAGACCTACTAGGACTCTTGTCAGTTTAGTGGACACAACCTAAAAAAAACAAAAGATAAGAAAAGTGCAACTGGGATTTGTTCGGTGACATGTGAAGTTTATGAATAGCCCCAGCTGCTGTGGTCTTCCAAACCCGCAGGCTGTCTGGGCCGGCGCTTGTCAGGCATTCTGAGGAAACAGCTCCCTCTTTAGGCCGACTGGAGGAACAGCAGGGACGCCAGGCGCACCGCCTCCAGACTGTGCTGAGCACCTGCCAGCGGAGTAGAACTCTCCCAGGTACCTTGTGGATGTCTTCAAACAGCTCGACTTAGGCTTTTGCTGTTGTTGTTGTGTCTATTAAGAGGTCATATATTACCCAGAACTGTGCAAATGAAAAATGGCTTTGATAGCTAGGATTAAATCGCACATTAACCTTAGCTCTGCGACTTTGTAATGCCCACCTGCGAGGGAATCAGGTTGCCTCCCTTTCTCCATCTCGATGGAGTATAAGGGGGAAGAGAAGGAGCCAGAGATGGTAGCAGAGGCCTCAGAGGGAGGCATCAGCGGCAGGCTCAAGGGAAGGGGCTGATCCTGGGCCAAATCCCATAGGTGGATTGGCCCGTTGCTGACCCAGTCGAGAAGGAAGAGAAGCGGCTGGTGCAGGCCCCTCCGTGGTCCAGACCCTCTGCTGCATCCAAGAAGCAGGACTGGACGAGGAGGGCAGAGAGAGCAGAAGAACAAACAGGGTGTGACCTGAGCAAATATGAAGATCCAAGGAAAAAAGCACAGGTTGAGCTCTCTCTTCCACCTTTAGAACTAATTGATATTATTGGCTGGGTGCTCATAAGATCTCTGACCTGGAAGGATTCTAGAGTTACCAAGTCCTCCTAATTCAGCTCCTAAATTCTCATCCACTCATCTGAGATAAGTGGTCCCCAAAGAATCCATATTCCCTTTCTTTTAGGCATAACTTTAGGATGCATATATTGGGGACCACAGTCCTTCCTGTGTGGAGAGCTGGGAGGTCATATGGTCAGAGCCAAAAAACAGAGTCTTGCTGTCAGAGAGCCCTTAGTGACACAGCTTGAAGCCTTTTATTGCACCATCGAATGCAATAAAATTGCACTTCCAATAATTGGATAAGCAACTAATACCAGCTCCTCTCTGAGGCCACCTGGATGGCCTGGGGGTGTCCACATGCCCTCTCAGCGATGCAAACACTTGGTGGAATGTGCCCTTTTTCCCACTGGCACAGAGATTCCCAAGGTCAGGAGTGAACTTTTAAGCTCCATTGTGTATCATTGGGTAAAACTTGCTCCTCTCTGGCCTTACTGTTCCCAACTCCGAAATGAGGAGTTTGATAAGACCAGGGGTGCCCAGCTTGCTCTGCAGAATCTGGAGGATCTTGGGATGCAGGCCCCTCAATCTGTCTCATGGACCCGAGGAGCTCCTCTTGCATCTGTGTGTCATGTTGGGTGTCCACTGAATATTTCGTTTGAACAAAGAGCCCACAGCTAAAAATATGTTTGAAAACTACTGGACCAGATAATACCTGCTGTGGCTCCCTCATTTATTCTCTCATGCAACAAATACTTATTGAGCACTTGCTGTGTGCCAGGTACTGCCATCAAGGAAACAATGGTGAGCATAAAGCAGATTTCCTTGCGCAATACAAGCCATAGTTTAAAATCAGGGGCATTGGCCTCCCACTGTGGACTTGACCTTGGACACAGAGACTGCATCTTCAGCCTCAGATGGGCAACCAGAACGTCTGCTTTTGCACACACATAACTTCCTGTCTTCTGGTTGTCTCACTTCCTCATGAGAACTTGAAGCTTGACTATTAAGTACATGGTGTTCACAGAATCCTAAAGTGTTAAAGGAACATGATTTCCCCAACCAGGAGTTAAAGAGGACAATTGAGCTGACAAAAGAAGCTTTTAAAAAATGATTTGTTTATTTATAGGAAAATTCTTCTGAAAGATATAAAAATATTACCATGTTTTGTGAATCTTACTTGACAGATACTTTTTATTGAAAAGAATAAGATTTCATGGGAAGAAACACCTAATTTATCATAATCATTCAGTTATATTGTTTGTGTGGCCTTTTTGATCATTCGTCCACTTGTAGGTATTTGAAAAAAAAAAGAAACTGAGATTGGTTGAGGGTCTGCTCTGTGACAGGCATTTCTGGGCATGTTGATATGCACCTCTTGCCTCACTTAATCACTTAATCTTCAGAACAATCCTGCAAAAGCTATTTACCAATTTTTAGAGATAACAAAACTGAAGCTTAACATCTTTCTGAAGTTCACAAACCAGTTAGAAGTTCACGTTTGAAATCCACAGCTGTCTGATCCTAAAGCCTGCCTGTATTTTTCCGACCGCGTGGTGCAACCCTCCCACTTGCTCAATATTATTTGTTCCCAGTTCTTCGCAATCACCTTTGGGCACATCTCTGAGTAATTATTAGGAAAACCAAGTGATATTTTATCATTTCAAAGGTCACCAGTGGCTTCTCTAACCCTCGCTTCAGTGGTAAAGGGACAGGTGTGTACATTTCCTGATTTAGCACTCAGGAATTTAGGAATACCGATATCCTAGGCACCAATGTCTTCTGCTCTGTAGATAATTTTACTTTGCCCCAATTGGCTATGAAGTTCATCTTACATTAAGGACACAAAGTCCTTTAAAAGTAGGATTTTATAAAAAAGCAGTTAAAGGTTTGCAAAAAGAATAAAATAATTTTTCCCCAGATATCCCATTCAGGGTTTTTTTCAATCCAAATAAATCAGGGATAATAACGAAGACTAGTAAGTTTTATGTTTTCAAGGTTTTCATAGTTAAAATTATTCATATATATTTTCTTTGAAAACAGCTGTAGAATTCCACTTCATGGTGTTTATTATCAATAACAATTTTCTTAGAGAATGTTTACTTTGTAAAATAAAAATAGGCTTCTCTCTTCAAAATTCTTATACCAGTACACATACTAACATTTAGCTTCCAATGCCAACATTTTCTGATTCCATCTAAACAATGCCCTAACCTGCCCTTTCCCCTCTCCAATTTTGGAAATTAGATTATAAAAACCAATGGTAAAGATGCAGAATAGTCAAAACAATGTTGAACAAGGACAATGCTGGAGGACTCACGTCTCCCAATTTCAAAACCTACTACAAAATTATAGTAATCGAGACAATGTGGTACTGGCATAGGTATAGACACAGAGATCAATGGAGTTCAATTGGGAGTCCAGAAATAAAACCTTACCTTTATGGTCAATTGATTTTTGACCAGGATGCTAAGATAATTCAGTGGAGAAATAATAGTCTTTTCAATAAATGGTATGGGAATATACACATGCAAAAGAATGAAGCTGGACTCCTACCTCACCCTTACATAAAAATTAACTTAAAATGGATCATAGACCTAAATGTAAGAGCTAAAACTATAAAACTCCTAGAAGAAAACATAGGAATAAATTTTTGTGATCTTGGATTTATGTCATGGTTTCTAAAAGCATAATGGAAATAAATAAATAAATAACTCTTCATCAAAATTAAAACTTTTGTCCTTCAAAGAATACTATCAAGAAAATGAAAAGACAACCACAGAATGGAAGAAAATGTTTATAAATCAAAGCAGTTGATAAGAAACTTTTATCCAGAATATGTAAAGAAGACTGAGAACTCAAAAATAAAAAGAAAAGTAACCCAATTCAAAAGTGAACAAAGGGGGCCAGCCCCATGGCCGAATGGTTAAGTTCATGCACTCTGCTTCAGCGGCCCAGGGTTTCCTCGGTTCGGATCCTGGGCGCAGACATGGCACCACTCATCAAGCCATGCTGAGGCAGCATCTGACATAGCACAATCAGAAAGACCTACAACCGGAATATACAACTATGTACTGGGCGGCTTTGGGGAGAAGAAGAAGGAAAAAAAAAAAAGAAGATTGGCAGCATATGTTAGCTCAGGTGCCAATCTCAAAAAAAAAACAAAAACAAACAGTGAACAAAGGATTTGAAGACAGTTTTTCCAAGGAAGGTAAACAAATAACCAATAAGCACATGAAAGGATGCTCAACATCGTTAGCATCAGTGAGATGCAAATCAAAACCACAATAAGATACCACTCCACACCCACTAGGACGGCTAAAATAAAAAAGACAAATTAAAAAAATAAGAGTTGATAAGGGTGTGGAACTTTCAGAATCCTCATACATTGCTGGTTGAATTGTTAAAGGGGCAACCACTTTGGAAAACAGTTTAGCAGTTCCTCAAAATGTGAAAATAGACTTACCATATGACCCAGCAACTACACTCCTAGGTATATACCCAAGAGAATTGAAAACATGTATCCACACAAAAGCCTGCATAAGAATGTGCATGGCAGCATAATTGATAATAGTCAAAAAGTGGAAACAATTCAAATGTCCTTCAACTGAGGAATGGATAAACAAATTTTGGTATATCCGTACAATAGAATATTATTCAGCAATAAAAAGAATAAAGCAATGATACATTATGACTACAATATATTACAGCTACAACATGGATGAACCTCAAAAACATTGTACTAATTGAAAGAAGCCAGTTATAAAAGGTCATATGTTGTATAATTCCATTTATATGAAATGTCCAAAATAGTTAAATCCTAATCATACAACCTTCCAAAACTGGGTCAGGAAGAAGTAGAGAATTTGAATAGACCAATCACCAGTAAGGAGATTGAAACAGTAATGAAAAACCTCCCCAAAAATAAAAGTCCAGGACCAGATGGCTTCCCTGGTGAATTCTACCAAACATTCAAAGAAGAATTAATACCTATCCTTCTCAAACTGTTCCAAAAAATTGAAGAGGAGGGGAGGCTTCCTAACTCATTCTATGAAGCCAATATTATCCTGATACCAAAACCAGACAAAGACAACACAAAAAAAGAAAATTACAGACCAATATCGCTGATGAACATTGATGCAAAAATTCTCAACTAAATACTAGCAAATAAAATATAACAATACATTAAAAAGATCATTCATCATGATCAAGTGGGTTTCATTCCAGGCATGCAGGGATGGTTCAACATCTGCAAATCAATCAATGTGATACACCACATTAACAAAATGAAAAATAGAAATCACATGATCCTCTCAATAGATGCAGAGAAAGCATTTGACAAGATACAGCATCCATTTATGATAAAAACTCTAAATAAAATGGGTATAGAAGGAAAATACCTCTTCTCAATAAAGGCCGTATATGACAAACCCACAGCTAATATCATTCTCAATGGAGAAAAACTGAAAGCTATCCCTCTAAGAATAGGAACCAGACAAGGATGCCCACTGTCACCACTCTTATTTAACATAGTATTGGAAGTCCTAGCCAGAGCAATCAGGCAAGAAAAAGAAAGAAAAGGGATTAAAATTGGAAAAGAAGTGAAACTGTCACTATTTGTGGATGACATGATTTTATATATGTAAAACCCTAAAGAATCCACTAAGAAACTTTTAGAAATAATAAATGAGTATAGTCAAGTTGCAGGATACAAAATCAACATACAAAAATCAGGTGCATTTCTATACACTAACAATGAAGTAACAGAAAGAGAAATTAAGAATACATTCCCATTTACAGGTGGAACAAAAAATAAAATATCTAGGAATAAACTTAACCAAAGAGGTGAAAGATCTGTACACCGAAAACTATAAAACATCATTGAAAGAAATCGAAGAAGACACAAAGAGATGGAAAGATATTCTGTGCTCTTGGATTGGAAGAATTAACATAGTTAAAATATCCATACTTCCTAAACCAATCTATAGATTTAATGCAATCCCTATCAAGTTCCAACAACATTTTTCACAGAAATAGAACAAAGAATCCTAAAATTTATATGGAACAACAGAAGACCCCAAATAGCCAAAGGATTCCTAAGGAAAAAGAACAAAGCTGGAGGTATCACACTCCCTGATTTCAAAATATACTACAAAGCTATGGTAACCAAAACAGCATGGTACTGGCACAAAAATAGACACATAGATCAATGGAACAGAATCGAATAACCAGAAATAAACCCACACATATATGCACAGCTAATTTTCAACAAGGGAGCCAAGAGCATACGATGGAGAAAGGAGAGTCTCTTCAATAAATGGTGTTGGGAAAACTGGACAGCCACATGCAAAAGAATGAAAGTAGACCATTCCCTTACACCATGCACAAAAATCAACTCAAAAGGGATTAAAGACTTGAATGTTAAGACCCGAAACCATGAAACTTCTAGAAGAAAACATAGGCAGTACGCTGTTTGACATCGGTCTTAGCAGCATATTTTCAAGTACCATGTCTGACCGGGCAAGGGAAACTAAAGAAAGAATAAACAAACGGGACTACATCAAACTAAAAAGCTTCTGCACAGCAAAGGAAACCATCAACAAAACGAAAAGACAACCTAACAATTGGGTGAAGATATTTGCAAATCATATATCAGATAAGGGGTTAATATCCAAAATATACAAAGAACTCATACATCTCAACAAAAAAAACCGAAAACCCAATTTAAAAATGGGAAAAATATGTGAACAGAGATTTCTTCAAAAAAGATACACAGATGGACAACAGGTACATGAAAATGTGTTCAACATCATTAACTCTCAGGGAAATGCAAATCGAAACTACAATGAGATATCACCTCGCTCCAGTCAGAATGCCTATAATTAACCAGACAGGAAACAACAGGTGTTGGAGAGGATGTGGGGGGAAGGGAACCCTCATACACTGCTGGTGGGGGTGTAAACTTCTGCAGCCACTGTGGAAAACAGCATGGAGTTTCCTCAGAAAATTAAGAATAGATCTACCATATGATCCAGCTATTCCACTGTTGGGTATTTATCCAAAGAACTTGAAAACGCAAAGGCATAAAGATACATGCATCCCTATGTTCATTGTAGCATTATTCACAATAGCCAAAACTTGGAAGCAAGCTTGGTGCCCACCAAGGGATGAATGGATAAAGAAGATACACAATGGAATACTACTCAGCCATAAACAATGATGAAACCCAGCCATTTGTGACAACATAGATGGAGCTTGAGGGTATTATGCTGAGTGACATAAGTCAGAGGGAGAAAGTTAAATACCATATGATCTCACTCATAAGTAGAAGATAAAAGCAACGACAAACAAACACATAGCAACAGAGATTAGATTGATGGTTACCATAGGGGAAGGGGAGAGGGGGGAGGGCGAAAGGGGTGTTTAGGCACACATGTGTGGTGATGGATTATAATTAGTCTTTGGGTGGTGAACATGATGGAATCTACACAGAATTTGAAATATATTGTGATGTACATCTGAAAGTTGTATAATGTTATAATCCAGTTACTGCTATAAAAACAAAAATTAAAATTAAAAAAAAGAAATTCAACCTGCAAAAATAAATTAATTAATTAAAATAAATTGCTTAGAAAAAAACCCAATAGTCAAATCCATAGAAACAGAAAGTACATTAGTGGTTGCCAGGGGCTGGGGCGGCAGGCAATGGAGAGTGACCGCTAATGAGAATGGGGTTTCTTTTGGGTTCCTGAAAATATGTAGCAACGATGATTGCACATCTTTGTGAATACGGGCATGCATCACTTAATGATGGGGATACATCTGAGAAATGTATCATTAGGTGATTTTTATCATTGTGCAAACATCATAGAGTGTACTGACACAAACTTAAATGGTATAGCCTACTACACACCTAGGTTATATGGTACTTCTCTCCTGGAACCACTGACTTATATGCCGCTTGTTGTTGATCGAAACATCATTAGGCAGCACATGACTGTATATAAAAACCACTAAATTGTACTGTAAAAGTCTCTAAAAGGCTAAATCTCACAGTATGTTAATTATATCTCAAAAAAGCTATTGTTTTTTTAAATCAATAACGTGTTGTATAACAAGAATCAATTAGGCAGAGATGTCACTATGCAGCCATATCTGCTTTCTCCTCTTCTTCCTAGGCATACAACTAAATTATTTTTTCCAAACTCCCTTGCAGCTAGATGTGAGTGGGTTCCACCCAGTGGAATGTGAACCTAAGTGATACACATTGCTTCTAGGCCTGGGTAATAAAAATAAACATCCTCCCAGTAACAATCTTGCAATGAAGAAACTTTCAAGGAAGTAGAGTTGTGGTAGAACCATAATGTGGATGAAGCTGGGGTCCCTGAACGACTGCACCGAACTATGCCATGAGTGAGAAATAAACTTTTATTGTCTTTAGCCACCGAGATTTGGAGGTCATTTGTCACAACACTTAGCTTGCCCTAACCAATACAACAAGTATAAAAATCATGACTCAGGATCTCTGAAAGTTTTCTTAAGAACCATTTATCATTTTTAACTGATAAAGTTAAACTTATGGAAGTTGAAATATTATTGGTATCCTTCAAGGATAGACATTAATCTTGGAAATCTTATATTCAAATATAATCAAATTTGTCTGCAAAACAGTTGGATAAAAATCACAAAATGATTTCAGTGTCTCTAGTAGTAGTGTATAAATACGAAAACATTTCAATATTTCATAATATCAACTTCCACATCAACTGGAAGAACTTCAGATGTGTTATTCCTATAATTCTTTGAGGGTTATGCCATTGGCATCTATCTTTACCAATGTTATGCTGCAGTTATTTGATAATTTCCAAAACACATCCTTAGAATCTGTTTTGCACCTCCAAAGTTAGTATTAATATGTTATATGACCATACCAATAATCTTATCAAGTGTCACATGGCTCATAATAGAAACAAACAAACAAACAAACAAACACATAACGATTAATTGCTTCTCTAACCTGGCAGGATGTCAAGGTCAAAAACTTTCATATTAATTCCAATGTTAACTTTTTGTTAAACAGCATCATTGAAGTGTAATTGTATAATTTTATTTATACGATTTATCCACAAAATTCATCCATCCTAAGTGTACAATTAAATTATCTTTAGTAAATTTGTGGAATTGTTCAACCATCTCCATCATAGTTTTAGAACATTTCTATCACCTGAAAATGATCATTTATTTTTGTTTGCCATCAATCTGCATTCTTTCCCCTAGCCCCAAGCAACCACTAATCTACTTTTTGTATCTATAAATTTGTGTTTTCTGAACATTTCATATAAATGCAATCATACAATATACAACATTTTGCACCAGGTTTCTTTCAGGTAGCATGATGTTTCTGAGGTTCATCCATGTTGTAGCATGTAATAGAATTTAGCTCCTTTCTATTGCTGAATAGTATTCCATTGTGTGATGCACCAGAATTTGTTTATCCACTCACCAGTTGAAGAACATTTGGATTTTTCCTGGTTTTGGTGATTGTGAACAAAGTCGCTATAAACATCCGTGTACAGCTTTTGTGTGAACAAAGGTTTTCATTTCTTTTGGATAAATACACAAGAGTAGAATTGTTGGGTCAAATGGTAAACATATGTTTAACTTTACATAAAAACTGCCAAAATGTTTTCCAAATTGGCTGTACCAGAAATGTATGAGAGTTTCAGTTGTTTTGCATCCTTATCAGCACTTTGTGTTTTCAAAAACTCATTAGTAGTGGTATCTCATTGTGGTTTTAATTTTCACTTTCTTAATGGCTAAATATGTTGAGGATCTTTTCATTTCCTTGTTTGTTATATGTATATTTTCTTTGGTGAAATGTCTATTCAAATCTTTCGTCTTTTTTTTTTGGATTGCTTGTCTTATTATTGAGTTGTAAGAGTTCTTTATATATTCTGGATACAAGTTCCGTATCAGATATATGATTTGCAAATTATTTTTCCCAGTCTGTAGATTGTCTTTTTCATTTTCTTAATGGTGTCTTTTGAAGCACAAACAATTTTAATTTTGATGAAGTCCAATTTACCAGTTTTCTCTTTTATGGATCATTCTTTTGGTGTCATATCTAAAAACTTTTGCTGGAGATCACAAAGATTTTATCCTAAAAGCTTTATCATTTAGATATATGATCCATTTTGACTTAACTTTTTTGTATGATGTGAAACTAGGGCTCAAATTCATCTTTGTGCATGTGGTTATCCAGTTGTCCCAGGACCATTTGTTGAAAAGACAGTTCTTTCCACATTTAATTACCTTAGAGCCTTTGTTTAAAATCAATTGACCATAAATATAAGGACCTGTTTCTGGATTCTTAATTCTGTCCCATTGATCCATATGCCTATCTTATGCCAGTATTCTAGTGTCAACTTTGAATATATAACGTACTATGATAGAAGCAACTTTTTTATACTGACAGTAAGCTAAATCGATTATAATTGTGAAGCACAACGTTTTGTCCAGTATCTTGAGCTTCTAGAACAATAGTATCTTTTTTATTATTCATATTGATAAAAAAATTAGGTTTCAGCAAAGAGGAAATTAAAGGTGCAGTCTATCTCAAGCCATAACTATGTCTTACAGAATGACATGTGATTTGCTACAAACCGCATTTTTTAAATTTTGATTTTTATTTTATTGAGGTCATAATAGTTTATAACATTGTGAAATTTGAGGTGTACATTATTATTTGTCAGTCATCATATTTATGTGCCCCTTTACACCTTATGCCCACCCCCCAACCCCCTTCCCCTCTGGTAACCACTAATCTGTTCTCTTTGTCCATGTGTTTGTTTGTCTTCCACATATGAGGGAAACCGTACAGTGTTTGTCTTTCTCTGTCTGGCTTATTTCTCTTAACATCATACCCTCAAGGTCCATCCATGTGTTGCAAATGGGACGATTTTGTCTTTTTTATGGCTGAGTAGTATTCCATTGTTATATATATACCACATCTTGTTTATCCATTCATCAGTCAATGGGCACTTGGGTTGCTTCCATGTCTTGGCTACTGTGAATAATGCTGCAATGAACATAGGGGTGCATAAGTCTCTTTGAATTGTTGATTTCAAGTTCTCTGGATAAATACCCAGTAGTGGGATGGCTGGATCATATGGAATTTCTATTTTTAACTTTTTGAGAAATCTCCATACTGTTTTCCATAGTGGTTGCACCAGTTTGCATTCCTACCAGCACAAACTCCATTTTAAAAGACATATTTGTAAAAAATGTCTTCAGTTTAACAATGAAAGCTATAGGGCTGACAGCCAGCTTGTGCTTATCTAATATAAGAAGTATTATAAAATTTTTCACTTTGAGTGACATTTACATCACTATCACTGTATATTCTTGAATCTAAGATGCCATTAATTATAAAAGTCTCCATTATTTCATGTACACTAAGAGAGAAAAAAATGCTTTCAATCAAAATATGCAATGACCAATGGAAAAAGATGCACCCTAGTTTAAGAGATGTAAAATTCTAAATAAATGTGCATCTTAAAAACGATGAAATATAGTATATCAGGGACAAAATGTTCCTTTGGAATTGTTACAATTCTTCCAGAAGGGATATTTGTATAGCAGGATCCCTTTAAAACTATATTTTTTCTCCTTTTCTTTGCATATATTTTTACAGTAAAATAAAATTCTATAACGATTTTAGTGACTTTGAATATATTTCAAATGATTTTGAAGTGGGAGATTGCATGTGGACAAATTTAGACACATAATGTATCTGTGTCTCCAAGAATCACTAATGTTTCTAGAGCTAGTGGGAATCTCTTTTGAATCCATGTGCATCCTTATTATAATACCCACTAGTTGGAATTATTTTGAAACTATTTACCAAACATTGGAACTTCAGGGAGAAATGAATGATTTACAGCAACCCTGGGACAGGATATTTAAAATCTGGACAATGCCAGAAAATTCAGGATGTAGACTCCCTATACCATGGGCATTAGTCACTGGCGAGACTGCTGAGAAGCCACAAGCTCAGCCCTCTGTGGAATGTACATTCCAAAGTGGAAGAATTGCCAGATGTGAATAGATTCCCATCGTTTTCTTAAGGACCAAATTCCTACCATGGAGCTGGAGCTGCACATAGGCAATCTGAGCAGCTGCTTCCGCAGGGTCAGCCAAGGGGCACTGAAACTCTCCTCACTTCCCCCAGATTTCTCGCTTGCCAGCCTGCTCCAATGCCTTGAGATGAGGCCCTACCCACAGAGAGTTCCTGTTCACGCGGGGATGATACCTATTAGATATCATCGTTTATTACTGGCCTAGAGGAAAACAGGATCCTGAAGGCAGAAGGTAAGGGTTTGGGGCACCAGATCCTCTAGGGTTTTCTGCTTATAAGAAAACTGAGACATGCTTAGGCCAACTTAAAAAGGAAGATGGGCTCCTGGGGAACAGTTATTCTAAGGGTATCAGGACTGAACCAGGAATCTGAGAGCTACTCAGAGTTTGATGTTGCTCTAGAGAGCACCTCAGGACCACTCTCTCCTGGTCTGTGTGGTCTCCTTCTCATGTTGAGTCTGCTTCTCTCTGCAAACCTGCTCCATTCCACTCTCACTGTGGACTAGCTAACCTTTCATATATTTTCAAGTCAAAATTCTGAATGAGCTTGCTTGTCCTAGCAGTTACATCAGTCAAGTTGGGTAGAGCTTTTCTGGCCACCTAATGGGCCACCTGATGGGCTATAACCGGCCCACACATGGGCTACCCTTGGGCCAGATGCTGCCTTGGACTGATCAGTAGTCAGCCCATGGCCACTTCTGGCGCAGAGTTGCTTCCTAAGTAGGGGCTGCCAGTGGGACAATTCCAGTATGAAGTAGATAATGAGCAGGGCGAGCACTGTCTCTGTTGAGAACTGGCACTATCAGAGAGATGATGGGGACAGTAGAAGACTGTGACACATGGGGAGAGTGAGCAGCAGGGAAGGACACCACAGATAAACTTTGTCTTTGAGATCCTAGATATAAAAGTGCTTTGCATCCAGGTGCTCTGAAGATTACAATGCAAGAGTAAGGTGTTTTTACTAGTATGCAATTTTGCCTCTGGATAACCCATAGCAGCTTGTGTCAGACAATAGTTTTTCTAATGACAGATGAACAAGCACAGAATATTGGCCTGGGTTTCCCCAAAAGCAGAACCTCAGACAAAGGCTTTTGGGCAAGTGATTTATTTGTCATGAGATTCTAGGGAGCAGGTGAGGGACGAGGGGAGTGAACAAGGAAAGAGGAGAGTCAATACCAGGATTCTTTTGGAAGTTGGCCCCTGCTATGGGCAACTGGTACTTGATCCCTCCAGCGCCTTTTGAGGAACCTCGTAGAAGGTGGTCTCAGCACCATCTGCATGGGGGAAGAGAAGGAGGACCGTTTATTCATCGGCTCTAGTCCTCTATGGTCAAGGGGGCTCCACATTTCCATGTTACCCATGTCTGAGTGCGGAGCTGCTTCCAGTGAACCCCCCACCTGGAGGTCAGAGAGGCAGTGAGAAGAATGATCACAATGCCATTTGATTGCACCTGCAGGGAGCTCGCCTAAGCCTTCAAGGAACTGGTTTCTGCTGCGGTCCTGGAGTTAAGAGGTGAGGCCACAGAGATTTTGAAATACATAAGAGGCCTCTAACACACCAAGTCATGATCAACTATGTGAGTGAAACTCTCTCTTGGGAAGGAAATACTTTTTCATCTCATCCAGAGTGTTTAATTCCATTTGACTTGCAAAACTTTTACCCATGTCAATTTCCTTCATTTCCTGAGGAAGGAAACTCAAAAGCACAAGCCCACACTTCACTTGTCTATTCCTTAGGGAACTTGGTGTCTCTCTTAGGAACTGCCACACACACACACACACACACACATCAGACAACCCCCTACCTGGGTCATCACTGTGTTGCATGACTCCAAAAGATGCCATTCACATCCTATAATTGATGGAATTCTGCAGAATTTTCCCTGACCATAGTCAAAGTAGAATCCACTTTCAAAGAAAAAAAATCACTGCCAGGAGGTATAATGTCCCATCATTAGTACTGTGCCCCTTTATTAAACACTCTCAACCTTATGAAATTGTGAACGTCCCTCAGTGAGAAGCGGTTTAATCTGTCATTAGTTATTTTCTAATAACTTGAGTAAAGTGAAGAATCAAGTTTTTGATGGGGAGTGAGAGTGGGGAAGGAAATGAATGAGGGCACTGGGGGAAGAAGGTAGAGAATGTGTGGCTGGAAGTTTCCAAAGACAAACTTTAGTTACTTCACAGTTTGATCTGGGACTGACCTATCTCAAGCTGGTTCGAATCTGGTTCACTGTAGCCAGAGCAGTATAATTCCCCAAGACTTCATGTTCTGCCACTTGGCATCAATGGCATTGCATCATCTATGTCTCTGTAGCATCTTCAGAAGCTACATTTCATGAGAATTTCAAAGCTAAGGGTCTGTCTATGAATACTCCCCGAGACAGTCCTTGAGAGTGATCAGACAGGAAGACAGGAATACTTATGGTGTGTCAAAGCCATCTATATGGGGTCCTAGATTTCCCCAAGGTGTTTACAGTCTAAGATTATATGGTCAATACGGATACAGAGAGAAACCAAAGAACAGTCATGTACCAAAAGAGTGGTGTTGGATCAATTGGATATAAGAGCAAGGTTGGAGAAATCAGAAAGATTAGCTTAGAACCCAAAGTATGGCAGGGTTGGCAGTCAAATCTGACCTGTTGCCTGTTTTTGTAAATAAAGTTTTATTGGTACACAGCCACATCCATTCATTATGTTTTGTCAGTGGCTGTTTTTATGCTCCAGTGGCAGAGCTGAGTATCTATGACAGCAACTGCATGGCTTGCAAAGACTAAAATATTTACTAACCAGCCCTTTACAGAATAAGTTTGTCAATCCCTGGATAATCCTACTTCTATGTGTGCTGATATTCCTGCCTTGCCTCTTTACAAGGCAAAGCTTTACCATTGATTGAGAACCCCACTGAGGCACCACTCCTTGAATGTTCAACTAAGTTATCCCAGAAGAATAGGATGGAGCGTTCAGACACACACTGCCTCAACCTCCCCATTTTGGGACCTCTTCCTGCAGGGGCAGCAGCATTCATTCCACCAGTTGACAGACCCAGAGCATCAGCTGAGTGCCAGGCACCAGGCCAGGTGCTGGAAACATAAAGATGACTAAAACATACTCGGCTCATTGTTCTGCATCAGGAGTTCCTACAGAGGCCACACAAGGCAGTTGTTGCCTGTGGCCTAGATTCCCTTTTCTCGTTATTTTTCCCTTTTCTCTCTTTCATCTCTTTCCCTCTTTTGTCTCCCCTTCCACCTCGACTCTCTTTGCCTCTTTTCCTTTTTTTTCTTCCTCCCTCTTGCCCACATCTCAGGCCTGCCAGTGCCACCCAGTGGTTCTGACAGGCATTACTCAGACTTGCCGACTGCCCTCAAGGCTGGGAATGACCAAGGGAAGTCAGTGAGAGCCTATAATTAGGGATTCACTGACAACTAGAAGGCTCTAGGGAACCTCCGTGATCCTCCCCTGATTGCTCAAAGCATTAATACTAACTTTTAAAGTCATTTATACCTTAGTATTAATGAAGGAACCCAAGGTAATTTTGTTAAAGGCAAAGAGATCAGGCGGGTCCTAAATGATTAATGTTAAAGAGGTGACTGCATACTGCTCTGAGCAGAAATTGCATTTGAGTTGTTTCAGGGATGTTATTTAAATAATATACGGTATGGATGCAATAAAATGTGCAATGATGGATTTATGACTTAACCAGTTTATTAGGCCATCTTAATCCTATGATGTATTAACATGAAACAATAGGATTTTCCCCAATTGCTGCAATTAACTGTGCTCTCTTTAATTCCATTTCCTGACATTTAATGACATCCTTGGTGAATCCACTGGGGTCAAGGGAATTGCCTCTCACGCAGATGCTGTCCCTGCAAGGCGCAGATTCCCTCAAGGCTGACCTGAGACCCTAGTTGATTCCCTCTCCCCTGCCAGGCCTCTGCCTGTAAGGAATGGACTCCAGAGTGGGGTGGGGGTCAGGGAACAACTGTGGCTGCTTATGGTAGGGCTGCTTCTACAGATGTTTAGTAGTTGGTGTGGGGGAATGTCTAACTCCAATTTTTGTCCACTGTCTCTAGAAGGAAGAGGACTGAGTGCCCGCTGTTTGGGACAATTCTGGGGCAACAGAAAAAGCCCCACTCAACATCCTGTTATTTGATAATGGCAGCCCATCCAGTCCTGGTTTTGGTGCAGACAGCCTTGGTCATGCCCAGGGGAATATGCCTTAGTGTGAGGAGGTGTGGCAGCAGCCCACTGAAGCTAGGCTTGGGCCGCCTTGCCTTTCCAAGTCATCCCAGGATGCACTCATGGATACTGCCCATTGTGAAGCTTACATTGTGACTATAATTTTCTCACCTGCAAAAATTATTTTTTCTCTTAGAGGAATCTGGGTCTCAGAATTCTATCTCAATAGGCCACCAGACCTGTCCAGGGTTAAATGGATGTTCTGGCACTAGCCCTTTAAGTGTAAGAAGGCAGAAGAGGCCACTGTCTCTGTATTATCATGACTACTAGGGCTAACCTACCTCCTAGGCAGAAGAGTTTTATTTGGAATATAGTGGTATTTGAAAGATTCCCCTGCTCTAAACTCTCTCTGCCACTTAGGTGCCCCAGGGTCTAAAGTTCTACCATGAGAAATTCATTCTTTTGGGTAAGCATTGTCCTCTCCTCCAGGACTTCTGTTAAAATAAAAACACCCTAGCAAGCGTTCCCCCATGAAGTCACTAACCGTCTGTGTGTACAGCTTCTGAATTGAACAGGGAAGTGATGACCAGCTTAGTCCTCCAGAGCCTTCTCCGAAACTATTAATAGTTTATATTTATTTTAACAGTTTAACTTTCCAATGAAGTTATCAGTCATAAATGAAACATTTTTAATGCTTAAAATCTAGTACTTTTAAAAGATGACAGAAACAAGAAAGTTGGGTTGTGGCTTCTGCTTTTCAACTTGGAATCACTGCTAGAAATATTGAAGAGTTTCCAACTTTGTGTCATGATTTCAACACTAATCAACCAGACTCAGCTCCAAGAAGAGCTCAGAGATGAGAAGAGAGGAGGTGGGAAAAGAACAAAAGATGCTTTGCTTTTCTCTGCATTTGTGTATTTTCCCACTAATAAATGATAAGGGTACCCATTGTTTACACTTGACTGCCCCATGGTGGATTACACCCAACTACCCATGAAATAAATAATATACACTGCTCTTCATCATCTCTATAAACCATCCTGGTACCATGCTTTTGTTGATCTTGTAGCTTCTACCTAGACTGTCTTTTCCCTGACTTCCTCCTCTCTAAATGCTACTCTTTCTTCAAATTCTGAACACTATCTGCACAAATCTCTTGGCATGTGTGCCTTATTACACTATGATTTTCCAGATATATTGCTTTGCTACTTAAGTTTCAACTCATGTAACTTAGCCCATGTAGATGTAGATCTTGTTTGTCCACCTACATGGAAATTCAACAGCTTTGGAACCCCCCCAGTGTACCTGACAATGCTGGGCATGTGACAGCTGCTCAATTCTCTATTAAATGAGTCAGTTAAGGGGAATGGATAGACCTCTGCTTAGATAAAGAGTCACATATGCATTTTTGAGGTCTCTATTCTTTGCTGCCCCCGAAGGAGAAAATATTTGGCAGCTAAAACATGATATGTTGGTTTCTTTGGAATCAAAGAAGTAATACAACCGAACATTTTCAAAAGCTCAGCTTAGATGAGGTGCTAATTCCACATGCCATCATGGCTATAGTTTTGCTGTCAGTATTTGAAGTGCATGATGATAATGGTTGATGAAAGGGGCCTGTGTAGTCCCCTCAGTTGGCCTGGAAGGAAAGAACCCTTGAGTCATTCATGGATCATGATCTGTGATTGGGCCTATCAGGAAAGGCTTCAGTCAGGAAAGTGAATATCAACTAGAAATACTCTATAGCTGGAAAACCAATCACTGGAATTGAATTCTGGTTCAGAATTAGGTTGAACCATATGAAATTACTGATCTTTGGCCATTTTTTAACTATAAAACAATTTCTATATAATGTATCCTAATAATAACCCTCATAAAGTTGAATGCATAGTTCTCATTTCCTTCCTGGATGCGTCAACATGATGGTTCTAGTTCCATTTAGTTTGAAAATTTACTTTCACATGGCAACCCATAACAATTTTAGTAATAATAGAATGTCAGCTATGAAATACCTTAAAGTTTACCTTACAAGGTGTCTGTCTATTTAGAAAATCTTTATGTACTCATACAAGTGTATATCTGTTTAGAAATCCTCTCTCAGTATACCCTGCTCCTCGAAACTTTTTTGAAACCATACTCCTCATTGATGAAATATAAGGTCATTTTAAATAGGAAAAGCCATTTTTAATAAGCTTTTCAATTCTGCCTTTCTCTCAAGATATTTTTTTTTAATGGAGGAGTTTGCTCTCTCCTGTTTTCTCTAGTTGATTTTTGTGGTACATTATACTTCTCAAGAGGAATGTGGGCCTTCATCCTACCCACTCCTTGTCCCCAGCCACGCACACACCATTGTTACTCTATTTACCTTCTGTTTCCTCTCTCTAACTGTAAATTAAGATAATATTTACTCACCTTTTCTTTGCTGGGTGAGATAACAATAACCCAATAGTGCCAAAGGAGTGTGACATTTGAGCCCATTTCCTCAGCCATTGCATCATGGAAGGATTTGTCAGCCCCAGAGCAGATGTCCATGGCTCTGGTGATTTGTCATCAGGTTCAGAATGAGGAGTTTTGACTTCTAATCCAAGTTATGACAATGACTCCTGGAATACTTGTAGGACATTTTATTGAACTTTCAATTTGGCCATTTATTCCCATAATACTTACATTGGACCTCTTATTTACTCCCTTTTGTTTCTACCAGGCTCAGCCTATATATCAGATTCCTCATGATTGGTGGTGTGTTTCTTTCCAGCATCTCAAATGCTTCAAGTTATTCATGAACCTGTTTTTGGTTGTCTTTTGCTGTGAAGAATAGGTTGACTTGAAAGCAAGTGACGACTGCGTGCTTAGCATCATCTGGGAGATGCTAACTCCTCTATGCCATCACTCAGACAGTGGTCCCATCCAGAGAGTAGAGCAGCCTCCTGGTCTAGTGCTTGATCCGGCTGAAGAAGGACTGATTTGATCCCGAGTTAGAATGAGAATAGTCCAGAGTGTTCCCTTCAGTCAGTGAATGAGGTCTGCTGCATTATTGAGTACAATTGTGTGTCTCCCCCTAGGCCAACAGTGCTGGGCATGGTAGTCAGTACAGAGCCTGGTCCTTGCTGTCAAGAAATTCACTTGAGTTGTTGAGACGAAACAACATATACGGGAAGTTTAGAGAAAAATTAACTGCTAGATAACATAGGCCTGTCTATATGTTCAAAAACCACACTGTAATTATCCTTTTTATTCCTTAATCTGCAAAGCTTACCTAGCATGATCATGATGTGGTGAAGTAGAATAATGGCTAGAGGCATAGAAAATCTAATTTTTAGGACTAATTTCATCAGAAACCAGCTATAAGCTCTTAGGAGAAAATCCTTGCGACTTACATTAGGCAATGATTTCTTAAATACAGCATCAAAAGCACAATTCATAGAAGAAAAATAATAAATTGAACTTCAGCAAAATCAAAAGCTTCTGCTCTACAACAGGCACTGTTAATGGGATGAAAACACAAGCCACAGACTGGGAGAAACACTTGTACAGCACGTATCTGGTAAAGACACGTATCAGGAATATACAAAGAACTCTTAAAACTCAAGAAAACAAACAACCTGCTTTTTAAAAACGGGCAAAAATTGAGCAGATCTTTTCCTGTCATCTCCTTTCTTCACCAAACAAGATATACATATGGCAGATAAGCACAGGAAAACGTGCTCAACATCTTTAGTTATCAGAGAAAAGGAAATTAAAAAACCATGATGAGATACTACTATACACCTATTAGAATGGCTAAAGTTAAAAAAAAAACTGACAATACCAAGTGCTGACAAGGATGCAGAGCAATTGTAACTCTCACACATTGCTAGTGGGAATGCAGAATGGTACAGCCAATTTGGAAAACACTTTGGCAGTTTTTTATAAAGATAAACACATACTTACCATTTCTCCCAGCAATTCCCTCCTAGGCATTTACCCAAGAGAAACGAAAAGTTACATTCACATAAAAACAAATAAACAAATGTTTATGTGGCTTTGTTCATAATCACCAAATATTGGAAACAATCAAATGTCCTTCAATAGGTGAATGGATAAATAAGCTTGGGGGACAATGGAATTAAACTCAGTAATAAAGGGGAACTATTGTTCATGCTACAACAAAGATGAATCGCAAAATGCACTATACTAAGTGAAAGAAGTCACACTGTATGATTCTGTTTATATGATGGCTAAAGTTTAAAAAAAGAAAGGCAGGAGAAAAGGCAAAACTATAGGGTTGAAAAGGGATCAATGGTTATCAGGGGCTGGGAGTAGGGAGAGAGGTTGACTACAAAGGAGCATCAAAGAACATTTTGGGCTAATGAATTTCTATATCTTGATTGTGGTGGTTCTTCTATGGCTATATGTTGGTCAAAACTCATAGAACTCTAACACCAAAATATGTGAATATCACCATATATAAATTATATCTCAGTTTTAAAAAAGGGAAGAATGCAATCTCTCCGCCTGTTACACATTTGTTAAATGGGAACGATGCAGCAGCTGCTGTTGCTAATGATGAGGATGATATATCAAACACAGGAGTTTTGGGATCATTTGTAAATGAGAACATGTCTGAGTGCTTTGAAATGCATGAAGTGCTGTAGAATTGCCAAATATTATTATTAGATTTTTCTGTTTTGCTTTTGTATTCAGCTACCTTGCTAAACTCTTTTATTATTTATGAAAGTTTATCCATTGATTCTTTCAGTTTTTTGAAGTAAATTATCAAACAGTCTACAAATAATGACAGTTAATTTCTTCCTTTTCAGCTTTATATCTTCTTTCATAAGTTCTTTTTAATTCTTGTGTTGTTTAAGATGGCCAAGTCAATGTTGAACAGTAGGTGTGGTCATAGACATTCCTGTCTTATTCCTAAACTAAAAAAGGCTGTTTATAAAATTTGAAATTTAAATATGATTTTGATAGGTTTGGGAGATACTCTTTATCAAAGGAAGAAAGTTTCTTTTTATTCCTGTTTCCCAAGAGTTGTTTCTTTTTTTTATATAGTGAATAGATAGTGATTTTCTTCTGTTTTTCCTGCATCTATTGAAATCATGAGGTCATTTTATCTTTTAATAAAAAATATTGATTTTCAGTCAAACTTCAGAGCTGACTTTTTATATGCTTATGTTCCTTCTCTAATCAATCTGTAACCTCCTAAAGGGCGGGGACTTTGTCTTTTTGTCACTGTATCTCCATCACCTAGCCCAGGTCTGATTTCAACAAAATATTTATCGCTAGAACTTGACTCTTGCCTCTAGAGAGAGGCCTGCCCTCACTGTCGGCACTATTGAGGTCTGGAGGGCTCAGAACTCCTCTCCCATCAGACTGGTGAATCCTTAGTTTCGAGGTTAGCCTCAACACATTTAGTCATCTGCATCTCTATCAAAGTTTTGGTTTCATTCTTTCTGTCCTAAAACTATTCTTCGAGATGGATTTTTTACAGAGTTAATATGAGTACAAATACTTTTTCAGGCTTCCCTAAGCCCTGCTGCTATTTTGTGTTTTAATATCTCTCTTTCCTGATCAAGAGTGGGTTGTAGGTTATACCTAGAGGCTTGACGATCTATTCTTCAAAGATCAGGATGTGAGCAGAAGCGAGAAAGATACTGGCAACACCTGGAGATTTGCAGCAGGAAGTTTCCATTTGTAATATAAGAGTGTCAACCAGGATAGTAGCGGCTGTAGAGCAGGTGGCCAACCTTGGGCTTGCTTTAATTGGTCTCTTGAGAATTCTGCTCTTGGGGAGATGGTGTAATGTAATGTGTAAGAGCATGGACTTTGGGCACAAGTGGCCCTAAGTCCAAGTCTTGGCTTTGACAATTAGTAACTGGGTAACCACAGATAAGTCAATTAACCTCTCTATTTTTGGTTTCCTCGTCTCTAAAATAGGTATAGAAGTAGGTGGTTTTGAGTGCCTGGCACACAATAGACTCTCAAAAAATGTTGGCTATTATTTCAACAGCAGTTGCCTAGGCATAAGCTGATGTGATAAAATAGGCTTCTCCATGAGAGGGCACTTAGAGGTTTTCTAAAATTTTGTTTTGTTTTAGATTTCTATCATGAAGGGAAAATATGAAATTTTTAAAATGCAGTGATAAAGATGCAGAACAAAGAGAATCATGACTCATGTTTCACAATTTACATAGCTTATTTGTTGTTTCATGTTCTGTAATACTTCAGACAGTTATATAATCTCCCCCCCCACCCAGCCCTTTTTAGGATGCCAGGATGTGACATCAGGAGAATAGGGAGGAAGAGTTTTTGGGGGAGGCATGCTGTGTTGTAGGGAGAAGGCATATGCTCTTCAGACATTAATGTCCCTTCACTTACACTGGGTAAAGCAATCCCAAATGCTGACTGATTCCAGGAAACAGTATTTTCTGCTGTGGTGGTTCTAGCTCTAAAATGCTATGGGAACTTTAGATAATGTTATGAGCCATTCTCAGCCTGGCCTGTTGTCAGACACTAGATTTAAGCCCTTGGTTAATTCCCAGTTGTACTGGCTTCCAAATCTCTCTAGTTCTTGAAGTCATAGCCTGGACTTCCCCACTTCCCTGGGGATAAATTTTCTTAGACACTGGTTCTCCTATATCATTCTTCTTTCCAAAGGCTCCAGTTGTTTCTCTTATCTACCCAGTGAGACAGGAATCATTCACCAGACTCTCCTGCCTCCATCCCCTTGCCTCTGACCCACCTCCCTGAATTCCTGTCCCCTCATCTCCCCGTGGGCTGCCCTCTCTTCCAGCCAGAACCATCCGTGAACCATTTTCATCTGCGTAGCTTTACTTGCTATCTCCTTGCCTCCATGAGGATGATTTCTCCATCTTGCTGTGTTCTCCCTTCCTCCCTTAACAAAATCATGAGACGGAGAAAATTTTAGTGTCTTGGAATCTTTGGAAGAGATCTGTTATTAGGTTTATTTGTGTTTGCGTTTGTTTAGAAGAAGTACTTTGATGTATTGGAAGTTGGAGTAAGATTCTAAGAGAAAGCACAAGTGAAAGGAGAAAGATAGTTGCTAAATTACAGTTAAAGAGGCAAAGTCTTATTAACTGAATTTCTGTCCAGCTCCATGATTGCTGGATATGTGAGCTTGGAGTTGTTGCCGAGATGGGGTTTAGTGACAATGTTTAGAAAAGTTCAGACCTGACTGCTCTGGGGTTTCATTCAAAGTTTCCCGCTGACACAGTAGTGATGGACCAGCAGATGCTGCAGGAGTGTCCCCCTCACTGAGACAGTCCTGGGGGCTTGGGGCAAAAAAACAAAAGCAAAACAAACAAGCAAACACCAGCCCAGGCAAAACTGGGATTCAGCTACCATTTCCGCCGAGAGCTTCTCCCTTCTGTGCTACTTTCTGCTGCGCGGTGCATCTTACTCTCCTATCTTTGGCAATTTCCTGATTTCAGAAAAATGACTTATCATTGCACATTTATACTTTGTGAGAATCAACAGTCTTTTTCTTAACACCTTCAATGCATTTTGGCCTTTTAAGACTCATCCCCAACTGGCTTTGTCCTTGCAAAGAAAATTTTAGACATCAATAAGTGTTCGGGGAAAATCCAGAAAGGAAAAAGAGTGGAAAGGGATTTTTCCTGGTACTCCTGAGGTTATAACATACCAGAAAAGCACTCATTTTATCTGCAATCTCCACCTTCTCTTTTTGGTTTAATATGGCCCACACTCAGGCCTGGAGGAGCCTATATATCATATGACATCTTTTCCATCACACACACTCACTACCCCTACCATGACTACAGTCAGTTGGCCCACGGATGGACATTTGATCCAAATGGAAATTCCAAGGCTAGGCTAGGCCAAACAGACTTTTTCTGGGGGATTTGAAATGGAGACTTGAAGTAACTGAGACATATAGCCATGGGGAACAGAGTAAAGACCACCTACACCACAGTTGAAGCTGGAGCTGGGGGTTGGAGGGGGGCATGAAATCCAAGAAAGAGCTGAAGCTGTAGGGAAGCGGAAACCTTGAGCCAAGAGAAGAAGCTATGGTTGATCCTCACTATCTGCGTGTTCCATATTTGTGGATTTGCTAAAATTTATTTGTAACCCCCAAATCAGTACTTGTGGAGCTTTTGCAGTCATTTGCAGATATGAGCAAAATGGTGAAAAATTTGAGTCACCCAACACCAGCTGAGGTCGAACAAGGCGATGCTCTGCCTTCCTGTTTTGGCTCTCATGCTATATATACAGTTTATTTAGGGCCATATTTTTCACATTTTTGTGCTTTTCTTGGTGATTTCACTGTTTAAAATGACCCCCAAGCATAGTCCTGAAGTGATGTATAGTGTTTCCAAGCTTAAGAAGGTTGTCACGCTCCTTACAGAGAAAATGCAACTGTGCTAGACAAGCTTTCTTCTGGCACGTGTTATAGTGCTATCCATTGTGAGTTCAATATTAATGAATCAACAATATATATTCAACAAGGTGCCTTAAAACAGAAAGACACATAAAACAAGGTTACGCAGTGATCAATTGGCAAAAAGGTTGTGACCATAGGCTCACAGGAACCTAATCCTGTATTTCCCCTAAGAGCAATGGCTCAATATTCACTAATTCAGTATTTGCGTCAATTTTAGAGAACATAATTGCTGCAAATAATGAGAACTGAGTATGTTTGCAGAGAGAAGAATGAAGCAGACAGAGGGGAAACCAGATGAGGGGCTGGGCTGCTCCAGAGAGACAGAAAGAGAAGCTGCCTTCTCCCTGCTGGCTCCCAGTTTCAAGATGAGCTCCCTTGAGGACTGGCTAAAATTCATTTCAATGGCATCTCAACATCTTTTTAAACTTTACTTAAGCTTGCTTGAATTCTCTCTCCTTGCAACCAATAAAGCTTTGGCTCAAACAGGTACTTCATACATTAACTACCCTGAGCAGGCAACATTGGAAAGATGCAATGGTCTCTCCATTTGAGGACTGGCCCAAGGTCACGATGAAGTCCATGCTGCTGAGGTTGCACTGGCTTGCTCCTGAGTCAGGTGCTGCGTCAGAAAATTAACCACCTCATCTCAGGGAGGTCTATGTTCTGACTACATGTTCAACACTGCTTGAAAAGACTTTAAGGACTTAAGCTTTTAGAAAAACCAAACTTTGATGGCAGTGTGAATTATCAATGACAAATCCTTTGCTTTGCAGCAACTCGCTTTGGTTTCTAATTTGGAAGATGACAGTTTTAGGATGGTCTATTTGTTTTCTTTGCTGGGGGACAAACACATTTTTGAAAATGAGTTCCAGTCTGAACACCTCTTAAGGAAAGGACTGTTTATTTGACAAAGCAGTATGTGTCCACACATGGGAAATTATATATAGAGAGAAGCACCACATCATGCAGAAAAAAAAAGTTCTAAGATTCTCTAAGGTTGTGGCCTGGGTAAAGGAACAGGCTCTGCCCCACATACTTGGTTTGATGGTCATGGGAAGTACACATTCAATGGTGTCTGAGCACCAAGCAGACCCCGCAGTGCTCTCCTAGCCCTCTGTGGTCTGTGGTCTGTGATGACTCCACCCTACCAATCCTCTATCTCTCACTCCCCAAACGCAAGGTCTCCATTCCAATCAACTATTTATCCCACTAACATATCGAGCTTCTTCTCTGCCCATGCAATCTCTCATGTCCATCTTGTCTGCATCTAAGGTCTCAGACTCTTCCCTTCAAAGCCAATCCAATTGCTCCTCCCCAAAATACTCCCAGTGGTTCCACAAGCTTCCTTTTCTTTGAGTGGCTCCTCCATCTCTTCTCTCTGAACCCATCTGGTACTTGAAGACAACCTTCTTCTAGAACCTAGAACAGCATTTCCTAATGAGGCTGACTCTAAGAATAATGAATGTTATAATTCTCAACTCAACAATCGTATTAGTACATAGAGGTAATAATAATTTCAAGGCATCTTACGAGCCATAATTTTCTGAAGTGTGGTTGATCAATGTCAGCCTCATTTCTTGGAGACCCCGGGGCACATTGGCCCTTGCTAATTTCTGTGGTCATACCAGCACATGGAATAAGTTAGTTTAGCTCATGGCTAAATTTTTCATTCCCAAAGAGTAATTTTGTTAGTGCCAACTTGAAAATAATACTACATTGTCTCGGGGGAAGACTTTTCCCAAGTAATATAAGTCCCTTTTCTGCCAGCTCATTCAGTATCATAAAAGCCTTCTGAGATAGGGATCGTGCCATCTTTTTTAAGGCAAAGAAACTGAGGCCTAACAGGAATACTTTATACAGACAAAAAGTTGGGGCTAAAAGAGAGAAGATCTTTTGGATCTGGGTCTAAGTGTAGCAAGGGAAACCAAGGAAGCCGCACTCCCAGAATAGGGCCACCAGGCACAGTTGGGCAGATTGCACACTGCATAACTTCAGAGCTTATGAGGATGGTGCTTCCTGGGGTTGACTTGTTTGGCCAGATGTGGTGGCCCTGCCTAGAGGACCTAGTCTGAGGTAAAGTGGAAGCCAGTGCTGGATACCAAAGAAGAGACTAAGGGTGCTTCGTCTTAGTCCTCTCCTTGGACATCCAATCTCGATGGCTTCCATTGTTTTTATTCTTACTTAGGTCATAGAAAGGGGAGAATTTGTCAGGTTTGTCTCTCTTAACAGGGTTTTCATTTATAAAGAAGCACCAAGCCAGGATCTCTTAAAGGGTCAGACTTTCAGACACATCTGGTTAGTGTGCAGCCTGTGTCAGAAAGAGAGGCCACATCCCTGAAAGATCCGGGGCCAAGATCTATGCATTATGGACTTAACTCCTGACACATTTGGCACGAGTTGAAAATGAAAGAAGAAAACACCCACTGTCTCAAGAGGCCTTGGGCGGGAACATACAAGGCAAAACGTTTTAGTTGTAGACAAGAAAATGTTGGAGAGGCAGCAAGGAATGAGCTGGTCAGGAAATATTCACTTCCTGTGGAGACTCCCAGAGTTCTCTCACTCTGGCCAACCCCGGTTGCAGATGATACAGCCCAGAAAACACTGTAGTACAGCAGCACCATTGGCTCAGCCAGCTCCAGTCAGCTGCACCGTTGACCCTACTTGCCCATGCAGAACCTTCTGGGTTTCTTCCTGAGGCAGGGGATGCTGAAATAAACCAACAAGAGAGATTTAGATTGGGAATTTGGCGTTCTGGAGGCAAGGGTAGGCAGATGTATAAGCTGCAGCTAAAAATAAATTTCCCGACTCTTTCAGGCACAAACAAGGAATTCAGGTTGACTTGACTTTGAGGAAATGGCTTAAAAGAAATGGCTTTTATTTAACGATGGGTGTTTTTCAATACCATGGTATAAGAATACTGTGATTCACCTCCTCTCAGATGAAAACCTACTCCTGAAGCTTGCTGCATTAAATGGGAATTAGTATGCTAAGTCCATTAACCACAGCCACTGTTTTCAGGGTAAATCAGACTTGTCTCTTAAATTGAAAAAAAAAAGAAAGAGAGAAAAACAAATGCAGCAATGAGTCATGCTGAGATGCCTTGCCTTTAGTGAAAAAGGAAGTATGTTTTCTCTGACCGGCCCACACAAAATCAGATATTTAATATTATTACTGAGAAGACGGAAAAGGTTTTCAGGAAAAGATTCCTGTTGCTTAGCTCCTAGCAGCCCGCAAAGGAGCAAGTAAGAAGTCGAGGGGACTGGCCAGCCTATTAAAATAAGGCTGAGAAACAGCATCTTTGATTCCACCGAGCTGTCCTGCGAAACCAAAGGGTATAAGTAGATAGGTTAGGCTGGCAAGAGATTCCAAACCAACCAACTAAGCAACCAGCTTATTTTTAGGCACATACTACATGAGGGTACTCAACTGTAGGGTTTCTGCCTTCAGAACGTGGTTGCGTTTTGGATGTTTGGCTAAGCAGGAAACACTACGAGCATTTACAACAGAGAATTGTTTACACGAGAGATAGAGGAGCTGAGACACCAGAGAGAACAATGCTAGCAGGGACCTCTACCAGCCCCGAGGCTGGAGCGACAACGGCAACGTTTCCAAAGTTCCAGGGACTGGAGTTAAGAGGCAGAACTGAAACCATGGTGGGTCTGTCCTGTGAGAGCTGGAGCCATGCAGGAGACCCAGCTACAGTCAGAGAATGAGGGAAAGAAACACTCTAGCTTACCTTGTTCCCTGACAGTCTCTCACAGGTGCCTGCCATTGACTGGATGCAGGCAGAAACCATCTAACATAGGAGTCTGGGGAAGGCAACCTGCTGGGGGCAGCCCCCCTGAGAAGCAGGGCAGGGCAAAGAATGGATGCGGGGCGAGTAGGTCCAGGTCTGGCACAGTGAACATGCATGGATCATTTTTTACCTTCAACCACAATGACTTCACCTCACCCTTGGGCCAGACCATGACAAATCGATTGCAAGCCGTGAACGCTGGCTGGAACGGACTCTGGGGTCAACATCTGCCTCATCCTCTCACTAGCCACTTAACCCAATTTGCGCCAATCTCCAGGCCCTTTTAAGGAGGCACCTTAATTCTTCCAGGTGTTAAGGAACTATAACACACATGGTCTGACTTACATACTGTCTCTTCACAGAAGCCTGGGAACTGACTGTCCTCGCTCCTGTGCCCTGTGGAGAATCCCAGGATCTAACCAGCCCCATAACCAAGTGAGCAGGATTTCATCTGGCTTTTATTTCATCTATGATCAGCTCTGACAAGGCCAGCTCAACACACTCTAAAGCCCAGGGCGTCGAAACTGATGCTCTCCGTGCCTCAGTGCCTAGCTAATGCAGCTCTGAACTGATGTCACGAGCCTGTCTTGCTAAAGGCAACCTTATCAATATGATCGATTCAGAGGCTTTGGTCTTCCTAACCAGCTATATGACCTCAGACAAGTTACTTAACCTCTTTAAATCTCTGTTTCCTCGTTTATACGATGAGAACAAACACAGGACTATTGTGTGGATTAAATGAGAGGAGCTCTATCAAAGCTTAATAAATGGCAGAGCTACCACTGTATCAGTCAGGATTCCTCCAGCTGTAAGTGACAGCAGCCCGACTCCACCTGACTGAAGCAAAAATGTCCTGGTTTCAGGAACATCTGGACCTAGGAGCTCATCCGAGTTCCTCACTATGGGTTCTCTCTAAATCACTCAGTTCTGTAGTCCTCTGATTGGTGTCATTAGCAGACTGTCTCCCATGAATTGGCAAGATGGGTGCTGAGACATCCTCTCAGCTGCGCACCCACAGGAGAAAGAGATCCCAAGAGTTTCCTGGAAACTCTGGAACGAGGTTTCACTGGCCTGGTAGGCTCTCATGTCCAGCCCTGAGTTAGTCACTGAGGCCAGGGGATGGAATGCTCCAGCTGGCCAGGCCTGGGTCCTGCATCCATGCAGATTGAGAGTAAAGGGAAGTCAAGTCTCCAAATGGAAACAGAGGAGCTGTTTTCAGAAGGAGGAATGGATGCTAGAAAGGCAAAAACAAGCTACAGTCATGCATCACTTAATGACAAGATGCATTCTGGGAAATGTGTTGTCAGGTGATTTTATCATTGTGCGAACATCGTAGAATGTACTTACACAAACCTAGATGGTATAGCCTACTACACACCCAGGCTATAATGTACTAATCCTATAGAACGACTGTTGTATATGCGGTCCGACATTGACTGAAACATCATTATGCAGCACATGACTGTATTTCCACTATAGCAGCTATTGTTCCATTAGTAGCAGTACAATTTACGATTTATTACTTACTACTAGTACTGCCACTATCCCCACTACTACTACACTATCCAACAGTACAAGAACTTGGAGGATTATTCAGTGAACAACTGGGCTAACAGGCAGGTAAAAGGGAAATCTGAGAAAGCCCTCACAGGAGAAAAAGGATCCTGGACAGACGGAGATAAGATGAAAGAGCTCGCCGCAGTAGATGAGAGGTGACGTGAAGGCAAAGCTAGAGTGCTGAGTTCTAGGAGGGGGTTAAGCATCTTTCAAAAGCCAAAGCTATCTGAATGGCAATGCAAAATACATTTTGCAGTTACTAAATTAAGACCACCTCACTGTGACTATTTAGATAGAGCTTTTATGGCCACACAAAGCATACACGGTATACACTTTCAGCACAGTGCATTCTCTCTCAGCACTGACACAGATGTCTACAGACAAGCCAACAACATTCCCTGTGCAGGACAGCCACGTCCACAAACACTTTACTGCAACTCAGTCAAAAATATGCTCTTCACATGGGAACCTCATAATGTTGGAACATTCTACTTTTTCCTCCCCATCATCTTAAGTGAAACAGGTATGGGATGTGTATATTGAATTTCTGGCAGAAAGTTCAGGAACTATAACCTATCATGAAACATTGGCTATTTAGCAATGCTATAGCATCCTTTAGCAACTGGTTTACTCCAGGATTAGTGAGGTATACAAGTATATAAATATACGTAGAATGATATGGTGAAACCACCAACTCTGAACTTGAACCTATCTACATTTTACATACAATATGTTCTGTCGACAACAGAATTATCTCTAAGTTGTGCTGCACAAAGTATTGGAAAGACTTTGCACATTGCCCCTCTATGTAAGCTAAAACTATGTTCTCAGAAATTTATTTTTCTGTTAAACATTAATAAAGTGTTAAAACTATTATGCTATAGGATTCGCTTAAAGCAAAGCCTCTCCATGCAAAACAACTGAATGAAGCCAGTTATTTGGGTCATCTGGACGTTTCACCTAAAGAGCAGCCAGATCAGGTTGGCTGCCATCCATGTGAGCATAAGAAGTCAGCAGACTTGGCCAAACAAATCCTTCAGTTCAATGTAAGCAGAATATATGTTCTCTTTTGTTTTGGGTTTTTTAAAAGACTGTGCAATGGTTAGAGCACATGGTTCATGTAACAATTTTCAAAAAAGAAAAAACACATATCTCAGGTGAATGCTTGAGATAGCCTTGTTGAGGGTGTTAGGATAGTGTACTTTCTTTACTGTACGGTAGTGTTCTGAGGAAACTAGTCAGGTAGTATTATGAAATCTGAAGGCTCACCAAATAGAAAAGAATAACATGACTTTACATTTTTAGACTTTATTACACTTTTCAAACCACTTGAAATGTAGTCATTCTCTCAATCCTCCAAACTGGCAGGTAGGGCTGACGCCTAATTTAGCGCCCGTCCCACTCCTGTACACTCTTTTCCGTAATAACGCAAACAGAATGAAAACATTCTTCACCATGTTGAGAAAAGACAGTCATTTGGTTTTCTAAGGCTTTTTTCTTTCTTTCATATTTTGAAGGGTGGTGTAGACCAGATTAAAAAACATGGCTCAGGGAAGCCAGAAATCATCGCCCCGAGTGTTTATTAAGTGAATCACAAATTCATTCAGCATGACTGCTTACCCGGAGAAATAAAGGCAAAATGGTAACAAGCTGTGAGCCTCCAAGTACCTTCAGCTTCAGGATCTCCCTCGGAAAGGGTCACGAGGGTAATCATTTTCAGCTGTCCCTGCCTCGCTTCCGCTGTCAATGGAAACATCCAGGAGGATGAATACGCTTTCTGACTAGACTCCGGACTGACCTAGACAGCTTTTTGGAAATTCAGGATATACTTTTCCTAAAGCTTCTTAATTTCTCCCATCCCTCCCTGATTGAAAACATCATTTATCCCATTACAGCATGTGGAAAGCGAGGGGAGGGAGAAGCAGACAGGATCTGAATTCAGGATAAAAATTACTTTGTGAGTTGATTATTCTCATCCATAACAAATGACAATTTTCATGTCATTTAGCTGATTCCAGAACAGAATCACCCAGAGTGATATTAAGTACTATTTTTCATACTATTTATCTTGAGGCTCCCAATGAGACATGTACACCTACATTTAATAACTAGTGATCCATAGCTTGCATGTTTCCTGGAAATGTTCAGATATTTTGTCAAGTCCAGCTAGCCGTTATTTCACTGGCTACACGTGAAAGAATTCCCCTCTTTCACTTATATATTGTGGTGGGTTCCAAAGACTTAAGACTTCCTCCAGTGTCTGACAACTGTCTGGAGATCTTAGTTCTAAAGAAATTTGTGGATTTGTAGTTTCTGAAGTAACTCTATTCCTCTTTTGTTGGGTGACAGCTACTTCAATGCCATGACTGTCTCATCAGCTCTTAAATAGGCTCAGCCCTCTCTTATTTGGAACTCTCTTTGAAACTCTAAGACGATGTGTCATTTCAAGGGCAAAAAAGCAAAAATGCTGTAAATATGAGCGGATGCTAGAGTCCCAAAGACTTTCAACAGGCCACAGCTTCCTAGTTGCTGACATCAGCAATGTGGTTCTTATTATACAGCTGGGTTTCAGACTGTGGTACTTTCCAAGTATCATTTCTATTTTATGTAAAGAACATGGATTCCATGCAGTTTCTATTGAGTTAATGGATGAGATTTGCAATGGATCTTTCTCTCAGGTATTCCCACAAATTAGCAAGATGACTCTGGCCACTAACCCATTTCCAGGGACTAAGACAAAGTGCAAGAATCTGACTCTGTCATTCATCAGAACTGAAATTGTCTGTCGGTGGTTAATACACCCAATTAGCTCCAAATCTGCTAGATAAATTAGAACTTTCTAAGGCAGTAGCAACAGGAAAGCACAAGCATCACGAACAATAGAAAATCAGAGTATTCACGTAGAAACTAACCCATTTACCCAGCAACAACCTGCTCTCAGTCTGAACTTTTTTTTTTCTTTTTTTTTAAAAAGCCAGAATTGGCCTTGGCTGTTTTTTTTTTTTTTTTTAAAGATTTTATTTTTTCCTTTTTCTCCCCAAAGCCCCCCGGTACATAGTTGTATATTCTTCGTTGTGGGTCCTTCTAGTTGTGGCATGTGGGACGCCGCCTCAGCGTGGCTTGATGAGCAGTGCCATGTCTGCGCCCAGGATTCGAACCAACGAAACACTGGGCCGCCCGCAGCGGAGCGTGAGAACTTAACCACTCGGCCACAGGGCCAGCCCCTCTCAGTCTGAACTTTTAAGTGAACGGATCATTACTTGAATGGGCAAGGATACAGCCTCAATAGTTCATCTACTAATACAGTCCCCTTAAAAATCACCTCTGTTCAGCAAATACTAATCCAGCAAGATCAAGCTCTTGGCTAAGTTCTTTATAGGCACCGTCTCCCATAACCTTCACAACAGTTCTGTGAAGTAGGTACTCTTACTGGCCCATTGTATAGATGATGAGATGGAGGCACAGAGAGATTAGGTAACTTGCCCAAGGTCACACAGAAAGTAAGCGGCAGAGCTGGGACATGAAAACAGTCCTGA
Organism: Equus przewalskii; assembly: GCF_037783145.1. Classification (NCBI taxonomy): domain Eukaryota; kingdom Metazoa; phylum Chordata; class Mammalia; order Perissodactyla; family Equidae; genus Equus; species Equus przewalskii. The sequence continues at coordinate 51,933,745 of NC_091831.1, read as the reverse complement.
TTGACTTTAAATCCTCTTAACCGTTCTATTTACTGCCTTGGTAATAGGACGAACCCCCTGCCTCAGTGATCTAAAACTAAAAAAGAAGTTGCTACTGAATATTTCACTCAGTGTGTCATCTGTGGCTACCTTTTTCCTCCCCCTGGCTTCCTACTTGTTCACCTTCTAAGGACTCTTGCAGTTTTCATTGGCAAATCTCCTTTTGTACTTTACCTCTCTTTCTTTGCAGTTGCATGATGCATACTTCATATCAGCAGTGAAGCCTCCAGATGAGATCTCTGCATGGCAAGGTTGGAAGGAGCCTTTGCACCTTCCTTTGCTTATGAACTCGACACGTGCTACAATTCCTAATGGGGCCTCCCGCCATATACAAGTCTCTGGTTTGCCAACCCCAAGACTCTAGGTCATCTACGAGCATATTTCTTGTCTCTTCTTCACAGCAGGTTATGGCTTCAAAGTAGAATCCAATTTTGTGATTTTTATGTCCTTTATTATGATGATAAACAACTTTTGCTCTTTGAAAAATGAATAAAATAAGCAAGTCTTTCTAAAAGAAAAAAAAAAAGATGTATATGAATTGGCATTGATATGCTTAAACCCTGTCTGGGAGGTTGAACAAGAAAGCCACAGCTACTTCTGGCGGTGCTGATGATGGAAAATGGCAACTGAGCAGACGAGGGGTGAGGTGGGATGGAGACTTTCATTCAACACCTCTTCTTACTTTTTGATGTTCGAACATGAGAACTTATTGACTACTCAGAAAAAAAATAAGTTAAGGAAAAGAAAATGCTCTTAACTTTTACCTTGAAGGGAATCAGAAGCTACCACATCGCCACAAGACTCATCAGGCGGGAGTTAGGTTAGTCTAGAGACAAATTTTCACAAGCAGCGAGTGGCAGTTAAAAAGCCTAGAAAGAGATGGTTCCCTGACTGTGCACACAGCCCGCGTCCCACCGGCAAGGGTGTAGGAAGCTGAGGTAATAAGAGAGCAAAATTTACCAAATCGTGTCCCATGTTAACAGGTTCTCAAAGAGTCAAACAAAAAGTGGGGCTCCTACAGGACTTCTCAGAGCCCTGGTTGCCATTGTGCATTGAGACTTCCCAAGAAGGGGTGGGCAGTGTTTCCTAAAGTTACTTACCAATGAAACCCAGTTTCTCCGTCAAGGGGTAGCTCACAGATCTGTGCTCCATGGAACACATTTTGGAGAAAGTGCTAGATTGTCAAGGACCCTTTCAAATAAGAGATTCTATCTAAGCTCTATATGGAATTTTGAGTTCTACAAATTGTTATAACAACAACACGCACCAATGCAACATGTGTTAGACTGAGATCTTCCTTTGCATAAAAAATGTATTCAGTTCAAGGAATATTGAATGCCTGTCTGTGCAAGGTGCTTGGGCGTTCTGGGGCTACAGAAAGGAGTCATTAAGGTGACTGATAAGTGGGATAAAACTGCCTCCTGCAGCAAAGAGAGGAACTAAGCCAACACAAAGAGCTGGTTCTAATTCCACAGATGACATGACCTCCTTTACTCTAATTTCTAAATCTTGTTTTGAGCTGAATACCCCCATATCCACTTCTGAATTGAATTGAACATTGGCCCAGGCATTTCACAAAAGCAGAGCTCAACACCCTTCAAAGTGGGGCAATGTCAGTGAACAACAGAAACACCATCCATGGCAGGGGTTGTGGAGAACATTTCATCTATGTAAATGGGCAACTTAACTCCCATTTTATGGCTGAAAACCAAACAGATCAAGCAGTTACTCCTAACGTGCCCCATGACTAGTGATGGGGGACGTCCCCCTGTGCATTTTGGATGTCATTTTTGTCTACAGTGAAGCAGCACTCAGGGTCCACTTTACCAGCTGGAAGAAGTCAAAGAAATGCTCTGGAAGTGAACCTTTTAAATTAACACAGGCATTGGAAATAATAATAAACAAAGGCCATTTTGAGATTTAATAAAGAATTTTTACATATGTCATTGTCTCTCACGAAGTCCTCATCACAATCTCGAGAGTGAAGGAGGTTCTCACATCTCCATTGTACAGAAAACAAAATAAAAACTCAGAGAGCCTTACTAACCTGCCCTTGGTCACACAGTCAGCACATGATAATGCTGGGAATCAAATCTACCCATTGTGGTGCCAAAGCCCATCCACTTCAGTTCACCTCAGTTACATGGACAGAACTGCTGCTCCACGAGGGGTTTGCTCTAAAATCTCACTACGCAGTATGAGATAATATTAAGAATTCAGGGACCGGCCCTGTGACCGAGTGGTTAAGTTTGCACGCTCTGTTTCAGCAGTCCAGGGTTTCACCGGTTCAGATCCTGGGCGCGGACATGGCACCGCTCATCAAGCTGAGGCGGCGTCCCACATGCCACAACCAGAGGGACCTACAACTAGAATGTGCGACTATGTGCTGCAGGGCTTTGGGGAGAGGAAGAAGAAAAAAGAGATTGGCAACAGATGTCAGCTCAGGTGCCAATCTTTACAAAAAAGAATGCAAAAGGACCTGCTTCCTCACTTTGTCACACACACTTTGGTTCCCTCCCCTCCCGTGAGGGCTCCTGAACACTCAGGCTCTGGGCAGCTCGGGACAAAGGGGAGCTCTGTCTTGGCACCCCTGAATTCATGTGTAGCAACAGGGACTGGCACAGTATGCTGCTTGCAAAGTTCTGCTCTAGATGGCCCTCATAAGTGTAATAAAATACCAGTAAGGTTCATATTAAATAAAATGCCAGTAAAGTTTATATTAGCTTTCGGTAATACTAATAGGCCAAATCAATATATCAAAATGGCAAGGCAATGTGTTAGGTGCTACCAGCCGTGCCCAATTAAAAAATAAGTCATTTTCAGAAAGGGACTAGGTTTGAAAATTTTAAATCTGGATGAAAGACAGAAAATGAAAACTCCTATAATGTAACGTGAAACGTGGTTATAAAAAGAAACTGGGTTGAATAACCAGAGAATGAGGACTACCTTAGACACTGCAACAGGCCAAACGTCAACTCTTTGATGACCCAGATACCAGAACCAGGACTGGTTCTGAGACTGCTTCTTTTCCTTTGGTCAGATGAGATATAAAAATGCTACAATTACTGAAACTTTAGGAAGACAAACCTGGGAAGAAATGCAAGTAAAATAATGGTATTTAAACCTAAGATATTAACATTTGGGAAGCTAGTTTTTGTTACAGATCAGCTTTATCATTTTTTTTTTTTAAAGATTGGCGCCTGGGCTAACAACTGTTGCCAATCTTCCTTTTTCTTTTTCTCTGCTTTATCTCCCCAACCCCGCCCCCCGTACACAGTTGTATATCTTAGTTGCAGGTCCTTCTAGCTGTGGGATGTGGGACGCTGCCTCAACATGGCCTGACGAGCAGTGCCGTGTCCGCACCCAGGATCCCAACCCTGGGCCGCCGCAGTGGAGCGTGCGAACTTAACCACTCGGCCACGGAGCCGGCCCCGATATCATTTTAATAATCTATGTCTCTTATTTATTTATTTATTCATTCATTTATTTATTTATTATTTTTTGGTGAGGAACATTGGCCCTGAGACATCTGTTGCCAATCTTCCTCTTTTTGCTTGAGGAAGACTGTCACTGAGCTACCATCTGTGCCAATCTTCCTCTATTTTGTGTGAGATGCCACCACAGCATGGCTTGATGAGCAGTGCTAGGTCTGCGCCTGGGATCCGAACCCGCAAACCCCACGCCACCAAAGTGTAGCCCACGAACTTAACCACTATGCCACCGGGCTGGCCACTGTGTCTTCTAAGTGTTTAAATACTAAAGATAATTTATTATGGTAGAATTGTGGTTTTAAGCAAATGTTTAGAAGTGTTTGCATTAACAATAGATATTTAAATATTTGAGAAAATTTAATTTGATAGATCCATATGTTTTCAATTTTGTTAGTTGTGAGGTATGTACAAACATTTAAAGGAATGTTGACTGTTTAATGATTAAAGAAATGCTAATTGTTTGATAAATTCAAAAGTCTATTAAGCTGGATATTAAACAAAGCACAAAAAGTCATGAGTCTTTAAGGATGCTCAAATTAAAGAACAATTTATTGATGGTTACTGTGACAGAGTTTGTTTACTTCAATGAGTATGTATTACATTTATTCATTTATCTTTCTTGAGATATAAGTAATACGTTCTAGCTTTCTATCTGCTCCATTTATGCCCTCACTATTTGTAGCACCTACAAGGCAATGGACCATGTGTTACATTTCTTTGCAATTCCAACCCTCAGCTCCTCAGAGTCAGAAACACTCTAGGAGCTAAACATGAGCTTGTTGATAGATTCACTTGGAATCTCAACCTCCTTTTTGGAAGGGGTGGGGTAGAATTAAAATTGCCACCACCACCAACAACCAGTCAGACCACATGGTCAGACAGTGTTTGTGGTGGCTGGGGTGGAGTAAAGGTATTGGAGACCAGGAAAAAAAATGAGTGTTTGGTTTAGCATTTTACTAACTGGGAAAGAGCCAAGAGTGGTTAATTTCCTTTTCAGGACAGAATTCATCTTCTAAATGGGGTTTGTGCCTAAAAAATGTAATGTGGTCAGAATGAACTAGAGAATAAGTTATGGAGTCAAATGGCCATTGGTGTTTTCTTGACTAGTATATCTTAATTTTGCTGAAAATTAGTTCTGAACCAGTTATCATTGAATAAATAGGTCTGAATTCACATTTTTATTACAATTGGATTAACTGGAAATTAACTGCCACAATCTGGTCCAAATATATTAAGACGACAAAGAAATCCTGCTAATCCTGAAATAGATTGTTACCAAGAAATAGAAGAAAAGTACTCTAAAGCTGGAAGAGTCTTTGAGATCCTTCAAGAATAACAGTATCAAATAGTAGTTATGTGTTTAGGCTCTGGACCTGGTGTAATCCCGTTTGAATCTTTGCTCTGCCACCAACTATCTGTGCGATCTTGGGAAAATTTCTGCATGTCTCTGAGCCTCAGTTTCCTTTTCTGTACAGAATAAGAGATTAAAAAGTATAACCTATTAAAAGAATTAATGAGAGAAATAAATAGTGGTATAATGCTATACATAGAGCTCCTAGTACAATGTCTAGCACACAGTAATAGCTCAAGAAATGGCAGTTATTATGTAGTCCAACCTTAGCATTTTATAGATGAAGAAACTGAGACTCAGAGTAATTACGGTAATTTAGGGACAGAGCTAAGACAAGAACTTAGAATTTCTGAATTCCAACCCAACTCTCTAGTCAGGATAACTTTTCATTCAGCATTCATTCTATAATTTTGATCTTCCTAGCATATAATTTGTGAAAACTTGGATGGGTGAACTGGGCTGAAATACATTTTTCCACTTTCTGTGAAAGTGGGTTTTAAGTTGAAAATATATAACCTACTTATGATAAGGACTATTTTCAAGCTCTTCAATAGAATCATCTAGTAAATCAACTACAAAAATTATTTGTAAACTAGTTACAAGTCATTCTTAACTATTTAATTGAAAGATCCTACTCTTGGCAACATTAATTTGAGTGTTGACTAAATCAATTTGAATTGTGGTATACACTTATGTATACTCTAAAAACTGAGGCCATCTAGTCACACAGCTCTATCAGTACAGGAAATTACTGCCCCAAGACGTCTCTAATAGGAACAGTTATCTCTTGTTGAATAATTTCATTGAGACCAAAGTCAACACACCAACACATCTAATTCTGGGTTTATCTCTTGTGATGGTCAAAATGCTCTTCAAGATCAGATAATCTTAAATCCAGCATCTACATGGCACTTAATATATTCTAGAAGTTGCAGCCACCATTGGTCAACCTGAGACTTCCTCCTCCTTTTCAGCAACAGAGCATAGGGAAGTTATGGCTTGTTCATTTTGCGGTACAAGCACTGTCAGATTCCAGGTAGTTCACCTAGAGCAGATGGGACCAGTTGCCATGGACCTAATAGGTGGTCAATATATGGTGGCTGAATTGAAAATGTCGAAGACATGTAGTAATTCATTCATGTTACGTGTATTGATAGAAGTGATTAAAATTTCATTTTAGGGGATGATTCTACAAAGAGTATGCCCAAGAATAAGCTTTGATCTAATAAAAGAGAAAGAGAGAGCTGGATGAATTTTTTCCAGGACAATGTGATCCCAGATAAAAAAATGTATTAGTCAAGATGATTTGGGCTGCAAGAGACAGCAACCTACTGAAGAAGAAAGGGGAAGTGTATTGACTCATAAACGCACAGGAAGATGGGATGGGACTGGCTGAAATTAGACACTGGAGGACTACTGACCTTCTCTCTTCATTCATTCTCAGACCAGCTTTTCCATAAGGCAGGAGTCTCATCTGCCTCCAGCCGTGGGTTCCTATCCTTTACAGCCTCAAGAAGAGAGAAAAGAGGTCCTCTTCACCATGCTCCAGTTGAAATAACCCAGGGAAGGACTTTGAAAGGCGCGACTTGAGTCACATGCCCGTCATGGACAATTGTCATGGCCAGGGATATGAGGTACCCAAGAAAGGGGGTACCTTTCTGAGCACACAAAATCTATCCATCACTGCTAGCATTTATTGAAGGCTTTCTTTGTGCCAGGCACATGCACTCTCTTATTTACTTTTAAGGTAAGGATCATGATTGAGGCATCTGTAGGGGCACATTGAATTGTTCTGAGGAGCATTAGGGAGCCTAACCTAGAAGAAGAAAGGGGAGCCCTAAGTTACCAATTAAAATGAAAAGCTGGACTCCTACAGCAAGGTACCTCCTTCTCTCATCCTGAATCAACAGGAACAAGAGTGAACGCCAAAGGCAATCCCCTTCACACCATCCCTATTCTTAAACACCCTTCCCAACTGGGGTGGAATCAGGTTTTAAGAGGTCGGAAGCTTATATAAATTGGGGATCCCTCTTTAAGGGAAAGAATACCAAAACAGTTTACTTACGCAAATTTTCCAACATATGACCATGTGAACACATTTTTAGTGCCCCTTAGCTATGTCCCTCTAAGAGATGGATCCTGAAATATAAGCTCCATTAACTTCATGAAAAATCCACCTCTAGAAACATTTATCACAGAAAACTGCAGTTTGAGCCACGATTTAAATGGATGTCTAGGGTCCCAAACACCCATTCTATTTCTAGAATACCACCCAGTAGGACCCCTCCCCACTGGCACTTGTCTTTCAAGAACTTCTAAAATTCAGGCTCTTTAGTGATTTAGATTGTCCTTCTACCTCGATTAACTCAAATCCTGGAAATTCTTCATTTTTATAATTATCTGAAACTGACTTGCACCCATCCCGCACATGATTCTTCTCTCTTTAAAAAATATGGCCTCTGACTAAGGAGAAATGGACTTGGGAACACCACTTATTCCAAGGCAAACTCTTTGGCCTCAGTGTCATGGGCTTGAACTTGACGTTCCCAGCCACAGCACTGCTGAAACTGATAGTCTAGTCATGTAGGGGATTTTCCTGACTCCATGTCTGTCTCCCCATGGCTGTTTATTTGTACTGCTGTCTGCTACGGTTTGGGACAGTGACCTTAGAAGCTGCTTCCCCAGCCCAAGTCTGTAGCCAGAAAACTAGGAGTTTCCCTCTGTGCTCCTCGCAGCCAACTGGAGGGAACTGGCTATTGATTCACACTGTGTGAGTGGAGAGAGAGAGAGAATGGGAGAGAGAGAGAGAGAGCAGCCTTTTAAAATCAATGCCAAGCCAGCTGTGGCTCTCTGGACAGCTGAGTCACAGACGATCAGGCAGTTCAGTTGGAAGACACACTGTGCATGCTAACTCCTGGGTTCCGGCTGGTGTGGGGGAGAGTTAAATAAAAAGAGAGGGGGGATAAGAAAAGAAAGCCACAATTTAATCTCAGATATCAGTTCATTCTGAGACTTGCTGTGATCAGAGGTGAAGGACAAGAAGCTGGTTCCCTTACGAGTCAGACTCCATCCTCATGTGGTTAGTCAAGAATCTGTTAGAGAAATCTGAGCATTGCTAGTTTGTTTTTTAATACGTAAATTACAGTAATTGCTAGAAGATGCTGGCTGCTGCCTCCTTTTTGGAACTGGCTAAAAGTTGTCTTAAAATGTTGACCACTGAGTCACGTTCATAATCAGCTGTGTCATGGCCGGATTTGGCAGTCTCATGAGGTATGAGAAGGTCATTATAGTGATGGTCTAAAATTTGTCCAAAATGAAAAAATAATCTCCAAAGGATGGCAAGGGAGACTTGAACGGAATCTAAGGAACACAGATATGAGCATAGTGGACCACGACTGTTCTGGGCAGGAAGTTCACTCCAGGTGGCATTTCCTGGCAGTGGAATAACATGTGCCCACTTAGCAGAGGGGTTTATTCATTGGAGTCATCACCAGCTCATCATATTTGTGAAGCAAGGACAATCTTCATGGAATCTCTCAACTGCCTGCTGACACCCCTTAGTTCTCTGGCTACTGAGAGGATTCTGTGTCTCCATCCTGTCTACCCAAAGGTCTAAGTAACCCACAGGCCTGCTCTTTCTGCTTCTATGCACAGAGTATGGAGTGTTTCAGAAGAAAGTCACAAGGCCATGCTGGTAGGATTTCCTACAAAGCCATGCTATCAAGGCCCAGCTGGGCCCAAGCCTGGAAAGTGATCCTTTTATCCATCTCTTCTTACTGCTATCTTGTTCACACCAAGCTGTTTCTCCTCTTCTAGACGTAGGCTAGACAGCTTGTGTGTAGACTAGACAGGTTGTATGCGTGCGTGCGTGCGTGTGTGTAATAAGGAGATAAGCCCCACAGCTTCCTCTCTGCTGCTGATGGGGGCATCCTCTTGCCTGAGGCCTCAGCTGCCATCTCCTCTCTTCCCTCTCCCCAACTCCACGTCTCACTTTGCTCCTCTACCCTGGCTGCACTAGAATTATCTGGGGTGCTCTAAAAGTAAAGATACCAAGGCCCCATCCTACCTTCAAATTCTAGATTTAGTTCATCTAGAGTGTGGCCCAGCAACGAACATCTGTAGTATTGTTGAAGCTCCCCACGTGATTCTAATATGAATCACCAGCCAGCTCTCCATTGCTTTCTTCCTGAGGCTACAGCAGCATCTCAGTGTCTGTCATGTAAAGTTCCTACAACATTGAACAAAAGCTCTCACACATTTGTGTGGAAAATCTTGGTTAACTATCGTTTCTGGCTAGCATAATAAAATTCATTTTCACTTTATTCCCTTCCAAAGAGAAGGCAGAAAGCCTGGGTTGTGGTCCAGTCTCTGCCTGGACAGCTTTGGGCAAGTAACTTGTCCTCTTTGGAACTATATTTCCTCTTCTAACAAAACAAATTGCTTAAATTAGATACTCTTTAAGATTTCTTTCAGTTCTAGGATATCGTGATTATAAAATCCAATAGCCTTTTTTCAGTACTATTATTACCATCAGCTGTGAGACCTTGGGTGGCTCATTTATCTTCTCCAAGCTCCTCAGTTCCACATGTGTGAAAATTAAATGGAATGATCAGGCCAGGTTTTCCAAATCTGTTCTGCAGAACATTCCTAGCCCAACAGATGCTCCATGAAAAAATGATTCCCAAGGCACAGCACAGTAAAGGATCTGACAAGTCTTGAAGTAATAAACCTAGGTTAACTCTTTTAAACTCAGAGATTCCTGGGTATTTGACCGTGAAGCTACTATTTTCTTGTAAATTCTATTAACATCCCATAGAACTAACTGTGATCCTTGATGATCAGATTTCTTCCTCTTCTTAAATCCTACTACTTTGTGGTCAAGGCACGCATTTGTTAGGTAAAAGGTGGGTAATTTGCTGTTCCTTTGGCACATAAAATGCCGTAGAAGATTATTTGTTTCCCGCTCCACGCCAGCCTTTGGCTGCTTATCAAAGATGGATACTGTTTGACACTGGTATCTTCTGGGGCTTACCAATTTTTGAGAAGACTATTTTAAAAATGAGAGGAAACATGAGAAGTCATTCTTGGTCAAGTCTAAAATGAATTCTGACTTTCTTCACTGCACCCTGTCTGAAGCAGGTCACTGTAGAGGAGAAGTAAACAAAACTTGCTCACTAACCCACTTTCTTTAGTTTGATCAAAGAAGGCCTATTCCATATAATCAAAAAAGTTCAGAATCAGAGAAATCATCTACGTAGAGGCAACATCGAGTTTCACAAATGAGTCTGAAGTCTGACTGCCCTGATGGCCAGGTGACTTTGGCTCCTAACTTAACTCTTCTGTGCCTTGGCTTTCTCATCTGTAAGATGGAGATAATAATTATCCCTAACAAGAGTGCCTTAATTATAGGAATAAGTGAGTTATCCTGTGTAAAGCACCTCAAACAGTGCTGGTACTTGGTAAGCACTCAAATCTTTATTATCATCTGGACCATGGATCACCACTTTGTGACCAATGTCAAATTCAGCTTGCAGACCTATTTTACACGGCCCACAAAATGAGTATAATTTTAACATTTGAATGCCTTTAGTTAGGGCATATATACTCTCTAGTTTGCCTCAAGCCCCAGCTCTCCCTATTGTCTCATACGTGGCCTCTGTCAACATGTGTTACCTATTTGGCCCTGAGTCTAGAAAGCAGACTTATTATGACAAACATTGTCAGTATCATGCTTCAGTCCTGACTCACCAGTGCCTAGCAGAAAGATAGGGCTTTCTCAGTATTTGTTGAATGAACGGATGAGCATGCACCCGTTAAACAAATTCTTTCTATAATATCCTTTGCAAGGGGTTGTCCCACTTCTGCATCAATATCTCCATGGCAGGGCATTCGCTGCCTCCCATTCCGTATTTGGACATTCTGCTTGTTGGGAGTTTATTTGTACATTGAGCCCAAGTTTACTCCTCAGTAGCTTTTTCATTCTCATTCCATCGTCTGATATTTTGAAGTTAGAGGGCACATTGAGGAAAATCTAGTCCAATCCTCTGACTTGACAGAGAAAGAGGTTAATAACCAGGGAGGCCCAGTGACACTCAGAAAGTTACACCCACTGTTGTGACCCAAGCCTGCGAGCACACTTTTCCATTAGGAGTCAGCAGGCACCTTTGCAGTGTGATTTGGGAGTCTCGAGTGCCTCAAAATATTGGTTCCTCTGACAGTCATTCAACCATCAAAGCTTCATGCCTTTAAGTCCTGAAGAGCTTTCCAAATCTGTTGGATAATCTTCTCTTGAAATGCATCATGAGTTCCTTCCTTTATCAACCAACACCTCAGTTATTAATTCGTCCTTTGGTAAGGATGAAGATGAGCGAGAAGAATGGGGCACAGGCTAGGCCCTAAGGGGAGAGTCTCATGTTTAGAGGATGGGAGTTCAGCAGAGAGAACAGAAGAGTGGGACACTTGAGCCAAGCCTCGTCTACTTCACAAGAAGGCCAGACTCAGCTTAGATCCACACGCAGCCTGATCAGGATATTGCTCAACGTCCCCTGGGGAAGGGATGGGAGTGGGCGACAGGCAGTGGCTAATTTAATATAATCAACATGCAATAGGCTCCTTCACCATTAAAGGAAAAAGAAAGAAGAAAAAAAGCATCCATTAGTATACTTTCTAAAATCTCAATCCTAGCTGGAAATTGTTTCAGGGAAAGTGAGATGATGCAAGTCCAGCTCAGCTGGAATCACCCTCATTCCTTGGCTCCCCATCAAACAATAGAAATCTTTCATCAGAGATTGCGTCTCTCTCTCTCTCTCTTTCCCTCTCCCCCTTTCTCTCTGGAGTAGTGACTCTTAAACCCTTTTGATCATAGTCTCTTTGAGGCTCTGGTAAAAGTTATAAATCCTCTCTCAGAAAAAATGCACAAACATGGAGAATTTTGCAGATAAACTTGGGCAATATCCTCACCCTCTAAAACCAGTGCTCAGGGATCCAAGTTATGAATCTCTGCTCTTTAATGGCTGAGAGATGCCTTGGGGTATATTCCTTCCTGCCCCATATATCAGGTGGGGTACTCTGTGGGAATCAGGAGAAGGCAAGAGTATCCTGAGGGCCTGGCAGTAATGGGAACACATGCAACCAATTCTTTGACCCTTCCAGTATGAATTAAGGGCCCTTGTCTTTATGCTTACCCTATGTCTATCTCTATGATGGTACTGACCACTCTGTATTATAATTGTCCCTTTACTTGTCTATGTCACCCTCTGTGAGCTGTGCAAGGGCAGACTTTGACTTATGTCTTCATGGTTGTATCCCTCAGTGATTGGATCTCAGTCCATTTTTATGGAAGGAAGAAATGAATGAACAAGTGAAGGAAGGAAAGAAAAGAAGATATCCATGGAGTTCTCTAGAACTTTCCAAAACCTCCAGTTCAGTAGTGGGGGACTAGGTGAGAAGGATGATCTGGATTTACATCACAGGTAGTCCTCTTGTATGATAGTATGGTCAACCATCAGAATAACACGGGACTAGCCATTGACCTAGACTTGATTGCTTTCTACAATATTCATGTCCTTGGAAAAATAGTCATGATGTTGGACCTGTTTAAGGCCTGTCAAAAGAAAGAAAAATTCACTGAAGTAATTGAGGACCTGACCAATAGGATAAAAGATCTCGGAGAATTCAGAGATGTTTGGCTAATGAAGATTTCAGTAGCATACTTGTCTTCTCCCTCTTCCATCCCTGATTTTCCCTGGAAGCAGATGGAGGTGAGAAGAGAACCTTAAAGATGAAAGTCATATGGTAGATAGGCACCCAATGGGAGGTCAAGACTGGTGTGCGGTAGAATTACTCTGAGTCATAAGAGGAGTTGGTAAGTTGGTGTCCAGGTTTTACTCATCCATCTCCATTAGCTTCTTACCCCAAATCTGTTGGTTTTATCCTCCCAGTGTCCATTCATACTGACACTGGTAAGAATACAATGGTTTTTCCTTTGGGGAATGACTGCACTCCAACTCTAAATTCTAGGTCCATGTGGTTATGGTCATCTGACCATCCCTCTATCTCTAGAGTTACTATGTGGATCAGATCTGGCCAATCACTGTATTGCAGCCTTTCACTCATAATAATCGACTTTCAGGAGACATAAGACCTGCCAATGAGAGTCAATTCTGGGATGTTTGTAGGAATTGTTAGAAAGAGAAGCCTTCTTTCCATTTGACTGGAAGCCAGGAGAGTATGAGCCTGGATCTGCTGGAGGCCATGAATGGAGAAGGAAGGTGTGAGCATGGAGCCAAGACAGAGGAGAGAGTAGGGCAGAGATGGAGAGCAATCTAGTCCTGGAGGCAGTTTGAAACTTTGGATCCACCTCTCCTGAAGCTTGCCAGATCTTTTTCTCTTTGGGGAATGGTTGAACTCAAGCCAATTTAAATTGGGTTTCTATTCTTACAAATAGAGGAATCCTATCTGCTATTCTGCTTTTTTGGCCTCTCATTTTTTAGTAAGAACCTACCACCATGGCTCTGACTTTTGTAGATTTCCCCCTCCTTCTCCTTGTTTTATTACGTTAATTTTATTTCCTTTGTGCCTTTAATAAAGCTTTTTTCCATTATGGAGTATAGATGTGAAGGAAGTGTTCAGAGTAACTGTGCCCAAAGTGAGGTCTCCTGTTGGACCATTGGCTGGGAAACTGGCACTGAGGTTCGAGGTATTCAGGAGTCCAGAGGACACCATGGAAGGTAAGAAGGGAGTAGGATCCACTGTCCAAAGATATCAGAATGCAGAACTTCACTTGAGGAGTTTAGCACCTGTGTTAACCCATACTGACCAGCCTGCCAATCTGGTATCCAGTACAAGATATGCCAGTGATTGCAAACTTGAAAAATAGAAAAGAGTGCTTAGGAAGAAAGGAAGAATGGTAGAAGCACTTAGCAATTTTGGGGGGCAGAAATACTAGATTACCTAAACAGCTCTTACAACAAAAAGTAAATAAATAAACAAATAAAAGTGATGATTATGAGTTATTTAATAAATCAGATTTAGCATATTATGCTTAAGAAAGGAGAGCATGTACAATATATTTTAGGACTGTTTTTATCTACTCCAACCCTGCAAAATTTTCGAAAGATTTGGCATGGAAAGGAATAAAGTTTAAACATCTGGGAAATTTGCTTATATGCAACACCTCTTTCTCTGATGATGCCCAATAAATGGAACACCACTGCATTAGACATCATCCCACCCAATCATGGGTTCTTTAGAAGGTCCCTTTGTAAGTCTATTCTAGAGGATCCCAGAAAAGTATTTATTACATTTTGAAAGTAAAGTCATATCTAAAATGCAATCTCATAGGCAAAAAAGGAGAGACCCAGGGTCACCAATAGCCCTGGGACCAAATGCTAATGATCAGTGGCCAAGGTAACAGTGAGGTGTCCAGTACTGGTCATTCAAGCCTATGCTTTTTCTCTCACAGCCAAACAACTGCTTTCCCAGCTAGGTCTTATAAAGCAGTGCCCTCGAACCCCAAACCCCAGGAAAGTGGGCATCTGAGAAGTATCAAGAGAGAGCAAGACTTCTCACCACATCCTCTGACACAGCTAAGTAAATAGGCCATTAGCCCTATTTAAGAATAAGAAACTAAGAAGCCCACACATCTAGTCAGAAGACAAGGCCCAGAAGAGACTCAGAAATTCCTGGCTCGGACAAATAAACTCTCTGACTCTCATCAAGTCCTACTGCCAACCAAATGGTGACAGATTGAGGCCTTAAAAACACTTCAATGCAGACAACATGTCAACCAGCACCACCTAGTGGAAGAGAAGGATTAATCAACTCACAACATTTCAACACTCTTGCAAGGTTGCTTATTCACTTAACAATCAACTTGTGAGAGCTGACTCTCCATCAGGCACCATGATGGAAAAGTCGGAAAGTTGTAAGGAATAGAAATGGAATAGGAATAGAAAAGCAATAGAGCTGAAAATATTCTGGCTTATGGAATGTTCCAGAAACGTGAGGAGAGAGAACTGAAATGGTTTAACATCATCAACCATCATTGAGATTTAAATTTATAAAAATAGGAGGCATGCATTCTAAAGGGTCCAAGGAGAGTATTTCTTACATTTAAAAGTAAAAGCCACATTTAAAATGCAGTATCATGGGCAAAAAAGGAGGAAACATAAAGATATATAGAGAAACACCCTGGGTTTGGCTCTGCCCGTTCTCCTCCCTCCAGTGACCATTTGTCTTTAGTTAGTAGAAGGGACGCCATGAGAAGTTGTTGATGAACAAGTGATCAAAGTATGCAGGAGCTAATCTGGAAACTTCCTATTGAAAATTATAATCTAACTGTTAACACAGAACCAGAAAAACTGTGATTCCTGCCTATAGCTCTCTTAACTGTGGTTGACCTATTGGGAAAAAATTATAATTGCACTATCTGCAAAACGCTCCTTGTCCCAGACACCATTGGAACGGCCTGATTGACATTTGGTTCCGAACTCCCAAGTATATATGTCTACTTAGGACTCTTGAGTGCAAGTGAGCAAAACTCCAACTGGAAGTAGCTTAGTCCACGAAAAAGGAATTTATTGGAAGGTTTCTGGGGATATTTTATATAATCAGAGAAATAGTTGAACAATAAACTGTGAAAATGGTAGAGGTGCCGCTGGACCTCAGGAACAATGGGAACCAGGGACTGGAATGGTACCTGGGTTCTCTTGCCTCAGCCTTGTCTCTAGCCTCTCTCTGGGTCAGTTTTACTTTTTATCACAATGAACCAGCTTTTCCCTTGTGGTGGGAAACGTGACCACTGAACATCCAAATATCTCTTCTTACAGCTTCTGCCACCTGAGAAACGTTGGCCCTGTTTCCTCAGCTCTGATTTTTAATTTTCCATGAAGGGACCAAATGGCCTTGCTGAGGTCAGATGCCAATGGATGCTGCAGATGTCCCTACAAATTATGAAACAATGGCTTTTGGGAATCACCAATATAGCCTCCCATGAGATCTCACAGTTCCTCAAACTAAGAATCCTTCTCCATTGCAGGACTCTCTCTCAAATACCTCCTATAGATCCCCGACCATCCAGAATTCAACAGCGATGGGTCACTTGCTAGGGAAAACCAAAATTGCCTTGGAACACAGATCAGCTGCTGAAGGTCCAATCCACACCCATATTCATATGAGAGAGCAAAGTAGTTTTAAACACAAGATTGTTGTTCCAGAACTGAAAAGTATCATAATGCTGCATGTTCACTGGGCTAAGAAGGGTGAAAGTCTTTCTACTGGGGTTTTTCCATGAAGGGAAAACAAGAGAAAGTAGATTTATACCTATGCCGAGGCTCCTTTGATGGAGAGAGGGGATATTTCTGTCAGGAGGTCGCAAGAATTTATTTGTGAACAGAAAATCCAGGCTTTCCTGTGACTGTATGTCCATACCTTAGACATGTCTCAAGGTTTCAAAATCATGGCCTATACACAGCACAGCCCTATTTTGAGCTTTTGCTCCCCTTGCTTGGAAAGCTGAAACCTCTTTCCCCTCACACTATAAGTCTGGACACTTTTGCAACCAAATTAAGTCCAACTTGGATCAAACAGCTCTCAAAAGTGACAACAAGTGGAAACAATGGATTCAATCTTCAAATGGTTGAATTAGTGTGTTCTTGTCCTAGTTTTCAGCTAGTGTGGGTAACTGGCCCTGAAAATCAATTTAATATAAGATAGCACTTAAATTGTGACTATGATTTGTCAGGGTATAAAAGACTCTGGAATAATATCAATTTTCTCCTGTTTATCCTATTCAGATCAGGATTTCTCAGTCAGTAATTGCAGGAAACCCAGAAGAAGGGTTGAAGGTGATATGAGAGATTAATTAACGAATGATACATAAGAGCCCGAAACATGGGTAACTAATTTCACAATCATTGTGATTAGTTATTTTTATCCAAAAAGTAATAAAATATGATATGTAAATGGCAGCTCATGCAAGAATTGAAAAGGGATTAATGCAAAGATAAAGATATTTCATCTTCGGAAAAGATGAGAACATTAAGCCAATAGGATGATGAAATACACTAAAAGAAAGTTGAGAGGATTATCAGCAGAGGGGTCTTGGACGGGAAAGGGGGCAAGTTGCATCACAGGACACTTGATGAAGTCAACAACCCACCAAAATAAAACTCCATCATGGGAGGGTCTATGGCGAGGGTAGATGAGATGAAGGGTGGAATCATGGATTCAAGTATGGATTCGATGACCTCAGAGGACAATATTTGTGATGGTTACAATTAAATGTTTCGCAGCAAGCCCTTATTTTCTTCTGTAAAATAATTGCTTTCTGATACCGAAGGGCAGAATTTTCAATTCATTGGTTGGTGCTAAAACCATACTTTTGGTTCAAACAGGAAAAACAGCAACTGCAAAGTAATTTAAAGTCAACTCTTTAAAGATAGAAATTTATGAAACCTACCACAATATTAAAGATGATGGAACTGGCCCTGTTGGAGCAATGGACATTCCCGTTTTGACACAGAACCCCCAGAAATTCCAATCCATTTCTCTTCATCAAAATTTGGTGTGTGCTTGATGTAGGGAAGATTTTGTTTTTAAATAACCTTTTTACATTTCCCATGCAAGGATGCTGAGGAGAATATTCAGTGAGGGCATGAAAGGAGCTGGATGATGGGAAGGCATCTAAAGGGAGTAGGAAAGAGAAATATAGCCTTAGGAGGATAAACAGGGAACCACTGCATCTACATCATTGGAATTAAGCTCTAAGTTGAAAATTTTTTATTTGTTAATTATTCATCATATATGTGCCAGAAATAATTGTGGTAGCCTCTGGAGATACAAATATAAAGAGCCACACCAGCACTTCCTCTGCCCTCTAGGACCCCAAAAGCGCTTATGGAAGGTCAATTCATTTCACCCCTGTATTAGTCAGAAACATTTGGTTGTAAGAAAGAGAAATGCACTAAATCTCCTAAGCAAAGAGAATTAGTAGGATTAGAGTCCTGAAAATGAGAGGATCCAAAATCTCCCTCTCTTCCTGACCCTGCTCTTGTGTTTACAGAGTGGCCTGTAATTACTTTCCTGATATTAGAGCCTCAGCCTTTGAAACCGTAAGACTTTATAGTTGTAACACCTGCTGCTGACTTAGTCTCTTTGGGCCCAATTCCAAATCAATGAGAAAGGGACTCCGATGGACACAATTTAGGTCAGGTATCAATCCCTTCATTTGATTAATATTTATTGAGCACCTACTATGTCCTAAGCACTATTCAAGGCCTTTGAGCCCCATGGTGGACAAGACAACATTCATAACCTCATGCTTACCTTTAGGGCTGGGATACGGTGGAATGCAACATGGACATTAAAGAGTTAATTGTGTAATACAAGCTCAGGGATGATAAGTGTTATGAAGAAGAATAAAGATGGGTAGGAAGTAGAGAGCGATAGGGAATTGCTATTTTAGAAAATTGGTCTGACAAAGCATCTCTGAGGAGGTGAGAGTTGAGCAGAGGCCCTAAGGAAGTGAGAGAGTAGGCCATGAGAGTATGTGGGGAAAGAGTATTCCAGGTGAAGGACCAGCCCTGAGGCTGAAGCACAATGAACAAGAGGAAGAGTGGCCCACACAGAGGTCAGAGATACAACCAGGACACAGACACAGCAACATAGACTGTGCTAAAGACTCAGGAAGCCATTAGCAGGATGTGAGCGGGAGAGCCATGACCCAACTTTTATTGTACGATGAAATTTGCCCAAGGTCACCCAGCCAGTAAGTGATAGACTCAGGACTCCAGCCAAGGCAGACTGGCTCCAGAGGTCAAGCTCTTAACCACCACGTGATTCCCTCTCATTATGAAGCAGGGTCTCATAGGAGGGTTTTCATGAAAGTTTCAGACAGTCTGAAGGTTCATCCATGCTTCCAACTACACTGGGCTTGCACTTTGAAGACAGTGATAGATAACATAGCATTCGGGACCTATTTTATATTCAAAAGACACATACATCCTCATTATGACAACTCCATTCATTTAATTCATCTTTGAAAGTTCTGGTTTTAGCTGTCAAATATCTGTAGTACTCTTCAGAATAGATTTTTCTCCATCCCCCACTACTCAGTCATCTTCACTCTATCTTCTGCAAACAGCAAGTGGATTACTTTTTTTAAGCAAGAAGGGAAAAAATACACTTATCCAGGGTGACATGGCAAAGTAGTGATCGTGTTGGCAACCACAATTCAGAAAGAGTACAAGAAAGTAAAGTGCAAATGGATGCCTTCTCTAAGGATGCTCCGCTTTTCAGAAATCTCTTTGTAGAGAACATTAAGAAAATTGGAAACTGCTTTCTTTAGAATTGAGTATTTTTCAAAGTTTACGTCTTTTGTTAAAGAGTGAATGCATTTACTGGGTGCATGCTTGGAATAACAGATTGCATTGTGTAAAAAGCAGAGCATACAAGAAACCAATTCTTTTCTTCAAATTCGATGGCCCCATTCCAACTGATCAGAAGCCTTAATTTACTACATTGCTGCCTTGTGCCTATTCTTATGAGGAAGAATCAGATAATGTGTCAACAGCTTTATTATAAATAACCCCACCCCTAGGTGCCAAATAATGGGTGACAGGGTGTCACACACACACAGATTCAGCCCAAGCTATTTGCGGCAACAGGACTAAACAGTTAAGGCTGATATTTAATTAGATTCATTCATTCATCCCATAAACAGTGTTCGAGCACCTACTACATTACAGGCACCGTTCTAGGCCCTGGAGAAACAACTCTGGATATAATAAAGATCCTTCTCTCGTGAAACTTACATTCTAAAGGAGGTGGACAAAAAATAAACAAGTAAATGTGTATTATATCAATTAGTGGTAAGTACCGAGAGGAAAAAAGTAAAGCAGTGCAAGGATGAGAGAGTGAGGGGAGAGTGGGAGTGATTTGTCATCAAGGGTGGTCATAGGAGGGCTCTCTGATTAGGTAACATTTGAGCAGAGATCTGGTCAAGATGATAAGATGAGCAAAGAAAAAGTTGCTTTGAGTCACCATATTCTGTTAGCCAAGGAAAAAGATGGGTCCCTTTCAGGAATCATATCAACACAATTTTTAAAGAAAACATTAACCCTCAGTTAATTAGAAAATCCAATTGGCCAGAATTCATCCTAACCCTATTTCCTAGGCATGTAGTCATAGGAAGGCAACTATACATACACATTAAAGCCTTCTTAGTAATCTATCCAGAGATAACATGCTACAGTGGAAAAAGGACAATTTTCAAAATCATTGGAAGAGAAAGGACTGTGTGTAATTGGTGAATTATGAAACAGAATTGTAAATTTTAGGATGTCCAGGAAACAAGTGGCTTAAGATTTATTGAAATGATTATTCTACTACATTGCTGGTGTCAGTCTCCCATCTGGACTATTTGTTTAAAGTCTTTTATTCCAGTTAAATATCAGGTCAACAGACAATGAGAATGAGTACCATGTCTGGAATTCGACACCAAGCCCTGAGTAAAAGCCAGTCAAGCACACTAGACATATACTCAGATAGAGCCTCTCATGGTCTGCAATATTAATATTTTCCCTTGGCCCACTGGGGTGGGTCCAAGGAGGTGGGCATCCGTGAGTTTCCATGTAACATTCATTACAACAATTTTGAAAACCCAGTACACACTTCATTGGATTTCCCTAAGATAGGATGGATGGGACGTGTTCAGTTCTATTTTAAACTCATTTGTGTATTACTCTTCCATTTATAGCATTAGAATTAGAAGAAAATTCCTGCATCCTGTCTAGTACTTAGTGCTCCATGTGGTGGTTTCTTTATAATATGTGAATGGGCTATTTTCTCATTTCTGTTAGTTGTTTCAAGAGGCTAGTGGCATGAGAGCTACAGGGTGCTCATTACTCTGCTTTTTCCAAAATTATTTAAGTTTTCCATGAACAAATCTAGCAAATGGAGGTTGAACCACTGTTGAACATCACCATGCTATCTGTATCCCAAAACCTTTCTCCAGAGGTTCACACCATTTTTACAGATGGATATCAGGCTTTCTCAAAATGGAAAGGTAAGATCTCACTCCATTATAAACCCACTTTTAACATGGGCACGAACTCTACTTGAGCTAATATCGTGTACATACCTGGCATGAGCCCCACAGATCCTGACATCTGAGAATTTTCTCTAATGTGACAGACCTTAGAGGGGAGTCAGCCAACCCTGGAAGAACCAGAGCACCTGATATTTGCCTGCTATTTCAGAGGCCCTTGTAGACTTACTAGCCCTGGACTAAGAGGACTTGTCAGCTTTGATCCCCAACACCAAGTGGGAAGTCAATGGGAAGCCCTGGGCCTAGATATCAGATGGGCATTTTGATAGAGTGGTAGTAATCAAATCTATATGAAGAAGCCTATCACTGAAATGTCTGCCACTTTTAAATAATACTTTGTACCTCATTTTTAAAGGTCACATAGCACTTTCTAGGATATTAGCTTATATAATCTTTACAAGTCAATGTGGCGGAAATTATCATCTTAATTTTACAGATGAGAAAATCCAAGGCTTAAGAAGCTAAGAGGTTTGCCCAAGATTGCATCGCTAGTAGATGTCAACTAGAACTGGACCCCAGGTCCTCAGGGTTCAAATCTCCTGTTCTCTCTCCACTAAGGTCTTCCAATTCCTATGCTCTATAGACATACTCACTCATTAGTTCATTACACCAGCTACCTACTTTTTCTGTTCATGCTATTTTACCATATCACTACACTCCTGACTTTCAGGTAGCTGACAGGCTATGAATCCTCAAAAAAAATCTCTAAAGTCCAAAACTGACTCGCTATTGAAGAAGATGGGAAGAAGATTTGCAAGATAACAAAGAAGATAAAAATTACATCAGGACATGTGTGGTTCTGGGGCTTAGTGACAAAAGAAGACATTTAATTATCTCTTTCATTCCTTTGTAAGATTTACATCAAATTTCTACTTTTTAAAACCCATCCTATTCTATCATAGTGAGATCCTTAAACATTTGCTATATAGTCCTTCTATCTATGTCTATCTACCTACTATCTAGATCCTTCAACATTTACTATCTAGATCACTCATTTGGTGTTTCATGATCAATGACTGTGTAACTCATGTGTTGTTGACTTGTATTATTATTATTGTCTCATTATTATTTTATGTTCCATATACAAATTATCTCTCAACTAGAGGCTAAGCTCATAGAAGAAAGCTGGAGCCATATGTTAAACTTTTCTTAATTCCTTAGATTTAAAGTTGCCTATAAGAATATTTATAAAAAAGAAACCAAGAGGGCCAGTGTGGTGGTATAGTGGTTAAGTTTGCACGCTCCACTTTGGTGGCCTGAGGTTTGCAGATTCAGATCCTGGGCACAGACCTAGCACTGCCCATCAAGCCACACTGTGGCAGCGTCTCACATAAACAGAGGAATGTTAGCTCTGGGCCAATCTTCCTCACACATACACACACACAAAAAGAACCAAGAAAAATATGTTTTCATAGCCATAGTAATTGGCTAATATAACTCTGATTTTGTTAGGTAGTCACGTGATCTAGAAATGCCAATGAGATATAAGTAGATTAGTTCTGTAATAGCTTTTGTTTCCTTTTAAGATAGACAGGGAGAAGAGAATTTGCTGACCTATCCCTTCTCTTTCTTCCTGACCTGAATGTAGACATATGGCTGGGTCCTGTGGCAGCCATCATGTGACATGAGGTATGACACATTAGATTGAAAGACAACAGCCA
This sequence comes from Equus przewalskii, assembly GCF_037783145.1. Taxonomy (NCBI): domain Eukaryota; kingdom Metazoa; phylum Chordata; class Mammalia; order Perissodactyla; family Equidae; genus Equus; species Equus przewalskii. Next base: position 51,911,095 of record NC_091831.1, on the reverse strand, counting down.
AAAATGGTGGGGCAGAAAAATAGAAAGAAAAATCCCGTGTCTGTGATTACATCAATGAGCAGCTGCACCAGTGTCAGCAATCACCTCCCTCTAATCTTCTTACTAATGAGATATTATGTCTGAATATCGTTTAAGCCATTTCTAACTCTAACTATATATATTCAGTTTCACACTGAAGTTGAACCGCATATCTTTCTTTGAGCTTCTTAATAGGCAAAACAACAACAAAAGAGACACTTGATCAGTTATTATTTGTCATTTTCCTTGAGGAGAAAATATATCAGTTCCTCAAGGGAAGCGCTACTTTTCATGGAACGTAGTTCAAGAAATGTCTCAGGTGGGGCACTGTAGAGACACACTGAGTTATGGCGGAAGATATATTCCAACTGTATTCTGACATTAAATGCAAAATTATTAGATTTCATATAGTTGTTTCTTGTAGCACCTCCTAATATATACCAAGGATATAATATCAAACCCTAATTCAGTGAAAACAATTATATAAGAGATATAGGCCAAGTGGCCTTTAGAGTTTTTTGTTGGACTTTGAAGTCATATAAACAATAAATAATATTTTTATTTCTTCATCTAAGGAATTTTGACTTATCTAGGTTGCCATACAATCAATGGAGCACAAAACATAGTTCCCTCGTTATATACTCTAAAGTTTCATAATATAAACAAATCATTCTACTATGGAAACTTGCCAAAATACTGCTATGGAGGAAAGAGGTTTTAGGATCTGAATTTTTCTGCTTCACCAGTCTTCTTTGAGTCCATTAATTAAATCATTGCTTAATTCTGCCTTTTGCCTGGTTAGATTAAGTCCGAAGGTTATTTAATTGGATCTTAGTCTATCAGACAAAACCAGCTGGCCCATTGCTGAATTAGGAGAAAGGAAATACTGACTCAACCCATTTGAGCAGAGAGCAGCGTGGGCAGGGAGGGTCAAACTTACACATCTTTTATTGCAAAATAGTTCCAAATCTCTCGAGACTGGGTGAGTGGGAGAGAATGGATTACCCTTCTGAAGTAGAAGCTATCTAGGAGGACAGGAAAACAACCCCTTGGTACAGAAAATGAATGAAAGCCCTGCCTTCTATACAGGCCACCATTTGACCATTTTGGTATCTGTGTGGCAATGAGGGGTTTCTAAGCCTTAAGAATCTGCAATCATGAATACCAAACTGGAACTAATCTTAGCCTTGGCATTTTGTCTCAAGAACAGAATTGGCCCTGCGATCCATAAGTGACTCATTGAGGAAATACTTGGGCATGCCGCACAATATGAGGGCAATATTTTAACAACAGACAAACATGTATTACATGGGGAAGAATCATAAATGAAAGGAAAATAAATTAAGGAGTCAAGAAACCAGAGAGAGGCTCACAGCAAGAGGCAGATACCATTACCCTGAAAGTGAAATGCCAGCATTTTGGAAACAAAACCTATGTACTGGAACCATCAATGAACTTGAAATAAGACAAGAAATACCCACACCAGTTTGCCTTCACTTCCTTTTGTGTTTGCCACTTGCCAAAGAGTTGAATATAAAGTCTCCTAATGGATACAAGAGCATTTTACAAATTAAGTGCTCTGAAAATATAAGCCACGATTGTCAGTATTGGAGCAGAGGAGACCACCTCATTACTCAGATTATTATGTCTAGGAGCCAAATAGTTTCCCCAGAAGGAAGCTATGAAATTCTAAACAAAAATTTTTTTGAAAAACCAAGTTAATTTTTCAGTGTTTGGTCTTCAACTGGTTATAGCTTGCTACCAATAAGAATCCCTTTTCAACCTCAAGGGTATTAGAATTGTGGTAACCATGAAGGAGAATGTTTGTACTTTCCTGCAGTATTTCAGAGGAGCAGAAAGAATCGGAGCCAGTGCCCACGGTGCCTAGGCCAGGGTTGGCAAATAAGCAGAGCATTGCCTCCTCCCTCCCACGTTCATGGCAGACATTGATGATCTCTCTGCTAATCTCATCAGCAACCTTAGGATTCTTGTCCACACAGCCCTGCAGGAAGCTACTATCCACTCATAAGTACATTGAGCTGAAAACCTAATTGATATCTTGGCCCCAGGTAGTTTCGAATGCTACTTTAGTTGTCCATCCAGCCTGATTCATGGAGTGGCTCCAACTCTGTGGAACATATCAAAAAGAGATATCCACTTAAGGAATAATAACAAATACCAAGAGCCACAGTAATGATAATATTATCTGCCATTTAGTCAGCCCTCACTATGTTCCAGGAACTGGTTGAAGTGCTTTATATACCATCATTACCTTCGTTTTACAGATGAGAAAACTGAGACAGAGGAAGTCAATAACTTGGCCAGACTCACAGGATTTACACCCAGTTCTCTTTGACTCCAGAGCCCACACTGGTAACCACACCGTGAATAGAACTTGAGGTACAACTAAGGGCTTTCTAGCATGGCTAATTATCCACATTATCCATATTAGAATCTCTGCATGGTGGAGAAGGAATTCTCTCTCTCCTTTTCTTGAGGAAGCTGGTGACTCTGGCTACTTCCTGAGAAGTCGACGTTTGCTGGAAGTTTACTGTTACTCTAGACAGTACAGAGAGAAATCCAGTCATCTCAGATTTCAAAGTATTTGTTTAAACTCAGCAAAGTTCACACAGTTTATACAAAAAAGACTTTTGCAGGAAATGAAAATGTCATCTCTCTCTTTTACATGTACAGTCATCCTCCACCCTACGCCGACCCTAGGGCAGGGCCGATTATCACAAAGGCGGAGCATGTACAGATCTCAGTCAGGGCAAAATGATCTTCAAACACAGTGGGAAAATCAATCAGAGTTTCTGGGGTTTCAGGAGCTATTTTAGTAAGCATAGTCTTAGAAAATGAGAATTTTATAGATACTAGATATTCCATTCTTGGTCATATCCGGGACACGACTTGAGTTTGGTCTTTCCGGAAGCGTCCTTATGGACATGGGAACACAGCTGGGGGGAAAAAAAACCACAAAGTTTTACAGTTTTCCAAGTTTTGCTTGTGGTGAATAAAGGCAAAATTAAGACAACCAACTTCTAAGTGATGATACATCCCGTATTATCACTAAAAACCAGCATCTTTAGGATTTCCTGCTGTTCAACAAAGATTACTCAAAGTGTGATAGCAAGATAGGACACAGAGAATAACCGCTTATTATTGAATCATTCTCTTATTACTGAATCTTAGAAGGAACAGGTAAATTTCTTCTGATAGAGTGGGCAAAATTATTTTTGGTAACTTCTGCTCTTATTTGTGCTCTTTCCCTTTCTGTACGTTCCCCCATCTCTGCCTTGCACCCTTGAACACCCATTCTTTGCCACTCCTTTCTTTTTTTATCTCTGCTTTAAAGTTCATCAAATCTTGTCTTCTCTGAGTCCCTTTCCCTTTAGGTTCTGCTCTTTGCTAAAAGACCAGTAGATTAAATCTAGTCACAATACTAATCCAGATTTGATAATCTTGATATTTGTAGCAGCATGTCAGGCTGGTGAGAAAATGAATTGGAATAGGGGAAAGGGCTTTCTGATTCTCACCTAAAAAAACCCAAATATTTAGGCAGGCAGCCCTCTGATTATGAAAAGGGGCAGCACCCATGTTGAAATGAGGTGAATTAAGGTCTTCCAAGCTATGCCTTTCTAGCACTGAATTTCATAAACCCAAGAGAGAAAAGAGATAAAACAAAGATTCCCTACCTCAGCACACCCTGGACCGCATCCCCCAACCATCCTACACCTCCGACTGGAAATGATGCCCACAGCTAATGAGCCAGAGGCAAAGGTCGCTGTCAAAAGCCCACCAACCGCAAGGAGAAGGCGGCTTCCCTGTGTCCACGCTGCAGCGTGGAAAGCAGCAAGTCCCCATCATGCGGGAGACATCTGTGACTGTAGTGGCAGTTGAGCCATTGAAAGGACAATCACAAGGTCCTGCTGACGTCAACACTACTTGGAAAAAAGCTTTGCCTGTTTTTAAAAGCTGCTGTCCATTGTATTAAACAACATCACTTAAAGTAATCGAGGTGCTCTATATGTATAATAATAGGCAGGGTGCTTGTAATTTCTGCTCCTGCTTCACAAGCGTCTGAATGTAGCGAGCTAACCAGAGTTGCTATGCTCAGAAAACTCATTACAGAAGACTTTTTCTCTACTCCTCTTCCTCTCTTCCTGTTGTTCCTAATCTTGACTACTATTTCTTATCTTTGAGACCAAATATACACATATGTATGTTATCTTGATGAACAATATATTAATACATATTATCTTAATAGAAATTTAAAATATTCACGGACATCTACCAAGGAAGCAATCGTTATGCAACAAAAACGAGAAAGAAGTGGGGAGCGGGGTTTAGAGTAAAAGAAAGATTGTTTTCTTTTTTTTTTAATTTTTATTCTTTATTTTTTTTAAAGATTGGCACCTGAGCTAACATCTATTGCCAATCTTCTTTTTTTCTTCTTCTCCCCAAAGCCTCCCAGTACACAGCAGTATATTCTAGTTGTGAGTGCCTCTGGTCATGCTATGTGGGATGCCGCCTCAGCATGGCCTGATGAGCAGTGCCAAGCCCGCGCCCAGGATCCGAACCAGTGAAATCCTGGGCTGCCAAAGCGGAGTGTGGGAACTTAACCACTCAGCCACAGGGCCGGCCCCTGTGTTTTCTACCAAACAGAAGTAAATTCAATTTTCTTCATCCATTTCTACAACCAAATATGAACTCTAAAGATGTGTGCTCTGTGTGGAAATACTAACATATTTGTAAAAGAACATACTGGTAGCGTACTGTTTTAAACTCTTCACAGCATAGGGGTTGTTTCTGTAGAGAAACTAAGTCTCTCTGTGGCTTACAGCCTTCATTTCTTCAGCACCTACTATGTGCCAGGTGAGGTACTAAGCACTTTACATACATGTGACAAAACTTTATTAAGTTGGTCCTGCTATTAATCTCATTTTACAGGCGAGGAAACAGATACAAGCTAGAAGGCAGGGTGGAGCCAGGATTCAAATGCAGGCATTTTGAGCCGTATCCAACGCTCTTAACTACTAAGCAGAGGTGCTTCACAGTGTAGTGCTGTAAAACCTCCTTCTGCAGTTCAAGTCAGCCGACTGCCTTCGAATCCCATTGTGTCTCTTACTAAACGTGTGACCTTTTGTCACGTTACTTAATCACTCTCTTCCGAAAAACTTTTTTTACACTCATGTGATGTTGTTTCAGTTCTGCCTGCTTTTATGTTTCACAACCTATTGTTCTTTTTATGAGTATTATTTCTTCATTTATATCTGAAATGCTGAGGATAAATTTTTGTTCTATTTTATTTTTTAAGTTAATATCCCAATAAATTGACTTTTTGATGTATAGTTATACTCATTTTAACACACATATAGGTTCATGTAACCTTCACCACAAACAGGTTACAGAATAGGTCCATCACCATCAAACTTCCCTGTGCTGGCCCATTTTCAGTCACATTCTCCCCCTACCCTGAGTCCTTAGCAACCACTGATCTTTTCTCCATTATCTTAGTATTGTCTTGTCTAGAATGTCATATAATTGGAGTCATTCAATGTGTAGCCTGTTGAGACTAGTTTCTTTCACTTAGCCTTGATATTCATCTGTGTTGTTGTATATATTATCATTAATTCATTCCCTTTTATTGCTGAGTAGTATTTCATTTTACCACAATTTGTTTATCCATTGACCTGTTGAAGGACAGGTTTTTTGGGTTGTTTCCAGTTTTTGGCAATTATGAATAGAGTACTATAAATACTCCTGTAGAGATTTTTATGTGAACATAATTTTCATTTCTCCAGGAGTGGGACTCCTCGGTCTTAAGGTAAGTATATGTTTAACATTATGAGAAACTGCCAAGCTGTTTTTTATAGTGGTTGTACCATTTTTTATTCCCACCAACAATATATGACAGTTTCAGTTGCTCTGCATCCTTCTCAGCACTTGGTATTGTCAATATTTTTTATCTTAGTTATTCTGATAGGTGTGGTATCATCTCATCATAGCTTTTATTTCCATTTCCATAACAGTTAATAGTGTTGAACATCTTTCCCTCTCTTTTTATATGCCATCTGTATATCATCTTTGGTGAAGCATAGTTCAAGTCCTTTGCCTGTTTTTTAATTGGGTAGTTTATTTCCTTATTGTTGAGTTTCAGGAGTTTTTCATGTATTCTGGATACAAGTCCTTTGTCACATACACAACTTGCAAATATTTCTCCCAGTATAACTTGGCTTTTCATTCTTTTAACAGTGTCTTTAACAGAGCAAAAGTTTTTCATGTTGATAAAGTCCAGTTTATCCTTTTTTTTTCGTTTTGTGGATCATGCTTTTTTGTGATATCTAAGAATGCTTTGCCTAACCCCAAATCATGAAGATTTTCTTCTACATTTTTTAAAGTATAGTTTTACATTTTACACTTAAATTTATCATCCAGTTTGAATATTTGTATGTGCTGTGAGGTTTATGTCAAGGCTCCTTTTGTTTTTGTTTTTGCATATAAGTGTCCAATTGCTCCATCACCATTTGGAGAGAAGACTATCTGTTTTCTATTGAATTTCATGTCCGCTTTGGTCAAATGTCAACTGATTTAAAAAAGTAGTCCCCTCCTACACTGATTCTGACCATCTGGCTGGCTTTGGTTAATGGGATATTAGAAATGTGATACAAACAGAGGGTTGAAAAGCATTTGAGCACTGGGGCTTGATCTCTGGGTGCTCTCAGGATCCTGCCATCACCAATACATGGACAAGCTTTGAGTATCCTACTGGTAGAATGAAAGTCACATGACCCAGTCACTCTTGTCACACATGCCAATAGCCAGCCTACTGCAAGATGTGTGAGTGAGGCCATCCAAGACCAGCCAAGCCCCAGTCAACTCATCAAGTGACTGCAAACTCATAAGCGAGCCTAGCTTGTATCATCTGAGTCCAGCCCAGGCCAGAAGAATCCCTTAGCAGAACTGTGAGCTCAATCAATGGCTTGTTATATCACAATAGAAAACTGAGACAAGGCGGGTGATGAATGGTGAGTGAGGGTAAATGGATTGAAGGTCTGGGGAAGAGGGAAGGGTTGGTAAAGTAAAGTGGGAATGTAAAAATAAATGCAATGCAAAGATGAAAAAAATTCTTGAGATTGATAGTGGTGTTGGTTGCACAATCATGTGAATATAGTTAATGATACTGAACTTAATGACACTTAAAAATGGTTAAAATGGTAACTTTTATGTTATATATTTTACCACAATTAAAAACTAAACAAATTTAAATAAAATAAAATCAGTCACTGTAATCCACCATATTAACAGACCAAAGAAGAAAAAAGCCACATAATCACATAAGTTGAGGGAGAAAAAACACTTCACAAAACTCCACATTTATTCATGATAAAAACACTCAAAAAAATAGAAGTAGATGGCAACTTCCTTAACCTAATAAAGGACATCCTCAAAAATCCTAAGGCTACCATTATACTTAATGGTGAGAGAATGAATCCTATCCCTCCAAACTGAGAAGAGAGCAAGGATTCTACTCTCACCAATCCTATTCATCGTTATACTGAAAGTTGTAGGCAATGCAAAACAGGAAAGAAAAATAAATACAAGACATACAGATTGGAAAGAAAGAGTTAAACATTTAAACATCCTCCACTAAAACATTCCTATTCACAGATGACATTGTCTATATAGAAAATCCCATAGAATCTGCTACATAAAAGTTTCTACAACTAAGTGAATTTAGCAAGATTGGAGGATAGAAAGACAACACATAAAAATGAATCATATTTATATATCCCAATAATGAACAAATTGAAACAGAAAGATACAAAACAATAGCAATTTCCATAGCCCCCTCAAAGTGAAATAGTTATATATAAATCTAAAAATCATGTGTAGGCTTTAATCTACAAAATGTTGATGAAAGAAATCAAAGAAGACCTAAATAAAAGAGAGAGACATACTGTGTTCTCTTGACTCTCTTGGATCATTCTCAATGGATTGGAAGACTCCAGTAAAGTTAAGATATCAATTCTCCCCAAATTGATCTATAGATTTAATGTAATCCCAGCTGCATTTTTAAAAATTACGGAAAAGCTGATTCTAACTTTTAAGTGGAAAGGGAAAGGAAGTAGATTAGCCAAAACAATTTTGAAAAAGAAGAACAAAGTTGGAGTACTGATACTTCCTGTTTTTAAGACTTACTACATAATTTATACTCCTACTTTACCAACTCTTCCCTCTTCCCCAGACCTTCAATCCATTTACCCTCACTCACCATTCATCACCCGCCTTGTCTCAGTTTTCTATTGTGATATAACAAGCCATTGATTGAGCTCACAGTTCTGCTAAGGGATTCTTCTGGCCTGGGCTGGACTCAGATGATACAAGCTAGGCTCGCTTATGAGTTTGCAGTCAATTGATGAGTTGACTGGGGCTTGGCTGGTCTTGGATGGCCTCACTCACACATCTTGCAGTAGGCTGGCTATTGGCATGTGTGACAAGAGTGACTGGGTCATGTGACTTTCATTCTACCAGTAGGATACTCAAAGCTTGTCCATGTATTGGTGATGGCAGGATCCTGAGAGCACCCAGAGATCAAGCCCCAGTGCTCAAATGCTTTTCAACCCTCTGTTTGTATCACATTTCTAATATCCCATTAACCAAAGCCAGCCAGATGGTCAGAATCAGTGTAGGAAGGGACTACTTTTTTTCAGCAACTTTACTGAGGTATAATTAACAAATAAAATTGTTTGTATTTAAGGTTTACAATATGATGATTCGATATATGTGTCCATTGTGAAATGACTGCCACAATCAAGTCAATTAATACATCCATCACTTCACTGAGTTACCATTTTTGTGTGTGTGGTAAGAACACTTTGGATCTGCTCTCTTAGCAAATTTCAAGTATACAGTACAGTACTATTAAATATAGTCACTGTACTGTACATTAGACCCCCAGAACTTATTTATCTTATAACTGAAAGTTTGTACTCTTTGACCAACATGTCCGCATTTTTTCCATGCAGCCCCCCAGCCCTTGGCAACCACCACTCTACTCTCTGTTTCTATGAGTGCAACATTATTAGGTTCCACATATAAAAGTGATAATATCCAGTCTTTGTCTTTCTCTGTCTGGCTTATTTCACTTAGCATAATGCCTTCCATGTTCATCCATGTTGTCACAAATGGCAGGATTTCCTTCTCTTTTATAGCTGCATAACATTTCATTGTACATATGTATGCCACAATTTCTTTATCCGTTAATCCACTAATGGACGCTTAGGTCAGTTCCATATCTTGGTTCTTGTGAATAATGGTGCAATGAACAAGGCAGTGCAGATATCTCTTTGAGATATTGATTTTGTTTCCTTTTATATATACCCATAAGAGAGATTGCCGAATCAAATGGTAGTTCTATTTTTAATCTTTTGATGAACCTCCATACTGTTTTCCATCATGGTTGTACCAATTTACATTGCCATCAACAATACACAAGGGCTCCCTTTTCTCCATATCCTCATCAACATTTGTTATCTCTTGTTTTTTTCTTTTCTTTTTTTTTGAGAAAGATTAGCCCTGAGCTAACAGCTGCTGCCAATCCTCCTCCCCCCTTTTTTTTTCTGAGGAAGATTAGCCCTGAGCTAACATCCTTGCCCATCTTCCTCTGTTTTACATGTGTGACGACTGCCACAGTACGGCTTGATAAACGGTATGTAGGTCCGCACCTGGGATACAAACTGGCGAACCCTGAGCCGCCAAAGCTGAGCACGCGAACTTAACTGCTGCGCCACCGGGCCGGCCCCTATCTCTTGTTTTTTGATAATAGCCATCCTAATAGATGTCAGGTGATATCTTATTGTGGTTTTGATTAACATTTTCCTGATGATTAATGATGTTGAGCATCTTTTCATTTACCTCTTGGCCATTTGTATGTCTACTTTAGAAAAATGTCTATTCGGGTCATTTGCCCATTTTTTAATCATTTATTTAGTTAGTTAGTTATTCATTTATTTATTTATTTATGTGCTATTGAGTTGTATGAGTTCCTTACATATTTTTGATATTAACCACTTATCATATATATGGTTTGCAAATATTTTCTCCCGTTCTATAGGTTGCCTTTTCATTTTGTTGATTTTTTTCTTTTGCTATGCAGAAGTTTTTAGTTTGATGTAGTCCCGCATATTTATTTTCGCTTTTGTTGCTTGTCTTTTTGGTGCATATTCCAAAACATCATTGCTAAAACCAATGTCACGAATATTTTTCCCTATGTTCTCTTTTGAGAGTTTTATGGTTTCAGGTCTTACATTTAAGCCTTTAATCCATTTTGAGTTAATTACTGTGATAAGAGTCCAGTTTCATTCTTTTGTACGTGAATATCCAGTTTTCCCAACACTATTTATTGAGGAGACTATCCTTTTCCTGAGTATTCTTGGCTCCCTTGTCATAATTATTAGTTGACCATATATGCATGAATTTATTTCTGGGACCTTAATTCCATTCTATTGGTCTAAGTGTCTGTTTTTGTGGCTGTACCACACTGTTTTGATTACTATAGCTTTGTAATATGGTTTGAAATCAGGGAGTGTGGTACCTTCAGCTTTATTCTTCTTTCTCAGGATAGCTTTGGCTATCTGGGGTCTTTTGTGGTTCCATATGAATTTTAAGATAGTTTTTCCATTTCTGTGGAAAACACCATCGGAATTTTGATAGGGATTGCATTGAATCTGTAGATCACTTTGAGTAGTATAGACATTTTAACAATATTAATTCTTCTGATCCATGAACACAAGATATCTTTTCATTTATTTGTGTATTCTTCTATTTCTTCATCAGTGTCTTATAATGTTCTGCGTACAGATCTTTCAACTCCTTGGTTAAATTTTATTCCTAGGTATTTTATTGTTTTTGATGGTATTATAGATGGGATTGTTTTCTTCATTTCTTTTTCAGATAGTTCTTTGTTAGTTTATAGAAATGCAACTGATTTTTTTGTGTGTGTTGATTTTTTATCTTGCAACCTTACTGAATTCATTTATTAGTTCCAACAGTTTTTTGGTGGAATCTTTAGGATTCCTTATATATAAAATCATGTCTTCCCAAACAAGGAAAATTTTACTTCTTCCTTTTCAATTTGAATGCCTTCTATTTCTTTTTCTTGACCAATTCCTCTGGCTAGGACTTCCAGTTAAATACAAGCAAGTGGTGAGACTGGGCACCATTGTCTGTTCCTGATCTTGGAGGAAAAGTTTGCAGCTTTTCACAGTTGAGCATGATTTAGCCGGGGACTTTCATATATGGCCTTTATTATGTTGAGATACATTCTTTCTGTGTCCAATTTATTTAGAGTCTTTATCATGAAAGGATGTTGAATTTTGTCAAATGCTTTTTCCAAAAGTATTGAGATGATCATATAATTTTTATCCTTCATTCTGTTAATGTGGTGTATCACATTTATTGATTTGTGTATGTTGAACCATCCTTGCATCCCAAGGATATAAATCCCACTTGACCATGGTATATTATTCTTTAGCTGTGCTGTTGAATTCTGTTGCTAGTATTTTGTTGAGAATTTTTGCATCTATGTCATCAAGAATGTTGGCCTGTAATTTTCTTTTCTTGTAGTGTCCTTATCTGGCTTTAGTACTAGGTGATGCTGGCCTTGTAAAATGAGATTGGCAGTGTTCCCTCCTCTTCAATTTTTTGGAAGAGTTTGAGAAGAATTGGTAATAATTCTTTAAGTGTTGGTAGAATTCACCAGTGAAGCCATCTGGTCCTAGACTTTTTTCTGTGGGAGGTTTTTGGTTACTGATTCAATTTCCTTACTCATTATTGATCTGTTCAGATTTTCTACTTCTCTATGATTCAGTCTTTGTATGTTGCATATTTCTAGGAATTTACCCACTTTTTCTAGGTTATCCAATTTGTTGGCATATAATTGTTCATAGTAGTCTCTTATGATCCTTTGTATTTCTGTGGTATCTGTTGTAATTTCTCCTCTTTCACTTATAATTTTATTTATTTTAGTCTGCTCTCTTTTTGTCTTGGTTAACCTAGCTAAAGCTTTGTCAATTTTGTTTATCTTTTCAACAAAACAACTCTTAATTTTGCCGATCTGTTCTACTATTTTTCTAGTCTCGATTTCATTGATTTCTGCTCTAATTTTACAAGTTCCTTCCTTCAGCTAACTGTGGCTTGGCTTGGTGAATGCATGCTGTGCACTTCAAAAGAAGGTTTATTCTGCTCTTGTTTTAAGTGTTCTGTAAATACTAAGCAGTTCCAGTTGATAGATGGGATTTTGTTTTGTGACTTGATATACTTTCAATTTTTTGTCTAGTTGTTCTATTATTGACGGAAACATGTTAAAATCTCCAATTATAATTATGGATTTCTCCATTTACAGTATCAGTTCTATCAGCTTTTACTTCATGTATTTTGAAGCTGTGTTGTTAAGTGTATACATATTTAGGATTGTTATATCTTCTTGGTGAATTGACCCTTTTAATACTATGTGATGTATCTCTTTATCTCTGATAATTTTCCTTGTTCTAAAGTCTACTTTAACATTAATATAGCCACCCATGTATTTTTTGATTAGTGTTTCCATGGTATATCTTTTTCCCACCCTTTTAGTTTTAACCTACCTATATAATTATATTTAGAGTCAGTTTCTTACAGACCACATATCCTTGAGATTTTTTCCTTTCTGGCCATCTGTCCTTTAATTGGTGTGTTTAGACCATTTCTCATAATGTAATTATCAACACATTCACATTAAGTCTACCATTTTATTATGTTTTTCCCTTTGTTCTCTCCGGCTTTTCTGTTGCTGTTCTTCCTCTTCTTTTTCCCTCTCCTGCCTTCTTTGGAACACTTGAGTGTTTTTTAGAATTCCATTTCAATTCACCTATTAAGCTTTTGACTATATTTTCTTGCAAAACAATTTTAGATGTTGCTTCAGGGATTAAAATATATACATTTAATTTTTCACAGTCTAATTAGAATTCATATTTTATCAGTTTAAATAGAATATAGAAAGCTTACCAAGAAATAGACTCATTTACCTTCCCTATTCAATGATGAGGTTGTCATATGTATTATATACATTGAATAACCCTCCATGAGCACTACAACTTCTGCTTTCAACTGTCATATATATTTTAAAGAATTTAAGAATAGTCCATTATATTAATACATTTTTACCATTTCTGTTGTTCTTACTTAATTCCCAATACTCCAAGTTTCCCCCAACACCATTTCCCTTCCATTGAATAATTTCCTTTAGCATTTCTTTTAGAGTAGGTCTTCTTGTGACAAATTCTCTTAGTTTTTCTATATTGAGCAATGTTATTTCACTTTCATTTTGGACAGTGAAATATTCATTGGATACAGAATATTTTCACTGGACATAAATTTTGAGTTGACTGGTTTTTTTCTCTCATCTCTTTAAAATGTTATACGACTTTCTTCTGGCATCCATGGTTTCTGATGAGAAAGCTGCAATCATTTGTATCCTTGTTCCTCTATATGAAATGCATTGTTTTCCTCTGACTGTTTTCGGGGTTAATCTTTGCCTTCAATTTTCAGCAGTCTGATTATGCATGTTTGGAGATGGGTTGCTTTGAGTTTATTTTGTTAGGATTCACTGAGCTTCTTGAATTAAAAAAACATATATATCTTTTGCCAGATTTAGAATGTTTCCAGACATTATTCCTTCATATAATTTTTTTGCTCCATGCTCTTTATGAAACTCTGGTGATATGACATTGATGTTAGGGCTTTTGGTATTTCCCACAGTTCCCTGAGGCTCTGTTCATTTTAAAAACTCTTTTTTTACTGCATAATCTACATTGATATATTTTTCCTCTGTCATCTCTTTTCTGCTATTGAGCCTATCCAGTAAATATTTTAGTTTGGATGTTTTATTCTTCAGTTTTAAAATATCCATTTGGTTCTCCTTTATATCTTGGATTTCTTTGCTGACATACTTTACCTTTCCATTTGTTTCAAGAGCATTTACCCTTCCATCTTGCAGGTAATTCCAACATCTGTGTCATCTCAGAGTTGGGATCTGTTCATTGTGTTTTCCTTGAGAGTTATGATTTCTCTGGGTTTTTTGTTTGCCTCTTTGATTTTGTGGTTTTTTTTTTTTTTTGCATACTAAATACCCCTGGATTGATTCCTAGACATTTAGAATATTATGTTATAAGATTCTGAATCTTGTTTAAATCCTGAGGGAAATTACTTTCTCTTTTGTTTTAGCAGGCAATTGTCCAGATAACGTTCAGGCCACAGGTTCTGACTTGTTTTCTATGGACTATGTTTCCACTATCAGTTCGGTTTCAAAGCGTTTTCAGTATTACTCAGATCAGTCCTACATGTGTACCACCCAGCAGCCAGTCTGACCACCTGGGAGGTGGTCGATCCTGTTGCTCAGTCCTCTAATCCTATGGTATACTCAGATCCACAGAAGTGCACATCAAAGTTAGGACCAGTATTGAGACACAATGTTATGGGATTACTCTTTTGACTTCCTGCCTCTCCACAATCTTGCCAATGTGTTCCAACTCCCTGGAGCTTCCAGCCAGAAAGTTGAATCTTTAGTTTTTCCACTCTGCAAGGCACTTCTTATGACTAGGACCAAGCAGTAGAAGCACAGAGAGAAAAAAACAAGCACTGCCACTCCTTTATTCCCTGGGGTTTAGGGTAGGAAAAAATGAGGGAGAAAAGCACAGTGTTCTCCACTTTCTCTGGCCCAGAGAGTCGCCCTTTCCCTGCCCCTTGAAGCAGAAATCTAGAGCTTCTCTTGGATCTCTTCTCACTGCAGCCAGTGTGCCTTTCAGATCTGGGGCTACCTTTGAGTCCAGGCTGGGTGATACTGGAGGAAAAACTGGCAAATTCACCATTGTTTTGGTTAAACTTCAAATTCAGGCTCTGTTTCCCAATACCCATACTGTCATTTATTTTTCAGAGACTTCACACAGCCATTTCATGCAATCAGTCCAGGATTTATAGTTGCATTCAGGAGAAGAGATGAGGTGGAGTATGCTTATTCCATCTTTCTTAGAACCAGGACCCTAAGTTCTTTTAAGGCAATTTTATAACGTGCTACTATTTTCATTTAATCTAGAATGATTTCATGGCCCAATTGTTGATTTTATTGGCTGTCCTTCATTTTCTTATAGGCTACGAGTGAAAATAGTCTTGGTGTCAGTTCTTTCACTTATGGCATGATCTTGGTAAGTTACTTATTTAAACTCACTGTATCAGTATTCTTATCTGTAAGATAGGGGCACAGGTCGGAAGTCGAAAGTAGTAATTAGTTAGAAGGCTAATGCAGTAGTCCTGGAAAGAAATAATGGTGGCTCAGACCGGGGTAGTAGTGATGGTAATGTAGAGAGCCTCTTTGGCTTTCCTCCATCCCATATCTATAGTCTATCCATCCTGATGTTCAAGATGAAGAAGAGGATGTGGTCAAAAGAAAAAAGAGAAAAAAAAAGAACTATTATTTCAGTTCTTTTTTCCTCCTGCCTCAAAACCAACTTTGATCTATGTTAAATTTTAGTATGAGGAACTGGGTTTGTTAACTCTAGAGAAGAGAAAGCTCAAGGGTGGGGCATAAAGGGGCTAGGAACAGGACGGTTGTCTTCAAATCACTAAAGAAACACTGTTAAAGGGAAGAAACACTAAATATATGATAAGCAAGCAAGCAGGTACTAATAGAACTAAAGGACAGACATTATAAGGAGTCAGTTTAGCTTAATACCAGGATGAACTTTATAATTATTAAAATTAAAAATGGAATGGGCAGTTTCAGGTATGGTAGAGCGTTGGTTGCTAGAGGTATCCAATCAGATAACTTTTCATGTTCCTTCCAGGCTTAAGATTTGTCATCATCTCTCTAGTTAGTGGGTACTTGTCATGCTCAAGATTTAGCGTTAGAGGGAACAAAGACACGAAACTTGTGAAAGATGATGATGCCTTTGAGAATAGGCAAATTTTGGTATTTTCCCTACTTATACTAGCTTTGCCATTTTGTTTGACATCTTCTTAATTTTGTTTGTTCAAACAGAGTTGAGGAAGCAGCCTAAGTCAGTGGCAGTCATTTTGCTTGAGAATTGATTCTATTCTCTCCTTCCACCTGCTAGATTCTTAAAATATAATTTGTTAAGTGCTTACAAAAGTACCAGGCCCTGTGCTAAGTGCTCTAGATGCATTATCTTATTTTCAAAACAATATTTTGAGAAACTTATTATCATTATCATCATTTTGCTGATGAAAAAACAAGACTTGGCTATGTAATAATTTATCTGAGTTCACATGGCTAATATGGTGGGTAGAATAATGGTCCCCCAAAGATGTCCATGTCCTAATCCCTGGAAGCTATGAATATGTTACACTACACAGCAAAGAGACTTTGCAGATGTAATTAAGTTAAATATTTTAAGATGGGAAGATCATCCTGCATTATCCAGATGGGCCCAATGTAATCACATGGGTCCTTAAAATAGGAAAGCAGGAAGGTCAGAGTCAGAGAAGGAGATATAACTACAAAAGCAGAGTCAGAGAGAGATTTAAAGATGCTATGTTACTGGCTTTGAAGATGGAGGAAGAAGCCATGATCCAAGTAATGCAGGTGGTCTTTAGAAGTTGGAAAAGGCAAGAAAGCAGATACTTCCTTAGAACATCCAAAAGGAAAACAGCCCTGCCAACACCTTAATTTTAGTCTACTAAGGCCCATTTTGGACTTCTGAACTCCAGAATTCTTAGATACTAAATTTGTGTTGTTTTAGGCCACTAAGTCCGTGATAATTCATTACAGCAGCAATAGGAAACTAATTTAACTAGGAAGGGCAGAGCCAAGATTTGAACTAAGTTGAATAGTTGGACTCCAGAGCCCATGCATTGTAAGACATTTTGTTTTTTATGCTGACTTTGGTTTTAGTATCCTGTACACACAGACAGATCTGAGCCAGTCCATTGCCCACATATTATAGATGGCATTCTTTCTGGAAATTTCATAATCATGGAACTCATGAGCAGGAGGAGGAGGGTATTGTTAACAGTTATACGGCATTCATGCCTTAGATTCAGAGTTAGAAGTTTAAGGGACCATCAAAGTTATTTCATCTCACCTCTGCTTCTGCGGCTTAAATTCCGTCCACAGTATCCTTGTCAGGTGGTGATCCAGCCCTATTTACACACTTCCAGTGACTGGAATTGCACATCTCCTACAGAAAGTGATGCCATTTTAAAGCAACTCTAAATATTAGGAATTACTACTTTAGATTGACCAAAACTTCTCTTCCTTGCAACTGCCATCCATGGGTTCCAGTCCTGTTATTTGCAAGGCACAAGGAATTAGCTTTTATTGATTCTCACTTGCGAGAAATGTTAGACTGGATGGCCGCTAAGGTCCCCATTAACCCTTAAGATTCAAGTCTAATCCTTACCCAGGATATTAATACCACTCTTATAGGTTTGCTGTAATGATTGGAGATAACGTTCATAAAATATGCAGCATGCCAAGGAGCTTCATAAATGATGATGATGATGAAGATGATTATGACATAGTTTCACAAATCTGAAGACAGCTTTCTTATCTTTTGCAGTCTTTTAATCACCAGACTAAATTCCCCTCCCCAAATCCCAGTGCCTTCAAATACTCATGACATGAATTTACATAAAGTACTTCACCCTCTTATGCTTGAAATATGCTCCAGTTTGACAATATCCTTCAAATTGTGATACAGAAAACGGAGTCTGGACTTCAGTGCGAAATTACTTCATTGTATTGTTTGCTTTCCTAATACCTAGTTAGGATAAGACTAGTTATAATGGAGTGAGTAGATTAGAGGATATCAAATAATAGAATAGGTCTGCATGCACGGACTGTAGTAGAGAGGACTTGGGGCTTGGGGCTGTCTAAGGCAAGAGGAAGGCAGTCGCGATTTGGATCAGGAAGGGATAGTAAATAAGATGATCAAAATGGTGAAAATGTGCAGAATGAGTATGTGGTAGGGGTTCAAAGACAAATTTCACTTGCTTGATAGTTTTGTCCTTGGCATAAAACTTCGGCCAACATGGACATTTCAACTGGAGGTATCAAAGCAATAAAACTTGCAAAATTTACTGCCAACAAAGAGGAAAGGTTAAACTTTGCAATGGGAACATCTGTTTTCATAGATTTTCACTTGTCTAAAACCAATTTAAAAGACTTGGCTTACAACTTGAACCACCTGTAACATACTGTTCTGATTGGTCTGGCCGCCCCTTCTTTTGATAACCAAGAATTCTTTCATTTTCCCATTAGAATTCAATATGCACTTGAACACAGTCATTGACTCCAATCATATGCCAATCGTACTTGAGATGGTACCTGGCCGTCTCAGATATTCTTTAGTTAATTTTCCTATTAGACATTATTAATCATGAAATATTGGCTTCTACCACGTTTAGTATGACCACTTGACAATGTCCAGTTAATTAAATCTTTTAGATAAAGTCATGAAGTGGATTTACTTTTGATTATGAACACTATGCAATCATACTCGTTGGAAGCATCCCAAATTCTGACTAATGAGCTTGCATCAAAAAGTTAATAGTCAAAAAAAAGACTCATCCCAATAGACTCAATATCCTTGATCAGACTTTCCCTTCCATGGAATCAGATGAAGAGAAAAATATCTAACTACTTACTTATTCAGCTTAGCTCCTCGCCCATTACGCAGACTGTAGTAATAATTTGTGATTAGCTAAATCAACAGCTGTGGTGAAAATTATTGAAAAATCCATTAAATCTAAAATTATCACAAATTACCTCTACAAGGACATTCACAATGAAATGAAATGGACAGACTAAATTTGACTGAAATAGAGTTAATAGGGTTTACTTGTGGTGTGGAAAAGCATCTGAGGTCTGAGAGCCAAACATTTTCAAGTCATTGGCCAAAAAAGTTGCCAGTCATTAAAAAGAGTCTGACGATTTGCCACATGCAATGCTCTCACCAGCTTAACTAGATATTCTAATCACCAATTATTCCCCAGGGCAAAGAATAAAAATTAATCACTGGAGAAAGAGATTTAAGAGTAATCAGTTCTATAATTTGAACAAATAATGTTCCTACATTACCAAAAGCTTCCTGTGCAAAATAGATTCCATGGCAACTAAAATCCTAAATCAAAGACTGAGGCTGTTTCTCAGCAGCTTGGACATTCTACTCCAATTCGAAAGGGCTGGGAGAGCAATCAAAATAGAGTGTTTGAGCCTCCAATATGTGCTGGGCCCTGTCTAAATGCTATAAGGAATCCAAGAAATTTATACTTCAAGGAGGTGAGGAGCTTCTAGTTGGCTGGATCAGTGATGAACTTTAACATATCATCAGTTCTGGGTGAGCAAAGGAACAAAACAAAATCATTGGCCAAGGTCACCAGATACATCAATCTAAGTCAAGGTGCAGCCAGGAAGCAAGGTCAGGGTAAACTGAGGGTATGAGTTAGAGTAACATTCATTACTTTATTTACCAAACGTTAATTGCTGGACAGAATTGTGTGCCCCCCCCCCCTCCAAATTTGTATGTTGAAGCCCTAACCCCTAACGTGATGGCATTTGGAGATGGGGCCTTTCGGAGGTAATTAGATATAAATGAGGTCATAAAGGTGGGACCATCATGATGGGATATAAGAAGAGATCAGAGGGCTTGCTCTTTCTCTGTCTCCATGAGCGTACAAGAAAGAGTCATGTGAGCACATCGTGAGATGGTGGCCACCTATAAGTCAAGAGAAGAGGCGTCAGAATGAAACCTACCTTGCCAGCACCTTGATCTTGGACTTCCAAGCTTGCAGCACTGTGAGAAATAAATTTCTACTGTTTAAGCCACTCAGTCCATGGCATTTTGTTATGGCAGCCGGAACTGACTAAGACACTAATTAAGTACCTACCATCTCCCAGCCCTGTGCTAAGCATCAGGGAAAAAAAGAGGAGAACACAGTCTCTGCTCTCCAAAGTTGGGGAGGCTGGGAACAAATAATGTTAGCCATGTGCTAACTATCATATCAGTGGGAACTCAGATAGAGGAGCTTACAACTGTCAAGATTGACCAGGGAAGCTTTCCTGAAAAGGGGGACTTTTAAATAGGATCCTGAAGGATGAGCAGGAGTTTGCCTGGTGCTCAAGAGGTTCAAGTGAAGTAAAAGCATTATGGCAGAGGGAACAACTCAAGTAAGTGTACAATGGGGCAGGAGGCAAACGTCAAGGACTGTATTTCATTTCTAGACCATACAACTTTTCACATTTTACTATCTCAGAAGTTGAGATATGTCTCACAACTGAGGACAAGTTATAGTTTACTTGACAGCATTTTCCCACCTTTCTTAGTGGAACATAAAATAATGGTGTGTCTTACAACCAATGGTGAATTAGATTTGATGAAATATGGTTGCTCATTTTTAGCTGGAGCACACAGAGGCATGGTAAAGAGGAAGAGATCAGCGGGGCTCATATCTACAAGAGCTCTGCTCTTTATCCTCTAAGAACTGAGGCTCCTTTGAAAGCTTTTAAGCATATTTGTGCATCAGGTCATTCCTGAGGCAGAAAGATCAATTAAAAAGCTAATATCATAAACTATCTTGGAAAGAATTAAGTGGCCTGATCTAAAGGTGTGGCAATGACAATAGAGAGAGAAGACAGGTTCAAATACTATTTGGAAGGTTGAATCAATAGGGATCTTTGACACCTGAATGGAGGGCATGGGAGTAAGGTATTTAGGATGACTCCTGGGTTTCTGATCTGGAAAGCCTGAAGGATAGAGGTATCAGTCATCAAGATGGGCAATATGAAATGAAGGATGTGGCCAAGGGAAGGCAGAGGAAGTATGTTGGAGCTGTGACGCCTGTAGGAAATACAGATGGAGATACAAAGTTGGTGTTAGAAACGTGGACCTGAAGTTAGAAGAGAAACCAGTGTAGAAGTAAGAGCTTTGAGGGTCGCTGATATACTATCTAAATTTTAGCAGTAGCCATGGACATGGTTGAGCTTGTCCAGGAAGAGAATATTGGATGTACTGAATAAAAACAGGAGAGGGCTGCTGATGAAATCTGGAGAAATCCAAGGCGAAAGAAGTAAATAGAGGGAAAGACAGCTTACCCATCCCCCCTCTATGCTGTACTTTGCATAAACAGAAAAATCTGCACACGGCACCAGTTCTGGGAAATTTCCCCAGACATCTCTCTGTTTACTTTATATCAGCTTAATTTTGCTTTCAGTCTCTTAGTTTATGAATTATTGGTTCAGTGTCACAGCTTTAGTAGTAGGATAGGGGTAAAAACTAGAGGAAAACAAAAAAACAAAAAGAACCTTTACAGGCAATGTCAAAGCGTCAAGCAGGCAGCAAAATCCAGAAGTCAAGAGCAATTAAAATGAAGGTGCCCACAAACATAAGAAAGGTGGAAAGATTCATGAAGTTTGGATGCCTAAAGAGAATCTCTTTTAACCCATTTCCTGAACAGGACCTCCCAGGAGATTGAAAGGGATCCCTATTTATATGTCTTTATTCCAGGAGTCAGCACTACACCCATTGTGTAGTTGAATGAATAAATGAATTCAGCATCTTCATTGTCCTTCTCACCTTGATTATGCTCATTCTCTTCACTCTCCCAGGTAGAATAATCTAACAGGAAGAGGAAGGATTTTAGAGCCACGAAAATGTGAGTTCACATTTTGACTGTGCTACATATTAGCCACGTGGCCTTGGGAAAATTATTTTACACTTTGAATCTCAATGTTCCCATCTGTAAAATGAGGAAACCTACTTCTCTTGGTTGTTGTAAAAAGTGAGTGCTCAATATTTAAAGATTGTTACCACGAATATTTGAACTCAAATAAAATCATCTCTAGAACTAACGTTCAAGTTCAAGGAGCCTGCCCTCTTATCACCACTTCTGCACATCTTAGATCCCATCCTGCCCTAAGGAGGTTTTTAGGAAACTGCCGGTTTTTCAGAGACCATGTATGAGCTGTAGGGGAAAAAAGACGCATAAAACTCCCATCTCTGCCCTCGAAGAACTTACAATATATTAAGAGATAAAATACATAACATTAAAAAATAGTAAACAAAACTATATTTATCTATATATTCATACGTACATGAATGCACAGAAAAATATATGGAAAGACACATATCAAACTGGTAGCAGTAATTATTTAGGAGTGGAATGTGGGATTAGGAGAGTTTACTGTGCTGTCCAAATTTGACAGAATGAGAATGGATTTAAAAATTAAATAGAAGGAGAGGGCCAGAAAAAACGATAACTAGTAATCAATGTAGCAGCATAAAGAAAAGAGAGGTCCCCTTAGCCAATGCCAAAGGCATTACTGGCTTAGATAGCAGCAGGAGCAATGGCAGAGAGGTGGAACAACCCATACGAGTTTAGGTGACAATGAAGACAACAGTGTACCTAAAGGAGACTGTTTGCATAGAGGCAGAGTCGGAGGGAAGCTTGGGGTACTAAACTGATGCTAAGCAATGGAGGGGGTTGAATGCCAGGCTGAAATATTTGAATTTTCAGTGCCCAAACTAAGAACATTCCAGAACCATTATGAAGCCTTCAGTCTCCCTTCTCACTGCATAATTAATATTGAATTGCATCAAATATCAGACAATTTCAGCTAAACCATCAGGGCTAGTCACAAGCAAGAAAAGCTCACCCTCAGCATGTTGCCACTGTAAGGCCATAGGCACTGGGGAGCCATTGAAGTTTCTTGAGCAGTGGAAAAATATGTGTTAGGAGTATCTAGCTATAGAAACAAAGAAAGTACTCCAGAGGGGGCATTGTTGTTAGATAAATACAGCTTTGTTTAAAGTTTATCTTTTCCTCACACCTGCCATGCTGTAAAGGAGAGTCTGTTTGGTGTTTCTCTTGTCTGACTCATCACCTACTGATTAGTTCTGCCATGAATGAAGCAGCTACAACAGCGGGGGTCAAGGCGTGGAGTGAGTTTCCCATTCTGTGTGACCTGGACCAAATCAGCCTGAGCTGTTAAATTTGCATTCAAGAAATGATACGAGATTCTGTTTTTTAAAGATGACAATAGGTCACCGAGTATTCTAGACTTAGTGTGAATAAACTATAAAAACTCACTTCCATCTCTTTGTGTCTAAAGTGCTTTGAGAGTAAAATGTTTGTGTAGAATATTCCTTTTATTCTATAAAGAAAACTATATTCTTACTGTTTCAAAGAATTCATATTCTCATATTTGAAATCTCTGCGTGTTCAAAACTCGCTTTTCTTAGGAGTCAAGAGCTTTTTATGCCCGAGCTTGTCAAGCACATTTTTTCCTGACCTGAACGCAAGCACAAGACGCTGGCTGACAGGGCCTCAGATGGGGCTCACCTTGGAAGGGGACCAGAGACATTTAGTGCCGCTGCGAAGGGACCAGACACTGAGGTTTGGTTTCCTACGTTGGACAAAGCGTTAACAGTGTGGACTGGCTGCAAGAAGAGAGATAGGCTGTGCTCTGTTAGATATTGACTCAAATAAGTGCTTGATACTTCCCTGAACTAAAGGGACTTCTATAACTCCATGTTTCTTCCCATCTTCTCTTCATTTTATGTTAATTCATATAGTATTTACTAGGTGCCAGACACTGCTCTAAGCATTTTATATATGTCTACATATATAACTATATAATCTTACAGGGTACTATTATTTTCCACATTTTAAAAGTGGGGAAGCTGAGGCACAGAGGATGGAGTAACATGATCAAGGTCACACAGACTAGATAGGGTCCAAGTGGTCCTTCAAACCCTGGCTGTCTGATTCCAAGGTCCACAGCCTTAGCCACATGCTATGGTAATGCTTGAATTTTATGCAGTGAGAATGTGTGTGTATTTGGGGATTCCCTTATCTTCACCAGTAGCTATTTCCTTTCAAGGTTAGATTCTTCTCATTTGTGGTTAATCCAGTTCTTTCCAGTTCCTTCAGTAATCTCACCAGCTTCCTCATTCCCTCTTCCCAGAGACTCCTTCCCTGCCATACGCTCAGATGACCTGCATTCTTACAAAGCAAAATCATTAGGTGTACTTAAACTCTTATGCTCTCTCTTCCCTTCCTTCACCACCAAACTTCTTGGAATGTGTATCTAATTATTCTTCATGGACACCTGAGCACCTTGCAGTCAGTATTTCAAGGCCCTACTGCAACCTCTTTCCCGGAAGCCACCTGAGGCCTCATAATCACCACCATCCGGTGGCTTTTTTGCAGTGCTTTTGTTGCAACATGGCTGCTGTTTGCCTCTGTGGACCACACCCTCCTTGAAAGTCCCTACTCCCTTGAGGGCTCTGACATGGTGACCTCTTTCTCATGCTCCTTCCTCTCCCCACCTCCTCTCTCTCCTCCTGTGCTGACCTGGCACTCCCATCCTCCTTACCCACAAGCAGGTGTCCTCCAAGAGCCAGTCCTCTGCTCTCTGCTGTTTACTTCCCTTGATGATCTCGTCCACACACACAACTTCAATTATTATCTCCTTTTGCGTCTCCTTCTCTAGTTTCAGCCCCCTCTGACATCCAGGTCAGCATTTCCAGCTTCATCTGGAGCCTCAACAGGTTGCAAAGTAAACCCAGGCGTATCCCCCAGAACTCTCATTTCATAGTAGGGCCTCACTAATCGTCAACTGAGGACCTGGAATGAACACTTTTAGGATCAATGCAATTTTAACTCTGCCTGCAAGAACCATCCACTAAAATGGTGACTCATTGCTCATAGCTCAGTGAATGTAAACAAAATTAACAGGGAAAATGAAGTACAAATATGAATCAAATGAAGAAACAAAGAAAACAGTTCATATTTTACATCGGCTACGTAATGACTAACCAGGACACACTGTCATGTATTACTAACGTATTCATTCCTTTCCCTGTCGATGGTTTCCAAAGAGCCGCCATATTTTACCCTATTGTGTGAATTCCACGGGCTCCCAGGTTGTCCCCCCAGGGTCTCCCGAGATCTCTGCAGATGAAAATTTAGGGGCTCCTTCCTTTCAAACAACACGTTTGAGACTGTTTTCTCTTCTCGGATTAAGATGATGTACGATGGGTCAGAACCTTTACTTTGGTGACAAAGTTAGAGTTTAGCAGCAAACCAGAAAAAAACTGGAAAGCGTTAGGAATCGTATCTTTTGGCACAACCGAAACCAATAGAATACAACAGGAAAGAGATCTTTAAGCAAAAGAAACTCATCTACAACAGATGGTAGATTATCCTCTTTGTAAAGATCTCCAAGAATGGACACTGCTTGTTCTTCCTTGGTAACTCGTGCCTGCAATTAACAAGGATTACAGACTCTCAGAACTAAAGGTTTAAATTGCCTGCCGAGATATTTAAATGTGTTTTGGTCTCAAGCCCAAAGGATCAGTTTCAGAACAACCAGCCAAGCTGGCCCTCTGTCTCTCCCTGATTAAACAAAGAATGATGACGTTCTTGGGGGTGTGTTCTAAGGAACCTGTGAACTGCCCTCCCACCCCACCATCATGTGGTCCTGGGAGGAAACCACCCTGAGGGCAGTATGAATCACAAGTCCTGGCACATAGTGAGTTTATTAAATACGTGAGCCAGCAAGCAAGTTCAACACAAGAGGAGCAGGGCAGGAAGGGGCCCAGGAATAATTCAGATTATCAAAAGCTATACTGAAGATATACTTGAGATGACAGGGACACTAAAGAGGTTAATAAGCAACTGGACAGGGGCCTTGGTCAGTAATGGAGACTCTCTCAAGTGGGCAGGCTCTAATTAACCTTTTAATATTTCCCCTCATGGTGTCAATTCTTTGTGGCACAAACCCTCAGAAGCTTGTTCCCAGGCCTTCCTCCACAGTGGCGAGCCCAGACCACGTGGAGCCCTGCCTCTCATTACTGCTTATCTAATTTGCATGTGGCTTTTCTGATCATTCTGCTCTCGCTGTAAGATGGAACCTTTGCCAGGGAAACCAGCAATGCAGTTTGCACAGCACCTTGCCCTAGATCCTTCTCTCATTTGGTCAGTGTCTCACTAAGTTCCTGGCTACCCTCACTTTGGTGGTTAAAAGTGTAAATCATTCCATAGGTTGGCTTGTCATCTCACTTTTTTATTTCACCCTCTCTTTTATATGCATTTAACTCTCTGCTTTTCTCCTACTTAACCATAATCTCTTCCCATTTCCTATAGGTTTCCCCTCTCAACAAGACTGCCCGCTAGGCAAGTGCCTTGCCCATAGTGGGCATTTAACAAACACTTCTCGAAAGAATAAATGAATATCCTAATCATATCATCAGCTATGTCAACACCTCCATCTACTTTCTCAGCAAGAGTCAAATCAATCCCTCATCTTTGCCCAACTTTTCACAGGGAGAGTTTCTGTTCTAAACCTCTGTAGGCATAATATTTTCTACTTTCTTTTCTTTACTTTTCTTTTTTCCAATTCAACATTTAGAAAACTCACACTGGAAGATGACAGGCCCTTTCCTAGGCTCTCTCTGTCTTCCAGAACGGCTTCCAGGGAACAGAGCCACACCCAGCCTCTGTTTTTCTGTCCAAGAGGAGGTCAAGTCAGTTTGGTGGTCTCAGTTCTCACCCTCCAGAGGCCTGGCTTACCCCCGCATTCACAGACACATGTCCTGTCTTTCTCAACACATCATAGCCCAGAGCATGGGGGAAGGTCACAAGAAATAGGAAAGTAAATTAGCTAACAATTCTAGATGGAATTTCCCATGACCCACTGGCATGAAGTTGAAGGGCAAATGAGGGACGCCGCCTGGGGGTCATCCTTGGAGATCAGCAGCCTCTAGTCTGACTGCCAGCGGAGGCTCCCACTAGACCTCAGCAGAGGACCTGAACTCTGACTCCTGGTCTATCATCAACCAGCAGTGTGACCTTGGATGAAGAACTTAACATTTCTGGTCTGTTTTTTCCTCTATGAAATGTGCATAAATGTAATTTTCCCACTACGACATAAGGTTTCTGTGAAAACCAAAAGGACACAAAATCAGAGCCTGGTATAAATGAAGCAACAGAGGTCTATAGAAGGAAAATGATTTGCCCAAATTTTCACAGCTTTTTTCAGAGCCCCATCCAACCTAAAGTCCAGGTCTCAACTACTCTACTCCAAGCGCCACACTCCCAGCTGCTTCCACTGCTCCTGACTGTAGGTAAAAACACTGGTAAACTGATAATATGCTAGGTTTGATGTATTAGCATTATTATTATTATATTAATAATCCATATAAGGATTGTTGTGGTTTCTTGTCCTATATCATGGCTGGTTCATATGCTCTTACCTTAGTTCTTTAAAAATAGAAATGACAAAATTTTCTTATTTAAAAAACCAAATTTTTATGTTTCCTGTTTTATTTTTAGTAGCAGACAAAACAACAACAGAAACTTCGCTCTGAGGTTGTGGAGCATGTTACCCTCCTCCGTGGCTCCACCTCTGGGTGGATGGTATGGTCCCAACGAGACTCATATCGATTTAAAAATAGAAATTACTGCCTACTTTCTTCCCTAACCCCTCAAATCCTTCACGGACTTTGGCCTGAGTCTGCTGAAAGATGGGCAAAGAGCAAAGGTAGAATTCTTGGTAAGACTGTGCAGGGTGATCCAAAGAGAAAAATCTGCCAGCAGTTCTCCTGGGGCTTGCACAATTATTAAAATGAAAAAAAAAGGAGGGGGGGATAAAACATCTGGGGATGATAAGGAGGAAATAAGCAAACTCAGGAATTAAAAAAAAAAAATACTGCTGTCCAGAAAGGAGCATAGCACTTCAAAACAGATGTTTTGGCTTGAAACTTTCCAGAATGGAACAAATGAGAGGGGAGAAGGAAGACCAAGAAGTGGAGCACAATGAGAACATCACAGAAGAACCACTAGCCACCAAAGAGTTAATGTGCATTTTGAACACACTCATGTCCTTCATCTTTCACTTCCAAACTCCATCCCTTCAAAACACTCCGATTCGTTCTCATCACATCTCCAAATGCCAGGATCAGCATGCTTAGGAGTCAACTCCCGAAAAAAGACACACCTATGGGAAACACCAACCCGAGGGCAAATCTTCTTTGATGGGAAATTGATTCTGGGTAGGCAGAAGGAAGAAAGGGCTGAGGGGAACCAATGGCACCCCCTTGGAATGGCTAAGTTACAAGCACAACTGATGGTACAAGTTGGAGATCCAATAGTAGCAAACGTGGTTGCTTTTTTCCTGCTCCTTTCTCTGATCTAAGCTGGGAGTTAAGCATCTGAATTGATGGGTAAGTTTCAAAAGTCACAAACCAAAGTGTCACTGAAGATAAGACAAGGAACACGCAGAGCTTCAACACCAACCTACAGTTGAAGGAGACTCTGTGTGTTCTTGGCCTCCTGTGTATGTGTGTAGGAGGGTACACACTGAAAGCTTTTTAAAAGCTCAGAACAGGACTAAACAAGTTCTAAATGATTTTAAGACAATCACGACTACAATATAACAATATTTCTATTCAAGGTCCTTTAGCACTATGCAGCTGAAGGAAAGCTTTATTGACCTGACCGTGTTTCCTTATACATTAAGGCAGGTCTTTCATGTTTCAGTAAACATGAGACCCCATACTAGTGCTGGTCCAAAAGAGAGATAATGAGAGCCACATATGGAATTTAAACTTTTCTAGTAGCCACATTTCTTTAAAAGATAAAAAGAAACAGATGAAATTAATTTTAACAATGTATTGCATTTAACATGATATATCCAAAATAATATTTCAACATGTAATAATAAAAAATTGAGATATTTTACAATTTCTTTTTGCACTAAGCCTTCAAAATTTGGTATGTCTTATTCACTTACAGCACATCTTAATTTAAACTAGCCACATTTCAAGAACTCAATAGCCACATGTAACTATGGCTACAGTAGTGGACAGCACAGGTCTAAACTGTCACTGATTTGGCATAATGATTTTCCTTTAACCTCTTATTTTTGGAAAACTATACGTTAACCTTGTTGCATGAACTGCTGACAACGTTTCATCTAACATATCACAGAGCATGATATGTACCCTCGGTTGAAGCAAAAAGAAATTTTACGCAACAACGAAAATTTGGTGGCACTCCTATGAAAAAGTCACAAAATGTCATTGTGTTCTGACTTACCTGTTAGGAACCACTGGTACAGGGAAGGAAGCAAACAATGTTTCTAATAAAGGATTCAACTAAAACTTATGAGAATGTCTCTTTCATGGCTTCAATAATAAATTGTCAACTCAAAGCACTTTCGAGCATCTAGCTCAACCTCCCTCATTTAATAGAGATAGAGACCCAGAAAAGTTAGTGTTTGGTTCAAGGTCATGTAGAAACTAGTGCCAGAACTTAATGTCTAATAGAACACTGAGTGATCAGAGAGTTAAAGGACCAGGAAATTACATATATATATATATATATATATATAATATATATGACACGTACATATGATTATACACATTTTGGACTTTTTAAGTAGTATGAAAACTGGCTATAGCATTAAATAACCTTCAACCAAAATCATTTCATATTTTCGTCATTGTGACGTTTTAATACCGTTAGTTGTTAGTATGTTTGTTGTCTAAATAATACTTATTTTAAAGTTTAGAAATGGCCCCATGTTGAAAAAAACAACTAAATTAACTGTGGATATAGAGGTTGAAGGAAAGCGCTTTTGTCTTTTGGCAGAATAATTCACATTTTTGAACAACAGCCAAAACACTTAAAGAACATGCATTTGCATTCTGCATTTAATGTAACAAACAACAACAGAAAACATAATTTAGATACATTTCCCCCTTTTAATTTGCTTTCTGAAGTCAGTTGTAAGTATGTTGATCCCCCCCACCACCTTTGTTTTTCCCCTGGGATGGTGCCTACCCACAGGGAGGCCAGAATGGAGAACATAGAAGGATTGATTTGAAAATGTCATGAATGTTGTTAATAAACTCCCATTGACATAAAAGATTCATTAATTCATTCTGCAGGCAATCAAGTTCACCATGTCTAGGGCATATTGTAGCAAATGAAACTAAATGGCTGAAAAGGCAGATAAAAGGCATTTTTGAATATTTTAACTTTAAAGTGAAATAGCAAAAGATGTAAATCTCAGGGTTAGAGTTGCCAAAATACATTAGGGCTTCATGTATACAACATTTCAGCTAAACAGCTTTGGGAAAAAGTCTTTTGAGCACAGAAGGGTTTTCCTTTCACTCCCAGTAATCTCAATTCCCTGCTATGTTTAGCTGTAATTTAATCTATGCAAATTACAATGAATTTGTTTTAGTGATCACAAAAAAAAGGAAATAAACTGCATATTCCTTAAATCACTCAGTTCATTCTACAAGATTACTTTTATAACTGATGTTAAATCGACTTGATTTTCACAGTTGCTTTCAATTAGATCAAAATGGCTCTTTTTGGAATGTACAAAAAACAGAAAGGTATAAAAGCAAACTCTTTTTAAAGTGGCTAAAGTGCTACCCACAACTTCATTAGATGTGTTTTTCCATTGCATACTATTTATCAGAATAGCGTCTCATTAGCCTTGATCACACGTGGTCCAGAAGTCAAATTCATACTGAGAAATTTTTTATTTTCCTTTGCAATCATTCCAATAGATTTCATTTGCCAACTGAGAAAAGTGTGAGTGCCTCTCTGAGATACCATGTCGTTAGCCTCTGCCTAAAACTCGTCTGGCTAACAAAGTCATTACAGAATCACAGAAGGTCTTCGTCATAAACCGTTGTTAAAATGTAAGAAGAAAGGCAAAGTTTATCTGAGGACAAAAGAAATAAAAGATTCAAATATCTCTACATGGCTTGGAATTTGTTAGAATGTGCTATTCCTACTCTCAGGATCTCAGTCAGTCAATTACCACTTATCTGGTAGCTGTAGTTAATAGTTAATGCACATAGGGATAGAGTGAGTGGATTTTTTAAGGAAATTGAGGAAGGGGAGCTACATTTTACATCTGAATTGTTTAGAGCCTACTTAGTTGAGAGAAGGGAAACATGGAAGAGACTAGAGTGGGATTCAGAGACCCACCGAAAGAAGCACTTGGAGCCGGAAATGAAGATAGAACTGAAGTCCTGGGGAACATGCACAAATCTTGAGAGGCCTACAGTTGAGGGGGCTCCAACTGACTTCTGGAAGGCAGAGACCTAATGAAAGCCCCTGCCCACATGAAGGTGACCGATTCCCAGGCATGCAAGTGGGTGTGGCGGCAAAGAGAAGGCCTTTCATTTTTATCTACAAGAAAAGTCTCTCTGATCCTCCTATTTCTAAGACAATACTGCATTCAAATTTTACCCCAGCAGTGCTCACCACAGAATAAGTGCATGTTAACTAAAATTGAAAAACCAATTGAGCAAAGCTAAGAGAGGTGAGCAAAATTCTAGAGATGAGTCTGTTCTCATGTGTAGGCCCAGATAAGAACTATTAACAGTAACTAAACAAGAATGGGCTGCCACATTCAAGAAAACAAAGATCTTCACCTGGGCAAGTCAGACCTGCACAAAGTGCTTTTACTCGCTTTTCTTAACCAATTTATCTTGGGAAGTGACTTTTTTTTCAGCCAACACAGGTATTCGTACATATTCCAATACATTGTACATTCAAAAGAAAACTAACCCTGGCTTGAATCAGTAGTAACACACTAATTACTGAAGAAGAAGTTAGATTCTTTTCTCAAGACCGCCAAGAACAATCTCCAAATAAACCAACCACAAAATCCACCACTGCTTTGGTGGTAACCGGCTTCTGAAAATGGCATTTTTACTGGACTAGATATCACTACGGAACAATAACGGGAGCTTGGTCTTATGACAACACTGACTTGTGGTTGCATTCTTGAATGGTCACCAACAAACAATGGCTTTCTCTTGTAACCAGGAGTACCCAATTTCACATGCTTGCAACTTAACCAACAATCCATCTTGGAAGAAGGAAGCTATTGTCATCATTGAGAGTTGAAATAAAAACTCAGCTTTTCATGTTGCTATTTCAAGAGGGCATTGTTGAAAGATAGCTCAATAATTTGCTACCCAGTGACATAACATATTTAATATGCACAATTGCAAGCTCTAACCTTTGAGGTAGGCTATTGTCCTGTAAATCTGAAGACAGCTGACTGCTAAAGAAAATGGGCAAGAGTTTCATCTCCAACTGTCTACTTATGGAAATGAAATAATCAGGAATGGGTAAAAGAGTCTATCTTTGTGGCAGCAAAGAAAAGCCAGGCCATTAATCTACCTGTGGCATACAGATTATAGAGGATTTTAGGGGTGGTTCTTCAAATTAAAAGGTACATTTAACAACTATAATTCATAATATGCTGCAACAAAAAATCCAGCAAGCCCAGGACTCGCCAATCATTGCTACACAATTAATATACAATAGCAAACTGAATAATGTAAGGAGAATAGGAACATTAAGGAGCTTGTCTTTATATAACGCACTCTCTCTCTCTCTCTCTCTCTCTCATGGAAATTCGTAGAATGGTTCAAAGAAGACTTTGGGGTCAAACAGATTCAGGTTAGAATCCCATATCTGTCACTTCTCAGTGATGTATACCTGGGCTAGTTACTTAAGTTCACTGAGTCTGTGTTTTTTCATCTAGAAAATGAAAGTAATTATCATTAGGATGATGCTAAAGGTATTTAGATCACAAGGTTGTGGAGATTAAATGTGAAAATCTGCTATAAAAGGATACCCACCAGGTGCTTAAGAAACTTTCATTCCTTCCTCCTTTAAAGACAAATTAGAATTACAGCACAAACCTCTTTAATCAACAAGTTGTCAATGAATACTTTCCCTACAAATCATCTGGAAGTAAGGGAGAGTATTATCTTCTCTAGGAAGAAAAGACATACGCATTAATTTAATTTATATTTACTTAAAATGTATGCAAACCCTATACGGCTGTCATCCCGTGGGCAGACTGTTATTGTCTTGTACAAACTTTGAGGTCTAACTCAGCATAGGCTGAGCCAAGTAGTAAATCCACCTCACTAAGCATTAGCAAGCAACGGAGATTTTACTTAAGCTTTTGTGAGCAGAGAGAGGAGAAGGTTTTAACTGCACACACATGGAAAACAACCTCAATAAACTCCTCTTTGAACCTTTCTATTTTCTCCCATAGTTTTTTTTAGATACGAGTTACTGGGTCTCCCTTTCCCATCAGAACCCATTCTCCAAACCTTTGCTATCGTTCCAAACAATTCAGCTCTGAGCCTAAAGTGGTGTGCACTACGAAACAAAGTAAAAGCTGGTATAATAACTAGGTCAAAGCTCTCTGGAAGTCAGTTAAGCAACCGTCTGTGGCTATTTTCACCTGCCCCTTGGGGTGAGGATGTCATCTCCAAACACAAATGGCTTATTTAATTATTTACCTAACAAAAACAAACATTTCTGGCTTAGACAACTGGGGAGAGAAATTCTCTGCTAAGAAAAATATCTCACTTTCTCCGTCTTTGTTTTTACAACACACAAGGCACCATAGCAAGTGCCGTGGAAGACATGAGCTTGTAAAAGAGACACGTGGGAGATTTACTAATGATCTATTTATGATCCTCTCTATGATGAGAAAGCAGGGAGTCCCTGCATATAGGAATTTCCTATAGAATGTTGTTATGACTAGCTCACCTTTGGGAAAGAAGATGGAAAAATCAAAGTAAAAATATTTTGGTATGGGATATACTGATTTGACATTAGTCAATCAAATACAACATCT
The DNA here is from genome assembly GCF_037783145.1 of Equus przewalskii. Taxonomy (NCBI): domain Eukaryota; kingdom Metazoa; phylum Chordata; class Mammalia; order Perissodactyla; family Equidae; genus Equus; species Equus przewalskii. The sequence continues at coordinate 51,877,323 of NC_091831.1, read as the reverse complement.
TTTGTATTGGTCAGTGAAAGCTGGCCATAAAAATTAGTCTTTGCCTTCCTACACAATGTTAAGCAATTGATTCAAGAATCCAGGTCCAATAAACCAATAGGCTAGGTAGGCAGAGTCTGTCTTCTGATAAATAGGAGTAGGGAGTGCTAGAAAAAACTGAAGCAGCTACTTGCCTCATAACATAAGGAATCATGTTATGGACATCTTCCAACTCTGGGTTGAGGGCTTCTAGTCTGTGGCCAAAGGGAAACCACTGTGAGTTCATGAAGAGGGAAGTGAAGTGATATAATTGGTTTTTGTAAAGATTACTTTGAAAGCTCTCTACAAAATAGCTTAAAAGGAGGAGACAAGGAAGGCAGGGAGCCAAGTTCGAGGGTCAAGACCGGGTAGTGTGAGAGAAAGGCATGGACATGCAAATGGTGAGAATTGCTGTGAAAAAAACTTTCCAAAAAATTGCTGATCAGATGTATAGGAAGAAGTGAAAAAGGGAAGAGTCAGATAGAACTCTGATTTGGATCTCAAGTTACTGAGATAACAGTAATGCCACTTATAGAAATGGGGAACTTGAGATGAGAGGCCAATCTGAGGTTGACATTAGGAAAAATTAGTCAGTCAAGAAATATTTAATACATTTCAGTACTGGCAAGGTGCCAGGGATACCAGGATAAGCAAACTCAACATGATCCTTGTCCTCATGAAGCTCACAGATGGGGGAAAAGACCAACATTACATAAATTATTACATACAGTTTACTAAATAAGAATAGGTGTAATAAACTCTGAACCACCATCAAAGAATAAGCGATGTTTTTTGCTGCAGTCTCAGATTTAGAAACATTCAAGCCACCTTTTATTTATTTATTTTTTTTCTTAAGATTGGCATCTGAGCTAACAACTTGCCAATCTTTTTTTTTTTCTCTCCAAATCCCCCCAGTAGATAGTTGTATACTTTTAGTTGTGGGTCCTTCTAGTTGTGGCATGTGGGATGCTGCCTCAGCATGGCCTGATGAGTGGTGCCATGTCCATGCCCAGGATCTGAACCAACGAAACCCTGGGCCACTGAAGCAGAATGCACTAACTTAACCACTTGGCCACAGGGCCGGCCCCCCACCTTTTATTTTTAAATGACCACAGAGAGGAGAAAAAGGAGCAAGGAGCAAGCAGCTCACAGAGCTCAGAAATCATCCTGTATTCACAGCAGCATTAGTCACAACAGCCAAAAAGTGGAAGCAACACAGATGTCAATCAACTGATGTATGGATAAATAAAATGTGGTACATCCATACCATGGAGTATTATTCAAACATAAAAAGGAATAAAGCACTGATTCATGCTATAACATAAATAAACTTTGAAGACATTGTGCTAATGAAAAAAGTCAGTTACAAAGCATCACATATTGTATGATTCCATTTATATGAAATGTCCAGAATAGGCAAATCCATTAAGAGAGAAAGCCAATCAGCGGTTGCCTTGGGCTGGGGGTTGGGAAGATTGGGGAGCGGTAGCTGAGAGACATGGGATTTCTTGTCAGGGTAACAAAAATGTTCTGAAATTGATTGTGGTGATGGTTGGACAACTCTGTGAATATACTCAAAGCCATTGAATTGTATACTTTAAATGAGTGAATTACATCACAATAGAGCTGTTTAAAAAAAAAATCACCTTGTGTGGTAGAATAAAGAGGTGAGCTATAGGAGGAAAAATATTTTTCAAAAACCTGGGAGTTCATTTTAAGTTCAGTTATATCAAAAGTGGTCAATAATAGGTATATTCGTGAACAGTCATTATCTTCTACACTAGATTTTCCACAATTATCTAAACATTGGGGTTTAAATGTCAGATGGATAAACATAAGCTCTGTCTTAAAACTATATAACACCTTTGTATACTAGAGAGCCGAGCATATCCCATTTGATCATACTTAGAACTTCTGCTTCGTCCCTGTCACCTAACAAAAGTTCTTGGTGTAGTTCACTAAGTTGTAAATTCAGCTTCCCTGTAAGTATTTTACAGCGTGGTTTCTGAAAAACAAAATATTTTTAGTTCCAATTGATGTGCTTTATAATTTCCCTTTTATTGAAACTGTTCTTCTTAAGCAGGGACTAATTATTTCATATTTTTCTTTCTCAAAGAAGGATTTAAAATTTTTCTGTCTGCCAGGTGCTAAGAGAGTCTACAGTGGGGATCTGATCTAGTCTGAGTGGTCTGGGAATGCTGTCATAAGGAAGTGACATTTAAATTGTAACCTGTAGGAGTGTGATAGACAAAGAAAGAATGTCAGACAGAGGAAACAGCAAGTGCAAGGAGCCTGGGACAGAAGAGACCCTGGTGCATGTAGAAGGCTGTGGACACATTAGAGGTGATGAACTACGCAAGCAGCATTATCTGATGGTTGGTTTTAGATATCAGATTGGAGATCAGATAAAAAGAGAATTTTGAGTTGTCGTCAAAATAGAAGTGACCCCTGAGAGGAAAGAGATTAGGAAGTAAGAACTGAGAGTGGGGAGGTACGTACAATTAAAGAGAAAGCTGCAGAAGAGGAGCTGATGCATGAATAGGCGGGAAGGAAATCAGGGGAGAGCAAGGTTACAGCAATAAAAGAAGAGAGAGTTTCAAGACGGGCAGAGTGATCAGCTGTGTCAAATGCTAGAGATATCATTAAAGTAAAATGAAGATCAGAAAAGGCCTTGAATTTGTCAGTTAAAGCTCAGGAGACTTTAGAGTGTTTAATAATGGTCTAACTCTCCCTGCTTCTAATAATTGACTAATTCTCCCTCCCCACATTTAGACATGGAGAAAATAGCTGAGAATCAAAACTCCAGCACCGGGTCTCAGGCTGTCATAATGGGACCAGCAGGATCAAATCGTAATGAACCTGACGTGCTTCCCACTATAAAGTGAGTTTTTGTAGTGACATGTGCTCTAGTTGAAACCAATGCAAGAGGAAATGAGTTTAAAAAAACGCAAACATATCTTTTGCAGACATAGCCAAAAAAAGCTCAACGAGTCATTTTGGAGGACGAAATCAGGTTTTCCTTGAGCATTATTATTAGATTCAAATGAAAACAAAGGCTAATTTAGAATCCAGGGGTTGATTCTCCCATTTATTCTATCTTACAATGTGTTTCAGCACTGAAACTCATTTAACATTGAACAGAAACAGTTGAGTTACTTGTCAGTTTTCAATGGCTTTCTTCTGTGTTCCTTCATTCATTTATTTATCCTGTATCAACGATTACTTGAGCCTTACCATATGTAAAGTGGAAGGCTTCACTTCCCTTTGGAAACAGACCTCCCTGTTGAGTACAGTATTTCCACAAACACAAAGAGTCTTCTGATTCAGAGGAAGTGACATGATGGTCTATGTTTCAACAGCTCTTTTGCAGTGAACTAACAGTGAAATTGGATGTAGGAGGACACCATGAGATTGGGCTTTAAAACTGATGTTGGAGTGAGGAGCAGGAAGATAACAGTGAGACTATAGAATTGAGACCCTTCGGGTGGTGCGTTAGTTTCCTATTGCTGCTGTTAAAATTACCGCAAATTTAGTGGCTTAAATGGACAGAAGTTTATTCTCTCACAGTTCTAGAGGCCACAAGTCCAAAATCAGTTCACTGGGCTAAAGTCAGGGTGTCAGCAGGGATGGTTCCTTCCGGAGACTAGGGGACAATCCATTTCCTCACCTTTCCTAGCTTCTGGAGGCTGGGTGCATTCCCTTGGCTCATACCTCCTTCCTCTTATTGCGCCAACATCTTGCTTCTGCCATCACATCTCCACCTCCTCCTTGGACATTCTTGGCTCCCTCGTACGAGGACCCATGTGATCACATTTAGGGCCCACCCAGACAATGTAAGACAATTTTCCCATCTCCAAATCCTTAACCCAGTCACATCTGCAAGTCTCTTTTGCCATACAAGGTAATATTCACAGGTTCCAAGAATTAGGACACAAATGTCTTCTGGCGACCATTATTCAGTCCACCATAGACATCTTCCGAAAACTTGATTTCGCTTCTCTAAAAGTTAACTTTCCATCTACAACAGGGATGGGACCCTGTAGCCATGTACTATGCATCTCGGCCAGAGCTGTTTGAACCGGGGCGCACACTCTCTCCAGTGGATTTATAATCAGGAAACAGATGCAAGCAAGACCCTGCTAGAGTTACCCAGCTCAGCTGCAGAGAGACTCAAATCCAAGCCAGGATTTCAGCTTTATCTCAGGGTGGCTTTTGAATGCATGTACTAACTTAACAAGTTGCCCGCCATTAAGCTATAAACTCTGAAAGGATAGAAGCCAGTTTAATCTAAATTTCAATCTCAAGCCTTATTTGTCTTGCTTGTAAAGTTTAAAGACATTTAGGAAAGTTTTGCCAACCATTAAAACTTGCCAATCATTTCTTTCTGCCACTCACAATATCACAACATCAAATAGTTATAAAGAGAAACCAATGGGGAAATTCAAAGTGAAGATTAATGCCCCACTTATTTGTATAAGTAAACTCAGTGGTTCATTTATCAGCTCCCACTAAATTGCATTAGCTGTCTTTCCAGATTATAAATTGTTCTTATTAAACCAGAGGCATTTCAGTGGCAAAGTTGGGCACTCTAGCCAGGAAGATAACTTACCCCAAATGCCTTTAAGCCAGAGGGGCCTGGATCACCTTCACTCTAAAATCAAAGTTAAGATTACATATCATTAGCCGCACATCGTTTCTCTTCCACCAAAAGTATTTGATTTCATATCAGTGAAATCACCATGATGAAACCTACTAATTTCCTTATTTGTTTTAAATTCTTCTTAAATGCATTTCCATCCCCCCACTGCCTTACACTCTTCACTAACCAAGATTTAACCAAAGACAAAAGTGCCCACTGCAGAACCACACTTAGATCTTTTTTTGCTTTTTCCCAAGGCCAAGAGTTTCTTGGCTCACTCAGGCCACCGTGATGTGTGGCACAAGACAAAAAGGTGCTATACTTTCTATAAAGATCTTAACTGCAATGGCTGAGTCCTGGAACCACATTCTAAATTACTCATTGTCCTTTGTACGCATCCGCTGTGCCCCATCGTGTCAGATAACCACAGCTAACATTCTGTGGGCAAACATGGCCCCATTCATTCCATCAAGCAGTGAATAATTCATATAGCAAGTTTTACCCTGGGCAAAATACACTGACATCAGGAGGCATTAAACCGGAGTCATTCAAGGAACAAAATGGTTATTCATGCTTTCAATGTGAACCATTAAATCTTGCCAGTTAAGTTAGAGAATGAATTAACTCAATTCATGGGACATATCACACGAGGCCATGAAAACACAATTGCACGAGCAAGTTTCTTGCTTGGAGTTTTCGTACCTGAGAACGGAAATGCCAGTCATTGTGTCAAACAAGTCTGAACTGGTTGGGGGGAGAGGTGCTCGGGGGAACCTCTGCTTCCCTTGAGAGCCCCTTAAGAGAAAATGGTTTCCATTCATCATTTTTGTTTCATCTTGTTCCTAACCCCCCTCCCTTTCTTACTCTACCAACCACCCGTAGCCAAAAGAATGGCTCAAGGGAAGCTGGCTTCTCTCCACAGCAACTAACCTGTGCCTACAGATGATGCACTTGGATATATTTGGCATTTATTGGCTATTGCTGGCTACATGTCCACTGTCTGCTTTTTAAAACAAGGATGCGAATGGTGGCTACACATGCCTTTTGGAATTAATTTTCCAGAGCCGAAGACATCGTATATTTGATGATTCCTGAAATGGTGCTTCCCTTTGGCCTCCATTCTCAGCTCTGGCTCCAGATAAGAACTGGCTCCCACAGACACCTCATTTAGCCAAAATCTTCCTCCCAAATGGGTCTCTGAGGAGAGTAAATGTTTCTCCAAAACATGGAGCAAGAAAAGGGAGATTTCCAAACTGCATGAGCACGCATGCGCACACGCACACGCACACACGTTTTCCAACCAACTTCCTTCTAGCTGCTGACCCAGCCTTTCTCCTCAGGGAGGAAGAGAGATCCTTGGATCCATTTCATCAGCACCTGCAGTCGGTCCCTTGAGTACGAAACCCAGACTGTTGTGTTTAAGGTTTCTAATCAGACTGAAGAAATCCAGGAAAAAGAGTAAAGAGGGTGGAAACCAAATACACGTATGAGGAAAATAATCAATAAAACCAGGCTGAAATGTCAAAAAAGCCATTATTGAGATGTTTTATAGTATGATGATGCTCTTACTCCTGTAACTCCTTCTTCCCAAGTCATAGGGTAGGTAAACAGTAAACCCTTTTGAGTTGAAATTAGACTTTCAGCATTCAATATAGGAGAGCATTTGAGGATATGAGAGATGCAGAGGTGGGGAGAGTGAACACCAACATATACGTCAGCTCATTGAATCCCACTTCTGAATCTGCATTATTAACATCTGTATTTTATAAATGAGGGCCAGAGAGCTTAAAGGCTATATTCAGCCAATAAGTGGCTGAACTGAGATTTGACTCCTAGGACTTCAAAGTCTATGCTCTGTCGACTGCCCTACAGTGCTGGAAGATTATGATATAATCTTTCTCTCTAGGGAAAAAAAAGAATAAAATCCTAAGTGAAGTATTTAAGTACTTATGGCTTGTACTGGACCCACCTTTCCAAGTATACCTCCTCTTTTCTTGTAAAACCTTCTCTAGCCAACCAGGTCTCTCACCAAGGCTTGAAACTACCAGGTGTCATTCAAAAGAATTTACAATCTAGTTAAGGAGATATATATGCATAGTGAAAATGAATAAAGGATTGAATGACAAAAATTCTTTTCAGAAAGTGCTGATTTTCATCAAGAACCAAAAACAGATTTTTTTTTTTATCATTATAAACCTCAAAGACTTTCAGAAAAAGACAGAATCAATCAAGGCATCTGTTCTTGTATAGATCAATAGACACACTAAGGCCAAAGTTTATTGCTCAGCACTTTTCACACAGTTTTCACTCTTCTCCTCTGTCTCTTCCACCCCTTTATCCAGTGCAGAAACAAGAGGAGAGGGGAAATGAGATGGTCCATTTATTTCATTTTACGCAGATAAATGATTTCAACGTAGACTTAACTTTGCCCATTATAAAGAGTTAGCAGAGTCTGAGGAAAAAAAGAGCAGCTATAAAGACATTATTGGGAGAATTGATGAAATTTGATTATTGACTGTGAGTTAGACAATGGTATTGTATCACTAAGTACCCATTTTTGATAAATATACTGTGCATATGTGAGAGAATGTCTTAATTCTTAGAAAATTCACCCTTTGTGTACACGTCATCAAAAGTGTATCCCATGCATAGCACACTAATTCTGCAGGATTTTAATAGATGTTATATAAAGAGGTCTGTGCCCAAATAAGCTTGGGAACACGGGGTTAATACTTCTCAAGGCCTATAAGACACTAACGTGCCCATTGTGGCATAAGTAGCATTGACCAAACATACTTGGACAGAGACGGATCTTTTTTTTCCTCCAGATTCTTAGGGGTTACACATTTTGGAAAAGCTAGTGTAGAGGAGCCCGTGGATCACAACCGACTGTGACCGGACAGGTGCCTTGTGTCATTTCTCCCATTCAGCACCGTGAAGCTCCTATGTTTCCTGGACTGTAGGGACTTCTTATGTGGTGTTGCTAAAGGAGAGATGGAATACAGGGCAAAGTCCTAATTGGCTTTGAATTTACAAACTATAAACTTTGGACAAATCAGCAAACCCCTTTGAGACTGTTTCTTCATCCGTAAAAGAGACATGATGTCTATATTGCAGAGTGCTTTGCGTGGGTTAATGGATTTTATCTATGAAAGTTCCTTGCAGTCTGTAGACCACTGCTTAAATATGTAAGGTAGCACAGAACTGCAGAACTAAAGGTGAGGGTGCTCTCTGAAGAAAAAACAAATAAAATACTGCCACAGACTGTGGAAGAGTATAGCGGGGTGGTCCCCATAGATGGTGGCTCTGGCAGAAGAAGTGGTTTGGAGAGAACTATGTGCAATTCCAGATCCATTGACTACCATTGTAAGTCCATTTGAAAAACAAAGATTCAGGGCATAGAACTAGAAGATGCTCACAATTGTTTGAGACACAATTAGGGAATACAAGTATTCGATTTGGTTTGTCACTCTTTGGCAAGGAACACTGATGTAATGCCTCTATCAACATTTTACATGATATTTGAACTAAAAGGTCTCGACTGCCTAAGAGGCAGCCAACTCTTTACCTCTGGCAGAACAAGCTTTCCTTACATTCAGCCCAGGTCAGAGGGAACAATAGTGGCTTCCTGTTGCCCAGCACATGGCCTCAACTGTGTCAAGCTATTCAGGCTCTTTCTGCCTCACATCCAGCCTAAGCCACCATTTAAGTGTTTCATAGCTCCCATCACAGCCATAACTTTTTACTAACACTTACCAATACATAAGCTAGTTCCACTGTGGTTTTAGTTGCTGTTTTGATATCCCATGGATGCATAACATTTCACAAGCTTGAGATTCTTTTTAGGAAACTATCCAATTTTATCCCTCTTCACAACAGTTCTTTGAGGTGGACTTGACTGATGCTGTCATCCTCATTGTAGAAATGAGGACACTAAGGCCCAGGGTGGTAAGTATATTTCTAAACTGAGGTCACAGTGCTGAGATCAGACTCTGCTGATTCTTGGTCCTGCACGCCAGGCTGCCCCTAACACATTTGATGCCAGCATCTTGCCTGTAGGTCAGAGGCAACATCAATAGTAGAGCTTGTCTCTCATTTTTGTGGAAAAAAAAAAATAGTGGATTATCCAGTGTGATAACCTTAAGGGTCCCTCAAACATCTCCCTACCTGGGTACTTCAATTTGGACAACAATTTGGCACCACTAAAGAATCATCCTGTCTGGTTCCTTGCTTTGAAGTTCTATTTTACCAAGCAAAATCTCCCAGAAGCCCACACCTGAAACAAACCTCAAAGAAGGTGAGAGGAGAAAGCAACTGGCGAAGACCCTCTCATCAGGGACTAAGAACAAACCAGAACTCCAGGCATGGAGAGAGAGAAAGTTGTGCTGACTGGGGAGGGGAGGAGGCAGCTTGGGCAAGTTGAGCCTTCTTCCCACTGGTCGAAAAGGAGAAGGCATGGCATTGCAAAGCCCCCTGTGTGCGTGAGACCGGACGAATCTGGCTAGAAGCCCTGCTCTAAGGTGTGGGGTCCCTGGGGTCCAGGAAGTGCCTGCTTGCACATGTGAATTCCAGAGGGGCTGGGAGGCTTTTATTAAAGCTCGGGATCCTACAGAACCCAGAAGGCCACAAGCCGAGGAAAGGAAGTGGTGGAAACAATTAAGAAATCTAAGCAGAAACGGTTGCCGGAGAGAGGGCCGCAACTGTTCTTTCGACCACATCCGATATTTGCTTCAAATTGTTATGCAGGACAGTAATTGTCTCCTGGGAGGGCAAGAGGCAAACCGGGCCAGGCTGGCCTCTAATAGGTTTCAACAGCAAAGCACCCTCATAAATAGTGCATATTGTGAAACCAAAGTTTTCTCCTTTTCCAGTAGACCTCTCCCAACCCTCCTTTAATTAAAGAAACGTGGCTTACCAAGAAACAAATACCTCTTTTCATAAGGCATTAAGTATGGATTAAGGAGAAAAAAAGAGAATTCTACACTGAAGAAGTGGAGGTTCAATAAACCATTCATGCAGAGCTATGATATATAGATAATTCTGTGTTTATGATCGTCAACACTGCTTGGTGATTGCCCAGCATCACTGTCTGGCATGTGACTAAACGATGCCCCCGAGGACCACGGCTAGACTAGAATGTGGATGCATCGGGACTCAGTCTGGGGCAAACCTTTGTTCTCGTGAGCCTGGTTTCTCACCAACCTGAATTGTTACCTGCACCAACCTCTCTAAATTTGTTCACATTGTATTTTCTTGTGCCATCTGGTGGATTTCAAGTGAATTTGCAGAAGAATCCAAAAACAGTCCCTCTTAAGTGCTGACTAGTTTCATTTCCAAGCTCATCTCAGACAATCATGACCACACCTCTACAGCCTTAATTTTCTTGATCTTTTCTAATCAATTTGCATGTGCTTTTCACACATCAATTTGACTTTTAAACAATCACATATTTTTGAATCAGTAAATCAAGCGTATGGTATAAAATTCAAAAGGCGCATACGGTAAAAACGTCTCTCCTCCAGTTGCCCAGTTCCTCTTCTAAGAGGCAACCCCCATTTACTTTATTCCAGGAATGTGCAGCACTCGTGTATATCTTTAACAAACTTTAGCATGTTTTGCACACTGATTTGTTTGGCTTTTTTCTCCCCATTTAACATAGCTTGGAGAGCTTTCCATACCAGTATATATCATTGCCTCATTGTTTTAGACAGCTATGTAAAATTCCCTTGCATGCTGTAATGTACATTATTTAACCAGTCCCTTTTCTATAGATATCTAAGCAGTTTTTAATTTCTCAATATTCAAAATAATGTCACAGAATACTCTTGTATATCTATAGGATAAGCCCTGGAAGTGGGATTTCTAGATCAAAGGGCATCAGAAGCACTTTAATTGTAGCTAGGCATTTTCAAGTTACTCTTCAAGGAGGTAGTAACAGTTTACACTGCTATTAGCCACGTGCGAGCATGCCTGTTTCCTAGACTCCAGCCAACAGCATGTTATCAAACTTCTTGATCTTTGCCCATATGATACATGAAAAATGGTGTCACATTACCATTTTTCCCTTTTTTTTCGTAAGGAAGATTGGCCCTGAGCTAACATCTGTAGCTAGTCTTTCTCTTTTTGCTTAAGGAAGATTGGCCCTGAGCTAACATCTGTAGCTAGTCTTTCTCTTTTTGCTTAAGGAAGATTGGCCCTGAGCTAACATCTGTGCCAATCTTCCTCTATTTTGTATGTGGGATGCCAACACAGCATGACTTGATGAGCGGTATGTAGATCCGTGCCCTGGATCCAAACCTGTGAACCCCAGGCTGCCAAAGTGGAGTGTGCAAACTTAACCATTACACCACCGGGCCAACCCCTACAATTTTTTTTTAAATTTGGAATGAGGTTAAGAATCATTTTATACGTTCAAAATTCATCTATATTTTCTTTTAGATGCTCATTCATTTTCTTTGTTCATCTTTCTGTTGAGTTACTGACTTGCTTAGTTATTTGTAGGAGCTCTTTGTATATGAACAAAATTACTCTGATTATATCAAGTTGGAAAATTTCTTCCCAATCTGTCATTTATCTTTACTCTTCCTGTATGATGTGTTTTTCCATGAAGACGTTTCTTTTTATTTTACTGTCAAATTTATCAATCTTTCCACTGAACACTAGAATCAGTTTGTCTAATTTAAATATCTTTACAAACTATTAATAGTTTTCTTAGAATTGCATTGTATTTCTAAATTAACTAATGAAGAATTACCATCTGTATAATATTGAGTCATCCTATCCTGGGATAGGTTATGTTTTCCTCCCATTTGTTGGTGTTCTTCTGTGTCCTTCGACAGTGTTTTAAAGTTGTCCTTATGTAAGTTTTACACTCTTTTGTATGTGAATTTTTTCCCAGGTACTTTATCTTTTTTGCTGTTATTGTAAATGAGATCTTTTCTGCCATTTTCTGTTCCAATGAATTTTCAGATATATAAAGCCTATTGATTTCTGTATACCAGTTTTGTACCTAACAATTTAACTGCATTCTCTTATTGTTTAATAATTTTTCAGTTGATTTACATGGGCTTTTCAGGTAAACAATCATATCATCTGCAAATAATCACTTCTCACTTGGCCTCCAGGTCACCACCTCCCTTGGTTTTCCTTCTCCACATAAGTCCTTCCTTCTCGACCTTATTTCTTAGTTCCTTCTCGTTTTCCTGACCTCTTAATGTTTAAAACCCTGGAGTTCATTCTTTGAAACTCTAATCCCTGTGATGATTTCATCCTAATCTTATAGGCTTAAAATATTGTCACCAATGACTCCCACATTTAACTCTCCAGTCTGGACCTCCCTCCTGAACTCCAGACTCAGACATTCAACCAGCTCTCAACATCTCCACTTGGATGTCTAACCAACACCTCAAAAGGAACACACCAAAAACTGAACTCTTCATCTTCCCCTCCGGCCACCTGTACTCTTTCCTGTCTCTAGATGCACTCTGTTCTATCAGGTGCCCAGGTCCTAAACTTGGAGGTATCTTTGATTCCTTTCTTCCCCTCAAATTGTTCCAATCCATCAGGGAATCCTGTTGGTTTCACCTTCAGAATATATCCCAGAATCCCACTGCTTCTCACCATCTCCACTCCTACTGTCCAGGCCTGACCCTCCATCATCTCTCTCCCGGATGACTGCAACATCTTCCCAACTGGTCTCCCTTCTCCCACTCTTGGCCACTTAACAGTCTATTGTCAACACACTAGCTAGAGAGATTTTTCACTCACAAGCAGTCTTTTCACTCAGTACCATTCTGCAGATTCATCCAGAATATGTTGTGTGTGTACATACCTATAGTTCATTCCTTTTAATTGCTGACCAGTACTCCAGTGTGGATGGACCACAGATGGTTAATTCACCCATTGAGGGACATCTGGGTTGTTTCCAGTCTGGGCTTTTATGAATAAAGCTGCTAGGAACAACTGTGTACAGGAAACACACACACACACACACAAGCAGATCATATCAGCTACTCCACTAAAAGCCCTGCAGGGCTCCAGCTTTCATTCAGAATAAAAGCCAAAGAACTCATCAGGACCTATATGAACCTTCATAATCTGCCCACTCATTTCCCCACCTCACCGGCCTATTATCTCTCTGACCTCAGACTTCATCTCCTACTTCTCATCCTATGCTCACTCCACTCTAGCCCCTTGCTATACCTTGAACATGCGGGGCATGCTCCCTTCTAGGGCATTGTCAATGGCTATTCTCTCTGCCTAGAATAGGTTTTGCTCAAAATATAAAAGGCAGATTCTCTTACCTCCTTGAAGTCTGCCCAAATATTATCTTCTCAATAAAGCCTACTCTGATGCTCTTATTTATAATTACACCTCAGATTATTACAATCTACCCACCTCACCCTAGAACTTCCAATGCCCCTTACCCTGCTCTATTTTTCCCATGGTACTTACCACATTCTATTACACTGTATCATTTAATTTATTTGTTGCTTGTCTCTCCCAACTGAAACGTAAGTTCCATGAGGACAAGAATCATTGCCTATTTGTCCTGATTTATATACTTAAAACAGTGCTTGGCACACAATAGGCACCAAATAAGTATTTGTTGAATGAATGAACGGACCAATAAATGAATCGACAAATGGTAGGCTCTTCTTCATTTTGTCCAAGGGAAATACTCGTGCATTCTTGACTCTGGAGGCCCAGGCCATTCACTCCCAGCACAGCCTCCCGCCTTGCTGGACTCTCAGAACACGCAGCTCCAGCCATACCCTTTTCGCCTCCAACTGATTGCTCAGGCTCCACCTCATACTAGCCCACTGTGTTCAACAAACCACTGTGGAGACCATCAACCTCTGAGTGGTCCCAGAATAGCCCCTCTCATCTGACGAGACAAAAGAGTTCATCTCACCCTTCCCAAGATAATAGAGGCAGGAAAGACTCTCGTGGACTGTTATTTCAAAGCAAACCTTGCACTAACCTCCATTGTCTCTCTTGACATTGTCATGCTCTTTTAAAGACTGGAGTTGTGATCAGTTAAGGAGCGCATAGCTGGGCTTCAAACGACTTCTTTGTAAGTCCTGCACCACTAGTCTAGCACCTCCTTTTAAAATGTGGGAGCACTTCTGCCTTTTGATTTGGGGCCCCAGTCTAAACTGAAACAGAAAGAGTCTTATGTTAACATCTTGTTACATACAAGTTCATAAATGATATGGGATATTGTTTTGTGTGTTTTTAACTTACAATGAATGGTTTCACAGTGTTTGTAACACTCTGCAGTTAGATTTTCCCAATCAACATTATACCATCAAGAATTACTCATATTGACACATAAAGATCTAGTTCATTCATTTTTATTGTTGTCTAGTATTTCATTGTATACCACAATTTATTTATCCACTCTTTTATTCATGGATATTTGAGTTGTTTTCTATTTTTTATTATTACCAACTACAATAATATCCTTCTACATGTCCCCTTGGGCACATGTAAAAAAATATATCCAGGATATACACCTACAAGTGAATTTGTTGAGTATGCACATGCTCAATTTTAAGAGCTATTGCAAAATTACTCTCCAATTTACACTCCCACAAGCAAAATACTAGAAATCCCTTTTCTCTAAATAGTCATTTCCTTGTCAACACTAGTTATGGTCACAATTCTTAATTTTTACAACTTTCTGAATGTAAAATAGCATCTTATTGTTTAGAATTGAATTTCTTTGATTACCAGTAAGGGTGAGTATCTTTTCATATTTTTAATCAAAATTCTTATTGAGATAATTGTAGATTCATTTGCAGTTGTAAGAAATAATATGAAGAGATCTCTTGTACATTTTGCCCAGTTTTCCCTGTGGTAACATTTTGCAAAACTATAGTATAACATCACATTCAGGATATCGACATTGATACGCTATTGATCTTATTCAAATTTTTCCAGTATTACTTGTATTCATTTGTGTGAGCGACACTTTGAGGGGGGCTATTCAAATTTCCTGGTTTAAGAATTGACTGTCATATCCTTTGATGATTTTCTTCCAGGTCTTTTTTGTCTTTTTCTTATTCATATGTAAGATATATATATTCTGGATAATAATCTTTTATCTGTCCGTGTGTAACAAATACAGTATCTTTCTTCCTTCTGTTTTGTCACAAATTTTTAACTTTATTGTAACTTTTAAGAAATTTGAATAGTCAAATTTAATAATTTTTTTCTCTTTACATTTAAGCTTTTGTTATCTTGTTTGAGAAATCGTTCCCTACTCTGTGAAATCGTCTAATATTTTCTTCTAACACTTTTTTGAGGGTTTTTTTCACACTACAGTTTTTAATCCATTGGGAAATTGTTTTTATGTATGATGCGAGCCAGCAATATAATTGACTTTTTCTGTATGAAAATCAGTTTGTCCTATGCAATAGTTACTGATTATTGGAATTTTTTTTCTGCCTCCTCTGTTACGTATCTAGAGCCCATGTAAGCTTGTTTTCATTCCTAAGCTATCTGCTCTGTTCTGATGACCTATTTGTCCATCCAACACCAATACCACCTCTCCTTACCTTAATTACTACACCTTTATAACTCATCTGGATGTCAGGTAGCACAAGTCTGCACTCTTTGCTCTTATCTGAGAACAGTTTTAACTATTGACTATTCTTGATTATTTTCTGACTTCCTTATGAATCATACAATTTTTCAAGTTTCACGAAAAACCCAAATCACTTTTTATTGACACAGAATTGAATTTATAGACTACAAATATTCTACTGAATACTGCTTTTAGCTCAAATTTTGAAATGGAGTACTACTGTTTTAGTTTAGTACTAAATAGTTCTTAATTTCCACATTTGTCCTCCTTAACACTTGAGTTTTTTAGAAATTTGTTTCTCCCCTAAAGGTATGACAGCTGCTGTTGTTTTTAACTATCTTTTTATTGTTGTTTCTAATTATTTCTCTTTGGTTACATAACATGGATCATATGAATAAATTCTTTGGAATTTGTTGAGATTCTTCTCATGACCGAGTATGGAATCAATGTTTATAAATGTTCATTAGGTGCTTTTAAAAAAATGTATTCTTGGCCTGTGGGGTATAAAGTTCCACATCTATCAATAGATTGAGCTTTTAAGTTATGCTGTGCAAATCTTCTACACTTTTACTAGTTTTCTTTTGTCTGCTTGATCTATCAGTTTCTGAGTGAAATATACTAGAATCTCCCACTATGATTCTGGATTAGTCTCTCTTTGTAATTCTCTCAAATTCTGCTTTAGGTATTTTGAGGCTAGGTCATTGCTATACGCAGGCTGGTGATTTATATATCTTCCTGGTGGATTGTTAAGCTACCCCTTTGCTTTCAAAGGTCCACAGTTCCTAGAAAGCATTTGTTTGTTCCTAAATCACATAAATCACAAAATATTCTAAACTGCAGGTGGCGGTGTGAATTGGGCTGCTTCTCTCTTGGGGCCCTCCTTGTGTAACATGCTCCAAGTAGAGCAGCAATAGCAGTGCATTTATATATCCCGTACAGAAGTGCAATATATAAAAAGATAAACATATTTTAGATCTGTATTGATTATTATAATCCTTAAACATTGGAACAAGTCCAAACATTTTTAGTTTATTTTAAACACTATTTATTGAATATTAATGATTCTCCTGAAAAATGCCAGGGAATACAGCTAATTCAAAATGAAATCATTTCTTCCACTATCCCCAGTCCACTTTGGTCTCATCAGCCTCCTTATTGTCCTCCGAATGGCCAGTGTTTCTTGAAATGTTTGCCCCTTCCTGTAGACCGAGGCAAACTATCCATCTGTCAAGATCTGGGTCAAGTCCCACTTGGTGTCCCAGCACGCTCTATGGGAGAAAGCTCTGAAGCCAAATTGTCTTGAAATCAAATTCAGGCTTCAATACTTAATTGCTACGGGATTATAGAGAGGCCAAGAAATATGACGAGAGGCCAGTCCCATGGCATAGTGGATATATTCAGCATACTCCACTTTGGTGGCCTGGGTTCACAGGTTCAGATCCTGGGCATGGACCTACACCACTCATCAGCCATGCTGTGGCAGCGACCCACATACAGTGGAGGAAGACTGGCACAGATGTTACCTCAGGGCTAATCTTCCTTAGCAAAAAGAAAAACAAAAAAATAAGAAATAATAAAAGAAAACAAAAGAAAAAGAAATACGACAAGGTCCTTTCTGTGTCTTCGTTTTTACATAGATTAAGTGGGGATAATGCCTGCTTCAGAGACTTGTTTGGATGCTTACTTAAAATAAAAAAAAAAGAATGTGATGCTCCTAGAACTTAGTTATTTTCTCCTTTTTTCCTTCTTTCAATATTTCACCTGGAGAACCCAGTGCACTGTGCTTCTTTCCACCTCTGGTCTCACATTAGCCAGAACCACAAAGCTTAGTGCACAATTGATTTCTATCTTTTCATACAAGTGAATTTTGTTCCTTTCAGTAGACTGAGAAAACTCCATGGAGGCAGGGATATTTCCTATGTCTCTTTATATCCCCTATAAAGCTGAGAAGAACAGTGAGTCTGTAGTAGGAGACTTAGAAAATTGTTGACAGTTGATAGAAGGAATAAAATAAAATTTACCTAATTAATGCTTCTTCTCTTGCTCAACTTTTGGTGGATATTGTAATTAGCAGAGGAAACTACCAAACCAGAGAAAAGAAAAGAGCCTGGATCATCAGACCTTTTTCCATAACCAGATTCCTCTACCCAAGTCTCACTAGCAAGGAGAGAAATAAACAAATAGGGGGGAAAAACCAAATATAAGCCCATAGCTTCTGATACCACATTTTCTGGGAAAAAAAGTCAAATTTCTTATTCACTAAGTTTGACTTTGCAGATCAGAGTTTGAATGATTTCTTTCCTTTGGGAAGTTCCTATTGTAACAGGCACAGGTTTCTTAAGTGCAAAGAGACAGTAACGCAGGCGTGTGGAGCCGCAGGCCTCTCTGTATCACCTCTGTCTCCACAGAGATCAGCAGAGGGCCTGAAACAAGGGAAGCTTCCAGGGGATGCTGCAAATGAATAATTGAATGAATAAGTAAGTTAATGATGCACAAACAACTACAGAAACCCAGAAACCAATGCTTTTCCCAATGCGGGTTCCGATGTCTTCAGTGCTGCCCAGGTCAGGAATGCACAGCTGTAGGCAGTGGCCTTGCCCCAGGGCAGCTCCAGTAGAGCAAGCAGCTGTCTGAAATATACTTAACCTCTGTCAGCAGAGCGACATGCAACCTCTACAGCTGGGTCCCTCGGGAGGCTGAGCCAGGCCAGGATGGACCCATGGCAAAAATGTGAATGGCAAGGAATCGTGTCCCCACTGTTTTGCCACCTTCTCTTTCCATGGCTGTGTGTCCTTCCTCCACTTCCTGCCTCCAGCTCCTAGAGCACTAAGCTCTATACTCCTCTAAGAATTAGCATTCTATCCTCCGCGTCCAAAAGAAAGGAGAGGGGATAATGTTAGTGCATTACAGCAGTGAAACAGGATGGAAGGTAGGGAGAGGGTAGGGGAGGACAAGAAGAACAAACGGCAGTAACATCTATTTTGTTCAGACAATGGAGGAGACTTTGTGCTGGGCGCTTTCATACATTATCTCATTTAACCCCCCCAGTAACACTATGGGATCAGCATTATTAGGCCCAGAGAGGTTAAGTAACTTGCAGAAGCTCATAGGGCTGGGAACAGAACACAGGCCTCCAATTCAGGTGTGTCCAAAGCCAAAGTCTCTCCACAACATTATGCCAAGTCAATAGTTTGACTAATTTTCCAAATGGCGTTAGAGAGCTGTCTAATACTAGCCTAAAAGACAGAGGGACCATAAAATTTGGCCACACAGATAAATTATTTTTTAACAGATTGAACTCACTTGGTTACTTCTTCTGGAGCATGCTAAAGAAACAGGCTTATTTAGTGCAAATAAGAGAAACAAATATGACAATACACCACATATGCATATACAGGGATTGATGGAAATTCTGTGTTAATAAATCATGTTTCTTGCAATTTTGCACAGTGAATTATATATGTATTTTTAAAAGGGAGCAACACAATGAGTATATCGCATAAAGTCATTGAACATAACAGATATTTTTATATCAATTGTCCATTTATCTTGTATAATTATCTATTTTTCCAGACTTTGGGGCCATCCTGTATAACGCAGGAATCAAAGGGTAGTAATACCTTGAACCCAAAGGAATAATTGCATGGTGATTTTCAAGCAGCGTGAGAGAGAAGTTGGACAGATATTTTGGGAGTAGCAAGGACTCCTGAAATCACACTGCATAAGTGATCTTCTGTTCTTCCCCTATCTGAGATGGGTTCGATGCTGGGCCCACTTTTCATCCTATACTACTCAAAAGGTCTGACTATATTGCCATATCATGCTGAATCTCCAAACTTAACTGCAGGAAAAGGACCTTAGAAATCAATGATTCCTGTACCCAAAGTCCTGGAATACAAACCATCAGAGAATGGCCATCCTTGCATTTTTGTTATTAACCAGTCTAGAATGATCTAAGGTGCTGTACTTGGATCACCTCCCTCCCTAGACCATCACTCCTCTAGTTTAGCACCCTATAAAATAAAAAATGGCAAAGACTGGTGAAAATAGGAATGAAGGAGTTAATTAAGCTGTGATCCTTAGCACAAGTCTATAACATCGATCTTATTGAATCTCAATAAATGCTTACAACTCATCACTACTAAGAATCTAATTAGACATTTATTGCTTATGTAATTCTGAGTTAATGGCATAGCAATAAGATTTATAACTCACATATTTGTTACACCTCAGCACTCTCCACTTTAATAATCAATTGATATTTAGTTAACTTACATTAACTATCCTATTAAAACTAAATTAAATGCTATTCTGATTTGATTTTATTAAATAAATGCTTGCAACACTAATGAGGTGCAGGCCATTTAAATCATGATGGAACAGCCAAATTTGGCCCCTTCTGTTAAATGAAGTAATTTCAGAGTGAAAAAAAAATGAGCAGATGTGTTCCTCGAATTGACAATTTCATAAATACTGCACAACTCAGTCATTATGGATTCCTGACCAACATCTTGAAAGACTAAAATAACTTCCATAATATTCTTCATTTCTAATAAGCCTGTGTTAAATATGCCTTAGAGAAAAAGCACTTCCCCTTTGGCTCCTGTTGTCAGGTCACTGACTTTGACAAGAGCAAGACAGTGTTGCGTCACGAGAGGAATTCAGTTTAGTCTCCAACTTTTCTGGCAAAAGTACTTCTGAAACAAACTACACTGGACTTCCTTCAGCAGTTGCTATTTCTACTTGCACAGGGAACTGAATTTTGTTTTACCAAGGGAATGGAACTTAAGAAATAAATTACACAATAAATATTCATTCATTTAACAACAATTGAGTACCTGCAATGTCCCAAACTAAATAGAATACGATCCTATCTGATAGGAACAAATATTCTGAAGCCTCTCTGGCAGGTTCTGTGAGAAATACACAGCACGTTCTACGAGAGATGGGTTGTGCCCTCAAGAAGTCTACAGGATCATTAGGGAGAAGAGTCACAGACATGTGAAAATGAGCTGGAGCTCATGCATCGGCAGTCTGAATCTGCTCCTCATGAGTAAGGTGTAGCCCAGTGCGTTGTAAAGTGCCCTGCATGTAAAATCTGCTTAATAAATATTTGTTGAATGAATGAAAGCTTCTCTGACCCAACGACTGCATGATTCTCTTGATCCAAGGCCTCATTCAGAAGCATACCATTTGAAGTTCACTCTTCCACAACTGCAGATTCCTACTCATAAAAACCAAAAGAAAAGTAAGAACAGCCAGCAATGGTATCTAGGTGCCAGCAACAATAGTCAAAAAAAGTGGATTCAACCACGGGTCTTGGCAAACACTTGTATTGGCAACTCCTCACTTAGGTGCTGCCAAATTGTGATTGACATGTAGAGTGCGTTTTTCTACAACTGAGAATTCATACTGTTCTGGCAAACTCTGTAATTGGAACTTGGAGCTGAGCAGATAGCTCAGGTAGGGAATCATACATCCTCGTTTGCACAAGATAGTCTCTATTTTTACCGTTTTTTGATGTAATTATTAATAGCACCAACTTTCACTCTCAAGAATGCCCTGATTCAGATGACAAATTATATAAACACCATGAATAGGGGATAATGCCTGCTAAGCCAGAGGTATGAAGCAAGACTTTCTGGTTAAAAAGGTAAATTGCACACACCTCCTTACTTTTGTCAGCTGCGTTCTTCTTTCCATGAGGTTAAGGTTTTCAGCACTTCTACTTTATAGGGTATACCTATAACTACCTTCTGTGTTTTGTCTATCTGTTGACTCTAAAATTAAGAGTAACTGTGGTAAGTTATGGTACTGATTATTAAATATTCTAGTTTCCCTCTCTGTGAGAGAAATATATATCCCTGCCTGTTGAACTCAGAAGTAGTCATACTACTTGCTTTGGCCAATGTGGATGGAAGTGATACATGCCATTTCTAGACAAAAGTCTTAAGTGCTAATACATGGATCAGTCTCTTTTCTCTCTTTCATAAAATCATAAATGTTATAGCTAGTATCTGCTCCATCAGTATTAGTCCTAAAGTGAAAGTCACATCAAGTAGAGCTATAGCCACCCCACAATGGACACTAAGGAAAGCAAGAAATAGACCTTTATTGTTGTAAACACTGGCATTTTGGAGCCTTTTGTTACCTCAGTATAAACTAGCCATCCTGACTGATACAAAAATTATTAATGGACATAAGGTGCTATTGTAACAACAACAAAAACTAAAATAAGTTGCACTGGCTCAAGGGCTCATTAGTGGAAAGCAAGGATATTGTTATTGGAGGTGAAAGGATGCTGATCTGTATCCTTAACGGACTTGCAGCTTTAGGAGATGTGGGCAAACAGTATGTTAGCAGCTTCAGTTGGTTGTTATTAGATGCATTTGACAAGAAAGAGATGAGCTCAAAAGGAATTGATCAGTTTGGAAGGAGGGGAAAAAAGAAATAGATAGCATCCAGAAACTTGGGGATCTTCATGGTTTGGAAGATACAACTGATTCTCATTTGCAATCAATAAATCATAGAAAAAGAATATCTTTGAACAATAAAGTTTTACTAAAGCTTAACTTCACGTCAAGGACCAAATCAAGGAGTTGCATGTAATTTGTGAAATTTTTTAACCTGTGAAGATGGCATCCAGTAAATCCTTTTAATTAGACAAAATGCCTAAAGGAGAAGAGATTAAGGGTGTGTGTCTCCTAGGAAAATCTGATAGATGCAAGGTACCAGCAATTAAACATGTCTATAGAGGCATTTTTTTTTTTTTTAAAGATTGGCACTTGAGCTAACAACTGGTGCCAATCTTCTTTTTCTTTTCTTTCTGCCTTTTCTCCTTAAATCCTCCCAGTACACAGTTGTATATTTTAGTTGTGGGTCCTAGTTGTGGCACGTGGGACACCGCCTCAGCGTGGCCTGATGAGCAGTGCCATGTCCGCGCCCAGGATCCGAACCAGCAAAACCCTGGGCCGCCGAAGCGGAGTACGCAAACTTAACCACTCGGCCACGGGGCCAGCCCCTATAGAGGCATATTTCAAAACAGGATAGGAATTCTTTGACAAGAATCAAATAGACAAGAAGTTAAAAGTTGAAAGCATTGTACCACCAGAGAACCACTAGCCTAGATTGAGATTGTTCAAGACTTAAAACAACCCTTGCCTTTCCTGCATCCTTCCTGCTTGAGCTGGAAGCAGGGGGAGGAAGCTTTTCAGCCTCTAGGAGATCATGTTCTGCAAGTCTTTCTTGAGATACAGCCAATGAGAATAATGGAGAAGAAAGATTTCCCAAAGGATAGGCCAGGAGCTAAGGAGAAAAATGGTTAGGGGCTATTCCCAGGGAGTAGAATGAAGGCCTAATCCAGGAATACTTTCCTATTGCAGTCAACAAACGTCCAAGGGGATTTTAGAATTTGTAGAGACTGGTGACAACTGTATGTCTCCCATTCTTCACCTTTCCAAATGGGAGTGTTTACTATGATCTTCCTGGCTCTGTTCCACCACTGCATATTGGATATGTGAGGGGTGTATAGCTTCTCCTTTTGTTCCTGCAGCCTTGGGTCAAGAAGAACTACATCCAGACCTGATACAGAGACTACCTCACATCACCTGGAGATATTGGCCTTTACCTTAGAAGTAAAGGTGACTTCTGGTTGTCTGGGAAGTTACCGTTTGGGTCTTCCGGTTGTCTCTCTTAGAGAAAAGGTGAGTGTGTTCAGCATGTGGGAAAAGGAGGATACTGATTAGTTGAATACTAGAAAGGCCTGAGGGAGTTTGTGTTATGTTCACCAAATATTTTTGTTTCCATCCCTGTGGTGCCTCTCCCTGTGCGAAGATTATACACATCCCTAGAGTTGAACTCAGGAGTGGCTTGAGCCAATAAAATGTGGGTGAAAGTGATGAAGGTCATTCCTAGGCAGAGTGTTAAGAGACACGGATCACAAGTCTCTCTTTTCTCTTCTATGAGACTGACAATGTTTCAGACAGAGTCTAGGTCCCAAAATGAAGAGAACACACATCAGCTGATCTAAGATGAACATTTAATGTGAGCAAGAAATAAACTTTTATTGTTGGAAGCAACTGACACCTGAGTCATTTGCAGCATAACCTAGCTCATTCTGATTGTCATAGCAATAAACAATGCTAACAATATTATGATTATGTAAAGCTTATTCACCATATTCACCATACGTTCCAAGCAATGTTACTGGACCTATGAAGAAGAAGATATAACTCCACACACCTAAAGGAGAAAGCTGCCCGCATTCAGTGACACAAAATCTTGCTACGTTTACTTGCTTCATGTTTGAACTGTGACTTTTTTATATAGCATTTAGTTTCCCTGGATTTTCTGGTTGCCTTTTTTTTGTTTTTTGGGGTTTTTTTTGAGACCTTAGTGTTCTGAAATTTCACCAGGATACACCTAAAATGTGAGTCTTTTTTCATTTATTTTGCTTAATGCTCTCTTTCTGAATATAGTCCCCTTCTCTCCATTGCCTCATCTGAAAAACCTACCCTAGGCTTTCAATCATTATTTAGCTGGTACTACCTTATGGTAGGTACCCAAGGGGTACACTTGCAGTTTTCTTAGAATTACGTTAGGTTTCTTCTCTTCCATTAGACTACGAGCCACTTGAGTTCAGGGACTAAGTCTTGCTCCACTTTATATCCCTCAGCTACCATGATTACAGGGGCAGAGAATAAGCTTATTAGTAAGATGCTGAATTTTTTACATCCTATCTGCTTCCTGGTCACAAAAGTGATTAAACAGAAAATGGTAAATTGGATTTTAAGAGACAACTATCTTCAGCTTTCAGTAATGAATGATGGACACTGTCCACTAATACCTTCAAGGCAGGGCAGGAAACATGAATGGATTCCAGCGTACAGATGCTCTCACAGCATGAAGCAGTATATGGTGTTTCTCTGGTTCCTAAAATCCAGATCGTGCAAAGAGACAGCATTCATGACCTAGAACAAGGCTGCTTCAATTAAAGGAACAATTTAGATCAAGTTCTTAGCACAGTTTGACATCTAATTTTATTTCCTTAAATATTTGACTTATGCATTCCTGCTTTTCTCCAGAGCTTCCATGAAGGAGGAACAAGAAAAGTCCATAATTGAACTTCCTAGCACAAGATCTTAGCTGATCTTAATGGCTTCTTTGACATCAGGTGTCAGAATAATATCTTTCTCTAGACCTAAAGTGAACTACGATCTTAGTTAGGGCCTCATGGAATGAGCAACAAGTGTATGGTAGAATTTCAGAGCTTCAAGAAAGTTTCTCATCCATCCAAAGTATCTATCCAATTGTTGACTGGTACCCCAAATTAAGCCTTCAATCTTTAGCTTAGAAGTTTAAAAAACAAACCTTTTTTTAATACTTGGATGGAAATATTCCATAGAAGCCAATTACAGCATACCTTGTCTCTCAAACCAGGTTCTGTAGAAACTCCAAGGAACGTAGACGGTTCTGAGGAACATAGTTTGTAAACCATTGCAAAGCTCAAGGCTATATCTCCCTTGAGACATGTGAATGAAAATAACTCAACTATGTCACCAGTTAGTGACACCTCAAAGTAGAGGAACTTGAGGTCCTTTCCTAAGAGAAGATTTTTCTCCTGAGTGAGGAGAAAGCACAATAGACACTGGTCCCTGGGGCATGGAGACACTTTCCCATCCTCTACCCTATAGAAAATAGGTATGGAACAGGTAAAACAAAGGTTCTTCAATATGTTTCTGCACAACTTCTCAGAGGGCAAACCCCGATCTTGGCCACCTCCTTCCAGTAACCTAATACCCCTCAGATGTATTCAATAAGATCCATCTGAGTTTTAAGAGGGGCTCCATAAATACAAATGGAATTGAAGTTTTAGGCAGCCAAGAGTCTGCTAGCTTTCTGGAAGATTCCAGTCCAGCTCCCACACTACTGAGCTGCCTGAACCTGATTGGCCTTTCGAATAATTGATCACAGCTGGTGGCTTAATTGGGCCGTTACAGGAAGACCAGCTCCTTCTAGACACAAGGTTCCATCCTGCTGCAGTGCCCTCGGGGCCGGTGAACTCACTGGGAGGAAACATGACTCCCACTTCTTCAGTTGAAGAACTTGGGGCATTTCCTAGATGGGGCTCCACGCCAGGGATCTGGTCTCAGTTTGGTGGGCTTGAGAGGAGAACGCAAGTTCCCTCCCTTCTCCTCTGAGTCTTCTAGTGTCTCTCTAGTTCTGTATGATCTGCTTTTTAAGGTTGCATGGGGGCGGGGGGCAGGGGTTTCTTTAATATCAGTTCATGGTAAAGCAGTCTGAATCAGTGATAAAATCACAATTACATGGCATTTTAAAATTTCTTTTTATTGAATTCAAGTTCTCCCAATAGCAGGGCCTTTGGCTCCCCATCCCATTTGATTGATCACTTGTCCATTGTGAAGAATTAAGAGATGATGACAAACTTTTACCCCTTCATGACTGAGATAGGGCAAGAGACTGGCCACAGTCCAGAGCAAGGCCATGTCTTGCCAGAGTGGCCATGAGGGCTTCATGAGGGGTGGAGGGCCGGTGATGGAGCTCTGACTGTGCTGAGGTGCATTCTCGTCAGGATATAGACTGACAGGCATTGTCCAAAGGGACATTGCTTACTTGAGGACAAGAAAGCAGACAAGGAGGATTGGAAATGGAAACAGTTAATGAAAAAGTTGGTTAAGTTGACTGGGCAGGACCCAGAGAAATTAAGCATGTCTGAAGCATCCAGTCAGAAGCAAGACCAGGTGAGCTGGTGCTATTGCACTGTGAGCTCCACTGGGCAGGGCTGAGTCCTCTTCTTCCTTGATGATTATGTCAATTTAGGAGGAAACATGCTGAGTTCTGAACTTGTCTGAGATTCCTACAGGATAGCCAAATAAAGACTGTCATCAAGATGTTGAATACACTTTCTCTCTCTCACACACACATACACACACACACGCAGCCCACAGAGAAAATGGCAAATAGTATAACTTTCTATGAAAAATTACCTGAGGCTGTAGAAACACATTGAGGGAAAACAAACAAACAAAAAGTTTATGAGAATAAAGAAACTGAAATTTCAGCAACTCCATCCAGGAATCGAAAGGCAAACTAACTGCAGTGGAGATGTTTCTTGCTGACCTACTGCCCTGTTTCCAGGCTAACAGAACCCTGATTTTGTGTTCTCTGGTCTGAGTCATCACAGCCTTCAAGGAAGGTGGATTCCAGCCCAGGATCATGTGATTCTCATTCCACATCCTAAGGATTGGTTAAACATGGACATGTGATATAATGCTGGCCAATGAGACATGAGAAAACTTCTGGCAACTTCCAGGAAAGCTTTTTGCTTGTTCTTTAAAAGGGACATATGGTGGGGGAGGGGTACTCCCTTTACTGACTCTCTCTTTCAGTGTTATCATGTCTGCATGGGACTCCTGGAATGTGATAGACATTTTGTGACCCTGAGGAGACAAGGCTGATGACAAAAGCCAACATGCTGAGGATGCTTAGCCCTCAAACATTGATGTTTCAAAGATAGGAGGAAACTTTATTCTTGGTGCTGTCAACAAGCCACTGAATTACCAACCTTTAAACCTCCTTCAGAACTTCCTGCTATAGGAGATGACAAATGTCTTTACTCCTTAAACTCTTTTTTCTTGGATTTTCTGCTCCTTGCAGCCAGAAAGCATCCTAACTGATACACTAACAAACCCTTACAGCCCTTACTCTTTCCCAGGCATGGGTCTAAGAGCTTTAGCCCATTTAATCCTTATGGCAACTATAAAAAAGAGATACCATTGTTTTCTTCATTTCCCAGATAAAGAACTTGGTTACAGAGAGGTTAAGTCACTTATTGGACGTCACACAACTAGTGGTAGAACTAGTATTACAAAGATAGGCAGTCTGGCCCCCAAATCCAAGCACTTAACCAGGATGTTAGACGGCCTCTCAGATTAATTAGTAGGAGTTGGGTGAGTCCTATTCAAAATCAATTACTGGGAACCATTAAGAAAAGCAAAGAAGTCAACAGCAAAGTTTTCACTTCCTCTTCAGTGAAGTTCCTCTGCTCACTCTCCCTAACATCACTCAATTCCTCACCATCTTCCCGCCCTGCTCCCCAAGCAAAATCTTCCCTCAGATCCTGCTTCACCCTAAAGGTGTAAACGACTAAAGTGTCGGATATTAACAGCAATCAAAGCCTTAAACCAGCTTGAATTTATGCGTCAGCCTGCCTGAACTTAGCTGGTGAATAGTTCATTAAACTCAGATTTAGTAAGAGCTGAGATGACACAGAAGGAAGCAATGTCCCTTCCCCCAAAGGGCCTGTGGCCAATGAGAGGAAACAGGGAACTAAACTAGGGCTGATCCCGAAACTAAGGATGTAAGATACAGATAAGAGTGTTTGCCTCTTGGAAGGGCACTTGGGGGGTTGGGGATTGGGTGCTCTAAGGAACCAGCAGAGGAGGATGCAGTTTCCACTCCAAGTCCATTTTGTACTGTTCCATACTCTTAGAATTCTTTTCCATGTGCATTTACTACCTGTTCAAAAACATCAGAAAACTCAAAATGCAACAGATCTCTTCTAGAGGCATAGGAAACATGCTTTGAGAGTACAAAGAAGTAACAAAGGCAAGGAAAATGTATTAGTTTACTGAGGCTGCTGTAACAGAGTACCACAAACTGGGCGACTTTACAACAGAAATTTATTCTCTCAGAGTTCTGGAGGTCAGAAGTCTAAGATTAAGGTGTTGGAAGGACCATGCTCCCTCTGAAAACACTAGGGAGGGATCTATTCCAGGCCTCTCTCCCAGCCTTGGAGGCCTCACGTGATCCTTGGCCTACATTCCAGCCCTCTCTCGTTGGCTATGTAGATGGCCATCTTCTCTCTGTGTCTCTCATGTCATCTTCCCTCTATGCATGTCTGTCTCTGTGTCCAAATTTCCCCTTTTTATAAGGACACCAGTTATATCGGATTAGGACCCCCTCTTACAACCTCGGTTTAACTTGATTACCTCTGTGAAGGCCCTCTCTCCAACGGAAGTCACATTCTGAGGTACTGGTGGTTAGGACTTCAACACAGAAATTTGGTGGAAGGAGGGCACTATTCAACCCATAACAGAAAGCTACAGGAAGGCTTTCTGGAGAAAGTCTACTCCTTTGACACTGACAGAAGACCATTTTGAGGCTTCTTTTCTTAGAACAATAAATTTTCTCAAATCCTTGTAATAAGCAATCCCTTGGCATTTTAATACAGTGAGATGAGACCACATGGACTCAGCTTTGAGGGGCACAATTTAGACAATGGTAAACGTAACACATGACAGGCACATGTTGAATCAGGGAGGCTGGTAACTAAGCAACAGGCTGTTTGTAATGCTGGGCACCCCAGCTCTGGCTTACTTCCCCCGTGTAACTACAAAATCAGAAAAGGCATATTGTTGAAGCTTGAACACTTACAGGCAATTTCCATTCTCATGCTACTGATATTGCATTTGTGGAAACATAAGGAGTCCCTGGTGGCTGATTTAACATATACCAATTTCTAGAATTTTACTTTATAACCAAATAGTGTATCCCGCTGAAGAGAGTGTCGCGTTGTACAGAGACAAGGTAATTTAAAAATCATGTTCAAGTTATGTTTACAATAAAAATTCAAGATACAGTAATGTTTTCTTTCTGGTTGACGTTAAGAGTTTGACTTGTAGGTTGCAATGCTAAAGAATGCAAGAAGTTAGAGAATAATCATAGGATTGTTGTACATCCATGCCAAAAATATAGACAATGGTGGGTATACAGTATTGGTAGCCAGGACTTTGCAATAGTAAGCCATATGATCAGAGATTAATATGAATATAAGAAACCTGAATTTTTAAAATAAGCATTGTGAAATATTGTTAAAGTTAATAAGTAAATTAAAATTAATTATACAAAGTAAAATTAACATATATTATGTGAATTAAAATTAACAAGTATTCCAAATATGGATACCAGTAAAAATAAGAAAATACAAATCAATCAAGAAATCCGTTAATCCTTGTTTTCAATAAATTGATGTGTTAACATAAGAATTTAGTAAATGTGGCATTTCAAGTCAGCATGGGAAAAATAGATTATCTATTTGATCCCTACTGCAAACTATAAATCAAAATAAATATCAAATGTATTTGTGTAAAAGTTTTAAAAGTAAAAAAATAATTATGCATGAAAAAGCTGAGGCCATTAATGATCTACAGATGAAAGTACATAAAAATTTATAACTTTTCCATGTTAATGAATTATAAAAATTACAAGGCAAAGAACAACCTAGGAAAAATATTTGCAACACATAAAACAATAGCAAATTTTAAAAGGTGAGCACTCCAACAGAAAAGTGGTCAAAGTAAATGGAGGGCAATGCACAAAAAAAGAAATATTAACTACAGTAATAAATAAGTGAAAAAAAGTTTAACTACAACACTGATCAAGAAAATGCAAATAAGATAACTTTTTATATATAATGCCTTGACTAAGCACAGTAAACCCAATGTTGCTCATAGCACAGAAGGTATGTATAAATTGGTACAACATTTCTGTGGGCAAATTTGGCAATCAAAATTATCATATCTTAGGATTTTATTTTTCCTAAGTTTATCTAGAAGGAAAATATCATGGATATATGTTATAACAGATGTTGTCAGTGTTCATCCACAGCCCTTCTGTGCATGCAACCTGGTTTCCAACCTCCAGGACTGGCAACTCTCTGCCTGAGATCTTTTCTGGGTAAGGAAGTCTGCCAGATCACACGTGAGGCTGGCTGGAAGTTCCAAGGAGTAAACACCCCTGGGAGCAGTCTTCAACCAATGATGGACAGGAGTTAAGGATTCCTCACCCTCAATGGGGACAACTGTGAGGTGAGTTCAATACAGACTCCCAAAGGGCACAGGGGAATTGAGCCCTCAGTTGCCCATGGAGGTAACCTGCTCATTAATCCACCCTGGATTGACTTTCTTCCTTTCCCTTTCTCACTTCTCTTACTGATGTTTCCTCGATCACTCTCAAATAAGCTTCTGATGCTCAAATCCCTATTTCTAGGTCAGCATCTGGGGGAACTTAACCAAAGATATATGCAAACATTTATTGAAAAAAATGTTCATCACAGTGTCATTTATACTAGTAGAAAACTGGAAATATCATACCTTAATAACAACAATAATAATAGATTCATGAACATTACGACACAGTATATACCCATTAAAATATGATAGAATGGGGATAGGGAGGAATAAATAGGCAGAGCACAGAGGATTTTCAGGGCAGTGAAAATACTCCGCAGGGTACCATAATGATGATACTTGTCATTATACATTTGTCCAAACCCACAGAATGTACAACACCAAGAGCGAACCCTAAGATAAACCATGGACTTTGGGTGATTATGATGTGTCAATGCAGGTTCATCAAGTGTGAAAAATGTACCACTCTGATAGAGGATGTTGATAATGGGGGATGTGTGGGGACAAGAGGCATATGGGAAATCGCTGTACCTTCCCTTCAACTTTGCTGTGAATCTTAAACTGCTCTAAAAAAAATAGTCTTAATAAAAAAGTATGATTGAAGAATATTTAATGTCTTGAGAAGGAAAGCGATATAGTGTAATGTTGTTAAGGTCACAGGTTCTGGAAAGAGACATCATTTCAAGTTCCGGCTCAACCAATTACTAACTCCATGACTTCAGACAGTTACTTAACTTCATTGTCTGTTTCCTCACATGTAAAATAAGAGTGACAATAGTATCTCATAGGGTTACTGTGACGTTTGAATAAGACAGTTCCTACACAGTGCTTAGCCTGGTGCCTGGCACATGGTAAATAACCCTTATCACTATCATTATTAGTATTACAACATGTTATAAAGTTAAAAATACAAGTTTACAAAACAGTGTGTTCCATCATTTTAACACACACTTACATATATGTATTCATAATACATACATATAAAAAAACTCATACACATATATATTTACAGAAGCCTTGAAAAAATAGGAAATACATGCAAAAAAATTAACTGTACATGACTAGAATTTGTGCACTACGATGGTAGGTATTTTTCTATGTGTTTTTCTATATTTTCCTAATTTTTATAATTATTTCTTTTGTATTCATATGGGAAAACTTAGAGAACTTTACAAATAATTTTGAAGTGACTCAAGAAGCACTTTAGCCAAATTTCTTCACATAAAAACACAGGGGTTTTGGCCCAGGTCTAGTCCAGTCCTTGTTGATGAAATCAGGAAGAATACTATCCAGCCAATTCAATCTTCTTGAGAACTGTGAGTGCCTTCAGTCAGGGACCACTGCAATTCTGGCACTAGGTTTATATTGTTGACAATGAGTCTCAGTGTCACGAAATAGAAGGCAATGCCTCAGAGCCATGCAAACACAAACATTGCCCACATTGAGCACAAGTGGCTCTAGAAACTGAGTATCATGATATGACAGATACTTGATCATTCAGGAAACTTCCACATTTAAGCACCAAAAGCAAGCAAAGAAGATTAAAGCATGATTCACAACATCAAAATGAGGGAATTGCTTCTGAAAGAGAGATTTCATTTTCTCAGATAGTTCTGCCCTTCTTCAGAATTTCTGATTCCATTAAGTTCAGATCCGGTCACAACGGAAAGTAAGTCCAACATCTCTTTTGGGTCTAACAGATTGATTCCCTCAGGATACTCTTCCAAAGACTTCCCGAAAGTCTTTGATCTGAGTTTGGTAAATAACTTCAACGACTTTCTGCTACTCGACTAACCAGTTAGAATAATCTAATCCTTGCAGCTGACTTCCACTTCTCTCAAATAACCCATAAATTGTCAAAGGTCAAGGGCATTAGAACAAAGAAAATCCACAATTTTGATCACTTTTAGCATTGAATCATCCAATGAATTAATTTGAAAGTGGTATGGTCTGAATTCTGATGAATCATACAACAAAAGAAGAAAACACCAAACTTCTCTTTGGATTTGGGGGGTGGGGCAGAAAGTATTTCCCTTTTCATTATAGATGCCCTATGTATGGAAAATGAATTCCACTTTTTTTTTTCAGGTTTAGAGAAAATTTCTTAGATTTTTTCCACTTGCAGCAAATGGCTAATATACACTCAATTTAGTAAGGAATTCTTTTTTCTTGTGAAAAATCTCAGCAAGGCCAGGGCCCTGTCAGGTTAGCCACTCAGGTAACCTGCTGAACGCCCCTTGCTGGGCCAGTGTATGAGAAAAGGCTGAAGATTAAGAAAGACAGTAAAATACAGTATATACTGAGCATGATAAGGAGGCTAGAGCTACAGACCAAGAAGCAAAAGATGGAGACCCTGTGACGAACATACTACCAAAGAGATTATGTGACCCTGACAATTAACAATTACTCGTCTGCCTTCAGCTATGGTGTTTCCAACAGGAGAGCCATAAAGTGATGATCCACCTATACCCAAGCTCTAAAATTACAATTCCTTACCAGGAGACGAATATTCTGGAGTTTGTAGAAGAAAGCAGGAAAGTGAATACGTCTGTCAAACACCAGTGAAACAGAGAAGAAGAGAGGAATAAAGCTAAAATGGGTTGATTTGACTGATTCTATGTGCAGACTCTGTTAGAGGCATTACCTCCCAATCCTTCCACCAAGCTCAGGACCAGATCAACCGTTCATTCATTCAACAACTATTTATTGAACATCTGCTATGAGTTAGGCTGTGTACAAGGAGCTTGGGATGATACTAAACAAGAGTACCTCTCCTTATCCCCATGGAGCTTATATTCCAGCAGCAGAGACAGATTACATAGAAGTGATTTCATTATGATCCTCTTATGTGTTGTGAAGAAGTAGGACAGGTTACTTTGAGTGGGAGACCATTTAATAGGGACATTATGTAATATGGGGATCATGTCAGGAAAGTATTTTTTTAGAAAGTCATATTTGCGATGAGATATTAAGTATGAATAAGAATTGGCTAGGCAGGCAGATGCAATGACATGCGTAAGGACTCAAAGCAGAAAAGAACATGGTCAGTCCAAAAGGCCTTCTAATCCTTACCCTGCAAGCGAGGCTTAGGTGTAGATTTCCCTCTTAAATCGCCTAATTATCTCATTGCTAGCAGCTGTGGGGTGAGGTTTAGCATTAGGACTATTTGAGTTCAGAGGCTTTTCTTTTTCCTAATAAAGTGTGCCTGGTTCCTCTTTGATGACTCCATCTACATCTTGTTAGAGTAGGGTTTTGAGGTGGCCCCCAAATGCACCCAGTTTGAGTCTCCCATCTGCTGGAAGAAGACCTGCTGCTAGCAGATCGTTCAGATGCACCCTAGCAAGGTTTGCCCGAGGCTGAGCGACTTCACCTACTGCGAGCCCCGCAGAAAGGAGAATTGGTGAAGAGCTAGAGAAAGGGCTTCATCTTCCCTGCTCCTACCAAGACAGACTGAGAAAGTGTCCCCGCATTTTGCAAAGCCCGAGTGAACACTGAGCATTATGTTTACACTGTGCAAAAGATCACTATTATGACTTATTTACCATCTTTAAAGTTTCTACTTACTGCCTAACGACACTTTTAACCAACTCTCAACGCACTGAGTTGATTATAGTTATTATTAAGCTGAAAGTTAAGAAATTGCTCACAAGAAACCTGCATCCTGTCATGTACCAAAGCCTCATATATTTGTCCCAGTTCCTTCTCTGAGTGCAGATAAACATTTCCCTATGTCAGGGGGCTTTTCAACATTTCAATGGCCTAGTGGGAAGCTCTTTTGAGCCCAGAGGGCAATTACTAAAACTTAAGGTAAGTGGGGAAGGGAACAGAAAACGTGATTGCCAGTCCAAACAAGGGAGGTCCAGGGGACAGCTTAAGTTGTACATTAAGAATAATCTTTCAGCTTTGACAAGAAGGTGAGGTGACCAGTAATTAGCCATTCAAGTCAAACCCTGAGCAGCATGACTGGGATGGGAAGTAGGCGGCTGCCCGGCCCACAATTCCTGGCATTTGAGAGCTTTGCAGGCAGGAACTCATCTTGAGATTAATAAAATGATTTGCTAGAGTGAATTTGTTTGTTCGTTTTTGAACATGTGCATTTTTATTTTTTTCCCAGAAAATATTGGCAGAGAAGGATTAGGGCACTAGCTAAACAATCCTTGACAAGGCCTGGGAAAGACTGAGAAGCTGGTGGAGCTCATCTTCTGTGGCCCCTAGTGCTTCTATGGCCTTGAGTGTACCTTTCCTCCCTCTTTTGCTCATCCCATGGTGCATATCCATCCTGGGCTGGCAGAGACAGATCCCTGGGAGCCGTCAGGGAATCCTTCCCATCAGCAAGGTGTTCAACAAATATTCGAAATAAGTGTAAATCTCAGTCTGTAAATTCATGTATTCAAGAAACATGAATCTTTTTAGATTTCCTTATATCAAATTAAATTTGAATTCTGAGTATCCAGCCCACCAAGTTGGCAGGAAATTTCATCCAGCCATGCTTGGGATGCTTCCACACCCCACACACCAGGATTTTACAGAAGTCTGAGTCTTACACAGTACAGGGTCTGATATGGTGTAGAGGGATTGGGAAGACACTCCACCAGGATTTTGTCATGTCTACACTAGTTAGTACTGAGAGAGTAATTGTCCCCAGTCTACATGGGCCACTCAGGTTCCACTTCTGCTGCTTCCAGGCCACATATGGGGTGCAGGAATCTTTAGCAAAGTGAGAAGACCTATTCCTGGGGTCCAGCCTACCTCGCAGCACATGCTGCCCTCCCCTCAAGGGGGGCAGTTACAGAGTGGTACCCAGAGCCCCACTGCTCATGGGAGCCACAGAGCTCTCATCCCTTTCCAGCCTAGGAAAGCCACTTCTTTCTTTCCTCATCCTTTGAAAAGCAGGCTTTCTCCTTTCTTGCCTTCAGCAAGAAATAACAAGCCTGACTGCTTATTTGAAATGAAGAGAAAGTGTAGAACATATGGAAAGCAAACACAATTGAATTCACCAGAGGCAGCTTCCTGCGTGGGGGTGGGGGGGGTGGTGGGCCAGGGAAAGTGGTGGTTGTAACATCTAACTGGATATCAAGTGAGGATCTCACATACTCAAAATTCCTTTATATGTGTTTGGTGGTGGTGGGGGTCCAACTTTGTACAAAATATTCCTATACACACTGGAGTAAGAGAATCACTGAATTAAACCAAAGAAAGGAATAAGAAGAAAGTCTATTTTCAAATATCTAACATCCTTAGTAGTAAAAAGAGGATGGGTGGAGAATACTAAAGTTTTCCTGTTTGCCTGTAGAATTTACATCATTCTGAATTAATATAACCTTAATATATCTTGATGGGCTTGCTTATTATCAAAAGGATTAGAGCCAGGCCTGATGGCCAAGTGGTTAAAGTTCGGCACTCTCACCACTTCAGCAGCCCAGGTTCATTTCCCAGCCGTGGAACCACAACACCCGACTGTCAGTAGCCATGCTATGGTAGTGGCTCACACAGAAGAACTAGAAGCACTTACAATTAGAATATACAACCATGCACTGGGGCTTTGGGGAGGAAAAAAAAGGAATATTGGCAACAGATATTAGCTCAGGGCAAATCCTTCCCTGAAAAAAAAAAAAGGATTAAAGGAGAGAATTAGGTATTTTATGCAGGGATTAAAATTTTTGTAAACTTTTTCCCCTTTTTTTTCATGTCCTACAGTTTTGCTATATATGGATTTATTATTTTCTCTTTAATCCTATATAGGACTTGTGGAGCACATTCAATCCCAGGATTATCTTTCTTCAATTCTGGAAAATTCTACAGTCAGCTGTTAATTTAATCAGGACTGATGTGACTTGATTTTATTAAGTGATCTCTATTGAGTAGTTACATCTGAGGCAGTGTATTTATGGGAATAGGATTGGGGTGGTGGTGGATAAACCCTTGTGTGCCAAAGGGGAGAAGCTCTAAATGGAACTGTGGCATAATAAGAAATGTACTTGGTCTTTTCCTTGTTTCCTGTCACAGAGTTCCTAAGACTCTTGGAATTTCCTAAGTGATAAGAGTGTCTTTTGTTATTTAAACAATCCCTTTTCAGAACACCTGAGTTTACGCTAATGTGGTGACTTACATAGGGCTCCTAGAGAGTCTCAGTGTGCAGCTGGTCACCAGAAAGACCAAGCGATTGGAAGGCTGGAGATTAAGCTCTATAAAAACTCTTGAACAATAAGATTTGATGAGTTTCTAGGTTGGTGAATCATGGAGGTACTGGGAAGGTGGCACACCTGGAGAGGTCATGGAAGCTCCATGCCCCTTCCCCCATACCTTGCCCTACGCATCTCTTCCATCTGGCTTTTCCTGAGTCATGTCCTTTTATAATAAATCAGTAAATGTTAACAAATGTTTTCCTGAGTTCTGTGAGCCATTCTAGCAAATTATCAAACCCAAGGAGGGGGCCACGAGAACCTCAATTTATAGCTGGTCAGTCAGAAGTACAGGTGATAACCTGGACTTGCTATTGGAGTCTGAGGTGAGGGCAGTCTTCTGGGACTGAACCCTGTGGGATCGGATGCTATCTCTACATCGATAGTGTCAGAATTCAGTTAAATTTGTAGGACTCTCAGTCAGTCTCTGCAGAGAAGCGGAGAATTGCTTGGTGTGGGAAAAACACCCACCCATTTGGTGACCCGAATTGAAGTGTTCTGAGTGTAAGTATAGTGAGTAAAGGAGAAATAGAAGAGTTTTTCCTCACAGGAGCATTGTAAGAAAAGCCGAGGCAGGGCATCAGACGCAAGTCCTTCTCTGAAGAGGTGGGATGGAATTTCCTCATCTGCATCATAACAATGTTCAGAGGTCTTTCTCTTCTCAGACAAGATCTTAGTCAGGAGTCCAACATGTGAAGCAGCTGCCCTGGCTGAAGCAGCATTCCCCTTTCCTCTCTACCGGGGGGCAGCCCTGGAATTCCAGGAGCACCCCTGGAAAATTAAGAGACCCAGCCTACTCCACCAGCTCTTCCACTGCTGGGTTTGTGGCCCACATACCCCATAGATAGAATGCCCCGTAAAAGCTAATTAAACTGATTTTTAAAGAATCTTATCTCCCACAGTGGAAAAGTGTATTTTTGCCTTTGAGGTCTTCTCTATCATAGTTCTGGGGGAGTCAACTCTAGAAGAGTGTGTTAGTTATGCAGATGTGATTGTGTCCTTGGAGGAAAGCTTGGGTCTCTCTCTGGGATGAAGGAGACAGATGAGTCTGAATTTAAAGGCAGAGGGGGCCTTTTGATGACGTAGATCTGCAGACAATGACTTGAATTATTTGACTTCGAATTTTTAATATGAAATTGAAAGCCTTTCTGTGGGGCATGCCCCTCAGTTTATCATAAGTTCCACCACTCCCAATTGCTTTACACCTGGCGGGACTCAAATATTTATGGTGACTGCCTGGCCCCCTTAGCGTCTGAGTTCATGGACTCCTTGGCCTACATATAAAGACAGCACTGCCTCTGGCTTTTTCTAAATCAATGAGGCAAAGAATCTTCTTCACACATTCCATATTCTCCTTTGACCATTCAGTCTTCTTTGGTTTGTACTCATTTTTCCCACTACCACCATCAGAATCAATCTCTATTGTCCCTGCCAGCCTTATTTCTACCTCTCTTTGGGCATAATACAGTCTCCTCCATATTACAATTTTGTGTATATGTACCTAATACTCATTAAACCATATTTCTGCAGAGACTTCGATAATGCCATGTCTTCATAAAGAGTCCAATAATTATTCTTTGACATGTTCCCAGCTTGGATCAGCTCTGCCCACCATGCTGTTCAGAATAACATAACCATTGTCACAGCTTCTAATACCATTACCACCTACCTCCACTGATATGGCTCCCCTCAAGAGCTGTTTGGGTAGAGAACAGAACAAGACAAGGGGCAAAGCATTCAGATCAGGTGATATTTGTTAAAAGAAACATGATGTGTGAAAAGAAAGGTACAGAATAAAATAGACTCTCATTTTTACAAGAGAAATGGGCTTCCTCCTTGCTGCTGATGGATTGGAAGGAGAGGAACATGAGAATGAGTGTTTACATACAGCAACCAATTGCTTGCTCCAGCCCTTCCAGCCTCTATGGGTCTGACGGGCTGCTGGTTATTGTAACAACAAGACCAAATCCACCTACCCATAGGATGGCTCTACCTCCATCCCAGATCATTTTGGAACACCAGGCAAGGTTCACCAGTGCCTCTCCAGCTATGAAATGGGAAAAAGAGTATCACCATCATGAATGGAGCTAGTGTGTAAACTGAATAGATCATAGCAAAACCACAAGCAGTGCTATGCTACATTCATTTAAATGAAGAGAGCTGGCATATTTTCCCAGGCTAGAAACAGACATTGCATTAATGTGCTGTCTGATTGCAATCAGGACTATATCACTTTGACTTTTTAATTCAGTTCAATTTTTTGTTACCCTTTATTAAAAACCATATACTTCTCTGCATTTCCCTAAATATTTTAATTGGTACATTTTAGACTGGATGTGTGTACATTCTCTACTAGCTCCCATCTGGGTATAATTTTCCATAGTCTCCCCTGACGATCTGCATTTTCTCCTTCAAGTCCTTCCTCTAAACCCACTTCTGTGGATCTTGCCTTCACATTATGCCATTAAAAGCTCCAGCTGGAAGGAAGTGCCTCTGAATGGAGTCCAAGGGAAGAAACAAAGAAGATGGAAACCAGATGCCATTTAAGTCATCCTCGTGTGAGTCACCATTTTCTCCTGGAAAGTGTGTATCTCAGTGCTGTGCGCCTCTTCAATGGAGCCCACTAGACAGAAGAAACCCTCCTTCAATCTATGCGTGTTTTAGCCATCCTCAGTAGACCTCTATGTTTTGAATACTATTGGCATACAGTAAATGTACACATAGTACTAGCAATAACAGATAAATATTTATTAGTTAGGTTTGACCCAACATAAGATAGTCATTTGCTTCATGGGTCATTTACCCACTCGTATTCCAGGCCCCTAGCCACCATTTCTCATCAACTATGCTCAGGATTTGAAGTGAGTCTTCTAATTTGATAAGAGTTTATGGTTTAGAATTGTTCAGGATTAAAACAAACAAATAACAACAAAAACAAATAAACAAAACATTCTCTAACCTCCAGAGGTTAGAATCGATTGATTTTCATGTATACTTTTTCCTGTTTTTTAAAAACCAACTTAATCTGATTTCTGTGTAGTGGATCTTATCATCCCTGAAGTTAAAATCTGAATCATTTATTCATTCAGGTAGCAAAACAAACAACCAAACCAAAAACCCAGGTAATGTTCCTTTTTTTTAAAAGAAAGAGCAAGAGGAAGATCCCTGTTTTCCCAGAGTCACTTTGAGAAACAACTTTTGAAATTCTTCTAGAATGGTATTCAATTAAGCAGGTGGCAAAAAATGTATTGGCAAGATCCACTTCTGTTTAAAAAATTATTACATATGTATATAATATTATATATTATTAAATATTGTATATATATTTCTATGATATTATATATTTTTATATGTGTGTGTGTTCAAGACTGAGTGTGTGCATTTATCTATACTCCCTTTCAAAATTCTGCTGGAGAGTCAGTAAAGGGAATAAATTGGTAACCCTGCTGAAGATAAAAAGAGGACTATCAGCAAAGATTTTGATAATTTTCTGGAGGATGGGAAGGAAGTGAATAATATTGACAGATGAAGCAGAGCAAAGAAAGCAGCATCCCAGATATACTCAGGAGAAGGCTGTAGAAAGGGTGGAAACGTCCTTTCCAAAGAAGCCTTGGGGAATCTCCACGCTGGGTATCAACACATTCAGAGCTCAGAACTGGAAAGGGGGCCAAAATCAAGGTTGTCCAGAGAAGAGCTGTAACATTTGGCCTTTCTCATCCTTCTTCACCTTTCCCATGCGTGCAGATGGGCCAACAAGAGAAGATTCAGAAACCCTCACTCACGCCCCAAGATCTGCTTGATTAAGAAATAAGACTGCTACCTGGGCTGAACTAAGGCTCTTTATATGGGATTTGGCATTCCACAGTGAAGCCCTCTGTTTTGGTGTTTTTAGGGGAAAAGAACACCATTTGCATGATTCCTTATGCTTGCACCCTAAAGGGAAGCTTGTCAGTTGACACGTCCCACCCATGTACTCAGCCAGTCCCCACCTTCAGAGGGATATGCCACTTGAGGAAACACATCTACCCAGTGGCAGAGAACTGCACTACCCACACCCAGCCACCTTACTAATTACCTAGCCCTTCCCTGGTAAACATAAAAAAAAAAAACCTTGAATTATCAAGCTGATAGAAGTGGGAAAAGTGGAGTGAAAGAGAACTCTTATGAGTTTGATGAGCCAAAGGCTCAAGAAACAGAAGTTTAAGTATATTACTTAAAGTTATAATCATCATTGTGGAATCCATGTCCCCTTCACGTGACCAATAGAACTCTGATCTTGGTTTGGGGTGAGCATTCCTTTCCCTCTCTTGGTCCACATGCTTCGGGTGAATCTGAATGCAACATCTGCTCCCAGGATGAAACATGGGATCTAGGCCTAGCCCAAAGTGTGCAATCCATGCTCTTGGCCACAATCACTGGTTTTGAAATGAGAAAGCAAAGCTCATCTGCTTAGAAATATTCTTTTCCTCCTTCTCACTTCCATGGGAGGAGTATACTTCCCCATTCTATTGATTTGGGGTGCAGTCATGTGACTTTATTTGGCTAATGGGATGTGCTTGTGGAGCTGGTCTCGTGCTCTTGCACCTCCATCATCACATGAGAACATGCTTAGGTTAGGTCACCAGTCCCAGGAAGAAAATGAGAGACACACAGAGCACCGCTGAACTACCTCAGCCCAAAGCTGTGAGCAGTCCCAAACAAGATCAACAGAGCCACCCAGCCAAGCCCAACCCAAATCAGCTGACTTCAGCCAACCCACAGATATACGAGTTAAATAAATGCTTATAGTACACCACTAAGATTTTGTGTGTGTGTGTGTTTTAACTCAGCCTTATCGTTGGCCATAGTTAAATAGCACAAGAATAAAGACATATGCATTCTTTCCTGATTGTCTGGAATCTGAGAAGATACAAAGCTCTAGCTCTTGTAGCTATGCCATCACATAGAATTTAGGGATGAAGTTACAGACTGAGGAGAGCTGGGCTGAAATCGAGTCCTGCTCACATTGTTTGAGCTCTGAGCTCAGCCTTCCTAATGTCAGTTCCGCTCTGTCTGTAATGTAATGTCTGTAAGTAATGTCTGATCTTCTTGTTTATATGAGCCAATAAGTTTTCCTTTTCTTGCTCAAATCACATTTATTTGGCTTTTTTTTCTCACTTGCAATCAGAAGACTCTTAACTGATGTCAAAATATAGAGGTATGGGCCGGCCCCGTAGCAGAGTGGTTAAGTTCGCACACTCTGCTTCAGCAGCCCAGGGTTTCACCAGTTCATGTCCTGGATGTGGACATGGCACCGCTTATCCAGCCACGCTGAGGTGGTGTCCCACATAGCACAACCAGAAGGACCTACAACTAGAATATACAACTATGTACTGGGCAAAGAAGAGGAAGCAAAAAAAAAAAAAGATTGGCAACAGATGTTAGCTCAGGTGACAATCTTTAAAAAAGAAAATATATAAATATATATAGATGTATATATAGATAGATAGATAACCAGTGGAAGAATTAAAATAATTAGCAAAAGTTAGGAGAGGGGAAGGATGTGGAAGAGGGGCACACAAACTAATTTCTCCTCTTGCATGGCATAATCAATCCAATGTTTAAAGTAGGTAAATCAAGAAATAGAAATATAGGCACATTTTCTGGACTTAATAGAGATGAATATGAGAAAAGACTGAAATCAGAAATAAACAAACGTGTTTAACTGTGATCACTGGACAGGAAGCACGACAAAGGCATAAGGCGTCCGTTTTTTATCTTATGTAGTTCCGTGCTGTTCAATGCACGGCCACTAGCCACAGGTGGCTATTCAAGTTTAAATTAATTAAAATTTGAACAGAATTTAAAACTCAGTTCCTCATTCACAGTAGTGGCATGTCTAGTGCTCAACACTACATGTGGCTAGTTGGTACCACACTGGACAGTGCAGATGCAGAATATGTCCGCCTTTGAAGAAAATTCAGTTGGAGCACGCTATAGTAGAGCATCAAGAGTCACTGCGCAAAATCGATTAATCCAACAACAGAGGTTTGAATATATCATTCAAAATTGTACCGTAGGGGTTTAAGGGTACAGGCCCTGGAGATAAACTGCTCGGGTTCAAATCCCAGCTCTGACAATTACAAATTATGGAACCTTGGGCAAGTCATTATCTTTCTATACTTCTATATTTCTTTTACCCATAAGTGGCAAAATACACACAGAGCTACGTCACAGCATTGTTGTGAGGATTAAATAAGCTAATACATATAATAAGTTATTGCATATTTTATGCTTCTGAGTGTCTAGCATGTGGTAAGCACTCAATAATTATTCTAATTTCTATCCTTTTGTAAGTTAGATTTTATTTTACCATATGCACCTATTTTAAATAAACTGTGTGTATATATATGAGATTTATCTATATTTAATATTTTATATGTGACATATACACACACACATCTCAGCTCCAGTTCATGGGATATAAACATTTTCATTTTCTTCTTTATACATTCTATATTTTCCAAACTTTTACAGTGACCATGTATTATCTTTATCATCAGAAAAAACAAAATGTTTATTTTTAAAGACACCAGCATATTTTGAAATGAGTAACATGCTAGCTACATCTGGATCATTTGCTTTTGTTGATTTGGTCCCCAGGGGGCCATTATATAATCATTGTCATTAGTCAGTCAGGGCTTTGTGACCTCTTTCCTGGACTATTACAAAATCCTCCTGGCTGGTTCCCCTCCCCCTGCCCAGGTCTGCTCCAGCCTCCCAGTCTAATCTCCACGGTGCTGCCAGAGTGAGCCTGCCACGTCACGACACTTAGCAGACTCCTCTGCTTAAAACCCGTCAATGTTTTCTCCTCCTTTAAAGTTTAGTGCCCAGTCCATGGCATGGCCCAAAGGCTTCCCATTCTAATCTTGCCTGCC
Organism: Equus przewalskii; assembly: GCF_037783145.1. Taxonomy (NCBI): domain Eukaryota; kingdom Metazoa; phylum Chordata; class Mammalia; order Perissodactyla; family Equidae; genus Equus; species Equus przewalskii. The sequence goes on along the minus strand of NC_091831.1, from coordinate 51,833,986 downwards.
TTTCCACCTCCTACCACCCCCCAAAGGCATCCAAGCCTCTACCCCCAGACCACAAGAAGGAACGCTTCTACATCCTTTCCATCTAGGGAAGTCCAATTTATCCTGCAAGACCCACCTAACACTTGCTTTCTGTGCAGGTTTTCTAGTCTCCCAAAGCAGAGCTCCAAGCTCCCGTCCAACTGCGCCTCTGACTCAGAGCCTGCTCTGCTGAACAGCAATCATTTGTTTACATTCCTGACTCACTCTCAATGATGTGCTCCATGAGGGTGTGGCATCTTTGTCTTCCCGCGTCTGTCCAAAAACTGACCCCAAATAGTGCTCAATACATGGTTGTTGCACAGATAAATTCAGGAAGAAATTATTTTAAGATAACTTTTATTGTTTTACTAAAACAGTAAGGGTTCATGGTAGAAAAATTAGAAAATTCAGCTAAGTCAAAAGTAGAAACTGTAAAGCAGCCATAATCCCATCACTTGGTAACATTTAACACTCTGGTATACGTCCAGGCTACTGCAGAAGTTCTCAAACTATCTCAGTTCATGGAACCCTTAGTGTTTCAGTAATTTTTTCTGGTAGTTCAAACCAATATAAATTATGTTTATTATGTAGTTAGGTCCAAACAACTTAATAGTAGTTAATAGTAGTTCACACAGTGTCCAGAAGTGTTGTTGTTTCTCTTGAAAATTTAAAATATCCCAGGGGGCCCCTGTGAGTTCATACAGTTGGCATACAGTTTGGGAACCCCTGGTCTAAATTTTCTAAAAGGATTTTTTAAAAATGTCTATGTTGTTATACTATATAAACTGTTTTCTTAACCTGTTATTCCTAGCTAATAATAAGTGAAAAACAACTTTCCTTCTTGGTAGCTGCTTATCTAAAATATCAAATATTTGATGAGTACCTAATATGTTCCTTATGAGGAAAGTATAATATTATATCATTATTTTCATGAAGAAACTGAGACACTGAAAATTTAAGAAACTTGCCCAATGTCCCACAGCTAGAAAGTGGCACACCAGGTTGTACACCCAAGAAACTGAGTTCTAGAATCCCTACTCTTAACTACCTCACTCTAATGCCTTTTAACATTCACAGCATCATTTCGATGAGGGAGTCAAGACACAATTGTACCCTATTGTAAAGATATATTACAATTTATTTTAACAAATTCCAAATATTAGACATTTAAATTATTTCCAATTTTCACTGTTTTCGAGAACCTTGAAATGAACATCTTTGTAACTAAATCAATCCCTGGATGCTATCATGTTTATTTCCTTGGGGAAAATTTTCTAGAAGTAGAATTACTTTGTCAAAAGGCAAGAGACATGTAGGGGCATTAGTTGGTGCGCCCCTTTAAACGCCATGCGTCCTTGAGGATCCTTGTCTGGGCTAGGTGCCAGCACTCACGATGATAACAGTCCTGGGTTTGGCCAACCCAGCTGCTGTCTCTTGGGAGAGTTAGCACCAAGACCCTTGCAGTCTGAGGGAACACAGAGGCCCTCCAGGAGGGGCTCAGGTCTTTGGAATGCAGGTCATACAGGGGACAGTCCCCCTTGGAAAGCATGCAGCCTTTGCTCCTCTGCCTACTTAAGCCAGCTTCTCTTAGGGGATGGGAGCAGATGCACATTGCCTGTCCAGCCGGTTGCCACTGGACCTTCCCTGTAAGTAAGTCCCAACAAACCTATATGTCTCATTCACTGTCTCCAAGTCTTTTCTTTGGTCTCTTGGCACCCTAACCCAGACTACTCACCCACATAGGCATGTAGTGGAACAAGATGCAAACTCCAAGGTTTTTGGTACATATTGTCAAGTTATTCTACCAGATGAGTTAAACAAATTTCTATTCCACTCTGTTTTTTCTCATCCTCACTAATACTATTTTGATTCTTTAAAAAAGAAATCATTACCAATAAATCAAGGAAAAAATGTTGTAGTTTATCGTTATGTTAATTTGCACTGCTTGATGTTTATGAGGTTGAACATTTTTATCTTAATAACCAGAATTTATTTTTTACTTCAAAAGAAAGAAGCAAAGCCTTAGAAGCAAGATGACAGCTGGACTATGGTTGGGAAAGTCCCTTGCTGGAACTGACTAGGTCCCGTTCACATTCAACTCAAGCTACTCTGCAACCCATGTCCTATGCAATGAGAAGGGGATTGGAAACCACAGTCTACATTATCCAAGATGGCATTATTTCTGCAACCTAGTTTTCCTAAGGCAGGAAAATATACTCTCCTTTTAGAGTATATATCCACAACAAAGAATGGATTTATGGAATAGAGGAGAGAACAATAGACAAGGATTCAGGGGATCTTGGGCCCAGTCCTACTGCGACTATAAAAGAATCATTTAACACCTCTTAGTTTCAACTTGTCTACTAAAATGACCAGTGCGTTTCAAAGTTTTCACAGAAATAGTCCAAAGATATAAGAGAGTGAAAACTTATTTCTAGGGTTAGTACCTGGGATGTATTGATCCAGAGAGACCCACGGCAGATGTGTGGTTTTTCCTTTCTTTAAAATTCAGACCAAAATGTTGTCTTCTCCATAAGATGTTGGTGTTTTTAATAGATAACCACGTTTTGTCTATTTGTTCTCTTTGTTGTTTTTTCTCAAATAGAATTGGTGCTCTGGAGGGTGTGCCATAATTTAATATGTAGCTTCAAGGGCCCCAACACACTGCCCCGTACTCCACTTTGAGAAACAAGGAATTCTCTCCAAGATTCCTTCAACCTTCATCAATGGAAGATTCTAGAGAACAAGATCTGCTCTTCAGTTAACTATAAAATGTGAGGTCATTATTCTGGGGGTTAATTTTCCTAGAGGGGTCAGAATTTTTCCTTCCCGTCAAGATCCTTGGTCCCTGATACAAAGATGACCCTTCCAGTCAGGTCAGACCATACCTGTCCATCATTGAATAGGCTGAAAATTTAGGTCCACATGCTAAAATCACTAATGATAATAATATTCCCAGCTTCACCCTGAAAGTAACACCTGTTTTCTCAAATAACTTCCTTCTTTCTACTCTGAATTTGTTTCATGATAGAAGCAATGAGATGCAGTAATGGAGAAATACTGTTCTTGGCATACAAAGATCTAGGCTGACATCTTAGATCCTGAGCGAATCACAACTTCCCTGAAATTCAGTTTCTGCTTTGGCAAAATAGGAATAACAATGGTTCTTATCCTGCCTACCTGACAGGTGCGTGATGTGGATCATATAAACAAACCTTGGGGCCAGGGGTAGGTATTACTTTTATTATTTAATATCCTTCCTTAATTCAGATTGAAGAAAAAATTACTCATCACGACAATCCTTCAGTTTGGAATGTTGGTCGCTGGGAACTGTGTTCCAGCTCTGAGAAGGCCGAACCCTCAGCTGGATGCTGCTGTGGACCTGCCTGTACAAGTGCTCACCAGACACAGGTGAAACCCTTTCAGAAACAATGATGGGCATTGTTGAACTGGGTGGGGCAAGAAGAGGAACGGCAGTAACTACCAATGAACCTTAGCCAAGTCCCCTTGTGACAAGAAAAACTTTCTCCTGTGTTTCCATTTTCTGATTAAGTAACACTAAGCTAAAAGATTTAAAACTCGTGAGGCATCTATATCTCAAGGCTGTCCAGGGGCAGGCAGCAAATACCTCGCATTTACCGGGAATGAAGGCTGCAGCCTCTACGCCAGCTTCCACTCTTTTGCTGTCTCCAGCCCTCACCCTTGTCCTCCACTGAACAAGTCGTTCCAGGGAGTAGGAGCCAAGGCTCATCTCACTGCCAAGCAGTGAGGACCCTTGAGGCTAAATTAGACAAGCTATTAACTAGCAGCTCAAATTGAGCAACTGGAGAGAGGAGACAAGCACAGACGAAGACCACAAGCAAAATAAGGGCAAAAATCACAGTAAGATGGAAAATGTGGGTGCCAAAGCAATCAGAGAAAAAAGGAGTTTCAAACCCAAATCAGAACATGTGGGAAATAGAGAGATCACAGGTAAAAGAAGTCACCAAACCTCTCCATATATCTCACATGTATGGGGATGCCCACCGTGTAGTTTTCCCCAGCCTGCAGCCATTGTGTACTGAAGTTTCCTTTGGCGCGAGGGTAGATGAGTTTATAGGTCTAAAGAGCTGGGCACAGAGAAGCTGTCCTCAATTGAGACAAACAGTGAACAAACCCACACATTTGCTCAGAGATGCTGAGTTCACCCCTCTTCTCCAAATAATGGTTTGTTTCAGAAAAGCTCTTGCCTTGACTACAGGCGATGAATGTAGAAAAATGAACTTTATGTCACAGGAGTATTTGCATTTCCTGAGGTAGAACAAGTCTCAAATATTAATTTCATTTGCCAAGAACAATATCCAGGAAATATTAATTTAAGCACAAGTCAGACATTTATAAGTTATTCTTCCCACATTGGTTTTTCATGTGTTTAGTTATAGGCATACGCCATGTTACCTGGTCATCTGTTACTAGTTTCTTGTTTGTTTTTTGTTTGTTTGTTTGGGGTGTGCTTGTCTTGCTTGTTTTGTTTCTTTGTTTTTCCTTCTCTTAGCTTCATTTAGAGGGGTATAAGGCAGCAGAATAGAATAGTGGTTAACAGCACAGCCTCTGGAGTCAAACACCCAACTCTACCCCACAGGGCATAATTTCCTGGGACCGGCATAAAATGAAAATGCGGGGCTCCTTGTGCAAAACTTGTTAAGAATTTTGAGATGGTAATCTCAGGGGATTAAACCAAATACAGAGCTCTTCTGACCACAGGGCCGTGTATGACTGACTGCCCAGGTCGCATGTCCATGAAGTCAGCCCTACTGTCCTCTGCTATGTGACTTGAGAAAGTCACCTTCACAAGCCTCAGTCTTCTTATCTTTAAATTAGGGACAATAATAGTACTATTGGCAGAGTTGTGGAATGCTTAAATCAGATGATAATTGTAAAGTGCTTTGCAGAGTGCCCAGGACATAGCAAGTGCTTAAACATTATTAGCTCTTGCTGTCACCAATTACCTGCTTATGTCATAATGCTCTTAAGAACCTTAATTAAAACAGCAATGAGAAGGGCCAGCCCCATAGCCTAGTGGTTAAGTTTGGTGCGCTCCACTTTGGTGGCACAGGTTCACAGGTTTGGATCCTGGGTGTGGACCTACACCACTCATCAGCCATGCTGTGGTGGCAACCCATATATAAAGTGGAGGAAGATTGGCACAGATGTTAGCCCACAGCTAATCTTCTTCAGCAAAAAACAAACAAAAATACAAACAAACAAAAAAACCGGCAATGAGATACCTCTACAATCCTACTAGAATGGCCAAAATCCAGAACACTGACAATTTCAAATGCTGACAAGGATGTGGAGCAACAGGAACTCCCATTATAATTGCTGGTGGGAATGCAGAATGGTACAGCCAGTTTAGAAGACAGTTTGGCAGTTTCTTACAAAACTAAACATACCCTTACCATTCAATCCAGCATATGCAGTGATTGCAACTCCTTATCCAAAGAAGCTGAACACTAACGTCTACACAAAAATTTGCACATAGACGTTTATAGCAGCTTTATTCATAGTTGCCAAAACTTGGAAGCAACCAAATAAACTGTGGTCCATCCAGACAATGGAATATTATTCAACACTAAAAAGACATGGAGAAACCTTAAATGCATATTATTAGGTGAAAGAAACCAATCTGAAAAGCCTACATACTGTGTGATTCCAACTATATGACGTTCTGGAAAAGATAAAACTACGAAGATAGTAAAAAGATCAGTGGGTGCCAGGGGATGGGGGGTGAGGGAGAGATGAATAGGTGGAGTACAGAGGATTTTTAGGGCAGTGAAAATATTCCATGTGATACCATAATGACAGATACATGTCATTATACATTTGTCCAAACTCATAGCGTGTACAACATGAAGGGTGTATCACTGTGTAAACCATGGACTTTAGGTGATTATGATGTGTCAATGTAGGTTCATCCTTGGTAACAAACATACCACTCTAGTAGGGGATGTTAGTAATGGGGGAGACCATACATGTGTTGGGGCAGGAAATATATGGGAAATCTCTGTACCTTCCTCTCAATTTTGCTGTAAACTTAAAACTTCTCTAAAAAAATTCTTTAAAAAAAAAACCTGATAGCCAAACAAAATGAATAATTGGGGCAATAATTAGGTAATGTAGGACAATCGCTACTGCACTCTTTTCTCTGCTTTCCTTTGAATTATCTGGACAAGAAAGCTTTAACATAAACTGCTCAATTAATTACTTTAATTATTACCATTCACTTTGGCTCTGAGTAGATCCAGTCAGATAACATTTAATATGAAGTTGTAAAAATATGTAGTAAAGATCAGATGTTTACGTTATACATAAAATCAGTCAGGTTAAGATTCACACAAAAGAGCTGAGGAACTAGAATATTTGGAGATTGAAGAACTAATTTGAGGGGACAGTGCAAAGGAAGAATGTGCTGGTGACAATTTGGGGATGACCATCATCTACTACCACTTTTACAGGTCCCAGAAATGGAAGCCAAGATAAGAAGTCTATGCTTTCAAAGAAATGCTGGAGGTTAAAGAGATTTTTTAAATTAAAATTTTATATTATGAAATATTCCAATGATACAGAAAAATAAAGAGTGTAATAAAATAACAACTAATAAGGTACCCACCTCGTAGCTTTATCAAATCTTAACATCTTTACATATTTGCTTCAGATTTTAGGACTTTTATTGTAAAATATAAAACATAAAAGCAGAAACCCTTCAAAACAAACGCATGGCTTAATTTAAGTTGAACACACTTGTAACCACCATTCAGGTCAAGGAAGAGAACTTGGACACTGACCCGGAAGTCCCCCATAGGTCCCTTCTGTTCATACGCCCTTCTCTTCCCCCAAAAGTAACCACTATTCTGACTTTTATAGAAATCACCAAGGAGGAACTGTTTATTTTGGTTTGAGACAAAGAGAGAGAAAGAAATTAATTCTGACCATAGAATACCAAAATAACACAACTGATAAATAGTATCATATGTAAGAACCAAATTCCCAAAAAAAGGACATAAGGACATTTCTCTTGGGCAATAAAATACTTCCTTTACTCCCCCTCGGATGATTGAGAGCCTTCTTCTCTTTCCCTTCTCTCACACATGGACTCAACATTTTCCAGATTGGACCCATTTCAGCATTTTGCAACCTATTCCACCTCTAACAGTGAAAACACGCTGCCTCTGTTTCTGCAATTATTTAGCTAAGCCACAAAAACTGGGTAATGTTCAAGTTAGAAAGAATAATTAGCAAGTCCACTAGGGTCCTGGTTTTAATGTTAGTAACTATACTTTTAATATCAAGGTTATCATATGTCATGCTTTTGCTTTTATTTTTACTTGTTAAAGATTCTGCTTTGAATAAACTTGCTACTGCTAGCACAAAATTGTCTCTTATTCCATACACACAATGGACCAGAACCAACGTAAGGCCAATGCTTTCAATTTACTAGATCCACAGTCTCTCAGATTTGCAAGAAATCTCAGACTTTCTTAACCTCTTGCAATTTGGTCCTGATCCTTGAAATAGACACATAATACCTTACTTAAAATTAAAAGGGACAGTTTATGTATATTAATCAGGACTAGATGCAAGTAAAAGTAACTCAAAATAGTTTAGGCAAATATGAATTTAAATAAATTCTTAAATAAAAATTTAAGGGGTCATGTAACCAAATTGAAAAAAGAAGAAAAGAAGGGCAGAGATGACCACAACACTTTCAAAATTGTTTTTATCTCTTAGCTCTGCCTCCACATTGGTATTCAGCTTTCTTATCCCCAGCTGGTTTTCAGAATCCAAAGCTGGATTCATAACTGCCCCACTCTGGGCTCACATCTTTGAGCCTCACCTTATAAAAGAGAAAGAAGCTTTCTCCCTACTCCTGATGAAAATAAACCCTGAGTGCATACATTCGTCAAAACTCTGCAAATGTGCAATTAAGATATGTGTACTTCATTGTATGGGATTTTTATGTTAAAAGGAAAACCCACTGTAAACAAATATTGAACTCTAGTTAATGGACGCATTCTGAAATACTTACAGAGAAGTATACTAATGTCTGCAATATACTTTGAAATGCATCAGAAATAATTTGAATTAACAGCTAGATAGAGGGATGGAGAGACAGATGATAAATCAATGTAGTAAAATGCTAATGGTTAATGGTAGAGATTAGTTGGTGGGTGTTCACTATAAAATTCCTTTAGCTTTGTTGTATGTTTGAGAATTTTCATGATAACGTGTTGGGAGTGTGAGGAATAAATCCTGAGGAAGGACTGGTTAGACAAGCTTGGGTCTCCCCACAGCCTGCCCCAATGTAAGGTATGAGACACTGACTGCCCAGTTTAGGTCAACTGCCTACCATTAAACCATCCACTGTGACCAGTAAGGAATTGTCACAAAGCTCCTGTCCAGGACATATGATAGAGCAGGGAGTGGAAAGATGAGAGCTTGCAAAGAAAAGTCCTCCCCACCAAAAGAAAGGAGCATGGCACAGAAAAGGCTATGGGAGCACATCACGAGGCAGGCAGCCACCCCAACGTGACTCCTCACAGTCTTTAGGACAACAGGGCAGATGACAGGATATAATTGAGTCCTCGCACTAAGATTGCATATCTTCTTGCCATTCACAGAGCAAAACTAGCAGGAGAAGGTCTGACTTTTCTTAGCAGGTGACTTTTAAATACATGCCACGAGGAGTGGAAAAAATTAACAGAATATGCCAAAGAGTATAAGTCATCGTTATGTCAGAGTAAAGACATACTTGTCTAAGGAAAGGCTAGTTTTCAACCATTTGCTAGATATTGGCTTAAGAGTGCATCAGTTTATGTCATTCAGCATCTGTCTCCTGTAAAGCCCAGATCTACATTTTTAAAAACCATTTAAACAAGGGTTTTTAAGCTTAGGTCTGCAGGGGTTGGCTAGGTTGGGTTAGGTGTGAAGAAAAAAGGGGTCAGCCTTTTCTTCCCAGCCAAGGAAGGGCTTAAGGAATAGTTCTTTAGGGTAAAATTATGTAATAATATGTATTTTTGTGCTAAATTATTAAAAGGCCCAAATTTCTTTCTCTCTGACTCTTTCTTTCTTGTGCAACTTTTGGAGATTGGATTTATCAGGAATTTTAATAGTCAGCATTGGGAGGTAATACACCCTTGCCTAGAAAATTCAAAACACATTTGCATAGTTTTTAATTGACAGGAACATGAGGTCAGGGTTGCTAAATGAAGCCGTATGTTCTCAAGTTGGCTGAGAATGACATACGCAAGCCAAGGCCATCTCGGCATTTTTCTCTTTTCTGTTTGATTTAGGAACATCTTCAATGCTCCTCTGCTCTTCCCTTCACTATCACCTCCCACACATCAAAACCAGGAACTTGGGCTGCTTGTGTGAGTCCAGGCCAGAGCAGGGGAAGAATAGTTCCAGATCAACCAGGCCTTCCACCTAGGCTGGTGCCAAAGCCCAAAACTATACAAAATGACCAGCAACCAGGGAGTCAGCCACAGAGGCTTGTTTGAACGGATCTTTATCCCTCTGGATTTTATAGCCATCAATTTCTGCAAGATCTACAGCAGTAGTTCTCAAATTTTATTACAATAAAAAAAAAAACAATCCCTGGAAGCTCTATATCTGACTGTTGCTATGTTTCCTTCTGCCTAGTCCTCCAATGTTCTAAATATAAATTTAAGTAGCAATAATGATAATAGCATCAGCTAGCACTTATGAAGAACTCATTATACACAAGGCACAATACTATTTTCCTAACATATAGAGCTCATTTAATCTCCCCAACAACCCAATGATGTGGTTTCCATTAATATTTCCATTTATCAGACGAAAAAATTGAGTTATACAGAAGCTAAGCAACTTGCCCCAAGTCACATGGCTAGGAAGTGGCAGAACTATAATTAAAACCCAGAGACCACGCTTTTAACTACTCTACTATGAAATTGAAGAAATCAAGAAAAGTGAAAAGGTAAGTGTCTTGCCTAAGATCACACATGAGCAGAGACTGGAAACCTGAATTTGTTACTCAAAATTCTGGGTCTTTTTCTGGTACAGCACAAATAGAACTGTGGGACTTCTGAGGAATTTCTCATAAAGAAAGGACACAGGAGAAAGCCACATCAGAGTGTAGTGACTTGGGTTTTCCAATCTCACACTGACAGAATTTGGCTAAAGGCCACAAGTTGTGTCTATATGAGTGGGAACTGTTTGAAAAGGACCAAGGGATTTGGCCAAATCTGCTCAACCGCAATTATTAAAGGTATCCTGTGAAGTAGGGGCTAGAGGTCTTGGATCTCTGGTACCAAGGACTACAGTAAATGGAAGATGCTGGATCTCTTTGTCTCATCCCAGTTGTTTATACATAAACAGACCATATTTATAAATATGCCACAGTGTGATGGGGGCCCGTGGATACAGGGAATAATGAGATTAGCAAACTAATTTCAGACTTCTACTTTGAATCAGTAGATTCAACTAAGAACCTTACACATCTGATTCTTTCTTATAATAAAAATCTGCAAATATACACAAAAGTAAAGAAAATGGTATAATGAACCCCATGTACCCATCACCCAACTTGAACAATTACCATTATTTTGCCATTCTTGGCTCATGGACTTTTTTAAAAGTAGAAATAGGGCTCTGCCACAGGAGAGTCTCATTTAATAGGTGGAGTTCTGAAATTCGTATCTTTTTCAAAGCTCTCCAAGTGATTCTGAGGACCTGCCAGGTTGAGATTGCCTAACTTCTGGTCCTAGGACAGGGAACTGCACCCACCTGAAGGAGGTAAGAAGGCTTCCCTGGTGCTGATGGCATGGTGCTCCATGACTCACAGAAGAGATTGAACCTCCAGAGGTTTATCTGTCTGGGCCCAGGCAGGAAAGAAGTCATTCCAGATGGTTTGATTGAAGAGGCTGTAATGACAGGACAGAGGTGAGGGCAGGGTTAAGGAAAAGTGAGGGAGGTTGAGGCACCCAGAAACCAGCAACAATAGGCCATCACTAGCCCCAGGGCCCAGGGCCCAGAGGAGGACACAGAGTTCCTAGAGCCTAGCAAAAGCTGGAACCCTAGAGTAGGGGCTCTTGGCAGGAGCTGTAATTTGGAGTAAGTGGGCACAGATGCTTCTAGTGACATGCCAACAGAAGCACAGGGTTTGGAAGACAGGCACTGACCTCACTCTCTTCCCACCCTCTTACGTGGGCCTCTCATTGGCCAAACTGCACTGGAAGCCAGTGGCAAGCCAGGAGATGCACCTGCAGGGGCCAGCCTCCTGGGGCCAAGAGCAGGGCAGAGAAAAACAGAGAACACATCCAGAAAGCAGAACAAGGCGGGAAATGGGAGCAAAGAATGATCATTCAGGACAACGTCATTCCTTCCAAATTGCCAAGTAAGAAGAAATGGTCAACTCTTCCTGAGGTCAGTCCGATGGTTTTCAGCCCTAGAAGGAGCCAAGTCTAAGAGCAGAGGGATGGCCTGATCCTTGGTAATAGCCACAAACCCTTGTCATGGATGGCATTGAGCATGCTTTGGTGTAACAGCCTGGCCCCGGATTCATGTGCCCCTTCCCTCAGAGTCAAGTTTACTGGGCAGGATGGGAGGGGGTGCGGGGGCAAAATTTTAAGGAATCCAATCATTGCTTATTTCAGTTGTCACAATGGAGAAAGCTGGCTTAATTTTTTTGTACATTAACATTATTCACTGGTCAGGGGTATATTAGTTCTCAGTGAAATGCAGTTAGAAGTGATTACTTTCTGGTTACCATTTATTCTCAATTTGCCAACTAAAGGAGAATGTAGGGGTTCTGATCACAGAAGTTTTATGGAACCTGTTTTCCCCTTGAAATCTTGAACTCTATTATTTGCAAGTTGTTTAAAAGCTAGCATTTCAGCTTTCAAAGCTATAATCGCATTTATTTTTCTGGCTAAAGAGCAGAAGAAAACCAACTCCCCAGGTTGAAGTTAATGTTTTTAACTCCTTCTCCCCAAGGGATATATACATACGCAAGCTCGCACCTCCAGGATTTGGAAACATGTCAAGCAATGTAACTCCACAGATTTAGGCAACTGTAATAAGCCCTGAGCATCCAAAGACAGGCAGAGAGCCCAGGAAGTAAGGTGGAATTCTGAGCAGTCTCCTTTGAAAGGGACATTGGCCAAGAGAACATGTCCAAAGGAAGGGGTGACCAGAATGACAGTGGACTTTGAGGGGATCTGATTATTGTCTTCAAATTTCTGAAGGAATGGGATGGCTAATTACATGGTTTCAATGGGCAGAATTAGAGCCAGTCTTTATAGGAAAACCACTTTCACTCCAGAAGGAAGAAGTTGATAATGGTCTGATTGACTCATTGCTCCAGTGCCCACTCAGAGTTGGACACCTAAAGTGTACTCAATAATATTTGCTAAATGAATGGTAATCCCTGGCACTGGTCAGTGGTTAAATTTGCCATTGTCAAGCTAGAGAGCTGCCTGTCACTGATTAAAGTCCAGAGGAGCACTTACAGGGAGCACTGTAGAGGAGATCCCTGTATCAGACAGAAACTTGAATCTGTACTATTTCTGGAATTGATGGATTTTAAAGTAAATGCTGCTGAGGTGGACTAGGATTTGGTTGGAGGTGGTGAGCAAGACAGTTTTCAGGGCAAGTTCATCCTCATTCCTGGGGACAATTAGGAGTAGAAGGTAAATCTTACAAATCCCTCTAACACGGGGGGTAAAGGTGGCCTCTCAGAACAGAGAAATAAAAATCCAACATAACTCAAAAATAAGAAAACAAATAACCCAATTTAAAAATGGGCCAAAGCTTTTAGCCACCAAAGGAGATATACAGATGGCAAATAAGCATATGTAAAGATGCTCCACATCACACGTCATCAGGGAAATGCAAATTAAAACAACAATGAGATACCACTACACATCTATTAGAATGGCCAAAACTCTGAATAAAATGTCAAAACACTGACAACACCAGATGCTGACAAGGATGTGGAGCAACAGGAGGTCTCACTCCCCGCTGGTGGGGATGCGGAATGGTACCGCCACTCTGGAAGACAGTTTGGCAGTTTCTTATAAAACTGAACAGACTCTTACCCTACAATCCAGCAGATCCAGCAAGCGTGCTCCTTGGTCATACCAAAGGAGTCAAAAAATTTACGTCCACACAAAAACATACAGGGACATTTACAGCAGCCTTATTCATAATTGCCAAAACTTGGAAGAAACAAAGATGCCATTCAGTAGGTGAATGGGTAAATAAACTGTGGTACAGCTAGACAATGAAATATTATTCAATGCTAAAAAGAAATGAGCTATCGAGCCACGAAAAGACAGGCAGGAACTTTAAATGCATATTACTAGGTGAAAGAAACCAATCTGAAAAGCCTACATACTGTGTGATTCCAACTATATGACAGTCTACAAAAGGCAAAACGATGAAGATGGTAAAAAGATCAGTGGTTGCCAAGGGCTGGAGGGTTGGGGGAGGGACGAATAGATGGAGCACAGAATTTTTAGGGCAGTGAAAATACTCTGTATGATACCATAATGATGGATACATGTCATTATACATTCGTCCAAACCCACGGCGTGTACACCACCAAGAGTGAACCATAATGTAAACTATGGACTTTGGGTGATTATGATGTATCAATGTAGTTTCATCAGTTGTAATTAATGTCTCACCCTGATGGGGGAGGTTGATAATGGGGGAGGCTATGCATGTGTGGGGGCATTAAAAAAACAAAGTCTCAATTTAAAAAACAAAACAAAACAATGTAGGGGCTCCTTGAGAAAGTTTCCGAATATTTTCATTTGCTGGAAAAGAGGGAATCACTGCAGCTTGTTGTGAGAGTCAGATTCTGTGAGTCAGGGCAAAAGGTGTTTTTGCAAGGTTGAGGTACAGGAAAACCAAGAGGATTATTTAGAAGTTGATCTTTAAGCATCCAAAACAAAATCAATTCTCCACATCTCTAAGGGTAATAAACAAGAAAATGAATCCATCATTTCAGCACCGGCAATCATAATGTATGCCTGTGAGTATCTCCCTCCACCCCATCTACCATCAAATGAACACCTTTAAATATCCTCCTGATTTTGCACCCAGATAATTAAAGAATGCAATTTGATTGCTCATCTCATCTGTTCTATAGTTGTGAGTCAATGTATGGAATTTACACTCTGGCTGTGGTTCATCTCTGAGCATTCAATTTAGCAGGGAAATTTTCCTTTTCTCTTTCTACTTGGGGTCTTAGCTCTTTAAATTCTATCCTTATTGGCAGGCTGTTGTCATGGAGAAAAATAACTTTAAGTAGCTCTTTGAAAAGCTTTGAGTTGCTGTTCCCTGCTATTTAAAGATCCCCCAGTAAAGTGAAAAGTACACTCTACTTCCATATATGGCTCTGCCACTCCAAAGCAGGAGTGTCACAGGGGCTTGCTTCCATGTGCTCACAGCAGAAAAAACATGTCCTGAGCATCTGGGGGCCACATTGACTAAGCATGTCTACTCATCTTGGGAAGACAAAAGAAATCAGAAGTTGGGACTCTGCTATCTGAAATCTTTGGCTGACCTATCTCCCGAGTCATTATGAGCTGAAGCAAATGAGACCAGCCAAAGCTTATAGTCATCACCTATTTCGCCTCCTACTTGGAGCGTTTGCTCTCTGAGGCCTTGGACCTAATTGCCATAATCCATTTCTCTGCCATCTCCTAGTCAAATACTCAGTATCCAAAACTTGCCTCATTTTGATTCATAAGCATTTACTAGGCACTTAAAATATGTCCAGCTCCTGGCTGGACAATGTAGGGGACACCAAAGCAAAGACAAGATCTCCATAGAGTAAGATTTAAGAGATAAGACAATACAGGTGAGAGAGATGAAACACTAAACACAGATGAAACACCAAGTGATATAGAATATCAGTGATTCCCAACATTGCCTGATGATTGGACTCAATCATGGAGCTATTTTTAAAATACATATTCCCAGACCCTTGCACATGACCTACTGAATCGGAAACTCTAGGAAGGGGCCCCAAGAATCAGCAAGGTTCTGCCCTCTTTGAATAGCTAAGTTCTATAAGACCTCTGACAAGAAGGGCCTCTCTCTGATCCTCAATTTTCTCATCTGTAAAAGAAGAGAGGTGATCTAGATGGCCCCTGAATTCCTTCTTTCTCTGACCCTCTATGCTTTTGTTACTCAAAGTACCAATACACATGGTTTATATAATAATCAATGTATAAAGTCAAAGAGGGTTTCCTGTACAATGTGGGACTTGGAGGAGCAAAAGAATGCCAGTGAGTGCACAATAGCTCCAAGCATGGACTTTAGAATTAGACATCCTTGGATTTGAATCTCAGTTCTGCAACATACTGGCTGGATGACCTTAGCCAAGTAATTTAACCTCTCTGATTATCCATTTCTTATCTATAAAATACTTATAATAAAAGTACCTACTTCTTGGAGTTTTTATGAGGATTCAAAGAAACAATATACATACAGCACATAGTTACCACTTAATGACTATTATGAGCATTATTCTTATTACTCCTGAATAATAAGGAATTCCAGCTGGAGCAAAAGATCTTGGGCAAATGTACATAGGCTGCAAGAAGCATGGCATGTTGGGCTGAGGCAAAGTGGCTTGACTGTTGGCAGGAGAGAGAGAATTCTGGATAGCTAGGGTGTGGCTAGATATCCAGTTTGTTGTGCAAACTACTTGGCTAAAAGAAGACATCTTTATTCCCTCCAAACAGATGCTTCCTCACTTCCTTGAAACCACACACTACTAAAAAGGATCCCCCAATATCAGCTATTCAAGCAAGAGCTTTCTCTCTTCCTGCATAGAAAGAATCCAGGTGGTGCCTCCAGATACAGTTGATCTAGCTATGCCAGGGTGGATCATATGCAGCATAACTTCGGCAGAGCAGGAAAGCTCAGGTCTATGTAACCATAGCTCTAAAGGAAGTGGGGCTGTCTGGCATGGAGATGATTCCACCTTCCACTTGGGTCAGAAGAGCTGGTAACCCCAGATTACCACTTCCAAGAGGAATCTGTGCTCACCATTTTGTTTGCTGTAGACAGGTTCCATCCCTGTCTAGAAAGTGAGCTCATTCGTCAATGAACCTATGGCCAAAGCCAGTTACGCCCAGGTTCTGGGGAGAAGTACTTGCGAGAAAGTGTCATAGAGATGTCACCAGGGATATTTACTGGGTTGGGGACCTAGAATGTTTTGTCAATTTCTAAGTGGCCAAGTATTTTAAAAGAAATCTTATTCTTGGATTCAACTTATTTACATTTGAGACCAAGTGAATCATTTAAATAGTTTGTCTTCTTGGTTATCAAAGTAAATATTTTGCTCATTTGAAAAAGAGGCTTTTTTAACTTTTTAAATGAAATATTTTCCTCATCAAATAAATGTCAGGTTTTAAAGGAATGACTTTAGAGACTGGATCTGAGTTTGAGAGATTGTTCTATCTTTACATCATTCACTTGTTCATTCTATGATTTACTGAGTATCTAATATATACAAGCACTTTGCTAGGCATTGGGGCAGTAATTCACAAGTGAGTAAAATCATGGATTCCTGCCTACTTACAAAGATTTTCTTTCTGTAGTTCTAGAGTGGGGTCCAGGAATGTGAATTCTAGCAAAACTCCAGTTGATGCTGAATGATCATACTATGCTAGAAGTCTAGTATAGAAGATGCAAAGATGAATGTCAGTGTTTCTGCTTCAAGGAATTTACAATTATCTATCTCACATCCTTTAAGTAGCCAAATGCATTTTCCTGCTTCCAATTTTCTTCTCTCCTCCCCACTCCTCCTTATCCACTCATTGTACACTCTGCAAGGCACAGGGCAGGCACAAGTAGACACAAAGATAAGAAAGAAAGATCTCTGCCCTCTAAAAGCATGTATTTATGAAGCTCATAATCATTAAAATTTGCCACGACAAAGTGAGCAAATCCATGCATCTTGTATAACAGACCCATGTAGGAAAAGTTCCTTATCCCAATTCAGTAGTCTCTCAAATAAGCACATGAGATTAATTTCAAGAAGTTCATTTGGTGGAAGAGAAAGTGGAGAGAGAACAAAAGAAAAACATGTAGATTGCACATATTTATTTAGCCGCTACTCTGTATCAAGAACTGGGCCAAGTTCTCAGGAGTATCAAAATTGAAAGTGAAATGATGTTTTTGAGGATTTTAATATTCAGATTGCGTTGGTTAGAGTCCATTTGGCTTCAAGGACAGAATAACAAATTAAGAGTGGTGTAAACAATAAACGCATTAAATTAAATGATATAATAAGAAGCTGGAAGCTGGTCATTCCAGAGCTGGCTCGTCAGCTCCACACGGTCAAGAGCGCTAGATTGGCATCTCTAAGAGCCTCTTGGGTTTCCCATTTTGTTCACAAGATTGTTCTGCAGACCCAGACACTATATCCTTCATAACCTCACCCAAAGGCAGGGCAAAGGAAGAGCCAAGGCATGGGAGGGCCTCTGCATATACCTTTTCCCTTCATCATGGAGACTATATATCTTTCTCATAAGATACCAGTATATCTCCTCTTACATTTCATTGGTTAGAACTGGGTCACATGTCTCATCCCTAGCTGCAAAGGAGGCTGGGAAAGGGAGAGATTGTTGGGTGGCCAGTCAACATTTTTTTTTTAAACGGAAATAAAATGATTATAAAATCCTAAGAATCTATTATTTAACCAATTGCTCAATTACATGAGTGCTTCTTGAATAAAGAAAAGAAAGGACTATATATGGCAATGCAGGGAAATTTAAAGAAAGACAGATCCATTAGAAATTGAAATATGAGGTGGACTTAAATTGATGGAAAATAAAGGGGAAAAGTCTTTCAAGTAAGAAAAGAAAATAAGAAATGACATTAAATGATACATAATGAGGGGCCAGCCTAGTGATGTGGTGGTTAAGTTCACGCACTCTACATTGGCAGCCCAGGGTTCACTGGTTCGATCCTGTGTGTGGACCTACACACCACTCATCAAGCCATGCTGTGGCAGCATCCCACATGGAAGAACTAGAAGGATTTACAACTAGGATATACAACTATATACTAGGGCTTTGGGGAGAAAAAACAGAGGAAGATTGGCAACAGATGTTAGCTCAGGGCCAATCTTCCTCACCAAAAAAGTAAAAAACAAAAATTATCTGTAATGACTAGAAAACGTGCAATATCAACAGCAACAAGACTATAGTCTTACTAATACTGATATCAACACTAGGATAATTTTCTCATTTTCCACTTTAAGTGACTTTAAATGAACACTATCTTTTATTTGAATTATGTGTGTGTTTGTGTGATATTTCTCAAGAAGTGCTCCAATTATCTAGACGAAAGGAGTACAAGTTAGCGAGTTATGTCACAAAAGTTTCCATTCTGTAATGCAGAATGGAAAGAGGCAGATTCTTCTTATTGATGCCTCTCTGAATGAAGCTTTCCAAGTATCTGTGAGAGGTGTACCGAGGAGGGATGCTTGCGCTAGATACCAACCATCAATGATATTCCAAGGCACCGAGATGCTGAGCTATGAGAATTTTGCCAGAGCCTATGCAAGTGGAAAACAACCAAAGCAAGCATAACGTGTCTCTCACATCTGCTGATTAGGTGGAGAACAGCAAAGCCTTAGATAAAGTAATACTTGATCTAATATAATCTCTTCTCTGATTCTGGTTATTCTATATCTCACCCTCATATTTCTTTCCTTTATCTGTCTTGTTAAAGCTCACAATTATTTTATTGATGTGTTTGTTTACCTGGTTTTTGTAATCTTTCCCCTCACAATAAATGTCCTTCATGAGGACAGACATTATATTCTTGTTCACCATTGTATCCCCAGTGCCTGTCACAGAGCCTGTGGACTCTCAATATTCATTAAATAAATGCATGACTGAATAAATGTTCCTGTCTGTGAACTAATTTCCAGACAGTGACTCGAAATCTACAAAGCTGTCCAGCTCTAGCTGTCCTTCCATCGGGTCCATGTTGTGTATCACAACAGGAATGATACTGGGTGTGGAGCATGTTTGGTAAACAAAATGCTGGGAAACATCACCAGGCAATCAATACAAGAAGAAACACTACTGGAATACCCACAAAACCAAGCCAGGGGTTTTTCTCCCGCTAAGGGAAGCTGATTCATTATCAGCTGTCACCCCCTAGTGGTAAAGAATATACTTATCGTGGCTCCATATTTCTGGTTGGTTTCAAAAGACAGGAAAGAAGCCCCAGGCTTTTGCAGGAAAGTGCTTTTGCTACCAATCTCACAACCTTTGAATTTCACATAATACACACACATACACACACACACACACACGCACATTTAGAAGGAAAAAGGTTACAAGTTACACCTTACTTTAATGATCTGCCTGTTTGTTAACTTACTGGAAAATATAGCTAGAGATTAAAATAACTTGTTTAAAATTCTCTTTGAACCTTGTCTGCTTCTGTCGTTTCACTTGCTTCTGAAAGCTTTTCCTAAGAAAGATTTAAAATAGCTATTTATTCTCAAAGGCTCTTAGCGAAGAATATTGATTTCCTATTCAAAATTTGACATTTACTCTACGACATGAATAGATCTTCCAGAAAGCAAGAGAACCATGACGAAGTTACCCTAAAGCTTGATATAGATCAACTTTTTTAGATGAATTTCAGCAAACCACATGTTTTTTTTTTTAAAAAAAAACAGTTAAATTCAGCCAAACCACTACTTACAAATCATTAGTTGCAAAACAGTCAGTTGCTTAACTGAATTCAACATTTCCCTGCCTCCACCCAATCTAGCCCCCAAAACACCCACAGAAACCTATATTTGTATCTATGAGTATAGATTGAGAAGGCTTTTAAAAATAAACTATCCAAAATGGTCTCTAATTCTGAAAGCATTATGAGAGCAGAGAACACATTGTTTCATATATACATTTTGATTTGATATTTGACTCTCCCTCTTAGCTAGAGAGAGCTTACAGCGAGTTTATGATGGAGTTTAAAGTGAGACGATCACCTGCTTATAGGACTTATTTGAAATGCTTGGAGGGTAGGGGGTGTACTAGCAATATTTTCTTGAGCGTCAATTATGTTCCATGCATTGAACTTGGTATGTAACCCTCCTAACCGACCTACAAAATAGATACTATTATTATCACCATTTTACAGATCAGCCAGCTCAGATATATTAAATTCCTGGCACAAGGTTACCAACTGTGGGACTAGATCTTACTGGCTTCCAATTAGCTCTCCTTTTAGCAATGACTTTTTCAGTTAATTGTAACTACTCAACAAGTAGGAACTTAGTCAGTGCAATGTCGTTGGTCATCAAAGGTTCAACAGGAATCAAAAGGCTTCAGGAAATATTTATCTCCTGCTGACTAAAAACTGATTGAGGAAAATGGTTCTGCCTTAAGGAGTGGTGAACCTAATTAGCAACTAAAGTCTTACAGGGCATCAAAATTATTCTTCTTAACGTTACATTTTTTTATGTGCTATTACTGATGACCTGGACTTTTTCTAGAATTTTCTTATTTAGCCAAATCTCAATTATTAATTATTTTGTTGTCAGTTGCTTTTATTTCCCTTAAATTCAAAGTACAGTGCCTTGCGCCTTCTTTTCAATCATTAAACAAATGATAATTTAATTAAGGATTTTACTTACTTTAGTACCAGTTAACCAAGACTTTATTCTATTAAATTTGTGTGGCCATTTGGAACTTTCCCATCTATCTAGAAGAAAATTCCCATGGTCTAGAAAATTGGCTGCTTGCCTGGTGGGATTGCCAGTAACACGCTAACTGCAGTATCTTCTCTAATACACTAGATGGTGATTGTTCCTTTATATATATATAAATGAACGTCACAAAGATGTTCAGACTAGTACATCAGTTAGGCTAGTAAAGAAAGGGAAGTCACAATTGTAAAGTATTACAGTATAGAAAACCAAACACTAAAGAGGTAATAATTTTCATGAACCTCAGATGTAAAATCCTACCTTCCAAGTTTCAAGAAAAAAAGCACGAAATGCCATAGCATTGTAAGAAGGGGTAGCTCGTCGTGTACCAATGCTGAAGAATCATTTTGACACAACCAATCCTTTGTTAAATATTTTGGAAACAGCACCATATTTGCGTATGCCATTCCACTTGGCTTACGGGAAACAGGATAGAGTAGACTGAGTCAACATCTTTTAAAAGAAATGAGTTCCTTTGTTTTCTTACTGGGGAAGGATTCAAGTATTGCCAGGAGTCTGGATGGAAACATGGCCATAAAGATCCACGGCAAAAATAATTTTCGTGCTAGTTAACCGAATGGACAAGAATTGGCACTGGTTTCATTTCTGATGATCAAACCATTCCAGATCTCCCTTGACTGGGAATAACCCATTTTCCCATAGTCCCCATTAGGTAAGGTTAAAGTCTACAGTACCTCAGGGTTACTGGCTCACTGTTGTCCTTCAGTCTTCTGAAAATGGGCTACAAAGATTCCTTAGCACTCGGGTTGGAGAGCCTTACACTGCTCCAGATCTCTAAACCCATTTCAGCACCCAAACCCCAGCAAGAGAGGAACACAAAAGGACCCAGAGAAATATGTCTAAGGCATCTTTGAGGCAAAAAAATCTTCTTCATTGGGAGTATCATTCAGAGGTCAAGTTTATCAGAAAAAAAGTTACCTCCAAACACTGGGAAACCTAGCCTCCAGTGTCACCATTCCCTGGGTAAGTCCTTTGTCCTCTCTGGACCTCACTTATTTCACCCAGCAGCTATCGACACATACTCATCTGGGGTATGTCCTTCCCAATCTCCTTAGCAAGGCTATAGAGTAGGCTCCCTCCCTCATCGCCCGCAATCACTCTTTAAGACCAGCTATCTATGGTGTTTCCATCATACCACTTACTGCCCTCTGAAACGGTCTTATTTATTTGTTCACTTATTTATTGTGTATCTCCTCTTTGTAAAAAAGGCGAAAAAAACTCTTCCTCTATCCTCTTAGCTTCTGTCTCTGGTGTCCTGGAAATTAAACTGACAAAAGAAAAAGGAGAAAATGTTCATTTCATATGCATCTGGGAGGGCCTCAAGAAATGAAGCGAAAATTCCAAAGAAGTAGTTAGACCCAGGGGCTTATATACCATTTTAACAAAGAACAATGAACTTGTGGAATAGTGACAAAGCAAAGGAAAACAGGTTTAGGCGTTTAGGAGGGATAAATTGTGAGACAGTAGATGTATGGGGAACCTAAAGGAAGACAAGGATTATTTCAGTAAGGGTTGTTTGTACAGCTTCATCTTGGCATTGTCTCCAACTCTGGTGATACAGATTGTTTTCCTCCTCCTGGTATGGGAGAGGGGAGAAGGGACATCTTCACAGAAGGAAATGTATATCCTGCCTTTAGGCAGATGGGGGAGGGGAGGGAGCTTTGACCTGCATCTGCTATTTCCTAATCAGCTCATCTTTATGCCACAGTGGCATATCTTGGGGTGGCATATTCTGGTCCCTTTCACCTTCTAGAATACAAGCTCCATACACTCAAGAATCTGTCTTGCTCACTGCTGCATCCAGAAGGGCTAGAACAGTGCCTGGTGCATGGGAGGGCTCAACAAGAAATGTTGAATGTGTGAGGAAATGAATTTTCTCAATAAATAATGTTAAATACATGAAAGAATGAATTTATCATTTACAAATTTTTGGTCTTCTAAACAAATTTGCTCCAATGTCTCTTGTTAGCAGACTGGTTTGCGAGAAGAGACTATTACTGCTCAAGGGGGGCTGGCCGGGTGGCATAGTTGTTAAATTTGTGCACTGTGATTCAGTAGCCCGGGTTCAGGGTTCACAGGTTCCGATCCCAGGCATGGACCTATGCACCACTTATCAAGCCAGTCTATGGCAAGCGTCCCACGTATAAAGAGAGGGAGATGGGCACAGATGCTAGCTCAGGGCCAGTCTTCCTCAGCAAAAAGAGGAGGATTTGTGGCAGATGTTAGCTCAGGGCTAATCTTCCTCAAAACAAAAAAAAAGAGGAGGATTGGTAGTGGACGTTAGTTCAGGGCTAATCTTCCTCACCAAAAAAAAAAAAAACTGCACAAGGAAGCTATCTAGAGTTTGTACCCTGCGACGGTGACACTAATTTTGTTGTGATTTCTGGTATACTTCCTTGCTGAGGTGATTAATGTCCTATTCCATCATCCTTGAATGGACACAGACTCTCCAGCTTCCTCTGGAACCATTCAGTGCAGTTTGCTGAGCACGTGAGATCACTGGCTGATTTCAGGGCCTGCCCTGCTTGCCGACATTCTCAATGCCTCTGTTCCATTGGCTTCCGATCTTGATAATACACCAGAGAGAAAATGCAAGGAGGCTCTTGAGCTATTTAAACTCCAGGATGAATGAATTGGCCCTTCTTGAGAGGAGATGTTGTTCTATAGCAGGGACGACATGCGGTCCTTGAGCATCTCAGGTTGAGTGCACCCAAGGTGATGGTCATATGTGCTATAATTTAGGTACAGGCCAGCCCCACCAATACCTTTCCACCCACAATCTAACTTGATTTGTTTTCCATTTGAGTCTTACCTCCCCAACATGATGGGAGGGAAAAAAAAAAGGGTGGTGTTTTGAAGGATCATTGAGCAATCTCAGAGCTGAAAGATATCTTAGTGATCATCTCAAAAGTGTTTCCCAAACTTGTCTGAGCATAAGAGTCACCCAAGGTGCTGGTTAAAAAATCATTCTCAGGTCTCACCCCGTTGATATGGATTCAACAGGCTTGGGTGAGGCAAGGACTATCTGTATTTTTAACAAGAGCCACAGGTGATCCTCATGTTCAACACCAATCTAACACAACCCTTTCATTTATCAGAGGAAGAAACAGGCTTAGAAGGACCTAGATGTTCATCTGGGTCACATGGCTCAAGAATCTTTTTTTCCTTGACCTGGATTCTTTCTCTTATGCCACTCTGCCTCCACTAAATCTCCATGCTCCTAAAAAAAAAACTATTAAAACACATGCAACAGGAGAACTGAGTACCCAAAAATGCTTCCTCACTATTTCCAATGAAAACGTTAGCTGACTTCCTTCAATATGCCCTCATTGTGAAATGTCGTTTTTTTCCAAAAACTCTCTACTCATAATGTGTATGAGGTCCAGAGTAGCATCCAGACTTCAAAAGCAAGCTCTGCAAATGACATCTCAGGATGTTCTCTGGACCAGTCTTAGAGTTCTGTGGAGTCAGCCATCGGTCTCTTAAATTATAATCTGGATGCTCATCAAATATCATTTGGTTTATCTGGTGAGGAAAGAATCCAGCAAGGTAGGTGTTCAGAGCAGTTTTTTCATCACCAGGAACTAAAAACAATTACTAATCTGCTTTCACCAAGGCAGTCCATCTGTGCGTGAGCAATTTGTGTGGTTTTTCCGAAGGACATCATATTCTCCATATATTTAAATGCTTAATACTTGCAATCAGAGAGACAGAAATATCCAGCCAGCCCCAGTTCTTATAAAACAGAGCTGAGAGCAGGGGATTCAGCTGACTTTAGATGACTCAGCCCGCCGTGATGGCACAAAGTTGGTGAGTCATCTGTCTACTGTCTGAGGCGAGTCATTTTAGGAACCCAAATTCCAGGGGCCTCCAAAAGCTCATTAAACTCAGTAGTAACTCATTAGTTCTCTTTGAGTTATTCCAGCCTTTTCCTTCACCCTCAGTTTCTATCCTTCCTCAAAGAAATCCAAGTTGAATTTAGAGATGTCAAGCAGTAGGTCCTACCAGGAATACCCCACAATCTAGGGTGAACTTTTCCTTCTTTTTGGTTTGATTTCCCTGATAATCTGGGCTTTCAGGGGAAACCCAAAGTGTGGAATGGTTTTGCTGGGGACAGATCCTTAGATTTGCTAAACTTCATAATGTAAGGAGAGTGAGTAGAAATAAATGCCAAGTTTGGGTTTACTGGGACAGAACTCAATGTAAATTTTAGAACTTATAATAAAATATTCTGGGAACTCACATTTTTTTAATAATATTTGAGATAAACAAGTTATGTTTTCTATCTAGATCATCTTCAATCTTATTAATATATTTAAAAGTCTTTCAGGCACTGAACCTTATCTTAATTGGCTATTGCAAAACTGCTCACCTGTCATTATAATGATAGTAATAGTTGCTATTGCTTATTGGGTATTTACTTTTTACCCAGCATGGGGCTAAACTGAAAATATCGCAGTACTAATTTATTCACAGTGATCTTTTAAGAAATCTTTAAATATTAATTATTTGTTTAAGTGACGGATTTAAAAAGGGAACCCAGAAAATGTCAATGGTCAATCCCTCCGGCTAGATTTGTGAATACCAAAGCACCCATTTCTGTGAAATACTTTCTGGAAATCAGATTCCAAAATGGAAAAGACCAGTTACCCAAACCAATGGAGCAACACTGACATTCTATCATCCCTGAGATTGCTCTTTACTATGGAAGATTCTGATGGTCGAGTCAAATAGAGTATTGGCTCAAATTCCTACTGGGGCTGATAAGCATATGTCTGGGGCCAAATGACAAAGACAATGCAGAGAACATAAAAAATGTTCTCCTAAAACATCTTATATTTGCCCCTTAATACCCAGCAGTGCTAATCTAGACAAAGGCTGAACTTCTCACCAACAGAGCCATGTTCAGAGGGCCATGGCTCCCAGGTTTGACCAGCATCCACTCATGAACAATACTACTAGAAATCCTAAGTGGCAGACAAATCACAGAAAACAATTCTAAAAGATAGTTTCAAGATCTTTCAACACTTTCTTTTTACAGATGGGAAAACTGAGATCCCAAGAGGTGATTTGCCCAAAATCACAGTGTATGTTTGTGACCGACCCTAACAGGTCTCCCATTCTTTCCTCTGTATCAAATCTTTTTTTTTAAATGTCATTTTTGGATCTCGGTATCGTTGGAGTCTCTGTTTGTACCGGGTACTTTAAAAGAAAAATAAAGCAAACAACAACAACAAAAGAACAAATGCTACTTAAGTGTCTCTAGTTGGCAGAATGGAAAATTTATCAGATGGTTCCTTTTAAGAAATCCTCCTTAAAATATTACTCATTCTTATCTCATTCTTATATCCACAAGCTCATTCTCTGTTTTGCTTTGTCCTTATCACTGAAAGATTATTTTGTTGCATATACGTTTGATCTAGAAATTCACCATAGACATACACTCCCAAAGGTGTACTGGGATCTACATTGTGGCAATGATCAAAAACAGGATATATCCATCAGTAGGGGACTGGTTAAAAAAACTACATTAGAGACATACATAGACTGTGTTTCTGTTAAAAAAAAGAAAAGATCTCTACTTATGGATATAAAGAGATGTTCAGGACATTTGTAAAGTGAACTAAGAACAGTGTGGAAGGATATAGGATGACTCTGTGTTGGTTTATTTTTGAGTGTTCATATACATACATATATCTTTGTTTCTGAATAGAAAATTCTGGAAGGATATCCAAGAGCAGTACTGTTTTCACTATTAGCATTACTACTTGGTTAACAATTTCATAAGTAATAAGAAAGAGCAGGTGAGGGGAAGGCCATTGTGTTTTTCTTAATCTGGGGCCGTTGGCCAAAATCAATAGATTTGACCTAATTGCAAAAAGAAGCTAGTCCTCCCCAGCAGGAATTGCAACCAGGGAAACTCGATAGAGACACTTGACTTTTACCAACTGCTTTGGTTTTCCCCCTTTGGCCAAACACAGTAAGAGCCGTTTAAAAGGGAAACACTATAATTACACCCTACACGATAAATACAAACAGCAGTAAAATGATAGGATTAGACTCTTAATCCTTATTATCACCTCCTTAGAAGACGGGTGTGACAGCCACTCATTCAGGAATACACCTGAGGCCACACCTTATTTGTCATATTACATCTTGTTTGTCAGATACCTTATGCTTGGTGTTACAGCAGAAAGAAAAATAACCAAAGAAATTCCACCCAACAAGCTAGCCAGGTTAGTTAGCTGCACATTTGCAAAGGCCGGAAACATTGCCAACGTCTCTTTCTCCTTCCTATTTTGGCAGCTTGCCCTGGGGTGACGAGTGATGAATGATTGTTTATAAAGTGTCACCAAACTAGCACTTCCTGTTTGCTCCAGGGTTTTAGCTATATGGCTGACAAGGCTTAAGTTAAAAACCTCACAGGGGTCCATTCCATGCTATTTATATGATAGTACGAGAAGAGTGTTAGCAGAGAGGGACCGGAGCCATTGCCCGCCTCATTTCATAGACTGAACATTCAAACGCAGGGTGATTAGCAGGGTTCAGCATTCCTCCGGGGTAACATGGTGAAGTGAAGTAATGCGAGTACACAAACTACGAAGGTGGGATGTAAAAGGAAGATTACCAAGTATTATGGGAGCACACAGGGAAACAGTGTTTCCTGCTGGGAGAAATCAGAAAACCTCCCAGGAGGCAACTGATATTTGAACTGGACTGAAAGGCTAAGTGCACTTTCAATAATAGATACGGAGGAAGGGGCGTGACTGCCAAAAGTTATTCTAGGTCATGAAAACAGCATAGGCAGAAGTACCTAATTGCTTAAATTGTTTATTTTCTGTGTATTATGGTGTTTTGACATCTTACAAACCTTTCTGGTTAGAGAGAAACTGACTACCCCTCCTGGGGCTAACCAATCCTTAGAGATAGCAAAGGGCTGAGGTGGGAGCACACCTTTGATCCGCAAATTTGCCAATCCAAAGCTCTCTTTCCTCTATCTGGCCCCTACACTCCAGGAGGCAATATTTCCTCTGCCATATTCATCCCAGGGCCCAGGGCCAGGGAACTAGGGACCACCACAAAGGTTTAGAGCCTTTTGAAACGATTCACACTAGCCAATCCTAAACTGTGTGCCCTGCCCTGCCTTGCCTGTGCCACAGAAATCCCAGTAAAGGCCCTAGTCTCTGCTTTCCTTGGCTCCTGTCTTCCGCGACCTGATCAAACCCTGGTATTCCTCACATGGCCCTGCCTGCTGTGGCATGCCTCTGTCTCTAGGACCTGTGATTATGATTCACTTTGTTTTCCTGAGCTTCTCCTGTGTCCCTGCTTGTGCCCACACTGACCATCTTATAAAAGAACACAGACCAACTACAAAGCAAGAAGGTTCTGGATGTGTTCAGGAAACTGGAACTTGGGCTGTGCATGTTTAGGAAGGGAGACTGAAGGGCAGTTGACCGGCTCATGGAAAATCTGGACGGTAATAACGAGGAATAGACCACAAAGACTTCTGAACAGGGGAGTGGCAGGTACAGAGCTGTTTCTAGTTAGTATGACACTGGATGAGGCTGGAGATGGGGAACGAAAAGAAGTTGTTGGAATCATCCAGAGGAGCTGGCATCAAGAGAAGAGAAGTCAAAGAGTAGAAGACAGTGACAACATTAATAGAGAAAGTGAACCATGTAATAAGGTTTGGGGACAAAGATGAAGAGGTTGGTTCTGGAGTTACAAGAACAAAACCTCTGGTATAGGCTTTAGCATCAACGGAGGGATTCGTATGTTTTGACTGATTGTTGGCAAGTTACCATTACAGAGTCAAAATGAAAACCCATTATAACATGATTGTTTTGACTTGCATTTCTTTAATTATGACAGACTTAAGCATCTTTTTATTCATTCCTTCTTTTATTCATTCATTCATTCAACAAATACTTAAGGAATTCCTACTATGTGCCAGGTACTAATCTAAGTGTGAAGGACATAGTAGTAAGCACAAGAGACAAAACTCCCTGACCTCATGGACCTTGCCTTCTAACGGGGAGAAATTAACAATAACCAAATAAATGAGAAAATATATAGTATATCCAATGGTGATAAGCACTATGAGGAAAAGTAAGGCAGGGCAGGCGGATAGGAAATGCTAGAGGTAGGGTGCAATTTAAATAGAGGATGCCTCATAAGAAGGTGACATTTGAGCAAAGTCTCCACAGGTGAGGGTGTGACCCAAAACAATATTGGGGCGGGGGAGAGCAATTTAAGCAGAGGCAACAGTAAGCATAAAAGCCTCTGGCTGGACCATATCTGGCTCCCTCTTTTCAAATATTTATTGAGAATTTGTAGTTAGTACTCTGTGAACTGCGTGTTCATATGCACATTTTCTATTAGGTTGCCTGTCTTTTTTCGTATGAATTATAAGAGTTCTTTGCATGTTAAAGAAATTACCCCTTGCCTAGCATATATATTACAAATATTTCGCTCATTTATATTGTGAGTATATAGCCATATATATATATACATATATGTGTGCATCATATTTAGACATAACTGCTGTATAGAAGTATTACATTTTTTTTTTCTGAGGAAGATTAGCCGTGAGTTAACATCCGCCACCAATCCTCCTCTTTTTGCTGAGGAAGACAGGCCCTGAGCTAACATCCATACCCATCTTCCTCTACTTTATATGTGGGACGCCTACCACAGCATATCTTGACAAGCAGTGCCATGTCCACACCCAGGATCTGAACCAGCAGACCCCAGGCTGCCAAAGCGGAACATGCGAACTTAACCACTGTGCCACTGGGCTGGCCCCTAGAAGTATTAAATTTTATGTAATAAAATTTATCAAATCTTTCTTTATTGCTCCTAGGTTTTGTGACTTATTTAGAAATGTCATTCCTACTTCAAGAATAAAGAAAAAGTTATTCTTTTTTTTCTTCCTTTAATTTATGGATTAAAAAAAAACACTTAGAACTTTGGTCCATGTGGAACTTATTTTATAATAAAGGACATAGAGTTTACTGTTTAAAAAAACAAGAGACTATTGAAATTGAAAAACTTCCAAGACCCAAAAGGATGGATTTTTAAATGTGATATAGCAGGCAGGTTGGGTTGAAACTAGTTGGAAAATATCCTATCAAAGTTGACATTCACAAATGTCACCAGCCATCCTCTACTGTCTCATTTCCCAAAGTGCTTCTGTGGCACTCTAGTTCCACAAGATGACTACAGGGATTCAGCAAAAAAGTATTCAGCCAAAAAGTTTTCCATGTTAAAACAAGTTTGAAAACTTGGAATAATTCTTTCTTGACTCTAAGACAATTGAGATCCTTTAATATGTTAATATCATTGGGAGTCTCCAACAGGAGTGCTTTCGGACTTGGAACCCTTGTTTCATAAGGCATCTTGGGAAGCAGTGTTTATATCCGGAGCATTGGTTCCTAGACTTGGTTACATCAGAAATACCTAGAGAAATTTTTATAACACAGACTGCTGAATCTCATTCCCTATCAACTGAATCAGAATCAGTGAGGATGCCATACAGAAATGTTTTAAGCTCTCATTGACTGTCATTTTGGAATCAGTAGTCCAGAGCAGCCTCTATCAAACAATGTTCCACTATAGAATTAGCCCTACAGAAAATTATTTGAATGACTATTTTCTCAGTTCTCCCAAGGATGAGACATAGCTAGCACTGTTCTTGCTGCATAGGAGGGAAGTCAATTCATTGTATACAATGGATTCCTGAGGTCATTATGGTTTAATTTTCTCCCAAAACCTAGGTTAAGAAGAGCTGATCTACAACATCATTCAATAGCTGCAATAGAGCTAGATACGGTGCTTGCAAAAAAAAAAAAGTCTACCCCCTTACACCTTACTATCTCTACATCCTATATCCCTTACAAACAGAACAATGAATGTTGAATTTGGTAGCAAGAATGGGTAATAGAATCAAAATTAAACTAAGCTTCATTAGAATATGCACACTTACACGTGGGCTTCTCAAATTAATAAAGTTCTCAGAAATTTGGTCTGATCAATAATTTTTTGTTCTTTCTGCATATAACAATGTTTGATATCGTTTGTTATAAAAGCTCATTAATAACACAAAGTCATTTGTAATAAGATCTAATTTTCTTCTTTATCCTGACCTCACGCCCCTATCTTGCTTACAATTCTTTCTTCTCGCCAGTGTCTCAAAAGAAAGTATAATACACTTCAGACTCCATGAACTTCAATGCATTGTGCAAAACTAGGTACATGCAATTTTGAAATTTAGAATTATTTTAATAATTTGAATAACCTAATATGTAATCATAGTGCCAAATATCATGCTTATTATTATAATTATTTCTCTTTCTAAATCAATTGGTTTGTAAGCTCAAAGAATGCATTTCATTATATCCTAATTGGATTCACAGAGCTGTGATCTCCTTATAACCCTAATCCCTATTACAAAATGGAAAAATCATCATTACATTTGACTTACACACTCCTTTTGGGTAGTTTCACCTACATTACCCTCATGGCAAGGATTTTCTATTAAAATCTCCTTGTGAACCAAGAATTCTAGACATTTAAAATAACCAAGATGAGCACATCTTACATCCTAGTCAGTTACTATAAAAATTTAACACTTTCGTTCCTGGCTATTAAAACGAATATTCTGTCAATGCCTCAATCATTGACAACCACAATTTGCAAAGCAGATTCTGAAAAGTGCTGCTTCTGTGAAATGCTCTGTGAAGAAGGGGTCTTAGGGTCAAATAAATTTTGGAATGCTGAAATTCAAAATATATCTTAGTATCTTGTCTCCTTTAGAACTCTTGCAGGTTTTTTTTCAGTTTCTAGTCAAGATTTTCCAAACTTACTAGACCAGAAATTCTTTTTTAATATCTTACTTAATGACATCCTACAGAACACAGTTTGGAAATTGCTGAGCGAGACTAACATTTATAGAACATTTATTATATGTGTTAGTTCTCACAATAAATTCATTCAACTTTACAATAAATCTCTTCCTAGCTGGTGCAAACGTATTGTGTGAAACCATCCATAAACCAGGTCCAGATATTTCCTTCTTCAGACAACTAGTCTCAGGGAACTCCTTAAGGGACCAGAAGATCTGCGGGACTTCAGTCTCACACACAGCTCTTTCTCTTTCTTGTGATCTTGGAGCGCTCTGTGAACACTCAGTTTTCTGGTTTGGCAGATGCGATAACACCTAATTCATGAGGACTACTTCAGTTGCATGGTGACATGACATGGTGACCTGTTTCACCAGTCATTCTTTACCAGGACCCAGTGGAACACTAATAATTATTTAATAAATGGAGAATGTTTATTTTCAGAAGAGGACGTAGCTTTGCTCTGAAATGCTAGAGCTCTGCACTGTGATTCTCCTCCTGGGGTTTCTCAAAGCTCCACACAGCATCTCTAGCTGCCAGGTCTGCCGGGTCATAAGGCTCATCTAGCAGAGCTGCGTGCAGAGCAGTCTGGGCCAGCTGCAGGGCCTCTTTTATTCTAGGCTCATTCAAAACTGGCAAACTAAGTAAATGGGTCAGAGCAGCACAATTGAATGTGGTGTGTGTTGCCTTTAAAAGCCAAAGAAACCACCAAATGTTACACCTTCCTAGTGACAAGCGTGTAAGGTGTAGCAATTTGTCTTCTATTTTTTAGGAGATATCACATTTCCCAGGCCACTCAACTCATAGAAATTTTACCAAGAAGACATTTCTTGAATTTTCCTGTGGTGTTTCTTCCACCTCTAGTATGCAAGTATTTTACCAAGGCATCTAAAGTACTTGTTACTTCCTCCTCACCTGGTCTAATCAGCACAAGTCATCCACATAATGGACTAACATGCTGTCCTGTAGAACGGTGAGATAATCTTGGTCTCTGTGGGCTAGATTATTGCTGAAAAATAGAATGTTGCCATAGCTCTGAATGAAGATAATGAAAGTATACTGCTATCCCTGGCAGATAAAAGCAAACTGGTTTTGATGTTTTTTTGTTTTTTTAGGGGTTTTTTTCTGCTTTTTCTCCCCAAATCCCCCTAGTACATAGTTGTATATATTTTAGTTGTGGATCCTTCTAGTTGTGGTATGTGGGATGCCGCCTCAACATGGCCTAATGAGCAGTGCCATGTCCGCACCCAGGATCTGAACCAGCAAAACCCTGGGCCACCAAAGCAGAGCGTGCGAACTTAACCACTCAGCCACGGGGCCAGCCCATGATCTTTTTTACTATTCAGAACAGACAGGGAGAAACATTACCCAAATCAATAGCTAAGTACCAGTTACTGTTCCAGCAAGAAGTCCACACCTGTAACATCTGCAGTTGTAATTGCAATAATCTGCTGTCATTACTTCAGACTCATCTGTATTCTACACGGACCAAACAAACAGATGAGTTAATGTCGATGTGAAATGAATCAATAGCCCTGCAGCTTTCAAGAGTTTTGATGGAGGCACTGATCTTTGCAATTACCTCGGGGATGTAGTATTAATTATTGTTTACTATTTGGGGGAAGAAATAGTAAACAAGGACTTCCACTTGGCCTTTCCAATCATAAAAGCCTTTACTCCGATGTGAGGATATCAATTGGGGATGTTGCCAGGAGAAAATTAAATCTATTTCAACCATATACTTTGATACTGTGCTTTCATAGATTAGCACAGTATGGCTTTACAGACCTCTTAGGCCAATTGTGAGATGGACTTAGGTTAAAACTCCATTTTCTATCTAGACTCCAAACCCACCACTCTAACTGATGAACCAGGGGGGCATTTTGAGTCCCTAGGGGATTGCATCAGCTCAAAGCCAGTGAGAAGTAATTCCTGAAAATTTTAGATATTTTCCTTTATTTCCTGAGGATTCACCCTAGTAAAGGCCACAGATTTCTGTGGAAAAGGCTAGGTGATAGATTTATGGTGCATAATTGTGCCAATGCTGTGGTACAATTCAAGTTGACTATATTCCCTTCCATTCAGCAGGCATGTATACTGGCTCAGACTGGAAATTGGGGATGAGAACATGATTGTTGATGACTTAGATCTCTATTTTCAAACTAAATGGCTGCCTATCTATTTCAGTCCAAGGGACATCATAACCAATTAGGTGCTACCCAAGATGTCTGTAGAACCATTCTGAATACTGCTCTGGTCCTACCATTTCTTACAGTAACCACATCTACCTTGTCTCAAGAAGTTAATTACTGCCACTTACCTACTACCACTTCAGGATCCCATCATCCTCACTACAATTAAAAAGCCCTTTTCAGTGATAGCATTTACCACCACCATCTCTGAATTGTAGAGAGAGCTACTACAGAACTTTCCAAGGATACTTATTCTTTTTCTCATTGCTTTGGTTATGAAAGCATCCAATGGCCCTTCTTAGAAGATACAGTGGAAGAGTAGAGAGCAGGACACACACAATATATCCACACCAATATTCCTATCCTCCTAAGCCTTTAGATTCATACCTCTATGTTATATCAAGAATGTTCTAGCAATTCAACTTCATTTACTCTGGGTCACTATTGATTCCAGTTTCAATCAACTAAATAAACTGTAAAGGCACTCTCAGTTGCTTGAGTTAGCACAATGAATCCAGAATTTCTGTTAAGTACTCCATGAGAAGACATTGTTCTATTCCTAACTGGTCTGGTACACTTATAATCCATTCCCACACATATTCTCCAAGTTTCTGCCAACATAAATCAGGCACATCATGCAATTCTTTTGTATTTAAGCTATCCCCTATGAGTTACGCTGGGTAGCTGTTCCCCTGAAACATGTTGGGGATGTTACACTCTGGTTACAAATCTGGAGAGAGTGTGGGGTGGGGTTGGGTGTTAAGAGAAATCAGCATCCCCTTTCAAAGAAATTGCCTAAAGTCATGATAGAGTCATCAAGCAATGGGAAATCAGCCTCTTTCAATGGGAAATGAGTGGGATTTTAGGGATTTCCTCACCCAAAATTCCCTATTCCAATTCTCAGTGTCTCAATCAATGCTCACATTTTTATAAAAGATATCTACACTTAACAGAAATCAAATTGGGGGTTGGTAGGGGCTGAGAGCTGGGAGAAATGGAGAGATGTTGATTAAGTGGTACAACCTTTCTATTATGAGATGAATAAGTTCCTGAGATCTATCGTACAGCATAGTGACTATAGTTAACAATGCTGTATTGTATACTTGAAAGTTGC
Source organism: Equus przewalskii (assembly GCF_037783145.1). Classification (NCBI taxonomy): domain Eukaryota; kingdom Metazoa; phylum Chordata; class Mammalia; order Perissodactyla; family Equidae; genus Equus; species Equus przewalskii. The sequence continues at coordinate 51,798,964 of NC_091831.1, read as the reverse complement.
TATGAGAGTAGAGCTTTAATGTTCTCACCATAACAGCAACAACAGCAAAATGACAACTATGTTAAATGAAGGATGTGTTAACTAACCTTATTTTGGTAAATATTTAGCAACATATTCATGTATAAAACCATCATATTGCACATCTTAAACTTACACAATGTTGTATGGCAGTTATATCTCAATAATATTGGGGAAAAAAGAAGAAAATAAACCAGATGGCCCAGAAATAAAAAGAATGAGCATACTGAAAAAAAAAAGATATCTACACTTACACTATAATTCAGCAGCCTGCAGAATCAAACTTTGTGGTTTTAAGATAGATTAACACTGTAATTACAAAAGATAATGTATTCTTTTAGGACAGTCATAATTATGATTTTTCAATCATGCCTAAACCCACGAATTTAAAACCCTGAGTCTATAAGTTCAATTAGAATTTGTCATAGCCCTTTTTATCATTATTCCTAGTGTGGGGACCTGAAATGGCCACCCCAAGATATGTCTCTTTGGCATCAGGATTATTTGAGGCTGATTGCTTTTGATAAACTGGGACAGGGAAGGAGGAATGGAATTTGCCCTTTGTTAGGACACATTTACACTTGTAAGGTAAATCTCTATCTGTAAAAGGTGTCTCCCTCTCCGTACCAGGAAGAAGAAAGGAGATGACCTTCTCTCTAAAAACTCTTAATCAATACCAAAGGCAAGGACTTAAAATCTGCATTTTATTGTGCTTCTCTGGTAACCTCCTGTAACTGACTTCCCTCCCCCTCCCAACGTTGGCATCTCCTTAAAGATTAAGCATCTTTCTTTAGGCTGGGAACAACCGATTGCGGCGCTCATCTGTGACCCGCCCCCCCCAGCCCGAGGCAACACACCTGCCACCCCGCGGCATTCACTGGGACAGCAGACCTATCTGTCGTTTCCATCGAGTTCTGTGCTGACAGAACGGCCTCGTGACTATTGTAAAAGGGACATTTCAATCACATGTGAAACACCCTGTTTGGGGGTATATAACCACTATGTGCACCCCACTTCTTCGGTGCCCTTTCTTCCTTCAGGAAGAAAGGCCCTGGGCTGTGGCTCCTGATAAAGCTTTGTTTAATTTTCTCTTGCTATTCTGTCTCATGTGAATTTAATTCGTTCTCCGGCCAGATGAACCCACATTTGGGAAGAGGAAATGTCTTCCTCCCCTACACTAGCATAACAATAAATTGTAGCAGCCACTTGGTTTCCCAAAGACTTCCTCTCAATAAACATTTCATTCCAAGCAAAAATAAATGAAAACAGATAATTACATATTTTGCCACTGTATGTCATGAACTACCACTATCAGTTAGTTATCAATGCCTTTAAACCTAAGTATGCCAGATTCCCATCTATGAGAGTGTTTCCTGGAACTGCTTCTGGTACAAAATGCTTCCTTAACCAGTTCAGTAATAAAAACAGAAACCACTCCAGAAGGGATTAGGTGCTAACAAAACTTAACTAGGGAATTAGGTTCTTATAAACCATTGGAAGGACTGGAATAGAGAAAGTCAGGGAAGGCCATGAGTCATTTTCAAGTTCACTGCGAATTTGCAGGGACTCGAGATATTATTTCTGCAGTCCCGGCCAAGAACTCTAAAAGCTGCCAGAAACAGAAAAAATTGCCAAGCATTCTATTTGCTTTCCTTTATTTCTCAGCTTCCTTGCAATTATATCAGGAACTGAAATGTGAGAAGTTATGTACATCATTTCTGGGTTAAGAAAAAGAAAATCCCATATGCAATTCTTTAGTCTCTTTATTTCTGTGACATGGTTATCAACAAGGATACAAGTTTTAGTTTGTGTGGTCACAAAGACAGTGGAAGCTCCATCTGCCTGGATCCCTAAATAACCACATGGAGCAGAGTACTCTATCAACCCACGATGGACATCAAGTAGTCATAAGAAAAAAATCCTTTTTGTGTTCAGACACTTAGATTTCATGGTTAACTTACTGCTGAAGAATAATCTAGGTATACTAACTGACAAATTTAAATGCTAGTGGTCACAGCTGCCTGCAGCACTAGAGTAACAGATTGTAGGTAATTTGGAGGTTGCTGCAAAATTCTGTATCTGCCTACTGTTGCAAAAAGAAGAATAACAGCCTCTGCTTCCCTCTGCCTTCCAAACTGTACATGAGTGCTTTTCATTGGTAGATCTAACCTGAGACTATTGGTAAAGGATTCCAGGAAATATAGTTTCAAGGCTTCTAGTCCCTGCTATATGGGGATAACAAAGAAGGTGGGCAAGATGGTACTGAGTACCAATAGACAATATGAAAGAAAATATAAAGAAAAAACCAGAAACTTAAAGATATAAATGTGAAACCAGAAATTTTAAAGAAATTAAAAAGATTTTCAAAAGAAGAAGACTAAAATGTGCACAGATTTATAAACATAAGAATTGAAATGTAAAATTCATGGATAGATTAAATGTCAGATTAGATAAGCTAAAGGAATTGTTACTGAATGAAAAGACAGTGCCAAAGACTTAATCCAAAATGCAAATCAGAGAGACAAAGAGGTGGAATATATGAAGGACAAGTTAAGAGGAAAAGAAGATAGAGCGAGAAGGTCTAAGATATGTTTACTAAAGTTTCCAGAATTAGATAATTTAGGAAAGAAAGAAAGTCAATCCTAAAAATAATATTGGTTGAGACTTCCCCAGAATTGTTGAAAGAACCCACTTCTCAAATTCAAGAAGCCTAATGAACTCCAAATGTATAAAATACAGGGAAATCCATAATTAGACCCATTGCAGGAAAATTTCAGAATACCGTATCAAAACCAAAAAAGATCTTAAAAACAGCCAGAGAGAAAAGAAAGATCACCTGCAAAGGAAGAAAAATTAGAGTTATAACTGACTTCTCAACAGCAACAATGTAAACCAGAACAGAATGGAATAATACCTTCAACGTTCAGAGAGAAAATAATTGTCAAAACTTAGTATTCTATTTGTAATGAAACCATTTTCACGAATGAGAGAGAATAAAGATGGTTTAGATAAATAAAAAATGAGTTTTCTACAGAGTGGAAATACAGTGTATAACCTCCAAACAAATACAGAGGAAATAAGAATAAGAAAGAAAAACTCAATTAATCCAAAATAAAAGACAAAAAGTGGGAAAAATTTTAAAGCAAGACAAATAGAAAATACACAAAAAGATGCCGGTACTAAATGTAAATGTATAAATCATCACAATTATAACAAGTTTAAACTCTCATATCAAAAAGCAAAGTTATCAGACCAGAAAAAAAAAAGTCAGTTATATGTTATTTACCAAAGACATACAAAAATTTAAGGACAAGGAATTCTGAAAATAATAGGATAGAAAGAGAACCAAGCAAATATCAACCAAAATTAGCTGTTGTAGTTACATAAACATCAGAGAAAACTGACTTCGAGGGAAAAAACTTTAACAGAGATAAGGAGGGTAATTACATAAAAATAAAAGTTTCAATTCTTCAGGAAGGCATAAAAATGCCAAGTTTTTTGTACCTAATAATATAGCCTAAATATATATATAATAGATCTGATAGAACTAAGAGGTGAAATTGATAAACACAACATTGTAGTAAGAGATTTTAGTACAGTTTTCTCAATAGTTGATAGATCATAGAGACAAAATAAAACCAGTGATAATATATATGATATAATGAACAGTCAAATAAATGAGCTTGATTTCACATGTATATATGATATATATATATGTATAAGTTTGATATCATTGCAGACAACATTAGGAGAATGCATATCTTTTAAGCATATATAAATATTGATCATGTAATAAGCCATAAAGCTAGCATCTACAAATTCCAAAGGACAGGACTGGTGTCAAAGAACCACATATTCTAACTACTATGAAGCAAATTTACAATTGATTACAAAAGATAAATGGGGGAAAAGTCCATACAATTGGAAATTTAAAAAATACTCTTTCAAGTATTTATGGGTCAAAAAAGAAAACAATCAAATTAGAAAATACTTGGAATTGAAAATTACAAAAACATTTCACAATGAAATTTGTGACATATAACTAAGGAGGTACTAAATGGGAAAATTAGAGCCTTCAATGCTCATATTAGAAAAGAAGAAAGTCTAAAACAATGAGCTAAGTTTCCAATTTAATAAACTACAAAAACCATAACAGAGTGAATTCAAATAAAGCAGAAGATAACTAAATAAGAAAACTAAAAGAAATTAATGAAATAAAAAGGAAAAAAGTAATAGAAAGAAACAACAAAGACAAGACTTTATTCTTTGAAAAGATTAATAAAGTAATAAACTTCTGGCAAGATTAATCAAAGACAAAAGAAGGAAGACAAAAATAAAAATATGGGGAATCAAAAAGAGGAAATAAGGACATATGTTCTAGAGATTAAAAATAGATAAGAGAGTACTGTGAGCAACTCTATTGTTCACTTGAATTTCTTTAATTCTTAAGTTTTCACTTGAATTCTTAAATTTTCAAGACACCTAAAAATTTAATTAAATGGATAAATTACTAGGAAAAAATGCAGCATAACAAAATTGACCAAAATCAGGAAATAAAGGACCTGGATAATCCTGTGACCAATAAAAAACTGAATCAGTAGTTTAAAATCTTCTCACAAAAAAAAAGAGACCCAGGTGGTTTTACAGGCACATTCTAACAAATATTCATTATGAGGTAATTTGAAATTTGCACAAACTATCCCAGAAAATAGTAAATCCTAGTCTAATTTGATATCTAAATAAGATGATGTCACATAAAGGAAAATTGCAGTCCAATCAATCTCAACGTAAATGAAGTAAAGTATACAAAAATAATATATAATGACCGTGTATGACTTATTCCAAGAATTCAGGTTTATTTAATATTACAACATAATATAACATAAGTTACTATAATTACTACAATTCACTACATTAGGAGATTAAAGGAAATAAACAAAACAAAATAAATCTCATTAGGTACAGAAGAAAACACCCCTTAAAATTTATATCCATTCATGACATATATAATTAAATAGAAAATCTCTTAGTAAGCTGAAAACTGAAAGGAACTGTAATAACTTGGAAAGGGTACATACCAAAAACGTATCGCGACTATCATACGCAACGGTAAAACATGAATTAGTATATCACGATATCTCCATGTCCTTGGGTCGGAAAAGAAACAAAAAACACTAAGCACAAAGGAAAAGAATACTGAAAAACGACCAAGTTAACATTTTGACTTTGTTGATCCAAACATAACATTAAAAATGCAAAGAAAACAGTCCAAAAGTCAGAGAAGATGAAGATCTTCTACAGGTTAATTTTTTTAAAAGAGAGAGAGGAAGAACAAGAAAGCGAATCCAGTAGAAAACAGGCAAAGGGCTTACAAATGGCTAATCAACATAAGAAAAGTCTCAAATGAATTTGTAGTCATGGGATATAAATCCAAACAAAAATGACGGCCCGTACCAGTACATATCCATCAAAATGGCTAAAATTAAAAAGACACACAATACATATTGTTGGCAGGAAGTAGAATAAGAGCAACACTCCTACCTGCTGGAGGGATGATAAATTAACACAATCACTTCAGAGGATAATTTGAATTACCTAGTAAAGTTAAATTGCATTTCATAACATAGCAATTCCACTCCTAGGGATATGCGCTAGAGAAATTCCTGTGTATTTGTCCCTAGGAAAATGTATAAGAATGTTTACACCAACATTGCTAGTAATAGCAAAAACTGAAGTCAATCCAAATACCCATCAACAGCAGAATGGACTTTTTAAACAGCTATGGTGCACTCATAAAATAGAGCACCTCACAACAATGAAATTGAGTGAAATGTAGTTAATAAGTATCTAACCACAAAGAAATGTTAAGAAAAAAGAAAAAAATAATCACAAAATCTACATACAGTAAAATCTCATTTTTAAAAATTTCCAAAACAAACAAAACTAAGGAGAGTATTGTTTTCAACAACTTAAAAATCCCTTATAAATGTTCTGTATCTTAAGGTAGGTAGGGGTACCTGAGTGTTTGTTACCGCACAAAACGGGTTCTCTTGTCCCATGGGCATAAATTAATTACGGCATCAGCCTTTGGGACGAGCTCAGCTTTATTCTGCAAGATCAACCTGCAGGGAGAACAGGGGGCGTGTGCCCTCAGATCTGTCTCCCTGATTTAGGATTTGGGGCAAAATTTAAGAGTTTAGGGAGAACAAGCTGGAATGCAGAAAAGTTGGTGGGGGAGGTTTTGATTGGTGGGGTTCAAGCATTGATGGTCAGGTTTTAAATATTTATGACAGGGTTCTAAACTTCTATGATGGGATTCTAAACACTGATGATGAAGTGGGGAAGGAATTTTAACACTGGATCTTCCTGAATGAGGGACCCCTCGCTTCTGATAAGAGTCTGACTTTCAAGTTCTGGTCATGTCCTGGTCCTTTGATTCCATGGGGAGAAAGCTCTTTGGCTCTATGGTCATTTCAGATCAAGATTTCTTCTTCTGCGAATGCTCTGGCTATGTGACTTTGCACATTTTCTGAAAGGCAATTCTTAATCACTCTGTTGATAAGAGATGGGGTCAGTTGAACTGGTCCTGGAGAGCCCATTGGTCATTGTACTATTTTTTAAAAATATACTATATATTATATATACTCTTTTGTGTATATATAATGTAGTTCACATTTTTTAATGTAAAAATAGATCTATTTACTTTTATTTTTCAGTTATTTTTACTTGTTGATGCATATTTCTTTAAACAATTGCCAAAATTTGTTGAGCTCTCACCCTATACCTGAGATTGTGCTAAAGTCTTTATGTGCTTTATCTATATTAATCCTCACAGCAAGTCCTTGAGGAAAAAACTATTACTATGTGCACTTTATACATATGCAAATGGAAGCTCAGAGAAGTTAAATAACTTGCTCAAGGTGACAAAAGTAGTCAATTGTGGATCTGAGATTACGCCAAGTATACAGCCCAAATCAAAAGCAGTATGTAATATCTTTAAGAATGATACAGTCCTGAAATGACCATGAAACATATGTTATATAATCTTTGGGAATAGACTGTATCAAAGCAGAATTCATGCATTTGCTGCTGGCTTTCCTTTCATTAGAAATATTGATCGGAGTTGATCATTATTATGATCTCCTTAGAGATTATGATCTCATCAGGGTTGATCTTATTATTATGTTCAAATATCGCCACTGGAAGGTAGATCACTTAAAATCATTCCTGACTGGAATCACGTCAGATTCTATACTTTATTCCTTTAGTTATTTGTGCATTTTTGTCATTGTTTTCAATTTTTATACATTTAGATTGGTTTTTATTATGTAAAACATTTATATTACTCCAAAATCAAAATCATAAAACAAAGTAATTCAGAGAAATCTTAGCTATATCCTTGTCCCCTCCCTCCTGTTCTCTCCCTCTCCTTAGAAGGGGAACTCATTTTTATAGTTTTTAATTTATCTTTCCATTGTTTCCTTTTGGAAATATATATTTCCTATTCTTCCCTTTCCCTTTTTACACAAAGGTAGCATACAATACACAATATACACACTGATTCTGATTTAGGTATTTTTTATGGAGAGACGCATTATAAGAGGGAATTAAGTTTCTAAAGAAAAGCGAATTTGTTAGTTGCTCTCAAGGAGCTTCAGGTTTAAGAAAATTAAGAGACTGAAGCTGTCGTTGTTTCTTTCTCTGCTACTAACTCTCTGGGTGATTCTTGGAATGTCATGCTATCAACTCATGGCTCTGTTTCCCCAAGAATAAAACAGGAAGCAGACTAAAGATCTCAAAGTCCTGTCCATCTCCAAGGCAAAAATGCCACAACGAGGTCTGAGTTGTGGATGATGAAGCACACCTAACTTGAGCTAGATAAATAGTGTAAAGGTTCAGGATATGTCACCCCAAAGTATGCCACTTTGGCATATTGACTATTTTGAATTAAAGGTACTTAAGAAACAGCTGGTGCAAGAAGGATACCCTGACCCTCCTTTGTCTCCCTGAAACTAGGAGATAAATCTCTCACGTGAAAGGTACCCTCCCTAAACCAGGAGGGTAGAAGGCATCCTTATCACCAGACTGGGAACTTCGGGCCAACAAGGCTGTATAAACAAACCTTGTTACTTCTTCACCATTTTACTACCCCTAGCTCAAATCCCCTTCTCTTGTCGATTCTTCACAAATTTATTGTTTCTTTGTCTAAAAGGTACAAACGTTTCCTGCTTTGGTCACTTCTTTGAGTCTCATATCTTTGTAGGGCTCCCTATGTTCATATGTAATTAAAATTGTTTTTCTCTTGTTAGTCTGTCTTTTATGACATGGGGGCGGGGGGGGGGGGTAGTGTCTCAGCAAAGAACCTAGAAGAGTAGAGGGAAAACTATTTTTCCTCCCCTACAATAAATCTGAGGAATATTAGCAAATGTCTCAAGGTTTTTACTAAGATGAGCCGATTTTCATTTTTTCTCACTTTCTTTGCCAACCCTTTAGAGGTAAAGGCTGCAGCAGAAAGAACTTTAGTTGAATCAAACATGGCACTAGCAAAGAAATGAGAATGGACATTTTGTTCATATTTAGAGCAGGTTCTATTTATGGAAGACTACTGAATGTTTTATCCACTGGAATCATTACTGGTATTTTAAAAAATGACTATTAGGGCACAAAGTACTAAAATAATCTACTCCAAGCACTTCAGACAGGATGCACAGTAATAATCAGCATTAGGCTGATGCATGAATAAACATTACAATGACACAAAATAAGGAGAAATACTAGTATGTTTAGCTCAAGTAGATTCAAGGAGTTGATGACTAATGTTGGAAATTTTTCAGGAACAATGTAAGTGGTCATTTGGTAAACAAAGTAAGTACATTTACTAAGGTTGATTCTTTTCAATAGAAATACATATTTTAATACTATTTCAAATAACTCTTGTGCTAACAAAATAGGTCTGTTAGCTCTCACATCATCTGAAATTCTATGGGTTAGTGAGCTACAGAGGGACCTTGCCTTCAAGGGTTCTTATAATTGGTTTGGAGAAGCACATCAAATTACAGTAATAACCTCACGCTGTATGATTACATGTCTGCTCAACTTCCTTTTCTCTCCTTCTCTCCCTCTCTCTCATAAGATTTCAGTGTGAATAAGAAAAGCTTATTCTGAGTTATAAATTACCACCTAGTATTTCAGAATCCATGGCCACTCCAAAATCTTTAATCCATTGTTTTTCCTACTTTCCATTATCAAGACATTGGAAGTAATAGGCTCTCCCTTCAAGACATGGGACAAGTTTTTTGAACTCAGTATTAGGAAAACATGGGAATATTTCAGATGAAAAGAATTCTTCAGAGAATGAATATCTAGAGAAAATACTTTCCCTTTCTTTTTTTAGGAGACTATTACTTGAACACAAATAAATCAATCCTCCACCAAAAGTTGTTTCTTGCATTTGGCTTGCTCTGTGTTCAGCTTATACTGCTTTAGTTCCGTAGTAGTTTTTTTCCGGTAATCATACATCTGATCAGGTGGAAGCCTAAGACACTTGACCTGTGCTGGGGGAGGTATTGAGAGATTTGCAATGGCTCAGAGCTGAGGGTGATCCAACAAATAGCATCCAGAGTGAAACAAAAATGAAAAAAAAACAGAGAAATTATGTGATCAAAGTGTCAATCCAAAAGGCAAGATAAGAACATTCAGTTCTGGGTGGAATGGAGTAATCTGAGGCTGATCAATGCTTCCTTCAAGAACAACTATAAATACTGTATAAAATAGATTCACCTGCTTAAAGATATCAGACAGCTGCTGAATCAAAGTGGATAGCTGTGGCTAAATTTCTCAAGATGAGAGAACTTCAGCTCTCTGGCAATCTGCAGTCACTTTTTCCCTTGGGCATACGCAGATTCTAAGAGATTTGCAATCTGACATTTTCCCAGACCAATGTGGGAAAGACAAAACAGCAGAGATTTTAATGGTCTTGTGGGGCTACAGAGATGTAATTAAAGGCTTGAGGAACCTCAAACACAACCCCTCAACACATTTGCCAATTTCTGAAGCTGTGAGAGTAAGTGATTGAAAAGCTAAGCAGAAAACCTCTGAAACACACAGTAACATTTTTTTCACAGACTTACAATACTGGAGAAAAAAGGAGTAGACTTTAGGACTTACAAGCTATGCCAAAAACCTCTGAAAGTCAGAGAGGAGTTTTCCACTGTTTCATAATGCTAAAGAGACAAAGATTAGATCCTGCCAGAAGGAGAGAGACCAGTGAACACACCAGGCATTCAGTTGAAAACTCTGAAGGACAATATGTCTGTAACAGAAATAAATCAGAGGTAGACTGAACGTCACTAAAATGAAAAGTCAGCCTCAACTCAGTTCAATCCCTGACTGTGTTGGAGGACGTCATTGAGAGGACATGACCACCAGCTGATCCATGACCTAGACCCAGGCAATGAGAGGTTCCTTAACTGCTCCTCCTCCCTCCATCATTGGGATGTACGTTCTGACCATCATTCCCACACTAGGAGTTCCTGCACATTTCAAGGATGAAGCCTTGAGAGAGTAGTGTGCTGTTGAGACCATCTGGATTGAATATGTGACTAAACCCAGTTAAGGCCTCTATACAAACTTTTAAGATTCTGGCAAGTGCATACGGCTACCTACTTGGTGATCTACATCCAAGCCAAGCCTCATATGTAAGTTCCCTTGCTTATTAAAACTACCACCTACCAAACTGGAATGGTGTGCCTCTTTCTTCAGTCTCTCATTGCCCTCTGTGTAGGAGGGCCAATATTGAATTTCACCTGGGGAACTCCCAAGATTGTGAACCAACAGATTGGTTTAAGATTATCAGTCCCAATTTCATCTGCCTAGCAGGGGAAAGGATGAACCCACTGTGAAGGAAGAAAAAGTCATTTGGATCTATATAATTTTTATAAACAATGACAAGCATTCAATAAAAAATTTCTAGACAAGCTGTGAGTTAGGACCATATTACTAAAATCCACAAGAAAAAACATTCAAAAGAAATAGGACTACAGGTGATATACATATGGGGTTAGTACACAACAACTTTAAAATAACAATGATTAATATGGTCAAGAAAATCAATTTTAAAATGGAGAAATTTTCAGAGAATTATAACCTCTGAAAAAGAATCAAATGGAAATTTTAGAATTTAAAAATATAATATCTGATATTATGGGCTTAATAGAGATTAGACACAAAAGACAGGATTAACGAACTGGAAGAAAGGCCAATAGAAAATATCCAAACTGAAGCACAGAGAAAATAGGAATAAAAAATACAGAAAAAATCACAAGAGATATATAGGACACAATGAAAAGGTATAACACATATTATATGAGCCCCAGAAGGTTGGGAGAGAACAAAGCAAAAGTAGTATTTGAAGATATAATGACGAAGAATTTTCCAAATGAAGAATGATATCAACACTATCAATACACAAATTCATGAAACTCTGCCAGAGATTCAAGAAGCAACCAAAAGCAACATATACCCAAAGAAAACCACACATGATACACATCATAATAAAACTACTGAAAACCAAAAGGCAAGGCAAAAGAGAGAATCCAGGTTCACAGCAAAAGGCCAGAAACCGAGGAAAGGCCATATGAACAGAAAAAAAGAGGATGGATTATCTGGATGATCCACTGGGTGGTACACTTGGCAGAGTATTTCAGAAGTGAAAGCTCTTAAGAATAAAGAGACAGGATAACCTTGAGCTTCACTCTTAGTTCTCTTGTACTAAGTAGCCTAAAAGCAATGATACAATTCCAAGCAAGTTTTGCACTAATTAATATGAGTCACAATCAGTTTTTTTCCTATTAGATCCAACCAATTAATTTATATAATTTAGCACTTGAGTAATGCTGTAGTTTCAGGAAAGCTTTGCTTCTTGCTGGGTATCCTGAATCTGAGAGGATTGCTATCCCTGACTTTCTCAGCCAGAAGTCCAGCCTTGGAAAAATTGAGACAAAGAAGATCCAGAGAGAATATCAGTATTACCTAGGGACACCTTTTCCCCTTCTCTCCCTTTACAAGAATGAATCAGAAATTCTGATAAGGGATGGTGAGGAGAGGGCCAATAATGGCATATTGAATGGCTCCCCATGTATTCCTGGGCCCCTGATTAAGAGCCACTTCTCTATGTTGGTGCAAATTAATCATCCAGGAATCCTATTAAAATGCAGAGTCCAGGGGCTGGCCCTATGGCTGAGTAGTTAAGTTCACGTGTTCTGCTTCTGCGGCCCAGGGTTTCGCCAGTTCGGATCCTGGGCGCGCACATGGTACCGCTCATCAGACCATGCTGAGGCAGGGTCCCATATGCCACAACTAGAAGGACTCACAACTAAAATTTACAACTATGTCCCGGGGGAATTTGGGGAGAAAAAGCAGGAAAAAAAAAAGATTGGCAACAGTTGTTAGCTCAGGTGCCAATCTTTAAAAAAAAAATGCAGAGTCCTATTCAATAGCTTTGGGGTGGGACCTGGGATTCTGCATTTCTAACAAACTCCCAAGAGATGCTGGAAACTGCTGGCCCACAGACCACTTTGAGAAGCAAGGGTTTAGGTGAACCCCAAATCACCTAAAATGGGCCACTCTGGCTGTTATCTGTGAGCTGCTTTAGGATATGGGTCTCCTAAGAAGAGATTCTTAGTATATCCTGAACACTAAGTATATTCTGTACACTAACTATTGTGGTTTCAGAAGATGTTAACGTATGTTCCCTAGACAAAAGGAGTTCCATGGTCAAATAAGTTTGGGAAGCATTTGTATACCTTTTTCCCCTCCAGGAGATTCACAAAGCACATTTGCATTTTAATGATTCTGAACCATCTGCATTAGGGGAACACGTTTAGCCTGATGATATATTTATTTAACTATTAACATTCCCAGGAGCTAACGTTCCATGGAATAAACTTTGGGAAATGCAACCATATAGAACAGTAGTTTTCACCCTTTGGTGAGTATCAGAATTAGTTAGAGAGCTAGTAGAGATACGGAATTTGGGGCTTGTTGAAGTCAGATAGGCCCACCAAATTCCCCAAGTGGTTATGATTCCCACAAAGGTTTGAGAATCACTGCTATAGAGTAATCTCAGAGGAGTTTCTGTTACCATCTGGGGAGGCAGGGTTGCCTGTTAGCCCAGCTTGCCTCTTGCAGAAGTCTATGCTGTCCCTGGGAGGACCAGCATCAGCTATGAACTGCCTTCATCTAAGAAAGTACATTCAGACCAGATGAGGCACCCCAATGATTCCACTGTGTATTCTACATACTACAGGGATTCCTCCAAGTCTTTTCACTGTAGGATCCCAGTCAACAGTGGCTATCCCTTAGCCCTGCTCCAAATCAGAGCTCACGAGAAGGATTTCCTCTTTAGAACCAATTCTCTGATTCACTGAACAAATCTCCAGCAATTAGGATTTTGGCAATATTCAGTGAACAAGATGAACAAGGCACTCCCATGAGGCAGGGGTAGGGGACAGACAATAAACAAGTAAATGAATAAATAATTACAGATAGTAATTAATTCTGTGAAGAAAATAACCAGTGTCATGGGACAGAGAATGACTGAATCAGGGACTCCATTTAGATACTGTGGTCCTGGAAGACTGCAAAAGTCCTAGGGCCAGTCAGGGTAATGTGGACACCATTCCAGAGAGGCCAACAGTGACTGGGATTGGCCTTGATGGTTCGTAAAACTTCACCTCACATAAACCAGTCAGGAGGCAGCCTATATCCCTTGTACCTACTACGGTTACTGGCTCATACAGGGCCCCCAGTGAATATTGGCGAATAGTTGAATGGATGGATGGATGGATGGATGGATGGATGGATGGATGGATGGATGGTTGGATGCACGGATTGTTGGATATATAATTAATTCTAGTGATTTTGACAAGACCCATCTAGTGAGACCTTGAAGCAGGACTTGTTTAAGCTATTGGGCCAAACTGAGCATTCACTTTGATGAACAGCTCCCTCCTAAATGATAAGGCAAATGGTGAGAGATACTCTATACCTGACCCTGAAGCACAAGAAGGAAATGGGCTAAGTAAGAATACACACACACTTTTATGGTACAAAGTCAATAGCCACTTCATTGCAATCCACTTGGAATTCACTCTAGACTCACTTAAAAGGAACTGGTTCCCCAATTCCCAAGCTACTTGAAACGGATGTGCTATATTCATCAGGATCCTTAGTGGCAAGCAATGGAAACTGATTCTAGCTGATTTATCAGAAAGGAGTTTATTAAAATGGCATTGTAAGCTCACATTTTCTCTAGGAAGGATGGAGAACTAAGTGAGGAGGTGCTACTCAGCTAAGAACAATGCCAAAATTATACCACTTATACCAGTCTGGTGAAAACACCAGGGGCACTGCCAGTGGGCACAAACATTACAACTTGCCTCAACCAAACCAGATGTTGGATCCTGCTGTCAGAACTATCATAACTGATGCCTCAGGAAACTTGGAGCTTCTGCCTCACTATCTTTCCTCCACACTGGATTCTGTACACCCCCTGCCTCTTTGAGTCAATTGTTCCTCATCAAAGACTGAGGTAGACATGTCTGATTGGCAGTCTAAGTCACAGAGCTTCAGGAAAGGATGGCAAAGTGGGTATGTGGCATTTTTAGGTTCTATAGTAGGAAATGGCTCTACCCTATTAGGTAGGGAATCTCCCTGTGGAATAAGAAGGGGGTTCAAATGCTGGGCAGCCAAAAAGGACAGATGCTGACTACAGCTAGAGCACAGACTCCCAAGAAAAGGTGGCCAGGGACACTACCTTGACCCTGCTGGAGAATGAAGACATAGGGTCTCAAGAACAAAGCAAAGCAGTTGCACTAAGGTCCAAAAGCAGGGCATACAGCTATGGGTCCAAAGAGTGTTCTAGAATCCAGCTTTACCAGAAGCACTGATATTTTGGTCTCCATGTGCTGGACTCATGTGTCATTATTGGTTGGTTCAGAACTTGGGAAGGGAACTTTGTTTACTGGCCCACATATCCCCAATAGATGCTATTGGTGTTTGTCTTTCTGACACTCCCTTTTCTAAGCTTCCATATTTAACTGACTCTCTTTTAAATGAACAAATTTAAGTACCGACTCTGCCAGGCACTGTGTTAAAAACTTTACACTATGGATCCTCTGATTGAATCCACATCATAATCCTGATTACACAAAGAGAAAATGAGGCTCTACTTGATGAAATAAGTTGTCCAAGATAATAAAACTAGCAAGTGATAGAGCCTGATGTCTTTCTTAGCTATGTTAATATCTATCTGTTTCTAATAGGTTAATATTGTTAAACAGGTTACAGTTCATTCTTTGCCATTCAGACTGCTTTATGTAACTTTATAATTTTCTGCGCTGGTTCATTATATTTTGCTTTTTATTTTAATATACAAGGAAAAATTTTAGTTTCCTATTTTTCAAGTTCTTGGGTAGGGAGTTGGTGGGGATGGGGACGGCTTCATGGTTGTCACCATATGCTTCTTACATGGCCAAGGCACAACATCATTCTGCCCACTTTCTAGGTGAGGAAACCGGACCCACAGTTGCGGCAGATGTAAGCTGTAAAGCAGACAGACAGTGCCAGTGCTCTTTCAAGTGCACCCTGGTTGAGAAACAGCAAACAGATCATGCTTTATGCGCCAAACGTGACTAGTTGGTGCATTCGTTTTCTATGGCGGCTTTAACAAATTACCACAAACTTAGCTGCTTAAAACAACACATTTATTATCTTATACTTTTTTAGTTCCAAAGTTCAAAATAGGTTTTACTTGGCCAAAATCAATGTGTCATGAGGGCTGCCTTCTTTTCTGGAAACTCTGGGGAAAATCATTTTCTTGTCTTTTCCAGCTTCTAGGGGCTGTCCACATTCCTTGGATTGTGGCCCCTTTCTCCAAAGCCAGCAGTGACAGGAAGAGTCTTTCTTATATCACATCACTCCCACACTGACATTCCTGCCTCTCTCTTCCACATTTAAGTTCTCGTGTGATTACATTGGGCCCACCCAGACAAGCCAGGGAAATTTCCTTATTTTTAAAGCTGGCTGACTAGAAACCTTAACTCCATCTTCTATCATATACTTAGCATACTCAAAGGTTTGGGGGATTAGAACATAGACATTTTGGTGGGGCCATTATTCTGCCTACCATAGCTAGAAATGGCTATGTTCAGAAGGATTCTGAGGCCATGTCTATGTTCATCAGGAAAGATGACCATGGCCAATTAGTAATGTTTAATATGGATTCAAAAGAAGGAAGTGCCATGTATTTCCATGCTTCCATAGATGCAGCCTAAAAGAAGGCGAGTGATAAGAGGGGTGACCAGCCAATCTGTGTGCTCCAGGCCTAGCTGGAAGGGCCCTTAGAAGGGAAGTGCTCCAAAGATCTGCCTTCTCTTTCTATAGCTGGAGCTACTACTGTCCTTCACTGCCAAGCTGAGCCCCCTCCTAGGCTCTAGGTATAGTCCTGTTCTTCATGGTCTTTCTCACTGGATCTCCCAAATGGCTACACAGTAGCAGGCCTGGTGCGAAGGGCTGGAGACACCAAGACAGGTACAGTACTTTCACGACAGGACACAGTGCTGCAGGATTCGTGCAGACCTGAGGAGCTTACCCTCTATGTGGGGAGACAGACAGGCAAAGACATGGCCATACAAGGTGAAATAATGCTATGTCCTGGGCCTCCCTTGTCATGTGCTTTCTACCTCCATCACTGTATTTAGATTGCCTAAGATGCTCCTCTCTTCCGCCACCCCCAATCCTACTCATTCTTCAAACACCACTTCCTCTTTGATTCTCCTCAGATGGAAGAAAATCCACTTCCTCATTGTTTTTTCCTTTTTTTTAATATATCTGAGGCTACCGATGCTCACACGCTCCACAAATACCCACTTACTGAAGACCTACTCTGTGCCATGCACTGCACCTGGCACTGGAGAGATACTGGGGATAAAAGACATAGACATGACCCCCTGTTCATGGAATGACGGGCTAGTGGGTGAGGCAGATATGAGTCAAGGAAGCACACCATTAAATCTAAAAGGGCACTAGGATCAGCCCTACAGGGGAAAGGTACACGGTGTTCTAACAGCTATGAAGCTGCCTTGGGGAAGTGACAGTTGAGCTGAAATCAGAAGGCCGAGTAGAAATTAAAAGTGGAGAAGAAAGAGGAGAGAGTTCCAGGCAGAAGGCATAACAGGGCATAACGGCAGGGCAGGGAGAGAGCATATTTGAGATGCTCTGAAAGGAAGCCAGTGGCTGGAGAGAAGTGAATGGCGGGTGTGGGGCTAGAGGAGGTGGGAGAGGCAGGCATTGGAGAGGCAGGCATGAGAGCCAGAGCAGGCAGGCAAGCTCAGGGCTTTGTACTGCATCCCAGTAACTGTGCCCCCACCAGTTTGCCCGTACCCCCCTGTAAGCTCCCTTGTGTTTATGCTAGAGTGTCCCTTGCCTTTTTTAAGAATCCCAGTTCCCTCCACCAATCTTCTGTGCTTAGGATTATACAGAAAATTTTAGCTGTGGTGTCAAGTTACAGGCCAACTTAAATAGGAATAAAAATAAAGTGGTGCATTCCTGAGAATGAGGGAAATGGCCACTCCACCTGAACAAAGAGCAAGAGTTGAGATATATAACCAGCTTTCTGTTTCTCTACGGTATATCTAACCAAGGTGAACGCAGCGCCCCTTGTGTCAGTCAGCAAACCATCAGTCTGGAGTGTCCAAAAATGTGTGCACTAAACTCTACCAGATGTAGGTGCAAAACTTTGGAATTCCTTGGCAAGTTGGGGTGGCCATTATAATGGGGGATGCCTAGTGATTACAGAGTGGTGATATTTATATCCCCCAGAGCAGCTTGCATTAAATAGGTGCAATAGTTGTTTATCAATATTAAACTGAATTTTAGGACATTGAGAACCATTGTATAATCAACAACTGCATGCGTTTTCTGGGACTTTTGTCAATGAGGCAGTACAACATCGTGAAAAGAGCACTGGCTGAGATTCAGGAAGACAATATTCTCGTTCTCCCTCTGGCTGTGTTACGGAGGTCTTGGGCCTTGGACAATTCTTTCAAACTAGTATAAGCCCCCCCCCCCATTCTAAAATATAATGAAGTCATGTACTTAAGTATTGTTAAAAGAAAGGCAAAAGCATGATCAAAACTACCTGAAAAATGCCTGAGGAAGGCACAATATTGGAGCCTGACACACTACAAACCATCTCTCACTAAGTCCAACGTTGCCAATTTCTCCCCCAGTGTTGGAAAGGATTGCTGTTGACTCAACTGAACACCAGATGAAGTAGTTGGCTTGCATTCAGGAGCCATGTTGTAACAAAAAATGTACCTTTTCTTTAAACACTGGAACTACATTCATGAGGTGAGATGCTTTCTGAGAAGCACATGGTCCTGAGGTAACAGTGCCAGGTGTACATCTCCCATTTGCCCAACTGCTGTTTCTGCACCTGCTAAGAGAAGAAAAGGATACCTCCTCATCTCTACCGACCTCGAAAGCAGTCTCTGAGGATAACTGTGGATGCACGTTACAGAAAACTTTAGAAAGCCCAACTCAGTGTAAGAAAACTTCCAAAATCACTTTGTCATGTCAACACTAAGTTTTATGTGGCCAACATACACAATAATGTAGTATCAGTACAAATGATAGAATTTCAGCACCACAAGTGTTCTTAGAAGGATCCAGTCCAATTCCCTACCCAAAGCTGAGTCCCATCTACCTCAAAGGCAAGAGCAGTGCTGAGACATGGAGCTCACTTTTCAACAAGGTGACCTATTCCGTGCTGCACTTCCATATTTTTCACTCAATGACTTGATATCTGCTTCTTCAGAACTTTCACTCACTGATTTTAGTAATGTCTTTCATGTGACAGCACTTCAGATATTTAAGGACAGCAATCACATCTCTTCTCACAGGACACGGGTACCAAAGCCCTCATTCACCATCACAGGCACATGCCTCCACATGTACAAAATAAACCAGTGTCCCCATTACAGTGTGGGCAGGAGACCTGGGCCTGCCTATATGTAAGTTTCCTCTAATAGAAAAACTCATTTCTGACTTGGAATAAAGGCTGCAAATCCAGAGTAAATTTACAAATAGGGCTACAGGTTGAAGATCTCTTTCTTAAATGAAAATTTCAGACATGCCCATTTTACTGATAAAGAACACGGACAGGGACCAGCCCTGTGCCCGAGGGGTTAAGTTCGTGCACTCCGCTTCAGCAGCCCAGGGTTTCACTAGTTTGGATCCTGGGCACAGACATGGCACTGCTCATCAAGCCATGCTGAGGTAGCATCCCACAGAGCACAGCCAGAGGACCTATAACTAGAATAAACAACTATGTACTGTGGGGCTTTGGGGAGAAGCAGCAGAAGAAAAAGAAGATTGGCGCCTGATGTTAGTTCAGGTACCCATCTTTAAAAAGGGAAAAGAAAAAAATTTCACCACCTTAATTCCACCAAAAGGAATCCAATTTCTAAAGTTCTCCATCATTTAAACAGTATTTGAAATGGTTCCAGGGCTTGTCTTTGGGATCCTGCATGGATGCCATTTCTGGAGTTCATTTTTCAAGGATTCATTTTCCAGACTGAGCAGAACTAAGATATTGGAATTTATTTGTTTTCTAATGCCCAGAGATAATCGAGAATGTCAAAGGTATTTCTCAAGAACATTATGACCCGGTGAACAAATTGACTTGAACATGAGTAAGCATAAGGGGAGACTGAGGTCACCTCCCTAATAGCTCTAACAGCTGCTGAACAAATGGGGTCCCCAAATTTTCCTAATTCCATGGTTCTTAAGAGACCAATGGCTGAGTAATTCTACCAGTGCTATACTTCCCTCTGCAATCCATCCTGATCACGCTCTGGGCCTTGCAACGACTAGGATATACAGCACAGATAGGTTGGGATACATACTGTGAAATCTGTTCATGCTTTTTGCCAAGAGTTGACAAGTTTAAAAATACAGTGCAGGAAAATTACTCATAGTTGTGGAGGAAGATAAGAGAAATGTGCCAAATGGGCTTTCAATGAGGACTTCTCAGTGTGAACATACGTAAAAAGAACTTTTAGATATAGGCATTATGATAAAAACAATCAAGTTAAGTTCTCAAGAAAGCTTATAAGTACAAGATCATGGTGATTATATGTACAAGAAACAGCCTGTTCATGAAGGACCATTTTGATCACTGTTAATGGACCAACATACTTGGCTCTCCAGAAACATTTCA
This sequence comes from Equus przewalskii, assembly GCF_037783145.1. NCBI lineage: Eukaryota > Metazoa > Chordata > Mammalia > Perissodactyla > Equidae > Equus > Equus przewalskii. Next base: position 51,778,665 of record NC_091831.1, on the reverse strand, counting down.
ACTAGACAAAACATACCAACACCTTAGTCAGAAATATAGCTTTATTATTATAATATTTCATAATCTAAAAACTTTTTTTTAATTCTGGGAACAGAATATTCCAACTTCCAACAACTGATTGACCCTGTAGAATACTGGAAAAGTGTCTAGGCAATCTGAACTCTGCAGTTAAGAATCTGTAAATTAGTCTGGGAAAAAAGAAAAATAGTTCAAATAAAGATTTCTTCCTTACAAAACAAATAAAATTAGATCCATTCCTCAGTTTAACCTTGAACACGTTTTCCCAGAAACTTTGGTCATTTCTTCAAAAAAGCAACTCTAAGGTTGACTGCCCATGTGGACAAAGAAAATATTTAAAAATAAGACCCAAGTGGGACATGGCACATGGCTCAAGTCATAGCATGTAAGTGGGATATCCTTCAGAGTGAGCCAGCTCCCGTGTTTCAGGAGGAAATTTACGGGAAGTACAACTTACATAATGCATTTCCTTGTATGAGGGTCAGAATTTAGTTGGAACTTAAAAATTGTTTTTTAATATAATAAATCTTAAAATTATTTGTCTTGTGTAATGTACATAGAGTAGATATGACATTGTGGTGCTTTCTGAAGATTACTGGGTACCACTGCCAAGGAGAGCTGTCATGCCTTCTAGGCATATTAAATGAAAATGGAAAACGTAGGTTACATTAAATAAAATGGAAAAAAAAATCTGGCTACACAAACAAGTTTAAAAACAAGTTGTCGTTATTGCATACATACATTACAGGACAAAGAACATGCAATACAACTAACCAGTCAATTTTTTAGTATGCAAAAGGCTAAAGTGCAATCATAGTATAAACATCAATAAGAAATAACCTGGGAGGAGGTTAATTCTCCAAATAAACAATAATTGTAACATTATAATTTTTACAATGTTAGCCTAAAAACATGATATTCACAGCAATGTTTTCTCCCACTTGACAGTTGCCTATATACCACATGAATGGCCCATCTCCATGAGCCAAAAGTCAAAGAGAAGATTCAAAAATCAACATTTTCACTATAAGAGGTTCAAAATGTTTATACAATGATTAAGTTACACTTTTCAATTTACTGGTATTTTAAGTAATTGCTTTATTACCTATTTTTAACGCACTGCTAATCTGATGCATATTGCAATAACAACCATAATTCTACTAATGTTAATTAGGTTACAGTTTTAATTTTTAAAAGAAGAGAATTTAATCTACATGAACATATATAGTTAAAAAATCATCCACCACAAACACATACCTTTTCCATGAGTATTTAAAAATAAATTAATATAGTTGACATACATATTTTGTATGTGTTATGTGTATGTATATATGTATCTATTTGTGGACATAATTATTCTTATTTCCAGAAGGATGTCAGCACTTTGTAAACTCTGCAGGAGACCTGATGATATTGCTAAATTAAAAAAGAAGGAACATGGAAATTCATTCTTGAAGAAAACTCGTAAAGCAGGAGGTTCTTAACAAAGGCCACTTTAGGGAGGAAGGGGAGGATGGTGTCAGATTCTGGATCCCACATGCAGTGTTTATTTCAGAAATTACTTTAGAAAGTGGTGTACAACGAACACTTCAGATACTTGGTTGAAAGGTCAGAAAGTATACTTTAGTCATGAAAGGGCACAGAAGCAGCAGGAGGTGGAAAAGCTAGGCCAGCAAGGAGAAAGTCATGCCTACAGCTACGAGGAGCAGGGAAGCAATCCGCTGGCATCCAACCATCCAGACCCTGCCCTGGTGACGGCGCTGATGGAAGGGCTGCACTGTTCTCCCCCAGCACAGCACAAGCAGCAGCTATTAAATAGAGGCCGGCAGCACGGTCTTAGGGTGCAGAGGACTCAGCCGAAGAAGAGAGCAGAGTGGACCAAAATCGGAATAAACATGCATCCAGGGAAACAAAAAGCCCAAAACAAACAAACAAACTGGAAAACAGTCCATTAAAATGAGAACTGAACTCTGACTGAATGAGTCCCTGAAGCAACCCAAACATTGAAATCTTGATTAACCAGAACACTCAAGGAAACAGGATTCCTTATTTTGGAGGCTTCCAAACTAATTGAGGGGAAGGTTAAAAACAAACACAAATATTTTTCTTCCACTGCTATTAACAGAACTTTACATTCCTATTCTTTGCCTTGCAATTCAGAGACCAGTGGGCACAGAGGAAAGTTTTTCCAACCTGACATGCTGTGTGGCCGTGGGTCTGAGAATGAAGGACCACGGCATAGAATCCTCGATGCAGCAAGTACTGGAGACTGGGCTCAGTACTGTAGAAGATGGAGCTTTGTTTTACTAAAACTTTGAGATACAACTGACTTCATCTTTTTACATTCTTTCTGTAATTTGCCTCTTGCTTCTAAAAAGGGGCTTGTAAAAAAATTCTGGTTCACCGAGATTCCTGTTTTTAAATTCTGGTTAATCCAGGTGCTTGTATGGACACGAAATAAATGTGTAGTACCCTTTGCTTTCCCAGAGTGTCCTACTATGGGATGTATCCAAAAGGACATTATTGTTGGTTCCTAGAACAACACCCCCAAAGCCCAGCAACAGTGGTCCAGAGCCACCCACCCTTTTAGATGATGTTCACAATTGCTGTTGGCTTTTTTTTAGCCATTTTGGGCCTGATGTTGCCCTTGCGGCTAAGCCCCAGCTCCCCTTTCTTCAGTGGTCTGCAGAGCTCTCTTGGGGACTCAGCCTGTTCGTGAACGGCCTTCGAAGGCTGCGTGCTGGCTCTGTCATCCTTGGCTTTTTTCAGGTAGCTCCTTCCCTTTGGATGAAAATGGGTCTTGAGATCAGGGTGGTTACACACAGAATGTGGGTGCCCTCGGCTGCTACAGATGGTCGGGTGAGAGGGAGATGAGCAGAAAGAAAGATTTCTTTAAATACTGAAAAGAATAAAAACTACCTATGGCACAATCACTCCTGCATGCTAGAGTGGTGATAATGCTGCCAGTAAAACAAATAATATATATTCGTATTTTTCTTCCAAAAATTCCTGTGGCCTTCACAAAGCAGTTTCATGATACTAAATTCCCAGAGAGATATTACTAGTCCTATTGACCTGTGATAAAAACAGGCATAGAAAACTTAAATGACTATCCAGGAAAAGATATACAGTTGGTCTACAGAGAAGAAGGGACCAGAACCCCTACCTCTTGACTCTTTAAGTAACTACTAAAGGACTCAAACAAATCTGTAGTATAGCTATTATAAAGCACATGATCCATAGTATAAATGTGTGTGTATATATATACATATATATATATAAAATGCAGTACACATACTACATTAATTGTACTATAGAGCTATTATGACTACACTATACCTCAACAAGAAAAAGTTAGGCTATATAATACTGTAGAAATACTGCTGTAGTACTACCATACTGCCATATACTAAGACTATTAGCACATCTGAAAGTCACATTCACATTTTAGAAAGTATACAAGCATTTTTACCTGAAACTCTCAAATCCATTGGTATTATAGATATCAACAAAATGCAACAGGAAAACATATTATGCAAACATTATCAAATGGCCCAAGTATAAAAAAGATATACATACAGGCATTTGGGTTTCCTATTTGAGGAGATATCTGTAAGCTGAAGGAAAACAAATAAGAAAAAACATTACTTCACTTGAAGGTCGAATTTGGTTTTTAAATCTTCCTTGCTTATATTTTTAAGAAACTGTATTCCCATTAAGGAAGCCAGTAACTGCTATCGCACCCCGCCCATGGAGCATCCATCACAGCAGTGACCAAGAACGTCTTGTGCTCAGCCTCTGCGGCTCCCTGTTCTGAGATTTCCCAGAAGCCAGTATCAGATCTCAAAAATTTCAACAAATCAGAGAGTCCCCCCAATAGAGCAACGTTTGAAAAAACATGTTTTTTAAAAACTGGAATGATGTGCCATTATTTCTTGATTGATTCAGGCTGTATTTGCAGCTAATTTACTACAGCTGTGGCTGGTCACAGTGTATCAACTAAGGGGAAAATTGGCATAAAATGTTTATTGCCTAAAATACAACATTTCTAAAATGAGAGCATATGAAGACCAACTCCATAACTGTCCCTGAGGTCATCTATCATTGAGATTATTTTTCACTCCTAATAAAATATCCGCATGCACTTTTGTGGCTGGGCTCAGAATATCATTTGCAGAATAAATTGATAATCACCATTCTGTGATCCAGATGTCACCAACCACTTTATAGACAAACCCAGTGTATTCCCAACCTTCAGTTCCTGACCTCCCTCATGCAGCCTTCACTAAAAGAAATGGTGTCACATCAGAAGGCAGACCAAAAGAGGAAGAGGATGACAAAGAAAATGTGGAGAAAGGGCCATCTGGCTGTCCGGGGCCCACTGTAGAGAAGACCCGTGTTCCCGTTATGCTCAAATAACCTAAGAAACCAAACTCCACCTTACAGGATCACCCCTCAGGTTCTTCAGTCAGCAGCCTGAGCTTTAGACAGGAGCAAATCAGAAAGAAAGTTTCTTAACTTTTGAGGGTCGTGTCCTCAAGAAGGCAAGATGGGATTCTTGCCTTCTGCCTTTTGACACAATCAGAAGTCAGCATTATTGTTGACCCTGTTCACACTGGCTGGGTTCCGCATGAGATTAGTAAACATGAACAGAAAAAGGCACTTTCCTTGCATGAAGGTTGTGAGGTTATGCAACATACAAAGGAGGTGGGACAGATGGCTCAGGCAAACACCAGGCTGGCAGCTTCTGAGAACCCCGAAGGCATCAGCATTTCCACCTTCTTACCCTCCTGCCCCACCAGCACCAACAGGAGCTTCTCAGCTGGGTTCCTTAATGGACTTCAGTGTATATATAAACTGCAAAAAATTTACAGGGTTTCTCTTCCTTTAAATTCTTCCTTCCTTTTTTTAATGACTCTTGAGGCATAACAAAATTTCTTCACTTTACTGTATGTATGTAAGCATAGAGTCTGATGAGTTCTTGCATATGTATACATAATACCCTTTGGAATTTTATGCAAAGTTAAGAGAAGGAGAGAGAAAGCGTGTGTGAGTGTGTGTGTGTGTACATGTGTGCACATGCTTCCTCTCCGGGGAAAAGGCCAACAGTGTTATCAAATGTTCAAAGGGGTCCCTGACTTCCAAAATGTTTTAAGAACTACAACCTTAGCGCCTATGAATGTCACTGACAGACCCTGCTGGGACCTCAGGAAATGGGAATAATTGACTATGTCTTACAGAAAGGGAAATGCATTAATAAACATGGGTAAAGATGAGCCATAAATCTCACACACACACATATATACAGGTACCATAAATTGCACGTGTCTATATGTCACTCACCAGGAAAAATACTGAGCATATAACAAACACAACAAACCCTCAAAACAACCCCATGAGGGAAGCATTATCATCCTCAGTTTACAGATATGGAAACTAACGTAGAAAAGTTAAGTGGCTGGTTCGAAGCCTCAACGTTTCACCAGTGTTAGGGCTGGGCTTCAAACCCAAGTTAGCACATTCCAAGTCCCAGCAAGCCTTCACTCTGCACTGCCTCTCTACAAAGTATGGGTTTGTGTACATAAGAATAAGAGCAAGGAGGTGTGTACACAAAAAGTCTAGTGGAATCCACGGCTAGATCAGAATTTCTTTAGTGATCCTATAGATTAAGAAGCTTGGGGAGGAGGTGGGGCTCGTTATCAGTCCCCATAGAATTTCATATGCTCTCCTCCCCGTGAACACAAGAGGCCACTGTTCCTCCTGGTCCCTACAGCCTCAGGTGGATGGAAACACTCTTCCCACTTCACCTATCTAACTATCTCCATTTTCTCCTAGTCCAACTATTTCGTCTTCTTTTTGCTTAGGGAAAGGAGAGTCTGAAGATGGGGATCAACAGAGTCCCTGATCAAGGTTCCAGGTTGGAAAAATATACATATTCACTGAGAGCCAACTGCAGTGAAAGCCAATCTGAGTACTTCTAAAATGCAAACACAGCATCTCAGGTTATTATAGGCTTGGGCAAACTGGACACCCAGCCCTCCGCCAACTTCCCCTTTGTGGGAATAGCAGCACCATACACTCAATTGTTCAGGCCAAAACCTTAGAGTCATCCTTGATTCCTCTCTTTCCTTCACCTGCTAAATCTAATCCTTCAGCAAGGCTGACTGGTCTTGTCAATTCTACTCCCAGAACATATCCTATATACCCATCACTTCTCTCTACCTCCACTCTATCCAAGCTGCCATCCCCTCTCACCTCCACACCATAATAGCATTCTAGCTCGTCTCTCATTCTTTCACCCCTCCAGTCAGTTCCCCACAAAGCACACAGAGTGACTCTGCTAAAACACAGATCACCTCCTGCTTAAAATCTGCCAGTGGCTTCCCTGTGGGCTCTGGAATAGATCCAAACTCCTTAGGTGACCTAGGAGCCTCGGCAGGATCTGGATCCTTCCCAACTCTCTGATTTCATCTCCTACCACTCAAATGTGCCAAGCTTGTTCCCTAAGGCACCTGCATTTCCTATTCCTTTCTCTAGAACATCCTACTTCCAAATTTTCACAGAGCTGCCTCCCTCTTGTTATTCAGGCCACAATGCAAATGTTGTCTCCTCAGCAAGGCTTTTCACTAAAGCTACCGTGGACATCTCAAACACACCATCTTACTTTTTTCTTTATAGTAGTTATCATTATACAAAATTATCTTCATTACGTGTTTACTTGTCTACTGTGTCCCCTCCTGAGAGCAGGGATCCCATCTATCTTGTTTACAGCAGTTCCCTCAGCACCCAGTGAGTGCTGCGTCCCCAAAAAATATGTGTTAAATGAATTATTGCTAGTCCTAATTTAGCAACTGCAGGAAATAAACACAACACTTAAAATAAGATTATCCACGCTGTTTTGTGACCTTCCACTTGAGCAGTTCCCTGAGTGATTCTGGCAGATGGGATATTAGGTCACTTTGTGTCTAATTCGACAGCATTTTTCAGAGCATAAAGACAAAACATCTGAGTAAGCATATTACATTTTTAGAAACCAGCCAGGTGGAAAAGAACATAAATGCTCAAGGGGATCAAGGGAAAGATACAGATGCCGAAACATAATTTCAGAAAAGGCAATAAATGTGAGGGGGAAGAAAATTTTTCTAGAGCACAAAAGAATCTTAAAGCAAGAAGACACCCTAGAAAGAAGCAACTTACATATCAACCTAGGATTTCACTGCTATCTGGAGGCAGCAATGAGAAAAAGAGGGAAGAGGAGAAAGGGAGGCGTCTGGGGGTGGGTAGAGGAAGGGAGATGAAGAGGACTGACACTGTTTTTGTAGTGCAGCCTTAGACGAGATGGTGAGAACCAGGCTGCGGATGGTATTTCTGACTCTTTTGGAAAAAGGAGCTGAGGCGTGGGGGGAGGAAATCAGAATGTTCTGCTCCATCCTGGTGGGCACTGTGGCAAGGAGCTCTTCGGGGTGGGGCTGAGGCTCCAGCAGCCGGGCGTCTTGGTGCTCTATGCCTTCACCGAGCTGGGCCAAATAGGTTAATAGATATGACTCAAAGTTTTTCCTGCTAAAAGCATCCAAGTTCTTCTGTGTATCCAGAGCCACAGATACCCTGGGAGGCCAGACTCAACACTTTCATTACATCAAGGACATGGCTCCTAACTTCACAGGCGAATGGACAGTATTCCAATGAAATAGACTATGTAAATAGGAGAAATGGTCTTAAGGTCTGTAGACCATCTCATAATGTGGTACATGATGGTCCAAAGCAGAGCTTAGAGGATTTTACATGAAAACAAGGAAAATTACCTCTGCTAAATGCTTTCAGAAATGAAACATCTCATTCTTGGTCTTCTTAGAGTAATGCATCCTCCCTCCAATGGTCAGCCAGTTGACCCCACTACAGCCTGATTACACCCTACTCACAGTCAGCTCTCACTTCTAATTCCCCGCTACAATCTTAACTGTACTTTATTTTCTTTGAATTAGTCAACTCTTCCCCAGGTAGGTCAAGTCTGAAGAAGGTAGATGATACCAAGCTTGGGACTCAGAGGGCATAAACATAAATATTTATTAATTTCCTACCCTATTTGTATGTATGTATACATACGTATTTATGTGTGCATGGACATCTATGTTATGTGTGCATGCACACATACATATAATCCTATAAGTACACATTTGGCTAGAAGAGCTGAGATGCTGTTCAACTTCTGATCACATGGTACAGCATGATGAGAAATAATGACTGACTACATCTTTTCAAAGGTGTTCAATTTTCAAGATGGAAAAATAAACTGAGCACAGGAAGTAAGCGCAGAAATACAAATAAAAGAACTAATGGGCTTCTTTTCTTCCTTCTTGCCTTCCACTGTTTTCTCTTTAAGATTCCTCTTAGGTTAGTAGTAAAATTTCCCACATTTTTAGTTCTAGGTTACTACTTATAAGCCTAAATATTGAAATATTAATGTTATATTTTAATTTCAGAATTCCTAACCACCAAAGTCAGGTGATGATCAGAGAATTTAAGCAGCCAAAAGACCTCAGAGAGCATCTAGTCCAGCTGCTTCATTTTATAGAAGAATTACAGACACAAGAAGACAAACTGTCTTGCCCAGTCAGAAGCAGGGTGGGAATGATCTGGAAGCCAGGTCTTTTCACCTCACATCTGGGCTCCATGACCTCATACCACACAACCCTCTCCTGAGAGAGGGCAAGATGGAGAAGAAGGCAGGAAAGGGCTCAGAGTGTCCCTCTAGGCACAGTTAGTATGACTGGACTCTCAGTTGCCCAAGGAGGTGACTGAGGAATCAAGGAGGGGAGTAACGGTTCTCTCTCAGGACGTCCACCCAGAAAATATGTCATGTAGCTGAAACTGCTTTGATTACAGTTACCAAAACCTCACAGATGTAACAAACTTACTTCCTTCCAGTCTACTTTTGTTCCTGAATGGAAAGTTCTGGAGCTTGCATTACTGTTCTAAGGCTGAGTCTGCAGTATTACAGGAAGCACTGTCTAAGATTTCTTCATTTCTTTCCCTCCTCCCTCTTTCTTCCCTGTTGTCTCTCTCCATCCCTGCCGTGTCTTCCTTCTTTTATCCACCTGTCTTTCATTTCACTCCTTCTTTTATTACTTAATCATGTTTCCTTTTAATCTTGGTTTCCAGAATGCTCAAACTAAACTTGTTTTAACCAACCAACAGCAACCTTGCTAAACTTTTCATTAGCATAAATGTTTCCTATTTTTCTTTTCCTCATATATATAGTCCATTTGGGGGAAGTAAAAGAATCATTTTTAAACCTTCTGGGAAGGAAGTAAGCATAAATAAAGTTCAACAGATAATGAAGATGTTATAAATAAACCACTTCGGGGTTTCAACAATCCTTTCTTTGGCTTTGTAGTTTTTACCACCAAAAAAATTGTCTAGAGGGCAAATACGACCACCCACCTCCCTCACCTACAGTGTGGTTATTTGTACTCCTCCCTCCACCCTCCAAAGAGACCAGGGAATCTTGATCAAGCCACTTATGAGAATCTCCACAGTTCTCATCTGGACTCTGGGGTGTTCTTAAGCCCCTGAAACTGTATGTAAAATTGTATGCAGAAATCTATTCCATAATTTAACTATCACCTGTGAATTTTTCTTTTTGAAAATATACTTAAAGAATGTTTAACCTATAAAGATTATTGAGTAGTGTTTTCCTTTCTATTAAGGGAAAAAAAGATTACGTGGTTTAATCTTGCTTTACTGAGAAGGCCAAAGCTTTCATAAGATTCTCTTGAAGAGCTCCAAAACTCGATAATATTTTCCAATCTACTTGAACACCAAGGTTGGGACAGACGATTTCTTTGGATACACCAAATTCTGTGATTCTACAACATAAAACTATTTCTACCAATTCAGCTTGGCGTGGAGTTGGAGGGTGAAGAAACGGAGTCCATGTGCCAGGATCTCCTCGCTGACTTCCAGGTGTCTTGGATTTACTGGTATCACTTCCATAACACAGGCATGGCTGTGCTACGACATCCTGAGAGTCCCCGCAAGTCCCTCCCCAGCTCCCTTTTCCTCTGCCCTTGACCCAATCTCACCACACCCAAGGACCTCACACTTGGAGGCTGGACCTGTGCAACTTACCACATGCTCACTGACGTCTCGGCCGAGGCCAGCGGCCTGCTGGCTTTGATAGTATTCTAACTGCTTTTCCGCCAGTTCTACCCGTTGTAAGAGATTCTCGATAAAGTCCTGGAGCCGAGCTTTCCCTTGAACCTCCTTCTCAGCTGCTGCTTCGAGGAAATGGTTGAATGTAACAACTTCTCTGCAAGGAAAAATGTCAGAACACAAAATGGAGAAATAAGACAGGAATTCATTCATTCAACACATATTTACTGATTGCCTACTGTGTCAGATACTTCCCTAGGCAGTATGGCCACAACAATGATAAAAGAGAGAAAACTCCAGTTAAGTGATCACATTTAGAGATTACCTTTTAGTAGAAGGAGAGAGTCATTATAAAATATACAAATAAATATGTATGTCAGGCAATGGTAACTGCTAAGGAGAAAACTGAAACTGGGTACAGGGGAACAGAGAGTGAGGGAGGAATGGAAGGAGAGAGCCATATTTTAGCAAGCAAAGTCAGGGACGACCTATCGGACAGGGCAACATTTGAACAGACAACCTGAAGGAGGTGAGGAATAAGCCATGCAGACACCTGAGAGGAGCAAGCAGGGCCCTCGGTGGGACCGTGCAGGTGGCTCTGAGGTACAGAAAGGAGGGCTGCGTGGCCGGAGCAGAGTGGGGAATGGGGAGGGCAGTGGGAGCAGTGAGCCAGGTAGGGCCTCAGAGGTCACTGTGAGATTCCAGATTTTATTACAAATGATGCGGGAAACCATTGGACACTGTGAGAAAAGTTCTGACTTACATTTTAAGAGTCTGGATGTTGGGGGAGAAAAGACTACAGGGAGGGAAGGTATGGAAGCAGGAGGCCATGCTGAACACCAAAGTGCATAAAATGAGTCACAGTGTCCAATAGTATATTTTGATCAAAGACCAATAGTATGTTTTGAGCAAACAGCCCAAGAAACACCATCCTGAGGGAAGTCCAAGGTCCATTGGGAAAGCTATTTTAGCTGACATAAGAGAAACAGCGTGCAGGTTGCCCTTCCCTAAAAGTTGAGCAAAATACCTCAAACCATCCTCCTGATAATTCTACATGATTCATCGTGACTCACAAATCCTGAAAATTTTTCATAACTTCATTGCTATTTTATATCTTTTTATTTCTAATGCAAATATGAAAATAACACTTTCCTGATTTATAACTAAATAAGGTCTTTATTAAAAAATTCAGACACATTAAAAATATAAGGAAGAAAATATCACCTACAATTCCAATATCCTGAGACCATCACCATTAATATTTTGGTAGCCATCCTCAGGAGCATCTCTACAAACACACCCACACCCACACCCACACACACACACACACACACAGGTGCTTCACCTTTTCCTCAAGCCAAGTACCAGGGAATCAGCACTACTATTAGGTGTATATTATCACAATTCTCTTCATCTGATTTGCCTCACTTACTAAGAAATCATGAAGATCCTTTGAGCCATCCCCTTTGGATGTTCTGCCACCCTCACTGGGGCTAATGAATTCCATAATTTCACTACCTGTTGGATATAGTATTTGTTTTATGTTTCTTCAAAATCTCTCGCAACCTTCAGGGAGTGGCCCCTCTTTTTTCCACCATGTTCAACTTATGCAGAACCAGGATTCTGAAGACCGACCATTGTTCCCCCAGCCTCTTTCATTTTAGATAAGGGAATCCTTTTTTTCTTAATCTAACTTCATGCAGTTCTACACAGTCAATTAAATTTACTGCCTTCTCTGCATCTCTCAACCTCCACTTGATTTTTATTTTCCATTAAGCTCCATAATTTCTTGAGAGCAGAACTTCAGGGAAGTTCCGCCCAGGAGGTCACAGTTTCGCAGAAGGTCTTGCGAAATAGCTGATAGTAGCTTCCAGCTCCTCCAGTCTGTACGGCGAGTCAGCGTGCCACTTCTACAATTAGTCGTGATTTTTCTCTCTCAAATACATTATGGCACACTTGGTCATACTGAAACTTTGCTGACACTTCCTATAGAGTCTCTGCAAAACCTTTGGAATTATACATTTACAAAAACAGAAAAAAGTCTCCGGCCCCATGGCCCAGCGGTTAAGTTTAGCACACTCCGTTTTGGTGGCCCGGGTTTGGATCCCGGATGCAGACCTACAGCCCTCGGCAGCAGCCACACTATGGTAGCGACCCACATACAAAATAGAGGAAGATCAGTACAGATGTTAGCTCAGGGCAAATCTTCCTTGAGCAAAAAGAGGAAAAATGGCAATAGATGTTAGCTCAGGGTGAATCTTCCTCAGCAGAAAATTAAAAAAAAAAAAAATAGAAAAGAGACTGGTTCTAAAAAAGGATTCACTCAAAGAATTGCTCATTATACCAACCCCCTTTTTTCTAGTTTCCTATCCAAGATCAAACATAAACCCCAATCCTGTAATAATTCCATTATCTTTCAGCAGCTAATAAATATTCACATAAGAGAAGTAAGAGTCCCTTTGGAAAGGAGTTTTCTTTCATCAGCAAGTTTCAAGTTTATTTCCAGATGTTTACGTATGAGCCCCGAATAGAAGATGTGCACTTGCCAAGCTGTTCAGGCCATGGACACAAGCCAATTTTCAAACTCTACCATCATTCAGCTTTGATCTGCCTCCCAGGTGAGTCACAAACCTTAACTAGCAGCAAAATAGTGCAAGGTCCGTCCGGGTGCTACATTTAGCCCTTTCAAGGTTCCTACTTATGGCTGAGATCCTTCAGATGGAGTATCTTCACAGCTCAAAAGCACCATCAGAAACACAGCCCAGGAAAATGGCTGCTGCTTCCTCTTTCTAACATTAAGGCTTCAATTCATTCAGCATCAAGCCCATTACAGAGACTTCCTGGGTGATACTTACGGTAACTGAATCATGAAATAGTCTCCAAATTGTACTTAAGGGAAAACAACCAAAAACCCAAAACGCTCATTCCCATCAAACACAAAAACATAGAAAAAAGAGTCTAGTGTTACTTGTTTTTCAATTCAATTTGGTTTATAATAGTTACTATATTGAATTTATTAAAGACCTATTTCACATTTATTATGGAAAATATGAAAATTGACCTACTGCAGGATCTAACTGGGCAAAGGCTGATGAGTTGTTTGTTCTCTGCTCTAAGCCCATCACTCAATACACGACACATAATAAATATTAAATAAATATTGGTTGTAATTAATGTTTGAACAGGACAAGGAAGAAACAAAAAGTGAACCATAATCCTACCACCCAGAGGTAATTACTGTCAACATCCTGGTATATTTTTTCCACTCTTTTTTAATCTGTGCATATTTAGAATTCTGGGGCTTTTGGGCTGTACAGTTTAGAATATAAAAGAGCAATATTTGACATCTTAATCCCACAGGATTAACATCTCAAAAGCAAGAAAACAAATCTGAATGCCGTTTCTGATTGTGGCTGTATTGTTTTTTGGGTTTTTTTTTAAAGATTGGCACCTGAGCTAACAACTGTTGCCAATTATTTTTTTCTCTTCCTGCTTTTTCTACCCAAATCTCCCCAGTACATAGCTGTACATTTTAGTTGTGGGTCCTTCTAGTTGTGGGACATGGGATGCCACCTCACCGTGGCCTGATGAGCTGTGCCATGTCTGCCCCCAGGATCCAAACCGGCGAAATGCTGGACCGCTGAAGCAGAGGGCGCAAACTTAACCCTCAGCCATGGGGCCGGCGCCATGTGGCTGTATTCTTAAATTATGTAATGTTTTGCTACCGGTTCCACATAAAACTTTTACAAATTAACATGAATGCTCCTCACCAACCATGGAGTGTTATGTCATGCTACAGAAGCATCTTTTTCTAACCTCCTCCTCATTCAATTATTTTGTGCCTGAAGCTGAGAACTTAATTCCTTTGTATTTTTCAACCAACCTGGCACCAATGCTCACCTAATTTCAGTTTATGGATGTTTCACATCAACTAAAAAACAAGACATTAAAAACAAGGCTGATATTTTAATTTTAAATTAGAAGTTACACAAGACAAGGGCTGGAGAAATTCATCACACTGAGATTGTGTTTGGGTATCTGTATTAGATAAAAACAGTAACAAAAACCAGAGACTAATTGTGGAATATCATGTGTACAACTCCAGATTCCCCTTTCACATCCTGTTCAGTCTGGATTAACAATATCCAGGAAGACATATTATTTCCCCAAGGATTCTTGGGAATTTCCCGAATGGAAAAGAAAGAGGACTAACCACGTTGCATTTGTAATCTCTTTAATAATTGTACTCCAAAGAGTAAAATATCCATAAAAAGTGCAAGACAGACCAATGGATTTCAATGTAAGAGAGAACAAAATATTCACTGATATAATTTCAGATTCCACGTTGCCATTAACTTTTAGGAAACTACCAATTGTCAAGTTTTGGCATAGCATCAAAGCAGAATATCTATTATTCTCTGGAAAGGCTATTAAAATACCCCTCCATTCTCCTACTACATATCTGTGTGAGACTGGATTTCCCTCATCTACTTCAACCAAAACAATAAATTTGCAACCGATTAAATGCAGAAGAACTAACAAGGTCCAGTTGCATTCTATTAAGCCAGACATTAAAAATATTTGCAAAACTTACACAATGATGCCACTCCTGTCGCTAAATTGTTTCTGGGGAAACAAGTTATTTATATGTTAAAACATGTTATTTATGTTAACAAGTAACGGATTTCTTATCGCTATTTTTAAATGAATTAATAAGTGTTTTTTAAATTTCTAAGTTTTAATTTCTAATATAGTCATGTGCTGCATAAAGACGTTTCGGTCAACAACGGACCACATATACAATGGTGGTCCCACGAGTACCAGACAGCCTAGGTGTGCAGCAGGCTCTACCATCTAGGTTTGCGAAGCACACTCTATGACGTCCACACAAACATGAAATCACCTAACAACGCATTTCTCAGAACATGTCCCCCTTGTTAAGTGACCCATGACTGTAAATATCAACTGGTATAAACCCACACAAACAAAAGCTTTTTGGGTTCTTCAGATTTTTTTAGAACTGTAAGGGGAAGGGAGGCCAAAAAGTTTGAGAACTGTAGCCATACTGTGTACCAGAGTGATCCTGAACCTCAGAACTCTGCGGAGGGTGGACAACGTGGCCTGGAACAGTAAGATACAGCCAGGATCCAAATGTCTATTTATTCCAATATTCAGTAACTCAACCAACATTTACTGAGTGCTCCCAGGTACTGGGCTCAGTGCTGGGGCACTCATGAACCCATGACCATCTTCATGAAGCTTACTGCCTAACCCGGGAGTCAGCCACCTTGTCCTATGAAGGGCCAGGGAGTACATATTTCAGGCTCTGCAGGCCATGCAGTCTCTGTCACAACTATTCAACCCTGCCTAGCGCAAAAGAGCCACAGACCACATGTAAACAAATGAGTGTGGCTGTGTAACAACAAGACTTCATTGTTTATATATTTTTACTTTATTTATGAACGCTGACATTTGAATTTCATATAATTTTCATTGTCATGAATTATTACTTTTCTTTTCAATTTTTTGCAACCATTATTAAAATGTAAAAACCATCCTTAGCTCATGGGCTCCACAAAAATAGGTAGCAGGCTGGATCTGGCCGGTGGTGAGCTGACTCCTGATGAAGCGAGAGAAGCAGACACTAAAAGAAACAAGTACTCTGGGGCTGGTCCAGTGGTGTAGTGGTTAAGTTCGCACGCTCTGCTTCAGCGGCCTGGGGTTCATGGGTTCCGATTCTGGGTGCAGACCCACACACCGCTCGCCAAGCTATGCTGCGGTGGCATCCCACATACAAAATAGAGGAAGACTAGCACAGATGTTAGCTCATGGCCAATCTTCCTCACCAAAAACAAAAGAAACAAATACTGGAACAAACATGGAATTACAAAGCTGAGCTGAATGTGACTAAGAAAAAGAATAATATGATGCTATCAGACAGAAGAGTAAAAACACTTGTGTGGTTTCATTTTAGGTTCTCAACCCTGTAGCTCAGCATATGGTGTGAAAGCTGGAAGACCAGATGAGGCGATAAGGGCAAACCTGAGTGAAATTCAATCAGGGTGTGGGTACAGACTAGCCATGAGGAAATTAACCGATTCTAGGCTACTTCCAGCCCCATCTTTGACTTCTTGTTTGTTTTTTCAAAAAAAAGGTTAAATATGATTAAATCCAAGGTTTTAAGTTTTAAGCTTCAGTGGGAAGTTTGCTTACTAAAAGCAATATTTGATACTCAAGGAAAAAATACCAGTATAATACAAGAAACTGGACTGAAGTTCATTATCACGCGGGATCATCTGCAGACCTAGAAATCTGTCAGTATCCTGAGATTCACAGACATTCATATACAAACACAGCGAAGGAGCAATGAGCGAAAAAGCCCTCTCAACACAATCAAAGCTTTATTTAGGGAAAACATTTGTTCACTCATGAACTCATTCCTTACAGGATGGCCATAAGGTCTGAAACATAAATATTATTGCATTTTTTACAGATTGAACCCCCTCTGTTACTTCTCCTGAGGCAGGTTAAAGACAGGTTAAACCAGAAAAATCAAAGACATACTATCATGTGAACAACACATTCTAGAAGGAGGCGCAGAGAGAGAGGGACGCGTGCATTAATGCACTGTGGCACTCTCTGCAATTTTACACGGGCGTTGAACTACACACTGTTAACAAGGGACAGCACACTCATCACATCACATATTGTAATCTACTACCAATACACCATTTACTACTCCCCCAGGTCTCCAGCTTTCATGGCCATCCTGTAGCCTTGTGTTCCCCTCGGACCTCATCAATGCACATGACCTCCCTCTCTGCTCCACCATCAGTGAATTCCCTTCATTCAGCCAGATTCTTACTTTTGCACAAGCTGTTCCCCCACCAGACTTCCTCCCCATGCCTTTCCCAAGCCCCCACTCTTAATGATCCCTTCAACCTCAGGGCTCTCCTGTCAGGAAGCTTTCCCAGAGACAGGCCTGGGTGCGGATCAGCTGACCTGTGTTCTCCCGCAGAACCTCCTATCACAGACCACACCGCAGAGAACTAGTTGTGCCGTCTACCCCATTCCACTGTGAAGTCAGTGAGTTCGGGGACCCTGCCTGCTCCTTCACTGTGGGACCCCCAGCACCTAACATAAGCCCAGCAGACAACAGGGGCTCAGCAAATTTCCGCCGAATGCATGAAATGTGCAGCTACATCTCTAGCTGAATATCATTAATTGATGAAAAGATCCTTAGATTTCTTTTTTAATTTTTTCTAGACAAGTCGTAGGGCATAAAACCAGTCAGTAACCTACAATACGGGTATCTCCCACAGGAGCCGGGGCAGGATCTAACACTGATGCCTCTCTTCAATTCTTAAACAACACTTTAACATCAGCTTCTCGTCCTAAAGGTAAAGCTCTACCAAGTCACTTAAATTTCATTTTACAGTACTGATTTATGAACCTCTTCAGAGGCATATGAAATGGTAAAAATAGCTCTGGCTAAAAATAGTCTAGCTATTGATCACAGACCACCTGAGACAGACCGTAATGTCAGCCAGGAGACAAACCCTGAAGCCAAAGTTAACCGCCTCCAAGCACCGGGAGCCTGGCTGCCAGCTCGGAGCTCAGGGTCGGCTCCTGTGTACCCATGGGGCCCCACAAGGTGGAATCTGCACCTGCCACAGGTCTGGGGCCACGTCACATCTCTACTCTTGTCACCGGCCCTTTTCCTCATTTTTCTTTTTTGGATTCTTTGAAGAAATCAAGGAGCATATATTTCTCATTAAGGATTTAAAAAACATGGGAAAGTCAAATTATTCTTATTGATTCTAAGTAGACCAACACTACATTCTGAGCTCCTCAGGCCAGAGAGAGAGAGGGGCTAGGGGGAGAGGAGAGAGAGAAAGGGGGAGGGGGAGAGAGAGAAAAATAGCAAATCTTCCTGGGTCTCAAATTTTACCACATGACATCCCTAAGAGAGCATATTTGACAACCGTTTTTTCCTATATTAGTTTATCAGTCTGCATGGGACATAAGAGGACCCCATTTATATAAATGCATTAAAATGTGGAGCAAAGAGACCCCTCCCCGTCCCACTGAACTCCACATCTAACATGAGTTTTCTTGGCCTGCTTCCTAGCTATGGATCAGTCTGGAGACCAAGTTGTCTATCCACTGCTTTAGCTGATCAAAATGAGGAAAGACGTAATTAAGTGGAAGGGTTGGGCTGTGCAAAAGCAAGTTACCAAGTCAAACCTGCCTTTTAAAGGAGAGCGTTCCACAGGGGGCTTTGGACAGAAACCTAAATGGACATTACCTGGGTCAGGCCACCCCTATATGTCTCTTTTATCATATCCCTAATGATCTGTTTAACGTCTATTTTCAAACCTTCTGGTCTGTATCTGCCATGAAAGCAGTAACTGGACTCACTTGGTTTACCACTGTATGACCAGAACCTAGAACAGTATCCGACACTCAATAAAGATTTGTCTTCTGGCTGACTCTTGGGTGGGAACAGGGCAAATGATGAAGGAAGAAGGGAAAGATTACATCTATGGCAGCTTGCAAGGGAGCAGGATGGAAATTAGAGGTGGAATTACAAAGAGGCCGCTCATCGTGGTCAAAGGCTGGCAGGGGCACGGGCTCCACCCTGACTGGGCATGGACATCGAGACTTAAGTTAAAAGCACTTGCTGGAAGTCAAAAGCCCTGGGCTGGTGTTCTGGAAGCTTAATATCATAACCATACTTATGACACCACCATTTTCCCATTTCCTAGCACCTTTGATGCCAGCTGACATTTTCTTTAATCTCATCAGAAAAATAAATGATGTCACCATGGCAGCCCTCTCAAAATAGAAAGGAAGCAAGCCCGTTCCAAAATGGGCCAGATTCGGTATTACATAAGTCTTGACACTTCGGGCAAATAGCACATTTTCAAAAGTCTGGCTGTGACACAGTGAATTAACGGAAAAAGCACTCAGCGGAGAGACAGGGAATGTGGGTTCCAGTTTCAGCTTGGCTACCAAATTTTTGTCCTTGAAGAAGTCATTCCACTGCTCTGGGCCTTATTTTCCACATCTGTAAAATGAAGATGTTATCCTGAAGGAGACAAGGGGTATGTTCCAGCACTAAAATTACACAGTCCCCTTAGGGGCCATCTCTAACGGTCACTTCCTTGCTGTCCTTCAATGTCACTCTCCTCCGGCCACCAATGCACATCCCGCCCCTCCTCACTCCCTCAGCATGGCCTCTCCAGACAGAAAAGTCTGCTCTCTGACATTTCATCAACTTGAAACCATGGCTTGTATTTGAGCACTGGTTCAAATCACCCTGGGTGTGAACATGGGTGTGTTGAGGGGTATGTTTTATTCTTCCTGTGCAGAGTGTAAGCTCCTTTGTGAAAAAGACCAAGAATTTTATGTTCCCCCCACACACCTAGCACAGTTCTGGGCACATCACAGGTGCTCAGTCAGGACTCTGCAACCTCATCAGCAGAAAAGCGTGCGAGTAAATTTAGGATTACTGTTGTCACACCGATATTCTCCACGACCCAGGTGATCGACTCTGCCAGGAATCAGCTCCTCTCCACATCCATCCTCTCCTGTGAAGCGATACCTTTGCTGCAAGGGTGGCCAGGATTGATTTACCTGATTACTGCCAGTGCTACCCTTACAGCTCTGAAGACTTGAATAAGTAAATACCTGTTTCCATAGGACTTTTAAAGTGGCAGAGACTTCACAACCATGATGAGCAACCTCTTTCTTGGATTTGCACTCCAGAAACAAACAGATTCGGTCATGCGCCACATAATGACATTTCAGTCAACAATGGACCACATAGATGACCAGGGTCCCTTAAAATTAGTACCACATAGCTTAGGTGTGTAGCAGGCTATACCATCCAGGTTTGTGTAAATACACTCTATGATATTCCCACAATGACAAAATTGCTAATGACGCATTTCCCAGAACATATCCTTGTTGTCAAGCGATGCATGACTGTACTTCTCGACAGAGGGACACTGAGACTCACCAGCACAAAAGCACAAAATATTGCCAATTCAAACAATCTTCTGTGCTGTGGAGCATATATAAGACTTCTACAATCTGAGGTGATTCAGCCTACAGACGGCCTCAGGGCAGAATCGGCCCTTGAGTCGTTCATTCGTTTGAAAGGATTCTAAACTTGGAAAAATCCATAAGCAAGGGAGCCTCATGTGAATGTTAAATATTAGATGTTTGCGGTTTTTTTTTAACTGAATCTACTATCTGTGTCTCAAAGGGTCCCCAGAGTTTAAGTCAACTTCAAATGGGACTGTAATCACCTACTTCTTTCACAAATGGGCCTTGAGAGCTCATACGGAAGGGTTTAGAGCAGGGGAGCACAGCTCGTTATGTTCCCTGGTCAAACAGGGTCCTTCTGTATCGGAAAGGTCACCTCTTCGGTGGAAAGCACAGCTCTGAGAGGGATGGTGAGGAGGGAAGAGGCACCGCCCAGCCAGGCAGATCTAGTCAAATTAACCTAGTTGCAATGGTGTGGCAGATGGGCAGCTGGCTCGCTCTGCATCCCCATTTCAGGGGGTTGGGGAGTTGCAGAGGCTGGACACTGTAGACACTAAGGGCCCAAGCCACAGTCGCTCTCTCAGACCAAGAGCTCCACTGTCCTTCCTGGAAACAAGACTCTTTCAGTCCTATCTTATGTACAGAAAGAGTTATTATTTGAGGCTTGAATACAGAAACTGACGGGACAGGCCAAGTGAAGGCTTAAAAAAATGAAGACTTTGTTTATTTTATGTTTAAAAGTTTAAGGCAGTTTCATTGCATTTTCATTTAAAGTGTGTGTTTTTTTTAATGTCATTGCTTTTCTTCCCTAGTAGCCCAACAAGGTCATACTAAAAATCAACTCATAATTTACCCTCAGATATACTCACAATGAACAAAGATCTAAGTATGGGTGTTAACTGAGGCACTACAGTCATTCGTTGCTTAATGATGGGGATAAGTTCTGAGAAATGCATCATCAGCTGATCTTGGCATTGTGCGAACATCCTAGAGCGAACCTACACAAACCTGGACGGTATAGCTACTACACACCTAGGCTATGTGGTATTTATCTGTGGATCACCATCATATATGCAGTCCATCGTTGAACAAAACGTCATGATGTGGCACATGTACTAGGAAAACACAATAAAACCATGCATTCATCAATAGCAAACTCGATTAAATCAGCCATGATGCAACCATGCCCTGGAATACCATGCAATAGCCAAAAGGCATGACATAACTTCATATTTAGCGCATGAATCATACTGACAACATACTACATTATAACAAAAAAACCTCCACAGACAAGTGGCAGAATGGTACATGTCATGATTCCGTGTGGGAAAACACAGTAACTCTCTATGTGTGTATAAAGTGCATATGATCGTTTGCTCATAGGAAAGGTCTAGAAGGACATTCACTGAACTAAACAGCGGCTGTCCCCCGAGGATGGGGTGAGATATGCCTGGAGAAGACAGAGGACGTTTAACATAATTCTACCCTGTTAAATTTTTTTTTTAAGTATGCATTAGTTTTTCAGTTGGTCCTGGATTAACTACAACTCATTATCATTACTGATCCACGCATGGCCCACTTTTACTTAAGTTAGTTCAGTTATTTTTAATAATAAAGCACTCTTGAGCTCACCACCTGAAATAAAAGCTAGACCCTTGACGATAACCTAGATCTAACTCTGCCATGATATTGTCTTCCCATACTCCAGGCCATCACCAACCCAAATCCCACGTCCATTATTACTTGTGTCATTAATAAACAAATTACAACAAATATATGCAAACAATCTGGTTCCTTTTAAATTCATTGCTCTTGAATCAAACAGAAATACCACAACATTTAATTCTAGGCTTTTCTCTGCACCATAGGGCAACCCCATCTGCCATTTTTCCGGTGGTGCTATGTTAGTCACCCTGGTGGCCATAACATTCACGGCACTAACTTTCCACCAGGAAAGACCAGAAGCCAAGAGAGAAATACTTTTTGTTAAAGATGATCTCCCTAAAAGCAAAGTAAATCAGTGGCTGATTCAAATCTGTCCTCACTACGCAATTTAACAAATGTCTACTTGAGCAGAGCAGGATTGCCCTCTGGGTAGAACGTTAAGCATTTAGTGATAGCTGGTGAGGATCGCTTTAATAAATAGGGTTTCTAAGCCTCTTACCAAATGGAGGAAGCTTTAATTATTACATTTTAAGAGACAGTACAAGAGAGAAGAGTGCCAGAGGGCAAAGAAAGCACGAAATTAAGTCAATCTCTATGACAGAACTCAAATTATTTGGAAACCTTCCTTCTAGCATGTTTTAGTCTATCAATTTTCATGTTCTTTGATTCTATGAATTCTGAGCCTCTTTTTAAAATTAAACCCAACACTCTGTATTTGGGAAATACGCTTCATTGTTACGCATACTTTCCTAGTTTGGGTTGAATCCATACTTATTGATAAGGAAATACTTTTCCAAGTATAATAATTTTTACAAGAACTTCTCTGATCATTGTAAACTGACACGGAAAACCAGCGTCAATTCTTTGCAAGGAGGCATGACTTAGCCTAGTATCACATATCAGTTTACAAAAAGAAAATTCTCAAACTTACATCATAGAAGTATAGCAATCTCAGAAAATTTCCTCTGGGTTTCCTAATGTCTGCTTCTTCCAAATAAAAATTATAATTAAGTGGATTCTCAGCTATCGACATTTAATTAACATAGGCTGTTAAGCCAAACAGCAAAGAAGCCAAAATTATTTGTATTCAGAGCATATTTTTATACTTGAATAAGACAGCATCTCACGTTCTGGACTTTCCTCCATGGAGACCCTCAAGAAGGAGTGGCTCCCGGAGCAGGCCCTTTCTGCCTTCCCATTCAACGGCCCCCAACACCAGGTGGCGCTGGGAACAGATCCCACCACAGAGAGACTGAACCACTCTTCTCTCTAAAAACAGTATCTGCAGTTTACAGTTTCCAAGGTGAGACGGGATTAGATATTTTGACTTTCACGTTGCTTGGCTGCAGACCACACAAAGAGAGGGTACATAATATTAAAAGCCTTGTGCCTCCTACATTCAACTATCTCGATGAGAAATGCAGCCCAGGTATCTGCAAGCAACAAAAACCAAACCTCACTTAACATTTGCTTGTAACTCGAGGGGAGGTGCCTACAGCAATGCGGTTAGCATCCTGTTCGGGCGCCACTTACTCCTCTTTCCTGAGAAGCTCCTCCTCGGACTCCGTCAGGCGCTGCCTCAGCGCCGCAATCATCTCCACGGCCACGTCCACCTGTCTATTCAGGGCCCGCTCTCGTCTCTGAACTTCCTGCTTTTTCTGAGTCAGCTGAACAAAAGCTGCCCGAACTTCCAACAGTTCAGCAGTTTTCTGAGCCAACTCTTTGGTGAGTTTATCAATTCTCTTCTCGATGGTCCTGTCCACGGCTTCCACCATCCGATTGAACTTTTCTCTGACATGTGCCTCGAAAGAAGCTTTGGTGTCTGGGGTGGGAAGGCCGGGACTCGACCGGGACCCATCCAGCGAGTCTGCACGGAGGTCCACTGCAGTGTAGGTCTGCACGTAGGACACAGGTCTCTCTGCCACCACCTCGAATGGCTTCCTGTCCTTGGAGTGTTCGTGTGAAATGCTATACAAGTTAACATAGCTCGGCTTCTGCTTCACCACGTTGCCACAGCTCTGCAATTTTGCCTGTTTCAGGGGTTCTGAGGAGGTGACTAGGTCTGTGTCTTTGAGGGATGGAAGGAGGCTGCATTTTGTCAAGAGGGTTCTTTCCTGGTAGCTGTGACTGAATTCCAGATGGGCCCTCAACGACGACAGGCTTCTAAATCTGGTATGGTCTCCACACCTCGGGCAGCGGAATGGCAGGCACACAGCAACATTCTCAAAGGACTCCTGCCAGGGGTATCCGCTTGCCTCAAAAGCCTGCTGTTGCATTACTCTAAAAGTCCTGGGCAGAGGAAAATAAAACGAGTACTTTACATGTCTGTTTAAACAATGCTACTGAAGTGATTGTTGCTGCTCATCTTTATGAGGGCAGAGGCTTTTCGGTTTCAGTTGCAGATATTACCTTATGTTAAAATTAAAACCTACACCCCACGGGCCAAATCTAGGTACAGCCATCTGTTTCCATATTGTCCACTACTATTTTTCCACTAAGTGACAGAGGTGAGTGGCTGAGTCAGAGACTCTATGGCCTGCAAAGCCAAAATTACTTACTACTTGGCCTCTAGAGAAAAAGTTTGCCAACCCCTGCCTAGGATAAAAAAGGTGGGTAACATTCCCTTTTCACAGATGAGAAAATCGGAGCAAAGAGGTAAAGTAATTAATCTGAGGCCAGACGGGAAGTGGCAGATCCAGAAGTGGAATTCAAGTTTTCTGCCCTCCTGAATTTAGTAGACTAACTGCAAAACCGTGCCCTAGTTTACTGATACAATCCTGATAAACATGAATGCATAAAATGAGGAAAATTCACATGAATTGTTCAAATAGGTCCTAAGAGAGCAAGCTCAGCGATCTTTCCTCAAGTATAGGAAGGATATTATTCAAACTAGGCACAGTGGCATTAAGCACACCATCAGCTGGAAAGTTTTCCATCTAAGATTTTTGCCGTTACTTTGTCCTTTAATTATTGCTGTGATGACATAAGTTAAATGTTATCCTAACAATCACGACCTTCTATACTAAAGATTTACTGAAATTTAGGAACCCAAGGGGTCAAATATCATTTGACCTAAGTGGGGCCGTGGCCAAGACTATCAAAATAGGGTGTTCTGGATGGACTGCCTTGTCTCTGATGCTGTTTTAACAAGACAAACTCTAGACAGAGCCAACGTGTGAACCAGGTAGGTATGAGCATAACTTTTTTAATAACAGGAAGTTCTTATTTCCTAGTAGGAATGTATCTTAGCCCTAGCAACAGATGACTGCTAGCAACCCAATTCTGCAAGCAGCGCAGATCTATTCCCTCCCTTAACGGTTTCGACTTAAACGTATCAAGCATTGGGCCAAAAAAGTGGGAGACCAGGTAAGGGTCTAAACCGAAAACTGTTGTTACTGGGCCCTCAACCGCTTCAAAGGCAGAGGTGCAAACGGTCCCCAGACAGCTAGGCAAATCTTCCAGGTTATCAAGCCTCTGGCACGCAGAGCGGAACCTCTTCCCGTGCTACGCTGGGTTGTTTAACCATCGGTTTTCTGGGTATGAGATGCAAACCCCAGGAATGGGATGCGAACCCGGGCCAAACACGCAGGCAAGAGGGGAAGGAAGGGGAAGTCAGGATTCTAGGGGGCCATAGTAAAGAGGTGGCATTCTTGGATGGGGAAAAGGGTAACCACACACTCCGGGAGTACTCAAGCTTCCAGGGGCCCAGCGGAAAGCCCAGTCCACCGGGTTAGCAGGGAAGCCTTAGTTTCCTCCGCCTGGGCAGGGCAGGCCGGCAACGACCTGCCTCGGGGGTCCGACTCTCCCCGCCCCCGCTCCTCGACAAGCCAGCCCGCGGGTGCCGAAGCGCGCAAGTGCGCACGCGAGTTCCTGCAGGTGGGGCCGAGAAGCCCGAGTGCCCGCCGCGCAGAGGGGACGGGACCTCCTGCCCAGCCCCGGCCGGCCCCCTCCGCCGCGCCCCCTGGGCTGGGCCGCCGGTGCACACGCGCCGCGGCCGCCACTTACCCGACTTGTTGCTGCAGCTGCAGCTGCTGCTGCTGCCGCCGCGGCCGGTGCTGCTGCTGCGGGAGCGAAGCGGTTTTCAGCAGAGCCGTAAATCAGGCTGAGGCGGCCCGCTCCCACCCCCGCGCGCCCCGGCGCCGGGCCGAGCGGCGGCCAGGGCGGAGCGTGGCGCGGCCGGCGGGGGCGGCGCGGCGGCCCGGCCCGCGAACGCCCGGGGTGCCTGGAGCGCGTGGCCCCTGGAGCGCGTGGCCCCGTGGGTGACACCCCGGGCCCAGCTGCCGGGAGCAGCGTGCCCTCCCCCCACCCGCCCAGGGAGCGCGATCGGGATTCCGCTGAGACACGGGGAGAGATGCTGGGATCGCTCCCCGAGGAAGACAAGGGGAAAAGTGTGCCCACCTCGGAGGCGCTGCGCTTTCTGCAGGCCCTCACAAGCTTTTATGCACTTTACAGTTGTTCAAGAGCGGGAGAGCGTGGACGAGGATGGAGCGTGGCTGGGAATTTTCGAAAATCTGCCGGCAAGGTCCGGATGTTCATATTAGGACCTTGGTCATCCTAAGCAACGGGAAGAGACTGTCCCAAATAAGTAGCCTTCCTAGCGGAGTGTTCTGATGCTAAGTTAACCGACAGAACTAAATCTGGTAAAGTGTATTGGTTGTGAATAAGTAAAACAAGATCCCCCCATCCGCGGTCCCCCTCCCCGGCACCCCCCTCCCCCCGACGCAGAAGCAAAGATTTATCAACCGAGAGTTTATTTCCTTCTACAGGACCCTAGTGACTCAGCTTTAAAAAAAAAAAAAAAACTGTTTTGGGATATTCCCAGTCTTAACTCTTGAAATATGAAACCAGGATAAAAGTTATTGTTGTGTTTTCTTGTCAAAAAGAGAGATTGTTCATTTGTAGACAGTTATTTAAATGTATCTTCTTGACTCCTCAGGGTGTCTCTGTTCTCAGAGCTTACTATTACTCATTTCAACACTGATTTTATTTTAACTGTAAATATCTCAATAATTATCTTAGGTTTTTTTTTTTATGAACAAATGAATCATCACATCGATGTAATTAAGAGCCCAAGCTCTGGAGTCAGACTTGATTCAAATCCTGGCTCTAGGACCTGCATCAAGTTACTAGACTTTTCTGTGCCTTGGAATCCTCATCTATGAAATGGAGATATCAGGACTTCCCTCTTAATATGGTGGGGAGGATCAGATGAGAGGATGAGGATAAAGCATGCACTCTGACCCAGACATACACTGATAATATCGGCTGTCGTTTTTATTTCATTTACTAATATTATTACCATTACTGAATGTTCCATCTCTGAACTTGGTGCCAATCCAAATAACGAGAACAGAGTTTTGGGTGAAAAGGAAAGAAAGCTTTATTCTCATCGCCAGGCAAAGGGAATGAACTGCTGGCTTGCCATCAAGAAGTGGGTAAGGGGTTTTAAAGGTTGTGATGATGAGGCTGCTTTTAGGGAGGGGGAGCCTGTGGCCTTGCTGGTTGGTGCTTTTCCACCAGCATGTTTGGCCTTGTGAGGCTGCTTGCAGAGAGGAGGATGGAGAGATAAGGGAATCCATAGGTGGATGCCCTTGGTCTCCTGGTGGTTGATGGTAGATTCTGGTGCCAGGAAGCCAGGGAGTAAGGAGGGGAAGCGGATGAGTGCTTTTGGTTTTAACCCCATATGTGCTGGGTTTAATGTAGGGGAACTGATATCAGGGCCAGTATCAATTAAAAGCCTATAACATTACCACAAGAGAGGGGCCTACACACCTATAAAAAAACAAAAGAGAAGGGGAGCTAATATGTACTCATTGCCACATAAAACATGATAGGCAATTGTGCTGGGATGTATTCTCTTTGAAAAGATTATATTTCATTGAATTTATCTTGTGATTCTCTCAAAAATATGTTTATTCCAAACAATTCATTTAGTAAGAAAATTTTAAGTATGAAAGAGGTATGTAAGGGAGGCCTAGGTCATCTTGGTTATCTAGCCAGTGTGAGGAGCATATGGGGTAAGCCTCTCTCAGGGGCTGCCTTGTACCTGCTGTAGTTCAGAATGTACAAAAAGTACACTCTTAAGAGGAAAAGCTCTTGAGTTCAGTTTCCTCCCATTTCTTAAGCAGCTTCCTCACTTTCTCTGGTCCTTGAATTCCTCCTCTGTAAAAATGAAAGATGGGGATTTATGAAGGGCCTTTTCTTGCTCTAAAAGTATCAAGAATATTATTAAATAATTATGGGAAGGTTGCTCTGTGCAGGGTCTAGAACTGGGTATCAGTGGGAGATTCAACTTTGATTGACAGTTTGCACCAGTTGTTCTCAAAGTATACCCCTCCACCCAACCAGCAGCAGCTTGTTAGAATTGCAGATTATCTGCCCCATGCCAGACCTACTGAGTTGGAAACTCTGGAGGTGGGCCCCAGCAATCGGTGGTTTAAGAAGCCCTCCAGCTGATTCTGATGGACGCTAGTTTGAGAGCCTCTGGTTTACACAGAACTTCATACACAGTCTACAGCAAACCAGAAGGTGTGTTATCCCCATGATCATTATGGTTCTCTGTGCCAGGCACTGTGGTAAGCACTATATTATCTCATTTAATCCTTTCAACACTTGTGAGGTAGGGGGGACCTTGTGCACTCAGTTTCAGCCACACTGGCATCCCTTTCCTTCTTCAGAGTCCAGCTTCTTCCCACCTCAGGTCCTTCTGTTCTGGGTAATGTCTACTCATTCTTCAGTGCTCAGCTTAAGTATCCCCCCTCTCGGGAGGTCTTCTCTGATACTCCCAGGCTAGGTTAGCTCCCACTAGTAAAATTTATCACAATGAAATTGGTTATTTGTGTAGTTACCTATTTAATATTTGTGTCCACTATTTAATTGAAAGCTACATGAGTCAGGGACCCTGTCCGTCTTACTCCTTAGTGTATTCTCAGTACCTAGCACAGTGTTGGTACATAGAAAATGCTCAATAAATATTTGTGGAAGGAATGAATGTTGAACAAATGAATCCCCTTTCTACATAAGAGGAAGCTGAGGCTCAAGGAAGTTAACAATCTCGTGATTACACACCTGGAAAGTATTAGAGCCAGGACTCCAAACTCTAGACTTTTAGCCACTATACTCACCTTTCCCATTTTTGATGAAGAAAATAAAGTTCTGAGAGATAAAATGACTTCCCTAAAGTCATATAGCTAGTAAATAATAGAATAAGGATTAGAATTCATGTCTTCTAACATTTCTGTTCTTCTGTACCACATTATGCTGCTTTATTCTGCCCTCCAGGACTTTACAACTAGTGGGATGGGACAAGGCATACATACAGGACAATTAAATTCATAGTAAAAGAAATTAAGTTGGGACATATCTACGGGGCCTGGTATCATGAACATAGTAGATGTTCAATAAACATTTACTGAATGAATAATAACCATAGCTAGAATATTTACATGTCTCCTTCCACTAAGTGTTTATGAGCGTATCTAGTGTTTCTCAAAGGAGGACCCTCGAAGTCTGGAAAGCTTGTTAAAATGCAGATGCCTGGGATTTTCACCTAATGGATTGGAATCTGTGGGTGTGGTTCTTGAGAATCTGCATTTTCACCTATCTCCTCAGGTGACTCTCATGCGCACTAAAGTTTGAGAAACACTCCATTGTTACAGAAACCATCCGAGTAGCCCCTTGTGCACAAGAGGAAGTGCTTCTCAAGATGTAATGAAAGTTGCTGAAGGTCACACCACTAACAAACATCAGAGATAGTGAGGATTTGAATCTAATTTTGACTCCAAAGCCTGTGCTCTTTCCAAGGCCACTGTGGAAGGAAGGAGGGAGAGAGAGAGAAAGAGGATAGGCAGAATGGAGAATAGGCAGAGAGGGAGGAAAAGGAGAGGAAGGAGGGAGGGAGGAAGGACAAATGGTTAAGAGAGAAAGTAGATTTTATTGAGAAGGGCAAGAGCCCGTCAGGCAGGGGTGAGGGAGAACCCTTGCTGAAAGCCCCGGGAACTAACGGAGATTTATGCGCTCTGTTGCCCCTCTGCTTATCTAATAACGTTCACTCATCGTGGCTAGAAGGACTGCCTTTCAAACCAGAGAGGCAGTTTAAATAAAAACATGCATTTATTAAATATGGTGATTACATTTTCCAAAAGTGACCTTAGAAGGGCTGAACACCATCCCTCTCAGATGTGAATAAGCTCCCCAGATAAAAGGCCTGCAAGGGGAACTCCAGGATCCGGATTCCTGCTGCCTTTTCCAAGTCTGCAACAACCATCTGTGTGCGGTCGGAGCCCTGGGTTGCAGAGTTAGTAAGTGGCCTGGAGATCAGAGGCAGTCCTTTGGAATCAGACAAATCATCTCACACAGAGAGTGTCAGGTAATGTGAAAATCCAAGGAGGATATGAGTAAACTTGCTCCAGACTGACTTTAAGTATTGACTTTAAGTAGCAGATCAG
Organism: Equus przewalskii; assembly: GCF_037783145.1. NCBI lineage: Eukaryota > Metazoa > Chordata > Mammalia > Perissodactyla > Equidae > Equus > Equus przewalskii. The sequence continues at coordinate 51,748,330 of NC_091831.1, read as the reverse complement.
TTGGGTACTACATCATCTCTCTAAGGCAACTAACTGCATTCACGTATTCTGTTTTTCAACAAGTATTATGATGTGCCTACTATGTACCAGTACTAATCACTTGCATCATTTAAACTTCAGAGTTAGAGCTGTAATCTGGCTCTAAAGCCTCCACCAGAATAATCTACTAGAAAACTCTTTATCTTAAATTTTGTTGCCATGGCAACCAACAGGCAACACCATGGAGAGTGTCTTAAATCCCACAGCAGTCTGTTAGCTAGAGTGAGTCTGCAGAGAGCAGGCCATATAGAGAGGCTAAAAATAGACAATTTACAGCAAGGTGCCTCCCCCTCCAACTGGAGGAATGTGACTGACTTGCTCCCGTTGGTGAAGTCAAATGTGAGGCAGACAAGAGCACAGGCAAATCTTTCAGTTTGCAGGCTTTTCCAGCCCAGTGCGTGGACTAAGAATGTGGAGACCCAAGGTCTAATACCAGCTTCAACTCTGAATTAGCTGTGTCAGATTTGATTCAAGCTGGGCAGTGTCTCTTGGCTTCAGTGTCTGCATTTGTAAAATGCAGGAGCTGGAATGGACTAAGGACTTCAGTACCACAAGCCTAGCTGCTAGTTCAGTTCAAACATTTGTCACTTCCTTGCCAGCATGGATGGGATGGCTAGAGGAGAGGACATGGCAGGTAGTCATGGTGGTGGTGAACTTTGTCAACAGGTGATTTGGCAAAAATCATTAGGTGTCATCTCTTCTGGTAATAACAGCTGACATGTACTGAATGCTTACCATATGTGCCAAGGATGGTTCTAAGTGATTTCCACATAATATTCCATTTAACCTTCCTAACAAAGCTGGGAGAAAGGCATTACTGGTGTCTCTACTCCATAACTGAGAAAACTGAGTCAGAGAGAGGTAAAGTAAACAGATCAATTTTATAGAGGTAGTTAAATTATTTTCTAGGATTTGAACCCAGGCTGTGTAAATTCAGACCCTACATGCTTGACCATTATTGCACTGTATCTCTGGTGCCTAGATCATTGCCTGGCACCTAAGAGCCCTCAAAAACTGATTGTTGAATGTGCAATGAATAATTGCTACTCTAGAATTTTCTCAGTGCCTATTGTTCACAAAGCTTGAAGCCTTTCCTTTCTTGGTAGTTTATAACGTGAAGAGAAACCTTTGAGACATCTCCTCTAAGCGAAATGATTGTGGAAGAGCTAGAAAGCATGTTGCTATGGATGAAATATACAGAAAAAGATTCAGTTAAAATAGGGGGATTGTTAGATAATGAGTTTGAGTTATGTAATTATGTGAAGAATGAATTGTAGAACTGATGTTTTGTCAAAATAGGGCCTGTTTTCTAGGACCTAGAATACATGGGCAATTTTATTCTACTATTTTAGAAGAAAATTCTATTTGTTTTTAGAAGCAGAGAGGAAAAAGAGAGCACTTATAGCTATAGGCAAGAGAGAACTGAGCTTGAAAATAATATATAGGCTATAGAAATAATGCTTCTGATTGGGAAGAAGGAAGGATTCCCTCCCACCTCCAGCACCCACAGCAGTACAGGAGTAATTTCCTAGGTTATGCCGAGAGATGGATCTTACTAGGTGACTCATGGCTAAGATCATAAGGTGAGTTAAAAAGATAGCTTCTATGGAATATTATTATTATAAGGTAAAAATAGTGTTCTTCAATCTTTACCCTCTAGTCTGATTCCTCTCTAAAAATGAGTTGTTAGATTACTTTTAAATTTTTATTGGACGTGAATATACATATAAAAATTTTTTGTATCATAAGTGTAAATCCTAGTGAATTTTCACAACTAGATATACTCACGTGGCCGGCATCCAGCTTAAGAAACAGATCAATTCCCTGCTTTCCAGAACACTCCTTCTTACTCCCTTCAAGTTCTTGTCCCCTCCTCCCCTAGGATAACCATCATCCTGACATCTCACAGCATGGGTTAGGCCTGCCTCTGTGAGCTTCATGTAAATGAAATCCTATTGTGTGTACCCTTTTTAGTTTTGGTAGATACTGCCTAATAGTATTCAAAAATATTATACCAATTTACAAACCTACCAGCAATGACTAAAAATTCCAAATGCTGCACATGCTTTCCAACTCCTGGAATTTTCTGACTTTCATTTCGCCGTTCTGGTACATGGGTAGTAATAATCTCACTGTGGTTTATGGTTAAATTTATAAGCCCCTGCTGGTTAATGAGGTTGAAGCACCTTTTCACACTTTTTTATTTTGATATTTAGATATCCTCTTGTGAAGTGTCTGTTCAAATCTTTTGTTCTTCTTCCTCTTGTGCTGTCTATCTTATTCTTATTGATTAGTAAAAGTTTGTATGTATTCTAAATATGAATCCTTTCTCGGATATACATGTGGGGATTTTTTTTCTCTATGTTAGTGTCTTTTATGTCTTGTTTAAGAAATCTCTACCTACTCCAAGGTCATGAAGATGTTTTCCTGTGTTCTCCTCTAAAAGCTTTATTCTTTTATTTTCACGTTTATTTCGGCAATCCATCTGGAATTAATTTTTGAGGAATGGTATAGGAAGGGGGAGGGAAAGATGGAGAGTTCCATGGTGTAACTGTTGAGTTGAGGGTAAGATGATGTCTAACATTTTGAACATGTTTGAGTTGTAGATATCCAGTGACTCTATTGAGTAAGTCCTTGTATGTGTGGGTCTGATGATTTGGAAAGATATTAGACGTAGAAGTATAGGTTTCATTATTTTTATCCCTTTTGAAAACCATATTTTGTTAATTGTTCCCATCTATTCCAAATCTTTCCATATAGAGTGAGATAAAGATCGTTTTCTTTAAACTGCCAAGATGAAAGGACAATAGGATATTATTCTTTACAATAATATTATGATATGTTTATTACTGTCAGGTAATGAAAATAAACAACCACTTCATTCCTGTTTCTCCTCCTACTTTACAAATACTAATTAGCATTCAGATCACTAACACGTGGTGAGTAAGAGCTTCACAGAGATTATTCATGTACTTCCTGGTTGCTAAGGATCCAATTTGCCCACATAGTAGATTGGACACACAGGAAGTGACTAACACATGCGTTAAGTTGCATGATGAAATAAACAAAGTAGAATTCCCTGGGTTAAAAACTTCCGAGAGAGAGAGAAAAAAATTCCCCCTTTGGAACAGTGTTCAGAGATTATCCAGGGCTTGATGATCCAGTTTGTAGCTACATATATTTTAATAGCATATATTTTGATAATCAGATGTATTTTTTATTTTCCTCTTGTTGCCACCTTGTGGTTATTTGCAAAGAAAGACAGATACTGTGACACCATTCATTCACTCAAGCATTCTACTACCCCATACAATCCTTGTTTGCTGAGTCCTAGACATGGAAACTTGGTTTTTTGAACACACCATACTCTTTCTGACCTCAAGAGCATCCTAGAAATCTCCCTATCACCACCCCCAAATGTCCTACAGCTAGACTGGGTCCTTCTCCTCCTTAGATTAGGAAAGCTTTCACCCCACCATGCTATCTTCTCATTAGTTCACCTGAGTCAATTTTTCATCACAGAATCCTGTTTGCTTCCTTCTTAGAAATAAGCAAAGTCTATATTATCTACTCTATTTTTTCTTAATCAGACTCAAGAGGAGTTTAATTTTATTGATCTTTTTTCCATGTTGAAAGCATTATTTATCTTTTGATTTTTTAGCTTTACATTTATTAATGTTTTTGTTCCTATCTTAAAATTCCTCCTTTCTAGTTCTTTTGGTTTATTTTGTTAATCTTTTTCAATGTTCTTCAGATGTACTAAGAATCCACTCCCTTTTTGGTTGTTCCTTCTTTAATAATCAAATCCTTTAAGGCTAACTCTTTCTCTCTTTATGGTATAAGCTAGTATAGCTTTTGCAGCAGTGTCTCATAGGTTTTGATATGAAGTGATCTCCTTGTATTACTTTCTAGATAGTTTATAATTTCTTTTGACTTCATCCTTAATCCAGTGGTTATCTAGAAGCATATTTCTTAATGTCCAAATACTTACAATGTAAACACATTTCATTATGCAATAGTTGATACATTCAAAAGACTGTGTAAGAATTGGTACCTATCAATCAAACTAAAAAATGGAACATTAACAATATCATTAGGGGCTGGTCCCATGGCCTAGTGGTTAAGTTCAGTGCACTCTGCTTCAGGAGCCCGGGTTCGGTTTACAGGTGTGGACCTACACCGCTTACTGGCAGCCATGCTGTGGTGGTGATCCACATACAAAAAATAAAGGAAGATTGGCACAAATGTTAGCTAAGGGTGAATCTTCCTCAGCAAAAAAAAAAAAAAAAAAGTATCATTGAAGCCCACCTCTGTGCTTTCTCTTCTTTTCTATTGATCAATTTGACTAAACTTAAAACAAAACCACACTATCTCATTACTCTGGCTTTATAATAACTCTTAATACTTGGTATGGCAAGCCCCTATTATTGTTCTATTTCTTAGAAAGTGTTTGAGGAATGTTAGGAAAGAGGGTAAGTAAGGAAATCTAAGGACCTGTCCCTCAAGAAAAACACTGAAAAACTGACAAAAACTGTCAGCATCAACTTTATCACAACTCTGGAAGCACTCAACAGTTTACAGTAACCAAGAAAACACTTAATCCAGAAAAAGGCAACTGAAAACTGAAAGTAATTCTTTGTGGCATTTTACCCCTTTCTTACCCCTTTTCCCCTTCCCCAGCTCAGTGGTGGGCTGAAGACGTGCCTATGAAGGGAGCAGAGCTAACCTTGTTCTCAAAGAATTGTGGTTATCTGTTTTGAATTGTCTAGTCACTCCCTGGAGGACTAATACAAAGCTCTTGCCTTAATTTTGTCTAATTTGAAACTCTCTTAGGGCAAAGAAGTTGCTATATTGAAGGATTTTTCAAAAACATTTACAGGCAGATGAATTACTTTCTGCCACCTGGGACTAAGGATATATCAGTTGAGGCAAAAGTCAACACTTCAAGAGGTTGTTATGGGTTGAATTGTGTCCCCCCAAAAAGACAAGTTGAAGTCCTGACTCCCAGCATCCTGGAATGTGATCTTATTTGGAAATAGAATCCTTATAGTGGTGATCCAGTCAAAGTGAGGTTATTAGGGTGGGCTCTAATCCAGTATGACTGGTGTTCTTATAAAAAGGGGAAGTATGGGCTCAAAGACAGACATGCACCCAGGGACGATGATAGGAAGACACCCAGGGAGAAGATGACTGTGTGATGCACCTAAAAGCCAAAGAATGACAAGGATTGCCAGCACACTCCAGCAGCTCAAAGAGACAAGAAAAGATCCTCCCCTGGAGCTGTCAGAGAGAATATGGCCCTGTGGACACCTTTGGATTTCTAGCCTCCAGGCCCATGAGACAATAAATTTCTCTTGTTTTAATTTGCCCAGTTTTGGGCACTTTATTGCAGCAGTCCTGGGAAACCAGTAGAAGGTCTTCACGGCCTATGATTTGGTAATGGTTTCTTAGAGATGACACCAAAAGCATAAGCAACAAAAGAAAAACTAGATAAATTAGGCTTCATCAAAATTTAAAACTTTTCTGCATCAAGGGGTACTATCAGGAGAATGAAAATCCAATTTACAGAACAGGAGAAAATATTTGAAAATCATACCTCTGATAAAGGTCTAGTATCTAGAATATATAGAGAGCTCTTACAATTCAACAATAAAAGGACAAAAAACCCAAGTTAAAAATGGGCAAAGGACTTAAATAGACATTTCTCCAAACAATACATACAAATCATCAGCAAGCACGTGAATAGACGCTTAGTATCACTCGTCATTAGGGAAATGCAAATCAAAATCACATGAGATGCCACTTGGCACTCACTAAAATGGCTATAATCTAAAAACAAAAATAAGTGTTGGTGAGGATGTATAGAAATTGGAGCTCTCATATGTTGCCAGTGGGAATGTAAAATGGTATAGCCATCTGGAAAGTAGTTTGATGTTTCTTTAATAAGTTAAACGTAGAAAATACCATATGACACACCAATTACCATATGACTCCACTCCTAGGTATATACCAAAAAGAATTGAAAACAGGTGTTCAAATGAAAATTTGTACAAAAATGTTCATAGCAGCACTATTCACAATAGCCAAAAGGTGGAAACAATTCAATTGATGAAGGGACAAATATGGCAAATCCATACAACAGAGTATTATTTAGTCATAGGAAATCATAAAGTCCTGATATATGCTACAACATAGATGAACCTTAAAAATGTTATGCTAACTGAAATGAGTCACACACAAAAGGCCACATACTATATGATTCCATTTATATGAAATATCCAGAATATCCAAATTCATAGAAACAGAAAGCAGATTAGTGGTTGCCAGGGACTGGGGAGAAAGGAGAATGGGGACTAATTACTTAATGGATTTGGGATTTCCTTTTTGGGGTGATGAATATTCTGGAATAATGATGATGGTTGCTGAACATTGTGAATGTACTAAAGGCCGCTGAACTGTAAACTTTAAAATGGTAATTTTTATGTTATATACATTTTTCCACAATAAAAAGAAGTGATAAGATAGTGACTGGGCTCATTTTCAGTTACTGCTTCTCCATATAAAATTTTTAGATGAGTCTATCAATATCCTTGACAGCTCCACATTACTGAATCTTTCAATCTATTAACATAGTGTAGGCCTCAATGTCTTCTTTACACCATTTATTTAGTTTTAATTTCTTCTCTTTAAAGAAATTGCATATTTTTCATTAGATTTATTCATAGGTACCTTATATTTTACAATAATTTTTTGTAAAATTTCATATGCATACAGAAAAGAACACAAATAATCAATGTGTGGCTTGATGAATTAACAGGAAATGGATATACTCATGTGAGTAGTAACCAAATCAAGAAACAGAACATTACCAGCCGCTCCCCCCAGAAGTTTCCTTTGTGTTCCTTCTAAGCCACTAACACTACCCTCCTCCCAAAAGAAACTGCTTACTCCTTTCACATCTAATTTTAATGTACTTCAAATTTTCAATGCTTCCGTCGTGGTTAGTGCTTCTTGTTTGCAGTTTAATAAATCCCCCCTAAATTTAATAAAGTATGCCTCCATTTTATTATATTGCACATGCTTCCATTGTGACTTCTTATTTGACTCGTAAGTTATGTAAATATATTTGTTTAATCTCCAAAATTTGGGGGTATTTTCTAATTTTCTTTTTATTATTGATTTCTAGTTTAATATCACCATGATCAAAGAGCATATTCTACCCACATTGCTTCGAAGCAATGTGATCAGTTAAGGTTTCTTCCATGTACACCTGATAAAATGTGAATTCTATCACCGTTGAGTGGAGTGTTCTGTATTTGTCTTTTGGTCAAGTTTGTTAATCCTATTATTCAAATCTTCTTTACCTTTAAAGATTTTTTTCACTTTTTTTCTTTCTTTTTTTTTTTAGTGAGGACATTTAAGATCTACTCTCTTAGGAAATTTCAAGTATACAATACAGGATTGTTAACTACAGTCCCCAGGCTTTATGTTAGACCCTCCGAACTTATTCATCTTATTCGTACTCTTTGACCAACATGTCCCCATTTCACCTACCCTCAGCTCCTGGCAACTATTATTTTCCTCTCTGTCTCTAGGAGTACAATGCTTTTAGATTCCACATATAAGTGATACTATACAGTATTTGTCTTTCTCTCTCTGGTTTATTTCACTTAACGTAATACCCTCCAGGTTCATCCATGTTGCCACCAATAACAGGCTTTCCTTCTTTTTATGGCTGAATAATATTCCATTGTATATATACACCACATTTTCTTTATCCATTCATGCATTGATGGACATTTAGGTTATTTCCATAATTTGCTATTGTGAATAATGCTGCAACGAACATGGGAGTGCAGGTATCTCTTCAAGATACCGATTTTATTTCCTTCAAATATATACCCAGGAGTGGGATTGCTAGATCATATGGTAGTTCTATTTTTAATTTTTTGAGAAACTCTTTTCCACAAGGGTTCTATCAATTTACATTCCCACTAACAGTGTACAAGGATGGATTTTTACTGCTTGCTTTATCACTTAGTGAAAGAAGCATGTAAATTCTTCCACTATCTTTATAAACTTGGATATTCCTCTTCTTTGGTCTGTAAGCTTTGTTTTATATATTTCAGAGACACAGCCAAATATAAGATCTTGTTTGGATTCTGGTTCAAAAGTACATTTTAAGACACCAGGGACACTTGAACATAGGCCGTCTATTAGCTGATAGTAAGGAATCATTGTTAAATTTGTTGGATGTAGTGATATCTACCAGAGATACAGACTAAAGGGTTTATGGGTTAAATTTTATAATGTTTTGTAGAATTTGCCCATAGGGTAAGTTGAGAAGACTGAGAAATATATTTCTTTTAAGATTTGTATAACAAATACTTCTTCCTACTCACAAAGATATATATGATGGATAAATCAAGCTGCTTGGCTTCATATGGAAAGCTGGCCTGGAATTTTGTCAGAGGCCTTAGTCAAGCATAGGTAAAGACTCCATTTTTTTAACCAATAATAGATGATTTTCTTTTCTGTCTCTTTCTGTACATGAGCCAACAAATATTTTGGGGGGAAAAATGTCCAATATATACAATTTTGGATGGGTGGGAATATTTTCAGAGTGAAATCAGAAAACTCATGTGATGGTTAATTTTACACATCAATTTGACTGGGCTAAGAGATTCCCAGATAGCTTGGTAAACATTATTTCTGAGTGTGTCTGTGAGGGCGTTTCTGGAAGAGATTAGCATTTGATTCAGTAGACTGAGTAAAGAAGATCCATCTCACCAACATGGGTGGACATCATCCAATCCACTGAGGACCCAAACAGAACAAAAAAGAGGAAGAAGGGTGTATTCCCTCTCTCTCTTCTTGAGCTTAGACAGCCATATTTCCTGCCCTTGGACGTTGGAGCTCCTGGTTCTTGGGCCTTTGGACTCTGGAACTTACATCAGTGGCCCACTGGGGAACTGAGAGTTACACCATGGGCTCCCCTCTGACTTCGACTAAGTTACACCACCAGCTTTCCTGGTTCTTCAGCTTAGAGACAGCAGATTATGGGACTTCTCGACCTCCATAACTGCATGACCCTATTCTTTTAATAAATCTCCTCAAATGTATATCCATATATATCCTACTGGTTCTGTTTCTCTGAAGAACCTTGACAAATACAACCCATAAGAAAAAAAAATTTTTTTTTAAGATTTTATTTTTTTCCTTTTTCTCCCCAAAGCCCCCTGCTACATAGTTGTATATTCTTCATTGTGGGTCCTTCTAGCTGTGGCATGTGGGACGCTGCCTCAGCGTGGTTTGATGAGCAGTGCCATGTCTGCGCCCAGGATTCAAACCAATGAAACACTGGGCCGCCTGCAGCGGAGCGCGCGAACTTAACCACTCGGCCATGGGGCCAGCCCCTAAAAAACTTTATTTAAATTAAAAAGAAACCAAAACATGGACAGACTGAGGTGAGAGTTCTGATTACAGTAAGTTTGCTAAGATGTAAACTATCATTAGTGCCCAGGGATGTGAGCCAGCAGTCTTCAACATAGGAATCAACTAACAAGGTTGTGAGCAGCAAGATATAAGAGGAGAATGCCACTGGGAGATCATTCAACTAGAATTGTCTTTTGTAGGCTGATCATGGAGTGGATTTAATGGAAACTAACGTTTTTCCTCTATTCTATGAGTTGAAACCACCCTCAAGTATAGTTCTCAGGAAATTTGTGCAGAGGTATTAAAAATAGCATTTGCAAATTGCCTGATCTCACCTCTCTATAGCCAATATAATGGGCACTAATTTTTCCTGTTTGCAGATGTAGAAACTGAAGTTGAGACTTTCTCAAGTCCATATAGGTTGTGTATAGTGTAATGACTGCAGCAACCCTTAATTGAACAAATATTGTGGGACAGGCAGTATGCCATGTGTGTTACCAACGTAATAGTTCTCACAATGAACCTGTAAGGAAAGTATGATCATATCCACTTGACGGATGTGAAAACTGAGTTTCTGAGAGCTTGAGCAACCTGTCAAAGCTCTACTCTAAGTGCTGGGTAGTTGAGATTTTATTTTGGCTCCAAACCCTGCATTCTTTCTTGTGTATTGTAAAGCCATTGACTGCCATGTGCTTCAGATTAAAATGATCATTTAACTACATTCATATGGGATTCTTTTAGAACACGTTACCTTAAATTTCTTTTCCTTTTCTTTGCCAATTGTTTTATTTCTTTGCCATTTAATTAGTTTTTAAAAATTATAAAACTAATGCTTACTTTTTTTTAAAAAAAAAGATCAAATAATAAGAAAGGTATAATTAAAAGTAAAACTTCTCCCATCCTCATCCCATACCTTTCCTAGAGATGACCACTGTTAAATTTCTTACATAGTCCTTTGTGGAAAATTTCTGTCTATATTCAAACACACAATACATTTCTTTTGACTTGGATGAATACACACTTTACATACTGGTCTGCACCTTTCTTTTTTCACTTAACATATCATGCACATCTTTCCATATAAGTATGTATGGTTCTACATTTTCATTTTAACGGCTACATCTATTGGCATTCCATTGTATGGATGTACATCATCCAGGTAACCAACCCTACCAGGGTTGTTTCCCTTTTTTATCGTAAACAATACTGCAACAACCCATTGTGGATGGATATCTTTGCACATGTATGTGAGTTTATCTGTCAAATTAAATTAAGTGCTTGAAACTCAAGGATTATCCTCTAGGCAAGTCCTAATTTTGGTTATAATAAGTAATGGGGCATAAATGTCAGGGATCAAAGAGACCCAGAAGCCAGTGTAGGGGAGGAGGACATGTCCTCTCCCCAAATAGGGGTTCGTCTGGCCGGAGAATGAATTAAATTCACATGAGACAGAATAGCAAGAGAAAATTAAACAAAGCTTTATGAGGAACCATGGCCCGGGGCCTTTCTTCCCGAAGGAAGAAAGGGCACCGAAGAAGTGGGGTGCACAGAGGGGTTATATAGCCCCCAAACGGGGTGTTTCACATGTGATTGAAATGTCCCTCCCACAATAGTCACAAGATTGCCCTGTTGGCACAGTGCTTGATGGACACAGCAGGTAATGGTCTGCTATCTCGGTGGGCGTAGCAGGAGGCAAGTCTCTGTCCGGAGCGGGGCCGTCACAGGTGAGCGCAGCAATCAGTTCCTAGCCTAAGGAAAGATGCTTAATCCTTAAGGAATGCCAAAGTTGGGAGGGGGAGGGAAGTCAGTTACAGGAGGTTACCAGACTAGCACAATAAAATGCAGATTTTAAGTCATTGCCTTTGGTATTGATTAAGAGTTTTTAGAGAGAAGGTCATCTCCTTTCTTCTTCCTGGTACAGAGAGGGAGGCAGCTTTTACAGATAGAGATTTACCTTACAAATGTAAATGTGTCCTAAGGAAGGGCAAGTTCCATTCCTCAGAGCCTCCTTCCCTGTCCCAGTTTATCAAAAGCAATCAACCTCAAATAATCCTGATGCCAAAGAGACATATCTTGGGGTGGCCAATTCCAGGTCCCCACACCAGTTAAAAAGAATTCTTCTGCAGCATCTTTATTATCTACTGAAAGCAACATTATTTAATATTCAGATATTACCACATTGGCTGGTGAGCAGGATTCTTTCAAATATCTGAGCTGTCCGGACTCACCATTTTTTACCAAGATGATCATGGAGGGTTTTGCCTACAGGTGAGTGACATCTTCAAAGGGCCAGTATGTTCTGGTTCTTTTAATTACCTTTCTTATGGAATCACTGGGGTGTCCCAAGTCCCTCACACTAACTTGTTAAAGTAATATTAAACAGCATGCTGGATCAGTCCTGAAAAGAGATTTTCCATAAGCTGTGCAATCATAACGTGTTCAATTTGTGCCAATAATGGGAAGTTGTTCTAAGAAAGGAGCGTGCCAATTCTGGTATGACTTACTTTGAACAATTTTTATCTCACAGTTTGATATTTCTCTTTTTCCTCAAGAGACTAAGGATCGTTAAATATATAGAGTGTATTAAAAGGCGAGTTTGACTAAAGATTTATTGGAATGAGGATAAATCCCAATAAGTGGAAATGCTGACTTAAATGACATGCCTTTTAAATTTTGATAAATATTGTCAAAATGTACTCTAAAAAGTTGTTTAAAAGTATATTCCCACAAGCTTATATTACCCTGAACCCCACCCCTTTCCACATACACATCTTCATCGTGGAAGTTACTGATGTTATGATTATGGAAAATATAATTTGTAAAATACGATATCTTGTTTTTCAATTAAATCCTTAAATTATGAATGAGATTTAGCATCACATATTTCTTTTACTTACAAACTACCCATCTCAGAATTTCTTTTGAGCACTTCATAGCAAAGTGGGGAAATTATCTCATGTAAATATGAAGGGAGACAAGTCCAAATTCCCTTTGAAAAATAGCTTCTTTTCTGGAGCAATGCTCAGATTTTTTAATAAACTCCTTGACTCCTTGAGTGCACTGTGACTCCCCAAGAGGAGAGGTGGAAGAGAGGTTTGGAGGAAAATCTTCATTTCACACTCCTTTCCCTGACCTTTCTTATCACAACAGATCATAATGACTCCATCTCTGGTTCCTAGATGCTGTGAAAATATTATTTATGAGTATGTATTACTGTATGTAAAAACTGTAAAGTACAAGTTTTTTGTTTTTATTCATTATACGGTTGTGTTATGTATTTAGCCTTAAGAACTGTCTTATGTGATGACCAAAAAAGGGGCTAGATAGTGTAATAGATTGTCTGCAAAGATAACCGTTCCTCCCATGAAGCAATGAAGACTATTTCCCCTCCCCTCGACTCCAGTTGGTCTTGTGACTTGCTGTGACCTATAGAATGTGATGGAAGCAATGTTGGGCAAGTTCCAGGCCCAGTTCTTAGGAGGTCTGGCAGCTTCTGCTTTCACTTGTTTATAGGGTGAAACAAGAATTGAACTATAATGTAAGAGAAAGGGAGAGACCCAGCCAGCTCTCGGCCATTCCAGTCACACTAGCTGAGGTACCTGACGTGTAAGTGAAACCATCTTGGACTTTATAGGGCACATGAAGTTCCCAGCTGACTGCAGTCACACAAGGGAGCCTAGTCAATACCATGTGAAGAAGAACCACCAACGGAGCCCAGCTAACTCTCAGAATCATGGAAATAAAAAAGATAACTGAAACACTAAGGTAAGGACTAAAATAGTACCTAGAGAGAAAATCATATGAAATATAAAATAAAACCAATTGTCAAGACAAGGGAGCTCAGTGTAGATGGATGGGGAAGGCCCAGACCAACGTGACAGTACAGAACTCTTGTCCTGAGTTAGAATTCAATGGCTGGGACCAGTATTCTAGACATGTGTTTCCAACAGAACTTTCTGTGATAATGGAAATGTTCATCTGTGGCTATTGAACATTTGAAATGTGGCCAGTGCATCTGTGGAGCTCAGTTTTTAATTTCTTTTAATTTTAATTAATTATATTTAAATATAATAGCCCCGTGTGGCTAGTGACTACCATATTGGACAGTGCAGCTATTCCATCACATATCAGACTTGACCCGAGAGGGATAAAATCAATAACTCACTCCAACGTTGTGTCTTTTCATCTGCGTCCTCCTCAGAATTCTGAGAAGAACCTCATCACTCAGACCTTGATCTGCTTACGAGTCCCAGAGAGCTGCTTAGAGTGACCATATCGTGAGTCACCATCTCCATTTGGAGAACCAGGAATCAGAAGAAGTGTGTTCTCCCTTGTTGTGGTCTCTGAGTAAATAGAGATGAGGCTGAGACTACAACTTGAGAAAAATCTACCTTTGCCTTTTATTCTACGTCTATGAATAGTCTTGAGGTTAAAGCACCTATTACAAAGGAAATTTCTAAGAACTTTAATTAGGGTATTGAAATTCAAACCCAAACTTCTTTCAATATAGAAATGTTTTGTGGATGTGACCTCTGTCAGCCTCCTGCAGCAGCAATAGGACACATTTTGGGAATGCTCTTTTAGAAAACTGCAGAAGAATTTTTATTAAACTGGGCTAAATGTCAGAATGAAATATTGAACACTTCAACCATAAATACTACATGATAACTTTCCCAAATCAATTCCATTTCCTTAATTAGAAAATTAATCACTTGAGATTATTAAACAAATATGAGGCAAGATTAAAATGATGATTTTCATTTCCTTATGGGTTAATTTTTAAATATTTAACAAAAATAGAATAATGCTTTTCTCAGAGAAGGCAAGATTGTAGCTGAGATTTAATTTAATTATATGGTAACGAGGCTCCAAAATTTTCAAACATCATTTTTAGCATTCCTACTTCCTGAAGGCATTATTGACATTCACATGAATAAAATCATCCTTCTTCTATACTCACCTGGCAATGAGCCATGATTTTCCGAGGAGCCAAGGACAAATAATTATTTCAAGGACTCTTTTTTGCCAGAGAGAAATTCTTGCTTTCTTAGGAGAATAGAATTTGTTCTGCTTCACTGACTGATTTCACACCACCAAGATTGAAAATGTACTGTTTCTACTTCCTATGAGTCCTTAAAAGACTCTCCTACCCTCCAGACTTAGTTCCAATCGGATCGTCAAATTAAGGTGAACCAGCAAATTATTTCAATCACTTAAAGATTCAGTTGAAATGTGAGAAGGCGTCTCTTCTCCGCAAATTCCTATTCATGAAATTTTATTGTCGATAGTAGTCCTCAAAGATCATCTTCCTCCACAGTTCTCACGTTGGCTGCGTGTTAAAATGGGAGGGGGGACTTTTAAAAATACAGATTCCTGGGCCCCACTCCAGACTCATCTCAGCTTGAGCGTGGGGAGAGCAGGCATAGACATCCTTAAAGCCACTTGGGAGATTCTAATGACAGTTACACCATTGAGCCAGTCCACCATGCTCACTTTCCAGATGTGGCAACTGAGGACCAGCGACTAAGTGTGATGTCACCATTTCCTTTCTTATTTATGAGGCCATCAGGACTGGAGCTGTCTAAATAAAGTGGTGGTTTTCCAGCTTGTGAACAAGTCACCAGGGCTACATGGGGGTGTCTCTAGGGCCACTTCAGGAGGTGAACGGGGACAGTGAGGAAGGGGGAGCCTCTGATATCCCACTAGAACACCCTCCTAGCTGTTTGTATATTGAAGTTCTTCATATTTTGTTTGAAGAAAGGGTTCCACTGCTAAAGTATGCCACGTCTGAAAAATCACTCCTCAAAAATGTGAATATTGTGTGTCCATTTCTGAGATGTTTATCAAAGTATCTTAGGAGCCAGACACCAATTCAACTATTAGTGAAATGTAAAAACACTTAAAAGAACAGAGGAGTGTTTATTCTTAAGTCACATTTTTTTCAGGTGTTTCATGAGCTCTAAGGGGCTATCTAAGCTCAAATATTTGCACCAATGAAAAATATGTGCACCAGGTAAGAATCTCAGGCCACAAGTGCAAGTTTTTAAAATGTACTTCATTTTTCTGCCTATTACCCTGATATCTAATGGATCTTGCTCCTGCCCATGCTTGTGTGCAATCCACGGGATTTAGGCAATTCCAAGGCATTGGGGAGGAACTCTGGTCCCTGGTCTTTGTCCTCAATGGGATCCTCTTTCCCCCCTAGCTTCAGGTCATGAGGTATACATGAGGATCCTGTTTACTTCTGACCACAGAGTCTCTTAGGTCCAGCTCTCTATCAATGGCTTTTGCCCATTGGTTGGTCTCTCAGGAAAGCATTCTTCTTCTCCTCCAGACCTCTTGGGTTTGGGGACCATGTGAGGGTGTATCAGGCTCCTCCATACAGACACCCCTTCACCACATCTACTCTATTGCTTCCCCACCATGTGCTGAGAGAAGACCCATAAAGCTTGCTACCTCTCCTGGCTCCATGATGGAAATGAGGCAGAGCTTTTCTCTGTTGCTGGATCCCTTCCCAAAGCTTTCTCCAGCAGTAGGGACCAAGGCACAGGGACCCGCTCTAGAAAACATCAGTGTCAGTGTTCTCTGATTCTTCTTTCTTATGGATATTGTAATTGAGAAGATGGGAAAACTGTCTTGAACTGAGAATATTTTCTTCTTAAACCATTATTCTATTCTGAAGCCTTCAGAATCCAGGCTCTTGCAACTCAAAACACCTTTTCTCCCAAGACAGTTGTTTCTACTATCATTCCAAAGGCCTGTTTAAAACTAAAGTGTGAACAATTGCCTACTTGTTCTTCCTTCTCTTGGGTCATCTCCTCCTAGACATTGCCTCAGTGGAGGTGAGGAGAGTCACAGGGGACAAAGGAGGATGGGGGAAAAAACACATCAGTTAATACATTGACATTGTATCTTTCTACACATGCATACAGGGAAATATTGATCAAGTTCTGATCAATTTCTTGACCTCTTTTCAACGTTCATCACCGTTTCATCCCTTTCTCTTCGTTGCGTATATTCTCTAAACAGGACTGGCTATATAGTTTGAGGGACTTAGTGCAAAATAAAAAGGCAAGGCACCACGTTCAAAAATTATTAGCAATTTCAAGACGCCTATGGCAGAACATTAAACCAAATACAGGGTCCTTCTGAACACAGTGGCCCTGGGCAATTGCACAGGTTATATCTGTGAAGCTGGCCCTGCTTCTACCCCTTAAAGCATCTCTTTCCTTGATTTTTATTGGAGTTTTGTTTCTTTTGTCAAAAGAAAATTCAGAGAGCTTTACTTGATATGAATATTTTTTGAGTGAGAAACAAGCTGTTTGTTACAATGATTGGTTATTTCAATGGGGTTTCCAGACGGCATGGGTTTGGTTAAAAGTGATTATCTTAGGGGCCAGCTGGGTGGCACAGTGGTTAAGTTCTGCGCGTTCTGCTTCAGTGGCCTGGGGTTCACAGATTTGAATCCCCGGCATGGACCTATACTACTCATCAAGCCATGCTGTGGTGGTGTCACACATACAAAATGGAGGAAGATGGGGACAAGGTGTTGCTCAGGGCCACTCTTCCTCAAACAGAAAGAGGAAAACTGGCAACAAGTGTCAGCTCATGGCCCATCTTCCTCACCAAAAAAAAAAAAAAAGTGATTATCCTATACTATTTTAGGAAGATGACTTAAGTTTTGTTTATGATTATCAGAAGCACTGACAAGAAATAACCTAAATTAAGTTTCACTTTTGTTTATGAAATAACCTAGATTTAGTTTTGCCTATGAGGCTTAAATTGTTTTGTCTGCTTGGGGGATTTTCAAGCCTGGTCTCTATTTTATTTTATTTTATTTTAACAGGGTTATCAAAATAATTTAAGAAAATCTAAATGTCTAGCAATAGGAATTCATAATATAAATTACAGAATTTCCATGTGATAGACAACTATGCAGTTATTTATGATCATGTGGGGATATTAAAAGACATGGAAAAATGTTATCATGATTCTGTATACCCATACTGGAAATGTTAATGTGCCTGCCCTGCCCACACCCCAGTGTAAGGGAATCAGTCCCACTCACCCATCTTGCAGCCAGGAAGTGGGGACCTTGTTTCACCACATGGCTCCTCTCTCTACTACCGCTGATTGGCTCAGGAGTGAATAATGGATCCGAGAGTAACCAATCAGTAGACTTGCCAGCAACCTACTCTCTGTACTGGCTCGATGGAAAAATGAGCAGGGCAAAGTTTGAAATTTGTACTAAAAACCCAGAGAGTATGAGACAATAAGGGTGAGAGCTCAATTAAAAGGTCACAAAGCAGAGTTGAAGCTGGGCAAAAAGACAGACGGAGGGCAGCCAGCCACGTGGTCAGCCCAGCTCTGCAGGGCTGACTCCAGCTCCTGGTCTGAGGTCTTGGCAGCCGCTTGGGATCCAGACCCACACTTCAGCCCGGTCCACAAGGGGGCTGCCCTAACTCTATTTCAAATCTATACATGTAAGCACACATTAAAAATATAAAATTGGATTCATAGTCTACACACTCTTTTAACAGTTGCAAGATAGAGATCCACTGAGGCCAGTCCATATGAAGGCCTTAGTGAAAGGATTTACAAAGAATGACAAGGAAATTGTCTTGGAAATCTAAGAGCACAGCCCTTGTGGACTGGGCTGGAGCATGAGCTCAATTTTATATATATATACTGCAAATACATATATATTATGTATACACACACATATATTCTCTTTTTGGTGAGGAAGATTGGCCCTGAGCTAACATCTGTTGTTAATCTTCCTCTTTTTGCTTGAGGAAGATTGTCATTGAACTAACATCTATGCCAGTCCTCCTCCACTTTGTTTGTGGTATGCTACCACAGCATAGCTTGATGAGCTGTGTGCTGGTTCACATCTGGGATCCAAACCCATGAACCCTGGGCCGCCAAAGGGGAGCACGGAACTTAACCACTATGCCACTGGGCTGGCCTCTCATTTTTATGTGTTTCATGTGTGCTTATATATATGTATGCATTTGAAGTAGAGTGACAAACTTACTAACAATATTCTTACATGTACCAAGAATATGTGGCTTCTTTATTTCTCCATTAACTGATCTGATCACCTAAAAGATACGTCCTACTGGGTGCCTGGCAATGTTCCAGTTTTCTGTGGCATAAATGTCTCCATCCAGTTTACACATTCATTTAAGTTCAACCCCCTAGATTTTTGTTAAAGATATATCTGCATGTAGACAAAATATCATATTTATAAGAGTATTCATTGCAGTATTCTTTATAATATCAAAATTTTATCTATGTCCATCAATAAGGAAAGAGTTAAATAAATTATGAAGCATCTTTACAATGAAATACTCTCCAGAAACAAACAAAACAAACAAACAAACAAATAAAAAAGTGCACTATATACTGTACTGATATGGAAATCCCAGTGATATATTTTAAATGGGGAAAAAAAGGGTTAAAAATATTTATACCATCTTTGATTTAAGAAAAGGAAAAAGCAAGGATAAGAATATATATTCACATTTGCTAACAATAGCATAAAGAAACTCTGGAAAGATACACAAGAAGCCAATTTAAATTGCGTCCTTTGGGAGGAGTGCTACTGGGGGACTAGGAATAGTGTCGATAGGAAGCAAGACCTTTTCCTGTCTATATCGTTTCAATTTATGGACAGTGTGAATATATTACTATAAAAATGAAGCATATTTTTATAAAGTAATAACATTCGACTGCCTATGAGAGTGATTTAAATAGTATCTTTTGTGTGACTTTGGGTGAAATATCAGCTCCTCAGACTTACCCTAATTCCCCCTAATTAGTATCTGGTTAGGGCTAGGTTAAATCATCTCAGGGTGGTGGAGTGAGGGGAACTTGGATCCCTGTTGGTGACCTCTCTTTTCTGCTTGGTCATGCTTTCCCTGCTGGCATCCGCAGCTGAAGTTGGAAACTGGTGTCCTTTACTCTCTGGTCTTTCTTACTTTGGTCAGGCCCAGTGTTGCTACCAGGCTGACTTGGTCTTACCTTAGCACTTGCTCGTGCTCGAGACCTCCTGAGTCTCTCCCATATCCTCTGTCTGGCTCTGCTTTGAGTCTCATCCCACAGCCTCTGCTATAAGATCATCCTGCCCAGGCCTGCTGACTTCCACGGAGCAATCTTCTGATTGGGCCTTCACCCCCTACCTGACTCCCTGCATCTGGTTTCAGGAAGCCCTGGGTCTAATCAGGAACATGGGAGTCTGATGTATTGTCCTTTGTACCTTCCTGACTGTTTTTCTTAATTCTATTTGTTTTTTTTAATTTTAAGTAAAAGAATTCTGTTCGGCCTTAGGTTTAATGATGCTTCAGGGCCATTTTTAGACCTGTTTTTTCAGGACAAGCTGGGATTTGATTCAGTATCATGATCGGTTTGTGAGCGGCACAAAAAGTGAGGTGGGGAAGGGTTTAGAAAATTAGAAATGGAAGATAAAATCCCCCTACACACGCACTCACACACACACAATAGCTCAGTCATTGTTTCTTCCTCTCCCACTATCCCAATAATTGTCTCAGATCACCAGTTCATCTGGCTAGTTCAGACTCAGCCTAGGAAACAGGTAGGGGAGATAACTTAAGTGGCTCTTCTGTAACTATCTTTTCTTTGGTCTCAAAATTTGGTTTGTGATGTCCATTCTGTTTGGTCAAGAGAATGCTGACCTCCTTCCTTAGTGAAAGCAGATTTTATTCAAGGTAACAATGCACTCAGAAAAATGTCAGCTCTTTGGAAATCTTGGAAAGTCTGCCTCCAGATCTTTTTATGCAGAAAATAATTCTGATGCTTTTAAGCCTCTGCAGTTGGGTCTCTTTTAATAACAACTTGACTTAATTCCTAACTGATACAATCATGGGTGGGAATTTGTTCATTCATTTATTCCTTCATTCAGCAGATTATTATTGAGCACCCAGGTTCTAGGGACTATGCTAAGTACTGAATATTCTAGTACTATATATTGGAATTATGAAAAAATTTTAAAAATTATTATTATGCATATTATGTTGAGTCCTTTTTCCACTTGCCCCTCCAAATCCACTCTCCATGCACCCTGCTCTGTACTCCGGGAGGCTGACCCATATGGATGTCATTACTGAGCTCCCTTACTCTTTAGTTCCACTTGGCTTATTTGTTTCTCCAGCTCCCTCCCTGTGGGATTGCTATAAACTGGCATCATCCTTTTACTGTAAGTCGCAGCTCCTGTCAGGCAGCCCTCTCCAGCTGTACTCTCTGTCTCCAGATGCTGGTAACTGTCCCCTTTTCTTATGTATTCAGGCCTTGGGTGGTCATACTGCCCAGTGTACTAAGCTTGGGGTCTCTCTCCATCCTTTCCATGCCTTTATAAAGAGGTCGTTTTCAAAACTCTCCTCAAATTAATCAACTGGAATGTGCCATCTCTCTGGGACACTAACGACACAGCTATCATTTATTAAGAACTCCTTTTGTGCCAGACGTTGCTGGGTGTGCCATTTCATTGAATCTTTACAGTCTTGTTCACACTTTCCCAGTAATGCTGAAGAATAAACATTAACTATAACCAAGTTGTTAACTAGGTTATTTTATTTTTCTAACCAGAAAACTTACAGAGATAGGCTCACCCTTATATAAACAGTCCAATCAGCATTTATTATGGATATACCCCTCCATCTTGTTCCCTACACCAGCTTTCCTTTCTGTGCCTCTTGCTCACAGCTCCTGGGGCTGGCCCTTGGGGTTCAAGTTTCCCTTCCGTGGTGCCTCTCTCTGTCATCTCAGCAGTGCTCCTTGCTCCAGCCGCAGTTACCTTTCCTGTGCCACAAGCTCTCAGAACACGGTCCTCCCTTCCCTTCAGTAATGGTAAGTTTTCTAGATAATAATACTACAGCACTCACTGATAATTGTTTTCACCCCTCTGAGGGGTAGCAAGAACTCTCGTTGACCCATTCCCTTAATTTAAACCAAGGGCTTAACCTGTACTGGTAGTTTTGGAGACTGCTGTGATGATTGAAAGAGACATTTTGGTGGTTATGTCCTTATTGATTGCAGATCCACTTGGTTATAAAGCGGTTTTGTGCAGGACACTAAAAAAACCTCTCATATTTAGTTTCGTGAAAAAATTCTATGGCAATTTTCCACCAAAGTAATTTGGTTCCTGAAATTGTTTTCCCTTAGGTGTCTTTAAAAATTTTGAGTTATATGTTCCACACTAGGAGAGGAATTCTCCAGGCAACGTATGGAATTAACAGAGGTAAAAAAGAAAATCATTTTTGGCAGTGAAACAATACTGTCTTACCTTTCATATGTGTAGAAAAGCCCAGCCAAGTCCATTTACCATTATCAAGGATAATAGGTAATTTAGCCTCCTAAACACTTTCACATTCTCTTTCCACATTATAACACATTTTTTAAAACAAGCTATGTCCAAAAGTGCATTCGTTATGTTCCCAGACAACATACATTCTATAGTTTCTACTGATTTGTTTCTAGTATTACAGGAGAGGCAGGAAAAAAAATATCCAAATGGTTCTAGTTGCATAATAAAACCTACATGCCAGGAACTCCCAGCGTCACAATTCCAAAAGCAGCCCTCCACATGTGCACGTCTTGTTTCCATTATCCAAACAATGCTTGAGTGGTTTAGTACAGCCCAGAGATGACTTGTTTATACTGAATGATACCGATAGCAAAGAATTCTGCCAAAAACATTCTATAGCACAGGTATGAGCTTGCCTGAAGTATAAAACTCAAGAAACCCAGTAGTCATTTGATTTGGCTTGGTACGTTTAATCCCAATATAAAATTTTCAAGAAACTATGGAATCCCTTGCAATATTCTCCTCCTATGACGGTGCAGAGAAATGTATTACTGACTCCTACCAATTTTCCTTGACTTCTGCAGTTATAAGACAGATACTGAAGAGTAGAATAACTCTGGCAGTTTTAAAACATGGCTGCAAATTCTCTGACACTCCTCCCATTGAGAGGTGGGGTCTCAGCCCCTCTCCTTGCATTTAACAAGCTTGCAACAGCTTTGACTACTAGCAGAAGGGATGCTATGTAATTTCCAAGGCTGGGTCATAAAAGGCCATGCAGCTTAAGCCTTGTTTGCTGGAACGTTCTTCTTAGAGCCTTGAGCCACCATGTAAGAATCTGACTGCCTTGAGTCTGCCATGCTGGAAAGTCCTGGAGTAGGCACTCCAGTTGACAATCCCAGCTGAGTCCAGGCTCCCAGACATCCATTCCTGCCAAGGAGACAGAAGTGTGAATGAAGCTGACTTGGACCCTCCAGACCAGCACGAAATTTCCAGCTGAATACCATCGGGCAAACAGAAAAATCCCCCAGGCAAAGTCGGCCTGAAATCTGACCCACAAAATCATGGGATGCTATTTTGACCACTAAATTTTGGGAAGTTTATCTTACAGCATAGGGAACCAGAACAGTTACCTCCTAAGTAGCGTAGTCATTGATCAGCACACTACTATTAAGCAGCATAGCTCTGTTTGATAGACAAGGAACTGAACCACCGAGTGACACGGAAATGCAGGGCTACAGCTTGATTTCACTTGAGAGCTGTGTGTTCCTCCTTCACTATGACATCTTTTCATGTTGGTCATAAAACTTTCAAATTAGGATATTAAAAATAACTAAGTCCATTGACTTTCAAATTGTGTCCTCTGGAGACTTAGGTCTCCAAAAATGGTGACTCAAGGGTCATTCTGGGAGAGGAAGCAATGGGAGTAGAAGTGCCAAGCAAGGGAGGTTCTGGCCCTGTTTCAAACCAAATTGGTTCTGCTTTTAGTAGCTGTATAAAGCCTGTTGATATTCCACTTAAGATATCTTTCGAAAAATGTGTTTAATTACTAAAACAAAACTGGCAAACAAAAATGTTTTCAAAGTAATGATCTAGTCCAAAATCCTTATTTTAAAATTAAAAAGCCAAATCTTCAGAAACAAAGTATCTTACCCAGTCTTATATTAGTTATTGGCCAGTCAAGCTCCATGATTCCTATTACAGTGATTTTACCATGTTTAAACAATTGGCCCCGTGTCATGCACATTAGCAAGACCCAAGACTGAGATGAGTTAATTTATCCAATCAACATTTACTGAACACCTGTCAGGTACCAGGTCCCTATACCAGGTCCTAGAGATGTGCTGTTGAATGTCATGGGCGTGGTTGTTGCTTTCACTGGGGTTACCACTGGACAGGAAATAATTATCAACCAATAATCCATGAGCTTCCTTTCTATAAATGGCTTCAGCTTCTGTCTCCATCATATTCATAACAAGAACCATCAATAGAGAAATTGTTAAAAGTTATATCATTTAGTCTCTCGCTGAGAACAAAAGTCAAGTTGTAACAGAGGAAAGGAAGGAGCAGGGAACTATAATCATCCGGAAACGGGAATAATTAGGTCCCAACATAGCAGAGTAGGGTCATGTGTATAAAAGCACAAGGCTGTATAGAGTTTTCAAATTGCTATAAAACTGCCAAAATGAATTTTCAAGAAGTTTTACCCACTTCTTTGTGTTGTTGATTCAAATTTGAGAACATCTCCTTAATTATTCCAAGAATTTTTGTAAGTACTACAAAATGTAAGTACTACATTTCGGGTAGCATTCATATAACATGCTTTATAAAGATCAAAGTAAACACAGGTAGGAATGTGAGACAGTTTTTAAAAAGATACAGACCACTTGAGAGAGTACTTGGATGTGGCTGATTTTTTTGTGTTGGGGGGAAGATTTGCCCTGAGCTAACATCCACTGCCAATCTTCCTCTTTTTGCTGAGGAAGACGGATCCTGAGCTAACATCTGCGCCCATCTTCCTCTAGTTTATATGTGGCTTGACGAGCAGTGCCTAGGTCCACACCCGGGATCCCAACCGTGGAACTCCGGGCCACCAAAGCGGAACGTGTGAACTTAACTGCTCCACCACTGGGCCGGGCCCTGGATCTGGGTGATTTTTTTTTTTTAAAGATTTTATTTTTCTCCCCAAAGCCCCCCCGGTACATAGTTGTATATTCTTTGTTGTGGGTCCTTCTAGTTGTGGCATGTGGGACGCCACCTCAGCGTGACTCGATGAGTGGTGCCATGTCCGCGCCCAGGATTTGAACTAACAAAACACTGGGCCACCTGCAGCGGAGCGCAAGAACTTAACCAGTCGGCCACAGGGCCGGCCCTGATGTGGGTGATTGTTAAGCATGTACAGGTATAGAGATAACAAATCAAAATATCTCACCAATTCAGTTATATAAATTCAATCTCTTCAGGCAAACCAAATATAGAGTTTGTGAACCAAATAATTCTTAATGACTGAGTTAACACTGTGGAATCTTCATTATTAACGGGGTAAAAGGGATATTTTAGACTTTCTATTTTAATTTTAATTTATATAAAGGCTCCGTTTAAACTCTTTAGAAAGGTCAAGCTGTAGGACCAATCTTTGTGACTCATTCTCTTCTTTAAAGACTCCAGTTTTGGCAAAATCATCTTCAATTCATCCATAAATCCTTTACTTTGCATGATCCGTAATTTAAACCCAAAAGTATTTTCCTTTTGTAATAGAGAAAGCTCATTTATCTGGCATCATCATCATGGAACGGTGTGTTATGGCAAACTAAAATTCCAGAGAATGATCATTTTTATTACATGTGAATTATTTACATCTATAAAATACAAACAAAAATATGTCACACAAATTTATACTGATGATTATTTAATCTTTGGTAATTCAAATGACACAACAAAGATTGAGCCTCAGCCTCACACTGTAAACATTTATTCTCATTGTCTACGACAACAGATATAAATGGTGGTAAATATTGGCCTGGGTCTCCACTAATGCATGAGTAACACTTTCAAAAGGCTTTTCAAATCAATCTTTTATGTGAGTTTTTAACTCCCATTTGCATAAAAAATCCTTAAAAAGAAAACAATAAACTTTACACACACAAGCACACACACATAGTTACATATTTACCTATCTCCCCAAATCAGAGATGAACTTTTTGTGACGAAGGCCCGTATCTTGGAGCTTTATTTATCAAGCTCCTAGCACAGAACCCCAACGCAAAGATAGTACTCGATAAATGTTTGTCGAAATTATAGATAATGAGTAGTACTTAACATCATTTCACTTACATTGATTAATTTTTTTTTGAAGATTTTATTTTTTTCCTTTTTCTCCCCAAAGCCCCCCAGTACATAGTTGTATATTCTTTGTTGTGGGTCCTTCTAGTTGTGGCATGTGGGACGCTGCCTCAGCGTGGTCTGATGAGCAGTGCCATGTCCGCATCCAGGATTCGAACCAACGAAACACTGGGCCGCCTGCAGCGGAATGCGAGAACTTAACCACTCGGCCACGGGGCCAGCCCCTGCATTGGTTAATTTTGTTTTGTTTTGTTTTTCCCAAGAACCTTTTGACTGAAAAAGATTGACTAAAAAAATGAGGCTTAGAATATTTGTCACTTTTACAGACATAGCATTATTATGTGGTGGAACCAGAATTGGACCTTTTTGACTAAATCTTGTCTCCTTTCCACTCCTGGATTCTACCTCCCCTCATAGAAGAAGGAAATAAAAGTTTTCATTTTTGGGGGGCCGGCCTGGTGGTGTAGTGGTTAAGTTCATGCACTCTGCTTCGGCAGCCTGGGGTTCACAGGCCCAGATCCCAGGTGCAGACCTACACATCGCTTGGCAAGCCATCCTGTGGCAGGCGTCGCACACATAAAATAGAGGAATATGCAACAGATGTTAGCTCAGGGCCAATCTTCCTCACCAAAAAAAAAAAGTTTTCAGCTTTCTGTTGTTGTTGTTATTATTGTTATTCCAGCAAAATAGTATGTTGCAGTGTGTTAGTTCATTCATTCATTTATCCTCTAGTACTCTGTCTTTTTCATTTGCTTCACAATACTTATTACAGTTTGTAATTCCCTATATATATATTTGTTTGTTTGTTGTCTGTCTTTCCTACTAGATCGTAAGTTCCACAGGGGCAAGGGGGCTGGTTGGTTTAATTACCCAGAGCCCAACCCAGAGCCTTGTGCACAGCAAGCATTCAGAAAACATGCGATGATGTTTGTTGAATGTTACTGAAAATATTTCCATTCTGTCTTCAATCCCTGAGCTACAACAGTGTAGGAAGCACGTTTACCCTGGGGGGAGGGAGCACTGAGTAAAGGGCACAGCCTGAACTGGAACCAGGCACCTAGGACCTACCCTCGTGTATTGACCACACAATCAGAGCCAAGTAACTGACATTCATTCTCCAGTATTAGCTTTTTGTCTCACTCAGATGCTGTTTTCAATAGAATCTGACATTTTCATCCATGATTGACTTCCTACAGAGGAAGAAATCCTTTTTATTCGTTGGTATGTGCTTGCTTTAATTGTTTTAAACTTTTTCTTTTAATTTCAAAAGTAAAACATACACTTGACACAATATTCAAACAAATAATATATAAAATACAGCTCTTCCCCAAACCTGGTCCCATTTCCATAGGAAACTTCTTTTCAGTTCCTTGTAAATCCTTTCAGAAAGATTTTATTCATTTACTCTTGTGTGCAGGTGCATGTCCGTGTGTGTGTATATGTCATGTTATAATTTATTATCTGAATCAAGACTCTTTTGATGGCGAAAGAAGGTACTAGTAAGCAGGGACAGCAAGCATAAGCCAGGAACGTCCTTAGCAAACCTTGACATATGGTCACCCAACCTTGAAGTGTTACCCAAACCCTACTAGGGGGCATCAAGATCGTGACCACCGATTAAGGACCCAGTCTGCTGAACTGTCCAGCTGCTCCGTTCTTGTGCTCTAGAGTTTATTCTGTGATGAAGCTTTTACTGGTCCCCAGGGAAATAAGAATAATCAGTACCGGATTATGAGATTTAATTCAATTTAAAAATTTGAGTCATATTCTGAGGTTATGCCCTTTCCACTCTTTTTGGTACTTAAATGTCATTTCAAGTGTGTAATGGTTGTTGTTTTATTTTTCAATGTCAGTTCCAGTTTCAAATTCAGTTAGAAGAACAATAACCCACTAAGATAGGTCTAACAGAAAGTTTGGAAGTAGGTGGTCAGGGCTGCTACAATGGTTCAGTGAGGTCAGCAAAGACTCAGTCTCCTTCTTTATTTCTACTCTATCATCCTCGGCATGATACCTCCTCAGTTCACAGTATCAAGAGAGCTACTGCAATTCCAAGCATGACATTCAAGTTCCAGGCAGAAAGGGGAAAGGGCAAAGGTCTTCTATTCATAATGCTTAGTTTTTTTTCAAAGTTGGCAAAAGAAGCCCTTTCTGGTAGTTGTACTCTTACATTTCATTAGAAAGAATGGGGTTCCATAAAAATCTTTAGATCAATCACTGACCTGGGGACATCAAGACAGCTAGAGAGCTCCTTTTGTTTTTTGTTTTTTTTTTTTTGCTGAGAAAGATAAGCCCTGAGCTAACATCTGTTGCCAATCATCCTCATTTTTTTGCTTGAGGAAGATTAGCCCTGTGCTAACAACTGTGCCAGTCTTCCTCTACTTTATATGTGGGTTGCTGCCACAGCGTGGCTGACAAGTGGTGTAGGTCTGCACCTGGGATCCAAACCCGCAAACCCAGGCCACAGAAGCAGAACATGCTGAATTTAACCACTACGCCAAGGAGCCAGCCCCCTAGAGAGCTTTATGAAAGATAAATCCCAGATCAAGTCATGCCTCTGCTCAAACTTCCAAAGGTTTCCCCACTGTGCTCAGAGTAAAAGCCAAAGTCTACTGGGCCCTACACCATCGACCTCCCCACTGTATCCCTGTCTGATCTTGCCTCATTCTGCCCCTCACTCACTCTGTTCCAAACACCTGACCTCTTTGCTGTTCTTTGAACACACACAGCGCATCTCCTCCTCAAGGCTCTGTGCCTGCGACGTCCTCTGCCTCCAGACACCAGGATGACTCACTCCCTTCTCACTGAGGCCATCTCGAACCATCCTCTGTAAAGTAGCAGCCATCCTCTGCCTCACGCCATCACTCCCTATCTCATCTTCTTAATTTTTCTCTCTAGCCCACCATCTGGCATACTCTGTTTGCTTATGTGTTTAGTTATCGTCAGTCTCCTCCCACTAGAATATAAGCTCCCTGAGGGCAGGAGCTTTGCCTGTTTTGTTCCCTGCTGTATCTCTAATGCTTGAACTGTGCCTGGCTCACTGTACGTGCTCTATTGACATTGAATGAATGAATGAATGAATGACCATCCTGGTCTAGAGTCTCATAATTCACCCTTAGGCTTGAAGTAGAGACCTATCTTTCCTAAGATCAAGGGATGTTCCCTCTCTGACTGAACAAGTCTGACTCCTAGCAGGGTGGAAAAGGCTGCTGAGTAGGTAACAGGCAGTGCCTGCCACATATTCTTGGGAAATTGAAAACATTCTGTTGATTCCACTCATTTTTTTAAAAGTCCAACTCAAAATTATTGTATCTGGATACCTTTCTGGTCACCAACATTATTAGCTCCCTACCTTTTTTTGGAGGGGGGGGTGAGGAAGATTGGCCCTGAGCTAACGTGTTGCCCATCTTCCTCTTTTTGCTTAAGGAAGATTGTCACTAGCTAGCTCCTCTCCCCTTCTGAGTTGGACAGCCCTTCCAGGTGCACTTCTCAGCTGTCCACCTTCTCCGTCGACCCCTGACAGCCTCCACTTTCCAGGGCTGCCCTGTGGGCAGCTCCTCCACATCCGATCCCCCTACTGTGGAAAATGGAACCCAAACAAATAAAACACTCTTCTATATGTCTTCAGTGTAAATTCCTAAGAAGCAGACCATCAATAAATCCTATTGACACATCAGTCAAAACTGAAACGAAATGTATTAGATACATTGAAAGAAAATATATTAGAAGGTAGATGCATAAAACAGGAGTGAAATAACTTCAAAATTACTTAAGTAGAATTCCTAAAAGATAAATTCTCTATTTAGTACTAATTCTAATCAAGATTTTAATCCTCAGTCAGCGATCACCACTGGAAATGTAATTAGGTTCAAAATAACACATTCTAAATTGGTCTTTTAACTCTCACAAATTGTTTTCTGCCTCTAAACTTTATCACTCAGCCTCCACTTCTCCCTGGGTTGTTACAAACTTGTATGAGGAGTTCTCCTCTATTATTAGCCTAAAATTGTTTTTTAGCAAAATGATGATCAAATGTCGGGAAATCGGTAGCATTCTGTACGATCCTGTGTTGCACGGTTTGAAGAGTGCTGTGCCCACAGTGTGGAGAACAGGCAGTGGGCTTGTGGGTGGGAGACAAGAGAGAGGAGGACAGATCCCCCTGTCCCCGCACAAATGGAACATCTGTTCCTTTATGCTAAATGGAAAATCAGACTCACCACAGCACGACAAACCAACTTCTGAGGTGTAATTGGGTAGCTAATGTTCAAAAGAAATAGTATGCTCTGTGAAAACAAACAATTTTCTCTTTGCAGTGGGACTTTTGAAGTTTTGTATAAGATTAGATAACCTCTTATCATTTCAGCATGGGATTTCAAAACAGATCTAAAAGTGTTTCATACTCATTTGGTCTTAAGATAATAAATGAAGGTGGTGGGCTTTTTTTTCCACCCCCTGCTCTGTTCCCGGTTGCACACATGTATTTCGGGATGTATGTGGTGGGCATACATTCATTAACCCAATAGAGTTTGTGCACCTACTATGAGCTGGGCTCTGCAGGTGAGATGATAATGTTCAAGGCCAATAACGTGCCTGCTTTCAGGGAGCTTACATTCTGGTGAGATGTGACAATAAATAACCATCATACAATAAATGAATAAGCAGAAAAAATATCAGATATAGATGAATGCTATATACTGTATTAGAGAATTAAAAACATGGGTAGTAAGGAAGCCATCTCAAAGGGGTATCATTTAAGATGAGAGCTAAATGACAAGAAGTAGCCAGCCACAGAAAGTTCAGGGAGATCTTCATTCCAGGAAGAGGGAACCCTCGGTCAGAGGTTCGAAGGGAGAATAAGTGACACACTTGAAGAACAGGAAGGTCAGTGGCCAAAGCAGAGAGGGAGAGGGAGGGGGAGAGGGAGGCAATGTTGGTGAGATGGGCAGGGCCAGGGCTTTGAAAGCTGAGAAAAGGAATCTGGATTTTATTCCATTGGGTTGCCACATAGGATTCATTGTAGCAATATGCTTTCATTTTATTTATCCATTCAATTGTTGATGGGCATTGAAATGTTTCCAGGGCTATAATGAAGGATTTCATAATGGAAGGGTGCCTGTTCACTTCTCTAACTCCTTTGGATACACATACCCCACCCCCAGCCCCTAACACGTGCTATGTTTAAATATGAAGAAAATATATCCAAGGTTTGGTAATGTGTTTTTCCATTTTAAAAGTAATACATGTTCTTTCTTGAAATTCGGAGGAAAAAACTGTAAAGAAGAAAATCAGCATCACCAGTATCCCACCACTCAGAGGTGCTGGGTGCCTTCCCTTTGCCTCTGACAATCCTCTCTCCACCCCTTAGCCCTGCTTTGATCCCTGGGAGCCTGATCTGTGTGGGCTGCGTTAACCAGACCCCTTGCCTCTGGGGCTTCCTGTTGTATTTGGCCAATGGGAGGCACTGGCGAGAGATTGGAGGGGTGGAGGACAGAGAGACTGGGGTATTTATTGTCCTTGTCACTTCCTGCTGGCTCTCCATCGATTGGCTGTATCTCTCTATAAAAGGACTCAGCTCCTGTCAGGCAGCCCTCTCCCTACAGCCACTCTTTGAGTTCTGACAACTATTCTTTAAATCCTGCTCACACCCTTGTAAATAGTCCCTTTATTAAATGCTCCTTCAAGCACCCAGTCTGAGTTTGCCAGCCGTATCTTGGCAGCAACCTGACTGATAAACCAGAGATATTTATTTCCATTGTATTTCCAGTAACTAACACTTACAGTTTGGATCATGCTTTTGTCACTTAATATTATATTTTCCTATATTATTAACTATTATTTGAAAATATTACTTGCATGGTAATATTTTTCTATTCATGATTTAAGCATTCAATGATTATTGAACACTTAGATTACTTGTAATTTCTTGCCTCCAGAAATAACTGTGACGAATAATATCCTTATCTGTATTCCTACTTTTCTGTTTAAAAAAATCTTTTCCTACCGTGAGGTAATGAAAATACTCTCCTATATTATGATCTAAAAGCTTTATTGTTTTGATTTCATATTTAGATCTACAATATAACTATAGAGAATTTTTCTTCCACGTGGATACCCAAGCTGTCCCAGCACCATTTAAATGACCATCCTTTCTCCATTGCTCTGCAATGCCACCTTTTTCTTAAAGTAAATGTCCATTTATGCATAGATTTATTTCTGGGCTTCAGTCTGTTCCATTAGCCTGTCTCTTCTTGGGCCCAGATCATACTGTTTTAATTAATGTAACTTCATAATATGTCTTGATATCTAGTAAAGTAGGTCCTTCTACCTAGTTCTTTTTCAAAATTGTCTTGACTATTCTTTTACTTGATTTTTTAGGGGGATAAATGGTGCTAAAGGGTTTTCTGTTTTGTTTTAATTTTATTTTTTAAATAAACATATGGTAAGGTTGACCTTCCTTTGAGGGGTATAGTTTTATGAATTTTAACACAAGTGTAGATTCATGTTACTACCACCCAAGTTAGGATATAGGCGGTTCCATGACCCCCAAATTTTCTCATGCTATTCCTTTGTAGCCACATTTTCTTCCACTCTTAACCTCTGGCCATCATTGATCTGTTGTCCATCGGTAGAGTTTTTCCCTTTTGAGAAAGTCATATAAATGGAATCATACAGAATATAACCTTTTGAAACTGACTTTTTTCACTCAGCACAATGTCTTTGATATTCATTAAGTTGCTGTACGCGTCAACAGTTTGTTACTTTTTATTACTGAGCAGTATTCCATTGTATGGATGTACCAAATTTGTGTACATACTCACCCTTTGGAGGACATTTGGGTTGTTTCCAATTTTTAGCGATTATAAAGAAAGCTGCTATAAACATTTGTGTATGGGTTTTTGTGTGAACATAGGTTTTCATTTCATTTGGGTAAATATCTAGGAGTGGGATTGTTAGGTAAGAAGTGTATGTTAAACTTTATAAGAAACTGCCAAACTGTTTTCCAGAGTGGTTGTACCATTTTGTATTCCCATCAGCAATGTTTGAGAGTTCCACTGACAGAGCACTTGATACTGACTTTTTGTTGTTGTTTGAGCCATTCTAACAGTTTAACGTGATATCTCATTGTGGTCTTAATTGGCATTTACCAAGTGACCAATGATGTTGGACATCTTTTTATGTATATATTTGCCTTCTGTATATTCTCTTCGGTGGTCTACTGAAGTCTTTTGCTCCTTTTTTTATTTGTGGAGTTTATTTTCTTATTGTTGAGTTTTTAAAATTCTTTGTATATATGGATACAAGTCTTTTTTGTAAGATATGTGATTTGAAAATATGTTATCCTCGTCTGTAAGTTGTCTTTTCATCCTCTTAACTTTATCCTTCACCAAGCAAAAGTTTTTAATTTGAGAGAGAACTTCAATGCTGGTGGTACTGCCAAAGATGGCTGAAGCAATGGCAGTCCCCCAAGAACCTCAGGGCATTGTGGTGCCAGGGGTGTCTGTAGTAACAGTTGTAGGGGTCGTGAAAGGAGGCCTGTGTGACCATAAGTGGTCATCTCAAAGGTCTTGCCCTCCAAGTGCAGTCCAAGCACAGGAACAGCACATAGCAGCAGCTGAGATGGAGAGTGAAGAATGGATCAGAGCAATAGCAGCTGGGGTTTATGGAGTGCCAAAGCTTGAGAGAATTTCCCTTAACAGGTGGAATTCAGAGGAGGGGGGAGATCCCTCTCGTGCAGAGTGGTAAATTCAGGTGAGTTCTTTGATCCCAACATATATTAAATTGTAGTCATTTCCCTTTTTCCTGTCCTAGGTGTTCCACTCCACTGACTTCAGCAAGTTGAATATCATCCAGTTAGCTCAGTACAACCTAAGAACATTCTGTCTTCCAAAATAATTACCTGGGTTCATCTACAAAAGGTTGAAACTTTCCAATAAAAGAAAATGAAAAGACATGTTTTAAATGAGCTGTATGTGTCCTCTCTTAGTTTCCTATGTCACATTCCCAGAGAAAGCCCATTATTCCTCCAAATGAGTTTTTCTGATCACTTAAACAAATAGAGCATTCTGCTCCTCTCATTACTTGTCATAATGAATATTTTCAAATTAATGTATCACACAGTTAACATGTATGATATTGTTGTTTTCTTATAAATTTGCTGTCAAATTTTGAAATAAACAGGCCCATAGTAGCAGAATAGATCTGTACAGTTTCAAATATTTTCAAAGCGTATTTCTATTCCTTCCATTCTAATTTCTGAAAATAACAGGAGCATAAAAATGCCTCCTTTCCTGAATATAATTTCTTGAATCTAATGAGAAATATAGGATACTAAAAATGCTAAGCCTCAAAACTGAAATCTTTCAATATTTATCCAACAAATATTAGCTTCTCTCTCATGTTCAGATGTTGACTTTAATAGACATTAGAATTTTCCATTGCTGTTAATGTCTTAGAGCAATGAAAAGAGGGTGGAAAAGAGATGAGAATCTTCTTTATTTCTACAGAGGAAAATGTTTTCTAAGATGAAATTCAAGCCATCTATAAATGTATGTCTGTCCCAAGTTAACATGAACATCGGGACACATTTTAGAAAAATATCAGTTTAATGGGGGGGTTATTTTGCAAAAGTACTTTGATAGCAAGGCTACAGTCAAAAGTCAAGAAGAATAAATTCGTATTTATTAGACAAAAGACATTAAGATATAAAATGATGCATCTTTTTTTTTTAAGAACAAAGAAGCGCCAAGATCAGGATGACCAGTAACCTCTTATCATAGGACCTATCCCAGGAGAAATTTTCTTTCATCAACTTAACCTCCTTAGGAAATTTCTGTTCCTTTACTTTCTCCTCTTAATTTTCTGAATTTTACTGTGCTATTCATTGGGGGTGGAATAGGGGCTTAGTAATTCAGATTTCACAATAATTACTGTAAACATGTTCCAGCATAGGGGTAACTGATTGTGAATGAGTCCTCGAAGCCTCAAAGGAAGGCCAAGAGACTTTTAGCTTTAAAAAGACGTGAGTGTTATGAAACCAAAACAACTCAGGAAAGCACCAGATGAACTTTTAACTTGAACAACATCTTAGTAGGATAGCTTCTGGGTGAACTCACTTAGAGAAAAATAGTAAAATGTATCCCTAGAAAGTGTGTTGTTGACTAGAAGGCAGTTAATTTTAGGGGGACATCTTCTAAACATGCTAACTTTGATTATCTGTTATTCAATGTTAAAGTCTTTCTTCTGGCAATAGTTAGAAAACTGGGGGGCCAGCCCCATGGCCGAATGGTTAAGTTCATGTGCTCCACTTTGGCAGCCCAGGATTTGCCAGTTCGGATCGTGGGCACGGACCCACACACCGCTCATCAAGCCATGCTGTCACAGTGTCCTACATAGAAGAACTAGAAGGATCTACAGCTAGGATACACAACTATGTACTGGGTCTTTGGGGAGAAAAAAGAAAAGAGGAAGATTGGCAACAGATGTAAGCTCAGGGCCAATCTTCCTCACCAAAAAGCATTAAAAAGGAAAGAAAAGAAAAGAAAACTGGGTCAGTTGTTAATTTCACGATTGATCAAAATTAAAAACTTTATTTTTAGGCCTTTGTCACATCAATTGGAGATATTTGGAACAAGGAGTTATAATAGAATAATCAGATTTAAAATCTGTAGAGTCTCAGAGAAGCTCTACCCTAGCCACCCTTTCCTTACTCCCCTGTTTATTTACTGATGAGAAAACAGAGAAGCTAGAAAACTTGTCCAAGGCCACTGGCAGAGTTGAAAGTAGCCTGGAATTAGCCAAATGTACGAACAGTTCACCAGTCTCTCTGATTTTGCTCATGACGTTCTCACCACATCAACTGTCTAAACCTCAGTTATCGTCTTCTTCAATGTTCGAAAGTCTTGTAGAAACTTTCCCCTCAACCCTAAACCGAGTTAGATGTCCCTCCTCTGCCATTCCTTTGCAAAACCATGACACAGTGCACATGGCATTTGTCTGCTATGTTGTAATCACTGATTTCCCTCTCTCTCTCTCATTAGACTGGGAGGACAGGTCCTGCGTGTCTGAATCTCTGTATTCTCCGCACCTACATGATACTCCGGCTACATCAGGCACTTAAAGATCTATGTCTTTAAAAGATTCAATCCATAGAATCAGTCTCCTTGTTTTGAAGACTACACTTTTCATTATATGGTCTGTACTTAGGCAAAGTAAACATTTATTTTATTATTGCACTGAATATCTGGATCTGTTTGTTGCTTTGTTTAGACAAAGCATACACTTCCATTTTTCAGTTAATGATATTGGGAAACGCTCTACTCCCTGTGTGGTTTGGGTAAGATGGACCCCACTCTCAGCTCTGGGGGTGCTCAGGAAACCTGATCACTATATTTCACACCCTTGGCTAGAGACGTTGTTGCAGGGAAGACTATACAACTCAAGTCAGATGAATCTGACTAAATCCCAGGACTGCTCTTGGAACTCTTTGGGAGGAAGGTCTCCTGATGCTAAAACTGCTCTCAGTAAATTTGATTTTAGTTTGAACCTTCCCGGGGCCATTACCTGGAGCCTGATAGTGAAGCCAACACTGAGAAAAACAGAGTTGTGAGAAAAACAGATGAAGATTTGGTAAGCTTCTGAGCCTAGGCATGCCCAATATCAGTGCTATCAATTAGAATGTCCTTAGCTACAAATAAGAAAACATTCCATTAAAATGAGCATTCCTTTTCCTCATATTACAAAGACTTCAGGGGTAGATTGTTCCAGCACTGATTTGGTAGGTCAAATCAGGGCTCTTGGCCTAC
Source organism: Equus przewalskii (assembly GCF_037783145.1). NCBI lineage: Eukaryota > Metazoa > Chordata > Mammalia > Perissodactyla > Equidae > Equus > Equus przewalskii. The sequence goes on along the minus strand of NC_091831.1, from coordinate 51,711,892 downwards.
ACCTCTTGTCCAACCACTTCAGCGTCACATCCTCATACAACCATGACCAAGGACAGGAAAGAAAAGTGGATTCTCCTCAAGGCCTCTCTCTTTTTATCAGGAAGGAAAGTCTTTTCCAAGGGTCCCAGGTTGACTTCTCCTTATGTGTTATGGAACAGGACTGGGTCACCTGACCATACCCTAGCTGCAAGGGAGGCTGTGTAAGTGCAGATCTGTTATTTTTCACCTCCACAGTGAAAGATAGGCCCTCCCAGCAAGGAAAAAAGTGGTTGTAGAGGGAAGCAAACCACTTGCAGGGTCTATCAACCTCATTTTCCATGGATTTTTCAGGTGCATGAGGAAAAATCGTTCATTTATTTAACCTACTTTGAGTTAGTTTCTGTCCTTCACAACTAATCATCTGTCCTTTGCAACTAATCATGTATAATAAAATATTTCATTTTTAAAAGTTATCTTTTTATCCTAAGTTTTACAATACTTCCCGGAAATTTCTTATAAAGTAGTGTACTATTACCAAAGAAATAAAAAAGTACAAACGCTATTCATTTTTAGAATATGGGTTTGCCATCCATATTTTCATAAAGGGTGACTCAAACGTTCATGTTTGTTAAGTGGAGAAGACAACTGAGCCATTAGCTCACAAACAGGGCTTTGGTATAATTTCAACATGAAATCAGTTAATAGTTTATAGGATTCTTCATCTTTATCTGGTTTTCAATCTTTGAGATAAAAATATTTTTAGAATTTAAGACTAATGTGCTCTTTTATCCACCACCCCTTCGGCAAATGCATGTCATTCCATTACTCACTGTTTGAAAAAAAAAAAGAAATTTTACAGAAAAAGAGCATAGAACATAAAGACATAAAAGCTGCCTTCAGTTGACTGGCAGAATTGGGACTCACAAATTTTCTTCTCTTCACAAAAAAAGTAGGCTACTTCCAGTAAAAAATGTATTTCTTTAATGCATTTTTCAGTGACTAACTTTTAAAGATTTGAACCATTTGTAAATTGGATATTCTTTCCAATTTTTTTCTAAATAATGTTGCTTTATTTTTTTCAAAAGCCAGGACAGATGGCTTTTTTATTTTCAAATTTAATTATAGCTGTACATATGAGAAGAAAACTTGTTACTGCCGTTTGCATGAATTTTCTCAAAATTTTGCACACAATTTTACAAAAACTAAATTTTCTCAGCTTTCATAATAGGTCAGAAAATAGATATCAGCAGGCTAGCTGGACTAATTTGGAATGATTAGTATAAAAAAAATGAGCCTTGTACCCCAATCACAGTTATACTGAGACATCAAACTCTTCTGAGAATAATTATATTTGAGTGAATAAAAACATAATCTGAACTGGGAACCAAGGTGAATGCTAATCTTAGCTGCACTTTTGAACCCTTTCTAATGTTACTCAAACCTTTTTTTAACCTATGGTATATTTCAAATAATATGTTAAAAATAATTCAAATTGAAGTAATGCAAACAAATAGTGCCTAAAATGTGAAGATATAAAAATATTTAGATCCACTGGGAAAAGTTGGGGAAAAAACAAAAATTGAATTTGACCATGCCTCTACATTTTCTCAACCTTGGCACTATCAACTCTTCAGCTAGATAACTCTTTGTTGGGGGAAGGATCTGTCCCATGTATTGTAGGATGTTTAGTAGTATCCCTGGTCTCTTCCTGCTGGATTCCAGTAGCATCTCCTTCCATTGTGACTACTAAAAATGTCTCCAGGCATTGACAAAGTTCCCCTGGGGGGCAAAATTGCCCCCCACTGAGAACCACTATTCTAGATTCAACTACCAACTTACAAGAAATTAGAGGGCAGAAGAGGAGGAGGTGCAATCAACAAAATCTACAAGGTGGGAAATTCTACAGATCAAATGACCTGTTTTTTTCTACAAATAAATTGCAAGAAATAGAGAAAAAGAGATTAAAAGAGTCTCAAGAGGCATATCAACCAATTGCAATGTATGGAACATATATAACCCTGATTCATACAAACAAAATATTAACATAGTATGCAACAATAAGAGAACTATGAACACACTAACTGGATATTTGATGATAGTGAGGAATTACTGGAATTGTGGGATTGTGGTTATGTTCCCAAAAAAAGATTTTATCTGTTAGAGAGCCTACTGAAATACTTTCAGGAGAAAATGATGTGCTGTTTGGGATTTGCTTCAAATTGATCCAGGGCTGGGGCTGGAAGGAGGGGGACAACTCAGGTGAACAAAGACTGCTTATGATTTGATAGTTTTGAAGCTAGGTGATGAGTTCATGAGAATTCATTAAATTATTCTCTTTACTTTGAATTAGGTTTAATATTTGCCGTAATAAGAACTTAAAATATTTAGACAAGTCTTTTCTATTAGTTTTAGCCTCATACACTATCCCTGTATTAAGAGCTTAATTTTTTTACTGAGTGATTTAAGTTATTGATTACTAAGTTAATTGCCCAGAGAAAAACACAATGCATTTGCTTTAATCTAAATCTGCTGGCTCTATTAATCCACTTAACAAAAGTATCGCTAAATCACTATTTTATATTAAGTAGACAGAGCAAAGTCTGACACAATGCCCAGTATGGTAGCTTTCAAGTAGTGCCCCTCACTGACTCTGGGGTTCCACAGAAGTACTTCAGAAATATTTGATTCAAATTTCACCTTTTAAACATTTTTCGGGCCCGGCTCCGTGGCCGAGTGGTTAAGTTCGCGCACTGCGCTGTGGCGGCCCAGGGTTGGGATCCTGGGTGCTGACATGGCACCGCTCGTCAGGCCACGTTGAAGCGGCGTCCCACATCCCACAACTAGAAGGACCTGCAACTAAGATATACAACTATGTACCGGGGGGCTTTGGGAAATAAAGCAGAAAAAAAAAAAAAAAGATTGGCAACAGTTGTTAGCCCAGGTGCCAATCCTTAAAAAAAAAAAAAAGGAAGATTGGCAACAATTGTTAACCCAGGTGCCAATCTTTAAAAAGAAAAAAGAATTAGGAAGATGTGACATTTTGAGGAAAAAAACACATTTTTTCCAATTATTTTTTAACACTACCATTTAAAAAACCCAACTTGGCGACTTACCTACCTGTTACCATGTATGCAAGTTATCTAGATTTTCCTAAGATGTCACAGAGTGAAGTTACTTCTGCTGTCACTGTTTAATTAAATAAAGAGCACCCTGAGATTGTATGGTTGAAAAATAGTACAATTTCCATTATGTACTAGTTTGTGTGAATCCAAATTTTCTCAACATTTTGTAATCCCCCCCAAATGTAAATATTTAAAGTACTTTATGACCACAGCTTGTAATCATAATATCCAAATATTAATTTTTTGTTATCTTTAATCAACATAATACTATGAAAATGTTTTTAAATGTCCTAAAATAATTTTATACTTATCAAATGCTGAATTATTTACTTTATACATTTGAAAAAATGGTTGTGCTACAACAAGAAGTTTCAATATCAATGTCCATGTGGAAAGGAAATCAGGAGGTCAGGTGAGGCCTGGCATCAGCTTTGAACAAACACACCAAGCACATCTGGGGCAGGATCACATTTCGAGAAACGAGGAAACGTTAGAAATTTCACTCTAGATAGAAGTCCTGTCAGGTCAGGAATCATGTCTGGTTTGTTCACAACTATATGCCCAGACCATTCCGAGGAGTGGTTTACAGGAGCTTTAGTTCCCACCCGAATCTCTGTTAGGTCCCACCAAGTCACTCTAAATTGGAGATTAAAAAAATAATAACACCTGTTTTTAATCAGTCAGGATACCCACAGAAAAGAGAATCCAACTCAGAAGATTCAACAGTCTCTAACGAAGGGCCTCTTCCCTGGGATGTGAGCAGAGAGAAGGGCAACAACAAGGTATGATGAAGTACCCAGTGTCCAACAACAGGGGGAAGCCACTGGTGCCCTTACACACGAGGGGGCTGTGAAATGTGAAATTAAACGGGGTCGCTTGTGTCAAAGGGCTTTAAAATGAAGCCGGGAAGCCATTAAGGAAATGGATCTTATGCACGTACTCATGGGCAGAGCATGAACTTTCGAACGGAGTCAAGACACGAATACTCTTGTAGAGAATGCTACAAGAAACTTGCTACTCGTCACAGGGACGAACTTTTGCCTTCCTCTAGCTAGTCTTAGCGATCAATTATGTTTAGCCAAGATTAGCCTTCTGCCCCAACTCCAATAAACATTCTTTGTAATGCAAACCTCTGCCTTTTGCCTTTAAAAGTCCCTGCCCCTTACTCCCTAGTGGGACACTATTTGAGCTGCTACTTGAATCTGTATACCCCTAATTACCTTTCTTTGATCCTAAATTAAATGCCTCTCTGCCTCTCATTTTAGTTCTTCCTTTTTAGGTTAACAGGGCAAAGAGAGAAATGATGCTACTGAAGCCCAGCGGCAGTTGGAAACTTGGAAAAGAGGCTGAGCCTGGAAAGGGTACAACCTCTACTCAAAACAGGAGGGAATTAGGAAGAAACACCAGTCCCTCTGTGCCCCCATTCTCCAGCTACTGCCAGTGCCTCCCATTGGTTGAACCAGCCAGAAGCCAGCAGCAAAGGAGCCTGGGAGATGCCTGTCACAGAGGTCAGCCTCCACAGCACAGAGCAGGGCAAAGACAATGAATGGCTGATGGAGGTGGGCAAACGAGAATAATCAGAAACCTTCTCCCTGCGCCACAAAATTGGCAAAATGAATTGTCAAAATTGACTTTAGTGCAGCCATTTTAAAATGGAGTCAAAGCTGCCCTTCCAGAGAAACTGCCTTGCTGTCTTGAAACTTGGACTGGGCCAAAATGGCAATTGTTTTACAAGCAATTGTTTGAGAAGTCAGCAGGAGAATGACATCCTGATCACAAAGTCTGATGATTGTGGACTTTGTGAAGATAGAATCAATAGTCAATCAATGTTAAGCCAAGACTAACCGTATGCTGCCAACTCCAATTAAAATTCTCTGTCAAACGACCTCCCTTCTTTACCTTTAAAAGTCTCTGATTTTTACTCCCTAGTGGAACACGTTTGGGTTTCTACCTGAATCTTTGTCTCCCAAATTGCAATTCTAATTTCCCAAATAAATATCTGCTGTTTAAATTGCAGTAATTTTTCCTCAGTTGACAGAATATTTAAAATCCTCAGGCTGATATTGTCACCAGTTAAATAATAAAAGAATGAAATCAAGTAAGCTCTTTAATCTAGGGTTGGAACACTTAGGTTACCAGTAGGAAGAAAAAAACAATCTTCATTATAGCTTCTACTTAAAGATTCCATTTATGTGAACAGGGTCTACATATTTCTAGTAAGTTTTAAAATTTCATTGTGTGGTGATCAGACAATTCAGGTTTGTCCTCTTCCCTCGAGTGGCAGTCTCATATAGTGTCACTGCCTCTGGGAGGGGTCCCAGGCTCCAGCAATTTCTACCTCCAGTGATATCTGCTAAGATGGCTACTGTCTTGCCTGCTCCTTAGTTGCAGGGCCACACAGTTGCAAGGAGTGTCCCTTTGGGCCCATCTGCAAGGTTCCTTTAGGTCCACGGCGCTCTCTACAATTTCAGTGCTTCTTTCAAGGTGCCCTGGCATCAGCGTGCTGCTCCCAAGTTGCTGGGCTCTGGGAGGGCTGTCAAGGACTTCTCCCTCTGGGCATCCTTCTCCATTCATGCAGAGAGGCAAGGGAAACTGTTGAGCCCTTCTCCACTGAATCTATTTACTTTGCCACCTCACAGCTAGTTCTTCCCTGGGGCCTTACTGCTTCTCCAGTCTCTATCTAGGCATGAGGCTCAGGTCCTCTTGATCCTGGATCCCCAACCTGTCTTTGGTTTTGTCAACATCCCCTTCCCAGGGACACACATTCTCTAAGCTCTCTTAGCTCTTTCTTGCACTTTTCACCTCTCCTAACTGGTTGAATCTGATCAAATTAGGGAGTGGTTATGGGGAAGCCTTTCAGAGTTTACAATACATCTCTTCAAATCTTTTGTTTCTGGTAGAGACCAGAGTTTTGACATTTCTTCTTTATAGCAATATAAGTATGGTTCTAAACTCTATCAGACACAGGCTCTCTTATTGTATTGTATTGTGTTGTATTCTATTCTATTCTATCCTATTCCAATTGGAAAGGTAGTGTAGTAAGCTCTAGAAATGAACAGATCTGGTGTAAGTCCCAACCAGGTTGGCCACTTATTAGCTGTGTGAATTAAGCAAGTTTCTTACCCTGTGAGTCTTCCTTCTTTCCTCTACTGTATTTATCTTCCTCAGGGGTGTGAGGATTAATAAGATAGAACATATAAAGCACTAAGCATCATAACTGCAGAACAAGAATACCACATATATATTAGCGGCTGCTGCTGCTGTCATTATCTTATGCAAAGTCTCTAATTCATACTTTATACACAGGGCTACTGAAAAGATAGTTATTATCTAAGCAAATAGACTCCAATTCCATTTTTTTCTTAAAGATTGGCACCTGAGCTAACAACTGTTGCCAATCTTCTTTTTTTTCCTGCTTTTTCTCCCCAAATCCCCCCAGTACATAGTTGTATATTTTAGTTGTGGGTCCTTCTAGTTGTGGCATGTGGGATGCCACCTCAGCATGGCCTGGCGAGCGGTGCCATGTCCGCTCCCAGGATCCCAACCAGCGAAACTCCAGGCCTCGAAAGCAGAGTGCACAAACTTAACCACTTGGCCAAAGGCCACCCCTCCAATTCCATTTTTAAATGGGGAGAATATTTAGATGTAGAAAATGCTTTTAAAAAATGGCATGCTTTTCTAAGCTTACCATTTATTTAACTTACTAAGGTCCATAGAAATAATTTGAGTAGGAACACAAGCTATGAAATCAAAGCTATTAGGAAAATATACACATGTTACTTTTCAATAATGTAGGTGAGAAAAAAATTGACCCTAACTAAGTTAAACTCAACATTAAGAATAATTGGTTGGTAGAATTTTCAAAAAAATAATTGTGTTTTCAGCATAATGATTCCACTTAGCTTTATTCTGCAGTCATTTTCACATTTTTTTCTATTTTAATATTCATCTGTAACTTTGTAATTGCTAACTGAAGTAGTAAATTCTACAAATACATAAAGGAAATGACCTTTCTCAAACATAGTAACCATGGAAGAGCTTAACCCTTTGTCAGAAACCCAGCATCTCTTCCACATGCCTGAGACTCAAAGGTTTAATTCTCACTTGACATTTCAGATCTGTGTTCTTTACTAGGGCTTGCTGCATAATATGACTTTTGCTAATATTATATCCTCCTCTAGAAGAAAAATCAAAGAGTTTGATTCTGAATCTCTTGGATTCTAGCCCAAACTAACGGGAGATTTGTGTACCAAAAATCTAAACCAGAGTACAAAATAATTAAAAAATTAAAGATGTTAATGTCCCCTTTCATACTTTTAGCTAATCATCTTGAAAATAAGTTTTCTCTAATCGATACTGTACTAATGAGAGAGATGTTTGTACTGTGAAGTCAAATATGATTAATTTTAGAATAAATCAATTTTTACAAAATGTATTAGAAGTAGAACTAATAAAATTACTGCAGTATTATCGTATTAGTACGCAATAATTAAAGCTAAAATGAGCATATCAAATTGAAAGGATGAAAACATGATTTATAATATCCGTAAGGATTAATAACTTACAAGAGAATTACTCATTTCTTTAAACAGTGTTGGTTTATTAAAAAATAGGAGCATAAGTGACTAGGACTTATTTCTTATTGACCTATTTTAGAAGGAAGCAAGTTGGTTATTAGGAAAGCAAATGAGAGCTGAGAGAAATAATCTATCCTAATTGATCATCAATTAATTTTGATTGGTTATTCTTGCCAGACATTTGTATGAAATTATTAATATTGAAAGTACCTCAATAATTTAGCCAAGTATTTGACATGTTATTTTAATGATACATGAAAGACATCTTGTTAACGTTCTGGAATGAATAACTTTATTCATACAATCATAAATATGACGATCATAATAGATTCCGATTTGTAGTCTCATTTTTAAAATTGATTACTATGGCATCAGTCTGACATTTTACCTAGTGTTGTATAATGTTTTGATATTAATCTTGTTAATTTGAGGTTTGAAATGTAGCAACAGAAATAAATAATAATGATCCTGAGAAATTATTTAATTCAACATACAGAATTTTACAAAGTATATGGGAGTATTGAGGCGGAGCTGGAAGTGGCAAGGCTTTCTGTTCTACTTTTCATCTGAAAAATTAAAGACAAAATTCAGCAACTGAAATCCTGTGTTTGGTTATCCTTCTAACAGTAACCTTTCTCTAATGAAACCTGAGAATGAATTCAACAACATTGAGGCTAACTCCTGGCTTTCGATAGAGAGATGTGACTATCGTTCAAGAGCCCAATCTTAAAAGCTGTATTTTGCTTTATTTTTGAAGAGGAAAATTGCTGCTACTGCAAGGAAGGAAAAAATGACTTTCTCAGCGGACGAATGAATGCATTTATTCTGTGGCGGGTGCAGCTATACCACAGTGCAGTCAAGGAAGCATTTTATTTAAAAGACGTTGCAACGGTCACAGCCACTGAGCTCCTGGTTGATTAGTGAATCTTATATAAACCCTGGCAATTGGATACGGAGGGCAGACAAACAAATTGCACAGTAGGATCTTCGGTAGTGGGCACCTCTTCTTTCTTGCTCCCACTTTCTTTTCCATTTAACTGTCTACATGTCCAACAGCACTATAACTTTTAGGCTCACAGCTGGAAAGACAAACCATAGCCAAACCCGTTCACATATTTCTGTTGATAAACATAAGGAGATGGCCCTTGGGGAAATCATGTATTGCCACCTGGGTGAAACCTTTGCCGATACTGTAAGCAGTGATTTTTAAATGATGGAGAAATATTGTGGGAGCCCACGAATAACAACCAATTCATGTCCTTTAGTAAATGTTGTCATCGAAAAGGCCACATCAGAAAATCACTTATCAGATGTAGGAATTGGACCTCAAGATGCCATGTAGTATATATTAATGTTTATACAAATACATAATAAATTAAAGCCAGCAATTTATCATATTACTAAAGATCTTTAGGAAGAGATTGCCAATACGCTCCAGAAGCACATCAAAGGTACTTAATAAGTAGTAAATTCTTCTGTTATTTTTATAACATTTTATAATGATTACATTGTTTCTACCCTCTTCTATAAAATTGTAGAGTAGAACTAGACAGATTCTGTAAGGTTTGTTCTAATTTCTAAAATTCTGTGATTGAATCTTTTTTGCTCTGAGAGTCCTGTTATACATTTTGCCAATAGTCACAAAAATTCTGACCTGATTAAGCCATAAAGAATTGACATCAACCTAGATCTTTCTTTGCTAACATTGTTACACAATAGATTTTATTCTGTACCCTAAGAAAAACATAGTATAACACCTACCTTGTACATTTGGTGATAATTACTAAATCATTCTCATATTCAAAATACACATGGTAAAACCTTCTATTTATTTAACATATCTAACCAGTCATTCTATTAAAATGAATTTTCTGGGACAATGTAAATTTTTGCAGGGGAAATGCTTAGCTTGAATAATAAAAGGTGATTAACATGTTTAATCAATAATTAGCTTGTTTCCCCTATAAATGAATTAGATATAGAAAAAAATTAGTAAGATATACTAAGGCTTTTAAGAATTTTTTTATTCCTTTCTACAGACATTTTCAACATATAAAACTCATTTTTGTTAAAACTGCATTATGTTAAAGAGTAATTTATGATAATCCTCATTTCTTTAACCACTCTTTTTATTTTATTAATTTTAAGCACAGTTAATAAAGGTAAATTTAGTTTTATAAATAAGCAATGTCCAAAAGCAGAACCTGAGTTCATCTTAGATAATAAAATACATATCACTTTGCATGTAATTTCTATAATTAGCTTGAACATAAGAAACCATTAAGCAAAAACGCAGAGAAGAATTCAGTTAAATAAAAACTATGCAGAAAAGTAAGTTCTTGGGCACGGAAGAAAATTCTTTCAGCAGGGGGATTACCTGGTCTTTTCTATTTAATATGAGTACATTTTTCTGCGCACGGTAACATTTTAAAAGAATATTTTGGTTAGACATTTTTCAAATATGAATCACGTGCATGATTAGAATTATATGGAGTTCTTCAAAGTATTTAGAGTGACACATTAAACCTGCAGGTAAAAATCTCACATTTCATTTATACTATGCTAGGAAGAAAGAGTGACATTTTGATACTAACATCCACAAAATAAAGAAATGAAGTTCCAAAAGATGAAGATATTATTAGCACATAAAAAATAGAGATGTATATCTGATGCCAATGTTCTTTAGCATGCACAAATGCCCTTTCAAGAAGTCAGAGCCACAATATTTGAGTTACAAGTGACAAAAATTTTCTTACTCATACTGTGTACTATTTTACACTTTATTTACTTATTTCAACTCAAGAATTTAGTTCATGTTTTATAAATGAATGACTATCTGTAAGTAGCAGAGAAATAGTTTGAAGCAATGAAATTATATTCATGGCAGAGTCAATAGAAAGAAATTAGAAGAGTGATCAGCAAAGCAAGCTTTCCTTTAGCAGCAACTATTATTTAACATCTAATTTAAGCATAACTAATAAGTAAAGCTTATACAGCTGAAAATGAATCCTGAATCTTTTAGATTTCTCAATGCAAAACTAGAAAGGACAGAGATAAGTAATCCATTGCAGGCGTCTTCTACGTAAGAGAAGAAGTTCAGTGTTTCATGTATAATTATCCATCACACATCATCATCATTACTGTGATAGCACCAGTCAACACAGCACTTTATAGAATCAGCATGGATCCCTGCCCTACCTGCCTGGCCATTCATAACACAGCAAATGGCAAGCCAAAAACAACAGTCCCACAAGACCCAGAGTTCCTTCTCAGGGACAGCTTTAGTGATCGTTTACGGTCTTCGTTAACCAATGCAGAACTGCTGAACAGGCTCACGCTCTGTGGACAGCGGTCACAGGATGTTCTCCTGCCTTTAGGTGTTCAGCAAATAATAAGGCATTTTTACAAGACTCTATGATTTATTCTTTCTAATGTGGTGATCTCAGTGCAAGACAAGGGTTAACCCCTGGGAACTCAGTATTTGAGGGTGAAGGAAAGGCAGATGGAGCTTGAAAACAAAGTAGGGTAATAAGCTTGACTCTGGAATTTGTGGTAAGCAAGCCAATTCAATGCTCACCCTGATATCACACAAAATAAAAATATAATACTTTCTAAGGCCAAAATAAACTCTTTTTCTAAAATTACCTTTGATTTTATTTTTGCTAGTCACAACTCTTTATCTTACAATAAAACTTCCAAAGCATTAAAGGCTCTTCAAAGAGGTTTATGATTATAAGACAGGGTGTGTGTAGTTACTTAGATATTTTAGATGCAAATATCCCTACTTCATGCTGAAATTATCAAGTCACTCATTCCACTGTTATCTAACTTGAATCTTGAGTTTTCATAACTTCTCTAATGTTTTCTTCTTGGGTTTGACCTTGTATAGATATGAATAAACCAATTCAATGTTGTGAATCATACTACTGGCATGCATTTGCACATGCTTTGCATTTTTCAAACACTTTCACAAGTAGTGGATACCAACAACAAGCCCATGAAGCAGACAGGGGAAGAATACTTAGTCCTACATCACAGGTGAAGAAACTTAGGTTTAGAGATGTCAAGTGACACGGCACATAGATATTAGGTGGCAGGGCTACGACGATACTTTAAATCCTGTCTCTCAGTTTGGTACTTGTATCAGTCAGGATGGGCTAGGTAATGCTGTAGCAACAAACAGTCCCCAGATCCAAAGGCTCAAAACAACAAAGATATATTTCTTGCTGTTAATCGATGTCTATCACAAGATGTCTTGGAACTCTCTCCAGTTCTTTCACTCTGAAACCCAGGATATTGTACCATTCATTATCTGGAAAGTTGCCTGTCACTGGGACAGAGGGAAAGAAAATTACAGCATATCACACACTTGCTCTTAAAGCTGCTGCACAGACACTTCTGCTCATGATTCATCAGCCAAAAAATGCCTCGTAGCCATGGCTAATTGCAAACATGCAAACCTATGATGCAGTGAACCAAACCAGAAATATTTTTGAATGTCATTGATTACAACAGTAAGTCCTTCTACATAGTAAATATTCAACTAATTCACCTTCCTATAGGCAATATGTTCTCAGCCTTCTCTGAAGGAGTAAACCCAAAAATGTCATATAATAAGGACACCAAGCTCAAAGAGCAGGATCTATGGGTGATACATTGTAATCCCCATCAGGGAGAAACCTTGATGTCTGTGTGTGGCTCCTCTTGAACCAAAAAATCTATGAACTAAAAACGCAAATGATCTGCTCTCCAAACATCCAATATACATTGGCGAAACATGTTCAGGTAACCTCAATAACTATTCCCCTTTAGAAAGGAGAAGAATGGGAGACACAGCAGTTGCTGGTCTGTAACAGGTGTGAAATCCCAGTGGGCAGATATTGCAAGGATCCTCTATCTCAAGGAGAGAGAAATGTTCTTTGATTAGACCTGGAAGGGGCTTTCCAGTCCATTTAGTCTCCATGGCTCTTTGTTCTACCCTCTGAAAAATTTCATCTGTTCCATTTCCTCCTTGGACACATTCGAAGTGAACATCGGGGAATAGGACCTTGTTGGGACACTGAGCAGCTTTTTCTGGTGACTATATTTGCAGAAGGAGAAAAACAAAGACAATATGGTGAGTTTCCCTTAAAACCAAATGCGTGCAATTTGAGACTGCTCTTTATTCTGCAGTTATGTACTTCTTATATTTTTGGTGTTAAAATACCCTTTCTCATGGACTTCTGTATCGGCTGTATGGTGGTCTTCGCGAATAATGGTTCCTCTCACTATTGAATAAGTTTACATAAAACATAAATTATGCATAAAATATAACTTCTGTAGCATTTCTGGGATCTCAAGAAAGAAGAAAAATCTCTAAGAGACTAAAAATAGAATAACACAACAACAAAAACAACTAACCAAATGAAAAAATCTTGAGTTGAAACCAGAGCTGTGAGCTATACATGCATGAGTGCAAATGCACATGCACAAATGATTTTGCTCTTCCAGTGGCAAGTAGAAGAACTCCACCTGAAATTCTTATATCAAACCTAGGAATCTGGGATAACAGGTCTCAGGTATCTAGACCCTTATGGTTCCCAGCAGAAGCATGCGCAAATCTTCTCTAGAAGAAAGTTGACGTTAGCTAAATATGAACACTGAATCAAAGGCTAAAAAACACAAGGGAACAAGTCACCATGAGTAAATGTCAGTGGAAGCATCACCTGCAGGTAAAATCTCACATTTTATTTATTTTATAAAGATTTTATTTTTCCTTTTTCTCCCCAAAGCCCCCCGGTACATAGATGTATACTTTTTTTACTTGTGGGTCCTTCTAGTTATGGCATGTGGGATGCTGCCTCAGCATGGCTTGATGAGTGGTGCCATGTCCATGCCCAGGATCCGAACCAGTGGAACCCTGGGCTGCCGAAGCAGAGCGCACAAACTTAACCACTCAGCCACCAGGCTGGCCCCTCACATTTTATTTATACTATGCTAGGGAAAGTGACATTGTTATAGCAACATCCACAAGTCAAAGACATGAAATTCCAAAAGATGAAGGTATGGTTAGGACACAAAAAATAGAGATGTATATCTGATGCCAATGTTCTCTAGCATGCACAAATGTCCTTTCAAGAAGTCAGAGCCACATTATTTGGGTTACAAGTGACAAAAAGTTTCTTGATACTATATACTATTTTACACTTTACTTACTTCAACTTGGAATTCAGCACAAAGAGGCAAGAAAATGGAGAATATAAAAGAAATGTTAGGAGATAAAGACAATAGAATAAGATTTAAGCTATGTCCAATTGTGGTCCCTGAATGACCAAAAGGATAGAGGAGAGGCAATTTTTGAAGACTTAATGCTTAAGAATGAAGGTTATAAATCCAAAGTTACACGGTGAACAATGTATTCTTAGTGAGCTAAAGAAATGGTTACACATTAGAAACATTTCCTTTAAAAGCAAGAAGAAGATAGGAATGCCCACTACCACTACTTCCATTTAACACTGTATTGGCTGCCTGCCCTAACCACTGGAGTGTCAGGTAAAAAGAATAACAACTATTAGAAAGAAAAGAAACACAGTTGTTATTATTCACACTTAGTTGTCTACATAGAATACTCCCGAAAACCCACAGACAATTTATTAGAAATAATAAGAGTTTAGCAAGCTATTTGGATATAAAAACATAGACAAAAATCAGTTTTATTTCTATACCTTAGCCACAAAACAGAAGACATATTTTTAAAGCATTATTTGCAATAGCAAGAAGAGATATAAAGAATTCAAAAATATAGGGAACAAAAGATATGCAAGGTCTACGTGGAAAAAACTGTAAAACTTTACTGAAAGACATCAAAGAAGATTTAAATTTGCAACACATGTGATGTTCATGGATAGGAATGCCCAATATCCTAAATATATAATTCCCTTCTAAATTCAATGCAATTCTGATAAAAATCCCAACAGGCTTCTTTTTTGTTTCTTCAGAACTTGAGAAGCTGATTCAAAATTTTACACGAGAGAGGAAAGGCCCAATAATAGCCAAGACACTCTTGAGAAGGAGAAAATGATGGCGAATATCTATGAAGAGAACATTTCCAGAACCAAAGCAGGAAGAGAAGAATTTGTCCTTACCCTAATTGATGGTAGAAGTGCACGTCAAGAAAAAGCTTACCTAGAGAAGGAGCTGAGTCTGTCCAGGAAACTGGAGGTGCATATAAGAGACCGTGAGAGGTGGTGGAAGCGGAGGGAGCAGAATTAGAGAAAAATTTGAGGAAGTGAGTCCACAAGTGTGCCCTTCTGTTAGACATAGATGCCTCTAGAGTTGTTATTGGTTATCTAAATCAGCAATTTTCAAAAATTTTTGTGCACAACACTAAAAACAATTTTAAAAAACTTTTTACTCCTTATATATTTTTAGGGTGGTATCTGTACTGTTTTAGTCTGCGTTTAAATAGTTACAAACGATGTAATTGCTGGTGTATTGAAAATAATTACGATGTAAAATTTAAAACATTGTATTAAGTGTATACAGTGGAATCCAAAATGTTAAAGATTTGGCACCCGGCCACCATCATCCACTTAAAACATATACGAACCACTTTATCTCTAAGGTGGAAATTTTACATTGTTCTTTTTCCTACTTAAACTTGTATTTTTATTCCACTTCCTCCACAGAATTTTATGCTACTATAAAATATTTTTGTGCTTGAGAGGTCTATTGCTTATCTTATCATGTTTCTCTGCAATAAACACATGCATGTAAATTGGAATTTTATACGGTTTTACATTTCATGTGATAAGATTTAATTGTCATGAGTTTTCCTTTGGATTGCATTATTAAAATCAATAGTAGTACACAGTTGATAAAAACAAAATAAGTATATTACAAATCATAATGGATCAACATTAAGCATCAAAAGTAAAATTTCCCTGGAAATGAATCTTGAAGTGCGATGGATGAGCCCTTTTTTCCCTTCAACTAGTTTATGTATTTATGGGTGAATATTAAATAATGCTAGAATGAGACAGGTTCCAACTGGAAATGAATCAAATTTTGATGATTCATTTGATCAAAGGTAAGTTCCATTTTGTAAGCCAAAAAATGTATTACTATTTTGTCAAATAAGCTTCTTTTAAAATACCACATATTATCACCATTGTCCAACTTGTACGAGAATATTTTAGAATTATTTCTGGTTATGAAATGTTTGAGGCATCCAAAAGAATATATGTGCTGTATATGTAAGTTATCAGGTAAACATTAAAGTGAATACCCAAGAAGCCATTACTCAATTTAAGAAATAAAACATTACGAGTAGCTTTATATCTGTATGCTCTGTCTCCATCCCATCCCCCTGCCCTTCTCTGAGACATAGTCACTATCCTGAATTTTGTTTTTAGCACTCTCTTCGTTTTTAAATATAAACTTTTATCACAGGTATGTATTCCTAAACGATGTACTTAGATTGTCTCATTATTCAGCTTTGTAAAAATTATATATTCTGTTTTACTCCTCTGCAACTTGCTTTTTTCGTTTAATATTTCTGATTCAGCCATGATGGTACATGTACCTATGATTTATCCATTTTTCCTGATATATAATGTTCCACTCAGTAAATTGCCAGAATTTTTTTTATCAATTCTCCGGAAATGAACATTTGGATTTTTTAAATACTTTTGCTATTACAGGCAATGTTGCTGGTACACATTTGCAAGAATTTCCCTAAGGATATATATCCTGAAGAGTGGACTTGCTGGGTATGCATATTTTCACTTTATAAGATAGTTCTGAATTTTTCTCCAAAATGATTGAACAAATTTATATCCCCACTACCAGTGTATAATATCCTTTTAACTTGCATCTTCACCAACATTTGGTATCATCAAATTTCTTAATATTTACCAATCTAGTGACTATAAAATATTCTCTTTGGGGTCTTAATCTGTAAATTGCAAATTTTCAAATTTACAGATTAAACTAACAATAAAGTTGAGCAACTGTTCACATTTTATTTGCCGTTTAGGTTTACTCTCCCACAATATGCCTACAGTAACTTTTGATCACTTTCCAGTTGGGTTTTTACTGATTCGTAGGAGTTCTTTATGTATAATCTAGGTATTAATTACTTTTCAGTGGTAGGCGTTATATCTTGAATATATCCAACCCTATTCACTTGGCTTTTCTTACCCAGTTCTCAGGGTTCTGCAGTCCTGTACATTTGCCAAAGGTAGTGATGTTTTCTTCCTGCAGCAGCAATGCCTCACGTTTGTGTGGCATAACCAGTTTACAAAGCACTCTCACAAATCTCATCTCATTTGAGTCTCCTAACAAATTGTAAAAGACAAGCTGGGTATTATTATACTCGTTTTACAGATAAGGATACTGAGGATACTGAGTGTCTTGCCCAAGGTCATAGGGCTAATAAGTCCCCAGACTCTGCATTCCATATCCTCTGTATGATTACATGATGCTTCAGCTGTTTGTAGATGATGGCCTATTCATTTGAGCAAATGCTGTACCTCTGCTTAGCATCTTTACTTCAGTTTCTTCTTTTCTTTACATATAATTCAAAATACAGCTCCAGCCTGTGAAGTTCATTCTAAACTCATTACCTAGAAGATAACAGATAAGTAAAGGAAGCACCAAGAGAATTGTTTAATAGGATATATATTTTTTTATCTTAGAGTCTAGGGGGCCGGCCCAGTGGCACAGTGGTTAAGTGCTCATGTTTTGCCTTGGTGGCCTGGGGTTCGCTGGTTCAGATCCTGGGTGCAGACATGGCACTGCTTGGCGAGCCATGCTGTGGTAGGCGTCCCACATATAAAGTGGAGGAAGATGGGCACGGATGTGAGCTCAGGGCCAGTCTTCCTCAGCACAAAGAGGAGAATTGGTAGCAGATGTTAGCTCAGGGCTAATCTTCCTAAAAAGAAAAAAAGAGAGTCTAGGGGATATTAGAAACCACAACAGTTACCTGTTCTGGGGCAAACTGCATTTTTTAAAATAACGGGTCTATTATGTAAGAGAGCTGATTTCAAGTTCAGTATTTTCCTTTCTTTTGGTCTTTTAGAGAGTTAAAAAGAGGAATGTAGGGAATAAAGAGTAGACAAATATACTTTAACATTTATTAGTATTACTTTCTAAATTGGCTGTTCTATCCACATCAAATACTGATTTTCTATTTAATTATTAAATAGTATATATTTGTTATATATGCTAATATTTATAATTAGCATTAAATGCATAATGGAAGTAATATTGGTAGGACAGTAATTCCATCACTTAGCCTCCAGCTATATCTCCTACACAGGGATGGTTGGGTGGACATCCACCTATTGAGGGAGCCCAAGGAGGGTGGGATATTGTATCGAAAATGGGAGATGACCAAATGTTATCTCTCAAACATTTGAGATGGTGAAAGGTAGTACTTCTTACTTTCTGGGCATCGTTAAATTCATTTATTCATTCATTCACTCATTCTCAAGCTAATCAAACTATTGCATACGAAATCTTTAACGTTTTGGTACTTTCCATGGATTATTCTATTTTTATGTACATCACATACACCAGAGAAGACTACGTTTGATGAAGCTAGCAGTAATAAGAAAAGGCCTGGGAATATATAAGGAAACAGCATTCCTACTCTGAGGTATTTTAATCATCACATAATAGTTTTATCTTAAGCACTTCCTGGCCACATCCTTTGATGAATAATAAAGAGATAGGGCCACATCATATCTTCCTCTCCAAAGAGAAAGGTCTTTAATAGCAACTGTCCAAACTACAGATAATTACTAAATATGATCTTTCCTAGATCTCTTTCTTCAAGTATTATAAATAAGTGCATCTCCATTTATATATCCAATAATTACTCATCAGATATTCTTCATTGGTGTCCAATTTAAAATTGGTTGGCTGGTCAATTTTCATGAAACAATGCCTTCTATAAGTATTTTGATCTGAGTCTGAGAGCTGTGTGTGTTATATGGAAATGATATATGTCTGATGATGAGCTCCCTGTGTGTATTTATTTCATGAGTCAGGTACTATACTAGGCTCATGCAGCTCAGTTTGAGTAGAGGATAATTATACCACAAAGTGGTAAGCACAAAAGAGGAGTGTGCACTGGGGGAAGGGTACCTAATGACTCTGGAATTCAGATGTGTCTTTGGAGAGAATGAGGTGAACTCCGTGTTGGTAATTTTGAGCTGGACATATTTTCTAATTGTGTGTAAGGATATGGGTCATTTCTAATGACCCATACATTCCTAATGTACCGTCATTCCTAGCTGGGCAGCTTCTAGTACCATGTAGTTCAAAGGGCCTCAAAGACGCAAATTATCCATTTGAGAGTAAGGGCACTCACTATATTTTTAGAAGTACATCTTCAAACCAACTGCTTTAAAAAGGGTCTTGTGGATAACGTGACCATATAATTTAATATCCACTTTGGGACAAGTGCAAGACCAGTGAGACACTGAGACAGATGCAAACAGGGACTGCTTCAAGCAAATAAAAAACCGTCGCCCTGTTTATAGAAGGAAAAGTGTCCAAGGCCTTCTATGAGGTGAGGGTGGACCGGCTGATTTGCTGGACTCCTCCCTCAGAAGAAAAAATATCAGAAGCCAGAGGCTTCCTGTTGCCTTTTCAAGGAGAAGTCAGGCTAGGCCAGGGAGAATGGATTTTAAGCACCTTTCAAGGGCCTGAAATCTTTGGCACCAGAATTTTGATTTTTAAAGATTCTATACTTTCCCACTACGATTAATAACAAAACTCCTTAACGAAAAAGAGTCTTTGTGTTTGTCTTTAGGGACAATGAGAAATGGGTCTCTGGAGAAATAATACCCCATCGTGCTGTCACCTTGCCTGTTGGTGGCCAAAGTAATGAAAGAAGTTTTTTGCAAGAAAGAACAGACTACGTGGGTGAGAGCATCTGGAATTATAAAGAAACATTGGGGGCAAAAGCAAAGACCTTGTGAAATGTGTCACGGTGTCTCACGAGCCTGATCAGTAAGTCCGTGATCTGAGTGACCCCGGGTGACAATGTTGTGCTGTGTGAGAGAGTGAGCGCTGAGAAGAGGGTCACTTGGTTCTCTGGGAGCGAGGCCATGGGCTCGCAGTGACACTGTGTGAGTGAGCTGCCTCCAGGAGCCCAGGGACTGCAGCTTTGACTCAGCCAGCCCCCAAACGCTTTGGGCCGCCTTGGGAGGGATGCAGGCAGAAGGCACCCCGCGCAGAGGGCGTGCCTCAAAAACCACCAGCCTAAACCCTGAGCTAGGTCAGGCGAGCTCAGCGATTGACACTTTCACTACAGCCCCGCCCACTGTGGTGCAGCTCCGCCCACGTCCCAAACTGCCTTAAGTCGGCCCGCCGCTCCCCACTTCCCTGCCCGCAGTGAGAACTCGGGCTCCGCAAACCGGCGCGGGAGGCGCGGGGCACGGGGCGCCCACTGCGCGTGCGCGCGCCAGCTCCCGGCGCCGGGCCCCCTCCCCCTGCGCCCGACTTGGTACGGCCGGGCGGTTGGCGTCCTCCGCGGCTCCAGCCTGCGGCGGGCTTTTCAAATCATACCTTTGGAGGAGTGGCGGCGGCCGGGCTGCGGCGCTGGAGATGGAGGGGCAGACCCTGAGGGGTCCCGAGCTCGGCCTTGCGGGGCTTCCCGCCCAGCAGGTGAGTGAGAGGGGCCCAGCTTCCAGTCCTCCCGCCGTTGTTTGGTCTTGTCGGGAAAGCCCTCGCTCCGCGTTTCGTCTTCAGCCGCGGCCAGAAACAAAGGGAAGGAGTAGGAGACTGCACTTTTGAGGGGCTAACGGAGCTGGGAAGCCCCCTTCTCGGCCCCCTCCGCCGAAGCCCGATTTCTTAGGAAGGAAACAGGCCGCAATGGGGAAGCGATACCAGCGTCCCGTCGCGCGTTTCCGAGCGCACCTGTCCACTCCTCTGCGCCCCACGGTTTGGACACTGATACTTTGCGAGTGTAGGTGAGGCAGGGGGATGCCCGGGATTTCTAAGAATCTCCCCGAGGCCAGTGCAGGACAGTTTGCTTACTACTGGATTTTTATGGAAAGCACGGTTACCAGAGCGATGTCTCCACCCAGCATACCTTGAGGGGGCGGGGTGGATGAACAAACTGCAAACTCTGAACTTTAGAAGTTGGTTTGATAGTGGATTCTTTTTGAATTGGCTAGGAGAGAAATTTGATGTTTGCTGTTTAGCCATGTAAAATGTGTTAGAAACCTTTTTACTTAATATAGATGTGCGTTATTTCTTGGCAAAATCAGTTATTAAAATGTTGTACTTTCCAGTCTTAACCATAACTTTAGGGTCTTAAAACTGATGTCTTTAGGCTGGATCTTCATTTCCATTTTATTCTCCACCTTCTTTTATCTACTTCTGAAGTAGGTTCAACCACATGAAATTGCCAGTTTTGTAGGTCAGAATTGGGAGTGTTAGTTATTTCGTGTGGTCCAACCTATTATCTTTGCTTAGAAACTTGGCAAAACCTTTGTTTGGAAACCTATCATCTTTTCTAGAAGCCTTAGGAACTTCAACAGATACAAAATTGTTAGGAAGTCTTCAATGATACTGGGAAAAATAAAAGCGAGACGTTAAGAATCATTATGCAAAAATGTCCAGTACTTTTATTGGTAATTTATGCTGTTTTATGCCAGCATTTTCAAAACTTTCAAACATTTTGGTGTACAGTATTTCTTTTCTGTCCTATCCTGTTATGTACTTTGGCTGTCCTGATTGTTAACACAATTAACAAAAAATTTCTAGTGAGTTGGCGATCTCTTGAGGTTCTTGTGCATATCATATAGGTGTTGGTGTAGCTGTTCGAGAATATTTATTGAGCTCTGTGCAGCAGTAATATTTAGGAATGGTACAAAAGAGGCAAGAAGATAGGTCGTGAAAGAAGTTTGGCTACATGGAATGAGACTAAATGTTTAAATATACTTAAGGGCTGGATTATTTACATTTGGGAAGGTACAATGCTTATTGATTTAAAAACATTTTTTATTGTGGTCTAAATAGTTTATAACATTGTGAAATTTCAGTTGTACAATAATATTTGTCAAACATCAAATAAATGTTCCTCTGCACCCCTTGTGCCCACCCTCCCCCCACTTCCTCCTGATAACCACTAAATTGTTCTCTTTGTCAGTGTTTGTTTATATTCCACATATGAGTGAAATCATATGGTGTTTGTCTTTGTCTGGCTTATTTCGCTTAGCATGATGCCCTCAGGGTCCATCCATATGGTTGAGAATGGGAGGATTGTGTCTTTTTTTATGGATGAGTAGTATTCCATCATATATATGTACCACATCTTTATCTGATCATCAGTCATTGGGTACTTGGGTTGCTTCCGTGTCTTGGCTATTGTGAATAATGCTGCCCTGAACATAGGGGTGCATAAGTCTCTTTGTATTGTTGATTTCAAGTTCTTTGGATAAATACCCAGTAGTGGGATAGCTGGGTCGTATGGTAATCTTAATGATTTCTTAGGCAGCAAGAAATTCAAAAGATTGAGTTGTGGAATTCCTTTGGTTTGGATCTTGGAGAAAAATAGCAAAATAGTAATAGGTTGCAACCTAACAGGAGTATTGAGGGTAAGTAAGAGAATTTTACGCTTGACTAACGCTGAATTTTTGTTTGGTGTACTTCCTTTGAGATTAATGAATCTGCCATCTCATAGGGATAGGAGCAAAGAGTTTGAGGTGGTCGTACACTAGTGAAACACCTCTAGTCAAACTTGGAGTCATCTGTGACTACGCACAGTGTAGAATATTGGTTTTGGAGTCAGATTAAGGTCAAATGCAACTCTGCTTGTTGTGTAACCTTGAATAAGTTACCTGTCTTTTCTAAGTCTCAGTTTCCACAGCTGTAGAATGGGTAAAATGCCTATCCCGGAAAGTTGTTGGAATTTGAGAGCCTCTTGAAAGTACTTAGTACAGTAACTGACACTCAGAACATGCTTGAGAGATGGCTATTTTTGTTATTATCTTTTGTCTCATCCTTCTGAGCAATTGGGGTGCCCACCTGCCTTTTTTTTACAAATGTGTAAGCTTTTGAAGTCTTAATAAAAAGAAAACTCTAGAAGTAATACTATCTCATTGCAGAAAAGTGAATCTATACAGAAACATGAATTTACGAATTCTTTCTCCAATTCCATCCCCTGGAATGATCACTATTAACAATATCTAGACTTTTTTCTGTACCTAAACAATTCTTAGAATACACACAATTTCTTTTAAAAGAGTGTATACTGTACAGACTCTTCTGCAATCTTCTTTTTCACCTTGGTCTCTTAGCTAACATGGTTTAACCGTATCCACACTAAGGCCATTTTCTTTACACTTCCTTTGTGCCATTCTAGCTTTAAAACCTAGTAGTATGTATCTGTTTTCTACATAATCTAGATTTTCACTTTTAAGGCATCTCCCTGTTTCATTTTTAGGCTTGCCCTGTCCATTTATCTTTATTAGCCTGACTTTGAGTACCTTCCAGATCAGAACAGTGCTGTAGGCTTCTGTTTAACTTGATTACTAGCCAGCCCTTATTCAGAAAATTGTGGAAGAAATAGCTAGAAGATGGCTCTCCTCGCATTCTCTGCTCTTCCTGGAGACTTGCATTCAGACACTTCTAGGAGGGGTGGGTACGGAGAAACACGCCTTTGTCATGGGTCCTAATCAGTCTTGGCTCTGCCTCTATGGCTGAGCCTGCAGCAGTGATGACTTTAGCTCCCTACCTTCCTCTTTGAGGTCAGTAAGCATCACCGTTGAATGCTCAATGGGTGCCCTCATTACATGATCATTGTTCTCACTGTGTAAAGCACTAGACATCAACTACTGCCCCAGGTGCGCTTTGCACTCCTTATTAACTAAAGACAAGTCTTTTGACTCCATAAAGCCTTTGTTGGCTAGAGTAGTAGCGTCTGACCAGAGAGGTTTTCTCTGTGTGTAAAGTACAGGCGTGTACTAAAGGAAGTTGCATGGAGAACACAAAACTATTAGCACAATAGCCCTTTTTTTAAAAGACCCCAATACGTTTAAAAGCATCCATACACTCAACAATTCATCCTGCTTGTGTCAGCCCTCCCAGATCCACATCCATTCACCTTAGAGCAGGGGAGGAAGGGTCATACTTCACTATGTATGTTAATCCGACTCGGTTAGGGATCAGCAGACTACTGTAAAAAGGACAGATAGTAAATATTTTTCAGCTTTGATGGCCACACGGTCACTGTTGAAATTAGTCAGCTCTGCTGTTGTAGCTTGAAAATAGCCGTAGACAGTATGAATGGGTGTGACTGTGCTCCAGTACAGCTTTATTTACAAAAGAAGGCACTGGCCAGGGTGTAGTCTGCTGGACCCTGCTGTCACGGATGGAATGCTAATATTAACGTCTGCTAGATATTTCTCATTTCTTTAATGAATATTTAACCTTACAAAGTTTTTTTTTAAACGCTGACTTTACATTTCCTTTCTCTACTATTTCCCAAGCCTCTATAATTTTATGAAGTCTGTATCAAAAAGTGATGAAGAGGGGCTGGCCTGGTGGCACAGCGGTTAAGTTTGTGCACTCTGCACAACTTAGGCAGCCTGGGGTTCACTGGTTCAGATCCTGGGCGTGGACCTACGCACCACTTCGCAAGCCATGCTTTGGCAGGTGTCCCACATATAAAGTCAGGGAAGATGGGCACAGATGTCGGCTCAGGACTGATCTTCCTCAGCAAAAAGAGGAGGATTGGCAGCAGATGTTAGCTCAGGGCTAATCTTCCTCAAAAAAAAAAAAAAAGTGATGATGAGAAGACAGTCTTCATTTACAAGATGAAAATCCCAGAAGCCCAAACCGATTCCTTTTAATGTGGCTGTGGCCACCTACTGGTCCCTTAAGGTTGCTGCAGTGTTCCAGATTGCTGTGGAATATTTCAAGTAGTCCAGCAGTGCTTCTCTGCCCTGGTTGCACTTTGAATCACCAGAGGAACTGTAAAAAAAAAAAGAAAAGAAAAAAGAAAAAAGTGCTCAGGCTCCACCTCCAAAGATCCAGTTGTTTTGGGGTAGGTCATAAGCTTAGTTACTTTTATAAAGCCCTTTGTCTCTGCCCGAGATGATTCTAATGTGCAGCTGGCTTTCAGAACCACTGCGCTGGTTCAACTGCTGCCTCACTGTAGCATTTAAAAAGCAAAATTGAATTTAATGGCTCCAGATGGTATTTGTTTATATTTGAGTTGTGGGGTAAAGCTATTCATCCCAGCTTCAAGTTGCTCCCTGTGTGCACTCTCCAATGCTAACCAGCCTGCCAGAGTTTATTTCTATAGACATATGGATCACATAGATAATTCTTGTAATTAATTACTAATTACATTAAAGAAGAATTTACTTTGGGTCTGACAAGTCATAAAAAGATGAAATGGAGTGGTTGAAGTTCAGTCATGTTTAAAGAAGGAAAACCAGCAAATGACTACATTTATATAGTACGCCAGTTTTGAGTTAGACTACAAGAAGAAGGTTTTTATGTGGTGATTACATGATGTAATTACACAAGGTAATTAAACAGATCTGTTTTCTGCATGTGAATAGTACATTTGATTGATTTAGATAGTCAAGTTAAATCATCTACGGCAGTTGCTCTTTTTGGGTAATCTTCATACACTATTGCTCTCCTAAGTTACAGCTTTCCTTTTTGAAAAGATTGTCTTTTTAATATCTGGAAGTTTTGTTATTAGATTCCCTTTACATTTTTTGATATAGATTTTAATCCAATTACAAAGTAAATGATAGCATTCATTTTTTTCCCACAGAAGCCAGGATGACCATTTTATTTTTAGAAATAGATGTACTGGAGCATTATTACATGTTTGTAGTATAGTAAAGAGTATCTGATGATTTATAGTTTTTAAAAAGCCACTGTGAGTTAAATCAGAATAGTATGTTTCAGTTTATAGAATTTTAATATTACACATGAAATTAGTTTATAGGATTAGGCCATTACAAGATCATTGTATGGAATAAAAGACTTTCGGAATTAAAATGATTTGGTAGTTTGATGGTGACTCTTTAAAATAAATATATTCAACTATATTCTAAATGTCTGTTCCAGGTAGCTAAAGCTTCTGGCATTTTCTAAGCCCAGTGCTTTCACTCTGTTGCTTCTGAGATTTTTTTTATGTTTGTTACCATGACAAATAGCCTATTACCTCCCTGCTGCTAAAGCTTAGTTCCTTTATTCAGCATCTGCTCTTTTAGGACGTTTGTCCTTGGTTAATTCAGCGTCATCACCACCTCTTGGTATTTCACAATGGAACTTATATAATATGTACGTGTGCTGTATTGTTTACATTAATTAGTATATGATCATATTAGTTTCTTGAGGCTGCCATAACAAATTACCAAAACTGGGTCGCTTCAAACAAGGGAAATTATTCTCTCATAGTTCTGGAGACCAGAAGTCTGAAATCAAGGTGTTCTCCCACTGAAGGCCCTGGGGAAGAATCCTTCCTCACCTTTTCATGCCTCTGGTCCTTGGTGCTTCTTGGCTTGTAGACTCATTACTCCAATGTCTGCCTGCGTCTTCATGTGGAGTTCTCTCTGTGTCTCTGTCTTCACATGGCTTTCCCAAAAGGAGCAGTCATTGCATTTAGGGTCCACACTAATCCAGTATGACCTCATCTTAACTAATTACATCTGCAAAACCTTATATCCAAATAAGACCACATTCTGAGGTTCTGGGAGGACAGGAATATTTGGGAGACACTATTCAATCTCGTACAATTATGATAAGAATATGTATATTTCTCATCTTTGTTCTGTTTATTCGGTAGATTATAAAGACTTTCTAATAAAGCAAGAAATTAACGTTTTGCAAAAAAAAAAAAAGATTAACGTTTTGCAAAGACCATTTTGAAATAGCTATATTTTTAATATACTATCATACATTAAAACTTTGTTACTTTCCCAATATGGTATAAAATTGTAGTGATATCTGGTATATTTTCCATCTATTAGGAGTAAAAAAAATGTAATTTTGGATTTTTGCTATCTTTTAAAATGCTTTTCTCTCTCTCTTTTTTAAGGACTGCTGCATTCAAGAAAAAATAGATTTAGAAATTCGAATGCGGGAAGGAATATGGAAACTCCTTTCTCTGAGCACTCAGAAAGACCAGATTTTGCATGCAGTTAAGAATCTTATGGTGTGCAATGCTCGAATAATGGCTTACACACTGGAGCTACGGAAATTAGAAGAGCAGATTGCAAATCAAACTGGAAGATGGTTAGTAGCATAGTTTACCAGTGGCTTCTAATGTACTTAAATATTTGAATTAAAAACACGATATAATTTAAGCTTGAGGTCAAATATCAAATCACCAAAGCTTTTAAAAAGTCCCTGAAGTAGCCTCTGATATCGTAAACATTTTGACAGCAGAGCTCAGAGTAAACTTACTATTAAGGCGGCACTTTTCACCGGGCAGCTTCGTTGTTAAGTGAAGTGGTTAGGAAGCAAGGATTGAGGGAATATTTTAAGAAGAGGGACCAAAACTGATAATTGAGTATATAGAAATTAAAGTAAAAAAAAACCTAATTGCTTGAAAATGGTCCAATAAAGAAGATACTGTCTGAGGGTAATGGAAACTTAGATGTAGAGATCGAAATGAATGGGCAGCAAAATTAAAAAGATACAAAACCTTATGAATGAAAGGGAACTTAAAAATCTGCCAGCTTATCCCCTTCATATGGTGAACATAAGTCCCAGAGAGGCAAGTGACTTATTCAAGGACATGTAACTAGCTAGTGACAGAAGCTAATGAGAGGTTACTTAGGATTTTCCAAGTGACTTCTGATCCTTGTTCTCTCTGTCACTCCCTGCTGCCCTTTTGGATCAGGTCTAGGATTTGTTAATGAAATTTATATCCTGTGTTCTGTCACTGCATGCTGCCCTGTTGGATCAGGTCTAGGATTTGTGTGTGAAATTTACATGCTATCCTGTTTATAATGCCAAATCTTATTTGGACCTAAGAATTGATTCAATGTAGTGGTGAGGTTTGGTTTCTTTTTTAATATAAATGGTCCTGCATCACCCATTGTTGATCAATCATAAAGCTCTAGCACTAGTGAAAAGTTCCTTTTTAGACATTAGTGGCCGTTGGGCTGTTCATGGTGCATTTCCATTAAATTCTTGAAAACACAGGTCAGAGAAAGAGATTTCTGTAAAAATAAAATAATGATGAGATCATGATATAATAAAGACTTGTGTACAAAGTACCTAATATTTATTAGCTGTATTGCCTTGGGATAGCTATTTAATCTCTTTCCGCCTCAATTCTTTCATTACAGTTGGCATGATAATATTTACATTTTGAAAATTAAGATTATATAATTAAAAACCTAACGTAGTACCTTCTACATAATTAGTACTCAACAAATGTTGAGTAATTTTCATTATTATTTATCCCTGGCATTATAAAATGAAATTATTCCAGTGTCATAATCTAGAAAAATATTTTTCAGATAGACATACATTGGTTTAAGTCAGTGCTTCTGAAACTGAGTCACATGTATCACTGAGAGTACATGATTATGTGTCAGGAGATATGCAAAGCCATAGAATAAATATGGCATGAATTTTTAAGATAAAGCATGATAAATTTGGAATTGTGGCATAGTTATGGGTTATGTTCTCATGGGGATATATGTTCCTTCTCACCAGACTTTATAAGGATATTTTGTCAAGGAGGGGCTGTTTCAGTGGACAAGTTCGAGAAGTACTGGTTTAAGTACAGTGTGGGACTAAACACTCAGTATTATATCATCTCTCAGTTATATGGAATTCCTCTGGGAATCATATCTGCCCTCCATATTTATAATGCATTGTGAATTGTTCAATGGAAGTTCTTTCAAACTGGCTTCTTTGTTATTTTGACTTGCCTTTATAGTCTTTAAGAACTTCCTTACTTTCTGGCACATAAAGATAACACAGGCTTACCTGGTATTTTCTGTGCCTTCAGACCTAGAATCAGTTATTTCTCTAATGAGTCCAGGTTCCCTTTAATGGTGAGTGGTGTTTTGAAACCAAAATCTGGGCGTTAGGTGTACTCATTGTTACTGGGGATCACTGCTTTTATGCCTTTTTGGTGGATGTAGCTTTGGGAGAGACTTTTAAAACAATCATGAGTTTATAATGATCTTCATAGGTTTTTGTTTTCTTGAATTATTTTATTTTATATTTATATCTCTTATGCTGAAAATCTTAATTTCTAAATAATAGTAATATGTTTCCTTATTTGTTTTATACTATGATTATGTAAAATAGTTTCATCATTTTAGTACTAGTGTAATTACTGACAGTAAATGCACCTAGGTAAGTTCAAGATTTCTTTGCAGTTCCTTTCCAACATACAGAAATTATGAAAGTTTTCCAGTATATAGAAAAGTTGAAAGAATTGTACAGTGAAGACCCATATACCCACCACCTAGATTCTACAATTAATATTTTACTGTCTTTGCTCTATCCTGTATCTTTCCTTTATTCATCCATCAGTTCATCTTATGTTTTGTGATGCATTTCAAGGAAAGTTCTTTTTGTGTGTGTCTGTGTCTGTGTGTATACATATAAATATATATATACGTTCCTGTAGTTAGTGAATCAGGAGACTACGTTAAAAGTTACTTGATGTAATCTTTTTCTCTCTGTATGGTCATGTTATCAGTTTCATAAACTGAATCATTTGTTACTTGTTTCAGTTCGGGTTTGCCTTTTTTTTGCTTTTGAATAAATTATACTTTTTGGATATGTTGTGTTTCTTTTTTCCCAATTCCCAACTAGGAGTACTTGTCTCTACCCCTACTCCAAGAGACAACCACTGTTCTGAATTTTTTCTGCCATAGGTTTTGCCTGTTCTAGAACTTAGTAGAAATGGAATTGTCCATTTGTGCTCTGTTCTTTTCTTCAGCATACTTTTGAGACTCATCATGTAACTTGCATGTGTCATTGATTTGTTCTTCCTGATCGATAAGTAGTATTCCATTGTATGAATGCATCTATTCCCTTCTTCTGCTGTTGACTCTTCTCCAGTTTCTTCCTGCTTTTAGTTGCTTGCCGGTCCCTTCAGGCAGTTCTTTTTTGAATAGTTTTTCCAGATTTTATATTTTTTTCTGTGGGAGAGCTTCTCTGATATGAGCTTCTCTAACTTTACCAAAAGATGAATTCATTTTGTTGCATTTTGATCAAATAAATTTTTATTTTTTTCTACTTTATGGAGTATTTTGATATTTTCTTTCTGACGTCATATGGTCAATTTTCATGAGCTTTTGAAGTCAAATATTCTTTTTCCCACAGTACCAAATTTGATATATATGTTCAGAAGATCTGTTATTGATTGTTTTTAAGGTTTTCTGTAGCCTTGCTTATTTTTTGACCACTTGAACTATCTTGGACTGAAAGAACTAAGTTAAGATTTTTGTGGGACCGTCCCAGTGGCACAGCGGTTAAGTGCGCACATTCCACTTTGGTGGCCTGGGGTTCGCTGGTTCAGATCCCGGGTGCGGACATGGCACTGCTTGGCAAGCCATGCTGTGGTAGGCGTCCTGTATATAAAGTAGAGGAAGATGGACACAGATGTGAGCTCAGGGCCAGTCTTCCTCAGCAAAAAGAGGAGGATTGGCGGCAGATGTTAGCTCAGGGCTAATCTTCCTCCAAAAAAAAAAAAAAGATTTTTGTTATTAAGGCTCTGCTGTCTTATCCTTGTATATCCTGTACTTTTTCTTTTATGAAACATTTGGTACTTTAGTACTTGTTATATTTTCATTGTCATCTGCAGCCTTTAGCATTGTACAGTGTCCTTTTCTTGTTGTTGTCTCATAATGCTTTTGGACCTGAGTTCTACAGTTGCCTGATAACAAGATCCTATCCTCTGCTTTCTTTTTTTTTTTTTTTTTTTTTTTTTTTTTTTTTAAAGATTTTATTTTTTCCTTTTTCTCCCCAAAGACCCCCGGTACATAGTTGTGTATTCTTCGTTGTGGGTTCTTCTAGTTGTGGCATGTGGGACGCTGCCTCAGCGTGGTCTGACGAGCAGTGCCATGTCCGCACCCAGGATTCGAACCAACGAAACACTGGGCCGCCTGCAGCGGAGCGCGCGACCTTAACCACTCGGCCACGGGGCCAGCCCCCCTCTGCTTTCTTATTGTTTGCATTTGTTTGGTATATCTTTGTCCATCTCTTTATTTTAGCCTGTATGAATCACTTTGTTGAAGGTGTGTTTCTTTTTTTTTTTTTGAAAGATTGGTACCTGAGCTAACATCTGTTGCCAGTCATCATCATCCTCTTTTTTTTTCTTCTTCTCCCTAAAGCCCCCCAGTACATAGTTGTATATTCTAGTTGTGGGTCCTTTTGGCTCTGGCTCTGCTGTGTGGGACGCTGTGTCAGCATGGCTTGATGAGCAGTGCTAGGTCCACGCCTAGGATTCAAACTGGTGAAACCCTGGGCTGCCGAAGCAGAGCACATGAACTTAACTATTTGGCCACGGGGCCGGCCCCAGAAGATGTGTTTCTTGTATTCATCCCCAAATTGGGTTTTACATTATGAGCCTATCTGAAAATCCTTTTACTAGAAGAGTTAAGCCTATTTACTTTTATATTACTGATATGGTTGGTTTCAGCTTTGTCATATTCTTTTATATTAAGTTATGTGTATTATAATTATGGTTTGTCTTTTACCATGTGGTCTATTTTCTTTGCTCTTTTTAAATTTTTTTTTTAAGTAGAGTTTTATTGGTCATAGTACTTTCTAGAACTTTATATTTTAAAACTATGTACTAATAACTTTATAATGACCTTAGCTCTTTTTTTCTTTACTTAGGCTTTTACTCTTTTGTTTTTCTGCTTTAAATGTTTTGTTTTGTTCCCACTTATTATCTGTGTGGAGATCAATGAACTTATCCTACTTTCCCATTTCTTCCTTCTCTACTTTGCTACCTTTTTCTTTTTTTTTTACCCTCCCCAAAGTCCCAGTGCGTAGCTGTCAGTCCTCCTAGTCCTTCTGTGTGAGCTCTCCCCACAGCATGGCCACTGACACGTGAATGGTGTGGCTCTGCACCCTGGAGCCAAGTCTAGGCCGTTGAAGAGGAGCACACTGAACTTTAACCACTAAGCCATCAGGGCTGGCTCTACCTTTTTTTCTAGGTTGTATTATTTCTCCTTTGGTAGAGTGGATAGTATTCACATACTAATCTTGTACTTGTGTCTCCACCTTTGTTTTAGTCTTTGATCTGCAATTAAGTATGGATTCACTACCTATCCTTTTGTTGTACTTTTCAAAATCATCTCTTGCTTGGAGGGAGCTCATGAACTAGTAGAGTCCTCAACATGAGTACAGTTTTCTTCACATTCTTGCATGTTTAAAGTGCTTTTCTTCAGTTTTGGTACTTAAAGGGCATCTTGGCTGGATACAAAATCATTGGCCAGCACTTTATTTCTTTGAGTTTCTTGAAAACCTTGCTCCATTCTTGTCTTGTTATCAACAAATCTAATGTCTAATTTTTTTTCCTTTTTAAACAACTGATTGTATTCCTTTGTAAATGACTTAGTCTTTTTGTCTGGAGGCTGAAAATACTTTTCTGTATCTTAAAGTCCAATAATATTACTGGGATATGTCTAAGACTGAGCATTTTTGCTTGCATAAGACCCTTTCAATATGTAGATTCAGTTCTTCTACTTTCAGAAAGTTTTCCCAGAGTTAAAGCCCCCAAAATAAAGCATTTATGTGGTTTTTTTTTTTCCTGAGGAAGATTGACCCTGAGCTACATCTGTTACTGATCTTCCTCTTTTTGCTTGAGGAAGATTGTCACTGAGCTAACATCTGTGCCAGTCTTCCTCTACTTTGTATGTGGGACACCACTACAGCGTGGCTTGATGAACGGTGTGTAGGTCCACACCAGAGATCCAAACCCATGAACCCTGGGCCACTGAAGCCAAGTCTGCAGACTTAACCATTACGCCACTGGATGGCCCCAATAAAACATTGATTTTATCTCACTATTTTGTTTCTCTTATTTAAGGACTCCAGTTGCACTTAAATTGGATCTTCTTTGCCTATCTTCAATGTCTATCACTTTCTCTTTGATGTTTTTAAACCCTTTATTTCATTTTTGTTCTTTTGGTTCTTTTCATCCTCATCCACTATGTCTCTTAGTGTACTCTCAGTTTTATCTCTTTGTCCTTGGGCACCTTGTATTTTACTCCTCATTTCAGAAATGATTTTGTTTTTTCTGATTTCTTTCCTTGTTCTTTCCTCTCATTTTTTCTTCTTTTTGTCTATTTACCTGTTGTTTGTCCTTTACTAGTCTGCAAGTTTAGATTTCGGATCTCTGGTTTCCTTCATATTTGCAATAGCTTATTTAACTGCAGTTAATTCATTTTGGAGTATTGTGTTACAATTTTGTTATTTTATATTTTTCAGAGAGTGGTTGGTAGAGTATTTTTATCAGCTAAAGCATTTTGATTCTTTCTACTTTCATTTTATAGTACCTTTCTATGGATGTCTGGGTCCTTTTTTTGTCCCTAGTGAAATATATAGGATGTAGGATTTTCCTGGGCCAAGTGATGAGGAAGTAGGTAGAAGAGCTTCTTGATTTCTTAGTTCAAGAGTGTTTTCTATTATTGGAACTGTGAACAGCTGCTTCTTTAATAAATGGTGCCTTTTGGGATGTTAGTAGGTTGGTTTTATGATTGTTTGATACTATTCTGTTTCTTGGGATTTTTAGTTTCAATTGCTTTCTTCTTTTTGTTTTTCCATGGCCAAGCTTTCAGAGTTTACCTCCCACATTGTGTGTGTCTCTTTTCCACAAGACTAACTTCTTCTGAACCAGAATTCTTTTGGAGCCCCTTCCTGTCTACTCCCCAGGAACCAATGCTATGGTATCCACCAAGTCTTATATCCATTCTCTTTTCTTCTGGAGGAGAACACAAGCTCATATTATTTGTGTTTTGCAATGCATACCTGACTCTTTACTTGGGTAAGGCCTTCAGGAGCTGGCTTTGATGGTTTCAATAGTTAATTTCCCCACTTACATGTAAATTGAAGTCTCTGTTTTCCACTTATCCTGTAAGTGTGGGATATAGATGATTTTATTTGCTTTCCTTGTTGACCTGAAAGCTTTTGTAGGATGCCTGAAGAGATTCTGATTTGGGTAGTTACCATTATTTTGCAGGAACTGGGAAGTCATACTCTGATCAGTTTAACAAATGCTTTAAAGGTGCAAATGTGTGTCTTCCACATAAGCTCCAAGTTAAATACTGAGGACAAAAATATAAATATAGTCAGCCTTTCCTATCCGCAGATTCTGCATCTGTGGATTCAGTAACCCATAAATTGAAAGGTCTGTGATGGTTGCCTTGGTACTGAACATGTACCGACTTTTTTCCCCGTCATTATTCCCTAAACAACACAGCATAGCAACTATTTACATAGCATTTACATTGTATTAGCTATTATAAGTAATTTAGAGATTATTTAAAGTATATAGGAGGATGTGCATGGATTATATGTGAATACTATGCCATTTTATATAAGATACTTGAGCATCCTTGCATTTTAGTATCCTTGGGGGATCCTGGAACCAATCCTTAGTGGCTACCTAGGGAGGATTGTACTCACAAAGTAATCTTTGTATTTGTGTAATATTTTAAGAATGGTGGGGCTGGCCCCGTGGCCGAGTGGTTAAGTTCGTGCACTCCGCTGCAGGCGGCCCAGTGTTTCGTTGGTTCGAATCCTGGGCGCGGACATGGCACTGCTCATCAAGCCACGCTGAGGCAGCATCCCACATGCCACAACTAGAAGGACCCACAACGAAGAGTATGCAACTATGTACCGGGGGGCTTTGGGGAGAAAAAGGAAAAAATAAAATCTTTAAAAAAAAAAAAAAAAATATTTTAAGAATGGTATAGAATACATATAAAATATTGTTTCATTTAGAAGCTAAGGTAGGAAGATATTTCCCCCCTTTTACAGATGAGAATACTGAGGCTAAGAGGTTAAGAGCAACTCTTTAACATAAATAGTTATTGATGGGTAAGAGTCAAACCTAAAACTTTAGCCTAAATCTACTAAATCTACTGCCTGCTCCATCAAAATGACCATCTCCTATTTTACTTCATTCAGTATTCACTAAGTATTTATTGAGTGCCTTAGAACGCACTGAGCTGTATACCAGGCACTGGTGATTCAACAGTGAACAAAATAGACCAAAAAAAAATCCCTATGCTTAGAACTTACATTTTAACAATGATATTCTCCCCTGCCCCAGCCTGTCAATCTCTCTCTTGTCTTAACTTCTGAGATACTTTATTTGGCTTTGTAAAGATAATACTAGTCAAAGTCATTTATAGGACCTAATTATGTCTATTATTCAACAGAATTATGATTTTTAATAATGCCATAATAACAATATAGTTTCTCCAGTTGCCTAGTTTATTGCTTATATACTATAACTTTAAAAAAAGAAAAGAAAAAATATAGGTTACAAGTGAAAATTGTATACTCCTGGTATTTCTACAATAAAACATGGTATGGTAAAGACATTATTGATTTTATTTTTAAAACTTTATGTTGTTTGTTGTCTGTTGAAAAGAGTTTGTTAGGTCAAGGTTTGAAAGAGAAAGCTCATCTTCCCAATATAAGATACTTATGACGGTATTAATTTTGTACCACATAGTTTTAGGATGGTTTAAAATTCCATGTTAAGCATTTCTGAGTGTTTTAGTTCTCACTTATTTGCATAAAAGGTGAAGGATGTTATAACCTGCTTTCAAATAATAGAATCTCATTTAGAATGCTTTTAGTACTTCATTAAGAAAATATAAAATACTTTCATCGTTATGCTGTTTCTCATTATAGCTTGTTAATTTTGGCAAAGAAATGCTATTTTAAATTCTCATATGGAACAATATTGAATTAGATAATCTGTATTTACTCAGTCAATTTTAATACAGATTTTTGAGCAACAAAGTGGCTGATTGGCACCCTCTGTTGGTCATTTTATTTACCTACAGGAAGAAATAAAATTAATAAAACAAAGTTAAAAGTTTGTCTTTTATACTTTTTTGTTTTCTTTTAAATTAGCATTTATAAATCTCACCAAAATAGTACTCTAAGCTGGGTTCATGAGAATAAGATACACTGTTATTTAGCTATGCTTTTGTTTGGATAATTTTGTGGTTATTTCTTTTTCCTCAGGCTGGCTCACTAATTGTAGCGTTTAGAATTGGCATTAACATTGCAGATTTTCAAACAAGTATTTATTTAACTGTAGCAAACTATTAGCTACAGTAGCACGTTATTAAACAGATAATGTTTAACAATTTTATTGTCAATTTGGGTTAATTAGAAAAACATCACATTTTAGCACCCTAAATAACAGTTTGAGGAGTTATTTGAATTGAAAATAATTCAAGCTTCAGAAAAATCAGGCTGAATTACTTCAGTTCATCTCTCATTTTTTCAAAGACAGACTTAATTCTGTATGATTATATGTTTAATTGGATTTATATTATAGTTTGATAATATTTGTATATAATAAGTTTCTTGACTGGTCCTGGAAATCCTTTGCAAATAATTTATAATTACAGAGAAGGAAACTGTACTCTGCCAGGTAGTTGCATAGTTTGGAGGGGAAATTTTTTTTTTTTGGTAAATATTCAGCGTTTGCTTTTGGTGGTTCTAATATTTCAGAATTTCACTTGCCTGCCAAAGTCTCAAGTTTAATCCAATTTAATAATACCTAATGAATCTCAGCTTTAGCATAATCTATGACCTATTCCATAATACTCAAATTACTCACCATATTAGAGCTTCCTTGTATTTTTTCAGTGAAGTAAGTATTTTAAGAATTTGTATTATGCATTACTCATATAGAAGGTGTTTTTAGAAATATTACTTACAAATGCCAACCAACTGTGTTTATATTGTATTTCTTGTGCCAATTTGAGGAAATTCAAATTTGTGTTTGATTTCTAGTGAGTCTTTTAAGTGTATTATTTTCACCAAAATATAGTAGACTATTCAACTGAACTTTTTACTCTGATGAACTAATAAGCAAGCTACTGTTCTCCAACATGACAAACTAAACTTGAGTATAAAATATTGTACTTGACTCTTTTTTGAATTTATGATTGAATGTAACATTATTTTGAAATAATCAATGAGTACTTTTATTTTTCACTGAGTAAATTCCCTATTTTAACTTAAATACCACTATGACCATAAACTAATTAGATAGGATTCTGAGAATTTATGGCTTTAAGTTTACTACATTACTTTAGTTATAACTCGTGTGCGATTCTGTAAATACCATATTAATGTCCCATATAACGTTATCAACTTAAGTACGTAAGTAAATTACTTTAGCTAATTTGGGGTATATTTCGCCTATAATACTTGTGTGTTTAACCCAGTAAGGGAGTACAAAAAAGTAGGCTGATATAGTTTGTTTTCAAATTTGGACACATGATATTGAATATGTATGAGATCTTTTTAACAAACCTACTGAAATGCAATGAGGTGGTGTCATACTCTTCTGAAAATTAGATAGATAAACTTCAAACTCCCACCCAGTCTTTCTCCAAAGCCCTCTTAGAATCAAACAGTATTCAAAT
This sequence comes from Equus przewalskii, assembly GCF_037783145.1. NCBI lineage: Eukaryota > Metazoa > Chordata > Mammalia > Perissodactyla > Equidae > Equus > Equus przewalskii. Next base: position 51,674,584 of record NC_091831.1, on the reverse strand, counting down.
GAAAAGTTTCTATCTTATCACATATTTGAAGTACCTAATTAAATTAACCAACAGTAAATTAGCTAACCAGATTAAATAAAGACCAAAAAAAGTTTAAAGAAGAATACTTTTGGAAATATTACGCTAGAAATGGAATGCTAATCTCTAAATGCAGCTTATTAGGAAATAGGATATTGGAGAAATACTGAAGGATGGGATTGATTTGGTCTAGGAGGAGATAACTGTTTTGGAAGATTTTTTTTATGGTAATAGTATATTCTAAAGTCAAATCTGGAAGTGTCTTATATCCCAAGAATTTCCTTTGAGATTTTTTCTATTGTCATGATAATATTTTCCTCTCCACATTTTATTCTCTCTACAGAGCCGCTCCCTTCCTTTCCCACCTTAGGTAATTTATTGTTTTAGTTTATGCTTAGCTTTTTGGAATTTGAAAGAAATGAAATATGATATTACCGCATATAAATATGTAGCAGAGAGTAACTTTTGACATTTGTTAGATTTTATGAGGACAAGGTACTCCTAGGCAGGAAGTTCATGATTGGAAAGTTCATTAGCTCTTTCAGGCAACTATAATCTGGGAAACTAGTAATGTAATTTATGAAATGGTGATCCAGGATGTTAATAGATCCTGGGACCTGGACAAGTATTGTACATCTTGTTTATAAATGTAGGTGACCATGAAATTTCATTGTAGAGTAAACCAGTATATAATCATCAGGGAATGTAAAGCTTATATGAAAAATCAAAGAGAATGGCTAATTATATCTCTCTTAGAGCCAGTTAACTATTGACTAAACATCTTCAAGTTTGACTAGCTGTTGACGAAACATCTTAAAGTTTGAGTCAAGCAATTTATATTAATTGGAAATCATTATTATTCATGGATATATGTTTGTTTTTAATATTTAGGCATTTGTGAAAGATTCTTAAAATAATTGCTTATTAGAAAAGATCTTTTTTTCATTAGGTTTTTTCCTTTTGACAGTGATGCGAATTTTGAAAGTGAGGAACGAACAGCATGTAAAGGAAAGATTGCCATATCAGGTATGTTATAGATGGATCGTTTTTATATTGCTGAATAAAGTCTATAAAGCAAGTTTCTAGAGTTGGTGGGTTTTCTTAATTCCCTGTGTCCATTCTCTTCCTTCCTTTTGTTTTGTATACCTCTATCAGAATATTTATTCTAAAACACTTTTTTCATCATTATGCTCTTCATTTGTATAGAATTTTACAGTTTGGGAGAACTGTTTCATATACATTACATATGATATGCAGTTTTCTTCTCAGTGCAACTTTGTGAAATAAGCAGGGTAGTTCTCTTTTCTACAAACTCAGAGGTTAAAGGACTTCCTGTAAGTGGTTGAGCTGGGCTGCAAACTCAAGTCTTTTGACTCTCCATTCCTTTCCTGCTGAGAAGTTTCAATAATGTTTTTCATGTCTAGGCTAGAAGTTCCATGAGGGTTGGAACTATGTTTATTTTGTTCATCACTATATACCCAGAAGCCAACACAGTGCGTGCACATAGTAATTGCTCAGCGAAAGTTGATTGGATGGATGACTGTTCTTCATTGCCTGTAGGAGAAAGACCAAACTGTTCCCCTCAGAGTTTTCCATTCTGACCCAGCTATTTTTCCAGCCATTATCTTCCACTACTCCTATACATAAACTGTCTGCTTTAGCAAGACATTTCTCTCCCTGTTCTGTCAACACACCCCATGCTTCTTACACCCAATTAGCTTTTGAAATAACAATATTATCTTCAGGGTCTGTTTGGTCATCTATAAAGCCTTCTCTGTTATCATTCCAGCTAGAAATGAGATTTCCCTTCTCTGAATTCCTGATGCAGTTAGAAGACCCTTTACCACTAGATGGCACTTATGCTGTGTTGTCTCAGTTTCTCCAAAGTGTTAAGGAAGCTAAAGACAATGGCTTGGAGATGCCACTGATTGAGGTGAATACGTGGCTGACTCGGGTATACACTAGTTAGAGAATGCACCTTTTACAAATCTTATCTCATAAGTACATTTTGGAAACAACAGACCTCCATCAGTCCTTAAGTAATAGCTAGGTTGTTTCATTGACCAAAAGCCCTGTTCTCTTAGCTCCAGGGAGCCTGCTGCTGCATTTCAGGCCCTCTCACCCAAGGAACTGTTTTTAAAAATGTCTCTATGGATAAACAAAAATTCTCATACAGGAAGGCTAGACCTGAATTTTACATAGGACATATTGTCCTAAATCAGAGGAATTGCCCTCAGCAAAAAGATTCTTCAGAAAAATAACTGGACTATATAAAACTCTGTTGCTTGTTTTGTAGTTATTTATATTCATGTTTTTATCTTCCCAGTTATAAGACTGAAATAAAAATTAAAAAATGTTTTTTATCTTATATCCTTTTGATGCCGCACATAGTACTTTTACATAGTAGTTGTTCACTGTGTTCAATAGATTTTAATGTGAAGAAATTATAGATCTTTAAAGGAGATTTTCTAAAAATACTTAAACATAATCCTTCGTTTCTTTCTTCTGAGGTAGTACCACTCAGTACACAAATGGGATATGTTAACTTGCTGTTGAAGACTCAAATGGCGTGATAGAGTTAATAACATCTATTGTCATTTCTTAACAGTTTATTGACTGCAGCAATTCATGGTATTAGCATAACTGTACATTTAGAAGAGTCCTTAAGTAAAAGCATTTACAGTAAGAAAAAGCTATTTTCCTGACCACAAAATACTCAAGTGTAGAAATTAAGCTTATTTCTGCATGTGTTCTTTCTTTCCAAAAGATAATTTTAAATTAAGGAACTGAAAGTCTCAGAAAATGGGATACATATGTAATTTTGTTTCATCTTTGCTTAGACTTAATTATATCTTGTCTGTGTATTTGTAAAAAATAAAAACAAAGGAAATTAAAAACGAATTCACCTTTATAAGTCCATTTTCTTTTGATGATGGGATGAAAATGTGACTTGTTTTGATCAAAATGAATATTTGCAACAAAATTTCATAATGTTGAAAAAAATTTCATAATGTTTCTGAGAGTACATTGATCGCCAGGAGATACCTGGTTTTCCATTTCCAGCTTCACCACTCAAGGATCAGATCTTTATAAAAGTAAAAAGAATAATTGAGATTTATCCTGATTATTTCTGCTAAACACCGAATGATTGCATCGTGATAATTGTCTCAGGTTATTCCTTGACTGTTAATTCAATGACCAAAGCCAAATCAGTTCACAAAAGTGCCTCAGTTCTCCCTTTTGAAAATGATAGACTTCTAGGACCTAATATCATCAAGTTAGCCATCCTATTATGGCTATTTCAGTTTACCATTAAAATGTCAGTGAAGACAAACAAAAAAAAAGACAAAGGTAAGAGTGCTGTAAACTAAAACTGAGTCAAGCATTTGCTAGAATCTGGAAGGAATTTGTACTATTTGAAGCTGAATTAAGAAACATAGCCAGTGGGTTACACATCCTTTGCCATCTGAACAGTACATGACCACTTGGGAAAAAGATGAGAAATGTCCACCTTCTCCTCTGGAGGATCTGACATAGCTCTGCGTGGGAAAGGGCAAGACTGACCCCCAGGCTGTGGATGCCCAGCAAAGAAAGTCAGGGCCCATGCTCCTCCAAGGTAGTGTAAATAGTTAATACAACCCTAATAGAAGAAGAACAGCTGTGAACAAGGACAGTTGTGAAATGAAATGAGTCAGCAACTGCGGTCAAGCAAGAAGCAGGCTCTTTGACAAGATATCAGCCAAGTCGTAATTATAAGACAATAAGGCAATCCCATTTAAAATCAAGAACAAAATAATAATGTTTATTATATCAATATAATTTAACACATTTTAGAAATTCTAGCTAAAATAGTAAGAATAAAAGATGAAACTATTGAAAAGAAATAAATTGAATACTATTTGAAGGTAATAGATTGCAGACCTAGAAAATCCAAGGAAATTTACTCAAATACTATTTGAATTAAGAAAGAATTCAGTAAAAGTGGCTAGATTCAAGATAAATATACAAAAAGTGGTAGCTGCTCTCAAAACCAGCGGTAACTCGTTAGAGAATATGGTAGCAAAAAAGATCTCCTTTACAATAAAGACAGCGAAAGCAAAAACATTAAATACCTCCAAGAATAACCTTAATAAAAATGTACAGATAATTGCATCATGCTACTCTGTGTAGAGACAGAATGTTACCAAATTATCAGTTCCCAAATTAATTTTGATAATAGAATTCTAATAAAACATTTTGGAAGGGGAATTTTGACAAAATATTTCTAAAATTCACATTAAGAAATTTGCAAGTGAGAATAAAATATTTTTGGAAGAATATATTTCTAACATAGTACAATATAAAGGTTCAATGGTTATAGTAGTATGGTGTTGGTATTAGAATAGATAGTAATTGATAAATGACTCAATTATATCCATAAAGCATATAACCAGGGAACAGACACTCAGAGTGGCATATATAATAAAGATGGCATCATTAAATCAGTGGGGAGGAGAAGGCCTCCTAAATATATAAATTGAGCTGGGACAATTATTTTTATAAGAAGAATATTTATATTTTTACCTCACATACCCAAAATTCTCACATAGATTAAATAACTTTTTTCTTTTTTAAAGATTGGCACCTGAGCTAACATCTGTTGCCAATCCTTTTTTTTTTCCCTTCCTCTCCCCAAAGCCCCCCAATACATAGTTGTATATTCTAGTTGTGAGTGCCTCTGGTTGTGCTATGTGGGACATCACCTCAGCACGGCTAGATGAGCAGTGCCATGTCCACACCTGGGATAGGAACCAGCAAAACCCTGGGCCGCCGAAATGAAGTGCGTGAACTTAAGCACTCGGGTCATGGGGCTGGCCCCCTAAACAATTAACTCTTAAAAGTACAAATCATAAAAAAAGTTGAAAAATAGGCCATGGATACAAACAGATTCACTGAACTGGCCAATAAATGTATTAACGTTTTTCTTAACGTTAATCGACAAAATGCAAATCTAAACAATTAAATCCTGTCTTTTGACTATTAAATTGGTAAATATATTTTAAAAATTATTGTTGGACGAGATATATGTAAAGTGGCACATGAGGAGAACTCAATAAGTAATAATTTTTAATCAAAACTGCTAAGGCAGCAATGGGAAGGGCACTCATACACACCTACCTGGTTGGGCAGGGTAGGATGAAGGAGTGATATAAGGCTTTTCTAGAAAGGAAATTGGAAATAGGCATTAAGAACCTTAAAAATAGAATTCTAAACAAAAATGCAGACAAGGATCCTGGGATCCTGAAAAGGAAGCACAACATAAATGTAGCTTATGTTCAAAAAGATTTGTAATTATTTGAAAGTGGCATAATTAATAGGTATGAAAAACATGCACCTAAACTTCCTAAGTGTAACAGGGAAGTGTCTTCAACAGAGAAATTTTCCACAAAGGTTTGAGGAGTTTTTGTACTGTCTCAGGAATTAAAAACAACTTCACTTACCTTTGAGATCTCTACTCTGCTGAGTTACACTGTAATTCACGCATATTAATCTATTTGCAAGAACCTTGATCCTCTAACTTTGAAAATGTGTAGATAGCGTAGGAATGTCAGAGGAAAATCGTTATTACTGTTAAACTAGTATTAAAAGTCAAGGGAAGAATGAAGGAAACTAGGAAGGAAAAACTATGTCAAAGCCTCTAGATTAACTTCTGGAATAAGGATCGTTAGCAATTACTTTAGAGGTTGAAGAATGTGTGAATGAGAGAAAATATGTTTAGATCACTTTTAGAACATATGCCCTTTTCTTGGCCTGAAAGAAGTAATGCATTTCTCTTTTTAGTTTTCTTTCTTAAGGGAAATGCCACAGTTTGTAACTTGAATATACAAAGATCTGCAGATTCTTTTGTAGACAAGTTCCCTCTTCTTACTGGAAAGAGCTTGGATCTGTTTTTCAAGACCTCGGTCTCCCAAAAACCAATGATCTTACACGAGTCATTTAATTTTCTTCATCTTTAAAGTTTGCATATTGAATAAAAGTTCTAAAGTCCTTTCTCCTTCTACTATTCTATGATTTTGAAATGTATTTGATTACATTTGCTGCTACTGCTTACCCAAAATAGAAATTTAACATTGGGTACCCCATAATTCACCTATTTCAAAAACATAGGTCAAAATGGAAGTGGTATGGCATAAGCTTATTACAGACCTTACTTAATAAATTAAGTTCTTGAATTATAGTTGGTGGTTTTTTAGCAAATTATTTAAATAAGTGTAACAGATTTTATATTCCTAGTCTAAGCTATTTTTAAGAGAAAATATCACCTGTGTTAGAATATTTAAATAATAAATTGTATGTTTGCTTTAATGGTCAGAATCTATTATAGAATCCAGAGGTTCATTTCATTCTAAGAAATTAATTTACCAAAATTATTACTTGTCATTTTTCCCCCTCTCTTATAGATATTCGAATACCATTAATGTGGAAAGACTCTGATCATTTCAGCAATAAAGAACGTATGTATGATTTTAATTGGTAATTGAAATGTTTACCGTATAGTAAATTTGTGATTATTGGGAGAAAAAGCTGCTTCCATACTGAAATAAATTGATGTCATTTGACAGAATAAGCAGAATCTTGCTGAACTGTTTTTCTGATTTTTAGTATAACTATGTTGTAATTGCTTGATACTAATTAAGATAATGCATATCTCATGTACTTTTAGTCATTGATAGGAACCTGTGCAAGGACAGTAAGTAACGGGTTGTGGGGAAAGGACATGCATGTGGAACAAAAGAAAATGTGTAAGGAGTAAAGATGAAGACAACATTTCTTCTATTTGACCAGAATCTGGTATATCTTTTTCTGCCTTGTTTTGTTATTTTAGATTATTTAACAGAATGGAAGAGGGAAAGATTTTTAGCTTGATCTGATTTTTCTTTCTCCATCAGCATTTTATGGCTTTGTATAGTCTTCACAAATCCATGTATTGCTTAGGTCATGAAAATTAACCTCAAATGGTTTCTAGCTGTTAGAGGCAAAGCCGAAAAGATATGATAATCCTTTATCTTTCTTGTCTATTGTGATAGCTTTGTTCCTCATACTGTAAAAACTGAATCATATTGAGCATAATTAGTTTTATATGAAGACTCCAAAATCAGGTTAGTGTATTTGTTATTCAATTAGGAAATTTAATTTACTTTACAAAGGAATAGATGTGGGAATTAAGTACATCTTTCTGATTACTATAGAGAATAAGTTTTTCTAAAGAGCTACATTTTCTCAATAATGAGGATTTAGTCCTTTAATCACCTAATACTTTTTTAAAATATCACCAAATTAAAAGGCTCAGCAGCTATGTTTTTGGTATTCACATGTCTACTTTTTATTATTTTTGTGGTTTCCTCCCTTGCTGTTAGTTTGGTGGAAAATGTTTTGCTGTTGTTAATGTGCCTGCGCTTAACCTCTTATAATAGAAAACTTCTTTTTCTTAAATAGACTTGGAAACCAAAATGACAGAAGTATTAGTATATATATAATAATACATTTGCTATTAATTAAAGCTTAAGAAGTTTTCTAGGAATAAAATTTCTGAGTTTGGTGGTTGCTTTAGGCTACTAAGAGGCCTATATTTTTAACTTTACTTTTTGATGCTCCCTGGTTTAATTATTATGTTCTAGTTGGGTAGGGTATTGATATATACTGACCAAACAGTCGCTATAAACAGTTAAGGATTACAATGTATGAAAATAAGAATCTATTAACAGATATTTATAAGCTACTTTTCTTCATTTTCAAGTAGTTTTTAACATAAGCGTGATTGATCACATGGATCATTGCTTAAAATGTTGTTTTTCTTCTCTAGGATCACAGCGCTATGCCATTTTTTGTTTATTCAAAATGGGAGCTGAAGTTTTTGATACTGACATGGTGATTGTGGATAAAAAAATCACAGATATATGTTTTGAAAATGTAACTATATTGTAAGTGTTTTTTAATCTTCAAAGAATGAAAATAATCTAAAATTCTACCTTTTTTAAAAGAAGGCAAAATTACTGGGTCTTTTTTTTTAAAGATTGGCACCTGAGCTAACAACTGTTGCCAATCTTTTTTTTTTTTTCCTGCTTTTTCTCCCCAAATCCCTCCAGTACATAGCTGTATATTTTGTTTTGGGTCCTTCTAGTCGTGGCATGTGGGACGCCACCTCAACATGTCCTGATGAGTGGTGCCATGTCTGCGCCCAGGATCCGAATCAGCGAAACCCTGGGCCACCAAAGTGGAGCACGCAAACTTAACCGCTCGACCATGCGGCCGGCCCCTGGGTCTTTGGATTATTTTTGAAGCATGAAGATCTTTAAATGTTTAAATTGATTTTGAAAATTACTTTACTCAAAAGAAGCCTATTTCTGCATTTTCAATTTTCCGAAAATAAAATAAAATGAAAAATCATGTAATATTAGTAGTAAATATTTGGCTCATTTGATATGATAAATTTTTATTAATTTTTATAAATATGTGTAATTTCATTATTAACTAAGCTATGAATACAGTGGAATTTCATTATAACATTATATAGAGTGAATTTGGGCATAACACAGGTTCTTATATCTCACATAGGAGATTTAGTTACAGAAATACTAAAATACTTTGTAAGATAGTCCTGAAATATGTACCATAGGAAAAGCACTTTAGTAAAATTTTGAGATGTCCTTTTTCTTACAGTGTACTTCTTTCATGTTCTCCAAAACAATAAAAAATTGGGTGATCCTCAGGGCTGTTTTTATTGCCCCTGCTCTTTTACAAGCTCGTTTTATAGTGGTCATAATACAGAACCAGAAAGAACTCTTCAGGTAGCCATAGAAATCATTTTTAACTAACGTAAGCTTTTCCTGGCTTCTTTCAAAGGTTCTATTGGCCTAAATCAGTATGTGTTGTATTTCTTTCAGGGTTTCAAACATTACTATCTTCATATCTAAATATTAATACCTACTTAACTATTGAAATAAAATCAGTATACGTGTTTTGCAGTTTTCCGCTATGGAGCTGTACAGTTGAGATTGGAGAGTACTAGTTTTGTGCCTCACATAACATTGAAAAAACAATTGCAAACCGTGTTTTGTGGCCTCTGTCCAGTGTCGCATAAGTAATTGTGTTGCTTAGAAAAATAAAATGCATCATTCTGAGTTGTTAGCAGTAGTGCAGGCCTCCCTACAAGCTCTGTTGAACCAAAGGGATTTATTTAGGATCCCAAAAATATCACCAAATGCTTACATAATTGAGACTAAAATCATTTCCTTTAGTTATCTAAAACATTTATTTCCATTATCAACTATTGCTAGTGAATTTTTTTTTTCCTGCCAAAATCATCCTGTTAATGGGCTCTTTTCTTCACGTCACTTTTCTATTGTTTGTTTTTGCCACAAAGACAAAAGTCATAATTTTTCTTCAGGGAAAGAACAGTGCAAGTTACTTGGGAAGACAACACATGATTTATAATTTTTTAGAAATTCTGTAAATATTTTAAATTGTTCTAAAAATAACTACTGACAAATGTTCTAAATGCTTAAAAATGTGCTTTTTGTTATGATTGTTTTTAATAAGTATTCAATATTTATGAATCTCTGGTTTTTCTCTAAATATTGACATTTGTTAGTCATTACCAGGAATACTGTATGTTTAGAAGTTGCCAAACAATAAACTACAAAAATATCTGGAAGTTATTCCTTGGATTTATCCAAACTATAGACTGGCTATTTAAATCTTTAAAGGTCTATGCAGTATTTTTAAAATCTCTGAGGCTGATGGTGCTTCCCTCTATAGGCAACACCTACTACTGATAGACCTCTTTTGCAGTTTGAAGTGTATTTCGTTGTTAGTAACACCAACACAATCTTTTATGGTAAAGGTAGTTTATTGTATCTGAAAAAGGGCAAAGCCTATTTTAGCGTTCTCGCTAAAATTGCAGAATTTCTGCATATTGGTTTAATAAATATATATTGAGTACCTTTTATGCTAGGTTAAAAATACAAAGATTATCCAAACAGCACTTGCCCTCAAGGAGTTCCTGCCTTGAAGTATGTCTCTTTATACTGTTTTTTGTTTGTTTTCCCGTATGTAACCAAATAGTGAAATGTTATTTTAGAGTTATTATGTTCAAAGGTTGGGGGAGGGCATGGTGATGAGTGGACTCTGTGAGTAACTCTCTGAAAACTAAAGAATTCAGTCTTTTGTTTCTTTTTGTTTTTTCGTTTTTTGTTTTCAAACCTTTTTCTTTTGAAGGAATAGTCATTTCAGGAAGTCGTATGTATAATGTCAATACCTTGAGAATAGCTATATTAAAGGAATGACAAAGAGAAATAGTTTTGGCAACAAAATGACCAGGGCATTTTATTCTTTTCTTTAAGTAATATGCCTGTATATATTAGTTAAATTGAGTTAAGACTGTCCTACTTTAGAAGCTAGTAGCTCTGGAAATTGCAGTGACTTTCTCAGGTCATTTAGATAATAAATAAACACAGGGAGATTCTGTCTCATTAACATATATTAACATAAACCTGTTTTAAATGCTGATTTTGAATGTTCTGAAAACATCAAAGGATGTTGTAACTTTTTTTTCTTCTGAGTTAAATTTCTAACATTATCAATGCTCCTTTTTTCAGTAATGAAGCAGGGCCTGACTTTCAGATAAAGGTGGAGGTATATAGTTGCTGTACAGAAGAATCTTCTATAACCAACACACCAAAAAAACTAGCTAAAAAACTGAAGACATCTATAAGTAAAGCTACGGGGAAGAAAATAAATTCAGTGCTTCAAGAAGATCATGAAACATGCTTGTCCTTCAGTTCTGCTATTTTGTAAGTTTTCTAATACAATATTTATAGTGACATAGTATAATTATGTATTTATGACATTTTTAAGTATTCTATGTAGAGTATATGTTTACATTTTAAATGGAAAGAACATCCTGAAGCAGAAACAAAATTTGGTTGTTTTGACATTTACCCAACTGAGTATCCTTAATACCTTCTTTTGAAAGTAGGAAATTGGGTGACAGTGTTTTTAGTGATTTGGAATTCCACTATCTACCAGAAAGATGAAATGTTTTTCTTGGAAAGGGACTATCTATATGTCAAAGTGTTTGCTACCGATCACTCTACTAATTGGATTTCTAATATGTGTGCCATGCTTTATTCTGATAGATTTTTAAAAATATTTTATCTCCTTTATAATAAATCCACGTTACCATGATCACACCTAACAAAATAAAAAATAAGTCCTTAATATCATCGATATCTAGTCTATATTCAGATTGCCCCAGTTCTGAAAAAGTCCTCTTGTGATTTCTTTGGGCAAATCAGGATCCAAACAAGGGCTACAGTCTTGCATTTAAGTGAGTCTTTAAGTTTCTTTTAATCTTTAATGGTTTCCCATTTACTTTTTTTGTTGCCATTATTTATTGAGGATAGCAGATCTTGTAGAATTTCCAATATTTTGAATTTAGCTGATTGCATATTTATGGTCTTTTTAAACATCTTTTTCTATCCCCTGTATTTCCTATGGCTGGTAGTTAGATCTAGAGGACCAATTGGATTCAGGTTCTCTTTTAGGGCAATAATGCTTCATATTGGTTATATGTACTTCCTACTATCTCCCATTAGGAGGCCTTGTCCCACTTTTAGTCATATTAAAATTGGTCAGTGGGTTCAGGTGTTGCCAGCTTGATCCATCCATTATAAAGTTCCCTATCAGTCTTTTATCTAATGGTTTTAGCAGCCATTACTGATCATTCATTATTCCATTAGGGTTTATAATTCGGTGACCTTTCTAAATTTGTTCTGCATTTTTTTTTAAACCTGAGATTCTCTCAAAGAAGAACTTCCTTTCATGAACTCTCTGTTATAAATGCAAAAAATTGATGGAGGAAAAAATACTTGATTCTTTTATTTGCCCAATTTTAGAATAATAAGTTGATATCCTAGCAACCATGGAGGTGATCAATATTTTGTTTTATTTGAATTCTTGAATTTTTATATATTTGTGTTTTAGTCTATTATAGTTATTATTCTCTTTGAAGCCAAATGTCCCATTTTTGATCAGTGGGAAGCCTTAACCTGATTCCTGCATCCTTTTGACACAATCTAATCTCTGGTAGCTTCTTTGCTTTCTGACACAAGATGTTCCACAGTCATTTTGTATTTTTCTGCTCACCATTTCTTCAAAGAACCCTGGTTTCTTTCAGATACTTTCTTTAAACATTGTGTTTGTTTCTTTACAAATAGTTTTATGTTTATGTTTCTTGGGAAAACTGTTCATGAGGCTACATTCCTAGTATTTCTTTGCATGTCTTAGTAGAGTTGGCTCTTTAGCATGTCAGTAATTTTACTATAATTACAAAAAGCAAAATATTTTAGGTATAGATCCTGGAAATGTCAATCATCAAAATATAAATAACTCCTTTCATATCAGATATATTACGTATGAAAACTGCCTTGGAACTCTAGTATTGTGGCTTTCAGTCTATTTTCATTGAGACTCACACTAAGAAACACATTTGACATCATGACTGAGTACACAGCTACATAAGCAGATAGATTTCATGAAGTAATACTTAGCCCTTGCTAATTACAATATATAGGCGTACGTCAGAGATGTTGTGGGTTTAGTTCCAGACTACTGCAATAAAACAAGTCACATACAAGTTTTGGTTTCCCAGTGCATATAAAAGTTATGTTTACACTATACTGTAGTCTATTAAGTGTGCAGTGGCATTATGTCTAAAAAAACAATGTACATACCTCACTTATAAAATACTTTATTGCTGAGCCAGCCCTGATGGCCTAGTGGTTAAAGTTCCGCACACTCTGTCTTGGCGGCCCAGGTTTGGTTCCCAGGTACAGAGCCACACCATTCATCTGTCAGTAGCCATGCTGTGGCAGCGGCTCACATAGAAGAACCAGAAGAACTTAAAACTATACACAGCTATGTACTGGGGCTTTGGAGGGGGAAAAGGAAGGAAAAAAGGAAGAAGATTAGCAATAGATGTTAGCTTAGGGCAAATCTTCCCCTGCAAAAATAAACAAAAAAAACTTTATTGCCAAAAAATGATAATCATCAGAGCCTTCAGTGAGTCATAAATTTTTTGCTGGTGGAGGGTCTTGCCTCAATGTTGATGGCTGCTGACTGATCAAGGTGGTGGTTACTGAAGGTTGGGGTGGTTGTGACAATTTCATTAAATGAGACGGCGATGAAGTTTGCTGCATCAATTGACTGTCCCTTTCATGAACGATTTCTCTGTAGCATGTGATGCTGTTTGACAGCATTTTACCCACAGTAAACTTCTTTCAAAATTGGAGTCAGTCCTCTCAAAACCTGCCACTGCTTTACCAACTATGTTTATGTAATATTCTAGATCCTTTGTTGTCATTTCAACAATCTTCACAGCATCTTCACCAGGAGTAGATTCCATCTCAAGAAACACTTTCTTTACTCATCCATAAGAAGCAACTCCTCGTCCATTAAAGTTTTATCATAAGATTGCAGAATTCAGTGACATCTTCAGGCTCTACTTCTAATTCTAGTTCTCTTGCTATTTCTACCACGTTTGCAATTACTTCCTCCACTGAAGTCTTGAACTCCTCAACGTCATCCATAAAGGCTGGAATCGACTTCTTCCAAACTCCTGTTAATGTTGATATTTTGACCTCTTCCCTTGAATCGTGAATGTTCTTAATGGCATCTAGAATGGTGAATCTTTTTCAGGTTTTAATTTACTTTGACTAGATCCATCAGAGGAATCACTACCTTTGTCAGCTATAGCCTTACAAAATGTATTTCTTCAATAATAAGACTTGAAAGTTGAAATTACTTCTTGATCCATGGGCTGCAGAATGGATGTTGTGTTAGGTTTGAAAACAATGTTAATCTCGTTGTACATCTCCATCAGAACTCTTGGGTGACCAGGTGCATTGTCAATGAGCAGTAATGTTTTGAAAGAAATCTTTTTTCTGAGCAGTAGGTCTCAACAGTGGGCTTAAAATGTTCAGTAAGCCATGTTGTAAACAGATGTGCTGTCATCCAGGCTTTGTTGTTGCATTTATAGAGCACAGGCACTGTAGATTTAGTATAGTTCTTAAGGGCCCCTGAATTTTCAGAATAGTAAATGAGCATTGGCTTCAACTTAAAGTCACCAGCTGCTTTAGCCTCTAGCAAGAGAGTCAGCCTGTCCTTTGAAGTTTGAAGCCAGGCACTGACTTCTCCTCTCTAGCTATGAAAGTCCTAGATGGCATCTTCTTCCAATTCTTCCAATAGACGGCTGTTTCATCTACATTGAAAATCTGTTGTTCAGTGTAACCCCTTCATGAATTCTCTTAGCTAGTTCTTCTGGATAACTTGCTGCAGCTTCTCCATCAGCACTTGCTGCTTTACTCTGCACTTTGATGTTATGGAGACAGCTTCTTTCCTTAAACCTCATGAACCAACCTCTGCTTACTTCAAACTTTTCTTCTACAGCTTCCTCACCTCTCTCAGCCTTCGTAGAATTGAAGATTGGGGCCTTGCTCTGGATTAGGTTTTGGCTTAAGGGAATGCTGTGCCTGGTTTGATCTTCTATCCAGACCACTAAAATTTTCTCCATATCAGCAATAAGGCTGTTTCTCTTATCATTTGTGTGTTCTGTGGAGCAGCACTTTTAATTTCCTTTAAGAACTTTTCCTTTGTATTCACACCTTGGCTGACTGTTTCGTGCAAGAGGCCTAGCTTTCAGCCTGTCTTGGCTTTTGACATGCCTTCCTCACTGAGCTTAATCATTTCTAGCTTTTGATTTAAAGTGAGAGATGTGTGACTCTGCCTTTCATTTGAACGCTCAGAGGCCATTGTAGGGTTATTAATGGGCCTCATTTCAATATTTTTTGTCTCAGGGAATAGAGAGGCCCGAGGAGAGGGAGAGAGACAGGAAAACAGCTGGTCAGTGGAGCAGTCAGAACACACACAACATTTATTGATTAAGTTTGCCATCTTATATGGGTACAGTTTGTGGCGCCCCAAAACAAATTACAATACTAACATTTAAGATCACTACTACAGGTCACCATAGCAAGTATAATAATAGTGAAAACGTTTGAAGTATTGTGAGAATTACAAAATGTGACACAGAGACCCAAAGTGAGCAAATGCTGTTGGAAAAATGGTGCCAATAGACTTGCTTGATGCAGGGTTGCCACAAACCTTCAATTTGTAAAAAATGCAATATCTGTGAAGTGCAATAAGCAAAGCACAAAAAAATGAGGTATGCTTGTAGGTATCAGACTTTCTTTTAATTCTAATTCTTTTTAATTTTTTGAAAATGCTGTTTATGAATCATTAAATTGATTTCATGATTCATGAATGGATATCATCCATTGAAAAACAGTCATAGAAGACGTAAGTTTCTCCTAATATAAATGTCATTAAAAAAGAGGAAGGGGACCCTTTAATTTTCTTCCTTTAGAATTAAGGCCATCTTAAACCTCTTCTAGATTAAGATTATGGCTTAAAGGTACTTTAATTAAATTAAAGATACTTTAACTCAACCATAAGGTAGTGGAACTATTTCTTTTTGATGATTAAATGAACAATTTTATTTCAAGGTTGAAACATAGACTTTAGAGCTGAAAGAGACCTTTGAGATAAATCCCCAAGTCCCGTAGTTCTAAAACATTTTTAAGCAGAAAAATTTCCATATTTAAAAAATGACAGGACTGGTAGTGTCCTGGACAAATTGCATTATTCCCTGGACCTCACTTTTATCATATGAAGGTAAGGATGCTTACACACAATCATTTCTTTTTAGAAGGCTCCTTAGAGATAATTCTAGGGTTTCATACACCTTTAAAGCATATGAAAACAATGAGTGGGGCTCTCAAACAGATTAAAACTTCATTGTTTGGCAGCAAATACTTAAATTTTTATCCTGTCATTTATTATTTGTCTGACCCAGGGCAGCTTAATTTAAATCTCTGGGTTTTTGTTTTTCCTTCTGTAAAATGGGAATAACAATAATGTGATAATCTATAACCCCATAGCATCATTATGAGATTCAAAAAGATAATTCATGAACTTGGTGTATAATAAGCATTTAGTAAATGTAGCACTATTTTTACTGTTCTAGGACCAGTGCTTTTTCTGAACTTTTTTCCCAAACTCCTGCTGAAGCATTGCAGTTTAGAAACTTGACATGGGATTATAAAATGTAGACAGATATTTTTAAATTTAAAACCATTGTTTATAATTTCATAGAAGATAATCTAAGTGATGTTAGAACTTGTATGTAACCTGCATTCCTCTTCAAAGCCTAGAGGAATTTTTAAGAATAACATTATTGGTATTAAGTTTTTTTTAATAGGGACTGACATTTGTCTTGAAGTGTTTGTTTTCTTATTCACATTTGTCATTCTACTTGGTTTATACCTGAATCCAAGCACTAATTTTCTTTATGAACATTTACCATGAAATTTGCCTGCCGTTTTGCTTATTTATACTATTAAAGTTGGCTAAAAGAGTAAAACCTTTTACAACGTTTCACCAAATCCTGTTCTCCTAGTACTAGCACTCTGATGAGCATCTGGTGTGAGTCCTGAGTTAAACTCATAGCCCAGGACCACTCTTACCTGATAACTTCATTAACTGACCACTTCAGCATCGTGATAGGAGTTTGAGAACAGCGTTAGAAATCGGAAAGCATAAGGGGATCAGTTTTGTTTCTTCAATTGTGATCTAGTTCAATGAGAAGATTCCTAATGCAGCTTTTAATTTTTAACCAAAATAGCATAAATCATCAAATTTGGGCAATATATATCTTCTCTAGTAATATGGCATGTGACCAAATATAGCTGTTGTTTCTGACAAAAGAGTACATTTTTTCAGACTTCCATTTAAAGTAGTCATTTATTTTTTCATAACATTTTTGGACACCCCTCCCCCCCAAAATGTTATAACAATTGGCCTATTTGATTAAAAAAATGTAGCTGATTAAACTTTTGGGAACTCAATATTAGGGTTGGCTAGAAGGAATGAGTGTAATGTTTTAGTAAGAAAATGTTATCCTGACAAGAATGCTTTAAAAGTGAGATCACTGTTGGTTTTGGAAGCATTGGCATTTTAATTAGTCATGGTTTAAAAATGAAGTAACTTGACATATCATCATAAAGTATTATTGGATCTGAAAGAAGACAGTGAACATTTTTGGTAATCTTTAGCATGCTCCCTGATGTGATTCATGTATTCACTGTATTTGTGGAATTTAGCTTACTGAAATTCCTTTAGCTAGATTTTCCCAGTGCCTCTGATAGCTGAATTAACTATTTTATGCTTCTCGAGAACTATTTAGTACATTATTCTTCATTGTATAAATATGCATCATTGTGAAAACTGGTAAAATTGAGAATGATTATTTACTCGACAGAAAGGTGTATTAACTTTTTTAAAAAAAGCCACTATAGCACATTTAAAATTAGATTGGAGTTAACAAAGCAAGTGTCCTAACACTTGTCCAGAATAAATGGATCGTTTATGTTTTGAGGAACAGTGGTGTTAACGGTTTGGTAGTGTGAAAGATGATGCAGTGTTCGAACATAACTAACGAATTACTCAGCTATTGAGTATAATTTATTCATTCATTTAATCATCTTAGAAGTGATTATTCAGCAGTAATATCATGTGATACATTGGACTCAAAGGTTTACAGGTCATGTTTCTTGCACTCAAAATTCTTGGAGTAGTAAAATATGGTCATTATGTATCTGTTTTAGCATAAAAACTACCTTAATTTTAAACTATTTTTTAATGAAGTATAAAGGTAATTAGTATAGTATAGTGGGGTTCTCTGTCCAGTAGACCACTTGCTAGCCATGGGCAAGTCAATTACGTGCTCTGAACTTTGGTTTCTTCATCTGATTATGTAGAGCAAAATATCTGCCCTGTCTACCTCCAGTAGTTATTATTTGTGAACCTTTAAAAAGATATTGCTTGTCAAACTGCCTTAAATTACACATAGGTAGATGTAGTAACGTTATAATGCTTTGTGTGTCTCTGTTTTTTAGAGGAGGTTTTCATCCTGGCATGACTTTACCACATTTATCGTTTCATTAAAAAGTAATATAAACTTGAAAAATAGAATTTAGAAGAGAAAAAAAGTTATTCAAAGTTCAACCACCCTAAGTCAAATACTCTTTATTAATTTTGAACTGATATTTTTCTCCCCCCCCCCTTTTTTTTTTTGGTGAAGCAGATTGGCCCTCCACTAAATCTGTTGCCAGTTATCCTCTTTTTGCTTGAGGAAGATTGTTGCTGAGCTAACATCTGTGCCAGTCTTCCTCTGTTTTGTATGTGGGACACTGCCACAGCATGGCTTAATGAGCAGTGTGTAGGTCCACACCTGGGATCTAAATTTGCGAACCCTGGATTGCCAAAGTGGAACACGCAAACTTAACCACCATGCCACCAGGCTGGTCCCTCTTCCAGGTTTTTAAATACCTAGCTTTGGGAGATATTTAGATATTCATAATTATGCTATACATTCAACATTTTTCTGAAGTTATTACAGAGTCTTCACATAAATATTTGAATGACCACATTGTTTATCAATTGGCCCTATTATATCATAGTTTATTTAATCATTCTTAGAGAAGGTTGTCACTAACTTTTTTTTGTATTGCTATTTTCATATGTGTCATTCATTGGAAATAGAGGCAAATGTCTTACATCTTTACCTTCAAGTAGTTGAGGAAAAGCTGTCTTAGTCACAATTATTTCTTAAGGCCTGAGAAAAAAATTTAAACATAGACCTTGGTCATCACATAATTTTAGCCTATTCTACCCCATAAGTTGCTTTCTGAACATGCCGCCTCTCCACTGCACTCAGTGCAAAGGCACAGCCTATAACATAGCTGCCTCCTGTGCACACTAATAGCAGCATTTTATATTCCACTGTGTATCGAAATGATGCTTTTCCTGAAGTGAAGAATACTCAAATGTTTTTAGTGGTCAGTGAGAATAAATTACAGTGTCACTTCTAAAAATAAAACCAAAAATTTCTTCATTCCCTTGCTGTCCCTCTCCCTGCCTCCCATCATTTCAGATATTTTTCTTGATGGACTTGAAATACATGTGACTATTCATCTAATACCTTGACCTCTCAGTTTCATATAACCTCCTTGCCTCCAGCGATCTTGTCCTCTCACCTGTTTCAGCCGTCCCCCTGTTGATTATACCCTGGATCTTGTCATTACTAATAATTGCAAAGCTAAAATTTTTGTAGTAGGTATCCCAGTCTACCCACCACCTCCTGCATTTCCAGCTTGCTCCCGTCCCTGCTTTGATGCCACGTTAGCTCAGACTCCATGATTTACCATTTTATTATTTCCTAGCATTTCTCTCCTTTTGTCATACTTACCTTGGAAAAACTCCAACTTCGGTTAAATCCTACTTTTAGCTCTTCTGCACCTGCACTCATGAGGAATAGATGAGGAAGCTGGAGAAAAAAAGTCATAGTGACTGCTCTCACTTTACACACGTGATCACCACCCTTAAGTGATTTTCAATATGACTGAGCAAAAATCCTACTGAGTTTCCATAGCCTTCCACTTCACATCGCTTCAGAGTATTTCACATCATGTTACTTTCTCTTCTGAAACCGCATACCCTCTCTTCTCCACTCCTTATTCAAAGCTGATGACTTTGTGGTCATGTATCATTGACACTACTGACGCAATCAGAAGAGAGCTTGCATATCCTCCGTCTACCAAATCTACCAGCCTAGCTGTGTCTGTATCTTTATCTGCTGCTTTCCTTCCTTGTGAACTGCCTTTGCCTCATCTAAGGCCACCTACTTGTGCACTAGGTCCAAGTAGACTCCTGCTGTACATGTCCCCTCCTCTGCTACACCATCAGTTTCTTCCACTGTCATTTCCACAAACATATAAACATGCTGAAATTCCTCTCATTTCTACTGCCTCCTTTCACAGCTATCCTTTACAGAACAGTTTTTTATACTCCCTATCTTCACTCCCTCTCCTCACATTCTCACTTGGACCATTTCAATCAGCTTTCATCATGTTACCTCCATCCCACCCTACAGAAAGTGCTCTTGTCGAGGTCAACAGGGATCTACGTGTTGTCAAAGCCTATGGTCGGTTATCAGAATTCCTCCTCCTGGACCTTTCAACATTATTTAAAACAATTTATCACTCTTCTCGGAACACTTCTTTTTTTTTTAATTTTTAAAAAAATTTTTATTGAGGTTATGATAGTTTACTACCTTGTGAAATTTCAGTTGTGCATTATTGTTTGTCAGTCATGTTGTAGGTGCACCACTTCACCCTTTGTGCCCACCCCCCAAACCTCCTTTCCCCTGGTAGCCACTAATCTGTTCTCCTCATCTACATGTTTAACTTCCACATATGAGTGGAGTCATACAGAGATTGCCTTTCTACATCTGGCTTATTTCACTTAACATAATACCCTCAAGGTCCATCCATGTTGTTGTGAATGGGATGATTTTATCCTTTTTTAAGGCTGAGTAGTATTCCATTGTATCTATATATATCATATTTTCTTTATCTAATTATCAGTTGATGGGCACTTAGGTTGCTTCCACATCTTAGCTGGTGTAAATAATGCTGCAATGAACATAGGGCTGCATGGGACTTTTGGAATTGCTGATTTCAAGTTCTTTGGATAGATACCCAGTAGTGGGATGACTGGGTCATATGGTATTTCTATTTTTAGTTTTTTGAGAAACCTCCATGCTCTTTTCCATAGTAGCTGCACCAGTTTGCATTCCCACCAGCAGTGTGTGAGGGTTCCTTTTTCTCCACAACCTCTCCAACATTTGTTACTTTTTGTTTTGGTTATTTTTGCCATGCTAGTGGGTGTAAGGTGATATCTTAGTGTAGTTTTGATTTGTGTTTCCCTGATGATCAGTGATGATGAACATCTTTTCATGTGCCTATTGGCCATCTGTATATCTTCTTTGGAGAAATGTCTGTTCACGTCTCCTGCCCATTTTTTGATTGGGTTGTTTGATTTTTTGTTGTTGAGTTGTGTGAGTTTTTATATATTATGGAGATTAACCCTTTGTCAGATATATAACTTGCAAATATTTTTTCCAATTGGTGGGTTATTTTTTTGTTTTGATCCTGTTTTCCCTTGCCTTGTAGAAGCTCTTCAGTCTGATGAAGTCCCATTTGTTTATTCTTTCTATTGTTTCCCTTGTCTGAGAAGACATAGTGTCCGAAAAGATCTTTTTAATACTGATGTCAAAAAGTGTACTGCCCATATTTTCTTCTAGAATCCTTATGGTTTCAGGTTTTACCTTTAGGTCTTTGATCCATTTTGAGTTTATTTTTGTGACTGGTGAAAAAGAGTGGTCAATTTTCATTCTTATACATGTGGCTGTCCAGTTTTCCCAGCACCATTTGTTGAAGAGACTTTCTTTTCTCCATTGTATGCCCTCAGCTCCTTTGTTGAAGATTAGCTGTCCATAGATGTGTGGTTTTATTTCTGGGCTTTCAATTCTGTTCCATTGATCTGTGCACCTGTTTTTGTACCAGTACCATGCTGTTTTGATTACTGTAGCTTTGTAGTATGTTTTGAAGTCAGGGATTGTGATGCCTCCAGCTTTGTTCTTTTTTCTCAGGATTGCTTTAGCAATTTGGGGTCTTTTGTTGCCACATATGAATTTTAGGATTCTTTGTTCTAATTCTGTAAAGAATGTCATTGGGATTCTGATTGTGATGGCATTGAATCTGTAGATTGCTGTAGGTAGAGTGGACATTTTAACTATGTTTGTTCTTCCAATCCATGCACATGGAATGTCTTTCCATCTCTTTATGTCGTCATCCATTTCTTTCAGAAAAGCCTTGTAATTTTCATTGTATAAGTCTTTCACTTCTTTAGTTAAATTCACCCCGAGGTATTTTACTCTTTTGTTGTGATTGTGAATGATATTGTGTTTTTGAGTTCTTTTTCTGTTAGTTTGTTATTATAGTATAGAAATCCTACTGATTTATGTAAGTTGATTTTATACCTTGCAAATTTGCTGTAGTTGTTGATTATTTCTAATAGTTTTCCAATGGATTCTTTGGGGTTTTCTGTATATAAGATCATGTTGGCTGCAAACAGTGAGAGTTTCACTTCTTCACTCCCTATTTGGATTCCTTTTATTCCTTTCTTTTTCCTAATTGCTCTGGCCAAATCCTCCAGTACTATGTTGAATAAGAGTGGTGGTAGAGGGCATCCTTGTCTTGTTCCTGTTCTCAGGGGGATGGCACTAAGTTTTTGCCCATTGAGTATGATGTTGGCTGTGGGTTTTTCACATATAGCCTTTGTTATGTTGAGGTAATTTCCTTCTATCCCCATTTTGTTCAGAGTTTTTATCATAAATGGCTGTTGGATCTTGTCAAATGCTTTCTGTGCATCTATTGAGATGATCATGTGGTTTTTATTCCTCAATTTGTTGATGTGGTGTATCACATTGATTGATTTGCTGATGTTGAACCATCTCTGTGTCCCTGGTATGAATCCCACTTGATTGTAATGTATGATCCTTTTGATGTATTGCTGAATTTGGGTTGCCAAAATTTTGTTTAGAATTTTTGCATCTATGTTCATCAGTAATATTGGCCTGTAGTTCTCCTTTATTGTGTTATCCTTGTCAGGCTTTGGTATCAGAGTGATGTTGGCGTCATAGAATGTGTTAGGAAGTGTTCCATCCTCCCTAATTTTTGGAATAGCTTGAAAAGTGTAGGTATTTAATCTTTTCTGAAAGTTTGGTAGAATTGGAAAGCCATCTGGGTCCTGGGGTTTTCTTCTTTGGGATGCTTTTGATTGCTGTTTCAAGCTGTTTCCTTGTGATTGGTCTGTTCAGATTGTCTGTTTCTTCTTGTCTCAGCTTTGGGAGGTTGTAAGAGTCTAAGAATGGATCCATTTCCTCTAGATTACCCATTTTGTTGGCATATAGTTTTTCTTAGTATTCTCTTATAATCCGCTGTATTTCTGTGGAGTCTGTTGTTATTTCTGCTCTTTCATTTCTGAGTTTGTTTATTTGAGCTTTCTCTGTTTTTTTCTTTGTAAGTCTGGCTAGGGGTTTGTCAGTTTTATTTATCTTCTCAAATAACCAGCTCTTTGTTTCATTGATCCTTTCTACTGCCTTTTTTGTTTCTATAGCGTTTATTTCTGCTCTGATTTTTATTATTTCTCTCCTTCTGCTGACTTTGGGCTTTGTTTGTTCTTCTTTCTCTAATTCAGTTAGGTGTAGTTTAAGATTGCTTATTTGGGATTTTTCTTGTTTGTTAAGGTGTGTGTGTATTGCTATGAATTTCCCTCTTAATACAGCTTCTGCTGTATCCCATATAAGTTGTTATGGCATGTTATCATTTTCATTTGTCTCCAGATATTTTTTGATTTCTTCTTTAATTTCTTCAATGATCCATTGCTTGTTCAATAGCATATTATTTAGTGTCCACATCTTTGTCGCTTTCTCAGCTTTTTCCTTGTAATTAATTTCTAGCTTTATAGCATTATGACCAGAGAAGATGCTTGTTGTTATTTCAATTCTTTTAAATTTATAGAGACTGTACTTGTTTCCCAACATGTGGTCTATCCTTGAGAATGTTCCATGCGCACTTGAGAAGAATGTGTATTCTGCTGTTTTTGGATGGAGTGTTCTATATCTGTCTATTAAGTCCAACTATTTTAGCTTTTCATTTAATTCCACTGTTTCCTTGTTGATTTTCTGTCTGGATGATCTGTCCAATGATGTGAGTGGGGTGTTGAGGTCCTCTATTGTTTTTGTGTTATTTTTGATATCTTCTTTTAGGTTTGTTAATAGTTGCTTTATGAACTTTGGTGTTCCTGTGTTGGATGCATAATATTTATAAACATTATTTCTTCTTCTCCTTTGATCATTATATATTGCCCCTCTTTGTCTCTCTTTGCCTGCCTTATCTTGAAATCTGCTTTGTCTGATATAAGTATTGTGACACCTGCTTTCTTTTATTTGCCATTAGCTTGGAGTATCATCTTCCACCCCTTCACTCTGAGCCTGTATTTGTCATTGGAGCTGGGATGTGTTTCCTGGAGGCAGCAGATTGTTGGATCTTGTTCTTTAATCCATCTTGCCACTCTGTGTCTTTTTATTGGAGAGTTCAGTCCGTTTACATTGAGGGTGATTATTGATGTATGAGGGCTTAATGCTGTCATTCTGTCACTCATTTTCCGGTTTTCCTACATTTCCTTTGTTTCTCGTTCTGTGTGTTTTCATCTACCCATTGACTTCTGCAGTTTCTTATGCTGTGTTTGTTAATTTTTTCCTTATTTATTTTTTGTGTCTCTGTTCTGCTTTTTAGTTTAGTGGCTACCCTGAAGTTTATATTCAGAATCTCGTGCATAACATAGTCCATTTTCTGATGGCCTCTTCTTGCCTTAGTCTAAACTGATTCAGTCCCTTTCCTCCTCCCCTCCTAAGTTATTATTCTCATATCTTATTGCAACTTGTGTTGTGAGTTTGTGGTTAAAGTGACAAGATTGTCTTTGTTTTTGGTGTTTTCCTTCCCTTTATCCTAATGCTATAGTTGAATATTTGCTATTTTATTCTGATTCTATCTATTTGTCCCCTTACTCTGTGTTTTGTGACCCATTTCTCCCTTTTTTTTTCAGGTGTGAGGGCCTTCTTGGGAATTTCTTGTTGGGGGGGGGGGTCTCATGGCTGCGAAGTCCCTTAGCTTTGGTTTGTCTGGGAAAGATTTAATTTCTCCCTCATATCTGATGTATATTTTCACTAGATAGAGTATTCTTGGCTGAAGATTTTTATCTTTTAAAGTTTTGAATGTGTCATTCCATTCTCTCCTAGCTTGTAAGGTTTCTCAGAGAAATATACTAAAAGTCTGATGGGGGTTCCTTTATAGATTATTTTCTTCTGTCTTGCTGCCCTGAGTATTCTTTCTTTGTGATTCATTTTTGCCAGTTTTACTACTATATGTCTTGCAGTAGGTCTTTTTACATTGACAAATCTAGGAGATCTGAAAGCTTCCTCCGTACACATTTCCTTCTCATTCCCTAGATTTGGGAAGTTCTCTGCTGTTATTTCTTTCAGCACGCTTTCTGCTCCGTTCTTCTTCTCTTCACCTTTTGGAATACCTATAATTCTTATGTTGCATTTCCTCATTGAGTTGGATATTTCTCAGAGACTTTCTTCATTTCATTTTAGTCTCAGTTCTCTCTCCTCCTCTGTGTGGAGCAATTCAACATGTCTATCTTCGATTATGCTGATTTGCTCCTCTATGGTGTCCACATGTGCATTCAGAGAATCCATATTTTGTCTTATCTCTTCCATTGTGTCTTTTATCTCTAGTATTTCTGATTGATTTTTCTTTATAGTTTCAACCTCTTTTGCAAAGTAGCTCCTGAACTTGTTGACTTGTTTCTCTATATTCTCTTTTACCTCATTGAGTTTTTTGACGACGGGTATTCTGAATTCATTGTCATTTAGTTTACTCATTTCTGAGTCCTCAGGACAGAATTCTGGGTATTTGTTTTCTCTCTGTTTTGATGAACTTCTTGATGCTGGAAGCACAGGTTTTTCCCATTGTGACGTTATTTGGTTGCTGTTACAGCCTATCCTCACTGGATGGGGGTCGAGAGCCGCATATTCTGAGCCCTCTGCCTTCAGCTGAGATGGGGTGATACAGCACAGGTGGTGGGGGGGGCGCTTTCTCTTGTGCGCAGTCCCCGGTTTCCTGATTAGCTCTTGCTATCTGGTCTCCTGGGATCTTGGCTTGATGAGGTCACCCCACATGAAAGTTTCACACTGTTAGAGGGCTTCTCTCGAGGCTGCAAGGGCGCTAGGGAGTCCTGGGTGATCCTGTGGATGCATGAGCTCTCCCCCACTCCTTCCCTCACAGAGCTTCCCACAGCAGTGATCTCAGTGTTTAGGGGAGGGAGCGAAGTTCTTTCTTACCCCATTCCAGCTCCTCCAAGGGGGGCTCCAGTCTCTCTGTCCTCCATCATTTGGCTGCCGTGACTCTCTGAGGATTCCTGTGCTATTAGGATATTTTCTGTTGGAATATGGTTGCTCCTTTTTTTTGTATGTTGGAGGGGAGACAGTCCTGGGCAAGCTTACTCTGCCATGCTTCTGACATCACCTTGAATCACTTTATTAACTTGCCTTCTAGGACACTACTTTCCTGGTCTTTCTTCTACCTTAGTGACTGCTCCCACCTGTCCTCTTGTTCATTGCTCTTCAGCTTAATCTGAAATGATAGAATGCTTGTGCCCAGTATTCAGTCCTTGGACTTCATTTAGCTTTCATTCAATTTAATCTATATACTGGTAACTCCCAAATTTTATTCTCCAATACTTGTTCCTCTCCTAACTCCAGATTCGTATACACAGCTGCCTACCCTACAACCCATCTAGATATCTAAAACAGTCTCAAACTTAACTTGTCCAAAACTAAATTCTTACTTACCATATCTGTTCTTCTCTCACTCAGCCTCATTGTGGTTAGTAACAATTCCATTTTTCTAGTTGCTCAGGCTGAAAGCCTTGGAATTGTCTTTGATTCTTTTCTTTTTTCCAAATCCCATGTCCACATTGGGTGAACTTTAAGAATAGATCAGGAATCTTACCACTTCTCACCACCCCACCAACAACCACTCTATTCCAATCCTATGTCAGCTCTTGACTGGTTACTTGCAATAGCTGTCTAGTTGGTGTCTCCATTTTCACTTTGGCCTCTGTGATCTACTCTCCACACAGCAACCAGAGAGATCATTTAAAGATACAAGTCAGGGGACTGGCCCCTGGCCTAGTGGTTTAGTTTGGCATGCTCCACTTCAGCGGCCCAGGTTCAGTTCCTGGGCACAGACCTGCACCACTTGTCAGCAGCCATGCTGTGGCGGCAACCCACATACAAAATAGAGGAAGACTGGCACAGATGTTAGCTCAGGGCAGATCTTCCTCAAGCAAAAAGAGGAAGATTGGCAACAGATGTCAGCCCAGGGCGAATCTTAGCACCAAAAAACAAAATAAAGCTAATCAGGAACCAGCCCTGATGGCCTAGTGGTTAAAGTTCAGTGCACTCTGCTTTGGCGTCCCAGGTTCATTTTCCGGTTGTGGAATCACACCACGTGTCTGTCAGTTGCCATGCTGGGCAGAGGCTCACAGTGAAGAACTGGAACAACTTACAACTAGCATATATAACCATGTCCTGGGGCTTTGGGGAGGGAAAAGAAAGAAAAAAAGAGGAAGACTGGCAACAGATGTTAGCTCAGGGCCAGCCTTCTTCGCCCCCCCCAAAAAAGGTCAAGGTAAATCAAACCATACTGTACACTTTAAACTTATATAATAATGTATGTAAATTATTTCTCGATAAAACTTCTGGGGGAAAAACCCAAGAGGTGTTCTCCAAGGGAGTCGCATTCTATGGGGTATGCCAATGTTCACTAGTGACGTGCATGCATGCATTTCATACTTGCTACACGTATACCTAGTTTTTCTTTGTAATAGAGATTTTATTAAAGATTTAATAAGAGACAAAGAATGTTTATGAAACATATCATCTGGCACAATTAATAAAAATTCCCAGCAGACTTCTCTTCTCCAAAGTTTGTCTCTTTCTGTCTGTCTCTCTCCTTTTTTAACATGCTCTTTGATATTTTGAATGTTGAAATTTTACTATTTTGTAAAATATATAATAAAGTCAAGAAAAAGTCTTGAAACAAAATAAAAGTAGCACAGAAAATACAATTATTATTGAATACAACTTCACTTTTTATCACCATGAAGTGCCAGGATATGAAATTTATCCTCAGAATTTTTAGATACTTTGCAAGAGTGCTATTTTAAACTAAGTAGTATAAAGGGAACTATAATTATAATGAAAAAAAATGGAATTAGTAATGAAGCCCTCCATTTTCCCATACTGTAAATAGAAACCTCAAATCTTTGAAGTTGGTAAACCAGAAGGAGATTCATTCTTACTCCCTGGTAAATAAATATGAATCGGATCCCTTCACTCCCCTTCCTATTAACCTCTCCAATGACTTCCCATTACACCTGGAATTAAATCCATTCTTCCAAGACTTGCAGAGTCTTAAGTGATCTACTCCCTGCCTGTATTCCCAGCCTTGTGTTGTACCATGCTTCCCACTTGCACTCTGTGCTCCAGCCTCACTGGTCTTCTTTCAGCCCTCTCTTTGACCATGCTGTTCTCTCTGCTTGGAATGTTTTCCTGTGTTCTTTGCTTGGCTTGATCTTTTTATGACTTCATATCTGTTACCTCCTTAGAGTCCCTTCCCAATTCCCCTACCTAACACAGATCCTCACTTTTCTCATCTTCTTTTATTCCTTTCGTAGAAATAGTTGCATTATAACTTACAAATGCCAATATTTGATTTACTCCTCTACTTACTCTCTTTTTCCTCCCTGCTGCAATAGGATATAATACTGAGTCTTGTTTACCATTAATGCCCATCACCTTGCATAGGACTTGGCACATATTAGGTGTTCAGTTAATATTTTTGAATGAATGGAGATCCTTTACAGAAACATTTGTGAGTTAACCCAAGTAACTTACAGGTTTTCTTGAGATAAAATAGCATAAAGAGATAAACACGCTAAGTTGATTAATAATTTATGTTGACTATAACTTGTCATCTATAACATCTAAATTTTCTTTTTCATTTTTTTATTGTGGTAGATATACATAATATTTAGGTAGGGCTAAATTACTCCTAACCCTTTTCACTCTGGAAATTTACCATTTTAACATGTGTAGTTCGATGGCATTTAAGTATATTCACAGTGTTGTGCAACCATCACCACCATCTATCTCCAGAACTTTTTTTATCTTGCAAACTGAAACTCTGTATTAAACAGTAACACCTTGTTACACCTAGCCACTGGCAACCTCTAATTCTACTTTCTATTTCTATGAATTTGACTACTCTAGGTACCTCATATAAGTGGAGTCAAAAGTATTTGTCCTTCAAAGGGTTAATCTCCATAATATATAAAGAACTCACACAACTCAACAACAAAAAATCAAACAACCTGATCAAAAAATGGGCAGGGGATATGAACAGACATTTCTCCAAAGAAGATATATGGATGGCCAATAGGCACATGAAAAGATGCTCATCATCACTGATCATCAGGGAAATGCAAATCAAAACTACACTGAGATATCACCTTATACCCATTAGAATGGCTAAAATAACCAAAACAAAAAGTAGCAAATCTTGGAGAGGTTGTGGAGAAAAAGGAACCCTCACACACTGCTGGTGGGAATGCAAACTGGTGCAGCCACTATGGAAAACAGTATGGAGATTTCTCAAAAAATTGAAAATAGAAATATCATGACCCAGCTATCCCACTACTTGGTATCCATTCAAAGAACTTCAAATCAGCAATTCTGAAAGTCCCATGCACCCCTGTGTTCATTGCAGCATTATTTACAATAGCCAAGACGTGGAAGCAACCTAACTGCCCATCAACTGATGATTGGGTAAAGAAGATATGGTGTATGTATACACAATGGAATACTACTCAGCCATAAAAAAGGATAAAATCGTCCCATTCACAACAGCATGGATGGACCTTAAGGGTATTATGTTAAGTGAAATAAGCCAGATCTAGAAAGACAGTCTCTGTATGACTCACCTCATATGTGGAAGATAAACAAACACAGACAAATAGAACAGATTAGTGGTTACCAGGGGCAAGGGGGTGGGCACAATGGGTGAAGTGGTGCACCTGTAATATGACTGACAAATAATAATGTACAACTGAAATTTCACAAGGTTGTGAACTATCATAACCTCAATGAAAAATAAAATAGAAAAAAAAATATTTGTCCTTTTGTGACTGGCTTATTTTACTTGGCATAATATCTTTAAGGTACATTCATGCTGTATCATGTGTCAGAATTTCCTTCCTTTTTAAGGCTGAATAACGTTCCATTGTATGTATCCATGTTTTGTTTATCCTTTCATCCTTGAATGGACACTTGGGCTTCTTCCACTATTTGGCTATTCTGAATAAGGCTGCTATTAACATGGGTGTACATATATCTATCTGAGTTCCTACTTTCAGTTCTTTTGGGTATATACTGAGAAGTGGAATTGCTGAATCATATGGTAATTCTATTTGTAATTTTTTGAGGAAACACCTCATACTGTTTTCTATAACGGTTAAACCATTTTACATTCCCATCAGCAATGCACAGAGATTCCAGTTTATTCACATTCTGGCCAACACTTGTTATTTTCTGGTTTTTGTTTTGTTTTTTTCAGTAATAGCCATTCTAATGAGTGTGAATTGTATTTCCTTGTGATTTTGACTGGGTTTTCCTAATGGTTAGTCATTTTGAGCATCTTTTCCTGTTTTTATTGGTCATTTGTATATCTTCTTTGGTGAAATGTCTATTCAAGACCTTTGCCCATTTTGCAATAAGGTTATTTATTTTTTCATTGTTGAACATCTAAATATTTTATGGAATAGAAAATATACTAAAATAAGTAAAACATGTCTTCTTTCTCACTATTAGTGGTGCAAAGTATAATTTGCTAGCTCACACTACCCTTACCTTGGAAAGTGCTGAGGATAGCTTCAAGACCCATAATTTGTCCATTAATGGAAATGGTAAGTACAGTCTATATTTTACTTGTTATATATGTTATGTTGATATATATATATGATGATGGTAATAATTTCTAATTTTAATATGTTACCCTGAAGTGGATATTGACTTAAATAATGTAGGCATGAGTAATTCTCTGGATTCTTTCAAATATGTCCATCCCTTTTCCCCAAAAGAGAAAACTTTGTTTTCCTTCATGCTATTTACCAGAGATTTGTTTGTGAGGCTAGCTTAGTGAGAACAGAAGGGTTTTGCATATTCTGAGTCCTTGCCTTTGGCTTGAAATTAATGACTTCACCATCCTTCTAGTTGGCAGTCAAAGACCTGTCTTATTTTTAAATTTGAAATTGAGGAAGCCAGCCCTTCTGTTGGTAGGAAACAGAGGATATAAGAAAAGGTAGGGCTAAATTAATCTTAACCCTTTTCACTCTGGAAGATATTGGTAATTGTAATTTATCCAAAAGAAATATATAGCAAAGAGAATAAGGGAGTTAAGTGATTAGGAAGGTTTGTAAAACTTGACACGAGCACACTCCATTCTCCCAGATTATTTTATCTATGATGAAAAATATACAGTGGTGTTGGTAAAGTAGTTTGGAAATATAATTTGGGTTATTCTTGTTCATATTCTGAAACAATGTATAAAATTATGTACTACCTTTGCTGTAAAGATGGGTGGCTCTGTATTGATGAGATGGATGATTTTGCAACAATATTTTTTGTTTTACACTAAAAAAATTACATTAAAAACAGAGAAAAGTTCATAAAATGTAAGTTTACAGTTTAACAAATAATTATGAGATGACCGTGTCAAGAAATGGAACATTGTCAACACTACTTCCCCTCAGTTACCCTAGGTGTAAATATGTCCCAATTTTTATGGTATTCGCTTAGTATGTTTCTTTATGGTTTTATCTCCTATGTATTCTTAAATAATATAATTTAGTTTTTCCTTGTTTGCACTTTATATAGATAGAATCACATTATGTCTTCTTAGTGACTTGCTTTCATCATTCAATATGTATGCATTTCATTGCTTTTAGTATTTCATTGTATGATTATATCACTATATATTTATTTCTTATTCAATTATTTTTAATCGATATAGGGTTCTTCAGGTTTACTGTTTCTTGAGTCAGTTTCAGTAAGTTATAGTTTTATGCATATGTATTTTTTAATCTAAACTTCGGGTTTTATAAACATTCACTTCTTCGTGACACTTTATTGAATTTCCGCAGCACCTGTAGTGATGTCCCGCCTTTCCGTTCCTCATACTGTTTTCTGTACCGTCTCTGTTTTTTATTATCAGTCTTCCAGTAGGTTTGTCCATTTCCTGTTTCAGTGGCATGTTCTGTATATGCTAATTATTTGTTAGAAATAATTGTTGTAGTCTACATATTCTATATTACTGTGAGAAGTATGATAAAATCTGCTATGATAGTGGATTTTTCTAGATCTCATAGTTATGTCTATTTTTGTTTTATATAAGTTGAGCCTTTACTATTTGATACACACAATTTTTAAATTGTGTATTTTCTTACTAATTATTAAATACTATTATTACTTCAAACTGTGCTACTTTTACATTTTAGATGTGCCTCTTCAAATAGGATTGTATATTGAATTTTAATTTTTATCCAATTTGATAATCTTTGTGTTTTTTTTATTAGAGCGTTTGGTCATTTTGCATTTAATATCAAATTGTTTATAACCCATATTATATGATATTAAATATTTGGATTTAAATCTACCATCGTATTCTGTGTTCTCTGTTTGCCTCTTCCATGGTAGTTTTTTTGTTCTTTCTTGCCTTGTTAAGCATTGATAGTTTTATCATTTTAGTTTTTCCTTGTTCTAATTAAAGTTATAATTCTTTTTCTCATCTTTTAGAAATTACCTCTAGAAATTTCATTAATCATACTTATTAAAGTCTAAAATTAAAAGATAGTTTTACCCGTTTCTCAGGCAATGCAAGGACTTTAGAACAGTGGAACTCCACTTCTCTGACCCATGTGTCACTGTTGTGTATTATAATTCTATTGGATTTTTAAATTTTACAAGATGTTTTATACATTTAGTATTTATGTAGATTTGCCTGCATTGTTTCTGTGCACTCCTTTCTGTCTGGGACTGTTTTCCTTTTGCTTGAAGTATAATCCTTGCAAGTTCTTTAGTATGTTCTGCCGGTGTCATACTTCTTGGTTCTTTGTGTTTGTCCGAAGATGACTTTATTTTGCTTCATTCTTGAGAGAGATTTATCACAAAGTATAGAACTTTGGCGGTTAATTTTTTTTTTCTTTCTGAATATTAAAGAGATAGTTCCACTATCTTCTGGCTTCTTTTACTGGCTGTTGAAAATCATTTGTCAGTTGTCACTTCTTTGAAGGGTAACTTTTTATTTTCTCTTTGTCTTTGGTTTTCTGAAGTTTCACTATGATATAGGTTTAGAATTTGATTTTATTTATCCTGCTTTTGGAACTCTTTGAATTTCTTTAAATTGTTGATGGTGTCTTTCATTAGTTCTGGACAAAATCTCACTTGACAGCCTCTGCTCCATTCTCTTCCTTTTCTCTTTCTAGCATCCCTGTTAAACCTCTGTTAGTTTTTCTCACTCTGCTTATTACCCTTTACACTGTAGTTTTCATCTTTTTGTCTGTCTTTACTTCTTTTTTGGATTTTTAAAATAAACTATCTTCCATTTCCTTTATTATCTCTACAGCTCTGATTTGCTGTTAGACCTGGATGCCAAGTTCTTCGTTTCAGTTATTGTATCTCTCAGCTCTAGAAGTTCTGCTTGACTTTTTCAAATCTCCTATGCCACTTTGTATTCCCAGCAGACACTGTTAACGTTATATTTTAGGTCTTCATTAAAAGAGTAAGTATAGCCGTTTTATAGTCTACGGCCAATAAGATATATAAAGTCTTCCTGGGTCAGTGTCTGTTGTCTTTTTCCATTGATTCTCACTCATAATGTCTCAGTTCCTTGCATGTCTGGTTATCTCATGCACTTGTCATTGTAACTGAAAGTTTACATATTGGAATAAATTGATGCTTACTATTTCTATTTGCTTCTGGCAGGAACTATCAGTTTAGGCCACTTTATCCAAAGACCATGCCTGAGTTTCTCTGGACCCCTCCCATCCCTACCTCCAGGCAATGGGCATCCTAGGCAGCGAGGTTAGTTTACTTCTGGTTCAACACTCCCCTGTTGGTGATCTCTTTTAGATGTCAGCTTAGTGTGAGGAGAATCTCCCATAAACTGCTTACATTGTTCAAGCCCTAGAATTTGTTCTCTGTTCTGCTTCCCTCATTGTGCAGGATCATTAAATCATACATTCAGATTTGCTGGGATTAACAAATGCTCTCAGAACAAAAACAGCTTCTGTGCTCACTTAACTCACTGGTTCT
The DNA here is from genome assembly GCF_037783145.1 of Equus przewalskii. Lineage (NCBI taxonomy): Eukaryota > Metazoa > Chordata > Mammalia > Perissodactyla > Equidae > Equus > Equus przewalskii. The sequence continues at coordinate 51,640,506 of NC_091831.1, read as the reverse complement.
CATTTATCAGGTTTGTACTGGTAATTTCTTACAGTCTTGTTACCTCTTTGTTGCTCCTGGAAAAAAAATTTAAATATATTTGATTCAGCATTTTCAGTAGTTTTCAGTGGGAGGATTGGTCTGAACAATTTAGGCTTCCATCACACAAAACTTGAAGTCTGCAATACTATTAGCATTATCAATTTTATCTGAAAATCTGGCAAATGAAGTTTGTTGTCATCCCATTTGTGTCAGTTCTCTAGAATTATCAATATTACCACCATGTGTTGAGTGCCTACTATGTGTCAGGCACTGTTCTATAGAATATTATTCAGCCTTTAAAAAGAAGGAAATTCTGCAATATGTGACAACATAAATGAACCTTGAGGACATTAAGCTGATTGAAATAGCTAGTCATACAAGAAGGACAAATACTGTGTGATTTCACTTATCTGAGGTATCTAAAATAGTCAAACTCATAGAAGCAGAGAGTAAAATGGCAGTTACCAGGGTCTGGGGGAAGTGGGGGGTGGGGAGCTGCTAATCAATGGTGTGAAGTTTCAGTTATGCAAGATGAATAAGTTCTGTATCTGCTGTACAACATAGTGCCTGTTGTTAACAATACTCTACTGTACACTTAAAAATCTATTGAGGGTAGATCTCCTGTTACATGTTCTTACCACAATAACATATAAATAAATAATCACTTTTAAAGCAGTTTTTATTCTTAGTCTCTGAGCTATAGTTTTAAGGGAGCATTGCAATAAAGTGGTTAATAGTAGGCACTGTAGAGCCATCAGCCCTGGATTCATGTTCTAGCCCTACCACTGGCCAGCTTTGTGACCTTCCCAAGTTCCTCATTTTACTATCATTTACATTTTACAGTTGAGTAAAATACAGCTTAGGAGCATAACATGCTAGCAAGTGGTTAAGCCAGTTATAATCCAGGACGAATGATCCAGGACAGGCTGCACTGTTTCTGCTATGCTTCCTGGTCAGGCAGGATTCCTGTTAGAGCACCTAAAGACTCAAAATACTACTGATGAGTGGACAATGGAATTATGATGAAAGGCTCTATTCTTTGAACCAGTTCACCTGAAAAGTTATGGAAAGGAATAGCATTCACAAAGGAAGCACCAATTTAGCAGCGAGTCCTCAGCTGTCTTCCGTGTTCTATTAGACGGTGCTAGATTCCCCTTTAATAAAATGCTCACGGGCAAATAAGCTTGGGGACTGTGTGGTATACCTCTTTCTTAGAGAAACACAATACAGACTCACATATTAAAGACTGTGAAAAGACCTAAAACTGCTGACATTGGAACTTGTAGATTCCACAGAAAAAATTTTAAGAAACACTAACTATATGCCTAATTCTTTGTATATAATAGGTATATTCCTAGAAGTATGTATAAATTAAAATCTTGTAAATCAATTATATTTTGAAAAAGAAGAAAGCTTGTAATTAAAAAGAAAATTTTTTGTAAAAAAAACACCCTCTAATTTATTCTTTAATATAAATCTATGTTAATATAATGGGTTTTCCTAAATAAGGTTATGTCAGTGTCTACCAAATACTGTAAAATCAAGAGGAAATAAAAGATTTTGGAAATTTGGAACTCAACTTTATTATTCTTGCTAGTTGAAGAGAAAAGCCAAAATGCTATCTTAAGGTTTATATTTGTCATCAAGAAATTTTTATGCTTTTTATAAAACAATGAAACCACATTGTGAAGATTGACTCACACGGAAGTGAGATGTTATCTGGCTTCTTTCTTTTGCCTGTGTTTTGTTTTTGTTGTTCCTGTCGTTTTTAAACTCCATTTTGTTCCCTGTTTGAAAAGAAAATGAATTAGATAAAACCTTTAAGCAATGAAAAGTCAAACTGCTCTTTCACTTCCTGTTTCATTTCATCTTGTCCTACCACCTCCCTTGGTTAGAAAAGAAGAATTAAGTATTTTGAGTAAATGTGTTGCACAAGGACTTGAGAGACAGCAAGAGAAATGGAAAGGGTGTGGTAAAGCGGTGAGACTGCCCTGGACGTGAAGCGTGGATCATGTGCCTCGCTATCTTAGATGTCGTATACACATCGTCTTGTTTGATTTTCACAACAACCCTCTTACTTAAGTGAAGGTACTATTTTTAAAAATGAGAAATTGATAGATAGGTTAAGTGACTAGCCTAGATGCCTTATTTCTTATCAGAATTAGAGAGAAGCTGTGGTTCCACATTTGTTCCGTAGTGGCCCTGAGCTGGAAGGGAACCTAGATTAGAAGTAGCAGGTGATTGCAGGGTGTGTGGCAAGGAGTCTGGAGAGCAGGGAATTCTACGTCCAATATCCCTTTCCAAGGACTGCAATCAGGAAGGAATTATTTTTCTTGGTGTCCCGTGAAATCTGAACTTATTTTACCAGAGAAACGCACGGTTACATCTGGTATTTAGGTTCCAGATACAGTATTGATTGAACAAAGTTTATGAACTGGTCTGAAAAACTAATCATTTATGATCCTATTTCTTTAGGAAGTGCATCCTAACTTAAAAACAACCAGCTTACAGATATTTAGAACATAAGCCATTCATAAATCTGGGGTTGCTATATAAAAAAATTTGCTTTCAAACTTTAAATTCATAAATCACAAAGCTGATTTCAGATGTATTACTCAGATCCATGCTTTTATAGAATTTTTATTTCATTTCCTGCCTATTTTAGGAAAGGAGATTCTTATTTATTTATGTCTGCATTTTGCAATCATTGCCTGTGTTGTATTTATACATTTATTTCTCTCAGGTCAAACCCTTTATTTCTAAAAGATAGCAGCTTTAACAAGGTGTTAATATAAAAGATTTGAATAGTCCCAGACAATTCATTGCATGTTCTTCTATAGTAGAATGTTGAACAGGTAAGTTGATAAAAACTTTTTGTTTTACTTTGTACTCTTCACTTGGCTGGTCTTTTTCATTTAATTGATGTACCAAACCTTGGCTATATTGCATCTGTATATTAAATAATTGTGTTTTACAGAAAATGTTCTGTTTTCCAGAGTTACTGAGATTTCTGGTCAATAATAGTAATAGCTGATGGCTAGCTATTTTGGAGGCACTACCAACAGGGGTGCAGTGAAAACTTTAAAAATCATTTTGTGTGGTCCAGTGTGAACAAAGGGCCATATTTTGGGTTTTTATTTATGCCCTGATACACAGAATAAATTATGCAATGCTTTCCTTTCATTCAGATATGAAGGCTATATACCTACCTACACACTGCATTAAAGGATTATATTAATATTTTTTGAAAGAACTTCCAAAATATGTTAATACTTATTTCCTACTAACAGGACGTCCGGCTGCATCACTACAACTATCCAAGTCAGGAAATGAATATTAAGACATTGTTGCCATCTAATCCTCAGACTCCGTTAAAAATGTTGCCCATTGTCCCAATAATGTACCTTACGACAAAAAGATCTAGTGCAGAATCATGCATTGCGTTTAAGTATCATGCTCTTTAGTTTCTTTCAATCTGGACCAGTTCTTCAGTCTCTCCTTGGCTTTCATAATCTTGACATTTTTAAACATCATACACCAATTATTTTGCAGAAGGTTCCTCAATTTGGGTTTGTTTGATGTTTTCTTGGGATAAGATTCAGGATATGTGTCTTTGGCAGAAATATCACAGAAGTGATGCTATGCTCTCATTGCGTCCTATCAGGTGCCATGTAATTTTGATTCATCCCATTACTGATGATGTTCACTTTGATCACTTGATTAGGGTGGTGCCTGCCAAGCTTCTCTCCTGAAAAGTTACTCTTTTGTTGCCCCCTTTGTAATTAATACATATTTTGTGTGTGAGAGGGGAGTACCTTGAAATTATGTTAAGTATGATATTTCTTATTAGACTTTCAATTTATTCATTGATTTTATCAATATGGACTCATGTTTTCCTATTCAGTGCATCATAATCTGTTAATATCAGATTTTTGAGGTTCAAATTGTCTCCAGTTTGGCCAATGGGAGCACATTCAAGATGGCTTCTGTGTCTTTTTGACATATATTCATCCTTCACTGAGGACTTCCTTGATTTATGGCATAACAAGATATTTTAGTCTCATCATGTACTTTCCCTGCCCCAGCCCTGGAATCAGCCGTTTCTCCAGGAATGCTGGTTCTTTTTAGTGGAAATAATATTCAGAAGACATGATCTGGGCTCTAGGTATATCCATTGCTATTAAAGTGTCACTGTTATGGTCCTGCTGTTCCTCGGCCCTCAAAATATATGCATTATATTTTGTCATGTATTTCTTAATCTCTCTATGTTGAAAACCATAAGTTCACACCAATACATCTAGTTCTAATCCAACACCACAGATTTCGTTCTACACATTTTTAACTCCTTTCTCTGACAGTAGGAAATCTGTCTTCTGTTGTCTTTAATGCTTTTTCTTTTTTGATCAGTCTCCCTGAAAGCAACCATTCTCCCACCTCCTCGACATGGATGCTTCCTTCTTTCTGGGACTCTGACTCTCCATTGTGTGTGCCCCCTTGCGCAATGTGGACACTCTTTACTTTGCTCAGACTCGTACAATCCACACAGGGCTGCCCTCCTCACCCTGCTCAGGCTTTAACTCCCTGAGCCTGGCTGCCCTCACCCTCACCTCATGTGGATACCCACTTCAGCCTGCCTGTGCTCTGACACCCCGTGCCCAGCTGCCTGTCTGCTTGGATGCCCTTCTCACTGAGCTCTGACTTACTGTTCTGGGTCACTGAATGTGTGGATGGCTTCCTTGCTGCTCTGAGACTCTGACTCCTATGGCTGGGCCACCCCTAAATGTGCACACTCTCCTTACTCTGCTTGGGTTTTGACGCCTCTCATTGGGTAGCCACCCACATAAACACCCTCCTCACTCTGCTTGTGCCCTGACTCCTCAGGCCAGGCCATCCCCTCAGCAGAGATCCCCTTTGGGCTCTAGGCTGTGCCCCATGCGATTCGTCCTCCTCAGTCCATTCAGGCTTTGACATCTGGTGCTGGGCAGTGCTCCTACTCACCCTGCTCATCCTGCCTGGCTTCAGCTCCCTGCTGTGCAAACCACAGCTCCTCCCCCAGTTCCCTAGCACAGATGCCCATCTTGGTCGGGCTCCACCTAATGGCTTACAACTGAATTTTTCAGTAAGGGAAGAGAAAGGGCCAAAAGGTTTATTATTATCTTAAAGTTGTGCTCTGAAATGCTTTGTTCAGTGGATCACTTTGCTAATTATTATGTGAAAATCAGAGCAAGAAGTAGAATTTGACATACAAAAATCACTTTATTGGAATGTTTTTTATATTAAATGAGTTTACTTATATGCCCTGAACTACCTCCATTGATTAATAACTTTAAGATAGAGTGAGATCAAGAGATTAAAAGTTCCATGTTTATTTCAGGTGATAGCATGCTATAAACTATTGGTTTAATATCCTTTCCTGTCTACTTTCTCTTATGTGATTTTTGTCATTGAATATGGTACCAGTATTTGAGTAAGATGCACATTTACTATGTTCTTATATAAAGCAAAAAAAAAATTATAAAAAGAAAAAATCACAATGTCTAATGACCTTAAATAAACACATATATGTAACTTGATTTTTCTCTCTCGTTTAAATAGAGGAGTCTTCATTTTGGCTTCCCTTATATGGCAACATGTGCTGCCGGTTAGTCGCCCAGCCAGCTTGTATGGCTGAGGATGCATTTGCAGGATTTCTTAATCAGCAGGTTAGAGGACTTTAAATATCCTACAACAGTTATAGCTCCAATTTAGATTTTAATATACTGGCAGTTGTTTGGACTTCTGGTATTGAGAAGTATTTTTTAAAGTCTTCTTTTAAATGACAGTTTTCTCACTGTTGGACCTAGAATGTAGTGGGGGGCGGTCTGGGGTGAGAAGGTGGGAAGGAGAGGGGTCTAATGCAATTCTGATGGTTAAGGAGCTGCCTCTCCAGGTTCCTCTGCCTCATTAAAGCAGTAACGAGATAATCAGCACCAGAGGGCTCCTTGTGGAAACTGAAGACCGCGCCACACCTTTCACATAAAGGCCTTTCTGGCAGACAGCTTTTGCCACAGTTTAGGCCTCTGGGCTTCCAAAGCTGCCTCTGTGCCACCTACTCCTGACTTATTTATAACTATAGTTATTTATATTCAGTAAATAATTAATTATGGGCTTCAATGAATCAATATCTTTTTCTAAAAGATTCCATTAAGAGGAAAGAAAATTTGCATTCTTTACAGGGTAGTCATCATTTCCCAGTGTTCTGAGAACAGTAAGGGAAAATTATATTTTGAATATTGAATTATTTTTATAACTTTCCTGAGTCATTAGGTGAATTGCTGTGGAATTCTAAGCACTAATTTTTAATAGAGTATCTTCTCTAAAACTCGGTTGATTTATGATTTTATGTGTATAAAAGTTATGTGGTAATTATTACTTCCATTTTGCTTAATGCTTTTGAGAATTCCAAACCTTTCTTCTCTGATATTAACGTACTTCTTGATTTTGGGCTAATTGACTCGTGCAGTAAATTAGTGGGTAACTCTATCACATTTAAAAATTTCAAAAAACTAATTTAATTTTGATAAATATTTTGTTGAATTTAGAATTAAGATGATAAATACTGATTTAAGGTTGATAGTTTCTTGGTTTTTTTTTTTTTCAGCAAATGGTGGAAGGTCTGATTAGTTGGAGAAGGTTGTATTGTGTTTTAAGAGGGGGTAAACTCTATTGTTTTTATACTCCTGAGGAAATCGAAGCTAAAGTGGAACCAGTTTTGGTAGTGTCCATTAATAAGGTAAATAAAATGCTATTTTGAAAATAAAGATAAAACGTTTTATCAAGTTTGTTTTTGTCCATAACTCACATTGTTGCCATCTTATAAAGAAAAGAGGACTGCTAAAAATAGGTTAGTTCATAAAGATAATTTAGTCCTATTTTTCGTCCATTATAGAGCTTATCCAGTAAAGGAAATAGTATATTTCCTAAGAACACACAGTAGTAAATTGGAAATCTGTATCAGTAAATAGGTTTTAAAGCAGAGAATGTAACTCCACATTAACAGGATATTTACATTTTTCATGAATTTATTTAAGTAAGAGATTTTATAAATTGTTAGCTCCTGTTACAGTGATGCTCTTTCTAGTTAATATTCAAATGAACCCATAAAAAGACATTCCTGAGTATGCTTTCTGATTTCTTACAGGATTGATGGGCAGTTGTCCAACCTTCTGTCAGAATAGGAAAGCCTGACAGTCGGTTCAGAATATTTGAGTGCTTACCCTGCATTTCAAAAGTAGTACTACACACCTAGAGAGTCTATCCAATGAGTGTGTATACACACACACACACACACGTACTGGTTTGATACAAAGGAGATTATTAAAGTTTCGTTACGAATTTTTCACCCAAAAATCTGTAGGAAAACTTTTCAATATAAGGCAGACTTATGTCCTTTTATCCCATGATCTTAAATTTATCTTCATCTGTCATCCAAGTCTAGTGTTTATTAGAGAGTTTTTCCCCCTTTCTACGGCATTCTTGCTCTAAAATACTTCAATGGCATTTCTAGAGCAGAATGTCATGTTTTCTGCCTGTGCAGTGCTCTTCATTGTTTCTCGTTGTTGTACTTTGCTTGCCTTTGGAGTGGTTGAATTAAAGGATATGATAAAATTTGACCCATCACATCTTTTAACTGTACATATTCTACCTTGTTTTTAAATTTTCTTTTGAAGAAAACTGTAAAGTTCTATGTCCTGAAAAACATGTGGATATTGGTCTGCTAACCTGTAAAGACTTGAGTTAATTTCTGTCATCTTTTCCAATAATAGCATTTGATCTTTTTATATCCTGCTTTTAGAAATTACACTGCTTTTTACTTAAAGGAATCCTTCAGTGAGACCTTTTATGATGTAATTAAGTCCACTTAATTTATCCATTTTGTGTATTAGAAAGATTAATACTGCTCTTAAATAATATACCTCAATACTATAACATAGTTTATTTTGGTTTAGAAAATTGTTTAAGCAAATATAATTTTATTATTGGAAAATCAATGTAATTTTTTCATTACTTGCCAACATTTTGTTTTGTTTTGTTTATACACCATTTACTTTTCCCCACCTTAGTCTTTTGAAAATTTCAAATATACAGAAAAGTTGAAATAACAGAATAATGAACACCTGTATACCCTTTGCCTAGATTCTTCAGCTGTTAACATTTTGCCATATTTGCTTTCTCTCTAGATAGTTTAAAAACTTTTTTCTGAACTATTTGAAAGTAAGTAGCAAACAGCACAAGATTTCTTCCCTGGGATATTTTAGCATGTTTCTCCTAAAAACAAGGACATTTCCTTTATAACCATAACATTGTTATCACACTCAAGAAACTTATTGTTGATAAAACAATATTATCTAAATATAGAGCAAATTGCCCCAGTTGTCCCCAAAATGTTCTTTCTAATTTTTATTTATTGTTTGATCCAAGACCCCATCTGGGATCACAAATTCCATCTGGTCACCATTCTTTTGTTTGTTTCCTTTTCATCTAAATTGTGCCCTTCTCTCGCTGCCTTGTGTGTGTGTGTGTGTGTGTTTCATTACATTGAGACTTTTGAAAAGTGCGGGCCAGTTTCCAAATCTGTATTTGACTAATTGTTTCACTACATTCAGGTTAAATAGTTTTGGCAAGAGTTCTACATGGATGATTTTGTCTAATCTGTTTTACACTAGGTAGCTAGATAGTAAAAATGGAATCCTACTAATTTTTTTTCTTACATGTTGTACAATGAAATATAGATAATCATAAACCAAATTAAAATGTAGTCTAAACAAATGACATTTTTAAAGTCATTTGTTTTGTTTGAAAACAGTCTTCAAGGGATTCATTGTACCTTATCTCAGCCCTTTAAGGTAGGCAGAACAGGTATGTCAGACCTGTTTTACAAGTATATTATTTGTGATTTACAAGTGAAGAAACAGACTCAGAGATCAGCTAATAAGTAAAATTATATAGCTCATTCTTTTCCTAATGACTAGGGAAAATTTAGAAATTCATGGACTGTTTTTCTATTTCCTTATAGATATACGGCTAGACTAGATTTGGAAGGCAAAATTAGACTTTTTCCTATCTCCATACCCATTGAATCAGCTTTGAAAGTGAAAAATAGCCCTGAAATAAGATTCTGAGCCTGAAGCCGTGATCTACGTGTAGGCAATGGCCTGGGCATATACTGAATCTTCACCATTTAAATTTAAGAGAACAGTTATAATGGAACTCCTCTGTTATTGTAGCCAATGCATCTCTATTTTCTTGTCCAATGACAAGGATCAAATTCCAGAAAAGTGGTTAACAGTGTTTACATAGCCTGAGTGAATTGATTTTTTTTTTCAGTTGACTCATTTTTCCTTGTGGTAATAAAGGCTGTTGGCCTGGAGACTGATGGGATTCTGTAGTCAATCTGCTCCATTATTAAGATGAGTGAAATCAACATATTTAGCAATCCCAGGGTGGTTTCACAGTTGATCATTACAAATTTACAGGAAAATGATTAATCCAGTAATTTGTATAGTCTCAGCCTTAGACTTGGGGACAAAATGGACTATATTTGACCCTGAGAACTATTGGCATAAATATCTCTTCCATTGTACATAACTTTTGCCTAACATAGAAAAGAGAATTTTAAGGTTAAACAGTGAGGTAAGAATTAAGGTTGGGAAAATTAATGTAATTTAGTTGCTGATCTCATCAGAAATTACACTCATGACAAAATCTTCCATTCTCTAGCTTTGTGATACTACCATCTAATTTTCTGCAGCACTGATTCCTGCCCTTTCTCTGTAGAAACTTTTCTCCTTGCAGTTCCTGCTTCTACCTCAGATTTCCTTTGAGCCCTTCCATTCACCTGAAAACTTCATTCTTAACAGTGATTGCCACTGGTCTCCTTATTTAAATATGTCAAACGCTATCTCAGTCGAGAAATCTATTTGTTACTTCTGAAAACACAAGTTTTATATAATTATGTCTCCTATTAATGTAATTTTTACTCATTTTTTTCTCAACTTATAAAATTATTCAAGTTTACAGAAAAGTTGAAAAAAAATACTATAATGATCACTTGTATACTAGCTAGATTCACCAGTTAACATTTTCTCATCTTTGCTTTATCTTTTTTTGCGGGGGTGGGGTAGTTTAAACACTTTATATTATATTTACTTATTTATTTTATTTATTTATTTTTTTTGGTGAGGAAGATTGGCCCTGATCTAACATCTGTTGCCAATCTTCCTCCTTTTGCTTGAGGGATATTGTCGCTGAGCTAACATCTATGCCAATCTTCCTCTGTTTTATGTAGGATGCCGCCAAAGTGTGTCTTGATGGGTGGTGCTAGGTCCACACTCGGGATCCGAATGTGCAAACCCCAGGCCACCAAAGCCAAGCCCACAAACTTAACCATTATGCCACCTGGCTGGCCCATCTATTTAATTTTTAATCAGCTGGGTGGTGGTATAGTTTACATAAAATAAAATTCACCAGTTTTAAGTATACAATTTGATAATTTTGACAAATAATACACAGTTGTGTAATCATTACTGCAATTATTATTGGATTATAGGTTTTTTGTGTTTTTTATCTTTTTTGTGAGTACGTTTAAATTCTACTCTCAGAAAGTTTGTTATACAATAGTGTTATCAACTATAGTCACCGTGTTTTACATGAGATCCTCAGACCTTATTCATCTTATAGTTGAAAGTTTGTAAAATCTCTTTACTGATCTATATTTTTTGCTGACCCATTTGAACATAACTCTCCAACACTGACACTTCATCTCTGAATACTTCAACATGTAACTCTTAAAAATACGGGCCTTTAAATATATATATATTATATATTTACACACAGACATGTGTATATGTATATATACATGTAAATTTGCAATACCCTTATCACAACTAAGCAAATTAACAATAATTCCCTTATATCATCTAATATCCAGTTTGTATTCAAATTTTTCCTTCGTTCCCAAAATGTCCTTTTAGCTTTTGCTTTCAATCTAGGAATATTCAAGGATTGTGCATCCTTTGTACTTCTTCTAAACTGTAAATTAGTTCTAGAGGCTTGATTATATTCATTTTAAACATTTCTTACAAGAATATTTCATGGATAAAGACAGATAGTTTATAGAGCATCCTGTTCAGAGGCACATGATATCAGCTTGTCTCAGTATTGGCAATGCCAAGTTTAGTGACTTGGTTGAGGTGGTGACCACTAGCTCTCTCCAGTATAAAGGTAGGCTTTCTTCTTCACAGTTAGCAAGTAGTCAGTGAGGTGATACTTGGCACTGTGTGAATATCTTTGTCATCCAACAGTCTTTCACATAAAGGTTTTAGTGACCAGACTGCCCTTGCCTGAATTGGTTATTGCATTGGAGATTGCATATGTTTTTCTCATACTGTCCTTTCTTCTACATACATTAGCTGGCATTCCTTTGTAAAGAAGGACTTTCTCTCATCAACTGGGAATGAATTACTGTCCTTTCTGAAAAGACAGGATAGATGTTTAATATTTTAATTACCTATTTTCAGAGTAAGGAGTTGGTATTACATATTGGTGTTGTATTGATATTAGCAATATGTATTGGAGTATTATTATCCCCTGCAGAGGTAGCAAATGAATGCCATGTCTGTTGTCCCCCCCACCCCCGCCATATTATGATAAACTCATAAATTTTTATCTATTCAGTGTTTTAAATTGCTTGGCTTTTACATATAAAATGGGGGCTGGCCCCATTGCCGAGTGGTTAAAGTTCAGCATGCTCGACTTCAGTGGCCTGGTTCCACAGGTTCGAATCCCAGATGCGGACCTGGTCTGCTCATCAACTGTGCTGTGGAGGCATCCCACCCACAAAAAATAGAGAAAGATTGGCAGAGATGTTAGCTCAGAGCTAATCTTCCTCAAGCGAAAAGTAGAGGAGGATTAGCAACAGCTGTTAGCTCAGGGTGAATCTTCCTCACCAAAAATAAATAAATAAATAAATATAAGGTAGATGTTTTAATTGTTTTGCTTACTTTGAAAATTTCTAAGGGACACATGCTATTAGTGTATTCTTACATAAACAGTATCTTTGATAAATGCCAACTTTGTATTTTTTGATATGTAGAGTAAGCATCAAATAAAACTTTTAAGAATAGTGTTTTTATTTCAGTTTTTAGTATATTTCGAATGCTAGGCCTTTAAGGTCTTTTTATGCTTAATCAAGTTAAATAATAAATAAAAATCAGAGTTCCTTTCTTTTGATTGTCTTTCCTCTCTCATGATTTAGAAAATAATAATTTTCTTAATGCTACTTTAAAAATTATGTGAAAGCATAAATTTTGCAGTTGCTAAGGTATATAAATAATAGTTCTGTTATTTTGATCACAGAATCTGTTCTCTAACTATAATTCTTGTCCTTCTAAATGGCATTTCCTGTAAGGCTAAGTCAGTTCATTAATTTTCATAGGGAGCCATCTGTGGAAATAGTCACATTAGGCAAAGAAAAGCCTAAAAGCTATTCCCCTCCCCTTTTCAATCCAAATTTGAAAGGATGATTTACTTCAAAGTGATTGCTTCAACTTCAAAAAACTTCCCTATGAATGTTGTTGAGCAAGACATTCTCAATAAGGGGTACTTAACTGGAGCCACTGACTCTCTTATACATTGTAGAAAGCATTTGATTAGCCAGAGTTTTATCCATTGCCAATGGGGTGGGGAGTGGAATGGAAAAGAAGTGTGGGTCTTTGAGATCAATAGTCTTTTCTTGATTTAAATACTATGCATCACTTCATTTTAATAAATAATAAAATCTGTCCTAAACAAGTCAATAACTCCTTGGTGTGCTATACCTTTGTTAAATTGTCTTGAAATTGCTTTTAACCATTATGTTTATCATGGACCCTAGCAAGCAAAATTCTTATGAAGCATATGGGATTTTCTTCTGATTATATTGGTCCTCGTAATGTCTGAACCCTATCAACTTTTCAGATTGTCCCTTATTAAATGCGGTAAAAATAATTTTTTAAACAGCCTTTTCCTGTAGGAGTTTACATCTGATTTCATTGACGTAAATTGCAAATAATTATATCACACTAATACTAATCATACCTAATGCTTGGCTTAGTTTATGGTTATGCTTTACACATTTCAAAACCTTCCTTGCCATGTATTGTGAAGATATAATTTCTTTGTCATTATAGTCTATATAAGGTCTAAAGCTTGTTTTTAGCCAGCAACATTTTGTCTTCATCTCTAATTAACAAGACTTTAGACCAAACACCTTTCAAAGAACTCATTTATCCTTACAACATGTTTGTGAAGAAGATGTGACTGAAATAATAATATCTCTCCATTATAGATAAGAAAGCAGGCACTTATTTTTTTCTACTTGTATTTTATTTTATTGTTATTTTTTTCTTTGAGGAAGATTAGCCTTGAGCTAACATCTGCTGCCAATCCTCCTCTTTTCTCAGGAAGACTGGCCCTGAGCTAACATCCGTGCCCATCTTGCTCTACGTTATATATGAGATCCTTACCACAGCATGGCTTGCCAAGCAGTGCCGTGTCTGCACCCAGGATCCAAACCGGCGAACCCTGGGCCACCGAAGTAGAACGTGCGCACTTAACTGCTGTGCCACTGGGCTGGCCCCATCTACTCGTATTTTATTCTTTTAATTGTCTTTTTGGAAAATTTCAAGATAATCTACAAAGAGAATAATACAAATGAACCCATCTGTACCCTCACACGTTACCCCCACCATAGAATTATTTTGAAGCAAATTCTAGATACTGTATCATTTTACTTGTATTACAGTTGTCATAGTTGAGAAAATTTATAGCCATATATACAGTCAATATATCATCAAAAGTCCAGAAAGCATTCAACTTTCCCGGTCTGGTAATTTTTCAATGGTTTTTTGAATCAGGATCCAAATAAGGGCCATACGTTGCAGTTGATTGGTTAGGTCTCAAATCTCTTAATCTCTTGGCTTTCATTCTCTCTGTCTGTCTGTCTGTCTCTCTCTCTCTCACACACACACACACACACACACACAAACATAGGTAATCACATATTATTAAAGAAATTGGGTCATTTATCTTATGGTTTTCCATAGTCCATAGTCTGGACTTTGGTGATTGCATCTTTGAGTTGTCTTTTTTCTTCTATTTTTGGATCAGATTTAGGTGTGCACTTGTTTGTTGGTTGGTTGGTTAGTAAGAATATGTCTTAGGAAATATTATCAAGAGGTATATAGTAAGTCTGAGTCTTCCACTCATATTAACATCCAGTGATAAGCATTGCTTAGATCTTTTATTTAATTAGGGATTGCAAACTGGTGATATTTTAACGTTCTTTCTTCATTTATTACCCAGAATACTTCAACTTCATCAGCTATTTGGTTGAGGTACAATTCTTACAGGAAAGGATAAGAGCTTGATTTATATATTAGTTACAAAAACAATAAGGTGGTTCCCTAGCATCCTTTAAAGGTGACCAACGAGTTAGTTTTTAAATATCATTAGCAATTTAAAAACATTTTTATGCATCAATCCATTACCATTGTTATTCTTATAGATGTTCAGATTGTCCCATCTTTGGCTACTGGAAGCCTCTTCAGGTTGGCTCTTGAGTCTTTTTGATCAACCCTGGTAATCTTTGATTTGTTAGCGTAAGATGTTCCAGGATCATCCAATACATTTCCTGACCCAGGCTGGGAATCAGCCATTTCTCTAGAGCTCTGATTCCTTTTAGTAAGAAAGAGCATTTGGAAACCGTAATCTGGGTACGTAATAGACTTTTTTAAGGTTATATAGTCAAAAGTAAAGTAAGGTAAGAAACAGTTCATGGATCTAGTCCTGATCTAATAATTTTCCATTACCACAGAAATGGAGAGGTTGAAGTACAGTTTTAAATCAAAATAATGAACAACCTACAAGAAACTTTCCTTTGACCTTAGAGTTCATTATATTTTGTTACAAAATTTACTTCTCAGTTTATATTGTCATTGATTTCACTTGGCCTTCTCTGGGTGCCCACCATCTCATGTAGTGGAAGGTTGCAGTTCAATATGTGCTGATTGGTAAGAATATAGCCAGCCAAGGATTAAAATTTCATAGCAGGTAGTCTCAAATCTATCTACAAATCAGTGAAAGTTGACCGTAAAGCCTCCCAAAGCAACTAAAAGGGTTGAGATTAGCAAAAGTAAAACAGAAAACTCTTGCCTTGGGTAGGTTTCCTCATCTATAAATTAAAGAGTTGCATTAGAGATTGCCTCTTGAATCTGAGTCTATCAATGTAAAACTTTTTGTCATTATCTGAGTTGTTCTTTTCCTGTCTCATTCATTTATTCATCCAATATTTTTCAGTTACTTAGTGGATACCAGGCAATACTTTAGGCGGTAAAAATGAGAGCTAAAGTACTCAAGCTTCTTGCTTTCATACCCAACTAAGAAGATATACCTTCCTCATCTGTACATTGTGAGACCACGATGGCAACAGTCCTGAAACTCACCTCTTTTCTCTAATCCACTTCTTGTTTGAGAAGTGAAGTCCTGAGCACTGTTATTGACACTTCGCCCACACTGAGAAATAGTTTGCATGAACTTTTTGACAGTATTAGAAACTTTGTTTAATCACTTTTTCTTTGACATGCAGTTTTTGGTTGAAGAAATTTCCCTTGAGTTAAATTATTTGGGGTGATAAAATATAGAAGTTAATTCAAATGATCTATTCTGCATTTCATTTGCACCTTTTAAAAACCTCTCGTGTTTTAAAAATTTAGCAGTTTTTGTGGTTACCAGAGTTAATGAAATGTATAGTATTTATATATTATTGCAGTATATTTTCTAAGAAGGATATAAATGATCCAGTTCATCAGATTTTCTACAGGGCTATTTTCATTGGAAATGATATCTTGGTATTATTTAAACTACATATTCATCTATAAAAATCACACTTGCCTTATTTGAAAGTTGAATCCATTTTAATCCTATATACAATAGGTAGTCGGAAATTTGTATTAAAATGAATTTGGGTGGAGGGAAGCACAGTTTCAGCAGCAAGAATACTTCATATGTTATTGTTTGGATTTTTTTTTAATACTAACAGAAATAGAGGGTACCCCCTCCCAACCCTGCACTGAATCAGCATTCAATTAGTCTGATAGAGAAGTACATCAAAGATCCTTCCTAGAGCTTAAGTCATTCTCTGTAGTGATAATAAGCTTTATATTTAAAGAGGTTGATTACATGCATTCTTGGGCTCCAAGGATGCCACTTAGGGCAGCATTTTTTTATATTGTATAAATAATTACTTAAAAGAATTAATTCACGAAGTTTATTACCAAGGCACTGGAGTGTAAAAAGACCCTATTATGATAAAATTATAGTGCTGGCCATAAGTGCATTACAGTCCTCTGAAGTCACATTCCTACATTTTAAAAAGGACAGGATAGATTGACTTTAAGATGGTTACCAATCTGGGGGCCAGCCCTGTCTTAGCAGTTAAATTTGCGTGCTCCGCTTCAACAGCCCGGGGTTTGCTCATCAGCCATGCTGTCGTGGTGTCCCACATACAAAGTAGGAAGAAACGAAAAATTACCTGCGTAAAAAAAAAAAAAAGAAAAAGATGGTTACCAGTCTTTATATTTTGTGATACTCCAAAGTTTCAAAGTTATGTTGCTACTTTATATAGCATACATTTTTTTCTCATGTGAATTTTGAATAAGAATTTCTCCTTTCAGCAAAGAACTTCTTATGTAGTATATGTGGTGTTCACCTGCTCATATTTACCCATTTTTCAGGGAATGGATAGCTTTTCTTCCTGACTCTTTGCTACTTCCATAATGTCCATATGTGAATGTTGGTTTTGGTGTGTGACTGTACATACAGTTTCTCTTCACTCCATACTCAATGAAGTGAAGAATTCTTCCCACTCTTAATCAGCTTTTGTAACTGCCAGCCAAATACTCTTCTGCATACATTACACTGGGCTTAACCATTTTCCTCTAGAACTGCTCTACCCAGTACAGTAGCCACTAGCGGCTGTTAGGGACTTAACATGTGGCTGGTCCAAATTGAGATGTGCTATAATTATAAAATATAGACTGAATTTTGGAGACTTAGTATGAAGAAAGAATGTAAAATATCTCAATTTTTTTATTGATTACATGTTAATATTTTAGATATGTTGGGTTACATAAAATGCATTATTTTAAAATGTAATAATTAATTATTACATAATTATTTTTCACCAGTTTCATTTTACCTTTTTTAATGTGGTTGCTAGAAAGTCTTAGTTTACATATGTGTCTCTCATTATATTTCTAATGGATAGCACTGCTCTAGAATAATGTAATATCAGTCATTATCCAGGCAGCCAAATGTCTGTCTTTGCATAATAAATAGTACTATTCCAGGCTTTTTTCCCCAAGATGCCTTGGAAACTACATGTAGTTGCTAGCTTATCTGTGACATGGCTTGTCACATGTGTGACTTGGGAATACTTTTCTCTTCTACACATGTACACGATAGGCATCACCACGATACCATACCTGGTACCACTCAGAAAAAAGCTTTGGACTATCAACATGAAGGAAACCCTTGCCTTTGTTGTAGAGTGTCATATTCAGCACTTTAAAAATAATTTTTACCATTATGAGGGTTATATTACTTTATGGATCTTTAGCTATGAGCTTTGTAAATGAATGTTACATATGAAATAAATGTTAATGAGGAAAACCTGTTTGCTGCAGTAAACACTAACTTATGGTTTTACTGCTTTAACTGATAGCACTGTATATTATGAATGAATATTATAATAAGAATCATACTTTACTGATTCTTCTGTTTTATTATTGTTGGAAATATAGTTAACACAATTCACGTTACAGTTATGACAACACTGTATTTGTTTTATTGCAAGTTTTAAGATGTGTATAAAAGACAACAAACTCCTACTTAAACTGAGAGATCAAAACAAGTTATATTTTTATCTCATGTAATTTAACATAAATGCCATATGTAGCATATTTTAAAAAATTATTTTTAATATGAAGCATTTTTTTTAAACCTAAAAAACCTTCTGTATTTGAATTTGAATATTGAAAATTCTCAAAATTACTATTTTAAATTTCAAATGATCAGCAATAAAGTTATAATTACATTAGGTAAAGCATGGTAGCTAAGCAATAAAACATTTATTTGATCATTACAGAAATATTTTCTTGTAAAACACCAATTTTGTCTTAATTTTTAGGAAACCAGAATTCGGGCAATGGATAAGGATGCCAAGAAAAGAATTCATAATTTCTCTGTCATCAACCCTGTTGCTGGACAGGCTGTAACTCATATTTTTACAGCTGACAATAGAGAGGATCTTCAAAAATGGATGGAAGCCTTCTGGCAGCATTTCTTTGATCTTAGTAAGTCAGTGTCTGGATTTCCTAGTAGTATATTCATATAGCGTGAAAGGATGCACACAGCAATCTAAATATTAAAATTATATTATTACCTTATAGTTTGTATCAGGAATTTTTTATGCTCTTGAATCAAAAGGTAGTGTATCATCATGCTTTTTTCTCTCCTCCTTCCCCCAGTGCCTGACTGACTATAGTATAGTATACCTTTGAATTCCTAGTATCCCTACCTCTTACTTTTAAGTTCCTCTTGTCTCTAAAACAACTAGACCACATTTTTTCAAAATATTAGTATTTAACTACTTAAGGCAGAGTGTTTGATAAAGGGATAAGAAGTCATTTGAGGAGTAAAAAACTTCTCTAGGATAGTGATGATCCTAAAATGTTCAGGAGGAGCCTCATTTTTATGTCACCTTCTGCTAACTCCAGACTCATTATAATATAATCTTGGGCATCATCCAGAGATTTTTTTTAAACCATACATATGGTTTTTCAGTTTCAATAATACAGTCCAACGGCATGGATTATAAAAACAATGTGATAGTAATATAACAGAGTTCTAGAATGTAGAAGATGTGAGGTTCTAATATTCTCAATTTAAGAAGGAATTTTATCAACAGGAAAATATTGAAATTGTATATTGAAAATGCAGACTAGTGATAATGGCTCTTTCTAATCAAACTAAGCCTACTGTTAGATTCAACCAGTATTTTATGTCTTTAAAATGCTCTTCTATAAAATTACCAAGTAGAGCCATTTCCAAACAATAGAAAGTTAGTTCTGAAACTCCTAGAAATAGTCTTAGAGACATTTTAGGACTTTTTATGAGCTGTTTTTGGGAACTTTATAAAAGAGGTAATACCTGCAGTTCCCAGGTTAATTTTTATAAGCCTACTCTGATCCATGGCCTGATCAAGTATTACAGTGATGGTTGGGGAGGGGGCAAAAATGGGAACTGAATTTATTGATTACTTTCTACATACCATGTGGCTTAATTTATTTCTCATAACAACCCAGTGAGATAGAAATTGTGTCCCTCTATTCTAAAGATGAGAAAATTGAGGCCGGAAGAGGTTTCTAGATTGCTGCAGGGAACCAGAGGACTCCCTCCATGTCCTTCTTGGATTCTTTAGGACTTGTTTCCCTTAAGTACTATCCCTAGGCATTCAGTGGATGTTTAAATACTTGTTCATGCTTATCAGCATGCACTACATTTCTTTAAAATTTCAGCTGATCTTAGGTGTGTAACTTAAAAGACAACAACTTCCTTTTGTTTGCTGATCACAGCTAAAATTTTAACTGCTTTCCTAAATGCTCTGAGTTAGTCTGTTTTACAAAAGACTATATTATTTTTAGAAATGATTCTGATATTTTGTAATTTTTACATACATAAAAAAGGAAGGAGAAGTAAAAGGAGGTAAAAATGTTGGAATATTATAGTCTGAATATCAGCTACTGCCAGATGATCTCATGTTTCCGTTCTCCAGATTATGCAAAATAATTTATCATGCTAAGATGGGGAGTTGCAAGGATAAGAATCTCATGACATTTTTATACTGTCAAACTAATAAGAAAGTGATGACAATGGTTCTCAGGTCTGGCTACTTCTTTAATATTTAATGCTTTTGGGATAAAATCTGCCAGTCTAATTTTTAAAGTACAAATTCAGTTAGATTTGCACTTTAGAATTCATTGTTTATAAAGAGATGAAGCAAAGATGGAAGTGTTTATACTATCCTCAAGGCTGACTTGTAGTTTAAAAATTTTTACTTTCCTGGAGATAGTGTAGCCTCTTGTGGTCTTAGGTGAAGTATGATGTGTAGAACAAAGTAGAGGATAGATTTCCAGGGCAGAATAAAGTAAAATCAATTTAATATTTAGAGAAGTTTTGACTCCTCTTACGAGTAGAAAATCAGGAGAGCGAGATAATTAGAAATCATGAGGAGACGTTAATGGAACTAGGTCTGTTTAGCCTGTAGAAGAACAGCCTGAGGAGTGGACGTTAGGAGGCAAGGGGAATGTAAGAGCTAATTTTTAATATTTGAGAACTAACAAATCTGTGAAAGAGAAATGCCGCTTGTTCTGGATGATCAAAAAGGGTAGAGCCAGGAATGGTGAGTCAAAGATAAATTTTTTCCAAATATTTAATAGTATAAATATTGAGTTATAGAAGTAGCTTAGCATAACAGATCATTTTGACAACACTATAACAATAAATATTATTGTGGGAAACATCTTCAATATACAGATATCACGTGAACAACACATACCCACTTAATATTTCATATTGGGCCTTTATTTTTATGTTAGCATACTGGTATCATGTATAACTCTGCATTCTGATTTATTCACTGGTAAAATAAATGTTTTAGTTGTAAAGTCTTGACCAGTGAACGTACCACATTTGTGCCTCTGACTTCAGTAACACGTGGGATAATGTGGCTTTATATTCCATTTTTCAACCTGATTAGTATTCTGCTACCAGTTTAACAATGAAAAGCTTTCATCTATCAATATAGAAAAATACTGCACATTATAATTTGTCTAGATTTGACAGAGAAATGTTTGCTAGTTTAAAATGTTTCATTATTTTTCCATTAGATAAGGCCTTTTTTCCTGCCCCCAAGAAGGAAAAGCTGTCTTTTATATATTTATCTAAAAAAGGAAGTAGAGGGGAGGAATAAGTTATCAGATCTCAGATCCTACTAGATTTACATTCTGCAGAGCAACCTTTGAAGCTTCAAACTCAAGATTTTATTCCTTTTATGAGTTGCTATGTTGCTATGTGGGTTATTTTGAAATTTTTACCATATTCTATATTTAGCATTGTAATAAAACATACTAAAAGGTTTTTTATGTTTCTTAACTGTTTAAGGTGATGGATTTAAAATTTACTCATATATTACCATCACAGTATATTAGACTTAAAACAAGAAAAATGAATAGATAATTTGACTAAACACGAAATATCTTTAATTTTTAAGCCATGGAGAATAACTAAGTTAGATATTGAATATGGAGATTGAGACTATAATAAAAGGAAGAGAAATATAGATCATAAATCAGT
This sequence comes from Equus przewalskii, assembly GCF_037783145.1. NCBI lineage: Eukaryota > Metazoa > Chordata > Mammalia > Perissodactyla > Equidae > Equus > Equus przewalskii. The sequence continues at coordinate 51,618,993 of NC_091831.1, read as the reverse complement.
CTAAAATGGCACATATGTATATTACTTTTACTTTTCTACTAATGTAAGGTAGAATAGAAGAATGGTGAAGCCCAATAACTTACTGTTATGATGTGAATATAGAGACATAGTTTCTAGCATAGTTCTTATCCAGCTTGCAAGTGCACAATAAAGATGGAAAGGTTACATTTTTTTTATATCCACTCAGCGGAAATAAAATCTGAGAATTTTATTTTAAGATGAAAATAATAAAACATAATTATAAAAGAAAAATTAATGTTATCCGTACTTTAAAATTTTAACTTAATAATTGAAACAACTTATTCAAGAGTTTTTTTTTTTTATTTATTCTGAATGCCTACTAGCTTTATTTAAAGTACTCTTCCCAAAATAATTAGATCCAGCTAGAATTTTGAGTCATATGTCTTGATAGTAATAAGATTTTTATACCTTTTACTTATATGAAAACACAGCATTTTCTAGTTAATATGATTTTTTAAAAGCATGATAATCATCTTGAAGAGATAATTGTTAAATAAGCAGTTCTTATTTCTTAATTAAAATTTTCCAGCTTAAAACCATTTTTGAGAACCACTACTCCTTGCATTTTTTTCTACTTCCTCCTAGGGAACTACATTTCAGTTGATTTTTACCTTTCAACTATCTTAAATACTCGATTTTATTTAATATTTAAATTTTATTTGATATTTTATTTAATATTTAAAAGAAACTTTGACCATGAATAGAAATTTGTTATTGACCATTTAGTGAAATAGTACACTATTTAATAGCTTAGAGCTCTCAGCTTAATATCTGTGCATAAAACTTTATTTTTAAAAGATTAACTTTATGCCCAGACTTGGACTTTGAAATTCTAGGTAGTGCTGTGTTTTTGTGGCTTCTTTTAGGCAATGCTTTATAAATTCACTGTTACTTTTCAAAGCAAAAAATGTGTTGATATCTATTGAAAATGAAATATACATCTTCACATTTATGTTTTAAACTAGCCTGCCTTTCTCTGTCTTTCTTAGGCCAGTGGAAGCATTGTTGTGAAGAACTTATGAAAATTGAGATTATGTCACCACGGAAACCACCTTTGTTCTTGACAAAAGAGGCGACCTCAGTCTACCATGATATGAGTAAGTGGGGTTTGTCTTTTCTAAGCTGCAGGATAACAAAAACAACATTGTCCATACTCAGGCAGCTTATTCTATTGACATTAAAATGCTAAAATTTTCAGGGCACAGTCAAATGAATGAAAAAAGACGATGATTATAGACTAAGGAACTCATGTTTAATAGATGAATTAATACAAAATTAATGAATACATATTTTTCATAGTTTGAATGCTTAAGATCAAACAAAAATGTTAAGGCTTCCAAATGAATAAGAGTGCACTGAAAATAAATATTAGCTGAGTAGCTGATGAAAATTCTGAAAATGTAAACTTGCAGATTCTAAAATATAATCATGTTTAGTAATTTTTTTGTGTGTTTTCTTAAATTTGTTTTAAAGTAATGTTGAAAATGAATATTAATAAATCGAAGCTTTAATTTCAGGCCAAAAAATTGGTTTCATACTTGGGAAAATTTAAAATTTCTCGACTCATTAATATTCCATTTTTCCATACTTTGAAGGAAGTATATTTATCTTTGTAGGATTGCCTCAGTGAACAGTGTTGTGAACAAGCACAAGTCAATGTTAAATTCTAGTCCATTTTGCCACAATGTCCCTGCACTTACATATGCTTTAAAATGTTAGATTAAAAATGATACATTTGGGTTTACACACTTGAAAATACCAGTGATTCATTTAATAGACATTTATCTCTGTTGTCTTATTTTTCCCAGGGAACGTTTCATCCAGTAGCGTTATCACCAAAGTGCTATCAGGGCTTCACTCTGCTTCCCTGGGTTTTTGGTTTTGGACTTTTTCCCTATTAACAGAGACTTTGCTGGTCTACAGAAAAGAATACTAATCTAGTTACATTTGTCCCAGTCTATATATTAGGCTTTTATAAAAAGGGAATCGACTCTTACCTAGATGTCAGATAGATTTTAAATCCAAGAAAAGTTATTTAATAAATATTTAATCTATAGAATTGAATTGAAAAACGTTCTGATGTAACTCCACTCCTTTGAAAGCTAGATTTTTATTTAGGATTATATTTATGCATATATACATTGTGTGCAGTGCGCACACATAATTTCCTTATTTTTTGGTTCTATTGGTATGGTTATTTTTACAAGTAAATGCCAGTAAAAAGAAAAATCTACTTGCTTATTCTAGTCTGCTTTTGATGACGATTATAGATAGCATATTGGTTTGGAAAATAATAACTTAGGTAAAGTGTGCCCTGCTTTTGAATTTTTTTCCCATGTATTTTTTCTTAAAATTTTTACAGGCATTGATTCACCTATAAAACTTGAAAGTTTAACTGATATAATCCAAAAAAAAATTGAAGAGACAAACGGACAGTTCCTTATTGGTCAGCATGAAGAATCCTCACCACCACATTGGGCCACACTCTTTGATGGTGGTCATCAAGTGGTCATTCAGAAAGAGGTGTTATCTCCTGTAAGCAAGCGGTTACATGATGGGAAAGGGAAAAAGAGGCGAGCTCCTCTTCCTCCTTCTGGTAAAGCTCCATTCAGCTTAAAAACACAAAGCAACACAGATCAATTGGTTAAAGACGGCTGGGAAAAAACAACTGTATCTCAGACCTCGCCGTTGGATGCCAAATTATCAACCCTAATGCATCACTTACAGAAACCAATAGCTGCTCCTCGGAAACTTCTTCCCACCAGGAAAAATAGTTTAACTGATGGTGGACACACAGATACGAAAACCAATTTTGAAGTCAAGCCAGTGCCAGCTCCAAGGCAGAAATCTATCAAAAATCTTTTGGACCCTAGATCATGGTTGCAGGCACAAGTATAGAAAACCCTTAAAGTATATGTACAAAACATTTAACAAAGTCCTAAATGTGAAGCTTAATTCAGAAACACTATAGATATAGTAATATGTAATTATGTAGGTAAATATGATAGTGATTTACATCAGTAATAAGCTGTTAGGTATAAAAAATATTTTATAATGAAGAAATGGATTTCTCTTTTACTTCTGATTTTCATCATATAAGTGATTTCCCTAGCGCAGTGCAAAAGGCAGTTTCTAGACAATATCCTAATTGTTGGAAGGGTTAATTTATTCCTAAATTAGTACCAGGCTGTGAACAACCACTAGGCAGAAGAAAGCATTAAAATTTCTTTGGGGAGAGACTGTCTAGTAATTTAAAATGTGTTAAATATGAGCCATATTCTCATTATGAGAATTTTAATACTAACGGAATGTTTCAAAAGTTTTATTCAAACCACAAATTATAGAATCCACCCAAGAAAATGTCTCCTTAGCATTCTGGAATTCTCATCTAATGGCTCACTGGCTCTCATCTATTGTTTAACTCACTGACCTTTCAAATTCCTGGATAAATTTTGGAGTATTAAATTCCTCATCTTTAGAGGGAATTTGTAATGTGCTATTCAAAGTTGTTTCCTTGATGAGCCCTGAAATCCTGTTGACATTAATTCTCATAAGGGAGGCATAGCATTTATTAGTTTAGAGAAAGGGTAGATGAAATGTTCTTTACTTCCATTTTCCTATGCATGGTGCTAATTTCCATTGTGATATTGGAATTTGGGGAAATGAATAGCTGATTAACACCTTAAAATTCATTTAGTACTTATTTAAAAAGCAGATGGCCAATTCAAAAATATCAGAAAAGTTGGCCATGGTGATAATTTTCAGAATTAATCCTTTTAAAAATTTTAATTAGATTTCCCTTTTCTAGTCAGGGTTGATGTCTGCTATTGATATTATTCATCAGAAGTCCTATTTTTACAATAATGACATCAGAAGCATTTCCATAGGAGGTAATTTCCATAGCAACTGATCACAGTGACCCAAACAGGATTATGAAATCAAGTGAGGAATAAATAGCAAGATGAATACCTTAAAGGAACAAAAAACCCATTTTTTTATAATAGTGCTTCTTGTAAACAAGAGCTGAACAATTTGAAAAATCTAATCAGAATTTCCAAATAAAACAGTTTCCATAAGGTGTCAGCAACAGCACTAAAAATCTCAAATCACAGTGAACCCTAAATGTCATTGCATGAGATAAAAATATAAGGATTAAATTACTGCCCTGCATGTAATCTCTGGAGATCTTTTTAAAGCTCATAAGAACTCAATTTGGATCAGAACTACATTATTACAAAGTAAAATGAACACTTGACAAAAAATAACATTAATTTAATGGAGCCTTTCATTATTTTTAGATACCAGAGTCTTTTTTCATTTGTGTAGCATGATGTAACTGCCAGGCTACTTTTGTGTTTGCCCAGGACTCCTAGTAAGAATTGGGACTCGAGGGAGTAATGATATAAAAGCTCTCCTGTGGCTGGCGACAACAGGATAGACATAGTGTTTGACGAGAAGGAAACCCTATATGCTTGTCTGATAGAATTTAGAGACAGTCATGTGTATGAAAACCTAAAAGAAATAGAATTAATTTGTTTCTTCTAACTAGAAGGCTCTCATAAATTTCTGTTGTGATTGCCAGTTCAGTAAATGACATTTTAAAAATCTAATGGATATTCTTTGAATTTTTGTTTATTTTTTAAACCTTACTGCTGTTTTTGACAGCATTTGTGACTGTTATTGCCGGTAAATTATTGAACTTGAAGATGCTGCAGGCAAATTGTTTCTGAAACTGTCATCTAAGCATTCTCTCTCTTCTTTTTTTTTTAGTTGAAGCCTCCCTTATAACAAACCAGTGTTAAAACTTCCAAATTATATTCTTGTCATTTCTCCTCATGCATATTATATCAATAAGGATTTAAGTTGAGCAAGAAAGAGAATTTATTCATAGAGAAATTACCTAGCAGTTGTGCCTTCAATGGGACACTTTGAAACAAGGCTGACGCCCTTGTTCCTAGAGCCATTTAGGTGAAGCCTGACCAAAGACCACCTTCCCCTCACCCCCCAATTATTCAGGCTGTTTCTGGGGCCCTTCTTACTGTATGTTACTTTGAAATCGAGCTCAAGTCTTTAGCTGCATTTCCTTTGACATTGCACTCATTAAATGTTAGTTCGCTTCCCCCGAAAAGGTATAATACAAAGTTGGGGCTCCCCTTCCTTCCTTCCTTCCTTTCTTCCATCCTTCCTTCCTTCCACAGTTAAAAAAAATCTTTCCGTTGTTTCCCTTGCCTGAGGAACCATGATATTCAAAAAGATACTGCTGAGACTGATGTCAAAGAGCATACTGCTTATGTTCTCTTCTAGAAGTTTCACGGTTTCAGGTCTTACATTCAAGTCTTTAATCCATTTTGAGTTAATTTTTGTGTATGGTGTAAGATAATAGTCTGCTTTCATTCTTTTGCATGTGGCTGTCCAGTTTTCCCTGCACCACTTATTGAAGAGACTCTCCCTTCTCCATTGGATGTTCTTGGCTCCTTTGTCCAAGATTAGCTGTCTATAGATGTGTGGTTTTATTTCTGGGTTCTCAGCTCTGTTCTATTGATACGAGTGTCTGTTTTTGTGCCCGTACCATGCTGTTTTGATTACTATAGCTTTGTAGTATTTTTCGAAATCAGGAAGTGTGATACCTCCAGCTTTGTTCTTTTTTCTCAGGATTGCTCTGGCTATTTGGGGTCTTTTGTTGTTCCATATAAATTTTAGGATTCTTTTTTCTCTTTCTGTGAAATATGTCATTGAGATTCTGATTGGGATTGCATTGAATCTGTAGATTGCTTTAGGTAATATGGGTATTTTTAACTATGTTTATTCTTCCAATTCATGAGCATAAAATATCTTTCCATTTCTTTATGTCTTCTTAAATTTCTTTCAATAATATCTTATAGTTTTCATTGATAGGTCTTTCACTTCCTTGGTTAAATTTATTTCTAGGTATTTTATTCTATTTGTTGTGATTCTAAATGGAATTGTATTCTTGAGTTCTCTTTCTGCTAGTTTGTTATTAGTGTTTAGAAATGCAACTGATGTTTGTATGTGGATTTTGTACCCTGCAACTATACTGTATTCATTAATTATTTCTAATAGTTTTTTCCTGGATTCTGTAGAGTTTTCTATATTTGGAATTATGTCCAAAAAATCTAAAAATACTGAGTTAAACACTTTGTCAAAGAAGTGCTTGTTTTCTCATTTCCTAAAGCGGAAGTTTATGACAGAGAAAAATATGCCGTGTAGTAAAAGACATTTCAGCTTTTTATGAGCTGGCTTTTCACATTCCTTGTTTGTCCTTTTAATTTGTTTCTTGATATATGAAGACTATAAACTTGAAACTAAGAGTTAGCTATCAGATCTTGATAATAATATTATAATTGGAGAAACATAATAGAAAAAATAGATACTTTATGATATTGTGATAATTCTGATGATCTGAAGACAATGTCTTGGAAAGTTACATTTACATTTCAGGCTCTTGGATGTCAATTACTTACAATAACATTAAGATAGTATTATTTTTAATTGCTACAAAGTGGTAAGCTTTTTATTTAAACATCCAGCAAGGAGAAAGAAGGCATTTTGTTATTATAAACACACACTTCCCAAAGTAAATAGTCTTTCAAAATAACAGGCATGCCAAGTCTTAGTGAGTTTTGTTAAACCTCCTTAACTGTCTGCCGTGCCCCCGACTTCTTTCAAATGGATGTGCATGGATGTGGAAAACAATCCATTTATTATACATGCCTCATCTTTACCCTTTAGGATCCTACCAAATGTGTTTTACCTGGTACTGTTTATTAAAGATGGAAGCTGTCTTGATTTAGAGACAATTCATGTAAGGTAGGTTAAGCAGTCAAATATTTCTTGAGGCTTATGTTCAGCACCTCAGCCACCTACTGAGAAGTTAATTAATTCAGTCCAAAATGAAATTATAGGGCAGTTTAGTGCTGTTTGTGTTAAATGCCATTGGAATATAATCACCTGTGTTACCATGAATGAGGAACAACTGTATTAGACAGAGGTGGAATGCTGCACAGGAACAAGAAGAGAAGTGCTTTGGCAGGAAGAATATCTGTCCCTGTGGTCAGAATTTATCAAAACTCATTGTCTTTTTAAAGAGTGAATTATTGAATGGTAAGTAGACTTTAACTGATGACCACTCATATTCTAGTAGTTTTCTTCAGTGTTCTATTAGTCTTAATCTATAATATAGATAGAGTTGACTTTTTTGCACTTACTTTTCAAAAACATTACTATTTTTAAACGTTTACCTGTAACTGCTTCATTCTTAATAATAGTTATGTGAAAATGGTTTATTCTGGATCATGCGTATTCTTAGTTAACACTAGAAAAGATGTTACTTTTGAATTTATTTTTTATTTTTTTGTGAAGAAGAATGGCCCTGAGCTAACCATCTGTGCCAAGCTTCCTCTATTTTGTCTGTGGGACACCGCCACAGTATGGCTTCATGAGCATTGTGTAGGTCCTCACCTGGGATCCAAACCCGGGGCTGCCAAAAGGAAGTGTGTGAACTTAACCACTACACCACCAGGCTGACCCACTTTTGAATTTTTAAAACACAAGATTTCGTTTGAAAATAGGGTGTGTTACTTTCTATGCTTGTATAATTGGCATTGTTTGTAATTTTTATTTTTTAATTAAATGTGAGTCAAGCCTCTAGATTGAAAAGTATTATGTATGTATTTTTTAAAGTACCAAAGATTGGTAAAGGAGCCAAGGTCATTTGATAAAACTTCTGCACATTAAAAGAACTAGTTCATGAAGAACTTTTTTAGCTTTTTTCCTTAGGTACCCCCTCTGGGCATTCTGATAGAAGTAAACAGTGTTGTGAAATCAGTTTAATCAGGGAAAGACATAACCAAGAACTGGTGTCAGTCATTATAAGACTAATATTTGATAGCCTTGGTATAACTAACATTTATTAAAATGTTTGCATGTAATCCTTATTACAGTGTACTCTTTTAAAAATCCATTCATGTAAACTTAGTTTTACGTTTGATACAGAATTTCTCCAGAGCTTAAGTCGCTCTAATAACAAATTAGGGCCCTAGGATACTCTGTTGCTGTTAGCTACAAGAAGACTCTTTATTTTAATGCACCTCCCTCACTACTTAATTTTTTCCCATGGAGCACCTCAGGGGAGGAGGAGAGAAAGAGGAATCCTCGCTCAATTATATTATTTCAACATTTTATTCCTAAATCTGGAGTGTGACCAGAAATATTTCACATTTCTTTTCAAAAACACTTGCCTTTCTCTAAGGAGAGAAGCCTACTAATCAATGTGCGCAAATAAACAAAGCACCTTAAGGTTCAATTAACAAAAAATAAACTATTACAGAAATGTTAACAAACATTTTTATTTGTTTAAATATAGGAAAAAATACCAATCCCAGCATGTTTGATAATTAGAAAGCTAGGCAAAATTATTCTAAATCTTACTGAAAATTGTGTTTTCAATTGCAACAGTTTGCTTTGAGAAATATGGTAATCTCTTAATGTAACTACTGAAGGAGAGAAAGAGTGATAAGATCTTGTAAATATATAATTATGCTGTGTCATAAACACATTTCAAGATAGCAAAAAAGATTGTTTTGTTGCAAATGGATACTTTTTTGAGTGTGGTATCAAGTTATTTTTTATGGGGGCTGGCCCCGTGGCCGAGTGGTTAAGTTCGCGCGCTCCGCTGCAGGCGGCCCAGTGTTTCGTTAGTTCGAATCCTGGGCGCGGACATGGCACTGCTCATCAGACCACGCTGAGGCAGCGTCCCACATGCCACAACTAGAAGAACCCACAACGAAGAATACACAACTATGTACCGGGGAGCTTTGGGGAGAAAAAGGAAAAAATAAAATCTTTAAAAAAAAAAAAAAAAAAAGTTATTTTTTATGTTTGTTTACTCAAAAGAAAATTTTTGTTTTTGTTTTTGCGAATAGATACATTTTTGTTGAATTTAGCCATCTTAATAAACATATATTTTAACTTAATTGGTTGTAGCTATTTTAACTTTGTATTGAAGATGAGAAAAGGTATTAAGAAGAGTTAGTCATCTACGTACCTCAAGTATTAAAACATGTTTTATATATATAAAACTACAGATACATACATACATATACATATATGTACATTTAAGTCTTCAATCCATATATTTTCAGTTAGTTGTAAAGGATTCCTTTAAAATGTGCTGCCAGTGCTTGCAGAGTGAAAGTCCAGGCCCCTTCCACAGCTCACAGGAAGCGTCACAGCCGCCTCCGACCTGCCACACCCTTCACGGCCCTTCACTCTCGTGGCTCTCATGTTTTGGACATTGCCTCAACAATCTGTGTGGTTTCTGCTTGCTCATCATTTTCTTATGCTATCCTCTCTTTGCCTAGAATATTCCTTCCTCCCTCTCTTCTTCATACAATGTCCCCTCGACCCACAGTCAGCAAATTTTATTCATTCTTCAGAATGGTAGCACCTCTAAATGGGCCCACACTTTGTGCCCTCCTCAGCCTCTCCACCTAGGTAGAGTTATATGCCTTCCTTTGTGCCTCATAGATCCCTCTATTTATAGCCTAAGCCTTTGTTCATATTTTTGTCTTCCTCTGTGTATTAGTTTTGTGCATTTGTCCCCTGTATAACAAATTACCATAAACTTATGAACTTAAAACGACACCATTCCTCATCTCATGTTTCTTTAGCTCGGAAGTCTGGATGAGCTCCAATGGATTCTCTGCTTAGGATCCCACAAGGCTGAAATCAAGGTGTCCGCCATGCTGGTCTCTAATCTGGAGGCTCTGGTAAAAATCCGCTTCCAGGCCTATTCAGGTTGTGGGCAGAATTCAGTTCCTCAAGCTGTGTTTTGGCCAGGGGTCACTCTCAGCTCCTAGAGGCTGCTCTCCAGTCCTTGCACATGGCTCCCTCAGTCTTCAGGAGACAGCAACAGCTCATTAAATCTGGCACATCGAATTTTCCATGTGGAGGATTTGAATCTGGCTGACTTTTCCGTCCACTACCAACTGGAGAAAACTGCTTTTCAGGGCTCGTGTGATTAGATATAGCCCAGCAAGATAGTTTTCCTTTTGATTAATTCAAGGTCCACTGATTAGTAACCTTAACTACATCTGGAAAAATCCCTTTTACATATAACATACCCATGGGCATAACATCATATCATAGGGCAGGAAGCCTTGGGGTACTGTTTTAGAATTCCGCCTACCACAAGTTAGACAAATTGTTCAAGAGCAGGAGTAGGGAGCATGTCTTATTTGACCTTTTAACCCTGTCAGGATGTAATGATAATGAGGACTGATTATTGGTTATTTATTATGTGTAAGTTGTTGTGCTAAGTACATGAATTAACTCATTTAATCCTTACATAGCCCTCCTACTAACCCCACTAAACTGTAGAAGACCTGCCCTGGGTCACACTGCATGTAGTTAAGAGTATGAATTCTGGAATTAGACCTGGATGAAATTCTAGCTCTGCCATGACCTAGTTGTGTGATTTGGACTGATTGTTTTTCTAAACCTCATCTAAGTTTTTGGGGTGTTTTTTTTTTTAATCTTTAAGATAAAAATAGTACTTACCTCATAGGATAGTTGTGATTATTAAATAAGATGACACATGTAACAAGTAGCCCAGAGCCTGGCATGTAAGTTCTTACATTGTTTCTCTAGTGTGGCATATAGTATGTAAGAAATGTAGAAAGAGAAGGAGAAGATATAGCTGAGATATATATATATATATGATGTGTAGATATACAGACATACATACATGTATCTTAAAAGAACTTATAACCACTGCCCTGTTTTCATTTTTTGCTTGATGTAAACATTTTAGACTTATCAGTGAATTTGATACCTAAAAATGTGTCCAAATACTTATTGTCCATATATTAGAATCCTATATTAAACACTTTTGGGGTTTATAAAATTAGAAGAATACTTATTCTTGAGAAGTTCACATTCTGGTTGGTGGGATCACCCATATTGGAGAATGCTGAGATGAATTACTGCTTCAACTTGTCTCCCGTATACCTAAGTATATCTGTATAGAGACATTTAAAACAATCCCTACCTATCATCAGTGAACTTAAGAAATTAGTTGAAAGATAAAATAACACATGAAACAACAGTGGGCAGTAAACAAGTGTAGTCAGTGTAACACAATTAAGCATCTAACTTTAAGTGCTATGACAGAGCAGTGAGGAGTGTGAGAACTTTTACAAAGCAATTTTTCAACAAGTGCAAAAGGCCTTGTATCTTTGTACTACTAAAATAATGATCTAAACAGTGCAAAATTATATACTATGAATATCTTGGATTGACGTCAGAAGGAGTCATAATAGGAAGATTTTTCAAATCCAGAAGAATTAAGTAAAATAGAAGTCAGCTTATCCAGTAGTTTCCTGGATGAGTTTAATTTTACAGCATCCAAATCTAAGAGAGGTTAGTAGTCATGGAAGTTGTGGAAAGGAATGGATTGGATAGGGCAGTGAGCCTATTGTTGAGGTAAGAATCAACAAAACATGTTGTAAAATGAACAGGTGACGTGACTGAAGTAAACATGGGCAATAGGAGAAAGGTAGGATATGCTGGACCACGTGCAGGACCTTGAATGCCAGTTCAAGAAAATAAGATGAGTTAAACTAAGAAGGAGTAGTTGGCATCAGGACTAGAGTTGGCAGAGTTAATGGGAAGAGCACTCACCTTATGAGTTGAGGGAATTGGATTCTAGTCCTTGGTTTACCATTAACTAGCCATGTTGCCTTGGACAAGCTATTTATTCATCTGTTCAACTTGCTTTTCCATAAACCCACTGGAATGGCTGTTGGTGTTTGTCACAAGGTAATCCAGAGAGCCCTAGGCTTCTGAGTTACTGCCTTTAGAGGTGGCAACCAGTGAGAGTGATGCCAAGTGAGTGAGCCTCTGGTTCTCCTAATTCATTTAGAGCAGCTCCAGATTGATCTGTTCTATGTTTTCACCCCTTATATTCTCACCCTTATATATACTACCCATAAGGTAGTAGTATAACAATCATCATTTTACAGATGAGCAGTTTGAGGCACAGACCATTAAGTAACTTGCCCAAGGTCTCATGGTGAGTGAGACAGGATTTGAACCTAATCGGTCATGATCTGAAGTAAGTGCCCAAGCTCTTCATTGTACTGATAGTCTCTAATAAAAAGACTCACTGAGAGTAAGTTTTGCCACACTAGCCTCCAAACTTGTTTTCCCAAGTGATGTGGTCACTTGCTATATCCCTTTGTAATAAGGCCCCAAGTGAAATCCATTTCATTCACAATTATATCCACCTAAACTATTCTGGGCATGATGTCTGGCCCTGGGAGGCGTTTGGGAGGGGAGCTTTGAGTATATGTCAACCTGACTTTACTTCCAGGCTGTGGAAAGCATTGTAATAGAAATATGAAGGAGAAGAAAAGATAAATTCCATCTGAACACATCTGGGAGAACTGGAAGAAGTGCTATTTGAGCCAGGACTTGAAGTATGAGTTGCTTTTCATTAATTACATTTCTTTGGGTAGAAATCAAAAAAAGCTAACATAAGTCAAAAAAAAAAAAAGGGGGGGGGTATTTATTGAAAGGCTATGGGAATCACCCAAGGAGTGAAGGAAGACTAGGAAAGGTTGGACAGGACAAGTCTAGGTCTTCAGCAACACAAAGACTGAAAGAATAACGTCTTGTTCCTCTCCTGGCTTGTTAGTATAGTCTTTTAGAGTAGTGACTACATCAACATATTAAAACGATTTAATACCGGGGTTACGAATTGAATCACAGAACTTAAGATCTAGGATTGTGGTTCTAAATCAGGAGTGATTTGTGTCCACCGTGGAACATTTGACAATGTCTGGAGACATTTTTGATTGCCATTACTGGGGTTTTTGGGTGCTGCTCGAATCTGGTGGGAAAAGACTAGGGATGCCGCTAAATATAAAGTCAGAACTGGGCTATAAAGATATGGGAAAGAGCATTCTGAGCAGAGGAAACAGAATGAACAATGGGGCCGGAGCATTATGGTGGTTTAAAGTATGTTCACAAATTCTTTGACATTTCTCTTCAAAGGTGGAGCCTAATTCCCCTCCCCTTGAATATGGACTTAGTGATTCTCTCCTAATGAATAGAATATGGTGGAAGTGATGCTGTATGACTCGTGAGGCTAGGTCATAAAAAGGATAGCTTATCCCTAAGCACTCTCTCGGATCACTCAGTTTGAGGGAAGCCAGCAACTACACTCAAACAGTCCTGGAAGAGGCACATGTGGAGAGGAGCTGAGACCACCCACCAGCCAGCACCAGCTTTTGAGGGAGCCACTTCGGAAGCAGTCCTCAAGCCCAGGCATGACTGCGACGTGCTGAGAAATTCCAAGCCAGAACCACCCAGCCAAGCGCCTCCTAAATTCTTGACCTATAGAAACGGATAATAAGATAATAAATGTTTATTGTTTTAACCAGTAAGTTTTGGGGTAATTTGTTTCCATAGCAATAGATAACTTTAAAAAGCATGAAAATATAGGAGATGCCAAGGGCTTGAAGTGGTTTAATTGCCTGTGGTTGGGGATTAGTGAGAAATGAGGTTGACTAGGCAGGCAGAGTCAGATCACGGAAGGCCTTGAATGTCAAGCTAGAGTGTTTACCTTTTATTTGGTAGCTGACGAATCTGCCACATGGGCTCAGTATGTCCAGGTCACATCTGACTTATTCTCTGTTAGAGTAGTAAGGGCAGAAGTAGCTATAATTAGTATTGGGGAACATGCTCATTGTTCAATTGTCTCTAGAAGAAGGAAGAAAAGTAACCAGTACCTATTAAGTTCGTGGAGGGCGGGGGCCATTATTTCAGCCATGCTTTGTCAGTATAAAGGTGCTGACAGGATCAAGCCTCCCCTGGCTTCATACAAATTTTTTAAGAAGAGAAAAATCTTCTCACTTGTATTCAGGTCACCAATGTGACACCATTGACTTGATTTTTCCTACTGCCAGCCTTTTTGCAAGGAGAGGGTGTCACATTAAATTGCTTCCACCTGTGACATCTTAGCGTGACTGAGTTTATCAAATCCTCTTTTCAGTAGGCAAGAGGAAAGGAGAGGCCTGAGGGTTGTGAGGAGTGACACAGAGGGGCGAACAGATTGAAGGGAGGAGGCATTCAGGGGCCCAGGGCAAACCTCATTTACATGCATCCTCACCAAGGGCTTTAAATGGAGTCCAGGATTCCTGCTCCCCAATGTGGGAAATTTAACTGTACATTTTTTTTGGCTTGTTTTTTTTTTTTGTAATTTGTGATACCAAAAGTGTTTTTTAAATAGTCAATTATGAGAGCAAAGCTTCCATCATCCCCGAATCAGTCACTCAAGATTTCTCTGGAAAATTAGAATAATGTGCCCAGTACACTTCAACCCCTTTGCTATATTATGCAGCCAGGCATCCCAAGTCATTAAATTCCACAAAAATTTGGAGATATGGTTCCACTTTAGATTGATTTCAACCTAAATCAATTACTAAAATAAAATGCTTAGAGTGGAGAACCCAGAAAGTGTTGGACTAAATGTAGTGTAAGCCTTATCAACACCAGTGAAAATAATCTGTTGTTTAACTTTCTGCCATGAACTTCCTGGGAAGCAGTCAATAACTTGTACTATTAATATAATGTTTGGGGGGGAAAAACATATTCAGTGAACACTTTGCTAGTCCCCATCATATGTAGGATTCTGCTAGCTGCCTGGGCATTTGAAGATGAGGATGAAGGCAAGTCTCTGTCCTCATGGAGATTATAGATTAGTTTGATTGATTCATGGGATTTAGTTCCAGTGTCAGAAAAAAAACAAATATTTTTCTGATCAGTAACCAGCATTAAAATGACAATAGTACAATGCTGTGCTTTTGTTTTGTTTTAGCAGCAAAACCCATTTCCAAACAAAATCTTATGTACACCTTTTAATACATACAACAGATCAAAGTGGACCTACTCTGGAGTGGGAAGGGAGTGAAGACTTCTTGGTCTCCCTATCCTTTTTCCTTCCGCATCCCACTCGCTAGCAGTGCCAGAAGGTTCTCAGAACAGTTTGACAACCGCTGGTCTACTGCATTGCTTGAATCTTAGTGAAGTCCTGCTAGACTTCAGTTTAGAAGCTGATGAGCTTTAGACTAACTCCTCGTTTTCCTTCTTCCTTTGGCCTCTTAGAACTTTACATTTTGCCTGCTCAGTACGGGATTACTCGCTAAACAAAATTAAGCAATGCTCGGTCCAATAAAACACACGCATATACACTGGAAAGAGACCAGATTTTTCAATAAGAAAAAAAAACTGTATTAATTCCAGCTCATATATAAGATTTATATTTTATGAGTTGGGATTGTATTGCTTTTGAATTATATGGAGTGGAGGGAAGAGGGCACCAAAATCTTCAGTGCTAGAGTCTCCCAAAGGCTTAATTTCCCAATAGTTAGCCCTCAACTGATACCTGGGACCGTGAATCTGGGAGAGAATGTATCTCCTTAAATCCCACATCTTCTCTCACGGGGCTGAGAGCCACATTCTCTATTATGCCAGTACCCATTCAGGTTAAGAAACAGAAGAATGCAAAGATGTTCACCGTGTTCTATCTTCTCCCTCGGTTGCAAAGTCTCCATATTGGTGCCCTTCAAACCAAGAGAAGATTCCCTCATCAACCCTGTTTCTAGTAAATTGCTCATTTAAACTCATCCTTCCTTATCAAAACTTTGTATAAATATTTGGAGGGGAACTTTTTTCGGAACTTCACAATATCTGGATGCATTAAGTAGAAACTTTAGCTGAAGTATAGAATATTTCCCTAACGTAAAACAAAACAAGCACAAAATAAATGCTTCTATGCTAAGAATAGGTGAGAGTGAGATCCCCTAGGCAAGGGAGTCCGGCATGGAGTAGAGAAAAGCAAAGGTGTGATGGCCCAGCTCCCACCCATGGTCGGTCACATCTTACAGTCTCCCTCCATTGCAGTGCTGACAGCACACACCCTGGGTTCGAGTCCCAGGGGTGCTGCCCTTATAGACTGGCCTTAGGCCAGTCCTCCTAATTCTGCTAAGCCCCAGATCCTGTAAAATGGTAATAATAAGACCTTCTTCAGAGAGTCATTGCAAGGATTCATGAGGAACTGTATATAAAGCTCTGTGTAAAATTCCAAGAAAACAGTGTCCAATAAATGTTAGCTACTAAGGCTGTTATCATCATCCCAATCCCTGAAGTTGTTCTAAGTGCAAGAGGCATCTATTGTGCTCCTGCATTATTTAGGAAACCACCCAACTTAGGCTGGCTGTAAGGTGAGAAGCCATGGTCACATGTAACTGTACCACCAATTCTGATGTTAGGTTAACCTGGACTCTTCCGAAGGGAACCAGACCAAGAGCTCTTCCTTTGATGTCTCACCACAATTTGAAGGTGAGGCAATGTCTTTGCCAGAAGCATTTTTTGAATCGGAGCTGGAGGAACTGATGCAATCAAATGCTCGTTAGCTTAGGACTCAGTGCTTAAGTGCCTGTCAACTTGGAGAGGCTGCCAATCAAAAATGTAAGTTTTTATTTTTACTGTGGGGGTCTTATTTATGATAAATTATAGAAGCAAAGAGGGGCAAGTTAAATTATCATAAGATGAAGGAAGAGTCATCTGAAGTTGGCACTGAAATCAGAAATGTGGGTGGCAAATTAATTAGAACAGGGAGGCAAAAGCAAAGGGAAAGATTTTAGCAAGATTTCTGGGGACAGGGGGATGGTGGTGGCACCGGGGACCCCGGCCTGACCATTGATCACTTAGTGGCTTACCTGTAAAATTTGACAGACATTTGACCAGTGAATGGAAGATTTCTACTGAGCTGCAGACAAAAGAATATCTGGTAAAGGCTGTACTTTAATTCTCGCTTCAGTAATTAACAAGGCCTGTTTGTTTTCTTTACTCCTCTCGGGTTTGAGATCATTGTTTAAATAATTATAAAATATAAATAGAATATTAGCATCTTGGGTGCATTTGGTTGTTGAGAAATCTTTCTCTAGAGAAAATATAACTTCACAATTACTGTTCTTATTTTAAGTTCCCTAGACTAGAAAAGAACCTCTAAGGAAATCTCCTTCAACCTTCTTCCAGAGGCAGGAGCCGCTTCCCCAACCCATAATATCCATGAATACCCAGCCTCTATTTGACATAATTTTTATCTGGCTGTTTTGTTTTTTTTAAGGCTGTTTGTTTTGAGAACATTCAGTCTGATTTCTTGTAAGTTCCAGTTCTAAGAAAGATCTTCTTACACATTGAGACGGCTCATCTTTTCTGAAACTTGCAACTTTTTCCATTGCCTGCCCTTTGTGATTCTGAATGGTGATGACTTTCTGGTTCTCTCCTCACCTTTGTCGAACTAAAGGTAATTTTTTTTCCAAGTAATAATAGCAAATTTCATAATCTCCAGAAATGGATACTTCCAGCCACCTCCAAATTCCTCTTCCCATGGCGTATCTGGTACTTCATTAGAACAGTTATGCAGAATTTAAAATACAGTGTGGCATTTCTCTGGAAGAATATAATCTTCATGAGGGAAAAGATATGTGTTTTCTTCTTGTATTCTTAGCACCGAATACAGTACCCAACACATAATGATGGCCTTAGGAGCATACTTCAGAGGCATTGAATGAACGTTCTGTAGAGCTGTCATTATTATTTTCCATTCAGCGTTTACCAGTAACTTTATTTTAAAAATGTCTGCTCTTTAGACAGTCACTTCATTGTTCATTAGTACGTGACTTTGGTAAGTATTTCTCCTGTGAAGAGAAATATTATAACAAACTGTTATGGCATTCAACACTGGTATTTCAGTTACTCAACTAATCCACCCACTGATAGAGTGAACTTTGAATTAAATGCTTTGAAGAATAAAGTCAAGTAAATCTTGATAAAAATCAAAGGCTAAGGAAATCTTGTTTGACAGAAGGCATGAACAAAAATGCTAAAATGAATACTGTTTGGGGAGAAACACTCATTCTACGGCAGACTAAATGAAGAGTAATAGTTCAAGAGTATAAAAATGCCTGTGTGATCAAAAGGCAGGAAAAGCTTCTTTTTACTGTGTCTTTTAATATTCCAGGACTCATAATATCCTGCCTACACGAGCACCTGTCTTTGTGGTAACTCAAAGTATTTGAACACCTTATCGCATCCAACCTCAAATTTCCTGTGAGGTAGGTAAGCGCTGAGAGCTCTTGGTACTGTTTTCGAGATGAGGCAAGTGAATTAGAGAGGCTGTTCACGCACTCCAAATTTCACAGAAGCCTGAGGAGGAAGTGAGAGAAGAGCGGGCAGTTCTCTCCCAGTGGTAGAAATCAGCGTCAGGGCTTGAAAGGACATTGTTGATACCCTGGTCCGACGTGGGTTTTCCTGTAAAAACTTATTTGTGGTGACTTGATTCAGTTCACCAACCATACGAATTTTATGTAATTTTTCAGTCATAGAAGTAATTCAGGACATGGTAATACTTACATATATATATAATACATGGTATAGAACAGTATTAAATTTAAAAAGCAAACAAAAGATACGTATTACTCCCTCCTCTCACATCCCAATGCCACTTCCAAAGATTCCTATTATCCCAAGGTAGCCACTGTTAACAGTTTTTAATGCGTATTTCCAAAAATTTTCTAAGCATTTAAAAGTGTGTGCATGTATACATATACACACACATACACGTGCAGTTATGTGTTCCACTTCATATTCAATAGCTACACTTGGAAGTCTAATAGTCATTCCAAACATAACATGACTTTCCACTATTCTGTCCCAATCCTAATCTTCTCAGGTTTCTTCATCTGGTGGGTGCCAACACCGTCATTCCAGTTGCTCGGCTCAAAAATCTTGAAATCATCTTTGGCCTCTCTCCTTCCTCTGCACTTTATGTCCAATTCATCAGCAAATCTTGTTGGATATATGTTCAAAATATATCCAGAATCAACTACCTCTCACCATCTCTGATGCTTCCACCCTAATCCAAGCCAGCATCATCTCTTGCCTGCAGTATTACAGTAGTCTTCCAACTGGTCTCCCTCAGTCTAATTAGCTTCCTCAGTAGAGCAGATAGAAGTATCCTGTGAAAACACAAGTCAGACTGTATCTCCTCCATACTCAAAGATCATCCAAATGCTCCCCATTTAATTCAGACTAAAAGCCAAAGTTCTTACAATGACCCACAAGACTACATGATCTGCTGACCCCTCACCTCTTTGACTTTATCTCACACTATTCTTGAGACCGCATCACTCACTTGGCTTCAGATAGACTGAACTTTTTGCTGTCTTGAATGTGCCAGGCATGTTCCTGCCTCAGGGCCTTTGCACTTACTGTTTCCTCTGCCTGGAATGTTTCTTGCCTCACTTATCCTCACTTCCTTCTAGTCTTAATTTAAACATAACTTTCTCAAGGAATCCTTCCCTAGACACCCTACTTAAAATTGCAACTCCATCCCCAAACTCATACTTTCTACACCCTTCCCTGATTTAATTTCCTCCTTAGAAATCATTTTTACTTATTTGTCTTAGTTATATATTTCTCTGAGGTAGTTTCCAAAGGTGACTACATTAGCTTCCATCTCGTATGTTCTTTTCTATTGTGACATTGCCACTCCCCCATCAAGAAATAGAGTCTGTTTACCCTCCACTTGAATCTAGGCTTCTGCCTTCCATGTTTGGAATGTTTCCTCTTGTAAGCCAACAGCCATGTAAGAAAACCAACTACCCTGGGGCCGACCTGGTGGTGCAGTGGTTAAGTGTGCACGTTCTGCTTTGGTGGCCCAGCCCGGGGTTTGCTGATTCAGATCCCAGGTGCAGACATGGCACCGCTTGTCAAGCCATGCTGTGGTAGGCGTCCCACATATAAAAACAAAAAAAGTAGAGGAAGATGGGCATGGATGTGAGCTCAGGGCCAGTCTTCCTCAGCAAAAAGAGGAGGATTGGCAGCAGATGTTAGCTCAGGGCTAATCTTCCTCAAAAAAAACCAACTACCCTGAGACCACCAAGCTCTAAGGAAGCTCAAGCCAGAAAAATTGGAGAGAGGCCACATGTGGATAAGTACCAAGGCTCCAGACATGTGAGTAAAGCCTTCTTGAACTTTCTAGCCCATCATAGCCATCAGCCGAGTAAAGTCAAGTGAATGAGCCAGCTGACAGTATATGGAACAGAACTCTTAAGCCAGGCCCTGAATTCCTGACTCATAGAATTGTGAGGAAATAAAAAGTTGTTGTTTGAAGACACTACGTTTAAGGTAGTATATTAAACAGCAATAGATACATGAAACATTCCATCCTAGAATGTAAGCTCCATGAGGACAAGGATTGGGGTTGTTTTTGTTGACTGCTATGTCCCAGTGCCTACAGTAGTGCTTGGAACAAGGTAAACGTCTGCTGAGTGAATGGATAAATAAATGAGAGAGAGAGAGAACATAATAACGAGAACATTGCTGGTGGCTCCATGTTTCTTTCTAATGCTGTGAAAGAATGGGACATGGATCCTAACTATGGCAGCGAGAATAGAAATCAGTGGCTGTGGTACTGCCTGCAGGGCCAACTCCCCAGGCTGGCCAGGGCTCAGAGGATGCTTGGCACTGCATCTCAGAAAAACCAGTTTCACAGACACTGTCTTCAAACTTTTATTTGAAATATTAAATCAATCTTTTAGTAAACCAAATAATCTTTTTTTTTTCTTTTCTTTTGCTGAGGGAGATTCGCCCTGAGCTAACATCTGTGCCCATCCTCCTCTATGTTGTATGTGGGTCACCACCACAGCATGGCTGCCAACGAGTGGTGTAGGTCCACACCCAGGAACCAAACCCAGGCCACCAAGGTGAAGTGTGCCAAACTTAACCACTAGGCCATGGGGCTGGCTCCCCAAATAATCTTTTAAGATGAAGTTTGTCTTTCTAAATATCAAAGTAACACAGACACATAATAAAATTTCTAAACAGCACAGAAGTTGTATGATGAAAAGCAAGTCTCATCTTCATCCCTCTGTTAACAGTTCCTTTGGCAGTAGTCTAGAGAATGTCTAGGCACAAATAGGCCCTTAAGATTCATCCTATTCTGTTCCTCACTTTTTTCACTCTAAATAGTGCGTTAGAGTTCCCTAAATGTACCTAAAACAACATTTAGCCTCCATTTACTGAATACTTACTATAGCCACCATACAATAGCCCATTTGATCCTCACCTCAGCCCAGTGAGGTAGATATCGTCATTATTCCCATTTTATAGATGAGGAAATTGAGGCTTGAATAAGTGACATGACTTGTCCCCAGTTAAACACTTCGGGAATGATAGAGTCAGACTCTGACTCCAGAGCTACGCTTAACTCTGCTGCCTCTGTCGCAGAGATCCCGCTCATTGTCTGTAAGTGCTGCATGGTTGCGTTGCAGCACAGTAACCAGGCTAGCAATTCTGAAACTATTTTCTGCGCATTTTAGGCTTGAGCAAATGAGTGAACACATTGAGGGTAATGGGAGCCAGGTTTCTCACTGTTGGGGGAGGGAGTTACAAGCATGGAAACAGGAAGAGTAGAACATACCCTGCCGTGTTGGATTGGAATTGGAAGTGTCACCGTGAACTCCTTTTATTACGTATATATCTATACCCTGTCTCCATCCAGGAGAAGGCCTGGATATAATGACATACCACTAGCAATGAGAGTACCTAGTGCCCAGATCTTGGTTCTCGATGCTATTCCCCACTGAAAGGAACCACAGCGCCTTGTAGAAATGACTGATTCTATTGCTGCGATAGGGGCAGCGCAAGATGAGTCTGGAACATCTTGTTGCATCAGAAAGTAAGGCTCCCGATAGCCAAAGCTGGGACCATTTGAGGGAAAGAATAAAGTCATATAGGATTATAACAAAAAGTAGAAAATAACTATTCATGAATCCATGCTGATATAAATAAATGATTGAATAAATAACTGAGAAGAGAATTCCAATGTCTTTATATATATGTTATACATACAATATATATACATATATAATTTATGTCGACACTCCTCTCAAGGAGGTGGAGTATAACTCCCTGCTCCTTAAGCTGGGGCTACACATAGTGACTTCCTTCCAAAGAGTCCAGTATGCAAAGGGGGGACAGAAGAGTAACTTCAGAGTGGTGAGACCTGACAAACACTACCTCAGCCGAGTGAGCTCCTTCGGTTGGCCCCTGTGTTCCTTTGACATACAAACCTCAATCATTGTGTTTTTGTTTAAGCACTTCCTTACTTTCTGGTACTACAAAATTCTCCAGACATATCTGTGTATTTCTTACCCTAATCCTAGAATCAGCCATTTCTCCAAAGAGCCCTGGGTCCTTTTAACGAAGATCTCGTAGCTCATCGTGCTCATTGTTACTGAGGCATCCTTGCTTCTAGCTCTGAAAATATATGAGAAATAATATATGCGAAAATATATGTGTATATGCTAATATTTATATGTATCCACATCTGTAAATATTTCTGTCGGTAATCATGTATTTATATTAAGCTAAACGTGAGTTTAACTCCAACTCTAAACCATTACCACATAGATCAGTCTAGTTTCCTCCCCTTGACTATCTGTACCCTCTAACTCAGATAGGAACTGCCTCCCATCTTCCACCACCCAACTACTTAATTTTTCAGTTCCAGTGTACATGTATAGTAGTGGCCAGTCTTTTTCATTGTCGTCATTTTAATGGATAGTTAGTAGTATCTCATGGAGGTTTTAATTTCCATTTCCATCTAGTGGTTAAAGATGTTGAACATCCTTTCATGCGCTTACTTGCCATCAGTATATCTTCTTTGGTGATGTATCTGTTCAAATCTTTTGCTTCTTTAAAAAATTGGATTGTTTGTTTTCTTCTTGTGTTTTGAAAGTTCTTTACATATTTTGGATACAAGAGCTTTACCAAATGTACGATTTTCAAGTATTTTCTCCCAGTCTGTGGGCTGTCCATTCTCTGTACAGTGATTTCAATGTTGTAAGTCATTTTTGGACTCGGACACTCTCTATTTTTTCCATTGATCTATTTTTCTGTCTTTATATCAAAACCACATTGTCTTGATTACTTCAGTTTTATAATAAGTCTTGAAATCAGGTTGTCAATCCTACAACTTAATTCTTTTTCAAAGTTGTTTTAGCTATTTGAGATCCTTTGCATTTCCATATGAATTTTAAAATCAGCTTGTCAATTTCTACAAAAGTTGTCGATAACTAAAAAATTCATGCTGGCATTTTGATTGGGATTAAATTTAATCTATAGATTAATTTGGGGCCTCAAAAATGAGTTTAGAAGCTTTATCCTTTATTATCTTTTTAATAGCTGCAGACTCTATAGTGGAGTCTCCTCTCATTCTTGATATTGATAATTTGTTTCTTCTCTTATTTTTTCCTCATCAATCTGGCTAGAAATTTATTAAATTTATTGATCTCAAAAAAATTAGTTTTTATTTTATTGATTTTATTTATTGCTTCTTTGTTTTCAAAATCAGTGATTTCCACTTACTTCTATATTATTTTTATTTTCTAGTTTTTTAAGGTGAAAACTGAGGTCACTAATTTGAGACTGCTCTTCTATTCTACTATGGGCATTTAGTGCACAAATTCCTCTCTAAGTACAGCTTTAGCAGCATCCTACAAATTTTCACATGTTGTGTTTTCATTCATTCAGTTCAAAATACTTTTAAACTTCCTTTTTGATTTCTTCTTTGATCATGGTTATTTAGAAGAGTGTTATTTAATTTCTAAACATTTGCAGATTTTCTACAGATCTTTCTGGTGTTGATTTCTAATTTAATACCACTGTTTCAGAGAACATACTCTGTATAGCTTGAATTCCGTATTGAGATTTGTTTTATGGCCCAGAATGTGGTCTCTCTTGATAAGTGTTTCATGTATGCGCACTTGGAAAGAATGTCCACTCTGCTCTTATTGGGTAGAGTATTCTATAAATGTCAGTGGAGTCCAGTTGGTTGATTGTGTTGTTCAAGTCTTCCGTATACCTGGTATTTACCTGTTTAGTCAATTATTGAGAGAGGGATGTTGAAATCTCTAATTGTGGATTTATTTATTTCTCCTTGCTGTTTTATCAGTTTTTGCTCAGGTATTTTGAAAATCTGCTATTAGGTTCATAAAAGTTTAGAATTTTCATGTCCTCCTGATGAAGTGATCTGTTTATCTTTCTGAAATGGCCTTCTGTCTCCCTGTCACTGTCTTTCCTCTGAAATCTAATTCATCTGATATTAACATAGCCACTGCAGCTTTCCTTTCATTAGTGTTAGCAGGGTACATCTCTTTTCAGTCTTTTACAGCCTTTTACATTTAACCCCATTTTTTTCTTTATTTGTAAAGCAAGTTTCTCATAGGCATTATATGGTTAAGATCTTGCTTTTTAATCAAATCTGACAATCTCTGCTTTTTATTTGGGCTGTTTATTTAGATCATTTATGTTTAATGTGATTATTGTTGTGATAAATTTTAAACGTATAATCTTGCTATTTGTTTTCTATTTGCTTCATCAGTTCATTGTTCCCCTCTTCCTTTTTTTTTTTTTGCCTTCTTTTAGAATAACTGAATATTATTATTATTATTTTATCAACTTTGTTGGCTTATTAGCTATAACTTCTGTTGTTTTAGTGGTTCTTTTAGAGCGTATAATAAAGGTCATCTTATTAGATAAGCAATGAGATTTCTCTGCTATATCGCTGCCTGCCTCTTAAAACTTTTACAGAAATAACATGTTTCAATCTCTGCTATGTGCCAAGCACTGGTCAGCGTGTTAAAGATATTATTAGTTCATGTAATACAACAAGACTGTGAGGTAAGGACTATTGCTCCCGCTTACACAGGTGAAAACAGACCGAAGAAGTTCAGTGGCACTTCCTCAAGGTTGCGCAGCTGGTGAATTGCTGAGCCCGGCTTGAATCACTCTTCCCTTAACCCTGCATCTCTGGGTCTCAGTAAACTCACAGCCGTGGCCTCAAATCAACACTATATGTGGTAACTGCCTCCTTAAAAATTAAGCTTTGTGGGGGCTGGCCCCGTGGCCGAGTGGTTAAGTTCGCGCGCTCCACTGCAGGCGGCCCAGTGTTTCATCAGTTCGAATCCTGGGCGCGGACATGGCACTGCTCATCAGACCACGCTGAGGCAGCGTCCCACATGCCACAACTACAAGGACCCACAACGAAGAATATACAACTGTGTACTGGGGGGCTTTGGGGAGAAAAAATAAAATAAAATCTTTAAAAAAAAAATTAAGCTTTGTGTTATTGTTTTTATTTTTATTATTTTAACTCACAAGCCTGTTTGTGGTAGCTTAAGCATTAAGGATTTCCTTGCATTTTTAATTTTATGTGATTTGGAAAATTGCCATACCACATGGCTCCACGCATGGCTCTCTCAGTTCCTACAAAGTAATCCATCAAACAGAAACCACAGCATTTATTGTTTTAAATATTATTCTGCTGGATGTTATGTTGTTATTCCATCACTTCTGCAGTTCTTTACCAATTTAACCAGTCTGAGTTTTAAAATTCTTTCCAGAACTGATTACTAAAAAGTTATAATTTGTTTATAATTTTTTAAACGTGATGTTTTCCCATGTAATACGGATGTACATTTTCTTGTTGCTAAGAAGATATTATACCAAAAGAATAAGATTCGTTTGTTCAATGATTTCAGCTAATACGAGTGTATGTTTAGCAGGAAGGTGTACAACAATGGTTCTCTAAGTGTGGTCCACAGATCCCTGGCAGTGGTGGTAGTGGGAGGACCTCCAAGACCCTTTCAGCAAAATGAGAAAGCAAAACTATTTTCATAATAACACTAAAAAGATAATTTGCCTTCTTTACTATGTTGACATTTGCACTGATAGTAAAAAAGCAATACTGGATAAAACTGCTGACATCTTAGCAGACACACCAGGCTACACCAGTAGTCGTTATATTCTTAACTGCCGTGTAGAGGAAAAAGAGACAGTTTCATTTAATGTCCTTGACGGGTCAGTTAAAAATTATTAATTTTCTTAAATACTGACTCTTGATTACATGTGTTTTTAATATTCTGTCGATGAACTAGGAAGTGTGTATAAATCACTGCATACCAAAGTGGACGGCTGTCTCCAGGAAAAGCACTTGTGTGGTTGCTTGAGTTGTGAGCTTGACTAGCCTCTTATTTTCTTCTTTTAATGTAACATTTTTACTTAAAAGAACAACTGACAGACAAATTATGGCTATTTAGACTTGATTATTTGGCAGACATATTCTTTAAAATGAATGAAGTCAGCCTGTCATACAATTGACAGTATTTGTTGCCAATGCTAAAATTCAAGCTTTCAAGTGAAAATTAGAATTTTTGAAAACTTGTGTCTGTCATCATGAGTATGACAGCTTCCCAATACTTAAGAACTTTTCTGATGAGATTTGTAGTGATATTAGGAAATGTGATTTTTGTGTATTGTATGATGAAATGCCTCAACATTTGGAAAATCTGCATAACTCAGTCAACCAACATTTTCCAAATGTCCAATGCATGATGTTACAGAATCCTGCGTGGGCGAAAGTGCAGGATAAACCAATGGATAATTTTGTAACAGAGTACAAAATATTCATTGATACAATTTCCAATTCTAGATTGCAAATATCTCTTGTCAGGTTTTGGTGTATTATCAAAAAAGATTATCTACGACTATACGAAAAGGCTGCTAAAACTCTCCTCCCTTTCCCGAATATATATCTGTGTGAGGCCAATTTCCTTTTGTTTTTTTTTTTTTTGAGGCCAATTTTCTACAAACACTTCAGCCAAAATAACATATCATAACAGATTAAATGCAAAAACAGACATGAGAATTAGGCTGTTTCTTATCAAGGCAGATATTAAAGAGATTGGCAAAATGTAAAAAAATGCTGCTTTTCTCACTGATTTCTTTTTATTTTGGAAGATACTATTTTATTTTTAACAAAAATGTTCTTGATATTAACATATAATGGGTTTATCATTTTTAAATAAATTAAAAATTAAATATTTTAAATTTTCTCAGTTTTAATTTCTAACACGGTAAGTATTGCTAGCTCTAACGCACATATACAAGCACTCTTTGGGGTCCTCAATAATTTTGAAGGTTATGATGGGATTCTGAGACCTAAAAGTTTGAGAACTGTTGGTGTAGACCTTCCAGCTCACACTGATAATTGCCCCTTCCTCTGTCCTCGGGGTTTTATCATCCACCCAGGCCATGCTCCTTCCCCTCCTCCTCATCAGTGTCCTGGGGGACAGAAGAGTAGGGAGGTGGAGAGGCTGAGTGGATGCCTGACTCCAGCAGGCCTATCTTATTCTCCTTTTATAATTCAAGTGGGGCCAAAAGCATGTTGATGTCCCTCCAGTGCCTGATGCCATAATACATGATGTCAGTTACCAGATGAGCCCAACTTTCCACCTCGTGGAGGGAATAAGAGACCAAGAAGGAATGAAGCAGATATGCAAAGAGAAGTAGAGATGAGAGGCGGAAAGAAAATTAATTTCCCAGGGTTTCCCACTGATATCCAGTCCTCGGTTCCAGTTTATGCCCGAGTACAGGCTTGGGTTCTGTGAAAAAGCTCTGTATCATAGTAATAAATAATACCTTTTCCTTTAGCTAGTTTGAGTGGGCATCTCTTACCTCAAACTACATGAATCATTTATAGCTAATAAAGTAGGACACTTGTGATCCGTTATCAAACTTTGTGAAGTTTATGATGTGCTACACATTTTAGAGTATGATTAGGCTAGAAATACAAAGCCAAAGTTTCCTGGAAATGCAAAGATACTGTTTCTGTATTGAAGTTAGAAAGAAGAATTACCATAGGCTACACATAGATTAATTGCTGTCTTCAAAGAATTAGAACTCTATCAAACATTCTTACCACAAAATTATGCTGAACAAAATTTAATCTTTCTGTGGCTATTCAAAAGAATTTGGAATCTTTTAATGCTCCAGGGACATTACTATTTTATAAATTGCACAAGAAATTCTCATTATTTCAGCTTTCTGGTAGTTTGGATTCAGAAGAAATGGGAATTTACTGTAACACTTTGAATTATTAAGTTCTGGGGAGCTCAAAGTACTTCAAATATACATGAATTATATCACTTATCTTTCTCAACAGTAGATTGAAATTTACAAATGGAAACAGCAATGGGTGGATTCAGGATACAAAGTCATGTTTCTTGATGTTCTGATGAATAATCCTTCTATTTGGCTATGCTGAACTGATACCGGCTTCCTTTTCTACTTCAAAATATGATATTTCTTTTCAGCTAAAGATCAAATAGGACTAAGGCCAGCAGCAAAGAATTTGGGCTATAATTTTATTTTATTATTAAGTACATAGCAATTTGATTATAGGTTTCAGCTCATAAATTTTCAGATGAACCTGGGTCTTGCAGTTTATTTTCACAAAAGAGAAAAACTCAAACATAGTGGTAAAAACATCAAATGCATTTACATATATTCCTGGCTTTCATCCGAACTAAAAATATGCTTTAAAATGTACAGAAAAGAAATCAAATACTTAATTAAAAAAAGATTTTTCTCCAGTATTCAGCCTCAACCGCAGTTTACTATAGTTCAACTTTCTATTTATGGGTTATCTATGACCAAATATGATATACTTAAAATAAAATGACCGTCTTGTCCCTTCTGAACATCTTTCGCTCTTAAAATGTAATCAGTTTCTTTCTGCTACTAAAAAATTTAACGCTCTGTGAAGCCAAAGCTTACTTCTGTATCGCCTACTGTTTTGGAGTATCTGTACCTTTCCTCCCAACAGTGAGCATCGATAATCAAAGTGAATTGTAAGGAGAAATCTTCCATTTAGGAAACATCCATTTGTACTAAGACCAATCTAAAAGATTAATATGGAGCACGTGATACATTCAATAGGAAAATGGCATTTAAATATTAATACTAGATAAATATACCCTTGCTGCTATCTTGGATAATTTATAAGTCATACACTTCTAGAAAGAAGTAAATCACTTTTTTCTTTTATGCTGTTGCTCAGTAACATTATACAGTAACATGTGAAACAAGGCACCATTTTCCTACTCGGATCTGACAAGGGGAAGTGAAAAATTTGGGTCCAATTTCAACCTCATTTCCTTACAGCCTGGATTTGTGTCACATGCTTGATCCTAACTGGTGCTTTCCAAATTAAATGTATATTTCTCAAACCAATATCTTAAGTGGTAATGTTCCAACAGTCCAAATGTCGATTACCAAAACAAACATTTGTTTCTCTAGCAAGTGTTTTCACACAAAAGCATTTGATTCACGTACTGCAGCAAACAAACATTTGCTTTAGGCGGTTAAGGCGGCCAAAAGTTCTTGCAGAAAAATTTCACAGGCTGGCTGGCATCCCTCCCTGGAGCAGGGCTTGCTGAGGTCCGAGAACATTTGTGGAGCCAGTTACTGACCAAGAGAATCCTTTGCAAGACTTTGAGGCCCTGAAGAGGAGCAAACATTTGCAAAATGCATCTTTTGAGAAAATGTGCTTCTAATTATGATGTTTTTGTTAGAAAATGTCTTCATGTCTTCACAAAGCTTCATTTGCTAATATAAATCCAGCCTTTGATGTAATCACAAAACTGAATTCTTATGAAAGTTCACAAAGGCAGGCAGTTTTCACATAAAAACATTCATACAGTTCAGGAATCATTATTTATGCAACAGCCCATGAGAGTTCATTACACAAATAGTCCTATTACTACATTAAAGTCTATTTTCTCTCTGAACAAGATGTAGATTATGTGTGTAAATGTTTTTCTTAAGCATGTCTACTTCACTGTCAAGATGCAGCTTCCTCGTAAAAATCCTCTTGTTTTCTATATTATTTAAATGCTTTTGGAATGAATCAATATTTCTGAGGAAGTCATTTACTTAAATATATGTTCTTTAAAGCATGGGGAAATTGATTCTTAATTTCTGCTCCAAAGACAGTTTCCTAGCAACCGGGTCAAGATTGATTCTTTGGCTAGTTCTAAAATGAGAACAGTTACTAGGCCACTTGAAAGGAAACTAAGAGTTCTCATTAGATAAATGAATGAATGAACGAAAACACACACACACAAAGTGTCCCTTAGAGTGTATTCGATAGGACATATGACAATTTGGAACTCCAGCTAATCAACTAGCAAGAAGAGTTTGCTGACCATTTTCCATGGGTTTGATTCTATTTTGGCATTGATGGGATGGGGCAAGGATGATGCAGAGAGCAGGTAAGCAACCTCGATCATTAAAGTAACCATTGATTTAGCCTGTATTATGGGCCAGTGCATACAAGTGAAATAACTTCAAACAGATAGAAAAGGGTTGATTAAGGTCCAAATCAGGTCTGTCTGATGTTAAAACTCTGTAAACTATACTGTGTTTACATGGGAAGCCCAAGTATGTCTTGTCTTCAAGAAACTTTCAGACTCATTGTAAGAAAACACACCCAAAAGAATTACCTTTGTCACCTGAGAGAGTAAATGTTTAAGTGTTAATGATATTAAAGTAACAAAAGCTTGCATTTATTGAGCACTTACGTGGTGGCAGGGGCTGTACTATGGACCTGACTTCATGAAGGATTTGGAGCTTGGGCTTGGCCTTGAAACAAGTGGGGAGAGGTGGAAGCAAGGAGGGAGGGTCCTTCGAGAAGATGAAACAGCATGAGCAAAGGCATGGGGGAGGGGGTGCTATTTGGGACCTATCCGGCCCAGGGTGCAGGTTGGTGTGGGGGAGTAGCACTGAATG
Organism: Equus przewalskii; assembly: GCF_037783145.1. Classification (NCBI taxonomy): domain Eukaryota; kingdom Metazoa; phylum Chordata; class Mammalia; order Perissodactyla; family Equidae; genus Equus; species Equus przewalskii. Next base: position 51,588,189 of record NC_091831.1, on the reverse strand, counting down.
GGTAGGTGGACCCAGATTATGGGGAGCCTTGCAAACCAGGGAGAGATGCAGAAACTTGACCCAAGAGGAAAATGTGGACTCATTCTATGTTCTTGAACATTGGAGACATGATAATTCCTCCCTGTATTTACTGAGACAAACGGAATATGCATTTCCTGTGAAAACAATTACTGCCAACGTTCCCTCTGAAAGGCTTGCCATTTATACTACCGCCAATATGCCAATAGATCTTAGAGTTTTCCATCTGCCATATTTTCAAACCTTTTAACATTTGCTATTTTTTCTTAAAAATGATTTCCCATATTTTTAAATTTTGCACCCTTGACTTTTGATGTGATTGTGCATCTATTTATATATTTACTGGCCATTTGCATTTATTTTTCTGTGACTTCATGTTTGTATTTCTTTTTTTATCCTAATGGGTAGTTTGGTTTTTTGTTGTTGATTTATAGAAGCTCTTTATATATTATGGTTTCTCTCTCTGTTTATCATATATTTTCTGAATATTGTTTTTCTTCTAAATTGGATTATAGTGTATTTTTTTGCATATAGAAGTTTTTACTATTTATGTAGCTAAACGTACAATTTTTTTTTTAATATAGATACTGGATTTCAAATGCCTAGAAGGAAATGCCAACATTATAAAAATATTCCAATATTTTCCCCTAGAACTTAAAATTTTTGATACATTTACATTTCTGTACATTTGATCCATCTGGAATAAAATTTGGTCTAGGTGTGAAGTAGAAATTTATTTTCACTTTTCCCCTGATTTGAAATGCCTAATTATCATGTGTTAATTTTCCATATATGGGTCTGTTTCTGATCTCTATTCTATTTCCTTACTCTATGATGAAGTGGCACTATATTGGTTTAGTTACTATCATTTTATGAAAGTCCGGATACAGCATAGCACAGTGGTTAAGAGCAGAGTAGAACAGAGCGCAGACTCCGGAACCAGGGCACACTTTACCGCTTACTAACACTGAGACAAGTTGCTTAATCTCTCTGTACCTCAGTTCCTCGTCTTTAAAACAAGGATAACAGGGTGATTGTGAGGATTTTGTGAATTTCTGTATTTAAAGTACTTAAAACAATACCTGGTCCATAGTAAGCATTTATAAAGGCATTGGCTGTTATTATTTCTCATAACTTTTTCCCCAAATTTTCTTGCTGCCCTTATGCATCCTCTGGAAGATTTTTTAGAACCAGTCCCTAAGAGGGCTTATCAAGAGATGATCAAGGGCTGGCCCCGTGGCCGAGTGGTTAAGTTTGCACGCTCCGCTGCAGGCGGCCCAGTGTTTTGTTGGTTCGAATCCTGGGCGCGGACATGACACTGCTCATCAAACCACCCTGAGGTAGCATCCCACATGCCACAACTAGAAGGACCCACAACGAAGAATATACAACTATGTACTGGGGGGCTTTGGGGAGAAAAAGGAAAACAATAAAATCTAAAAAAAAAAAAAAGAGATGATCAAAAGACAGTTCCCTTCTTATGAGGAGTTCTGATGCCAGCTGTTAAGACAATTCATTTTTCCCCTTGGCACTTAGTAAGCACTTAACAAGTGGCAGCCATTATCATGGTTATACTTATTATTCTGGAAGGAACAGCTATGGTGCAAAATTAGTACATTCCTCTCAGAAGTCTCATTCTCCTCCACCTGGAATGGAATTGATGTACAGAAGGAAAGAGAGGAAGCTGAGGGGCGAGGGGGGTCCGGGGAGGATGCTGAAGGAGCAGCTTCTCTGAAATTCCTTTGGGGGAATCTGTAAGTCAGTCTCTCTTGTCCCTCAGAGCATCCTTCTGTGGCCCTTGCCTTTAACCAACTTTTGTGGGAATTAGAAAAAGCTAGCCCACCGCTGTATTTCAGCCCCTTCCTCCCCAGCAGCTATGTTGGATCCTCGGGGATCTGGGGAGATAACACTCCAGAAACGGCACTTGGGGATTAACACGGGCTTTCGTTGTTTAGCTAAAGCAGGAGCCATAGACTGGAATGCCTGCAGGTGCCAGCAGGCAACGCAAATCAGTGGTAGTCAAACTTTTTGCTCATTAACCCCCCAAAAACTTTTTGGAAAAACATGCACTCCTTATCAGATTTTTAGGTTAACATCTACAATTTTTAATTATAAGCTTAATGGTTATTTTTTAAAAGGTAATTAGCAGTGTACCATAAATGGTGACATTTTAAAATAAAAAATTTACATCACTCAAATAGAATTTCAGCTCCGTAGCAGTTTGATAACCACTATCAACCATAAAAAGATACACAAACAAGTTCTTATTTGAAAAACAGAAATTTTGCTTCCTTTTTATCCCGGAACCCATATTTTAATTCCTCTTCTGCCACAAAATTTTATTCGAATATAATGTTTAAAGTGTTTTATTCATCACACTTTGCTTTCTCTACAACATAAATAAAATTACAAATTGAAAGTTTATTTCCTGTGACCATAAGGCCATAGGTGTTAAATTTTTTTCTCCTGGAAAAACCGATTAAAACAACCTAAATATACTTGTAAATTTTTTATGAATAATTATTAAACATAAAATTAAAATTTTATGTAAAATGCATAGCTATATGAGATGGATGGGGTTTTATTTTTTCCAATTAGTTTATGTGTGCATGGATGAATATTGCTTAATGCTAGAATGAGATAGGGTTTAGCACGAAATCAGTTCCTATGTTTGGTGTTTATAGATACAAAGGCTGAGAAACCTGGTTTGTAAAATAAGAAAATGGGAATAGGAACCTTTTGGTTATAGTGACATCAGCATGGATATTTTGAATTGTCTTATTGTCACCCAGAAACTGGTAACACCTGAGGAAATGCACCATAGTAAGATTTGAGATGGGTAGAAGGTATGCATTTATTTTGCATGGCAGGTTGGGTTCTCTGGAAGCAGATACTGATACAGAATGTGGGGGCAAGATGTTTGTTATAGAGCAACACCTGTGAAGAGAAGGAGGAGGAAGGAAGCCTGGACAAAAGAAATTGGTGCAGCCTTGGCCAACCCAGCAGGCAGCTCTGAAGTGAATGCCGCCCGTTAGAGTTGTTTAGGTGACAGGCTGAGATGGCAGGTCTTTATACCCCTACGCATTCAGTCGCCAGATGTGGGGCTACCCTGGGAAGGGTGTGACCTCAGGCAGGGTGGCCCTCTGCAGCCGAGGCAGGCCCTGAAGACGCTAAGCGTTGGAGGCTGTCAGCTGGTGGTGTTCTCCACAGAGGGACAGTGTATTAGTTCCTAGGGCTGCTGTAACCAATTACCACAAACTTGGCGGCGTAAAGTAATAGAAATTTATTGTCTCACAGTTCTGGAGGCCGGAAGTCTGAAATCAAGGTGTCGATAGGCTTGGTTCCTCCTGGAGGCTCCGAGGAAGAATCTGTGCCACGCCTCCTCCCAGCTTCTGCTGGCTCCTGGCGCTCCTTGGCGTTCTTTGGCTCATGGATGCCTCACTCAAATCTCTGCCTCTGTCTTCACATGGCCTTCCTTTCTGTGTCTCTTGTCTACTGTTCAGTCTCTTATAAGGACACTCACGACTGGATTTAGGGCCCACTTGTAATCCAGGATGATCCCATCTCAAGATCTTTACCTTAATTTTATCTACGAAGACCTTTATTCCATATAAGGTAACATTCTGAGGTTCCACATGGACATACCTTTTGGAGGTCACCGTTCAACCCAGTCCAGGCAGGAAGCCCTTTGCTGAAGGGGTAGCCGAGCAGCGTATCTTCATTTCTACCACATTGTGTCAAGTGGGAGAAAGGTGATTGTGAAGTGAGTGGAACTGAGAGAAAGAGGACAGATGTGAGGCTCAGAAGGCAAGCAGGTTGCCAAGTAGATCAGCTTTAGAAATGAGAACGTATGGAAGTTGAGTGTCTGGAAATTGATGGTCCTTGGAAAGCCTTCGTGAGCCCCTAGGGTGACAAGAAACCCAGTTTGAGAGTTTAGTTCAAGCTGATTATTTCCTAGGTTGCTAGATCTCCAATTATTTAAGAGAATGAGAAATACATACTTTTAAGTAATATCTCTTCATTTTTAAATGTATTCAACCAATTCAAAACAAACAAACAAATTCTGCAGGCCCAAGAAAAAAATGTCTGTGGGCTGAATATAGCCACTGAAATAACCTGTGCTCATGATTCTATCCCATAATAAGTAGAAGTATTGGTGCATCTTCCTTTGATGGCCACGAATTTACCGTCTCACCTGGAGAGCTGTGTCAGTCAGGGTTCTCCAGAGAAACAGAACCAATGTACATATGTTAGGAAATTTTATATACACATATATATAAAGAGATTTATTTTAAGAAATTGGCTCATGTGATTGTGAATTCTGAAATCCATAGGGCAGTCTGGGAAGCTGGAAGATCAGGCAGGAATGAATGGTGCAGTCCTGAGGCAGAAGTTTTTCTTCTCCAGGAAACCTCTGTTTTTGCTTTTAAGAACCTCTAATGGATTGGATAAGACCTGCCCACATTACTGAGGGCAATCTTCTTTACTCCTTTACTCTTTGACTTAAAGTCAACTGATTGTAGATGTTGACCACATCTGCAAAAGAACCTTCACGGTGACATCTGATTAGTATTTAATTAAATAACTGAGTACTATAGCCTCGCCAAGTCCACGCATAGAAGTAACCGTAAGAGGAGTCATTACTTACCACGTTGAATTGAAGAACCTGAGAAGTGGAAGGGATCACACAGGCTACCTGGCTCAATAGCTCCTCGTGGTACAGAGGAGGAAAGTGAGGTCCCGGAAAGTGAAGTGACTTGCCCAAGGTCACACAGGTGGCTGGGGAACGAAAACTCAAAGCCATGCTCTGGCCTCCCAGCACAGTGCTCTTCCCACTATTTTACCTTCATGCAGCTCAATGTCTTAAGACCAAAATCGCGGCATTTAAGAGCACAGAAAGTCCCTCAGAGGTTATGTGGGCCAAACTCTTCACTTCATCATGAGGTCTAGAGACAGTAAGCCATAAGAATTTTCATTCCCAATGAAGGGCATTTTCCACCACACTGCACAGCCTTTCATACAAGGTAGAGAGGATTGTACTCAAAGCAAACTCATCTCTGTTAATTTTTTTCTTTCAAAACATCCACTCTAATAGGAGCTAGTTTTCTTATCGTTGACTTCCCATGAGTGTGTAATGGTCAACAAAACAAAATGAACAGAAACTGCACCAGTCTGACTCATTGAAAGTTGAATTTATTGGATGCCATCAATATTCTTCCTGAAATTTTTGTGGATATTCACTGGTCATATTTCTAGAGCAGCAAGATCGTTTCTTTATGGATAAACCTTTGAATCCCCTCCCTTTCTGCTACATTAGTTATTCTCCCAGAAGACCACAGCAGTGGCTCCGTTTTATTACCTTGTAACAGTGTGAATTCCAACTCTAGTCCATTTTATATCACGTTACATCCATTACTCTGGCTCAATCAGACGTCATCCGTCACATTTCTGAATCACCTTTGAAGGAGATCAGACTATTTCACCCTAAAATACAACACTTTGATATAAAGATTACCTTGAGCTGAAGGCAAATGAGAAATGGTGGGCACAGGAGGAGCTCTCTGCCCTCTCCCGATCTGCCTAAGAACAGGGCATAAATTTTCCTTTGTAAAGATGTTCTCCTCTGCTCTCCCATACCCGGAAGGGGACAACAGCCCTTATCTCTGGAAACAGACAGCATTGACACGGGTCTGCATAAACAAACCTTACTAAATAATCCTTATCTACTGTTAGTTTTCTGCAGATATTTGCCTTCCCACAATTTGCCACCCCTAGAAGCCCAAACTCCTCTTTCCTTTGTCTAGTCACTTCTCCACAGTCTATTGCCCTTTGTTAAAACGGTATATATTGGGGCCTGCCTGGTGGCACAGCAGTTAAGTTCACACGTTCCACTTCTCGGTGGCCCGGGGTTCACCGGTTCTGATCCCGGGTGCGGACAGGGCAGCACTGGGCAAAAGCCATGCAGTGGCAGGTGTCCCATGTATAAAGTAGAGGAAGATGGGTGTGGATGTTAGCTCACTGCCAGCATTCCTCAGCAAAAAGAGGAGGATTGGCAGTAGTTAGCTCAAGGCTAATCCTCCTCAAGATAAACCTCCCAAAAACCAGTATATAAGCTTCCAAGTCTAGCCGCTTCTTTAGATATTCGCTTCTTTTCTGTGAGGTCTTCATACACATCAAATTAAAATTAAATATGTATGAATTTTCTCCTGTTAATTTGTCATTTGTTAGCTTAATTCACAGGCCTCAGGGACTGAACCTAAAAGGGTGAAGGAAAAGTGGTTTTCCTCCCCTGCATCTTTTCCCATCATATGCCCCAAACTCGCTGGTCCCAGCCATGGACTAGAAAGAGTGGCCCCTACAATTGCATTTTTCCATTTTCCAGATGTGGTTGTAATTCAGCCTAACATGCACGTTTATAATCCCAACATGGTTAGAGAGGGTCAAGGGCATATCAGGGTGATGAAAGGAGGCTAGCGTGAGGCACTCTCAGAGGCAAAGGCCAGAGTCGTTTCTGACTTCTGAGTCTGGCTCTGAGAGGGACGCGATACCCAAATGCGTCTTTGGGAGAAGTGATATCTAAATGTGTAGTGGTGAGCAAGCCCTGCCTTTTCCTAACAGCTCCTCAAAGCTCTGACTTTCATTTCCTACAGGGTCCTGATAGTTCTAATATATTTTGCTTATTATTTCAAGAAGGTTTGAAATCAGAGATTTTGTTTGTTTGAGAGAGTGGCAAAAGAAAAAAAAAAATCTATTTACAGGGCTCAGCTGAAGGAAATGAAAATTCTTAAAGCTGCATAATCTCCTCTACCTCGCTGCCCCTTCCCCACCCCTAATTTTTTTAAAAAAAAGGGAGCTAGAAGAACGAATATAATTTTACAGTAGCATGGAGTTCACTGTTTCTCTAGGCAGCGAGGGAGAGAATCAATCTCTGGATACCACATGTTCTCTGAAATAACAGTGAAGGAAAAATAATTTATCAAATGCTATTTATTTTCACAGCCAAAGTCACAATCCTCTTCCCACAGGATTGAGGCCTGGAATCCTGATATCAAATTTAACAATACCAAATTCTTTATTTTCCAGGATAAACAAATTTGGGAAATGGCCAGTGGAATTTTCCAGTTCAGTTAGCCACAGTGGGGAGTTTACATTGTTACACAATTTCAATGAAGTTTGGTAATAAGCATCACAATGGAAAATTAATAAAAGCTCAGTGTAGCCCAGCCCATTCAAGTAATTGTCAATTAAGGCTACAATCAATACCAAGGTAATAGCTCATGAACGAGGATAGTTGGGTACTTACTTCATTAACGTTGCAAATTGAGGTCGACCGTTTGGGAATGAGTGCAGAGAAATGAGCTCACATCTTGGAGGTAATCATAGTTGGAGAATTTGCTTGCTGAAAGAGACTTAGTGATCAGAGTCTACAAATAGACAAGTGTCAGGGAATGGCCCGATCTAGTCAATAGAGTGTTCTGGTGACTAGAAGGCAAAACCTCCTTTGTTCCAACTCTTGATGCTGAAATCCTTTGAAAGGACCTTAGTCTCTTTCCCTATACTCGGGACACTGGTCGATTTGCATATGTGTCCCCTTCCTCTTTATCTGCAGTCCTCTATGGATATTTGTGTTCTTCTTCTGCTATTAAAAAAATGACATAAACATATTTCTTCCATAGTCCTTTGTATCACCAGGCAACCCTCATGAGCTAGGTCTGTTTTTGCAACAGATGGACCATCAGGGGACAATTGCTTAGATAATAACCTCTTTAGGGTCAGCACTGGTTGACACTGTGTCTTTGACCTTCCCCTTTCTATCCCCTCTCCTCCCTCCCCTGCAATGGGACCGAAAACCAGTATGTACCTAATATGAAATCAGGATGCATTCCTAAGCCTGAAATAATTACTAAAATACATGCCTAATGGAGGGAGCTTGATCCCAGAGTGCCCCAAACATCGCATGGTTGTTAACTTTCCAGTCAAAGCTGAAAACGGTACAAATCCAATACTATAATCGTGCTAATAAATTCCACTCCCCCTCCCCTTATTGTCATCCAAAAAACTAATTTTCTCGACCTTATTGTCTAAGAATTTACGGATGTCTCTCTTGCCTCATATTCCTCACCAGAATGGGCAGCCTGTGGCACTGATATTTCTCCCAGCTTCTCCGTTTAGATGTGAGCACTCACCAAGCTCTTGTGGTGTTGGTAATGCTGTATAGAAAAGAGAGACACAGTGACAGGTCTGGGGTCACAGAGTCAGTGACAAGCCTGGCTCAGAAGGCTAGAAGGGGATTCTGATGCCTACCTTGTTGATTTCTGGCTCAACCACCATGCACAACCCTCATTGGTTTCTGAGGCGTTTTATGAAGCACACGTGTTTAGAGCATTTCCACTTGGGACTCCTGGAAAAGCAGGTATCTTGGCAAAGTGGAAATAGCGGGTAGGACCAGGAAAGCAGCTGCTCTTTTAGCCCTCAATCTGAAAGTATCCCTTTAGGAGAGAACTGGAGGAGAGGGAGGTACGAGTCGGGGAAATGAATAATCCCTGGGCTCTTGCTGCTAGTGCCAGGCATAGGGCTGGGAACTCCATCAACGTCATCTCATTTAAAGAGTGCTCAACTAGGAGTTAAGAAACTGGGAATTTAGGAGCCACTTTTTGTGGCGAAATCACTTAACCTTCGCCAAGCCTCCATTATCCTATCTACAAGCAACGTCAGGATCCAACAAGACAGTGCACTTGGCAAAAGATGAAGCTCTTTCTTCTGAAGTGCTTGACATCATCAGAGCACAGCACAGGTTACGTCTGCACACACAGATCTGGGTAGAAAATCCAGTGAATTTAAACTGTGCTTACAATCATTCAAAAATAATATTTTAAAAAGAGACGTTACTTTTCTGTTCTGGATTCACCATGATTTTCTTTCCCAAACTAGTGTTCTCTTCCATGGAGTAGCCATTGGGAGTGTATACTGATGCAATAGCAGTGGAGGCATCTGCCCTGGCGAATTCCAGGGGAGCTGTAAATTGGGACACTTACACGCAGCCAAAGGAAACCGTCTCCTTGCCTGTCACCTCGTATGTCAGCCATCAGTCAGGAGCACATTTTTATGGCCCAGGAAATGGGAGACCCTGATGGAGCCACAGGCAGGCCCTGGATGACCCCACCACTAACTGTGCACATTTGTGAGCTTGTCTGCCAGGAGATGCTTTCCTCACAGAGCTGAAATATGAGGTGTTTACTATAGCACTTCATGAAGAACCCCCTCCAGAAATCCCTCCGCTATGGAGGCCTCCCTCCTCCTTACTTTGTTCCAGGAGGGCAGAAAATTGCTCCACCCAGGGTGTGAGGGGAAGGTATCTCCTGCATTCCCAGTTGCTCCTTTCCAAAGGTGTGCAAGATGTATGCATGCACCTGGCTCCACCAACTCAAACACCACGGGGTCCCGGGCAGCGTGATCCTCCACTGCTCCCCAACCTCCATCCGGTCCCTCTGCTATTCCACATTGTAGTCATCAGCAAGCAGCGGATCAGAATTGCACGCTCTGCCTTCTCCTCCCTGGCCGAAGTCACCTTGATGGAATTATGCTCAGTGTTGCCTAAATATGCTCCCAGAGGGTATTCGAGAAATAGCCCTTTGAAACTCAGAACTATATTGTTTTAGGGATATTGTTATAGACTATCTCAGGGAAAATCACTTTCTGAAGACCTATAAAAACTTTTCTTTGACTCAATACTGAAAGAGCTAGGCTTTTCCTGAGCTGCTGGCCTCTTTTTATTATTTTTAATTTTGTTTCTGTGAATCTAGCAACTGACCTTTGCTCTCTATTCACTGGCTGCTGGAAGACTTTGTAATTCACCTCTATTCAAAATCACCCTTTAAGGATTTTTAACCATTCACTTTAACCCTGATTTTATCTTATTTTCCCAGCTTCATGTTCTCTTCCTCAGATTTCCTCATTTATTTTTGTTTTAATAATGTATGTAGCTCTGTACACAATTTCAAAACTTTTTGGAATAGGATGGAGTATAAATACTTAAAAAGCAGACCATCTAGTCCAATATTTATTGAACACCTACTCCACACTATGTACTGTGCTAGCTCCTGAGTCACATAGATACAAATAACACAGCCAGCAGCTCCTGGGGAGTCCACAGCCCGGGCTTGGTGTAGTCCCCTGTGGACCTGGAGCCTGGAAGCTGCCACCAGGCAAACTGCACTTACATTGAACTCTGGGGATGTGGGAGCCAGAACCGTAACAAGGAAGAGCCGCCTCTTCTGGTTCTGTGGCTTATGGGTCATCGTTTCCCTCCCATAGTTCCTGCAATGTACAGGAATTGGTATCCTGCACGCTGGCTATTTGTGTCTGTCTTTCCTCTAGAATGCTAAATCTGCAGCATAGCTCATACCCACAAATGCCAGGCAAGAGAAGAGTCACAAGTAGTGTTCACTGACCTGATGGATGATGAGGGAATATAGCTTTCTTGCTTACAAAAAATCTTCCAGTTCTTCAAGTCACACTTAGCATAAAACCCAGCTCCTTACATTGGCCTGTAATGAACTACATTATCTGCATCCATCTACCCCCCACCTCTCTGACCTCCTTTACTCTGCTATCAACCTTCCTTCTTTCACTATTCCTAGTACCTGGCAGGTCTTGCTCCCAGGATATGGCAAGTCCAGATCCTTCTCTTCCTTCAGGTCTCAGCTCAAATGTTACTACCTTTGCAAGACTTTCATCCAAATGAAAGTACCATTGCTGACAGCCCCACCTCCAGCACTTTGGATTGAATGGCCCTGCTTCTTTCATTTCAGACCACTCACGTGGACTGCCGGTTCCTACATAGATTACTGAAACAGCCTGCTGATTGCAGAAAGCCAAATTTATTGCTTAGTGCGGTAAGGAATACCATTACTTTGATGGAATCACAGAAGGTTCCTAGAAGGGGAGGTCAAGAGTAGAACAGTGATAAGATTTTGAGGGTCTAGTTTAAGGCGGGTCTTTCAGTGTGGAGCCCTGATTGGAATTGTGCAAAGATTGTGATATAATAGTTTAGGACTGATGAATACAGTGAGGTGAGGGCTTTGCAGGGGGCCTTGAAGAGTACGTAGATGAGTCGGGTTGTTCTGAGAAGGGGACGACTACCTCGATGAAGGCTAGTTGAAGCGTCTGTTGTTCAGATAAATGGATTTTGAGGAAGTTCCCGAAACAAATAGTAACATTATTTGAAACTTCAGCTTTTGGGGCTGTTTTTCGGCAATAATGCAGTCCTATTAATGTTGAGAGTCAAATAGTCGCATCGTGTTAGCGTGGACAGTAAGCTGTACGGCTATAATGGTTTCAGTTCCCATTGATCACTATATGGAATTGTTATGTTTACGTACTCTTCTAGTATCTGTCTCCCCACCACCACCACAGACAGAAATATAGCTCCCCATGAATGTGATTCTTCCGTCCTGCTCACTTCTGTGTCTATAGTACTTGCAATGGGGCCTGGCAACAAATGGATGCTGACTATTTTATGAAATGTAAAGAAAAAGCAGGACTTTGCCTGAGTTCAACACCAGAGGCCAGAATGCTGAGTTTGGTGTCATCAACGCCTTGCTCAAGTCTTAGCAGCTCCCCTTCTGTTCAGCAGAACCTGTACGTCCAGTGGAGATGTGGGCACTGTGTTTGGGTTAAGGTGCTCCCAGGGTCTAAAGGAGTTCATTCATTTATTTATTCATTCAATCAACAAGCATTTCTGGAATCCCTCCTAAGGGTCTGGCGTGCTCCTGGGTATTTGCCATAAGCATCTGATGGCTAATTGCTGTCTGCAAAAATGGAGAGGTCTGAGAAGATCGGTTCCTTTCACTCTTCTACATGCCCGAGCTAGGAATTAGAGTGAGCATTTTTCAGCCATTGAAAGACCTGCTAGGGGACAGCCTGTGGCGGAGTGGTTAAGTTCCCACGCTCCGCTTATGCGGCCCAGGATTTCAACGGTTAGGATCCTGGGTGCAGACATGGCACCACTCATCAGGCCATGCTGAGGTCGCATCCCACATAGCACAACCAGAGGCACTCACAACTAGAGTGTACAACTATATACCGGGGGGCTTTGGGGAGAAGAAGGGAAAAAAAAAGATTGGCAACAGATGTTAGCTCAGGTGCCAATCTTAAGGAAAAAAAGACCTGCTAATGAAGGATATTTAAAGACATAGGAAAATATATAATAGTAAATATATACAATGATATGTGAAATAAAACATTATATATAATACATATACATACTTACACATAATGTTACAGAGAAAAAGCATCATATAAAACAGAATATTTGGATATTTGGTATAATCCAATTTTATAAATATATGACTGAAAATAAATCACATACAAAGATGTGTGTGTGTATATATATAACATATGTATATATAATATATACACAAGAAATAGGCCAAAATATTAACACTGATTAAGAACACTCAGGGTAGTAAAATTACAACTGGTTTTAATTTTATTTTCATATTTTTCTGCATTTGTGACAGTGAGTGTGTGTTATTTTAGAATGGCATTTGGAAATGTCACTTTCCTGGTTGAGGGTGGAGAGGGTGGGAGAGTTGCCAGATAAAATCCGTGATGCCCAGTTAGATTTGAATTTCAGATAAACAACAAATTTTTTTAGTGTAAGTGTGTCCCCAATATCACATAGGACATACTTACACTAAAAAGTACTCATTGTTGATCTGAAAGTCAAATTTAACTGGGTGTCCTGTGTTTTTATTTGCTAACTCTGGCAGCCCTGGAGGGTGGGGGCAGCACAGCAGAATCATCTGGGGAGCTTTTGCAAATTTGTCCTCTGTCCGCCACCCACAACCAGATTCCCATGTGTCTACCTACCAACTGCCAACGTTCAGAATTTGAAATCTGAAAGGTTTCCTTGGGATTTGAAATCCCAAGTTGTCCCAGAAGCTGAGGGGTAAGGGTGGCATTATGGGGGTGCCGTGCAGCATGGGGTGCTATGGTTTGACAAGGGTTCAAGGGGGTTTCAGTGACCTCTCTTTCTGGTGGAACCTACTGCATTCGACACCGTGAGGACAACTCTTTCAGAAGATGCTGGAGCCTCCTGACTGTGTCCTGATCGGGTTCTTTTCATAATTTGAATCCTTGAGGAGGCACCTGTGCGCCCTCGAGCACTGGTGGGGCTACTTTGCAAAAATGAGCAAGCTGGCTGGCGAGGAAGCTCTTGAGGCTGCTTGAGGCCTCTGGCCTTGACGATGCTCCTCTGGATCTCTGACAGACGCCGGGGTTGGGACAGAGGGAGGGCTGCCTCCCCAGAGCGCAGCTGTCTGGCAAAGCCACACATTAAAGGCCAGGAAGCTGACTGAACTGTTCCAGCCTCTGTGAGACTCTCTCCTCCAGCTTCACTGCTGTGGCCGTGGAAGAATGCGTTTCTACCCGAGGACAGATGTGCCCGGAAAGAACAGCCCTGTCTCAGGAAGTAAGTATCTGGGACCTGCGGCCAGTGGCCATGCACCAGCTCAGCACCTCTGGAGAGCTGTGAAGATCCACAGCATTGCCCCTTTGGGAGACCAGTGCAACAGACCTGAAATAACCCCATGCAGCAATAGCTCACAAAATAATTGCGGAAATGCAAACAGCTAAACATTAGCCCAGATTTGGAACACAGACTTCAAAAAGGTGATAATTAATGAGGTATAGAGAAAAGAGCAACAAAAGAGAACAGCAGGCTTTTGAAGAAGACCCCGAACCCTCTAGGCCTCAGTTTCATCATCTGCAAAATGGATGGGTTGAATAAGATGATAGAAAAATGCCTTCTAATTTTGATGTTCCGGAATGTTATTTTTGGGAGTTAATTGTGGGTCAGTTTCTAAACCAGGGAAGCAGAACGATGAGTCAGATAAGCCAAGCGTGAGTTACTGAACCAATCTAGGCAGAGTGGAGGCATGGGTACCTCTCAGGAGTTTACTTTGTACATGTTTGATCTCATTTCTATGGTATATAACAATTCACGGAGATCAGTATCATTATCTTCTTTTATATCCAGAGAAATGGAGCCACAGAAAGCTTAAGTGACTTTCTTAAGGTCACACAGCTAGCAAATGCAAGGCCAGGATCTGAGTCAAGGCTGTCTTCTGCTGAACCCAAAGCCTTGTCCACCATGCCATGTGGACTTCCCCTGGCCACCAGTGTGCTGAGCTGATGCCAAAGTGAGCTGTTCCTAACCTCTTAGCTGCACCAGGTGAGGTACAGAGACGGGGCAGAGGGAGGTCCATCTAGAGAGAGCTACTTCCCTTTCCACTTGATTAATCTACAAACTCTGTGAGTAAGGAATTGCCTACAACCAGCTTTCACTTACTAGAGACAGATGCCAGGCAGTATCTTCCAGGACCTGTGTCCTCCAAATTTCTCCTCACACCTATTGTCCAATCCCTGAAATATCTTTTTTTTTAAGATTTTATTTTTCCTTTTTCTCCTCAAAGCCCCCCAGTACATAGTTGTATATTTTAGTTGTGGGTCCTTCTAGTTGTGGTACGTGGGATGCTACCTCAGCATGGCCCGATGAGCGGTGCCATGTCCTCACCCAGGATTCGAACCGCCGAAACCCTGGGCCACCTAAGTGGAGCGCGTGAACTTAACCACTCGGCCATGGGGCTGGCCCCCTGATCCCTGAAATATCTTGAAGAACATCCAGAGCTTTTCATTACTTAAGGAAAGAGAATATTTTAAATACCCTCACTTTCTCCTCTCCATCCCTGACTGAGAGAGAAAAGTAGAATCTGTACATTTCAGCCACAGTCTGGTTTAATCATTTCTTATGAACAGGTTTTGACTGGGAAAGTAGGGAGAAATATGGGTGGCATTTTTGCCTGAATGAAGGCACTGAGAGAGAAAAATATAGGCTGGGAAAAGAGGAGTCAGAAAGACTTAACTGATTTCAGAGCAAATATTCAAGCCAACTTCCTTGAATACAGTGATCAATCAAGCGAATTATTTAGCTACTGTGGGTACTGAACTTTTCAGGCCTCTAAGGGCTAGTCACAAGAAAAATATTAAGTAAAAAGATTGGAAACAACCAATTCCAAGAGTTTGGTTGGGCAGGAATAGAAAAGTTTATTTGTGTGAGCAGCTGCCATTTAAATGGTCTCAGCCACTTCACTTGGAGGAAGCAGATCACTTTGAAATAGATTAAGGGGATCCTTTTAGCTATGAAAATGTAAGCCCAGAAGGCATTTACCACCTTGAACCCTTTGGATGGTGTCTTAAGTTGAGTTCCCCAGGAGCAGACTCTGCGATGAGAGCCCTGAGGAAGTGGTTGATTAGGGAGGCACTTCCAGGGAGGATGGGCAAGGATGGAGAGGAAGCAGGGCAATGGAAGGAAGGAAACCAATCAAGGAGTCCACGCAGCTTCACCCTGATCCCCCAGAGGAACTTTGGAATATTAATTGCACCTCACAGTTGTAATCCAATTTGAGGCAAGGGAATTGAGTTTTATATACGGTAAAGGGCCACTCGATGCAGGAAGCTGGACGTAGACTCCCAGACACTTCTAGCTGTATTCAAATGCAAGCCACGTGGCCCCAGGCTCAGGGTGGTCCTCTGAAGATTCACAGGTGCCTAAACTATGCTTCTTCTCTATATTCTTCTTAGAATACAAAACTAGTCTCTGGATAGCAAGTGGGTGAATCAAATGGATCTAGACCTAGAATCCTTCCCTTTTGAAGATCTGATGAACTGAAGCGGTCCTGAGTGAGGCCTACTTATAGGAAAGGAAGCTCAAGTGAGAGGGAATTCACCATTAACCCAAGGGAATATGGGTTTGTAGGTGCCCCTATTAACTTATCGACCTTGGCCTAGTGGGTTCACTATGGGACATTGGTGAATGTGTGAGTGAGGTAGTTATAACCTCAGGAGCCCGAGGGCGGCACACACATAGACAAGTGTGACACTGAAGTAATAGGATCATTCCCCCCTCAAAAATATACTACAGACTGAAGGCAGAGTGACAATGTGGCAGTAGTAGGTAGGGATGCATTGGTCTGGGAGAGCCACGTCTTTCCAGTTGTGACATAGTCTAGTATGGTCATTGCAGTGATAGAAACAAGGGTTAAAAAGAGACATCTGTTAGTGCACTGATCAGATGCTGCAGTTCCTCCCTGTGGGATATCTGAAAGCTCAACTAACTAGAGTGAGTGCTAGGATGCTAGGACAATACAGCCGAGGGGTTCCAAGATAAAGACATACTACTTCCTGCCAACATGGACATATTCTGGCTCACTGTCTTAACTCAAGTTTTAAAAACAGATCTGGTGAAATTCTGGATTCTGGTCTAACACGTAAAGAGCCTGGAAGTCGCCACTCCCGTCCTCATGAAAAGAACTGAAATCAGCAACTCTTCTTAGATCCATCAGAGAACTGGGGTCCCAGGGGAAACTGCAGCCCTGAAAACTGGGGAGACAGACAAGCCAATATGGAGAACCACAGCTTACATGGGGCAGAAACTCAGGAACAGAAACCCTTTACTGCAGCCAGTATTGGTAGAAATATTTTAAATTGTAATTAACAAATTGCTGGATGCTCAGTGTGGACGAGCATGAGAGTTGGAAACTCTCATGGGGCTCCAGTTTTTGGGGGGACCCCACATATTTGTGAGTTTTATTTCCAGTTTGTCACTGTGAAGATTGGAGAAAAATGCCCTCTTGCTTCCAGCAGAGGGAGGGGGAAAGTAACCGTTTTCAAATCTACCCAGAGTTCTCTGTTCTCCTCAACAAGGCCAACCCTCAAGGGAAACTAATTTACAAGAGTCAAATCTACTGAGGTTTTACCAAAGCCTAACCACCCTGGGGAAAGGGAAATACCCAACTCATGTTCACTGAAAGACTGAAATCTAATTATAGGACTGTAGAAAATTTCCCTTCTCCCCCACCTTACTACCACATCAATCCAGTTCCTGTGTAATAATAGAGGACTACAGCTAAAAGAACTTCAGGCCTCAGACTCTATTCAAGAAGTTTCTAGGAAAACCCAAAACAACAGGGGAGACAAAACAAGAAGACTAGAGGAAATTTTAGTCTCTGACACCACAGCTATAGCAAACAGTAACCACCACCTGAGTCCTAGTCAGATAAACACAAAACTTCACACTAAAGACCTAGCTAACTCAGCTCCTTTTACCCAATACATCATGTCTGGCTTTCAACAGATATATTACAAGGCAGCTAAAAGGCAAAAGAAAAAACCCCACAGTCTGAAGAGATAAAGCAAGCATCAGAACCAGACACAGACATGACAGAGATTTTGGAATTAATACAACTATGATTAATATGCTAAGAGCTTTAGTGGAAGAGGGGACAACATTTAAGAACAGATGGGTAATATAAGCAGAGATTTGGAATCCCTAAGAATCAAAAGGAAATGCTGAGAATCAAGAACTCTGTAAAATAAATGAAGGCAGGCTCATCAGCAAAGTGCACACAGCCAAGGAAAGAATCAGTGAGTTTGAAGATACGTCAATAAAAACTTCAAAAACTGAAATGCAAGGAGAAAAAAGAATTAAAAAGATTGAACAGAATCTAAGAACTATGGAACTTTCACAAAAGGTATAACATATGTGTAATGGGAATACTAGAAGGAGAAAAAAGAGAGAAAAGGACAGAAGTATTTGAAGAAATAGTGGCTGATAATTTTGCAAATTAATGACAGACACCGAACCACAGATCTAGGAAGTTCAGATAATACCAAGCAGGATAAATCCAAAAACACTATACCCAAACATACTATATTCAAAATGCAGGAAATCAAAGACAAAGAGAAAACCTTGAAAGAAGCCAGAGAAGAAAAAGCAACTTACCAACAGAGAGATAAGGATAAAAATTACATCAGACTTCTCTTCAGAAACCCTACAAGCAAGAAGAGAGTGGAGTGAAATATTTAAAGTGTTGAAAAAAAACCCCACCAACATAGAATTCTGTAACCAGTGAAATTATCCTTCAAAAGTGAAGAAGAGAGCCAGCCCTGATGGCCTAGTGGTTAAAGTTTTGTGTGCTCCATTTTGGTGGCCTGGGTTCTGTTCCTGGGTGCAGAACCACACCACCCATCTGTCAGTAGCCATGCTGTGGCGGCAGCTCACATAGAAGAACTAGAAGGACCTACAGCTAGAATATACAACTATGTACTAAGGCTTTGGGGAGGGAAAAAAAAAAGGAGAGAGAGGAAGATTGACAACAGATGTTAGCTTAGGGCAAATCTTTCCCAGCAAAAAGAAACTAGCTATTCTTTAAAAAAAAAAAAAAAGTGAAGAAGAAATAAAGACTTTCTCAGACAAACCAAAATTGAGAGAATTTTGTGCCAGTAGACCTGCACTACAAGAAATGTTAAAGAAGTTCTGCAGAGAGAAGAAAAATGATTCAGTCAGAAAATCAGATCTACATAAAGAAAAGAAGAGCATTTGAGAAGGAACAACTGAAAGTAAAATGAAATCTTCAATTTTTCTTATTCTTAATTGTTCTGACAGATAATAGTTTGCTCAAAATAGTAATAGCAACACTACATTGGGTGATTATAGCTTATGGATAAGTGGAATGAATGACAGCAATATTAAAGGTGACAGGAGGAAGCAATTGGGAATAGAGCTGTTTCAAGGTACTTATTCTACCCATGAAGTGGTCTAGTGTTATTTGCAAGTTGACTTGCTTTAGTTAGAAATGTATATTAGAAACTTTAGTGCAACCACTAAAAAAATGTTAAAAAGAAGCATAATTGATATGCTAAAACAGGAGAGAAAGCAGACTCGTATAAAATGCTCAATTAAAGGGCTGGCCCTATGGCGTGGTAGTTGAGTCTGGCACACTCTGCTTTGGCAGCCCGGGTTCACAGGTTTGGATCCCAGGTGCCACTCATCAAGCCATTCTCTGGCAGTGACTCACATACAAAATAGAGGAAGATTGGCATGAATGTTAGCTCAGGGCTGATCTTCCTCACCAAAAAAAAAAAAAGAAGAAGAACTCAATTAAAACCAGAGAAGGCAGAAAAAGAGTGGAAGACAAACAAATGAACAAACGAAACAGAAAGAGCAATGGATAGAAAATAGTTACAAATGTGGTAGATATCAATCCAGCTACATCAATACTCAGTTTAAATGTCAGTGGTCTAATACACCAATGAAAAAGACAGAGATTCTCAGAGAGATTTAACAGAAAAACAACCCACAATTGTATCTTGTCAGTGAAAACCCCACAGACACAGATAGATTAAAAGTAAAGGGAGAAAGGTAGAGCATGCTAACGTTGATCAAAAGAAGCGTGGAGTAGCTGTCTCAATTTCAGACAAAGCAACTTCCGAACAAGGAAAATTATCAGGGGTGAAGAGAAGCATTGCATAATGACAAAGGGGTCAATTCTCTAAAAAGGCATAATGATCCTTAATGTGCATGTGCCTATAACACAGTTCTGGTGTTGACTACCCGGAGTTAGTACAGATTTCATAGATTAAGGGCTCTGTTCTCCACAAATCTCCCCTCACTTCAGACGCCAGCTGCAAGCTCCAGGGTTCCCAGGCCGCCCACACTTCTGACCAACTGGCCACAAATTCACTATCCCCTTAGGTTTGATAATTTGCTAGAATGACACAGAACTCAGAGAAGTGCTGTCCTTTTACTATAAATGATACAAATCAGGACCAGCCAGATGAAGAGATACATATGGTGAGGTCTGGGAGAGTCCCAAAGATGAAGCGTCCCGTCCTCAGGACGCATCCCCCAGCGCGTTGACGTGTGATTGCCAACCAGGGAAGCTCATCCAAGCCTTGGTGTCCAGAGTTTTAATCTGGGTTTCATTAAGAAGGCATGAATGGTTGAATGATTATTCACACAACTGAACTCAATCTCTAGCCCCCTCACTTCCTGGAATATTACTATAAAGTTACAGTAATTAAGATAATGTCATAGTGGCACAAGGATAGACAAATGAATTGCTGAGCAGAATAGAGAGGCTGTAAATAGACCCACACATATACAGTCATTTGATTTTTGGAAAAGTTCTTTCTTTAATTCAGTGGAGAATAGCCTTTTCAATAGATGATGCTGGAACACATATTCATTTTTTAAAAAAGAACCTTAATCATTATTCACACCATGTACAAAAATTAATGCAAAATGGATATAGACCCAAAGATGAAATTTTCTAGAAGACAAAATATGTGTGATGTGCATCCATGTTAATGATCTTGGAACAGGTAAAGATTTTTTAAACAGGACACAAAAAGCACTAATCATAAAAAATTAATAAATTGGAGTTGATTAAAATTAAAAACTTCTGTTCATCAAAGGTCTTCATCAAGAATGCAAACAGGCAAGGATTTGAATCCAGCATATGTAATGAACTCCAACAAGTAAATATAAAAAAGACAAAAAATTCACAAATAAAAATTAGCAAAAGACTTCAACAAGCAATTCATAAAAGAGGATATCCAAGTGATTAGTAATCACGTGAAAAAGTGCTAAACAGTGCTATTCATCAGGGAAACGAAAATTAAAACCACAGTAAAATAGTAATCTATATTCATTAGAATGACTAAAATTGTAAAAACTGGAAATATCAAGTGTTATCGAAGATATGAAGCAACTGGAACTTTTATACAGTGCTTATGGGAATGTAAATTAATTTAAACACTTCGTAAAACAATTTAATAGTAGCCACTAAAGGTAAATATACATCTACTATATGACCTAGAAATTCCACTCTTAGATGGAATTCAGTTCAAAAAGAACTGAGTAAATATGTCCACAAATAGTTGTAGACAAGAATGTTTGGCGCACCTTTATTCGTCATAGCCCAAACCTAGAAACCACTAACTGTCCATCTGAAGGAGAATGAATAAATCTAGTGTGGTATATTCCCACAATGGAATTTTCAGCAATAAGAAAAGAACAAACTATGGATACACATGACAACATGGATGAATATCAAAAGATTGTGTGAATGAAAGAAGTAAGACACAAAATGGTACATACACTTTGATTTCTTATATGAAATTTGACAGCAGGCAAAACTAATCAATAAAAGTCAGAATAGTGATTACCTCTGGGTGGGGGAAGATGACTGGGAAAGGAATTCAAGGGAAATTTCAGGTGATAAAAATGTTCTGTATCTATATTTGGGTTGCGTTTCAAGTGCATACACACATGCAAAAATGTATCAATTTGTACACTTATGATTTGTACACTGTACTGCATTTAAGTTCTACCTCAATTTTAACAAAGAAGAAAAAAAATTAGACCTGAGTGTATTTGTGCCCAAGCTAGTGAAGCTGATCATACCACTTATAAAGTCAAATGTCAATGAGTGAAGCATTAAATAAACTATGATATATCCTTGCTATAGGACATTATATACTCTTTAGAAATATCTTGGAATTTTCTTTCGTTTTTTTTGTTTGGTGAGGAAGATTGTCCCTGAGTTAACATCTGTGACAATCTTCCTTTATTTTGTATGTGGGACACCGCCACAGCACAGCTTGATGAACCGTGTGAAGGTCCATGCCCCAGATCCGGGCCCATGAACCCAGGACCACCAAAGCAGAGTGTGTGAACTCAACCACTCCGCCACCGGGCTGGCCCCAAAAAATATCTTTGAATTTTTAATGACGTGAAGAAGTGCTCAGGATATTACATTAAAGTCAAAACGATTGGAATACAAAATTATACAAAAGTTTTCTCCCAATTTTATTTTATATGTTTGGAGATTTTTTAAAACTGGTAATAAATAAACCAAGATATGAATGGCAATTATATTAGGATAGTGGGATTAGAGACTGTGGCAGTTTTAAAACATAGCTGCAAATTCTTTAACATTCCCCATCTCTAGAGGTGGTATCTGCGCCCCTCCTCCTTGAATCTGAGTGGGCTCAGGACTACATTGGCCAAAAAGTATGGTGGAAATGACACTATGTGACTTCTAATGCTCCGTCTGCCTTGGTCTCTGGGACACTCACGCTTGGAGCGCTGAGCTGCTAGGTAAGAAATCCAACTAACCTGAGATTGCCATGCTGTGAGAAGGCCCATGCCACACGGAGGGGCCATGTGCAGGCTCGCCAGTCAGCAGCCCCAGCTGAACCCAACCACTGAGTCATCGCAGCCCAAGCACCAAGCATGTGAATGAACAAGGCTCCGTCTGAAGATGATTCCAACTCCTAGTCATTCAGTCTTCCTTCCTGAGGTCCCAGACATCCTGGAGCAAAAACAAGCCATCCCACAGTGCCTTGTCTGAATTCCAAAGAGTCCATGAACATAATAAAATGGCTGTTTTACGCCACTAATTTTGGGGTAGTTTGTTACTCAACAATGGATAACTGGAGCGGAGATGATGTTTATTGTCCTTTTGAACTAATTATTAAGCAAAAAGTAAAAACAAAACAAAACAAGTACAGAGTCTCAGTTGCTTCCTTCAAGAGATCTTTCACTAGATCAGGAAGGAAGGAGAAATCGCTTGTCTCACCCCAAATGGCCTTCCATCCAAAATGTGTTGGATACCTCCTACCTGTCATCATCTAAGAGATACCTAAGGATGAAGATTCTCAGGAAGAAAATGTGTGCTCTGGTGGGGAAATGATTCCCTGCTCTCTTCCTAGGGCTAGCCAAGGATGTGATGAATTTTCCAGTTGGAGGGCTGCTTTCGAAAGCCTGTTGGTTGGGAGTGGACTTGATGACACACTGATTACATACCACGCTGCCCTGTGTGGTCTTAGCTCCTTCCAGCACAACCACAGTTATCAGAATGTTTGAAAGTCAGTTCCACTCAATGAAACCAGGGTTAAACCAAAACCCCTTTGGTGCAAATCTTTCTAATATATTATGGGTTTAATTGGTAGCGTAATAGTAGCTTCTACAACAAATAACCCTGAAAATTTACAGTGGTTTGAGCCTAATAGAAGTATCAAGCATTTTTTCTCAATTAACAGTACTGGAAGGGTGATCAGGTTGGTCATCTGGAGACCCACGGTGACAGAGTCTCTGCTATCTTTAACATGTGGCTTCCAAAGTCACCCTGGCAATTTTCTCCATTTCAGCCCGTCAGAAGGGGGAAAACACAGAAGATGGCTTATGGCAAGTTACATGGACCAAGCCTGGCAATGGAACACATTTCAGTCACATGGCCTCCCCTAAGTGCAAGGGGGGCTTAGAAGTCATCGTGAGTCCAGAAAGAAGAAACAAATCTTCTAAACATTTAGCAGCCTCTGCCACAATAATCTATATGTTCATAGGTAGATGAAGGAAATTGAATCTTCTTTAAAAAGATAAAATCTGGCAGGGCCCCTGGAGTTATCATTCTGAAAATTGATGCTCATTGTTCAAGAGCTAAAGAAGATTAGCATGACTCATTCCAACTCCACAAGTTTTATCTTTGTTCAGTATCTTCTTGTCATCTGCATATTTTTTAAAAAATGAAATAAAAATAGAGAGCCTAATAACAAAATTGTATATAGCCAGGAACATTCATATATATATCATTTTGTTTCTTCCTCATAACAATCCTGTGAGACATATGCTTTTACTCCCTTCCTCCCCCATTTTGCATCTGAAGAAATGAGTCTTAGAAAGTTGAGCGACTTGCCCCAAGCGGTGAAGCCAAAACTCGAATCCAGGTACTTTTGTTTCAGAACCCATGATTCATAACCATCTGTGGAGAATTCTGATGGACAGATTTAACGTAAACTATGGAGGCCCTGCCTGCATCTCCTTGGGCCTCTCCATCCCCATGAAAGTCTGCCCAGCTTCCAACTCCCAGCTTCTGCCTCTCCTTGCTTGAGGGCTTTCTCTTGCTGCTGGAGGAGCTAACTCTCAACCAGTGATGGGAGTTGCAGTATAAACACCGCAACTCCTTGTCCCTGGGGGTGAAGGTGTATCTCTGAGGCACATTTTTACACTGGTTCACTTAGTTCCCCAAGAAGATCAAGCTCCAGCTACCCTCGGTGGTGATGTGCTCGATAATTCGCACTTTATTGGCTGCCTTCCCTTCCTTGACTCACTTTCCTGCTCCCCTGCTGGTATTTCCTTCACCTCCCAAATAGACTGTTTGCACTTAAATCTTAGAATCTGTTTCTGGGGAAACTCAAACCAAGACAATTGAGTTCATTGGAAACAATATTTCTTGAATTTCCTGGCCCTCATTATTATTGCTAGCTTAGTCATTATGATCTTAATATTGCTCTTCTCAATCAGCTAGTAGAAATGACAACAAAATCCCTTTCCTTGACTAAAAGGCATAAATTAAAAAATAACCAAAGTTTTGTTTTTCTAGTTTTCATTAATATTGAATAGGAATTATTTTTACAACTGACCCTTTTTATTAAGATATGATTCACATAGTATAAGATTCACCAATTTAAAATGTGTGATTCAGTGGCCTTTAGTATATTCAGAGTTGTGTAACCATCACCACTATATAATCCCAGAACATTTTCACACCACAAAGAAAAACCATAGCTCTTAGCATTCACTCCCCATTTCCCTGGACCCTTAGGCCCTGGCAACCATTAACCTACTTTTTATCTCAATAGATTTACCTATTTTGGACATTTCATATAATGAAATCATCCAGTATGTGGCCTTTTGTGTCAGGCTTCTTTCACTTAGCGTACTGTTTTCAAGGTTTTTCAATGTTGTAGCATGTAACGGTACTTCACTCCTTTTACAGCTGAATAATAGCCAGCCCTGGTGGTCTAACGGTCAGGATTCAGCGCTCTCACCACTGCAGGCTGGATTTGTTTCCCAGTCCAGGAACCACACCACCCATCTGTTGGTTGTTACTGTGGTGTCTGTGTATTGCTGTGATGCAGAAAGCTATGCCAACAGTTTTTCAAACACCAGCAGGGTCACCTATGGTGGACAGGTTTCAGCAGAGCTTCTAGACTAAGACAGACTAGGAAGAAGGACATGGCCATCTACTTCGGAAAAAACTGGCCATGAAAACCAGGTGATGGCAGTGGAGCGTTGTATGATATAGTGCTGGAAGGTAAGAGGATGGTGCAAAAGACCGGACAGAGTTTCGCCTCTGATATATACAGGCTCTCTAGGGGTTGGAATCAACTGGAAGGGACTAACAATAACAAAAAATATTCCATTGTATAGACATAGCACATTATATTTATCCATTCATCACTTGATGCACATTTGAGTTGTTCTCATTTTTTGGCTATTATGAATAATGCTGCTATGAACGTTCATGTACAAGATTTTGTTTGAAAATCTATCTTCAGTTTTCTTAGGTATATAGCTAGGAGTGGAATTGCTGGGTTACGTGATAACTCTATGTTTAACCTTTTGAGGGACTGCCAGACTATTTTCCAAACTGGCTGCACCATTGGACATTGTATGGACATACATACCAGCAGCGTATGAGGATTCCAATTTCTCCGTATATTTGCCAACACTTATTTCCCCTTTAAAAAATATTATAGTTATCCTAGTGGGTGTGAAGTGGTATCTCATGGTTTTAATTTACATTCTCCTAATGACTAATGATGTTAAACATTTTTTTCAAGTGCTTATTGTCAGGTTTTATATATTCTTTGAAGAAACGTGTATTCAAATTCTTTGCCATTTTTAAATTGGGTTATTCATGTCTTTATTGCTGAATTGTAGGAGGTCTTTATATATTCTGGATTCTCAACCCTTGTCAGACATTTTGATTTACAAATATTTTCTCTCTTTCTTTCAATTGTCCTTTTGCTGTTTTGTAGTGTTATGTTCTCTTCTCTGAGTTCTATAGTTTTAGTTTTACATTTAGATTTTTGATCCATTTTTACTTAATTTTTGTGTGTGATATGAGGCAGGGGTCCAAGTTCATTTTTTTGCATATGGATATTCAGTTGTCTCAGTACCATTTGTTGACTATTCTTTCCTCCATTGAATAGTTTTGGTATCCTTGTCAAAACTCAATTGACTATAGATGCGTGGGTTTATTCCTGGACTTTTAATTCTATTCCATTGATCTATGCATCTATCTTTACGCCAGTACCACACTCTTGATTACTGTAGCTTTGTGGGAAGTTTTGAAGTCAAGAAGTGTAAGGGGCCAGCCTGGTGGCCCACTGGGTAAGTTCACACATTCCACTTCAGTAGCCTGGGGTTTGCTGGTTCGGATCCCAGGTGCGGACATGGCACTGCTTGTCAAGCCATGCTGTGGCAGCCATCCCACATATAAAGTAGAGGAAGATGGGCATGGATGTTAGCTCAGGGCCGGTCTTCCTCAGCAAAAAGAGGAAGATTGGCAGCAGATGTTAGCTCAGGGCTAATCTTCCTCAAAAAAAAAAAAAAAAAGAAATGTAAGTCCTCTAACTTTGTTCATTTTCCAGACTGTTTTGTCTGAGTCCCTCGCATTTCCATATGAATTTTAGGATCAGTTTGTTCATTTCTGCAAAAAGACAGTTGGAGTTTTGACAGGGATTGCATTGGATCTGGAGATCGATTCAGGGAATATTAGCATCCTAACAATATAAAGTCTTCCAATACATGAATACAAGGTGTCTTTCCACGTATTTAGGTCTTTTTAAATTTATTTCAGTGAGGTTTTATAGTTCTCAGTGTACAAGACTTGCATTTCTTTTGATTAAATTTTTTCCTAAATAGTTTATTGTTTTTGATAATGTTGTAAATAGAATTGTTTTCTTAATTCCATTTTGAGATTGTTCATTGCTGGTGCATAGAAATACAATGGACTCTTGTATATTGATCTTGTATCCTGCAACCTTGCTGAACTCGTTTACTAGCCCTGAAGTTTTTTTGTGTGGATTTTTTAAGGGTTTCTCTATATAATGTTATGCCACATGCAAATAGAGGTAGTTTGACATCTTTTTTCCAATTGAATGCCTCTTCTATTTTCTTCTTTTTTTTTTCTTTTTGGACTAATTTCACTCACTAGAACTTCTACTACAATGTTGAATAAAAGTTGGGAGACAGACATCTTGTGTTTTTCTTGATCTTCAGAGGAAAGCTTTCAGTCTTTTATCATTAAATATATTAGCTATGGTTTTTCATAGATATTTTCTATCACACTGAGGAAGTTCCCTTCTACTTCTAACAACTGACATTTTTGGGTGGAAAAAAATGTCAATTAAGGTCTAAACTTTGGGTAGAAGACAGATTTCTTATGATTTTCAAGTCCAGAAAGCCCAAGGAAACATGCTATGGTTTCTCTGCTGTTCCAGAGGACTTCGGTTGGAAGTGAGTTGGTTTTACGCCTATTTCTAAACTAACATGGATGTTGAAGCTGTTTCACTTGCGTGGGTTCAGTTTTTCATTCAATCACTAAAAAATCCAGTTCATTTGAAGAGTGAGAAGGATTGCCAAGGCAATGACAGCAGAGGTGCGTCTGTTTCCTCATGAATCAGATCAGTGGAAATAGTGACACACAGTAAGCATTCAATAAGTATTTGCAAATGAATGAATTAACAAACTTCAGATGACATTAAGGATTTTTACCATGTTGGATTAGAAACCCTTGAAAGCTTCCCCTAACTTTAATACCCTCAGATTATTAAGGACATTGAAATCGGAGTTACTCCGAGCCTTTCCTGCCTGTGAGTTAGCTACAGGACTGGGATACAGCTGGAGCTCCCTAATTCCTCCTGCAGAACTCTCCAGCATATACCGTCCTAGCTGAGAAAGCCTGAGTCCATGCACCTTCTAGGAACAGACGTTCTCATTAGGTAGATTTAAAAGGGTTGTGTGGCCCCAAATAGCTGCTCCACTGCCAGAAACTCCACTATTACAGATTTATTCCTTTCAATCAGTGCCTTCTGAAAGACTGCAGGAGCAAATCAGGCCAAGACGTGAGGGAATCCAGGCAAGATTCCCTGTTGAATGATTAGGAGTCAATTCAGGCTTCAGAGGCAGACAGAGCTGAGCTTGAATCTCAGATCTGTTACCTGCTTGTGTGACTTTCGGGTAGGTACTTAACTTCTTTGAGGTTTGCTTTTTCATTTGTAAAATGCAGGTGATAATAATACCTACCTCACAGAATTATTATGGTGATGAGTAAGATCCTAGATTTAAAGCACTTAGCAGAGTGGGAGAAGGGAGACCTTGAATTGGCTCTTTTTAACCTACTCCCCTGTTGCAGCCATTCAGGCTTGTGAGTCAGGGGGTGGGACCTGGGCGTGTACCAGGAGCCCACCCAAGCCATGGTCCGCACAGACCTGTTGCCCTGAGGGGCCTTCGCAGTAGACACTAGAGCCAGGGAAACTGTGGGCAGAGCCAGGGCAGAGGTGGGCAAAGGAAAAGGAGGAGAGCTTCTTTCTAAATGATTGGGAGGGACGCAGAGAAGGGAAAGTTTCCTCCTTTAGAACCAAATTGGAGGAAGAAGAGAATCCAGCAACACTGAAGATGGAAGTTCCACAGGAGCCTTCTGCCCTCTGAGTTCTTTTAAACCAAGAAATATCATAGCAAAGAAGGCCCACACCAACACACAACAGGTGATTTGGGTTCCTATTTTTCTTCCTCAAAGTCTGTATTACATAATCCTATACAAACTGCGGGGGTGGAGGGGAAATTAGGTTAATGTTGATTTTGATTTATATCTTCGTTTATTCACTGGCACTTGGCTGGCACTGGAGACTTGCTTAAAGAGCTGAGTCATGGCTAAGCCTGGCTTTGGGTTCTCGCGAGGCCGCATACCACCATTTACTTACCGCACTCACCTCTCCTTCTCTGTAGGCCACAGCTCCTGATACCAAAGCCTGCCTTGGGTTTGAATGTGATGCCAGCTGCCTACAAGCCCTGAGGGAGGTCCTCCATACCTAGCGATGGCAAATTTATGTTTGGCTCATGCTAACACCCACTTACTAGTATTACAGTTACAGAAATGTGTTGTAGATTCTGAATCTGCCACTGGTCTCAGTGGGAAAAATTTGTGGTTGACTAGCCCTGTTGGCTTTTGGAATGGTAGTGAGGAACTGCAAGTACAGGTCGTGATTGGCCAGCCCTGGACTACGAAAGGAGACTCACTGAATCAACAAATTACTGTACCTTTTGTCTCATTCAGAGTAGGAGGGACACAAAGTTTTAAAGATTCATTTAATCCTCAGGTTCAAAGGCAACAGGTGATGTGCCCACAGTGGACTCAACCAATTTACCAATTTCTCTTTCTTTCTTTCTTTCTTTTTCTTTCTTCCTTCCTTCCTCCCTCCCTCCCTCCCTTCCTTTCTTCCTTTCTTCTTTTTTTGTGAGGAAGATTGGCCCTGAGCTAACATGTGTTGCCAATCTTCCTCTTTTTTTTTTTCTCCCAAAGCCCCAGCACACAGCTGTATATCCCAGCTGTAAGTCATTCTAGTTCTTCTATGTGGGATGCCGTCTGAGCATGGCTTGGTGAGCAGTGAGTAGGTCCGCATCCAGGATCTGAATCAGCAAGCTGCCAAAGTAGAGCACACGAACTTAATCACTTGGCCTTGGGGCCGGCCTCTGAAAATTTCTTGAATTTTAAAAAGTCTATCACCTTCTCTTTGCTCTTTTTTTCTTGTGATAAAATATACGTACCATAGAATTTGCTATTTTAATGGTACTGTTCAGTGGCATTAAGTACATTCACAATGTTGTGAAACATCACTGCCATCCGTCTCCAGAACTTTTTCATCTTGCTAAACTGAAACTTGGTTTAGGTAACTCCCTGTTCCCCCCTCTTCCCAGCCCCTGGCAATCTCCATTCTACTTTCTGTCTCTATGAATTTGATTACTCTAGGTACCTCATATAAGTGAAATCATACAGTGTTTGTCCTTTTTTTTTTTTGAGGAATATTAGCCCTGAGCTAACTGCTGCCAATCTGCGTCTTTTTTTTTCTGAGGAAGACTGGCCCTGACCTAACATCCATGCCCATCTTCCTCTACTTTATATGTGGGACGCCTACCACAGCATGGCTTGCCAAGGAGTGCCATGTCTGCACCCAGGATCCAAACCGGTGAACCCTGGGCCGCCAAAGGGGAATGTGCACACTTAAGTGCTGCGCCACCGGGCCGGCCCCATATTTGTCCTTTTGTGACTAGCTTATTTCACTTGGCAGAATGTCTTCAAGGTTCGTCTATGTGTAGTATGTGTCAGAATTTCCTTCTTTTTTATGGCTGAATAATATTCCACTGTATATATACGCTACATTTTGTTTATCCATTCATCCGTTGATGGACATTTGGATTGCTTCAACTTTTTAGCTGTTGTGAATAGTGCTGCTATGAACATGGGTGTACAAATATCTACTCAATTCCTTGCTTGCAATTCCTTTGAAATTCTTTTACCCGGAAGTGGAATTGCTAGATCATGTGGTGATTCTATCTTTAATTTTTTTGAGGAACCCACATACTGTTTTCCATAGCAGCTATACCATTTTACATTCCCACCGGTAGTGCAGAAGGGTTCCCATTTCTCTCCAATACTTGTTATTTCTGTGTTGTTTTTGTTTTCTTGATAATAACCATCCTAATGGGTCTTTTGGGGTTTTAAAGATCATGCTAGCTGTTCCCAAAGAGTTATGGCAAATCCAATGCAATAGTATCTCTTTGCGGAGGATTTTCCTTCCCCTTGATTTTTGAAGTATTATACCATTCTTTAGGTAAAACACTAGATGGAGTACACCACATTTTCTTAAAATATACTTGAAATGTTTTCTCCAGTAGTGCTATCTGATCAGACAGTTCTACCAGCTTTTAAGAACAGATACAAAGAATGACCTTGAAATGATTCCGTGTGTCTCCCAAGCCTCTCTGAAGCACTGGAGGAAATGTTGCGTTTGGGGAGGTTTTCTGAAGGCAGAGCTGGGGGCGGTGGTTCATAGGTAGTGGGCATTGACCTCCCTCCCTCCCTGTCAGAGCCCTGGTCTGACCACGAGCTAAGTGCTTATGGGCCGCATCTTGTCCAAAGTACTGGCATTTGGACAGACATGCATAAGGCATGATCCCTGCCCTCAAGGAGAGCTGTCAGTTGGATTGGATCAAAAGTAGTAGGTAAACAGTGTAGTCCAGGTTGCTGGAGAGGAAGTAAATGCTTCAGGGCTCTGAAGGTGCTCCTCAGGGCTGTGGTCATCTAGGAAGGCTACCTGCAGGCGATGGGACACATCTGGGACCTTGAGGACTGGGTAGGACTGAGAGGGGTGTGGTGTAAGGGGAAGGGGGGAACATTCCTAGGAGATGAAAGAGCCTGAGGAAAGAGAGAAGGAAATAAATCTGAGGTCTTCATCGCCTCATTATAGGGTACCTAAAAGTCACTAAGAGGATCTTTGACATCTTTTATTCAAGGAGTTTTCTTTTTTTTTTTTATTAATGTTATGATAGATTACAACCTTGTGAGATTTCATTTGTACATTTTTGTTAGTCATGTTGTGAGTACACCACTTCCCCCTTTGTGCCCTCCCCCCACCCCCCCTTTTCCCTGGTAACCACCGATCAGATCTCCTTATCAATATACTAACTTCCACCTATGAGTGGAGTTATATAGAGTTTGTCTTTCTCTGACTGGCTTATTTCGCTTAACATAATACCCTCGAGGTCTATCCACGTTGCTGTGAATGGGCCAATTTTGTCTTTTTTTATGGCTGAGTAGTATTCCATTGTGTATATATACCACATCTTCTTTATCCAATCATCAGTTTCTGGGCATTTAGGTTGGTTCCACATCTTGGCTATTGTAAATAATGCTGCGATGAACATAGGGGTGCAACAGACTCTTGAGATTTCTGATTTCAGGTTCTTAGGATAGATACCCAGTAATGGGATGGCTGGGTCATAGGGTATTTCTATTTTTAACTTTTTGAGAAATCTCCATACTGTTTTCCATAGTGGCTGTACCAGTTTGCATTCCCACCAACAGTGTATGAGGGTTCCTTTTTCTCCACAACCTCTCCAACATTTGTCGCTCTTGGTTTTGGATGTTTTTGCCAATCTAACGGGTGTAAGGTGATATCTTAGTGTAGTTTTGATTTGCATTTCCCTGATGATTAGCGATGATGAACATCTTTTCAGGTGTCTATTGGCCATATTCATATCTTCTTTTGAGAACTGTCTGTTCATGTCCTCTGCCCATTTTTTGATCGGGTTGTTTGTTTTTTTGTTGTTAAGCCATGTGAGTTCTTTGTATATTATGGAGATTAACCCTTTGTCGGATAAGTGGCTTGTAAATATTTTTTCCCAATTAGTGAGCTGTTTTTTTGTTTCAATCCTGTTTTCCCTTGCCTTGAAGAAGCTCTTTAGTCTGATGAAGTCCCATTTGTTTATTCTTTCTATTGTTTCCCTCAACTGAGGAGTTACAGTGTCCGAAAAGATTCTTTTGAAACTGATGTCAAAGAGTGTACTGCCTATATTCTCTTCCAGAAGACTTATTGTTTCAGGCCTAATCTTTAGGTCTTTGATCCATTTTGAATTTATTTTGGTGTGTGGTGAAAAAGAATGGTCAATTTTCAATCTTTTGCATGTGGCTGTCCAGTTTTCCCAGCACCATTTGTTGAAGAGACTTTCTTTTCTCCATTGTAGGCCCTCTGCTCCTTTGTCGAAGATTAGCTGTCCATAGATGTGTGGTTTTATCTCTGGGCTTTCAATTCTGTTCCATTGATCTGTGGACCTGTTTTTGTACCAGTACCATGCTGTTTTGATCACTGTAGCTTTGTAGTATGTTTTGAAATCGGGGATTGTGATTCCGCCGGCTTTGTTTTTCTTGCTCAGGATTGCTTTAGCAATTCGCGGTCTTTTGTTGTCCCATATGAATTTTAGGATTCTTTGTTCAATTTCTGTGAAGAATGTTCTTGGGATTCTGATTGGGATAGCATTGAATCTGTAGATTGCTTTAGGTAGTATGGACATTTTAACTATGTTTATTCTTCCAATCCATGTGCATGGAATGTCTTTCCATCTCTTTATGTCGTCGTCAATTTCTTTCAAGAAAGTCTTGTAGTTTTCATTGTATAGATCCTTCACTTCCTTGGTTAAGTTTATCCCAAGGTATTTTATTCTTTTCGTTGCGATTGTGAATGGGATTGAGTTCTTGAGTTCTTTTTCTCTTAGTTCATTGTTAGTGTATAGAAATGCTACTGATTTATGTACGTTAATTTTATACCCTGCTACTTTGCTGTAGTTGTTGATTATTTCTAATAGTTTTTCTATGGATTCTTTGGGGTTTTCTATATATAAGATCATGTCGTCTGCAAACAGCGAGAGTTTTACTTCTTCATTACCTATTTGGATTCCTTTTATTTCTTTTTCCTGCCGAATTGCTCTGGCCAACACCTCCAGTACTATGTTGAATAGGAGTGGTGAAAGTGGGCACCCTTGTCTTGTTCCTGTCCTCAAGGAGGAGGTTTTTGAGCAGAAGACTGATACTACCAGACTGCTGTTTAGAAGGATTGTTCTGGCAGCAGGCTGTGGATTGGATAGAAAGTGGAGGGCAGATAGGAGGGCCTTTGTATTCTCTGATGGGAGGCTCTAAACTTCAGGCTAGGCTGGCAGTAACATTAAGGGTTTCCTAGAAACACAACCCCTTTTTGTATCTTTACTTTCCATCCTGGTACCTGGTGTCCTTAGGCCTCCAGCCTCCCATTGGCCAAGGCCTGTCCCCTAGTGAGCCAATAGCCTACCCTGCCTTCTCCTCTTCACACTGGTTTTCTCCTCCTCCTCCACTGGCAAACCACCCACTGCCGAAGGGTCAGGTGGTCCACAGCCAGCCTGGAAGAGGAGTCAAACTAGTCCTTGTTGTCTAAACACTCCAGTAGGCTTTTGTACTGACCCACAAATCCTGCCCATCTTTTGGCTTTAACCAGAGGGAAAAAATCAGAAATTACAATAACGAACGTAAAAGAAGAAAATAAAAATCAACCATAATGCCTACTGTCAGCAGTACAGATTAGGTTTTGCTGAGGTAACAAACAATTCCCAACATCAGTGGCTTAAAACCACTGGTATTTTTTCCCAAAAGCTACGTGATCATCACATCAGAAAGTTGCCTTGGGGCATCTACTCCAATGTCATCATCTTCCTCACTCTGGGACCCAGCTCGACAGAGCTTGCTCCTACCATTTGGAACATTGCTGGTTGCTGTGGCAGAGGGAAAAGAAGAGAGCAAGGGAAAGTCTCACACCAATTAAATACTTGACACAGAAGTGACACATGTACTTCTGCTTAAAACTCATTGGCCAGAGTACTCCTATGGTCCCACCCAACACAACGGAGCTCCGATGTGCACTCCTACTGTAGGCCTTGAAGGTTGGGAGCCAGAAATATCCAGCCAGGAGCACAAGTTACTATTATACCAGGACCAATTAGAGCTGTAGTGCTAACATTTCAGTGTTTATCTTCGAGGCTTTTTTATTTATGCACGTGTGCCTACGTCATCTTCCACACATAAAAACAGACATTTCGTATTAATTTTGGGTTTTGTCTGTTTTGTTTTTATAAAAATGGAATCATATTATGTGTATTATTTTTAAGCTGCTTTTTGCACTTTATATATCATGGCTGTTTTTACTTATCACTGAACACATTTAATGGTGCATAGCATTCC
Organism: Equus przewalskii; assembly: GCF_037783145.1. Lineage (NCBI taxonomy): Eukaryota > Metazoa > Chordata > Mammalia > Perissodactyla > Equidae > Equus > Equus przewalskii. The sequence goes on along the minus strand of NC_091831.1, from coordinate 51,553,651 downwards.
ACCATATGAATACCTTTCTCCTACTGATGCACATTTAGGTTATTTTCCAAGTTTTACTATATTAAATAATGCTGCACTGGACATCCTCAGACATGTCTTTGTACTCTTGTACAATCATTTCCTTAGCATACATTTCCAGAAATGAAATTACTGCCTCTAAATATATGCCATGATTTATATTTTGATAGATATTGCAAAATTGCACTTCAATAATGTGCCAAGTTATACTCTTACCAGTGGTATTTAAGAGTCCTAAGAGCCTGGTTTCATCAGGAATGACTTAATTCCCCAGCAAGAGCTTTCACAATAACAATCATATTAATAGCGCTTACCAGACCAGGCAGTGTGCAAAGTATTTATTGAGCATTCTCTCATTTAATCCTTACAGTGTGTAAGGGAGATATTATTATCTTTACTTTCCAGATGAGAAATCTGAAGCTCAGAGAGAGTAGATAACTTACCCAAGTTAACTCGGCCAGGAAATAGCTGCTCTGGGTATGACAGAGACTTTCCTTAATCAAACGAGTTGGGCTCCTCTGAGGCCTCTTTCTGACTAGACTTTACCCTTGGGCTCTGACCTTGGCCCATTTAGTCCAGTTTTAGCCAAAATCCTGCTGGGTCAGTTTAGTGAATATCCTCCACCCTTGATATCTGATCAGATTTCTCATTCCCTATCCTGGTCTACTGTCAGCAAAAATCCTATCAAAGTTGGTTTACCCAGAATTCCTCTTACCCCCGATATTTCCTCTAGAAATTTTCCATCCAATAACCCCTCCTCTGCTCCTTCGCTATAAATCTCCTCTTGTCCTTGTTGTCTTCAGTGTTGTGCCCAATCTCCCTCCCCTACCGCTAAGCCCCATTGGAGTAGCCCCTCTTGAATAAAGTCTGCCTTACTGTCTTTAACAAGTGCCATAAATAATATTTTTCTTTAACAAGGATTTAAACCCAGTTTTCTCTGACTTCATAGCCAATGCTATGGTCTCCAACTTTTCTGATGGATGATTTCTACAAAATTTGAACTTGAACCTCCAATAAAACCATAAGTATGCTTACAAACAAACAAGGTTTTTGCCCATAGGGTGTGCAGCGTAAGGGTTAGTAAGAGAACTGACGATAGTGCTAGACTGCTTGGCTCCAAGTCCTGCTCTGCCACTCAAGAGCTGGGAAAGTGACTTACCTCACTGTGCCTCTGTTTCTTCATGTGGAAAATGGAGATAGTATCAATATGGACCTCATGGAGTGGTTATAAAGGTTAAATGAGTTAATGTATGTGAGCACTTTGAACAATGACTGTGTATATAGCAAGCACTATCAAGTGTTGCTATTAGTGTTATCCCAGTACTATATCTTATTCGCTATAAAGAATATCCCCCTTAAAAAAATGAAAAAGATGAGATCAACAAACAGATAAAACAGAAGTGTGGTATTTCCCACCTGCCTTCCTTGATTGGCTTGCCTTGGCCTCCTCATCCTCTCCTTTGAACACCACCAGGCTTGACTGTGCCTGCTGTGATGGTTCCAATGGGCCATGAAGACCCACAGTCTGGGCCCATTAGGATGCCATCATGGACTTGGAGCATGCCGTCTTGGAAAAACATTTGCGCTGAGGACCAGTCTGGATACCCAGTCAAAGGATCAGGACAGAAGTCCTGCAGAGACCCACAGTCTGGTTGGCTCCTCATTTCGGCTAAGGACAAAGGTTCCCCCGCAGAGGGACCTTCACTCACCCTCACCCCTAGGCGTGCTCTTTTCCATTACATAGTCCTATTTTCTTTTTGACAGCTCCTATCATTTTCTGGATCATCTGATTTCTTTATTTGTTTGCTCATTTATTGTCTTTCTCCCTCATCAGGGTACAGGATGTTGTCTATTTCATCATGATGGTATTCCCAGTGGTTAAACCAGTGCCTGGTACAGAGTAGGTGCTCAACAGACATTTATGGGATAAATGAGCCATTAAACGTTCCTTCCTGTGCCCCAGAGACTGCAAGAAACCACCAAATCAAAGGAGAATGAACTCAGGAGCTTATCTAAGCAACTCCTCCTCTATCTCCCACCTCTTTCCACACCTTCCCATTCTACAGATCAGGGAACTGAAGCTCAGGTTAGGAGAACATCCAAGAACACATATAGGGCAGGACAAAGGGCTCCTGATTCTTTATTTGACACACAGTGGCCATACTATGGTGCTTTGTCCCATTGGGAGGGAATGGAAAAATGCAACAATCTTTGTGGGTTCAACGGTTGAGAAACCAGACCCTATCATCCCCCCCTTGCAAATAAGAGCAAATTGGGTCTGCATGATTTTGAAATAGATTTTACCTTTGAAAGAGAGAGGAAGGGAGGAAGGAAGGATTCTTCTGGTCCACATCAATTCCATTTGCTCTGAGATTTCTATGGGAGACTAGATTCCAGATCCATTTCAAGAGGCAAGATAATTTGCCCACTGCCCCTTTGTGTTGAGATTTCTTGAGGTTTTCCCTTATTTATTCCTTCTGGATTACATTCCACCTCACCTTGCTCTATTTGTATTCCAGGTAAGCCTCACCTCCTGGATATCCTTCCATATTCTTAACAAAAAATTTTTCAGAGTTATTGAGCTGGGACCTATTATATGCAGTTACTTTTGCCTCCCCTTTTTATGGAATCCTCAGACCTCTGTCTGAGCGGCTTTATTAGCCCCATTCTATGCCTATGGAGACAGAGACCCAGAAAAGTTAAGTAGTAATGTATCCTGGTAAACCACAGTGCTTGATTGGAAGCCAAATCCTTTCATTCCAAGACCAATGCACGTTCCACTCTCCGAACTATTTCCTCTCAAGACCAAGTGAATCGGTTAATCATGGATTTGGCTGCAAATAACACAACATCCAATTAGTAGCAGCTTAAACAAATGGGAACTTATTTTTCTCATAGAATGAAAAATCTGGATGCAGGTAGTCCGGGCTGGTGCAGAGGCCCAACAACATCAGCAGAGACTCGGTTCTTCCTTTCTTCCACTCTGCCCTCCTTAACGTGTTGGCTTCACCCTCATGGATGTTGCCACTGATTGTAAGATAGATGGCCACCTCACCTACAGCCTCAGGGCCACATCTTCAAACGAAGAGAAAGGGGAAAGGACAAAAGGTCAAAGGAACATGCTGACTGGGTCTGTCCTTTTTACAAATGATTTCTTTTTTCACCCAAATATCTCTTTGCCCGAACAGTGGCACAGGGCTGCCCCTTGTTGTATGGATAAAGAGGAGGTTAGCCGGAGGTTGAGTCAGGCAATTTGGCTGAAATTCTTTCTTTAGATCCCTATTTTTACATGGCCACCTAACTGTTTTCTGAGGCTCCTCAGAAGCATCCAGAAGTTCTTTGAGTGCAGAGGCCGTGTTTTAACATCTCTTGCACCCCACATGGTGCTACACACAGAACTGGCCTCACAGAGCGGCATCAGTACAGATTGACTGGACAGAACTGCCTTCTCAGAAGGACAGGGGAGAGGAAAAGCCTCAGAAAGGAGTGATGCAGGGGAGAAGACCCAGCTGGGATCACAGGACGTGTTCCTGGGATCCTGGAATCCAGCTGAAACCTGTTGCATGTTTAGCCCACCGGGGCATGGAGGGCCCATAAGAAAGTGGAACGGGTGTGAGCCATCTTAGTCCGCCCCGCTAAGCAGAGGGGAAGAAAAGGCATGAGGTGAGCCTGTATCTGTTTTTGTCATCTCGCTCACATTTATCTATAGAGAGGAAATGCTTGCACAAATCATAACGACATTCTTTTTAAGCTTGATTTCCTTTGATTTATTTTAACCCTATTGACACTGAAGCCAAATTCCCTGATGGTTACATATGAGAAGACCATCACTATTCGAGGCAAGTGGGGAAATCTGTAAAATGTTAGAAAGTCCCCTCTCTAGAAATAGCTCCTCCTGGAGCTCTACAACTGTTGGACAGGCCACCGTTTGAGGTTTATTCCTTTGGGTCAAGACAGTACCTGGTGTCTTTTTCTTTATTGCTCCTCTCCTCAAACTTTTTTTTTAAACTACAAACATTTAAATAAGAAGAAAAAAGTCCGTTATCTCCTTACCCATGTAATCCATGTTTGTATTTGTGTGTGTGTGTGTGTCAGGAAGATTGTTCCAGATCTAACATCTGTTGCCAATCTTCCTCTTTTTGCTTGAGGAGGATTGTCGCTGAGCTAACATCTCTTACTAATCTTCCTCTATTTTATGTGGGATGCTGCCACACCATGGCTCGATGAGTGGTGCTAGGTCCGTGCCAGGGATCTGAAGATGCAAACCCGCTGCCATAACAGAGTGGCGAACTTAACCATTATGCCACCAGGCCGGACCCCATGTTTGTATTTTAGTTAATGAAAATAGTTAATCTCTATAGTGTTTAAAAAATTCCAGTAGTAGAGCAAAGTATAAAATGAAATGTAAAAGCCTGCATCCCTCAGGCCCATGCCTCTGCCCAAAGGTCGCCACAGATAAAATATTTTTGATGCTTTCAGGAAATTTGTTTATGCCTGTACCAGTGTGTATGTCTGTCTGTCTACCTATCATCATCTATCTATTATCTATCTTTCTATTCCCATAAAACTGACACAAGAACGATGACACTGTACACACAGTTCTGTACTTTTTTCCCTATCTCTGTACACAAAACCCAACTTCGTTCTTTTTCATAGCTGCTTAAGAATCCATCATATGAGAGCCCCATGCTTTATGTTACCTCTAATTGGTGGGTTTCTTCTACCTTTTCGCTATTTCAAACAATGCCACAATGAACATACCTGTACATATTTATGGACCAGCCCTTGCGGGTATATTTATAGAGGTAAATTCCTAGCAGAATAACTGCTAAGTTAAATGATATGTATCTGTCGTAGTCCATCCAGGCTGCTGTAACAGAATACCATAGCCTGGGTGAATTATAAATAACAGAAATTTATTTCTCACAGTTCTGGAGGCTGGAAAGTCCAGGATCAAGGCGTCAGCAGGTTCAGTGTTGGGTGAGAACCATTTTCTGTTTCGTAGATGGCTGTCATTTCACTGTGACCTCACGTGGTGGAAGGAAGAAGCTCTCTGGGATCTCTTATAAGGGCACCAATCCCTTTCGTTGAGGGCTCCACCCTCTTGACCTAATCACCTCCCAAAGTTACCACCTCCTAACACAAAGGTACCACCTCCAAGCCACCTTTAACACAAGAAGCTTGAGAGGACACAAACATTCGGTCTAAAGCAATACCTTTAAAATTAGGTGGATTTTGTCAAGTTTCCTTCCCAAAGTGAACCAGCTCACCACCCCTCACCTCAGCTCAGTGTCTAACAGTATTTGCCTCTCCACAGCCTTCTCAGAATAGGGCCTCATCACTTCAGTTTCTCACAATCTGAGTTAAAAAAAACAGTCTCTTATTGCTGTTCAATTTGCGTATCTTACTTATGAGTAATATTGAGCGTATTTTCATATTTACTGACTACTTTTTATTTCACTTTTTGGTAATTCACTACTGATATGCATTTGGTTCATCATTTCTCTATTTTATTAGCAAGAGTTTTTAAAAATGAAAGAAATTAGCCCCTTTCCTGTCACAAGAGTTAAATATTATCTTAACTTGTCACTTGTCTTTTCTCTTGGTTTATGGTATATTTTTACAAAAAAATTTCCAATTTTTATACAGTCAAACATCAACCTTTTTCTTTATGGCTTCTGGGTTTGGGTCCTTCTTAGAAAAGGATTCCCCATTCTTGGTGTATAAGCTCAGTGATTTATTCTTCAAGAACTTTTATAGTTTCTTTTTTTTTTAAGACAGAGAAATGCATGCCTGGATATTAGCCAAGACCAAAGATTTATTCTTAAATTTTTTAGGTTGATATTGACATTTCAGTCAGTAAGAAAGTGGCCACATTTTTAAGAGATGCATGCTGAAATATCTAGATATGAAATAATCTATCTAGGATTTGCTTTATTTTTTTTACTTATTTATTTATTTTTGAGGAAGATTAGCCCTGAGCTAACATCTTCTGCCAATCCTCCTCTTTTTGCTGAGGAAGAGTGGTCCTGAGCTAACATCCGTGCCCATCTTCCTCTACTTTATATGTGGGATGCTTGCCACAGCATGGCTTGACAAGCAGCATGTAGGTCCATACCCAGGATCTAAACTGGCAAACCCTGTGCTGCTGAAGCGGAACGTGCAAACTTAACCACTGTGCCACCGAGCTGGCCCCTATAATTTCTTTTTCACATTTAACCCTTTGATCCATCTGAAATTGATGTTAGTGTAATAAGTAGAGTAGAGATCCAGCTTAATTTTTCCTCCAATCAGCCAGTTGCTCCAACACCATTTACTGACTAATTGTCTTTTTCTTGCAGTGGTTTTTTATTTAAGATTGGCACCTGAGCTAACAACTGTTGCCAATCTTCTTTTTTTTCTTTTTTCTGGTTTTTCTACCCAAATCTCCCCAGTACATATTGTATATTTTTAGTTGTGGGTCCTTCTAGTTGTGGCACATGGGATGCCACCACAGCATGGCCTGGTGAGCGGTGCCATGTCTGTGCCCAGGATCTGAACCAGCGAAACCCTGGGCCACCAGCAGCGAAGTGCATGAACTTAACCACTTGGCCACGGGGCCGGCCCCTTTTCTTGCTGTTTTGAAGTGCTAAAATTCATATACTAAGTTTTCACATGAATTTCATTTCATTTATGACCCTCCATTCTTATTCACTGATTTTTCCCTAACAACAATTTTAATTATTGTAGCTGTAAAATAATTTTAGTATTAGACTAGGCTAGTTGTTATTGTTTTTTTATTTTCAAGATGTTTTCTGATTAATATTCATAATTTGTTTTACAAACAACTTTAATATCATCTTGTTATGTTAAAAAATTACTATTTTAATTGGGATTTCATTAAACTTATAAATTAATTTAGGAATACCATAGTTTGTCTTTCAATGTCTTGTCATCTTTATTTCTGTCAAGAGATTATTAAAGTTTTTTCAATAAAGGCCCTGCAAATTACTTTGTTACATTTATCCCTAGAATTCTTTTTGGTTGCTATTTTAAATGAGATCTTTTCTTTTACCACAATTTCTAACAAGTTGTGGTTTAGGAAAGCTATGGGTTTTGTATATCTACTTTGCAAGTCATCTCCTAATTCTCTTACTGTTTCATATGGTTTTCCAGTTGGTTCTCTCAGGTTTTCTGGGCCTGGTATTCTCTTTTAGAATGTAAATTGTCCCATAAGGGGTAAAACTTGTCAAGTCATTTATTTGACTATTCCTGTTTTATGGGAGGTTACGGTACAGTTGTAACGTAATAAGTCAGTGCTTCTCATACTTTCTTATTCAGGTACTTCCCCAAAAAGTCCTGCTTCACCACCCCAACCACTGACTCCTCCACTATCTCTCAGTTCCTAGAACACCTCATGCTCTCTCTTGTTTGTGAGATTTCATATATCTTATTTCCCATTAATCACTTCCCAGATCTCTGCCTACAAGTCACTCCCTTCAAAAAGCCTTCCCTGAATCCTAGTTGCAGTTACCATTCTCTCGTTCTGTGCTCCTACAGCTCTTTGACTGTCCCCTTTCCCAACGCTTGACCCACTTAGACGTACTGCTTTCATCTCTGTTTTCCTTGCTAGACTTTCAAGCTCTGGGAGAAACAGAAAGCTGCCGCCTTACTCAGTGCCGCGATGGGGAGCCGTGCCCTGTGCCCGGACACAGGAGGCACCCAATGAGCCTTCGTTGGACTGCAGCCAGAAGCAGCCTGTGGCAAATGTGACATTTTTTGATATCTTTGGTTTTGTCTTAAAACTCAGAAGAATTTTCCCTTCTATTACATACTGCATCTGTTATTTTCAATATAAAAATAATTTTGTGTTCTAATGATGGAGTAATTTAGCACAACAGGAGATAGCCATGGTTTTTCCATTCCTTTGTGAATTGCTAGAGATGAAAACTCCCCATCTTTAACTTAAAAGATTAATGATGATTTAGCTTCCCAATGAAGTTATATTATGGATGAGGATCTTTTTCCAAAATGATCACTGTGGGGATCAGCATATCCTAGTTTGAGATGAGTGAAGGAAAACTGTCATTCACACTTTGCTGTAGGCTCCTGCATGCCACCCACATGAAGCAGGACACGGGGGCATGCCACGGCTGAGAGGAAAGGTTCAGAATGTCTGGGTGGGCTTCAGATGCGCAGAGGAAACAGCCCAGCACAAACCTGGCACAGACTGTGTGTGTGGCAGTAGGGCAAGAGTATTTGATAAATAAAAAATAAGCTTCCCAAAGATGAACTTCCCGAAGTTTGGGTGATAGACCCAGAGAAGCTGAAAAAGAGCAGTCACCCAGAGGCCAGATGGAGAGAGCCCAATGTGGCGTGTGCAGGCCTCACTCACTCATGCCAAGAGCCTGGCAGCAAAGTGCAAATCCTGAGGGGGGAGTTCTGCTGTGTCCGTTCAGGGTCGAGGCTGGGCTTTCGGACACTGGCACCAGACATTCTGTGTTCACAGTCAGCGCGGACACTTACTAGTTGGTTGACTACCGGTAAGTTACTTACTCTTTCTAAGCCCCACTTTCCTCTTTAAGGAGTTTTAATGGAAAAATGAAATAATATGTTTGAAGAACTCAGTGCCTTGCTCATATTGCAATAAAGGATTAGCAGACATTGTTATTACAAGGGCACTAAATCAGAGCTTTCAAAAAAGTCCATTTTTCATTCCCCAACATTGACATCCTTGGACCCAAGCTGCTTACTGATTTAAGAAGATGCTGAATCTGGTGAAGAGCAATGCCTGCAAACAGCATCTGCCCTTTGGTTCCCTTGTAGAATTTCCCACATTAAAGGAAGCTTGACTTACTCCCTGACTATGACTAGGTTTACACACAGGGACGGAGCAACTTTCAGGAATTAGACAGTGTTAAGAGTGAGGGAGTGTGGGCAGGACCTCAGGGCTCAAGGATTAAGGAGTCAATAGGACATTTTTCTACCATACAAAGAAAACATTATTCCTACTGGGATGTCTATGAAACAGAAGAGATGATGGACTGAGATGTGCGCACTTTGAGCTGGAAGATCTGGGCTTGAATTACGGCTTCGCCATAAATGCTCTAGATGACTTTTGTCAAGTTGTTTAACCTCTCTGAGCTTCAGTTTCCACATCTGTAAAGGAGGTATAATAACATAACCCCAGAGGGTTGTTATAAGGAGATTATATATGGGGAAGTACTTAGTACAGTGCATGTGCTACACACACACTGTGAGTGCTCCTTCCTAGCTCATGGAAACTAGGTTCATTACTTTGTAGCCTCAGTTTCTCAGGAGAGAGATTGGAGACCCACCCCTCCCCCATCCTGATCCCTCCCACTCCAGGCAGGCCTGTTTGCTGCTCCATGCACAGCAGCATCCCGCCCATACATGGATTAGAAGCCTCAATTGGCGATCATTTCCGTCATGTTCTTGAAATCTGCAAAATTGTGCTCCAGAAGAAATGCAGAAAGGTGCTCTTCTTCAATCCACAGGCACTGCTGTAATAACTGCTTCCCAGCCCCACTTGGCTTTGAGGCAAAGGGTCAGACTGTTGAGGCCCCGAGCTGGGAAGCAGTGAGGGGCAGGGCTAAGGAGCAGAAGGATGTGCTCTTGGTGCTGTTGGGGGGATCTGAGACCTTCTAATGAGATTCCAGGAACCAGGCCCTTCCCTGCACTAGGTAACCAGGAAAATGGTTCACCAGCCCTGAAGGTGGGTGGGAGGTGGATAGGAAGGGTGGAGGTAGGCAGGAGTCTTGATAACACAGGTTAGAGTGTTGGGCGACCACTTTGTGTGAACACTGACATGCCCGGGCTGGGAAACAGCTACCTAGCGATCAAGAGCAGGGGTTTCAGAATGAGATGGACCTGGATCAAACCTTGTCTCTTCCACTACTCACTTCCCAGTGAACCTTGGGTCACACACTTCTCCTTTTTGTGCCTGCATCTGCTTGCGAAATGAGAGTGGTCATAGCGCAGTACCTGTCTCTCTGGGTTGTTGTGAGGCTCACATGGGCTAAAGCATTGGAGATTCTTAGCAGGGGGCTGCTGCATAGATACATGCCACGTGAATGGCGACCTCTGGAGTTGTGCAATGCAGCGGTCCTACACATCAGCAATGACACTGGTGTCAGCTGCGTGGAACTTCACTGCTCATTAAAAGTTTTCAGATCCTGACAACACTGCTGAGAGATCAGGCAGGGGTGGTTTACCTCCAGTTTACGGATGAGTTAACTGAGGCTCGGAGGCTGTAAACCCATGTGTCTTTACTCCATGTGCAGAGTTACATGTAGATTAGTTGATTTTACAAAGTAGGAACAATTTCAAATCAACAAAAATGTGTCATAATATATGACCACATTCTTTCCACTCAAATTCAATAAATATTAACATTTGCCATCTTGTCCCAGACTTCAAAAGAAAGAAATCTTACAGAGGGTAAAAGGCTGCCTCCTCCCCCATCAGATTATCCTTCCTCCTTCTTGTAAATAACCTGAAGTTGATGTGTTGCTGTTTATGTGTTTATATATCCATTAAATATATCCATAAACAGTATTACCTTATTAATTTATGTTTTTACTTCTTATCATTCTGTGTGAACCCTTTTGCAACTTTTTTTTTCACTCAACATCTAGTTTCTAATTGCTCTTTACGTTGATTCATAGGTATTTAAAATATTCATGTTGACTACTGTATGTATTCCATTTACTTATTTATCCCTCCTTCACTGATGGACTTTTATGTTGTTTTGTGTCTGGTGTTTCTCTGTGAGTTATGAGAACCAATGCTGCAACAAGCATCCCCTACTTACTCTTTCTAACACAAGTGTGAGGGTTCTTACGCATACCCAGAAGGGTTCCTGCCGAGTTTAGAGTAAGCACATCTCCAGCTTTACTGGATTTTGCCAAATTGCTTTCCAAATTATTTTGTTAGATTTATTCCTAGGTCCCTTTTGGTTTTATTGCTATTGTGAATGGAAATTTTTTTCTTTTTCTTTTTTTTGAGGAACATTAGCCCTAAGCTGACATCTGCTGCCAATCCTCTGCTTTTTGCTGAGGAAGACTGGCCCTGAGGAACATCCGTCCCCATCTTTCTCTACTTTATATGTGGGACACCTGCCATAGCATGGCTTCATAAGTGGTGGGTAGGTTCACACCCAGGATGTGAACCGGCGAACTCTGGGTGGAGAAAGTGGAACGTGCAAACTCAACCGCTGTGCCACGGGGCTGGCCCCTGAATAGAAATTTTTTTTAAAGTATTATTTCAATTGTTGCTGGTAGATAAAAATGTTATGGACTTGAGTATTTTAATCTTATGCCCAGCAAATGTGCTGAGCTCTCTCATTCATTATAATACTGTATTTGTAAATTCTCTTGGATTTTCTGGATAAATAATCATATTGTTTATGAAAAATACGAATTTTATTTCTTCCTTTCCAAACTTTATGTCATTTATTTCCTTTCCCTGTCGTATTACACTGCAAAGGACTTACAGTACTCGGTTAAATAAAAGCAGTGACGTGATGTAAGCATCTTTGTGTTTCCAATTTTTAAGAGCGCTAAAAACAGGTGTAACAAATCTCTGATGATAGAAATCAAAACAGTGATTACCTACTGGGTCAGAAAAGGTCAATTGACTGGAATGTGTCAGGAAAAAACGTACCGTCCAAATGGGGGGTGTACTATCTTTCGTTCCTGGTCATGGTCACATGGCTGCACATATTTGTCAAAATTCATTGAACAGGACACTTAAAATTCGTGTATTTTACTGTCATTTGCCCATTTTCTTCCTGATTTTTAAGCACTCTTTATATATTAAAGAAATTAGCCTTTTGTGATGTGCATTGCAAATATTCAATACTAAAGAAAAATTTTCATTTTGAATTTGCTTATTTTGTGTATACAAGGATTTAATTTTTATGTAGATAAATAATCAATATTTTATAGTTTCTAAATTTTGAATCATAGTTAGAATGGCTTTCCCCATGCCAGGCTTATAAAATAGTTCTCTCGTATTTTCTTTGTTGAAATTCATCTGGGTATGGTCTGAGGTATGGATCCAACTTAATTTTTTTCCAGATGGCTTTCACATGTTATTTCATTAAGAGAATTTCTAGTGTTTCACCATCCTTATCTTTCTAGGATAAACTTCTTGGTCATAATGTAATATTACTTTTAACACATTTCAAATATGTATGTTATTTTAGTATATTGTGTATGCATATATACACATATTTATGTGTGTGTATATGTATGTACATGTATATAAACATAAACTTTTATAACTTTCTGATATTTTACTTATGATTTCTGCCTCTGATTTATAAGTGAGATTGGTCTATATATTTTTTTTTCTTTCACTGTCTTTTTTGAGTTTTGGTAATAAGGTCAAAATAAATTCACAAGAAAAATTAGATAGCTTTTCTTCCTCTTCACTTCTCTGACACAGTTCTTGAAACCATCTGGGCCTGGTGCTTTTTGTGGGGAACTATTTGACTCTTGATCAAATTTTTAATCATTATTTGAGTTTTGTTTTTCTTCTTAGGAAAATTTTATTAATTTCTATTTTTATAGAAAACAACTTCCTTCATCTAAGTTTTCCTATTTATAGGCTTAAAGTTAATACTATTTTCTAATAATTTCAAAAGACTCTACTGCGTCTGTTTTTCCTTCCTAATATTATTTCTTGGGACCTTCATTCTTTTTTGCCTCATTAATTTACAGACAACCTTAGGGTGTTCTGATGCTATTTTTGGCTCATCACTTGAATTTTCAGGGTCAGGGTGGGAGACAAAGAAGGAGAAGAGATACAATAAGAACAAATTTCAGGAGGAATCTTCTGATACTACGGGGCAGGCACAACACATTTTGATTGGTCATCAAAAGCCCAGTTATTTGCTTTGTTTCCCTCAACTATAAAGTAGGAATAAATCTAGTATCTACATCATGGGATGCTATAAGAATCAAATGAATTGATACCAAAAAACTATCTAAAGCAGTGTCTGGCACATACAGAGTTGTCAGTCTGTGCCATTAGTTGTTGTTCTTGTTATTATTATGTGTAAAGGAGAAATAAAGTGGCAAACCCTGGACAGAAGTACAAGGACCAGGATACTAAAAATATGTGTGTTGTAGATTCTTCCACACTTGGTCCCTGGGGCCCCCTCTCCCACCTGGCCATCTCCTTCCTGCCGAATACTCTCCCAGTCTCCAGAGATAAATACTGAATTACCAAGAATTATTGTGGAGTGAAGCAGTGTGGCTTGAACGTGGCCACAGTAACACTCACAGACTTTCCAGAAGCTGCATTCAAGCTTCACACAGTCAGATTTAACATAAAAGAAAGGACTGGATTACAAGATTCTGTAATTGTAGGCTTTTTTCTTAATGCTCTCTCAATGATTTATTTGTTCACTTAGTAAGTATTTAAATGCCTATGATGTGTAAACCCTGAGTGAAAAGATGTTAAATCTATTGCCACCCCTGATCGATTAATGAAGTTTTGCTAAGAAGAGATGCAACATTGCCTGCTTTAGTGTTTGTTGAAGTTTATGTGCAGATATTAACCTATCTGTAATTGGGTCTGTCCTATGTGTACATGGCCAACTGTACCTTGTAGAGCTGTGCTGTCCGATATAGTAAAGACTAGCTATATGTGGCTATTTAAACTGAAATGAATAAAAATTAAATAGAATTAAAGAGTCCATTCCTCCATCACTCTAGGCACATTTCAAGGGCTCAGTAGCCACATGGACTAATAGCTACAGTATTGGAGAACTCTAAATTATAAAACATTTCTACCATCTCAGGAGGTTCCACTGGACAGCTCTGTTCTAGAAGACGTTTCAACAATAATTATAGTAGCAGTTCTTATACGGGTGCCTCAGGGAACAGATCACCTTGTCCTTACTGGGCTGGCTGAATGCCTAGGGTTATAGCTAGCATGATTAAAAATAGTGTGTTCTTTTAAGCAGATTAGACAAATGCTTTGGAATGTTATCTATCCCAGGAATTAGCCTGGAGACTCCAAAATTTAGGAATTCTGAATTAGAGAATTCCAAATTAATGTGATTTACTATAATCCTTAGGTCAGTCTTGAAGCCTCTGCTTTCTTTCATATTATTCCCGGCTAGAGGTCACTCCCCACCCCACTCCCCCCTTCTGCCACTTACATACTTGTTGATGTAAATGGTCACCTATTTCCTGGTCACTATCAGCTCTAAAACATTTGTCAACTTTGGCCATTTTCCTAAAATAAATCATTGGGCATTTTCATTGCTTTTGCACTATGAGTGACATCTTTAGCAAAAGCACCCTCCCTCCCAACGGTATTTGCCAGCCAGGCCTGGTAAAAATAGATAACTTATCATGATGTTTCCTGTTGTGTATGATTCAAGTATCAGATCTGTAAATGCTGAATGTGTCATAGATGGTAGAACAATCTTTTGATGTACTCCTAGCAAGTCACATGATATGGTGAAATACACATGAATCAGAATGAGGGCAAGGAGATCATGGGGGCTAGGTGTTCTTCCTGTGTTTGGCGTGTATGGATTACCAAAGGGAAGAGGCCCCAACCTGTTGCTACAACTCCTGCTGGCCTGAGGGGTGGGCAGGATACTTTGATAAGAAAAGGGTCTTGTGGCTTTTACCAAAATGTGTGGGTTTTTTTCCCCTAGAGTTGTGGCAACATGCTTGATAGCAGCTTACTCTCTCCTGCCTATTCAAAGTTCATCTTGACCTGGTGTGGGCTGTAAACCAAGACATTCAAAGTCTGGCCGCCCTCTCCTTGGCCACAATCTCTGGGACCCATTAAGAAGGGAGCACACCGGGTGCTACTTCGTGAATGCCTCATTTCAACTAATAATAAGCTGAGCAAAACCAGGGGAAAGCCTGGAGGCAGAGGATTAAGGAAACAAAAGGTCAGCAATCTTTGTCCATCATCACCAGACGTCAGAATATGCTATTTTCCTAGCTTTTCAACCCTTCCTGAATATCCATCAATTGCTCCATTTAATCCATCACGAAGTCTGTTCATCCTTCCTTCTAGGTACCTCTGAAATGTGTCCACTTTCCTATTTCACCACCTCAATCGAAATGACCACCATCTTGGTATTAGACAACTCTCAATCTGCCTTCATACAGCAGCTGAGAGCGACACTGAAAAAGACAAATCTGAATATGTCACCTCTCTGCTTAAACCTCTTTTTCCTTAAGATAAAGACCAAAATGCTCAAGCTGGTCTATTAGGACCTACCTGGCTGGGCCCTGCTTATACTCTCTAACCTCACCTCAACCTCATTCCCTGGACCTTGTAATTATGCTTCTGTCACACAGGCATGTTTTCAATCCTTGTAATAAGCGCAACTTGTCCCTGCCTTGAGGTCTTTACCCTCCGCTTGGATCCTTCTCCCAATTCCCTCCCACTTGGTCACCTCATCCTTCTTGTATCGGTTTTACCACCACTTCCTCTTCATGTATCGCTTTAGTCATCACACTCCTCTCCCTGGAACTAGGTCAGGTTGAGGTTTTGTATTTATACGGGTGACTATTTGATTAACTCTCTTTCCTATAAGATTTATAAGCTCCAGAGACAATATTTATCATTTACTCACCATTGTATTCCCAGCTCCTAAAACTATGCCTGGCAAGTGAGACATGGGTAAATCTTTGTTGACCGAATAAATAAACAATGACTTTTGTTATCTGCCAAGAGAAGCATCTTGTATACAAAGGAAGTCATAGACTTAAGAGCCCTGGGTTCAAATCCTGACTCCTACAATTTGTTAGTCAGGTGGCCTTGGGCTGGCTGATTTATCTCTTTAGTTTTCTCATCAGTAAAATGAGAGTAACCATATTTACAGGGGGTTGTGAAGATTAAAGGCACCCAACAGGTTCTCTACAAACTACAGACATCATCATCATCATTATCATCATTATTGTTCTTATCCAATTTGAAGACAGTAGGGTGGAAAGTACGCTGGTGAGGCCACAGGGCTCCTCAGGAAGAAGTGACAGATTACTCACACCCAAAAGGAAACAGATAGTAACATTTTTTATTAAATATTACAGTGGATCAAAAAGTACAAAATATCTCTTGCCTGCTATGTGATTGGGAAACTATTGGCACGTAATACAGTATCAAAAGCAGTAATAAGTACAATTTGGAAAACATACAAAATTGAGTGTTTATACTTGGCTCAGCATTCTTCTGGTAGTGTTTAAACTAATGCAAAGGTTACTCAATAACCTCTCCATTGGGAAACTGTATAATATCACTGGGCCATGTTGCTATATACAAATAATCACCTTACAGAGCATAGAGGTTACATAGCTGGAATCACCAAAAGTATACAATATTTACAACACAGGAAAGTTTAAAAAAGTATAAACAGCCAAGAGATTATGCTGCTATTCTTGAGACATATTTCAACCATGGGGAGACAAGCAGAATATCAAATACATCAACAGCCAACACTGGAATTTAAGTGCTCAAGATAATCATTGCAATGGTGTGGGTCTCACCAGGGCAAACTTGTTCCCATTTCTTTTTAAAACTGGGACAAGAGTAAAACTGGACCAGATGGGACTTGGCTGACCACCACCAAATGTGACTTTGTGGGACAACAAGTGAAGAGAAAGAAATGGTTCTCTTTGAAGGCACACTACATAAAATATTTTTGTGGGATCACCTCGAAATTTCCATCAGACACACCAACACAGTGAAATACAGTACTTGAGAATTCATGCACCAGGTCAGAAAGTTGTAAAGTCAACATTGAGTTTTAACAAACCCTTCTGTATATGCCCTGATAAACAAGTGAACTTAAGAGCTTCTAGCTATTAAATAAATAAGTCAGTCCTGCGGCAAATATTACAAGTTAGAATCACTTACTAGGAGAATACTTAATTCTGAAACTCAGTTGGGCTGTTTTTCTTTTTTTTTTTATGTTGAGTTGCCAAAAGTTAAACCAGAAGTTGCATGGAAAGGCTTTTTAAAAAATATTATTTAGAATCTCCAAATCTCCAGTAAATCACGGACTTAGTGCATTTTGAATTGCAACATTTCTTGGAAGCCACACTCAGTAAATAGATTTATGACTCCATTGCCAATTAGATTCCACAGTTTCCTTTACAGAACTACCAATAACAATGGTTTGCTTGCACAAAGAAAGGCTTGTGCAATTCCATTCAATAATAAGGCCCCTTGAACTCGAACAATGCAAACAAAGCCCTATTTAAGACTTTTTAAAACGTAGTTCTCAGCCAATGAAGAATTCAATGGTCTTTTTGAAAGATTTCCAAGATCTCTGCTCAGAGTTTTAAAACAAATAACACACTGCTTCTGCTGGGAATGTATACCCCCGTTTCTCTTTATTTGTCCTCATGTTTTGCCGAGGGTATGAGCTTCCTCAGACAGAAACAGTGAGTCTCCTCTCGGAAGAGATGAGAAAAACAAAAGCTGGACTATGTTAACATTGTTTGAAAATGGTGTGATCGAATTCCAACATGATGAAACCAGACTGAAATCACTGCAGTGGGGAAAACAAATGGCCTATATTCCAAATGGCTAGGTGAGCTCCACCAGGGACTGACAGCCCCCGTTTTCTTTGAGAAACCAACTCACAGTAACCACGTACGATCTAGCCCATGTCTGCTGCAGAACCACTGGAGTCTCCTTGTTCTTCCATGGCCTCTGATTCCGGGACCATTCAATCTAGTGCAACATTCTTATATGTGTCCTGGCTAGCATTCTGCCAGCTGGAATTGAGATTTTTTTTTCCCCCTTCTATCTTGTGCAATAGCAGGATAATCTGCATTCACACATTTATAATCTAAATTCTACTAGTCTATCTATGGTTCTATTAAATATATATATATTATTCCACAGGAAGGTAAATAATTAATTGAAGCAAATGGAACTCTTAACACTAGATCTCTACATTCTTTTGTTTCCACCTTTGGATATTAAGTATGTTACATTGAATATTTGGCTTCGTATCATGGAGACATTTCAATACAAATGCACGGCATGCATGGCTTTGTTTAAGAGCCGCAGTTTCATTGTTTACCAGTTTTGATTATTTTGCAGTCGAGTTAGCTATTTAGAAGTTGAAAATTGTCATCAATTTTCATAGAATTAAATATCTCAGAGGTAAAAGACTTGGTTAACTATGGTTCTAATGTCTACTGGTAGTGTTGGGGGAGGGGAGGGCTGGCGGGGGAGTTCATCAAAGCAGTCTTAGCAGCAGGGACGGGGCTTGGAAAGAAAATCCACTCTCTGTATCGATCGACTTTTAACACACTTAGAAAACGCATCCACCTTGATGTTACATCTTGGCAGCAAATGAAATAAAGTGGCAAGAATGACAATAGACATTCTCCACATCTTTTGACTGCTTGAACAGCTTGACCATTTCTTTCCAACAATAAAAGAACTCATAAAGCGGGCTGTATTGCCAGGTGGTTAAAAACATGACAGAAGCCACCGTGTGTGTGTGCGCGCGCGCACACAAAACTCAAGCCCCGGAAACCCAAAGAGGATGACTTTCTCTTGAAACGGGTAATCCAGTATGCCAATTTTCCCCAAAGATGTGGCCTGGGAGGTTCTTCTTGGGAACAACAAGAAACCAACTTGATGAAGGCCATGTGACTACCTATTACCCAAGAGACCACGGCCCAGGGAAGGTGTCTGGCACGGGGGCCACCTGCTGCTGCTCATCTGCTTCTGGATAGTGGAGTGCCATCCTCTTCCCAGCCCCCTTTCCCAGAGTGTTTAAAGGGATCAGTGCCAACACCAATGTAAATCATTTTGGCTCCTGTTCTAATTTCTGAAATTCCTAAAATATCTGTGCAGCCCACAAATATGTCCTCTAGACTCTGTTGTTATTCAGCAGCGTGCTGCCAGTGAGGTTTTTGTTTTTACGATTCCTCTGGTATGTAGGACAGTTTCACAGCCTAGATAAGGTAAGTACAATGCTTGATATTTTCACGTAACCCAATACTTCAAAGCAAAGCCTTTGGCCGGGTAAGCAGTGTATAAGCTCTTTCAACTATGCCATTTATGAGGAACAAAATCCTTAAGTTGCGGATCTGCAAAGGAACGTTCTCTGCACCATTGTGTGCTCAACTGTTTCTTTTTCATTTGTTCCACTAGAATCAGTTGCTTCAATTTGTAAACAATAACTTGACCACCCAAAGCTGCTCAAAATGATAAGATGTGGAAAAATTACAAACACACGTCAACAACTCGGACAGTCAGTCAGCCTTTGAAACAAAACAAAACAAAATAAAACAAAACAAAAACAAAAGACCTGCAAACAAAAGCGATACTGTTTAATTAAAAAAAAAAAAAAAAAGGACAAGAAGGAACCAGGAGAAAATGGAACTACCTGTATATAAATTAGGTGAGCAAACAGTGATACGGGTAGTTTTACGAAGCAAATATATACAGTCAGTTTAACAGTGTTTACTTCTCTGGATTGTTTAATAGTGTCAAAATGAAAGATCTGCTGAAGTTTCACTATACATTGCATTGATTGAACCTTGGAGTTTTATGAAAAGAGGGGCATCCCTTGGCATATGTCTGCCAGTCTTCCTTGCCCCTTCTTTGAAATGCCTGCGCCTTTTTTGCCCAGGTTGTTTCCTGACCATCAGAACTCAGGCGGGGTCCTCTAAGTTCTTCCTGGATACACACAATCCCTTCACAAGACCCCCGTGCAAAGTGAACGATCTGGGCTTCCAGGGCATCTGGGTTGGAAAAGGGGCTCAAGACCGACCAGCCAAGGCTGGAGTTGTCCCAGAAAAATCAGGTATGTTCACCTCCCCTCTCGGCCCCTTTGGCAGGGACTGATCTCACCCCTAGATTAGGAGAAATACCGACTTCTAACTCTGCAAGCCATCGCCCCCCAGGGTAAGGAGTGCAGCTCTGTCAGCCATGCCATTTAGGATGCTGGGCAGAGCTGGGCTTACAGTTTTGTACTGGGGTGTACAGACGACAGCTGGGAAGATGGAAAGGCAGCTTGAGGATTTATAGCAGCTAAAGGGTAAATGCTGTTGTGCAAAAGGTCCCCATATGAACTTCCTACAGGTGTGGCCGCAGCCAAGTGTCTGTATAGCTGCTGAGAATTTGTCGGCGATGTAAAAATTCCTCTTTGCATCACAAGCGAGTGGAAAGCCAGAGGCTGCATGAGTGGAGAGAGCACAGTCTGGTTTTTCAAGTACTGCAGAGAATGAGAATACCCAGCGGGGAGCCGGGAGTTGAGGCCCGAGTTACACAGGCTCCCAGAATACAAACCTGGGAAGATAGGGGAGGACAGGGGAAGCTTGTGGGCTTCCGATGCGCCCCCGGAATGCCCACCGTGCGCTGCCTTGCTGCCTTCACTCTCTTGCTCAGAGGCCTTCTCCTTCCCGGAGACGTCCTTGGATGCGTCTAGGGGAGACACTGCCCGGGCCTTTTTCCCGGCAATCACAAGGTCCAAATCCTCCAGGCTGCGCTTTATTGGACGCGCTGCACCAATGTTCTGAGGGCTCATTTTCCGGTGCAGGATAGGGTGGACCATGCCTTCCATCTTCCTGAAATTCTCCAGTCTCACATGGTGAGGTTTTCCCGATCTCGAAAGTGACTCAGGGTATTTTTTAGGGGCCGACATGGTCATGGGCGATACCCGACAGGCTTTGGGGTGACAGTCTCGACTCTGGCTGCTTATGACCTGGAACTGGGAGATGCCTTTGCTCTCCTGGGGTCCTGGAGCTGAGTGGGCCAGGCCCAGGACCTTGCCGGTGGGTTTGTGCGGGTTCTTGGGAAGGCTCAGATCCGTTGGCTGATCATCTGTGGGGGCTTCCGCTGCAGCCGACTTTTTGTCTGGAAGGTGTAGAGACGCCAGATAATTTACATGGACCTTCTCCTGGTGTTTGTGGGAAGGAAAAGAAATGTTTTCCGATTCCCTGTACATGTCCCTGCAAGGGTACTTGGATGTCTGTTCATTATGAAGATGGTGTTCAGTGTGTCTATAGAGGCTGTGGAGATGAGGGGACGAGTAGAAATCGGCCAGGAAGCTGGGCATGTGGGAGTGGGGGAGCGCCCTTTTCTCTAATAGTTTTTCCTTGCCCTCCTGAATTTCTTGCTTCAGGACGTAGGAGTCAGCAAGGGGGCTAAGGTGATGCTTGGAGAAGCTGCAGCGGTGGGGATCCGATCGACTCAGTTTGTCATGCTTAAAAATGTCATTGATGCTCTTTCTCTCCTCAGAGGGCTTGCTTCGGAAACTCTGGACGTGCTGAATCACTGACGGCCGGCTGACCGCCATGTGGTCAGTGCTTTGGCCATGGTGGGCCTGGGACAAACCCGAACACAGGTCATCCCTTGCAATCAGTTTCTTTTTGCTGATCAACGGAGGTGGGGAGCCATAGGGGTAGCTGCTGGAGAGGCTGGCCCCACTCACTTGCGACAGAAGTTTTTTCTTGGCCAGTGGGGACATGATGCCTGGGTTGCCCCTTGAGTAGAGCAGGGGGGTGTAGTTAAGTCCATGGTTCTCATTCATGGGCCCAGTCAGGTCTTTGTCTTTGAACATGTCAAATGACTGGACCACCAGGACCTTTGGGGTCTGCTTTAGTGCATTGTGGATGTCGTCACTGCCCAGCTGGTCCACCTTCACGGTGCAGTTGGCGATGTAATCTGCCATGGCGGGCAGTTTGTCATCCTCCATCTCACTCTGGTTTGCCAGCGGTGGCTGTGTGGTGGGGAAGCCAGGGAAGGATACTTCTTGGAGTTCATCTTCAGGGCTCTCTGTAAAACAGCAGGGCTTAGATTCTTGTTTTGAGTCCATGAGAGTGCTGGGAGAGGTGAGTGACTGTTTGCCGGCCCCGGGGATGGGGGCTGGATCCCTTTCAGGGGCCGGAGGGGCACCTGAGAGCGGAGGAGCAGGCCCCTTCTCTCCCGCCTCCTCTGCCACCTTCTCACTGTTGGCACCTTGATCTGTTTCGTTGTCCTTTTCTGGGTCAGCTCTAGACACCAGGGGCCTGGCTGCAAAATCCTGGTACCCTTCCATTTTTTTCTTCATGTCTGCTACTGGAAGAGGCTCAGTGATGCTTTTCTGGTTTAAAGTCTCTTGTTCCTTCTCCTGCTCTGATGAAACCTGAAAAAATATTTCAGAAGACAGTCAGAAGGAAGCCAAATGCATTGACACATTTTTCTATGAAATAAAATATTACACACAGCAGTTTTTCTTGAAAACAGGCTTGTCAATCAGCTCACGGAGTTTTTGTAAAGCTTTATTACTCCTCATCACAGCTCTAAACAAAGAAATCTAAATTACAGAAACATTAGGGGAAATATGTATATTCACTCTGGTCCCGTATGAGACACCTATCAAGATAGCAAAGCGTTATGTACTGAGAGCGTACAATCGTACCGCTCCCTGATTCTAATACATATTTTAATTCTGAGGTTGTCTTCTTGTCAAATCAGTCAATTATCCAAATGGGTTTTAAATTACATGTTGTGCTTTATGACACTTGGGAGAGAGATTTTTTTAAGCATCTCTCTTTCAAAAATCCAACCAAACCCATGTCAACAACAAACTTAGGGTAACTCCTCGCCATTCTTTGAGACAGCAAATCCTGTCTTAACGTGTTCAACGTGATGCATGAAAATTTGCGATGCTTAAGTGTTAATAATTTCTACTCGGTGCCATATGACATGCAGGTAAGGCAAAAATATTGAAAAATTATGCAGATGCCACGTCAGCCTGTCTACCTGAGGGACAGAAGGACTTTAAGTCCTTCTAGGCTGCAGCCAAGTACATTTCTATTAAAGCTAAAAATGAAGTTGTCAAAATTCAGGCAGTTAGCGCCACCACAAATACAGCTTTTCTGTTCATTGAAATAAATTGTAGTCAATGAGATGGATGCTCTTTATGTGTCGCTACTGACAGAAGTTGTGGGCACAATTTGACCCATTCATTGCATTATGTAGCTGTGCAAACTTTGACCTTAGAAGGCCATTTTAACTTTCCATCTGTGACCCAGCTGACTGACAAGCCCTTTCAAAACTCATGTCATTCTGCCCTGACATGTCTTAGTGGAGAACAATCACAAAACAGTTGTATTGAGCTGGTCGTCTTTGTTTCCCCCTCCATCTCATCCCTTGAAGTTCTTCTTTGTTAAGAAAAGAAGAGTCGGCCACATTAGCATCTTTGGGTAAGACTGAGGATGCTGGTATAGGGATGCATAGAAACAAAAATTTTAAGGAATCGCACCCATTTCGTAGATAATTTCGCCTAAATCCAATTGAAGCTACCCTGCTTTTTAGAGATCTGTTATATCTAAGAGCCTTTGCTTATCATCTTTTTTTTTGTACTAATAGCTGCCTTTTCCAGTGCAAATATCATTACTTGTTCTACATTAACAATCATCATTGGTCTCTTGAGTTTATGCATTACATAAAAATACAGAAAAATGAGTACAGCAAGGAAAAAAGGCAAATTGCATTTAAATGCTAGTTTCTGTTGGGGCTGCGGTTTGAAGTGGGGCTATGCTTAGTCCTACTGAAGTTGCTATGACCTAGGCCTTCAGTTACACGGAATTCTATGCTTTTGGCTCTAAAACAGGTTTAGGAGGTCTTTGAAAGCTAGGCAGAAAAAAGTAAAGGGCCTCTCTTCTAGGAAGTCATTTTATGAGCTGCCTTAGTATGTTAAACGCTATCTGCCCACCAAGCAACTTGCAATCCAATTACCTAAGACAGTGGGTTTGAGCAGAAGGGCTTTATAAGCCTTCCTATATCATCACTGAGTTCACTGCTTCATATTGAAAACATCGAACATTAAAAACAATAAAAATAACAATGACAACAATAAAATCTGAACCCCAACACACAGTCATTGAGGAGAATGATACTTGGTCAATAACCTGAGTCTATGTTGGAGGTAGGGAGCAATTCTTACCATAAGGTCAACCTAGGAGAGGGTATGAGATTCCAGGTAATTTGGATAACCTGATGATGATAATAACCTTTGACACTCAAGACACAGCTCCCTGCAGGGAAGCATGGGGTCTTTAGGAAACAAGGAACCTAAAGACGGCAGGGAGTCAGGCCGTGCTCTCGGCAATGGTCACCTCCCAAGCTGATGGGCTCAGCGCACGAGCTGAGGCTTCCTCCCCCAACTCACAAACCAACTGTTTCAAACTTCATCCCCAAAGTGGAGCCATTCAAAGGTCAGCCGGCCTCTTGGTCCTCAGTTTGTCCCCTGGTGCTTTGGCAATGCTGTACATATGGTATCTAATAGAACTCGCTGATCCAAAACACCATAATAAATCACCAGGCCAACAGGATAAAGGAAGAATGGAATGTAAGCCTTAACTTGGAATTTCCTTGCTTTCGGCCATTTATGTTGCAAGCTTGCAGATGTTTAGAAATCTCTGCAACATCTTTTCTCCCCCTTTTTAATTACTAGAGATTAAGATAATTATGAAACAAAAATAAAAACAAAAAAACCCCACCTCTCTTCTTGGTATTAATACTATCTTCTTACACAGGAGTCAGTTGGGTAAGTTAATTTCTAGTTAGGAGGTTGGTGTGTGTTGTGTGTGTGTTTTAAGCCAGTGTTTAATTACGGAGTCTCTTATGTGTTCATTACAAACCTGATTTTTAGGGGGTGTTTAATATCAGCACCAAAATTCCCTCTGGGGTTGAATCCTAGAACATGCTGTCTCCAAATGTGGCTGCTAAGTTTTTTTTATGGGCAGCAAGGTTTTTATGATTCATGTTGAAACAGAGCCCAGATCAGTCTCCATGGCTGACTGTAGGCTGACAGTAATGGCTTCTCCCTAAGAGCTGGTGGGGGCTGTGGGTAGCTGGGGCTTGTTTTAAAAGGTTCAGAAACTACCTGTTACCACAAGAGATAATAATGGTTTCAGGGGAACCGTTTCAAAATTCTCCTATAAATAATATGTACTTAAGGTGTTTCTAAATTGGTCTCAACCCAAGGCTGTTGCACAGAGGTTAATTACGGGAGGCAAACAGAATCTCTCAAGTTCTCAGGACAGTCCTGCAGAGACACAGCACGTCCATTTCAGCATCTCTCCTTGCTGGATCCCACAAAGTGTGTTTCAAAGTCACACTGGCTCCTCAGATAGATCCAGACAGAAGCCACATCTTTGGTACCGGAGTCCCATGGCTGAAGTTCTGGCTCCTTCTATCTCAAAGTCGACATTTGCTATCAGTTTTCTGCAGGATGCTCACATCTTTCTAGATCCTATTCTTGGCCTATCCCACTCAATACCAGCATTGCCTTTCAGCTCCTGAGCGAACCAAAAGGTCCACTATTTGGGGAACTGTGAAGTTTAGATGATTTGATTTCTTAGTCGAGCGTTGCAGTTGCACAGGGACACGGCTATGGATGCAGGGCTCTGGAAGACCCGGAGGCAGCCATGTCTCACAGAAGAATTTCTGCGGAGGAGAGCAACTCACCTCTGATGCATCCTGGGGCTTAGGGGCATTCTCTTTTTCTTTCTTGCTCTTAGGGATTTCATGTTTGATGCGTTTGGTTCCTGATACTTTTGTTTTATTCTCATTTTCCTGCGAACTGTTCTCCTGTTTCCGAGGTTTGATTGGAGGCAGGGGTTTATCTTCCTCTCCTTTAATAAACCTTTCATAGGGTAGGATTAATCTGAAAGGACATTAGAAGAGAGGATCAATCAGGGGAGGTAATTCCAGTCGCACTGATGCTATGGGGCTTTACTTCTTTTCTTAACACAATCAATTTAAGGAATGACTTCATCTCCAATGACACCAAAGCATTTCTAGAAACGTATTTCACAAAGTAGCGATCTACTTCTCTGGTCAAAACCAGTACCTGGTAACTTACATACTTCTTTGCAAGACCCCTTTCTGATTTTGTGAATCTATATACCAAGCATACCAATGGAAGCATCTAAAGTTATATCATTATCACTGCCCGTGGAACCCGGCTAAGTGCCAACAACACCACAACAATAATGACAGCTGCCAATCATTTATCATTCTGCCAACAATTATTTATTGACCACCTACTACGTGCCAGGCAGTGTTCTCGGCACTGAGATACAGCAGTGAACAAAACATTCAAAGCTCCTGACCTCAAGAGGTTTATACTCTAGTAGGTACTAGTATGTGCCAGGTAATGCCCTAGGTACATTATATAGATTATTTCATGTAATCTGTACAACATCACTATGGAGTATTACTATTATTGCTGTCGTTATTATTATTCACTTTTTAACAGATGAAGGCACTGAGGCCCAAAAAGTTTACATAATTTGTGTAAGAGTCACACCATTTGTTAGAGGTAGAATTTGAACCTAGTTCTGCCTGTCTCCGAAGTTTATATTTCCATTCATGTCAAAATACAGACTAGACACTTAAGATAAAGAGGTTAATGGGAGGCAAGCCCAGCATGGCCAAGAGACAGCTGTCTCATCCAGAACTCTGAGGGGGGTGGGTGACGCCACTATGAGGGGCTCTGTTTTGGGGTGCCAAGTAAAAGAGGCCCCCAGTGAGAAGGAAAGCAGATAGACCACTCAAGCCACAAAAATCAGAGGGCTGAAAAATTCAAGCATTTTAATTATATAACTTTTTAAACAAAGTACATAAAATTGTTCTAAAAAGAGAAACATCAAACAGCTCTAGTTTTAATCTGTTTTCCCTTTGCGACATAGCACTTGATCTGAAAGGGAAAAATAGCTGATGTAATTAAAAGGGATGGATTGCATTACAATCTCAGTTTCAACTTCAGTGATTAAAGTTTTTATAATGCATTTGGTATGATTAATGACTCACTGTGGGATTAATACAAGACTCAGCCCTAAAAATATGAACTTTAATACAGCAAACATAATTTGTTTTAAATAAGACAAGTTGAGTCAATGAAGAAAATGTACTTGGCTTATAAACAACATAAATCTGTTCAAATATTGGGAACCCTAATTATTTTTAAACTAAGACTCCCAGGCAAAAACTTCTTTGGTTTGGATATTTGTTCGCTCTCCTAAAATTGGTTTCTAGCTATGCAATTTGGCTCTCAGCTACTTAAACATACACAACTGTTCAGGTTTGCGAGTACAGACGTGGGGACATTTGTGATCATAATATTTCACTCTTTAATAAAATACCAAGTAAATTATGGGAGAATCAAATCCCAATTTATAGCATATTAGAAACAAAATTCATTTACTGAGCATGCTTGGACAAGGTATGTGCAAGGAGGCGTGAATAATAGTTTCGAGCCCTACATCTGGCAGCGGGCCAGCCATGAAGATCAACACAGCCCATGGGAAATAGTTATCTTCAGATCCCATTACAAACTGAGTTTAAACATGTTACAGCTGCTAAAACTGGAAACTGTTCTCTCTATGCAGACTTACTAAAATAATATATGGCTGCCAAATACCTGCTTCCCACTGTAATATTACAGTTAATGTTTATATAATAAAAAGCATAACTAAGCAGAAGAGGAGAGAAAAAAGCAATCTTGTTCATACTTGAATTTATTCCGTCTCATCTGTAAAGTCCCCAACATTCCCCCCAATTCCTTTCATCTGCGTGGTTCTGCCAGGGACTTTATCCTCTTCAACATGGGCAGGTTGGGGATTTTTGTTTGAGAGCGAAATGCACTGAATACTTTAAATTGGCAAAAATATTTTAATTTGACTTTAATGAAACTATATTTTCATTGTTGGGACAGATAGGTTTGTTTTACTTTTGTTTGGTTGCCATGGGAACCAAAGGAGCATTGAAGTCTGGGTATTCCGATGGTTACCATTTGTTGGTACCACTCTCCCTCGAACTCCATTCTCTAATTAAGATGGTGACACCATGAGGGACCCTCTTCACTGAGAAGCTTTACCTCTGAGTGTGGGGAGCTGCGTGAGAGGAAGCAGAGAACTGGGTGGGAGAGACACCCAAGGTGGGACCCCTCAGAACCCCTCAGATTCTGATAGTCCTGGGCCAACCCAGCTTTCTAGATATGTGCTAAGGAGACTTTAATTTCCCTATACAATTTTGCAAGTTCAAGAGGCAGGGCAATATTTCTACTTTATTTCTTTTTTTTCCCTTTGCTTTCATTTTTTTTCTTCCCTTCACTCAACTTAGCAGCTGGCTGGTCGACAGCAGTAAAAAATACATTTCACTTTGCTGGTCAAAGGCCTAAAGCCAGAAGCAGGAAATCTGGAATTAAATGTTTCTTGTATCTGGAAAGAGGCATGACTAAGGTAAAACTGAATCCAAACACAAGCCCTGCTTGTTTAAGGCTTCCAGAAGGACTGTATGTGAGTGTGTGTGAGTGTGTGCGTGTAAAGGTCAATTGAGTGTTTTTTTTCCCCTTCTAAATCACTGAAAGATAATTATAGTGGCTCAGGGAAAAAAAGCTCCCAAAATAAAACAAGAAAGGCAGCAGCTAAAAGGAAACAAGTAGAAATATGACCAGCTAAGCCCTGAAGAACAGGGCACGGTCTCGCACGCACACAATCGCTGTTCATGTAGTGATTTCCGTTGGTGCGATTTTCACTGAATGTTTTTTCAGTTATCCTGTCATGGTACAACACAATTACCCCACAGGATATGATCTTATCATCTGATTATTAGAAGTTTTTACAGTACAACAGGACGAAAGCTATTACAGTTTTCTGAACATTTAAATGTTTAACGTACATGCGACACCATTAAAAACAGGTTAGCCAACTTAAGGTCAACATTGCCTAATGCAGGAAGCTGAGTAGGTTTGTACTGTACAAAGAATTTAGTATAATGCAACATGCCTGCGCCTTGCAGATGATTATTCCTCAAATATTTTTAGTACAACAAAGATCTAATCAGTTTCTAAACTGTACAGATAAAAGCAAAAATGCACCCCCGCCCCCAAGAACTCATTCCGCAGGAGAAATATTTTCAATGGGCTACAACTCCAAGAATGTGGGTTGGGTTTTAGGTGGGTGGAAGTAATGGGGAAGAGAAGCAATATATTCATTAGAAAATCCAGAGAGATATTTCCCCCGGTCTACATCCAGTCTGGGGATTGAAAGCTGGGCAGATAAATGGGCCTTTATTATTATCCAGATTTCACATTTCAGATTAGCAAAATGCTTATTTACGATGCCATTAATGGATCTGAAATAGGTAAGCCACCATGTATTAAAAAATAACATCTTTCCATAGGCATAAGATTTGTAGCAGCATGAGATTTTATTTTTCCCTAGGAATAATACAAGAATAACATTTTCCACCCCAAAGCAGAAACAGTAGGGGAGCCTTTTGCTATCATGGAGATTCTTATTAAATTCAGTCACTGTGAACAGCAAGGTTTTTTCTCCTCCTTTTTTTTTTTTTTTTTAAAATAAAGACGACTTAAAATCAACCCAAGTTAAAATTAACAAATCAATGGCATTGTAACCTTGATTTATTAGCGTCTGAGCCACTAAATTATCATCATACAAGAAATTGCTGGTTTGAAAAGATTTCGGCTTTGTTAAATCTCAAGTTAAATAATGGTGCTCAGTATACTAGGCTTTTAGATCTGCCTCATCTGATATTATGAAAAATTCAATACATTTCTCTACAGCAGGAGTCAGGGGTCAGCAAATCTATTACTGTAATGTAAGTAATCTGGCAACCTGCCAACTCGTTCTCCCTTTTATTATTTTTTTAAACACCAAGGCAGATAATTTTATATTTACAAATTCTAAAATCCTCCAGGGTCTTGCCTCTCTTTCTCAACAAAAAGCAGCAGCCTCACATTCGAGAAATGTCTGTCGCACATGTCCTCATCATTTGCATTTCATACAAAAGAAGAAAAGACCCTTCATCTTTATTAGGCAACATTCTCCTCCCCTCCCCACAGGCAGAGGAAAAATAATGTCAAATCTCATCTGAGCAAGTAACCACTAATGTCTCCTGTATTGATTAATGCTTGCATGGAATGACTGAACTTTTGGGCCAAAACATTTAGCAAACAGTGCTTAAGAGGAGAAATGAGAATCCATCTATTTATAGAGCTCTGAAAAATGGTATTATAATAATGTCTGGAACTGATTCAACCCGGAGAGTGGGGGAAAGAAGTGGGAAATCTTTAGGGTTGTATTCGAACCTCAAACTCACCCTAGTTACTTCATAGACACGTTTATGGTATCAAACCAGTAAAAAATTCCAGGCCCAGAGATCTGCTGGTGCCCTTGGAGCAGAATATTTTAGGGGCAGAGGGAAATAAAGTCAGTGTGCATGTCAGGGCAAAAATGCTACTGCTACTCTTATACTATTAGGTTTTCCTGTGGCAGTGGAAAAGAAATGACATATTGGTTCCACTGGGGCTTCAGACCTGATCTGATCCCAAATGGAGTCATTACACCACCAAGTTGATTCCAGGGTTGATAAATTCTAAGGCTTGGCCAGACATTTCCCTTCTCAGCCAGAAATTGAAAATATAACTTCACTGTGAAGTGTGGGAAGCAATCTTTCACAAAATATGCAGCCAATAGAAGGTATATTTTTCTTCTTTGAAGATGAAGTACACACACTTGTTAACGTTCCAAGAAGTATAGAAAGTTTCTAATCTCACATACTGTTCACCTCTCAGGGCGCCAGACCATGACACTAAAAATGGCGGAAGAGCATTTGGGGAGTAGGCACCGAAACAAGAGTCAAATACATAAACGTGCTACGTCAACGTGCAAAGAAGTGGCACTGTTGCCTCAGTGGGCACAACACTTGCTAAGTACAGTCGCAACTGTGCTGCCTCGTTTCTGTTCTTTTAAAAGCCAAGCTCCATCTGAAAAAGATGTGGGCTCCGGATAAAGATCTCCTCTGTTTTATGGTGTGAGTTTCAGTAGAGTAGAGAAATTAGTGTGCCGAGTGTGAGGAGCAAAATACCAGTAACCAAGAGAGCTGATAATGAGGCCTCCAGTGTCCCCTTCCAACAGATGAAGATGTGAACTGAAAGCTTTGAGCACCAAACCATGGAGGGAGATGCCATGCTGATATGTAGGCTATGGAGAATGAGTGTATGGCAGGACCCATCTGAGCCAAGAAAATGGTGGGAGAATGCAACATGGGTTCTGTGTAAAAATCTTAGCTTGCCTGTGAGCTACCAAGGGTAAACTGTACCTAGCTCTTTAAAAAGGATGTAGGTATACAGGGCTGGCCCTGTGGCCTAGTGGTTAAGTTCGGCATGCTCCACTTCGGCAGCCTGCGTTCAGTTTCTGGGCACAGACCTACACGACTTGTTGGCAGCCATGCTGTGACGGCGACCCACATACAAAATAGAGGAAGACTGGCACAGATCTTAGCTCAGGGTGAATCTTCCTCAAGCAAAAAGAGGAAGATCATCAACAGATGTTAGGTCACAGTGAATCTTCCTCAGCAAAACAAAAAAAAAAATGGGAGGGGGGGAAGTAGGTATAAATACCATCATTTGTATTCTATGCTAAGATACCTAAAAGGTATATGGCCCATTATCATCAACAACAAAACATGGCCACTTGTCTTCAGAAAAGCTCTTCCTTGGGAAAATTATCTGCTCACCAGGAGCTTCATTACCTACTCAAAGGGCAGCAGAAGATGAACAGGAAAACCATTTAAGGCATTAATACTCTCCACTTGCCCCTAGAAGTGGTGAGAGAGTGGTTTCTTAGGCCCGTTGATAACTGTGACATCTTCTTCCATGGTCCTGGAGTGACTATGACCCTAACTAAGCAAAGAGAGGAAAGACAGGTACATGGTGTTGGGATCCAGGAAGATGGTGGCTTGACTCCCATCAAGCTGTGTCAATGTGAGAGAGGCGGCTCAAGGGTGACAGGCCCATTGAACTGGATTTATATGGGCTGTGGGGGCCAGGGTTAAAGGTGAGGTTGGAGGGTAGGGAGAGAAAGTTCTGGCTGTTCTTATATATTGATTCGGCATTACAATATTAATAGCAGCTGTCATGTATTAAATTCCTATTAATACGAGGCACTTTGTATGCCTTGACTTCAACAATTACAAAAAGGAATATACACAGATATGCTATTTTATCCTCATTTTATGGATGAGGAAACTGAGGTTTAGTGTGAAATAATTAAATGACCATTAAAAGGCATGCAGCTAGTAAGTGCCAAAATTTGAGTTCAAACGCAGATCTGCCTCTTCTCCGAGCTGCTTTTATCTCAGCAAGATAGCTGTGCATCTTCATACATTGTTTCACAAACACCAACATTGGGGAGACACTGAAATGATTACCCCTGGGTTAAGAAAATTCCAAGCTCCTGAGGCACTGTCTGTCTTAATCAGGGTGAGCATTCTCCTTTTCTCAGGGGCAACAGACCTACAAAATACATACGTGGCCATTCCACAAAGGGTCGACCCATTACAACAGAAGCAGCCCTATGGCTTGGGCATTGGGCACACCACTCCTTTTACAATACTCCAGGATAATCATGCCCATGCTCTCCAAAAGTAGTAATCCTAGTTGGATCAGGCCTTAAGAATCATGTCCCCCATGAATTCCAGCCTGTAGCACTTAACCTTACTGAGTCTGAGCTTCCCATGGTCTCTCTAACTAGACTGAAAGCTCATGAGGGAATCTGTTTCTATGATGCCTCCTTGCCACTTCTAAGAGGGTCTAGATTGATGTTAGCCCCATGTCTTTCAAATGAAGACCACGATGCAGAAAGTTGGAATGGACTTAAAAAAGGCTGACTGTATACTCCAGGGGCTAAAATACATGCTCACAACAGAGGGCCTGGACCATAAACAGTACCCAGCCCTCCACAATGCCAGCCAGCAAAGATGGCAGCAATTATTATTCTCAATGATTAAACAATGACCAACTCAGATTCAAGTTGTGTGGATCCATTTCAAGGGCACATCAACATTATTTCAAGAATAATAGACCAATATAACTACAGTGTTTTCAACACGATGCACACCCCACAAAGGAAGGAAGGAAGGCAGTCTCCACACATAACAACGGGCAAACGACTATTGCATTCAAGTCCCATGCATGTAAGATACCACAGGTTCCAGAGCTTCTGGAAGGTTCAACAATTCCCCAAACATTTATTATTTTGATCAAACTCTGTAATCACTTGTACAAAAACAAAATGTTCCAAGAGGTTTTCAGTGGAAGAGTTAAGGATATATTTTAATGGTAAACAATTACATTCTTCTGTCATCTGATACTTTTTTTTTTCCTTTCTTTTTTGGAAACATGCTTTCTGAATTTTCAATAGTTCCTTTGTGAAGGCATCTGTTACTCACATAATTGAAAAGATGTTTGTGCAGTGGCATGCTTGAGAGTAGTTATTTAATCTTAATGATAAAGCCCCGAGGACAGAAAATCATAAGTAGAAACCTCTTGTTATTTATCAAAAAGAAAAGGGGCTAAGACACCTAATCTATTCTCAAATTTAAATTCATGCTTGATGAAAACTATCAATAAAACATGGGACCTGCAAAGTTTCTTAAATACTATAGCTAGGTTCAAAGCGGGTGAGGTAGAGCGAAAACAAAAATGAGACAATAAAGGAGCTAGACAAAGAAAAACTGCTGTTTGGCAAGCTTTTTTTTGGGTCAGACAAAGAACTTGCTGTAGTTTACAGCATGACATACACACTTGATTAGTTTGTGCCTGAGGGTGTTTTTACATCAACAGTATAAACTCCAACTTCTATTAATTACAACTTGCATTTAGAGGCAAATTTAAGAATTTTTAAATAGAGATTTTTCAAAGGCTGTTGTTTATTTTTTTTTTAAACAGAAACCAGTTTTTCTACTCCAGGGCCTGGCTGGGGTTTTGTTTTCCCTTGTAAAAGTTTCTTGAAATATCCAGGCATTGGAAAGTTATCAGAGCATTTTAGGCATGCTGAGTGATACGGAGGGAGGCTCTTGCTTATGAAATTACCTGACTCTCCTTTAGGGAGAAATTCTTTACTGATGATAAGAAGCAGCTACTCCAGGTGTAGGGTGCTTACATCTACCTGATTCAGGTCCTTGTAAGAATGGTGGGGTATAGATGGAGGAACAGAAGCACAGCCTCAGCCTCCCTAATCTCAGCCCCTTGTGTGATATTTCCTGGACTGCCGGTTATTGATAAGGGCCAGGAGGCCTTCTGTGGGTTTAGGGGATAAGGAAGATGAGAGTGCCTGGGTAGCATGTTGCAGAGGTGTTACCAACAGAATGTCCACTGGCCAGGGCCCTGATTATCAAGACAGTGTTTAGAAAGGAGACGCAAATTCATAGATTGGTCAACTCCACCACGGGTGAGGATGGAGCATGGTCTACCCATTGGACCTCAAGGCAAGAGAGTTAACAGACACCGAGAGGATAAACTGCAAGACCTGCCTTTGGTGTCTCCAATTTGGAAGTTCAACTTTTGGACTCTCCTGATAGCCCCTTCTACTACCTCATTCCCTACCTCTTTGCACACATTTCCTTGAGGAAACTGTCCTTTTTGTTTGTATTTAACTTAATTCATTCAACTCCTAATTCCTGAGTCCTTGATATGTTCATGCTGCTGCGCTGGCTGCAATAGGGAGTCTTAAGGAAAGCAATACCACATAGTCCTTGCCCTCAAAAACAGTTTCTTTGCTGTTCCTGAATTCCACAATTGAATTATTTAAGCAATGTAGGAGGATATATCTTAAGTTCTAACCTAACCTCTTTAAGATCCAGTTCAAATTCTAGATCCTCCTGGAAGACTCTGCTCTTTCTAGTTGGAAGTCCTCTCTTCTTTCTTTGACCCCTGTTGAACTTATTATTTGTATCTCTTACTTCCCAAGGTTTTGATAGACTTAAATATTTAACCCTCTTTCATGTATGTATGGACTATGAGTTGGATCATATGGTAAGCTGGGTAAGCCAAGGATCACAGCACCTCCCAGGTCTGATGAGTTGGTAGTGTGCCTGGGGGTGTCGTATTGAGAAGAATTCTGAGGCTGACCCTGGGCTCATGGGAAGCAGCATCAAGTTCCCTGAGCAGTCTCTGCCATGAATGTGGTAACAACCTCTTCATTGTTTGCCAGCCTTATTCTAAACTCTTTGGTTCCTACATTTACAATATCCCTGAGAGTGCTTTGCACATGGCAGATGTTCAAAAAACAGCAACTGGCTCTTGAGGGCAGCAGCAAAGGAAAAAGGCAGTCAATCCAATGGCAAATGTATCCTACCCAAGAAAAAGAAACTGGCCCCTAGAAGAGGGCTTCTTACCAATTTCAAATGTCATCTTAGGCTATGCTGATGGACGGACACTGCCCACATCCCAAGTACTATATGTCACATCTGGATTAGCTTTGGGTATTCTGAATGACACAAATTGGAGGCATCTACACAAGAGCAAGCAAAACTAGTGAAAGTCCATAAATCATGCTCTGAGGCTTGGTTGAATGGAATAGGAAGGCCTGAAGCGAGAGAGGAGCTTTACCAAGCATATGGAGGCCTGTCACTGGGAAAAGGGAGACACAGAACAAGTCAACCCCAAAAGGCAAGGAGGGGTCCATGGAAAGCCACACAAGGCATTTTGCTCGACATGTGGAAGAGCGTTTAGAGGAAGAGTGCCTTCAACAGTGGCGCTTCTTCCCTGCCCTCTCACGACAGGGTGTTTAAGCAGAGACTGCATTAGCCCAGCAACAAAGATCGTGCTCATGGAACCTGGTAGCCTGTGGGCGCATTGTGCCCACGGGCATGTTTAGTTTAGCTTATGTAAAATATTTTCAGAAATAATGGAGCCAATATTTGTAAGTCAGGTGATTTCATATAAAAATTACCTTGAACACATGGAAGGTCTGGAAGCAAAGAGACTGTACCTGCCTAAGGCAAGAGCGTTGGCTGATCCCACTGCCCCCTCTGGCTGGGCTGCGTGTGCCGGCTTCCCACCTTCCTGCCTGGCCACCTGCCCTCACCTGTGCTACCTGCTCCCATAAACATCTGAGTTTGTGACCACTGGCGTGGGGCTGTGCTTCTCCAATGACCTGGGGAGAAGGACTAGTTTTCTAAATTTCCCATTTGTTGCCCGCTGATACTTTTGTAAAACACCCTAAAAATGAATTACTAGAAAAATGAAATTTTTAAAAAGGCCTACAAAATCCAAGCTCCAATTTTTTATTAGATCGAATGGACATAAAATTATTCTGGCAAATGGGTTTGTAAGTGTACCAATGCTTACTCGCAGTGGCTGTGCCCTGCCCCTCGCGGGCTGGGAGCACACAGTTCACGGATGGGTCACTTGACGGATGGGTCACCTCACTTGAGCGGCATTGGTCTGCAGGACTGTGAAGGGATGGCTCAGATCTAAAATGCTGGGAGCCTGCCTGTGACTTTGTGAACTGTGCACCGATTAACAGCAACGGTATTAAAATGAGCACGAATACGCCAAATCGTGTCCTGGACATGAACAGAACTGTAGCTCACCTTACTTTCCCTTGGCCTTTACCCACAATACGATTAGCTGAGTTCCTGACAACCTGATACATTTTTGGCATTTATCTTAAAGCACATACTTATACTCAAAACATGAACCTCCCACACCCTGCCTTCCACCTTCAGAGAATAAAGGCCGAAGCGCCAGCTGACTGTCACTCGGGTTCTGCCCAAGTGCATCTGGCTTGGGTACAGCTCACCCCAAGCCACTGCAAAGGAAGCTGCCTCAGGATGCGGCATGACAGTCCTGCCCGAGGACTGCTTAAGGGAGAAGCAAAAGGTCAGAATTTGATATTGGGTATTAAGTATGCAAGAAGATGAAGCATAATTGCTCATTTCCCCCCCCCGAACACATACATTTGTCATGATTTTGATTTTCTAAATACTCAGAAAAGCAGATCATAAAGTACTTTTGCCTTAACGCTCCTTTTTAAATCCCTAATAACAACTTCATGTGCACCGCAGAAACAGACTATGTAATTTATTCAGGAAAATTAAAACCAGTAATCTGGTATTCTGTGTAAAGATTTTTTCTCCTTGCATGTGCTTAAAAAACATTTTTTTTAAAAAAAGAAAGCAAATCTGCATGTGAAAACAAAGCCTTTAAAGTGAATTACTATTCCAGAAAATCAAACGAAGAGAATTCCATGAAAGTAATCATTTTCCTTTTTGTTCCTTTACTGATAAAAGAAAGCAATTCGAGGTACCTTGAATAAAGAGTTGGACAAGAAAGCCAATATTCCACTTAGAAGGGTCCTGCCCAGGAGGTAGGCATTTTTTTTTTTTTTTGCATTATAACCTACAGGAACTTTATCTATAAATCCTGAGCAAGAAATGTCCAGAGTAACCACACTTCATAAGCTTCGCTGAGTTTGAGACATCTACATAGCAAGAGTCTTGTGATGGGGAAGCATTAATGCTTTTTATATTGGTGATCATCTGTAACACGAGCAATTAAGTACAGTACTAATGGACTATGGCCAGGAGCCTGGTACTAATATTAAAAACTGACAGAGATGAATAGGTTTGGAAGCAAAACCAGGCTGACAAAGACATTTTTATGAAGTGGCTTAGACCTATTTGATTTAAACCAATCAGAGGCAAGTTTGGACGAGTCAGGCCTTCAGCGACAATGATGCATTCACAGGCATTGTACCATTTCTGCTATGCCTTAAATAAAAACACCCATTGATTCTTTTCAACAACCCGCACTTTCATTATTACACTCATTAATAAACCAAAAGTGCCCAACGAATATACAAGTAACATTTACTGAGGAACTGGCTACATTTTTTCTTGTTGGAAAATGAAAACATTTACTGGAAACATGAACCATGCTGCACGAAGAATAAATCAGTGGATAATGCACAATAGGGCACTCATGTCTTCTTCTTCTAGGAAAGCAAAGCTGGAGGTAGGGATAGGAAAAGAAGTCAGTCTATATTAAAGTGAAGAGAACGAGAGACCAGATGATCCGGCAGTAGAGGGGGAACTCCCATGATTCTGATCTAGTCTGGAAGGCTTAAAAAATTTCCAAAGGCATGTCCAGACTAGATATTTGCCTACAACATCTTGACCCTTCTGAACTCCTTGAACCTTCTTGAAAACATTGGTCCTTCAGCAATCTAGTCATCACCATTTTAATTGTGTTATCACAGCCTATAACTAGCAAGAATGGATGAAATCTGCCATAAGCACGAAACACAGTTGTAGTCAAGAGCTTCAGTCTCTTCTTCGACCAAAATACAATTGTTTCAAGTCCCTGGACAGATCCAAGTGCCCTCTGCCCTTCTCTGGTAGACCCACTGAAGAGAAGTAAGACATCTAGAGCAGTAGTTCCCAGACTTTTCTCCCCACCACAAAACACAGAAGTATGGGTGATTCCTTTGAGGTCATGATTGGTTCAAATGAGTGAGAATGGCATTCCTGTAAGTACAGTCTGATTTAGGAAAAAAAAAAATCAGTTATTTGCAATCCACCCTTCTGTGCTCTGCTTGGTGATGCTGGGACTCTGTAAATTACGTGTCTTTTTTTGTCAGCTGTCTTCCTATTGGGGTTCTCCAAATGGGGCCCTAGCAGGCCAAAGAAGGGGAAAGGGGACCTCCTTCTATTTTGCTTGCTTTTCATTTCAGTGCCATCCCAACAATAACTTAGCAGCAGCAGTTGGTTCCAGCCTCTGGCTTCTTTCAACAATCCCAGAATAGTTTCAGTGCATTTCCTCTGAGGTCTAGCACCAGCCACAGAGCACTGCCTCCTCAGGGCTGAGCCCAGCTCAGCAGGGCTCCTCCTCTGAGCCCCTGAAGTATCAGCACTGGTTGGGTGCCTCTCCCTGGAAGGGATCTGAACCCCAGCTCTGTGAGACTCACTCTCAAACATCTGGGTGGTGATAAGCTAACCCTTTTTCTCTATTCCCTGAGCCCCGGGGAACCTGTGGTTATTACCTCCACATTAACATAGTGCTTCACACCCACACTTGTTTCAGCCAATTCTCCATAGTAAATTCTCTTTGTTAAATACCTAGGGTGGTTTTTATTTTCCTTACTGGATCCTGGCGGATACACTGACCAAACAAACTCTAGATTTAGAAGAGTAAGTGACACAGCTTTTCAAAAAATTTAATCCAGTGGGAGACCAAACCTTTACGAAATATCCAGTCTGCTCCCAAGAATGAGGAGAGAAGAGAAATTAGAAAAAAAATCTTTAACAATGTTCCTTAGTTGCTAAAGTTTGAGGCATCTCTACTAGAATTTTCCAGTGTGACTGATTGAAGGCATTTGGGATTCTGCTACTCCAGGAAGAGGTAAATCATGAAATAAAGTACACAATCTTCAAAAGAATGTATCTTGGCATTTCATTTAAGATTGAGGCTATTTTTATCCACACAACTGCTTAAGTAAATTAAACACATACGTGTGCGCACATGCGCACGTGCACACACACACACTTCTATTAGATCCAATCCTTTTTCCATCTCAAACCTTATTTATTTGTTTTTGACCATGTGATGTTTTGTAATACATTTGATTAATTTTTCATTCTTTAACTAAGTGAGCCAGCTAACAGCTGAGGTACAGTCCTTTATCAAATTTTACTTGCTATCTGGTCCTTTAAGTTTGATGGTTCGGGTGTTGGGGACATTTGCACATGGAGGTAAGGAACGTTCACCATCATAACAGAAGCTATTTGAAAGTGGAGACTGTGTTTCTAATGAAAATGTTCTGATTAAAGCCTTGACTCATAAGTGAAAGAGAAGTCACCTCTGGTACGTTAGATACTATTTACGGAACACCCACATGAGATACCAAAGCTATTTTGTATGAGGATTTCAGTGGTGTACCTGTTATGTTCAGTGAGAAGGTGGGCTTTTGTATTAAATACTGAAATAGCACTCACATTTTAAAAAATTCGTGCGCTATATTGAAAACAATGCTATGAAGAGTAATGATTTGAATTCCTGTCACCAATTTTTAAAAATCCTTCTGGATTATGACACTGTCAAGTAAGGCAATCTCTAGGGAAAACTGGGAATTTTTCATAGGATGCTAAACTCAACTCTGCTTACCATGATTATACCTACAAAAACATTCTAAGTTTCACTGAATGGCCATCCTAAAAGATGCTCTGCATTAAATGCAATACAGATAAAAGTATAATTGACCTCAAAAGAAATATGACTAAGAGTTGATGTGCTGGATGACATTATCCGAAGATGCATTTGTATGACCCAAAGGTGGGTGTTAAGCATCTGGGTTGAAGTTGGAATGGTAACTATGTGAAGAGCAACCATCAACTCTAGCAGTTGTGTTTTACCTTTCAAATGAGCAAGCTGACTGGTCTGTTTGTTCAGCTGACTGTGTCTTGACTTCATCCCATCTGTGGCAGTTATTAAAACACATAGGCACACGCGCACACACGCCTCTACTTGGATCTCACAAGCTCTGAATCTGAAACTAGGGAGCTGAGTCAGTCAACACCTCAGCAGGGAAATACCAGAGATAAGGAAGTTGGTAAGACCTAAACAAATTAAGTATGGGCTTGAAGCACACAACAAGGATAACGCATGAATTTTCTAACTGCTCTTCAATGCTGTGGATAACATAGTCCTAAAGCAAAGAGGAAATATTCCTATGGATACAACCTTCATAATAAGCTAATCTGCCACTGTTTCTTGTTTGCATTATTATCACCTTTCTGAAAGAAGCTGAAATTGTTAGAAAACTAACCCACACAGAACTTGGCAAGAAGGGACTTCCTGGGTCAAAGCATACCCATAGAAGAAAAATACCAAGATGGGAAAAAACAATGCATCTTAGCTGGGGCCAATTTTCTTATTAAAGAAATGATTACTTTTCAATCTTAATACATTCAACGTGAATACATTTCAATGTTAATACAGTTACTTGGTAACTTCATAATAACACTGTAGGCCAATGTTTCCAGAAGTTGAAGGTTCTCACAGTAAATGAACCTACAGAGAACATAGTGAGTAATCTATGCTTGTGGGGAGAAAAAAGTATTGTCGGGCGGGTGGTCACAGGATAAAACCAAACTAAAAGACCATCTAATTTTAGCCCCTGTAACCAGAGACAGCCACGTCCCCTGAAAATCACCAGGCGGTATGCAAGACTTCCTCTTGTCTTATCCTTGACCAGAAGCTGTTCCAATTAACACACTTTGAATGAAGCGAGGACGTTCTAAGAAAGGGTTTCTTACCTTTCGTAATGTCTGCGGGTGCAAGTGGCGGCACTGGTGCTCCCAGGATTACCGCCTAATTCATCATAAATATGTTTCCACTGACGGCGGGCTGTTATCTGAAAAAGTGGCAATGGGAAATTCAATCTCGCATCAGAAGAGATTCACAGAACCAGGATTCAATACATAGGCAACAATCAGAAGAGAACAGTCTGTTCTGGAAATCCAGAAACAGAGAAAGCCAAATGAGTATACAGGGAGACCTACGGTTCTGTAGTGAGATTTCACTTTCAACGCTTTTCTTTACAATAAAAATGAAATTCTGCTTTTGGCTCTATATTTTGTCACCCTTAGTGCATTTTCATCTAAGGCATCTCCCTGGATATTCAGGTCGTTATTGGCTCCCAAGGTCCCAAACTCATACTCTGTTCCTTTCTGTCATGTGATAAAGCATCAAAATAAAATAAGATTTTAGCTAAAATATATTTTAGGACGTCAGTTTAAATGAAATCAGAATAAACACTGGTTGCTTAAGGGATGTGGATACGAGTGGCTGACTACATAGGTAAGAGAGAGGCTTTTCACCAAACCTGCTTTTGTATCTTCTGATTTTTGAACTATGCGACGTGTTGCCTGCTTTAAAAACTAAATAAAATTACTGCACAAATTAATTAACTGATCAAATTATAAGACTGTCAAGTAAGGCAATCTCTAGGGAAAACTGTTTAGTTACAGAATTTACAGTCGTCTTAGGGTATGTTTTTATGCCAGCGCCTCTACCCACCAGAACAAAACCAAAATTTGAAACTGTATATGTCGCAAGCTGTCTATTTTTATTCACTTAGATCAGGAAAATGCGATATCGATCAAAGCCTATGCAAACTAACATATTCCAAAGCTAAGATGCAAGCTACGCCTATTATTGAGTCGGGTGCATAAAAACAAACAGCTTGCAATATACTGAACGGCACACTATGGTCTTGTTTTATTTTTTTTCTTTAATTTTATTTTGGTACGTAAATGAAGATTTTACAAAATAACAGATGCATGATCTGGCAAATGATTAATCTGGGGAAACCACGTCATTTACTGCATCCGAGCAAGTCTAGTGTTTCCTTGAAACTAGGAAAACAGAACAAGTTCTGAGGTCCTTGTGAATGTTTCTAAACAGGGTTACAGGAAAACTCTGTTACTGGAATGTGCAGGGGGCAGGGCGTGGCAGAGGTGCCAGTGGCATTTAATACAATCAGAGCTGCAGGCTTCTTTTGAAAAATACCCGCAGAGCTGCCAGCGGAGTTCACTTAGGGGCTAAAGGCAACAAGCTGGGGGAAAAAATCTCAATTTGCAACCAGGGGCTCTGTAATTGCAATCTAAGGAGGAGGGGAAGGGTGGTTAAATATTATAGGGTAAACGGTACCTTTTCCATTTCAAATAAAAAGAACTCCTTCATTTCCATAAACCCTTCTCAACAGGCCCAAGTTGGTCCTGGAGACAACGTGAGTTTTGCATTGTTCAATTTCCCATGAAGCATTCTTGAACCAAATTGTTTCAATAGTTCTCGGCAGACAGAACCACCTCTTATATCTACTAGCAGCTATAA
Source organism: Equus przewalskii (assembly GCF_037783145.1). Taxonomy (NCBI): domain Eukaryota; kingdom Metazoa; phylum Chordata; class Mammalia; order Perissodactyla; family Equidae; genus Equus; species Equus przewalskii. The sequence continues at coordinate 51,510,927 of NC_091831.1, read as the reverse complement.
CTAAACTAAAATCCTCCTTTATTTGTAGCTTGGTTTAGATTATAATAAATGGTTTCAAGCCCCTTTCAAAACACTCACAATATCTATTTTGGTAATTATTTTATATTTAATTACAATCTCCCTCTAACCCTTTAAATAATACAATTTCAGGCTGATCTATTCGAGACCTATGCATGAAGGAAGGAGCAGCAGGACCCCCTCCCAAGTGTCTACGTCCTTCCTCAGAGCCCCAAGGATACTGAGACCCCTTGAAACACACCTCCACATGCCCCATCTTCAGAAGAGGTGTGTGGGGAGCCCCGCAGGGCTAGAAAACAGCCAACGTACATCCCTGCAATCACTTCAGAAGGAACCATCACTCCTGTCATTCTTGTATCTCTTGTGTGCACTATATTTCATATTTTATGGAGTTTTCACATCCATGATATCATTTAATCCTCCTATCAGCCTGTGAGGCAGATTATAGAAATCTCATTCACAGATGAAGGGAGTGAGACTCAGAGAGGTTGCACGACTTGCCCAAGACACACAGCAGCAGAATGGCAATGCCGGGACGCATACCAACGTCTTATGGCCCCAAGAGCAGACTTTTTTCCACTACATCAAAGCAGCCTCCTCATCGGAATGACCTGATGATTAGCTCATGCGTGTAGCAGGGTGATAATACAGAACTCTGGGGGCCTTTTGCTCCAAATGAGGCAGGTGACTGTGGGGATCACAGCTTCTGCTACAAGTTCTCAACTTTGAGCTTTGGGTCTCTCACTAGTGGGGAATAGCATAGCTAAGAAGGCAGCAAGAATCTCAGGGGGTGAGTTAGGTTACCAGTACTCTGAGATTTTACTCTTTTAAAGTATCAAGTAAAACTATGGCTGCTTCTACTCTGACCACTTGTGTCTCTAGTTAGAACAGAGGTTCTGTATTATGTTCATCATGGAGTCATGAATAAGTCCCAGTGATACTGGAATCCATCCATGCACCCACCCATTCATTCACCAAACATTTATTGAACATCTCCCATTGTTACTGGGATGCATCAATAAAAACCAGACCCAACACCCAACACGACTGCATCCTAGTGGGAGATGCCAAAAATAAAGTGCCCAAATATATGAACAAAATAATACAGATTGTGAAAATGTAATGAATCAGAGACCACTGCTGAGGGCTATTTAATGTGTGGAAACTGACCGTGTCCCCCTCCAACAACCTGTCATGTAGACTCAGGAATGCCCTGTCCACCACTTGCCTATCACAGAAATGACAAAACTTCTTTAAGAATAAATAATGCATTATCAAAAGGAAAAAAAAAATCTTCTTCACACTTGGATTGAAACTGTGGCAGCAAGAAGCCAGCATCAAGCATCACTCAATGTTAATAAGCCACGTGCAGCTGGCTAGGGGTCTGTGTTAGCCTCCTGCTAGCAGGTTCTGGTGTTTAAATAGTTTTTACCAGCGAGGGTTCATCTGGAGCAAAGACAAGGGCTGGGCGTTCAAGGAAGTCATCTCTCTGTTTACCGAGCTCCCACTGGCCAGCCTGGATGAATCAGGCCATTTTGAGATATTTTCTTTCCACAGGAAAAGTCATAAAATGTGCTCTTTCCAACTGCTACATGCTTTTAAGTATACAGTTCTCCGGGGTACACATCTCTATTCTTGTGCCCAGATGTGCTTTTAATTCAAACGTTGACCATAAGCTCTAAAGTGAGGAATGTCTAAATCCTCTCATTGTCCAAACCTACAATGGGTCTCAGAGCCCTAAGGAGAGAGGAAAGGACATGAGAACTCCTCCTGGCCCAGCTACTGGGCATCGTGCTCCCACCCACGTAAATCTGCCTTCTGTACCAATATGCTTTTGTCGTGCCTAATTATGCATTTGCTTAAGGTTTTAACGCTATTGTCCAATGTCTTCTCTGCATGAGTGTTAACTTTAAACTCCCATGAGGAGAAAAACTGATGTCTGCCTCCTGGTATCTAGCCTCCAGCCCCATCCAGCTGGAAAGTTTGAGCTAGCCATGGATTGAGTTTGATCAACTGTCTTATTAAGCCTCAGGCCTGCTGGTCCTGTTCACGTTTCAACCTGACCTTCTGTTATTTTAGGTTTTTAAGGATACAAAGAACTTCTGGCTCTTTGTTTCCTAAAGAAAATGGCCAAATTCATCCAAGCAGTTATTTCTCTTGGATTGCGCTTCCCCAGTCATCCCCTTCAAGGTCCTCAACTTAGTTGACAGGAATCCCTGACATCAATCCATCTTCTATGGCTTACCATTACAGGGCACTGTGCCATGTACAGAGGCATGGAGGTGGAAGGGGGAGGATGGAGGGTTGAGGGTCAGGAGATATCAAGAAAAGAAAGAGAGGTGACTGCTTTCAAGAGTTCATAATTTAGCAGGAAGCATAACCCCATAAAATTAATTGTAAAGCAAGAGGAAAAACTGAGCAGACCACACCCAAGCAAAATAAACCCATCTAGGTGTGTGCGATACTTAATCTCACTTTGAAGACACTTGACAGTTACTTCTTTTCCTAGTGTGGGTAAGACCCAAGAAACTGAAAAGCACTCTGTATCTAGCATGTTCATTAAGTTTTCATTGCTTATAAATATAGTGGCTTTCAAACTGCTTTTTAGAAGCCAGGTGGTGTTTTACAGGTGGCCTGAAATGAATTCTCCACAGTGCCCATCCCTTCCAAGAAAACGGGTCCAGTGAGTGGGAAAGGAATCTCTCGCTTCCACAATTTTATTTGATGAAAATATCCTGTCACTTAAAAAAAAAAAAACTTAGAAAACCATTTTCACTCCAGACCTGGTCTTGGAACCTTGATTTCTCTATCTTGGAGGTTGCAGGGATGAAATAATCTTGGAATTTTTGTGGGCTGGTGAGGACAGAGCAATCAGAAATCTTTAAGGACATCAGTGCTTCCAAGGCCTGAGAATGTGTAGGAAATATGAAGTGAAAGGAGAGTTTGCCTGCAAGCAGTGTTGCTCAGGCTGCTCTGAGAAACAGCTTCCTTCTCGGGACACCTTGAGGGCGGACTGAATTCAAGGAAGATGACTTTTTTTTCCTGGTAGTACTCCAGGAACTGGAGCCTTTCAAAACTACATGACATCATCTTTGGCTTCGAGAATTTTGAATTAAGCAAGAGGCTTTGTCTGTCCAGAGAACTAGGGTTAGATTCAGAAGACGTCTTGAGATGATGTCAAAGCCAGTGTCTGATGTCAAAACCTAATCCTTCCAGCAAGAAGACAAGTGACTTCTTCCAGATGAGAAATAATGGTCCCATCTCACCGGTGGGGAGAGACGGGGCTGCTAGCTGACATTCTTAGAAGGCACCAGTTGCATGGTCCTCTGCCTCTAGGATGAGATTTACTCAAGACCCATTTCCCTACTCTACCTTCTCTCCAAATATTGCCTTTGGCTCGCCATCAAATAGTTAGCCAAAGGGAAATCACTTTAGCAAACCACCCTCTACATGCTGCATTCCTGGTAATACCCCAAGCTACTCTGCAAGCTTTAATTGCTTCGCCAGACACTGAAGTGAAGGCCTCTTTAGCTCATCAGCAAAGCTTTATCCAGTTCTGCCTCTTCCACTGTAGGTAACCCATGCTCTAAAACGTTTGGAAAGGGAAGTTGGACATATGACTATAAAGGAAGGGTCCTCACTGCCAACCACTCAAAATGCCAGGATGTTGTTTTTTGGGAAATCAAATCCATTCAATACATTAATGATCTGTAAACCTAAGGATGTAGAGACAAAATATAAATTTATAGCAAAGGCAGAAGAGGCCAAGGAACTGAATATAGCCATTAGTTGAATGCTATAAAGGCTTAAAATAAAACTTTGGCTCTTTTTTTTTTAATTCAATTTGAGGGTTGTGAAGGACTGAAATGAAATAATCCATAATTCGCAATTCAAACCAGAAGGTTTGGAATAGTTTATAACCACAAACAAAAACAAGCCAATTAAGATGGCTTCTTTTTATAACCAAAAGGAATTCCAAAGAGATGTCTTTATCCAATCACAAGTTAACAGCAGAAGAGACACATCTACAAATTTCAAACTCCCAAGTTTTTACTATTACTGAATATTTTCCTCATCCAGACTTCTTGACCCATCTCCTAAGTTCACACATTTTTCTGAAGAGTCAGATAAAACCTCAGCTAGTAGTTAGTATATATGGTAAGGCTCATGATAGGTACGAAGAACTGAGAGAAAAGATGCTACTAATGAAGGTAGGTTATTAGATCCTTTTTCCAAAACATCACCCAAAATATGTGGAAGCATTCCAGATCCAGAAGAGACTGCTGGGAATGGAAGGCATGAAGAATGATCATTTACGAATCTCCTTCCCATGATGCTACAGGAGGTTGAGACAATTGTGCCCCAAATTCTCACAAGTCAGAACTTGAAGAACATCACGATGACCCCATCCAACTCATTTCATCTCCTTGCACCTCAGTTTCTTCATTTGCAGCAGGGCAAGGATCTTTCTCTCCACAAAGGCCAATTTGCAAAAGATCAAAATGTTAGGGCACTACACTTTTTCTCATTCAAAATGAAAATAGCTTATCGAGTCCCAATTTAGATTACCATTTTACCAAATGGAAAAATCCTCACTGGAAACTTTGTGCTGCTTTTCAGCCAAGGAAATGTTAATATTCTGGCATGTTTATTTAGTAATAGCACGAAGACAACTTTCTAATCTTTGATACTTGACTTAGATGGGGGCCACATTTGGAAGCTAATAGCCATGAGGGCCAGCAGCCTAAGTGTTAATAATCATTGTTACCATTAGCTTTGAATTAATATCACCTGGGCAGCTTAAGGAAAAGGATTCTCAAGTCCGCAGACCTAGACTCCACTCCAGAGTTAACATCTCAGTATGGAGGCCTAGACAACTAGTTATACTTTCAAGTTCCCTATTGAAAATCTGAGCCCCAGATCTTGAGTAGCCTTTGGGAACCCCCGATCTAGAATATTCTAAGATCTTTTTTGAGCTCTAATGACAAGTCTACACTTGCTTCTGATATCAGATAATCTCACAGTTAAGTGTTCTCCAGTAACACTATGATGGCAACTTAAGTCATCAGATTTTGGATATTATTCACACATCTCCTGGACTGACTTCAAAACTGAATCCTTACTGAACATCTCAGTTTTATTAGTCAAAATATAATAGGAGTAAAATGGATTTTGTACTCAGGAGGTTCAAAAGCCTAAATGTAGAATGGGACTGGCAAACCTCAGTGCCTACAGGGCCAACAGGTAGTATGAGGCATTTTAAAAAAAAAAGAAGGGAAGAAAGGAAGGGAGAGAGGGGAGAAAGAGGGAGGGAGAGAGGGAAGGAGGTAGGGAGGAAGGAAGGAAAAACCCCACCAATTGGCTTCATCCAGTTTATGGCACCAGATGTAGATTTTATAGTAAGATGGCTATGTAGATTCACTGCCTGAGATGAAAGATGTAGGGTGTTGTGAAGAGTGGCAGGGACCCAGTAAACAATGAGGGAGTTGAAGGGTGAGGGGAGAGAGAAGGAAGAAAAGGACGGTCCCAGAGGTCACCCATCCTTTTGAGGTTTGGCTGAAGAGACATGAAGCTCATAACCAGACAGAAGACAGATGCCAATCTGGTTTTCCATATTCCCCCATCCAAGCCTCTCTCTACTTCACTCCACCTACACACAAAGTGAAGGCAGAATAAGTGGCAAAGCACAGCACTTAGCTTGTTATCAATCTTCCACGTGTCCCCCATGCCCCTGCTGCCTACTGAATAACTCCAGGGCCTAGCATCCAAGGTCTTCCCTAACTTGGCTCCATCCTTCCCTCTAGACTTTCCTTCATGGCCATTTGTCCCAGGCACCTAGTCACTCTACTTTAAGTTACTCAAACTCTCTAGGACCAACTTCATTCTACCTCCACATTTTATTTCCCCATTTGGTTTTCTGTTCTTGGAAGACCATGGTCTTTTACATCTAAACTCTACCCTTTCTCCAAAATTCTGCTCAAATGGCATTAGAGCCATAAGTCTTCCTTCCCTCATCTCTAAATGGGGAAATACTTTACCTGAACAGGGCACTGATCTTTTCCCCCTTTGTCTTATTATTCTAATTACGTCCTCCTCTGGCAGGCTCTGGTAACTGGAACCACTGGTCTAGATACTTTTGCATCTCCCAGAACATCCAACACAATGCTTTATATACGTAAGACACTCTGTAAATATGTGATCAGGTCATTTGCTAATTGTGTGGTCATTCATTCATTTAACAAAAGAATAAATACTATTTGCTCAAAGAGTACTGCAAATTCCCTGAAACTTATCAGAAGTTTCTTTTGTATATTCTGCACCAACTTGCTGCTGCATGAAAAAAAATCTTTGTGAAGATACAGAAGATATGAAAGCAGGACAAGCTGATTCTGTGAAATTTGCTGGCACTCTCCCTATCAGTGAGTAACAAAAAGTTCCTGGGTTTAAAAAGACATTTCATAATGTTGTGCAATATCATGTAACTTATCTGCAGTCACAGTTCATAAAAATGTGTATTTCTGTTCCTAACCATAAAAGTTAAGACTTAAAAGTCTAGATTATGGGGTTGACTCCTAAATTTATGAGACTAACTCTGAATAAGTTATCATCTTTTTCACATGGACAAAAGCTATAATTAGCTCAAGATTTTGCAGAACCTCACAGTGGCAAGGAATCAATCTCCCCATCCTATCAAGAGATCCAACCAAGTGAAAAATTACAGTATTTATTTTTACATAGGGTACTTGATAAAACGAGTATTTTAAGAAAATTCGTGTCTATGAAACGCACATTTTATATGTAGTTCACATGAGTATTGTATTTCCTTATAAACATATATATATAGCCCACATAGTAAATAAATATTTAAAGCTAAATAAACATTTTACAAGCATATTTTCCCACATCAAAGAATTTTTAGTCAGAATTCATAGTAGATATCTCTATAGCAAATACCCAACGATCTGAATCACATAACGCTTGCCATCTTTTCCCATCCCAAGCCCTTGACATCAAACCATTATATTAGTTTGTGGAACAATATGCTCTATCTGGCAAGAAACACTAGTTATTATGTTTGGGCTAAAATGAATTTCATTTTCTTGACTTTGTGTCTCTTACTGTCATTTTACTATGATACAGAGATATCCCAGGTTACTTCATAAGAAAAGAAAAAATAATTTCTTATTCAATTGCAGAAGAAAATGCACAACTTAATCTGATCATTGTGTGGAGAAAATATTTCCAATGATGACATCTTCCCATGTCAATTGATTTTATTACAGATGTCATCTCTGTGCGCTACATTAAGGCAGCTCTTTCTTCTTCTTTCAAGATTTTAATCTGAGTTTGTTGCTTTAATATTTTATTGGTTCAAAATACATGCTGTAAAAATCCGTGGCCATCAAATTTTCCTGTGGGCTAAAAATAACCCATTCCTGTCAGTTAGAATTAGCTGATAAAGAGTGTCAGAGCCTGTTCCGAATAAGTTTGATAACTTCCTGTTTATGCGGCACTGACCCTTGTCTAATAAAGCTTCTTTGCTCTAGAATGAGAGGAGATTCTGCTGTATTCTATTCCTTAATGGCCAATACTGATTACTTTTGAAAGCCTTTAATACATTTCCCATATTAGACATGAACAGATGTCAGGTATGTTGCCAAGGGAAATTTCTTTTATGCAATCTTGGCTGCTTGTACAATAATAGCCCTTTCTCAACATGGGAAAAAATTACAGACCCAACTAATTTCCCTGACAGGGGAGAGTTACATATGTTTTCCACTTGTAGTTTTTACGACAAGTTTACAATTTTGCCAAACCTGGAACTAATTGGGACTGTTTCCAAAAGTGGCCCAATAAACCCCCAAAAGTGTAGAGCCATTTGAAAAGGCAGTCAATGATGGTTTGCTTTTGCATTTTCTCCATTTTGGTCAAAGGGGGGTGGGGGGAGTTAGATTGCAAAATTATTTCATTTAAGTTGCTTAAACACTTACTGTTTCATATCCTCCCAGTTTTTGAGCAGCTTGAAACATAGTCCAAAGGTTAACTGTTAGAGGGACAATAAGTATTTAGATAAGCATTGCATTAACATATTTCCAAGAAATGTCAATTAAAACATTTTGCTGTTCTTTTTTCAATGAGAAAGAGAAAAAAAGAAATATTAACGTACCCCAGAGAGCTATGTCTTAGGAAACAATTTGCCAAAGGGCATTCAACAACAGGATATATTATTACCACTTAAAATATTTCTTAACAAACAGTCACAAATATGGAAATGGTTCTACTTTTGGGATGAAAGACACCACAGTTTTAGTCCTGTTGCCATCAGCAGACCAAGAGAAGCTACGTTACAGCGTCCTTGGGAAAAGTGTGGGATTTCAAAATTGGGGTTGGTCTTGTTCAACCCTTAGAAGCCATTGATTAAATGGTAATATATAATGCTTCCTTGAGATAAGAACTCTCCATAATCAAAAAATAAGAGTGACTTTAATATATGATTGCCTTCTTAATAGAATGTCTGATGGCAGGACTATATTAAAAGCTCATATCATATTTCACTGACACGTGGCGCCTTGCAATGAGTAGGAAAACTAGTATGTCACCCTCGAGGCAGCAGTGATGGAACAGATCAAAGGGAAGGAAGATATTCGTTCACAGAGGAATTGAGTCATGAGTCCACTCCTTGCCCTAACTTGCCTGTGTGATGTTGTAAACATTTTTTTTCAAACAGATTTCTTTTTCAGGGTGTGCACATGTTTACGCTGTTAAACAATTATGCCAAATTGCGAGCAACCCTGTTCATTTGTACCAAATACCATGGAATGGGACTGCTATGGCTTTGATTCTTTTTACAAGAGGGGAAAATTGAACTTCAAGTAATTCCTTGGTAAGGGAAATGAAGAATAAAATTAAAATCAAAAAAACAAAAAAGGCTCTTTGACACAACACGTTCGAAAAGCCTCATTGAACCTTGCACTGTTTCAAAGCCATCAAGAGCCCTGCCTCGGCCTTGATTTAATCTGAACCAATGCATAATGCAACAAAGCTGTTCATAGTACATTAATTTTACTTCTATTTCAAGCAACCAGTTTTCAGACAAACATTGTAATCATTCGTAGTTATATAAGTTTATAATGGCTGTGAGGGTTCTCTTGCAATCAGTGCCAATTGCTATTAGGTATGTAAATTGTTATGTAAAACATACAGGTTTGACATTCTTCATCAAAATGACACATGGTTTTAATCTAGGAAGATACATTTGGAGAAAATACTATTTCAAGCCAGGGGCTCATCGCTTTGTGTGCCACAAAACCCAGACAGAGGCAAAATATATATTCAGTTGTGAAATCAGGACAGGATCTGGGTTTCTTCTCTTTTTATATGGAATTCTGTTCAGCTATGAGTTCCCTGTTCCACCTAAAAATATATGATGACACTTAAATATGTCAAAGTAATTCAAAACGGGACCCTCGATTCAAATCTGTGTATTTCTTGTTTCCTCTGAAGTCATCAGGTTTTTGTTATTGCTTAACAAATTTGGGGCTTAGGGAATACGTTTTCTTTTTGTGGTTGTTTTGTCCACTTTTAAACGTCTTCCTTTTAAAGGCTGTCTTTTCATAGGCAACATCTGTGCCTGATAAAGCTACGTCATATTATTATCTCAGAAGAAAGGCGTTACGGACACTCAAGATTGACAAAACAGAAAATGAGAAACTTTCAACATGTCTATTTCCAGTCATAATCAGTGGATTCAAGCCTATAAATATCTCACTGCAACTGCCCCAGAAGGGAACAATGTAGCGGAAAAAGGCAGGGAAAAAATTCCTGGCTTGGATGATTTGCAGATTTAGTATAAACAGAGAGCATCATCTCTAGATTAGGATTTCAACATAATCCTGAGTCAAATTTTTTTTTCCAATTCAAAGATTCTAAGCAGTTTTGATATTTCAGAAATGAAAACAAGTATACTTACTCTGCTTAAAACCTAAATAGGGTATTCGTTCTATAGGGGTCTTCCTTTCTTTCATGTATTTATAAAGTGCCACCAGGAAGGCCTGCTCGTCCGCCCTGCACTCTTCACCAATGGCAACCTTTGGTTTTTCCTCATTTGAGACTTTTTTACAGTTATTATGGTTATTCTTCGGCTTGGTCAAGGCTGACCTGGCCTCACACTTCACCTGGAAAAGGGAAAAAAATATGCCACATCAAATCAAGCGCAGCCCTGGAATGCTTATGAAGACACAGCTAGTGACATCTTTCACTGAGTGGGAAGGGCGAACCAGTAAATTAGCCTTACCCTGAAATAGCTTTCTAGAGGCATCATTGAATATAAATTGTCTTAGACCAGGGGATGGTAAAATTTCCGTAGAGGGCCAGAGAGTAAATATTGTAGGCTTTTGGGCCATACAGTCTCTGTTGCAACTACTCAACTCTAGCACAAAAGCTGTCACAGACAATATGTAAACCAACGGGTGTGGCTGTGTTCCAATAAAACTTTATTTATAGAAACAGGCGGTCAGTGGGCCATAGTTTGCCAAACTATGCCAGCCTCTTTTAGATTCTTTACAAGTATGTTGACGTGAAACCAGAAACAGTGTCTGAATCTGGTGAGACCATTCTCCTGAAACAGTGTCTGAATCTGGTAAGACCATTCTCCTGCCTCTTTATACGCTTTATTTTCCTAAGGGGCACCATCTGTTAATGTCATTGAATAAACTCTGCCTTCTGCATAAACAGTCCCATATTTTGTACTTTGTATCAAAATGAAAGGCAGGTTTATGTCTTTATAGTAAACTTATCTTGTTGTTACCCTTTACAGCAACCTGGAAAAACATGTCAATGCCAGCAGACGTTGGCATCAGGAACATCAACAAGGTCTCTGCTGTCTGTCACCTGAGGGCGATGCCCGGATACACCCTCAGTAGGAAAGGAAAGATCTCACTCTTTAATGAAGGCTTCTTGCTTTTCAGTCAGCTCTGAGAATATAATAGGAGATGTTAACTTGCCTCAAAGGAAAGATTAGAGGTCAGCTGAAAACCCAAGAAGAGTAAAAAGCTTGAAAAAAAGTGAAAAGCTCCATGATTAAAAAATAAATGGCGGTAAATGTGCCAGATGTTCCTCCTTCCACTCTAGGCGAATATGGAATTCGGCACACCGAGCGGCCAACCTACGTTCCCTCCTTGCTGCCATGTTCTACAAGAGGCCTTTGATGGTTGTTAAATATAACGCTAAGTTGCTGAGCTATTTTAATTGTAAAAGGGGAAGTACAAAGGGTCAACTTTGAGTTCAAGTGCGCCCACGGGGAATGTGTACATTCCAGTATTCTTTACATCTCCATATCCAACATCAGAAAGAGGGCAAGTGCTGGAGAAACGTTATGAATTAAAATGTCCCACATACTCGACAATGTTTTCCATTTCAGATTTTTGACCCTTCTTTTTCTTTCCCTTCAGATTCTCCTTCCCAAGCGCTAAGAACATAAAGGTTATGCTTATTTATTAAAGGGAAGTGTATTTTCTGCAAGGGTTTTCTTTATTGCTTATTCTCTCAAGTGATCAGGCTCATTTAATATCTTCCGAATGGTCCTCTTAAAAATAAAACTGGTTCCTGCACAACTCATTCAACTGGGCCTGTAGATAGGATTTTAATTTTTAAGGGGCTGTGGAAATGGGATTAAAACATTTTTCCATGTAGAATTTTTACTTACAATATTTTCAAACTTTGGTACTTTGTAACATTGTATTAAGGCAAACATCCCGGGAAACTTGATGTAATCATCATTTTTCACTGCCAAATTTTAGATTGTTGAGTCTAAAGTTCTGATGAAATCTACAATTTAATGGCTTTTTGAAATCATAAAATCACTTTAGTTTAATCTGTATTGTCCCCCTAGCCTTTACTGAGGGCTTATCATGTAGCCAGGCTCTATTCTAAGCACTTTTTAGGTATTATCTCATTTCACACTCACAACCAAGTGAGGCAGGTTATTATTCTCTTCTTAGAGATGAGGAAACAGAGGTACACAGAGGATGGGTAATATGTGCAAGGTCACAGGATCACATCCAAGTTCGTAAGTGGCCGGTTTGGGGTTTGAAGCCAGGTAGTCTCCGTCTAGGGCTTATAGTTTTAAACACTAGACTTTACTGACGCTTACAAAAAAAGATTCAATTGATAGTCAAAACACACTTCCAGTTAAAAAAGTATATCTTATTATGAGGTATTACAAAACCCACAGCTTAGAAATGTAATCTATCAAAAGAGAAGCAAAAGATACAACTAGGTGGTTTTCAAAGTGTAAAAGGGCCCCATTCCTTCTATTGTATATTGAGCATAGGGAAGGAAACCAGTATCAACTGAGTACCTGCACTGAGCCAGACACAGTGTCGCGGACTTCACATAGTCTGCCTAAGGTTCATGAGAATCATAAAAGAGAGGTATTTGGCTGTATTTTACAGTCCAGGAAACTGAAGCTCAGTGAGGTTACATATTTTTTCATTCAGCTAGTACAGAATGCTGGGTTTAGAACTCAAGTGTCCCTCCTTCCGAGCCCCAGTCTTGTATAAACAGGAGTAGATGATGTAAGGTTGGCATATAAAACAGGCTGAGTCTGAAATTGGCAGTGATAATGGGCCATTATTTATATTGCTAGATCAGAAGCACTACTGTTAAGGGGGTATGAAGTTTGCCCCCCTCAGTATCTAGATAGCTGCCTAAGCTTCTGCCTCACCTGTGCGGAAACACCCAGAAACAGAAGGAAAGCATGGAGGGGGTGTGCAAACCAGGCCCAAAGTCAATCAGACACCTTGCTTCGTAGACAAGGCTCCAGGTGAAGCCAGGCTGCCACCTGCTGAACCCCATCCTGAATGTCAGTGGGCTTCCCAGCAGGTTCCTCGGGGAGGGGGGAGGAACAGGTGCTTCAAAGGAAGTGAACAGTGATTTCCTTTCTTGGATCAGCTCCATACATTTCTTCCGTTAACATAAATGAGCCCTTTAGGGTATTATTCTGTTTCTGGGCACGACCAGGCCAAGTTCCTTTCTACATTTTTCCACATTTATCCAAAACATTCTCAGCATTTTAATCTACTGAAATATTCAACAGGAACCAGTCTTCGTGTTGACCTTGAGAAAGCCCAACCTTTTGATGGTAACAGTTAATTACTAGATGTGTTTTTCCCGACCTGAACACCTTATACTTGTTGAGTTCACTAAGAGCTTTGGGGTTTCCAAAGTGACTGAGGAAGTACTAATTAAAGAATCCACATTTAACGTTTTCAGTGAACCACCACCTATTTGATATTAACCACATCCTTTCACTGGATAGAGTTATAACTAATCCAGCCTCAACGGGGGCAGCAAGATGTGCTGAACCAGCGGGGAACAGCCAGTGTCTAGTTTCAATTTGGTCACTAACTTGCTGGGAGAACCTCATTTTCTCCCTCAGGAAAGCAGGAAGGATAATCCCTGGGAGTAGTTCTGAGGATCAAATGGGAGGAAAAATACTGAAAATAATGAAAGTATCCCATTTGTGAAATACCGAAAGTATTTTTGTGATTGAAATGAAAGAGCATTTTACACACCATGGTTTCCCTTTTTACGTTCTTTTTGGAATACAAATCACCCGTTAGGTACTTCTGGCCTTTGGAAAGTGCTTACAGGATGTGAAAAGTCACTTGCTTTCTGTCAACGGAGGCCTTTCATTGTAGACCCAGGCTGAGATACCTTGGTCCCTACATCTGCTGCTGTAAGGTGATCCCAGCGAAATGGCAGGATTTGAGTTGGACCCATTCATGGCATCTGCAGAGAAGTGGTAGCCTCTTCCCCATGTGACTTTTGTTGTCTTTGGAAAGCCATGAAATTCTCTGTCCCTTGGAGAACAGAGTCTTGCAGAGCTAGTTTTCATGTTCTCATTAAGAGAGTGCAAACTTTTGACGGGAACAGGCAAATTGCTTGACTTGCTTTTCCAGTCATGCACACAACAAACCTAGTGGGTTCTCACTCTAAGAGCTCTTCTCTGTGGAGCTGCAGGAAGCTGGAACTTATCCATAGTTAGAAATGGTTGATTTGAGGCACTTTTGAAAAAAACAGTCACACAGGTCTTGGTCATAAAGCCAAACTGTCATTTGAAATGTTGCTTCTAGTTCAGCAAATGATCAGATGGTCACAGGCTTGTAATTTCTACTGTAGCATTCCATGAGAAAAGACCACTTTAAGGCAGAAAACTCTTTAGTTGTTGTCCTCGCCCCAGATGTGGCTTGTTCATTCTGTAGGGATTTTATACCTGTCGGTTGGTGCCAATAGATAAGCCCACCATACTTCATACCTACCAGTCTCTCTCTTCTAGGTGAAGTGGTCTTGCCAGACCCACTGGAAGCAGCCAAGGCAGGACCATAATCCAAGGCTCTGAGAAGAGCTGGGCATTTAGACCAGTCCCCAGCAGCTGACTGCAGCCTGACATTCATCCATTCACCACTGCAACCAACGATGGAGGATGATCTTCCTCCTCATAAAGATTCTGAATGGCAGCACTGGTGGGAGGTGGGGTGGGAAGGGTCACTTAAAAAACTCAGTAGTCACTTGGCTACTACCCCTCCTAAGAAGGATATGTCAGTGAACATCAAATATGGAACAGCCTCTTGTTCTCTGCAGTTTTGTGGGTCATAGTGTGAGTCCTGAAGCTGCCTTCCATGGAGAAAGATATTGGAGGTGCTGTTCTTTCCGATCAATTGTATGAATTTTGCAAAACTCCCAGAGGCATACTTTGGTAGTGACTCCAAATGACATGAGAAGGAGCTTCATCCTGCTGGGCTCAGGTACAGAACATGCTGGCATAAACACATGATGTCATCTTAGAAGTATGGGGCAGGGTGCCAACACAAGGTATTGGCAGTACAAGCTCTGCTGAATGTTATGATCCTAAATTCCCGCTCCATTCTGCAGCATCTTGCAAACCACAACACAGGGAATAAACTGTTCCTGCTGACATCCTTCAAGATCATGGAAGCTGAAGTCCTACATAGGTAGTTCTAGGGTCGAGATGTCCAAATTACTAGAAAATGTCATTCTTGGAATCCATGTAGACTCACTCACACAAGGTTAAATGAACAGAACAGAAATCACTTGAGGGAAAGACAGATTTGTTTTTAGCCAGAAAATATACATTTCTACTGATCGATCTCTTTTTAACCCTTTGCAGTCTCAGAAGCATGAAGAAATCCTAATCAAAAAGTCCTCAGAAATTCCCCATGAAGCAATCATCCTTGAAAAGAAGATTTCTAGAATGTGCTCGTCTAGGATTTGCTTCATTACACTGGTAGGAGGAGTGGAGCACGCGGCAGAAAAACAGTAGATGGTCAACATAGAACTGAATTCACGTTTTTCTACATCAGAATCTTCCAAGGTCACCAATAATCAAAATGTTCCCATTTTCATAGGTTTAGTCCTTAGATCTGGAAACGTGATGTCAGTTGAAATGCAGTCTTCAATTCAGGTCCTAAAGGGGCTATTGCTGTCTTTGGCACAGAAACAACACCTGTACGCAAACACTCCGTAAAGAGAACCAGGGAAATCTGACCCAAGCCCACAAAAGTCAAAAGGATAAGTCTAAAAATATGAAGTGACACTTCACCCTTCACAGTGCTAAATACCTCAGGCATGCATTTTCAAGATTCCAAAGAAGGCTTAGGCAAAACAGGGCTGGGTCTTGAAAAACAGTGTAGAATTTGGACTTTCATTCTGCATTATGAGAGATCTTTAAAAACATCTAAATATACTCATGGGTATATGTATACATGTAAATATTTTGCTATGTGTCTTCAATTTTACTCTAAGGTAAATTAGAGGTGACTTTGAAAAAAAATAGCTGAAAAGATTAATTCTAGCCGTTCCTAATTTCATCCTCTGTTAATCTCAAACATATTTAAATGAACACATTCAGAAAGAGGATGGTTCAGCTGGTCTATTTTTGATACAAGCAGAGTAAACTATGTCATTGTGTCACCTACTATGAAATCTCAGCCTCAGTGACGTGGGCGCTTAATCATCTGTCCTTTACCCAACAGGCCAAACTGGGAGGTGGGAAGTCTTTGTGTTGACTAATCAAAATGCCTACACTTCCCCCTCCTCCCGACACCAGGCGAGGGGAGGTGGCAGCAACAGACTCAGCAGAGAGCTGTGAATACCAAAGTCAGATTCTGAGTTGAAAACTGCCACCAGGACACAGGAGCAGAGAGAAAGCAGAAAAAGGAAAAATAAAAAGATGCAGGCAAACGAATACCGTGGAGCAAACGAACGTACCTTGGCAACGGCTTTGCCATCGGAATTGTTGTTGGAATCTTTAACCCCACTGAAAGAATCTCTTCTCTGTGGGCATGGCTTCTTCTTGCGTGGTCTGCCTTTAAGATTTGGCGCTGAAAACAGATGGAGAACAATTCAGAAACATTTTCATCTGCATAGGTTTCCTTATTAAAGACTGAGAAGCGTACTACAGGAGTGGTCCCCTCTGATTGTCTCGAGAAATGTACACGTCTGTGGCAGCCAACCCTCATTTTAGGCTCCTCTCTCTGAACGGTTGCATCCTGGTAGACTACACACTTCTGTACATGTTTCCCAAAGCTGATCTATTACACTTCAACATGTCTAATTAATATAAATAAAGGGAAGCCCTTAGCTCTAAGCGATAATGATAAGGAAAATGCACTTCCCCATTGTTAGAAAACACAGCCCTGAGCCAGGCTCCGAGATTATTCTTTGTTTTTTGTTTTCTATCTTGTTTTCAGAAAATCTAAGTGATATGCCAGCCCATTACGGTATCGTAGTAATGTAACGATTGAAAACACCTCTCTTCAAAAGTGGAGACATAAGCATTTTCTAAAATTATGATACAAATAAGTAGAGAGAGAGCTACAGAGAGAGGCATCACGCTAACAATCTGAAAAATATTATTCTATGGGTTTACTAATAATCTTGTGACCAGCATGTTTCAAATCTCAACAAATCTGGCAGATATATTTAAATCAGCGTGCTCCCTTTTCCTTTTCAATATATTTTTTTATGAAGATCTTGAAGGTTATTTAAAAGAACTTCCAAAGATCACACTGGGGTTAGCCTGCTTCCATGGAGATTATACTTTTTAAAAGCTGTAGACAAGACACAAATCAAAGTTCTATTTTATCCTTGATGTTGAGCCTGATTCCCTTTAAGATCCACACAGAAAGCAGGAAGAAAAGAAAAAAAGGCTGCTGTTTATTGAGGGCTACGACTGTCTGGCGTCAGCTTTTACATTTAACTTCATCAGTCACCCAAGTCAAACAAAATTAAAACAAATCAACTAACCAACTAGCCCTTCAAGAATTCCAAACTAATGAATTATACCCCAAGCAATTTCTTTCAGACCTTTCAAGGTACCCACACTTTTTAGTACTTTAAGGTATGATTATGACTGTGCCAAATCTGAACAACTCGAACCCTCTTAAATGTTGTTCATCTTACTATGTCACATAGTTAGCCAGTGGTTTTAGGACATTTTACATTGTGCTCATCTTACAAACAAAATCATCCCACTCATCTGATCTTCTAGTGTGGATTGCAGTTTTGCTGTTGGTAAAGCTCAATAAAGTAGAGCCGCCTTCACCATCAGGCAAAAGTTTAAAAAGTGGCTTTGGGGCTCAGCCTCTCCCTTCCCAAATCCACTCTCCTCTCATCTCCCCGAAACGTTCCTCTGAAAGGCCATCCCGGAAAGCCAGCCTGGAATTAGCAAAGGTAAACAAACTCACAAACAAAAACCAAGCAAAGAGAAAGTAGCGATTACCCATTCCAGTCGACAAACATCTGCCTGATGATGTCTGTGCTCATGAAAGCTACAGCATGTGACTGCTTCCCGGCCCTTCCCTGGAAGTCTCGACTTGACTTGGTGTGGATGTCAGCTTCCCCGCGAATGCGAATGCGAGCTGCGAGGCTCAGCGCTCTGCTTACAACTCCCCTCCCCCGGCAGCTCCATTACTCATGTAAACACACAGCAGTGACTAGCACGGAGTGTGTGGGATGAGCTCTGAGGACTTGCTGGAGTTGCCAGACTGGCAGGGAGGGCTCTGCTCTCTCCACCTCCCTGCACGGGGCTGGTGATTTCATCGGCCTGTTTTGTGGATCCTGACCTCCTGCTCCCTGTCAATTTGATGCCACCTTCCATGAACTGACACGGTCGGTCCTCAGCCTGGAGCCAGGGCGTGGACTGTTTTGGTTTGAAGACTTAGTGTAGCACAGAAGTGTTTCCACAACTGACCCAAGTGCTAAGACTCTAATGACCGTGAGGGAAGGATGTCCTTTCACGTCCCTTATCAAAATAACAGCCGAGCAGAAAGCTGACAGAAATAAACAGAACTTGGGTAGGTCTGAGGCATTTCATTAAAAGAAACAAAACAATATCGCCTCTGTTCTAAGACTTGTTACTATGATCTTTCCTTCCTAACATTTTGGCAAAAAGCATTTAAACCTAAAAGGCATTTATTTCCAGAAAAGCTTTCAAATCCCCAAGGCCTTTTAGATAGAACTTGCGTTGAACAGGCTGTTTTAAATAAAGGCAAAAGTTCCGGGAACCGACAATAAGTCATCCCCAAATTGGGTCTATTTTCTCCATTCTTTGAGCTGTTTTCAGAAACCAGAGAAGCTGATGTCCTTCCCTAGCAGATTCTGAGAATGACAAATTTAGAACAGACTAGCACCTAATATTCTAGTCACACAGACTTAAACTCTAAATGGGATTTGATCAAGAGAAAAAGCCTTTTGTTCCTAATACGGCGAGAACACAGATATTCAGGTCTAGTTAGGTAAAACCCACCAATCGCTCACGTCTCAAACTCAAATACTTCTTTTAGTCTCCCCTCTGAACTCCTTTTCTGACCTTCTCTTATGGAGGGTGTCACTGTATTCTTTGTACTGTAGCTATGTTTTATGGCTTATTATTATACTAAATTGGAGAGTCCTTAAGGGTAAGAACATAACGGATTCTTCTCTTACCTCCCCCCCACACGCTGAGGAGGGGGCATTGCATAAGATGAATTTGTTGAATGAACAAGTAATTAACAGAAATACAGATGCCCACATATACATCCTTCGTGTCTTCACGAGCTGGACCTGCAACCTGACCGCCTATATATACCTGTCACTCTGGGCAGAGGTAAAATTTTATTCATCTTTGCTATGTATACTTGAACTCTGGGAACATACACCAGGGACTTGATTTTGCTCTGGGAATTGAGACAGGAAACCTAAGGCCTTTGGTTGCAGATTACTGTTAAGCCATTGTGTCTGACATGATCTTGTCCCACATACAGTGCACAAATGCCCTGAAGAGCAGATGTTCAAAGTCCCAGGGGGAATGAAGCACGCAGGACAGGGTGGCAGTCCCATAATACAATTCGAGATCTCTTGGATCCACAAGACCCCAGGTGAAGCTTTGGGATTGAGGGGCTAGCTTTAGGGGAGAGCAAAAATTCTGGCCCCTACATTTTTTTCCTACAAGGTCAAGAAAACACATCATTTGCTGCTAGGTGGGTCAGTGAAAACAAATGCTTTACAGTGGGGTGGTGTCAGAGGTAGGCTGGAGGTTCTCGCCTTTAATTCTTTTACATAAGAAACAGCTCCACCTCCTTTCAGTAGCCCTGGACCAATCTAAACCTGTCCTCTCCTTGACAGCTAAGGGCTCTGTACCTACTGAGAGAATCCAAATCTTAAGACTCCAGAGTTACACCAGCTCCAGTGCTTTCAATGAGATTGATCTCTACCAGCAAAACCATTCTGGAAGGCCAGCAGAACACCTACTGAGAGCGTTACTGGCTCTAGTCAATTCTATTCCAAAAAAAAAAAAAAAAATAGCGTGAAGCAATAAATGCCCCATTACCTTTACATGTGTATATAATCCACTGCCCAGCCCTGGCCTGACTCATCATAGAGTTCAGTCAATGTTCTTTGCACAAATATTTTCAATATTATACACGAATAATAATTATAGTTGATACTGAGCACTTTCTCTGTGCTAGTCAGCGCTTTGCATACAATCACTTATTTAAAGCTCACAACAAGCCAACCGTAAGGTGCGATTATTATTCCCATTTTATAGACCAGGAAATTGAGAGCCAGATAAAATTACTTGTCTTAGGTCATGCAACTGGTTACTGGTAGCACAAGGATTCCAAATGAGGCAGCTGGAGTTTATTCAGAGCCCCTACTTTAAGTAACTTCTCTTCAACAGACCGACACACACACTTACTCTGTCTCATAATGAGATATTTATATTATTAACTTGGGCTGGCAGTCACCAGGGAGCTTTGCCCAAATGAAAACACTCTCAAGTACCACATAGCTCCAGGGCGCTGCAGCCCATCCCAGGAAGCAAACAGCATCCTGTACACTTGACAGGGAGCAGGGTCCCCCTCGATGTTGATTCGGCGGTGGGTGATAAGACTACAGCCACAGAGTTCCAATAAAACTTAGTCAGAGCACCATGCACATTCTCCCTTTGCAGACAGCCACTGACTCTTCTGCTAAATCAGTGAAAGATCTCTGTGGTTTTAAAAACATCTTTCCTCTCTGACTGCCCATCTGTTCCTCTTACTCAGTGCCACGAAATTAACTACTATTCACCGTTGTGAGGTCACTTCTATTTCTATAGGTGCTAATCCCAGGAGACTCAGCTACCGCCAGTGCTCCAGACTCCTCTGACATCCAACCCGTGTATTCTGTTTTTTCCTTTTTTGAACTCCTCCCACTATTAATGAATTACAGTCTTTTTTTGA
The DNA here is from genome assembly GCF_037783145.1 of Equus przewalskii. Lineage (NCBI taxonomy): Eukaryota > Metazoa > Chordata > Mammalia > Perissodactyla > Equidae > Equus > Equus przewalskii. Next base: position 51,490,123 of record NC_091831.1, on the reverse strand, counting down.
AAGACAATGTAGCAAAACAAGTTTTCGGGTTTTTTTCTTAAAGAGTTTAGAAGCAGAGAGTTGCAGGCATTTCATAATATATTTACCTCACTCTGCGTTCTGATAAGTTATGTGTCAGGGCAGTGCAGGTGTGGGAAACTTTCATCTCAACCCCAACTCTTGCAATAATAATAATAAAACAAAGGAAATGTAACCAGTTACTGGCAAAGTCAATTGCTTTTGGCTTAAATGTTCCTGTTTTTTTTCTACTGTGTTCTTCCTGTCATGACCATCTCTCTTTTTTATAACATTTATGCTCTTGGAAATACCACGAAGATAAACTGTTATAAAAGCTGGACTGACTCATCAGTTAACAACACTTTCTTCTTATTTTGCAGAGAGGATTTTGTTGCCAACGCAGCTACATATTCTCTCGAGAAATTCTCTGTGAGCTTCCACTCAGAGATAGGACTTGCTTGTTGGTGGGGACTGGAATTAGAGGAATGGAAAACCAGGCATCATTTTCCTAAGAGTTTGACCCCCAGGGTCAATGTCTAGAGGAAGTCGGCAGAGCGTTAACTCATTTGATTTGTAAGTTGTGTGTGTGGTGTGCGTGTGTGTGCTTTAAACGCTAAACATGAGCCAGAAAACTAAACTCCACTGATGGAAGTATTAAAGACTGACAAACGTTCTATGTATAGTGTGCATTACTGATAATACTTTGCATTTCTGTAATGCCTTTCCTCTGAGGACCTCAATTCTCTGGTACATTTTCTTTATAGACAATAATCTTAAAATATTCTGGCAAGTTTCAGCATGGAGCATTGCTCTTTCTGGAAAAAAAAAAAAAAAACCCTACCCTAATTTAGTTATCACTTAATGTGTTCTATTTTCAATGTTTCCCTTTCGACTATTTAGAAACTTCCTCTTTCACTACAACAAAAATAAGATGAGTGTTTTTAAAGGTATTAACATATGAGGAAAAGATTTAGAAACCAAGAATGGCAGGAGGCTTGATCAAAGCCACTCCTGAAATTTATGGGTGTAATAAAAGAAAGGCATTTCACAGATAATCTCTTACAGAATTTCAGTTTTCAAATACCTGGAAAAAAAGAAAAGAAAAACAGCAGCTCTCATTTTGGTTTTAACTTAAAGCCAACATTTTTATTTTAAAAATTCATAAATGATTCCCTGAAATTTTGATTTCAAATCCACAGTTATTCCATACAGTCACTGCTCCATACCCAACACAGTGATGCCGGAAAACTCTGGCCCCTGGTACTCAACGTCTGTTAATTGGTTGAATATTTTCCTGAATTCACAGAACGTTAATTACATACAGATTTAAGAATATTCAAGTTTACTTTTATTCTGTTTTCCTATAAACAATCCTCCACATCCCAATAAAAATGTTTGAGAAGCTACTGTGTTGTCTGAGATATAAACACACAGGGCCCTTAGCAAGCACAACTCCATCTTCTGGGATATTCTCATTTAAATGATGAATTTAAAGCAAGAGGCATGGTGAAAAAAAAAAAAATGCTGCAAGAGAGTTATTATTTTCTGCAATTCTTCTGACAGTTCCCTTTTTAAAATAATTTTTTTCTCCAATAAAGGCATTAGAAAGATGAGTTGGGAGTTATGACTCCAGACGAGAGCCACCCTCACTCTTAAATGCCACCAAAACCCAAAACCACACAGTCACGAACAATGTCCAATGGACATGCCCCAGAGGAAGGCGTCCATTTGCCACTTTGGATGTCATGGCTGCTTTGAGTTTCCAAGTTTGTTTTAACCCAACCATACCCTGACTTTGCTTGAACCACAGTGCCTACTAACTACAGTTTAGCATTTCCAGTGAACTGCACTCTCACAGAATCCAGGTCCCCTTCTACCTCCTGTGGAAGGGGAAGCAGTTGTGTTGTTAGAAAGGGGCGGGGGGGGGGGGGGGAATGAAGCAGGCTTTATACGAGGTCCAGTCACTTTGGCTCTTTGTCAAAATCATTGAGATCCCCGAGAGTCACTAATGAGAGTGGAATGTATTACTGCATTTGTCATACCTGCACTGCTCTCAGGCAGCTTAAGTCCAAAACAGCCGTGGACTTCATTGACTGCTCAACAAACCACGTAAGTAAACACTCTTGTAATCCTTTCCAAAACATGCCTAGTCTTACTCACTCCTTGTTTCAGGCTTATGAATGCTGGAGCAATTGTTAATGCCCCTGATCAAAGTTTTAGTAATTTCATAGGCATGTGATTTGCATAGCTATTTCCTGATCCGCCTTCTCTCTGCCCTGGAGGTCTTCATTTCTCAGAAACACTTAAAAACACAGATTATTTGACTTCTCCCCTTCCCCCACCCTATAAATGGAGCTCGGCTTGCTAGCTCATCTGTATTGCTAATTGGTTTGGAAGCATGTGACTCCATGCATTCTTGCCATTAAAACACAAGCAAACCTCTTTTTCAGTCAAGTTTTACCAGCAGTGATGGGCACATTTCTATCTTTATTTCCCCTCTGTGTCTTGAGAGGGAGAGAAATTTAAATGACCAAATGTTATCTATAATTATTCTGAAATGATGTAGTGAAATCCAAAGGAGTGCAAAAATGTTCTAGAAGTCTATAATAGGCTTGTCTACAAGGGCGCTGGCAAAGAAGAAGGGGTTTATAGACTCTTTTTACTACCACTTTTGGAATAAAGGGAAAATCTGGGAGCTAAATCTAGGTAGAGTGAGGATAGATTCTGGGTTTTCAGAAGATGGACTTTCTAAGGAGAGAATTTTGGAATTATTGGGAAGAAGATTGAAATCCATGCCTTTCAAACTCTCACCTTACTTTTGGTCTGTTCCGGCTACCCACAGAATCCTCCAGTGAGATAATTCTCAGTGAAAGGACACCTTCAGGACCCGCAAGGGGCTGGAGGTGGTGGCTCATGGCAGTTTTGCAAACGCTTATTCGTCTTTGGGGCGATGAGGTCTACGTACCATGGCATCAGGAGCCTATGGGAAAACTCTTTTGCCTTAAAATTCCAAATAGCCTGTAAAGAGACATCAGGGCAGAGTGGACACCTGAGGACTTAGCTTGCTCTTTAAGGCACAGGTGGCAGTGCTGTATCAGGGCTAATACTGCACACAAAGGGTCTGATTTCCTTCCCCACTGCAAGGTCTTGTCATAAAGTCACAAACACAGCAAACCCAAAAATGGACTCTAAGAATACCATAGTGACTCAAACTTCCACTTTTATATTTACCTGGCAACTCCTTTCTCCCACTATTCATCTCCCCAGAATCCAGGTACCCAGGAGCCATTTCTAGGCCCTGGACCCTAGGCTCCTCTCTTAATGGAGATCAGGCTGGATGTTGAGGAAGAAACTGCATGAAAGCTATTATAATTAGAATAAGTGTGCTGTTTCAATGCTTACTATATACTTTTTCTTAAGATTTCGAAATAACTCACGTTTTAATTTTTTTAAAACTATTCCATAAACATAGATTTAGTTTTTCTTAGTACGATTGTCTATAATAAGAATAGAGTATTAATTTAAGACACTTGATACTTGTCTCTTTTTTTTTAGGCTATTTAAGGAGCCACTCTGGATATACTTTTTAAGGACATTTTGATTTCTATAATTTATGAAGTTTATAAAGATAGGAACTCTTAAACATAGAGAATTAATTTTTGTCTCTCTCTTTTCTTCTTTTTGTTACAATCAATAAACCCACTCATTCTAGTCCATGATCAATATGCTCTGTGGTGTTACTATTGAACATGACAGCCCAGAAGTGAAAGCTACATTTTTGTATGGAACAGCCTTGCAGGGAGCAGTAAATATCAGGGCAGTTTTTAAACTCATATATAAACAGAACATTCTTGTTCAGCCATTTCTCCAGGTTTAGAAATGAGATATTCCATTTTCAACATTGAGGATAATTGATTCGCTACATCTCTAAAGAAAACATTCTCCATTTGGAAATAAGTAAAAGAGACTTTTTTTGTGTGTGTATATGTGGATTAACGTAGAGATATTTAACTTCTCACAGACTTGGACTAATATGCTATGAGAGACAATTCAGTTTTTCAAACAAATACACATATGAAAAAGGTCATCAACAAACAGGCTCCCAATTTCTTTTAAAAAGATCCCAAAAGGAATTTGTACTTAAAGGGGAGTTTTCACTCTCTTTATGCTTTTTTATCTTTCAGAGAGAATAATTTAAGAAGTGGGGTAGTCTGTTACTTAAATTAAAAAGAGGACTATCCTTGTTTGTCTGAGACTCGGAGGCATTTTTCTTTGCTCAGGTAAATCCCACTTTTCCCCTCCTCTTTTATGAGCCACCACTGCCATCTCTGACCTTCACTTATTTGTGGATATATATGAGCCACCACACTGGAAAGTGACTTCATAAGCTCTACTGTGATACCAAGGAACTGACAGATAGTGGAGAAGGAAGAATGTGTATGTTGGAGCAGTGTGGACTGAGGGTCCAGATGAGAAGAGAAAGGGTCTGGGTCGTGTGTGGAGAGTGTGTGACAAGGTCCATAATACTCGACAGTATTCTAAATAAGGACAGGTGATTATAACCTGGCAAGGCCTCTGTTAATCGGAGGGAGTGCAGGTCACCCTGCGGAGAAACAACAGACAGATAACAACAGAAATCCTAACGTGAATCTTAGGATGAACAAAGAGAATGCACAGAAGAGGTTAGAACTTCTTCTCACTTTATCAGTGTAAGATGAAACATTTTTATGACTGTTTAGAGTCACTCTGTCCAATATGGTCACCACTAGCCACACGGGGCTATTGAGCACTTGAAATATGTCTAATCCAAAATTGAGACGTGCCATAGGTGTAAAATACATGCTAGACTTCCAAGACAATGTCAAAAAATGTAAAATATCTCATTAACAGCATTTCCTATTGATTACATACTAAAATGATACTGTGGATTAAATAAAATATATTATTAAATTAAATTATTATTAAAATTAATTCTACCTGTTTCTTTTACCTTTTAAAATGCGGTTACTAGAAAATTTTCAGTTACATGTGGCTTACATTATCTTTCTCTTGGGTGATGCTGTTTAGTCAACAATTCAATGTTGTGATTACAGATATGTCCTTGGAAATACGTGTTAAAGAGCAGACAGAATAAGATTAACGTGAAGCTAGAATAATCAGCAAAAGTGATGATTCAAAGTTTCAGTGCAATATAAGATTTTATTCACTGTTATGGAAAACAGTCATGTATAGCTGTTAGTATCTGAAAATTTTGCCCAAGCTGAGATGTCGCCTTTGTAAAATTCAAATCTGGCAATCATTAACTCAAGGTTACTAAATGGCCCCAATGAAGATGTTATTTCATTAACTTCTTTAACTAAGATGTCAAAGCAAATGTTAAGCCTTGACAACAGACTTGGAGGGAGAGGGGAGGAGAGAGAGAGAGAGAGAGAGAAGGAGAGTCTGTTTAATTATTTATTTCACTAATTATTCTCTCCTGCTACCAACATGGGTTGGGTATAATGTAAGCCATTCGCAAACTGAAAAAAGAGAAAATAGATTTTGGGTGATTTTGGCTAGTTGGAAAGAAGAAGCTTCTTAACCACAAATTGTTGAATAAACTCATGGTCTGGTTGTGTTTTTCTTTTTGGAGATTTCATTTGCAAGTAAGTAGAGAGATCAGATACAGTCAAGCATAAAGACAAGGGCATGGCCTTCTTGGCTTTACCAAGGTGCTTCGAGTCCCACGGTTTCATACGACAGAAAGTGAGATTACTGGGTGAAGAAAGGCGTTCCAATAAGCCCAGAAAAGTTGACAGAACAAAAAGGTTTGAGTTCTAGCAGGCAGGGGAGGCGACACATTCTTTCCCCAGTCATTCTTAGCACCAAAATACTACGGGGCATCACTCTGAGAAGATGGCTGCTCAGTGCCCAGCTGGCCCAATGTCCCATCCTCCCAAATAACTGGGCACAGTAGCTGAAATCAAAGCCTGTTCCCTCCACCCCCTCACTTTTTGATTCCTGTGGTAGCAGCAACACAGAAACATAACTAGATGTTAACAGCTCTCTAAATACAACATGCCAATCAAAGGGCTACACACCCACCTGGATTCTTTTATGGAACCCCTACCTTACCCCCCTTTTAGGGATCCCATTGTAAAAATAGAAGAACAGCAATGGTAGCGGTGGAAATAAGCTTAGGAACTATTTTCTTTTCTTAGAAGGCAAGAGCTGCTATAGCATTTAAAGGAGTAACATGCAGAGAGATTAAGACCAAAATCCCAGCAAAATAAACAAGATGTGCAATGAATATTATACGTTTTACTGTATAATACTCATAATAACTTTTGTGAAATCATTTGGCGGGTTCATCATACATCCAGTGAAGCAGTCTGCACACCTCTGGTATGTTTCCGATATCTAACTATAGCAGTATTTGTCTTTGTCCTCCAAACTCTTTTATAGCACATGGTATGCATATTTCAGCATCCAACATTATTAACTCATGACCAACTGTCAGTTGATGGTTATCTAACACATGGGGTCTCCACAAAAGGGATCCTTATTTGGGCAAAAGCTCTTGTCTGCCCCAGTCTGTCTATATTTTCCCTGAGAAGAACTTTATTTGGATTATTATTCGCTGTTGGTGGAAACTCAGAGGCTGCTTGTGTGGCAACTGGAAGGCGGGGAAATAAATCCTTAGCAAGTTAAAACACTTTAGCTGATATTAAAACCATTTCTAGCTTTGTTAGCTGGAAGTAAACTCTCGGTTGCCCTCTGGTGGTGAATCTATGTGATGTGGTGGGAAAACCATAAAAATCCAGAAAGGAACAAGAGAGTTTAATCAGATACAGGTAAGAAGATTCATCCTTGACAGAAATAGCCACAAATCACGATCTTATGTTGTTTTATATGTTTTAGAATTTACATTTAGCAGCCCTCCCACATGCAGAAGGATGAGGGGAGGGGACGAGAGGAGGGGCTTGTTACATGGAAATTAGAACTTTGTCTTTCTGGAATACAATGACTTCACTATGTTTACAACCATAACTGTTCTATATGCGGCAAATTGATTTTTATGAGATTTAGAACCTTAAAAAAAATCAGGCCCACATTTTAAAAGTTCCTTCATAACCAAAAATAGACTGATGTTCCAACTGGTCTGGAATTATAGGAACCAAAGAAAGAAGTCTGAATAATTCCCTAATATGGAAGAAAACCACTTTTTTTTTTTTTAAAAAAGGAACAGTTTATTTGTTTCTGACAATAAGGAACATATGGAAACTTGGAATTTATAGAACCAAGGGTAGGTAGAGAATTTATCCATGTCCTCTAAAAATAAAATTTTACAAAAATCTGAACTCCAAATTTAATAATCGGTTACCTAATTTGGTATTTCATTTTAATTTTTAAAAACACCATTTGAAATTTCTGCTGTACGCCTCTTGACAATTTCCTGCCCAACAGGCCCATCCCCAAAAAGCAAACAAACCTGGTATTAAAACAGACTGAGCAGCTTAAGAAAAAGCTGGGGGCAAAGTACATGAGAACATAAACTATTTTTCCTCTTATTACCAGTAAACGTACCATTTCCCTCTTTTATGTGTCTTCTCTTTAGATAAAAGCCGCTCCTTCAGCCAGCATTAACAAAAATGCTCTGTATTTTTAATATGATTTTCAGGGCAGATTAATCTTAACTTGGCTTTTCCACTCACACATGCAAGTTCAGTGTTGCAACAACAGTTGTTTGGTTTTGTCTGTGAATTAGCAAAGTTCTTAAAGTAATTTTACTATAAAATTAAACAGCTGTGAGTTCTTTAGCAAACATGATGATTCTTGTTCTTTGTACTATTGTGCAAGCTGAAATACCCTTTCTTTCATGTCTTTTTATTCCAAAATGAATTCCCTAGTTAGCCTTGTTTAGCTTAAAAAAAAAATAATAAAGAAGGGGGGCGGTGTTTGCTGACCTCTGAAATTCATCAGCATTTAAACACAGGGCGTTTACACAAGGTGCAGGCTCAAAGGGCTTTTGTTTAACTCCTATTATGGAATGGAAAATGATATTCTGCCCCAATATAATGCCAATCCTTGTGTACAACAGAGCCGTTTGCAAATATTTTTGTGGGGCAAGATATCTTATGCCTATTTTGCAGATGAGAAAACTGAAACATGGATAAATGGTGAGGAAGCAAGGAACTAAGACGTTCTTAGAGGCTGGAATTAAATTTAGAATTTGACTCCTAGCCCAGGACTCTAACCACGTGAGGGCTCTGACTCTTTGGAATCAACAGAAGAGCAATTTTAAAACATTCTTTTGACATTATTAACTACAGCCGCAGGGCTTAGGGAAGTGGGGGTGGGGGGCGGGGCCTGGAAATAATACAGAGCTGCTAGGTGACAGCCTTTTGCGACATTGCTAATAAAATGGATTACTTGAGCCATACTGCCATATATTCTAGGAATATTCAGAAGTTTAATATTGTTATTAATACTTTTCTATCTTAAAAAATTAAAATCTAGGGGCCGGCCCGGTGGTGCAGGGGTTAAGTTCGAACGTTCCACTTCTCGGGCCGGCGTTCACCAGTTGGGATCCCGGGTGCGGACATGACACTGCCTGGCAAAAGCCATGCTGTGGTAGGCGTCCCACGTATAAAGTAGAGGAGGATGGCCATGGATGTTAGCTCAGGGCCAGTCTTCCTTAGCAAAAAGAGGAGGATTGGCAGTAATTAGCTCAGGGCTAATCTTCCTCAAAAAAAAAAAAAAAATTAAAATCTAGATTTGAGTGCTAGTGTAGACGGCCTCCTAAAATACAGAGCCAGAGAATCATTATAAGACATGAAGTGCAGACAGTGGTTCTTGGCTTTTCAAATGGTCACTGCTAGGAGTTGGTGTAACCACAGATGTGATGACAGTAGGATTCTTCATTTGAGTAATTTATAAAATGATGAAATTCCAGAGCTTAAGCAGAATCTTAGATACCATCCAGTCCAAACTCTTATTTTACACATCAGAAAAGGGAGGCCCAGAGAGTTTGCAGTTTGCCCAAAGTCACACAGCTAGCGGCAGAGCTGCAATAGACGCTGATGTCTGTTGGCTGCGTGGGATCAGCAGCAGAGCCTTGGCAGCAGATGGCTTTTCAATGGGCCCTGAATACCTCCTCTTGGGTCTCTGCGGGGTGAGCTCTGTCATCCCAAGACCACGTTACCAAAACACACTTTCCAAGGAACTGCAATTAATAAAATCAAATGGGAGCTGACAAGGACATTCCCACTGTGTTCAAATGCCAAAACATACAACTGAGAAAACTCACTTGGAGCGCACGGACTGTGGGTCCTTCTGGCGGGACTTCTGTGCACCACACTCCCAGCTGTTTGCTCAGACCCAAGTGGGAGGGACTAAGAGGAAAGCACTTGCGAAGCCATGAGGGCAGTAATCGGTATTTGGCCTCAGGGCCTGCCACCTGCTTGCTTTTGTTGGGCTGTGCTGTATAACAAAGGGGCCCTCCTTGGAGGAGGAAAGGCCTTGGGAATTCAGGACCTCTGGGGGCCAGAAGTGGGCCAGCGCAGACCTCACTTTGGAGGGGCCCCTTATCTTCCACCAGTCACAAATGCCTTGGAGGTCCTCAGCACCTCACGTGGCCTCACACCTGTGTGTCCCTGCTCCTCTGACAACAATATCCTTCCTTTTTTGCCTTTGTCCCTCCTGCCCCAACTCCTACTTGTTCTCCTAGACTCACATTGGGCATCACATCCCCTAAAAAGCTTTTCCTTACTTTCCTCACTGCCAGTGGGGGGAGGAGCCCCTTGTCCGTGGCTTCTAGATCAAGTAGGCTTCTCTCCTGCACCTATCACCTTGTATTGAAATTGGATGTGTCTCTCCCTCAGACTCTAAAGAGATGTTGTCCATCTTTTTTTTTTGAAAGATTTAATTTTTTTCCTTTTTCTTCCCAAAACCCCCGGTACATAGTTGTATATTCTTAGTTGTCGGTCCTTCTAGTTGTGCCATGCGGGATGCCGCCCCAGCGTGGCCCGATGAGCGGTGCCATGTCTGCGCCCAGGATTCAAACCGACGAAACACTGGGCCGCCTGCAGCGGAGCGTGCGAACCCAACCACTCGGCCACGGGGCCGGCCCCGAGATGTTGTCCATCTTGATCACTGTAGCACTGGCATTGTAGGCACTCAATAAACATTTACTGAACACGTGACTCTCTCTGTACCATATTTTGAAATCAGTGTCTGGTACTTGATAAGAGTCTAGCAAATGTTGGTTAAATTGTACTGACTGCTGATCCCACTGGAGAAAATAAACACCTCTGAAGAGGGCAAGGTGGCTGGCTTGTCCTGGGTGGTTCACTGTCCTGTCTGTAGCACCTCCCCTAGATCATGATTGCAATTAAGAAGGGGAAAAGTGTACGCCCACCTTTTAATTCTCACTATGTAACTCTGAGACCCGACTATTGTCAACCACCTAATTGCTTCACAGAAATCTGCCCTGTCTGTGCATCTATAGATCCACCCTGTTTCGCCAAGACCCTCCAACCCACAGGGATGCTTTCTCTCCTGGAGAACCCTAAACTGGAAAGAAGTCAGCAACACCTAATAGAAAGAAAGTTCCCAGGGGGAGATGGCAGACTGCCTGGTGAGAACGACTTTTTAAGGAACCTCATCCCGGCAAAGCTGCCTAAAAAAATGTGCCTGCAGACAAAAGTGTGGGTAAATCTATAACATAGAGATTAAATTGAAATTCCAATAAAGATTTTTAACAAAGATCAATAAAATAGGAGATTGATCTGCAGTTAAAAATTCCCAGTAATGCGGTCGTCTAGAAATTTCATAAATAATGCTTTTATCTTGATTGCAAAATAATCCCCTGCCACAAAAACAAGGTGAATCAAGGTAGGAAATTGTTCAGCGGGAATTAAAATGTCACACTTTACACAGAATAAAGCATTGCAATCACCAGGGAAACACACATTGCAAATGTGTTAACACAAAATTACATACATCACTTAATTATATAAGCGCATAGCTCCTGAGTAACCCATTAGCTAAATATGTCGGGCTGTAGTTGAATATATACATGCAATATTTTTAGCACAGAGGGGATGTAACTATGTCAGGCCTGGCACCATAAAGCCTGAGATGGCAAGTGCTATTAAACTGAGATGCAATCATGTTGAAAAGGAAACATTAACAAACAGCAGACAATTGAGAAGAAAATACAGTGAGCTTGTGTTCTACTCCATGTGCTTCCAAAACCTTATATAACTCTTCATTGTCTATTTTGTCTGGCTTGCCTCCCGGCTTTGTTCTATGCCATACTAATTTTATAATAATAAACTACTACACCAGTTTTATGAAATCACGCACGCAGAGAGGCTGCAGATGACATTACATCTGATTATCTTCGCCAGCAAAGGACACCGTTCTGAAATTAAACACAGTCTCATGCAAAATCACCCACTTTGTTTAAAATGTCCCCTAGAGTTCGCTTCCGAAAAAAGATACAGCATCTTTCCTTTCATCTCCAAAATGCCGGTGAAGTTGGTAAAATTGCTACTGGAGACCCAAGTTTCCTAGGGAAGTAAAGAGGGCACGAGATTTGAGAGCAGGTAGCTCTTCATTCACTTTACAGAACAGGCAATTGGATGACCCTGGGCAAGTCATCCTCTCTCTCTGGGGTTGAATTTGCCGATTTATCAAAACATGATGATGGAGAAAGACTATGAAGGAGATAAAATGAGACAATATGCCTAGCACATCATTCGGTACACAGGAGACACTAATAAATGCTGGATGCCATCATTATTACTATTATATACACAGACACAAGGAAGTAATACATCACTTCAAGCATTTCAAGAGGCCAGTAGTTCCTTGGTGGAAGAGTTATTGACACTCTAGAAACACCTGAACCCTCAGCCCAGAGGTAAGGACCTTGTAGAATCCAGGAAAAAAGAGAAGGTGCAATGAAAGCTAGAGGATCATTTGACACGAGCATCTGGTATACCTCCTTGGAGGCTGACTATTGTCTGCTCGGGCAGAGCCTTCCATTACAGTGGCAATAACTAGGTTGTTAAAAAGGGAGAACATGCCTTGGTGATAATTGATTCTATGTTCTAGGGCAACTTTAAATCTCAAAACAAAAAGTGAAGAAAGGAGGGGCCGGCCCCATGGCCGAGTGGTTAAGTTCGCGTGCTCCGCTTCGGCAGCCCAGGGTTTCACTGGTTCAAACCCTGGGCGCGGACACATGGCACCACTCATCAGGTCATGCTGAGGCAGTGTCCCACATGCCACAACTAGAAGGACCCACAACTAAAATATATTTGTATACAACTATGTACTGGGGGCTTTGGGGAGAAAAAGCAGAAAGAAAAAAAGAGAAGAAGATTGGCAACAGTTGTTAGCTCATGTGCCAATCTTAAAGAAAAAAAAAGTGAAGAAAGGAAATTACCACAGTAAAGTGTTGCCTAAATAGGACCAAAAAATAAAACTAAAAAAGAGACTATGCCAAGTATCTTCATTCTTTAAATTAATCATTGACTGTTTCTGACGCTCCCACACTCATCTGAATCCTCTATATCTTGGAATCACCATGCAGAGACCTCTGCACATTGTAGGAGCTCAATAAATAGACAACCAATTGAATGAAACTGAATATGGGAGACCAAGAAGAAAAGCAGCCTTTTGTTTCTGGGAGTCCTGGTATAGACAAATCTATGGGGAGGCTGAATCTCAGAGAGTCCAAGGCTTTTCCCCTGGGGTTTTCACTAGGATGTTCTTATTAATCAAATCTCACTTTAAACAAACCACTACGTGGCAAAAGAGAAGAGCAAATTTTATCTATACAGAAGTAAGGGCAGTTCACTTAGGAGAAAAAAAGTCATTTAAGAAGAAGCATTTAAGGTCTTGATTTCTTGCTGGCCAAATTAAGTCCTGGTTTTTCTTCTAACATCTAATATTTGCTGGTTCAATAAATATTTGTTGAGTTGCCATCATATTTCTGACCCTGTGCTAGTCCAGTTGGGGATAAAACAGAGAAGACGACACAGGCCCTGACTTTAAGGAGTTTACATTTTCACTGAATCTGAGCAAGTATCCTCACTCACGAGGCCTCAGTTCTCTCATCTGTAATATTAGGGGTTCACTAGACAGGATTGGTACACGGACCGAATCTGTCTGGTGGCATAGTTCATTCAGCTTGCGCAATTTTATTATTATTGCCATCAATTGAAAATCATGAGATTTTCACATAAAAATCAGTATGTCTGGATTTTCTTAAAGAGTTGAGAGATCTAACTACACTGGGCTCAAATTCTTACTACACAACTAAAGACTAGAGCTGAAAATCAGCTGCTCCTTTTGACAGAGTATGAGTATCTCCTGCTTCCTGGTTTCCTATAGGCCTCTCCAGCCTTTTCCTTCTAGGTTCCCTGCTGACACCTCTGGGCACCTGAGTTTGTGACCTATGATCTAGAAGGTCACTTAGGTTCATTTCTTTTCAAATAAGCTATGAGTATGAGAGCCAACCAATGGGTAAATCAGTAACCTGCAGAGAGGAGGTTAATTCCTTGACTAACCCATGTTCTTTACCTAGTGGTCTCAGTCCAAAGCCTGCAAGATCCTAAAGTGGGATACTGGAGGAGGTGTTATAATCCTTTTTCTTAAGAGTTTTGCAAAAGTCCATTATCTACACACGTATTTGGGATTAGGTAAGAGGCAAGCCCTCCTTGAACATAAAAAAGTATATCGAGCTACACTTAGAGGTCCCTCTTATAGCTTACACATTCCCTCTTTGTATGTGTCCAAGATGAATAGGACATTTCAGTGGGTCTATACGGATGCCAGACAAGATCTTGTTACTCTTAAAGATGCATAGCCTGATTCCTGGGGGATCTGCTTTGAAACTGGTATCACAAACCTGGTCATCTCAGCTGCAACTCAAACTGTATTTGCTCTTTATTCATTTTTAGACCCTTTGCGCTCCAAAAATGCTTCTTGATGGTTGCTAGGCAACTATTGTTGAATACATGCAAGAGATATTAATTGTGTGAACATTTTCTAAAACAGGGGAAAAAATTGTTTAAAACTGAGGACACTGCCACACCTAAAATAAAACATTTCCTCCTTAGGCAGCTGTCCACAATAGAGACACTGCAGACTGCTGGCTTCTGTATGTCAAGGGGGTAACATGATTCACCAAAAATTACTCATCTACACTTCTCTGTCTCTCCTATCACCCCTCTTCAACCCCTCACTCAAATATGTAAGTAGCCTCATCTTGTAACAAAGTCTCGCAAACAGGATAACTGGGATCTGTCTTATTAAATATTTTCTGCTTTCCCTGTTGTGTGGTTCCTCGCTGACCACAATTTTCCTGACATGTGTATGTCATACTTGCATATCCTCAGGGCAGGACAACTTGTGGCTCGTCCATTATTACATCTAGCTTTAGAACCCACTAAACTTATCGTAGAGCGATCGTCTCTCTGACCCAAATGGAAACAGCAAGAACTCTTCTATTTTCCACATCAAAGACTAAGCTTTCCGCTGATGCCAAATGCTCTGCACTTCTTACCAGTAAATGTAGATTTCATTTTATAGTGTGCTTTCCTTGCAAATTTTTTTTTGACATTCCAATATCATGATCAAGCTACAAAGACATAGACTTCTCTAAATTGAGTCAAATGTCTAAACTAAACAAGGGTAGAATTGTGGCAGGGTGATCTCCCTCTTTTGTTGGATATTAAGTGGAGAAAAATAATTTTCAATCAGGATGGAGTCCAAAGGGCAAAGTAGGCTAATTACATACTCTTTCCACTATATAGTTTACATGGGTAACTAGTGTCATCATCTGTCAAACGGAAAAAATGATTCAGGGCTCAGAGGAGGGCTTGGAATATAATAGATGACATATAAGTGTTATTATTATTATTATTGTTAATATTATTATTTCTGGGCCTTCAATCCTACAGTTGTCTTTCTCTATTTCTTTTTAAGAAAAATTTTTTTTTAAAGATTGGCACCTGAGCTAACATTTGTTGCCAATCTTATTTTTTTTTTCTCTTCTCCCCCAAACCCCTCAGTACATAGTTGTATATTCTAGTTGTATGCCCTTCTGGCTCTGCTATGTGGGATGACACTTCAGCGTGGCCTGATGAGCGGTGCTAGGTCCCTGCCCAGGATCCCACCTGGCGAAATCCTGGGCCTCCGAAGAGGAGGGCACGAACTCAACCACTCGGCCATGGGGCCGCCCCATGTCTTTCCCTATTTCTTGATCATATATTCTCATTTTGGCTAATTCCACTCAAAGATTATGTCTTCCCTATGAAATCAATCTGGAAAAACGTTGAGGATAATAGACTTAAGCCAAAAGAAAAAAAGAGGTTGCTACCAGAGATATAAATATATTAAATAAATAAATATGATTCCAAACCTTCAAGTTGACTTTTAGAAAGCCACAGAGATCAGAGAGGGCATGGCGTACCTGGAACAGAGAGTGATCTGGATGGTGTGCAAGTGTTAGGGTGGTAAGAAGGGAGGAAGAGAATAAAAATGGAGGCAAGAACATCATGGCTCTGGAATATTCTAGAAAGATATATCCTAGGCCTCTCTGTGCACCTACTGCCACTTCAAAGTGTCCCACAAACAGTTCTGGAGAGGAGACGGAGGCTAGCAGATCTCCCTCGGTTTAGGTGAGTGTGGTCTATACTGTAAATCTCTAACAAGTGTTGTATGCCAGGCACTGTGCTCAGAGCTTGATATGCAGACTTCACTTAATCCTCATATAATATCCCCTTGAGGTGGGCAGCATCATTATTGCCAGTTTAAAAATGAGAAAACTGGGGTTTAGCGAGGTGAAGTAATTGCCTGGGAGCACCAAGGTGGTAAGTAACAGTGAATGGAGGCTGAGATCCAGACTCATGTGTCTTCAGAGTTCATCTTCTGGGCCCTGTGCTACCTGCCTCTACAGAGGAGCCTGCTCAAAGACCCTACTGGGGAAGAGACTTTGTCCCCTGAGACGAGAAGGCCAAGGAGGAGGGAGGCCGTAAAAGAGAGTGCAGTGACAACCGGCACACACTTCACATACGACTGCTCACTCAATACTATAAACTAGGATGTTTGTGCTTACATAATTCCTTCAAACTAGGAAAGAAACAAGCTCAAGCTTGTTCATTCTTCTCCCTGTCCCACACATCATCAGAAGAAACTCTTCTCATTCCTAGCTAAGGTAAATATAATACCAGAACTAAGAATTATTTTCAACAAATATTTCTTTGGCATCCATTAGACCTATGAGGGTCACCAAAGAAACACGAGACAGGATTCTTCTTTTCTAGGAAAGTGGAATTGAGTTTGTTTGCTGAGAGATAGAACCGAGGGTTTTCCTTCAACATTCACCGGTTACCTAGGATATAGAGGCTACATACTGGGGACACAGTAGTTTCCAAGACACCTCTTGGCCTCACTCTCACAAAGTTGAGGTTCCGGTATGGAGAATAGAGAGATATGGTAGAGTGGATGGGTAGGTGTTATCAAGGAGCAACTGTAGAAGCTCTGGGAACATCCAGGGGATGCTGAACTCGTGGAAACATCAGGGAAGACCTCTCTGAGGAAGTGATGTTTAAGCTGAGATCTGCAGGACAGAAGAAGCTGTCCAGATTGAAGGGTGAGATGACGATGAGAAGGTTTCTTTTCCAGGAAGGACATATGCAAAGGTTTAGATTCAAGGGAGACAAAAGCAAGGTCAAGAAACTGAAAAAAGTCCACATTGCCGGGCTGTGTAGAGCACACCAGACCCCGTGACACGAGTACATCCCGCTGGTGAAGACCCTCCATGCTACAGGCTTTCAGGAGACACACAGAGGGATCCAAGGAGGTTGCGACAGGACTGCGGCAGAATGGGGCTTGCTGGATAGGCAGGATTATGAGGGTTGGTGGAAGGAAGAGAGGAAACACAGACTCCGTTTCCTTCTGTGCTCTTTCATTCTGTATTACACGGACACAGGTGGAGACTAACCTGGCTGCCCACCCTGCCGAGGGCCTCGTTCCCCCAGTACTCTGTCTCCGTGACACAACTTCACATTTGTATGCGTCATCCTCAGTGATAAAAGGCTCACAATCACTCCTTTCATTCCCCACTAGCCTGTGTTCAGCTCCTTCTGGAGGCTGATGATGCCTGTTTTAATATGTGATTCTTCCTTTATTCATTTTCAGCTGGCAAACGATTTTTAATTAGCCTGTTCTTTATTAAGAACATGGAGTGGGTTATTAGCTAGGTGTATCTTTAGGTCTTTGAAAAGAGTGAAAAAGACATAATCAATCTGTGTAGTGATGTTTAGGAGTTTAATTGGTATTAGTCAACATTGTCAGAGCAAATCTCGTCAAGTTCCATTTTTAAGCCTTGACTCAACTGACAATCCTACAAGGCAGAAGGGAAGAGTGGGATTAATATATTAGTCACTTATAAACCTTGCCAGTCCCTCAATTACATTAGTCCCAGTAAAATATTCAAGGGAATAATCAAAATAAAAAAATAATAAGTACCTTCCCTTCTGTCCACTGAATCTGAGAAGAAGGATTTGCTTAGCTCTATCATAGTACTTCAACACTGTTAGAAGTGACTGTTTAATTCAAGGGTGCCCCCACTGGCATGTGAGTGCCTCAAAGGGTAGCACTGTGATCTTAATTGTACTCGCTCTATATCCTTACATAGGGTTACACACAATTACATAGTTGGTTATCAATACATACTGGTGGGACACACGAATAAATGAACAAACCGATTGTCCACACCCCAAGTATCTGCTCATACGTAATGCAGGAACGTGGAGGACCCAAAGGCCCACATGAGCTGCCAGTGAGATGGAAGAGAAGGCCTTCAGGTCACCCTATTGGGCAGTCTTGCCCTGGCCAGCTCTTCCATATGGTTCTGTTTCCTGCAACAAGGCTTGGGTATAATAATCTCAGCACGAGTCTGACTCCTCTCACGGAAAAGCCAGTTGGGATCTGGACCCACCAGAAGAGGGTAAGAAGGAGGTAAATGAGTGTTATCACCACCTTATTAGAAAGCCAGCCCTTTAGCAGTTACTCGGATATTTCTTTATTATCCATTCTGAGGCACCTGTCAGAATTTGTAAGACCAGGGTCTTTGATGTATCTTCACCAGATAAAAACACCTCTTGAGCATCTACTCAATGAAATTTCTGGAATTCATTTTGGAATACATTTATCAAGATATTTGAGAAATTCTTCCAATTTGCCAGAGTTAAAAATGCAAACATGCTCTTCCTTTGCTTCAATTCCATCGTGCCCCCAGGTCAGCCTGCTTGGGATGACCTACTTGATTATACACAGAAAACTTGAAGAATTTATGTAAATACAGGCACCACAATATGGTCACAAGTTATACCTATACTTCTCAACATGAAGAGACTTGATCAAGAGTGATTTGTATGTAGCATGTTTTGCTAATTACACCTCTGTTGTAGTATCTAGCAGCTATTGCAAGAAGTACACAAGCCAACATAGGTCCATCTAGCTAATTTTAAAGCAACAGATGCCAACTGTGGATACAGTAGCAAGACCACAACTTAAGTACAAATGCCCAAGGTTGTTTTAGGGAAATTTTTGACAAGTAAAGGCAGACAGACAAATCCAGATCGCCTTTCTAAAAAAAGTCATTAGAAATGACCCAAAGTCTTCTAAACTCTCTTTAAAGACATCCATGTAGATCTGCTCAAAATAATGTTACTAAATGCTATAGCCAAGATAAAGAGGTTCGTTTACTGTGAGATTTGTTGTAGCAAAAAAATAAGGCACAGATGAATCACAAAGATGTAAGATAAAAACTGTGTGGAAAACACTGTGATAGATGACACATCTCATTAAATGCAATTTTATGTGATCGGTTACTGTATTGCCCTGTTTAATTGATTTATATACACTTTAGGAAGCTTTTTACTGTTCAGAATGTAATTATATACTTTATAATTGAGTACATAGTTGATTAATTACAATGTTTATGGTCATTTCAATTAAAAGCTGGATATCAGGCCCATGGTTGGAAACCTACCCTCCCCACCTTTAAAACACTGCTTCTACAAATAATGTTCTATGAAAATGAATTACACTTAACCTATAAGACTTCTGCTTACAGCACTGTTTCCAGTAGGACGTTTATATATAATATATCAAGGGGTCATCTTTTCTTGGGATAATTGTCTATTCTTAACTATTTTTAGTACAGGGTCATTCTCAATATTTTGAAAGTTCTTTCCAAACGATTTCAGAACAGGAAAAGCACATCAATACGGAAGATAATTTGAATCCAGTGGAAACTCAGTCAATATCTACCCATGAAAACTTTTCTGGATTTTCTTCAATTCAATGGTTTGGTAGCTTTTGTACTTTTTAGGAAGAACAATGAGAAGTTAATCTCTCTCCTTAAAAAAAAAATCAGAAAACATAATTTTGTCAAATCTCCTTCAAAGGAATTTCTTTTCTAGCTTCTTATCTGTTTAAAGCTGCTTAAGATATGGTAGTCAATATCAATCAGGAAACATTTGACCCAAAGAGATAAAGTCCGGAGGTATGATCCTTTGATGAATGTTCTGCCCTTATCAGCTTGTAATTGCTATTATAAACTCAACAGAAAGGTTCCCTTCCACTCTCCTTTCTGAAATAAGCCTCAAAGAGAAAGGAGTGGTGGTGTCACCATTAAACTTCAGGCCTTGGGCATGTGCAGTAACCACTGGCTGCCACAAAGACAGCAGGTGTTGCACTAGTCAAAATTAAGAGTCTCTGAAGGTCTAAATTTTATAGCCTATGATGCATTTTCACATACAGTGTGTCATTTAATCCAGACAGCAATCTCTTTGGGTTTGTAGCTCTTATCACAGCCTGTAATTCTGTGTGTGTATATGTGTGTATGTGTGGCTATATATATAATTATATATATTTATCTACTTACTATTCACATCCCTAGACTCTAGACTTCATCAGGGCAGGGGACCTATGTCTGTTTAACTCACTAAGGTTGACTTAAGGTCTAACGCAATGTCTGGTACATAATAAATTCTCCCTAAATATATTTGTTGAATTGAAGAATGGTGACCTCAACCAAAAGAAGAATAGACTGATGGAGGAATAGGGCACTCTGTTCTGAGGGGATTATCATGCTCATTTTAAAGCTATGGAAACTGAGGCTTGAACGTGAAGCTGCTTAAGCGGAGGGGGCAGGCACTTAAATCAATGTCTGCCATATCTTTGTGTGGGTGTTGCTGAGGATGCTGAGAAGTCTCTTATCTTTATCCAAGACACAAAATGTGTAAAGCAGGAGAGAGCACACCACCCGCTTCATTGCTGTGTGACCTTGATCATAACTACTATTGCTATTATTTTAAGACTACTATACCAGGAGTACAGTGCTACACACTACCCATACATTATCTTGGCTAATCCTTATGACAACAATGGGAAACAGGTGTTATTATTGTACACAAGATAGAAAACTCAGTAAAGTTAACTAACTTAACAAACAATGACAACAATAGAATGAACAAGAGAGCAGACCAAGTATTATGAAAACCTGGGGGTAAATTTCCTAAATATCTATTATCTATTACCCAAAAGTGGGTAGACAACAGCAATGGCAGAGTGATGGCTTTATTTCTAAGGGCCACAGGAAGCCTCTAGCTCTGCATCGCATTACTAGAACACAAGAGTAGCAGTGGTGGCTGAACCAAGTACTGGTTTATTCCAGACTCTCCCATTAACACATTTTATCCCATAAGTCCCAATAACACTATTTCTGCATCTGTGATAATGGGCTAATATTATTTCCCTCCCTTCACTCAAAGGACTCTTGGAAGAACAAGATAAGGAGAATCATGTTTACCAGCTAAACGATACTGTGACAATTTGGAAGAGAGGTGGAGCATTGCTGTGAAAAGTTCCCCTTAAAGCCCTCGTAATCTCCAACCAAAGGTTTCATCTCTGTGGATTAGTGGCTTTGTGTTCTGTAGACTATTTCACCCACAACTCCACCAATCCCAGGTGGCTGTAAAGATAAGCTGCTCTGAATGCCCACCCTTATGGTAGGACACAAAGTCTTATCAGGTTCAAAGCCAGTGTCAGTCCGAGTATGCCAAACAGCGTGGACATACCTAAGTCTTCTCTGTCCTCCTCCAAGTTAAAGACCATCCAGGAAGCCGCCCTGACCACTCTGGCCAAAATTATTATCCTTTTTTTCAGTTGCATAGTCTTCAAAACACACTTAGCTCCTTATTCTTCTATGCACGATTTGTTTTATGAGTCAGTTCAAATATACTTACTGACTCTCTCAAATAAGCTGTGTTCTCAAATTGGCTGTGTTCTCCAATGTGCCTAGGGCACAGCTCAGGGCAGAACAACTGCCACCAAATAAGTATTGTGGCTTGATTGGGAGATAAGAAATATTTCTCTTAACTTTGTCAGAAAGTACCATTCTTATTAATTTTATAAGTAAGGCTTCTCTTCACTTGACTACTATTATATCTCACTATGTGTCTTTCTATCCAAGTTGCAACCATCTTATCCTTCTTTGCTTCCTTACTAGGTGCTGGGGAAGGGGTGGGAGACTTGCCCCAATGTGTCAAAAGTCCAGGCAGGAGAAAAGATAAACAGAGAGCCATGTCTCTTTCACTTGTTTCCAGTATTTCCTTCATCTAGAGACCTTATCTAAAGTCTTAAGAAAATAGATGGGAAGTTAGTGACACTGGCTCAATGGGTTTTGCTGCCTTGGTCAATGAACAAATTTAACCCTGTACCCAGTTATAAGAGAACTCTGTGGATGTTCACACTGAGGAGTTTTGTTTTATTTGTTTTTAGTTTAAATTTGGGTCAATTTCTTTGCTAGAAAGTATGCTTCCAGCTCCTTTCTGTCATTTTAGTTCTTTATAAGACTCAGGGAATATATGCCTACGGAAAACACATTGATTTTAATATTCCTTTGATGATGGCCATCAAATCACATCAAATTCAGAGCCAAAGCTACCAATGAGGGATCATGGTGGCACATGGGAGCATATGGAGGCACAAGTAAAGTGGTGAGGTTTTCAAAGGACCCCATGCCCTAACAGGTTGAAATAAAGCAAGAGTGCCCCTAACCTGGAAAGGCACATGCAGTCTAAAAAATCCTCACCCACAGAATGGGTTTTAGAGTCTCAGGAAAGTGGTGTTTGGAAGATCTTCGAGCTCATCTAGTCTGGTCCACTGGACTACACTAACAAACTCAAGTATATAAGCTCTGCTCACATCACATGAATTCTATTTCAGAAAAAGAAGAGGATTAGAGAGCCTGGGGCAGGGGGCTGTAGAGCTACTAAAATGGTTACCAAGTGAGAAATTTATAAGAATCAAGAAGAGCTATGCGATAGTGTGTCTTATTTCTACTTTTCCCAAAAAGAGAAAATTACAAATCATTAATAACTTCCCTTCTCTGACTCCTCTCTATGTTGTGTCATCTCCCAATTACCGAGATTGTGCTGATGGCGCCAGTTTCTTCAAGGCCCACCTATAAAATATATGGACTAATTGTTGAACAGAACCAGGGAGCTATTAACACCGCAGTGGTGCAGCCCCTCTGGCCACGGTCTGTTACATCTACACCACTGGCTTGTACAGCTCCAACTCAGGCCTGGAAATGCTGAAATAAATTACCTCCTTTATTTAGACATAAACATCACATCACACCCCAGAAGGGGCCAGCATGGACGTTTCTGGTTCACGCAATCAGTCCAGGGCAAAGAGAGATACTTCCTTGTAAATATCATTAACCATAATCTGAATTCTCTAATTCCAGAAACCCATTCCTCCAACAGAGTAGTATTTATAGAAAATGAAATTTGGGTTTTCAGTTTTGCCAACTTTCTTTTTCATATTCAAATGCTACATATATTCCAGAACATGTTTACAGAATTTTCCCATATTTCTAAATAAATACACAAAAGAAGTTCTGAAATATACACATTTTAAAGATGACTTTGCACACACCAAGTTATTTCCAGATGTTTTACATTCTGAATTTCTCAATAAATGAATAACATACTAGGAAAGCAAACACGGGCTGACAGTATTTAGTCTAAGTTTTTTAAATGGTATAACATGTGTAGCTAAAAACAATTTTCAATAACTATATTTCACTATCAGCAGTTATTAAAGAATTCAAAATGAGCATTTGTAGGGCTTGGCCCTGAGTTCTTACAAATGTGGTCTTTAGGATGATTTTAATTGTTTTGGGTTTCTCACAACCACATGGCAGCAACAACTCTTGTATCCTGTGAGTTATATTATATATATATTCATGTGACAAACCCATGATCTCAGTTCACTGCCACAAGTGCTCATTAACAAGCCTCACAGCCCCACAGTCAGTTCTGGGAGCTTTGAACCAGTTCCAGAAAGAGGGCTCCAGCAAATGGCAGCCTGGCCTTTTCACTTCTCCCATTTTTTACATTAAGAAAAAAAAAAAGCAGAAAATTCCCAATAACTGCTCCTTTCACACCTTTTATCTCCTTTATAAATTGGTAATATTCACTCATTAAATCTCAAACTTTGCTACATTCTTATGTAATTCTCTTCTTCTCTGGGGTTGGCTTGTGAAATGTCTTTAATTAAAAAAGCTAAAAGCACTCTAAATCTGGATGGCAGACTCATTTCCAGGGCATTCAGGCATGTTGTCTAATTTTAAAACTCTGACAGGATACATGTAAATTTATGCAAGTTTCATAAAAGTCACAATTTCCTCCTTGAATTCAAGCTAAAGTAAATGCCCCTGAGCTCTTTTCAAAGCTGTTTGTTTTACTGGAAAGCTCATTTTGCCCATTGTGTTGGAGGTGATTATTCTAAAGAATATCCAATGTCAGAGTCCCATCAATCCACTAAGAATTAAGGAGTTAAATTTCCCTACTATTGATCAAACGGGCTCTTTGATCACTATTTTATGGCTCTTAAACACAGATGGGGGAGGGGAGGGGAAAATATTATCATGCAAATTATTTTGGTTGACAGTAATTAAGAAATTATATGTTAAGAAAATCAGTAATTGTTCACATGAGTCATTAATGTGTTTTCATTCTTTGTAAAACTTTCTGGCACGCCCTTCCTTTCTTGCTTTAAATAAGCAAGGACTGGAAAATATGCACAGTATTTGGAACCCAGGGGAGTGACATATTAATTCAAAGTTTGCTTGGAAGCGTAGCTGTGTGGAAACTCAAACGTGTTCCCATCTTTTTTGTTTCTACCACCCCTTTACCCAAGACTCCTCTCTAGAATGTTGGGGCCGCCTATTTGAATGTGTGAGGCAGGGTCTTCAATGGGCTGGGGCTCTCCTCCTCCTCCCTTCAGAGTGCCTTAACTAGAAGACCCAGTGCTTAAGAAATCTATAAGGAAAACCAGAAAATGGAGGAATCAAAACCAGCTCAGCCATGGGCAATTAACCAGTCCTTGCTAATTCTGTTGCTCCCCAGAAGCAAATCTTCACTCTGAATCAAACCTTTGCCAAAGTTTGTTTTGGAAAGGTCTTAAATCCACAGGAAAGAGACTAACAGTGTATGATGGAAGGCTGAGACAGGTTCCCTCCTAAACGGTTGGGACACCTTCGAATGAACTCAGGTTCGCTTACAAATCGCCGATCCCTAAAAGAGCGCAAACTAAAATTACATTTGTTTTTATTGAAAGGCAGCCTCAAGTGCTGACATGTAGTGTATGACATGTGATACATAATAATACTCTTAAACCAGTTCTGACATAATATCTCCGGCGGCCTAATAACCACAAATGATTGCTTTAGTTAAGAACTAGCCAGAAGCAAAATAGATCCATGTAAAAGTAGCTTGAACCATAAATACCTCAACAATATTTTATGTCACTTTGTAAAAGTTAAAGGACTCCTATAATAATTAACAACAAAAACGCCATGTTCTTTACTATTGTGTGTTGGTTGTGAAAGGTTATTTCATAGACCCGAGGCTGCCAGTGCCGTAAATTATGCAGGCACCAAGAAGCATTAAGGAGAAATAATAGCAATTTAAACGAAGGCTGACGTAATTCATGATAAACAGTCATTGGAAAATATTACAATGTTGTCTTTTTTGAGTGGGTTTAATCACAAGAATGTGACCATATTCTAACATAAACCACTTCTCTTTTCCATTGTGCTAGCACTTGGAATGTTGGCACCCACCCTAGCTGCAAGGTTCTTATTCACAATAATTGCTGAATCCAGAGCTCTAACACCTCCAGGGAACCTAACAATGTAAATTTGGTATTCTGATTGATGGAAGGAGCTTCCAAGACAAAGCTCAAAAGCTCTGGGCTGCATGGTGGTCCAAAGGAGGGACTGAAATTTGAGACTCGTGCAGCCAGGACACCTTAAAGAATACCTATCAAAAAGACGGCTAAGCAACGCAAACACTGAAGAATTACTTTATTGTCGCGTCTAAGAGAACCTTCAGATGTGGGATAAATCTGGCAGCTATTCTGATAAAAGCAAACCTTTGTCACAGATCATTCTGGGTGAACTGTAAATACAGCAACACGTTAAGAAGCAAATATGATGAGGAAGACCAAACCTGCCAACCTTCATTAATGCAAAATATTGCCGGGTCAGGATCATGAGACATGATCACAGGATATGGTGGCCAAGCAGATGTTTATATCTGAACAAACATAAATAATTGTTACCTTTAATATGGGGGAGGGGGAAGGGAATGCTGTGCATAAAACTGATTGGGGGAAGCTTTTTTTTTACCCAAAAATTAAAGCTCAGAACATGTCAACATGGAGACTGGTCAATACTTACTTCTCTGGATTCGCCCAGTCTTTGGGAGTGTAAAGAGAATAGTGATATTGCGATTATAACTGCACAGCCTTCTTCCGTAGAGTTCATTTAAAAGTCTTTAAACCACCTATTGATTATCTGTGTCGACGAAGCAAGGCAAGGATAAAAGAAAACACAGAAAAGCTAATAGCTTATTTTTCCCACTGGTTTCTATTTCATTCATGATCCATTCTTTCCAAAGGCCATTAAGAGCAGCAGAAGTGATTTCATTTTTTCTTCCTCTCCTTTTCTCTGCCAGCCTTCGGATGGAGGTGCTAATGAGCTGGAATAAACTCAAATGAAGGCAGAGGAGGCCTGCCCAGGAAGTCAGGGACTTGGATAATTTACATAGTGGGGCCCCTGTCCCTCATAATCAAAAATTAATTGCCACCTTCCAAAGATCATTTAAAATACCCATTATATAGCAAAACAGACTATTTGTGACCCTAGATCTCTTTTTCCACCTGAATCTATTTAAATAGTCCCAGAGGTCAAATATCTGGCCCCTCCTTTAAAAATATTCTTTCAAAATACGATAAATGGCTATCTTTGGCATTCATACTAACAAAAACGTGTTTTATCTCCTCTTACCACACAAACCTTACTTTCTCTAAATAGCCCACTGCGAACATTATCAGTGAATTTTGCTCAGTGTACAAATATTTTATGTATTACAATGAAGAGCAGAACGCAAAACTTGCAAATATTTATTTTTAGACATATGGGAAAAAAAGCAATTAGAGCTAAAAATGTGAAGAATGAAGAGCTCACTTAGAAGCAATTACATTGGACATGCAAACTGTTCTGCCATGAAACTTTTATTCAGATGCTGAAAGCATATTAAGAAATATCACTTGCACATAAAAAAAGAGAATATTATTTCACAACTGAAAATATCCGATCACTATAAACAACATCTGGGGGTCATTAATAACTTACTCTGCAGCTGAATTAGCCAAATAATACGTGGCCTGACTCAGAATTCCTAAATTTCTATACTTGAAGAAAAACAGAAAAAACAAAACATAACAAATTATGACATATTTGCAAATATGGATGTTCCCTGGGCAGTTTACGTGAGTATGCAAACATGTGTACACGTAATGGTCAATTTGTGTACACATACGAGGCACAGGCTGTTTGTGTGTTACTCACTACCTCCCCTTAAGTGGTGTCCCGTTTTTGTTTGGAGGAAGTTTAAGATTGTAATATTGAGTTCACTCTCTGCTCAGAGCCTTGTATGTAATTAGCATATTTTTCAGACTGGTAAGAATCTGACCATAAGCAGCATCTGAGAAGCTTTCCATTCCAATCTACTACAAAGCCTTTCATACGTGGCCTCATCACACATTTTAAGAACAAGCACACTGTTCAAATATTCCAGTCCTAAGATAAAAGAACTAACAATTTTACTGCCACACAAGCCACTGTACTGAAACACCCTAAATATTTATACTAACAGGAGTTGAAAATAGTATCAGAGAACAAGGCCAAAATATTTCTTGCACTCATTAATAGCAACAGTCTTGGGGAAGACAGATGCCAAAAAGCCAGCACTTTTCTAATTCACTGGGTCCCCTCACATGGTCTGTTATTATAGGTTTCATGGGGAGTCAACAGACTGGGTGACTTATGGGCAGGGGAAAAATAGTCTTTCAGATAATCCATATTTACATTTTTTTAAATGTCTCTAGAACATCTCTCTGAAAAGTACCGACTTTTGATTGTAAGATGCACAATTCTTTTCACATCTCAATGTCTCCAGAATCCGTGGTCTCCCAAGTGATGGCATCCTACAATTATAACGATTTTTATTTCCTAACGGTATATATAAAAATGTGTATTACAAACAATGTTGTCTTGATGAAATATAGTACCTAGTTTTTGGTCTGTATCAAGGGTTAGCAAATTTTTCTGTAAAGGGTCAGAGTGTAAATATTTTCAGCTTTGTGGGGCATACTCAACTCTGCCATTGCAGCACAAAAACAGCCATAGATTAAGACATAAGCTCATGAGTATGGCGTGGCA
The DNA here is from genome assembly GCF_037783145.1 of Equus przewalskii. NCBI lineage: Eukaryota > Metazoa > Chordata > Mammalia > Perissodactyla > Equidae > Equus > Equus przewalskii. The sequence continues at coordinate 51,462,258 of NC_091831.1, read as the reverse complement.
GTGTTCCAATAAAACTCTATTGAAGGCGACAGTCCAGATGTGGCCCGGGGCCTGTAGTTTGTCCAGTGTAAACTAGATTGTAAACAGCACGCTGACCTGTGAGAATGGACCAGCCACGCACACTGATGGGACACCAGGCCTGGTGATGTACCTGCTGAAACACGAACCTTGCCATATTTCGCAGTCTTCCCAGTCTAACGACTCGCCTACAGCAGGTGCTCAATATATGTCAGATAAGGCTGAAGTGACTGGCCATGTTTAAACTCACATGAGTCACTAAACGGACATTGTTCAGGGGCGGGGAAGCAAAGACTTTGCAGGTGAATGGGAAGAATGTACCAGGCTACCTCCATGGGAAAATTGCTTTATATATTTGACAAAAGCCCCGGAAATTTTGAGTAGGATTCTTATAATTATTATTTAGTGAATTAGAACAGTTCACAGTCTACTATAAAGAGGAGCCCAGCACACCCTGTAAGAGCACCGACCGTAAAGTACACAGAGCCTGGTTCGAATCCCAGCTCCATCACTTAACCAGCACTGTTGGATGACTTCCTTAAACAGCTCTGAGCCTTGGTTTTCTATCTGCAAAACAGGGATAACAATACCTACCTAAAAGTCCTGTTGTGAGAGTGTAAGGAGATAATGTATATAGTAGCTGCTCAATAAATGTTAGATAAAGTTGGCTTCACTAAGCCTTTCTCTGAAGTGATCAGTCATATTTAATAAAACAATTCATCAAATGGGTATCATTTAGGGACACAAACTATATTTAAGCATCTCACACAGTGCCTGATGCACAGCACACTCTCAATAAAAGGTATGAGCTACTGGTATTATTGTTATTTTTTAACTAACCAGAATTCTCAGGGAACGAGCTGTCCTACTTAACAACATGTAAAGTTTACAGAGAATCATTTCACATCGTGATTTGTTTGATTGATAGAATATAAGTATGTGAGAACAGAAAGGGATCTTAAAGATCCTCCAGCCCAGGAGTTCTTAATCTAAGGTTTCACATTGTCTATGAATCCTGAAAAATATATGCAGAATTTTCTATATTTACTCGATATGTTAATTTTTGCTAATAACATTGTTCAAAGCCATGATGATGATGGTGATGATGTTTGCATGCACATTTTTATGAGAAGAAGATTCACAGCTTCCATCAGATTCTCAAAGGGGGCTGAGATCCAAAAAGGCTCAAAAATTTGGTCCAACCTTCCATTTCTCATAAAAGACACAGATAGACAGAGTTAACAGAGTTACCAAAGCTCTCTATTTGGTATGAGGGTCAAACTCTGAACCCAGTTCTCCTGAGTCCCAGTCAAGCGCCCTTTCTATTATGTTGTGCTTTTTCTTAATTTCTTGATATTTAATAGCACTAGAGTATATCCCCCCAAAATCACAGCTCTGCACTTTTCCTTAAGGCAAGGCCTTCTACCTGAGCCTGTGACTGTCCAAGGAACACACCGTGCCTTCTCCTGCTACTTCTCACCACATCTGACACGCATGTCAACACCGGTTGTAGCTCAACGGTTCCTCCACCACACCTGGACAGAAGCAATTAAGGAAGGAGGAGCTGACGGTAATAATTACTATGTCAACTTCCATTCTCCATTATCATTGCCACCAACTCCAACTTTAGGCATTCCTACAGCACTGAGTTTCAGTCTTAATGTGTATAAAGTGGACTTAAAATAATGGTAACAGGACATTACCCTTTCAAATTCAGGAGGTCTGAGACTAAAAATCAAAGTTTTAGTAACTTCTTCAGGAGACTGATGCTGATGTGAAAATCTTTGCCTGAGCTCACCTTCTTGCCTAAGCCCAGTATTCATTGAGGAAATTTTTTCTGGTTGTTCTTTAGAGCCACGCAGAATCTCTGGATCTTCCTTCTGAACACTGGTCCTCAGTGTCCTCAACCGTAGCTCTAGAAGGTTCGGTACATGGGGCTGTTCGTGAACTAAGCCATAGCAGGCTCTGATTATCTGATCTCTCTGCTATGACTTAGAAGGAAAATAGTTTTGGCAATAAGAGATTCCTGGAATTTATCCTAAAGAAACCATCAAAATCCTGATCCTTTTATAGATAAAGATGTTCATTACAATATTAATTATACATTACACATCAAAGCAACATAACAAAATGAAATCCTGGAGGAAACAATATAAACTTCTAATAGAAACGGATTCTGTAAACCCTGATAAATTCACTTTATGCAGTATTATGCAACCATTAAAATGGTGTTTATAATAATGTGGGGAAATGTTTATTTTATAATAACTAAAATTTTAAGATACAACAATTGCATACATAAAATGTTCTCAAGTAAATAAAAATGCTTGGAAAAAAAGACTGGAAGGAAATAGATAAACACTGATGCAATTATTGATGATTATTTAGAGAGATGATATCAAAGAGTGGATAAGCATATCAGCTTTGAAGCCAGACAGACTTGAACAAGAATCCAGCATGACCACTTACTAGCTCTGTGACTTTGGTTGATGTAAGCTTTTGTAGCCTCTGTTTCGTCCCCTGTGAAGTGCTGGTTAATATGAGCTTCCATATAGTGGCGCTCTAAGGGATAAGTAAGACAACATATGTAAAGGGCTTAGCATAAGGCCTGGCATATGGTACATGCTCACAGAAGCATGGCAATTATTATTATTAGTATACTTGTGCTTTTCATAATGGAAGTAATTTCATAATGAGAAAAATATTTGGAAAAACATATGAGCTGTTTTTACTATTTACTTTTTTTTTCCTCCTTGAAATAGTGTACAAAGAGGGTGAGGGATTGGGAGCAACTGGTTAACTGAAGATTCTGGTTCATTAGGGTTTGCTGCACATAATCTTGCTGCTGCGACGCCATGCCCTTCAGCACTGGGCCACATTCGGGGTATGGCATTAAGAGCACAGGTCGAGAAGCTGATGCCCAATCCCACTGTGGTCTTACCATTACTGCACTAATGTTTAGCCACTGATTTTCCTGATCAGTTCTTCAACTGCCCAATGGAATCAATGACACCTGTCCTCCTGGTTATACAGAGTTGTTTAGAGGCAAGACATCATGGACTGGGTGAAGTCTCTTTAAAAAGTATGAGGAGTGCTCTTCCATGTGAAGGACATTCCTCTCATGAGGTGTGAATACCAGGGCAGAGAGTGGGATGAGCAGTCACCAGGGTTGGGATTGCTGAGGCCACAATCTCTGCGTTTCTGAGGCCACCTCCTCAGCTCAGGCAAATGACATTGGCACCAAGAGTCAGCAAGACAATTTAATGGGGGCTCCACAACACTGCCTGTTTGCTCTACTCCTGACACATTTCAATTTCCTTTCTCTCAGGAACAATGGGACCAAGGCATTCTTCACAGCAAAGATCTGTCATGTGTAAAGACAACCCTCAAAAGAACCAACGAGTGCCAACATCCTCTCTCTTTCTGAAGTCATTTATGTGTGGGGATGGGGCAGGGGTCAGTGTCCTGATAGAATATAGTTTCTGGCACTGTGTGTGACATCAATGTTAAAATATTTAATCTTCTATTTTAAAGACCTAATGTTCACGTCTGGGACTCTAAGGAAGAAAGTGTGTCCTGCTAAACCCTGCATGTTGTGAACTTGCCTTATCCAGGATACTCCATGGAACTCTCCTGAGAAACAGAAGGCCTCATTCTCATCTATAAATAACACAGAGCATGTCAATGATCCATAAAATATCCTTGGGCCATTAAGTGCCATCCATCAAGTAGTTTTCCTAATAATGAACATTATACTGGCTAAGCCTTTTCTTCCCCAATGCCTTCTGATATGATTCCAGCTTGAACTGTGATCTACATCTTGTTCCTGACCCATAGAGCCCATATTTAATTAGAACTTGTCAATGTGCTAATGGTCCTGTCACTGTTCCTTGATTTCCACAAAGAATTCTGATATATGTGGTTTAGAGGCTGGAAAGGTCGATAAGCTGACTTCTGGGTACAGGCTACCGATGGCCCTAACTTAAGGATGCTCCTCAACTTCTTCAGAAAGAACACCCTTCTAGGTTGTGCCATCTCCAGGGCCTGTTAAGCGTTGTAACAAATGAACAATCTTCAACCAAAGACATTGACCAATTTATGAGCAACGTGCTTCTGGTTTGAAAAGTTGAGGAAATGTTGAGAAAAACCCACTTCCTTTGTGCTGGACACTTTCTCTTGAGAGTTCAATCAACTGGCAATGAGCGAAAGCTTAAAGATTGAGGTCAAGAAATACTTGACTCTAAGAAAGGAAGTAAGATGGTGGAGATTTGAAGCTGTCTGGAATCTAGCAGAGTTTCTATATCATTTCAGCAAACACATGTTGATACAAAGATGAGTAGGGCATGATTCTTACCCCCTCTAGGAGCTTAGAATCTAGTGAAGAGAAATGCAATTGAAGCTGTTAACTTTAATACCAAGCACAAGGAAAAAACAACTTTGGAAAAGTACTAACACAGAAGGGACAAAGAGCAAAGTGTCAAAGCTGATTATTCTGAAGCTACTCTTTTGGCCTAGAAGTGGCCCTTTAAGCAGCCAGGAAACCAAGCAGACACCTCACTCTCATATCCCCTACTGCAAAGCTGGTGCAGCCCTCCTTTTCTTTCTTATAGACCCAGGGGAAAATTTCCAATTTAATAAGAGACAAGTTGATTTTTCCTCCAAGAGGCTTCCCCTGGGTCCAAACCACAATGAGGCCCGTGAGAGAAGGGCTCAGGAGCACGTGCTCCCTCAGGGTAAGGTGACATCTTCTAGGAAGGAAAAAAAGAATTTTGCTTGTAGAGACTGTTTTTTGTCTATGCTGAAGCTAAAAATGACAGAGGACAAAACCTCTGTCTTTGAGCTTCGAAGTTCAAAGTATTTTCCATCTCCTCACCTGAAAAAACTTCCTCCTTTTTGAATCCCTTAAGGTCCAGTTGAAGATCCAGTTCCTCTACGAGGCCTCCCCTGACATCTGGGCCCTCTTTCACACATCTTTTAACTCCGGTGGCACCTAGAGCTTGACCTCCTCAGTTAGCCCTTAGCAGACTGCCTGGCAGTGTCCATTATGTGGCAAACCTTTCCCACTTACGAAGCTTGGCAGATGTCATCTCCTCTGAACGTCAAAATAACTCCCGACCCTTAGTTCCACGCTTCTCTCACTTTGTGGTGGAAAAGTGTGCCCACTGGGGTCAGCAGACTGGGCAGGAGGAGGTACTAACTCCCACTTCAGAACATGCTAGGTCTGTGGCCTTGTAGTAACTGTTACCATAAAATGCAGAATTGTTAAGGAACCACAGATAATATTTGCAGTGGCCCATTGCTCTATGTCTTCTCTCAGCCAACTTGATTTTTAAGTGTCTTGAGAGCAGAGACCAACATCCCAACAATGCCTGGAGTTCTGCCTTAAACAGAGTCAGTGCTCAGTGAATGAAAGAACAAGTACCCAAGAAGCATTGGAACACATCAGTCTTTTTCTGCCCAAATCCCATCTGTTCTTTAGTCCTCCAAGATGGCGACTGGAGAGCCAAAAAGGCAGATCAGAGAAGAAATTCTTGGGGAGAGAATTTCTAGGCAACTTCCAAAGGGAGCATAAAGCCCAGATGATGGAATCAAGGTCCACGCCAGCCAGCAATGAGAAGATTTCCTGAGCAGGCAGCACAGCCGGCTCTCGTGCCAAGAGCTTGGCTATTCTGCCTCCTTTGAAAACCCATTACCAAATCATGGCAAGCGAAATTTAATTTTAAAAAGGGAAATGATTTATGTGCTACAGGAATAAAGAAGTGACAGAAGCAGGAAAGCTTGCATACATTTCATTTTTTGAAATTAGACCTATAATTTTTTCATTAAAGGAGGATGCCAAGTTGGGAAAGCCAATGCGTTCTAAGCAGAAAATTACAGAGAGGTGTATAATGAAAGTCCTGTCAGCATTGCAATCCCATGTCTTAAAAAGAGTCCATGAGAACACAGGACAGTTTGCTACCGCCCCCTTCAACTTCTAAATTGTTCCAGCTCTTAAAGGGCTCTATACTCATACCTGCTTCTCTGATGAGATGGAAAGCCATTGAGCCACTGGAGCAGGGAAGTGATTATTCTAGCTGGTGTGCTGAAAAAAGATGAAAGGACAGCAAGGCCTGAAGCAGGGAGATGGAGAGGACAAGAGAGGACAGTGGCTGGCATTAGAGTTTCTTGATCCCAAGCCACTGGTTTTCAGATTTTGAATCTTTATGATCATTCCTGTCCCAACCGCTCCAACACACCCAAGCTCTCTGCATCCTACAGAACTGATTGTACATTCATTGTGTAGAGACCTGGTGGTCAGTTATCTGTTTCCAGTCACCTTGATCTCAGGAAGTCTGAAAGATCTTTCTGAGCTAGGTCTAAGAGGAGAGGCAGTCTAGTGTAATGGTTAATGGCATGGATGCTGAACCAGACTCTCTAGGTTCAAATACTGGTTTTAGCACCTGCTAGCTGTGTAATGTTGCTGTGCTTTAGTGTGCATACCTGTGAAATGAGGGAGAGCAATGATATTGACACACAGTATGCATGTATCCATTCATTCATTTAACCAATATTTATTACACATCTACTATGTGCTAAGTATTGTTCTGGTCCCCAGGCACACGGTTATGAACAAGACAGAAAACTTCCCCACTCTTAAAGAGGTTACATATTTGTCTGGGTAGACAGGGGGGAGACAGACTATATAAACATGTAAAGAAACAAATATAAGAGTTAATTTCAGATAGCGATGAGTTATAGGAAAATAATTATACATTTGGTGATGGGATAGAACCCAACTTGTGGAAAGGGGAAGGTCAGAGAAGACTTCTCTGGGGAAGAGACATTTGAGCTGAGGCTGGAATGATGAGAAGGAGCCAGACCCAAGATATCTGGGGAAACACATTCCATGCGGAAGGACAAACAAACAAATATTTCTGGAATGAATGGATGTTGAATGAGTTTTGGTGGCAAATGATCCCTCATTTTCCCTAGCAGTCTGTATAGGTATGAAACAATTTTGTGGGTGTTTTTTGAGGAACCACTATGGACCTGATATGTAGTTAAGGTTGTGTTGGGTGGTGCAAGAGGTAAGAGAAGATTCTTATACTTAACAATGAGTATTTAAGTAGTATTTACCATGTACCATCTAAGTGCTTTAAGTCATTAACACATTTAATCTGCAGAACCACCCTGTGAAGATTATGGTATGGTCTATATTTATGAGGTATGGTCCACGGCTATCCCACATTTTGCCAATATCTTCCCCACATACTACATTGTAAGCTCCTTAAGAGCGGGGAATTTTTCTGTCTTATTCATGACTGTGTGCACAGGGACAAGAACAATACTTGGCACATAGTAGGTGTGGAATAGATACTGGTGAAATGCATGAATGGATGGGGCCTACTGTGTATCAGGCACTGTGCTGGGCTCTAGGCATCCCTCAGTCCACAGCCTAATCTACAGTCCAACAAACTTAAATCAATCCAGTTCCCCTGACAGGAAAGGATGAAAGAGCTTAGAGACAATCTTCTTTTATCAAGAGGATTTTAAAAATCAAGTGAATACAGACTTACTCTGAACTTCATTCCACCAACCCTAACCCTCACTAGTAATTTTGCCTGTGATTTTTTCAATGACCTGGCTCTTTTCTGTAGTGTGTGTGGTTTTTTTTTTTAATTGATAAAAATATCTGTTTCACCCTAGAAAGGAATATGTTGATATTGCTAATGTAATGGGATATAACTTTCTTGCTTTTCTAGATGAAATGCTAGGTGAAATATTAGCCAATATAGACACAAATCCTTTCTTCTGGGGTGAACAAGAGTTTATTGTACTCATGAGTCCAAATAACTTTTTAATAACCCATTGAGTCCACTCAGCTACAAAAGGAGTCCAGAGTTATTTTAAAATATCCTTTCAAGTTCCAAAAATAGAAAAGAAATCCACTAATCCTACCCATTCCATATGACTCTGTAAATTAATTTACGGTAGCAACATAAAAACTCTTTTCACTAACCCCCAAGAGAGACGGTACCCTAGCTTCCAATGTCTCTGCCCAAGGAGGTCTGCCCTCCAGCCCTCTTTGCATCTTACTGTCCTGGAAACCAAGGCCATGTGTTAATCATTACATGCACTATGAGCACATCCGATTCACCTCAACCAGCAGATTTATTTGGGTCTGGTTTATGATTTTGCATGATGAACTTAACATTCTCTGTCCCCACTTTGGCAGCACATAAAGAGGAGGCACCAAGAGCGGTCTTGGTTAGACGATTCTCTAATGATAAATACTACCTCTAGAAAATTTCCAAGACAAAGCAGTCCTCCAAATGGGATCTCTGAAGGACAAGGTCTTCTGCACAAACAGCACAACTTCTTCCCCACTTGGCTTCAATGAAAGAGAAACGGCTGCCTTGTTATCATTTTGGAGCTCGGTGGGCCCCGCGGGCAGGCAGCAGAAGCCCGAGTGTGGACAGTGGCCAGAACAAAGCCATTTGATCATTGACATCCACTGTGACCATGAAACCTACTCTGGCAAGGAAAAAAGTGTTTACTCACTTACAAATTCCCATGATCCTTAACAAAACAACTGCCTTTCCTTTCATTTCCAGCAAAACATGTGATGTTTAGAGGGGAAGAGGCAGAGTCCAGCTCGTCCTTTACGGTTCAAAATAATTTTATACATCCTGAGTTTTCTTTCATAAAAAAGTCAAGGTTTCGTCCCCTCTTCTGTTTCCCTACCCCCCTTTGCCTTTTCTTTTGTCCATAATGTCATTATTTCACCCAACAGGAAAACGGAGAGGGAAAGTTCAGTGCAGAAAAGCTTCTTTAAATCATACTGTAAAACGTAGAAAACTTTTCCTTTCCATTAAGGTTCCAGTAAGAGCCTCGGAGCCTTAGGGAAACGATTCCCCTATTATTCAAAGAGCAAGATTGGTTTAGATGACTACAAGCTGTCCACGGCCGAAGATCCTAGCAGAAACAGTAGAGAGTCTGCACTTACCAACAAGATTTTTTTTTAATCAAGTGAGTACAAATTTTCCTGAGCCTAGTGAGTGGGCTGTTACACCTGGATTTTACAGAAGGGACAAGTGAGGGACCTTATGTCACTTGCCCATTGGCACGGCAAATCAGACAGTTGAGCCTTGATTAAACCTGGGCTATTTGCCTATAAGCCTAGTACTCTTTCTACTGTACCATACTGTCCCACTGCTCCCCCCTAGCCCTTTGGCAGAGTATATGTTTTAATATTGACGTAGCCAACTTCTTCTCCCCGAAGATTAGAGCTCGTTGTGTTCAACACATGGACTAAACACCAAGATGACAGTCCATCTCATCTCTGTTCCTCTCAGGTAAATTACCACATCCTTTCTCTAACCCCATCTCATTCGGTCAAGAAACACACTCACACACACAACCATCTGCCAAAGAACTTAGAAGCACAACTTCTTATGTCTCTTTGCAATTCAAAACTCTAACCAAAATAAACTGAATTTTTATTATTTTTTGAATCAACCTTATCTTAATCCATTTAGGCCTACCCACCTTTGAGGACTCATTTCATCTCATTTATGCATACTGGGTCTGCCTGACAATCTCTCTGATAGAAGCCAATACCTTAAAGTTATCCATTTATCTGCAGTACTGTGTGTGCCTCTGTTTGGATTTAGCTGTCAACACTTCACACATGTGAAATCAATCTGTGTGATATTAATGTAAACATTGTGCATTACAAACTGGTGGACATTTTATCGTTCCAACAGGAAAAATAGACAAAATGTTTGCATGTATGTGTTTTCTCTACAGCATAGACAATAACACAATATAAATGACAGTATGTGTTTTTACAAAAGAGGAATCGAATTATAAAAAGAGGTAAAAGGAAAGTGGGAAGCTGTTGGAGAAGACTCAGGTTAGGAGATTCTAACAGGATAGTGGGGCAGGATTATGCATCGGGTAAAGATTTTCATGAAAAATATTGTCATCCCTAATGTCACTTTCCCCTCATTCTTATTATAATCTCATTTCCTAATTGCATGTGCAATACAACCAGTTTTCATAACGCTTTAATGGGGAATCCATTGCTTTAGTTTTAAAAAGAGCCAATTCTCTTGTGCTAAGAAAAGAGCACATTGCCTTTAAGAGATTTGTAACTGACAAGATGGAAGAATGCGGGCAGGATGTCAAGGCTGAAGCTTTTCAATCACCTACCATTAATATGATTCAATTTATGCTTATGTCATAGGTTTAGACATTGCACAGTGCTGTAAGCAAGGAAGGGACTTGAATAAAATATAACGAAGAAAGCAGATGGTATGCTATCAAAACCCTTCAAGCCTAAAATAACCTTTCCCAAGTTAGGAGGATAGTTAATTAGAACCAGGACATATTTACTCTATTCTGAATATCTCAATGTAAATAAAAATCAAAATGACACTACTGTAATGTGGAACTAAATGATGAAATTTCATCTATTCTCTTTTTCTTTAATAGTTTCTAATCAAACTTTTCATTAAATAGCTTCATAAAATTCCATGGAGAATTTATTTACAGGGACTCATTGTAGATTTAAAAGCCTTACTTTTATTGTTCAATTAGACTTGTTATTCAGTGGACATTAAAACAATGGGCAAGGGGAAGGTGTCTGAGCAGCCAGGCAAGGTTGTCACACACAGCAAAGTCCGTTTTCAGAGACGAGCCCTGGAAAGGCAAGGAAGCTGCCCAGCACACGGAGAAAATAGGGGGGCAGGCCTGCCCAAGAAGGAAAGCCCAGTTCCACTTCTAAAGCCACTGCCTGGGTTCGTCCCAGCCCTGGTCCACCAACTCACATTCATATCTCTCTGGTAGAGAGAGCATCAGGCCATTTACTAAGGGAAAACAAACCTAAGAGAGGCCAACAGTTGACCCAGGGTGAAGGCAGCCATTCTTAATGTGGAGAGTCAGCACATTTTATAATTTAGATATTTCCAACAGTTTTCTATTACCCTCTCTCTCTATCCTTTAAAACCAGATCCAGTACTGCCTTTTCCGTGAGACTTTCCCCCACCCTCCCCATGATCACCATCTCCAGCCACGCCACCTCTCCCACCCCCCGGCTTACTGAGAAATTCCTACCGTACTTGCTTTCTGCAATGCTCACCAAATACTTAATCATTGACTTTCTTGTAACATTAGTTAACCTTTCAGGTGCGTTAATCCTGTCTTCCCCAATTAGATTTTAAATTCTCAAAACAAGCAACGACTGTGTTTTATTTATCTTTTGAACACCCTCAACCACCTCCACTCCTTAATCCCATTTAACAGAAGAAAGCAAAAAATATGTTAGTTAATAAAATAAACATTATTTAATCATAGGAAAGCAGACACTGTCCTTTTGAGAAGGGCCTTGGAGGTATTTTAGGGCAATTTATGAATTTCATGTGTCAAAGGTGTAGCTGCTAAATGCTATAAACTCTTTGCCATCAGCTCCACCATTCATCCACCTGGTGATATGGCTAATAAAATTTGATTTTTACAGCCTAGGCATACTGTTACCTAAATTACATTTGACCAATTACTGAAGTCACCAAATGTGTGGTACAGAATATATACTGTGTAGCAAATTCATCTGTGGGCCCCCTGGCACTCGTGGTAATCTGACAGAAGTGTTTCAGTCATCTGGCAGTGTTTAATATTAGGAACATTTGTTTAATGCTAGTCACTAATTAAATTTATGTTCTTCCACCAACTGTTAGTCGGTTGGAGAGACCCAAGCCCGCGTTCTGAGGAACGTCTTAACCCATGTTGATTTCAAATACAACCAGTTGGAGGTTTCAAAGAGCGTTCTCTGGAAATTTAGCTGTGTGACCAAAAGTGGAAGGTGGGGGAGGGATGCCAGTGAGGGTGTTCAAATTAAGTCAAAATGAGCTGTTTTTGTTCACTTACTAAAATGAAATACTATAAGAAGTACAAACTATTTGAAGTACACACTGAACTGAAAAACGAAAATCTAATACTCTAATTATTATACTAGCCATCTAGGAGCTCTTTAAAGGTACCTTATTCCAAAAGAAAATTTCCACTTTAAGAGGCTGGAGAGGAAAAAGAGCATTAAAATTAGCCATACCAGAAGAAAGTTCAGGAAAACATTCAAAAGTCAGATGCTTGTGTTTGTGAGAACATTTAAAACTAATTTAGTAACTCAACAACCATTGTGATCACTATTAAATTGGAACTTCTTTCTGTTACCAATTCTAGATGTAACAGCTTTGAAACTCAATGACTAATAACTCAAATTAGCCAAAGGTTAAAACATTTTTTCATTATTTTACATTGTGAAACTCTAATTCTGAATACTCTTAAATGAGGGAAAGCATTCTTTCAGTTTTCTTTTGTGTCAGGAATTTAGAGACCTCCTGAGCAGCAGGCAGGACGGATGGTCTGCGAGTAGAAATATGGAAGAAGAACTCCAAAAAGAAGTATTGAAAAGGGAAGATTTGTAAATGCTGATCTGAAGAGGAAGTACTTTTAAAAATGTATTGGATATGTTCATCTACTTGAATAAAATGGTTATTTGAATATTACAAATATGACAATAAACTCTTTTGGGAAGAAGGAAAAGATAAGGTATAAACACTAGTACTCCCTTATAGATTGACAGTGATTTGATAAGCTAGAGTGTGAAAGGCATCTGAAAAAATGGTTCATAATAAAAAAAAGTCATGTCCAGTGAACTTACGTCCCCTTCCTCTCTTTCTTCCCTGCCTTCTTGAATCATTAGATCCCAGCCTCTCCTCCTTGCCCCTCCTCTGCCCATACACCTACTTACAATATCCCTCCCACAGCAGCTACAGGGCTGCTGGGATCATGAATAATCACATTGGAAAGGCCACACTGGACCCCAAAACCATGCCGAGGCCTGTAATGGTTAAGCAGAATAATCTGAATTTGAATAATCTGCAAACTAGGGATCTTTAGGAAAACATTAGCCAACAGAATCAAGGACTTTTCCAGCTCAAAGGGACCCTGTACTCTCTCTAGACCAGAGGTCTCAACCTCTTCTCCACCCAGGTACTCACGAGGGACTCAGCATGGCTCAGTCGTCACACTGGTCACTCTACTGTAGCGATTCCAGAGAAGGGGTGGGGTGAGGGTGGGGGATGTTCATGCCTCTGTTAGGATAGGAATTTCCAAGGAACATGTGTAGTTTGGTAAAGTACCCTGGGAGTATTCTGTATCCCTGCCTAGCCTGTTGAGAACCACTGATATGGTCGAATCTCTTCAACAAACAGATGAGAAAGTGAAGATTCGAGAGATGCGATCTTGGCTTGCCTCCAGTCATTCACTGAATCATGCAAGGTCTCCTAAACTGATATTGTGGTATCTTCTCCTCCTTCCCTTCTATCTATAAAGACACGTGACCAATCAGTTAGGCAGAGATGCAGATAAAGATCCATGTGCCCACCAAAGATGGAAATATATATATGTATACAAATACATTCATACACATGAAAAAATTCAGGGGCATGGGTATCTATCGTCTATCTGTCTGCCTATCTATTCACCTGACAATACTGAAGCGGTTACAATTGGTGCATTTTTTTCAGTTCCTTATAACACTGAAAAGGGAGCGATCAGTTAAATAAAAAAATCAGTATCTGAATAGCCAAAGCCTTTTAAGAAAGCACTAACATGAAGGTTTCCTGTCCTAAAGTCCAATTTCAAGGTCGACCAAGCAACTTCAGACTCTATATTGAACAACAAATTCGAAATAACAATCTTTTATCTTGGTAAACAGGGGCTGCCAAGGAGGCAATGATGCTGTATAATGCAGTAATTTGGGGGATGGGAGGGGTGGAGTGGCACATTGGGCTCGTGAAAATAAGCCCTGTTCTCCATCACTGCTCTCCACAAGAACTGAGAACAACTAAACACACACGCACAAGCTTCATGTAGGAAAAAAAAAAGACTCACCAAACTCATCGCATATACTCTCATTCTCTATGAGAGTTGGGTGGTCAAAGGTGTCCCGACAGTACAGGATCTGAGGGTTCTTGCTGACCACTGCAATGCCCCCCAGGGCTAATGCAAACTGGTCCGTTAGAATGGAAGACGGCTTATCCTGGATGCGTTTCAGCATCGAGCGGTACCGGCAGTACTGAGGGTAGCTGAGAACTATCACGTTCGTTTCTTCCTCGTCCTCCCCTAGACAAACGAGAAAACACTTCCATTACCCTTCTCCCTCCAACAAAGAACTGTCACAGCCATGATACAAGTTCAATGATTACTTCTGGTTTTGTACTAAAAATGTAGTCTTCAACAAGACTCTTATACCAGTTCATCTTATCACAGTCTGGCTAATGCCAGTATCCCCTCCAGCCCCATCTCACCAATCCAGTTCCACAGCAAACACTCAGGCTACCCGCAGAGAAAAGAAAAAGTGGAGAAAAGAAAGAGTGGGATGACCCTATTGACAGATAGAGTAATGCTTCGGTCACCATCAAGCAGCAGAACCAAAACACTGTTTCGAAAGAATTTTATATATATTTTAAGCATTAAAGTCATCATCGTAGGAAAAAATCAGAATTTTCTTGAGCTTCTTTATACTTATTTTCACAGCCAGCTATTACTTTTATTTTGGATTATATAGTCTTTTGGTGCTTGAAGGCTCTGGAAAGGTCATCTGGCCCCAGAGAGATGTCCATGGGTCTAAATACATCATCTGCTTTGGAGGTCCTTTGTGCTGTTCAACAAATATTTCTTGTTCTCTTTACGGACCCTGTGGAGAGACCGTGCTCCTCAGCCCACTGGAGTCAAGTGGCTGTGTGACTTGTTTTGGCCAATGAAATACGACAGAAGTGGGTGGCTCCTTTAAGTGCCAGTGTGTAACTGACCACACTCTCTCCTTCCCTTTGTTCTGGACATCTGTAATATTTCAGGGAGTTGCTGCTCTGCCAGTCTGGGTTTTGGAGGGAGAATAACATGGAGCAGAGCCCCTGGTTGATCCTAAATGGACATATAGCATAAGCAGAAAACAAACCTTTGTTGTTTTAAAGGAGACTGTGATTTGGGGGTTATTTGTTTTTGCAGCATGATCTATCTCAACTTGATTAATATGCCCACCTCTCCACCCTCCCCGAACCCATACCTCCCATCTTCTAATGTTCCTCAAATCCATCTGGTAACTTGGCACATCTCAGAGAACCACACCGGGAGGACTTCCCAAGCATGCTTGTGAAAGAGCTCCATCAGAACCAACTTAACTCAGGAGGACATTTCAGCAACTTTAATGAAGCTCCCTCTAACAATGATCTTAACGCTTATTTACATCTCACTATATTAATGCTTATTTATAAAAACCAGATTCTGCATGGATGAATCTTTCCTTCGTCTTAAGCTTGAGAAATGGCAAACACTCGCCGTTGGTGGCCTGCCACCTGCACAACGTCAAGCTGAATTTAGGCTCCATGACCCAGTTTGACATTGCTCTGTGTAACCACACCATCAGGGCGTTTGTAAGCAATTCCCAGATATCTCACTTGCTTATCCAAAGGGAAAACACTCCATATTTCGAGCTCTTACCCTGCTGCAGGGAATTGCACAAGACAGTTGTTAAGGATACCAACATTATCGTGGCCATCTGGTAACCAGTGGGAGACGAATGAGTAAGGACAGAACATAATGATGGAACATAACCAGTACCAGTGGAAGGTGTGCATGTGACCTTTTCAGATAGGAGGCCAATCCCCAGATGTATTTCTAATTATGTTCACTTAGTTCCTCAGGCTGGAGGCTTCTTCAAGAATGGAGATGTTTAGCTGCTTTCAAGATGACATCTTTTAACAGTTTACATTTCTTAGACTCCTGCCTGGTTTGTGGGTAGCCACTTTGTCAGCTGGCACACTTAATTAAAAGGAAATATATTTACATTGAAGGAAAGTCCCCAAATAAAAAGTGGTTTTGAGATGCTGATATATGTCCCAAGACATGCCAATTTGAGATTTTTACAGCAGACCAAGACACGAGTTCACACTTTGGGTTCAAATCTGTGCTTTCTATAGAGTTAAAGCACAAAAAGTTTTAGTGGAAATACTCACAAACATCATCAGGACTCCAGAGTATCTAAGTGCTAGTTGAAGAAGGAGCCCCCAGTGTGGCAATTCTATCATTCAATATTTGTTATTCTATTTGTCCAAGATGTTGAGGATGAGAGAGAGGGGAATAACCATGAACCCCCAGGACTTACGGCAGTATGCCCAGCACCTAATACCAACTCCTGTCAATGAGAAATACTATGCAAATACTATGACAGCTTCCAAAATTCTACCTTGGCTGTGCTATTGGCTTTCTGTGAAGGGGGAAGTTGCACTAGTTTCTCCAAGTGTTCTTGAAACGAAATGGAGAAAGTTGTGCTTTTTAGGTTAAATGAGGGCAAAGGAATTGATGCTTTGGAGTTAGTTTCACAGCAGAAAGTGTCACCTAGACTCTTGAGACCACTTCACTTCCTTCCTATGCCTTCATTCTCCTTCTGTTTTTCTCTGATCATTTTTCATGATGATGCCATCTCTAACCGCTTCCTCATTCTCTGTTCTGGATGGAATCAACTCCTTGGCGATTAGAAATGACCTCTTTCTCTCTCTCTCTCTACCTCATCTTAGCTTGAAACACTTATCCTTCTTTTTTCATGCAGTTCCCAAAACACTAGACAAGCCAGGAATCCTTCTCTTCCTGTTGGAAGAAAAACAGCAAGTTCCCCCGATCTCAAGTCATGGAAACATGTCCTACGATGACCATTCATTCTGGAGAAAATCTCTCTGAGTGCTCCTGGGACTGTCCACATCAGAATTACATAGGGTGCTTCTAAAAAAGCAGAATCCAGGGGTCCATCAGGAACAACTGACTCAGAATCTCTAAAGTTGGGACTAGGAATTTACATTTTTTTTTTTAAAGTTTTTTTTTCCTTTTTCTCCCCAAAGGCCCCCGGTACATAGTTGTGTATTCTTCGTTGTGGGTCCTTCTAGTTGTGGCATGTGGGATGCTGCCTCAGCGTGGTCTGATGAACAGTGCCATGTCCGCGCCCAGGATTCGAACCAATGAAACACTGGGCCGCCTGCAGCGGAGCGCGCGAACTTAACCACTTGGCCACGGGGCCAGCCCCAGGAATTTACATTTTTAACAAGCTCCCAGGTAGCTCATGCACATTAAACTACCTCTGAGTGTGACTTTAGCTTTTTGCATAGATTTATAGTAATTTATTTAGTTTGGATTTTGATGCCTCTCTCTCTCTATATATATATACATATAGATATATAGACAGATATAAATATATTTATACATTCAGTTTTCACGTATATGCTTGTATCCAAACCCGCATTATACCTAGAACAGAATACAGGACCAAATACCCTTCCCCTTGCCACTCTCCCAGGATTGTTGCAGGTATCACTGAACACAGCAAATGAAAAAAGCCCTCTTAACCAAAAATATGAGAGACTGAGGTACTGTTTTCCTGTTTAGAAAGCAGAACAAATACTACTGCGTTTTATGGTACTAATAATAAAACACTAAAATGAAAATAATAAATAATAAAACCTATGTATCTATTTAGTTCCTCACAATAATCCTACAAGTAGTAGGATTACTATTTTTTTTTAACATCCTCCAATTGAGAGTTGGGAAAACTGAGTTTCAGACACCCAAGTGACTAGTTTGGGATCTCAAAGAACTAGAAAGTGATGAAGAGGAGACTATAACCCAATTTTTTAACTCCAAGCTCGATGAGCTTTTCATTATGACAAAATGTCTCGAATCACAATAATAATAATAATAGAGATTTAACTAATTTACAATATTAGGGATAAGGATGGTGGCCTTTGATCAAGTGAAATCTGAGACTTCTGTTTCATTGAGAACTGTAGAATTCAGCCAGTGGTATGCCAGAATTACTCTATTCTGGTTAAGTTAGCTTGTTATAATTTTGGAACACTGCAATTCCCCATTATGTAACAACATTATTGACACACTTTTCATGTATATCAACTTTCTGCTTCCCACTCATGTGATAGGAAATAAAGCCGACTCTAGGCGGTGCAAGCCCAGAACCCCAGCCCTTCATTAACCTCTTTCCACACTAAGAGGCTAGAGGCACAGCTGGAACCCAGGCTAATGTGGCAATGCTTAGTGATGCCAAAACAAAAATGATGATAACTTTCTTGCTTATGAGCAGAACCACCCATTTGGACCAAAATTTTGGCATTGGTTGGACAGCGGCAAATTTCCAACCTTACAATTACCTCTTCCCAGAGGAGTTGCCTTTAATATTTACAAAAACCAGAGAAACCCCATGAGACCCTCAGGACTCCTGTGAAGGTGGACAAAGCATTCCAGTGAGAGTCAAGAGAAGATCCAGAGTGAAGGTGGGACCTGGAAGTACCAGCAATTCATCCAGGTCAAAGTTTCACTGAGTGAAGACGCCTGAGTCTCTTCTTTGTAGTCTCGGCAGACATTTATTTAACTGGAAAAACATTATCTTTCTCAAGACAAAGTGTGGTCACCTTAATGTGAAAGGTATGTATAACAGAGGGTAAAATTATGAGTTTGGAAGAGCTTTCTAGATCTAAAATTCGATGATCCTATAACTCCCTTCTAAGCCTTTACATTAACTTCCTCCTGATACAGCTACAAAAATATTAAATTGTTCAACAGCTGTCGTGTTTTATTTTGCCCAAGTACGCTAAGAAACAAATAAAGCCAAACAACTCTTCCCAGAATTCTTATTTAAATTCCTCAGCTACTTCTTTGCTCCTTATGCATTTCATATACACACAAACACTCCTGGGCAAAGGTACTCATGAAGAAGGGCTGCCAATAAATGTTGTGTGGGACATTTCTCCCTCTCCAATTCGTGACAGGTCTAGTAGACAAATCTAAGAATGAATAAAGAATGGATAAATTGCACATTTGTTTAGGAAAAGACAAACAAAGTGTTCCTAGAACAGAGATTTTCTTTCAACCACACCCACATAGGAAAAGAAATCGAAGTATTACCCTAAGGAGTCTTCCTCTAACACACTCTGGTCAGTGGCAGTTGGTTAGGTTATATATACATTACTTGATTTCTGTCAACAGAAAATGATCAGCAATAAATTGCTGGTACCAAAGACTGAAATTTTAAACCATGATTATGCTATTCTATTAAAATGTCATCTCATTCCTCAATTCCCCCTCAACCAAAAAAAAAAAGTGAACGTGCCTATTTTAAAACGAAATATTCAAAGGGAATAAGAGACCCCAAATTACTAAACCTCATTTCAACTTCAATGAAAAGAACTTTGCCTATTAAAAGTTAATACCTAAAGTACACTGCTTGTAATGCTCAACCAAAATTACTCTAATCCTGCGCTTATATCATAATTACACGTTTTGTTAACCTCTCCCAATGTCAATTTTTCACTTATTTATATATTTTCAAAGTCCAAAACAGAATTCCACAGAGAAACTGTAATTATAACATGAGACTCCACCCAAGCTTTTCAAACAGTAACTGTATACCATTGCTTTAATCCTCAGAGTTGGGCTGGGGGTGGGGAGGGGGTGGAGGGAGAGGGTAAGAGCAGGCATTCATTCTCAATAGCACGTTGCTCAAGTTGTCTTTGCACAAAGAGAGATGCATGAAATGGCAAACACAATGAATTAATGGAGCATTGACTTTCAAATATCCATAATGCTATTTTTTTAAATAGATAATGGTGGCCAAATGCACAGAAGGCTGAAAACATAAATTCTGGAGGAGAAATTTGCTTTCATCCCTTGCACAACAATTTAGAAATGTAACTTTCTTTTTCATTCTGGGGGGATGAGGGAAGGCTTGTTTCGGAAACATCACACTATTATGCTTACTGAAAACCACTATAATCTACTTCTAACATCAGTAAGCTTGAAAAAAAAAATCTTAAAAAAAAACCGTCGCCCTGGGATTTTAGAGAGCCTGGTGGAAAAAGTATGCATGTTCCTTCCTGTACCTAATTACCTCAACTGAAAAATCTGCCAAGTATTTTGCCCTTTAGTTCTCTTAATCGTATTAGGGCAAATGCATTTGGATGCCAATAGAAACAAACATTTAAAGATTTTCACTTAAAAGATTCCAAATATGTATGAAGGTTATGTTTGAGGCACAATGTCCCTAGTCCTTCAAAGACAACATAAAGTGTTCTTTTTTTTTTCCCAAGCAAATATGAATTTGCTCATGTTATAAAACTTGAAGTCTAGTTTTGAGACAATTAAGTAAAATAATGTCAATATGAGAGGCTCTTACAATGATTTATGCTTCTTTCTGTTACTTTATTACATTAGACATTCCTTTCTCAAAGCTTTGTACTTTTCACTGTGCTCCTAGCAACCAACCCACGGCAAAGCATCAACTTTATATACCTGGCAGTATTCCAATTCTTACTGCTATTGACAATTATATTGAAGTTTCCATTTAATTGCTGCTCTGTTGTGACACTGAATATTTGTCATAATTAGGCATTTCCTATTTTCCGTCCATTCATTTTTGATTATTACTGAAAATGAAATTTTTTTATTCCAGAAAAACCTAAGCATGAAAATTGTACAGATAAGAGTAGCCACAGCTGTTACTATCATTACCAACATTGTAACATGCAGCATAAAAAAAAAAAAAGAATATAATTTCTCGGAAGGTAATTTTCCTTTCAGTCTAAGTGCTCTTATTCATCTTACAGTTACTCAATGATTTCCTGTTCTAATTACAGGACATTATACAGAAAGACATTTGTAAAAGGGAAATGCAGCCGTGCATAGGACTAAATGGCTTGAATTGGTTGAAAATGTTTAAAATTCCAAAGTTGTACCTCAACTTTATCAATTCCTGATTACAATGCTGTGTAAATGTGTAATGTGTCCCACCATATTTTTAAACCTCTCTTAAGGCAGTCAACTTGGTCCCCAAAGTGAGCACACATCAAAGGGGAAAATACATTTGCAGTTAAACTGATGTCGTGGAGCTGGGGTGGGGAAAGATCAGTTGCGTTCTTTTTTTCCCTCATCAAAGCTGTTAAATTGGAGGCATGCCAAGACAAGGAGTGGAAAATATTAATAATAAAAATAAATTAAACGCCTGATTAAAAGGGAAAGAGAACAAGATTCCATCCGGAATAGAAATGAAAATGCCACAAACTATTTCATAAAAACATACTGTGACGTAAATTACACATCAGTATTGCACTGTTGTGGTTATTTTGAGAAATGGTTTGTACTGTAAGTCAGCTGGTGCTGCCCCACCCTTAATGATTTTGTAATTCTCTACACAGTAAGCAAGCGGGGCAGCCCAGAGATTGCTAAGACAGAAAACAGACCTAGCCATACAGAACTGGCAATAAAAAGATAATGTACTTTTAACATAACAGAACAAGAAGATTGGCTTTATTAACTAAAAAACTACTTTAAATGGTCCCCAGCTTGCCATTTGTTTTGATAAATGGAAAGACAGATCTTCCCAAGATAGGCAACAAAAACATCACTGAAGAACTTATAAAAAGAAAATGTGGGAAAATATATCAGTGCACGGTGGCAAACGGAACAAAGAATATTTCAAATGCAAAACCCAGGGTTGTAGCCAGCTGTTTCCAAACACAAGTCACTTCAAATGGATGGACACACACAAATATAAAAATATGGATTAATATGTTAATATCAGCCTTTGCCCTTATGGTTGTTTCATGACTCAGAAAAGAAAACAACACAAAGCTAAACTAACAGCAAACACTGCCATCACTCCCAGTAACAAATGAACCCACTGGGAAGCCAGCCAGCTCCACCTCCAAGGTTCTCCCAAATGCTCACTGAGTTCTAAGCCACATTCAGGAGCTACACTAGATTTCATCTTGAGAATTCTGCATCTTATTTCCATATGGCTCATCTCAGCCAAATTTAAATGTCACACAAGACAGGGATTATGCAATAAGTATATCTACTGCTGAGACCACATGGCCACACTGACGCATAGGTAAAGCGGTGTCTACGTTTGGGGTGTGATCCTAAGGCGCTCGACCTACCTTAACTTGCTTCCCCTTCACAGAGTTAACTGTTAAGCCACAGTCAACCGTTCACTGTTAGTATAAATGAGTTTTAGTATCTGAAGAAGAAAATATAAAGGACCCATGAGAACACCTGGGAGCCAGGGCTTAGAGAAAATTTCTCCTACTCTAAAATTATGCCAAATGTTTTCTCAGAGATTAATTTATGCATTTATTTATTTCGTAGTGACCCAGGTAAGGCTATTATATTGGATTTGAACTTAATTAAACTCAACCCTCTGTTGGTTTACAAGGAGCTATGACTAAGATCCGATCAGCCTCTATGGTTTCCAGGACAAAGCTGCTATAAGAAAAGGAAACTTGACCATCATTAGCGCAACTGGCCTTAAAAATCATAATAACTTCTGCCATCTTTCCTCGTGGAATACCTACATGGCTTTTTATTTTTCAAGTTGCGTTGTACACCTGCCGTCATTGCAAGAATCACAATTCCATTACTGTAGCAGCTGTAGAAACCTTTGACACTTGAGCGACTTTCCTGAACCCCCAAACTGACGAAGAAAGCTAATTAAGGTGTGATCCTGGACAGATCAATAGCTAAATGATTAACTTCCACACATTACTCTCTCAGCATCCAAGATCCACAGTTGTGCCTTAACAAAATGACTAATCACTATTTGCCATGACTTTCACGGACATGATTATTTCACAAGTAGTTAACACAGACGAGACTAAATCTCATAGTTTCTAACATGATTTATATCAGGGGAAAAAAATGTGTGTGTGGAGAACCAAATACCAAACAGTGTAGGACTAATATTGATTACCTAATGCCTAGCATTTTGAAGGCATTCTATACATATCTACATACACACACACATATACATACAAGTGTATGTGTGTGTTTGTGTATATACAGATATATATATAATGCACATATATATATAATGAGTGGTATGGCTACTTTCATTAAAACTGGGTTGCCATTAAAAATAATAAAAGTAAATAACATTTCAGGTCATGCAAAGATGCTTCTATTATATTCAGTGAAAATAAGGAAGGTATGAAATAATGTATTCAGCCCCATGTTTTTTATTTAATAGCATTACTGAGCTACAATTCACCTATCAGACAATTCACCCATTCAAAGAGTACAAGCTTTTAGTATATTCACAGAATTGTGCATCCATCACCACAATCAAATTTAGGACATTTTCATTATCCCAAAAAGAAACCCTGAACCCTCCTGCTCACACATGTCCCCGCCCCTCACCAGTTTAAGGCAACCACTTATCTACTTTTGGTCTCTATAGATTTGCCTATGCTACACATTTAATATAAATGGAATCCTACAATGTGTGGTTCTTTGTGATTGGGTTCTTTCACTCAGTATAGTGTTTTCAAGGTTCATACATAGAGTAGAGTGTATCAAAATTTCATTTCATTTATGGCTGAATAATATTCCATTGTATGGATATCCCACATTTCATTTATCTATCTATCAGGTGATAAGACATCTGGGTTGTTTCCACTTTTTGGCTACTATGAATAATGCTGCTATCAACATTTGTGTAAACCCTTTTGTGTGGACATATGTTTTCATTTCTCGTGTATATTCCTAGGAATGCAACTCCTGGTCATATGGTAATTCTATGTTTACCCTTTTGAGGAACCGCCAGACTACTTTCCAAAGAGGCTCTGCCATTTTACATTCTCTCCACCAATGTATGATGGTTCTGATATCACCATGTCCTTGCCAACACTTGTTATTATTTGTCTTTTTGATAGCCATCTTAGAGGGTATGACATGGTATCCTATGTTGTCTTGGTTAGTGCTTAAAAATCATTAACAGGGGCCAGCCTGGTGGTGCAGTGGTTAAGTTCGCATGTTCTGCTTTGGTGGCCTGAGGTTTGCTGGTGTGGATCTTGGGTGTGGACCTACACACTGCTTGCCAAGCCATGCATCCCACAGATAAAGTAGCAGAAGATGGGTACGGAGGTTAGCTCAGGGCCAATCTTCTTCAGTAAAAAGAGGAGGATGGGCGGCAGATGTTAGCTCAGGGCTAATCATCTTCTTCAAAAAAATAAATAAACTTAAAAAAAATCATTAACAGTCAGTGCCCCTAGGTTGCGAGATTATCTGCAATTCTTATTTTCTCCTTTGTTTGCCTGTATTTTAACTGTTCGTTTTTTTCTTTTTTGCTGAGGAAGATTCCCCAAGCCAACATCTATTCCCAATCTTCCTCGTTTGTTTTTTCCTCCCTAAAACACCAGTACGTAGTTGTATATCCTAGTTCTAAGTCCTTCTAGTTCTTCTGTGTGAGCCACCACCAAAACACGGCAACTGACAGAGGGGTGGTGTGGTTTTGCGACAAGGAAATGAACCCAGGCTGCTGAAGTGGTGAGAGCACTGAACTTTAACCACTAGGCCATCAGGGCTGCCTCTTAACTGTGCAATTTTTTAGAAGATGTAAACATCTGGAAAATTTATGTGGAATTTCAAGGGATCTTAGATAGTCAAAAAAATCTTGTAAAAAACAAAGTTGGAGGACTCACACTTCCCTATTTCAAAATTCAGTACAAAAGCTACAGTAATCAAAACTGTGGTGCTGGCATAAGGATCAAGTGTGATCGAATAGAACAGACAGTCCAGAAATAAACTTTCAAATATACGGACAATTGATTATTGACAAAGGTGCCAAGACCATTCAATGGGGAAAGGACAGTCTTTTCAACAAATGGTGAGGGGAAAACTAGATATCCATAAATAAATAATGCAGCTGGACTCTTACCTCACACCACATACAAAAATTAACTCAAAATGGATCAAAGACTAGAATTTAAGAGCTAAAACTACAAAACATAGGGAAAAATCTTCATGACCTTGGATTCACAATGGTTTCTTAAGCATGACACCAAAAGCACAGGCAACAAGAACAAATAAAAATAGGTAAACTGGACTTCATCAAAACTTGAAAATTTTGTGCACCAAAGGGCACTTCAAGAAAGTAAAAAGACAGCCCAGAGAGTGGGAGAAATTTGCAAATCATATATCTGATAAAGGATTAATATCCAGAATATATAAAGAGCTCCTACAACAACAAAAAGACAAACAATCCAACTTACAAATGGGCAAAGGACTTGAATAGATATTTCTCCAAAGAAGTTATACAAATGGCACATGAAGAATTGCTCAATATTATTAGTCACTAGGGAAATGCAAATCAAAAGCACAATGAGATACTACTTCACACTCACTAGGATGGCTATTATTTAAAAAATAAATAAAAACAAAAAGTCCCAAGTGTTGGTAAGGATGTGGGGAAATTGGAACCCTCGTGCACTACTGGTGAGGATGTAAAATGGTGTGGCCGCAGTGGCAAACAGTCTGAAGTGCCTTAAAAAGTTACATATAGGGGCCGGCCCCGTGTCTAAATGGTTAAGTTGGCATGCTCTGGTTTAGTGGCCCAGGGTTTTGCAGGTTCAAATCCTGGGCACGGACATGGCATGGCTCACCAGGCCATGTTGAGGTGGCATCCCACATGCCACAAATAGAAGGACTCACAACTAGAATATACAGCTGTGTACTGAGGGGGTTTGGGGAGAAAAAGCAAAAAAAAAAAAAGAAAAACATTACATATAGAATTACCACAGGACCCAGTAATTTTACTCCTAGGTGTATACCCCAAAGAATTGAAAATAAGAACTCAAACAGATACTTGTACATCAGTGCCAATAGTAGCATTATTCACAAGAGTCAAAAAAGTGGAAACAAACCAAGTGTCCATCAATAGATGAGCAGATAAACAAAATGTGGTACATGCATACAATGGAATAATATTCAGCCATAAAAAGAAATGAAGCTCTGATACACGCTACAACATGGATGAACCTTGAGAAGATTATGCTAAGTGAAATACGCCAGACACAACAGGACAAATATTGTATGATTCTATTTATATAAGGTATCTAGAATAGGCAAATTCTTATAGAGAATAGAATAGAGATTGCCAGGGGCTGGGGATGGGGGCAGGGAGTGGGGAGTTATTGCTTAACAGGTACAGAGTTTCTGTTTGAGATGATGAAAAAGTTCTAGAAACAGATAATGGTGATGTTTACACAACATTGTGAAGGTACTTAATGCCACTGAATCGTACACTTAAAAATGGTTACAATGGTGAATGCTATGTTACGTATATTTTGCACAATTAAAAGAGGGAGCTATTACTTGGCAAGGGTTATATTTTCTATGTGGATGCACTCTTATCTGTTTCTTGGGAGGAAAGGAGGAGCCTCTCCAACTAGCAGCTAAAATATAAACTCCTGGAGGGCAGAGAATCTGCGTCCTGATTTCTCGTTATCCCTCCTAGACCTTTGAAGGAGCAGTGACAAATGTAATTGCCCATAGACAGCATTGCAATAAATAACTGGACCTTCTGTCAAAGAGTAAGAGCAGTCATATCATTAGTTCACCCTAGGCTCTGGACCAACAGCTCTTCCTAAAAGGCTGAAGGAATCTGGAGGAAGTTATCCATCAAACAGCACTGTGGTCATAGGCTGCCAGGCCTTTTTAGACGAAGGGTCATGAGTCTAGGCAGTCATTTCATTTTTTTGAGGGGGGAATAATCGCACCACTGGAGGACTTTGTGGACCACCTCAAAGTGCCGAGCCATCTCCAGACAAGTGCACTGACCTCTGGAGCTCACATCCTAAGGTGACGAGAGTTGTATAGGCAGCGTTGTTTCTTTATTATCATAGGGCTTCTGGAGTGGCTTAACAAGGAAAGGAGGACAGAGGCCTCTCTCTTCTATCAGTGGCTCATCTTAACTCAGTGGTCTTCAGACTGGTGAACCCTTACCCAGAGAGTCCAGGAAGACTTTCCTAGGGGACCCTGCGTAGGAAGGAGACAGATCCTCAACATCTGTATTACTCCCTCCTCAATTCATCTGCCTGAGAACGAGCCTGCATTCAGCACAGCCAACCTCCTTCTTTGCCCATCTCTCATCCTTAGCTTTATTATGACTACTAAAGAGACAAATCAAAATACTGGCTTCAGAGAAGCCTCCTTTATTGATACATCAAGGCATCTTACACCTCAGGCATTGATTTTTCCCTTCTTCCACCAATTTCTGTTAAAGGAGAAGCTTGGCAGTAGAAATGGAGTACTTTGGCCTGTGTTAGGATGCTCTGAATTCAGAAAAGCCAGAGCAATAAAGGTTAACGATGCTTTAAATACAGCTAGAATGCTCTGCAAGGCTACCAGATTTTTTTAAGTAAATTGGATAAAACCTAAGGCTAAAAACTTCACATGACTTATTTCAGAACTACTATGCTTTAATAAGCACAGATTTTAAAAATTAAGATTTTATCAAATTATATATAATGTTTAGTTTAATGATAGTCAATCATCATCTTATTTCATTCTATATCATGTTTAACATTTTCGACCTCCTATTAAAAACTCATTCAAACTTATGATAAAAATATTTAGATATCCACTTAAAACTGGGCAAAGGAATATATACAGTGCTTCAAAAACCTTTTAGAGCAGTACCGTCCAATAGAAACATAATATGAGCCAAATATGTAATTAACATTAAAAAAGTAAAAGGAAAACAGGTGAAATTAATTTTAATAATCAATTTTTTTAGCTCTTATTTTTTCTTATTAGAAGCAATAATTCAATGAAAATTTTGTTTTTCTCCCCCCAGTTTTATTGCGATATAATTGACATAGAACATTGTATTAGTTTAAAGTGTGTAACATCATGATTTGATACATGTATATATAGCAAAAGGATTTTGTCTTATTTAATGTTACAAGAGTTTCTCTAGTGCACTTTTTTTTAAAATCTATTTTATTGATTGGGTTAGAACCCAACATACCCAAAATATTATTTCAACACATAAGCAATATAAAGAATTATTGGAGAGATATTTTATGTTATTATTTTCATATTAAGTTTTTGAAATCTGTTAGGTATTTCACATTTACAGCATCTCTTAAGCCACATTTCAAGGGCTTAATAGCCACATGTGGCTGGTGGCCAACCTATTGGACGGCATAGCTTTAGAGAGTCCACTGGAAAGAAATGTGAAGGCCATTGTGTTAGACAACCTGGGCCTGAAGAGGCAGCGGGGAGGAGCAGGGCTGGTCTGGGCTCCTGGCACAGTCCCCATGGTGCCTTTCATTCTGGACTCCAGGACCCTACAACCTTACGAGAAGAGGTTCAGAAACACAACTGGGAGAAGAGAACGAAATGGGGAAAAGCCACTACTGCGGCTGTTATTTCATCCTTCTGATAAAACCCCAACAAAGGCCAGCAGGCAGCAGGCTACCCTGTGTCGTTATTTCAGTAGAGAGCCTTGCTTGCCACCTTCAGTTTCTGGCGAATGATAAAGATCAATTCAAAAAAAAAAAAGCTTCAACTATAAAACCTGGTAAGAGCCCTCTCCTCGGGGTTGTAACTATTCTCCTGCTATAACTAGCTACAGGTTCACCTGGTGCCATTTCCACAAACCGTCAGCTCTGTTTTCTGTCACAATGCCAGGAGAACATCAGTCGTTCAGAGCAGGTACTTTTTTATCTTTCTTCTTTTCTCTAGTGTATGCAATTCGAAAATTAGTTTAACATCTGAAGGAAAGAGATACTTATAAAACCTACTGGAAACTGAAACCCCTATTCAGTCTCACGGCGATGTAATCATATAAAAACTCTGGCACCTTCTATGTGCTCTCACAGTGCACCGTGAAAGAACATCACTGAAAGCTGGTGATACGGATATGCTCTGTTTTACTTCCTTTTGTGCAGTGTTAGTAGTGAGTAAGCTGATGTAAGACAGGAGGAGGAAGAATCTGGTTTATTCACATTTCCCATAATACCCATCAACTGCTAGAAATCATTTCCACTGCAAAGTCTTCCTTTCCCCAATCTCTAATATCCAAATATACTTCCCATTTCTCATAAAAGGCACAATAAACAAATTGCTGGTGACTAATATAGTAATTCCAGTTATAATTCTGCGGTTTCAGACCACGAGTTACCAGTGCTACAGATCCCTGTTCTGGTCACCTCTTAGATAATCCCGTGAGATGGTTTATGTTAAGCAAGGGTTGGCATACTACAGGCCAAATCCAGCCTGAAGCGAGTTTTTAAAGTTTTACTGCAGCATGGCCATGCCCATCGTTGACATTTCGTCTATGCAGAGTTGTGCAGTTGCAGAGTTGTGTATTCATCGTGACAGAGATCTTATGGCCTGTAAGTCTGAACTATTTACTTTCTGTCTCTGTGACCCCTGCTCTGGAGAAGATTACTGCTTCCAGAAATATTAGTCTGGATCACTGATATCAGCTTAATTCCTGAGACACAGTTACTCTGTGATACTTCATTGAACTTTCCTGTTCATGTGAGGCTCCCCTTTCTAGACTGTGTGTTCTTCGAAAGGCAGGAGCTGGGTTTCTAGCATCTCTGAATCCCTAACGTTGTGGATACAAGTAAAGCACGTGGTAGGTTTTCAATTAATGTCAATTTCAATTAATATTTCAAATTAATGTATTCTGGTTATTCACTATTTGGTGTCCCTACTCCTACCCCACCCCGCATCCAGTACCTAAGCTCTCTCCCCTGCTGCGTGACACCTGAAGGTTCTATCACTGGGCTCCCTCACACTCTGGCTTTTCTTAGTTCAGCACATGGAAGACACCAACAGGAGGTCAGACGGTGGGAAAGAGAGAAGCTGGGGTATTTCTTCCCGCCTCCCTCTCAGCTTTGGCATCACAGTTCTGGCCACGGCTTCGCCCCTCCACCGCTGTGGTTCCTCTGGGACTCCAGCTTTCACCAGTTAGCAATAGTTCCTCCCCCTTACTTCCTGCTGTAACTAGACCCTAGCGCCTCAACCACCCTTCTTGGTTCTCTTCACCCTGACTACGCCTCTGTAAGTCTTCCCTTTGTTGACATCTCTTGAGATGAACCCTCTGAGTAGAAATCTTTTTTTGCCTTGACCTTGACTGATACTCCTCCAGGGTTCCCATTTGGCAAGTGGTAACTCAGTAGGATGTCCCCACACTCAGAGGTTAAAGAAAACCAAGAGAGGACACATGTTCTGTGGACCAGTCACATCAGAACCACTGAGGGGCTTCTTTAAATAAAGATTGCTGGGCCCCCTTCCTGCCATGCTGAACGAGGAGGTCTGAGCTGGGTCTCTGGATTAGTGCTTTGTAATAAGTACCTCAGGGGCCGTTGTACCTACTGAAACAGATGGTGAAATTCAGGTTTGGGGGCAGGGTGGAAACAAGAAACAGAAAACTAGGCTGAAGCAACTGCAGAGTGTCTGAAAGCTTCGGAAGTCAGATGTATAAATTCAGAAGGATTAAATGAAAAAGGGGGTCAGGGCTACCCACCAGAAGGTCACAGGTGGTGCTGAAGCTAAAAACGGGAAGTACCCATTTCCCTTGGTAACACAGTTAAGCCCTTTAAAGGAGGCTATGCACTTAAAAATTATACATTCCAAAATATTGGCCTCCACAGTCTATCTATTCGTCAGTACTGGTATCATGGTGAGCACAAAGATCAATTGCCTTGAGATTTGGAAAAGCATGAGCCCCACAGTTCAATCGTTTGTAGCAGGTGTGAATGACACGCAGCAGGGCATGACATTTGCCACCTGCTAACTATGTGATCTGGGAAGTGATGAGCTCACAGAGCCTCAGGTTCCTAATCTGTAAAATGGGCACAAAAATAGTGCCTTCCTGGGAGGATACATGAGTTAAAACATGAAATGTACTGAGGCCAGTGTAGGACATAGTAAACACTTGATAGATATTCACCGTTGTTGCTGCTTTGCAAGTTGTTTCCCAAAGTATTCCAAAGAACACTAGTTCCTGGGGAGAGAAGGGAGCATATTACCAAGTGACATGTGGGAAAAGGGTACCAGAGTATGAACACAGGAGTTTACAAAGTTCCAGACAGTCTCCTTGGAGCCTTTAACATGCTAATGGGCATCTTAAACTACAGGAGGGAGTACACTGCTTTTCCTGAATTTGTTTTACCATGAAATCCTCTCTCACCTCCTTCCTCATACTCCCCGCCCCATTCTTTTTTCAGTCATTCAAGGCTCAACCCAACAGGCTAGTGTTTCTCTGATCACATTTTGGGGACTGCTCACCCAAATGTTGATTACAGCAACCCCTCAGCTCCCTTCAGCTCCTCTTCCTGCATACACACCCTGCTTAGCACTGTGCAATTACAAATAGTTTATTACGCTTAGTATAATCACGCATTTGTATAACACTACAGAATTTGTAACGTCCCTTTGTGTGTTTAGATTCACTTAATCCTGCCAGAACCCCCCGTGAAGTTTATCACGAATACCCCCATTTTATCCAAGAGGACATGGAAAGCTCAATGAATGACTTGCCCAAGGTCACCCAGCTAATGGCAGGGACTGGTCACCTGGCACTAAATACCATGCTGTCCCCATTACAGCCCACCTGCCTCCTGCTTGGCCCCAAACCTCTGAGAGGGGCTCTGCCAGATTCATGAGAGTCTGAGAGTCTTCCAGAGACTTTCCAGGGGGCTGGTGTCCTTGAGAATCTTGGTGACTTTATGAACTAATGAGAAGAAAATCTCTCTTGTTTCAGGTTGTACTATTCAAGTATTCCTTTCTGTCTCATGTTCAAAACAATGCCCGAAGTGAAGCTGGGTTTTGCCTTATTTGGAAGACAATCTCAGAAAGAGATTGCCATTGTATAAAACGCCCTTCATCAGCACACTTCTCCACTTTTAACCCCTTAGGAAGCAAATTTTAGCCTCAGTGAAGGCAAGAGTGTTATTTTTCTTTATTATCTCCCCTCTTTGGATCCCAGGACAAAGACTCACATCCGTCTGCCCCTCATCCACACACAGCTCACACAACCGCACCCTCTGCATCATGAAAAAGATAGTATCTGATGTCAACATGGCCATCCATCCATGGACCGGTCAGACACCATTTCCTGTGGATCAGGAGGTGGCAGGAGGACAAAGATTAAAGAGCCAGTGCCCCTCCTCTCAAGGATGTACAGCCTGGTAGAGGTGGTGGAGATGGATACAGATATACAAATAAGTGTCCTGACAAGAGGCACGGCAAAGGAAGCAGGTCCCTGCTACCAAAAGAATGTCAAGAAAGCCTTCTGGAAGAGAAAGCTCAAGCTGAGTTTTGAAGGACACAGAGAAACTCCCTAAGCAGACAAAAACACCATTGCTCACTGAGTCCCTCCTCTGTGTCAGTCACTGGACATATTCTTTTTCCTCCTTCAGACAATTCTACAGAAAGTTATTATTATCCCCATTTTTCAGAGGAGAAGACTGATGCATAAAAAAGATTAAGTGAGTTGCCAGCAGTCACATTGCTAAGGAGGCCTGGAGAAGGAATCCGAGCCCAGCACCCAGGTCTGCCTGCCACTGCTGCCTCAGAAGGGGAGAGGTGCATCTCCAGTCCCTCGGGCTGCAGCCGGAGTCAGCCAGTGAAGACGCTGGAATTAAACTGCTGTGGCTGAAGCACATGGTTGACACTCTGAGAGGTGACAGAGAACTCCAGGAGTCATGTTATGGGGTTCTTATTAAATCCTGAAGGTACTGGGAGGTACCATTCAAGCATGGTAGTTACAGCCCCAATTTCCATTTAAGAAAGAGTGGAAGGTGTGTTAGAGGAGAGCCAGAGCCAAACCCTGGCTTTCATTTTCCTCTTTTCATCTCAGGTAACCGAAGCCCCCCACCTGTCCAGGCAGCCTGCACAAGCTTCACTGACCCTGGTTCAGGGGAGACAATGTTCAATGTCCCAGCAAGTCCCTTCAAGGCAGAAAGAGACCATGGGTGGCCAG
Organism: Equus przewalskii; assembly: GCF_037783145.1. Lineage (NCBI taxonomy): Eukaryota > Metazoa > Chordata > Mammalia > Perissodactyla > Equidae > Equus > Equus przewalskii. Next base: position 51,429,362 of record NC_091831.1, on the reverse strand, counting down.
CATTTAAGGGGCAAGATCCCAGGAATGGTAACGTACACTGGATTAATTAGATACACAATAATGTCTTGTGCTTTAGTCATTCATTCAACAAGTTTTTAATTAATTCCTACTCAGTGCCAGACACTGTGCTCATCAGTGGGTTTCCACCGGTGAACATGACAGGGCCCACCCTCAAGGATCTCCAGGCTTGTGTTCCAGTGGAGAAGACAGGAGACAAGACTCCCGGGGAAGGAGGGATGATGGCTTCAAAAGGAACCACAGAGCTTAAGGGATGAAGAATGAAAATGCAAAGCACCCCACAGAGCCCGACGCTTGGGAGGTGTTTATGACCGAGCTCTGAAGGCCATGTTTTTTTTCATCTTCAAGGCTAAAATTTCAAAAGTGGTGGTCAGTGAAATAGCTTGAACAAAAAGGGGTTTAATAAATGCAATTTGGGGGGCTGGCCTGATGGCATAGTGGTTAAGTTTGTGCACTCCACTTTGGTGGCCCAGTGTTCGCAGATTGGGATCCTGGATGTGGACCTAGTATCGCTCGGCAGGCCACGCTGTGGCGGTGTCCCACATACAAAACAGGGGAAGATTGGCACAGATGTTAGCTCAGCAACAATGTTCCTCAAGCAAAAAAAGAGGAAGATCGGCAACAGATGTTAGCTCAGGGCCAATCTTCCTCACACACAAAAAAAGCAATTTGGATTATGACCAGGTTCATGCAGAAGAAAAACAGATACACCAACTAGGTCCCCTACGGTTTAAATGCTTCCTTTTTCATTTTTATTTCTGGCACTTGCCTTGCAAATAACCCACATCTTCAACGGGACAGACGTTTCACACTCTGGGCATGAAAGCAGTTGAGATCTCTTTTAATAATCAAGGATATTATTAATATATTTTGCCTCGACTGAAATTCAAACCCAATTTGATTTTTTTCCTCAGGTGGGATGTGGACAGAGAACATCTAGATAAAAGGTGTTATCATTCACGAGGCCAAGACTGAACCAATACTTTGTAGCTAAATGTAATCCGTGAAGCATAATTTCACAGCTCCATTTAGCAACTCTTCACAATCAAGATGATTTCAACAGTCTCTAACACCAGCCAAGACACCGCCAAAGTACATTTAAATACCAGCAAATATTACATATTATAAAAATTCCATGTTGGTCTCCTTCTCTGACTTAAGAAAATCACCTACCTCTCTCATCCTACCTTAAGACAAAGCCGTTGCAATTCTTCAATTCTAAGTGGGAGGACGAAGGGTACGGCTTGGATGAGAAAATAGAGGTCTGCTCTTGTCTCAAATTACCACTCATCTCCCACCAACTCTCCTTTTATTGGCTGTTAAGCTTTCAGTCCTTACTTCAAGTCAAGTGGGACGCCCAAAACACCCTCTCCTTGCTCCAGTAACAAATCTTGAAGCTTAGGGGACTTCCAACACCAGTTATTCCAAGGATTTAGTCAGAGGCACCATGAGCAGTGTCTGAAGGAGCCTCACCAGGCAGCACTTAGGCAGCCGAGAAAAGAAACGTTGAGACCCATCGCATCCCTCTCTCTTCCCCCAGCCTTCAAATCAATCAGATTATTTAAAGTCATTCCTTTCTTTCTGTTTAGGGGGCCTGTTTCTAGATTAAAAAGCAACATAATTTACCACCTTGGGTGGGTTGCTCATGCTTTGAAATCTGGAAGTAAAATCTCGTCTTCCCACGCACAACATGGAGAACCAAAACAAGGGGCTTCCAACGTCGCCATTTCCCCAGGCTGGCCGAATCTCTTCTCACCTTTCTCTAACAATAAGCTGGGCTTCAGAGCTGGGACAAATGTTCTCATACACAGATTAGTGGAGAAGATTCTTCCAATAAATTTTCCCACCATTTGATATCTTGGGTTAAAATGCTGTCCTCTAAGTGTCAACCAACGAGTTACTCCTTCACAGGTAATTGTCAAGAGACCAAATTTCTTTAGTCATAAGAAATGAGATAATTCTTTTATCCTTGCTCACAACTCCTTAAGAATTTTTTTAAATTTCAGAACTAATATATAAACATATCATTGTTGTAAAAGTGAAGACTCTTTCGACTGTACAAACTCTCAAACTTTAACGGGACCTTCCACTTCCACTTCAATAGACCCTTCCTGAAAACTGGAGAACTGTTGTTCTCAAGACATGAAGGGGGCCTGGAAAGGAAGAGGAGAGACCCGGTCCAGCAGTTCTGCTCAGTTCTGAGGTTTCTGACTCTTTCAAAAATCAGTGAGATAATAGCCCTCTTAATTCTCCCAGAGTATAATTTACTTAATACAGACACACAAAAATCCCACCTCTACAGTACACTGTGACGCGTCGGCACACACAGCATGGAGGCGGGTCTGTGTGAAAACAACCAGCTCCATGTAACCCCAACTCTCTAGCTGTGATGTGCTTCTTCCAACACATGGAGATTACATTTTGTTCAAAGTGTCTCATTACATTGATTTAAATAAGATTTCTAAACCTGCAAAAAGAAAAACATTTCAAAATGCCATTTGTTTCAAACAAGACTCTGTAAAGACAGTTAGTGAAACCCTTCAGAAACTCAGGTTGGTGGGGACCGAAGTCATCTCTTCAGCCATGGACATCTGACAGAAGATAATGAGTTTAGTAACACCCAAGTCAGGTGTTTCTCTCTGCTTAATGCATCCTCGTCCGCCCAGCATAATACAATAGACAGGTGTTAAGAGACCTGCGTTGAGGAATATTCATTGTAGGCTTTGAGGAGCTCTTAAACCTGACGAGCTTGCCGCATCTTTGACAACATTCAAGTGCAACTGACTTGGAAGAATTTTCTGAGAAAGATCTCACACCTGGACAGATAAGATACAGTCCCGTTTGCAAAATGCCGAGTACACTTCCTGATATTTATCAACACTGCAGTCATCATGATGCATGATGCCAAACTAAAGAAAAATACAAATAAAAACCTCCGGGCTACCTGTCAGAACATTCAGTTATCAAATACTGTCCTGTAGGAGCACAGCTGCCTTTTATTGAACGTACACTATTGACAGGCAAGCGCTAAACCCTTAGTGTGTATTTAATCACGGCGGCAACCTTATGAAGGATATGTTTACTGCTTCCATTTTATAGATGAGGAAATTGAGGTTTAGAGCGATTCAGCAGCTTGGTCAAGGTCACTCTGGAACCCAGGTCTGTCTAGTCCAAAGTCCCCAGTCATAACCGCTGCTTAGGATGCCTCAGAGAAGCCTACACCCAGATAAACCTGTGACACAAACAGAGCTGCCACGGAAGCAGCGCGAAGAACAGAGCTGTGAGCTGTGTGCTATTCAGGGGAGATGCCCTGAGGAGCAGCCTACTAGTTGAGTGACGACATTTGGGATCCAGGCATCATATAAAGCGGAGGAGAGGAGGCACAGTCCTGGAAAGCCACAATCCTCCCCTCTCCCGTTCAGGGTCAGCACAGAACCTGCCACCTCGGGGGAGGCAGGAGGGACCCATTCTGGTTTCACAATTCTAATTCCTTCACTGCCCGCTAAATGGAGGCAGGTATTTACTGAGCACGGGACGGGACGTTTACTCTTATTTTCAGACAGGCCTTTGGAACCAGGAAGCTCAATAAATTTATGAGATCAGCAGCTATTTTTTCCAAGATGGTCATAATACAATTCATTTCATTTGCAGCTGGTTTAACGTGAAACATTAAGAGAGACAAATAAACAACAAGTCACTTTGCTGGGCTTCTCTCCTCTCCACCTCTCCCAGTTGTTCCACAGGAAATTTTTTATTGATTAAAGTACAATTACATTACAGTTGGGGAAAACCAGTCCCGGAATAAATCATTTTAGGAATAAATCTCTGTGAGTCCTATGAAGAGCAGCATTTGGAAGGGAGCACTGGCCCAGGCACTGGCTTTGTGATCTTGGGCAGACTCCTGTCCTTCTCTGGGCTTTCAAGTTCCAACTCGGTAAAATGATAGATAGGGTCACTGCCTTCTAAGGAAGATTGGACCAGGTAAAGGCGGCACTAGGTTATGACTTCCCTCGGCCCGTAGGCATGTTTGTCTTCCATAGGAAAACATTAAAAATTATATTTTAGGACTGCATTGGTATTAAAACATCTTTTTCAACCAAGAGGATTACTGCGTTTTCCTATAATTTTAAAAGGAATGAAAACATTTTTGTGGGCCCCTACAAGTATTGCGGGCCCTATGCCTGCTGCAGCCATTGGATGAGCTGGCCCTGGATAAAGCTCCCGCCCCTTGTTTGCTGAGGGCCTGGAGATGGGAAAGCAAGTTTGGAGGGGCTGGGCCTGAGCAATGTTGCCAAAGAAAGTTCTGTGTGGGAGAAGAGTGGAGGGGAGTCCTCCTATTGGTCCCAGTCAATGAGAGAAGGGGAGAGGAGAAGCGTCCGGCGGGAAGGATGACGGCGGAGCTGAGTACGGAGTGTGCGATGGAAACCAAGCCCTCTGCCGTCTCTCCCATCTACTTGGTGAAATCCTTAGGAAGATCTCCACTGCTCACCAGGAATGTTTAATTTAAAAAATAAAAGCAAAATCAAGAGATTGCATTCCATGATGTCTAAAGTCTCTCTGTTCCTGCTCTAATATTAGACTTTTCACCACAAGTATTTAAATAACTGTTCCACAAGGCCAAAAGCAGCTTCCTCTCCCAGAAGAAACTCACCAAGGCAGGAACTAAGAAAGGACTTTGAGGAACATGGATTGCTTGCACAGATGCATCACTGTCCAATGGGACAGAGGTGCGGATGCACTGCCTCCCACGAGCAGGTCACGTGGGCTCCGGCCTCACAGGGTGTTCTCCCAGTGATGTGCATGTTCAAGTCTTGCTTGGCTGCATTTCCTATCCAAGGTCTTTGGAAGTTTCTGTTCCACGGACATGAATGAATTCTGATAACTCAAAATGAAAACGTGGAGGGCTACATTTTCGCCACAGGGCCGGGAGCTCTATACTCTGTAGTTCAATGTTTGTAAATCCTACCCTTAGGACTGTTGGGTGCCAATAACCACAAATTGCCTTCACTCCCCAGGGGTGAAGCAAATGAACATCCCCTGTTTCAGCAGCACCACTATTGGATCGTTCACCAGAGTTTAGGCTCTGTTTGAGAACTTCATTCATTTTCCCCATTGATACGCACCAACTCCCTGTTTCAACAACATATACACTCAAAAGCAATTCATCCATTTTGTCCACTGGCATTATCCAAATACTAATTTCTAGAGCTTTGGCATTGTGTCTCATTAAGGAGAAAGAAAGATGGGTAATTGAGTCTCCAAGTGCTTCCAAAATATTTAGCTTTAATTCCCAACCTGGCAATTAAACTAGCAAATCTTTACTCTAGAGCTGGGCTGTCCAATACACTAGCTGCTAGTCACATATAGCTATTTAAAATTAAATTAATTTAAAAGTATTATTTTATCATTTTTAATATTATTAATAAAATTATTATTAATTTAAAAGTTAAATTAATTAAAATCAAATGAAAATAAAAATCTGAAAATTCTAACTAATATGATGGGTCAGTTATACTTCAATAAAAACAAATTTAAAAATTCAGTTTCTCAGTCTCACTAGCCATATTTCAGGTGGTCAACAGCCACCTGTGGCTGCTGGTCCCTTATTGGAAAGCACAGATATAGAATAGGTCCATCATCACAGAAAGTTCTGTTGGAAGAGCTGCCTGAAGGCTTGGATGCTTGGCAAGGACCTTCTACCACTGTGTCCCTGATGCTCCATAGGAGCAGGAAAAGCTCCCATAAATGCTTATGGAACCCAAATTCTTCATCGCTAAACACGGAAACAAAATGTGATCCCTGAGAAATGTTGAGTTAGATGAGGAAGAAGTAAAAAATACAAAGAAAAGGCTATATTGGGAAAATTGTTTCCATAAACAAAAACCAGAATTCTCGTGTCAGCACAAAAAAACCATTCCTAAACCTCTTCCTTATGAAAGCAAAAAGTGAATAAGACCGTTGCTCAAAATTTACATCCATGAGCCATTCACAATATTAATAGACAGGCAAAGTTACCAAAGCCAACGTAAGAATAAGACAATAGCAATGGTGTAGCAATCAAAATAATGGCGGTGGTGCTGATAATACTCATGCAATATAGAGCATTTTACAGTTACAACACCCTTTCACATCTTGTTTCATTTGAATCTCACAACAGTTTTGTGAGGTTGGGATTCTTATACCCATTTTATTGGTGGGGAAAAAAGAGGATTGGAGGCTCAGTGACTCGCTGGGATGACCCAGCTGGTAAACTGGGAGAAGAGATATCTGGGCTCAGGCTTTCTGCCTCCAGGTCTCTCTGCTCTATCATAGATGCTACATTTTGCCCAGAAATTACCCACTGGACTCTTCCCACTTTCTATCTATGGCATTAAATGAATTGAGATCCCTTAAAGTGGACCTATACTTCCATCCCCCCAAAGGTCAACTAATCGATTGTCCCCCTTAACAATAATTTTTGGCTTCTGCAATATTGAATGGCTAATCTTTGGTAACCATGGGCTCCAGAAAACATTATTAATTTATCAGCCAAGAAACCATTTGTTCCGTGGATTATCAATCTCAAACAGTGGTTCTGAAGCCCAAGCATGATATACTGTGCCCTGGGTTGCACAGCTGCTTTGCATTTTGAATTCTTTATTTATAGAACAAGTCAAATTAATAACTCAAAAATGTTGTTTCAGGCAAAGTAATGGACACACAATAAAACTATTCATTTCCTAAAAGGTCACTCCAGGAGATGCATACATTGTTTAAAAGCCTACCAACAATGCTATTATTCCCTCGAAAACTGAAAATGTATAATAAGCAGTTAGAGCACATACCTGCCCCGGAGACCCCGGGCTAATTTAAAGTACAATCACAAGGCAATCAATCATACTCCAAAATTACTTCATTTTCCAAACTGTTTACACTTTTTAAGTTACAAATCCACTTTCTGCTATTTCAACTCACGATTTACAACTACAGATTTAGACCGCTTGGCGAGCAGCCAAGCGCTAGTCATGAGGGAACTAATGATATGAACAGATCAGTGTTTTATAAAGGAGAAAAGCGCATGTAAATTTCCAGTGTGTCTGCAAGTAATCAAGGCGCTGCTGACTATAAATGAGACCGTCTCAAATTTATTTTAGGAGAAATATCTTAAAGCTGCACTTTTTATCCAGGCCAAAAAAAGCCTTTAGGAGGAACTCTGAGATTACTCAAATTATTGTAAATAAACGGTTATGTGAACAATATGGAAAGAATAGTGAAATAAGCGACTTATTTCAATAAGTGACTTATTCCCACATTCCTGCCCCACATGCCCTTATTGTGATTTCTAGAAGGCTAAAGAGAGGAAAAGATCTGCCTCTCTGTCTCTCCTTGAAAATTGCTGTTGTTAACCGTAGCAGCAAATCATGTTTGTTTTCGTAGCCAAAAATGCTCTGAATAAAAAAGAAGACCCTGGGGGATACTGTTTTAAATTAAGTATGATCTTTATTGTTTCATTACAATGGCACAGCCAAATAATCACTTTGTATTATTTGTACAAATAACGTAGGATGCTCATTTTCTTGCGGAAATAATTACTCTAGTCTATCATATCCTGCTCGTCGTCAAAACCTCCCCCTTTGCTGTCACCAAGCATGTGCATTAGACTCAGGAGGCTAAATTTAGCCAAAGTTTCATGTGTTCTTACATGTTAAAGAGTAAAGCCAAGTAAGCATATTCAGATGTGAAGATGCCTTAAAGAGAGAAGCTCAAAATCGCCTCCCAGTATGTACATCGCCAGAGTCCATTCGCGGTGATTGATAGTTTAGTTAGAGAATCATTAAACGACTAAACTCAATTTTATAATTGGATAAGGCCAGATACAATAAACTGGCACTGCACTGTTAAAGCATCCTACATCTTAAAACTATCTGTAATCATAAATCAACCTCATTATTTGAAATACAGTCATGAAGTGGAAAGGAAAAGAAATGAAAATAAACTAGCTGCCTGAATATCTCCTCTTCTTTTCTAAGGACCAAAGCTTTTCATTGGCCTTACAGCGCAGCCCACAATGCCTAGTAAACCCTAGTCTTCAGACTGAGCTGTACACATAGAAGATCAATAACAAAGGTTAAAATCTTCCCCCTCCCCTTTTTTACACCTGCATCTGGGGGTGTGTGTGTGTGCGTGTTAATTTAACTGTACTTAAAATAATGATCTTCAGGAATCTGGAGCAACACACATAGGCCTATTTTATTAAAACTTCAATTTATCCTTGTTTTTGTCACACTAAAAAAAAAAGCCACTAAGAGCAGAATGAATGTTTCCAGTTCTGAGTAATTTCATAATAAACTCCCCGGAGCTTCTGATATCACCATTATGACATCATCCGGAAAAATGCTTATTGGCTGGAACAGCCTTTCAGATTCACCCTTTCAAAGATGCCCCAGCCTATCACGGGCTAGTTCTCCTGTGTGAGTCGCCTATATTCACCTATGAGAGCATAGAGAGAATGGGGAAGAACACCCCTTCCCCCCATACACACACACACACACACACACACACACACACACACACACCATGGAGCTAGAACATTCTAAAAGGCAGGGGGTGTGTCTCTTCCACTGGAAGGTTTGGTGCCCAGATATAGGCCCCCAAAGGGGCATTGTGGGAGGTTCTGGCAGGTGGAGAGGGGAATGGTTAGGGGTTCTCATAGAGCTGAGTTGCTTTTCCTAATCACAGCGTGAGTGTTAGAGAGAGAATTCTGGGTACACAAATATGTTCTACACACAAAGTACAAGTCTGCCCAAAATTGGCTATATCTAAATTTGCCCAACTTCTCCTGAAACTTGATAACATATTTTTCATTTTACATTGGCTTCAGCAATGCCAAGCATTGAGGAATTTTTCAATACACATGATACCCTAATTCCATGAAAAAAGTTCTTTACAATTTAACCAATACATCGCAAAAGTGTCAGAATTCTGCTCTGAACTTTGACCTCACAAGCTCCATTTCTAGGAATTTATCCTAAGGAAATAATCAAGGATACAAACAATGATATAATTTCAAGGATGTTCCTGAGAGCACTGTTTATCAAAGTCAAAGGCTAGGGAAAAAAGAATCCCCAAAGTCCAACAATAGAAGAATAGCCACATAAATTACAGCACTTCTGTATAACGGAATACAGTGGAGTCCACTACTAAAAATGATACTGAGATGAACATCCATTGTGTATAAAAGAGCAAATTAAGTAAAAAAGTTTGATATAAAACTGAAGATACTGTATAAGTAAAAAAACTCCCATATAGGCAGAGAAAAAAAAGACCCAAATGACAGACAATAAATATCAATGCTAGCTATTTCAGTACGGGGGCATTAGGAATAATTTAAAATTTTCCTTCCTGTTTCCATGTATCGTGTTAACATAATAAGCACGCATTACTTTTATTATAAGAAAATAAGTACAATTAAAAGAGATGAGGAGGGAAAAATGTGGACTTAGAGAAAGAAAATAACTCCACATAAATTCTCCAGTGTCAGGTAGTCCAAATATTTGATCAGTCCTTTTTGAAATAATATACTCAACTTTCATGTTTTTGTAACTCTGATAAATCACCCTCAAATACCTAGTAAGGGAATGACAATCCAATAAATATATTTAGTTAATAATAGTGAGAAAATAGCTGCACCAAACTAAGAGGGGAAAAAAAACGGATATTGGTTTACATACCAATGCCATATCTTTTCTTTTCTTCTGCTGCTATCTTCATGGAAAACATATTTTTAACATCTTGCATTAGTGTGGTACATTTGTTACAACTGATGAACCAATATTGATACATTATTATTAATCACATCCATATTTTACATTAGGGTTCACTCTTGTGATACAATTCCAGATTTTGTCAAATGCATAATGTCATGTACCCACCACGACAATATCATATAGAATACTTTCATTGGTTATCTATTTTTTTCAAACTGAGGTTGAAAATTTCCTTTATTACAATAGATAAAAACATACCAAGAACCCTGAGCACAGTCCAAGGTACAAAGACAGCTACATAGTCTCAGCAAAATTAGACAATCGGTTTTTGGTGCCAGTTCAAAGGGTGGCTGTGAATAGAGATAAAACTTTGGGATCAGCTAGTCCTTTTTTCTGAAACAGGAGGAGGAGGAGGACCCACTTAAATTTCCTTCTTCTCCTGCTCTAAATTCCAAGTTACTATTCAATTACAAGACAGAATGTCAAGATATAATAAACTGAACTGAGAAAGGGAAAAGAAAACATGTTCTTTTTTTTTACAAATGAGGTTCAGAGCTTTTGCCCATTAAAGTAAACCAAATATGTTTCTCTCAAAAATTCCAGCCAAAAGGCAGGATGCCAAACACACTTAACAGATAAATCACTGTTCCAGGGTCTCTCTTTTACTCTTTTTCCCCTTTCTTTTTTTTTCTCCCTTTCTTTTGCTATACACACACACACACACACACTTTTAAAAAGAAAACTGAACACCCATCCCCCACCCTTCAATCTACTTACAGAAAAATAAACCAAAGGAAACAATTACTTTTGTTGAAGAATGCATTGTTTAGGGGAAAAGTCACATTAAAATAAGTTCTACCTTCTTCATCAGAGATTAGCATTTCATATCTTGGGATCAAGCCATTGTCCTGCACACTATGTATAACTTATTGTAGTTAATCTATCACTAAGGTCATTGTAAACTAGGAGGGAGTTTGTAAACAAAAATGAATCACAGGTTTCATTTTTGTATCCTTTTCAAACTGGAAGACCTAACAGTTTCCTGTTCCAACATACAAAATAGTATTGCTTCTATCAACCTCCTCAGCGGCTCTTGCCAGCAGTTTCCATTTAATTAAACTGACAGCAAAACAGGGCCTTTTGCTAATGGGATCCAGACCATTTTTCCTTCAACGTAAATTCTCAGGCATGAAATTACATCTGAAACAGACACAATAATCCTTCTATATCTTCGACATACCTTTAATCTATAATAACAATTCCTTTGTCTATATTACAGTGTGTTTTAGATTTCAGTCAACTTTGTTTTAACTGCAATTCTCAAGTGTTAGCCAATTTGAGTTCACCTTAGCACTCCTCCAGGGCCCTGGCTATATCTAGCCATAGATCAAAGACCAGAGGCAAAAGGCTAATGTCCATACCAGGGAGGAACAATTACAAAATGAATGAATTATGTTTCTGTTTGCATCCTTGTTCTCAAAGTCAATTTATTTAAGTAAGAGTTTTTTCATCAATTGTTGACTTTAAGTAAATAAAAGCTATTGGCATTTATATCTGAATTTCGTATTACAAGTCAGGGTTTCAAGTATTTCAATATGGCTAATCAAAGCTGGATATAGTGCTTAAGTACAGCTTGGAGACCTGATCCTATTAACATAATTAGTGGACTGGCTAACTATTTTTCTCTGCTTGGATGTCAGTCACTTCTCTGGTAATGACAAGCCATAATATATGCTTAAACTTAACTTTTTCCAGTTCTTTAAGCATAATTATGAAAAAATATCTTTATTGGATATGAAGAGAGGGAGTCTCGTCAGGTAGTTTAGCATGGAAATCAAGAAACTTCAGGGCAAAAAAAAATTCAAAAGAATCATAAGGCTATTTCTAAACAAAATGAAAGCACCTAGTAAATTGAGTGATGAAAATGCCAATTTATTCTGATTGTGAGACAAGAGAACATGATGATTTTTGATTGAAAATTGGTTGGGTCAAGGGTCATTGAAAAGACAAGCCTCTTTCATACTCAGGGTGGGTCTAGAGATCAGCAATGCAGGGTGTTTGAGCATATAAATAATTTGAAAATGCTAAGCCCTATGGTCAAGGAAGGCTGACTGATAAACTCAACTCAGTCATTTTCAACACATTTATGAAATGGCAGGTCCCTGGGTATGGTTTGTTCAGCTATCAAGAAAAGACCTGTCTATTTCAGCAAAGAAAGGGAATTTTGCTGTAGATACTTATCGCCTTGATCCCCCACTAAAAGAAACAATGGCCGCATGCATGCAATATTGTAGGTTCAATTCTTGCTCCATATCCAAAGGGCTACTGTCCTGTTTGTCCATCCTATAAAACTAGGAACTCTTGGTGGTTTATGAATCAAAGAAGAGGATCCTATGAGCAACTTGGTGAAACAAAGAAACTGCTAGAAAATAAACATTTTAGGACTTGCTGGAAGTCATATCTTCCAATATAAGAAATAATGCCATTGTTCTCTTGGAAAATACAAAGCAAAGCATTTTATTTTGGGGGGGATGTGCAGAGCCGTGAAGGAACTGTCTTCAGAATATCCTGACAGTCTCTTTGAAAATGAAACATTTCATTTATACAGCAGAAGACAGTTGTGGCAAGATTAGAAATCATTTCAAATCTCCCAGGCAATCAAAATACAGTCTTTTCATGTGGATGGAAGGTCTCTTGTTTTACAGAAAATGCTAAACAAACAATTCCATGGGCAGAAATGTGAAAGCAATTTATTATTGTTCTATTCACTTTGGTTAAAACTTTAGAAACCACATGAATCCTATAAATAGAAGCTTTTCTTTGTCTTTGGGATGTTGAAAGCAGTTTCTCTTAGGTCCAAGGCAAAGAGGCAGGAAATTATTGCTCTTTCTCCACCGAGGAGTAACACACCAATTCAGACAATGCCTAAAAGATGGATTCCTTAAAAACACTGCATATGGGAAGAACAGCCAACCTGTCCACATTTTTTGAAAAATCAAGGGCATTGTGTCATAAATGGACTATATTGTGAGATTCTCTTTTTATTTTAGACATGAGCAGCTTAATTACTTATGACAATACTTTATATTAGATTACCAAAAAGAGCATAGAACTGTTCCAGTAATGGTGCCTTAGAAATAGGATACCTTGGAAGGGCTCACTTTTAGACTTTGGAAAAGAAACACAAGTTCTGTAGGGATTGTTATAGGGTTGGGAGAACCTAAGTAACAGTTGGCCAAATTCAGATCCATAAACACTTAGCTAAAATACTTAGGAAAAAGTGTGCTTAACCAGACAGAAGACATCATGCAAAATGATTAGTTCTAAGTCAGTTCTTTTCAAACTGAGGTTTGCAGCCCATTAGCAGGATTACAAAACCTATTAGGTAGGTTGCAACTAGCATTTTTAAAGAATGAAATACAACATAAGAGAAAAGAAAATGCTAGAGCACCTCACTCATAGTAGGGCTAAGTAGGGTTGGTGGAACTATTTGTTCAAATACATATGTATACATATTCACACACATAGACATATATATAAATATTTGTGTGTGTGTGTGAGCCTGTGTACTGACTCACCATGTTAAATTTATTATGATGATGATGATGATGAAACATTAGATTAGGTATATTTGTATACCTACAAATTCTTACCTAGGTAATTCTCATGAAATGATCCATTCCCAATACAATAAGAAAATTAATATTTTCAAGGATCTTTCTAAAAAGCTAAAGTCTAATGGAGCTTGAGCATAATAGGCCCTTCAGTGTTTACTGAATAAACCAATGAGTGAATAAATAAAGAATATACAAACAGATGGTTATGAAAAAACAAGGTTATCTACATGAAAAAACAAGCATATCCAAATCAAAAGGTTACATGAACTACTCCATGGGCCTGGGTAGCTCCCCTTTACTGCATCAAGCTACACTTCCAACACTTTGTCAAAATAAAGTGCCAGCATCATTCTTCTGTTGTACATGGCACAGATATTAACAGAGACATTAACATTCACAGGCCAGAAAGGTATCTGTGGAGGCTGTGTCTACAGTCTAGCAAAATATCTGCTTGGAAAGGGAAAAACTGAGTTAAATGTTCAGACAGTTTGTCTACACAATATAAATCATGTAGCTGAAAGATGAGCATTTGTCCATCAACAGCTCTGTTCATCATTCTACAAAAAAACACATGGATGAAAGAAAAGGACTTTTTTGCATTAGGATACATGACACTGTGAGACCCATCTCCACCGAGGTACACTGGGTGGTCTCACGCCACTTATTTCCCCTTTGTTCATGTACAAAGAATTGTGGTGGTGGCTGAAAGTAAGGCAAGATAGACATATGATTCACTAACGGCCAACGGATCCATCAAAAATTTACTCTGAGCTAGGAGCTCTGGATGATACAAATATTGACAAGTAAGACAAGTTTCTTCCTGTAAGACACTTGGAGTCAAGTTAGGAAGATATACCTTAAAAAGAAATCCCAGTAGGAATATGGTCACATTCAAATAATAATAATGGCTTGTTTTTATTGGGTGGTCGCTTGTTTTAATCAACTACTTGAGTAAAGATACAGATGATTTCTCAAACTTGCAGATGACACAGTTGGAAGATGTGATCCAAATACACCAGAGTCAGAGCAAAAAGTTCTTAAAAGGTTGAAAATTGGCTGAAAACAAATAATGCTAAATGTAATAAAGAAAAATGCAGTCTTACACTTAGTTTTAAAAAAGAAAAAAATTATTGTACAGAATCAGGATGGTGGTGGCCCATCTTAACATTTCACATAAAAAAGACCCAGTTTCCTTAGGCTAATCATAATTTCTATATGAGTCAAAAGAAAGTAGTGCTCAGGAGAAACCATAAAACATGAGCAGAATTCATAGAAATATAGGTCCAGAATAAAGAATGTTATGGCCTTATGATATGCCACGTTGGCTGGAAAACATCTATAGTCTGTAGACAGTATTTTTAAGTGGGCATTGATTGACTGAAGTGCACCAATAGAAGAGGAGTATAAAGAATACTCTAGGTTGAAAGCACCAGAGATGTTTAACCTAGAAATCAGAAGATGTCAGAAGAACCAGGAAGATTTCAGGAGCTCTTGAAAGCAACATGAGAACTGCCTTTAATGTATCTAAAAGACTTTTATGTGGGAGAAGAGTTTATACCCTTCTCTTGTGGGGTTTCTTAAGTAAACTGATCCCAATGGGTAAATGCAGTGGAGCATAGTATTTGGTCTAATATAAAACCAGAGAATTTTCTAAAATTCAGAGCATGTAAAAAAAAAAAAAAAATCCGTGGTTGTGTAAGGTAAGTCAAGTCAGTATCCCTGGAAGAATCATGGGAGGACTATTGTGATGGATATAAAATGGGATTAGATGGAATTGCTGAGGTTCCTTACAGTTGTAAGAGTCTTGGACTAAGGCAGGATTCACTGTGAGCTGGGAACCCAGGGAGCCCCTGGGGGAGGAGGGCCAGAGGGGGACCTTTTAAAATCGATCCTAAAATGCATTCTTTTGCTCCCTCCACCACTTTTTAATGTTCTGAAATCAGTAGGTATCTAAAAACTATGTCTATATTTGGAGTGAAATTGTTTCTTGTTCCCCAAAAGCTGTCGTGAAATCAATGGAGCATATTTACAAGCAGTGGCATCTTAGGATCAAGAAAATATTGTAAATTGGAATTAAACTGTTAACAATGGCAGCCTCTGGGTAGTGGGACTCTGAAGGATTTTTATTTTTTCTTTTTGCATATCTTTACTTCCTGCAATAAAAACATATTACATCTGTAACGGGAAAAAACATTTTAAAAGGATGATTTAGAATTAGATTCGATTTTTATCTAGAAAAGTCCCACTGGTGAAAAATGAAAGTGGTGTTTAAATTATGACATTTCAATGTTTCCCAGAGAATATACATAGTTTTCATTCAGCCAAAGCATTTACTTTCCTAGACCGTGAAGAACTACCCATGGCCTCAAATCTAATTTCAACATCAATGACTGAAAAGTTGCTTTATGTTACTACTCCTCAAATATACCCACATGTTAACGTTTTAGTGGGCAATGTTCTACCGACATTCTTTTATTTACTAAAGTAGTTAATCTAAGTTGTAAAACTAGAGCCCCCAGGGACTCAAAAAAAGCCATTTTTGTTTTAAATAAGGAAAAAAAAAATGCAACCCGTTAACATTTTTATTTTTCTGAACTGGCCTACGTGCACAAAAGCTATTCACTTCAGACAGGGATATATCTTGACTCAACTGTGGCAATAATTTACTAAATACTAACTCATCTATCTGACAGAACAATTGTATTGCCCTTACTTAATTTTCGGGATGGGTGGGGCATGGGGAGGTGAAGATTTATTATTATATCCCACTCTGTGGGTTTGTGAACTGGATTTTTAAAAATAATTGTCTGTTCCTTTTCTTCAATATACTATTAAAACTAGTACACATTTAAAATCCTCCTCCCCTACAACATACAAACAACCGTGAAGAATATTTGCTATTATCTTTAAAGAAGGATGTTCAAAGGAGGTGTGAGTTTGAAACATATAACTCTGAATATACAATGTTCTTTCAATAAAGGCTAGGCAAGGGTCATAAACTATAAAAAAAATCCTCTGCCCCTTTGGACGAGAGCAGCTAATCATTAGCCATCCATTCGTAATGTTTACCTTTTAGTGTGTTATTTTCACATTTTTCTTCACGGGGACTAACCATTAGTATCCCCCAAGGCTAACAAAAGCACATTCATTGCCTGCTGGCAAATGATTTCCGGCCCCAAAGCATTTGCTGGTAGAAAAAGTTAAAGTCTATCTAGGCTTATATTTCTATTATTGTTGGGCATTAGCAGCAGCATAAATTTTTCTTCCCAAGAACTTCATTCTAACTGGCTTCACATATGATGGTAAAGAGGGCACCCTGAATTCACACCTACGGTTTAAATGTCTATGAATCAAATTTAGGGAAATACAAAAGTTGAAATATAGTAGATGTCTCAGAAATCTTTTACTAAATGGGCATAGTTTAAATTCATTCTCTATTCAACCCCTTCTTCTCTCACCTCCCCCCCCACCAAAAAGACTACCCCAAAGCACCATTAATTCCAAAATTAATATTCTTCTCTAATTTTAAAAAGGGAGCTTGTTTGCATTTAAACATGGGTATGTAAACAAGGTGTTTGACTAGGGGAGATTTTCTTCTCAGAGTATTCAAGAGCTGGAGTGAAGCTATTTAAAGAATGGAGTATTCAATTCCTTAGGCCAGATGCTAGTATAAATATGAAACTATGTTCACACTGCAGATGAAACTATTTTTAGTCGGTGCATTTTGAAGAGCACTATTCAGTTAAGCATTGTAGGGTGGGATTTCAGTTCAGAATCTAGATAGATTCTGGACCCTGTGTTAACACACTGACACCAGGACGGTAGAGGGAGGGCAGCCCTTCCGCTGGTACACACCAGGATGGCATCGCCAGTTGAAAATAGCAAGAGACTTTCATGTAGGTTAGCAAATAGCCACTGCCCCCAGTGCTCCCTGTTACCTCCTCCACATCCCTGGATCCTCCCTCGGGAGATTCAAGACTCCCTCCCCACCGCCCCCCAACACACTGACACAGTCCAGGCACTGCAGGCTTAACTTCTGCCACACACTAGGGGTCCCTGGGTGCTGCTCCCACCGTGGGGTGTATGTCCATTTGAACTGGTGCCAACATGTGCCCTACAGCTGTTAATGTGCTGATTATCACCCTTAACTCTGATTATCCAGTAAGTTGGAGTCTGATTCCGGACTTCAAAATCAAGAAAGGTGCAAATCTAAAAGGGATTTAAGGACCACAGAAATGCGCAAAAGTAAAATTACTCTGGGGCAGATCCTGGCAGTGTTTTTCACACCAGGCACACCTGACCCTGTGTGTAAGCTCCGTTAACTAGCTGATGCTAATGGCGCCAATGTAGTTGTGTTGACTGCACAGGTCATTTCTTTCCCAGTGCCTTGCACATACTAGATACAATTACAGTAAGTGCACACAGAAGGGCCTCAAGAAATGCTGTAGTTAAAGATGACGGAAGTCTCCTGAAACTGCGATGCAGGCACAGAAGTTAAGAGGACAGCTAGAATGGCGAGCAATTCTCAACATCTGCCAACACTTGGTATGCATCATATTCTGTGGAACTTTCTGTGGGACTAATGGACTTTACAAAGAATTGTCTTGCTCCTTATTCAAATATAGGATGCTGTGCCAGGCTGGTCCTGCTGGGCAGTGACGCTGGCCTGTATATCAGCTGTTGGGCTGGATCTTCAACTGAGATGCTGCCGTGATGTCACCAGGGGCGGCTCTGGATGCAGTCTATCTCCCACCACCGCACTGAAAGGTCATCTTTCCTGTGGCTGTGAGTGAAGCCAGGAGGCAGATGTGGGTGGCCACCACTTTCAATGTCTCTACTGTTAGCAGACAGGCAGGTAAAAAGGTATCGAAACAAAGTCCAGGGCTGGCATGATCAATGCCTTACTTCCTAGACTATGAAATTGGAGATAAACCAGCCAAATTGGGGACAAGGAACTGAGAGGCCAGGGATCTTTAGTTGTTGTCTTCTTTCACTTACACAAAACTCATTCAAAGGAAGGGGACCAGAAGTGAGGAAAGTAAGAGAGGGACAAAAATATTTTATTTTTCTTTAAGCATATATCCTGTTTGTTAAAAGATTCATGCCTTATACAAACTGAGGGCCTAATCTCTAGACAGTGGGATACTCCCATTGGCCCTAATGGAAAAGAGTTGCATATTTTTTGATAAAACACCAATTACCCCTCCTCCTCCCCAATAAAAACCTAATTGTGGTGCTGAGAACACGGCTCTAAATATTTCTCAAGGTTCTACTAACATCAGAAACCACTCTAGCTTCTTTCGTGGTTTATTATGATATCACCAAATCCCTGCTATGTATTTATAGCCTTGTAAGTTCTAATTACCAATCATTTACTCTAAGACCATAAATGTGTTTTGGCGACTTAAAGGGACAACTAATGCTATTAGTCAATAGATGAAGGTAGTGCTCATGGATGGTAAAATTTATTCTAGTCCCAACTTCAGGAGTTCATTTGTCAGATATTTTATGCTACTATTCTTTTAATGAATCATTTACCTTTAGTAATATTTATATTCAGAACTGTGGTATTTCTAGCCAACGGCACAACACTCAGCTGAATTATCTTTTTCTTTCACAGCATAACAGAGCAGAGCACAGTCAAATTGAAGAGGGCCGCCAGTACACGACTGGAATCGGACTGTCTGGCAAACACATCCAGACCCATTTCTCAAACCACATGTGATGTTCTGACTACCAACGTGCCTGTAGAGTTATTAACAAGCATTCTAGAACTTTCTGTACATATTTTAATAATTAGGAGAGCGGTACGGACGATGAGCCTGTTTCCAATGGTGCTTCAGCTTTTATCAATTCTGCAACACAACACAGATGTGAGCCTTCACCTTGGTGTTTCATGTGCCGTGAAGCACACTCCCCTTTAGAGCTGTGTTTATTTCCTTCTGCTTAGCTCAAACCCAACTCTTTGGCAAGGGAGTTCTTCTAATCTAGACAACCTGAGGGATTCTATCTCAGCAAATCACCTTTGGCTAGGCAAATTCCTAAAGAAACTAGTTTTACCCAGGACTCAGTTTTCCAAAGTTACACAATCACTGTTTTGGGCCAGTTGGTGGTAATAACAATTACCCTTTTCCTCACCCAATTGGGATCTGTGTTCAGAAACAGCCCAGCGTGGAGATTCTTAAGCCTGCATCCCCACTCAAGAGCTCAGTGTTAAACCATTCATAAGAGTTCAGGCATCTCGAGGGTAAGATTCATGTCTTTATTCTAATGTTCCTACAGTGTCTAATCTATTGGTGCTCAATTAACACTGTAACAGACACACAAATAAGGGCAGGTGCATGGTGGGTTATTTTCAGACTTCACATCTGTGTGGCAGTTATACTTCTGAGCCTATAGATTAATTCAGTGCAACTGGCTCCAACCCTTCCTTAGCCTGCTGTTGACATGAGGCTTGCCACAGCCCAAGCAGGTCTCATTGCTATCAATAACCTAGGCTGGGCTGTTGCCCAAGAGAAAAGCCTCAAAGGAAATGACTTAAGTGTGGTACACGCCAGTGGTACCCAAGTCAATTTTAGGTGGTACATGAACAAACATTTTTTATGTTAAGAATTACGTATTTATCTTCACTGTTATTAATAGCAAGTGATACAGATTTTCCATTTACAGTAGTAATACAAAATTTTCTATTAAATAAAGTAAAAAAAGCAGTTAATTTAAATAAAAATATTAAGTAAATAATAAAATAGGGAGTTACTGATATGACAAAAATTGTGATGTTGGTTTATAAATGACTAAAGTCTACCATATCCTAATTTAAGGCCTGAGACTTTAATAATGCTGCCATTTATCAAATGTTTTATTGCGCCAGACACTGTCTTCAACATTTGGAATTCAACATATTAATAAATCCTATAACATCCCTATGAGGTAGGAATTATTATACAGATTTTCCTTTTAATTGGAGATCCAGGGTTCAAGTCCAGGTCTGCCAGACTTCTACTATTACATTATGCTGCCTCCAGGTATAAGACTTAAAGCATAGTCATCCATCCATTCATGCAACATATATATTGGGCACCTACTACAGGCCTGACAGCATCTTAGCTTAAAAGTGGGGAGGGGAGGGACCCTCGTTCCCTTTCCTGTAAGTAGTTTAGTCTAATCAATGGCAGACAGGGTCTTGATGAGAATTAAAAAAGAAAAGTTTCTCATCTTGGGCTTCAACTCATGCTCCCAAGAAGGAGACTGTATTTAGACCCACAAACAATATGCAGAGCCTCCTAAGTAAAAGGCAAAAAGTCATTATTTTATAAATATTTAGAATAGTGAGCATGAGACTGATTCACGCAATAAACAAATTGCTCTTAGAAGTGGCCACTGGGTTGATTTGACAAAAAGGCTTTCAAAAGAATCCTCAGGCAGGCCTCATTTTATGAAAACCTGATATATAAAAATTAAGCCATAGGAAATATATTTTCATTACAAAAGGGTGTTCTATTCGCCAAAGGGAGTTTTCAGAGGGCTTCCCACTCTTGCAAGCCTCTAGAGCATTCTAAAGAGGAAGTAGCTAATAAAGACATAACATGTATACAGCATATCCGGACTATCCAGACAGTAGAAAATAAGAATTACCTATTGTCCATCCCTGCTGTCAAAATTTATAATTTGAAAATATAAAAGAAAAATACACGAGATGAGAAAGACACGCTTTTCCTTCCCACACATGCATGAAAAACCAGAAATCCTCATGTCTGAAAGTGGAATCCTATCAACCTTGTGGGTGGACATACATCATCCTTGTTTTTCTTCTTCGTACCCTGATGATTTTGTACTCTTTAAAGGAAGCAACCAACAGTCTTTAACCAAGAGTTCACAGGCCAATTTCATTAGGGGGTCCATGGTTGTCCTCAAATGTCATTCTAATCTTGTAGATGTAAATATTTTCTGGGTAGGGAGTCCACAGTGCTCTTCTGATTCTCAAAGTCATCTATATGACCCCCCTCCAAAGGTTAACACCATCAGAACAGGTGAATCCACCTACTTTCCTCCCTGTCACATGTGCATGGGCTACTAGGAAAATGCAGTAAAGAAAACTTGGTGGAAATGCTTTTTGGGGAGAGGGGCGACTGATAAGCAGGCATTGAAAAAGTATTTCATAACCTTTTTATTGTCATAGACCCCTTTTAGAATCAGATGAATGTTAGGAAATGTCTCCCAAGAAAACGTGTATTTATATACTGAAATCGGCATGGAGATTTGGGCAAGGGGCAGCGGTTGTTAGGTATCTCCACAAAAATTTATACATTGGTCCTTTATTAGGAAACCATGACCCAGTGGATTCCCCAGAAGAACATGCAGGCAGTTGACTTGCAGCTTAAGTTATAGTTTTTCGGGGCGGTGAGGGGAGGCTGATGATTCTCAGTGTACCTCCTGCCAAACGCTGAACCTGGTATCTATGGTACAGATTCTATACCATCCCTATCTTCACTCCGAGAGCAGAGATTGACAGGAGAAGTTTCATTAAGCCAGAAAGCTCTGCCCAGGGTAAATTCTCTGATTTTGTGAGATCCACAGTGCCTTCAGGAGAAACTGTTTTATATGAATTGGTTTGATTAACCACACTAGGCCCATGTGCAACCATAAATAATGTAACCAGGCATAAAGTTGACATTTTCATGGTAAAGTTCTATCATTTGCAATCTAAAATTGCTAACTTTTTTCTTAGCTTGTAGGTAGTACAAGGTAAGAATGTGATATGAAAATATTGCTTTGATGAATCAAGGACAACCAATGAGAGGATAAAGACTTACCATTTTGAGTTTCAACTGGTATCCTTTTATTACCAGAGCATGTACTGGTAGGCTTGAAAACACTTCATTGTTATGAAACAAATGAAACTCTATAAATCGAAATAAATCAAGAGTCTTAAGCTTAATTATCTTCCCTTCAACATCTCAGAACACTTTCCACATGGAAGTGCTAAAGCTTTGGCAAAATATTAGGAATTTCAATGAGGAATATATAATATACATATTTTTTCTACTAACCAGACAAACTTAATATGAACCACTATGTACTTATTGGAGACAATGAAAGGCTGGCATTTAACATCAAGCACAGGAATATTTGGAAAGCCAAATTTGAACTAAGTTAAAGTTCTTAGTGGGATGAGTAGGCCTTTCAAAAAGATCTAAGCCAGAAATGACCACAAGATTCTTCACTTCTAGTAATATCCTGGTAGAATGGAGAGATCACATGGGCTAGAATCTCCTCCTTTATTCAACAATCACGTACATGAGATTACTGCCAAAGAAACAGTGGTCATAATCCCCGCTCTTCAAGCATGTACAAGTTTGCTCTCGTGCAAGACATGTACTTACGAACCTTCTTCCATGCTCCCAGGGCACTTTGAGTACGTCTTCATCCGTGCAGTGGTTCACCCCTATCTTATAACTTGGTTGTGTCCATCTACCCCCCTACACTATGAGTTCCTGAGATCTCTTTCATCTCTATCTTCCTTCCATAGCAAGTATAGCGCCCTGGCCTTCTTAAGCACTCATGCATACAACAGTGATTCTACTTGAAAATAAAAGGTTTGGCTAAACATCACAGCTGGCCAAATCTCTCTAGATCAGCACCATCCAATATAAACACAATGTGAGCCACACATATAATTTAAAATTTCCTAGTAGCCACATTAAAAAAATTTTAAAGGAAAAGGTAAAATTAATTTCAATAATATATCTTATTTAACCTAACATATCAAAAACTTATTTCAACATGTGGCCAATATAAAAACCATTAATAAGATATATATTCCTTTTTATGCTAAGTTTTTGAAATCTGGATGTATTTTACACTTACAGTACATCTAATTTGCATGCTAAATATTCAGTAAAGTGATAGGTAGTCCGACCAAAATAATAAAGTGATGTTTAACACAAAAAAATTTTACACTGCTTCAATTTTAATTTTAAATTGAAATTAATTAAAAGTAAATAAAACTAAAAACTCAGTCTCTCTGTTGCAGTAGCCACATGTCAAGTGCTCAGTAGCTATATGTGGTTAGTGGTTACTATACTCGACAACACAGTTCTAGCTTCAGTTAAATACTGACAAAAACAAGTTGCAAAATAAAGGACACAGTGAGACCCTATTTTTAAAGCAGAGCAATTTACACCACACACACACATAACTGCAGAAACAAGCACCAATTGTTAGCAATGTGTTAATTCTGGGAGAAGGAGTGGAATTGGAAAGCAGGTGAAGGACTTTTACTTCTGAATGGTTTAACTTTTTACATGGATTATACAAAAAGTTAAATTGAGAGGAGAAAACAGATTGAAGTATCATCTTGTCTTTAAACAAAGACAAATATAGTTACACTCTGGGAGTGACAGGGACAACTTAGATTCCTTCAGATAAGGTCTATCAGAAAGGTGAAGAAACTAGTAGTCATACTATATAAGGAATGTGGGATAGAGGCTGCTGGCGTTTGACCTGGAGAATGGAAAATTGAGGGTGGAGGCAGAGAGTAGTGAGAAGGCCTAGAAACTATTTTCAAATATTTGAAATGCTGTCAAGAGGAAGAAAAATCTGATTTGTTCTTGGTTGTTACAGGAATAGAACTAGGGACAATAGTATACCATTAATCCAATAGTTTATACTATAAACCATACATTTCAAATGTAATTCATCAAAAGTAAGAATTTCTAACACAGAGATGGATCAAAGATGGACTTGAACTGCCTCATAAGGCAATGAGCTGCCAATCACTGAAAATATTAAAAAGTCAACTAATCACAATTTCTACAGAGGATATTTAAGAAGTAGTAGGTGCAGGAAAGGTGTCATAACTAGAATGTTGTAACTAGATTATCAACCCTAATATTGTATTATTCTATGAGATTTATCATCATCTTAAGGGCATGTGTGAGATATTACAAATATTTACCAAACATCCAATTTTCCTCTTATTCTGAGAATGTCGTAGGGTTATATATCCTCACCTCCTTGAAGTAAGACATGGCCATGGAGTTAATTACTTCATTGATTAATAAGATGTGAGTAGAAGTGATGTGTATTATGTCATGTTACTGTTGAGTGTAAACATTTCATTGCTAGTACTGAACTCTCTACCTCTCTTTTCTCTTTCCTATGAGCGTAGAAGCAAACGTTGATACCCAAGTCCAATGGGGACCCATCACAGAGGGAAAATTTGTTCTGTAGAGTCCTGTACACCACAATGAACTGTGCATAAACAAGAAATAACCCTTTGTTGTGTTAAGTCACTGAGATTTTGGAGATGTTTGTTACTGTAGCATAACGCATGCTGTCCTGACATACATCAAAAATTCTTGCTCATGACCTCCAAGAGAAAATAGGATACAAAACCATGGCCATAGCAGTGTACTTTGGTTTCTTTTGGAATAATTAGGCACCTCAAGGACAAACAGGATTTCCAGCTTGGGCTATCCCACAAACACACAAGCATCATACATCCACCTCTACACATCCAATAAACCGCAAAAAGAGCCAGTTCACAGCCAGAGAAGCATCAGACAAGGCCAGTAATTTACATGTTTCACCTGTGATATCCTAAAATACATTAGAATTCCTGGCACCACATTTTCTAAGCAACTACAATCAGCTGTTAATTATGATCTAAAGACATAAAAGCAGATGATTTGCAGGACAATAAACACTTAGATAATTCTAGCATAGAGAATTAAATTTTGAAACATCATATTAAAAGCACTTCAAAATAACCCTCAAGGTTTTCTGGACACCTAGAGAACTGAGATCATGGCTTATTTAACCCTGAATCAATTTCACTGCCTTATAATAGATACTCAAATATTTGTGAATTAACCCGAATGAAGTCACATACTCCTGTTATCTATATCTTGGTATCCTTTTTATGTTGTAATTATCCACTTTACTTTCGTGGGGAAGAAAACAGCATTTTGTGAGGTTTACTTTTCTAAAGGAAACTGATGTTCTTAACTAAACGCTCCCACTGTGTGCTCCCCCATACGTGATCTAATCTAATCTTCCCAGGTCCCGGGAGATGGGTATTATTAACTGTGTTTTACAGATAAGCAATCAAAGCAGAACTGAAAATTTTTAAGGTCATCCAGTTTACGGAGTAAGGATTGAATCCAAGTCTGTCTTATTTTAAAGCCCACGCTCTTTCCACTACATCATAACTGGCTACAAAGGTTGTGCACAGTGGTCAAAAAGAAGCTACCCTAAAATGGCAGCTTCTGTGTTTACTCATTCTTCTAAATTTTTGATTGAAAACATTAATACAAAACAATGGGAACTAAATGAGAATTCTCAATTAACAACAACAACAAAAAAACCCACACAGAGGCTGCACATGTGAAAAGCCTATATTTATACACAGCCATCACGTGATGGGTAATTAACCAGGTAACTATAGGTTTTTCTCTGCTAGAAAAGTATACGTTTCATCATGCTTTGAAATCTGCCTTATTATCAGCACTGCTATGAAAACAATGTTTTATTTCTTATTGAGTGAATAGGCCAGGCATGAAGCATTGTTTTTGTAGGGCCTAAGAGAATACTTTCTTTGTGAACCAAAGGAGTAGAATGGGTAGTTGGAAGGTGGAGATATCCTCCACCACGATTAGCAAGTAACCATTTTAAGGGAGGTAAGGATTAAAACGGTGCAATTGCCTAGAATAAAAAGTATTAGATGTCATGCTAAAACCTTCTCCTTAATAACCTGTCACCTAAAAAAAAAGACATTACAAACAAGCTGATAGTCAAAAAAGATAAGGCAGAGCAAGTTCAGTCTGGATTTGTTTATTTCCCTGCACATTTTTGTCCCTGCTCTAATCCTGAAACATGAAAAAGATTCTCCTGAGGAAGGAGGAATGAATAAGTGTCAGTATTAATATGTAAAATGTCCACACACAGCAAACTCCTACACCAACACCCAAAATTCTCAGGCTAGGGGTCCAGCTTCAAGCATGTTCAAGAGCTCTCTCAATAAGTTTCCCAAAGTGAGTCTATAGGCGCTTGACTACAAATTAAGCCACGAATAGTTACAAACTAAATATTACAAGTCTGTTGCTCCTCCCACCAGGTACCAATGAGAGAGCCCCTCCACCAGAGGGTGTCCTAGGAAGTGCTGGAAAAGAGGTCAAGTCAACCCCTGAATGCACACAGGCGTCCCAAGTACACTCACAGCAGAGAGCTCCAGAGATTTCAGAGGAGGTTGATCATAAAAGTCGTATGTTTACTTAACCTACTAGGTAGAGCTTTGAAGTCAGAGCACCTACACGAGAGAGTGAAGACTGTTACTGGGAAGATAAGACAAACACATAAAAAAAAAAAAAAAAGATACTGCATTATATTGCTGGTTATAGAGTAAGGTGTTCAATAAGGTGGTAGAGACACTAAATGTGATAAGAGCTCCATAAGCAGGGAAAATCCTGTAAGCTGGATGGCTAACAAGGGCTTCAAGAACTTAAACCGAGTCTTAAAGTAAAGAGAGAATTCCTACAGGTAAGAGTCCTGGAGGGGGCATTCGGAGAATGAGTAAAGGCATGAGCACTCAAAACATACTGGAGAGTTTGGGGGGCAGGGGAGTGCGTGCATGTGGTTAAAGCGAAAGAAGACCAAGCAGTTAGCCCAGTTAGGGTAAAGCAGAAGGTTTACAAAGGGACGGGATAAGGTAGAGAGAGAGACTGCCCTAACAGTCTGTGTGCACTTCGAGCTGGCAATTCCACCTCTATGAATGGAGAAGGAGATAGTCACCGGCGTGTGCAGAGCTACAAGAATTTCATAGAATTTGTGGGAAAACAGAAGCAACTGATATGTCCATCAATACAAACACCTCTATAATGAAACCTTATGCGGGCAGAAAGAAACATTGTAGAGTATTTTACAACATGGAGGCGTCCTCACAATACAACTGTAGGAAGTTAAATTGGGAGAGAGGCAAACACTAGATTTCATTTTTATGGGGGAAAAGAGTGTACAAATAAATTCTTGCCTAGACACACATTCATCTACACTGGCATACAGATGTGTAAAAATGCAAATAGCAGTTACCTCTGGGTAGGAGGAAAGGAAGCAACTTATATTTTTCTGCTTTTTTGCTTGTCTATGTTGCCTACATTTTCCAAAAGGAATGCCAATAACATTGGCAATACAACAACAATGAAAGTTATTTAATAAAAAATAAAAGAACTGGAGGCCGGGACTAAACAGTTCGCTGGATGCTCGCCTACATTTGTATTTTATCCAGTAGGCACGAGGTTAGTGAAGAAAGGGGGGCTACAGGCTGAAAGGCAATATTTTAAAAGGGTCAGAATTATAAAAGATATTAGAAATGATTAAAAATTTAAAAAGCAAGTGGAGGGGTGCAAAGAAAAGAGTTTGAGCCAAGGCATGGCTCTGGGGATTTAGGGAAGAATGAAGCCTCGCCACTTCACCCCAGCACACGAGCTGAAAACACACAGAGAGGCAACTTGGAAAACCCCGGATCAGCAGCACTATTTGCTTAGCAACTACGAGCATGAAGCACCATGGAAAGCCTTTGAAAACCCACTATTATTCCAGTCTTCCCTAAATAAATATATCTATTAAAATGGGGTAAAAGTCCAAACCTCAGCTTTCCTCTGCAGTGACCTGTACAAACTATAGACTTAAACACATAATGTTAGGGGACAGAAAGGGAGTGAATCTTTGACATTCAGGAAAACGAATGTTTTGTAATAAAACCTCACATTTAAAGTACTCTAAAAGATAAACGAGCTGTTTGGAAGAATCAGCATCAGTACTAAAGAGAATTAAGCCTAGATGCCCAAATCAAATATCTGCTCACAAAACCTTCTGCAAAAGCCACATCAATTCACCCGTAGGATGTATGTGCTCTGTGTTCCAAGGTGATGCTATGGTGGTCACAGCTCTAAGAATGGCCTAGAGTCAGTAATCATGCAGTAAAGAAATGAGAGGTGGGAAGCAAACAAAAGCATTTTAGAGTTACAATAAAAGGAGAAGAGCATTACGCACCTCCAACTGGAAGAGGAACTAACTGTTGACTCAACTCTCATTTTTAAAGCACGTTTAAGGCAGAGTCAAGGCTGTATTTTCAAGGATATTTAATAGACCATGTGGACCAATTGGGTTTGTTCTTCACAGTAGACTCCTATCACCAAATGCAAATAGAACGATTGCTCCAAGTTTGCCAATCTATCACAGATAGCAGAAACTTGTGAGCTTGCAAGAAGCCAGTAGACATCAGGGATGTAACGAGAGACTAAAGGTGACCTGTATGTTACAAGGGACTCGGACTACAGTTGAATTTCTTTCACCTTTGGTTATCTTACCATCAGATGGCGACCACCACAAACAGTTTATCATGAAATTAACATTTCTCATTAATGATGCTGAAACAAAAGTATGGGGGGGTTTGCCTTCTCCATCATGGTCTTTTTATCACAGATATGGCCATAGAGTACCCGATCAAAGACAAAACACCAGAAAAACAGAAAATAAAAAGAAAAAAAGCAAGAGCAGCTGACGTCCAGGAGGATGATAATGAATCAAACTAACATATGATAATTTAAGAAAGACTTGTTGGTCTTTATCTTATTTGATCAGAGCAGCTTCAACAAGCTAAACACCAAGCTGCTATTCAATTGTGGATCTTTATTGAGGCAAAAACCAATTTGGGGAAGTCTTACCGTAAATGCTACAGTATACAACAACAGGAACTACAGAAGCTCAAAAGGCACAGCACTGATATTGAGCCACAGTGGCTCTGGCCATATTAGTTGACAATGATGTTCACTGGATAATAGTCTATATTTAATACTACTGTTTAAAAAAGATACGTAGCTAAACTTCAGAAGGTGTAGAGGCTGCATAGCATCTTTTTCCCCCTTTTGCTCTGAGCAGTTGAAAAGCTAAAGCCATACAGCTCAAGGGAAGTGAGTCTAATAGTTTTGCCAGTGTCATGTCCTACCTGGAGGGCGCCAAGCCTGATGGATATATCACGGCCTCTCTTCTACTGGAAGCATTCCTAGTCTAGGCTGTATGCAAAGATGAGCTCATACAATGTAAAGGGGTACCAGCTTTTACATTTACATTCCTTTATATATAAAAGAACACCTAAAGTGTGTCCTGAGATGAGTCACAAGGATGGTGAGAGATTCTGAAAACAGATTCTGGGGAAGAACTGAAAAAAACTGGGATTGTTTAGCCAAATAAAGAGAGGATTGAGGACTATTTCAAGAAAACGGGAGGAAACATCGACTGTACCAAGGTCCAGCCTAACAATTCTATGAACAGCTCCGAAAAAGCATCATTTTCTTACCTTGTTCATACGTTATATCCAAGAAGTGAATACTGGTAACCTGAATACTAAAAATAGCACCGAAAGTTCCAATTTCACTTTTTCTTCCTACTTCTGCTCCAACATCTCCAATTCTAAAAGTGAGCATAAATTCTTAAATTCTACAAACTTCTTTTCAGTTGACTATCCATCTTCAGTCCATTATCAAAAGAAGATATGAATCTGGTGTTCTAAAATGAATTCATCACTCTAGAAAACACTAGAAGATCTGCAAGTCAAGAGAAATTCCAAATGAAGGGGTCTTAACTTGGGATAAGCTTTCATGGGCGATGGCAGTATGAATATCTAGACAGCGGTATCATTGACCAACTGGTGACTGGCTCACATATGGTTAGATTTTGCCGGCCTCTCTTCTAGTAGGAATAGTCGCGATAGCTGAGTGCAGACAGCATACATGATTGTTATTTATTCAAGACACTTTTTACATGCTCATTCTGCCATTATTTCAGGACAATATTCAACTATTTGATTACATGGCCAAGCTGAATTTTAACTTTGAAATGAAAGGAAATAACCTCCCTTATGTGTTCCCAGGTCCTTGGAAAATATTCTGTCACTAAGCTGTTCTAAAGCCTTGAATGTCTTGGATACAGATTCTTGGAAGTGGGAACTTCTCCTGTCAAAAGTCCTTTGGGCTGTCACTTTGCAATTGCATGAAGCAACCTCTTGAAGAAAGAGCCATGTTGGCACTCGGACAGCATGCTTCCACAGTGTTAACTGTGCTATGATTAGATTCTTTAAAGAATGTATGGTTCACACAACAATATTGCCAGAGACCTTGTGAGAAGGTCCTTTGGAAAGTATCTTTACAAATTTTTGATAAGCCCCATATGTAACTGATTTCTATTTTGAACTGAAGGATACTATAAAGACCACATTTGTTTCAGTGAAGAGGCCCTTCTGTAGGGATTCCTCATGTTCATGAATAGAATAATTCAAGAATATATTGGGGCTGGCCCAGTGACATAGTGGTTAAGTTCACGCACTAGCTTCAGGGATCCTGGATTCCCGGGTTCGGATCCCAGGTACGGACCTATGCACGGCACATCAAGTCACATGACGGCGTCCCATGTGCAAACTGGAGGAAGAGTGGCACAGATGTCAGCTCAGGGTTAATCTTTCTCAAGCAAAAAGAAGAAGATTGGCAACAGATGTTAGCTCAGAGCCAATCTTCCTCACCAAAAAAAAACCCCCAAAAGCAAACAAAAGAATATCATCTAAGAAACCTCTCAAATTTCTGTCTTAGGGAAAATAGTACAGCTAGCCCAACAATGGGAGTTAAAACATAAAAAACAAATACCTTCACAAGATTATTTAATGGACATACAAAATTTACATCTAGGAAGGAAAGAAGGAAAGGATTGTTCTAGTAAGACAAATTGTTCTATTATGACAAATTGTCAACCCCTTAGCATGCTTCTTATTAGAGACATTTATACTGTTATCTTCAACACAGAGCAAGAATCCTTCCTATATCCACATCCTAGGAAGCAGCTTGACACATCAAACTCAAAAGTGGTCCGAAACAACCATTTAAAATACAAATTTCCAAGCAAAGACCATAGTCAATTTCTAACTACATGTACTTGAGAAGTCATTTTCACTACTGGCCACTTGGGGCCCAGCTTATTTTGACAGAATTTTCAAGGAGAAAAGTTATACAATATGATTTATAAACATATATCTGTACATGACGAACATATAAAATATACATTTATATTGACAATATAATATATATTATATAATATATATATGTATAAATAAAAGCAAGGACTTGAAGGACTTTAACTACCTGCCTTCTATTGAGGCTGATAGTAATGCGAGTAAACCCTGCCCTAAATCACTAGAATGTGTGATTAGAGGAATTCAGAGGGGACAAATAAGCTAATATTGTCCCACAGAGCTCCCTAACACACAGACCCTCCTTCTAATGATCCTATGATGATAATACCATCTTAGACTTCAGTATCACAAGTGCTTCCATAGATAGTAATTAATTTTTTCTCAGTTGATCTTCTCAAAAATCAAGTGAGATAAAGCAAGGTACCCATTTTACACACAAGGAATCTGAAGGTGTAAACATATAATGCCTTTTCCAGCAAATGACAGATCTACAGGACAGGTAGAGTCAGGATTCCCCTAACCTCTCATCCACCGGTCTTTCAACACTGCCATGCTGTCTGTTCCCCAACCGTACAGTCAAAGTCCCAGAACCAGAAGGGATAGGGGAAGTCACTCTTTCTCAATTTGATGAGACTTTAGAAACAGAAATTGAACTGAGGGAGCTCCCACCATTAAATTCAGCCGTACCCACACCCACATCTTTTGGTCTCTTTTCTCGATTTCAGCTCAGATTCCTCTCTTTCTTCTTTTTTTTTCTAGAGACACATTTGGAGATGAAACCATTCATAACTGCCCATCCACAGACAGTTTGTGGCAGCATAATTGACAATGAGTCTGCTGCAAAAAAAATGAAAATGCTGCTTTAATAACCTTGGCCTAAAATACATTCTGTTGTATGCCTCAAAGGGTTTCAATAAAAAGTCAACCTGTAGAGACATATTTTCTTGGCTTAAACAACAATCCAAAGCATATAAATGTAGTCCAACTATAATGACATATTTATAGGCCAATAAAGCTTACACTGCAGCTTTCAGGCTTCACTTAAAGGAACTCTGTAAGAAGCAGTGTTATATAAAATAATTTGATTTTTTTTCAAAGTATAGCCCAAGGAATAAAAAATGCAAGTTTGCTATGTTTAACTGATAGTGTTTATATTTCTTAGTTGCTAAAAATTTTGTAAAATGAAATAATTCTTCATTTGACAACTTCCAACTGCCATACCAAATATGGGTATCAAGTCCACTTTATTACAAAAGCTAAGTACTGTAATTCTAAAGACAAAAATAAATAACTAGAGGCTTGTGTAGTGAATGATTTAATCAACCCGATTCTTCTGGAAAAACAGGTTCCTGTGTTCCTTATGCTTATGAATAATACATTCCTTAAACCTTTCTATTTTAACACTGTTATTTTTTCTTTTTTTTCTATAAACTTCAGTATGAAACTCTCTGAAAGAAGGTAAAACATTTCACTGAGTAAAGTCACAATTTGAATTGGTTTCATATTGAACTTTCTTTCTTTGAAAAGGACAAAGAGGAAGGAAGGGGACGAATGTACTCTAACACATCTCAGAAGTGTTTTTGAAGATGATTAGTTTTCCCACTATCTAGATCTGTAGTTTCGGTCACCAGTCATTTAGAATCTTAAATGAAAACTCCAGAGATTTTTAAAAAGCAAACATGACATCCGCAAATATTGTCCTTGAAGAGGAAGGGTTTAAAAAAATGAAAGAGTTGTGATTTGAATCAGAGCAGTTATTGGAAGCTGCCATTTGGGGCAGAGTTTCTCTTTGTGGAGTATTAATTTGTTGGCAGACATACATTTTTCAGAACATTCTTGTTTTTTTACTATTCAGACAGAGACAGGAAGTGACACAAACTGGGATTAAAGGGAACTTATGCTACCTAAGCAAGAAGAGTTCTTTAATTAGCTTTTATATGGTAAAATCCCTTCTTTGTCAACTTAATTATTATCTTATTACTGATTTTAACATGATGAAATAATTCAGTGAAAAAAATAACAAATCGGAGTTTTACTTTATCCACAGAAAGGTGAGATCTTTTCATTCTTTGCTTAGTTCCACCAGAAAAAAAAGAGGAGGGTCTTAAGTAATCTCAGAGTTCATCTTCTTTCTTTGGTAAGAACAATGAGGAGTTGGAAGTGTTCTACAGAAGGAAAAACCTAATAAGTGTGTGAACTTCCATTAACAATGTGGTATTGGAAGTGGTTTCATTGTGGCCAAGAGAAAAGGAGATAAGAAAACCACTGTGTAGAAAGAAAAGTACAGACAACAAATATTTTGATGTTGCAGACAGAGAAGGGAAGAGGTTGCAGAGAAATTTGCCGGGACAGGAACGCATACAGCAAATGACATCCCCTATCTCCCCAACATAAATCCTAACCATGTAGACTTGTAAACCTCAGATCAAGCAGATACTGGAAACTCATTACATTAAGGAAAGTTTTTGTTTCTCTTTCCACATTATTACAACACAGTGTGCATTCCAATTACAAAAGCTATTTGTCTCGAATTCCCCACAGTTCATACCAACTGAGTAGAATTTCAAGGCCCCAAATTCTATCCTTAAAGGGGTATTTTACATTAAAAACAAAAAGAAAAAGTACATGGTGTTGCTTGTTCACCAGAGGCAAGCCTCCCAATCAAATCTGTTGATTATTTTTCCTTCTTCAGCATTAATCGTATGGCTGTCTCCCAAATAAGAGCCCCCCCGAAAATGAAAAAAAGAAAAATCAGAATCACCCAGAAGCCCTTTATCAGCACATATTGCTTGGTCTTGCCTCAGTCCTACTGAATGAAGAATCTGAGGAAGCTGGACTCACTAACCAGTATTATTTTTAAAATTCCCCTAAATGAATCTAATAAACAACTAGATTTTAAAACCACTAAATACTATGAATATTCACTAATTTCTTCTGGAATCAACTATTAAAAGGGTATATTATGGGCATTCTTTAGAATTCAGGAAGATCAAAACCTCTAAATCTTTTGAGAGAATTGAGAGATTGGGTTTCTTTTTATATTCATTGATAAACTATCAATTTTAAACACAAAACAACTCTGCTATAAATACTCTTGTTTATATGTGTGACATCAAGCTTAACCATCTACACATCCTTTTGTCCCCCACTGGGTTTCCTGTTTAGTTTTTTATTAGTAACAGTATATTCCAGAACTAAAAGAAAAAAAAATCAAACAAACAAAAGAAAGGGTTTAATGTTAAGGAAAACATAAGACAATAGCAATATAATTTAGATCATGCATTAGGAAAGTAACACAACAGATGTATTATTCAGCATTATCACACGTCAGAAGACTAGTCATTGTGTGTTCAAAAAATTGAGGGGGGGGTAACAGCATATATAGGAAGATTACTGAAAAAAAAATCTTTGGCTTTAAAAGGAAAACCATTAGATTAATAATTTTCTCTCAATGTGCACAGGACAATCAGGCTGCCATGTCCAAAATATTATTGTCTGACATCTACCAAAAGATGCCAGGAAGCTGTTGATCGTTAAACTCAAACTGCAAGAAAACATTAAGGCTGTTCCCAAAGCACAACACAGTTCATCACAGACCAGAATCACATGAAAGACACCGTCAGTTACTGGTGTTATTCAGTCTCTTTATGCCAATTAAAATAAATAGTCGAGGTTTATTGTAACAGTTAAATTCTAGGTTAAAAAAAACAGGAAGTTGTCACATTAAGGCACAAAATAGCGCTACGAAAAAATCAGCATTGTGCTAGAATGAAAGAAAAAGATGCCTTAATATGTTAAAAGCGAAGTTCCTCTTTGTCTAAAGAGGAAATAAGTAGTCTAAATCAGAGGTCAACAACTCTGGTCTTGAGCAATGCTTGGAGAGTAAGTCAGTGAATGCCACAGGGAGATATAAACTGGAGAAAAACAAGGTAGGGACACAAAAAGTCACTGGAGAAGAAAGTGTTAAGAAAGAGCAATAGAAATAACTATAGAGCCTCTCATATCCACCAATCACTGTGCTAGACCCTTTATATCTTACATCTCACAGTGACCTTGTAAAGTTCCCATATTTTTCAGATGGGGAAACTGAGGCCTGGAGGTTAAATTATTTGCCTAAGGCCACACTATTAAATAAGCAGCAGAGTCAGGATTCAAACACTAATCAGAATACTCCAAATCTCAAGTTCTCCTCTAAACTTATACTGGAAGAGGGGAAGGAAGGAAAGAAAAACAATATACAGTTGACGGTGATGACTAAATGCCAAAAAGCTCAGGGAAACCTATGCCACAAATTGCCAACCAGTGGCTCCCCCGCTTTGACACTGCTCTCCGGCTCCACATTAACTGACTCATCTCTCTTCCTCACTTTGCTTTCCATCCAACATAAAACATGAAATTCTGACCCGGTGTTAATAGATGTCATGCTGTCTGCTTAGACCAAATATTTAGACTCCTTATTAACTCAATTTTAGGTGCCCTAATTAAGTCTTATGCCTTGACACAGACTGGAAGCTGCTTAAGGCCATGTGTTGTATCACCTAGTTTCCAGCACAGGGCTCCACACATAGAAGGCCCTGTGATCCAATAGGTAACGTTTGTTCCTCACCCACCCAGTTATCTGTCCATCCATATTCCCAGGTTCCTTTGAGGTTAAAAAAAAATTTATAAATATATACATATATGTGTATATATATATATGTATATATATATAAAACAGGGTTTCCAGAAAAATCTACAACAAAAAAAGTTAGTTACTGGATACGCCTACACATTAGATTTCGAAGTACAAATTATATTTACCAAGGTCAGCCTTTTCCTTGAGAACATCTTTGAAGTTGAGTCCACTGTTTAGGGTTGACTGCCTGTACTTCAGCAGAGCTTCCTTCTGTCCATTTCTTCCCAATGCCTCCGTTTTCACTGACCCAGCCTGGAGGCCACATCTCCACTTGGAGAAATCAGAATGTACCCACTTGACCAGGTCTTCAAGCTTCACAATCACCTTTTCGGAAACAGCAATGACTTCATCCTACAAGAGGTGGTTAGGAAAGAACAAAAAACATTATTTGTGGTTCTGAAGGAAATGATAAATTTTCAACAAGCCCATGTGAAATACCATTTGAGTGGTTTAACCTTATGCAAGCAGACAATGACTTTTCAGTGACAGAGAATCTTCAATAACTCAATTCGTTTCAATGGCTTTTCACCGCTAGTTGTCTAGTTGAGGAGTAATTTATAGGATATATTTATTCTATGACTAGAAAGCGTCCAAAAACTCTGCAGTAATTCTAATAGCCATTTTTAATGCTGGCTGCCAGTGCCCACTCTGCCTATCTGACCACTTGGGTGAAAGCTAATTTTTAGGTGCAATTAATTGCAAAAATAAAAAGTGAGAACTAGATGACTAATGGTTAGCCTGTCTCTATATAAATGGCCTAAGTAAATCTGGGATTCTTGGAACTCTGACTCACCCCCAAATTCCTATGTTTATGGTACATTTTCCCTTGGCTTATACACAAATATTGAATTTAACTTTTGTCCTAAAATTAAATAAAACTGTGATGTAATCCCAAAAGAAATACTTCATAAATGTTATGTGCTTCCCACTGAAAGAAACTTACACATTCTCATGTTTCTTAAAAACTTTGTAAGTTGAGAAATGAACTGATTTTTTCTTTTAATACATATGGGGTAAGAGGCGAGAGGGCGAGTGAGGAGAAAGCTTTTGAATCTAAGCAAAGTAGTTGAAACTTCAGTTTGTCCTATGGATCATAAATTTGAATTTTAAGCATCTCTAATTGCTTCCAGGAAACAACCAACTTTTCTGACTCAGAATTAATCCAGCAAGATATTTAGTAGATATCCACACATGGAGCCAAGGGGGGGGAGCTCTCTTACCCAAAGAGTCTTTGGAAAAGGCTTAAGAAGATCATCTCACTGGGTTTTAAGTTAAATTATTTGAAGCATTTGACATTTCAACTTGAAGCGACTTCTTTCATTTCTTTTACTTCACATTTCTGAAGAAAGCTTAACTGTGAAAACCCCTAAGCTTACAAAATCTTAGAAATATTTTTGACCAACGACAACAGGAAGATGTCTCAAAGCTATTAAACAAAAGGAATTCACAAGTGATTTTGGCTAATTTTGCTGTCAAACATGACTCTTTCCTCCTTCTCCCCCACCTACACACACACACATACAGACACACGCACACACTTACACAGTATTGCACACACTACTCCAAACCAAACAAAAAAGCGTTTATTAAGATAAGCTCCACACAATAAGAAGCTCTGGATTTAATTTTTAGAGTTTTTTTTTAAAAGGTAGGATCTAAAATTTCATTTTTCCCCATCCAATTCCAAGCTGCTTTTGAGAAGGAAGTTTGTTAATGAGCAGCAAAATAACAAATACTCTATCAAAAATAAAAAGTGAAACTTCTGTAATGGAACCTTCTCTCTTATCACAATTAAATGTGAACTTCCACTAAATGGGAGACAAAGGAGAAACTGTTTTTACCCTCTGCTCAAGAAAAAAATTTCAATACTTTATAAACACTGGGGCATATTACAAAGTACTATTTCAACGGGTGATTTCACTCCGGTTCACCACACCATCCTCTTGAAATAAAAGATCTGTAGTTGTCACGCATTTTTATAGCTATTACATGGTGATTATTAAATGTCAGAATAAAAATTCAGGCTGGGTATTGTTTCAAAGCATATGGGAACAGCTCAGCTTCTCGACAGAGCTCACCAGAAATCAAGTTTAGAATATCCTGGAAAATAATTAAGTATCATGGTTAATAAGTCTCAACATTAGCAAAGACAGAATTTGGCAATAATGTTACCAAATATGGTTCCTCAGAAGAGACAAGTTTGGAGATGAGTGTTATTTTCAAATAGCTCTAACTATGATCAAATGATTATCATTTCAATTACCAGTTGCTTCAGATCTTTTCCAAGAAATGGCATGACTAGCTCTGGCTGGCTTACAACACCCGCCAAACAAATACTTTATTAACCCAGAGAAAATACAATCCTTATGATGTCATTGATGAATAAACCCATCTTTCAAGATTCAGTCTTTAGATTTTGTCCTCCCTCCTTTTTTGTCTCTCTGAAACAGAGCTCCTCAATATATACACAATACATAAAAACAAATGCAGGAATTCACATAAACATGCATAAGCCATAAACCCACATTTGGATTAATTGTGAAACCACCAGTATGTTTTACTGTGGATTCACAGAGAAACTGGCCCTGCAACATTGTCAAATGCCAGGATTTAGAAGGAAATCTGATAAGCGGAGGAGGGGAAAACAACAAACCAATCCAAAAAACAAAGCAGCCAACATATATATAGAAAATGTCTCAGGAAACATGACTTTGTACACACAATGCCATAAATCACATGCTCGTATTTACTATTCTGAGCAAGTGCTGACTAAAGTTCCTAATACTCACCATTTGGGCAAGTCTCTATGTCTAAGAAAAGAATTTCAATAAGCTCATCTCATGCTTACATTAGCTCTCCGCAAACTGAGAATTAGCACTGGGATAAATATTGCTGATTTACCCTAATACAACACAAAAGGAACACAAAGAAAAACACTTTGTTATTCTATTAATGTACCTTGGCTTTTCAATTAACCCAGCTCCTGATCAATATTTATGTAGGCTGTGTTGAGACACTTTCTAAGTCCATATCCCCTTTCATCATCGTTTTAAACTGCCTATTTCTGTAATTTGGATTTTGTTTCTACCATTTTATAAAAACAGCTACTCAATCATGGAATCCTCTAAGTCAGAAGAGTTCATCTAGTCAAGAAGTCATAAATCAGCCAGCCGGTGTGTATGGCTGGCCTCTCCAAGTGTTCTAAAAGTTGAGAAATTTTGCACAAAGTATCTAGACTTGTCTTCTCTTAGAAAATAAAAGGGGTATCTGGCAAAAAAACAAAAAACAAAAAACAACCCAGTTGAAACTGAGGAACAGTTGCTTTCTTTAGACAGATGCAAGATCTGTAATTTACCATTGTCCCACCACTCCCTATAACTTTACTTTCAGCCCGCTTTCCCTTACCTGCCTGGTCCCTTGGGCAGGAGTCCACAATTTAAACTTGCATGCCCTGATTTAGTCCACCTCTGTCATTATAATGATGAGGACAGAGAGGTTCAGCGACATGTCCCAGTGCCAACCTCTGGTAGAACTTGGACAAGACTCCAGGCTTCCTATCTGCCAACACAGCATTCATCCTGGACTCTGGAGCTGGACTGCCTGGGTTCAAATCCCAGCCCTGGAGTTTCACTCTCTGTGGAACACTGGGCAACTTCTTTAATCTCCCTGTGCTTCAATTTTTTTAACATAGGTTAAAAAAAAAAGGACAATAATACCACCTACCTGTCATAGTAATCGCAAGGATTAAATGGGTTACAGAAATGGAGTGGTAAGTCAGCATTAGCTATTATCATTGCCATTAGTCCTCTGCATCGGTGTTTTCCAAAGCACGCCATGCAGAGATGAGTTTATGGATAAACTTGGTTTTTTTTAACAGAAGTTACTCATTGCTTATTTATTTTTGTGGTTACTTCCATTTTTGGGAAAGTGGTACTGGTTTTCCATTTACAGAAAATATAGAAAGTTTCCTCTTTAAATAAATTTAAGTTTAAAAATGGGTCAATTTGAACAAAACCATTAAGTAAACACAGGGGACGTGTGGGTATGGCAAAAAAAAAAAAAGTCAAGATGCTATGAAAATGTCTGACATTTGGGACAGTGTATTCTATCAGTGGCTCTCAGAGTATGGTCCAGGAACCCTGGGGAATCCCTGAGAATATTTCAGGTGGTCCACAGAGTGAAAAGAATGATCATAATAAGACATTATTTGCTTTTTTCACTCTTATTCTCTTTCAAGTGTGCATGGTGGGGTTTTCCAGATTCTATATGATAGATGGTATGGCAACAGAACGAATGCAGAAGCAGATATGAGAATCCAGCTGTCTCAAATAAGCTAGACTGTAAAGAGATTTACAAAAATGTAAAACAATGCCACTGTTTTTCCTAATTTTTTGTTTTTGAAAATATGGTTAATTTCCATTAAAATGTGTTACATTTACATAATGGGTCTATACTGTTATTTTTATTTTTAAAATTAACTTACAGTAATGTTTCCTTTTTTGGTGTAGAGTTCTATGGAGTTTTAACACATGGCAACCAGTGATCTGTTCTTGCTTTGTTTTCTCTTTTCCAAAACGTCATATAAATTGAATCATACAGTGTGAAATCTTTTGCAACTGTTTCTTTCACTCATATGCCTTTGAGATCCATCCACGTTGCTGCAAGTATCTACAGCTTGTTCCTTTTTACTCCTGAGTAGTATCCCATGGTACGGATGTATCACAAGGTTTGTTTACCCATTCACCTGTTGAGGGACACTGGGCTGTTTCCAATTTTGGTGATTACAAATAGAACTGCTATAAACACTCTCATACAGGTTTTTATGTGAACATAAATTTTCAATTCTCTGGAGTAAATATCTAGGAGAGGGATTGCCGAGTCACATGGTAAGCATATATTTAATTTTACAGAAACTGCCCAACTGTTTTCCAGAGTGGCTGTACCATTTTGCATTCCCACTAGCAATGTATGAGAGTTCCAGTTGTTTCTCATCCACGCTGGTACTAGACACTGTCACCGTTAATTAATTTATCATTGCCATTCTAATATGTATGTGGTGGTTTCTCATCATGTTTTTTAATTTTCATTTCCCTAATGGCTAACGATGTTGAACATCTTTTCAGGTGCTAATTTACCATCCGTATATCCTTTTTGGTGAAGTGTGTGCTCATTTTTAAAATTGGGTTGTTTGTTTTCTTCTGTTGAGTTTTGAGAATTCTTGTACCTTCTGGATACAAGTCGTTTGTCAGATATGTGGTTTAAAAATATTTTCTCCCGTTCCATAGCCTGGCTTTTCATTCTTTTGACAGTGTCTTTTATAAAGTAAAAGTTTAAAATTTTGATTAAGTCCAATTGGTCAGTTTTTTTCTTTTATGGATTGTGGTTTTGCTGTTATATCTATGAACTCTTTGCCTAATCCCAAGTCATGAAGAATTTCTCTTATGTTTCCTTCCAAAAGTTTTATAGTTTTACATTTAGAAGTAAAATCCACTTTGACTTAATTTTGTATAAGGTGTGAGGGTCAGCCTGACATTTATTTTTTTGCATATGGATGTAATATTATTTTTATTTTTAAATGAAGTAAGTATTTAAAATTCTTTCTCAATTTTAATGTCTAATTCAGTAAACATCAATAGGTGTAACCCACATAAACAAAAGCTCTTTGGGGTCCTCAATAGTTGAGTGTGAAGGGTCTTGAGTCCAAAAATTTTGAGAAATACTGTATTAGATCACTAAACCAAGGCCTTTCTTATTCTTCATTTTGCCTGACCTCTGAGTAACATTTGACAATGAACAACCCTACCTTTGACCTGAAACGCTTCCTCTTGTTAAGAACTATGAAAGGGGTGAGATTTTACTCTACTTTCAAACTGACAAGTTAGCCTGCCACAGTTTCACGGATGCTGATAGAGGACCCAAGACCTCTCTGATCAGAGACAGAAAAGGGTCTATTGCTCACAGCAATGGCTGTAGGCAAAGTATCAGCATTTGTGTTGGTTCTTTAATTCCCAATACCCAAAAGGAGAGGCAAAGACGACTAATGATACCTGCACATACAGTGGGGGGCATTACAGGAGAAGGACCTTGATCATAGGGAACCCAAATTGTTAATGCTATTCAGTAAGCATGCCTGCCCTTTGTTCTGGAGGAAGACATAGGCTCTCTCTCTCAAGGCTGTTCACTATATAAACACCCTTGAAAAGACAGTCCAGAACAAAGGCAGTCAGTGGCTCTGCTCACAAGATGTGGAGCTACTCAATGGACACATGAAAAACACTACCATCTCTACATTTCTTTTCTTTGTTCAATTTCTCTTCTTCCTTATTCCATCTCCCTACTAGGAAAATGCAGGAAACATATAACCTTAGACGCAGTCTGGGTCCCGGTCTTCTTTTTCTGCATATCACGACTGAAGAAATCATTCTCTACGGGGATTCCAATGTTCACCGCTAAGCCCATGACTACATTCTACAGTTTGGTCCCAAAAGTTCATCTGGACTCTAGTCCCTAGTTGTCAATTTAGATGTCTCAGAGTCAACTCAAGCTCAGTGGAACTGCACAGTCCATTTGGCTTACGTGTAAGAAAAGATCTTAGTTGACACAAGAAGAATTTGATACTCCCCAACTGTGGCTAACCTCTCCCCATATCTATTCTTCCTTTCTTCTTTAATAAAAAACTGTTAATTTGCTGGGCACAGAATAAAAGCACCATTTTTCTGCTTCTCTTATGGCCAGGTGCAGCCATATGACCAAGTTCTGACTGATGGGATTTGAGTATTAGTGATGTGTGCAATTTCCAGGTCGTGCCCTCAAAGGAAATAGGTAAGCCTTTGCACCCTACAAATGAGGGCACATTTCTCAGGAGACAAAGACTGAAGGAGCTGGGTCCCTGGACGACCTCATGGCGTGGATCACCACGCTAGCCCTGAACCACCCACCTCTAGGCTACGACACAGGCAAGAGTGTGAACTCCCAACTTATTCAAACAACTGTAATTCTGAATCTCTGTTAGACACAGCTGAACCTGTATCTTTACTGATATATCATTCCTCAGAAGAGAGAACATGAATGGGACCTTCCCTGTAATGCCACATGGTCCCCAATGACAGCTCATTGCTGGGGAGCGCTATATTCAGCTGTGTTAATAGAGTCCAAAGGACAGTAAG
The DNA here is from genome assembly GCF_037783145.1 of Equus przewalskii. NCBI lineage: Eukaryota > Metazoa > Chordata > Mammalia > Perissodactyla > Equidae > Equus > Equus przewalskii. The sequence goes on along the minus strand of NC_091831.1, from coordinate 51,386,121 downwards.
CACATAAGTGTGACATCAGAAGGGTTGGCAGGGAGAGCATGGAATGAGAAGAGGAAAACAGCATATTTACCTCTATCTTCCCCGAAGATCCTGGATTTTTTAAATATTCATTTAAGCAGTTGAAATATGATAGAAGTTGGGAACACTAAACACATCAACAGGTGATGTTAGCTAAATAAATTGTGAAACCAAAATAATAGTCCAACCGGTTCCACAAGAGTGGGAAATTTTCATCAAGATAGAAACTAAAAATGAAAAAAAACTGTTGTGTCAACTTTTTTAAAGACTAGCAGCAACCACATCAACTTGTGCTTTAACCACTCATGTCAGGCATGTGTACCTAATGTGTGTACCAATGGATTCAGGCAAGGGAAAGGAAGTGCCACCATTGGGCCTGGCTGGGTTCACCACTCTCTTGCTTTCAAATCTCCCTCAGACTCACTGCAATTCGAGGCACCTACCCATTTGCCCCTGTTACACTCCTTGTTACACATTAGTGTGTTCTGCTAACAGGACACACAGAGTGAGCAAAAAGTTTTCACTCTATAGGCACGTGGTTGCCAATTAGACGCTCAAGAAGGTCAAGCAAGACAGAATGGTACTGTGGGTTGACAAGATGAAGCTTGCACTGGCCAGCCATGAAGTGAGAAAAATGAAGACAATGCCGTAAGAATTTCATGCAGCTGAATTTGTTAGATTTCTATCCTTATATCAGTTAGGATCCCACCAGATAATAAATAGAATATTTGAATAATGATAATCCAGGGAGGATTTTACAAAGGGACTAATGACAAAGATGTTGGTGGGTGTAAAGGAACCATGAGAGAGAGAGTACCGGAACCTGGGCTAGCAGTAGCACAGCTATCACCACTCCTAGGCCAAATGGTCAAAGGCGGGAGGGGTGTTTACCAGGATCAGAGCAGACCCCTCTACTAGTGGCAGGGACTCTTCCTTAGAAGGACGCCAACAGCCTGGAGGAATCTCACAGGAAAGAACAGGGAATAAATACCTGCCTTCACTCTCCTCCCTTTCTCCCCCTCCTAGCAAGGCACCTCTGTGGCTGAACCCCACTGGAAGCCACAGGGCCCAGGAGCTGTTAATGAGCCCACACAGGGGAGCCTCCCAAGGCAGAGAGCTGAGAGAAGAAGGGAGCAGCACTGATCTGGAGGGGCCCCCCCATACACTCTTTCTATTTAAGACTTTTTCTCTCCTCCTTTCATCTGGTGTCATAATATCCTTTTTTTCCTTTGAAATGAGGATGGCAACGGATGGTGTAGTTATTTTTTAATGTCCTTTCAAGGCAAAATAAAGTAATATCAGGGGCAGTCCCCGTGGCCGAGTGGTTAAGTTTGTGAGCTCCACTTTGGAGACCCGGGGTTTCGCGGGTTCGGATCCTGGGCACAGACATGGCATGGCTCATCAGGCCAAGCTGAGGAGGCGTCCCACATAGCACAACCAGAGGCACTCACAACTAGAATATACACCTATGTGCTGGGGGCTTTGGGGAGAAGAAGAAAAAAGAGAAGATTGACAACAGCTGTTAGCTCAGGTGCCAATCTTTAAAAAAAAATAAAATAAAACAATATCAGTACTAAGTTGGCCCCTGAACTGGGAATTACTGTTCTTATTACATGCGATATAATGTTAAATCTTTGTTGCAACAGTATTTGATGCTGAATTGCATAGTTCTGTCTTCTACAATAAACACCTGAATTACAGAGACTTTTTAAGTGCCCTTGCCTAACGTCTACTTCTCTTGTACTTCCCAAAGAGCCAAGGACTGTGCTGGGCCTAAAGCATACAACAAATACTTACTTTAATGGCACACCATCTCTGGATGTTCCATGTTGGGAGAAACTAAGGGGTGGCTGAGAAAGCACTGGCTTCTGAATCTGATGGACCCTGGTTCAAATGCAGCTCTATTGAGCTTAATACCCATGTTAATCTTGGGACATGGCATCATCTTGCCAAGGTCTCATCTAAAAACAACGGGGAAATAGGATAAAAGAACCCACTTCATATGGTAGTTAGAATGGTGAAGTTGTTACAATACACTAGTCAGCACAGAGTAGGCGTCCAAGAAATGATGGTTATTACTACTATTCCATAATTATCACTTGAACTGAAAATGAGGAAATGAGGGTGAGTGGTATTCAGATGTTACCTGTGAGTGACTGTGTGTGTTCCTAACTCTTCCTAGTTCTTTGAGAAGAATAACACCCTTGTAGCTCCTGCTGGGTACCTCCAAGGGAAAGCTGGGCCAGAAAGCAATAAAGAATGTCTGAGCTTCTAAGTCATTTTCCTCAGCCCTCAAGGATACGGCAGTGGAAAACTCTGAGATGCTTTACTTTACTCATACACTAATCTATGAAATTAACAGACAGCATCTTATCTAACCCCTAGGAGGACTCTCTGAGGTAAGTATTCTTGGACCCATTTTAGAGATGAGAAAACTGAAGTGGGACCAGAAGCCAGCTTTGGGAGCACCGTCATCCTTCTGAGAAATTGGTCCCTTAGGTCCTTTCAGTAGTAACACTCTGCCCTACTCCTACCCTGGGACAAAAGAACCCTCCCCTACATCCTGCCAATTTCCTGGAGTGGGTGGGATTTAAAGTTTAAAGAAACAAACAGGATTTTAATTTTTAACTTGTATTGTGTTTTTCTCCCCAAACTAAGACTACAGAAATCTCCATTCATGTGCTGGTTAAAAATGTGAAGAATTTTATGTTGTCTGACTGATGAAGAGATCCTCTCAAGTCTGCAAAGGTTTAATTTGACCCCCTTAACATGATGAAATGGATTTTCCATGGAGGCTCATTAGTGTATTGGGTTCCAATTTCCCAAGCCAGCCCCTTCTCTTCCAACTGTTTCCTTCTCCCTCACCAGTCATTTGGGTGAAGCTTGGGGCTCAATGAATTTTGGAAACCCATCCTGGAACAATTAGATGGGGTAAGCAAACAGAAGACCACTCTGAAGCGCATTCATCAAATGTAATGCCACCATCCTTCATGGTACAACCAAAGGCGTCTGCGTATCAAACAAGTAATTCAAAAATCCTAAATATTTTATGTTCCTAAATACATTTTTAATACACACTAATCTAAAACCTGTTAGGCTGCAGCCTGCTCCCCTGACAGGAGTCCAATTTCAAAGAAAGCCCCAGAAACATCTTCTCACTAATTCCCAGGTCCATGTCTTTCCTTTTGGACTTACCATGCATGCATCTTTTACCTTCCCCCAAATTAAAAACAACTTACATGAAAAGCAAGAAAAGTCATCCTAGATATTTCCTCTCAAAACAGGCAAGCATTTGATATCTACAGAAGATGCCTTACATCAATGGTCGAGCCTGCCCACCCTTCCTTTGGCCAATCGAATAGGGTGTTAACTCACAGTCTATTTTTTTAACTACTTTCAGGTTGCCATAATAAAAATTACCTTGGCACCCATATGCTTAGCTCTGGCCATTAAAACATAAGCAAAAGAAGATAAATCAGCCCAATTCCAGGGTCTCCTGTAAGGCCCAGCTGAGTTACCTATAAGAACATTCTAGAAAAGTAAAGACCATAACAATAAAACTCAAACTCAACCACCATCCAATCCAGATGTTCTAAAATGCTAAATGACTTCAAACCACTACTTTTACATCTCCTGATCTTTTTTCACCTAGTTTTTACAAGCATATGACACTCTGACCAGGTACACAGTTTTAGCAGGGCCCATATTTCATACAGACCCTAAAAGGAAGAAGAAAAGTCTTTGCCTCTGTTGGTATAAGAAAATCACAGTGGAAGCCGTCTGAATCTTTCAAGGTTATTGTTGATCTGGCACGGAGTCTTGATATACTGCTGTCATTAATAAGAAGAGCCGTCTTCACAGAGAATCACTGAAAGCCTTATGCCTATTTAGAATGCTTTAATGTAGAAACCAAGTAAATCTTCCTGTTTTGTGTAGCCTCTATTTAAACATAAACATATGATTTAGACATGCTCCCTCTTGTTAAACATTTTTTTGCTCTGTTCACTTAGCACAGTTCACATTATTATCCTCACATGTACAATGGCAGCGGAATAATTTGAGACCCGCAGCTTTATTTAATAATGTAATTATCCTATATTGGATTACTTAAAGGGGCTTTGTATTTTTAAGTTCTAGTTTTTCCTATATTGGCAATGTGCTCTGCCACGGTAAATGATTCAGGCTTCAATCAAAAGCTCTAAACTCAGTTTGGAAAAATATTGAGTGTTTTTGAGTAAGCCAGGATTAACGCAAGAGCCAATTTGCAGCCACAGTTGGTGACCTTTCTACTCCTGTTCAAAGACTGTGGTGTGGAGGCCAACACAGAGGACAGACTCCAGCAAGTACAGGCACCTGATTCCAACTCTTCTGCCACCTCAGGGAGGTTGTATAAACCAGAGAATAAAGCCCAGGTTTTCCTCAGGGTAAATTTTCTGAAGGCAGGGCTGAAACTTGCATAGCCTTCCATGCCCTCCAAGATCCTGTACTGTTCTAGGTGGAGCTTAAAGAATGGATGGATGGATGGATGGATGAGTGCTACTGGGTGTTCCGACAAAACAGTTGCAGAAGGGAATCCAGAAGGACCCATGCTTAGCACCTTTAAGGGAGTATTCACAAGCTGAGCTTCATCCAAGGATACTGTCAGGAGGGATTTTGTTCTCGCTTTTCCCCAACTCAAGTCAGTCTGATCCAATTAACCTGTATTAACTCTGTTCTGTGCCAGGCACTGAGCTGAATACCAGCCATGGAGAGATAAGGATGAATAAGACACTGGTGCTGCCCTTCAAATGCACAGTACCCAGGGCCTCCTGTTCCCTGCCTAGGAAATGAAGGTTACTATGTTTCTAGTCCTTTGCCAGAGAAGCCATTCACTCTTTCATTCTCAATGTCCTGAGCATCTACTCTCAGCTGTGTTAGGCACTAGGAACAGCTGGGGAAACATGGACACCACTCTCGAAGGGAGGTTGGAGGGAAAGACAGTACACAACAGCCCTCAGCGAAACGTGATTTATAGAATAAGAAACTGTCATAAGTGATTTCATTCATTCAACAAATATTTATTGAGCACTAACTATACATCAGGCATTGGGGTTACAGTCGGGAATAAAACAGACAAAAATCCCTACCTTCCTGGAGCCTACAGTCATGTGTAGGGTGTGGTGGGGTGGGGTGGGGTGGGGTGTGTGTGTATGTGTCTTGAGGGAGAGGGGAGTGGGGCAGAAGAGCCAGAAAAATAATAAAATCCAAAGTAAAAGAACTGGAAGAGGCAATAACGGGAGACAAGCAGTGGAACTGGGGGTGATCTCCCATGAGTGGTCAGGTAAGGTCTCTCTGCTCAGACTCTAAGGAAGAGAAGGAGCTAGCAAGGTTAAGAGTGGAGGGAAGGCAGGAGCAGAACACAGGACACTGTGCATGCAGAGGGAACAGGGGATACAAAGGCACTGGGAGGAACACGGTACACTGTCAAATTCAAGGTTAAAAAAAGAAAAAACACAAGATGCCCCATGCATTGTCTTACAGCTGATGCATGCTTCTAAATTTGAATCCAGACTCCTTTTCTCTAAGTTTCCAGTAGGGTTAGTAGGAAAGCTACCCCATAAATCAAGTTCCATTTTTAAAAATTGACCAGAATCTGCTTAATGTCACCTTTTTCTCAAACTTTTAATGCTTACGTATGTATGTTTTGAGCATTTTGTTGAAAACCAAGTTGCACCCTCCCGGAAAGAGTTTTCCCAGGAATCAGCTAATTTCCACAGAATTTAAGAGATGGAAGGCCAGCTGCTCCCTGACATATGCACAAGGTTGAAGCCTGGTGGGGACATGCTCATCTCCTACAGACAAACTCATTAGAGGCAAAAACTGGGGCAACAATCTCTTTCAGCTGGATGTTTAGGACCACTTTACATGGACATATGCCAATCTGATTCAATGCCCCTCCTCAACCACCGTGCATGAAACATATCTATTTTCCTATGCATTAAGGAACCTGTTTAATTATACGAGGTACAGGGTCCTCCTTCCCCTTCTACCTGCAGACTCATCATCACACCAGGCACAATGCCCTTTCTAGCAAAACTCTTCAAATTCACTGATCAAGACATTAGGTTTAAGAAAGACCCAATACAGCTTGTTGACATGCTCTAAGACTAACAAATCTTTAAAAGATTAAAGCAACCTGCTGTCTACTCTGTATGTCATCTATAATTAAATACCCCGAAGAGTGGGGAGGTGTTTGGAAGGAACCACCCAAGGAGAATGCATAATAACAACAAAAGAAGAAGAAAAAAAAACAAGACAGGGTAAGAAGAATATCATTCGACCCTCATCAGACTAACTTTATACTGAAGTGATGGGTCCCATTGCTGACTGCAGCAGGCAGCCTCTAAGATGGCCCCTAATGATGTCCACCCCTTGTATTCATGCCCTTGTGTAATCCCCTCCACTTGAGTGTGGGCTGGATGTAATGTCTCACTTCCAACAAACAGAATTAGGCAAAAGTGATGGGATGTCATTTCTGAGATTAGGTTACAAAAGGACTGTGGTTTCAGTCTCGCTTGCACACCGTGAGGGAAATCAGCTGCCATGTTGAAAGCTGGCCAGTGGAGCAGCCCATGCAGCATGGCAAGGAACTGAGGGAGGCTGAGGCCAGCTGCCAGGGAGGAATGAGGCCTTCAGTCTCACAGCTCGTGAAGACCTGAGGCCTGCCAACAGGCAAGGGAGTGAGCTTGGAAGTGGATTCTACCCAAACAGAGCTTTGAGATGACTACAGCCCGGGCGGGCACCTTGACTGCAGCCTTGAGAGACCCCGAACCAGAGGCACTCAGACAGCCTTCCCAGACTCCTGACCCGCAGAAACTGTGAATGGTAAATCTTGTTTTAAGACACAAAATTTGAAGTACTTCATTACGCAACAATGGATAATAATACACTAATCTTTAACGTGGGATACATTTACACATTTTTGCCTGACAATGAAATTAAGCCCGTGAAACAAGGTGCTAAATACTAGTTTCAACCATGCCTGGAAATTAGATTAATTTCTGCTAAGAAGTTGACAAGCCAATGGAAAAATGCTTTATGCAACTGCCTGAATCCTGAAGCAACTGCCTACACAAGAGATCTTTTCTTTTTTGGATACCCATAGAAATTTCCAGGAATACTATTTAACAGTATCAGCATACCTTTCAGGATGGAAGGGGCAAAGGAAAATACAATCTTACCCAGTAAGGCTAACTTTAGGTTTCATCTTCTCTAAGCAACTAGGAGAGGGGCAGAGCTTATCCATCTCTATCATCTCCATAGTACCTCATATACACCAATAAATACTGCTTCAATTTAACTGAATAAAAGTTTGCAGTCAAAAGGCCTATATTTAAAAATAGAAATGTTATGCTTTTCAAGAGCAATATTATATTATGTCCTTAGCTACCACCGAAAAATCCCAAGCCTCATGTCTCTTTTCCTCCTCCCACTTTTTCAAGACATCTTTTAAAGGCCCTTGGCACAGCTGCCCAGTGAGAACTGTGTTGCCTATAAGCATAATCTGCCGGTCCTGTAGACACACAATCCCCCAGTCCTGAAGGCCAAGATCAAGGCAAGCCTTCTCTTTGCTTGAAAAGAGAAAAGGGGGGCGGGAGGGGAGCAGAAAAGAGGCTTTAAAAATTAAGCCCCCTCCCCTAAAAAAATTAAGACAACTGAGATATCTCAATATTCTGACATGCTGAGAATGTTTTCACTCCACTGCTTCGAGGGGTCATTTAAGGAATTCTGGGGGTCAGAAGTGATTTGAACACCTGCTTAGCTGTCTATTGAATTACTGATCTAGTAACATCAAAAATGTGGAGTGAGAAACAGAACCTACCACTGTAAAGAAAAAAAAAACAGAGCCTGTTGATAATTTTAAAAGACACTACCATTTACATGATTCATGCGATTTGCATTAGGAAAAGCATCTTCAGCTTTTTTATTAGAACCTTCTTTTTGCCTGCCCAGATAGTTAGGGATTCATATTTTACAACCCAATGCATTGTTGCTGAACCAACACATTCAGCCCCCAGGAGCACAAAACACAATTAGACTATTATGGAGAATACTCACAAGAAACAGAATGGAACAGATTATTTCACTTAAGACATACAGAATTCAATTATTTTCTGTATTTATAACCCTTGGACACTAGATTCTGGAATAATTTGGTGAGGAGACTGAGTCCTACAGCAGTGTTTTCATCTGCATTCTAGTAATCTGATATACACTGTGGGATTAACCCAAAGCAAAAGGATTTAATGGCTCAGCAGGCAGTCTCTATTTTGAAGATCCTTCTTCTAAGATCCCCAGCCATTTTGGCTGGGACCCTCTCCCTTTACATCATTTTGCTAATGCTTTCTGCTTTTTTAAAAGAACCTGGCAGTACCCATCTTAAGGGAGTTGGCTTGTAACACACTCCCCACCACCAGCACCAAAAGAAGAGGAAAAGGAGGAGGAGATGAGAAGAGGGTGAAACAAATTTTCAAAATAGGGGTGTTTTGAAGAATAGGAAATAGGAGAGGCTTGTAAAAAATGGTGGGAAAGTGAGGGTATTTAAAATAAATTCAATGTTGTGCACATTCAGCAGATCAACACCAGGTTTCTTGGAGGTTGCATCATGAAGGCGGGGGAGGGGCTGGGAAAGACCAGGTTTGAACTTTCTTTGGCATACTGAGATGGAACATCTGGAATGCAGGTTTTGTCTCTTGACTCCATCATTCTCCCATCTCATTTTATTTTGTTGTGGCTGATGGAATAGATACCCCTAAAGGTCCTTTAAGACCTAAATGGAACAGAACAGAATAGTTTTGAGGGTGTCCCCTTCACAGTGACTGGAAACCTCAAATAGGGATCAAAACTTCTGAAATTAAACATCAGAAACATCTCTTGGGACAGATGGAGAACCAGGAAGCTTAACTCTATTTATAATGGATAGTTCTCTTAGTTATTGTTTCTCAAACAATAGTTAGTTGTCTAATGACTCAAACAATAAATTACTTATTAAGAGGCTATTAACAGTTTAGCACCATGACAGGCTTAACAGGGACAATAAAGTTAGGATTTGGTTCCTGACCAGGAAGGGCAGGGCAGATGACTAGTATATGCTAAAAGCCTGGGATAAGACAGGGCATGGTTTGGTGCTCTACGCCCACACAACTTGCATTTGATATTCACACTGCAGCAAGATTAACCCATTTCACAGATAAAGAAACTTGAGACCCCAGAGATTAAGTTGACCAAGGTAATATGCAGCCACTAACTGGCAGAGTAAATAGTCACATTTGGTTCACCAAGCTTCAAGACTAAGAGTTTATATTCTAACTAGAAAGAGAAAACACACATGTGAAATTATTAATCAGCACTGCCTTCAGATTCAAGTCCAGTCTTCTAAAACTGACCTGCTAGACTCCCTGAGGTCTGGCCTCAGCTTACCTTAATTTCCCCTAGACCCTGCTCTCTTGCCAAATGCAGACTTTATCTGCATTGCATTATGCAGATAATTGTATTATCTGTATTGGTCCATATGTCCTTCCTTCCTATTTGCCTACAGCTTTTCTTCTGCCTAGATTTCCCCCTCTCTTACCCTCATTATTCAAATATGAAAGCCCTGGGAACTTTCAAGGGCCTGCTCACAAGCTCCCCTTCTCGAGGAGCCCTGCAGCATGGCTACAGGCCACCTTCCCACTCACGCACTTCTTTCTTTCCACATCTCGATCCCTGTACCTTCCCTGAGGCGGACCTGTGCCCCCAGGACAGAGCCCGGCTCTCCCCCACTGCTTTCTTTGCTGCCCCTTTAGGACCAACAGATTCCTTTTGCTTTATTTATAGAAAATTAGCCAAATATGAAAAAGTTTCAAAAATCGTAATACTCCAAAGCTTTGTTCTAGAAATTGCAAGGTGGCAGCCTCTAGACCGAAGGCATGTTTTGTTTAGCCACACACAGTTTTTGAAAAAGTGGATTGACCTGCCAACTAAAATCACACAAAAATCTGGATTTCTGGCATGTCTCTGGAAAAATGGAAAGTTCTGGCAATATGGGACAACATTCCTGCCCGGCAATGATGAACAGGACCTGAGAAGCATCATTAGAACGAGTCACGTGCTGCCCAGTTCCCCCAAACATTATATTGTCTCGCACACCTGGCTGACTTCACTTCTTCTTACCTGCCTGGCCCCGTGGGTGTTTACACGTGTGCCTCTGCTCAAGGCTCCCTGCTCCCCTAGAGTCAGTGGAAGACATCTCAGAGGAGGCGGCTTTTGAACAGGACCTTGAAAGATGGATACAACTGTTGTGCAGTTTTATTTCACAGAGGAAAATCTCAGCAATTTTATACCCCTTTTCTGACACCGACCCTGTTTCCTCTTCTTGTCAACACAACAGCACAATGTTTCTGCCATCTGTGTTTTGGAATTAAGATGGTTCGAGTTCCCATTCAGTCTCTGTCATTTGCCTGATGCATGACTTTCGAAACCTGGACCAGTTACCTAACCTCTCAGATTACCTTTCTGCAAAATGGAGATGACACTAGAACCTACCTCATAGTGTTATTGTTCTGAGGAGCAAATAAAAGGTCACTTATAAAGCTGTCAGCATTTAGTTTTATTATTACCTTTATGAATATCATTTTAGACCAGCGGTCAGGCAAATATTTTCTGTAAAGGGCCAGAGAGTAAATATGTTAGGCTCTGTGCGTCATACAGTCTCTGTCGCAACTACTCAACTCTGCCACTACAGTGTGCAAGCTGCCAGAGACAATTTGTAAACAACTGGGCATGGCTGTGTGCCAATAAAACTTTATTTACAAAACAGGCAGCAGGCCAGATTTGGCCAACAGGCCTTAGTTTGCTGACCCTTATTTTCAACCTTCTCCACAGCCAGACAATGTAAATCAGCTCTGAAGATGCTGTCTAGGTGTCTAGATATCAATGACATCTAGAACAATCGTGCCTCAAGTGAGCATCAGTGGCATCTCTAACCTGTTACTGGATTTGCCAAGATTAGAATCAGCCCAGAAATCATCCTGCAGGGAGACAGCTCCCATCACCTCCACATCTTGCCAAGAAACCTCTTCCCAATCTTCACCCCAGAATCTCGTTAGAGCTGAGCTTAAACATTATTTCCTCCCAAATGCCTCCACAGCCCTTCCGGGCAGGATCAGGCAGCCCTATCATAGGTCCCCGCATTTTCCCTTCTTCACAATGACCACACCAGAAAATCACCCACTTATTTGTGATAGTTTGATCAATCATGAGAGTGCTCCCGACTTGATGGTAAGCTCCAAGAAGACACGATCTGCCTGGTCTCCCACCTCTGTCTCTCCAGGGCCCGAGAGAAGGCAGTCTGGAGGGATTGAGGCCAAGTTCCCTCTCCCGTGAAATGATCGAGAGGCACTGTGTGCCTGCTGTGGGGATGTGCGATTTAAAGAGCCCTTTTAAACATTTTATTACACAAGTGCACAGTATTATTACTGAGTTATCTGTGTATCTGTCAACTGCCAATTTGACAGCAGGTTCCTAGAGAACAAGATAGAAGCCTTCAAGAACCATACGCAGAATAAGTAAATGAAAGACCAAAAGAAACACTCTTCATAAAGGCTCAATCAGACAATAGGTCAGTATACAATGAAAGTCTCAATGTTAGGAGCTCTCAATATATTCTAAAGTTATAGAGGGACATAAAGGTCATCAGTCCTGGCAGAATCCAGAAGAAACTGGGTTTCAATCTTGGCTCTGAGTCTTAGCTATATATGACCTTGGGCAAGTTAATTAATCTCTTTGGTCTCATTTGCTTCATTAATAAAGTATGAAAATGTCATAATACTACAACCTTAGAGAATTTCTTGAAGAATTAAATGAATATTTAATTTATATATTAATATATATGCAATGCTTGACACATAATGACTACTCAATAAACAGAAAATGTGACTTCATTGAAAACACTGTGTGAAACTTCTGCAGATGGTTTTGAAGAAGAGACAGTTGGGACATTTTCTCTGGATTATGAATACATAGAGAAGAGAAGGGAAAACACTCTAGAAGGAGGAAGCGTGAATGTGGTTCTGAGACTAAAATTTATGGAGATGCTTTTCCTTTATTTTGAATGATCAATTAAGTTGCTTCATCTTACTACAGTAGAGTAAGCTCACTCTGTGAGAACAGAAACCTTTATCTGTGTATTAGTCATATTCACTATTATATGCTCAGTGCAGAGAACTGACACACAGTAGGCACACACTCAACATTTCTGAATGAATGAAACCATCTATGAATATGAGATGGTGGCAAAAATGCCAATTCCACTTATTACCAAGAGCAATATCTCGACAAAGCTTTTCTTAAGTCAATAGAAATATCCCCATTAGAGGGCCCTCTCGGCTTCAGGAAAGAATATGGAAATGAAGGCAATGAAGGTGACATCCAGTCGGGGACCCTGAATGTCAAGCCTGGTTTCTATGTAATCACTGCCCCTTTGGCAAGTATCTTGTCATTAGACTAAAGTCCATACTCTGCATTAGTGATTTTATAAAAGTGATGTCCCATAGAGGCACCATCTACTGGTATAAGACAGGGGACTGGAATGACCCACCCTAAACACAACTATGGAAAACACTTGCCTACTTTCTCAGAGTATAACCTCAAGAGAGCAGCCCTACCCCGAAGCAGCAGACCACTGTGCCTGAGGACGCTGGGTTCTAGTTCCACTTCTGTCATTCACTGGTTCTAGATTTTTCTGGGCTTTAGTCTCTGCATCTATAAATAAAGGGGGCTGGATGCATTCTCTTCAATCTGTCAGTCTATTAAAATGTCCATGCCAAATTAGACACCAGTCTTTTTCTTAGATAACCACGGCAAGTCCTGTTGGTCGTTTTTATCAACAATGCCAAGGAATCTCCAATCAATCACACCTTAAACCAAATGTGTCTGTGCCGATGGCAGAGCCAGAGGGACCAGCTGCAACTATGGATACGCCAACGTTCCAGCCAGGAGAAGGTCTCTGGGAACAGTATAAGCAACCTTCTCTGCATGTGACCCCTTCAGTGCATGTCAGTGGCCTTCGTTCCACAATGGAAATTTCCAACCAGAACGTCCTTAAAGTTGGGTGGTCACAGAAGAAAAACAATTATACCCGGGCCTGTCGTTGAGGAACGTCTGAGGTCAAGATAATGAGTGAGAACATTCGTATTCTCTGGTATATCTCGCTAGTTTGATTTTTTTCCAGTAGTACTCTGAGCTGGCCTCAAACTAGATGATGGCAAGCAAAGCTTGGACCAAACGGAAAACAGTATTCTATCGAAATGATTTCCACCTCTGATGTTCCGTAGGGAGCTTGAGCCAGGCCTAGCGACAAGTAACTGAAGGGTAACATGTCCTGTTTTCTCTTTAGCATGCAAGGCTTCCCTTGTAGGGGTAAAAAAACCACAAAACCCTATACATCCATATCCATATACAAACAATTTAATATGTAGGTATATATACATATTTTTAAAACACATTCTTCCATTAAGAAGAACACACAGAATTAACAAGTTTAAATTATTCTCACTTAGGGCTTTGTCTCCAGTTATACTGTGTTCTTTTGTGCTGGTAAAACATGTGCTTTAATTAGCAAATATCTGTAAATAATTTACTTGCTTTTCAAATACAACAGAACAATGGGGTCAATTTTCACATACGTTTACCCAGCATGCACCCTGGGTCTTAAGGCAGACTTTCCCATTGTTCAATAACTATATCAAGCTGCCCAACTCTTGCTGCCTTCCTTGGTGGAGTGGAGGGTGGGGGGAGGGGGCTAGAAACCCAAGTTCCAGTAGCAACATCCCATTTTGCAAGACCCCAGAAGGCAAGCACATAGCATTGTCTGGCTTAAGCTAAAACAAATTCCTATGCTCTCTAACCCTGGAGCCATCTGCAAGGAACGTGGAAGTGTGCCAAGGGTGAAGGGCACTGGAGTAATAGCTGCAGGATGCAGGCGCTCTGCTGTCTCCCTGCCCCTGGACAGTGTGAGCCCAAAAACATAAGGAGCGATGTATGAGGCCAATGAATCACAGAACCTCATCTAGGCTCTGCAGGGTTAAAACTGGGCGCCACGCATGCGGCGCAAAGAAAGATGTTAAATCAAATGAGAATGACTGCTCCAGGACTGGAGGCACTATTATTTTGAATAAGATTGAAAAGGCCAGAAAAAGCAATTCAAAAACATTTCAATTATGTATTTCCCAGAACTACATCTTTGAGCAACTAATGCAAATGTTACCACCACAATAAAACTTCTTCTCACATAAAAGCATATAAAACAGGTTGAACAGCATATACTTTATATATCATATGCATATTTTTGACTATTAATAAAAAATTCAAAATCTATGTATGCTTTACTCTCCTAAGCAATACAGTAATTATGATTAAGGGACAGGCAGCACAAAAAGAGCCAATTTATCTTACTCGTGCTCAGGAATACTATTGTGTAACTAAGCAACTAAAGACAAAATATGGTCTAATTAATTCACTCCTATGCTTATTTAAAAGACACAATTAGAACATTTTTATTTTCCAGCCTGCACAGTAGCTCAACATGCTTGAGGGTGTAGAAAGCAAAGCCTATTATTCTCAAAGACAAGAGTTTAATGTTTAGTGCCACTGATCAGGCCTGGAACTCAACCATGGAGAGGAGGGGGCATGTTTCACAGCCCAGGGATGCTCGGAGTCATGAGAAAGAAAAGGTAGGGGGGAAAGATGTTTATGGATCCACTATACTGACTAGCAACACGTGGCCTCTACCCTGTTTTTCTCACCGTGGCACAAGGACGGAGATGGGACTGTGAACTTGATGGTCATGTGTGCAAGGACACACGCCACTGTGCGTCTGTTTATACAGCCACAAAGATTCTACAGAAATTTCATGTGATTAAACCACCCGTCCTAGTCTGCATGATAAATCTCAAATATCCATCTTTAACGCAGCTAACAGTGCATCTGATTTTAAAAGCAGAATTAATTTACGCAAGTGTGTGCTGGAGATTGATGCCATTAGCATGATTCTAAAGCACCCTTTCAATAATCATCATCATCTGCATGTTTGAAATGTGTTGTCAATACAGACACTCACAGTCCAGGGTGTGAGCCATGTTCCCTGAAGGTTAAGACCCAGGTTCTAATCCCCAGCAAGCCAGGGAAGATCACGGTGTGGCTGAAGAAAGCTATCCTCGTGCAAGGGCGCAGGAGCAGATTTATCAAGGAATGCAGGAATCCATGACCACATTTCTGAGAGGCGAATGAATCCTTAAGCCAACAATCGATAAATTTGTTTTAAATTTCTTTAAAAGCCAAGCCAATGGGTAATCACTAGCTACAATATTATTCTGAGTAGAAGATGGCAAATATCCAGCTATCCTGGCTATAAAAAATGACAAGCAAATGCATTTGATTCGAGCAATTATATTCTGGATGTTGGTTAAACCTAGACTTTGATAAATGAGCCTGAATCATGTGTCACTAGATGCCACTCTGAACAATGGTATGCTTTATTAATAATTAATAACGAAGTATTTACGTGTATGGACTCGTGTACTTCATAAAAACAACATTTCCTTAGTATGTGCCTGACACTCAAAATGTGAAAAGAGGTTTTAATAGCTTACAATTTTGACTTGCTATCAAACATGTGGCCTAGTTAAGACCAACAGTCTGAAAAATATGCTGCTCGCGGGAACTGCCGACCAACGCTCAGGTGAGGACTGACTCTTCGTCCCTGAAGTCTAGTCTTTTCACAGATTGCCTCCCCAAAGCCCGGACTTTTTATGGGCTGATGGCTGAAGATTGGAAAAGTACTCAATGCAATGGAGATGCTGGCTCCAGCCTGACCATTGAGTCCCAAATATTTACTAATTTCTTTGTTGAGTGCTCCTAGAACTTTTTCACATCCTCCAGTGCAAAATGACTACGGGTTTTAGAAGAGAAAGAAGTGTGGATGGGGGCTGGAGTTGGCCCACATGTGAATGACCAATCGTAGCCCCTTTCCCAGAAAGAAACTGGGCCATGCTTAAAGAAAGCGGACTGTGGGAAAGAAGGTATTTTAATTATGTGATTCAGTCAGTCATTCAATAACTACTTAGCGAATAGCACTGAATACTGTGGGGGACCCAGAGGTGGATAAAGCACAACCCTCTGCTCCTGAGAACAGCACTGTAGTGGGGAGGGGACAGGGGGAGTGACAGGCGAAAAGGAAAAGAACACAGCCAACCATCCCAGAAGGCACAATTTGCCAAGTACATGGGAGGTTGAAACCAACCACTGGATGGTAAGCTTCCGGAGGGCAGGGATTCTTGTCTGTCTTGTTCACTGCTGTAGCCCCAGGGTCTAGAACAGGCTGCAACACAAAGTAGGTGATCTACGGATCAGTGAACGAGACTTCACTTTCTACTTTCCAGAAAGATCACAGAAGGCTACAAATAAATAGTAACCTTAGTTAACCTCTACTTTAACTAAAGAACATAGACAGAAAGAATCTGGCAGCAGCTCTGTGACTAGTGTCTGTCTATGGGGTAGACTATGAGCTCTCAGAAGGCTGGGGCCATTCTCCTTTATCTCTGTATCCCATTGTCCAGCACAGAATAGGTCTTCAATCAACATCTGAGGAGTTGAATAAATTCCTTTTGCAAAAACAAGCAGTGAGCCTTCCTTTGAACACATTTTTACATTTATTGTCAGCACAATTCACCAACGTGTTATACAGCATATTATATTGTTTATACATTTTTTAAAAACATGTGTTGATCTCATCTCTCTACCAAGACTGATAAGCTTCTTGAGAAAAGGGGCCACATGATGAAGGGTTTCGTATCCATCTCTGTACCTAGCAGAGCGCTGAGCACGTGGTTAGCACTCAGCAAGTAATTTTTGATTAACTCAAGATAGGTGATACCAACTAGGTCTAGAGTTAGAATCCTAACCATACAAAATGTAACTTAGTATATATTCTACTGATTCTCAGATTTGAATATCCTAGACTCAATGTTGAAAGAGTTTTGTATATGTAAATGTTTTGACATATTAATGTTAAATTACTTCTTATATTACTGGATCTTGCTCCAAAGCCAAATAAGAAAGAGAAAACGGTACACAATCACATTCCTTATAAACCAGGGGCTTTAGCAAACTTTTCTATAAGGGGACAAACAGTAAATATTTTCCACCATGTGGGCCATATGGTCATGGTCACAACTGTTCAACTCTGCTATGGAAGCCTGAGAGAGGCTATAAACAATATATAAACAAACAAGTCTGACTATGTTCCAATAAAACTTTATTTACAAAAACAGACAGAGGGCCAGATTTGGCCCTCAGGTCTTAGTTTGCTGAGACTTGTCACAGTCTGACAAATTCTCTCCATATAATTCATTAGTTCTCACCCAAGTTCTAAAGGGCCTGTCAGGCAGAGTTAAGATATTCTTTCTCTGAGCTTAAGATCATTACTAAAAGTAAATAACTATAATAACAGCATCCATCATTTGCTGAGCTCTCAGGTATGGGTACTATGCTAGTTGCCAGGCTCTTTTCATTATGATGTCTTCTAATTCTCACAGCAAAGTAGAGATCATTAAATTCATTTTACAGATGAAGAAACTGAGGCTCAGGAAACTTAAAGAAATTGTCCAAGGCCAATGAAGTCACTGAAGAAGTCTCAGAAATTTCTGAAAAATCAGCTCATGAATACAAACCAGAGATGGAGTGGCTATCCACAGATAGAGCAAGGACAATCCTAGATTGCAGAATGTGTCTACCTAACCCCATGTGTGATATGATCAGGCAAATCTTTTAAAATAGCCTGTTGATCCAGTAATCAGCATACTTCAATACTAAAATGCAAATCCTTAAGGAATCTTTTATTTTGGTGACACAGCTAAACTCAACATACAGATGAAAGCCAGCCTAATTTGGGGGGAACTGAATTGCTCTATGTTCTAGCAAACTAACCTAGATGCTGCCCTCTCATAGAGAAAAGCTTTGTTTAGGAAGGTCTATAGTAGTGGTCCCAAACTTCAATGAGAACAATAACACTATATTAATGATAATAATAATGAGCCAACCACTATTGCAGAATCTACTATGTGTCAACCTCAGCTGTAAGCACTTTACATGTCTTAATTTATTTAATCCTTAAATAATCCTAGGAAGTAGATGCTATATTTCCATTTTATAGATGAGAAAACTGAGGCATGGAGAGTTTAAAACTTGCCCAAGATCACAAAGCTAGAGCAAGACTGTTTAAAATGTTTAAAACGCAGAATCCTGGGGCTGGCCCTGCCGCCAAGTGCTTAAAGTTCTGCACGCTCCACTTCAGCAGCCCAGGTTCATGGGTTTGGATCCCAGGCGCAGACCTACTCCATTCATTAGCCATGATGTGGAGGCATCCCACATACAAACTAGAGGAGGATTGGCATGGATGTTAGCTCAGGGTGAATCTTCCTCACCAAAAAATAAATAATAAACAAACAAAATGCAGAATCCTGGACCCCAATTCCAGAATTCTAATTGAGTTAATTTCAGTAGGGGCTCTGGAATATCCATTTTAAACAATTTTTAACCAGATAGTGAGGCTGGAGATAGTCAAACCACTTTTAGAAATCCTGGCTGCACGCTAGCATCTGTAATGCCCAGATGTGCTTGATCTTGACTCCCTGACATCATTAGCTTACTCATCCACACTCAGTTGCACGTGACCAGCAAACCTTCTTGTAGAATCCAGCCCATGGCCAGTCAGGCTGAAATCCAAGCTTGCACATCCACCTATTTTAAGAGGGTATATTGGCAATAGCTTAAGTACTTGGCAATTTGGAAATGAATGTAATCAGAAGTTACCCAGTAACAGAACCAATTACCCGCCTACTTCGCCATTTTCTTCCTCTGAAGAGCTACTGGCTGAATGTGGCAATTTGGGGTAATTACTGAAGACACTTAACTCCTTGCATATGGCCCTACTCTTCACTTTCATGGTAATTTAAGACAGTATCATGATTAGAGCCAGGAACCTCCATACAGACATAAAAGTTATTATGTTTATTATTTATAAATTAAGAATATCTAGAATAAGGGCCACCATGATCATAACTCTTTTCTATTTAGGAACTTTACAGCTTATAAAGTACTTTTGCCCATATAATGCCTCTTGATATCCACAACAATCCACAGTCAGCCTTATTACTCTTCCCATTTTGTTGCTGAAGAAACTGAGGCTCAGAGTGCTTATGATTCTTCAAGGTCAAACAAATAGTAAGTTGCCGAATCAAGATGTGACTCTTTCTGGAATGCTTTCCCTCAACACCAGCTGCCGGCACAGGAAGGATGCAAAGGCAGCAGTGTATATAAGCAAGCATGTCATTACCATAACTATTAAAACTAATAATAAATTCTTAATGATTACTAATACTGGCATTAAATGTAACTGTTATTGTTATATACCACTGGCTAGGGTTAGCTGAACTTTACAGAATCTGAATGGTTCTGCTACCTAAATATCTGGTGACTTTTGGCAAAGCTGATTGACTAGTCAACTGTGCAAGGAACTGGCCTCATTAGTACACACCTTAGAATATAATATGATATATTCAAGCTCTGGTTTAAAGGGTAGGTTTCAGCGGAAAAGTAAACCAACCCTAAAGAATAAGAAGGGCTAGCTTCTAGCCTGAGGACCTTTGACAAACCACACTGCCTCTCCAAGCCTCTGTCTCCATCCGTAAAACGGGCATATAAGTTCCTGCCTTATGCAGCCTCCTATAATTATTGCAAGGACCAATAAGAAAATGTTCCCTAAAAAAGCTCTCTGCAGATCATAGCAAACCACACAGGGACGCTATTTCTAATCTTGCCCAATGATAATTTTCCTGCTTTTAGAACTGACGTCTTTACATTTCTAGAAATCATAAAAAGACAGAATGGTTCTCTTAAACCAAAAAAGCACACCGAGGCCTGGCTGGCCTTTCAAAATGGATGCTGATGTCAGTCAATCAAGAAATTATTAACCTCTATTTGGTTACTTAAAATAAACTACTGGCTGATTAAATGTGCTGAATGCTTTCTCCAAGTAACAGCGCGCATCACCAAGAAACCTTTCTCCTTCAGTTACACATTGCAAATGGCAAATGCACCATTCAGAACTATTTAAAATCAATAACAAAAATCATTTCAGTGTATATAAACAAGTTAATGGAGTAAGCGAAAACAAAGCAAATTTCTTAATGAGAGGGCCCTGTTGCCCCCTCTAGGTGCCAGCAGTAAATGCTGGTTTCTGTAAGCTCTCCTCCGCTGCTCCTCTTCTGCTAATGAATGACTAACTTAGGCCAGGGGGGAAATGACATCACCAGGGTGGAAAACCGATCTGCATTGGGAAACTTTCTACCTGCTTTACATTTGTCATAATTATTTTGCACAATGCAGTCTGCATTTGCATAATTTTGAGGCGTGTCATTATCTCAATTGAAAATTGTTTTAATATGGCTGAATAATTCACAATGACATCAGCCAAAGTCCTAATGAAATATACAAGTATAATCATACAGCTAATTACCAGCCGTGTTAGCATTAAAAAACAAATCATGCATAATATTAGACGATGTATATGCAGCTGAGGATTATAAATAGAGCCATCTCCCTCCCCAAGCCCCCTAGAGTTTACTTTTAAATGGCAAGATTAATTTTCTCAGGTATGGCTCATGTAGAAGCGACGAAACGCACAGATCATTACAATGGTTCGTTTTCATTTCCCCATAACGAACCATTTTTTTCAAGCCGTGTATTTAAAAATATATCTATTCACTCTCAGCAGTTCTAACAGATGCAACCTTCGGCTAATATTGCTTTTATTCTTAAACCAGAATTCACTATTTAATTACACCAACAGCAATTAAAACTGGACCAAGTGGGGTCAACTCGGGGTCTTTAAAAAATATTCCAATTTCAATTAACAAAAAAAAGAGAGTGGCCACAAAATATCCCATAAAACACTGAATAATTTCCTTCTGGGTTTAGTCAGAAGTCTATTAGGCACCAGCTCTTTTCTGGATATTTAATCCTTCCCTTTTCCAGATCACAGGCCATGTTGAAGTAATAAATTTGAAAAGCAAATAATAAGAAATAGGGAGGGGGAGGGGGAGGAAGACAGCTGCGCAGGAAAGTTGGGTCGGGGGAGGGGCCGAGCTAGACCTCGGGAGAGGGAAGGAGCTCAACCTGTTGGTAGGTTGCAGGATTTTTCACAGTATTTCCAAACAACACCTTTGTAAAATTGCAGGCAGACGTCGGGAAATATGAACGTTTAAAACCCAAAGCTGGCGGGGGAGGGCGGAGGAGAAGAGGGGAGGCGTCAGGGGAGGAGGGAGGGGCTTATTTCCGAAGAGGCAGATTCGAGGGCGAACGTTTTGACGAACTCCAGTAATTAACCGGCAAAGACCACTGATGGGTAATTTGATCCCGGGGAGAGGGAGTGAACTGCGATGCCAAAAGTACAATCAACTCTGTAAGCCCAAGGAATTCTGGAAGGACTGGCAGGCAGCTCCAAGCTCCGGAATGAGTTAAACGGGGAACCATTCATTTAACAAAAAGATCCTTGCACCTACCTCGAAAGCTCGAGAGCCTGTCACAGAGCTAGCTGCCCTCAAAAGTCTCAGTTTGATTACCCTGCTCTCGCTTGGGCAACACAAAGCCTTGCCAGGCGGTCGTGCGCCCTCCCTCCCCGCCGCGCCGAGGGCACAGCCTCCCCAAAATAGTTCCCCCGGTAGGTACCACGGCGCTGAGGTCGTCAGCTGACGAGGGGAGCCCGCAGAACTGCGGTCACACGTGAAATGACAGAGCCGAAGGGAGGCGGCCGCCCTGGAGCCCGGTGACAGCGGGCTCACCTCGGGCGTCCTGCCGAGAGCGCGGCGAGCGCCCCCTCGGCCGCCCAGAAACGTGCCTGGGAGGCTGGGTGCCTCCCCACCCTCCCCGGGAGCGCGGTTTGGGCACGGAGGACGCCGGGCCCGCAGGGCCAGTGGGCGAATACACACCCCTCTGCCCTTCCCTCCCCGGTCCCCGTCCCACACATCCCCAAAGATCGCACTAGAAGACGTCCACTTTGCGTGGAGTAATTGAAAACTAGAACATCAAATGGCTTGTCCGAGGGGGAGGGGGTGGGGGAGAGAGATAGTTGTTAATGCTTAACGTGTTTGTGCCGGTTACACGACCGCTTTGAAATCCGCCCGGGCAGATCTGCAAGTTATTTGAATGTATTATTCCAGTACCTGTCATTTATCACTTTATTCAACACGTCTTTGCCAACTCAATAGCTTTTGATCTCACTCTGCCTCCATTTCGTAATTTCCGCCCTCTTAAACATATCAAATACTTACTTAAAAAAAAAACGCGAACAATATCGAAACCCACCGAAAGAAATCCACCCAGCCCCGACCGAGCCAGACGCGAAGGTAAATTTTCAAACGGCAAAAAATATAAAAAGCATGTGATGTTCAAGCAGCAGTAGCAGGAGAGCGAACAATCTCTCTCTCCCTCTCTCCCTCCCTCTCTCTCTCTCTCTCTCTCTCTCTCACACACACACACACACACACACGGAACCTTGAACAAAACCCTCCTCGAACAAGTTATTTGATCTTGACTAAAATCAGCAGTTGGATCCTCTTTGTAAAGCTGACAGCCAAACTCTGACAATGGCAAAATACTCGAGCCCCAGCTAGTGGCGCTACCCCTTTAAAAAAGGAGTCGATCCTGCTCGCCTGCAGAAGTGAATACAGTATTTTCAAGCTTGCCCTGTAATAAGCATTCCGGGGGGGGGGGGGGATAATAAAGAAAAAGGAGAGGGAGAGATAAGTTTACCACCTCGCCATGGTCGCTATTTCTGCCCTGGGGAGTGTCTTCTGGGAGGAAATAAAGTTTAGAGCTGGATAAAAGTTGCCGGCTGGTCCTCTCTTCCCACAACAGCTGGAGCTCCGCTATGCAAATCGGATCCTTTGGCGTACATCTTACAAAGAAAAAGTCGCCAAGGGACAAAATTCTTGGTTTGCCTTCAAGGTGGAATTGAAAAGCCTTGTAGAAAATGTAAGGTCCGTGCAAGCCACACGGTGAGCCGACCCACTGCAGGGGAAAAAAAGCACCAAATAAATAATGTAGCCATCAGAGCACAAACATCTATTCCCAGACACATTTACACACAGACATCCACACTCTTAATACAGAGGAGCCAACAGATATAAAGCTGGGTGGAAAAATAATAGAGCCCACAAATTTTCTGCCTCCCTTAAAAAAAAAAAACAAAAAACTCCGGGCCCCCCCCACCGCCACCTCTCCCTACCTCTCCATCTGAGGCGGTAAAATTACATTATGTATGTATGATCAGTGCAGGGAATTTTTTAAACAATAAAAATGATTTGGGGGGATGCAGAGGGTAAAAGTTTGGTGAAAAGTTTGTGGGGGGTGTGGGTGGGTGTAGAGGTGTGGGTGAGCTGGGGGGCTGGCGGGAGCCGGGGGGGGGGCCGGGATCGGAGGAGCGGAGGAGAGCGAAATACCTGGAGTGAGTTGGGCTCCATCTCGACGTTCTGAATTGATTGAACTCAACATTCTCTCCAAACTTGTTGGCTTGAATGGATTGCATCAGGTCCTGGCAGGGAAAAACATTCTCTGCCTTCAGCCGGCGTAATGTCTCAATATAAAACTGAGCTGTTGCCTCCCCTTCGGCACCAAAATGATTGAAAATATGTCCTAATATTTCTCTGACGACTCAATTTTCAGCTCCTGTCAAAACTGTGTAGGTTTCCTTCCAAATGTGGGTTGATCAAATTCATAATCGGGAGAAAGGCTCCATCAGATCTCGGCGGGAAGAGGCTGGATCAAGGCAAAAAACCTATAGGAAGGTTTGTAAAAATAAAATCCACCCTAAAACTGTGTAAAGATGAGATCGCCCTCTTCTCAGTCTCCCTTGTCTAGGGGTGTCGTCTGATGAGATTTTTGGAGGAGACCAGTGCTAGCGAGCTCCGCTGTGCATCTGACAGGACCTGCTTGTATATGTCTAATATAAAGAACATTTCCTGCAGAGATTCCGGGGCGCTGCTCCTCTTTCTAATGCTCCTTAGCAGATTTGCTGTTATTAGACATGTAGATTTGTTTGATAGTTAAATTACGCTTCCTCACTGCCATGTTTTCGAGAACTAATCTGTTAAATTATCTTTTGATGCCTATTTACATGGAAGGGAAAAGTGGGTTATCGATTATATAAACATATAAATATTAATGCATTTGTTCGCTTCGCAAAAAAAATACTCAGCAAAAAAAAAAAAAGAACAGAAAGACAAGTGAGCAGTGCACACACATCTCGGGATTTTGCAAACAATATTGAACGGACAGCGACTGCATTTAGGGACTGGAACAATAAACGATGCATGATAAATCAATAAATGCGAGCAGCGAGTCTGCTCGGAATATGAATTCAGGCTCCCGGTTCTGCGTGTGCATTCTTTAATTTTGAAGTATATACACTAGTACGTGTTTACAATGCTGATGGACGCCAAGGGCGCTCTCAAATGATAATGTGTTTATATAACCCAGCGCTACAGGAATAATATACCGACTCCTACCCCACCCCCACCCCCGCCAAAAAAAGGGAGGGGAGCTTCCTCAATAATAGTTTGAAACTGAAAAAATCCATTTGCAAACTAGTTAAATACAACCAGAAATTAAGCTGTTGAAAACCGGGGGCATGAACCGTAAGACAATAAAAGCTTTAAATGTGTATATTTATTGTTCTGGAGCCCTGGAGCATTGCGAGGTTTGCATGCACGGCTATTATGCAAACACGGAGAAACTTAAGAGCGACAGAACAAGGAACAGGCAGAGACTGCAAAGCCCTCGCTCGCTCTGACCCAGCTGCCGGTCCTCCGCCAGGCTAGATTGCATTTTCGCAGTGTTGATGTAAAATGGTGTACTCGCTTCCCCCACGCTCCCCCACCCCCTTCCCGGCTCTCCTCCCACTCCTTCCAGCACACCCCCCCCCCCACCCCCGATTTTATTATATTGGCACCAATCTTTCCAAAGTGGGTCTGGCATGCTAAAAAAGTAAACATGTACTATATGGGGAATAAGGTCTGTATAGTATGACAGTTGAAACTTGATCTGTGATAAAATTACAGGATGTTGAAATTACTAGTAAGCTATTTTTAACGCTTTCGCAACGTTTCACCTCTAGTCACAGCATCCAGTTAAAACAGGATTACTTTAATGAAAATTATATTCACATGGCTGAAGTTAATACACTCGGCAGAGCACAAATGCCTCATATTCAGTGACTTGAGGTGGAAAGACCCTCTGTGTGTATTTTTACGCCTTTTCATAACGTCTGCGTCCGCTGCAGTAAGAATTAGGACACTTAACATTATCTAAACCACATTTTTGATTCAGAACATGGGGAAGTAATAAAAGGCAAGATCTATCTCGTTTCTATACACACTGAGATAAACGAAAGAAAATGGCAGATCCTCCAATTACAATAAGTAATAAAAGCTCATGCCAAAGAGCCGGTATTCTGAAAGATGTCGAAAACTATTTTAATAATTTAAAGTAATATCACAACTCTGCACCATGAAGGAGGACAATGTCACAATTTGCTGTCTCCCATCTTTTGCATTAGTCAAATTATGACTTGCACATCACTCTTTAATTATCTTCCTTGAAATTTCATCTGATCTTTCTATTTTATAAACATGGGTTACAAAGAGAAATTACAGCTCTCTCGCGCTTTCTCTCTCTAACTTTATGATGCATAGTGCAGACGTTTGATTAGAATAACCCATTTTGTTCATTTTTTTACATATGAATGGACTTGACTGAAGGGCATTTTACATATTTTTTTTACATATGTGAGAGATGCCTAAGGCTTCAGTTAGTCTCTGTCCTGATAGCATAAATATATACATCCAGTTCAAGAAATTCTATATTAAAAAACTTGAGTTGCAGTATTTTGACAAGATCATATTTGAGATCAACTCTGAGTCAGTTTCCTGTATGACCAATGCAGCAGCATTTATGCAGGAAACCTCAACAGAATGCCTGAGGGTATCCCTCGATTGTATATTAAATCTCTCTCTTAAAAAATACACAGCTCTTTAAAGCATCTAAGCAACTTCTGCTGGTTTCAGTGCTGTTAGTCTTCAAGTATCTGTTAGAGACTTCACCTAATTAGAAACCCTGTTTCTGTCTCTTCAAGGTAGGCGCTGAACTAGGCTGCATGCTGTGTAATCTCTCTTCTCGTAAACTCCGGATAAGGTTTTTGAGAAGGTAACAATCTCAGGACTCTAGGTCTGAATATTTCTGAATATCTGCAGTCTTGTAATCAGATCAGACAAATTTCAAAACTGAATCACAGGGGTATCTTCCCTCTCTTTTTACAGCACCACCAGCACCACCCCCCCCCCCATGAAAATAATAAAATCTAATCAATCAAACCGGTCCAATCTTGTGAATGGCTTTTAAGATTATAGATCACAATGGTGTGTGTTTACCAAAAAAAACCCAAAACAAAAATCGAAAACCCCCCTCTATTTTACCTCTTTAATATGACGCTTGATAGGCACCTGTAAATTATCTGTGTAGCAAATATCCATACAAAGAAAGTTTCAATTAAGATAAGGAGATTGTATTGAAACAGTTCTTTGAAGTAATGTAGTTAATAGCCTGTTTGATTTCTGCTTGTGAGAGAGTAATAACGTGGATTCAAGGCTCCATCAATCACAGAGCAGATGTAAGACTTGAGACACCGACACCCAGGGGAATAGAGGCAAACTCCTGCAGTGCAGGGTCCCTGGGCTAATGTAAAGTAAATACTCATAAACAGATTGAATGTTGTAAGAAGACAATCCATTCAGGACAGTTATAATCATGAAAGCAACTGCTTTATTTATGTACAAAAAACCTTGTAGCTGGGACTCACTGTGTATAAAAGAAGAGTGGAAAAAAAAGCAGTATCTGTTTATAAGACCCACAATTCGGGGCTTTTTCTTATCCTGAGACACGGGAACCTTTACCCACACATCTATACTCTTGCAGCTTTGCTAGCCAAAATTCCAACTCTCTATTTTATTTGGTTTATTTAAAAGGTAAAAAATTAAAAATCATTCTCACTCCTCAAGGGAATGGGGGAGAAGTAGACACATTTTTCAGTGTCTGTGAATCGTTTCATAAAGGATCAGGAGGATTAAGTTAGTTGCAAAAACCAGCAGTGACATAATTAGGCAGCTTGGGCTATAATAAACAGGATCATTAAAAAAAAAAAAGTACAGTTTGAAGAAAGAAGGCGACCATTTCGAAAATTCAAACCTCTCTGCGCACCTCTGGGCCTCTCCCTCCCCCAAATTGCAAAAGACAACTGAAGCATTTTTGACCTTGGCTACGATAATACTTCATGTTTTAGCACTTTAGTCAGCATTTTATCTACTAATTGCTACACACTACCGCATGTGGCTCGAATCTGCCACTGCAGCTTTCTTTCATTGGTGAGCGAATTGCTTGATAAAGACTGGGAATTCAACCTGGCTGTTTCCTTTCTTGCTCCCCCTCGGCGCCCCCCTTCCTTTTTTTCTTTCCTCTTCCAGCTAGAAGCAGCTAGTTTTTCCAGAAAATACCGCATGGATCAGAATAGGGATGGTGAATGATTCCCTAATCTCCTTCCACCGGTTAAACTCGGGCCACTTTGACGATCGCGAGGCAAAGGGAGGAGGTGATGGGGGGCGGGGAGGAAGACTGGGGCGAAGCGAGAGGAGGATCCTGGCCTCTCGGTGGACCTGATGCTAGGTGATTCTACACATTGGTCCTTTGGCTAGTCCATCGCTGGTTGGAAGTCCGACAGACTGCGCGCTGCCCACCTGGGGACCTCGAGTTAGGGGCTCTCTCTCCTCTTGCTTGGTCAAGATGTGGGATTCAAAGAGGTAGCCACGGAATCTGCAGACGGATTCGTGGCTTGAAAGGCCAGCACTGTCTGAGGGTCAGCCACCGCCTAGTCCCCTCCCCCTTCCAAGTCTGGCGCCATCGTGAGCGTTGGGGGTGGGTGGTGTTATTAATAAGGCGGCCTCCAGCTGAGCAGGCTCGCCAAGTCTTAGTGCAACAAGTCTACTGGTTAGAAGGAGGATAAACCGGGTTATACGGGTCATTGCTTTCCAGGAGACCTCTAGTGGTCAAAGGTTGAGCTACATCTTAAATCTGGGGCTCCTATTTGTCGCCTGCCTCCTAGGCTGTGGTGGGGGGTGGGTCTCCAACTCAGATCCAGGCAATAAAGGCCGGTAGCTTGGGACAGATTTCTCATGGACTCGAGGCCAAAGCCAAGAGAGAAGCAGAGAACTCGGAGAAAGGGATCCCTTGGGGAGGAGTCATGTGATGCCCTTTGCGGGCACTGGTGGCCCCAAGTGCCTCTGCCCTTGGTACAGATGGAGACTTCCTATCTTATCTTGATTTTCCTCCCGGGTCTGAGATTAATCAAGAATTCTCAGGGAAGTTGGATTAAATTTGCCCAAGCCATTTCCAGTTACAATAACAATGCTGAGTCTGTTTATTTTTTCTAATTTGTTTGTAAATTAAGCCAAGTCCCACTCCCTCACCCCAATCACAAATACATACAAACACCCCTTAATTTTAACAATTCATTGCCTTCAAGTGCCCTTGACATTTATGGGTTATTTAGTTTAGAAATCACTAAGCTTCTTTTTTCTTTTTCTTCTTTTTTAAATTGCATGCACTGCAGTGGTGTGTATGTGACTTTTGACTGCGTTGTGACCTTGTTCCTCTATCCGGAATGCCGCACCATTCCATTGCAGGTGGCGATATGCTGGGGAAAAGGATGATGCTGACTTACAGGCTCCTTGTTCTTCAGACTCATTTGTGATCTACATGTTAATAAAGAGTTCAATCAAACTGACCCCCTGCATGGTATTAAAGGCATTGCTGGGAAAGGCTGTCTTAGGTCATACTGAAAACAGAGGTCCCAGCCATCTGAGGTGATTAAAACATCTTGCCATACCTGATTTTTAAAAAAGAAGACAAGAAAATGTACAGACGTGGAATCTTGGCTCCACTGGGGGACTCATATACTGCCTACTAAAAATTTCTCTGTGCAGTTTCAAATAGACGTTAATGATGCCTTGTATTTGGTGATTTATAACTTAAAATTACTTGACAAGCATTAAGTAACTCATTACTTAGAAGTGGAGTGGGTATGGTAGGTAAATCACTAGACTGAAAGTCAAGGGGACCATTCTTCACTGATTTTCTATGTCTCCCTGTCCGTGGCTATAATTATCTGCGGGACTCAAACCCTAATTCTGGCTTTGTCGGAATTTCTCAGATAATTGTGGCAGAATTATCCAGACTGGTCATCTGTGTAGTGGCAGCCCCCTGTGCTAAGTCGTCAACCAAACCCACGGAAGCGCCAGTAAGTCCCTTGGCTGCCTCCACCTACATTTTGTCATGCCACAGACTGATAATTTTATAACTTGTTATTGCAGGTTGAAATATGTAAATGTAGTAATTAACTAAGGGTGTAAAGAGATCTGACTACTTCCGAAGAAAAATAATACCAAGAAGAATAGTGAGATTGTTTCTGTTCTCATCTTCAATAAGCTTTGGTCAAAATGAAATTGGGCAGGCTTTCCACAAAGAAGGTAGGAGACCAGGCGAGCCTCTCTCAGGGCTTACACTACGCCAGCCTCAGGGTGTGCGGGAACCAGCTCTTATGGACTCACCGGAGCTGATTGTTACATTGTCAGGAATTTTACAAGATAGCTATTAAACACTTCTATTATTCAACATTAAATTATATAAACTCACAATTAAACAAAGTAAATTATATTAAAAACAAAGGTAATAAGTACTCAAAACTCATCACTTTCTGATTATTTTACTACATTTTACTGCTATCTATACTCTTGAGGTTATGTTTTTCTTTTCTTTTTCCGAGGAAGATTTGCCCTCAGCTAACATCTGTTGCCAATCTTCCTCTTTTTTGCTTGAGGAAGATTAGCCCTGAGCTAACATCTGTTCCCATCTTCCTCTACTTTTTATGTGGGATGCCTCCACAGCATGGCTGGCAAGTGGAGTAGGTCCACGCTGGCGATCCTAACCTGCAAACCTGGGCTGCTGAAGTGGAGCACACAGAATTTTAACTGCTCAGCCATGAGGCTGGCCCGTCTTGAGGTTATTTTTACCTTTTGTATTGTTATGGTTGCAATAGTACATAATGGTGTGCTACGGCGCATCTGTTCCCAATCCACATCCATTGGCATTATGTTGGTAGCTTGAAGTTGGCTGTGATGGGATTATTTAGACCATGGAACTCAGAAAATATTATAAATCAGGACTTGATTTATTGTTTTGTTGATTGTTTAGACTTAAGAAAGTGATGGAGAAAATGTTAATATTGCGATTGTGATGGTTAATTTTATATGTTAACTTCACTGGGCCATGAAGTGCCTGAATATTTGGTCTAACATTATTCTAGATGTGTCTGTGAAGATGCTTTTTGATGAAATTAACATTCAAATCAGTAGACTAAGTAAAACAGATTGCCCCTGCCTAGTGTGGGTGGGCCTCATCTAATCAACTGAAGGCCTGAATAGAACAAAAAGGCTGAGTAAGAGGGAACTCCCGCCTGACTAGTTTAGCTGGGACGTGGGTCTTTTCCAGCCTTTGGACTCAGGTTAAAACATTGGCTCTTCATGAGTCTTGAGCCTGCCAACTTTTGGACCGGAACTTCTACCATCTCCTCTCCTGGTTCTCAGGCCTTTGGACTAAGACTGGAACTACATATCAGCAATCCTGGGTCTCCAGCTTGCCAACTACAGATCTGGAGACTTCTTAGTCTCCATAAATCATGTGAGCCAGTTCTATATGTACATACATTTATATATTCACACACACACATATATATACATAGACACACAGACACATACATATACACACACATTCTATTGTCTTGTTTCTTTGGAGAGCCCTGAATAATCCATAGATTAAACTTAAAAGTGTGTCAAGTCTGTAGACAATTATATTGTGAATAGTACAAAAACTTGACAAAATATTTGAAAACTATTATTTGATTCAGCAAAGAAGTTACTCAAGTCTCTGAAGAAGGAGTGAGCGCTGAGATACATCTTTGTTTTTTCACTTTTGTCTTTCTCAGTGTATACGAAAACATCAGCCAACATTCAAGTTGAAACTACACTCATTCATTAATTGTGATCACATGGATGCAAGAGTTCAGCAAATAGTTAACAAAAAGATTCTATGAGAATAGATTGGCTATATGGAATTTTATATGTATATTTTTATATGTATATATTTATATGTATATTTTGTTATTATTTGTACATGTGTGCTATACTTCCTGTATATCAGCAAAATGTATAATGAAGTTATACACCTACATATATATGTGTATATCTAAATCTAGATGTACACATACGTACATATCTATATCTATCTCTGGATATATATAAACAAACATACATACTGTTTGGGCGATGGGGAGCTAGTTACATATTTAGAAGCACACCTCTATCTGAAGGTATCTTTGAGCCTGACGTACAACCCAAACTTCTAGAGCAGGAGTTGACAAACTATAGCCTACCCTCTGCTTTTGTATAACCCATGAGCTGAGAATGTGTTTTACATTTTTAAATAGTTGAAAAATATCACTAGAAGAATACTATTTCATGACATATAAAAATTATATGAAATTCAAATTTCAATGTCCATAAATAAATTTTATTGGAACTCAGCAATGCACATTCATGTATGCATGGTCTATGGCTGCTGTGACGCTAAAATGGCAGAGTTGAGTAGTAGCAGTAGAGATTGCATGGCCCTCAAAGCCTAAAATATTTACTATCTTGCCTTTTGTAGTAGAAGTTTGTAGTAGAAGTTGCCCGTTCTAGAATATGTAGGTACGTTCCTTGGCTGGGAGTAGCAGACACAACCAAATGACCTTTTGAAGTCTTTTCTTGTCATTGGTCCTAGAATTACTTCCTCAGTAAACAGATAGAGAAATGGAATACTCAGAATTGTGAGGGATTCAAATTATTGACTCAAGGTCAAGGAGAGAGCCAATGCCATCATAAAAATATAAATGGAGCTTGAGATTTCCTAGTCCTTGGTTTGTGCGCCAACCACTGGATGACAGTGCCTTTCTTCCTTACCACTTGTCCTAAAGCGTTGTATAATTTTGTTGGGTGCTGTTGAATATTTATTGAGTTTTCTCATCCAATGTGGTTCAGTTACTGTGTGTCTTTGTGTGTGATGGGACCCTTCAGGATTAAAGGTGCTATATAAATAGAGGATTATTTTATGTCTTGTTATTGCAGGTTGAAATATGTAAATGCGGTAATTCACTAATGCTATATCTGTGCATATATCTAGGAAACAAGAATGCATTATTTTTCCATTTGAATGTAACATCATTTATATTCTTTAAAAAAAAAATACCCAATCAATTTTTTTTTCAAATGAGGAAACACAGTGGAGGAAAAAAATTCCTTTAATGCAATACTTCAGCTGAAAGTTTAATGACACAAAAGGCAGGCAATTCAAAGTTACAGTTCCCACAGCAACTGTAACTCTGCTATATAGCACATTTAGGCATAGATTTCACAGCATGTACTGCAATACAAAATACTCCACACTGGGCATGCAAGGGGGCAGAGTTATGGTTGCTATGGGTACCATGACTTTGAATTTCCAGATTTTTTGAGAGTTTAAATTCTCAACCAGAACATCACATTAATAGTTCATTTTTTTTGCATTGAAAATAATAAAGGTTATATCACTGTTTCCACTGTCAAACCTATCTCCAGCTCAGTCCACTGCTTAGTATAAATACCTACCCAAACATATTCACCCTACTTGCTAAAATTAAACACATGACCTCAGCTCAGGGAGTATTTTAGTTTGCAAATTTATATGCGATGACTTTTACTGGATTAACTAAATCTGCTCCCTCCTCCTTTCCAAAAATCACCAATAAATTCAGGTTAACCCTTTCAGCATTCTGGCTTATTTTATCTGGTATTCATGGGCTCAGAGGATATAATAATCATATTCATTGTGTATGAATGTGTGATGTATATATTTATAATTTACACTCTGCCTACTTCCAGAAAGAACTGGAGGCAGCTAACTGCATGGATTCATTTATTCATTTATTCCTTGAACCCACCATGCAATTTTATGCCTTTATGCCAGTGGTCTCAGGACCCTTTTCACTTTCAAAAATTGTTAAGGACCTCAAAGAGCTTTTGTTTATGGTGGCTTTATATATATATATATATATATATACACACACACACACACACGCATATATAAATATACATGCATATATGTGTGTATATATATGTATATATGTATATATAATACAGATATCTTAATATTTGCCAAATCAGAAAGTATAATTGAATTATTGAAAAATATTTTAAAATATTCATTAACTCATTTTAAAATAATAATAACCCATTACATGTTGACATAATGTATTTTTTAATTAAAAACCTATATTTTCTAAAACAAAGAAACAGTGAAAAGAGAGGCACCGTTTTACATTTTTACAAATCTCTTTAATGGAAGACAGCTGGATGCTCAGAGCTACTTCACCATTCAATCTGTTGAATATCACAAGTCATGTAGCTTCTAGAAAATGCCACTATACTTTTGTGAGAGAATGTGAGTGAAAAAAGCAAATAATGTCGTAGCGTTATTATGATCATTATTTTAACTCTATGACTACCTGAAATTGTTTCAGGGATTCCCACAGACCCCCAGACTACACTTTGAGAACTCTATGCGTTTGCTTATGCTATTCTTCCAAGCATATACCCCTTTCTTGTCTACAAGGAAACTCCTATTCATTCTTCAAGGCACTAGGAAAAATTAATTGCTCCCTTAGCTATATTGTCATAGTACTTTATATATATGCATATCGGAACATCTATTATGTGGCCTTATGATTGCGTGTATAAATGCCAGATTTTTGTTATTGTTGTTGTTAGACAATGAGTTCCTTAAAGGGGAATGACATTTATACATTTTTTCTTCATTTTCCAGCATGGTACCTGGTGTTCCATATGTATGGGCTGTAAGACTTCAATCCAACAAATAAGTAAAAAATAGTTTCCATTCACTGAGTTCATAATATATATTAGGAACCAGGCTATGAATTGTCTCAAATTTAATCCTCATAATAATACTATGAAGTGGGTACTATTGTTATCAGTATTTTTTGAGTGAGGAAACTAAGGCTTGCCCAAGGTTGAACCACCATGCATCGTATACCGTGTCAAGAATATGGGGGATGGTAAAAAAGCAAGAAACAGAGCCTTTGCCTTAAAGGCATTTACATTCTACGTTGGGAGACAAGACATAATGTGCAAATGAAAGGCAAATAACAATACAGAAGTTAGCTAACAGTAGACCGCAAAGACTATAATTAAAGAAATGCCTTCTTAGTAAAAATGGTACTTACCCAATGAATTATTTAGATCCAAACTTTTGGATGATATACTTCTATCAGAAAATCCTTGTTTTAGAATTTACACTAGATGAATGTGTATTTGTTTATAAATTATATACTTATTATTGCACTACTATGTTACAAATGTACTAATATACTCAAAGATATAAATTATAAAGAAATTTAAAAGAATGATATAAAAAATATATAAACATACATTCTAAAAGTTTTGTTCAGCATGCTGATGGATTATGCACCCCACTTTGGAGCCAGTTCATCTGGACTAGTGGCAGTCAACACTGGCTGCAGTATAGGCTCATCTGGGGAGTTTTTAAGATGCAACATTGGGGTCCCACTCCCAGGTCAATTAAATCAGAACCTCTGAGGGTGGGTACACAGGTCATAGAAATTTCCCCCAAGGAGGGCATTCTATTGTGCAACCAGAGGTGAGAATCATGGTCCAGCCGCTAAGGACCGTGGTACCATGGGGGGAAAGGAGGATTTGCAGCAGCTTGGGAAGACATCACAGAGAAGGCAATATTAAAGACAACGTTGACATTTTTACATGGAATTATTGAAAAGTTTGGTTTGTAAAGTTGGGTAAGCTCATTTTTAAATCCCCCGCTTGCCTAAGTTAGTACCCGTGTTTTTATTTTTTGAAGAGTATCCATTTTGAGCGTACCTGGCTTGTCAAGGTCTGGATGTAAGGAGAGCTGAGTTGTATCCTGTGCCTGGCTGAGAATTTGTATTGAGCCCTTGGGCTGTTTTTCAATAATAGTAATTATGGGGGAGGTGACTTTCCGTTGTCATAAAGTACTTCGTCTCAGGAAAGTATGTAGTGTCAATATATAGGCCCGTAAATGGAATCATGAAATGTTTGTTCCAGAAGGAATCTTTTAGAATAGCACCCTTGTTTTACATATGAGGAAACTGACTCCCAGAGATTCTAAGTGATGTTGGGTGACTTATGTAAGGCAAAGCTCTAAAAGAAAGGTTTGGGACATTGGTGGGGGGAGAAAGAGGAGGTTTATTGTCATTAGACAAATGGTTCTCAAATATATGCTATGGAATTCCAACTTCATAAAATTCCTCAAGCCATTCTGGGGTAGGATGTATGGGCAGTATGGGCTGGAGTAATTGTGGCTCCTCCATCTGTAGCTGATCCCATCAACACTGGGATTTTAAAACAAATTACATAGAAGACTCCTAAACTCCAAAAGTTAGAAAGCCCCTTGAGCTCTCTGCTTCCTCCTTCTTGGATCCCTTGTGACTATTGTGATCCAGAACCTTCTCTGTGAATGAAGAAGTTGAACTAGATGAGCTCTGAGGTTCCTTTTGACCCTCCATGAAATTTCCGGGAATGTGTGCATTTCTAGATAGTCTCCTCCAATCTTGAGGACAATATTAGAGCACAAAGTTGGTTCTAATAATTCCCCTTTGTGCTGTGTAACAAGGCGAGGAGAGGCATTTTTGTATGATTTGCGTCTTGAGATCCAGAGGCTGGGGCCCATAGAATTCTGGGACATAAGGCTATACTTTACCATGGCTGTTCAACATGGGTCATTATAGGTGAAAGACAGCCCAACCTGGGAGCTGCTAGACCCTGGGGGACAGTGTCATGCACAGACCAAGAAAACTTCATGTTGTTGACTTGTCAGGATTTTCCCAATTTGGTTTAAACTGGGTTTCATGAATTGGAAGACAATGCATGAAACCATTCTTGTTCTTCATTCTTTAAAACACATGAAAATATTGGTAAGGTTCAAATGTAGGAGCTGATATGACACTCCCTGTTCCTTTATGCCTTTGTTTATGCTATTACTTCTTCTCCATATCCCCCACCTCGTCTTCTTTACCATATCCACCTAAAGAAGTCCAACACACCAATTAAAAAATAGGCAAACAGTAACAGCAGCTCATTGTCCTGAATGCTTGCGTGTACTTAACTTTATGTGATAAGCACTAGTATTACCCACATTTTAGGTGAAGACATAGAGGCACAGAGAAGATAAGTAACTTTGCCCAAGGCCACACAGCTAGAAAGAGAGCATGGGTTCAAACTCAGGTAATCAGTCCAGAGTCTACTCTTAACAACACATTTTACCATCTCTTCGATGACACTGTCAGAGACATCGCAGAAGAACAAATTCAAATGTTTGATGAATGTGTTAAACAGTTTTCATTACCACTTTTGATAAAAAATTTAAATTAAAAAATGAAATTAGATTTATGATTGATCAACTTGGCAAAGAATTTAAATAGTAGCCAGTATTGGGCTGGAAGTAAGAGAATGGAATTTGCCCCACTGTGGAGTGTCAATTTGAAAAGTCCTTCTGAAAGACAAGTTGGTGGTATATAGTCAGTCTTTTAGATACAGCATACCTTCACACCCAGAAATTTCATGTCTATGAATTTATGCTAAGGAAAATTTTGAGCAAGTTCACAACAAGGAAAATAAGTTTACACCAGAACAAGGTTTAAAATAACAAAAAGTTGGAAGCAACATAAGTAATTGAAATAGTTAATTGGCTAAATAAATCATGGTGCAACCCTAATAAGGAAAAATATGCACATATTAATGTAATAGAAATGTGTTTATTGACATGGAAACATATTCAAAATACTGTTGTTTTAAAAAGAAAATATTTTTCACTTAAAATATGCAAGTTTATGTCAATAGTAGAATGAAGTCAATTATGTTTATACTTTTCAGTAGTTTCAAAATTTTCCACAATGTATTGCTTATGCGATATATATAGAAAATTTATTTATTTCTTAAGAAAGAAAAAGTACTAGAACTTCCTTGCCTTAGCCACTGGAAAACTTTTTGCAGATGTGCAAAACAGGCAGTGACTGTAACCAGAGAACGTTCAAAGTAAAATTAATAGCTAACATCTATTGAGCACTCATTATGTGCTAGGAGCTCTACTAAATATTTTGATTGAATTATTTCTTTTAATCCCTACAACTCTTATGATATAAGCACTCTCAATGGTCCTTTTGAGCAGCTGAAGTATGGAGAGATTAAACAACCTGCCCAAGTTCACTGAGGAGGAAGCTTCTAAGGGGATGTGAATAATTTGTAGGATTCAGAAAAAAAGGAATAAAGTTGACCTTTGGGTGTTAAGACATCCTCTCCTGGGGAAAGGAATAGTAGCTAGCTAACCCAACACAGAGGATACATTTATCTGGTTAAAAATCAAACCATCCATTACTAGAGATTGAGCCCTGAAGGAACCGAGGATGGGTAAATAACTATATTGTGTGACTTTTGATGGGGCAGTTAACATTTCTGCCAGATAGAAAGTGCTTTACTGGTGTGTGTGTCTATTTTTTGTTTTGTTTTAATTGAGCATGACACAAAGGATATCTGATCATCTGGTCTGAAGAGGAGTCTGGGAGTAAATCAATTTTATTCATTTGCTAACTTGGGGATCTGGCTTGGCTTGGCACCCATTGCTCTGCTTCCCAATACCTTCTTTATAAACATTGATCTTCTCTTCTGCATCCTCTACATTCTCATAATTTAGTTGGGAAATGCAGACACGGAAGTCCTAAATGCTGTAGTACTCTAGAACTTTTAAACAATAGGGCTCTGGGGGTGGTGGTACAGCTGGAAGAGTGACTCTCTTCAAGTTGTGTTTGCACAGGACTCAGCATCAGAATGAGAAAACATCAGTTGTGTAAATCAAAGAATGGGCCACTGATAAGTGACTTAGTCCCAAGGACAAGTAATGAATCAGTGTCCAGGCTGCAAAGAAAATGAGCCTAGTGCCCTAACATTTGGGTCTCTGTCTAAACTCAGGGCACCTTCAGACACAGAGGAGTTGCTTTCACTATTGCCTCTGATTATCCTCAATATTCTCAAATAGTGGCAACCAGGATTGTGAAAGGACGGTAAAACCTTCATGACTGTCATGCTTTTGTTCATGACGTTTATGTTCCTAGAATGCCTCTATTCATCTCTCCCCTCCACAGCATTCATTGAAACCCAACTCAAGGGCATCTTCTAGAAAGAAATCTGGTGCTGCCAGCTGAGAATTGTCTCAAAATTCCTGGAACTCCATAGGCAGCATGTACTACTTTCCTTTGCTATGGCTTTTTGAATAAGTTTTATAGTTATATTGTTCTTCCCTTGAGGGATAGGAACTCTACTAAATAACAACAATGGCAAAACAATGGCAACTAGTGTGGAGCAAGGCTGTCTACTTCAATAGAGAGAAGCCTGGTGGTTTGAAGTTAGACATCATCTACCAGACTAAGCCTTCAGTGCACGAGACTTCATGTGATTTGAAAAGTCCAGTGTATTGAGAACCTATTCTGTGCAAAGGTTTAGTTGTTTTCTAGCTCAAGACTGAAAGGTAGAAGATACAGCTTACAGGTGTGGTTCGGTCATCAGTAAGACATATCCTCAGTTACTTCTTGGGGCCTTAGTTCCCTCATCTGTCAATGGGACAAACGACATAGTCATTCATACCTAATAGAACTATTGTGAGAACAAAATAAAATAACAGATGTGAAAAAGCCTTTATCCAAGGCATTATTGTAAATCACAAACCAAATCCTACGTCAAGGAGGAGATTGCTGTTATAAGGATGGGTGGTCACTACCTGGAATTCACATATGATCAATGAAACCAACTAGCTGGAACTGACATCCCCTAAGGAAAAGCCTGAGTGGCTGAAGAGGTCACAGGGAGATGAGGACAGCTCGTATCCAATCAAGAGAGAATATTAATATGGTGAAAAATAGATTCTTGCAAGTTTTTCTGAAGTGCTACCTAAAGTTTGAAGTGAGACAGGACAGGTTTTTCAGGAAGAAAAATGAGTCAAATAAGCTTGAGTTAGACAAAGTCAAATAGGATTTTCACTCACAGCCTTTACAACGCTCACGTGACTCTTCAAGAGGGAGATAGGCAGGCATCTTCAACCTTCTCAAGCGCAGTAACCTGGCCAAAGCTGAAACTCAACCTGTTGTATTAGGGTCTGACAGAAGAAAGAGAGTGTTCGTGATCTGCTTGGCGTTTCTGAAACAAGAACTAAAAGAGGAAGACTTGAATGCTGTTTATCCAGCACTATAAAGGAGGAGACTTTGATTTGGGCAGTTATGAGGACTTTAGTCCTTGGAAAGCTGGATTCTATTATAAGGGACAGGGTTACTCAGGCACACCTGGGTCTGGGAGACATCTTCCTCCAGACAATTGCTACCTTGGCCCCAACTCTATGCTCGCTCACCAGCCTTCTGATTACCCATTTGGCTTCCAGGCACTGTCATAATGGGTAACAACCTAAATGATGAGCAGCAGCATCCTGTGCCCAGAAAAAAAAATACCGTGAATTAAAAACTATTAAATCAGCATTCAATTTTTCTGATTAATTATTAATTATAAAATTAAAACATCTTCACTTAAAATTTCAAATGGAAGAAATATAGAATAATAAGTGGGTGTTCCTTTTGCTCCTATCCCCATGCCAGGCACTCACACATAGTATAGATATACTGCATTAAGAAACAAAATGACTAGTGCATGATATCTCATAACTATTTAACCGTTTATTGCCGGACGCTTAAGTAGTTTCCAATTTTCCATTATTACAATAGGTGTTGCAATAAACTTGGACATATATTTTTGTGCATTTTCTCTGAGATAGATACACATAAATGAAATTGCCAGGGCAAAGTATAAATAAATTTACAATTTGGCTATATGCTGCTAGATTGGCCCATAAAAAAATGATACAAATTTACACTTGCACCAGAAGCATATGGGTTTGATCAGTTGGGTTGGTTGCTTGGCACGGATTATGTCTGCAGCAATGACAAAATTGACTCTCTGGACTGCAAAGCCTCTGGAACTTGGTGACGAAAGAGCTGTTCCAGTGTCGGGTCTTGTCTAGGTGGTCAGCAGGCTGCTCTGAACAACACTGACCTCATGTCTCTCTTTAACTTAAACTGGAGCACCTTCTGGCTTCTGGAGTGTATTAGATCACACAGAATTTACTGTGAAAACCCTAGCCAATTGTTATTTTGGGGGATCTTGAAAGACCCAGTAAATATCCCCCTTCTTTTTGGCCCAGGGTCTGAATCAATTAGAACTGGGCAAAAGAGTAAGACAGAGAGAATCAGAACATCACCTTTGTTATTGTTAAAGTCGATAGTGAAAAATGTGAATTATACCTGCTGTGCAAGTGGGTTTCCCCATTCTGAACTCTGGCATTAAGGAAACAACATGCAGTCTTAGGCAGCACTGGGTCACTGCAAATTTCTCCTTCAGGCCAAGGCTTTCACTGGTAAATTCAGTAGCTGGTGGAGAAGAATCAGGAGCACGTGTTCTTTGGGTGCGTGTGCTTGGCAACTCATGGCTAGTGCTTCTTTCTAATCTCACCGATCAAATTATGTCACTTTTCCTTCCCTGGGGAAGAGTAAGTGAGGAGAAAGAGTGAAACCAGAAGTGTTACACTAATGGCACTGCCTCCTCAAGAAACAAACATCAGGAACAGGGGAGATTCTTGCCCTTTCTGGCCTTCCTTCCTCAGTTCTATTCTAGTAGGAAAGAGTTCCGTGATTGATTAGTAATGTCTGCCATGGTGTGGGTGGGGGGAGTTATGGCACATTTGTCATACATTTTCAATCCTGCAATAATCATGCAATGAGTAATATGTGGTTAGTTGAAAAGTTAGATGCAATTGTATCTCCTAAATTATAAAAGGGTTTCACTACAGATCAACTACCCCTACAGGCTTTCTGTCTCTATTCTCTGTGTGTTATGAGTGTCTTCTATAGTAGGGTGGAGAGATAGTCTGCTGCCAATAACTTGTAACAGTCTGGGTCTTTATACCTCTTGGTGCTATTCCCAGCACAGAGCTGAAATTTTTGTGTGTATGTTTGAAGAAGATTGACCCTGAGCTATCATCTGTTGCCAATCTTCCTCTTTCTTTTTGCTTGAGGAAGATTGTCCCTGAGCTAACATCTGTGCTAATCATCCTCCATTTTGTATGTGGGATGTTGCCACAGTGTGGCTTGATGAGTGGTGTGTAGGTCCACACCCAGGATCTGAACCTGCAAGCCTGGGGCTGCCGAAGTGGAGCGCAAACTTAACCACCAGCCACAGGCTGGCCCCAGAGCTGATATTGTTAATGTAATGGTTCATAATTCGGGACTCACAATATCCAAATCTCTAGCTTTTTCACTGGGGTAACAGAGGCAGAAAAGAAAAAAGCCAGTGTTTGCCAAGCGGTCAAGGATAA
The DNA here is from genome assembly GCF_037783145.1 of Equus przewalskii. Taxonomy (NCBI): domain Eukaryota; kingdom Metazoa; phylum Chordata; class Mammalia; order Perissodactyla; family Equidae; genus Equus; species Equus przewalskii. Next base: position 51,344,316 of record NC_091831.1, on the reverse strand, counting down.
AATTGGTAGTGGAAAAAATTATATTTCCAAGCTATTAAGAATTTATTACAAACAATGGAGGATTTAAATAAAATGAAGTTGATTTTGTCTTTCTAAATACTTGGCGTTTTCTACTTTGTGGTCTTGCTGATGTTCTTTCTTGCAGAAGGAATTTTTATTTATATATTTTATTTTTTTTTTGTAAGCTGATACTTTCCATTTGCTGAACTGAGGAGAGAAGAAAATTTTTACTTGAGTTGAGTGACTTCAGCGCTCAAGAGAGGAGCCAGATATGCCAGGGACCAATTAAGCTGGGTTTAAAAATGCATGAGCTTCTTAATAGAAAAATAATAGGCCCTGGGTTGGGTGGAGTTGGGGGACCAGACAGAGGTGTATTGAGGAGGAACGCTGAGAAGACAAAAAGAGTCTCCTCTTTGATTCACGTCTTTCCCTGTGGACACTTAGTATTTGTTTTTTTTCTCTTTTCCGTATTCAGCCAATAAGATGGCTGCTCCCTGGGAAGGGACTTTAATTAACTTGTAGATAGAGGAAACCCCTCCCAAGAGCCCGGACCGCACACCTCCTCCTTCAGATTAGTGTATCTCCAACTTCGGACACTGGCATGTTTTCTTTTTGATTTTTGCCTCATCAGCTGGCCTCCTGTACTGTTTTCCCCGTAGTTATTATTTGTTATTTATATTGACTCACTTTTAAAACTTTTCATGACTAAAACAAAAATCAATGTGACTTGTAGTAAACAGAAGGTAACCATAAAAATAAGTAAATGGAAACGAAAATGTTGTTAAAAAGTTTTAAAAAATAAAACTTAACAATGAAAGTAGTTATTGATAAACCTGAGAGATTTACAAACTTCTACACCTAAAATACATTCCTCTTTGAGAAGAATGGATCTGTTTATTAATAGTAATGGAGGGATAGTCAGCTTATTGCTGTTTGCTTTCATCTAAGATCATGTAATTGCCTACAGTTTGGGAAGCAGACATTTCTAGGAGGCCGTGAAGTATGGTAGGAAAAGTTTCGGATTTCTTATCAGACCACACTGAGTTCTTGCTCCTACCGGTGTCTCACAGTAAAAGTAGGATGCTAATATCTACTTCGCAGGGCTCCTATGAGGCCAGAATGTGATCATATTGAAAAGTACTTAGAACATATTTAGGCAATTTCACTTTTATTCTTTTCTACCCATATGATATTTGTAGAACATCTCCAGTTTTGGAGTATTTTTTTCTGGGTGGAAAAAGGCATAACAAAACACAAAATCACAGAATTTGAGAAATGGAAGGGATTACTCATAAAAAATAAACAAAATTTATGGGCAGCATTTATTTTCCATTCAAAATAAAAATAGCTTTATTGAGTCTGATGGGAAAAATGTACTGTCTTATAACTTATACTGTCTACTTCATTGACTAGAAGAATTCCGATGAGAAAACTGTTACAGTTTCTAGTCATTCAAAGTTAAGATCTGAGTCTATTTGAGAAGCAGTAACATAGGTAGCATTCTAATCCTTTAGCTTTAACATTCCAAGTGAGGCCAATGGGTTGCATGGGACCTTGGGCTTATAGCCCCTTGTTTAGAAGCATATTCCCCCATTACTGATGAAGAAACTGAAACTCAGAGCATCAAGCGTCCTCATGATCTTAAGTAATAAATAAATCATAAATGTGACAACACGGAGTTTTACCCACTGTAGACCCTCGTTACATTCTTATTAGTGACCCAATACCAATTGGCAGTATTTCATACAATTCTAGAATAAGAAAATGCTCAATGTGGAGGGACTTTCAGAGCTCTCCTAATTCAGGGGTCAGGTAGCTAGCATTAAGGAGGGATGTGAATCTGCTGTCCCTGGGATAACCAGAGAGACCAAACTACGTAGAAAAGGGACAGCCCCTAACTGTCCCTTTGTGAGACTTTGGATCCAGGGTTGTCAGATGTGATTTCTAAAAGAAGACAGAAATTTGGGTTTCTGGAGTTTTGGTGTGCTTTTTTGTGTGCGTAAGGAAGATTGGCCCTGAGATAACATCTGCTGCCAATCCACCTCCTTTTTTTGCTCCCCAAAGCCCGAGCATATAGCTGTACATCCTAGCTGCAAGTCCCTCTAGGTTCTCCATACCGGATGCCACCACAGCATGGTTTGATGAGTGATGTGCGGGTCCACGCCCAGGATCCCAACTGGGGAACCCTGGGCCACTGAATTGGAGGCGTGAACCCAACAACTCGCCCATGGGGCCGGCCCCCCAGATTTCTGGATTTTTATGTGAAAATTTCTTTATCTATTGGCAACTAAGCAACTAAACTCCCCTCCCTCCCCTCCCGCCCCTCATCACCTTCTACCACATACACACAAACAGAAAACAATAAACCTCTGTGCAGGTTAAATAAGAAATGTTTATGGTTTCTATCCACTCTGGTGTTGCCGTATTGGTGCCTCTGATCTGGTCCAATTGTCTTCTATCCAGGATGAGGAAATAAGTCCCATAAAGGAGAAGTGAAGTAACCAAGATCATATCAGAAGTCTCTCTTCTAAAATCTCCTGTGAAAAGCTGACCAGATCATTCATTTTAAGAAACATGATGGAATGAATCTGGAATCTGATAATCTAGAGAGCAACGATTCTCAGCACAGCTCTTTGTTTAATTGTCTGTAACCTATATTATCCAAGCTGGTGAACACATGAAGTTAAGAAAGTGGACCACAGCAATAAAGAGTTGGTAGGGGAGGGTTTGGAAATTAAGTGGAAGTATTTGTTGGTGCAAGATATTCCCAGAGATGAGTTCTTATTCCAAACTCGTGGACCAGCAGTTAAAATAATATGGAGGTTTGTCCACCCGTGGTCTCAGAGAGAAAGTTGCATGAGATAATGAGCATCATTTGCAATTCCGTGGAAGAGAAACCCCTGCATATTTTGCGTTAGTCTTTGAGGATGGATAACTGGATGGATGATTCATTCATTAATGCCACAAATAATGATTGACCTCTTATTATGAACTAGTCATGGTTCAGGCACTGGGGATACAGCTTGAACAAGAAAAAAAATCCTTGCCCTAATGTGACTTATATCCTAATAGGTTGAATGAGCTTCTTAGGCAATTCTCAACTGGCTAAATAATGGATCAGTTCTTCCATCCTTTTTAGTCATGCCGACAAGAACAGGAAAGTTGATGGTGGCATTGGGAACAAAAAGTTGGCTCTCTTGCTCCTAGGCCAGTATTCTATTGCCATGGCAATGATATGCTCACTGGTCTGGATTATGGCATAGACTTTTATATTTTGAATCAAAGCTCTAAAAATACCAGGAGGCAAAAGTTGCTATTAATGGACAAGGCAGGGAGACTGATATCAATTTACTTCTTTGTTGCCCATGCCTTACTTAAAAAAATATCTGAAACCCAGCACAAACAGGGTGTGCACCTAAATTAAGCCCGTGGTCAGCTTTGCTGGGGAGAGATGACACATTTCTGTAAGTGATTCGTCTTCAGCCCTGTTGGCTCTGGCAGATTTATAGGGGTTATATTTTCACACACAAATTTGTCCTTGAACAATTTCTCCACTACCTGGAACACCACTCCCTCCTCCCTGTCCCCTGTCAGATGTGCCCATCTGCTGTCTCCCTTGAGACTTTTTCTTTAATAACAAAGTAATTGTTGACATTGTAAGAAAAATCCAATTTTTGGTTGAAGTTTACGTTCCACAGGGTCTCTCTTTGGGGAGACAATCAGCAGCAGATAGAGTTGCACATTCCTGATGTTGGGGCCAGCTCCCTCTGAAGCCTAGAGTACCGTGCAACAACTGCACTGCCCTTTCCAGCTGGTTCTCTTTTCTTTCTTGGGAGAGATCGAGAAAGACAATGCTTCTTGGCCTTTACCCTCCCTCTAAGTGCCAGGGCTGCTTCATGGAGCAATGTCAGCAGAGGGTCAAGGGGAGGATGGGAGATGAGCCTAATAGCCCCTGAGTTAACCTTGCATGCTCACTTCCCATTTGCTGGGAGATTTTGTCACCTTACGCAGGTCATCTCTTAAACTTTTCAGTTCCCTGACAATGAGGGGAACTTGGAAGTCATCATGAGTATCAAACCTCCCATGGCATCCACACACAATGACATTCAGCCAGGCTGAATGGACTTAATAAAGATTTGGTCAAACTCTTTGACATCAGTCTTAAAAGGATCTTTTCGGACACCATGTCTTCTCAGACAAGGGAAATAAGAGAAAGAATAAACAAATGGGACTTCATCAGACTAAAGAGCTTCTTCAAGGCAAGAGAAAACAGGATTGAAATAAAAAAACAACCCACCAATTGGGAAAAAATATTTGCAAGTCATATATCCGACAAAGGGTTAATCTCCATACTATATAAAGAACTCACACAACTCAACAACAAAAAATCAAACAACCCGATCAAAAAATGGGCAGGGGACATGAATAGACATTTCTCCAAAGAAGATGTACGAATGGCCAATGGGCACGTGAAAAAATGCTCATCATCTCTGATCATCAGGGAAATACAAATCAAAACTACACTAAGATATCACCTGACACCTATTAGAATGGCAAAAATAACCAAAAGAAAAAGGAACAAATGTTGGAGAGGTTGTGGAGAAAAAGGAAGCCTTGTACACTGCTGGTGGGAATGCAAACTGGTGCAGCCACTACGGAAAACAGTTTGGAGATTCCTCAAAAAATTAAAAATAGAACTACCATATGACCCAGCCATCCCACTACTGGGTATCTATCCAAAGAACTTGAAATCAACAATTACAAAAGCCCCATGCACCCCTATGTTCATTGCAGCATTATTTACAATAACCAAGATGTGGAAGCAACCTAAGTGCCCATCAACTGATGATTGGATAAAGAAGATATGGTTTATATATGCAATGGAATACAACTCAGCCATATAAAAGGATAAAATCATCCCATTCACAACAACATGGATGGACCTTGAGGGTATTATGTTAAGTGAAATAAGCCAGAGAAAGACAATCTCTGTACAACTCCACTCATATGTGGAAGTTAAACATGTAGACAAAGAGAACAGGTTAGTGGCTACCAGGGGAAAGCGGGGCTGGGGGTAGACACAAAGGGTGAAGTGGTGCACCTACAAATGACTGACAAAACAATAATGTACAACTGAAATTTCACTAAGTTGTAAACTATCATAATCTCAATAAAAAGTTAAAAAAAATTCAAAAAAACAAAGATTTGGTCAAGTGTGGCTACTGTCTTCTGGGAACATACCAGCTGATGGTGTGGAAACTGACCCTGTTGGCATATTTCATTGCAACAAACTCCCTACTAGGTTGACCTAAGTGGATTAAAGGTAATATTAATTGAGACAAAATAAAAAAATAGTTAGGAGAAAGGGCTTTAGAGCCAGAGTTTGTACCTTAGTTTGTACCCCTGCTCTGTCACTTTCTAGCTTCAGGGGAGTGGAGGAGTTACTTAAACTCCCTGAGTCTGGCTTTCCTATTGTTGAAAAGAAAGTAATTGTCTCTACAATACATCACGAAGTTGTTGTGTTGTCAAAAGGGTTAAATGAGATGATGTGTGTGGAAACGCTTAAAACACAGACCTAACATCAATGAGCATGCAATAAAAGGTAATTTTTATTCTTGGTGTAAAGTCTAAATTATAGAATATTTTCAGCAAATACATTTTTCATTAGGAAAACTCAGTTAACAAAAATCTTCATGAGCAGGTCCTTATGGGACTTGCTATAACAAAAAGGTAAGAATATTTCAGAATTGCTATATTACTTATTTATAGGCAGAGGTTGCTTTGAAAACATTTTTTAAAGTTCTGAGCAAAATGCCTTGAAGACTAACTCAAGAGTGGGGTCAATATTCCCCCTGAAGCCTTGTTTACACGTTAAGTCCTTATTTCATAATTGGTGCAAAGATATATTTTAGTTTATCTCCCTCCAAGGGGTGATATATTCTGAATTTGCAGAGTCTGGATTCCTGAGACTTTACTAATATCAAAGGCCTTAATTTCAGAGAGATCTTACATATTTTAAATCTGAAATAATGTAGTCTTACATCCAGTATGGTTGACCTAGAATATGCCCTGCTGATGATGTGAGTTTGAGGCAGAGATCTTGGTGCTGGTCTTCAATAAGACAGTGATAAAAACAATAATGATAATACCTCCTGCATTTGTGCAAATGATTTCATTTGTGCTTCACAACAATTTTGTGCGGCAGGAAAAAAAAAAAAAGTCTTACTTCCCTATTTTATTGTTGAGGAAACTGATGATTAGAGAGTAAGCCACTTGCCTCATGACACTTGCCTTAGTGGTTGGCAAACCTTTGTGTAGCTATTTAGCTGCAGAATTCTTTCACAAACTGAAATGTTTTCTGGAAGAGAAAAATTGAACCAGAGAACAGCCTGCCAGCCTTGCCCTCCAGTGCTGTCCTGACATTCAGTGATCCCAAATCTGAAGTAGGATGGCAGCCTTCTTTGTCTATGATCATAGTAGCATGGACAGGTGGTCACGAGAGAGTAAAGCTCTTTGGTTCCAGATTTCTACATGGCCTAGAAATCTAGTGAGAGTTAGTGAGATCTGCCTACCTAATGCTGATGGAGCAGCCTCGGTGAGTGAAACATGAGCTGATGGGCTCTGCTCCATACTTGCCATTGGTTGAAATTATGTTTCTTGCTTGCTTATGTACCTGGGGAATGGTAGAGTCTGTAAATGAGGAAGAAACCTAGAGTTGGTGATGCTGGCATGCATGGATGAGGCAGGGAATTAAATCAATGTTTTGAAGCTGAGGAAATAGCAAAGTGGTCAGTGGGATATGGGCACCAATTTTGTAAAACCCTTTTTTGCAGTCTCCGAGATAGATTGGGATCCTTTGGACATAATGATATTGCATATTCATCTCTCTCTTACTGGTTTCAAACACAGACACACATCAACAGGAACCCAGCTAGCTAGAGAGATACAGGAACATAATCACCAACCACTGTTGAGTGCTTTATGGATTATAAAGCACCTTCAGGTATACAGGCTCATTTCATGTAGCATTGCAACCTATTTGGTGCTTCACTAATGTTGGTTGAATGAATAAGTAAACAATATCGTCTGCAAAGTAGGTATCTTTACCCTTATTTTACAAATGAGGAAGCTGGGAGACTAGGTGATGTGCCTGAGGTCATGCAACTGGAATAAAGTTTTCTGTCTCTGAATCTGGTGACCTTTCCATTAGACTAATGCACATTCTCATTGACCCCATATCCTTGCACCAGTGCATGCTCTCATTGACACCTTTGTCACTGCGTTACAGAAGCAGACTTTTCATGCTGCGAAGAAGCTTAGGTCATGTCTATTTCATGCTTTTATTTGTCTATAACGAAAAAGGGCCCAGAGGTGTTTAGAGTCAAACGCCCATGTGGAAACATGATCTCTTCCTCCAAAGGGACTTGGATTTTATCTTCTTGTTCTCTGTTCTCCTGAGATTATACAATTTATGGTGTACGAAAGATTAGAGATATACGAAAAGTACACAGGAAAACGCAAGGGCATTCAACAAATGGAAATGTGAGGTGGCTCTAATAGAAAAAGAGATCTGTATTGATTAGGGTTGTAACATTTGCAGTAACAAATTCTAAAATACTAGAGGTTTAACACCATAAAATGTTCTCACTCGTGAAACCGTCCCATGCAGACGTTGCTCAGTAGTAATGGTGCATGGTTGCTCATGCAGTCATTCAGGTATCCAGGTGAATGGAGGCTCTGCCGTGCTCAACACGTGGCTTCTCAGTGCAGGTCATGCTGGGCATCCATATATATCAGGCAAAGGAGAGAGGAGAATGGGGGATTGCACGTGGAGTTTTTTATGGGCCAGGCCTGGAATACATCATTACTTTCCACATATCATTGTTAGAATGCATTCACATGGCTGTATCTGATGCAAAGGAAGCTAGGAAATGTAGCTGTGTTTACAGGGAGAAGAAAGAGGAAGCACTGGTGACCAGCCAGCAACCTCTGTCACAGGATCCAAAGGCAGGATGGGCATTATGGGGAAGTGACAATCTCCTCAGGTTGAAAAAATTCCCGTGTGTCTGCCCGTTAGATGGAGCTCTCAGAAGATCACAATTCTGAACTATATCTTTGACAAGGAAGGGTGAGTGGATGGAGGAAAGAATGTCATTATGTTCACCTTTGGTCCCAGTATTATGAAGATTTCCCTGGTTAGCTCAGCCAGAAGTAATCGTTTCCTCCTTTGGATTCTCACATTACTCCATTTCCTCAACTCCTGTGTACTCTTCAGCTTTTGACGATCGGCCTCCCATCTTTTTCTTCCTTCCCTACATAACCTTTGAAGTATAGAGTGATTTCTGGAGCTTTACAATTTAGTTCCACATCATTCCACCGTTACTTACGTGTGACCCTGGACAGGTTACCCAACTTGTCTCTGTCTCAGTTTCTTCATCTACAAAATAGAACTTACTTGCTAGAGCTGTTGTGAATATTAATTGAGATAATATGTGTGAAGGGCTTAGAACAGTGATTGGCACCTAGTAAGCATTAGATAGTTATTAGTTATTAGTATTTTGATATTGTTGACAAGTTCCTGAAATCACTTTCCGTGACATGGCCTTCTCTTGGATCTTTTTCTTCTTCTCTTTCTCAGTCTTTTCTGTAGGCTTACATTCTACTCCTGACAACTGAATTTGGAGCTCTAAGAATGTGCTTGTCTGAGTCTTCATCTCTTCCGTTCTTCACACTCCCTGGGAGATCTCATCCACACACGTGTCTACATGCAGATGACTCTAGAACTATATGTCAGCACAGTTACTGTCCCTCTAGTCCAAGTTAGTGAAAACAGGTGTCAAACAAGCATTTCTATTTAGAGATTTCACAACCTTCAGTAACTCAACATGTTCAAAATGGAACCCATAATCTTTGTCTTCATCACTTGCTCCTCCATCTATACTTCTGAACCGGAGGAATGGCACCATTGTCTGCTCTACTCTCCAAATGAGAAACATGGGAGTCCCTCTAGACTTCAGTCTTTCTCTCATTCCCACTATTCCAACTGTGACTTTGAAGGACAGAATTATCACTTTTTTTTTCCCTTCAAAATATTTACTGGTCCCATCCCTACAGGGCCCTCTTTACTGGTCCCATCCCTACAGGGCCCTCTTTACTGGTCCCATCCCTGCAGGGCCCTCTTTACTGGCCCCATCCCTGCAGGGCCTCTTTACTGGTCCCATCCCTGCAGGGCCCTCTTTACTGGTCCCATCCCTGCAGGGCCCTCTTTACTGGTCCCATCCCTGCAGGGCCCTCTTTACTGGTCCCATCCCTGCAGGGCCCTCTTTACTGGTCCCATCCCTGCAGGGCCCTCTTTACTGGTCCCATCCCTGCAGGGCCCTCTTTACTGGTCCCATCCCTGCAGGGCCCTCTTTACTGGTCCCATCCCTGCAGGGCCCTCTTTACTGGTCCCATCCCTGCAGGGCCCTCTTTACTGGCCCCATCCCTGCAGGGCCCTCTTTACTGGCCCCATCCCTACAGGACCTCTTTACTGGTCCCATCCCTACAGGGCCCTCTTTACTGGTCCCATCCCTGCAGGGCCCTCTTTACTGGTCCCATCCCTGCAGGGCCCTCTTTACTGGCCCCATCCCTACAGGACCTCTTTACTGGTCCCATCCCTACAGGGCCCTCTTTACTGGTCCCATCCCTGCAGGGCCCTCTTTACTGGTCCCATCCCTGCAGGGCCCTCTTTACTGGTCCCATCCCTGCAGGGCCCTCTTTACTGGTCCCATCCCTGCAGGGCCCTCTTTACTGGCCCCATCCCTGCAGGGCCCTCTTTACTGGTCCCATCCCTACAGGACCTCTTTACTGGTCCCATCCCTGCAGGGCCCTCTTTACTGGTCCCATCCCTGCAGGGCCCTCTTTACTGGTCCCATCCCTGCAGGGCCCTCTTTACTGGTCCCATCCCTGCAGGGCCCTCTTTACTGGTCCCATCCCTGCAGGGCCTCTTTACTGGTCCCATCCCTACAGGGCCCTCTTTACTGGTCCCATCCCTGCAGGGCCCTCTTTACTGGTCCCATCCCTACAGGGCCCTCTTTACTGGTCCCATCCCTGCAGGGCCCTCTTTACTGGCCTCATCCCTACAGGACCTCTTTACTGGTCCCATCCCTACAGGGCCCTCTTTACTGGTCCCATCCCTACAGGGCCCTCTTTACTGGTCCCATCCCTACAGGGCCCTCTTTACTGGTCCCATCCCTGCAGGGCCCTCTTTACTGGCCCCATCCCTGCAGGGCCTCTTTACTGGTCCCATCCCTGCAGGGCCCTCTTTACTGGTCCCATCCCTGCAGGGCCCTCTTTACTGGTCCCATCCCTGCAGGGCCCTCTTTACTGGTCCCATCCCTGCAGGGCCCTCTTTACTGGCCCCATCCCTGCAGGGCCCTCTTTACTGGTCCCATCCCTACAGGGCCCTCTTTACTGGTCCCATCCCTGCAGGACCTCTTTACTGGTCCCATCCCTGCAGGGCCTCTTCCACTATAGGGCCTTCCTCCCCATGGCAGAAATATATTCCGAACTTCATTGGCATCAGGCTTTGCCATGTGAATTTCTTTGGCCAATGGAATGTGAGCAGAAGTGTCACATGCTATGTCTGAGCAGAAGCTTTAGGAACCACTGCTTTTTTCCCCTCTACCATAAGAATGAAATATCTCAAATAGAGTCTGATCCCTGAGCCTGGGTGCTAGAATAAAGAAGACTCATGGAGCACAGCTGCAGCTGTCACACAGCTGACGTGTGACATGAATGAGAAATAAGCCTTTATTATCATAAGCCACCGAGACTGTTGTGGTCATTTCTTACTGAAGCATCACCAAACTATGTACTATTTGGGGCTGGCTAATGGACAATTAATTGTTATTGGAAGATAGAAAGATGGGAATCCATGTTATATGGAGGTGAAATAACATAATACACAGAAGTAAAAATTGACATCTGTGATTACTTGAAAGTATGGGAGTTTGGGAAACAAAATAATGCTACTATGCCTTGGTTCTATTGGCTGCATTTGATGAGAAGGAGAAGAGCTGGAAAATGAACTGGCAGGTTGACAGGAACAATCAAAAGGTCATATATAAACCTCCAAGTTGCAAGACTCATGGAAAGTGGAAGCATTTGTTATCTACACTGATAAAATGGAAAACTGAGAAGGTCTTTGAGTGAAGAAGTCAGATTAAAACTTAGTCTCTTACAACAATACAAGTGTTTCTAGAGCCATTGAATGATTATTTTTGTAGTGATCCTTACTGGGCAATTGCTTCCTAAAAACATTATTTTAATTAAAAAATTTATTGAGCTATAATTGAAGGACAATTGCTTTAGACCAACCATCACCCTTTTCTTTTGGCCGCTTATCAAGTTTTATTTGAAAACTGAACTCTGCTCTTAGAGATTTTTGATAATCTGTCTGATTCACAAGTGATAGAGACTCTAACATGACTTAATTTATTCAACAAATATTTATTAAGCACTTAACGTGAGTGAGGCATTGTAGTAGGTAATCAGATGGATCAATTAGCAGAATATAAAAATTTCTGTTGCAGTAAAGCTTGCAATCTAGTGACTACATTAGATTGACTAATAAAGTTTAGCAAAAAGAAAGTAGACTGTGGGAATTGGTGGCAGAGCAGGAGGGATGGTTAGATTGGAGTTTACTAAGGAGGAGATGATGGCATTCGTAGACATTTCAAGAGACAAAAAGTGGGAGTAGAAAGGTAAGTAATAATATGATGTTAAGATTTGGGATGTTGGGTCATTGAGGCTTTTTGTTTCTTTATTCTTTCTTTATTTTAAAGATGGGAGACAATAAAACATACTTTTTTTACTGTTAAAGGAATAATCTATAGAGAAGGAGAGGTGGGAGATGCAAGAAGAAGAGAGGCAGCTGAGAAAGCTTTGTCACTTACTTCACAATGTATACTTGGGCAAGTCATTTCAATTGTGGGTCTTGGTTTCCCTATTTCTAAATATGGAGGATGGACTAGACAAACGGTTTTCAAGTCATATTGAAGGGATTTGCAGCAATTTAATTCGAGTTTTATTTTAAAGTATATTTCTGTTTAATTTTAAGAATTGCAATAACAAAAATCATATTCCCCTAAATTCTATATATTAAAGTCTAGCAACCCTTTTATTTCTGTGGCCAGGTTATCTTGTTTCTATGAAGACCTTATAACAGATGCTGAGGTGGATACAAGACTGTTAACCATCATTCATAAGCCCAAATTTCAATATTTTGGATTTGTCAAATCAATTTTATCATTCTTATTTGTTGGTTTTATAAAAGGTAAATGTTAAAATTAGGACTTTTTCTTTTTGCTTGCTTTTTAAGTAAATTTATACCGGTGAAATACTCTTAAAAACCTAATTTATATATTGGAATTCTACATGTGATTTTATTAATAAAATATTTCAAGTTTGAAAGCTATGGAATAGGATAATCTCTAAAATTCTTTTAAGCTCCATCAAATCTACAATTCTGTTGACCTAACAATATAACCCAGGTTTATAGGATAATTGCCAACTTCCCACTTCACTTTGTACTTGGAGCAAGCTTTTGAGCAAGAAGAAGATGGAAAAAAATGGCTGAGTGTGGAGGAGGGAAAATTCAACTGAACTTATTGAAGTCGACTCAGCCCTTCCAGAAAATACACTAAAGAACCAAGTGACCAGCTTTAAATTACCATTTCCCATAGTGAATTAGGAAATGGATTCCCCTTAGTGGGTCATATCTGTCTTGTGTAAATGACTCTAATTCAGTTGGTCACATGGAAGTAAAACAGCATCCAGAGGCTGTTTTGAATTGTACCAAACTGAATTCTCCTGTTATCTACCCCAACCTCTAATTTTCAGTGTGTCAGTGTGTAAGTATATGCTTTTTGCTTTCCCTGAATTTGCATAAACTCCAGTAATCTTTTATCTTTTTGGTTGATAATAGTGTTTGTGTTAAAATCACACCTTCTTTTGATTTCTTGCGTGCATATAGGCTTTTCTCTTGTTTGTGGACATAAGTACTTTTATCTCACTCCGCAATCAGTCACAACCCAGGGTGGAGGCAAGGAATGTTTGGTACAATGTTTCCTATATAAACAGTTTCACTGTAAAAGGAACAATATGGCTCTAATTTTGATGTATGATCAGTTTAGAAATATGCAAACACATTTGAATATACATCCTGTACATGACAACAGCAATGTGAAATTGGATACACAAAAGGATTTTTTTTTGCTATAGTGATTTCCTCAGCCTTTCCCCAACCAGATAATATCAGTTTTATTTCCAAGCTTTTAAGTGAAAATGTCTGCTTTGATAGCTTTCCTAAATTGATAAATATATATGTAGTCAAACAGAATTTTTTTAATGGTCAAGTTGTCTCTTGGCACACACACTCCATCGTAGTCTGAATACAAATAAAACCAGCCTAAATTGAAGAGGGTTTAAAGTTTTCCAATGTAGCTGTGAAGTAAAATTGGAAGTGGCAGTGGTAGACACACCACCCAGGGATATTTCAGATGCATTTGTTCTGTGTGAGAAAAAAGCACTTGGATCATTAGGTACCATTTGACTGTGCCAGGTGGGAGGTGAACTTTTGTCCCTCTGGTTTGGTCACAAGCTGCCCAGGTGTAGGTTAGCCTGGTGGTGGTGGTGCATTTGCTTTTCTCTCTCTTTCTCACAGTACAACTTTGGAGTGGAACAATAGAAACTCAGTGAATGTCATTGTAATTTGGCTATTTGCAGTCTCCGTTGATGAACAAATATCCTGTCTTAGAAGGTAAAATTATCACCCAAATCCTACCATCTTAATGTTGGTACTATTTATCGTGAATTTATTCGATACCAGAATTTACCAATACCAGCTAAGCCAGTCTATGAGGTTGATACTATTGTTAATATCCTTGTTGTTCTGAAAAGGAAACTAAGGCTTAACGAGGGATGATGTAATTTAGCTAAGATAACACATTTAGGAAGTGGCCTAACTGGGATTTAAGCGCAGTTATTGGACTCAAGAGCAAATGTTCTTAACTTCTACACCAAATTGCCTCTCAGCTCTAACACACTGAAAGTTTTATTTTTCCATATTTTTATTTATCTTTGTCTATTAGTATGCATAATTTTTCTCATGTGAAATTAGAGTGAATATACACACACACTGGAATATTGGAATATTTTAAAATTATCTTAAGGATTTTTGATATTGCTTTTATAGTCTTCATTACTGTGATTTTGTCATTTCTAATGGCTGCATAGCTCATATTAAAAAATATATTTACCATGTGATTTCAAAGTATGTGCTAGGTACTATGTTTTTACATGCATTAGACATTTTGTCCTCCCCTCCATAAAAAGAAATTGTTAGAAGTGTGTATCATTATCTCCATTTTAAAGATGTGGAAGTCGAGAGTTGTTGGATTTAAGTAACTTATCCAAGATCACACATCTGGTCAGTTTCTGGGCAGAAATGCCAAGATAGACTTGACTCCATACCCTGGCTCTTTCCACTATCCCACAGCCACCTTCAGAAAATTAGAAAACCAAGGAGAGGTACATCAGCATCATGGCAGAGTGCATTGTTCCCTTTGTCTCTCCCATCTAAGCTACAACTAAATGGACATTTGTTAACCAACAGAGCATTCTCTACACAGCACAACAGGATGCCTGAGAGATCCACATTGCCATACATCTGAAGGTGGGTGGACTGGATCCCCAGGAAGCAGTGGAACTAGGTGGAACTAGCTCCTCTTCTCCTCCCCTTTGGCAGTGATCCAAGCTGTGGATTCTCAGACAGCAGCTGGTGCAACTGTAAGAGGAGGCAGGGGCAGCCTAGTCTGTGTGCAAATGCTTTCAGAGTGGTAGCTCGGCCTGCAGGAATTCCCACTGTGCTGTGGTGGCCCTGCACATGGGAACTCTCCCCACCGAGTGGCAGTGTCTCAGCCCTTGCAAAGGAGCCCGGCTTACCAATCACAACAGCTCAGCTGAACCACCTGTGATCGCAGAGCTGCCTGTGTGTGAAAGAAAGTGCCCCTCCCACCTAGACCAGCAGCTCGGCTGGTCCCCTGACGAGCACAATGGGTGGGTGAGGATCACCCGCATGAGAGCTACCCATGGCGGAGCACAGAGGCCCTGCCTGTACATGCGGGCATGGCCTGTCAAGCAGCTGTGGCCAGCCTGTGCAAATGCAGAGAAGCCTTACTGGCACACAACTTCCAGCAGATGAGGCAGGATCAGAAAACACAGCTCTTGCCCTCCACCCCAGCAGTGGCAGGTGGAATCTGCAACCTGATACTGCTACAATTGTGTCGGCAAAGGATCAATTCATCAAACAACATGAAGAACTGCAGTAATACTTCAGAGCAGAAGGAAAATGACAAGTCTCTAGAAACCAATCCTGAAGTCATAGAAATTTACAATCTAAATGACAGAGAATTAAAAATAGTTGTCACAAAGAAACTCAACAAATTACAAGAAAACTTAGAAAGACAGTTCAGTGAGCTCAGGAATAAAATTAATGAGTGGAAGGAATACTTCACAAAAAAGATTGAAACTCTAAAAAAACAAACAAATAGAAATTCTGGAGATGAAGAACACAATTAATGAGATAAAAAATAATCTAGAAACCATAAAAAATAGAGCTGATTTTATGAAGGACAGAATTAGTGAATTAGAGGATAGAAATATAGAAATGCTTCAGGTGGAGGAGGAGAGAGAACTAAGATTTTTAAAAAATGAAGAAATTCTTCAAGAAATATCCAATTTAATTAAGAAAAGCAACACAAGGATTATAGGCTTTCCAGAAGGAGAGGAAAGGTAGAAAGGAGCAGAGACCTTGTTCAAAGAAATAATAACTGAGAACTTCTCAAACCTGGGAAAAGAACTGCATTTACAAGTACATCAAGCCAATAGAACTCCTAATTACATCGATGCAAATAGACATTCTCCAAGGCATATAAATATTAAAATTAGCAAAAGTTAGGCAAAGAAAAAATATTAAGGTCAGCAAGGGAGGAGAAAATAACCTACAAGGGAACCCCTATTAGGCTTTTGGTGGATTTCTCAGCAGAAACCGTACAGGCTAGAAGAAAAAGGAATGATATATTCAAAATACTGAAAGACGAAGACTTTCAGCCAAGAATACTCTATCCAGTGAAACTATCCTTTAGATATCATGGAGAAATAAGGTTTTCCAAGATAAATAAAAACTGAGAAAGTTCATTGCCACTAGGCCTGCCTTACAAGAAACATCGAAAGGAGCCCTCTCATCTGAAACTAAAAAGCAAAGGTTTACAAAACCTTGAGCAAGGAGATAAGTAGACAGATAAAATCAGAAAATCACAGCTCTATATCAGAATAGGTTAGTAAACACTATTATAACACAAAAGATAAAGAGAAGGAGAGCATCAAAAATAACTATAAATACTTCAATTTAGTCACAAACTCACAACACAAAAAAGAATAATTTGTGACAACAATAACTCAGAAGAGGGAGAGGAAAGGGATGGAACCTGCTCAGACTAATGGAGATAAGAGGCTATCAGAAAATGGATTATCTTATCCGTGAGATCTTTTATACAAACCTCATGGTAACCACTAAATAAAAAATCAGAGCAGAGTCACAAATCATAAATAAAGAGAAAATTGAGAAAACCATCATAGAAAACCACCGAACTGAAATGGCTGTCAGAAATACAAGGGAAACAAAACAATGGAAATATAGAACAGGCAGAAAACAAGAGATAAAGTGGCAGTATTAGGCCCTCATATATCAATAATCATGGTAAACATAAATGGATTGATTTCTCCAATCAAAAGACACAGAGTGGCTGGTTGGATTGAAAAACAAGACCCCAAAATATGTTGCCTCCAGGAAACACATCTCAGCTCTAATGACAAACAGAGGCTCAGAGTGAAGGGATGGAAGATTGTACTCCAAGCAAATAGGAAGCAAAAGAAAGCAGGTGTTCCCATTCTTATGTCAGACAATGCAGACTTCAAGATAAAGAAATGAGAAACAAGGAGGGGCAGTATATGATGATAAAAGGGAACACAACTTATGAATGTATATGCACATAATACAGGAGCAAGAAAATATATAAAGCAACTATTAACAGACTTAAAGGGAGAAAGTGACAGCAATACAATAATAGTAGGGGACCTCAACGCCCCATTTACATCAATGGACAGATCATCCAGACAGAAAGTCAACAAAGAAACAGAGGCCTTGAATGAAACACTAGACCAGGTGGGCTTAATAGATATGTATAGAACATTCCATCCCAAAACAGCAGAATACACATTCTTCTCAAGATCACATGGAACATTCTTAAAGATAGACCATATGTTGGGAAATAAGGCAAGCCTCAATAAATTTAAGAATATTGAAATCATATCAATCATCTTTTATGACCACAATGCTATGAAACTGGAAATTAGCTACAAAAAAAAAGATGGAAAAGGCACTAATATGTGGAGATTAAACAACATGCTACTGAACAACTACTGGATCAATGAAAAATCAAAGGAGAAATCAAAAAATACCTGGAGACAAATGAAAATGAAAACACAACATACCAACTCTTATGGGATGTAGCAAAAGCTGTCCTAAGAGGGAAATTTATAGCAATACAGGCCTACCCCAACAAACAACAAAAATCTCAAATAAGTAGTCTTAAACTACACCTAGCAGAACTAGAAAAGGAAGAAAAAACAAAGCCTAAAGTCAGCAGAAGGAGGGAAATAAGAAAAATTAGAGCAGAAACAAATAAAATAGAGACTGAAAAAGAATAGAAAGGATCAATGAAAGTAAGAGCTAGTTCTTTGAGAAGATAACCAAAATTGACAAACCCTTAGCCAGACTCAGTAAGAAAAGGAGACGATGCAAACAAATAAAATTAAAAATGAAAGAGGAGAAATTACAACAGACATCACAGAAATACAAAGGATTATAAGAGAATACTGTGAAAAACTATATATCAACAAATTGGATAACCTAGAAGAAATAAATAAATTCTTAGACTCATACAACCTCCCAAAACTGAACCTCCCAAGACCAACCACAAGGAGAGAAATTGAAACAGTAATCAAAAATCTCCCAAAAAACAAAAGTTCAGGACCACATGGCTTCTCTGGAGAATTCTACCAAACATTCAAAGAAGATTTAATACCTATCCTTCTCAAACTATTCCAAAAAATTGAAGATGATGAAATGCTTCCTAACTCATTCCATGAGGCCAACTTTACCCTGATACCAAAATCAGACCAAGATGACACAAAGAAGAAAAGTTATAGGTCAATATTGCTGATGAACTAGATGCAAAAATCCTCAATAAAATATTGGCAAATCAAATACAGCAATACATTAAAAAGACCATACACCATGTTCTGGTGGGATTTATACCAGGAATGCAGGGGTGGTTCAATATCTGCAAATCAATTGATGTGATATGCCACATTAGCAAAATGAGAAATAAAAATCATATGATCATCTCAATAGATGCAGAGAGAGCATTTGACAAGATCCAACATCCATTTATGATAAAAAAAAAATACCTCTCAATAAAATGTGTATGGAAGGAAAGTTCCTCAACATAATAAAGACCGTATATGACAAACCCACAGCCAACATCATACTTAATGGTGAAAAACTGAAAGCCATTCCTCTGAAAACAGGAACAAGACAAGGGTGCCCACTCTCACCACTCCTATTCAACATAGTACTGGATGTTTTGGCCAGAGCAATTAGGCAAGAAAAACAAATAAAATATATCCAAATTGGAAAGGAAGAAGTAAAACTCTCACTGTTTGTAGATGAGACATGATTCTCTATACAGAAAACCCTAAAGAATGCACCAGGAAACTGTTAGAAATAATCAACAGCTACAGCAAAGTTTCAGCGTGCAAAATCAACATGCAAAAATCAGTTGCATTTCTATACACTAATAATGAACTGGCAGAAAGAGAAGTCAAGAATACAATCCCATTTACAATCACAAGAAAAAGAATAAAATATCTAGGAATAAATTTAACCAAGGAGGTGAAAGACCTATACACTGAAAACTGTAAGACATTATTGAAAGAAATCAAAGAAGACAAAGAAATGGAAAGATAGTCCATGCTCATGGACTGGAAGAAAAAACACTTAAAATGTCCATATTACCTAAAGCAGTCTACAGATTCAATGCAATCTCAATCAGAATCCCAAGGACAATCTTCACAGAAATAGAACACAGAATCCTCAACTTTATATGGAACAACGAAGACCTCAGATAGCCAAAGCATTCCTGAGAAAATAGAACAAAGCTGCAGGCGTCACAATATATGACTTCAAAATGTACTACAAAGCTATAGTAATCAAAACAGCATGGTACTGGCACAAAAATAGACACACAGAGCAATAGAACAGAATTGAAAGCCCAAAAATAAACTCACACATCTGTGGACAGTTAATCTTTGACAAAGGAGCCAAGAATATACAATGGAGAAAGGAAATTCTCTTCAATAAATGGTGTTGGGAAGATTGGACAGCCACGTGCAAAAGAATGAAAGTAGACCATTATCTTACACCATATATGAAAATTAACTCAAAACGGATTGAAGACTTGAATGTAAGACCTGAAACCATAAAACTCCTAGAATAAAATACAGGCAGTACACTCTTTGACATCAGTCTTAGCAGGATCTTTTCAAATACCCTGTCTACTCGGCCAAGGGAAACAAAAGAAAAAGTAAATTGACTACATCAGACTAAAGACCTTCTGCAAGGCAAAGGAAACCATGAACAAAACAAAACACAACCCACCGACTGGGAGAAAATATTTGCAAATCATATGTCTGACAAGGGGTTAATTTCCAAAGTACATAAAGAACTTGTACAACTCAATGACAAAAAAACAACCTGATCAAAAAATGGGCAGAGGATCTTAAGAGACATTTTTCCAAAGAAGATATACAGATGGCCAACAGGCATATGAAAAGATGTTCAACATCACTAATTATTAGGGAAATGCAAATCAAAACTACAATGACATATCACTTTACACCTATCAGAATGGCTATAATTGACAAGATAAAAAATAAGAAACGTTGGAGAGGATGTGGACCCAAGGTAACCCTCATACACTGCTGGTGGGAATGCAAACTGGTACAGCCACTATGGACAACAGTATGGAGATTTCTCAAAAAATTAAAAATAGGAATACCATACGATCCAGCTATCCCACTAGTGGATATTCATCCAAAGAACATGAAATCGACAATACAAAGAGATCTATGCACTCCTGTGTTCATTGCAGCTTTATTCAAAATAGCCAAGATGTGGAAGCAACCCAAGTGCCCATCAACTGATGAATGGATAAAGAAGATATACACACACTCACACACACACACACACACACACACACACAATGGAATACTACTTAGCCATAAAAAAGACAAAAATTATCCCTTTTAAAACAACATGGATGGACTCAGAGGGTATTATGTTAAGCACAATAAGCCAGACAGAGAAAGACAAACACCATATGATTTCACTCAAACATGGAAGATAAACAAACACATGGACAAAGAGAACAGATTAGTAGTTACCAGAGGGGAAGGGGGTGTGGGGGTGGGCAAAAGGGGTAAAGGGGCACATATGTATGGTGACAGATAAAAACTAGACTACTTCTGGTGAGTACAATACACTCTTTACAGAAACGGATATATAATAATGTTCACCTGAAGTTATACAATGTTGTAAACCAATATGATGTCAATAAAATAATTAAAACAAAAGAGAAAATTAGCAAACCAATATGTTCAATACTTGGGGCATGGATAGATATCGCACCTATCCTTTGTGGGCAGTAAATTTACTATGTTGCTGTGAGCTGAAGGTAACAATATGCACCAATTTTCTTCCCCGTGAAAGCTCATCCTATGGACTCCAATGATAGGATGTGGATGGGTGTTCCAGTGATCATAATGAATTTGGGCAAATCTATCCAGGCCCGGCATTCTGTCAAACAGTCTGGGTTTGCAGGGTATGGGCCTTAGGTCTCCTGGAGAGTCTGCTCTGAGGACAGAAGGACATCAGAAGAGGACGCAGGCATCTTGTGCACCCAACTTCAGTGCTTCCTTTGGTGTGTGTGTACTGATAAGAGGTACCCACCACCACCACGATCAGATACAGTTTAGAAACTCTTTTTCTACTAATACCAAGTCCTGGCTATCTTTTGCTCATTTCCTCCCTTTCCTGGTTTCATCTTCTATATCTTAAAGCAGGTATCTTCATCAGTTCAGGCTTTTATAACAAAAATACCCCGGACTGGATGGTTTAAACAACAAACATTCATTTCTCACAGTTCTGCAGGCTGAGACGTCCAAGATCAAGCCGCTGGCAGATTCAGCGGATGGTAAGGGGCTGCTTCCCCCTTGCCAGACAGCCATCTTCTCACTGCATCCTCACGCGGTGGAGAACAGAGAGCTGGAGCGGGCTCTTGTGTCTCTTCTTATAAGGGCACTAATCACATTTATGACGGTTCCATCCTCAAGACCTAATTATCTCCCAAAGCCTCCACCTCCTAATACCATCACACTGGGGGTTAGGATTGCAACATGAATTTTGGAGGGGCACAAGCATTCAGTCTGTAACAGCAGGGCTTCCCGAAGTGTGTTGTGGGCATGACTGACGGTATTCCTGGGATAATTTCTAGGGGTACCCAGATGGACATTTCTTTATTTTAATAGTTATGTACTTATTTTAATGTATATTAGAAAAATATAGAGCAGCTCATTAAACAGTGACTTTCACCAATATTATTGCTTGGGATGAGGCTAACTTAAAGTAAAAAAGTGACTCATCTAAAGAAAAATATTAAATAAATAATAATACAGGTGGTTTTAGGACATGCAAAAATCCTGAAGGTGGTTTGTGAGTAAGGGAATTTTGGGCGACACTGCTTAAAACATGTTCTCTGTCTCTTTCCCTCTCCTCTCCTCTGCACTGCCAGCTCAGTCTGTTATTCCTGCAGCACGCCCCGAGGATCTTTCTGGCTCAAACCCTGCCCGTCTTGCCCTTTGAATCCACTCATTCTCTGTCTCAGCACTTGGCACAGTGCCCAGCACACAGTAGGCCGTTCCACTGGGAGCCTCAGTTTCTCAGCTTGTAAAATGGCAAACAGGCCAACCTGTGCCTCCCCCTGGGCTCTGCCTCCCAGCAGCAAGTTCCCGGATCCAGGGCTCCTGAAGTCAGATCTGCAGAGAAAGAAACACGGGACAGAAATAGAACAAGAAATCTTGAACACAGATAAAAGGCTTTTTGATATTTGCATGAAATATGCTTCTTAAAGAGGAACTATTTTTATAGTATTATCTATAAGAGATTATAGGCAAAAATTAATTTTCTAAGTCTTTATAGTTAAAACAGTCTGTGCACAGAAGGAATTTAAATTCCTCTTTTAATAAAAAACCGTGCATTGTCCTGGAGGCAAAGGGCTAGGTTTTTTTAATGTGATTATTTTGTGATTTCTGAGGCCAAGAGAAATTTGTAAAATGCTATAAAAACTGCTGTGCTTACCTTACTGCATTCCAGACGGTGTCTATGCTTCCTTATAAAGGATTATTTGAAGGGTGGGGAGAGAGGAAGACAGAAACATTACAATATAGCAATTCAATAAAGTATTGTAAAACCATGAAATACAGCAAGGATAGGAATTAGAGCTTTCTAGGTGAAGGAATTAAGAGACAGGTGAGGCCGGACTGCCTGAGTTAAATGAATAGGAGGCCAAGAATTGAGCTTAGAATTAACTGGGGATTGAACTAAAGGCATTTGAAGTGTTAATTTATTAAATAACCCTTTGCTTTCGTGGCTTACAATAAAAAATATTTGTGGTCAGGAAAGTTAGGAGACAGGAAACTGAAGTCTTCTAAACCCATTTCTATGCTTGGAAAGAAACCAAACCTTTATCCAAATCATAAACCTTATGTGTTTATCTGCAAGGGAGTGGAAAGGGAGAAAGAGAGGGTAGCGATATTTGATTTCTATTTAAAGTACCTCTTTCGCCCTGGATTTTGGTCCTAATGGGGTGTCTTCATGCAGCTTAGAGGAGACTGCTGTCTCCCCTGCTTCTCTCTTGCCTTGATCCACAGCACCCACCCTCTGAGCCGATGTGCATGCATTGGCTCAGTTTCCCGGCTTTGGTGAAAATTCACAGGGAAGTAGGGAACGGTTTAATGATCAAAGCTGAACTTGATCTGTATCAAAAGGATCCTTTCCATCCTGGAAATCTGAGCCACTTGAAAATAGTTTAGATCCAAGAGAGAGACTACCCAACTGTCCACACAAGCCAGCTTGAAAGGACACTGGGGCAGATCACCAAACATGACCTGTCTTTAATCGATTGCCTGAGAACAGTGTTTGAGAGCAAGCCACTGCCTCCAGGCTCCTTTACACTGGTGCTGCATCCAGGTCTAGTCTCAGCGAAGAATTTGATGGGGAACATCCCCAAGGGCCAGGACAAAAATGTGAATTTCTTATGTGGTTGGAGAGTTCCTATATCTTTATTTGATGGATGTAGAAACTGAGACCACAGGAAGCAAAGTGACTTTTAGTGGTATGTACCCACTGAAGAATAGGATAGACTCTCTGAGAGCTGGTTGATAGCAGAACGATCTCAAGTAAGAGTCTCAATCTCTCTAAACCTCAGTTTCCCCATCCTTAAAATAGGTCAATGATAGTTTGCACTTCCATGAGTTGTTTATAAATGTCTAAATTCTTGATTCCCAGTCCACAGCTGAATGTGATATAATTTTGCCTTCTTTACAAGGCATTGCCTCTTTTTTGAAAGCTTGGAAAAGGAATGTTTGTAGGTTTGATATAATCTGCTTACTCTTTACCCAGTGATAGTCTGGGATGGGTTGGCCAGAGATGACATAGAAATTAAAAGAAGGGTTAAGGAACTTAAATATACAAAGTGCCTACTGTGTATCAGGCACTTTACATACATCATCTTATTTAATTTCTGCAAAAACAAAAAGAAAATTTGGGAGATAGAGATTATTATTCTTATTCTCAATCAGGGTCATTGAGCCTCCAATAGCTTAAGTGATATAACTGAGGTGGCACAGCCAGGGGCAAACCAGATTCCAAACCAGGTTGCTCTTGTCTCCACAGTCTAGGCTTTTCCACCTGCAGTGCATCACCTTCAGTGGTGGATTGCTGGTGCTGATGGTGGAGGGAGAGGAGACAAGCGAGGGAGACTAGAAGTGATCACCCTGGGACATCGCGCAATGCTCAAGTGGCCTGAGATTTCCTCTTGATTAGTTACCAAGAAAGGGACATTGTGAATCAGATCTCCTGACATGCAAGGAACATTCAGATTCCGTGTGCAGGTCCTAGGGGAGATCCCTGGAGATTGCAGGGACTGTGTACACATATGGTGGAGATTTACTGAGCATCACTTACATGCCTGGTTTAGATGCTTTATGAGCATGACTCTCATTTAACTCTCACATGAGCCCAATGAAGCGAGCATTTTAGCAAATTGAGGCCTATCAACATTAAGTGGCTCGCAGAGTCAACATTCAAGGTGTTGTTTTTAGTTATTTCATTCCATTACCTTCAAACAGTGTCAGGGAAGGGCCTGTGGTGAGAACAAGATAGCACAGCGCTCAGGAGGACTGTGTCACAAGTTTGATCTTTCAGGCCTGCTGGAGTTGCCTAGAGGGAAATTCCTTTCAGTGGTTATCGGTGTTTTCTGCCTTTTGCGGGAACATGGTGCATCGGCCATGGTCCAAGGGACATTTGAGAGACCGGGAAGATTTGGGCAGGCCTTGGTGACAATCGCCACTGCTGTGTAGTGAGTGGACTTTGGAATCAGCCGTTTCTAGCTTGAGTCCTGGCTCTGCCTCTATCTAGCTACATACAGGGAGTGATTTTCGGAATAGTTCTAAGCCAGTTTCCTTTGTAGTAAATGATGATCATAATAATAATTACCTCATGGGGTTGTTTGAAGATTCAATGAGAACATCTTTATAAAGAAGTAGCAAACTGGAGGCAGGATCCAGCC
The DNA here is from genome assembly GCF_037783145.1 of Equus przewalskii. Lineage (NCBI taxonomy): Eukaryota > Metazoa > Chordata > Mammalia > Perissodactyla > Equidae > Equus > Equus przewalskii. The sequence continues at coordinate 51,319,246 of NC_091831.1, read as the reverse complement.
CATGGGTGGCCTACAATGTGTTTTAAAGTGTTCTAAGTAGTAGCTAACTTTTCTTTTCTTTTTTTTTGAGGAAGATTATCCCTGAGCTATCATCTACTGCCAATCCTCCTCTTTTTGCTGAGGAAGATTGGTCCTTAGCTAACATCTGTGCCCATTTCCTCTATTATATACATGGGACGCCTGCCACAGCAAGGCTTGATGAGCAGTGCATAGGCCTGTGCTGGGAATCTGAACTGGTGAATGCCAGGCTGCAGAAGTGGAGAGCGTGAAATTAACCGCTACGCCACTGGGCTGGCCCCAGTAGCCAACTTTTAAAAATTATGAGATATCACCAAAATACCTATCATCTCTCTCTCTCTCTCTCTCTCTCTCTCTCTCTCTCTACTAATTATCTTCATCTTTTCCCTCCCCAAATGTAAAGCCTATGATGTAAAGATTTTCTCTGAAAATTCAGAAGATCTGGCAGCAAAGGACCCTTGTTCCTATGTGGTAACAATCAAATAAAGATAAACAGCAGCTACTGCCTTAGAAAGGGCACGTGGGTTCCAGCTTGCCTTAGTCTCCTGCATTCCCTACTATCCGCTGTGTTCATCTGGTCCCTGTAGACTTACAGAGAAGATCCTGGCATACAGTAGCAGTGTTGTTCTTGGCATAGAGTAACATGCAAAAGCACCAGAACCAGGATTTGAACCCTGTCAGTGTGACTCCAGAGCCAGCAGGATTAATCACTCTGCTGTCTGGCATCAATACTCCAAATGTCCACAGACAAACAGTCCCAGCATCACCTGGAGCTTGTTAGACGGGCAGAATGTCGGGCCTCACCTTGGATCTACTGAATCAGAATCTGCATTTTAACAAGCTCCCTAAGGGGCTCACGTGCACATGAAAGTTCAAGCAGCACTGCTCTGTAGGTCTTACTATTAACTGGATGTTTGGACCCTCAGCTTTAGAGACAAGGCCGGGATAGTAGATGGAAACCTGGCTGGGATTTGAGAAGGGAATTCAAGCTTTGTGACTTTGATCAAGTCTACTCTGGGCCTCATGATCTGTCTCTGTAAAATGAGAGGACTGAGCAATATTTATACTTTGCATGTCACAAAAACACTTACTTGTGGTGTGGCCTCTTGGCAGGTGTCTCTAACACGATGCCAGGCGCCGAGGCTACGAAGTCCAATGAAGCATAGGCAGCTCATGCTGTCCTCAGGGGCCTCTCAGTTCAGCGGACCAGGGAGACAAACAAATTAACAATTACAGCACTTAGGACAAACATATGCCCAGGTCGTACTCAATGCTAATACTCTGTGATCCCCAAACAGAATCGAAGATGCATTAAATGGTCCCCAGCATCCTGACCCAGGTACCTTAGCCCTGACGTGTGTCTGAGCCACTCCCCAGCACAGCACACACGCTCAGTGAAGAAATGGCCCGCCCTGTGGATAGCCTGGCCCCTGGGTGCAGGCCCAGGGGAAAAAGTATTTTGGCTCCACACACGATAAAAAATATAGAGCTCCAAGACCTTTATTTATTAACATTTATCCTGAGGGGAAAATGCTTTTTAATTTCATTTAAAAAAATAAAATAAGGCCTCTAAGCTAGCACTGAATTATAGATAGTACTAATTTGGTTCAATTATTTTGCTCATTACGGGCAGAAACACAAGTGACATTACAGACCCAGGACTGAGAAATCAAGTCCCAGATTATTGGTGTGAAAATACAAGTGGGATTTAAAAATGTATCAAATAACTAGCTGTCACACCTGATTAATACCACCCCATCTAGGAGAAGCGGCCATTCTATCTTCTAAAATGTCATTAAAATATCAAAAATAAAGAGTTCACGTAATTAAAGAAACATTATTTTGTTCACACAGCCAGAAAAAATGTGATTAGGCAGCAGTTCTGAAACGGTGATGTTCAATCAGGTAGGCGTCTGTATACCAGCTCAGAGCAGATACCGCTGGTTATGTAAAGTGTTGCTCCTTATGTGCTGCGTTCGGACAGACGCCAGCGAAAGAGAGAGATGGAGGTGGGGGCACGTGGTTCATTCGCTCTGAAGTCGCAAGAGTGTAGTTTTTTGTTTCAAAGCCAAAATAGCCCTGTTTTATCAAATAAGCTATCTGGGTTACACTTCCTGTCAGCAAAGTGACAGGATCCACGTTGACGCTCGGGTTCCAAATGAGACTGACTTAGTTCTTCTGTCAATAAACACAGACTGAATTTCCATTCAACAAAAACAAGAGTAATTGGTTTGGTTTTAGAAAGGCAAGCAATCATTTTTCATTAGCATATGCGGGCAGGAAGCATGCCGTTGGTTGCTAATGTATGCTCACAATGATACCTGGGGATGGGCATGCTAACTCCACTTACCAATCATTTTCTGTGAAATAATTTTCTTAAAGTGGGGCCTCTGTATGTAACTGAGTCTCTTAACCCACATATGTATGTTGGCTCAAGTCATCCGGCAAAAATAAATTCCTATTTGTTGTGTCTTGTTCAAGGTTGGCACTCAATAAATGCTAGTTGAATTAATTTGCAGGAATATGAGTAGAAACTGGTGTAAGGAAACACCATTTTATTGTAGTTCATGGACTGCACAATTTAGCCCTGGGACTAGAGGATGACTAGAATACCGATGCTTCATAATTGAAGGCCTGGTTGGAGTGTGCAGCCAGCCTTGTCCAGGTAATGTATTTCTGGAGAGAATGCACTGGAGGTTTTCCTTGGTCCTTGAGTTTTCCGGCGTTGGTCAATAAACCAGCTATTCTTGGTGTGTAAGTGAGATATTTTGTGAGGAATATTCACTCAAGCAGTGTGTCTACACAATGCCAAAGCAAATGGTTCAAAACTCAATCCGTTAAACAACTGACTTGACTATAGTTGCCCTCGTTTCAAGAGTGGTTTTAGGTGTCTGTGAATCCTGGACAGAATCAGTGATGGCAGCTAAGCATGGATTCAAGAGCTGCGATTCAGGTTAGGCCAAAGCTTGGACAGCGGAAGCCCAGCCCAGTAGACCAGTGGTCACCAAAGAGGAGTGTGGGAAGGAAATATTGCAATACTTTATGTCAAATTTTCGTCTCATCTTTTTTGCTTTCTGCTTTTCTTTTGGTGTGTATACTTCATACTACACATATTTGAATGTAGGGCAAGCATAAAATTTATAAACAAGTAAATATACATTTGTTAGGGATGTGTGTTCAAGAGTTTTTCTAATGACACAGAGAAATAATTTAGAGATATTGTCCTAGGTCAAGCTCTGTGAGTGCAGAGATGATGTCTGTTTTATTTATCTCTGTATACCCAGTTTCTAGCACAGCACAGAGAAGACTTTTTATGCTGTAAGCACCAAGGGAACAAGTTCTCTTATTTTTGCTTAATATTGTATTTAAGTTCCCAGCACAGTCCTTGGAATTTAATAGGTGCTTAAAATTTTTTTTTTTAATGAATGCCTACTAGATAAGTCAATTGTTCCAATGAGAAGGTTTTGTTGGGTTTTCCCGACACAGTTGAGCATCTCTACCCTAAGAGATCCTTGGAAGCATTTTGGACATTTTGAATGATCTATTTGTCCAAACGTTTGAAACAGAGGGTAGGAAGCACTCTGTCTTTTACACATGATCTGCCTGATGTCAGCATTTCCTCTCTCTTTAAATTGTAAAACAGACATTTTTAAGCAACCCTGACTGACCAATGCCCAGATATAAATGAGGGCACTAATTTGCTTTTCAAAATTAAGATTCTTCACTTTGTAGAAGGATCATGATAAAATCCCTTTGAATAAAGAATATATCTATAAATAAAACTTGACTAATAAAAAGCAATGGGTGCTCACATTTTTAGGAATTCTGCTCTGTATTGTGTGAGGGAGACCTTCAAAGTTGTCTAGTGTAATCGTTTATCTTGATGGGAGAGAGGACCTGAATGACCCACAGAGGTCATTTAGAATCCCATTGTAAAGTATAGAGTGTGTGTGTGTGTTTTCCCTTATCTACATTGCGCCAGATTTTTAATCTCACGACTGAGGACAGCAAAGTATAGAGTTAGGAAAACCCCTATTCAAATCTTAGCTGCGCTATTTATGAGCTTTAATTTGCCTAACATGATGTTTTGCCGTCTTAATTTACAAAAATTTTTTCCAACAACACTTCCTTTATAGGCATATGGATTAAGACTCTTCTGGTTTGCAAGTTATAGAAAACCTAATTCCAGCTGACTCAAGTAAATAAAAGAATTGATTTGCTCATGTAAATGATAAGTTCAGATCACAGGAGTGGCTTCAAGCCCAGCTTAGTCTAGAGTTTATCCAACGTCATCACAACTCACATCTCCCCTCTCTGGGCTCTGCTTTCCTTTTCGTTGGCATCATTTGGAGGCTCAGGTGGGGCAAGACGGCTGTGGCAATTCTGGTAGTACATTTTCTGGAGAAGAAGATGTACATCTATCTTAGCAACCCAAAGACACATTTCTTTGCCTCTCATTGGCTCATTTGGTCATGTGCCCATCGCTGAAGCAATCACTGCAGTCAGGGCAATGTAATATGTATTTGGCTTTAATCTTGGTCATATATACCTAATCCACTGCTGGGTACTGTTAGAACCCCTCGCTCTACCCAGATCACCTGGTTCTGGAGTAAGGTTACGAGAAGAAGGAAGAGTGAATGCTAGAAGGAGGTAAAAATACCAGCAATCTACTACAACCAGTTTGTGAGAAGATTAAGTGAAATTATATATGTGAAAATGCACAGCATGTAGATAATCAGTAAACCTTCAAAAATAGATGATCAAATTAAGTAAATCTCAAGAAATGAGACAGAAGCAATGTAGGACAAGTTTGAGATTAAGCACACGCAGGACTTTATTTATTTGGAATAAATTAGCTGAGTTCACTAAACATTTCTTCAGCATCTATGATGTGCCAAGTATTATGTAGAGGCCTATGGGTACTGAAATTTAAAAAAGAATTGGCCTCTGCATTGGATTTTCTTACCGTCTAGCAGGGGATGCAGGTGTGTATGTCATTTCAACACAGTGTGCAAAGTATTTGATAGATGTGTGCTCAGGAGCCTGTGGGAGCACCAGAGAGGGGCTCCTAACACAGCCTTGGGGGTAATGAAGAGATGAGGGGAGGCATTAAGGGAAAATTTCCCCAAGGAAAAGTTCCTGATCAGAGTTTTGAACAATTAAAAGAGCTATCCAGGTGAAGAAATGAAGTGAGGAAAGAGCTTTTTCTGGGCAGAAGAACAGCATGGGTAGAGGTGGCAGAGCTGGAAAATGCACAGTGTAACTGCTGAGGGCAGTTTCAGGGCCTGGGGGCCATTGCTATAACTGGTTTGTAAAGTTGGAGGCTGAGAATGATAAGAGATGAGGCTGACAACACGCTCAGAGGGGTCTGATCATCAAGGGTCCTATGCTCCACGTAATGGAGACTGAGCAGTATCCTTAGGTTATGAGAGGCCACTGAATGGCTTAAAAGCAGGGGAGTGACACAATCCAGTTGGAGTTTCTGAAAGATTACTCTGGCTGGAGTTGGCAAATGGATATGGGTGGGCCCAGCTGGACTTTAGGGAGCCCAGGGAAGATGCTATTGCACCGGTCCAGAAGAGAGATGTAGGAGAGCCTGGATTGGGGCTCTGGTAGTAGGTATGGAAGGGGGAAGAGGCAGAGGGAAAGAGGGGAGGAGTTAAGGCAGCAAGACTCAGTGATTGGTCAGATGTATGGAATCAGGGATAGGGAGGAGTCAAGTCAAGTGTACGACAAATGTGTGGGTGCATATGAACCTGTTCCTTTATGGTAAAAGGTAAAAGGAAAAGCGAACAACGGAAATTGGACGAGTCGATCAAAAAGGAAATGGTTGAATACATACTGGTGCTTCCATATGGTAGGCTAAACTTACTGTGCAGAAGTCCAAAGTAATGTTTTTATAAAATATTTAATGGTTGGGACTATGTGCATGATATATAGAGTGAAAAAAAAGCAGGCTATAAAATGGAATAGCATTATGATCCCAATGTATGTAGAGTAGTTAAGGAAACATCTGTATTATATAATTCCAGATGATTTATAGCACAATGTTAATCACTTTTATCTCTGAAATGAGGGAGCATTTCTGCATTCTTCATTTTTAGAAACAATGAACTTGTTATACTTCTTAAAATTAGAAGAAAATAAATAGTACATTATAAAAGAAAATGAAAACAATCATTTCTCATGTTCATTGATCTTCCAGGAAAGAGGCTCCCAGTGAAGACGGGCAGCTAGGTTTGGGGCTGAAGTCCAGGGTATGGGCGAGTGTCCCCTTTTGGCCTAATGCATTGGTGGCGAGAATGGTCATTCACACCACGGCTTATGAAGAGGGGCGCTGGGAAAGACTAATGCCTGAAGTACCCACCCCACTAAAGCCTGAAGTCCACCACTTGCTATTGGTTAAGCAATAGGCCCAGAAAACCCAAAGGCCTTGAGATCCGAAGACGGTTGTGAAGCTTTGCTCTGTGGTTTATAAGCTGTGGGACTGTGAGCAAATCACTTATGTTCTCCAAACCTCAGTTTTGTCATTTCTAGAATGGGATGAATACTACCTGCCCTGCCTAACTCTCGAGGTTGCTGCAGGATTCAAGAGATGATGCAAAAAGGCTTCCTTAGGGTAAAATTTTATCCATCTCTGAGCTGTTATTACATTTGTCTTGTGATATTTTACAGCTCAGTACCACTTGCTCTCCCCAAGATGGCCTCCCACTCCATGATGGAACACTTGTAGGCTCTTTCAGTGTGAATAAATTTACAAATAAATTTATGAATGTACTCACCCACATCCCTCCCCACACCAACAAATATAGAGCGTATCGCATTTTCCTACTGAGAAGCCTGGAGGAGGAGTGGGTTTGCTTCTTTTCCTCTTCCCCACTGATATCTGCTGGCCTACATCTCACATTTGGTTTACTGCACCAGAGATTGCAAAGTTCAAAAGGTCACGTGACATTGAACAACAGGGGAGGAGAGGAACAGCTTTAGATGAGCCCTGTATGAAGGGCGTTTTTTAGTTTATGAATATATGAGTAGTAGTATTTCATTTTTGAGAAGCACGCCCACAAAAGTGCAACTAAAGGCAGGTGTTCTAGGCAGAGTAACCCGCAGGAAGAGGAGTTGCTCAGGGCTTCTCTGGTTGCCGAGAGAACAGACACCACCTCCACCTAGGTGAGTCGCCGTTCTTTCTCTTCAGGATTTTCCTGAAGTGAGATTTTCTTGAGGAGGAAGAACATACATCGCAGCATGAATGGCCCTCCCTAGAGTCGTAATCGCGCCACCATCGACAGTGGCCCTGGAAGGGACAGTCTCATCAACATGAAGAAAAGTTGCTGCTCTTGGCTTCTGTGAAATGTGAGCTGACACTCTAAGTTGATTTGCTGTAATGGAGATGTGTGAATGTGGCGTATGTTTTAATTTGGATCCCATGTCCCCCCATCATGGGTTCACATGGGCATTTTGGAGTCCTGACAGTCATAGCTCTCATAGACAGCATTGGTGGTGTAGCCTTGGTGATAGGCTGGAAAAAGAGCACCTTCTAAGTATTTAGAAGAGTCAACTTATTTGATGCAGGAATCATAAATTTTAAAAAAAACAACTCACATTTTTAGTGGCCTAGGCATCTCTTGAGTTCGAGATTATTAAGATCCTCTGGAATAGTTTCAAATCTCTTGATGCAATTTGGACATCAAGATTTTGTTTCACCGTCTTATTTTCTGTCTTTTCTAAGCTCAAATCTGTTTCTCCTCAACTTCTCCCCATCTCAGTAAATGTCACCATCACCCACTCGGTTACTCAGAACCTTGGAGTCATTCGTGTCTCCCCTCTTTCCTTCACACTCCATATCCAACCCATCAGCATTGGCTCTCCATCCTGAATCTGATCACTTTTTCTCATCTCCATGGATTCTACAGTAGTTTAAGCCATTATTGTCTCTTTCCTAGAACGCTGGGTTAGTCTCTTCACAGTTTTCTCAGTTCTAGTCTTAACTTCTGACAGTCTGCTGTTCACACAGTGGCCTGGGTGATGTTTAGAAAAAACATCTAAAGACATTGTTTGTCACTGCCCTCTCAGAATCCTCCACTGACTGTATCTTAGGATAACCAAGACTGGATGAGAAAAATTTTCTCCTTATAAAAGCATTTCTACTAATAAACAAAGACTCAATTAGAAAACCACCATTTAAAAACCGCCTGGTAAAAAAATATTTCTAGACAACAATCATTAATGACTGCTAATTTCAGACAAAAAAAGAGACAACTTGACATCATGTATGGACGTACACAGGACTGCTTATGAAGTTTTCTTGACAAAATATTAAACCCAGATCTGATCTAGCTTCTAGATCTAATTGCCAATTTACAAGAAATACAAGGGATAGAGGTACATCATAAATGACACAATGGGAATGCACTCGGCACAATCCAGACTGGAAAATGCTGCAGGATGAATAGCTTGGCTATTTCAACACATAAATAGCAAAGGGTGGAGGAAAGCAGAGGCCAGCTTGTACCTGTTTGCCCAGGTCTTTCCTGATCTTAGCATGAAAACTGGGACGGTTGGTCATCCTTAGTGGCAGTAGGGGAGGTGGGTGGGTGGGGTAGGGAGGAGAACCCTATAAATTAAAAGAGGCTTAAGAGATAGACTTTAGTTGAATCCTATATAAATAAAAATTTGGAGGGGGGGAAACACTACTGAATGTTTGCTGATATCAAGGAATTATTTTTATTTATTTATTTTTAAGGTATGATTATGATATTATAGTCATGCTTTTTAAAAAAGGAGTTCTCAGGGCTGGCCCAGTGGCATAGTGGTTAAGTTTGGTGTGCTCCACTTCAGTGGCCTGGGGTTCATGGGTTTGGATCCCCGGTGAGGACCTACACACCACTCATCAAGCCATGCTGTGGTGGTGACCCACATACAAAATAGAGGAAGATTGGCACAGATGTTAGCTCAGGGACAATCTTCCTCACCAAAAAAAAAAAAAAAAAAATAAAGGGGAGTTCTCTTTTAGAGATATATGCTGCAACCTTTATATATAAAATGATGTGATGTAGAGGATTTCTTTCTATATACTATACAGGGTTTGGGATGTAGGTTTAGATGGAATTAGGCCATCTGAGTTGACAATTGTTGCGGTTGGGTGATGAGAATATGAGGATTTCCTATACTCTTTTCTCTAGTTTTGTAAATGTTTGAAATTTTCTATAATAAGAAGTCAACATGCAGACAAACAAACCAACAATTTGCTCCAATGGCTTCCCTGTACATTCAGAAGACAGCTCAAACTCTCTGTCATGACCTAGTGTTCTGAGTGGTCTGGCTCCTCCCACCCTCACCCCTATACACCCCACCACGGGGTGCCCTCTTGCTGCTCCTCAAGCCCCAGGCTTGTTCTCCTTCAGGCTTTGGCATTTCCTTTTCTTTTTGTCTGAGGCTCCTCCCAGACCTTACCTTCTGTAGGCCTCTGCTCAATTCCTACTTCTTCCCTGGCTAGTCTACAGAGTATTGTCTTTCTCAAAATCCCAACTGTATTAATCATGTTTTTTATTTTCTATATTTTAAGAGACTTTGACATCTTGAGGCCTTGTGGACCTGGGGAGGGACTCCCCTCCCAAAGTTGGCTAATTTGCAGAGATAACCAACAACTGCCTTTAGCATGAGCATGCCTGGGATATGCAAACCGATCAAAGCTGAGTCAATCCCCCCTGCCTCCTCTCATCAAGCTCCTATAGTCCCCAACACCATCCCTCTGCCCTAAATCTCCCCTTGGCCAGGTACTAGAGGTCACCCCAATGGCCCAGAGCCCACTGAAATTATTCCAACTATCTAATCCTAAACCTGCTCAGCGGCTTACTCTACCTTACTCATCCCTTCCCGCTAAAACCATAATAAAGGCTTTTGCCCACTCTTTCCCCTCACTCCTTCTGCCTCTTGACCCTGGTGCTTCCTCATGTGGCCCTGCATGGCATAGTGTCCCCCCTTCTCATGGGAACTGTGAGGAACAAACTATCTTTTCAATGGCTCCTGATGTGTTGGCCTCACCCTACCCAAAAAAACCAAAATCCTGGATATATTTTAAAATACCTCTATCTCTACTCTGCTTTACTTTTACCTAGAGCACTTATCACCACCAAAAAGCATTACTATGTATTTATTTGTTTATTTATTGTGTATCTCTGTAGGTCTTTGAGAGTATCAACCTGATCTGTCCTGTTAATCACTTGGTCCCCAGAATCTAGAATGGTGTCTACTACACAGCATTTACTTGGTAAGTATTTATGAAGTGAATAAGTGAGAGAATAAGCTTTGTTCACTGCTTGGGTACACGGAGGTTTAGGAAGGGAAAGAGAGCATTGCAGGGTGTGTAAGGCCCTTAACAGTTAACCATGGAAGTTTTCCTCTTTTCAAATGTCAGGACAGAGGAGGTGTGATCTCTGATTGGTGGCATTTGATTCAGATACTAAGATCTTGACCTCCGGCGATAGCAAATTTTGATTTTGGGTTCTGAATCCCAGTTTCAGTACTTACTAGCAATGTAGCTTTGAGCAAGTCACAACCTCTCAGAACCTGTTTCCTCATATTTAAAGTAGAAAAATAATCGAAAATGAATGAGTGAATGCAAAGAAAGTTCTTAACATAATGCCTGGCACTTGGTAAGTGCTTAATAGATAGTAGTTTTTACTACTAGGATGTTACCTACTATGTTGCCTGTTCTTTTCTTGGGTCAATAAAAAAAAGTAGGAAAAACTAAGGAAGGAGAAGGCAGGCCTAACATCCTCCTTATTGGTCAAAATGCAATTGGAGTATGGTAGTCTCAAATCCATTTAGTAACATGGATCCAGGGTAGGGCTTTCTGGATGGCAGATAGCCCAGAAACTACATCATATGAGAGATGACTGTCACATTGAGAGTACTTGGCCCTCAAAAATAAGACCCAAAGGAGACATTACAGATAACTTCTAGTAGATGATGTGTGACCACGTAGATGAGACAGTAGATACATTTTGAAGACTCCTCAAAGGGGAGGCCAGGGCTCATAACGTTCCTGAGCTCACACTTTGAGCTGTCCTGATACGGAATGAGCTGCCTCCAACAGACTGCAGCTTTCTGAGGCAAAGTCACCTCTGTATGAACCTCCACAGCATCTCCAGGGTCCAGCATTGAGCCTGGTCATTACAGGCACTGAATAAGTATATGTCTCAGAAAAGCGAGAAACATGCTGGACAACACCTAAGGATTCTAAGGTCTTTTGCAACCCAACTTTAACTTTCTGTGGTTATACCCCAACCCAGCAAGCTTTAGAGAATATTCAACTCTGGCTCTCAGTTCATTTATCTGTTTTAACTCATGATATTTCCCTAGTAAAAGAATTCGATGAATATCGATTTCTCTTAGAAAAACATCATAACAATGTCCTCCTATGTATTATCTTAAAAATACAAACACACAGAAACCTCTGAAACTGTGTATTGATGTTTGGGATTCACGAGACTTGTCTTATATAAGTAATTCTATCAGCAAGGAACAAATGGAAATGTAAGGCCATCAGAATTGGAACGGATTTAAATGGCCATTTGGTTTAAATCTATATGATACTTGAGTCCCTTCTACAATATCTCTGCCAAGTTCAGTCTGTGTTTGAAGATTTTCAGTGATGGCAAATGCACCTCCATGGACAAGAGGTATAGCAGAGGCTTTGAGACCATGGACGTTGTGGAGGCCAGATCCTAGGTTCAAATCCCAGCGTCACTACTTACTAACTCTGTGCCCTGAGGAAGTTCTATAACTTAGTGGCCTTAGGTTCCTCATCTGTGAAGTGGGGTAAATAATTTTGCTTATGTTATGGACTGATTGAGAGCTTTAAATGATATATGAACAGGTTGTAACATTGCCTGGCACATGGCAAATACCCAGTAAATGGTAGTTCTTTTGTTTATTGAAGCGGAACTACTTACTAGATTGACTATTCAAAACTTTTCCCTTCTGTAGTTGAAGTGTGTCTTCCTGAAGTATAATCCTTGTTCTGGAAGATCAAATAGGTATAGTCTCTAAAGCCATCTTTAACTGATAGTGGCTTTCTGGAGATCAATGCTCAGAAAGGTTGTAAGCCTTTATCCAATGGGAAAGAAAGACAAGATGACTTAGTGATGTCTGCCACGGTGTAAGAACTGGGAAATGGGGGGAGGTAGGAATTCAGTGAGTGAAAATTTGTGTAGTTCATTTGCTGGCGCTCCCTGTTTTTCCTCTTGGAATCCTGCAGAATGTCCCTGTTCTCTCATATCTCCTTAATTCTTCTCTTCTCATAAGACTTGCACTCAATACTTATATAATATTTTCCCTGCACTGTTGCTGACTGGCTGTTCTCACGTCAGTAATGCCCCTCCTACTTGGACAGCAGGAACAAGCTCTGAGCAGCTGTCAAAAGGCCCTTGCTTTTTAACCAATTGGTCAAACTCAACAATGACTTATTGCAAGCACAATATGAATAAGGAGAGGCAGGTCTCACTTTTTGATGCTAACAGGGTGACAATTAAACTTTGAATAAGGAAATAGAGCTCCTAAACAAAACTCAAGCACTAAAAACACAGAAACTTTAGGGTCTTTGGTATGGGGGCCAACAACTCTACTTGCCTTACTAGGCCCCCAGGGCTTCATTGTAAGATATCCGAGGACAATAATTGGTGTGTGTGAAGTTGCCAAACTCATGAGGAAAACAATACATTACAATCCTTGTATTCTGTTCAAGAAAGCAGGGAAGTCTATAATGCTCTTTATAAGGGTTATCAACAATTGATTAAAATAAGGAAATATTGCTGAAAAGAAGACTCTGAAAATATTAAACACCCCATTCTTTGATAATATATGTTTTTACTATTACATTGTCCAGTTGATTCCGACTCCTAGTGACCCTGTGTACAGCAGAGCAGAAAACTACCTGGTCTTTTTGTGCCATCCTCTCACCTCCTGGTGCTATGTCAGGCAATGTTCTGCAGCTGTTCATAGGGTTTTCACGGACCAACTTTCCAGAAGCGGGTGGCCAGGTCCTTATTCCTAGTCTGTCTTAGTCTGGAAGTTCTGCTGAAGCCTCTCCACCATGAGTGACCCCGCTGGTATCTGAAATACTGGTGGCATAGCTTTCAGCATCACAGCAACATGCAGCCACCACGGTATGACAGCCGACAAATGGGTGATGTGGTCCCCTGATTGGAAACGAACCCTGGCCACGGTGGGTAAGAGTGCCGAATCTTAACCAGTAGACCACCAGGGCTGGCTTTGATGATATTGCATAATTATAAATACTTTTAACCCCGACCACATTTAGGTGGCATGTAGCATTTAAAAGCAGAAACTATTCAGTGCTATCAAGAGATTATAAATTAAACAGATAAAAAATAAACATTGAGAGAAATAACAAGTTCATTAGGACCAATGTAATATATCTATTTTATTTCTACAAGCATTTACCAAGCACTTTTCATGTGCCAGACACTGTACTGAGCCCCAGAAGGACTAAAGGAGTGAGATGTGGTCACTGGCTCAGGGAATTCATAATCTAGCAGGAGAGACCAACAAGTTAAAAATAACTATAGCATAAATGCAGGAAAATAATTCTGCCCAGCGAAGGATAAACAGTGTGTCTGGGAAAGCTAAGAGGAGATGTAATACTTGAGGAGAGTAGTGAAGGATGAGTAGGAACTTGCTATTTTCCAGATATGCAAAAGGAAAGGCATCCCAAGAACTCACAACTTCTCTTTGTTTAGATGTCACCCTTACCCATCTCATCATAAAAGGAATGAGGAGCCCAAAAAGAATTTTTCTGGGAAAAAGTTGGATTTTGAGGATGCTTGTACAAAGGAAGGAAATATTGGAGGTGCGTATGGACCAAAAGGATGGAGAAAACCTCAAAACGTTTAAATCAAAGGAAAGACTAGAGATGGAGTTGAATTTATGTGGTGGAGTAAAATGTATGCTTAGACTATGTCAAGAGAACCACATTTTAGTGGGTTTCTAGCCCTGACTGCTATGATATGATCTTTGAGATGATTTTTATGATATGTTGCAAGTCATGGACACCTAACTTCTTCTTCAGGTGTTTAATAAAGGGCTGAACCAACTTGTAATCTAGTTTCCTTCTGGATCCAAAATGCCCCAATATTCTCCAAGACTGAAGACCTTGGATGGAGACAGCACCTGGAATATAGTAGGGGCTCCATAAAGTCAAAGGAATGAATTCATGGCCTTTCCTTTAGGAGCGGGAGGCAACTTGTGGGGTCTTGTGGAAGGAGTTGGAATTGCATCGAAGTGTCTGATTTTGCAAGTGGCTGGTATTTTGTAAATGGACTTGGGGTTGGAACTCAGAGAGGTGACTGAAAGTGAAATGATGACACTAAAGATAAGACAAAAGAGAAACATCTGAGGACTTATTGATCTGGGAATTGCAAGACGGAAGAGATCAAATATTGTTAGGAGTGTCAACATTTGGGAATGCTGTTGTGGGATTCCAGGAAGTGGCTTAACCTAGAATATAGTGTTGAGGTCTCTATATTGAGAATGTGACCCTGATCCACGTCCTTGGGGTGCTGGGTTAGGTGTTAGATTAACCTTATAAGTGACGATCAAGGGCTCTGTAAAGATTCCAGGAGGATGATGAGCCACGGACCCACCTTGTCCTGCAGAAAATTTATGGGACTTAGAGGGGAAGCCAGGATACCTAATGGAGAGCATTAACCTTAATGCCAGCCACTAGCCCTTCTAATGCTTCTGATTACATTTTATATTCTTCTTAACAATTTCCACAACACCTTGGTAAAAACCTCATTTGATTAGTCTGTGGGGATCAGTGACAGTGTGTCATGGGGAAAGTCCCAGGAAACCAGTAACAATTTACAGATTACAGTACAGCAACAACAGCAGCCCACCCTCCGAAGCTTCTGCAGTTGTCAGAGCCAACAGTTTTGTGGGGAACAGGTTCTCAGAAACCTGAGCAGAGAGAAGCAATAGTACAGGAAGGCTTCTCAGTGCAAGGAAAGGGGTGCCTTGACGAACATCTCATTTTCCTAAGATCACAGACGCTTTGCGGCACAGAAGTTAAGTAATGGCGCAAATACCAAGGGCGAAGTAAGTAGCAATTGCCCTGGTTCACAATGCTCTCCCATCAGTACCCATAACGGGTTTATGGAGAAGGAATTTAATTGATCCATGTCAAGCTCTTTGATAAATGATACTGTTTCAACTGGTGCTAACATTGTGGAGTTTTTATTGGGGAGGGTGTTATATTGAAAACCAAAAAAAGAGTTAAAACTGTTATATCATCACTACTTTTTTATTAACAATAATATGAAATTAAGCATTAACAATGACTTTCCCATCTCATTCCACCTACCAAAGGTAACTACTCAACATTTTGCTGTGAATCTTTTCTGAGTTATTTCTGAGTCTTTCTATCTATCTATCTACCTACCTATCTAGCTGTCATCATCTAGCTATCCATCCATCCATCATATGTACATATGTATATATAAATATATATATTAGATAGGATCATTTTACATACTATCTTAGTCCAAGATATACTGTGGATATGTTTACATATTGGTAGATATAAATTTATAACATTTAAAAAAACAGTTGCATAACACTCTAGAGTGTGTACCATAATTTCAACCACTGCCTTACATTTAAATTTCTTTTTTTCTAATTTTGTTTTAAACAATGTTGCAACAAAATCTGTATATGTAATATGCGTGCTTTCATTTCTGCAGGCTGGATTCCTAGAAGTGGGATTACGAGGTCAAAGCCTATAAACATCAAAAATTTTTACTTTCCAAAAAAGTTGGGTCAATTACCATTCCAAACATTGGTGAATGAGAGTGCCTATTTCTGTTATTTCTGGTACCACATAAAGTGTAACTCTCACATTTTTACGTTTTTGCTGAATTGAAGGCTGACAACTAGCCTTCAACTAATCCTACCTCATTAAGGATTCAGTTTGTAATTCCCTGATAATTAGAGGTTGAACATTTTTCTGTGTTTATTATACATTTGTATTTTCTTTTCTCTTATCTGCCTATTCAAATATTTTGCCTATATTTCTATTGAGTTATTTGTATTTTAAATTAATTTTTAGGAACTCCTTATATATTCCATGTTAACCCTTTATTAATTTTTTTTCCAAAGACAAGTGACTTTCAAAGAAATGTTTAAGTAGCAAAACTTTTTATTCAATGGGGCTCTCATGCCAAAGCTCAATAAATACAATAGATAAAAGTGGGGCTGCAGGACGTGGTCTTTAAATATCATTTCTCACTAAAAATAAACCAGAGCTCTTTGGAGAAATGACTAATTCCAGATCTGGGGCAGAAAAGGTAGAAGAAATACCTAGAACATCTTGACATACTAGGAAAAAGTCAAAGATTACAAGGGTCTTATAACAAGGACTCAGGAGTCATTCTGAGTCAGCTCCCACTGGACAAAGATGTGAAAGACATTAACTGCAATGAATCCAGGCCCACTGGACAAGGATCAAGAAAGACATTAACTGCAATGAATTAAAACACCTCAAGTTGTTTGAATCCATGGGTTTATAAGGATACTTCAAAAAACCTTTGATCGATATTAAGCAATCAACTTGATAAATAGGGAAAGCAATCATTTATCCTGCCTTTCCTGTACATCAGGGTAACCAGAAAGCTGATGAGAAATTTTCATCATAGAGGTATTCAGCTGATAAATAAAGCTATTAAGTTAGAATATCACCAGTTGAATAAGAGATCCAATGCAATGACTCTGAAGAATTCTCTTAGTAGTTCACGAATCCCTAATGAAATAAGGGATCTAGGCAATGACCATACATGCTGCTAATATCACAAAGAGCTCAACATCAACTAGATATTAAAAGCCTCCTGATAGACCTTTGAAATACTCTCACCAAAAAATCAAAACCAACTCGGAGCAAATCTCTGGCTATAATGACCACATTATAGGAAATACATGGGACAGAGAAGGAACATATTAAATGATACCATGGGGATGCAATCAGCAAAATCCAGACTGTACAGAATAAATGACATGGTTGTTCTAGCAAATTTCAAGACCTTCCACCCCCAAAATGAGAGGGGGGGTGGCAAGGGCGTCAGTGGAGAATGCTTTAGTGCAAAGGAGACTTAAGAGACATATCAACTAATTTCACTGTATGGACCTTATTTTGACCCTGATTTGAATGCATACACTTAAAAAATACGAGACAATTGGGGGAATGCTAACACTGACTGTAAATTTAATGATGTTACAAAATTAATGTCAACTTTTTAGGTAGGATCATGGTATGTTGTTAATTTTTTTAAGATTATCTACGTCTTAAAGATACAGGCTGACAATATTTCCGGGATTTGCATCAAAATAATCTGGGCAGTGAAGGTAAAATGAGTGTGAAAGAAGATTGGCTATCAGCTGACAGTTGTTGAAACAAGGTGAGAGGTATACGGGGTTCATTATATTACTTTCTCTACTTTTACGTATGCTTTAAAATTTCCATAATGAAAGCATGGCTGTCTTGTTAAAAAGGTTAGGGGTGTGCAAGGTTTCATTGGCTCAGTCCCCACGCTCTCACGTACTGAGTCACCAGGAATATCTCTGGGGAACCACTAGAACGAAGCTCCCCGAGAGCAGGGTTTTTTGTTTCTTTTCATCCCTGAAGAATCCCCAGTGTTTGAACAGTCTCTGGCACCTAGTAGGTCCTCAGTATTTTGTGGAATGAATGAATGCTTCTCAACATCATCAGAATCACTGGGGGACATGTTACACCACAGAGGCCTGGACACAAGCCCCTCAGATTTTGTGCACCATGGGCCTCTTCAGAGACTAGAGACTGTTGGTGCAAACAAATAAGCTCATGTCTTGTTTACAAAACTGGAATGTCAGAGATCTGTTTCACATTGTAAGCTAAGGACCTTGGCAGCCTCATGGCCCATGTGGCAAGGCTGACCCAGACTACTAGGTCCGTGGAGGTCTCCAAACCAGAGGGTCTCCACGTCGGCTGTGCAGCAGAACCACTTGGGGGTACACTGAAACTACAGGTTCCTGGGGGCCAGTCTGGTGGTGTAGTGGTTAAGTCTGGTACACTCTGCTTGGGTGGCCCGGGTTCTCAGGTTTGGATCCTGGGCGTGGACCTATACCACTTGTCAAGCCATGCTGTGGTGGTGACCTACACACAATAGAGGTAGACTGGCACAGATGTCAGCTCAGGGCTACTCTTCCTCCAGCAAAAAAAAAAAAGAGAGGGAGAGAAAGATTGGCAATGGATGTTAGCCCAGTGTGAATCTTTCTTATGAGAAAAAAAAAAAGAAAATACAGATTCATGGGCCTCACCTCCAGAGACTTGGATTCCCATCTGCAGGCATGGGACCCAGGCAAGCTATTGTAAAACGAAACTCCATAGGTGATTCTGAGGGCTGTAAGCAGTTACCCAAATTACCTCCTCAGCCCTGTCCTGGCCTTGGCCATGGAGCTGTGGTCTACTGACAACATTCCTACAGGGTCTCCCTCACGGCAGGAAGCTGAATCACCTCCTATCATCCGGCACCTGAGGAAGTTTACTGTGGACACACTGATGGAGTTTCCCACCCATCTTGATCCTCCTCCTTGCTCCTCCGCTCATCTGCGAGTATTTGTTCTCTGAAGTTGAAACATTTTGCTTTCATGGGGCCCTCACTCCATTTTCTCAGTAGGCAGCCGAATTGTGCTGCTTCTTTGTTTTTAACTAGCATTTTTAACTAGTTTCTAGAGGTGGGGCTGCCTGCTGCTACAGTTCCCCTCTGGGCTAGAGCTTCCAACTGATCTTCTCCCTGGAGGAAGCCTCAGAGGTAAGACTCCTTCATGCCTTCCAAATCTGGCTGATTCTTCCGCGGGCCTTGACCGACTTTTGCTTTCCTATTATGTAACCTTATTGATTAATCAAAACTATTGCTCACAGCTGCTGGTTAATGGATGATGGCTCTGGAGTTTTCCTGAATGCAATTATTTATTGCTTTATTGATGTGCTACTTATTACTCTGTTAAGTACCATAGGGTGTTTAATTATGTGAAAGGGAAGTGCAAAGGCAGCTGCTGAAAGCTGGAGTTAAAGAGGCCCAGTACCTGAGTTCCTGACAATGTGTCATAAAACAGCTTTAAAACACATGCACACACAAAGGACAAACCCCATTCCAAAGTTTAACGAGCTTGGAAACAGAATGAGCTTGGAGAACTGCCTTGCCACTTTGTGGCCTGATATTAGCCACAGCACAAGCAGTGAAATCTCAGTGTTTTAAATGAAAAGGAGACTTTTTCCCCCCAGGCTTTTATGCATTTTTAATTTATTGCTAATGATTGAAGTGAAGCCCATGGTAAAGACGACAGTTAGAAGAGTAGCGGATGGGACTAAAAATGGCTTCCGTTAGCATGGGGGTGGGGTCCAACATGGCCCACAGGCTCCACGGAATGGGCTCCATTCTGGTAGGTAGTCAAGTCTTGCCCTTCCAAAGGGCAGCCATATTGCCCCAGGAGAAGCTTTTGAAAGAAATACAAGCAGTGGACTGCGGGAGTACTCACCATGTTTTGTATCTGGCTCTGTTCCTGCCCATGGGGATGAATTCCTTGGTGTGGAGCCAATGAGTTCAATGTCTTACAGGCCTTGGTGAGGCGAATTTGTGCCTATGTTTGAGTAAACTCCTTACTGTTTAGTCTGAGCCCCGACGTGACAAAGAGGGAGACAGTTCCATTATTTTAATTCTTTAGGTTGGAGGTTCTCAAGTTATACTCTGAGCAATCCCAGGATTCCTTATTTCAAAGATGGGCGGCCTCACTCACCGTGTGTTAGGCTGAGGCAGCAGGATCTTTGGGCAAAACACCTGTGCTGGGCGCCTGGTTGGCAGCCTCCCCGGGAAACCACACTGCATCCACACCTCCAGTAAGCCGGGTCTTCCTGGCTTGTAGATCACCTCTGCCCTGGGAATCCCTTCTGTCTTGGAAGGCAACCTGCCACAGTTTTGATCTGTGGAGGAGAAAATGCCTTTTTTTCTTACAGTTTCCTGTAAAATCAGGAACATTCTATAAATTAATATCTCAGTAAATAATCTTGTCACAGAGATGTGTATGGATGCCAACATAAATTTGTGTGATGAGTTGTGTTGTAGTGCAAAAAACTCTCAGCCTGGAGTAAGAAAGAGTTGAATTCCTGCTTCTGCTACTTTTCAATTGTGTGACCCTGGAACAGTCACTTAATTTCTCTGAACCTTGCTTCCTTATTAATAAGATGGACAAAACAATAGCTCTGTCACAAACTTCTTGTGGGTGTCAGTTGAGACAGCTATAAAAAGTCCAGCCCTGTCCCTGATACGTGATGAATGAGCATATTAATGTTCATTTTTTGCCTGATAATACTTGTGGCATTTATTCTTTTAGATAAGAAAAAATAGATCACATTTTGACTTTCAATGTAGTCCTTTCTAGACTTTTTTCCCATGCTGAATAATATAGAAATTGTATACTCATGAAGTAAGGTTAAGTAAAAGTATCAGGATTATAAACTCGCATATAAAACATAATATTTTGGGGGCTGGCCCGGTGGTGCAGTGGTTAAGTTCGCACCTTCCACTTCTTGGTGGCCTGGGGTTCACCAGTTCAGATCCTGGGTGTGGACGTGGCACCGCTTGCCATGCTGTGGTAGGCGTCCCACATATGAAGTAGAGGAAGATGGGCACGGATGTTAGCTCAGGGCCAGTCTTCCTCAGCAAAAAGAGGAGGATTGGCAGTAGTTAGCTCAGGACTAATCTTCCTCAAAAACAAAAACAAAAAGAAAATAATGTTTTTTTGGAAGTATATTTTAGAAATATTTACTAAAAGTTTAAAAAATATTTATGAAATTGGGATCATATATTGTATGCAATTGTATATGCTACTTTTCTATACAATTGTATCATGAACAGGCTCGTTTTGGGAAGATTTGTTTTGTTTTGGAACTTAAACTCCATTCTCAAGAATTCCTAGGAACTAAGTTTGCTCAAGTACATTAGAAAAAAAGTTGTTTACAATACTTAAAAGCCCATATTTATCCCATGTACTGGGGAATGTATAAATGAAAATGGGTACTTTTCCATCACTAGGATTCAAGACTCTGGAGACAGGGGAGCACCATGGATGAGTCTTGGAATCAGTCAGTTAGGATTTGAATCTCAGTTCTTCCACTTTTCAGGTTTAAATTGACCTTGAAAAAGTGCTTCAACTTCTCTGAGCTTCAGTTTCACATCTATAAAAGGGGAAACTAACTCAGAAGGATGTTGTGAGTAATACAGGTGAAAACCTAAGTGAGGCATTTAGCCCAGTGCCTGACACAGAGTAAGTGCTCAGTAAATGAATAGTAAGTTAGCAATTATTATTTGATTCTTAGATTCTCCCTAAGTGAACTCATTGAGATGCAATGAAGGAAGTGATTACAAATAGGGCTAATTACTTACATTTCCTCTTGTTGACTTGGCTGAATTCTTGTGGAAGGCTTAATAATATCTTAGAGTAAGAGCACTGGGAGAGCAGTGACCATGACTTTGTCTTCTCTTGTATATTCATGATTCAAGTGCTCAGTCTAGTGACTCTCGATGCTTTGTTGTAAAATAATTTTCCTTCAGGATGCTGAAAGTTAAAAAATACGTATTATCAATTAGATTTTCTTTATTTTGTTTTTATCTAATTGTAGTTAATTTTGAATGGTATCAAAATGTTATGATGTTCTTGAAGAGCAGTGTTATGCATTGCTTTACAACCCTCTTGTCAGCATCAGGCAGACCTGGGCTTCAGTTTTGTGTAGCCTAGGCAAATAACTTATCTTTTCTAAGCCTCAGTTTTATCAATCGTGAAATAAGAATAATAAAAGGGCATTCATCTTTGCGTCCTCTGATATACCTAGCACATAGTTAGTGCTCACACATTCTCTTGGAATCAGCCTCAGGCTAAGTTTTAGGAATCTCCCTCATGTTTGGTGTGCATGAGGCCCACCTTGCCTGCTGCTTCCAATCAGGTCTACTCACATCCCTGGTAGGTGACTTTCTTGGTTTAATGGTTCCTGGTATAAATTCTATTCTTGGTTCATTAGGAATCTTTATAAATACTCCGTCCTGAACAAAAACCTTCAGGATCCACGTGGGGATGTCCCTGCTGGACACTGACTCTCCTGCCCACTCTGACTGCCTTGCCACGCATTAAAGGGTTAAACCCAGTTTCCTCTAGGTAGGTACCTCTGTGCAGCTGCTATAGGTCTCTGGATCATCTCACAGGCCACCATCTAATCCAAACACACATCAGACTAAGGGCGTTTGGAGAAATGGAGAAGCACTGTCCTATATTGAAAGAACGATTTGTAAGTTCAGGATCTTTCCTGCTCAGAAATGAGACAGTGTATATAAAAGGATTGTGTAAACTGAAAAGTGCTCAATAACTGTGACTTATACTCATGATATCTGCTTAGAATCTCGATCTCTGGGAAATGAGCAGTGGGCACTTTTTGTTCCCACTTTAGAGATGGGGGAGCCCTGCACTGGAGAGGCCAAATGACTTGCTTGAAGGTATATGGAGAGTTGGTGGCACAAGTGGGATTTGAGGTCAGAGAACTGACTTGTGTCATTACAATAGCATTGAGTACTTACCATGTGTCAGTTACCGTACCAAGCCTTACATCACTTAGTCTTCCCATCTTATATCATTTGTTACTATGAAACAGTACTAGGCATTTTACAAATGGAGTAACTGAGGCTCAGAGAAGAGAAGTAACTTGCTCAAGCTCTCACAGCTAGACAGTGATGGAAGGGGGATTTCAACTTTGGTCTGCCTGACACCAAGCCTGAGCTGATATTATATAGTGTCCTGAGAAAAGTTGAAACTATTCAACATCAAACAGAGCATAAACCATATATGTGAAGCTTTGGAAAAAAGTCATTAACTGATGTCTTATTCTGTCCTTCCTTCAACAAATATTGACTAAGCCCCTATGATGTGTTAGCCACTGTGCTAGACACAACAAAGAACTTGAGTTAAACTTCTCAGAAGTTACTGCTTATATTAAGACACTCCACCAAAGGGTGCTGTTGGGGCCCTGTCCATAATTCCTCACCCTGCTGACTTTAGAGCATGCTGGCCTGCTTTCCAACTGTCAGCTCCTGGATTTCTTTGCTTGATAGCTTCCTTTGGCCACCAAAACCTGCTTTGCTTGACTATGTGGCCAGCTGCAAGCGCCCAAAATTAATACCTCATGCAAAGACTGATGGTAGCTGGTATATAGATACCCCAGCTCCCACCTCTCTGGTGGGATAATTCCGAGGTGCATGTTCTGCACTGGCTTCTAGAGTTTTTCCATTGAGATTAAGTACCAGTTGCCCACAGTATAGCTGGCTTCATCATACATCTCATATTGGCTGCCTTCTATCCTGTCTCATTTTCCTGCTCCCCAACTGGTGTTTCTTTTGCCTCCCAAATCAACTTCTTGCACTCAAATCCTTGCCTCAGGGTCTACTCTTGAGGCAACCCAAATTAAGACAGGGCTTCTAAGGGTTGTTTTGTTCTATTGTGAGTGGATATTTTGAATCTTAAGAAGACAGGCAGCCATGTTTAAATTGTCTTAGGAGTTAATTCTTGGTCTAGTAGTGGTTTAACTTATATTTACCTCAGCCTCTCCATGACTTATATGGAAATGTTGAGACCTGTTACCTGCTATATCCTGGACTCTTAGTAGATATCAAAGAAATAATGTACCAAACTTTCTCCTAAGAGCAAACTGTTCTTATTTCACAGGGGTTTACCTTGTGAGGCCCACTAGGGCAAAGGAGAATTAGAGAACAAGGTACTTGAGTACAGTATTATTTTCCTTTCCCTGAATCTTACTATTTTGAAGGAAGCGCTTATTGCTCCTATTGAGAAGAGAGTACTTCCTGTACTCATGCCGGTTTTTGTTGGGCTTTGCTGGACAAGAGCGAATAGGTGAGCCTAGGAGCCGTCCTTAGCTCCTTAGAGGGCATTTTCATTTTGCTGTTCAGCAAAAGTTTATTGAACCTTTATGGGATCTGAGCCCCAGGCCAAACAATGTGGAATAGACAGAAACACATAAAATGGATAAAAGGCATAGTTCCATGTAAGGGTTCATGGATCTGGGAAAAACAGTTGAAATATCTCTTTTCCTTTGGCTCATTTGGGTAGTAATACATTGCATCTTGGGGAACAATCAGAAAATCAAGTTGACTTTAGTAAGTCTGCTTGATTTTAAAAATATAATCCAGGGTGGGGGATGGGGAATGGCCTGTCTATGGAGACAAATGGTTACCAATCTCAAAATAGCTTTTGCTTTATTTTTACTCAGCCAACAAACATTCTCTTTTGGAGTCTTAACCTAATTTCCCAGAGTTGCCTGGCCTATCTTTCTCCTCTAATTTTACTGTTCTACTCAAGTCTTTAAGGTCTCAGCTGGTTAATGTTTAATGCTCTCCACGACCAGTGTTTGATGTTTACACTTTATTGGACTAACCAAATTTGTAGAGCAAATTAAAAGTGTGCAGGTCTTTGACAAGCCACGTTTAGATATGTGTTGCTCAGAAACCATCTTCTTGTTCAATACTGCATGCCCCAAATAGTTTCAATTAACTATTTTCCTTTCCTGGCAATATCCTCAGCTCTCTGCATTGCTTTTGAGGAGCTATTACTTCCTAGATTTACAAATGTCACAGTCGCATACACTTCTCCTTCCAGAAAGCCTGTCACAATAGAGAGCTCCGCTTCTCTGTGAAGTGAGAGTGTCAGCAACAGGTAACCTATTAAACCAGATTGACCAAAAACCACAAAAAATTTCACTGGGGAGGGAACAAGAGAAACTGGGAGAGGAGGGTTTGTGTGGGGGAAGGAGGGAGAAAGAATTGAAGAGTTGGTATTTTTGTTTAAAAAAAATACACATTCTAAGAAAACATAGGGGTGTAATAACACACAGATTAGGTAAAGACCCATTACTATAATTACCTGAAGAAATATATTATTTCTCTTACTCATGGGTTTAATTTCAGTCTCTATTTTGAACAAACTGAAATGGTGGTGTGATATCACACAACAGACACGGTCGGGGAAGCCAAAGCTTGGGTTCCACGTCCAGCTGGGTCAGGCCTCCCGGTGTGACGCTGCCTGTGCCCTGTCCTTAACCTTGCTGGGCATCAGCCATGAAAGAAGAGAGTTGGCTGTGATCTCTCAGTGTCTTCCAGTTCAGGCATTTTGGGATTCGATCCTATCTTTAGCCCCACTCATAATATTTCTGGGGAGTGGAAGGTGGGATTTACAATAATCTTCTTAAAGGAAGAAAGTTTCACAAATAATTGCCCCCTAGACTACGACTTAACCTAGTTTTCCTCAGAGTGCCTTGATTGTGGCTGGCTGTTAGCAATTTTTTCTCCATCTTTCCAAACCAATATTCTCTTTCAGCTTTGCTGAGAGATACTGGTTTTGACACAGGGGGAGAAGATATTAAGGAGGCTTTGGGATTAAATCAGCAGATGAAAAGGAGGAATCCCCAAACTACGGGGTCATTGATGGACTTGGGGGCTCAGGTTTCCTGGGGGGTCAGATTTCCTCTCTCTTCTCAAGGCTCCCAGCGTCAGGCCAGGCCCGGAGTGATAGCTGCTTTCTTGACACATCCACGGTGGCTGAACGCTAATGTGTTTAACAGTTGGACTTATTTTTAATCTACTGTATTAGGAGCACACATTTAATCAAGAACAAAATGTTACCAATGTTGTTTTTTTTGTCCCTGCATACGCATATATCCTTAACACTGTTTTGCATTCCCTTGTGCTAGAAAGCTCTCCATGTGACATCTGACTTATTTCATAACATTAGTTTTTTTTTAAGTGCAAATATATGTGGAGAAAGAAGAGAAACAAGGAGCTGAATTTCCATTCTTTGCAGCCCCCCTGCTTCAAGAAAAAACTGCTGTACACATTTTAACAATTAACATTCCTGTAGTGGATGTCGTTATGGATGGAGCTAATAAATGTTTTCAAACACTCCTCGTCTCAAATACACGTTCAGCTTATTTTCTGTCATTTGATGGCATGGGTGGGTTGAGACATTCCTCTAAGCGTTTTTTTTTCCCCTCCTGGTTAAAGAAAGAGATCTTATCTTCCTACCCACCCTAACTCACCTCCTTCCTTTGCCCTCCCCACCCGCCCGTGCCTACTTTACTGAAACCTGACTTGCAGGTCAGCCGGCTGGTAACAGATTAATTTTACTCTGTGAGGAACACCAAACATTTTGGCCAGGAAACATGAGAACCCTGTTATAATATTACCGTTTTTCTAAATTAAATATTAGGAAAAATTAAACCAAATTGTGGCGCATAGTGCAATGGAAAATATTTCTCTTCCAAACACTCGTCTGTGATAAATGCCTGTGTAAGTGAAAGCACAATAAATATGCACTACGTTAAAAACCTAGATTATTCAGGTTTTAAGACTTATAGCTAAAAGTGGTTTAATGTTTCATGCCTAATAATAGATTACTCCTATCACATTTCTAACCTTTATTTCTCCTAGCTTTGAAGTCCAGCCATATAAAGGTTGTTTGTAGAACCACACGAAAGTTAAAGCAAATATTACTTAGAATGATTCATACCAGCAAGAATTTGCAATGAAGGCCGAGGCTTTCTTTCTTTTTTTTTCTGGTGTGTGTGTGTGTGTCTGAATCAAAGGAAATGAAATGTTTGTAATATTTTTTGGTTGATAAATTTATTAAAACATTTTTAGAGGCTTGTAGTAGAGGCACGGCTGACATAAACAGACTGACTGGAAACAGATTACATTCTGCTCTGTGGGGGAGGCAGAATTTAAAGGGGGAAAAATTCCCTGGATTTCAAAAATTGCCACCAGGTCACAGCAATACTTAATTAACTGAATACATTAACGGAAGGCTATAACATAGATGCTAAAAAAGGCGGGGGGAGCAGTCAAGTTCATTTAATCCTCTGTTCTTTGCTTACAGATTAGCCTTTCAGAATGAGCAACCTGATTTTTTTTTTTTTAAAGGATCCATTTACCTTCCAGAGCTTTTCATAGCAAAACATTTTGCATGGTTGCAAAAGAAATTAATTTGTTGCCAGTTGCTCCATACTGGCAGGAATTCTGAATAAAGAATGTAAGCAATCTATCTTTGTTTGCAAGATATAATTAATCTGGCAGTTAAAATTCTTTGGAAACATTCTGATGACTTATGTGGAAAAGTAGCGCAGCATTTTCAAAGAAAACTCAGAACTGTATGCAGGGGAAGATAAAAGATATATGAAGTGTTTGTTCTAAGCGATACTATTCATTTAAAGATCATAATGTAACCCCACCCTAGCAATTATTGTGAAAAACAAGACAAATCGCCATCTATAGCTTTCTGACACAGTCTTGATTTGAGAAAGAAAATAAGCACATTACTGTTACAGTCTAATAGACTGCAAGCTGTTTTATTAGAGTCAGCTGAATCCTGTTTTGCATAAAAAAGAACTGTTTGCTATCAAGAACACATTTACATTAATATGACTTTGACAAAGTAAAATAAAATCGCATTAAGATGATGTAAGTAGATAAGACAATGAAATCTCTGTGAGAGAGTTTTGGCATACGCTAATTACAGTCAAGTCCCTGCAGGAAAAGAACATATTTTTACACCAACTATCCATGTGTTTGAAAATGTAGAGAGCCCAAAATGCAATCCTTGGTTTAGGTATTTCCTGAATACATTGTGTTTCCGAGGTAGTTTTTTTTTTTTTTTAAAGGAGCCTGCCTGATAAATAACACTTTCCTTTACTATAAGACAAGCAAGTTTCTTTCTGAATACTAGCCTGTAATCATCCTGATTATTTTAAGGGACTTTCCAATATAGGGCAGCTGAAAACAAGGTTTTAGATTACATGGTAATTTAGGAATGCATGAAAAGCTAAGCAGTTACCATAATAGGGTTCTGGATAAACTTCATGGTTTTTAGAGCAAAACATAACAACATATGTTTTGTGATTTGTTTCAATGATTTTTCTATATTTTTTTGGTTCAGGTTCTATCAAAATATTTGGAGGCCTCATCTGCGTTCAGCGTTTTTATAACCTTATTTTGAAAACTTTGATGTCTCTCTTTTTAGTTCAGTCATTAAAAGAAAGGCAATGATGGATGATGATAATGCTGCGGATTTTATGACTAATCGGTTCTTGGCAGCGGCCATATTTCTTCCGTAGTGAAACTTTAATATTCCTTTGGCCTTGTAAAGGCTTAAAAATAATTTTTTTTTGGAACTGTGCTACAACAGCTATTATTAAGTATTACCAAACAGTTCTTGCACAAAAATTAGCACTCTGATTTAACACCTGACAAATGAAGCATTCAGGAAAGTGGATTTCTCCTCCTTTCTAGCTACTCACAGATTTTGGATGCCTTGTAACCATGTTTTTCTCTATGTTTTAAAGGCAAGAAAATGGAGAAACACTACACAGACGGTAGACAATTTGAGAGGGAAGAAAGTCTCACGGGGTGAGATGAGCTACCATTTGCATGTCCTCTTCTCGAATTGTCTTTGTGACATGCAGTTTTATGAGGAGCCCGACTTTCTGCCTGGAGTCTTTGATGTATTGTTCTTGAAGTTGCAACAACAAACACCAGGTGTCTCCACTTAGCTGAGCTAAAGGTCCTGCAGAGGAAGGCCCCTGCACCAGGAAAAAGTTGAAACGGCCTTCCCTTTCCCCAGCGCTTTTGGCTGCTGCCTGGATAAGCCCGGAAGGGCTGGTTGGGGCCAGGGGAGGGGAGATCATTCTTTGATGAGCATTCAGGTTGGAGCCTGTTGACTCATATCGGATCTGGAAGGGAACCTGATTTTTGAGTGGAAGTCATGAAGACTGGGGCCCCTGGCAACACTGGTGTGCTGGGGATGGAGTCTAGTGAACCAGGCGGCAGTGGCTGGGATTACATTCTTGGTCTACTCTGACAGGGACTCGCCATCTTGGAAGGTAAGAGGCCAGTACTGGGTAGATGGGTGCTGCCTTCTTGTGGGAGTGCCAGCTCCATAGGGACCTCTGCTTGGGCACAACCAGACTCAAGTCCCGGCAGCTGATGTGTTGGCTTTTTCTCTTCCATTGGCTGATGCTTCAAATTCCAAGTTGTGATTCCCATTAAAATTTATTCATTTCGTCAACAAATCATCATTTAATCTCTACTGTGCGCCAGGTACTGTCCTAGCAGTAAAGAAACCAGACAAAACCTGCTCTCTCATAGAGCTTGCACTGAAATATGACCCTTCCTTTGAAGCTAAGGATAACAACTGAGGCCAGTGTTTCCCAAAATGTGTTTCGTGGCACTTCAAGGATGGTGATAGGTATTCTACTGAGAAAAGATTTCATATTTCATTACACTCTGGAACTGCTGGATGAGCTGGTCCAGATGCAGGACTTAGTAGCCTCTATGTGTTAATTTGCATTGTCCCTTCCCAAGAGATGTCCTATTTGTTTATCAAATGCATTTGGCCAAGGAGTCTTTTTTTCTTCCAAACCTAGAAATTACCCCAGATACAAGTGAATATTTTGAGGAATATAGATTTTTTTGAGTGGTGGACACTCAGAATCTTTCTCCCTCCTGCAATAGACTTGAGGTTAGATTTGGAATATGGAAGTAGGCAAAAAAGACAGGGCTCAGAGGCCACCTGTCTGAGGAGGGAGATGTTTGCCCCAGAGAATGTGACTGTAGAAGCAGCACTGATCTCATTGTAGAGGAAAGCTCTGTTCCCCATCAAGCTCTGAGTAACCTTCCGATGACCACATGGCACATGGGAAAGCTAAGAGATATGGGTTCTAGTCCCAGCTCTGCCTCTAACTAGCTGTGCAATCTTGGGTAATTTGCTTACCCTTTTTGATCTTAATTCCTCATTCCTACTAATCAGCATTGAATATGTATTAAGTCATTTACTCATCAAAACAGCTTTATGAGGTAGGTCATGCTATTGCCTCTATTTTATAGATAAGGAATCTGAGTAACAAATAGATTAAGAAACTTGCCCAAGGTCACACAGCTAGAAAGTGATTGTGCCAAGAATATTAAATGACAATCTTGGACCAGATGGTCCCTTCTTTAAGATCTAATATTCTATGATTTTATGAGAATGACTTTTGCTATGTCTCATATCTATTGTTATCGGACAGTTAATCCTCTAAGCAAAAATAATTCATCAGTTAACAAATTTATTGAGCATGTACTCTGTGCCAGATCTAGCCAAGGCCCTGGAGAATCCACAAAGAACAAGACAAAGTCCCTGCCCTCAGGACCTTACAGTCTAGGGGTATGGGGTTGGGGACAAGTAAGAGGCAGTCTATCCATGTAACAAAAATATTATCACTAACATTTCTATAGTGAATCAAATTATTAAAATATTATGGCATACTGTTCATAAAAATCAAAATGTAGAAACAACCCAAATGTCTATCAACTGCTGAATGAAATAAATAAAATGTGGTATATCCACACAATGGAATATTATTTAGCCGTAAAGAGGAATGAAGTACTGATGTATGCTACAACATGGATGAACCCCCAAAATATCATGCTGAGTGAAAGAAGCCAGACGCAAAGGCCACATATGGTATGGTTCCATTTATATTAAGTGTCCTGAATAGGCAAATCCATAGAGACAGAGAGAAGATTAGTGCTCGCCAGGGCCTAAGGGAAGTGGGGAATGGAGAGTGACTACTTAATCGGTACAGGGTTTCTTTTTGGAGTGATGAAATGTTCTGTGATGGTTGCACAACATTGTAAATGGACTAAATGTTACTAATGGTAAGTTTTGTGCTATGTGCATTTTGCCACAATAAAAAAAGCAATGATAGATAAGGCGAAGCTTATTATTCCCATTTCAAGTTCATAAATCCCTAATCATCACCTGCATCATGAAACACTTGGCTCAGCAGTGTTGTGGATATAAAGGTGAATAAGACATAATCCCTGTCCTAACAGATTTTACGATCTACTTATTGGAATTATAGAAGATCAACAATGAATTACAATAAAGCATAATTAAATCGGCATTATAATGGCAGAACAGGGAAAATGATGAGGAATATTTGGGAGAAAGAAACCATTCATCACCAAGGCTCTGAAGACATCATCAACGTAAGCGGCAGCCACAAAACCCAACAGGCCTTCTGCATCGTGATGGTGGCATAACATAGGGGTTGATGCAGAGTCACACAGCAGTCATAGGCCGTGAGACCCGAAGGGAGTAGTCAATTGAAACAAAGAAGGTAAAGAGAAAGAACCGAGCACACAGCATGTGTAGGATAAAGCTGCCTGGTGTTCTGACAACATGGCCATCATCTGGGGCACAGTGACAGATGTGGCAGATGTCCATGAAAGACAGGTGACTCAGGGAAAAAAAAGAAACAGTTCATTTTCAACTGAGGTTATTGGAAAATCCTTATGGAGGAACTGGTGGTTCATGTGTCCTGAAAGTTGAATAGAAATGCAGTAGATGGAGAAGAGGAAACCAACAGACAGAGAGGATAAATAACTCGCTGAATGTCACACAGCAGCGACAGAGCAGAAAGTGAATCCTAGGCTCCTTATCCTCGTTGAATATACATTCGATCCTCCTTTTTCATGGATTCCATATTCGCAAATTTGCCTACTCACTAAAATTTATTTGCAACTCCAAACCAATACTTTGGGCATTTTTACAGTCATTCGTGGACCTGAGCAAAGTGGTGAAAAATTTGAGTTGTGAGACAGGCACATTCCCAGCTCAGGTCAAACAAGGAGATGCTCTGCCTTCTTCTTTCCTCCCTTAAACTATAAACAAGTCTCTTTCACAGTGTGTTTAGTGCCATGTTTTCACATTTTTGTGCTTTTTGTTGGTGATTTCACTATTTAAATTGTCCCCAAGCATAGTGTTGAAGTGCTGATTGGTGATCCTGTGTGCAAAAAGGCTGTGGCGTGCCTTGTGGAGAAAATGTGTGTTAGATAAGCTTTGTCCAGACTTGAGTTATAGTGCTGTTGACTGAATTCAATGCTAATGAATCCACATTATATATTAAATAAGGTGTCTTTAAACAGAAATACACATAAAAGCAGGTTGTATATTAATAAGTTGATGCAAATGCTGTGACAGAGGCTCATAGGAACCTAACGACTTATTTCCCCTAGGAACAATGGTTTAGTATTCACTAATTCAGTGTTCATGACAATTTTATTGGACATAACTACCACAAATGCCAAGAATCAACTGGACTTCTCGTTATTGTCTACTCCCAGATTTGAAATTGGGCCATTTCTTCTCTACTCATCACTCATCATCAACCCCTGCCCCCTGGCTAAACACAACATACACATGCACACACACTGTGTGTGCAGTGCAGGTGTGCACATATGCATGCATGTGCACACCTACATGAACACACTCATACAGGTGTGTGCACACATACATGTGCTTCTCCCTAGAGTTGGTTATTTTGTAGGATTCAGATCAAAATCAAAATGCTAGGCCCCTTGTTCAGTAATTATTAAGAATTTTAAGATGGCAAGAACAGAGCATTAAACCACACGCAGGGGCCTGTGCACGTATTGCACACTGATGAAGCTGACCCTCTTCTCTCTCCACCTGGTCAGTCATGTCCTCACTTCACTGCATGTGCTGCTTTTTCCTCTGGGACAAAGAAAATCTGATCACTGTTCATCCAACGTCACTTGAGATAAGAAGTTTACCAAGCCATTTGGACTTAGCCAATGTCCCTGGGGAAGAGGCTGATACACTCATAGACACACAGTCTGTGATGGCTCGGGAGCTGAAGGGCTGCTTTGGCCTTTGGCCTCCTGGAGTCAAGTGACTTGGAGGGGCTTCATTTTCTCACTGACAACCAGCCAGAGTCACGTGGGCTTGCATGTCAGAGCGAAACAGAGCTGCAGAGCTCCACTCTGCCTCTCGTGAGTCCCCTGGGCCACATTCCCTGCAAGAAGTCTCCTGAATAATTTGATAGGTCTCCATTTAGCCTCCTTGAAGTTCCTGGACAATGCTCTGGCCTTGGCAGCCTCTCGCAGGCGGCCTTCGTTCAAGGACTGCGGGCTTTCCAGATAGATGTCCAGATTCCAGGACAGAGGCAGGGGGAGGGCAGGCGCTAGAGTCCTGAAGTGGATTTGCTTGGCCCGGAACTTGCTCATTACAAAAGTTGTGGCTGAAGTCTTCAGCGAGGAAAGGAGGAGAGGGGAGGAGTAGACAGTCAAAAGCAACTCACTGAAGGCAGATCCCTGGAGTGCATTTTCTTATCAGGGCCTCCTCACCCCTGCTCTTCCTCTGACCCAGAAGGAGCGGGATGAAGTTGGAGAAAGTCTTGCAGACTTGTGAGGAAGCCGGCTGGGCTTCCTTTTGGAAGGGAAGACCCAGGCAAGTTTGCTGGCTTCACGAATTGCTCCCTTGGGCCGTTCACAGCTGTCTTCACCTCTCTCTTCTGTGTGGCCACACGTCACAGGGCCTTCAGAGCCGTGTTCTTCTGGAAAGCCTTCTGAGCCTTGGGCAGGTAGAAGGCTGCATTGGTTTGCTAGGGCTGCCCTAACAAACTACCACGGACTGCGTGGCTTAAACAATAGAAATTTATTGTCCTGTAATTCTGGAGGCCAGGAGTCCAAGATGAACGTGTCAGCGGATTTGGTTCCTTCTGAGGGGTGTGAGAGAAAATCTGTTCCATGCCTCTCTCCCAGCTTCTAGTGGTTTGCTGGCCATCGTTGGGGTCCCTGGCTTGTAGATGCAGCCCCCAGATCTACGCCTTGATGTTCACATGGTGTTCTCCCTGTGTCTCTGGTTCCAAATTCCCCCTTTTTATGAAAACACTTACATGGCCCCCCCCCACCCCCGCTCCAGTATGACCTCCTCTTAACTAATTACATCCACAATGACCCTATTTCCAAAGAAGGTTATATTCTGAGGTATTGGGGGGTCCAGATTTCAGCATATGAATTTCAGGGGACTCAATTCAATCCAGAGGCAGAGTAAATTCAAACTTGGTGTAGAAGGCAAGTGGCAGCTGCTGTAAACTCTTGAGCTGGATCGTAACAGTGTAAAAATGGCATTTGAGGACAATGGCTCAGGCAGTGGCAGAGAGGATGGATTGAGCAGTATGTCAGGGAGACTGACTGGAGTCTGGGCTACAGAGGGAGTGGAATGGAAAGGCCATGAGGGTTTTTAAAGGAAAATAAAATGTTAGGATTTGATTAATCGGCTGGGTTCAGAAGATGGGAGCATTAGTGATCAGGACGTAAATTCATAGCAAAGCTGAGAAGGGAAAGGTGGTTGTGGGGTCCATGTATGCACGGTGTGCATGAATGCACGTGCTCAGGTGAAAATCTTAGTCTGGGATGCACTGCGTTTGAAACGATATTTGGCGTCTATAAGGACATATGCTCTATTCAGAGGTCAGCAAACTTTTTCTGTAAAGGGCCAGATGGCAAATATTTTAGGCTTTGTGGTCCCTACTACCACTGTTGTAACTACTCAACTCTGCTGTTGTATCGGAAAGCAGCCATAGGCAATATGTAAATGAATGAGCGTGGCTGTGCTCCAATAAAACTTTATTTACAAAAACAAACTGCGGGCTGAGTTTGCTTCAAGGGCTATAGTTTTCCGACTTCTGCTCTAGATAATTGGATATATGATACAACCGTATGTTAAAAGGAGAAAGAAAGAACATCCATGTCCTTTAAAGGGCGATTTTGCGATACCTTCTGGAATGATGAATGTTCAGTGTTCGGTGGAAATCTACGGGATCAACAGAAACTTATTCCTTTGTTCGTGCATGCAGCAAACATTTTATTGAGAATCAACTGGGTGCCAGATATGTTCACGTTCTCATAATCACTCTCCACTGGCAACTTTGTGAGTTGGGCACCTCTTATTCCTATTTTACAGGTGAGGAGATGGAAGGAGTGCTCAGCAAGGCAACTTGCAGTTATTAAACTTTCCTCCTGATTAGGAAGTTTAACCCATCTCTGAGTGGAAGCCTTCCACTCGGGTGAGAATATTGCCTTGGCTTGATCTTTTGCATGGAGCGATGTCGAATTTAATATCTGCTTACACGTTGTCAAAGTTTTAACTTTGCTCTCAGTTAAGTCTAAAGCATAACAGCACTCTGTGTTCTTGCTAAAGTGTGAGGTCTTGAAATTGTGTACTCTCTACAACCTGTCAAGAGCCTGGAAGAGAGAAAAATTGAGGGAAGATAACTTAAGGCTCATGTAATTTGCCCTTTTCTCTAGATTACCTACATTTTTTCCCTTGATCAAATTGATTGCTGGGTCCCTCACAGAATCTGTCTCATATAATTTAAGACATCATCTTGGTCTCTTTGCTAGAATTGCTACCAAAAAAGTTGCATGGATTTTGCTCCTGGTTTAGCTGAGAGTTGTCATTGAAAATATTGTTTACTACATTCCCTATATATTGCTCCCTGAGAGAAAATTATCTCAGAATTTGACATGAGAAAAATTCTTTTCTTCCGAGAAAATAAGATTCTACTTCTCAGCTAAAGAGAATCATGCAACTATGCCCCTAGTTGTGTTTCCCTTTTTGACTGGGCCTCCAGGAAGCTCAGAGCCATGTTTAAAGTGCAAAGACAACAACTATTGTCATTTACTACCAAGTGTTTTCAAGGCTATATCCCCTTTTTTGATCTCATTTTATTAATTGTCTTTATCCTCTAAGCTGCTTCAAATTCTTCTTGGGGAGAGATGAGTGTTTAAAAAAATGGAATTGATTCAAACCCAAAGCAGAAGGTCTTTCAACCAATCGAAATAATAACCTAAGTTCCATTAGGCTCATGAAAAAATGTTGAAAATCCTTTATGATTAAGGGCAGATATTTGCTTAGGTAACTCTTGGAGGATAAATGTTTCTTGATCTGTGATGACAAACTATTTCACATCTGCTGACTCAACTGCCGAAATAGACTACTATGTTCATTTGCCTTAACACTATGCACTGGGTGAGGTACTGAGGCCCCGGAACAAGCTTAAGGTTTGGAGTTAGATAATCTGAGAACTTGTCTCCACTCTGCCACTAAACACTCAAGTGACTTCGGGCAAGTCCCAGAATCTCAGCTGAATGATTTTGAATGTCCCTTCAAATGTAACTTTCCAGGAAACTATTGCATTGTTCCTCAAGTAGGTCTTATTTTTCTAGCAAGACTCCAAGTATGTAGGCGTCAGGAGCTACGTCTAGGCTTGGTCCTAGGTCTGTGCTGAGCATATCAATTTATTTACATATATATATATATATATATATATATATATATATATATATTTTCATTGAGTTACATATTATTTCAAATAGATTTAATGTAGCTTACAAAGATGAATGCAATAAAATAAGATGAAATGCATTTAAACTACATAAAGTACAGGTTTATGTAGAGAGAAAAAATGATTAAGACTAGAAAGATGAGAAGGTAGGTAGGTAGGTGATAGGGAGGCACCTGCTGAATAGAAGGCCAGCATCCATCTGCCTGTGGAGAGCACATTTGGTTTCTGCACAGACACAAATTGCCTTGGAAACTGAAGCAAAATGGGATAAAGGTGTGAAGAAATCTCTTTGTCTTAAATGAAATTTAACCAACACATGATGGAAACAGAGCACATGTTGATTGAGTGTTAAAAGTCAGTTGCTGAGTCATTGATCTGTAAAGGTGCTACTGGATACGATAAATGGAAATTCCTCCAGTCAAAAGGGCGGCACGGAGGTTCAGGAGATTTGCGACAATGGGACAAGGAGAGAGATTTCGTTTCAGACAGAAAGTGTTTCACTGGGAAGAAGTTTTGGTTCCTGAAGTCTGCCTGTGGCTCCACAGAATGAGGAACAGCTCTGAGAGCAAAGCAGATAGTAGCAGGGAGAGTGAGATCCAAGGAGGAAGTGGGTTGGGGGAATTTGGCAAACAGCACGTTTTATGAAATTAGTGAGTAATAAGGTAATATAGGGACCCGTTCCTCTTTATGGGGAGTATTCTCTAGTGAGCTCTTCAAGTGGAAAATTCTCAAATACTGTAATGCAGTGATATGAAAGATTTATGTAGCAAGAGGCCTGAACAGATAGCAGAAGAAATTTGAAGCTATGAAGGTTGGCAGTCCTGCCATTAATACTTCATTTAACAAATATTTATAGAGCCCTTTCCAGGTATACTGGATACTACGACAGTCACTTGAGGGAAGGGAGGCAAGGGAGTAAATAATGAGTAATACATTGTATCTTTCTTTCAGAAGTGTACATCCTAATGGGAGGGCTGGCATAAAAGGGGTCTTATTAATTCATTGAAAGTATTCATTGAGCACCTATTATATACCAAGGCTAGTGCCAAGTGAGGTATATAGTGCAGAACTAAAATGAACACCATCTGTTTTGAAATGTTACATTAGAAATCTGTAAATCAAGAATTCTTTCTTTATTTTTCTATTGAAATAACATTGGTTTGTAACAATATATAAATTTCAGGTGTACATCATTATATTTTTTTTTGTCTTTTCACTTTTTTATTGAGTTCATAATAGTTTACATCATTGTGAAATTTCAGTTGTACATTATTTCTTTTCTCTTACCACATAAGTGCTCCCCTTCACCCCCTGTGCCTACCCCCAACCCCCTGGTATCCACTGAACTGTTTTCTGTGTCCATGTGTTTGTTTATATTCCACATATGAGTGAAATCATATGGTGTTTGTCTTTCTCAGTCTGGCTTATTTCGCTTGGCATAATACCCTCCAGGTCCATCCATGTTGTTGCAAATGGAATGATTTTGTATTTTTTATGGCTGAGTAGTATTCCATTGTATATATATATACACCATATCTTCTTTATCTAATCATCAGTCAATGGGCATTTGGGTTGCTTCCATGTCTTGGCTATTGTGAATAGTGCTGCAATGAACATAGGGGTGCATACATTACTTTGGATTGTTGATTTCAAGTTGTTTGGGTAGATACCCAGTAGTGGGATAGCTGGGTTGTATGGTAGTTCTATTTTTAGTATTTTGAGGAATCTCCATACTGTTTTCCAAAGTGGCTGCACCAGTTTACATTTCCACCAGCAGTATCTGAGGGTTCCCTTTTCTCCACACCCTCTCCAACATTTGTTATTTTTAGTCTTAGCGATTATAGACATTTTAATGGGTGTTAGGTGGTATCTTAGTGTAGTTTTGATTTGCATTTCCCTGATGATTAGTGATGTTGAACATCTTTTCATGTGTTTATTGGCCATCTGTATATCTTCTTTGGAAAAATGTCTGTTCATATGCTCTGCCCGTTTTTTGATTGGGCTATTTGTTTTTTTGTTGTTCAGTTGTGTGAGTTCCTTATATATTATGGAGATTAACCCCTTGTCAGGTATATGGTGTGCAAATATTTTCTTCCAGTTGGTGGATTGTCTCTTTGTTTTCATCCTAGTTTCTTTTGCCTTGCAGAAGCTTTTTAGTCTGATGAAATCCCTCTTGTTTATTTTGTCTTTTGTTTCCCTTGTCCGAATAGACATGGTATTCGAAAAGATCCTTTTTTGTTCGGTGTCAAAGAGTGTACTACCTATATTATCTTCCAGGAGCTTTATGGTTTCAGGACTTATCCTCAAGTCTTTGATCCATTTTGGGTTTATTTTTGTGTATGGCATGAGATAATGATCTACTTTCATTCTTTTTGCATGTGTTTGTCCGGTTTTCCCAACACGATTTATTGAAGAGACTACCCTTTCTCCATTGTATGTTCTTGGCATCTTTGTCAAAAATTAGCTGTTCGTGGATGTGTGGTTTTATTTCTGGGTTTTCAGTTCTGTTCCATTGATCTGTGTGTCTGTTTTTGTACCAGTACCATGCTGTTTTGATTGCTACGGCTTTGTAGTGCATTTTGAAGTCAGTGATTGTGTTGCTTCCAGCTTTGTTCTTTTTTCTCAGGATTGCTTAGCAATTCGGGGTCTTTGGTTGCTCTATATGAATTTTAGGATTCTTTGTTCTATTTCCATGAAGAATGTCTTTGGGATTCTGATTGGGATTGCGCTGAATCTGTAGATTGCTTTGGGTAGTAGGGACATTTTAACTGTGTTTATTCTTCCAATACATGTGCATGGAATCTCTTTCCATCTCTTTGTGTCATCATCTATTTCTTTCAATAATGTCTTGTAGTTTTCATTGTATAAGTCCTTCACCTCCTTGGTTAAATTTGTTCCTAGATATTTTATCCTTTTTGTTGCGATTGTAAATGGAATCGTATTCTTGAGTTCTCTTTCTGTAATTTTGTTATTAGAGTATAGAAATGCAACTGATTTTTGTAAGTTGATTTTGCACCCTGCAACTTTACTATAGTTGTTAATTATTTCTAATAGTTTTGCAATGGATTCTTTAGGGTTTTCTATATATAAGATCATGTCATCTGCAAACAGCAAGAGTTTCACTTCTTTACTCCCTATTTGGAATCCTTTTATTTCTTTCTCTTGCCTAATTGCTCTGGCCCAAACCTCCAGTACTATGTTGAGTAAGAGTGGTGATAGTGGGCATCCTTGTCTTTGTACATCGTTATATTTTGGCTTCTGTATAGACAACATGGTATTCACCACCAAAAGTCTAGTTTCTGTCCATCACCATACACATGTGCCCTTTACCCCTTTTGCCCTTTCCCCACCCCCTTCCCCTATGGTAGCCATCAATCTGTTCTCCATATTTATGTGTCTGTTTATCTTCTGCATATGAATGAAATCATATGATGATTGTCTTTCTCCATCTGACTTATTTCACTTAGTGTAATACCCTCAAGGACTATCCATGTTGTTGCAAATGACAAGATTTCATCTTTTTTATGGCAAAGTAGTATTCCATTGTATATATATACCACATCTTCTTTATCCATTCATCTGTTGGTGGGCACTTAGGTTGCTTCCAAGTCTTGGCTATTGTGAATAATGCTGCTAAACAGAGAATTAACACAAAAACTTTGCTGAGAACTGCAGAGATTAAATGGTATTAGAGAGGCTTCAAGTAGACATATAATAAAGCAATAGGAAGAGAAACATGCCAGAACTTAGAGATTCCTTTCCTTTCTTGGGCTAATTCTTGGTATGCTTATTATGAATAAGTATTTAATTTTCATAAATAGAAAGCCATTTTTTGTTCTGAAGATTGAGGTTGTTGGTTACCTAAAATAGTGACCTTATACCTTATCTAGTGGCAGAGCCTGGAAAAATAATCTGTGTTCCAAGGAGAAGAATCCAGAGATAGCAGATATGTAATGTATGTTGCAACACCTATGTCCCATGTCCATGGCAGACATTACCAATAGATCACAGCACTTTTGCCTGCTATGCCTGGATGTGACCTCAAAATCCTTCTCATTATAGTGTACCAAGTGGCCAGGGCTGGTTGTGGCACATAAGGATGAAGCATTTTTGCCCTCTGAAGGCCCTTTAACCTTTGGGATGTGCCCTAACCCTTCATGCTGTGAGAAACAACTGAATTCATGGAGTTTCTTTTGGGGTTTTTCCTGTTCTCTCTTTCATTCTCTCTCTCTCTCTCATCCATGCACTATACTATGTGCTTTACATATATATTTTATTTAATACTCACAGTAACCCTGTGAGATAGGTGCTATTATTGTCTCCTAAAACTAATTTGCCTGAAGTCCCACCAGGAGTAAGTAATGGAACTCAAATTTGTATTCACACCTTGTGTCTGATCCCACAGCTGAAGCTTGTCCCTGCCTACAGAGTCAGAAATGTGAAACCATCACCCCCAGGAAGCAAGACTGTTCTTCTCAATGAAAAATTCACTCCTTCATTTCTAAACTTGAAGGCATCATCTGTATTTCTGGGAGAACAGATAGAGTTGGATTACCCCTCAAACTCATGTTCCATCTTCTTAATCAGACAGAGGGAGAAACAAGATGCAGAGGCCCAAGTGTCTGTACCTGCCTCCCCACCCTGCCCAACCTCCCATGCCAGTGACCATTACACGGAGGGAACAGCTGATATGGAACAGCTGGCCTTGGGGAAAGTGATTAAATGCTTGGAACATTAACATTTTTTATTCTTTTTCCAAGGATGTTAATTAACTGATTTGAATTCCATTTCTCATCTTTCCCCATACTCATCTTTGGACAAAACAGACAAGAGGACAAGGTAGGCATCAGAAAAGAGAAGCAAGAGATGTGGACATAGAGAATCATAATCCCCAAATAACCAAGCGTTGACTCTGAGGGGGAAAACCTTATTTTCTGAACAAATATTCTGAACAAATACTTCTTTAAGAGCTTTACATGGATTTTTAAAAAATTGCATGACCGTATGAGGTTGACATTATTTTTCTCTCTATTATAGTTGGGCAAAGTGAGGATCAGAGAAGAGACTTATCTAAGGTGACACAGCTGTAAATGGTCAACCCAGAAGTCAAACCATGGTTCCCAAACCCCATAGCGGTTAATCAATTTACAAAATCTGACTTACGTGAAAATAGCATGTTATCAAGCACACAAAGCAAATTTACTATGAAGCTAATGAAGCTTAAGCTTCAGGGACCCTCATTTGCCAGGGCCCTCTCTAAGATCCTGGGAGAGGCCTCGGTAATTTTTATTCACAATTTTACATTCTTTTACTTAAAGAGGCTCCCCTCAATTATACAAGCTTTGGGCCCCACAAAACTCGACTCTGCCACTGAAAGAACCACGTTGTTCTAGACTAGGTCATCACATAGTCCTTCCGTTCTTATCCCCCAGCATCCCACAGAGAATCTGGTAGAGCCTTCTCTTCTCTGCAGTATTATTCATCATCCAAATTCCCAGTGTTCTCCTTCTCTGGAATCTTTTTTTGTTTTTTTTTTTTAGATAGCAAGTTGTGTTGGGGGCCGACAGCTTCCAGCCACTAGGCAAAAAAGTATTAATCTTTTCTCTGGCATCTCACATATGACATTGCCAATGGTGTATTTGTAACCCCCTGTGGGAATGGTCTGTATTCTAATTATGGTAAACGCAGTCAAGGAAAAAAGCCCAGATTTTAAACAAACATCCATGAATTCTGCATTTGCACGTCATGCTGTGAAATTATCTTTTTCTGAGTCATGGATTATCCATTTAGATCAAGCCACGAAGAGCATCATGTTTTGTTAACTTGCGGCCCTTGGGAAGGGTACAAGAATTCTAGGCAAATATCCTAAGAGATTCTGTTCTCTTCAAAGTAAAACATCTTGGTAAATCATTAATAGTTCTTGAGTGACTACACATTTAGGACAGAGAATATATTCATGCTAAGTGAACTACATTTCCGGAACTGCAACAATGTAGAATATACAATTATTGGAAGATTCAGTGAGCACTGGAGAACACTGAATTACTGTCAAACTTGAACTAATTTGGACCATATGATTATTGGGACAAGACTTATAAAATATTTATTTCTTACTATCCATGAAAACAAACCCATGTATGTATAAGAGAGTATTAGTTTAGGCAAGAGCACATTACTAATAAGCTGTGTGATCTTAGTAACGATGATAATGATGATAATAATGATAAAAATTACCATTATTGATTGTTTACTATGTCAGGTACTGTGCTGAGCACTCTGTATTCATTATCCCATTTAATTCTCACAGCTCTACCATTGTCCCCATTTTTCAGATGAGGGAACTGAGGCCCAGAGAGGTCGAGTGACTTGTTAAGTGTGTTTGGTAGCTTGTGGACCTGGGATGTGGGCAAGGCCTGCCTCATAACAGAACTCAAGCTCTTAACCTCTCTTCATGCTCTTTTACCTTTTGAGGCTCAGTTTTCCAATCTGCAAAATGAGGGGCTTGGCCTCCCTAATGTCTGTCATTTCTTCCGGCTCTAAAGCTCTAGGGTGCTATGATTTCAAGTTGGAATCCTCTGGTAGCAAAAGAGTGCTTGATTTTTTACTAATATGTTTGTTTTTCAAATTGATCTCTACCGGCTCAGGGTAATTAAAACCCCACAGCTCTTACATTCCCCAAATAAATAGAGGCGTGCACGCTCCCCACCCCTCCCAGCAGTGCACATGGCTTTGTTTATGCATGCCATCTATGATAAAAACCAAATATGTGGTGGAAAGTAGCAAGCTTTGTGTGAACAGAGGAATAAATGTGTGTACATCACGGCCTAATGTACTGTAAGTTTCTGCTTATTTTCTGATGGCACTAAAGTGTTGACCTGATCCAGGGCTCCTGTAAACTACCACAGATATTCTGTTGGTAAATAGCATTTTATATTCACGGTAACTATGCAGTGGAATGGTGGGTTTAGAAACACAGAATATCATTCAGCAGCTTGTGATCCAGGTGACCACCAGAAGACGGAACTAGCAATAGGAAAAAAATGCTCAGGCTTTCTAGAGTAAGATACCATCATGACAGAGTTCTTCATGCACAACCTTAGTTACCATGGGAATCATGATGTAGAATGTTCTAAGTTCTTGGCATCTCTGGATTGCAGGTGTTTATTTATCTTTTGTATAGGATATATTTCTGAATTGAGGCAGAAACAGAACAGGATTTCCTACAAGGAGCATGGATGAGGGTTCTTCAAGAACAGTCTGTCAGAACAAGGGAGAGGACCCTTTGTTCATTGCATAAAGAGTTACTGAGTACCTCCTTTCCTGGGTGTTGTGTTGGGAGTCCTTGGTGCTATTAAGATGATGTATGTGAGGCCTTTCTCTCAGAAGCCTATAGCAGGGGCAAGAAGATTTGCATAAAAATCTATCCGTATGCTTACATGGTGCACACATCTTTCTCGTCTTGTTTTATGTTCATGAAGAAGATGGCATTGGAACTAGGCCTTAAAGGATAAGAATTTGGACATACAGACATTAGGATGAGAGTGGAGAGGTTAGGTGAGACAAGACAAGGAACAGACTGGGCCTATGACAAACCTGTGTCTGTTTTTCCATTGTAGCATCAACATAGTTGTCATTGTTTGTGTTATTATTTGCTTACTGACTGTTTCTTCCAACAGGGAGAGTGTAATCTCCTTGAGAGCAAGGATTAGGAACAAGGTCTGTTTTATTCACGGACATATCCCAAGTGCCTATGACCCTGTCTGGTATGTAGAAGGGACTCCGTAGATATGTACCATGTAGAGAGAGGAACACAGGTTTGGAACGGGACTGGCTGAGAGTGGAGGTGCATGCAGAACCTTGGGATCAAAGACAAGTAG
Organism: Equus przewalskii; assembly: GCF_037783145.1. Taxonomy (NCBI): domain Eukaryota; kingdom Metazoa; phylum Chordata; class Mammalia; order Perissodactyla; family Equidae; genus Equus; species Equus przewalskii. Next base: position 51,275,002 of record NC_091831.1, on the reverse strand, counting down.
ATTAGTGATCCAGACCGTTAAACAAGCCTTTTTCAAAAATCAGAGCCTTGATGTGGTATGGTCATTATGCTGACTAGGCAGCATTTACATTGTAATAGTCAAATAGACTTTTTTTTTTAAGATTTTATTTTTTTCCTTTTTCTCCCCAAAGTCCCCCAGTACATAGTTGTATATTCTTCGTTGTGGGTCCTTCTAGTTGTGACATGTGGAATGCTGCCTCAGCGTGGTCTGATGAGCAGTGCCATGTCCACACCCAGGATTCGAACCAACGAAACACTGGGCCACCTGCAGCGGAGCGCGCGAACTTAACCACCTGGCCACAGGGCCAGCCCCAAATAGACTTTTTTTTTAAAGATTGGCCCTGAGCTAATATCTGTTACTAATCTTTTTTTTTTTTCCTTCTTCTCCTCAAAGCCCCCAAGTACGTCGCTGTATATTCTAATTGTAGGCCCTTCTGGTTGTGCTGTGTGAGAGACTGCCTCAGTATGGCTTAATGAGCGGTGCCATGTCTGCACCCAGGATCCAAACTGGTGAAACCCTGGGCTGCTGAAGCGGAGTGTGGAAACTTGACCACTCGGCCACGGGGCCAGCCTTTCTTATTGATTCTTTGCAGATCCAAATAGGGCAAGGCAATAGGTGTGGAAACCTTCCTTCCCAATGGAGCTGTGACTTGAATCCATGTCTATCTGACTCAAATCTGGTAAGAATAGTAATAACAATAGGTGACACTTTTTGAGCTACTTTCTTCCTTATCCTTTTAGGGAACTCCATCATTCATGAACCAACTCGATCATCACCTCCCTGATAATTTTCCCTGAAAACCTCTGCATTGAGTGCTCTGTATTTGCCCTAATTAGAATAGTGATCTCACTATTTTGTAATTGTCCAATGACTTCTATTTAGAACACATTAGATCATGAACTTAATGAAGAGAGGGACTGGATGTATCTGCTGTTTCTGTACATGACTCTAGGTGGCACTTCTTTGTGTAACCAACTTTTCTCACGTGGGTTCATCAGATGAGCACAGTCTAAGAGTCTAAATTTTAACTTAGACTATGCCATAGCTGCAAGGGAGGCTGGTAAAGTGAGTTTCTGGCATTAGTTTTACAGAGAGATGGACTAATAAGGTGGGGAATCTGCCAACATACATGTGGTGTTCAGATGAGCTAAACCTTCAAAAAGAAATGCAGAAGTCCACTAGAGAAGACAAAATTATTAAATCATTCCCCAAAGCACCTCTGAGTAAAACATCGACCCTGGTTTTGGTGTGGGTTATGGATAAAGGAAGAATAGGAGAAAGGACAAAGCAATGAACCTCCTCACAAAGACTCAGGTGCGCCACACTGTGTGGGGGCAGCAGGTTACAGAATTTACCTCCCTGAGCTCCATTTGTGCATTACTGGTGGGACACAAGTGTTTTTAGGGCTTTATGAACACATTTAGAAAAATATTTTAATAGTTGTTTATTTTAAGGTATATCAGACAAAATAATTATCACATCAAAGCTGTGAGTTCACAGCTGTTATTTTTTAGGAAAAGATTACATTCAATTTAGAAAGAGTAATTCAATATTCAAAGGATTAAGTAAATATTGCAGCAGGTGGCACGGTCTCTGAAGGTGGTAGAGGAACAGCTGAAGTTTGGGAAAACTCATACATGGAGACAGGAAGTTGGAACTTCATGCATCACCTCCATGTCTTTATCTCACAGGGCCTCAACCTCATTCTTTGAACAGGGATGACAGCACTATCTTGGCTTCCTGAAGCCAGTGTCAATATTAGACCTCTTGTGATCTCCAGTTGGCTTGCCATGCTTGCCTAGACTGCTTGTGAATTTTGGGGAATTTAATCTGTTCATCCCATCATTCAGCCAAGCCTTCAAAATGTCAGATTCCCGAGTTATCAGTCTTTCAATGTGGATGTGCTTCGGAGTGGCCTCTGGGAGAGGGGTCATCATGGGTGGGTGTGTTTTTGCACTTGATAAATGATTTAAGCTTAAGTTTTGATTTGCTCTAGATGAGTCTGCTCCCTGGCTCTATTTGGCATCCTCTGGCTTTTCCATCCATAAATCCTTCCCTTGCATTATTGATCACTCGTTCTCAGATTGTGAACTGACTGAGAAGTAAGCACGTCCAGAGTCCAGCTCCCAGTCTAGCTCCCAGGAGGTCCGTGGTGGACGTAGAGACAAATCCCCTGAGAGCGGACATTATTCTACTTGTGGAAGTTTGGCTCTCAGGAAATTGTATTGCCTTTTTATATGTCTCCCCCCATGAATCATTTAGTTACTTATTCCTTAGGGACTTTTGTGATTCAGCAAGACCTGCTACTTCAGGAAGCCAGGGAAGAAAGAAGTCTAGACAGGAAGAACAAGGTGGGATGGGTACTGCAGAGCGCTTTGCATTTGTTAAGATGTTGGGGTAACTTTGGCATGGGGAGAATCTGACTGAAAACGCAGTCATATCAGTGAGGACAGCCTGGACTTACTGCACGGAGAATTTGTGAAACGGTAGCTGAAGTTGTCTCATACTTGGATCTGTATATAAGAGAGAAATTTGCGTAGTTGCCTTAAATGTAGGATCTCTTTAGAGACTATTCTTAAATATACCTTGGATTGCACTGGCAGGAGCTTTTGATCCTACTGGTTAAGATGGGTTAACTCTTAGACTAAAGAAAGTCGGGCTAAAGATTGTACCCTCAGTAAGCAAGCCCAAACATCATTCCTTTCCACTCACGGTTCTGTGAATAAACCCTAGATGAATCATTTCGTAAGTTACCTGCCTCATTTTGTCTTTGAGTTCGTAGTCATATGGTTGATGGTATTATTGCTCACCAAATATTCCATTTTTCTTGTGGCACCTTTTCTGCGTGGCAGTTAGACATTTCCACCTTGTTATATGTACACGTGCCCGTATGATTTGCTTTAGCCAATGACATATGGGCCAAAGTGATGTATAACTCCTGGGCAAAAGCTGTAAGAACGAGCAATGTTTTTCTGCTGCCGCAGTAGCCAGCAATGTTCCAGCTTAAGTCCCAGAGCAAAGCCGACTTGGAGCAAAGCCACAACAGACTTGCAGTGGATATGTAGTGAATTCAAGAAATAAATCTTTATTGCTGTAAACCACTGAGAATTTTTGGCATGGTTTGTTATGGCAGTATAATCTAGCCCATCCTGGCTAATAAATTAGTAATGGTAATAACCCCAGCAATAAGACTATTGCCATTTTTTGAGCACATTCTAAGTGCTAAACCCTGTGCTAAGCATTTTACATGCTCGATCTCATTTAATTTGGTGACAACCTTGTGGGGTAGATGTATTTCCTCCATTTACAAGTGAGGAAGTTGAAATTCAAACAGGTTGAAAATGTTTCTTGTGGTCACGTCACCGGTGTGTGTGGGCAGGATTTGAACTGGCCTTCGCTCTTAACTGCTGCATATTATTGTCTGTCCCCATCCCGATGACTTTGGTTAAGCTGTCATCCCACACTGGGCCAAGGCTTTAGATTCCCAGATCGCTCAGATGTGGATCCCTGTGGGGAACAAACCTACAAAAGCAACATATGGGATCCCATAATCTGGGGAACAAATTAAGAAAATGTAGCTAATCTCTTGCTTACAACTTATAAAAACCTATTATTTATCATACAAGAGTAGACAAGAGCCATACACATGATTTCTTGTTATAAACAATGCCCTATACCTATAAAAATAACCCAATAACTGTAATACACTACTGAGTTGATAGTGTGTTGGAGGTTATATAAAGAGCACAAATATTTATCACCAATAAAATACTACTGTACAAGCAAAATTGGGGTAATATTTAATATATAAATGTATTAGATATGTATGTTTATAAAAATTATATATACACAATATGTATACATACATATTTATGCATATATAAAATACACTTATGTATATATATTTGTTCACATATATACATATATATATATATATAATCTGCTTTAGAAATAATAGGATATTCCATATTTGAACCACAATATAAATATGCCTTAAAGTCTAGTTATTGGATAGTTATAGGCCAAACATACTCTTGGTGCAAATATGCATCATTACACACAGTGAGGTTCACCAAACAACTGACAACAAACTAAACTAATAATGATATGATGAAAACTGCAGTAATTTGTAATTAAGAAACAAGAATAGCAGCAATTTAAAAACCACAACCAACCAACGCGAAACAACATTGATAATACACTGACAACAAAGGATCCTTCCCGAAACTTGTGGGAATTCCAGCTGTGTGTGCGTGAGCTTGTGTTGGAGCTTGCAACGTTGCCAAGCATTGTGTGGGAGCCAGAATTGTTAGCAGAGCAATGAATTAGCATCCTCAATCAGCTCATAATGTGCCAACTTGAATTTATGAAGACTAAAATTTAGTGACCCCTAATTGCCCACGTAGTAGTAAGTAGTCCCTACATCTATGAATTAAATTAGGATCAGTCTTCATCCATTGAAATGGCAGCTGGTCAATGGATCTCACTGGTCATAGGTTGAAAATCACTGTTCTAGAAGTCTGGTGAACCAGATTACCCAACTTTTTCTGCTTAGACCCCTATTTAGATAGATCTTCTGGCAAATACCTCCACAATTGAGAGGGCCCAGGCCCTGAGCATCTACTTTCTATACATTTTTAAAAGGTCTTTGGGGATCTATTGATCACCTCTGAGAATGCATTTGTTTTCCAGGCTCTTTAGCACTGAGAGAGAAGTGGCTTGTGTTGAGGTCTTGTGTGATTTGCCCTGACCCGATGGCTAACATCACATTTCCTAAGGCTGGGAGAATGCTAGCCTGTTCGTGGACCAAAAGAACAGTATGACCAAATTGTTTCATAGATACAGACCTGAGGGAGGAAAGGGAGCTTCAGACACTGGTGGAGAAATGTTCTTTGGATCCCTAGCTGGGGCAGCCTGGCTAAAAGACTTTGTGTGACTTTTCCCCAGGGCCCTTGTCTAGACCCCTTTCCAGGTAATTTTGCTGCCTTCCCTGTCCCCTCACCCCCTACTCTTGTACCCCCACTTCTCCATTGCCCCCAAGTAGAGGTGAAGGTTAATGAATGAGTTGGTACCTGTTCCAATGAATATCAAACATCTGAAGATGAGTTTTTTCGGGTTCAAGTTTGATTGTTCTCGGTTTAAAACGTCCTGCTGGTACACTCACCTGTATATTTCCTCAGCATATATATTACCACTTAGGCTACTCTTTGTTATGGGTTGAATTGTGTCCCCCCAAACAAATATGTTGAAGTCCTAACTCCCCAGGACCTCAGAATGTGGTCTTATTTGGAGATAGGGTCTTTACAAAGGTAATCAGGTTAAAATGAGGTCCCCAGGGTGGGCTCTAATCCACTACAACTGGTGTCCCTATACGAAAAGGAAACTTGGCCACAGAGACACACATGCACAGAGGGGAGACTACTGAAGACAGAGGGAGCAGGCCACCTACAAGTCAAGGAATGCCTGAGGCTGCCAGAAGCCAGGAAAGAGGGATGGAACAGATTCTCTCTTAGAGCCCTAGGAAGGCGTTAACCCTGACAACACCTTGGTTTCGAGCTTTTAGCCTTCAGGACTGTGAGACAATAAATGTCTGTTGTTTAAGCCACCCAATTACAGCAGCCCCAGGAAACCAATACACCACGGAACTTTACTGATGGTATTAATTCGGTAAAATTTAATTCAATTTAACAAGTGCCTGTAAATGAATTCAGGCAGAGGTGGTGATATCTGATAATGCTTTAATGTATTTCTCCCTCCTCGAGCTCTCCACGTCTCCTCTTCCTCGCTGGAAGCTGCACTCCATTTATCCTGCCATCTTTTCACCATCGCTCAATGCCCTCAATGTCCTCGGTTCACTCTCCACCAGCTTAGACTCCTTGGGTCATCATTATAATCATTTTCTTGCATTTCCTCAACTGCCTTACCCTCCCTTTCTTCATTATTCTCTTCTGGAAAACCTCAACTTTGATTAAATTCCACTTTCTGCCTGTACCCATACAGTTAAATGTGGCTAGAGAAAACCCACATGATGAACAATAGCACCTTAATTAATAGCCTCTATCCTGAACTACCTGGTCTGGTCACTCCCTCCATTTACAAAGAGTTATTTTACTTGTCTCTCCTCAGAATTCTCCTCCCCTCTCAGCTAATGTTTCGCAGAGAAGCAATCAAAAGAAGACACCCTACACTCTCCAATTTCCACACCTATCTGAACTGTGCTCTTGTCCTCACTGGCCTCCTTTCACTGTGGATGGGTTGTCCATGCACCTGTCCAAGGCCAGCCCCTCCTCCTGAGTGTCAGACCTCAGCTATTCTCCCTCCTCAAGAGCTGACTCCTGCCATTGCCTCCTTCTCTCCTGCACCATCAATGTTCCCTGTTTACTCATCTACCCGATGTTTCCCATCAGCATACAAGCATGCTGTGAGTTTTCACATTTTAAAAAAAGAACCTCGCCTAACACACACTTCTTCCTGCTGCCACTCCATTTCTCAGATCTTCTTTATAGAAAAACTATCTGAACAAATAAATTGTCTTTATGTTTTTCTTCGATTTCTCTCCTTTCATTCTCTCTTGAAGTCACTCCAATCAGTCTTTTGCCCCCAGTACTCCATCCAGACTAATCCTGTGAAGGTCACACCAAATTATCTCCGACTGTTAGTCCATTGGTCAGCTCTCAGTCCTCATCTTACTTGACTTATCAGCAGTACTTGACACAGTCATTACTTCCTCCTGATTGAAGTATTTTCTTTCTTTGGCTTCAAGGCTTCTTATTTACCTGCTTTTCCTCTTATCTCAACAGCCACTCCTCCATACCCTTTGATGCTTTCTTCTCATTTCCCGTAATGGAAATGTTGGCATGTCCCAGGGCTCAGTCCTTAGGATTCTTATTTTCTGTGTCTACACCCATTCTCTGAGTGATACCATTCTATCTCATGGATCAAAATATCTAAATGTTGATGATCCCTATTTTATTTTCGTTTTCACCTCCCCCCTGAGTGCTGGATTGAGGTGCCCACTTGACACTTCCCGTTCAATGTCTAATCGGATCTCAAGGGTAACACAGCCAAAACTGAACTCCAGGTCTCGTGTTCTCCTAAGAATTTTTTCTTCCAGCAAAAGCCCCTTCCTGGTACTTGGCAACTCCCCCTGTCAGTTGCTCAGACCCCAAAACTGACATTCACCGATAACATATTTCATGCTTAATCCACCAGAGATGGAGGATATTGACCTATTCTTTGAAAGGTATAGAATATTCAATGATTTCTCCCACCTTTAACACTCGCTCTTTGGTCCAGGCCTCTGTCATCGCATACCTGGGTTGGCAACAGCCTCCTAATTGGTTTCCATGCTTCTGCCCTTGACACTGTAGTTTTACCCCAGCCGTCCTGATGATAGACTGATATTATTTTTTATAACAGCTTAATTGAGATATTATTCACTCATTTAAATTCACTCATTTAAAGTGTACAATTTTATGGTTTTTAGTATATTTAAAGCTTTGTGCAACTGTCAGCACAATAAATTTTAGAACATTTTCATTGGCCCCCAAAAGAAACCCCATGCCCATTGGAAGTCACTTCTTATTTCATCCTAACCTCCCTGCCCACACCTCATCCCTAGGCAACTACTAATCTCGTTTCTGTTTCTACAGATTTGCCTGTTTTGGATGTTTCACGTAAACAAAATAGTGCAATATGTGATTCTTTGTGACTGGCTTCTTTCATTTAGCATAATGTGTTCAAGGTTCATCCATGTTATAGCATGTATCAGTACTTTTTTCTTTTTATTACTAAATAATATCCTATTATATGGATATATTACATTTTAGTCATCTATTCATCAGTTAATGGACATTTGTGTGGTTCCAACTTTTGACTGTTAGGAATAACGCTTCTATGACCATTCGTGTACAAGTTTTTGCATGGACATATGTTTTCATTTCTCTTGGGTACATAAGTAGGAGTGGAATTGCTGAGTAATATGGTAACTCTATGTTTAACCTTTTGAGGAGCTGCCAGATTGTTTTCCAGAGCAACTGCATCATTTTACATTCCTAGGGGCATGTGTGAGGGTCTCAATTTTTCCACATCCTTGCCTGCACTTGCTATTATCTGACTTTTTGTTTATAGCCATCCTAGTGAGTGTGAAGTGATCTCTCATTATATAGACTATTTCTTTAAAAATGTAAGTCAAATCACATCACCCCCCTTTTCTAAGTGCTCCAATGGCTCATCACTTGTAGGAAAATCCTAAGTCCTCACAACGACTTTAAGGCCCTATATGATTTGCTCCCCACCCTTCCCAGCCTATCTTTCTTACCTGCCACTTTCCCTTTTGCTCACATTGCCTTTGCAGTTACTGTTTTTTCTGCCTAGAATATGTTTTCTCCAGATATCTGCCTGGTTTCTCCCTCACCACCTTTGGGTGCCTGTTCAATTGTCACCTTGTCAGTTAGGTCCTCCCTGAGCACCCCTTAACTCCTAGCCTTCCTTGGCACCTTTCCTTTAGATACCACAGCCAGCAAATAGAAGTATTTTGGGCCCAGGAGACCTTTCAATAGGTGCCCCAAGCCACAAGAATTCGCCAGCCTACACCTCCTTCTGATAAGGTCTATACTGCCTGTGGCCCTGACAGAACTTGGTATTTAATCTTTTTTAAAACGTATTTTTTTTTTGCTCTGGGTGGAAATGGCTATTGGGTAGACCGTTAACAGATAAGCTCTAATATTGCCAGGGGAGAGTTAGTGTTGGAAATTTGGCTCCATCTGTTCCCTAGGCCCCCAAAAGATGGTGCCTTGTTACTATCTGGAATAACAAAAGATGATGGGCATGTGCATGCATATGTGTGTGTGGGGTGCCTGTAAGGCAAGGGTTTCAGTTCTTGCCTTGTCACTAAGTTGCTGTGTGACTCTAAGTAAATCACTTAATCTTCCTAGGAATATTTGCCCTATTTGTAAAACAAGGGGGTTGGACTACACGATCTTTGAAGTCCCCTCTAGCCCTGACATTCTATATTCTGTCATACTTTTCACCTAATGAGATATTAACTTTGGCTTGATGTTAGGCCTTGGGGTCCTGGGAACTGGCAGCTATCAGCAAAAGATCTCCAAATGCAATTTGAACCCAGCGGAGCTTAATGTATTTTTGTATCTGGGCTTCAGGAGATCAAGCTTGGAGTTGGCAATATGGGAAATTCAGTTACTATTTTTGACAAGCAGTTGGATTTATTGAATGATACATTGCATCTGGCAGCATTACTGACGAATCGGGGAACAAGGACAGAGTTAAGAATTTCAAAACAGTTGAAGGGCCTTAAAAGATCATCCCTAATGAGGACAGTAGATTCTTTTAACAACCCCAGAGTTTGTCTTGCAAAACCCTCATTAGGTAGAATGAGCTACTTAAAGACAGAGAGGGAAGTGGTCTGAGGGGAGAAGAGTTAGGAGCGGAGAGCTTTGGGACTGCGGCTCCAATAGGCTAGGCAGGAAGTTACTCTTGCTCTTAATAGATCAGTAGATTTCTTATCAGCGTGTGTTTGTTGGGAGGGGAGGAAAGTGTTGTTCACGAAATTGTGAGGAAATTGTCGGGGTGGTTAGTCTTTACGTTGCTTGTGGAAATAAGATTTCATTCCTGTAAAACAAAAGGCCTGTTAAGGACAAGTAAAGATCAGAGCTAATTTGCACTAATGTGATGACACATTCTAAAATTGGCTTTCTCTGTGATAGCCTCACCCTGTGTGATTGGTTGACATGCCCTAGGGCCACCTTTACCAAGGAGTTCCTCAGTGGGTCAGGTTAGGGATATGTGGGGTTGGAGCCCAAGCTTATGGATGGGACCCCTGGCCCTAGTCTACCAAGAGACAGAGAGAATGAAGGGCACTGGAGAAAGTGGAGACACAGTCTGGAACGTCAGCCTCAGCAGCTGAGTGTCCCCATAGTCCTGCTGATGCCATGTGCTCCTAGGACATCTACACCTAAGAGTCACTGGGGCTACCTTGGCTTGTGATTCTCCATACATGACTTTGAGCATGCAATCATAGCCTGTGGATGCAAGAAGGGACGTTAAGTCTAGAGGTGGTCTGTAGGTTTCAGGTTGAGCATCGACGTTGATTAATTAGTGGTGATTTCCTGAAGCACTTTGTTGAGAAGGATTCTCAGTTTCTTATCCAGGCTCAGGAGAGAAGAGTACCTTCAAGGATTCATAATCTCCCAGGAGTGAGAAGGGTGAACAAGTATGTGCAAGCTACATATTTGCCTAATTTTAGAGAGAAAGTTGAGGCTACAAAGGGGAAGTCACCTGCCCAAGGTCACATAGTTAGCTACACAGCTGGAAATAGACCCAGATCACCTTTCTCTGATGCCCAAAGTAATGACATCTTCCATGCTGGAAGCTACTTTCATAAAGGCCTCTGTTTCATAAGGATACTCACAAAGTGTGTAGGAAAACATGAAGCTGGGAATGACTGGGGTGTGACAAAATACACAAACACTTCAGCAGGGCCCGAAAGAGCACACGTCTGCTTTCATTGTCTCTGAAATCTGCAATACTATGAGGCAATGGAAGCACTGTTTTTTGAGCAATGAACCTTTTTAAAGGCAAGTTCATTATTTTATAGAGACACATCAAATATTTACATTTCTTTCAAATATTTTACCCTCACAACTTATGATCTCGGGCCTTTATCCTTTGGAATTCTCAGTATCTGCTTTTCTCCTAAAGGTGAAGTTGCCAACTCAGCCTTGTTGAAGGTTTTCATTTTATTATGAGGGTTTATCTCTACTGGGCTCTCTAGTGGTTGTTGATCTGCTGGTTTGTACCCCCAGCTGTTGGGATTATAGGCTGCTCTTCGGGAATTGCCTTTGGTGGAAGGAGCTGCCTTGCCGATGGTATGTCCCTTCTCTGGGAGCAGTCTGCACTCAGGGACTGTCTGTGCATGGGTTCAAAAGCAACTCTGAAGGGCCATGCCAACTCCAGTTCTCCCCATGGGACCAGCTGAAGCCTCTGTTGCAAGTGCATCAGTTGAACTTCTCCCTATGCTCAGTCCTGCTTGCCTTACCTTCTTGGAGGCATTATTCCCGAGAGCAAACCCCAATAAACATCCTGTATGCAAATCTCTGTCTCAGAGTCTATGTTACAGGGATTTTGAGGGTGCTATGTTACTCTGGGTTTTGAGGGTGCTGAACCACAGGATGGAATATAAAGCTGGATAATGGAGAGTTTACCAAAATGAGAACATTCTCTCTGGACACAGTATTTAACATGCTGGCAAGGACTCCCGGGGACAGCGCTAGGATGGCTTTTGGAACCTTGGAGAATGCAATGGCCCAGACCAAATGAAGTGAAAATATCAGAACTGCCCAGGCAGGTGGTAGAGGAAGTGATCAAAAGGCTCAGAGGAGTGGGTCTGCTAGAATAGATCTACTACATAAGGCCAGAAAACCCCTTAGCTGACTATTTTCCATGGAAGGGTCAAGTGAACACCTTTCTACCCAAGCAATAAGGAATGTGCTAGTGGGGTAAGCACTGCTATTGCTGAGAAGTTCAGTCTTGTCAGTCCCTTGCAGCTCGGACTGACAGTCAGAGATGCTGTTACAGAGCTGGGCTCCCTAGAAGTAACAGGGATGGTAGGATCCTCAAATAATAGAAGCCACATGGTGACACTTAACACCAGGAGCAAGGCAGGCGCAGTTACTCTAATGAGTAGCAAGATCAGAGTGGCCATGGCGGGGTCTGACTTGCAGAGAGCTTTGGGGACATTTAATATAATATGGTGTTCTATAGGGACAAGACAGGCAGGAAGACAGCAAGGGTATTACTTAATTTATACAATTAAAAGGAGTAAAGGATAGATGGTCAGGAAGCTGAAGGCAGCCACCATATTTAAAAATAGGTCATGATTCTTTACCCATTTTCTGAACTTGAGCTAGTTCTTGGACCTGAAGCCCATTGACTAAAGGAGAGGTCTGGTCTCCTTGAGGAAGAAACCTATGACATCATAGCAAGTGTATGCAGTATTAATTCCCCCAGTTCTTTGGGGTACACTGAAGTGAGAGGATTGCCCATTTTGAACAATGTTGGACACAGGGTTGGAATTGACGTTGAAACCCAAGGACGTAAAACATCATCTTGGTCTTCTTATTAGTGTGAAAGAATTTAGGGGGCAGGTAATAAATGGAATCCTATCTCTGTCTGGCCCATAGTGTGTCCACTAGTTCCACCCAGTGGTCATTTCCTTGGACCTCAAATATATAATTGGAATAGATATCCTTGGTGGTACACAGAACCATCACATTGGTTTCTTGGTCTATGAGGGAAAAGTTATCTTAGAGTGGAAGTTCAATGGAAGCCTCTGGAACTGCCTCCGTGTTCACCTACAAAATAGTAAATTCAAACCAATATTGCATGCTGGAGGAATGGCAGGGATTGGTGCTACCCTTAAATATGTAAGGGATGCAGGACTGATGGTCCCCATCATATCCCCACCTAATTTATCAGTCCGACTCCTACAAAAATTAGATGGACTCTGGCAGTTGATAGTGGACTACCATAATCTCAAGCAAGTAGTAGTCCCTATTGCAGTGGCAATGCTGGATATGATATGATAAGTCTGTGCAGTGTTAAAACACTCCATGGGAGTTTATGGCAAGCCCCAATAAGAGGGTTACAATGTAGACCCCTAGAGCTCTAGAGCAAGGTCATTCCATCCACAGTAGAGAACTATACAGCATTCAAAAAGTGGCTCCTACCATGCTGCTTGTCCTTGGGAGGACAGAACATCTGACCTTGTAATATCAAGTGGACTTGTGGCCAGAGTTGCCCATCATGAGATGGGTTTCTTTCAGATTTGCCAAGGTTGGGTGGACTCACCAGCAATCCATCATCATCATCATCTTCATCGTCATCATCATCATCACCCAGTGTCAGGCATGAGCAGGGTCAGAAGGCACCAGTAACCTGCACAAGTGAGTGGCCAGACCCCTGTGCCATCCTTCCTTTTGCCCCAGTCGCTCTCCCTTGGCAGACACCTATGGTTATGTGAAGGGTTCCTTACGACCAGCTGTCAGAGGAGGAAAGAGCAGAGCTTGGTTAACAGTGGGTCTGCTCAATATGTGGGTGGAAGCCAAGAAAGGACTCCTGCTGCACTGCAGTCCTGCTCAGTGAAAGATAGCAGTCAGGGGAGGTGCTCTCAATGGACGGAGCATCAGGGGGTACTCTGGGGCCACCACTTTGTGTGAAAGTATAAGTGGCCCAAGGTAACAACATGCGTGGAAAGAATATACACAGACTCAGAATCAGTGGCAAATGGTTGGGTTGATTGGACAGGAACCTGGAACGAGTAAGATTAGAAGAACAGAGGATGAGATCTGGGCAAGAGACATGTGGATGCACTTATGGAAGTGAGCATGAAGTATTAAGATCTTTGTATGGCATATTAGCCCCCACCTGAGATCGCCCACCCCCAAATCAGCACTAGCATCCAAATATCTTCTTCCTGCAGAATCTTGGGCTTTGGCCAATGGATTGGCTGGCTTATCATTTGGGTTTCAGCTTCTTTGCTTTAGAACTTCCTCGACAACCTTAACTAAGGGCTTTCCCCCTCTATAATATCATCTTCTTTTTATTTTCTTCATCGTTCTTAAATAAATCTATTTATTGTATGTGATCTGTGTCTTTGATTAGTCTCTAACTGATGGAGAAGGGACATCTTTGTCTTATTCACCACTTTATCCCCTATACTGAGAACAATTCTTGACACAGAGTATGCCCTCAACATGTATTTGTTGAATGAAAGAATAGGGCTTAGCAAGGTTAAGTAACTTGCCCATGGCCACATGGCTAATGAGTGCTACAGCTGGGGTTTGAACCCAGACTCTAGAGTGCTGGCTTTGTGACTTTGGCCTAGATACTTAATATCTGTTTTTATACCTTAGTTTCTTCATCTGTATATAGGGATAGTAATAGTATCTATCCCTGAGTTATTGTGAGGATAAAAGGAGTTAGCATATACAAGCATTTAGAAAAGAGCCTGATACATTTTTGGCATGGTACAAGTGCTCACAACTATTAAGTAGTGGAATGGGATTTAAACTTGGGTCTGATGGGTATTTGGTTTTGATGGAGAGTCTAAGTGGCATTTTTGAGGGCACTGGGAACTTTCGGGGAGGGGCCAGGGACGATAAAAGGAAAGGGTGGGTATTTGATGTAAAGCTACCTTCATAATCTCACCAGTCCTTGCGCATCGAGTGCCTAATGGATACAAAGCACAGTGGTGGGCACTATGGGAAACTCAAAGGAAACTACAATATGGTGTCTGTCCTCAGCTGGTCTTGCCTTAGGACACAATGTTTTAAATGCTTACAGCCACATCATTGAGGCTCAGTGCTGAACCAGGAAGTGCCCTCCTCCAGGGCTGAGGGTAGCCAGGGCCCTGTGGCACCTGCTGCCATTTCACACTCTTTACATACTCCGCCAATCCAGATGCGTGGAAACATCTATAGAAATCTCGGGACGTCTTTCTCGGATATTGACTGCAACTTCATTTTGACTTAAGTCACTGAATTTGTCCTCCTTGCCTGAGAAGTAACTCCCCCGTGGCCTTTGACCTGACTCACTTTGGGCTTGACTTCTGGACTTCTGACTGCCAAGGACCTCGAGCACTGGCTCGGGTGGAATTTACGGGCCAGGAATGCTTGAGTTTATATCACTGGCTGTTGGAAGCACATGGCCACATTTTTGTTCCTGACACTGAAAACTTTGCCCAAACTACTCTGGGGTGAATTGTATTGAACTTTGCCTGGTTATTGTGCCAGTGTTGTTTGCTGAATGCTCTAGTGAGAGCTGAGCTTATACTGATCACATGATGTAACTGTAAATTTTAGTGTTTGGTTTGAAATCCAAGAATCAAGGTAGACGACAAGGCCCATTATACCTTATTTTGTAGGTTCATTCATTGCTCCAGCCACATTACATTCTGCATTTCTGCCAGAGCGGGATGATTTCACATAGGATGCTAGGAGAGTCATTACTTTGCTAACATTAGGAATTTGGTTTCTTCTAACGTGGATGTGTATGAAATATTCTTATCCAGCAGCTCATTTTGCTCTTCCTCTTCCCCTGGCAATGAATTACCAGCTTCTCCTTTGCTCTTGGTCTCAGAAAAGGTTATATGTTGTTTTAATCACATGTGTAATATAATACCTATTAGTACTAATGGGATGTATTCTTTCATTGGGACATAATTGCCAATAGTATGCAGATCAGCTCACTTGTTCTTTCTCCAATGTTTGCTGAAGGCTCCGTTCACGGGTAACACATGGTCACCTCCTCACTCTGCTCTGAAAATTTTCCATTACACGTCTTAATCATGAATTTTTTTCTTTTTTTTGCCCTCTGCTTAAGAAGTGAATTAGGGCAGTAAAAATTGAGATGACAACCATTTTTAGATTGAAAAGAACCTCTTCTCCTTGATGCCAGAACCCACTGTTGCATTTTTATATTTTTCTTCTTTTTACGTCACCAATTAGCGCCTCAGTGATTTTTACGTCTGGCATGCTTGTGGTGTGAACCATAAAAATTCTAGTTTCAAAGATGCTTTTGCTCTGTTCTGTGGAAAAAATCCCCTTTATCGAAAAATTTCTCAGGCACAAGGGATCATACTTTAAGGTGCATCACAAACAGCATTTGTCCAGACAGTCAAAATAATTTTAGAAAATGCGTGGGTCTGATAAAAGTTAATCTGACGAGTACCCAGAAAGAAGAACGTAATATTGGAAGAGCATCTACTATGTGTCAGGCACCAAATTTGCCTTATATCATTTTGTTTTCTTAATTGACAAGGCAACTAAAGTAACTTGCCTGAGTTCATCTGTTTATTTGACCATTCATTCTTTTACCAAAAAATTATTTGATGAGCAGTAGTTTGTTCCAGGCATTGTAGGAGGCACTGGGGAGCACACTGAATGTGGTACGCTTGATCCCTCCCTGATGGGGCTTGCCATCTAATTGGGAGGACAGATAAAATATAACTAAACAAAGAAATAAATCAACAAAAACAATGGCAGAAAGCGCTCCAAAGGCAATAAATAGGGAGTTTAGATAGAGTATAATTGGGGGTGCAGGGTGGGAGGGACGTCTCAAACTTGCATATCACAATGCAAATAGGGACTGGAGCCTTGATTCAAGCTCAAGTTAGTCTGGCGCCAAAGCTATTCCTTCCATTACACTCACGTCAAATGGGCAATTCCATTCTGAGTTTTGATCATGATCATGGTGGCTAGCATTTCCTGAGTCCCTACTTAGTGCCAGGCCCTATTCAGTTTTATGTGTTTCTTCGGCTACCTTATGAAGTATGAATTATTTTTTCCCCATTTTGCAGATGAGAAACCTGATCCTTAAGAGAAGTTTCAGCTTGCCCAAGGCGACACAGTACCATTTTCTCTTTGGCCCCAATGCTCATGTTTCTAGCAGCTAGATTTTATAGCCAACCTTTCTTCCCAGAGGTGAAGGGGTTGTGTTCTCCTTGGGATCAGAGGCCTAGGCAATGTGGACTGGCTCATGGGACATTTGGTCTCCCTCTCTCTGAAAAAAAAGCAAGATCCATGCCTGAACCCTGGCAGTCAAGAGGAGCATAGATTTTGAAGCGAGCTTTACTTCTTTAAAAGCATCGTATATATTTTTCAGATTAAAAAAGTCTTATGTGCTCATTATAGGTGATTTGGGGAAAAAAAGGATAGAGAAGTGTAAAGACAAGAATAAAAATCACTTACAGTTCCATCACCCAGAAAGGGCAGTATTTTTTCAGTGTATAATAACACAGATGACAGACAGTTATATAGATAGCACTTATGACGTACAAGGTGTAATTCCACACGCCTTAAATATATTACCTAATCAATACAGTGACCCTACATGGAAGGTGCTATTAACATCCCAGTGTTATAGATAGGAAAGCGAGGTAAAGAATGGTTAGGTAACATTCCCAAGACCACAGGATCAAAGCTAGCCAGGCAGCCTGGTTCTGGAGTCCAGGCTACTCATCCCACCTCTGTATAAAAAGAGAGAGATATATTTTTTTATAAACCCAGGATCTTGTTTTGCATACAAATTTAGATTCTGCTTTTTAAGTTCACATTATTTCATGGGCATTTTTCCATGTCCTTATACGTTCTTCAAAATATTTTTAATGGCCGTATGGATATATTTTATATAACCACCTCCTACTGTTACACTCTTAGGTTGTTTCTACGTTTTTTTGGTAATTACAAAAAAATGATGCAATGAACATCCATGTACACCAATCTTTGACCAGCTTTTTGATTATTCCCTCAGGACAGATTCCTGGAAGAGGATGACTCGGTCAGAATTTTTGGCATTTCTTCAAACCTGTGGTGGAAAAAAAGTGTTAAGATGTGTGGCACAGATTTAAATCACATAAAAACTTAGGAAAGTTAAAGATCTGTGTGGGCTGAGTGAAAAAACAATCAGCGGAGGCTTCCTTAAGGAGGTGAGTGGCGTATGAGCCGGCTGTGAACAATGAGAGGCAGGAGTCCGACAAGGGGAGAGGTTCTCTAAGGCTCTGGGCATCCATCTTTCATAAGTCAGTTGACTTGGGCAGGCGGTTGGTGAGAGAAGGCTTCTTGGAGCGGTGTCTTCAAGGCTGAAAAGGGATTTCTAAGGCAGTCAAGGGATGCGAGGAGAAGAGGTAAGTGGGTCTTTTAGGCAGTGGGAGCAACATAGGCAGGCCCAGAGGTGTGAGAGAACGTGAAGGAAAGATTTGGGAGAGGAGCAGAGAAGAGGTAGGCAGGGGCTAGACCATGAAAAGGCCTGTATGTCACATTCAGAAAGACGGATTTTCTTATGTAGGCCATGGAGAGTTGCTGAAGAGTTTGAGCTTAAAAAGTGATCTGGTCATATTTGCATTTTTGATAGCACTGCCATGCCAGGGAGTAGATGGGACAGAAGCAGGTGAGGCAGTGGAAGATTCTCCTGGGAGGCTGTTTTGGGGACTCACAGGAATAACCCTGGCATAGTCCTGTTCCCCATAGCTTTGCCTACGGCGGGGCCCATGGCCCTCTTCATCATTCCTTATGCCTCGCCAAGAGTAAGACAGACTCAATATTTATAAAACACTGACATGGAAATGAAAAAACTGCAGAAACAAAGAGCACAAACACTTCCTCTACATTTTGAGAGTTAACATCCACGAGAAATATGCCTGTATGTTGGAGCAGAAAATAATGAGGCAATATACTTCCTTAAACAGATTCAGTTCATCATCGCCGGGGCCCAGGAGAAGGGGAGGATGGTTGGAGGGACAACTTCCATTGTTGGTGGTGCTGGCTGCTCCTTTCCAAGCAGACAGGTCACTCAGTGCTTTCTTGCAGGCAATTATTTTCGGGATGACTGGAGATTTCGATCAACCAATCAAGCTTTTATAGAAGCCACTTTCCTTGATTATGTCCCTGATCTTTAACTCGGGAAGAGATTTTCCTCAGTATGGCTTGACAGCCTCAAGTTTGCAATTAATTTCTCCCTCCCCACCTCCTGCATCTTGCTTTTGCTTTCAGTTGGGAAGCAGTAGTGCTCATAGGCTCACGAGAACTTCCTGTGTAGGGTGTGTGTGCGTGTGTGTGTCTGTTTTAAAGGCATCTGAAGCCTCATTCTGGCCTTCTCTCAATGAGGAATGTCCCATGAAAGAGCAGAAAGACTTGTGAGCAGGAAGCTGAGTGAATAAGGAGAGTTGAGGAGATTGACCAAGGGTGTACTGTAGGGTGTAGAGGACTCTGACCCCTGGGGTGGCTGGATTCAGGGCCAGCCCCAGGAGGATGTGGAATGAGGCAGGATCAGTGTTTTCAACTGCAGGAGGCATATCCTTGCTTCAAAATACACTGATGAATATTTTAAATTTTAATGGATACACATCTATTTCAGTGTGCTTTATTCCATGGAAATGATTGCTTTTCTTTTAAAATAAAGTTATTTGCATAGTATATAAGTGTCTTAAATAAAAATGTTAGGTAAATATTAGTTCAGATGTTATGTGGAAGGTGGCGAGTTTCTTGAAGCCAATACCTGAATGTTTTAAGATTAAGAGACACTGGAATGAACTTTGGAACCAGAGAGACGTGGATAAAATTCAAGCTCTGCCTCTTACTAAATGTGTGTCCGTGGGAAAATTACTGAATATCTTTGCACCGTACTTTTTCCATCTGTAAAATGGGCATGTAAAATCTACCTTTTGGCGTTGTTGTGGGGTTTAGAGATCGATTTGTTCATTCATGTATTCATTCGATCATTAAACATTTATGGAGTGTCTGCTATGGGCAACTCATTGCCTGGGGACAGGGAATACCACAGTGAATCAAACAAAGTCTCTGTCCTCTTGGAGCTCCCATTCTAATGGGAGGCAGGGACAGACAATAAATGCGTAGATAGATAGGTAAGAAACTGTCAAATTCTAAGAAAAACACAGCAGAGTAAGAGAGAGGTTAAAGCAGAGCCTCTGAGACAGGGATGTGTTAGGTGTGTTTGAGGAAATCCTGTGGGGTCACAGTGCGGTGGAAGTGATGGAGAGAGAGGGAGAAAGGAGGAAACGAGGTGGAACAGGCAGTCAGATGCCAGGGTAGAGAGTGTCTGGTAGGGTAGAGGAGGGACCTTGGGTTTTATCTTAATGGTGATGGGAAGAGGAGTGATCAATACACTGTATCTATTCATAATGACAAATTCAATTAATATTTGAATAGCTGTTTACCTGGTGCCCAAGATGCAGAGCGCTGCATTAGGTTCCCAGGTTTTGGGAATACCGACATGAGCTGGGCAGAGGAACTCAAATTCTTGTTGGAGAAACAGTAGTCTAATCCATTACTATCTAACGTTCATCAAATACTTGCTGTGTGCCAGGCATAGTTCCGAGGGTTTTCCTGTAATGCAGTAGCTCACGTAGTCCTTAGGAAACAAAAGCTTATAGTCCGTTATCACCCCATTTTGCAAATGAGAAAGCTGGGGCACAGAGAGGCTAACTACGTAAATATTGCCTCTCACCTTTCAAAGAAAGGAGAGCGAAATCAATGTGCTCCCTTTGAGGTTCAAAGAACACAGGGAGTGCAGAGCAAACGGTACCCTGAGGGAGAACGCAGCCTAGGGATTGCAGGTGCTCTGGAGTGAGTCTGCCACCCACTCTCTGTGATGGCGGCCACATTGCCTCTTCTCTCTGTGCTTCTGTCTCCTCTTCCATGAAATGGGATCAGTAGGGGTATCCAGCCCATAGGATAGTCGGGAGGATGAAATGAGACAGTGCCTGGGAAACGCTTTTGCATAAAGCCTGGCAAATGACGAGTGCCTCTCAAGTCGTAGCAATACACCCACAAGGGATTAGGGAAACGCTTCATGAACTGGCCGCCCTTGGGCCTGGGCCTTGAGGGATGAGTGACCAGAAGCAAATGTAGATAAGTTCATTTTAGGTTGACAGAGAAATTAATGTGAAATTAATGGAGTGTTGAATGTTCACGGTATGGTTGGGTGGTGGGTGAGGATGTAATAGACAATTCTTTAAATCTATCAATCTGACATTGAGGAGATCTTGACTGCCATCCTAACTGCAGTGAACTTGTTTTACAGGCCCCAGGGAAGCTTTGATCCTTTGAGCATCGGGCATCCCGTGATTTGACCTGCACTTTCGTAGACATGCCCAGCAGGAGCATGAGAAGATTGCAGTGGTGCAGGTGATAAATGCTGACAGTCTGACTCTGCACAGGAAGGGGTGGAGAGGGGAGGTGAGGGGTAGAGACATTGCAGAGGTGGAATCTACAGGTGGAGCCTGGTTTACCAGCTCCTTGGAGCTCCACACACACACAAAGCAAGAGAAATGGGATTTGCCCCATCCCAGCCTCTTTCTGTGTCCCCCAGGCATGAGTCTCCTGATAGTTCCTTAGTTTTCCCATCTGTCAAGTGGGAAAAATAAAACCAGAATCTCATGGCTCCCAGTGGGGTATAGTGCTATGTTGTGTTATGGAGAATCCTGTGGAAATGCAGGCTGGTTTCATTCCTCCTGCTAATAAAGAACTGTCATCCTACCAGAATACAGTACCAAGAACTTGCATTTTCTAAGTATCGGAAAGCAATAGTTTGGGTTTGAGCTGTTCACTCACTTATGATCTGAGATAATTCTAAAAAGATTTCGCAGCTTAGTCTAATTGGGTAATTGGGATGTTTCCAGATGAAATTCGACTTGTATTTTTAAAAAACGCTTTGAAGAACTGGTTGCCATGGTGCTGTTCTGCTGACAAGATCCTTCACTGGCTCCCACTAAGCAGCAATAATGGGCTTCTGTTTATTCTAAGTTTCAGGTTACCCCACCTGAACATCCTCTGGAAGGAAGCAAGGTATAAACCAGAAGGAATTAGTGAAGTCTTTCCCTCGCTCTCCTTGATTGGGGGGCGTGTCTCAGCAGACAAGGAGATTTGTCATTGCAGGGGGTGGGGGTGGGGGTGGGTAGGAGGAGTGGGAGGGCCCAGGCCTAGTAGAGGCCCAGCTGGTGTGAAGGGACTTCCCAGACCACTTCACCCCAGGGCAGCTGGGAGTTGAGGACGAAACCACTGTACATCTGTCGCAGTATAAACGGGAAGGTTGTTTCAGGATATGAGTACTAATCCTCTCATATTTGTGGGCAAATAGGTGTTTGGCAGAGAGAATTTATTTTAAGAAATAACATGATTTTAAAAATTAATATTTATGTTTTTATAGTCACTGTTTTAAATTTGAGAAAGCCTTTGTTCTGACTCAATTTTTCAACCTACTGGACAATAATTCTTACCCATCGTCCTTAAACTTCTTGTACCCCAGTGTTTATTATAAGAATGTGAAACATCTTCCCCAGAAGCAGTATTTTTGGCTTCATTAAAAGTTTTTCTAGTTCCTCTTCAGTCATGTCAATATTTACCTTGGACAATGCTTTGTATCCTTTTGTTTATAATTCCAGAATTCTCCAAGACAAACTGATTATTCATGACTCTCTGGCCTGGGTTACAGTTTGAACACACCTTATGTTAACATTTTAAGGGTACGACTCCCCCAGACTATTTCCTCTACTTCTCATAGATTCATAGTTTGTAACCTTCTACTCTCACGTCAAGCGCTGTATTTTTTCTCCTTTCAGGTATCTTCCAAGCACATCTTTTTAGTTGATTTTACTCTTAGAGCATTTACTTAGAACATTAGCAGGTGAACTTTTTCGTCCTTGCCTTTTAAAATCCCAGGATCCCTCTGCCCTGCCAAGGATGCTTTTACAACACTATATTGTAACCACATTCTTTGAACACTTCCATTGTTTTCCTAGAGAGCACACTCTTCCGTGTTGCCCACTCCCTCTTGTTGAATTTCTGGCTACTAGTGCAGAGAGCACATGACCTCTGTCTTCGTTGTCTAAAGACTATATTTAAACCCCCTAATGTGTAAAAGGAGGGCTTTGTGGCCGAACAAACACCATAAAGCTACAGCATGTTTTCTTGAGAAGCCTATTTATATAGAGCCAGTCATCTTTCCTTAATCATTCAGGATTTTACGATTCTCTGTATTTCCTTCAGTTCTCTACACATGCCTTACAGTTGTAGAGGATTTAAAATTTACAAAGTATTTCACATATATTATTACATTTGATCCTTATAACAACTTTCTGAAGGAGACCCAGAGGATTCATGTGACTTGTTTGAGCTCACAAAGTGAGTTGAATAAGACACAGTTTTTGCCCTCGAGGATATTTATATTAACAAATGATTTGGTTTTATGTAAGTCTTTCTGTTCCTCTAAAACACTGTACTTTTTCTTGATTTGGGGACATTGTGTGTGCTGTTTGCTTTGATTGAACTGCCCAACTTCTCCCTTTGGCTAGCTAAACTCCCACCCATTTTTCAAATGTCAGCTTTGATTTCACTTCCTCCAGAAGTATTCCCTGGTCCCCCAAGTATGGGCTAGGATTTCTGCCTTTGTGCTCCCATAACACCCTTAAAAATACATAAATAAGTTTATCATAGTGTCTGTCACCTAGCGAACACTTGATAAGCTTTAGTTATGTTATCATTCGCCATCCTCTCTCTCACCGCACTGTGTATATCGTGCTTGCCATGGTATCTCCAGTCCCAAGCTCTGAGATGGCGCTCAATAAATAGTTGTTAAATAAATAAAAGATGCACATTTGTCTTCTGGTTGGTGTAGTCTTGGATCCTTGAGTTCAAGAACAAATGCCAGAGCAGGCTCCAAGAGCGTCCAGAGAACTTTAGGTATTTTCAAGTTCATTCTTCAGAGCACTAACTGAATGTTGGTAGTAATATGGCTATCTGTCATTTGTCCAAAAAAACACCCTTTTCCCCTTACTTTGCTGTTACCTCCCCATTTTTCTATGGTGAACTATCCCCTTTCACACTTTTGATTCGTGTTGTTCAGGGGGGCTGCCCACATCTTGGAACCGGGAGTATTTCTAATAAGCATATTCCATCCCCTAAGTGCAGTGACAAGCTTCGGGATGGGCACTCAACCCAAGCTGGTAACCCTGGGACTTCTGCTGAAACTCTTAGGTAAGAAATGATCTCTTTCTCCTTTGAAGGTTGCGGGCAATAGAAACAAGCCTGGAACTGCTGGTTCTCTGGGAACTTGTAGAGAGATCAATGAAGTCATCACAGGATGACCAAAGCAAAGAGGTGGTGATAGAATGAAGGCATGATGAAGGCATCATTGGATTCAGTGTACCTGATCCCTTGAACTTCCAAATTTATGAAGGGATAGATTCCCTGTTTGGTTGCAACTGGGTTGAGTTGCATTTTGGTCAGTCACCAACAACTAATAGAGTTCTGACTAATTTGGTGGAAAACAAAATACCATGGTATTTTTATTACTGACATTAGTTCTTTTTGTTCCTTTGTGGTTTTGTCTTATGCTTTCACTTCTTCATATGTGTTTTGCATCCATGTAATTTGTCTTACATGGTTAATCAGGAACCAAGTAAGCAAGCATGTTTTTGACTTATTTTTCCCAAGTTCAATGTTGTGTAATTGGCTTGCTTGATGTGCCCCCAGATCATATTTGAGCCGAGCACACGGTCTGGGATCTTCTTCCAGGAATGGGGATGATTTTACACAGGTTTGTCCACATGCCCACACCTTACCTGTTGGTCTCTTGGGCTAACTTGTGGGAGAGTGAATTCACTGTGGTCTGCGAGTGTGCCCTGTGATCTCAAAGTAATGCAAAGCTCCTGAGCCTGTGGAATCAGGGCCACAGAACTGAATCTGAAGGAGCTTCGTTCCCAGATCCCGGTACACAAGGCCTTTGTTTTCTCTTTGGAGAGCACTTTCGGCCCCCTTAGAGGGCTGGTGAGTCAAAAGAAGGTGCAGACTATTTGGACTTCATGGTTGGCGGACCCTGGTCTCTAAGAGTTGTAGTGACTTCTCTCTTGGACCTTTTTGTCTTGTGGATCGAAGCATAGAAACATCTCTCTTTCCTAGAAGTCCCTGATGAGGTGCCAATGAAGATCCCTATGGTGATTGTTTACCATAATCAATAAACTCATCAATTGCTTTCTATTCCTGATTCATGGAAGGCATACTAGTAACTAAAGCAAGGAGACAGAGATTCAGTCCTAGCTTTGTGCCAAAACGAATTCTTGGAAACTAGATCATTGAGTGCATCACTGTATAATGGACAATACTTTCCATTTAAACAGTATTATATTTGGGAGTTGTGTTCCTGAACAAGGCCCTTCATTCTCATCAAATTCAAGATGCAAACTGCAGAATCTTAAGATAATGAAATTAGGATCTAATTCCTATTAAATTGACAAAATATGAAATTTTAAGTTTTAAATGAAACGTATGTTCCTTGCCCATTGCCTATATAAGTGAAGTATTCATATATGACATAAAAATCTATTTGACGGGGCCAGCCCCATGGCCAAGTGGTTAATTTCGTGCACTCCACTTCAGTGGCCCAGGGTTTCACCAGTTCGGATTCTGGGCACAGACCTAGCAGCGCTCATCAAGCCATACTGAGGCAGTGTCCCACACAGCACAACCAGAAGGACCTATAATTAGAATATACAGCTGCCTACTGGGGGACTTTGGGGAGAAGAAGGAAAGAAAAGGATTAGTAACAGATATTAGCTCAGGGCCAATGTTTAAAAAGAAAATCTATTTGACTATTACAATGTAAACAAAAGAGCAATGTGCTAATTATAAAAAGTATTCTTACTTTGGAATTAAATTAATTTTGCTTATCTTTTTAGATTCTTGAAGGATTTTTAGGAGGATGTTTTGGATGATTTAGAGCTCTAAATTACTGCCCAATTACCTTTGAACTGGCCTTTTCTTTTACATTTTCCTACAGTAAGCATGGATGTGTTAGTCTACTGTGTTACCAACTGTGTTAGAAAATTCTTGTTTATGATGATGGTGATCATAGTGATAGTGGTGGTGTTACACTCCCTGAACCTAGTAAAGACATGGAGAAGTGACATGCAAATTGTCACCTGCATGTAGCAAAATTTCAGTTAACAAAAGGTAGAATAGTATCCATTAGGTGAAATCCATTTTTGCTGTGAAGCATATCTATAATGAGGCAATATCTCCTTCCTCCCCTCGTGAGGCTTAGGTAGGCAAAGTTTAGGGCTCACTTCCATGTGGGACATAGCAAGTTCCTTTTGCCCTCTCCCTTCATCGTGTGTGTTGTTTCCTCTACTCCTTTGTCCCGTGATGTCCTAATGATAAGATTCAGGTTTAGGCTGATGGGCAGGAAGATGACCCAGAAGTCCTGAGCCGTGACCCTATCAGAGAGCTCTACCTAAGAGCCTAGGACACAAGTACAACTGACAATAAGGTATTATTTATTTTCTTTTGTCAGAGTTTCTTGTGCATATGACTTCTCAAGAAATTGTCTGTGGATCTAGGTTTCTAGATCTCTAGGACAAAATCATCTTCATTCCATCAATATCTTATATTGATTCCTAACAGAACCAAGAGAGAAAAAAGTTTCCTGCCTAAACCCCAGGTAACCTGAAAATTCAACTAAACAGCCTCCTCCAAACACTACAGTTCACTGAAGTTTGTGCCTGTTCTTGGAAAGAACAAACTAGATGAAACTGACATTTTGAGTGCTGTATTTTGCATTGAAATAGAAATTGAAATAGGCTTGTATGTTTGCTGGCTTGTTTTGATAGCATTTTACCGATAGGAAGTTTGGGGAGAAGGGTTTGAGGGGGCAAATATCTAGCTTTTGGTTTAATCTCAGTGAACATTTTCTCCAATCTGTACCCTATTGATTTATTTACAAATGGTACTTAACAAGGTTATATTTTTGCTTTGGAATCTTATAGTGGCTTCCTATCTTGCTTACCTAGAAGGTCTTTGGATATTTAAGAGTTACAGCCACTGAGATTAGTGCTGACTTCTGCATTGGAAGGTTTTTCTTTAACTTTATCCCAGATTAATGAGCACAACAAACAGCTGTGTTGATAAACCCATTCTGCTTAGTGACACCCTCTTGCCAGAGCAATTGGCAAATGGTCTGTCTTACATAGGATTGCAGTGGAATGGGGAATGTGCTATTAGGGAGTGGGTCCTACTTATTTGAAGCCAGATTCCTCCCGTTTTCTCCTGGTATTTAGCATCTTGCCTCATAATTTTTTTCTCCACTCCAATTAGGTGGGCAGCCTCTCTTTACCGTTTTTGTATTTCCACTTGGTTCTACTTCTCTTTCAATTCGAACATTTTTATCCCTGGCCCTGAAAACTTTGCCCAAACTCTTCTTTGGTGAGTGTCTGGGGGTGTAATTCTATAAGAAGTCTACAGCTTGATTCAATCTCCTGATAAAATTACAACTGGAGAACACAAAGTGAATAAAAGGAGACAAGAGGCGCTAACTGAGTGACAAAGACAATTTTGTCACAGTAGCGTTATCCAACCTGATGTTAGCCAGGATGCCAAGCACGTGCCTGTTCTAAGACGTGTGTGGTGCTGTTTTGTTTTTGATTTTTATTACCATGCCTTGAATGAAATTACCTGTTGCATATCTTGTGTTCCTCTTGGAACATGTTGACTTATGTTATAGGCCTTGGAGGGTAAGAAAGCTATTTGTAAGTGTTTGGAAATGCAGGTATTGTTGTTTGTTTGTTTGTTTTAAAATGGCCTTTAAGGAAAGAAAAGGAGGCTCTGTTTGCTTCTGAGAAAAAATAATCCCTTTCTCCAAATGCCTATCAGAGAGCAAACAGCCCTAGAAACAGGTGTGGGCATGTCTATGTATATTCATTTATCTCAGCGCAGAATTTGTCCTTGAGTTGATTGGTGTCCTCTATTGCAAGTTCTTTCATGGACATTAATTATCAACCATTCTTTTTAAAGCCATGGATAGTTTACTCAGCCCTAAGACAGATTTTCTTTTATGTTTTTTCCAGCTTTATTGAGGTACAATTGAAAAATAAAATTACAAATATTTAAGGTGATGTGTGATGTGATGTCATGGTTTGATATGCATATACATTGTGAAACGATTACTAATCAAGCTAATTAACACATCCATGGTCTCACATAGTTACCTTTTTTGGGGGGGGGGTGGTGAGAACACTCAAGATCTACTCTCTCAGCAAATTTCAAGTATCTAACACAGTGTTATTAACTACAGTCATCATGCTGTACATTAGATCCCTGGAACTTACTCATCTTATAACTGAAAGTTTACACTTTTTGACCAACTTCTCCCCATTCCCCCAACCTCCGCATCCCCTGGCAACCTCTACTCTACTCTCTGGTTCTATGAGTTAGACTTCTTTAGATTCCACATATACATGAGATCATATTTGTCTTTCTGTGTCTGGCTTCTTTCACTCAGAGTGATGTCCTCCAGTTCATCCGTGTCATCACAAATGCCAGGATTTCCTTCCTTTTATGGTTGAATAATATTCCATTGTATGTATATCTATCTATATATCATCTATATCACATTTCCTTCATCCATTTATCTGTTGACGGTTGTTTCCGTATCTTGGCTGTTGTGAATAATGCTGCAATGAACATGGGAGTGCAGATATCTCTTCAAGATATTGATTTTATTTCCTTTGGATATATACCTGGAATGAGATTGCTGGATCAAGAGAGACTTCCTGCTGCAGGAATTGTTTGTGTGGTCTCAAGATGAAAAACGACTCAAATCCAAAGGCTCTGAGATGCTGAAGCCACATTTATAACTGGCTCCCAAAGAATATTCTTTTTTTGTTTTTTTGTGAGGTAGATTGGCCCTAAGCTAACGTCTGTTGCCAATCTTCCTCTTTTTGCTTGCGGAAGATTGTCGCTGAGCTAACATCTGTGCCAATCTTCCTCTATTTGATGTGGGATGCCACTGTAGCATGACTTGGTGAGCAGCGCTAACTCTGTGCCCAGGATCCGAACCTGCAAACCTTGGGCTGCTGAAGTGGAATATGAGAACCTAACCACTAAGACACTGGGCCAGCTCCCCAAAAAATATTCTTGAAATCCTGACACCATAAGGAAAACGTGTACTTGCTGGTAGCACAGCAAGCCCTAAGGGGGATTGTCAGGGTTTCCTTATACCCCATGGTCACTAGGACTACGTGACACTGAGGGTCCCTTTCAGTTCTGATATTATCCAGGAATGTGGGAGTTCCTTCTTCTACACCTTCCCTTCGGGGTGGACATCCAGCTTTTGCTTGAGTGTCTTCTGTAAGAGGGAACTCACTACTTTAGCCAGGCATTCTTTGGGGTTTCTGTAATTGTGAAAATTATCTCCTCCTCTCCTGTAGCTCTCACAGAACCTCTCTTCTGGAGTAAAAAGGGCCCATCAAAATCCTCTTCACATGACCGATCTTCAGTGCTGTCACAGCTTCTCTAAGTCATTCTTTCTTGGGCTAAACATGTCTAGGGTGTCAACTGCGGTCCAGAGGTTTTATCATCTTGACCACTCTTTGTTGTAGAAACTCCAACTAGTTAGGGTCTATATTAGAAAACAACAAGAAGAACTGACAGTGCTCAGGTGAATAGAATTGTAATATCCACACTGAAAGTGATATGGTATCATAGAAGTGGTCTAACCAGTGCAGAGCTGGCCAGGGCTAAAGTATCCCTTTCTGGAACCTTCTCATGTTCGTGTTTATAGGAGAAACATCAGCCTCTAAATACCGAAGTAATCTAGGTTCATAGGCAGTGCCTAAGATTTGATATTTCTGGATATCAAAGAATCACATAAAATCAAACATCCAAAATCCAAACCGTGATCTCTAAATTGGCACCACATTGGTTCCTCCTCTTGACTTTGCTATTTCTGGGAGTGAGACCCCAATTCTCCCACACATCTCTGACTCCTCCTTTTTCTCTACCACCTTCTTCCAAATGGTTATCATTCCTTCTCCACAAGGCATCCTATTCTTCCTGGCCCCAGTCCCTTTCCCAATTCCAATCCACCTTTCAGGTGATCCTGGGAGCGTGCAAAATGTAGGGCATTGCTGTAATACTTCACACAATCAGACCTTCTTCGGAGCTCACACTGAAGCGAAGGCGGCTACAAAACGACTGGCTCTTTGGCAGCGTTAACCTGCATTTTCCTAAAACATAGTTGCAGGAGGGAAAAGTGCATGTGACAAGGAGAAGGTGGAGAACGAAGTAATCTTTTTCTCAAGGAGCCTAATGTTGAAAGGGCCACGAGAGGAACACATTCTCTAACTCAGTAATCACCTACAAATAGCTAAAACGAAAGTTCCTCCAGCCGTGGCTGCACCCAGAGGAGTGGGGCAGAGGTTCTGATTGAGAACTTTGATTTCCCACAGATTGTTTGAGTCTTAAATGAAATTTGGAAAGGTTCCCTGACATCAAAGGCTGTTCCATTTGGCTAATCGATTGGGTATGTTGTGCCTGTCCTCCGCCGAGCCCCCCATGACTGGGAACATATGTCAGATTCTCCCTTTGCCAGTAATTTGGAGGCTCGTGATAATAAAACATCCTTCTCCTAAGAAAAAGAAAGGGTGGTCCTGGGGAATGTTAAGGCAGCAGAGAATAGCAACGATTTACTCCTCCCTGAAAAAATATTCAAAGCCTGATCAATCCATATCTGAATATCATCTGCATATTTGAAAATAACACATTGAAGAGAATAGGTCAGCCTTGCTATCCCGTTCACATTTTCATCTGGAACAGCTGCCAGGGCCACTCGGAGTTGATTTTGTTCAGTTCTGCAGGGCTGACTTGAAACCCGGGCAGAAAATGAAAGTGAGCAAATTTACCTCTGGCATTCAAAGAAATGCTTTTGGTCAAAGTGAGTATTTCTGACCATGACTCATTTTCAAAAGAAGCATTGAATTCGCTTTGTCATCTTTGCCTGGATCGGGCTCAGTAGGCCCTTTTATGATTTTTTAAAATATCCTATATAGCCAGGATGGCATTTAGGAGGCTTCAGCTGTTCAATATTGCATTTTAATATATAAAAGTCACTGTTCAATTGAATATTGAGTTTTCTAAGGAAGTAAAACTACAGAAAAGAAATTTGCAAGAATCTAAAATAAATGAGTTTGAGGAAGATCAAACTGCCCTTTTCGCTGTTTCAAAGATCAAAAGATCTCTCTTTTATAGAAATCAGGAGCAGTGTGAATAGCCTTTTTCCTCTAGCGCAAAGCCCCGTTTTTTCGCCATCATTGATAGCTTGGGACCACACCATCATGGTATGAAAGACCCTGGGTGGGAGGGAAGATGGTTTCATTCCCGAAAAGTACCCAGGACTTTGGCATCTGAAATAGCAGGTTTTTCATTTAATTTAGTCTGGAGCCCAGTAGAGTGAGAAAATGAAAATCTGTCCTCAGCTCCTTCAGGAGGAGGGGTAGACTTGAAGGGCCTGAGAGGGTCTCCTGATAATTGTTTTTAAAGCCTGCTGAGTGTTTTTGACTCTACCTCTCAGGAAGGCTGGAGTACATGTAAGGAGGTCATCTTTGCATTCACACTACCCTGCATTCTGTGTTGCCTTAGGAAGTTACCTTGTCTCTCTAGGACTCTATTGCTTCATGTGTAAAGGAGGGATAACAATATGTACCTCATTGGCTGAAGCTCTTTACAACCTCAGGGCCTTTGTTTGTGCTGTTCCTTCAACCTGGCTAACTCATGCTCAGCCCCCAAGATTCAGCTGGAATGGCTTTTCTTCTGGGAAGCATTCTATGAACTACCCAGACCAAGTTATGCCAATTCCCCATGCCCCGTTAGACAGTGTGCTATGGTTTTCCTTGTGGCACTTGCCTCCATCGTAATTGAGAACATTCTGTATGAGTCCTGGTGTCATGTCTGGTTCCTTCTATAGTGGATTAGGAAACCTAGCTTGTTCATTCATGGCTACAACTAAAACAACAACACCCAAAAAATGTTTGTTGAGTGAATAAAATGAATGGAGATAAAGAACATCACACAGTAAGTGATCAAGAAATGGCTTCCTGGAGACCAGAGAGAGCCTTGCCTCTCCACAAGTACGGGGTGGAGCCTTGACAGCCTAGCTGATCCAGGAATATCCATAGATGTGCAGGTGGACATCGTTAATCATCTCTCCATCCAATTGCCTTCTTCACCTGCTTGTTTCTTTGTCTTCTCTCTGAGAATATGTCATCGACTTTCAGGAAGATTCTGGAATCCTTGTTCATCCCTTAATGATGCAGGCTTCCTCATTCCTGGAAGGTCCTTCTGACTTCACAGAGAGCTCTGTAGGAGAGGTCTTCAGTGAGATGTGAGAAACTGGTGATGACCATGGAGCTTTTAGCCCTGTTAAGATGGTTGAGTGGGAGTAGGGGAGTTGGAAATGTCAGCCCAGTGAGCCTTATAAGTTAGATCAGCTTTCTCATGCTTTTAAACATCATCATCACCATTATCATCACCATCATCATTAACAATTAACAACAACTTCTTACAAAACCTCTGCTTCCTGTCCAGGGGAAAAAAAATGCCCATGAACATTCTAAGTCATTGATGATTGAGAAGTCACTATTAGAATATTTTTGCTTGGGTTAAGGCAAGTGCCTTAAGAAGTTACTTTATTAGTTATTAACTACTTATTGTGAATTGGCTTGTCAACTCATTTCATCTGAGAAGATGAGGCGCCAAGCATTAAGCATTTGGTTGCTTGGCTGGGAAGGAAGTGTCTCTATCAAAGTTTAGTTGTAGATAGCAGAATTCAGTCTAGCTATTTTCAGCAGAAATAGATTTCATACAAGGAATAAGGAACTTACAAAAATCCCTGGAAGGTCTGGAGGAGAAGACTTCCAGTAGAACTTCCAGGAATCATAGAACATCCCAGAACAATGCCTCAGAACTGGCCCACCAAGGCAGCTGTTGCCTCTGCCATGATCAAGTTGGTGAAGAACGAGGTCACCTCTACAACTGCTGGCTCTTGGACCTCACCACATCTATCCCAACATGCAACAACAAAACAAATGCCCTTGACTTGCCTCTCCATAGCCACAGTGCTGGGGTCTGGACCTAGGGGCATCTGTTAGAGTTCCCACATGTCTCCACACTGTGCTTGCTAGCAGAAGTAGTACAGTGCAGCCTCCCTCTCAATGTCTACTTCCACCTCTGAATCTCATGGGGGAGTGTCTGCTTGGGTGAAGCTAGGACTCACGTGGAACCTAAGTTGAGGCCACTCTGGGGAATGAGACCATTTAGCTTGTGAGCCTCTGCAGGGCCATCTAGTGGCTATTGAGTGGTTGGGATGGACTAGAGTGAACTAGCCTTCAGATTCTACCACAGGGGCTACGTGGTAGGGGTACAAGAGAATATTTTTGAGAGAGAAATGGAGAAGGGTCTGAAAACAACCTTGACTGACCTCACAACTTTGCCTGGAGCTGGTCCTGGTTATTAAGATGAGGCATTTTAGGAATGCCACATCAGGGAGACATTATTGTTCTCTTTGGGTAGGTGGTTTTGAGGTCTGCTTTAAACTTTCTTGAGTAAATAGCCTCCTTCTCCTATACCTGTGACATTTACGGTGGGGTGTTTTGTTGGTTCACAAACTGGCCCCTGTACATGGAGAGCAAGGAGAGACCGAAGAAAGAGGCAGACAACTCCAGATTAGTAGGTGGCAGGTTTAACAAGCAAGGGAACTTACATACAAGTCTTGCCTTGGGCAGTTGCAAGACGAGTAGATCTCTGCACCCACCTGCCAGAATCTTAAAAGTTTATAGAGGCCTTAACTGGCTTCAGTTGTGTATACCATCCGGATGGGCTCAAGAACACAGTGCTCGCTCAAGGCT
Source organism: Equus przewalskii (assembly GCF_037783145.1). Classification (NCBI taxonomy): domain Eukaryota; kingdom Metazoa; phylum Chordata; class Mammalia; order Perissodactyla; family Equidae; genus Equus; species Equus przewalskii. Next base: position 51,241,716 of record NC_091831.1, on the reverse strand, counting down.
GCATCCTTGAAAATGGCTCCCATTGTTGGAATGGTGGGCGGAACGGACATCCCAAGGACTGGGGAGGGGGTGAGGAGCCTTTGATTGCTGGGGTCCAGCTGTGGGCCAACTGGCTGACATGTCCTCATGATTACCTCCTCCAACATACTTTTGTTCCCTCCTTACCAGAGGAGGAAAGGTGTTCAGACTCACCTGCAACTGGGTGGCCTTTCTTCAGGCCACTGCCCATTTGGCTTAGAAAATACTCTCATGATAGTGGCTGAAAAGATGCTTTAGATGCTACCCAGGAACATGTGGCACTTTTACCTCCCAGGTAAATCACTATTTCCGTGAGGAGGAGACCCCAAATGATGGCTCAAAGTTGCTCATTTTGGATGGATCATGGAAATCCCCTCTGGATTTTGGAAGCAGGCAGTCAGTGGCACCATCCTGCCATCTTCTTTTTAACATTCAATCCAGCAAACACCTTAAGCTTTAATAAACATCTCCTTTAATAGTGTTGACTCCAAGCTAATAAGGCAACTAGCAAATCAAGTGAAGGTAAATTTCTCATTAACAATTTATTTAACTTTGTTGAATAGAGCAATTCCAACTTCTTCTAATTGAGTTTGTAACAAAAAGATGGATCCATTTTACCACCACCCTCAGGACCTTAATCAAACTCTGGGAAAGGTAAAGTAACTCTCATTAGCAGACTAAGAGGTAAAATCTAGGATGGGATGGAAGGTACCAGAACACTGTTCAATTCCAAAACTTTCAACAGGATTATAAAGCAGAGGCACAGACTGGCATTTCACAGTGTTTTGAATTTTATTTGCCAGAGGAAGAGCCCTTTGACTTGAAGCTAAAGCTATGTGTAAGACTTTGAAGATGCCGGCTTTAGGATGTGGGTGATGTGTTCAATTTCTCCCCCTTTGTTTAAGATCCCTCTGTGGAATGTGGAAAAGCTTGCTGGGTAGATCTGTAAGAGGACTTACCCTTTTCAGCTGATCCAAACCCTTTCCCTTTGGCTCCAGGAGGTGGCTGTAATTTAGGAGTTTCATAATGAAGGGTTGAGCGAGACTGCCTAAAGTGACAGCCCTGTGGGCAGAGGGACACGTGACGTGTCTGTGATCGGCCAGTGATTGAATTTGAAGGGATTTAATAATTCTTCTTGAAATTCTCGGCTTTTTCCTCAGACTTTCCTCTGGAAGCCTGATTAAATGCGTATTATTTCTTCTTAAGTGATTTTACAGGTCGTTTATTTTGGATTTATGAGCATCAACACGTTTTAAAAGGTATTAGCGAGCTGTACTGCTGGATACTTGCTCTCTAAATCATTAACTTTACTCTCTATCAGCATTAGATAGTAAGAAATCTTTCAAATATTGCTTTGTTTTTTTCCTTAGGTATTCATTCAGGCAACAAATATTTTTTAAACACCTTTCATGTGCTAAGTTTCAGAAATACTCCAAGGAACAAGACAGGCACGGTCTTGCTCTCACTACATTGCAGAAATTTTTAAAAGATTGTTTAGTAAAGCCTATATTATAGTGAAGTTAGGGGGAATGAATTTGAATTTGAATTAGTCTTTTTTTCCTATTCGACACTCCTGCCAATGAATCAAGATCTATATGGAGAGGCACGGAGAGGATATGGTTCCTCTGTGTTTCAACATATGCTGGTGTGTGGTAACATTTAAAGTAGGAAGGTGAGGTGAGTCGGGGAAAAGACTACCCCTTCTCCCAAGGTAGTTGTTCCATAGAATTTGAAATTGTCCAATTGTTCTAAGTCTGTAGCTTCAAAAAGAGAAAATGTCCCAAATGCTGGCAGAAATCCTTATAGTGCCTGTTTTGAGAGGCACAACTCAGCTCCTACACCCACATATAAAACCTGCTCTTTGTCTGTGTCCCATTCACTGGCTGGGGTATAAGGTGCTGGGACCAAGGTGGAGTGGGCAAAGGGAATGTGATTAAGTGAATTGTTTGAATTTTAATGGAGAAGAGACTCAAACGGCTCGAACCTGATAACTGGAGCTACCTATGAAGCCAGAGAGGTGAGGCAAACAGCAGAAAAAGGTTAGTCACAAGGTCAGGAACAAAGTGGGTCAAGGTGAGTGTTCAGAATGGAGGCCATGAGAAATGTTGATCCTGAGGGCGTTCTTTTCTCTGTATTTATCTGAATCCATGTTTTTAAGTGCCACAGGTAGGGCCTTGTCAGCCTGAAAGCTCTTGTTGGGGCTGCATACCTGGAGCCCACTGGAAGCGCTAAGCTGTGTGGCAGCTGGAAGTCTGCCCTCAGAAGAGCCTGTTCACTTCCCCGATGGCTGTGGGAAACCTGGATGAAAAAGGATGTGGGAGAAGAGCCAAGGATGCCACCATTTTCTCAGGAGAAAGCAGAGGAGAACTGAGGAGCATCCATGAGGCTTGAGACTTTACCAAGTACTTTCCCACCCATCTCATTTGTCCCTCCTAATGGCCCCAGATGCAGATGGGTAGCTAAAGGGTGGATGGTTCTCCCTACCTGACATGATGAGACTGAAACCGGTGAGAGCAAGTGAGTTTAAGATCACATAACTGTGTGGGGTCAGAGATAAGGCTTGAGCCCAAATCTCATTCTGTCTGCAATTCTCTTTCCAGTACAATTTACATAGTATTCAAATGATATGTAAAAATAAGCAAATAATGAAACCAAGCATTACAATCGTATTGACCCGTTGAAACTCAAGTGTGAGATGGTAGCCAACTTTCTGTGATTCCTTTGGAGGCTTTGGCTTTGGCACTTCCCCTGGCCATCTCCTTTTTCATGTTTCTGGCCCTGATTGACACTGGTAGAAACATCTTTCTGAGCATTTACCACACCTGCTCCCCGCAACACTCAGGCTGCCATTCTATCCATGGCCACAGCCCTCAGGGTAATAAGGATCGTGGGGTACCAGGAAATGTTTTGTTCAATATGATTCCACTCATTTGCTTATTTGGTTGTTGGATTATCTTCCAGGAGTAAATTAGAAGGTTTTACCATTCTAGTTGCTTGCTTTAGTTGGGAAATCTGAGGGAAATGAGTCTAATTCACTCTTCACATTTCTAATTAAAACTTTTTACATTTCAAGCTTTTTGACATGAAAAAGAAAGACAAGAAACGTTGTGTGAAAGGCAGCTCTGAGAAGACACAATCCATGTGTGATTGCTTGAGCAAGAAGGGTTAAAAAAAGCAACAACAAAAAAACCTGCCTGCTTTTACTTGCTTAAAAAAAAACCCAACTCAAACCATCTCCAAATGTAGCTTAATCCATTTTCAGACTCTATACATTATGCATCAAGATTTTGTACAAAAGGAATTTGAGAGGAGCGTTTGCATGAAACCACTTCAGTGGATTAAATTTGCAGTTCAGCATATTAGACTCAAAGAGTTTACAAGACATTTTGAGAGCCCTGCCCCCTTCCCGAATGTGCAGGGTTCCTGCTTCAGGTAAATATCTTTTTAAGAATGGTTGAATTTCAGCAGCTGTCTTTTAAAAAAATCAAGAAAGGATTTGGTCTCCTTCCTCTTAGCTTAGCCATGATGACGAAATCTTGAAGAATAGAAAGCATAGTTGAGAAGGTTAATCAAGCAGTTCTGTGGATCCAGAGGTTCTTTCAGGCAAAGCCACGCTTTCCAAGGTGGAAAAGCTCGTGTGAAAGGACATTCTCAATCAAAGGAGGTCCCATGGGTTAGCTCCTTAACAACTGCAAACCCCACCCAGCGTCAGTTCAAAGTTGAGTTGCCACTATGGCTAAACATCTGGATGGAAAGTTCAGAATCAATCATCCAGATGTCTTCACCTAATAGATGCCAAACATCACTGAGACCACATCTGGATGTTTGGAGGGCCAGCGGTACTTTTATTTCCTGTTATTTAAGTAATGGATTGTTGAGGCCTTGGAAACACAGTATCTATTTCCTCTTACCCCACAGACTATGCACACTGGAGGAACACACTTTATGGCAATCAGGTAAGGATCTGGAGCACCCCCAAAGCAACCCATTTCTGGGCTGTTATTGATGAGAAGTCTTAAATTCACAGGTGAAGTCTAACCCTGGGCATCATTACTGTTATAAACCAGGGACTGTGCAAACAATCTAAGGAGCATCTGAAAGTTTCTATAGTAACTTTTATTTTTTTAAGTTTTGAAAAGTTCCTAGCGGTGTGGCTGGTTGCCTGGGCTACAGCGTTGTGTTGACAGCTCTGGTCCTTTTCCTGGCAGCTGAAGATCAGGACAGTGATCAATAAGAGGGCAGCGTTCTCCTCTGAACTTTCCATTAGGCTGGTGATTCATTTTGAGACTCACATTTTATGAATGCTGTGAATTCAATGCAATGTAGCTGTTGAGGTGTCTACATTCAAATTGGATTCCATTAACTTTATGGTGTGATTAAATGTCTGAATCATAAGGACTCAGGGTTGAATTTATGTGCCTTCTGAAAGCACTTTCGAAGACTGGCAGCTTCGATGAGTGTGATTTGATGTATGGAATAAGGAGAATGAGCCTAAAGAGATATCAGCTCAAATATAATAAGGATCTGAGAACCCAAATTTGGGAGTTGAGGTGGGTGGTCAGTCTCAGACGTCCAGAGTGGAGCTGCATGAATTTTTTGTTTTTTCAGAACATTTTGGCGTTAGAAAGGACTTGGTGGTCTGCAGTTACAGTGGTTGTCAAACGTTAAAGTACCTAAGCATTAATTGGGGTGCTGGTTAGAAATGTCACTTTCCAAGTTCTGCCTTCTGATTGTGAAGGCCTGGAGTGGGGGAGTGCGAAATTTTTAGAGCTCCGTGGGAGAAACACTGACTTAATTACATTTACATTCAGAGAAGTGATGCGCCTCCTCCACGGCCCGGCTCACAGCTAGTGGTAAGAGAGCAACACCCAGAGTTGGCTCTCTTTATGTTTTCCTCGGGGATTTTTCATCATTTACTCAGTTCATCCTCATCCAATTCAATGTTTCTGACATGGAAATTGTCAGGTATGAAAGCCACATGTACCATGTTAGAAAAGTAGAGAACAGGGCGTGGCAGAGAGAGTGAGCGAGAGGTGTATTGCCATTTGCCAAAAATGGGTTCTAATATCTCATTTAAAAATTTAAAGTACTCCTCAACACATCGGGGTAAATGGAACTGCACAATGCTCCACATATTGAGTCAATTTTAGGCAATTCTTGATGTAGCAGTGTACGAAATACTTTCATTTCTACATTTCTTTTTATGGATTTCTTTGGCTTTAAAAGCACTGATTATATAGCACTTGGAAATCCCAGAATTGATGAAATTAAACGCTTTTTCATCATTGCTGAAAATTTGTACTTATTCTTTAATTCTCTAATTTGTGAATGATTTCAGATTCTTTGTAATTTTTCTATTGAGTTGTTAACATTTTTTGTGTTGATTTTAAAGAGCTGTTTATGTATTAAAGTTACTTACTCTATACCTGTCATACATCTTGCTGAAAGTACTTTTCTCAGTTTCTGGTTTTTTTTTTTTACTTTTATTTATGGTGAATTTTCTTTTACATGGAGCAATTCAAATTTTTTCTGTAGTTAAAATTATTTTTTTTTGCCCATTCTTTGTGATGTTGTTTCATCACTTTTATTTGTTAAAGCCTTCCCTATCACAAGATCAGGAAAAGGATCACTCATACTTTCTTCTAGATACTTTGTAGTTCTTTTTTCTTTAAAGATTTTATTTTTTCCTTTTTTCTCCCCAAAGCCCCCCGGTACATAGTTGTATATTCTTAGTTGTGGGTCCTTCTAGTTGTGGCATGTGGCACGCCACCTCAGCATGGCTTGATGAGCAGAGCAGTGCTTGATGAGCAGTGCCATGTCCGCACCCAGGATTCGAACTGGTGAAACCCTGGTCCATTGCAGCGAGCATGTGAAATTAACCACTCGGCCGTGGGGCCGGCCCCTGTAGTTTTAATATTTATATTTAATGCTTTCATTTGTTGATATGCTCTGTAAATGTAACATATAAAACATAAATATATGATACAAACATTTTTCCTCAAATGATTAATTGTCCCAGTATCATAGCTTAATAGATTTCTTTACTTTCCCATTGCTTTGTAGGATAACTACCATTCATTATATACTTAGGTACTGTGCTAAATATTTTAAATAAATTTTTAATTTTAATGAATATACATTTCATTTGGTCCTTACAACGGCATTCTAGCCTAGTGATTTTTATCCCCATTTTACAGATGTGTAGACTGAGGCTTAGGTAGTTTAAATTGCTTATCTACAAGGGGCAGATCTGAGAGCGAAGCTCAGGATTGAGTGACTCCAAATTCACAGACACAGCCACCCAAGTAAATTTCAACATAAAACAAATTCTTAGTATGAAGGCCATTTTTGGTTCTCTATTCTGCTTCACTAACTTGGCTGCTGTTTTTGTGTTGCTATCGTACTTTTAAGTATTTTAGCTTTGTAATGTTTTTAAATCAGAAAGCCCTCAGTCTTTATTACTCTTTCAATATTCATGTTGACCTCAGACTAACATTAGCAAATACAAATCCTGAGATTTTCAATGGAATTACACTTAAAATGACATCTTTACTATATTTAAATTTTGCATCTAGCAAAATACCCTTTAGGACAGTTTTATATTTTTCTTCAGACAGGTCCTTCACATTTCCTATTTTCACCTTAAGTATTTTCTACGATTGTTACTATTGTAAAAGATATTTCCCATGATATTTTCTAACCAGTATTAATTTATAGAAAATCTGACTTCTTATTGATTTTTTAGCACAGTTATTCTCATGGTTTTCAAAGTAGATAATCTTATAATGTAAAAATAATGATGATTTTTAGCTTTGTGTTAATCATACTTTTAATTTCTAGGTGTTGTCTTATTATAGTGGCAGGAAAAGCTCAATACTAATGGTGAAACCAGCCGGCCAGCAGGTGCGTCTGCTTGCCCCTGCTCTTCCTTTTACAGAGTATTCATGAAGCACCTGCTCTGTGCCAGGGACTGTGCTGGACCTTGGAGACGAGCACCGAACAGGTCAGAAATAGGCCCCGCCCTCTGAGCCCTATAGCCTGAGCTGGGAGACAGACATTAAACAGGGATTTATACAATTACTTCATTAATTACAACCCTTATCTCATTCTTGACTTAAATGGGAATGCATCTGGTGTTTCAATTTTAAGTCAATTTGAGATATTCTTTAAGATGCTGTGTTCCTTTAAGGCTAGTTTCATTCAAGGAGCGTCCCTAGAGTTTTAGGAAAAGGCTTCTCTCAATGTTGCCTCCTCTTATCTATTTTCAACCCACCAATTTTATAAAAAATAAACCTGAGGCTCTGTGGGGTAATGCGACACGCCCAACATCACATAGTTTGCTGTGACAGAATCCTCTCTGGAATCCAGCTCTAGAGGTCATCTCAGTACTTGAAGGGCAATGTGGCTGCTTACTCAATCCCATGGGCCTGCCAGTGTACCCAACTTAAACTGGAAGCTTCTTCAGAACAGGAGCCATTTCTGGGAAGCTCTTTGTGCTTCCCTGGGTCCAAACAGTACCTGCTGCATTCTAACTGTTGTGGGTGTCAGGACTCCCTGTCTGCACCAGAGAGGGCAGAGAAGATGCTCAAGCTCCCAGTGGATTGGTCCAGAAGCTGGCAAAAGGACAATGACATTGAAGGCTAGGGTGTAGGTTTATCGACACTGAAGCCTAGGGTGTAGCATAAAACCTATCAGAAGCAGAGTTTATTTCTTATTAGTTACAAAAAGTTAATATAGGCTATATGGAAAATACAGAAAAAATTTTTAAAATCACCTGTAATCTCATCATCAAGAGATAACCTCCGTTTTGTCTGAATAGCTTTTCTTTGTCTGTCATTTTTCCCCACAAAACGCATATCATATTAAATGATAGATTATGCTTTTTTCATTGAATATTATATTGTGAACAGTTTCTCAAGTCTGCAATGGCCTTGTCTTTGGTTTGTCTTGTTTCCTCAGTTTAGCCCTGCCCATGAGCTTTCACTTTGCAGTGCTCTCGTGATTCGTCTGCTGATTCATTTAGAAATAGTTCTAACAAATAAAGGAGCCTATGAGGACACTTTGAATAAAGACACTTAACAGAATCTGAAATGGCCACACTTGGTTGAATGAATGATGACCATGTCATCAAAATTTTAGCAGAAAGGAAATGGTAATAATAATTCTACATGAGTCCAGCGCCTTAAGAGCTGAAAAGGGTTGGTTTCATAAAATTTCTGCCTATTTTTCATAGGTATGTTGGAATACAGTGGCTTCTTCTATAGCAAACATTTTAAAAACCACACCCACATAGAGATAATAATCAGTACCAGTATCATAATCTTTGAAAAAGAAGAAAAGACCTATCATCTATCTATCATCGATCTCTGTTTATCTATCTTTCTTTCTATCTGTCTGTTATCGATCTATCTATCTAAATTTGGTATTGAAGAACGCTGAGAATGCTAGGACATTCCAAGGTATAAAATGTTATAGAGGAAAGATCACTGGATGGAGTAGAAACTGGCAGCCATCCCGTGTTTTTTTCCTTTCTGACAGAATCCCAGTTTTGTTCAGCTATTGGCTCACTACATTTTTCAGGCCACTCCCCAGCCCCAGGGGTGAATCATGACTCACGTGTCAGCTGTGATAATTCTACTTGCCTTACCAGTATTTGGTTTAGGATTGGCCATGTGATACTCTTCTGGCCAAAGGGACACAGGAGAAACTCTCCTGGCAGGCTTTGAGAAAGTTTTTTTTTTTTTCTTAAAAGGAAACATAAGAGAAGAAAAAACTCCTTTTCTTTGAGCTTTTGGTCTTTTGTGAGGATGTAGCTGTCATCTTCAGACTATGAGGGGGAAACTCTGAAGACAAAAGCCAAGATGCTGAAGAGAGCACCACAGACAGAAATAATCTGGGTTCTCAAGGATATCATTGAGGTTCCCTACCTCTGAACTTCCTTTTTTGTTAGATAACATAGTACAGTTTTGTCATTGTTTGAGCCATTTCGAGTATAGGATTTTACTTGTAGCCAAAGGCGTTCTAACTGATTCACGTGGTCACTGACAACAAGTGAACAACTACCGATTGAGCCTGTGTGAGGGACGGAAAAACTAAGTTCTTTTTCTATTTCCAGCTCTATCTGTGATCAGACTGTGCCTTTTATTTTAATATGTGGAACTGTTAAAATAGTACCAAACCAGAATGCTTCAAAAATGCATATTAGTCTTTAGAACTGGATATAGTTAATATAAATAGCAGCCAAAATATCAATATTTGCTCTAATAAGGGCCTTAGCCAGGTTCCTTGGGGTAGGTATTTAGTAAATAACTTTTAGTGAATTACAGAATATTTCAGCTGAGGAAATAACCTTGGCCTAAGGGAAAAGCTATTAGCAAATTAATAATTTAGAGTCTTGTTTATACTTTTCTTATTATATTAGAGAAATCCCAAGCTAACCATAGACATTTAAAAAATTGCTGGCCTCACTTAAAGTAGAAAGTATTTAAGGTGTGGCCTCTCGTGGGAAATTCCTGAGTGTGTAATTCATCATGCTTGTGGGGCTCAGTCAATTATTTCATAGAATGTCAGTTTAGGAGGGGCTGTGGGCTCATATAAACGAAGAGGTAATTACCTTATACAGTAAAACTATAAGCAAGTCCAGAGTTAATGAATTTGCTACTTGTTTTCCCAGTTTATAGACACTGACCCATATGAGACATATTACACATGCATCAACACAGGGAGACATATTCATGGAGTTAATTAGGGCAAGCTAACTTGTGGTAACAGATAGACCCAAGAATGAAGTCACTCTAAGAAATAAAAGTTTATTTCTCCCTCATAAGACAGTCTGGATGTGTGATCCAGGTTGGTAAGTGTCTCCTGCTGTGTGGTCATTTGGGTACCCAGGCAGATAGTTGCTCTATTACCTTCAAATTGTGACTCTCCTCATTGCCATCCAGCCAGCAGACAGGAGGAAGAGAAAACATGGAACATGTTGCCTGGTCTTGAGCAATACCCTACATGTAGCACTTTGCACTTCTGCTCACATTCCACTGGCTGGAACTTAGTCACGTGGCCACACCTAACTGCAAAGGGATCTGGAAAATGGAGTCCTGCCATTCTGGGACAATAGACGTTGGTGGACAGCTTCTGATACATATGCAGTGTCACAGAAAGAGCACCGGGCTAGAAAAGTCTCCTTTTGCTCATGGATGCTTACATAACTTCTGGCCCACAGAACGTACTCAGTAAACATTGGTCGAATATAAACATGTTTGAATAAACAAACAAATGAATGATGATCAGGATTCTAGTTTGGGCCATGCCACAAATTAGCCACATGATCACAAAGGCTTTTCACTTTTCAGGGCCTCAGTTTCTTCATCGCGAAAGGATTGAACTAGGTGGGGTTTAAGACTGTCAGCACCATGGACCCAAGGTCCTACAATTTTATTTTATTTTTTTTATTTTTTTTTTTAAGGATTGGCACCTGGGCTAACAACTGTTGCCAATCTTTTTTTTTTTTTTTTCTGCTTTATCTCCCCAAACCCCCGCTGTACACAGTTGTATATCTTAGTTGCCAGTCCTTCTAGTTGTGGGATGTGGGACGCCGCCTCAAGTGGCCTGACGAGCGGTGCCATGTCCGCGCCCAGGATCCGAACCCTGGACCGCCGCAGCAGAGTGTGCAAACTTAACCACTCGGCCATGGAGCCAGCCTGTCCTACCATTTTAAAATTGAATCCTGCGGGTCTTTGCATTTGTTCAGTTACCCAGTTGTGTTTCCTAAGCAGATATAACAAGTTCTGGATCTTGCAAGGTAGAGTGAGAACACTTTTTATTCTTTCATTTTGAATTTTTGACTATTTCAAGGTCAGTGCAAACTTTAACTTTATCCTAATCTATAAAGTCCAGTAACAACTGAAAAAGGGATTGAATAGGGTTAATAAAAAATAATAGCATCATTATACAGAAAATGATAAGGAAATAAAATCCACAAACATTTTGTTGACCATTGTAAGGGATTAACTCCTCTATGCGGTTGGAAGATGAGGACTATGTTCCTTTTATTCTGGTTGAATTTGGGCCTTGGTTTTATGAAGGCCTTGTATTGACAATGCATTAATATAAAATTTCCTTGGTATAAGAACAGGGGCTATTTTTTTCTCCTTTTGATTTTGAGATTGATAGTCAATAAAAATAGGTTAATATCCAGACTATTGTAACCATTTCTGGGTGATAGGATAGCAGGTGAGCATTACCAAGCCTGATATCAAGTTGCTGGATAGTACTTTATCTATCTAGCTAGCTAGCTATATTTATCTATCTATCCTGCATGTATCTATGTGTCTATCTACCATCTGTGATCTATTGATAAACAGAGCTTTCCGTGTTATATAAGGCAAGAAATACTCATTTAGAGAAGTCTTAGTAGGATCCAGAGGAAACTTCCCTTGTTGAGAGCATCTTGAGAGACGGGCCATTCTATAAGTGGCTGATCTCTTTATTTAAGGTTAGCTGATAGACCATATTATGTTATATTGTAGAGAATTAGGTATTGAAAGAAACCAATCTACTCTCTGCTTTTACGAAGTGTGCATGTTTTCAGAAAGTTTCAAATCTACCATGGAACTGAGAAAGTAAGGAGAGGCCCAGGATTGATGAAGTTTGCAATTTCCTCTTTAAAATTGGATTGTTTATCACTTTCTCCTTTAAGAGCATTTCTTTTTCCCTCTACTTTGCAAAATGACTATATCTGATTTTTCATGTGTCATTTATAAGGGGGTGCCATTCCATCAATGGCAAAATCTGATGGTAGGCATTCTTCTTTCTAACTAATTTTATTTTGTTTTGACCAACATTCTTTTAAATTCATTTAAATTCTATTTTTAGGACAGTTTTAGATTTACAGAAAAATGAGTAAATGGTACAGAGAGTGAGTTCCCATTTACTACCCCTTCCCCCACACAGTTTCCCCTATTATTACTAATTATTAGTAATCTTATGTTACTAGGGTACATTTGGTACAATGGATGAGCCAATATTGATACATTTTTATTAACTAAAGTTCACAGTTTATTCATATTTCTTTAGATTTCCTTTTTCTGTTCCAGAAGTTGCATCCAGGATTCCAAATTACATTAGTTGTCATATCTCCTTAAGTTTCTTTTGGCTGTGACATTTTCTCATACTTTCCTTGTTTTTGATGACCTTGACAGTTTTGAGGAGTACTGATCAGGTATATTGTAGGATATTCCTCTACTGGAATTTCCTGATGTTTTTCTCATCATTAGACTGGGATTTGGGGTTTTAGGGAGGAAGACCCCGGAGGTAAAGTACTATTTTGATCATCTCATATCAGGTGTATATGCCGTCAGTTTGATTTATGACTACTGCTGTTGATCTTGCTCACTTGGTGGAAGTAGTGTTTATTAACGGTAAGGGTACTCTTTCCCCCACCTTTCCATCCTGTATTCTTTGGAAGGAAGTCACCATGCACAGCCCATGCATAATGAGTGGGAGTCATGCTCCTCCTCTTTTGGAGTGGAGTATCTACATAATTTATTTGAAATTTTTCTGCAAGGGAGATTTGGACCAAGATTCTTTTAAGTAGGTGGGTTTATTTGGGTTTGGGAGTTATCCTGATAGCATTTTGTGGCTATAATTCTGCACAATTTTTTTGAAAAAAATAGGGCAATATGACCATGCCAATGTGATGGAGTGGAAACAGCACTGGAGTAGGAATGTGAGGGTCTGAGGTTGTAAACCAGCCTGGTTACTTCCTAAGAGTGAGACCTAAGTATGCCCCTGTCCCCTGAGAGCTGCTTTGAATGTTCTACCTGGCAATGTCACTTCATTTGCTATCCTCACTGCCTGGAACAAATGTCCCATGGTTGGTTCCTTCTCCTATTCTGTTCTCAGCTCAAAAGTCACCCCTTCCAAGAAGAGTTCTTGGAGCACCCCAGGTAGAGTAGCTCTCCCACATCCCAGAACTTTCTATCCCATGGCTTTGGATTAATCATTGACATCATTTATTGTTATCTAAGATCACCCTATTTATTCACTTGTTTATCATCTACCTCTAGATTATAAATTTTATCAATTCTATCAACTCCAGGAAGTCAAAGACCTTATCTGTCTTATTTCATCTCAGTACCCAGAAAGTATCCTGAATAAATCACAGGCTAGATTAAAAGGAAGAAATAAACACCAAAATGACCATTAGAGACATCTGCACTGAACAGTCTGAGGCTGAAAATTAAATAACACAAAACTCTGTGGCAGTTCTGACAAGAAAACCATAAGCCAATCTCCACTGCTGGTACTTCCATGAAAAAGGGAGGGATCCTAAAAGCAAAAGAGAGTTGTAATATTCTCTCGTTGTTTTGAAATTTGAATTCCAAGAAGATGGTATTATTTTGATCTAGATTCCTTTTTGCTCAGGAAACTTAATTGATATTTTGGCTGCCACGAAGGGGTCCTGACTTCTCTTATTTAACAAATCAATGTCCAGGGAAAAAAAAGACTTTGATGTCCAGAAGAGGGACGTCTTCCTGAGACTCTGTGAAATTTGAGACGTCAGAAGTATTTCTCCTCTACAATTGTTGGGAAAAGGTTTATTCTCCAGGGGAACTGAAGCATAATGAAATGCAATCGAAGAACATGCAAACTTATTATCTACCAGGATGGTTGAATGGTTCCAATCAAAAGGAGGATGGAAATAGGGGCTTTATATTCAGATTTTGGAAAAATGACTCCATGGCTATATTTAGGTGTAATATTTGCAGGCACTGAAATTGTGGCAGTCTATGGCTTGTTCATAACATAATGAACATATTTCTCTTTGAAACTTATGGGGGTGAGGAAAAAGGTGCCCCAAATTATTCTTGCAAGTAGAAGAGAGATAGCTTACTGTGGATGATAAGAGAGAGCTTGCTCATTGTCTAAGCGATAGGCTGGCATTGTTTTTTAATTGGCTCTTCAGAGGGCTGCCTTTGTGTCAAAGACTGCTTAGAGTAGGTGGATCCTGTGATGTTAAAAAAGTCAAAATTTTTCTTTATTTCTCCTACTCTTAGAGATTGCTAGGTAGTGGAGCTATAGCATCATTAGCAGTGGGAATTCTTTTACGAGAATACTGTCTTTTCCGTATCTCCATGGATAGAAGTCCTGGCACCAGGGAGGTGACCTTTTTTAAAAATACTAATCTGATGTCAATTGCTACTTAAAACTTATCAACAAGTTCCCATTCCCCTTAGGTTAAAAGTAAAATTCTGTAATGTGGTCTCTGGGACCCTGTGAGAGCTCCGGCTGTGGCCAATTTTTCAACCTTGTGTCCCAGAGAATTTGTACATCCTTCTCTCTCTGCCTGAAATTCATCTTCCTTCTTTTGCTTCCAGTTAAATTCTACCTATCCCTCAGACTCCAGCCCAAATGTCAAAACCCATGGGAAGCTTCCCTGATCTCCTGGAGTAGACCAAGCTCCTTTGTTCCATGCTCTCATAATTCCCTGACACTTGTCTTTATCACAGTTAGTATTAACTGTCTCCTCCCACTGGATTATGAGGGCAGAGAACATGTCTGTTCGGCTCACTGCTAAATGCCCTGGCACGTAGTAGGTACTCAATAAATATATGGTGTATGAATGAATGAATAAATGAATGGAGCTGGGTTACAAATTCCATCCTTGCATAAATTCTCTAAATACTTATTATGCTAACAACATAAACAAGTTTGCTCCCTTATTATAACTAACAACAAAAAAGTGAAGTCCGTTTTCACTTTGTTTTATATTGACTATGAGATAGGTAGATGAAGATAAAGTGAAATATGTGGGTTTTGCAATCATACAGGCCTAAGTTTAAAGCCTGGTTCTACCACTTACTGGCTAAGTGATTGTGGGAAAATTACTTAAAATTTCTCCGAGTTCCAGTTTCCTCATCTGTAAAATAGGTCAGACCTGGGTTGGAAGCCCTGATCCATCAATTATTAATTATGCAACTTGATTCAAGTTAATAATCTCTCTAAGCTTCAGGCTCCATAACTATAAAATGTGGCCAGTAATGTCTATCAGTTTATCTCTTAGGGGTATGAGGAGGATTAAGTTCATATACATACATTTGTATTTGTTTATAAACATCAGAAAGGTGCTTAGTCCATGTGGAGTAAAACAATAAAAGCAAATTAAAACAATAGTGTGACATTCTTTTTTACATGTCAGAATACCAAAGATAAAAAATTGGCCAATGCATGCTGTTGGTAACAATATTGTTGTTGAAATATTGTATAAAAATATTGTTGGCGAAATATCTTTGGAGGGCACTTTGACAATATCTATCAAAACTGGAAATGCACATAAAATTTGACCTAGAAGTTTCCCCTCCAGGAATTCATCCTATAGGTACAATCAAACATGTTCACAAAGATGGCAATGCAGCATTGTGACAGCAAAGTACTGGAAACAATAAGAAGTTCATCAATAGAACTAGTTTCAAAAGTTATGGAATTGATAAAATGAAATACTACATGGTCATTAAAGTGTACTGATAGAGAATTATCTCCAAGATATATTATTTGATGAAAAAAGCAATGTAAGAACGATGCAAATTATGTTTTAAAAAAAAAAGGCCACTCTATACAAGCATCCAATTGTTTAAATGGATAAAAATTACTTTTCTAAGGATTTACTGAAAGCTGTGCTTGCCTCATGGGGAGAGGAATGGGAGTACCTAGCTTGGAAATTTCTTTTTCATTATCTACACTTTGTTGTTTTTTTAACTGAGTATGTATATTCCTCTATCAATTTAAAATTAATTTAAAAGAGCGGAGACTGTGAATTAAAATTCACAGCTACTGCTACTATGATTGCTCCTTCTCTTGTTATTATTAGATGTTAAAGTTAGGCTGTCACGGAGATCCCCCGGCTGCTCCAACGTGAAAGATGTAGGACAGCACAGTGGCAAAGTAGTTACCATGAGAGGACACACTGATCCACAGGTGCCAGTAGAGAGACAGAGAAGGATGGGCTTTCTGGCAAAGAGGCTGATCAAAGACTGGGCAGTAGGTATAGGGATAGGCGGGGGCTTTTCAGGTATCCTAAGAGGTAAACAGAAACCAAACCTTACAACAAACTTCCTTTAATATGAATTTATTGAATCCTCATAACTACCTTGAAAATAAGTATTATCCCCCTTTAATAGATGAACACATAGAGGTCGAGAAGCCTATCTGAAGTCACATGGTGAAGCCAGTACCAGGCCCTGGCGTCTTACTCCAAAGGCACACTTTAGGAATGCTTATAATATATGGTCTCTGTGTAGTTTTCAGGGATCCTACTGCTATCGTTTTTTCAGCTTCAGATGCCTGGTACCCTTGCTCAAAATAAGCACTCTTTATTAGAAATGCAGGTTCCCTCTGTGCTGATGACTGCACTTGAAGTTGTTTGGTGATTTCTAGAAGCTCCTTCATTCCCTATTCGTGGTTTTTCTAGTTTCACTTTTGTTTTCCCTGGAGAAAAGATTGCTTGATGGAATCAAGACTTGTAAGCCCTCCTTGTCATCTCCGATGGCCATCAACATTTTCAGTGAGGAAGGACGGCTAAGGAAGAAACACAGCTCAGCACATCTCCAGGCCTTCCAGACTCGGAACTGCATGAACAATCCACATGGTTTCATCTTAAGGACTACTCTTACTTTGCTGATCAGTGTAGTTAGAAAATTACCAAATGCTGTCAGATCTGTCTCTACCCTAAATGACTTTGGGGCAATCCCTTTGATATTGATGGAAAAGGTAAGGTTATAGCCCAAGGTTAGAGCACAGACAGAACACATTCAACCAGGTTCCACCCAGATGCAAGTACATCTGGTTCCGGTATAACGTGGAAACTTCTGGAAGGAACTGTCCCCCTCTTAGCAATGCTCTCCATTCTAGAATACTCTGAAGTCTAAGAAATTTGGAAAGGGCCTACATAGTAATTCATTTAATTTGTCCAACTAGGGACAGTCAGTTGGCAAATGGATATTTTTCTTTTAAAATTATATTTTAATAAAGGTATTTAAAAGCTTGAGATGTTTTTAATCGTTCTACTGCAATATAATGGTTAATTTTAAGAGCTCTGTGAGTTTGATTTGTATTTAAGATTTTTACAATCTATATATAGGTTGGTCTTTAATAACCATTTATACATTTCTTCTTTTTATATAGGTCACGTATTCTCCTGGGAGAGTAACAAGATTAGAAATAACAAATACAGTACAGAATAAATTAAAGTGCTTCAAACTCCATTATATAATTTCAGAAAATTGGTTTCACACTGAAACGTTTAAATAAGAAAACCAAACGATTTAAGGAAAAAACCCACAGTATATGCATTTGAATTGCCAGAGTTTAGCGAGTTTTATCCTCAGCAGTGCGGTAGTGGTATCTGTTCTGAGGGCCACAGTAATTTGACCATTCATTTGGGTCAATATAGGCAAAATTATTTTTATTTTTCTTTATTTAAAAAAGTCAGTTTCATTCTTCTTGAAGATGAATAGCATTTATTAGTCAAAATGTCAAAGGAGTATCGTAAAAGTAATTGTATTTTTACATATAATTCTCCAAACTCTTGTATACAAAATGTTCTTATTACACTCAGTGCAATAAATTCAGAGGCTGTTATGGGACAGGAGATAGCAAAATTGGGGCCAATACTTTTCTAAGGCTTAGGATAATAAAAAGCGGGGCTTGGTTGTCCTCTCCTAACTAAATGAAGGAAATGTGATGCTCTAGAGTCTATTATGCCGGCTGGTTTTGTTTGTTTCTGTGAAGTTTAGCATCGCTCTCCTTGTACTGAGTCCTCAGGCCTTTTTCAATTTTTCTATTCGTGCATTAAAGGCCTCTTCCTGTATTTGCAGCTTTTCGTTTATCTCGGTCTGTGAAGACAATCATAAAAAAGTGGTTATGATGGAGCTATCTTTTGCTGCACATTGTCTTTGTGGTTTTGACATACTATAGTGCCTAAAGACAGACATTATCCCTCACACACCTTCCTGTTTTGCAGACATAGCCGTGTTCCAGCCTGTAGTGATGTGATAACACTTTATCATATTTCTCTGCACATTCCCAATGTATAGCATGTCTGCTATGAACAGGAAGTGGTATTTGGACAGCCATTTTTCACAGAGCCTTGTGTTGGAAGATAGGATAATTTATCTGTATTTTCAGACAGACTTTACCAATAAGCACCGAATCAGAATAACTGCTCAGGGCTCAGTTATTGCGGTGTGGTCGGTCCCCCCCTTCGCAATGGATGTTTTGTCTCCTGTGTAATACATTCTAAATGGGATCACAGAGAACTTCTGTTGTGAAATAACAACACAAATAATCTCACAATTAGAACAATTCTCATAATTAAGAGTATTCATCATACAGTATAACTCTTGGAATTATGCCACTTTGTGGTATAGTTTCGGGAGGAAAAAGTAAGCGACTGCTGACAGGTTTTAGTGTTTGCTGCAGCTGTGATAGCATTTAGCCTCTGGCACTGACATTCTGTGGACCAACATTGCTACCTGCACAATTCCAAAAATACTTTCACATTATCTGAACACTAGTAGCCTTGGAAATGTCCTCCCTTTTTCATGATGAATGATAAAATTATAGAGAGAGAAACGGTGGTGGACGATGCGGTAAACTTGGTGTTTTTGTTTAGGCAATTTAAAAAAGTCTACAAGTGTATGAGGAGTAGTTTATACACACAAGTATTAGTAAAGAATTCCAAGTTTAGAATGTTAATGTCTATAACATAATTTGTGGTCTTCAGGGTAACTATATTTTGAGAAACTTTTATTATTTTAGTTTATATAGAATAAATTAAAAAATGGAATACTGTTTTTGGTCCAGGCATAACTAACTTTTCATTTTTATTTATTTATGAGTGTAATTATAATAAATAGTTTTGAAATGTCCACCTGGTTGCCCTGTTTGATGAAATTTTGTTTTACCTTCACAGTAAGAGTTGATACGTATTTCTGGAAAGATCACATCAGTGTCAACAATTCTGGATTCTCAAGTGAGTATCAGTCTTTTCCGGCTCAAGTTTCATCAAGCCCTGTGGTCGACCTCTGGCCTCGGGTTGCTCGTCTTTTTTTGTGGTTGGGTAGAGGAGACAATGAGGGACGAACACGGTCCTCCAGGTTTCAAAGGAACTCTGTCATCTTGTAGGAATCACTAACCCCTCAGGTGTGATTTGGTAGAGGTGAAAGAGCACTGGTCTAGGGGTATGGGGACCTAGAGATTAGTTTAGCTATGTAGCTTTTGGCAAGTCACTTAACTACCTTGGGTGCTAGTTCTTATCTGCAAAATTAAGTAGTTGAAAATTAAGTATGTTCACGTTACATGCTGGCTTTTAAATTCATGATTCTAGCTCCTTATTTTGTGATATATTCACCAATGTTATATTTCGCTATGACATCTGAAATATTTTAAAATATGTTACTCCTGCTTCTTTGTCATACATTAGACCATATAGGAACTGAAATGGTTTGAAGAAATAATCTTGTCACAATTCCAAAGGATTAGGAAGCACTGCTCTAACTAAATGATCGATTTTTCCCACTGTCAATTAATTTGCTTTATGTCCACCAATAATCTCATTTCTTTTTAACTAAGGACAGATGTACTTTCATCTACCAGCTTCTGTTTCACTATCTCACCATGGTTTTCATGTCAACTTTTCTGGTATTTCACAGAAACAGAATTCATTGATGTAAGTGTGGGCTTTGGGGAGAAGGTTCATGAAGGTCAGGGTCCCCCCCATAGAGCAGTGTACTGAAGGAGGGGAGGTCTCTAGACAGTGGCGATCAGTACTTCAGTTCAGGCACAACCAGCAGGGTCTGGATGAAAAGACTCTTTGTCTGGTCAAGACTAGGTTGTCATTAGTCTACCATGTCTCCATGTTATTCCTCAGAACACTGCTCAATAGACAAGTTATCCCACAACCACTAGGATAGGGAAGGCCATATTTTCTTTTAGGAAACAATGGAAAACTCATGCCCTGGCTTCAGTAGCCTGTCAGCGATCACTCCCCTGAGGTGATCTCCCACCTAGCTTATCTAACCTGGGAATTGAAGTTGACCCCAAAATACCTATGGTCCCAAGATGGCCAATTTCTCTCAGGATTTTCACATTATTTTACCCTATTGCTTGAACATGGCCAACAGCCAACGTTTAATGCCAAAATTTAGTGTTAGCATTCATATTTCTCTGAAATGTAATTCTTTAAATATATTAAAGTTTGCTCTATTGGGCATAATTTTTATTATGCAACTCAGGGCCAAAATAATTTCATTTTGAATGTATCTTTAAAATTAAAAAACCTAAACTATATAAGCTGAAAATGTTTGCTCTGCTCAGTATAATTTTAATTAACATCTCAGGGCCAAGATAACTTCATTCTTAATAAATTTCTAAAACTATAAAGTGAGTCAATAGGCGAGTAAGTGGATTAACATAAAAATTTAAGGATTTGCACTACATTTTCAGAAATGTCTGAATTATAGAAAGTGAAAGATGCCTGTAACCACACTGGAGAAGGAGCTCTGAAAAACATGTACTTAAAACATGAATTCTTTACTGCCTTTTCCTCTAAAAATTATAACAACAGTATGACTTCAAATAAAGAAGGAGAAAAAACTATTGGAAAATTTAAGACGTCTTACAAATAATAATTCATTAAATGTTCCTACAGCAGGTCAGTGTATTCAGAAGGCTTATATACACTGACCACTGCCATGTGGCTACCTTTTAACAAGAATGCAGCAGTTTTTAGAGCCAGGAACGTTGGAAGGCAGGCTTTAGAAGTGGAAAAGAACTTACCCCTCTAAAACAGGGGAGAAATTTGGCTAGGCAGAGAGTAATTACCCAATTTGGAATTTGATCAAGACACAAGGGTAAACACTGAAAAAGTGCCACACCATGGGAGTATTAAAATCCATAGTAGTCTGGTCGTGATGTAAGCGGTAATGTGGTTTTTGTGGATAACACTGGAATTAGAACTAGAACCCAGTTCACAGCCTCCTTTCAGGGCCTTTCATCAGTTTCCGACCGTGGAAACTCTGGACAAATGACTTAGTCCTTCTCTCTTTCTCATTTTTCAATTTATTTATCAGGGAAATTTCTGCCTAATTTGCATGGAGTTCACTAGGATTATTGAGAGAAAACATATAAAGGGGTTTTCTATCTTGAGACATTGTATAAGTCCACATCATCGTGCCATTTTATTGAAAAATTGGCAATAATTTGGCCCAGGCGAGTGTCCATGAATCTACTTAATGTGGAAATGATCATGACACCTAAAGGATCTGCATCCCTCACCTCTGGTCCAAGCTCTTCCTATGCCTAATGACATTTAGATGAGCCAGCTAATGAACTTCCAGGCCCAGTAAGGATGGCTGCAGGCCACTAGGACAATAACACACACATATAGCAATCATACTCTTTCTGTTACAGAGTAGCGGTATAAATGCTGCAGACCCTAATATTAAAAACAAATTTCAATGAATAGTTAAAAACATATTGCTCACTACATGGAACATGGCCTTGGTCAAGATGTTTTCAATTTTTTGGGCCTGCAAACAATTCTATTACTGTCTAGTAGTTCCTCGGCAATCATTTCAGAGCCGCAGGATTGCAAAGGAGCCCAGGGCCATGATTATACATAAACTATATTTAGATGAAATGTTATCAAATCTAAAAAGGAGATATGTTCTGAACTCAGCTTAATTCAACTGCACTTTGCCTTTCTATACAGTAACTAGTTATTACATTCATGGGGTTGTTAACAATAAAGCTTTGTATAAAACGTGTTCTTCCACTATTACTGGTAAACACTAAACACCCCTTATTAAACCGAGGACTTTGGCTGATTCTGTTGGCATCAAATCATTAAATGCCCATGTAAATAGTGCATTAACATTTGATGATTAAACAAATACTAAGGTATGTTCATGCCAAGCTAATCTTTTGCTCTTTCTAAATTAGTTGCTAATACAGTGAGCTATTTATATATAGTCTCATGTTCAGATAACAACTAAATCTTTCTGAGTTGCATTAATATTTTAAACATGCAGTATACTGTCCCATTGATTCATTGTCATTTCCACAAGAAATTATAAATCCTCTCAAAATATGCAATTCGCTTATTTAATCATTTTGCCTAGGAAATGATACAAGTCTGTGTTGAGCTAGAAATGAGTTTATTTTGGACAGGAAAAACATTAAGCATAAAGCTAAGCTGACTGATACATCATTGGCAGTTGCCACTGAGATGGCCGTTGCCATGACCATTTTCATGCAGCCATTGGTGTAAATTGCTTAGCTATTAGCGCAATGTGAAAAGGAACAAACTCGCTGAGAGGGAATTCAAAGATTTGAAGGCCTCTCTTTAGAAATTTGGTGAGAAGACATAGCTAAGAATTATGGTTTGATCTTCAGTGTTTACTGTCTAGAAATGTATTCCAATCGCTCTTGCATGAGCAATCTTTACAGGGTGACAAGAGACAAGGTCTTTACCATGTTCTTTTTTGGGCTTCAATGTCAAATGATTTTAGAAACTGATAATCCACACCATACCATGTGCTGTTGGCAAATCTATTTTGTGGTCTTATTGAGCCTCAGATGACTTAACTGAGAATTATGTGGAGATGTTAAATTGAACTCCTCCATCGTAAACATCACTCTTGCTGGCAGAGTGTGGGTAGTGTTTAAAGACAATAAGGTTGAGGTTGGCTAATTAATCAGTAATAAAGAAAGTGAGCACACTATCAAGGCTGAGTACCTGAATGCTGATTAAAACGTCATCTGTGACTTGATCCAGCACTGATTTTACATCTTCAATGGTGAAACCAGCTAAAAGATCTGTGTCTGAAGTGTCGGCTTCTGGCTGGGACTCCACAGCGCCTTGTTCTTGATCCAGCCCCTAGAATATTGAAAGTAAACAATACTCAAGTGATTTCTGGAGCATTCAGTGATTTATATGTAACCTCAAACTTCTCTCGGGTACTTTCTTACCAGGAATAATGTCAGCCTGGAGGGACATTTTGATTTGATGTTATCCTGCGTTTTCATTATGCATGAGGGTCATGTTGAATCAAGCCATGATGCTAAGCAGTGCCTACTTTTGGGAATGTGAAGATGGAGATTGAAGAGGATGGAGTGGAAGAGATTAAAATTGCTGAGCTACCCTCAGCTGGCCCACCTTTGAATCAATGCTAAAAGAAATATTTATGTTTAGCTAGGAAAAGTCAGAGGGAAAGAAAATGGAAGAGCATGGGTCCCTTTCCTTTTGCCCTTAGAGAATATAATCCTGAGATAAGGGGAATTAAGAGACAAGGAACATACCTTCATTTCTGTATCCAGTGTTGGGGGTGGCTCTATGAATGTTGAGTAAATATCAAATGAGATTCCTTCTTCTAGAGGATCAGGGAAAAGGCAACCTGAAGGCTTGACAATCTCTATCACTTGCTGGAAGGGAAGAAAACAGCTGTATTATGACAAAGTCTTTGGTGAGTAACCACAATTTCAGCCAATTCCTGTATATATAAATACATATGTATTTATATCAAGTTCCAAGTCTATTTTTTGGTCATCTTAAGTCATTTATCTCCTCTGATTTCTTGACGCCATTGCCCTCTTAGTTTTCTAGTGCTTTTTGTGCTCCATATCTGATAATTAGCATTTTATTTTTCCCACTGTCTTATTCTCTTCCTATTATACTATGTGGTTTAGGATGTCATTTTGTATTACCTTGGTTTTTGTTCCATGCGTCAATGTCCCTGTCCTCCTGCCTACAAGCTTTCTGCAGGTAGAGATCATGTTTTAGATCCTCTGTATACCTTCTCCAGTTCTGGCAGAGTCAGTAACAGTCTGATGTTTATCGATATTATCAGCAGAGTGTAGCTGTCCTTGGGGGCAATGGCGAAGCGGCCATAAAGAGCTTGGTGATAAGGACAATAAAGGCTCTAAAGAGTAATGTATAAAGCCAGCACACAGCAAATCAGAGAGTAGATTTGCAAAATCAACCCAAAACACAGAGGGCAGGGCAAGACTTCACCGTAAGTATTTAACAATTCTGCAGCAAGAGCGTGCCAACCAGAGGGAGGGTGATAGCTGGTCAACAGTGGAAATAAAGAAATAGGAGTCAAAGAAGCCAAGTTAAGCAGTGTCCATCCCACCACGACTTGGGGGTGAGAAAGAGATGAGGCTACTGACGGCATTAAACATTGAGTCATTTTATTAGTTCCTGTTGTTCTGATTCCATGTTTCACAAGCAACATTTTGATCATAATTTGACTTCCCATCTCAACTGATCTATAAAGACATGCCCACTTGAGTGCTCTGATTTTCATGTCTATGACATTCCTTACTTTAAATCAATAAATTGCTGTCTTAATTTATATAGTAAGCTCTCAGGAGCTTGTTTTTATGGTCCTGAGATGGAGTCAGACACTGTATGCTGACAAAGTAAGACCCTGAGCCTACAAGTTTGAAGACAAAACTTTAGAAATGCATAAATTACCAAATAATTACCATCTCACGAGGCCTGGAAAAACTCTGAAATCAGCATACATTCATTTCTAAGTTCGCCACAATATTTCAAATAAACTTACGTGTTATAATATTTCATTTAAATATTAATATTTTTTCTTTAGAAGGTTTTGGGATGCCCTAGAGGCTAAGTTATTGCTTGATCATACCAACGTACATTGCATTGAATTCATATTGTTAATTTAATTTGATTTTGTAAGAAGTTGATGTTTAGTATAAATACATAGAAAAACAGAAGTGTCCTAACTTTATAGTCAAGGAAATTTGGAAACCAAGAGATTCAATGATTGGCTTTAAGTCAACTAATTACTTAGTGACGGGGCTGGGAGTTAAACCGTGGTATGCCAACTTCTTGGCCTGTGCACTTTCCAGTAAACTGTAATATGTCGTGTTGCCACACTTGGAAATTATTAATAGTATTAAGCACTTAATCTCTATTCTGTTAGATGACATCATTCCAGGTTGTTTATCTTAAGTTGACTAAATGTTAATCAAAATAGAATATCTAGAAAACATATCAGAATGATTCTTTTCTCTCACAATATTCATAAGCCATTGTTTTTTTTTTCCCTAAATGGAACATACAAGCATTTTCATCTTCCCACAAAATTATTTGTACCTTTTTCACCATGCTTGCTTTTCATCCTCCCACATCTTATATTGCTCTTTATTTTACCAACCTAGGAAAATGAAACAGCTGAACCAATTTCAATGTCCCTGAAACATTATAGGTAAAATAAATAAGCTGTGCATGGGAATCCGGAGACAAGGGAAGATGATGAGGTATTTATTTAGTGGTACAGACTTTAATATAGGGTGAGAAATAGAAATTTTGAGGAAGTGGTGGTGAGTGAGACATTGAAGAAAGAAGAGAGAAAGGAATTGAATGGAGTTTACTGAATTTATTACGGGTATTAAGAAAGTAAGCACGAGATAATCTGCAAGGTAAATATTCTCTCTCAACAAAGCAGAACTTTATCTTGCTGCTGTTGCCCCATCTGTCTTGCTGCTATGCTTTTCCATACACAGCTAGGCCTTTCTGCTAATTTTCTCTGACCCCACTCGGTGTAAGCTCTCCACAGGTCGCCTCTCCATCCTGGTCGTAGCAGATGCTACCATCGGCCCACTTGTGACCTTTCTTCCATCAGATTATACACTTAAACACAAGCAGGTAGTCGTGCTCAAGTCTCTCATTTTAGCCTTCACACCCCTGCACTCTGGATATCTTTATAAGGCTCACCTGAACTACTTGCCAATGACCCAGTTTTCCTGGTCTTTGGCACCGTTGTGTGTGTGTGTGTGTGTGTGTGTGTGTGTGTGTTTTGTGACCTAGGCACACACCTGGAAGCTTGGAACTCCTCAGCTCCACGTCATCATTTCTTTGGTGGAGTGAAGCTCCCGTGTACCCTCAGAACATGAAGCTCTGACTGAGAGTTGGGCTTGTCTTTTTCTTGATTTGTATGAGTGTAGCTCATAAAGCTATTCATTTGATTTAATTCATGCACAAAAACTGGGGGCGAGAATTTCTTTTCTTCAGGGTGTTTGGCATACTATCAATGAACTAAACCATGGCTATGTTTATTCCCTTCATGAAGGTGGCATTTGGCTATGTTAGTAAGATACTGTAAGGGAAAGAAATATCCCAATTTCAGATGAGGGTAGATATAAAGTCATTTCATTAAGAAAAAGAAGGTACACTGTCAAATATCTAGTTTGAAATAAACATAGTGAGCAGAAGCATCAGAGTGATTTTTCCCCCTCAAGTAGCTTTTCCAAAAAATAAGTTCAAGGAAAATTAGAATCAATAATTGTGGTGAGAGCACAGAGCTAGCAAATATGTTTAAATGAAACCGTCTGATGCAATACTTTCTTTAAAAAAATACAATTAGGCCTTTGTATTTTTTTTTTAACAAAACCTCATGTTTTACAACATCGCTGGTTCTGTAATAAAATCTATTTAAAACAGAGAGACATGGTCAGCTTTACTAAGTTAGATTTTCTGAAAGAACATTATAATTTCCTCAAGTCTATGAATAGTTGAAGCAAATTAAATAAAGCTAGTTTTATAACTATTTTTATACATTCCTGTAGAATTCTAATTGTCTCATATTTTTTTTCCTCAAAAGTCTAATATGTTACCTCTTAAATCTAGAAAAATAAAAACAGAAAAAGGATCAAGTATGTTTATTAAAAAAACACTCCTATTTGGTACCCTGATTTAGCAACCTCCCTCTCTTCTATAAGAGAATAGCACCCATAATCTTCAGATCAGGAAACAAAGGGAAAGACTTTAAGTGACTTGCCTGAGGCCTAATGCTGAGATTAAAAATCAGGAGTTTCTGATTATACACATACATCCATTTGGCCAAATGATTGGTTTTGCTTGACTTTCAAATATCCCCTAAATATTACTTTGAATGTAAAGCAATAAATGTGTTTCTCTTGCCATTTTTGAATGCTTGCACACAAATGGATATAATAAAAACAATCATGTTGTTCCATGTGAATGCCATTTATATTTTTTCTGATAATGAGCAGACCATTTGAACCAAGGTGAGTACATTAAAAGCTCTAATAAAGAAGAGAATAGATTTCTAAACAGAATAATGGACTGTTAAGTGAACATACAATAAATAACATCTACAGATGTGGTGGCTAGAAAATTAGTTTTGCATAACTTACCAATGTATATTTCCCCCAGATGTTATCTGTTACATGAGAATTAACTTAAGTTAGTTACATTGTTCATTACGTGCACATTGCATTAGTGTTATTTAAGATGGTTTACTATCTGAGCTTTGGTTGAATCATGCTATCGTATTTAAAGAATATCGAGTAAATGGCTTTTGGCATAATTTAATACTCATAAGAAAGAAATTTCATCATCGACTATTAAATGATGTAGCTTTAAAAAAAGCCAAGGTCTTTACTTACAAGCCAAATGAAATCACTTGAAATCTTTTAAGAATTTACATATACCGTATGAAATGGACATCTCTCATGGGAATAATGATAGGAATCTTGACTCTCCTGGAACTAAGTACAGGGTCAGTTTAGGTCTAAAAATATACTTATAGGAAGCAGAATCTGCTTCCAGATCTTATGGTATCTGAAAAGAACTATAAAGGTTTTATCTGAAAGTTGTGTTACCTCATGCTTTCTTTCTTTACTTTATGTGCTAACATTATTGATAATATTGTCTGGTTTATCGTTTTTGTTTGTTGTTATTTGTTTTTGTGGTTATTGTTTTTGTTATTTGTTTATTGTTTTCTTTGAAGAAAGTGTAGGTGATTTGTGGGTAGTGTTTGTACCACTGAAATCTATGATTAAGGTGGCAATTATTAAATTATTCAAGATATTAAAAATGCCATTGAGATGACAACTTTCCACTGTTTTCAATGGCAGAAAGCAAGACAAATCTCTTAGCCCCTTTTTGAGCTACAGAAACACATAACAAATACCGGTATGCTTTAAAAAGACATTTGTTTGGAATTATCAGATGACGACTTCATATGTAAATCAGAACTTAGGAAAAAATGTCACAGTTTCAAAAAGCAAACTTTATTGCAAACTTTTCTCAATTCTAACTAAGGAAAAAAGGCATAAAAATTCCTGTAATGTTTTAACTATTTTCTCCCCTTCGAGAAAGGCATTACTCATTTGCAAGTCTAATTAAAAAGTACTTGTGTGGTTCTGGAAATTTTTAACAAAAAATTGTAACCCACTGGCCACAACATACTACACAAAAAGTAAAACATATGAATGCCACCTGCAAAATGCAATAAACTCTGGTAATGTCATACTGAGGCCATAAATTTAAAATCAAAAGAGAGGAAATTCAAAAGCTAAGATTATCAGAGAAACTTGAATTAATCCATTTCTAGAGTGTTTTTCTTTTGTCTTCAGCTATCACAAACTTCTTAAGATATCCTATAAATGTAGAATATCAATTCTGCTACAAGAGTCCTCCTCCCCCTTTGCATTTTGACTTGGAAATAAATTTGCAAATGCAGCACATTAATTTTCTTTCCTATGCTTAATATGCAGTATTTACATTTTGAAAAGGTTCAAAATGTTGCCAGGCTTCTGTAGGGTATGAATAGACATCTAATAGCAACTTCTATTTTTATCCACAGCATGTTGGTAGTTTGAACATTTATAACTTAATAGAGCTTTGAGACGGTCAGATCCACATGCTAATCACCTAAACAGTGAACGGTAACACAGTACAAGTTAAGACAGGAAATGAAGACTACCCGTTCCGGCTGAAGCTGCAAGGAGGAATTTAAGTTGGCAGGCCACAGCAAACCAATTTGCAATCTGGCTAGGACACTCCAGTTAACACCTTGTGCCATTTTTATTTATATCTCTTGATTTGATCTTGTTTAACTTGTGCTTGAAAAATAAGGTTAGATAATTAAAGAAACGGATTCCAGAGTCTTTAAGATATCTTTAGTATTTCTAAGAGTACTCCTGCTTAAGGCCAATACTATAATTTGAAAAGAAATCTGAGTACTCCTATCGTAATGACCTCAGACAACAAAATCCTCTCTAATGAATTTGAAAAAGAGTACCTTCTTGTAGTGTAAATGCAATTTAAAAGGAAAAGATGTTTTGATCTGGCTGTGGTGCAAACATTTCCTGAGGAACAGGAGTTCTTCATATACACAGATATTTTCTAAAGATGGCAATAATCTGGAAGATAGACCACTGAATCATAGGCTGTTGACTTGGCTCTATCCCTAACTGTGTGATGCTAAGAAAATCCCCAGGCCTCCATTTATTTATCTATAAAAGGAGGGTAAGGACAATTGTGACCTTGCTACTTCATTGAATTGTTTCAAGCACAAATTAGATAATGTGGATGAAAAGGCTTGGAGTTCTTCAAAGGGTAATATTATTAAACCCAAAGGTGTATTATTATTATTGTTATTTATAATCACTGTTATTATAATGCCAGCATTGGAAGACAGACTAGAGCATCCATATTGAGGACAGTGATCCATGCTATTGCTATATGCTGTTGTTAATATTGCCCAAGCAGTCCAATTAACTCAGAAGAATTAGTTAGTGATGACATGCCATCACCCTGTTTCCATATTGTCACAGTCTTTAAAATACCAAACCTATATCTAATGCCATTTTATTTGAAGAATTGGACCCAAACAACTTTTCTTTTGAGACCTAGGTGGCATGACATAGGTAGTCATGAGGCATGGTTGGGACCAAGGCACATCGCCTATTTAGAAAAGGAGAGTGTTTACATCTAACTTTCAAAATGAGCAAATCTGCCTCGCCCCCTCCCCCGCCCTATTTATCTCGCTTTGTCTTCTGTTTTTCAGCATCCAATGTGGCCTGTGGTTGCCCAGATTGAATGCATTTCGAAAAGATTTCCTTTAACAAATTTTGTCACAAGTAAAGAGGGCATATAGGGCAAACGTCCAACATGTCTTTCTCGTGAACACTGAAATACCAGAGCTCTTGAAACTATTAAGTTCAACACTGTACTTTCGATTCTTAAATTGACTTTATCTTGCAACTTCCTCAGGATGAGAGACGGAAAGTATGGTTCCATTATAAATAGTTAGAAGATAACTAATGCTTTTCAAAAATATTTTTTTAGAAACCACTCAGTATATTTGTTTAGCTTACTAAGATATACTCTAAAAGGCATATCCTTGACCTCACTGTAAAGTATTGCAAACAGTTCTAATCATGGATGAGTTTTTCATTCATCTAGCTTGTTCTGTTTAAATTTGAGGTTTTTAATATTTAAAATTGAGGAAATATTCTAAAGTAACTCTTGTTTGAAGGACTGGAAATTAAATATCAGTATTTGTCAATTAGTTAGAATAATAAAGATGAGTAGTGCAATTATCTTTGTGGAAAGCCTGTTTTGAATTATCAAATATAAATTTAAAAATTTGATTTTATATATGTTACATTTTAATTACATCTTATGATAGCTTATATGACAATGAAGCTATTTCATCGTCTTTATATTTGAGAATAGTCTTTTTGAACAAATACCTATAATTGCAGAAATCATATGAGACAGTAAATCACAATAGTTAGAAGATAAACTACAGTGGAAGAACCCTAAGTTCTTGGTTCTGATCTTTCTCTTTTCACCAGCTTCCTGTTATTTTCACAGTTTAAACTACCTAAGTGAGAGGAGGCTGAAACTTTTGGATAAAGCCATACATGTAATTTACTTAACTTCAAAGCATCCTGATGGAACTGCACTTGAGTCCTGAAGTCATCAGTTGAAAGCAAAAAAAAAAAAAAAAAAACACTCCAAAAAACAAAGCACATTAAAACTATATTGAAATTAATTTTGTTTAGAAATATAAAGCCTTTTTGGGCCGAACTAGAATGTTTGTAAAGTGCTACGAAATCTTTAGAGAAGTCAACATAATGTTATTATT
Source organism: Equus przewalskii (assembly GCF_037783145.1). Lineage (NCBI taxonomy): Eukaryota > Metazoa > Chordata > Mammalia > Perissodactyla > Equidae > Equus > Equus przewalskii. Next base: position 51,210,706 of record NC_091831.1, on the reverse strand, counting down.
CCAACCTCTTAGACCCAAGATGTCTATTTTAAGTAATCTGACATTAAAAATGTGCTGACAAATATAGATTAAAAAACAACACAGGAAGTTGTAAATCAGTTGGTAACTCTTAGCATCAAGGAAATAAGAGACCATGAAAAACTAGTCATTTACTTTAGTCAACCTCATCCTTAATTTTTAACTAAAGAAAATTTGCAGAAGGCATGATGTTTACATTTTGGATATTTTATTCATAGTTCGTGTGTTTCCTTTTTCTCCAGTGGGTTCATAAATTAGTACAAGGAAACATGTTGTCACAGTTATAAATATTTCCCTCTCTGCGTAGCTCCTTCCACCATCCCTCCCCTTCCTTTAAAAAATCTCCACTAACCGATTCTTTAACTGTATTAGGCACTCTTTGGTCAGCTGGGCAGGATTTTCTCGCTTTGGAGGAGGAAACTGCTGTCAATTATCTTATGCGCCTGGCATTCTAGAAACACGGCTCTTACAGGAAGCACCCAAGCCTTTCCTTCTATGTAGGGCAACCCCTTATTATATACAAGGGAGTGTCATGATTTCAATGACCTGAAAAGAGTCATGTTTTCCCTTGCAGGGAACAGCTCATGGTACTCTAAGGTTCCAAGGCTTTCCATGGAATCTGAATTCTTGGAAATTAACTACAAAACTATTTTGTGGACAATGGTGTATACGGCCAGAGATTTTCTGAAAAAAGACTTTTTACTTATAATTTGTAAATCAGCCTAGTTTACTTAAAAACAAACGAACTGAAATAATAGTAACTCCAAAAAGTTTAGGTAGTATCTTTATTCCAGATTCAAATGTTGTAGAAATCTGGATTTTTTTTTCCTTAAATGTGCAGTCACAGTCCTGGATAGGCTCTGCCACTCAGACAGAGTATGTCTCAGATGTGATATCTTGATTTGTAAAATTAGGGAGTTGGACTAGGTCATCTCTAGCCCAGTTACAGATGTTATATCTTATGTTACTAAATTTCAAGTGGCTTTTTCTACATTTATATAAGACTCAAAGCTGCTGGCTTACGCAGATCCTTAGCTTCAGTATTCTTCTGTCATGTTGTAGGAGAATATTTGGATTACACACTCAGTGCTTCCTGGAATCTTAGACAGGCTGCAGCTTGTCCATTTTTTCTACTTAATTATCTTCCCCAAACCTGCTCCTCCTCCATTTTCTTTATCTCTCAATGGCATCAGCAGCTTCTTGGTTACTGGGCTGAAAACCTTGAGATTGTCTTGAGTTGTTCCCTCTGCCTTTGTCCATAACATCAAATCAACCACAAAATGTGTTTGAGGGCAGCTCCCTGCCGTCGGTCACACCTGCCCTCTTCTTTTTCATGACAATGCCCATCATGCAGCCTTCAGATCCAAGTTCTTGCCATCAGAGATCTTGAGCTCCAGGCATCCCGGACTCCTCACTGGTTCCCAATATGCACAGTGCCTGGGATGTAGTGGGTGCTCAATAAATACTTTTTATATTAAAAAAAAAGAAAAGAAAAGAAAGCATGGATGGAGGTGTTTTCCCAGCCCTGAGTCTTGCCTGTGCTGCCCCCTCTGCTTGGGAAGGCGTTTCTGTCTCATCCCTGCCGGGTAATATTCCATCAGGCCTTCCAGGCCAGCTCATTCACCTCAGTGAGGGTTTTCTTGATCTCCCTTGTGCTTCAGAGTCTTTTGCCTGTTCCTCTTGCATAGTACTTGTTACACTGTACCTTGAGTTATAGCCATGTATGAGTGATCTTCCGCCATGTTGTGGAAACAACGTGAAGGCAGGGATCTTATTCATCTTGAGGGTCCTTAGCTCAGGTCTTTTTACATAGGAGGTTTCGTTAGGTGTTGAGTATTCCATTAGGGAAACCATTCATTTAAAAATCTTCAGGGCCATCAGTTTGTTTGATCAGTGATGATTCAGTTTAACAAGTATATGATGAAAAATGATACCACTTGGAGAAGCAAACCTAATGGTTTACTGTTGCATCAGGGCAATATCTGCATCTCTTGGTTACCAATGGAATCCTAGAGTATTTTATTAGCTTAACGCCAAACAACTAAACAGCTTCTCACTGATTTGACTGCATTACTTAAACTGACTAATAGTTGTTTCGTAGACATGGGGTAGTTTAAAATTCTAAAGAATTTCCCAGAGATACCACTCCCTCTACATAGTTCCTGACAGAAGTAACATCAGATAATCTCTAGATTTTCTGAGTCACCTGAGACCAGGGGCCATGGTCCACATTGTTTTCCACGGGCCTCTCCCCGTGAGTCTCCCACCCCCAAAACAATGTGAATAGTATCCATTGGAGTTGTGGCAGCACTGGCCACCATCCAGGAAAATGAACGTCAATGATGAAAAAAAGCAGCTCTTGTTTACTGAGAACTTATTCTGAGCCTGGCTTTGGGCTGGTTAGAAGGCACATCACAAATATTAGGTCCTTTAATTCATACTACATTGCAAGGAGAGGTTTTATTGACCTCATTTTTTGAATGAAGAATCTAAAGCTCAAAGAAGCTAAGTAACTGGGTCAAGGTCATACAACTAGAGAATGGTGAATTCCTTCCGAACTTGAACCCAGATCTATTTGACTCCAAAGCCCATGTGCCTAAACCTTAGGGTCAAGTGGAACCCCACTGGTTCTTTATAAATCCCCAAAAGTGTTTCTCTCCAGTTGATAGGTGAGGAAATAAAGGTTCAGAAAAGAAAAATAACATATGTACATTGGGAATCTGAAAGAATAAGTTGCCAGGAAATTTCAGAACAAGTTTGCTCGCTGGCTGCTCTCAGCACTACAGTGCATTGTTCCAAAATAAGTCAACAGAAGTAAGGCATGGAGGATGGGTTTTTTTTTTAAGATGGCAAGATATAAAAAGTATTTGGTTTATAAAGAAATTTGAGAACATGCTTAATTCATTTGTTTAAACAAGAAAGTACAGGAGCGTCAGTTTGCTTTTGGTGACTAAAACCGCATGTTCCTGCTCAAAGAGCAATTTGTCCTATTTGTTGTAATTGTAATTACTGTTTTCATTGGAATCACAGATTTTTCTAGGAACAGGCATGCAGAAAAACAACCAATAACCTAGACAGTTAAAACACACTGAGAAATGGGTATGGTTGTGCGAACAAATCTCTTGTGATTATTCTTCCACTGTGTGCTGTAATGTGCCTTAAATCCATTTCCATATTTTTAATTAACACTTAGTTCCAAAAAACTTTCTGGAGGCCATTTAAATCACAAATGGGGGAAAAAAACAAATTTGCTTTATCAGAAAATTGACTATAGACTATTTTGGTGGCTTTTATTATTTTTACATTTTAATGATTAAAATTAAATATAGCCTGATTACTCACGACAGAAGACAGTGAAATAATTTTCCCGGCTGATATAATTTTAAAGTCAAACCTGGGTGAATAAGATATTAGTTCTGCTCTGGATGAGTTTCATTGTCCATCCTGCGGCTCTAATTCCTGATCAGTTCCATCCATTTCAGAAAAGGAATTAAACAGCTGCACCGACTTACTTTTCTAGCAGAGACCCAGTGGTGCTTTGCCTTTATCTCAACAGCTGTCCTATCGGGACTAGAGTGTTGCTTCTGTCCTATGCATTTTAGGCACCTCTTTTCACAGTTGGAATCATTCATTTCTTTGAGTGGGAAACAGAGAATGCACACATATTATTTTAAAATTCTTTGCACCAAAAAAGCGATATTATCTGCTACATTGAAACACTGTCATTGTCACAAGTAAAAGGCGTAACTGCAGCTCTCTGCCGATGTTTATTTATCCGTGGACCCACAGCAAGGGCCACTGCTTCCTTATCTAGAAAATGGGGATAACAATAGTTACCCACCCCATGGGGTTTGGGGAGGGGTAAATGAATGGGTGTAAAGCACTCACACAGTGCCTGGCAAGGAGGAAGAGCTTAAAGTGTGAAGTTCTTGTGTTTTTTATTTCAGATTTTCACATCACATATTTATTTCTACAACAATGCTAAACAAAGCTCTCAGAAGATATGGACTTGGTCTGTTTTGTTCCCCACTTTATTGCCTGGCAGGCGGCTGATAAATAGTGGGAAAGTAATAAATATTTATCGAATAACTAAATGCAGGAAATCATTGTGGTCTCATATGGTTAGGAGATCATCTATCACTATTTTTCCCCCTACTATATAGTCTATTGACATACAGGGCACCAGATTCCGTATCCCCACACCCCCACTTCTCACCCCCACCCTCTACTATGACCTATAACTCAGGCCGCTCCTCATCTGGTGTCCAGCCCAGCTCCTTGACTTTACATGTTCCTCCCCTGCTATTTGTTATATTCTTCCAAAGGGTGTCCATGCTAGATGGAGTTATGCAAAACAGATAGATCGTAGCAGTAAGACTGGAATATTAGGATGAGTGTAGCCGGTTCCTTGATGGGGAAATTATTCAGGCCAGGAAAACCCTTGAAGGATTGTTCTGCTTTGCACACTTGTATGAGCACAGCCTTGGTATGAGGGGTTGCTAATGAAGCCAGAGAGTCTGGCCCAGCATGTTAATTTACTCGATTCAGGGAACTTCCCGGTATTTATAAATGAACTCCATACATAAGGCAGCTGATATTTAGATAAGAAAATCAGAAAACAGCACATGCTGTAATACAGTGCTTCAACAGACTGTAATATCTTTAAGCGATGCTAGCAAAGCTAACATCATTTAAGTAATCAAAACCAAGCAAGGACAATGAGCTACTGTTTCGAAATTCTTCTGCTAGAAATAAGAAACCAGGACTAAAACCATTTAAATAGTAAAAGTACATTGCAAAACTAAGCCATAGTATTAATTGGGTTAATCTAATTATACAACCTATAGCTAAGCCTTAACAGATTTCGGACTGGAGCATCATTGGAAACATCAGGCATGTGACTATCATCATCGCCCCAGGAGAAGGTGACAATTTTACCTTTGAGGGGTCTGGTGTTCAAGGCATGTTTTGAAGAACAGATAGAGTATCAAAATATTATGAAAAGACACATTCTATTTCTTTAGCTTCTGTTTGTGTTTGAAATATTTTATTCTTGTTTGGCTCGGCAATGATGAGAATACTTAAAAATGACTGGGAAGATAATATTTTACAGTAATTCTTTATTCTAAAAAATACCATTTTCCTTGCAGTTTATTTTTCATAACTGATTTGTTTATGTGCTTATTGGTAAGTAATTTTATTTTGGCTTTAGACACAGAAATACAGCATTGTAACTGATTTATTCTTTTGTCTGAGTGATTTTGCTATTGGTAGATCTTAAGACATTTTATTATTTTAACAAGAATGCTTTTAAAGCATTTGCTGTTACATCTCTAAACTTCACCATCTCACTAGCATCTGTTGGATTTAATCACCTACAGAACCACCTTATAAAGATTACCTTATCAGAAAAAGTGTCATCTCGTGAGCTTAGGTGTGAGAATTGCAAAATAAAGCTGAGCTACACTAACAACTGCTGTGCTAATTTATTGTAAATTATGTTTTTTGTTTGCAGAGATAAGACATGAGAAGTGTTTCTATTTAAATTCATTTCCTATTATTTCAACATTGATACCAAACAGCTTGACAAAAAAAAGTGAGAACATAGAATATTCCTTAAATAGGTTCTAGTGATAGTGAAATTTATTTTCTAAGCTATCGGTACAAGTCATGTCACACTGTTCTAGGTGTAGAATCAGACAGCACAATTAAGACAAAACATGGATGCTTAGAATGCTAGATGGAAATTGCTGATTATCATGTGAAGAGTGATGATTTATAGGATATGAACTGGAAATAATTGCATAGCAAGCTGGTCTACAACAAAGCTTTAATTCACTGGGCTGACACTGTAAACTCATAATGTGTCGACCTGGCACCAGCCATGATAGATTACGGCTGTTCAGAACACATAAGCCTGTCCCCTTCATGAGCATTCTGGGAACCGTAGTTCAGATGACCCCAGTAAAAACAACGGCACTGGTTTTAACCAAGCCGGTTCTCTAGAAATGTAAAAATCATGATGAGTCATTATATTATTAAAATTCAGAACTAGGTGGCAATGAATCACATGAAGTTATCATCTTTAAATCATCAAAGAGAGTATAAAATGGGTCCTATAAAGTATCATGAGTCTCAATGCATTTTTAACAAAATGAACCTCTTATATAAATAAGATTTTATTTTTATATTTATTGTTATTATTATTAAAACTAGAGTGAAATTTAGTGCTCATAAAAGCGAAGGGCTAATGTTGCTAGCTTGAGCCAGAAAGAGTATCAGCCTGTATTTGTAGACTGCTTTATGTAGCTCTGCCAGTAAATTTTGACCTATTCTTGTTCTTATGAGTCAATGCCAAACATGGGAATTTGTTTGATTCTTAAAAATGCATTAGTGGATGGGGCATGTGGTAAGCGGCCCTCAAAGCTATTTTGTTTTTTAACCTAAACTGGAATTTGAACTCTAGTCTTGAGAACCACTTGTGGGTCAACTCTGTTTCATGGCCCCCTCCCTTTTTTTTTTTTAATACATTGGATCTTTCAAAGAAAACCGAGTGGAAATACCATTTAAGAAAAAAGTGAAAAACCATTTTGCTGGCTTTGCTATGACTTTCTGCTGGTAAACTTGATGCTGTACCAGATCACATATTTAAAAGAAGAGTTTTGCCTCTAGTGTAAGATCTAGATTTTAGTTCAATTCAGTTGATCTGGATACCTTTCCTCCAGGCAGACACATCACAGGCAGCATTTCTGCCCTCGCATGGGGTACAGTCTGGAGGTGGAGTTAGAAGGCAGGGGATACAAATACCCGTACAATCAATTATACCAGTATGTGAGAATGGTTCCAGCTGGGCCAGAACAGGGGACTGCTGGCTTAGTCACACCTTATTTAGCTGTGGACTGACTGAATAGGAAGGGCATGGTGGGGTATGTGTCAGCTGGCTACTCTTCATAATAATTACCCATAGGCAGAGGAATAAGGGGCATTTGCATATAAAAACATGTTAAAATAAACTCGACTCTTAAAGAAGTTGAGCGCAATTTTGAACTGCTGATGAATATTACTTTGATTACAAAGAAGAACAGAAGGAATACTATTGTTAGTTAATGGTTATTTTTACTTAAAATGTTTATAGTTGGAGGGACACAAATAGACCTCTGGTCATAGATTATGGAAAACACATTTGATAGCTAAATATAAAAAAATCCAAATATTAATAACTACTGACATTTATGTAGTCCTTCCCTCCCAAAGCTCTTGACAAACATTACTGATTATATACACACAGGAATAGCACTGAATTGCTGCTACTATTTCAAAAGACTAGACATTAATCCAAGAAAAAAGTAACAAATGGCTGATCTACTTAAATATAGGTCTGCAGAATAGGGGTGTGCATTTAGAAATAAAAACTCACACCACAGCACCTCCCTCCCAAAGGGTTTGTCATATTTTATTTCAACTTTATTGAATGACTGGTCTTATTTAACTCCATTCTCTCACTAAGACACTTCCAGTGTTTGTGTTTTTTTCTCAGATGGAGACTGAGCTGGTTTATGACTGCCATGCAGCAGTGAATAAGGACCAGGGCTGATGGCGCCTCCTCTCTAAGGACATCAGCTCTGGCTCTTTAGTGCCTCCTAGTGGGAGGAGAGCTGATATGCCAGTGCAACACAGGAGTGTCTCCTACTGATGGACGAGTTTCGTTTCATCACGAACCAAGACTGTTCTTAGTTATCTGAGAAAAACCATCTGACTCAAATAAGTGTCATTTATGAAATATTAGATCAAATGAATTGTTGCTGGGCTGCTTGGTAACACTGATTAAAAAGATGCCATGTTTGTCATACTTGCTTGAACAAAGTGTAAATTATGGCAATAATCATTTTTAAAGGCCAGAAAACATAAAATGTTTAATGTACACTCTTAGGGCTCTTACTGTAAAATATTATTTTATTGCATTCTCAAAATATGACTGGCAATGACAAAAATGTAATTTGTTTCTTTACATTTCCTGTAATGATATTATACTTTGGAAATTTCCAATTCCGGGCTTATTACAAATCACTTGCTTTACATTTTAACCTTCCTTCCTCCTCTATAAATTCTACCTATCTTCAAAAGTTCAGCTAAACTCCCAGCTCCTCCTTAAAGCTGTCATAATTTTTTTCTGAATACAAGGCACTCTATGTTTTTAAAACTCTCATTTATACAATCATTTTTAGCGTGCACTTTGCTGAGCAGCCAAGCACTGTCTAGGCCCTGGGGATTCAGGGATGACCAACACACATTCCTCCACTTCCAAGGAGGTCACAATCGAGTGCGTGGGTGGGGACTTAGTAGGGATGACATACAAGGTAATTTGCAGAGGGAAATAATTATTAGAAGTGTATGTGAAGGTGTCCTAGAACCATAGAGGAAAGACAGCCATCTCTCGCCGGGAGGGAAAAGAGGAATGGATTTAGGGAGGGCATAAAGGGAAGATGGTGCCTGGGTTAAATCTTTAAGGATAAACAGGGGGTAGCAGCAGCTGGGGTTGGAGAAAGAGAGAAAATCCCAGACAGAAAGACAGATAGACAGGGGAAGTGGCATGGACAAAAGCATAAAGACATAAGGAGAACATTCCAGGACAAGAGAGGCACGCGGTGTTGGTGAAGAGCTAGGGTCAGACGGGCCTGGGTTTCGTCCCAGCTCTGGTATTTAATAACCACACACCTTTGTCTAACAAGTCGTTAATCTCCTCTAAGCCTTAGGTTTCCCACCTGTCAAATGGAGCATGTAACCTGCCGAGTGGCGATCATCCAATCGGTGGAGCCCATTTTCCTGGGGATTTTGTGGGAACACATCTCGAAAAATTTAAATATTAGAACAATGGAAATAAAAATTACAGTGTTAAAGTCTAACAACAATAAAATGAAATTTTGTTAGAGGACTGCTAATGTTTTAAATGTTTAAATGTTGCAAATGTTTTAAATTTAAAATGTGATGTATAGTCTTTCAGAGTAAGTCATGTCTAGAAGTAAGTGTATGTCTTTTGCTATAGCTACACTGAAACAATGGAGAAAAAAATGAGAAAGAAATCAAGGGATTTATTTTCCATATGTCCAAATAATATCCAGCAATTTTAAGAACAAGCTTAGCAAAAGTTAGAACAATGTATTTTCCTCATCAGTTGCTGAGAGGAAGCCTGCTTGATTAATGTAATTAAAAGGTTGCTTGTAACTCAAGACTCAATTAAAAAAAAGAAATTTGGCCTCATTACTTTACTTCCAACTGGTGGTTTTCCTAGTGTGATTTTTGAGCTAAAATCTGCGGCTGCTTTGTTCATGACACACGAATTGTTTTAGCACATCCTTTCCCCTGCTGTGCATATGATTAAGAAAGCAGAGGTTAAATAGTGCAGTAAAGAACTGGGTAAATTCATTCTATTTTTGCTCACAGCTACTTTGAGTCCCCTTACCCCTTTTCAGGACTGGAAGAGTGTAGAAACCTATTATCTTCTCCTGAAATTCTTTAAGATATGTTCTTATGCCAAAAATGTAACTTCTCTCTCTCAAACCTTCTCTAGTACACTGACCTTGTGATGTCTGTGCTGCAGACATTATCTGTGTTGGCATGAAAACCAAATGCAAGTGTATCCTACCATTTATTGAGTGCTCATGTATGCTAGGCACCAGGGTAAGCATTTTGCATACATTGCTTTTTTTTTTTTACTTTGTGATAATCCTATGAGGTAAAGATAAGCATTCTCATTTTTGATGAGGAATAAGAGGCTCTGAGAGTTCATGATATTGTTCCCAGATCCCACAGTTAGTGGGTGACAGAGCTAAGGTGCTCACTCTGGTCTGTTTTATTCTAAGGCCGGGTTCTTATCCATTAGCATTTTTTGTAGGTAGAGTTTGAGTCAAAGGATTTGAATCCAGTTCTGGTACAGCATCTTGCATACAGTTGATGCAACACATATTAAATTCAGTAGAATGGAAATTTTATACTCATGAGGGCAAAGGGTAGTCACTTGCCCTCTTTGAGTTTATAGTCTAATGCGAGTGTGACTATAGTATAAGGTAGGATATGATAAGCAGCGTAGAAGGCAGAGTGTAGTATAGTGGGGATATCATGACAAACTCAACATGGCCAAAAGAACTCTTTTTTTCTTTCCTTAATCCTGTTCTTTCCCCAGTCTTCCTGGTAATGGTGTTAATATCCACACAGCTGTTCGAATGAGAGTCCTGGGGGGCATCCTTGATTCCTCTTTTTTCCCTCACCCTTTACATCCAATTCCTCAGCAAGTCCTATCAGATATGCTCTGAAATATATCTGAACTCTACCTCTCTCTACCTTCCCTGCCACCACCCTTTCCAAGCCCCCCAGACAACAGCCATCCTTCTAACTGGTTTCCTCCTTCCTCTACCTAATAAGAACCGTGTACAAAGAGCAGCTAGAGCAGGTTTTGTGGAGCCTGAAGCTAAATTATGATACAAAATTACATACAAAAGTGAATGTATAGAAATTGCAAAAGTGAATATATAGAATGATAAAAGAATAAGTAACAAATTACACGTATTAGAAAGCTGACAAATTCCACAAATATCACAAAATAAATAAAAAATTATTAACTGCTTGATACATATCTATAATACATTTTACTCTACTTTTTGGGCTTCATACTCTAATCAGCTCTTCAGAGGGCAACAATTTTGTAATATTATTTTCCACAGAAAGAATAGAAAGATTATTTAGTTATTATTGATATAGTTTAGGAAAATTTCAGCCTCACACCTTGTTATTGGTAACATCATGTACATTTTCAGATGGATATCAAATTTCAGAAAACCTAAAGCAAGTTTCTTTCATATATGAACTGCAAGATTTAAGGATCTTTTCAGGTTCTCTTATGCAGTGAACAATATAAAATAATCTTTACTCCTTGAAAGAATGGCTCTCATTAACTAATTTGTGTTTATGTCTTCATTGTAGAGGCATATCATACATCTAGTATTATCTTCATCGATGTTGGTATTTTTTGTAAAAATGCAAGAAATTTAAAACTTTTTACAATGTGTTCATATGATTCACCTCTTCACTAATTGGACTATCAAGCAATCTAGAAGCCTACACATTGTTTCTATTTAAAACGTATTTCTTCCTCTTCTTGTATCACCAGTTTTGTTACGATCTGAATTTTTTGGAATTAAAATTTCCTCATTGATGTCAGTATAATTTCTATTGATTTAATGGCTCGTCTGTATTGCTCTTGTTTCATATTCCATTATACTTTGAATTTTTCTCAGTTCTTTAATAAATCAATTTAAAGATGACAAAAGAAGGTACTCCAAATATAAGCCCAAATCAGAAGTTGTAATTTCTCACTTGTTGAACTGAAACATTCCAAAAGTCTGCCCAAATTGCAGTTAAAATGGTATATTCAAAATTTATTGAATAAAAGTTTGCATTTCATTTGCACTTAGGTTTTTATTCCAAGTCTTCAAAAATATATTTTAGAGTTCTTAAAATGTCATTTAACTCCTATGGCAAGACTCGAGTAACTTTTTACATAGCTGATGATTATTAGAATTTTCTATAGCTTCTAGCTCCATACATTTCAAACCTGGTTTCTCCTTCATTATTTACACATGTCCAGCGCCTGGCCCTAAAGGACACACTCACATTGCAGTATGACCCTGGACCTTGCAACTTTGTATCATCATCTCACAGTGAGTGGTAGAAGCCATATCTGCACAAGGATGCCTAGATATAGATTATTATACAAGAGTTCCCTCTCCCAATTCAATCAATGACTTTTCTAATATACTTATCCAGCCCCATATTTCCAACGCTCTGTAGGAAGCTTATATTTGGCATTCCAGTATCACATTAAATTTAATGTATTTAACACTAAAGTCATAATCACAACCCTTATGATCATTATGAAAAATTGTCTTCTCTAATTATGTCAACGGCACAATCACTTTTAGATCCTTTTTCTCAAATCTGTGCAAGGATTGATTCACCTTAACTTCTGAATTTTTACATCCAAACGGTCACCAAGTTCTATGTTAAATTTTCTTTCTAACATTTCTTACTTATGTCCATTCCTTTTCATTTCCATTGCTATACTTAGTCCTTTTTTAAAAATAATTTTTCAATTTCCTAATTTAGTCCCTAATCATTTTTCATTTCACAATGTTGTATATAACATTGCCAAGTTACTTTGTTCAAAATACTGCTTTTATCTTACCAGTCTCATGTGTAAAAATTACAGGCTAGAATTGCCTTCTATAACATTTAGATAAGAGTTCTTACCAAAGATGGAATAAAAAAAGAGCTCAAATTTCTGAAAAATTAAAGTTACTTTTATATCTACAAAATATTATTAATTTGGATGAATTGAGTGGAAAGCCAGTCTGACTTTGACAGCAGTCTGAATTATAGAGCATTTTCTAAATAGAACTGTACTTTCAAGTGATGCAATTCTCAGCCTGTCAACCAGGATTTCCAGAGAATTTGGCGCTCATGCCCAAGGCATCCACTGTTTATAATAAAATAACTTCTTTCCCATGCATTTAGAATTTTATTAGTTATGTATCATCCTTGAAAAACATAAGAAAATAGTCACCTAAATAATTCTCTGCAGGACTTAGTTCTCTCACAGAACCCCTGTTAAAAAGACTGGAGAAGTAACTGAAATAAACTCCTAATAAAATGTTATAAGTACAGATTCTGGATCTACCTTAAAGACTTAAAAAGCACAAAACCACTTCATTTATAATTAGCACTGTCCATTTGCATATAAACAGTGAGTGCTGCCAAATTCAAACCCTGTCCTACTTAAGAGAGCAAGAGGCTGTTTATAAACAGCCTCCGTGGAATACCGTCCACATGATGGGTTTCCGTTATTTTATGGACTGAAGTTTTACTATTAGTGCAGACCAGATTGCTAAGTCTGAAATTCTAAGATTTTTGGGTTTGAATTAATGAGGTTTTTACTGTTTATAATTTGCAAAAAGATTCAAACTGCTACAACATATTTGGCCCAATGTAATTGTTAACATAGAACATATACTACAATAATTTTGATGTTAGAATTATATGAAAAATACAAATATTTTGAGAGGAGAAACTGATAAAATATTTTTATTCTGGAGCTATCATTAAAAATGTTTTCAATTTAATTTTTAAAATTAAAAGTGGATAATATTTGTTTATTAGCAATATAAAGTAGTGACATTGGTATATTTGGATAGCATTTAGCTGTTAAAGAGACAGAAAACCCAAAACTCAGCAACTTTAACAAGACAATATTTTATCTCGCCTTCACATAAAAGTCTAGAGGTAAGCAATAGAAAGCTGTTATTTTGGCTCTGCTTTGTACAAAGTCTTGGGGTCTCAGCTCCTTCCATCTTGCTGCTCCTGTGTTCTGTCCTTCATTCCCAAGATTACCTCATGGTCCAAAAAGGTTGCTGCACCTGAAGCCACCTCTTTCATATTCTAGCCAGAAAAACAGAAGAAAGGCAAAAAGAACGGTATGCTCCTTCCTTTTAAGGACACTTCCATTAAGTTCCATACTTTATTTCTGCTTACATCCCATCGGTCAAAACTGTTTTGGCTAAGTTTACTTACTTACTGAAAAGGAGGTTGGGAAATGAAGTCAGCTATTTGCCCAAGTAAAAATCTTCTATGAAGGGAAAAGGGGGAGAATGGATGCTGGGAGACAATTTGGAGACTCTGCCACAGATCATACTGTCCTAATTCTGATGTGTCTCCCAGCTATCTAACAATAAACCACACATATTTCATTCTTATCTCCTTGGGGGAGGAGATGGTAGGACCTATGCCAGCAAATGACATCCAGTTGTAGCAGGCCAAGTTGAATCTGCCAGTTTTCAGCCATGCTTGTACATCAAAATCACCATGAAGCTTTTAAGAATTAGAGATGCCAAGACCTAACCTAGACCTACTGAACTAGAATTATGGTGGCGGTGGTGGTGGTGGGGCGGTGTGTCAAGAGTTTATTTTTAAAAGCACCACAGGTGACTCAGGTACATGGTCAGGTTTAGACTGCAGCATAGGGATCCCTTGAACCGCATTATCTCAGAACTGGTAAGGGAAGGGACTGTAGGAAAGATTGAGTCAGAATTGTTAGCATCTCTTCAAAAGTCCCTTTCTTCCATCATTTATCTGACTTGGTTACCCGTTCTTCTCTTTCCCTGCTTTCATCAAGCCTTCAGAGCAGCTTTGCCACAGCTCACATGACAGAGGAAGTAAAGAGGGAAAAAGGAATTTAGGATTAAAAAAACAGTTTCCTGCGAGGAACTTAGGTGACAGATAATGAGAACATTCACAGCTATAAAGTGAATTACTTGAGGGCAAGGCCTTCATCTTTTTCGAGAGGACCCCAGGGCCTATGGCATGGAGATCTCAAGGAAGGTCTGTGTGGGGAGTAACTAAGCTGCAGTGGTACCACACGGATTCAGCTCTCTACGTCTGGCTGCTCTAGGGACTTCGGGGGAAACTAAGACTCAAGATTTAAGGATTAGCATTACTTAGTCTTAGATGTTTTCACCTGTCTGACTTTATCTGATTTTATTGACAGAAAACTGCTCTCAGGCCTGCCTAGAATCTAGAAAGAGAGATCAAGTTCCTCTTTTACTGAATTAGCTGTCTGAGGAGGTCATGTTCTGAGCCCCACGTTTCCCTTTTGACTATGAACCATGTGATACTTACTTTGTAAACAGCTTTTGGGGTTTATCCAGATCCTTTTGTGGGAAATTTTCTGGCTGGGCCTCAATTTTATTCCATTGATTTTACTGTTCTATAAAGATACCTTAGATTTCACCATTGCTTGTCAATGGAACTCCCTATATTCCCAGCCACAGAAAATCCCATTCTTCTCCTGGATCCTCTTTAGAACACAGAAGAACAAGGATGCTCAGTACCAAGCATGCTTCATCTAAAATTTTAAGGTTACTTTTAGGTTAGGTTGAGTTTCTCAACTATGATTCGAATCTCACCTGGTCTCACTAATTAAGCTATTTTTACTCAAAGAAACTAACACCATCCTCCACTCTGTGCCACATTATCTCATCCTTTTTTTGTTTTTAAGATTTTTGTCCAACACTTCTAGTTCAGATGAGCTTACTCATAATTTCTTTGATCATGGCTATCGTTTCAGAAAGAGCTCCACTTCTCTAGTTATGAATGTTGCCAGTTTCCTAATAGTCTGTAATTACAGACATTTAAACTTTGAAAAACCAATGTTTTTCCCTTCCCATTTGCAGGAGACAGATTTAAGGAGATTTATGTGAAGAGACAAAAATTCATTGAATTTGTTGCTGGCATAAAATGTTGCAGATAGCTTTCTGTTTTTTGTCTCAACTCTTTTTAGTGTTTTTTTCCTCCTACTTCTTCAACAAAATCTTAATTAGGTTCTAGTGGTTCTTAACACCTCTTTAATTTCCCATTTAAGAAGGAAGGTGGGCTTTAGCTTTTGAGTAGTTAGCAGGCATCTTTAGCATCAGCAAATGGAAAAAGTTGGTTGGTAAAGCAGTGGGCTACTGGAGGACGACTGAATACAACAGGAAATATCAGACCCTCAAATCCACCAGTCTGAGAATTTTGTACACATTGAACTCTATTACGATAGGCAGCAAAAGTAAAAAAGTCTTGGGATATACATATATATATATATATGAGTGTGCATGTGTGCATGAGTGCATGTGTGTGTGAGTGTGAACACCAGATATGGTAATTAACTTCACATTTCCACAGTCTTGAAACTAAGAGTAAAAGAAGGTTTAGAGCTGAGAGGAAAAACAAATAAACCAAATTATTTTGAAATAAATGCCTAACATGTAACATTAATTTATCCTCGGAAACAAGTTTAAATCTTGAACTGGGAAAAAAGCTTGACTTTGAAAAAAGTTACCTTTTGCATATTTTTTAGCAAATATAAATGAGTGTATATTCTGGACTAAACTATTGTTATCATTTTTTCTTTTTTGGCTTAAAAATATTGTAGTCTTTATGCTTCTAACAATAAAACTCTGTTTTCATTATATAAATCTGAAAATGACTTAGCTGAAGAATTTATTTTTCTAGTTAAGGATTTGATTATGCTTTTTCCTCTTTATTATTTAAGGAAAAATCAAGGAAAGAAATCCATTTCAATAAAATAATTAAGAAATGTAGATAAAAAGCTGACATGCCTCAGTTTGTATTTTGAATTGCAAATCATCTGAACTGTGAAAGCTTTTATATTTTAAAAGTAATTTAACATCTAGTTAGAAATGAAAAAAATGACCAAACTATATCAAACTTCAGTAATTTGAATGTAATGATTTTTGTCACTTAGTTGGAAAATCATTCTCATGGGCAGAAAAATGAAGTTTTAACCAAACCTCCACAGGAGGGCACTATAGTGTGACTCTGGTAGAAGTTGCAACTACAGCAACCCTTTCTGTTGTTATCGGACCCTTGATTGAAAGTCTAAAATAGTGCATCCTCCTGAATGAGAAAATTCTAGTTTTCAAAACTCAAGATAGGTAGATTTCACATGTGTAAATATTTTTCCTTTGGTAAAATGGAAATATGGATAATTTAATCTTTCTTTTGTGGCATACATTCAAGAGAAAACCTTATCTCAAAATACAGCACAATTGGTAAGATGCCTGGTCTGCTTGAAGCAAAATCTAAATAGGTTAAAATTATATAATATTTTAACAAATAACAGGAATATTTTAGAACTATCAGGCTAAGCAACCACTACCAGAAGACATTACAACAGATAAATGCATGTATTACTTATAAGTGCTATGTATCTATAAATAGTCTATGTAAATGGTATGTAAAATGGTATTACTAACAAATGGTATATATTACTTATAATGGAGTGTTTAGCTAACTAGACAGTGGATAGGTAAAACAATTTTATTGAATGCAGAAATAGAATCAAAACATAAATACTAAAGCATTTCCAAATTGGCTCACCTCGTCCCGATAAGGCTCTAAAAACATTCACTGTAATGATAAAGATGGAGATTTGGCCCAAATTAAGATTTTTTAAATGCCCCTGGTTCTAACTTTCAATTTCACTGGTGTATTTTCAAGTTGTTCTCCAGGAGATAAAATATTTTAATGTCTTACTAGAGTTAAATCAATATAAGAGTAATTGTAATCTTGGCAGTCGCCATGTGTCTTTGTGGGCCTTGCCTGATTATTTTGAGAAATAACAGAAGGCCATACAAATCCAAAAAAGCTATGTTAAATAGACAGTTTCATTCAATTTAAAAGAGTAACAAGAGCAGGGGTTATAGATATGGATTACACAGTTCTATAACTTTACATAACAAGCGTTTCCATTAAGAAGATTACCCATTTCATTACAGTTTTGCCAAAAAACAGCATTTAGGTAAATCCTAATAATGGAGGGAAAGACTGGTAGAAAGCTAAAGTGGTGAAAAACCCCATATCAACAGGACCTAACTTGGGTGGCGCACATCCCTCTCTACAGTCTAATACTGATAGCTCTAAAGTTCTGGCAATTTATAGTTGAAGCAAAATAATGTAACCACACTATAAATCTCAGCTTTCCGAATCTGCATTCTATATTGGAAATTGATGGCATCATATTTTCATACAAATGCAAAGCACTGACTTAAAACAGAGGAGCTCTCTAAACTTTTGATGATTCACACCTGGGTTGAATAATTAAAATGCTAGTTCATCACTCTTCCGGGGATTCAAGGCAGACCGTTTTAATTTAAATATCTTTTCTTTTAGCTCGTACTTACAGATTCTTTAGCCAATAAAGAATTCAAAAAGCAGATTTAAAAGCAATAAAAATAAGAAAGCAAGACTTGGATAATCTGCTTGCACATAATAAGAATTACTTTTAAATATTATTCTTACATAAAATTGGCAAATTACATAGTCAGATACTTAAATAATGGAATCATATATCAAGGTTTTCCTTTGCTTTTTAATCTGGAAGTTAGCTAACCAAAACATTCAATTTACTAGATTTTTTTTGTTTTTTAGAACTTCTATTTTTAATTTTTTCCAACTTTATTGAGGTATACTTTTATATACAAAAAATTGCACATATTTACTGTATAGATTTTGATGAGTTTGGACATATGCATACACTGGTGATACCATCATGACAATCAAGGTAATAAACATATCTATCATCTCCAAACGATTTCTTATATCCCCTGCTTCTGTTATTCATTTATTTCTGTGGTGAGATCCACCCTTTGAGGAAGTTTGTAACTGCATTACTCTGTATTGCTAACTATAGGCACCACGTCGTAGAGCAGAGCTCTAGGACTTCCTCATCTTACATACCCGACACTTCACACCCACTGAACAGCTCCCCATCTCCCCCTCCCTTCATCCCCGACTACCATGCTATTCTCTGCTTCTATGAGTTTGACTATTTTATACACCTCTTACAAGTGGAATCATGAAGTATTTGTCCTTCTGTCACCAGCTCAATTCACTTAGCATAATGTCTTCCAGGTCCGTCCACATGTTGCTGCAAATCGTAGGATTTCCTTCTTTTTTAAGGCTGAATAATATTCTACTGTATGTACATATACATTTTCTTTATCCTTTCATTTGTTGATGCAGATTTGGGTTGTTTCCATTTAACAGCTATTGTCAATAATGTTACAATAAACATGGGTGTGCAGATATCTCTTCGAGATCCTGATTTCAATTCTTTTGGCTATATACCTAGAAGTGGGATTGCTGGATCATATGGTGGTACTATTTTTAAATTATTTGAGGAACATCCTTATTATTTTCCATAGTTGCTATACCACTTAACATTCCTACTAATAGTGTACAACAGTTCCAATTTCTCCACATCCTCACCAACATTTATCTTTTTTTTTTTTTTTTTAAGAATAACCATCCTAACAGGTGTGAGAGGATATCTCATTGTGGTTTTGATTTGCACTTCTTCGATGATTAGTGATGTTGAGCACATTTCATATAATTGTTGTCCATCTGTATGTCTTTGGAGAAATGTCTGTTCAAGTCCTTTATCCATTTTTAAATCAGGTTATTTGTTTTTTTGCTATTGAATTGTAGGAGTTCCTTATATATTTTGGAAATTAACCCTTTTATCAGATATATGACTTGAAAATATTTTCCCCCATTCTATAGGTTGGCTTTTCACTCTGTTTTGTTTTCTTTGCTATGCAGAAGATTTTTAGTTTGATATAGACTCACTTGTCTATTTTTGCTTTCGTTGCCTGTGCTTTTGGTGTCATAGCTGTGAAATCATTGCCAAGACCAACATCAAGAAGCTTTTCCTTTATGTTTTCTTCTAGTTTTACAGTTTCAGGTATTGTATTTCAGGTATTATATTATGTTTCAGGTATTATATTTAATCCATTTTGAGTTGATTTTTGTGTATGGTATAAGGGTTCAGTTTCATCCTTTTGCATGTGGATATCCAGTTTTCCCAACACATTTGTTCAAGAGACTATCCTTTCCCATTGAGTATTCTTAGCACCCTTGTCGAAGATGAGTTGCCTGTAAATATGTGGGATTATTTCAGTTGTAGTCAAATGACTTGACGTCAGTAACTCAAAAAAATGCAACTTCTGGCATCTATATTAGGGATGAGCCAAGTTTCCACAGAATTTTATATCACTCTGGGATACTAAAAGGTCTTCCTCAAAATAAAGTTCTATTAAGAAAACTACCTTCTTTCCTTCCCTCCCTCCCTCCTTGTTTCCTTCCTTCCTTCCTTCTTTCCTTCCTTCTCTCTCTCTCCTTCCTTCATTTCTTATTTTTACCAAAGTCAGGAAGAGGTACCAATAGATTTTTCAAAAAATCTAACGTGTCAAAATAAAAGCAAATTTTGATTAACCAAATGCTCTATTTCTTAAGCACTAATCAAAATTTTGTTGCAAAAATATATTTAATTTCCAAGTTTGACTCCATTAAAAAAATCAGTATTTTGAGAGGTGCCTGTTGTTTCTATCTTATAACAAGAAAAATTAGAAGATGAAGTATGACATTAGGTGAGTACTAGAAACTTCCACAATAAAACAGGGAAAAGAGAAAGATATGGGAAATTTACACCCCTGGATTTTATATGGGCTTCATCTTTAGGTGAATGGAATGACACACTGTGCCTCCTTGGGCAGGATTATGTAATAAAATCCAATAGAACTATGAGCCAGAACATGTGGAAGCAGCTTCTCCTAATGGCCCACTTGAACATTCCCAGCATTCCTATGATTCAGACTTTAAGATTTTAAAAATATTACATAGAATTTTGGTGAAAATTGGTTTTTGTTTGTTTTACTTTTTTCTTTTGAAATAACTTCAAATTTACATATAAGTTATAGAAATAATACATAGGGTTCCTGTATAACCATTGAGATTAAATTGCAGACTAATGCTGCATTTCTCAGTGTGCATTTAAGTACAATGACATTTTTGTATAGAACCACAGAACAGCTATTAAAATTAACTTTGATCTAATATTGCCATATACTCCCCAGACTCCAATAGAGTTTTGCCAATTATCCTAATAATGTCGTTTATAGGTCCAGGATCCAATCCAGAAACATGTTTTGTATTTAAATGTTTCTTTAGTCTCTTTCAATTTATAATAGTTCCTCAGTCTTTCCTCATTTTTCTTAACCTTGACATTTTTGAAGAGCCTAAAACAGTTACTCTTTAGAATATTCCTCTTTAAGGGTTTATCTGATGTTTCTCATGATTTATGCATTGTTAACGGGAGTAGCCCAGAAGTGATGTTACATTCTTTTCATTTCAGCCTGTCAGTAGGCAACAACGTTAATTTGCATCATTTCTTGTAATATTAATGTCTGTTACTTGGGTAAGATGGTATTGGCCAAGTTTCTCTGCTGTGAAGTTAATTATTCAGTATGTTGTACTTATTTAATAAACAATAACAATTTTTATGGGAAGATAGATTGAGACTATGTAACATTGGTTCCTTATCTAACCTACACCTTCAGTTTCCACATTCTTTGATCATTCACATCTAAATCAATTATTATTGTGATGCTTACCAAACGGTAATAGTCTACTTTCATTATTCTTTTGGGATTTATTAGTTGTCATTCTACTGATGCATCCAACTTCCCCGCATATATCTATTTTTTTTTAACTCATGTATTTATAACAGTAGTGCTTCATGGATATGTATTTTATTCAAGTAGTTACAGTCCGTTACTATCATAATTTATTTAGATGTTCAAATTGGCTAGTAGGAGACCCTTCAAGCTGGATCATGTGTCCTTTGGACAAGATACCATCACTTGTTGTATACTTCTTTACTTTCTAGTACAATAACATATTCCAGACCCATTTAATTTTTTCCTTCCCCAAACCAAAGTCAGCCATTTCTTTATGGAGCCTTAGTTTCTTTAATTGGACAACAGTATTTAGAAACCAAGAGCTGAGTGCTTAGTGTGTTCATTGTTACCAAGGTATCATTTCTCTGGGCTGTCTCAGCAGACAAAATTAGAACAAAAGAAAATTACATTACATTACACTCTATCTATCTATCTACCTACCTACCTATCTTAAAACTCATTAATTCACACTGATAACTCCAACACCATGTGGTTTATTGTAGTCTTCCTCCCACTACATGTATAAGTCCTTTCTCCTATAGTGACAAAGCCAATTTTATCAATTCTTGATATATTTACTTATTTCCTCAGTTCCTGCCCCCATATGTAACCAAATTTCAAAGTTGTGCCAGTCAAAAGCACAACCCTAGACATAGGCTGCCCTCCCCCTCTCCCCATTGTCCCCTGCCAGCTCCAAGAAGGGGAACAGGAAGTGAATGAAGAAAGAAGGAAGGAGGAAAGGATTAAAAATCTTGGCTCTGGCCACTTCACTCCCTTACGCTGCCGCTAGTTGTGTTGACTGAAAGCTGGACCCTAAATGGATACACCGTGTCTCTCCAGCCCCCTGCTGGGCATCCTGGCAGAAGCTTAGCTTGGTCAAAATTTTTAAAATACAAATTCTGAAGTCATCTTTTGAAGTCCATTCAATGTTAATTAATACAATCAGGTTAGCAATATGAGCATATAAAACAATCTAATATTGTTATTCCTTTTCCCTTGTACTCTCAAGGTTCAATAGACTTTCCCCCATGAAGGAACATATAAAATGCATAGAAATATTATAGATTCTTCTTTCTTTTTAATTGACAAGGGGCTATCTAATGGATTTACTGATGAGGCGAGCTCCCCACTGATAGGTTTTTGCCCAGAAATCTCCAATCACCTGGTGACATTTGGTGCTGCTTTGTAAACAGTGAAAGGCCAATTGCAATGGTGGCAGATCTGTCTCACACTTCCATATTTCAAGAAAGAGAGTTTTATTGCCAAACATCTGAGAATTGATATGCCAAGTGTTACAGGCCTTGTATATAAACATAAGAACTTACTTTGTATATTTAAAGGAAAAACAAACAACAAAAATAGGAAGAAAAACCAACAACATATAAGACTCACGGAGCTAGAAGGATCTAAAGAAATCAGATAGAAAGATATAATATCTATGTCTTCAGGTGCATTCAAAAGCGTGCTGAAACAAAGGAAGGTTGAAAAAAAAGGTTTTAGTCTTATGACTTATTATCTAAAAATACTGAATGTGTGTGACCCACAGGTTTTAAGGCTCTAGAAGTAAAATTTAAAACCAATTCTGTAACAGATGCTAATGTAAATGATGCTTACAGGCATTGATAAAACACTTTGCCTTCCTTCTACTAACATATTCCATAATTATACTGTGATTTAAATAGTTTATATATAGAAAGATGAATGTGGAACAGGAGAAAAGTATTCATAAATTAGCATTCAGAGTAAGTAATTCAAATATCTAATTGTTCCAGCTCAAGGAATATTTTAAAATATTACAAGTTAGGTGTTCAAAATTATTTTGGTTTATTTTTTTATTGAGTCATGATGATCATTTACAAAATTAGAAAATGTTCTTGATCATCATAGATGCACATTACAGAAAATATAGAAAAGGAACACAATGACAGACAATTACCATGAAAACACTTTTGCTTTTCTTTTATCCTAGATACATTCAAAAACCATTTTTTAAAATGGTGCTTGTGCTATTTGAAGAGTTATGGATGAAAACATTTCTAGTTTTTTTTCTTTACTGGAGAGAAATGTTGGGTATAAGGGGTTTGATTGTACATTCTTTGAACTCTAGAGCTCTTTTACATGCATTTTAACTAACTCGAAACAGTTTAAATCTCTTTCCTCAATATTTGGAGAACACCAGTGAAAATCTTACTATTGTAAAAATTATTCTTAAGATTTATACAATGGCCAATTTATAAATCTTTCCCTTTGTAACCGGAATGATTGGAAATTTTCCGATCTTTGAAGATTTCAGTTTTATTGGTATAGCTTTAAAGATCATAATATTTTTTAATGGTTGCGGAAGTTCAATTGGTACAACCCAATAAATGTTTACTGAGCACTTCCCTACGTTCAGATCTGTAGGAGAGTCAATTAAATAAGAAACAGTCCTCACTTTAGAAGTTTATAACCAATAGAAGGTGATAACTTGAAAATCACATTTTGTCTTTTATTATTATAGTTTACACAAGTGTCATAAATGAAGTGATGCGGGAGTTCAAAGGAAGTCATCCAATTCTGGGCAGTCACATATGATTCCACGAATAATAGTATTTTCCTACTATTATAAATGAACTATATATCTACTATCATAGTATTTTCCTCACCAATGAAAATGATTTTATTGCCTTTTGGTCACAGAAGTAAACAGAATCATTGTAAAAGAGGTCACGCAATACAAGATAGTAAAAATATAAAAGAAACAACTAAAAATCACCCACATCCCATAAACCATCAACATTTAGATAAACATTTTCCAAAATAATTTTCTGTGTAATCAAATATGCACATAAAAATAAACTCCTTCCTTTTATATTGCTATATTTAATGTTATATATGCAAATATTTATTTATTTTGAGAAATGGCACAATGTGATAGTTATTTTGTAATCTTTCCTTGTCAGTCTCATGTGAAAATTCATGAACTCATCGTTTTTTTTCTTTTTCTTCTTCTCACCAAATCCCCCCAGTACATAGTTGTATATTCTAGTTGTAGGTCCTTCTGGTTGTGCTATGTGGGACACCACCTCAGCATGGCTTGATGAGCAGTGCCATGTCCGCGCCCAGGATCCGAACTGTCGAAACCCACGGCCGCTGCAGCATAGTGTGTGAACTTAATCACTTGGCTGGCCCCCATGGGCTCATCATTTTTGATGTAGTCTTAAATTGGATGGATGTACAAATATGTACTTAATCAATTTCTTATTGAGGAAGACTATTTTCCAAATTTTCATGATTGTAAAAAGTAACACCGGGATGAAAATCCTCATAGACATATCTCTGCACAAAATGAGTTATCTTCTTGAGACAAAGCCTGAAAATTAGAGTTGCCAGGTCAAAGGGTATACCTTTCTAAAATTTTGATACATTTTTGGGGCCAGCCTGGTGGCACAGTGGTTAAGTTTGCACGTTCCGCTTCAGTGGCCCAGGGTTCGCTGGTTCAGATCCTGGGTGCAGACATGGCACCGCTTGTCAAGCCATGCTGTGGTAGGCGTCCCACATATACAGTAGAGGAAGATGGGCATGGATGTTAGCTCAGGGCCAGTCTTCCCCAGCAAAAAGAAGAGGATTGGCAGCAGATGTTAGCTCAGGGCTAATCTTCTTCTTCCAAAGAAAAAAATTTTGATACATTTTAATAAATTGCACTCTAGCAAGGTACCAATTTCAGTTTCCACAAACAGTGTAGGACAGTTTCTCACACATAGGCTAACACTCAGGATTGCCAATCTAATAAGAGGAGAATGGTATCACATTATCTTCTTTGTATTCTTTGATTATTAGTGAGCCTGAGTATCTTTTTCACATATTTAGTGGCCATTTTCTTTCTTCTTCTATGAAATGCTGTTCATGCTGTTTATTTTACTGTTGGGTGTTTTTGCTTTTCTTATTGATTTATAAGATGCTAGGAATATTAATCCTTTGTCTAACATGTGTTATAAATAATATTTCTCCTTTAAAAATTTTTTCAAACTTGTTTTTGGTGCCTCTTTCTATTAAAAATATAATTTTGATGCTTTACAATTACCAATCTTCTCCTTAATGGTTTATGTGACATGCTCAGAAAGGGCCTCCCCATTCAAAATTATCAACAAATTAGAAATAAATTCACTCATATTTTCATCTAATTCTAGTTTAATATTGTAACTTCAGATATTTTATTTATCTGGCATTTTCTTTGATGTAAGGAGTGAATTGATAATGAGCATTTTTCCACTTTCCATATTTCAATCATTGATTTGAATGCCATCTTTATCCTATATTAAGATCCCATATGTACTCATAGCTATTTCTTTACTGTGCTACCTCCATGTGTTGGTCTTTTCCAGATCCTGTATCACTGTATCCGGTAGGATGAGTTTCCCTTCATTACATCGTAGTTTTATTCTTTTAGGTGGAAGAATAATTTTGCTGTATTCTCTCTTCTCAGTGTAGGAACCCCACAATGAGGGGATCCCAGCCACAAATTTTAATAGGGTTTTGGGTGGCTCTGCATTGGATTTAAACATTAAGAACTTAAATTTTCACAATATTGAGTATTTCCATCAAAGAAGAAAGTATGCTTCTTCTTTTGTTCAAGACTCCCTTTATTTTCTTCAGTAAAATTTACAGTTTATCTGGGTTTAGTATATCCTTTTGACTTTCTCATAGCTATCGAAAACTTTTCTTACTTTTGTGGAGTTTTTATTCCAATATATTTTCTAATTGTATTGTTTAAATGTAAAAATGCTATTGACTTTTATATTTTAATTTTTAATAGCCACCAACTGAATGCTAGTTTTTTCTAGAAATTTTCAATTGATTTTCTTGGATTTTTCAGATAAATCGTTCCCCAATTTGAAGCTAATCATAATTTTGCCATCTCCTTTCCAATATTAATACTTCTTAGACTGAATCGTGTGCCCGCCCTTCCCCCTCCGATTTTTTATGTTGAAGGCCTAAACCCCAATTTGACTATGTTTGGAGTAAGAAAGTAATTAAGGTTAAACGAGGTCATAAGGATGGGGCCCTGTCCAATAAGATTAGTGTTCTTATAAGAAGAGACGCCAGAGAGCTCCCTCTTTCTCTGTCCCGTGAGGACACAGAGAGAAGGTGGGTGACTGTAGGCAGGAAAAGAGCTCTCATCAGAAGCTGACCGTGCTGGCACTCCGACCCCAGACTTCCAGCCTCCAGAGCTGAGAGAAAATAAATTTCTGTTGGTTAAGCCATCCAGTCCGAGGTAGTTTGTTATGGAAGCCCAAGCAGACTAATATACTTCTTATTTAATTTTCTTATTACATTGGCTATAAGTCACAAAAATGTTAAACAATAGCAGCAACGCTTGTCACTATTTTTAATGGAAATGCTTGTGGTATTTCATATTTTAACTTTGGTTTGGGAAACACATACTTTTAAAACGTCAAATATCTTTCTATTCCTATTTTAATCAGAGTTACTATCAGCAATGTGTGTGATTATTAAAATTTATCAAACACTTTTTAATATTTATCAAGAGAATAACATAACTTTTTCTTCTTGTCTATTAAGGGATAACTTACGTCATGGACCATCTCTGCATTCCTGCAATAACTCTACTTGATCATAGTGTGTTATTCTTTTAAAGTATCACTGAATTCTACTCAGAAAAATTTTATTTAGGTCATTTGCACCAATATTCAGGAATGAATTGCTTTGCAGTTTTCTTTTGTAGATAACTTTTAACAAGGTCTGAAATCATTATTTTGACTTCATAAAAAAAAATGAGCAGCCTTTCCCCTTTCTGCACCCCTGGAAGAGTTTAAATATATGTCGACTATCTGTCACTCAAAGGTTAAAAAAAATTCATCCCTGAAGACTTGTTTTTAGTTTTCGCCCTAGAGCTATTGATTGGTTTAGGCTTTCAATATCATCTTGTGTCTATTTTGATAATTTTTTTCTTCCCTTTCATCCACATTTCTCTGCAGTGATCTATGGCCATTTCTGCTTTCTAATTCATATTTATTTTTATAGTAGTGCTTTTCCTCTATGTTTTAAAAATTTAGCCTAGCTATTATTTTATCTATTTTCTTTTTAAAGAAGCAATTATTGAATTTATTTAGAAATTCTACTGCTATTCTTTAAAAATTTCATTAATATGTGCTTTTATCTTTTATTTTTTTTTTTAAGATTGCCCCTGAGCTAACATCTGTTGCCAATCTTCTTTTTCTTTTTTTTCTCTTCTCCCCAAGGCCCCGCATACATAGTTGTATATTCTAGTTGTAGGTTCTTCTAGTTGAGCTATGTGGGACACCGCCTCAGGATGGCTTGATGAGCAGTGCTAGGTCTGCGCCCAGGATCTGAACTGGTGAAACCCTGGGCCGCCAAAGTAAGCAAATGACTTAACCACCTGGCCACAGCACCGGCCCCTGTGCTTTTATCTTAATTAATGATTTTCTTCTGATTTCTTTGCTGTTACTGTTGTTGATTTCCTAAACTCTTGAGTCGAATGCCTTATTAATTTATTGTTATTTTTTATTGTTTCATATTGAAACAACTTTAAGGTCCTGTGCACAGCTTTGGTTATGTCCCATAAGTTTGGCAATTAGTGTTTAGATTGTTATTTTTCTGGCAGTTTTGGTTTAGATTAACTCTTTGGCTAGAGTCATTCAGGAGGATTTTAACATTGGCAAGCAGCTATTGTAATGCTTCCTTATGCACTTGTTTTTCATTCCTAATTTTAATGAATTATTGTCAGACAGTGTATTATGTACTATTTCTAATACAGAAATTTGTTGAGGCTTTCTTTGGGGACTAAAATATTGCACGCAAAATTTTTTGATGACTGCTTAAAATAATGTCTTCTCTGTAGATAATAGATGAAATGGATATAGTTTGTGTGTGTGGTATATGTACAACACATTAATGCACACCAGAGGCCATCCACCATGGAAGAACTAAACAACCGAGTAGACAAAAATGACCCAGCCAGTTGACATCAACTAGCTTTTGCCATCAGCCTTCTCATTGCTGGTATCATGGCCACATGGCTGGCCATTTCAGCCCTATGTGGGATGTTCTGATGGCTAATTCTCACTCCAGAGCTCTCTGATGGGTAGGCTGAGGTTTTGCAGCTCATTGTCTGCATTGTTGTTCAACGTCTTTCTGTCTAATCCTGCTTCATTGCCCTTCCCTTTAGAGGTGTTTATCCCTAGAAAAGATTTTACACCCAAACTCCATCTTAGCATCTTATAATGGGAAAACCAACTTGTGACATTTAATTCTATAGAATGCATCATTCCTTAGTCCTCTACTTTCAGTTGGATTTGGCCAAATGGAGCCCCAAGCAGGATGTAAGAGAGAGGGCAGGGGGAAAAGAGAAGTCAGTGTATTTATTGCCCCATTCTTTATTGCTTTGTTTTAGTTCTGGCCTACACTGTGCTTGTGACTTCAGTTCCAGTTTTGTGGCTCCTCTTCCATGATTCCATCTCTTATTAGACTCTAGTGACTCCTCGCCCTTCCCTTTCCTCTTTGGGCTTATGGGTAGTTATACTAGTGCGAAAAAGCTAGAGTTGTTGCTGTGAAAGATTACTTCCAAATCTCAATGACTTACAACTACAAAGATTATTGCTCACTGGTTGTGATGGTGCTTCCTGATGTCCAATCTGGGATCCAAGTGATGGAGAAGCACAAACTGGCTTTAAAAGCTTCTTCCCATCTGTTTCATGACATTTCAGCTCACACTTTATTGGCCCTGACAGGCCAAGTCTAACTTTAATGGAGCAGGGAAGTGTAAGCCTCCCCAGGAAGAGGCAGAAATGGGTGAACAGTAATACAATCTACCAAGAGTATTAATGCCTTCCCCACTGCTGCTTGTAATGGGTTCTCACCAGCCTATGGAGATTTTTGTTCCTATGTAAATAGATCTTTCTTTAAGTTTTTTGAGGATGCTGTCTGTTCCATGCCCAAAATCCTGATAGATACTGTGGTGTTCACTGAGTCTCTGGCCACCATCTCCCTTCAACATAATGTAGTTTTTCTTTCAAGGATTATAATAATTATAATTTTTATACTTTGTTAATTACTAATTTGGCCTTAATTTTATGCTCAATTGAATTCAGTACTCACCAACCATCTCTCATGTGACTTTGCCATTCCCATAGTTTTTATTTAGATGAATCTATATATTGGTCGGACTGTGTGGACAAATGGATTTTTAAAAATGCTACCTAGATACCTGGGAGATATGCTTCCACAAACTTTGTTCATTTTGGATTAATTCATATTGTCTTGACATTTGAATACCAATTTGACTGAGTATGCAGTTCTAGAGTCAATCTCTTTTCTCCCAAAACTCCATTGACAATGTTCCATGATTTTCTTGCATCTAAAGCTGCTAAGGAGAATTCTTAAGTGTCTGTTTTTTGGTGAGGAAGATTGTTGCTGACCTAACATCTGTGCCAATCTTCCCCTGTTTTATGTGGGACGCTGCCACAGCATGGGTTGAGAGTGGTGCTGAGTCCGCCAGGGATCCGAACCTGCGAACCCCAGCCACTCCTGAAGTGGAGCACTGGAACTTAACCACTATGCCACGGGGACAGCCCCTAAGTCTGTGTTTTTTGTCTGTTGTTTGTTTTTACCATTTCCTTCATTGGTGACTTATTTTTGTTGCTTGAATGCTTTAACCTTGAAGTTCAACACCTTCACTTGGATATGTCTAAGAGTTTGTCATTTTTTATCTTTTTCTTCTAGAAGTGGCTTCTGTTTTTCATATCCCGTCTTCCTTCACTTCAGAAATGATATTTGAATTATATCTTTGAATGATTTTTTAAAATTCCACTAATTCTGCTGTTTTCTCCAGATGCAGCCATCCTACGTACAGTGGTCTCCATTGGATCTCTCCTAATCCTGGTCTCTACGTCCTTTCCCTCACATCTCTTGTGGGATTTTCTAAAGCTGGTTCTCCATTTCATGGGTTGGTTTTTCTAGAGTATCATTTCTATTCTTCATTATTTCTAAATATTTTAAAGTTCTTCAATATGATTATTTTTCTCTGTCTTTTGAATATCAGTTCCATTTTCATTTTATTCTGTTTTGTATCTTTGTATGTCAGAAGGTTCCCTTAATCTCTATGGAGATACAAAGCATTTATAGTTTAAAATCTTTAGTGAGCATGCTTGTTTTTTTCTCTCCTTTCCTCCCCCCTCCATTCGCTTCTTCTCCTTCCTTTTTTTCTTTCTCTCCTTCTTCCCTCCTCCTCCTTCTCTTCCTTTTTTCTGCATTGTTGTTGTTACAAACTCAATTTGTGTGAGGAAGACTGGCCCTGAGCTAAGATCTGTGCCAATCTTCCTCTATTTTATGTGGGATGCTGCCACAGCATGGCTTGATGAGCAGTGCTAGGTCCACACCTGGGATCCAAACCTGTGAACCCCAGGCCACCAAAGCAGAGTGCACGAACTTCACAGCTATGCCCCCAGGCCAGCCCCTACAAATTCAATTTTTAAAAACTGCTGTCTTATTTTTGATTGAGGGAATCTCTTTCCAGTGCCCATTAACATCCCCTCTTCAAATCAGTAATTGAAAACTAAGGGAGTAAACCACAAAACAGGACAAACTCCTACCCTAGAGAAGCAACCTCCAGTTTAGGAGTTTCAAAAATTTTAGAAAAAAACAAAGAAGGAAGGCTCTCATGTCTGATGGCTTAATGTTTGCCCCAAGATGGCACTGCTTTTGATTCAAAAGACAGTCAGAGATGACAGCATGCTGCTTGGAGAAGCCATTTCCCATGTACTTGTCAATCTTCTCATCAGAAGTAGAAGAGTAGACCCTATACTGAGTATTTTCTGGCTTGTTCAAAGCTAACAAGAAGAAAAAAGTGGAAATCTTTAGATTTTTCTATCATATCTCACCTGAAACCCTGTACTGTGTTCATAAACTGGAGAATTTAAGCTTGGCTCTCAGTGTCCTCTCTCAATGTGGTCTAACTAGTATTGTATCTCATAGTTGTTTAGTGGCATTTACAGTATAGGCTGAATCTTTCTTAGTTGGAAACCAAAGAAAGAAGTTTTATAAACATGCCCATATATCATTACCTTTCCAAGAAGTCCATTATAACTTTCATAATTTGTTTTACTAAGACCCAGGAAAGCAATGATCACTCTTAATGTTTGGCTTAAGATAGAGGAAGTCAGGGCTTTATTAATACTTCCTGAAACTCTGAGGCATTTAGAAGTAAATTATATATTGGAATTATTCTATTCCATTAGTAAGTGTATCCAAAAGGTAATTTATTTAACCTAATGATTTTCTGTAAAATTAACAAAGTGTTTTCAAAGCATATTTATGAAATGAAAAGTAATTGAAAGTTTTTTCATTTGGCAATTTTGCTGGACTTTTTATTATGAATTGGAAATCAATTTCCAAGCACCTAGAAGATATAGGCATTGGGCAGAAATTAACATTTTTTTGACAAATATATCCCATCAGATTACTCAAATTTATTTTAATGACAGAGTAACAAACTGTTAGATGTCATGAAATAATACCTGAATTAATAATTTTCATTAGATAAACTTACCATGTCTTTTCTCAATGAATTGGTAAATATTTTGTTTTAAACTTAGTTTTTTGAACTTTTTCCAATAAATTGTCTGCTTCATTAACTGAAATGACCTTTCTTGATTGGTGGCTTGACTCAATGTAGTAATCTTCCTTCTGATCCTCACTTCGGAAATTAAAACATACACAAGCACACACACACACACACAAGCACACACACACATACATACACACCCAAACTCTGACCTTTGCTTCATGTTTAAATAATAATCTTTTTATGGAAACAATGCATATTTTTACATCTTTCTTTAAACAAACTGGGTTTGCTTTTCACAAGTAATTTGTAACTATTTTATTTAAACTTAGTTGATTGAGTGTTTTCCAGTGAATTGACTACTTTTTGGACTGATGTGAACAGCTTGCTTAGCTGTGGTGACACTGGGTAGCCATAACCTGCCTCCTGACCTTGACTTTGGAAATTAAAATACCTACACACATCATCGTGTTCATGGACACAAATATACACCCAAACTCTGACCTTTGCTTCATGTCAAAAATAATAATCTCTTTATGGAAAGTCATGCTGAATTTATGGCAAACGAATAGGAAGATTTCATTCCAACTGTGCTTCAGGAAGAATTTTCCTACGTTAAAACTCAGTAAAGTTCCCTTTACTTCATCAAATACTCTCACAGTCAAGTATGAAAACAGCTTCAGGTTGTTTGCTGTACCAAGTCTGAACCACACTGACTAGCACCCACTTAGAGCTTGTCATAATCTAGCCTATTTTACCCATTAAATTATGTTTTCCAATACTCTCCAATACACAGCTCTGCTCAAGACCTGTACTCTCTTCTTTGTTATCTGGTTAAAATGTAACAATCATTCTTGCCTCCCTGACCTTGCTCATATTGTTACCAAATTCCACTTTCTCAAATCTGGAATGTTCTTTGGTAACCTTTCTAAATTCTGCCCTTCTTTGTGGGCCCACCTGAATTCCCAACTCCTCCAACAAAATTTTATTTTGCTGTACTATTCCACAGTGATTCCTCCCTTTCCTGGTCTTTTACCTTATGTTTTAAACTAAAGCTTTCCTGTTAATTTCCTAAATATTTATCTTTTCTAATAGATTGCTTATTCTCTGACATCAGGTTCTATATTACACTCCTTTCATTTTTTTCAACAGTCATAAAACATAGCACTGAGCACACAATATTTCTTGGTTGTTAAACAAAAGTATCCGGAAATGCATTTAATTTTCTCTACTTATAATAGTGGACTCAATTTTTTAAAACTAAGTTATGGTTGGGCTTTGCTTTTCCTGTATGGGTGGTTTAAGGATTTAACATTATATTAAAAACTACACTAAGATAATCTGAAGCCCTTGAAGTTCCAATAAGGCAGAAAATCAATGATTTTGTTTTCAAAAATAAGAATTCATAAGACAGACTGTATTCCATATAAATATGGGAAGTGTAGATTCTAATTCAGAAGAAAGACACCCTTCTTTTTGCCCCCAAAGTTATTATTTCCTGAGTATGTTATCAGAGTCTGGCTTCCTTCATCATTGTAGCCCACAATTTCAGAACTGCTTGGGGTTCTACAGGATACATTTTTTTCCTGGCTCTTTTGTTTCCTTTGTTTTTATTCTTTAGTTATTTCTTCCTTTTTTTCAAAACCTTGTAGGGCTGTTCAGAAGATGAAGTGCCCAGAGCTGTGCCTGGCACATAGTTGAGAGCTCAGTAAGTGTCAGCCATTGTATTATTTTCTTTTGCTTCTTTTATTAAAACATTTTACCCCCCACCCCTAATATGAACATGATAAAATATACACAAACATTATTTAGTATTGTTTTGTCTATTTTTACCTAAAAAATTATTATGAAGAATAAGGAAGAAGGGTAATGTCAGTGTCATAGTGGAGTGAGCTTGCCCGGGACTCTCTCCCCTCCAACATACAACAAAAAGGAGCAAACATACCCCAACAGAAAATATCCTAATAGCACAGGAATCCTCAGAGAGTCATAGCAGCCAAATGATGGAGGGCAGAGAGGCTGGAGCCCTCCTCGGAGGAGCTGGAATGGGATAAGAGAGAACTTCACTCCCTTCCATAAAGACTGGGATCGCTACCGTGGGAGGCTCCATGAGGGAAGTAGTTGGGGAGGGGTCACATGTCTGCAGGATCGCCCATGACTCCATAGGGCCCTTGCAGCCTAGAGGGAAGCCCTCTAATGGGGTGAAAGCTTTCACGCACGAGACCAGACAGCAAGACCTGATTGGGAAACTGGGGACTGTATGCAGGAGAAAGCACCCCCCCAACCCACCCTGCACCATCTCAGCTGAAGGTGGAGGGCTCAGAATACGTGGCTCTCAACCCCGATCCAGTGGCGATAGGCTGTAACTGCAACCGAAAAATATCAAAATGGGAAAATCTCGTTCTTCCAGCATCAGAGAGTTCATCAAATCTCCAGAACAGAAAGAAAACAATAAATACCCAGAATTCAGTCCTGAGGACTCAAAAATAAGTAAACTAAATGACAATGAATTCAAAATAGCTATCATAAAAAAACTCAATGAGGTAAAGAGAATATAGAGAAACAATTCAACGAGTTCAGGAGCTACTTTACAAAACAGATTGAAACTATAAAGAAGAATCAATCAGAAATACTAGAGATGAAAGACATAATGGAAGAGATAAAACAAAATATGAATTCCCTGAATACTCTTGTGGACACCATAGAGGAGCTAATCAGCATGATGGAAGATAGACATGTTGAATTGCTCCAGACAGAGGAGGAGCAAGAACTGAGACTAAAAAGAAATGAAGAAAGTCTCTGAGAAATATCCAACTCAATGAGGAAATGCAACATAAAAATTATAGGTATTCAAGAAGGTGAAGAGAAGGAGAATGGAGCAGAAAGCATGCTCAAAGAAATAATAGCAGAGAACTTCCCAAATCTAGAGAATGGGAGGGAAATGTGTGTGGAGGAAGCTTTCAGATCTCCTAAATTTGTCAATGTAAAAAGACCTACTGCAAGGCATATAGCAGTAAAACTGGCAAAAATGAATGACAAAGAAAGAATACTCAGGGCAGCAAGGCAGAAGAAAATAACCTACAAAGGAATCCCTATCAGACTTTCAGCAGATTTCTCTGTGGAAACCTTACAAGCTAGGAGAGAATAGAATGACATATTCAAAACTTTAAAAGATAAAAATCTTCAGCCAAGAATACTCTACTCAGCAAAACTATCCTTCACATATGAAGGAGAAATTAAATCTTTCCCAGACAAACAAAAGCTAAGGGACTTCATAGCCACGAGAACCCCCTACAAGAAATCCTCAAGAAGGCCCTCATACCTGAATAAAGAAAAAAAAAGGATAAAGGGTTCACAAAACACAGAGTAAGGAGACAAACAGATAGACAGAATCAGAATAGGATAGCAAATATTCAACAAGAGCATTAAGCTAAAGGGAAGGAAAACACCAAAAACAAAGACAATCTTGTCACTTTAACCACAAACTCACAACACACCTTGGAATAAGATATGAGAATAATAACTTAGGAGGGGAGGAGGAAAGGGACTGAATCAGTTTAGACTAAGGAAATAAGATGCCACCAGAAAATGGACTATGTTATGCACAAGATTCTGCATACAAACTTCAGGGTAGCCACTAAACTAAAAAACAGAACAGAGACACAAAAAATAAATAAGGACAAAACTAAGAAACACAGCATAAGAAACTGCAGAAGTCAATGGGTAGACCAAATCACACAGGACAAGAAACAAAGGAAATGCGGGAGAACTGGAAAACGAATGACAGAATGACAGCATTAAGCCCTCACACATCAATAACCACCCTCAATGTAAATGGGTTGAACTCTCCAATAAAAAGACAGAGTGGCAAGATGGATTAAAGAACAAGATCCAACAATTTGTTGCCTCCAGGAAACACATCTCAGCTCCAATGACAAATACAGGCTCAGAGTGAAGGGGTGGAAGACGATACTCCAAGCTAATGGAAAACAAAAGAAAGCAGGTGTCACAATACTTATATCAGACAAAGTAGACTTCAGGATAAGGCAGGCAAAGAGAGACAAAGAGGGTCAATATGTAATGATCAAAGGGACACTCCATCAAGAAGAAATAATGCTTATAAATATCTATGCACCCAACACAGGAGCACCAAAGTTCATAAAGCAACTATTAACAGACCTAAAGGAAGATGTTAAAATAGCACAATAATAGTAGGGGACCTCAACACCCCACTCACATCAATGGACAGATCATCCAGACAGAAAATCAACAAGGAAACAGTGGAACTAAATGAAAAGCTAAAACAGTTGGACTTAACAGACATATATAGGACACTCCATCCACAAACAGTAGAATACACATTCTTCTCAAGAGTGCATGAAACATTCTCGAGGTTAGACCATATGTTGGGAAACAAGGCAAGCCTCTATAAATTTTAAAAAATTGAAATAAGAATAAGCATCTTCTCTGATCATAATGCTATAAAGCTAGAAATTAATTACAAGAAAAAAGCTGAGAAAAGGACAAAGATGTGGAGACTAAACAATATGCTATTGAACAAGCAATGGATCATTGAAGAAATTAAAGAAGAAATAAAAAAAAACCTGGAAAAATGAAAATGATAGCATGCCATGCCAACTCCTATGGGATACAGCAAAAGCTGTATTAAGAGGGAAATTGATAGCAATACACGCACACCTTAACAAACAAGAAAAATCCCAAATAAGCAATATCAAATTATACCTAACTGAATTAGAAAAAGAAGAACAAACAAAGCCCAAAGTCAGCAGACGGAGAGAAATAATAAAAATCAGAGCAGAAATAAATCCTATTGAAATAGAAAATGCAGTAGAAAGGATCAATGAAACAAAGAGCTGGTTCTTTGAGAAGATAAATAAAATTGACAAACCTCTAGCCAGACTTACAAAGAAAAAAGAGAGAAAGCTCAAATAAACAAAATCAGAAATGAAAGAGGAGAAATAACAACAGACTTCACAGAAATACAATGGATTATAAGAGAATACTATGAAAAATTATATGCCAACAAAATGGATAACCTAGAGAAAATGGATAAATTCTTAGACTCTTACAACCTCCCAAAGCTGAGTCAAGAAGAAACAGACAATCTGAACAGACCAATCACAAGGAAAGAGATTGAAACAGCAATCAAAAGCATCCCAAAGAATAAAACCCCAGGACCAGACAGCTTTCCTGGGGAATTCTACCAAACTTTCAGGGAGGATTTAATACCTATCCTTTTCAAGCTAGTCCAAAAACTTAGGGAGGATGGAACACCTCCTAACACATTCTACGAGGCCAACATCACTCTGATACCAAAGCCTGACAAGGACAGCACGAAAAAGGAGAACTACAGGCCAATATCGTTGATAAACATGGATGCAAAAGTTCTCAACAAAATTTTGGCAGCCCGAATTCAGTAATACATCGAAAGGATCATACATCACGATCAAGTGGGATTCATACCAGGGACACAGGGAAGGTTCAACATCAGCAAATCAATCAATGTGATACACGATATCAACAAACTGAGGAATAAAAACCACATGATCATCTCAATAGATGCACAGAAAGCATTTGACAAGATCCAATGGCCATTTATGATAAAAACTCTTAACAAAATGGGGATAGAAGGAAATTACTTCAACATAATAAAGGCCATATATGACAAACCCACAGCCAACATGATACTCAATGGGCAAAAACTGAGTGCCATCCCCCTGACAACAGGAAGGAGACAAGGATGCCCACTATCACCAATCTTATTCAACATAGTACTGGAGGTTTTGGCCAGAGCAATTAGGCAAGAGAAAGGAATAAAAGGAATCCAAATAGGGAGTGAAGAAGTGAAACTCTCACTGTTTGCAGACAACATGATCTGATATAGAGAAAACACCAAAGAATCCATTGGAAAACTATTAGAAATAATCAACAACCACATCAAAGTTGCAGGGTATAAAAATCAACTGACACAAATCAGTAGCATTTCTATACTCTAATAATGAACTAATAGAAAAAGAACTCAGGAACACAATACCATTCACAATCACAACAAAAAGAATAAAATACCTTCGATAAAGTTAACCAAGGAAGTGAAAGACCTATACAACAAAAACTACAAGATTTTCCTGAAAGAAATTGATGATGACATAAAGAGATAGAAAGACATTCCATGCACACAGATTGGAAGAATAAACATTGTTAAAATGTCCATACTACCTAAAGTAATCTACAGATTCATTGCAATCCCAATCAAAATCCCAATGACATTCTTTATAGAAACAGAACAAAGAATCCTAAAATTCATAGGGGGCAACAAAAGACCCCGAATTGCTAAAGCAATCCTGAGAAAAAAGAACAAAGCTGGAGGTATCACAATTCCTGACTTCAAAACATACTACAAAGCTACAATAATCAAAACAGCATGGTACTGGTACAGAAACAGGTGCACAGATCAATGGAACAGAATTGAAAGCCCAGAAATAAAACCACACATCTATGGACAGCTAATCTCCAACAAAGGAGCTGAGGGCATACAATGGATAAAAGAAAGTCTCTTCAACAAATGGTGCCGGAAAAACTGGACAGCCACATGTAAAAGAATAAAAATTGACCATTCTTTTTACCATTCACAAAAATAAACTAAAAATGGATCAAATACCTAAAGGTAAGACCTGAAACCATAAGGTTTCTAGAATAAAATATAGGCAGTACACTCTTTGACATCAGTATTAAAAGGATCTTTTCAGACACCATGTCTTCTCAGACAAGGGAAACAATAGAAAGAATAAACAAATGGGACTTCATCAGACTAAAGAGCTTCTTCAAGGCAAGGGAAAACAGGATTGAAACAAAAATCAACCCACCAATTGGGAAAAAATATTTGCAAATCATATATCTGATGAAGGGTTAATCTCCATAATATATAAAGAATTCACACAACTCAACAACAAAAAATCAAACAACCTGATCAAAAAATGGGCAGGGGACATGAACAGACATTTCTCCAAAGAAGATATACAGATGGCCAATAGGCATGTGAAAAGATGCTCATCATCACTGATCATCAGGGAAATGCAAATCAAAACTACACTAAGATACCACCTTACACCTGTTAGAATGGCAAAAATAACCAAAACAAAAAGTAACAAATGTTGGAAAGGTTGTGGAGAAAAAGGAACCCTCATACACTGCTGGTGGGAATGCAAACTGGTGCAGCCACTACGGAAAACAGTATGTAGATTTCTCAAAAAATTAAAAATAGAAATACCATATGACCCAGTCATCTCACTACTGGGTATCTATCCAAAGAACTTGAAATCAGCAATTCCAAAAGTGCCATGCACCCCTATGTTCATTGCAGCATTATTTACAATAGCCAAGACGTGGAAGCAACCTAAGTGCCCATCAACTGATGATTGGATAAAGAAGATATGGCATATATATACAATGGAATACTTCTCAGCCATAAAAAGGATAAAATCATCCCATTCACAACAACATGGATGGGCCTTGAGGGTATTATGTTAAGTAAAAGAAGCCAGATAGAGAAAGACAATCTCTGTATGATCCCACTCATATGTGGAAGTTAAACACGTAGACAAAGAGAACAGATTAGTGGCTACCAGGGAAAGGAGGGGTGGGGGGTGGGCACAAAGGGTGAAGTGCTGCATATACAACACGACTGACAGACGATAATGTACAGCTGAAATTTCACAAGATTGTAAGCTATCATAATCTCAATAAAAAGTTAAAAAAAAGAAAACCAAATAAAGAAATCAACTTTCATTCCATTTCCAAAACGAAAAAGAAGAAGAAGGAAGAAAGTAGCAAGCCAAATGGCCTTAGAAGCACCTAGTATTGGCCTATTAGAAAGTGTGGATGTTATCTCAATCTTCCTCAATAAATGTTTATCAATCACCTCATATGTGCACAGTAGGGTGAGGGAAGCCCATATTATTCAGAAATAGATCCTGATAATTTTGTACAATATGAATTTCTTATTTCAGCAACTAGAAGTAATGTTATTTAAAATGTTGAGGAGATAAGACTTACATAAATAATTCAAGGTTGAAAGTTAAAAGTGCCCCAAGAAAGGTCCAGATAAAACGAGAGTTCACAGGGGGAAATGGAAGAGCTATTTTCACTTTAGGGGGTTAATAATTCATAAAAGAGAGAGGATTTGGAAGGAACTTTGACGACAGAGCCAGTGTTGGACAAGCACAAATTTGAGGGAGGTAGGAAGATGTGAGGGATTATGGATGGCTGCAAATTCGCCCTCACTCCCCACATTGAGAGGTGGAGTTTCCCCTCTTGAATCCTAGCTGGTTCCGTGACTGCTGTCACCAGTGCAACATGGTGGAAGTGACACTGTGCCAGTTCTGAGCCTAACCTCTAAGAGGACTTGGCAGCTTCCGCTTCTTCTGTCTTGCAACCCTTACTTTTGGGATCCAAGCACCCTGTAATGAGTCCAGCTAGCCACGTGGAGAGACCATGTGTGGAGACGATGTAGAGAGAGGTCAGCTACCAGTGGTTTGCATTTTCTTGATGACTAATAAAGTTGGACATGCCTTTTCATTTGGATATCTTCTTTTGTGAAGTGTAGGTTCAAGTTTTTGCCCACTTTTTCCTGTCAGTTTATCTATCTCATATCTTGCTGATTAGTAGTTCTTTATCTAGTGTGCATACATCTTTTGCCATATCTTGGTCATGATACTTTTCTACATTTTCTTCTATAAGCTTAAATGTTTTACCTTCGTGTTTAGATCTACAATTCATCTGGCATTGATCTTTGCTTATATTGTGAACTAAGAGTTCAGATTCATTATGTTCCTTATGGAACAT
Source organism: Equus przewalskii (assembly GCF_037783145.1). NCBI lineage: Eukaryota > Metazoa > Chordata > Mammalia > Perissodactyla > Equidae > Equus > Equus przewalskii. The sequence goes on along the minus strand of NC_091831.1, from coordinate 51,170,119 downwards.
GCACTTGACCCAGACCACTTATTGAAAAGACTATGTTTTCCTCTCTGCACTACATTGCTATCTTTGTCACAAACTAAATGACCATGTAAGAGTGGGTCTCTTCCTGCACTTTTAGTCTTTCAGTGGTCTATTTGTCCATCATTAAGCCAAACACATGTTGTTTTAATTACTATAGATTTATAATTACTATTTAAATAGTAACAGTAATTTAAATTACTATTTAATTACAAGATTTATAAATCCTGAAGGTAGAATAAATGCTACAATTTTGTTCTTCAAAATTGCTTTACCTCTTTTTTGCCTTTTGCAGTTCTTTATACATTTAGAATAAAGTCATCAATTATGTGCACAAAACCTGCTGGGATTTTTAATGAGATTATGTTGAAAATGTAGATCAAATTGGAGAGAACTGACATCTTTATTCTGTTGAGTCTTCCAATCCATGGCCACTGCACATTCTGCCATTTATTTAGATGTTCTTTAATTTCATTCATTAATGTTTCATAGTCTTATATGTGTATATGTGCTTTACACATTTCCAGTTGGGTATCTCATGCTTTTTGAAACTATTGTAAATATCATTTTATTATTTCCTAATTGTTTCTTGCTAGTATACAGAAGAAATTATTTTTGTATAATGTTCGTATGTGCATGGATCTACAAAATTCTTTCATATGTCCTAATAATTTTCCTGTAGATTCTTTTGTATTCTACATATACAATCAGGTCAGCTGTGAAAAATGAGAGTTCTACATCTTCCTTTCCCATTTCTGTACCTCCAGTTTTCCCTGCTGCACTGCGCTGCTAAGACTGCCTGTGTATTCTGAATAGAAGTAGTGAGAGCAGACATCCTTATTCCCATTCTGAGGAGGAAAGGTTTCAACATTTCACCATTAATTATGATAATTATGACCATTAATTCTTCTATTCCAGGTGTACTAACAGATTTTATAATGACTGGCTGTCAAATTTATGAACTGATTGCTCTGCTTCTAATGAGAAGATCATATGATTGCTCTCCTTTATTCCAATGTGGTAAATTGCATTGATTGATTCTCAAAGATTAAACAAACCTTGCATTCCTGAAACAAACTTAACTTGTTAATAGTATACCATCTTTCCATATACCATTGGATTTGATTTGGTAACATCTTGTTTAGAATTTTTGCATATATGTTCATAAGGGAGATATGTCAAGAATTTTCCTTTCTTGTAATGTCCTTGTCAGGTTTTGGTATTATAGTTATGCGGACCTTTTTCTAAACTTGAAAAGGTCATATACGATTCCTTTTATTTCTTTCTTAAATATGAAGATCTCTGGCCTTGGAAATTCACTTTCTTTGATATAGAGGTATTAGAATCTTCAAAATTCTATCATTTTTATCTAGTATAAAAATTTAGATATGTTGTTTATATTATCTTAATGTCTGTATGACCTTTAGAGATGCCCCGATTTATTACTGACATTTTATTTTGTGCCCTCTCTTTCTTTTTCTCTTAAATAGTCTTGCTAGGAGATTATCAATTTTTTTAGTCTTTTTAAATAATCACCTCATAGGTTTTTAATTTTCTCTATTGGTTGTATATTTTCTTTTTCATTAATATATGCTATTAGCTTTTTTATTTGCTTCTTTATGCTTTGAGTCTAATTCGGTATTTTTAAACTTTTATTTCTCTAACTTGATCCCTGGCTCTCCTGCCAGCATCCATGAAACTGTGAGAGCTAACTTGTCAAGTATGTAAAATTTCAGACCCTGCACATTTCTTGATAATAATATCCCCTTATCCTTTCAATATTTGTAGAAATTATAATGATGTCATCTCTCTTGTTGATATTGGTAATATTGTCTTCTCTCTTCTTCCTGTTCAGTCTTGATAGAGACTTATCAGTTTTATGGATCTTTTAAAAAATAGCTCTACTCGTTTTGTTTTACTGGGTTTTGTTCCCGATTATTGCTTTTCTTCTGTTTATTTTTTGTTTAATCTTCTCTTCTTTGCTAGTTTCTTAAGGTGAAAGTTGAGGTTAGAGATGTAAGATATTTTGTTTAATGGTACAAATTTCCTTCTAAAGACTGCTTTAGCTTTATCCTGCGAATTTTGATGTATTTTGTTTTCATTTGATCCCATTCAAAATACTTATTTAGTTTACACATAGTTTATACATATTTGGGGTTTTCTGTTATGATTTCTAATTTAATTCAATTGTGATCAGAAAACATATTTTGTATGATTTGAATCCTTTGAAATTAATTCAGACTTGTTTTATGGTCCAGAATATGGGCCATCTTGTAAATATTCTTTGTGCACTTAAATGTTTTCTGTTGTTATTCTGTAAATGTCAATTATATTGAGTTACTAGATAGTACTATTCCAGTCTTCTACATCTTTACCAATTTGGTTTTCTTGCTCTATCAATTATTGGGAAAGAAGTGTTGAAATCTCCCATTATAACTGTGTATTTATTTATTTCTCTTTGTAGCTCTATTGGTTTTTGTTTCATGTGTTTTGAACCTCTGTTATTAAGTACATAAATGTTTAGGATTGTTTGTCTTCTTGAATTGACCCCTTTATCATTATGAAATGTCCTTCTTTTTCACTGGTCAATTCTTTGCTCTCACATCTACTTTGTCTGATATTTATAAAGCCATTCCCCCTTTCTTTTCATTGTTGTTAGCATGGTATATATATCTTCCATCTTTTCATTTTTAATCTATTTGTATTCTTATATTCAAAGTGTGTTTCTTGTAGGCATCATATAGTTGGGTCACATAGTTGGCAAGCTGATAATCTTGCTTTTTATTTAGGTTGTTACATTTAATGTGATAATTGATATGGTTAGGTTTACATTTCCATTTAACGTGGTGATTGATACAGTTGAGTTTAAATCTACCATCTTGTCATTTGTTCCTACTTGTCCTGTATGTCTTTTGTTCTCTTTTCTGTCTTCTTTTGGATTAATTGAGTATATTTTTATTTCATTTCATCTTCTCTGCTTATTAGCTATAATTTTTTGGTGTGTTTTTGGCAGTTTATTTAGGGTTTATAGTATACACCCTTAATCCAGTTTATCCTAAGTGATATCGTACCACTTCATGTACAGAAACTTAAAACAATAATACTTCCATTTCTGCCGGTACTATTGTTGTCATACAACTCAGTCTCTTTTATATGTTTTAAATTCAATAATACATTGTGTATATTTTTACTTTAAACAGTCAATTGTTAAACAATTTTTTTAACTTATCTTATATTGACTCACATGTTTACCATTTCCAGTGCTTTCATGCCATTGTATAGATCTAGATTTCCACCTGGTCACATTTTTCTCTGCCCGAAGGACTCATCTTAATATTTCTTATAATGCAGATCTGCTGAGGATGAATTTTTAAGCTTTTGTATATCTGGGAAAGTATTTATTTCATTTGCAATTTTGAAAGATATTTCCACTGGATACGGAATTCTAGGTTGACAGTGTCTTCTGGCTTGCATTGTCTCCAAGGAGAACTCTGCTCTAATTTTTATCTTTGTTTCTCTGTGTGAAACAAAGATACTGTGTTTTTATTCTCTAGTTGCTTTTAAGACTTCTCTTTACTGCTGGTTTTTAGCAATTTGATTCTGATGTATCATAGTTTAGTTTTCTTTACGTGTCTTATGTTTGGGGTTTGTTGAGCTTCTTGGATCTGCGAGTTTATAGTTTTCATGGAATTTGGATAAAAACTTGCCACTATTTCTTCAAATATTTTTTCCCTCCTCTTTTTCCCTTTCTGGGAGTCCAATTACACATATATTTTCACACTTGAAGTTGTCCCACAGCTCGCTGACTTATTTTCTCCCTGCGGACAGGCATGTAATAGGAGCAGATCACCTCAATCCCATCATGGAGCTGGTGTTAAACACTGTAAGGCTAGGTGTCCCTTTAACTTGCCACCACTCTCAGGATATAGCACTCCATGGTTCCAAGTGACAAGGACCCAGCCCTCTCTTGGTTTCTCAACTTTAATTTTGTATGCCCCCATCATAAGATTGTTGAAAACTCTGCTTTGCTGTACGGATGCTCCCTGCACAGCATTTGAGTCATTTGCCTGCCACGGTTTAAGAATTAGCACATGCCTGGAGTGGAGAGCTGTCACAGAGTGTCAGGCTTGCTTATATACACCTACCTTCTTCCTGTGATCTTTCTCTCTTAATCCTGGCAGCCTTGGCATGCCCATACTCTAATTAGTGTTTTCTCAGTCTTATGAAATTGCCAAAAGTTCTATTGGCTCCTCGGCTTCTTAGGGGCTGCCCTCTGCCTGCTTCTCAACTTCTAGCATTGTATTTTCTAAATCACATGCCCCAAGGGGAAAAGCAGCACACAAATATCGGGCTCACTTCAAAATATTAGGCTCTTTTCTCTCTGGGATCATGTCCTCTTAAGGCCCAACTGCCTTGAAAGATCTCTAAAGCCTTCAAATGGATTTTTAAAAATCTATCCACTTTTCTATTTGTTCTTGATTAGAGCACGGTCTTTTACAAGATACTCCATCAGAGCTGGAAGCAGATGTGCCATAATGATTATTTTTAGATGAAGCATTTTTCACAATGTAAAGATATGTAATCATTTGCAAATTTTATGTTTTATTGTTTAATGCCCCAAAAGGATGTATTTCCACTGTTTTGAAAAGTGAGAATATTTTTGATTTTACTGCATATTCAGGGAATATCAATAGCATCACAACAGCTTTTGGGATCCAAACTGTGTTCAACAGAAACTTAGGGTTTCTCTAGTTAACTCTAAGAGCTCCCTAACGAAGCTCTTACAATAAAGTCACTATCCCTTTCTCCATATCTATGTCTCTACACACACACACACACACACACACACACACAAATTCAACATCTCAAGCCTCTAGTCACAAAGCTGTCTTAGGCACTGAAAGTCTGTGACACAGAACAAAAGGTTTCCATTGACTATAAACACAAAAAGCTCACTGGAAAATTTATTTAAAATACTAATTAGGTAAGTTTCTTCTTGTTTTCGGCAAATAAATGCATTATGTTCTTAAATCATTCTGTCTTCATTTTGAGGTAACAAGAATTTAAATTTACAAATTATGTAAAATACTTATTTTATGAAGTCACTCATGCTTTAATTCATGCCCTTCACCCTGTAATTCATTTTATAATTTTGAAATGGCAAGTGAAGCTTACGTTACCACAAACATTTCCTTTAATCTGAAAAATGTGTTTTTTGAAAAGCCACTCGATGCAAATAAGGCTCTAAGTAAAGCGTCTTTTTCTAAATCAATTTAAATTAGTTATAGTCTAGATCTTGATGTAGTGCTGGAGCCCTAATAAAAACCGCAGAAAGAGCATCGAGTCTTGTCACATATTTTTCTTATTTAAAGGAAAGAAGGGAAGTCAGGCCAATAGAGATTTAAGTGACTTTTAAAGTTTTTCCTCTTTCGTCTTTTGTTTTTAGTTGTTTAGTGGTTGCTGGAGTCCCTTTTAGTGTGTAGAATGAATTTGTATAAAGGCACTGATTTAGTGTAATTGTGAATTTGTGTAAAGGCACTATGCATTTACCATGAAAAATTAACTGGTTTTTTATGGTTGTGGCATAAAGCTAATAAAACAATTCAAATGTCGCAGCCATGTTTCAATCAAAGGTGACTATCCTAAACTGACTTAATTCCAAATGTCTGGCCTTATTTTAACTTAATGGCTCGATGTTGAAGGAATAATTTAATTTTAAGCCTTTTGTTTATTCCAAGTAAAGTCAAACAATGTGTGCATTTGCGAAGAATAATCTTTGGGCAACACTTGAGTTGATATATCCCACTAGAAATGATTCAAGGGGTCTCTTCTGAGTAACCTATTCAAACTCTCTCTTCTTATAATTTGTAGAAATAAAAGGTATAAAATTAATCACATATCTCTTCTATTCAAAGTTAACTGTTAATGTTAAATATTTTCCACATCTATCCATTCTGGATGTATTGAAATAAGTTTCAGAAGTGGGGCCTCTTCCAAATTCTTGGAATATGTTAACCACAAAAAACTTAAAAATATTTTGCAATCCCATGAGTAGTAATCTGACATTTAGGAGTTTTTTTTTTTTTAAAAGGAATGAATGGAGTATACACTTCCTAAATCAGAACTTCATGTGTGATACATCATAGACAACATTATTTCAGTGCCTAAAATGTGCCAGGAACTTGAGATACAAAGGGGACAAGAGAAAGGGAAACAAAATTTATGGGATACTATTTTCCAGATATTTTAACTGTTATCTAATTTATTTCTTACAGCACTCTTATGAGTATAAGAAATGTTAGCTCAGTTTTATAGATGAGGAACCCACAGCTCAGTAGGGTTAAGTAATCTGTTCATGATTATAAAGGCAGCAGACGAAGATGGAATTTAAACCCAGGTAGAGGAATGGAAAGGAAGGTAAGTCATAAACTGACCACTTCTGTTTCATTATCAAAATAAGATATTTACTCATTCATTCAATCACTCACAGTTGGCATCTGGTATGTGTCTGTCCACATGCTGAGCACTGGGGATATAAAATGAGATAAGCAGACACAGATCCTAAACTCCAGGGGTTTGCAGTATGGTACGTGGTACTAGGTTGCAAGTCTATGAGGGAGGAATGCCCAAGATGCTGGAACCCAGAAGAAGGGAAACTTAATTAGTTTGTTAGCTGAGTCACTGTCCTCTATGGTGCTTATCCTCACAACTATGGGAGGCAGATATCATTCCCCTCATTTTGTAGTTGAAGAGATTGAGCTTCATAGAGATTAAGAGAATTGTCAATAACTCCACTAGCAAGTGTGAAGGGCTTACCTTTGAACAAGCTCATGAATCAGTTTGTTTTCACCTTGTGCCAAATTTGAAATAGGACTTAGCACTTTTTTGTATCAATTATAGTGGATTCATTAAAGCGTTAGTGACCAGTGTAGATTTTACTGGAGATTTCTTTAAAAAGGGGTTCTTACCAGCCCCGTGGCTGAGTGGTTAAGTTTGCGTACTCCGCTGCAGGCGGCACAGTGTTTTGTCGGTTCGAATCCTGGGCACAGACATGGGACCACTCATCAAGCCACACTGAGGTGGTGTCCCACATGCCACAACTAGAAGGACCTACAACTAAAAATACACAACTATGTACCGGGGGGCTTTGGGAGAAAAAAAAAAGGAAAAATAAAATCTTTAAAAAAACAAAAAGGAGTTCTCTTTAGCACTCTTTTCTCACTAATATTATTAAAAATTCATTTAGTGGTTAAGAAAGTATAAACATGTCATAGGAATGGCAAATGTGATCTACATCCCAAACATGGGTCCCAGTATCTCACTCCTCTGGTCTCAAGTCAGCCTACAAAGAGCAGCCAGCACTGAGTGACCGGTGATGGTAATGACCCCCTTACCAATGCATTTATTAATGCCTTGATGAAGGAAGTGTGTCCTCTGGACACTCCTGGGTAATGGTTAGCAACTGGCTAAATAGGTTGTACATTTTTCAACTTCCCGAATTATCTGAATCCCTCCTCTACATTATGGCAGGGAAGTTCTGGCACGTCATCCTAACTGACTATAGGACATCATTGAGTTCAGTCTCCCGTTAGCCAGTCAACAGACTAATAAAGCCACTCCTGGGTACTTGAGCCAGAGTTTCAAGTCCTGAATGATAAGAGAGTGCCCCGATATCAATACATTCATACTGCTCCATCTATCTCGTCTCAACTTTTGTTTCATCCTTTTTTGTTCGACACCCTTAAAATCAACTCAACCATGTTCCATCCAGTGTTGCACCCCCACTACTCCCCCTACTCCTGCCCAATAAGTTATCTGGACACCACACATTATGTGAACAACCCAGTTCAGAATCCCATTTTGAGGGTCAGTTTCCGGAAGCCATTCCTGTTAGTGATTACTCTAGAATCAGGATTCTATGAGAAAACGGCACACTGAAGCATGGTAATTGAGGAGGACTTGATAAAGGGGCTATTTACAAAGATGTAGGCCAGTCTGGGGGAAAATAACAAGGATGGGTCAGCACTCTACCTATTCTCATCGCTGGGAATAATGGGGAAGGGGAGGGAGCAGTTTCCAGAATACAGTAAGAGCTGCACAGACAGGACAGGAACTCTAACCTTCTGTGGACAACATGGAATGACCCAACAGGGAGGGAGCTGGGAGTAAAGACACCTCAGCCCCACCCTTCTCCCACTCATGCCCCCAGTGGCCCAGCCAGAAGTTAGAGGATGAAGAAGCCTATTGATGATTTCCATAAATGTTGGCATTCTGAGGCACAAAGTAGGGTAGAAGGTGGATCTGGAGGGGCAAACAGAAGACATTCAAGCAATAGGCCAAACATTTAATGTAGGATTGTTTATGGTATTTAAAATGTATCTAGGAAATAGCTATGTTCAATTATAATTAATTTTTACTTAGATAACTAATTTTTTTGATTAGGTGACTGCAATCATTTTGTGAAAATGGAACAATTAAATATTCAGAACTTCAGCCAAAGAATTTATCTTAAGGAACAGTTCAAGTTTTGAAAAATTTACATTTATATCAGAGTTATGCTCATTTGCATTTAATGATCACACTGCTTCAAAACGTTCACTATTTAACAAAGACTAATGAAGTACTTTCCCTTCTCTCTTCTCAATTTTGGCTGTAATTTAATATACAGTACAGTGTCCATTTTCATAAACTATATAAGCCGAACCATACACATTTGCTTAGCAGTGTTTATTATACAAAAACGAACATCATGGGGTTCTTGGGTATAAAGCATAAAGAATTTGAAAGGGTTGTAAAAAATGATGAATAATATAAAGTAATTTTGTTATAATATTATTTACATCATCCTTTTTTTAGAATGCATGTTTAAAAGGCAATAAAGTTAAACTATGTCCTATTTTGTGTGTGTGTGTGTGTTTTTATTTTTTTGAGGAAGATTAGCCCTGAGATAACATCTGCTGCCAATCCTCCTCTTTTTGCTGAGGAAGATTGGCCCTGAGCTAACATCTGTGCCCATCTTCCTCTACTTTATACATGGGACGCCTACCACAGCATGGCTTGCCAAGCAGTGCCATGTCCGCACCCAGGATCCAAACCAGCAAACCCCAGGCCGCCGAAGTGCACACTTAACCACTGTGCCACCAGGCCGGCCCTTGTTTGTGTTTTGTTTAAACTTCTGTAGGTAATCAATATTCTGACATGCTGCTTAACTGAAAAGTGGTCTAGACAGTCTCATTCATGGGTTTCTTTGGTGCGCCTAGGGATTAAATCAAAGCCTTTGCAGAGGAAGTTTGGGACAGTCATTAAGCATGTGGACATTAGTCCTCAGGTTTCCTTATAACGTGGTTAAAATGGTGCCTACCTCCCACAGTTGTTGTGAAGATTACACATGTTGATACTTAAAAGCCTTTAGACAGTTCTGGCAAATAGTAAATGCTCGACTAACTTAACTTCCCTTCCCCTACACTTTTGCCTAGTGAACTCCGACTATCCCTAGATTTCCACCCAAAGATTCCTAGCTCAGAGGAGCTTCTGTGATCCACTAAACCCAAGATTAGGGGAAGCTCTCTAACACACTTTTTCACAGTAATATGTATTTTTCATTTACAGTACTTGGCTTGTAATTATATGCCTGTGGGTTTATTAAATTATTAATGTTCATTTCTCTTGCTAGACTGTTTAGCATTATGAGTAACTGTGTTTGTTTTGCTAACCAATGTTTCATACTGGAAGTAAAAGTAATATTTGTAAACAAATTGACTAACAGTAAGTTCCCAGAGTACTTAGTATGGGGAGACCTATGCACTTGTTTAATGAATATCTTGATTATTAAAGGCGGTAATAGACACCAATCCTGAAGACTATAGGCAACACCTACAATGGGAAATGCGTTTAGAAGACAGTGACCTTGAACCCATAATTGTTTCTTAGGGCAAAGTGCATGTTGAGCTTTAACTTCATGGCAGCTTTGCCCTTGTGGAACTGAAATGCATACCTATTTCTGTACCCAAAGCTACAGTGCATCAGTCCAGGATCTCCCTGGGTCAGGCACCAGATGAAGTTGTATGGCAATCAGTAGTAAGCCTTGCTTATAGGAGGCTTAGCTTCAAACACAAACACTTCTCTCTATAACTCTAGTCTGAGTTGGTAAAAAAAATACTGTTTTTCAAATGAATGATTTTTGTTTGCACAAGTCAACAGAAATTGAAATTTGGTTATACTATGAACAGATATTTAGCACCTATTATGAACAATCTAGTTTGGAAGATGAGCCATCCATAGAAAAGAATTTGGCTTTTTACTAGAATTCCAGGGGGCTTCTCTGAGAGTGAGGAGCAGTACGAGTAGGCCAGAGTAGGTTGTATAGCAGCAGCTTGACACAGGGGACCATGACTGAAACATGGGGCAAAAGAGAGAGATTTCAGTTACTGTTGTGTATGGGAAACATATCAGTTATCTGTTGCTATGTAACAAATTACCCCAAATTTGGCAGCTTAAAACCACCATTTATGATCACCCCATTCTGCTGGTCAGGAACGTGGGAGGGGTCAGCTGGGTGGTTCTGGTTCAGCATCTCTGACCAGGTTGCAGTCAAGCTGTTGGCAGGGGCTGCAGTCAGGTCAAAGCTCACTTTGGGGGAGGATCCTCTTCCTGGTTCACTCATGTGCTATTGGTGGCCCTGGGTCCTTGCCCAGTGGGCCTCTCCAGAAGCTTCCTGAGTGTCCTTGAGACATATCAGCCGGCTTCCCCCAGTGCATGTGATTTAAGAGAGAGATAGCAAGAGACTGCAAGCAAGCCTCATGGTCACCACAAGATGGAAGCCACAGTTTTTTAACAGCTTAATCTTGGAAGTGACATCCCATCACTTCTGCCATATTCTGTTCTCCACAAGCAAGTCACTAAGTTCAGCCCACATTCAAGGGGAGGGGAATTAAGCTCCACCTCTTGAGAGAAGTTCAGTTGTCCCTCGATATCCTGGGTAAACTTTTAAAGAAGGCTAATGATATAAAGAGTCACCATTTCCCTCCAGCTCCTAGGAATCAACTGTGTGTTTGTGTGTATGTGTCTGTGTGTGAGTGTGTGTGTATGTCAAAAGGCAGGGGCAGGCCTCAAGGCAACCCAGCACTAGTCAGATGACACACAAACTAACACTGCAAGGCACAGTGCCTTACTGGGCAGTTTATAGAGGGGAGAATTCAGCATGGTCAACAGAAGTCAGGAATGGCTTTGTAGAAGAAACATGAGTTGCTCTAGATTGTAAATATTAATAAGTGATATTTAATATATTTCACTTTTTGATGAGGAAAAGATAATTCAAGTCAGATTTTCACTGTTTAAACAGAGCAAAAATATCTGCATTCCCTTGTTAGCTGCATGTGTCATTTTTCCCATGTACAATACTTGATCTTTTCAGTTGAAAGCCCCTAATTCTCAAGTTACTGCATATTGAATAAGGGCAGAAAAACATCCTCTGAATAATGGGTAGTCTACTCTTTTTAAAGAGAGTGTGTGTGTTTGTGTGTTGGTGTGCGTGTATGCATTTCCCCACAAGCACTGGCACATTTATAAATCCAGTGTGTACTGGGCATGCAAATCTTGAAATAAGGGAAAGTTGTTTTCTACTTCTATCTAAATTCTTATGAGTCCAAAAGCCATGCTCTGGAATGTACGAAACTCCATATTCATCAGTTAAACTTACCACGTTTGCTATGGTCATTAGTGCTTGAAGCAAGCAAAAGAAAAAAGCAACTGAAGAACAAAACAAAACAAAACACTCGACCTCATCTACCCTTATATTATTTCCTTGATCAAGCACAGAGCTAGTTTGCCACAGAAAACTTTGGGGTTTTTTCCTCTTCACTCCTATAGTGTCAATGGGGCTGATGCAGCTGCATAATTTGCATAGAAAGTTGCTTGATTCTGTAGTCAGAATACCAATAAGGTGGCCTCTTTCTAAGCATGTTGATTCCCTCTTGATTGACTCTTCACTTGCATGCTTTTCTGCACAATGCATAGTTACGTGCATATTTTCAGCCATCTGTCACACACTCACCAAGCCTTAAGGCTGGCCTATAATCAAACTTGAACACTATGAAACACTGGGGTATGGCCCAATATTATAGAACTGTGACCAAAATCTTCTTAAAGAAAGTAATCAATAAAAATATATCACCCTACAGTCTTGGTTGACTTACATTTGATTACATAAATTTATTAACATTAAGTCTGCATTCACCAAGATAGAGCTAGCTATATATTTATAGTAAATGACTTCCTAGTTATAAACAACTGTAGTGCTCTATCCACACCAACTGTAGCAGTCTAACTTGATTTCTAGCCTGTAGAAAGGAAGCTATTTCATCATTCTATTAGTTATGCTAGACAGGCTCATCATAAATTTTGGACTTTACTACCAGAAAGAACATTTGAAAGTATACTTATGGGAAGAATAGGACGAAATAGTTTAAATTGCAATTGTCCTAGAAAAGTCTTCACTAGATGGTCACGTATTTTTAGGTAATCTGGCTCAATCTTTCATCCAATGCCACAAACAACTTCACAAAATACCTTTCAGCAAAAATCATATAGTTAAGTTGTGAATATATTAAATGAAGATATAATTTATTCTCAATTCATTCAATAAAATGTATTAAGTGTCTTCTGTTTGCCAGGACCTGTGCTAAGAGTTGGTAGTATAAAAGTGAGGAAGGCATGGGCTGCTGCCCTCCTTCATCTTACCCCTTCCATTTCTGGATACGTCCATTATTTAGACAGTGATTGCATGTGACTAGTCAAAATCTTCCTCCAGACTAGCCAGCCGCTGGTCTTTGGTCTGCCATCTGGGAGTTACTCAGATAAGACAAATTTCTTTTTTATCTTGCTAGACCTTCAGATTTGAAGACAGCTATTATATCTTCTCTGAATTTTTTCTTCTTCAGAGGAGGCTCCTGGTCCTGGAAAATCCAGATTATTTTCCTCTAACACATTTCAATTTGAATATGTTCCTCTTCAAACATGCATTGCTGAACCTTATATAGTCTATTTTAGACAAGTCTAGACATCCTAGAGAAGAATGAAAATATCACTTTTTCCTTAAACCAGAAGCTTGGATTATTAATGGATTCTGCTGAGTATGTCACAGAATAGAGATGAATTGATTTTTCTTAGACTCCATTCATTCCCCCACTTCTCGCCCTCTATTGGCCAGACATTATCTGAAATAACAGAGCAAATCCCTGTAGCTAGAATCCTTGTTATCCAGGTCTTATGGTGATCACCCTGGACATTTTGGTGATTTATATAACTCATGAATAATAAGATGCTCATCTTCCAGTAACAATTAAATCTTCATTTGCAATAGAACCTTTTGCTTTAGGGAAAAAGAACACTGCCTAATCACATAAACATGAAATGCATCTTTTCAAAATAAAACATACATTTTCATAATGTTATGCAATCTTTTAAAGTTAAATAAGCAAGAAAAAAGAAATAATGCTGAATAAGGAAAATGAAAGGAAATGGAAGAAAACTTTGACAGTTTAAGTCTCTACTCTTGAAAAACAGCTACATGCTGTAATACATGCTGATTGCCAAAAATAACGTCGGGACCTATAGGCAAGTGTAAAGGGAAAGCAAAGATTATCTAGTACACTGTCAACATCAAATGAGTACTACTAACAATTTGATGTATGTCCTTCAGGGTCTATCCTCTGTGTAGACATAGATATGGATATACAATACAGATGCAATCACAATAGGTACATTTAGTAGTCTGCTTTTAAAAATTAATTAACATAGTGTGAATAATTTTCCATCATAAGTGTAACACTGTATGAGTATTCTTAATGATGACAGAATCATTTAGAGGCACCACAAATTTTTAAAGCTTCCTTCTAATCATAGACATTTAGGTACTTCGCAGTTTGAGTTGTAATTTTTTCTATTATAAACAAATAAATGCACCCATAGTTGTGTCCATTGTCTTATTATCTCCGTGGAGTAAACTCATAGAAGTAAAATTATTGGCTTAAATGTTAAACACATTTTAATATTCAATATATCTTGCCAAACTGCTCTCTGAAAAGCTTACCAATTTACACTCCTACCATCAGTATATGAGAGTGTGTGTTCACCTCTCTTTCACAAGACAATGCATCATTTTAATTTTTGAGAATCTGATATTAGTTTAATTTGCATTTATTTGAGTACTACAAAGGGTGAAAATCTTTACATAAGTTTATTGGCTATTTATATATCTTCTCTTCTAAATATGCTTTGTTAATTTTTCCATTAGCACAGTCACTTTATTCTCATTGATTTGTAAGAAATCATTGCATAGAATATTAAGACTACTATGCCTATCTTCTATACTGTAAATTTTATTTTTACAGTCTGTTTGATTTTTGTTTATGGTGTTCCCTTCCCCCAAAACAGAAGTTTAATTTTTTTTTTTTTTTTTTTTGCTGAGGAAGATTTGCCCTGAGCTAACATCTGTGCCACTCTTCCTCTGTTTCGTATGTGAGCCGCCACCGCAGAATGGCCACCGATGAGTCGTGTAGGTCTGCACCCAGGAAGCAAACCCAGGTCGCTGAAGAGGAGTGCACCAAACTTAACCTCTAGGCCACAGGGCCAGCCCCCAGAAGTTTTAAATTTTGATGTGGTCAAAAATATTAGTAGCCTCTGGTGTCTTAGAGTCTTTCATTCCCAAGGTGGTCCATATAAAGCAGGTTCTCCATAATTAAAAATGACTAATGTAAACATTTTCTTCTAATATCAGCTTTTAATTTTCTGGTAATGGGTTTAAAGATTGATATTTAAAAAGGTTGATTTAGACTTTTCAGTCTACACACCAAAATAATATTCTCCAAATATTTTAGAATTAGTCAATAAAATAAAATTTTCTTTCTTTTACATTAATTGATTAACAATTATTGAACAGTAGGTGAATGTATATAATTCCTATACTGAGAAAAACAAGAGAAAAAATGTCAGTTACCCCGATCTCACAGAGCTATGTAATTAGTTCCATGAGATGTAGCTCTACAATTAGAAGGTACACAATACTGAGGAATAAAAAGTAGAAAGTAATGTCAGTGGGGCTGGCCCTGTGGCATAGTGGTTAAGTTCATGTGCTCTACTTCAGCAGCCTGGGGTTCATGAGTTCAGATCCCAGGCATGGACATACACATGACTCATCAAGCCATGCTGTAGTGGTGTCCCACCAGCAAAATAGGGGGAGATTGGCACGGATGTTAGCTCAGGGCCAATCTTCCTCAAGCAAAAAAAGAGGAGGATTGCAACAGATATTAGCACAGGGCCAATCTTCCTCTCTCTCTCTCTCACACACACACACACACACACAAAATAATGTTAGAGAAACTATTTTTTCCTTCCTTCCTTCCTTTCTCTTCTTCTTGCTTTCTTTGATTTTTTAAGAGAAATATCCCTCAAACCGAGCTGTGAGGGAATAATAGGTTTGGCTTGGCAGAAAAAGGTTGGAGAGCATTTCAGGCAGTAGGAAGAGCTCACCTCAAGGCAGAAGTAAGTAGGAAAGCTGTAATTACGAAAAGACCAATCAGAGTACTGGTCACAGAGGAGCTGACTGATGCTAGCGGGTCAATGGATGGAAAAACTTGAGTGACAGGTTCAAGAGTTTAGGTGCCATGTGATCTGTGATGGAAACCATCTTTAAATTATGCTCCTGCCATTTATCAATTATTTTACTGGAGACAGATTCCCTGAATTTCTCTTAAAAGATTTATATTTAGAGAGGGATGATTATTTTTCTGTGCTTTGGAGAAAAAGGACTAGAGTGAAGTTTGATAAATTGTACACCCAAGCGTCAACCATTTTCTTTCAATGATAGATTCTAAAATCAGTTAGTCACACATGCCAGCTAGAGCAGATAGAGTTATTTTAACACAACAATTTCTGATTGATTTTCTTTAGCAACACCCAATGTGAGTAGGTCAAGCTACAAATTATGTCCTGTCTGATTTTCCCTTCCAGCAGTTTGCTAATAGGATCATCCAACAAGAGAGAGAGAAAAAAAGCCTTTTTCAAGATTAAAAACATCATCTGGATAAGTTTAGATTATTTTGATAGGTACATCTCAAGGGTAAACTGAAGAGAAAAAAAGATCTTTACAGCTATGCTTCAGTTGCCTTTCTCCTTTCCAAAATATGATCAGACATGCAATGTTATTTTTGTTGCTTTTTTTCCCTTAAAAGGGTGAGTGTTTACATAAGTCTTACATTTTGTTTATTCAGGACACCATAACTTTATAGTTTAAAAGAAGAAAATAAAATTTATGTTTCTATCTGGTTATTTTTCCCCCCAAAGCTAACAATTTTTAAGTACAGTGTCATTAACACCTACAATCAGTGTGGGTTTTGAAATAAAGAAGAAAAAAGTGTTTTCTTTCTTTTGTTTTTGCTTTAGGAACAAGTGCTCAGAACACTGATTTTAGAGAGATCTGAATTTCCTCTATTTGCTGACTTTACTTGTATGATTTTGGGTTATGAAAGGCTGCCAAAATATGACTCTAGGCAAGGTAACCACTTAGGTCTATTTCCCATTCTCTTTACATACCTCTCTCACTACGTCATATTTATAACAATCGGACTCTGCTGCAGCACCACTCGTGAAAACAGGGCCTCCACCAATGGCTGCACAGGCTGGGCATTGCACAACTCCATTAAGCACACAGACTGCAATGTGAATGGCGCTCCCTGGAATTGTGCAAAGCGGGCTTGTGTGAAAATGCCCATGTTATAAAGTAAAATTCTGAAGCATTAAGTATGCTGATTTCAACAGAAATAAAACTACATATATCTATTACATTTTGTAAATTAGGTAAACTATTAAAGCAGACAATCTTATGAGGTTTTTTAATATTCAAACACAATTATGTGTGTGTGTACGTGCATGTGTTTAAACACATATATATAATACAACCTTTGAAAGTACTAATGATCCAAGATTTGATGTGTTGTCACTTTGGTGAAATTAAACTGAATAAATATTTTTAAAATGTGCTATGTATACATAATTCATGATATCAGTTTTATTTTCCTAGGGAAAATTTGGGATGTTATAGCACGACACCAGATTTTTATTCTATAAACGACTTTTCAGCAAAACCTAGTTTATACTTAAAATTAAAATGTGGCAGCAACACAGTGGTAAAGTATTTAATTTTATGGGTCGAGAGGTTCACCTATGTTTTTCTATTCGGTCTCTCATTTTGTAAACACCCAGATGATATCTCTCTGTCTGTGTGTCAATATATTAGTGTGGAGGTACGTTTATATGTCCACACTTAATTTACAAAACGTGCCTCAAAACTTCTTGGGAATGAACTAGGGAACAATTTTGTTACTGTATAAGTAATACATGAAGACATTCATATTATAAAAGATTAACACAGCTCTGAAATATACAGAATAAAATGTCCCTCTTCACATCCTCTCCAACTCCTACTTCCATTCCATTGCCCGACTGTATGCCACGTTAGCAGTTAGTACAAATCCTTCTAGTCACTTAAATACATATACATGTCTATATTTTCTTGTGTATTTGCATTTAAAAATAAATGGAAACACTATTCACATTTTTCAACTTTTATACATTTTTCATTAAGAGTATGTTTGAGATCTTAACATAACCATACATCGGGTTCTGCTGCCTTCCTTCTGAAGACTGGATAGTTTTCTATACTATGATTATACTTCATTTTATTTAACCATTTTCCTTCTGATTGATCTGCTATAATTATTAGCTGTTATAAACCCTGCTTTGATGTGTATCTATGTACAAATAGCTTTACATAATATGACTATGTCCACAGGCAAGATTCTCACACAGTCATGTACTACATAATGACATTTTGGTCAACGATGGACCTTGTATACAATGGTGGTCCCATAAGATGTACCATATAGCCTAGGTGTACAGTAGGCTATACTATCTTGTGTAAGTACACTCTGTGATATTCGCACAATGATGAAATCACCTTTAATGACACACTTCTCAGAACTTATCACCATGTTGTTAAGTGATGCATGACTGTAATTAGAATTTGGGGAAAAAAGGACATTCACATTTGGTTTTGCTAATCTGCTCTCTAAAGTGGCTTACAAATCTAACCGCTAACCAACCTCTCGCCAACAAGCTGTTTTCATGCATCCTCATTAATATTGGCTATTATTCAATTTTTGCTATTAGCCAATATTACAGTTGAAAAATACTTTCACTTTTTTTGCAGTTCCAGGAAATTAAAAAAAAAGTTGAATATCTTTATATCTGTTTAACAATAATGTAGATTGTTCATATTCTTTGCTCATGTTTCTGTTGTCTTGTTTGTCTTTTACTTATTTCATCTCCAGGAACTAATTGTGGATAAAATATTTTTGACCTTTATATATTAGTTTGCAAACGTTTTCTCCAAGTTTTGTTCATAGTATCTTCACTAAACCTTTAAAAAAATTTTAGCTGGCCAATTCTACAACTAAATTTAATCTCACAATTAAAAACATTTTCCTCCTTTTTCTGATGTAAAAACATGAGATATTTTAAATTTGGCACTTTCAACAAAGTGATTTTGTTATTCCATTCCTCTCCTGGCTCAGCATCTATTATTTATGCAACGTTTACCCTAGAGATTACAATATGCATCCTCAACTTGTTAAATGACTTTAAAACTCAGTACTTTTACTTTTCTCAGACAATGTCATAACCTCAGAATATATTAACTCATTTACCTCCCTCTAAATTTATTTAATTCTCTATTTTAAACCACACAAAACATTGATGTGTTATACATTCAATATTTATTTAGATCTATCTAAACATCTCTCTCTCTCTCTCAACCATTTTACTTGTTTTCATTCTTTTCTATTTATCTCACTTTCCATTTGGAATCATTTTCTTTATATCCTGGAGAACACCCTTTAGTATTGCCTTTATTGTGACTCTGTTTGTAATGAATTCTCTTACTTTTTGTTGTATAAAAATACTCCTTTAAAACTTTTCATTCTTGAAGGAAATTTTTGCTTGGTATATAATTCTAGATTGATAGTTGTTCTCTTAGAACAGTTTGAAATTTCCTCATTGTCTTCTGGCTCTCACTGTTTCTGTTGAGAAGTCAGCTGTCAATCTTACCGTGCTTCTTTGAAGGAAATACACCATTTCCCCCTTTATGGCTGGTTTTAAAAATTTTCTTCACTTAAAAAAAAATTTAATTAAAAAATGTTTTATTAAGGCTTTTCTTTTAGAGCAGTTTAAGTTTCACAGCAAAATTGAGAGGAAGGTGCAGAGATTTCCCATATACAGTAGTCCCCCCTTATCTGCAGTTTCACTTTCTGCAGTTTCAGTTACGTGCAGTTAACCATGGTCCAAAAATATTAAATGGAAAATTCCAGAAATAAAAAATTCATAAGTTTTAAATTGCATGCCATTCTGAGTAGCATGATGAAATCTCATGGCATTCCACTCTATCCCACCCTGAGGTGAATCATCCCTTTATCCAGTGTATCCTTGTTATATATGCTACCCACCGGTTAGTCACTTAGTAGTCATCTTTGTTATTAGATTGACTGTCGTGTTTTTATTTTCATTTAGTTCAAAATGTTTTAAGATTCCTCTTGAGATGTCTTATTTGACCCAGTGTTACTAGGAGTGTGTTGTTTAATCTCTACGTACTGTGGGATTTTCCAGTTATCTTTCTGTTATTGATTTCCAGTTTAACTCCATTGTGGTATGAAAGCAGACATTGTATGATTTCTATTCTTTTAAATTTGTTAAGGTATGTTTTATGGGCCAGAGTGTGGTCTATCTTGGTGAATGTTTCATGTGAGCTTGAGAAGAATGTGTATTCTGCTATTATTGGTTGAAGTAGTCTATAGATGTCAATTTTATTCAGTTGATTGATAGTGTTGTTGACTTTAACTATGTCCTTACTGATTTTCTGTCAGCCAGCTCTGTGAACTTCTAACAGAGGGGTGTTGAAGTTTGCAACTATGATAGAGGATTCATCTATTTCTCTTTGTAGTTGTATTAGTTTTTGCCTCACATAGTTTGATGCTCTGTTCTTAGTCACATTCATGTTAAGGATTGTTTTGTCTTCTTGAAAAATTAACCCCTTTATCATAATATAACGTCCTTCTTTATACCTGATAACTTTGCTTGCTTGAAGTCTGCTCCATCTGAAATTAATATAGCTACTCCTGATTTTTGTTGATTAATGTTAGTATGGTATAATTTCCTCCATCCATTTAACTATTTTTAAGATTAGCCCTAAGCTAAAATCTATTGTCAATCTTTCTTTATCCCTTCTTTTCCCTAAAGCCTCCCAGTACATAGTTGTAGGTCCTTCTAGTTCTGCTATGTGGAGTGCTGCCTTAGCATGGCTTGATGAGCAGTGCTAAGTCCATGCCCAGGATCTGAACCAGTGAAATCCTGGGCCACCAAAGCAGAGCATGTGAATTTAACCACTCGGCCATGGGGCTGGCCCCTCCATCTACTTACTTTTAATCTACATATGTTTTTATATTTAAAATGTATTTCTTGTGGAAACATATAGTTGGGTGTTCTTCTTTTTTTTGAGGAAGATTAGCCCTGAGCTAACATCTGCCACCAATGCTCAAATCCTCCTCTTTATTGCTGAGGAAGATTGGCCCTGAGCTAACATCTGTGCCCATCTTCCTCTATTTTATATGTGGGATGCCTGCCATAGCATGGTTTGATAAGTGGTGTATAGGTCCACACCTGGGCTCCAAACTGGCGAACCTTGGGCTGCTGAAGCAGAACATGCGAACTTAACTGCTGTGCCACCAGGCCGGCCCCTGGGTGTTGTTTCTTGATGTACTCTGACAATCTCTTTTTATTAGCGCATTTAGACCATTGACATTGAAAGCGATTATTCTTATAGTTGGATTAATATTTACCACATTCATCACTGTTTTCTATTTGCCACCCTTGTTCTTTGTTCCTATTTTTGTCTTCCACTCTTTTTCTGCCTTTTTCAGTTTTAGGTGAGCATTTTATGTGATTATATTGTCTTTCCTTTCTCGCATATAAATTATCTTTTTTTACTTTTTTTAATGGTTTCCCTACAGTTTCCAATATCCATTTATAGCTAATCCAAGTCCAATTTCAAATAACACTATACTGCTTCGTGGGTAGTGTGAGGACCTTATTATAACAAAATAATCCTATTTCCTGCTCATCCCTTGTATCATTGCTGTCATTCATTTCACTTATATTTAAGCAGATATATATACATAAACATAATCAAATACACTATTGATATTATTATTTTGAACAAAGTGTTACCTGTTAAATGAGGAATAAGAAAAATAAAAGTTTTTATTTTACCTTCACTTATTTCTTCTTTGATCCTCTTCCTTATTTATGAAGATCCAAGTTTCTGATTTATATTATTTTCCTCTCTAAATAACTTCTTTTAACATTGCTTGCAATGCAGGTCAGCTGGCAATAAATTCCCTCAAGATTTTTTTGTCTGAGAGAGTCTTTATTTCTTTTTAACTTCTTTTTTAAAGATTGGCCCTGAGCTAACATCTGTTGCCAATCTTTCTTTTTATTTCTTATCCCCAAAGCCCCGCAGTACATAGTTGTATATTCTAGTTGGAAGTCCTCTGGTTCTGCTGTGTGGGATGCCACCTCAGCACGGCTTGATGAGTGGTGCTGGGTCTGCACCCAGGATCTGAACTGGCAAAACCCTGGGCCACCGAAGCGGAGAGTGAACTTAACGACTTGGCCACGGGGTCAGCCCCTCTTTTACTTTTGAAGGATAATTTTTCAGGGTATGGAATTCCAGATTGGTGGTTCTTCTCTCTCAACAGTAAATATTTTGCTCCATTTGCTTCTTGCTTGCAAGGTTTTTGATGAGAAGTTAGACGTAATTCTTATATCAGTTTCTCTATAGGTTAAGGTTTTTTCCCCCTCCTGCTTCTTTCAGGATTTTTTCTTTATCTTTGATTTCCTTACTTTGAAAATGATACACCTAGGTGTAATTTTTGGCATTTATCATCCTTGGTGTTCTCTGAGCTTCCCAGATCTGTGGTTTGGGGTCTGACATTAATTTGGGGAAATTTTCAGTTATTATTGTTTCAAATATTTCTTCTATTCCTTTCTCTCCTTCTTCTATTTCTGGTATTTTCATTATGTGTATGTTACACTTGTTGTAGTTGTCCCACAGTCCTTGGGTAGTCTGTTCTGTTTTCTTCAGTATTTGTTGTCTTTGCTTTTTGGTTTGAGGATTCTGTTGATAATATCTTCTAGTTCAGAGATTCTTTCCTCAGCTGTGTCTAGTCTACTAACAAGCCCATCAAAGGCATTCTTCATTTCTTTTATGGCATTTTTTATCTCTTGCATTTCTTTTCAGTTCCTTATCATGATCTCCATCTCTCTGCTTACATTTCCCATCTGTTCTTCTATGTTACCCACTTTATCCATTAGAGCCCTTAGTCTACTAATCATAATTGTTTTAAATTCCTGCTCTGATAATTCCAGCATCCCTGTCATATCTGGTTCTGATGCTTGCTCTGTCTTTTTAAATTCTGTCTTTTGTCTTTTTGTATGCCTTGTGATTTTTTCTTGATAGTTGGACATGATGTACCAGGTAAAAGGAGCTGCTGTAAACAGACCTTTAGTAACGTGGTGGTGAGGTGTGAGAAAAGGGCACATGTTCTAAAGTTCTACAATTCGGTCTCAGTCTTTTAAAGAGCTGTGTCTCTCGACTGCAAACTTCACAAGAGTTTCTCAGTTTTTCCTCCCCCCTTAGATGGAATAGGATGGCTAGAGTAGACTGGAGTTGGGTGTTTCCCTTTGCTCAGGTTGGTTAGGCTCTAATAATACCTCAGCAGGTTAGGCTCTGGTTAACTAGTTTCCCCTAAGTGCAAGTCTTATTAAGAATAACAAAGTGCTCTGGCCTATTCCAAAATGGTTCCTTTTCCCCTCCCCCTGCTAGAAGCATGAGGGCATTTTTCTCGATATTTACTATAAGAATCTGGTTAAACTCCTGGAGGTAAATCTCACAACATTGTGGAGGCCCCACATGACTGACTCTCCCTGGAGTTTTAACTCTCAGAGTTGTTGGCACTGAGTCTCTAGCAATTCATCAATTACAGCTCAAGCTTTCCTACCCTGGCACTGGTTCCCATGGCAGTTCCCACTTGTGAGTCTCGGGTCTAATATACCACAATGGTCTGTACTCTCCTGACTGTCTTTCCAATTTTGGGGGCAGCAATTGTCGTATGTCCTTCCCTCTCTTATGGATACAGGAATAGCTGTTGATTTTTCAATCTGTTCAGCTTTTTATATGTTGTTAGGATCGAGTGTTGACTTCAAGCTCCTTACATGTGGATTGGAAACTAGAACTCCCACCTAAGGTTTTTAGAAATTTTACTATGATATGTTTAAATGTGGATATTTGTATTTGGAGTTCACAGTAAATCTTAAATCTGTGGTCTAAAGTTGATTATTTCTGGAAAAGCAACTCTTTGAATGTTGCATCTATTTTCTCATTCTGGAATTGACTTCACTTATCTCTATGTCATACTTTTTCACTCTGTCTGTATTCTCTATACCTTTTTCTATGTTTATCAAACTTTTATCTACCCATGCCTCATTTTAGATATTTTCTTTTGACCTAGCTTCCTTCCAATTTACCAATTTCCTCTTTAGTCTTGACTAACCTATTGTTAAATACATCTATTTGGTTCTTAATTTCAATTATTATATTTTCTCATTTCAGAATTTCCATTTAGCATTTTTAATAGTTTCTAGTTCTCTGCTGAAATTCAACATCTTGTATTTTATTTTCCAAAATAATC
Organism: Equus przewalskii; assembly: GCF_037783145.1. Lineage (NCBI taxonomy): Eukaryota > Metazoa > Chordata > Mammalia > Perissodactyla > Equidae > Equus > Equus przewalskii. Next base: position 51,146,249 of record NC_091831.1, on the reverse strand, counting down.
CTTATTTCTTAAGCATAATTATTTAACAGTACATGACTAATTACTTCATCATCTGAAACACTTACAGGTCAGTTTCTATTTTCTGTGTGCCTCGTGATTTCTATTGAGTGACAGACATTGGTTATGAAAAACTGTTGATATAATCTGAAGTGTAGCACGAGTTTGTTTTACTTTAGAGAGGAGGTTAACAGCACTACACATGCATAATCTTAAATCCATCAGAGATTGAGATAATTTGAAGCTGAAGTTCAGTCCATATAAGGGCTGATCTCTTAAAGTATGGTCCTTTGGAGTCCCAACATGCAACTTATGGGATTTACTATATTTCCCTCCCCCTCCAATTTTTGTTCTCCTAGTTCCATGTGTCTACTAAAGCTCTACTTCTCAGCTTCTCAGACTCTCAGCCACCTTTTACAAACCCTTAGATGCCTATAGGTAGAAACCATTTCCAAATGCCAGGTTCACTTCTTGGGCCCATAATTTTTTTGAGCTTTGCTAGCCTCAGTACTTTCAAACATTTGAATATTTAAAAACCATCTTGTCCAACTTTTCTGGTTGTTCTCAATGGGGCCAAATTATAGTTCGTCATTATGGGATATGTCTGCCATTATAGGAAATGGATCTCTTAATAAATTAGACTCATTTTCAAGTTTGGTGTGAGGTAGAAATCTAATTTTTTCATCAAGCATGTAACTAATTTTTTTTCATCAAACACGTAGCTGATTTTAAATGCTACTTTTCTAAATACTTGTATATGTTATACACTAGAAACATACATATGCATGAGTTTAATTCCAAATTTCATATTGAAGAAAAAATGAGCTATTATATGTAAACTATATAATCAACCAAATATTCAAGAAGAATAATATGAAGGCATTACCATAACAGACACTAAGACGTTCTATAAAGCCATGGTAATTAAAACAGTATGATATTCAGACAGGGATTGGCAAATAGACCAATGGGATCACTGGTCAAAGATGAGACAACTTAAACATTAATAAGAATACTAATTAAAATGAATCAAAACACAAAAAATGTGTGCCATTAGTCAACATATATATTAGTTTCCTATTCCTGCTGTAACAAATTACTACAAACTCAGTGGCTTAAAACAACACAAATTTATGATTTTACAGTTCTGGTCCAAAGTCCTCAAGTTAACATGTTGGTAGTGCTGCATTCATTCTAGAGGCTCCAGAGGAGAATCTGTTTCCCTGCCTTATCTCTCTCCTAGAGGCCACTTGAATTCCTTGGCTCCTGGTCTCTTCCTCCATCTTTGAGGCCAGCAGTGTACCATCTTCAGATTTCTTTCCCTGTCTCTGACTCTGACTCTCCTTCCTCCCTTTGTCTCTTCTAAGGAGCCTTACGATTACATTGAGCCCACTCGGATAATCCAAGGATAATCTCCCCATCTCAAATTCTTTAACTTAATCACATCTTAATTGCAAAATCACAGAAAGTCCCTTTCGTTATGTAAGGCTAGATATTCATAGGCTCCAGGAATTAGTATGCAGGCATCTTGAGGTGGGGGGCATTATTCAGTCCATCACAGTCACTTTTGGAAGATCCTAAAAATCCAATTGATTATTTTGAAAACTATTAAAGAAAGGAGAAGAATCAAGCACTTATCTTGTCTTTTCCATATGAACTGTATCTCAGTTTAATCAAATAATTGAAGAATAGAAGTTTCTATACATGGAAGTATCCAGCTCATAAATGAAAGGAGAATAATGAAATAGAATATCACCATTTTAAAAATCTTAATGATAACAGATCTAGGCAATGATGATCAGTTGTCGCTAACATCACAAAAAAGAGAGAAAACTAGACATTATTTGCCTCCTAATAAAATTGTACAAAACCACCTATAAATTGCTCTTGCTAAACATTTGAAGTGAAATCTGGTCAGTCTCCTAATATTTACTATCCATTTACTGGAAATATGGAAGACAGAAGAACAAGTTAAGGATACCACAGGAATGCAATTAGAAAACAAGGCTCTGAGAAATTCTATGAGATAGACGATGTGGATTCTTCAACAAATAAATTGCAAGGAAATAAAGAAAATATAAATAGTGAACCTATAAATTAAGAATGACTTAAGAATCTAATTGCAATGTAGGTATCTTATTTGGATGCTACTTCAAACAAACACATAGACAAATAAATGAAAACACAAACACAAACCAGTTATAAGATAATCAGGGGATTTTAAACACTAGCTGCATATTTGATGATATTAAAAAGTTATTTTAAATTTTTTATATTTTAGAGTCACATATTAAAATACTTAACAATTATGGCCATAAGTTCATAACCCTTGAGGCTAGGTAATGGGTATATGAGGGTTATTACCATTCCTTCTATTTTGTATATGATTGAAATGTTCCATAATAAAAAACTTGTTTTTAAAGAATTACTTGGTAAAGTGCCACAAAAATCATGACATTTTGATTGTGACTACACTGAGTTTACATGTTAATTTAGAGTGACATATCTTCCTAAAATTGAGTCTTCTCAACTGGGAACATGTTTGTCTCTTCATTTACTCAGAATTAAAAATAAAATTATCTGGGGCCAGCCCAGTGGTGTAGTGGTTAAGTTCGTGTGCTCCACTTCAGTGGCCTGGGCTTCATGGGTTCAGATCCCAGGCACAGACCTACACACCACTCTTCAAGTCATGCTGTGGCTGTGTCCCACATATAAAATAGAGGAAGACTGGCACAGATGTTGGCTCAGTGACTATTTTCCTCAAGCAAAAGAGGAAGATTGGCAACAGATGTTAGCTCACAGCCAATCTTCCTCACAAAAAACAAAAAAAACCTCTACTAAAACTACTTAATTTATATTATTTTTGCACATTTTTGTTAGGTTAATTCCCAAACATTTTATGCTTTTCATTATTATCAATGTGATTCTTTTCTTATGAGGTATTACTAAAATATAGGAAAATATTATTTTCTTAATGTTGCCCTCATATCAATCTACCTGCAAACAATAGCAGTTTTGTGTCTTTGTTATTTTTAATACCTTTCTTTTTATTTTACTTTTAACTTCTTTTTTGTTTTATTATTTGGTAGGAACTAAAAAGCAATATTGGGTAGTAATAATGAGCCTTCTCTTGTTTCTGGTATGTACTTTAATGTTTTCATTAAGATATATTTAGTGAGTTTCTTGAGTTGGTATATTCTATGAGTTAATGTAATTCTATATTACTGATTAGAGTCTTTTTAAAATCAGAAGTCAGTCTTTAATTTATCAAATGCTTTACCATATCTATTGGGATGATCACTTGGTTTTTCTTCCCTTAATCTGATAAAGTAATGAATCACATTAACAGAGATCCCAGTGTTAAACCATTCTTCCATATCTGAAATAAACCCTATTTGAACATCCAATCCTCTGCTCTATTTCACTTCTTAATATTTTATTTAAGATTGTTGCATCTATTTTCATAATTGAGATTGCCCATAACTTTGCACTATCCTTTTCCATTTTTGGTTATAATTCATTATCAATTCATGGAATAAGTTAAAAGCTTTCTCAGGATTATACTAACTTCAAAGAATGAGTTGAAAGCTTTCCATCTGCTTCTATCCTCTAGCATAATTTATATAAAAGGGAATTATCTCCTCTTAGAAATTTTGGTAAAACTCGCCTTTAAAATCTTCTAGGTCTGATGCCATTTCTACATATGGATTTTTCCAATATCTTATTTGGTTATCCTTCTATTAAGATTTTTCTACATCCTCTCAAGTCAATATTGATAATTTACAGTTCTCTGAATATTGTTTTTTCTAGATTTTCAAGTCTACCAACATAAAATTGTACCTGATATTTTATTAAAAGTTTTCAAATCTTATTTTAAATTTCCAAGATTCTCTATTAGTTCATTTTTCAAAATATAATAAACTTTCAAACTTTTCCAAGAATATCAATCAGATTTAAGGTCTTCTACCATTTGCTCAATCAACTCTGTTCCTTAGCTGTTGTTTGATCTGTTTGTAGAGGATCAGGCCTCTCTCTGATTTTATTCCCTCAGCTGTTGGGTTATTTGGAGCTGCCAGTTTATCTTTTCATTAGATGATCCTGGTTCACTTGCCTGGGGATGTCTGCTTGTTTGCCATAGGCTGCTTCTAGAGAGTGTAGGAGAGGCGCAAAGAAATGATGGTAGTTAGATGTGCGAGAAGCTTATATTTAGGGTATAACTGTTCCCTCTCCTGAAGGTCAGTAGTCACATGAAACCTGCCCTCCTCTTTGGTGTCAATGCACACGCTAGTTTCTTTAGCTTTGGAGCAAATGCTGTGGAGGCCCAGTTTTGCACAAACAGCAGAGAGTGAAGGGGCTGAATAATGCATTTGCTCTGAAAGCAGTCAGTCCCCTACTTGCTTTCGTTTTTTTCCCTCTAAAGCTTTCTGCCATTTCTGTATCAATTGAGGATGCCTAAAGAACTTTGATTAACTCTGTAGCACTTTCTCTGTATGTATGGGGCTGTGGCTTCATCTAATCAATAATCTATAATTTTAGATGTCATAAAATCTCTTATCCATAGCACTATGGATTTTGAAATTTTGGTTTCTTATGGGATTTTGGATGGAAGAAGAGTTGTACATGTGTGTTTAATTCACTTTTTTGATAAAATCACTCTTCCCTTTTGCAAAATCTCTTTCTGCTTGTTTTGGGGGATCTATTCATCCTCTGTCACCCATTCAATATGGCCTACTTGGGTCTTCTAATAACTTTACTCCATTCCTCTGGCCACAGTGATTAATCAAGAGTGGACATATGACACAATAATGTTAACATTGTGAAGAAGAATGTCTCTTTCTTCTGGAGTTCTAAACTGGAGCTGCCTGTGTCATGTCTCCTACCAGTTGGAGGAAGCCTGTTTGCAGTAGAAGGGAATGAGGCCTACACTGAGAGAATCAGAGAAAAGAAATGAAAAAAGAGTAGGAGAGATGAGAGACTGAGACACATGCATGTCTCACACTCACATGCACATACACACTTAATAACATTGTTAGACTACTTAGATCCAGTTGACCTTAGTCCCACTCACCTCTTCTGTTTACCAGTTAGTGATCAAGTAATACACCCTCCCCTTTTTGTGATCAAATTATTTTGAGTGGAATTTCTTTCATTTTCACCCCCAAAATTATAATACACTGTCTGGCTGGCTGATTCGCTTTAGGTTTTTAGGAAACGTTAGGTTTCCTCTTAGATTTCACCTGTTCCTGGAAGCTCCCATGAGCCTTAAATCTGCAGGTTAGATGTTCCTCTTTGTCTTCTATCTGTTCGCATTGGATTGTGATATTTTTGGCCCTATAGTGCAATTATTTATTCATCTCTCTCCTCTCATTAGACAACAAACTCCTTGAGGACAAGAATTGTTCTTTTCATTGTGTATCTGTGGGACTTAGTACCAGACCTAGAGCATAACGAGAACTGGATGACATATATTGAATAAATGAATAAATAATTTTCTTAGCTGTTGTAGATGCCTAGCAGTAGATACCTGGACAGAACCCTGACTTTGGGTAACTGCTATGAGTTTTTGATCATCACCAATGCTAATATCCAATAGTGTTCTTTGTGTACAGTTATTAAATATTTCTTGAAGTTTTTAGGCAGCAAAAGCAAAAGACATAGCAGTTTCCAGGTTTCTTGGTGGAGGTTTAGGCCAAGGAAAATATGCATCCCCTAAGGAGATTCTGGTTCCCATTACAATTCTTATGCCAGAGTGTCTGTGGTCTAATTGCACTGTCAAAATGACAGACTTGGGGAGTTCTTGGCTTGGTTGACTAAAAGAGAGTCCTCATTTCTTCAAATAAAGTGAGTGACACTCATACTTCATCCATTCAGATGGCTATGAATACAGGCATTTGCTGCCTTCATTTTCTGCTCTGTTGTATCATTACCCTAGCTCAATCTGGTTGTTTACTGCCTTTTCAACACATATGATCTGTGAACCACTGAATGAACTACAAAACATGTTACTTATAAAAACATATCAGGAAGATTTCTAGATTATGAAAAATCTCAGATCACGAATAATGGTTTACAGGGGCCAGCCTGATGGCATAGTAGTTAAGTTCACGTGCTCCACTTCAGTGGCCCAGGGTTTGTGGGTTCAGATGCCAGGTATGGACGTATATATGCTCAGCAGGTCATGCTGTGGTGGCCACATACAAAGTAGACGAAAATTGGCACAGATGTTAGCTCAGGGACAACCTTCCTCAGACACACACATATACATACACACGAAAAGAAAAATGATTTACTGAAAATGTGCCTCTATAATCTAAGAATAACATGAAATTTCTTCAAAAAGGTGAGTAGAAATAGCTAAAAACAATTGTTAAGTTCAAAAACAAAAGGCCAATTTTCTTTAAACATAAAACCAAGAAAAGTATGATTTATGTTCTCTATTAATAATTAAAATCAATATTTAACAACTATTCTTAGAGGGGATTCATGTATTTTGTTCTAATCTTCTATCCACAATTAAGAAAGAAACTAGAACCAGCCCTGATGGCCTAGTGGTTAAAGTTCAGAGCTCTCACTGCTTTGGCGACCTGGGTTCATTTCCTGGTCTTGGAACCACAGCACCCGTCTGTCAGTTGCCATGCTGTGGCAGTGGCTCATGTAGAAGAACTAGAAGGACTTATAACTAGGATATAAAACCATGCACTAGGGCTTTGGGAGAAAAAAAAAAAGGAAGATTGGCAACAGATGTTAGCTCAGGGTAAATCTTTCCCTGCAGAAAAAAAAAAAAAGTACACACACACAACACAAAGAAAGAAAATAAATTCTGCCAGTGTTGTCTAAATTGAATGCTTGTTTGAGAATAAAGTTTGGAACCTTTATGTGGTTGTTGTGTGGCCTCTGTTTGGTCCTGGAGTAGTGAGATCAGCATAAATAATTACGTTAGTGGGGCAGGTTCCTGCCTCCTCCACGAAAGGCTGTTAATTGAAAAATAGATATTTGTACCAAGGGTTATCAGACACCTCTAAAATGCCATAAAATATTGTAGTATATTTTGTTAGGTTAATCCTTTAAAATTCCATAAGTGGTCTAATTGTTGAAGACCCAATATTCTTTCCTCAAGGATTTTTTTATAGCTCTAGTCAGCTTGGGGAAAATTACAAAAGACAATCGAAAACAGAGGAGCCGATCCCTGTCTACTTTCTCCATTTTGTCTTTCCATAAGCATAAATGTCACCTAAATATATCCTTACAACAGAGAAGAAGGGCATGATTCTGCAATTAACAAAGGGAAAAGGGAGTTCTTTATGAAATTTTTTCTTGATGATTCTAAATATCTCCTTAGGCTGCTGTTGAAGCCACTATCATTTTCCCAAAGTTTTACTGAATAGATGAGATAGGATTGTATTCCAAGTCGATAATTATTGCAACATGTCACATTATACGATGTAATTCTGAAAGGAAGACGTTTCCAGTGAAACTTTGTCAAGTGACACTTCATTTAAACTATAGCATGAGGAAATTGCAAAGAAGAAATTTTAAGGAAAGTCAAAAGCAAAAAGGGTTCCTTGTTTTCCTTCAGTTCACTTTTAAAGGCTGGCATTAGAACAAGCACCCAAATGGAGGGTGAGTAACGGTGACTGAGGTGTTTATGAAGTAAGCAGTTTATAAACTCCAGAACAACAATCCTCCGGAAGGGAGAATAGTTGGCACAACCCATCTTGTTCTTAATATCAGGAAAATTATAAAGATACATAAATATCCCCTTATTCACTATTTATTTCTGAACATGGCCACTCCTATCCCTTATACGTCTAGGCAATGTAGCTTCCTAAAATAGTTAAGAACCTAAGAAGCACTTTTTATGGCATCTTTAGACTCCTTAAGATGTTCTCTCATGCAGGATTCACTTCTAGCAATTACAGATATGTGCTTATATGTAAGGCTGTTCAAAAGTGTCTCCAGGTAGACCATTTATCGTAGAACTGCAATTGTATGCACTGTCACTGAATCACTTATGTCATATTAATTGGGGGGCTACTATGTCCTGCATTATACTGTATGCCATGGTAGAAAAACAGGACATGATCTTTGCCTTCAAGGAAATTAGAGTTGGGTTGTGTTGACTGTATCAATCCACAGGAAACTATTAGGAAACCATATAACACAGTGCATATTTATGTGCTTATTGGTGTGGTGAGAGTAGCCAATATTCAGCAGAAAGAGATCAATTGGAATAAAATAATAGAATGTGATTAAAGAGTTTGTCTAAACCCTTCCTTTGAGATGCAATGCAATTAACGAAGGTTTGCTTCATTGAGGAAGTGGGATTTGAATTAGGACTTAAACAATGAGCCGACTGAAAATAAATGTGAAATTAGATGAGATTTCACTGAATTAATTTATTTTACTTTTCCTGATTTTCTTTGTATGAAGACATACATACTCTATCCAATTGAGCTTTGTCAAATAATCCATAAATACATAAAGTATCCATGATTAACAATGCTTTTAATGCCAAAAGACAGCTTATTTTCTTAATCCACGGCTCCCTTTATGTAATTACTCTTTTTGCAAACTACTAGTTGGTTATATTAACACTTGAGTAATCTTGACAAGAAGTTGCTTTAAGCAGTTAAAGATCCAGATGCTGATCAGCATGCATTAAGTGATTCAGCTTAATTGGTTCCATCTAGATAAATTACTTACCTCAGTTCCTATCACAATTTCTTCCCTGGGAGAGTAGAAGAGAAACTCATACAGCTTGTAATGTTGAAATAAGCTGAAACATGAAATAAATGTACAAATCTGATAAATTTATTTCAGGACAAAAAGCAAATATGTAAGAGTACTTATTAAAGGAAAGTTGTTCATATTGACCAAACTAAAAATATCAAACACTAATATGGTGTTAGCCATCTCATTTGTTCCAAAATAAACTGTCCAGAAATGCTAAGAAAGTAAAAGTTTACTTTTTGAGATGTTGACAACATCACACAGTATCTAACATAATACCAAGTAAATTAATCTGTGATGAGTGGATAAGTTTGAGATAAGACAGTAATTATATTGCATCTTGACTTTTCCTGGCTTACAACCAAATAATGCACTGCCCATAAATAACACTAAACTTCACAGTATTTTTCATATTTTGCTCCAAACTGGAGTCAATTTCCTCTGGCACGAATGGCACTGAATTCTATAACATACGTCCATATCAATTACTTCTCACATTCTCAAACTGTTTGGAGATTAAATTAATCTCTGATAAAACCTGAAAAATGATGCAACATGAACTGAAATCCATTTAGAAGATGTCTGATTTTCTCGTAGGATATTTGATCACACATCAAAGAGAGGAATTAATTTAAGAAAGATAATTTCTTCAGTTCCTACTCTAAAGACCAGGTGGTCAGTGTATAAAAACTATAAAGAGACAGAGGATAGGAGTTCCCTGAAACAAATATTTCTAGTAAGTTTAAAGATCTCAGCAATATATTATTGAGAGAGAAAAATTTACTGAAGGGCTGACTTCTAATACCCTGTTTGTGATAATATTTGAATTTTTCTAATTCTCTTCCTGCTGGTTGGGAAAATTAATAAACTCATAATACAGCAAAATGCCCAAGAACAAAAAATTGTCTTAGTGGTTTCTCTTTCACTCTGGTGCCTTTTGCTATTTAAGAAAATTGATTTTAATATAACTGAGAAATTAACATTTGCAAAATGTAGCTACAGAGCATGTATAATAATGGCTTCTCCTGAATGCTGTAATGGATCAAAGTTTCAATTCATTTGAAATCAGTGAAGAAATCCTCAGGCAGCTGGGTCTCCCTGAGTTATATTAGCAGTTGATCTCACTACTAACACAATCCATTAAAAAGTGATGGGTGTGCAGACCCAGTCATGGATTTTTTTTTTTTTTTTTTTTTGGAAAAGCAAAAACCCTTGTACATTCAAATTAGTCATCAACATTCAGAAAACTAACTTAGCTTTTGACATTACTTTGATTTGTTGGCTAGGAAATACATCAAGATTAGTGAAGTCTGATGATTCAATGAAGCAAAATAAATTCAAATTCTTCCTCCCTTGCATTGATTACCTAGAGAAAGCTTTAAGGTTAAAAATATTACACTGGCAATTACTGATTTTGAGTAGAAAAATTAAAGAGTGTAGCGCATTTTGGAAATAGCTTGGCTTCCTGTCAGTGAACTAGTGTAAAATTTTCCTTTCTCCATCTTGAAGTTAATTCATAAAGCTTCCTTCCTACAATTTTATAATCGTTCAGCCTTATTCTCTTCATCGCATATAGGAATTAGATTGTCCCATGCCAAAAGGGAAATCCATTTCTTACAATGAACATAAAATGCATTTCCTGGATGCAGTGGTCAAAGATGGAAGGCTGGGGCAAGGCCAGGACTAGGGTGAGAGGGACAAGGGGAGGGAGGCACCTAAGGACGCACTTACTCAGGGGCAGGTCAAGTTGCCTCCATTGCCTCAGTCTAGTCCCCACCTTGGAGGCGGTTCTCTAACTTTACCAAGGAGCTATCAGATGGCCTTCCATGGGAACAAAGTGACACTTCTGCTATGGGTATACATTTCCTCCCTCTTTCTTTAGACTTCCGGCTGACTCAAGCCCCTAGACTATTTTGTCATCCATCTTGTCTTAGTCCTAAATCAAAGGGAAAATACTCAGAATGAAAATGGGTCAAGACATCTGGCTCCATGACAGGAAGTGCCATACCCTGCTGTGCATGAATGGACAGTGCTGATTTTCTTACATTGAGTATCTGTGCACATGACCTTCACCTAATTCCCAGGGAATAGACAGAATACACAAGGACAGAAGTGTACTTGGACCAGATATATATAAATTACGTCTTGTATTAAAAAGCTACAACAGTATTTATATTTATATTTGTACATGTTATACAACATATACAAATGTAGATACTGCACAAGTAGATTAGTCAGTACTTACAGCAACGCTGGGGAGGAATTTTGGTATTTTTTTTCAAATCACACACACATGACAGAATATAAAATTGAGACTCCATTAACAGCATCAAATGAGATTTCACTTTTATTGCCAGTTAAGTTTCATGTGCTATGGGTCATCTTCTAAAAAATTCTCTTCCTAAATTGACAAGGGCTTTCAGTAGTTGAGTAAATTTAGTATCCAGTTAAATTGAAACATGCTTGTACTTTTGATAATTGAGTTAGCTTCCTATTTACACAATTTCTTGATAGTCATTAAAATGGAAAGTATATTATTTAACTGCCATTAAACCTACATTTGTGGACCTATGAGGCATTCTGAACAGGTGTTGTAGAAAAGTACATTTCTCTTTACACAATTTCAGTATCGATTCCAGATATGCTACTGATATTTTATTTTTTTGTAACAAGTACATTTAAAATGTATAATTTCTTTGGAATCACAATATAAAGATTTAAGAGCATCAGAAATAGTTCTGATTTACTTTATGTGACTAATCTCAATTTTTTTTTTTTTGAGAAGTAACACTAGGGATTTTTGGCAGGTGAACTTATGCTGGTTAGGATCTAATGGTGACTAACACTGATACCCACTCCTAACTTAACCATGTTCTGAAATAAAATGTCAAGAAATACATTGATGAACATATGTCCAGAGAGATGAGATGAAAGAGAAAAAGAGTTGCCATCTTTCACCATCTAGAAGGTGTCATGGCGGCGCCTGCCATGGTTTTTGGGACTATAGTTAACTATCAGAACCAGTGCCCATTATAAACCTCCTGGGCTTAGAGCTCAGCTGAAAAATGTGTTCTGCAAGAGAGACCTGGCAGGTTCAAATACATAGAGAGAGAAGGGAAAGAAGGATGCTATACAAACCTGCAGAGAATTCCCCTCGCCCAGTGATTCCCAAACCCCGATGGGCAGAAAGACCTTGGGGAACAGGTTCTCCTCCAGCTCTGGATTTCCACTCCCTCCCCCCACCCCCATAAGGACTGTGCTTTACTCTAATTGATTATGAAGACTACTGCGGCTTTCGGTGAGAGACACACATTAGGAGGTATGTTTTTATATTAAGAAATCATATTATACCAAATGCTATATAGAAAAACATTATATCATGTACCATTATTAATTCATGCCAGAAACCAGCACATAAACCTTATCATATTAAACACATTAATATTTAAAAAGCTTCCAGACTACAACCAGGATCCTTGCCAAACAAATCACGAGCATGTCTAGGACATCATGCAGCACCTTTTATTTTGGAATTTTAAAATTTAAAGTTGGAAAACACTGCAGCATTTAGTATTAGAGGAAAAAAGATATTCTGCAGAAGCTTTTAGTTACGCAAAAGAAAGACTTTTTTACCCACTCTTGTTTAAATATTTGCAAACTCTCAAAGTGTCCTTTGGGAGAGATGCATGACTCCAATGCAGACCTTGTGACAGATTATATAAAGAGACAGATTTCTTAGTTCACCGATGAAGAATCACTGTAATAAAAAATACTTTCCCTCCATCCACCACCATTTTCTAAGCAGAAAGAAAAACTTAATGAGTTTAATTGGTCAATACTACAAAATATTTCAGGCACATAATAAATTTGAGGAAATATGTACATAAATCTCTTTAATTTCTGATACAAAGCATTTAAAGTAAATGTTTAAACAGAAGTGAATGTTTCTCTTTAAAATGTAAAATTTTGATGTGAAGGCCAACAACCTAAATATAGAGTCTATTGTAATCAAGTCTTGATTAATCTGAAAGAATTATTTTATTAATAAAATGGTATTAATTAGAGATTCAGAGGAAAATGAAATTCTTAGGTAATTTATTATAATTCTAGATGAAATTATACTTACCAAACACAAACCTTCTTTTAAGAATGCAAGGTTAGCCAAAACATTTAATGTCCTGACTTTTACTTATTGGATGGAAGATTTAAATATTAATTAATTACGGGTTGGGTTTATTACTGCATAAATTCTGTAAATGTCTAACTTTGCAAAAAACTGAATTAATTTCTATTTAATAGACATTTTCTAGAAGGTATGAAATGAAAAATAAATGCTACTGAAAAAAAGTCCATACCTGACTTTTAAGTAATCAATGATAGCATTGGCTTGTTTTACATCAAAGATATTCCATGCTTCATTTTTTTGTGAATGGGATGGTCCTATTTCAGCCATAACTTCTCCAAGCCATTTTAAGCTGTCTTCTAATGACATACGCAGTGCTGAAATAGAATCCAGAGAAGTCATAAGCATTATTTTGATAGATGTTTTGGAAACAAAATAATAATAATCCAAGATGTGTAAAAATTTACTTTTTTAATATTTCTGAGGACAAATGGTAAAACTATTGTTTATTTATGATAAATTAATAATTACACTTTGTGTAAAAGAATAGTAGCTGACACATCCAACAACAGAAAATTACTGTAATGCTACACAATTGTCTAAAGAGTTTTCCATTTTAAGATGCAAAAGCAAATTCAAAATCTATTTAAAGATTTCTTTAAAATGGAAAAGAATAAATTTTTTTTTTCAATCTTAGAATAAGAACATACATAGAAATGACAAAAAAGTTGGTTGGATTAGCTGATGTGGAAGGCCTGCTTGGTAGATTCAGTGACTGTAGACAGCAGAGCTGAACTCAGAGCTCAAAATGCAAATGAACAGAGTCGACCCACACTTGGCTTTAGCTGATTGTTACCATGTGGGAATTTGGGCCTGCAGATTTTCAGTAAATGCCAGAAATATGGATTTTTATGTAAAACATCAAGATATTTTTTTCTTTTCCAAGCTACAGACTTATAGCTTATGTAAGCTGTTTCTCCAATGTATGCCTGGTGATGGTGGTGAGAGCCAGATGACAGTGCAAAAACAGTGACACTGACACCACTTTGCCACCATTACCAAAAATGAACAAGTTCGATGATTGTGATCTATTCTTTGGCAACTAGAAACAAACAACAAAGCAACACCATCTTCTATGGCATTTGTCCAGATGGAAAAAAAGTAGATAAATGCCTAGATTTAACTTTTATAGTGTCTATAATACAAATATTAATTTCCATCTTCTTTTCATGTTTGGTTATATTATGCTCTTTTTTACTTGTGGCAGGCAAATATTGTTGATAATACACACACACACATCGCTTCCAATGCCCTGAGGATGAATCTGGGTAACTGGAGTGTCCATAGTGTCCTTTATCTGCTGACAAGTGATGGTGTATAGACATAAAGCTGGAGAGCCTGGACGTGGAGAGTTGAATGGCTCTAGCAAAAAAATGAAGTTGGACTGGCTGCCTGGGGGAAGCGAATGTCAGCTGGGGGCCTGGATGAAGGCTTTGGGGAGAATTATGCTGTTCAATGTGAACGCCACCCTCCCAATCCCAACCAAACCTGTCTGTCTCTCAGGAAACCATCAGTAAACTTTCCACTTCTTGCTAATGGAGTGGATTTTTCAAGGAGGTAAGAGGGGAGAATGCAGAGGAGTTAGGAGAACGTAGGCTGATTGTTGGACCCAGCCACTTCCCGAGTACACAGATCCTCTTTCTTTCTGGGATGTAAGTGCTATAACCCCAAATTACTAACAAAATGACAGTAGAGTAAAATTTTAGGAAGACACTATACACACTTACTTGTACTTTGTTTAGTCTAGATTCTTTTCTACTTGTAGGAATTAGAAAAAAGCAAAAACCTATATAACAATCAAAATCTGGTTTAATGAATGACAATTGGCCCAGTTCTCATGGCCTCCCCACAGATCATCTTTCACGTATGTCAGACACATAGATTATTGCTGGATAACTAGGCTTTCCTACATCATTCTAAGTGGAGCTCAATTATTACTGTATATTTCTTTTTCCATGATAAACTTCTTTTGGAAATGGTGGGAGTAACTTCAGAAATGAAAAATAATTGGATAAAAGCAATTTAGAAATGAATGGATTAAAAGCCTGAATCATTTTATTAATAAAATGGTATTAATTAGAGACAGAGAAAAAAGAAACTCTTAGATAATTGATTATAATTCTAGATATAATTATACTTATCAGGCACAAAAATACAATTATATGACTATTTCCTTATGTTGAAATATTACTGACTCTTTAAAACTGTTTTTCTATGTCTAATGTCTTTCTATAGATAATGGCTTAAAAAATTAGGAAAGTTATCATTTTACTTATCTGACTGAAATATTTGCTCTTTTAAAAATCACATTTAGTGATGTGATTAAAACATGAAAGATTAAACCATTTAAATAGTAAGGGCTGTTAGAAATAAAATTTATCTTTGAAATTTTAGGGTAATAAAAAAGAACACACTAGACTTATAATTAGTTGGAAGACTTCAGCTCGTACCTCATAACTGCCGCTTACTAGCTAGGTGATCTAAGCTTGATTTTCCTTAACTGTAAGTGAGAATAATACCAATTTTCAAAATTATAGTGCTGTGGTAAGGATCACATTAGAAATGCAGGTGAAACTCCTGCTAAACTGAAAAAATACACATACTAGCGTATTACACATGAATAGTGCTTTCTAGAACTCAACCCAAAGCCAGGCACGTTTCATGCAGTAGTCAGGAGGATGGGCTGTTACTCACTGGGGTTGACCTTTGTGACCTTAAGGAGTTATTTAACCTCTCTGAATCTCATTTATTTTTCTCATATTTAAAATGGGGATAAAAATAGAAGTATCTCACAAGGTTGTGTGTGAATTAAATCAGACGGTATTTGGAAAGCAAATGGCACTATGACTGGCACAAGTTAATCCTACACAAATGGTACCTATTATTATTATTATCATTCCTGTTTGGGGGAAAACAATTCAATTTCATAGAACTAAAAACTATACTATGGTTATTTACTAACATTCACGTTATATACAGGGAAATCAATCTAGGCCCATGGACCTGGATGGAGGCCCAATACCCAGTCTATTCAATACTTGAAAGCTGGTCCTTGGTCAGTCCCTGGAAATATTAGACCCTCAAATGTATATTGTTAAGATAACTATACAAATCCTATGTTCCATAATCTTTTGGTTGATCCAATTTGATCTGAGGTGGGTTGTCTGCAGAATGCCTTGTACATAAGGCCGCATAAGTTTGAGACAAGAAACAGGCCAGAAATCGGGTCAGTGTAAAATGCAGTTCCCACACTAGGATTTTATTTATAATGGCTGACCACAAGACAGCTCACAGCTCCAACTGCTCTTCGGTGCTTTTTCTATTGAGCTGTTGCTGGCTGGGAGAGCTCAGGACTCTACCTCTTAGTTTAAACATCAACACGAGCTTACCTCCTTCCCTGGCACCCTTGGCTAAGATTGCGTCCTTTCCTGAGGATAACTATAACCTTGTTAGGTTTAGAGGTTTAAAGGGATGTTTTTTTCCTGCCAACAGGAAAAACTAGATCCCTTGCATTTTTTCTGGTTAGGTTTTACATACGTACTCTCACTTTCTCTTGGTTTAGGAGTAGTTGGATGGATCCTACTCAAGTGTTAAAAATTCATTTTTGAACTGATATCAACAATGTAAAGTTTCACGTAAATGAAATATTCTTGAGTCATTATAAGTTATGCAAAGTTTAAAATGGAAATATCATGTCAAATTTGGAATGTGAGATTCATGAACATTTTTTTACTTCATTCTGTTTCTAGTTTGTGAAGACAGCTCACAGGTTGTGAAGCTTGGGACTGTTCATGTCATATATTCTTTTTTACAATTTAATGTTTTGCATAGGTGATATGTTCACCTAGTTCAAAAAATATACGTGAAGATATATTGTGAAAAGACTTCCTCCAACCCCTGTTGCCCACATGCCCAATCCCCACACCTTTCCCTACAGAAAATTTAAGATTAGCTTTTCCTGAATATTCCTAGCATTTTCTGTTTATATATAACAAATAAGATACATAAATTCTCATTTTTGTCTTTTACAAACAAAAGCAAACAATTCTGCACCTTGCTTTATTCAATAACAATATACAGTTCCCCATACAATATGTAGAAAGCTTCCTCATTCTTTCCTTTTTACAGCTGCATAGCATTCCATTTTAGGGATAGACTAATCCCTACTGATAAACTTTTAATTTCGGAGTAGTTTTAGATTTACAGAAAAGTTGTAACAACACTACAGAGAGCTCCCATATACCCCATACACAGTTTCCTCTATGAACTTTGCTGTGGTACATTTGGCACAACTAATGCACAAATATCGGTACTTTATTATTATCTAAGTTCATACTTTCATTGGATTTCTTCAGTCTTTATGACAGTCTTTTTTCTGTCCCCAAATCCCATCCAGGATACCACATTACATTTAGTCGTCATGCTTTCTTAGACTGTGACAGTTTCTTGACATTCCTTGTTTTTGATGGCCTTGACAGTTTTAAGAAGCACTAGTCAGAGAGTTTGTGGTATGTCCTTCAAGTTGAGTTTTTCTGATATTTTTGTCATGATTAGACAGGGATTAAGGGTTTGGGGAGGACCACAGTGCCATTCTCAACATGTTATATCAAGTGGACATGCTATTTAACACGGCTTATCACTAACAGTGTTGGCCTTAATCATGGGCTGAGGTAGTCTTGGTCAGGTTACTCCACTGTAGAGTTAGTTTTTCCTCCTTTCCATACTGCCCTCTTTGGAAGAAAGTCACTACGTGCAGCCCACACTTAAGTGGTTGGGAGTGTGGGTTTAACTTCTTGAGGGTGAAGTGTCTATATAAATTATTGGAAATTCTGTATGGGAGATTTGTCTATTTTACCCCAGTTAATTATTTTTCCAATCATGAATTTATATCAGTATGGATTCATGGATGTTAATTTTATACTTTGAATTACAATTCAATACTCTGTTTTTTTGTTCAAATTGTTCCAACTTTGGACATTGGGAGCTTTTTAAGTTGGCTTCTCTATTCCTTTGACACACCCTCATCATTTTGATTTTTGAGCACTTACTTTGGCCACTATAAGGTGCCCCTGGCTCATCTTTCATGTCCCCTGCTCCACGTCTGCAATCAGCCATTTCTCTAAGGAGCCCTGGCTTTGTAAATTCGAGAATGAAATTATAAACCAAGACCTGGGTCCTGGGTATGCTCATTGCTACTGGGATGTCATTACTTCCAGGCCCTCTCAGTGGACAGAACTAAGAAATATATGTGTGTACAGTTAACTAGACAACTATTCATCTGTATCTATATTAAGTTAAACATGAGTTCACACTGGTGTCTCCAGTTGACGTTTCTAATCTTTTGCTTTTACAAACGTTTCTGTAACGAGTAACTTTACATATGTCAGGTTACATGTGTGCAAGTGAATATGGAGGATAAATTCCCAAAAGTGGAACTGCTGGGTCAAAGGGACAACCCATTTGTAAATTTGATAGATAGCTACTAATCTACACTCCACAGGGGTTTTTTAAACGTATACTTCCATTAGCAATAGAGGAGAGCAACTGTTTTCTTACAGCTTTGACAGCTGAGAATGCTGCCATGATTTTACAGTTCTGTCAATCTGATATGTGACAAATGGCATTTCTGTGTAGTTTTAATTAGCATTTTCTTATTATCTTTAAGGCTGAACTTTTCATTTGTAATTTATTTAGTCATATCCATATGCAATAATCTCTCCAGTTTCTTATTCTTTTTTTGATTTTTCTTTCAGTATTTTTTCTTTGCAGACTTTTGACTTTTAAAAATCAAATTTAACTATCCTTTTCTTTATGGCTTCAGAATTTTGAGGCATAATTATAAAGGTCTTCCCCATCCAACGTTGTAAAGAAATTAACCCATGTTTTCCTCTAACATTTTTATAGTTCTATTTATTTGACATTTAAGTATCTGATCCATTTGGAATGTATTCTGGTTTAAAGACAGGGAGCTCTGGATCCAGTTTTATTTTATTTTTTTTTCTCGATGGATACCCAGGTGTCCCAATATTATTTATTGAATAGTACATCTTTTCACCACAGGTTTGAGATGTCATTATATCAAGTACTGAATTCCGATGCTTGGGTGTACTTCTAAACCTGTTCTATTCCTTTGGTCCATCTATTTAGTCATTCACCATCGTGTTCAAATATTAGAGATTTTATGACACCATTACTAATATTATAATAACAAAATATGTTATAGCTTATTACACTTCTTAAAGAAAGTTTTTCTGGCTATTCGTATTTGTTTATTTTCCCTATTTTCGTTAGAATCACCTTGCTTAGTAACCCACCCCAAGCAAAAACATCGACAAAAACTGTTGGTATTTTCAATGGAACATTAATATTGACAATTAACATGATGAGATTTAGAATCTTTATCGTGTTGAGTCTTTCACAGAAAGTTGTAAGTTTTTTCCAAATGTTTAAAACTTCCTTTGTGACCTTTACAACTGCTTTGAGGTTTTCTTCATATAGGACTTGCACATCTCTTTTCTAAGTTTATTCCTAGGTAGTTTCTCTTTCTTGTTAAAATTATATATTTTTTCTTTCACTAAATCTGCTCTTTCTTTTTGTAAGTAAATATTTAAAAAATTATCGTCCAGTGGAATTGACTTTTCTTTTGGTCTATAGTTCTATGAATTTGAACCCTTGTGTAGATCATGTAACCAACACCACCACAATTAGGATACAGAATAGTTACATCACCTCCAAAAACTCCCCCAGGCTATCCTTTCATGTCCTCTCTGCACCCCAGCCTCCGGCAACCATTGACTTGTTCTCCATCTCTCTAGTGGCATCTTTTTAGAATGTCCTATAAGTGTAATCGTACAGTACACAATCTTAAAACTGACTTCTTTAACTCAGTATGATGCTATTGAGATTTATCCAAATTGTTGTGTGTATCATGGTTTATTCATTTTTATTACTAAGTAGTGTTCCATTTACGTTCATGGCGTGGATATACCATGGTTGTTTATCTGTTGCCCTATTGACAGACATTTGGATTGTTTTCAGCACTTATGAATAGAGCTGCTACAAAACATTCATGAACAGGTTTTTGTGTGAACATATGTTTTCCTTTCTTTAGAGTAATTCCTAGAAGTGGGACTGATAGGTCATATAATTTTATAAGAAACTGCCAACCATTTTCCAGAGTGGCTGTGCCATTTTGCCTTTTCATAAGCGAAGTATAAGAGTCCTAGCTGCTCTCTATCTTTGTCAACGCTGGTATTATCAGTATTTTCTACTTTAGTCATTCAATAGGTGTGTAGTGGTATCGTAGTGGTTTTAGCTTACATTTCTCTAATGGCGAACGATGGTGAAGGCCTTTTCATGTGTTTATTTGCCATCTTTATATCGTCTTTCGTGAAGTGTCTGTTCAAATTATTTGCTAATTTTTTAAAAAAAGATAGACTTTATTTTAGAATAGATTTATAATTATAGAAAAATTACAAAAATAGTACCTAGGTTCTTGCATACCTTATTTTCTCTTATTTTTAACATCTTACATTATAATGTACATATATTACAACCAGTAAACCAATATTTATATATTATAACTAACTGAAGTCCATATTTTATTAGATTTACTTAGTTTTTACTTGCTGTCCTTTTCTGTTCCAGGATCCCCTCCAGGATACCATATTACATTTAGTAGCCATGTCTCTTGAGGTTCTCCTAGTTTCTCAGATTTCTTGTTTTTGATAACCTTGTCAGTTTGAGGAGTACTGGTCAGACATTTTGTACATTGTTCCTCAATTTGAGTTCGTCTTCTGTTTTCCTCATGGTTAGACAGGAGTTACAGGTTTTGATGCTTTTGTGCATTTTTAATAGGATTATTTGTTTTATTATTATTGAGTTCTTTATATATTATAAAGTCTTTTGTCAGATATGTGATTTGCAAATATTTTTCCCTATCTGTAGCTTGTCTTTTCATTCTTTTAACAATGACTTTCACAAAACAAAAGTTTAAGAATTTAATGAAGACCAATTTATCAATTTTTTTCTTTTACAGATCATGTTTTGAGGATCATGTCTAAGAACTTCTCAGAAAACTCCATGTCATGAAGATTTTCTCCTACGTTTTCTTCTAAAAGATTTATAGTTTTATATTTTGAATTTATATCTATGATATAATCAGTTAATTGTATCAAATGAAAAGTTTAAGTTGAGGTATATTTTTTTTAATGTAGAGGAGGAGCTGTTTCAGCATTTGTTGAAAAGTCTACCCTGTTCCACTGAATTGCTTTCACGTATTTATTTAAAAAATTCAGATGACCATTTTTGTGTGAGTCTATTTCTGAATTCTATCTTTATTCCGTTGATCTAAATGTTTATCCCTTCACCAATTCCACATTGACTTTATTAGTGTAACTTTATAGTAAGTCTTAAAATTATGTGGGATCATTTATGCTATTTTATTCCTATTTTTCAAAGTTGTTTTACCTACTGTAGGTCCTTAGCCTTTCCATAAAAATTTTAAAATCAGCTTGGGTATGTCTAGAAAAAAATCCTGCTGGGGTTTGGATTGAGACTGAATTAAATCTACAGATCAATTCAGGAAGAACTGACATCTTCATGTGGAGATTTCTAATCCAAGAACACTATTTCAATTTATTTAGGTTTTATTTCTTTTATCATAATTTTGTAGTTTTCAGCATATAGATTTTGTTTTTGTTTGTTTGTTTTTTTTTTGAGGAAGATTAGCCCTGAGCCAACATCTGCTGCCAATCCTCTTCTGTTTGCTAAGGAAGACTGGCCCTGAGCTAACATCCATGCCCATCTTCCTCTACTTTATACGTAGGATGCCTACCACAGCATGGCTTTTGCCAAGTGATACCACGTTCGCACCCCGGATCCAAAACAGCGAACCCTGAGCTGCCGAAGCGGAACATGCGCACTTAACTGCTGGGCCACTGGGCCAGCCCCAATTTTGTATTTTTTTGTTAGATTTATGCTTAAGTACTTCTTTCTGTTATTTTTTTAGCTATTATAAACATTATTTGTTAAAATTTTGATATCCATTGCATATTGTTAGTATACTGAAATACAACTGACTTTTGTTTTGACCTTATTCCTGCAACCTTGCTAAACTCATTAGTTCTAAGATTTTTTTTTGATTCTGAGTAATTTTTTTATAGAAACAATCATTTTACCTGAGAACAGGGACTGTTTTATTTCCTCCTTTCTCATCTGCATGTGTTTTATTTCTTTTTCTTACCATATCGCACTTACTGCTAAGACTTCCAGTCCCTTGCTGAATAGGAGAGTTGAGAGCAGACATTCTTGCCTTGACTCTGATCTTATGGGGAAAGCATTTGGTTTTTCACCACTAAGTATGATGATAGCTTTAGGTTTTTTATAGCTGTCTTTTATGAGGTTGAGGAATATCACTTCTTTTCTTAGTTTTCTGACAGTTTCTTTTTTTAAAAAAAATAATGAATGGATGTTGTATTTAGTCAAACGCTTTCTTTGCATCTATTTATATGATCATGTGGGTTTTTTTCTTTAGACTATTTACACTGATGAGATTTCCAAATAGTGAAGCAGTATTGAATTTCTGGGATAAATCCCAACTAGTCGTGTGTATTATTTTTCTAATATATTGCTTGATTCATTTTGGTAATATTTTGTTGAGAATTTTTAAATTTATGTTCCTGAGGGATATTGGTCTGTAGTCCTCCTCTGGCCCCTCCACTTCCTCCTTCCTCTTTCTCTCTTTCATTGTCTTTGTTGGGTTTTGGTATGAAGATAATTCTAGCCTCAAAAATGAGTTAAGGAGAGTTCTTTTCTCTACTATTTCTGGAAGAGATTATGCATAATTGGTGGTATTTCTTCATGAAATGTTTGATAGAATTTTCCAGTGAAAACATCTGGGCCTGCAGATTTTTTCCCCCAGATTTTAGCAACAAATTCAACTTCTTTTTTTTTTAAGTTTATTTTTTTGTCCTTTTTTTTTTCCTTAGGAAGACTAGCCCTGAGCTAACATCTGCAGCCAATCCTCCTCTTTTTGCTGAGGAAGACTGGCCCTCAGCTCATATTCGTGCCCATCTTCCTCTACTTTATATATGGGACGCCTACCACAGCATGCCAAGCAGTGCCAAGTCCGCACGTGGGATCTGAACCGGCAGACCCCAGGCCACTGAAGTAAAACGTGCGAACTTAACCACTGCGCCACCAGGCCGGCCCTGTTAACTTCTTAAATAGTTATAGGACTATCAGGTTATCTGTTTCATCTTGGGTGAGTTTTGTTAGTTTGTAGTTTTTGAGGAATTGGTCCCTTTCCTTTTTCTTTTCTAATTTATGTACATAAGCGGTATTCTCTTACTATCCTGTTAAAAATCTGCAGGGTCTGCAGTAATATCTCATTTTTTTACCTGATAATGATCATCTTTGCCTTCTATCTTTTTTCCTTCATCAGTTTTGCTTCATGTTTCTCAAGTTTATTGACCTTTTCAAAGATCCAGATTTTGGTTTAATTGATTTTCTCTATTGGCTTTATGTTTTCAACTTTATTGATTTCTGTTCTTTATTATTTCTTTTCTGCTTGATTGATGCTTTTTATTTTACTGGATTCCTAAGGTTTAAACTTACATTATTAATTTTAGACTTTTTTCTTTTCTAATACAAGCATTTAATGAAATAAACTTCCCTCTTATCATTGGCTCAGCTGCACCACACAAATTTTCACGTGTTTTATTTTCATTTTCATTTACCAAAAATCTTTTCTAATATCTATTGAGACTTTCTTTGACCCATGGACTATTTAGAATTGTGTTTTTAATATCCAAGTGTTCAGAGATTTTCCTGACATATCTCTGATATTAATTTCTTGTTTAATTCCATTGTGGCTAGAGAACATATTTGTATGACTTCAATTATTTTAAATTTCAGGTTGTTGTATGACCCAGGATAGATCCACCTTGGTGAATGTTCCATGTAAACTTGAAAAGAATGACTATTCTGCTGTTTGGGGATGAACTGTTCTGTAAATGTCAATTAGATCCAGTTGGTTGGTAATGTTTTCCTTTTTGTTTACCTTGTTTGTGGTCCAGTCAGCTTCTTGAATTTATAGGTTTAATCTTTTGCCAAATTTGGGAGGTTTTCAGCCATTATTTCTTCAAATGTTTGTTCAGCACTCTACTCTTTCTCCTGTCCTTTTGGGACTCTGAAGAGATGTATATTAGAACTTTGGTTGTCCCGCAGGTCCCTGAGGTTTTGTTCATTTGTTTGCCAGTCCTTTTTTCTCTATATTGTTCAGATTGGATAATTTCTATTGCTCTGTCTTCAAGTTCACTGATTTTTCCATTGTTTCCTCTCCATTCTGCTATTAATTCCATCCAGTGAGATTTTAATTTTGGTTATTGTATTTTGTGGTCCTAAAATTCCCATTTGTTTCTTCTCTATACACTTCATTTCATTCCTGATTCTTTATATTTTAATATGTGTTTCAAGAATATTTGTAACTGTTCATTTAAGCACTTTTATAATAGCTGTTTTGAAGTCTCACATATAATCTCAATACCCATTTTATCTTATTGTTGGTATCTATTTATTATTTTCCATGCAAGTTGAGATTTGCATAGTTCTTTGTTTGCTGAGTAATTTTGGCAATGATGTTGAAAGAATATATTTCAAGATATGTAGTACTCAGAGATTCCATAAATATTTATGTCATGAGGGGAAAAAAAACCAGCCAAAGTCTGTCTTTTTGATGATTTACTAAGAATTCTTTTTTTGGAAGGTTGTAGTTTAACAATTGAAATTCAAATAATATTATATTACTTATTAGGCATCTTAATAATAAAATATGCATCTTTAATGAAGTACTGGAAAAGACTGAATTCTCAAGACTAGCTACCTGAGACTTCGGTTTTTGTTTTAGCTTTATACCATGTTTTCCATGTGCAGGATAATTTGAAATCAGTCAGTTAACATCATACCAGTTTTTCATTCTAAAGTATAATTATTTTTTCTTCTATTGGTACAGCTATTTATCTTTAACGTGGCACTACGTACCTAAGTAAAAGATGAAATTCTCCCACTTACAGAGAAGAAAATAATGATTTCTTCTCCTCACATACAAGAACTACCAATTCTTCCCTTGTAAAGGGCAACTAGGAGCAGGAAGGGTGCCTAGGGCATGAGTGGCTCCTCTAGGTTTTGCTAACTCACTTAAAATTTCCCCTGCATCTGTGTAGTTAGAAATTGATACGCAGAACAGAATAGATTTTGTGTGACCACAAGGTACCCACAAAATTTGCTAGGATGATGGTAACAATTCTTTAGGAGGAGCAAGGTTTCTATCTGCCCAATTAAAAGAAAAAGAAGAAAATAAACTAAAAACAAGCAAACAACCAAAAAGAAAAGAAAGAAGTTGCCTTCTAATGGACACAATCACGTCTTTCCATTGAGACACAAACACCTTTACCAGGTAGTGTGCTTGTGGCCTTTTGGTTCTACAGTCTGAGATTCAAGTTCAGCTCTGCCAGTTACCAGCTGTGCAACCTTGCTCTCTGGACTGCTTGCTCAAGTCTGAGATAGTGGTCCTAACACTTCCCTGCAGGAGCTTCTCTGAGGTTCAAGAATGTACGTTAAAGATTAGAACCAAACATAGTGCCTAGCACACCGAGTTAATAAATAAGTAGATTTCCTTCTTTTCCTTCTTCCAAGAAGCAATTCTACTTAGTCTCAAACAAAAGTCAGTACATTTAAAATTGCTCCAAGGGGAGCCGGCTCCGTGGCCAAGTGGTTAAGTTCGCCCGCTCCACTGCAGCGGCCCAGGGTTCAGATCCTGGGCGCGGACATGGCACCGCTCGTCAGGTCACGTTGAGGCAGTGTCCCACATGCCACAACTAGACGGACCTGCAACTAAGATATACAACTGTGTACAGGGGGTTTTGGGAAATAAAGCAGAAGAAAAAAAAAAGATTGGCAACAGTTGTTAGCCCAGGTGCAAATCCTTAAAAAAAAAAAAAGGAAGCTTGGCAACAGTTGTTAGCCCAGGTGCCAATCTTAAAAAAAAAAATAAATAAATAAATAAAATTGCTCCAAGGAAGAATTTCCAAATTTCCTGTAGTAAGTCATTTCAATGTGGTCTAAGAAAAAAATCACAAAATCTAAGTGTATGTGAGTGAAGTCTATTTAATGGGGTTTTGATATTGACCAAAGTACCTCCTGTTATCAGTCATTCTGAGATATCCCAGTAATACTTACAGGTAAGATGAGATGAAACAGCTCAAACAATAAAAAAATACCTAAATAAATCTGAACTTTCTACTTGACATTTTTGGGATGGATAGCACTGATAAGATTTTAAAATGAAATTAACATATCTTTGGCAAATTAATTATTAAGAGAACTTTGCCCTTGTTAAGTACTATTTTAAGTTTTACAATTTAATATATAAACTACATCTTTGCTACACCCAGGAAGAAAACATAATTTTCACTGAAGGAATTACAATAAAATTAGGAAATTTTGCTTAAAACATTAATTTAGATGGTGGACTAAATTTTCTTTTCTTAAAAAGAGAGAAAAATACTGTACTTACTTCTAAGATTATGAAGTAACATATCTAGTAAAGTCATAAATTTTGAATATTGAATAATAGAAAAGTCCATTCCTCTAGCCCACAAAAATCCAGATACATAATAATCTAGTAGGATGGCTTCCTTTAAACAGGTTTGAAGATTTTTGAAATTCAAAAACTTTTCCAGTTTTCTGTAACAAAAAGAAAAATCCATATATTAAAATCAGATTACATACTGAACAGTTCCTTTTCTAAGTTTTGAAAACATAGATACTTTTTTGAATGAAAATT
The DNA here is from genome assembly GCF_037783145.1 of Equus przewalskii. Lineage (NCBI taxonomy): Eukaryota > Metazoa > Chordata > Mammalia > Perissodactyla > Equidae > Equus > Equus przewalskii. Next base: position 51,119,493 of record NC_091831.1, on the reverse strand, counting down.
CAATAATGCCCATAATCTAAAAATAGTCATAGTTATATTAAAATCCTAAGTCCAAAATGACATTCAAAGGAGAAACAGAAAAAGAGAGCAACCTCTTTTGGTCTTCTTCCTCCACTTCTTTATTCTTCTTCTAATTCTCCTTCTCTCCTTTTTCGTCTTGTTCCTTCTTCCATCTTTGAAGTATAGCAGCTTACTAGTATATTTTTTCTCTGAAATGCAGTGTCTTCTCCCATTTATGCAATCAAGTTTATTTCTGACAATGTTCCGGAACTAGATTATTAAATATTCACTGTTTTCTTTCTCAAAGAATCCCAATTGTATACATTTTACTCAAATTTTCTACAGCTATAATTTTCTCTCTAACCTGCAAAACATTTTTTCAAATTTATTTCCTTTTCTCTTTATATACTTTTCTCATTTCCGTCTTCTATGTCCCTTAGAGTTTTCAGCAGTGTTCATTCTCCCTGGGGCTGCTTATAAATTTCACCTCTGCAAGATCTTTCCTTTTCTACTTTTTTAAATGTGTTTTATCACCTTTTATTTCTTAGTATCTCTTCCTTGAGTTTTCATATCTCTGTTTTATGCTCTCATAGTGATTGCTTCAAAATTTTTTTTTAATTCATAAATATTTGACCATATTTTTTGTCTGCTCATGGCTATATTTTTCTGTTATATTCTCTTTGCCTGTCGGTTCTTTTTCCTATTCTTCAATTATTTTTTTCTTGTAATGTCTTTGTATGCACATTCCTTGTTTAGTACTCATACTTGGCCATGTTAGAAGCTATTTTCTGTATGAAGTAAGTTTGTGCCAATTATTCTAGTTTTCACTCGTTTTTAAATTAGTGGGGAAACAGAAAAAAAGTAGGATTGGTTCTCTTTACTATCATGTAAACAATCTATTTCTTGTAAATATGGGAAGTATCTGTCCAGACTTGTACATCCTGGTCCTGCTGTTTCACATAAAGTTTCTTGGAACAGCACTTGAGGGTTTTATCCTTACCTGGAAGAATAAGTATATTTTTTAGCTCATTCTAAGATCTTCAATCATGTGTATCCTCTCTGTACTTTCTCCTGCCCTTCTGCTTGATCCAGAATGCTCCTGGCAGTCCTCCTCACATTTTGTGGTTTGGGCTTTCAGAATTCTTTTGGCTAAAGGTGGAATTGGTATTTCCTTGTTGTTTATATATTATTTGCGAGGTAGTGTGTGTGTGTGTAACAACCTTATACTGACATTTTTTTAAAGAAAGGAAGTCCTTATTCATAATATTGAAATAAATTATATGATCAGAATAATAAATAGAGCAGGATTAAACAAGTTTAGGAACAAATAAAGCCAGCATTATGTTTAACTAACTCTCTAATGTCCATTTCATCTATAGTGGTATCAGGACAGACCTCAACCTGAAAGTGAGCTCTGATTTTCCTAAGCCAATCAGAGTGATCTCATCCCCATTCCCATAATGCCTTACAATGCCATTTAGTATTTGGCATTCTCTATAATAGTTAGCGGTCTACAGTGGGCACTCTTCTAAACTGTTATAATTAATTTGTAACTAAAGGTGAAGTTCATTTTGTTCTGTGGAACAAAAATACAGAGAACAAGTAAGTAGCTTTAACTGCTCCTAGCAGTCATCTTATAACCATAAGAAAAATCAGTCCTAAGATTAAGCCTCATCTTTTGATACTACTGAGGCCTTGAGTCAATCAATTCTGGAATCAATCTCTCAACATCCTGTTATGTGATATTTCATATATATATGTATGTGTGTGTGTGTAAGTGTGTGTATACTTTCAACTTTTAAGTCAATGATCAGTTTTTTATGTTACATGCAACTAAAAGCATCCTGATACATTTTGTCAAGCCCACAAAGCAACTGGTAGATGCAGATGTGAAGGGGGATGGGAGGTTACATTACCAGCCAGGTGTCTTCAATTTGCAGTGGATATCAGTCAGCAAGACTTATTTTTCAATGTTTAATGTATAATATCATTAACTCAAGTGAAAGTCAGTAAGAAAACTTCTATAGTAATAAAAGCCTGTGGTATTTTAATGGGATCAATAAATAGGCCAAAGGAATAGAAAGCCCAGAAATAGACCCAGCATATATTGAAAATAGGTATATGACAGAGGTAGTATTTCAAATCAATGACGGTAGTATGAACTCTTCAAAATTGTTGCTGGAAGAATTGGCTATCTGTGTAGAAAATAAAATACTACCTCACCCAATACTTTGAAATAAAATCCAGGTGGATTAACTAAAACCACCACCTAAATTAGTACTTTATTTGGAATTACATACTTTTGACTCCCTAAATTTTGGTTACTCACTACTCTACTAATTTCTGCTACCATTAGGTTGCTAAGGAAAAGTCTGAGGCTGCCTGGTTATTTTCCTCTCTACATGATGGACTTTATCCCAGAGATAAGGTAATACATGAAGTTTTATTCTATCAAAATATTAAAATCAAAGCTTTTCTTTTATGAAGTTTAAATTGTTTTTTCTAATTCACTGTTGGATGTATACTCTAACATCTAATTGCTTTAATCTGCATTTTGTATAAGTTGTCTTAAATTTGTTTTCCACACTACTGACTTGATTTTCAGCAAGATAAGTTCTACATTGGTTTTATTCTTTACCCTTAGTTTCTTGTCCTAGTTCTCAGAGCTTCTTATTTACATATTTTATCATCTCTTCTTTAACCTCTTGTTTTACAGAATCAATGCCCTCTTTAATCATCAGCTTTTGCCTAACGTTTTCTTCTGTTTCCAGCAATTAGTCTTCCTTCTAAGTATACTCTTCATTTGCCATCTGCATGCTATGTTGTTTTTTATTAATTAAATATTTGACCTGAATAGTTGCACATGTTCTTTGCTTTCCATTTTTATTTTTCTAGTGTTTAATTGTATATGGATGAAGACAGCTATTTGCCTAAGAATATTTTGGTGAAATCTCTTTGAGGTCCTTCCACCTTTGCTTTCCTCTCTGTGCCTCCTCCACCACTTTCCCTGGTACTATTTGAATCTCAACCTTCAACTTGAACTGCAGGGCTAAATATTTACCATTTCTATTCTTTGTTCAGTCATTTCATTCAGAAGGAGATTACATAGGAAGGCATTTGGAGCAGATGCTGTTGTCGTTTGAATGCAAAGTTTCCATGCATTTTACCGCCAAATTTGTAAGCATCTCCTCTGGGGATAAGGGGAGATGGAACCAGGAAGAGGAGAGAGCAGGCCACAGCAGAGAGAATGTAGGGAAAGTGAAAGATGCTTACTAGTGATTCAGGAAGTTTGCTACAGTGATAGATGATGTAACTATCTACTTTGTCTCACCAAGATTTTCAGCAAAAATATTACATTATTCTTGTACGCTCTTGAAATTGGAGTGCATTTTATTTTTTAATATGATGACATGCAGAAATAAGCCTTAAGGCGAGAGCTGAACAGCTCCTGGAAGCCCAGTTATGGAAAGGTTATTAAAAGAACTCTCAGTGTTATTTCTATGTTTAAATAGTTATTTTCAATTTAGTCCCTATCCCTTTTTCAAAAAGGATTTAGGTGAATCTGTAAATAAAATCAGGATTATATTAAAACATGAATGATTGATAGTAGTTAGGAGATCATGAGAAATGGACCCAGACATTTACCTTGGTTGGAATTGTACTCCAGAAATATGTTTTAATGATACTTTAATGTGTTATTTGGTTGGTTGCTTTCATGGAGCACAATTTTCCATTTTAAAAGGTAGAAAAATGTGCTGATTTCCTATAATTTATTTAAATAAGTTTACTGCTTTGCAGACTATACAATTTTGGCATACTTCTGTCACTTGGTGACAGGATACCTAAATTATATTTCTGCTATTTTGAAAGGGATATAGTCCTCATTTACAATAATGCTATTTTAAATGGAAAGTGAATGATTGCGAATATTTCAGGATTACTGTTACAAAAATCATATAACCGACCTCAAGAAAATTACTTTGCAAAGAAATGGCTCCTGACATAACACTGGTGTCATTCCTCCAAAATTGATGTCCTAAAATTTGAAATTACTTCAGGTGAATTCTATTAATGAGATGGTCTAAAAGATCAAGCTGCTGTTGACCCTAGTTCTTTCTATACCACTAACTTCCGTACCACCCCCTTTTCATTTACTTTGTCCTAGACCTCACCTCTTAAAGATTAAAAATACTTTTAGAATTCAGATATTTAACAACAAAGGAAGCCAATAATTGAAAAATAAGGATTGTCACACAAGGTATGATACATGGTAAAACTTAAGATGTGGTAAGAAATAAACAAAAAGCATTTGTTTGTAATATAGTTTATTTAATATTAATTGCATTTAATATAACATCTTTTATTTAATATTTCATACAAATAAATTGTAAACTATATTAAATATCTGTCATTTGAATTGTATTATTTTGCTAGTATTAAATACTTATTCCTGTGCATTTCAATGATCAACATTTGGGGTTACCTAGAAATGGAGAATAATATTTTACTTAAAACATAAACAATCAGTGATATTAATACAATGAATCATTTTACTAATCAGTTGTGACACTGAAAATCAGAATTCCCAATGAGCATTCATTTCTACAAAAATGGCAAAATCACCATGAAATACCTGTTTAAAATCTGTGAAATTTTTAATCGACTAATACTTATAAAGACACAGTTAGTACGCAGTATGGCCAAATCACAGATCACCAGGATTTCTAGCAGGATTTTCAGGCGCTGGAGGTGAAGAGCATCTTGGGAAAAGGCCTGTCAGTGTCATTTGCCTGCTCTTAATATGCCTTCCCTCATCAGCTTTCTCTTCCAGCCAGTACCTCTGTCATATTTCCTTCTCACTAGTAAATTACCTCTATTCCATAATATTTGTAAGATTTGTAAATGATAATCACTGACAGAGTCATTTTCTATTTGTCCATTACGGTTCACAATACCCTGCTTCCATCCGAGGACTGGCATGTAGAGATCTTACACTGGGACATTATGGTCCAGAACATCACATCGTCCCCACTCTCCACACATTATGGCCAATCAGGCTTCCATTATTAGAGTGAGATAATTTTTAAAATGAGTGATTTACTAAAAACATCTTTTAGGAATTTGTGTTGTCAGATATATCTGACTAGCGTTCTAAGTAAAAGATCCACTGTAGAAATAAATGGCCTTAAGAGCGAGACGTACATATATTAGAATTGTTGCTTATAAATTCAGTTATATTCACACCTTTAAGCAAAATGAATGAAATCAGAGTACTTAGTACAGCTTCATAGCCAATAAAAATCACAGGTAGATGATAGATAATACTCAAGATTTCCAAAATAATTAAAGGTATTGACTAGTAATATTATAGAAAACACAACTTGCTCTTGTTATGATGAGACAGAATGCCCTTTAGGTTCTTGGGCATATTGACAGATAGTTTCATGAATGAAAGAAAAAAGTAGAAGAAGATGGCATATGCTAAAGACTGCTTTTAACAATAAATCCCTATTCTTGGTTAATATTAACAAGTTGGTTTGACAGGCATTTCTGCCATAAAGAAGACTACTGAGTGGTGCAAAAAAGTCAACGTTTGAGAATTTTTGTGTTCCAGAGACTGGACATATATATATTTCTGCACAATATAATAAATATTTTGAAAAGACGTTTAAAATATGTAAGAACATATCATGGTCATTTATAGATGCAGAATTAGAACTGCTCTATACTTGGTTGTAATATGAAAATGCTTACTGTTGAACTCCATCTACGTCCTCTGCTAGCATTTCAGTGATTTGGTCAACGGAAAGGAAGTCTGGAGACAGAATCTTTTCATGCTCCTGGAAGTCAACATCTTTCTATCAAAAAAAAAAAAAAAAAAGGGATGAGTTATTTCAATCACACATTTTACATATTAATCCCAATAATATCAAAATTTGTTCTTACTATGGTCTAGTTGCTATCAGGAAAAAAAAATTAAAACCAACAGTCTCCTAGATAATCATTTTTCTTTTCTGTTTTTTGGTAATGGTACTTCTTTTCTGAAAAGTCAAATAGCTAGTCAATCTGTCTTCTGCACATATTTACAACTGCATGATGGTTTTCAACAAGTAAATTCTTTTTTGACTGTCTACATATTCCTCATTGAATTTGGGGCTCAAGAAGAGGCAAAGACAAGTAAGAAAAACACGCTAGCCCCAAGAAGCTTAACATCTAGTGGGAGGAACAAACCAAAGGTGACTTTAAAACAAGAAAATGAAATGCAAAGTGAGCCAGGATATATCCAGCATTCAACCAAAAAGAAAGGCTAAGGACAGGGACAGGACAAGTAAAGTCTATAGAGAGGAGTTCCAGAGTGGATTTTGTGAGATCTGGCATGGATAATGCCCCAGGTGAATTATCGCGACACCAAGGTTATGAAGGCACACAGTTGGATACTGGTTCTGCAAATATGAAGTAGCTCACAATGGTGCATAGGGTATATGTGGGGTACTAGTTGGATCTAGGTGGCATGTGGGCATTAGGAATACATTGTGGAAGATCTTAAATTTAATAATTCAATAAATATTTACTGAGTGCTTACAAGACAGAAGATATTGTGCCAGGAACCATACATATTTTAGACCCTGGCTGGTTGAAGAAGGACAGCCTGAGGAGTTGGTTCTTAACAATACAGGGAAACCCATGAAGTTTTTGAGCACTTAATGACAAGATAAAACTGTGCTTTAAGGAAGGGTAATCTGTAACAGGGTTAGGAAAAGACACGAGCAGAGAAAGTATGCAGAGGAAGAGTTAAATGAAAAGGTCATTAAAACAGTGCAGGAATGATGCATTGGGCTGTACTGGGCCCCAAGCACTGTGTGTGAAAAGAAAGGGGTGACTGCAACATATTATACAGAGGGGACTAAAAGAGGGAAGAATGAATGGAGATTCTGAATTTCAGGAATAGGTCACTGGAGGGAAAAGGATGGTGATACTCAGGGTCTCCAAGAGCACATATGCCACCTTTGTGTGAACTAGACAGGGGCATCCTCCCTGGGTGGAGGAAGTGCTAAAAGGGTTTTTCCCAAGGCTGATGCAGCTCTGTGCCCAACTGCACTGCTTGTGAATACAGTTTCAGTTCCTGTTCAACCCTCAGATGAATTTTTTTGTTCAGAGTACAATCTGCACAACCATACAACCCTTGTTACAACAAAAGAAATAGGAGCTTTGGAAGTTGATGAGTTTGGTTTCAGTGGTTGAGTTTAAGGTGAAATATGCATACCAAGGGAGAAATGTTTAGAGGTAATTAGAAATGCTAGAGTCAGAAAGGTCAAGTTTAAAGATGTTGGTTTAGGAGTCAACTGCAAGTATGAGGATGGATGAAACTGCCCAAAGCCAGAGCATGAGGAGAAGAGCTGTGAATGGGGAAGGGAAGAGGAAACTGAGAAACAGAGGTAAGATGGCAGATATTTTGCCACACAAAATCTAGGACTGTGAGATTTTGGGGAGAGAGGGGACAAACGTTTTCAATTAAACAAATCATTGATCCTTTCTTGTGAATGGGCTCCAAAAAATAAGAACAACAAGGAAATGCTTTGCTATAGTTAATCAGACCACATCCCAAATTTTCCTTATTCTTTTTCAAGAGTAGAAAAATCTCAAAGATAATACTTATTGGTAATGGTAATCAGTTTAATGTTTTTAATGCAATATTAGGTTATTATATTTTTATTATTAAAAATCTATTTGAAATAAAATGTTACTTTATTAGCTCTTTTTGTAATCCAGGTTTAGCAAATTAACCTAAACTAGGTCATACTATCAAATTATAAACTCAATATGAAAAAAATATTTTAGTACCTAATATGATAACTTACAGCTGGGACGCACTCATATATTTGTAAATTGAATCAAATGTACTCAGTTTTTACACAGGATAGTATTTTAGTCCATAATATATGACTATATATTTGTTTAAATGTTTGTTGGTTATATACATTTTTTATTTTTAGCAGTAAACTATACTTATTTCTGCACTGTCAATTCCATTAGATTGTAAATTCCTCAGGGACATTCATTCAACCTTTTACTTCTGTTTAGAATTCTGCAGATCCTAGTCATATACATAGGTCGTTAATAGACTGTCTGAATTCATCTCCACCTCATGATGACATTGTTAGATGATGGAGCATGATGAAAAGCAGGCCTTGGACTTAGAGATATCATGATGGTTTGGCTACTGATTAATTTTGTAACTTAGAGAAAGTCAATTGAACCTAAATTTGGAACATGTTAAAAAATCATTTTAATATGTTTTAATACACACAAGAGTGTATCATTGTTAATAATGAATAAAGATACACATGTAAATTATGCAGACATTTAGGTCAATCTTATTAGATTTGAAAATCTCTAGATAGGAGAAAATAGGTCACAAAAGAACACTATGAAAGAGAATACAATAATCTTAACCTTTTGTACAGTAATAATTCTAGCTAAGATGCCTAATATTAGTGCCTCATTTTTTTACTAAAACTTGATGGCTTAAGATAATTATCTTGTGTGTAGGAGGGTTTGCCTCTGGGTTTTTGTTTTCTTTTGCTTTAAATTGAATTCCTGGATCTATTTTAAACTAGAGCTATTTTCTGTTTGTTTATACACTGCCTTGCGCTAGAAAGGATATAAGGTGGTTAAAATCTTTAATCTCTCAACACATACATTCTGATTTGTAAAAATTAGAGATACAATAGAAAATTAGTGAATAGGCTATTAAAAAATGTGGCTATGTAATTGTGGCTTTCTCTGTAAAATTATCTCTCTGACTAGGTAATATTTAAGCTAAATTGCACTGTAACTCATTTTACTCCACCACCTGGTGGATTTTAGCAGTTATTCCAGAAGCAATAAAACTGTAAGGCCCAATATTACTTGCCAGATAATCTTTTATCTGAATTTTTTCTCTAATGTCACCTAAACTGTCCATATTTGAATATATGTCTTTCTTCTCGAATTTAAGCTTTCGGGGGCATCTTTGTATCTATCACTGGTAGCGTCTTTAAAGATTCTTAATAAATGTTCATTAAAAGAGAGATAACACATTTCACCAAGGATTACTAAAGAGAGGTTTCAAAGTCACAGAGAACATAAACTGCTCTACAGTTTCCACACTTGGAAAGGCTTTCTTCAAGCCTGAATAGAAATGAACTTAAGAGCAGCAGTTCTGTGTTGAACCATAGTGGAGCCAGAGGCAAAAGGAAAAATCGGTAATACTGACCCTGTCTTTATTTAAAATTTTGATCTGTTATGGATTTTTTTGCATTAATTTTGACTTTTTAAAGTACTGCATTAAAATATAGTGTATCTTGACTAATGAATTTTGTGCCCAAGGAGTGCCTCACTCAACCTCACTAAAATCCTGGCCACTGTAAGGAGCCAATTTAAGACAAAGAAAAATATAAAAATAAAAAAAGAGATGAGAGAAGGATAAGTGAAAGCTAGAGCTAGTTCTTTAAAATAATGAATACAACAGGCAAATCTTTGGCAAATGTGATTAAAGAATGAAGAAAAAATACATACATGCCACATTAAATGGAAATACATTTGAAAATTACAAGGAAATGGGTGATTTCCTAGGAAAATATGTTATCAAAATTGATCTGGGGTAAGGGAGAAAATGAATCTGACTAAAAGTGAAATAAACTGAAAGTCTACTTTTTAAAAAGTCACCATGCCCAGATGGTTTTACACTTGAAGTTCTACCTAACAATCAAGAATTCATAAATTCTGCTAGTATAGTATAGTAATTCAAACTGCAGATAATTCTTTTCTTTTTTTTTTTTGAGGAACACTAGCCCTGAGCTAACATCTGCTGCCAATCCTCCTCTTTTTGCTGAGGAAGATTGGCCCTGAGCTAACATCCGTGCCCATCTTCCTCTACTTATGTGGTACGCCTGCCACAGCATGGCTGGATAAGTGGTGCCTAGGTCTGCACCTGGGATCTGAGCTGGCAAACCCTGGGCTGCCAAAGTGGAATGTGTGAACTTAACTGCCGTGCCACCAGGCTGGCCCCGATAATTCATTTTTAAGAAGCCAGCACAGTCTATATACAAAAACCTGAACTAGCACAAAAAGAAAATTATAAACAAAAATCATTAATGAATCCAAATGCAAAAATTCTAATTAAAATATATTTTAGAAAATTGAATCCAGCAGTGTACTAACAGAATAATAAGCTATCATGACCAAATACGGTTAATTTCAGAAATGCAAGGCTGGGTCATCATTAACAACTCTACTATACTTTTTATGTCAAATTAAATGATAAAAATGATATGGTTATATAAAATAATAAACAGGCGTTTGCTAGAATGCAGCAGCAAAATTCTCAGTAAAATATGAACAGAAAAGAATAGCTAGGGGCTGGCCTGGTGGCGTAGCGGTTAAGTTCACATGCTCTGCTTCAGTGGCCCAGGGTTTGTGGGTTCAGATCCCAGGTGTGGACCTACACACCACCTGTCAAACCAGGCTGTGGTGGCATCCCATATACAAAAGATAGAGGAAGACTGGCACAGATGTTAGCTCAGGGACAATCTTCACAAAAAAACAACAACAACAAAAGAACAGCTATACATGAAAAAGATTATTCGCCAAAACATCACATTGAATGGCAAAATACTGAAGTCATTCTTACGAAAATCAGGAACTAAAAAAAGGATTCTGGCTAGTAACATTAATGTCAGTCCACACTCTATAGAGGCTCTAATTAATACAATAGGAAAATTAAATATGTGGCTTAAATATTAGGGATGAGGAAATTTTAAAAAATCTTAATTTGAAGAATGCATGGTGGCATACCTAAGAAATCTGACATTGGACTAACATGGTTTGAGCTAATAAGAAATTTGATAAGACAGTTACATATAACAAATACATAAAGGCCAATTGCTTTTCTCTATATTAGAAACTAATTAGAAATGGAAACAGCAAAAACTTGACTAAACTATACTCAGTTATAAATGTAATAAAAAAGGTACAGGACGTAAAGAAGTCAACTTCATCAAAAGTTTAACAACAAGTTTGATAGAAGAGATTTACTGGAAACCTTCAAATGAAAAAAATTAAATCCTTCCACATTATAAATGTAATGCAATGACAATCTCAAATCTAGAATGCATCATTATGGAACTTTACAAAATAGTTTTTTAAAGTCCTTATGGAAGAATACATACATTTTGAAAAAGAAAAATAGTAAGAGAGACCTTTTCAAGTTAGATATTACAGCTAAATATAAAATGGTATGGCATTGACATAAGAATGAACAAACTGGTCAGTGGAAAAGAATAGAGAATTCAAATATTTATACATATATTGTATATATATAAATTTTGGGATATTAAAAATATTTATACATGTATACATACAAATTTATATACACACATATATATATGAATAGTCACATATTCATATCTATGAATATATATATGAACGTTTGGATTGTCTTTTCTAGTCCACTGACTATTTTATCTATTCTTGGGCCCATTCATGTATATATATAACGTGATAGCGGCAGTCAGTCCATTCTCAATGGAAAGAGAGAGGTTGGCTTATTAAGTAAACAAAGCTGATATAATTGATAGTTCATGTCCAGAAGAAAACAAAATTAGATCCTCATTTCATATATACAAAATACGTCTATTCAAAATTAATTTTAGCTGTGAGAGAGGTCTAACTTTAGTAAAACTTTAAATATTAGAAAAAGATTGAAGATCACTTGTGCAACCTAAAAGGGAGGCTGGAGTGGGTAGAAGCAGCAGGACTTTTAAAATAAGACAGGAAATCCAAAGACCAATAGTAAGAAGAACGATAAACCCAAATGCTTGTTAATATCTCCACACCCAAAGTCAATATTCCCAGAAGTTCTAAGTGTCTGATAAATAATACTACCGTACATTACAATTTTGAGGAATATCAGTACTTTTTCCCCAACAATATTTTACGCAACTTTTTGGCATCCTCCCCACAACCCTGCACAGGTTGTTCTACGCTATGTGCTGTGAATGGCTTCAGTAAATACCTCTTGAGCGATATTGAAACTGTAGCAACTTGATCATCTTGCTGCTCAAGTTGAGCTCCAAGTGTTTCTCTCTAACCTTCCAATGATGGGGTGGGAGCTATTTTTAAGATCAGTAGGGACCACTTAATATAAAGAGAATTGTCCAGGCCTCTTCTTGGACATGTTGAGGATCTCTAAGACAAGTGACATCATCTTTCCACTCAGGAGTACGTAAATGTCTTCCTGTTCTGATAAAGTCCCGAAGCACTGAATAAATGTCATCTATTAGGAGATGTGGTAACACTAAAAGACATTATTCAGAAGAAGCAATTAGGAAATAATTATTTACATTTCTTTTAGGTCTCTGATGTGAGTTGAAGTCAATAGTCCTTTTAAGTTTACTACTTAAATGATTATATTTCCCAAATAGTTCTTTTTTCTTTCTTCTTTTTTTTTTTGTGAGGAAGATTGGCCCTGAGCTAACATCCTTGCCAATCTTCCTCTGTTTTATGTGGGATGCAGCCACAGCATGGCTTGATGATCAGTGCTAGGTCCATGCCCAGGATCCAGGCCAGGCTGCTGAAGCGCAATGTGTGAACTTAACCACTATGCCACCAGGCTGGCCCCTCCCAAATAGTATTTTTGAAGACATTAAGAAAGTTAGTTTATGAGCAAACTACTGATAAAAGACTGATGATTGAATTCTAAGTATTTACTTATAAACTCATTTATAAATTAATTTGTAAACACTTAGGAACTCCTTTCACTTACATATTTATACATAGCGAATATTTACTTTCAGATTTTTGTCACTATTCTCTGGTCTTATGCATTTATACAGATATCTGCCAAAAGTTTAGTCTTATCTTTTAGAGGGAGGCATTTACTCCCATGTTACTAAAGAAACTGGAATGTTGAATTTAGAAAGTTGCCAAGAAGAGTTTATGCAACATCACAGAAAAAATATTTTCCTGGACCTGCATCTTACATCTGGTGGTTCACAATATCTCATAGAGTAGATTTGGTCCACGATAACTACCGTTCCTGGCATACATCAGACCACCTAGGATTTTAATTAGCTGTTCTCATATTTTATTAAGTGCCTACTATGTGATGGGGATAATTGGTTGTTTTTATTCTAGGCACCGGCCACCATCAACAAATGGGAAACCTCAGACTATTGGAAGCTTAAGCTTTATTTCCAGTAGACCTGGCAAGAAAAGAAATATTTCACTACTGCTTGGCTCAGATGACTAGATGGTCTACTGGCTAAGTCAATTTGGATGCAGAATTTATTAGAAACGACACCATAAGGGACTAGGTCATCAGGGACCAACTCTAGAAAGAATCTGATCTGAGAAGTATCTTTCAGTATCTAACTGAAGAGCTGTAGCCTTGGGAACAGAGACTCTCAGGCAGATTTTTGCCATCTTTTCCATCTAACCCTTGAAACCCACAGTAGGCACAAATGGGCGACATGCAAGGCTTGTCATTCTAATGAACCACACAGCTCTACGGATCAACTGTCTTCTCTGTGAACTACAGGAACACTGCTTTCATTACCATGGAAAATGGAGTTTCCACCATGCATCGGATTAACCTGCTAATCTTAGCAAATGAGCACAGCTGAGTACAAATTCCAACTTGATTTCTTCAACTTTCTACTCACTAAAAGATTGAGCATACCCTAAATTGCTTGTCATGGGAAATACCTGCTCCTCCAAGAAGGTAACAAATGTGCCTGCTGACATTGCTAAGATGGCAGATAATCATCTAAGGTCTATAACTAGCTCATTCATCCAGCCCATTCATTATAAAAAGTGATTTCACCCCCCTCCCCGGAACATGCATCTTTAAAAAAAATTATAGGTTATATTTTTTTTGAAGTGCAGATTCATTAACCCCAAATTATCAGTCTTCTTAGAAAGGACATTATCTACACAGTTAACTATATGTAAGTGTACACTGACAATTGTGTATTCTCATAAGTAAGTTTTTGTATATATTTAAATAACACAACCTAATTGGGAAATTTCCTATGCCACTTTTGAAAACGGAATTATTTACATTAGAGACCAGAAGGGAATAACTGGCTTAGTAACCAGTTTGTCACATTAAAATGTATTTTTAATGTATACTAATTTCAAAAGGCTCATAGGAGAGTCAGCCTGCTTTGTGGTCCCCATACAATATCGGGAAGAATCTGGACTGGGAACGACTTGTGTACCTCTGAGCAAAGCACTGGATTGTTGGGTCTGTGTTTCTGGATTTAAAAAATGAAGCACTTATAAAATTGCAGCTAATTCTTCTGCACAAAGAATGTTATTTAACTAATACGGGAGTTGAGCACGGCAATATTAATTATAACATTATTATTCACCTTCAGCGTCTTAAAACACTGAAGGAAAAACTTCATAGAAAAACACGATGGACTCTGTGAAGATGCAAACATTTTTTAGTAATATCTGGCATAGCAAACATGTTCTTAATTAAAATTTCAGGATATTAAGCTTATGAGTAATAATAATTACCTAAAACATTGATTATTGAGAGCTGGTGGTGGGAGGGGCCTAAAGGTAACAAATCTTTATTTTACAGAGGAAAAGGCGCCCAAGGAGGTTAAATAACATTCCTAAAGACAAGCTGATGATAAGCAACTAAGCCAAAACCAGAAGGTCCATTTTCCCGGCGCTCCTCTTTTGTGTTGTCTTCTATCTCGCATTTATTTACTTATTGAAATATCAAAATAATGAGGGAAACACTAAGCCCCAGCCTGCAAATATTAATCAATCCACTACCAATGAAGAGTTATTATTCCCTGACACCTTTTGAGCAATGGGAACTGTGATCATTGCAAAAGAATCAGTAGCGATTTCCCAAAGCGAGTGACCCATTTTAAGTTGAGACAACCCTTTTGACAAGCAAGGCATCCGGGGAGAAGCATCGTTGTGAGGTCTTTGGGGCAAGGAACCGTCCAAAGGAGGGATTTCTACAGTTTGGACATCCTCGTCGGCTCTCAGGGCGGCCCGCCGGGGGGACGGGGCTCGGGGAACGCATCGAGGACCCCGCGCCGCCCGGGGACCCCGCCCCGTGCCCGGCCAGCTCCCAGCCCCGCCGCCTGCCCCGGCCACGCCGCCGCCGGGCCGGGTCGTGGGCGCCGCCCCGCTGGCAGGGGCGGGCGTTGGGGGCCGCGGGGCCCGGGAAGGGGCGGCGTACCTCCAACTCGGGCGAGGCTCCCACTGGGGTCATAGCCGCGGGGGTCGTCCCCCCGGGAGTGGTCCCCACAGACGCCGCCATGATCTCGCCGGAGCGGAGCGGCCCCTCGTCGCCTAGACAACCGGGGCGGGGCCGGGGGCGCTGGGCGGGGCATCTGGTCCCAAGGGAAAGCTCCTCCCGGACCGAGCCGGGCCCCACCGGGGAAAGCGGGGACTGGGCCGCTCTCCTGGGAAGAAGGAAAAAGCGGTTTAAATAACAGCAATTTTAAATGAACTATTACATTTGGAAGTGTGTAATGCTAACACATGGCAAGATCTCCGTAAATATTAAAGTGAAATATATCAGCTGGGATTTGACCACTGATTGATATCTGATATTAAGGAATTGTAATTTTAAGGTGTTATGACGTTATTGTCATGTTTAGAAGGAAAAGAATTTTATCTTTTTGAGATACATACTGAAAGATTTAGTGATGATAAAATGATCTAATGTCTGCGATTTATTCCAAAATAATGAGGGTGGCGGTATAGCAGATGAATCAAGATTGGGTACATGGAGTGGGGCGGGGGCCCACTATACTATTCTATTTTATACATGTTTGAAATTTTCCATAATAAAAACATTTAAAAACGATATATTTAGTGGCAGTAGGAGTATTCTTTTGGGGATGATAATACCTGCTTGGAAAATGAAATGTACAGTACTTTACCTGCATGGGAGTTGCTATGCAGGAAGCTTACTGTAAAAACTAGACGTTCTTTAAATACTTCAGTTTCCCAACTCTAAAATGAGATAATAGCGTCTGCCTCATAAAGTCACTGTGAGGATCTAACATGTTAATATATGGGAGTGTTTAGAACAGTGTCTGGCACCTGTGTTAGGTTTTATTAGGATTAGTATTAGTTTGTATATGTTTCTCCTGACTTTAGTCCATCCTGTATACAGCTGCCAGGATAATTTCTCATCATGGACCTCTTGTATTTGCCCATTGCCTTTCAGATCAATTTGAATAGTTTTACATAACATCATGATAAATGTGCCTTTCCTTCATATTGGGTCATAGTTCAAATTATGCACACGATTTGTACTGTCACCTTGTGTTCATGAATTGTCTCTAGTTTTCTGTATGTTTGGCCAGTCTTTCAAGTGGATTGCAGTGTCCTCCTTTCCATGATGTTTTCACTCGTGAAGAAACTGGTTTAGTTCTTAATACAGAATATTCATTCAACACTGTGTTTATGACTTCCAACCCCATTTAAAAAGGACTCCATTAAAACTTCCTCAATTAGTGAAAATATAGTCAATTTTTAATGATTGCCAGAGTTAACACAAGAGCTACCACCTTACAAACTCATTATGATGCTTAATTATTTGATTATTTCTCTCTGATCACTACTTCAAAGAAATTGAAAATAGCAGGTTACCTTCTGCTAGGTAAGATCTCTCCACATTTCTTTAAATTCAGCATTTGGTAAAATGCCAAAGCATTTATTTCTCTAAACTGCAGCTAGTTTCCCTGAGGATCTGATTTATTTTTCTAGCTTTTAATTGTTCTGCCATTTCTTTGATGGGTTTTAGGTTTTCTGCACCCTTTTCCTGGACCCCAGAACAAGATGGAGTACTCCATTAGAGATGGAATCAGCCGGAGCAGTGACGGAAGGGTTACCTCAGGGAGGGGGGAATATTGTTTTGTAGGAATTCCAATTTTACTGTATTTAATGTTGTAATTTATTGGAGAAGTCAGTTTTGAGGAGGTAATTTAATTATGTGGGGCACAAATTTCTTTGCCCAGTAAGAAGTGGTGTTGAAAACCCGTTAGCTTGAAGGTTACTTTTTTAATTTGCACAAGTTGAAGCTGACTGTAGCCTCTCACTTCTTTTGTAGGGAGGTGCCAAGAAGGAAGACAAATCTCACTAGGTGATTTGCTTTCTTACATGGAAAGGTCAGATAAGTCTTCCTTATAAGGTCTCTTTTGAAGATAAAGGCTTCTAACCGAAGCCTGCAAGATTCCATTTGTTATCTTAGTTTATTGTTTTAGGGCTGGAAGAGAAAAGGAAACATATGGGTCTTGTAGTTTGCAATTATTTTTCAAAAAGACCTCTGACTTTTATCACATCACAGCAAAATATGGGGTAGCTTGATATTATTACAGTATTTGATCAATTGGATTGGCTTCTGTTCTAATGAAAGTACTTCAATTTATACATCTGTAAACCCATGAGTAGCTCATTTTATAAATGGAACCAGATTTTCTTGAAGAGGGGCAGTTTCATAATTTTACCAGTTCAAGTATTGGATGTTTAAAATAAACCAGACTTTTAAATACCAGAGATACATTTAGGAAAGGGCTAGATAATCCTGTGATGGATATTGATGCTCTAGTGTGGCAATATATGGTGTTGAACACCAACAGTGAGATTTCAGCTGTCTTCTTAGGGTGGGAAAACATTTCTACTCCACTCTTCATGATTCCTGTGTTTCTTGCTCATTTTAAGTATGAATGAATTTCTTTAATAATAAATGAAATAATGTCATTAATGCAATTCATGACGTATTAGTAATTCAAACACTGATTCCTGAGGTCTTCAATCTCTTAAGTAATACCCATGATGGTCTTAAGTGGATCAGGCTGGAAAAATTCCAGTTTGTGCTTAAAATGGTACTGAGAGACCACAAAGTTCTGAGATGAAATTTAGATAACACATTGTATCTTAGCCTTGAAATACATTAAAATTGTTAGATGTGGAAAGAAAAAAATATAAAAAGAGTTTTAATTTGTGAGTAGCTGCAAATTACTTTTGTTACATATTTAATTTTTAGCAAAGAAAGTATTTCGATTTCTAACCAGTTTTGCAATATATTTAGTTTTCTTAACCTTTACCTCATCCTCCAATCTGGGCTTCTCATTTCAATCAAGTGCCTTAATCTGTTCAAGTCAGATGTGAGAATGTTTTAAAGTCTTACCTTAATAAAACACATTTACAAGATGGCATGGTAAGCCGACTGTAGTAGAATGCATTCTAAGACTGACTAATTATTATTGGGGGGTATGATCTCCAATAAATAGTTAGTACAATTTTCACATTGTTTATGTCATACTGCAACTCATCTTCAAAACTCTGCACTCTCCCATTGTGGGTATATCTGTTTTTCTCTCTTTCTCCAGTTATTCCCTTTACAGTGGATCGTTATGCTCTTCAAATGAAAATTCTGTTTTTCCCAAATCAGGAAATACTCTCCTACTCTCTTTTCTTAATCCAGAGACTTCTTTAAGATAGTTTTGTAACTTGTTCCTTTTCTTCCTGATTAACTTGTTGAAAAGTGGCCTCTTACTCATCATCTCTCCTTACCCATTCCATGCCCTGCAATCAGACTCTTACCTCCTTGCCCTCCTAAAGCTGTCCTCTCAAGGGCTGCCATGGGGCCCTGTCTTCCTTGGTGTGTGGACATTGTCTGTTTGCCCCTCATATCCACTTTCTACCTTCTCCACTTGGCCTTGTGCCCTGGAAGGCTGACCTTTATGGACTCCATCATGTGGATTTGTCACATTCCTTGCCCTCTGACTTGTGGTTGAGTTTGGCCAATGGGAACACCAGCAGGAGGTTGGAGGGTAGAAGAGTAAGGTCAGGGTCATTTATTCTCCCTGCTCCTTCCCTGCAGGATTGTAGGTTTGGAGTAGTGGGATCCTACATGAAAGATCTTGAAAGCCACAGCCTGTCCCTCAGCTCCTCCACGGCTACAGTTCTGTCTGGGTTTTAGTAACCATCTCCTCTTGCTCCTTCAGACCTGGGAGTGCTGATGGCGCCCTCCTGCTGCTAGCCCCAGGATGCTTCCCCATCCCTTGTTGAGTTCCCTTATTCTGCCCACATGTTTATACATAGCTCCTTCACTAAACTTTCCTTGGTTCTCACTTTTGTGCCATCTGTTTCCTGCTGGTTCCTTGACTGATATCAACAAAAATGAACTCCTAACATTTAACACAGAAGACTAAGTCTGGCTTGTTCAACACTGTTGTAGTCCACCACTTAGCTGTTGTGCACTGAGCAGTATTGTCTATAAGTGACCTTGAACAATTATCTAGGTAGGACTGCACTCCATCCCCAACCATGCTCCATCTGGAGGAGTTGCACCCAAGTTAAACTACCCTCAGAACTGATGGCAGGCAGGGGGGTTTGTTAACTACCCATGACACCTGTGCTAACTATGTCCTGGGCAGCTATCAGTCCCGGACAACTTGTGTCAATTGCTGGCTCCCCAAATCCAAACTTTCTGATGCCAAGGAGCCTGTGTAGTTTCCCTGTTGATAAGACTTCTTCAAAACTTGCCCAGATAAAGGCAGAGCAATAGACCACCTGGGCTCTGGCGTGCCGCTCCATGGGCGACGGAGAGTGTGAGGGAGCCACAGTGCCTTCGTCTTCCCTTCTTGCCCATCCTGGCCTTGAAGCTGACCCCTCCGAATAAAACATTATCTTGTCCATGTGATGTTGTGAAATTCATCTGGAAACCAGGAGGGACACACTAGGCGGGGGAGGTTGCTTGTGAGAATGTATGTTGTTCACAGATTCACCTGTCTCAACACGTTTAGATTTGTAATCTGTATTTGTACAAAAATTCATTATTTTCATTTACAAATTATTCTTTATTGGATTATTTGCCTTAGTATTTTTGTCATTCCTTTTATGCTTCAGTGAACTACTTTTAAGTCATTGGTCCATATTTGTGGACTGGTAATTTAATGCAAAAAAACAAGTTAACAAACCTAAGCAATGGCATACATATTAAGTGAAAACACTTCAGCTGACAAAAAACTGCACCCTCCTTCCAAAATGTTAGCCAAGGCAGACTGACCCAAATTCCTCGAAATGTAAGTAGAATCTTTAAACACATGATTTGAGTTAGCCATAAAGAATTTTTGTAAAAATCAAAATTCATCCTACATTTTACGTTTGTGAAATATGTGTGATCAGAATAGTTTCAGTGATTTTTTTTTCTTCTAAAACTGCCTAAAAGTGACTGAGTGCCACTTAATTAATGGCAGGGGACTCCACTGCTTTTTGAATATATTTTTGAGAAAACTTATCCTGGGGGAGTCAGGGGAGTGCCTTGACTGAGCAAGCATTGCCCCCTTCTCTGCTCTACCGCCCACCCTAATCCACTTTTAAATATAGCACGTCTAATTTTACCTGTTTTACATAATAGCTTTCTTGTAAATTTTGTTAGAAGGAAGGATTTTGAGCTTTAAAAAGTTTGAAAGCCACCAGGTAATCTCTAAGGCAACTTCAGATCTAAAAATTCTTTTACAGTATAATTTCCTAAAGCATTCATTGTGTGAAACGTACACTTTGACAAAGAAACAGTATTACTGTTACTAAACCTTTGTGATGTATATGCATGTTTATGATTCTAGGGAAGTAAAATAACATACATTAACTCATTTAATCATCAGAATCCACTGTCGTGGTATTCCACACAGCACTGCTTTTGATCAAAGATACTATTTCACAACAAAAGAAGTGTGGCAATGGGCCCATGCTCATGGAATTCACTGGTCTTACCATGTTCCCCCTATCCTGAAGTAGATGGCTTGATGGAATAGTGGTATGGCCTTTTAAATACTCAGTTACAGCATCAGCCAGGCGGTAATACCTGGCAGGGCTGGGACAAAGTTCTCCAGAAGGCTGAATATACTCTGAATCAGCATCCGAGATATGGTGCAGTTTCTTCCATGGCAAGGATTCAAGGGTCCAGGAATTAGGAGTGGAAATGAGAGTGACACCACTCACTATTATTACCCTAATGACCCACTAGCAAGATTTTTGCTTCCTGTTCCCATGACCTTATGCTCTGCTGGCCCAGAGGTCTTAGTCCCAGAGAGAGGGACACTTCTACCGGAAGACACAACAATGATCGCATTGAACTGGAAGTTAAGACTGCCACAGACCACTTTGGGCTTCTCATGCCCCTGAACCAACAGGCAAAGAAGGGAGTTATGGTATTGATCCTGACGACACAAGGGGAAATTGGGCTACTATTCCATAATGGAGGTAAAGAAGAGTATGTCTGGTATGCAGGAGACTCTCTTAGTACTACCATGCCATGCGATTAAGGTCAATGGAAAATTACAACAGCCCAATGCACCCAAGACTTCTAATAGCCCTTCAGGAATGAAGGCTTAGGTTCTTCACCAGGTGAAGAATCACAACCAGCTGAGGTGCTTGCTGAAGGCAAAGGGAATATGTAATGAGTAGTGGAAGAAGGTAGTTATAAATACTACGACCACTGACCAGTTACAGAAATAAAGACTGTAATTGTCATGAGTACTTTCTTCTTATTTTGTTATAAATATGTTTGTGTGTGTGTGTGTTTTTGTCTCTTCTTCTCTTATGTAGCATAAAATGTACTGACTTTATATTATAGTATTTAGGTGCGGGATATCAAGGAGAAGACTAAACATCACTCGAAGTCTTTACTTTCTCTTCTGGGGAAGGGGTTAGTGAATTTTCAGCTGGACACAAGATGTATCATATTAGGTGGAATTACAACTATGTTATTTCTTTATGTGGAGATTAAGTATGGTTTAAGGAGATGCTTATGGGTGCCAAGTTGACAAGGAGTGGACTTGTGATGGTTAATTTTGTGTGACAACTTGACTAGGCCACAGAGTGCCCAGATATTTGGCTAAACATTATTTCTGGATGTGTCTGTGAGGGTGTTTCTGTATGAGAACAGCATTTGAGCCAGTAGAAGGAGTAAAGCAGACTGCCCTCCCCAGTGTGGGTGGCATTATTCAATCCCATGAGGGCCTGAATAGAACAAAAAGGCAGAGGAAAAGAGAATTCACTTTCTCTGCCTCACTGTTGAGCTGGAACAGTTTTCTCTTGCCCTTGGACTCAGACTGGGAGTGAGACCGTTGCCTTCCCTGGTTCTCAGGCCTTCGGACTTGGACTGGAGCTACATCACTGGCTTTCCTGGGTCTCTATCTTGTAGATGCCAGATCCTGGATGTCTCAGCCTCTGTAATCATGTGACCCAATTCCTTATAATAAATCAATCTCTGTCTCTGTCTCTGTCTCTCTGTCTCTCTCCGTCTCTCAAAATATGTAAATATATATATATATATATATATACACACACACACACACATACGCATCTCCTATCAGTTCTTTTCTCTGGAGAGCCCTGAATAATACTATGGTGTTATTTTGTTTTACAGATGAGGACACTGAGACTCAGACGGCTAAGGTAACTGACCTACTGTCTCCTGGCTAAGTATACAGCAGGAAGAACCAGGTGTGAACTAGTTCCTATGATTCCACAGCCCATTCACTCTGCCCCATTTCATCACCCTACCTCAGCTGTACTCTGCACTCAAGAACCTCGGCAGGTTGATGAAGTTTATCACTGGAACCTTCCCATAGTCCCCTCGCTACCTCTTCTCGTCCCCTCCCCCCTTCCCCAGTGCCTTTGCAATAATTGTTAATTCATTTAGTGTTTCACTCTTTGCAATTTATCAAGCAAGATATATAGTAATAACTAAAATGTGAGATTATATGGCTTAGTACCTACCAGGGGGTAGTCATATTTTACTGGGAGACTCTTGAAGATTGAAATTTGTTTTGCAGCTCAAATGAGTGAGGTTTTAATAGAAGATGCCCAAGTTGTGTGGTTTATATTTTAGGAACAGGAGGTCTTTTCTGGTGCCTTCTTAGACCTTGCCTTAGAGACAGCTATATTCCACCTACTACATGATGTTAGGATTTCTTCTACCCACCACAGCACCTATTGCAGTGCTCTGGTAAGCATCCAGTTAATAGGTAGAGCATGATGATGAAACGTAAATTAATCAGTAGAAAATATTCTTGTAGCTATGATTATTCCTGATTCTACTACAATAGATGGCATATTTTGTTTTTGAAGATGAAATTATTCTATTTTTTCCTCAATTTTGTTGAGATATAGTTGACATACATCACCGTATAAGTTTAAGGTGTACGGCATAATGGTTTGACTTACATATAGTGTGAAATGATTGCCACGATATGTTTAGTTAGCATCCACCGTCTCATACAGATTCAGTAGGAGGAAAAGTCAAAAAAAGGGAAAAAATTTTTTTCTTATGATGAGAACTTTAGGCTTTACTCCCTTGACAACTTTCCTATACATCACACAGCATGTCAACTATAGTCATCATGTTGTACATTATATTCTTAGTACTTATTTATCTTTAACTGGAAGTTTCTACCTTTTGACTATTTTCTTCTAGTTCTCTCCCCAACTCCCCCCATCTTGAGTAACCAGAAATCCAATCTCTTTTTCTATGAGTTTGGATTTTTGTTTTATTTTGTTGGGGGTTTTTTTTGTTGTTTTTTGAATTCCACAAACCAGTGAGCTCATACAGTTTTTGTCTTTCTCTGCCTGACCTATTTCGTTTGGCATAATGCTCTCAAAGTCCACTCATGTTGCTGCAAATAGCAAGATTTCCTTATTTTTTATGGCTGAATACTATTCCATTGTATATATATACCACAGCTCCTTTATCCATTCATCCATTGATGGACACTTAGGGTGTTTCCATGTCTTGGCTATTGTAAATAAAGCTGCTATGAACATGGAGGTGCAGATATCTTTCTGATATCTTTCTGAGTTCGTGGTTTTGTTTCCTTTGGATGTACTCCCAGAAGTAGTATTGCTAGATCATACAGTAGCTCTATTTTTAATTTTTTGAGGAACTTCTATACTGTTTTCCATAGTGACTGTACCAATTTACAATCCCAGCAACAGTGCACAAGGATTCCCTTTTCTCCACATCCTCACCAACACTTGTTATCTCTTGTCTTTTCAATGATGGCCGTAACAGGCATGAGGTAATATCTCATTGTGGTTTTGGTTTACATTTCCCTAATGACTAGTGATGTTGAGCATCTTTTTACATACCTGTCGGCTATTCATATATATTCTTCGGAAAAATGTCTACTCAGGTTGTTTGTAGATAGCATAATTTTAAACCTTATTTTTCTATATCACCAAAAGACCCAAGTGCATCTTTTTCAGATGGAATGCATTTTTGTGTGCCTCCAACTGAGTTAAGCATTTACAGTACAGGAATTCATGGCATCATTGTGCAGCTTTCAGAGAAGGACACCAATGTAGCACATAATTTACTATGCCATTTTCTACTTTATTTTACAATAACAAAAGTCATTAATTTTAGGTGGAGAGGGCTGATTGTCTATATGTTCTGGGAAGCTATATCTTTGAAGAGCATGAGAAGATTATATGTGATATTTCTCAAACTAGATATAGCTGATTGGTGGTTAATGGTTGAGTTCCATCTTGTTATTGTGATGATAGTCTCACCTGCCCATTATGGTACCACCCCATGGCAGCCAGTATCCTGGGAGACATAGCTTGGGTACAGGATAGTAGAGTAAATCCTGTCAGTGAGACTTTTGATCCGATAGGTAACCTTAGGAAAAATGACAATTTTAATGTAACATTGATGGTTTTCCTTAGAAAATCATTAAACATTTCCTCATATTAAGTCATCTAAACTTAGAATGTTTGCATGGAAAAAGAAAAATAAAAGATTGAAGAAAAAGAAGGGAGGAGAAAGTGGATGGTAGAACAGAAGTAATCTTCAGACTTTGGAGGGAAAAAATAGGGTCAAATAAAAAGGCAGAGTCAAAACCTCCATGACATTGAATCACACTCCTGTCATTAAGAGTGTGCTCATTAGGCCAGAGTATTCTAGTAGGTTCTGCTTTGCTCTGGAATTACCCTAGTGATTGGTAGGAGGGTTGCTGGGACAACCCCTCTTTCAGACCTAGATTCTCTGAGCAAATGATACACTGAAATGAGACCTTCTTTTCTTTCAATCATTAAACTCTCTCTGAAAATAGTTGATGCCATGGCCATAGAGACAAAGCTGATTGACGCAAGTTGAGTAAAATTCAGCAGCTGAATTAGGTATCAGAAATGTCTTTGAAATGTCGATTTTGAAAAACCCAATGGGCTACTCTTGCTAGGCAGTCCACTCCTGAAGGCCTGGCCAGTCTTGATGTGGCAACCTTCTCATTGAATCTTGGCTGTGCTCAAGAAGAGTCAGACTATTTACTGGACTTCGTAGGTGTTAGAGCCCAATGGTTATAGGTCCAGGGTCCCAGGATAACCTAAGACGACAGGGCAGGACATGATTCTAGTTTCCTGTTGCTGTTGCATCCTCTGGTACCCATTGGCAGAATTATTGTTTCTCCCTGGACTAGACAAGGAAGGGCCCATTTTTCTTGTGAACACGTAGGTTACTGGAACAATTCTACCTATGCTTTCTGGCAGAAGCAAGTGCTATGTGCTGCCTGGAGCGGTGAGACACTGTGAACTTTAGCCTCCCTCTTTGCCTAGGGAGCCATCCCTTTCTTCCCTACTGGAATGTAGATCATGGGCATGCCCATGAAATGGGCTTGGGTTGTATCTCTACATGGAGAGACAAACTCCATCTTAGAGTCCTGCTTCTAACTCCACCTCCAGTGACTAGTGCTTAATTATGTGATTATACTGAGTATTAGGAACAGAAAATGGAGTCAAAGAAACTTTCTTTACAATTTAAGACAATCTAAAATTGCTGATAATGTGTCCTGAGGCATTTTCTTCTTATTATTTGTTCTTTCAACAAATTTTTGTTGACTACTGACTAGGAGTCAGGCACTATTCTAAGCATTCGGTGAAAAAAAAAGACAAAAACACTCTGTCCTCTCAGAAATTCCATTCTGGTGAGTTAATAAACCTAGATTCTATTTCAAGATGTAAGAACCCACTCTTTAGTATTGTGGAAGGCTTTTTGTCCATGCAAGTCTGAGAAGTTAAGATCTGCGAAGAGCAAGATATTACATGCGATGTCTCTTTAACTGGAAATCATATCCTACTGGTTGATGTTTAATAGTTTGTTAGAAAGTGATAAGTGCTATGGGAAAAAATAGAGCAGAATAAATGAGTATCAGAAGTGTGGGGTTGGGAGAATCCAGGCGTGTTGCATTTTAAAGTAGGACGGTCAGGATAGGCTTTAGAGAAAAGATGACAACTGAGTAAGGCTTATCATCGCCATCATCATAACTAGGATTCGGCCTAACAGCTTTCTGTGCATTATTTTACTTAAATCTCACAATAGACGTCACTGAAGCTTAGAGAAGTTAATTATTTAGCATATTACACAGCTATTTAGTAGAGGTGACAGAATTTAAACTCAGGACTATCTGATTAAGAGCCCAAGTTATGCTATACTGTATTGTGTCTGAAAGCAGTGATTTACAAACTGTTTGGAGGTTTTACTGAAATTTGATTTGACATTAGTTTTTCAAAGCATTTATTATTAACCATATATGTGTTCTTTTTGTGTATGTGTGAGGAAGATTGTCCCCGAGCTAACATCTGTGCCAGTCTTCCTCTGTTTTATGTGGGATGCCACCACAGTGTGACTTGATAAGTGGTACTAAGTCCACATCCAGGATCTGAACCTGCTAACCCCAGGCCTCTGAAGCAGAGTGTGTGAACTTAATCACTGTGCCATGGGGCTGGCTCCTATTAACCACATTTTAAAAGCCATTTTTAAAAACATGTACTCAAATATACGATAACCCACGTGCTAACATATTGGAGGGCCTCAACCTGTTCAACTGGGGGTTAGGTACTTTTTGCATGTGAGCCAACTTTTCCTACCTCTGTGCATATATTTGAACATTATATAAATGTTTCATTGTCTAGGAATGTTTAAATTTTGCATGATTTAAAAAAGTGCAGGTCTTAGCATGTCTGTTCAACATAAAATTGTAAAATAGCACACATGTCGCACAGGGCAGGATTGGGAATGTCTGCTGGTTACATGTTCTCATCACAGTGGAATCATCAACAACTCGTTAACAGGGAACCCATAACACGTTTATATAATGTCATATGAAAGGTAATTCGAGCACTGTTTGTTATGCTTAGATGATTTTTGCCTGACTTCTATTTGAGAAAAGCTGAGATATAATTAATGACTAAACCTTGATTTTATTTTAAGCTCTGAATTACTTAACTGAAGAGTACCTGAGGCTACAGCAACGTTTTTTTGTTTTGTTTTAAACCTACCATTGGCAACTACTTATGTAGATCAAGGTGTTATTTTTCTTAGTACTATGAAACCAAGTCAGAATATTGGAATAAATTCAATATTGAGACTAACATGGCTGGAATAGTCTCATTATGCTAGTTTTTAAAGTTATAAACAAATATATGCTATAATAAGTAAATATGTTTGTAGTTATAATAAATGTGTTAAAATAGATGACTGTAGACAATACATTTATATAAATAACACTTTGGCCTATTTACATATTGAAGCTTAATTTTTAAAAAATCAGCACAGGAGGGGTATAGGTTGAAATCCATTGGTATAAAAATGGAATTCGACTCTAAAATGGCAACTCTCTAAGGAATTAAGAGATAATATAGATTGTACCCATAGTTTCCCTCAGTGGGAACTGGGAAATAGTGTTCCTTTTGAGAATATAAATAGTCCAGTGAACAAAATAATTTGTGTTTTCTTTCACCTATTTTAATCTATATAATTGTACCATTAAGGAAGTAGAATAGTATAAAAACCTTCACAATTTCATTACTCAGTCATTGACTTTGGTGACTGAACTTGGAGGGAGGTTATTTCTGGAGTGCTGGGGGCAAAGTTGAACCTTATTAATGATGAAAGAAATGCAAGTGAAACAATCATAGCATCTCCTACTTGTCGAGATTCACAAACAAGTGAGGCAGTGGATGCTTCTCTCAGATACTTCTTGTGGCCATGTGAATTAATAGCGTTTCTGGAACTTCATATGACAATATGCATAAAAATATAAAGGTTTGCATACTCCTTGCCTTGGAAATTTTTTTGTTAGTGCTAAAGACCAGTCGACTGACTCCTAGTGACCCTGCGTACAGCGGAGCCGAACCCTGCCCACTATAGCAGACGATGCTCCCCTGCTATTCATTGGGTTTTCATGACCAATTTTTTTGGAAGTGGGTGCCCGGGTCCTTCTTCCTAGTCTAACTTCACTGAAACCTGTCCACCATGGGTGGCCCTCGGCATAACTTTCAGCATTACAGCATCACGCGTCCGCCACAGTATGACAACAGACAAACTGGTGGTGTGGTCCCCTGACCAGGAAAGGAACCTGGCCTGCACTGGTGCGAGCACCAAATCATAACCACCAGACCACCAGGGCTGGCTGACGTGGAGACTACATTTCTGGAAATGGATTCTAAGGACATAATCATAAATGTCTGCAAATCTTATCGATAATTTTTGGTGTAACATTGTTTATAATCTTGAGGGGAGAAAGGGAGAAATAAAGTCAAGTCCAATAACAGGGGAAAGACAAAATAAATCATGTTAGATACATAAAATTTTGTATGGTTATGAAGTATCATGTTTGAGAAATTGTCATGATAAATTAAAAGAGAGCACAGTACAAAGTAAGATATATACAGCATGATATTTGTGAATCCATCTGTATACATATAGTAATATACATACATATAATATCTATATGTATTGTATATATATTTAGTAAAAGGACTAGAGGAATGTTTAGTAAAATATTGTGTCTTTGGATTATTTCTTCTTTTTGCTTATTTGTACTTTGCACATTTTCTATAGTGAATAGGCAATATTATTTTTTACTTTTTAATGGAAAATTTCAAACTTACACAAAAATAAAGAGGATAGTATAATGAACCTCCATGTGTGTATCACTCCATTTCAACAACTATCAAACAAATTTCTTTAAAAAAGTTTTTTTAAGTTCAATTACCTACAAACAATTGTACCAAATTTCTTGGACTACTGATTAATTGTGATTCTTCATACAGAATTTCTCATATCTTCCCTTGAAAAGTATTTCATTTCCACTGCCCAAATCCTATTTCCAAAACATCGGCTTAGTCACCAAAAATTTTTGTAAGAGAAAGCTACAAGCGTTTCAGTGTCGTTAATGAAAATAGTAACTCAATAATGTGATTTATTATTTTTTAATCAAAGTGAAAAACACATCTCTGTTTCTGCCAGTTTATCATTGTTTCTCTGAATATATAAACAAGAAACTTATGAACAGTGAGATCCAAAAGGCAATGTGGCCAGCTGTGTATGGTCCTTGCCATCTCTTTCTTCATCTAGCTTAGGGATTATGCAGAATTTGTTAAATCACATTTAAATCAAAGGGTCTATATACTCTGCAATCAGTTTTGGGAGCACTTTCGTTCTTGAATTCAGTATGAAAGACAGAACGTGCTGTGCAAGCAGATGTTTGTAAGGAGTTTCTAGAAGTCAAGAGCCATGTTTGCTCCAAGGATTATGTGCTTACATGCAAAAAAGACTCCCACGAGTTTAAATATTTCCCCCACTGAAAAACAAAAGACACAAAAAGGTGCCACAACCTCTAGCTAGTATCTTTATAACTAAAACCCTCTCTTCCAGACTCCTGTTTTTGTACCAAGCTTTAAAGGCACATTTTCACACTGTGGATCAGTGGGAGTGTATGCATTTTGATGGACGAACACTCTGGAGAACTTTAATGTGTGCTATTTTTTAAAAATCCTGGATAACTTACTTTTGGAAAGTGGAAAATTATTTCTTTTATTTCCATAAGCCCCAATACTGTGATTCCAACGCACTCAGTATAACTGGACCATAAAAATAATAAATGTGTGACAACATGAGTATAAACATAATAAATGTCATGCTTTCACGTGGCAAATTGTCAATATCTATTGACATTTGTTCTTATGGCGTCTATTAAGGCCGCGCCATATTTATTAACTCTGGTTTGATTACGCTGCTCCATTAACTTGGTAATTTCATTATAGTTTAAGAGGGATCTTAGCTTCTGGATTTAGTTTAAATTTTATGCACAAGCCCAGAAGTCCTTGGGCAGTGAACACATTTCATATATATAAAATAAATAATTAATGAGTAAAAGCTATTTTGGAGAAGCAGAAAACAACAGAATCAGGATCAGATAACTTTTTAATAACATAGACTGAGAAATTGCTCGTTGAGATTGTAGTCATAAACTGTCAGGTGTATTCATATGCTTGTCAGTAAAATACTTTGGAGTAGAAATACCCATGTCAGAGGGAAACATTACTTTAGTCAGAAAACGACATTAAGCCCACACAGACAGTGTGAACGATAAAGGGAGATGTTTGTGTGGGGCAAGAGGTTGAGTAAATGTGTTTGTTTCTGAACTAATTTAAACATGATATCGCAGAAATTTGATGAGCAAAATGTTCCTCTTCTGATAAATCCCACAAGAGTTGCCAAAAAGAACAGTTAAGAGAGAATATATTGGCTAAGGGCTTCTTCAGCCCGTAGTCAGTGTCACCTGTAAAATACATCCACTCTTAGTCTGTGTTATTTCAGCTACTACCTACTGACAAGTTGTAGCCTGCACCTGGGTTTGACCTTCCGGTTCTCAGCCTACTAATTTGTTTAATTTATTGTCCTCTCTGAAGGCACTTAGAACATAAGAAAAATATGTTTTCAAAGCCTTGCAAACAGATGAGTAAATACATGTTCTCCTTATCATTTTGTCAGATGGAACAAAGCTCTTTGGATGTGCTCAACAGCTCTCGGATGAAGACAAACACGATCAGTTAATAAGTGAGCAATTTTATTGGGATCAGAAAGTTTCAGCAGAAGCTATTAATTTTTGTTGAGGATTAGCTGACAAAAATCTATGTGTTTGGTATAACCTGTGTATCTGTAAAACACTCCCCTCGTGTTAACATTAGGAATAGAGAATCAGGCAATTCAGATGAAAATTGTAGCATATGGCAGAGTCTTTACAATGGTGGAAAGATAGGGCAAAAATTATGTTTGTAAATTTCTGAAATGATTTCCAGAAACGCATTACAGGCTAAGTGCTTTATACAGTATGTATTGTTAGCAGGTGTTGCGAGTACTTTATTTCTTACACACAATGCTGACATTTTACTCCTTTATACTCTTTAAGGGAACAAGCAACATAATTGGAATTCCTTTGAGAATGATTTGTTAGTTATTTTGGACCTTTATAGGGAGTAAATGGTAAATAAGAGCTGAGTTTTTGGACATTAGTATCTATTGGTTGAGCAGATTATACTGTAAATTTTAAAAAGGAAGGGCAATTTAGGCAATGATACTAACAGCTGCATGGTTATTGTGTAACAGTGGCCCACCTGGGCTGAATTGTGAGTTGCAAAACAAAGCTGAACGCTTTCAATTCCATGATGTATTATGCTACAAGGGAAGCTCTCGGCTAAGCAAAATGGAGAGCTACTGTCAGACCATCCCTCTGCCAAATTACTACTGCACTGAAAAATGACTCCGGTGATATCACTTGGTGAGATCATCGCAGTTTACTTCTCTTAATGTTTCCATCACTTCTGATCCCAATTTTACATCTCAGTAATTTATTTTCACTAATAAGTGTTTTCTCCTTCTTCGCTTTCATGGACCTTATATTAATTTTTTTAAAAAAACTTAACTTATTCAACTCTTTGAAAATGAGAACACATGAAGTTTTCTCCCACCTTCATCGTGAACAGTGTAATAGGTGAACAATATCTAGGCAGCCAATTGCGAGCTATGATTTATATATGTAATGTGCAATTATTTTAAAAATAGAGGAATGTTCTTAAAAGTGGGTTAAACCCAGCAAAAGCAAGCCTTCTTGCACTTAAGAATTTACTACCAAATGATGTGATTGATTGGCTTTCTATAACTTAAAGAAAAAGAAAATAATATTTTCTACATCTTTCATTAGGACCCCAACTCTGCATTCCTCTTTACTTCTCAGTGTTGAAGAGGATAATGGAGGCTTCTAGAAACATGAGTTCCTAGAAAAAGAAGTTGAGACATAGGAAACCATGTGGTCTTGCTGTGAATCATCACAAATAGGAGCCAAAGAAAAGTTAGGCATTATATCAAGCATTGTTTTCTTTCCAGGTTTTGCTAAATCTGGCTAAGTTTTACAAACACTTCAGGGGAAGTTCAGAGTTCCACATCTTATTCCTAGATGTTTCATATGACTCTGAGAAGTCAGTTAAACTTACAGATGTGTTTGAGATGGATTTTAAACCACCTTTCAAAATATATCAGTAAAAAAACGTGTTCAGTTGGATGCTTTCTCTTCACACACACTCGACAAAAGCATGAAAACTGTTATATTTTGATGCAAAGAATAATTCAAATTTTTAATAAAGCCAAATGGCTGCCTGGATAAATCTGTTAATCAGTTTTTCTCTTTGCTTATTTTCTTTCAGTAATGTGGTTTCCATTAGACATTTCAATTCTGTTTCATTGCTGGTAAGCATCTGTTTTAAAATACAGTTAAAAATTGGTACTTTTGGTCCAATTCCAAGGGGCAAAATCAGCAGGAATAAGTAATCCCACAGCCTTAAGAAGAAACTTCTAAACCATGAAAAAAAGTAATAAGTACTAAACTTTGAATAAAAGAGCCATAAATGAGTCTGGAAGCCTCATTTACATTGTAATGTGCATACCAGCATGATGTCATTATCAATTAGTGTGAGTATTTTCTAACAGCCGTCTATTCCGAGTGTGTAGTCATTTAGTTTATGGTTATGATTGTGGTGAGTGTGTGTTGGTATCAGAGAGTAAACACTAAAGCAGCAATGTCCATGGAAAGTAGTAATACAGGAAAAATTTATGCCAGCCATGAATCAGTCCTACTTCATTTAATATTATTTATTGATACGAAGTAGATATAGTACCTCAATAATCTATGCGTAGTGAATAGAATAATAAAATCTTGCTGTAATATAATCTTTCTACTGTATGAGTTAAAGCAACAAATAAATATATATATATATTTTTGTCAGTCCCATCACAACGTAATTTTTTTCTTTTGGATTTTGGAATGCTACAGATATTGTCAAGACTCGTATTTCGTTCTCTGTGTTTTAACATCTCAGTCTCTCTGTTTTGATTGTTTCAAGAATCTCTGCACACTCATTAGTGACGTTGTGTCTGAGGTGTGAGGTGACACTGTCCTCTTGAGTTTAGGGTTTGTTTTTTATAACTCCAGGCTCCCTGCAGGAAGATAGGGCGGTTTGCATGCGCATTGATGTTATGAGTAAAGCAATCTTAATGGGACTCTGTGCTTCTTAGGCCTGCTTTCTTGGTTTTAGACTGTTTTTTTTTTTTTAATTTAATTTGTTTCTACTTCATTCCATATTCTCCGAAATATTCCACACCTTCCATAGCTTTATTATTACTATTAACATTTTCTGCTTTTGCTGCATTTCCACCTAACTCATCCCAATCATTAGGAAATTTTTAAAAATTTAGGATTTCAGAACATAAATGCTTATGATGACTGAGATTCATCAGTGGAAGATATCCAGGTAGTGCATATTTTTGTGGCGAGTATTTCTTGATAATATTGTTGAAAAATATAAAGACGTCACCTGAGCAATGTAAAGCTTGTTTAAAAAAAATTTTTTTAATGATACTTGGTTTACCTGTGCAATAAAGGAAAAATAGTAATTAAACAAAACAAAACAACAACAACAAGAAAACCCTGCTTCTGGCGTCTGCTCGGTCATTATTTTCCCTGGTAAGGCTGCCTTTCCTCTGGACAGCAGTGTGCATCCCGTCCTCAAGGCTCTCAGACTGAGGCTGCGGTGCTTCGCGCTGAGCGCGCTGCAGTTTGGTGATCTGTGTAACGTTCTGTGTCTTTCTTAATCACACAATAGAAGGATCCAACTTACTGAATCATTTGCTTTATTACACTCCAGAACAGCACTGTAACTGCCTCGTGGGAATTTTCTCAGAGGGAGTTCTTCTGGAGGTAGTCACTTTGTAAATACATCCCTTCAATTCCTGTAAGACATTCTGCTACAACTCAGATAAAAAACCAAAATGACCCTGTTGATAACCTTTCCTAGTGGAACTTTTTAGTGTTGCGTTTAATAACTTCACGGTGTTAGCACGCTATGTTGCTAGGGTAGTCATTGAACGGGATAATGTATCTAAGAGGGCTTTGGTACAGTGCCTGGTAGATGCTGAGCACTCGACACATGGTCAATAGCCAGCAATGATGCAATGATGCTGGCTATTGACCATGTTCACATCATGCGTTAAGTTTCAAATGGGCATCCACCTAAACTGCTTTGTTTAAAAATTTACATGTGCGCCCTCTTTTTTCCCAGCACACAAATGTGTATTTTTTAACAAGTATATGAAACTCTCCCACCTGATTCCCATCCTCTCTCACTGTTTCTTAGGCTGTGCTCCATCAGGCGTTACTTTGGTCTCTCTTGCTCCACCATCCTCTCTTCTGCAACCTATAAACCCTCTCAAGTCTGCTTCCAAGCCCCGTCCATAAAACATAATTCTTTTCCTTGATCCAACCTTCCCTTTAAGCAATTGACTTACGTTTCTTCTTTCCTTCGTAGCCAAACTTCTTAAAACAGCCATCCACTTAATGTCACCTCCCGACGCCCTATATAATTTGAAAAGCAAGGAGTGGTATGGCAGAACAGATATAAAGATATAGTGGTGGGTCTAGCATATCTGGGATCAATTGCAAATTGAGTGTTAATCAGAAAAAGAAGATGCTGCCTCTCTAACTCAGCCTCCCAGTATCTGAATCTCGAGCCTAGATTGTAAGAAATTGTCTTCCGTACTGTAGGGGATGCCAAGAGAGGCAAGGCATGGTTTCTTTCTCCAAGCTATGTATGAGCTAGTTGCGAACAAGACCACGTACATAGAAAGATAACAGAATGAAAGGGAGGGCCTTTGGTTAGGGGCGGGTGGTGGCAAGATGAGAGCTGAGTGTAGGGGCTGGGTCGAATGTGGTAAGGTTGAGGAGATACAGCTCCAGATGAGAGAATACTATGTTAATATGGTTAGTGGTGGAAAAAGGTAAAATGCGTTTTGTAGACAGAGAAAAACAATCTGTCCGGGAAAGAAAATTCTTATGGGAGGGTGGTACAAGTCAACGCAAAAACATTATTTAATGTGCACTTTATTTAATAAATATCTTCCTGCAAAGTGGGAGAAAATACAGACTGATGTATCTAGTTCTTTCAGAAATAATGACAGCTGGCTCTTTCATCAAAGAATGAATGCCAAAGAACCAGGTTCTCATAGTTTCCAGTCTTACCTTTTCGTAAATGAGGCGACTGCATTCACTCTTTAAGGCTTTTAGGTGATATGTCATTTGCCACGTAAATAATTAACTGACACCTGCCATTTAATACACTAATAGTGAGTATGCAATACTACATTCAATGCGGAGTGTTGTGGGCCTCTTGGATGTTATTTCAATAAATATCTGAATGCTATTCATGTGAGTCCAATTTTTACTATTAACTATCTCAATAAATCTCTGTGTTATGTGGTACTCTATGGGGCAAATTTAGGGGAGAATTATACCAAATTTTTACAAATTACTAGGGGTCTCAGAGGTCCTGGGTCATTTTCAAATTCTGCAAAGTTCATTAAATTGTTAAAAATAGAGCTATGAAGGGGTTCAATTAGGCTAACTTTCCCCGGATGTAACTTACTCTTCGAAGCCACATATGAGATTTTACATGGCTGGTGGTCCATTTAATAAATGACTTCTGTGCACTAGATAGGACCCAAGAGACCTGAAATTGTTCATGTGGCTTCCAGTCATCCACAGATGACTTCCTGTGTTTATTTATTGCTCTATGACAATATTTTATTGATATACTATATGTCAATTTGTCAGATTGGGTCATTCCGTGTAATGTTGCAGGATATTCCTGATTTTTTTCCTTTATGCAAGACTGTTTTCCTCTAAAGAGCTTCTGTGAAATACTCATCCATTATTAATTTTGAAAGGTAATGAGGATGGGGGCTAGAGCTTTAGGGGATGGAAGGTGTAGACAGAATGTGTTTGCCTGTTTATATGCAAACTGATAGCTGTCTAAGAAAGATGTAGTATTATTATTGAAGACATTAAATCAGCTCTTAATTCAGTGACTTGATAGTAGCCTTTCATCTAAAACATCGTTGTCAAAGGAACACTATGCCACATTTGTCCAACTCTGATCCTTCGAAAGCAATCAATCAACGTAGAGTCTCCCTTTAACATCTGAATTTGACCTAGAGCTGCTGAACCAACTTAGAAAACAGTGCGTTAATACAAAAATAATGACTCAGCAATGAATATTCGCCTCCTTCCTAATTTTCCTATTGGAAAATAGAAATCATGAAATTATCGGCAGGAAAACTTCCAGTGTTAGAAGTAACATATTTTAAAGATCTACATAGTATAATATAACAGAATCAACCAGCAATTGATCAGAAAAATCAGCTAGACCAAACAGTGTTATATACACTGAAGAGCATCAGCCACATTTCTCTGAACAGAATCTTATTTTTCCTGATTGTACTATTCTGTGGACTAATTTATCTGAGGATTGAAATTGTCTAAATATGGTTCAGAGTCCTTCTAGTAAAGTTATAAAAGGAATACCTCCTTAATTATCACTCAAAATAGATTACTTTGGTTCCATATTTAAAGACTAAAAATGTAACTTTACAGGAGGTTGCTCTGAAATCTTCCTCTGACAAGGCTTACTAGACTCTACGAGCTGGAAGGGAATTTAAGAACGATTCAGTTCACCAGGCCATTTGCCAGATGAGGAGGCTGAGATCCAGAGGGTAACTGAATTCCTCAACTTCCTGCAACAAGGCCACATCTCTTCCTAGTACCACTCTGCTTGCTTGAGGGTATGGGATTCTGAAAGTTCTTGAGTTCTAAAGGTCTGTCATTGTGTTGTGCTTTTGTATCATTTGATTCTTTGATTATTTTTGCGTGTGTGAGTGAAGCATATATTTCCATAGGGATGCAAACTACTTTTAAGCAATAGTTATTATTAGTTGACTGAAATTTGGAGACAAGGTGGATTCAGAGCAGGAGCTTTGCTGTCTGACAGGCATGGACTCAAGTCCAGACTCTGCCACATTACTTGGTGACATCTGACAAGTTACTTAAGCCTCAGTTTCCTCATAAGGAAAATAGCTTTGTTTATTATTGTGAAATATTGCTAACATTATTATTATTCAATAAATGCTTATAGATCTATTGAATCTAGTAAAAATTTCTGGGCTTCATTACTAGCTTTAAAAATATTTCTCATTCCATACTGTACAAAAGCGATAGTGATAGTATTTAGAGACTAAATTTGTGAACGTGTTCAACTATGTTCCTTGTTGGGAGTATTTCTAGATTTATAGACTTCATGACCTCATCTATCTGATACAGAAAAAACAGCCCAAAGATAATTTATTGACTTGCTGGTGAGTCAAAGGTAGGTCAGAGTCAAGTGAGGTTTGATTCAGAAATTAAACCATGTTGTCAAAGATCCCACTTTCTTTCTGCCTATCCTGTCTGCCTGCCAAAGTATCTGCTTCATCCAAGAAAGACTTAGTTTTGGGGAGCTGAAAGCTTCCTACTTCACATTAAGCAGTAAGATCTCTTCTGGTGGCTCTTAAAGAAGAGAGTGAATCTTATTTCTTTAGAAAAGATGTCTCAGCAAAGATTTTCTCATGTTTCATTGACCCTCACTGGGCTCTGGTCATTATGTCAGAGATGCTGACATAATGCTTGCTGACCGATTTTAGCCAGTCAAGATCTGTCTCTGATGTTGGGGATGAGTCAGCTTCTCATCAGAAAATATGCTGTGTTGGGCAGAGAAGGATATGCAAAAGGAAATTAGAGTATGCTTACTAGGAGAAAAAGACAGTGGATCATGGATTGGCCAAAGGTCTACAATATTTCCCCAAACCACTGGTGTGTCCCAGGTTTGAGGTCAAATGTTAGATGTAACCACAGTTCTTTATTTTATACATCATCAAATTCTTTGCTTTTGCACAGATTAATAATTATTATGGACATAAGCACGTCAGCATGGAGATATTTAAAGAATTACATCAAATTCTATTCAAATTTCCTCAATCTGCTCCTAAAGCAGAGGCCTATGAAAGAGTTTACTATCATTGGACAAGAGGTCTAGATTAATTATATTAAATGTGGCACATTTCAGAATCTCTGGAGGGTGGTGTTTGAAGCTTTGAAGCCAAGACAAATTATTTGCATTATTTTGTACTAAAATATAACAATTTTCTTCTATAGAAAAATTCTTATTAAGCAAGGTAGAAATGAGATTGGAATGAATTCATTTGAATCATTTTGGCCTCAAACATAATTTCCAATTTTAGCAAATCATCATGTTATCAACATATAATCCTTTGTA
Organism: Equus przewalskii; assembly: GCF_037783145.1. Lineage (NCBI taxonomy): Eukaryota > Metazoa > Chordata > Mammalia > Perissodactyla > Equidae > Equus > Equus przewalskii. The sequence goes on along the minus strand of NC_091831.1, from coordinate 51,080,925 downwards.
TTTTCATACATATTATTTAACAAAATATTGTTTAAGCTGGAAATTCTTTTCTGTTTCTATCAAGGAAATTTATGCTTTCAACTCTGACATCCTCTAAACACTATGGATCACCTGGCACGAATGTCTGAGGATATAAGATGGAACCAAGCTGTAGTCGGCTAAAAATAATTATGGCTCAAATGTAGTTTGCATCCCCATGGAGAATGTACACCTCACTTACAGGAAAAATAATCACAGAGCCAAATGATGCCAAGTACAACAAAATGATGCAGTCATAGAATCTCGGAAAACTGTCAGAATAAGGAATTTGTCTTATTTTGGACTTCATGGTTGTTGAGTGCACCAGGGTCTCATGATAGTGACGGAATAGCCTAGAAGACAGTACTTTGGGCAGGCTGTAGCGCTTGGAGTCACGGATTCTTTGAGAATCAGATGACAGCCACAAAAGCTCACCCCAGCAAAATACCCTCCACTCAAAACTCCACGTACAATTTTGGGGATTCATGGACTCCCTAAAGCTCATTTTTAGACCCAAGCACATATAAACCATTTTTATCAGAATGCAAAAACTGAGCCCTCCTTTCTTGAATTCAATCTCGGCTTCTTACAAGCATAGGTTTAGGGATTTGAAAATACTGAGTTCATTGTTTCTCAAAATATGTTTCTAGTAGTTTAGTCTAGCAGGGCCAAGAATATGTGAAGGAGTAAGAAATGTGGAGCATTCATAGATTCTTCCAATGCCTTGCACATAGTAGGTACAATGAATCTTTTATAAAGTAATGGAAAACAGTCTTAGAATTATGCTGAGGTAGCAGCTCAATTCCAACGTCAGAAAAGTAATAGCAAGTGAATGCTCATCACAATAATTCTCCCTTATTTTGTCATAAACAAACTACTTCACTATATATAAATTTTAGGCTTCTAAATAGGATTTTCTTAATATGTGAACTCATTGGAATATACAAAATAGTTAAAGCTCCTGGTTACTTTCCTTCAATTTCTAGTTTTTATAACTTCAGGGAAACGTTTTTCAAAATAAATAATATATTATGTTTATGGATGTACTCAAATAGCTCCATGAAGAATGTTCCTTACGTTTTATATCTTAAGGGCTGTTTTAATTCTGTCTTTTGATTTTTATAATCTCTAATAAGCTGTTTTCTGAAATGAATGTTCTCACTGGAGATGATCCAACATGTCGACTCAAATGACTGAAAACTCACGATTGGTCCCAAAACTGAGAGAAACTATGTGGAAAATTTGTAATGATTTGTAAACATTTTCACACTTATTATGATTCAGATATGGACTGTGGCCCAGAAGAGATTGGGATTTATTTAGATAGTCGCTGTAATTAGCTCAGCAATGTTTTCCTAAGTTATGATTTCATGCTGACTATTAGAAATTGCATATTGTTCAGATGCACATGCGAAGAAGGTATGGTATTATATGGCAACAATTAAAAACACTAAATTAGGATTTCAAACCAAGAAAGATGAAGTACATGTGACATAAATAGACTCGAGAAGGAAAATATCTAGTCTTAGGTTTTAGATACAGTTCTAAGCACAGAGCCCAATTTAGTTTTGAACAACAGAGCAAAACTTGAGTGCTGACGAGGCAGAGAAAATGTGGACTTTATTCCTGTATCACTGACATCAGTATAGAGATCAAAAAAACATGTTCTGGCCTAAATGTTGTACTACTAATGTCTTTTCTCCTAGGATGCATGACAGGCATGACTGGCGACATAGTTTGCCGGGCCCAGTACGAAACGAAAATGCAAGACTCCTTGATCAACACTCATTAAAAAAAAATATCAAGATGGCAACAGCAGTGTATTAAACCACGCACAGGGTCCCGTGCCGCTGCCAGTCCCAGTGACAGGGAAAGGGAGTTGTAGAAATGCTTCTGAATCCTCTGTCCTGGTTCTGGCTCCTCCTGGGCTCTGAGGAGATGCTCATCGTAAGCCCAGGGGAATGGCCAGCACTCTGTTCTGCGTTTTGAAGGCGATTGAGATGACAAGGGCTGCTCCTGCCCGAAATCTATCCTCTCGATAGGTTGTGAGGATTAATGAGTTAATATCAGAAATTGCTAGAGGGCAAATCTTCACTTGCCTAAAAGAGCATAAAATTTTTATTTTGCCTTTTATGCTTTCTGACAATCCCTTCAGTCTGCCACTAGGCTTTTAGTGGAGCGTGTGGAGAATTTAGGACAAGATGATGAATCTTACTCAAGGGCATCTCGATAGCTTTGCAAACTTAATGCAATAATGTAGGTCTTGGGCCCTGTGTCATGGTGTAAACGAAGACAGCCGAAACTTCAGATAAAAGAGGCTATAGCTCATCTATTGTTATTGTTTAGGAGACAAATTATGGCAATGAATTTTTTTATCTTAAAATCTTATCATTGCATGTCTAATTTTATTTTGAGCAACTACTAAGCTATAAAGGTACTTGATTGAATGATTAAGGCTGTATTTTCTTTTAAACAGTGCATAAAGAATACACTTTGGTACCTTGAAAAAAAAAAGGAGAAGAAACCAAGTTGTACAGATTGTACAACTGCAAACCAAAGCTGTTGGAATGTGGGGATGGAAACAAAGTTGCAACAACCTTTGCTTTCGCACACACTGGATAGCCTAGGAGGCCATTCCTGCCCCATTGCCACAGTACTCTTAAGAGCCATTTGAGGGCATCTACTTTGCCAAGTCACTAGAAAAAAGGTGCTAATGAGGTATATGGCACTGTGCTCCAACAACTGAGCTAAAACAGGTAGGCTGACTACAAGCTGAGAAGATAGCTAGAGGCAGCCAAGGGGAGAAAGGAGGGGGAGAGGAAGCCTGAGTGCAGGGAGCAGTTCAAGACAGTAACCACCTCCCACATTCACACTTGGATGGTTCCCTTTCTGTGTATTTCACAGTTACTAAGTAGAAGTTAGGTGTCTTCGGTTCAAGAAACCCTTGGGGATAGAATGATTCAGTTCCTGCCTTCAAGGAGCTTTCAGACTGGCAGTGGAGATAAGGATATCAAAAAAAATGCAGAAAACCACTAAGAACATTGTAAGGGAATTGAAGAGGAGCACGGAACGAGGGAGATTAGGAAAGGTTTCCTGAGGAAGGCTTTCGAGGGCCAGACCTTGAGGGCTGTGATGGGGAAAATGGGCAGAAATGGGAAGGGAACAGGCTATATTAAGAACTCTTGCAGAATACCTATCATACGCCAGAAGGGAGCTGAGAACTTTCCATAAATCCGTCTCCTGCAATCTTCGTGATACTTCTATGAGCCCATGCTATCAGCTTCATTTAGAGATAAAAAATTTTTTTTGTCTCATTAGAGATCCAAAAAGACACAAAAGACACCACACCAAGAAATGAGACATGAGTAAGATCCTTGGAGTAGCTAAACACGCAAAGATTATGGTGCCCCTCCCTATATATAATTCAAAATAAAATAATACATTACAAAATCCATTCACACATATGTTAGAGTTAAAATAGCTTATTTTCCGATTTTCTCATGGCTAAACCCCGGGTAAGTTAATTAAAGGTTGACTTATGTCAAGTTTGAGGGGCCCTTGTTCTGCTGTGCCTTAATTACATGCTCTTAGCTGGCTGATTGGATAAAATGGCACTGCGCCCAAGGGTGACAAAACCAGTTTGTGGCAGAGAGAGCATTCAAATTTAGGTCTGTCTGATGCCGAAGCCCAGGCTGTTAATAACGTGGCTTCCCCAGAGGCCTGTGCCTGAGGTACCTCCAGCTCTTGGATGTGCGCTCACCTCATGGGGACATGCTCATCACTAGGAGCAGCCACAGAAGTGGAGACAGAACCTCAACGAAGAGGCGACAGGCTTCCCTGGACTCTGTGAAACTTTACCACAGATTTTTAAGTGGCATAAACGTCCGCTATGTCTATGGTGTATCGTTCAGTGAGAAAAGCACCTTGCATAGAAGTGTACATAGCAGGATCCCATTTTTTTCTAAGAAAATGTTCCTATATCTATGTTTACAGATGTTGTTATATGTTTGTATAGTTACCTTGGGTATTGGAGGGAGATAAGCAAAAAAGGGGGGCAAAACAGTAAATAAGTTCCTAGTGTAATGTAAAGGGAACATATGTAATAACACAGTTTAATCTACAGTACCTCCAACAGGTCATCATTGAATGTGCCTACAAACAAGGTCTCCAGGGAGCATTCAAAGACAGCACTGTTTTGTTTAGGTGGTGGGGTTGTGGGTAGTTTTGGTCTTGGATTCTTTCCTTTTATTATTTTAATTTAGTTGTTGCTCTAAGGTAAAATAACAGAGCAAGCAAACAAAAAAGATTTCCCCACATCTGTGTGGACTTAGTTGTGCCTAAAGGTGTACAGCCAACAGTGACACAACTTCTGGCCACAGAGGACCCTCCCCCAGGCCTCTCAACCCTGCTCTGTGCTTCTGGATGGGGAACTACCCACTCTGTTCCCACAGGGCAGATGCTGGCAGTGATGAAAGTCACTAAGCACACACCCCACCCCACAGTAAAGAGCACAAAGGGTGGAGGGCACCCTCTGGGAGCTTGAAAAACTGCGATGTCCACTCCCCACCCCCACCTTGGTTAAAGTGGGAAGCCACTGCTCCACTCCCAGAGATTGTTGTGTTGCAGGATGGTGAGCCCAGTATTTTAGATCTTCAAGTTCTTCTAGAAAAGTACAAAATTCACATGTTTATGTGAACACTCTTCATTTTTAATGACTGGCACTAAATCAAATCTGAAAAAATGCTATGCAAGCCACAATAGACACATTTGCAATCACGTGTCATTGTGCCTTGAAGGGGAAAGGGTCTAGCTCAATATTTTGACAAGAGCTCGGGGAAGTTCTGGCATATGGCTATTGGGTGGGTGGGGTGGTAGGGTGGGATGGTTAGGATGGGGAGAATTTAGCATAAACGGAATCACAGAGTCACACACTGGGGGAGAACAGTAGCTGTGGCCCCGTAAAAAGACATTGGTGATAACTTTTGCTGATTTCTCCATTTTGTTGAGTGTCTGTCTTTTCCCAGCAATTTTTTCTCTGTTAGATCTATTGTTGAAATTGAACTGTGGAGTTCAAACACAGAGAGGGTCACTTAAATGAGTGAAGACGTTCTCTCCAACCCTAACCACATACACACATACCAAGCATGTAGAAACATGGAGTGTTGTTTTGCAACTTTTCTTGCCTATGAGTTAGGGATAGGAATGACCTGAAGTGAAATATAGTGCGTCATTACCTGGTCTGAATTCCAGCGTAATTCAAATACCTCCCACTAAGATTTGTCATCCTGCCTCTAGGCAGGACTGTTCTTAAAGTGTTCTTGACATATGAGCACCTGTGGTATTCATTAAGCCCTCCTGGGAATAAGATCACCTTAAAAATACTCAGAAAGTAACTGTCTCTTAAAGAATGAACTTCTATATCTCCATCAAAAAGATGAAGGTATAGCCTTCACTCTGCTGTATCTTAAAGGGCAGGAAAAGTAGGTTAGCATGTAGGGAGTAGAATTAAGTCTGTGCCAGCAAGTCTTCAAGAAGTATGCCTTATATAGCTCATGACTTAATATCAGGAAAAAACTCCTCCCCACTCTGTGTCTTCACAAAAGGGGCACAAGAATTCTGGAACATCATATTCTATTAATTTTTAAATACTGCTGGAAACTACTGCTTTCTAAACATTAAACTATTAAGAATTGTTCTGTACCCGAAACAGATATTCTTATTTTAGAAAGTGCTTCTTCACCAACTATCACAACATTCTTTTGCAAGGAGCGAGCAAAAAGGGAGTCAAGTTTTTTTTCTGCATTGCAAGTCTGTCTTCTCTGTTCTGGTTCAAGCCAATAATTCATTTTATGCAGCCACAGACCAAGAATTTTGAAATTTCGGAGTCAGCATTGGAATAGCACATTCTCCATGATCCTGAAGACACTTTTCTTGATAACACATTGATTACTATATCCCTAAATGGATATTTCTGGTGAATTGTCTGTCTAGCAGCCATATATTCCCCTCTATTTGTCTGGGTAATTTCTGGCTCCAGAAGAACATATGGACCATATTCACAACTTCTACCATTTTCAGTGTTTATCTTTATTCTGTCAAATTTCTTAAGAGTTCTTTCCATTTCCCTTCTGTCTCTTTATTCTCTTCATTTTTCTTAAATGTGCTTATTAGTAATTCGTTTTCAAAAAGCTCCGGTTTTAAAGTTTGTGGGATAGGCGAGCTCAGTGATAAGAAAATGGTAAGACCACAGGCTAACGTTTGAGCCCTTGCTTTGTCATTATTTAACATTAACAATTCATGGAGGTCACTTAAACGCTCATGCCTTAGATTCTCCACTTACCAAATGCAATGAAGGCAGTGTCCTCCTACCAGCTAAGCAAAAATATGGCGGCAATGAATAACGGACATGAATGACCTTGAGAGTCTTTGGCAAAATCTAAGGTCTTGACCTCACTCTGCCAACAGCTCTGTCTGCAGTCTGTGCAAGTCACTTTGACTGTTCTTTGCTTTGGTTTCAACAGCCAAACAATTTGAGTAATAATTTCTGTCTCTACCTATTTCACAGAGATGCCTGAGTCTCATTAGGCAATTGTGATACTTTGAAAAGGCAAACACTACGAAAAATTTAGGGCAGTGTGGCTCAGCTTCTGGAATAGAAATAGCAATAAGCGCTCTGGTTATCAATGCCCTAATAGAGGCGGGCACCTGTGCTTTGTGTCAATTACATGATCTCTTATAATCTTTTTACTGTCTCTGCAATCTGGGTATAATTATCTCTATTTTTATATGTAGATCAGGAAACTAAGACTTGGTGCGTAAAAAACTAATCCAAAGTCACATAGCTAGTAAGAATTATGAACGTAGTTTGAACCAAATTTGAACCTAGTTTGTTAGTTGTTTGTTGTTTTTTTTTTTTACTTTTAAAATGATGGCTATGTATCTATATTCATTGTTAGTTATCTATATTCACATTATACAATTAGCTTTTATTGTAAATATTTTGGAATATATAGCGATTTGATCTAAACTACTGAATATCAGCAGTTCATGCATCAAAGAAGATGGTAACTTCAGAAACAGCTTAAGAGCCAAAGTCACTGAGCATGGCTTTATCAGGGTTTAAACGTAGCCGCCATCAGTGAGTGCATGCTGTATCTGATCTACAGTGACAGAAAGCAGATCATGGGTTGCCAGCAGCCGGGGTTAGTTGGGGGTTAGCTTGGATAAGGCACAAAGGGAATGCTTTGGGGTGATGGCAAAGTTCAATGTCAATTGTGGTGGTGGCTACACAAGCGCATACAGTTATCAAAACTCATTAATCTCTACACTTAAAATGGGAACATTTCACTATAGACAAATTATGTTTCAATAGATTTGATTTTTAAAATACAGCTGCCATCATCTACTTGCTTTCTGATTGGGCAAATTACTTAACCTATCTCAGTCTCAGTGAAAATGGGGATACTAACTGTATCCACCTCCAAAATGATAGGGAGTATTAAATAAGATAATCTCTATAAAGAGCTTACTGTCATACTTGTCCAGAATAAGCACTTAACACACACTTATTCAACAGAAATATGTGTCAGAGAGTGTTTTGGTGTGGAAGAACCAGTGGTAAATAAGACAGTTTCTGCCTTAACAGAGTTTATATTCTAGACAGAGGGAGGCAGACAATAAGCATTAGTAGATGAAGGCACGATCAAGATACTGTCCAATAGCAGTAAGAGCTATGAAGACAGTAAACAGTGATGTGATAATGACTATGAGAAGGGTGGCCATCTTGAGCGGTCAGTGAAGACCGCTGTGAGGAAGTGTCATTTCAGATGGCATCGAGACGATATCAAGGAGACAGCCACAGGAAATTTTGGAGGCAAGTGTTCCAGGCAGAGAGAACAGAATGTGGGAAGGACCCAAAGGAGCGAGGTTCTGCTGAAGAGACCAAAGGTTGGGGGAGATGGCTAGAGGGAGCAAAGGCTGGGGGAGACGAGGAAGGTGTGAATTCGGAAAGCTCAGCAGCAGGGCAACCCACCTACACTACAGGAAGACCCTGGAGCAAATTAGCAGGGCATGATATTTCTGATTTACGTTTAAAACAATCTCTTTGACTTTAAGGGGTGAGAGAAACAACAGGGAAACCAGGAAAGAAATGGTGGTGCTTGGACTAGGATGGTAGGAATTAGAGATGGAGAAATGAGGCCAGATTTGGGATCTATTTTAGAGTAGAGAAAACAGGATTGCCAACAGTTTGGATGTGGCAAAGGATAGAGAAATCATTTGTTGACTTGAACAACTAGGTGCTACTTACTGACTTGACATTTACTGCTATTTAGTTACAATAATTTTTTTCTAAGAAGCCATTTGGTGAGCTGTTAGGTATTTTAGGCATTTCCAGGCTAACTACTGATATTAAAGTGTTTGTATGCTAAGTGCTGGTTTGGGGTTAAACTCTTAGCTTTAAGTCTTAAGCTGTCTATTAGGTAATTAAAACGTTGTGCTGGAACCATTTCTGAAGTCAGAAGGACATTTGTGCTGTGTGTGTGTGCATGTGCAAATGTATATGTGTGTGTATACAATGTATTCTTGAGGCTGTGGAGTTCTGCTTGCAGGAGTGATATTCAAAGGCAAAGCCTAGAATTCCTTATCAATAGAAATCTTGAAGTTGCCCCCTCTCACGTCATTTGTACCATCCTACAGTTGGCATAACCTTTATGGAGCAAAGACTTTGCCCAGCTGTGGCTCCCTTTATGATTTTATGTTTCTAAAGTACCTAGAGTTCCCCAGTATCTCTGGAATGGCAAATGAGAAAATGTCCTGGAGACTCCTATACTTTCCTCTCACAGTTTAGAATTCAAGAGCTGAAACTTAATTTTATCCCTTAGGTGGAGCGGCTCACATTCAACATCATAGTAGTTGACTAGTAGAGCTTTCTCTCCCACCTCCACGTCCTTCCTTCCTGGCTGTTCTCCCTGCCTCCCTCTGCTTGTGTTTCCTCCTCTAGGAACCACTGAAAGTTTCTCTCAGTGTGAAGGACTACTCTGGGGTAAATCAATGAACCACGTTCCCAAAGGTCAACTGACAACTGATAGAACCTTTAACTCAATAATAATAAAATAAACAGCTGTTGCCCTCCATTGAGCACATCCTACCTGCCGGTGCTTTATAGGAATTCTCTCTCTCAATCCTTTCAGCAAACTCAAAAGCACTCTTGTACAAACTTGTAAAGCTCTTTTATTTTCCACTTCTAATGGTTGAGTACACAGGCTCAGAGAGTAAAGCAATTTGCCTTAGGCCACACAGCCAGTAAGTGACAGAACTGAGACTTCAGCTAGGTCTGTCTGGTTCTAAATTCCAAATTTATAACTACCAAGCGACGGGGCCTCAATCCATCTAAACCTTTGAGTATGGGATGTTACAGCAAGGTTCCCCAGAATCTGGACTGGTTGCTAAATGAGCTACTGTGATGCTGACCATGAAGCTTAGAGAGCAGTACCACAAACATGGCAGCCGCTGTCTTCATTAAAGGCCAGACTTTCTGTGTTACTTATATGGAAGGATCTGTTTGTTACGCTTTTGACCTTTCATCAAGGCATAGAAAATAGCATTACCTTCATCTTCAGACTCAAAGTTCCCTGATTTTCTGCTGACTGCTATGTTTATTAAAAGTGCACATTTAACCCATTGGTATTAATTCATGAAAAAGCTGTTCAAACATTATTAACCCTGAAATTTTATATGCTCCAAAGCTCCTTCAGATTGAATACTTATAATACTCTAGTCCTTATATGAGAGAATTCAGACATGTGATGTTCAGCAAGGAAGTTCAAATGCGGGCATTGATGACTGACAAAAGCACAAAAGACTATTTTTCAGATTCATGTTGCTCTAAGTTCTGGCTAGAATTTGTGAAAGGAAGCAACACACATACGCATGAGAGAGGAAGAGAGAGAGAGAGAGAATGTATTCACATAGTATTTTGGCCTGTTTGAAAGCAGGAAGTACTAAAAATACTGTTTAAAAGCATGATCTCATGAGATTTCTACCCCACTTTAGCAGGACGAAATATTTGGTTTATACAGATAATCAAACATTGGAAGCTGGCACTAGGATCAGTCCAACAAAACCTGCAATTCTTCCATTGCGACTTGCAAACTTTATTTGCTGGAATGGGGGGCCAGAAATTACTCACACTCCTGTGACAATTAGCTATTCAGAGAGTACGTCTCTATGTGACTCAGATGTACTTCACTCAGAGTGATGGAGAAATGCAAGTCTGAATCACAGATTGCTAACAAAGCGATGCAGATGAATCTATTAAAGTATATCTCCTCACTGTTTTGTTTTTGACTTCCAATTGGCACTTTTTCTTGCCTTTCAGCTTTGAAACTTGAGAATAAAATGCCTCTGGAAACAAAGCAAAGCGAGCTGAAGTGTGTGTGTTATACAGAATACTGAGAGCGATCTTTGTGTCGTGCACAGCTACAGCTGTCACTGATTTTTCATCTACAGTAAGGTCAGCCAGACACAAAGACCCAAGACAACACATTCAGTAGCATCTTTGTTCTCGTCTCAGTCTGAAAGAGGTAACTCGTAGTGACTTCCAATTACGGTCATAGGGATTTTTCAGCACACCATTGGTTTGGATATTAATTGTTGGTTAGATGCGGGAGTTCTTTCAAGCTCCTCAAATGAAATACAAGTAGCTTTCATTAAAGATGTTAACCCAAAAGCTCCAGAGATAAATGACTTAACTCTCCATGCTGAAAACGGATAGGTTTACCTCCAAATTGTTTTGAGATAGTTATGAATTCAAAATGATTTTTAATCATAAAGAGTCTACTCTGTTATTCAGAGTTTGATCATATAAATTATTATTGAGATCCTTGGCTCTACCTAGCTTCTCTTCCTTGTAGCTTTCCCCATCCCTTTCCACATCAACTGGCTGGATACGACCAATCTTCTACTCACTAGGTTCCTAAGGAACAGTTAATAAACTGAGATTTAGGAATTGTTCAACCATCAATGCTTTCCATCTCGTTCTAATTATTTGTGACTATCAAGTTGTAAATTTTACACATCTTTTCTTTCTATTAATATTGACCATAACACAAGTGAAATTAAAAATTAGAGAGCTTTTCATCTTGGTCTTTGAATTTTGTGATTTCAAAGACATGAACTGGAAAGAATCTGCCTCTTTCTTGAAGCATTTTCCATGATAAGAATGTTTATTTTTGGTGATTAAACAAAATGGACAGTGCCAACCTAGTTTTTTCCGGTAGACGACTATCTTTTTTCTTTAATGTTGATCTTGAGCTTGAATGAAACTGTATCTCCTCCATTTTCTTCCTAAAATTTTGTTTTATGTTCTGTCTACTTCCAGAGGATTCAATTTTATAAAAAGTTCTAAGGGAAAAAATGGCACATCGTCGTAAGGGATCAATGCAAAACGGTATTTTCCTGTGTTCCTACTTACCTCTAGCACTTGTGTGGTTATGCACTGAATAGAAAGAGGTAACACAAGCCTGCCCATGCCTCAAAATCTATAATTAAGAACTGCCTCTGACAAGAGGGTTTTTTTGCTACTGACAAATAAATGTCACTTTTAAAAGGAATATTACAGGAAGAGTGATAAAAAATAGGCAACAGGGCAAAAATTCTTCCCTCTCCTCTTCCTCATGGCAGAATACAGAGGGTTTTTTTTTTTTGATAAGAATTTACAATGACTACACTGTTGCCTTGGCATGCAGATCAAAAGACTGACAGATTTAATTCATGTTTCTGTGCTATACAAACAATGGCATGTACGAGCCAATCTGTGCTGCTTTCAGCAAGTAATTGAAGGGAGCGCAAACACAGACTTTAAAAGATCAGTGGTGCCCAACTGAACTATTTGACAAAAAGAGATCTGACAGCGCATATTCTTTTTACTGTTTTGTTGGGATTCCGCTCTGTTGCCCTCTGCCCTGCCCTTACTCTCCTGGAATTAATAGCGACTGATAGCCCACGCATTGTGTCAACAGAAATGGACACACACGCACTGTATATTAACTCACTTGCCTGCTGCTGGGTGAAGAGATAAGCTCCAAGAGTGCACAAGAAGAATCTGAAGACGTTTGGAAGTTAACCACAAGAAATCAATGTTTGCATAAGCTTCCATTACACAGGCAGCTTTTGCTCTGTAATGCGGATGGTCTCTGTAATAAGGTAATACATTCATCCACAAATGCATAAAGGATGACCCTGCAGGATTTTGACATGACATTTTCTGCGGATCTAACTTGGTCGGAAACTATAGGCAGCATTTTTCTCCAGTAATTTGTGTACTTGATGTATTTTTTTTTTCAAATTGCATGGTGCCAGCAATTTGGTTTTTAAATACAATAGTCTTTTGAAAAGTACTGAAGAAAATGAATAGAAAATCACCAGCATCATAGCAAATTATCCTAGGTCAACACATAATGCCTTCATTTTCCAGATGTCTCAATTCAGGCAGCTACTTTGGGCATTTTTGTCGAAGGATACTTATAAGTATTCCAAGTTTAATAATACATTTTCTGTTGTGTGTTACCGTAGGCTATCATCATTGTATGTGTATCTTCCACATTAAGGTTCCAAAAGAAATGGATTTAAAACAACGTACCCAGAGGCAACGCTTCTGCTTGAATGTTTCCAATAAATTCTTTGTTCAAAATCTTTGCCTTTACTTTAGGGTCATGGATAATTTCTCATGATTCTGCTTCAATTAAAGAATTATAATTGTTTTATACTAAAAGATTTTAAAATACAATTTTTAAGTTTTTTAATGCCCAGAGTTTAAACATTTGGCAGTTGTCTATGCCATAATAAATGCCATAATAATTAACTGACAAGTTGTTTTAAGAATATTAGATCTTTCTTATGACTGTCTTAAAAAGAGTTTTCTAAACAATGCTGGCTCACTGTAGAAAAAATTAGAAGTTTCAAATAAGCAAAAGCAACAAAAAGTATCTATCATACTTTCATCCCAGAATAATTATTATCATTTGGATTCTATCCTTTCAAAATTTAAAACAAAATATTGTGTCCATTCTTTAGGAAGTAAATATGAACTTCGATCCATTAGTCATTGTGGATATATATCTTCTCCCACAGGGTTGTGTAGAGTGCTTGGTTTGATGTGTCTTTTTCTTTGTTTTTTGGGTTTTTTTGAGGAAGATTAGCTCTGAGCTAACTACTGCTGATCCTCCTCTTTTTGCTGAGGAAGACTGGCCCTGAGCTAACATCCATGCCCATCTTCCTCCACTTTATACATGGGACACCTACCACAGCATGGCTTTCACGAAGCGGTGCCATGTCCACACCCAGGATCCGAGCCAGCGAACCCTGGGCCACCGAGAAACAGAATGTGTGTATTTAACCGCTGCGCCACTGGGCCGGCCCCTGATGTATCTTTTTCTTTATATTGACTTTTTTCTGTGGATTTCTTAGAATCTAGAGTTTCTGAGTAGCAAGGTACAGCCTATGCATGTCTGTTATAACACAGGTTAGGAAATGGTTAAATAATGTTACTAGGATCACATGGATTGGTTGGTGGCAGGGAGAGAAACTGACAAAGGGAATGATTGTTAAAATCTTGAACAGAAAGGTGAAATATTTGAAAACTATAGATGTAAGGGATAGCAAAAGAAATTGGGCATGTTTAGGCAGAGAAAGGGCTTGTGAGAAATTTGGTAACTATCTTTTTATTTGAATGGTTGCCTTCTGGAATTCTTCATGAGTACTGTCTTGGTCAGTTCGGGCTGCTATAACAAAAATACCGTAGACTGTGTGCCTTAACCAACAAATATTTATTTCTCACAATTCAGGAAGCAGAATTCAGAGATCAGAGTGCTGGCATGGTGGGGCTCTTGGTAAAGCCCCTCTTCCTGGTTTACAAAAGGCCATCTCATTGTACGCTTATTTAGTAGAAAGAGAGAAAGGAAGCAAGTTCTTCCTTGTCTCTTTTTATAAGGGCACTAATTCCATCATGATGACTCCACCCTCCTGACCTAATTACCTCCCAAAGGCCCCATCTCCAAATGCCATCACATTCTTAGGGATTAGAATTTCAACATATGAATTTTGGGGGGCACAAACATCCAGTCCATAGCAAGTGCTGTAGAAAAAAGAAAAATAAAACTGGGTTATGGGGTGGAGACTACCTCATAGGGGCCTTGGAATCCTATTGAAAAAGAAGGAATCAGCTACTAGAAATATTCCAGAGAGGTATCAGCTGTGTTTATACTACTGAACCCGTCATCACTGAAGGTCACCAAAGGATGCTGAATGGCTATTGGTCAGGGATGCTGGATAAGGGTAGCTACATGGGGAGAAATATTAGACTACCTAAGAAATCCTCCCTTCTCCAGGACCATATTTCCTTTATGCCAGGCAATCCAAAGGGCCCAACTCTTTAAGGATAAGATTGTAAGTATACATAATGTTGAAACCTAAATGGTATCTGAGAAAAACTAAGAATAAAAACAAAATCAGTTCTGGTTTGTGCAGCTGTTTTGATAAAACTTCCAATTATCAAAATATCAGCAGCTCTTCTGCTATGCCAGATGTAAGTGATACTTTTAATTCTAGAATCATAGGCTCTGTAAACAGCAGAGACACCAATAGGAATTGTCAGGGTTTTGACTTGGATGGTATGAATTCCATATCCCATCTCAGAAAAGGAAGCCATGAGGAAGCCTGAGGAAACAGGGAATTATGTGCAACACAGTTAATTAAGTGAACTGTGTTCCTTTCTTTCTGTGCAGAGTCAATCAGTTAGGCTGTATATGAAAGCATTGCAGTAATATAGTCTAGAAGCAAACGAACGTAAATCACCACTTTGGCAACAAACCAAACCGATAGGGAACGAAGCACAGAGATAATTCTTTGGTAGTAGAATAATAGCATAGCCCAAGATGACTTTATGTTATTCCAGAGACAGAACGAGGTTGAGCATTATTCCTAAATACTGCAATATCTGCAAAGGTGAGATGATCATTATAAATCAGGATGTTACAATGAGAAGAAAAGAGCTGTAGCTAGAGACAGATGCTCCAATTAGCACGATATCCATTTCCAAATTATTATGTTTTCAAATAAATTCTGACATGCAATCTCAGAACTATGGAAAATAATACTAAACCAGCCCAAGTAGAAACAGGAAGTAAATCTTGGCAGAACTGTATACCCTCAGCATACTACTAATAATTTATTCCATTGCTGAGAAGGGGGAGGTGGTGGCGAACAGAATGATTTTCAAAACCAGTCTAACTTGAGATGGTTTTCCCAAACTTCGAGTTACAAATTGAAACTGGCAAAGTCAGAAAAAAATCCTATAACTACTAAAGCAGAAGTTCAGCCAGATAGTTTAAATTGATCTATAAGGACTCTCGTGTTCCAAAGTATCAAATACACCTGAAAAGTCTTACGAGATTAATTTTACCCTCTGGTACATAGTACGCATTATTACGCATCTCGGAAAATCTATACTGTTCCTATATGCAGACAAAACTGTTTTCTTTTCAGTAAGTCCATTCATGCTCTCCAGTTGGACATAGGCCAGTAAAACTGCTAACCCCATTCTCACCCTCTCCAAATCCCAAAATATATAAGCCAATTTTTGAGAGAGAAAGGGGACATGGTGATGCATATATTGACTTCAAAAAGCTGCTCTCTCGATAAAGTAGGAGAGAGAAGAGGAGTGGGGCAGTGTTTTCTCAAAGCATGATCCTATGTAAAAATTAGCTGTACTGCTTCCTACTAAAACAGTTATTTAGAACAATTCCAGCCCTAGAAAATAAGATTCTGCGGGGGTTAGACCTGCATTTTAAATAAGCTCACTAGGGATGTTAGTACATTGTCTTCTGAATATCACTGGTCCAGGTGGAAGTGTGAGGGTTCTGCTCTCCAGCATCCTCCGTAACCCCTAGAATTTGTGAGTGTTGTAGAATCAGTATCAAGGAATGAATGCTGGAATAAAAAAAAAAAAAAAACCAAGGAGGATGAGATGAGGAAGAAAAACATGAAGAATGACAAGTTTGAAGATCAAATAATTTGAAGTCTGAATGTCTGAGTGTAGACTAATGCATGACATATGTAGACATAAGCTATTGAAATCAAAAGCAATGGTTTGGGGATAGAGTGAGGGAAGGACATAAAATGGCTGTGTTCTGAAGCTGTCATTTATGTCAGCCTATTGCTTGTCAGTGGAAATAAGCTGAGCATCCCCTTTGTATAACACGGCGATGAATCTTGGAAATTCTTACAAGCACGTTGAAGTGCCATTTGAAACTCAGCTGAAGCTTTTCTGTGGGAGTTCAGTTTATACAGCTGTCGCCAATGTGATCCTAATGATGTTTTATGCCTGGCAATATTTGAAACCCTTTAGACGTATTATTTCAATTAATCTTTTCGACACTTCTCCAAGGTAGATGCTATTAATCTTCCTGTTTTACAGATGAGAACACTGAGGCCCAGAAAAGCTGAACACTTAGCACAAGGTTTCAGTTACCCGACAGCAGAACCAGGCTTTAAACAGAGTACTAACTTAAGAACCTGTGCTTTAGACCAGGATGTTATTCTGCCTCAAACTTTGGGATCACGTTATGCAGTTGGGGTCAGCAAACTTTTTCTGTAACAGGACAGACAGTAAATATTTTTAGGCTTTGTGGGCCATACAGTCTTTGCCATTATAGCATGAAAGCCATAGACAAACTGTAAATCAATGGGCATGGCTATGTTCCAATAAAAATTTATATGTAAAAACAAATGGCAGGCGGGGCTGGCCCCGTGGCTGAGTGGTTAGGTTCGCGCGCTCCGCTGCGGGCAGCCCAGTGTTTCGTTGGTTCGAATCCTGGGCGCGGACATGGCACTGCTCATCGGACCACGCTGAGGCAGCATCCCACATGCCACAGCTGGAAGAACCCACAACGAAGAATGCACAACTATGTACCGGGGGGCTTTGGGGAGAAAAAGGAAAAAATAAAATCTTTAAAAAAAAAAACAAAAAAAAAAACAAATGGCAGGCTGTGGTTTGCTGTTTTTATAGTACTTAAAAAATGTCCAGGGGCCAGCCCCATGGCCTAGTGGTTAAGTTAGGCACATGCCACTTTGGTGGCCTGGGTTCAGTTCCCCGGGCGTGGACCTACACCACTTGTTGGTGGCCATGCTGTGGCAGTGACCCACATACAAATAGAGGAAAATTGGCACAGATGTTGCTCAGGGAAAATCTTCCTCAGCAAAAAAAAAAAAAAAAAAAACCCGCCCTTCATGGGTGATGTAAAAGACTGACACATTTAATTTTAAGGGAAAGTTTTCTGTGAACAAAGATTTTTCATTCGCTTCTAGAGTATTTGAAAATTTTGGCCCCTTCTTGCTGCTAAGAGGCAAAAGGGCATGTGCTTAGAGGAGACTTCAGAAGTGATGATGAGTTTGAAGTGTTCACATTGTCTCATCTAGTTGCTCCTGTGATCAGAAACAGGGTTTATGAAACAGCCAGCTGGGCTCAAGGGGTGGGGCTTTCTAGAAGTGGAACAGATTTTGCACTTGGAGAATGTATCTCACCTGGGAAAATATCACACCTGTGATCCAGGCTTCTTTATCTCCATACTTTAATCCAGCAAGGTCTCTAAATCAGACAAAATCAATGGTTCTGAGCACTAAAATGGTGTGTGTGCTGTAAGCTTGTTTGCTTTGCAATCCCGTATCCCAACTGAACATTGCTTGAAAATATTTGCTTCCTTTTTCATCAAAATGAAGAGACCTTTTCAGTCTAAACTTTTTCAGATGGCCTGTTAATAAGCAACTTACAAATGATAAATATTATTGATAGTGGCTTTCAGAAATTCTCTGACCTCTCTAGAATTTTGTTTCTGTCCAACTGTGAATTGGGACTATGACAGCTGCCATACTCCACAGAACTGAAAAGATTGAATAGGGAAATAGATGCCAAAAAGCCTTGATAAGTTCAGAGGGATAATAACTCTTCTTGGTAAGAATATTGTTGAAAACTTTTGAGGTCAGGTAATTACACCCAATCCCTATGTGTGTATGTGGGCTTGGTACATGGATGGCAGCAAAGTGGGATTCTCACTATAAAATAGCACTAGACAATAGTTTCAACGGTTCATTTAAAAGTTCATTCGTTAGAGTCATTATAGAACATTCTGGAACTGTTTGAGGGTGAATCCATTTGTACTGTAACAGGGGAGTGAAGGCCTTCAGGCACACTGTGATGAAATATGGCAAGAGTGGATATTCACTTTGAATCCAAATGCCTCACAGTGATACTGCCACTTTTTTTTAAATGCAAATAGTTATCCACGTTTTAAGAAAAACGGTAAAAAAAGGAGTAAGTTAGTTGTCATTCTAAGAAAACTGGAAGAAGCCGAGCTGTCCTCTCATAAAAGGAGTTGGCAGAGAGAGAGAATGACCCCTTTCCCTTGATTTTTATAGGCTTTGCTTTTGGAATTTAGCATTTGTGTGGACAACGGCATGGATTGCTTTAGTGACCAGCAAATACTTAGTGATCCTGGGGAGACTGACATCCACATAAAGGAAACAAACCAGATGAGGTCCACATCACTCCTCGAGGTGTCCACAAATTAGGTTCATAGCTAAGCAACTTGAGGAGTATTTACTTACTTGAGTTTCAAGCTTTTGTTTTTTGGAGGAGGAGTTTGGGTTGACTAAGGTGAAATAAACGCCATCAGGAATAACACAAAGGGGATATGACCATGGTTGTTCAATAACAAACCTACTAAAATGTTCTGAATAATCTAAAATTTCTAATTTTTATTATAAATACTCTATTTATTAAGCACTTACTCTGTCAGTAACTGTGATAATGGCATCACATGAACTATTTCATTTATCTCACTCCATCTCTGTGAAGTAGGCGATTTTATTTTCCATATTTTTTACAGATGAAGAAAATGGCCAGAGGCACACAGCTCGTAAGTGGGATTTTAACCCAGATCTGTGTGTTGCCAAAACCCATAGCACTTAATCCTAGTTAGAAAAATAATACAGGGATAGCTGAGAACTGAGCTTGGCGAATACAGAATTGTATCTAAGGGAATAGACCTCATGAGTAACTTTGATGACACAATTAAAGGGAGAGGGGAAGACAATATTTTTCTTTTCTTTGGAGAGGGAACGCAAGAGGTCACAGGGGAAGACATCTTCCCAACTGAGGTCCCCAAACCACTGTAAATGTCCCCTCCTCAGAACTTCTTTTGCCACTCAATCAAAAGGAACGCCTGCACATTGTTTTTTCTCTCAGCATTTTGTTCATCTCCATCATGTGACCCATCAGAATTCAAAATTTTTCGTTTACATGTATGTTTGTTCAACGTATTTTGCTCGCTACTCTGTGAGCTCCATGAGTCTGGTTCCCAGTCGACTTTATTGTCATTGTATCCCCAGCACCTCATAGTTCCAGGCACAGAGTAAGCACACAAAACCCAATAGTAATAGTAACCTTTATTGAGCGCTTACTGTGTGCTAGGCACTCTTCCAAACACTTTACATGTGTTTTCTCAATTAACCCTCACCATGACTCTGCTCACATTAGACTCAGAGGGAGGAGGCGACTATGCTCTGTGTGGGTTCTTTCACCCATCGTGGGTTCTTTTCATTCCCTGTCCTGCAGCTCCACTGCCTGCCATTTAAATGTGTTTTTTCCACTAAGTCCACCCCAAAATTGTTGTTTATTTATTCTTGATTTCTTGCTTACTATATCTGTATATTTTTATAAAATATATAATGTATTAGATATAGTACACATACACAGAGGGATTTATCCTTCCTCTTGTGAAACTGGGCTATTTTTCCTGTTGGACAAATCTCAGATAATACCAGCCATGAAGCGGAATTAAAATCACTTTTATATACCAGCTAAAAGAGGGAGAAAATGGCTCACTTTCTGAAAAAGGATAACATCTAGAAGAGAAATGAATAAAGTCTATTTAATATACATATATTGAGTTTCTGGTTTTATTTATATCCCTGTGCTTGTGAAGAATAGAAGTGAAATTCAAGACCCAGTCTCACTATTGAGTTTACAAGTTTTAAAGTTGTGGAGGGATGGGCATTTTTGAGAAAAATCTTTTGGGCAGCTGAGTCACGTGTCCCTTGAGACTTGCATAAGGTTCTTGACTTACACCTTAAGTCAGCTGGCTGGTAAAAGGGATGTGCAAGGAACCATAGTGCATCTCTTGGTAAATATATGCCCTAACAACTACCCAGTGTACATATGGATGGGAAAAAGACCTTTGATGACTAACAGCAAATGTTTAATATAACTGTACGTTATCTTAGAATTAAATGGGAAAATAGGAGCTGAACAAGATTCTAAGATAGAAGATCCAGGAATGGATAAGAAGAGTGGCAAAAATCAACTAAACATTAGATAAAGCTGTACTAGTTCAAGTATAGAAGATGAAATTATTAATAGAGTCTTGTACGTAGTAAATACTCTATAAACATTTGTTTTGACTTATTTGACTTCGTGAGTGCTTATGAGAAGAAATGGCCTCCCTCTCCACTCACATGTCAGTACAAGTCTTTCACTCAAGCAGAAGGAGAGATTAGCTGTTTATTTTTAATCATCCTTGAGAACAAGGCTCATGCAAGAGATTGCTTTATTCTCTTATCTTCCTGCACCATCCCACACTTTGACCATCATAAATCATTCTCTCTCCTTTCCTCTGTTCTCTGCCCAAGGGACCTGTGACTTCCATTCTTAGACACGTCTATGCCATATGGGTAAAAGAACAAAGTGAGGAGTCATTTCCTTTATCTGTTTTTGTAAACAGCCCAGGAAAATGAGACCGGATCTAGGGAAGTTTATACAGGAAAACGGATGACGTATATGAGTGGGGGGCTAAGGCATGGAGCATGACTAAAGGAGATTAGAGGTATCACCTTAGGGGAGCGCTTAAAGGGAGAGTCTTGTTATTAACAGATAATGGAATTTGTTTAAGATTTAAATTAGTCTGCTTTGCTTTTCACTTATTTAAAGAGAACCAATTAAAGGCATAATCAAGAGCCTGTAAAAGGGTCAAAATAAGAGTTAAAATCGTCCCCACTGAAAATGTTTGGTGACCCTTGGTAGATACTGTGCCACAAAGATATTCCATATCAGGTTTCTGACATGCCGAGAAGGGGGAACCCCTGCTATGGGCTTGCACACAAGAGCTGATCTCTCTGTCTTCCCAAGATGGAAATCTGGAATGGCAGCTTTTGGAGGAGTTTGATTTATTGGAATGTGCGTTGGACAAGAGGTATATCTTTGATCACTAGTTTCCAAATTACCTGAGCAGGTCTGTAGAGATTCAATTGCTCAGGTTGACTGTAGAACAAATAGAAAAGTAGGCAGGTGATCATAGCCTTCGTAGGACCATGAATCTGAACATCTGCCCTAAGGCACTCGCCACCACCCTGCACCTTAAGATGGATGGAGGAAAGGCGATAGAGTGACTGCAAGGAGAAGATCTCTCAGAAGGAATCATTTACCTGCTTTACTTCCTTGGTAGCTGTGATCTCAGGCTATTCTAGATTATCTAGAATAAGGTGTTCTCTCAGTCTGTCTTTTCCTTTCCCTCTTTCTTTCTTTTATTTTCTCCCTACCCACTCCAGAAGAGTTCTGAAGCCTCCACAATTCTATAATATGCATCTATGTATTTCTCTCCATTCCTCCCTATTGCCTCCCTCTCCCTCTTTATGGGCTAGCAACTTTTAAGATTTGTGCATATTTGGCATGTTTAAGCTTGTAGTAAAATATTTGACTCTTTTTGGAAATTGAACAGGGCCTAAAAGATATATAGATATATAACAAATACTTTTGAAAGGGTTATAAAAATCTGAGACTAAGCAGATTCATAAATTAGGCATCTGCCAATATTGTAATTTTATTTTGGTGGACAGCTGTTGGAACAAGATGTTTTCTTGAGTAGTTGGATCCTTTACTAGCCTGGGAAAGGAAATACTATTTCTTGGGGTGGGGACAGTATTTTGCAATTACTTTAGAATCACTCTGTTCCTAATCAGGGAGAAAGGGTTGAGCTTACTTTTATTAAGGAAAAACCACACACATTAAAATATAATTATTCCAATGCAAACCCAAGTTCTTCCCTTCCCTGGTAAACAGCAGGCAGGGTTGAGAAATTCTTCCCTTGACTCTGAAATATTTTCTAGAGCATGTGGCAGGGACCTCAGTAATTTCAGAATGTTGGAACTAAAGGGACCTAAGAGGCCCAGGGAGAGCACAGAGGCTCTGAGAGCCCGGATGCCTTGCTGGTGGCACACTACCAGGGATGTCATGCTCTGAATGGCAAGGGGCCTGGATCTGAAGTGTGGCCTGGGATGGAGTTCAGCTATCACTCGTGCTGAGCTCTTACATGAGAAATTTACTCTCTCTGAGCCTCTGTTTCTTCCTGTGCCAAACCGGAGTTTCTAGCAAGGTTCTGGCGAGGATGAGAAAAGAGCCATGTAAATTTTAAAGTACTGTGCCCATAAGAAGTATGCAGATGGGAACATATATGAAGTAATCGGATGGGAACGTCTAACCTAGTTCTCTTTTTTGTTTTTTTCCAAAGTGAAATATTCAGTGAGGATCTGCTGGACCCACTGCTGGAGTTATGAATCCTTTTAGAGCTATGGACTTCCGCGAGAACCGGATTCAAACGATGGACTCTCACCACAGAGAAACAGTCTTGTGTGTGTGCACGTGTGAACACACTCACACACACACACATCTAGAGTTATGGACTTCCGCGAGAACCGGATTCAAACGATGGACTCTCACCACAGAGAAACAGTCTTGTGTGTGTGCACGTGTGAACACACTCACACACACACACATCTAGAGTTATGGACTTCCGCGAGAACTGGATTCAAACGATGGACTCTCACCACAGAGAAACAGTCTTGTGTGTGTGCACGTGTGAACACACTCACACACACACACATCTAGAGTTATGGACTTCCGCGAGAACTGGATTCAAACGATGGACTCTCACCACAGAGAAACAGTCTTGTGTGTGTGCACGTGTGAACACACTCACACACACACACATCTAGAGTTACGGACTTCCGCGAGAACTGGATTCAAACGATGGACTCTCACCACAGAGAAACAGTCTTGTGTGTGTGCACGTGTGAACACACTCACACACACACACATCTAGAGTTACGGACTTCCGCGAGAACTGGATTCAAACGATGGACTCTCACCACAGAGAAACAGTCTTGTGTGTGTGCACGTGTGAACACACTCACACACACACACATCTAGAGTTATGGACTTCCGCGAGAACTGGATTCAAACGATGGACTCTCACCACAGAGAAACATGTGTGTGCACGTGTGAACACACTCACACACACACACATCTAGAGTTATGGACTTCCGCGAGAACTGGATTCAAACGATGGACTCTCACCACAGAGAAACAGTCTTGTGTGTGTGCACGTGTGAACACACTCACACACACACACATCTAGAGTTATGGACTTCCGCGAGAACTGGATTCAAACGATGGACTCTCACCACAGAGAAACAGTCTTGTGTGTGTGCACGTGTGAACACACTCACACACACACACATCTAGAGTTATGGACTTCCGCGAGAACTGGATTCAAACGATGGACTCTCACCACAGAGAAACAGTCTTGTGTGTGTGCACGTGTGAACACACTCACACACACACACATCTAGAGCTATGGACTTCCGCGAGAACTGGATTCAAACGATGGACTCTCACCACAGAGAAACAGTCTTGTGTGTGTGCACGTGTGAACACACTCACACACACACACATCTAGAGCTATGGACTTCCGCGAGAACTGGATTCAAACGATGGACTCTCACCACAGAGAAACAGTCTTGTGTGTGTGCACGTGTGAACACACTCACACACACACACATCTAGAGTTATGGACTTCCGCGAGAACTGGATTCAAACGATGGACTCTCACCACAGAGAAACAGTCTTGTGTGTGTGCACGTGTGAACACACTCACACACACACACATCTAGAGTTATGGACTTCCGCGAGAACTGGATTCAAACGATGGACTCTCACCACAGAGAAACAGTCTTGTGTGTGTGCACGTGTGAACACACTCACACACACACACATCTAGAGTTATGGACTTCCGCGAGAACTGGATTCAAACGATGGACTCTCACCACAGAGAAACAGTCTTGTGTGTGTGCACGTGTGAACACACTCACACACACACACATCTAGAGTTATGGACTTCCGCGAGAACTGGATTCAAACGATGGACTCTCACCACAGAGAAACAGTCTTGTGTGTGTGCACGTGTGAACACACTCACACACACACACATCTAGAGTTATGGACTTCCGCGAGAACTGGATTCAAACGATGGACTCTCACCACAGAGAAACAGTCTTGTGTGTGTGCACGTGTGAACACACTCACACACACACACATCTAGAGTTATGGACTTCCGCGAGAACTGGATTCAAACGATGGACTCTCACCACAGAGAAACAGTCTTGTGTGTGTGCACGTGTGAACACACTCACACACACACACATCTAGAGTTATGGACTTCCGCGAGAACTGGATTCAAACGATGGACTCTCACCACAGAGAAACAGTCTTGTGTGTGTGCACGTGTGAACACACTCACACACACACACATCTAGAGTTATGGACTTCCGCGAGAACTTGATTCAAACGATGGACTCTCACCACAGAGAAACAGTCTTGTGTGTGTGCACGTGTGAACACACTCACACACACACACATCTAGAGTTATGGACTTCCGCGAGAACTGGATTCAAACGATGGACTCTCACCACAGAGAAACAGTCTTGTGTGTGTGCACGTGTGAACACACTCACACACACACACATCTAGAGTTATGGACTTCCGCGAGAACTGGATTCAAACGATGGACTCTCACCACAGAGAAACAGTCTTGTGTGTGTGCACGTGTGAACACACTCACACACACACACATCTAGAGTTATGGACTTCCGCGAGAACTGGATTCAAACGATGGACTCTCACCACAGAGAAACAGTCTTGTGTGTGTGCACGTGTGAACACACTCACACACACACACATCTAGAGTTATGGACTTCCGCGAGAACTGGATTCAAACGATGGACTCTCACCACAGAGAAACAGTCTTGTGTGTGTGCACGTGTGAACACACTCACACACACACACATCTAGAGCTATGGACTTCCGCGAGAACTGGATTCAAACGATGGACTCTCACCACAGAGAAACAGTCTTGTGTGTGTGCACGTGTGAACACACTCACACACACACACATCTAGAGTTATGGACTTCCGCGAGAACTGGATTCAAACGATGGACTCTCACCACAGAGAAACAGTCTTGTGTGTGTGCACGTGTGAACACACTCACACACACACACATCTAGAGTTATGGACTTCCGCGAGAACTGGATTCAAACGATGGACTCTCACCACAGAGAAACAGTCTTGTGTGTGTGCACGTGTGAACACACTCACACACACACACATCTAGAGTTATGGACTTCCGCGAGAACTGGATTCAAACGATGGACTCTCACCACAGAGAAACAGTCTTGTGTGTGTGCACGTGTGAACACACTCACACACACACACATCTAGAGTTATGGACTTCCGCGAGAACTGGATTCAAACGATGGACTCTCACCACAGAGAAACAGTCTTGTGTGTGTGCACGTGTGAACACACTCACACACACACACATCTAGAGTTATGGACTTCCGCGAGAACTGGATTCAAACGATGGACTCTCACCACAGAGAAACAGTCTTGTGTGTGTGCACGTGTGAACACACTCACACACACACACATCTAGAGTTATGGACTTCCGCGAGAACTTGATTCAAACGATGGACTCTCACCACAGAGAAACAGTCTTGTGTGTGTGCACGTGTGAACACACTCACACACACACACATCTAGAGTTATGGACTTCCGCGAGAACTTGATTCAAACGATGGACTCTCACCACAGAGAAACAGTCTTGTGTGTGTGCACGTGTGAACACACTCACACACACACACATCTAGAGTTATGGACTTCCGCGAGAACTTGATTCAAACGATGGACTCTCACCACAGAGAAACAGTCTTGTGTGTGTGCACGTGTGAACACACTCACACACACACACATCTAGAGTTATGGACTTCCGCGAGAACTTGATTCAAACGATGGACTCTCACCACAGAGAAACAGTCTTGTGTGTGTGCACGTGTGAACACACTCACACACACACACATCTAGAGTTATGGACTTCCGCGAGAACTTGATTCAAACGATGGACTCTCACCACAGAGAAACAGTCTTGTGTGTGTGCACGTGTGAACACACTCACACACACACACATTTTGCATGCATATATAACTTTGCGTCCTGCCTGCCTCTGTCAATTCCAGTGTGGCATAGTGAAGAGAGCATGCACTCTAGAAACTGATAGACCTGGGTTCAAATTCTAGCCCCGCTACTTGCCAAGTCCTTGACTTTTACTACGTTACTTAACATCTTTGAACTTCAATTTAGTTTCTTCAACTCTAATACAGATACAATACCCACGTCATATATCTTGGTATATGGCGGGCTTGTGCACTGGGTTCTCAGTAATGGTAGGAATGGTAGTTATTATCACTGTTTTTATTATGGTTGTGTTTTCACATAGCCCTGACTGGGTACATGCCTCAAAAGATTCAGCTGTTGTGGGATTTTGGGTGATGTATGGATAAAAATGGCCCCAGAGAGATTTTCAATATTGTCAAATTAGAGCAAAGAAAATTTCAGCAAATATTTAAACCCCACCAGTAAAAATGTTCCCATCTAATTTGGGAACATTTAGTAGCCATAACCACTAAAAATATTTTTACTGGAAAGAGTAGATAAAAATGTTGAACAGACTGCCAAATGCAGCTGTAAATCTAATTTAATATTTTTAAGACAGAACTCTAGTCTGGGTAATGCCTATCATTTAGACTTTCACAAAGATATAAACTTGCATTATATTTAGGATAAAACACTATGAAGTCAATTAGTCCAATTAGTTATATTGATGGGATATTTCACCTTCCTGGTTTTGTCAGTTTCCTTGACTTCAGTATCTTTTCATTTTTCCCTATTTTGAACATACTCTGGTTTATAGTAACCACTCTTTTCTTATGGGCCATTTTTGTCTTGTTTTTTCTTTTAAATGATTTCTTTTCCCAAGGCTCTGATGTTAGTCAGTGTAACATCTAACATAATTTGGATTCCCCTTTTGCATTTGGTTTTTAACAATCACATCCAGATGTTGTTTGCGTTATAGCCTGATTTCTATTCAATAAAGTTTGGGTATTTCAGAATATTCTACTATCAAAAGCTTCTTTCACATTCCTTTCAGTTCACAGTGATTTAGATTTTCCCATAATCTATTTGGTTCCAAAATACCGTCATAGCCCTGAAGGGGACATCAGAGGTCACGTAGTCCAATCCCCTGTGTTAGAGATAAGCAAACTGAACCCTTGAGAGACTTTGTGACCAATCCTAGTAATATACCTAGTATTTGGCAATTCTAGGAAGAAAACATGGATCTCATTTCCCCCAGGCCACTCCAAGCTCAAATACTATGTGGTTGACCACTAAAATATTTTTGAACTGTTTAAAAAATCATTCTCTCATTTATTATTCTAAATTCAGCCAAGAAAGATGTTTAGAAATCCCTAAAAATGACTGCAAATTAAAGATGTTGTATTGTGACTTTTTAAAAAATATGCAACTTTTAAAGCAAATCATTACGCTTATGCTTCTGAATTTGAAACAAACTTGTACTTCTTCAACTTCTGTATTCTTTGAACATTTTAAACAAAGAGGTCAGTTTTTAAGAAATGAGTGTTCTCTCTTTAAGTAGTTTCTGAAAAGTAAAGTCTGAAAATGAAGAGAAGGGAAGTCATCAGTAGATCAAATGTCATTTAAGGGCATGTGTAGAACTGTAATTTTTTTTCACTAGAAAAAGAAAGGTTTAAAATTTAATTCACGTGGAAAGGGAAAACCAAGAAAATTAAACCTTCTGTTAAACAAGACCAAAAAGAATATAATTTAGAAAATGTGTACTGTAAATGCTAGTGCATAAAAATGCCTCCATTTTAATCACAATCCACTTTTGATTTAACTGGATTTGAAATGAGGAATGCCAAGGCAAGTTTAAAGTCTTTTTTTTTTTTTTTTTAATGGGATATCTGCCAACCACTAGCAATTGAGTAATTATTTTCCCCACAGGATACTCTGGGCTCATTGGAATGTGGCTTAAGATAATAATCAGATTCAAAGAAACTCATGCCGATGTAACGTGGAATTTGGTCAGGATGCTCTTTTCAGTAACATACTAAACTGTACTCAGAGAAACATGTTCCAATTCTGTTTAACAGGATGCACTATGTATCCTCAGTGGGATGAGGACAGGCTTCCTTCCAGCCACCAGCTCAAAAACTCCCGCAAGACTTCCATCTATAGGCTCAGAAGACTAATTTAATCATTTATCCATCATCTTCAGTAATGAACTTTTGAGCACCCACCATATGAGGTATGGTACTCGATGCTGAGGACAGAAGTTGATTCTGTTTAAATCAGTTATCCCCAACTGTATTTAGTACAGCACTATCTTTTTTTGAGAAAATGGAAATCTATGTAAAAGCCAGTAATGACAGCTAACATTTAGACATACCATTTGCAAACACTGTATTAAACACTTTATATATATTATCCATATTATTTCATTTAGTCCCCACGAGAACCCTACAAGTAGGCACTATTATGTGCCCTTTTTCAGAAGGGGCAATGAGGATGAGAAAGGTTGGCTAAGGTGTTCCGGATCCTGTAGCTAGTATACGGTAAAGCTGAACTTCAAATGCAGTCTGATTTTAGACCTGACACTTTCAACTCTGTGACACAACAGTGTGTCTAGAGGGCCTAAACAATTATTTCCCATGATGGGCCAGTTTAGTTGATCCTAAGTTTTAATGTGAAAATTGAATTGTTTATATCCATTCTTGGAATCATCTTGATTCCAAGCAAATTTTAATGTATCTAAGATTTAGTGACTTTTAGGCATATTTTATTACATCTGAGCTAACTTCAGCATCCAGGATTGTGACAACTAATTTGTAATTCAAGTTCTGTGATTTTTCTGCAAAAAGACTTGAATGCTAAGGGGTCACCAAAAGATCTGGGAAGCTGAAGGCAGAGGTGTGGTTCATAGAATAGCATTCCAAGGCCCTCATCTCATGATAGAGGATAGTTTTTAACATAAGGGGACAATGAAATTTCTAGGGGGTTATGTACATTGAACTTGTTCCATGTGTCTTTGCCATGGATACACAGTATACTCTGAAGAACTGGAAAGACTTGGAGCACTGGAGTTATGAAGCACGGATCTCCGGTTTGCTCAACCAAAACCACAGACTCCTCCAATATCACAAAACTTCAACTCATTGAACACACATAATGAGGCAAAACTTTAGGAATTGGGTGGCATTAAAGTTCTGCGATATCCAATATATGGTTCAGGCCTGGTACCGTTGGTCTGAACCACGGCTTGTTTTGGACCATACACATTTTCAAACTAACAGGAGTGTGAGAAATTTGAAAAAATTGAACTAGTCTCTTATTAGTTTCTTAACCTCTAAATTGAAGGATTGGTACTAGTATGAGATTGGGTTGTTTGCAGAAAGACAGGTCACAGTTATCAGAAATGATAGGCTGTATGATCTTGCCTGCTGGCTGTTTTTATTATCTAATGAGCAGCATATATATGGAAAACAACTTTTGGGGTAACATAGTATATCTTCAGTCTTGGAGATTCACCTTTTATCTTCACATAGTAAAGACACTGGAAAGCTTACAGTCTTGTTTAACAGTGTTTCTCAAGCTTGTTTGACCACAAAATACTATTTTTCAGTAATCGTTATTGACATGGAACTAGTATTCTGTGGAAGATGGAAGTGTTCACGTGGGAACAGCCACTGTCGCACAGAATGTCTCCTTTCCCCAGATCCCCATTGATTTCTTTTTGTTTTCTAATTTCTTTATTCTGAAAAATTTCAAACATACATAGGAAGGTAATGAGTCCCATATACCTATCACTTTGGTATAACAATGATTTAGATTTTGCCATATTACTTCCCCTATTCTTTGAGGTGATTTAAAGCAAATCCCAAACGTCATAGTGTTTTATCTTTAAATACTTTCGTATGCTATTATAGAAAGGAAAGAAATTTCCTTCACATCCACCATGCCATTATCCTCTTTAACAAAATTAGTACTACTTCTTTAATGATGTCTAACACACAGTTGATGTTCAAATTTTCTAAATTGTTCCCCATATGTCTTCTTCATTAAGTGTACAATTCAATGGCTGTGAGTATATCCATAGAGTTGTGCATCCATCATCAGAATCAATTTTAGAACATTTTCATTACCCCTAAAAGAAAGCGCTTCTCCCCTTAGCTATTGCCCCCCAATCCCCGCATCCTCCTCAGCCTTAGGTAACCGCTAGTGTACTTTCTGTTTCTAGAGATTTACCTACTCTGGTATTCAGACAAATGGAATCATACAATGTGTGGTCCTTTGCATCTGGCTTCTTTCACTTAGCATAATGTTTTCAAGGTTCATCCATGTTGTAATGTGCTTTGGTGCTCCATTTTTTTTATAGCCAAATAATATTCCATTGCATGGATATACTGCATATTATTTATTCATTTGCCAGTTGAGGCACATTCAAGTAGTTTCCACTTTTTTGTAATTTCTTTTTTACAAAGAACTTTTTTTATTATGAAAAATTTCAAATGTATGCAAAAAGAGAGAGAATAATACAATAAACTCCCAAGTAGCATCTCAAAGTTTCACATTATCAACCTTTGACCCATTTGGTTTCCTCCATAGTTCAGCACTCCCTTGCTCTCTAGATTATTTGAAGCAAATTCCAGACATTATATCATTTCATCAATAAATACTTTAATTTGTATCTATAAATGGTAAGAACTTGTTTTAAAAAATCACATCACCATTATCACACCTAAAAAATACACAATAATTCCTCAACACTATCAAATATATATCGAATGGTTCACTGATATCTTAACGTTCACCAGGATGCTTGTCTTCATATGTTAGATTTGATTCACCTGGTGGATATTGAAATTGTGAAAGCCAGTTTATTTATATATAGGATCATTTAATGTGCTAGAGGTAAATGCTTCTTCTTTCTTTGGAATTGCAAAGCATGAAGATTTTCCATGGTGAAAGCTATCACATGCAGAATTTTCCCCCGCCTGTCACTCCTGGGTCTCCCAAATGCTCTTCCTCAGGTTAGAGGTTCACAAGCCTAGAACTTAGAGAGAGATCAGGATACTGAGATCTGACAGGGGCAAGTTGGACCAAGACTCCACATATTAGAGTGCTGTGATATCGATCTGGGCAGAAACAATGATCTGCCAGCCAGGAATCCTTTCTATACAACCAGGTCATACAGTACAGTCTGGGCTAAGGCAATAGCCGTGAAGGTGAAAGCAGTACTACCGGCTGAGATGAGGGAAATAAATGACAAAAAGGCTCCAAGTAGGATATAATCTGCCCTTTCAGGTAAAATATCTGGGACTCATTGATTTTATCAATGTCTACTTACATTAATATTTTTTTCTATCTTCCCTTCCTGGAGAATAATTGTACTATTTATCATTGAACTTAGTCTTTAAAATATTCTAAAGGCCTTTAAAATTCTTTAGACACACAAAAAGCTGTGTTTATTTAACTTATGCAAATAAAAGAACTACTTTTCTCCTCCTATTTATATTGAATGGTTATCGTTTTTGAGAATGTGCATTTTGTCCCACAATAGAGCAAGGAACTTAACTGGTGGCAAATTTAGTAAATGGTGTGTGTATGTGTTATCAAAATTAGTGTTTTCATCTTGCAATTTTGGAACATTGATGTGTACAGTGTTAAAGTGAAGGCTGAAGATGGGACAAGTATGACACTGACTGGGTGGGGACTATCAGCCACTAATTAATTAGGAGAATTTTGATCTAGAGCAGTGGTTCTTAAGCTTGTGTCCTTCAGTAAATTTGAAGAACATTTGAAAACCTTTGAAGTAGCATTTACACATTTGTGTGTTTGTGTGGACTTAGAGTTTTTTTTTTTGAAGGTCCATAGCTTTCGACAATTTCTCTAAGGAGTCTGTGACCCTTCTCCTACAGAAAGTTACAAACCAGTGACTTGAGGGTTTGACAAGAAGAGGCAATGAAGTCCTTTGAAATGTTATTTTTCCATGTCTTCTTATCTGACCATAAACTTAAAAAGCCAAGCATAGATCAATATTTGTTGAACGAATGAAAGAATGAATGAATGAATATGTGAACAAAGAGCTGCTTCTCTTATTTTACTCAAGTCTTTGAGATTTGGGCCAACTCAAGTAGCGATTATTTATTGATTGCTCCATTGAAGACCCCAGTAACACCGTAAGTGTTCAATAGGAGGCACAGGTGTAGGGAGAAGACTATATGTTCCATATGAGACTTGGCACTTCCAGGGGTCACATGTCCTTCTAGACCATTACTAATGTGGCAGTGCTTAATAGTAGATTTAAGTGATAGATTTTAGAGTCACCTTTAAGGATGCAGTTGTATGGCTCATATCTGTAGCTGAGAAATTTAAATTCACATTAAAAAAAGATGTGTTTGGTATGCTGACTACAGCTTGGACCCATCCATCCTCTTTTCATGAAACTTTTTAGAGAGATGAACCATTGCAAATGAAAAGTATTTTGTAATGTAACAAGCTGTTATTTAGAGAAACCCAGAACAGAGTCAAATTCTGGAGTTAGCAGTTCCTTTGAGATTGTTGCTATTTGAGTAATTCTTTTTTGTTAATTTTGGCTTCTTAACTCATTAGGAGGAAAGAAATTTCTATCCCCCAAGAATAACATGTGATACCATTAAAGACAGGAGAATATAGATAATATCAAGAGATTAACACTGGCCATCTCAGGGGACTGACTGGACTTTTCACATTAACACTGAAAACATATTTGAACCTTAATCCCTTCATCTCTTACCAATAACAGTTGTGCTGTCCACCTTCTGGATGAAGCTGTTTACCCAGTCACAGAGGTACTATGGTTTCCAACACCATCCTAAGAGAACATGTAACTGCAAATTAGAGCAGGAAGTGAAGACTGTCCTGCCTAATTCAAACCAGAGGGTAGGTTCCCTTAGCTAGAAGCTCAGCATCAAGTCAGAATACTTATAAGACAAGTGACCTGGCGTTCTTAAAGACTCTTCTGGGTGGCAAGATAGATCTGCATCTTATTTGAAAAAGGCAGTGTAAAACAAGGGAATAATCTTTCTTGAGTGCCCGCCTCAATTAGCATTTTGGAACCAAGAGAAGGAAAATTCATTTAAAATAGATTATCTGATGACAAGGAGTCAGACTTATGAAAAGAATATTTAAGCTTTCTACCAATGAAAGGAAGAATAAAACACATTTTTTACTGGAGCATAATCTTTGTGAAATTAAACATGTGGAACGATTATACTCCAAACATGTCAAGAAGCCCTGTAATAACAATGAGGTCATAAATGGAAAAGACACAAAAAACATGATCTCATCAAAGAAGATCTATACATATATAGCTAATATTATATATATATATATATATACATAATAACACATATATATGCATTCACATACTTTGGAAATTTTTGTGCCTAAGCTAATGAATGTATTATCTTATCATATGGATAAGTAGGGTTAATACTAAGGAAATATCAGTTCCATATTACTCCTGAATGAAATCAAGGTAAAATATTTAGTTTAGCTATTCTATGGACTTCTCAGATGACCGATAGATGTCTTGATTAAAATGATGATAAAATATTACCTTAATGCATTTTAGTGAAATTCAGATTCGGCATTTTCATTTGAAACTAACTTCAGCTCCCTAAAATTCTGTTTTCTGCTTATATTTATATATGTCTTCATAAATGCAACTGCCCAGAGGAAGTATAATAGACACAGAAATCAAGCCAAGTATTGTTCGTTTGAAAAACATTTGACTAGGAGTTAGGCATCCTAGGTATTTATTCTTCCTCTACGGCTAAACTAGCTGTGACCTTGGCCAGGCAGCTTAATCTCTTTGAACTTGGATTGACAGAGCTATACAATGAATTGGTTGGATTAGATTTTAAAGTATGCTTTTGGTTCTAATAAAAATAAAATTCTAAATTGCTGTGTGAATTAAATCGACATTGCCAATCTGGCTAATTCTGAGCCTCTCGCCCCTTTAAAATGGAGACTAGTTTATGTGAATTATACAAAGAATTGATTCATCTCTTCTACTTTCCATTTGCCTTTGAACGCACAGTCTCAGATTTTTCGACTGTATGGTGGCATTGTGGGCTTATTTATTTTTCCACAGACCTTTTACTCTGATTATTTGATAAGAAACAATATTTTTTTTTTCCAAAGGTATTGAATTATTCCCTTGGTTTGTATCAGGGTAGATAAGCCCTTTGAGTTTTTAAATGAGTTTACATTTTCATTCCATCTCTTTGATTCTAGTTTGAAGGGATTCTATTTTGGCTATTTTATCTCTCTGCCCCTAGGAAAGCCAGACTTTAAGTTATCCCCAAGGTATCACTGGCAGCATTCCACACCATCTGTAATGTATAAATATATTCAGTTATTCAGTATATTCCAACTTAGCTAGCGCTAGTAATTTTATATTATTGGAGTCTTTGAGGAGAAAGGCATTCATTCTCTACTGATTTATTCCTTACTGTTAGTCTTGAACTTTTGATTCAGCTGACAAGTAATCTAATACAGAAACAAAACCCTAAAATTTTTCACAATGAGTTAAGTAACAGAAAGTTCTGGAGCCCATTCATTGTCTTTATTGCAGTTGACTGCCTGAATACATTTGAGCACCCTTGGCAGATTCCAAATTTGAATTTAGGAGACTTAGGCAGGTCAAATCATTCTCAATAAAGGGGGCTTGTCTTGGATCTCCTCGCTTGATAGGGCCTTTTGTTCACCTTCCTGACATGGGATCACATTAGTTTCTTTGACTATTTCTTCTCTATTTAAAAATTGCTCTTTTCTTTTTTTTTTTTTATCACTGTAATGAAAGAAAACAAACTTTCCTGCAACCAGTGTATGGTTCCAAAAATTGGTTTTGTAAATTTAAATATTGATTATGATTTTTTGGGTTTTCATACATGCACAGACAGCTCCACCTACATGAGAGCATGTAAATACAGAAATGCTTGATTGCTATAGATGACCACTTGTAAGTAGGAGTTCTTAGCCAGGGGAGAAGTACAATGGAGAACGAGCTTGAAAAAACATCAGTGATGATAAGACAGACAAGAGTTTAATACCAGCTCTCCCATTACTAGTTACACGATCTTGAGAATGTCTTAACCTTTTTTAGCATCAGTTTTTGTCATCTGCAAAGTGGGACACCTGTTGTAAAGACTAAATTATCTTAACCCATAAAATTTACTGTGCAAAGTAGGCTTTCAATATTTAGAAGTTATAATTTTTAAGAACTTCTTGTGTATTTAACACTGTGCTTGCCTTCAGATAGGATGCAGAAAACTCATAAGATATGACTGTTCTGAGGGGTTTATAATTTAGTTGAAGTTTAAAGTTCACTTAGCTAAATTGTAGCAGGATTTATATACCATTCAGTCATTCTTTCACTCATTTATTAACTCATTCATTCAACAATGCTTCTTACATGCCAAATTTTATCCTCAGGGTCTGGGGGTAAATCAATGAGCAGAAGTACGTAGCTAAAATCTGTGGAAATTTATATTTATAACTGACTTTTTTTCCCACCTAAACATAGCACAATTGTTATATTAGAATGGTTATGAAGACACTCTGGCTTCACACAACCTTCATTTAAATCTCAACTCCATCATGAACTATCCGGGTAATTCTCGGAAAGTTATTTTTAACCACTTTAAGTCTCAATGTTTTCATCTGTGGAATGAGATAATAATCATATATACATTGATGTGAAGAGTAAATGAGTTGGTATACATAAAATACATAGAAAAATTCCTGCCATATAGTAAGACATGAAGGACCAATAAAATGTTAGCTTTATTGTTATTGTTATTATTATGCACTATTTTCCAGGTATCAGATTCTTAATTTTCCTTTAGGGAACAACATCTCCATTCTCAGCCCAGGTTTTGGGCTTCATGTGGCCTTGTGACTTAAGATAATTAGGCATAGTTCATTTTCCTTAGTCACGGTGATTGGTTGAGTTAGGACAAAAGCAAGTCAATCAAGTTCAGAGTCTTTCTAGGGCTTTTGAGACGCGTGTTCTCTTTTCTAACAGAATTGAACCTGAGTTGACGTAGCCCTAGAGTTCCTGGCAACCTTCTTGTCACTATTCAGAGCCAGTTAATGAAACCATCATGGAAGAAAGCAGGGCGAGAAGTTGGAGAGAAACCAGAGACTAATGATAACATATAAGCCTCTAGATCAAACAATGCCAAAGACATTACTCCTTAACTTTTCAGTTTTATGTGCCAACAAATTACAATTCCCCTATCCTATTTTCTTTTTAGTGTTTGACTAAGTTAGCAGGAGTTGGTTTCTGTTGCTTGCAAGTAAAACAGCCTAACTGGTAAGCAACTTGATTGCTTAGAGATTGACGCATATTTCTCATTATGAAATCTCTATCTTTCCTTTCTTTTCCTTCCATCCAACATAGCGGTCTCATGCTACTTTATTCACATTTCCAGAAGTTTCCCTTTTGGGCAGAAGCCTGTGATTGTCTTTTCCAGGACTAGAGCATTTCTGGAATCTACTAGAGGTGACCAGAGAATAGCCAAGAGAAATGATAAGGTAAAGAAAGCTGTAGATTTACTCAATTGTAAGTAAATGGTGTGTTTTTATGACTGGCAAAGAGGAGAATTGAATGGCTGAGTTTGTTACTGTGTATGTGGCAGTGTAAGAGATCTGGCATATTTATTCTACATAAACACACCAGATTAAAGAAGGACAATCAATTAGGCTACGAAATTAAATCTATGGTTACAAATTTTTTAAGTGTTGTGAAGGGAAATATAAGATGCAAATACTAGAGCAAATAATCAGAACATTGTCTCTTATTCTTCTGTGCTCAGAATATGAAAAAGGTCAGCAACTTTTAAAAAGTGGCATGTGACATGCCTAGTCTACAACTCACTTCATTGTTGTTATCATCATTTCTAAACCACCTAAAATCAAAACAAAGAAAACCAGCCCTAATAGTAGAGCTGCAATTGAGCACTTAAGCCTTCTGAGTAAGTACTTGTCACATAAAATTCACCTGACTTCTCACTCCACATATGGGAGTGAAACTCGAGGACCCTTCTTAAGTTTTCCAAAAACTCTTGAGCTGGGGGCTCTGACTCTGATCATTTTCTTCCATTGAGTTAGTTCGTTTTTTTTTTTTTTTTTAATACCTGTCTCTGAGCTTGCTGTCACTGACTTATCACCCCCACACCAGATTCTACTTTAGTCTCTTATCCATCAAAGGACCAATGAGAGAAATGCAGAATGTAAGAGATTTGTACAAAAGTTGGGTGTGAGTGCAGAATGAGCCAGTATAGATAGCAGGGAGAGTTTTACATTTGCGTTTTTGCATGAAAATTATCTTTAATATGGATATATAGCACCCAAGGTCCAATGAAAGTCTCTCAGCCATTCTTAAGGGCTGTTCTCCCTCTTGTTGCCATGACCTCCAAACTTCCATCTTGCTAGGCTTCTTCTCTCCCCTCCATCCTGGGCACCTTCTTCTCCTGAGCTGTCTGCTAGAAGTTCATTATTTTATTTAACACTTGCCACCATCTAATGAACTATTCTATCATCAATGTTAGGTGAATAAATTTGCCCCATTTAAATAATTTGGGGTTAGGAATTACCAGGGCGAGTTGAGGCTACGGAAATTCCTCGGTATAACATGTCAACATCTGACAGAAGAAGCAAGAAGACTTGTAACGTCATGACTCCCAAGTGAGCTGGTAGAAACCCAGTGTGAGTATATGAGGAAGAGGGGTTGGTGGACTGAGGAGAAGCAGAGGTTATCAGAAACATAAAAAACGTTAAAAAAAAAAAACCTTTGGAACTTTTATAAATTCTTATTAGTGAGAGTATAGCAGAAAGGACTAATTAACTGTGAAAATAATTCAAAACCCAGGGACAAATGCCAAGAGATAGAAAATTCTTCTTCCCCTTTCTCCTTTATCTTTTTCATCATAGCAGAGCCAAAGCTTGCAATTTCCTTTTTTATGACTACTCAATCAAGGTGCATCACTTTCTTATAAGACAATTAGTTCTTATTTGGGTGACTGTTTTATTTTTTATAAGGAAAGAGCTGAAGAACTTCTCTTACCAAATTTCTCCTATCTAACGTTAAGTTGTACTGTTCACATTGAAGTGGAAGGTTCTGCTCGTTCAAATTTATTCCCCAAATGGTGATCACATCTGAGAGTTTATCTGTAGTAATTATGATGATGATGGTAACAATAGGAAATATTTATTGAGCTTTTATTGTATGGTAGGCACTTGGGTTTATGTACGCATTATCTCATTTAAGTCTCCCAGCAATTCTGCAATAGATACTGTTATTATCTCCATTTTAGATCTGAAGAAAAGGAAACAGAAGTTGAACAGTTAAATGACATGCCTAAGATCACATTAATCAAATATGTGGTCAAACTGTTGTTTGTGTTGTGAAGGTTAGCATCTTAACGATTCTTTTATCCTTAGATGCTTCATGCTCGTTTGGATGCTTGGAAGCATCGTTCTGGATGCTTCCATGCTTGATTCTGTTGCAATGTGGTATTTATACCATCAACTGGTGAGCTGATCATTATCAAACCTTTCTTTTCTATTTTATAATTAACGATTCCATTTTGAAGAAATGCGATGAATTAAGGACAGGAAAAACAAAAAAACTATTACCACAAAGATATAATCAGAGAAATTTTAGAAAAAGTTTCCTTAGGGATGAATAATAAAACAGGAAGAAATTCAAGGCACACAAATGTCAACTTATTTGCTCCAGGTCAAACAAATGCTTTTATAATCACATTTTACTTTGTCAAGGAAGTTAAGTGTTTTAAGTAACTAATTTATTTTAATGTTGGGAGATCTCTATAAATCTTCCTGCATTACTTAGATAAATAATTTGCCACTAAAATTGTTTTTCAGTAATTTTGCTTGGCTATTTTAGCGTGTGTTTTTCATAATCTCTAACGCTGAATTTCTCATCAATTCAGCCCTCCAGATTTTATTAGGTTTTGTGTACTCAGGAAATAACGCCATCAAAGCAGAGTTATCTTCACATACGCAGCACAATTATATTGATATATCATGTGCTGTATTTTAATTTCAAAATTATTGCCTCATTGTTTTCTCCTGGAGCCCAGTTTTATTTCTTTCTTCTCATCGTCAAAGGTATAGCGACAAGTAATTCACCCTTAAAAAAAGAAGAGAAAAGAAAGGTTTGCTTAAAAAAAACGTAGCTAGAAGAATCTCCCACAGAGTGAATTCCCACAGTGTTATGGAGGATGTAAATTTAGCCCAGTGTGATTCAAACAATCAAGTTAGAAATTTTAATTTAATGGTTTGTTCCTTTGAATTGTTAGACGCTCACCTCATTGTGCAAGTTGTGTTTGAATTGGAGAAAATTAAACTAAAATGTGTTGAATTTGCCCCACTCAGGTTACTCTGGGAGGTCTGATTCACAGGCTGAGTGAAGGACTAGAAAAAATGAGTCAACAAAAGACAGAAGCGGAGGCTTAAATTATTTCACTTTAATGATGACTCTATTATCTCTCAATATTTTAAAATTTAAATATTTGATTTCTGCTATTGGTATATCATGTTAGCAATTTTAATAGGCTTGGGGAATTATCTTATTTTCATTTCAACATAACCCAGAAGCCCGTTTTTTTGGTGTGTTGGTCAGAAACCTCAATGCCTCACAGATTAGAGGGTTTGTGAATCAGTTCCTGCCCGACTGGCTTGGTTGTGACAAATAAAATGCTGGAGGAGAAAAAAATGTCAGATGAAACAGCAGGCGAGAATAAGAACCAAGTATTTTTTTTATGATATCTTAGGGAATATTCCAACAGGCCAAATGAGTCTAGACAAACATGGCTCATGTTTGGAACTAGGATCATAAGATTTGGTAAAATACAGGACTTTTCTTGGAAAGTAAGAAAACATATTTAAAAAGCCCAACAAGAGGAAAGTGACTTGGTTACAAGCCTTTTTACATGTTTACCCATAAAGAAAGAAATGTTATTGCAGTGAACCCCTTGATAGTAAAATGGAGTTCTTCCCACTTAGAGCCTTTAAAAGTTTGACCAGGTAGGGAACTTAGAGCCACAGGTATTGTTCAACTTCATTTCAGAGACATTGAGACTAAAGCTCAGAGATAGAGTGTGTCATGCCAAGGGTCACACTGGTTCTAGCGGAGTTAGAAAAGCTCTTTCTTTTATTTTTATGCCATCATGTCTCCTTGCTTTCCCTTGGGACTACTTGTGTCTCAAATAGTTGTCATTGCCCCTGTGTCCCTTTCCTTGAATTGAATTTGGTGTTAGTTTACAGCACATGCCCCTGCCCTTTTGAATGACCATAGCCATGTCACACATATGGTGGCATAATTATTCCAACCACTAGTGCTGATAATATGGTGGCTCAGGATCTTTTTACCACCATGGTGGTTCTGAAAGCCTCAAGCCCTCCTGCAGGCAGATCCAGCCGTTGTGTTACAATAACTGAGACCAAAAACATGGTTCCTCAGAGCTGGGGGGATGGCACTGACCAAGCTTAGCAAAGACAGGTGGTTCTACCTACCTCATTTCAGCATTTATAAAAGCATTTCTCATGTGTTGATGAAACACGTTAATGTAAAACAATTAGGCCACGTGGAATAAAATGACATTCTGACAAAGCAAACATTGAAATAGAGATGGAATGTTTAGTACTGATTTTACCAAGAGCTCCAGAAGCCAGGAAACCTGTTCTGTTAAAGACCTAAATGGCTCCCAGC
Organism: Equus przewalskii; assembly: GCF_037783145.1. Lineage (NCBI taxonomy): Eukaryota > Metazoa > Chordata > Mammalia > Perissodactyla > Equidae > Equus > Equus przewalskii. Next base: position 51,039,764 of record NC_091831.1, on the reverse strand, counting down.
CTTCTCCAGGTGTCAGTTTCTTCATTTGTAAACAAAGGGTTTGGATCAGGTTATTGCTAAAGTCCCTGCGTGTTCTAGCAAGCTCCTTTAAACAGAAAGATCTCTGTTATCACCTTTGATGTGTGAGAGGAATTAATAAAATGCTATAGACTGATAATTTTTTTCTGATGCGGATTGCAAAATTGCTGTCAGCTAAGACTAACCTCATTTATATGGTTTCCCATTGGGCCTTAGTCCCTTACAAAATTCTAGATGCTTTTCAGTTTAATGTGTGTTAACAACATATTTGTTCAGCACTTAGAACGGTGATTTTAGGAAATACTTTCCTCTCCAGAATCCTCCACAGGCAATCTTTAAACACTGACTGAATGTGGGGCACTGTTGGCATTGAGAGTTCAAAGAACCATAGAGTTTGGTTAGGGACGGGGGCCTGTAGTGCTGTTGAAGAGAACAGAATTATGACTGAGGGCATATTGAATTGAGTGACAAATGAGTGATCTAGAGAACAATGGCAATTTGTAGCCTATTTTTATTTAACCACTTAATTTTCCTGTATTGAAGATTTCTGATCTTTAAACTTTCTTTATCACGGTTTAAATAAATCTATTAAGAGTTGACTCATCTAGCAGTGAATAACTGTCTTCTTATTTTCTTTGAGATAATTCTCAGACTTTTAAAACGTTTTCTTAGCATTTGAGTCTAATGACTGAAGGCAGTGGGAAAGAAATAATCCCAATGATTAAGGCTAAAGAAATATGTTATATATAGCTTTTTTGCTATGCTAACACTCTCCTCAAATCTCATACTAAGAAAAACAGAGTCTGTAGAAATGATTGGCCAGGAATCATATGTAATGACTGAATAATATTCAAGACACTGCAACACTGCTAGTCACCTATTTGCCCCATTTTTACTAACTAAATGATCTCTAGTTTCACTTGGTGTGGCAATGTACATAGATTAAAAAATTACATTTACCAACATCTCTTGTAGCCAGGGTAGCCATGTGACATAATATTATCCAGTGAGATACAAAGATAAGTCGCAGGACTGGGCTCCTATAAGGCTCATTAGGTTAAGGGAGAGTCTGATCCAAATGGCAAATGTTCTTTGCCTTCATCCTTCTCCTTCTCTGGGATGTGGATGCAATGCTGGAGATAGAACAGCCATGTTGAGTTTACAAGGTAGCTTTGTGACTAATACATCCTAGGTATGGCAGAGCAGAGCTGGATGGAGCCTGTGCTCCAAATGACATTGTGAGATGTCATACCATGGACTCCTTGCCTCTAAGCTTCTCATTCAGTGAAGAAATTATAACTCCTAAGTACATAATTCCTATTTAAGCCATTTTGGGGGAATTGCTTCTGTTACTTGTGGTTCAACAAATCTTGATGGCTATGAGTACATACTGTGTGCAAAGTTCTAAATCTTGCTGTGTATGTAGGAAGCCTACTAGGAGTTTCCAAGTCTTATGAAGGAGACATATATATATATACACACACACATACATACACACATTTACGTTGTGTGTGTATATATATACATATATATTACATATTTATAATAGACATAGGTAAACATACATTATTTTAATACTAGTGATGGGTGTGATTCTAAAGAACTCCATGAATGTGGAAGAAGAGATTAATCTGACTGATGATATCTGAGAAGGGTTCTTAGGAGAGGGTTTGTTAGCCCTTCTGTTTTTCTTCATAAGGGTGAGTATGACATTGCAGGCATATGGGGCTGGAAAGACACCTGGGGCAAAGGAACAACTTGGGTGATGCTGCAGAGATTCTCTGGTTTGGTCTCACCAGCTAATAAAAGATACCTAAGGCAGTATAGGACGCTTCTAAACTGTGTTAGTACATTATGGTGCAGATCACAAAGATGGTTTTAACTGGAAGATGCAATTGAAGTTGCATTTTTCCTGTGATTCCCATATCAGCTTGTTCTTGATCTACCTCATAACTAGGTATAGCATCGACCTTGATTTGTTGCTGTTTAGCTCATATGTTGCAGTTTGCGGGGAAGGCACAATGGAGAAATAGTGGAAGAAGAGAACCAAACACCTGTTTCTGTTCTTGGTAATTCAGCTTGTTCTACACCCTAACTGTTAAGCCCATAGGAAGTTACCTGTGAGCTTGAGAGTTAGAATAAATTTGAGAAGAAGTTGTGATAAACTGTGTCCCCTTTTTAAGGTTTCCCGGTCCTTCACCTCTTATGTGCCCAAAATGATGATCATCAGGAATTTCTAAGAGAGGAGGATGAAAGTTGACATTAAGGTAATTGACATGGTTTGTGGATTTGCATATTTATGGATATTATTCAAGTATGCATAATCATTTAGATATCAGCAAGTTCATTTAGATGTTATACACACAAACCATATATTCAGATGTTACCTTCTGGAATCTGTGTAAATGAGTGGCTAAATTCCATATATCAGCTTCAATTGCCAGAATCTTTATTTTTACATGAAAACCTTTTTTAGGCAACTTCTGCTTTACATGGCCAGTTTTAGTTTTTTTCTTGTGTTTATCCGACTTTACAAGACATGTGCTTATACATGCAAATTATCCCATAGGTCTGGAACAAGAATGCTATGTACATGGCAGGTATTGGATCTTCTTACTCCCTTTCCATGCATGTACCCCATCACTTTCCCACTGAAGTTAGGCTGCCTGAAAGTATTCTTCAACAGAGTGCTGCAAGGGGTTCCAACACAAATATTTGAATTGATACTCAAGATGAAAGTCATTTGCCAACTATTGAATAGGTGGGAAGCCTAGTATACTATTCTGGTACACCCTATTGGATACAAGGCTGGGCTAAGGCCTCACGTCTCCAGAAGGACACCTTTGTCTTCAGGAAGCCTGAGTTTTTCTTTCAAGGACATGAGGAATGTTATACCAGGAGATGGCTTCACAAAATAACTTGTGTCTAGTTATGGTGTTGAACCTGCCTGCTCATCCACAATCCATGCAGCCTCCTTAATACTGGTAGTGAACTGGCAATCTCATTGGACTTTCTTCTCTTATAAACAGGAAGCCACTTCCTTTAAAACTGAAGAACACTGGAGAAATGCCCCCAGAAAAATGCTACTTCATATGTACCTACTGTATTAGTTTCTTATTGCTGCTATAACAAACGGCCACAAACATAGTGGGTTAAAACAACAAAGATGTATTTTCTTATGGTCCTGGAGGTGAGAAGTCTTAAAATCAAAGTGTTGACAGGCCTGTATTCCTTTTGGAGGCTCCAGGGGAAATCCATTTCCTTGCCTTCTCTAGCTATCAGAGGTCACCTGTGTTCCTTGGCTCCTTCTTCCATCTTCAAAGCCAGCAGTGGAACGTCTTTAAATTTCTCTCTGACTCTGACACTCCTGCCTCCTTCTTATAAGGATCCTTGTGATTATATTGAGCCTACCAAGTTAATCCAAGATAATCTTTCCTTCTCAAGGTTGTTAACTTAATCTCATCTGTAAAGTCCCTTTTGCCATATAAGGTGACATATTCACAGGTTCTTGGGATTAGATGTGGGCATGGCCCATGGCCAATCACTTTTGGTCATTTGATCTTCACACACAGATAGCCACTGTGCACAATATCATCCTCACACGCAACCAGGAAAGCTAGATGCAGACCCTTTGTCTGCAAGAGAAAATGGAGATTCAGAAAGATTAAACTAGCTGCCCATGAACATAAAGGGGAGGAACTGGGATTCTAACCCTGCGTGTCTGATTTGAAGTTTTTAAGCGGTGTACTGTAAAATCCTCAGCTTTCATTCACAATAAGGCAGTGATTTTTCAAACTTACTTTAGCAGCAAAACCTTATGTTAAATGAAATCTTACACATGTAACCGATATATCCCACTTCACCATCTAGGGGTTCAAAACAAGGTCATCTCTCTTTTAATATTCAAATTAAATGACTCCAAGTCCCATCCTGCTGTCATAGAAATGTCTTTCTTTCCTCTTTGGATCCTCCTTCCCATAACAAGCCCAAGAACACTGGAAGTGTGTATTTAGTTCATGACATAAAATGGAAAAAAAATCCAAAATAGTTTAATGCATCTACCAGGAGCCCAGATCTCTGCTGCTGTTGTTGCTGTTGCTGCCATGTGGTGTCCTCTGGAGGCAGAGCAGGAGCAGTGTGTGTCCATTGGAAGAAGCACAGCAGAGACCTACATACACAAACACTGACATCTTTGGCGGGTGATAGACTCTGGATGCGGGGATAAAAGGAAACCTCTCTTGTACAGTGTTACGCAGAGTTTACAACTCTACCATGAAACTGCTTTTTCATGATATAATCTATTTCCATTTTCCTAAGGCAGTCCCTTCCTCAGTTTCTGGGGAGCTGGGGCATGAGGGTTTTCCTGATTTAGAAACAGCTCACACCCGGAACCAGCTTCCTTTATAACATCAGCACTCTAGCCCTGACATTAGAGAGAGTCCTCTTTTGGTCTCAAGGTCTATCTCATTTGATGCATCCAAATAGTGATATTTCTTTAGAAGCATTAGCATTAGATTAGGCGGCAAGGAACAAAAAAATAAAAACACCAAATAGTAGTGTCATGAAAGAGACACAAGTTTGTTTTTTTCTCATGTTCTATCTTGTTGTGCTGCCATGTGTTCCTTACTTTCCCAAGGTCAACTCATAGACCGAGGTATCCGTTAAGACTGGAAGCTGCAATCATCACATCCATATTCCAGCCAAGAGGAAAAAGGAAAGAGTAAGAAAGACAAGGACCCTTCCTTTAAGGATACTTTATTTACATCCCACCGTCTAGAACTTAGTTAGCCAGATGGCCACACCTATCTGCAAGGTAGCACGGGAAATGTGACTTGTATTCTAGTGGCTACGTGTCCTCCTAAAATTGACGGATGTTATTTCTAAGAAAAAAGGTAACAACCAATAGTCTCCAGTCTAAGGAAAACACCCTAACTTATTACACAATCAGTCCATTTTAGAAAACAGATAGAACAGACTGGTCTGGTTGAAACAGAGGTGGTTTCCTAGGGCCCTGCACACACAGCTTTCAACACCTTTGCTGTAGTTCTTGAGGTCATGCAGAGCTCAACTTGAAAACCATTGTACAAAGATGATGACTCACAACTCAAAGTGTTACTTGCTTCCTGCTTTTGACAAACATGTTTACTTATTTTTTCTCATAAATTTAAAACTTACAGAAAAATTAAAAGAATAATACAGCAATAATATTATACCTACCATCCAAATTTACTCCCATCACATATGGTCCCAGTATTATTCTAAAGAAATAAAGCAATTTGGATTCAGCTAGAATTCCTTTAGAACACCACACAACCTCCTTCCCCTCTTTCTCCATTTCTATGTCCATCCCCGCCCTTCCCAACCTTATCATAGTATTAGTGTGTATCCCTCTGGTTCATTTGAAGTAAATAAATAAAGTCCATACTTTAGGGCCAGCCCAGTGGTGCAGCAGTTAAGTGTGCACTTTCCACTTTGGCAGCCCGGGGTTCACCAGTTCGGATCCCCTGTGTGGCCATGGTACCGCTTGGCACACCATGCTGTGGTAGGCATCCCACATATAAAGTAGAGGAAGATGGGCATGGATGTCAACTCAGGGCCAGTCTTCCTCAGCAAAAAGAGGAGGATTGGCAGCAGATGTTAGCTCAGGGCTAATCTTCCTCAAGAAAAAAAAAAGTCCATACTTTGTTTTGGTTTCCTTTGATTTTACCCAATGTCTTTTTCCTGTTCCAGGACCCCATCCAAGGTATCACATTACATTTGGTAGTCACATCTCCTTATATTCCCCTTGGCTGTGAAATTCTCGTACCTTTCTTATTTTCAACCACCCAGACAGTCCTGAGGAGCATTGGTCAGGTATTTTGTAGAATACCTTTCTATTGGAATTGTCTGATATTTTCTCATAATTAGGCTAGGGTTGTGGGGTTTGGGAGGAAGATGACAGAGGTAAAGTGCCATTTTCATTATATCATATCAAGAGTACACACTATCTACATGATTTATTACTATTCATGTCAACTTAATCACCTGGCCGAGGTACTGTTTGTCAGGTTTCTGTACTGGAAAGATACTCTTTTTCTCCTCTTCTATTCTGTAGATGACAGTCACTAATGCACAGCTCACACTCAGGGAGTGGGGGATTATGTTCCCTCTCTTAAAGATGGACTATTTACATTAATTATTTGGAATTCTTCTTCTGAAGAAGATTTGGGAAATTTGTTCCTTCTCCCCCATTTATTTATTTATTCAATCATTTATTTATGTCAGTATGGATTCATGGATATTTATTTTATACTTTAGGTTATAGTCTAATACTATTTCATTTATTTTTTGCTCAAATTGTTTTGGCTTTGGTCATTGGGCAATCTTTCAGCTGGCTGCTATGTCTCTTTGACACACCCCTAACCTCCTGTTGTCATTTTATAAATATATTTATTTATTTAATTTTAGAACTTCCTGATTTTCTGGTACTACAAGATGCTTCAGGCTCACCATGCCCCAGTCCTAGAAACAGTTATTTTTTCGAGGAGCCCTGGTTCCTCTTATTGGAGACTGGTATTAAGAACTAAAATCTGGAGGGAGCCAGCCCCGTAGTGTAGTGGTTAAGTTTGTGTGGTCCACTTTGGCAGCCCAGGGTTCATGGATTCAGATCCTGGGTTTGGACCTACACACGGCTCCTCAAGCCATGCTGTGGTGGCATCCCACATACAAAATAGAGGAAGATTGGCACAGATGTTAGCTCAGGGACAATCTTCCTTGAGAAAAAAGAGGAAGATTGGCAACAGATGTTAGCTCAGGACAAATCTTTCCGAGAAAAAAAAAGAAAAAGAAAAAAAATCTAAAAAAAAAAATCCAAAGAACCAAAATTTGGGCACGATGCCTGCTTGTGATATATATATATATACACGTATATGTATATATGGACGCGTATATCTATAAGATTTTTATTTTAACAGGATTTAGTACATAGTATGTAGTAAACTAACAGGAATAAAGTTCTAATTATGGGATTTTTAGCATTAAGGGAACAAGTGGCAGAATTTTTAGGGTGTGGTCCTTGGAGCTAACTGTCGTCTTCAGTCACATTGTGAAAACAGTTACTTATTCATACTAGAACTTAATATTAACGTTTCTTTGAGCCACAAACCCCTTTTGAGATGCTGACAAAAAGTCAACAGACCTTTTGACCGAGAAAGAACTATATAAATAAACAAATATGAAGTTTAGTCCAGTACTCCTGAGGTTCATGAGCTCCTCGAAGTTCTGACTGATGGCATCAGTGACCCGTGGTTAGGGAACCTTGATGCTAGAGGAAGGGCCAGGAAGTCCACATGCCCTGTTGCTGCTTTTCTTAAGCCCCACTTCCATTGTGACCTCTTTCCTGGCCAAGAAAATGGTGTCATTTAGCAAAGAAATCAGAAAAATGTGATCCAATAATACAGTTTCTTCATCAGTTAATTACAAACATTTTATCTTAAGCTGCTCCCTTTTATGTGAAATCATGATGGTGTTGCTGGGGTTCTTTTTTGGTTACTATGATTTAAAGAAAAAATCAGACTTAATTTGCATGAGTTCCTTAATTCATATCTCCTTCAATTTTGTTTGTCACTTCCCCTTCGCATTAATGGTTCCTATTTAAAAATGGTACAGTGGGAAGGAAGGTGTATTTAGCATAATGTTGTGTCTGTGAAAACTGACTTAGGTGTAGGACTGAAAGAGTTAATTGAGTTAAATCTCAGTACATTTTTCTGAAGCTGTGTTTAACACTGATTATTTCAAGGTGGTTTTTATAATCACTTCCAAATGTTTTAATGATGCTGTTTTTCATTTTTCTAGAGATTTCTTTTTAAAAATTTTTTCCTTTCCATATTGATTTTCCAGCCACTTTCCTTGATGTCACCATTGGCAGGCCCAGTTATGCACTCTTACGGTTTGTTCCGGAAGCTCCCCTCCACCTCCCAGCCCCATCTCTCTTCTTGTCTCCTGGGTGCTCTTCATCTGAGGAGAAAGCTCTTCTGGTCTGATTGTTCTCAGTTTCTCTTGCAGCTCACACCCCAGGCCGGGTACAGTTTTTATTTCAATCTGCCAGTCTTTGTCATAGCTACCTCCTGTTGTCATCTTATTTCTTTAAGATCCTTCTGGAATAGAATCTGCAAGATTTTTTATGTTGTCAAATTCACTGATGATAAGCACTGGAAATCTGTTTAATTCAAGTTTGCATTCCTTTGGTTTCAGACTCCACCTTAGAAGCACTTCCCTTTCCCCCTCTGGGTCTCTCCAGTCTGGAGGGGCCCCTTCCCTACTGTATCACGTAGTGATAGGCAATTAGGCTGCCCAAGGAAGGCAGGGCCATGACATTCGTCACCAGCCACAGCTTTCGGACAGCTCTGTGTAAACACACGTTACCAGCCAGCCCAGGTTGATGTCAGAGATTAGAGTCAGAATACGCCTGCCATTTCTCCAGGCAGAGGTCTTGTTAGGTCAGGACAAACAGCCACAAGATTTATGGCTTCCCAAAGAGGAAAACCAATTCCCTAGACTATTGCTGAGAGTGCTCTTGGTATGCCGGACCCTCTCTTTGCAAACATCATGACACAGAAACAAGATCAGTCATCAAAAGTGCTCTTATATCTTGGTGTGAAGGGTGTTGGGTATTTTCTAAAAGGTAATGATAATAAATGGGCCTGTTTCCCCTATTTCCTTTGCCTTATTTGTCTGTTTGAGTCCGGAAGCCTATTCTCAACTTAGCCCCATCGTTATAAATATGACTTTTCCCCCTGAACTATATTACTCACACAAGCTTACTGAGTGATTTTGCATTTCTATTTCAAAGTTGAAGTGGTCAGGGTACATCTGTTTTCAATGGAGAGAGAAGGTGTGTCCCAGGTTGATGTCAAGATCTCTGCCAAGGTTAACAGAATTGAAAGCATTAATATAGTGTCCCCTATGTATATGCTTGGGTATTGAAGCTTGCTCATTGGCTATTCCCCCAGGACGAGGAAGTATTTCTGCATGAATGATATTAAGGTAGCTCTAGCATTCAGTGGGGAGAAGGCAAATTAGGTAACTTGGTTGAGAAAAGCTTTTTAAAATTTGGATTGTGGTACAAAGCTAACATTAATTTTCAAGACTAAACTGCCATTTTTCAATGCAGTAATATTAAAATAATAAATTATGGACAAATAAGAACACATATTTTTCTAGGACCATTCAAATGGAATATTTTCAAGTGAAGATTGCCAAGTAATTTGGATAAACACTGTCCCAAAAACCCAGATGTGGGGCTGGCCCGGTGGCATAGTGGTTAAGTTCGTGCACTCTGCTTCGGCAGCCCAAGGTTCACAGGTTCAGATCCCAGACATGGACCTACACACTGCTTATCAAACCATGCTGTGGCGGCATCCCACATACAAAATGGTGGAAGTTTGGCACAGATCTTAGCTCAGTGATAATCTTCCTCACAAAAACAAAAAACAAAAAAAACCCCAGATGTCTTCTCTACACATACCTAAACATCTGAGTATTTGGAAATGTCAGTTTGGGGCTAACATTTTCTCCTCTCAACCAGGGTTTGGCATCCTTTGAAGAGGCCAGTGTATCTGGCTGTGAGTATTAAGCAAATTCATCAGCATCAGAAGTCGAAGGACAAAGGTCCTCGTGAGAAAATCTTTGGAAACTCATGGTATCAGGGTATCTGTAATATGAACCGAGTTCCCAGGCAACACCCTTTCCTGATATCTTCATTAACGTCTGTGGAAGTGATTGATTTGACTCTAGTCTTTGTCTGCTTGAGCTATTCCAAACCCAAGAAAAAAACGTTACTTGAATCTGGGATCTTTTATTAATAAGATTAATTGGCATAAAATTTAATAATTGAGAAAGAATACCAAAAAGGAAGATAAAGTAGAGGTTTTAATGAGAAACAGATATCCATCCTCAAGGAAATAAATGTGAGTACAGATGTACATTAATATAAAGAAAAGGAAAAAATATGTAGCTGCTGCATATAGTGGCAAGCTCCCTCCTAGGGCTACATACTGGCTTCCAATTCTGTTCCCCCTATTATCCCCAACTCAGAAAAATTCTGCTTTTGGAGTCGAAATTCTCCATGCTTTGTTTTACCCTTAGGGAATGCATTCAGTTTTTCTGGAAGTTTTTATTTTGTGAAAGCTAAATCTCTTTTGCTTTTATCTACGCAATGATGTATTTTAACAAACAAAGGGCTGGCAGTCCCAGCAACAATTAGTCTAGTCCCTGCGTTGCCCCATGAGGGGACGGGAAACACCATCTCACTCCCACTGGCATTTGTATCCTTGTTCATGTTTTATCTTTCCTGGCATGCCTTTCCTTCTTTTTGTTTCTCTGACTGTGACCAATCGCAGGGTCATCCTGAGTTTCATTTGTCCGGTAAAGTCTTTCCGAAGGATTCTGTTTCCCTTGATCTCCCTTTCCTTCAGTGCTGATTGACGCTGACTCATGATTTAGCCCTTGGTTATAGACTATCTTCTATTTCTCCCTCTCACTTGATGTGTTAGCCTCATCAGCTAGTCTCCTGAGCTGTTAGTCTCATCATGTTAGTCTCATCAGCTGGACTCTAGTCTGCTTAAGAGACCAGATACATGTCCCACGAGGGTCTCTTCTAAGAGCTAGTGTGATGCTGGGCATGCGGTGTTGTACTATACACTGCATCTCCACTTGGGGGTTTGACGGACTTGAGTAACCAGGAGAGTTCCTCCTTCATGAGAGGAGGGAGCACCCTGAAGAATGTATTTGAAAATATTTTCTAATTACATTGTTAATGGATTATAAAACATAACTGAAGTTCCTCTTATAATAAGTTTATAAGAAAGTTGTCATAAGGTAATGATTGGCTACTTATTGTGAATAAATTTCAAAAATGCTTAAGGCCAATTATTTCAGACAAGCTATTCCTAACATCATTGTTGCAGCAAGGTATCTGACAAATGCTGTTTTTCATAATCTCTTGGGATGCTCAAACTGAATCAGATTAGCGCTTTACAGATTGTTTTTCCATGTGTTAAAATCATTTATACCTGCATTTTAAACATATGACAAAGTTATTCATAGTGCTATTTTCCCAGTTGGGACAGATCCCATCTTGCACTAAACCAGTGTTTTTCTAGAAATGGTTCTCACATTTCTGGGGTAAGGTGGATGAAAAGTTTGAGGGAGGTATATCAATGGACATTTCAGATTTTAATAATATATTTTAGTATGTAGTAGAAAATATATAGCAGGTATATCAAACCTCATTCACTGATATTATTGCTTAGAATAAAGTATGTAAATATTGTAAGCCAAGGTAAAGGAAAACTATCAATTATTTAAGTACTTACTCTTTGTATGTTGGGGCATGGATATGGCAAAAATTGTGAATTTGGTAGAGAGATCGAGTTAGAGGAAACACAGCTTCAAATTAAGACTCGACCTTCTACTAAGAGAGAAGAGAAGACAAGAATTTATTAGCACTCATCCAGTGAGGCAGACATGTTCCTAACATGGCACGGCCCCCATTGCCCTCCATGCATTTCTAACGAGGGCACTCTGCATGAACACACCCATAGTGCTTATTACAAGTTGAACACAGCCTGAATCTGCTGATGAGTGAGCTGTCCACCTGGCAGTATGATTTGAAGAAGGAATGAACATGTTTCCAAGTCCTAAACCTTGGTGTTACCACACTCTGGTGTGTCCTATGAATGATAGCACAATCTGCTAATGAGAAGCATTTATACTACCAAAGTGGACAAGATTTTCTTTTGGTTATAAACTAAAGCAGATCTTATGTCATCTCTATAAATGTTATTACTTTCACATGCATCTAATACTTTTTCTAGAGTGGGAGAGAAAAGTTGGGGAGATACTGAAGAGAGTTGGAATTGCCTCTATCTCTGGGTCCAACCTTGGGTTGGTGCCATACTTGGATGCATTGTCCATCCTATGTGGCCATCATTTTGAAGCATCTTATCATAAACCTTATCTCTTCCTCAGCTATGTCTAGAAGCATGACATATTTCTGTACTTCAAACCAAAATGTATTTTTAGAAGTTGACAGCAGCTAAACCCTATCTTTGGCTTTTTTTCCAATGGTCATAAAATGTGGGAAATTAAAGGAATATCCTTTGCTCTTTCCAAGTATCACTTTGAATGGCTAAGAATTCAAGATGTTGATAAAGAGCAAGTCACATCCGGCAAGTGACTTGGCCACTGTGACACAAGGTAGCCATCTTTTCCAAGGGATAGAATTCAGTGGCCATTTTGTTGGAGACTAGAGATTCATTATAGATTTTGTTGTTTGTTTTCAGAATATCCTTTCAGAGTAGCTGTATGAAGAATTAAGGCCTGCTATTCTCTTGTTCTAATGAAACTGATTGTAAGGAATCGGTCCTTAGTGGGGATTGTCAACTCTCAGCTCCTCCAAGGAAGTGCCGTATCTTATTCACGGAGCAATCCTTTGTACTTAACACTGAGTCTGGCCTACAGAAGTACATTGTTATTGTGACTCATGACTTGTATATTTTTTCATTAATGCATTTCTGAACTTATTATAGTCAATATTACCAAAGACTAATTTTATATTGATAGGTGGTCATGCCAGTAATTAAAAAAGGGGGGGAGGGGGGGAGGAAGACAAATTTGAGGGGCAGAGAAAATTATGACAATCTAATTTATGAATTATCTATCATATGATGCAAATATACTTTTTATTACTGAAAAGTAATCTCTAAGAATTAAACAAAAGTTAAAAAAGCTGTTTAATAATTGTTTAAAGTTGGTTTCCTTTTGCTGGCTTTAGTAGATTGTAATTATGTTCCATAACTCTGATGCTAAAGGGGAACATTTACTCAATATTTTAGAAACTTTTTAAGCAAAGAAAAACATTGATTGAGGCTGAAACAAGAATCCTTATCATTCCCATTCACTATGAGCTCTCCATTAAGCACAATTGGATAATAATGTAGTGTGACCACTGCTGATCTCTATCTCCCTTTGCTTCCACATCAAGACAGTAGTTCTCATGATTACAAACATGTTCATTTGAAATCAAGAATGCTACAGAATCACTAAAACTAACAGTTTTAAAGTTTACAGATCATTAATGTGACTGGAATTGATTTACTGGCGCCAATATTGCAATTATCCTCTAATAAACCCCTCAGTGGGGAATTTGAAAATATTGTAAACTAAAGTGCTGATTTAGCACTGGAACCCAATATGGTGATCTTCTTTTTCCTCCCTCCTTCCATTTATTCCTCTTTCCCTCCCCTCCTTCTCTGCTTCTTTCCTTTCATTCCCCTTTCCTTCCTCCTTTCCTTATATTTTTCTTTCTATCTTTCAGCTGAACTAGACTCAGCATTCCTCTCACCCATATTCTGCTCTGGCTTCAACATTGGAGGAAATGAAAACAATATTTCTGGCTACTGTTCTTCTTAATAAAAGGACTGGGTATATAATGACAAACATTTCTTCTAATGAAAAACATTCTGCATTAAATGTTTATTAAATTACCTATGAGCTTTAAATCTTAATTTACATGTACAAAATTGAAACAATACAAAGGAAAAGCAAAGGAATTTGATTATGAAGATACATTTCAATTTATGAAAACTCCCAGAAACTAACCAATGATGTCTGTGTTAAAGGTTATTTTACTTACTACTGTATTACCTGAGTGAATTTAATGCATCAGTAATTCAGATACCTGGATTGCTCTAAGACTGTGATTTGGGGAGTTCTCATTACATGTAAAAGCATCCTGCAGAGCTCTTTGCTCAGGGGGTCCAACCTGCATCTATAAACCTGCGCAAGGTTTTCTTGGTTCACCGCTGGGGGCTGAAACAAGAAAGCAGATGGGGATGTTTTAAAATGAAAAGGAAGAATAAAACATTCTGTCATAATGACAATTCTATATACTTCCAGGGAACAATGGTAATGATCAACACTGGCTATAGAGATGAGGATTTGGGGTGTGTGTGTGAGCGTGTGTACGTGTGTGTGTGTGTGTGTGTGTGTGATTGTGTTATGTTTGCAAAGGCATTTAATAACTGTGCAGTAGTGACCTGAAAAAACAGAAATATTGAGATCAGTATGTAAAGTAATGCTTCTGCCCACCCTGGCTGGTTCTGGGGCAGCCTGGTGATGCAGACCTTCTGACATAGAATTGGCAGGGCTCACACCCACGGAGATTCTCTAGGGATGGTCAGGAACTCCCTACCCACAGCCCTCCACCTCACTGGTTTTTCTTTGTGTTTGTCTTTTTAAAATTTAAAATAATAGAACGCTCTTTCCCTTCTTAAATCTTATCCAAAATTCCAACATGAAAGCAAGAAAAAGTAGATCATCTGCTTTTGAAATGGTGGCGAGAGCGTTGGAGCTCTGGCCACTAAAGCTCTCTTTTGTTCAAGGCTCCATCTAAAATCAGTTCCTCTATGACTCTTACAGAGTATGGGGAATATTCTAGTGATTCATTCACTTGGATTAAGACTCTGAAGACCTTAGCTACAAAGTAACCATCTGGGAAGGCTGTCACACTCTGTCATTACTTGTCAGCCATTCCTACCTTCATTCTCTTTTGTTAGCTGGTAACTAGCAGATCCCAGAGTGGTTTGGACAAAGAAGAAGTGAGCTCTAATTTGGGGAGAGATTGAGGAGAAAAGTAAAACATATTGGGCCATGTCAGAGAGAACATTAAAAGGCTAAGGTAGTAAGAAGAGCTGAGCATTTGGGAAGGAGTCTTAGAACACTGGTTGTCTGGTAGAAGGACATAAGTAGGCCAAAGGGAAGGAAGTATTGTGGAAAGGGAGAAAGTAGGTTACGAATTAAGACTGGTACCAGCCTTTATGTTTAGGCATTCCCTAAGCTTGCCAATCTGGTATAATGTTTGCTCCATTTGGTGAAAGGCCTCATTAAAACTGAAGATCGTCTAAGAGCTTATTTTGCCTGGGCAATAGCCTAGGAGACCAATAGAGTGTTTCAGAAAGGAAGAAAAATTGGCCCAGACTTCCCAATGTAGATCCCAGATGAAGATGTTGGCTTCAAGGGCACCTTTGGTTTGGGGCTCTAGTAGGCAATATTCTGGAGGTCAATCTGGTATCTGAATCCTTTCTTGGCTTAGTTCTCTATCCCTGAAGATGCCTCAGAGACAAAGAGGAGCAGGAAAGCCTTCTGTCTTCAATTTACTCGAATCTCTGCTGGATCTTCAAATTCTTTCCTTAGCTCATTGCATGAGTTGGATGAAAATTTTGAAAAGTTACATCCTTTTGCCAAAGGTGGTGGTGAAGAAGGGTGGGATACGTGTAAAGGAATTCAAGGAAGGAAATCTGTAGTGAGCCAGTGATTGATTTTGCTTAGAATTTATGTATAAATTAAAAGGAATAGCAAATAAAGAGATTGAAAATCATAGTCAGCCAGTTTCCCCCACACCATCTACTAAATAATTTCTGTTTTCCCTTGTTTACTTGTCTTGTTTGTTTGACATATTTTTGAGTGACTCAGAAACCTCTAGGTGCATCCATTCTCCTTAAGGTATTTACCTTGAGTGCTTCTGTATATGATATCTTCAACTTGGTGTTTGTATGCAATTTTCACATATGGTTTGTATTTTGGGGGTTTAGTTTAAGACATAAAAATGCTTTTCAACACTATGCATCAACTTTTTCTTTAAATATTTTTTCTGTTCCATTTTCTCTCTCCTCTCCTTCTAAAACTACAAATATACACCTATCAGACCATTTGATATTGTCCTACTAGTCCTTAATTTCTTTTCCCTAAATTTTTCTCTCCCCTTCAGATTGAACAATTTCTGTTTACCAATCTTTTCCTCTGTCATTTCCATTCCAATGCTAAGCCAGCCAGTGAAATTTTTATTTTAGATATTATATTTTTCCTTTCCAGAATTTTCATTAATTTCTTTCTATAGTTTCCATTTCTGTGCTGAGAATTTCTCTTTTCATTCATTGTGAGTATATTTTTCTTTACATCATTGAGCAAAGATATAATAGATTTTTTTTTTTAAAGATTTTATTTTTTCCTTTTTTTCTCCCCAAAGCCCCTCCCCCCCCCCGTACATAGTTGTATATTCTTCATTGTGGGTGCTTCTAGTTGTGGCATGTGGGACGATGCCTCAGCGTGGTCTGATGAGCAGTGCCATGTCCGCGCCCAGGATTCGAACCAACGAAACACTGGGTGGCCTGCAGCAGAGCGCGCGAACTTAACCACTCGGCCACGGGGCCAGCCCCATAATAGATATTTTTAAATCCTTCTCTGATAATTCTGAGTCATCTCAGGTTTGGTGTCCACTGATGGTATTTTCTGTTGAGAATGAGTAGCATTATTTTGTTTCTTTTTAAAGTGATTTTGAACTGTATCCTGGATATTGTGAATGATATGTTGTAGGGACTCTGGGTTCTGTTATATTCCTCCAAAGAAGGAATGTTCATGGACAGAAAGATTCAATATTGTCATATGTCAGTTCTTCCCAGCCTGATGTATAGATTCAATGCAATCACAATAAAAATCCCAGAAAATTATTTTATGGATATTGAAAAACTCTTTCTAAAGTTTATGTGGAGAGGCAAAAGACCCAGAACAACCAACACAATGTTGAAAGAGAACAAAATTGGGTGACTGGCACTACCTGACTTCAAGACTTACTATAAAGCTACAGTAATCAAGACAGTGTGATATTGGAGAAAGAATGGACAAATAGATCATTGGAATAGAATAGGGAACCCAGAAATAGACCCACATAAATATAGTCAAGTAATCTTTGACAAAGGGGAAAAAGTAATGCAGTAGAGCAAAGATAATCTTTTCAACAAATTACGTTTGAACAACAGGACATCCATGTGAAAAAAAAAAAATCTAGACATTACGTGTTTCATAGGAGAAAACCAAGATGATCTTGTATATGGCAAAGATTCTTTAGATACAATATGATGGCACAGTCCATGAACGATAAGCTGGACTTTATTAAAACTAAAAACTTCTGTTGTGCAGGAAACACTGTTAAGAGAAGGAACAGACAAGCCGAAGTCCAGCAGAAAACTTTTACAAAGGCACATCTGAAAAAGGACTGTTAGCCAAAATACACAAAAAACTTTTAAAGCTCAACAGTAAGAAAACAACTTGATTAAGAAATGAGCCAAAGGCCTTAACAAACACCTCACTAAAGGCAAACAAGCATACAAAGAGATGTTCCACATCATACATCATTAGGGAAAGATAAAGTCAAACAATAGTGGGATACCTCTGCACACGTATTAGAATGGCCAAAATCCAGGTTAGTGAAATCAACAAATGCTGGCAAGGATGTTACATACCAGGAATTCTCATTCATTGCTTGTTGAAAGGCAAAATGGGACAGCCACTTTGGAAGACAGTTTGGCACTTTCTTACAAAACGAAATGTCCCCTTATCATATGATCCAGCAATCACGCTCCTTGTTATTCACCCAAATGAATGAAAACTTATGTTCACGCTAAAACCCACAAGTTCCACTTGTTCATTGCTGGTATATAGGAAAGTAATTGACTTTTGTATCCTTTTTCATATTAGCTTTATACCCTGCAACCTCACTATAATTGCTTTTTAGTTCCAGGAGGTCTTTTGGTCAATTCTTTTGGATTTTCTACATAGAAAAACATGTCATCTACGAACAAAGACAATTTTATTTCCACCTTCCAAGTCTGTATGCCTTTTATTTCCTTTTCTTATTGCATTACCTAAAACTTCCAGTACAACATTGAAAACAAGTGGTAAAAGGAAACATCCTTGCCTTGTACCTGATCTTAGTGGGAAAACTTTGAATTTCTCACCATTAAGTATGATGTTAACTTTATGTTTTTTATAGATATTCTTTATCAAGTTGAGGAGGTTCCCCTCTATTCCTGGTTAACTGAGAGTTTTTATTACAAATGGGTGTTGGATTTTGTCAAATGCTTTTCCTGCATGTGATTTTTCTTCTTTAGCCTGTTGGTGTGATGGATTACATTAATTGATTTTTGAATGTTTAACAAGCCTTGCATACCCAGGATAAATCCCACTTGGATGTGTTGTGTAATTCTTTTTATACATTGTTGGATTTGACTTGCTAATATTTTGTTTGAGATTTTTACATCTATATTCATGAGAGATATTGGTGTGTAGTTTTCTTTTCTTGTAATATCTTTGTCGAATTTTGGTCTTAAGATAATGCTAGCCTCACAGAATAAGTTAGAAAGTATTCCTTCTGCTTTTATCTTCTGAAAGAGATTGTAGAGAACTGGTATCATTTCTTCCTTAAATCTTTGGTAGAATTTGACAGTGG
This sequence comes from Equus przewalskii, assembly GCF_037783145.1. Classification (NCBI taxonomy): domain Eukaryota; kingdom Metazoa; phylum Chordata; class Mammalia; order Perissodactyla; family Equidae; genus Equus; species Equus przewalskii. The sequence goes on along the minus strand of NC_091831.1, from coordinate 51,021,421 downwards.
ACCCATCTGGGCCTGGTTCTTTCTGTTTTAGATTGTTATTATTTATTCAATTTTTAAAATAGATACAGGTCTATTCAGCTGGTCTATTTCTTCTTTGTGAGTTTTGGAAAATTGTGTCCTTTAAGGAATTGGTCCATTTCATCTAGGTTATCAAATTTGTGGGCAAGAGTTGTTCATAATATTCTTTTACTATGCTTTTAATGTCCATAGGATCTGTAGCGATGACCTTTCTTTCATTTCTGATGTTAGTAATTTGTGCCCTCTCTCTTTTTTGCTTAGGTAGTCTTAGCCAGAAGTTTATCAGTTTTATTAATATTTTCAAAGAACCACCTTTTTATTTCATTGATTTTCTCTATTGATTTCCTATTTTTAATTTTATTGATTTCTGCTCTAATTCTTATTATTTCTTTGCTCCTGCTTACTTTGGATTTAATTTGTTCTTCTTTGTCTAGGTTCCTAACGTAGAAACTTGGACTACTGATTTTGGATCTTTCTTCTTTTGTAGTATATACATTCATTGCTATAAATTTCCCTCTAAGCACTGCTTTCACTGTGGCCCACAAATTTTGATAAATATATTTTCATTTTTGTTTAGTTCAAAATATTTAAATTTCTCTTGAGATTTCTTCTTTGATACATGTGTTATTTATAAATGTGTTGTTTAATCTCCACATATTTGGGGATTTTTCCAGTTGTCTTTCTGTTATTAATTTCTAGTTTAATTCCATTGTGGTCTGAGAGAAGACATTGTATGATTTCTATTTTTTTTTAATTTGTTAAGATGTGCTTTATGGGCCATAATGTGGTCTATCTTGATGAATGTTACATGTGAGCTTGAGAAGAAAGTGTATTCTGCTGTTGTCAGATGAACTGGTCGATAGATGTCAATTATATACAGTTGATTGATGGTATTGTTGAGTTCAACTATGTCCTTATTGATTTCCCGCCAGCTGGATCTGTCCATTTCTGAGAGAAGAGTGTTGCAGTCTCCTACTATAATAGTGGATTCATCTATTTCTCTTTGCAATTATATTAGTTTTTGCCTCTTGTAGCTTGATGCTCTGTTGTTAGGTGCACACATATTAAGGATTGTTGTTTTCTTAGAGAATTGACCCCTTTATCGTTATGTAATACCCGTCTTTACAAGGATAAATTTCCTGGCCTTGAAGTCTACTCTGTCTGGAATTAATATAGCTACTCCTGCTTCTTTTGATTAGTGTTAGCATGTTTTACTTTTACCCCATCCACTTATTTTTAATCTATATCTGTCTTACGTTTAAAGTGGATTTCTTGTAGACAACATAAAATTGGGTCTTGTTTTTTTGATTCATTCTGACAACATCTGTCTTTTAATTGATACATTTAGATCATTGACTTTCAAAGTGATTTTTTTATATAGTTGGATTAATATCTACCATATTTGTTACTGTTTTCTATTTATTGTCTTTGTTCTTTTTTCCTATTTTTGTGTCCCATTCTTTTTTAGCCTTTGTGGTTTTAACTGAGAATTTTATATGGTTCCATTTTCTCTCCTTCCTTAGAATATTGATTATACTGCTTTTTTTTAACTTTTTTTAATTGCTTGCCATAGAGTTTGTAATATACATTTACAGATAATGCAAATCTACTTTCAAATAACATATATTGTTTCACAGGTAGTGTGAGTATCTTATAATAACAAAGTAGTCCTAATTCCTCCTTCCCATCTCTTGTCTCATGGCTGTCATTCCCTTTACTTATATATAAGCAAACATAAAGCATATATATATATATATTTGAGTACAATATTGGAAATATTTTTTGAACAAACTGCTACCTTTAGATCAAGCAAGAATAATAAAAAGTGAAAGATTTTATTTTTTCTTCACTTATTTCTTCTCTGATGCTCTTCCTTACTTTATGTAGATCAAGTTTCTGATCTTTATTATTTTCCTTTTCTCTAAAGAATGTCTGTCTCTTCAAATTGCATTTTTTGCCTTTTGGTATGCCTTGTTATTTTTTCTTGACTGCTGGACATCATGTGCCAGGTAAAAGGAACTGCTGTAAATAGGCTTTAGTAATGTGGTGGTGAGGTACGGGGGGAGAGGAAGTAGTCCATAGTCCTCTGAATAGGTCTCAGATGTTCAGCTAGCCTATGCTTCTGGACTGTGAACTTCCCATGAGTTTCTCAGGGTTTTTCACCCCTTAGGTAGGACAGGATGGCTAAAGTGGACTGGAGTTGAGTATTTCCCTTTGTTCAAGTCAGTTAAGCTCTGATAATATCCTAGGAAGTTAGGCTCTGGTTAACTAGTTTTCCTTAAGGACACGCCTTGTTAAGAATAACAGAGTGCTCTGGCATATTTCAAAATGGTTCCTTTTCCCTGCCTCCTACTAGAAGCATAAGGGGATTTTTCTCCCATATTTACCATGGGAACCTGGGTGAGCTCCTGAAGGTAAATCTCACAATATTGTGGAGGTCCCCATATGACTGAGTCCCCCAGAGCCTTTAACTCTCAGAGATGTGCACACAGAGCCTCCAGGGATTTGTCAGTTACAGTTCAGGTTTTCCTACCATGGCACTGGTTCCTAAAGTGGTTTCCACTTGTAAGTCTCTGCTCTGGTAAGCCATTACTGCCTCTGTTTGCTTGTCTCTCCAACCTTGGGGGCAACTGTTTGCCCTGTGTCCCCCCCATCTTACAGATCCAAGAAGAGTTGTTGATTTTTCAGTCTGTTTAGCTTTTTGCTTGTTAGGACAGATGGTGACTTCCAAGCTTCTTATATGTGGAATCCGTTCCTTTGCTTTCCATTTTTAGATTTTATTTGGCTATTTGTTTACATTTGTTTTTCTATATGAATTATAAAGTAAATTTATCATCTCCCTCAAAAAAAATCAGGGAACCTGGATTTCTTTATATTAGTACATTATTACAATGAAGGGTAGGGAATGTCTCCCCATGTATTCAAATCAATGTTTATGTCCTCTTACAATTTTAAAATTTTATCCTTAAAAGTCCTGTGTATTCTCTGTTAACTCCTAGAATTTTATAGCATTTTTTTTGGAACAGTGTGAATTCTGTCTTTCATTTATTCTATTTTCTATTACATTATTGCTTATGTAAACAGATGTTACTGATCGTTGTTACTCTTTAATGGGGGCCTAAGTTACAGATAGTAAATTATATAAATCTTAAAAGTACAGCCTGATGCATTTTTATTTTTGTATATAGCCATACAACTATCACTGAGATCAACATAAGGAATCTTTCCAGGATTCCCAAGGCTCCTTCGCATCTTCTACCATTTAGCTGAGTTTCATACAAGTGGAACTGTATGTTATGTAGTCCTTTATGTCTGCATTCTTTTGCTCAACATTGCGTCTTGAGATTTATCTATGATGGTTTATTCTTTTATTCTTGAGTATTATTTCAGTGCATAAATATGCCACAATTTGTTTCCTCATCTTCCTATTGATGAACACTTGGATTGGTTGATTTGGGGCCATTGAGAATAAAGTTGCTATGAACATTCTTAGACGTGTTTTTGATGGACATAAATATCCCTGAAAAAATGCTTTAGATTTTCACAAATTGATCTTTTATCTAGTTAACCTTACTGAATTTTCTTATTAATTTTAAGATTTGTTAAATCTGTTCATGTTTTAGATGATCATATAATCTGAAAATAAAAAGAGGTTTAACTCTTTCCTTCCAATCCTTATGCTTTCTATTTATTTTTCTTTCCTTAAAACATTCATCAGGTCCTCTAGTACTTTGTTAAATAACAGAGGTAAAAGTGGTATCTATGTGGTTTTCCCAATCTGAAAGAGATCATACCTGAAGTTTTCCAATACAGTTATGTATTTCTCTATTAAGTATAAAATTGCTATAGACTTTTGGTATATGATCCTTGTCAAATAAAGATAGTTTTTGACTGTTCCTTGTAGGCCTACAGTATTTTTATAATGTTATAAAATTTTCTTTTTTCTGAAATTTTCTTTTCTTCTCTTCTTTTGTCTTCCCTTAGCTTCTCTTTTCTCTCCTCTTTTCCTTTTCCTATTTTGGAAAGGTTATGCTAGCCTCATAAAGTGAGTCAGACAGATTTATCTCCTGTTTAATTTTCTGGAATTTGTAGGAATCACTTGATTGCTGAAAGCTTGGTAGAATTTACCTCTATAACTGTGTGGGTGCAGGACATTTTGGGAAAAACCTTTTATTACAATTTCAGTTTCTTTAATGCTTATGTGTTTATTCATGTCTGATTTTTCTCGTACAAATCTTTTTTATGATAACAGAAATTTATCAATTTTATATAAATTTTATAATTTATGCATGCGTAGTTTTTTCATAATACTTTAAAAATTTTCTCTTTTTTCACATTAGATTTTTTTGAAACAGCTTTCTCACTTTCCCTTTTTTCTCCATTGGGGGATATAATCTGTCCTTATCATTGTTATTTGATTTCTGTGGGTTAGCTCTGTTGCCTTTTCCCCCAACTTCTTAAAATAAATGCTTAGTTCATTTGTTCTCAACCTTTCTTGCTTTCTGATATATATATATTTAAAGCTATATTTTTCCTCTAAATATTGTATTAGCTTTGTCCAACAAAACCTGACATGTGCTATTTAATTTTAACTTTGTAATACACCCTCTCATTTCTAATTATCCTGAGTCATAAATTAACATATTAATTTTCTTAAATTTGGTTTTTAGCAATGTTTTTCTTGATATTTTCTAGTTTTATTGCATTATGGTCAGAAAACATAGCCTGTAAGGTATTGCTTCTTCAGATTTTTTTAGGCTTACTTTGTGGAAGAAATGTAAATATAAATGTTCTATATACCCATATGGAGGACAGTGTTCTCCCTCTCAAGTGTAGATTTTTCTGTATAGCTAATAACTGAAGCATAGAAATTGTATTATTCAATCAAATAGCTCAAGAAACTATCAAGAAACCTACATACTTATTTTTTATCTGTTTATCTATCAATTTCTGAAAGAGATGTGTTAAAAATATCCAACTTCTAGCAATTGTCACTTTATATAATTTGAGGCTATATTTTAGGAGTATATTCTCTACTGTTTTCCTTTTTTCTCCAGTATCAAGAGATACTATTGTGCATTATGATCATTTTTGCCTTCACTTTATTTTAACAGAATTTGAGATTGCTGTCACAACTTCTAGTCCATACCATTTTCTGTGTAACTTTTCAATTGTTTAAATTTTGACTCTTTTTGATTCTTTTTGCTTAAATGTGTCTCCTGTAGGAAATATGTTACTGATTTTTTAAAAATCTGAGAATCTGACTTTAATTGGTGAGTTTGATCCACTTATTTGTGTTATATTAGGATTTCTTTCTGCTGTATTATGTAATGTTTTTTATTTGTTTTACTTTCATTTTTCTTCTTTCCTGTTTCCCATTGGACAGATCAGGTTTCCTGTTGCTGGTTTAAAGTTTAAGCTAGGCATTGTTTTTGTTTATTAACATGTTTGTTTGTTTTTACAGTGCTTGCTTTAACCTAAGAATCATACTTATGTTTATGTATCCCTAGTGATATTTATAAAACTCTTTTTATTGCATAAAATTTCCATCAAGTTAAAAACGGAGAAAATAATATAATAAAACCAATGCAGCACCATCCTACTTCAACTATTGGCAACACATTGCCAACACTGTGTCATCTCTAACTTCCTCACACCGTCACCCACAACTCCCAAGATCATTTTGAAGCAAATCTAGGATTTCATATCATTTTACCCATAAATATTTCAGAATGTATCTCTAAAAGATAAAGACTCAAAAAACACAAACACAATGCAATTATCAAAAGCTAAAAAATCAAATAATTATTTTATACAAATATTCAGTATTCACATTTTCCGAGTTGTCTACAAACTTTTTCTTGACAATATGTTTATTTGAATCGGAATCAAAATTATGCACACACATTTAAGTTATTAGTCTCTTAATCCTTTTGGCCATTGTCCTTCGAGCAGCAGCAGGCTCAGTGTCATCTGGAAGTTAGCAGAATTGCAGAATCTTAGGCTCCACATAAGATCTACCAAATCTGATTCGGGGAGGTCCAGTTGTGGCAAATACATATTAAAATATGAGAAGCACAGTGTTATCAGTCCCTCTTGCCTCTCTCTCCCTCAATATTTTTTCAGTTGAAGTAACTGGGTCATCTGCCCCATAGATTTATTTTTAGTCTAGATTTTGATGATTGCTCCCTGTGGTATCCTTAATATGTCTTTCTGTAAACATTTCTGATCCCATTTTATGAAAATTGATAGTTATATCTGGGGTTTGGATTACATTAAGGTACATATTTCTTTTTAAATATTTTCATAAATGATGCTATATACTTCCGTTAGGAGATACACAATGTCTGATTGTCTTTGTTTTTGTGATGTTTGTCAACTCTTTGTTATCCTGAGATCACATTGGAAAAATTAGAATAAATTCTTGATTCTATAACTTTATTTACCAGTTTTCAAAATAGTGAAATTGATCAATAGCATCCTCTGAAAAGGACCATGAAATTTTTGTTTTGTATTGTTTTCTTTGCTCTTATTTAATTCAATCATTTATTTATTCATACATTTTGGCATCATTGTAAACTCTTGGATTTAAAGACACGATGCATTTCAACAGATTTCCATTACTATACTTATTAATGCTCAAATTTTCCCACCTTAGAATAGATTGGCTTCTCAATCCTTTTGGCTTAAATTTATTAAGCTTTTGTAACTGCTCTGCTTTTTGCTATGATAAGCTTTCTGGTATGTTAATCTTGTATCCTCCTTATCCCAAACCACTAGCCATTTCTACAATGAATCTGGTTCCTTTCAGCGTAAGTGGGTTCAAGACTACAATCTGAGTATTAGAGAGACTCACTGATACTATCATTGTTGTCTAATGTAGGGAATCCCCATGAAACACAGGAAAGACCCACAAGATTTTTGAGACTGTTATACCAGCAGCTTGGTATTTCCAGCTTGGAATTAAAGAGACAAAGAGAAGACAAAATGAAAGGAAACTGTTGGACTGTTAAAATTCTACAGGCAGGAAACAGGCTGATAAAATTACTTAGCTGCGAACAGGTGTCACCCTTCATGAGAAAGGAAGGATGACCATGAGGACAGAGCTGTGAGTTTGGAGGGTGGAGCTATGGGCCACAGAAGATAATTCCCAGGACTTAAAAACTAAAGGAGTTTGCCAAGTTGGAGTTCAAAATTGCTTGGGACCAATAACTCCCTTTTTGTCTATCATTTTCTCCCTTTTTAAATGGGAATATCTATTATCTAATGCCTGTACCACAACTGTATTTTGGGAGAGAATAGCTTGTTTCTTGAGCTTCACAGGTTCACAGAGAGGAATTTTGCTACAAGCTAGACCATACCCAGAGTCTCACCCATACCTAATTTAGCTGATGAGATGTTTGACTTTTGAACTGATGAGACTTAGACAAGATTCTGGATTCTAGTTGATGCTGTAATAGGTTGAAACTTTTGGTGACCTTGGAATGGGGGTGTATGCATTTGCATATGGGAGCGTTGTGAATCTTTAGGGGCTAGAGTGCAGACTATAACTGGCTGAATAAAGGCCCCTTGAAGATAGCCACACCATAATCCCTGTAAATATATTCTCTTAGATAGTAAAAGGAACTTTGCAGATGTGATTAAGTTAATGACCTTGAGATGATATGATCCTGGATTATGCACCTGGGCCCAATATAATCACAAGGGTCTTTATAAAAGGGAAGCAAGATGATCAGAATCAGTAGTAGATGTGATAATGAAAGCATGAGGTTGGAATGATGCCAAGGAACCACAAACCTAATTATGCAGGTAGCCTCCAGAAGTGGGAAAAGGCCAGGAAATGGTTCCTCTCCTGAGCCTCTAGAAGGAACCAGCCTTGCTAACACTTTCAATTTAGCTCAGTCAAACTGATTTTGGACTTCTGACATCCAGAACTGTAAGAGAATACATTTGTGCTATTTTTAAGTCACTAAGTTTGCAGTAATTTGTTACAGCAGCAATTGGAATCTAAACTTGCTGATACTGGTCATTGTTTCCAGGACATTCCAAGGCTAGAGCAGGGAAATACATACATTTCAGGAAGACAAAGTACAATATATGTGTGTGCTCTTACTTCCAAGTCAAATTCAGAAGTACTGAGTATTTATTTCTCCTCATTAAACTTATATCAGAATCTATTTTCTCCTATGCTCAAAATATTGGTTCTCAGTAACATAATTACTCGCTAACTCCATCCCAGATTACAAATATGCCAGTTTTAGAATGATAATACCACCACTACCACCAAAAATATTACTACCAAAAACGATTTATTCTTAGATTATTTCCTACTGAGAGTGTAAAATGAAATTGCTCTGTCCTAAAGTCACTTGGAATAGATCTTCTCTGCGTGATCATGCCACCAACTGGAATTAGAGTAGCTTCATTTGTTTCATTTTTAGATTTTTAACGACTTCTTTTTGATTGAATTTTATTTTATAATCACGTAAAATATTTTTATGGCTCCAAGAGTAAATCTACAAATCAAGGAATTTTGGCTTCTCTCCCTGTCTTTTTCACTATTCTTTTCCTCTTTCATAAGTACATATATTTTTTAAATCACTGGACAAACGTTATCGATTTATTTTAAAAAATATCTCAGAGAACACTTGCTCTTTAGGATGCATTGGTAATATAAATAAAAATGTATGATCATGGAAATTTTAAAACATATTAAAAGCACATAGAACAAAATTTATGAAGTGCCCTGGAGTCACCACCAACCTTACAATTATTTGCTCATGGCTCCTGTCTTTGCATCTATACCCCCGACTCATTGTTCATGTTTTTGCATTATTTTGAAGTAAAACCCAAAATACTAAATCATTTTATCCATAAATATCTTAAGTATCTCTAAAAAATAAGGAATCTCAAAAAATAAACACAGTTATTATATCAGCAAATATAAGGAGTTTAAACTGGCAGATCATTATTTTATAGTTCTCTTTTTTGAACTAGAATCCAAATAAGGTCCACCTATTGCAATTTTTTCTTTAAAAATCTTTTAAATTTATGGGTTCTCTTCTCTTAAATTTATATATATATATATATATATATATATATGAGAAAGAGAGCTTTTTGTTGGAAAAGCTATATTGGTTATCCTGTAGATTTTCTCATAGTTGTCATTTTACACGTTGTATCCCTGTGATTCCATTTAATGTGTTTCTCTGGTCAATGGTCAATGTATCCTGTAGATTGATATTTGGATCTAGCATCTCTTTTTTTTTGAGGAAGATTAGCCCTGAGCTAACTTCTGCCACCAATCCTCCTCCTTTTGCCGAGGAAGACTGGCCCTGAGCTAACGTCCGTGCCCATCTTCCTCTACTTTATATGTGGGACACCTACCACAGCATGGCAGGCCAAGCAGTGCCATGTCCACACCCGGAATCCGAACCAGTGAACCCGTGGCTGCCGAAGCGGAATGTGCGCACTTAATCGCTAAACCACCGGGCGGGCCCCTGGATCTAAGATCTTGATAAGACCTTTTTCAAAGGTGGTATTTTATTCTTCAAACAAGAGGCACATGCTACATGGCTCTTCTCTCTCTAGTGATCAATTCCTAGACCCATAAGTCATTAGGGATTGCAAAATGATGATACTCTAATTCTATCATTATTTTATTCATGTTTAGCTGGAATTCTTTCATAAGTGAAACAAACTTCTCATCTGCTATTTGATTACACAGTGATGCCATTCATCTAGAAAAGCAGGCTAAATCTTTGATTCTTTCTTTTTATTTACAAGTTTTCAAAAAATAGTGAGATTGTTCCCTGGTGTCAGGGAATGTGTATCTATGTGTTTAAAAGATTTATTTTAAGGAGCTGGCCCATATGATTATGGAGGCGAAATCCCAAGATCTGCACACAGCAAGATGGAGACCCAGGAGTGTCAGTGTCAGTGGTGTAGTTCCAGTCTGAGTCTGAAGGCCTGGGAACCAAGAGAATTGATGGCGTAAGTTCCAGTCCAAGGGCAGGAGAAGACTAATGTCTCAGGTCAGCAGTCAGACAGGTGAAGTTCCTTCTTATTCACGGGAGGGTGAGCCTTTTTGTTCCATTCAGGCCTTCAACTGATTGGATGAAGGTCATCCACATCAGGGAGGGCAATCTGCTTTAGTCAGTCTCCCAATTCAACTGTTAATCTCATCCAAAAATACCCTCGCAGGCACACCCACAAGAATGTTTGACCAAATATCAGGGAACTCCATGGCCCATTTAAGTTTGCCCATAAAACTAAACATAGCATCTGACATCCTCCAATAGCAATGGTTTCCTTTTTCCTTTTCATTCCTTTTTCAAAAAAGTCATCATAAACTCATGGATTTAAATATATTTGATGTGTTTCCAGCCATTGAAATTACTTTCATTATTGATACTCAAATTGTTCCATCCTAGGATTCTTCAGTTTGGCTCCTGAACCATTTTGACACTATTATAGTAGTTTTTTATAGCTTCCTTCCTTTTGGTGTGATACTCACACTTATTATGTACATTTCTTGCCCTAACCTTGAATCAGTCATTTCTTGAAGGAGCCCTGCTTCTTTTTAAAAGGGCCAAATGCTATTTCAAGGCAATAATCTGGGTGCTAAGGGTGCACATTACTTACTACTGGGTTGATTATTATTTTTAAAAATCTTTTCCATAGATGAAGCTGGGAATATGTAATTAATTCTTATTATTCTAATTCAGAACCACAGAATGTTTTGTTTGGCTTTTACTAAACCTTTTTTATATTACATTATATGTTCCCACCGGCACTAAGAGAATCTCAGTTACCAATAACACTGGGCCTGATAGAATTAATATATTAAATAATGACTAGTTGCTGGATCCCACATTACACACACAACAGTATCATAAGAACAATATCCACACTACCACCAACAATATGATTATTAAAACAACTTAAGATTTTTTTGGCTGTTCTTTTATCCTTATGATTTCTTCACTAGGAATATGTAGTCAAATTACCATGTTTTAAAGCCACTTGGAGCAGTGTCTCTATGTGTGATGATGCCACTAGCTGGATACATATATACGTTTGTTTCATTTTATTTTATTTTTTAAAATAATTCATAAAAGTCCAACATGGTGAACTACCATATGCTGCAGCAATTCCACTTGTGGGTATACACCCAAAGGAAAAGAAATCCCCCTCCTGAAGAGATATCTGCACCCCATATTCGTTGCAGCATTATTTCCAATAGCCAAGGCGTGGAAACCACCTATGTCCATCAATGGATAAGTGGACTAATTCTATCAGGCCCAGTGTTATTTGTAACTGAGATTCTCTTAGTGTGAGAGAAAACAAATGGATGCAATATAAAAAAGGTTTAGTAGGAAACAAACAAAAATTTCAGCCATGAAAATAAAGGAAATCCTCTCATTTGCGACAACATGGAGCAAACTTGGAGCATTACGCTAAGTGAAATAAGTCAGAGAAAGACAAATACTGTGAGATCTCACTTACATGTGGAATTTGAAAAAATTGAACTCTTATAAACATAGAACAGGTTGGTGGTTGCCATAGGCAGGGGCTAGGAGGTAGGGGATGTGGGGGAAGGTGGTCAAAAGGTAGAAACTTCCAGTTGTAAGGTAAATAAGTTCTGGGGGATGTAATGTACAGCATGGTGACTACAGTTAACTATACTGTATTGCATATTTGAAAATAGCTAGGAGAGTAGATCTTAAAAGTTCTTATCACAAGAAAAAAGTTGTAAATGTGTGAGGTGATGGATGTTAACTAAACTTATTGTGGTAATCATTTTGTAATATACACATATATCAAATCATTATGTTGTACTCCTTAAGCTTATACAACATGTCAATTATATCTCAAAAAACTGGAAAAAATCATTAGATTTTTTTAGTACATTCTTGATTTACAGAATAATATAGCATATAGTACAGATTCCATATGACCACCCACCCCCGTTCTCTTCCAGCTTCCACTATTATTAAGATCTTGCATTAGTGTGGTACGTTACAATTAAAGAAACAATATCAATATGTTATCATTCACTATATTCCATAATTTACATTAAGATTCACTCTTTGTGTTGTACAGTGCTATGACTTTTGACAAATGCATAGTAACATATATTCACCATTAAAGTTTCATACAGAATAGTTTTACCACCTTAAAATCTCATGCTCTACCTTTCATCCCCTCTCTCTCCTCCAAACCCTGGCAACCACTGATCTGTGACTGTCCATATAGTTTTGCATTTTCCAAAATGTCATATTGTTGAAATCATACAGTATGTGGCCTTTTCAGGCTGGCTTCTTAACTATAGCAATACGCATTTCAGGTTCCTCCATTTCTTTTCACGACTTGATAGCTCGTTTCTTTTTATCACTGAATAATATTCCACTGTATCTATTACCACAGTTTGCTTATCCATTCACTTACTGAAGGACACCTTGGTTGCTTTCAGTTTTTGACAATTATGATTAAAGCTACCATAAACATTTATGTGCCAATTTTTGTGTGTACATAAACTTTCAACTCATTTGGGTAAATGAGTAGGAGTGCAATTGCTGGATTGCATGGTAAAACCAAGTTTAGTTAATTCATGTGAAAGGTGTGTGGATTGTGTTCAGATTCATCTGTTTGCATATGGATGTCCAATTATACTGGCACCATTTGTTGACAAGAGTATCTTTCCTCCATTGAATTGCATTTGCTTCTTTGTCAAAGATCACTTGCTTATATTTGTGTGGGTCTACTTTTTTATCTCTATCCCTCCATCATGTTCCCTCAATTCTCTTGTAGTTAATTATTTTAAAAAATTATGTATCCACCCACTTTATTATATACAAGGCAGCATACTATACATACTGTCTCAGTCAGTTTAGGCTGTTAGAACAGGATACTACAGACTGGGTGGCATAAACAACAGAAATCTATTCTCACAGTTCTGGAGGCTGGGAAGTCCAAGATCAAGGTGCCAGTCAATTTGGTTCCTGTGAGGGCCCTCTTCCAGGTTATGTCCTCACATGGTGGAGAAAGAGAGGGCAAGCAACTCTCTTCTGCCCTTCTTATAAGGACACTAATCCCATCATGAGACACTAATCCTAAAGGCGCTTCACCTTCATGACTTAATTACCCCCCCAAAGGCCCCATCTTCACATATCACACTAGGGATTAGAACTTCAACATATGAATTTTTGGGGGACACATTCAATCCATAGGGCATACTTAATCTTGTCCAGCTGCATTGGTCCATAACTCCAAGACAATGTTTAATAGCAGAGGAACTAGAGGCTGGCCTTTTCTATTCCTGACTTTTGTAGGACAGCCTTTAATGTTTCCTTACTAAGTAAGATACCAGCTTAAGGACGGACAGATATATAGATAGGTAGTAGGTAGGCAGATAAAATCATGTTAAGAATTTCTCTATAAATTCTTATTTTATTGAGTACTTTTAAAATGAATAGATATTAAATTTTGCCAAGTGCCTTTCTTGTGTCTATGGAGATGATAATATAATTTTTTTCCTTTACTTGATTATAACGATGAGTTATATTAATGATTTCCTAATGTTGAAACACACATGTATTCCTTGAAGGAACCCTACTTAGCCACAATAATCATGCTTTAATGTGTTGTTGGATTCTGTTTGCCAATATATCATTTCTATAAAAGTTCTGCAGCATTATTTATAAGTGAAATTAGTCTGTATTTTTCTGTGGCAATTTTTGTCAGATTTTGAGATTATGCTATAATTGTTTCATAAAAGTAGAGTTGGGACAATTCTCTTGTGAAATCTTCTGGGCCTAGTGCTTTTGTGTGGGGGATTCTCTTTAACTACTATTTTTATTTCTTCTATGGAAAGTGATCTGTTTAGATCCTCCATCTCCTCTGGAGTTATTTTTGGTAAGCTGTAGTTTTCTCAAAAACTATTCATTTTATATTGATTTCTTGAACATCTTTATCTTCCTTCCAGAAGATAAATATTCTCTCATGCATTGTTTCTTCTCTTGTTGATTTTTCTGGAATTTTAGTTCCAGATTGTTTAGACATATTTTTATTTATGTTGTTTTTATTTTTTTTAGACAACACCACATTATAAAAAGTGATTTGACTACATTTACTTCCTGATGTCTTAAGTTATCCTCCTGGGTTTGGGTCTGTTGTATGAGTACTTTCCCTAAAGACGGGTTTGAAGGTCAGACTCTGTCTGGCAAAACTTGTGAGGTCTGTTAAGTTAAAGGATATTTTTTTCATCAGATTTAAATGACATATTGGCAAATATAAAATTTTACAATCACAGACTTTTTCCTTCCACAGCCTAGAAATAATACTATATTATCTTAATGCTTCTTCTTTTTCTTATATCTGTGCTTTCATTCTGGAAGCTTCTAGAATTTTCTTTTTTTGATGTTATTACATTTTACTACAGTGTGTCCAGGAGTAGAGTTTTATCTATTAAATTGTGCTCTATAAAGACCTTTTTTCAATTTTTTCATCTTTCTTTAAATTTGGCAAATTTATTTTCCTTATTTTATCAAATATTTCTTTATCTATATTTTTAAAACTATCCATCCATTATTTCCATTATCCATATGTTTTTGCTTATATTTCTAATCTCCACAAGACCTATTTTCTTTCTATGCCCCATTTTATTTTCCTGTTTCCTGTTTGGAAAGTTCCTCAATCTGACATTTCAGCTCACTAGTTTGCTTTACAAACTGGTGTTCTTTATGTCCCTGTCAGACTTTTCACACCTCATATCTCACCTTGTTCTTTTTTCTTTCTTGCTGGTACAACTTAATAACACTAAGATCCTCCAGTCTCTGTCTGAGAATATTTGCTTTGCTTATTTGGATTATCTGTTCCAACAGTTCTTCATCATATAGTTATGTACTGTTTTCAGTTTATTATCTTTATTTGGTAGTTTGCATCTCTCAGCTGACTGTGAAGTCATGTTTCCTTGGGGATAACAGACATGTAGAACTTTTTTGACCTTATTCTACACTAAGAAATACATTGTTACCTGGTGACCCACTTGATATCTGTTTATAAAATGGTATTTTTAAACATATTTTGTATATATTGCAAAATAATGTTTACTTTATGATGAGAAACGCACTCTGATATTTCCTAGTCATTTGATTTTGTTGAAAAATACTAGTCACTCTTCACTATGTTAATTTGATCATCCACTAATGAGTCAAGATTCGCAATTTGAAAACTCTATGATATATGAGAGAAGGTCCGAAGGTCAGGTAATAGTTAAGAAGCAAGGATTAGAGGAATAAATTCTAGAACCCTAGGCACCACAGAATCCCTCAGATTAATCTAGTTTGCTTCACCCCATTGGGCAATAGCTCTGTTTGGGCATTCCCTTCTAAACTCTAAGACAGGAGCAGTGCTATGAGGTGCCTATCCCTCTGGGTTATACCTTTCCTGCCATGGAAGTTTGATGAGGAGGGGTTGGATCGATGAATATCCAAGGGTGACTGGTCAGCTTAAACCTACATCAGCTCCTCACCCTCAAAAGGCTGCTCTAAGAATATCTACACCCAAGGGCCTTGGTAGTTCCTGCTGATTTCTGATGCAAAGGAGCAGGCAATGATGACCCCAAAGGAACGAGGCACCGGTGAGATAAGAGCAGAATTTACAAAATCTGCACCAATCTGTATACTTCGCTGCTGCTGTCAGGCTGCCTCCTTGTTCCTAACGGGATTCCGGAGTCCTCCCGGACCAATTCACCACAGCCTTTAGTCTCCCTGAGATTTCTCACTGTTTTTATATAATTTCCTTAATAATTCCTTCCACAGTTTCTGCAGAGTAGATTCCATTTGGGGAAACCCAGCAGCCCTGGGTTAAGTCTTTTCAGGCATCTTCAAAATATACAGGCTCAAAAATCATACTTTTTCATGGCGAAGACCTCAGTGATCAATCTGATATGAATCTGTCTCACAATAGGGATCAGGGTGATTGAAGGAAGATATAGAGCTTTACTTTTTTCAAGGCTGCCTTTGCATCTATTTCCTCCTGTGTTGCCCAGGTAGCATTCATTCTTACAAGTTCCTGGTTAGGCTTCAGTGGTGCATTTCGGCCGTGTCTGCACAACCAAAGCCAAGCAGGGGCCTTCAGTCACTAATGCACTGGGAGTGCAGTCAATCAGAATAGCTCAGGAAAAACAGTCTTTGCATTTGTGCTCATTAAAGATAATTCAGGTCACTGCTTTTTCTGCGGGTACATTATGGCCCATATGTGGGTATAAGTATACACTGGGGGGTATCCAACAAGTAGATGGGGTGGGTCTCTAACTCTGGAGTATGATAGGAGAGCTTCAAAAATCACCTCTCCCTCCAAAAGTACCTCCATACCTGCTCTGACCTTTTCTTTAGGTTGGTCCGAAATTTTCCATCCTGCTTTCGAATTTCTGTTATTTATATTTCCTTTGAGTTAGACAACAAAGAGCATAGAATTGTGACTAAGCCCCCCTGATAAAAGCTCTTTCAAGAATAGCGCACATCATAGTGTTAGTGTTGATTGGTGAGCACTGCTCCGTTCCAGTGAAACAGGTAACCTCTTCTGTATCTGACTTCATCATCCTTCTCCACAAGATGCTTCCCCCCCATATTCCCCAGATCTGTATCTGCAGTACATCCATGCAGTCGCCCCTAGTGTTCCTCATCTCTTTCCTTGTTCTCCTCCACAACCAACTCCTGTTACTTTTAACTTTTATGTTTCTCTAGAATCCACGCATTTCTCTTCATCCCTGCTGCCACTGTCCTAGGCATCTCTCACTAGATATTTCCTACAACGTTCAAGTTATCTCCTTCTCTTCAATCTTATTTTTGTCTAATCCTTTCTCAACATGGCAGCTGTAACATTTTGACCATGTCGGTACTTTCCTGAAACTCTTCAGTGTTGCCCAATTGCCCATAGAGTGGTTTGCAAATATTTTTCCCACTAAAACATAGCCAAGAAATACAATGCAGTTCCATTAGCATCAGCAACTAAGGCAGTTGAGTTCATGATCTTGTCACATGCCAAAGTGAGTAGAGGAAGATATATGGGGACATAGCTGAATCTCTGGAATGAGAACCATATTACTATAACATTGTAGGTATTCAATGAACATTTCTTGACTGAGTAATGATGAATAAAACACAAGACAGGTAAATTTGGCAGCAAGAAGCAGTTGAAGAGAAGTTCAGAGCATAAAATTGTGTGAGTGGAGTGCAAGAGAAAGTACTGGGAATCTGTAAAAACTTGGTCTTGTGAGTATGTGTGTGTGTATGCACTGACACACGTGCACCCATATGAGATAACTAATGTTCTCTTCACATAGAAGGCCCTCTATCACTAGTTGTTGAATAGGAAAAAGGTTTTTAAGGATAAAACTGTAAAACAGTTTTGCCTGTGTCAACCTAACTTCTTCCCTGGAATTTGGGGACAACTGTTAATAAGTGAATAATTCAATCCAATGCATAATTTAATACAATGATTTCTAATTTATTATTTGTGGGATGATTTTAAAGAAAAAAGTCTTTGATGGTATATTAGTTTTCTGTGGTTGATGTAACAAATTACCACAAATTTATTGGCCTAAAACAAAACAAATTTATTAGTTAACCATTCTGGAGGTCAGAAATCTGATATGATATCACTGAGCTATAATCAACATGTGGGCAGGGCTGTATTCCCTCTGGAGGCCTGATAGGAAAATCCCTTTCCTTTCCTTTCCTGTCTTTTAGAAGCTACCCACATTCCTTGGCTCAGGGTCCCCTTCCATCTTCAAAGCCAGCAATGGCCAGTTGAGTCTTTTTCATGCTGCGTCACTCTAACACTGACTCTCCTGCCTCCCTCTTCCATTTATAAGGACCCTTAGAATACATGGGCACAGCTGGATAATTCAGGATAATCTCCTCATTTTAAAGTCATCTGATTACCAATCTAAATTTAAATTACACCTGCAATGTTAATTCCCCTTTGCCATGTAACAGAACATACTCACGGATCTGGGGGATTAGGATGTAGACATCTTGCAGGGAAAACATTATTCTGCCTACCATATATGGTCACACTCCCTCATAGAGATTCTCAGAAATTACAATGCACATTAGCATAGCAAACCCTAAAGTACAACTGCCACATGTGATTGTTCTAATTGCGCCCTACGTAAGGGTGCCCAGCAGGGGAGATGCAAGAAAAGAGACCAAGTCCTGGCTCAGCTCCATGTGATAACCTCTACTAGATATTAAAATTACAGTAATTAAAACACTGTGGTACGAGCACAGAGTAGATGGCATAATGGGACATAATAGAAAGTCTGAAAATAGATCCATTTTTAAGAACTTAACATAGTCAGTTTTCAACTTTCATGCAACACATTTTTCTCTACTTTGTGCACTGACATCCCTAAGGTACTCTGCATCAGACAAATTTGGGTTTTTATGTATATGCTAATGACCAACTATTTTGATCTAGAGCTTACCTCTAGCTCATAGTATGATTTGGGAACACTGTCATCATATTTTCTTGTGAAACTTTTGGTATTCGAAATGCTTTAAAAAAATTTGTCCTTAGGTTATTATAATGAGGTAAAAAATAGAAAAACAGAAGTGTGGTATTAGTGGTCATATTTAAGGTATGATTGGTAATTATCAGACAAGCCAAAAGTGTTGCATCTTTATTTTCTATGGCATAATTATTGGGCTTAAGCTCATCAATTGTCCATTTAGTTGTTGAGTTAATATAGTAAAATAATATAGTGAGTTATGGAACTATATTATAGAACATGTGATTTTTTTCTTCTTAAAAACAAGGTATAATGGAGAAATGGAAAATAATAAGGAGATCTTTAAAATTATGAATTGAGTATCAAAAACTGTTTTCACTTCCATCTTTTTTCATATGACTTCTTATGCCAATACTTTTCCTGTACACCATATTAATTTCTAAATGAGTCAGAGATACAAATGAATAAATGTGGGAGAATCAAAAAGAAGGAGAACTATATAACATTACACATACTAGAAGAAAACATGAGTGAATTTCTCTATAACCTGGAATTTGGGAAAATAATTCTAAATATGACACAAAATCTAGAATCAATAAAAGAAAAGAGCAATAAATTTGATTCCAAAAAACTAAAAAAGTTTGCACGGCTAATTAAACACAGCCAAAAGACAAATTAAAAACTAGGAAAATATTTGCAATTTATCATAGACAAGGACTAATAATCCCTAAAATATAAAGAGCTTCTGAAAATAGAGAAAACTGCCCCATAGAAAAATATGCTAGCGATGTAAACAGAAAGTTCAGAGAGATAGAAAATCAAGTGGCTCTTAAGCATATGGAAAGATACTTAACCTCATTTATAGTAAAAGAAATTCAAATTAAATGTACTGTTAGAAACATTTCTCACCCATCAGATGGGCAAAAATCCAAAGTCTGATAGCATCCTTGGTTGAAAAGGCTGTGGATAAACAGACACTTTTATATATTGCTGGTAAGAATTAAATGCTATAGCCCCTATGGAGGGAGATTTTCCAATATCTAGCAACATTGCATATGTATTCACCCTTTGATCCAGCAATTACACTTGTAGGAATCTATTGCAACCAAAACACTGGCAAACATTTGAAAAGATGCACAGGAATATTTACTACAGCATTAGGGATAATAAAATAACTAGAAACAATCGAGTGTCTATCAATAAGGGATTAGTTGAATAAACTACTCTACATCCATACAATGGACTACTGTAAAATAGAATGAGGAATATCTTTCTATACGATTAAAGAACCGTCTCCAGGATATATTGATGAGGACAAAAACAAGGTAGTAAAAGCATGCTAATATTTTAAAAAGAGGAGATATGGATGTTTATTAATAAAACAATGAAAGGATAACCATAAAATCAAAATTAAATAAATAAAGCTCACCTGTAGTGGGAGGGAGTAGAGTAGAGAGACAGACCTCTTCAAATATACCTTGTTTTGAAGGTATACTTTGACTTTGGAAGTTTATACATTTTTATCTTATTATAAAAGAAAGTTAAATAAAAAAGCAATCTCTTAAAAATCTAAACAAAATGGAACAAATGAACCGAACTCTAAATCCAATTGACCTAATCTCATAGGGAGAACTTTCCAAGTGATTTTGCAACTCAGTAATTTGACCGTGTATCGCTAGTTGGGTGTACTCTAAGGAGAGAAAGAACTGCAAAAAATATTTTAAAACTATTTTCAATGATCCCAGTATTGGTGGCAGTGGTGCTATAGTTATTCTGAGAGTTTTATGTGTGGTGTGGGATAGAGCAAATAAGTCGTTCTATTGACATTGAAAACAGAGCTTTTCATCATGGAGGAAAGAAGATGCAGATGTAAACCTATGGTCCTGAATTTGAAATGGAATCACCAGTATGACCTAGGTATTTCCTAGGTGATCCTCTGAAAAAGTCAAGAACAATGGTCAACCCAGTTGAACCTCATCAGCACTCAGATTGGGACTTGAAATACCATTTTCAACCTAAAGAAACTAGGGTTTTTAGGGAAATGACTGAATTCTGAATGTGGATTAGGAAACGTGCAGGGGAAATTGGCACATCTTGTACCAGATAGAAAGGAAGCTACCCATAGGCTCTGTTCAAAAAGACTCAACAGTTAACCTGAATTAGGTGGACAAAGGTGGGGCCATCAACTGGAATGGAAACATTTAAAATATAAAATATTCAAAAATCAGAATTCATTGTGATTTCTGGATGCTAGAGAATAGCTCCTTGTTTTAAAAACTAGTAAACAAAGAGAAAGAGACAAATATTTACCCTGACTTTTCAATATGATCTTTACGTCATGGTACCCAAATTATTGATGAAGCCAAGTTTCTCTTTATTTATGTATTCCAGCTAATAAAGGAAGAAGAAATGATAGAATTAGAAAATTACCAGAATTGAATTGGTAATGATCATCAATGGCTACTAACATTAAAAAATGAGAGAGAACAGATATCATGTATCTCCTGTTGGAAATAAGCAAAATCTTCTATAAAATAGTCCTGCCACACGAAAAATTTAAATCTGAATCTTATCATTTTTCTATATCTTATTGTGGAGATGCATCAAGAAAATTCAGACTGTGGGGGTATTCTGTATGGCTAAAAAGCCACTTTCTTTAGCAACCATGGAAAAAATACAAAGATAAAATCCAGGATATCAAAGGAGAATCTATAAAGAAACAAGACGTCCGTCTATCAATGAACTGTGATGTATGCACCTTATTTGAATTGCAAATAAAGCAGGCAAATTTTAGAAAGGGAAAAGAAGACAATTGAGGACCTGTGAAGAATGGTGAATGTTTAAAGTTTTAAGAAAGTGTTTTACATTATTTTGAGGTGATGATGGTTTTGTGTTTAAGGTAAACACAAGAGCCCTAACCAAGAGTTTAAAATTTGTTGAGGCTGGGAGGTGGGTATATCAGGTTTATCATGTTCTGTCTACTTCTGTTTATGTTTTTAATTTCCGTAATTAAAGGTTAAAAATGTTTCCATTAATTCAGATTTCTGTAGTTACTAACAGCAACAATGAAAACTGTTTTATCAAGAGAAGAAATTTGATGTTCGACTTTTCTTGATTAATATTTCAGGGAAGTTAATAAGATACTATTAAAGTTAGAAACTCAATTACCTGCTCAAGCTTAACACTGGCAAATTTTCTTCCCAATCAATTTTCTCTGCTTCATAAAAGTTGTTTCAAGAAAACTGAGGGAATTAGAAATTATAACTGAAAGATAAGAAATAACTTTGGAAATTTATTTTATGGTTTAATTTCAAATTTAATCTAGGCTTTTAGTAATTGCATTTACATTGCCTAACACTCAGTTTTAGAAAAAATAAACCTATGCATCATATTTAGAGATCTTTCCAGTATTTTTAGCCTTCTGTTAAGGTATCCTCCCCTTTAATTCAGTCCTGTATTACTTCACTGAGTAGAACGTTTTCTATATAATAAAGTTGGAAAATCACGTCAGTGAACAAAGAATTGATTATTCTAATCAGTATGTTGTTCTAATTGGCTAACTATTTGACAAACAATCAGAGTCTATCTTTACCTTATACCAAACTTATGTGTATATGGATTAAATACTTAAATGTTAAAAAATGAAACATGAAAGTAATATAATAGAAAATATTAATGAATGCTTATATAGCTTGTGTTGAGAAATGACTGGCTCATGTGATATTTAGACAGAAGCTACATAAAAAGATTGATAGACTTAAAGATATAAAAAGTTAAACCAAAATATCACAAAAGACTCCCTTTCCCCCAGTTAATGACCAACTGATAAATATTTAAAACATGTGTTATTAGGAGTTAATATTCTTAATATATTAGAGCACTTATGGATGAGAAAAGGATGATCTTTCTAAGAGAAAAATGGACTAAAGACTTGAATAAATGATGCACAAAGAAAGAAATACAAATCACCAATAAAAAGTTCACCCAGACATCCTAGTAATAAAATAAATACAAATTAATATGAAGATGAGAGGACGCTTTCTCATCTATCAAATTGGCAAAGACAAAGAGTTTGACGGGACAAGTGTGTGGGTTTTGGCGTTCTAGTATCGTACACTGAGGAGAGAAGTAGAAGTCAGCACAATCTTTCCCAAAGCAGTTTGTCTGTATTAAGATGAACATTTGCATAACCTTTAACATGGACATTTTTTTCTCTAGAAATTTGTTCTTTTAAAAAAACAAAACAAGTGAGTAAACACTGACATGAATGTTTATTGCACTACTGTTTATAACAGCAAAAGAGCTGTAAGCAATCTGAAATCCAGGGATTCAGAATTTACTCAACGGCTTGGTAAATATGTACCAATGCCAAAAAGTGCCTTATTAACAAAGATGGTGACAGCTATTGTAAAGAGGGAAAAGAAGAGTTCAGAGCAACTTATATTGTGTCATCCCATTTTATTTACTGATACATATTTAATCTATCTGCATTTTTCTAAGAAACCTATAACGTCTGTAATAAATTTTAAAAAGATGTTTTGTTTCCTATCTGTATTTGAAAAGTTTCTGGTGAGGAACTATGCTGTAAAATGCAACAGTAGGAAAGACCATTCAACACATTGTAATGCTTGTTCTTGTTGAGGTACCGCGACTGACGGGTGGACCCTGGCTCCGGAGGCAGAGCCCAAAGGGGTCAGGAAATCTGCGTGATGTAACCTCATGTCTGGTTTTAACACGTCACAAAGGAAAGAAATGCAATAGCTTTTGTATTTGGTAAGTGGAACACGGATAGATTTTTTAGTCTAGAATACACACACAAATATACATATATAAACAGAGCAAAAAACTTAGTGCTAAGGAAGCTTGGGGCAGATGATAAGGCAAGACTAATACCTTCATACTGATAAATATTAGCACCCACTAACTAAGGGACTTTTAACTCAGTGATACATACTGATTGCAAGTTGAAATGATCTATTGGGTTAAATAAAACATAGCATTAAAATTAATTTTACCCATTTCTTTTTACCTTTTTTAAAAATGAAGATACTAGAAAATTTAATATCAGCTATGTGGCATGTATTGTCCTTCCATTGGACAGTGCTGCTGTATACTATAATAAAAATCTAATTATGTCATAGCCCTGCTTACAATCTTTAAGTGTCTTCCTGTTACTTTTGCTTAGGATGAAGACCAAAGTCCTTAACATGGCCCGTCCATCTCTGAAGAGCCTTACCCCTGCCTCCCTCATCATTTCTACCTCTTCCCAATCTTCCCCCTGGTTTCTGAGTGCCAATCTGCGGTCTTCTCTCAGGTCCTTCAGCACAGCAATTTTCCTAACTGCAGATTGAGACGCAAAAGTGTTTCATGAAATAAATTTAGTGGATTGAGACCAGCATTGAAAGTAGAATGGAATAGAGTACACGACAAACAAAAGGGTAAATATTATCTTATGTAGATGCTTTTTATTTCGTGTGTTTGTTTACTAGGTTATGCTGTAAAATACATTTCTTACTGAAGTAAAAAAACGTGTAAGAGGCAATGCTCTAACCTAAGGTTTCTCAACTTTGGCATAACTGACATTTTGATTGCACAATTCTTTATCATGGAGAGCTGTCCTGTCCTTTACAGAACATTTAGCAGCATCTCTGGCCTCTGCCTGCTAGATGCCAGCAGCACAGCCCTCCTCCATTATGACAACTCAAAACACCTCCAGCGTTTGCCAAATATTCCCAGTTGAAGACTATTTTTCTAACTCATCATGATTGATCTCACAACAAACCTTTTTCTCAAGCTGTTCTCCCTTACTAGAGGTGCTTCTCATCTCTCGTCTCCTGGTAACTCTTACCCTTCAGCTCCCAGCTCAGTTGCACTCTCCTTGGGAAGTCTTTCCTGGGTCTTCTAGGTAGCTCTCATCCTTCTGTATATGCTCTCATAAAATCATGTGCTCTATTTCAAGCACTTATCAATTTATAATTTTCATTTACCTCTGTGACTATTTGATTAATATCTGCCTCTCTCACTAGGCTGTTGGTTCCATGAAATCAGGAATCGTGTATTGCCTACAGTACAACAATAAACAAGTCCTTTATGCAGTGTCTACTATGTATTGGCTCCATACTAGATGCTAAGTGTACAGTAGGTAGCCAAAGGAACAAAATTCCTGTCCTTGAGTGGCTGACAGTCTTGTTGAGGAGCCCTAAAATACAGGAACAGACCAATATTTAAGCACAAATTAAAAATGGAAATGATGCTAAAATAAAGATGTGTTCTGAGTTGGGAAGACCAATTTAGATAGAGTTTTCAGGAGAAGGATGCACTGAGGATGTGAACGTTAAGTAGAATTTGAAGTATAGAAGGATACGGCAACATCAAAGCAGCGAAAGAACATTCCAAGAACAAATATCCTCTTACTTAAAGGCTTTATAACATGTTCCCAGTAGGTTTTAAACAATCATTCTTCTGTGAAGAAAATGCATCAGAGAAAATTAAAAGGAAGTACGGGAAGCCACTTAGAAAGTTATTCAGTCCAAGGAGGAGGTCGTTGGTGTCTTGGACTAGGGGTTGTCATAAGGGAAATGGAAAGAAGTATGTGTAATACAAGTATTTACTAGGTATCTAGTGTGTCAATTTTCAGATTCAACACACTAGTTACTTAGTAAATATTTGCTGATTTATTATCTACTGAGTGAATTCATTCAACATTTACTAACATAATTAGATCAAAGCTTTAAGAAATTAAGATAACTTTGGAGTAAGTTTTGAATGATTGCCTTTTATTTTTGTCACCACATCTGCCTTTTAAAGTCCAGTTCAAATTCTATACTGTCTACGAAAAATTCCCCTCTACTCTCAGACAAATTAATCTCCGTTTTCTCTCCTGGCAAATTTGGTCTAGCTCCACGGTAGCGTTTATCACTGTCTACCTTAGATAAGATATTTGTGACATCAAGATATTGTGACTACTGTGATCACCTGCCCAACTATGTTATGGGTGCTGTGGAGGCTGATAATTTTCTTTTCTATCGTTTGAACTCTGATACGATAGACTGTGCGGAGGAGACGTTAAATAATGTTGGTTGAATAGAATGAACCCCATGAAAAATTACTTGGGAAAAATTCAGTCTTTTAAAACTTTGCTTTGATGACTCTTTCAGTCAGAAATCTCCCAATGGGCGGGAAATTATTTACACTGCTTATTTCAAGCAAAATTTATTTTGAAAAAGGAGTGTTTTAAAAGGTGCTTCAATCTCAGACATACCAAAGGCAGGCTTCGTTAATACACACAGTTCTAGATGATGCATTTCACCATGGGAGCTAAGGGAACATATGTTTTCACTTCTCTACGATGATTAGCTGGCAATGGAACTGCTGGGTCCTAGGGAAAGCGATGTTTAACTCTAATCTTTTTCCAAAGAGATTTATCATTTTATGTCCTCATCAGCTATGTATGAAGGTTCTGTTTCTCTATATCCTTGTCAGCTTTTGCTATGCCAGTCATTTTAACTTCAGCCATTTTACTGGGTGTGAAATAGTGTCTCACTGAAGTTTTAATTTGAGGTTTCCTGATGACTAATGATGTTGAACACTTCATCACATGCTTATTGGCCATTCATTTATCTTCCTTTTTGAAGTGTCTGTTTCAGTTCTTCGCTGAAATAAAAAAAATTTTTCCAGCTTTATTGAGATATAATTGACAATAACGTTCTGTAAGTATAAGATGTACGACATGATGATTTGATACACTTATATATTGCAAAATGATTACCACAATAAGATTAGTTAAGACATCCTTCACCTCACATAGTTACCATTTTGTTGTTGATGTTGTGGTGAGGACATTTAAGATCTACTTTCTTGGTAACTTTCAAGTATACAATACAATATGTTTAACTATAGTTACTGTGCTATAAATTAAATCTGTAGAACTTATTTATCTTAAAACTGGAAGTTTGTTCCCTTTGACATATGTCTCCTCATTTCCCCCACCCCATAGCCCCTGGCAACCACCAATCTATTTCTAGGAGTTCAGCATTTTTATTTTTTATTTTTGATGAGGAAGATTGGCTCTGGGCTAACATCTGTTGCCAATCTTCCTCTTTTTGCTTGGGGAAGATTGTCGCTGAGCTAACATCCACACCAATCTTCCTCTGTTTTGTATGTGGGACACTGCCACAGTATGGTTTGATGAGCCATGTAGGTCCACGCCCTGGATCCAAACCCACCAACCCCGGGCCCCCAAAGCAGAGCGCACACACTTAACCACTATGCCACCAGGCCGGCCCCCAAGTTCAGCTTTTTTAGATTCCACATGTAAGTGAGATCAAAAAGTATTTACCTTTCTCTTTCTGACATTTTACTTAGTATAATCCCCTCAAGGTTCATCCATGTTGTCCAAATGGCAGAATTTCCTTCTTGCATTCATCTCTTGATAGACAGTTAGATTGTTTCCAGGTCTTGGCTGTGGTGAATAACGCGTCAGTGAACATGGGGGTGCAGATATCTCTGTGAGATAGAGTTTTCGTTTCCTTCGAATACATACCAGGAAGTGGAACTGCTGGATCATATAGCACATCTATTTTTAATTTTGAGGAAAATCTGTATACTGTTCTCCATAGTGGCTGAACCAGTTTACAATCCCAACAACAGTGCACAATAGTTCCTTTCCTCCACATCCTCACCAACACCTGTTAGCTCTTGTCTTCTTATGACAGCCGTTCGTACAGGCATGAGGTGACAGCTCATTGTGGATTTGGTTTGCACTTCCCTGATGATTAGTGATGGTGAGTACCCTTTCAGGTACTTGTTGGACATTTGTATGTCTTCTTTGGAATAATGTCTATCCAGGTCCTTTGCTCTTTTTAAAAATTGGATTCTTTGTTTTTTCGCTATTGAATTGTATGAGCTTCCTATATTTTTTGAATATTAACCCCTCATCTGATACATGATTTGCCAATATTTTCTCTCATTTGGTAGGTTGTCTCTTCATTTTATTGATTGTTTCTTTTGCTATACATCTTTTTAGTTTGATTTAGTCCCATTTGTTTATTTTTGCTTTTGTTTCTTGTGTTTTTGGCGTCGTATCCAAAAACTCATTGCCAGGACCAATGCCAAGGAGCTTTTTCCCTGTGTTTTCTTCCAGGAGTTGTATGGTTTCGGGTCTTATATTTACATCCTTAATCCATTTTGAGTTAATTTTTGTGAGTGGTATAAGATAGGGGTCCAGTTTCATTCTTTTACATGTGGATATCTTTTCACTAAATTTTTAAAAATTATGTTGCAATGCCTTTTTATTATTGAATTTTAGGTATTCTTTACATATTATAGATAGATGCATTTGTCAGATATATATTTTGTGACTACTTTTCCCCAGTATGTGATTTGCCTATTTACTTTCTTAATGGTAGTTTTTAATGAGCAGAAATTTTTAATTTTGATAAAGTTCAATTTCATAAATATTTATTTTTGTGGTTAATGTTTCTGTGACCTGTCTAAGAAATCTTTGCTGACTTCAACTCATGGAGATACTCTATGTTTACTTCTAAAACCTTTATGATTCTAGCTTTGATGTTTAAGTCTATGGTTCACCTGAAGTTAGTCTCTGTTTGTGATATGACGTAGCAATAGTGGTTGATTTTTTTCCTTATGGACAACCAGATTCCCCAAAACTGTTTGCTGAAAAGACTTTTTTTTTCTCCTATTCAATTGCTGTGCTGTTTCAAAAAAATGTTTATTTGACTACACATCGATAAGTGAATTTCTGGACTCTAGATTCCATTACTTTGATCGATTTGTCTATCTTTAAATCAGTACCACACTGACTTGATTACTGTGACGTTATCCTAAGTGTTGAAATCAAGACTATGTAATTCACTCAACTGCGTTCTTCTTATTCAAAATCACTTAGCTATTCTAGGTCTTTTACATTTTCATATACATTTTAGAATTTGCTTGACAATTTCTACAACAAATTTTTGCTAGGATTTTGAGTGAGACTGTGGGGAATCTTTAGATCAGTTTGGGGAAAATTAATATCTTAATGATATTGAGTCTTCTAATCCATGAACATGATATATCTTACCATTTATTTAGATCGGCTTTAATCTTTTTTTAACAATGTTATGTGGTTTTCAACGTTTCACAGTTTTCATGAAGACTTCATGTGTAGAGGTCTTACACATATATTGTTAAATTTATGACTAAGCATTTTTAATGCTATATCCATTAAATTTTCCTATTATCTTTTAAAAAGTTATTTCTAGGGTCTGTAGTGACAGTCCTTTTATTCCTGATGTTGATAATTTGTGTGAACTTTCTCTCTCTCTCTCCTAATCATTCTAGTTAGAGGTTAATCAATTATATTAATTTTTTGGCAGAATCAACTTTTGTGCTTATTGATTATTGTTTTATTTATAATTTCCTTTATCTCTGCAAGCTTTATTATTTCCATTCTTTTGCTTGCTTTGGGTTTTATTTTGAAAAAAGTCCAATCAAACTTCTTTTCTCCTGTCCCTCCCCCATTAGATAAGAAGTTGATTGAAGGCAGGGACAATATCTAATACCTGCATGTAAAAACCTCAACAACTATTTGTTAAATCAACTGTGGGAAGCAGGTAGGGGAACATTCCAGTTCTCTAGCATGTCACTTGGTTAACATTTGTATTAGTTATGTATTGATGAATAATAAATTATCACAAAGATTCTTGGCTCATGGGGAAGGGGAAGAAATATAAGATAAAGATTAAAAATAAAAGTCCTGGGGGGCGGCCTGGTGGCACAGCAGTTAAGTTCGCATGTTCTGCTTTGGCGGCGCGGGGTTTGCTGGTTCGGATCCTAGGTGCTCACATGGCACCACTTGTCAAGCCATGCTGTGGTAGTTGTCCCACATATAAAGTAGAGGAAGATGGGCACATATGTTAGCTCAGGGCCAGTCTTCCTCAGCAAAAAGAGGAGGATTGGTGGCAGATGTTAGCTCAGGGCTAATCTTCCTCGAGAAAAATAAATAAAAATAAAATAAATAAATAAAAATCTGGGGCCAGCCATGTGGCATAATATGTTCATGCACTCCGCTTCAGCAGCCTGGGGTTCACCAGTTTGGATCCCTGGCACAGACCTACACACTGCTTATCAAGCCAGGCTGTGGCAGGTGTCCCACATATAAAATGGAGGAAGATGGGCACAGATGTTAGCTGAGGGCCAGTCTTCCTCAGCAAAAAGAGGAGGATTGGTGGTGGATGTTAGCTCAGAGCTAATCTTCCTCAAAAAAAACAAAATTTAAAAAAATCCATCCTAAAATGCTGAAGGAATGCAGTCAGGGAGAAGGAACAGAGACATGAACCAGTCAGAGTGCGTTAAATTTGAGTTTCTAAATTTCAGGTAAATAACTTCTCTGAGCTTCAGTTTCTTCATCTGAAAATATGGTAACACTACCACTCAAACATTTGTCGGATTAGATGAAATATAATCCTGTAGCAATACCTGGCACATATTAGGGGCTCAATGAATGACATTTCTATGAGTCTCAGAGTCCTTATTTGTAAAGTATGCTCTCAGAGTCGGGTTGTTGGGTGTGTGGAAAAAGATTTGTAAATAACGTGCTTAGCACAGGGCACGATCCATTTTAGGTGCACTCAGAATATAAACTCCTTTGGGTGTCTGTAGAAACTATAAATCATGTTATGGTTATAGGAGATGGAAAAGAATCTATGGACAACTTTTGGGGTTCTAATTATTGCTTAAAATCTACATCTTGCTTCTCCAATTGAGGATTTAGTTTTTTCAAAAAGCCTAGGTGTGAGCCAGGGCAATATTAAAGAGAGATGGCAAAGAAGGACAAGGCTGGATACTTGAAACCGCCTTTTGACCGCAATTTTCAACAAAAGAGGGTGAAAGCTGGTACCTGGAGATGAGGAATTGTGAATTCTCCCTTTGTATCTGAGTGACCACCAAATGCAGGGATCAAATAGTTTCAGTCTCTCAAGAATTTTATATATAAAGTAAATAAATGGTTCTCTAACATAATAAGTGTTTACAGAACCCTCACATCTCCATTACAACATCAAAGGTTAGTGTTCATTATGATTTTCCTAGGATTTGATGAGTACTTATAACCATTAATATTGGAAAGACCTACTATCACACCTGTCA
The DNA here is from genome assembly GCF_037783145.1 of Equus przewalskii. Classification (NCBI taxonomy): domain Eukaryota; kingdom Metazoa; phylum Chordata; class Mammalia; order Perissodactyla; family Equidae; genus Equus; species Equus przewalskii. The sequence goes on along the minus strand of NC_091831.1, from coordinate 50,990,736 downwards.
CCTCTGCTCACACATTGTTGGCCAAAACAGTCATGTCTCTGGGTAACGTCAAGTGGGTAGAGCAGTGCAATCCTCCTGTGAGTAGCAGTATCTACCACAAATTTTAAAAATCTATTTCGAGTAGAATACAGAAGCATAGGTACTAATCCTCCATTCTCTTTACTTATGGGCCATAAAAGAACTTCCAGCTCAGAATACAGGCTGAGAATCAGTTGATATGAATTCATTCAACACATACTTTCCTAACTATGTGCCAGTGTTTCTAAGTGCTTTACACATACTCATTCATTTATTTCTCAAGATAATCTTAAGAGGTTGATATTATTATCCCTACTTACAGAAGAGGAAGTGAAGGTCAGAGCGGTCAAGCTGTTTGCCCAATGTCACGCAACTGGGATTCATCCCCAGACAGTCTGGCTCCAGAATCCATGCATGTAACCAGTGTACACGGCCTCTCAGAGTAGGCCAGAACGACTATTTTTGGGTAAGAACTAGGTGCCAGGCTTTGAGTTGGGTGTGTCCCACAAGTATTGTCAATCCTTGTGAATTGTATGTGTCAGAATGCAGCCATCAGGCAGGATGACCACTGCTGGACTTCAGAAAATTCTTCATAATGCACAAGAATGTTTCAATACTGCACACATTAAAAAAGAGTGTCCTGTTCATTTTATAACTTTTTACCATGTTTCTACAGAGGGCACCAACATATAAGCAACTTCTGTTGCTCAGTGTTTGACCTTTGTCCAACAAAATTTGACTGAAAAACTCAAGAACGTATTATTTTCCTCTTTTGAGAAGAGCAAAATGTTAACTTTGCGTAGTTGCATGGGACAAGAAGAATGAAAATATACAAATTAGTTGCATATTTAGTTAACTGCTTTGTCCTATATATATAGCTTCCTAATTTTCGATCTTTTGCACCTTTACACTAATAGCAAATAAGAATTAATTTATAAAAAAAGACAGAATGGGAAATCAAAAGTAATTTCTTACCTTCTGAAAATAATTTAACTTCCTCAATTTTATTTTTTCAGGAACCAATTCTATATCAGGTGTCATCTGCTAATTGAATGATTTGATCATCTCTGCTGGGGTTGGAAGATTATAGCTTGAAAGCCAATTTTAACGTGATACCTATTTTTATAAATAAAGTTTCATTGAAGCACAGCCACCCCTTCATTTATGTATTGTCTATGGCTGCTTTTGCACAACAATGGCAGAGTTAAATAGTTGTGACTATTTAACTGCAGCCTAAATTATTTACTACGTGGCCCTTCCCAGGAAAAAAAATTACCAACCTCAGGCCTATGAAGATGATATCAGTTGCTGAATCATTGATAATAAGTCAGGAATTTTGAATGTTCTTTATCCTGTGCCCGGTGTTTTGGTTCACCTTGCAAATCACTATCATACGTGCTCAGAGAAGGGCCAGTTGGAAAGACAGTGAACTGGGTGCCTAGCCCCATTAGATCATCAAAGCCCACATCCATGATATAATTGACCCGATTCTCAAACGATGACCATGAGTGTAAGACTTACTATTCAGGTTCTCTATTTGATGGTGCTCTGCCAAGCACTAGTCTTATTTCTATGTATCCCTGCTGCAGACTAGGTCTCAATCTAAGACACAAAATACTGAGACAGTTCCAGGTTACAGTCAAAATGAGATTAATATTTAAACTTCTAATAACTAAAAAAAAAATCAGAATTCCTTTTCAGTTAGAAATTTCGATATCTCTTTGCTCTGAAAATTTTGATGGAAATTACAAATAGCGAAACTAAGGAAGAGAATTATAGTGAAACTTGCTTACCAGGAAGTTGTGTTGAAGTGCTTGTTTTAAAAGACATCCTGTTTAATTTTGGGGGGGAGGGGTGAATAATTTTAGACATTCTTTTCTTAATAGTCACAAGACAAGCTTACTTAAGAAGAAAAAATATCGGTTTGCAAAGGCAAATAGAATAGATGCCGGATGTTATCTTTTTTCTTTTTTGCTCTGAGTTCAACATACCAGCTGGCTTGAGCTGTGGATGACATACACAATTAAGACTGAGTAAAAAACCAGAATCTTACTTATCTGGCTTCCTATTCCTTTTTATGCTGCCCAAATCATAACGCTGCCATCATTCCTGCATAATAAATCCAGAAGAAATTCCTGTTGATATGATTTTATTTTTTCAGATACAGCCATTGCTGTATCATCTACAAGTATAAGGGTAAATAATGAAGCAAGTCACTAAAAATAGTGTGTCCTATTAACTAATTAGATGATCATAAAGAAAAGAAAATTCAGTATCTAAAGTTGGCATGCTATCATTTTAGCCATTTTGATGGAAGAGATCAATTTCCAATCAAGGCGATACTGTCAAACAACTGGATTGGTTTTCTTCTAACTTTTTCATTAGGAAAAATTTTAAACACACAGAAAAATCGAACAAAAATGAATATCTATCATCAAGATTCTGCAATGGATAATGACCATTTTTGCATTTTCTTGCTTTATCACTAGTTTTTTAAAATCTAGAATAGTCTCCTAGCTTTTCATTTGTTTGTGTATTTAATTAGATTGGCATTCAAAAAAGACCAAGTCAATTTTCTCATAGATTGCCCCGCAGTTTGAATGTGTCCGTTTGTTTCCTGTTGGTGTTTTTACCTTTTTTCTCTATCCTCTATTTCCGAAAAACTGGAAGGTTAGTCTAAGGACTAGATTCACAGTAAACATGTTGGGAAACAATATTTCATAGGTGATCCTGTGTGCTTTGCTTTGCATCATATCAAAAGGCACACGATGTCAGGTTATCCCAATATTAGTGATGCTGAGTTTGATCACTCAGTTGCTTCGATGACCAGCAGCCCTCTCCATTGTCAGGGACGTATCCTTTTGGCAACATGTGTATATCTTATATTCCAGCAACATTTTACCTAATGCTTTTAACCTTTATTACAAAGGATCTTTGCCTGAATTACTGATTTTATAGGAGGGTCAGAAAACTATGATTTTATAATGCTATTATCCTTTCTATGTTTATTAACTGATGCTCTTTTGTGAAAAAAGTACTTTTCCTCCTAAAAATTGCTCACCTCATTCCCTTTAGTTATCAGCTATCAGAATAAGGAATTAGTGTGATAGTAAGATCACTATACATTCAGTTTGTCCAAGACAGCCCTGCTTATGTCTCTTTCTCCAGCATAAATATTATTATTATTAAATAAATTTAACAGATTGGACAATAAATTATAAGATTTTTCCATGTATTAATCACCTCAAATTTCTTTCTCTTTTTCTCTCTCTTTAATTTTCAGAATCCTAAGTGTTTATCTATTTAATGTTTCACAAGCAATTTATTATACCTTTTGATATCCAAATCTTTTATATGTAACCAATTGGAATAATTATCCATTTTGATACTCAAATCTCAATACTCATGTGCTCTAGTCTTAAAACTGGCTACCGTTGGTCCCTTAAAAAATTTCTCTGTGTCCTTTTGATATAATTCCAACGGTTTTTGAATAAATTTTTGCTTTATAGCATAATAAGATGTTACAGCTTCACCTTGTATTTTTTATGCACCAGATCCAAATTCAATCATTTCCTCAAGGACTTCTGATTTCTTTTAGTAGGAACTGGTAGTTAGAAACCAAGATCTGTATGTCAGGAATATTCATTTTTACTGAGGTGTTATTGTTCCCAGAACATTTCAGATAAAACTAGGATCTATGTAAATATAAACACACTTAAATATTGAGTTTGTATTGTTATTTCCAATTCAAGTTAAATATTACAGTGCTTTTCTTAATTTCTTTGATTTCATATTTCTGTTGTTTGTGCTATACTGAAATCCTTGGTTTCTAGTTAGGACATTTACTTTATTCTATGATATGCATAAAATTGTTGCAAAACAAAAAATTCCTGTATGTCTACCAACAATAGAACTCCAAGTATGGTTTAAAGTTTTGTTTCAGTTCCTTTTTCCCTTTAGGATGTGGTCTAAAGATATACAGCCAGAATACTGGGTCAAAAGTAATCTAAATATTTGTCTGACAAACAACACCACAAACCAAATAGACAATTAACTTTAAAAAAAAAGTGCTTTCAGTTTTTATCACAGACAAATGGTTAACATCCCAGACACAAAGAGCTACTGAAAAAAGAACATATAAAAAAGAATAAAATCATGGTACAGATACAAACAGTTCACATAAAAAAGAAGTGCATGAAAATAACGTATGACTCTATGGCAAAAAGTTAAATATAAATTAAAACTCTATTGAGGTACAAATTCTGACTTATGCACACTGACAAAAATCCAAACTTGGCTCTATTGACAAGGCTGTGGGGATAGACACAATCACATATATTGTTAGTGACAATGCAAAATAGTATAATTCTTTATGGAGAGGAATGGGCGATATCTAGCAGAAATCTACATGGATTTATACTTTCACACAAATAATGCAGAATCTCCTCATCTTGAGATTTTTAATTTAATCACCTCTGCAAAATCCCTTCTGCTCAGTAAGCTTCTGGGGATTCATAGGTGCTGGAGATTCTGATGTGGACATCTTGGGGGGCCATTTTCCATCTATCCCATTGGGGCATAAAAAAGTAGATAAATTTAATAATAAATTTGAAGGGATTGAAGTCACACAGAATATCCTCCTTAGTCATAATAGAATTTAGCAAAAGATCAATGAGTGAAAGGTAACTGGAAAATCCGCAAGTATTTAGAAAATAATTGGCACACTTCTATATTGTCCTTAGATCAAAGGAGAAATCACAAGAGAAATTAGAAAATGTTTGGAACTAAATGTAAAGAAAAAACTGCATTTCAAAATTTGTGGGATATAGTTAAAGCACTGTTTAGAGAGAAATTCATATCTTATAAGGCTTATATTAATAAAGTGTAATAGTATAAAATCAATCATCTAAGCTTCCATCATAAGAAGCTAAAAATAGAGCAAATCTAAGTTAAATTAAACTTATAATGAAGATGAGAGCAAACATAAATAAAAGAGAAAACAGACAAAAAATAGAGATCAACAAAATTCAAAGCTGATTCTTTGCAAAGTTTTACAAAACTGATAAACTTTTAGCAGATGCATCAAGAAAACAAAAAGAGAAGACACAAGTTATCATTATCTGGAATGAAATTTAAAAAGTCACTATTGATCCAACAGTCATTAAAAGGATAATAAGAGAATATAATGAACTTTATTCAATAAATTTGAGGACTTAAATGAATTGGACAAATTCCTTGAAAGGCATAAATTATAAAACTGACCCTCCGAGAAACAGACACCTCAAAAGTTCTATATTTATTAAAGAAATTGAGTTCGTTACTTAAAAGCTCTCCCAAAAGAAAACTCTAGGCCCAGATGGCTTCACAGGAGAGTTATATTGACTATTTAAGGAAGAAATTATACCAATCCTACACAAATTCTTTTAGAAAATAGAGAAGGATTAAACATTTTCTAAAGCAATTTATGAGTCCAGCATTCACCTGATATCACATCCAGTCAAAGACATTATAAGAAAACAAAGCTAAAGAGCAATATCTCTCGTAAAACTGGATGCAAAATTCTTAAATGTTAGATGGGACCATAACTTTAATATTAGTTATAAGAATAACTAAAAATTGACTAAAGTAAAGGCTACCATTTTGAGGGCAGAAAAAAATTTTGAGTGTTTATTTTAACCTCCCACTTTAAAAATATTTGTACATTCACTGAACTTATACCCTAGGTAATAGTGTCTCAGCTTCTTCTTCATGATTGCATCTGAAGGCCAACTTCAGGTACTCTTACGTGGAAATTTGACATATTTTTTCAAGACAGGAAAAAATACAGAAGGAAAGCCTTGTTTTCTGTTAGTTTCCTCTGTTTCATTTTCCTCTATTTCTCTTTTTTACCTTCTATGGGTTATTAGAATAATGACAGAATAATTAATAGAATAGTTAATGGAATAATTTTTAAGGATTCCCTCTCATTTTTATAGATAGTATTTTTAGTTTTACTAGTGGTTGTCCTGAGTATAACCATATGCATATGTGATTTACCACAGTCTGATGTTAACTGAGTGAAGTTTAGAAAGTTTTCTTCCGTGGCTGGCCTGGTGGTGTAGTGGTTAAGTTCACACACTCCACTTCAGTGGCCTGGAGTTCATGGGCCTGGATCCTAAGTGCAGACCTACGCATCACTCATCAAGCCATGCTGTGGCAGCATCCCACATACAACATAGAGGAAGATGGGCACAGATGTTAGCTCAGGGACAATCTTCCTCATCAAAAAAAAAAAAGAATGTTTGCTTCCATTTAAGTCCTTTTACCCTCCTCACCTTTTAAAGATAATAATCTTAAGTATTTACTCCACAGAGTTGCACATTGTGCTATACATGGTGCTATAATTTTGCTTTAATCATCGAAAATGATATAAGAACCTCAAGAGAAACAGAATTGCCTATTATATTCACCCCTATTTTTACCCATTCTGATATTTCCTTCTGAAATTCAAAGCCTTCTTCTAATATCATTTGCTTTCTGTTTAAAGAACTGCTTTTAGTCATTCTTTAAGACTAGATTTGCTAACAAAAAATTGTCCTAGTTTTCTTTCTTCCGAGAATGTTTTTATTTCTCCTTGATTTTTGAAGGATATTTTCACCAAGTTGGAATTTGCATTTGAGTTCTTTTCTTCTAGTACTTGGAAAATGTTGTGTCACTTTCTTCTGTCCTCCATGGTTTTAGATGAGAAAAGGGCTTTCATTCTACCTGTTGTTTTCCTGTAAGTAATGTGTCATTTCTCTCTGGCTGCTCTGAGGATTTCTTCTCTGTCTTCAGTTTTCAAATGTTTAATTATGATGTGTCTTGTGTCTTGGCATGGATTTCTTTGGTTTATTCTATTTGAATTTGTATGTTTACGTGGGTTACTATCCCACAGACCTGAGACTCTGTTTATTTTATTTTCAGTCGATTTCCTCACTGATCAGACTGGGTAAATTCCATTGATCTGTCCTCAAGTTCACTGAGTCTATTCTCTATGGTCCTCATTCTACTATTGAGAACATTCGGTGAGGTTCTTAATTTCACCTATTGTATTTTTCAGTTCTACAATTTCCATTTAGTTCATTTTTCTAAAATAGCTTCTATTTCTTTGCTGAGGTTTTTAATTTTTTCATTTGATTCAAGAGAATTTGTAACTGCTCATTGAAACATTTTTATGGAGGTTGCTTTACAATCCTTTTCAAATTGTTCCAACATCTGCTTAATCTTGGTGCTGGCATCTGTTGACTGCTTTTCTAATTCATGTCGGTGATGTTCTGGTTCTTGGTATGAAGCATAATTTTCTATTGTGCCCTAGACATTTTGGGTATTATATTATGAGACTGTGGTTCCTATTTCATCACTTTATTTTGTGCAGACCATGACCGTGTTAAAGTGCACTTCAAGGTCTGGGTGACTTTATATGTTCAGCTTCTTGCAGGGCCTGTTCTACCCGATGTGGCAAAAGTGGGCACCAACTCACGCTGCTTTGTTACTGCAGTGCGTGGCTGGAAGCTTGGGTCTACACTGGGCCACCCTAACACCAGGTGAGGAGAAGCAGAGTTCCAATTATCCACGATTCCCACTACCTCTCTGCCTCTTTGATGCCAGGTGAAGGTGGAGGCTCAGTTCCCCACTGAGTCTTGCTTACTCCAGGGGTGGTGTGAAACCGGAGCACTTATTAGGTCCAACTGGTACCTCATTGTTCTGTCTCCTTGATGTTGGGTGGGGCAGTGGATGCTTAGCTCCTCAGCGGACCCCACTACCCTCATGGGGAAATTGGAGCAGTGTCCACTTCCATCAGACAGAGGATGGAAGATCAGCTCCCTACTCAGTCTCTCAGACATCAAACAATGACGGGGAAATTTGAGTCCTTCCTGTTTTTGCCTGGGCAGGGGACTGGGGTAGAAGGTCAACTTCCCACTCCACATCTGAACCTGCGGGACTGCAAAGTGTGATTTTTAAATTTTTTCCCCTTGATGTTTAGCTAAAGTAGGGCGGGTAGTGCTCAGAAGGTTTTTTAATATTAGGCCACATGTTTTCTGGCCCCTAGGCTTGGAATGAGCACGCTTTTCTTGGAGTTTCTGGTCTGTGCCTGTTAGAGGCTCTGCATTGCCTTATGTGGGATATGTAGGTAGCAATAAGGAGATCCAGCAAACTCACCACCAGGTTGTTCCTCAAGTCTTGAGGTCCCTTTGCAGCCAAGCTCCTTCTTTTCACCTTTCGGAGAATTCCTATGCTTGCTTGGTGTGTTACGTGCAGAGTTTCTTAATTGCGAAGGGGAGGGCCTGGGAGGAATGGGGCTACCCCACCTTGGAAGAACCAGAACTCCCTATCCTAGAAAAATTTAAAATTTGTGCAAACCACAATCAACTTTTATTATTTTTTACTTCACGTGTTGCATACTAACCTGGTCAGGGATTCATGTGGCTGCCCAACCCTCCTTGTCAAATCAGACCCTAGAAGATCAAGGGCAGGCCAGGTTTAAGCCATCATTAATCTGTTAAAAGAAAGTGAGGGGAGAAACCTTTTCCCTGAGTAACTAAGGCAGAATTTTTTAATATGTCTTTAGATGATAAATGATAAGTGAGAATATTTGATCTAGGACAAGTGTAATATTTCCCCTGGATTTATATCTACCATTTAGCACCACCAAGTTCAGTTCATGAACACATTTAATGATAAATATCCCTTTTAGGTTAATTTTTCTATACCTAAAATAGTGGCCCAGTGGGATGCAATGACCAATCCATTCCCCAGTGGCTCCAGGTAGGGAAATTACTGAGTTCATCATCAATCTTACCCTTCAGTTCTCCAGGGAAGATTATCTTCACAGAACATTGTAAAGCTAAATAAATTTAAAAGATTATCAAAGAGAGATTATAAATCTAAGCAGAAGTTCTCAATTCTGGGCACCCATTAGAATCACTTGAGGAATTAGAAAAAATAATACTAATGGATTGGCATTGCCCCAGAACAATTAAATAAGAATATCTTGAGTGAGGCTTGGGCATCAGTAGTTTTTAAAGCTGTCCAGGTGATTCTAATGTGCAGCCAAGATTGAAAATAATTCATATAGGCAGGTGTTGTTTTCCTTGACAAGAGAATTTATCTGTGATAACAAATTGCATCTCCCATACCAGATAAAAACTTACACTGAATAGATGTTATATGAGATAGGCAGCTGAAAAGCAGTCCCTTTAAGATTGCTCCTCCCAACTTTGCCAGCGGCTTATTTTGCTACCAGAAAGTCCTTTCAAATCATGAAAAAGGATGGACAATCCTCTAAAAATACTTTTCCCCAACAGATAAACAATCAAATGCTATAGTTCTGGAGAGAAGGATGCTTTAAAGTTTAGATCTCTTGTACAGAAATTGAGTTAATAACCATCAAGTTCAGTTCACTGGATTCCTTAACTTTGGGACTCAGAACATTCTGACCTACATAAGAGAAGCTTTACCTGTCAAGAAGTACCTGCAGGGGCTGGCCCAGTGGTGTAGTGGTTGAGTTCGCAAGCTCTGCTTTGGCAGCCTGGGGTTCACGGGTTCGGATCCCTGATTCGACCTACTCCACTCATCAGCCATGCTGTGGAGGTGTCTCACATACAAAGTAGCAGATGATTGACACAGATGTTAGCTCAGGGCCAATCTTCCTCACAAAAAAGCCCAAAAAAAACCCGAAGTATGTGCAAGCAAGCCTACTGGGCAAAAAGTATTGAAACTGTTGGATTTACTGCATAACGAGCATTCCCTGAATCCACGGGTCCTGGTAGAGACCTCATCTTGGACCTAGCAAACCAATCTCATTTTGTCCATGCAGAATATTTCTAAGCAAGAGTTTTCATTTTGGAAACTTCAGGGCTTCTGGGATGGTTCCCTATCCTATACTGGTGTGTTAGTCACACCTGGAAAACGATGAAGGACTTTTACCCAGGGGAGTTGTGTTGGACTGAAAGGGATGACAGCAAAAATATCCAATTCCCCAATTTGGAAAAGAATAGGGAGGGTACCAGTTCCTGAATGTAGACATAGAATATACACAAAGGATTGGAGAACACCAGCCATAGCCATTTCCTTCTCCTAAGGGAGGGGAGTCTGTTGACTGTGATAAAATAGGTCTTTCCTCCTTAAGTTTTGATAGTCATGTTTCCCTGAGTGGCCCATCAGGGGCTCTGACAAATTAAGAGGGTCTCCACAACTGATCTCATTTACAAAATTATGCTAGGGTAGCCTTAGTTGTTATTAATACTGCTGAGGCACCTGCAGCATGGCCCTGGTGTCTTGGTATTTTTGAGAATACCATATTTATCTTGACTCGGGGTTTAAGATTTGGGATTTTCTATTTAAATAGGTCATTTTTGTAGGTTGAAGAAAAGAAATGGGAAGGCTCAAGGGTGGTACATGATTAACCAAACTAGCTTCTAGAAACTTCACAGGTAAATTTAGCAATCAGTTAGCAACCACGTAAGTAATCCATACAGTTAAACCTAGTTGTGCATGTAGATGCAAGTAGAAGATTCCTTGGAAGCTGTGCAATCCTTAGATTTTGGAGAATGACTAACAGCTGACAATATTCTGGAGACAAAGTTGGTTCAGTTAACAAAAATTCGTTAAATACCTACTGCATGCTAACATATATAGAAATGGATAAAATAGGGTGTCTATCTTTTAGAAGTTTATAACTGATCACAATCTTTCTATTTTCAGCCAAACTTTGCCATGAGAAGTGCCTCCGGTTTTAGAAAGTGTTAGAAGAAAATTTAACTTCTGCTTCAATAGTTCAACAATGATTACATAACTCACTAAGTTCGTTCATTCTAGCCTTGAATAAATTACTGCTGGTTGACTTATCTTACTTTTTACATATTTATTATTAAAGCTTTTCTATATAAAGGACTCACAGACGTGCAAATTATGTGAAGATGGCTCGCCAGACCAAAGGCATAATTATAGGTGGTGCTCTTTAAAGTCTTAGGAGGCAGCCACCCACATTTTCAATATTTATCGGCCATCTCTTACATGTTTGTAACCAAAAGGAATAAGAGACTCATTGTCTAAATCTATGAAGAGCTACTTCACATAAGCAGCACATACAGCTTGCTGCATGATTAATTAGGTCTCCAAAAATATTGCGTGAAAGTAAAATGAAAATAAAAGTTTGTGATGGGTACATATAATACTTGAAAATATTGGATTCCTTTTCACTTACGGATAGTTGCAAAATTTCTCTAAAATGAAGACGATTACCTCAATGTATATTAGATGCTAAAGCAGAAATTGAGGAGAAGAAATTCCATTTGAACTTCATAAGCAAATGACTGGTGAAGGGATGTCAGCTGCATTACATTACTACTTCCCATATTGGCTAACTAAATTATGTGCTCATTAGTTTATTGGGTTAATAAATGAGGGGCTAAAAAATGTACACGCTCTTACAAGTGAAATATTTTCACAGAGCCAAAGGAAGCCTGACTAATTTGAGTTAGATTTAAATCCTCTGTCTTCTGTAATGATTAATACCATGAGACAATGAAAGAATAATCAGCTTCTAATTCTCACTTGGCCAGTGACTCACCAAGAGAACGTGAGAAATTCTCTTAACCGCGTAGGTCTGCATCTCTTCATCTGGAAAAGGATAAAATGAAACTGATTCTTGGGGCTCTACCTAGTTTCATGATTCTGTACCATCAGATAAAGATTCTAAGAGTTTTTATATTTGTAAGTTAATCTTATATATAATAAAATTGGTCTGGTGTTATTAAAGCATAGTCTTATAGGATCATGGTCATTTAAGGATTGAAGTACATCCTAGGCTGAGAAACACTCCAGGGCCAAGACCCATGATATAGCTGCAGTAATTAAATTGCTGAGCTCTCAGAGGAGAATGGGGCTGATGACATATTATCCTGAGATGTGATAATGTAAATGAAAACACTTTGCAAACTATTTGGGGTTATATAAATGTCAAGTATTAGGCATTATTATTATCTTCTCCATTTATTTTTTTTTTTTAATATTTATTTTTTTTTTTTAAAGATTTTTATTTTTTTCTTTTTCTCCCCAAAGCCCTCCGGTACATAGTTGTGTATTCTTCGTTGTGGGTTCCTCTAGTTGTGGCATGTGGGACGCTGCCTCAGCGTGGTCTGATGAGCAGTGCCATGTCCGCGCCCAGGATTCGAACCAGCGAAACACTGGGCCGCCTGCAGCGGAGCGCGCGAACTTAACCACTCGGCCACGGGGCCAGCCCCTCTTCTCCATTTATTGAAGGACCAACTTACAGAACTGACTTCAACAAGGCCATGTAGTAAGTCAGGGACAGTTTGGAAGAAAATGCATTTTTTATTCTGACGTTCCTTCCATTCCTTCATCCCACCTATATTTATGGAGCTGCCTCTACTTCTAAAGTACCAATGGGGGCGTCAAAGAGCTGTCTAAGACACTCTTACTAACCTCAACAAGTTTGCGATCTAGTAAATATGTACGAAACTGCATCATCTATTTTTCTTTAATGATCTAATGTGTAGAAGATTATTTTTCCCTGACTAGGTTTTAAGTTCTTTGAGGCCCAAACTAGACTTTTATTTCTTTTGACCTCCTTTGCTATGTTCAATGGACTACTGGGCATATTGATCCTAAAAAAATGATTTGGTGAAAAAATAAAAAATAACCTCTGTAATGGGGTTTAGACCCTCTAAAGGGCTAAACAAATGTAAGTTATTACCATTATTTATGTTTGAAAATTTCTCTAGTGCAACTCAAGAAGACAGCTAGGCTCTTAGGATTCCATAGCTTTAGAAATTATATTGGGCCAATAATAGCCAAAAATAATAGTACAAAAATAACAACTTGTATTGAGGATTAATTATATGCCAGACACTGTTTTATGTGTTTATATTTATTATCTTATTTACTCCCCACAATAATTATATTAAGTTGGAACTTATTATTATCTTCATTTTATAGATGAACAGACTAAGGTTTAGAGATGATAACCAAAGTCACACAGATAGTGAGAGTCAGAACTAAAAACTGAATCCAGGCAGTCTAGCTGCCGACATCTGAAAGCAGCCGTCATTACTGGGAGATGATTTGCCGCATTAAAAAATGTCTAGAATTTTAGATGAGTCTAGACCAGTGGGTCTCAGTGAAGGACAATTTTGCCACTCAGGAAATATTTGACAACGTCTGGAGACATCTGTGGAAGTCACGACTGCAGAGGTGCTAAAGAGGCCAGGGATGCTGCTTAACATCCTCCACTACAGAGAGCCCCCCACAACAAAGAGGGATCCGGCGCAAAATGTGATAGAGAAACCCTCATCTATACCTGTCTTTCCAGGCCAGGACGGTTCTGTTGTAAACCAGTGACTTCCTTCTAACGGCTCAGACAGTCATGAACAAACGCGACATGAAAGGCCAGCACAAGAGCTCAGGTAAGCGTGCGGATGCAGTTCGTGATCCCAGAGCTTCTGTTGAAGGCGATACAACATGGGGTACTTTTTTCCCTGAAGGTAAGAAGAGCATTCTCCTTTGATATTTACGACTTTTTGGTTGAATTTGGAATTTGTGAAGGTTTGGTCTCAGGTTCATCTCCCCCTGCCAACTATCCCGCATACTTCTTGTTGATTTAGGACAATGTGCTACAGTTTTTGAAAATATAAAATACAGCTGAAGTCTTTCCTATATTTGAGACTCTTCCCATCTAACAGTTATATGGCTTTATCTTTGAGTAGCTAAGATAAATAGCTATAGTAATTTCATGGTACTTAAAGTCACATTTCTTGATAATCTCTGGATTTTCAGGGACCATTAGAGATCCCTGTGTGAATCTTGGAATAATGAAAAGTACATTCTGGCAAATACTTTAGGTACTCTGCTATCGCTGCATTGATTTAGAAACACATCTCCAAATCAATTTTTTTTTCAATTTTAACTTGTAATAAAATGAGTCTTAACAAAAATGCCCTTTGCAATCTAAATGGTTAGGTTGAGAACAACAGGCCAAATTGAGAATTAATTAACATTTCAAAGCCATAGTGCCATATTGCTTAATCCTAAATCGTACTTCAAGTGGAGATTGATTTCTACACCATAGCAAAACAACTTTTCCCTCTTCTCATACTATTTTTTAATAAAAAATATGGATGGTGTATATTTAGAGAATAAGATTAAGTAATGCAATCATTAAATGTTTTTGATGAAGCTGTAATAATATCCTATTACAGAATCCACATTCTCCAAGTCATCTTTAAAACTTTGATAAAACAATTATTACTGAATAAGGAAGACAGAAAACCAACCAATGCTGAACACATTAGTATAATTTATGTATTCATAAAACTGATAATAGACATTTATTTCTAAAAATCCTTAAAGCACAGGTAATAATGGAGCCAGTCAGCAATTTACCACTTGCAATTAATCACTCTCTTCATATTCACAACATTCAGTTTTTCTTGCTATTTGAGAGTAATGATTAATTGATAAAAGTTTAACAAGTGCACTAATAGCAGGTGCTCCTAATTGCGGTCTTCAGAATGATTCTCCCCAAACCTACTTTATGCTAATTTGTACAGCATTAGTCATAACACTTTATGATTTTACTTTTAAAATGACTTTTCTTCTAGTCATCCTAATTTAATTAAGGATTTTAACTAGTTACATGTATCAAGAACACCAATGAATTTTAAATTTGAGAGTTTGATTACCATAAGAGATTAACAAGAAGACTCATAAAAATGCACAGCTGCCAATTAGAAGCATCAACACTGCGTAAATTAGAATTTGTTAATTGGTTTAGCAAATGTAAATTCAATTTTTTGAAATTTTATGAACTGAAAAATTGATTATATTTTTGTGAGCCTCCAGAAATCTCTTATTAGGGATGAAATTTGTTTCAGTGTTTCCTGAGATGATCCTTGTATTTTAGCCCTGAATATTTGTATTTCATTTATTTCAAAAATATCTCATTCTAGCTGTCATTTTTCAACCACACGTTTGCCCCTTACCATCCACACTATTAAATGAATAGTTAAGTACACATTTTTCTTTCATCTGTCTTTCCTCTTAGCAGGGAAGATAAAATATGCATTCTAGGTAAGGTTTGTTATTTTGTATTTTCAATATTAAAGTGCATGCAATTCATTTAGTTTCCTACACATTTATGACAAAAAGTACAGATGATTTTGCAGAGATGAACATTGAAACAGCATCTCAGGTAGGCAGATTAATACTGTTTGCCTCTAGGAAATAGACCCAGCAATCTTACAATTTATAATTATAAGAGGAGCAGAAGCTATGTTTCAGAATGCATTGTGGAATGGGGAGGTCTCTTAGCAATGTACGATCAAACTCTATTCCCAGCAAAGTACCTACACAGTCTGAGCACTAACCTTCCATTGGTTATTCCCATGCTGAGTTGCAGTCAAGAAACCAAGGGCAGAATTGCGAACAGGCCTAAAATGTTCTTATGGCTTTGTCTGCATACTGTAAACGAGGAGCTGGCGAAATGGGATATTGGATTGGATTGTTCCATGAACCCAACACTCTTCTTTCCAGCTAATGTGACTCATTCGATAGTATCCATGAGCACCCTTACTCTGCCCTCTGACTTCTCTGCCCCTCCCGGAACTGCTTTTGAAAATCACAGAGCTTGATAATCTCTCCTAAAGGCTCAAAATTCAGCAGATAATTATTTGGCCATTCAAAAACCTCTTGCATTAATGCATTATTCTGAACTAGTGTAGTTAGATTACTCTGTCCATAATTAGCTCCCAAAGGGATATCAAAGGGATGTCTTATCAAAGGGATAAGACACAGGTAAGACCACAGGGTAAAGGAATCTTGAACTTAGCGGCTTCCCCTTTGATCAGTGGGGCTAGGAAGGAACTTGACATTTATAGAGAACATGCTTCATGCATATAGCTCCTCCATACCTCGTCATCTTTAAGCAGGAACTGGGGCCCAGACAACTAGTCTTGGAAACCAAGTAGCAGCAGGAAGGCGTCTGATCTGCAAGGGTTGCTGCAGGAACTCAGGGTTGAAAGTCACTAGCAATTGGCTGGGTCACAGGAAGCAGAGTATCCTCTGACTACCAAGAAACAGTGGCTTTGTTTCTTCACCCTGATCCCTTCCTCCTTATTACACTCTCCCCTTCCTAACGTGATCTTCATGCTATACTAGTTTAAAAGAAAAAATGTGGAAACAACCTCAATTTCCAAAACCAAAGGATTGTTCAGTAAATACAGACATTAGTGAAATATTCTGCAACTATGAATATAATAATGAAGGTATATATAAACATCAGCATGGAAATATGTTCACAATTTACTAATTCACTGATTCACTGAATATTGTTGCCTGCCTGTTATTTGTCAGACTCTGATCTAAGTGCTTCAGCAGTAAGTAAAACAGACCTGTCCTCATGAAGTTTGCATTCTAGCAAGAAAGTCAGAAAATTAAAACTTAACTAAATAAATAGATAATGTAATTTCGGGAGTGATCATTGCTATGAAGAAATATAAAGCAGAGTAAGGGATGGGATGGGAATGACGTCTGAGTAGATACAGGGATGAGATCAAGGAATAAGAACATTCCCAGCAGAGAAAAAGTTGGTGTAAAAGTTCTCAATTGAGAGTCAGAAGACCAGACACAGGGGTGGAAAGAAGGGCCAAGGCTAAAAAGGAAGGAAAATAAGAGTTGAGATATAGAATGGAGGGAAAAGATTGTAACGATGGCAGCAAATTGGAGATGCTCCAGTGCCCTCACGCAGCTATCCTTTCCGAGGATGGCCCCAAAGAAGGAAGCATCATCTTCCCGGAGCTGCTGGTAGTTCTGCGTGAAGAAGGCAAATGGCGTATTCTACACGTGTTAATAACCAGGGGGGTCGAATGTATTGTCTCGTATCCAATGGAGAGAGTACAAGCGTGCCTGCACCCTAAATATGTTTAATTAAAAATGAAATACTACAGGTTTGGAATCTGTGGGCTGTATGTGGCCTTTGGGCTGGAAGCTTTTGCTCCCATTATAAACCCATTTAGTGAACACTCCAGAAATGACTGTGCTGGAGGAATTGAGAAAACATGCATTGTGGTCCTAGGAAACTCCTTGAGCAGAAGACTTTCTCCGGGAGCACATCAAATTTCTGATTCGTTACCCCTTTTCCTCTTTTCTAGACGTAACCTAGGACATTTTCTCTAGTAACAGAAGCCCTCTGTAAGTTTCACCACTTTGAACCTCCTCACACAATGTGGTACTCATAACCTTTATGGTCTGCTCCTAGTCAGCACAGGGACTCTAATTCTCTAGTATCTAGTTGGAATACTTTGGGGAAGTTCTGGGCAAAACCATACCACTTGAAGCCACAATTTCTTAGGCTATTAATGAAGAGAATAATATTTATCTTCCCAAAGTGTGGTGTGATGGTTGATTAATAAATGCTTAAAGGAAGGGGCCAGCCTGGTGGCATAGTGGTTAAGTTCATGCACTCCACTTCAGCTGGCCCAGGGTTCTCAGGTTCAGATTCTGGGCATGGACCTGCACACCGCTCATCAAGTCATGCTGTGATGGCATCCCACATAAAATAGAGGAAGATTGGCACAGATGTTAGCTTAGCAACAATCTTCCTCAAGCAAAAAGAGGAAAATTGGCAACAGATGTTAGCTCAGGGCCAATCTTCTTCAACAAAAATAAATTAAAAAATGCTTAAAGGATGTTTTGAAGATTAGAGGCATCAGTTATTATTGTGATTATTATGAGTTGGTCCTACAATCCAGAATTAGAATGAGCACCAGCTTACGGCTGACTCTTTCATCTTCTGTATATACATTCTACCCACTGGAGGTATTAAATTTAAGCCTGGTATAATTAATTAATGTTTACCAAGCATGTTGTGAGTTTCAACCACTCCAAGTGCCAAGTACAGTTATGAGAAAGACCAGAGCTTTGGTTGAACCTTGTAGTAATATCACATTCTGATTGGCTTCATTTACATCACAGATCAAGCGCTCAGGGTCTCATTTCTATGTTCTGCGTCGTGCCCAGTAGCCTGTTGACATATCATAACAATCCAATAAAAGCAGTAATAAAGTTGTAATCTCCTTTCCTTTTCCCTTGATTTGCCTCCATATTTTTTTTAAAAAAGTTGACTAGACAGGAAGAAAAATGCGCTCTTATTTTTGGCAAAAGATGATTCAAAATCTCTGCTAATGGGAATATGAAATCTTCTTGCTTCTTCTTATCAATCAGGAAAATAAAAACTATTTGCTCTGGGAAATCTGCTTGCATTACTCTTAAATCATTTATAGTCCACTAAGTGCTTTGAATAATGGAGAAGCTAGGAGGGCCCCTGATTTAATTTTGTCTCCTGTGTTTCTTTAGTATCTTTGTGCTTTCTTGCATTTAGGGGAATGGCACAGAAGAGAGAGTTAAGGATGATTTTTTTTTAGAGAAAGCTATTAAAAGCTTTTACAAGGGACTTGAGCTTTAATAAAAGCTCTCTGTATGCAGGAAGGCCAAATCTCCAGGGATTTCGAAAGAGGCAACCTCAAAGTTAAACATTGGAAGAGCAAACTAAATTCATGACTTTAACATCACTTCCTTTCTTCTCGAATCCGTATCCTCCTAATAACAGATAAAACCCGAAATCTCTAATAGACCACAGTATCAAATTATAAGAGCACATATTTGCCTGACATTTTAGTTTATAAAATGCTATATTACATGTGTGTTAGTTTTCTATTGCTGCCGTAATAAATGACCATATGTTTCGTGACTTAGTAGCTATTTGTTATTTCACAGCTCTCTAGGACAAAAGTATAGGCACAGGTTGGATCAGCTGGTTCTCTGCTCTGGGTTTCACAGGCCAAAATGAAGATGTCTGCAGGACTGTAGCTCTTCCTTACGCCTCTGGGGCTGTGTTCACTTCCAAGCTCTTTCATATTGGTCACAGAATTCAGTTCCATGTGGTTGTAGGACTGTAGTCCCCATTGCTTTGTGGCTGCTGGCCAGGGGTTATTTCAACTTCTACAGGCTGCCCACATTCCTTCATTATGACTTCTTTTCTCCATCTACAAAGCCAGAAATGGTGGATCAAGTCCTTTTCAAGCTTTGAACCTTTCTGATTTCCCCTTCTGCCTCTTCTCTGCTTCCCACCTGAGGAAATTCTCCTTTTTAAGAGTTCATGTGGTTAAATTGGGCCCAGCTGGATAAACCAGAATCTCACTGTATCAAGGTCTATAACTTTCATTATATCTGCAAAGTCTCTTTTACCACGTAACATAACATATTCGCAGATTCCAGGGATTAAGGCATAGGCATCTTTTGGGAGAGGTCATTTTTCTGTCTATTATTCTGTGGAACCACCCTAATAGGCAAGGAGGACACTATCACCCCAGTTTTATAGATGAGGAAATACAGAATCTCAGTAGCATAAGTGATTTAACCCAGGTCGCAGAGCAAATAAACGGCAGAGTCCAAGAGTAATGACTAAAATCCTTTTGTTATTTTCAGTTATTCTTTGCTTTTAATAGACATTTACAGAGTGCTTAGCAAGGGTCAGGTTCTGTACCAAGCCTGGAAATAGAGGGATAAAATTCTGCATTCAAGAGCTTCACAATCTTACAGGCTAAATTGACAAAATCTGCAAGTAATTTTAATATGGCTTGTGAAGTTTGGTAAGGAACACAGAAGGAATACAATCTCAAGGAAAGAAATGAGTGGGCATTAGAAAAGACTTCTCAAAGAAGTGATCTTTGAAAAGGCTTTTAGAGAACAAGTAGGACATCATCAGTTAGATCTCCAGGGTCTGGTGGGCACAACATATACAGAGCCTTGGTGGCAAGAAAGAGTAGCACTCCTTCAAGAACCAGCAAATAGGATAAAGGGCTCTGATGGAGAAGAATTGACAGATGAAACTGTAAGGGTGGATAGAGCTATATTGTGAAAAGCTTTTTAAACATACTCTGCCCCCCGCCACGGTAAGGAACAGTTGAAGCATTTGAGCCAAGTTTGATATAATCTAATGTACATTTCAGAAAGACGTAAAATGAGGAGAGTCAATTAAATGGGACTGAGATGGTGAACAATAGTGGCCATTGTATTCAAGGCACTTGCTAGATATTTTTTTTTAAAGATTGGCACCTGAGCTAACAACTGTTGCCAATGTTATTTTTTTCTGATTTTTTCTCCCCAAATCCCCCCAGTACACGGCTGTATATTTTAGTTGTGGGTCCTTCTGGTTGTGGCGTGTGGGATGCCGCCTCAACATGGCCTTGCGAGTGGTGCCATGTCCGTGCCCAGAACCCAAACCAGCGAAATCCTGGTCCACCAAAGTGGCATGCACGAATTTAACCACTCAGCCAGGGGGCCAGCCCCATTGCTAGATATTTTGAGGGTTACAAAAATATAAGTTATACATTTTATCCTTACAGGTTTTTTCATCTTATGTCAGAATTCTCGGTTGCAAGGAGTAGAAACCCAACTGAAACTAACTTTGGCCAAAGAAACATACTCTATTGATTCATACTACTGAAAATCATGAGGATGTATGATTTCAAGTCAAGCTGGATCCAGGAGCTCAAATGATGTCATCAAACGTCTATCTTTCTACATCTCTGACTTCTGACTTCCTCTTTTGGAATCATTTCAGAGATCTTTCCTTCACGTTGCACCAAAGATGGCCAGCAACAATTCTAGGTTTACATTGACTTTATAGCTAATAATCTCAGAGAAAAGAGCATTTCCTTTCTCCCAGAATCCATATGATTCCGAAAAAGGACTCTGATTGGTCTGGCTTACACATGCCCACCCATGGACCAAGCACAATGTTCACAGGGATGGAATACTCTAAATAGCCTACCTGAGTTATACATCCACCTCTGTGGTAGGAAAAGTGGAGTCAACCTCATGTGTTGGAGTTAGGGTAGTTTTTGAAATACAGAAATGATAGACTTTCTGAAATAGAGAATGATAGGCAAATATGCCTGATCTCCATGATGCCAGTGTATACAAATCACCTGAGGATCTTGTTAAAATGCAGGTTGTGATTCCGTAATACTGGGGCAAGATCTGAAATTCCACATTTTTAACAAGCTGCTGGGTAATGCAGGTGCTGCTGGTCCATGGATCACCTTTTGAGTAGCAAGGTGCTATACTACCTATTGAGGGAGCCAAGCAGAGCATGTAGAAAGCTAACCGTATTAACGAATAGTGGAAACAGTAATTGAAGATGATGACAGAGGAGATGTGAAAGGAGGGAATGTCAAACAAGTTGTAAAGGCGGTAGGTACCACAGGAATTCAAAGAAGAGAAAATTTCCTTAAGCGAGGTCAGCAGTTCCCAAACTGCGGTCTGCAGTTTAACCTGGGAGCTTTTCAAGGGGTCCATGAGGTTGAAACTGTTTTAATAACAATACTAAGATGTTCCTTGACTTTTTGTCCTGTGTCTACATGTAGTGATGGTGCCAAAGCAATGATGAATCAAACAGCTGGCACCCTGGCATGATTCAAGACACAAGATTCAAATTGTACAGTAGTCATAGTACTCATCATGAGTAAGCCCTCACAGGAAAAAAACAAAAAGAAAAAAGAAAAGACAGTGCCAGTCTTACTTAAGAATGACTTTGACAAAGCAGTAAAATTTATTAATTTTATTAAATCCCAACAATGGATTTCATTAGATCTTTTTAATAGTCTGTGTATTGAAATAGGAATTATTCATAAGACATTTCTGTGGTATCCCACAGTCTAGAGATTGTCAGGAGGAAAAGCACTTGTGTGATTGTTTGAGTTACAAGGTAAAGTAGCCACTTTTTTCATGTAACACAGTTCTTGCTTGACTGAATGGCTGACGCACAAACTATAGTTATTCTGACTTGGCTATTTGAACATTTTCTTAAAAATGAACAAGCGAGCCTCCTACTTCAAGGAAAACAAATGACAGCATTCATTCTTAATGATAACATTTGAGCTCTCAAACAAAAATTAGAACTTCAGGAAATAAGCTTCATAGCATCTCCATTTTTAAAGGCTTTTCCGATAAGATTACTGGTATATTAATAAATGTGATTTTTGACATTGCTATGTCATCATTTGGACAATTTACGTAATTCAATGAGTTGAATTTTCCACAAGACCAATGCATGATGTTACAAAAGTATGCATGGGTAAAAAATCCACTGAAAGTGCAAGATGGACCTATAGATATAAGTATAACATGTGCAAAAATCTCATTGATGTGGTTTCAGGTGCCATATTGCAAGCAACCTTTAAGAAACTACCACTTGTCAGGTTTGAGTGTAGTATCATAGAAGAATATCCAAAATTGTCTAAAAAGGCTATTAAAATAATCTTCCCATTTCAAAATACATATCTGTGAGGGCCAGATCATCTTCGTATCCTTCAAACAAAACGCAAATTGCAGCAGATTGAGTGTAGCAGGTCACGTGAGAATTCAGCTGTATTCTCTGAACTCAGACAATAACGGGATTTGTAAAAATGCGAAACAATGCCACTCTTGTCACTAAAGGTTTTATTTATTTATTTTTGGCTTTGGAAAATATAGTTATTTTTTTCATAAACGTATTTCACTTATTTTAGTGTGCATTTAATTTAATGTTATCTTTAATAGCATTAAAATAGAAATATATAAAACTTTTCTGTTTAAAATGTTCTAATTCTGCAAATTTTTATTGATATAATCTGCATAAACAGAAGTTCTTTGGGGTCCTTAATAGTTTATAAGAGTGTAAAGTATCCTGAAGCCAGAAAGTGTGAGGATTACTAGGCTAGCCTTATCAGAAAAAAACTGAGATTCCCAGGTTTTTATTGCCATTTAATTATGAAGTATATTACAATAGAGCAAAAAGATGAGTTCTTACTCTTAGAATAAGCTTCTGTTATCTAGTTGGGTATAATTAACCTTTTGGATACAGTATTTGGAATAGAATCTATGCTTTTAGAATCTTTCAGACATAAAACCAAAATAAATACCCCAACAACACCCCCTAGTAAATATAGTTGGTCTTAGGTGTCATTGAGTAGAATAGGGCATTAAATATTTACCCCTGTGTTTAAAATGTGATTCTTTAAAATAAAATTTAGAGATCAAGTCTCTCACATTTCTGAAATAAATGCTATTTGGCAAGGCTTCCATTTGTCCTAGTTTTTCTATTTCTTCTTGGGATGTCAAAACACGCTTAAATAGCTGTTTGGAGTTAGAAGTTCTCATTTGTTGGCACTTTGCCCTCCCTTCTACTGCTGCTAAAGGTTGGATCACTAGAGAGTTGACTGACAGATATATTGCACCCAAGGTTATCCCCTCAGATGAGGTCATGAAACTTCTTATATGAATAGCCATGTTTCTTCTACCTGAACGTAAAACTTTAGCGCTCCCCACAAGGTTTGTATTACTTATTATATTCCAAGCACTTTTGTAGATGCTTTACAAATATCGACACATTTAAATCTTGTAACAATCTTATGAAGGACCGATGCAATTGAAGACCATAGAGGTTAAGTCACTCTTTCAAGATCACACATCTACTGTGTGGTAGATGAGCCCACGCAATTGACTCCAGAGATGTGTCCTTAACCAAGGCCGTGTGTTGAAAGGGTGCTTTAACTGGAGATAATTTTTAAAATAACATTTCAAAAGAAGAGCTGCTTAATTTTGATGGGAATTATCTTAATTAGGATTTACTTGTGCTTTGGACACATTCACCTTTGCTTGTAAGACTTCCGAGAAGAGATTCAGGACAGGCTGAGGCCACAAGGGACACAAGTTGCAATGATTTGGAGTTGACAGAAATCTAGTAATAATACTTCTCAAACTCTGCCAACAAAATACCCACCAATGGCAGTAGTGTGAACCCTGGCTTTCCGTTACTAGTGACAAATGTCTTTGAAATTTCATGCTTTATCTTGTAAATGTTCTTGAATTCTTCATAATATAATACTATATTTTAATATAAAAATCACATTTTAAATTACTCCTCATTGAATAAAAATGACGCTCCAAAAAGATCCAGTTACTACAGTTCTTTGTGGCTTGAAGTGGCTCCTACCACACTGTCCCAATCTTAGAGAAGGTTGGCTCCGTGGAATTCTTTTGGAAGACCATGGAGAATTATCTCCTTTTTGTCTCTCCTCTCCATGCACCATAGCCCAGGGGCTCTATAGTAGTATGAACCTGGTTGTATAGCTCTAAATAAAATGATAGCAAGAGGGTGCCAGGAGTCAACTCTCTAAGCTAGCTAGGTTTGGCAAAGTCACTGAATGGTCCTCTTTCATTGCTCCTTTTAATTTATGCCTGGGGTTACAGAGTCAAATGTCTAAAGAGACTCGGCAGGCAGCAAGAATGAGTGAAACAGACCAGGAATGACAACCATAGGAAATGCTGGTGATCGGGCACAGCAGAAGGCACATGTGCTATTTAATACGGGCTGCACCACACATCTCCAGCCCAGGTGGAGTGGGGCCAGCCCTGCCAGGTATTTTGATTTTTTTAAAAAGTACAGAAATAAGAGATTTCTATTATTACCTAAAATAAAAATATTTGAATTTTGGTAAGTAATTCAATTTTTATAAAATATGTGGCCAACCAAAAGAGTTTCAGACCGCTGGCCTGTGCTGTGCATTCTTCCAGGAAAGGGGACATTCATGTTCACAATTGTTTATGTCTTTGGCTGGTGGATGAATACTCTCTGGCTGTGAGTGTGTCAGGCAAGAAGTGAGAAGAGAAACTTTTGTCCTCTGACCATCTTAAAGTTTTAGTCTCTGTCTACCTACAAATCCCAAGAGGGAGAATTAAGATGACTCTTTTTAAATAGGATAAAGAATGATCTCTTTGTCACTTTTATGCTGTTATCCTCTAAGGAACACACATTTCTTTTGTTCTCTTTTTAGTGTCAAGGGGGAAAACTATTTTCCATCCTCTGAAAAATTCTTTTTGTAATTTGAAATAGTCATTAAGGCTCTCTATGCTCACGTCTTTGCTTTCTTCAGACAAAATAATTCTAAATCCTTAAATATTTCCTCAAGGATTTCTTTCCTTCTTACATTTTAATTATTTTCATTATAGACCTCTGGACCCTCTCTGAGTATCCCATATCTTGCTTGTAATGTGGTCACACTGGAGCACCTGGTTCTCATAAAAGTTCAGCCCAAACGAAATACAGGTAGAAGATTATTTGTGGTTGTTACACGTTATGTCTTTGTGTTGTTTTCAAACAGCATTCATTTCTGACTGATATGTTAACTTGTAATTTGCTACAAGCCCCATATCATTTCCACCCTATTTATGCATAGCCAGTCCTTTCTTATTCTTGTGCCGTAATTTGTGACTTTCAGTGCCTTATATTTCATCCTACATAATTTCCTTCCCTTTTGCTTTTCTTTTCTATATCCAGAATGCTGGAAATTGGCTGATGCCCAATTTGTCTATAGTGCCCAATACACAATAGGTGCTTAAGATTTGTTTACTGGTGAAATAACTCAAATAAGATTTAAGCAATGTGTCCCACAAAAAATTTTTATTGAATCTAGTAGAAGCTTCTGGTACCTTTTTCCAATCTTGACTAAAGATTCAGATTCTATCTAGAGAAAGATTTGAGTCTAAGACTTGGCTCTTGCTGCTTATTAGCTATTTGATTTGCATGCGTTATTTAAATTCTCTAAGCCTTTGTTTTTAATCTATAAAATGTACATAATAATATTTATTTTTAAAGTTAATGTGACATTCATACGAGATATTAAATTTAAATGCTTGGAAACATTCTTGATATATAATGAATCCCCCCAAATATGATAGGTTAGGAAAAAATATAATATCCAAAACATAGAGCACTCTATCTGAATAAACAGTGGGATATTCTCTCATATCATGTTTTCCCTTTTAAAAAGTCTTATCCTGGAAACTATTTTGGACTCTAAGAATTCTTGTTCATACTATTCTCTTTTGCTTGTAGTATTTCTCATCTTTCTGCTCAAATTAAATGCACAGCATAAATGGTTAGTCCCGGTAAAATAGTATCAGTTTCATCTTTTCTAATATCTTCATGAGATAAGAATCTAAATGGAAAATATACCCCACTGGTGCAAAAAAGAAATATATAACTTCTACTGAAGTACTTTAAAGAAGAAGAAAATATTTGAGCATTCAAAGAAGAGGCATAGTCCTTCTGCAAGGAAAGAAGCAGGTCTTACGCAGACTGTGCTCCAAAGGGGGTGCTGGGCAAGTGCCTCCTAATTGACGGTGGTGGTGACGGTGGTGGTGGTGGTGGTGGCAGTGGTCTGGACGAGTTCCCATGTCATAGAAAAGACGGCTTGGCCACTAGAGAAACATCAGAGTATGAAGTATTCCAGTGAGTATCAGACAATGGCAAAGCTTTAGGAATGACAGGAAAAGTAAGAGGAAATGACAATTCAGAAGTGATTCACAGCAACATGAAAATAACAAACTGGCAGACTTCATGGGTGCTAAAATTCACAATTCTAAAACGGTCCCCAAGTTAAGTCCTGAAGCGTGTGTCTCAGCAGAAATTGTAGTTGAAAGTGAAGATTTACAGTTTCTTTAGCAGAAGGTGAGCTGCACAGGAACAAAACTTTTATAACGCTTGTTAATGGTCATCATACAATAGTACTTAGGAGTGGCATCTGTTAGCACAAGGTACCATAAGGTGATAACTCACAGAAAGTTTACATTAAGCTTAGAATTCATTAGAATAATTTATGAAATCAGACGGCCTTGCAAGTAATTTTCATTTTCAGCCACTATAGCACATCATTTCGTACTCAGAACTACTTCAAAATTAAAATGCGTCCCAAGGACACGCTGAACTTTATTTTTATACCTGTCCAGTTCTACCTTCTCTGGGAAAAAGTTCATTGAAAATGAGATAAATAAAGCAGAAGATCCTATAGTCATCACTATTACTATTAGGCTTACTGATTGGAATAAACCAATTAAATAGTTAAAAATTATTAGATTATTTTTTTATACTGACAAATACAACATCCTTGAAATTATAATATACTACTCGCCCAACTATTTGTGCCAATTTGTTGTGTGTATTGACGGGATGAGTGAATATGAAAGTGCCTGGAAAAATGGTGAAACTAACACAGGTCTAGGAATCAAATGACAGAATTTTGTATTAGTTCTACCATTTGTTTGCTGTACACGATTTGTTAGGCAAAAATTTTGAGCCTCATTTTTCCTTTTAGTTAAATGGGGATGATTTCACAATGACTTCACAATGCTGTTTAATAGGACAAAGATGATAACGAAGGTCATTTAAAACCCACAAGAGCTGAACAAACATATGCAAGCTTCTACTGCTAGAACACTAGCTACTGATGCTCCTTCTCCTAAGACTACTGCTCTTATAGCTGCAACCACCGTCACTGACAGCATCACTCTTTTCTTGGTTTGCTTCAAGCAGCTATTTCTCATCTTGGATTTGAATACGATTAACATATAGATAAACTATATATATATACATTCCTCCCACACCTATATAATTAAAAACAGTGAAAGATTAGGTAAAATAGTAATATATTTTATGTATTTATTTTTAATAAAATTAATACGTATCAATTACAAAAAATATCAAAAATAATACAAAATTGTAATGTAAAGAGTGAGGTATTTGAATAAGTGAAAGAATGACTGCCTTCTATAATCCTCTCCCAATCTCTTTCTCCAGAGATTACTCAGCCTATGCTTTTTCTAGAATAATAGAAATTATTTTACCGCTCTCAAAGCTATCTGTTTTAGGAATAGAATAAATAGGTGTGAATATAAACTGTTCAACACTTTGCAAGTTTCTACACAAGTCAGTTAGCAGGTAAGGGCTTTGGCCTTCAAATATTTTACCTTCTAGTGGGAAAACAAAACTAACTCAAATCACTGTCATTAACAGATAGGTTTTGGTGCCTGTTAGGCTCATGGCAGAGTACTGGATACCTGACAAGTATGAATTCTCAGCTCTACTTTTGCTAACCTTCATAGAAGCCATTCTCTTCTATCTATGCTGCCCATTATAACATCCCTCTTTTTATTTTTAATAGATTTTCAGATTATCTCACAGTTCTGACTTTATAGTTTATTTCCTCTGGAATCTTTTCTTTATTACATATATAAAGTCAATTTGATTACAGCAGTCGAGTTTACTTGAATCCTATTGCAGGGTTCCTGAAGATGGCAAATGCCATCCATCTTAAATGGGGTGGCTGGAGATCTGAGAGACAAGATGAGGCAGACAGGGATGTAAACAGGTCTGCCAAGGATTACCCAAGGTTGAAATGGAGTGGCTACATTGAGGTGAAATCTGGTTGCTGATATTGGCAGGACTAAGGTCTGCACAGGCAGGGGCCATAGAAGGGTAGTGCATCAAGCAAACATAAAAACATGCTTTCACTCAAAATTATAGCTTAAGTATGCTTCCATATAAATTTAAATGACTATATGATAGTCATGGATATATCATTTACCATTATTGTGCATTATATCATTTCCAGTGTTGTATTATGACTAATGGCTGCATGGAATGCATGAAGATCTCTTCATATTTTTGCTCATTTCGTTAGAATAGAGTCCCTAAGGTAAAAGTTCAAGTCAAAGAACATGAAAATTGTAATGACATATATACAACATTGCCTAACTAACTCAGACGAATTTAACTTACAGCATTAATGCTTGAGATGCCCCATCTCACTGCTTCCTCCACCTCCCCTCTGACCCCTCACCCCCAGTTCGGTTAATACCCAAAATATATAAAGAACTCTTACAAATCAATAGCAAAAAAAGGCAAAGAAAGTTATTAAAAGATGGACAGAGAAAGAGAATAGACTTTTTCCCAAAGAAGACATACAAATGTCGGGTACATGAAAAGGTGCTTGACATCACTAATTATCAGGAAAATGCAAACCCAAACCCCAACAAGACATCACCTCACATCTGTTAGAATGGCTGTTATCAAAGAACACGAGATGAGTGTTGGCAAGGATGTGGAGAAAAGGGAACAATTTTGCGTTGTTGGTGGGGATGTAAATTGGTAAAGCGACTATGGAAAACAGTATGGAGGATCCTCAAAGATTAAAAAAATAACTACCATATGATTCAGCAATCCATCTTCTGAGTACATATCCAAAGGAAACGAAAATAAGATCTCGAAGAGATATCTGCACTCCCATGTTCGTTGCAGTGTTATTCACAATTACCAAGATATGGAAATAACCTACGAGTCTGTCAACAGATGAATGAATAAAGAAGTCGTGGTATGTATGTATACAATGGAATATTATTTAGCCATGAGAAAGAAGGAAATTCTGCCACTTGCTACAACATGGATGGAACTTGAGGGCATTGTGCTAAGTGAAAGAAGTCAGATGGGGAAAGACAGATACTGTATGATAGCACTTATATGCAGATTATAAAAAAGCTAGAATGGCAGTTACCAGGGGCTGGGGAATGGGGGAAAGGGGACAGGTTGGTCAAAGGGTACAAACTTCCAGTTATAGCATGAATAAGCTCTGAGAATTTAACGTACAGCATAGTGACTATAGTTAATAATACTGTGTTATATACTTGAAAGTTGCTAAGAGAATAGATCTTAAATGTTGCTAAGAAAGTAGATCTCAAATGTTCTCCCACAAAAAAGAAATAGTAATTATGTGATGTGATGAAGGTGTTAGCTAGATCTATGGCAGTAATCATTTTGCATTATATAAGTGTATCAAATCAACACATTGTATATCTTAAACTTACGCAATGTCATATGTCCACTATATCTGAATAAAGCTAGAGAAAAATTTCTATTCCATTTTTTGTGAATTGCTGATTAGTACGGAAAACCTCATACAAACCTTAATAATTTCTCTGAGCTTTTTACGTAGAAATCATCTCAACCCATTGTCATACTTGTTGTAATATTGCTTCCAGTTTTATTTTTTGCCTTTTCATTTGGATTATATTATCTTCTATTTATAGAATAGAAATTATTTTATGAAATCAAGTTAATTACCATTTTCTTTATTATTTATTTCTATTAATTAATATTAATGCAATCTATGAGCGCAATTAATCACAGGTAAAAATGCAAGGTCATTTAAATAACTCTAAGCTACTACCACTACCATCGCCATCACCGCCACTACCATTTTACCTTGGAGTATACAGGACAAAGATTGAGAATCTGTCTTCATCCTCCCCCATCATCCACACACAAAGCAGGGATAAGAGCCAGCAGTTTGATGCCTACCCTTCAAAGTTTTGCATTTACATGAGTTTACAATCCTCTTTCCCCTCACCCTTCTCTTCCTATCAGTCATTGAGCTCAGTAGATGCAACTTTCAAAGTGCATTTTGAACTCTCCATTTCTTTTTGTTTCCAACCCACGTTTTTGGTCCAGGTCATCCCCATCTCTTACAATAGCTTAGTAAGTTGCGTCCCAACTTCTACTCTAGCATCCCAACAATCCACTGTCTTCACAGTGGCCCATGAGGATCATTTAAAAATGTACTTTCTTTTACAACTAAGTGGTTTTCCATCACAGTTAGATTAAAATCTACATTTTTAACCAGCTTATCATGCCCTCCAGGGGTTGACTGCTGCCTGTTTCTCCAGGCTCCTGCATTGCCTCTTTTCTGCTTACCAACACTGGTTTTAGTTTTCAGGTTGTTGCAGCTGCTCCCCAACTCAAGCCGCATACTATTCCCTCTCCTTGGGATGCTCTTCCCTTCCACTCTCTTTCCCTGGCTAACTCCTACTCATTCTTCATGTTAAATGTAACTTCTTCTGATTTGTCTTCCCTCAGTTTCCCTAATCTGAATAGTGTTTCTCTTTTCATACTTTTAATTTTCCATTGTAATATTGATATCAATTGTTAATAAATAATCATTTGTGCAATTATTTACTTAATATTTGTCTCCCCCAGGACCGTAAGCTCCATCAGTGGACATGGTCTGTCTGATGCACTTACCAGGAGGGGAATACTATCCAGGATGGAACACCAAGGAAACCTCTGAATTGCTCAAAGTATTTCATATCTTGATTTGGGTGGTGGTTATTTGATTGTATATATTTATTTTTACATGTGCACAAGTGTATAAATTTGTAAAAACTCAAGATTCATGAAGCTTATCATATAGACATATTATTTTAATATTTTATATTATTGTTCAATTTAAAAGTTTAATAAATTAAATCAAAGATATACATTTAAAAAAATTCTTCATAGTAAATATCAGATTGTCCTTCAAAAGCTGTAACAATTTACATTTCCACCAACATTATATGTCCTCAGTACACTCTTTCCGCCAATATGACAAGCAAAAATATTATATCATCGATGTTTAAATTTGCTTCCTTGATTGTTAGTGAAATTGGACTAGCAGTTTTAATCCATCTGAGATTTATTTCAATACATCACATAAGAATTAAATTTATTTTTCCCATCCTGTTGTTCCAGCATCATTTATTGAATAATCTTTCCTTTCCTCTTTGATTTGTTACTCCATTAATCTTTATCATATTTTTGTGATGTCAATGGCCTTGATAATATAATAAATTCTTGTGTATAGTAAGATCTATTTCTGAGATATCTATTCTCATCTATTCATTATCTCTTTATTGTCACACCAGAGCCATGCTGATTAAATTAACATAACTTAAAAAAAAGTCATCCTCATTAATCTTCTTTTCCAGATGTAAAAAGAATCCTGATACTTTAAATGATGTCTAAAATGGTTTTGTTAAGTCGAAAAACACCAGCTGAGATTTTGATTTGCAACTCATCTTAGGTTGGGCTCCTCAGGAAATGGACATCGAGATGAAGATTTGCAGGCAGGTAGGTTATTTGGGAGTGCTTGTTAATAACACCTGTAGGGGAGTAAGAAATGCAAACGAGAAGTTGAACTGCAATGAAGTTGCAACAGAGGCTTCAGCTGAATCCTCAGGGAGCTGGGGAGTTGGGATGATTCTTTTGAATTGACCAGAATTCGAACAAAGGGGCCACATCAACTAGTTAATGGATACAGGCTGCCTACAACGAGGAGATGTGATGGGCAAGGCAAAGGACAGTTTCTGGAAAAGGACTCGGCTATGAGCTGTCAGTTGCCAACACTTTCAACCTCTGGAAGTGAGAACTTTGATCCTGAGTGGGGATATGGACGGTTCACCACAGAGTGCATACACAAGTTTTACAGTACTGCTGCCTCTTCCAGGAAACTGATTAGCCTTTCCTTATTCAATTATTTTATATCTGAACTTTCTCAGGCTAAAAATACAAAAGAAGACAATTGGAAAAACTGAGTAACTTTTCTGTGCAATGACTAGTAGTGAAAAAATAAACTCAGTAGACTGGAATAACGAGCCCAAATTAACAAGTGAACTTAGCAGAAATAAATGACCATCTTTTACTCAATATTAGCTAAAGGCATAATGTGATTTAAAAAAAGACTAACCCTGGGGCTGGCATGGTGGTGCAATGGTTAAGTTTGCATGCTCTGCTTCAGTGGCCTGGGGTTCACCAGTTTGGATCCCAGGCGTGGACCTACATACTGCTTGTCAAGCCATGCTGTGGCAGGCATCCCCCACACGTAAAGTAGAAGATGGGCACGGACATTAGCTCAGGGCCAGTCTTCCTCAGCAAAAAAAGGAGGATTGGTGGCAGATGCTAGCCAAGTGCTAATATTCCTCAAAAAAAAAAAAAAAAGGACTAATTCTTTCCTTTGTTTCACTTTGGTTTTCCCAAACTCTTTCATCTTCCTTGAGCTACCAGTAAAATTCACGAGCCTCCTCACATTCTTCTTTCCGCTCAAACCCTGCTTCTTCTGACTTGGATGACCACCAACACCTGGCATTTGCATGTCCAAATGTCTGCTGAGCATCTCTTTCATGTCAGTATATCTTCCTTCCTCAAACTCGATCCTCCTTTATTCCATTGGAACCATCCCCAACTCTTCTATCTCGTAGCCTACTTTCAGTTTGTGGTCAGGACCTACTGCATCTACCTGTGAGATGTGCTTGAACCTGCCTCTTGTTTTTATTCTCGATGCTGGGAACAAAGTTCACATCAATATCGTTTGTTACGCAGGCTAATGTAAATTCCTAACTGATTTCTATGTCTCTAATTATCCCATCCTAACCAATTATGTCACTGACATAATTGTGTCACCATCATCACCATCCAAGCTCCAACACTTTGATGACTCACTATCCCTCAAAGAATAATAAACTCTGGATGAATATGGAACTCAAAGCTCTCTGTATTCTCCACCTCACCTGGAATTTTGTTCTACAGCCCCGCTTTATTGTACAGCTTGCATTTTCATTCTCCTTGTTTGTACTGCTTCCCTACGTCTCTTTTCTCTATCCATCCATAAATAGAATTTTCCCTCTGTCCCTCTGTAAAGACACTATATTCATCTTCAAGACTCAGCTCAAATGCTCCCTCAGTGAAGTATTCTTGGATTCCCACAGCTGAAATTAGTCATGCGTCCTTTTATTTCCCGTAGTGCTTTGTTTATACCGTTCTTGCAACATGCATCCTGCTATTATATATTTATGTGTATGCGTGTTTCTCTGACTAGATTGAGTTTTGGGAGGCAGAAGCTATTATTTTATTTGTCTTTGCATTCTTCACAAAGCCTGGCCTAGTACCACTTATTGTGCAAAATATATGGCTGTGGAATATAATTCTGATGTTTTAAAAACAGGGATGCAATTCTTCCATTCACTCAGTCCTCAGTGCAATACATATACAACTGCACTGTCCAATATGGCAGCTACCAGCAACATGTGGCTATGTAAATTTAAATTAATTAAAATTAAGTTAATAAAAAATTTCGTTCTTTGTTCACATTGGCCACATTTCACATACTCTATAGCCACAGGTGACTAACGGCTACCATATTGGACCACACAGATATGGAACAACTCTACCATTGCAGAAAGTTCTGTGGACAGTACTACTCTAGCACATTCCCATTAGAATGCTTTCAGCTGGAGGGAACAGAATACCCAACTAGTCTTGATTCAGATTCCTCAAGAACAGACTCCGAGACAAAGTCTTGGGCACATGAAATTTATCTGATGTGATCCTAAGGTCAAGGAAAGCAAATCTGAGGGGAAAAAAGTGAGACAAGGAAGGGAAACAAGCCAGCAAAGGGTGTGTTAATAAGTGGGTTTCTGTCACGGGCAAATGGGACTCTGGTGGAGTCCTCTGAGAAACTGTGTGGAACGCATTTCAGAATGTTCCAGCAGGGTGTGGGGAGGTTTAGCCTCCAACTCCACTAAATCCCACTCTGTTGACTGAGGGTTAGTGAGCAGGGCCTCAAACTCCTCCTCCCCCGCCTCAGCATCGCATCTTCAGGAAGAGAAGAGGTGCAGGCCCTTCAGGTAGAAAACTATCAGAGTGCTGGCAACGCGCTATTACAGCAGCAGATCACCTCAGGTGGGCAAAAGGGATGGTTTGGGGCATCAACAGACTCTGCTTCACATCTAAATGGGGCTTAAGCAGTAACCAAAATTGATTTCCTTGTGTAGAAAAAGTCTGATAAAGGGAAAAATTACTATTTGCTAATTCAGTGGCTTCATGATGAAGGAGTTCTGGGTTGGTGGTTCTGTAATAATCTTGGCTTTCCTCCAAGCATCATCTCAAGTTGTCTGCAGCACATCCAAACATCACAGCTTCAGAAGTGAGCATCCCATAGGCAGGAAAGGGCAAATCCTGGTCTTGGTCTTTTCTAAAGAGTGAGGAGAACTTTTCTAGAAGGCCCCTGAAGGCTTCCTTTTGTATCTCAGTGGCCACGACGGCATCTATTCCCTTGAAGGCGGCAGGATAATAAGATTCCCATGACTGGCTTAAACTAATCAATATTCTCCTCTTGGGTCGAGAGGGGGCCTGCCTTTCTTGAGCACACTACCTTGCAATATCTGAACAAAATGGGCCTCTGCTGGCAAGGAGAAGGAGCAACTGGAGTGAGGATATGTATGGGCCAGGCAAGCAAGAGTCTGTCATAAGTATAGGCTCCAACTTTCAGGAAGGATATTAACAAACTGCAGGGGATCAGAAGCAAATTTCTGGGATTTCCAGGGCCTGGAAATAGTATTGTATTTTGAACAGATAATAGAACCAGGTATAACCCATAGCTCTGATGTCATTAAATGACTGAATTAACCATCCCTTGAATTTTTCTCTCTAATACACGGAATAAAAAACTTAAAGGGTATCATGATAGCTATCATTAAATATTTGAAGAAATACCATTGGATAGTAGATTAAGCTTAATTCTGATGTACCAGGGCATATAGCTAGGACTAGTGTGGGAGTTTGATTTTTTATTTTCATATATTGGACAGACATTTCTTTTTAGCAATTAGAGCTGTTCATAAATAATATGATAAAGTAGTGATATCCTCACCAATGGAAATCAAGCAAAAGCTGAATGATATTAACAATTTACATTCCAATAGTGCTTTATGTTTCAAAGTCCAATTTCATTTGACTGTTCTTAAAACCCTATAAAGTGGTAGCGTGTAGATACTATTATTTCTATTTCCCTTAGGGAAAGAATGAAGCTTGGCAAGCTTAATGATTGCTCAAGATCATACAGCTAATAAATGGTATAGATTTGACTCATACCCAAATTTTCTGACTCAAAAATATTGGCAATCCCTAAAACTTTATAACTGTTAAGCCATTTAAAATGTTTTATATAATTGAAAATAATTTTGTAACAGACTTAGATTTGATTCTGGTTCTACTGCTTTATTTCTTATTACTGGCAATCTTGTTCCCAGGAATGCCCATCATTAGCCACTTTATTCCCTTCTCCCCTTGATAACTTAAAGCTACATTTCTTCTAGCCCCCACTGCTGTATTTCCATGTCTTGCCGATTCTGCCTGTGTTCTCCTTTAGCTGAAGATGCCTTGGTTGGTATTAGTCATTATGTAGATTTTCACTCTTTCTCAGTATTCTGTTGGGTCCAGTTTGTGAATAAATGAAAACATAGCTACAGAAAGTCCATCTTGTTTCTCTCCTTGGTCAGTCTGAATTTTCTTTCTTTCTTTCATTGAGCATTTTGGTTTATTTCACGATCACTGGGACAGAATCTCTCTCCTTTCCTTTGTATTAGGTACTGGGAGGATTAGAATTGTTGTTCCAGTTACCTGCTATTCTGTTCCTAACTCCCTTACTGGGAGGAGGTCGCTACCTTCCACACAGCCAGCACTCAGTGGATTCTATTCAAATCAACTAGGGAATTCTAATCTAACTGGCGGGCTCTTTTGATCTAGTTCTGGCTGTGGCTTTATGGTTCTGGTTTTTGCATTTGTGCAACCATGCTATTTCTCTAGTCCTTGAGTTGGAATTTTTAGCAACCACCAGAGCTTCAAGCTTTGCAGGATTTGAAGCAGCTCACTATCTTCAGGTCCAAAAACAAGACTTTGCTTCTCAAATACGCTTGATGCAAGATTTTCCTTCCACTCCTCGTATGAGTTACTTTTGAGCTTGGCAGAGTGATTGTTGATACTGTACTGGTGACTTCAATCTGTGTTATTTGGGGGCTGCTCCAAAGACTACCCAAGAATTTTTAACTCCAGAAAAATAGCAAAAGACGTATCAAAAGATATAGATTAGATAAATGACTTTACAATCATTACAGTGATGCTGGTTTGTTTCTTAATGTTCACTTTGATCTGCTATTTCCTACTAATTGGTGGTTTATTTTACAGTAGCAATAACAAAATAGTAGTAAGCAACAATATCTAACAGTTATTGAGAGTTCACTCTGTCCGAGGCATGATTCTAAGCATTTTTCATGTATTAGCACAACAAATGTGCCAACAGGGTACTAGTACTATTGTTATCTTCATTTTACATATTTAAAAACTGACACACAGAGAGGTTAAGTAAGTTGTTCAAAGTCACACAGCTATAAAGTAGTGAAGCCAAGATTGCCAGCCAGTCCATCTAGCTCCAGAACCCATACCCTTAA
Source organism: Equus przewalskii (assembly GCF_037783145.1). Lineage (NCBI taxonomy): Eukaryota > Metazoa > Chordata > Mammalia > Perissodactyla > Equidae > Equus > Equus przewalskii. Next base: position 50,953,707 of record NC_091831.1, on the reverse strand, counting down.
TCACTATGCTTTATTATTATTATTTTATTATTATTATTACTAAATTTGTTCACCAAGTTGGAATTTTTAGAGGGCTGGCAGGGAAGCACATAAGAAATTCATTTCTTAGAATGTATTAATGTATTTCTTTACTCCCTTTAAACAACCCCGTGGTGTTTCAACTTGCATGTTTAAGTGCTGGACAACTTTAAATTTCTACTCTTTGCTACCTACCTACAGAATATGCACATATAAAATAAATTGTTAAAGTAGGTATTCCTTAAGTCATCTGTCCATATCTCTAAAACTCTTTGAGGTTAGAGATTATTCCACGTGCATTTTCTGAAGGGCTGACTTGACCTGTCTTTGAAGGAAGCCCAAACTAGGAAGTAAAAGCAGAGAGTGAGAGAAACAAAACTAACAGGGTAGTGATGGGAAGGATTCTCAGTAGCTGTAAGGACAATAAAAGACATGTGACTAAAGGAGATATTAAATCACAAGTACTAGAAGAAAAACATAGTTTAAGTAGTATAAACATTTTTATACAGGGAGAAAAAATTAGGAATGTTTGGGAATAAAAGCTAGTCTATAGGATCAGAAATTTAGGATTAATTTTTGTAAATCAAAGAAAAAGAAAAATTAAATTTCTGCAAAGAGATATAGATACATCAGGAAAGAAACTGGAATCAGTACTACAGAGCCTCAGAAAAATGAAGGAAAAAAAGAAAGAAAAAGTCAAGGAGATGGATAGGGGAAAAAACGTGGCAAGGCAGCTAAAGAAAAACAGGAGTTAAATTATTGAGGGGGCAATATTTTCAGAAATTCCCATGATTTTTAATGACGAAAAGCCACAGATACATAAAATATGAGAGAAAGGCAGAGCTGAGTCATTCCCACAGCTGGCTGCTGCAGTAAAGGCTGCAATGTTTCTTTATTATGACAACTGACCGGCCAGATAAATTATGATTCAGTAAGTTACAGGTGTGGGAAATGGAGTGGAAACATACAAGGGACTCAGCAAACTGTAAAACTGCATTGAGTTTATCAGCGGACTCATGTTGAGTCCGTCTAGTTGATGAACATCCTTATCAGCCAGCAAATATAAATGACTTATGAGAATAATATTTCAAGGCATAATGACACAGCTATATCTAGTATTCTTCTAAGATCTAGGTTATTAAATATTAAATATCAAAGCTGTAAATTATAGTAGCAGCTTTATATAACTAAATTAAATTCAAACAAAACCTAATTTCCTTAATCATTGGCTGTAATCCTCCAGGAACATATGCCATTAACTCAACTACAAATGGCACAGAAATTGTATGACTTCAGTTAAGTTATTTGATATCAAATTCTAATCCAGGGCAGCCTTCTCTGTAAATCTCCTACAGGGGTTTTAATACTTCTACAATCATATTGGCTTTTTACAGAGTAACTAATCTTTTCATACTCTTCTCACTCCTTTATCCAATTTCTTTTCTCTCTCTCTCTCTTTTTTTTTTTCTCAGAGCGTATTCTAGGTCAATTTTTAAAAATAAACCTCCTGTGGAATTAAAAATATATACCTGAAGTTATAACCAGAGATATCATAACCTGAGATTCTGCACAGAGAACTAATTAAACTTAACTGGGAGTATTTATAGATCCAATTAACTGTCTACGGCCGTGACTGTCAGGGCAAACTCAAAATAGTAAAAAAGAAATGATCAGTATAATTTGGCCCATTCTCCCCATAGCCAAATGTTTATCATGGAGTTTGTTCAATGATGAAGTGTATTATGTCTATTGTAATTATGAACAAATGGCTTAAGTGAATTTACTTTGTGCTATTGTTGGACAAATTTTAGCCACTTTTTGAATAGTCCATTATGGGCACAGACTAAATAACATATGATTAAGAATTTAAAATTGTTTAAAGTATAAGAGTTTGAAACAGAGAGAAGAATTAATTCATATTATGGGGATGTATACAGCAGTAAGGAGATGAGAGTCCTGGTGAAAATGGATGCCTGGGAAGTCTGGGTTTCTGTTCATCACCCAGGTAAACAGTGATGTGAGGCATGGGGAGATAGGTCTTGATGGACATTTAGAAGAAGGAGCGTAATTAGTTCATGGTGTAATCCTAGATGTCAGGCTTCCTGAGTGTGAGGATGGGGCAGTCCAGGACTGCCTTGAATCCAGCAAGATGGCAAGTCAAAATGACACGCAGGTCAGCAAGAGGAGGTCATAACTATTCCCTTCACGTCTATATGCTGAAGACTCTTCAATGTTATTCTCTCCAGCCCAGACTTTCCCAGCCTCAGGGTTTCTCCAGACTCATTTTTGCTTGCCTATGTATATCTTCACTTGGATGTCTGATAGGAAGATCAACATGGAGTCACCTCTATCACAGTCAGGGTCTCATCATGGGACAGCTGGCACCCTTAAAATGTTAACCGAGGGGTCAGCACCATGGCGAGTGGTTAAGTTCACGTGCTCTACTTCAGTGGCCCAGGGTTTCGCCAGTTCGGATCCTGGGCACGGACATGGCACCGCTCATCAGGCTATGCTGAGGTGGCGTCCCACACAGCACAGCCAGAGGCACTCACAACTAGAAATATGCAACTACGTACTGGGGGGCTTTTGTGAGAAGAAGAAGAAGAAAAGTAAAGGAAGACGATTGGCAACAGATGTTAGCTGAGGTGATAATCTTTGAAAAAAAAGTTAACTGAGACCAGTTTAATGAGAAACAGTTCACAAAGGTGGAGGTAGAATTAAAGGAGCCAGTACAGGTGCTGAAGCACCCAGGCATTGGTAACATTGGGAAGCTGGTAGCTTCTACAGCCAACATGCAGGGACAAGGGCAAGGAGCACCAAGAAAGCTTTGAGCCATGGAAGAGAGTGATCCCATTAAAGCAACTATCCCAGAATGCAACCATGACAGAAATGAGGTGTGACAAGAAGGGATCAGAAGGAATAAATTCTTCCACGTTTTCTTCTCCTGCCTCCTGCTGTTGCCTCACATATGTACATCTACGATACACGTACATCTATATATGCACACACATCTATTAACTATCCATCTATTTATCTCTCTCTCTGTAGAGAGAGAAAAATTCCTCATTCATATATATTTATATAAGCATGTATATATGCATGTATAAGTCAACTTTGTTCTGCATTTAAAGTAAACATAGGAATCAATGTTTTTACTAGTTACTATAGACATCTAGACTGGTTGATCTTTGAAAGAGGCAACTGGCTTTGAACTCTAGCTTCTCCTAGGATCCCTCCACTGCCTAACAGCTGGCATCCCCAAAGGCTGAGTCCTCAATGCTCTACTCTTTCTTCTTGCAGTCTATTCCCAGAATTCAACTGTGGCCTTTATGCTACTGTGGGTTCTGACCTCAAGGCACAAGTCATAATTCACAGGGACAGTATCTGATTAGGAGTGCAGGATTTAAAACGAGGTCTCCTTTTTGCTATGAAAAGGTGCGGAATTAAAAATTAAATAGACTCACTTTTGCACTTTCTTGGTTAAAAATGAAGCAACTCAAACAAGACAAATGAAAAAGATAAAGGGAGCATGTGGTCCATCAAGCTAGCAGTAAAGGTCTAAATTACATTCCTAGTACTTGATTTGCTCTGTAATCATAAACAAGTCTTGATCTAATGTGGTTTAAGACGTAAGTAACTCAAACGTTCCCAGGTCTCTCCAGCTTGTAGATGAAGTCACCAAAAGGGTCTTCCTCAAGTCTCTGAGGGCAGATGTTTGTCTCGCATATAACTGATACTCCCTCTGCCCTTTTTGAGGGTCAGTGCTCTTGCTTCAGATGATCATCTCTGGAAGTGCCAGGATTGTACTTTGGGGGCTCTTGCTCTAGCTACTCCCATGGTGGGGTTGATCCACCATTGACACTCCCCTCTGGAGCATCATCACGTCCACACTGCACTTAGTGCTCCATCGCCATTGCCTTTGGCTCTTTGGTTCTCTTCTGTAAGACAGAAACCTTTCCCTTCTCACACCTTCCGCTTACAGAGGATGTCCCATGGTGAGTGGCCTGGGTCCCTGGTGAGAGCTGGTTGTCATACTCACCTAAGCATATAGGTGATTCAGGGCTAGAGGAGTTACACCATGGCTCTTTCCTCACTTACTCAGGCTGCTCACCTGAGTTTGAGTCACAGAGCCAGAATCCTTCAATTTTGGTAAGTGGTGTCCCCCAGGGGCCCTCCTTGCAGTGGCCCTCCTGCAATTGGTCTCCCATTTTACACTCACGCCCCCATCAGTCTACATCCTTGCTGTGGATGGAATTCAAGATCTTTGAGACCTATGGGCCCCACAGAAGCCTGGGGCATGGCTGGGTCTGCTAGTTTGGAAAGTGAATGTGAAGAGTGTGGGGGGTGAGTAGTAAGGGAAGAATAAACAGCCTCTTTCTCTCTGTAGGCAGGAGAACAAGTTTCAGTAGCTCCATTCAGGGTGGACTGGAAGTGTGTGTGTGGGAGGCAAAGGCATAGAAAGGGAGTTTGAAGGGTGGGGAAAAAGGAACTGTCATCTGCATTCAATGCGATCAAGTACAAGCCTCATCTCTGACCTCAAAATTCCTTGATAGGTTGATGTGGTGAGTCATACCAAGACTTTCATTTATTTTAATCAATTTTTAGCTAATTGTGTTAATGATATTTTCATCTGTGATTAAATTTTCAACTCTTAGTAGTTTTAGAAAATGATAAAAATTGTCTTGAATGCCCTTGACTCAAAATTGGATTGAGTTGATTCATCACAGTATTTTTGAAGTTTCTTGAATTTCTGGTAAAAAGTAGCACTGTCTATTAACCTATTCCCTCCTGCTTCCATTCATCGTTCATCACTCCTTTTACCACCACAGCTTTAGGAGTTTGCTGCTGTTAGAAGGGCATCAACCTGATGGAAGCTTGTAACTTAGCAGAAGCTATGTTGATACACGATTTTTCTTAAGGCTCTATGAGAAACAAAGGCAGCGTTGGTGTAATTCTTGGGTCTTGAGCTTGTTAAAAAATTTCAATTTTTTTTTCCTACTTTGGGGGTTTTGAAAAGATGAAGCAGTTAAGAATTACAGTCAATTTCATGCTCAATACAAAATATTATGAGCTGAAAAGTTCTGTACCAGAGGCTTCAAAGAAAAAAAAATATATATATATATATATGGTTCATTTTAAAGACATAAAGCTTACTTGTTCCATTAGGTAACGTTTGGAGAGTTGAAATAGCTTCAGCCATTGCTGTGAAGTCTCCACAATTCTTTGAAGAAAGTTACTCTTCAAACCGCAACTGCTGTTCAATAAAAAGAAAAGATGCTGTGGTCATGGTGTTTGTGCAATATTTCTGCAGTATCAACTTTTGATTCAGGAAGAGGGGGAAAAAAACCTGTAGTTTCCCCAAGGAAAGTCTGTACCAATCTATTAAATGAATTGAACTTTGCACCTATTGGAGAGTTCATAAATTGTTTCACAGAAAAAGTGTATTGCTTTTATTTACAGCTTCATAGGTCATCTCCCAAATCTACAAATGCAGTACGGTAAAAAACTGAAACACCTGGTGTTGCTACAGACCACCCTTTGTCAGGCTTTTCTTTAGGACTTATAGCATAAAGGTGGTATATTAACCTTGAAAATATTTCAAGAGCTCTCTCCAACTTTGTCAAAAAATAGTCCTGCTCAAAGAATGAAAACTGCTCCCTTACAAACATAGGAGCCTTGCAACAAGTTAGAGGCCTAGCAGTTGGTTGGGCAGTATGATTTAAAACGCACCATACACACATACACATACACACATACACCCCGGACACTGCCTTTGTTAGTCTAGTTTATCTTCTAGGCATGCTTTGATTGCAAACTCATCAGACCTAAATGAAATCTTCTAGACCCAGCTGCTGGCACAATGTCAGGATCACCAGGCCCTGGAATCCACTACCCCTGCTGATAGCCAAAGATGATAAGTAAAAAAGCGAAGACTTTCCCCAGTCAGGGAGGAGTGACCTCCAGTTTGAGTCTAGATGCACAGCTGGGCTTTCTACTAGAACCTCCAAAGACATTTTTTAAAACCAATTTTTTCTCATTACAACCTTAAAGATTCAGAGGAAGAAATTCTCTACCCCGTCCTATGGCTTAGGTAAGAAACCGAATGAGGGTAGGGGCTGTGTATGTCTTTTCCCCATAGTTTCTCCAAGGCTCAGCCTATGGTAAGAACTCAATAAAATTGATTGACTGTCTCCTCTCTTTCTCCCTACTATTGGCAACTTCTCCACAATGCTTTTGAAACAGCGTGGAAAGATTTAGCAGTTTATAATTTATAATCCAGCCCTCAAAATACCAGGAAAGTGTGTCTTCTGATTTCCTTTAAAAAGGAGACTCATTTAGGGTCTATGCCCGGCCTGGAAGTCTGACAGAATGGTTTAGCACATGCAGACAATTATTGGACTGATATACTTTAGATAAGTTGTCTCTTCTGTGATAGTAACAAATACCTAAGGTAAGGCTTTGATCATCGTATTAGTTTGGGCTGCCATGACAAGATACCACACACTGCATGGCTTAAACCACAGACATTTATTTTCTCACAGTTCTGGAGACTGGAAGTCCAAGATGAAGGAGCCCCAGCGTTGGCTTATGGTGAGATCTCTCTTTTTGGCTTGTGGACGGCCACCTTCTCGCTGTGTCCTCACATGGCCTTTCCTCTGTGCTTGTACAGATTGAGAGAGAGATCTCTGGTGTCTTCCTCTTTGTACAAGGACACCAGTCCTGTCTGATTCGGGCCCCACTCTTATGACCTCATTTAATCCTAATTACCTCTTTAAAAGCCCTGTCTCCAAGCACAGTCACATTGGGGCTTAGGGCTTCAATATATGCATCTTGAAGGGACACAATTCAGTCCCTTACATTCCCTCCTCATAGTATTTAAGTTATGAGATATCAAGGAGAATAAATATCCCTCAAGGACTTCCCATTCTCTTCTGGGAAAAGAGTTAGTGTGTTTTTGATTGTACACAGGATAGTTCTATCGTGTTAGGTAGAAGGATAATCTTATTTGCCTTATTTGGAGATTAAGTATGGCTTAAGGAGAAGTGTATGGGTAACAAGTTGACAAGGGGTGAATTTGTGATGATTAATTCTATGTGTCAACTTGGCTGGGCCACAGGGTGCTCAGATATTTGGTCAAACATCATTCTAGATTTTTCTGTAAGGGTGTTTTTATATGAGATTAACATTTAAATTGGTAGACTGAGTATAGCAGATTGCCCTCCATAATGTGGGTGAGCCTTGTCCAATCAGTTGAAGGCCTGACTAGAACAAAAAGCTGACCCTCCCCTGAGTAAGAGAGAATTCTCCTGCCTGATGGCCTTTAAACTGGGATATCTGCTCTTTCTGGTTCTACAACAACTTGTCATTCTTCACACTTCAACTGGGACACGGACTCTGCAGATTTTGAACTTGCCAGCCTCCACAATCACATGAACCAATTCTTCATAATAGATCTCTTTATATGCGTATAAAAATATTATGTTCTTTTGGAGAACTCTGACTAATACAGTTATTCACGCATTTCAAAGCCCAGCTATTTCCCACTTGTCACTTAATCATGTGTACACGTTTATTGTAACTGTTTCCTGTGTAGTTATGTTTATATTTGTTGTTAGAAAATTCAGGAATCAGAAAAGCCCAGCCATAGTTCCTAGCCACAGTTTTCTGACTCCCAATTTGAGTCAAAAATTTGAGTGATTACAAAATATTCAAATGACTACAAAATGTCTCCTAAATGTTCTGACTTACTAGCTGCGTGACCTAGGATGAATCACTTGTCTGTTCTGAAATCCACTTCCTCATTTGGAAGTGGGGACAAAAATATGCCCCCTTTCCCTCATGTGACCATTTTAGAATCTCATGAGATGATACATGTAAAAGTTCTTTTAAAGATGAAAAGCATCCTCATATGATTGGACTTATTACTATTACTGCATAATATACATATGCATTTGTTACTGTGGGTTTATCCGGAATTAAAAATTCCCAAACCTTAGGAAACAGATCCTATCATGGCAAACTCCTTTGGTCAAATCAGGGATGGTAACTAAGTAGCTCAAGTGGTGTTACTCTGCCTGCCCAGCGCCCTGGCAGACACCCAGAATCTACCAAGAAGGCACTTTCCCACTGAGCTTGTGAAGAGCTTTAGAATTCTAATGCCTGGTATTCCTGGCAGCCACTGCCAGTGGACCGGAGTAGGCACACCAGTGGATACCTTGTTGTCATCTCTGAATTAGTCACTAATTGATCAATTCTGTGGGCCAGACTGTTCTGTCAAAGGAATGTTTAGATAACTGCTAATTTATATAATGCAACTTGGATCCACAGATGGGGTGGAGAACATATGTCTAATCTTAATTGTTGATTAACAATGGGAATCATAACTTCTTCATTAGCTTTGCAGCGTGTCCCTCAGCATTTTTAACCTTTTGTGGTCAGAAAGACAGACAAGTCTGCTCTCTGCAAATGTCCTTACAAATTCTGCAATACGTGGGAGTTGTCTTTGCAGAAGGGAGTTGTTGGAAAGGGAGTAAGAAATCAGACAGACTGTGTGCCAAGGGAAGAAAATAGGCTATATTATCCATCTTCCTTTCTCGCCTTCTTCCCCCACTATAGGAACAGCTAGTCCTTCTGGGGATATTTTCTCAATTCTTCTCGAGATTACATAGAAGAAACCAGAGTTCTGTGATTAAAGTATGCAGAAGGTTTTATGTTTCTTTTGTCACTGAGTCATAGAAGAGAAACAAAACAAAACACATTCAGCTCAATCGAAATCTAACCAATCACATAGCTTTATTAAACATAGCATCGACAGAAAGAAAATATGAAGTCCTTGCCCAGGAAGGATGGATGCCAAGAACAGAGTAATTTTCTGGCTTTGTCTCTGCTATCTATAAATTTTATTCTTTGTGCAAGTCACTATGTTCCTGAATAGCTGTTGATATTAAACATTGGGGGAAACTTACAAATGGACAGTGAAATGCATTAGGGATTACCAGATGTTAGCTAGCCACACTCCATGAGAACTCTGCTCACATCTGTTTTTGACCTCTAAAGTACGTAAAACACTTTCTTTTCTCTTCTATTATTCGATCTCCTTATTTTTGTGGCCAAGTATATATTGGATGCAAAAACTTTTTCAGACCAAAACTTGGCATGTGAACTCTTGATTTGGCTGCAGTTGGGTTACCACCAATTTGCAAAATAAAGTATGAATAATAATCCAAGCTGTAAGAGTGCAAAGTAAAATAAATCTTTACCATCTTATCAGGGAATATAAATCAATCTGGCACATACGTCAACCTTAATTTCTGTGTAAAACTTCCAGATGTAGTTACGATTCTATTTTATAAATATAACCAACATGTTAGATATAATGAAAATTAAAGACCCCATGGATCTCATGAATGGCCCTTTCGTCATAAACACAACCCAAGCCCAGAGCCATGGAATTCAACTGAGTTCACTCAACAACGTCGCCTCTATGCAGGTTTTCCTCATCTCTTTGTTCCTGTCCTCTACTCAACTCAACTGCTTCCCCCTCTCCTTATTTTCTGCCATGCGTATGCCTCCTGTCTAGCTACAGGTGACAGATTAGCCCTTTGGGGAGCGCCTGGAGCCAAAAAGGGAATTGTTTTTAGAAGACATATCTGCGGGAGTGATTTGGGATGTTGACCTCCACCAATTTTTGTATCTCAGGGTAGGCGTCAATATTAAACTCTTGCTACTGGAAGCTCTTAGTCATATCAGACTCCCAGTGCGACTCTGCCTGCCTGCACTAGGGCATCGCCGCTGCCCTGTCCACTGTGTGCGGGCCTTGCATAGACTGGCCAGATGACCCAGAACTCTCAGCCACAGCCAAGGTTGAGAAAAAATCCACCGGCTCTCATGTATTATGTACCACTTACCATGCCACAGGTGCATTACCTTCTTTACAGCTTGTTAGAGCAGTATTCTTACAAATGAGGAAAGGCAGGCTTAGAGAGATTAATGTACTTGGCTGTAGTTACATAGTTAGGTTGGCCTGATACCAAAGCCTATGCCTTCACCATGAGCTGCTTCTCTCCTGACCATATTAGAAGCAGTCTATTCCAACCATTCTTGCCATTTTTGCATCCTTGGTCATCTCTACCCCATCTCCTCTCTTTGGTGTGTTTTCATCCCTTAATGCTTTGCAATTCTGCACCCCCGACAACTCCACCACCCCAGGATGCACTCTCCTGAAGCACCATTGAGCTTCTACCCTCTTGTGTCACCCTCTGTTGAAGTCAATGTCATCTGAGTTTAATGTCCTCTGTCTCTTAATCCTCTTGGCATCTTCTTTTTTTTAATCAGAAGCTTATCACATGGATTAGTTTTCTTTTCTACCAAATCAATTTTTGAGAGATTTTTACTTTCCCTTTTCCTTCTAGAGACATCAAATTTTGCACTGCCTTTATTTTCTTCCAGTCTGTTGACTTTCTCTGTTTCCTTTTGTGCCCTACCCATACTGGACTTTACAGCTGATATCTGAGCAGTTGATACTAGCCATCGTTGGTTCCTGTGTATCCCTGCCTGGGAAAACTGAACCCAGGATGAATGCTACAACCCACTTTCTCTGTACTTTCTCTGATCTTGGACAGCTGAAGGCTGCCAGAGGAAATTGCATACTCCTATTTGTTGGTGCTAATACCAGCCCAGAATTGTTCATTAACCCTTTATTTACCTTGCTTAGAGTCTACTCTCTTTTCCCTCAGATACAGGCCCAAATCTTTACCACTCTCCTCACATTCCCCACTCAGCACCCATCCCTCACTGTCAGCACACGGCTTCACATCCTGCTTCACTGTGATGATTGAGGTCCTCAGCCCTGATCTCTGTCGACTTCCTGTCTCCCTTCAGCCCTGGCCTTATCTAAACCCACACCCTCCCTTCCTTCCTTCCTTGCAATCTCAGAAGACAAAAAGTCCTTTCTCCTGCCTGGAATCCCTTCCCCCTTTCTTCTCCATTTGGCCAACTCCTCACTCATCTTTTAAGGCATCTCAGTTGGTTACTCTTCCAAGAAGTTTTTCTTAAAGCTGGTGCCATATTTGGGTCAGGTGATTCTCCTCAGAGCTTTCCAGCACACACATCTATCCTTGTGCTTATGGGTTTTATTATAAAGCTGTTTTAGTTTGCTTCCTAGACGGTCCTGTGAGGTCCTCAAGGTCAGGGACCAGATCTGGCTCACCTTTAAATCCTCAATACCTTGTGCATGCCTGTCACAGAAAAGGGACACAGCTTTATTTATTTGTTTTTGATATCAAGCTTCCTTCCTTAACTAAGCTAGCTGTGTTTCCTTAGCAGTGTAGACAAAAAACTCCACCAGACTAACAGACCCACTAAGACACTGTCCTATGCCTTTACATCTTATTTCTATTAAAAGAAAGATTATATATGTAATGAAATATATAATATATACTATGTGTGTATGTACATTTTATACACAAACATATACACACCCATATATTCATATTTTTTCTAGTACTTTATGTGCAATAAAAAATATCTTTCATTTCACAGTTTTAACACCACCAAAAACTAAATAAGTTGTGACTCTGGACAAGTCACTTGCCCATTTTGGGCCTCAGTTTGCAAAGAGAGGAGGCTGGACCAGGTAAACTCCACGGACCCCTTAGCATTAAGATGATTTTGCTGATGACAATGATAATAAAACAGAGACTCTATTCTGGGAGACAGCAAAAAGCTTATTGACTCAGCTATTCTAAAAGTATTCTCAAAATAACATACAATAATTCCTTTATCCGACATTTCTAAAATGAGTTTTGAATTTACAAACTGCTTTCAAATAAATTGGAATAACCAAATAAAAGCCTCATATTTTTATATCAATTTAATTTTTTAAAAAACTGTTTATTTTATAATAGTTTTAGATTTACGTAAAATTTGCAAAGATAGTGCAGAGAGTTCCTGCACACCCCTCATCCAGTTTCATTCTTGTTAACATCTTCCGTTACCTTGTTACATTTGTCACAACTGCAGAACCACCATTGCTGTATTACCGCCAACCAAACTCTAGACTTTACTTGGATTTCACTACTTTGTCCACTGACGCCCTTTTTGTGTTCCAGGATCCCATCCAAGATACCACATTGCATTTAGTCCTCCTGCCTCCTTCATTTCTTCTGGGCTGTGAGTTTCTCAGTCTTTGCTTGTTCTTTATAACCTTGACAGTTTTGAGGAGTGCTGCTAGGGTATACTGCAAAATGTTCCTCAGTTTGGGTTTGTCTGATATTTTTCTCATGGTCAGACTGGAGTTATGGGTTTGGGGGAGGAAGACCACAGAGATAAAGTACCATTCTCATCACATCGTACCGAGGGTACATATTACCAACATAACATCACTATAATGTTAACCTTGACCTCAACGTACATTTACAGAGCATTTTCATATTCATTACCTCATGCGATTCTTTGAATGATCATGGGGTGTACAAGGTTGGCATCCTCAGCTCCATGTTACAAAGGAAGATCCTGAGACGGGAGCTGGAACTAAGGCATTATGACTGCCACCCCAGCATAACACCCTTATCACCTCCTCTAAATCGCACCTACAACAAGCATTTATAAGAAGCAACATCGTACAATGCTTTCCAGTGTAAATTCATTTTAGTGCTTCTGTGGTTAAGAATGTTCATGATTAAATGATAAATGGTATCTTCATCCTATAGCTCTAACCCTAGGCTCATTTGAACAAACTCTAAATGGATCAAAATGTCCAATCAACTAATCTAGTAACAACCAATGAACTACATGAACTAAACATCATGATTTAAATTCACATTTTGAATAAACTTTCTTTTTCCAAACTGATTCTTTTGTGTTTTATAGTCATATTCTATTTTCTTAAAGATTCAAGCCTTATCAGACCCCAAAAATCATTTAAAAGAAGATTGTTTCCTCATCTGTGAAACAAGATTGTGATTAGAAAAAGATGCAACATTTTGGTGTATAACAATGTTGCTCACTTTTCAATCAGTTAGGGAGGGGCTCTGACACTGTCCCTCTGGAGATAGTAATAATAACAATAATAGTTACCATTATTATAATTATAGTACTACTAATAATAGCCAACATATTTAAGTCTTCTATGAGGCTGGCTCTGTGCTAAGTGATAATCTCATTTCACCCTCAAAACCTACGGGTTAAGTCCTACTAATGTCCTCATTCTGCAAATGAGGAAACTGAGGCTCAGAGAGACAAAGAAACTCACCCAAGTTTACACAGCTCATATGCTGAAAGCATTTAATTTGCTAGGGCTGCCATAACGAAACATCACAGACTTAGAGGCTTAAACAACAGAAATTTACTTTCTCACCGTCCTAGATCACAGAAAGTCCAAGATCAAAGTGTTGGCAGGTTTGGTTTCTTCTGAGGCCTCTCTCCTTGGCTTGGAGATGGCCACCTTCTCACTGTGCCCTCACATGGTCTTTCCTCCATGCATGTGCATCCCTGGAGTCTCTTTGTGTGCCTACATTTCCTTCCTTTATAAAGACACAAGTCAAATTAGATTAGGACCCATGCTAATGGCTGTGTTTTAACGTAATCACCTCTTTAAAGACCTTACCTTGAAATCTGGCTACATTCTGAGGTACTGGGGGTTAGGACAAAACATATGGAATTGGAGAGAACACAATTCAGCCCATAACAGAAGCTGTGATTCAAACCCAAGCTGTATGACTACAAAGCCAAAATCTTAACTACGTGGCCATCCTGGGAGATAAGTCTCACAATATTCAGGGTAGTAAAACCACCAGCATTTTCAGACTTGCTTATCATCACAGCCAATCAAGCAGTGTTCCCACTGATCTGTGATCTCCTTTCACATGACAGAATGAGGCATTGAGCTCATACCAAAGACATTTAGTAGCTTTATTATTTACCCCATCATTTACAAGCAGCTGGCCTTAGAAGAAGACTCAGCTATGCGACCAGCTGGGGAATAACACACTGCTGTTTTGGGGTGTTGTTTATTCAATCCTCATTCATGTCTTAATTTATTCATTCCACAAATATTTACTGAGTGCCTGCTGTATTCCAGGCATTTTCTAAGCACTTTTGAAATATCAAGCAATTTAATTCTTACAATACATGAAGGTACTATCATTATTCTTATTCTTGTTTTATGGATGAGAAACCAAGGCTTAAAGAGATTAAGTAACTTGCCAACAATCGCATCACTGAAAAGATAGAGCCAAGGCTTGAAGAAGGCAACTTGAAGGCAGCCTACTCTAGATCCTTCACCTGCACTTCAGATTTCTCTTCTCACTGGCTGTTGAAGTGTCTGAAGATTGATAATTACCACTGGCCTTTACTTTGTTTTTTAAAAGAAGAGCAATTATTGCAGCTATTGCTAACTTAACGAAGTTCTGATTTTCCTCCACTAGTGTATATAATATGAAATAGTTGCAGTTACAGTTCTCATTTAATCCACACATTTCAGGACAGTAAATACATCTGTGAGTTTTTTAGTTCGAATTTGTGAACTAGGAATTAAGCCTTTACCTTTGAAATGATAGAAATGGTTCTTAAAGCCAAAAGAATGCAGTAAAAACAATGCCAGAAAGTTTGAGGGGGTGGACCAGAATTTTTGAGGAATTTCAGGAAGGTAGAATACAGACAGGATTGGGTCAATGGAGAAACCAGAGCAGAAGAAAACAGGCTAAGACAGCAGAGGTGGACACAGTTCTTTCTATGAGAGCCCTGAAGAACCTGAAGTCATACCACCAAGTACAAAGCACAGTTGTGTTCAAGATATTTGTTCAATAACTATATTCACAACAGTAGAAATGGTTGGAGTTCATCTCTGCTTCCTTATCTAGTCATCAATGATCTCAAGCTAAAATCTGAGAAATGTTCTTCAAAGAAAGATGAGATGGGGGTGAGACTCCTAGTAAGGGTGTGAAGAGAATCAGAGCATCCTTAGGGGTGGATATGGATCTTCAAAGCAGTCAGAGCTGGGGAATGGGGTAGAGGAGAGAAGTCAAGGCAGCCCTACCAGGACTGAATGAGATGCGCTAAGCACCAGCTCTCAGAGGAACCCTCCTCACCTGGAAACCACTGCCTGCCTCCCCCCACTGCACCCCACAGGGAAGCTGACCTGACAGTGTCTCCTCCCAAGTACCTAGGACCATAGCCAGCTCTCCCATTCAACGGACAAACAGCAACTCAGAACATCTATACCAAATACGTCTCCTAGCCAGCCCAGTTCTTTATTTGTAAAGATGAATGGAAAACAAAGGATTATTAGATTATTTGAGGATCATCAGATTAAAAAAACCCTGAAAGTGATGGAAGGAATGGAATAAATTGAACAATCGACAAGGTAAAAACAGAAATAATTCAGGGAAGGCAAAATAATTAAAAAGTTATAAGTAATATTCTTAAAGAAATTTAAAAAGATATTGCATCTATCAAACAAGAACAAGCTGCTGTGAAAAGACAAGGTATCAATTAATAAAGCTTGTTGCAAAACTAGTTGGCCAAAAGAACCATTGCTAGAGTGGAAAAATAAAATGAAATCATCTGAAGATTAAGCTAGACATCTAGAAGATGAAGTTACGAAATTCCACCAGAACTTAGATCAAAAGGAAAAAGATAGAAAATATAAGTCATTCTAGAAAGAGAAAACAGAAACAATGGAAAAGAAATTATCAAAAAAAAAAAAATAACAGAAAAAGATTTCACTTACCTAAATAAAGATACACAATTACTGTGTGGGGTAGAGTACATGAAAAAAAGTCCAATATCTAGACACATTCAAATGATAAAGCATTCCAGGGATTAAAAAAAAGACCTAAAAAATTCCAGAGACTAAAAAAATACTTATCTACAAAGAGAAGGCAATGAAATGTACATGAGACTTCTTATCAGTAACAGTGGACTCTAGAAAATAATGAATGTCTTCAAAGTTCAGGGGAAACAAACATTACGTCTGAAAAATACATTGAATAATAATTACATATTTTAAAAATTTTGTCTATTTCCAATTTTTAGGATCAACCCATTGACAAGGCACAGTAGACTTAATTATAACCAGAGAACAGAATGTTGTTGTTATAGACAAAATCATTAACAGAATTTGGGTAATAGAGGTGGAGTGAGGAAGAAAAAAAGTATTGAGAGACTATTGGACTCTCCAACATTCAAACCGAGAACTCAACCGTTTTATAACTTGGTAAATTGAGAAATGGAGGAATATAAAGTATATATTTGTAACTGTAAGATGTAATTGTAAAAATGGAAAGTGTCAATTGTGAATAATTCCTCTGGGGAATAGAATTGTATTTTCCTATAGTATATGATTTTTTCGTGCCATATAGTATACACATAGGCACACATGTATATAATGTGTGCATGTATAAGAGTGACGTCTGAATATGATCAAAATGGAGCCAAGGGGAGAATGAACACTACTAGGAGGCTGTGACCTTTGAGACCAACCTGCAGCATTGGTGGCCTCTGTATGCAGATGATTTGGGATTGCATCGCTGTTGTGAGGCCATAGATGAGCCTATAATTGCATGCACAATGTTTAGATAGGACCAGGCAGGGACATCTCAAACATTGTAAGTGTAGAATGTGTTCATGTCAGCCCAGGGCTGGATGGTACTAGGTATGTCAGCCAATGTGCTTCCCTTGCCCTCTTTCTCCCCTGCTCAAACTGCCCTGCCCAGAACTCTACCTGGAAGGATGAAAAAAACAGTACTAAATTGGTCTTTGCATAGGGTTGGCCAATGACTGTTCTACAGTCAATCAGTAGCGTACTCACTGGTCCATGGTGTGACCTGGTACCTAGAGTTGAAAGAATTCAATCGAATTTCTTTTTTCAGGAATTTTAACTGAGAATTTGGAGTGATTTGGCTGGAAGCCAACAGTGTCAGAGAGTTGCTTTGAAAAGGTCCACAGACTGTAACCTTGAGATCTCTGGAGCCACTCGACTCCACAGCTGTCCTCCAGCTCCAGTTGCCCAAGGTTCTATTGTACCTCCTGTACTTGAATTCCAAGGGATTCTATCTCCCTTGTTAGACTACGTACCCTTCCAATAACTACTCCTTTACTTGAGATGGCCTGAGACACTCTTTTATGCAACCAAAATCACTCTAATTGAGAGAGAAACCTGACAACTGTGTTCGCTTTACATTCCGAAGGGAAGAGAGGCCTGGTGACTGCTGTCCCCTGGGATGATAGGATGTGCTGGTATTGCTTTATTGCAACCCCAGCCTGCACAAGAACTGGGTGCATGAGGCTGAGATTGCTTTTTCAGGAAGAGTAGATTTTTTTTTAATTACTTAATTCTTTTCTCTTTTTTTAAAGATTATTAGGCTATTGGATTGGAGGTCTCAAGACATTTCTCAAAGCCTCCAGTCTTCTGAAATGAGCTTAGGAGGAAATTAAAAAGACATAATCTTAGAGTTCTTTTTAATGAGTTTTGTTTTTCAGATCCAGAGACAACAGAATCTCTGAGTTGAAACATTCAAAATAGAGAACAACAAAGACGTTTGGAAGATGTCAGACTGACCACCCTCCTTTTTGGTTAAACTCTTCTCCTGGGGAGCCCTTCCTAGGAAGCCTAAGAAAGAGAAAAGCAACCCTTGGCAGCAGGCAGCTGGCCTGACACCATCAACCAGGCCTCAGTACCTTCCTGTTGAACACAACAATTTCAAAGGACATCAAGATCAAGCAAGGCCACTCTGTGAGGGTGATGGATCAAGGGAAAAATAGGACCACTCTGCAATCATATCTGAACACAAACAAAACATCAACATTGTCCAAACCACAAAAATGACCAAACATTCCCCTATCTAAATAGGCTTTATTAAGACACCCAGTCATAGAATTAGCCCCAGTTCCTGATAGGATCCAATTTAGAGTAAAGCCCCACTTTATTCATCCCTCCCTAAATTTCTTCATCCCACCCTAAAATCACCTACCACAAGCCCAGAACCTTTCTAACTTTCTAACACCTTCTTACTGGGACGCCCCACAGTTCCCCATGAGGTATGTTCTCTCTCCCTTAGAAAGTAATAAACTCAACTTGCTCAGCAACAGATGAGTTCCTGGTGGTGTTTGGCCGGAGGGCTTTGACCAGCCTAAGGAACGTCATGTTTCTCTGCTCCTCTCTTATTATTACTTGCCTCAGATCAGCAGAGTGCTTCCCCTGGCCAAACTTTCTTGGTCCAGGCAATAATTGCCAACTTTTTCGAAGCACTGGTTACCTGTCAGGTGCTTTGTATGGACAATCTCATTTGATCCCCACAATGGCCCTATGAGTACATAGACTTACTACCCCATTTACAGATGAAAAAACTGAGGTACAAAGGTTACAACACTATTAAATGGCTGAGCGAGGAGTCCAAGGCAGCCAGCTGGCCCGGCCCTATGGCTCCAATGTACATGCCACACGGCCTCCTGCTGCTTTGGTCTACGGTGCTCTCATGCATCACCGGATAGTGGGCTGCCCCAGGTGGCTATGCCATCAGCCCACATTGAAGGGCACTACGATAAACAGTCCCAGGAAATCACTGCTGAGTTTCCTGCAAGACATGGGAGAACGCAGACCCACAGCAAAAACAAGACTTCTCCCTAATCACAGTACCAGAAATAACTGAGCTGCTTCTTGGCAGTTGGATTTTTTTCAACTAATTAAGACAATGATGTAATCAGAGTTTTTCAACCTAATTTAACAAAGATATGGGATGATTTTAAGTTGAATAAAGCTAACCAAGAAAGATATTCCCTTTGCGTGTTTCTTTCAGTTTTATTAAAGTGATCAAAAGAGCATTCTTGCTTGATAGGGGTATGACTAGCATTTCTTTTTCTCTCCAGAAAGAGGGAGGCTGAGGCACAGAGTCTTGGAAGGCGACAATTAATAACTAGCGAGATTTCAGTAACTTCATTTTATTTTATTTATTTTTGTAATTACCTTCCATCTATAGGCAACTATACTGATTTTCCATTTATAAGTGACCTAAAGTTTCCTTTTAAAAATTATTTCAGGAAAAATTTGAGTTCGTCTAAAGAAAAATGTTAAGTAAATAGTGGTACAGCTGGTAGGAAACCTAACAAGGAAACGAAAATCATGAGGGTGTTTTGGGAAAGCCTGAATTCAGTTTCGTCTTTGCCTCGGATGCCAGAAAGACTAGAGAGTGGTTCACTGGTCATTGATTTCCAGGGTGCAGTTCCAGGCTCCATGATTCCACCTTCTAATCTAACTCCTGGCTTTATCTTCTGTCTTCCCACACTCTCCCGTCTGCCTTCTTGTCTTGCTACCCTATATCCTTTCAGAAAAAAACCGGGGGCGGGGGGTGGGGGGAGGAGGATGCCATGATAAAGAACATCTCTTTGCGTTAACAACACCTTGTCCAGAGAGTAGAAGTGACAGGGGCTACCTGTTCGCTATGTAAAGTGCTGGGAGCTCTCAGAAAGCCCAGCACGTCTGGTTTCCTCTAGTCCTGGGAAGTTTCAGTTCTTCAAACTGGGCAGGAACTGCGCTTCTAAAACTGCTTGGACAGCAGATTCTTTGGTCGTCCTCGGTCCCAGTTTCGAGTCGCTCTCAGAGGCTGTCTCAGTAAGAAGTGTGAATGAATGAAAGTCCTTTAATGGGAAAGCAAGGAGGAGGTGCCACAGATTCGTGCCCCTCCCCCTTGCTGATTATGCAGCACCTTGACCTTCCGTCCATCTCCCTCCTCTTTCAATCCCTCGGAGTGGGGAAGTTCTTGGGGACCCCACTGGAGGCACGGGGTGCAGTGAGGATAGAGGGCAGGGAGGGAGATTGGCTCCCGGGATTGGGAGGGGGATGGGCAGCGCTGGAGAATAACGCGCAGGAGTGCGGGCAGCACAGCCCCAGACTCCCTGGAAAGCTCAGCAGTCTAGAAAAGCGGGGTTTAGATTCTCCCCCAAGAGTTCTCAGGAAGTTTGGGGGAGGGGCGAGCCGCTCTCTCCTATCTACAGGCGCGGGAGAGTGCAGAGGGACGCTTGCAGCAGCTGGTCTCGGAGCTGTCACATTCCCGCCCACGGGCGGGCTGGGGTGCTCCCGGCGGGGTCTGCGGGGCGCAGGCGGGGGGGCCGCTGGCAGCGCGCGCCGGCCGGCATGGAGGGACTGGTGCTGCTCAACGCCCTGGTCACCCGGCTGCTGTTCGTGCTGCACTCGCTGGTTGGGGTCTGGCGAGTGACCGAGGTGAAGAAGGAGCCGTGGTACTGGCTGCTGGCGCTGCTCAACCTCCTGCTCTTTCTGGAGACTGTGCTCACCCTCAAGTTCAAGCACGGCAGAGGCTACAAATGGTGAGTGCACCCCGGGAAAAGGGGAGGCGCGCGGGGTCCTCGGGTACTGTCCCCCACAGCACTCACGGGCAGCCCAAGAGCCCAGCTGCCCGCTGCCCGCCGATTCTTTACTCGGATTCGGACCCCCTTTGTCCTCGCTGCGAGCTTCGAAGGAGCGCGAGATGCTTGCGCGTCTCTCTGGCAGCCGGGGGTACCTCAGGGTCCCAGGGCAACACTGGGACGGCTCAAGCCGTGAATGCGGCCACGCGTCACCCAGTCCCAGGTTTGGGAACTTGGAAGATGCGGAAAAAGAAAGAAAGCGCTTACCTGCTGTACAGAAAGTGCTCCAAAGTGGGGGAGTGGCGGGGCAAGGAGGGCGGCATGTGCCTTGTTTTCTGAATTTGGGGTGTGCGGGTGTGCATGGGTTAGTCTGCGTGCGTGCAAGTGTGGGAATGCCCTTCACTGGGCTTCAGTGTCTTCTGCTTGAGCTTGTGGGCTTCCGGCAGCCTCTGAGGGCGAGAAGCCCCTCGCAGCACGTCTGTGGTTTCGGACTCTTCGCTTCCTTGGAGCCTCGGGCGCCCTGGCGTGACACTGGCCTCAGGTGTCCCGGGTTAGCAGCTTCGGAGCTTAGTTAATGGGCAGCCTGTCTTGTCAAAGACGGGTTGCCACTCTGGTGGAGGGACCAGTAGGTAGTGCTTCAGACTTAACCTCAACGTGCAAGAACTAGAGGCTCTGCGTGGTGCTGTATTTCTTCCCCAAAGACTTGCATGGCAATAGAAGACTCGAGAAAAAGAGTCTCTTGCCGTTTACCAAGAGCCTCCACCTCCATCCGTCCACTCCCAGATTTTCATCCCAAACTTCTCCAAGTTAGGCCTCTTCCTGTATCAATTTTTTAAAACAGTGAGGCTATGTCTTATATTTCTTATATGTCGATACTTTTAAAAATACCTAATGCTACGAGAAAGAAGAAAATCGTATTAGCCAATTCAAGAATTACATATACTATGGCATTATAGCTGGCCACCATATTCAGGGGGAAAAAAAAAAACCCAAACCCTCTCTACTGTTTTACATATTAAACTACAAGAGGTGGTGCATTTCATGACAGTCCAAGGAAGAGAATGTGTTATCTCTTAAAATGATGTGAATCTTGTTTAAATTGAGAAATTTCTAGAATTATCAAGGAAAAAAATTGTTCAAGTAGAATCCTAATTTAATACAATGAGGACTGGAATGTTACTGCTCTCCACCCTCAGCCTCCCCAGAACAGCTTACTAAGCAACAGAGAATCGAGGTACTTTCCAGTGTGTCTTCTGGAAATGTCAAAGAAAAATGGTATTAGCTTCCTAAGTAAGCCTTAGGGTTAAAGAAACAAAATGGGAGAAAAGTGTTCACCCAGCATGTTGTATGACATTGATTTAGTTTTTACCAAGTAGCTTTAATATGCTAGGGTAGAAATATCTTCAGTAACAGGAGGATGCAGTCTGAAGGTGAAAAATGTTCCATGTAAAGCAGTCTGGCTACCAACATCAGAGCTTCTGGGAGAAATGTCAACCTCATAAGAGGGACTAGCTCAACAGGACCTAAAATATTCCATCTCCTGCTCCAAGAGTAGACCACAGGCCTTAGTTTAGGTTAAGTCAAAATTCCACTGCAGTTGTGAAGAAATACTATAGCCAATGGAACTTTACCTCCACGTCTGTATCATCACTGACAGCTGGTTCAGACTGACATGCAATTTACAAACAAGAGAGGGAAAAAGATTGGGGCAAAATAGGTGATGGTCAGTGCATGGAGTTAAATTAGGTACTGGGGAGGTCTTCATGTTTAGAGTGTGGCCTCAAAATCAGACATAAAATGGGGTAAAATCTGGGCTTTCCTACTTACTTCCTGTGAGGCACTGAGCAAGTTACTTAACATTTTTGAGCCTCACGTTCCTCATCTATAAATACTTATCTCATAGGTTATTACAATGAAATAATATATGTTGATGGCCAACAAATAAAAAAGGAGTAGTCTTTTCTAGATCTTAAGATTTTTCTTTCTTTTCTTCTTATTAAAAAAATAGTCTGTGTCAACTGGACGTATTTTCTGTCTGTACAAGTCAAACAAATTCACTTGAGAGACTGGCCAATAAACCTTTAGTTCAGAGCCAAAAAGTAGAAAAAACAATCCTCATCATTGTTTCAGAACAGACCCATGATGTACATTATAGCACTAATTTAAAAAAAGTCTTGCTAGTTCAGTATCTAGACTAATATCTGAAAATAAGCAAAGAAACAAAGTGGATAGATTTGGCTTGTTACAAAATTTCAGGAACAAATGAGTCTTTGTAACTGATCTAAATAGAAATGTGATGCAGTGCTGTGTTCTACTGATGTTACCAAATACAACTAAGTCTGCAGATATGACCATTTTTATGGTGGACAAAGCCCACACACCACTGTGTCATAAGTTTGAAAACACATTAGAAGATGGAGTGCTAAAAAAAAAAAAAATAGAAAATTCTCCTTGAAATAACGTGGTGGCAGTTAAAAAGGGTTTGATTTGGGGCATATTTCATTTCTGGGTCAAAGTTTTCTGAGTAAAGCAAGGCATAATTTTTTGTTGTTTTTGAGTGTTAAAAAATGTTTCCATCAGAAAATCTAGGCTGATGGAGTAAAAACAAAACAAAGTAAATATTATGGAAGTATCTATACTTTACATAGGAAAATATTAATATGTATAGATCTATATAGATATACCTCTTGATCCATTGGTCTTACATTTTGGAATCTACCTTATAGAACCCAAAGTACTGATGTGTCAAGACATATGTACAAATATATTGAGGTCCATCTTGTTAGTGGAAACTAAGCCAAAAGTAACCTGATTATCCATCAATAGAATGGTTGAAAAGTTGTATCATACCCACACTATAGAATATTTTGCTGGTATTAAAAATAATGAACTAGATTCTTAGCTACTGACTTAGAGGGATGTCCATGATGTGCTGTCAGGAGATGAAAGTTACAATGATGTATATTACAGTCTCATGTTTTTTTAAAAGAAGGACTTGTCAAAGAATTCCCTTTGTATCAGCTGAGTACATTATCTATTAAATGAAGAAAAAGAAGAAGGAGAAATCCTCCCATACTGAAAATCAACGAACCAATCAATCAATCAAGTAATGCTTGAAGGGTGGACAAAACTCCGTACACAAATGAAGTGAAAATTTCTTTTCTGGAACATCAGACCCATGAACCTCCTTTAGACTATTCTGGGCTAGTTTGAACATTTGTTCTTTTTACTAAAATTTGCACCTGGCCCAAAGAAATAAAATCTACAGAAATCATGGAACAATAAACAGAGCTATAGAGGAAAATGTGAACAAAATTTCTTGAAACGTAGCAAACATATTACACTTGTCCAAAGAATGCTTCTTTAGCTATCCTTTGGAAAGGAAAAATGGAACTGAAGCTGCTGAACTCAGCTGTCCAGGGACAGGCAACATTACGTCAACACTAATAACTTGCCAGTTGGAGAAGTTTAATTTGTTGAAATCCTATAGGATACAGAGAGTGAGCCAATGACACATCCCTTGTTAAGCCCAATAACCGTGTGCTAGAGGAATTTGCTCCTTTTCACTTAGTATCTATTTATTTCACCTGCATTTTCACTTACATTTCTAGAAGATGGAAATTAGTATCACTTTGCTTTATTTTTTCATGATTTTATTTTCTATTGACTGGGCAACGATCCGATGGGTCTGTGAATCATCATTTAGGTAAAGTCAAATAGAAGACAATATTTTAGTTGCTTTCCAACCAATACTGATAAAATATTCCTTAGGGGATAGAAAAATTGCCAAGAATGTGACAAGTTTGAAGCGTGTTCACTTGAAAGCAGGAGGTATCCGAGAATAAGTAGAAATCTAAGTTGAATTTATTGGCAAAAGGACAGAATTTTAAGCACTGAGATTTCTTCATCAGAATTGCAAGAATACGAGGGAAATATAATGGAGTTAATAGAAATACCTCACCTATGTGGTCACCTTTCTCTCTCTCTCCTTCCCCTTTCCTTTGTTCAGTCAGACATCTATTTGTTGAATTGCCTACTAAGTAAGCATGACACTGTGCTAGACACTGCCTGACAAGGCAGAAGAAACAGAAAACAAGCATACTTGAAAATTTAAAATAAAAGATAGCATTTTGGTTAAGTGCTCACATGTGTGGGAATAAGAATAATTATGAACATTTAGCATTTACTGTGTTCAGGCTCTTTCACGTTTTCTACACAGAAGATCCCATTCGATCGTGACAGCAGTTGTAATTATTTTCTGTTTCTCTGTTTCCTCCCATTTTTAGCTGAGGAAACTGAGGCACAGAGCTGTTAAGTCATTTTACCTATGATCACTTAGCTGGCAATTGAGAGAGCAGGGATGTTAAGACTCCAAGCTCATGCTCTGACCACTGCTGTCTTTAACAATTTGGAGAAAGGATACAAAGAGGAGTACTTTGGGGGGAGAGGGAGAGAGGACCTTACAGCATCCAAACTGTTGCAGGAAAAATGGGTAAGATGCACATCTGGAGAGAGGAGTGCAAAGGCTGTGTAGGTAAGGGGCATCCTGAGGGCAGAGAGTGTGGGGAAGCAGGAGCACAGAGCCTTATCATTCTTCATTCAACAAAAATATCTGGAACATATGATATGTGTTAGACCTTGTTTGAGTGCCAAGAATATGGACGCGAATAGAACAGGTAAGATCGTGCCCTGAAAAAACTCATGCTTTAGTTAGGGCACTCAGAAAATAAAGAAGCAAATAACAAACAAGGGAGCTAATAAGTAACAATAAGCAAGTAAACAAATGAGCGGTCAGAGCTGTGGAGGTCTACGTGGTGGTGTGGGTTATAGAAGGATGGAGTACCAGGGGAAGTTTCCACTGGGTGGTCAGGGCGGCCTCACCGGGGAGGTGACATCTGAATTGGGTCTATTAGAGAAGAAAAGGAGCCAGGCATGGGAAGAGCCAAGTGTGCCTTGGGACATTCTGACATACTCCGAGAAGACAGACGAATACTGACTTTCTTTTCTACTCTCCTTGTCTCTTCTCCTCCCCATCTCTCCTGCCTCCAAGTGAAAAATGCCATGTAAATTTTGTATCTTTACCATATCTCACTTGAAACACTGTATGTTAGAAAATGTCTGGGTTGCTCCCAACTGAAAACAAGAAAGTTAAATTAGAAATCACAAGAGGTGCCAGCCCGGTAGCTCAGCAGTTAAGTTCACACGTTCCACTTTGGCGGCCTGGGGTTGGATGGCTTGGATCCCCGGTGTGGTCCTACACACCACTTATCAAGCCATGCTGTGGCAGGCGTACCATATGTAAAGTAGAGGAAATGGGCATGAATGTTAGCTCAGGGCCAGTCTTCCTCAGCAAAAAGAGACGGATTGGCGGCAGATGTTAGCTCAGGGCTAATCTTCCTCAAAAACAATAAATAAATAAATAAATAAAAACTCACAAGAGATTCTATGCTAAATTAATTTCAAATTCAAACCAACTTTGTAAAAAAGTTGATGAAATTTGTTTTGAGTGGTCAGTTGTATTTAGAAGCCTCAACAGTAGAAATGAAAGACCTAGACTTGACAGATAACTTATGAAGTCCGACCCAGAACAAGTTTCGAGCAGTGTAGAAGAACTTCTTTGTATGATGTAATTCTGTAGGATTTGATAATATGTATCTTCCTCCACCAAACTGTTTACAAAAATGCCAGAGAGAAAGTTGGGGAATAAAAGCGCTCTTCTCCTGCGGATCTCTTTAGATATCAGAGAGGATGAAATGGAGGGATTTGGAAGCAGAGCCTGTGATTTCCATATGGCCAACCTGGGCACTAGAAATTCTCCCAGCAGATAGATTACTTCTCTTGCTGTTCACACTTGCTGTCCAGATTTCCCAAAATCTCTCCTCAGCTTTTTAGTTATTCCAATAGCACTTTACACTGTGCAATGGATTTATCAGCCCTGTCTGCAGTGTGTATACAGTTTTATTATGTTCATTATCTTCACATGTGTGCATGTTTTCTATATTTATTTATTTTTTTGGTGAGGAAGATTGGCCCTGAGCAAACATCTGTTGCCAAACTTCCTCTTTTTTTGCTTGAGGAAGATTGTCCCTGAGCTAACATCTGTGCCAATCTTTTTCTATTTTGTATGTGGGACTCTGCCACAGCATGGCTTGATGAGAAAAGCGTAGGTCTGCGCCCAGGCTCTGAACACATGAGCCCTGGGCTGCCGAAGCAGAGCTGGTGAACTTAACCACTACACCACCAGGTGGGCCCCGTGCATGCATTTTATATCCTCAGCCTTGGGATCAGTGCAAAGGGTGACTTAAATTTGCATCCTTTTTGGAAAGGCACACTGAATGTTATCAGCAAATGACTGCTTTAGTTGATCTGAGTCACGTTTAGGAAGAAGAGTCTTATCCTATCTTGAATTAGTACTATGCTTCACCCCCACAAAAAAGTCATATGTTCTTTTATTTTACAACGGACTTGGGATCAAAGCAATAATTATGTTTGCAGTTAGAATGGGACCCCCAGGAAACCAAACCATTGAATGCTGTCCTTGGTTTCTCCATGAGTATGTTCAATTGAAACATTTAGAGCTGAAAATTAAGGTTAAAATATTTTGTAACTTCTTGTACTTGATTGGGAGAAAAAACAGTTCGTGTGGACAGCTGCCATGAGTCAGTTTAAATATATCCCTACTTCTAAATTTCATGCACTTCTCCTTCTCATGGCAGTGGCATTATTATGCATACGGCAACAGGACAAATCTGAATAGTTTAACTTCTTTTCCAACAATGGAGAATTCACCTTTATGTCCAGGTTCATTCTCCCCATGGGCCTGTCCCTTACTACGCCAGAAGTTCCTCTGAGGCTCTGCTATCAGGAGAGCTAGATCCTGGGTGTAGAAATCATTTTATTAAAGAAAACCGGTGGGTTTTTTTAATAAAATAATTTTTTTATATGCAGGTATCAGAAAATGAACTTTCTTTGAAAGTCACACTGAAATAACATCAAGGGCATATGGGTCGTTAATATAAAATGCCAGGCTCGGGACTGATTTTGTTTGCTTTCTCTGCATATAAACCTACCACCCACAGTTGTTCAGGGAGGGGGGTTATGCTTTATCTTTAGCTTGTCTGGCTGACCTCTGGGAGGTAGCTGGGGTACAACTGACTTAATGTTGTAATCTTACTAGAATAAAAACTACTAATTCTTAGGAAAAAAGAAGTCCTCTCTACCATCAGTGCTGCTGCCAGCCCTGGGCATGTCCTCGGAAGGATTTCTTTGCTTTCTTATTTCCCTGATTGAGCCTCCTGTCCCACACACCTGCTTTGATCCACCTGGCATAGCTTCCTAAGTTGGCTGTGCCATTTTCTGACAGTCTTTTGCTAATAGTAATGAGAATGATGATGAAGGTGATGGTGATAATGGAGGTGGCAAGAGTTATCAATTCTTGAGCGCTGACAATGCTCCAAGCCTGCTGTACATCCATTGTCTCATGTAATCCTCACAATGACCCTATGAATTCATTTTCATCTTTATCACCATCTTATGATGAAGACACTGCTGCACAGTAAGGCTAGATCAATTATCTAAGGTCACAACTAATAATAAATTGCAAAAACAATTCCCAGCATCTGGTGAACACCCACAGCTACTGAGCCAGGCGTTTGCATTGCATGCTTTACCTCATTCACCCCTCACAATAGCCCTGGTGGTCCTATTCTTGCTCCTACTTAAAAATGAGGAAGCCAAAGTTTAGACAAGGATTTCCCAGCCAAGGATTGAACTCCATCAGCCTATTTGTTGTGCTCTGCATTCAATAAACAAATTGGGTTTTGCCTGTGAACGGTACAATGATATCAACTTTTAGGGTCAAGAATTCCTTATAGTGGAGAAAGGTTCAAAATGTTTTTTCTTTTTTAAAATTGAGTAAGTAAATCCCAGGGAACCTGTTAACGAGCACTGAGATGGTTTTGCATAGAACAGAATGTAGAAAACTTCAGACTACACGTGGACATGGCTCAGAGACACTCTTGTACAAGCCAACATCCTTGTAAAACCAAACAGGATATAAAAGAAAACAGAAGGGAAAAATTCTAGATCATCTTTATTTTTGGTCCTAAAGTGAAGAACAATCTCTTCTAAGAACAGAAATAAATACCATTGTCTTTTATAGAATGAAATAAATTAAAACATTACATAAATAATTCCACAATGCATTTATCCTGTCTGAGACCATTAAAATTCCTGTAGTCATTAGTGCTTGAGTCCACTTATTCATTAAACAATCATTTATTGTACTAGGTACTATGATGGTGTTCTTGAAGGAATATAAAATATATGCAATTATATGAGAACAGTACAAAACAACATTCTGAGAAGCAAATAATGTTCCACAAATTAGGCCCAAGAGTGCAGAAAGGCTGCAGGATAAAGATAGAATCAGTACGGTAGGCTTGTTAGACAAGGAAAATTTCTCAGGTAAGTGGTTTATGTACTGCCCTTTGAGGTAGCTGATGGTTTTACCAGAGTGGGGAAAAGAGAGGGACGCGTCTCAGGTCAAGGGAATATCGTGACGGCAAGAGTTAGGATTTCTCTCAGAACCAATTCTTTTAGGAAGATGTCGTGATTTTCTTTGCCTCAGAAATTTTATGAGAAAAATAGGATGTAGATCCTAAAATTGATGCATATTTTATTCCTAGAATTAGTTTAGTCATCCTGAAGCATACTGCTGAGGTTTGAATATGAACAACTTGAATTTTAATAAAGCTTGTTCTTGCTTTAGATATACTCTTGGAAAATTGTAAGTTAAGTGAGATATATAATACTAATATTCCTACTGGTTTATATCATAATTTGGGAATATGACTTTATTAAAAAAACAACTGGCAACATGCAATACAAATTATAATTAAGACCCCTAATATTCACCCTCACAAGTGTTCTCCTCTTTGCAAAACCTAAATGTGGGCATTCCTCAAAGGCTTTGGAAGTATAAAGAATGATTCCATTGCAATGGATAGTCCCAACCCATTTGAAATTTCTCTCTGTCTCTCCTGTTCTTGTTACTAGTCTGCTCTCCCATAAGATCAAGGACAAAACCTATCGTTTCCTCTTAGCACCTATGAAAATATACACACTCCATATTCAATTTTCCATTTGGGGGGAAGTTCTCATGCACTTATGACCATTTAGTTGTGGGTTTCCTCTACCCCTGCTGGGCAGATACACACAAAGGGCTCTGGGAGGGAGGTGGTTGGGAAGGGAATGCTAGTTAAGAAGACAAATGGGTGATGGCTGGGGTCAGATTACTGACTTCTCAGGCATTCAGGGGTTGTGTGTTCTGCAAAAGAATTGGGTGGATTTTGAGGGGCTGCAAAGTGGTGGCTGATATATTGAGGCTGTCGTTTTGGCCACTCTTTTTGCCTGTGCACTAATAGAAAGCCCTTGCAGGGCAGCCAGGTGGAAACCATGGGTGTTAAGGCCCATTTAGAGAAAGCAGTCTACGTGTAAGGAGGACAGACAATCTTTAAATCATTAGACAAGGTTTAGAGCCTCACAAAAGGGTGTCTTGACCTAGTTTCTTGATTTCCATGAAAGTAGGCCTATTATTATAAAGTGCTCCAGAAATTT
Source organism: Equus przewalskii (assembly GCF_037783145.1). NCBI lineage: Eukaryota > Metazoa > Chordata > Mammalia > Perissodactyla > Equidae > Equus > Equus przewalskii. Next base: position 50,923,710 of record NC_091831.1, on the reverse strand, counting down.
GATTTCATGTGAGATTTTGAAACTCCAGTTTAGTATCCTTACAGTTCCACTCCACGTCTGTAGAGGGGGACCAGCCTGGTGGCGTAGTGGTTAAGTTCGCATGCGCCGCTTTGGCGGCCTGGGGTTCTCAGGTTTGTGGGCCCAAATCCCAGGCTCAGACCTACACACTGCTCATCAAGCCATGCTGTGGTGGTGTCTCACATGTGAAATAGAAGAAAATTGGCACAGATTGGCAATAGATGTTAGCTCAGGGCCAATCTTCCTCACCAAAGGAAATATTGAGACATGAAATACAACTTAAATTGCGATTCACATTGAAGTAATTTTGGAACATTATTTTTGGTTCACCTAAATATTATCTACTTTTAGATTTATGCATATGATTAGAAGACTAGAATCCTCATTGTTTGTAGAGAGCAAAGCTAAGCAGGGTAGTGGGTGATATTATGGTTAATTTTTCTTCTATTGCTTATTTATACTGTTATATGTTTCTAAAATGAATGTACATTACTTTTTCAATAAGAAAACAACAATAACTGTCATTTTTAGAAAGAGAAAAATGGAATCTAATGCTAGACTAATGGTGAGATGAAGTAAATATAATGCTTTGCAAGGCTAAATTGCTAAATGTCATGACATAATCATTTTGTGGAAAACATCATAATTTGTTGAAATGACAACTTTGTATGATAAATAATATTTTATTTTTGCATGAAATGAACTAAAAAAAAGCACAATGAGTAGAGCTCTTTAAAAGTCAGTGTGGTATCTAGCAGGTAGCAAGACCTATAAGCATATTTGATTAGTAAACAAATAAGTACAGAAACAAAGAAAGAAAAACATCCTTTAAGATGGTGCTCCTGCTGTGTACTTGAGAGAGAATTGGTATGGTCTCTAAAGGCTGTGAAATAAAAAACAAATGAACAAAACTTTCTGTGGAGAGAAAGAATATCTTTAGGAAGGTTTTAATTTAGAAAAAATAGATAAACAAAGGCAAAGTAATTTGGCACTAATGTTGAGCCCCTTCTGTATTCTGGTGCGATGGTGGTAATTGGTACTGTAATAAATCTGAGTCTCTAAAGGCAGATAGTTCATTAGCAATAGAGTGTTATCAATTTTGTAAAAATTTCCCACCTAGAAATGTCTTACTTATTTAATCATATATTTTTTCATATATATTTAATCATATATTTTAATCAAAAAGTCAATCACTTTTTGTTAGTCTATGAATAGTATATCTTATTTTTACAAACAAGTATCCAGAAAGCTGATTTAAGCTATTTCTGAGTTGGCTAGACCCCTCCATGGTATTAGTCTTCCTACGAGTTACTTGGCATCTATTTACTTCTGATGCCATTAAGACATGAAGACTGGAATAAAATGATTTGCTGGCTAGCTCCTAGGAAAGGACACACAATTTGATTAATTACACAGAAAAGGGTGGGATCACGCCTACTTTTTAATTTTTAAAATTCATGTTCTCCTTGGTTCCAAAAATGAATTGCACTGACAATGCACGGTCAAGAATACGGCAGACTTTCAAAATAATAAGTAGTGGCTAAAATGTCACCTTGAAATATTAAATCTTTCATAGTAGTAAAACAATATTAAATTCATACAAGAACAGAATAGTTAGTTTCCTTCAGTAAAACTTCTGATAAGAATCAATTTATAAAGATATTTCAGAAGAGATTTCTAGTCAAACCAGCCACAGAGCGTCAAGAAAGAAGGAACCATGAATCAACTAAGGCCTTATCAAATCACTGAATATTTACGGGAGCCCACCATGTGCCAGGCACTGCGGAAGTTGTTGAAGGCATAATGATGAGCAGACAGACACAGTTCTTGTGCTGTACTACCTAGAGTTGCTGGGAGGCAATTAAGCGACAATAGACACAAACACACAAGCATTTGCACATATGCTATTACAAATTTTGAAAATCTATGGTATTGGGTAAAAGTGAAGAGTGCTATGTGACAAGCATAATAAAGAGATCTAATTTAGGCTGGAGAGACAAGAAAAGCTTTTCTGTGGAGCCCCCTGCAGCTGATGTGAACAATGAGAAGGAGATAAGTGAAAAGTGAGGGAGAGCGGTATTTCGAGGGAGAGAAACACATGGGTGAAGTCCAGAGTTAGGAAGGCACTTAGCTTTTTTCCAGAACTGAAAGAAAAACACTGTTCCAGGAGCACAGTGAGGAAGAATGGCAAGCAACAGAGCCCACGAGATAGGCAAGGCCCTGATTGTGCAGCATTTTATAGGTCATGATGGGCAAACGGTCCTTGCAAACCGTGACTGCATGACAGCAATTGCTTTAACATTGAATGAGAACTTAGCTGTACTGACATCCTCAGAGGTATAAACAACTTCCCTTGATTGGAGAAGTCTTAAATAGGTTTAGTTTTGAGAATCACAGTTTAAAAATAGGATTGATTGTAAGTTATTTGAAGAAACAGTCTTCTAAACTGGTATCCTCTGAGTCCTCCTTAAGTGTAGGTACCGACTATGTGGCTGTGAGTTTATTTGCAGAGCTGAGCCTAGAAAAGGCAGCTACTCACAGGCACTGAGCGTGTAAACTATCAGGCCCGTGGCACACACTGCCTCATTTAATCTTCACAACCACCGTATGAGGTAGATATCAGTATGTCCATTTTATAGATAAGAACATTGAGTCTCAGGGAAGGTAGTGAATTTCCACAACCCTGGAAGAGGAAAGAATCAAATTTGGCTCTCGTAGGTTTGTGAAATTTCTGCTGCAGTGTAACAATTCCTCAGGGACACAAGGAGCATACTTGCTCCTGAAATGAGAATAAAACGGCCTTGCAGAGGCCAGTAGCCTCCATTCACTCCTTTGCTCAGTCCTTCCTTTATTCATAAATTCAGGCATTCAAGCATTTAAGCATTTGCTTAGTAAGCATCAATTAAAGACTTAGTAAGACAGCTGATATCACTGAGGAGAGAAAAGATGAAGGAAAGGGAAGAGACGCAAGACTCAGGATCTGCCTTCAAAGAACTTACGTTAGGAAAGCTAGGTCTTATATACATATAACTATAAAACAGTGGAGGATGTGCCAGGTCATAGGTAAACACAAGTTAAGATTAATTCCTGCTGTGCCATTCAAATACAGGCAGGATTTTCATGGTTAGAGATGTAAGAGGAGGGCATTCCAAAACAAGCAGTCATAATTTGGGGGGACATTTGCTCTGAAGCCATTTCAGAACCTCTTTTCTCAGATTAACCAGGCTGAAGGAACATGGGACACTTCATTCTTAACAGGAATCTGTGGTTAGTTAAACAACATATGTGCTATATATGACTGAAATTTATTCATCATGTCCAAAATAAAATCTATTCATACATGTTTCAATGCTTGCCTAAATAATGGAGATTTTACTTTCTCCATAAGCTTTTTAAAAATTTCAGTTGCACAACTACCACACCCTGCTACTGGGCATTAGAGAGAGAGGAAGGAGAGATGGAAGGGCCTGGTTCTCGTCACCTTGTGGTACTATGCATTTCATGCTAACTCTCGCTGGAGGCCATTTGCAATTCCAGCAAATCCTCTTAGGTGTAGAGTTAAGAGGTGGGAAATGTGGGGAGAAAGGCTATGGATTAATTCTTGGGCCTTCAATGTGATTCTTTCTTTCTACTTTCTTTTCATTTAGATCAAATAAATTTAATAAAGAGAGATTGAAGTGAGGGAAACTTTCCAAAACATTTCATTTCTTTTTGTTTTTTGAATACACAGTAGATTGGAACTACTGAGTTGCTCAGCTTGTAGGACGTGCTAAGGGAAGTGGAAGGGGAAGTGGTGATAAGACTACACAGTGGAGGCTTCGAGTATCAGATTATGGAATTTAAATTTTCTGTAATAGGCAACCCAGAAAATCTTGACTCTTGAAGTTTTTTTGTTTTTGTTTTTGATATAATCAGATACGTTGAAATAGAATGGTAATTTGTTTTCCAACTATAGAAATAAATCTTATGCATAGAAGATGTTAACGGTTATTGTTTGTTTTATTTTTAACCTCTTTCAAGAGCTAGTGTATGTTCAGCCTATGATTTCCCTAGATTATTATTCTATCAGTACTGTTAGGGGAGTTAATCCCAAAATTAATCCCAAAAGAGTCAACAAAATTGAGTCCAGCCAATATTTGCCATATCCAAACAGACATTTACGTATTCCAACTGTTCCTCTGACTAGAATTCATTTCCTTTCCCGATTTCATAAAGCAAATATTCTCTCCTGATATTTCCCTTGACATGTAAGTTCAAAGAATTAATTGTTCCTTTTCTTTTTAAGAACATGTTCAACACGGGGGCTTTCGATATCTCTCTGCAGCCCAGCCATCTTCCAAGTCAGATTTTAATAATATCACAACCCGTAACCTTTTCTTTCAAAATTTATTTTTGCAGGAAATTAAAGGTGGGGTGGTGTCTATATTAAATATTCATTTTTTTAGAAGACCTCTCTTTTTCCTGCCCTTTCTCTCTCCCTCTCCCCCAGAAGTTGAAAGGAGACATGAGTGAAAGGGTTAATAGCCTTTAAAAAGTCCATTCTAAATGTTCTCTTCCATTTAGGTTGGTTCACTTTTCTCTCCTTGCTTATAATAATATGGTTTAGTACTATTTCATCTCAAATAACTCTATATGTTGAACAATTAGCATTTCTATTTTTCAGGCCATTTTAAACCATCATGTGTATACTAAAAGTATTTTAATAAGATTAGATTGACTTACAATTTTGATTTTGCCATGGTCTATAAAGCAGGAGTCCAGCCTAAAATAAAATAAAATTTAAAGAGATAAATTTGGAAATTATATTATTTTTATCTTATTTCAAATTTGTAAGGACATGTTTTCATTTCGCTATGTCCCATAATAATACTAATAATAGTGATCTGTTATGGAATGCCCACCTCTGCAAGGCACTGCTTTATAGAAAGTGTAATAAAAACCCCTGTGAGGTAAATGTTGACTGCTGTGGACTGAACAGTGCTCCCCCCAAATTCATATGGTGAAGCTGTAACCCCTAATGTGACTGTATTCAGAGATAGAGCTTGTAGGAAGTTATTAAGGGTAAATGAGGTCATAAGGTTGGTGTCCTAATCCAATAAGATTGGTGGCCTTATAAGAAGAGAAGAGAGAGATCTCTCTTTCTCCTTGTGATGTGAATACAGTGAGGAAGGATGCAGTGAGAAGGTGGTTGTCTACAAACCAGGAAGAGAGCCCTCGCCAAACTCCAACCATACCATACTGGAATCCTGATCTTGGACTTCCAACTTCTACAACTGTGAGAAAACTAATTTCTGTTGTTTAAGTCACCCAATCTACAGTGTTTCGTTATAGCAGCCCAAGCCAACTCATACTGTGACTGTCCCCGTTTTTTGGATTAGGGAGCAAAGAAAGGTCAATGGCAAAACTGGCATTTGAAACTGAGTGTGTCTGACAACAAAAGCCCACTGTTTGGATTGCCCTCTGAATTTTGAGTCAGAAAATAATGAATATAGGTAGCTTTTTAAAGAAATACCAAACCTGTCTTCTGTTGTTGTTTGTTGGTATTTTTATTTTTAGTGGCTTTAGCAGATACACATAAAGCCAGTTGATTTTGCTTATTCCTATTCATTATGATCCGATTTTTGTTGCCCTAGCAGGAGTCATTATTTGAGCTCTCAGAATTCCAGGTTAATATTAAAAAATGTAGCCAATCTTTCTGAAATTGCAATGTTGAAAGTCCAAGATTTACTGTTGCTGTATTTGCTTTTTGTAAAACATATTAAATACAAAATATCCAGTTTTGTGCCTGAAACTAATTGGCAGTGTCCCATTAAACCATATTAAAATTAACATCTATTAATTGGATTAGAAATTCAGTGAGAATGACAGCTGCTAGTGCCTTTTACAGTTACTTTGTTTCTCTATAATCCATATGGCAGAAATCACATAGTGCTTTTCTCTCCATTGAAATAAACACTTGAGATAAAAAGGCTTGACACAATGTGGTCAGGGCACGTGCATTTGTTTCTCTTTCTTCCTTTTAAAAAATTTTTTGTAAAAGCTAAATTATCTTTTTTTCCCTCCTCTTTCACAGGTTCTCACCAGCCATATTTTTATATCTGATTAGCATCGTTCCCTCATTATGGCTTCTTGAAATGCACCATGAGACCCAGGTACGTCCTTTTGGAAATCAGGAAAGTGGAATATTCCAGCAATAAACTACTTTCCTATTAAAATCCAATTTGTGTCAGAAATCTACTTTTCTAAGGGACTGGAGTTATCAAGCATTGAATAAATAAGTGTCCATCAGCAAAAGGAAGTGAATCCATGATCTGTCAAAACCAACAAAAATATTATATTTGTTTAAGACTTAAGATTATATAATTAATTAACAATTTGCCTTAGAGAGCTTGTTCCTAAGACCCCTCTCCAATATACTAGAGTTTATTTACATGAGGGGGCTAAAAATTTGGTTTTAATTCTTGCGGCTTCAATAAGTTTCTATATTGTGCTAAGAATGGGCAGGCTTCAATAATCTAACATCCCATAAAAAGACATTTTTAGGAACAACAAAAGGAAGCCCCATCATCTGTGTTCTGCTATATAAATAGAATCAAACTTGGAGGGGCTATTTGAAATGGTCTGTCTTAAAATACAGGCTTCGCAGATTACAGGAGATTCACTTTTGAGGGTCCCATGAGCTGACTTAATGAAAGAAGAATTCTACTCTAGAGCCCAAAAATAAGGGTAAAGGGTCCCAATGGGACCCACCATTGGGAAAGGTGAGATCTATGTATTAGGACCACATTGACCTAGAAACTAAACCGTGGCTTCCAGTAAAAGTCTCTAATCTATGTATAGAGAGAGGTACTGACTTTTAAGTGAGTTGCCTCTTACATGGGCAACCCTAGGTAGCAGGTTCTGGGCTGGATTAATGCTCCTGAACAACCCTGGGAAGGCGGTTCGTAAAGTCCATCCAACTCCAGCCTGGACTTCACCTCTTCAGGGTTCAGATACAGGACCATGTTTTATGGATAAATTGTGGCTATGATATCATATTATCTTATTACCTTCATTGATAAAACGCTTTGGCAAGATCTGTGAGAATATGCCCCTATACAGGTTTCTTTGCTACAGTTAGTCATTCTGTAGCAAAGTGAAGCTTCTGATATGTTTCAGATATTCAAAACTTATCTGGAAAGTACTTGCTCCAAATTTTAGGCACACAGAGGGGAATTTCGCTCTGTGCACTATCTTTGAAGAATTCCACAAATATGTACCAGTAAGATAGGCATGAAGAAAACATTTGTCTGCCTTAAATCTCCTGCTTAAACAATATTAAGGCCATATAGGCTATATCTATGCCTGTGGCAAAAGTATTTTTTTTAACAGCAGGTTGGTTGGTTCAAGTTATCAGGGCTTTTAAAAACTGTACCATAAGGAATTAGGGAACTGTTTCAATTTCCTTACTGCTTCCTCCTTTCAGCGGTATGGAAATCAGCTCTGGTGATTTGAAACCTTTTTTTCCTCCTGATACAATTCTATGACATGGCTATCCTCCACAATAACAATTCATTTCCGCAAATGCCTTTATAATACAAATGTGTTGCACAGTTAATTGATATACAGGTCAAATCCCATTACAACAAATAGCATGCAACCAAAAGCTCTCTTTTTAATAAAAAAAGATTTTTGAGCCCCGGGCAGTACCTCCCTAATTTTCATACTACAAAAGAAATTGGACTTTTAGTAGTAATGGATTTGACTCGTTTTGACACCGAGAATTAAAATGAATGCCCAGAGACTGAACTGGGCAGAGTGGGCAGAGACGGAAGTAGAAAAACGAGAGAAAGAGAGGCAAAAACGTACTGGAATTGTGTTTAAAGAGATAAGAAATGGCAGAATAAAGGGAGGTTTAGCAATTCTCTTAGTCCATTCATTCGGGAAATTTTGGTTGGGATAATAATCACTTTTCTTCATATAGTCCCTTTGTTTCAAAGCATTTTCAGAAACATTTTCTCATTTTTGAACCCAACGACTCCACAAATTAGCCATGGTTTATATATTTCTATTTTATAGAAGAGGAGCTGGAAACTCAGAAAGGTTAAGTAATTTTCTCAAGGCCACACAGCTGATCAGCAACAGTTCTGGAGCTTAGAACCTAGGGCTTGATCTCTACTCCGTTAAGCCACACTGCCTTTCTCAATTATGTCTTCTGTGTTTTAGAGGAGTTTGCGTCAAAATCATCTGAATTTTTCATGACAGGAAAGAGTAATTTATTTTCCTTTCACATTTTCCATTTATTCTGCATCCTAAATGTTCTAACCTATGACTTGGCATTAGGAAAACATCCTGAAGACACTTCTCTTAGATGATCAATTCCTGAATCTGGCTAGCTCTACACGAATGGAAACAAATGGATATGACGACAGTTAGGACCTTAACTCTTAGGTCAATTGATGGAGTGGCGTGACTAAAGCAATGGAAACTTTCTGGTCTTGTTGGTGTCACAGTCTGGTTTGATTCAAAGGAATATTTTTAAAGCTAATAAGAGTTTTTAAGACAGAGCTCATGAAAAGGCGGCTTGTTGGCACCCGCATTGTCTAGATGAACTCACCTTTACAATGCTGAATGTAAACAGTATTACCATGAAAACAACACAAGTGGGGTTAAGCGTTAGGTTTTAGGAGTCAAACCAGTTGTTCTTTGCGGTCTTAATGCAGCTGCCACTTGAAGGAAAGTCTCATCAGTTAATAACAAACAGAATTACAAGAGTGGAGAGGGACTCAGGTCGTAATGTCATAATGTGGACTACAAAACTGTTTGCTACCAAGTTATCTCATACTACAGTACAGATAACTTTGTTTTTAAATAACAAGATGGCTACAGATTTTTAGTGTTAACGATGTAAAAAACATATCAAGGTCATCACTTTTAATAGACGACCTGCTTTCATGCCTGCAAACAAAGTGGTCAGAGTTTGTTTCCTGTTGACCATTTGGTTCTTAGATTGTCACAAAATTACTCTGCAATGAGGTTTGTTGCTTGGTTCAAAGAGTTAATTTTTTATCTTCATTATCTTTTCTTGGAACCTTAGTCATACCAAAAAAAAAAAAAGAAGTGTAAACAGCTGTATTTTTGCTCTTAGAGATATGGCACATGGCCATTTTTCTTAATTATTCTTGTCATTCCACCCATAACACTAGTTGTTTTGATGAAGGGTAGAAAAAATAGTTTCTTGACAGACTTTCTTTCTTCTTTTTCAAGTAGTTCATAGAATGACCGACGAAATATCTAGAATAATTAAGAAAAATACACTTCTTACAGCTGTGACATTAAAAAAAACGCTTCTCTCTAAATCCAAATGTGTGATCATGGATGTGTGGTGGTGGTGGTGGGGTGTGTGTGTATATGTGTGTGTGTTTGTGTTTCAAAGGTATGTTAGCCCTGCAGATGTTTAAAAAAATCTTCAAATTTTTTTTACACTTTTTTTTTTACCCAATTGTAGCCAGTAATCATTGGCTACAGTTACATTTTCAAGTGCTGCCCCTTTTCTCTTTCATATACTTTTTTCTTCTCTTTCTCTTCCTCAGATTCCCAGCAACCGGCTGGATAAAAATCTTGCACAGTTTACTTGCAGAAATGTACATGCAAAATGAAGGAACAAGAAGGGAAAAAACGTCATTTATTAGGCCTATGGTCAAATTTTCTATAACTTGAAGTGACTTCTAAACTGACAATAAAATGTATCTTTTGGTGGATGAACATGTTAATTTATTTAGTTGTTACAGTGCTTAACAGGCTAGATTTAAAAGTAATTGGATTATCTACTTAAGCAAGATGGTATTTTACATTAAGAGGCTTCAGGACAAGAAACAAACAGAGTGAAAGCTTTGCTCAGGATCATACATGTTTTAATACTGTCATCTGTTGTTGGTTTGTTTTACAATTGTTTCAGGGTTCAAGAAAGGAGCCCAATTATCAATCCATAAATTCTACAGCTCTCCACAATGAACTCAGAGAGTCTGCATCCTCATAGACTTGTGGAAAAATAAGATATGTATAGTTGACTCTCTTCTCTTATTAATTGAAAAGTGCTTTTCTATCTCATGCCTATAATCTGATTTTTGGAAATGTTTATGCATCCTGTTGAAACTCCATATATCCGCTTATAATCTCTTAGCTACGCTGAAGCCATTTTAAACTCTTCCTATTATGGTATTTTTTGACATATTGCTTTTTTACAAAATTCTTAGTATTGCAGTAGCCAATCTGAAGGAATGTCACAGAATACCAGCAGCAAAGAAGACTTCAATCAAACTCTGATGTCGAGCGAGCAAACCAATGCAGCGGATCTCATTAGGACGGTAAGAGCTTTTCCCATGTATACTCGAGGAGCTAGCAAATCACCTTTTCATGTGGTGAGGACAACATTCTCTACAGCTTTCAGCTCACTCTTTCCTAAGGAAATTTGCCAATTGTTTGTTTGGCTCAGAATTTGCAAAATATCGTATTTTTATATTTATTAAACTTATTTAACATGCCTAATAGGCATATATATCTCGTATATGTTAATAGATATATTTAGCTTGCAGGTTTAAGGAGCCTTGATCATTTAGGACAGACAATATATGCATAAAGAGAGAGAAAGATTTGTGAAGGAATAATATAACTAAAAGATCGGGATCTGCCCTATATATATTTTTAGGTGTTTATATTAATAAAATAGAGAAGGTTTCCAGCCAAAATAGAATCGCTTCTTTGTTCTTCACATGCCTGATATTTGGCAAACTCACCATGGCCTCTCAGAAAATGATACACAAGAGAGACTCAAGACCAAGACGCCCACCATGGAACCGTGTTTGTGACAGTAAGATAGGTTATTGATTCTATGAGGTTTAATAGAAGTAGCCTTGGGTTCTAGTTCAATTTCCAATCACAGTTTGTGAATACCGCTTTGAACAAATCACTTAATCCCTCTGTCTCTCAGTTAGTTATCTGACAATTGAAAATATTATTTGCTCTGCTAGCATGCTTCCTGTAAGAATTAAATAAGATCTATGTAAAGTCTCCTAGAAGAAATATAAAGAAGTGTGCAAATGAAAGTTTATTGATCTTCATGCATGGCTCCAATCAAGTCAGCATCCTGCCTAGCCTTTTATCTGCCCTTCACCTTTACACTTGACATTAGCAAGTGATCAAGAGGAGTCAACAGATTTTGCACACACGTAGTTAGATCACGAGTATAAATCAGTTGGAATCATTATCCAATCCACTTGCGCCATATGCCCTTGTAGTCTTTAAAAGATCACAACCTTTAAGGCCCAATAATGTACTTTAAAATTTATTTAGAAGTTAAGTGGTCAAGCGATATCATCCAGAATACACGAATGGATGTAAATTTTTTTGAGAGTCCAAGAATAAGGACAGAATAAAATTTGGATTCTAGCTTTTTTTTTTTTGCATTTTCTTCTTTTAAGGTATGCTTTTTTTGGTGAGGAAGATTGACCCTAAGCTAACATCTGTTGCCAATCTTCCTCTTTTTTTTCCTCCAAAATCCCCCCTACATAGTTGTATATCATAGTTGTAAGTCCTTCTAGCTCTTCTGTTTGGGATGCTGCCACAGCGTGGCTTGAGGAGTGACGTGTAGGTCTGTGTCCAGGAACCAAACCAGTGAACCCTGGACCACTGGGGATGGAGCACACAAACTTAACCACTACACAACTGGGCCAGCCCCTAGCTTATGGGTTTTTGAACAATACGTTTAATATTCAGAATAAAAATAATAACTTTATAGTTATTCTCTTTCTTTACATTTAGGTAATGAAGAAACATTTTATATATTTTCTTATTTGCTATAGTAGAGTTTTAAAGCAATAAAAAACAAAAGAGAAGATTTGTACCACACTAAAATATTCCCAGATGAGGAAGTTCAGACCTGAAATCTCTGAAAGAAAAATATGGGAATTTTTAGTGATTTTGATATGGGATTTAACAATATTTGCTATGTGTTATACTTTGTTACAGAGTATAATAAAATGAGAAATGATCTTTAAAACACTGTAAAATTGACTCTTTAAATATCATATGGCACAATCCCGCCAGCAAATGTAAGGTTTAAACTACTTCTAGTTATACAGCTTCCCCATTTTAAGGACCACGTTAGTTGTTTTATGCTTTTTGGTTTTCTTCAGTGTTCAGTTGAAAAGAGTTTTACTTTCTTTAGTAAGTGAAGAATCATTTTCTGAAAATGACCTTCCACAAAATCTAACTCTTGATTGAAAGGCATGGTGAAGAAAGGCCTTTCTCTGCAAGGCGGCAACTCACAATCCTTTTGTCTGTATGACGTTTCTCTTAAACAGGCCACAGTTTTTGTAAATAACTTATCTACCGTATGTGAGAAAGTTTGGACTTTGGGACTCCATCAGACATTCTTGTTAATGCTAATAATTGGAAGATGGCTTCTACCCATTGGAGGCGGGATCACTCGGGACCAACTCTCTCAACTTCTCCTTATGTTTGTGGGGACAGCTGCGGACATTCTGGAATTCACAAGTGAGACCCTAGAAGAACAAAATGTGAGGTAAGCAGGCCCTGCAATGACAGGCCTTCTTTTCAAGGACAGGCCCACACACTCGTCTCTTCATTCTATCATTTATGTTCTGCATAAATAAGGATTTTCAGTATATCATATGTCCAGTGGTAGAATCATAGAATTTGCGCTGTTCAGATATACATTACATACAAGCCCAGTTTACACACATATATATATATTATGTAACAGTTTACATATACAGTTTATATATAAACAGCCCAGTTTATACACACACGCACACACACAAAGAAAATTTCTGCTAAAGAAAAGGGGCAAATAATATTTCTCATGGGTCAGGACGGAAAAGCTCTGCATGTCTGTGTGACCACAGGTTAGGTGGGGCCATGGTTATCTGAAAACCTTCTAGAGGCAGAATGACTATCCCTAGGTCCTCTTTCACATTCTCCAGTGTCGAGGAATGTAGCCAGTCAGATGATTTCTCTTCCAGAGCAGAGCAGGGCTACAATTCCAGGAAAGCACCTAGAGGAGTCGTGGAGAAATCTCTCCACCACCTAGCTGGGGAATTACATTCCCTGGTGTGAATGGCAAATTGGGCAGATTAGGTTTTATTTTACTAAACTTTATTTTTTTAGTCAGTTTTGTTCAAAGTGCCCAAAGGCTTTCCTGTGTAGATGCCTATAAATTAAAACTTATTGAGTTGGTACTTTTATTTTTGCCACAAGCAAATAAGCTCAGAATCCATGATCACATCTGTTTATGGAACTACTTTCTTACCTTTAGGGATTTAAGTCTCAGTGCCCGAATGTACTTTCAGCTTGGCTTGTTTTGCGCTGTGCTGTAAAAATAAATTGCAATGAGGCTGGCTTTTAATGCTACAATTTACTTTGTGTTATGTTTCTCAAAGAGTGAAACATAAAGCTGAACCAAATACACTAGCTTACTCAGTAAACTTAACATCCCAATTATAGCACAAAGTATATCTGTAACCATAGGTTACCTTTACATGATAATTTTCTGCCTCATTTATACTCACTTTTCTTATACCTTATTAAGTAGACATAGAATTTTTAAAAGAATCCAATCTAAGTTGATTCATTGTCCTCGAAATAATTGATTTTAGTTTTGTAGCTTTAATACCTTACATTTGGTCAGTGCTTTACACTGTATAACAAATGTTCAGATACTTTAGGACACTTATAATATGATGCAGTTACAAGAAAAACATGAAGAAATCATAACCAAGCACATAAAAACAATAAACAACTACAGACACAGTGATGGGGACATGAGAATATAAAGATGACTAACTATACTTACACAGAAATAAACACTTTCATGCTAAATATCTAGAGAGATGGGAGGGGTATAGGGCAGGAAATGGGGTATTCAGGAGGGGCATATCATGTGGACCTGGTAATAAAACGTGAGAAATGCCAAACTCAGCTATTTGACTGTATGCTTGTTAGGTTCATCCACAAGTGACACCAAGGGGCATTTTATAGATCCCTGTTTGCCCATAGGTATTGAATATTAAATAAGATAATGACTAAAATCTTGATTGCCCAGCAAAAAAAAAGCCTTTGTAAATACCGAGGTATTCATTCATTCACCAACTATTGATTGATTGTCTAGTACGTGCCAGGCAATGTGTTGGTCAGAGACTGGGGAGCAAATGGTGAGCAAGTGATGAGCAAAAGGACACACAGTCCTATCCCGGCCCAGGCAATTTCCATTCAGCAATTTCCCCTGCCACCTACAAATTAATCCAAATGTTGCATAAATCTTTTTTTTTCTTATTTTAAAGTATTTCTCATTTAACATATCATGTTCCAAGAATGAGATCGAATAAATTATGCCATGGTTTTTGTTTTTCAATTTCTTTTCAAGTTCCATGATCTCAGACTGAAGCCATTTTATTTTTAATATAACTACACTGTGCCAGTGACCTTCTGTCATCTCTACTCCACTCCTGCTTGTGTCCATCTCTCTCAAAGACCCCAAAATCAAGGCCCAGAAAGAACTTAGAGATTTTTCTCTCTCCTAAAACCCACCTCCCAAGCTCTGATCTCCTGTCTTCTCTTTTCCTCTCTCATTTCCTTTCCTATCTCCCGTCTATACTGCAAGAATCGACACTACAAATGTCCTTGTTTTCAAAGGTGACACTTAAACTCACCTCCCCTTTGACTTCAAAGAGACCATCAGTCATGAAGAATGAATTTAATATACATGTAAAAGATGTATACATCTAATAGAAAAAAGAGTTCCTTCCTTGTAACCCACTTAGCATTGCCTTGTTTTACCACATTTTATTTTCTGTTTTATTTTATTCCATAAGTTTGGCTGATAAATTTAGGAGAAAGCCTGCAATAATGGCTATATCACAGGATGTTTGCCTCTCCTTCTTGCATCCTGGCTAATATCTCAAATCTATTTTTTTTTAACCTAAATAAATTTTCTTCCTTATGCTCACATCGAAGTTCATTTGCCTAATTCTTAGGAATTTACATGGACTTGTGAGATGCTATAAATTTGTCTTAATGCCTTGACTTTACACACCATAAAATTCAACTGCTGTGATTCCATGGTTCAATTATATTTAGTGAATTCATAGATTTGTGTAACTATCACCGGAATCCAGATACCCGTGGCTGTTTGCAGTCAATTCTCATTTACACTACAAACCCTAGGCAACCACTGATATCCTTTCTGTCTCTATAGATTTTCCTTTTCTAGAAATTTATTTCTGCTAAGGTACATCTGCTAGCAACAAATTCTCCTAGTCTTTATCCAGAAATGTTAAACACACGTTTGTTTTTCATGTTTGAAAAATAGTTTTGTTATATATAGAATTCTTGGTTGACAGTTTTTACTTCGGCATTAGACATATATCTCATTTTACTGCCTTCTGGCCTTCACCATTTGTGGAGACATTAGCCATTGTTTTGTTGTTACCCTGTACACAAGGAGTCATTTTTCTCATGCTGTTTTCAAGATTTTGTCTTTCTCTTTGGCTTTCAGTAGTTTGACTGTGATGTGTCTAGGTGGGGATCTCTTTGTCTTTAATCTTACTAGGACTTTGTTGTCCTTCCTGGTCTGTGAATTGATGTTTTTCCTCAGATTTATAAATTTTCAGTCACTATTTCTTCAACCATTTTTTCCTCTTTTTCCATTCTCTCTTTCTCCTTCTGGGATTCCTATTACAAATATGTATGCTTATTTGTGTTCCGTAAGTGTCTGAGGCTCTGTTCATTTTTCTCCCATCTGTTTTACTCCCTGTGGTTCAAATTTAATCGTTTCCATTGATCTATCTTTCAGGTCATGGATTTTTTTTTCTTTTACTCTCTCAAATCCATATGTAGAGTCAAATTTCCCATAGTTTCAGTTCTAGAATTTCTATTTAATTCTTTTTTGTAGTTTATATTTGTTTCTTCAGATTATCTATTTGTTGAGTCATTGTCATCTTATTTTTTTTAATTTATGAAACATTGTTTTCTTTCATTCTTTGAACATATTTTTAATAGTTGCTTTGATGTCTTTGCTAAATCTAACATCTGGACCCCTTTGGAGTCCGTTTCTATTGATTTTTGTTTTCCTGAGTCACACATTCCTGTTTCTTTGCAAGTCTCATACTATTTTGCGGAAAACTGGACATTTGGATTACAATTTGTAGCAATATATTGTCTCCTGGCTTCCCCCCCAACCCTCGAGCTGCTTCTTCTTGCTGTTTTTTTGTCTCAATAAATTGCTTGAACTTAATCTGAGTAATCTATCTCCCCTTGGATTGCAGCCACTGATGTCTCTGCTCTGTTTTTGTATTTGTTTTTTAATTCCTATTTTTGTTTTTAGATTGGAGTCATACCTATAACTGCATAGGTCATGGTCAGCCAATGATTTGGGCAGTGTTTGTGATCAAACACACTCTGAGCCTTGATCACTTTCACCCTCTGCTAATGGATATGTGTATGGGTTGGATAGCATATTCAAAGTTCATAAAGCTTTTATATATACCTCAGTTTTTAATTTCCACTTGGCCTTCTTGGGTCTTCCCTGCACATGTCTGACATACATCGAAACCTTATCTAGCCCTTCTACAGTTCTCTTAGTTTTGGACTCTCTCCATTAAATTTCAAGTTAGTCCAACCGCTCATCCCAACTGGAACTGCCACCTCAAAGTAACAAAGCTGTGGGCTTTCCCATTTGTTTCCAACCAAACTCGTTACTTTTACTGACCATACCCCTAAGCATGGGATTTCACACTCCACTGCAAATCAAGTCAGTATGCTAAGGGGTTTCTGGTTTTCATAGCCATGTCTTCCTAGTAAAACTACCACTCTGGCTGACCAAGATGACCTTAACATTGCCCTTAGCTTAAGTAAACTTTAGAAAGGTTTACTCCCTAGTATGGCCTCTGATCTGCTTTTCCTTAGAGTATTTACTTCAGAAAATTTGAAAATGTAAATTCTTTTCCGCCCCTTTGAAAAGTAAGTCTTCTCACAGACTCTCTCCAGTTTTACCATCCAAGAAGGTCTTTCTTAAGGACCTAGGAGCCATCCCTTTGAAATGTGATCATCAAGAAAGATGGCACCCTTATCTCCCAGTCTCTTCGGGAGGATAAGAGCCTAATGTAGATCAATATCAATTAGCAAACACGGATGGCCTAATCACATTGACCAACCTTTCTCCTTAACGTCCTCCAGTACTCTCCCACTAGCTCACCCCAGTGCTTAATTCTCCTGCCTTTTGTTACAGTGGGGATGAATTCAATCTCACTGTCTATTGCAATAGTCTTATATAAAGCTTTCCTTGCCTGTTTAGCTCTGACTGGTGCAATTTTTCTTTGACATAGCCAGCCTGGTTGGATATGAGAACAAACATCCCATGGGCAAGAATGTCTCAGACTCCCACTCTTTATAACTGAAGTTCTATCAGCTTCTCATAAATAATTGTTACTCAACTTGTTATTTGCCTGTGGTTGATTTCCAGAGACCTGAAGTAGTTGTTTTGGACAATTTGTCCAGTGTTATGTATGCTTTTTGGGGAGGGGATTTGCTGATCTTTTCATTCGATGACAGCTACCCTCCAACATTTTAAGAGATTTGAATTTCAGTGTCCGTGCCAGGAAGAGTTAAATGATTATTTACACCTTTGGAGCTCACTCTATGCAGTCTTTTTGTGAACACAGACCATTTATTAAAAGGAAAAAATTCTGTTCCTGTAGCGTTACTGATCCTCCACTCTGAGTATTTGACCACACAAAGGAGAATTTTCCTGTTTAGCCTGTGTTTTCTTTTTACTTAGCTCTTTTTGCTTGGTGGAACGTTTCTTCCAGGCTAGATTAATACTTCATTTTCTTTCTTTCTTTTTCTCACTCTCCTTTGTTTTTTTCTCTTCTCTGAAGGGGTTTGTTGGATGCTCTTTTAAAAGCTAGATGAATTCTATCCACTGATTATCTCTTATCTACAGGAACATTTACACTTCCAAAAAGAAATAGTTAAGCAAATTAGCAATGTATGACTTTATTTTTACTTTTCACCCAACAGATTTGGTGCACTGAGCTACCAAATGCCAGTCTTTTATCCTCCCAGTTTTTCAAGTAGAGAAGTGTTACTCACATCTATAATTATTCTCCTCAAGATCTTTTGTCTCTTTATAAATAGAGTCCATTGTCTGCTTACATGCTTCTCAGTTGACATTTATGAAGACAGATTACACGTGAGAAAATGGGGAGAGACAATTGGGGAGATAGTTACACAATGGAGAGAATGTTGGATAAATTCACTCCAAAATTCCTTCACAAATTTTGAGGGTTTGCCATTTAAGCTTAGTGATTTACATTCTAACGTTTAACTTTCCTAAGTAACTTTTACCATCTGATTTAATAATACAAATTGTTTCTGCTTCAAAATTTTTCTGCCCTTTTTTCCAAAGTTATTTTTGACAGCTCTACTAATATGTTTCTCAACAGCCCCATTCTCCCCTATTTTGTGTGTGTCCAGATAATACTTGGATATGCAAAAGACATACATTCATTATTCTAGGGTTAGAATTTGGCTTATTTAGGGCTAGGGTTAGTTTATTATTTATCTCTATTTTATACAATGATAAAATTACAACACAAGGAATTTAAGAAGTATGTTCATATAATAATAACAAAAATACTACTAGTAGATAATATTTATTTATCACTTGCTGTATTCCAAGCAGTGTTCTAAGGGTTTTAATTATGATAAGTTATTTAGCCTTTACAGTAACACAATGAGGTAGATACTTACATTATTACCATTTTGTATACTGAACAGTGGCAGTCAGGAGAAATTGAGAAAGTCTCAAGGTTACATGGTAATAAAAATAATAACTAACGTATAGTGATCTACCGTACTTAGTCTGTATCAAGTGCCTTTCTAAGAGCTTTGTATGTTTAATATATTTAAACGTACTTAATAAAATTATATAAAATCCAACAGTTATTATTATTGTCATCCTCATATTGAAGATGGGTAAAACAAAGCGTAATTACTTATTCATATTTGTGTAGCTAGTAAAGGATCCACTTGGGATTGGAGGCCCACATCCTATCTCTCTGGAGAGGACCGGAGCTGGTATTTGAACTCCAATAACCTAGGACCAGAATTCATGCTTTACCACTGCTTTCTGCTGCCTTGCAGACAAATTGCACATGAGTTTTTGGTAGAATTATTGAAGTTTGAGATGAGAAGAAACTTCAAAAGTGACCATCTATTGAAAAATCTATTTTACATCTGTTGCAAAATCCTATCCAAAATTTTCTTACCAAGTTTTTGTCCTGACTTTCTTTGAAAATTTTCACTAATAGAGAATGTAATAACCCCAGGGGCAACTCATTCTATTTTGAGTTCACATTATTAGAAAGTACTTTCCTCTATTGTGATGAAATTTGGATTCTTATAGGTGCAACTAAAATCCTTTGAACCTGAATTGGTCCTCTGAAGTCACAAGAAATAAGTTTAATTTCTTTTCTACATGATAACTCTTTAAATGTAGGAAATAAGACTTTTAAGGAATCTTCTCTAGTTTTCAGTTTCTTGGACTGTCCTACATATAACATGGCTCTGAGTTCTCTCGTCATCCTAGTCTCTCTCTTTTGGACCAAAAACTTTATAAATGTTTCTCCTAAAACATGAAGCACAACACATAATATTTCAGATATTTTCTGAACTTCATAGAATAGAGCAGGGCTAAAACTTTCCATTTCCTTTATGGAAATAGTATAATGCCGTGGTCAAAAGTGTGGATACTGTAATCAGCTATCTCGTTTTGATTTCTGCTCCCAACACTTATAATCACATTGCTTTGGACAAGTATCTTCAACTCTCTAAGTTTCAGTTTCTTCACTGGCCAAATAGGGATAAGTGCACCTACTTTGAAGAGTCGGTATGAGAATGAAGTGTGATCGTGGAGTTAAACACAGAAAACCGCTTGGCACATAGTATGAGCTCAGAAACCGTAGGTAAAATTATTTAAAAATTCAGGCACTTATTTAAGATCTACTATATATAGACATTGATATTGCAAAGAGGGAAAGTTACAGACTGCGTTCCCTAGGCATTTCCACTTAAAATTCTAGACTTTATACTTCTTGTGAAGCAACTCATGATTACATTTGATTTTGGAAATTCATAAATCATGTCACACTGTGGACTCATAATTAGATAACAGTAAGGGAAAATCCCGAGCCATTTTTATGGCTGCTGCTGCGAAATGCTACCTCTCCTATTCTAAGCCACCCAGTTACATCCTGTCAAGATCTTTTGGGATCCTGATTGTGTCTTCGGGGGTATTGGTTTCCTAGCCCAGCTCCATGTCATATGTGCATATGAGAAGTCTTCCATCAGTGTCGGCGACCAAGTCATTGATGAAATGTGAAGTAGAACGGAATCAAAGTCAGAGCCTGAAGCATCCCATTAGAGAGCGCCCTTTGGGGAGTCATTTCGCAGTTAGGAATTCATCTAACAGTACTCAAACTCAGAACATTTCTTAATCTTGTTAATAAGAACACTATGGGAGGCTTTTTCATAAGCCTTGTTTAAATCCAAATGTCTATTCCTAATTTATATATCATTACCTGCCTGGTAATCCAAGCTCTATTTTGAAAAAAAAAAGGAAAGAGAGAGAAAATAATCTTAGTGGAATGCAATTGTTCTTAGGGAACTTCTGCTGATTCCTAGCAATTACTGTCTTCTTCTGTAAGGGTTCTCAGAAGTCTTTTAAATAATCATTTATATAGTCTAACTAGGGATTAATAGTTAATGTGCCTTTTGTAGTTTAAGATATATTTCTGCCTCCTTTTGAAAGTTAAGACTTCCTTTTTTTTCTCACCAGCCTTGTCTCCACCAGTAACTGCCAAGACAGATAATGATGGCTTAGAAATCTCATTTACAAATTCTCTTGGAGTTTTCAGATCAATTTTTTCAGGGCCCCAACACTTGAAGCACTTAAAGATATCCCTTACAATCGCGCCATTTGGTTTGGTTTCAATTATTCTTCCCTGATGCTTTTCTATTCCTTCCCAATCTGAAAATCCCTCTTGACAAAGAAGTTGGCAACAAAACCTGTTATTACACCACTAACCTCAAATTGATAACTTCCTTTATATTTTTGCTAGAAAAAAATAAAGTGACTTTGATGCTTTTTTAATATCCTCTGTATTTTTGTAACCCCTATTCTTTCTCACTTTAGTCTTTGAGACCATTCTCCTGGGTCTATGATGTTTGTATATTTGCGAAGTATGGGCCCTTCTTTTGTACACTCAACGGTTCCTTCCACAAATATTTTTGGAGTGCCAGGTACTGTTCTTGGCACTTGGGATACAGCCGTGAATGAAACAGACATATTCCTTTCCTGACATCCTAGTATCTAGTGTAAATCTGTGTTTTGCATTTATCTCTCCATTTTTGTTCCAACCAAGGATAGTTTTCTTTTACTTGCTGGGCTTTTAATTTTTAAGCATCATCTAGCCCTTTTGAGATGGCTCTTTAAAGAGTCTCAGGATCTTTGAACAATTTTCACTTTTTCTCCTTGAAATTTCTCGAAACTAGCCCTCTGAATGTCCAGGTCAATGTCTGACTTATTTCCCAGCGTTTCTCTCCTACAATGTTTCTATGATTTTATAAAACTAAAAACAGCAAAATGGGCTTTGCCATAATTCACACAGATGTTGGCACATGTGCGGTTGGGTTTTAAGTCTCAGATTTCTTGTCTTTCACTTCTTTTTCATTTTTCCATTGTAATCATGCATGGATTTTTCATGGATCTCTTCTGTCACCAAGATATTTTGACAACTCTCAAGAGTTTTATTAGGGTATACTCAAATATAAGCAAAAGAAAATATTTCTCTTTTCTGCACGTTATTGTATTTTTTATTACTAATTTAAAATATTGTCTGCATTCTAGGAATAGCCCTGCACTGGTCTATGCCATCCTTGTTATTTGGACTTGGAGCATGCTGCAGTTTCCACTTGACCTGGCAGGTAAGGATGTTGATGTTTGCTCAAAGAAACAGAAAATTACAGCTCTTGATTATAAACTGTGTTAAAGTTAAGGAGGCATTTGAAAGGATATCATTTTCATCATTTTGAATTCTTGGTGTTAGTTCCAGTTCAGCTTAGAAGAAAAGTAGGTTGAAACTTAGGAAAGCCACGAGCAGCCCCACTCTGGTACATGGTGAGCCTGAGATAGTTGGGTGGATAAGAGCACAGCTGTACTTTCGCAGCATACAGTGCTTCCATCACTTATGAATTATAAAACCTCTTGCAAATTAGATAATGCATCTGCACCCCGGTTTTTCATCCATGAAATGAAATGATAATCATAGTAGCTAGGGTAGAGGGCCCTTGTGATAGCTAGATAAGACATAGTTTGGAAAGTACTCAGCACAGTTGCTGGCATATGAATGTTATGTCTTGATATTTTTAAGAAGTCATTTTCATTTCTTTGTCAGACCCATGCATTAGAACATCAGAGGGAGTAAGAGCAGTTTCAGTGCCACATGGAAAATTAAAGTTTTCCTCATACTGGCCCTTGAAATCCCATTGGTCTTATTTATTTATTTATTTATTTATTTATTGCTTAGGAAGATTTCCTCTGAGATAACATTTGTGCCAACCTTCCTCTATTTTGTATGTGGGTCACTGCCACAGCATGGCCACCAACAAGTGGTGTAGGTCCGTGCCCAGAAACCGAACCTGGGTTGCCGAGGTGGAGTGCGCTGAACTTAACCACTAGGCCATGGGGCTGGCCCCAGGTCTTACTTTAATAAAGACACAAACCTGTAGGACTTTGTGAGAAGTAAACTGTTTTCCAGGAATTTCATGCTAGTGATGATCTAGAGCTGCATTGTCCAATATGGTGCCCACTGGCCACATGTGGCTATTTAAATTTAAATTAATAGGAATTAAATAAAATTAAAAGTTCAGTTTCTCAGTCACACTAGCCACATTTCAAGTGTCCATTGCTACATATGGCTACCATATTAGACAGCACAGATAGAGAACATTTTTACCATCACAGAAGATTCTACTGGACAGCATTGATCTGGAGTCATCCCATACCTTCTAGATACCCTGGAATTTTGATTTGGCAATTCTTCTGGATGCCACTTTACTCTGAAGAAATTCTAGGATTTAATCATTACATTTTCCTTAAGTCTGCCTTCTTTTTTATGACTTCCTTCCTGATGGCCTCAGGATTAGAATTAACCCTAGGACAGGGATATTTAAGTTTTTATGCCACTTTTTGGCTCACTTTCATAGGCCCAGAGGTTTCAGAGGGCATTTTAGACCTCAGCATCTACTTTCTGAAACAAAATTGTCACCAGAATAGATTGAAAGAGTAGCTGTGGCTTTTTCAGAAATACCAAAAGCCCAATTACTAGTTAATAATTGCAAACAAATATATGCCAATAAACACACACACACACACACACACACACAGAGTTTGTCATAATATGCCCTAGAATATACTCTATACCCATTGATCAGCTGATGTCTTCTGACAGAATATTAGCACCATTCCTTTAGATGTCAAATAAGAGTCCCCTGGGAGTCATTTCCTGACCCTCACTTCTTAGGAAAGGCTATTATCAATCTTATGTTAGTTTTTCTTTTGTCATTCACTCTGCTGGTCCTCAGCCTTCCATATCTTGTGGTTTATAGCCTTGCTAAGAAAATTTTTATTTAAGAAAGAAATTCTATAAACTTTCAGGGGTGATAATATTATGCAGCTGTTTGTAAAACAAAGACCAAATGTTACTTCTGACTAAATCACTATTGTATTTTCCAACAAACAGTACATTATGTTCACCCATTTTAAAGCAGCTTCATAATATTTGCAGACTCCAGTAGACGAAGGCATTCTTTGTTTGAAAACTCCAAATGGAAGCCTTCATTATTATAAAAGGATTATTTTCTGCCCTTAACCTTGAATTAAGTTAACGTTTTAGAAATTAAAACAGAAAGGTTCATCTATTGATTGGATCGCCTTTTGTTTAACTGGAAAATCCGTAATTATATCCAGTCTTTCTTGTAAACTGTGAAACAAAACCATAAGGAATTACACAAAACAAAATAACAATGGCATTTATTTGGCCTTTTTCCCCCCACCATTAGAAAAATATGTTTAACATGAAATGAGTTTGAATTTGAATATAAGCGCTTGAATTTTTGCAACACAGTTTTCACATGTGGCTGAGTGAGTCAACCAGTAAATAGGTAAATCCCAAAGAGAGGATCCAGAAGGATCTGGGCCACGTATACTCTGTTCTGTCTCCCAAAATTAGTAGTCAGGTAAGTCATTTATTATTCCAAGGGAAAGAGGGAGTGAGAAAGCAGAGAAGAGCCAGGCGTCTTACTCTGAAGGAAGCAAAGAGAGCCGGTGAATATGGCCTTCTCTCCTCACAGATATCATTGTTATCTCAGTTTTCAAATGAGGAAACTGAAGCCCAGGCAGGTTAAGTAAGTTGGCCAGCATCTTGCTGCTAGAAAATGAGGGAACCAGGAGAGGCAGCCATGCTCCTTGACTTGAGGCCTAGCGCGTCCATCTGTGCTGCCTGCCGTCACTGCAGACCCCAAGGGCAGACATGCTACTTTCTTTTATTCTTTATTTTCTCTAGTCTAATTAATTGTGCTTTCCCCAGTGTGAGGACTAGAAGGTGAATTTTTTGACGTGGATATAAATTAGAGGACTGGCTTTCTTTGATGTGTTTTATTGGAATTATAAATTATTACCAATTTTGAATATAAAATGACCAATTATGTTAAATGGTTAAGCGTGGTTAAGGGTGATGTGAAATCTTAAGGATGGCTTCGCCTGTTCCACCCAGAATTCCATTACAGAATCACTCCCAGTCGTTGACTAGTGTAGCAGCCATTGTTGATGACTTGTCATTTCATTCTGTCTTACTTTCCCTCATTTCAGAGAGATATGTTAACTGGTCTGTCTTGTGTTTTCAGTAAAGTACGTCATGTGCCCCTTGTCTGTGACATCGAGGGGATTCCCCAGCCTGTTCTTTTGCCAATACAGTGCCGATCTCTGGAACATTGGAATCAGCGTCTTCATACAAGACGGTCCCTTCCTTGTCGTGCGCCTCATACTGATGATCTATTTCAAAGTGATAAACCAGATGCTGGTGTTCTTTGCGGCGAAGAATTTCCTTGTCGTGGTGTTACAACTCTACCGCTTGGTGGTGCTGGCGATGGATGTCCGTGCTTCCTTTCGAAGTCAGCGAGAAGGCCTGAAAGCACAGCACAGTCGCCCAAGTGGCCCAGCCGAGAGCGGGGCCTCACCCGGAGACTGGGAGAGTGGTTCTAAGGAGGGCTTGGCCTTGCCTTTGCGGGCCTTGCCAGACACCTCCGACGACTCTCACCCCACACCGTAGTTATTTATTGACAGCGGCATGCAACTAGAACATTCGACTTTCTGGTTCTTCCTACAGACAGAATCTCCCTCTCTCTCTTTTCTTTTTATAACCTTGGCATATAATAATGTTCAAAAGAACAACATAAAAGGTGATCTTAAACCAAAGCCAAGGAATTTTCTTTTTTCAACTGAATGTAAAGAACTTTGATTAGTGGCTATGGCTACAACTTCTGTATGTTGCTATCAGATGTTATAGTTGTTCAACGACTAAGTGATTTGTTTGTCTTGAACTGTTTGAAAAGCTGTGGACAGGGTTACGGTGACATGCCCTCCAAAGGTTTAGTGCAGACAAACCGTCGCGGCCGTTACCTGAAAATGGAGAAGCTTTGAACTTCGGCTCTATTGTCAGACTATTCTCATCTGATCTTTTCTGCAATGTCCCTCTGACATCAAAAAATGTACATTCCGTGAATGCAGAACAAATGAAGGGAAAAGTGCCTTTAAAATTACCTCACTGTGGGCTGGAAGCAGTGAAAATCTCTGCTCAGCTTCCATAGCATGGCGAGCCTTGTTCCTCGCTGCACAGATCTTGCCAGGAAAATCATTTTTCTGGGCTGATGTGGT
Organism: Equus przewalskii; assembly: GCF_037783145.1. Lineage (NCBI taxonomy): Eukaryota > Metazoa > Chordata > Mammalia > Perissodactyla > Equidae > Equus > Equus przewalskii. The sequence goes on along the minus strand of NC_091831.1, from coordinate 50,897,642 downwards.
ATGCTGTCATGGCGCATATGCTCTTACAGAAATTTTATTGCTTTTGGCTTGGGTACTGCAAAATTCACAGCAAGCCATTTCGGTTACAGATCTACTGGTTGTGAGGCAGGAAATACTGGTAATGCTAGGAAAGTCACAGTTTCCACTCCGAACGTGATTTGCGGTATTCGTCAGTGTTTTTCTCTACTCCGCTTTGCCGTCTTCTGTATTGCCAAGTTGAACTCCGTCGGTTGATGTAAGGAAGCGCTGAAGCAGTGAATAAAGGTGTTTCAGGCCCTTTAAGTGTTACCATAGTTTCTGGGGTCTGCTGGCGGTCTTGGAGCTCCTCTGAACTGCCACTACCGGAGATGGCCTTTGGTCTCAGGGACGATGTTGGTAATGGCGGCTCGCATCAGCCCTGTCCACGGCCAACAGCCCTTGATTGGTGACGGCGGTTAGAATATGCCGCAGCATTGTGGAAATCAGGAAATTGGCTTTTCTTCCCTGCATTAAGATTTCATTTCCCCAGAATTGAAATAGCCATCTTTTCCCTTTATATAGCTCTGTACTTTCCAGATGGAGGTGATTCAGAGCCTTTTAAAATGATTTTTGCTTTTAAAGATACAATGTGAAAATTTCCCCGGCCATCTAGCAGTAATGACACGAGGCAAACACTTTCAAAACTGTTCTTTTAGAGTTCAAAGCATAGTTCCTCCTTGTTATTATGCTCAAGAATTCAAGGGAACTTTAACAATAAGGCAGGGTATGACCTTAAATTGGATGTGACCTATAGACAACCAATTGGAACAATTTTATCAATAAATCTGTGCGACATGATATCTGTTCAAAACATGTGATAAGAAGTTTCATGGGCAAATTCTGTTTTTATACAGAGAAATTACTATTTTCCAACTAATGGCTTCTTCAGTGCCTGATATCATGTTTCTATTTCTTTCTTGTCTTCCTTGCCTTTCTAATTTTAGCAATATGATGATGGTAAAATTACACGTGAAACTAATGGCATACATTTATAATTTGCCATAATAATTTTATGAAAGTTAAGATCAGAACATTATATTTATATAAAGAACTTGACAACTTTTAAAAGCTTGTTATTTAAAATGCTTAGCAATTGAAAGCAAAGTAATAACTGCTATTTATAAAACCGCCTCAGCAGAATCTGTTTTTATGTTGACTGTTTTACGTTGACTGTTTTCCCCCACAACATGTATGTGCCGCTTATTATTACAGATTTGCTCATGGCATACTTTTCATGTTTTAATTTTTTTCTTCCAGGAAAACAAACATTGAGCCTCTAAAAATAGAGGAAGTATAAAGTAGTACGGCTGTTGCAAGGATATTTTTAAATGCTTTCAAATCTGAGACTTGGCTTGGCTTCGAGAATGAGCTTCTAGTGTTTAAGTATTTTGTAATTAGCACTCCTCCAACCGCTTGGGAAATAAAAAGTCCAGAGTCTAGCTTTCCTCCGAGTGCCAGAAAGGCAAAGAGAGCCCAGGACCAGCTCAGCAACTAATTGTGGCAAAAATAGACACACGCTCTGCAAGGTTTTCCAGGAAAGTCCGCTAAGCGCAGCATTTGCGACCCTGACTGCCCCTACTCCCACTCCCTGGGACTCACTGTTTTTAGAGCAGAAAAAAATCTATATTCATTTAGTTTATTTAAAAGTAAAACCCAAGTCCAAGCGGCATCCCTAGGACCCCCGATGAAAAGTTCAAACTGTATTCAGTTAATTGTATGTTTTTATTGTCGATTGTTCGCGTTGTAATGTTTGAAAACATCCAAGGGTTCGCTCTACGGTGGCTAGAACAGCAGTTACCTCCCAAATGCTGACATCCTGGGATTTGCTTCCATTTTATTTGTAATGAGATAACTGACCCAGATCATCTGTGTAATGTGATGTAAACCATACCTCTCTCCTACCCTCCACGGACACACAACATGCCAATCCCCAACCAGTGAAGAATGGGGCTTATTGGTGGTTGTTGGTGCTGTTGTTATTTGTTGTTGTTGTTATTTAATTGCTTAGTTAAAGCTCAATCAAATGTCCTTCCTAAAATCACATCATTCCACTGGTGAGAAAACACAGTATTTATACGTGTTTTAACGATGCTGTGTAGAAACACACCTCAGAGAACCATCTTGTGGGTTTTCTTTACTCTTACTGACCGAATCTCAGAGGACATGACGACAGTGCAACATTAATAAACTATCTTTGCCTTTGATTATTCTGTTAATTTTTATTTAAGCTATAAAGGATCATATAAGAAAATAAACATTTGTGTTGGCCAATAACATTCTTTCTCATCTTACAAGAAGAAGATTCTTTCATAAATTTATCGGTTGGCTCTGTTTGGTTCTACTAACATGTAGCAACACTTCAGGCCTTTTAAGACCAGAAAGATTTGGCCGAGAAATATCAAGATTCAGTATTGTAATGTTAATTGTTAAATCATTATTTAATAGAAACTCTTCAAAGTCCTGGGAGGGCATGCATTGTAGGTGCACATGCTTTAGGATTTCCACCCAGGTTTCAGAGTTCAACACTGACCCTGTTTATCTTTGGCATTTAATCTCAATGATTCTTTATCAACTTTCCTGCTAAAAGAGAAAAAGAATTGCAAGGCCAAGCCTCTCTCCACCTTCATTGTACTCCAGTGCCAGAAAAGTGAGGTTGCTGAAATATATTGCAGACCCTCAGAGATGGAAGTGAAAAACCAAACAGTCTTGAATTATAAGAAAAGAAGAGACTGTTGTTCTAATTTCGGACTTTGCTTTTTACTTGGTGGACATTCTGATCCACTCTCAGAAACATCTGATTTGGGGTTACACCAGGCAGCTGGAGGATGTTTATAACTCTGAGGCTTCAAATAACTTTCCATATCATGAGAGTAACTTTAAACAATGTTTGAATAATCAACTGCTACAGCCATATATTTCATGGGTGTCCATCCTCCGGATCTTTCTTTCTAGATGATTTTATAAGAATATTTTCTCTGAACTATTTATATTTATACTATTTTGCTGTGAATGACCTTTGTATTTTATTATAAACATTAAATTGTGTACAACTTTATCTTAATGCCTGTTTTTTTTTGCCTGCATTTCTCATCTTTGTTCTTTACTGTAATTCATCTCATTTAGTTTTTAAGCTCTGGTTTAAAAAAAAAACTGATCTATTTAGAATATGACTAAAGTGGCATTTCAAACTGGTGAGGAAAGACTGACCAGCTTTATAAATGATGTTGAGAAATTTTGCAAACCATCTGGAAAAAATAAAGTTAGATTTTTATCTCACGCAATATATAGAAATAAATTCCAGATGGATTAAAGATCTAAATGTAAAAGTGAAAACTATAAAATATTAGGAGAAAACATGGAATATATCTTTAGCATTTGGGGAATGGGAAAGATTTTCCAAAGCAAGACATGAAACCCAGAAACTATGAAAACAAGATTGACAGATTTTCCTTGAAAAAGTTTAAAATTTCTGAATGGCCAAAGGTATCATGGATACATTCCTATTATTTTCTTTCCTGGAGAAAGATGTCAGTGCATTTGGACATGAAAAATGAGAGGTATGGAAATTAGAAAGGAGGACTCAAATTTATTATTTATTTGTAAAAGATTGAGTCTGGAACATCCAAGAGAAGTATTTAAAAAAACCTAAGAAGCTATTAAAAGTAATCTGAAATCATGCAAAAACCAATAGCTTTTCTATATATAAACAAACGTCACACAGAATATATATTTGAAGAAGATATCTCTGTTATAAGATAAACTAGAACCATAAAATACATAGGAATAAACTTAACAGGAAATGTACAAGATCCATGTAAAGAAAACTCTAAAATGATTTTGAGGACTGTCAATGAATAATTTCACAAATATAAAGATATATTCTATCCGGGAGTGGGAAGAAACCCTGCTATTTTAAAAAGTATCAATTTCTCCTAAAGTGATCTATAAGTTTAACACAAGCTCCATGATGATATCAATAATTTTTAATGACTACACGAGCTGATTCTAAAGATTTATGATAAAATAAGCAGGAAAGAACAGCTAGAAAATACTAAAAAGAAGAGAAAAGGGAGAGAGAATTTCCAGTGTCTTTACTTTATACAGCTCCAAAAGCCAAGATAATTTGATTCTGTCAGGCGGAAAAATGAAACAGAATAAGGTCAAGAAATAGACTAAAATACATAACGATTTTGATATGTGATAAATTATGGCTTGGGAGGAGATAAAATATTATAAGTGGTTTAGGGTTTGGAAAATATTAATTTGGATCCTTACCGCAATCCTTACGTCCAAAACATTTCCAGATGGATCAAAGAATTAAACATTAAAAATAAAAACCAGTGAATTTTGCTTTTATAGTTACAATGGTGAGAATGTTTTCTAAGTAGGATACAAAATTATAAACCATAAACAATTTGTAAACACCGACTCATAAAATTAAAAATTTCACATTGTAAAATTACTATAAGCAAATTCAAAAGTTGAACAACAAATTGGTAAATATTTTGCAACGTGTATAACAAAGCATTAGTTTTTTTAATGAGCCAACAGTTCCTACAAATAAAAAAAAAGTAAACACCCATTGGAAAAATGAGCAAAAGATTGAAGTACATGAATCACTGCAAAAAGAATAATTAAAGAAATGAGAATCAAACCACAATGAAACACTATTTTTCAAATGCAGACTAAACCACAAGATACCATCTTTCTATTATTGGGTTGGCAAAGATTCAAAAATTTTTCAAAATGCTGTATTAGAGGGGATCAAAGGAAGCAGACATTCTTATTCATTGCCAGTGAGGATGTAAATTGCAATTTTTGGAAGACAATTTGGCAATATCAGTCAGAATTAAAAATATATTTATCATCTGACCTAGCAACTCAACTTCTAAGAATGTATCCTATAGATAAATGCGGGCAAAATGTTTTGTATAAAGCTGTTCAGGCAGTATTTTCTATAGTAGCAGCATAGTGTCCATCATTAAGGTGGTTATTAAGTTGTGGAACATCCACACTACATAGTACCATAGTTAGGCAAAAGTAAGGGAGCCACCATGAGTATGTCACTCTTTTTGTAAATGTTATCCAGACCTTTACAGGTGGCTAATAAATGTATGAAATGTGTCTCAAGTTTCCAATGATCATGGATATTCTCACCTTTTCTTTTCCTTTACTTTACTTTAATGCCTTTTACAGTTTGAAGGTTATCAGCATGCGTTACTTCTGTAATTTTAGAAACAATTACTAATAAAAAGAAGCCTCACCAGCTTAGAGAGGCTGCTGCCATGTAGAGATACTCTGATGTCGTTTTCCAAATAAAGCAAACCTACACCCATCACAAGAAAATAAAGACTTTGCCATTATAACTAAGGATGATCTTTAGATACTTTAGATAAACCGAAGGTTTAAACCATGTCAAATTCGGCTTGCCTTATGAAGCATCAAACCTTGGGAAATGAAATAATGAATAGATCTATAAGACCACAGAAAAATCAAACTGACCAAAACAATTCATCAGGTCTTGATGAGTACCATGGAGACTACTTTGCAACAGCCAGTGTGGCACTTTCACACTCCCTGACATTTATGGAACCATCAAAACAAACCATAGAGGAATTTCACATTGAATTACATAGTCAAGCTGATTTCCCCTGGAGATAGAGAGAACTGAAGGAACCCTGAAAGAGAAAACTTCAGAAAAAATCTGTGCATCTGTTTCCAAGTCCATGTTCATAGCCCATCTGACTTGTGTATGTAAGCTTTTTTGATTTTTGTCAAATATTTACTAAATTTACAATTGATTGTGGTAAGCGATCAAATGAATCGTATGCAAATTTGATCAAATTATTGAAGAAAACAAAATGTCTTAACCCAATCGTATGTCAGATATCATATAGTCTTTGTATCCAAACAGAATTTTGGGCAAGGAAAATTGGATCTACAAGACAAAATATGTTTTCTCTGCGGATGCTGTTGTTCAGCTTCTGCCAAGTGCATAGCTAGAGAATTCAGATGGTTGTGGTTCTGGGATCTTGGGGGTTGTTTCTACCTTCTGGCAATGAATGTTCTTCCCTATTATTCAAGAGTTCCCATATGACCTGAATGACAGCTAACAGCTGGGTCAAAAGCTATAATTATTCCATCAGCTTTCTTGGTTTCAAGTAACTTCTATAACTAGTGGTTTCATTGGTCTCTAACCTCAATGTCTTTCCTGGACTCCATGTCTGGATTTGCATCTCCCCCTGGATATTCTGCAAGCACAACACAATATGTATAGAATACGTATCTTACCACACCCAACTCCCTATATACTCCCCTCCTTGCATTCCAAATCATGGCTAACCGTGTTGCCAGGCACTCATGCTAAAACTGGAGATATCCTCGACCTTGGTTCTTCTTTCTTATCCCTCCTTACTAAGTAATCTACAAATTCTTTTGGTCGTGCTGCTTATAATTCCCTTTAATCTTTGCCCTACCCTTTCTATTCCAACTGCTACTATCTTAATTTAGCATCTCATCATTTCTTGCCTCACTGACTGTGGTCATTTCTCAACTGGTTGTCCAACCTCCTGGTTGAATGTCCCATAATAATATCCTAAACTGCATTCAGAGCTGTTCTAAAACGAATACTGCATCATGTGTCTCTTCTATTTAAAACACTTTGGTGATGCCTCACTGCCAGCAAGATCAAAAGTCCTTTCGCAAGCTGGAAATCATTTAAGACCTTTCATAATCTGGCCTTACCCTGACTTTTCAACTTTGTTTCCCATAGCTGCACACATACACACACACACACACCCAACTGCCACCGTAACATACTCCTTGTCCTCCTCTAACTTGCCGTTGTCACTTACTTCACTATATGTTTGCATGCACTGTTTCTTTTTTCAATGATCCTCCCTCCGTTGCCACCACTCCATTACTGATTCTTTGTCTACTCACCCCTCACCTTTCTTGGGTGGCCCATTTCCATCCAGAGTTGATGGCTATGGGAGGAAGAATAATCGCATCAGCCAAGATTGCTCTGCACCCTATGGGATCTCCAGGAGAGTGAGCATAGACATCCTCTGAGAGCAGAGACATCCTCCAGCCCTGGGTCCCTGATGTCAAAGAAGCAATGCTGATGAGGACACCAGGTAGGATAATGTGGGTGTGAGGCTATGTGACTTGTCACTTACAGTGGTCCCAGACTAGAGTTTGCAGGAGTATCAATGGGATGGTGGTCCTCAGAAGTTTTCCTCTCTTCTTCTCAGGTCTAGCTGAATTATGCAATTTCTCCCATATTTTCTAATCAAACCACCTCTATTTATATTGCCTTAATAATGTCTTCCCTGGCTCCTTACGAAGATTCCCCCTTCTAGCAGTATTTTCCACTCAGCGGTCACCAACCTTGACAAAAATCCACATAAAATCTTCAGAAGGCTTAGTTCAAAGATCACCTCTGACTGCTTCCAGAATGGAGACACTCTTCTCCTTTACTGTATATTCATAACACTTTGTACTTGTCTCCATCCCAGTGTTCATCAGAATAAATGTAATGATTTGTTTATGGGACTGTCTCTCCCAAGTCTGTGAGCTGTCTGAGGGCATGGGCCATTTCTCGTACTCTATATAATAACAATACAGCTCCAGACACACTGAAATTTTGTCTGTTCCCAGAATTCACCAAGCTTCTTTCTGTCTTGGGGACTTTTTTCTTGCTGATGCTTCTTCCTGGGACAACCCCCAACCCACTTCCCATTTTCCCAGTGCTGGCTCCTTGTCTGCATTTGGATTCTAGATTAAATGCAAGATCCTCAGAGAGGCCATCACTTTATCCCTTCCTCAATAACCTCCATCACCTCGATCTTTATTTTATTCCTAGCATTTATCACCAGTTGAAATTATCTTTATATATCTATTTATTTATTCTCTATCTTACCTACAATGAAAATGTAAAGGTCAAGGGTATCTGTCTTGTTCATCTCTGTGACCCCAGTGGCTAGCACATAGTAGCTGCCCAAAAACTACTGTTGAGTGCATTATTTTTTCTATGCTTACTTATCCCTATAATACTTTTACAAAACTAAAGTCATGCTACATATTTATGTATACACCTGCTTTGCTCACTCATTATCATTTCTTGAGCATTTCCTAATGTTGAGTATTTTTTTGAGAACATAACACCTACTGACTCCTCTATGTGAATGTAGAAAAAGACCTAATCATCAAATACCATGGGCTTTCCCAGCCATCATCTTCCTTGACACTCTGCCTTCAGTATGGTGGAATGCCTTTTCTTGGTGGCCTCCTCCACTCCCATAGTGATGTGAGGTTCTCATATTCCCTCATTATCGGTTCTTTCTATACCCACGGGTCTGTTTACTCCTTCGCTCTCTAAATGTACAAGTCCTACCTTTTCCATCCAGGCTAATGTCTCCCTTTGCAATTTCACTACCATCCATCACTCCTTCAGTCTACATCGCTAGCTTTTTCCCAAGCTTCTCTTCCACATTTCCATGTAGATGCTCTTCGGGCACTTCCAGCTCAACATGTCCACAATTGGCTTCAAAACATGTCCTCTCCTAAATCAGTTTCTTTTCTTGAACCCTCAATTTCTGTTAACAGAATCACCATCCTTCCAGTCATTTTGGTTCAAACTAAGTTGTCATCTTTGACAGACTCTTTTCTTCACACATTTGCTGAATCCTATTTCTTGTTTTGCATAATGAATATAATTTTGTTGCTTTTCTCTGATTATTTAAGCCATATTTCTTCAATGTAATGATTTCAAACAGACAAAAATGTATAAGAGAGTAAAAATCACGTGGAGTCCCATCTTACTACATTGTTCGTCATTAATAATTTGGAGGTCATTCCTTTGTGAACCTTTTATTTTATATAGAAAAACCATGGATAGGTAGATAGATAGGTAAGTTTACATAAATGTGACAATATGCTAATTAAATCTTTACAGATTAAAAAAATCAAGAGTTGCAAAAATTGTGACAATTTAAATTTCTATGCAAATTTGTATTTTTAAACTTCAGCTCTCAATCTTATCAGAGTTATCTCTGTGAAGGCATACATAACCTCATGTGGAGAAATGAAAAATGTCTGTATTTTAGGCCTTTTGTGAATTTGAAGCCTAGACCAATGGTACCCCTGTGGTAAACTCTGGAACTGAGACTTTGTTTTATTCATCTTTCTATGCCCCAAGGAGATCCTCATGGTGCATGTGGAATAATTTTTTGCACTATGAATGATCAATGGCATCAACAAATATCTTTTAATGCCTACTACATACAAGCCACTGCTAACTATGTGAGGGATACACAAATGAATAAGATGTTGCTCTTGCTTTTGAGGAAATTTATATCCATGGTCTTTCAAAAAAAAAATGCTACTGTAACCTCCATAAACTTTGCTCCCTACCACTGATCTTTGTGCCTGTGAAGGGCTCATTTTGGTTCTCTGGGGGTTTTGTTGTAGAAGCTAAAGGCCCCAGCCTTTCTCCCAACATGCACTTTCAAATATGAGAGGGGATGCAAAAAAGAAAGGAGATCTGAGATGGCCAATTTAAAAGAAACCAAAGTTGTTTGTTTTTTGAAAACACATTTTGTAGGTTGATGGCTCTTGATCGCTGTGGGATGGCCACCGTAGGATCCCTCAAACATCGCAAGAGCTCATCTTGGACTTATAATGATTTGGGCTATAATCTGCTGTCTTCTTTTCAAACGATGCAGTTATTCCGGAGAGGCTTCTGTCTGAACTCAGCCGTATTTCTATGCTCAAAGTGGTGGGACACCATTCATGTGAAAGCACCATGGAAGACTTACAAGCATTGTATGGGCCTTCAGAATAGTCTAAAGTGTATTCCTAGTAGATGTCCAGGGCAGAAGATGCTCATTCGTCACATTCAAGGGAGCAGTGAAATTTATTTTTACAAATTCACTTGGCTGAAAGGAAGAATACCTAGGGCCATCACATTCTAGAAATCTCAATTATGGTAAAACAATCTTAGAAAAGAAGTCAGACTTGGTCTATACTTGAAGATTCCAATCTCTTTTATTAACTCTTTGCAAATACTTTTCAAAAAGTTTAAGATTCTCCTTAAGTGGTATTTGGCATAAAAACCTTAGATAAAATGCTAGTTTGGAGAACATGTCGGTCATTTTTAAGAGCAGATGTCCACCATTTCTCTCTTTGGGGAAGCAGCCCATTAAGCTTCATGCTGTTGAATCAGATGTGACAAAAAAGTTCATTCAGCCCGATTTATTTTGGCTTGAGAGTCAGCAGCATGAGTAGCAATGGCTGGTATTTCTGGATCTGCTGTTGCTGCTTTTTTAAAGACTGTTGAGTCGGACCTGACTGAATTTGCAGACATCTCTGGTTCTGCTGAACACACGTGCCTCTTCACAGCCTGAGTGCTGGTGATCTATAGCATCCTGGTAATTTGTGTTGTAAAATTGCACACCTACCTGCACAGATGTAAAATCAGCACCAAGCAAAATAAGCTTACCCTTGAATCTTTGTGTTCCGTGTTCTTCCATAGAAGACTAAACATCCAGGAGCTGATCCATTTATTATACCGTACATGGCATCACTGGGGGTGACAGCCACATTCATCAAAGCTCCAGTCCCTCGAAAGGGATAACGTTCAGGAAATATTTGATCAGCTATCACGGAATTCATCCTTGCCTTATGGCTTTTCTAAAACTTAATAAAAGTCCTCTTTCAAGCCGAATCTTCCAAAGAATACAGACCTCATTTCTCCAACTTCTTGGAGAAGCCAAAGCAAACATCAACTATCATAATTTCTGTTTTTCAGTTTCAAGTGCCTCAAAAATGCTCTTTCACTTAGTGTCACGCTGCTGACCTCCTTTTATTTGTTGTCCACACAAGGATTTTATTCGAGATCGACTCTGCTCTTTGTTTGCACTTTGAGTCACATAGCTTTGGAGCATTTGAGCATGAAGGAATGTTGGATCTCCTCACCTCTTTGAAAGTGAAGAAATGAAAGCGGGGAGAAGCGAAGGTTGTCCTCGGTGTACTCTGGTGAATGGCAAATTCAAGACCAAAACAACCCGAACACAAATGCGAAGTACAAAGAAAAACATACAATAAAACCAAAAAATTAAACGTGTTTCGTTTTCTGCTGATAACACATAATATCTGTAATACTCTTAAAATAATTTTATTTGCCCAACATTTTAGGGTTTATACAATGCTTTCACATCAGTTGTTTCAATCTTCATAATTACCCTGGAGGCAAGTTTTTTTTCTTAAACAAATGAGAAAATGAACACTCAGAGTGGCCAAAAGACCATGCTTTGTCTTTGGGTTCTGAACAGGAGCTCAGATCCGAAGGTCTAGATCCCCAGGTAGGAACGCATCATGAAATGATTCCACTCCATCAGTGAGAAGCAGTGAGCACAAACCCACTTAAACATTGAAATAGATTTGTCTTCCTCATCAGTCTGAAATTTTCCAAACTTAGCTTTGACTAGCAAAATTGTCCTGTTCTTGCTGGAAGTGGGTCCAATGACAACTACAGCTGTCAGCAAAATTAGAATGTGATTAAATTACCACTCCATTTCTTTGCACCCTGAACTGGTTTGCTCCCAACAGCTTCCATCCTCAGGAATATTAGAGTAATTTGACTGCCTCTTCTCAAAGAGAGGTTTGCATTGTGCACATTTCTTCTTCTTGCTGTTGTTTCTGCAGTACTGGGATTAATTATACCAGAGAGTTTTCTTTTGATGGTCTCCTTTTGTATACTTACTGGAGCTGGGAAAAATAAAACTCATTTTTTCTCCTTCCCACACTGAAACTTTTACCACATTTTCTAAGACAATTAAGATAATAGAATAAAGACACAATGACAAGGAAGATGTGGGTTTCCTTCACTGAAGATCTGTAGGGTTTCCCTAACACAGACTTCTCCCTTTCCTTCCCTTCCTAGCTCTGTCTTTGATACAAGTCCTTTAGGTCATGGCGACAAGAGTCTGTAGCAGGTAAAAATGAATCTAAAACAGTAAGTCTTCCTTTCTTTTCTTTCTCTGACTTCTTCATTTGCATAAATTAAAATCTGTTCTAAATTGGCTTCTTTCTTTCACATGAAAATATGTTCTTCAAGTACTCATTAAATGCCCAGTTACCTCATCCTGTCTTCTGCTTCCTTAACTTTTTGTCCCTCAACTTCCCATGGATATCACTTGTCAGACTTGCATAATTTTTTTCTGTAAAACCTGAATTAGTAACCTTGGAAAGTCTGAATTGCATCCAACAGGAATTCATTACTGAGTGGGGTGACTTTGACTTTCATGAAAATGAATACTCTGAAACCATCAGCTTTGGAAAATAATTCATTACCCTCTTTTTTTTGGTGGTGGGTGGATAAAGTGCCTTTCGTAAAAGTACCTCTTGTGTGAGTATCCTGTGTGACCTCTCTCTTATGAAAGAAAATGTTAGGACAGTCAGTTATTTAGAAACATTGTTCGTGCAAGCTTTTATGCTGACTTTCAGTGAGAACAAGATGAATCATGAATACTTAAAATTTTTTCCCCATGGTCCTGCCTAAATCCTAGTTTAATTGTTTCAGAGTATGCACCTGGGAGATGCCGTATGCAATATGGATTGGGGAGTTTGAGTTTCCAAGAGCTGTCCAGCTTAGTGGCCAGTGGGAACGCAGCTCCCTGGAATTTTCATCTCAGTCCTCTCTTGTCTCATTGTTTGGGCAGATACTTTCAAGTCTCTTTCTTTCAGGGCAAAACAATACTTACCACTAGCTCCGGTATTTTGAAGGTTAACAAGTTTTAAGATTTTTCCTTACTTTAGAAAAATTATCTAAAAGGATGAAGTAGAAGATTCATGCATCTAATACTCAGATCAACAAACTTTAATATTTTGTCACATTTGCTTCAGTTTTTTTCATATTAAGTATATCAATAAAATAGGGATTAAGTGAAAATCCTCTTTGTACTCCTCTTCAATTGTATTCCTCTTTCTCCTTCCCTAGAGGCACACTCTTTCATAAATTTGTTATATCTTCTCCCAGGCCATGTTTTTACATCTTTACTACCTATCTTTAAACATGATGCAATATTTGAGGCAGACAATTCTAATTGTCCATCTAATCATCTTCATTCCCCTCTTCCATTCTGTCAGAACCCTGGTCTTGTCCAGGAGGCAGGGACCCAGGAAGTCTACTCATCCTCCCTCTCAGGCACTGGTGCAGCTGAAGAGTAGAGGGATGGGTAGAGAAAGATGTGACCCAGATTCGGTCAAGGAGCTATAAGCAGAAGTTTAAAAGGTGGGGCTTCTAGGAAAACCATTGTTTTCTTGGAAAGAAGGCATATTCAGATTCAGATTCATCTTTTGCCTTCCCTCTCTTTGGATCTGAAGTACGGACACGATGTGTGACGAGAAAGCTACCATCTTGTAATCTTGAGGATGAAAGAGAGGAAGAGAGAATAAGTCATGAGCCTTGAGGAAGGGACCCTAGTTGTAGGTTTGAGCCCTCCTAAAAAGCAATTTTTCAAGTCCTCCAGCAAAGCTGGGCTAACTAGACATATTTACACAGGTTATATCCTGTTCCTCTTCTGGACAACCAGATCTGGTTAATTGTAGGCATGTCCCCTCCTTTGCATTGTGGGACTTGACTGGTGGCATCTTGGAGCCACCTTCATCTGGATCACCTTCAGCTGAACTCACAGGACAAAATTGTAAACCCCTATTTGGTTAAGCCATTGTTGTTAAATTTCTTTAGATGCAGCCAAACACAATCCTAACTGATACTATTATCTTGCTTTTAAGATTTTTATAGAAAGAGTATTACCATAATAAGCTGTTCTGCAACGTGCTTTTTTCACTCAATGTCATGTTTGACATCTAGCCACTTTGATGCATATCTAGTTCATTTACTTTTGAATTTATTCTTTCCATCCATTTCTCTTTTATAGGTATTTAGATTGTGTCTTCTTTTCACCATTACCAATGACACTGTTCTGCATAATCCCATAGACTCACATGCACAAGAGTTTCTCTAGGATGTACGCTAGATGTGGAATTCGATGCATCTTTTTGAGATACTTATTTTGGGTCCTAGTAGCTTTTTGAGAATAGAATTGTTTGTGATTTTAGAGGCCGGTGGGTAATGACAGCCTTCAGGACTCTTTAAACTATACCTTGTTTTCTTATCATAATTGTTAAGCCTCAGGCAAAAGTGAAAACTAAAATCTGAAAAAAAGTTCAGAATCATCAGTAACTGAGTAAGAAATATTTTGACTTCCACCGGCTCTACAACAGTTCCTTCTGTTACTCTCCTTTTGGCCATGAAATTGTATACCGTGATTTTTCAACCCTGGCACTATTGATATTTGGGGTCAGATCATTCTTTGTTGTGAGGGACTGTCCTGTGCATTGCAGGAGGTTTAGCAACCTTTCTGGCCTTTACCCACTAGATACCATTAGCACACCCCTCCCCAGCTGTGACAACCAAAAATGACTCCAGACCTTGCTAAGTGTCCCTTGTGATGCAAAATCACCCAGTTGAGAACCACTGATCTACTGTAGCTGATCTTGTATTTAGGACCAATGTGTGCAGAGAATCTCACGGAGGCAATGGCAGATCAAGCAATTTTTTTAAAAATAGCCATTGTAAGCCCATTTAAGAAGGCTGCTATAGTACCCAGTTTCAGTAAACCTATATTTCCAACCCTTGAGTTAGGGAAATTAATTTAGAATATTTATAAAACATTTGTAAAATAAAAATATAAGAAATAATAATTACGATAATAATAATTGCATTTATTCTGTGTTGGGAATTTTCCTAAATATGTTAAATATGCCTGCTTGTTTAATCCTCACAACGCACTTGTGATATAGGTACTATTTTATACCCATTTTACAGAGGAGAAAACTGAGATACAAGAAGATTAAGACTTCTTCTTCTTATAGATTCTCTTTGTCACAGCAAGCCTTCAAGGTACACGTGATAACAACCATTTTATAGATGAATAACTTGAAACAGAGATTAAGAAACCTAACAAGAGTCCCACAGTATTAAAGTGTGAAGTGATATTCAGTGTGCATTAATATGGTTATACCCACATATATGATATAAATTAGAATTGATATCTCCTATCAAAGCTGTTAGTGTATGGGATATGGATCCCTCAAGAAGAATTTAGTTATCTTTTTGTAAATATAGAAAAATTAGATTTTATAATTTGTTATAGAATATTATAGTTATGTCTAAGCTTAGAAATTTCAACTTTCAAAAAAAATTTTCAACTTTCTTCCTCTTTCTCTTTCTTGTCTAACCCCACATTTTTTCCAGCAAAGATTTAGGTAAGGCCGCTAAACAGATGTACAAAGCTAACTAAACACAATAAAACACAGTATAGGAACATAAAATGGATTCAGAAAGGACGAGAAGACACTTACTAAGGGATCTATACACTGCTATGGCAAGGCTATAAATGAGTTCCCAGGGCCCATTAAATAAAGAAACAGATCCATTACTCAGAAGAAGCAGCACCGTTCTTGGTACTAAGATCAGACAGGGATCCCTCCTGTTGCGCCTGACAAAGTTCCACTGTACATAGTGTTTGAACAGCATCCTCGATAGCATTCAAACAATAAATCTAGTGACAAGTTTCATAAGACCGGGTGGGTTGTAAGCCCAATTCGGGGAAAGCATGATTTTCAACTGAGTTGTCTTTTTTATGCTGATTTTAATTTGGTTCTCTCATGAACACATCTAAAGTCATCGAATTATCAAATTATACAAGAATTTCATACGTTATCCTGACCTTGCTTTTTTCTGATTCTTTGGGATCTCCTCTAATCTCTATTTGACATGCGCTTTATAAGCCTTTAGACAAATTCACTTATTTTTGAATAAACATTCTTTTTAGAGTTTTGAAAACTCCTGATTGTGTCTGTTCTCTTGAAACCACTGCATTGAGCCATCACAGAGCCACTGCGGTCGGTCTGTGCTACTAACTTAATAGGGATTTATGTAACTTTATTTCCCCAGCCTGCTCAGTTGCTTATATTCTGTAAGGCTCAGGGCACTTTATAAATTAATAATTTTTAAAAAGCCTACAATAATAGTTGCAAAACCAGCAAAACCCACAGTGGGCAGATTTCAATTTCTGTTCCAAATTGCTAGCACAGGTCTATTAGCAACTAGGACAATGGCGAGGATTATAATGGTTTTTCTTGCACTCCATCTTTACAAGAAGATTCAGGAGGGCAGGTCCAGGTAAAAATAGCTGAAACTTCTAGTTCTTGTTGTAATCCAGGAAGTACTGATATTTGTTATTATTATTAATATTATTATTATCATTATCATTACAAATGGTGAAAGTAGGGATGCATAAATAAAGTCTGCCCTCGGGGCAGCCTGGAGCTATATTCCAGCAAGTTATTGTGCTTCAGTATTATGAGAATTTTTATCCATCATCAATAAAAAATGAGCACAGCAGTTATTATGGCAGTTTCCACAGTCAAGTCCGTTTCTGCTCTTACATCTCTTAGTAAAAGGGTGATACACTCTCCATTATACGATGTCAACTCATCCACCTTTTCGACATTAAAGTATAATGTACAATCCTTACATGAATTCTTCCCTAGTGAAGTCACATTTCCACGAACTTGGGACAAGGACACAATAGGGCTAAATTAACTGTGGGCAGAAAGTAAAGTAAATTACATTTTTTATAAGCCAATAGCAGCACTGAGCTGCCCCCATTCCTTTATCAGAAAGGGATGAAGTTGAAATAAATTTGATAAAATAAATATTTTAGAGAGCAGCCTTGTGCTCACCAGTGGTGGAATTATGCCAGGCCAATGCCCTTGATGCTCCACTGGGCACACTCTCTGCAACCACAAAAGAAGCAGATACTTCTCTGCCCCCAAGCTCTCCAGCACCATGGATGTGAATGAGCAGTCCAAGCAAAGTGTCTGGCTGCTGCAGCCATCTTTCCAGCAGCATGGCAGTTAGGGGTGGGTTCTCAGAAAACCAAAGTCCCCATCTTGATATGCTGATTTTTTTCTTCCCTTAAGCTCTTTTTATCTTATTTTGTCCTTTAAAAAAAAAAAAAAACCTAACTACTCTTGCTTATGGTCATTAAAGGGCTATGGAAGTTTCATGGGAAGCTCACTAAAGAGTATATGTAGGGAAGTTCGAGAAGCTGAAGATTTGGAACAGAACATCCCAGTTCAAGTCCAGCCTCTACCTCTCCTTAGATGTGTTACTTTGGGAAAATGTCTTTCTCACTTTTTTTTATAGTCTTTTTTTTTTTTTTTTGAGGAAGATTAGCCCTGAGCTAACATCTGCTGCCAATCCTCCTCTTTTTGCTGAGGAAGACTGGCCCTGAGCTAACATTCGTGTCCATCTTCCTCTACTTTATATGTGGGACACCTACCACAGAATGGCTTGACAAGTGGTGCCATGTCTGCACCCAGGATCGAAAGTGATAAACCCTGGGCCACCAAAACAGAATGTGCAAACTTAACCACTGCACCACCGGGCCAGCCCCATCCCACTTTTTTTTTTTTCCAAAGATTTTATTGTTTTCCTTTTTCTCCCCAAAGCCCTCCAAGTACATAGTTGTATATTCTTTGTTGTGGGTCCTTCTAGTTGTGGCATGTGGGACGCTGCCTCAGCGTGGTTTGATGAGCTGTGCCATGTCCACGCCCAGGATTCGAACCAATGAAACACTGGGCCACCTGCAGCAGAGTGTGCGAACTTAACCACTCGGCCACGGGGCCAGCCCCCCATCCCACTTTTTAATATATAGTTTTAAGGGTATATGACCAGCTCAAAATGATTCCACTTCTCTGGGAAGCCATGTTTGCCTTCTCCGCATACTCCTTAGCCATAGTTGATTGGATTTTCTTCCCCAGCGGTCTTGATAAAAGATAAGCTGTGACTGGTGCAGCCACTGTGGAAAACAGTGTGGAGATTTCTGAAAAAATTAAAAATAGAAATATTATATGACCCAGCTGTCCCACTACTGGGTATTTACCCAAAGAACTTGAAATCAACAATTCAAAGAGACTTGTGCACCCCTATGTTCATTGCAGCATTATTCACAATAGCCAAGATGTGGAAGCAACCCAAGTGCCCATCAATTGATGAATGGATAAAGAAGATGTGGTGTATACATGCAAACAATGGAATACTACTCAGCCATAAAAAAGACAAAATCGCCCCATTTTCAACCACATGGATGGGCCTTGAGGGCATCATGTTAAGCGAAATAAGCCAAACACTGTATGATTTCTCTCATATGTGAAATATAAACAAGCTTGTGGACAAAGAGAACAAATTCGTGGTTATGGGGGGAAGGGGGGTGGACAGTGTGCCCAAGGGGTGAAGAGGCATACCATACTTATATGGTGTATGAAAAATAATAACGTACAACTGAAATTTCACTACATTATAAGCTATTATGACCACAGTAAAAAAAAAAAAAAAAAAGATAAACTGTGGAAAACTTCTTTCTGCCACGTAGACAAAGGAGCAGATAAAGCTAACTTGCAGGTGGAAAATAATTTGGTAGAAAGAAAGAGAAGCACAAATACAGGAAAGAGAAACTGAATGTTAATGTACCCTTAAGCCATCCGAGGGAAGCGGGGAGAGTGGTCTTGGCAGCATTCCCATCCCGCAGCCTCCATTTAGATCCCACCTGACATTTGGCTGCACATCTACCTTCTGGTTCTGTGAGACACCCTATGTCTTAGTGCTGGAGTTCTTTCTATTGTTTTTCTAGAATTTGTGGGTCTTTGTTACCTGCAACCACAAGAGTTCTAAGGCATTCTTGGTTTTTCTTTTCTACCATGGGACTAAGAATTCCTGACCCAGTATTACTGTGGGCTTGTTGTGAGGGGAAAGTGAGTTGATGGACAATGACATTCTTTCTTGTTGGTCATTTACAAGCTTATTCAAACGTTTACTGGACCTCCACTATGTGGCTTATGCTGCTGTAGACGTGAGAACAGAGCACTGTGCAAAAAGAAAACACACAAAACAAAACAAAACATTACCAAATGGAATTTATATTCTGGGGAAGGGAAACAGAAAGTAAAATCTTAAAAAGGAAGTAAATATATTGTATGGCAGATAATAAAAGGAAGTTAAAAAAGTAGTGTAAAGGTGACAGGGAGTGATGGAGCTGAGGGGGTTGTTGTTTTAGGTAGATTGGTTAGAGAAAGCCTCAATAATGCAATAAACCTGAAACCTGAAGGGAATTAGGGAATGAGATAGGGGGACATCTGGAGAACACTGCTCCCGCAGAGGGAAGGGAAATGCAAAAGCCCTGAGGAAGGAGTAGACGTCTTGTGTTTGAGAACCAGAAAGAAGACCAGAGAGACACGGTAGAAAATGAGTTCCTGTAGTGGCTGGTGTGCTATGGTAAGGACTTCTAATTTTACTCTGGGTGAGATGGGAAGCCATTAGAGGCTTTTGAGTAGAGACATGGCATGATTTGACATCCATTTTAGAAGGATTATTCGGACTCTGTGTTAAGAATAGACATAGAGGGGAAAAGTGAAGCAAGGAAACCTGCTCAGAAGCCACTGCAGTGGTCCCAGTGAAAGATTTTGGCAGCTATAGAAAGATAAAGAAGCGCCAGATTCTGATTTAATTTGAAGATGGAAGCTATAGGGTTTGCCGATGGTTTAGAGATGGGTTTGAGACAACACGGGGGTAAAGAAAGAGTAAGAATGTTGGCCAAATAGAAAGATGGAGGTGTTCTTGATGAAATGGGGAAGATTACAGGAGCAGAAGTTAATTGATTGGGGAAAATTAAGAGTTTAATTTTGGATATGGTAAATTTCAAACAACTGTTAGATATCCAAGTAGAAAAGTCAAGTAAGAATTTGGACATGAGTTTGGAGGTTGGGAGAGAGCTCTAGCCTGGAGATCTAGTTTATATTCCTGCCTCCCCACACCCCCCCAATCTTCTTTTCACCTCCAGATGAGCATCCCACTTGGACTTGCTAGAAAATTGATATTTTCAGTGGGATTAAGAACTAAGGAGATTACAGATGGCATGATACTTTAAGATCAAACTGTTTGGAAGGGAAGCAAGAGAATTTTTTAAAGCCCCGATTCACTTTCTTAGCTTTCTGTAATTAATTTGGGTCAACATATCTTTTATCTTTGAGCAAAATACTATCAGTAGCAAAACATCATATACCTATAAATATATTTATTGGAAACACTCGAGACTTCTGAGTCAGGAGACAAATGTAGAGATCACTGTGCTAATAATTAACAAATTATTCTTTGATGCACAAATTGTTGGATGAGAGTATCAGTCATTGAACATTTATTAAGCACTGATTTTGCACCGCTGACAACAGCCCAACAGGGCTAGGACTAGTAAAACTCAGTCCCTGCCTTCAAGGGGCTTAACACAGAGAGCCTGAAATCTGGCATATTCCCAAGGTCAGCTCACAGCAAATGGTATGTTTGCGAAATCTGTCTTTAGTTCTCTTCTACCACCATATTTAAAAGTTAACTTATCCTACAGCACATCCACTTTTGAAACCAATCCATAAACAAGAGAGATGGTGTAGCAGGGCATAGCCTGAAAATGTATGGAACTGAGAACCATGAAGACAGCGCAGTTTGGTGTAAAGAGCACCAGAAGGGAGCCAACTTCTTAATCCTACTTAGCATGTCACTTATCGACTGTGTTATATATGATAAATTTATTTATATGGAACAATTCAATGCCTCATTGATGCAAGAGAACAATTATCCTGCACCAAAGACTTCAGAAATTTCTATTTCTGATCCTTCAAACCTTCATTGTTTTACATAATTTTGTTTTTTAATCCTTATTTTAGTGGCGTTGACTTACCCAACTCCAAAATATTTTAATGTGTAATTATCACATGTGGCACTGATGAGTCCAGTAAACATTAATTGGGCACCTACTGTGCTACCCGCTGGTGACAAAGAATGAGACACAGCTCTTCTTTTCAAGCAGGGAGGAGAACTCTCATAAACATAAATCCTTACAAAAATTGCAAAGGTGGATGTTTGCATGAGACACTATGAGAGCCCAGAAAAAGGCATGGATCAACCTAAGAGGGTCAGAGAAGGCTTGTTAGGGAGTCTTAGAGAATAAGTGGGAGTTCACCACTAAACCATAAGGAGGTCATGGGTAGGAAGAAAGATCATTCCTGTTAGATGGAGCAATAAGAAACAACAATGAGTCAGCTGCATGAGATTAAGTGTTAGAATATAAATTTCAAGATAGGGAATCATGAGAGTTGCAACAGAAGAGATGAGTTAGACTCAGATCATGGGGGGATCTGAACTCTGAACTTAATTATGCTCTTGCTGGGGAGCCATTCTTCCCTAAGCCAACTCAAATCCTTCTTTTTTTAAAGTGTGGGCAGAGTACTTTGAACAACTAAGAACTAAATAAATGACTTTATACAAGTGCAGAGGTTTCTTCTTTTATGTTTTGCTGATGCCTGGGGAGAAATGATGCAAGAAATAAATATTACGGAAATTAATTAATTAGCGTATTACTTGTAGTATTTAAAAGTCATCAGAAATAATGATACATGCTGGAAGCATCTTTTAAATGATTATTAGAGATTATAATCAGAAAGCATAAATATTAAGTCAATGACCTCTGGGGTCCCTTATAACTATTGTAAAATTCCATAATTATGACCTTGCTTTTTTTCTCATGTCTGAGGAGTTGCCAGAGGGGAAGTATCTCTAAAGAAGGAATTAAGAACTCAGGCTCAGCTTGTGTTGCAACATCTCTGCTCTTAGAGTTCACTTCATAGGAAACAATGAGGATATTTACCAAGGGTTTCTCGGAAATGATTTCAAATTTCCAGAAAGTACATTATAGAAACTCAGGAGATTAGCCAGACAGAAGCTTATGAGAAACATGCAAATGATGTGAAAAATATGAATTTAAGTAATACAACAAGCTGTATATATATATATGGAAAGATATAAACCATACCTCATTAGTGCTTTTTATGATGTGTGTCTGATTCTATGACTAAAAATATATCTGGTAATACACACAGTTTGATCTGGTACATTTTCATTTAAAAAATCATTCCCCAAATCCTATAATTACTGAGATTGCTGACCAGTGCTATTTGAAAACTCTTTGTAGTCCAGGTTACTTATCATCATGTCGGATAAAAATAGGCAAATGACATCTGCTCCCTTTTAAGAAATAGAGTTCCTGGCTTCATCTAACCTAATTAGCTGGTTAGAGTAGCCATCCATAAAAACAGAAGCTAGCACTTCAGGACCCATTAGCATCGCCCCATGAAGCTGCTCTCCTTAGCTGGCTGATTGCTCTCTTTCCAAGCCTAAGGATCTTGCCCCTAATATGTGGTAGATCCCATTCAAGTTTCCTCTTACCTTTAATTCTGTAACTGGTTAGCGTACGTTGCTAATGATGTTAAATAATGAGATTTTTTGTTATTGTTGTTGTTCTTTGAGTTCATACCTTGATTTAGTTAATTCCATCAAAGTTATGATGACAATCAATTGTAGTTTATATTTATATGTTCTCTTTTTGAAAGCACATTCTAACTTTTTTTTAAAAAAATTGAATACAATTTTAAACACAAAATTTTTTAAAACATTTTAAATTTAAACATTTAAAATTTTTAAACATTTGTTTCATAGAACACCAATTCTCAAAAGAATATTCTTTGAAAAGCAAAGGAGAGGAGGCTCCTTGAGTTGACCTTTTCAAGGTCAGCACTTGAAATGTTGCATGGATGACTCATCAAGAAGACTTCCAACCATTAGCACATTAAAGGTTCTGAGTCTTCTGGCAGTAAACAAACCTGTTTCCCTTCACTTAACCAGAATTATCAAGCTTATCTGATCAAAGAAGGTTTGGTTTTTTTCTTATAAAATATGTTACTATTTCACGGAATTTCACAATTTTGGAAATAAGAGATATTAAATCAGAATTTTGGAGTCCACAGCATTCAAAATTTATCCATTTTATATATCTACACATATCCCACTTGACAAATAATTTGAGGGTCATAGATACCATTCTAAGGTTAGCTTGCTCCAGTTACAGAACTGTAAATGGCAATATGATTTCCTTATTTCCATTCCAAATCATGTCATTGTTACCAAAGAATTTTGGTTAGTTACCTGAAGATACTCTCCACTACTTTATCTGGAGGCATAACATACTTGCTACTAGATTGAAGTAGGAGCATATTTATAATTTTTCATCTAAGAACAAACACATTTCCAAACACATGCAAAATGGAGCAGAGTTTACATTTTTACCACATGCACAGTTCCAAAATCATAGCAATATGAGGTAAAATATAATATTAAGCATTATAAAGATCATAATGGGGCTCGCCAAGATAAACCCTTATAGATAGGAGAAATAGAATAGAAAAGCAAAGTGGTAAGCAACACTGAATCCATGAATCCAGATTTAGGTTGTAGCAGCTACTGATGGGAAATTAAGAGAGTTCTAGATGATACTAGGAACAAAGTAGGATCATTACCTGAAAACAGGGACTGGAGTGGAGTTCTCCTGCTCCAGAATAATACAGCTGGGGAAAAACAAAACAAGACAACTACTGCTGACTTGCTACCTGGATCTATGGCATTATAGGGATGAGGCAAGGCAATGACACAATCTCAAATGAAAGAATAATTCCTATTTACCAAGAGCAAGAATCTATAAAACATAAACACATATAAATGAAACAATCCAAGAGGAGATGAAACAGACTGAGCCACAGACTTTGGAAAGAAAAAATAGAGTCATTGAAATTAAAGAATAAAACAAAACTCATTAGGTGAAACATTTCTAAAGATGGAGTAGCACTGTACAAAAAGAGAGAGTTAAAGAATTAGATGATTATACCAAGGAATTCACAAAGAATACATCACAAAGAGCAAAATAAGCTTCAAAAGGACAAGGAAAAGCAGCTAAGAAATATGGATGACTGATTTGAGAGTCTCCAGAATAAGAGAATAGAGGGAATGGTGAAGAAACAATATCTGAACAGACATAACTGTGAATTTTCTAAAAGTGAAGAAAAACAAAAATGCTCATAGCAAATTGTTGAATTCTGAGATGTGCAAGATAAACATAAAGCTAGAACGAAAACACTGAAGATATTAAAAATAACCCTAAAAGCTGGAGACAAAACATTATCTGCAGAAAAGTGGCAAACTGTCAGGAGATTTCTCTTTAACAATAAGAGACCCCAGAAGATAATGAAGTTATATACTTAAGGTGCTGAGGACAATACCTGTGACCTAGAATTTTATACCCAGTTAAACTAGAAGAGTGAAAGCAAAATGAACACACTTTCAAATACACAAACACTAAGACTATTAACTACCACAGATACTCGGCTAAAAAAAAATTAAACATTGTCATCAAGCAGAGAAGTGAACTTAGAAATTGATAAAATATGTCACTAAATTTAATTATTTATTACCTGAAAAAACAACTTACTGTTTTATGTATTTTTGGAAATGTAAAATATAAGTCTAATTGAAAATAATGAGCTGGTAGGTTGAAATGATAATGCATAGTTGTAGTATGATAGGTTCTGTGTCATGTATGAGAGAGGGAAAGAAACGGTGCATAGCTATAGAATTTGTCAGAAAATAAAATTAACTCTATGTTTCTAAAAATTCCAGAATACCTAATAAAATGATAATACAATGAGACCTTCTACGCCTACAGAGGAAAATAAAAAGGACTATTAAAAATTTTATTAATTCAGAAGAGGAAGAGAAAAAAGGAACAAAGGAAAAGGATGTGAACAGAAAACACAAAATAAGATGATAGAAATAAGACTAACTAGATCAATAAGTGTAATAAATGTAAAAGAAATAAGACTAAATAGATCAATAAGTGTAATAAATGTAAAAGATTTAACACTTAACAAAGCTAACAATTAAAAAAAGACTGACTTACAAACTAGGTTTAGAAAACAAAATCCATCTAAGACAAAACTACCATGAGAAATTAAAAATATGAGGATGAATTTTTCATAAATTATAAATCATATATATCTATCATATTGTGTCATCTACTACTTTTTTTTACTTAACCTTATGTTTTGGGCATTTATTAGTCTTGATAGATGAAGCTTTAGTACATTCATTTAAACTTCTGTGCTTAGTATTTGTAAACTATTGTTTGATATTAATAATAACTATAATAACTACAATTTATTTACCGATTCTCTTTTTAAAAGCTTTTCAGGTTACTTCCAGTTTTATTGCTCTATAAACAATGCTAAAATTCGCATGTTGTATACACCGTGTGCATTTTTAGCAAGATTTTTTTCTAGATAATATACCTAAAGGAGGAATTGTGGCATCATTAGGTGTACACTTCTGCAATTATTGGGTGGTACTCAATTGCTAAACAAAGCGTAGTTGCACCAATTTAGACTCCCATCAAAGTTGGAAATTCTAAAATTGCAAACTTCTCTCTGTTTTTGTCATTATTTTGATATTGTCAGACTTCTTAAACTTAACCAACCCCATATATGTAAAAATATTCCCCATTTTGGTTTTGGTAATAATTGTGTATTTTCCCCTGAATGCTAGGGAAGGTTAATATCTATTAACATGTTTATAGGTTTTCTCTAATGTGAATTGCCTGCTCATATTATTTTCCCATTTTTTCTATTGGATTCTTTTGAAGCTGAACTGTTCTTGATTTGTTGGACTGGATATTATTTGATTGTGACATGTATATTAAATCATTTAATTCCTTTTTCTAGTATTTTATTTAGGAACTTTAGGTTCATAATTTTCACTTTCTTCTTCTGTCCTCATCTGGTTTTGATTTCAAGATTATTCGCTTTCTATTCTGTTAAATATTCTTCATTTGTTAGTTTTTTAAAGGTTGGACAAAATTCAACCTGAGAATAGTCAGGCTCTGGAGTTATTTTGCGCTTTGCTGGAAGAAAGTGAAATAGAAATGGGCAGTAATAATTTTGACTATAAATCAAATGTATTTACAAGCTGTTGGTTTATTACACCTTTCTGGGGTTTTTTTGACATTTGTATAACGCTTTTCTAGAAATATTTATATTTAATGCAAGTTTTCAAAATGTTTTTTACTTTTCTTTAATCTATTCTGTTGTGATTTTAAAAATTGATGAACATCTGTGGTTGTGTTCCTGTAGTTTAAAATATTTTAAATTTTTTTCAATCACTCTTTTTGGAAGTATGACTTTTATTAACTTGTTAAATAACTATATTTAGTTTTGTTGATGTTTTATTTTATTTGTTTGACTTGTTTTACATTATTTTTAGTCTTACTTTGAAATTTTCTTCTCCTTAGTAAGAGTTTGTTATTTGTTACCTTCCTAGCTTCTTGAGCAGAGAGCTAAGCTCATTTATTTTCAAATATTGTTTTTTTAATAAAGCCATTTAAGACTATAAATTTATTCTAATTAGTATCTTAGTGAGCTACTATAAATTTTTATTATTAAACTTTTATTTTTCAACTCTAAACATTTTAAAATGTCTATTGGAAATTTAGGAGTGCCCTCCCAAATTTCTAACTTTTCTAATTATAATTATCAATTCATTATTGAATTATTAATTTAATTTTATTTTAGAGAGCACGGAATGTATGAGCTCAATTTTAATAAACGTTTCCTGTATACTTGAAATTAAAGTATACTTTCTATTTCTTTGGTGTAAAATTCTCTCTCTCTCCCTCTCTGTATTTGTTTCACTCAAAACGTCTCTCTCCCAACTACTTTACTTTTGGCTGCTTGGCCTATGGCATTTCTCACAGACTTGACTTAAACTATTCCTTCATGACTGTTAGTTTGTGAGATTTAACTGTAAATTCTGTCAGTTGTTGCTTTATACAGGGAAAGACTACACTTTTATTTGCACACAAACTCATAATTCTTATGTATTTCTTGTAAATCATTCTCTTTTTATTATTTTCGGTTCCCATTCAGTTCCTCTTGCCTGAAGTTCTGTTTTATCTGATATTAATAATTCCCTGCCAGTTTTCTTTTGGTTAATGTTTACATGGCATCTT
The DNA here is from genome assembly GCF_037783145.1 of Equus przewalskii. NCBI lineage: Eukaryota > Metazoa > Chordata > Mammalia > Perissodactyla > Equidae > Equus > Equus przewalskii. Next base: position 50,870,556 of record NC_091831.1, on the reverse strand, counting down.
ATATAAAGATAAATTTATATATGAAAATATAAATTTGAAAGCACACAGAAAAATATCATGTACTGTTTACGGATCCATACACATGTAAAAAGTATCCAAAACAGTCATGGGGGACACTGCTGCTGATAGTGGCAGACTAGCAATTTGAACCAATACCTCCAAAGAGAAAATCTATGTGTCTGGATTCATGTATTTGGAAGAGGCATTTGAGAGGCTGTGGGTCAAAGACAAAATCAAAAGGAAAATTAGGATATATTAATATATTTTAAATTAACGATAATGAAAAGACTACATATCAAAACTTGTTTGCTGTAACTGAAATCACGTCAGAAGGACACTTTCAGCATTAATATGTCTATCAGAAAAGAAGAAAAGCTGAACATCCATGAGATAAGCAATCTTCTCAGGAAGTTAGAAGTAAATTAAACTCACAGAAAGCACAAGAAAAAAAATAACAAAGACAAAAGCAAAAACTTTAATGAGACTAGAAAAGACAAGGTCACATTTCAACTCATTGAGGCCAAAATATCTGTGATTAAAAAAAACACTGTCTAAGACATCAAAAGAGAGAAAAATTCCAGGCCAATTTTACTTAAGAAGATAGACACAAAAATACCTAGTAAAATATCAGCAAATAAAATCTAGCAAAATGTAAATGGAGTAGCACATCACAAGAAGCTGAGTTATTCCAGAATGAAGGCTGTTTAACATGAGAACATTAGAAATGAAGTCATCACATATACAGCATAAAGGAGAAGATATTATGATCATCTCAACTGCAGAAAATTTGATAACATTTATTGTCTATGGTAGGTTGAATAATGGCCCCTCCAAAGATACACAGTAATGTGTTGCTTAAAGATGGCGACACATTCTGAGAAGTGCGTCATCAGGTGATTTCGTCGTTGTGGGAACATCCTAGTGTGTACTTATACAAACCTAGATGGTATAGCCTACTACACACCTAGGCTATGTGGTATAGCCTATTGCTCCTAGGCTACAAACCCATACAGCACGTTACCGTACTGGATACTGTAGGCAATTGTAAAACAATGGTAAGTATTTGAGTATCTAAGCATATCTAAACATAAAAAAGGTACAGTAAAAATACACATAAAAGATAACAAATAGTACACCTGTATAGGGCACCTACCATGAAGAGACTTGCAGGACTGAAGTTGCTCTGAGTGAGTCAGTGAGTGAGTGGTGAGTGAATGTGAAGGCCTGGGACATCACTGTCACTCCTGTAGACTTTAGACTCCACGCTTAAGCTGCACTAAATTTATTTAAAAAAATATTTTCCTTTCTTCGGTAATAAATTCACCTTAGCTTCCTGTAACTTTTTTACCTTATAAACTTTTTAATTTGTCTTAAACTTTTTTGACTTTTTTGTAATAACACTTGGCTTAAAACACAAACATATTATACAGCTGTACAAAAACATTTTCTTTCTTTATATCCTTATTTTATATGCTTTTTTCTATTTTTAAATTTTTTTATTTTTTATTTTTTCACTCTTTAAACTTTTTTGTTAAAAACTAAGACACAGGGGCTCGTCCCGTGGCCGAGTAGTTAAGTTCGCGCGCTCCGCTGCAGGTGGCCCACTGTTTCGTTGGTTCGAATCCTGGGCGCGGACATGGCACGGCTCATCAAACCACGCTGAGGCAGCGTCCCACATGCCACAACTAGAAGGACCCACAACGAAGAATATACAGCTATGTACCGGGGGGCTTTGGGGAGAAAAAGGGGAAAAATTTTTTAAAAAACTAAGACACAAACACACACATTAGCCTAAGCCTACACAGGGTCAGGATCACCAACATCACTGTGTTCTACCTCCACATTTGTCCCACTGGAAGGTCTTCTTCTGGGGCAATACTCATGGAACTGTCATCTCCCATGATAACAATGCCTTCTTCTGGAACACCTCCTGAAGGACCCTTGAGGCTCTTCTTGAGGAGGTGTCACTCTTTTCAGAAATATATCCATGGTGGTTTGCTTGGTTCGTTTCTTTTTTTCATCATAGATTTGCTTGTAAGCAGATAACGCCATGAACATTCCTCCCTATTAATGAAAACTTTCAGGTTTTGGGGTCCATGTTTTCAAACTGTTTCAAGAGCTTGTTGAGGTCTGCAATAGCTTCTGCTAAACCTTTCACTGAGGGTTCTTCTTTTTCTTCTCCTGCAGTTTCCTTTTCTCTTGCCTCTTCTTCAACTATGCATTCCTGTTCCATTTCCAACAACTCCTTATTAGCTAATTCCTTAGGATCCACCTCTGAGAGCAACTCAATGTCACCCTCACACAAGGGAGGGTTGTTTGCCACCTCAAGCATAGCCTTGTTGATTTTTGCAACCTCCTCATCCTTGGCAAATCCTTTGAAGTTTTGCATGAATTTCTTGAGCGTCTTCTTCCAGATGACATTCGTATGCTCCTTGATGACATTACCCCAAGCCCAAGTAAGGTCCCTTTTTTTTTTTTTTTAAAGATTGGCACCTAGGCTAACAGCTGTTGCCAATCTTCCTTTTTTTTTTTTTTTAAGGATTGGCACCTGGGCTAACAACTGTTGCCAATCTTTTTTTTTTTTTTTTCTGCTTTATTTCCCAAACCCCCCGGTACATAGTTGTATATCCTAGTTGCAGGTCCTTCTAGTTGTGGGATGTGGGACACCGCTTCAACGTGGCCTGACTAGCGGTGCCATGTGCGCGCCCAGGATCCGAACCCTGGGCCGCTGCAGCGGAGCGTGCGAACTTAACCACTCGGCCACGGAGCCGGCCCCCCAAGTAAGGTTCTTAATGCAGTCATAGATGTTGTAATCCTTCCAGAATTGCAGCAGTGTCTTCTCAGTGTCTTGCTCAGTTGCAGCAATAGCCTGGGCAAAGGTCCTCCTCAGGTAGTAGGCCTTAAAAGCTGCTGTAACTCCTTGATCCATTGGTTGGATCAAAGAAGTGGTGTTCAGAGGGAGATACACTGCTTTGATATTGGGATGAAGGTCACCAATATAAGGAGGATGTCTGGGAACACTACCAACAATGAGCAAAATCTTGAAAGGTATGTTATTCTCCAAACAGTACTTCTCCATTTTACTGGCTTAGCAATTCAGGAGGGCATCTTGGAAGAGGAGTGGGGTCGTCCATGACTTCTTATTATCCTGTAATACACTGGCAGTGTGTGCTTACCGATATGCTTGAAGGCCCTGGGGTTCTCACTGTACCGGATCACAAAGGGTTTCAATTTGTAGCCAGCAATATTGCCCCCAAGAAAGACTGTTATCCTCTCCTTCAAAGCCTTGAAACTTGGCATTGATTTGGCCTCCTTATGGATAAAAATCCTTTTACGCATCCATTTCCAAAACAGGGAGCTTTCATTCATGTTGAATATTTGCTCTGGCAAGTAATTTCCCCCCACAATCAGCTTATGTAGAGTTTCCAATAATTCTTCATCTGCCTTCACATCAGCGCTCACAGACTCACCGCTCACTTTCACATTATGTAATAGATAACAATTCTTGAATCATTTAAACCACCCAGAACTAGCAGTAAATTCAACATCATAGTCATGTCCAGCCTTTTCTCTCAACATCACAAATTTTTGCTTTGGCCATGATCATCATGGTGCTGAGAGGGATATCTTTTGTGTCTAATCTTTAATCCAGGTTATTAGAAGTTTCTCCATGTCTGATATAGGTCCTACTCAAATTTTTGTTAGTCTCGTTGGCTTCAATGAAGTAGATCCTTTAATAGCTTCCATCACTTGGTTCTTGTTCTTCAAGAGCATGGCTATAGTGAAATGAGACATGCCTGACTGGCAGGCAATAACCCATCACTGATTTTCCACCTTCATAGTCCTTAATCACTTTTAATTTTGTTTCCAGGTCAGTCACTCAATGTGGCCTCTTACTGGCAACATTAGTGGTGGATTTTGTACACTTAGGGGTCATGATGAACAAAACAACATGAGATTAAATCAAGCACAGGAGAAAATGATTTAATCAAGAGGCACAGTAAACATGCGATGTATGAAGCTGCCGCCAGCGTAGTGCAGCATACTGTTTTATAGTAAACTGTTTTTTTTAATAAGGGGTACACTTTAAAATAACAATAAAAGTATAGTATATTAAATACATAAACCAGTGACATAGTGATTTATTATAATTATCAAGTATTATGTACCTTACATAATTGTATGTGCTATACTTTTTCTTTTTTTACTGAGGAAGATTTGCCCTGAGCTAGCATCCATTGCCAATCTTCCTCTTTTTTTATTTTTTTTTTCATTTGAGCCGCCTCCACAGTGTGATCGCTAACAGACAAGTGGTGTAGGTCAAACCCGGGCCACAGAAGCAGAGTGTGCCAATCTTAACTACTAGACCACTGGGGCTGGCCTATATGTGCTATACTTTCATACAACTGGCAGCACAGTAAGTTTGTTTACACCAGCATCACCACAAACATGTGAGTAGAGAGTTGCGTTAAATGTTATGACAGCTACAATGTCACTAGGTAATAGGAATTTCTCAGCTCCATTATAATCTTATAGGTCTGTTGTCATATATTTAGTCTGTCATTGACCAAAATGTTGTTATGCAGTGTATGACTGTACATGTCTTAATCCCCAGAACTATGAATATGATACCTCACCTGGTAAAGGGAGCTTGTGTTATTAAAGGGACCTTGAAGTGATTAACTTAACATCTTGATGTGGGCATATTATCCTGGATTATCCCGGTTGGTTCAACGTAATCACAAGAGTCCTTATGAGAGGAAGGCAGAAGGTCAGTGTCAGAGAAGGAGATGTGACAACAAAAACAGAGGTAGGCATGATGCAAGGCCGTGAACCAAGGAATATGGATAGCCTCTAGAAACTAAAACATGCAAGGAAACATATTCTTTCACAGAACCTTGAAAAGAAATGCAGCCTGCTGACCCATTTTCAGTTTCTGACCTTCAGAATTGTATGATAATAAATCTGTACTGTCTTAAGTCACTAAGTTTGTGGCAATTTGTTACAGCAGCAATAGAAAACTAATATATTTTTGTTTATGATGAAAAAAATCTTAGCAATCAGGAAAAGAAGAGAATTTCCTTAATCTTACACGGGCATCTACAAAAAATATAGTGCAAACATTATCATTAAAGGTGGAATGTTGAAAGCTTTCTCTCTGAAATTGGAAATGAGACAAAGACGCCCAATATCACTTTTTCTATTTACCAATGTATTAGAAATCCTACCCAATGCCATAAGGCAAGAAAAATAAATGATAAAAGGATTGTAAAGAAAAATGAAACCACCATTTTTTGAGGATTTCATGATGATGTATATTAATATCCAAAAGAATCTATAATAAATGTTAGAACGAAAAAGTGAATTTAGCAAATTAAAAGGAAACAGGGCTCCCTGAAGGTCTGGCTAATTCCAGAGTCATTAAAGTAAATGTAAAAGATGAGCCTGGAACATCTTTTTATGTCAAAAAGTAAAGAAGTGCTCAAAAAATGAAGAGGGCGTCAAAATTATGCAGAGCCAATTTGAAGAGGTTCCCCATTGGCCATACTACAGGTGAATTTGCCTCAAAATGAATAATGACAGTCATTACCATTGAATAAAATGATAATCCATAAGTCCATGCTGAATGTAAGTAAATGAATAAACAAATATATGCGGGAGAATTGAAAGCTCTTATTTATATTATAGTGATTATATAATTAATCCAGGCAAGAATCACAAATGAATGTTGAAATTATTGGGTGAATGTTTGAAGACGAACAGGATGTTACTTAATCTCAAAGTATCTCTCCTTAGTTTACTTAATAAAAGTAGAAATAAATAGTAATGAGAAATAAGTGGTAATTGTAAAGTGGAACAAATCTTGTGGATGGCACTTTAATCAAGTGATCAAAGTTGACATCACTAAAACAGGAAAAACTTACAATGTGTGCCTTCTGATTCAATGTACTGGAAGGAGCGATTAGATAGATGCAAAGATAGAAGGATAGACAGACCATACATAAATACGTATGCCTGCGTGTGTATGTGTGTGTGTGTCTGAGAAATGCTAACAACTGGTAAGTCTGAGTGAAAAGTAAATGGAAATTGTTTGTGCTAATTTAATAAAATATGTGGAATATCCATACATGGAAAATTTAGAAAAATTAAAGATCTAAATCAATGGAGAAGTACACTATATTTATGAATTAGAATGCTCCATGTCCTAAAAATTTAAATTATCCTCAAATATAAGAATTTGTTCCATATAATTCCAAACAAATTCTAACAGATTTTTTTTTGTGTGGAAATTGATAGTAATAGTCAAAAATGTATATAGAAATGCGAGTGCCAAGAATAACCAAAATAATCATGAAGAGTTAATTCTTTCATCTCCTTGTCTTGTACAAGAAGAAAACAATGTGACAGAAATTACCCTATTAGGTAACAAAGTCCCAAGATTACAAGGTATAAAGATACAATAGCTAATTAAACAGTGTGATATTAACACAAAGAAAGGCAAATGGTTCGGAATAAAGAAAGCCAATCCTCTCATCTCTGATTTATGATAAAAATGCAATGAACAGTACAGGGTAAATAATGGCCTTTTCAAGAAGTGTTGCTGAGTCCATTGAATATCCATACCAGGGAAAAATAAAACTGTATCCCTACCACACACCATAAACAAAAGGCGATTCTCAGTTTGAACATCTTAATGTGAAAGGAAAAGCAATAATGGTTCAGGTTTTTTGGTTCAGAGAACATGGAAGAATATCTTCAGGACCTTGGGGTGGGGAATATTCCTTAAATAGTCTAAAGAAAGCTATATCCATAAAGGAAAATATTGTAAATTTTACATATTAAAATTAAAAACCTCTATTTATCAAATAGAAAATTTTATGAGTGAAAAGACAAGTTGGGATATATATTGCTAATATACATAATTTGATAAAGGGCTTGGGTACATAATAGATAAAAAATTTCTGCAAATCAACAAGAGAAAAAACAGACAACCAGATCAAATACTGGGTAAGACACTTGAGTAGACATTTCACCTGAATGGACCAATAAACGTATAAGAAAAGTGCTCAACCTCATTTGTAATCAGGAAAATGCCAGTAAAAATCACAACACATTATATTCATCAAAATGGCTAAAACTAAAAGGCTGATAATGCCAAGTATTGGCAGAGCAATGGCAATGCTCATACAGTGCTGGTAGGAGTGTGATTTCTAAAATCTCTTTGGAAACTGTTTGGCATTACCAATTAATTCTACAATTTCCTTCTTTGATAAATACCCAAGTGATTAAATCAATTCTGGCATATTGATATGATTGAATACTATACAGCAATGAAAAAGAACAATTAAAGCCATGTGAAACAACAAGGTGACTCTCATAAGTATCATTTTGAAAAAAAGAAACCAAACACAATGAAACATATAGTTTGACTCCTAATACATCAAGTTCAAAAACAGGCAAAATTGATCTATAGTGGTAAAAGACAGAATATTATTTACTTTTTGAGGAGAAGGGTAGGGGATAGCGGTTGTTAGGAGGTACAAGTTTGGGTGGGGGGACTCCTTGGAAGCTAATAATGTCAATTTTCTAAACTGGATACCGTTTGCATGAACCTCTTCATACTGTGAAAATTAATTGAGCTGTACACTTAACATTCACACACTTCTTTGACATGTATTTAAGTTTCATCTAACAGGTGAACTTTTCTAAATACATCGGAATAACATATCAAAATCGTAACAGTGGTTACTTCTGGAGAAAGAGGGTGATAACTGAGATTCGGGAGGGGCTGATGGTGAGCGGGGAGAGTTCAACTCTATATCTTATTTCATTTTAAAAAAATACAAAGCAAAATATTAAAACATGATTAACGTAAGATTTGTTACGTCAGTATTTGTTATATTACTACATACAATATATACACAGTCATGTCCAATGTATACTGTATACTATAGATACTCTGTAAATTCAAAATCCTTCCCACACAAACAAGTAAGGTTATCCTAAGTAGTATGTTCACCAATACAAGAGACACTTCCAGGATGAGGCCATCATGGTCTCCAAACTGCTCTTGAAACTAGAATTGTAGCATCTGAAGATGTTGTTGGCCACTGTGTGCGTTACATTTCACAGAGTGCACTTTATTAGGCCTTGGGAGAAACTTGTCCCTGTCCTGACAACTGGGAGTATTTGGGCTTCCCTTCTCCTGAGGAAAATAGTAGACATTTTGAATTATCATATAATTGGTCCTATTTTGACTTTTGTACTATTAATCAGAAACCTCAGAGTCAAATTTGCAGTCCTTCCCCTATAGTATGAGTTTTTAGTACTAATCTAAATCTTAGCTTAATTTTACTTACTTTAAAGTTAATTATTATTTGCCCCATCTACTTTTTAATCTTATTTCACCCTGAATTACTTCTTAAAGGCTCCTGGAATGTGACTGGTTAAAAATTATTAAATATATGATGAATTTGATCCAATGATTTTTTTTAAAAAAATGTCTTTTCAATCATTTATCTTCTGTGTTTGTATCCATGAAGAGATTTGCATGATGGAAGAACTGATTGAAGAGCAAGCAGCAACGAGTTGGCACTTAGGGCAAGAACTTAGGGCAGTTTTACAATGAAAAAGAATGCTCCCCAGCAGGAAAACTGAAAAGAACTTAAGGCAATGAGTAAGTAGTAAACGATATACTACTCGGTATCCTGATACGCTCTTCTGTTCTCTGTAGGGTGATAGGAAATTTTGGTGAGTCTTAGGGTAAGCACTGTTATGAACTCTTCGTGAGACCCACAAACCCTTCTACATGGAGAAAATTTACACACTTATATATAGTTGATATAGAAGGCAAAACTAGTTTTCTGACTCTCTTTTCTGAATATCATGCATTGATGCCATGTTTGCAGTTTTGTTACATTTGTGTTACTGTATTTTATTTTGTTAAAATTCTTTTATTTCATTACTATTTTATTACATTGATTTATTGCAGTTCAGTTATAAGTGATAGATGCTGTGGTTTCTCCTGTTCGCCCTATATTCCTTTCATCTGTATACACACACACACACCTCTTTCAAATAACCATGGATGATTTGTAAACTACTTCTCACCCTGTTTTCCATTTCAGTCTCATTAAAATTTCCAAAGTCAGCTCTGGAGTTCAAGCTTTCTCAAAGATCAATGCAGACTTCACTTACCGTTGGGTTTTGCTGATCCATCCTTCAAGAAGCTAATTTAAATTTCTCCCTGCTAGGTAATATGGTAAGTCACTACTCTATGTCAATATTTGCTTTAAGTTCTTTTCCACTTGATGGAGTTCATGAGATGTGTAAAACATTTTCTTGGCTCTTCAAGAGTGGGTTTTATATGTATGTAAAAATAGAAAGGAAATGAGTGTAAACTTTTCCAAAAGGCCTTTCTGAAATGAATGATCATTTTATTATTTTCTCAGATAAAATTAACTCAGTCACTTGAAAGAAATACAACACTCATATTTAATGCAAAGTATTGAGATGAGAGAATGAAATATATCTGTATTTATAATTCATCATAACATTTTATATTCAATTTTCACTTTGCCAAAATGCATTCATCACTGAATTTTAGAAAAATAGAGGAATTCTTAATACTTCATGAATAAAAGTCTGAGGGGGAGGAATTCCCTCTGGTAGCAGTTTTATTTCAAATCAAGTCGTAGCTTCGATTGTTTGATGCAGGCAAAAATCCCAAAGAAAAGATTTAAATGTTGCAACGTTCTCTTAGTATCTAAAACATAAGAGAAGTAACTCCCTAGACTTAGAAACATAGCTACAATAGCAACCTCCCACCTCTAAGCCCATCAACTTTAGGTCCCAACTAGAGGATGACAGGAGTTGGCCAATGAAAGAATAACATTTCTCAGAGTTCATTTTACTCTTGAGTCACTTTTGCATGAAATGATAGCATCCCTTTTGGGGACTGGCCTCAGTGCATCTCTCTGTAAATTACTACCATATATCAGTCTTGATTCAATAGACTATAAAATATAGGTGTTTTTTTTATTGGCAAGAACTTAGGGCATTTTTACCATGAAAAATAACGCTCCCCAGCAGGAAAACTTAAAAGAATTAAGAGTTATGGGACTACAAGGAGAAACTGACCACTTCTTCCCTTGAAAAACCTCTTCCCTTATCTTTATTTCCAGATCTCCAATGTATGACCTTCTAATTCTGTTGAAGAAAAGGAGACTGAAGTTGTAAAAATAATTTCAACTCAAACTCCTTGGATCCAACTCACATAATTAATTTAACAGTAGCTCAAGGTTTCTTTTTTCCTTAAACCACTCTTTCTTTTTCCTAATTGCCTAATTTTCTAATAGGCATTGGAATCTTCCATTTGAGTCCTCTCAGAGCCTGATTTCATCTATGTCAGAACATTGGAGACTAGAAAATTGGATTGCATATTAAACTTATTCTACTTTAAAGCTTCTTGAATTTGGTTCCTATTGGATATTAGATTCCTTTAGTAGCTAAGAAACCATGGCGACGACAGTACAGTATGCTTTGATATAATCAAAAAGGATTTGTGTCTCCATCCTTAGGCATTATAAAACATTCCTCTCTGAAATAAAATTGTATATCTGGAGCATAGTTCTGTTTTGTAAATTTTATTGTTCTGTTAATTTAGATGTTGTTTAAAGGGTTCAAAATGAAAAACAGGCTCACCCTTTAAGGAAGCTGTGCCGTAAATCCAGGTTCACACACAGGCAAATCCAAATAGAGGTTCGACAAAGAGCCATTTAGTGCAAATGAGCTCTTAATAAGATATAAATATGATTCAGTTTGGAAATAAAAAATGGTAGTGTGTTTCCTAGAGGAAAATCTCCACTACTGGAAAAAGATCATCATGAAAGAGTCACACTGTTGACCAAAGTATTTAGCCTGCCTCTATTTTCCTTTTTTGTTTTTTCTCTTGCTGTAAAGGGGAAAAAGCAAGTAGAAACCAAATGAGAAATAAATAAGGCTGAGGGACCTAAAATTGAGAGAAAGGAAAAAAGTGAGAATCCTCAAAACTGAATAATGAGACAAAAAGTTAAGCAAATATGATAATTACTCAATATCATCATTCTAGCAAGCCCCACTTCAGGAACTAAATTGCCTGGAGCTGTGAATAAAATGTGTGGCTATAAGGAAGATAAAGTTAAAAATTTTTCATTTCGCAAGTGAAAAACAAGGCTGAATTTAATAAAAAGGCACCAATGATGGAAAGATCTTCAGCAAATCCAATCACCTTATTACAAGAGAGAACTGGGGATCAGAGGAATTCAATGACATGTCCAAGTTTACATGCTTATTAATGATGGGGCTAGGACTAGAGCCAGCATCTCCTGAAATTTCCAGTAGCACCCTCACTACCTAAAAGGATGTGTGTCTTTAAATTGTTCATTTATTTGCATTCTTCCACAGTTATTTAGTCAGCATTTTCTACATGCCAGGAATTATATTCGGTCCTGAGGATTCAGGATAGAGAAGAATTATACAAAAGATACAGTCTTTGTACTCATTGAGTCTTTGAGGAAAACCAACATCAAACCATTATTTACAAAATTAATTACAGCTGGAATGAGTGCCACAAAGACGTGCAGCATAATATAAAAATTTTGCAAGTATCAGCTATCTATCTAGGACTTCTTGTTCTACTGCTTTTCTGAAATTTCTCTTGTTGAAGTCACTAAGACACATTTCTTTCCTAATTTTACATGAACTTTCTTCAGCCTTTGACATTGCTAACAGTTTCTTCCTTCTTGAAGCTGTTCCCTTAACGTGACCCTTTTTGTAGCGGTCTTTCATCTACCTTCCAAAAAAGTAATACAAGGGGTTTCGGATCCAGGCCAAGTATTGCAGGACAGGCTTGTGGCTGCAAACCTTGGACAAGACAGGAGCTAAAACACAGCTTTGGGGGCTGAGGAGTTAATGGAGTCAAATGGATGGATATAGTAAAAGTTACTGACAGCACCCTGAGGGAGTCATCAAGAACGAAGCCATGGGAAAAGAAGTAACTTGGAAAACTTGAATACAGCCATAAAAGCGAATGAAGTCCTAACATAACAACGTGGATGAACTTGGAAAACATTATGCTAAGTGAAATAAGCCATAGACAAAAGGCCACATATTGTATGATTTCATTCACGCGAAATACCCAGAATAGACAAAGTCAGAGAGACAGAAAATATGTTGGTGGTTGCTGGGGACTGGAGGCAGTAGGAAATGGGGAGTGACTGCTTATTAAGTACATGGTTTCCATTTGGGTGACAAAAAAACTTCTGGAACTAGAGAGTGGTGATGGTTGCCCAAGGTGGTAAATGTACTTAATGCTACTTAATTGTACACTTTAAGTGATTAAAATGGTAAATTTTATGATGTGTATTATTGTGTATTTCACCATAATAATCACAATCACAATAACAATAACAATAATAGTAGTAGCAGTAGGGCCTTGTCAGCAATGGGTGATGGCTAGCTCCCCAGTTGAACACTCAACAAGCTTTGTACATGCCAAAGGAACAGAATGTGAATTTCGCTAAGTGAGCTCTTCGTTATTGGGCACCAGAGCTGGATACCCAAAGGTGGTCAATGGAAATCCGGAAAAGAGTGTGAGGACTGTGGGCCCCAACTACCCCACCATCAGGATAGAAAAGTAACCCTTGAAATCAGAAGCTGCCTTGGGGAATGGGAAGAAAGAGGCAGACTGGATAGGAGTTGAACTTTGAGTTGCCTTAATAATTTCTGAAATGAGACTATTCAAAAGAAATTATTTTACACTGGAAAGGCCTGAGATATTGTAATTTGCAAGTTTTGAAGTATTTCTTTTTGGGCCATCAACAGGAATGGGTGTCTTAGAGTGAGTTGAAAATAGTTACAGAAAATAAAAAGACGACTTTTTGTGCGTATTTGAGTATAGTATGTGTATTTCAGGTTTTAATGAGCTGGACCTTGGAAACAACCAATGTACAATGCAGTTGTGTTTATAACCCATCTCTTTTGTTTGGGTAACTTTATGGTTTGTTTATTTTAATGATGAGGAAAGTGATAAAAATGTAAAAATCCTACATCAGTGACTGCTTGTGGGGATAGAAGATGTCGCCCATGAACTTCGTGAAGTCAACACTCCGTGAGGTTTAGGTATCTTAGCCCTACGCTCGTACAATGTTGAAAACCACCATTAGTGTGAAATTCCTACAGGATAAAGACTTGTGTTATAGACAGTCTGAAACTCTCAAGCATTTAATCTCCACTTTCCCATTGAAACAATTGTTTTTATAATGAACTTTTCTTTTTTTTTTTTTTTTTTTGAGGAAGATTAGCCCTGAGCTAACTGCTGCCAATCCTCCTCTTTTTGCTGAGGAAGACTGGCCCTGAGCTAACATCCGTGCCCATCTTCCTCTACTTTATACGTAGGATGACTGCCACAGCATGGCCTGGCAAGCAGTGCCATGTCCACTCCCGGGATCCCAACTGGCGAACCCCAGGCCACCGAGAAGCAGAATGTGCGAACTTAACCGCTGCAGCACCAGTCCGGTCCCTATACTGAAATTTTCTATGGTGTGAAACTTCCATTAGCACAATTATCATGTCATAGACAGAAATCTCTCTCAGAGGTCTCAAAATAGGTTTTTTTTTTTTTTTTTTTAAAGATTTTATTTTTTCCTTTTTCTCCCCAAAGCCCTCCAAGTACATAGTTGTATATTCTTTGTTGTGGGTCCTTCTAGTTGTGGCATGTGGGACGCTGCCTCAGCGTGGTTTGATGAGCGGTGTCATGTCCGCGCCCAGGATTCGAACCAACGAAACACTGGGCCGCCTGCAGCGGAGCGCGCGAACTTAACCGCTCGGCCACGGGGCCAGCCCCTCAAAATAGGTTTTGATTACTATTTTTAAAAATTGGGATATTTTACATGTCTGTGTACAGATTTCATGTTTTTCTTAAAAGTTTTGCAGAGCTGGCAATTAGACTTGAGTTGCTGTATGGCAACAATCAGAACTGAGTCTCCAGCTTAACAGATTCCTCAGCCCTTCTTATTGTCTCAAGAACACCAATTTCACTTCACTCATTTGATATCTTGACCTATGGGCATTGGCGTTCACACTCCTTGTTATAGCCAAATGTGTGTGATTACGTCCAATGAAGATGACAACACTGGTGACACTGGTGAACCACGTGGTTTGGCTTAAGTGGCAAAATCCCAGAAATTTCCCATCTCTGGATGGCAAACTCCACCAATTGCCTAGCTCAGAAAGACTGAAGTCATAGTAAGTGTACCATCACCCTTAAAACAGAATCGTTCACTAACTAAGAGAGCATTATGTAAAGCAGGCTGTAAAGAGCCAAGTGGTCTGCACACATATAAGGCATTTTTACAGGCTTGTCAGGAACCAGCGTTTTGGAGTTTGGCCAAGGTATCTAGAAGACCGTTTGATGATGATGATAACTTTGGTACAGCAGATACAGCCCACAAGACCCTAGCTTAGCTCTGGAAAAACTGAAAAAGCTTCAAGACATTCATAAGAAAATAGTATTTCACAACTCTACATTAGTATTAGAGAGCATGGTACATAGCACAGAGATAAGTAAAAGCATTCACTTTGAAATATAGATTTTTGGTTTTAGTGCATGGATCTGCATTTCTCAGTAGCTTCAGGCACTTTTAGAAAAATGACATCTTCACGGGTTGGCCAGGTGGCGTAGTAGTTAAGTTCACATGCTCCACTTCCATGGCCTGAGGTTCGCAGGTTCAGATCCTGGGATCAGACCTATGCATGGCTTATCAAGCCATGTTGTGGCAGCATCCCACATGCAAAGAAGAGGAAGATTGGCACAGATGTTAGCTCAGGGACAATCTTCCTCACCAAAAAAATAATGGTAAAATTAAAAAAAAAATAAAAATGATGTCTTCAGTCCTCCTGGCATCTCTGTTAATTTGATAGTTTAAATGGACTCTCATTTTCACACAAGGCAAAAAGGAAACAGAGAGATTAAGCAGCTGATTGAAGGTCACACAGTGACTCAATACAGAGAAAAAATGAACTGTGTCTCTTGATTCCCGTACCAGTTTTATGCTGTGACCTAATTCTTCTGAGGTACCATGACCCAGTTAAATAAGGTTTTCATTTTTCTTTCTACAAGAATTGATTAAATAATGGCTCAAGATTATCATTGAACTTTTATTATTTTAATTGCATAGCTATCAATAGTTATGTAAAAATTCATAAAAGATTGTTCTTGATGCAATGTAACAATTGATTTTCCTTCAGACAGCGAATCATTCAGAATTCTGAGTGTGGAATTCTTTTAGAACTGTGCTTTGATTTCTTAACAGGATTATGGTTAATCTGTTGATGAATAGTAACTCAGAATCCTTTATTCTTGGCTTTATGTTTTTTAATAGCTCATTTTGTTAGACTCTTATTATATATTTTCTTTGGCTCTGTCAGTAAGTGCAAATATTGAACAGCCTGAAGATCTGTCTTATTGGCCTGCTCTCTCCCTGAAAGTTATTAAAAATCAAATGAGAAGGAAAAAAACCATTTGCTCTTTGGTGTAAAACAAACTCACCTTGGGAGATAAAAAGAGACAATTTGCAAGATTTACTTGAAAAATCTACTTTCCTGGACCCTTTTGGCTGGGGATAAGCGATCATTTATTGGTGTCCTATAGGTTACTTACAAATTTCTGGTAAGAAACAAAAACAGGACAGTGGGAAACAGTAATTGAGACAATGATACAAACTGAAAGTTGGGGCTGTGGCTTGCCTTTGTTTCAGCTGAGACACAGCTGAGGTTTTCCGTTAAGTGTGGTGGAAAATAAGGGAAAAGGAATTATTGCCAAAAAAGTAAACACAATGATGGTTGAGTATATATATTAAATTATTTTCCAAGGAGCTTTTGTGTGAGAGCCTGTCTGATCGTACACTTCAATACGTTTACATCTTGGAATTTTAAAGGGTCTGTCTGTCAGTGTGCTTTCTGAATAGGTTTTCAATTGCACAAATGGTCTCTATCACATGAAAAGCAATACTGTTTTTTGAAAGGCAATGTACTTATTGTGCTACCCACATGGGACTATCAGTGCCTATTGGCTACCAACAATTACCTTTGAAATGAAAAATATTGTTTGTATCAAAGAACTGTTTGAGTCTAAAGAAAAAGCTTTGCAGCCTGTCAATCATCCCCATATCCCAAGGATTATATTGTTGGGAGTTTTATACAATTTATATGCAGAACCTGAAAATGACTCCAGTGAGTTATATAGCCCCATGGGGCGTTTACGCTCTGGCGAGGCTGCGTTTCCTGACACTGCTGACATCAGATTCTTTTTGTGGAAGTAGGAAGCAGCGTCCCTCTATTTTTAGATACATGGGGTCTGCCCAGCAATTGTTATCATCAGTGATCACTTTCCTGATTTCAGATCACCTTTATCAGTTCAGCTGGGGATTAAGGAAAACAGTTATTATAAACATCTCCCCAGATTATTGGTTTGGAAAAGTAGCAAATAGAATAGTGAGTGTTGCCCAGCTTACCAGAATAAGTTACTGGGGCTACTAAGTTTCCAGTAACCAGAACAAGTTCAGGGATCTTTGTAAATCGGTATTTTAGAATTATTTTTTTTAACCAAAGTCTTTTGAAAAAGCTTTATCATTCATTTTTAGATTGCAAAGCAGAGCCAGGCTGTCATTCCAAAATTCATTCCTTGCTCAAAAAATGCATCTATAATTTCTTTATAGTGTGTAGATGCCATGGCAGGAAACTGCTCTGGAGACAGAAGGCATGCCGACGTCATTGAACAATCCATGTGTCTGCCTAATGCACGAGAGTGAGTTACTGTAAAGCCTGGGATAAACAGATCTGCTATTTGATAAATATATAATAGGATATTTAGTGAAGGCTTAAGTGTTACCAGACACTCAGGGGTCTCCTACGCATATTTCCAAAGGAACTTTAGACTTAGCCCTGTCTGAAATTAGTTCTGATTATTAACAGAAAGAGACTTTTTATTTTAATCAAAAGCATGCAGACTTTATGTTTTGAAAACTAAAAAGCAGAAAGAGGTAAAGGGGAAAAGGATTAGGGAGATGTGGAGAATATTATCACTCTCGTTTATAAAGTAAAACATGTTAAGAGTTATAAATGTTCCCTAGCAGAAGGAACCACACCGTGAGGAATACTTTGTGTGTGTGAGAGGATATATTTATTTATTCATACGTTGTATATATTCATGACCACAAGTATATATATGTTTATAGCAGATATACATCTTATATATACATATATAACATATTATATATGTAGTAGATGTATATAGTAGATAGCTATTTGACATTTTATTTTATTACTTTACCTTATTTCCCAATTATCGAGACTACAGTATGACCATAAAAATCCCCAAAACTCTTTACTTTTTGGAAAACTGTTTTTAATTTCATATAAATCCGAAACCACAAACATTAGTAAAGTCAAATCAGTGAATATTTACTGACTGGCCTATTGAGTATTTAGGCTTTTGCTGTGTGTTGTGAGTAATAGAAATATGGAAGGGCATTAAAATGAGAAAATTCAATCCAGTCGTTTAATTTCTGTGCGACAGAAAAGATTCCCACGTTTGTAGTTTGCAGTGGAACACCTGGGTGCCAGTGAGAGAGAAGCAAAATCTAAGAGCCATTGTGCTGAGCAGTTGAATTTTGTGGATTCTGAAGGGGAGAAGAGATAAAATGATTAAAGCAGATCTTTTTGGCAGCAAGCAGGTGTGAATACTGCAAATCATGGGTGGTAACTAGAGAAAAGAGGTGGCTTGGAGGTCAGCTGTGGGTCAAGGTCTGAAGCAGAATCAGCCAGGAGAGTAGGAGTCAGCAACAAGTAGATTAACTCTGAATCAGCATGCACACAGGAGGAACAGAGTCTGCTTCAACTCTCTGTCCTTATTGGCTTTTGTTTATTTGTTTATCTACTTAGGACCTGCCTGACTCCTGAAAGAAATTAAGGTCCTTAAGAAATTAAGAAAGCAACAGGTCAAGACAGTTTCTAAGGCAGAGATGAAAGAAAAGACTGGGAACATTTGAGTTCTGGGTTCAAGGTGATGAATAGGCAGGGAAATTCATCATTTTATCAGGATATTGGTAACCAGGGAGATGGTAAGAGTGTGAGGAAAAGAGATGGACAAGAAAAACTGGGGAGATTAATCTATCATTTAGAAACCTATGTAAGGAGGCTGGACCCAAATGTGATAAGAAAGAAGACTGGGCTGCAAGACTGTGACTACTCTCACTTGCCCCTTCTTGGCAAGAAAGAAATCTGAAGCTGAAGCAATGCAATGGCTAAACCCAGTATATTTGATATGCTCCCTGTTATGTCATGGACAAACCCCCAAGCCTGTTGGGACTTACAGAGGACACAAACAGATGTACCTGGATGAAGTGGGGAAGAATAGGGACATGATTAGGAGTATTCCAAGGAAGAAACTAGATGGGAACAGGGAGATTGAAGGCAAGGATGCAGGCATGAACTGACAAGAGTATAACCAAGAGCTGAGCAGTGAGAATGGAGTGGAAGGGAAAAGGAAATCTAAATGAGAACATGATACTAGCACCGAAATCTAACTCTGTTAATCTAGAAATGGTCAAGAAGTAGGATCACTTTTATTCCTTTTTTTTTTTTTTTTTTTTTTTTTGCTGAGGAAGATTAGCCCTGAGCTAACATTGGTGCCAATCTTCCCCTATTTTGTATGTGGGCTGCTGCCACAGCGTGGCTGATGATTGTTGTAGGTCTCCGCCCACGATCTGAACCTGTGAACCTGGGCTGCCAAAGTGGAGCACACTGAACTTCACCACTATGCCATGGGGCTAGCTCCCTCTTTATTCTGTCTTTTGCTTACTTTCAGCACCCCTGACTTTTATTCTCACTAGCGTTGTCCTAGAAGTAATTGTTCTGCTCCTTTCTCTTCTGTCACTTTGTCATCTTGTCCTGTTGTTGCTTAGGACCTTCTGTGACAATCTCAGAGCTGCTGGAATTTTAACATCAGAATACCCAAGTTGCAGCATCCGTATATCACAAGTGCTAGAATTATATCACAAAATGATAGTTTTCAAGATTCTAAAAATGTGAATCAGTGTCTTGCAATTCTTCACAGGGGGTGACCTTAAAAAGAAAAAACAATACAGGTTTGTTTTCATTAGTAGGAAGAAAAGGTTTCATGGAAGTGTGTTTCTCCATTCTCCATCAATGTTGCTTCGTCATGGTGGCCCATAGGCTCAAGAAATAGAATTTCTTCTGATGCTTTTCTATATATATATCATAATTTGAATGAAACCAAAAATTCTGAGACTAATTAAAAGAAATACAAGCTTTTTCATGTTCAAGGTCACCTCAGAAATTTAAAGATACTCTCTTGCTCCTCACCAACTCTCTCACTCTCTCTTTCTCTCTCACTTTCTTTCTTTCAGCTTTTATGGACTTCTTAAAGTGTTCCAGGTCCTCTGTGGAAGATACGGAAAATTTTAGTGAAATCCTCCAGTGTCTTCTCCTATGGAGTGTACAGTATATTTAACAAGAAAGTAAACAGCTAATTACAACTTAATATAAGCACTAACAAAGGACAAGTAGTGAGTGCTATGATGGGGAGTCAGGAAGTGGAAGATATCAAGATAAACGTCTGAAAAAAGCTGTTGTTTAAGCTAAGGACAGTAGACATTTAACAAAGTTGGTGTGTTGGAGGAGAGAAAACCCCAGAATACTGTTCCAGAGAGAAGAAACATCATGTATGATATATGAAAGTAATTTTATTCAAAGAACAGAAAGAAGTTCAAACAGAATCAGTCTGTTTATTATGATCATCAGGGGAACTGGTAAGAAGTGAGACTGAAGCTATAAGTGAGGGCCAGCATTATACCAGGAATGTGAGGATGGTTTGATCTCCAAAAATATATTAATGTAATACACAATTTCAATAGAATAATAGAGACAACTCGGTATGTTCATATCAACAGATGCAGGAAAAGGCATTATATAAAAGTTAACATTCATTTATCAAAATTTCTTAGCAACCTGGGATGGGAAGGACAGTTTGTTAACTTTATAATTGATATCTCTCAATAAACCTAAAGAAATATCCTATTTGATACTAAAACATAAGAAGCATCTCTTTTAAAGTCAGAAACAATGCGCATTCTAACCTCAATTGCTTTCATATTATAATGGCAGTTGTAGCCAAGCAATTAAAAACAGAAAAGAAAAAGGAAATAAGACATAAGAACTGGAAAAATAGTAGGGGCCATGCTTTCCTTAGAAAACTTCCTTTCCAGCTAATAAACAAAATGACTGGATTGTGAAGGGCTAATCCAACTTTTACATCAACTGAGATGCTGATTAAAGCAAATATTTCAACCCACCAAACACCCTAGTTGATAAAATAACTTAAATACAACAATAGCTTTGTGTCGGTGAATTACTAACCAAAGCAAACCGGTCCATGTTTGTCTTTCCTCAGTATCTTTTACTATCCACTGTGTCGTCAATTTCCTTGCCAGTTGCATTTCAGTAATTACTTGATGTGTGCATGCAAACCGTACATGGCAGTGGGAACACACTCAGTCAGTGTCATTTTTTGTATAGTGTGCCCAGTATCTGGTTAAAAACTATGATGACTTAAAGATTTTATTTCAAGAGTCTTTTAGGAGTTGCACAAGAAATTTTATAGCAATGTCCTCCCTTAGATGAAAAACAAATCCATCCTAAACAACAGTTTTGAATATTAACAACTATCTTGAATATGTAAATACCACAAAATATATTTCTCTAGACATCACTGGCTCTTTGGCCTCTAATTACTTTTCTTCACCTTGTTAACTCTGTTCGCTGGCATCTGTCACAGTGAGGCCAAACTTCACAGAAAACATTGTAAATCATAGTGTCACATGTACTCTACATTTTGTATAAATAGTGCTAGGTTTATAAGAATTACATTATGGGAGCAATGTGATATTTTATGAAATGCACAGGTTTATGTATTTCAACTCCTTGTTATACTTCTTATAAAATCTGTAATCTAAGTAAGATTTACTTAACTTCCTTAAGGCTTAGTTTATCAGTACAATGTGCGTGATAGCAGTTATTTTACATGATTCTGGTGAGGATTAAATGGCATAAGCACAGTCAAGGGCACAGTGACTGCTACTAGGAGCTGAATAAATGGCAGTTCCCTTTCCTTTATTCTTTCTGTCTATAGTATCAAATAATAACTCACACCATAGCACAAACCCTTAGCGTTCTTTCCAACCTCTCAAACTATCCATTGACTTAAAGGGAACAAAGCATAACGCCCTCAACCAGGACCACCGTTAGGAAGGAAAGCTCCAAAGGTATAATTTTCATGAGGTTAGGTTCTTTTTTGTTCATTATTGTTTCCTCACAGTAGAACACATTGCCTGTTACACAGTGGAGACTTAACAGAAATTTATGAATAAATGAATGAATGAGCAAACTACAAAGGATCTTAATACCATTTAGTACAATCACCTTACATTTTTTATTAAAGTAAAATTCATATAAAATTCATGATTTTAAAGTGTACAATTCAATAACTTTTGGTACATTCACCATGTTACACAACCACTACCACTATCTGATCTCAGATCATTCTCATCAAAAATACCCTGCACCCATTGAACAGTCACTTCCCATTCCCCGCTCCTCTCAGCCCCTGGCAATCACTCATCTGCTTTCTGCCTCTGTCAACCACCTTACTTTTAAATGAAGAGAAGCTGAGATCTAGAGACATCACATGAATTTCCATGTTATACAACCAGTAAACCTCAGAGCTGGGGTATCAACTCTCCAGAGCATCATCCTGATGCCCTCTCTAGAGCATCATTGTGCATTGCTTCACATACAGATCATTTGGGCAGGTTCTTTATTAAGAATAATCCATTTTTCAGGTGAGGAAATCGCAGTACAAAGAGTTTAAGTGACTTACCTATGATCACACAGCTAATAAATTAATAATCCAAGATGTTAATAGAATTTAATTTAAAATGGGAGAGATTAGAAGTAACAAATTTAGGGAATGTGGAAATCAACATTTAATCAGTGTTCTACACTATAGGATTTCTCAGAGCTTTTAATGATCCAATTGCTTTTAGTAGATTAAGAGTCTTTAATTGATTAACTATGAATTTCTGAGAGGAGAATATAGGATGTAATATAATACTTCTCAAATGTATTTGAGTAAAGGAGTTTTAAAAACCAACAACTGAGTTTTAATTTACATTCAGTAAGTAAACTCATTTTCAGTGAACAGTTCAACGAGTTTTGACAAATGGAGCCACCACCACAATCAAGGTAGAGAAGCATTCCATGGCCTCCTTCCCAGAGGATTTCCCCACCCCTGGCCTCAGACAACTACTGCTCTATTTTCAGTCACTATAGATTAGACTTATCTCTTCTAGAATTTCATATATGGAATCATATAGTATGTACTCTTTGGCATCTGTCTTCCTTCATGTGGCGTAATGATTTTAGATTCATCCATGTTGCTGCATGTTGTACCAGTAGGCTGTTCCTTTTACTGTTGAATATCTTTTATTGTATCGTATGGAACCGTCACCGTGCATTTACCCATTCACCTGTTCATGAATATTTTTGGTTCATTTTGTTTCAGTGGAGCATCTTCCACTTTGGAAATCACTGACATGGATCCCGGCTAATATCAGATTCTTAGAGACATAGGAACTCTTTTGGAGAAGTGGAAACCAGAGATGTCATGTAGGCAACGATTCTCTTGGTCATGTAGCAGCTGTGACACGGAAGGAAAAAAACATCTGGGGAGCACCTTCTTTATGTCCGACATTTTGTTGGGCATTTAACAGCCCCTACCTCACCTAATCCTGGAATGTTAGGAAGTCATTCTGAGGACCATGGTAAGAAAGTATCTGGGCAGAAGGATGCGTGTGTGTGTGTGTGTGTGTGTGTATGTGTGTGTGTGTGTGTGTGCTATATTAAATGCAACAAAAAAGTAAAAGAAATCTTAACCTCTCTCTGGATGAATTGAGCAGGTTTTTTAACAGAATGCTAATCTAGCTTCAGTCTGTAGATTGATAACAAGTGCTTTGTTGAATGTAATTAATAAATATGAAAGATTAGATGTTGAATCTGATATCTGTTGACCTTGTAATTCTACAGACCTTACAGGCAATAAAACATCCCTGTATGTTGTACTGAACCTGTGTCTTGTTTTCACAATTATCTTTGTAAGCATTCTTACTCAGTTACCATTCCAGAGAGCTCCTCTTCCCTATTACAGCACTAATAAATTAGGGGTTCCATAAGTGCCTTTGTTCAGATTCATTTTCTTCTTTCAGTTAATGAACAGCCATCTGCAGCTGCTCCTCGATCTTAATCCATCTGCATGGAGATGCCATTGTTATATACAGCATTCTATAAATATTGCTATGTTGACAAGCTGACTGCAGATGAGGGGGGATATTTTTATTATTATTATCCCTGATTAAGAGAGAGGCCAGATTGACAACACAAGGGCTCTGAGGTCCCTTCTCTTCTGTAAATTGTCTGTTCACATAATTATATTTCTAGTAACAATATTACGGTATGCATTACAATCATCATTGTGGTTGTTATTTGTTATTCACTGAGTACCACTTCTGCATTCTGCAGTGTATAAGGCACAGCACGTAGGAGACAAAGCTCAGACTTGAAAGGATTAAGTATTCTTATTGTAAAAAAGAATTTTATCAGCCTAACAGAACTGAGCTGTTAAAGTAGATACGACGTCTTGTGCCACGTTTACATGCCATGGACTATAGCAAAGGAGTTGAGTTAGACCATCTATACATCAATGCTCCTCTTATACAATGAGATTGGTCTGAAGTTCCTAAGGTAAAGCAATGCATTAGAAGAGAAATATCTTCATTTAGATTCAAAGTGTGAATGCTTTTTTAATGAGACAGCTTGAGAGATGACAAGTTCACAACTAGTGGGAAGAACTTTCATTACCAATGACTTAGGCTATTTCTACCCTGCAAAGCAAGAGAGACAGCAATGATCCAGTTGGTCTGGGGAAAAAAGTCCACTTACGTTGTGCCCAGTATATGCAAATCATCATGTTGGGTGCTGGACACACAGTTGTGAACAAGATTCCTACTTGTGGAGAGGTTGTGCTCTGGTGGACCAAGACAGATATTGAACAAGGAATCACAATTTTGATCATGCAGAAATGCAGGGTGCTGTGGGGCATGCAAGGGTAGGACCCATGAGGTAAAAGGCACTCAAACAGTTGACTTGTAGTAGGTAGGATTGTGGATCCCAAAAGATACATCCATATTCTTATCCCCAGAACCTGAGAATGTTACCTTATTTAGAAAAAGGGTATTTGCAAATGTAGTAAGAATCTTGAGATAAGGAGATGATTTCGGATTATTGGGTGAGCCCCAGATCCAGTAAATGTCTTTATAAGAGAAATCCAGAGGGAGATTTGAGACAGACAAAAGAGGAGAAGACACAGAAAAGAGGAGGAGGCAATGTCTGCCCGTGGAGGCAGATATTAGAGTGATGTGACCACAAGTCAAGGAATGCTCTCAGCCACCAGAAGCTGAAAGACACGAAGAACAAAGTCTTCTACATAAAGCATCTAGAGGGATTGTGGTCCTACTGATACCTTGATTTTAGACTTCTAGCCTCCAGAACTATGAGAGAATAAATTTCTGTGGCTTAATCCTTCCAGTTTGTGGTGGTTTGGTACAGCAGCCGTAGGACACTAATACTGGACTCTGATCTATTTCTCCTCCACTCACCAGGGGCTGCGTTTCTGAGGGAGAACAAAAAAAGACAGGTGACCCTTCTAACCTTTTAATCTCCATTACATATGATAACTAGACCTCCAGGCAAACAGACCAACGGTATTTGCTGGTATAACAGTCCTTTCTAAGGAATCTTCTTTGAAGGATGTCTCCGGTTTAGGATTGCTTACAGTAAACAAATCTACAATCTATGAATCAATGAGGCACGGCTCTCCAAAGAATGTACACCTCTCCGCGGGTACAAAATGGATATGTTTCATAACTGAAATGTGACTCTCACATGTAGACCACAATTAATATTCTCAGTTAAAGAGAGCATGCCTGACGCAAGAAGGAAGAAAGAACATGGGAGGTACACGCGATCTCTCTGACTCGCCTCTTTTGTGTCTGTGACTTTTGATTGCTTACATTCTAGAATCTATTAGTAAATCTTGAAACTGAGTAAGATCCCTGATTTCTGTGATGCTGATTTGACAATCTGAAACCTAACAAGCTTAAGACAGGGGTACTGTGAGAATTTTCTCTGAAGAAGTTATGTGTAAGATGAGATATGGAGAATGCATAGTTATTAGCCTATGTGGCAGGCAGAATTCTAAAATGAGCCCCAAGATTTTCTTGACCCCTGCTGCGTCACTTTGTATAATACTTCCTTGAGTGTAAGGAAAGACCTGTGACTATGATGGTATAGTTCGTCCTTTGACCAGATTATACGGTAGAGGTGATAGGATAGTCTCTCCTGTGATTATCTTACACTATGTCTTAACTCTGTCTTAACTGAATAGAGAAAGATTCTCCTGCTGGCCTTAAGCTGCCTTGTTCTCAGAGGTCCTGTGAGATAACCAGGTGGCAAGGACCTGAGGCTGGCCTCTAGTTGTTGAGAGTAATCTCCAGCCAACGACTAGCAAGGAAACATGGACTTCAGTTGCACTACTGCCAAGAACTGAACTGGGCCTCTGTGAGTTTGGAAGGTGATTCTTCCCTGTTCTCCAGATGAGCATGCAGCTCGCGTGACACCTGGATTGCAGACTAGTGAGACCCTGAGGAGAGAACCGAGTGCGCCCAGAGTCCTAACCCACAGGAACTGTGAGATAATAGATGCGTATTGTTTCATGCTGCTAAGTTTGTAGTAATTTGTTACATTGCAATAAAAAACGAATACACCCATTGAAAGAGTGTTGGGTTGGATAGAGTGCTCCAGCCAAAAGCAGCTGTGAGTGTAGGAATCTAATGCAAAAAATGGCTTGGCATGGTCCGAGAATGTAAAGAAGTCTGGCAGGGCAGGGGTATGCTGACAGAGGAGATAGTATCTGCAATGAGGTTGAAGATGGAGGCACAGGTGGATCGGACAGGGCTCTGGCATTCAGATGAAGGGTGTTAGACTCTGTGCAATGGCAAGCATTTGAGGATTTTAAAGCAGTAGGGCAATTTGATCAAGCTTGAGATTTTGCAGGATCATTGTATTAGTTTGCTAATGTTGCTGTAACAAATTACCACAAATAGTGGCTTAAAACAGCATAAATTTATTTTCTTATGGTTCTGTGGGTTAGAAGTCTGACATGTTCATAGTGGGCTAAAATCAAGGTCATAGCAGGGCATATTCCTTTCTGGAGATTCAAGGAAGAATCTATTTCCTTGCTTTTTTGAGCTTCAGAGGCCACCTGCATTCCTTGGCTTATGACTTCCTTCCGCCATGTATAAAGCCAGTAAGGTCACATGTCTCTGACCATTCTTCTGTCATCACATTTCCCTCTGACTACAGCCAGGAGAAGTTATCCAGTTTAAAAACTCCTGACTAGATTGAGTCCACCCAGATAGTCCAGCATAATCTCTTACCTCAAGGCCCCTAATGTAATTACCTTCGAGATGTCCCTTTTGCATATTCACAGGTTCCAGGGATCAGAACATAGAATTAGGGGGGCGGGGGGAGCCTTTATTCTGTCTACCACAACCATGCTTATTGCCTGTGGAAAATGAAGTAGAAAGAGGGAAGAGCTGGGTGGGGGAGACAGCATAGGAGGCTATTCCAGTGGTCCAGGAGAGATGCGGTGGGAGTTCCAACCAGAGTAGTGGTAGTAGGAATGGAGAGACCTCATCAACTTGTAAGATATTTGGGTTATATTTGTACTTGATGTGGATATAGGAGCAGAAATAAAGAGGAATCAAAAATGACTTTCAGGATTTTGGCTTCAAGATCTGTGTGGATGGTGGGACATTCACTGAGCTAGGAGATAGTGAAGATGGTGCTGGTTTGTGCTTCACTTGCTTTCTGTACCAGACAATAGGTGACTTTCCCTCTTACTTCCAATTGGGTTCGGTGAACGGTGCAAAGGGAAGATGTCAAAGGAGAGAGGAGAGTGAGGACTGGATATTTATTCCACTGGGTGTCCTCCTGCAGGATTTTCGTGGGTTGGTTTTGTTTCCCCATCTATCAGACATCCCTTTCCAAACAGCTCTCTTGAACTCTCTCAAACTCTTCCTTCTTGTAACCACTTCTTTCCCTCGCCCACAGATCGGGAGTGCTAATGGCTTCCTGCTGTTAGCAGGCCTACTGTAATGCATCAACCCTTGTTGTTTTTCTAAACCTTGTCCACAATTTTGCAAATAGATCCTTTATTAAAATTTCTTCTGTTTCCTGCCAGAAGCCTGACTGATACATACTCAGTTCTAGATATATTGATGACTGTAAGACATCCTAGTGGAAACTTACACGTGAGTCCGGAGCTCCAAAACAAGGTGTGAATTGGAGATATCAATGTGGATGTTACCAGTGTAGAGATAATAACTGGAACTTTGGCAACTCATCAGATCTTTTAAGAAGGACGCCTAGAGTTAAAAGAGAAAAAAGCTTAGGAGAGAGAACAGAAGAGTTCTGATGTTTAAAGGTTGGTGGAAAAGAAAGAATACTGAGTAGAACTAGCCAGTGAGATAACAAAGAAACCAAGAGAAAAGGATGTCGTCAGAAAGGACAAAAAGGATTGGTATGAGTCTGCTTGGCTGTCGTAACAAGATACCACAGAATAGTTGGCTTAAACAACAGAAATTCATTTTTCACAGTTCCAGAACATGGCAAGTCCAAGGTTAAGGTGCCAGCACGGTCAGTTTCTGGTGAGAACTCTCTTTCTGGCTTACAGGTGGCTGCCTCTCACAATGTCCTCACATGGTGGAGAGAGAGATATAGAGAGAGAGCTCTCTGGTATCTCTTCTTATAAAGACGCTAATCCCATCCTGAGGGCCCCACCCTCATAACCTCCTCTAAACCTAATTACCTCACAAAAGTCCCATTTCCAAACACCACCTTGGGGTTACGACTTCAGTATATGGATATTGGGTAACACAACTCAGTCCATAGTGGGATTTAAAATGGGGGCATGGTCAACTGTGTCAAATGCTGCTGAGAAGTAAGCTCCAGAGGACACTGAAAAGTGATCATTGGATTGTACAAAGCAGATTACACATTTCACAAGTATCTATTAATAACTTAACTTTATGTAGTAATTTACTGGTGCTAATGGCATCTAAAGTCTAACTTAGTCCTTGAGCTCATGAAGTTTCCCATCCAGCTGCAGAGTCAAGTCATAAATATATATCAATTTAAATATAGCAGTAAAATGAAGAGTTAGTACAGAGCTCTATGAAGGTCTGAAAGAAAGAAAATAATTTCAACTTTCATTTCTTGAGGTATATTTAGATGTCAGACACTGTGCTAAGAGCAATACATATATTATCTCATGCTAATCTTTGCAAAAATGTTACAGGTAGGTATTATTATTCCCATGATTACATTTTAATAGGAAAGGAAATTGAGACTTGGAGACAATAAGTAATTTTCTATGACCTATGGCTAGTAAGTGAAAGAGTTGAGTTTGACACCAAAACCCAGGCTCTTAACATGCATTTTAGGGTATAAATTCATTGAAGTAACACTGCTTTTCACCCTATTAAGAATAATTAATACATCGTCTGTGGATTCTATATAACTCTTGGAGGATTTTAAAAACAGCTTTTTTTTTTGGTAAGGAAAATTAGCCATGAGTTAACATCCATTGCCAATCTTCCTCTTTTTCTTGAGGAAGACTGGCCCTGAGCTAACGTCTGTGCCAATCTTCCTCTATTTCGTATGTGGGATGCCGCCACAGCATGGCTTGATGAGCAGTGTGTAGGTCCATGCCCAGGATCTGAACTTGCAAACCCTGGGCCACCAAAGCTGAGCACACTAACTTAGACACTACACCACTGGGCCAGCCCCTAAAAATACTTTTTATACTGAAATAATTTTAGATTTACAGGAAGTTGTAAAAGTACAGAAAGATCCCAGGTACTCTTCACCCAGTTTCCTCCAATGTGTACCTCTTACATAGCTATAGTACAATATCAAAAACAGGAAGCTTATACTGATACACATGTGTGTAAATTCTACATCATCTTACCACGTCTGTAGATTGGCGTAAACATCATGACAACCAATACAGAACTATTCCATCACCACAAAGATTTCCCTCATGCCGTACCTTTATGGTCATGTGAATCCCCCATGTTCCCATCATCCCTAACCCTCAGCAACCACTAAGCTGTTATCCATCTCTATAATTTTGTCATTTTGAAAGTTTTATATAAACAGAATCATATACCATGGGACCTTTTTTCATTGGGCATAAAGCCCTTGAGATCCATCCCAGTTGTTTCACATATCGACAGTCCATCCCTCTTTATTGCTGAGTAGTATTCCATGTTATGGACGAACCACAGTTTGTTTAACTACTCACTTACTGAAGGACACTTTCGTTGCTTCCAGTTTGGGGCTATTACAAATAAAGCAACTATGAACGTTTATGTACAGGTTTTTGTGTAACTTAAGTTCTCATTTCTTTAACATAAATGCCCAGAAGAGCAAAGGCTGGCTTGTATGGTAAGTATATGTTTAGT
Organism: Equus przewalskii; assembly: GCF_037783145.1. Taxonomy (NCBI): domain Eukaryota; kingdom Metazoa; phylum Chordata; class Mammalia; order Perissodactyla; family Equidae; genus Equus; species Equus przewalskii. Next base: position 50,840,797 of record NC_091831.1, on the reverse strand, counting down.
TTTTTAGGAAACTGCCAAGCTATTTCCCAAAGTGGTTGTACGATCCTACATTCCCATCAACAATGTATGAGAAACCCAGCTTCTCAGCCCCTTCAGTGGCCTTTGGTAGTCCCACTATTTCTTATTTCAGCTGTTCCAATAGGTATAGAATGATATTGCACTATGGATTTAATTGACATTTCCCTAATAGTTAGTGATGTTGAATATCTTTTCACGTGCTTAGTTGCCATGCCATCTGTGTATCTTTTTTGGTAAAATGTATCCTCATATCTTTTGCCCATTTTCTAATTGGATTGCTTGTTTTTTTACTGTGGAGTTTTGAGAGTTCTTTACATATTCTAGATACAAGTCCTTTCTCAGATGTGTGATTTACAAATATTTTCTCCCAGTCTGTAGCTTGTCTTTTCATTCTCCTAATAGGGTCCTTCACAAAGCAAAAGTCTTTTAATTAATTACATACATATGCACAAATATATGTATATATTATATATATAGTATCTGATTTGTATGTATGCATAGAATTTTTTATCTGTAAAGTTGTAGAGACCTCATCTTGGAAGTCTTTCTCAGCGACATTGTCATCTGGATCAGAAATTCTGCTGGTGTTTACAAGTCGTGTCTTGGCAATGGTATGAGAAGCAGCAAATGTCATGGCTTATTCTATATCAGGCCCTTTAGAATAATATGCAGCAAAAATGCAGAAAATCATATGGGCCAGTGGCTACTAATCCGTGTAAATTGTACATTAAGATGGCCTATACGTTATAAGATTTCTGAAATACTTCCATTCAGGATAGTAACAGTTTCATAAGCAGCATGAGAGGGATTGTCAGAGTATGAGACTAAGAAAATTGGACGGCACCATTCAGGGAGATAGAAATTATACAATACAATTTCTTTAGGTATCCAAGTTTGTAGGAAATAGCTGTATTACATTTCATAGTCCATAAATCTAAATACACACTTCAGAAAGCAAAATCTAAACTTTCAAAGACTGTACTCTATAATGTGCATTTGAGAAATATCCTTGGAAAGGGTAACTCTATGGGGTGACTCAGTTTATTGTAGTAGTAAAGTGAAAGTGAAGACAATTGTCTAGCTTTTTAAGTTGTCTAGATTTTATTTATTTTTCTTGATTGATTTAAATCTCTTTAGAAATGTTAACATAAAAACAAGAGAATGAGTATTTTTCCTTCAAAGTGTTCCATTCACTGTTATTAATTCTAGGTTTCAACTGATGGATTAACTATATATTGTAACTATATATGGTATTGCTTTAATTCCTGTTTGGCTGGAGAATCAGATAATTTAAGTCTATAAATGTCTAATCTCTTAATCTCTATTAGCTGAAGGGGAATAGTTTTCCCCAGCATTTTTTTTAATAATCACAAAGACTAATTCTAGGAGTAATAAAATACTCTAAATTCTAAAATCAGTTTGTCTCTACAATATAACTTCAATACATTTCGCAGAGGTGTCCAAGTTTTTAATTTAATAATATGTCCTAAAGTATTCAGGGCTCTCTTGCCAATTTCTTTTTACAAGATGCTTGTTTGAACTGTAAAAAAGAGGCAATTTTGAAATTAATGGATTTGTAGTATATAAAATATCTTACAAAGCTACTCTGCTTTCTTTCCCTCTCTGTGAGCTGCCAGCTTTGGACAAAGAAACTTTTATGGCTGCGCCCGACTTTCAGAATCATGCAAGACCACCCTTTCCTTGAGGAAGAGGTCAGCAATTAGATAAGGTGCTGGTGGATTGACCTTAACACCAGGGGCTGTCCAGCTGGGGCTTAGTGTTCATCCTGTCCTTTCAATTATGTTCCTAACAGATTCTTGAGGAAATAAGGGAGAAAGGGCAAACTGGCTTGAAAATCAGAACGTATAACAGAGGGGGCAAGAAACACAGGAACAAAAATGTATTCCAGATAAGTCTTTCTAAAATCAGCAAACCAACATGTCATGGAAAAGGTAGACTTAGGAATGACAAAACAACATCCTCTCAGCCCAGTGATATAATTATGTACTTTGGTGAGTAGCATTGAACTCCAGGAATATATTTTATAAATTAAATACTTATAATGAAACATCAACCTAATGTATCCCAAGAATGTCCCTTGAATCTTTTTTCTCTCTCTCTCTTTCATGGTGGGGAGAGTGAGGCTAATGGCAGTTTGCCATGGTTATGTGATATCCTGGCAAGAAAATACCTCATTTTATATCATGAACATATGGTCTGGTAATGGTTTTATATTATATTCCTTTAGCGTTTTATTCCCATTTCTAGGAGACCTCTTCTAGACAAGAGCAATATGTTTTCTTGTCGACCTATCACAGCAACTGTTAACACATGTCTCTACTTTGAGAGTTCACGATGGTCAAAAAGTTAAAACTTGAACCTAGGTTACACGGGACCTAAATTTTGATTATGCAATAAAGTTGATCTCTGGCGCTCATCTGATTTGAAGTTACTCTTTCTCTGTTTTCCTTTCAATTAAGGAATTCTCTGCCTCTTTTTAATGGTTAATGTTCCTCAAGTTACAACTGACTGAACTGAAATGTGTACAAAATGCGGCCACCAGGATGGTAAGATGACTCTAAACTTGAGGTTGCACATTAGTGTTCCACACGCCGAATCTGGACCACAGATGTGTTTTGTTTGGCTTACAGAGTGTTGAAACATTTTTTTTAAATTACTTGCCAACATTTAAAACTTGGGAAATTTTCAAACAGAAATCTTGATCCTCAGGTTCTTTGAAATCCCACCATCAGCCCTCGCCCACACTTTGACACACACAGCAACAACTGGTGGATCCTGGGGAGCATCTGCCTCTTCCCTTGGGTGTTCTCTCTGTGGTTCACCTCAGGCCCAGCCAACATGCTTTCACTTGTTTACGTGCGATCTCTCATCCCTGTTGACATCTGAGTTTGAGACGCCTTTCTCAACTATGTTATAGAGGGACTTTGGACAGAATTGGTGGTGTGTGACTTTGAGAAGTAAATAACAAGACGCTATCCTCAGATAGATGAAGGATGGCTCCTGGGGGGCAGTGATCAGATTGTTAAAGTACTGTTGCCTCAGTAGGCAGAAAAAATCTAGAGGAAGGCAAATGTTGCCTAAATGTAGCGATAACATCTTGAATGACAACTAGCTGACAGCCAGCCATCCAGAAAAGAAGTCAGCTGCCCTGTGGCCAAAAAAGACTCCTGTTACTGGAAGTGAGCAAGCAGGTTTGGGTGTGGTGGGACGGCCAATGGAAGCATTGCCTGCTGAGTTGACGAGTAGTCTCCAAGTCTGCCTCCAGCCCCGTGTATCTGTGAAATCGGCTTTTTAAAATCATCCTCTTTGGAGCTGTAAAGTGAGGACTCCGCTCATTGGAAAACAAGTTTGAATTTTAAAACATTATATGACCCTATAGGTCTTTGACATATTTGGACTCTCTGGGATAAGGCTTAGTGAATGCCAACATTCTCCTTCTGACTCACGCGCTGCGCCCTGATTGGATTTATTTCAGAGGGTTGCTCTCTAGTCATAGGGCATTTGATTTCCTTTCTAATAACACATGGCAATCAGATGTACAGTTTTTCTTCTGGGAGAGAACATTGATTATTTTCAAAACACTAACATCAGTACCACTGTCAAGGAAAAAAAAAGCACAATAGTTTTGAAAATCACTCAAGTTTTTATTAGCTGAAGGGATTAAAGAAAGAATATATAATGCCCCTAAAGTCATTACAAACCACTGAAAATATTTGCAATTGCTTTGCAAAGGAACAGTTACTGGGAAAGCCTAAGATTGGTGTGGGCATCAATAGGTTCCAGGCTTTTCTCTGTTAAGGTTTTGCCTTTTTACACAGATCAGGCATTGACAAACTAATCCAGCCCACACTCCGTCTTTGTAAATAAAGTTTTACTAGAACAAGCCACACTCATTCATTTACATATTGTCTATAACCACTTTTGTGCTACAATGACAGTTGAGCAATTCCAACACACAGTCTGACCTACAGCCCAAACTATTTGCTATCTGCCCTTAACAGAAAAAGGTTGCTGACCCTCTGATGTAGACTACCTAGCTTATACTATTTATATCACTATTTTTTGTCAGTATGTCAAAAAGCCAAGTGATGTTGCTACAGAAGAAAATGCCAAAATCTCCTGCTTTGATGGTAAACAAAAGACAGCTTTTCTTTCAACCTCTGCTATGTCTTTGTTTTCACCTTGCACCTACTGAGACACAAAACTCAATATCTTTTTTGGTTTCTCACAAAGAATTCACTCAGGCAGAAGATCAGTGAGCGATGCAGACTTACCCTCAAGTGTTTAGGGGAAAGGGGCAGGTAGAAGAGGGGCGTTACATTCCCCATGGCAAACAATTTTAAAATCCCTCTTAAAACTTTCTCCAGAGTTCTTTCTGCCCGAAATTTGTTAAAAACTTAGTGAATGAAAGTTTCTTACCAAGTTTGATTATCCCCATGATAAGTGAGAGGGAGCAAAACAGGAAGGTTATTTTCTACCAGAATTGCCTTCATTTTAGTTTTCCATTTCTTCTGGAAAAGACTAGAGGACCACATCATTGCAGTTTAGAGTCTGTTCATAATCTCTAGTTAAAATGTGAAGATCACTGGTTTAGAGAACTGATCTCGTTCACCAAGGTGATATCTCCTAGTACCCTTAATAATATATTTTGCATATATTCTAGAAAAGTAATAATATTACCTGTGCTGCTGAGATTTACAACTCTAACAGTTATCCTAGAAATTCCATTTTGGATGGTGGAAGAAGAACCTATTGTTGCTAAATCTAATTTGTATATACGGTATAGTGAGCGACTTTTGCTCACAATTTAAATATACCAGGGACTTGTGTTGCTGGCTTTATGTCCAAGTAGGTATCATGAAAAATCCTCCTGGTCCAGCACTTGGAAAGAATAGATAAGATACAAACATCTCTTTAAACACAAAGCTGAGCTCAGTAGTGAAGGAAATCCACAAGGGCCAGAAGCTAAGAAAGATGCCCCAAGAGTCTTATCTTCCTTCTATGCAGCACGCAGCTTCCTGGATCTCTCCCAGCGAATGGGCAGAGCCCTTCAGCCCTGACCCAGTCCTTACCATCAGGATTCTACACAAATATTCCTCAGAAAGGAGAACTAGCTCTCTAAGAAGAGCCCACCTTCTTCAGAAGGTAGTTCTGTGACTTGGCCCCCAGATTGACATCCTGCCATCTCCCCAATACCATCCGAAGCAGTGGTTTCAAGGCATTTCTCCAAACAAATGCCGCATCCCCCAAGAAGAAATCTGTTATGTGAATTTTCTCATTCAATTACCAAAGCTGGAAAAGGGATCATGTGAATAAGTGGAGGACAGTTTACTGTGAGGCAAAGAGGATATTACATGGTGTCTCTCTCCCATGAACAGAGGAAGGACTCTCACAGAATCAGCAAGTTGGAGCAGAGCTGGTCAACACACAGTCTCTGGTTCAGAAGCCTTCCCTCACATCAGTTCCAGAACATTTTCTCTACTATTTCCAGATACTCATTGGAAAGTGCATCACTCATGATGACTTTGTAGGTCGATGTCTACCAATAAGCAGTGCAAAGCAGGAATCGGTCAGTTTGGATGGAGAACGAGGGACTGAAGGAGAAGTTCTGAGAACATATTATTAACAGAAAGCACTGTCAGTGTCAAGAGGGGCTTTTCTGGAGTCCAAGTGAGGCATGAAATACTTTGAAATACCAATGGGGAATCTGTTAAAATCGAGGACTATGTTAAAATATTTAAAGTTTCTGATAGTGAGCTTACTTCATTCTGCCTCACCCTTCAGATCTTAGCTCAAATATCACTTCTTTAAGAAAGGGCTTCCAGGGGCTGGCCAGGTGGCACAGCAGTTAAGTTTGAACATTTCGCTTTGGCGGCCCGGGGCTTACCGGTTCGGATCCCGGGTGCAGACATGGCACCACTTGGCAAGCCATGCTGTGGCAGGCATCCCACATATAAAGTAGAGGAAGATGGGTACAGCTGTTAGCTCAGGGCCAGTCTTCCTCAGCAAAAAGAGGAGGATTGGCAGCAGATGTTAGCTCAGGGATAATCTTCCTCAAAAAAAAAAAAAAGAAAGAAAGAAAGTGTTTCCTGACACCCCCAAAAACTCTGTCTGATCCTCCTGATATTCACTCTTATAACCCCTGAATTTGTTGCCTTAGTGTCACTTGTGACCATTATAATTGCATAATTAATTAATATGCACTTCATATTTAAGGCACATCTGCTTTCTAAATGCAAGTTCCATGGGCAGGGACACCTGTCTGCCTTGTTCACTGCTCTATTTCCAGTGCCCAGCACTCACCGGGCATAGAGTTGTTTTCGTTAAATGAAAGAACTATAAAACTGCTGCAATGATAACATTACCATCATTACAACGTTACATCTGTTTACAAAGTACCTTTGAACAGTTTTTTCAAACTTTTAAAAACTGCCATCCAGTAAGAAATACATTATACATCCTGACATGATACATACACACATGAGCACAAAATTAAACAAAAAAACGTTTCAGTAAACAATACTGACAATCATCACACGCAATTCACTCTAAAATTTTCTAATCTCTTCTGTTTTAGTTTTCAAAAGCGCTGGTCGTGACCTACTTATAAATTGTAACCTACAATTTGAAAAACCCTGCCCTAGGGCACTTCATAATCATAAGATGCAATTGAATATTAAATGTGTTTAAACTTTGTCTTCATTCATTTCTCTGTCTATATTTCACAGAATTTAGACAAAATATTCTTTGTAGGTGCAGGAGAATACTTGTCAGGGGCTCCAAAACTCCTTAAATGGACATTCAGTTGGCAATGCCCCACTGTGGGCACTTACAGGCAGAGGGCGCTGTTGGGAAGATGGCGCAGCATGCCCAAGTACACTGTGTCCTGAGGTCATAATTTACTCGCAAGCAGTGTAATTTACCTGACATTCTGACTGTACATTTATAATTAGATTTGGATTTCTTGCCCACTTTTACTACATCAGACAAACATATGCTGTGCTACAGATGGAAGTCCCAGGTTATTTAGCATCAGGGACCCTGGGGTCTTGTGATTCCAAATTAAACTCAGGTCTGCATATAAACCATGCAAATTAGGCTACGGCCACATGCTCAGCACCGCCGAAAAGAAATCAGGCAGCAAGTCTAGCAACAAAATGCATCGAAGGCTGCCTCCCCGTGCTGGAAAAGTTTTTATTAGGCTTGGAGATTGAGGAGTTTTGAAAGTAAACACTCAACTCAAATTGCATTGACTAGATGCATGTGTTTCCTTGGCCAGGAAAATAGCCTGGGTGGCTAGGCATGCTTCACAATGCTCATCCATGTCAGTAGAGTGGGAGTAAACTTAGTGAACCCACCAGAATTTTTGTGAGCTCAGTATCTGGAAAATGTTTTCACATGTGGATGACTGGAGCTGTGTTCTTCTATGGGTGATGTTTATGAGTGGGAGGAAGGTTCTGTGTTCTTCTCTCCCTTGCCTGGGTGACACACAGGTTGCCTAGACCTCTCTGCCCCGAAGATAATTATCCCAAGCCTGGGCTCATTTGAAAGAATTCATGCATTCATAGCTGGAGACTGGCTGCAGGGCGATCAGCTCGGGCCTAGTACTCGGGTGATAGGACATCTCTCCCCTATCATACACCAGCTTCATTCTTCTCTTCCTGAGGGTGTCATGCCTTAAATTTTTGAGAGTAAACTTTGCCTTGAAAAGTAAATCTTGCAAGGAAACTTTGTATAGCAGAGTGGAGAAATCATAAGTACAGCTCAATACATTTTACAAAGTGAACACACCCATACAACTAGCACTCATATGAAAAACCAAAACATTTCTAGTTCTAGTTACACCAGAAGCACAATCCATGCCTCCTTCCAATCAGTATCTGGTCCCCAGGGGTAGCTATTATCCTTCCATCTAATATGATAGATGACTTTTTCTCCTGTTTGAATTTTATATAAATGGACTCCTGTAAAATGTGCTTCTTTAAATATGGCTTCTGTCATTCCACTTTATGTTTATGAGATTCATCCATATGGTTGACTGTAGTTGTTCGTTCATTCTTACAGCTGTGGGGCACTTCACTGGATGAATATAACACAATTGTTTTATCCATTCTGTTGACGGACACTTTGGTTGCTTCCAGTTTGGGGCAATTATAAATAATGCTGCTATGAACATTCTTGCACGTCTTTTGTTAAATCTATGTAGATATTTCTGTCGCTGTGTCTAGCTGTAGAATTGTGGGAACATAAGATATGAGGATATTCATCTTTAATTGAAATCTTTGAACAGTTCTCCAAAGCACTTGCACCGATTTGCACTCTCACGAGCAGGGTAGGCGAGGTGCAATTGCTCCATGTTCTCCTATTGTCCATCTTTCTAAGTTTAGCCACTCTGGTGGGTATTTTTAATTTGAAGAGCATGGACTTTGGTATTAGACAGACATGACTTTTTTTCTTGTTGTGTCACGTTCTAGCACTTTTTGTGGTCTCAAACAAGTCATGTTTTGTCTCTGAATCTTATGTTTCTCATCTGCAATGTGGCATAGGAGAGCTGAAAATGACAAATGAAATAACGTGTGTACAATAATAATTATTTCTTAAGAATCTACTATATAGCACTACATTAAGTATTTACCTGCACCAGTGAGATTAAGACATAGTACTTATGAGCATCATCAGTAATAATAGCTATATTCCTCACCATCAGACTTGTAAACATCTGGCTTTCCATAGAGTAGAGACTCTGGGTTTGTCTTGTTATTGTTCCAAGAAGACTGGACTGCTCAATCTCCCAAGACTAAGGAGGTGGAATCTAACGGTTTCTAGTTGTTCAGTGAGTGTATCAGGATGGTGGCCGGGGCAGATATGATTTGGTTATTTCTGTCTGCTATTTCAGGGCTCCAAGTCCCGATATCACATCACAGTGTCATGACAGAAATGGCTTAGTGGAGACCAAGGAACTAGCAGGTGAAGACACGATCTTTTATTTTTCACCAAATTAAGAACAAGAAACGACTGTTTAGGGGCATCAATCTTGCTTTCCCAATGCTTTTCTTATGGAGTCTATGTATGAATGCACTCATTTGTTAAAACTTCACCACATCTTCTTGTGCAAAGAAGTGTCATGTTGCCTTCACAATTGAACAGTAAAGTTGTTTATAGTCTGTCTTCCTGCCCACTTTCTGGAAGCTAAAAAAGCCCTCCATGTTAGAAGAATGAGTCTATGATTTTGAGGAGACATGGAGAAACCTTTAGGTTGGCAGATCTCTTTCAACAATTGGTATCAATCCAACAGCTCTTCCACAGCCAGGGCTTTGTCTACACAACAGGAAAATAAACATTTAAGCAGAAAATAAAACATCACAGAGAACTGTGCTTGCACGTTGAGAGCGTACCGCTTGTTCTCCCTCTGTTACTGCTGTATTACGGGGCGGGGGTGATTCTCATGCTTTCTCACTGGTTGTCAGGGACCCACTCCCATTTGGATTTACAAACATAAGCCTCTTGGTTCTTATTAAACCATATTCCACGTTCTCACTTGTCTTTAACAAATAATTGCAGTGTCCCTCTGATACAAGGCTGTTTAGAAACCATGGAAGACTGAGTCCTAAGTCAATAAACCTAAAACACATTTGCCCAACATAGTTCCATTAATTTTTAAAGGCTTGTATAATTTAAGGGAATTTAAATCCATGTGTTTTTTACTCACTTGCACTGACATCATCAAAATAGTCTTTGAAACAGCTGGTTGAGCCTTTTTTTAATAAAGTTCTCTTATGATTTGTTTCTCTTTGAAAACAAGACTTTTTTTTTTTTTTGCCAAAAGGCAAATGAACTCAAAGGCCAAAAGATTTGGGTTTCGGTCAAAATTCCAAACCCATAAATTCTGAGGTTGAAATTTTTGCCAACAGGCTCCTGACTCCCCATTATAATTCGTGAGCGAAGAAGGAAAAAGTACCATCTGAATAAAGTTCATCGTCACACCTCGTGTCAGAAGACTAAAGAAATATCTATATTTGCTGCTTAATTTTGTACCAAATCTGAAAGGAATCAATGCACAATGTGTATTGGATTATTACAGAAATGTGATCCACTACCAAGTACTTAACTTTTCCACCATCTCTGGTTATCATGAGTAAACCACAGTGCTGTACTCTCCAGAGGTTAGAAACCCAGCACACTGTGGCTGTCTGAGATTTGTGAGATGTGATTGTTTTAACAGAGTCATTCTGGAGAAAAATCCTTTGCTAAATATTGTAGATGCTCATTATACACATGTGTGTGCATATGTGTGTGAATAGGAAATATATATATACAAGCATATACAGGAAAATGTATATGTATGTATAGGAAATATATACACACATATATTATATATATATATATATCTTCTAAAGGTATGTTTAATGATTTAGCAAATGAAGTCATAATCTGAACACAAAATATGTAAAGGATTTCAGCCTTTATAAATATATCCACATGCTGCAGTCGAAACAAAACTCTTAAAGCTTTTGGTATTAACAATTCGAGACTGTTTTTCTCCTTGTCAAAATGTATATAGTTAAGCAGTAATCAGAGAGATGTATGACTGGGAGGAGCTGAATTTTACAGGAATCTGTGAAGCGAAGGGGCATTCCGCTGTCCTCCAGCCCTCCAGCACAACTGTGAAAACCAATGCTCCATTTGAGAAACAAATTTGTCTGCCATCACAAAACTCCTCAAAGGATAATTTCCCTGGAATAGGAAAATTAAAAGAGAGAAAGAGAAAGAAGAAGAAGGGAATGAATTCTCTGATTCTATTTTACAATTCAGATTTTAAAAGGAGCTTTACATATGCACACTCACATGAAGGTGCATAAATATTAATAGACCCAGGCTTCTGAGAAAAATAGAAACCAGAATTTTTATCATTGTATTATTGTTAACAGATCTGATTGCATCATTTTTTTAAGGACAAGTCTACAGGTTCCTATAGGGTGGAATTTGTTTGCTGTCAAAAACTTCAGAATCTTCAAAACCAGTTTTCAAAATCCGGTTTGTATGATACTAAAAGAACATCCATGAGTTCACAAAAATGTCTTCTTTAAGAAATTTTAATAAGCAAAAATTCAGATTTACAAATGAGATAATGATTCCTATGTACCTACTCTTGTCCAAGCGTTGTCACAGATATCTCATTAAATTTTTACAACCTTATCAGGGAGGAGACTACTGTCCCCTATTGATAAATATAGAAACTTTGACATATAGAGGTATAGCAGAATGAATGAATTTCATTATAAATATATAGTCACAGAATTTTTAGTGGATTCACTGAAGGGATCATTTAAATATGAACTTCCATCGTGTATTGAATAACTGGATAAAGGTTGGAGACAAAGTACAGAAATAAGGCAGAAGAAAAATCTAAGAGATACCCCCATTGAAGATCAAACAAATTAAAGAGTTGCCAGTGACAAGTAGGACTGGATTTGAAGAGATTTGACTTGTATCTTTCAAATAACTCTTAGATTGCATAACATGAAGTACCTCACTATTTGCATTATTAAGCAATAGAAGTTTTCGGAAATGTTTTATATATTGACTTTTCAGTCTAATCCAGAGAATGCTGTTTCATATTGGCAGTAAAATTGTTAGATTCTATGATTTAGCTATGTGAACTTGGCGAGTTACAAACTTTCTATACTGCAATTTCCTCATTTATAAAAGGATGGCAATGAGGTATAGACATACTGTACAAGAATGAATGTACTGAAATATCTGATTGTGTTTTGACTTCTTTATAAAATACAAAGACATCACTGTGTTCAATTATAATTACACGTCTAAGTCTCTCGTCTCTTCCTCTTTCTGTTTTCTCCTTTTCCCTTCCTCCCAAATATTCTCTCTTATAGAATCACAGTTTGTCAGAACTGGGAAAAGCCATAGAGATCATGCAATTCTATCAAAAGAGACAATAAAGTTCCAAAGAAATGAAATCATTTTTCCAAGGTCACAACTCTACAAAGCTAGTTAATGGCATACGTACATTTAGATAATGGCATACGTACGTTTAGAATGCCTCCTAGGGAGGCATTCTAGCAGAGGGATTAAGACCATAAGTTTGGGTAACAGACAAACTGACCTTCAGCCTCTACCACTGACCAGCTCTCTGCATCTGTAAAATGAAATTAAAAACAATATCTAACACCTTGTGTTCCTGGGAGATATTAAGCACTTAGCAGAATGCCTGGAACTTATTAGCATGGAGTGAAAATTATCAATTTTTATCATTTTCTCACTGCATTCCACTGTTTCTCTTGAGAGCATCCACCCTCATTTTTCTGAATGGACCCAAGAGTCACGAATTGCCTTCTCAATGGCCCAGATGGTTCTACTACAGAGTGTTATTAGCTAACGTGAGCGTTTGCACACAATATTTTGACATAGATAGTAGCAGGAAAACTTCATTACAGGTGAGGAAACTGAGGCACAGAGAAATAACTTGTTCAAGAGTATGTGGTTACTAAGGGGCTCCAGAGGCCGCAGTATTTATCATTGTGATACATTGCAACTAAAGCAATGCAGATCGTTTAGCATCACCAAGCCCAGCTGAGGAGGAATGGGAAGTTGAGAAATGTCCCACCTTCTCCATTCACCACAAATATCTGTAGAGAATCTGCTCTCTGGAGAATTATGTGCACATAACTCTCAGTCTCCAAAGGAAATGGGCTCCACAGCTACAACATGGCAGAATCATGGTTGGCCTGGAGACCTAAGCCAAATCTCGCGAGAGTGAAAACAAACGGGATGCCACATTCAAATCCCCATGGGTACTTGCCCAAGCCCAACCTGCTTAGGACACTCTCTCTGCTGGACAATCATACATCCGAAATGAGATGCTGCAGCTCAAGGTTAAAATGGTCAATTGCCAGCGAAAAACGTGCCGGCTGACGTCATCATTCTTGGAGGTTGCATTCATCCCTCATTTCTGGGAGCATTAGATTCATGAACATGTTGGTGTTAAAAAGCTCATTTAAAAATGGAGACGGATGTTTAATTATTGTTTGATTTGGGGTTACAGTCTTTCATTTTTCAAACATCTTAAGAGCAGAGAATGAAAATTGTTACCTAAGAAACTATTGAAATTCTCTTAACTCTTCTGGGTATGTATTATGTATTCCACGAGTTCTCTGCCAGGGATATAAGTCAGAAACTCTCCCGCTGGTTTTGATTACAGCTGCAAAGTCACAGATTTGAACAGCTCTAGACAATCATTCTTCTGAACCTGCACATAAATATAAAACATTTTCTTTATCCTTATCACATAAACCTTCAACGAGGTTTGCTTCAAAGTAAATTCCAGTTTCCTTCCACTTTTTTCTCATTTATCATTTTAACAATTAGCAAATCTCATTTTTTTTTTGCAGCAAAGCTACCCCATTTGCATATTCAAAGGTCATTGTACAGGTTCAAGCTATTTAATATCAAAGCAATGATAATTTAACAATCTCTTCCTCCGGATTCAGATAAAATACAAAATTACCTCTGGCTTTTTAATTTTGCACATTTAAAGACACATGATAAAAACATGAGATTAAGATAATGGCATGAGAAATATAATGAACCATGAGTTAAGCTATGGTAAACTTTCTTCATAACCAGCTTCAGGTCTTTGCATTGTCACTTTATTATTTAAAATGGAGACGTCGCATCTCAGTAAGTGATATCAAGAACATAATTTGCTAAGACACCTCTTTATTTGAGGCGCTGTCAGGACTGGCAATGAGAAATGACACAATCCCTCAGTTGGAAGTGACAGGCGCCACTATATTAGTCCAGTGCTTGTGTTATTTCTCTGCTGTTTTTGAAAAATTGCATTTCCTTTGTGTAAGCAGAACAAAAAGAAATAGAAATCGGTTCCATGTGAATTCTGTGGTCCTCTATATTACACTGTAATTGTTTCCTGGTAAAAAACCAAGCCTGCAGGATTTCCTGAAAAATAATTTACAAGGATGGGTACTGGGTCCAGCTTGGTTTTTTTCCTGTGCTTCTGTGATTGATGACACTGCAAGGAGCTGATAGATTTGCTGCTGCTGCATCTCCAGAAAGTTCTTTTGCTTTAAACAAACTGCAATCTTCCAAAAAAAAAAAAAATCCTTACATGGCATTCACTTTCCTGGCTTCTTGGTTGGTAGTTGCTTTTCGATTCCAGCACTGCTCTGAGGGACCCAGTTAATGGACCCAGTTGCATCAGTACACCTGTGAAGACAGCTTGAATGAATTATTTAAGGTAATGGCTAGGCAGAAATTTGTAATTCGATCTAGTCAGCTCAATATGAGCTATGATCTTTAGAGAAGTAATACGGAAAGAATGCTGGCTTAGGGGTCCCACACACCTGAGTTCAGATCCTTCTTCTCCCACTGCATAACTTGTACATGTCACTTAAACTTTATGAGTTACAATTTCCTCTTATGCAAAACTGGAAAATGATGAAGCTTATTTTTCAGAAGAGGACGCAACAAGCTTCTTGCGAGGGCCCAGTAAGTTAAAGGTTGAAAAACACTCTGCAAATTATAGATGATTTTACAAATAATAAAGCCCTAAAAATGGTAAATGAGGGCCCTGGGCCCCATTCTTTGAGGATCCTTGTGTTATTTTAATAACAAGTGCTAAGGAAGAAAAGCTTACTATCCTTAGGCCTTGCTACATGTCAGGCATTATGCCAGGCACGTAACACATGTTCTCATTTATTCCTTGCAAAAAGTCTTGTAAGGGATGTGTCATTCTTCTCTTTTACAATAACAATTATGTCTAATAATTACTGACTGCATGATATATGCCTTATACTGTGTTAAGGAATTTACACACATAATTTCATGTAATCCTTAAAATAATCCTAGGAAGAACGTGCGGTTTTTATCCCTACTGAGGAAATGGAGGCTCAGGGAATGCCCAAAGTCATCTGGCTGGTTGGTGGCATTCACTGCACCACCTTCCTGTCTCTCCTTAAATACGCTCTGACCTTGGGTATCTGACCTGGATTTTGATCTCTTCAAGCCTTGGGTATATATTTTAATCCAACCTTATTTCTAAAAATGTGCAACGGGACAGGGGGGTTGGTAAGAGCATGTAGTGTGATTTGTTCTGGGTCCTCAGATCTTCTCTAATGCCTCCCCTCTCACTGTGGCCCTGCATACTCTTTAGGATCAGCCAAAAGCCCTGAGGCCTACAGGTTTCCTCTCTCATGTCCCTTGGTATGCTTTAGACAAGTTTTGGCAGCACAAAAGGAATAAAGATCCAGATACATTATGTCGCATAAAATGAAGTTAGAAGAATGACATCAGCTTTCTAATAAACTCTCCTTGTGATAGCTTGATTATATGTCCAGCACGGATCTCCATGTGGTCATTTTATTATTGGAAATTGTGCCTTCATGCTCTCGAAGGCATTAGCTATTGAGTTCCATAAATGCACCTTCCATTCATTCCTAATGTTTGAGTCACAGGCACAAAAAATGGAGCTCTGGAGGTGTTGCATCACAAGAAGAAAAGTCATAATCCTTCAAATCTGCTCAGCTGGAGTGGATGGGCCAGTGAAAAGCATGGCTGACAAATTCTCCATCATCTTAGAAGAGGTTGAAGAAGCAGAGCAGAGCGCAAAGAGAATTTGCGGCCCTCAAAGGCCTGCCAAAAGCAGATCAAGTAAACATTCCCACCCTGAAATTCAATTATCAGAAGTATTTTGTAGCAAACGACTTTTGCTGTTCCTACATATTGGGAATCTTTTTCACCACCAAGTGTTGGATAGCTTCTTAATGAATATTAAGTATTGCTACTTGCCATGTGTACGGTGTGGTGGAGAGCAAAGAAACAGGAGGAGATTTCTTTCCAGTGAGGAAATTACTTGTATCAGCTCTTGAATCCTTGTCCTAAGAATTAAACGACATATATATTTCAAGCCCAAAGTATGTGGGCACAAAGCAGGACTGCGCCTGGCACACAGGAAGCAGTCAAGAGGTGTTGGTTATTGTTGGTGTTGTCATTGTTTTCATCATATTTTCATCCTTTCTTTCTAGACATTCTTCACCAAGTCAGGTCATATCCTACCCATTTGTCTAACTTTTGGAGACAAAGAGAGGAAACAAAAGCAAAAGAAAGAGATAAAGACGTACTTAGAACTAGAGGAGCAGATATGGTGGCTCCAAGATCAGCTTCTCTGGCTGTTTGACCTCAAGTATTTACAAGAGAGTTCATGAGCCCAGGAGGATACTTTATCTTCGTATGCTTATCTATGAAATAAGAAGACGGGTAGTATGAATGCATTGGCCTCTTCCAGGGAAGAGATGCTGTTTGACAATTTGTTGGATAATTTAACACCAATGTACAGCCAGGGAGCAAAGAACCCAGATTTCTGCTGAATCCCTGAACATCAGTGAGAGGCATTATGTATACATGTAAGATCTCATTCACTACACTTCCTTCTTTGCCAGAAATAGAAGCAAAATTTTTCTTAAACATAGCTGTTCTCACTGGAAATTGACCATTCTTCTGTGAATAAGGAAGTTCTTGTGAGAACAAAGCAACATGTGATATGTTCAACTTAACTTCCCAATATGAGGAGACACAAAACATAACACAGGCATATTTCTCTCTCTCTTTCTCTCTTTACAGATATACACATTATATATATCTACAATATGTATATACATTATATATATATATATACACATACACACACGTATACACACATACATACACACACACAATATTGTGCTTAAAATATCCTTGTTCATGATACACTTTTATTGTTAATTTGCACAAGGCCTTCTTTGTTTGTTTCAGTGATATATTAAACTGCCAAAAGAACCTCCCCGTCGTGGAAACTAGAATATTGGCAGCTACTTACATATACATCATTGGTATTACCTTATCCTTCCCTGAAAATACTTATAGCCTAAATTTTGTGTCCATCATAAGCTTGCTTTCCATTTATAAATATAATTTAATCATGTCTAGAATTATATTCTCTTATTTTAGTTGTTTTTAACTTTAAAAAATGGCTGTATGTAACATCCTGGAACTTAGCATTTTTATTTAAAATTATTGCTAAAATGAATCCATTTTTTATGTAGCTATATTTCATCCTTTGTTGATGCCTATATTGTATTCCATTGCATAAATACACCACATTTTATTTATGCATTCTTCTGTCAATCGGTGTTTTGATTATTTCCACATTTTGCAATCTGCCTGACCTGAAATGTGTACTAACCAATAACGATTCAATGAACCCCCAGTGCTTTTCTTCAAACACTTCTATCATTTAGGCACGTTATCATGAAACCAATCAAAAGGGAAGGAATAAAAGTTGAGTGCATTTTAGTAAGGATTACTGTTTGGGGTAGGGGAGTTCCTTTTTAATAAGGACTGCTGTTTGCCCATTAACTCCCAAGGATGCATTTCTGTAAAGATTTCATTTGTCATTCCCTCAGCTAGCCATTTTCAATTAATAAGAATAGCATGTCACTGTGCTTCAGTTTCTTCCTTTCTGAATATAACCAGGCCGATCTTAAAAATCTGTCAGATTCCCCTCACCCTCTAAGAGTCTAGGGCCTGAAGGAGAGAGATTGACCTATCTACAGTAGGAAAACCCAAGATTTTATTGTGCAATTATGAAGTACATTTTATACACAGTATTTTATTTAATGTTCGCACAAATCTAGTTAGAGACTATTATTCTTCTCATTTTGGAGATAAAGAAACTGAGGCAGAGATAAATAAAAAACAAAAACCACACATACCTAAGGTTTTATAAAGCCAGCCTAGTGAGTCACAGAATGAAGCAGGAAATCCATGCAGCCTGGAGGAAAAAGCCAAGCGCTCTGGATCTCTGCCTTCCTCAAAGCCAGCTGAGTCATCTTCCAATTTCCCTAAAATTCTAGGAGTAATCATTGTTAAATTCAGTCACACAACTGTCATCTCCAGCTAGAAGACCTGCTTCTCACGAACCAAAGAATGAGTCGACAGCTTTCCTGGAATAGAGGTTTTCGTCATTGGGATCTGACAAAAAAACCCATATGTATTTTTTGCTTTGCTGTCACGATCATTCCTAAGTGAACAGAGCAGAATTAAAGTTGCTAAGGCTGAAGATGTCACAATGAATTCTAATGAGGAACTTTTGTGTCACCAGTGTTCCAAACTGTCCTGTGATGGCGTATTCTTAGGATGTTTTATAGACTGACTTCTTAAACATTTCCCCATAATATGACTGTAGTACTGTGGGAAACTTAATTCAAAATGTAGAAATTAGCACAATATTTGAATATTTTTGCCAACACGCAAAGTTGCAGTATTTGCAGTTTATTAAATATTACCAGTATATGAAAGCCTCAGCTCATTAGGAAGCTGAAAGAATACAGTGTTGCCAACTTATAATCAGCCAGTCAGTGAACATTCATCTTGTGTTGTGCACAGAATACTGAATTAGGCAGTTGGGGCATGATAAAAGAAGTACAAGATTCTCTCTGCATCAAATGATTTTATAATTTAATTGAGGAAATTATCTAAACTTAAGAGCAGCTTATTAAATATCAAATACAAATTTAAATGGTATGAATTAAATTGGTATATATGGAGGGAATACAGAGTCAAAGAGGATTTACAGATTCATCAGAGACAAGCTGTAAAGGAAATTACATCTGCACTGAAAGTCATCACTTCTGTTGAAGACCTACTGTGTGCAGGTCCCTGTGCTTAGCACTGCACAAGCAGGATCTCATTTGATCTTCACAACCATCCTTTAAGAAAGCATTGTTTTTGCCTCCATTTTGAAGATGAGAAAATCAAAGACGAGAACACCAAGACAATATAGCTAAAGTCACCCAGCTAATGAGATACTGGGTCAGGATTTAAGCTCAAGTTGATCTGACAGTAAAGCTGAGGTGCTAGTCATTATGTATACTGTGTTTAAAGAAACTGTGTCAAGATGAGTGTTGGCTCTGGAGAGATGAACAAAGAAAAGGGAGCACATTGCTGGAGAATTGAGCATAGACGTGAAGGTGAGGAATCACGTGGAAGATTAGAGGTAGATCAGAGTTTATTTTTTTAACTTTTTTTTGAACTAATTTTAAACTTACAGACAAGTTGGAAAAATCATAAAAAGAGTTCTCTTATACTCCTCAAATTCCTTTCCCTAATGTTAACATCTTACAAAACCACTTTACAATGACCCAGAAAAAGAAAACAACACTGCCACAGTATTACTAACTAAACTCCAGATCTTATTCAAAATTCCAGCGTTCCCACCAGTGTTCTTTTGCTGCTCCAGGACCCAATCCAGGATCCTACATTGCATTTAGCTGACATTTCTCCTTAGTCTCCTCTAACCCATCACATTCTTCAGTCTTTCCTGGTGTTTCATGATTTTGACACATTTGAAAGCTATTGATCAGTTATTTTGTAGAATGTCGTCTAGTTTGTACTTGTTTAATATTTTCCCATGATTGTAATGAGCTTATACATTTTGGGCTAGAATATCACAACAGTGATGTTTATGTCCTTCTCAGCGCATCGTATCTCGGGGTTCATGATGTCAACATGCCTTATTACTGGTGTGGGCCAGGTTTCTCCACTGTAAAATTCCTATTTTTTCCTTTCTAGTTGATAAGTATTTGGAGGAAGATTCCTCGAGACTGTACAAATCCTGTTTCTCCTCAAAGAACTCACCCTTAATTTTAGTATCCATTGGTGGGTCTTGTCTACAACATTTATTATTAGGGTAGTATTTGCCTAATGATGATTTTCTGCTTCCCCCTTTTTTTCTACATTTATTAATTTGAATTCTGTTGCGAGGAAGACCTGTCTCTCCTCCTGCCCTTATTTATTAAATTACTTATGTATATAAGTTAGGATCATGGATATTCATTTTATTCCATGAGTTAAATCCAATAATATTATTATTTATTTTGTTGCTTAAATTGTTCCACCTTTGGCCAGTGCAAGCTCCTTCAGATTGGACCCTGTGTTCTTTTGACAAGCCTCCTTTTTTTTAAGCTTTTCCTTTAAAACCTTTAGCTTTATGGCACCACCAGCTAGTCCAGATTCATCTTGGATATTTCTTGCCCTCATCCTGGAATCAAACACTTCTCTAAAAAGATCTGGCACCCATTATTAAAGAATAGTGGTTAGAGACCAATATTTGAGTGCTAGGTGTGCTCAGACCAGTTTTTTATTACCATCCTCAGATTTTTCTTTTCCTTAACGAGAACTAATCTTGGTGAGATGAGAGTGACAAGACCCATTGGGTAGGACTTTAAAGTACTTTATGCACCAGTCTAAGGAGTTGGGATTTGATATCATTGATACAAGAGAGAAATTTTGTAAAGTTAAGCAGGGGAGTGGGTGATAGAATTGTTACAAGATGATGATTCTCATACTGGGGTGCAGGATATGACAGGTGAATGGGTAAAAGCCTGAATGATTAAGAATAGCTAGTTAAGGCTATCTGTGCATGGAATGAGGAAGGCCCAGTTCTAGATAAAAGTGCAGGTGGAAGAAAGAAAAGGATGAAGCAGAAACATTAGAGAACAATGATTGGCTAGAGATGGTGACAGACACGATAAAAGGTTGGGGAATGTGTAAAATTATTCTGTTTGTTATCTTGGAGAGCTGAATAGATAGAGGTGTCACTGGTAATATTAGGAATGATTAACTCTGTGTCAAGAAAGCATAGACTTCAGTTTTGACATATTTAGTTTAAGAATTATTAAGACATATTAATGGAAATATCTCCAGTAGAGAATGGGAAGCATTATACTAAAGATAGATACTATATTTTTGAATTCCTAAAACCTACCTCTGTACTTCACTTTCTGTGGGTATTTAGAATAATAATAGCTAACATTTTTAAGTACTTACCTTGTTTCAGGCTTATTTCAAGCATTTTTATATACATGGCATTATTTAATCCTCTTGATAATCTTATTCATATGATTTCCATATTTTTGCTGGAAAACTGAGATTTAAAGAAGTTAAATAGCTTGACCAAAGAGACATAGCTAGCAATTTATGAAAGCAAGATTTGACTCTGGGTCATATGACTCAGATGTCCCTACTCTTGACAGACACATACGTAAATACATAGACTGATCAAACCCAAAACTTCCCCTATAGAAATAGATTTGAGACTCATCTGTACAAATGAATTCACTAAAGATAAGACCAAAGGAATAAAAACATAGATCCTAAGACAGAGCTTCAATAAAACAGATTTGAAATAAGGAAGACAAAATCAAAGTGATTCAGGGAAGAAATCAGAGAAGGAAACAGAACATATTGTTGGCATATCAAAAAGAGAAAAACAAAATGCTATTGTAAGAGATTTCCACTTCCAGGAATGGCAGGTAAGCTTACTGCAGAACAACACTCCTGCCAAGGACAATTATGAAATGCATAAACTGTCTTAAAACATTTGTTTGAAGGTATCAGACAGCTTACCAAATTAGCAAAGACTTCAAGAGCCAAGATCCCAGAGGAAAGGGAAGCTCCTAGATAAACCCAACATTTATGCAGTTTTCTCCTTGAAGCATTTCTCAGTTTTCAAGCAGCAGCTGAGAAGCTGTACGGAGCTTCTGGAGGTCTTATGGTACTCGGGGTAAGAAATTGGAGTTCAAGGTCCACCAAGAACGAGAGGCCTTTAAACAACTTAGGCTTTCAATTGAGACCACAAAGGACTACACTCTAGAAATTTACCAACGCTCACATAGAATAAAGCCCACCTCCAACTGGCTCATTCCACGACTGAGTTAGGGTAACCTGCCCAATGCTAACTACCTCCCAGAAGGAAACGTAAACCCTTCTTAGAAGAAAGTAACACTTTACAGTTTTTCATACACCATGTCCAAGATTCAATAATCAAAAACAATAATTCAATAAAAAATTAACCAGTATCTAAGAGACAAAAATAAGTGCTCAATATCCAAGAAAAAAAGCAGAAAATAGAAACAGACTTATACAAAATCCAGATAATATTATTTTCAGATTCATCTGTTAAAATATATATGATTAATATATTCAAAAATAAGTTATAATTTATTAGCTATAATACTAAGTTAAATATAATTAATATATTCAAAAACAAAGACGAGAAGAAAGAGTTCAGAAGAGAAAGAGAAACTATTAAAAAAAGAATCAAATGGGAACTATAGAATTGAAAAATATGGTGACTGAAATTACATCCTAATAGGTAGGTTTAAGAGCAGATTAGCTAAAATGAAGGGATACGTTACTAAACTAGAATTTATGTCAGAATAAAGCGTTCAAGCTGAATCACAGAGAGAGAAATAATGGAAAATGCATGTTTAAAAAAAGTTAAATATACATATAGAGCATGGTGAAAAGGTATAGTCTACACAAAATTGGATTTCTAGGAGAAGGAAGAAAATAGGACAAAAGTAACACTTGAAGAGGCAAGGGCTAAGACTCTTCCAAAACTGATGAAAAGATATCAAGTCATAGAGTAAGAACTCTTTCCCCGCAAAAAGAAGCAAAAGTAAGATAGTAGGTAAATTCTCAGCAGAAATATATGAAGCCAGAAGATGATGGGATGATATTTCCAAATTGTGAGGGAAAAGAAAAAAAAAAAAATGCCAACCTAGATTTCTATATCTCATGGTAGTCTTTCAAAAAAGAAAGAAAAAATTAAGATGTTCTCAGACCACAACAGAGATTTCATCACCAGCAGACCTACACTAAAGGAAATACTACAACAGCTTTTTTGGGCCAAAGTAAAATGTCCTTGATGGAAGCACTAAATTGCTGGGAGAAATGAAGAACAAGAGAAAAGATAACCACGTGGGCAAATCTAAATGAATACTGGCTGTACACAAGAATACTAACAGTGTCTTGTGGGGCTTAACATCACACACACACACACACACACACACACACACACACACACATATATATGATTAAAATAAATGACAAAAGCACAAAATGCAGAAGGAAATAAGATATTAAAGTGTTCTAAGACCTTATCTTACTAGGATAATGACAGAAATAATTTAAATTGGAATTGAACATGTCCAAGATGCATGCAGTGACATCTTAGACTGACTCCTGAAAGAATAATAAGATTGTAGTAACTGCCGCTTTAAAAGAAGCCAAGGAAAGAAGGAAAAAGGTGTCTACTATAGGAGGGAAAATAAGTGACAAATAAGATAAAAGACTTAAATCCAAACACATCAATAATTGCACTAAATGTAATTTAAAAAATTATCAGATAGTACAAAAAAACTATAGGCTGCTTAAACTGACATACTTTAAATACAAGAAAGCAGGTCGAAAGTAAAGGAAAAAATACACAATGCAAAATGAATCAAAACAAAGCTGGTACGGCTGTATTACTATTGGAAAAAAGTAGATAGAAAGGCAGGAAGTGTCACTAGAGATAAAACAGGAACTTTTCATGATTATAAAACAGTCTAATAACAGAAAGTTGAATAAAAACAAAGTGTGTGTACTTAATAAAACATTTCCAAGATATAGAGAGCAAAAGTTGGCAGAAATAAAATGAGAGAAAAACCAACGATTACGAGTGAAGGTTTGAAGACAACTTCCTCTGTAACTAACAGAATAAGTAGACCAAAACAAACACAACAAGAACTTAATAGATACAAACTATATGATTAATGTACTTGACCTATATAGAACTCTGCATTCAACGACTACATTTTTGCAAAAGTATATAGAACATTTACCAAAATTAACAAGATGCTGGGCCATAAAGCAAATCTTAGCACATTTCAAAAGATGGATGTTACACAGAGTACATTCCCTAACTAGAGTGGAATAAAGCTAAAAATTAATACCCAAAAGGCAATCTAGGGTCTGCCCAGTGGTGTAGTGGTTAAGTTGCATGCTCCTCTTTGGCAGCCTGGAGTTTGCAGGTTTGGATCCTGGCTGCGGACCTAGCACTGCCTGTCAAGCAGTGCCAGCAGCTTCCCACATAAAATAGAGGAAGATTGGAACAGATCTTAGCTCAGCGACGATCTTCCTTAAGCAAAAAGAGGAAGATTGGCAACAGATGTTAGCTCAGGGACAATCTTCCTCAAAAAAAAAAAAAATAGAATTGAATATGGGAAATGTCCAAACCACAATATGGGAAATAACCAATATACTTGTAAAAAAGACATAGCCAAACAAGAAATCACAATAAATAAAAATTATTTTTAACCAAATGGTATGAAACTATGAAATGTCAAAACTTGTGCAATGCAGCTACAGCTGCTTAGAGGGAAAATTATAGTCTTAAAAACATATATTAAGAAAGAAAAGAGGTTGAAAATCAGGTCTCTAAGTATTTGTCTACAGAAGTTACAAAAAAGAACAAATTAAAACCAAGTAAATTAAAAGAAGGAAATAATTGTGTCTGGTATTTTCACTGTAAGCATCTTTGCCAGAAACAATCTTTGCTGCAAGCATTTCGCTGCAAATATTTTTACCACGTAATTAATTGGCGGTGAGGCAATTTTGCCTTAAATGATAAAATAACTGGTTGACAGTTTGGTTTCGCTTCTCCGCTGACGCTGTTCTCCTATTTTTATATTATATAAATCTTAACTCCACATTTCCCATAGAACTTTGCAAAGTCTATCAACAGGCGTGACAATACGCCACGAACAAACAAAAGTGTAGAAGGCTTTTCACAACACAACGCAAAGCTCAGTTACAACTGTGCATCCTAGTATTTAGAAACTGATACGTCTCTTAACGAATGAAGAGATTTCAACAAAAAAGAAAAAGTGCAATGGATGCCAAAGGAGGAGCTGAATCAACAAGCAAAGAAAAAAGTATAATACTATTGAACGAAAGACTTCGAAGATAAGTGCTTAGATACAATCCACAAAATAAAATCAGTTATTTGCACATTATTGTCATGAATCTACATACCTTTTAAATGTATTCAAATTTTTGTATTTTGCAATAAAGTCTTTTTAACTTTGTTATTCATTTTTCATGTTTCATTATGTCCTTTTTAATGTCCCTCTTTTATTTTTTATTTTCTCTTTTACAGCAAAATTGCCTTATGGCCAATTAGTTAGGCAGCGAAAATGTTTGTGGCAAAAATGCTTCTGACAAAGGTATCTACCTAGATACCTCTAGGAAAGTACCTAGAATGGGAAATAATACAGAGAAGAATTAATACAATAGAGAACAAGTGTACAACATAATATTTAAAAAGGCAAAAGTAAATTTTTAGAATTATCCCCTAAATAAACTTATTATCAATAATAGAGAAAAGGCTCAAACCACCAGTAGCTGAAACAACAGGGGCTTTACAACTGCAAGTCCTATAAAATTGAGAAACATAAGGAGATATTATGAGCATTATTCCAGTAAGTTTGAAAATTTGGATGAAATGCACAAATTCCTCGAAAAACACACATCACGAAATCTGATCAAGAAGAGACAGAAAATCTGAATGGTCCTACATCTCCCAAAGAATTTGTCTGTATCATTAGAGACCTTCCTGCAAGGGAACACTATACCTAAAAGGTTTTACTGCTGAGTTTTTCCAGCTATTTACAGTAGAAATAACACATATCTTATACAAACCCTGCCCCTCCCGAAAAATAGAAAATCTTTTTATGAGGTCGTCATGACTTTGATACAAAGCCTGAAAAGCACATTACAAGAAAGAAAAATAACTTTCTTTCATGAATATAGACGCATAAGTCTTAAACAAAATTATTAGCCACTGAATCAAGACTAAACAGGAATCAGTGTGGAATATAAAGTTGGTTCAACATTTGATAATTAATATAATTCACCATGTTCACAGAATAAAGAGGAAAAATCACCTGATTAACTCAATAAATGCAGAAAGAGTGACTGATAAAAAGATCAACACCCATTTATGACAAAAACTCTTAGCACATTGGGACTAGAAGGAAATTATCTTAATCTGGTAAGAAAATCTCTAAAAAACACTGCAACTATTGCATTTAACGGTGAACTATTACAAGATCAGCGGACAATGCTGCCCACCATCACTATTTCTATCCATCATTGTGGAAGTTCCAGCCAGTCCTATGAGGTATGGATAGGTGGAAATAAAACTCATTATTTCCAAAGGATAATTGCATAACCAGAAAAGCCAGAAGGATCTTCAGATAAACTGATAATTTATGATAGCCATTAAATATATGGTTAACATATAGAAATCAATTTAGATTTCTACATATCAGCAAAAAAACTAGAAAACAGAATAAAAAAATAAAATAAAAACTAAGAGTATATCTAAGATGTTCGAGACCTATACACAGAAAACTATAAAACATTATTGAGAAATACAAAAAACCTAAACAAATGGAGGAATACATCAGGTTCAGGAACTAGAAGAGTCAGTATTTAAATATGTCAATTCTCTTCAAATTGATCTATACATGCAATGCTTTCTCAATCAAAATTCCAGGATAACTTTTTGTGGAAATTGTCAAATTTGATATGGAAATGCAAAGAGCTATTTTCAAAAGCCTCTGATGAGATGATTTTCAGGAAAGCATGGGTGATAAACTCTATTAGAAAAAGGCGTTGAACAATATTTGCCTTTTGGATGCTTACTTTTAGAAACAAAAGAAGTATTACAAGTAAGCACACAATTTATATGTGTTTTGTGTTTTCATCAGCTCCACTGCTACCACCATCATCTTTTTTGACCTGTAGTATTCAATTATTTCCTACTTAATACCTGTAATATCACTCTTGCATCCTTCTTTCTCACTTAAAACAGCAACTTGAAAGATTCTGCTGCAACATAAGCCTCTCTCCTGTTCCTTGAACATATTAAGCACATTTCTACCTTGGGGCATTTACACCCACTGGGTACTTTCTTGGAAAGCTCTTCTTCCAGATGTCCACCTTCTTTCCTCCCTCGCATCTTCTAGGTCTTTACTCAATTCACACTCTCTGTCAGACATTCTTTGCCTACCCTATTTGATATAGCAGTCCCCAACCCCGCCCAGCATTCTCTGACCTCCTTCTCTGAATATTCTTCTCTATATCATCACCCTCAAATACACTGTGCATTTTAGTTATCTGCCTCTTCCCTCGACAATGTAAGCTTTGTGGGCAGAGATTTGTAACTCCTTTGTTCACTGTTTTATCACAACATGTATAACAGTGTCTGGCATGTGACAAGCTCTCAATAGATACCAGTCAAATGAATTAAATAAACGAATAAATTAATGACAAATGGCACTTTAAAATTTCAAGATGATTGTCATAGAAGAAGCTTTTGTAATACTTCACTCAGTTTTTATTTATTTTCATATTCTTGTTTGGTATTTTTCTCACTGAAGTCCACACTGAGACCCTCAGGGGCCCACAAAGACCACATTTCACAGTCTAGTTGGAATGTTCCATGACACACAAAGTGAGAAGTATGAAGGAGCATAATTCTGCTATGAGCATAGAGCATTTTAATGTTGGCTTCAATATTTTTTAGTGCATCCATAAAATGTTTAATGAAAGTGTTATAAAAAAGAAGAGTGGTTTTATTAAAAGAAAAATAAAAAGTTCTTCTTGTGTTGTTTCAAGGGATCATCTTTTGGTTTGCTACTCAAAATGAACTGAAATTTTTGAGGACAAAAATATGCTTGAAAATAACTGATTCAGTGTGTTATTTATAATCTATAATGGAACATGTTCCTGAGAAACTAGGTTATTTCTTCATGCACATATAAATTTGAAATTAATACAATAAAAAGTTGAACATCTTTGGTTAAGGAAGACAGTAAGGTCAGATGTCAAACTCATAATAAAAATATTGCTATAGCCAGACCAGAAAGTTACTCTCTGATCTTTTTAGAGTTTTTCAATAAGTTTTTCTGACAATTTCTCTCCCTCCTTTTTCCCCATTTTTATAGCCTTCCTCTTAAAAGACTCATTTTCTTTCAAGCATAATCACTCCAGCAAAAAAGAAAATCTCTGTATTTCAACAATAGCTGCATTTGTTAAGGTTTCAGCTTTAAAAAGAAGATAAATAAGAAAGTGCTTTGGAGAAAATGACTAACGCTGTGCTTTTAACTATTTCTAGAGCATCTATGAGTAATTTTGGCATGCCACCTTGCAGAATTTTACGTCTTGAATTAATATTCACTTAAGAATAACTATAACTTTTGAAAAAAACGTTATGTAGAACTGGTCAGTTTCTAGCAGCCAGGGTCCTTTAGCCCCCTCCGCCTGGAAAAGAAAGACTTTAAGTTATTGTTGAGCTAGGGAAAAATACTGTCAAGCTTCCAACATTCTCAAGAAATTTCCTTCATGGTCAAGTTCTTGGGAGATGATATTAGTGTGTCTAAATCTTCCTAAAGAAAAATACCTGAGGGTGTAAAATGACATAGGTAAACTTTTAATAAAAAAAAAAAGAATAAATTTCCCAGATACACTTGTCCTACTCTTCAGACTCCCCTTGGCCCTGTCCTGAACCCTCACTGCAAGACAATAGAACATCCTGAATAAACATGAATTCTGAAGTCAGTCAAAGGCACATTCAAATCCCACCTCTGCCATTTACCAGCTGTGTGAACTTGGGCAAGCTACTTAATCTCTCTGAGCCTCAATATCGTCATCAGTAAAATGGGGCTGATGATACCTCAGGGAGGGCTGTTATGAGGATTAAATGAGGTAATTGATGAGCATGACTGGCATACAGTAGGCACTTTGGGGAACAGTACAAAGGTTCTCTGTTCCCTCAGTATTTCTTCACTTCTGTTTTACGTAGAACTCGTGGCATGTCCTTTTCACTCTCAATACACATATAAACACCATTTTTCTTTAATCTCAGCCTTTCACCCTGGTCTACCAGCTGTATAATCTTGGATAAGTGGTACATACATCTGGAGCTCATTCTCTCATACCTTCTTTTTCTCTGGGAAATCTAATAATTAGAAGTAAGAGCTACAAAATATATAGTGCTTACTGTGTGCTAGCATTGTCAAAGTCATTCATTTATTTTTTCACATTAACCCTATGAGATATGTGCTCTTTTCATTTGCATTTGTGGATGGAGAGAATGGGGAAAAGAGGGGTGAAGTAATTTGCCCAAGGTTATACACAACCAGGTGTCGGCGGAGACCAGAGACGAACCCAGAGCTTCTATTTGAAATCATTATGCTAGAATAGCCATCGGATTATTTTAATTTGACCCCACAATTTAATCTAATGTGATAGCTCAAGATACTCATCTTTTGAATCTAGGACTAAAAAAGACAAAACAAAAGAAGGAAGCTAGACAATTCTCAGCGAGAGACAACCATGAAGTGTGTCCCCAGAAGGTGGAGGGGCGCTATTGTGTGGTAGCCCTTGGGTGGAGTAGACTGTGCTTTGCTTGGCTTCACTTGAATAGGAAAAGGCTGGGTGGGACCCGAATAGGAAAACAAAATAAGAAACATGATTGCTGGAGATAAGGCCTTCTGGGTAACTACTAGCATCTATTGTCTTCTTATCAAAATGAAGCAAAACTGTGTCTCTTGAAAGCCAAATAATAGATAACATTTATTGAATACCTACTCTGTGGCAGCCACTGTGCTGAACTGGTTCTTTAGAAAATCTCTTCTAACCATTACACCAACCCTTTTTTAGGAAAATACTATTATTTTGCTTATACTATAAATTTGAAAACTGATGTTGCAAAAGATTAATGCATTGTCTATGATCATATAGTTGATAATTGGTGGAACTGGAAAAAGAACTTGCTCTAGGGAGTTCATTGATGAAGGAAGGCAGATAATTTTCATCATAGAATGTTATAGTTGAATTCCTTGGTTTAAGTTTACCTAGTTCACCAGCCAGTCTGGTGGCACAGTGTTCGTGTTCTCTGCTTTCGTGGCCGGGGTGAGCCGATTTGGATCCAGGACACAGACCTACACACCACTTATCAAGCCATGCTGTGGCAGGCATCCCACACATAAAATGGAGGAAGATGAGCACAGATGTTAGCCCAGAGCCAATCTTCCTCAGCAAAAAGAGGAGGATTGGTGGCGGATGTTAGCTCAGGGCTAATCTTCCTCAAAAAAAAAAAAAAAAAAAAAAAGATTCCCTGATTCATCCCACTCTGTATGGATGGAAAAACCAAGGCCAAGACCAAAAAGGCAGCTTGCCCAAGGTCGTCAGATCATTAATGGCAGTGCTAGACTTAGAACACTACTTTCCTATTAGCCCGCTTCTGTATTTTTCCTGCCACACTGCACTGACTCTTGCTTGGGGTTAAAGCGTGATTACAGAATCCACGGAAAAATGTGAAAACTCCAGTAATGTTTGTTTTCTGCAGTTGATTTGAAGGGAGTGGGAGAGGGGCAGTTGGAGTCAGTGAGGTTAGAGAAGCTTTGGAAGCAGGTAAAAGAGAGTCTAATATGGAGAGAAAAGTCCTAAAATCACCCTTAGCTGGCCCCTAGTGAACACCCGAGCGCTCTGTTCAAAAAGCAAAGAGCTGGGAAAGTGCCCCTATAGGAAAAACATTTCGTGCGAAAGTATGATTTCAATAAGTCAACTGAGTCCAAGTTTAGACTGTGATTCATTTCACAAATGAAGTTACACCCCCAGATCATGTACGCATCCAATTTCAGCCTTTGGCCGTATTCTTCATCACTCTTGTGGGACACGTATTTATTAAATTATAGCCCCTGCCCTGTTCTGCGGTGTGGACCATTTATCTTGTAGATCTGAAATAACATAATTATTTAAAGCAAGCTTGAATGGCATATTATTAAATTCCTTCTTTTCTTTTCCACCAACAGAAAGTGTTCTCATTTTCTAAATTTAAAATATTTATCTCTTTAAATTTTGATACAATATCTTTGATACGTACACAATAACATTAAAACTTGTGTGTGTGATTATACTGTCAAATGATTCCGTCTTCCCTCTTAATCTTCCTCCAGCGGATTCAGCTTCGAAGGAGCAGTGCTGCCAGACTATAATAAATCATCCCCACGGGCCTCGAATATTGTGCCATACAAGAGAAATTTGGGAAGGATACATATTTGCTAAGTGAATACATGTAGGCATTTTGTATGTGCACGTGTGACTGCATACGTTGGCACTTGGACCTAACTGTTTGACTCTGAATTAAAGACAGGTAGTTCAGGGTAGCGGATCTAATCCACACAAGGCTCAGTCAAGGCATTACTAATATCTATTAGTGGATTTGACTGTTTTATGCTAGATAAAGTCAAGGCACAATTGTGTAGACATAACACAACAGTACCAATTATTATGTATCCATTGTGAGCTAGGTATGTTATCTTTAAAGCTCACAGCCTCTCTGCAAACTAAATTGTATCAATCCTTTTTATTAGATGAAAAACTCTGGGGCTCAGGGAGTTTGAACAGCTGAAGGAGGTCAGACCGTAAGTGGCAGAGATTGGGACCTAATTAACATGGGTTGGAAAACACTTTGAGAAGGTTGACTTAAAAGATTTGTATGATGCCAACCCTGAGATTCTTGATTTTAAAGAACAAGGGCCACGTCTTGCTCAAAGGCATGACCTCTTTCCTTCATTCTGTGCTACCGTCTGGCAATTCCTAAGGAAAGGAAACTAACATGCATGAAGCACTTAGCTTCTTTTAGTTTGTATGCTGGCCCTTCACACATGCTGCTTTATTTAAGTTTTTAGGAGCTCTCTGGTTCTGCATAGCTGCCCCCGACTGTGGCCAAAATTCAAGACCATTCAGCAGGTAGTCAGAATATGTGAGTTCTAGCCATGTTAATAGGGTAGGTCACAAACCCTCTCGGCATCTTCATTTCTTCATCTGTAAAACGGGATAATAATATAGTTCCTGCCTACCTTACTTTTCAGTTAGGGGCAATATGTCAGACCAGAAAACATTAGAAGAGGATAAAATTGAGGATATGTATGAACAAGAGTGGCCACCTGTGTGATAAGAGTCACACTGTATAGTTGTAAAGTACAAAATGTGCGTGGTTAGTACAAGGAGGGAGGATGGGAAAATGAGAAGGAAAGAAGGAGTGAGAGAATAAGTTGAACAGGGCCAATAATTCCTCCTGTTACTCTGCTCAGTGCGTATCAACCCCCAGTGACGAGGAGACAAGCAGCCCCAGTCCCTCCTAATTCACTTGTGCCTCTCCAAGTGTGAGCATCTCCCCACGCTGGGTTTTGCTTGTGGGATTAGATGCATAATTTTCCAATAAGATGGCCTATAAATGCAAGCCATCTGGCTTTCCAACAAAGAAACAGCCACTTGTTTTAATGCAGAATTGGCTGTGAGAAAAGACACATTCCTTGAGGCATTTTCAAGAATAATCTAGATTGTAGTTCTCAAACCATCTGTGCTGAAGCACTGTTTTTTCCCCAACACTTTTTAAACTAATACTTGTGTAAAACACAATAAAAATTAGTCATGAGAAAAAAACCACTTGCTTGGATGTCCAGCCATGCCATCTGGCTTACTCACAATTTTAATACTTATCTCATTGCTGACCAGAAACAAACAATTCGATGACTTGTTCTGGCTCATGAACCATCCGTGCGCAGCACCCATCTAGATTACAAACAATAACGCCAGTGCCAATTCTAAACTCTCTTTAAATTCTAACCCTCTTTAAAGTAGGATTCCACTTTCTACTCAAGTGAGGACTTTTTATTGCCCCTTGATAATCATTTTTTCTTCTTTCCTTGCATCCCCAGAGGCCCAATGCCTTTAATCTCTTTTTTCCCAAGTCACCCCCACATCCAACTTCTCCATCCTTCATCCTCGCTACAGAGCCCTATGTTTTGGTGACCTCTGCCCCCAAATACCCCACATTTCTAATCTTTCTTTTCCTTCCTCACTCCCATCAAAATAGGCCCATCTTGTGGCCTATCCTCTTAGGATTTTGTCCATAGTAACCGATAAGCTAGTTATGGAGATCAATGAGTTCATGCTGAGCTGTACGAATTCATGGTTCACTCCATTCAGTGGAATTCCATATATAATCATCTGTTTATTTGAGCTTTCTATATTTAACGTATTATACTCAGAAAGATGCCACGAAAGATATTACATCTGCTCTCAAATAGTTTATGATCATGCCACCTGG
Source organism: Equus przewalskii (assembly GCF_037783145.1). Classification (NCBI taxonomy): domain Eukaryota; kingdom Metazoa; phylum Chordata; class Mammalia; order Perissodactyla; family Equidae; genus Equus; species Equus przewalskii. The sequence continues at coordinate 50,807,676 of NC_091831.1, read as the reverse complement.
ATCATATTCCAAATCGACTGTCAAGTTCTTCAACATTCTTACACTCCACCCTCCTTATCAGATCTCATTTCCTATCGCTCTCTGACCTGGCTGGCCTCCTCACTGTTGCCTGAATACGCTATAATTTTTTAGATTTCTGTGTTCTTATTCATGCTATTCAGTCATATTCCAGAATTTTTCCTCTCTCTTACCTGTCCATGCAAGCCCTGCCCAAGTTTCATCTTCCTCATGTGCCTTCTGGACAGAGGAGCGCTACAGCGCCACATGGATCTGCCCGTCTCTGGAATCTCATTGAATTCATAGCCATGACGTTCAATGTAGCACTATGTCCTGTGGTTCTTGAGTTGTTAGGACAGCAAGCTGTAGACCCCTCCTGAGCAATATCTTTATTGTTTGGTATGGCAACAGTTAACCTTCATCCAACATCATTATTCATTGCCCACAAGGAGCAAAGCTAGGTTCTTAACTCTCTGGGAAATGCAAACACGAAGACCCTTAAGGAATTTACGGCACAGGCACTGAGACTGACTTTATGCTCTTAGGTATTTTGTAGAACACTTGTCTTTTCTGATGCTCCATGAAAAAGTCTGTCAGGAGCCAAATAAATTTCAAAAGTTATGCATATTCTATGCCCTTCTTTAAGAGCCACATCTAAATTAGCATACTAAAGGCTTTAAGAAGGCTTGCAGGTGGACAGTTTCTTTAACATTATTTAAACCAGAAGTTCTCCAAAATAATTTCACCATAAAACTCTTTGTCTAAAAACACCCTTTGTAAACATCTAACTGATGTTAATATTTTGATGTTAGTATCCATCAAAACTAGTATTCTTAAAAACACACTTGGAAAAACAGTGATTGGGTTAAAATTCCAAAGCTAAAATGCTATGACTATGTTAAAGTGTTACTATTGATTTTGTTAAGTGTCGTAATGGCATGTGGTTTTGTTTTGTTTGTTTTGTTTTAAAGTCCCATTGTTTAGAGATGCGTACGGAATATTTATGGGTGAAATGATATGGAGTCTGGGATTTTCTTTAAAATATTCCAGGAAAAAGAAAGTTAAGATAGTTAAAAGATTGGGAAAATGTTGATAATTGGTATACTGCGGTGATTATACAAAGAGGTTCATTATATAGTCTACCTATTTTGTGTGTGTTTAAACAATTCTGTTATAAACGGTTTTGTTTTAAATTCCATGATGGTTGAAATACATAAAGTCAACCAAACTTCATTAATTTGGGATTCACCAATTTAAATTCTGTGATCTTTAGGACAATATATTGATTTTGTTAAACTGAAATATGTCTTGGCTTGTAAAATATTTTCAAAGTTAATGTGAATGTAGAGTCCCCCCAAATACAGCAGAGGATAGTTGACAAATCCTCAGGGGGCTCTGGAGGGGCCTCCATGGCATTGTGAGCACAGCGGGTGATCAGGTGGGCTCCTGTCCCCTCTCTTGCTACGGTCAGAGAAACTCCAAGTTACCTCTTCATAAAGTGGAGAGTTACATAAGACTTCGTTTTTTAAAAGGGTCCCACTGTATGAAAACATAGAAGTGTGAAAACCACGGCCATACGCCATGCCACTTAACCCAGATGGAAGCGGTCTACTGGTTCTAATTTGGTAAAGCCCTTCATTGTTCTGATTTACCTTGATTTTAAAATTGATAAGTTCAATTTCCAGGCCCCCTTTCCTGTGCTTTCCACAGAGGCCAGGGAGGGTCGCGTTTTGGTGCTTTGCGGGGTTTGTGGTGTGTGGGTTGGTGGTTTGCTGGCAGCCAGCCTTCTCTATGGTCTAGTGTATGCCACACCATGATTCTTTCCCTCAACTTCAGTGGGTCTCCAACTTGCGTGTCTCCAGATGTGACTGTCCCCGCCCAAATTGGTGCCCAGGGCAGCTCCACAAGATCCAGCTCTTGGTTTCATGGAGACTTCGTTCAGACAACGTGAGGGGATGTACTTGTCCCCTTCTCCAAAGAACTCTCTAGGGACGAATTCTTGCCTTGGTCCCTCTTAGGGGTATCTTGAAGAGCAAAGACTCCCATCTAGAGAGGACTTTACAGGATCATTGAAGAAATCAGAAAATGTCTCTAAGTGGTCTTTAGCAGATGACCCAATGGAGGCCAGTAAAGGGCTCTTTCTACTGCACCCCGAGGTCCAGTTCCTTATTATAGGATGTAGTGTAGGGCTCCAGAATACCACCTGCGGAGTGAGATGGTCTCAGGTGCATCCCAGAGGTGCCACTCCTTGACCTGGGACAAGCTCTTTAGTACCTCAGTTTCCTCATCTCTCAGAAGGTTGGGGACAATATCATCTACCCCAGTGGGCTGTCTGAAATGTTTTTAAATCTGCCAGGTGTTTCCCCAATACCATTGCAAAACGAGAGACGATGAGATAAGCACTTTGTATGAAGCTTGTCCTGGTACAAAGGAGAAACCTGACATCCTCTTGCTTTTACTGTTGTTACTAATCTTCTAGTGGTGGTGGTGGTGGTGGTTATGATAGTCAAGATTATGTCCCTCTGCTCCCTGACAGCTCTCCTATGAAGCAGTCTGGACAAGCCCTTCTCCCTTTGTCATCAAGAGTAGCTTCCTGGAAGATCATAATTTAATAACCTTGCCTCTGGCACACCTGGAAACTGGGAAATCAAGCTCTGATTAAGGTGGTGCCCCCTCTGAAGGGTCTGTCAGTCTCGCTGTGCCCTCTCTGATGTGACAGTGTCCTATCACAGTCAGGGAAGATCAGGAGAACCTACTGGTATCAGGCAGGGGACTTGTATTTATTTAGCAATTAGCTTCTGTAGTGATGCCATGCTTAGAATGGAAAACAAGATCAATCCAACATAATAGTTTGGGCACAGTTAACTTAATCTAATTAGTCTGGCACCACTTTCTGAAAGCCAAGGCCACTGGGGAAGATTTCCAAACACCGTAGATGGAGTGCCATCCACTGCCAGAGAATGGATAGCAGTCTTTCCAGGAACAAGACCTGATCTACATAATTGGTTATTGATTTCAGTTCTTGGCTTCTCTGGTCCAGATATTTCCTCCCCGCTCCTCCTCTCCTTATTTCAGATGCTTTTTAGGATAGGCAAAAGACAGTGTTCCAACCAGAGTGAGGTTTCCTCTGTTGACAAATGAATCTACTAAATGGGTTCTCTCTTCTGCAAAAGAACATACATCTCTACTAAGAGGCTTCAGTTTGGCTTCAGAACATGTGAACCATGAGGCAGACTCAGGAGGCCACCTTTAAATACTTCCGAATGAAGCTTCTTAACAAAGACTCCCAAAGTACAGGCAAAGAAATCGAGAAAAATGTCAAACTCGGAATGCCCTCCCAGCCCAGCAAAATGTCAGAGGAGCTGCTAGGAAGGGGAGAATGGGCTTCCAAATAATGTATAGCCAGGCAGAGAGGAGAAAGAAAAGAAGATAGTATCTGATTTATAAATATTTATAAAACGATCATTAGGCTTGGCTAGAACATGCAGTTCTTCTCGGAGTTCACTGCTGGGAAACAATAATAAAAAAGCATGAAATTATTCAAATAGAGGCAAAAGGAGATTTAATTCTGTATTTTTAGAAATCTACCAGCAGCTCTGCACACAGCCTGGTGAGGAAGGGTATGGTAAATGAGCACAGTGGAATCCTGGACCTGGGCTGATGCAGGAAACCAGCTCAGCCACAGGTTTTAGAGCCATAAATTAGCCTCCTGTCGCATCTGGTCAGAATCCGGCCATTGGCATCTCCTGTGTATTGGTCCTTGGCTGCTGTCCTCTCACTCCTATTCTGAGCTGTAGCTGCTCCTGCCACCCCATGGCCCTCCCATTTATGAAGCCTGTGGTGACTATGCTGAATGGGGCCCGAAAGAGCTCCTCTTTAAGAGATCCAGAGTTGGTCTTCTTTTATAGACTAAGACAATCTGGTAAAGGACTTCTGAAGAAGACTTCTCCTAGGAAAAATTCATCTCACTCATACTTGTTCTGGGTCAGGCTTACACAAAATAGGGAAGGCGATGGGCGACGTCAGAGCTCCCTAACCACTGAGACATGGGACATGGCTGCATGCCAAAAGTAAGGTACAAGTTGGCCAGGAGATATGAGGGGTCATAAATGTTCACAGTGCTAGAAATGTTCAGCCTATTTCTTTTTTTTGCAGGGAAAGATTTGCCCTGAGCTAACATCTGTTGCCAATTTTCCTCTTTTTTTCTTCTCCCCAAAGCCCCAGTACATGGTTGTATATCCTAGTCGTAAGTTGTTCTAGCTCTTCTATGCGAGCTGCCACCACAGCGTGGTGACTGACAGACGAGTGTTGTGGTTCCACGACTGGACTGGGAAGCAAACCCAGTCTGTCAAAGCCATGAGCTCTGAACTGTAACCTCTAGGCATCAGGGCTGGCTCTCAACCTTTTTTAAAGCAACCGTTCACAAAAAGTTACAATGGTGAAGGTTATCTTTGGGCACGATTTGAATGACTCCCTCTATAAACTGCTTGAATTCAAAATTGTTATTTTGATACTTAAGGCCCTTAAGCATCTCCCCTAAACCATTTGTCACCACCTGTTTGTGCAAAGATTTCTGTCAATGCTGACAAATAAGTTCATTTCTCATTAGAGTTTTTGAAATTATTTTATTTGAAAGTTATATACAAATTAAAATTATGTTTTTCCTATTTGTATTTTTTATAGTAACTGTGTAACACAAAAACGAACTTTTTTCCAACAAGCCCCATATAGACACCTCAAGCTCCCTAGTTTACTCCAGTGTACAGTACAAATAGTATCACCTTCTATGTGCACTTCGACATGAAATATATCATCATAATATCTAACACTTAATTCCAACTCTGCCTCCAGACCTGTTCTAAGTACTTTATATGCATTTCACTCTTTTAATGTCCACAGCAAACCTATGAAGTAAGGACTATTATCATGCCCATCTTACATATGAGAGAACTGGAGCACAGAGGGGTTAAATAACTTGCTCAGGTCACACAGCCAGGAATTGATGGAGCTTGGATTTTAAGACAGAGAATATGTTCTTAACAGTAGGCTATCCCGCCTCTCAAAGAGGTGGGGAAACATTGGCCCATTAGCATGCAGATCACCCACAATTGGGCAAAAATTGGTTCTTAGGAATCTAAAAAGTCTTATTCTTTTTGTGTATAAAACACAGATTATATTAGTACATAAATAGATAACAGTGTATCATGGGAAGGGGCAATTCGGAAAAAATGGTCCTTAGGGGAGTGATAACTGACAGAGACTGAAAAACACTGGTCCATTAGGCATGTGAGGAGAACACTCTGAATGCTTTCCCTAGTGGCAATCCCCTTCTCAAACACACAGACACACGCACCCTCAAATGCTACACTCAGGGGTATGAACGTTTCTCCAGCAGCCTGTTTTGGTGCCTGAACTTTTCCATATTAGAGATTCATTCCTTTGGATCATGGAAATACTGTCCCAAGATGACCTCTTCCAAAATGCAAATCTTGCTGTGATGAGCAGTATATTAATCTCTTCATATCATTAGTGAAAGTGAGAACGACAAGGCACTGAGGAAATAAGAACAGAATAAGTCAGATTTCAGGAACAGGGGAAAAGGAACAGGTCAGGTGGGAAGCATGGGGTCTGTGGGCACAGGGGAGACCCAAGCAGGCAATACGAGGGGAAGCCTTGATAGAGTGAGCATTTGTGAGAGCATCAAGTACCCAAGGGCCTGAGGAAAGTGGGATGAAGAAGGGGAAAGACAAGCATCACCTCATTTATGACCTTTGGCATAAGACAGAATTAAGTCCACATCTTGACTCTGCATCCTTTGGAAAGTGACTTACCCTCTCTGACCCTCAATTGTTTTGTCATGGTTATAATGGACCTTAGAGTATAAATGCATGAGAAATACCTAGAATGGAGTACGCACTCAACATATGCTGGCTTAATTGTTGGTTTTTCCATCTCTATATTTTCTACGGTATTTTTATAATAATGATATGATTACCTTGCAGTTCTATCCAGGGCTAGCCATGCACTTTAAAACAGCTGCAGTCTTTCCTCTTTGGGATCAGTGTGAAGTCAAGGAAAGAGATGGTGCAGCTTTTTCTCACTCCCCTTCCATAGTAGCCAATTCAGTGGTGGCTTCTCAGTGGTTCATTAATTGCATTCCAGTACGGACACATCAAGGCAGCCGTCTGACTTCAAGAGAGTAAATTTTCCTCTTCATTGTTGCAAATATTTCCAAAGGGAAATTAAAGGTGTAATTTTTCAGAATCAGTGGAGTGATGAGAAAGACAGAGTAAATAATCGGCTTTTTCACAGAAAAGAATCAGCAATGAGAGAACCGATAATTCATCCTTTCATCTCCAAATACACTGGGGTTTTGACTCAGTCAAACTTAAGCGTCCCTGATTTTTTTAGGAAGATTGGCCCTGAGCTAACATCCGTGCCCATCTTCCTCTGCTTTATATGTGGGACATCACCACAGCATGGCTGGATAAGCGGTGCGTAGGTCCACGCCCAGGATCTGAATTGGCGAATCCTGAGCCGCCGAAGCAGAGCATGCAAACTTAACTGCTACACCACTGTGCTGGCCCCTAGTGTCCCTGATTTTGACCTATGTCTTCAGTTCCCTAGTTTGGGAAAGGGGATGGTGAACGTGATCTCCTTAGAGAGAAGGCAGAATTTCAGGAGAAGCAGAAACACATAAAAGAAGTAGACATTTAGAAGCCATAGTTTTACTTGAGCCAAATTATCGCAGTACTAGTTGTGCATGACTGTCTTCTTCAAATCTATTATGGATTCCAACACAGCTATGCACAATCAAGGCCTGCCCATAACACACTAAGCTCCACCTGGACCTGGAGTCAGGAAGGTCCTATCCTCCACCAGAATGTAAACATTCTTCCCTCACTATTGAAAGGCAGCAGAAGGAATCTCTCTCCCTCCCAAACTGCTGGAAGGAAATACGCCCTCCAAGGGGACCAGATGAGCACAAAACTTCAAGCAGCCTTCTGTTTCTCATCTCTACATCCTGAGCTCTCCCATCATGACCTGCTTTCATGCCTGCACTTGCTAGGATCAGTGCCAAATCTTGCCAACTTCTTATACGTTTCTATATTCCTTCTTATGACCCTAATTCCAACTTCCCTTAAACTGACTCAGATAGACCTTTTCTCACGGCCCTGGAACCCGCTGTCCCTAATTGGGCCTGCTTCTACCACACAAGAGGCCAAGAGGAAGAGGACAATTTAAGACCCTTTGGTCCCTCTGCCAGTCACCTCTTAGGGAGGAGCATAGCCAGAAAAGGACCAGAGTGGAACTGTGTAAAATTGTGCTGTCCAATAAAATAGACACTAGACACATGTGGCTATTTAAATTTAAATTAACTAAAATCAAATAAAATCTAAAATTCAGCTCTTCAGTCATACTGAACATATTTCAAATGCTCAATAGCCACATGTGGCTGGTGGCTACCGGACAGTTATAGAAAATTTGCATCATCACAGAAAGTTCTAGTCTACAGCACTACTCTAAAGCAAAGGGCTCTGAGCGGGAGTCCCTGCTGACGGTGCCTGAAGGCTGGTACTACTCTGGAGAACCACTGTTGGCTTGTAGCCCAGATAGTTCCCTGCAGGCAGACTCTTCGAAAAGTGACCTCTAAGCCGCTTTGGCCCAGCACTTGCCATGTGGGGCACTGATTCTTCTCTTCAGAAATTTCCCAATTTAAACCAAGTTCTCTGAGTGAGCGGGAAGGAAGAGATACTATTTTAGGGAGGATATCTATTTTTAAAATTTGATTTGATTTGATTTTTTTAATCCTGGTAAAATATACATAACATAAAATTTACCCTTTTTAAGTGTACAATTCAGTGGCAGTAAGTATAGCCACAGTGTTGTGCAACCATCACCACTATTTATTTCCAGAACATTTCCAACACCCTAAACAGAAATTCTGTACCCATTAAGCAATAACTCCTCATTCTCCCCTCTTGCCAGCCCCTGATCTTCCTTATTCTATTTTTTGTCTCTATGAATCGGCCTATTTTAGATATTTCATAAGTGAAATCCGGCAACGTTGTCCTTTTATGCCTGACTTTTTCCACTTTGCATAATGTTTTCAAGGTTCATCCATATGCGGCATGTATCAGAACTTCGTTCCTTTTTATATCTAAATAATATTCCATTGTATGTATCTACCATATTTTGTTTAAAGGAAGAGATGATTTTAAAATAATCAAAGAACTAAGACACATTATTTTGTCTGATTGAATTCTCTGCCATTCTACTTATCCTTCGCTGTCAAAAGATGGAATTATTTTCCTACTTCCTAACTCAGATGAGGAGTTAAAGATCTCTCTGGGGCTGTTAGATTCTGACAGGTAAAGTAATTGCCTGGCACAGAGTAAGTATGTTATATAACTATTTGCTATTATTATTATTATTAGTCTGTTGGATCAGGAGTACATGGTAGACAGCTTGAGTCTGGCTTTCTGAAAAGGTATCCAGCAGCATTTCTTAGGCTGCCACATGGGCAAGATGCTACAGTTAGCTGGACTGGACACTGGTGGGAAAGTTGACTGGTCTGATTGCTTCGGTGCCTTCTCAAGTTGTTACAAAGCCCATCAGGTATTGAGCACCAATCTTCCTGTCTGTCATTTCTGCCACTTGTTCTAGCTCTGCCTCTGGAATGACATATCGATAGTCTTTTCTCTCTCCAGATGACACTGCTCTAATATTTGAAACTGACTCTGTTCTTACTATATTTTCACTTCTCCAGGGCAATAATATCTGCTTTCTTCCTCTCTACATTCTACCTAGCAGTTTCCAGATCTTTCCTTAACCTAGATTCCTTCTCTGAGTATATTTTAACTTGTTTAGGATCCTCCTAAAATGTGTGACCCAGGGCTATATACAATACTCCTGATGTGGCCTCACCATGGGCTATTGCTTAAAGATTGTTGACTAAAGATAGATAGATATATACATGCATATATACATAGGCTTATCTATGTATCTCTGTATATATATGGATTTAACAGGTATACACACAGACACACCCACACACTCACACACACGCACACACATATACATGCAGGCACTTGTTATTATGGTGGCACTGGTGTTTTGATGTACATGCTCTTCAGTCTTTAACAGCTCTGAAGAACACAATGTTCTATTAGGTCAGCCTCCAGAAAGGTCACAGTGGTGACATGATTCTCTCGCTTGGCTGTAGGACTGGACGTGAATACCAGTAGTGGTGATGACCTATTGCCTTTGGAGGCCTCCCAGAAGAACTAAGTCTGTTAGCCAGGGAAAGGGACATAAAGAAGTTTACAGAGCCTGACTCTTAAAGGTTTCCCTCTTTTAAACCTTAAAGTGGCACCAATTACTTTGTTTGATGCTCCACAAAGGTGTTAAGAAGTTTGTTTTCTCTTAGTCAGATTTCCAACTATTAAAAAAAAATTAGACCTAAATCCATCAAGCATTATTTTCACCTCTTCCTCCTCTATAAGTCTTTTTCCTGCTCTCCCTCATTTTTCTCCTTCTAATCTAATCATTTTTTTACATTGTAAACTCCAATAAGTAAACATCTTAAAAGCTGAGTAGCTCAGATGCACATGTGAGATGTGACAACAGAAGGCTTAGGAGATGGCTATCCTCATTACAGGAGAGAGGATCAGCAGTGCAGTTTGCTGTGGCCTGATCAGAGAAGCTGCTGTTTATTTACTTTGTAAAGAGGGAAGCGAGGGAAGGAAACACTGAGCTTCAATAATAAAATGACCTTTCTTCTGAACAGATCAGCTTCGTAAGTTAAAAATGATTCAAGGCTCAGTCTAGTATCTGGGGAATAGAGTCCTCTCTTTCCGAAGACAGATGTGATTATGACACATAGTCAACAATGTTTTCCTTCATTACTGTTTGGCCTGAATTTGGGGTTTTCTGGGAGGGAAAGGGAGAGAAGGGGTTGAGGACTTGAAGAATAATAGGAATGAAGTGGGAATGTATTTGTGGTTCAAAGTCTCTACTGCAGAGTTTTATTGTTGGCTAAGGTAAAATATCATTTGGAATTTATCATAAGAAGGTCTCCTAGGCCTTTTGGTAGACCATTCTCAAATTAAAGGATACAATCTGAGTCTCGTGAGGTTGTTTTTCATTAACGTAACAGAAAAACCATAGACTTAGACTGAGGAACTGAAGCCAGGATGTGGCTTTCCTAAGCTACCGTAACAGCGCAGTTTAGAATGTGGTACGTGTATTACAGTTAGTTTTTTCTTTCATGACATTCAAAATATGACTATCTGTTCTAAGACAACTTTTGGTTTCATTACTTAGGTGATTCTTACAGCTCTGTGACAACAAACATCAAATATATAGGCATGGGGTAGGAGGATGTTCCTTGCCCATCCCTCTGAGATATTAAAAACAAAGAAAAAGAAAGAATTTGGGAAAAGAAATTAGTTGGGCAAAAGGAAAACTGGATTACGGGCCTGGCTTCAACATCTACTGGCAAGGCATTCAATTTTTATGTGTCTCAAATGTTAAATACTCAAAATGGGTAACTGTACCAAATCCTACCACCTTACTAAAATTACACTGAGAATAAAATAAAACATAAAATACATAATAAAGCACTCTGGAGAGTTAAAAATAAATTCACAAGTATACTCAGACCGTGTTAGCTGGAATATATTGCAGTTTTCATGCATCCGGGACTATACTTAGAAATTTACTGATACAATCTCATTTAATCCTCATGACAGACTTAAAAGGTAAGTACTGTTATAATACCTACTTCGTGGATAAGGAATGGAGGCATCAACAGGCTCACAGTTATAAAGTGAGGGAGCTAGGACTTGGGTCTAGTTTGTCTGGCACTAGAACCAGCTCTCCTATGCAGTATAAAGAGCCTGCTCAGCTAGATTACAAAGCATTCTTTGTTAATATGGGAAGGCATTGACCTGTAGTATTACAGAGTGATTTCAAGGCTTAATACTCAATGGATATGCCACTGATGTCATGGTTGGGAGCCTCTGATATGGCCCCCAATGATCTCCATTTCTACTATTCATGCCTTTGCGTAATGTCTTCCCCTTAAGTGGGAGAGATTTCATGAGTCACTTATAGTAAAGAAAACATAAAAGAAGTGAAAAGATGTCACTTCCAAGATTAGGTTATAAAAAGACTGTGACTTCCATCTTGGGCATTCGCTCTCACTCTTTCCTGAGTCACTTTACTCTGGGGAAGCCAGCCACCATGCCGTGAGGCATCTTTGTGGAGAGGCTGACATGGTAGGGAGGTGAGGTCTGCCAACGGCCGTGTGAATGAGCTTGGAAACAGATCTTCTGGGGCCTGCCAGCAGCCATGCGAATGATCTTAGAAGCAGATCTTGCCCCAGCTGAGCCTTGACATGACTGTAGCCTTGACCAACATCTTGACTGCAGCCTCGTGAGAGACCCAGGTAACCTGCTCCTGGATTCCTGACCCACAGAAACTGGGAGAAAACAAATGTTTGTTGTTTTCAGCCACTAATTTTTTGGGTAAAATTTTATGCAGCAATAAACAACTAATACAAATGTTAACCAAGTGACCGACTAGAGAACTGGAACCTTCCCAAGCCTGCCTTCTTCAACTCATTCAACATATACTTCCTGTGTTCTTACATGCCAGGCATCAGATGTGGTCCCTGTCCTCAACGTGCTGATCATCTGATGGGATGTGGGGTGGAGGGAGACATACTGTTAAAACAATTAAAAATCAAAATTCCAATTCTTTCTAAAATGCTGGAGAAGGAGTAGAAAAAGCACAGTGTGAAGCCAGCCAGAAGGACTCCAATTCTAGCCTTCAGATATGAGATCTGGAGCAAATAACTTCCCCGAGCTTCAATTTTATCATCTGAACAGATGATAATACTACTTCTGAAAAGTTTGTAAGGTCAGGGGCCGGCCCCGTGGCCGAGTGGTTAAGTTCGCGCGCTCCGCTGCAGGCGGCCCAGTGTTTCACTGGTTCGAATCCTGGACGCGGACATGGCACTGCTCATCAAACCACGCTGAGGCGGCGTCCCACATGCCACAACTAGAAGGACCCACAACGAAGAATATACAGCTATGTACCGGGGGACTTTGGGGAGAAAAAGGAAAAAATTAAATTAAAATAAAATAAAATATTTTAAAAAAAAGTTGGTAAGGTCAAATAAAATAATGCATGGAAAACATCTGGCATGATGCCTAGCACATTTTAGGGGCTCGACAAGTGATAATTCTATGTGTCTTACTGTCCCTTTTTTAAAAATAGAGAGCAATCATCCATGTTGTATAAGATTGCTCTGTATGTAAAGACATATGTACATAAAATGCTTAGCACAGGGCATGGTCTGTTTTATGTGCACCTTGAAGATTAATTCCCATTAGTTTCTTATGGCTATAGGAGATGAGAATAACATTATTAAAAAACCTTTAGGGGGCTTCTGCTTTTTGTTTAAAATCATTTCTCTGTTTTGCATCTCCAATTGAAGATTTAGTTGTCTTTTGCAAAGGGCCTTACCATGAGCCAGTGGAGAAGACTGAAAACAAAGATAAGATGGGACATCTGAATATACAGCAAAGTATGGTGAAAGGCGATAATTGGAAATCAGAAGTTGGGGATTCTCTCTTTACCTCTGAGTGACCACCAATGTCTACCACCAAATGAGGGCATCATACAGTTTTAGTCTCTTGGGTAAAATGAATGGTCACCTAATACAATTATTATTTATAAAACACTTGCATTTCTAGTACAACATGACAACAAGAAGGATTAATTTTCCTCATGAATTTCCTAGAATTTGACCAACCCGCATCACCATTAATATGACCAAAGTAATAAGAAAGACTAGTAAGACAGACAGACAGACACACCAAACCTCCCCAACAGGAAGAGAAAAATCAATATTAGATAATACTGGATTTTATTTTTGGAGGAATTAAACATGACCACCAGATGGCACTGGAGTCTGATTTTGTCATTGTATTTCCAGAACAGTCTTTGGGAAAAACAACTGTCAGCCTATCATAAATTTTCTGAGTCAGTTACTTGCTTATCTGATGTGGTGCAAAGTATAAAGCATTTTGATATTCTTTTTCAAGTTCCTGGCATCTCCCGTCAATAAATGAACACACTGCCAAGTTGACCTGAAGCAAACTGATCTTGTCCAGACAAGAGAGTTTCAGGATCCCTTAAAAAGCCTCCTGTAAGTAAATTTAAGTTTCTACAAATGAAATAGATTATAACTTACAAGTGAAAAAAAGCATGATATCCCTCTGCCTGAGCGCGGATTCCAGCTGTTCATTTCCTTTAGCAATTCAAATCTCAGTTCTGGCACACCTAGTGTAATGCCTAGACATTCATTCAACAAATACGTGTTGAGACCCGCATTCCAGGGTTCACTTTGACACTGAGAGGCAGTGGGGTCCCTAGTGGAGCTTACATTCTAATGGAAGAGTCAGATAATAGGCAAACAAACAGACATGATCATTTCATGTGCCATGAAGAAAATCAGTGGGTAACATAAAGAAGATGAGTGGGACCTTTGGAGGTACATTTGATAAGGTGGTCAGAATTCTTCTGTGAAAACATGAAATCTGAGCTGGAACTAGAATGACAAGTAGGGTCAACCATGGAAAGAAGGTCACCGTGGTAGAGGCACCAAGAAGGAAGGGGAGGACAGTACAAAAGGAGCTACAAGAGGCAGGCAGCCCAAGTCATGGAGGGACTTAGAGTTTATATTTCCTCTTGCTATGCATGTCACCGAAAGGTGTTAAGCAAGCAAATAGCACAACTGATTTACATTTTTAAAAGATCATTCTGGCTACTAGTGGGCAATGGATTGTATGATACCAGGTAACAATAGCAAGTTCTAAATAAATGCATATTAAATGAATGAGTGAATGAATGAATGTGCCTAAGGCCAGATAGATGCTTATTATTCATTAAAATTCACTTTACACCTATCACATTGATAGAGTTAGGCACACTCTTAAGGCAGTGGCTCTCAAGCTTTTGCATCCACCAGAATCATCTGGAACATGTATTAAATACAGATTGCTACACTGCACCCCTAATCACACCTCCCCCCGCTTACTTCCTCCCTCTACAGCTTCTCATTCAAGAGATTTGGGGAAGGGCCCAAGAATCAGCATTTCTAAGTTCCCAGCTGCTGCTGATCCAAGGACCACACTTGGAGAACCACTACCGTAAGAGGCTGAGCATAAAGTGACAACAGCTGCTGAAACAAAAACAAAGCAGGGGGGACTTACTTCAGTTCTATTATGGTTCAGGCTTCTGGATCTTAGAGGCCGCATTCAATGATCATTCTGGATCATTAGAGGGCATTTTGTTGTATAACTAATGTAGGAAATATCGTTCTTTTCCTGAGCAAGGATAAAGTCCCTCTCTTCTTTATTAAGAGAGCCTCAGTTTTGTTCAGGACTATTGTGTCCAGCCCCACAGTTTAAGTTGGGATTGGCTTAAATGAAATACAGCAGCCCATCTCCCTTTGCCAGATATTCACTATCCCAGGCTCCCTTGCATGGCCATGAGACACATGTCTAAGCAAGGAGAAGTAATGGAAATATGCTGAGGATTCTGGGAAAGACTTTCCTGCCTCATAAACAAGGGAGGAGGGAGAAAAGAACCTTCATTAGTAGGAGATTCTGGTCAGCAAATACTCTCACGTAGAAATTACCACAACTTCAAAAATGTGACTACCTGTTAGGCAGGGATGTGCTGGTAAGTGTTTAAACATAGGTTCTCAGTCATGAGAAAAGCCAGTTGCTGATTCCCATGGTGTAAATGCTCCCACAATGGCTGATTTCAAGCTACCAATGTGAAGTCACTGAACACAAAAATGGGAAAAGATGTTAACAAAAGGCTCTCACAAGCCAGTGTGAGCCAGCTCCAGCAAACCATTGCCAGGGATTCTGAAACTGAAAGGTAGGGTAGGGTGCACCTTATCCTGAAATGTCAGGTAAGCAGGGCTAATCTTTCGTGTTCTTGTGCACATAACCTCTCCTGAAGGCCATTTGCAGAGCTTCATAAACAGCTGAGAAGGTTCGAGCACAGTGTCTAACACAGAAGATGACACCCAGATTTGTGGTTAATGGAGAGCCTCTATCCCAAGACCACTTACGTTTTATTGAAATGTAGGCCTGAAAATAATACTTTGCAGAATTTTATGCATCATGAGAAGAAGTATTTTAGAGACCTAGAGTCTTTCTAAGTCTCCTCCACAAACTCCCCCTCTTATTCAGCTACCTACATTTCTCCTTGGTGTTGAAAGAAAATAGTGTTTAAAACAAATGGAAGCAGACTTTATTTGGGGGTAGCTCAGAGGAATTAGCAGGTCCAGTTCCTTCTGTAGAGTGTTTGTCAGTTTCCTATTCGCTCCCACTCTCCAGTACACACCTAAGGTCTGCTCTGCCGCTGTGCAAGTTTTCAAGGTCTTAAAAGATTTCCTAGCAAATCCTTCCTGATCCTCACCTGACATCGCACTCTACCCTCTCGCCAAAACAGCTTCTCTCATGTCCTCTCTACTCTCCATGTGGCGCCTTAGTATGGACAGTCCACGTGCCTGGAATGCTCATCACCTCACTCAGGATTTCCCGAACTTCCTGGATTGCAAGAACAACCTGGCGAAGTTACAAACACAGATTCCTAGATCTCACCCCTTGATCTACTGAGTCAGAATCGCCAAGAGAAGGAGCCTGGAAATACGCAATTTCAAACAAATGCCCAGGTGATTTTTATCAGGCAGTTTTAGGAAACCTTGGCTTCTCTATTTCCCTCATATTGCCCAACTCTCAGCTTCACCATTGCTTCTGCAGAGAAGCCCTCCTTGACCCCCCAGATGAGGCTGAGTCCCCTTCTTAACGGTTTTAGGCTGACAGTACCTGCTCAGATAAACTTTAAACTTTTTAGATTTTGCTCAAATAAACTTTATGGTGAGTCTTCCCCCATAAGATTGTAAACTTCACAGAAAGTGTGTCTGTTTATGACTGTACCTTGAGTACCTAGCAACTAGCATAGTCAATGCACAATAAATATAGGTTGACTGATCCACTCATAGACCCATCTTACATCTGTGAACGGTGAGAAATCTAAAGGTAATGACCTCTTCAGGAAGGAATATTCTTAAGGGCAAGCTCTTTTGTCTGGTCCCACCAGCTGAATGTGTGTCTTTGTACAAGTCCTATACTCACTCCAGGTTTTATTTCCTTAGTTCTAAAAGAAGTGAGAATGGATTAAAAGGGAATGCTCTTAGTATGGTTAGTTACAACGTATTAGAGGTTGAGGGCGAGCAGTAGAAACCCAACATAATTGGGAAAAGGACAGTCTTGCCCTAAGGAAGCACACATTTTAGCTCACCATGGCTACAGATCCTTAGCAGAGATGTGTAACCAGAAGTATGTGCACCTCCATTCTGGGGCCATCTCAGCTTCCACTGGTGCCGTCCCTTGTGGTGTTCGTTGGTTTGAACTCTTCCATTCCACTGTCTCCATAGGGCAAATGTTCAGCATCAGATATTTAACACCATGTGTCGGGGGAAGGCAGTGGAGGCAGAGATCAAAAAGGAGATGCAGCTTTTTCAAAGAGCACCGTATGTCTATTTTCATTTCCAAACCAAATGAGATGGGTTAGGAAATAAATGTAGAATTTGCGTCAATTTCTTGATTCTTACAGATCAGACACCTTAACATTATTTTTATCTTCTTTTCAGTCTGCTCTTGCACCAAACACTTGCCCTTTCAGACACTCATTCTCTTTTTGACCATTCTCACCAGTTCCTTTGCCTAAAATCTAGAAGTACTAATCTTATAGGGCCCAGACAGACATTTAATATTTATTTATTGCATTCTTCCTATGTGCCAGCCACCATACCAGTGAGCTAATGAAATGGGGGATCTCATTGTCAGACATGACTAATGAGGAAGAACCACTGAGAATCGGAGGTGACCTAGCTTAAATCCTTTCTTGGCATTTGGAAAACAGAATTCCTAATCAGAAATTCAATGGACAAAAAGGCTTAGTTGTTCTCAAACTGACTGTAAGTTGTTAAAGTGTAGGAAACCTTCAAGATGCTCTAGTGTCATGGTTTTAAACCCTTTTTAGCCTTGGTTTGGACAAAATCTTATTGGAAGCACACTATATAAAACAGTTACCAGCAGAGCTGCTAACATTGTCACGAGATGTGGGGCGTCCCGCCCTACCCCAATGAGGGTTGCCGAGGAGACTCGCTAAATTCAGTTTGAAAATCGTGCATCTACTGCAAGATTTTCATTTTACAGATGAGAAAACGGAAGTGCAAAAAGGGCAATAATTTTCTTATGATCACAGAATTCATCAATAGAAGAGCCAGGCCAGAACCAGGATCTTCTGGTTGCTGGCTCAGGGCCTGGTTCCCTTTTCTGGAGCACAGAACTTCAGCCACTGTTCCTAATGTGTGCTGTGCCTAAAATCCACCCCCTAGTAAGTTTAGACGTTTCCAGAGGTACTTGATACTAGCATTCAAGAAGGTCTTGGGGAACAGACAGAAGCCAAAATCAATCAGCCTGGTCCTTAATTAGAGCCAATAAATGTATACATACCCACATCCCATTTCTTGTACAGAGTCAGACTCTCCATCCCCCAAAACACTTGAAAGAAGTCAGAGAAGTAAAAACTGTAAGATTGCGCCACTGCGCCCCCTAGCAGAAGCACTAGGTTACTTACCCACGGTAAAACCAGCTCTCCAAAATTATTCAGGTTTTGCCTGGAGGCCTGACGGATTCACTGAGATCGAGAGCGCGTTTCAGGTGAAGGCGGACTTGAAGGGGCTCAACATTTGTCAAGCTTTTCTTAGTATCTCTTATGGAAACGTTTCTGCCCGCTTTGTTTATATTATTTAATCCGACTCACAATTTCAAAACAATTTAGGGGTAGAGATTATCTGGGCCAAAATCAAATGAATTAATATGACATGATATATTAATATAAGAGACCAAAAAAGAAAGCATTCTCTCTTCATTTGGTCTGTCAGGTTGCATATTGTTACCTGGAAGAGTAATTGTGACTCCTGAAAAGGAGGCTTTTACTGGCTACTCCTGATAGACAAATTGTATTTGTCCCATTGTATTTATTTTACTATTAATAATATTGACATAAAAATATACTATCCTCAGAAATGGAAGCCTGCTTTTACAATTATTTAGCCATCTTTCCAGATTTTTCTTCCAGGAACCTGTCTATACATAGCAAATTTTGTTACTTTGACTTGCCGGCTGCTCTCTGCCAACCACTGTATGTATCTTTTAATTAAGTAGAAAAGAGATCTTAAAAGCTCACATAAGCATAGGAAACTATTCCTGGCTGACAGCAATGTCTCCTCATTTGCTAGCAAAAGCACAGATTGACAGAATAGAATAGATCAAGAAAATTGATCGTTACTCATATGCTGGATTGAGTCAATATATGTAAATCCATCCCTGTTGCTGGCAGGCACTGAGATGCTTGCCATGCAGAACAGACACAGTTACAGCCTGTTTTCTAGTCCAAATGCCAGCCTTTCACTTTAATGCAGCAAAACTACAGTTATGTACTCGGAAAGCTCTTTTGTATTCATAACAACTCCAGTTTGAATGTGGTTCAGGACAGAGAAATTGTATTTACGAGCCGCCATCTCTTCCGAGTCAATACAATTTGCAGTAAATACAGTTTAAGTTAGAGCTATGGTATAGATGCTCTGGGAATTTTCTTTGTGGTTTTACTACATTTTTTGGAAACGTTTTAAATGTTCGCTGCTTTCAAGTTCATTTCTTTAAAGTGAACAGCCTCACATGGTTGTTGTGAAGATCAAGTGCAATAATAGATATGAAAAAGGCTTTGAAAAAAAATTTAAAGCATTATGCAAATGGGAGATGATTATTTTTTGTCTCAAGGTCCTTTTACTTAAGGGCAATGCTCTCTAGTTATCCCAAGGCCTGTTTTAATCTTGATTTAAAATAGTCAAATATTCAAAGTAGCAGTACATGAAACAGAAGGCCTAGCAACATAAAATACACATTATATGTTTAGATATCCCTTAATATCTTCTCAGAGAAGAATAATTATGAACCTCATAGTATCAAAGAAGAGTGATGTTTCTTTCCTCGGGACTAGGACTCAATGGTACATGAATTTGAGTCTTTCAAGAGCTCTTAGAATTGCTATCTTCTTTTCTAAGCCTGACTAACCCTTTTAAAAGCTAAAAACAGACATCCATCCTATGCTGTAAAATGCAGGAGGACCATAGTTCATAAACAAATATATGGAAACCATCATTCAAGCTGATTTAATGCTCTCATAATGTATAACAGTGATCATGAGGAAAGCCCTTCTGAAATCAGCTGAAGCTGAGTGATGGAGACTGCAGCCTGCTGTAACTTCAAGAGAGACTCCACAGACATAGCCCATCAATTTATTTCCATCCATTCGAGTTACTCCAAACAACAGGGGGTCTCTCTTTCTATTTCTCTCCCCACAGAAGTGGGACATGCCTCAATTACCCTGGGCAAGTGGCCAGAAAATTTGCAGGGACAGAATTACACGTTAGAGTGGGAAGGCATTTTAAAGATCTTTTATTTCAGGTTCCTTTTTGACAAATTATTCCCCACCCATCATTTCATCTCTCTTATATTGTTAATGTCTCCCATTCTATTCAGGCCTTCCCCACTGCCTGTAAATATTCTCAGGACTCCCTGTGTTCTTAACTTTGTGTATCCCGTATTTGACCACTAGAATCCTCTTCAAGTTAGCCGCTGAATCTTTTTGACATAGCGTTGGTAATTTTTGATAGTTCCCTTGTTCTCTGGTACGTTGTAGGGTAATCGTATACATTTCCTGCTTCAGACTTGGAACCATCCAAATCTAAGGAGCAGGAAATAGTATTTCAGGACTACAGCCTGCACGTGAGATGTGCTCATTACTGATAATTTGGTCACTGTTTCTAGTTTTTTTCAGTGGGCAGAACTAAAAGCCAGCTTTTATATAATCTTTTTATTCCTAATTCTGCCATTGTTAAAATAGTCGTGTTATCTACACTGTCAGAACATACAGACATTGCATACCACACTGTCTCCCTAATAGTGATTTTTTGGTCTTAACTGTACCGGTAAATTTATATTTAGTGTTCTCTACCCACCCTTATGGTAAATTTGGTTGTCTGAAGCTCATTTTTTAGTGTGGAGATTTAAAAAAAATTTTCCAATCTTTTATGGACCAATACTTTTGTAGAGTACAATGAAAATAAATTACTAGAGAAATGATTCATGCGCTCGGATGTCATGGCAATGTCAAACTGCTATAAAAGTTTCAAAATGCTGACTCTTAAATTCCATTCTTATTTCATTGCGGTCTGGTAGATTCCTCAAGAAAGGCACATGAGAACAATATTCTCTGTGTTCGTGCATGTTTACATCAGTTTACCAGAGGCTTTTTATACTTAAAGGTCAATTTGGCTGCACTAAGATTCTTGGCTCATACTTTCTTTCCTTGAGTATCATAAATATGTTACTATATTTTTCTTGATCGTAAAAGTGTTGGTGTTAAACATTCTAATGACAATCTAATTTTCTTTCTATTGGTCTTTTTGCTGGGATGTCCAAAGGATTTTTCTTTACAGGATAGTGTTGGCTATCATGGGTCAATTTCCCAGGCCTCTCAATACGTAATTTCAAATAGTCTTTTATGTCAGGAAAGTTTTTGAATTATAATTTCCCTTCAAGGGATCCTATTATATAATAGAGATTACAAAAATTGTTGTACTGTAGAAACTGATAGCAGTCTGGTGAAACCAAGTGACCCTTTCTCAGAATAACGTTTTTAGATGCACAAAATAGAATACACAGAATATCAAAGGAAACGAATTATATTAAAATACAGCTCACAAAATATTTTTAAATCATGATCTAGTAATATATGTACTCCTTCATTAACATTAATTAGGATTAAAGATCCTAATCCTTTAATTAGGATCTAGTGGCAGGTCTAATAGCAACTATAAGTTTGAAAAAGTGATAAACGTAAATGATATTTGGAGATTCTTTTTAAAACTGTGGCTTGATATTATGACATTTGTGATTAATTTGGTGGGAAAGTCACAGGTACTGTTACTACCACTGTGTTTTGGTGCGTGCATTGATAATTAAAGAAAAATGCTAAATTTCAGCTAAAGGTTAGTGAAAATAAAGACCTCATGTTTCCCCAACCAACTCTACAGACCACCTGAATTTTATGCACAAACCCTGAAGTCTTTGACTCTAGGTTATGAACTCCGATATTAGACATATGTTGAATCTTCTAAACCTTTCCCTTTCTCGCAGATGCTTTTTTAAAATGTGTTTTTCACGTCTTTGTGATTTTTAAAATTTTCTTCCTTTCCATATTCTATTTCTCTCATTGCATTATCCTTTCTGTTTATTTGTTTTTCTGTTCCTCTTGGCTCAACTTCCTGACAGAAATGATTTTATTATTTTATTTCTAGTCTTTTTCTTAATTTATGTAAGCTTTCTTTTTAAATTTTCCTTAATCATCTCATTTCTGAGTTTTTCTGTTTGTGATTTATTGTCACAACTTCCACCATTTGCTTAGTTTCTTTTAGCTCACTTTGAAATTCTGGGTTTCAGTTTTCATCTGTTTTGTGGGCATGTCTTTCCATGTGCCCCCCAGGCCATAGGGAATTTATTCTGCTCCTCATTCTCTTTATTAGACTGCATGCTTTTTCCTTTGCTCAGATGTAAGTAAATGAGCTTTTGTCTACTTTTAGGAGGAAGGAGAGGCCAAAATAACTTTTCTAGATTCACGACTCTAAACTCCGTCTTCTCTTTTTCTCTCAAAGTGATTTTAAAAATATGGCCTTATACTTTGTGAGATCTCCCTTTTCTATTCTCTAATCCCATGTTCATCTGAATTTTTTTGCCCCTTCTGTCCCTGTTCATCTCAGTCTGGAATCTATTTCCAGTAATTTCTCCTGGAAGGGAACGTTGGCTTGTTATTACCAAGATTTATAGGGCCCAAATTACTCCCTCACCGTTAGATCTTATCAAATGCAGCCCTGTTACTCCCACCTGTGATTTGCATCCGTCAAAACTCTCACCCAGTTCAGCCACACTTTCCAGTGAGCACCTCTTAGGGGTAGGGGTACTCTGGTACTCACCATCTTCAGAACTCACATTGCCGTCCCTTTACTTCCACCTACAGAGATGCTGATACTGCACAGCTCCCCTGGCTCTGAGGGATTTTTTTTCCAACCGGCTTATATTTTGAGGTTTGTAGAGATACCTTAAGACTCAGTAGTAGTAGACAGATAGAGAGATAGGTAGGTAGGACAGATAGTTAGATGGATAGATAGAGAGAGAGAGAGATATTGTCTGTGGGTTGTTGGATTGTATATCCTAGTTGCTCTATTAGTTTTATATAGGTCAGTGGTTCTTAACTGGAGATAATTTGTTCCCCAGGGGACATTTACCAATGTCCAGAGACAGTTTTGGTTTACACAGTTGGAGATGGGGGCAGGGGGCAGCACTATAGACATTTAGTGTGTAAAGGCCAGGAACACTGTCAGACATCCTAATGCACAGGATAGCTCCCCATAACTAAGAATTATCCAGTCCAAAGTATCAATAGTGCTGAGGGTAAGAAAACTTGGTCTATGGGAATTTGTGGAGATTCAAAAATTAAACCACAACTGACATCTCCCCAGCTGCCTCTCAACTACCTCATCAATTCATCCAGAAATTTTGTTCACTTCTATCGCCTATCCAATGCCTGTTTCGGGTCCATATTTTCTTTGACTTGAACTATTATGGCAGCTTCCTAATTGGCCTTTCTGAAGCCATTGTCCCCTCCCTCCAGTCTAAATCATCCTATCCATGATGCCAACTAATTCTTCCAAAGCACACCTCACGTCATGCCAAACATCTGCTCAGAGATTCAGTGACTCACCAGTACCTTGTAAATAAAGTTCAATCCCGTTATCTGGAAATTCATAGTTTCCTGTGCTCTGTCTGCAGTTTATCTTCCCAACTTTTACTCCTTCTACTCTCCTACCTATAACCTGCAACACAGTCAAGTGGGAATCTCTATCATTTGACAAATATGTCTCTTTTTTCTCAGTTCTTTGTTGGGACCACTCCCTCAATTTGTAGTGTCTTATCATTCCTCCAGACTCAGCCCCAAAGCTCCCTTCCACATGAAGCCTTCTCCTTCCCCTCCGCTCCTCTTCTTTCTGCCCTACATATGCCAACCAAAGATGCTCTCTCCCTCCTTGGGATATCTTAACATTTTGCATACAGTTGCCTTATAGCGCTAAATATGTGTGTGTGTGTGTGTATACACATAGATACATACGTACACACACACATCCTACTATATTGTAATTTCACTGTGAGCAAAAATTGGGTATTTTTCCTCTTGGCATTTCCCACAGTACCTAGCAAAGACTTAAACAGAGCAAATGCTCAATAATACTTGTTGAATAAATAAATACACAGAGTGAGTCCTAAAGAGGTAAGGTGACCACGTACAGTGCATCCCTCTCGTCAGTGGCAGACACCACATGACTCTAACACAAAACTACGGTAATGGGTTCCTAAGCCCATTTTGTGTAAGTGATGCTATAATCCTCATTATTTTTACCAATAACTACTAATCAGAGATGGGTGTTGGATGGACAGCAATGAACAATCTAACTTAGGTAAATGGAAAATTCCTAGGCACAGCTATTCTTTCAGGTAGAGGCTCAACAAGTGATTAACAAGGTATAAATTTGAATATTAAATACTAATGATGATTGTTTGATAATCCATCTTCCAAGCATCATATCTCTAATACCCTATAAATTTCGTTTTTGTTTTGAGTTATGCTTTTTAAAATAATAGGATCGTACTCCATAGAAGAGATATACCATAAGTCTCTTGACTCAAATCTTTCTTCCTTTTGGTACTATGTATTAAGTGTTCTTTATAGACTCAGCGTAGCACTAAACATTTCATCTATACATGTATTTCTGTGGGTAGAACATGCCTAGTGCCTTCCTCATAGCATGTTTTGAGCACTGAGAGTTCCTACCCTCCAAAATGCTTCCCCAACAACCATTCTTGGTCTTCTCTGCTCATTTTAGATTTTCACCTTGACGTTTAAAACAGGAATCCTTATATGTCATTTATGCCATGATGGGAATGAGTTTCAGATTACCTGCTCCCAGAGCCAGAATGAGGACCCATGAGGTCACTGGACTGTGACAGTGAGGAGAAGGGCCAGAGTGTTTATGAGAGCTAAGTACTGTGGACACATTTTGCCGTTTCACAATATGGCCATAGGCTAGGCACATCTCTGTTTCCTTCCAGTTATTTCTTCATTATCCAGCTTCTCCTACAACCCCTAGACACAAACCGTGTGCTTTTAAAAGTCTTATGGCCAGAAAATAAAACCTCAAAATGTATTTTACTATCACTCTTTAGAGCAAGAAAGAGACTGTGCGCCTCACATAGCAAGAGTTACCTATGAATCATATTTACACAATTAATATGTGGAGATGGCAACTGAAAAAAAAAATCCATATAAGATGGTTTTTATGGGTATTAAATATAGAACACAGCAGGCACCAAACTATTTTGGAGTAAAAATATTAAGGACCTAAAAATGCAACAGTTTGTTTGATCCTATAGTTTTAATCCACATTATTTCAAAATATTCAAGATCACTCCTTTTTTTCCCTTGGGGGTTGAAATTATTCTCTGAGATGTAGACTTTGTCATGTCTATGAATATTAAATATCAATTAATGTTAAAAGAGGAAAGCTGTGTGAAATGTGAAAGCTGGGCTTCTTACTCATCTCTGCCAGGCACAAGATTCGGCTACGCTCTTACGATCCTGCTTTAATTTCTTAGCAATTTTCTTCTTAGGGATTCCCAGACGCTTTACCCTCTCACTCACTTGTTATCACACCTGGTGAGCAAACAAGGTGTGGATAAGGTTCAGCTGTCACACTATTGTCTTTAGGTTTGTGATGTGCTGAACCATCCTTTCATGTTATCCTTGGCATCTTTCAGAAATGGAGCCCCCACTGATAGACTCAACATATGTAAAGTTCCACTATCTAGCAAATAGCTGTGCCTTCTTTACTTTGTAGACAGACAAGGCCATAGAGACTACTGTTCAGCAAATATGTACTTCCTCCTTTCACTCCCAGTTTCCTGGGAGGAAGAGAGCCCTCTGAGGCTAAACTTGCCCTGTGGCTTGCTTTGGTCTCATGGTAAGCTGAGCGTAACGCCCTGCCTCTTGATCTGAGTTTGGCCATCCATGGGATTTGCATTGGACAAAGAGATGTTAGCTGACAAAGCCCAAGACTTGAAATAAGCTTGCATTTTGCCGTAGAAGAACATATCTTGGGTTATCTCTTGTTTAAGGACAATAAGATATGTGGAACAGACTTTGATCCAACCTATAGCTTGGAGCCAGATCACCTGAATCCCAGCAGGTCCACAGACATGTGAGAAATAAATATTTATTATGTGACAGGAGCATACTTTTGGCAATCATTAGCTTAGGCCGTCAGGAATGTACTGAAGCCCCTTTAATCTGTGAACTATCTACTGCAGTTAGTGCCCATTTGGCCTCTCTGACTCCAGCTTCTATCGCTCGAAACCATCTTGCCCAACACTGCCACTTTCAACATCCAAAATCTCTCTTTTAATCATGCTATATGACATTATGGATATTTTTGTAATTAAGAGTGTGTTTCGCAAACTGCGTCTTCTGAAAACTAATATCCCTCACAAGACAATAAATATTCCTTGATAAAAGGATGTGTAATCAAATGTATTTGGGAAACACAGGGGTGAACAAATGCTAACTAAGTTTTGGTTTTGTTTGTTTTTTTTTTACTGCAGAACTTCTCAGAGCCTTTACTGTATAAATATGCATTATGCTTCTTCAAGTGGGAGGCATGAGAGACATTTTTTAAACTTAATTTATTGACTCTGGAAACTTTATTTCCCAGGAACACAGATTAACATCTCAAAGGTCACTAGTGTTCCTCAGCACACATTTGGGAAATAGTCTTTGGATAAAGCCAAAAACCTAGCATGACATTGAAGACCCTCCGCAATACGGCCCAAACTTACATTTTTATCATACTTTTATGATGTTTTTAGATGTTTTTAATTATAAAGATAGTATAATCTCATTATGAAAATGCAGAAAAGTAATTGAAAGCAAAAATACTATATACAGTCCTATCATCCATATATAACAAGTATTTGATGTCCATTTTATTTTCTTCCAGTCTTTATGTTATATTTTATCTGCTTGTGATCATATAGCACACTAAAATTGTACATATAGACTTCATTGTTATAAAAATATAAATAAAATACACTATTAATATTTTATTTTCTTTTTTACTGTGACATATTTCAAGCAAATAAAATTATGCTTACTATCAGCTTTGCCAGATGTTAACATCTTTATATACATGCCTTAGATCTTTATGTTTTCTCAAGGAAAAAAAGGCAGAATGGCCAATGCCCTTTGTATTATTCCCCCAGTTTCAAGTCCTTTCCTTCGCTCTGCAGAGATGAGCACCATCCTGAATTCATCATTTCCTTGTGTACTTTTATAATTTTACTGCATATATTTATATCCATAAACAAAACCATAATGTACCTTACGTACCCATCAGAATGGGAGATAATCGAAAAGCTTAGCTATATCTGTAATGGCGGGAATGTGGTGTGGAACTCTCCAAACTACTGTGATTTTTATGTTTTTAAACTTATAAAGTTGGAGTCATGCTCTACATATTCCTTTGTAACTTGTTATTTCCTCTCTCAACGTTATGCTTTTGGATTTTTCCACATTGCTCTATGTAGCTAATGTTCAGTTATTTTAATTGCAGTATAGAATATGCCACAAATTTTTATTCATTTTTTTTCTTTTGATGGATTTTGTATCCAATTTCTTGTCATTTTAAGCAATGCTGCAACAATCGAAAAGTGGAATTGCTGGATCCTAGATATGTACATTGTTAACTTTCCTAGATACCATCATATTAATCTCCAAAGCAGTTGTGCGCATTTGTATTCTCACAGTTCCACAGCACATTCTCTCCATTGCAGATATAGCTAAACTTTTCAGTTATTACCCACTCTGATGGGTATGAAAAGGTACATTATGGTTTTAATTTGAATTTCCTTGATTACTAATGAGGCAGAGTATTTTTCATGTTTACTGGTCATTCGGGTTTCTGCTTTTGTGAGATGCCTGCTTGCGTCCTTCAAAAATTGTGGGGTTTTATTCAATTTCTTCCTAATTATAAAAGTAATATACGCTCAATTGTGAAATACTACAGCCAATTGTAAGGAAAAAAAATGAAATTGTCTCAAATCCCACCACCCACTGGTTAATATTATTAACATTTAGCTGCATTTTCCTTATAGTGCTCTAATACACATAATTGTTTTATACAATTAAAGTGAGAAGAAGCTATGAAGAGAGCCTTGATGACAAAATTTTCCATGGTGGTTTATAATTCTTTCCAGATTAAATCCCAAGGTCTCGAGTCATTCAATATGTGTTTGAAAAATACAGAACCCTGTTAGTCAAGATCTTTGACATTGAAAATGGCTGGCATATAGATATTTGCTTTACTTTTGTGTAGAACAAGAGGAAGCCTTTTGTTTAGTCATTCTCTGGGCTCTCTCACCCAACGTTGCACATAGGTCCTCCGTCATCAACAAGCTCTCGTAGAGAAGAGGACTGTGATGCTGCAAGGGGCTTTACCTGAAAGGCAGCATAGCGGACTAACTGATACAGCTCACGAGTTACATCTGGCACTGAGAAAGTGGAAAAAGCAAGAGTGCAGAGAAGTGTCGCAAGGCTAAGCTCAGCCACGTAACCCCGTTAGGCCTCAAATCACAAAATCCAACTTATTATTTATTTTAAGATGCAAAGTGTGACTTAATCAGCACAGTGCCTAGAATTTCTATCTTTGCTCATTTTTTAATCTGTTGTATGTTTAGAGTATTTTTTAATTATTTCATTGAGGTCATAACAGTTTATAACATTGTGAAATTTCAGGTGTACGTTATTATTTGCCAGTCGCCATATATATGTGCCCCTTCACCCCTTGTGCCCAACCCCCAACCGCCTTCACCTCTGGTAACTGCTAATCTGTTCTCTTTGTCCATGTATTTGTTTACCTTCTACATTATAGTATATTTTTAAATAATAGAATGATCACACCCATGAGTAGTTTCTGAGCCTTTGAATAACGGTGAAAGCCCTTCTGTTGCTGTCACATATGAAAGCATCTGGATGCTTTTCAAATTCTTGAGTTACAAACTTTTCACTCAAAAGCACTAAGATTTTTCTTAAATTCTGGCATTTGTTATTACAGAAAGGTTAAGATCACTCTTTGTAGGCAACATTTTTCTTTCTGCCTGGGTGAATGTAGGATTTATTTTGATTCTTCTAATTCCAACATTTCGGCCAGTCATGTTCAAATGTGGTTCACTTTTCTTTCATTTTGTTCAGCAGATAATGAATCGTTCTGTTCTCGATACTCATGTTTGTGTGACTGAGAGAAGTTACTTTTACTTAACATATATATTCGATTATCGCTTCATCTCCAATTGTTCTTTTCTCCTCTTGAACACCTAAAGTCATTAGGTTTCATCTCCATTCTCCGCCTTGTGGAATCATAATCTTCTCCTTCAGCATTTTCATCTTTTTATCCTTTTCTGGAAGAAGGGGTGCATAGTGTGAACCAATATCAGAAATTCCATTTTGATTATTTTGATGGTTGAAGCCCCACAGATCACTGAAATGTCTTTAAGTGTTTACTTTTACATTTTTAAAGTTGAAACTTTGCTTAGTAAAAAATTTTAAGTACATATGTACTGACTTAGAATGTGTCATTGAATGATAGGCAGAGAAGTTTTGCCATTCAACCTGATGCTCCCTAGCTCCATCTTGTACCCTCCTTTCAAAAGCTCATGCCTACTCCATAGAAATTAATTTACTCTTATTTGTTATTCATAAAGCACTGAGCCTTTAGTCATTGTTTTTCAGTTTGGTGTAGAAGTACCACTTCTATATCTCCACTGGGTCTCCTGATCTGCCACAGGGAGTGGCTAAAATTCAGTTCTGCTGTGCCAATTAGGGTTCCCTGGTTGCAATCAAGAGAAATTGACTCTGACTGATTTAAGCCAAAGGGAATATAGTGAAAAGATGCTGGAAGTTCAGAGAGTTGACAGGTAAGTTGGAGACTAAGTATGAGAGAAACAGGAGAAATAGCAACCTGGAAACCTGGAATCAAGGACTACAGGAACTGGAAGAGTGAAGACACAGCAGGAGAGTCTGGCTACGCTCCAGGGTGATTAAACTCTGATCATGCATTGTCTGCTTGTTCCTTTGTTCAAAATTCAAATTCCAGGGAACGAGTGTCCAGTTGGCTTTAGGTCACATGTCTACTCCTTTTATCACTGACAGCAGGATTCCTGATTAGGATTCCATCATACAATACCCTGAGGGGAAGAGGTAACCCCTCCACGGAAACGAAGGTGGTGGTAAGAAGGGGAAATGGACCCCGGGATGCCAAAATTCCATGAACATACACCACATGTGAGCGTTAGCCTGTACCCTCAGATTTCATCCACACTATCTTACATTTTTGCTCATTCAATTTCTTCTCACATCTTAATTAACTGAATTCTTGCTGGCTCTGTACCTCAAAATTGGTCATCAGCTTTGTGTTCCTGGCTTTGGATGATTTGTTGAGAGGTCACATCTTAATGGGTGAGAAGAGACTATTTGGAATCAGTTGAATTTGGAGTCAAATACCAACTGCTCCACTCACCTACCTATGTGATCCTGGACAAATCACTCAACTTTTCTAAGCCTCAGTTTCCTAATTTATCATGAATTTTTGGAGAATTCAATGGGAGTAATATATGTAATGCTTTTAGAAAATGCTTAATAAATAATCTAATGTATTATTATGGCTGGAGTTGTGGAAATTGTTGTTGTTGTTATTATTATTAACACAGACTAATTCATATTGACCTGTTATTCTCCATCACCTAAGATAGGACTTCTAAATCCAAGAAGAGAGAATACCAATGATCCTTCTCCAACCATCTATACCCCACCCCCAGTGAGTGAGAAGCCAGAGTGCCCTCTGCCTGGTCTGCTAAAGAGAGGACATCCTTCAGGAAATTTTAGTCCCACTAGAGAAACCAAAGAATTGAATAGAGCCAAAGAAATTATGGGTAAACCACACAGTGATGTGCTTAAAGGGCCTTCAGCAAACATTTATTTCTAAGACAGGGAAAGCAACTCTGCCTGAGTAGGAAATTACTGTATTGCACTTGGAACATCTATCAACACACCATGGTGTGCACATTTGGTTGTGCATTATGTTGTAACTACAGGCAACATGATAACAAGTTCCAAACATTCATGGGAAGACACGATTAGAGCTGTCTAATTGAAAAAAGCAGGTGGATTTTTCTCAAGTGCACATGGAACATTTTCTAGGATATGATTTTAGGCCATAAAATAAGTTTCAACAAAATCAAGATGGTAGAAATTATATTAAGTATCTCTTCCAACTACAATCATATGAAACTAGAAATCAATAACAGGAGGAAATCTGGGATATTCACAAATATGTGGAAATTAAACAACAAACTCTTGAACAATAAATTCATCAAAGAAGAAATCAAAAGGGAAATCAAGGGGCCAGCCTGGTGGCACAGTGGTTAAGTTTGCACATTCTGCTTTGGTGGCCCAGGGTTCGCCAGTTCAGATACTGGGTGTGGACATATGCACTGATGTCAAACCATATGTGCCACACATAAAGGAGAGGAAGATGGGCATGGATGTTAGCTCAGGGCCTGTTTTCCTCAGCAAAAAGAGGCGGATTGGCTGCAGATGTTAGTTCAGGGCTAATCTTCCTAAAAAAAAAAAAAAGGGAAATCAAAAAATATCTTGAGACAAATGAAAATGGAAACACAATATAGGAAAATTTATGGACTGCAGCAAAAGTAGCTCTAAGAGGGAAGTTTACAACTTTAAACTCATAAATTAAGGAAAAAAGAAAGATTTTAAAAGACCTAACATTACAGCTCAAGGGACTAGAAAAAGAGGCACAATCTAAACTCAAAGTTAGAAGAAGGAAGGAAATAATAATAAAGATTAGAACAGAAGTAAATGAAATAGAGAATAGGAAAACAATAGAAAAGATTAACAAAACTAGGAGGTGGTTCTTTGAAAATATAAACAAAATTGACGAGCCTTTAGCTAGACTAACCAAAAAAGATAGAAAGAACTAAAATAAATAAAATTATAAAGGAAAAGGCAGACATCATAACTGATACCACAGAAATACAAAGGATCATAAGAGACTATTATGAACAATTATACGTACACAAATTGAACAGCCTAGAAGAAATGGAGAAATTCCTAGATCCATACAACCTACCAAGACTGAATCATAAAGAAATAGAAAATATGAACAGACCAATAATGAGTAAAGAGATTGAATGAGTAATAAGAAAACTTCCAACAGAGAAAAGCCCAGGACCAGATGGTTTTATTGGTGAATTCTATGAAACATTTAAAGAAGAATTCACAGTAATATTTCTCAAACTCTTCCCAAAAATTGAAGAGGAGAGAACACTCTCAAACTAATTTTATGAGGCCAACATTACCCTGATACCAAAGCCAAATAAGGACACTATAGAACAATATTCCTGATGAATATAAATACAAAAATTCTCAACATAATGCTGATAAACCAAATTCAGCAGCACAGTAAAAGGAATATGCACCATGATCAAGTGGGATTCATTCCTAGGATTCAAGGATGGTTCAACATATGTAAATCAATAAATGTAACACATCTCATCAATAAAGTAAAATATTAAAATCATGTTGTTATCTCAATAGATGCAGAAGAAGCATTTGACAAAATTCACCATCCTTTGATCATAAAAATTTTGAATAAATTGGGTATAGAAGGAATGTACTCAACATAATAAAGACCATATATGATAAGCTCACAACTAACTTCATACTCAATAGTTATAGATTGGAAGCTTTTCCTCCATGGCCAGGAGCAGGACAAGGATGCCCACTCTCACCACCAGTCAACATAGTACCGGAAGTCCAAGCCAGAGCAATCAGGCAGGAAAAAGAAAGAAGAGGCATCCAAATGAGAAAAGAAGAAGTACCACTGTCTCTTGATTATAGGATGATATGATCTCATACATAGAGAATCCTAAAGACATCACCAAAAAAACTGTTAGAACTAATAAAAAGTTCAGAAAAGTTACAGGATACACAATCAACATACAAAAATCAGTTGTGTTTTTATACACTAACAAAAAACTTTCCAAAAACAAATAAAGAATACAATCCCATTTACGATAGCATCAAAAACACTAAAATACTTAGGAATATATTTAACCAAGGAGGTGAAAAATCTGTACACTGAAAACTATAAGACATTGATGATAGAAATTAAAGAAGACACAAATAAATGGAAAGATATCCCATGGTCATGGATTGGAATAATGAACAGTGTTAAAACGTCCATACCACCCAAAGCCATCTATAGATTGAATACAAACCCTATCAAGATGCCAATGGCATTTTTTACAGAAATAGGAAAAAAAATCCTAAAAGAACCACAAAAGACCCCAAATAGCCTAAGCAATCTTGAGAAAGAAAACAAAGCTGGAGGCATCATACTTCCCAGTGTCAAACTATATTACAAAGCTATGATAATTAAAACAGTATGGTACTGGAATAAAAAGAGATACATAGAACAATGGAACAGAATTGAGAGCCCATAAATAAACCCACGCATATGAAGTCAGTCTTATTTTACAAGAGAGATCCATATTTTTTTCAGTGGGGAATAAAAAGTCTCTTCAATAAATGGTAGTAGGAAAACTGAAGATTCAAATGGAAAAACTGAAACTGAACCTCTATCTTACACTACTCATAAAAACTAACTCAAAATGGATTAAAGACTTAAATGTAAGACATGAAACTGTAAAACTCCTGGAAGGAAACATAGGGGAAAATCTCCTGGACATTGGCCTTGGTAATGATTATTTGGATATGACACCAAAAACCAAAACAACAAACGTGAAAATTAAAACGTGGGACTACATCAAACTAAAAACCTTCTACACAGCAAAAGACACCATCAATAAAATGAAAAGACAACCTATGGAATGGGAGAAAATATTTACAAACCATATATCTGATCAGGGATTAATAGCTAAAATATATAAGGAATGCATAGAACCCAACAGCAAAAAATCAAATAGTCTGATTAAAATATGGGCAAAGGACCTGAATAGATATTTTTCCAAAGAAGGTAAACAGATGGCCAACAGGTGCATGAAAAGGTGCTCAGCATCACTAATCATCAGAGGAATGCAAATCAAAACCACAATGCGATATCACCTCAGACCTGTGAGAATGACTGTTATCAAAAAGACAATAAGAGCCAGCCCTGATGGCCTAGTGGCTTCCTCTGCTTGGGCAGCCCAGGTGTGGTTCCTGGGTGCAAAACTACACTGCTTGTCTGTCAATAGCCATGCTGTGGCAGCAGCTCACATAAAAGAACTAGAAGGGCTTATGACTGGAATATACAACTATGTACTGGGGCTTTGGAGAGGAAAAAAAAGAGAAGAAGGTTGGAAGCAGATGTTAGCTCAGGGTGAATCTTTCCCAGCAAAAAAAGAAAGAAAGAAAGAAAGAAAATGCTGCCCTCCCCATGGGCTACTTCTTAAAACAAAAAGGCAACAATAGCAAGTACTGGAAAGGATGTGGAGAAAAGAGAACACCCTAGGGGCCAGCCCTGTGGCCAAGTGGTTAAAGTTCTGGGTGCTCCACTTCGGCAGCCCAGGGTTTCCAGTTTCGGATACTAGGTGTGGACCTACTCCACTCATTGGCCATGCTGTGGCAGCATCCTGCACACAAAGTAGAGGAAGACTGGCACAGATGTTAGCTCAGGGCGAATCTTCCTCAAGCCAAAAAAGAGAAGGATTGGCAACAGATGTTAGTTCAGGGCAAATCTTCCTCCAAAAAAAAAAAGAAAGAAAGAAAAGGGAACCATAGCACAGCATTGCTGAGAATGTAAATTGGTTCAGCCACTATGGAAAACAGTATGGAGGTTCCTCAAAAAACAAAAACTAAAACTACCGTATGATCAAGTAATGCCACTTCTGGGTATATACGTAGAGGAAATGAAATCACTATCGTGAAGAGCTATCTGCACCCCCACGTTCACCTCATCATTGCTTCCAAGATATGGAAATAACTTATGTGTCCAGTGACAGGTGAATGGCTAAAGAAAATGTATATATATACAGGCAAACCTCGGCGGCGCTACAGGTTCAGCTCAAAACCACAGCAATAAAGCAAATACCACAATAAAGCAAGTAACATGAATTTTTTGGATTCCCAGTGCACATAAAAGTTACCTTTACTCTACCTTGTAGTCTATTGTGTGTAATAGTATTATGTCTAAAACATACATATCTTAAGTAAAAAATGCTTTATTGCTAAAAAATGCTAACCATCATCTGAGCCTTCGGTGAGTCCTTTTTTTGCTGGTTGAGGGTCTTTTTATCTTTTTGCTGGTGGAGGGTCTTGCCTTGATGTTGACGGCTGCTGACTGATCAGGGTGTTGGTTACTGAACGTTGGGGTTGCTGTGGAGATTTCTTGTTTGGTTTTTTTTTTTGGAAACTGTATTATTGTATTATTAAGGAATCCATTATGACTGTCATGAAGCCCAGGCTGAGTTAACAGGGACGAATTCTGGAGGTAACTACACCCCACTCTGGACTTTCTGGTTATAACAACTGTCCTCTCTCTACCTCAACTGAAAACCCAGACCTGAGAGGCCCCACACCCTGCGCTCCTGTTCCTGAAAGACGCCAAAGCCGGGTATGGAGGAGGATTGTTCAGAGAAGACGACTTTGTCTTCCCAGAAGGCAAACTCTCTACGTTGCCTTATGGGGCAGATTGCAACCCCAAACCCCAGACAGTGGGGACCTGCGCAGGCCTCAAGTGCAATATCATAAAATAAGACAACAATGAAGTTTGCTGCATCAATTGACCCTTCCTCTCATGACCAGTTTGTCAGTAGCTTGCGATGCTGTTTGATGGCATTTTACCCACAGGAGAAGTTCTTTTAAAATTGGAATCAATCTTCTCAAATCCTGCTGCTGCTTTATCAACTAAGTTGATGGCATATTCTAAATGCCCTTGTTGTCATTTCACAATCTTCCCAGCATCTTCGCCAGGAAT
This sequence comes from Equus przewalskii, assembly GCF_037783145.1. Classification (NCBI taxonomy): domain Eukaryota; kingdom Metazoa; phylum Chordata; class Mammalia; order Perissodactyla; family Equidae; genus Equus; species Equus przewalskii. The sequence goes on along the minus strand of NC_091831.1, from coordinate 50,772,305 downwards.
AGATTCCATCTCACGAAACCATTTTCTTTGCTCATCCATCACAGACCCATCAAAGATCACTCATCACAGATCACCACAAGAAATATAATAATAAGGAAAAAGTTTGAAATAATGTGAGAGTTACCAAAACGTGACACAGAGACATGAAATGAGTAAATGCTGTTGGAAAAACCATGCCAATAGACTTGCTTGATGCAGGATTGCCACAAACTTCAATTTGTAAAAAACACAAAATCTGTGAAGTTCAATAAAGTGAAGCACAATAAAATAAGATATGCCTGTATACATAGTGGAATATTATTAAGCCATGAAAAGAAGGAAGTGCTGCCTTTGTAACAACATGGATGAACCTTGAAGGCATTATGCTAAGTGAAATGTCAGTCAGAGAAAGACAAACACTGTATGACCTCACTTATATGTGGAATCTTAAAAACTTATACAAACAAGGAGTAGATTGATAGTTGCCAGAGGCTGGGGGAAATGGATCAAGGTGATCAAAGGGTACACACTTCAGTTATAAGATGAATAAATTCAGGGGATCTGGTGTACAGCATGGAGAATATGGTTAACAATATAGTATTCCATACTTGAAAGTTGCTGAGACAGTAGATCTTAAAAGTTCTCACCACAAAAGAAAAAGAAAGGGTAACTAAGTGAAGTCACCGATGCATTGACTAAGTTTAGCGTGGCAAGCATTTCACAATATATACATATATCAAATCATCATGTCGTACACCTTAAATTTACACAATGTTGTATGTCAACTATGTTTCAGTAAAGCTGGAAAAAAGAGAGAGAGAAAAAAATAACGGGTGGAAGAGCCTCGTCATTACCAAAGAGAGTGAAATTCACCTGTCAAGTGTTTAGATTGACAACAGATTACATCCAAGTAATAACAGAATAGTGGTGTTCCCTGAGCTGAGTGCCAGGTGTTTTTCATCTTGTAATAGCCACCATGGGCCTTGCTAATGGCAAGGGAGGGGATCATGGCATCACAACTAAAGTTCATAAATCTAGTACAACCACTGTGAGAAAAAGCATTGGCTCCTAGAACTGTCTTTACCATTTTGGAGGTTGCCCATCGAATTCTTAACCACGGTTGCCACTTGTATAAAAGTCAGGCCTGGTTCGGAGACTTATTTCTGAGGAAGAAGTGTACAAGGCTGTGCTTCTCAAGCTTTAATATGCCCATGAATCATCCACAGATTTTGTGAAAATGCAGATTCTGATTCATTAGGCCTGGGCTGGGGCCTGAGATTTTGCATTTCTAGGGTGATGTTGAGGCTTCTATGCACAGACCAGAGTTTGAGGAGCAAAGCTATAAGGGTATAACAATGATTCTCCATTCATCATCTCCAGTGATTTTTAGATCTTCTAAACCTAATTGTAGAAAGATTATCCTGACTTTATTCTCACAACCTGTCATGTATAACCTTACTTGCAATAGCAAGGGGCTGATGCCTGTCTACTGCCTTGGAACATTTTCCACAGGCCATGAAAAAGCAGAAAGCTAATAATCTAGGAAAACTGTATCTTCGGGTTGTATAAGTATTGCCCAAGAGCATGTTTAAAATGTAGATTCCCTGTGCTCCTAGCCCCCAAGGATTTGGTTTAATAGTGCCTGAAATTTGCATTTTTAATATGCAGCCCAGATAATTCTGATGAAGATGGTACTTGGCCAATCCTTTGAGAAATATTGACAAAGTGATTACGTGAGTATTATTTCCTAGTGTAGTACAATTAGGGTGTAGACTATGCTGTTATAACAAAGATGCCCCAAAACACAATGGCTTAAATAGGATAGATGTTGCTAGCTCCCTCTTCTACCTCTCCAAGGATAAGAATTTCAAGAAGGCATGGCAGCTCTGTGCCATAACGTTATCAGGACCCAGGTTCCTGCTCTCTTGTTGCTCTGTCATCTATAGGATTTTGTCTTCAACTTCATTTTCAAATCTGAGTCACATCACATCTGTAGCCCAGCCCACCAGAACAGAGAAAGAGAAAAATTGAAGGGCAAGCTATTTTCTCTTTTTTCCTATTTATCTGCTTTATATTTATTGAAGCATACTTTTTATACTCGAAACTGTGCATATTTAAAGCATGCAATTTGAAAAGCTTTGTCAAAAGTTTAACAACCCAAATGTCCATCCACAAGTGAATAAATAAGCCATTTCTTTTAAGCATAGGTGCAGACTGTGTGTACATTGAACACTGATGATAAACTAGACAAAAGGCCACACCAAGCTGCAAAGAAGGCTGGGTAATATTGATTCAAACTAGGCACCATGTCCAAAGCTGCATCTTCAATACTACAAAGGAGAGAACAGACTTTGCGGGATAGCCAGCAACCCAAAACTCCTGGCAACGGTCATCATGCCTGAAAACTCAGAGCAGGTATCTCCTCCAGCAGGACTTTTCTGACTCTCAGAGCTGAATTAAGTGTCCCTGCCCTGCTCACTGAAACCCACTCCTCACGAGCCTATCGCTGTACCTAGAATGTTGAGTTACTGAAATGACTCCTTGGGTCTTCATCTACAGTTTCCCTTTTGACATGTGTCTAGTTTGTCTTTGGCAACCAACGACAAAGTTGAAATAACCTGGTACACTTATGAAGGTTGATAATGACTGAAATTTACTTTTTAATATTAACAATGCTGATCTCTTATTCAACAGATGCCCACTATGTGCCAAACACTATCACAGACCCCTTCAATACACCACCTCTTCCATTCTTCACAACAATTCTGTGAAGTAGGAATTACTATCCCTGTTTTATTGATGAGGAAACTGAGGCTTGTAGAAGTTAAAAAATTTGCCCCAGTTTCCAGTGCTAATAAGTAACAGAAGCAAACTTTGACTTATCTGCCCGATCCAAAGGCTATTCTCTTTTCTCTTGAGCATACTCCTTCTCTACTGTACTTGTTATGGTGATAGATCTCCCTAAAAATGCACACTATCTAATTTTAATTTGTTTTAGCATTTTTATATACTTTACTACTTTCCCTAGAAGGAAATGTTTCTTAGTCTCCTTTTCCATCTGCATGCTATAAAAAAATTGTGTGTAGGGTATTGCTGATATAAATTAAGAGCTAACCTGATTTAAAACCAGAATCTCATGTTCTAAAAGAGCCCAAATTAGAATTCGAGAGCTGGCTTATAGCCCATTTTACAGATGGAAATGGATTGCTGAAGTCAGATAGGGCACTAGTTCAATGAGCCTCGGGTCTCCTACCTCTCGGGGAAGCGACCTGTGTTTGGAAAGAGTATGGACTGTGTATCCAAATGATGCCAGATTCAAACACTAACTGCCACTTGACTATGTGACCTCAGGCAAGTTTTCTAACTTCTCTGAGATTGTTTCCTCATTTGTAAAGTGAAAATAGTAATACCTACCTTGTAGAGGTGCTGTGAGAATTGGAGATAAATTATCGGATGTTCTGATACAATGCCTGGCACAGAGTAAGTACTCATTAAATGTTAGTTCTCTCTCCCCGTCACAGTCCAGCCTTCTCCTGGAGCACATGTTGCCTTCCACAGGGCGATGGTCTTTTCCCCTTCTTGGCACCCACATAAATCTCTCATTGTAGAAATCTATAGTTGAGTGTGCATGAAGCAGAGTCCATTCTAAAAGCTTTTTTTTTTATTTTAAAGGAAGAAAAAGTAAAAAGTGCTGAGCCAATATTTCTACTATTCAATCATTAAATATTAATCGATGCCAATGCATTTGAGGGAGCCTTTAGCTGTGACAGGTGAGCCGAAAGTAGAAATTCTGATTTAACGAGGCCTCCCGGCCACATTGGCAAAATGTCAGGATGCAGGGTGTGATGGAGAATAATTAACTGATAAACAACGTTCTGAAAAAGATCAGTAACTCTGAAATCAGGTACAAAGACAGGGCATTTCTTATTTTTTCCAAAACATTTTTTCTCTTTGGGATTTTTCAGTCCTTTCTGAACTGACCCTGCTTCAGTGCCCCCTGAGTCAGAATGCCCTTAATGTTTTGTTTAGACTGGGCTATGAAATGATTAGGCTGTTGAAATGATGAATCAGGAGCACTGCAAGATTTTACACAGTCTCTCTGAACAATGCCCCATATCACACTTACACTGACAGGCTGTATTTTTATATTTGACATGTGAGAGGAACATGGAAAATAACACACTGACAGCGCCTTAGATACCAGTCATACATCTTCCTAACACAGATTGATGGGTGGAAAAGAATATTATTTAGTGAGCCCTTCTTAAGCTCTCCAAGGGAAATATATAGATCCACCAGTGGATTGACTTGAGACTCATATTAACATTCCTTACGAGCAAGAAATAGAAAAGCAGCCACCATCCATTTCTGCACTAGCAAACAGGTCAGAAAAATTAGCAGAAACTAGTTCAGCACCTGTACATTCCTCACTGATGAGTCATGGTTTGCTCCTTCCCAGCTTAGGAATCAGAAGAGGTGGAATTTCTCCATCGAGGTCCATTGGTCTTTCTCAATTTCAAACCAAAGGTAAAAGATAAGCTGCTGGGGAATTGAAGCCACAGCTATAGCTGCTCAGGGAACCAAGCTGAAACAGAAAAAAATTGAGATGGAATAGCCATGGCTAACTGTATGAGTATGGGGAGACTCGAAGGACCACGTGGGATTGCAGCTGCTACCTACTAGGGGACATAAGCATAAGAGAAGGAAAAGAAAAAAAAGTGTGCCAGAAAATCTCCCTCTAGGAAGGCAGGATTTATTCCCACAGTTGCTGGGAATGCTGCTGGTGACAGCTCTCAGATGTCAGCTCTCTTCAGGAAGTGCCTCTGCTTAAGAGAGCTGTCTCAACAAACATTACGCTGCGTCATGGAGCCGCCCACATCCAGTGACTGGTCAGTACAGAGGTATAAGGGTCCAGCTCTTGATCCCCAAAAGGAACATCTGTGGAGGGTCATCCCATCCCATGAGTTAGCTAAAAGCTTTATTAAGGCTGCACCACAGCCCAACTTCACCTTATGCCCAATCCTGCTTCCTTCTCTTTTCTTATACAGGTGTCGATCCCGTGAGCATTCCAGAATAAATTCCCTGCATGCTAATCCCCATCTCAGAGTCTGTTTCCAGGAAGACCCAAACTGCAATATTCCCTTCCCCTCCAACTCCCATAATGTACCGTGTAACTTGAATATGCCAACGAATAAAATCCTGTGATGCTATCAGAAATGTGTATGTAAGATCAACCAAATCATTTTGAAATTCAAGTCACAGTCATTCCACTTTTCAAGATGGAAAATAAAAACAGAGAAAGACAAGCACCATCTTGTGGCAGGACCTACCATTGTAAGTTTCCAGTTCTCTCTTTGGTGTAACGTGGGGTTTTTGTTTGTTCATTTTTTTTGTTTGCTCCTTTGTTTTTCATTATATGCTTAAGATGAGGCAAAAACAGGTGAATAAAAACATCCAGGAATTCTACTACCAAAACAAAAGTAGGTGAGAGGAGTCTATTTCCTATTGTAGATGATACAAAAGGGCCAAGAACCAGGAATCTGGACCGTTGATTCTTGGGATTGCAGAGTACCTGGCACTCCTGTTTCTAATGGCAGATGATAGTGGCATATGAAGACTTTCAAATAGCAAGTGACTGATTTTGGAGTGGAGGCAAAGGGAACCAGAAACCCGATTAGAATCTGACAGCAAGTATTCAGCATTTGGCTCTAAGTAAGGGTCCCAGGTCATTTGCTGTCCTATGGCTTCACCTACTTTCCCTGTTTTTTCCCTTCCCTTCTCTATTCTCCTTTTGCTCCTTCTGCTTCTGCCTTCTCCTCTTTGACTCTCTTTCCCATTTCCTCTCCCTCCCAATTCACTGGCCTTTTTTATTGACTGGAATTTCAATAGTAGTTGCATCACCCAAATTGCTATTTCAGCAGTAAAGCACTGATTTAGAAGGAGGAAAGAACTTTTCATCTCTGTGTGCAAATGTGATTCAAATATGGTGAACTAATTTATTCTGTAAAACTTAATTAAAATCAATAAAAAAAAAAAAGAAAGAAAAAAAAGGAAACAGCTCTGGAGGGAGCAGTAACTCCCTTGGCAGGATCTGGGTGAGATCCATTCAGTTGGGACTTTTCAAAACTTAACATTTGATTTGGCCCCATGATTTTCAGAGGACTTGGTTTGGTTTTATACGCTACTAAAATGCTTTTAAGTATTTAATGGTTTACTCCAATTGGGGAAAGTTTTGTTAGGTTTCCTCTAAAGTTTCCCACAGGAAAGCCTTGGTTTTTTATTTGTGACTGGAATATTTTGTGGCTTTGAAAATTACTACGAAAATCAAAAATGCTGCTTTTGAAGTTTTCCAGATGCAGACAAGTATATTTTCATGTATCTTACACCACATCCTTGGTTTTGAAATGATTTTGTCTGACAGAATGAATAAACAGGGTCACAGTGGAACTTGAAGGAATACCGACTTGATTTCATGCTGAGATCCCCATAACTTTAAGCTTCTTGACTGTAGAATTCCGTCTTGATCGCTTTTAAAATCCTTTGCGCCAAACAGAGAAACAGAGTAAACACCGATGAGTGGATGGGTGGAGGATGGATGGATGGATGGAAGGAAGGATAGATGGCTGGATGAATAAATCAATCCATGAATCCCAGAGTGTTGGAATACACTTGCCTATATTCTTCCTGTTGGAATCAGAATTAGGAGAAGTTGGAGCTCCTCCACTATGAGCAGAGTAAAGGAAAACTACTAAGCTTGCAGTCCCAATGGAATCTCATACCCAGCTTCAAGATTTGCCAAGGTAGGTACTTGATAAACATTGGATAAATTGAATTGTCATCCCATTTTGCTCAAAGTTTGCCACAAGGGCACTGCAGGAGGAGTACCAATAGTGATTATTTCCAATATTTTATTATGAAAATTTCCAACACATAGAAAAGTTTAAGTAATTTTACATGGAAGGCTCCTATACCTGCGACCTAGACTCCACCATTAACATTCCACTCCACTCGATTTAATCACATAACTGTCTCTTCATCACTATATTCATCTACCAAATCATATTATTTTTATGCACTTCAAATTAAATTGCAGACATTGATACCCTTCTCCAAAAATACTTCAGCATACATATCATTAGAGTTTAATAATTGGTTTGAGTCTTTTCCCTTGATATAAAAGTAATCATTCGCTGAATTTTGACAACAGCAAATACCTGTGTAATCCAAGTCCTTACTAAAATAGAGACTATTACTATCACCCCAGAAAATTTAGCAGTGGAGATTTGAGAGCCTTTGAATTACTTTCTTTACCTCTTTACCCAGAAAGACAGTGGTCTGGGGATAACTTAAGGGGTTTGAAATTTGGTAGTCACCGTCCGCCCTCACAAACTGCTTCAGATCTCAAGCCGTTAAAGAGTCACTTTCCTCTATTTGCTTTAGCAAAATCCAAACTCCAAATGCACAGTTTATGGCAGGAGAAAGATTATATGGATGTGGATGTGGAAGCTGAAGGTCCAGTAAGTTGGCAATCAGGCAAGAGAGAATAAAGCAAAATTAGAATCCTAATTTCTTATATGGATTTCAAAAAAATAATATTTACAAATAATTGTTGTCAGAATAACAGGTATGCTTTGGTCCTTAACACATGTAGTATGTGTTTTTTTGTAGTGGATGTTCTTGGGGCATCACCTTTACAGGGAGAAAGAAAACAATCAAGGAGCCCTCTGGGAAATTGTGCATGTTGCCAAGTTGAATCCAGTGCCAAACTAATCCAGACCACATGGTACATATAAGTTGAATCTCTTCCAAATGCAGGGCTCCTTCTTAAGTAGCTGTGTTGACTAATTACTTTCATCAGGATAATTGCACCTAAGGAAAGGATATAATTATTTCTACTGACTGGAATGTTGACATCATTTAATGAAGAATTAATGCATGTGGCGACAAACTATGTATTTAGAGAGGAAATAAAGCAGTTACCAACAATCTGTTTCCAAGAAAGAATTTTTAAGCGTGTCTGTGTACTCTTAAGTATTCAGAATGAAACTAATAGGCATTTTCATGGCACACAAGATTCAGCCTCTATCAAGGCAGTACATGCCATGAATTGCAATCAGCCAGGCACTAACGGGTCCTATGTCATGGTTGAAGAGCAGAGCAGCAATTAAATTGGGCTCAACCAGTGTCCACTCACATCACCACATTTCGAAGAGATCTTTCCAGTCATTGTTCCACATAAATAGTAAACCCACATCATCTTTCTTTGTGGAAGTGGCAAATTTTGGAAAATTACAACACAGAAAGATTATAGTTAAAACCTCCGCTGTATTGACTGGGACCTAGAATAGCCACTGATGGATAAAAGCCCTAAAATTAATTCTTTCATTTATTCATTCAATACATATTGATCAGTCAACTAACATATGGAAGGTGGTATGCTAATTGCTGCATAGTAACCCAAAAGGAATCAGAAAAGGAATCGACTATCAAGAGGCCTATAACTCCAAAAGGATCATTTAATCATTCATTCAACAAGTCTATTGGGAACTCTGGTGGTCTCTGTGATCCGCTGCTCGAATACTCCTTTGAGACTGAGGCATTCATTTCCTCAGCTGCCTGGAATGTAGACTGTTGATAGTTCACAACTGAGTTCCTCTCCAGGAATTGCTCTAGACTCAAAGAATACAAATTCCCCTTGCTGAATGTGTCCGCATCCAGTGACTGATGGCGCTAGAGTACAGAGGCTCTTGACTCAATTAGGACAACCGTGAAGCACGTCACAACTCCAGATCTCATAATAGGATCAACTGAGGCCTCTCTTGCAACTGCACCACAATTCAAGTTCTCCCTCTGCCCAACCCTGCAACACTCATTCATCCCAAATATTGTTACTCAAAGCACTCCTCAATTAAGCTCCTGCATACAAATCTCAGTCTTAGAGTTTGTGACCTGAGGAAGCCAGCCTGGGACAGTTACTGCCAAGTGATTTCAGAAAGCCAACTATAAAATTAGATTTAGGAGCTGGATGAGAATCCCATCACTAGCATGCAGTTCTGGTGCAATTGTTAAAAATTCCACTAATAGGGAACCAAGACGGAAATGAAAGCCTAACGGTGAAATACCACCAACATAAGGTGATGTGAGAACCCAAGGACCTCTTTAGTAATACAAAAAAGACTCTCATCTCCTGTAGCCAGAGGGCAGAAAAGGCTGAGGATCAGACCCAGGCAGAGCTACAGAGAAGGCTGACTTCTCTACACCAGTGTGTCTTCTATAGTAAGGACAAGGCCCTGAATGGGAAGGAAAAGGACGTGGAGAATTGAGATGGGAACGTGTTGGTCAAGGCACTTAGAAAATCTTGAATCTTTAGATTCCTCCAGACTCCCCTGAATCCTCTAGCTATTCAGAAGTGGTCCACTACTCCTTCTTAAAGGCTTGCACTCCCCACCCCACTTTTGCTTGAAGATGTTATAGAAGCTTTTGCTTTGCAAAATAACACACATCCCCTCATGATCTACCCCACCTTCCCTCCTGGCCACCAGACCATGGGAAAAGTAACAACATAATCCATATGTGGAAGTTCTGAGTCGGCTAGAATAAGGTAGAAACTGTCTACTGAAGAGGCTGCAGTATCTACCCAACACATACCAGCAGGAGCCAGGAGAGTTTACATGGGATGGCATCCTGAGGATGCTGTATCAAGGAGAACAGAATATGAAATTGGAAAGCGATGAGTTTATCAGCATGAGAGCACTCTCCTGTAATGGAAGATTTACACCCCATCAAGGATCCCAGGAGACAGTGCTAATACACTGCTAGGAGGATTCTTGGAAGCTTGGACAAAGCAATAGCCCACACCTAATGAAGCAGAAATGTGACAGATGGTGGAGGCAGTGATCAAAATATTCGGAGAAATGAGACTGGTAGATTGAGTATACTTCATAAGGCCAGAAAAGCCCCCATCAAAATGTTTGATGGAAAGACCTAGAGAACAATCCATTTCCCAAAGTGTTAAGGAATGTGCCAGTGAGAGGGGAACTAGCATCATTAAGAAGTTCAGTGACAGCTATCCATCGGAGACCAGGGCAATAAGAGATTCTGCCGAAGAACTGGGCTCCCTGATAACAATGGGCATGAGAGGATCCTGAAATAAAAGAAGCCAGGTGGCTGCACTTAACTGAAATAAACAAGGCAAACACAATTATCATAATGAACAGAAAGGTCAAAGTGGTAATCAAGGAAGCCGGCCTGTAAAAAACCATGGATATGGCTAATAGAACACAGTATTCCAAATGTCGGGATAAGTGGGCAGTCCACAAGGGTATTGCTCAAGCCATACAATGAGAGAAAATCAAGGATGGATGATAAAGAGGCTGGAGGTGGATACTCCAATAAAAATTCACAATCTCTTGTCCAATGTCCAGACCTGAGCCATTCTAAGACCAGCAATACATTGACTGGGGGAAAGGTCATGTATCCCCAAAAAGGAATCCCACAACACCGTGATGATGTCATGTGCTAATGATTCCTCCAGTTCTTCCTTAAGGGATTTGTTCATTTACTCAAATAACAGTATACTAGAGAAAGAGAAATATCCAAACATTTCAAGAAATCTTGGACACAGAGTCCAAACTAACATTGATACCGGGTGACCCAAAGCATCATCATGGACCTCTGTTACAATGGGGCATATAGGAGTGCTATGTAATAAATGGGGTTCTGGCCCAGGTCCTACTTACTTTGGGTTCACTGGGGTCCACGGACCTACTCCATCATCATTTCCTTAGTCCCTGAATATATAATTGGCATAAATATACCTGGTAGTTATCAGAACCTATACCTAGCTTCTTTAGTCTGTAGGGCAAGAGCTATGGTAGCGGGAAAAGCCAAGTGAAAGACTAAGAAATTGCCTTTCCCTTCACCTCCTCAGCCAAGATAATATGCTGGGACACCCTCTCCAAAGTAAATGACAAATTATAACATTTCATAACCTCCACCTCTATGAATAAAGCGCAGTGCCTGGAGACCTAAAAAGGTCTGGGTGCAGCATATTCCACAATTGAGAATACTGCTCTACCCATTTACGGAGATATGTGGAAGACATCTAGCTTTGAATGGGTCCCAGAGCACAAAAGAGATCTGCAACAGGTCCTAAGTGCAGCACAAGCTGCTCTGCCACTTGGGGCATCAGACCTAGCAGACCCCGTGCTATTAGAGGTATCTGTGCTGAGAATAGACGTTGTGTAGCGTTTATGGTAAGTTCCAACAGGAAAATGATAATATAGACCCCTAGGTCTATGCTTGTAGCAGGGCTCATTTTATCTACTGCAGAAATTTCTAGGCCACTTAAAAATAGCTCCTTCATATGCTACTGAGCCCTAGTTGAGATGGAGCATCAGATCATGGAACATCAAGTGACCATGTGGCCAAAGCTGCCCATCAGGGGTAAGCTCCCAGATCCTCCAGGTCATTAGGTTCAGAGGGCTCAGCAACAATCCATTGTAAGATGGAAGTGGTGCTACTTGCATGAGCAAGTCCAAAGGGCACAAGTAAGCTATGTGGGCAAGTGGCCAGACTCCCATGCCACCCTCTACTGTTGTACCAGTACCCCTCCCTCAGTTTACACATATGGCCCCTTGGTGCAGGTAGGGAGGGGGTGGATGATGGCACATGATCTGTTGATAAAGATGGAAAAAGCCCAAATGAGTTCTATTCTTAGGACACACCACAAGCTGCCCTATACTTCTCACCTCCTCTCTAAGTTTAAGATCTAGGGAAGTGATTATCTTGGAATCGTGATACCACTGGAGTTTAAATCAGGTTGCTACCTGATTGCAGAGTTAAAGCCACCACTTCTTTCTTTAATTAATTCATTCGTTCATTAATTCAACAACTACTTATTGAGCCTCTACTTTGTAAAGTACCATTCTCGGTACTGGGAACAGAGCAATACATAAAACAGACAAAACTGTCTTCCTTCAAGAAGCCTACATTTCAGTGAGGGTCTATACAACACAAACATGTAGAAGATACATAAAGAGGTAGTAAAGGCTATGGAGAAAAACAAAGAAGGAAGAGGGACTGGAAGTGCCCGGCAAGTAGACACAGGTCTAGTTTTAAATAACGTGGTTTGAAAAGATCTCCATGAGAAATTCACTTTCAAGCAAAGGACTGAAGCACATATCTGTGGTCCTGAATTTTAAGCAGAAAAAAACAGCAAATGTAAAGGCCCTGAGGCAGATGGCATGCCTGAAATGTTCAAAGAACAGCAATAAAGCCAGTAGGGTTGCAATATGGTGAGGTAGAAGAGTTGTTGGACTTGAGCTCAGAAAGATAATGGGCCACCAGAGTTTGTAGGCTTAGAGGCCATTCTAAGAACTTGGAATTTGGCTCTGAGTGAAATGGGGAGCCATTGGAGGGTTCTGAGCAGAGGATAGATATGATTTGATTTATATATGAAAATCATTGATCTGGTCTCTGGGTTGAAGATAGATCATTGGTGGGATAAGAATGAAGCCTAAAAGTTATTACCACACCCCAGCGAGAAGGTGTTGGTGGCTTATACTGACATGACAACCATGGAAGGGATAAAAATTTGTATGAATCTGGATTTTTAAGGACATAAATAATTTTCAGACAGATTAGATGTGGGGTGAAAAAAACAGACAAGGGAAGGATGATTCCAAAGTTATTTGGCTTAAACCAAACCAAATGGAAACCAAAGTTTCTATTATTTTAGATGGAGAAAACTGAGGAAGAAACAGCTTTGAGAAGAAAGATGAAGAATTCATTTCTGTTCATGTTAAAATTGAGATGCCTGTCAGCCACCCAGGTGGAGATGTTGAGTATGCCATGGATCCACAAGTTTGGAGTTCAGGGCTGAGGTATATATTTGAGGATTATTAGCAGGCACATGATATTGAAAGCCGTGAGGGAGAAGAAATCACTAAGAGAGTAAGGTAGCTGGAAAAGAAAAGGAGCTCAAGTAATGGGCCCTGGGTGCACTCTACCATTAAGATTGATTGGAGGACTCACGAGGAATCTGCAGAAGAAAGTGAAAAGGAGCAGCCAGTAGGGAGAAAAACCAAGAGTGAAGTGTCCTGGAAGCCAAAGTATTTCTAGAGGGATGGAGTGATCACCTGTGTCAAATGGACCTGATAAATCAAGTAAGATGAAGCCTGAGAATTGATCTTTGGATTTCCCAATGTGAAGGACATTGTTGACCTTGATAAGAGAAGTATCTATATCATATCATTCTTCATCAATGTTCAGATCAAGAACCCATACACAGATGCATCTCTCTCTCTCTCTCTCTCTCACACACACACACACACACACACAAACACACACACAAATACACACACCCCTCAATTAGTTCCAACTCAGGAATCTCTTTTTCACATATGTACTCATTACCTTTTTAATCCTTTCTCATCTTTCTTTCTTTTCCTTCCCCTTCCTATTTCCCTATCCACTTCTCTCTTCTCCCTCCACTCTACCCTTTGCATCTCCCTAAAAAGAAATACAGAAAAAGAATATAACGGTTCAAAGTTCTCTAAAAGTGTTTTAAGAAGAATGGTCCCAAGGGAACAAGTACAGTTAACCTCTAAATTCCTTACAGTTGCTCAAAAGTTTCCTTCAGAATACTGACAACATTCACATCTACTTCTTTTATTTATCCACAGGAAAAGCCTTTCATGATAAAACATGTAACATGCAATTTTCTTTTTTCTGTAATCTAGCAAGTGATTATAAATTACATTTTCCCCTATATTTTCATTTCAAATGCACTACGTGTTAAATAAATATTAATGACCTTCCTGGACTTCTTGGGAGCAAGAACCGCGTCTTTTTTTCCATGTACCCTACTTCCCATTTGCCATGCACAGTGATTTGCATACAGGAGGTACTCAATTAATGTTTTAAAACTTGAATTAATATTTTTCCTGTGGATAAATGGTTTTAATTCCCGAAAACTTACCTACAACTGGATTTTAGAACCTAATCTCGTTATAAGACAGAGATATGCTGTACACACCAAACCTTGCCTCCCCACACTTCCCTCCTAAAGTAACAAGAGTGGTGGTGAGGGGACAAGCGTACATAATGTCTCCAAATCAGGTGCTACAAAGTCAAATGGAAAAACACATCAGTGGGCCAGGTGAGGACCTAGGGAAAAAATCCCACATGTGCAGTCTAAAGGGGTAGTTGCTACCCACCTCCAAAGAATCGTAGGCATGCAAGAACACAAGCCTAGTGTTGTTGAGTCTTCCTATTTCTTAAGGGAAGTTGGAAATTCAAGTGATATCCCAGCTTTAAAATGTTGGCTCCCAATCCAGTCTTCTTCAGTGGGGGTGGAGAGGTGTCAAAGGCAAAAGCAATGTTCATCAAAGGCTTGTCTATAGATTTGCCACCTCTGCCCTAAATAGACATGAAGACCTTCAAGGAAAGGAGCTAGTTTTATAGCTCAGCTTGCTGCCTGTCACCTGTCTAAATGGGTACACTAGCCCTAGGTCATTTCATAGATGGGGGGAGATAGAATTACTATGGTACTTCTAAAAGATTTAGATTAAGGATGCTACATTAAGTGCCATAAATTACATCATTCAATGGGAACGACGCTGCCATCCATCTATCTACTGACACCAAGTACTTCCCTTAATGAGATAACCATTCAGACTGCCTGAGATGTACCCAGTAAGTGATCTACATACATGTTCTATTGCCTCATAAATACTCAGCATTATGGAGGGCTGTCCTATTTTTAGTTTTCTCATGGATTATTCAGGAAGAGAGTCGTAGAACGTCTGTGTAATTTCACTAACCTTTCTTCAATTCTCCCAAAGTAGTGGATTCCTTATGGAGTACCTCCGTCTTCTGGAAACTGTTTCCCTCCTGTTCCGATTCATTTAGCTGGAATCATCCTGGATGAATAATAAGCTGGTATCCTCAAAATGCCAATATGTGTGTGTGTGTGTACAAGTGCATGCGCATGAGAGCGCACACATATGCAAACGCACACATGTGCATATTCCCTTGCTATCACTGTGGGGCTGGAACCTGGCTTTAAAACTGGCCCCCAAAACTGGGATCATAAACTCAAATATGATTATTTATCTTTCTCATAAACAAGAGAAAAGTGTTTTTAAAGCTCCCTAACGCATTTATTGGCTGTGGCCTGAGGAAACATTTTGGATATATCCCTAAAGAATGTGCCCAATGTCAGGCAGAGTGGGTTTCTGGGACTGGGCATGGGTACAGTCTACTGCCAAGTGGGGAGGTCTTTTACTCCCTGCTATTCCAAGGAATAATGTAGTACTGGGACACAGTCCACTTTGCTCTAGCATTTTTCTTTCAGGGGCCCTAACAACCTGTTTTCTGAAGCTAACCCTAATCCTGGGGCAGAGGGCAAGCCGTTCCTTTTTATTGCTTTTCAAGCACATGTAAGCAAAAGGGCCGGAGTGAAGAAAGCTTTAGCAGGGTGCTTCGGCCTCTGGGGGATCAGGCGGCTCTCCAGCTCTCAGCGGCCTTTCTAATCCTCACCTCCCTCTGGCTGGAGGATGCTTTTTAGATTTTCAGCTTTATTTCACATAAGTGATCTTATCCAATGTTGCTGCCTGTCCTACAAGTTTTGGGAATAGAAGAGGGACTAATCATACCCCTTTAACAGGTGAAACAGTTGAAGAGCAGAGAAATGGTGGTGGAAGGAAGACTAGAAGCAGCTCTCCTGAGTCACTCTCGAGATCTCCTTTGCTACTCATGGCAGCCTGACCCGGACACATCCAGCTTCAAACGGTCAGCATAGTCCAGCTTGGAGACTTGTACTTTTCTCTGCCTGGAACGTTCTTCACGTGGCTGATTGTCTTCTCATCACTCAGCATCAACTCAGATGCCATTTGTGTGAAGAGGCCTTTCCTGACCACCTTATCTAATGTTGCTGCCACTTCTCCGGCAGCCCCTCAGTCACATCACACTTCCTCCGTCGACAGCACTGAAAACATCTTCTGTATTTTCTTGTTCAGGTGTTTGTTCTCTATCTTCCCTTCTACTAGAAGGTGTGCTCCATGAAGGCCAAAAAGATGTCTCTCTTGTTCACAACTGGATCTCCAGAACTTAAAATAGTGCACAGAACATTGAAAGTAATCAATAAATATTTGTTGAATAAATGACTTCTCAATAATGCAATTTACTGTACATTATCAATCAGGAAAAAAATCTATATGAGAAAGGTCTTGAACGAGAAACCAGAAGACTGGGGTTTTAGCAGGACTTCCCACTATCTGTAAGTAGCCATGGCCTAAAATACTGCTTCCTGGATGGAAATGTATTGTTGAGACATCATAGGTCACCTGCATCATTACTTGCAGCTTCTCCCAGAACTCAATGTCCTGCCAACCAATTCTTTTCCTAAATTAAGCACATTGCCGTTTCCTCACAGTGAAAACCTCTTCTAATGATGCCCATTCTTAACTATAGAGAAAAGAGGAAATAGCTTTACCAAAATTATTGGCTCAAATATTCCACACTTCACTAGCCTATGAGGTAACATGTTTCTTTAGTTCCTAAATCTCAGAGCCCTGATCCTAGCTGACTACAGTAAGTCCAATATTTTCCCAGGTTTCCTTGTCCACGTATTTGTAGGACTCTCCAGAAAATATCTATACGATTCTCGTATCTATCCTAACTGTGGCTCGCCACTGCAGCCAATCATCTGGCCTCACCCTGCTGTTCTGTTCCTCTGCAGATCTCCTCTGGCCATCTTGAAATCATTTTCCGTCAGGCTGCGGTTGCTGAGCGCTGAGCCATTTTGCCTCTACCTCGGTAACAGATCTTTCCTTCAGCTCCTCATGACCGTGGAGACCAAGACGTAGCTCTTAACACGTGTTGAAGACAGGAGAGAAGAGAAAAGAATAGTAACAAAGAACTTTCAGGCAAGATAGGTTATGGCTGCTCTCAGAATTCACAAAAATCTTCCTCTGAGACCTTCATTGACCTCTCCTCTTTACCATTTCCTTCCTCTTACTTGCTTTGGGTTTGCTTTATTCTTTTTCTACCTTCTTCAAGTGTAAGCCTAGATAATTGATTTTAGACCCTTTTTTCTTTTCCAATAAAACTTTTACCTCCATAAATTTCCCTCTAAGCAGTGCTTCAATTGCATCTATTTTTTTTTTCCTATGGAAGATTTGCCCTGCACTAGCATCTGTTGCCAATCTTCCTCTATTTTGTATGTGAGCCACCATCACAGCATGGCCACTGACATGAGTGGTAGGTCCACTCCCAGAAACTGAACCTGGGCCACAGAAGCAGAGTGTGCTGAACTTAACCGCTAGGCCACTGGGGCTGGGCCACATCTCACTAATTTTGATATGCTGTGTCTTCGTTCAATTAAAAATATTTTCTAATTTCCCTTGTGATTTCTTTCTTTATCTGTAAGTCAATTAGAAATGTGTGTCTTAATTTCTGAGTATTTGGGGGATTTTCCAGGTATCTTTTTTGTTACTGATTTCCAGTTTAATTTCATATATAATTTCTGGTTTAATGTCAAAATCTTTTAAATTAGTTGAGGTTTATTTTATGGCCCAGAATGGAATCTATTTTCTTGAGTGTTCAGTGTGCACTTGCAATGAATGTGCATTCTCCTGTCATTGGGTGAAGTGTTCCAAATATGTTCCATATATTTCAATTAGGTAAAGTTGGCTAATAGCATTGTCTTCTAAGTATCTATTGATGTTTCTGTCTACTTGTTCTAATAATAAGGGAATTTTGAAATCTCATACTATTATTTTGCATTTTTCAAATTGTCCTTCCACTTCTATGACTTTTTGCTCCATGTATTTTGTATATCAGTTATTAGGTGTATATATACATTTAGGATTATTGTTTTCCTGATAAATCGGCTTATTATTAAAAATCCCTCTTTATCCCTTATAATGATTCCTGTCCTGAATTTATTTTTGCCTGATAGTAATAAAGTCATTGAAGATTTCTTATACATAGTGCTTGCATGCTGTATCTTTTTCTGTCCTTTTAATCTATTGCTTTATATGTAGTTAAGGTGAGTTTCTTGTAGACAGTATATATTTGGGTCTAAGTTTTATTCCGTCTGACAATCTCTCCTTTTATATTGGAGAGCTTAGAATCTTTAAATTGAATGTAACTATCAATATGTTTGGTTTAAATCCACCATCTTGCTATTTGTTTTGTTTTTATCCCTTCTGTTCTCTGTGTTTCCCCCCCTTTTCTGCCTTCTTTAAGATTTGGTGTGTTTTATCTCCACTGTTGGCACATTAGCTCTACATTTTACTTTTATATAAATAAAAATATAAAGCATTTTAGGCTGGCTCTATAATTTATAAATTAATATTTAACTTATCACAATCTACCTTAAAAAATCATCCCACTTCCTATATAACGTACAAGACTTACAGCTGCGTACTTTTAATTGCCCATTGAACTCTCTGTGCTATTGTTGCAAATAATTTTACTTCTACATGAATTATGAACCTCACAATGCAGTGTTGTTAATTTTGCTTTAAACAATAAGTTCTCATTAAAGAAATTCAAAATGAGGGATATAGACAGATAGATAGATAGAGATAGATGGATAGATATATCCCTCATTTATATATATAGATACACACACATATATATATGTGTGTGTATATATATATATATATATATATATATATATATATATGCATACACACATTGCTTTCTACATTTTTCATTCTTTTGATCTAAATTTTATCTGGTATATTAATATTTCAGGCTGAAAAACATTCTTTAACATTTCTTATAGTTAAGGTCTTCTGCCAGTGAATATGCTCAGCTTTAATTTTTCTGAAAAAGTCTTTATTTTACTTTCATTTGTGAAGGATATTTTGGTGAATATCAAGTTCTAGGTTGACAGTGTCTAATTTCAGCACTTTAAAGATGGTATACCATTGCCCTCTGGCTTACATTGCTTCTCACAATAAGTCAGTGAGAATTCTTATCATTTTTCTCTTTACATAGTATGTCTCTCTTCTCTGGCTGCTTTTAAGATTTCTCTTTGTCACTGATTTTCTGCAATTTGATTATAATGTGCTTTGAGGTGTGTGAGTGTGTGTGTGTGTTTAACCTCAGTGGTGTCCATTTAGCTTCTTAAATCTGAGGTTAATAGGTTCCATCAAATAGGGAACATTTTTGGCCATTATTTCTTCAAAATATATCTGTCTTCTCCCTCTTTTCTCTCATTCTGAGATTCTAATTATAGTTTTGTTAGGCTACAAATTGTTGAACCACAGGTTCTGAAGCTCTATTTATTGTTTTCATTCTTCTTTCTCTCTGTGCTTCATTTTGGATAACTTCTGTTGCTATGTCTTCACATTCATTGATCTTTTCTTCTGCTGTATCTAATATAATGTTAATAACATCTGATGACATTTTCATTTTAGATATTTTATTTTTCACATCTAAAAGTCCTCTTTGTTTCTCCTTAATATCTTCCATTTATCATCTCACTGTGCTCTATGTTTCCTTTAAATACTTGAGCATATTGAACATATTTATAATGGGTGTTTTAACATCCTTATCTGGTAATTTCATCACATCTATCATTTTTGTGTCTTAATTTTTGCTGATTTTTTTCTCATTTGGATTGTTTTTGTTTCTATAGAACCATCTCCCCTCCCCCACAAACATGGAAGAAACACCAACTCTTGAGGAAAGGGACAAACACCCCTTGAACAGAAACTCATGGAGCAATGCTCAGCTTTGAGAAGAAGGGAGGTCAGAGAATTCAGGATAGAGAGAGATCAGAACCCCTCATCCATCAAGGTTATGGTGCTGGCCTCCAGCTCACATCTCTTGTAGCCCAGGAGCAGATAGGAGGCCATTACCTTATTCTACTTCTGGACCATCAGTGAGTCCTATATCTCTTTATGTGTGTAACAGATGAACACTATCAAACGGAGGTCCTTCTAGTCAGGGAGTGGTTCCACATAGGGCTTTAATTCTTCATCTTCATGGCCCACACAATCATCAACTGATCCTTCATGATTTGCCCTAAAGTGCCTCTCTTACTGGTACTGAGAATGAGAAATTTCTTGACTAGTTTTTCACATTCTATGGATGAGTAGAAGAGAATATGGTATATTCTCCTCAGTGCCCACTCCCACAGCTCCTTGAAATTCTGTCCATCAAAAGGCAGGGATCCACTGACCAGTGTATATAGGATGACTCTCAGTCTCCACACATCCACCTCAGGTCCATTGTAATTTTGACCCTGGAAGAGTTCTGTGGTAGCATCAGGGGTGTTAGGGAGGGAGGAGCTGCCAGAGAAGGTATCTAGCTTATTGCCAAAGGTGAATTCATTCATGAAGCTACAGTCTACAATCTTGATGTTCATGTCAGCATCCAGTGCAAGTTTTCTGACTTTAAGTTCCTGTGAACAATACCCTCCTGGTGGCAGTACTGTACAGCAGACACTGACAGAATCTGCCTCAGGCCTCTTTTTCTTACATACTGTTTGCAGGAGCTCTTTAGAGTCCTCATTAATGATCTTCACAGCCACCTCTTTTCCAGTCAGGATGGGCTGGACCAACTTAACCTCAGCCAAGTTACTCTTGCTGATAGTCTCAAGGAGTAAGTTGCCAATATGAGTCTCCTCCTCAGCAGAGATGGCTGAGAGGCCCTGCAGCATGATGGACTTGCTGCTGAGCTTAGAGTCAAAGCACACCAAAGTCAGCTTAAACTTTAAAAAAGCTCATTAGAAGATTGGTCTAATTCACTTAAAAAGAAAATCAATTCTAAAGTCCACCTAACAAACTGGTCTTTTAATGGAATCAAAACACAGTGCCAGACAAAAATAAAAATAAACACAAACTAAATTTAAAAAGAAAAAATGAGGGAAAATATTAATAGAAAAGTTAGAAAAAAGAACATAAAGAAAGATGAAAGACAAAAAGAATAAAGAAAAAAGAACAAACGAGAAAGTGATAAAAAGGGTAAATAAAAAAGGAAAAATCAATAATAGACAAAATAGATTTTTAAAAATTCACAATGCCAAGGAAGAAAGCTAATTTTGGTCAAAGTCACCAAAAACCATCTTCTTGGGCTAGAAGGATCAAAGACCTATGCCCAGGGGCTGGCCCCGTGGCCAAGTGGTTAAGTTCACGTGCTCCGCTGCAGGCGGCCCAGTGTTTCCTTGATTCGAGTCCTGGGCGCGGACATGGCACTGCTCATCACACCACGCTGAGGCAGCATCCCACATACCACAACTAGAAGAACCCACAACTAAGAATATACAACTATGTACTGGGGGGCTTTGGGGAGAAAAAGGAAAAAAATAAAATCTTTAACAAAAAAAAACACCTATGCCCAGCCAATGACTTACATAGGTGCTTGGAATTCCATAACAATGGCTCCTTAAGAAGTCATACCAAGAAATAGACGGATCACAGCTGGGGATAATCCACAGTGTCGTGCTCACTTCTTGGCCTAACAAACACTTTACTCTTTTAAAAAATTATGGAGGACCCAAAAGAACTTTGTTGTTTTGTGGGCAATAGCTATCAATATTTAACCTATTAGAAATAAAAACCTGTAGGATGTTTCAGTGGCCTTTTCATTTCTTATTTGAAAAATTGCAATAATTTTTGGCTTTTAGAGAACTCATAATGTCTACAATGTAAAAATTCAATTCCTTTTTCTTTAAACTCTAAATAATTGGTCTCAAAATGATGTCACAACTTAACTGATATCATACCATACGAAATTTTTTTTGCATAAGACACAATAAGGTACATTATTAATATCTATGGAGCTGAGTGGAAGCTAACTTATGTTTTACTTTCTTATTTACAGCTTTGATCAGCTTTCTTTGGAGTAGATTCCTCCCTTTCCACACTCCCTCCTCTGGTCTCTGCACTAGCTCCTAATTCTACCTAGACCTCTTTCCCCACAGATCCACATAACTCCCTCCCCTACCCTCTTTAGATCTTTGCTCCAATGCCACTTTCTTAGTGATCTCCCTATTTGGTCTTGCAACACCCCTTGCACAACCTATCCACTACCCCAATCCATTGTTTTCCTATAAAACAAAAACAACAACAATCTTTGTGCTATGTGAATTTTCAAACATACACAAATTTAGGAAAAAAAAATGTAAAGACCCTTCCTCAGATATTTATCATCCAACAAGGATTATCAAAATTTTTGCAATCTTATTTTACCTTATCCATAAATACTTCAGTCTACATCCTAAAATGTAAGCACTTTTATTTTGGAAACACAACCATGATGCCATCATCAAATTTAACAAAATTAACACTATCGTATATTATCAGTCCATATTCTAATTTCCCACATGTCCCAGAGATGTCTTGGTACAGTTGATGTTTTTTAATAAAAGTCCAAGTAAAATATACACGTAGCTTTATTTTTTTCGATAGCAATATAGCCACTTCAATAGCAATATCACCATTCAAAATACTTCATATTTTACTTATTTATTTGCTGATTTTCTTTCTGTTTCTTACATTAGAATGTCAACCCCACAATATCAATTATCAATGTCAATTATACTTCGTTTTTTGCCTTTTGTAGTGGTTGCCCTTGAATTTGCAGTATATATTTACAACTAATCCAAATCCTCGTTAAAATAACATTATACTACTTTATGGATAGCACAATTACCTTATAACAGAGTATATCCGATTCCTCCCTCCTATCCTTCATAACATTGCCATCATTCATATCACTTATCTATAAGCTATAATCACTGAATATATTGTTGGTATTATTATTCTGAACAAAGTGTTATCTGTTAGGTCAATTTAGAATAAGAAAAATAGAAGATTTTATTTTACTTTCATTTTTTCCTTCTCTAGCACTCTTCCTTTCTCTATGTAGATCCAAATTTCTCACCCATAGCATTTGCCTTCTTTCAATATCTCTTTCAATATTCCTAACAAGGCAGTTCTACTGGCAATAAATTCTCCCAATTTTTGTTTGCCTGAGGAAGTATTTCTCCTTAACTTTTGAAGAATAATTTTACTAGATACAAAATTCTTGTATCATTTGGTCATTTTTTTCTTTCAACACTTTATTTCACTCTACTGTCTTCTTACTTGGTTTCTGAAGAGAAGTCTAATGTAATCCTTATCCTTACTCCTCTACAGAAAAGGTGCTTTATCCTCTGACTTCTTTCAAGATTTTTTTCTTTGTCTTTGATTTTCTGTAGTTTGAATATAATATGCTTAGGTTGATTTTTTAAAATATTTATCTTGATTTGTGTTCTCTGAGCTTCCTATATCTACAGTTTTGCATCTATCATTAATTTTGGGAAATTCTCAATCATTGTTACTTCAAACATTTCTTCTCTTCATTTTTCTCTTTCTTTTCCTTCTGGTATTCTCATTACACATTTGTTACATTTGTTTAATTGTCTCATAGTTCTTGGATGTTCTGTCCTGTCTTTTACATTCTTTTTTCCTCTTTGCATTTCAATTTTGGAAGTTCCTGTTATCATTTCTTCAAGCTCACAATTTTTTTCCCTTGGCCATGTCTAGTCTATTGATGATCTCATCAAAGACATTCTTCACTTCCATTATAGTGTTTTTGATTTCTAGCATTTCCTTTTGATTCTTTCTGATATCCTAATAATATTGGTTTTCCATCTCTCTACTTACATTATCCATATATTCTTGCATACTGTCTACTTTTTCTAATAGAACCCCTAGAACATTAATCATAGATTTTTAAAATTACTTGTCTGTTAATTCTAACACCTCTGCCATATCTGAGTCTGATTCTGATGCTTACTCTGTCTTTTCAAACTGTTTTTTTTCTCTCTTAGTATGCCTTGTAATTTTTTGCTGAAAACCAAACATGATATACTGGGTAAAAAGAACGGAGGTAAATAGTCCCTATTGATGTGATGGTAACATGTATGGAGAGAGGAAGCATTCTATTATTAGGTCTCAGTCCGTTAACGAGCCTTTGTTTCTGGGCTGAGACCTTCACAAACGCTTTCTGGTTTTGTTTTGTTTTGTTTTCACCCTTAGATGAGACAGGGAGGCTAGTGAGGGCTACAAGTGGCTATTTCTCTTCCCTCACATGGAAGGCTAGAATGGGCTAGAGTTGGGTATTTTCTTTCCTCCAGGTCAGTTAGGCTCTGATAAAACCCTTGTTGGCTAGGCTCTGATAAAATAATTTCTTTTGAAGGCAGACCTTCTTAAGAACAGAATGCTCTGGGCATATTTCAAAAAGCCACTTTTTCCCTGTTTCTGCTGGAAGCACAGGAGTTTCTTCTCCAACATTCACTGGGTAACCTATAGAGTTCCTAGAGATAAAACTTGTGAAAGTGTGGGGACTTCCCTAAGACTAGTTCCCCGGAAGTTTTTAACTCTCAATCTTATCTGCACTGAGATTCCAGCAATCCCTCAATTACAGTTTAAGTATCCCTACCCCAGTACTGGTTCCACAGAGGGTTCCGTCCCTGGGCTTCTGCTCTGGTAAGTTATTATTCTCCCTGTCCTCCAGTTCGGGGGTCAGTGATTTGTCCTGTGACCTCAATCTTCCAATGGATTTTGAAAGAGTTGTTGATTTTCAGTTTGTTTAGCTTTTTTCTTGTGAGGATGAAAGTGATGACTTCTAAGCTCTTTACCTGCCAGGTTAGAAACTAGATGTCTCCTGACTGATTTTTAACCTGTCTATGCATTACACTTTTCTGCTTCTTGGCATGCTTAGTAATTTTTTATTGGATCCTAGATACTGTTATTTTATTTTTTGGAATGCTGGATTTTGTTATCTTTCTTTAACGAATATTGGACTCTGTTCTTGTAGGTAGTAAAATAATTTGCAGATCAGTTTGATCCTTTTGAGTTTTGTTTTCAAGCTTTTTGATTATGAGTCTAAGTAGTTTTCCCTTTAGAATTCTTTAATGAATGTTCTGTGTATTCATTCAGGTCTCTCCATCAGGCTTTGGGATTTAAATGATTCCAAGTCCTGCACAAATTCTGAGAGTTGTGTAGCTTTCAACCTCCACCTCCATCCCAGGAATTGTTCTTTCCTCAGAAGCTGTTCTTTGTCCAGCTCCATGACTGTCACTTTTGCATATGTAGATTTGTATTCAGACAAAGACTCAAGGACAGACATGAGCATATTTCTGGAGCTATTTCTCTACACTGTCCCTTTCCTTGGTCACCTGCTTTGCAAATTCCAGCCACTCCAGCCTTTCTGAGCTCCATCGTCTGTGTCTCCAATTCAACAAGACTTCTAGGCTGTGTTTGGATGATCACTCCCTATCCCATGGTTTGAAAAATGTCTCCAGGCATAAAGCCAGGGCAATTACAGAGCTTACTTCATTTGTTTGTCTTCTTTCAGAAACCAGTCCTGTACTGTCATCCAATATCTGAAAACAATTGTTTCCTATATTTTGTCCAGTTTTCTAATTGTTAGCAATGAGAGGGTATACCTGGACCCTTTTTCTCCCTCATAGGAAGGCAGACTTTCTTCCAAGAGTGATTGACACTAGAGAAGTCCATTCATTCAGGACAATCTCCACTACGTCCCACAGAAATTTGGTCTTAATATCTGTATCTACTCACTCCTTGACATTAGCACAATAGACAACATCAATATATTTTTCCAAAGTCTGGTTTATTCGGTCTGGAAAATACTACATGTAGTACTTCTATAACACAGTCAATCCATTTCCTTTCAGGATCCCTCCAATAGCATCCAATTAAAATAATGCCACCATACCATCCATCTTCTAAGTCTTTCTTCTTGACCTGTGCCCCAACTATGGAACAAGAACTCACACCCATCTTACAAGTATGATCAATATTTTTCGGAGATGAATCAAGCCAAATCTTCACTTGGAAAACATATTATTCCTAAGGGAAACAATATGATAAGATCAAATGCTGGCTAAAATGGTAACAGCTTTTTTACATTATTATGGAGAATCATTCAGCTTTGGGGTTCATGTTGTCTTGGATCTCTCTATTTTCAAATTTGCTTTATCTTTGAAAAACTTTAAGTTTTATCAAAGTAGTCTTTCAAGAAAAGAACATCTGCATAATGACTTTATGTCCACAATTATGTAAAAGAAGAATCAGAGAAAAGCCTGAAGCTTTTAAGTTATAGGTCTTCTCAGAATCTAATACCTCCACCAAAGTTTTCGCGATGCACAAGACTTAGTCTAAGCTCTGGTTAAATTCCTTTTTCTTTCCCTCTCCCTCCAGCATTCTCTATGAAAAAGAATCTTCTCAAAGTTAGTGGCCTAAGAAGAGGTGACCAATTATGAGATGAAGTCACATGAAAGTTTCTCCCCATCCTTCAGGCTTTCTCTTGTTTTTGTTATTTGGTTCAGAGGCATATGTATTGTCTGGATCTAGTTATGCTGCCATATAATCAAAGTTTGGAGTCAACTGTAGATGCGCTATATTGAGCAAATTCTCAGATGTCCCTCTCCTGTGTATAGAATGATAGTATTACATAGCTCAAGGGGCTGTTTTGAAATAACATCAGATTATTTTTTAAAGAGACAAAAAAGAGAAATATATATCTTTTTGCTTTTTGTGGTACTCTAATTTAATTTTATTCAGTTTAATATTCATATATTCTCTGCATATATGTGTCCCAAGAACCACATCAACAAGTGTGTCAGAAAACCATCTCAGATGAAAGGTCTTTAAAATTTGAAAGTCACTCCTTATCTGGAATAGGTTCTTTTTCCCTTAAAAAAATCATCAGGTGAGAGAGCTAGATATGGCCAGGCCTATGAGTGGAGAGAAAACTAGACTTAATTGTGTTGCTAATTAGACCTTGGTGGTGACTTTGTGGATGGTCAAAGTGTGTTGTTATGCAAAGGAATGAGTCTACACCTCTTCTATGATCAATTGCCTCTCTCCTCTCTGAATAAAGAAAGGATGCTAGCAGGGAGCAATTGCACCATCAATTCCTCCCTATTTCTTGATTTCTTGCCCCAAAAAGACTGAAGCCAGAATCTCAGGTTGTGCTAGAAGGATTTAAGATGGGTCCTGGTTTTATACCAGTTAGTTTTATATTTTTTTCAGGATCTATACAGTGTGAGTAGCGTGTGTGTGTGTGAGTGTAATAATACAAAAGTCACAAAATTCTGAAGAAATCAAAGATATATATTTATTCATATATATATCTTTCTATATATATATATATAAGTCAAAGAAGATATCTATATCTGTTGATATATATAGAGAGAGAGAGATAATATGTATATAAATGGAGAGATACACCATGTTTGCGGGTAGGAAGACTCAATATTATTAACATAACAGTCTTCCCAACTTGACTTATAGATTCAACACAATCTCAACCAAAATCCCAGCAAGTTATTTTGTGACTATCAACAAACTGATTAAAAAGTTTATATGGCAAGGCAAAAGACCCAGTATAACAAACAAAATATTGAAGAAGAAAAAAGTTGGAAGACTGACATAACCTGACTTCAAGATTCCCTATAAAGCTAAAATAATCAACACAGTGTGATATTGGTGAATGCACAGACACATAGATCCAGAAATAGCCAGAAATAGACCCATACAACGATAGTCAACTGATCTTTGACAAAAGAGCAAAGGTAATACAATGGAGAAAGGTAGTCTTTTCAACAAATGTGCAAAATGACTGGACATCCACATGCAAAAACAATTAATTTAGATTTTACACCTCTCACAAAAGAGAATTCAAAATAGATCATAGATCTAAACGTAAAGTGCAAAACTATAATACTCCTAGAGGGTGACATAGGAGAAAAGTCAGCTGATCTTGAGTATGGTGATGACTTTTTAAATATAACTCCAAGGGCATGATCCATGAAAGAAATCATTGGTAAGTTGAATTTTAGTAAAATTAAAAACTTCTACTCTTTGAAAGACACTGTTAAAAGTATTGACAGACAAGCCACGGACTGGCAGAAAAGCTTTGCAAAACACATATCTGATAAAAGACTGCTATCCGGGGCCAGCCCCATGGCTGAGTGGTTAAGTTCCTGTGCTCCACTTCGGCAGCCCAAGATTTCACCGGTTCGGATCCTGGGCGCAGACATGGCACTGCTCATCAGGCCATGCTGAGGCAGCGTCCCACATGCCACAACCAGAAGAACCTACAATTAGAACATACAACTATGTACTGGGGGTATTTGGGGAGAAGAAGAAAAGGAAAAAAAAACAAAAAAACACTGCTATCCAAAATATACAGAGAACTTTTAAAACTCAACAGTAAGAAAACAAACAGCACAATTAAAAAATGGGCAAAGTTTCCAGACACTTCACCAAAGAAGATACAAAGATGGCAAATAAGCATTTGAAAAGATGCTCAACGTCATATGTCTTTAGGCAATTGCAAACTGAAACAAGGAGATACCACTAGAAACTATCAGAATGAGTGACCAAAATCCAAAACACTGACAATACCAAATGCTGGTGAGGATGTGGAGTAACAGGAACTCTCATTCATTATTGGTCAGAATGAAAAATGGGACAGCCACTTTAGAAGACAGTTCGGCTGTTTCTTACAAAGCTAAACACAGCTTTGCAAGCTATGTTTTTCCGTTATTTATTTATTTATTTACCACTGTAAATGGTAAAATGGTTTTTACTTACCACACAATTCAGCAATCATACTCCTTGGTATTTACCCAAATGATGTGAAAACTTATGTCCACCAAAATCCTGCACACAAATGTTTACAGCAGCTTTATTCATAACTGCCAAACTGTGAAAGCTCCAAAGAATGTCCTTTGACAGGTGAATGGATGAACAAACTTTAGTACATCCACGCAATGGAATATTATTCAGTGAGAAAGCTAAAGAAGTTATGAAGCCACAAAACTACACAGAGGAATCTTAAAGACATATTGCTAAGCGAAAGAAGTTAGTCTGAAAAAGCTACGTATTATAGGAGCCAAACTATATAATATTCTGGAAAAGGCAAAACAGTGAAAAAACAGTAAAAAGAATGGTGGTTGCCATGGGTTTGGGAGAGGAAGGGAGAGGTGACTCGATGGAGCACAGGGGACTTTTAGGGCCATGGGACTATTCTGTCTGATGCTGTAACAGTGGATACATGACATTATACATCTGTCAAAACCCACAAAACGTACTACACCAGTGAGCCCTACTGCAAACCATGGGCTTTCATTAATAATAATGCATTTTTTGTTCATCAATTGTAATAAATGCACTACACTAATGTGAGATGTTAATAATATGGAAACTGTGGGGTGGCGGGAGTGTGGAGAAGACGAGATATATGGGAACTCTCTGTAATTACTGGTCAATTTTTTTTTAAAGCTAAAACTGCTCTAAAAAATAAAGTTAATGATATATATATATATATATATATATATATATATATATATATATATGAATTCCCATACTGGATTGGATTTGATTTCATGAAGGCTTCTGTCAGACTCATGATCCAACAGTAACAAAGCTCTGTTGACAACAGCACCTCCATGGTTATCTTCTGGAAATCAGTAACAGTCTTTAAGGTTGGATATCTTGTAAGTATCTGATAATTAATTATGAAGACATTTATTATATGTGTGGTATGGTGATTAAGAAGACTCAGAGGAGAGATGGTTCAAACCTTGTTTCCAGTACTATTAGCAGTAAATGACTAGTAAAGTCACTAAACCCGTGTACCTTGATTCCCTCATCTACACTATGGGTATAATCAATGTGAGTTTTAAATGAGCTAGTAATTGTAAATCACAGGAAAAATGCTTGGCACATAGTAGGCATTCAATAAATGTTAACTATTATTTTGGTTCTGTATTATTCCTTTGGTGCTTATACATTGCCTATAGGTGTGTCTCTGTTTTAACTCCCCAACCAGACAGTAGGTCTATACTTATGTATCGTAAAAAACTTAAACAGTGGACCTTGTATGTGCTAGGTGCTTAGTAAGTTTTTGTTGATGGATGTCTAAAGAAATACAAAACAGAGGAATGGTTGGAGGGAAATAAAGAAGAGAATATTTTCAAAATGGCCTTCTACTTGACACATCAATAAAAATAATCCTATTTTTCACCAAACTGTCTGGAGACATTTTCATCCATATCTTTGTCCCAAGAGGACCTTTTTCTTTCTCCGTATATTTATATATCAGTATTGAATGTCAGCTAGATTCTCCTCCTAATAACCTTAAAGTAGAGCTAAAAAGAAGATGAATCAGCCTCACAGAGAAAACGTACTCACCAGGAACTCCTTTATAGAACACAACAGCTGTGCTAACAACAAGCGAAGGGATGAATTTTTAAAGAACAATTCTGAATTGCAGTTTGGGAGTGCCTTGTTTCAGATCATCGATGGGGTAACATTTCATTGAGTTAAATATTGACAAAACCTAGGAAGCACAATACGAGTGATACTTACCTTTCCTAAACTCCAAATAGAGATGAGCAAAATTAATTGCTCCACATTGAAGATGTTACACAAGCATGTCAATCACAAGATCCATCACTTTGCTAGACAATGGAAAGAATTCCATTCTTCCCCTTGAACAACATGATAGCTTTATAAATAGAGTTGTTTGGACTACAATTTTTGAATGGCATGATAGATTGAATGTCAGTAACAAATAATCACTTTCTTCTCCCAACAATGTCCCCTTGAGTCTCCTTTGTTCAACAAAAGCATATGATTCATTGGTAAATAACTGCCTTATTTTTGGTGTACCACCCAAAGGACTGGATTAACAATAATAACAATAAAAATAATAACTGATATTAATTATGTATTTTCTCATTTAATCCTCAAAACCCTGTGGGGTAAAATATTTTTATTATCTTTCTTTTGCAGATAGAAAACCAAAGCTTAAGGAAGTAAAACAATTTATTCAAGGCCTAATTACTTGGTGATGAAACAGCTTGAATATGCCTAGATTTATAGCCTGCCTGTCTCCTGGTTGCCAAGATCTCACACCAAAATAACAGTAGACTTAATTCTCCATTCTCTTCTCTCTCCTATCTGTAATCAAAAATTCTCTATGCTGTGTCCTTTTGCCCAAAAACTTGATTGGTGGTGTGGTAATGAATTAATCACAACAATTTATCCCAACTAAAATGTTAACCACTCAATTGTAGCTTCTCCACAAAAACATACTGCCTTATATTCAGGTTAGAAACACAAGAGCCTGTAAACAGTACCAAGGGAATTTCAGAAAGCAGGACTAATCAGAGGGAGAAGTGTTTTAGCTTTGGGGAACAGAGGAGCGTTCCTTCATCATCTTACCCACACATACAAGGAGGTGCTTTTTCTACCTGTGAATTATCTACCTTGATCTTGAGAGACATTGCTACACAGTTTGGGTACCAACTGTCTACATGTGCCTCTTCACATATGGCAAACAATGTCAATGCTACCACCCTGAGATGGAAGGGAATAATGCAGAGGCAAGAAAGTTCATGTGGAAAGACCTATCATATGATTCTAGTTGTCTAGACTAATGTATCTTACAGTCTGCTCCATAAGATGTTAATAAAAAAAGATAGGAAGTGATGCAATTCAAAAATATGCTTGGAAATGCTGCTTACTGTAGTCTCTCTTAAAGACCCAAAAATATAAGACTCCAAGAGGTCCCATAGCAAATGAAGAAGTTAGTCTTTGTTTGAGCCAGTGTTACCAAATGTAATATCTATTAACATTCTTAGATATTAGGATTCCATGCAACACACTGTGGGAAACATGAATGCAATGACTGAAGAGAGAGAGGAGAATAAAAGGGAACAGTCATTGTTGGATTCAGATCATAAAGTGCAAGTGGTTTCCATTCAGAATCTGGATTGAGTAGAATAAAGCTACTACGCATCTGGAGGGTGTTTTTGTCATCATAGACTGACTGCTGGAACAACCCCAAAAATCTCAATGGATTTACAAAAGAGAATTGATTTATAACTCATGAGACAATTCAATGTGATAATTTAAGGACTCAGAATTCTTCAATTTTGTGCCTCCAACATCCACTAGGGGCCTCAAAGTCATCTTCTGGATTCTTAGCATCAGTGAAGAAGAGAAAGAGGTTCTCACAATTTGGTCCAAATTTGAAAGTGGCGTGCATCACTTGTTCTCACATTCCAACACCCAGAACTCAGGCTCATGGCCATACTTTGCTAGAGAGGAGTCTGAGTAACGTAGTCTAGCTGTGTGTTCTACTAGAAAAGAACACCATAAAAGTGACTATTTTCTGGTACAGATGGAATTGGAATCTGAAGTGAAGTCATAGAAAAATTAGAAGAAAACCTTGGTCCCAGAACCCAGCTTGGGTGTGTCCTTCAAATTGTCAAAAATAATTCCCCATGGAGATGAGAGTTTACATTTTTATCTTGGAACTGAGACTCTTGGGTTTATGATCATGGATCTATTTCTTTTCCTACTTCAAAAAGAAACTGATTGTACTTCCTAAATTGCAGAATGAAAGAGAAAGTCTCCTGGAGAAGACTAAACATTGAAGTTGCACCAGTATTTAAGACTTCTCACCTCTGTAAAACAATTCTTTTTGGTCAGTTAAGGAAGGAGCCTTTCTTAAAAGCCTAAGAGCATGAAATAATAGAAAGAATATGAGCATGTCAGTTCATCAGTTGGGTGTACAGAGCTCTCTTTTTTCTTTCTTGACAAGGGTCTTACTAAATATGCCAAGAACATTTATCTGCACAAGAGGTTAGAAGAGATGTTATATAAATGGACTTCCAAATGACTGATGACTCACAATAATGCCTTACATTAATTTGAGCATATGTCATACGTCCAAATCACAGCCTTCATATAGGTGGGTATGTGTGCAGGGTGATTATAAGACTGACTGTTACAGGATGAGGTGTTATGAAGGAATTATTCATTAATATAAGTAGACACTGGCTCACTACACAGGAAAGGAATATTGTCAAAGATCTACCAATGGCCTTACATAGCAAGGGACTGAGTAATGAGGTAGTCTTATTCGTTAAATATAAAATTCACACATCACAAGGGCAACTCATTTGCCAGAAGTTCCAGGAACAAAGTGGTTAGTAAATAACTGTTGATTTGGCAGGGAGGAAAAAAGCAGAATTAGGAAGAAAGACTTCCCTTGAATGTTGCCTCTAAGGCTGTGCTTCAGCAGCTGCTCCAAAGTCCTGGGATGGAGATAATATCATTCCCATTTTACAGACAGAAAAATAGAGAAGTTAAGAGGCTTATCCAAGGGCACAGCAGAAAATGATGGATACAGAGTTAGAACCTGGTCTTTCTAGTCCCAACATCTGCCTTTTGCTTACTGCATCATTCTGTCTACCTCCTCTAAATTGACTGAAAACAATTCATAGTGACATGTCCTAATTTCTGAACCATTTCCAACCAAAGATATCATTTCCTGAAATATGTCCATGAAAAGCTATTATATTTTGCTATCTCAAAAAGTAATTTTCTTTCAAGATATTGAGATTCTTTTTGCTAAATGTCAGAGTATGCTCAGACCTTGCCATTTTACTTTATTTAAAGAAACTTCTGTAAATGTGCATTTCCTGAAGATGTATAAAAAGTTCTCCCTGTTTTCTAAGCTATTGTGACTATGTCATGAATAATCAGGTCGAGAGAATCATATCAAACATCTAAACAGCTGGTTGAAAATGAATCTGTCCTATGCCACATATGTCTTGTATATAGGAAATGTAAGCACTTGGTAAATATTTATCGACTGAAAGAATGACTGGGAACTTCATATGGCATTTGGAAAGTACTTGGAAAAATAGCAAAAATCTTGCCATTGTTTAGTTCTCTCCATTTTTCTGGTGGTGTCAAATAAGAATCAGTAGGAAACTCATTGGCCTTAATGATACACAGTAACTAGGCTTAATAATAGCTAATAGTTTTCTCCAGGGGTACGAAAAGTGTGACCACAAAATAATGAGACATCTTTTGAATAAGCATTCCAAATCAACTTGTGAATGAATATTATCCTTAAATTAGTACATTATAAGGCTATAATATCCATGATATTGTATTTCAACAATGATACCATGTTTTCAAACATTGTGGGATTACCTGAAGTGAAACTTCTTTCATGGAGGCGGAGACTGAAGGATACTGTGGCAGGAAGGAATCCAACAAAGCTAATCCTACCTGAATCTCTGGGGAAGTGGCCCAGGGCCCCCCATTGCAGATGGCTTACGTGAGAGAATTTTAGCAGTTGGAGAATGGAAGCAGCTGGCTCCAACTAACTTGGCCACAAGGACAGACACGTAAAAGAAACACTCGGGCACATAATAGAGACTTTCTGCCAAATAGCTGCTCTGACTGTTGTTTCCTCCTCACTCTCATAGGCGTAAAGCAGACCTGTGAGCTGTCAAAATAAAATCACAGCAGATATAAACCGTTCCTTCACCCGTCAGGTGGGCCTAAAATATTTGAGTGCTTATCCACATAACTTTTCACAAACTACCTCAGTTCCTAATACTTGAAAAATGTAGAAATTTTCTTCCCATAAGAATGAATAAACAGATAAAAATCTCCAGGCATATTAAAAAATACTCAAAAAGAAAGAGGAGAGATGGAGATATAGACACACACACACACGTATGTATATATAAACATAAAATATTGTTACACATATACATATATTATATGTACATATGTATATGTATTTATATATAAATCATGTCAAATTTCTCTAAAGGAACACATTTACTTCAAGAAATAGAAGAAATTTATATAGCTTTCTCAATTACGTCAAAGAAATTCGGAAAAATATTCAACTTAAGAAATAAAAACAGCATGAGATCAGCAAATTTTACTTTCAGATTTAAAAATTACATGACTGTAGTCATTAAAATCACAGCGACGAAAGACAAGAGAGAATTGCAAGTTTCAGAAGACAGAATTAGAAGATGAACATTTTTCCCATTAATTCAGAAGAGCTGCAGATAATGAGAAAATGAGCAAAAGGAATAAATGACACATCAGGAGAGATAATATTCATATAATAAGTAAGAATAGACTAAGTGGATGAAAGCAACAAAGAAGGAACGAAAGAAAAGGTCCTTGAACTAAAGGAAGGATTCTTTAGATCAAAGGGCTTGTTCCAAGTATGAGGCGAAATTAATGAAATACACATTCATCAGGACTCTAAATGTTTCCTGTATACATTTCATGTATGAGAAAAACTATGAGGAGCTAGAGAGAAGAAATCCTATCCTAAATCATGGAAGAAAAAACACTTATTGATACCAAAATCACCTCCTCAACATAAAATGACAGAAGGTGAAATCTATAAAATTTTGAGAATAAAGATTATGACCTAAGATTCTGTATTCAGTAAGCCACTTATATATGAGGACAGCAGAAAGACTTTCTCAGACTTAGAGGCATTTTCTTAGTGTTTCATAAACATACATTTCTTTGAAAAGGAAGGAAGAATCTCAGAAATTTTAGTCAACAATTAATTAAAAATAAAATGACCTTAAGAAGAAGAAATAGGAAAAAAATAGTGAAAGTAAAAGAGAAAGAAAAAGAGGAATTTAACCAGTTAATATTTACATACATTTAAATTTAACACTTTCCTGATTTTACCAAAATATCATGAAGGTTCTCACACAGGTATATCATGACTATCACATGAATTTCAAGAATTATTGACTCCAAGATGCATCATGATTTGAAAGATGTTATAATGTAAAGAAAATGCATCTCCAAATGACTAAATTAGGTCATTAATTTCTAAATAATTGAGATAATATATAGTGTAAAAAGTTAATTTAAAAAGAGAAGAAACAATATTTTTTAAATGGGGTATAGAATTTCCTAATATTACAAAAAAATAAAGCTGAAAATATTGGAGAGAAATTTCAGGAAGAAATAAAATTATTGTCTATTTCTTATCTGAAAAAAGAGAAATGAACATGGTAGAAGGTCTAAATGATCTTGGGTATGGTGATGACTTTTTAGACACAATACCAAGAGCATGATCCATAAAAAAAATAATTAATAAACTGGACTTAATTAAAATTAAAAACTTTTGCTCTGTAAAAGACACTATTAAGAGAATGAATAAGCAAGCCACAGACTGGCAGAAAATATTTGCAAAAGACACATCTGATAAAAGACTGTTATCCAAAATACACAAAGAACTCTTAAAAATGAACAATAAGAACACAAACAACCAAATTAAAAACTAGGCCAAAGACCTTAATAGATATCTCACCAAAGAAGACATACAGATAGCAAACAAGCATATGAAAAGATGCTCCACATCATATGTCACCAAGGAAATACAAATTAAAACAACAATGACATATCACTACACACCTATCAGTATGACCAAAATCCAAAATACTGATAGCACCAAACACAGTAGGTAAATGGACAAATAAACTGTGGTACATCTAATGAAATGGTGTTCAATGATAAAAAGAAATGAACTACCAAGCCATGAAAAGATATGGAGGGACTTTAAATGCATATTACTAAATGAAAGAAGCCAATCTGAAAAGGCTACATACTGTATGATTCTAACTATATGACATTCTGGAAGAGGCAAAACTATAGAGACAGTATAAAAATCAGTGGTTGCCAGGGGTTGTGGGGGTGGGGGGAAGGATGAATATGTGGAGCACAGAGGACTTTTAGGGCACTGAAAATTTTTTGTATGACACACTAATGGTGGATGCATGTCATTATAAGTTTGTCCAAACTCAAAGAATGCACAACACCAAGAATGAACCCTAATGAAAACTATGGACTCTGGGTGATTATGATGTATCAGTGTAGGTTCATCAGTTGTAACAAATGTGCCACCCTTGTGAAGGATGTTGATAATGGGGGAGGTTATGCACGTGTTGGGACAGGGGATATATGGGAAATCTCTGTAATTTCCACTCAGTTTTACCATGAACCTAAAACTGCTCTAAAAACATTGTCTTTCAAAGAAAAAAAAAAAAAAGAAGAAGCAGTGAAAAGAGTTGGAAAGAAGCATTATAGAGATATGTTACAAATTAATTAACAGAAGTATTATGCTTTTTTCCTAGGAAAAAAGGGATGAATCAAAAATATAGTTTCATTATTTATATTATCTCTAGAGATAAAATAATACAGTATGATTAATATAGAAAAAAATAGGAAAAAAAACAAGAAAGTATTTTTTAATAATATCTAAAATTAAATTAAAGAGAGAAAATGTCAGATTTTACAAAAAGTGTAAATGGTATAAATTATTCTATTAACTGACAAAAATTCCCACATGTGTTAAAAAATAAAATTCAGCTATGTTATTTATAATAGACACACTCCAAATAAATTAACAGAAAAGCTTTTAAAGAAAAGGACAGGGAGATTTTTTTTTAAAAGACATTCATAAGAACATTAAAAATCAGGAAAATACCACCAGACCACACATTTTTTTTTAACTGGGGATGATTAAAATGTATACATATCACACTGACAGAGAAAACGGAACAGAAAAATATTCATTTCAATAAACATGCAGAAGAGTTGAACCTCACAAGAAAAGAAGCAATTTTCCCTATGAAGCCTTTAAGAACCTGCAAGCAAAATGTCAACAAGCAAAGAAGGAAAAAAACAAATAGATTTTAGAACTACAAAGGATCACTTACAAAGCAGCTAATCCAGTAATGTCCTTCTTAGTCTACAGAATAGCAACCTCTGATTTTCACTCCATGGTAAAGCCATGAGAACTAAGCTCTAGAAATAATGGGAATCTGCTTTCAAAGCAATAAGAATTCAATTAGGGAAACAGAGTGACAATTATGAGAATTGCTAGGTAAGTGAAGATTCAGAAGGGGGAGTAAGAAGGTCAGAGAACATCACTTACTAGTCCTACAGCAGGTGAACAAGTGGGAGTTTACAAGGAAATCTGAAAAGCCAAGTATACGAGCTCCAAGTGAGATTGCAAAGGCGAGCTCACCAAGAGGGCAATGGGAAGGTGTTGCCTCTGTATACATAATGTCTGTGTGGCTCTGCAGCCAAGCATCTGGTGTTGGGCCTGGGCCTGCTATAGTCAGCAAGGCCAGCAGTTTGAAAGAACAGCTGGACACCAAGCAGAAACAAATAAGGACAATCCAGAACCCTCTGGGCACTCCTGCATCTATTTTTCACCACATCTGCCTGCAAAGACCTTAAGGGAGTAATGGCCACTATGTGGCTTCCACCTTCCAAAATTTCATGCAGTTCCTCTTTTGACAAAGTCTAACTCAGAATCACACAGGGAAGGGACTTCTGGGAAATGTAGTATTCAGGTTGATCAAGTTGACAAGAGAACAATCCAGCCAGGTTGGTTGGAGCTGCAGAAGGGAGATGACATTTCCTACATTGGGCATTGAGCCTGGATATGGAAGAAAAGTTGAAGCTAAAGAAACTCTGCAAATCCACAACCAACAGAGGGAAAAACAAAGAAAGACAAGTATACCCAGGAGTAATGCACAATAAAGCACTTTCTCTCAGACTAAAAGTTGCATTATTTGTCAGTCTAGATATTGACTTAATATCAATATATAGAATGCTGTACTTAGAGAATAAAATTCTTGCCTAATGTCTAAGGAACATTTATAAAATTTGGCTATATATTAGACCATTAAAAAGTCAAGAAGTGTAATAAAACAGAAATCAACAAGCCATATCATTTAACAATAAGGTAATAAAATAAAAACTTACAAAGAATAACCTTTACACACATTTATAACCAGTTTGAAGTTTAAAATATTCTTCTGAATGTCTTGAGTTAAATGGTAATAAAAAATTATAAACCATTTTAGAAGTTAATAAAAGCAAGAACAGTGCATATCCAAATCTATAGGAAGTACTCAAAAATGTATGTAGAAAGAAAGTTATAAATTGAAACATGTAGTAAATGTGTAAATAAATAAGAATTATTTGAAATGAATTATCTTTCAGCAAAGTTGCAGGATACAAAATCAGCACAGGACAATCAGTTTTATTTCTCTACACTAATAATGAAGAATCTGAAAGGAAAATTAAGAAACAATCCCATTTACAATAACAGCATGAAAAAGAACGAAATACAGGGGCAAGTCTGGTGGCATAGTTCTTAAGTTTGCATGCTCTGCTTTGGTGGCCCGGGGTTCACAGGTTCAGATCCTGGGTGCAGACCTATACACCACTCATCAAGCTATGCTGTGGAGGAAAATGGAGGAAGATTGGCAGAGATGTTAACTCAGAGACAATCTTCCTCAAGCAAAAAGAAGATTGGCAATGAATGTTAGCCCAGGGCCAATCTTCCTCACAAAAAAAAAAAAAAAGGAAAGAATAAAATACATAGGAATAAACCTAACCAAGAAGATGAAAGAGTTGTACAGTGAAAACTACAAACCAAGGCTGAAGGAAATTAAAGAAGATACAAATAAATGGAAATGCATTCTGTGGTCATGGATTGGAAGACATAATATTTCTAAAATGTTCACAGTACCCAAAGCTACCTACAGATTCAACGCAATCCTTATCTAAATCCTAATGACATTTTTTTGCAGAAATAAAAAAATCGCCCTAAAATTCATATGGAATCTCAAAGGATTTTGAATAGCCAAAAGAATCCTGAGAAAGCAGAACAAAACTGGAGATGTCACACTTCCTGATTCCAAAACATATTACAAATCTACAGTATTCAAAACATTATGATACTGGAATAGAGACAAACTTTTTTTTTTCTTGAGGAAAATTAGCCCTGAGCTAACATCTGCCATCAGTCCACCTCTTTTTGCTGAAGAAGATTGGCCCTGAGCTAACATCTGTGCCAATCTTCTTCTACTTTATATGTGTGAGGCCTGACACAGCATGGCTTGATAAGCAGTGCATAGGTCCACATCTGGGATCTGAACCAGTGAACCCCATGCTGCCAAAGCCGAGCACACGAACAACAGCTATGTCACCCAGCCAGCCCCAAAATAGACATATTAACTGATGAAAAAGAATAGAGGTCTCAGAAATAAACCCTTACTTATATGGTCAAATGACCTTCAACAAGGGCACCAAGACTACACAAGGGGAAAGGATAGTCTCTTCAATAAATGATATTGGGAAAATTGGATATCTACATGCAAAAGAATGAAGTTGGATCTTACTGCACAATATGCAAAAATCAACTCAAAATGGATTAAAGATCTAAATGCAAGACCTGAAACTATAAAACTCTTAGAAGAAAACATAGAGGAAAAGCTTCATGATATTGAATTTAGCAATGATTTCTTGGATGTAACCTCAAAAGCACAGGCAACAAAAAGAAAAATAGACAAATGGGAACTTAAAAACTTCTGCTCAGCGAAGGGAACAATCAACAAAGTCAAAAGGCAACCTACGGGATGAGCGAAAATATTTGCAAACCATATATAAGGGTTTAATCTCCAGAATATATAAAAAATTCCTACAACTCGATGATAAAAAAAAAAACTCAAATAACTCAATTTAAGAATGGGCAAAGGACTTGAATAGACATTACTCTAAAGAAGATATACAAATGAATATGAAAGATGTTCAATATTTCTAATCATCAGGAAAATACAAAGCAAAATTACAATGAGAAATCACCTCACATCCATTAGGATGACCATTATCCAAAAAGCAGAAAATAACAAATGCTGGTGAGGATGTGGAGAAATTGGAACCCTCATGATTGTTAGTGGGAATGTAAAATGGTGCAGCCACTATGGAAAACAGTATGGAGGTTAACCAAATAATTAAAAATAAAGTTACGTGATACAGCAATCCCATTCCTTGGTATGTATCCCAAATAATTGAAAACTAAATCTTGAAGAGATATTTGCACAACCATGTTCATTGCACCAATATTCACAATAGCCAAGAGGTGGGAACAACCTAAATGTCCATCAATGGATGAATAGATTAAGAACATATGGTATATAAAATGCAATATTATTCAGCCTTTAAAAAGATAGAAATTCTGTCAAACACTACAACATGGATAAATCTTGAGGACATTATGCTCAGTGAAATAAACCAGTAACAAAAAGACAAATGCTGCATGATTCCACTTACACGAGGTATCTCAAGTAATCAAACTTATAGAAACAGAAAGTAAAATGTGGTTATCAGGAGTTGGAGGAGGGAGAAATGGGAAGTCGTTGTTCAATGGGTATAGAGTCTCAGTTTTGCAAGACGGAAAAGTTCTAGACGATTCATTTCACAATGATGTACGTATAGTTAACACTACTGTACTGTGCACTTAAAAATGGTTAAAATGGTAAATTTTATGTTACGTGTTTTTTGCCACAATAAAAAAATGAATTCTCTAAATAGCTTTTTTAAAAAGTCTAAATAAATAGAAGGAAGCAGCTACTAAAGATAAAAGCAGAAACTCATGAGATTGAACACAAAAAAGCAATCTTAAACAGTCAATCTAAAATCTGAGTGCTTGTAAAAACCAATAAAATAGAAAATGTATGACAAATTGGATCAGGAAAAAAGAGAAAATAAGAAAATAATAGGAATGAGAAAGGGAGCAAAACTACAAATAAAGACAAGAGGGTTTGTTTGTTTAATTATAAGAAGATCGTGTGTTCAACTGTGGTAGGCCATGGCCTCTTGGATCTTTGGTGCAAAAGATAAATGACAGTATGTGTCCACAGACTGCATCATTAAATTATGATGATGCAGCTGTGTATGTATAGTGCCTGATCATTATTATACAACTTGGGCACACTGCAGCCACGTGATGTTTATGGCATCGTAGGGAGTTGTACCTAGAATCTGAATGTTCAGTCTGGGTGATCTGCTTTTCCAAAAGTCATTTTACAATAATATAAGTTACTTATACTTGAGTGGGTGATTGTTTGGGGAACAAGACACTCAGAAAGACCCCACTTAGGGTTTACTATCATCCAACAGGATCCTACGCCATAGAGGATAACCATCACCGTTCTCACGTATTGCTGGAGGGAAAGCAAAATAGTACAGCTGAATGAAGGGAACAAAATTACCTATACATTTATTCTTTGACTCAACTGTCTTACTTTGTGGAATCTAACCTAAAGATATA
Source organism: Equus przewalskii (assembly GCF_037783145.1). Lineage (NCBI taxonomy): Eukaryota > Metazoa > Chordata > Mammalia > Perissodactyla > Equidae > Equus > Equus przewalskii. Next base: position 50,730,293 of record NC_091831.1, on the reverse strand, counting down.
CTGGCAAAAATAGGAAAAAATACAGACACATGGTTACTTATTACTTCACTATTTATAATAACAAAAGGTAAGAAATAATTCAAATATCCCTCAATAAAGGACTAACTAATCCACAATATATTCATATGAGATGCAGCCACAGTAAGGAGTAAGTGATACGTATATATACTATTCTAGAGTGATCTCTTTGACAAAAGCTAGGCAGAAAAAAGTCTTAAACTATATTTATTGACATGAAAGTATGGCTTTAAGGAATTAATGAATGAGAAAATAATTCAGAAAAATTCACTTAGCAAGATCCATTTTTTAATTTCTAGAATCTCCATTTGATCTTAAGTTACCACTTCTCTGGTAAAACTGACCATCTTTTTATATGCTTTCTCCATCATTCTCCTAGAGAGGTTTCTGCCTCTCTGAAGACTTAGGTCTTCCAGCTCACGTCGTCTAAATTGCTCTCCTCTGTCTTCTAAGAGGTAATCTCTGTATTTTGTGTAGCTGTCAGAGTCGTTTTTGGTGGGCCAGAGTTATTCTTCCCTGGTCTGACTCTAGCTGCTTCATACCACATGGAAGTGGGAGCAGTATGACTAAATGTATGTAAAACCTCATATTTGTGTATTTATTATTTATAATATATACTTGTAAATTTATATTTTATATATTTTATTAATTTTATTTTTGTTATAATTTTTTAGATAAAGTGATAAATAAATATATAGTGGTAAATAAATAGGAAATTATCTGAAAAGATACCCATCACATGGTTACTGTTAGTTATTTTTGGGGAGATGATTAGCATTGCCATGGAGGATGCAGTGGGTGGTTGATGAATGGGGAATTTTCAGATTTTTCTCCATATACTCCCGTGTTGTTTGAATTTTAAAAACAAAGTTGTATTTCTTTGGTAAGTAAAAACAATATAAAATGGAAAAACCCAGATAAAAGAATGGACAAAGATAAACAAATGTTAACAAAAAAGAAGGACACTGATGATACTAACAGAAGACAAAGTGTAATTCAAGCCAAGGTGGCGTTAATAAAGCAAAGATAGGTATCTTCTAGTGGGAAAAAAGGTACAATCCAAAATGAATGCCATAAATGTTATTCACTAAATAACTTAATATCTGAATACATAAACCAAAATTTAAAGACTAGCAAAATCACAGTCATATTGGGAGATATCTACCTGTGTCACTGTTTTTGATAGACTAGAGAAATACGAAATGAGTACAAAATAGAATTTGAATAAGCCATATTCTTACCAAGTAATGAGTCTGGTTTGTGACCTTCAAGAGAAGAGATATCTTTTCAAATATCTGGCCAACATATTCCAACATTGCCGAATAAATACCAGGCCATAAAGAAACCTTAATAAATCCCCCAAAGTAGGAACCGTAAATGTCATTGTCTCTGATCACAATTAAATACTTTTATAAATTAAGAGAAAAAAACAAAAAAAAATTTATCAGACCAGTTGCAGTTTTTTAAACCCCCTGGATGTTGTCAAAGTGAGTGATGTCATAAAATAATAAGCTGGCGATAATAGTTGAAATAGTGAAGAATGTTGACAGAGACCTGTCCAACCATAGTGTAAAATACAAAAAAGCAAAAACAATTGAAGCAATGTGATGTCCTCATAGGAATAAGCAGACATAGCAATTAAACAAATCTAAAAACTAGATTTTTCTAAAATTCAGTGTGTGCTAGAGGTATTTTATTAGTTTATCAATTTCCTAGGACTTCCGTAACAAATTGCTATGAGCTGGGTGGCTAAAACAACAGAAATTTATTGTCTCACTGTCCTGGAGATCAGAAATCTGAAATCAAGGTGTCAGCGAGGCCATTTCTCTCTAAGGGCTGTAGGGAAGGATACTTCCTTGCCTCGTCCTAGTTTCTGGTGGTTTTGGCAATCCTTGGTATTCCTTGGCTTTAAACATATCACTCCAACCTCTGCCTCCATAATCACATGGCACTCTCCCTGTGTGCTGTGTCCAAACTTCCCTCTTTTTTTAAGGGCGCTAGTCTTGGGATGAGGGTCCACTCTGCTCTAGCGTGACGTCTTAACTTGATTACATCTACCCAAGGCCCTATTTCCCAAAACAGTCACATTCGCCGGTTCCAGATGGACATGAATTTTGGGGGAACACAATTCAACCAGTACATTTAGTCAATATCCTTCTTGAATGCAGATGAGGAAAACCTAGTTTTAGTTAACTTGAGTAAGAAAGTGAAATTTTACCATAAAGTTACTCTTCTGACACTCAAAAGCAGAGACTTCAGGGTGACTGAAATTGAGTGACTCTTACTGTATCTCCATCCTCTAACTCCAACAACATGGCCTCTTACCACTATCTTTCTGTGCACATTTGCTCTCTTCTTTCCTCTCTGCAGATCTCCTTCTCCTTGCACGTGGGCATCCTCAGTTCCCATTTAGATGTTCTCAGTTCCAGGCACACGCAGGGACCACCTAACTCTCAGTCCCAGTTCCAAATTCCCAAGAGAAAGGTGATTGACCCAGACCATCAGTACACGGTGGTTCACCTCCACAGCTTGGGGAGCAGTTTTCAGAGAAACATGATTATCATGAGCTGGGCAGTTTCTTCCCAAAGTCTTTACTATAGGTAGCATTTTAAACCAGTAAGGAAAGAATAACTAATTCAATAAACTCTTTTGGAGGATAAACTAACCATTTAAGAAGAACATGATGTAGCCTTGTGATACATGGCAAATCACAGGGAAATGAAAAATTAAATGTAAAAAATATTTTTAAATACTGGGAAAAAAGAGGTAAATATTTATTATATTTCTGCGTGTGTTTTTGTAAAGTATTCTGAATCATTCCTCAAGTATAACAACACGTAGATTAGTTATATATTATTTTAAAATATTAGATGCAGATTTATGGTATTATTCTATGTGTCTTTGTAAAATATTTCCAGTAATTCTCCAAATACTGCAGCGTATATATTACTTATGTATTATTTTAAGTGTTATTTGAAGATCACTTTGGGCTTAAAGAGCGAAAATTTGCCAACCAAAATATTTTTTAATGTGCAATGCTCAATTCTTTGAAAGATTTTCAAATACTATTTGCAGCAAAATCTGTATCATTGAAATTTAGTTAGTGTTTTCCAAGATGACTGCTTTGAAAGAGAAGGCAATTACTCAAATATAGAAATAGCAAGGCTATTTTAAAAATTAATCACAAAATGGTTTGCACAGACCTCGCTGTTTCCTATTTATGGAAACTACTGTTTCTCTAGCTCAATGTTTGTTTTTTGAGTGTTCTTCTGTTGTTTTAGGTAACTATAACCTCATCAAATGACTCTATAGTGTTAAAAAAAATTGCTTCTTCATTTAAATGAGATTGTTCTAGAAAAATCTGGACTACATTCACTTAAAGAGAATGCTATTCCATCCTCTAATTATAATAAAACCTCATTTAGAATTTTCACAGTAGAGGAGAATTCTTATTAATTTCACTTCTCATTAAATAAAGGTTTCTTGAAAATACTTTTGGATTAGCTTTTATTGTTGAAACATTTAAAGAAATATGTTACTCCAACTTCCTAACTTAGCAGTTGAGTAAAAATGGACATAATTAGATGTATCTTTGATCATTCAGGGCCCTCCAACATGGGGCACACACACAGTAAGCATTCAAGAGTGATGGTTGAAAGAATAAGTGAATGGGTTAATTTTCCAGCATTTATTGTAAACAACGATTCACATTGACTAGTGTTCTGAATAAGGATGTGAAACAGAGCAGTATTGAATGAATCTGTCTTGGCCTTAGTACATTTCTCTAAAACATATTTTTCTAAACCAAGCACTTTATCTGAGCATATTTCCTTAGTTTTATCTCTTTCTCCTACAAGTTGAGAGCAGAGAATGCCAGTTAAATTGAAATGCTATTTTTTCATTTCCATTAATTAATGCTTTATAGTACTTAACTCATTTTTCTACATTTGAGTCTGAACCAATTAAATAATCCCAGAAGAGAACGTTTTTTTTCTTCAATTTGAAGTATCTGAAACAATAGATGTGAGTGGTGAGTGTATGGAGTAAATTGTAATAATGACATAACACAAAAAGGTATTATTCAAAATATTATTAATAATAATGCTTAACCTTTGCTGGGTGTTTAATAAATCCCAGGTATTGAGCAAATTCCTTTATATGCATTATCTTATTTAATCTTCAAAAACACTCTCTGAGGTAAATACTATTATTATCACCATAAGGAATGTGGGGATTAAGACAAAAGGCCTGAGAGGCTCTGAATCATGGACGTAAGGCTGTAGGAAAGGAATGGTCAGTTTCTCTGTGGATGTCTATTGTTTTGTATCCTCAGTTTTCCAAGATCAACCCAATGCGAGAAGTAGTAAGAGCCAACCATTGCCTGATCTAAATAAATCCCTATAGGTCTCATAATACAACCACTGGCCCAACAAACCACAAGACTAAATGGATCAAAAAGTCATTTTTAAGACATTAGTCTGAGCTTTTATAGAAAGTTTCTGGTGAATAAAAATAGAAATGCACTGGGGATTTAGTACACTGTGATGAGTGTGCTTTCAGTTACATAGACTCAAATATTGAAACTGAAAATACAAGAAAGAAGAGGATGTGTAAAACATTCCTGGCCAACTGTTTCCTGACTACTGATAGTCAGAGGGACAGATCTCCTAGAGAAACAACTACTTGTCGTTTAGAAAAATAGTTCTTGGTTCTGTGAAGAGCAAAATAACATCTTCTTCCTATTGTGATGCCATTGAGCCAACAAAGATGTGTGTATTTGGCAACTATTAACAAAACTGAAAAGGAGATATCAATGACAATACAATAATAGTGGGGGACCTCAACAGCCCACTAACACCAATGGGTAGATCATCCAGACAGAAAGTCAACAAGGAAATTGTAGAATTAAATGAAAAACTAGGCCAGATGGACTTAATAGATATATATAGAACACTCCATCCAAAAACAGCAGGTTACACATTCTTCTCAAGTGTGCATGGTACATTCTCAAGGATAGACCATATCTTGGGAAACAAAGCTAGCCTCAATAAATTCAAGAGGGTTGAATAATATCAAGCATCTTTTCCGACCATAATGCTATGAAACTAGAAATCAACTACAAGAATAAAGCTGGGAAAGGGACAAAAATGTGGAGATTAAACAACATGTTACTGAACAACCAATGGATCATTGAAGAAATTAAAGAAGAAGTCAAATATCATCTGGAGACAAATGAAAATGAAAACATGCCATACCAACCCATTTAGGATGCAGCAAAAGTGGTCCTAAGAGGGAAATTCATTCTAATACAGGCTCACCTCAATAAACAAGAAAAATCTCAGATAAGCAATCCCAAATGACACCTAACAGAATTAGAAAAAGAAGAACAAACAAAGCCCAAAATCAGTAGAAGAAGGGAAATAATAAAAATTAGAGCAGAAATAAATGAAATTGAAACAAAAAAGACAGTAGAAAGGATCAATGAAACAAAGAGTTGGTTCTTTGAGAAAATAAACAAAATTGACAAACCCTTAGCCAGGCTCACTAAGAAAAAAAGAGAGAAGACTCAAATAAATAAAATTAGAAATGAAAGAGGAGAAATCACAACGGATACCACAGAAATACAAAATATTATAAGAGAATACTATGAAAAACTATATGCCAACAAATTGGACAACCTAGAAGAAATGGATAAATTCTTACAACCTCCCAAAACTGAAAGAAGAAGAAATAGAGCATCTGAATAGACCAATCACAAGTAAAGAAATTGAAACAGTAATCAAAAACCTCCCCCAAAATAAAAGTCCAGGACCAGATGGCTTCTCTGGAGAATTCTACCAAACATTCAAAGAAGATTTAATACCTATCGTTCTCAAACTATTGCAGAAAATTGAGGAAGATGGAGCACTTCCTACCATATTCTATGAAGCCAACATCACCCTGATCCAAAAACCAGAGAAGGACAACACAAAGAAAGAAAACTATAGGCCAATATCACTGATGAACATAGATGAAAAAATCCTCAACAAAATTCTGGCAAACTGAATACAGCAATACATCAAAAAGATCATACACCATGATAACTGGGATTTATACCAGGGACACAGGGATGGTTCAACATCGACAGGTCAATCAACGTGATACACTACATTAACAAAATGAGGAAAAAAACACACATGATCATCTCAATAGATGCAGAGAAAGCTTTCAACAAGATCCAACATCCATTTATGATAAAAACTCTCAATAAAATGGGTATGGAAGGAAAGTACCTCAACATAATAAAGGCCATCTATGACAAACCCACAGCCAACATCATACTCAATGGGCAAAAACTGAAAGCCATCCCTCTGAGAACAGGAACAAGACAAGGGTGTCCACTCTTACCACTCTTATTCAACATAGTACTGGAGGTTTTGGTCAGAGCAATTAGGCAGGAAAAGGAAATAAATGGAATCCAAATAGGCAATGAAGAAGTGAAACTCTCCCTATTTGCAGATGACATGATCTTATATATAGAAAACCCCAAATAATCCATTGGAAAACTATTAGAAATAATCAACAGCTACAGCAAAGTTGCAGGGTATAAACTCAACATACATAAATCAGTAGCATTTCTATACTCTAACAACGAACTAACAGAAAAAGAACTCAAGCACACAATCCCATTCACAATCGCAACAAAAAGAATAAAATATCTTGGGGTAAATTTAACCAAGGAAGTGAAAGGCCTATACAATGAAAACTACAAGACTTTCCTGAAAGAAATTGATGACAACATAGAGAGATGAAAAGACATTCCATGCACGTGGATTGGAAGAATAAACATAGTTAAAATGTCCATACTGCCTAAAGCAATCTACAGATTCAATGCTATCCCAATCAGAATCCCAACGACATTCTTTACAGAAATAGAACAAAGAACCCTGAAATTCATATGGGGCAACAAAAGACCCCGAATCGCTAAAGCAATCCTGAGAAAAAAGAACAAAGCTGGAGGCATCACAATCCATGACTTCAAAACATACTACAAAGCTACAGTAATCAAAACAGCATGGTACTGGTACAAAAACAGGTGCACACATCAATGGAACAGAATTGAAAGCCCAGAAATAAAAACCACACATCTACGGGCAGCTAATCTTCAACAAAGGAGCTGAGGGCATGCAATGGAGAAAAGAAAGTCTCTTCAACAAATGATGCTGGGAAAACTGGACAGCCACATGTAAAAGAATGAAAATTGACCATTCTTTTTCACCTTTCACAAAAATAAACTCAAAATGGATCAAAGACCTAAAGATAAGACCTGAAACCATAAGGCTTCTAGAAGAAAATATAGGCAGTACACTTTTTGACATCAGTATCAAAAGGATCTTTTCAGACACCATGTCTTCTCAGACAAGGGAAACAAGAGAAAGAATAAATAAATGGGACTTCATCAGACTGAAGAGCTTCTTCAAGGCAAGGGAAAACAGGATTGAAGCAAAAAGCAACCCACCAATTGGGAAAAAATATTTGCAAGTCATATATCCAACAAAGGGTTAATCTCTATACTATATAAAGAATTCGCACAGCTCAACAACAAAAAATCAAACAACCTGGTCAAAAAATGGGCAGGGGACATGAACAGACATTTCTCCAAAGAAGGTATACGGATGGCCAATAGACACATGAAAAGATGCTCATCATCACTAATCATCAGGGAAATGCAAATCAAAACTACACTAAGATATCACCTTACACCTGTTAGAATGGAAAAAATAACCAAAACAAAGAATGACAAATTTTGGAGAGGTTGTGAAGAACAAGGAACCCTTATACACTGCTGGTGGGAATGCAAACTGGTGCAGCCACTATGGAAAACAGTATGGATATTTCTCAAAAAATTAAAAATAGAAATACCATATGACCCAGCCATCCCACTACTGGGTATCTATCCAAAGAACTTGAAATCAGCAATTCCAAAAGTCCCATGAACCCCATGTTCATTGCAGCATTATTTACAATAGCCAAGATGTGGAAGCAACCTAAGTGCCTGTTAACTGATGATTGGATAAAGAAGATATGGTGTATATGCACAACGGAATACTACTCAGCCATAAAAAAGGATAAAATCGTCCCATTCACAACAACATGGATGGACCTTGAGGGTATTATGTTAAGTGAAATAAGCCAGATAGAGAAAGACAATCTCTGTATGACTCCGCTCATATGTGGAAGTTAAACACGTAGACAAAGAGAACAGATTAGTGGTTACCAGTGGAAAGGGGGCGTTGGGGATGGGCTCAAAGGGTGAAGGGGTGCACCTACAACATGACTGACAAACAATAATGTTCAGCTGAAATTTCACAAGGTTGTAAACTATCATAATCTTAATAAAAAATAAGAAAAAAAACAGATGTGTGTATTTGCACAAATTTTCCTCTCAGAGCCAACTGAATAAATTTCAGAATTTCAAAAGAGAAAAAGAAAGTAAGTTACTGAGTTTAACAAGCTCCTCCACAGTCTATTGATTTAACATTTGGAAATCTTATTATATTTTGCTATTTCATCCACTTATTACCACTATATTAATTTTGGAGGAGGCTGTCATATTCTATTTTCACCCAATAAATCACAATGAAATGATTAAATATCTTATACTCAGCAATTAACAAAGGACTTTGATCTTTTCCAAAATCATTCAGAAACTGCCAGTATAATGATAACACACATTTGACTGCTTTCAAATAGGAAAGGTCCCTGAAAGAGAAAGAGAGAGAGGCAGAAAAAAACTTCTGTTTTAAATTAAAATGAAAACTGGATTTCTGAGGGCATGCGAACATTAATTTTAAAAGGCCTTGACTTCTTTATCAGGTGGCGTTATTAGAGCCACTGACCTGTATTAAAAAGGGAAGGGAGAAAAATAACACACTTTGGTTGCTTTGGATTTAAGAGATTGGTTTGATAGCCTATGAGTGCAACATTCATTTACTTTTGTCTGCTAAATAGCTAGATGAAACAAAATAGAGTGAGCCATTTGGTAATCTCAACTCCTTAGACTATCATAAATATGTAAACGTATTATCACATTCGACAAATATTTATAATCATGCCTATGTGCCTGGCACTGTACTGGCGACGAGAAAGTTGTGCTCGCTGTCCGGACAAAGTTGAATCTTGAAAACCAGGTTGTTGCATTGGAGTGTTTTTCTCTAAAATCCAGGAAATTGTGCCTTGATCTGGTTTTCCTCAGTTGTTCAAGTTCCATAAAGCACTATGTTCAGTGCCATCAGAGTTCGTAGATTCAAATAGTGGGAAGTCATTGTCATTGTAATGGCATTGAATTTGGTTCTAAACATACCTAGTTTCAAATCCAAGGTGTGTAATCTACTAGTTATTTAACTATGGGAAAATTTCTTAACCTCAGTTTCATCTTTGTTTTGGGAATAGTAAACCTATTCTACAGGGAACAGAGATGTTGGGCAACTAAAACATATGTATGATATGTATATGATAGATAAATGATTATAGATGTATACATATGTGTGTGTGTGTGTGTGTTATGTGTGTGTGTATTGAAGGCATAGTGTAATGTTCCTGGCATAAGTGGAATTCAATAAGCAGTAGCCATTAGTAGTAGCAGTATGAGGCAATATTGCAGGAAGTTAACAGTTTGAGTTCTGAAATCAAGCAAACCTGACTTTGAATCCTGACCCCATTACCTAATAATCTTGTAACCATGGACAAAGTAATTTAACGATTCTGTGTATCAGTGTTCTCTCCTATAAACTGGGGGAAATAATCCCTACCAAGAAAAATTTTGTAGAGATTAAATTAAATTAAATTATGTACATGAAGCCATCACCTAATACTAACTTTTTTAAAAAAATAGCTACAGATTCTGGATTAGAATAATGTTTTACCACTTGTTTTATCTCTGTGACTCCCTGACATGAAGGGGATGTTCAGTATATGCTTGTTGAACAGTCCTTTGGTTGATAGATCATGTCTCATGCTTCAGATTTGAGGCACCATCACTCCTGTTATCAACTACCTTTTTTTCTATATATCAGATCAGTGGTTTTAACTTACAGCCTGACTCTATAGTTTGATTGATGTGTGGTAGCCTTAGATTTGAATACAGGCAATAAACTGTCACAATTGGACTTGGGATACTTATGTCAGGTTACCCTGACCCTGTTAAGATTAGCTATCTGGAAAAATCCTAAAATGTAGGAAGAATTGGAATGAGAGTACTGATGTTGGACAAAGATACACTATCAGTGTGATGTTGGGCAAATTTGTTTGCTTCTCTGAGCCACTTTTCTCATCTATAATGTGGAGAGAATTGATCTAGGGTCCTTTCCAAATCTAAAATCCTCATTCCTGTGTCATGGGCCCCAAGTACCACCCAGCTCTCCTTTACTTTAGAATTATTGCTTTCTCAACTAGGTCTGTAATCCATCTCAAATTAACTTTTTAGTGTGATGTGAGGTAGGGGTTGAGGCTAATCTTTGTTCCATAGGCTTATCCAGTTATTCCAGCGCCGTTTGTTACAAGGCTCTTCCTTTCTTCATTGAATTGTCTTGGTGCCTTTGTTGAGAATCAATGACCATTGTGTATTTGTCTATTTCTGGACTCTCTGTTGTGTTCCTTTGATGTCTCTTCTTATGTCAATTCCATGCCATTTTGATGACAGTAGCCTTTACAGTAAGTCTTGAAATCAGGTACTCTGAGTTTTCCAAAGTGTTCTACTTAAAGATTGCTCTGGCTATTTTATGTCCTGTGAATTTCTATATGCATTTTACCATCAACTTTTCAATTTCTACCAAAAAGTGTGTTGAGACTTTGATTTTGATTTTATGAAATCTATAGATCTATTTAGAGAAAATAGACACCTTAAAAATATGTAGTCCTCTGATTCAAAATATTCATTTATTTGTTTTTTATTTCTCAGAAATGTTTTGTAGTTATCAGGAGAAAGATTTTACATATCTTTTGTTGCAATTATTACTAAATGTTTTATATTTTAATGCTATTATAAATGGATAGTTTATTAATTTTATTTTCCAATTTTGCTGCTAATATATAGAAATTCATTTGATTTTTGTATATCTTTCTTGAATCCTACACACTTAGTACATTATCTTATTAGTTCTCTTGTTTTCTTTCAGATTTCTTAGTATTTTCTACATAAACAATCATGTTACCTACAAGTAAAGGTAATTTAACTTCTTCCTTTCCAATCTGGATGACTTTACTTTTTTTACTTACTTTATTGCACTGGCTGGGACCTCCAGTACCAAACTGAACAGAAAGGGTGACAGTAGATATCCTTGTCTGGTTCCTGATCTTGGGATGAAGGATTCAATTTGTCACCACTAAGTATGATGTTGGTTCTTTTGTTTTGCTTCGTTGTAGATAGCTTTATTAGACTGACGAAGTTCCTTTCTATTCTTATATTGAGAGATTTTTTTTCATAAATTGATGTTGAATTTTGACAAATATTTTTCCTGCATCTATCAATATCATCACGTGGCTTTGCTCTATGATTCTGCCAATGTTGTGAATTACATTGATTTTTGAGTGGTAGCTCAATCTTGCGTTCTTGGGATAAAGTTCACTTAGTCACGCTATATTATCCTTTTGATATATTTTTGTATTTCATTTGCCAAAATTTTGTCAAGAATTTTCACCTCTACGTTTATAAGGTTTGTTATTCTGTTATGTTCATTTCTTGTAGCATCTTTGTCGGATTTTGTTATTGAGGTTATTCTGCCTAAAAAATAAACAGGAAAGTGTTCTTTATTCTTCTTTTCTAAAAGAGTTTGTATAAGAATAATATTACATCCTTAAATATTTGATAGAATTTAATACTGAAACCATCTGGGCCTGAGGCATTCTTTTGAGAAGTGTTTAAAATGAATTCAATTTTTTATAGATATAGAAATACACATATTTTCTATTTCTTCCTGTACAAGTGTTGGTAATTTTTGTGTTTTAAGATATTTGTAAATTTCCTCTAAAATTGTTGGCATAATTTCTTGTTGGTTTTTTCTCATTATAGAGCTTACTGAGAGAGAGATTTTAAATTCTCCATCTATAATTCATGTTTGTCTTTCTCCCTTTAGATGTGGTTGGTTTTGCTTCACGTATTTTAAATCTCTATTATTAGGGGCATACACATGTAGGATTATTACATCTTCCTCATAGACTAACCAGTTTACTAATTGTAAAATACGCTTCTCTATCTGTAGTAATATTTCTTATTTTCAAGCCTACTTTGTCCAATAGTAATACAGTCACACTAGCTTTCTTATGCTTACTGTTGCATGGTATACCTTATTTCATCCTTTTATGTTCAAGTTCTCTGAATTTTTCTATTTAATATGCATCTCTTGTCGATAGCATGGTGTTGGGTCTTGCGTTTTTTACCCAGTTTGATCATCTCTGTCTCTTTTTTGGCACTTACTTTTGATATAATCATTGATATGGCTGGATTTAAGTCTACCATGTGCTATTTGTTTTCTATTTGTCACAGCTCTTTGTTGTGGATCTTCCTCTGTTGCAAATTTCAGGCCTTCTTATTGGTTAATTGAATTGTTTTTAGTAGACCTTTTGAAATTTCTCTACTGTCTTTTAGCTGTACCTCTTTTTTGTGGTTACTCTAGGATTATAAAATGCACCCTTAATTTATCATGGTCTACTTCTAGTTAATAGGGTGTCATTTCACATAAAATGTAACCAACTTGCAACAGTCTAATTCCTTTCAATCTCCTTCTCTTGCCTATTATTGCCGTATATTTTACATTTACATGAATTATAAACCCCACAATGCAATGATGACATTTTTAAACGATCAATTGTTTTTCAAAGAAACTAAGAGAAAATAATGTATTTTTTACCCATATATTTATCATTTTTGGTATTCTTTATACCTTCCTGCTGATCCGAGTTTCCTCTGCTGTCATGTCCTTTCAGCCTGGAAAACGTCCTTTAGCATTTCTTATAATGCGTTTTTGCTGGCAACAGATTGTCTTCACCTTAGTTTATCTGAAAATGTTAGTTAATCGAAATACTGAATCAGTTTGCCCATATACTATTTTTTAAAAAATAATCAGTATATTGTCCATTGTGACAGAGACATTTATTTCTCACAAAATATCCATAACCTACACATGTTTCTCAGCCCTTTGCAATGAGGTAGGTCATAAGCACTGTAAGTTTATTAATTCCAGGCAAAGCATTTAAGATCAGGTACGAGGTCTCCATTAGCTCTCACATCCAGCAATTGTGGAGGCCATCTATTTTCAATATTTCACAAGAAGGCAGTGGAGACTCTGTCAGCCTAGATCCATGAATGACTCTATGGAGCAAAGTCCTGTCCTCTCCCACCCTGTGATCTGCATTGGACTACAGACTTGGCGTTAAATAAACTTTTGTGTGTTAATCTATTGAGATTTGGGGATAACTGGTTACCTGGCCTAGCCTAGCCTGATTTGAAATTATGTACTAAATTATTACGAGAATGTATGGTTTTTAGGATTTCCTTTCTATTTTATTGATCTATCTGTCCTTTCTGTTACCAACACCAAACTCTTTTGATTTTTGTAGCTTTATAATACAAAATGATGTTTGCTGGGGGAAAATATATTGTCATTATTTTTTCGGTCAAAAATACCTGAGTATTCTCAAACATATCATCCTACAAGTTGCTTTTAACTTAACTCTATCATATTCCCAAAAAGAGTCCAAATGGTGTTCAACTTATAGATTTCTTTAACTAAATTGAGACTTCTTATCCAAGGACACCTTAGGTCTTTCCATTTGTTTGCCTTATTTATATCCCTTAGGAAAGCTTTATAGTTTTCTCAATATAGATTCTGCACACTTCTTGTAAGTTTATTCCTGAGTTTTTACACTTTTTCTTACTATACTAAATGATACATTTTTACCATTGTATAATCTCACTGGTTATTTTACATATACATTATTGACTAGAACCTGTATGTGGCCCTATTTACTATATTGGAATCATCTTCATGGCTAATACATCATCCTGCATAATAAATATATAATTCATAGAATTATGCATTCTATATGGCCCACTTGATTAGGCCACCAGAGTATAGAATAAATTTTGAAACACGTTTTTGTTGTGTTGTTTAAAAATTGAAAGAGACCCTGGGATCATCTAGCCTACTTCTCTCATTTTTTTTTATGTGGAAAAATAAAGTCATTTCATAGAAAACACTTCAATTTCAAGGCCATACTGATTTCGATTTGGCACATGTTTATTGAGAACATGCCATGCATTTGATATCCTGTTTCTAGGGAGCTCAGAGTATGCCCAACCATAATCCAAAATAGGCATATAGTAGCAGCTCAATAAATGTTTGTTTGCTCAATCTAATTGCTTTATTTTGAAATAACGTGTCATTGTTAGGGGTCACTGCACATAGGATTAATGGAAACCAAGCACTACAAACATGAAAGTTATTTGAGTGTGATTTTGCACCAATTAATAGTTACCACAATGTCCTTCATGAATTTCAGAGGGAAAAATCTGCTTTCATAACTGGAAAAATATAAGGCTGGCCACTTGGAGCTCCTGCAGGAAGTTGGTGAAAGGATTTCTTTTTCCTCTTTAGCTTCCTGAAATATTTTTCATCTTACAATAAATTATACATGGTTGTCTGGCCCCAGGAGCCTAGTTTTCTAAGTTTGTTTTTAAACATGGCAGGGGTTTGCAGACAGCTGCCACTGGAAACATCTATAGCTTTATCCCCTTCAGTGAACAGCTGAGTACATTAGAACATAGCAGCACTTTCCCCAAGGGTTGCATCCAAGCCAAAGGAGATTAGGACAAGACTCAACTCATGCACACAAGAGGTAGCACAAGTTAAAAATAGAAATTAATTTGTCAGAGGGTAAATTAAGAACCATGGATAATCAAGTCAATGCGGGTTAGGGAGAAAAACCAGGATGCATCAGGTGAAATCTCTGTCCTTAAGATTTGTTATGTAATCAAGGCTAAAACCACATCCTTTGTAGCTCAGGTCTCAACTCTGCCATTTGCTAGCTGTGTAATCTTTGCATTTTACTTAACCCCTCTGAGCTTCAGTTTCCACATCTATAAAATGAGAATAGCACCATACCTACCTTAAAAGTTCTCTGTTAGGATTATACATGATCCTCGGCAAATGCTTGTTATGGTGCTTCATGCACAGTAAGCCTCAATTAAGTGATATAGACCCAAGGAAGGCAGTTGAATATTGACAGATAACAGTCTGACCCAGGAGGGCAGCAATTCCACTCATGTTTTTCATCCAATAGTTTAAGAGCTAGTTTTACATCAATCAAAATTGAGAGCTTCCTCAAGCAATATCATTCATTGTAATTCAAGTACATATAAGGCAGTATGCTAGGCATTGTGGGTTACAACAATGAAGAAGGTATGGTGTCACCTTTCAAAGAGCACTAAATCTAAGGGCGGCTGGTGGGGGGGCGGGGGGGAAGAAAATCACTCAGGAATACAAGGGACTAGAATAAGTACTCTATGACCATCAAAGAACTCTCTAATCTCACAAGGAGGGTGATTGTGTTGGTTGACGTGATCAGGGAAATCTTCATGAAGGAGAGGATAGTTATATGAGTCTCAAAGAATCAGTAGGGTTTTGAGAGAAGGAAGTAACTGGAGATAGTTGACTGAAGGAATGAATAGAAAGAATTAGAACCAGAAACAAAGAAGGGGATTGATTATGCATTCATTCATTCATTGGTCATTCATGTGATAAATATTGTATGTTTGGGGATCAGAGATTATTCAATTTGATTGGAATGCAGAACATGTGTATAGAAGTCAGGAATACATCCCTGGACAGGTAGGTTAGGGCCCAGGCATGAAGGCATATGGATACCATGCTATGATCCCACATACGGTAGATTCAGAGGATCTCTATGAATAAGAGAGTCATCAGACACAATTGGAGCTCTGCTTTTAAGATTATTATCCTGTAGGTTGGAGGTTCTTAAGGGAGTCCTGGTGAGAGGTGATGAGGGTTTGGATTTGAGGGTGGCACTGAGGACATTTTGGAGGAAAGTTGGCAGGACTGATCACTGATTGGGCAAGGGAATAAGCCCAAAATAAATTAGGTTCCTCATCTCTGTGACTAAGAAAGTAATGAGTCATTATTGTGTTTGCAGGTCAGGAAGAAGCTGATATGGGGAAACAGTTGGAAGAAATGATGATACTAAGGTCAAATGGATATAATGGTTGGGAGGTTTTCATGGGAAAACCTGAAGAAGACTTGGGATGAATGAAATCACCAAGGAAGTAGAGAGGGGGAGCACAGACAGAAACTTGGAGAATGCCTATATCTAAGGAGGGCAAAAAAGAAGAGATATCAATGGAGAAGCAGTCAGAGACAACATAAGGAAGCCTGAAGAGCACAGGGTCACCCAAGTAGAAGGAAATTTCAATGAGTAAATGACAAGTGGCATCACAGCTTCAGAGAGGTTGAGGGTGAAAAGTGATGAAAAATAAACATGAAATTGAGTGATCAGGAAGTCACGGGTCACCTTCAAGGAAACAATTTTAGAAAAGAGGAGAGATCAAAAAGTAGATTGCAAAGAGTCAATAGGTGAATGTGAGATTAAAAACTGGTGCTTGAGAATAGATTGGTTTTGTGAAATTTGGCGGTGTGCCCCAAATGGAGTTATAAGAAAAGCTCAAGACCAATTTTATCTACAATAATGAGTCCTCTAGTGTGTTAAATGCTCACATCCTTTTTGTTCAAAGTGCTTTAATTCACATTACCTAATTTCACTCTCACAACCACCTTGTAAGGCCAGAAGGTCAAGTGCTAGTTTTCCCATTTATAAAATGAAATAAAGAGAGTTGAAATATTAAGCAACTCATGCCAAGTCACACGGCTAATAAACAACAATGGCAGGACAAGGACCCAGGTCTTCTGTCTCTAGTCCAACACCATTTCATTGCTCCAAACCAAATGTACAGGGACTCTTGCCAATGTGTTTCATGTAACCTGGCAATGGAAGTTTACAAACCACATATAAAGCCTACATGAAATGAAAAGCACATGGTACATCAGAGACAAAGTATGCTTCTCTTTTTCCAGCACACTGGAGACATGAGGGTTAAATTGAATTTGAATTTCTCAGCCAAAAGCCTCTGTGTAATGAGGTTGGGATTTGAGGTTATCTTTCTCTCATCTTTTCCTCTTGAGTAGCCAGTCAAGGATAGCCATCACTTTCTCAGTGTCTTGATTTGCCTGCTGACTTTTCTATCATTGCACCTCTAAGAAGCTGGTAAAAAGCCCAACTTCCTGATTCCATCAAAACCCATTTATTTTGGAATAATCTATATTGGAATCCTCACTCTTTTCTTTGAGATCTGCCAGACCCTAAAGACATTGGTGGTGACAATAAAAGTTGCTGGATATTCAGAGTCCGGAGGAGTAAGATGACAGTGGAAATAAGGATAATTTCCTTAAGAAAAGATATCATTTGACTTTTCCCCGTTAAAGCATGATTTCTCAGTTCCTACCACTGGCTTCCCCTCTCTTCTGTTCTCTAATCCTCAGTCATGGTTACTAGGCGATGCACAATTTAAAAAACAGTCAAATGAGCCGAGATGTTCCATGGATGTCATAGCCCGCTCTTGATGGATCATCTCAGAGAAAAGCACCTTTGGCTAAAACAAGAATATCACACACTAGAGTCTTCTGCTAATTCCTGAGTCATGGGAATGAGATGGTGTTACAGCATCTTGAAGTTGGTCCCTCATGCTTTAGAAGGTCACTAGTTCACAACTGATTGTGAGTTGTGTTTTCATTATGGATCTTGGTACTATTCAAATATTTGCATGCTCCCATTGACTTTAACAGTCGAAGTTTGAAGACTTTCAGTGGGAGTAGTGACTTGCTGGCCGAGGAGAGCACTTAGTTCAGTGGTAGGAGAAGGTGCTATTGGGTGAGACGTCTAGACAGTGGAATTCCTTTGCTTCTCTGCTTATCCCTTGCCATGATGCTTCAGGTTTCTGAAAGATATGGACCCTGGAGAAACACGGTACCTTGGATAAACATATATGTATTATTTGTGAACATGGATTCTGCCCTCAATGCTTACGTTCACCTCCCCTGGGAACCATTTGTGAATCTCATGTATCCTCCACTCCTTGTCCTTCTCTTCTAAGGCCTTCAACAAAACCAACCCTAAAAGGCCTGTTCCATGAAATTTTTCCTCTATATCATATCTCTCTCCTGCTAGTCCTTCACTGATAGTTTAGGGGTTAAAATATTAATTTTTCAGAAACTAATATTTATTAAGTATCTACTCTGTGCCAGGTCTGAGCACTCTAAATGAATAAAAATCATTTAGCCCCACAACAACTCCCTAGGGCAGGTATTATTCCCATTTAACTGACGGAGAAGCGAAGATCAAATGAAACAAAGTAACTTACCAGAGGTCACAAATTAATGGTGGAGCAGTCAGGATTCATACCCAAGTAGTGTAGTCCTTGAGCTTTTGCACTTAAACACCATGCTTTTGGTCAGGGAAAAGCGTGGGTTTGGGCAGGGGTGCTGTGGTTGTGTTGTCTGGACACTACTTCAAGGCGTTCACAGAGGGACCTAAGGGGGCTGAAATCCAGCCTGCCCTCTGTTCACCAAGCTGCAAGCATCTACCCAGAGCAGACAGAAGCTGCTGAATCCAAGGACCAATCAGCTCTGAGGTTGGACTCTGACTCTGCCCTTACTAGCTTAACAAACAGAATACCTATAAAATGCTTAGCATAGTGCCTGACAAAGAGTAAGTACTCAATAAATCTAATTTGTTTTTATTGTTACGTGCTAAGATACCCAATGATATTACATTTCTGCTTTTCCTTTCTTTGTTTCAACAAAAGCAATACCATAAACCACCTAGGTGGTCCTCAGAAGGGTCCCTCATTTTGAGGCATTAGTGTTAGTTTCGTCTCCCAAATGTAGGGGCGCATAGCATTCCCCTGGAGACTCAGGATTGATGCTTTAGAAGAGTGAGAAACTAGCGATATTGTTAGGGAAGAAAGCTGTAGGTTTCTGCAGGCTCTTAGTTTTCCTGGAGGTAGAGACCCTTGGGGGCATTTTGCATAGCCCCCCTTAGGAGAGGAGGCTGCCAGCTTCATAGCTTTAAAAAGGCAAGGCAACGTAATGCAATCTTCCTGTGAAAGAACTGTTGAAAAAACAGTCTGTCTGACTCCTAGGAAGGAAAGGAAGCTGAGATCCAAACGGGCGCAAGAGCCCAGCTACCTGGAAACTTGGAAGATATCTTTGGAGAGAAGAAAATGGCTGGGAACCAAGAACTGTGACCACGGGAGTCTAAGTGAAGCAAGAGGCCCTCTTGAAAAACTAGGCACTGAGGAAATAGGTTCAGGTCTCTCAAAGGAGCCAAGACCTGGTTTATCAGCTTCCAGCAGCATTTGCCAGACTACTCAGGACCAGTTGTCAACAGCAACCCCATGTGGCAGTGATAAGTAACGATAAGAGTGTCCCCTCTTGCTTGTGTGTTCCTTCTTTTGTGTTCCTAGAATCTGATTTGTGGTTCTTGGAAATGTCAAGAGCAGGAGACCTCGAAGAAAGAAATGCAACGCTTCATGGTATTCTGACATATAGAACTCAAACAGGATTTAGTTGAAAAATAAAAAAGTGTGACCACATTTTGCCTCATGTTTGAGGAGTAGTTATTACCGTTATTATTTACAAGGATGATGATGGTGACAACAATGACAAGTGTCTCATGAAGAGAAAGCAACCCAGCCCAATTTCCTATTTTCTAACAGGAATCAGAACAAAGAGCCACAAACAGGATGAGGACTGTGAGCCCCTCCGTGCCTTCTGTTGAAGGTTCCAGCAATGTGGTGGCCTTGAGTGTCCATGAGGAAATGTTCCCCCTCGAGGAGTGATAAGGGAGAATGTGTGGCTAATGCACAGGAGAGGAAATTTAGATCTAGGAGGACTTGTTTTTGCAAAAGTGCAAATCTAAGCCACTAAGCAACGACTAGCGGCCACGCTCTACCTAGGTTTGTAGAATTACACTCGGGGAATCCCAGTGAAATTGTTTCTGCTTTCATCACTGGGAGAATTGAATTAATTCCAGTAAGGGTCAGTGTATAGATTTATCCACAGAAGACAGGTTTCTAGCAGAAATCAGTGCTTTTCCTTGGGAACTTCTCCCAGTGAACATCTCAGTAGCATGGTTTCTGCTGTAGATCTTGTCGGCACAGAGTGGGTTTCTATGATTTAAACTCTTTTTCCAAAGTACTTCCC
The DNA here is from genome assembly GCF_037783145.1 of Equus przewalskii. Classification (NCBI taxonomy): domain Eukaryota; kingdom Metazoa; phylum Chordata; class Mammalia; order Perissodactyla; family Equidae; genus Equus; species Equus przewalskii. The sequence continues at coordinate 50,709,966 of NC_091831.1, read as the reverse complement.
CAGCTATGATTTCTATTGGTCGTAACAATATCCGGCCCATATCTGGTATAGGCCAGAAGTTGGATGAGGAGGCTCAGGTCTAGAGAAGTTAAACCATTATTCTGAGCTTGACAAAAGCTGGGTTTAACGATCGACCTGAAATTGGAACCCAGTCCCTCTCTCGCCAGCCCGGCCTCATCATGGCAGCACACCACGCGAGTTTACAAATAAGAAAAAGTAAGTGAAGAATGACTGTTTTATTACTGAAGTAGACAATTTTCCCTAATGAACACAGAGCGAAGGTACCAACAATAGAAGCACTGGTAAGCATTTTCATCCGAGGCTTTACAACTCATTCATTTTACTTATAAAACAAGGTGGAGCAAAAACAAATAAATAGCTGCACTTCTACCATTTATTAAATGCTTGCTGTATGCATTGCAACGCAATATACACTACATATTTTTTTCTCACAATCTTGTGAAGAAGGTATTATTCTCACCATACTACAGATGAAGAAACTGAGACTTAGAAAAATGAAATAATTTACTTTGATGTAGATGCAGCCGTTGTATGTTTGAGTCTTTTGTGTCATATATGACTCTACATTCACACTGGACTGTATTCCCTCTCACTCATTTCAGGAGTGTAGTCATTAAGAACTTCACCCCGCCCAGAAGAGACCAGAGCTGCCATCAGGCAGGTGCGGCCATAACTTCCATCGTCACTGGGCTGTCGCAAGAAGAGCAGGAGCAGACTGTTGTGTCTGGCCGTTGCCTAAAAGCTACTCTAGGCTTTGGCATGACCAGAGCATGTGTCTGCAGTGTGTCTGCATCTGGACACAACTGGGAAGGGTCAAGTCCGCCACTGGCGCCCTCAGCCTCTGGTGAAGTGTCCCTCTCACTCCCCTTAGGTACCAGTGACTTCATGCAAAATTTGGTCATCTTTAAACTTGTTTTTGAGAAAGTCTCTACTCTCATTCTCATCAAAGCGTAAAATATCTCCAAGGAGTTAAAACACTTATTCTCTTCAGGAGGATATTTAGGGAAAGGACTGAATCTCCAACATGTAAATTCTCAGAGGTCCAAGCGGCCGTCCTGGATTCCCTGAAATTCCACACAGGATGTGAGGGGGAGACAACCACACTGCCCCTTCAAGGGTGAGGGCGGTTCCCGGTACCAGGAGGAAAAGCTCTTTTCTGTATTTATCATTAATGACATTGCCTCAAATGGATATCTGCATGTAAGTAACTCGAAATAATCATACCCCGACACACATAAAAAAATCTGGACTGAACTATACAAAAAACTTGAACTCTAAACTGAAGCAAACTCGATGATTATATTTTATTGACTAATAGAGAAAATTTAAAATGATTAATTTTGAAAGAAGTCATTTTTTAGGTCACTCGTAAAGATGGCCCCTAGGCAGCCATATGTATGACTCACACTTGATTAAAATTGTGATCCAAGCTGAGCCCATCAGACTCCACCTCCTGGTGAACTGGAATCACAATTAAAATTCTGCTCCAGTGCAGGCTTCTCTCTTGAACTCAGGGCCTGTGACAAGGCCATCTTCTGACACGTGAGAAATCCCTTCTGTAGGGAGAGAGGAATAGACCAGAAAGCAGGAGTGAGACACTGAGAATGAGCCATCCCTGAGTTCTGGTGCTTTCCTTTCCCTAGTTCCAGATCCTTCCTGAGACCAAGTTCCAGGGTTCCAGAAGATGCTCCTATTTTTGCATAAGAATCAACCAGAATATGGTAGAAGTGCAGAGGAAGGGATAGTTTTCTCACATTAGGTTTGTTAGTTAAGTTATATAGTTTCAAAGAATAGAACTATTAGGCTGTTTAAGAAAGTGGTTAAAAAACGTTAGTGCCATTAAGGGATGATTCCCAATGCCATCATTAGGAAAATTTATTGAATCATGCTAAAGTCCAGTATACCCATTTATAAAATGGGAATTATGACCCTAACCTCATAGGATTGCTGCAAAAATTAGCTTACATCTATTCAGTGAGTGGGTTTAGCTGCAATAATTAGACCAAGGATGACTAGAGAAAAGTTACAGAAAGGGCAAAGGCCACATCATAGAAGGTCTTATGTGCTACACTAAGAAGGTGAGACTTCATATTTCAGGCAAACAGGTAATTAAAGGGCTTTGTATGGGGAAAGACAGGGTCAAATTTGCATTTTAAAGAGACCACGGAGAGAGTACCGTGCAGGGAGATTTGGAGAGGAGATGGGAAATCGATAAAATGGGCCCAAAGTAGTGAGAAGGCTGTGACCAAAGTCCAAGGGTTCAATGATGGAGGCCTCAGTAAAGCAGTTGGCATTGAGTTTAGAAAGTGGGAGACAGCATTCTCTAGCTCTCTCAGAGTGCAGACATTTAAATTTATGAATGGAGTGAACTGAGTTCCTCTATTGCATGATACCTGTGGAGAGGGTTGGTTTTTTAAGTTACCTGTCCACGAGGTATACCACAATGGGGAAGTGCTCTATATTTCAGGACCTCAGCAAACTGACGTCATATCAGGGAAGCTTGAGTTTCTAACACTATCACTGTTGCCTTTAATCCCCACAGTTATACCCTGGGATAGCAAATCTCTTTATATAAAATAAATCCCAAATAAAACCTTGCATTATCCATTACAGCACAGAACCAAAGAGTCACTGTTCTTTATCTGAGAAGATACGATATATCAAAAGCAATGTGCCAACAAGGAGAATAACTATGTTAAGGGTCATCGTTCAGGAAGAATCAGAGGGAATCAGTGGCTTTATCTTTGGGGCCACACCTTTTCCAGATACCAACTTTGAGCTCATTGCTTGAATGTGGGCTGTCCAGATAGATCAAGAGGACAAACGAAATGTTTCAGTTGCCCACAATTAGTTTAGAAACTCAATAAATACATATGTCAAGCATGTGACTACCCATATCTTTTTTTGTCTGTACTTAATCTAATTATAGCTGGGAGTGGGGAGCACAGAAAGAAATTAAATTTTATAGACATGCCCGATTTGCAAGATGCAAGAAACTCTTTGCAACAATTTTGGAATTAAGACAAAAGATCAGATCTGTTCCACGAGTCGCGTATTACAAACTGCATGGGTCAATCTAATCTGGGCCACTAACCTCTCTAACCCTGTCTCCCCTTCTATGGCCCACTCTCCACCCCTGCTCTCTGCCTACATAGACACACACACACACGTTTTCCACACTGTATTTAACACTTCAGTTTATCCTTAGGGGCAGGGTGAGAGGGGGCACCAGCCTCTTTCTGAAATCCAGTAATTCTAATACCTGGAATTATTTTCTCAAGAATAGTGAGATTGAATGCTGTAATTTCTAAGTGCACGCTCTGTCGGTGGCAGATGTTATGTATATATAGAATATTCCTCAGAATGCCATCACAAGGAAGAACACATTTTGCTTTCTGTGGCTTTTAAATCCATAGGTCATCCCAGTGCCTTGACACATAATAGATTTTGCAAGACAGCTCTGGGAATTTGGTATCTCCTGGCTTCAGCGCTTATGAACTGTACAACCATGTACAAGTTCCTTAACTTGCTCTCCGAGTGTCAATTTCTTCCCATAAAAAGGAGGTAATAACAGTACCGACATCACAGTCATCGAGTTGGGCTGAGGGTCAGTTAACAACCCACGTAAAGCCCTCAGCACAGCACTAGGCTTGTACCAAATGTTCAATACGTGTTAGCTGTTATCATTACCTTAATTGTCAACATAACTATTTCTGTTGGTCAGAAACAAAACGATAAGGAAGATAGAGGAAAAGTTATCGAGGTTTCTCCAAGATATAATTGGGTGTGGTGGGTCCTTTCACCCAAGACTGATGGGTATCTCACAGACATTGCTTTGAAATGTCCAGCCCTTTTAGCTTCATAGACAATCACAGCTCTCTCCCCACCTCCCCCCGCTTCTGAGCGGGTCAGAGCTGAACCTGAAATCTGTGCAGAAGGCTTACTGAGGAAGGGAACGAGGCTGGGCTGGAGGCCGGTGGTGGGAACCCACATCCTGTCTCGGCCACAAGGACAAGTTCCTCCAAATCCTTACTTCCTCCTCCTGACAGCAGGGACAAAAATATACACCTATAGGGTTGTGGTGATTATTAGATTGAATGAAAGAGTATATGTAAAGTAAATGTAAAATATTATCATGGAAAAAAATAGGGCAATGTGTTTCCTTCCCAGGGTGACCCCTAGGGACACATGTCGTAAGCTCCAAGAATCCCTCTTCCATGAGGTTCTGAAGGTTGACAGACTTGTCTTCGGGGCACAGTGATATCTACAGATGAGCTGGATATGTCTATTGCGCATCCTGTCCCAGGGCATCCACAGGGCGGGAACCAGGTCAGATCAACGTCCTAAACACCATGCCACATATTGGGCTCCTACCAGCTCTCTCTTCCCTCAAGACTCTTCCGTGTGGTCCACTTTTTCAATGAAGCCCTTTCGGATTTAACGGAGAGGGTAATTCTCCTGCCATTCCCCTGATTATATGAAGAAACCTCAAGTCCAAGCTAAAACCAGTGAAAGAAAGACATTCAATAACAACAAAAAGTTGTGGGTACTTGTTGGTGTTTTTCATATATGGGAACCTTGAAGGCCGTATGCTGCTTTTTAAATCTGTATCTATTTAATTATGGGCTGTCATGTGTTAGAATATAGAGAATACAGTTGGAAAAATTTTTAAATGAAAACACTGCATCAAAAAGAAAAATAAGGGTGGAAAAATAAAAGGAAGTTGGGGTGTTAAAAAAGAAATAACAAGCCCAAATTGGAGTCATTTGCACTCACGACAGCAAACCAAGACTTAATTACAGTTTCAACCTATCCCAGGAGTGTTTTTAAGGGTCAATCTGAAATTTCCTGGTTAGCACTAGTGAGGTAATCTGCATGATGAAACCCCTGCCTTTCTTTTCCCACCAAAAAGAGATACCCTGGCCTGAAACAATCCTCTCTTTTCTTTTGCTAATAACTTCCTTATTCCACCCTCGTTTCGCCCATAAAAACCTTCCACTTTGTGTAACTCAGAGCACTCTTCCACTTGCTAGATGGGATGCTAGGTGATTCATAAATCACCTAATAAAGTCAGTTAGATCTTCAGATTTACTTGGTTGAATTTTGTTTCTTTAACAGGGGCAAGGGCATAAAAAAGGCTTAGCAAACATTATTAGATGTGGACCACAAATTTGGTTTCATATTTCCAAGTGGGAAGGAAAACTGATGAAGTGTGAGATTTAGAGTGTGCATAGGATGAAGTCACATATTCTGATGAGGCATAGTTGTCCCTGGTGTTGGGACTAGAGACAGAGTTTCCCCATGAGTCCTTACGAAGAAGGACAGTGCCACAGCTTCCAACTAGTCTTGTTGCATCCATTCTTGTCCAATAAATCCATCCTCCACTCAAAAACCAAAATGATCTTCCTGATGAACAAATTTTATTATATCACTTCCCAGCTTAACATCTTTCAATGTCTTTTTGTGCTCAGGGACATATTGTTCTGAGAAGTGTGGTAGCGATAAATGTTTAACAATCAGCTCTTGGAAAGAGGCAAAGGCTCTGACTTATAACACATGCCAGTTACTATGGCGTAAATCCTCCCACCATGGCAGATTTCAAGCTACCAAAGTGATGTCACTGAAATCGAATTGAGAAGAGATGTACAGTAGTACAGAACTGGATAGAATTTCTACCACACACATCCAATAGACATAACCTCAAGAACATGGATAATAGTAAAATGTAGTAATTAGCAAGCGATGAGTCTTGAGTATTATCTTTTTAAAATATAATTTATTTAGTCATGAGTTTATATAACTGAATTTTTAATGATAACTGTGTGGAACAATAGCTTGCAAAATTTCAGAATATTTAGTAACTGGCTGTCTCAAACCCATAACAAGCTGACTCCAACACACCACTGCTTTGGGCCATAGGGTATCAGCTTGAATTTTAGAGGGGCTGGAAACTAAGATCAACCACACGGGTAGTCAATCATGTCTATGCAACTGAGATCCAGTAAAAACATTGGACACTAAGTTTCAGGTGAGTGTCTCTCAGAACACCAATACTCTGGATAATTGTTGTACATCACTGCTGGGAGAAGTTCACACTATCTACAACTCCACTGGGAGAAGAACACTGGAACCTTCACATTTGGAACCTGCTGGGCTCTCCCCCGTGTACCACTTCCCCTTGGCTGATTTCGATCTGTATCCTTTGCTATAATAAGCCATAATTATGACTATGACCACGACCACTTTTCAGTGAGTTCCATGAGTCTTTCTGGTGAATTATTGAACCTATGGTGCTCTTGGGGACCTCAAACTTGCAATTGGTGTTCTAAACAAGGGTAGTTTTGAGGATCCCAAACTTTAAAATGACCGTTTCACATGCTTCCACATACTATGGCACATGCATCACCCTACGTAGCCTTTGCCTGTTCATCTGTCTGAGAATAGGGACTGGGCCTGGTTCACTACCACATCTGCAGAACCTAACCCCTGGCAAAATGTAGCCACTCAAACATAATGGAAAGCATTCAGTGGGCAGCATTCTCATATTAACATAATAACCACACACGTGTTCCCTAGAACTATTTTTATTATAACATGAATCAATTAAACTAAGGACAATAATGCCTGATGGACATTCAATAAAACCAATTTCACAGGCAGCCAAGAAGTATGTCTTTAGGAGTCTTTCCCTTTGATGATTTCACTTGATCTAATTATAATATTTAGATCATAGAGGAATGGAAGATTATTCTTCAGATAAGGTTTCATTGGTATTGTTTCTCTCAACTGATCTTCTAATGAAAATTACACTGAAAAAGATGAGGGCTTATTTTCTGGGATATATCTGGAAGGCAGATAAAAGGGTTAGTCCAGAAACTTCTTAAGGCAGCTGAGTCCAGGGTAGGATTGACACAGACCTGAGTAAAATACAGGCATCTGACCAGGACACCTGGTTGAGCAAAGGCTACCACAAGGTTGGAGAGAGATAACCAAATTTCTTTTGTTTGTTTTATATGAGAATAAAAATACCTGAGAACTTAACTTGGGTCTACCAGACAACATGACAGGTCAAGTTCCTTATCACCTCTGAACCACAGACTACTCACCTGCAGAACTGGGATAAGAACAACCACATTGTTTCACAAAGATGTTGCAGGGATCAAAGGAGGTAATAAGTGTAAGAGTTTTGGAAATACCAAAGCACATGTATAATATTCCTCTCTGCTACTATTAGTATACTAGCGACATACCCTACCCAGACACTTACTTAATGGCATTTGAGAGTGTTATTTAGTCAAAAAGAAAATGCAATATGTCACCAAGATCTGCAAGGTAGCAGGTCAAAACTGTCACGTAATGACAGCAGCTAATTTTTTTTGAGTACTTAACGTGTGCTAGACACTAGGAAAATCCCTTTATATTATATCATTTTATCCTCACAGCTCTCCAAGGTAGATGTATTATCATCCTCATTTTACAGATGAGGAAACTGAGGCTCGGGAGTAAAAGATAACTTGCCCAAGATCACAGAGTTGATGAGTAGAAGAGCTGAGACTTGAGCCCAGATTCGACTCTGTGAAAAACCCAAGTTCTTACAACTATGCAGACCTGCCCCTCTGCGAAAGGACTAGGAGAGGGAATATGTGCTATGTTTTTGGTCATTGTGTAGCTATGATTTAGTCATAGCTCTCTCCAATATTCACACAAGAGCCAGGTGGGCTGATGACGGATGGTATATGGATATTTTAATGTGGAGTGTATCGCCTGACATGAACCATACTAAATATTGCAACTGCCATTTTAGACTTGACCCCAAAGATGAGATAAAATTGCCCCTGGGAAACTTGAAATTTAAGTCTACTTTGTAATCCATTTGAACAGGGTGCGGAGACAAAATTAATTCATGACAACTTGTTCTCAAACCGTGAAGTTTTGGGAACATTTCCAGTATTCATTAGCTTTCAGATTCACACTTCCACCTGTGTGTTGAAGAGCTGTTTTATCAGTTCCTAGAGCAAGAGGATAAAATATAGAGAGGAACTGACTTTGTCTCATTTTCTCTTTAATTTGCAGTTTTTAAACATCAGTGGACTAAGTTAAGAATGGTGGTCAGGAGCCCTCTAACTCCCAAGTCCCTCCTCCCTTACATTTTCAGTTCTCTTTGTGTCCATTGTTCTTCATGCTCTAGGGTTCTCTCAAATGCGAATCTTGTTTGAACTGAATTATGTACAAAGTAGGCTTTGTTAGAAAGAGGCTCCTCCTTATCATCTATAATAGCTTTCCTGGCCAATAAATACTAAAACTGATCTTATTTTAAGCCTACTATGCCCTCAATGCCCCTGAGCCTAATGCTGCATCAAGACTCTCAGTGAATTCTGATGTTCAGCATGAAAATTTCCCTAGAGAGAAAACAGCCATCACCTGGACAGTAAATTCACAGATCTCTTCTCAGGTAGCGGAGTTCAGTGTTTCCCAATGCTGTTGGGTGGTTATCCTCAAGTTAAAATTGATCTTCTACTTCTTCTTCCCTCTACAATGCCTACCTCATCACACAGTAGGCCTATTTCTTGCTTAGGACCTATGACAACCCAGCCCAGCTTGATTAGCATCTCAGTCAGGCTAGGAATACAATTTATAGACGTTTTTCTTACACAAAAGGTGTAACATCCACTGCTCTCCCCCAACCATAGACCCTACTCATGTGTTTGAAATTTCACGACCTTGGTAATTCACAAGTATCCTTTCATTCGCTCCTCCTGCTAATTCACACTCAGGGAGAAACAAAGCAGAACAGATGTTCTCTACTGTGTCTCCTTGCCTATCTGACAGAAAGAGATTTTGGCAACAGTGACATCAGAAAGGAGTACTGAAAAAAATTCTTGAGAAAAGAAGGAATTGAAGAGATATTGTGGAAGGGGAAGTTGATGCCACTGACCCTCTACTTCTTATCTGCCCTCAAAGTCCCACCTTTTTGTCTTTGCCTCCACTTCCTCGCTCCTTTCTTTCCCTTTCAACTATCTCATACTAACATTTGAGGTTCCACACACCTCCCGTCGAAATTTCACCACTCTTTGCTAAATATCTTTGATAAAAGAGAATCAAGGATGTGAATCATCCAGATGATTTTTCTTGATTATCTGTTTTGCATGCTCAGTAGATACCAATTAATGTATAGCCGTGTCAGTAAAAATGAAACATATCAACTTTTAAAGACATTTCTAAGGCAAGAGTTAGCTGGCTAGATCAAGAAGCAGTTGTATTCTTTAAATTTAAAAAGAAGACTTGTCAACTAGGGATTTTTTTTAACACTCTGATTTGATGAGCAAGGGAATAGCTTCAGAGAAATGTATGAGAAAGTCATATTTATACAATTGTAAATTTTCTAAGCAGCAAGGATCTGAAACATGCTTTCTAAAATAGCCAGATAGAGAAATCTTGGTGTGAGCAATTTACACTTGAAGTGACTGTTCTGTCTTTAGAACACCAGGAAAAGTGAGGTGTTTAATGTATCTTCCAGACAATTACAAAGCAGTCCTTGATCAAAACCCTCTGCGAGAGATATTGACAAACCTGCCCAACTGCAAGAATCTCCTGTAGAGAAAATGATCTATGAGATTACCTGCTGGCAGGTTCATGGGTCAGATTGTCAATATCTAGAAGAGAATCACAGAAATAAACATTTAGTGTTTGCTGTCCTGACATCTATATTTATGGTCCTGTTAAAGCAGTTGGTCAATCAAAACCAGTTAAAGCAATTACCATTTTCCCCAGCTACATGCAAGAGAAAGAAACTGAACCCTTTGTGATGAGAAGTCAATATAGCAAGATAATCTAAAATTGCTTTTTATTCATGTGGAGGGAATTTGGTACTATTATATCTTGTCACTTGTAATTGTCTGATTAGATGAATACAGTGAAGATGCATTAACGTAACAAGAGTCAAATACTCAATTAGATTATATTTTTTCTTCCCTTCCTACATTGTTTGAGATCCTCACAGAATTTGGAGCAGAATGTTTCTTTCCCTATCGAGTTTGGCTCCTTTATATTTGGCAAATATTTATTCTTTTATCTATGTTTCCATTGGAGCTGCAATGAATGGGTTCATTTTTCTCATGGCTTGACTCCTGCTGTCAAACAATGTAGGTGATGTTGTTAGGCATAAAATTATTTTGGAGACAACATAAATCACTAATGCAAGACAGACTGCATGCTGGATTCTAATGGCAAACTCCTTTGAAGGGATAAGAGAGAGCATAAATGGCAACGTTTGAAAGAGGCTGTGATTTCCAAAATGTTGACTGAGAGCTTGAATACAATCTGGAAAAAGATGCATCAAATTGTAAATCTTCTAAAGGGTTAAAAAGAAAGAGAGGTATAATGAACCAGCGTCTATTTTGGTAAACTTGCTATTCAAATACTTGAATGGGGAGAAATATAGTTCCCGATCAAAAGCTCAGGTTCTGGAGTCAGGCAAAACTGCCTTTGTCCCATGTACTGACTACATAAGCTTAGATTAGTCATTTTACCTCTCTAAGCCTTGGTTATCTCATCTGCTAAATGAAAATAATTGTTGAATCTGCCTGATAGAATTGTTAAGAGTTTTAAATCATGTAATCCATGCAAAGCTCTTGGTACAGAGCCTGCATCATAATAAGCACTCAATTATTGTTAGCTATTTATTAGCTATTGTCAGCTGATGTATAGTCTATGGTTATATTAGAAAGCTAATTGGTATTCAACTCAAAAAGCACTTATTTAGGGACTTCTATGTATACAAGAAACTAAGTGGATTCAAAGATAGGTAATACATCATCCCTGTCCTCAGCTCAGGGGGTTAACCGTGGTGCTCACCATTATCTTAGAAGGTAAACTGATGTGAGTGTTTGAGATACTATAAGACTATAGTATCTTCTTAAAGGTTCCTACTTCCACTGTGACCCTTATTCTGATCTATTCTCCATCTAAGAGTAGAAGCTTCTTGGTAAAACTTTCAAGGTCCTCCTGTTGAACTGACAATGAAACCCAGCCTATTTACCATGGGTTACTGTGTCCTTGCTAATCTGGTATCTAGAGACCTTGTTTACTGTCACTTGTCCCTCTTTCACAGCAATCTCCTCCTGCCCCTTCACCACAGGGCCTTTGCCTCTGTATCTTCCCTCCGTGTGAACTGTTCCTGCCCCTTTTCCTTGTCTAGTTAATTCTCACCAATTCGTCTTCAGGTCTCAGCTGTGATGTCCCTTTCTCAGGGGAACTTTCTTACTGCCCACCATCACTCTAAACCAGTTTCTCTGTGATTGTCTCTCAGAACAACTTATAATTTTCCTTTATGAATCTTAAACATTTATTTCTGTGATTTAAGAAAAAGTCTATCTTCCCCATTAGACATACACTTCTTGAAGTTGGAGACCATGACTATTTTGATCATCGCTATATGCCCACTTCCTAGCACAAAGCTTGGCATAGGATAGTCGTACAATAAACCTTGAAGAAATGTGTGAAAGGGTAATTTTTTTTAAAAAAGATCAAATCATGTTTCTTATACAGATATAAAATTAAAACATGCTAAAAGTTTTATTTAAGTAGTTATTAATGAGGGAACCACGCAGACATTAAACCAATTCAAGGGAGAAGTCGAAGAATACATATATAGAATCCATTTATCACTCTGGAATATCGTAATGAATGTACAGTTGAGACAAAACGGGCTTCTCCCATAGTGGGGAGGAAATTTAATGGAACCTTTACCCGACAGAATTTTTTGCATATTTATAGACAAGAATCATTTTGCATTACTCTCAGTTATCTACAGCTTAACAGAATTATAAAATAGCTCAAAAGGAATGGAAGGCTAAAACCAGAGAACTCAGAAGAACATGCTGTAAAGGGTGCATAGTTTTCTACTGTAACACATTTTTCTCAACAACAAATAGATAGTTAGAAATTATGAGGGCACATAAGAGGATGCATTTCATTCTCAGGGCGGCTAAGAGATTTCAGAAGTCTTCACAGAGGAGGAATAGTTGTGCTAAGTCTTGAATTTCAGTAACGGTAAGATTTCAGTAATGGTAAACTACTTGAGATTTTTGAGCAGATCTCTAGAAAAAAATTTCCTGGTAGCAATGAATTCTTGCAGGCAAGAATAGAGCCTGGAGGACAAGAAGCTGTTGCGATAGTCCAGGGGAGAAACTGCTAGAAAAGATGAAGGAGGACCCAAGATGGAAGGAGCGGCCCTGAATTCTGGTTCTTGCACCAGCATTTCTTCTGGACCAGTTTACAGATCTCTCTGGGCTTAGTCCCAGAAATATTTATTTAACACTTGGCACCGAGAATACAATAGCGAAGAAAAAACAGGCACGGAACTTAGATTCTAGAGTACTGATTATCCAGATAACAAAGAAATGTTGGCATCCTCAAGAAGCTTCCAACCTCTAACAGTCTATAGATATAGTCGTACTTCTTAATGTCACATTGAAATGAGAACAATCACCCTGTGTCTACGACAGGATTATTTACTACATGAATAGTATAGGGAAGAGATTCCTTATCAGATGACTAATATTGCTGATTGTCTACGAGCGCAGAGGTTGGTAAACCTTGTCCGTAAAGGGCCAGAGGGTAAATATTTTAGTGTTTGCCTGCTACATTGTCTCCATCACAACTATTTAACCCTGCTGTTGTAGCTTGAAAGCAGCCACAGACAATATGTAAACAAAGGGAAGTGCTTGTGTTCCAATAAAACTTTACTTTCAAATACAAGCAATGGGCCAAATATGCCCCAGAGGCCAAGATTTGTGAACCCCTGTTTTTAAAGATGAGTGGCCGATCATTTGAACTATGAGCCAGTGGAGGGCGGTGATCATTTTATTTATCTCCATCTTAAACAGTCCCTTGCACATAAATTCTAGAAAATATATTTTAAAAGAAAGAATTTAAAAAAAGATCTTCCACCGACCTTTCAGAACAGTTTGTAACTCGTACAGCATTCCCCATATCCCAGCTGGTATTAGAGCTAACCATGCGCATATCTTTATTCCCTCCCAGGATGTACACTCCTAGAGAGTAGAGACCATGCCATTTTCAATCTTTCTATTTGTTCCCTGACGTACAATAAGTGTGAAACAATGTTTCTTGGATGAGTGAGTGGCATCACGTAGCTGTGTTTGTTTTTGTCTTGTTTTTATTTTGAACATCTCTTTCATGGCCTCCATGAAATGCAAGGCCTTCCCTTCAACGCTCAGCAGTATCTCAGCAGCTCTCCACAGGAAGGCAGCATCTCTAGGAGGAGATCACCGGCCTATGATCATTGCTGTGTGTCTGTTCCTCACCATGCTCCCTACTTTGTGGGAGGACTCTTGAATGAGTGATTTGCCTTCTTAGGAAATGTCCTCTTAGCGGCTGGCCGTGACCCATTTAACATAATTCAATGCAGCGTCCATATATTTTTCCCCAGGGCTGTCCCTTTCGTGTGCGTGTCTGAGAGCTTTTGAGGAAGGCATGGCATTTTGTTGTGGGTCATTTTATATACATCACAGAGAATAAACTGTTAATGGAAAGAAATATCAGCTGCATTCAAATTTCCAGTTTGTTTGTTTTTTTCAATTTTCCTTAAGTGTCTCTTCCTTTGTGAGAACACCAAGGCCCTCATTTCCCTGCTTACTAATAGCTTTTTCATGAAGCAATTCTTTTTTTTCTTAGCTTTTAAGCAGTCCCAGATGTTGAAAGGAACTTTCTCAGATTGGCGTCCAGAGAAAACAAAAAGCATGTATCACTTCAAGCCTGACCTGCACAAGGGGAAAACGGACCAAACAAAGCCTGCCAGGACTGAACGCACTGCAGATGGTAAACAGGAAAATTCTGAAGTCCTGTTGGTTTACCCCTCACGCTTCCATTGTTCCTTCACACCGGACTAAAGAGTTAATTTTTGTAAAGAAGAAAAGATAGAGTAGGAAACAGAAAAGCCACAAGAAAGGGATTTTATTGGAGACGTCTCCTGGCTTATTATGTGATCCTAGGCCAGAGCTGACCAAAGGAAGATCGACAGTCATACTGTGGCATGTTGAAGGATGTTTTGAGAGAGGAAGGGGGTTTCGTGGCCAAATAAGTTTGAGATATGTTAGGTTAAACAAGTTAAACAATAGGCTAACGAGTATCATGAATCTCCAACAGGGTATGTATAGTTTTAGCCTTTCCTAGTAAGCTGCACAGAATACTTTTATTGAAGAATATTTTATAGAACGATTGCCCCTTTAGCATACACTTCAGGAAATGCCCTCTGCTAGGAAATACAGATTTGTGGGAAAAATTAGGTGCAATGATCTTTAGTATCACTAACTCTATGGTATTTGTAAGATGCCAGCTGACGACCTAGGTTTGCGTCACCTAGTGTGGAAGACTCTTGAGTCCCTGTCTCCTGTCTCGAAAGAGTATGCAGTGTGGTTGGAAAAATATGGCGTACACACCTGAAAATTTACTCAGTGGAACCATGCCAAAACAGTGGCAAGGAAAATAATAGCTACACAATGTTTTGCGGTGGAGCCACAGAGATTCCATGAAGGGCCACAGGGCCACTGCTAAGGGAGGAATGATTAAGGAGCAAGACAACCAGGAAGGGCAAAGTTTCCCAGCTCTGAGGAAACAAATAAGATTCCACTTGATGACAAGATCCTGCTGTTGTAAATTGTCCAAGTTATTAATGTATGCACTTCCAATCAATAAATGAAATGGTGTTGTGGCCATCCTCATTTGCATGTGTTTCCACCACTGAGCAAAACGCTCCTTTTTATCCTTCTATGAGGCAGAGCCTAGAACATGGATGGACAGCTAGACAAAGGAAGAATTGAGAAGCAGAAAAAGCAGGAAAACGAGTTATGAAAGAAGTTAGAGCTCTATAATAAACAGATGGGGGAAAAATCAAGAGGAAGAAGAGACTGAGAGTAAAAATGTCCCTAGGACAGCCAGTGGAGGGAGAATTTTAGGGGTTTTCATGAATGAAAGGTTCTAGGGTGGTGAAGGACAGAAAAAAACTGGAGACGAGAGAAAGAGCAATACAAGATGCATGATATTATGAAGTAATATCGTTCAAGTGTCTTGGACAAAGAACGAAACTCCTTTTTTTAAATTACTTTTTAGTACCATGCTTTTTCTGAATGTGGTTCCGTGCAGATATTGGATTACGTGAGTTCAGAACTCCTAAGGGTTAGACAGATAAATGTATCATTTGCATTAGGCTTTTTGAAAGACTGCAAATAGCATGAGGGCCTCACCATTCCCTCTGAGCATTCTGGGACGTTCAAGGATGCCAGGTTGGGAGCTCACTGCTTAGATAATATTGATAAAAACTGTGAAGGACTTTAAAAAGTCTCATTTAGGAAGTCCAATGAGATTAACAGCCTTTATTATTTTACTGAACTTGATAAACAACCTGAAGTGCTTTGCTTTTTCCTACTTAAAAATCTCCTGTCACCAAGCCTTATAACTCTTCTGCTTCTAGTTGCCATAGAAATGGTGCAAGGAATCTTGACTGATTTGTGCAGAATTCATTTCTTTCTGACACCATTGCCTTTAAAAGCAACATTTAGATTGTTTGTGAAAATTGGGTCACTGTACTGTACCGTCACCATAAATGCTGCTATTTTAATTGGAGGCTATGAATAAGACTTCTGATTTTATCTTGTTATGTTTGATGAGTCCTTTGAGGTTATTTTCTAATCTGGGTGTCTAATATGATTTTCAAGTATTTTTTCTTTCTTCTTCCTCTTATTTCCTTTCCTTTTTTCTTCTTCTTCTTTTTTTGGGGGGGAGGGGCCCTGGGATGTCCCTATTTGTACTTTTTTCTGACAATTCCTTCCTCAGCTGCTTATGGTTGACTTAAACCAAAGAGAGAACCCTTTATTTCCATCCATGCTACTTCCTGGAACCACTCATCTTGCTGCTAACAACCATTTCATTGTGGGCTGTCTTAAGGGATACGAATTAATGGAGAAAGAATTCATCGCCTTCCGGAATCAGCTCCTATCCTGAATTTATGGCCCTTAGGAGGCCTAGGGCATGATTCTGAGATAATTTGCTCTACATTCTGTGACAAGAATGAACTTATGTGAACCAAGAGTGCTCTTTTCTTGCCATAGTAAGGGTTGGGGTCAGAATGCCTTCATCTCTCTTCTGACCACAAAGAGAGTTTTGGCTGTCCACGGTAATTAGAAGCATCCAAGAGGAGTCTTAGGTGGCTCAGGTGCGGATGGCACAGGTCTCATTACCACAGACGAAATGACGATGCCTTCTTAAGAAACTGCTAAGACGTGCTGCATGCAATTTCCTTTTGCTCCTTCTAGACTTGATTGTGTCCCTCTGCTTAAGCCATTTTATCAACTTAATATGTGAAACTGAGGCCAACTCTGCTGAAAGTATTGTTTTCCATAGAAGAGTATGTCTTACTTTCAGCTGCACATTTTTTTACTGCACTTTTGTATATGGCAGTCTCTGCAGACACATATGGGACTGCTTAACATAAGGAACCATTGATCTGAGGAGAATTTATTTTGGACAAGTCCTACAACCCTTCTTTTTTCCCAAAGCTGATAAACCTGAGGTCACAGGAATTATGGGGGAAGGGAAGCAAAAGAGAACCCAACAATCTTTTTGGGGGAGACTTCAGATTAGTTTGAGGAGCCTCAGCATCTTTCCCCTGCTCCCCCTCTTGCTCTCGTCAACCAGAAAGTTTAGAAATAGCAATTAGGAGTCTTACTGTCTCAGTTCTGCTACTGACAGTCTTAGCACTACCCATACTACTTGGCCTGAACAAAAAAACAGCCCCCTCTTCCTTTTCCTTCACTTCTCCTGTTATTTGCTTATAAATGGCTCATTTAGCTGTTCTTCATTTGCCTGAAAGCTTTCTGGGACCTCATCAAAGCCCTCTTCTCTCACTTTTAAGTCTCCCTGCAGGTTGCTTTCTTGATTGCTTTTAAAAGTTCT
Organism: Equus przewalskii; assembly: GCF_037783145.1. NCBI lineage: Eukaryota > Metazoa > Chordata > Mammalia > Perissodactyla > Equidae > Equus > Equus przewalskii. The sequence goes on along the minus strand of NC_091831.1, from coordinate 50,692,971 downwards.
TTTCTTTCAGAGAGGCTCTGAACGTGCCACCTTTCTCTTCTACGACAATCTCAAACTCATTTCCAAATCCAAATTGTTGTGATTTCAAGAAATTGGGATTTAGAAACCTAAACAAGGTGGGGGATCTTTTGAAAAATAACTCTGTCATATTTATGTATTTGCCTAAAAGGCAACTACACGAAGTGGAAAGAAGTTGAGAAAACTTGCTGATAACTTTCCTAACTGCTCATCCAAAACATTGGACTGGAAAACAAAGGTTGAAGTGTTAACAAACACACACACACGCACACATATGTATATACACAAATCTACTCAAATACACACATACACACCCATGCACACATAGACACACAGGTCTGAATATCTAATCGTAACCCTTGGAAACATTCATCAGTAAGCCAATGCTTTTTTTCAAATTAACTTTTCAATGCATTCACTAAAGAAAATATACACAAACACTAGAAATGGCCAACGAATCTCCATTTCCTTTTTTCTCATGTTTAAGAAATTTCAATAAAACAAAACAGGAAAAACACCTGGCTTTTCTTCCTTATTCCTGTGCTCTTCTTCACGAAACCCAGACAGCATAAATCGGTGAAATAAGGCTTCTAAAATAGCCTTTACCAAAACAATCAGGTCGGTCAAAATAATCCATAAACATGTTAGTCAAAACTGTCAAACCGGTTTCGCAAAAGAAACTGACACTGTCTGGAAGCTGGATGACTTTGGTATTTGCCCCATATCCAAGTTCAGGTTAAATGGCACAGAGATATGAGCAGGTGGGCGGGAGGGCAGAATCAAGAACCAGTTATTTCATTGTCTGACTCTTCTGTCTTCAAGACCTCTTCCCACAAAAAGATCTTTCTTCACTTATATTTTATTCACTGTATCTGTTAGAGCTAAAAGATACCATAGGCTTACCAATTTCACAACATTTTTGGCTAAATAACATCCATTGTATTAGCAAATCTGTAATTGGCTGAGCCGGGAAAAGAGGTGTTGCTTCACATACTGAGCAAATCAAGGGCTTCCTTTTTTATACTAATTTGAATCATAGTCCTCAAATTAGAATGTTTAAGAAATATTGCTTTTTAAATTGTCCTTAAATCAAATAAATATTGCCTTCAAAATGCCATCCACTGGACTGGCAAGAAATTCAAGCTCAAAAATTAGAATCGTCTTCCCTTCCCCTTTTCCTTCCGTCTCTCCTTCTAAAAGTGGCCCCAGAATTGTGTAGTGCTCAGGAAATGAGACCACTAGTCTTCTGTCCCCATCTCCACTGGGCACCATCTGTGTCCTCTAGCCAAGCCCCTAGTAGTCTCTTGAAGGCCAGCTGCTTTCTGTTTAGAGGACTCTCTGCCAAGTCGAGGAAGCCACCTTATACCATGCAGCCATTCCTTTGGGGTTTTTCCATTCCTTTCGAGCATTTGCACTCTTCTGGTTACTGTTATTGCATTAAAAAACTGCCCCAGAACAGTGGTTTAAAGCAGTAATAATCATTTATCTTGCTCTGAGGGGGAACTGGGCTCAGCCGGGTGGTTCTTGCTCAGAGTCTTTCATGTAGCAGCCAGATGGTGACTGGGGCTGCCGTCGTCCTGACGGCTTCTTGCGTACATATCTGGGATCTGGATTGGGAATGTGCAAAAAGCTGGGAGCCAGAACAGCTGGAGCTCCTCACGCATCTCTCCTTCTCACCGTGGTCTCTCTATGTGACGTTTCCACATGGTCACCTTGCAGTAGCCAGGCTTCTTATATGGTTGGTGAAGCCTCCCACAGTGGGTATGCCCAGAGAAAGCAGCAGAAGTGGCATCATTTCTTGCCTCAGAAGTCACTCAGTATTACCTCCATCACATTCTGCTCCTTGAGGTAGTCACAAAGGCCAGCCCAGTTTCAAGCGGAGTGTCAAAGGGTTTACAACATTTTTTGAAACCACCAGAACCACAGAGGACAACGCTAACCTATTTCTCTGAGTTCCCACTCTTGACTTAACACTTGCCAGTTCAGAGAAACCTCATCTTTCTCCTTTCCTTCTTAAAGTGTTTTTCTTCTTCCATTCTCATCTAGGACACCTAGCATTATTTCTACAATGGCCTCAGGCCAAAGATGGCAGATTTAAAAAAAAGCCCAAAGATTTATACCTCTAAGTATGGACACTGGTACGGAAACTAGAATATAGAAATAATCTTTTACCATAAAAAGTCAAAGAAAAATGATAAATGGCAACTAACACTGAAATTCATTTCAAAAGACAATGGCAAGTGGTGGAGCCTGGGGGAACCTGTCCAAGAGGCAGCTGCTGTTCTGCTTTAGCCAGTTGTTGCCATGAAGGATACAGGGCCTATTTTGCCAGCCATGCCAGTTCTTCTAGAACAGTCAGAAATCTCGAATTTTATGTGAAATATCCTGATGGTTAAATGCTAGTTACTAACTTGAATGCCTTCAAAACATCATTTGGGCCAAGAAAAATATGTCATTGGCCATATTCAGGCTTCCAGATGCCACTTTGCAACCTCTGTCTTGAATTTCAGAATAGGTATAAAGAAAAGTTGATTTCAGGCTACTTCTGAAATCTGCTCTTTCAAAATCCCCAAGTAAAGGAAGCAAGAAAGAACCTGTCTACATGGGAGGAATAAAGAGATTAGAATCTATAGGGAGAAAAATAGAAGTTAATATTTCAATAAAGTATTCTGTCACATGGGTCTATGCCAGAGGTCAGCAAACCATAGTCCACTGGCCAAATCTGGCCTGTTGCCTGGCTTTGTAAATAAAGTTTTATTGGAACACAGCCACACTCATTTGTTTATGCATTGTCTGTGGCTTCTCTCCTGCTACAATATAGGAGTAGTTGCAACAGATTGTGTGGCCCACAAAGACTAAAATATTTATTTTCCGGTCCTTTGCAGGAAAACTTTGCTGACCCCTGCAGAGTATCACTGAGGCTTAGAATCATAGCAATTTAAAACGAAAGACTCAAATCTTTTTGCTAACTTTGGAGCTACAGTATGGATATTTCCATTTTAAGAAAATGTGGTTTCTCTGGATTGCTGGCGGCAATTGTGATTTCCTGTTGAGCCTAGTCTGTAATTAGCAGGTGTAGTCAACCTTGACTACTTTCCCTGTGACATGATAGTTAAAGCCTATAACTCAGCAACTTTATTCTAGTCAAGAGGAAGAATAAAACAGACTGCAGGCTATGCTTTCCATCCTCTTCCATGGCAGCTTTATTTAAAATTCAATGACATTGTGTCGCTTTAGAACATGACTCTTCCTTGTCAAGAACAGAAAGCTTAGAATGAGGATATAATTCCCAAGTCTTTGGGTGTGTTTAAACAGACTCTTTAAATATTTTCTAAGAAAAACTCAGTCGATATTTTTAAGAAAAAATATTAATTTCTTTTCCTCTACTTTTTTACAAAAACAAAAAGCCTGCCATTACTTTATATAGCAGAAACAATTTTTGATCAATGGTTGGTGGTTTTCTCCGAAAGTGTAAAATTCAGGAAGAAGTTAATAAACTGATGAGGTCTACAAACAGTCTAAATTTTCAGCTGAAAACATCATCATTACTATAGTTTTACTTGGATCCTGTGCTTCACCAACTATACAACAAAGAGAAATAAACTGACTACGACTTTTGGTTTAGGACCAAGATAGTGTAATGCACTTCTTATTCCTCCCACTATTTACAATTAAGAATCCTGGGGGGCTGGCCCCGTGGCCGAGTGGTTAAGTTCGCGCGCTCCGCTGTAGGCGGCCCAGTGTTTCGTCGGTTCGAATCCTGGGCGCGGACACGGCACTGCTCGTCAGACCACGCTGAGGCAGCGTCCCACATGCCACAACTAGAGGAACCCACAACGAAGAATACACAACTATGTACCGGGGGGCTTTGGGGAGAAAAAGGAAAAAATAAAATCTTTAAAAAAAAAAAAAAAGAATCCTGCATATTATGTAGAAAGCAAACATATCTAGATGTTGAAAGTTGGAGAGAAGGTGGACCAGCTAGGAACCTTGGGACTCAAGGAATGATATGGTGATGTCAGTGGAGGCTGAGTGGGGAATCTAGATGTCCACCTCCACCTGGCGGTAATAGGCAAAGCCTCCCTTCACCCGCCGGTGTGGTGTCAAAGGAGGCCTCCTAAAACAGAAAACTGAAATAACATCCAGATTTCATATCATAATACTCAAGATGTCCAGGACACAATTGAAAATCAACATATCAAGAAACAGGAAAATCTAAACATGGACAAGAAAAGACAATCAACAGATCCCAATACCAACATGACACACATGTAAAAATTATCCAACAAGAATTTTTTAAAAATCATCATAAAAATGTTTCTATAAGCAATTACAATCACACTCGAAACAAATAAAAAAATAGAAAGTCTTAACAAAGAAATAGAAAAAATAAAGAAGAATCAAATGAACATTTTAGAACTATACAATAGCCAAAACAGAAAACTCAATGGATGGGCTCAATAGGAGAATGAAGAAAGCAGAAGAAAAAAAATCAGTGACCTTGAAGATAGAGCAATAAAAATGACCCATTCTGAACAATAGAGAAAATATTAGATTAGATTAGAAATCTTCTAAAATAATAGAAGAAAAATGAACCAATCCAGAAGGACCTGTGGAACTACAAGAAAAGATCTAATATTTGTGTCATTGAAATTTCAGGTAGGAGAAAGAGGATGCAGCTGAAGAAGCATTCCCAAATTTAGCAAAAGACAGAAACCTACAGATTCAAGAAGGTGAGTGAATCCCAAAAAAGGATAAACCCAAAGACATCCATGCCAAGATGCATTATAATTAACCACAGAAAAACAAAGGGAAAAAAATCTTGAAATCAGCAAAACAAAAAAGATAATTTACCTATAGGGTTAAAATAATTCAAATACTGTGGATTTCTCATCAGAAACCATGGTGGCCAAAGGGAAGAAACACATTTTTCATGTGCTAAAAGAAAAGAACTGTCAACCCTAAATTGGATATTCAGCAAAATTACCTTTCAGGAATGAAGAGGAAATAAAGACATTCTCAGATGAAGGAACTCAGAGAATTTGTCACCAGTAGACCTCCCATAAAGGAAGTTCGTGAAACAGAAAAGGAATGATTAAATAAGGAATCTTGGAACATCAGGAAGGAAGAAAGAACAAAAATTTGAGTAAATACAGTACATTTTTCTCTTCTTGGGTTTTCTAAATTACGTTTGACAGGTGAAGCCAAAAGTTTAACATGTGTGATGTGATTTTCAACATATGTAGAATAAATATGTAAGGCAATTCTATTATAAACAGAGGAGGGTAAAGGACTTTAAGAGTGGTGAGGTTTGAACACTTCACTCAAACTGGTGGTTACCCACATTTACACATATGATAAAATGGCATAGAACTATCTACACACATATCAAAAAGACAAGAAATAACAAACGCTGGGAACGATGTGGAGAAAAGAAAACTCTTGTACACTGTTGGTAGGAGTGTAAATTGATACAGGCACTATGGAAAACAGTATTCCTCAAAAAATTAAAAATAGAGGGGTTGGCCCCATGGCCGAGTGGTTAAGTTCGCGCGCTCCGCTGCAGGCGGCCCAGTGTTTTGTTGGTTCAAATCCTGGGCGCGGACATGGCACTGCTCCTCAAACCACACTGAGGCAGCATCCCACATACCAAAACTAAAAGGACCCACAACTAAGAATATACAACTATGTACCAGGGGGCTTTGGGGAGAAAAAGGAAAAAAAAAATTTTTTTAAATCTAAGAAAAAAAAATTAAAAATAGAACCACCATAAAATCTAGCAATCCCGCTTCTGAGTATATATCCGAAGGAAATAAAATCACTATCTCAAAGAGATCTCTGCACCCCCATGTTCGTTGCAGCATTATTCACAATAGCCATGATAAGTAAACAACCTAAGTGTCTGTTGATAAATGAATAAAGAAAATGTGATCTACATATACAATGGAATATTACTCGGTCATAATAAAGAAGGAAATCCTACCATTTGCAACAACATGGATGAAACTTGAGGACATTATCTTAAGTGAAGTAAGTCAGACAGAGAAGGACAAGTAACGTATCACTTATATGTGGAATCTAGAAGAGCTGATCTCGTGGAAACAGAGTAGATTTGTGGTTGCCAGGGCTGAAAGGTGGGGGGAAAGGGAAGATGTTGGTCAAAGGCTACAAACTTCCAGCTATCAAATAAATAAGTTCTGGGGATCTAATGCATGGTGGCTATGGTTAACAATACTCTATATTTGAAAGTTGCTAAGAGAGTAGATCTTAAATGTTTTCAGCACACACACTGCGTGCACGCACGACACACACACACACACACACACACACACGAAGTAACTATGTGAGGTGATGGATGTGTTAACTACCCTTGTTGTGGTAATCATTTCACAATATATACATATATCAAATCATCACCTTGTCCACCTTAAACTTACACAATGTTACATGCCATTTATATCTCAATAAAGCTGGGGACTAAAGACCATAGACACACATTATACCAATGTCAATGTCAATTTCTTGCTTTTGATATTGTACTATATAGTTACATAAGTTGTAACCAATGGAAGAAACTGGGTGAGGTGCACATGGGACCTCTCTGTATTATCTTTGCAAGTTTCTGTAAATTTATAATTATTTCAAAATTAAGAGGTTTCTAAAAAATGACTATATGGGTACAATGTTTCTGTTTGGAATGATGAAAATGTCCTGGAAACAGATAGTGATAATGGTTGTACAGTACTGTAGATGTAGTTAATGCCACTGAATTGTATACTTAAAGTGGTTAAAATGGTAAGTTTTGTGTATATTTTACCACAATAATAATAAATGACTCTAGAAAGACTCTCTACCCAGGAGTATCAGATTCAATCTTTCAGAAAATACAAAATTGATCCAGGGCCAGGACAAAGGACTGCAGTGGGATTGCTTAACATGGAAATTGGCTCAATTTCTCTGTACATTTCAATCACTCAGCATTTAGCATTTTAAATGGATTTATTTTTTAGATGCAACACCAGAAACTAAACATTCCCATTCAACTTTCTTTCCCCTCCTAAAGATGCTTGGTGCCAACTGGTGATAAGGTAAAAGATTGGATTTCCAAAGGATTACTCCAGGCTCTTTAGAGTAGGAAGTTAATACAGAGGTTTTTAACCTACAGTGACAAATGGCTCTGGGCTATGATCAAGCTCTACAAATAGATTAAGCCCTTTTTCTTCCTAGGAATAAAACTGTCCTGTCAAGTCCTAAAAATAGATTACTAATCACCTGGCCTATTTCCTGACATTATTTGACAAGAAAAAAAAGAAAAAATTCTTGGCCAGACATCAGTTATTCTTATTCACCTAATTAAGAAATTAAGTATACTTTTTTTTTTTTTTTTTTTTTTTGGTGAGGAAGATTGGTCCTGAGCTAACATCTGTGTGCATCTTCCCCTATTTTGTATGTGGGACACTGCCAAAGCATGGCCTGATGAGCGGTGTGTAAGTCTATGCCTGGGATCCAAACCTGCGAATCCTGGGCAGCTGAAGCAGAGCACCGCAAACTTGATCACTATGCCACCAGGATGGCCCCAGTATACAATTTTTTAATAGAAGATTTTTGTGATAATTTGTCTCCTTTAAACATGTTTATGGTTTCTTATACCAAGAAGTACAATTGCAGAAGGAAATAAATCATCTAAGCAAATCAGGTCCCAAGAAAATTTGAACAGCAGCAGGTAACTCAAAGTTCTTCCTTAAATCTTGTACATTTCAATTTTTTCCAATAGAAGCTTTTAATTTGGGATTAAATTTGATACTATTTGAGCCTTCATAATGAATATTGTTGAGTTTGTTAGAGTTCTTAGAAAATCTAACCAACCCCCTCCTTTTTCCAGTAGAGCCCATGCCTACAGTTGTTCTAACATCATGGCAGACACACTAGCCTCCTCAAGGAACTTCATGCTTTAATGGCAGCCAAATCAACAGATTTCCCTAAGCATTTTTGAGATAAGAGAAGTTTTTCTACCATTCAATTTTGTTCACTTCCTGTGAAGTGAAAGTCATCACAATTCTCTGGGCAAAATGTCTGTGAGAGCTGGCGGAGCATTTTGTATTTCCTATGATTAAAAAGACACCACCAACAATAATAGTTCTTCTATTTTATTTACATCCCTTCTTGTTCCAGAAGGGAGCTAAGGTAGTTAACAACAATAGGAGCTGCCGTTCATTAAATGCTCACAGTGTGTCAGGGGCCGAGCTGGGCATTTTTAGGTGGGGGTGGAGGGCACAGATTCTGGAGCCACTCAGACCTGGTTCAAACCCCAGCTCCACCCCTGACTATCCCTGCGACCTCACACAAAGTCCTTCTCCTCTCTTAGCCTCTGCCTTTGTAAAATGGGGAGAATTATGGTCCCATCTCCTAGGGTTACGGTGAGGTTTAATTGAGATATGGTAAATACTTTAACACAAGTTATCTTGTGTTATCTCATCCGTAGAAATTACTCAGTAAAGGCAATCTCATCAAGTTAATCTTTGTAACTTTTCAAAATGCATAGTGTACTTCAAAAGGACCTAGACTAAGCAATTAAGATTAAGCAATTTGCCCTACATCCGAAGGGTTGGAATCCATGGTTGTCTGCCCCCAAAGCCTGTGATTCTTTCCTCACTCCTACGATTCTATTTATTCCACTCATTTTATTGTAATAGCAGAGCTCATAAAAGCCATATTATTGGAGGTGAAAAAATCAATCCTAACATGTGCTCATTTGCTCTCACGCCAGCTCCCTCTCCCAGGAATTCTCTTTCTCTACTCATTCTCATCCTCTTCCTCTGCATTCAGTAAAGTGAAGATTCTGACACCTGAGTCACGAAATTGCCTAAACTGGGATTGGTATTGCTGAGGCAGAGAACGCTTGCAGGATTCAGGAGGGAGACCCAGGGTCCTCAAATACCTGCCTCAACTGTCCCTGCTCCATGAATTCTCGGACCTCATCAGCCCGAAGACAGAACTGGGCACTACAAGTGGCTATTGGCTTGAATGATGCTAGATCAAATTGGAGCTCTTTAGGTACAAACTAGTGACAGCTGCAAACTGCTAGTGCCACTTAGGGTGTTTCGTTACATGGTATCATCCAACAATGATGACACATGAGATAGTTGACTGCTGCCATGGAAAGAACATTGCCAAGCCCGGAATATCTACTCATGTTTATCTTCTCCATCCTATCATCTCTAGTTGAGCTTACTTGTTTGTATATACTTTGCATATGTTGTGTTTTGCTTTTTCTTTATTTAGCTGGCCTAGGCAAGACTTATGTTCCCTCTCCAACACCTCCTCCTCCTCTTTTTCCTTCTCCCCTTCTTCTCCTTTACTATTATTATTATTATTACTGTAATTATTGGGTTTTCCCATGCCTCCCTAAGCTCATCATTTCCACTTGGAAGCAACTCTGAATATTCCCTAAACCTTCCTTAAAAATAACTTTCCATTCAATAAGTAGGGTTGCAAATCCACGCCTGCCACTCTTTCTGTTTGGAGCAGGCTGTCCAATCTTTTTTTCTTTTTTTTTTAATGACACCTGTTGCCTGATAAAAATGTATTTTCCCAACTAGTACATGATTCCCCCCACTTGTCTCATGCTACCTGATTGAAAGCCCCCATTTTAGTTTCATGGGTTTGGCTGTCACCTTTGTAAATTACAGAGCCAGCTTCATGAGACACCACTGCAGCTGGGAATTCATTTCAAACTGATATTTTTGGTGTGACCACATGTGGCCCTATTTGTTCACTGAAACCTGCAGGAATGGGAATGTGGGCACTTTAAAATCTCACCAGGCTTTCATCTCTCGTGCTGGGCTGTCCCTTTGCTGACACGGACCATTATTTTCCCCTCACTCACTCAGCCTCTCTGATTTGCTTTCTACAACCCTACACATTTCTCATCAGCTTGTTGTGAGCTCTGACACATCCCAAGTAAGTTATTTATTTTGACAGTTGTGTGTGTAATACATCTAATGTGGGATGAACCTAAGAGTCAGATAACTGGTTATTTTAGTCCTGGGAAACAACTTCATTATCTTGTGAAATGTGCTTTCAACACTATATCCTAGCAAGTAATGAATGATATTGTGTAACACGTTTGCGTCAATTACTTTGGAAATGAAGACTCCCTCTGGTGCTATTGATAGAATAGGAGGTGAGACCCTTTTTCTTGTAGAAGTCCAGGGTTTCTGTGCAAGACCAGCAAGCATGCAATGCGAGTATAGGACATTTGTGTGACTGGATTGGAGGTAATAACCTGTCCACCCCTCTGCCTGGCAGCCCTCCAGTCCCCATGCTCTTCTGGCTCAGCCTTGCGCTAGGCTTGAAGACCAATCCCGATCCTAGTTAGAGAGAATTTAAGGATACTTAGACCAGGAGCCCCACTGGTTTTCATTGGGTCAGCCTTTATTTGGTTTTGTCGTGGGCACAAACCCTTATTCATATAACCGGACCTTCAATACGTCCATGGTAACAAGTTCTCTGTCTCCTTTCCATTGCTTGTTCCATTGAGCAGCTTTTAGGGCTTTTGGTGGACCCAGTTTCCAAACGCTGGCTCTTTCTTGTTGGCACATTTGTTATTTCTTCAGAGGACCCTTGAAGGTCCTTTCCTGTGGGTGATGCTGGCCCAACCTGGCTTCCTCTTCTACTCCATGGCCCCTAAATATGTTATAGCCCTCAGCCCCTATGCAAGTCTACTCCTCAGCCACCTACTCCTCTGTACAGCTCTCTAGGGGTTCCCAGCAAGCTATTTAAGCCCTAGCTTCTCTGACCAGCATCCAGGTCTTCTTGGTATACCAAATGTCATAGACACACCCACGTCTCTTGGGATCTCCATCTCTCCAGTCCAATCCTCTCTCTTCCGCCCCTGTCTCCATGCACCTGCAACATCACACACAACAACCTTCAAAGGGGGTAGCATCATGCATCTCTTACTTAACAGGATGAATTTCTTAGACATTCCTGACTGCAGAAGGGTTGGCACCTGGTGAATTCCACCCAAGGTTGGAGAGAATACAGCTTTCTCCAAAGGACAATCTCCTCTTCTCTCTCCGGCTTTCTTTACATAATCGAGGGCTGAGGGGCTGCTGGAATGGCCTCTCTGCATAAGAGCTGAATGAGATGGCTGTCAGGCCTTCCCTAAATTTAGAATGTGTTGCACTTTTGCCTTACTGTTCAGCTGTGCATGATTGTCAGAAATTCCAGGGAAAAAGGGGAAGATCTCAATTAGCACTTTACACTTCCATTTTATAATAATTCCTTATTGAATGTCTATCATGCTCTAAGCACGTGTTGTTTTATTTAAATCTCATTGCAATCCTGTATTATTTCACCTGATTTATAAATGAGGATGCTGAGATTCTTTGAGATTATTGAACTTGTCATAGGTCAAACAACTAATAAAAGATGTATTTTCATTAATTCCTTCAATATATATTTGAGCAGGTAATATGTTCTAGGGAATATTCTGGGTGCTGATGATAGCACAGAGACACAATGCCTTTTGTGTCTCCCCCCCCACCTCCATTGTTGTATGAACTGTTTGAAGGAAGAGGGTGTCTTCCAATCCTCTCTATAACCCCAGTGACTACCACAAGGCATACAGTAAGAGCTCAATAATCACTTGTAAATTGAACCAGTCACTCATCAATCATCCTCTAGGCCAATTATTCTCAACCAGGGGCAATTTTGCTCTGCAGGGTACACTTGGCTATGTCTGGAGACATTTTTGTTTGTCACAACTGGCACCTATTGGGCAGAAGTCAGGGATGCTACAAAACGTCATAAAATGCACAGGACACCCCCGAAATACACATATTCATAGGCACAACAAAGAATTACCCAGACCCAAATGTCAATAGTGCCAAACTTGAGAAACTCTGCTCCAGGTTCTGGCCCTCTCCATTCTATAGCCTGCTAGCACCGGCTAAGCCCTGTGTTAGCCAGTTATACAGTTCTACCAAAGGCTCCTGTACCAGTTGTGTGAGGGTAAATACCATAAAGCCACAGTTTTGATAATTCTGTTCCCATGTAAGCCACGACTAACCCAACCCATAAATGTAATCCTCTAGTGGACTTCCTCTTCTGAAGCTGTGAGTTTTCTATTTCACCTGCACTTTTGTTTCTTGAAACTTGGTCTTGGATTTGACTAAACCAGAATTTATTGATGAATAGAGTAGATACCAACTTATAGGACTGCTAAGCTTCTGAAACTCCTCCTTTTCTTGGAATTATTCCCAATACACAGAGGTGGTCTCCCAGAGGCTGTGCCCACCTCTTGGCCATAGCTGGCAGACACTTGAGCCAAGGTGAGCCTTTCCTGCCATTGTGCACCTTAATTAGAGAAACATAGAGGCTGGAGGTCTTGGGAACTGAGCTGAGAAGCTCCAGAATCTGCCCAAGTACTGGTCTTCCCAGGAGCTGGATTTTCAATTTTTCTTCAGTTCTGTGAGCATTGCTAGTCATTCCAATCCCCCACTTCTGGCTTAATTACCCAAAATCTATTCCTCTTGCTTGCCACTAAAACAACAGTAAATAATATAACAAACAACAGTAAATAATAGAACATACAACACTATACTACTACCTACTTTTAGAAAAGATTTGAGGCAAGTTATAAGAAAAGCATTGGCATAATTAGACAAAAAGTTATCAACAGAAATCAAAAAACAAAAACTAAATTTGACAGTAAGCAAATAATTTCTTCAGTTTGTCTCCTCGTTCTCCATTTACAGCATCCCTGAGGAAGACACACATGATTTCCCATCCTTTCTCTCCCCTCCTTTTTCAAATAATATGACAATACTATGTTCTAGGTCAGCAGTGTTCAACACTGCTAAGGCACTTTAACAGACTTCAGAGTACTTTGTTAATCTCCATCCCCTTTCTCCCCTTCCCAGGATATTCTGATTCAATAGTCCCATTGAGGAGCCACTCATTATTTTCAAGAGCTGCACAAATAATTTTAACATATAGCCAGGTTGGAGAGTCACCTTAGGCTAGTAGTTTTGCAGAGTCATGCATTCCAAGGACCCAGTGAAATCTATGGACTCTCCAGAAAAATGTGCATATATCTTTTATTCTATTTATAATGTCAGGAGTCACAAAGATGTTATCAAGCCCTCTAAGAATGCTTGGTTAAGAACCCTGTTTCTAGACAGTCAGTCAATGGAGGTGGAGGGGTAAGAAGACAGTAAAAATAAAACACGAGCCGTGCCCTAGAAGAACTCACTTTAGCAAATGTCATGGACATACGAACGAGTAATTTTTCTCAGGCCTACTCACTATCTTTCAGCTGTCTTCTAACTCTACTAACTTTCAACTTTCTTCTAACTATACTACAGTCTTCCAGATCATTCTCTTATGCTAAGTATAAGTAACAGTTTGTCTATCTTAGAACTGACTATAGTTTAAATGGGATCCAACTTTTCAGCTAAAGCGTTGGGCATGAGTTATAGTTTGAGTCCTTTTTGTGCTTCATAAATTTTTTGTTCTTATGTATGTGTTAACTCATTTATTTTTCATTGGGTTAACATACATCAATTGCCTACTGACTTCCAAGAGCTTGCTTTATAAGTACGCTTAGGTGCTGTATTTGTGTAAACTCCTGGAAAATGGGGATTGTAGAGGAAATGCCTCACGCGGTATATCTGATAGACCCTTGCTAAACTTGGGTAAGTCTTCTGATTCTCAATGCAAGTTGCACCTCCAAGAAAAAGGACAGTGGTGGAAAACCATGGACACTCACTCACCCTGAAACCTTGAGTATCTTTGATGTAATGGAAATAGCACAGGACAAGAGTCAGAGTACCTGGATTCCAGGTCCAGCTCAGTCTTTTCCCAGCTGCATCCATCCGAATGAGCTTCAAAACTGTTTTCACCGTAAGGCAATGACAAAGACCACATCGCTAATGAGGGATTGACAAAGATCACATCCCTAATGAGAAATCCTCAGCACTTAACGAAACTGAAAATAAATGAAAAAGTCTTTTATCACTTACAAATTTCTGTACAAATGGCATTATTGGAGGTAGCCTGGCATAAAGGAATGAGGTGGGCTTAGGGTTAGACAACCCTGGTTTCAAACCGTTCGTCTGTCATTTAATAGCATTGTGATCCTGAGAAAGTCACCTTACCTCTATGAGCCTTATTTTTCTCTTCTGTAAAATGGAATGGCTTATGTTATCTTATAAGATCATTGTGAAGATTATATGTGAAATGCTTAGCACAGCATTTGCTTCACAGTGGGCATTCAAAATATATTAGTTCTTATCATAAATATTAATATTAATAATGAATATTACTAATACTAGTTCTTTAGCAGTAGAGATGAGTTTACTAATCTCGTTATATTCTCTTATCCCACATCTCAGGGGACACAGTTTGCATGGCACACATTTGCAAAAAAATTGTAAGAGTTAGGTGAGCCCTTGGTCACCCTGAAATTGGCCTCAGGAAATTTAACACCCTTCCAGGCCTCATTAGTGCAGGAATTAAATGATGTACTTGGCTTAGGAGTGACTTCTCTAGGCCTAACTTAGTCAAAACAAAAGATAAAGAAAGGGGAAGAGGTTATTGGCCTAATAAAGATTGTTCCCTTACAAAGAGGCACATTTGAAGACTAATTTAAAATAGTGATATTATGGTGCTTTTTTATGCCACTTTAAACAATTCTTAGGGCTTAAGCGATCATAAAAACTCCATTTCAAAAAATAATTGTATTTTTTTAAACAGCTGCTTGTGGTTTTAGAGAGCTGCTTATCCTCTCCTCCAAAAGGGCTTACAGCCTAATGTCACAACATCTGGCAATTACCTTGGACTCTGATGTCAATCCCTCAGGCAATGAAACTTCTAATATTCCATTAGGAAGTAAAGATCACTGCGACATCTGACCACTTGTATGTTAGGATTGTTCCTGACACTGAATTTTTGTAACAACCGTGAATACGTGATCGACATCTTGTATGACTGAAGCTGAGCTCTGATGAGTCATTTCAGCAATTTCCCTTAGTGTTGTTAACCCTTCCAGACTGCTGGGGCAAAAACATTTATTGATCACTAACTGTGTACCTGGCTTGGGGTAAAATAATGAAAAGATATACATGGGCCACGGCTTGAGGTTTTTAGAGTCTAAGTTTTTAATTGAAATACAGCTAAATGAACTTCCTGAAACCTGACATTTAAGGTTGGAATCTTCAGGGACCATGTAAGGGGCTGTGAGCCTGAATTTATTTGTGCGTATCTAGGTTTATTTGAAAGCTCGTTTAGTGTCTCCTTCACTGAAAGCCTTACAACCATTTACCTTCTAAGAAAGGAATGGTTTTATCACCAAAACATGGTGCTGAAGTCAACCTTAAGAGCAATGTCAATCTTTCAAAGAGACAGAATAGAATAATGCCCACTTTGATGAACACAGAAATACCTACATACTTTCAAACACTTTTCTCAGCAATTCATGGTGCCTGACATTATAATCATTGAGTTACTTCCTTCAAGCTCAACTTTTTCTACAGGACCACTTGCAAACATAGCAACCCATTTACAGTCGTCACCCAACCTGGGAGATTCGTTTGCCTGTAATTTGGCAGAGTGAAACCTCAATGGAATTACCAATAGGACAAGCTGAATTTTTAACGCTGGTTGGGAAGGGCAGGTCTAAGTACTCAGTTTCAGAAGACCTTGACGGCAGAGGATACTTGGCGACAGGTACTGAGAATGTTTCATCTTCCTTACAGGTGTGCTGGCACTACTAGAGACATCATCCATCCAAGGTCAGCAAACGGAGAGCATCCTCATCCTCAAGTCTCCAGTAGACCTTGCTACTCAGTCAGAGAGCCCTTTTCAGCTGAGTCCAGGGGCAGCCCCATAATCTCTCTCCACTCACCTACCTGGGAGGCCACCACAATCCATCCGAACGGGTAAGAGAGGAGAAACCAGTTGCCTTCCAAGATCATCTTCTCTTTTTCCTTCAAGCAGATGTTCAGGCTAGCTTTCTTAGAAGAAAACAGTATCTCTTCTGTTTTAAAAACATTCCGAGAACAAAATGAAATAGAAATTGGAAGTTGTTTCCATTTTTCAGGACTTTGGTAAATGATTTGTTTTCAGAAATTTCTTCCTGGGATTTATATCATTTTCCTCCCACCTTACCTCTCCTGTATCCATTTTGGAGAAAAGCACCTCGTTTATCTTTGGGAGACAGTAACGCAGAAACTGTAACTGAGCAGGTTTCCCCTTGAGGATCAAAATATTTGTGTTAAATGAAATGAGAAATCTGCTAAGTGGCGGCATGAATCCCCCTGGGAAGGATATTTTGTAATTTTGAAAAATTCCTACTGAAATTCTTCTCTTGCCAAGAAAAGAGGAATGATTTCTATTAAAATTACTTCATGTCTGAATTACTTTCTGCCCCTCGGGAACATATAACATTACAGCTTTTACACTCAGTAATTTAGAAGGACAGGGGACACCTTATTTGGAAAGCACACAGGCTTAACACAAAATGTTAAGTATTAAGTATTTTTACCACAAAAGTCTCCTTTTGAAAATTTTGCACCTAAACTGCTGAAATTACAGCTCATTTTCAAAAATGGTTTCTATGATTGTCTTGTAAGTCCTTTTAACTTCCTACCCTTATCCCACCAGCCCCTGAAGCTGCAGAGAAATTCTTTGATTGGTGTGCAAGGGTTGCACCCTCTGTAGAAAATAGGATAGATAGTATCACATTAATAAAGGAGCTGAATGCTTTGAAACCAGTTGAATAAGTAAATTTTATTAAAATATGTGTATATATTAATAAGTGGGCCTGGAGTAAAGCCTTTGGAAAGGCACAAGAGGTGGAAAATGGGTATCAATCCATGGGCTAATTCTGATCAAATATTGTCCTACAGGTGCTGTGTTGAGAAAGCTTCTGAGGCCAAATTCAGATTAAGAAAAAAACACGCCCTGAAAGATGAAATATTCTGCTGTGATCCCAGATGGCTAAACACAACTGTCACACCTGTTGTGTATCAACAAAGGTGCTCTCAGGGTGACGAAACTGGAGTTGTTTTCTGTGTTTTCTAATTTTCTACAGTAAATATATTTTGTTTTTGTAATAAGATCAAAACTATTTTTATTTATTTAAAAACTTAAAGAATTGATTAGACCGTTTTTCCATAAATTGTCCCAAAGCTTGGGGGAAATAATTAAATTATCTTCTTTTGTGCTCTGTCCAGAAAAAGTCATGTTTGAGACCAGTGGAAAGCCTGTAAGCCTGTAAAGTCCGTTTTTATGTGTCAAAAGTCAGTAATTCTTTGGATTATTAATTAATTATTAATTAGTTGAGTTATCCTGAGGCTTATTCATAGACTTTATCCAGGCAGAGTTCCCAGTGTTATTGTTGCATTAAAGGGCTTCAGTTAAATAGAAGCAGATGTAGTGTGGCTGGAGCGACAAAGCTGCACAGTATGAACACATTAGAACAAGACTCAGACTGTTACTGATGTCTACAATGGTTGTGGACTCACGCTCTCTCTCACACACACACACACACTGACTCCTTGTGCATCAAAGGGAGAGAATAGTAACGTCCATTTCATGTGTCGCTGTAGGGTCCAAATGAACCAGTGTATTTGAAATACAGACATGCTAGTGCTGTCATTGTTAGTAGTAACAGTCAATATCCTTGATTTCTATGTTAATGAAGAGAAACAGCAGTATCTAAAACACAGATAATCTGAATTTATTTTCTCATGTTTTAGTAACCGATTTCTTATTAGCAGACCCATCAATGCCTCTACGCAACTATCATCAGAATATATGTGGTTCAGCAAGTCACAGCACAGATGAAACAGAGCCCCAAAGAAGTTCAGTGACGATTCGGGGTCACATTCACAATTAGTGTGGAAGGTGAACTGGAAACTAGTTTTTAACTCTTTAACTAGTCTTTCTTTCCAGTACACACTGCAGCTTCCTATTTATCCTTATAATAATATTTCTCTGCACTATGGAATTTGAATGAATGTCCCAGATTTGGCTGAAAATAAAATTATTTTGCATTCCCTGAGCAACCACCACCTGAGAGAAGATAGGTGATACATTATAAAAACCCTTACCCTGAGACAGAAGATTTGTCGTGCATGTAGGTTCATCCAATATATGGATAAATGTCACCCAAATTAATAAATAACTTAGTTTAAGTGGTTACAAAAATAAATAAATGCAGCATGCCGTAGTTGAGCTTTCATATTCTCCTTCCTCCAATATTTGGATATAAAATTAGAAAGAAAAATAAGATTACTTAATTTGCAGAGGACTTGGGCCTGAATATGTAAAAATAATAGTTATCAGTTAGTGTACACGTATTTTGTTCCAGATGTGTTACATATCACAGATTGCCTTTATAGCAACCCCATGATGTAGTGTCATCGTTTCATGGAAGTAGAAACTGGGGCTCAGAAATATTAAACAAGTTTTAAAATTTACTAAGTAGCAGCTACTTAAGGACAGAAGCAAGCTCTGAACCTCCAAAGCCCATGCTCTCTTCCCACTGTAATATTAGCATATTAGCATGCCAATAGAGAGTCCATTATAATCATTTTTCTCCTACCAAATTAGTTCACATGGTGGTGAAAGTGCTCAGGACAAAAATTTTTATTAGCCCAAGGTTGTGTCATTTGATGGTGGCAAAGTCAGACCTCGGATCCAGTCTCCTGACTTCTTCCACTTCTTTGGCCAGCTTTCAGCGTGAGCCCACAACGAATCAGGGGATCCACCAGCCTCTGCGGGCTTCTGGACTAATCCTTCTCTTCCAAAATGTGTCCTAGATGGGTGAATTAGCAATCACTAAATGAATTCACAAGTTGAGCCCATATGGGTGGGTGGAATTAATGCTGACTGGTGGAGAAGATGTGAGACAGTGGTTTCTAAGAAGGATAAGAGATTGTAGGAGAGGGGTACTTGAAGGTGACATGGCTAACCTCTTGAAATGATCTCTTTCTAAGCAGAGAAAATGTCAGGTTTCATGTAAAAGAGATAAAAACTAGCTGAAACAAAACATTGTATCCATGGCCTTGCCTATGTGCTTGTGCAAGTCACTGGTCCCTTTGTGCATCTTTCAAATGGAGATCCTAACATCAACCTGATTGTATCACAGAATAACAGTAAGTAACAACCAACATAATGACTGTAAAGCAGTCTATCCAAGAAGTGTGCAATAGAGATTATTAAAATTAATGATCTGGGCAGCTTGCAGGTGAGGTGCCTGCTCCAATTTAAGCCAAGTTCTTTCAAGTTGCACTTTTTTTTAAAAGTTCTGCCTCATTTCCTTGAATTGGATTATTTAAGTAAAATACACTTAATAAGTTCCCTTGGGCATCATTTGATACTTCTTTACTATTCTTTTTTACTTTTTTTGGTATTAGATTTAACACCTGGGTAATACTAAATGCCATGGTTACCATAAATTATAGGAGACTAAATAAATATTTGAGAGAGCAGGAGAGATTTGATTAAATTGCTGAAAATGAAAGCTTGAGTACTATTTCCCGCACCAAATAGACGTTCTTGCTTGAGTGTGCACTGCCAACAGTGGATTTCGTTTTCATAGCCCCAGACATTTTCTAAATGGGTAAATTGCCAGCATGACCACTTCCGTTTTTCTTTCTTGTTTAAAGCCTCAACATATTTTTCATCCTTTGACTTTAATCCAAGCTGGTAAATTATGGCCATGAATTGAAGGCCTAATAATAAGGGGTTGTAGTAGTGGAATACTGTGGCAAAACCTGGAATGGGCAGGAATATTTATACTGTAAATGTGGGTTTTAGGCTCATGAGATTTATGATATGCCAAAAGTAGAGTCCTGCCTGATAAGTGGGCATGAACAGGGAAACTCAGCAAAGATGAATTAATAATGATTATGGCAATTCAGGAAATTTAGAACAAGCAAAAAAGATTACTGGGTGCCTCCACTGGAAAACTATGCACTGTTTAGAGCAGTTAATTTCAATATTCCTGGTCTATAAATGAGTCTGTTTTTTGGATTCCCTCTTTGAAACAGCTGGACTCATCTAATAGCGAGTTAAATGAAATCTTTTACACATGTGCATTTTATATCTCTGTGAGAGTTGTAATCTTTCCATTTTAAAAATTTACCCTTTCCCTGTCTTAATAACTAACATATAGTGAGTGCTTATTGTGCTGAATTCCACACGTGCATTTTTTCATTTAAGCCCTTTCTCCTTTAAAAAGATGAACTGAGTGAGGTACAGAGAAGTCAAATAACTTTCCCACCTAATAAATGACATTGGAATTCAGGAAAGTGTCCTCTGCCACCCAGAAAATGTACAAATTTCTGGTTCGTTCCCGATCACCTCTAACTAGATGAGTTCATTATGCAGAATTTCTTGATTTATTTCTCTTTTGAGAATTTATTCTCCCAAAGCGCATCCTGGCCCACATCCTATCAGCAGTTTCACCAAATCACACCTTTCTCTGATGGCTGATAACAAAGCTACCTTCTCAAGATGATTTTTCATTCAGTCCTAATCTAACGGTTCCTCCAAGGAGGTTGAGAGCTGAAGAATGATGGGGAGACGTAAGAGTTCTGAGTTCAAAAGACAGAATGGAGGAGGTAGTAATTGCAAAATGCAGATTGCTGAAGTCTTTGCTAAAACACAGTAGCATGATGGGTCAGGCAACAAGAAGGCATGTGATGAAATTCAGTGTTTGGGGACCTGACACTGAATTCACAACTCCACTCTCCATGCATTCCAGAGAAATGCTCCCCAGTGCCCCATCGCCCCTGGCTTCCATTCTCTCTGGAATTTAGCTCTCTGCTTTTAAGCTCAAATTTTACAGTGGCCTATGTACAATCTCTTTACTGTCCCAAATGGAAAAGTCCTACTAGGACTGAAGAACCATGAAATCTGGGTATGTCTGTTGACCTCCCTGGGCTCCAGTTTCCTCAGCCAGAAAAAAAAATCTGAAGTGGAGATCCCTTTCAGCTTTAAAATGGAATGATTTCTATAATTAGTCTTCATCATTCAGTGAAACATAATTCCAAATGTGAAATGAAATATAAACCCTTCTTAGGAATTCTAAAATATTTATTTACTTTTTTATTCATTATGTTTATTTAAAGCTTATTTCATTCCAAAAGAGAGTTAAGCTGACTTACTGGGTTGTATGGTGGTAACCCTTATGTTATTGTCTGTGGAAGAGAGTCAGCGTAAAGTAAGGAGACGGTAGCAGGCAGAGCTGTTGTTTGCAAGTACAGAAACCCGCTCTGCCATTTAAGGGTAATTAATGTTTTCAAATCCAAGAATAGGAACTTGGCCCCTTGAAGGGGTAGGAACCAGGGATTGGAATGACTTCAGGAACATTCACCTCCCAACTCTGCTCCCCTTTGTGCACCTGCATCATTCATTTCCATTGCAAAGTATGACACATGACAGAAGAAGATGTCTACAAACGACAACCACACAAATATACCATCCAAAGAGGGACCAATTTTTCTTTCTAAGATCCAATCTGAAACTCTTGGGGAAGGAGTTGCCCAAGATTGGGTCAGTGCCCACGTCTTGATCAATCAGCCGTGGTCACAATCTGGGAAAGGCGCTCTGATTGAAATGTGTTCTCTTCCCTCTTCCAATCAACTGAAACCTGTGGGCAGAACCACACTGTGCAAAATGGCCAAGAGGTCTGAGGAAGGGGAAACTCCCAGAAATCAAGGGATTGGGGTAACAACAGAAAACAGGTCCACTGTTAAGTCCCACAAAAGCAACAGTTACTAAGCGATACAGTACTCATAAAACTTTAAGTTAAGTAATACCATAAACCTCATTAAAAACCCAAGCTAGAGGTTTTATGCACTCCCTCAGTCTATGGGGACGTTTTGACACAATCAGAACTGATCAAGTAAAATGCACTGTATTCTCCCCTCTAATTAGCATCTTTGTTTCTCTCAGGGCTCTTATATGTGGTCCCAATAAAAGTTTGCCCATTCCCAAAGACCTCTTCATCTGTTTTCTCAGCATTTTTCTTTTGATTCTTAGACTTCATTTATTCCACAAAAGCACATTGGAACATCAAAGCATATCCCTGTTTTTGCAATTGTTCTCTCTGCACAATTAGGCATAATAATTAAAGCATCCTTTTTGTCTGAAAGGCAATTAAAGTACAACTCTGGAAACATACGACAATAATATTGAATAATGTTACATTTGTCAGTGAGGTCACTTAATGGGCAATAGATCTTAGAAAGCAAATGGTCTTTCCTTTGTAAACAGATCACTGCTGAGGTTACTTAAATGGCTGTAATAATCCCGTATACCACTGGCTGCCGTGGCAAGTTTTTCTAGCTTGCTGTGTTTCTATTCCTTTGTCAGAAATGAACGTTTTGTGGTAACTGGCACATGTCCACTGTGTTACTGATGAAAATGAGTCTAAAACCACTTGGAAATCAGCAGACAAAATGAGAAAGCATTACAGACAAAAAAATAATAATATTTGAGAGAAGGTCTTAGCAACAGAATGAAAGATGGTGTACTATCAAATGGTTAACTATAAACCGAAAGACAACAATGGCAACTACAAGGTGGCTACTTAATAAATGCAGTAATCCCAGACCAACTACGGTTTGCAATAACATTAGCTCTCCTTCCTTGTACATATCTGCCTCCTCCACTCCCCACTAAACACAGCCTCCATGAGGACAGGAACGTGGTCGGGTTTGTTCATCATATCATCCCAGAACCTGGATTAGGGGCTGGCAACAGGTGACATTCAAATTTTTTTTGTTTTACTATGTTTGTTTTATTTTGTTATGAAAGTATAATATATATACATAGAAGCAAACACATCAGAAGTATAAAACTCACTAAATTGTCATAATCTGAGTGCATCTATGCAACCAGAAGCCAGATCAAGAAACAAAACATTACCTGCACCTCAGCAACCCTTTTGTACCTTTTCCTAGTTACTACTCCCCATGAGAGTAACCACCAACCCCACTTCCAACAGCAGAGTTTAGTTTTGTTCATTTTGGGACCCTATATAAGTGGAATAAAATAGTATGAACCGTATTGTGTATGACTTTTCATTCAGCACCATTTTGGTGAGATTCATGGATATTGTGTGCAGCTGAATTTCACTCGTTCTCCTTGCTGTAGCATACGCCATTGTGTGAATGCACCAGTTTATCTACCCAGTCAACTACTGATGGACATTTAGGTAGTTACCAGTTTTGGCCTAATACAAATAGTGCCCTTATGAACATTCTAGTGCGTATCTTGTTGTATACACATTTCTGTTAAATACATACCTAGGAGTGGAATTGCTGTGTTATAGAATATGTACATGTTCAGATTTAGAGATAAATATTTGGTGAATAAATTAATAATTTGAGCTTTAAAAGAATCTATATTTTAATTGAATTTGTGGTGAAATTAATACAATTCAATACCTTAATTTTCATATGAGGAAACTCAGGGCCAAGTTCATTTAACAGAGGCAGTAGCATGGAATGCACACTGCTACCAACTAGCTGTGTGGCCTTGAGCAAGAAACCTCTGGCCTCGATTTCTCCACATAAATTGAGGAAATTGAATAAGATAATCTCAAAATCACTTCCACATTCTAGCTCTAAAATTCGATAACTCACTTGACTATAATCATCAGAGCCATGACTAAAAGCCATGCTTCCAAACTCATATCTAGTAGTTTCAATTTCATATCAGCCTCTATTTCAGTGAGGTTAATTATTGATGTAATTATTTACTAGCAACATTAATAATTAATATTAGTTAATATTTATTGAATGCTTTTTCCAAGGGTTATTCATGTACTATCTCATTAAATCCTCACAACAACTCATAAAGAGTTGTTATACCCATCGCATTTACAAAGAAGGAAACTGAGGCCGGAATGGCTAAATACCCACTGCAGGGTCACAAAGCTACTAAGTGATAGAGCCAGGTTTATGGGAGCACTACACAGATAACAACTTTGTGTGTGGCCATCTTTCAACCTCTACAGCATCCAACATCAAATCCTTCAGCTATAACTTACAGCTGTTTCTAGCCACTTGTTCCAATGGAAATGTGTCTCTCCTGTGATTCCTCTATGTGACTTGTGACATCCCAGTGTGAAAAAAGCCACTCTACAGCAGCATCCTCTATGGGATGCTCTCAACCTGGGCTTAGCACTCTGAGAATCAGATTCTTCGCTGATATCTCCTAAGATCATCTGGTGCTGATCTCTATCTTGGAGGGGTTTCTTAACTCAGGATTTTATGAAAGCAGTAAAATTAATAAATGTCAAATGTCTGAACCCATATAGGAAATAATGCTAAAGAGAATAACAAAATTATGCATCATTATCTACCACAAACTATAAATATTATGTATTGGGTATCTGATATTAACGTCTAAGTTCAGCTTGATAAGAAGCTGGTGGAAACCTTTGATCATGTGGTAAGTGAACTATCTCTGCCCTAATACAATGTAGATTTATGCTTCCATATTCTTTGGCCCTTCTTTTTCTATGTTCCTCAAAGATTTTCATAGGCTCCAAATTTCCATTTCCTTATGTACTAGGTTTCTGGTTATTTAGTAAAGACAATTCTCAGGTCCTGTCTGAAATTGCTCTAATTGCTGACTTTTAATGAGGACGACCAGTTCCCCATCGGCTGATTTTTAAGCTGGCTTTACTTTTAGCCAAATTACCTTGCAGAAGTATGTCTATGGGTTATATGGTTATCTAGAAATTGTCCCTTTCTTTCACACATAAGGTCCTGTGGTTCACAATGTGTTTCTTTTTCTAACTGATCTAAACTGATCTAAAACTGGTCTTCTGGCCAAATTCTGCCTAATCTACATTTAGTCCACCTCTATTATCGAGGGTGGGAGTAGCAGGCGAGGAAGGGGTCTTATTCTGCATAGTTTGGGGTAGGAAGGCTTTCTATTCTTCCTGCCCTTATGAATATCTTTTAGAAAATCATATCACACACATACATACGTATACCCCTAATTATCGCATACTCTTTCATCAAAGTCCATTCAACTTTTTACCATACAAACAAGCTTGACTTTGCCATTTTAAGTATTTAAGATAGCAGTTCTACCTAGCCATTTTGCCCCGATATGAGTAGACTTTTATAACCTGGAAAGTGGCCTAGTTCTCCAACTAAGGATGTGTAAGGGGAGCATCTCGGTGAAAGCTGCAATCATGGAGGTTGCCTTCTCCTACACCCTTGTTGTTTGGTGGTCTCCACTGCCTCAGCCCCTGGCCCATGCATGAGCCCTATTGAAATTAGGGGTCAATAACTATAGTAAGTTACAGACCCTTCCCGCTACCTATGGCTCAGTCATTAGCAGTCCTCAATGCCCTTAACTTGGTCAATAGTGATTGGCTGTGCAATTATTTAACATGCATGGACCGGCCAATGAATAAGTGACCAGTAGTAATTTTGACTAGCATCTTACTCATTCTGTGGAACCTCAAAACAGATCCAAACAACCTGTGGTCATTATGAGTTCAAGGACTGTAAATCTACAGGTCAGCCCCACCAAAGGCAACCACTTCTAGATTCCCTTTATTGGCAGCATTCTGGAGGGCATGTCTAGACCAAGAACACCTGTGCAATAGGGTCAAGAAGAAGGGAGGTGTTCAGCAAGACTGTGACAGCTAGCCAAGTTGAAATTATACATTCTCTGAAGTGTATAGGACTCCACTGTAATAACTCTCATTTTTATTGAAAGTAATAATAATACTCCTCTTATTGAAGAGACTGGTGTTGGTATTGCTATTTTTACTTCTTAAAGTATAGGGAGGAAAAGTTAATCCTCATGATTTGGAGGGGAAAGAATAAGCAAAATACTAACATTATGATCAAATCCCTTACCAACTAGGTATAAATTAAGGGACAAGGGCAGAGTGGTCGAATAGAGATCCTCTTTCCCACACCCTTGAACCCAGGCTGTCTACTACAATTCTATCAGATCTGTGAAACTAAGAAACAGAATTGGAGTCAGATGGGAGCTGAGACACATTAATGGTGGGGCTTCTGCTGCAGAGGTCCCTTAGGACTTCCCTGGTTCCGGCCCATCCTATAACATAATTTGAGAGAGTAGTATGGATCAGAGGAGGAAGCTATTTCACTGGAAGAAGGTACAGTTAAACATAAAATGTGTATAGTTACTGAAGTTGAAGAACATTTTCAAGTTCCTCAGACCTTATGGAAACACTTAAACTAATAAGGGGGAAACTGGACAATGTTTACATGAAATGGAATGAGATACCACAATTAAAGCTGGAGTTTGACCAAATGGACTAGAGTCTGTGCATAACCCATTCTTCTTGTCCTAGACACAGAGCTCTTTCTCCATGCTGAAGATATTATAATAAGAAAAAAATAAATGAAAATAAAGCAATAGAAAATAAAATAGAAGAGGTCTGGAAAGAAGTATTGGAGGAATCAATTACATACAATATAATGAAGTCAGCAAGCAAAAGAATTTGAAATTTGAGAGTTAATGTAAGCCTGTATTATGGAGAGTTTTCTGGGTACCATTGACTTGTTACTTCTCCTATTGTCTCTGGTCAAGTCTAAGTGGATAATTAATCATGTGGTAATAAATCATAACCACATTTTCCTCCTTGTCAAGAATATTGCTTGAAACTAACCATGGACTGAAAAGAGGCAAGGGTTTTCTCCAGGAGCCTTATATAAGTTGGCCTGGGGTTGCAGTAAAATAGTCAGCTGTGGCTTAGTTCCATCTACTCATCCATACTATCATCTGAGAGTTAAGTCTGCCCAGAGTAGAGAGTAGAACGGATCTCATTTTCCACGTACTTGCAACAAATTTTGGATTTCATGAGCTCTGTATACTTGCAATACATCTCCTTTTACTTAAAATAGGTTGATTGGGTTGCTCTTTTTTACATACAATCTCTGACAAAGATGGGGTCTCAGGTAAAAACATTCTCCCATTGGGCAGAAGCATAATGTATAATTTGCATTTCAGTAAGAAAACAGAAACCACTTGAGGTATTTCAAACAGATAGAATTTAATCCAGGGAATTGATTATACAGGTGATGAAAGAGCTAAGGAGCAGAGATCAACAACAACAACAAGAAACTGCTTCTATGCTAGGGCTGGAGGAACACAGGGAGGAGTTTGTGTTCCCAAATCCAGGAGCGGTGGTCACTAGGTATAAGTTAGAACCATAGTGGGCCTTTCCAGTGGGACCACGAAGAGGTGTTTACCAGCAGAATCTTGACCCATAGAAGAGTCACAGAGATGCCACCAAAAGCAGAGAGGAGAAGAGGAACATCCTGGTTTCTCCCCTTCTTTACATCTTCTTTATACCAGTGTATCCCATTGGTCAAACCCACAGAGATGCTAGAGGACTAGGGGCCTGAGAAATATAGTTTCTTGTAAAAGAAAGCAGGGCAGAGAAAGAAAGAGAATGAATCTGAAAGTAACCAGGCTAAGATCTGCCCCATGTAGGCCCCAGGAAACACTTTGTATCATACTATTAAACACCCTGAGACAATTTTGGGTGGTCTGGGGACATAATAGCATAACTTTAATTTGTACGATTCTCCTCATATTTTTCCTTTTGGCCATTTCATTCCAATCCTCAGCATTTTGCCTCAGGAACTTCTGCAAGATATAAAACATAAGTTACTTGAAATCATAAGCTCTCCTTATATAAAATAAATGCCTAAACTAGTTGCAGATATTATGCTAAAAATACTAGTTGAGGAAGGAAGAGAGGGATGTACCTATGTGAACAGCAACCAGCAAAAGGGGAACAATTCTTAACACGAGAGAGAGGACAGAATACAGGTATCCTAAGGAATCAAAGTCTCCTATGCTACTCAATGTCAACACCGCAGGGAGAAGGCATGCTCTTAGAGGGAGTGGGTTTGGGGTGACCCAATGAAGCCTAAAACCTAAGCACAGGAGATCTCTGCCTTGCCAAAGAGTCTCATGCCCTAAACAGGGTCCAGATACACTACAGCTTTCAGACAAAAAAGGAAGTGCAAGCTGAGGTATCATGCGTATCAAGGGGAGTCCGTCCCAGCCTTCTCCACTCAGGCTTAACCTCAATATCTGTCTCAGTCCCAGTAGAAAACAAATGGCACTCCGGAAAAAGTTTAACTAAAATAATTTAACAAGGGAACTATTATTACTCAAGACTTGATCAGGATTAACGGAATCAACAAGGATGGTGAAGCCCCTTGGAGAAGGCCATTACATCCGAGGCATGAAGGGGAAAAGAAAGAAAATGGTGTTACAGCAGCCCCATGGGAGCTGAAACCACAGAGCAGGGGCCCTCCACCAAGTCCTGAGGCTTTAGAGAAGCACATTCACTGCTACGGCTACGGTGAGAGACAAGAAGGAAGCAAAGGAATGAACACCCCAACCCTTCTCTTCTCATTCGTTTTGAACTCCAGATGATACTTCTCTTTGGCTGGGGCCATCTGGAAGCCAAAGAGGATGTAAGCACAGCTAAGGCAATCTGTAGAGGTCCCAGGGCACAGAACAGGCAGAGAAGGGCTCAAATTGGGAAGGTTGAATAAAGAACCACCCGTACCTGGCAGCTCCACAGGTTTAGGATCTGAGGTTTCTACCATTTGAGGGGCTCACTTTAAAAAATTACAAAATTTAAAAATACAAAATTAGGGATGGAAGTGCATATTTGTCCAGATTAAGAAGAGAAATCACAACAAACAAATTTTAAATAGCTAACAAATATTCTGGTATCATAGAATCCAAAAAAAATCCCACATTCTTACTAATTAACTGCCTAAAATATCTTTATAGTATTTATCTCCTCTACAGTTTTGGCTGCAATTTTTTCATCATCTCTTCATATAAGAACAACTTTCTAATGTGAATTTTTGTAATAAGAATATAAAGATAATTTAATCTTTTCTAGAATGATAAATCAAAAGTTGCTTTTACTATTGACAGCTGGGATGCATAAAATATGTTTTTATTGTTTGAAGTCCTGTTGTAAGTTTGTGTACTAGAAACAGGGAAATTTTGATAAATTCTATTTTGCATGATTACCATAAATTTTTTAACTTTTTAGTTTGTATACACTGCATCATCAACTATATTTTTGACAGTAGAGCACTTCCATTTTACTAGATTTTGATAAGAACTGAATTCTCTATTAACAATTAAATATACCTGATGACTGGAAGAATTTTCCAGAGACTAGCTTCAGGTTCCATACATTGCAAGCTTAGTTTCTACTCCAGTATCCACATCTTTCTGCTTCTAAGAACCATAGAAGTAATTCATACACTGATGGCTAGCAATAGCTTAACTACGCAAAAGTGACTGAAAAATCACATAAATATATTGCACTGAACCCAAAATAAATACCATGAACTCAATTTTCCCTAGGCTGGATATTATAAAAGACTGAAGCATGATTAAAGGAAATATAGGTCAATGTAGACTTGCATTTAAATCAACAGTCTAATACACTCATAATATATTTTATTTTTTAAAAAATTATTACCCGGCTCTGTTCATACAAAAGCAATAACCAACTCAGTGGCAAGGAGCACCCCTAGTGTCCAGATCATGATTTCTAAATACCATTTCCACAAAAAAGAATCTAATATCCTTGGAGAGATGGCTGATTCCAGCTCTGGTGCAGTAAATTCATAATATAAGCCTGGAACATCCTCTCATACCAGAAAGCAAAGAAGCGTGCACATTTACTGGGGTCATGTCAAGAGATAATAGGAGCCAAGTTATAGGGACTCCCACTAGCCAAAACTAAGATCATTTGTGCATCAAAAAATATAATAACTGTAATAGATTAAAACATATAAAATATGGTTTTTTTAAATCTATGAGGTCATAATGATATATATTTTTTTAAATCTCATTGGTTCCATTTGAGGGTTGTTAGGACACCAACCTCACATTCTGAAATTTGATAAAGGGAGGAAAAATCAAGCATTTACCCTGCTGTTCCTGTATTAACTATATTTCAGGGTAGTCAAATAATTGACAAGGAAGAATTCTTCTTTATAGAAGAATTTCACTTAGTAACTACAGAAGGAATGATTGAATTAGAATATTAATATTTTGTAGCCCCTAATGAAGTAACAGCTCTAAGCAATGGTCGTCAAGTGTTGCTAAAACCACTTGGGGAATGACGCATGGATCAGGCTGACATCTGAACCCTTTGGTCAATCTTAACATTACAAAAAATAAAGTAAAATAGAATACAATAAAGAGAGAAAGAGGAGCCAGCCCTGCGGCTAAGTGGTTGGGTTTGCATGCTCCACTTTGGCGGCCTGGGGTTCGCCGGTTCAGATCCTGGGTGGGGACCTACACACCACTCATCAAGCCATGCTGTGGCGGCATTCTACATACAAAAAATAGAGGAGGATTTGCGCAGATGTTAGCTCACGGACAATCTCCTTCACCAAAAAGAAAAAAGAAGTGAGAAAGAGTGTCAGGCATCACATGCCTCTGATGCAATACAATAGTGAGTACACAGTATCACCTATGAAATGTTCTTGCTGAAAAAATTGAACTTGAATATGATCAAGCATCTAGATATAACTACCAGGCTACAGGAAATACACAGAGGATAGATGAACATGTCAAATGACATCACAGGAATGCAACCGGCCAACCCCAGAGCATGGGATATTCTATCAGACACAAGATCCAGTTTCTTCAACAAATAAATGGCATTTTTGAAAAACAGGAAAAAAACGATTATAGATTAAGAGTTTTATGAAACACCAAATGCAATGTATGGACTTTATTTGAATCCTGATTCAAATATACCAATTAGGAAAATATTATGTAACAACAGGGAAAGTTGAATGCTGAGAGCACGTTGAATGATAATAAAGAAATAGTGTTAGCATTTTTAGTTGCAACAGTGGTTAAAAAAATAGTGTCCTTGAGACAGCCCTGTGGCCGAGTGGTTAGGTTTGTGTACTCTGCTTTGGCGGCCTGGGGTTTTCACTGGCTCAGATCCTGGGCGCGGACATGGCACCACTCATCAAGCCATGCTGAGGCGGCATCCCACATAGCACAACCAGAGGGACCTACAACTAGAATATACAACTATGCACTGGGGGGCTTTGGGAAGAAGATGAAGGGAAAAAAAGAAGAGGATTGGCAATAGATGTTAGCTCAGGTGCCAATCTTAAAAAAAAAAAAAATAGTGTCCTTGTCTCTTAGAGATACATACTGAACTATCTAGGGATGAAGTGATATCATGTCTAGTATTTGCTTCAAAAAAATGCAATAGGTAGAGGTAAGATATGGGAGACGAAGTGTAGATGAAACAGTACTGGCCATATGCTGATAATACTTGAATCTGGGTAATGAGCACATGGAGGTTTATTAAACTACTATCTCTAATTTTGCATAAGCTCAAAACTTCCATAATAATTTTTTTCCAAAAGCAGCTGAAGAAAAATGAACTTTCCAAGAGGTTCACTAAAACTGGGAAAAAGCCACTTTCCTCTTACACTATTAAGAAGAACGTCTCCTAGGCCTTCAATATTCAAGCAGAGAGTTTGACCCAAGGGCGATTCCCTTCTCTCTTTCCAATCCCTAAATATTCCTGTTTTGTGAAGTGTTCAAGACCCACTCCTTCATTCATCACAGGACACATGTCTGCATCACCACTGATATCTGACAAAGATGAAAACCTCGAGCTGCGCCATCCTGACTCTAGTATAAGTATCAGGACAAAAACCTTGCTGAACCCTAAAGTTTGGTCATCGCTTGGAAGAGAATTTGAATAATTCACTTTCCACCATTATTTGAAGGCCTTGGTTAAGTTTGACAAAATCAAATAAGCCTCAGTAAACAATCATTAACGGGTACTTATGTCATCAGCCTGGTGACAGATCTCTGAAAGCCCATGAGCTCAAGATCTCTGCCGCCCTCTTCACATCTCCCTGAAGTAGCTAAAATCTAGAACTCTCTACATGATCCACTTCTCTCCCTGACGCCACCAGCCTCTGGAGTCTTTGCTTTACGGAAAACTTAATGCTCAAAGTTTCTACCCTTCCACACTAATGAAGTATGGAATTAATCAGGATTACAGAACCTTAACATCCATACATGAGAATTTTTTTGTTTGGCTATATCACGTGTTAGACAGTGACACCTATTGGTGAAGTGTAATATTGTAAACTAGGACTACCGAATATTGTAATACAGTCAAACCTCTAACTTAGACACAATGGGAAAAAGCCAGATGAAACTGGAGGAAACCCATGGTAGGAAAAAGATCATTTTAATACGCTTTTATCACCTTCAAATAGTCCAAATGATTTGACCTAGTCTTAGGGTGAGGTCTCCTGGACCCTTAGAGAAATATTTCTGATTAATGCAGCAAGTATTCAGCCTACACTGTAGTGATATTGCCTTAAATTGCAATGAATTCTTTTTTAATCAGGATTTCTAAAGTTCTTAAAGTCACTTTGTCCTCTTAAGTGAAGAAACATTTCACGACCTTATCTTGATGAGTTTTTTAATTGAATTTTAATTTTTTAAAGTGACTCTATCTGAAAATTCACACATTCAAAAATCATGGAATCCAAATTAATAAAAAAAAAATTCTATACTCAAATTAGACAAAAGATTAGGAGATTAAATTCGAGCATTGTAAATATGAAAATAGGGGACTTCTAAGTATGAAATAAATACTTCTTATCTCAATCAATTTTAGACAGGAAGGATAGATCCTCTCATTAAGGGATCAGATTGTAGGAACAAAAACAAGGGAAATATGAAAATAAAAATCCCATTCAATTCTCTAAAATGTCCAGTATGCTATAGGACTAGCCATCAACTTGACCCCTTCCTCATCAAAAGTTCACTTCACTCATTAGAATGATTTATATAAATTAAAATAATTTATATAACTTAGAATCGTTTGTAAATATATTTATATTATAGTATAAATATATCTATATGGCATAAATATATATTTAAGTGTACATCATATTTATTGCTAGTGCCCTCGATTCCAACCCCTAGTGACCCCGTGTACAGCAGGCAGAACCCTGCCAACTGTTTCCTGCCATCCTCTCACCTCCCAGCACTCTATCAGACAATGACCCACTGCTATTCACAGGGTTTTCAGGGTCAATGTTTTGGAAGAGGGTGGCCAGGTCCTTCTTCCTAGTCTCTCTTAGTCTGGAAGCTCCAATGAAACATGTCCACCATAGGTCACCCTGCTGGTACTTGAAATACAGGTGGCATAGCTTTCAGCATCACAGCAACAGGCAGCCACCGCAGTACGACAACCGACAGACTGGTGGTGTGGGTCACTGACTGGAAACAAACCCAGGCCGTGGCAGTGAGAGTGCTGAATCTTAACTGCTATATCACCAGGGCTGGCTATAGATCATACAAATACATTTACATTACAAAACTATATTGTAAAATAATTTTAATAATGAAATCAATGGGGAAATTAGATTCACTAAACTAATTTGTTTTATAGACTCCACTGGAGGGAACACACGAAGACCTTGCATAAGGAGTGATCCCTGAAAGTTCCAGTGGTCCCCAGAAGTACTCTTGAACCCAAACTTCTCCATGATAGAAAATGATTTTCACTCTCTGATCTCACTCATTCCCTTCCTAACTACTTGACTGCATTATCATGGGAGCTGTGAGGTTTTCTCAGGCTCAATGCTGAACTCACCTTCCCCTGCGTCTCCCCTCAACTCTCTCTCCTCTTCGCAATCCTCACCTCCTCCAGTCAGTGACACCGAGAGAGCCAGCCTTGACTGCAGTACAGCACAAAGCAGCAGTAACATTTTATTTTCCTCTGCTGCTCTCTCCCCTCCCCTCTCCTTCGCCCTTAATCAATGCTGAGGAGTGCCTTGAGGAATCCATTCTCAGACCCTCAAGTCACTGTGTGGCTGAGTTGCTGGATGATGCAGGGAGCAGAAGGTATGGCGGGGACCGCAGTAGTCCTCACATCTCTGAAGGGCACATGGGAAGCACGTATATCCACTGCAGTTGAGGTGGGAACCACACCAATTTTGTGACAAGAAATTCCAAGCTGCAAAAAACCAAGAATGGAAAGATTAGGTCTAGGAAAAAAAAAAGAAAGAACCAAGGCCTCTGATGGATGTGTACTCTGCAAAGCATTCCAAAGGAAGAAAACCCGTTACTAGCAGACCAGGATGGCAACCTTGTAGTTAATTTTTATTTTC
Source organism: Equus przewalskii (assembly GCF_037783145.1). Classification (NCBI taxonomy): domain Eukaryota; kingdom Metazoa; phylum Chordata; class Mammalia; order Perissodactyla; family Equidae; genus Equus; species Equus przewalskii. The sequence continues at coordinate 50,658,706 of NC_091831.1, read as the reverse complement.
TATTACCATCATCAAAGCATGTTTAATGTGCTCCTGCATGGAGCAAGACGGCTCTCGCCAAAATTAAAATCAAGGAAGGTTGGCCTTCTGTGAGAGTTAAAGGAACGTGGAAAGAGCCTGAGAACAAAGGAGCAACTCGTGGAATAAAGAAACATTTTTTTTAACTCATGATTGTTTTTTGGTTTGTCCTTGTTTAACATAGGATTGTGAGGTAGAAACGTTTAGAATCTTTAAATAAATAAAGCATTACGGTCATGCAGAGTTGTTCAAGTCATTCACTCAGGGAGTTGACCCTGAGAGAGTTAATTAGAACCACTTGGGGATGAGCAGGTTCCACTCGCTGTAGGAGCCAAGTGAAGCCTCAAAGGAAGCAGTTGTTGGAAGAGTTAGAGCAAGGCTGATGGGTCACGAAGACAAATTAGTTGAACCTGAGAGACCGCCGTGAGCTCACGCAGATCCTGAGGAGGAGAATCTTAGTGAGTAGAGTCAATGTTTTATTTAAATACCAGAATACTGGCTACCAAAAGCTGTGAATATTGCCAGCTGGAAAGGCCCAAGGCTACGATCCTCTTTATGGAAGGTAAGAATAAATCAGTGGTTCTCAAAGTGTGGTCCCCAGACCAGCAGCATCAGCATCCCTTGGGAGCTTGTTAGATACGGAAATTCTGGGGCCTCACCCCTCCTCACCGAATTAGAAATTCTGTATTAAAACAGTCTGTGTTTTATTAAGCCCACCGGGTGATTCTGTTGCACACTAAAGCATGGGAGCCATTGGAAGAAACTACTGGAATATATGACAGAAATGGTTCAAGAACTTTCTTACAATTACATAGGGACTCAGGGAGTCTTACCCTTCCTGCCACTTCACCCTAGTCTAGGCCCCTATCACCTCATGCCTAGATACCTACAATAGCCATTTCTCTGGTCTGCCTATCTCTAGGCTCAAAATCCTCCAGTCAATTTCTCACGGTGCAGGCCGAGTGAGCCTTTTAAATTACAGATCAACTAGTGTCACTCCCCTGATTAATACCCTTCAGCAGCTTCCCATAGTATTTAGGATCAAGTCCAATTCACGACTTGACTTCCATTGTGTTGTCCACAGCATCCTCCCAAGCTGGGATCTCTCTGCGTTCTAGGCTCCAGCTGTGTTGAATTACGTTTAGCTCCTGGATCCACCTTCCAGGCCCTTATGCGTGCTGTTTTACTACCTGAGACACTGTTTCCATGTCTCTTCATCAGACGGATCTGGAGGTGACTTGGTGGAAAGTAGAGGAAATCCATGGGGGTAAGAGTTCTTAAAGAGAAAGGAAGCCAGGAGCAAGAGGAGAAAGGAGAGAAACCCTCAGTCAAAAGAGTACCAGCCCCAACTGCAAACTAGGTGGCAAGCTGTCTTGATGCCTACCCTCCCCTTCGGTCTTCACCTTCTGCAGGCGTTCAATCTATCACTGACTTCACCTTCAATGCCCCGGGCCTCTTTTGGGCACTCTGAGCCCCAAATTCAAAACGCTCTCTGGAGATTAGGCTCTCCGTTGCTACCAGAATGATAATTAGCTACCCGATGTTCAGGAGTTCTTGCAGTGTGTTCTCGACCAGACCGGCAGCGTCAGCACCACCTGGGAACTATTGAGGAATGCAAATTACTGGGCTGCTGAACCTACTGTATCAGAAACTCTAACACAGGGCCCTGCAATGTGTACTTTAAAAAGTCTTCCAGATGACTTTTATGCACATTAGATTTGAGGATTGCTGTCTGAAGTATTTGTGTGAGAGGCCGTGCCACTGGAACACCTGATGGTCTCCTTGGCCCATATGAGGGCTTATAATTTAGGCCTTTGGGTGATGATAGCCCTTCCTCTTTTGTGTAAACCCCAAGATTGTCTCCATCAGTGAGACTAAAGATCAGGCAAGTGGAGTCAGGCAGACTCCCTCTGGAAGGCTGCAAAGCCTGTCACATGCAATTGTACAGGTAGCAGTGACAGTAATAATTACAGCAACACTAGTAATAATCAGGAATAGTAAATACTGGTGATCACTAACTAAACTTTTCTAATATACCTTACTTACGTACATACAACCCATACCAACCTTGGAAAGTAGGAATTATTATACTCCTTTAACAGATGCAAAAACCAAGTCTCAAAGATGTCATATGATTTGCCTAAGATATGTGACTAAGAAGTTACAGGTCAAGGGCTGAAATGTGGATCTGTCCAGCTCCAAGCCACTAGTCCACCCTCCTACTTATTCCTACAAAGGTGCAGAGGTGGTTCCTGGAAGAACACTGTTCCTTGGGCCAGGCCCCTCCTCCAAGCAAACACAGCAACATGTTGAGCTTCCTTCTGCCCCTCCTGCCTTTCTTTCAGCCTCTTTCCTTCCAGTGTTTGCTTTGGGGCCTCTGTTCTTCTCACTGACCAGTGGCTGTGATGATGCAGCTTGTATTTTCTGTTGCCATGCAGAAGGCGGCAGACAGTGATGTCATATGCGTATGTGTGTGTGTGTGTGTGTGTGTGAGAGAGAGAGAAAGAGAGAGCACGTGTGCCTTTCGGATGAAATGCAATGTGTAAATGGAAATTGTCATCATTATCCCTTGAATAAATGGAGAAGATGCACATTGGCTCTAGCAGAACTGGAAGGAAAAATTGGAGTGCGAACAAAAGCATTATTAATTTAAGGAACTGCCTGAATTTGCCTCTGGCAGTTTCCTTTGTAAACACCGTTAACACCCTGGAATGCTTGAATTGTATCTAAATGCATAGCTTAAATATGTAAAAACAGAAACCTAGGCATTACTTTTAGACATCCAGAGAATTGTTTGCCTCTAAAATCTGCCAGAACAAAATAAAACTAGCAAATGAGACTTCCAAATTATGAGTCTAATATATCTTATGAAATTCTTTCATAGCGTATAGAATTATTGATTCCCCACCCCCCACCCAAGACCAGATATAATTTACAACTGACAAAATATAGCTGTGAACACTGTTGGTGCAGAACGAGCTTGTATTTGTATTTCTCTGTAACAGGAACATGGCTCTTGGGGGTAAATGGCTGCAGTGAGGGATATCTTTAGGCAACAGGGTTATTTAAGTGGCCAAGTCACAGCTGAGTAACTTTGTAAATGAGCCTGGTAGAGTGAACTCCGTGGAGCAGAGTAATTGCATCTTTATGACCTCATTCTGAGGTGGAAAGCCCCTCACTCAGGCACCATGGTGGGCGTCATTCAGAGAAGGGGTATTTTGGACCCTAGAATCAAATAAGTTATATTTCCCAGAAGGAAAATATATCTACAATTTTGGATGAAGTGGCTCTAAGTGAAAAGCCATACCGCTCTCACCAGGTTCACAGGTTTTCCCAAGTAATCTGGAAAATAAACATGGGACTTGTCAGTTCTGGAGCCTGAAAAGAATTTGGGAGAAATCTTAACTCTCTGAGTGTGATGAGCATCCATACCCCGGGCACTCCCCATTTAGAGGCAAGAGAATAAAGGAGGAGTGGAATAGTGGCTGCTGATCATGAATGAACCAGCCTGTGGGGCAACCTGGTAGTAAGCTAGCATCTCCACAGGCCATGAGAGATCAAAGCTTGAGTCCTTTGCCAAAGCATAGAATAATAATAATGACAATGACCAATATAGATTGGGGTCTTACAGTGGATGGGGTAAGCAATTTATATATATTTTATAATTTAATCCTCTCAACAATCTTATTAAGTACTTTAATGATATTATTCTCATTTTACTATGAGGAAACCGAGGCACAGAGGTTATGTAATTTGCCCAGTAAGACAGCTAGAAAACAACAGAAGCAGGATTCAAACTCAGTCTGGCTCCAGAGTCCATGTTCCTAGCCACTGACACATGTCATCACTAGCCAAGGAAAGACCACGGGCTTTCAAGTTTGGCAATATGGAGCTGAATTCCAGCTTAGTTAGTGGGAAGTCAAATGTGATTCTGAGTAAGTGACTTCATCTTATTCCTTGCCTGTAAAATGGGTAAAATTCTGAGTTAGCAGATTATCTCATGAAGAAGGTACTCAGCACTTAGCAGACACTTAATAAACAGTTTCTTTTTTATTTAAAGCTATTTTTTTTAATTTTTATTTTTCTCGCATGTACATCGTATTTCGAATTCTGTATGCATTACATCATGTTCACCACCCAAACACTAATTATAGTGCATCCCCTCACATGTCACCCTAATCACTCCTCCCCTGCCTCCTTCCCCTCTGGTAACCACCAGTCCAATCTCCAATGCTATGTGGTGGGGGTTTTGTTGTCGTTTTTATCTTCTACTTATGAGTGAGATCATATGGTATTTGACTTTCTCCCTCTGACTTATTTCACTCAGCATAATACCCTCAAGGTCCATCCATGTTGTCACAAATGGCCGGATTTCATCGTTTCTTATGGCTGAGTAGTAGTCCATCGTGTATAAATACCACATCTTCTTTATCCATTCGTCCCTTGATGGGCACCTAGGTTGCTTCCATGTCTTGGCTATTGTGTATAATGCCGCAATGAACATAGGGGTGCAAGTATCTTTATGCCTTTGTGTTTTCAAGTTCTTTGGATAAATACCCAGCAGTGGAATAGCTGGATCATATGGTAGATCTATCCTTAATTTTCTGAGGATACTCCATACTGCTTTCCATAGTGGCTGCATCAGTTTGCACTGTCACCAGCAGTGAACAAGGGTTCCCTTCTCTCCACACCCTCTCCAACATTTCTCATTTCCTGTCTTGTCAATTATAGCCATTCTGACCGGAGTGAGGTGATACCTCATTGTAGTTTTGATTTGCATTTCCCTGATAGCTAATGATGTTGAGCATCTTTTCATATGCCTGTTGGCCATCTGTGTATCTTCTTTGGAGAAATCTTTGCTCAGATCTTTTGCCTATTTTCTAATTGGATTGTTGGTTTTTTTGTTGTTGAGCTGTATGAGTTCTTTGTATATTTTGGATATTAACCCCTTATCTGATATATGGTTTGCAAATAACTTCTCCCAATTGTTAGATTGTCTTTTCGTTTTGTTGATGGTTTCCTTTGCTGTGCAGAAGCTTTTTAGTTTGATGTAGTCCCATTTGTTCATTTTTTCTTTTGTTTCCCTTGCCCGGTCAGACATGGGACTTGAAAATGTGCTGCTCAGACCAATGTCATAGAGCGTACTGCCTATGTTTTCTTCTAGAAGTCTCATAGTTTCGGGTCTTGCATTCAAGTCTTTAATCCATTTTGAGTTGATTTTTGTGCATGGTGTAAGGGAATGGTCTACTTTCATTCTTTTGCATGTGGCTGTCCAGTTTTCCCAACACCATTTATTGAAGAGACTCTCCTTTCTCCATCGTATGCTCTTGGCTCCCTTGTCGAATATTAGCTGTCCATAAATGTGTGGGTTTACTTCTGGGCTCTCAATTTTGTTCCATTGATCTGTGTGTCTGTTTTTGTGCCAGTACCATGCTGTTTTGGTTACTATGGCTTTGTAGTATAATTTGAAAGCAGGGAGTGTGATACCTCCAGCTTTGTTCTTTTTTCTCAGGAATCCTTTGGCTATTCGGGGTCTTTTGTTGTTCCATATAAATTTTAGGATTCTTAGTTCTACTTCTGTGAAAAATGTTGTTGGAACTTTGATAGGGATTGCATTGAATCTATAGATTGCTTCAGGAAGTATGGACATTTTAACGATGTTAATTCTTCCAATCCAAGAGCACAGAATATCTTTCCATTTCTTTGTGTCTTCTTCAATTTCTTTCAACAATGTTTTATAGTTTTCGATGTACAGATCTTTCAGCTCTTTGGTTAAGTTTATTCCTAGGTATTTTATTCTTTTGTTGCGATTGTAAATGGGATTCTATTCTTACTTTCTCTTTCTACTACTTCGTTGTTAGTGTATAGAAACGCAACCAATTTTTTTTTTTTAAAGATTTTATTTTTCCTTTGTCTCCCCAAAGCCCCCCAGTACATAGTTGCATATTCTCCGCTGTGGGTCCTTCTAGTTGTGGCATGTGGGACGCCGCCTCAGCGTGGTTCGATGAGCAGTGCCATGTCCGCGCCCAGGATTCGAACCAATGAAACACTGGGCCGCCTGCAGTGGAGCGCACGAACTCAACCACTCGGCCACGGGGCCAGCCCCAAAATGCAACCAATTTTTGTACATTGATTTTGTATCCCGCAACTTGACTGTATTCCTTTATTATTTCTAAAAGTTTTTTCGTGGACTCTTTAGGGTTTTCTACATATAAAATCATGTCATCTGGAAAGAGTGACAGTTTCACTTCTTCTTTTCCATTGTGGTTCCCTTTTATTTCTTTTTCTTGCCTGATTGCTCTGGCTAGGACTCCCAATACTATGTAACATAAGAGTGGTGACAGCGGGCCTCCTTGTCTGGTTCCTGTTCTTAGAGGGATAGCTTTCAGTTTTTCTCCATTGAGAATGATATTTGCTGTGGGTTTGTCATATATGGCCTTTATTATGTTGAGGTATTTTCCTTCTATACACATTTTATTTGGAGTTTTTATCATAAATGGATGTTGTATCTTGTCAAATGCTTTCTCTGCATCTATTGAGATGATCATGTGATTTTTATTCTTCATTTTGTTAATGTGGTGTATCACATTGATAGATTTGTGGATGTTGAACCATCCCTGCATCCCCGGAATGAAACCCACTTGATCATGATGTATGATCTTTTTAATGTATTGTTGTATTCGATTTGCTAGTATTTTGTTGAGGATTTTTACATCGATGTTCGTCAGTGATATTGGCCTGTAATTTTCTTTATTTGTGTTGTCCTTGTCTCGTTTTGGTATCAGGATAATGTTGGCTTCGTAGAACGAGTTAGGAAGCCTCCCCTCCTCTTCAATTTTTTGGAAGAGTTTGAGAAAGATAGATATTAAGTCTTGTTTGAATGTTTGGTAGAATTCACCAGGGAAGCCATCTGGTCCTGGACTTTTATTTTTTGGGAGGTTTTTGATTGCTGTTTCGATCTCCTTACTGGTGATCGGTCTATTCAAATTTTCTACATCTTCTTGGTCCAGTTTTGGAAGGTTGTATGTTTCTAAGAATTTATCCATTTCTTTTAGATTATCCAATTTGTTGGCATATAGCTTTTCATAGTATTCTCTTATTATCTTTTGTATTTCTGAGGTGTCCGTTGTAATTTCTCCTCTTTCATTTCTGATTTTATTTATTTGAGCCTTCTCTCTTCTTTTCGTGGTGAGTCTAGCTAAGGGTTTGTCAATTTTGTTTATCTTTTCAAAGAACCAGCTCTTGGTTTCATTAATTCTTTCTATTAATAAACAGTTTCTTAAGGTACATCTTCATTAAACTCACTGATCAGTTCTGGCTATGATCCAGCATTGGAATGGCATTTATCAACTCCAGACTATTTCTTTAGCTAGAGCTCTGAGAGGCAGAAGCAGAGTGGGAGGATTGCAAATTATAAAGGAAAGAATCATAAGCATGTACACACACAAATATACACACAAACTGGAATTTTGTGGAACCCAAAAGACAGAAAACACCTGCCGTCTATACTCAAATCCTATCACATTTATCAGATGTCTAGTAGAGTTGGCTGAGGATCTATACTTAATTCTGACTCTAGTTTTTGTTTGGGGAGTGTCAAAAATTTATATTTTGAGTGCCGGTAATACATATTTTATTTTAAACACATATCACCTTATGCACATAAATACATAAAAATATATATACAGTGTGTGTGTGTGTGTGTGCGTGCGTGTGTGTATTTCTCTCTAGGATGACTTTGTAACAAATTGACCTCACTGCTGTGGGCCATTTTGAACTTTTCCCTTCACTGGGCTGGAATGATCCAAAACCGCCATGACATGATTTCACCTACATTCTATTTCTCTGGGATTATTAAGATGAGATTTTTTTCCCTTTTTCCAACAATTTAACAATATTTCAAACATAGCTAATGACCCTGCTTTTCCTCCTGTCCTTTTGCTATATGCCTTACTGTGACACAACTAGAAAAGGGCACACAATGAGGAATCATTTTTTTTATCTTTCAAAGCAGGAACCATGAAGTCGTATTGTACTGCTCATCCCTTGCTCTGTTATGCGGCTTCTTTCCTCTGTGCTCCTGGGGAAGAGAAGCTATTTCAAGAGTAAAGAAGATTGGTTAATTATTTTCAGATGTTTTCTTACCTTGTTCTGTTAGACTCTAATCTCAATGGATTCATCTAAAATAACTTTCGGCTCATTGGGGTATTATTGAGAAAATTGCCATTGTGGCATATTCCAGCATGTATTTTTGAGTTCTGAAAAACACAAGAAGTTTCCCAGGGTTTAAATGGCCCCTAGTATAACACCCTGCCACCCCAGCTTTATTCAACATCTCCGAGTAAGATGTCCATTGAGAAAAAGAAAGTAAAATGATTTTCTGTTTGTGAAGCTATTTTGAGAGATAGGAATAGAAAGTCATTCAAATCACTTCAAGAAAAGGGAGTTTGGATGTTAACTAGACTTATTGTGGTGATCATTCTGCAACATATATAAATATCAAATCATTATATTGTATACCTGAAACTAATATCATGTTATATGTCAATTATGCCTTAATTTAAAGAAAGAAACTCAACCTTTGATGTTTGCAAAAAACAAAAAAAGGGAGGTAGAGTGGACTATCACAAAGTCACTACAAAAGGTACAGGAGTGTATTTAATTCAGTTTTTCCTCCAAGTATACAGAAGAGCCATTTCCTATTCTCTCTGGCCACCTCAGAGTGACTTTGGCCTCCTGGAAAAATTGTGAATAGGGCCTGTCCTGTCTGAGAAGGTCCTCACCTTTGGCAGCGGTGAAGGAGGCAGGGGACACATGCCTAGCCAGCCAGATGAACCTTACCTGCTCTGGCAATCGCCAAGGGTAAGACCTCACAGCCATGTCTAGGATGACTGGTAGGTGTCCCGCCTTGATGCCTGGGCAGATGGTGGTGTCACTGCACTAACACAGTGAACACAGGAAGAGCAAGTCAGGAGAAGAAGAAGAGGCGTTCACATTTGCACATGTGGACTTTGGGGCACCTGTGAAATATTCAGGAGCGTATCTGGGTTTGAGTCTTATGAGAGAGGTCTGAGCTACAGAGACATGTCATGAGACCTTCCCCAGGCTAAAATAGCTTGGTGGTTGTAGTGGTGGTGGCACCAGGACTTGAATGGAATCAGGTCAGTGTTAGTTCTGCCATCCTGTCCTGCCTATAATGCCCATACCAGGCCAACCACGAAGCAGTGAGGTGCAAAGTTGCCTTTCTGGCCCTAACCTCCCTGTACCTCTGCCCCTTGCTTCCTGTTCCGCTGCCTCAGCTCACAGACTTCCTGTGCCTCCTAGTTTCTCATTCCCCTTTATCTTAACTAAAACTGTACTCAGGAAAACACCTATGAACATTGCCTTCCGCAGGGGGATTGACTCTTAAGCAGCAACTCACCATGAACGATGATGAGGATGATGATCATAACAATGAGAATAACAGGAGTGTTTATGGATATTATTCTATGTTTGTCCATGCTGAGTTTTTCCTTGTATCTTTCTAAGTCTATCCAGGCTGTTCTTCTCTCTACCCTACTGCACACTTGCACTGAAAGACCCAACCCTACACACAACTTCTATTCCCGGGTCTTTGCAAAGCAGCAAGTCTTAGGGTAGAGTTACAAGATAAAATACAGGGTGCCCGGTGAAATATGAACTGCAGATGAGTGACAATCTTTTTAGTGTAATTATGTCCCAAGCATTGCAGGGAACATACTTATACTAAAAAGTTATCCATTGTTTATCTGAAATTCAAATTTAACTGGGTGACTTCTTTTACTTTTTGCTAAATCTGGCAATCCTAGGGTGAAAGGAGACAGCCTTTGCAAATATGACAGGGGATAAAGAAAGGAGAAGAAAACAGCAGGAGAGAGGAGAACCCCCAAGGCCTAGGCAGATTCTGAGGAGCCCTCATAGAACTCAGCCTGAGCCCACTCCTCACAAATAGGGAGGGTGCAAGATCTCAGTGGAGAGAGGCTAAGTATTGCCTGCAGGAGGCAGGGCCATTGGTCTCAGGACACGCTCCAGAATCCCCAGGACCAAGCAGGGCAGAGATGCCCTAAGTCCCCAAACACAAAGTGGCCATATGTGCTGAGGCAATTAGTTTTTCTCTATTAGGCCCCAAGGACTGACATGGGGGTGGTCTAATAATGACTGAGAGCAGATTTCCTGACAACCAGCAGGAAGGAGACTGGAGGCTAAATTTGATTTTATCTAGAGGAAATGATGTGACAGTTCTAACATCCAGTTTTGTGAAAAATTTTCATAACTGCAAAATAATAATGATTACTTCTAAACAATGAATATTTTCTACGTGACACACACCATGTTAAGTGCCTTATGTCCACTATTTTGTTTTTTGTGTTACAAAATTATTATGGAACAAAAGGAAGGGTCTTCTGTTAGTGGAGCGTCAGGCTTTGAGAAGTCTATGCGGGAGATCGTAGGAGAAGGGGAGAGAGGGCATTAAGCAGTATCGGCTTCATTTATTGATGAGCCTGGCTCTGGTCCAAAGACTAATTCCAATATAAAGGAAAAATTTGCTCAGAGAGATGCTCCACTGAATAGACAAAATATTTGTTACAGGAGCCGGCCCTCTGCCACCTGCCTCGCCCTTCCCATTAAAAGGCAAAGAGGGTTAGTCCTGATGTGAACGTTTAATCTTCTTGCTTCAGACCTATTTTTTAGGCCTGCCTCAGATTTTGAGGCCGTTCATGTGACCAGGTGAAGTTCTTCCAAGTTCTGTGACTCCATAAGAAACAACTTGTATCTTTGAGTCAAAGTTTCAGTGAAAGCATTATATTTTGCAATTGCTATTCATTTCAAAGAGAGAAAATTTTCTCTCCATTTGACACACTATCACGTCCCTAGGGGAGAGCATTTCTTCTTCTAGTACTCAGTGTTCCTTCTCCAGTAATAAGAAGCAAATAGCATTGGCCTAACTTGGAAACATTTTGTGCCCCCCACATACCTGAGTAAGATTCAAAATGGTCTTTCTTCCACCACGTGCTGAAAGATAAATCACAATCCTCCAATACTCTGGCATCTGGTTTTGCAGTCTCAGGTCATGTTCAACTGATCACACACACACGATAATAATAATATTGCTCAAAAATGAGTGGCATTATAATGTCTGTCCATATTTGGAAGAATTATAAAAGGAAACAGGTCTTGAAAAGAAATTTCTTGCTTCTTGAACAAAGGGTCAGCAATCGTATTTTGAAGAGGTTTTACCATTTAACCTGACAGATGAATTCCTTAGCAAAAATTACTGGAAGAGCGATTGTTTTTAAGAGAGTTTTACTTTATAGGACTTATTGCCAAGACCATAGTCCCTACTACAGAAACCTGATATTGCAAATAGTTCAATAAGAGGTTGGTCTTAACAATCTTGATATCGAAGGCAAGGAGTTATTGACATCAATAGAAGAATCTTGCACAAAGGGAGCTCCCCACCCGCCACAATGGAGGCAGAGATGATGGTTTCTTTGTGAAGGAACCAGGGGGCATATACACGAATATATAATCCCTAATCCCATGCAGATCCTGTAACTTTGACCTTCTTAGCACGTATGCCACTCTATAAATTGCAATAAATTAAAGGCAATTTTTCCTTTGGTAGAAATAATTCAGATCCAGAACTGTCTCCACCTGGATGTCTCACAGAGTCTTCAAAGTCAGAAAAACTTTCTTATTTCTCTCTGCCTTTTAAAAATGTGTTCATTCTGAGCTGGGTTTCTCATTGTTGGAGATTGAAATTACAAATACAGAAGCAGGAAAGACTAGAATGTATCATTATCAGTATGAACTCATGGTTTGTTTGTTTAAATACAGAGAGACAAATAAAGAAATGTATATAAAAATAGATATAATATGTATAACTCTATATATAGCTCTACCCACCAGAGGAATTAGAAGCAACACCCCTATAGAAATGAGAACATCCAAATTTTGGTACTAGGAACCAGCGCCCTTTGGACAAAAGGAAGATTCTGGGACTGGAGCAAGGAAAGTATAAAATGACCCTGGAGTATTGTACTGGTCCAGAGAGTAGGAAAGTGTCAAAAGAATGATAGGGACTATCAGCCAATTTGAAGAGATTCCCAGAGGTAAAATCAGGGACATTTTAAGCATCAAAATAAATAAAGACTTAAGGGGACTATAACATTTTAAAAAAGAAAATCCATGAGCTCATTCTAGTATAAGTAAATGAATATGTAGATAGAGAACCAGAAAAGCCCTTCCTTGTGGTAAAATAGAGGCAGCAACATAAATACAGACGCAATTACGGATTCGAAAATCATCAACAGATGCTCAAGCGATGATGAAAGTTTGGTAAGGAACATGATATTTACAAGCCTCAAAGTATCTCCCCACAAAATTCCTGTTAATTACAAAGGGGAAAATTCATAACTTTACAGGGAAGAAATCTAGTAGACACCATCCTAAGTTCTCAATGTCAACATTATTGATAATGGGACAAGCCTACATTATGTGCCTCCTCCATTAGGCTCTGAGAAGGATGCAATCCAACCTCTTTCTTTCCAAAAATGCATAAACTGAATCCAATCGTAAATAAACCTCAGATAAACCCAAATTGAGGGACATTCCACAAAATAAATGGCTTGTACCATTCAAAAATGGCCAGATCAAGAAAGACAGTTAAAAAACTGTTTAAAATGAAAGGACTTATTACAGAGACAACTAAATGCAATGCATGAATCTGGATTGGATCCTGAACTGGGAGAGAAAAACTTAAAAAGAACATGATTGAGACAACTGACAAAATCTGATTATGGACTGTTGATTAGATAACAGTATTGTATTAACGTTGAATTTCATAAGTCTGATGATTGTACTGTGGTTATGTAAGAGCACATCCTTTTTCTCGGGAAGTACGCACTGAAGTATTTAGGAATAATGGAACGAAAAATGTCTCCAACTTACTCTCAAACGGTTCAGAAAAAAATTATGTGTGTGTGTAAGAGAGAGAGAAAGAGACAGAAAGAGAGAGAGAGAAAACAAAAGCAACAGGGGCAAGATGTAAACATCCGTGAATCTAGATAAAGTGTAAGGTGATTTCTTGTACTATTTTTGTAACTTATCCGAAAGTTTAAAATTATATCAAATTAAAAGTTACAAAAATCTACCCATTTTCAAGGCCCAACTGAATCCTTGCATCTTCCATGAAGCCTTCTCTTCCCACTACAGAATGAAATCACAGGTCATAGAATTTTATTGCTGGAAGAGTCTAGATACTTTCTCCAGACAAATCCTGTAGCCTGGTGAGTCTGCATTATTCAATTGTTAATTAATCCAAAGGCTTCTGAGGAAGTCGCTTCTCTTATCTTCACCTATTCCAAAATCTTCTGCTAACATTTAATTCCCCAAATATACTGTAAGCTCCCTGAGACCTGAAAATGTGTCTTATAAGTTCTTTAACCTTCTGACCTCTTGTTCACACTTTCTACCCCTTCTCCCGCCCCTACCTCCATGACCCACAGCCTTTTTCCCAAAAAGAAAAAGCAAAACTGGTCAACTCCTCCTGCTTAATCCTTCATCCCTTGTGTTTCAGTTTAGACCCCACCTCCTCCAGCCCTTCATGATACCCTGGGTCAGATGATCCTGGTACATATTCCTCATTGCACCCGTTTCTTACCAGTGCAGCACTTATCTTGCAGAACTAACACTGGCTATATTCTTGTCTGTCTCCCTCAGCACAATCCAAGCTCTTTGATGGCTGAGACTGGGAGAGAGGTATAGGGACTCATTAAATATCTATTGAATAACTAAATGAGTAAAATGGTTTAATTTTGGAAGTCAACACTTCTTGCCAGTTTCTGTACTATCTTCAGGTAACCTCCTTCAAAATCACTTGGGGTACACGTGAGCTATGCAGATTTCCAGGACCCACTTGGAATGTAACATCTCTTGGGGAATAGGTCCTAAATATCAAAATTCATAATAATGTTTTTCAGGCAATTCTAATGTGCACTAACATTTAGAACCACAGATTGAGCAGAATGAAGTCATTTCCCATTATTTCTGTCCCTTCATTTCCCCCTTCTCCAGACTCACTCCCTAGTGTAAAACATCCCCAAATGACACTTGCTGGGACCCTGGAATGTCTACTTAATTCCCACTCTCCCTGAGGAAGTCTGGCCTTTGCTGATTTGGCTTCCCAGATGGCTTCCAAATAGTACCTTTAAAGAACTCTGCGAGCCCCTCGTGTTCATCCAAAATGTAAGGCTAGTTGGTGCCAAAGAAGTCAATTTATATAATATATCTAGGAAGAAATGCAAAGCAAATACATTTGAACATCACCAAAGTTTTACTGAGAAAAACAAAAAGACAGCTTGTAGGATAAAATACAAAAATAGAGAAAGTTTTGCTTTCCAGCTCTAGTTCTACCAGAAAAGAAAAGCTTTCATCTAGAAAAACAATGACTCTGGATTAAGTCAACTGTTCCATGTGATTACACACCCCTTGAAGTATTAGCAGTGCCCTCAAAGTTTAAAAAGGGGAGAGAAGGAGGGAAGGACACTTCTAGTTGCATCAGGTTTACTAAGGGTCCTGAAAGGGTGATTTTTTTTTTTTTTTTTTTTGAGGAAGATTAGCCTTGAGCTAACTACTGCCAGTCCTCCTCTTTTTGCTGAGGAAGACTGGCCCTGAGTTAACATCCATGCCCATCTTCCTCTACTTTACATGTGGACGCCTACCACAGCATGGCTCACCAAGCAGTGCCACGTCCACACCTGGGATCCAAACTGGCAAACCCTGGGCTGCTGAGAAGTGGAACGTGCGCACTTAAGCACTGCGCCACCAGGCCAGCCCCAAAAAGGGTGATATTTTGAATCTGTGAACAGAAGATTGTAAGTTAATACAGCTTGTTTTTAAGGTACTAATAACTTCTTTGCCATGTGGTTCTAGATGAACAGTAAAAATAAGACATTCATTTCTCTTCCTATCTCTTGAGTGCCATGCCTTTATCATCATCTTTACTTTAAGGTTCACGAAATGCAAAGACAGACCAAAAAAAAAATCAATGGACAGCATCTTGAACACTGTGACATAAATTATCCTCGAGTTAATAATTTACTAGTTTATAGAGCCAAGGGAGATAAAGCAAGATGCCAATGTAAGTGAAATAAACTGTGTGCGTATTTAAATAATTCATATTTTAATTAAAATTGCCCATGGAACATTGGAATATTCTGAAATCATTTTGACCAACACCTACTTTCATCAGCTTAAAAAAGGAAAAAACGTTACGAGACATAACTTTGCAGGGTTTTTGAAGGTCCCCAAACTATGGAAACGTGGGTCACATGCTTTCACCCTGTGCCCCGTGCTATAATTAGCTTGTGGTGTCAGGAGGAGGAAATACACGCTGAACAGCAGGTACACAGTGGGTTTTGCTGCATGAAGCATAATGAGGATTTCAGATGTAACACACTAATACTTGTTTTATTACCGTAGTCAATTGTCCATGCATCTTAGGATTCATGTTGTGTGCATTGGCGAAGTCATGTTTCTTTCATTAGCTGAAGCAATTAATGTACATTCAGCCTTTTAAGTACTATCTCTTTATGCTTTCTCCTTGTGTAATTCAGTTTGCAATGATTAAAATAATTTTTCAATGGCGATGTCACAGCTTAATGAAAAATATACAGCACTAATGTAAGAAGCATTTGTAAACATTTTTAGGAGGATATTGTTTGTTGTTACACAACACTGTAGCAGATGGCTATAAAAAGCAGCTCAAACTCAAGAACTAGCAGAGAGACAGACCTCAGGGGGCTGGGGAAAACGGGTGGAAGAAGGAGAAATTGTACTCTTTTGAAAGAGAATTTAACACCATGTCGAAAATAGCTTTTGGTCTCTCTTTTGGTTTGTATGGTTAAGGACCAAATACGGCCAAGTGTTTACAATTAATAACTCAGTCTTGTTCAACCTTTTACCTGCTGAGCGCTTACCTTGTGCCAGGCCCCAAGCTAAATCCTTTACATACAGCTCATTCCATCCTAGGAACTGTGAGAAACTGAGACACGAAGGGATGAAATAAGCTTACCCAGAGTCTCATTGCTGGTCATCATGGAGCTGGGCTCTGTCCCACACCCAATTCCCTTTTACGACCTAGTGGAATGGTTAAGGAGCCGGGCTGCGTGGGTTTATGTCTCCACTTCCCAACATATTAGCTATGGGACTTTGAGCAAGTTGCTTAACCTTTCTGAGCCTCAGTTCGTTGTCTATAAAAAGGGAGGTTGTAATAGAAACCTAGCTAGTAGCATTGCTGTGAAGATGAAATAGGTAAAAAAGGTGCCACATGCTTAGAAGCATGCCTGGCCTATGGCAAGTGCTCACCAAGTATCTGCTCTTAATTTTCTTACTCTTCCTGTGCCATACTACCCTTCCTGTGTTGTCTGCTTTTTTGTCTCAAGACTAATTGTTTTTTTATTTTAAGCAAGACGTTATGCTATCGTGATGCCTGTTAGTAAATGAACATGTGTGTAAATGGTCTTAGAGATGATTACTTCACACTTGTTCCATGTTATAATCAAAATGCAGATTTAATCACCTTTTGAATATCTTTCCTCATTTAACAAGTGATTATCCTTTTTAATGTACAAGAGCAAAAATTTTAATAGATCTATTTTCTAAATTAGTTTTCACTTCTGTGGGCATGATGTGATCATTCGGTCTTTAGCAGCTAGATATATGTGATTAGACAAAGCAGCTCAGATGGTGCAATTGGGCAGAATTTCCTTTAGATCCCCAGTGAGCACCGAACAGAAGCCAGTCCTGCTCTGTGGTGACTGACCACCTTCCTTACTCAGGCTGGCTGCCTCCTGAAACCACTCTTATTCTGCTCCCTCTGCCTATATAATGCTTCCCCTGATTCTATATTTGGCATAGTCCTGCTCTTCCTCAGAGACTAGCTAAAATGTTACCTCCTCCAGGAAGCCTTCCAGACCTGCTTTTCCTTTTCAGATAAAATGATCTCTCTCATCTGAATGCCTGAGGCAGAAAACACCCATTTTCCTCCAATAACTACCTGCTCTTTCTGCTTAGTCAAGTTCTGAGTTGCAGCCAGCATATGGCTTTCCAGAATAAGGACTGTATCAGCCCCTCCTTGCAGCTAGGTGTGGCCAGCCATATGACCACAGTTCAGTGAATAGGATTTAGGCAGAAGTGCTGTGTGCTACTTCTAGAATGTGTCCTTACAGAGAGCAGAGCACTCCATTCTTTATTCCTTCCCTCTTCCTGCTCACTAGAATATGGATTTAGTGGCTGATGCTTGAGCAGCCATTTTAGGCCATGAGGTAGAAGTCAATTCTAAAGTCTTGACAGTGGCAAACAACTAGAAGAAACCTGAGTTCCTGGTGATTGTAGAGTTGCCAGGCAGCCTGTGCTGCCTACCTCCAAAAATTGTTTATGTGATAAAGAAATAAACTTGGATTTCCTTTTGTTTGCATGTGAACTCAAATTCAATAATACATAACTGCAAGAGTAGCCGTTGCTGTATCAAGTATGAGTTCCTGGAAGTAAGGACTGTTCATTAAGCACTCATCATAGTGCCAGGCTCTTAGTAGTTTCGGAGGAACTGCTTATTGCAGAAAGACAGCCTGAATCGGAGTGTGTGGAAGACACCAAAAATGCAGGTGCTACTGACACTCAGTCAGGAGTATCCCTTTGTATAAGCATAAAGACCTTTTTCATGCACAGATTTATCATGCACAACAGAAAGGGGGCACAAGATGTTTCGGCGTGGTTGTTGTGCCTATTCCATTGCTCTTATTCAGAATGACTTAGTTGTAGTTAACAGAGTAAATTCTCTTGCTTGAGGGTAATTTGTTTGCTTGTTGGAGGAGCCAAGCATGCATGTTCGGCTGAGAACACTCTGGTCTGAGTAGATCATCCTTTTGAGTAGAAAGACTTAGGAATATTGACTGGTGGCTGTGAGGGAGGAGGGGCTCATGGCACTGTCAAGAGAGTCTTAGATCTGACCCAAGGTCATGGGATCTGATTATAAGAATTGTGAGACTCGGCCTGTGTCCTGGGTTTAACCACTTGTTGTCCATTTCTACACTTAGTCTGTTCTTATCCAGAGTTATTTTCCAGAGGTTCATTGAAATAGAAAGTGTGCATCATCTGAAGTAAATATTCTATATTATTATGAACTATAGGATTTTTAAAAGGAGCAGGAATAGGAAATGTTAAGCTTGAAAAGCAATGTTTTAGCAGAACATAATGCTTTGGGGAATATAGGCTTTGGGGTTTTCTTAGAAGAAAGCAATCAAGTGAGAGAAAATAGAATGTCTTGGGCATGAGGGCCTTATTGATTTATCCATTGTCTGCTATGATCCCGTGCCTCTGTGGTAATGCCACAGATGGGAAATTACTAGGTGAACCCTGTAAAAGCATTACTTCAATGGGAATTTAAAACTTAATTCTAGTATTAAGCACTTAGTTAAATTTCCCAACGCCGTTGACACCATGAAGCTCCCCAGAAGGTTTTGAGAAAAAAGATATGTTGGAATTTGAGCCTAATATGCCTACTTTTGAAGCAAAAAAATAATCTTTTTTGTGGCGAAGCTTTTTGAGATATAAGCATTACACTGATTTGGCTGTAAATTTTTAAATGGCGATGAAAAATGAGCCATGTATTTTTTCTTAAATTCACACTTGGCCAATGGTGAGAGTTCTTTCACACTGCTTCCTCTGAGCCGGGGTAACTTTATTCAAAGGGCAAAGAAAAGTAGAATTATTTAATATACAAATGCAGTTGCAGAAAATGCCCTCATCGCCTTTCTGAGGCCCAAGACAAAGTGGAAAACATATGTCCCTCTGATGTCAGAGTCACTTAACACGTTGCTCACCTTAAGGCTGAGGGTCCTGGGTGACTGCGTTGGCCAGTTTAAAAGCTAGTTCACTGGTACCGCACAGCAGAACAGTCAGAACTAATTCACTGTGGACGTTTTGCTTATTGGAAATAGGTATTTCATCTGTGGAAAGCATTGCAAATGTCATTAAAACACCTTAATCTTGGGCCACAATTATTAAAACAACTGAGTATGGCTAGATCAGGATAAGGGTGAGTGAGATTTATCAGAATCACGCATCACCTAAGTTATTTTCACAGTTATAAAACGTTTGCCATTAATAAAGAAGGAAGGGAGGGAGGGAGGAAGGGAAGAAAGCAGAGAGAGAGGGAAAATATCTTCAGAAAGATGTCATAGCCCCCCTGATTTTAAGGACATTGAGCTAGAAAGTCTTGTTTAGAGAAATCTGAATCCCTAATGATGTCACTGGCCTTTGGATCCTCTGGGAAGCTGCAGCACAGCTGTTGTCATTGACATTTGTCTCAGCAAAAATCTGGGGACTTGGGGACCACCAATTCCATCTGTGGCTCTGTCCAACCCTGGATTCTTGAGACTGAGCAAGGTCTTTCCTTTCTCTTTTCTGTATGTTTTTTCCCCGCAAAGGAAAGAGAGAGAGAAGAAAGGAAGGAAAAATGGGTAGAGGAAGGATGATCATATTAATATAGAGGCATAATTCTCATGTATACCCCAAGTTTTCCATTTTTTCATCTATCTGGGAGACTTTGGGTCCTGGGACTGCAATCAGCAACTGTGCTGATATACTATGTACTAGAAGTGCTAAGCAGCAAGGTGTGGTAAGAGTCACAAAGAATGGCAGAATTATGGGTGGAATCAAACTCCTGGTGGACAAAAGCCTGTGTCCCATTGAAACACTACACCAGTTTCAGCAAACTTGAACCCAGAAGCATTTGCACAACAACCCAACCACATGCTGGCACTCCAAACTGAAACCACATCCGAAACCACAGCATCAGAATTTGTGACCAATCTGAACTTAACCCCAGTTCATAGAAATGCACAAATGTTTTCAACTGAAATGGAGCCAGATTCAGCAGCTCCCCTGCGATGTTTCTGACTTATGATAAACTCTGAAAGAGTTTATAAAGGATTCAACCTGAAATTCTCTGGGAAATTTGGAATGGGTAGGAAGCAATTCTTCATGAAATCAAATCAAAGGGAAAATCACCAGAAATTGCATGACTTCTTTTTATGAGACCAATCCAAAACTGTTTTGACAATTGTTAAAAACAAGACAACAGGCCCCAAATGGAGTCACTTATGCTAAGCTCTAAAACAAGACTTAATTAAAGTTTTGGCTCTCCCCGAAATGGAATGTTAAACCAGCCAATCAGGAATTGCCTGATCAACACTAGTTAGGTAATCTGCCTGATAGAGCCCTGACATCCCCTTAAGGAAAGTAACTTTGCAATAACCAACTCTCTTTTTTGTCTAGTATAACTTCCTTGTTCCTGCTCCCTTCTGCCTAGAGAAGTCTTTCATTTTGTCCAGCACCTCAGAGCTCCTTTCTCTCTGCTGGATTGGATGCTGCCCAATTAGAATCGATTTTTGCTCAAATAAACTCTTAAAATTTTTAATATGCCTCAGTTTATCTTTTACCACAATGAATTCTTCTTTACTCACTCTTGCCAAAATAGTTCCCCCTGCCTATTTTTTAAACTCAGAATGTTTAATCATAAAGTCATTGAGTCTTTTGGGTTTTATCCCTGTAAGTTGGTAACTGGATCTGAATTGTGTTAATAGATATGATCAAACCCTGGAACTTGACTCTGGAGGATTTTTTCTATGTTTTCAAAAATGCCGATGACAATAACAATTATGACTGATAGGAAAACAGTGTCAACACTACCACATTGGTTTGTACTAAAGTATTGACTTCCCTGTTTTTGCAGGATAAACTTTGTATTCTAAGTATGTCTTTCATCATTCGAGAAGGGTGCTGCCTCTCTTCCCTCCTTCCTCACTGCAACCTTCCCCCACCAAAACAATTCTGCTGGCAATTTATTCCTTTGGGTTAACAAGATACTCCCAAGGGTAATGAGAAGATGCTGAAGACAAATTTTCTTTATTTAATGATTTTACCTAGTCTTCACTTAGGCAATAATTAGAAAATCTGAATGTGGTAGGCAGGGTTCTAAACCAGCTCACAAGATTCCAGTTCTCTGGTTTACAAGCCCTGAATAACCTCTCTCCTTCTCCTTAAGTATGGGCATGACAAAACCTGTCAATGTGATGGGATGTCATACCCGTGATTGAGTAACTAATCGGTTGACTTTGAGTTAACCAAAAGGACAATTATCCTGGGTGGGCATGACCTAAACAGAGGATCCTTTAAAAGACTGTCAGAGGGACAGTCTCCTGCTGGCCTAGAAGAAAGAAACTACCATGTTGTGTGGGGAGGGTGGCCTCTAGGAGCTGAGAGCTGTCCCCAGCCAACAGCTAGCAAGAAAACAGGGACCTCAGTCATACAACTGCAAAGAAATAAATCTGCCAACAACTAGTGAGCTTGCAAGGACACTACAAGCCTCAGCCAACACTCTGACGTCGGCCTGGTGACAGCCTCAACAGAGGACTTGTCTAACTTGTATCCAGACTCTTAACCCATGTAAACAACAAGATAAATTTATGTTGTTATGAGCCACTAAATTTTTGGTAATTAGTTATGCAGCAATAAAAATATGCTGACAAATGCATATAAAAGTCAATCAGTCAACAGAATCTGTTAACTGACCTCATGATAAATGGTGCTACTTTGTGCTGCTGGAAGCAAAAGCAAAGGTTAGACACAGTGTCCAATACTGTCTTCTTTTCTTTCTTCGATTATAACGTTTGGCATAAGTGTCTAGGGAAATGTTTTCATTTCTTCTCTGTCACCCTCTCCCAGGGACCATGTAACCAACTTCAGAGAGGAAATAGTGGAATGATTCCTTTTTAATAAGGTACTCAAAGCCAAGATTCTATTGAAAAGAATAAAGAATATATGCAGCCAATCATTTTGATTAGCTGAAATTTCTCTTTTATATATATGGTATCTTCTCAATTACAATCAGAATTTGGTCAATTTAAAAAATGTGTTTAGGAGGAGAGAAGCACAGAGGATCCAGTTGTACATATGGATTATATTAAGATTCTCATCATTAAAGGGAACCCTCATACACTGCTAATGGGAATGCAAACTGGTGCAGCCATTGTGGAAAACAGTATGGAGATTCCTCAAAAAAGTAAAAATAGAAAAACCGTATGACCCAGCTATCCCACTACCGGGTATCGACCCAAACAACTTGAAATAAACAATCCAAAGTAACATATGCACCACTATATTCATTACAGCACTATTCACAATAGCCAAGACATGGAAATGATCCAAGTGCCCATCCACCGATGACTAGATAAAGAAGATGTGGTATATATATACACAACGGAATACTACTCAGCCATAAAAAAGACAAAGTCATCCCATTTGCAACAACATGGATGGAGCTGGAGGGTATTATGCTAAGGGAAATAAGCCAGACTGAGAAAGACAAACACCATATGATTTCATTCCTATATGGAATATAGATAAACACATGGACAAAGAAAACAGTTCAGTGGTTACCAGGGGAAGGGGGCTGGGGGGTCAGCATAAGGGGTGAAGGGAGCACTTACATGGTGACAGTCAAGAAATAATGTACAACTGAAATTTTACAATGATGTAAACTATTAGGAACTGGACAACAAAAGAAAGATTCTCATCACTGATGTATTTATTTGTTTTCCTTTTTTCAATTTTGTAAAAATAGTAGTGGTAGTAATAGCATCCTTTATGGGAGACTGTACTTAGCTGTTTTCTCTCTACTGAGACTCCTGATGGAAATAGACTTAAGCTGAATGAGGAGATGACACACTATAGGGGAAGTACAATGGCCTGGATGTTAGGAGACCTGGGTCCTATGACCTATTTTGACATTAATTAGTTCATGATTTTAAATATATTTTTCTTTTTCTAGGTCTCAGTTTCTTCTTGCATAAAAAGGAAGGGTTCAATGAGCTCACCATAGTTTATAGTGTTTAAAACCTTAGGGAATCCTGAATGAACACTTGGTTAAAGCAAAGACAACGAATGGTGCGGGGGGGTGGGAAAGTCAGCCGGCAGACGCCTGGTCTCCCTGTCCACTCCCACACAGATAGTCTCTATTTCATACACATGGGTTCTGTGGAGGATTCCATATCAACAAAGGCTGCCATGGTTTTAAAACAAAAATGTTGAAAACCACTGCACTGGATGGTCTGTAAGGTCTTTCCCAGCAAAGACCATAGGAGTCTCTCAGAAGAAACAAAGCCGGAGGATGAGTAAACAGTGACCCTTTCTTCTGATCATCACCCTGGGTCTTAGGTTCTGCTGAAGTAGGTGTAAATTTTTCCTAAGGAAGACTGGATGTCCCTTAATCCATATGGCATTTCAGCTTTTTTTCTCACGTGTTTGCTCTCCTTCATGACTCATTGTGGTGGTGCATTTCATAGACAGTCCATACTCACAGCAACCAAGATGTTCCAGGATAGTACTCACTTCATTTAAGTTTAGCAGTATCAATAAAGCCAATTCATTGAACATGATAAAAATTTATTGAACATGAAAAAAATTTTATTACAATGTAAAGCTGCTTATATAAATAAATTCAAAAACCAGAAAAAAAATTCTTTTCTATCCTTCTGCCCTATTCTTGGCCCTGGTCCTTGAATTTACGTTTGATGCTGCGTAGGACACATCACCAAGCAGAGCAATTCCTCCGTACCCTAGGAAGCTGCACAGGCCATCAAAGGGGCTGGGGACTTGTGGGTGTGGGGAGAGTAGGAAAACAACTGAGAGAAATTCATAGGAATACAGTTTCTAGAAATCAGTGGCATCAACCATTAGGGAGTAGAGATGTAATTTTGTGTTATTCTTGCCACACCTCAACTCCACTCCTATCCTGATGTAATACTGAGGAAACCAAGGCAAATATTTCCCATCCCTTATGCTGAATGGAAGTACTGCCTGATGTTGACAAATATCATTGACCAATTTTAACAGAAACTACATCATTATAACAATAGTGACTACTTTTGCCAATATTTGTTGAATTACTGTGTGCCAGAAACTCTGCTGAGCACTACTATGGCCTCATTTAACCTATGCAACCACCTGTAGGCTAGGTATTATCTCCCCCAGTTTACAAAGGAGAAAACTCAGGCTCAAGGGAAGGCATTTAACTTGCTCAAGTCACATAGCTAATAAGTGATATGCCCACCTTTGTCTGACTTCTAGCACTTAAGCAAAAGTTGTACTCTTCTCAAACCAGTAGGGTTTGATCTGCTTTGGAGCAAAAGCCAAGACATTTATTTTTAGATGTGCTCATCCCCAGCATAGTACCTTGCACAACAAATGACATTCAAGAATATTTGTTATTGAAATAGCATTCTTACTAGTATTGGTGATAGAATTGAGACTAAATCCATTGGAAGGCACGGAAATATTAATACATTGCTCAGTGGAGTTGATCTTTACTTGTTATCACGATGGCAGAACATAACACACACAGAAAAGTTTAATTTTAATTCATGTAGTCTCTTCTCTAAATGGATTTGTGAACACAGGACCATTGTCTTCTCTATTTGGAAATTCCTAATTCTCCAGGAATCAACGATATCTAAAGAAGACTATCAAAACAATAGATTAAAAAAATAGATGTAGTCTAACCCATATTAATTTTAATCTATATAATCTCTCCTCTAAATGGATTTGTTACCATAAGACCATGGTCTTCTCTATATGAAAACTCCTAATTTTCTAGAATACAATAATTTTTAAAGAAAAAAATTAAAGACGAATCTAAAATAATGACTGAGATAGTCTGGCTTAGTTTGGGATTCAGCCTAAAATAACATTTATTTCATTAGCAATAGCAGCCTGATCTATTCCCCCTATTTAGTAAGTGTTGCATATGGTATTGGCTGTATTTTCCAAACCCTGAATGAGGGTCCATGACATAGGATTGCTAGGGAATATCCAGAGCATATGGCCACCATCATATTAGAGAACAGCCACCGAAGACGCTTTGGAGTTGCTATTTCTACAGCACATATGCGTTTCAGAGAATAACCTCTTATTTTCCCAAAGATATAGCCCAAATCTACCAGAAGCCTTTGAGAGCTGAAGTTAATTATATATCCAGGTAGGTGGGCCAGCAAGAAAGCTCAGAAAACAGCTTGATAATATAAGAAATCAACCCTTCAACCATTTTCAGTTTAGAGAAGCCACATCAAACCTTAATGAGAAACCACATGTAGTGGTAAATTCTGGCATTTAATTTTATGATTATTTACAGCCATTCTGGTGCATAGCATATGGCATAGAGTTGCCTTTTTAAAAGTACCGGAAAAATAAGCTAGAGTGGACGAAATACATAGCAATCAAGTCTTATTCCTCTTGATAAACAGAGGAGAGATGTAATTAATTAAACAAAAAAAGATAAAATGGAATGAGCTGTGGGTAATAATTCACACTTTTGCAACTGCTTGGCATCATACCTTAGGCAATACTGGTAACAAATATTAAGAAAGTAACAGAAGTTCTAAAGTAATTTATTCTTAGATGAATGTCCTATAGTCTGCCAAAAAGTTCCATTCTTTTAATTTTATAGTCGTTTATCATTCTAATAAAATGTGATAAAAGACATTGTAAAAACTTTCACCTATTTGGTTTTTAAATTATTTTCTGAAGTCTCATAGGAGACGTTGGCAAGAAAAGTAACATTAAGCTTCATTTTTTTCTCTCCAAGAATCATGCCTTTTCCTCATCCATATCCCTGTGTATAAACCTAACAGATTTGAGGAAACTTACTTCCAAAATCAACTATTATGGTATGTTTCGTTAAATGAGAAGATAAATAATCAAACGGCACATGAGATAGTAAAAAAGAAAAGCAGAAGAGTTTCAAGTACAAGATGACAGATCAGGGATTCACCCCCTTTTCCATCCAAAAGTCCACCCACAAAGTGCCTATCAATTCAGAGGAATACAACCATGTGAAAGAGAGAATGGGAGAAGAGGGCAGTTCCGGCCATTTCTGGAATTGTAAAGCAGATAGAATCGCACTGATGGATAAAACAGCGGAACAATCCACAGTCCGGAATCTACCATGGGGAGATGCAAGGCCAATCACAAAAGTGCAGTACAGAACTAGAGAGGTTCTGTGATGGAAATAAGACTATGGACAGGAATGGGAAATAGGGCTGAAAACAGAGTAGTTGGTTGAAGAATGGTAGAATTGAAAAACAGCTGCAGTCAGTCCCTCTCCACCTCGATCCCCAGATAGGAAGATTGGCAGGCTGAAGATAGTCAGGCAAAATTCAATGCATAGATAAAAATTAAGGGGATAGCTCTTATAGAAAAAACATATTGAGGCCAGCCATTGCCTTCTGGATGTTGGCATCTGAAAGCTCGTGGAAAGACTCACTCCCGTTATATTACTGGCTATGAATTTAAGGCAGAGAGAAAAAAACAATATAGAATTTGCTTTGTAAAATGCAAGATTTTCATCTGTTATCATTTGAAAATAATGTCCCAAACTTTGGAAACATTTAGAGCACCCCATGCCTTATGCCCAAATGCCTAATGTGGCAAAGAAGTAGATGCTAATTGGATGCTGGCCAGGTCACCATTTTTCTGAGTTGTTCTGTTTATTTGAAATACCCAATTGGAAACACTTCTCTTAGCCACTTGTAGGGAATTGAAAACAGGGCTTGAAAGGAACCCAGTTAAAACTGAAGTCTATAGTCTGGGGCAGCTGGATACACACCCAAGTGCTATTATCTTTTGAAGTCGCCCAGCTAGATAGAAACAGTTAGTAGCAGGCAGCCAAGCATCAAAGGAAAATGTCCCCCATGTGCTCTCCACTTAGATACCAGTCAATAAGTGCTTTGGAAATCCAAGTAGATTTTCAAGGGGGGCTGTTTTTATTGCAGCTTCACAAAGATCTTTAAGGAAAAGCACCTCACTTGTAGACATATCCACTCTCCTGCCCTTCCGACCTTCATTCCCATCACTCCCTTTGCAATGAGTTTTAACTCAAAAGCAAATAACACTGAAATAAAGAAAGTCAACACTTGGTGGCTAAAGGAAACTGACTCTCAAACACTTAAGAACCTAAAATTTACCAACTAAGAAAATCTACAATTGATTTGCTCCAGGATTTTCTAACCCATGTTTCTCATTCTAGCTCTCCACTGGAATCATCAATGCCTGAGCCTCACTTGAGGTGAACTACATCAGGAGCTCTGGGGAAAAGCCAGGAATCTCGTCTTAAATGCTTTCCATGTATTTCTAATGTGCATCCAGGGCCTAGAACCATTGGAGCTGCCTCTAGTTATAAAATGATTGCAGATTATTTGAGTGAGGAACTGCGAACACTGATGTAGGGCGTGAGTGCACACAGGCATTTCAGGAGCGTATAGCACTTCAAGATAGCCACTTAAGAAAACTTAAAAGAGAATATTCTCAGTCATAAAAGACTTAAGATTTAAAATCAACCAATTTCAATCTCAGAAGGCCAAAGGAAAAATAAACAGCTGCTGGGTCACCACAGAAACCCAGTTTTCCCCTAGCAAATAACCCATTCCCCCACTATCAACTAACACACTTCAAATTGACTTAACTCCACCCTCCAGACCTAGGATGGAGTGGCCATCTGACACTGGTCTAGCCATTCAGGGCATTTCCTTTCTCTGGCCATAACAATTGTTCAAGGATCACATCAGCAAATAAGACACGATTTTGCTACAACTCTTAAACCAAGGAAAATGCTCTTTCTCATAAGACTTGAATCTGAACAGATAAGCGTTACAGTTGGTAGAGCCAATATTTCCAAGATAAGGGAAAACCTATCTGAGAATAAATCCAACAGAGAAGAATAGCTAAGAGACTCTGATAGAGAATCTAGGATCTGATTACATAAATTGGGTCCTGTATCAAGCTGAGCCTGAAGCTAAATCTATAACTGAATTCTAAGTTATGAGAGCCAACAAATTCCCTTTTCAATGGTTTAGTATGTGTCTCATGGTAACCCAAAGAATCCTAAGGGAAATACACTCCCATCTATACAGCAGACATTTTCTTCCTTTCTCTCTCTTATACTGTTCCCATTCCCACCATAAACATAGGACATCATTTAGCTTGAGTCCAGTACTGACATTCACTGACATAGAATCACAAACCAACTCATTCCGTCTCCATTCTCAAAAGCTCCTGAGTCCCATCTAGCCCCATAATAGACAGACCTAAAAGGATTATCCCACATTACTGTGCAAAGAGAAAGCTTGACTAGAAGAGAATCAGACTGTGATTGGCTTACCAGTTGTTCCTATCATCAAAGACATTAAGACATAGATTCACAAGAATAATAAGTAAAAGACATAAAATAGTAAAACTATTGGACATATAATAGTAAAACTATAGAACCTAAAGACAAGGAGAAAATCTTCAAAGAAGCCAGGGAAAATGCACATTACCTTCAAAGAATCCCGAATAAGATTTATGGCTGATTTTTCAACAATAATAATGAAAGCCAGAAGAAAATGAAATATCTTCAAAATATTAAAGATTGCAACTATCAACACATTAGTGAAAAATATATTTATATACACATAAATCTGGCAGTTTAATAATCTTTCTTAACGTAACACCAAAGATGGAAACTATGAAAGAAAAAAAAGGAATAGACCTGGGGCTGACCCAGTGGCATGGTAGTTAAGTTTGCACACTCTGCTTCAGCAGACAGAATTTGCAGGTTTGGATACTGGGCACAAACCTACATACCACTCATCAGGCCATGCTGTGGCAGCATCCCATATACAAAAAGTAGAGGAAGATTGACACAGATGCTACCTCAGGGACAATCTTCCTCACCAAAAAAAAAAAAAAAAAAAAAAAGGGAATAGATTTGACCATATAAAAAGTATAAATTTATGTTTTTATATAAAAATTAATGCAATCTTACAGAAAGTTTCAGCTATGAAATAGTCAATGTTTAAAATAAATTTAATAGTGGGGCCTGCCCAGTGGCATAGTGGTCAAGTTCACTTGCTCTGCTTTGATGGACCAGGGTTTAGGTTTGGATCCCAGGCATGGACCTACACACCACTCATCAGGCCATGCTGTGGCAGCATCCCACGTAAAATAGAGGAAGATTGGCACAGGTGTTAGCTCAGTGACAATCTTCCTCACAAAAAAAACAACAATAAATAAATAAACTTAATATTGAGTTTTTCAAAAAAGATGCTGATAATTAGGCTCCTTGCACTTCTGAAGGGCAATTTAGGAGTGTACATTTGATGCTCTCTCTGGAGGGCAATAAGGCAGCACATATGAAAAAAAATATTTTTAAGACAGGTCCTTTGACCCATTAGTTAGACTTCTAGGAAAGACTCCTTAGTCAACAATCCAAAAAGTAAGTGAAAATTTAGCTATAAAGAAGTTTATTACAGCACTGTTTATATGAGTAAAAATTTAGAAACAATCTAAATCTTCAGCAATAGGAGAGCTATTAAAATAGTAAAATATACTCTATAATATTTTCTAATGAAAAAATGCAAAGTAAGCATAGCATTATTCTATTTTCCTAGAAGATATTTGTAGGACAGACACCACATTTTGTAGAACAGCACAAATTATAAATCTGCTCTATTGGACTCAATATATATGCCTCTCCAGATTTGCTCAACCCCATTGACCTCTCGGATTTAACAAGAGTCCCAGCTGGACAGTGATGTAACCAACTTGAATGAGTTTGATAGTGAAGGCTTTGGGTGCAATAAGGCAGGGGACATATTGAGAACAGGAGAGCTCTTTGATGGCTCTCAGATCACATCACACAAGTCCTATTTACATGTTTGGGAAGCCCAGAGTATGAAGGTTGGGTGTTCAGAGAAGGAAGAGATGAGTCCAATATATTTTTGTCTTACATCTTACATTTCCTTTCTTTTGGTAAATTGGGGGTGGGGGGGGAAGCATCTAGACATGGAATAATTTAGAGATCATCCTGGAATTCAGTATCATTGCCAATTCATGCAAAGAATCCTTGAGAAGAGTCTCAAAGCATCATCTATGTTTATGCCCTAAACAGAGTGAATCTATGGCTACCCACGGTCATTACTGAGATGCTCTCTTCAGATATCCTTGAAAGCAAGTCCTCTCGAGTCTTCCCTTTCTTAAACACAGCCCCTCTCCATCTCACTCCAAATCTAGGTGGTCTTACATTTTTATGGGAGTCATAACGAATGGTGAGAGTAAGACAACAAAGGACAAGATTTAAGATTCCTTAATCAGATGTCTCAGAATACAGGCAAATTTACTCACATTCTGACGATGCAAATGTTGACATTAGCGTCCGTCTAGAAAAATTCAGTTAAATCTACATCAACATTCTGACGCAGACAACTGAAATCAAACATATAATCTTTATGGTACATTTCTGTTGCCGTGACAGGCAGTTCCCTTTTTGTGATCTCAGCAGTGGCAATAAGAAATAAAATAAAATAGAAAAAGAAACCTCATATATAGATTTTTACAAAGTGTGGCTGAAATTAGTAATATGAGATTACTAAACTGCGAAACACTTTTTAGAATCTTAAAGTTGACGAGAGTCCCCAAATATATTATAAGCCACAAGTTTATACATTGTCCAAGACTCAAGACTTTACAATCACAAGCGAAATCATGTATGTTAAAGGAAGATAAATAAAAATCTGCCTTGCACAACTCAAATGATGTTAAAAATAAAATTTTTTTAGCCTGTTAGCCTTATCTCTACATTAGATGAGTAGATTAGATAGATAGATAAATAGATTAGATAGTAGATATGTCTCTTCACTAATATAGTTCCTCAAGAGTCTAGAAGAGTCTCTTACAATGATTGTTTTAATGGACAACTTTGCATTAAAAATTCTCTTAGCTGCTAAGTTTGCAACTAGGATTCTTTTCTAGTAAATTCTTGCCTCATGCACATGACTAACCCAGATGCTGCCATGTTAGTGACTTCAGCCCCTTCAGGTGTGGACACATAACTCATGTTACCCAATAAATCCCTTTGCTGGAATGTTAGGACTTGGAAGAAAACAGTTTGTAGGTAGCGCCTGCCTCCGCGGCTGAAGGGTTAGGATGGGAACAAGGGAACCGTCAGCAGCCGTGAGAAGAAAAAGCAGTTTCCAATAGAAACCTGAAGCAACATGCAGAGAAAAGCAGAGGTGGGGCAGCAGAAAGGACCTCATAGCATTTCAGCACCCCCTCCCCCCGCCCCCGAGGCCCAGCTGCAGCCTTGCCATCTCTGCAGTTATGTCCTGTCAATAAAGGTCCCCTTTGGCTCAAGCTACTTCAAGTCAAATTTCTATCACTTGTACCTGAAATACTTCTAACCAATTGATCATTTTTTTCCCTAAAAATCCTTTCACTCAGTCCTTTTCTGCTCTTAATTATTGCCAACTCAACTTTTATCTCCCTCGAGACAGTCAAGTCACATTTTGTTAAAAAGCAAACCAAAGAATACAGATCAGATGTCATAATGATGAACCTCAAGTTTATGTTCAGAATATTTCATTAAGTTGTTATTTTGCAGCACCAAGTATTGCTCAGAACAAAAGGCCTTCAGGTGAGATTTGCAGATGTTCTCATACAGCATACAATACTATAATAGTAATCATTTTAAATATGCTTTAAACTGAGTTAATTGCATTTCTTTTAAAATTCACTATCTAATTTTCAATAGGTAAGTTTTTATTCTCTTTCCAATAACAATTCCTAATGTTTTTCTAGTACTTAAAATTTTACAATGCCTTTCACATCTACTATCATGTTTGTGACTCTCAAAAACCAAGTGAAAGGTGGAGTGGACATTTTTGCATTTTTGTACTGCTCATGGTAAGCTGATTGCTGCAATTCACAACCCCAAAAGTTCAGTGACTCAAAACAATCAAAGTTTATTTTTTGCTGATATTGAGTCTAATGCAAATCAAGCAGTCCTCAGAGATGCCCTGGTGATGTCACCCTCATCAACACCAACACAGTAAGAGGGAAGAGCATGGCTGGGTCCACCAGATGCTCCATCTCCTCAGAAGTGC
The DNA here is from genome assembly GCF_037783145.1 of Equus przewalskii. Taxonomy (NCBI): domain Eukaryota; kingdom Metazoa; phylum Chordata; class Mammalia; order Perissodactyla; family Equidae; genus Equus; species Equus przewalskii. The sequence continues at coordinate 50,626,634 of NC_091831.1, read as the reverse complement.
AACATGTCAATTCCACTCACTTTCCATTGGCCAGACCTAGTCACATGGCCTTGACTAAGATGCCAAGGAAGGGGAAATGTAGCCCGTGGCTGAGCAGCAGCTTCCCAGAAGCGAATCCACACTATGGAAGAAAGCATGGATTTGGGGCAATTAGGTAGCCATCCCTGTCCCAGTTTTATGGGTGAGGACACTGCAGATCACATAGAGCAGTAACTGCTGCAGAACAGTTACTCCAACCTACGTCTTCTGACTTTTAGGTGGTGTTCTTCCCTCAGTGCTAATGCTTGCACCAGTCACAATGACAAGCATTTAAAGCTGACATTGAGTTATCCATACATCTTTCCTTCTTCTCATCCCATTCCTTTAGCTTTTCTTTAGAGACCTGTTAAAAGACCTCAATGACTTTAGTATTTGTTTTTTCCTACCCTCTTCCTTTCCCACTTCTGTCTGGCCCCACCACATTAACCATAATCCCTCTATTATTGCATTTATTAGTACTTGTCTTTATTGGAACGTACTTTACAAGGCCCATCTCCCCTAGCAGAAGATGAACACTTTGAAAGCAATCTTTCTCCTTTACAGAACTGGTTTACAAAAGGTGATTAGTAAATATTTGGTGAGTAAGGAAAGATTTCTCCACATCCAAGTTTGTTCAACACCTTGACCTCTCTCTTTCAGAGGAAACCTCGTTTTCCTCCATTAATAGGGAAGACCAAAAGCAGGAGCCAGAGCACATATCACAGACATAAAAATATGTTTGTATTCTTCTATATTTAATATGCTATATTATCATTCTTGTTCAGCAGCATCAGCAGAGCCCCCTTCTCAAAATGTTTGTTTAATCCTACCATTGAGCAACCCCAAGAGTCAGGGTGCCTGCATTAGCTCTGAGTTGACGCTTGGATGAGCCTTAAATCTTCATGTTTTTTGACATCGTGCTGAGACAAACTCTTTGATTCAGGAAAACTGCATACTCTATGGAATAAGGCTGAAGCAATTAATCAAATATTTAATTATATCGTAACAGAACACAGTTATCAAGCTTTTAACTAACAATGGTAAAGAGTCCCCAGTGACCCGGGCAACAGAAGACACTGAGACACGAAAGCTGTTTAAACCTCAGTTCTTCTAGCCTCAGAGGAGATATGCGAAGAGTCTGGAATGAATCAGCACCAAAAGGCTGAGAATCTGGCAGCCAAGCCTTTAAAAGTAGTCCCTGCCCTAGGAGATTATCTCTTCCAGAGTTTCCTAATGACTGGTCCAGACTGACCTGGAAATTTTTACCACCTTGCACTCCCTGAAACAGAGCTCTTCAGTCCCTTTCCCATTTGTTTCCTTCCTCACCCCTGGAGTCCATGATCAAAAACCTAGACAGACTAATCCTGACATTTTGAAGCATGAAATCTGGAAGGGTGTGTAATACCAAAAAAAGCATCCTGTGCTTGGCTGAATGTAAACAAATTCAGAATCCATAGGATGATTTATTTTCTGTTCTTATGTCCATCTCACGTGGATATCCAGCAGTTTCCTCTCCTTGATCTATTTCCCTCCTTTTCAACCTCTTGGCTTTAAACTCAAAGTTCTGGTTCATTCTGCTGCTATCTTTCTGTTCAAGGCCAGACAGGCAGGTTCCTGATCTACTCCTCCTGGGAAGGTGAGGCTGGATATAGACATTCTGTACACTAGAGTTCCTATAAGATAACCCAATTTCTTTCTCACTAATATTAAGAGAATGTCATGGCATAACTTCGATGGATTTTTATGTGTAAAGAACCCCTTCACAACAGTATTAAAATGGGGAGAAACCAAAGTGATAAAGGGACAATGAGTCTCATCCTGCCACAAAAGTTTGCCTACCCACTATAATCTGGGATGGGAAACAATTTGTCTATACAACATAACCCTCCATCTAGCATACAACTCAGACCCACTTTTCTAGACCAAGAAAAATTATTTCTGCTTCGAAATAAATGTGTCAAGAGTTGTCTACCAGTGACAGAGTTAAGATTTAAGATTAAAGTTTAATTCTGAAGAGGTCAAAAACTGCAAAGTATGATGGAGTGGATTATTGTCCCAAAGTTTTGTTTCTTCCCCGTAAAAAGACTGTCTATGGACACTGCTTGCCATGTGATTCTGCAGTGCCACCAAGTAGAATGTGTGAAATACCCAACTCTGCTTTCAACTTGTTCATGTGACTGGCTTTGACCAGTGGAATGTGGGTGGAAGAGAAAGAGTGTCAGTTCTAAAGAGAGAGTTTAAGAGGCATTGCCTGCACCCTTAACCTTAAGGCCCTGCCACGAGGACAACATATGCCATGTAGGAGCTCTTCCTTTAGCTTGCGTCTGGGAATAAGAAGACACATGGAGCTGAGTCGAACTGAGACAAGTCAAGCCAAGCCAAACCCAGCTGAGCCCAGCGGAGCCACAGACAACCTGCAGCCCTCATATAATGTGAGCAATAAGCAAATATCTCTTCTATTAAGTCACTGAAATTTGGGGCTTATTTGTTGCTGCAGCCAAAGTTAACTAATACACATGATGTTCAAAAATGTCACATCTATCCCCAGCCTACCTTTTCAGCTTCACCTGCCACCCTTCTTCCCTCTACAAACTATGTTTCAGCTAAATGAGTTAGTCCCTAAATGTACCCTGTACCTTTCCATCTCCATGGCTTTGCTCATGAAAATCCCTTGTACTAAAATATACATGTTCTAGTGGAAAGAGCACAGGATTTAGAATCAGCTAAACTAGCCTTTAAAACCAAGACCACCATTCGAATAGCTATGTGCTCTGAGTCTCAATATCTCTATCTGTATGGATTTGGGGTGGGGTGAGGAGGGGATGAAAAGAAGCAGAGATGTTAAAATCAGACCAACACACCACAACTAGAAGGACCCACAATGAAGAATATACAACTATGTACCGGGGGTCTTTGGGTATAAAAAGGAAAAAAATCAAAAAGAAAAAGTCTAAAAAAAAAAAAATAGACCAACTCATATTCTCTGTGAATCCTTATTTTGAGCCAGTCACTTTGAGCCTTAGTCTCATCAACCGTAAAATGGCAATCATGGGGTTGTTAGGTCGATTAAGTGACATAGAGTTGGGAAATCAACTAGCACTTGATTGACACTCAGTAGGTGCTTGACACTCATTAGATCTTGATTCAATTTTTGTGGACTGAAAGTTTAAATAAAAAATAGTAAAGTATGCAATCCCACTGAATAAGAGATATCATAAAGCAATTTTATAATAATTGTCAGATTAATAGACATGAATTTTCTGAATTGTGCTACATAGAAAATTAGTTTTGCTCAAGATTTTAAAGCATATTTCTTGAGAAAAATGTTCTACAGTTAAGTAAGTTTAGAAAATCTTGCATAGAATGCCTCGCTTTGGAGATTCATAGTGCACATTAACAATTAAAGGCTCTGAGAAGTCATGTAATAAAGAATCCTATTTAACTTAATTGAGTACCTCCTAAAACTACTGACTATCCACTCTTCCTCCAACTGGAATATTTATTAACATCCAATGTTTTTCAGAACATGGTTTGTGTCTTACTCTGCTTCTGGGGCCTGCCCAGTGGCGCAGCGGTTGAGTGCGCACATTCCGTTCCTCGGTGGCCCAGGGTTCGCTGGTTTGGATCCCAGGTGTGGACATGGCACCACTTGGCAAAAGCCATGCTGTGGTAGGCATCCCACGTATAAAGTAGAGGAAGATGGGCACAGATGTTACCTCAGGCCCAGTCTTCTTCAGCAAAAAAGAGGAGGATTGGCAATAATTAGCTCAGGGTTAATCTTCCTCAAAAAAAAAAAAATTCAGCCATATTGGAAGTTAAGGCTTTAATATACGAATGGGGGAGGAGGCGGGGAGGAACACAATTCAGTCCATAACAGTTTGAGCAGTACTGGTAAAATACAGAGTATAGGGGCCAGCCTGATGGCTCAGTGATTAAGTTCACGTGACCCAGTTCAGCAGCCTAGGGTTCACGTGTTCAGATCCTGGGCACAGACCTACACACCACTCATCAAGCCATGCTGTGGCAGCATCCCACATGCAAAGTAAAGGAAGATTGGCACAGATGTTAGCTCAGGGCCAATCTTCTTCACCAAAATCTAAATACATGAAAAATAAGGAGTATAATAGAAGCGTAGCAGGTGAATTTAGTCTGTGTTGGCAGGAACAGGGAATTCATTACTGAGGAGGTAAGACTTAAATTAGTCTGGGACCCAGGGTGGATTTAGCAAGTTACTCGAGGGATCTATAAAATGGTCCACTTTAAGCTGACACTCCTGTCAAACTGTAGGAGTATGGGCAATTTGCTGGTCCAGACAGAGCAGATATGAGGACCATGTGGATGAAGCTCCCAAATCTTAAAATCTGACTCATTCAACTGCCTTTCTATGTCCTTCTTCCCACAAACTTCCTACATTGCCCTACCATGAAGATTTAGGAAGAAATATGTACTTCATGGTAATTATTGAGAGGCTACCAAATATAGAAAGAGAAGGCAATGAAACGTGACTTTTATTACCTCCTTTTGAGCTCACGTCAACTCCCTGCCAAAACATCTCTTGTTTAGAAGGGATAAATCCGGGCAAAGAGCCACATGGATGAACTTAAATAATGTAGATATCTCAACTCTATGGATCAAGGACCAAGAGTTAAGGCAAATAGAATCATTCTGCGAACCTCCCTCTATAATGTTTAACTTGGTTAACTCCTATACCTGCTTTATTCACACACTGTGATGTAGGGATAAAGCAGGCATTGGAGTTAACCGTATTAGAAGACAATTGCATCTCATTTGATGCCAGATCTATGCTTTTGTCAAGTCACCAGTTTTTTTTATAGTGAGAAGAAATCTGTTTGTTTTTTTGTTTGTTTTAAGGTTCCAGAGACTATCTGGTACAAATTAACTTATTGTGGTATGAACAGACACAGGTTTGAAATGCAAACGCTCACAGGAACCAGTAAGGCAAATGCAAATCATAAAATTGGCCAAGTGCAAACGATAGGGAGTGGTGAAAATTGTGACAAACTGGGGAATACATGCTTCTAATGGGGCCCCCTTCTCCAGAATTCTAGCAAATATCACCTTGTAGATACATAAACTTAGTGATGACACATCCCCTTATTTTTCAAATAAAGCTGGAAATATGGACTTTTATGTAAAATCTCCTAACCTTTAAATGTGGGCAACTAAACATTTTTAAACCTTCTCTATATAGATATAAATATACTCCCCCATGCCCCCACACACACATAAATACATGCACACACACATGCAGGACAAGTCCAGTGGCCAGGTCACCAGTTTTTAATCTGTGACATATGCAATAAATACTCACTGAATGAAGACATCAAAGCTATCCAAAAATACACTACTTCTCTCCCTCCAATTGAGGGATAGATACCAAAGTTGTCCTGGTATTTTGAGACTAGCAGCTGGGATTGTTAAAATGGTACGGCATTAATTTTTATCTTTGCTCTATATAGAGAATTGACCACTAAGATTTATGGCAATGTCTGAAAGAAGTTGTCATCAAATATTATTTCTTCTCTGTTATACAAATATTTCATAAAGGGCCCTAGTCCAGATGTCGCTATAGACAAAACAGGCATGGATTTTCACCGCCCGATTCAATGTCAAATTGGAAACATTACTATTCTTTCCATACTCTTGATGAATATTATTTCAAGATGATGACATTAAGTCATGCATAAAAAGTTATGCACATAATATTGTATCATTAAGATTTAATTGCAGGATGTGTTACATGTAAATCCATACCTCTCACAGCTAACCATGGTTTTTGTTTGTTTCGTTTGTTTTTTGCCCCGCATGTTTAATCTTGGGAAGGGATACCTCAAAGGGGAGGAAGAAAACTACTACCAAATTTTGGAGGACCCACTAAATTCTGGTTATTCTCTGCAAAGCTGTGTTTCCTGTGCTCCTTGCCCCATTGTTATCCCTCATGCCTCTTCCACCTGGAGAGAAAACAAGATTTGAGGCAATGACGAAGTGTGTTCTATTCATTTCTTCAGGAATTAATTTTTGGGATGTCTTCCCAGTCCCTCTTTACTAGGAAGCTAAGAATACCCTCCTCTTCTACTGCGTGTCTAACCTTCTCCACATCCTCCAGCCCCTTACCCCGACACACACCCACCTGGCAATGGGACTTGCCCCCAGCCACACCTATATTATTAGGAATGGGATTGTTTATCTCTGTAATTGGGAATGGGAGCTAAGAAACAGTCTGAGCTCTTGTGAATAGGGCAGATGGAAGATGGGCATCTGAGGTGGCCACCTTCCACCAGCCTAAGAAACAGAAAAGTGATGCAGAGCAAAAGAGGAAACCTTGGAGACAGGGAGAAAGTTCTGTGAACTACCGTTCACATTTCTAATTGCATCCTAAGGCCTGTCAGCACTCCTGCCTTTGGGCTCCTTGAGACACTCTGTACCCTTATAATAAATACTCTTCTCCCTTTTTAAAGCTAGTTCAAATCTGTTGTTAGGAACTGATGAGTTCAGCAGTAGTTCTATTTTGCGAAGCTTACCAAGTTCAATTTGGGATGTTATACAATTTAAAAACTAAACAGCCCCCTTTTCACTTCAAAATTAGAAATTTCATAATTAGAAAATCAAATTTATTGTGTATCTTGAGAGACTTCATCCCAAATTTAGTCAAATTTTTATGGAGAGAGTGAGCAGAAATACAACATGCTGAATATTTAACTGAAGTAGGGAGCTCCTTATTTTAAGTCCTTATATTTAGAGCTCTGTACATACATGCATCGAGCAGCCGCATCTCCTGGTTTTTCCAGAGAAGTAAGAGGCTGCAGTGAAAAGGCAGACAGAGTGTTTGGGCCCGCCTTCAACTGGGTCTGCCGAAATGTGAAACAAGGGGGTCAGACAAGACTCATTCGATTTAAGGCCATCTTTGCTGCTGTACCAAAATTTGACACCAAAACATTGCCGTGGTTTACTCCATTTAAGAGGGTCCCTACCTTGGGCTCTTTTTCTTGGGCCTTGACCTCACCCCTACTTCCACCACAGCTTTGGATTTTTACTTTTAATTTCACCCAGCTCTACTCTTAGCTTTATAATGACTTTAGCTGTTCAATATTTAATGAACCAATTAATTAAATAACACTTATTATGCTGGAGGACAGTAGTGCTCTATTTTAGTATGCACTGGAATTACCAAGGGAGCTTGTTAAAAACTCCAGGCGCCCACCAACCCAGAGGTTCAGATTCAGTAAGTCTGAGGTGGGGAGCAGGAGTTTCGTTTTTTAATAGTCCTGCTGTATCTGATCTTGGTGATGGGTTGACCACATTTTGGGATGCCAAACTCGAGGGATATAGGATTAAAAGACAGTATGCTCAGTAACTGGTGAAGAAAACTGGTGATAGAGTACCAATCTCTCGTCCATCACTTATTAGCTGTGTGCTTTGGGGCAAGCTATTAAATGCCGTGCGACTCAGTTTCCTCATCTGTAAAATTAGAAGAATAATCATACTTGAGTCATAGGGTTGTTGCGGATACAATTGAGGTGGTACAGGGAAAGTTCATATCTCATTCTACCTGGCCCAGGACTGTGGCTGATGCCAGCTGCCTCCTGCTCCATTAGTCAGCAGTTCCAGAGCAATTGCAGAAGAGGGTCAGGCTCTGCTAAAAGCATCATGGAAAATTCCGGGAAAGGAAATATTGATCCCAGTCCACATGTGTACTGGGAAAGAAAAAGACAGTAGTCTGAGGTAAAATAATGTGATGTGAGATGTTCCTCCCTCCAACTCAGTCACCTCAGGGGGTGACAGACAATACTAAGTGAAAGGAAATAAGGATGGTCACTATTACTGAAGTGACCAAAAAAAAAATCCCTTCGGGACAATTGACACTTTCCCACCTAAATGATCTTGTACACGAGACCATTTACAACGTGTATACACAGATTTCACTGTCCTATTTTTAGAAAAAAATGGGTTGCTGCTGGCCATTGACCTTTGCCAGCCCGCGATGACCACCTTAAATCAAGAGCTTGCTGTAACACAGCTGAGCTTAGCGATTTTAATGAGAAATCTGGTCCTGCTGGATTACCGTTCCTGGGCCACATCTTGTCAGCAATTCCTCAGGAAATTATTCAACCATCCCCAATTGCAAGGAAACAGATGGCGTACTGGAAAAAAAATTACTCTGAAGTGTGTGTGCTGGTAGAAAGCAAATTTAAGGACACAAAGGCCAAGGATGACACAAATACCAAATGTACTTTTTCCCCAGAAAAATGGACTTGTAGATATTTTTGTTTCCCCTCCCCTTTTAAACTGTGAACTACACCAGTCCTCAGCTTGCATACTCCATGGAGAGATTTGTTTGATTTTTCAGAGCCATTTCACAGAGACAGCTTGTCTTAATAATACAGAATAAAACTGATCAAACGCGCTCATGGAAGATCAAGTTTTAAAATTTGTATTAATGTCCTGCTTTCATTCCTCTAATATCCTTTAACCAAAACTCTAGGATCACGCTCTATTATGCCAACTGCCCATGAAGAAATGTAAAATTATTATTAAAAATTATCATGGCACCTGAGAAAATAGCAGTGTAACCCTCATGAATATTAAATCTTTTCATAATGATCAGTGTTATTCCCATGAATACTAACTGTTATGAATTCATTGCAAATTCATAATGCTTAGTGTGAAAACCTGGCCTATAACCAGAAAGTCTGAATTATACTTGGCAAACGCTTGCATCGATTTTAGTTATGAAAGCAGGAAAAGGAAAATGGATAAAATTTTTGACCTTCAGTTTCAGAGGCCGAAGGGTGTTAGGAATTTTGCAAAAGGAAGGCCAGCTGCAACGTTCAAATATTTCATGTGAATGTTTGAATCTTTTTGTGAGTTTCCATTCATGCTTAATTATATCCCAGAGAAGAAGAGTCAGAGAAATGTTAGGAATGAGAGACGAGCACGCTCAGTTACTAGTCTGTGACTGTACTGACACGGCATTAACTTTCAGAGATTAGTTCTCTGGCATATCACAGGAGTGACTCTGACCCTAGAAGAAATTTGGGAAAAGTAATCATTTTACAACAGAGCCTGCAGTTATCACAGATTAAGCCAACTAGGAGTCATCGCATCTCCCACTGAAGTGAGCATCAGCATGTTTTGCCTCAATAACCAAAAGCCACATCTACATGAAAACAAATATAAGGAACGCCGGTTATGGTGAACTGAGCACAAACCTACAGCCATGTGTTTTCATAGTTTCATGACATTCAGGCAAATAAAATGGAATGATTGATGCTCAAGACATTCCAAGAGCAGAGTAACAGACGGAGGTTCAGGCAAAGAGATCTTAATAAAAATCTGATGGGAAAGTGGATCTCTCTCAGGGGGGTTCCAACTGAAAAACTGTTGGGTGATTTATAATAAACCAAAAGCCTGTATTTCATGAGTATCCCTTAACAGGGTCACTTACAGCTATATTTACCGAGTAGGTCTCCCCATTCATGTTGTGTGATCAAAAATCAGAGGAACCAGGCTTTAGAGTTTGCAGCAAAGCAAAGAAGCTCAAATAAAAATTCTCTCTTTGGAAAGTATGTTTCTAAATCCATAGATATTTAGCCTCCTTCAGAGATTAAGAGCATATTCATCACAGATTTTACATACTGTAATTTTATCCCAACTAGTTTAAGCTCCATCTGAAATTTCCTTTAAGAGAAACTTAAGAATTGGGAAAAGGTCTGATTGATGGGCAGATTTAAGCATCTCATAATTTCCTAAAACATTCCCTCACTGTCCTCAACAATTATTCTTTAAGGTGATGGAGAATAGGGGACAGATGCTAATTTCGCCTCTGGGAATTTCTGTGAAGTTATAGGATGGCACTGAAACTGCGGAACAGCAGGATTTAACTAAACAGAACATCAATCAGTAAAGAACAATATGGTGTGCCTGGAATCCATTCAGAATGTCCTCGGGGCAGATTCCAAGAGAGTTTTTCCCCTCTAACTTTTAAGTCTCATAAGTAATATCTTACATTCTTTCAGTAATTTCTTAAGTTCTATAATCATGACCAACCAAGTGGCCCGTGAGAGCTAGTCACCTAACAATCCACCCGCAGGAATGATGGGGCTCTTCAGAATAATTACTCTGCATTCTTTCTGAATTCACCCTGATTCCTTTAGTGTCCTCTGAATCTCCTTGGTTTCAACAATACTTTCTCAACCGTTTCAGAAGTCTTTAGAGTCTGAGGGTCCCAGATTAGAAGTGCAGATAAAAATTCTTCAGAAGTTCCCAGAGAATCATGAATAACATTTCTAAGTTCAAAAATAGCCCCTACTTACTTATCAAGGCTAGCAAACTGTGTGAAATTTTAAAGCAATACCATGGGGAGAGAAAAATTTTAATATTCTACTTTAAATGAAGTCAGACGAGAGAGCATGGTAGAATGAAAGAAAAGGATGTGATTTTGATTCCTGGGTCTTTCATATAAAGTGAAAGATTTCTTAACTTTTCTGGGTTTCTGGATCTTCATCTGTAAAATGGGATAACTACCTATCTTGCAGGGTTATTATAACGATTAAATGAAAGAGATTTGCAGAGCATCTAGCTCAGTGACCAGCATCAAAATTTGGCTTAATAAACATTTATTTTCCCCGGGATTAGAGTGTCTCCTTACAAGTGTGATTTCTCTGTGTATCTGCAGAGGCCTGGGAGAGAGCCAGCCATTTTTGGTAAGTGTCCTATTTATAAATCCCACTAATTAAATGACAGCTTTTCTTCTTCATCAGAGATGGTAGATTACAAACAAGAGAGGCCCGCTCAAAATAGCTCAAATAAAGGAGGACAGGTGGAAGGATATGGGGAAAGCTCAAGGAAAGGTCTTCTGATGACCCAGGAACTCAGGAGTTGTCAGTGTCCAAGGCAGCTATTCTGCTTCTCTCAGTCTCTCCCTCTGAAGCCATTTAACCTTTCTTCCCTGCTTCTCTCTCTGCTTGTCCCCTTCTCTCACCTGCTTCCCCTTGAGGTCCAGCTTTCTCTACCTATTGAGGCTAGGGCTGAAACCTTACCCCATCCTAATCCTAATGCTACATGATTTGTGCATTCAAATGTGCACCACTCTATGAGTACACACTCTGTGTCTTTGGCACCAGACTCGCAAGACAGAGAATATGGTTTTTCTCTGGAAAATTGGGTTTATCTCTGGTACAATAAATTGTAGCAGGGGTGGGAAACAGGAGAGGCAACTCTACCATCGGTCCATGGCCCATCACCTCAGCAAACTCTGTGACTAGAGGCAGTTCCAAAAGAAGAAACAGTGAACTAGGCAGGCACCCCATAGCAGATCTACTCGACTATTCAATGAGATGTTACCTTTGGCTCCTGCTTCTCATTCATCGAGAGCCTGGAGGCATTAGTAAAGCTGCAGCACACTGTTGTTGGCTAATGGGCATACATAGCTGTCACGTTTCTCAAAAATTAGGATCATGAGCAACCTAGAAATTCTGGCCCTGAACAATCATGGGAATTCTCAACCACTTCCGGAATTAGAAAATGGTGCCAAGCCTATTTCCTTTCCTATTTCTCCTCCCCCTCATTGTAAATACCTCTAGTCATTCCCACACAACACACTATACACAATCACCCCACTACCCAGGTCCACCGACAACTCACAGTCAGTGACCAGGTCTGCTCTTACTCCCTTACCTGTCCTTAAATGCACTCTCTTCTCCCTCCCTTCTTGTTTTCCACCTACTTTCCTTTACAATATCCTCAATCATTTCTTTACTTCCCAGTCCTTCAGCCCTCAATTCCAGAAGGGTTTGGATCTGTGAAGGATAATAAAATCAAATGATAGTAGCTAAGCTTTATTGATAGATATCTAATAGGTTTCAATATGCTTGACACTCGGAAGCAAGAAATGTCACCTTACTTTATGTGTTCCAAATCAATTTTCCTCTGGTGCTAGGTCCCTTACTAATTAGTGTTGATAAATTGAATCTCACACATATTTAGGGAGTCCCTCCCTCTCTCCGGAGGTTAGTCAATAGTCCCAGAGTGCGAATCCAATCCTTAACATTGGGGAAAGAGGCCTCCTGTCTTCAGACCATCATGACTGTCTTTGAGATGCTTATTGTTCAAAACAAACACACACAAAAATACAGACACACCCAGGCCATCTGCAGGCAAGCGTTTTCCCTTCCTCTTGCCAAGCTCAGGCACAGGATCTCTTGCCATGGCGAAGACCTAGTGGATAGATTTTTCCGGCATTTATGCTGTCATTCCTAGCCAAGGTACAGCCGTCTTGGGATGGGAGGGAGGAAATCCATCTCTCTCCTCCCAGGGTCAACTCGCATCTCTTTCCTCCATCCTCACAGGCCTCCTCCCTTTCAGACAATCCACTCCCTCACTGAATCTAGATCTTCAAAAACAAAGAACTGGTAGTTTCCCCCTGAGGGCAAGAAATGTCCAATTTCTGGGACGCTAAGCTTGCTTGCTCTCTGAAAGTTAAAAAAGAGAAAAACACCTCTCATTTATTTTCCAGCTCTCTTGTAACTGTGAGAACAAGACAGATATTAATATCACTTGCTTTAGCAACTCCCTATAAGTGAAACTTTTTAAATGACTCTGCCCGAGGCCTCTTCCCAAGCTGCTCAGTCTAAGGTCATTTTTCCAGAAGCTGAAGATGAGCATTTGGACCAGCTACTTGGTTTATAAGGGGTCATGGAAAGGAGATATTTCAGACACAGGTGAAGAGGCCCTGAGAAATATCCTCGGGCAGCTAGAATACAGTGGGGCCCAAGCAAACTTCCTAGTCTGATCCTCCATTTCTTTACCCATTAAGTAGTGAGAATACTTCAAATGGCTGTTGTGAGATGGCACTTAAAAGTGTGACTCATATCGTATCTTGCAGGAGGTGACCTAAGAGCCACGCCAGGGGTACCAAAAGGAGCTACACAATAAGTTTCTGACGCTGCGCAATGAGGGAGCTACCTTCAGCTTGGACACCAAACAGCCAGTAAGTCTTCCTGCAAAAGAGAGTTTAAAACATCTCCCTTGAATAGCAACAACTTGCAAAGAATGCTAATCAGAGCAGGAAAAAAGCAAGCGTAAGACAAAAGATAAAGACCACTCGAGTCAGAGGGATGGCCCCCACAGTTCAGCAATAAAGCCGCAGCCAGCATTTTGCAAAATATATCATCCATCTATCCGCTACCCTCTTCCCCATCTCCTCTCAAGAGAGCCAGCAAGGGGTCCAGAGGTCCCCCCAGGCCAGTTTGGGAGCCGATGTCACGCATGAAGTTATGTAATGCTGGGATGTCATGCTGATCTGGTGTTGGGACAGCTGGGGCAAAAGGAAACTTTTCTGTCTAAAGACAGGTCTGAGAAGCAAAGAAAAGTCCAAAAACTGAAGGCCCTGGAGTTAGCAGAGAAGAACTGAAGGCAAAGAGGTGGTCCACAATATGAAATATGTACGGCCAGGCTAAGCAAGAACGTGGAGCTAGGAATATGCCCTGAGCCCACCTGAGTAAGGTAAGGGTACCTATGATAGGAGAGGCCAGAGGTTAGGGTGGAGTAGATACATCAGGGAGGAAAATGCTGCTCAGACTCCATAGATAAATGCAAAACTTTCAGTAATAATAACAGACTATTGATAAAATATCGTGCTTTTTATGTGCTGGGTAATATTTGAAATATTTTACATACTCTAAGCCATTTACTCTCACAATATCCTATGAGATGAGGTAGTTCTATTGTTATCTCCATCTTATAGATGCAGAAACTGAGACCAGAACCTGCCAAGATGGCACAGCTAGAAAGTGGCCGAGCTGGAATCCGAATGCAAGAGGTCTGACTTCAGAGTGTGCACACTCACGGGGTTCTCAGCAGACGCCAGGCACTCCTTCAGGTATTTACGTCTGGTAACACACTCAGTACTCACAGCCGCCCCATTACCTGTGTGCTCTTATAAATCAAATACAAGTCTACAGACATGCATGCAAAAACTACATTACTCAGACTAAATTCGTCAAATATATAAGGAAAATCTAACGACATTCATCAATTAGTTGTAAGAGCCCTGAAGCATGAAACGGAAATCCCAGGTCAGATCATCACCCGTGCTACAAGAGACACTGTGTATTTCTGAAGAGGACATGGACTGGCTTAATTATGCTCATTGAGGATTGTCACCAATGACTTTGTGAGGAGGAAACTGAGACTCAAATCAGCCCCATTGAAGAGCATTTATTCAGGAGCCTATTACATATAAGATAAATTCTGTTTATATATATATGTAACATATATATACATACACACACATGAATAAGTAAGGTAAACTGTATCTTTATAGAATTCATGTGAGTTCTGAACATGTTCTAAAAATAATGACAACACACACACACACACACACACACACCCAGCACAGAACCTGCAGCTGGTAGGAAATAAGCAAGCTAACATTTGTTGAGGGCTTCATTTTGTGTCAAGAACAACGTGAGGCTCTTCACTCTGGTTTAAATTGTTCATTACACAAAAGCATATCTATTTAATCTAAATCTAAGAAATTTTCTTTCAAGACCAGAAGCTGGCCTTCCAGGGGCCAAAATTGAATGACAAGAGGAATGCTCTTGAAATTAAGGTATTTTAAGAAGAAATAATCCTATATTAAGGTGTAGCTTAAAAACAACAGAGGCGAGAGGCCGATGTGCCTCAGTGGGAGGACGTATCTCGCCTCCCAGCGCAAAGCACACGCTGCAGACTTAACGCTTTGGCCCAAGAGACTGAGGACCACATGGGCAATTCAGTGATAGACCACAAGAGCCATTAATAGTGTCAGTAGGAGACCCGAGTGTTGCTGAGACAGGACTGGGGTACTCTGCCTGGATGGACATGCACAGACCTTCACGTTGTCAAGGATGTTCAGGAAAAAAAGAAACCAGAGATCAGAGAAACGAAGTGATGAGAGTGATGCTCACAGACATGGAAAGGGAAGACCATCTCTGCAGCAGAGCAATGATGTGCCCTGACAGCTCAAACTTTGGATTTTCAGACTCAAATTTCAAAAGGATATGGCCACCCTTTCAGCTGAGCTGAGGGTGAATAATTAGATCCTGTCTACACTTCTGCTCAAATTAGGTGACTTTTAAAATACTATGCTGACAGGCAGGTTTCATAGCAATCATAATTCAATATTTTGATAACGAATTTCCTCTGAGCATCACCACTGCTTCACTGGCTTGTCTTTCTTATGTAGCATGGATTCTAAGGGAAGGAAACTAATGGTGAAGCGCATTATTTGACCCACCAGCTAGACATATAAGAAATACCTTTGGGGGATCAATCATACAAATAAGATTTTTCTTTTCTTGTCTTTCTTTTGTTAAATAAAGTGAGGGGCCTCTCCAGGAGGCAAATAGCTTCAGACAGTCTCTTGTCTAGAGAATCCAGGCAGGTTAGTAAAAGGAACGAGGCTCTGTAGTCCCACATCTGGGTTTGAATCCTGTCTCCATCACTGAAGCAGCATTAATGTGAATTCTAAGTCCATCACAGAAGCAGCATTGATGTCCTTTGCAAAGTGCCAGATTTCTCTAGGTGTCTGTGTCTCCCTCCACAGTACAAGTAAATTATATCTATTTTGTAGGAGGTTGGAGAGATTCTAAATCTAAACATATTTGAGTGTGGTTTTCACTGTTTCCAGAAGGTTTAGCTGGGGAACACATGGCCAAACCTGCCAATGAACATACATCATGTGAAAATCGTGCCTATCCATTCAAATATCAGCATTGAAAGATGAAAAGGAGAGGCCGCTTTAAGAATAACTTTTCTTGGCATTTATTTATTACTTAATTTTTTTAATTCGTTCTTATAATTCCTACAACTTGTAATGCTAAAATGTGATCCTCTATTTTGAAAATGATACAGTGCAGAAAAGTCTGTGTAAAAATTCTAGGCGCATCTGAGGCCTCATGGGAACAGACATTTGACAAACTCCGCTTGTACAACATAAACCTTCATTTCACACAGACAACTGGCTATTGCTCTCGCCAGAGTTTGATTGCCGGATTTAAGTGGTGCATCTGAAAGAACGAGATTGCTAATTGGATTTACAATGAATTCTATGAATAAATAAATATATAACATTAATATTTTATTAACATCATTAAGATATGTTGGAAAGGCATATGTCATACTAGATACTTAGTAATATATGTAAAGTATCTAGTACAGTGCTGGCATAAAGTAGACACTCAGAAAATGATAGCAAGCCTTAGTAAGTGTTCTGTAGAAAATAAGAATATACTTAAAATAAACTGGAGAAGTTCAGTCTGTTCTTTTGGAAAATGCTTTGCCAAAATCAAACCAAAATTGTCTGCCTTTTGTAAATTTTAGCACCCTACATACTAGAAGAAACTATTTTATTTCGATATTGGGGTATTTAGCTTTTGAAAGGTCATCAGAAGATCTCCCATGTCAATTGTGCACATTTTTGAGTCCCTAATTCTCTTTTTTAGACAGCTCTGATGTTTCTTAACATTTCAAAGTCTTAGTCATTATATGCTAGTTTATTTTCTTGGTCTCACCAACCTATTAAAACCACCTGAATCTGTTATTCTGTTATTAAAAACATCACTCCACTTATGACTGCCTATTTTTGCTGTGCAGCATACATCACAATTGTCAGCTCTTGCTTTTCTGAATGCATCAACTAGATAGAATTCATGACTGTGAATTTCTAAATTACTACCTTCCACCTTTCGCATTCAACAAACCTCTTATCTCACTCGATCAAAAATTATATTCTTCTTCTCTTCTGGAAGCCTGACGCCATATGAAACCCGTGTATCTGTGAACTCTTGTTTTGTATCATCTTGATAGGAGACTGGTAGCCTCTGGTCCTTCTGAACTTAGAGCCCCGCAAATATCTTAGTTAAAAGTACAGTGGTGGTGGGGCTGCCCCAGGGCCAAGTGGTTAAAGTTCCACCTACTCCACTTTGCTGGCTGGTTTGCAGGTTCGAATCCTGGCATGGACCTACTTCACTCATCAGCCATGCTGTGCAGGCATACCACATACAAAACAGAGGAAGATTGGCATGGATGTTAGCTCAGGGCAAATCTTCCTCAGCAAAAAAAAAGAAGAAGAAGAAGTACAGTGGTGGCTGACATTTCAATATGGCAACTAGATTTATCTCCTCTCCCTTTGGAGACACCATCAGACAGATACTGAAAGAATAGATAGATATAAGCCCACAATAACAAAGGGAATGAGAGTGAATCACCAGTGAACAAAAGATTTCATTACACTTCTGTACGACAAAAAATAGATGGATGAGTCTGAAGACTGATGGAGAAAGACAGAGAAAACCACAACCAAGAATAATAATGATGTGGACTGCAACCAGTAAGAGAAAAGATTTTCTCTGGAGGACTCAGAAACACCAGGCATGATGGAGGACAAACTCAAAGAATAGGCTAGAAAAGATGATTAATTGAAAGTCTATTGGCGGAACTGTCAACACTCTTCCTCTGATCTACCTCATGCAGAGCACTCTAAAGTGAGATATTATCCTCCAAGAAGAAATACAAAAGAATGCCCTCAGGATGTATGAAGAAGTTGGGCAGTCAATATAGGACTTAGCAACCCTGAGCAAATTTCTCAACATTCTGACACTTAGTAGTCTCAACGCATAATCGGTGGTTTCCTACCCTCTCTCCCTAATTTATTCCTTCCCCTTCATGAAGTCCCACCTACATACACAAAGCTCACAGTCAGGTTTTTAATGTTACCAATGATGGCATCTGAGAAAAGCTGAATTATGCAAACTAAAGACAATAAACAAAAATGACTGAAGAAGAAACAGGGTAATTTAGGGAGAGAGAAAGGAGCAAAAGTACTTCAAATTGGTCTTCACAGAGAGGATTGAGAAGACATTGCAACCATAAACCAACAAGAGGATGCTATGGAAAAAGTACAAAGACCAGAAAAACTCTTAGAAATCCAAAAATTATCAAATTCAAAAAAATCAATGGACACATTGTAGTATTAAATCAAGAAAATCTCCCAGAAAGTAGGAAAGACTGAGATAGAAAATACTGCTACACCTAGTCTAAATAATATAAATTATCTTTATTTTCCATTTTTAGAATTAGCTTGTAGACAAACTATGGAATACTTCATTCTAATTACTGAACAGAATGTATATATTCTCAGCCTTGCTGATGCAAAAGGAAAGTGTAACTGACCAAAGATAGAAAGGGATGAAGTGAGGGCAGAGGTGGAGGAAAGCATGGGCACACTGATGCCATTATCTTCATGAAGGGAAGTCAGGAAATACTGTCAGTTATGATGCAACAAGAAATGGTGCTTATTATTTTTGGGAGTGACAAAAATGACCTTTGAAGGAACTGAGTGATTTTTGGATAGAGGTGGAGAGGGAGATATAGAGGCCAATGTTGTTAAGCTAACTCCTTGTATATTATAATAGAACAGTGATAAACTTTAAAAGATAAATTAAGAAACAGCAATATGGACATTTTATATAAAATAATGGAGAAAAACACATGAATAGACAAAGGTAAAACAGTGATAAGTAGTTGCCTCTGAGAAGTGGGTCTACCGAAAGGAAAATACCAGAAGCCAAGAATTTTCGCTTTTCCTTCTGTTTCTGTACTATTTGACTTTTAAACCATGAGCATTAAATAAAATATATACACAAATTTTAATGCGATGTTAAAAAACAAAACAGCTTCCATGCCTCACTCTCAAACCTTCTGAGAGGCTGCCTCTGCTCTATTTCTTTGGTGGACGCTCAACATTCCCAGCATTTCAGTATCGTGGGGGTCATTTTCCAGCCATTCCAAACCTCCTTAAAGGCCATATTTACCTGTTTGATAGCAATCTATATCCAAATTAAAAACAAAGCGATAGAGATAAATGAGGGAAAATAATCTTATCTGACCCGCAGAATCAGATATGCTTAGGAGCGATTTCAGTATTTAGCCTTTGAAAATCTGCTGAGTTTATTACAAATAAAGTAAACTTTTGATGACTTAGAATCTGGTGTGAAAGAACACTCAATCGGAATTGCTGCAGCTTCTGCTGCTACTATTGTTGTTTGTGGCATTTCACCCCACGGGCAAAGGAGACGCACATGTACACATCTCACTCCATTTCCGAGCTGGTGGAAAGATTCAGCTCCCAAGCATGCCCAGTGTAGATTCCTATCACTCTCCCTGGACTCACTGAGGCTCAGAAAGGTCACCCAGTAGGGCTATGAGGCTTTTTTCTTCTTCTTCTTCTTCTTCTTCTTCTTTGAACCTTTTAATATTTTCTGGAGTTTGCATAATGTAGACATTATTTTCAGTATAAAAAAAAGAAAAGAAAAGCTCTCAGGGGAGAAAAAAATCCAAGAATGAGAATTTGAAAGACCTCCAATATCAAAGAAAGGGAGATAGATTTCAACCCGTATGATGCACTTACGAGGCAAGGAAGGAGAAGCGTACATTTTGATTTTTACTCGCCTGGTGGGGTAGCTTCCTGAAAGATGTTCTGGTCAAGGAGCCTGTGTCGATCTTCCCCTTCATTGAGCTTGGAAACTGCTAAAATCTTTCTTGCTATAATTTTCCTCTTCTTTTTCACACATCTCTATGCCACTAAATTCATTTTCTTATTCATTGTGTGTATTGGGCTTATTTGTTTACACATTATACAGGTAATATATGCTCAATACAAAAATATTGGAAAATAACAAAAAGTGAAAAGGATTCGTTATCCTACGACCTGGAGACAATCATTATTAACATTTTGGTGAATGTCTTCCAAGCTCTTTTAATATGCATATAATTTTATACAAAAATATGCTTATATTGCACACATAATTCTGCAACCTACTTAGCAATTTATTGTGAACATTGTCACTTCAGTAAATATATTTCTCCAAAAATTGTTTATTGGTCACAAAATATTCCATCTGCCTGTTTTAGAGTTTTCTTAACCAATCTTTTATTGCTGGACATTTCAGATGTTTCCAGTTTCTGACTATGATCAATAGTGCATCAGTGAGTATCTTTATACATAAGTCTTTGTACGTATCTCTGAGAATTTCTTCAGGATAAATCGTTAAATAAGAAACTACTAGATCAAAGGCCATGCATAATTTTAAGTCTTTCTTGAAATGTATTACTTAAAATTTTTTAAATTCATTAAAATTCATTTTAATCCACAAAAAACAGAGAAATGGACTCACTCATACCATCCTTTCAGGATTTTCCCTTATTAGATACAGCATTTTGAGATCTATATATAGAGGAAAAGACTAGAAATAAACATACCAAAATGTTCATATTTGACTCTGGGTAATGAGATTATTGATGATTTTGTTCTGTTTGCTCTTTGTAGAATGTCTCGAAATTCCTCCAATGATTACATATAACTTCTTAATTAAAATCTGTCAGCATTTAAAATCTAAACTGTCAGCATTAACGTGTGTAGTATATATGATGTCAGTCAATCTGCTTCCACACCCAACTTCCCCTTTTGTCTTTATCTAACCTGCCCATGGACAGTTCAGAGCATTACATTCAATTCTGCCTCAGCCCACCCCAATCCTTGTTCAACCACTGCTGATTGGACCAGCAGAAGGCTCCTCATCCAAAGGGAACCAATCCATAGGCTTGGCTCAGCCAATCAGATTTTCTAGACTGAGACTTGGAGACTGTCATTACTAACTGGTAGGTTCTGGAGCTAAAAAGTCATATAGTGTAAGGACCAGAGCCAGCTCCTCAGCTGAACACATCCATGTACATGCCTCAGATGTTGGGCAGCGACACCTGGAAATAGAGGAAATAGTCTGCAGGGAGAAGTGGAGGAATGTGCCTGGAAAGGCGGAAACACAAGACCATGAGTCCCCAGAAAGACGTAGAGAGAGAGACCACAGTTCCTGATTTCTGGATCTTGGTGCTGTCCCCGTGAACCCTGGGGCAATTTCTTTCCTGTCATCCATGATGCTTATGAGATGGCCAGTTGTATTCTTACCGAAAAAAGGGGGAAAAATATATATATATATCTATATCTCTAATATCTGCATGAGGTTTTGTTCTTTGGGACTACAGCCTGGTTATTTGAACAATGTGTGACAACTGACTTCATGTTAAGGTTGGTGTGAGAACACTGACATTCCAAACCTGAAGGTGCAAAAGGGCAGCACATGGGCCTCATTTCAGCCTCAATCATGTCCTACTTGGCCATATAATGTTTTTGTAAGTCTAGACAAGCATTTATTTATGGGGAAGTTGTACTTAAAATCTGAATCCTTATCTTCTTTTGAAAATATTTCCTAGATCAAGCATCATTACGCCTCACATTTCTCTGAGGCCTAAATTGGCTGGAGTTGAACAGCTGCTGACTTTCAGACACGTGTCACGTGCAGTTCCCATTCTGCGCCACTCAGGAGGGACCTGCGTAGGCACCTTGCCTGGCCAGCTATGTTGCTTCCCTTTACCATTTAGGCCTCTGTCGGAGTTAAAGTTCCTGACCCCCTCTTCTAAAAGATCTACTCTCCTGAATTTCCTCCCTCTCCTTTGCCTGCTTCTGAAGGTGTGATTCCTGGGTTCTTTCTAAGAGATTACAGGCAACGCTCACTCCATCTCCTGCGTTCTCACCAGAGCATCACTTTTTAACTAAAGTTAATGGCTTGTCATTAAAGGGTGTCGTTGGTGCCTGAGGAACAAGGCATTTCATCTGTCTCAGCAGTACATCTGTGGCGAAGGATAAAAGCTAGAAAAATCAAACACTTCCTCATTTCTCCAGAAAAACCTTCCTTTTTCTAAATTAGGAACATCATGGGGAAACTCTTTCTTTTTGTTTTTTTCTACAGAGTGAATCTTTGACACCGCATCATTATCCCAAATCCCAAACACAAACCGCGAGGTTGAACGGTCTGATGAAGGATCTGATCTGAACATTAAAATTATTAAGCTTCCACTATGAAATTGTCTGGTTTACAGAACTGATCAGATGTTGTTCATTTTGGGGCCGTGAAAAACTGTTTTGAAGAAGCAAACAAGGCATCACGATATTTCCTGCTTTAGATGGGAGCCTCGCGCACCGGCCCTGAGCACCTGCTGGCACCGAACCTTCTGCACCTATTAATTTGCCTTGGAATAAATCAAGGGCAATATCGACAGCTGGGAGGGTCTGCAAGGGAGATCTTCATCTCCAAAATCTTGAAAATCTGAGGTCCTTGGCATTGGGTAAACCACAGAGGAAATGTTTTTGCTAAGAGTGGATGCTTTTTCAGACTATTTGCAAAGAAGCAGACCATTGTCTTTTACTCTTAATTTTTCGAAAGCTTTTGACCTGAACCATTATCCTTCAAAAGCTAACCCTGGCGAACAAACACATGTAGGAAGATAGTCTTTGCTCTGGAGATCTAAATGAACTTTTCCGATTTACCACTTGAGGGCAGGAGATCAAACCTGGAGTTGAACTAACTTCAGGCTACTGAAGAATGTCCCACATTCTCTCCACAGGATCTGGCTTGTATGAGGCAGGAGGAAAAGGTATCAACTCTGCCGCTGCCTTCTGTTGGTCAAGGTAACAAATTTCTCTGCAGAAACATTCCAAATTGTGAATTTCAAACACTAAGTCAAAGTAGAGGCTCAGCCAAAATTTAACTGCAGTCAATATTACCCATCCTTTAACCAAATTATTTTAATTTTTTAATGATAATAACAATAAAATAGAACATATACATTTATCCAATTCGCCATTCTTCGAGTCTCAATTGGAGACAGGGAAAGACAGGTGAGCTGATCCAGCAATGAAGTCCCCCTCCAGCAAGAATACTGAATGTTAACATACCTGACTTGAGACTATAATTAAATGTACATCTAAAAGGCACTGCACGAGAATCTGGAGGGAGTCTGACCCTTTCATTTTAGTATAATGTCAGACAGTCTACAGCTGCCTTAACATTATACACTGAACATGAAATGTCTGCTTGTATTCATCACTACAGAGATTTGCAAAGGCCTTTAAATTATAACCCCATTTGAGCAATCACAGGCTTGCTGCTAGGTATTTGTTTCATTTTGAGCAAACTCTGAGAAATGAAGGACTCCAGCAGACAAGGGAGCAATAGTCAGGAGGCCCGGGCATACGACCCTGTGATCTCTGCAGGTTATGACTGAGATACCCAAGAAAGATGCTCAGGTCTCCACTGAGGTCGAAACCTCAGCACCCCAGCTTCGCCCCACGAAGAAAGACGTTTCCATCCTCAGGAAGGAAAATTTGGTGATAAAATGTTAAGCATATTTTATTAGCAGTAATGACCCGGGTGATGAGAAGATGATTAAACGAGTTCCTGATTTGCTGGTTTGCTAGAAAACAATCTCAACTGACAAAACAAGAAGATAATATATTTTTTAAATATACGTCCCACCGTTTTTTCCCTAGCCGTACTCCTCCATATGTGAAATAATCAGATCTAAGAGGGAGATTAAATCATAAAATGCCATAATGTCTCATTTAACAGACACAGAGAATAGTAAATTACACATGAATGAATTTTCCAAGCAACTGAAATTTACTCTATTAAGCATCAACTTCTTAAAAACTTATCAGATACATATATAAATTACATGTAAAACAAATATTTATAAATTATAATTTTACAGTATATGTTATAAAAGTATGTATATATACAAATTATAAGTACATAACTCATTTTTTGCCTTTTACAACAGAAGGTATTGAACATGAGAGCTTCTTGCTAACACTGATTCCTAATCAGGACCATGTGTGCCTGTGGTAATCTCAGTATCCTACTATTGCTACGCATTTTGATTTGGCTTTCTTATAGTTTTTTTAGTCTCCTTTTCATTTTCAGCTGCTTGGTGTCATTTCAGGCTGATGGTTCCAGGATTCCTTCTCAGCTACCCAAAGTCCCTCTTGTTCTGATTCCTTATTTCTAATTTGCTATGGACAAATAGACTAGATTTTCAGAAGAGTGAGTGAGTGTGTGTGTGTATGTCTTTGTGTGTGTAATAAGACTGTATACCTACCTTTAGAGACTCTCCCAAGAGTAAAGTGAAGGAGTTTTAGTTACTGGAAATGACAGCCACTCTTTTGGCCTCGTCAGAGTTCTCTTTCCCTGGTCCTTAGCCAAGCTCCCAATCGCTGATGCGGCTGGTTAACTGACATCTGAATAAATTCG
The DNA here is from genome assembly GCF_037783145.1 of Equus przewalskii. Classification (NCBI taxonomy): domain Eukaryota; kingdom Metazoa; phylum Chordata; class Mammalia; order Perissodactyla; family Equidae; genus Equus; species Equus przewalskii. Next base: position 50,602,410 of record NC_091831.1, on the reverse strand, counting down.
GTATTAATAGACCATGATATTATATAAATTCTCTTGAACTGAAGATTTAAGGAAACAATTCACGTTTCAGGACTGATTTATTTCCATCCCCAAATTATGCAACCTTGGTGTGCAATGTAAATAAAATATTATTGACGATAAAGCATAATTTAACACACAAAAGCAAAGTATTAATTTGGGATCACAAATGTTTGGAGAGAAAAATAAAAGGCAGCATATTTAACAAACACTCTTCTGAAGAATCTTCAAAGAATGATACCAGTCGAGCACTTCAAAGCCCCAGGTGGAGCTTCTTCACTTGTTCAAACACGCCTGGGGGCCCCAGCTGGGGATTCTGCTTCTGAGGGTCAAGGCAGGAGCAGTCCCTCCCTCTGTTTTTTAAATTCCCTTAGTTAATTCTGAACCAGGGTTGAAAACCACAAGGAATAACCCCTCCTCGTTATTGCTCCGCTCCAGGTACTCCTCTCCTCTTTTTACATTAATGTTCCTCTCCTTTCTCTCCTCTTCATCTCCAGCTCTGTTGTCCTCTTCTTCCTCTTTCTATTTCTCTTTCCACCTGCCTCTCAGGCTTAGCAGAGGCTCCAGTGCTCTCTTCAAGAACTGTGAGATTTTCTGGGTTTTCTAAGGCACAGATTTATGTTCTAAACTTCCTTTGCTCCCAATTAATATATCCCAACATTCTGTGCTTTCCCACACATGTTTCTCTTTAGCAATTATTTTCTCCTGCCTTATGTTATAGTTAATCATTTTTTGCTTGCCAATATCCCCACTAAATTCTAAGTTTCTTGAGGACAAAGTTTATTTCTTATTCACCTTGATATCTTCCATAGTGCCTAGTGAACAGTAGGCATTAACTCTATATACATATAAATATAAATGTGGGTATATTTAATTAAACCAATGTGATTTATACACAATAATGATAAAAGTAAGAATATACTACATTTATATGTGTTGTTTTCAAAGCGGCTCTATATCCATGATCTTAATTTAAACATACAGCAAGCCAATGAATCCAAATGAATCCACAATGGTCATTTCTTATTTTGCCTGCCTAGCATTCATTTACTTTTCTTATGATACAGGACGCTGATTTTCCCTGATGAAAAATCCCCACACTATTTTTATTCCGAGTGATACAGGTGGCACTAACTCCAGCCCCGGCCCGACAGTGGTCATACGATGGTTGCCTGGCCTATCAGAGCACCACATTCTCTGGACTCTGGTGATTGATTCAGGGATGAGCCCCTGACCCAAAAAGAAACAGAATTCTGGGACTTCTGTGAAATTGTTGCAAAGACAAAATAACTCATTTCTGATGGAGTTGCTGTGACTAATTTGGCACTACAAGGGGAGAACCAAGGGGGAGGACAGCAGAACTGAGGGAAGGGTAAAATGAAATTGACTCTTAATGACATCATTTGAACCCCTGGATCCAGCCACACCTAAAGCCTACATAGAATATTTTTGTTAAGCAAACCAATAAGAAAGCTTCTGTACAGCAAGGAAACAATCAACAAAATGAAAAGGCAATCGTAGATTGGGAGAAAATATTTGCAAACTATATATCTAATAAGGGGTGAATATCCAAAATATATAAAGAACTCATACAACCCAACAGCAAAATAAATAAATAAATAAACCAATTAAAAATTGGGCAAAGAACCTGAATAGATATTTTTCCAAAGAGACATACAAATAGCCAACAGGTTCATGAAAAGGTGCTCGATATCACTAATCATCAGGGACATACACATCAAAACCGCAATGAGATAATGAGATATCACCTCATACCTGTTAGAATGACTACTACCAAAAAGACAAGAGATAACAAGTGTTGGCAAGGGTGTGAAGAAAAGGGAACACTTGTACACTATTGGTGGGAATGTAAGTTGGTAAATTCATTATGGAAAACAGTATGGAGGCTCCTCCAAAAGTTAAACATAGAACCACCATATGATCCAGAATCCCACTTTTGCATGTATATCCAAAGGAAATGAAAACAGGATCTTGAAGAGATATCTTCACTCCCATGTTCATTTGCAGCATTATTCACAAATGCCAAGATATGGAAACAACCAAAGTGTCTAGCTATGGATGAATGGATAAAGAAGATATGGTACATATACATAAGGAAATATTATTCAGCCATAAAAGAGAAGGAAAGAAGGAGATCCTGCTATTTGTGACAACACAGATGAACCTGGAGGACACTTATACTAAGTGAAATAAGCCAGACACAGAAAGACAAATACTCTGTGATATCACTTGTATGTAGAATCTTTAAAAAGTTGAATTCATAGACCCAGAGAGTAGAACGGTGGTTGACAGGGACTAGGGGTGGGGGAAATGGAGAGCTAATGGTCAAAGGGTACAAATTTTCAGTTATAAGATAAATGAGTTCTGGGGATCTTATGTACAGAATGGTGATTATAGTTAATAACACTTTATCTAAAATTTGCTAAGAGTAGATCTTAAGTGATCTCATCACACACACACACACACACACACAAATGGTAACTATGCGAGGTGATGGATGTCTTAATTAACTTGACCGTGGTAAGCATTTCACAACATACACATTGAATAAATCATCATGCTGTACATCTTAAAAATCACATTGTACAACCTAAACATATATAATTTTTATTTGTCGATGATACTTCAACAGAGTCAGAGGCCAAAAGAAAGCCATTTGAATAGGTTTTCTCCATTTGAAAAAGAAAAAGTCCTGACTAATCCAAAGACTAATATCACCAAGGATTAAGGTTGTTCTACGAGCCATCTAAAGCCATGTAATTAGTCCTCCTAGGACCAGGATCAGCTGTCAACCAGAGCTTCTTCCAACAGCCTTCTCTCGCTCTTGGAAGTTAAGTTGGAGAAGGTTTTGAGGACCATGCTGGTTCTCCCCCTACTCCCATCCTCCCCATAGCATTATTCCTCAACGCAGCATTATAAAATACCAACATCCCTGTGGTCATACTCAGGGAGCATCTAAAAACAACTTTCAAAATCAATTAGTCAATGTGGTTAAAAATAAGTACATTATTGTCACAAATTTATTTTACACAATTCAAATAAATTTACCAAATGTTGACAGCTTTCACAATTTTACTTATCCACAGTATGGGTGAATGTAATCACCCATGTTCCTCTGTACTGTTTTTTCCCCTCATGGTAACACGTGATTTGGTCTTTCCTTCTAGATTCAGGTGAGCCACCATGCCATGTGACAAGAATAGAAATTATTCAAGCAGAATAGACTTTTTAAATGTCATAAACCAGGACAAAGAAATGAAACAGATCAAAAGCTGCCCTTGTGGCCTGACTAAACAATTCAACAGCAGATGGTTCCGGCAATTCAGGCAGCTCTCAGGAGCTCGACTTTAAGATCTCAGTCCTGGGCAGGAGGAGGCTTGCTTCAGCTGTTTCAACAAAGCCTACCCATTATCAGCCCAAAGATTGGCCACTGTGTACTCACCTGGCTTATTCCAAAAACAGAACCTGACAAAACAAGGAGAAAGGAGAACGAATCTAGAGGCTCACGTCAGGCGTTGGCTAGTAACTGCCATAGCTGACAGGCATAGGATCTGTCCCTCCACTGGGTAAAAGGTCAAGATCAGACCTGTCATTCTCATGCATATGAGAAGTTGAAGAGGTCACCAAGCTTTGGGGATTAATTTTGTCTTGTTTTCCATTTGCCCGTAATACACACACACACACACACACACACACACAGTCAATCCTCATCATTCACAGATTCTGTATTTGCAAATATGCCTGCTTGCTAAAATTTATTACCCCCAAATCAATACCCATGGTGCTTTGTGAACATTCACAGACATGCACAGAGCAGGCAAAAAATGTTAGCCGCCCACGCGTGTTCCCAGCTGAGGTGAATAAGGCAGTGCTCTGCCTTCTTGTCCCAGCTCTCACACTTTAAACGTGTCCTTTTCACTGTCTATTTAGTGCCACATTTTCACATTTTTGTGCTTTTTGCGGTGATTTCACTGTTTAAAATGGCTCCCAAGGGTAGTGCTGAAGCGCTATCTAGTTTTCCTAAGCACAAGAAGACTGTGAAGTGCCTTACGGAGAAAATAAACGTTAGATAAGCTTCTTTCAGTCACGAGTTATAGTGGGGTTGGCTATGAATTCAATGTTAATGAGTCAAAAACATGTATTAAATAGTCACATAAAACAAGCTTAGGTATTGATCAGTTGACGAAAATGTTGTGACCAGAGGCTCACAGGCTTTTCCCTAGAAGCAATGGTTCCGTGACTTTACAGAACATAATTAGTGCAAATAATAACACTTGACTGTACAAAGGTATATACTATGTATATGTACATTGTATCTACTCTTATGCCTTTAATTGGCATCGTGTACAGATAGACCTTCACTCAAATAGCCATTTTTTAGGGAAAGGGCTATAGTACCCTTCCTATATTCACAATGAAGGTCGGTCCAGTTCCAGCAGATAAGGGGTTATAAATATCCAGTGTGGGACAGTCTTGCAGTGGGCATGGGAGACGAAAGATCTGACTTGGAGCCAGTTGATCACTGCTTCCCTCATGTGTCTCAGTAACAATATTTGTGGGGGACCCAAGGAGCCTACTTATCTGAGAAATAGCAAAACAAGGTATAAGTGCTACCATGCTCCCTTTCTCTGAACCTGAATCTAACCTCAGAATCTCCCTCACCTCATGTGGCAATTATGGTGACAATCTTTGTGTCTGCTCTCTACCTCCCAAGTGTAAACAAGGCATTGATTTTTCTAACAAAATCTAACAGATCATAGTCATAGTCACCAGAGTTTTATTGTCGGCATCATCAGCCACAAACACATATGGCATACCTGCCAAGAGAAAGTTCGAGATAAGGTTAGTACCTTCAAAAATGTTATAATGACAAAAAAAAAAAAAAAAGCTGAGACAAAATTCCAATTTTAAACTTATGAGAACCTTAATTAATTTGACATTTATATAAGCTAACTCAGAGTTCCTATTAAAATAAGGGAATGAGCAGTAGTATGTCCAATGTCATGTCTCAAGCAGCAAGTATAAGCATGTGACCCTTGTAGGATAGTGTGTACTGTTTTATTTTTTGTTTGTTTACTTTCCTTTCAATGGCAATTGTGTGCAATACATGTAATTGGAGCTCAGTAAATACCTCTTGAATTAAGTGGAAGGCACCTGGTATTTGCTTGTATCACCCTAACCTAAAGCCCTGGCCTTAGACAAAGATTGACAGGACGGTTATGGGTCTATTTTTTGGATTGTATTCCATAACACCTTTTTCCAAGTTGTTCAAGACGCTCAAACAAAAAAGACAGATCTACTGAGCAAGTGTGCCCCGGATATGACATGGATATGGCAGAAGAGATGCAGACGGATAGACAAGGAAGGAGAAGGAGATAGGGGTTGGTACTGGGAAGAAAGTTGAGACACAAGCACCTCATAATGTTACACCTAGTGTAAGGGTATACCAACCAGAACACCAGTTACATATTATGGACTGAGTGGATGCATTTACTTTCACCCCCTCCAAAACCTACTAATACAATAAAGAATTATAAACACACAACCCTAACCGTTCTCAAGTTTTAATTATGCTTACAAACTTTAAAACCATTTTTACTTCCTTAGGCCTCATTAGGAAGAGAAAAACCAGAATTACCAGAAACATAAGGAAATTCTCTAACAGGAAAGAGAAAAAGTAGGAAAATACATTTAAAATGACAAAGATGAAAAGTTACAAAAATATTATCAGAAGATAACTTACAAAATTAGTATAGCATCAGAGATAAAAGTAGATAGTGTATCTGTCAAAGGACAGCATGCCTCAAAAAGGAGAAATATTTAGAGAGAAAAAAGAGGTCTTAAACTCATAGAATTTAAAACTATGATAGCAAGAATTTAACAAATTCAGCTGAGGGGCTGGTAGAGAAAGTTGAGGAAATTTCCCATAAAATAAACAAAAAGACATAAATATAGAAATAGAAGAGGAAGAATCAGAAAATTAGAGAATCAGTCTAGAAGTTCCAGAAATAAACTGCACAGAAAAAAGTGGAAGGGAGGAAATTACCAAATAAGTTAATGTATGCCAAATTCATAAAACTGAAAGATAAATGTTTCTGGATTTAATGGGCTAACCTAGTACCCCAGACAATGAATAAGATCAATAAAAGACCCACCATCAGTACATCAGCAATAAAAACTTCCGAAATAAGAAAATCACCATATAGAAGGAATCAAGAGTCAGATTGGCATCAGATGTCAACACCAACACTAGAAGCTAAAACCCAAAGAAACAATGCTTTCAAGATTCAGGGGGAGAAATGACTTCCAAAATGCTATACCTGCTAAATTATCAACTGTGGCCCCCTACTCCAGAAGGTAGAGGATTAAAAATGTTCTCCACCAAAATGAAGGTACAAACCAAGAAAGAGAAAGACATGGAAATGAGGCAACTCAGGTTCCCGCAAAAGAGCAAGGCAAAATTTGTCCTCGGATGGTAAAGAAGGGAAGTCCCAGACCAACTGAGTGCCAGGCCCAGAAAGCTCTAATCTAGACTGGAGCAGAAATAAAGAGAGCTCCCCAGAACTCTCTCTCCAAAAATTAACTAAAACTGACATATTACCAAATATATTTCAATGTATTAAGAGTTATTTAGGGGCTGGCCCAGTGGCACAGTGGTCAAGTGTGCACATTCCCCTTCGGGGGCCAGGGGTTCACTGGTTTGGATCCTGGGTGCTGACATGGCACCACTTGGCAAGTCATGCTGTGGCAGGCATCCCACATATAAAGTAGAGGAAGATGGGCACGGATGTTAGCTCAGGGCCAGTCTTCCTCAGCAAAAAGAGGATTGGCAGCAGATGTTAGCTCAGGGCTAATCTTCCTCAAAAGAAAAAAAAAAGAGTTATTTAGAGGGGCTGGCCTGGTGGCAAAGTGGTTGAGTTCATGCACTCTACTTCAGTGGCCCATGGTTTGCAGGTTCAGATCCTGGGTGTGGATCTACACGCTGCTCATAGAACCATGCTGTAGCAGCATCCCACATACAAAAAAATAGAGGAAGATTGGCACAGATGTCAGCTCAGGGTTAATATTCCTCAAGCAGGAAGAGGAAGATTGGCAACAGATGTTAGGGCCAATCTTCTTTGCCGAAAAAAAAAATTTATTTAGATATGACCGTTAATAATACTGTAAGTACTGTATTATATACAGGCATACCTCACAGATATTGTGGATTCAGTTCCAGACCATGTAATAAAGTGAATATTGCAATAAAGCAAGTCACATGAATTTTTTTATTTCCCAGTGAATATAAAAGTTATGTTTATACCATACAGTAGTCTGTTAAGTGTACAATAGCATTATGTCTTTAAAAAATGTACATTCCTTAGTTAAAAAATACTTAATTGCTAAAAATTGCTAATCACCATCTGAGCCTTCAGTGAGTCATTGATTGCTGGTGAAGCGTCTTTTTATCTTTTTGCTGGTGGAGGGTCTTGCCTCAATGTTAATGGCTGCTGACTGATCAGGGTGGTGGTAACTGAAGGCGGGGGTGGCTGTGGCAATTTCTTAAAATAAGACAGCAATGAAGTTTGCTGCATCGAGCGACTTTTTCTTTCATGAGCAGTTTCTCCACAGCATGCGAGGCTGTTTGACAGCATTTTACCCACAGCAGATCTTTTTAAAATTGGAGTCAATCCTTTCAAATCCTGCCACTGCTTCATCAACCAGGTTTACGTACTGTTCTAAATCCTTTGTTGTCATTTCAACAGTCTTCACAGCATCTTCTCCAGGGGTAGACTCCTTTTCAAAAAACCACTTTCTTTGCTCATCCATAAGAAGCAACTCCTCATCCATTAAAGTTTTGTCATGAGATTGCAGCAATTCAGTCTCATCTGCAGGCCCCACTTCTAATTCTCCAGCTGTTTCTACCACATCCGCAGTTACTTCCTTCACTGGTCTTGAACCCCTCAAAGTCCCATCCATGAGGGTTGGAATCAACTTCTTCTAAACTCTTGTTAATGTTGATATTTGACCTCTCGCCATGAATCATGAACGCTCTTAACAGCATGTAGAATGTGAATCCTTTCCAGAAGGCTTTCAATTTACTTTGCCCGGATCCATCAGAGAAATCACTATCTATGGCAGCTATAACTTTATGAAATGTATTTCCTAAATATTAAGACTTGAAAGTGGAAATTACTGCTTGATCCATGGGCTGTAGAATGGATGTTGTGTTAGCAGGCATGCAAACAACATTAATCTCGTTGTACATTTCCATCAGAGCTCTTGGGTGACCGGGTGCAGTGTCAACGAGCAATAATATTTTGAAAGGGATCTTTTTTTCTTAGCAATAGGTCTCAACAGTGGCCTAAAAATATTCAGTAAACCATGTTGTAAAGAGATGTGCTGTCATCCAGGCTTTGTTGTTCCATTTATAGAGCACAGGCAGAGTAGATTTAGCATAATTCTTAAGAGTTCTAGGATTTTGGGAATGGTAAATGAGCATTGGCTTCAACTTAAAGTCATCAGTTGCATTAGCCACTAACAAGAGAGTCAGCGTGTCCTTTGAAGCTAGGTATTGACTTCTCTCCGGCTGTGAAAGTCCTAGACGGCATCTTCTTCCAATAGAAGGCTGCTGACTACATTGAAAATCTGTTGTTCACTGTAGCCACCTTCATGAATTATCTTAGCTAGATCTTCTGGGTAACTTGCTGCAGCTTCTACATCAGCCCTTGCCGCTTCACCTTGCACTTTTATGTTTTGGAGACAGCTTCTTTCCTTAAACCTCATGAACCAACCTCAAATTTTCTTCTGCAGCTTCCTCACCTCTCTCAGCCCTCATAGAATTGAAGAGAGTTAGGGCCTTGCTCTGGATTAGGCTTTGGCTTAAGGGAATGTTGTAGCTGGTTTGATCTTCTTTCCAGACCACTAAAATTTTCTCCATGTCAGCAATAAGGCTGCTTCATTTTCTCATCATTCATGTGTTCCCTAGAGTAGGACTTTTAATTTCCTTCAAGAACTTTTCCTTTGCATTCACAGCTTCACTATTGTTTGATACAAAAGGCCCAGCTTTTGGCCTATCTCAGCTTTTGACATGCCTTCCTCACTGAGCTTAATTGCTTCTAGATTTTGATTTAAAGTGACAGGTGTGCAACTCTTCCTTTCGCTTGAACACAGAGAGCCCACTGTAGGATTATTAATGGGCCTAATTTCAATACTGTTGTGTCTCAGGGATAGAGAGGCCCAAGGAGAGGGAGAGACATGGGAGAATGGCCAGTCGATGGAGCAGTCAGAACATACACAACATTTATCAATTAAGTTCACTGTGTTATATGGGCGCGAATCTGGGGCCCCAAAAAAATTATAATAGTAACATCAAAGATCACTGATCACAAATATAACAAATATAATAATAATGAAATGTTTGAAATATTGCAAGAATTATCAAAATGTGACAGAGGCTCGAAGTGAGCAAATGCTGTTGGAAAAATGGCACTGAAAAATGGCTCGACACAGGGTTGCCACAAGCCTTCAATTTGTGAAAAACACATATCTGCGAAGCACAATAAAAATGAAGCACAATGAAATAAGGTATGCCTGTATTTGAAAGGTGCTAAGAGAGTAGATCTTACCCCAAAAAGGAAATGGTGATTCTGTGATGATGGAGGTGTAAGCTGACGCTGTGATGGTAATTGTTTTGCAATACATGAGTGTATGAAATCAACACATTATACACTTTAAACTTAGACAATAAGTCAATTACATCTCAATAAAGCTGGGCAAAAAATTAATTTTTTAAGAGAAAAGAGAGATATTTAGATATGACAGAGTTTGACCATAATTTTTTCATCCATAAAATAAAGGAGTGGATTAGTAGATCTCTAAATCCTTTCCAGCTCAAACAACTTATGATCTATAACCTCTGACCCCAAATTCTTTCAAGATGAAGTCCCCATTCTAGAGCCAAGGTCAAAGATGTGTGGTTCATGCACTTATCTGGGAAAAGAGCCGAACAATAATATTTAGGAAAACATTTTATTTCTATTAGGATTTTCAAACCGGGCTCTATGGCCAAATTAGCTGTGCTTCCTCCAGACAAACCACAACCCATCCTCCTACCCACTTCCACACGCAGATTTCTTTTTCAGCAGTTTCATCACATGGTTCTCAGAGCGGGAGCTGTAAACAGATGACAAGAAATGTCCTTGCTAATATTGGCGTCTCCCACAGACAGGCCCACTGGTCTGCAAACTGAGAGAATTTAAGGATTAAGAAGCCAATTAAGCATAAGACTCTGATCAGCCAACTTATCCTTGCATTTGCTAAGGACTAAAAATAAAACCTTAAAGATGTGTGACATGTTTTAAGTAAGTGGGAACAAACGTGTATTTCCTGAGAAATCTTTTGTTTTTTCCCTTCAGCCTCCATATACTCCTAGCGTTCAAGGCTGGTCGTACATTTCTTGTTCAGGAGAAGTGAATTTCCAATCTAAACAGTGAATATAAAAACAAGAGGCCAAGAAACTCTTCTTTCTTTTCCTTTTTTTCTGGTGTCACTGCCACTCTAATTGTTGCTCTCAGCTGTGTCTGCCCTGAGGCACTGGGGCCTGACCCTACCTGCCACATTGTCGTCAACCTCCCCACCATCTCTGGTATGTCTTTGTCCTCAGATACCCTTTCCTTCTAGGATGACTTCCAACCCTCCTGTTCCTTCCACCAAACCACTAGGGAAGCTCCGTCAACAAGTCTTAGGAGCAAGGATGCTGGCCAAGGACAACCTGCTTAGATGTTTTAGGAAATCAGGACAAAAACCGAGAGTCAGTTCTGGGCTTCCCCTTGTACTTCATTCAGTACTGTCTCCAAGAAATCACGTGAAACCTGAAGAATCAGGAAATCCAGGAGTAGGGCGGTCAAAAGGTAAATAAGTGACCACATGTACTTTGGCTTCAGGAGATGTTCATGTGAAGGTGAGTTTGCAAGATGTTGCATTCACATTGCAGCTGTAAATTTTTAAATCTGGCTAAACTGGGGTTCTTAATGTCTTAGGGAGGCACCTTCTTCTACAGTGAGTGTTTGCAGTAGATTAAGCGACAGCTCAATAGCCTGAAAGTGTTCGTGCAAACAGCAGCGGGAATTTATTACACTGGAAGAACCTAATCCTTCTGACCAATATATCTCTGTACACAAAGCTTACATCAAGAAACAGTTAAGTCCATGACAGGGTTTGCAAATCACCTGCCTATGGGAGTCAAGAGGTAACATAAATGACTGGCCACATGTAGACACAGGAGTGAGGGGAACTATAGGGAACTGGAGTGAGCAGGCCCTGTCCGAGGGACAGCTGCTGCTTAGCTCCAGCCAATTGTTATCATGCAACAGTAGATGCCTACTGTCTACTATCACCCTACGTTTCCCTCTTGAACTGAAAATTTCCCAGCTCTCAAAACGATGGAGAGGAAAAAGAAAATCTGGAAATTTAAACCAACCTAATCTATCACATTACAGGGAGTCGTGCAAATTTTTATCTTTCCCAGCCAAATGGCTCTTCCAGAAGAGAGCAGTATCAGGAAGGTTTGGATAACCCTCTGGGAGACAGTTCCAAATTTCAAACACATCAAACATGACCTCTGGCTCTTTGCATGCACTTCGTTCTCATCAACGTTAGCAGGAGTTAAGAATTTATCAGATCAATTACATCAAGATTTTCGAAGGGAGGCCTTCTTTTTATCTCTCCTATATCAAACACATTTATTTCATAATCCTTTGAAATATGTGTGCTAGCCTAAACAAAGAATATTGAATTGCTTCTATTTAAGAAAATATTTGTACTAATAGGAGGCCAAACGACACTTATGTGAATTGACAAAAGATCAGTTCTCTGTGGTTTGCATTAAAATGTTCAACATCAAATCAGGTAAAAGTGTCAGGAGCTGTTCTTAAAAGCTTGACTGCTCAGGAAGGATCGAGGCATACGAGTGAGCAGCTGAGTCTTAGGACATTATCCGTGTTTTTCTTCAGTAAGTGTGTGGCAGACACTGTTTCCACAGGATATGATTGTTCAATCCTTCATTTATCTCGAATTTTAAAATTAAACTAGTAGTTTTACTGGGGCACATGGATTAGAGGGGATCATGAAAAGAGAAATGCATTTGCAAAAGATAAAATTCAAACACCAAGCTACATCTTAAATTGAATTGCCTTGAAATAACCTAACAACAAAGTTATAAAAGTTTATAACATTTTAAGGGTCAAAGCTCAGCATCCCACGGTATTTCTAATTAGCAAAATTCAGTTCATAGAAGAGAAGCTCTCAAGATTAATTCCAGCTTATGCTCCTGACCATTTCCACTTCACCAGTCTGCCTGACTGAGCGGGGACTCTTTTCCGCTGTAAGACATCTGACTGACACTACATGGGACAATTACCACCAGTAGGTTATTTTCTAGAATGCTCACCCGTAAGTTTCATGTTTACTGTGTTTTTCTCAACTCAGTTTATGCCAGTTCTCTTGCTATTGCAATAGTGTAATCTAGTTAAATATTACACAAACTGATGAGGGTAGAAAGAGAGTTTTTGATTTCTATGAAAACCGAGCTGAATACTTTAGAAAGAGTTGATAGAGGCAAGTCTGAATTAGGTGTGGGTAAGATATCTGTGAAAGAATGGGAAATATGCATAAAAATCTAGACATGTTTTGCTTTCAGACCACTTCACAACTGTCTTTAACTTCTAGCTCTGCTTTTAGCAAATTGAAACTAGTGGAAATAGTAGACAATACGCTGTGGGTATGGCTTATCCGAGAAAGATGACCGGGCGCTCTAATCAGTGCACTTATGACCAGAGAAAAGGCCTTGACTTTCCATTCTTCCCATCAAAATATTGGCAAACAGCATGAATATTTAAAACTTGTGTATATTGTTTTCATACATCCCTTTACAATGCACTGACAAATTTATTGGTCAATGCCAGTCACATCAGATAACAGGGTTTCTACTACAGTCATTTCAAATAAATCTATATTCAATATGAATAAAGTAACATTTCTACCCAAATTTTTGATGTTTGTAGCCTTTGAGTTTTAAACCCTGTCAGGATAGAAATTATTTCCTCACCGTCAACATCCTAACGTGGGAATCAATTGCAAAGTTTACAATTCGGTGGTCCAAAATCAGTGTAATGTCTATGGAAAATTCTCTACTATATGAAGTTGCTTTTCTTCTTTGATCTCATGAAAGCTTTTATGTTTATTTCATAATTAAGGTAAATAAACTTATCAAGGTATATTATCTAAAATGACTTATGTTATAGAATATCTCTGAAATATTCATAATTAGGTCAAAATTTTGAGAATTGATCACTGTTAGAAATTTTATGTGCCAGACACTGCTAAACACTATGTTTATGCATTTATTTTTCATACCATCCATTTTATACCTGAAGACATTAAGTTGCAGGGATAGTAAATAAGTGGTCCACAGTCACTGTTTGTGATGTGAGGTGCACAATTAGGGCGTGGCCTCTCACCTCTCAAGCTACAAAGTTGTTGCTCGTCATCACAATTCTATCAGGAATCCCATAGAATATGCACTTTAATGCTACTCAGCTAAAGGCTCCTAGATTCTTTAGACCTTCTGGATTTTCTTTTTAAAAATTTCTCCACAAAAATTTTTTTTTTTTGAGGAAGATTAGCCCTGAGCTAACTACTGCCAATCCTCCTCTGTTTTCTGAGGAAGACTGGCCCTGAGCTAACATCCGTGCCCATCTTCCTCTACGTTATATGTGGGATGCCTACCACAGCATGGCATGCCTCATGGTGCCATGTCTACACCCGGGATCTGAACCAGCAAACCCCAAGAAGCGGAATGTGCAAGCTTAACTGCTGCGCCACCAGGCCTGCCCCCATACACTTTTTTAGATCCTTGGTTAAAACATGCAATTATGTAATTTTAAAATATAGATGCTTCTTCACAAAATTTCTTCAGAACAGAGAGGTATACATATTTATTACTAATAAGGAAGTACTTCCAGTAAAGGATATGAAGAGAATAGTTCTGGGATTTTTAACTCGTTCATAAACACACCTACTCTAGGCTTTGTGGTCAGCACTGAGAATACAAAGATGTCTAAGACCTTGTCATTGTCCTCAAGGAGCCCATGGTCTGGGTGAGGAAGAGATAATCAAGTAGTTGTAACAAGATATGATACCAGTTCTAATAGAGAGTCATAATAAATCCTAAAGAAACAAAGAAGTGATGAAAACTCTCAATAAATTGGATATAAAAAGAACACAGCTCAACACAGTTAAGGGCACATATGACAAGCCCATAGCTAACATCACGCTCAATGGTAAAGGTTTAAAACTTTTCCTCTAAGATCAGGAATAAGACAAGGGTGTCCACTCTCACCACTCTTATTCAACATAGTACTGGAAGTTTTAGCTAGAATAATCAAGCAAAATAAAGAAATTAAAGCCTTCCAAATCAGAAAAGAAGTAATTGTCTTTATTTGCAGATGATATGATCTTATATATAGAAAATCCTAAAGGTTAAACCAAAAAATTGTTAGAATTAATCAATGAATTCTTTAAAGTTGCAGAATTATAAAATCAACATAGAAATCAGTCATGTTTTTAAACACTGACAATGAAATATCTTAAAAAGAAATAAAGAAAACAATCCCATTCATGATAACATCAAAAACAATAAAATTGTAGGAATAAATTTAACCAAGGAGCAAAAGATCTATACACTGAAAACTACAAGACTCTGATAAGAGAAATTGAAAAAGACACAAATAAATGGAAAGATATCCCATATTCAAGGATCAGAAGAATGAATCTTGTTAAAATGTCCATGTTACCCAAAGTCATCTGTAGATTCAATGCAATCTCTATCAAAATTCCAATGGCATTGTTCTCAGAATAGACAAATTAATCCCAAAATTTGTATGGAACCACAAAAGACCCTGAATAGCCAAAGCAATCCAGAGAAAGAAGAACGAAGGTGGAAGCATCACAGTTCCTGACTTAAAACTATACTACAAAGCTATAGTAATCAAAACAGTATGGTACTGACATGATAATAGACACATAGACCAGTGGAACAGAACTGAAAGCCCAGAAATAAACCCCACGTATATGGTCAACTAATGTTTGACAAGAATACCAAGAATATTCAATGGGGAAAAGATAGTCTCTTTGATAAATGGTGTTGGGAAAACTGGATAACCATATGCAGAAAGTGAAATTGGACCCCTATCTTACACCACTCACAAAAATTAACTCAAAATGGATCAAAGATTTGAACATAAAACCTGAATATGTAAAATTCCTAGAAGAAAACATAGAAGAAAAGCTCCATGACACTGGTCTTGGCAATGACCTTTTGGATATGACACCAAAATCACAAAGAACAAAGGCAAAAATAAATAAGTGGGACTACATCAAACTAAAAAGCTTCTGCACAGCAAAAGAAACAATCAACAAAATGAAAGGACAGTGGAAGGGTGAAAATATTTGCAAATCATATATCTGACAAGGGGTTAATCTTTAAAATATATTTTTAAAAAACTCATACAACTCAATAACCAAAAATAATCAGATTTTTAAAAATGGGCAGAGAAACTGAATAGACGTTTTCCCAAAGAAGACATACAGATAGCCAAGAGGTACATGAAAAGATGCTCAACATCACTCAGCATGAGGGAAATGCAAATCAAAACCACAATGAGCCATCAACTCACACATATTAGAATGGCCATTTTCTAACTGGACGTTTGACAGCGGGTGGGAAAATGGGGAGATATCTGTCAAAAAGTACAAACTTCCAGTTAAAAGATGAATAAGTTTTGGGGATCTAATGCACAGCATTGTGATTATAGATAATATTCTACTATATACTTGAAAGTTGCTAGGAGAGTAGATCACTACAAAAAAGAAACAGTAGCCCTGGCCCCGTTGCCTAGTGGTTAAGGTCATCACGTTCCCTTTTGGCAGCCCAGGTTCGCGGGTTCGGATCCTAGGTGTGGAAATACACCACTCATCAGCCATGCTGTGGTGGCAACCCACGTATAAAATGGAGGAAGATTAGCACGATGTTAGTTCAGGGTTAATCTTCCTCAAGAAAAAAAGAAGATTGACAACAGATGTTAGCTCAGTGCTAATCTTCCTCAGAAAAAAAAAGAAAGAAAGAAATAGTAATTATGTGACGTGATGGAGGTGTTAACGACACTACAGTAGTAATCATATTGCTATATATAAGTGTATCAAGTCAAGAGATTGTACATCTTAAACTTACACAATGTTATGTGTAAATTATATCTCAATAAAGCTTGAGGAAAAAAATGAAGAGGTGATGAATTTGCAAGGGAGTGCCCCACAGAGAGGAGTCTTTTGGCGTTGACATTCTTTACAATTGCACGTGGTACTAATAAAAAGCAGCTGACCTTTAGTCAGTTTCGTTTTGTGTTAAACTCTCTATAGACAACGCATTGGCTATTGTCTGCACCCAGGTGGGCAGTTCCCACCACCACCCTCCCCGCCCTGGCACTGTACATTTGAACTAGGTCTTGCCAAACGGAGAAGACAGGGGAAGTCACCTCAGACACAGACAGTAGTCCTATATTTGAACAGGCATGAAGGTCTGAAGAAACGAGTAGGGCAAGAAGTTTGGTATAGCTAAGCACAGGCTACAAGGAACCAAAGTGATGTAAAGATAACCTAAAGTCAACCAGAATCTGAGCTGACTGGCTCAGGAACCCAGACGTTATCCTAAAGGCAATGAGGACACTGGGCAATCTGATGCTCTCTAGAGTTCTAAGTTCAAATCTTGGCTCTGCCATTTAGCTACCATATGATCTCAACCCATGAACCTATCAAATCAAGAGAAGAACAAAAGGCTTACTCCATACAGTTGTCGTATGGGTTAAAGGCAGTGATGGATGTTAAACACCTTGTATGGGATGAGTGGACCATACGCAAGAGCTCACTGAAGGAATTTAAACAGAAGAATGACATCATCAGATCTGGTGTTTAGAAAGATTTCTCTGGCAACAGTGTGGAGTCAGAGAGATGTGAAAACACAGGTAAAGAGGGGAAGATGTGACTTTCAGGTGGCAGTCATCCTATCTGAAGTAGGAGATAGGTTCTAGAGAGGTTTGAGGAGGGGGTGGACTAAATACGAGGGTGGGGGAGTGTGGACACACTCAGCATTTTATTAGCCCACCACCAATCAAATGATGATTCACATAGCATTACATATAATGATTTCTTTCACTCTAAACACTTATTTATTTTTACCTCTTAATAAAAAACAATGAATTTTGATTAAAAGACCTCAGGATCAGCAGTCAAGTACAGCAAGTTCAGTTCTGACTCAGCCTAGCTGGCTCGATGACCTGTGTCTCAATTTCCTCCTTCAAAAACACGAAGAAAGTATTCATTCTACCTACTTACAGGATTTTGAAAAGAACGAAGGATACTATTACCAGTAATATTGCAAGTTTCATACTAGGTATTGAATTAATAAGAATGCAACTGTCCATGGTTATACAATGTTATTGTGGGAAAGGGGTAATGAGAACTCTCTATGCTATTTTTGTCACTTTTCTGTAAGTCTGAAATTATTTCAAAAGAAAAAGTTAGAACAGTTCCAAGGGTGTGAATGCACCTGCAACCCAAGTGTGAATCTACATAGCTGTTACTGGAGATGTGATCTGCAGAGAAATGGCACTGTTCAAGCTGAGTTTAAATGATGTTCCCCTGGTGGTTGAACCACGGCCCAGTGACACACTGACTCTTGGAAGCTCCCTTTTGGCAGCGTTCTGAAGTCTGTTCTTGCCAAACATTTCTTTCTTTTCATGTAAGAATGACAGTAAACTGCCAAATCAAACAGGAACTGTTTGGCTTGTTTTAAAGAAGCCTTTGGAAAACTGGTTTGAGTTGCCATTTGTCATTGCCACCAAATCCTGGAGATGTGGAGAGAAAATTGCAATGTCATTCCTCAGCCCACCTCTGGGTGCTGGTCTTCTCAGTTCTTTCACACAAGATCAGAAGGTCCATGGGGGATTCTTGGAACCCAAATCTCTAGCATAAGAAAGGTAGATGAGCATTTTTTTTTCACTGAAAATTATATCCCAGACATTTTTTAGCAGCTTCTATTTCCCTTTGCACAGGAGAGCTTTTAAAAAGGTTTTGATTAGTAGAAGATGTTAATAGGAACGTAAGATTTATGTGTGTGTTCCACACGCTGGGGCCATCGGTATGAGGACAGAAAAAATAAAAATAGCCACTGCATTGCCTTATTTCCTTCTAACCAAAAAACCACTTTACTGATGAGGAAACAGAAGTTTAGGAAAATGAAGTATCTTGCTAAGAGTTGCTTCTCTTGGACTCAGTCATCCTCTCAGTCTGTTTAACTTCAGAACACTCAGTCCTATCTGACACAATATCCAGCGAACATTCGTGGGCAGATCTGGGTAGAACTTAAAACAGGAAATAACTATGCACCAACAGCCATCATCAAAACACGCTTTCAAGGCCATGAAACTGTCTAGGGGGGGCCTGACCTAAAATCATCCACCCCATCATCCTTCAAAGCTCCAACACTGAAGCAGAGCCCCTCCGAGCACACATAATCACTGGATTACAATTCTCCTCACATACACATTTGCAAACGAAGGTCTTTTGAATGGAGCAAATACTCCATTAAATACTCAATTAAAGCCGTTTCCAGAATGTACAGGAATGTGATTTAGGTCACACACATGATGTCAGAACTACGGGTTGAATCTCATCAATGCAATGAAGCAGAAGAAAATAAGATTGAAACCAGTTGTTTGGCTTCGTGTAGCTAAAACAACTCCCTGATTAACTAAATTTTTCTTTCTAACTGGTTGTCATGGTATTGCGCAGATAGAATCTTAGATTGAGCCTGCAGACAACAACAAATTTGTGACATTCTGCTTTGACCCTTATATTGCAATTATATTAGGGCTGTCATTCTTAAATGACATGGAATCCCAACACTGTCTCTTAGAAATCTCAGAAATTTGGGGATGGGAAAGCCAAGGAGTCAGTGGAAGGTCATATTTTAAATTATTTTAAAAGACATCTGTCTTATTTTCAAATATTGTACACCTTCAAAACTAAGATATATATGAGTACCAAAAATAAATTCAATGAAGAAAATTAAAAAATGGCAAAAGGCCTGCATTGCATAGTAATATATCAAAAATATACAGGTATTTTAGTGCACAGACATCAGTTGTTTTACTCTTGGATAAAGGCAATTTTACTCAATGAGAATTGCGATATTGATGATAGTCATTAATGTTTATTGGACATTCAGAACATACCAGAAGTTTTACATTTATTTTCTCATTCAACCTCCCCACAACCACTTAAGATAGGGTCAAGGTGATCCCAATTTTACAAATGAAGGAACTGAACTCAAAGAGAGTAAGTCTCTTGCCGACCATCACACAGCTAGCAAGAGGTGGGGCCCCTGTCCACCAGACTCCACGTCCTACAGCCTTAACTCCACCCTGAGCAGCCTCTGAATGAGCACACTCTCAATTGCCAAGTGTCCAAAGCTGATTCCTCTTCAGTTACATGTCTCAGCCATCTTCAGCCCCTATTGCCAGTCTCACTGAGACCAGAGGGCTCCTTTCAAATAAAGAATCAATGAATGATGAGCAATTAACAATTTTCAAATGTAAAAGCAAACCTTGGAATCTAGAGCAACTAACTGAAATACCCATCTCAAAATCAAGGTATTTTTAGTTAAGTTATAACATCTAAGATTTTAATCCACTTCCACCATTTTTAAGAGATATCTTGTGTTCTGGTTTGCTGGAGCTATTAAAATGAAGGCTTTAAAACGAAAAATAATGATTTTTCTCTAAGCCAAAAAAATCGGGTTCCCAGGATCCACATGCAATCGGATCCTTCCTGTAACACATTTTGGTTGGTGCCTCGGAGATGTGTGCAGCGGCTGTGGAAGTCTCTCTTTAGTCTCATTCCCCACACACTGCGCAGGGAAGATGGCAGCGATGCCATGTTCTCCGGGGCTCTAGAGATGCAAATAGAGACCCAAAGAGAATTAAATCAGCAAGCACACTGCAGCACAGGGACTCCCTATTATTTCCCCCTGGAGGTTCAAAAGTGGAAGATTGACAAAGGATGCACTGTGTCTCAGTTGGCAGAAGCGACAACTCATTATCTTAGAACACAATCCCTAATGTTCATGACTTAAAAATAAAAGGAAAGGGGCAATAATTTTTCATCTATAATGGGTTTGATAGATCACAGCTCTGATTTCCCCTCCCCACTGGATTATTAAGTAGAAAGTCAATATGAATATGCAACAGAGTTGTGTCCTGCTTTCTTTTTTTGGCAAACTGGTCTTTGCTCCTAATTCCCAGCAGTATCAATTAACAATGCATAATTTTAATAGAGTGCTTGAAAGTACAGGACTGGCGCTGTAAAAATTAATTGTCTTGAGCTGATTTCCTGTAGACACCGTTAATCAATATTATGCCATCTCACAAGCAGCTGCTTGCCTTCTTCCCGGTGATTCAAGAGAGGAAGGAATGTGAATAAGGTGGCCACGTGCTCTGCAGGTGTGTGGGTGACATTTGAATTTTTAACATCTTGGAATGTAAAATCCTAGAAAGAAAACGAATAGGTTTGTTTTTTAAGCTAACGCTGAAGTTCTTAAGTAGTTTTCAGGGTGATTTAGATTAAATGATTTAATTAAACAAGATATGAATGAAAACTTCTCATAACAATGGTACCTAAAATTTGATCACTTTTTGATGCCAAACTCTACAAATCACACCCATTTATGTCAAGGAGTATTGCATACAATCGCTTGGTGTGTTCAGAAATAAAATGATGCAGTTTCTATCACAGAGAGTGTTTTTTAAATCTCTAGATCAGCATGAATATTTAAAAAGAGCATTCGCTTTAGAATAAGAGATCATAAGTTCCAGACCTGGTTCTGCCACCCTCTTGTAAGCATGAGTAAGACAATGTAGAAACTAACATTTCCCTTCCAGGGGTCAAAGTTCCCTCATCTGTAATGTGAGGGAGTGGGTAAGTGATCTCTAACATTCTAGTTTTGAAGTTTCTTGATTTAAAAACAAAGGGCCTGGAGCAAGTCACACAAAGATGGAAAACCACACATGTTCTTCAGTAAATGTTGAAAACCTGGGCAGGGTGGTTCTCTAGGCCTGTCCTATCCAAACCTGCAGCCACGAGGCACACGGAAATCCTGAGCACTTGAAATGTGCTGTAAGTGTCAAATGCACATGAGATTACAAAGACGTAGGAAGAAAAAGACAATGCAAAATATCTCAATAATTTTATATTGATTACGTGTCGATATGATAATATTTGGAATGTATTGGGTTAAATAAAATACATTATCAAAATCAACTTTACTTGCCTCTTTTTACTGTTTTTAACATGGCTCTGAGAAAACTTTAGGTTGCATATGTGGCTTGCATTCTGTAGTCATTGGACTGGTCTAGGTCCTGGTTGCTTAGCTCTAAGCAAAACAGACAAGTTCCAAGTCTTAAGGAACTTGCACTCTATAGGAGGCAGGAAAGAATAAACAAGCAAGTAAATAATTCATTTTAGATAGCAGTGCTATGAAGAAAACAAAATAGGAAACTGTGATACAGCGGTCAGGATCTCTAAACCAAAGTAACATTTCAGCTGAGACCTGATTGATGAGATATGGCAACTTGACACAGATCTGAGAGAAGAATGGCCCAAGAGGAGGGAAGAGCAAGCCCAAAAAACCTAAAGCCAGAGCAGGCTTAAGATGTTTGTTTTCAGTGGACATTGAAATACTTACATTTATAACAACATTTACCAGAAGTATTATTTAGGCTCCATAATGGATTTATCAGGCACCAACCGTTGTTTTTGGAACTATCACATACATCATCCCGTTTAGTCTTCCCAATGACTCACTATAGAAAATGGTGACATAGTGTCCATGATAGAGATGAAGAAACTAAAGCTCAGAGAGTTTGAGGGACCTGCCCAAGGACGTCCAACGTGTAAGAGAGCATGGGGACCAAAGCCCCCATCTTCACACCTCAGATCCAGGGCTCCTTCCCTATGGAGTCCTCTGTCATCCTCACCCAAAGCACGCAAGGTAAGCAAAAAAGATTTCCCAGCAGGTGTGTGATGTCTTTGTCACTCTTCTGGGCTGCTCTTTATTGCTCAGTGGCTTACAAAAGGAGGAGTGACTTCGGAGAAATGGAATCACTACCATGATGTATTTGACACTTTGGGGACAGAAGTTTGCCTTCAGGCAGCACAGTTACTAGACAATTGTTCATTTTTAGAAAGGAAGGAAGAAATTCTTAATCCATTTCCCCTTCCTCTCTTCCTCTTAATTACTCAACATTCGTCTTGTTCACTACATTTGTTAGATGCTTAGCAAGCACTTTTGTTTGCGGTTCAAATGACCTTAGAGAGACAGCTGAACAATGCAGATCTGGGAGGCAAAGAGACCTGGGTTTGAATTCTCTCAGCGTCACCACTTACGGTCCGTATGATCTTGAACTATACAACCTTGATGCTCTCTAAGTCTCAGTTTCTTCATATGAAAAAAGTGCATAAAAGTTCCCGCTCTTATGGTTGTTGTGAGGGTTAAATTAGAGGATCTGGAGCCATACCCATCCCAGAAGCTCATGGCAGCCCCTCAATCGATGAACGCTATACACTTCTGAGTCTGACCACACTTTAGAAGAGGCTACCTTGCACTCTTGTCCTGAAAAAGCTGAGGCATGGGAAGTTTGAGCCTACTAAGATCCTTGGGCATCCATGGGTTAAATGCAAATGATAATTGATCCCTTATTCTGCAGTGTAACTGATATGTTTCTATAAATAGAATCTTCTCACCTTGGGTCCCAACCAAATCTATTACCCACCAGATATCAGATATCATTGGGGCAATGGCAAAATTGAGAATCATTCTTGAGTCACTGGGCCCTTTTCTTGTGCCTAAAGAATAGCTTTTATGAATTGAAAAATTCCCAAGTATAATCATGAACTGAAGTAGCGTCTGAAGGCAGAACAACTGGTTTATTTGAGATTCCAAAGAGAATGTCCTAATACCTTCAAATAGCAGTGGCTTCAGCCTTTGGACTGCAGCTTTTTTTCCGAAAACAGAGCACACAGCTTGATGGTCTCCAGTGACATCTCCTTCAGGCTGTAATGCAAACTGCTAAGCCCAGCTCCCAGGAAAGGGCTCGCTGCTTTGCAAGAATCTCAACCTGAGCAATTAGAGCAGAGGTTTTTGAACCAGGAAATTATTGGGAGTGTGGGTGGGTAGAGAAGAGCATGAAGATATAACCTCAAATGTTTTATTCCTGTATACTGATGAAACACAAGCAATACTCCTTCCTTAGTACCGATTCTGTTTCTGAGAACGTGGACAGGCTATAACAAGATGCAACAAAATCCGCATGGGTTCAGGGTAAGAGATGGGATGTTTTCTCTCTTATCTACTTGTGTGAGTTGTTCCAATGAGAAGATTTTTCTGTTAGAGAAGTGTGTGAACTTGTTCAGGCCCCAAGACACCCACTCCATCCAAAACGCCTGACACAACCTTCTGTTCATCTACCAAACTACTCTTCTTATTTCTTTTCAATTCTAAATCACAGTCTATCAATCACCCACAGGTGGCTTTCCATGGCTATTCCAACTATTTCAAACTTTTCTGCAAGCGCTGAATTGGGGTTGGGGTTTGGGAGAGCGTTAAGAGGTATTTTATGTATTCTCAGTGGATTAGGAGGAGAGGGGTAGCCGAGAAGTCCTTTAAAATGAACATCAAGAGCAATAGTAGCAGATTCTGTAGAAAGGGGCCCTGCCTTCCCCCCACTCCCATGCCTTTGTCTTGTCATTATGGGGTTGAATTGGGTAGCCTGTATATAAGCCTTTAGGGAGCCCTGGTGCCTCCTCCCCAGAGCTACTGCCCTGTCTCCTTTTATTCATATCTCAGAATGGAGGTGAGAGGGCAAATGTCCCAATTCCCCCTTTCTGGAGCTTGGCAAATTTTCCTTTAGAAAACCCTTAAGCATTATCTTAGCTCCTGTGCGTAGATCTAGAAACCATACTTACCAAGTACATCAAAGATCTAGTACTGCATCCTGTTATGGACCAATATGTCCTTGGTATAAACTCTTCTCATGGAGTGACAGAGGTCACAGGGAGTGTGTTGGAAGACCCAATTGCTTTCCAGTAGAGGTCTGTTTAGCTCTCAGGATCACATACAAACCCCAGTTCCCTTAGTATTTAGATCTTACACTCTAAGTGGAATATCTAACCTGAATTTGCAGTTTTCAACTCATGATATCAAGGGACACGGACCTTCCATCTCTTCTGAAGGCAGTTGCGCTTCTGGTTTTTACGTCCACCTTCTTTGATTCCCTTTCTTTCTAATTCCTTAACACGATTGGCCCCTGAACTAAGGGGTATGATTGAGAAGTCATTTAGCTAAAACCTCCTGTCAGAGTTGTCCCCCAAAAGGTTGAGATCTGAGACTCCTCAGAGGTACCAATAGACTGGCTTAGACCATTAACCCTGCCAGTTTGGCTGCCAGCCAGCTATAGGTTTCCCATCACCCTCCAACTTTATATCTAGGTATATCTTTATACCTTTAAATGATTTTCAAGGAGATCCAAAAGGGTGCAGGAGGCAGTGAAGAGAGATAGGATGTAATTAAGAACTAGACAGAATCTTAAGAGTTCCTCTAGTCCAACCTCATCATTTTACTGTGAAGGAAATGAGGCACAGGCCAATGACTCCTTGTCCAATGATGCTATGCTTAGAAGGGCAGAGCTTAGGAACACACCCCAAGTCTCATGACTTCCAAGCTAATGTTCTTTTCCACTATCCAATTTACCAACCCCAAGAATAGCTCTGACTCTTATCCTAAGACTATCCTCCAGCTGTCATGATAAAAATTTGGAAGACTCAGCTTTGTGAACTGAAAGGACCACTGCCTTTAATGTCAGACCCGGGGTCAAGTCTAGCTGTGTACAACTTCCCAGGAAGTTACCAGCAACCTCTGTGGGCTCCTGTTTTCTTATTGGTCAAGTGGGGCAGTTCAGACTGCCTTTGGTGCCCTTCTGAATTGTTGTGAAAATCAAAGGATATAGGGAATGTGAAATTGCTGTGAAAAGTGTTAAGTGTAATGATTCTCAAACTCCACTGACCTAACAGGCAGAGCGCTGGATGCCTGCAGGGAAGAGATCCAACACCAGATAAAAATTCCCACGTCCTTACAGATATGGAACTAAGGCAAATGCACTTCCCAGCAGCCCTGGGATGGGAGGAAAACCTGGAGGGTAAAGGAAAAGGGGGAAAACATCCTATAAAACCATGGTGTTATTAGGGTGACCAACAGTCCTGATTGTCCCGATTTATAGTACTAAAAGTCCCATATCCTGAGGAACCCTGAGTCCCAGGCAAACAGGAATAGTTGGTCACTCTAAAATACAACACTTTTTAAAAATCTAAAATGTGAATCACTAGGACATTGTATTCACTTACAGGAAATTAAAAATGTTTCAGTTAAGAATTGTTCAGGAGCCAGCTGTGAACTTTACATTACCCCTCTTCTGAGGACAGGAATGTGAGGTAAATCTAGGTAAAGGCTTTTAAGACACATTTTTCTGCCTCTGATGGCCATTAATTTATTTCCCACCTCATAGAACTCAGTACACAGCAGGAAAACAACAGCAGGATAAAATGGGTGAGTAAAGAGGCGGGATAGGAGATGAGAAAACATCAAAGAACACAATTTTATAGCCCTTCTGCTCTACCCAGCCAACTCGTGCCTTGCAGTCTGGCTGTCTGGGTACAAAGGTTAAGAAGCTTGTCAAAGCTCAGTATCCAACATGTTATTTAATCTTACATTTTGCTCCCATTTTCCTAAAAACTGCTGAGAAATGCAGTCACTGATTCCTGACAACATGGAATATCTCTAACATCTATTGTTTTCAACGTGCACTTTCAAACTGCGAGATGGTAAAAGGCATTGTTTCAACTCTATTTATTCCACTTGGCTCTTCTGGTCAAGGCCCTTAGAGCATGATTTCTCTTAGCCAAGACTGGAAAGAGTGTCACATTCAATCTTCTCTCCTATTCATCCCAAGTCCTGATTTAGGACCGGGCAGTCTGCCTGAATATACACCAATTCTGAATTCTACTCAGAAGAAGTAATTTTGCAATAGGAAGACTAACTTCTTTAGGACTGATGCAGAAAGCGTACCAAGAAAAATGAAAGGCTTTGGAACACTTCTGGTGTGCAACCACATTTGGCAGTTTCACCAAAATATTTATTCTGGTTCCTCCATCTCTCTAGAGCAGATTTGTTAACATATGGCTTGGGGACATTTGCTGTATCTTTCTGTCTCCCTCAACATCTTGTATTCCAGTTTTGTAACTAGAGACATATATGAAAACGATGTGTGGTTTTTTCCTTCAAATACGGGGGAAATTAGAAAGTAAAAATACTAACAAGTGGCACTCTTAAAGGACTTGGATAGAACTGTATTGGCATACAAGGCACAGTGAGCCCCTGAGATTTCGTCCAGCATTCTTCTTTCCACGATCCTTTTAGATCACGTACAATGATGCTGACATGGAGCTAAAAATAGTTTTAAATTCTGATGAGGTATAAAAGCAGGGTAAAATGACAGGCATGGTACACTTACTAAAATAATCAATAGTACCTCATACTTCCGTACTTTCAAATTTCCTTGAGAAAAATGATGCATATATACTAGAGTGGATTACTGGCTGAGGGGAGGATAAAAGATGGCCCTATTTGCCCGTGATGAATTCAGAAAACCATAAGAAGACATCATTTATCTTTAAAAATAAGTCCAGGAACTTGTACACTACACATTTCATCATCAGGCATAAATTTATGACGTGCCTTGAAAAAAGTTCTATTCTGTTTTATTTTTTTAAACGTCTTAGCTGTGGCTTATTTCTCTGTATGAAATCCTATGCATGTTCTGGGCCTGTGTGTGTCTCTCTCTCTGCACAAACTCATGCTGCCAGCACTTATGAGAGTACTTACTATGTGCAAAGTCCTAAGGAGTTTACAAATATAAACTTAATAATCTTAATTAATATTAAGAATAGTAGATACTATCCTTATCCTCGTTATAGAGAGAAGGAAACTGAGCACAGAGAAGTTAAGGGACTTTCCCAAGATCACAGAGGGGCCAGAACAAGGATTCAAACTCAGGCAGTTTGGCCATGGCCTTGACCACAGCCTATCCAGGCCATACCTTTTGCTGCCTACACTGGAGACACCAGTTGTTTTGCAGTTCCTCAGTCTCTCAAAGGTTCTTGCCAGCCTCAGTGCCTTTGCACGTGTTCTCTTTACCTGCAGAACTCTTCCCTGCTGGAACCTTCTCATCATTTCCCTCTGAGCCTAAGTGCCACATCCTCAGGAGGTCTTCCTCACACCTCCTCTAAAGTTGTGTCTCTTCTCTGTCAGTCTCTCTCTCTGTTCCTTGCTTATATCTTTTATAGCATCCATCACAATTTGTAATTATTTGATTTCTTTCTTGTTTCTATCAGACTCTCCCACTGGAACATTCTCTCCATGAAAACATTGCCTGTCTTTATCACTGCAGTATCCCTGGCACTAAGTACGGTATGTGCCTCGTAGTAGAAGTCAATAAATATTTGCTGAATAGATAAATGAACGTTAAAGAACTCTCTACACAGTCTGGACAAATCATCTAATTAAGACAACTTTTGGGCTAACCTGAAGCTATGTCCAGGTGTAGTTCAGGAAAAGATTTTCTGGATCAGGATTATTTCGAGAACATGCCTCTAGCATATTCCATGCATGTGAGTCTAATCTCAAGACCTTTTAGACTTCCATCTTTCTGCAAATGGTGAGAGTCATGTTACAGGACTCTGAGTCAACTGCCAAATGTCGCCTGGATACGCACCAAGCAACTGGTAAATTCAAATCTGGAAGAAGCTGTGCTGGAGGAGAGCCAGTCTTGCAGTCCCCTCCCTCCTGTGCTGCCCACAGACGTGTTTCTGCCTTACAGTCTAACTTTTACATAAAGACTATATAAAAAATTGGTGCTATAAAGGCAGTTAGGTCCCCAATTATTTCTGTCAATCTCAGAATAATAGTAAGACTAGAAAGTCTTACTTTTCAAAGCATTATCACATAATTATTTTATCTAAACTTCTGAATTCAATAGCCACTAGTCAAGAGTTACGCTCCCAATTACCAGTGTTACAGGTCTTGCCTGAGATCAGAGGTCCCTTCACTTGGTTTCCATTCCAGCACTCTGAAGCAGAGAAGTTTTAACTGCAGAATCTGTTTGCTTGCACAGCATCCTGCAAAGCCATGCCATCACTTTGCCTGGGCAAAATCCAGTCTAGCCCCAAAACGGCATTCGTCAACCAGTGACTATCTCAGTCAAGGTCATGGCAGAAAACAGAGGGGACACTCAAACTGGGTAATTTGAAGAGAATTTAATATAGGAATTATTTATAAAACTGTAGGCAGCGTCTGAGGAAACAAAAACAGAGACAGTACAGTATTCCAGGACTAGCAATAGTGGAGTGCTGTAACCTCCCTAGACATGAAAGGGCAAGAGGAGCCAGTGGTTCTGGGATCCCAGAACCAGATTCCAGAACAATTAGCTATAAGGAGTAGGTGTTTGGAGTAGGCCATCTGACGAGGAGTTGTGGCCTTCAGAGGAGGGACGCAGACAGCCTGTGGCAACCCAGGCAAGGGGGAAGCAGGGGAATAAACGCAATACCCCAACCTCTTCCTGCTCATATGCCTCATTGATCCAACCCAACTGGGATCCAAAGTTTCTGAGAAGTCAGGTGACCCAACGATGTGACCACAAATCTTTTCCCCCGTAAGTTACACCATTACAGCATCACATAGAAGTAGTACTCCACAGAACAGCTTTGCAAAATGCCGGAGAAGATGACTTCTGTTTTCTCTTCAAGCTCTAGCATTCTATGAGTCTGACCAGTAATGAGTGGGAAGGCATAGGACACACGTGGCTAAAAGTCAAGTAATGACATTGTCATCTTGTGTTAACTGACATTACTTACAGAAGTACAGCAAGACCCACGATTCAGGATGGAATCCTTGGCCACTGGAGTAACCATCATGGAGAGCTAAAAAAAAATTAATTAATTTGGATAAAATAGCTGAAATTCATCCAAATTTCTTTTTTAAATGAGGCTGGAGGTTACTGAGAATTCACAAGAACCTATTAATTGCCTTCCCAGAATCATGATTGTGACAAGGGGTTCATACGAGATGCTCCTACATATAATGAGACTAATTTGTAAATGTTCCCATAATGCACTAATTCTGAAGGAGCTCGCTGTCAGGGGAAAGTTTCTCCTGACCTCAGTTAATGACCTCCTTCCATCGTGAAGCATGAAGATTGATAGATCTTGTAATTTTATCCCTGTTAATTTAACTGCATATGCTATTCTTGGGCAACTTGGTGATCACAAGATTTGAAATATTGATAAGAGTCTATAGGACAGCAGTAAAGAAATAGCGGTTTTTAACAGACTGTGAAGGAATTTACAGCTTGTTAAAGAAAACTGGCTGCAGCTCAAAAATGCACGGGAAACTGAGAGAGTGGGAAGCATTTAAGATAGAGTCAAGGAAGTAAACCATAAAATTTATATTTATGAAGCTGGTAAAGCCAAATGAGCAACAGGAACCACTGTGGCTGAGCATGGAAGGGAAGACATACAGAGCAGCAGGGAAGCAAGGAAGATTAGAAAAATAAAAATCCACATGTATACTGCAATATTTCACCACCTCAACGTTTGCAGCTAAAAATTGTTGAGAACATTTCCAACTTGGATGCAGCTCTGCCTGGCAGGGTGCTGAACTGCCCAGTACCCAAGCCAGCCCAGCCCCAGGCAGTTCCTCAGTGGATATTTACCAGTGATCCCGTCACATCCCCTGGACCCTTCTCCCCTCATTCTGCCACCATGCTGGCCCCTGGACATCTGTATATTGGAACACCCAGTTGTCACATCAGCAAATTCAACTGCACAGCCTACAGAGCTGTGAAAGATAACAGCTTTTGTGAGAAGAAGGCCTCAGAATGTAGGGAAATGCATTTTGTACAGAATACATTTCTTTCAGGCATTGTAGGTGATGTTGTTTTGTTCAAGCTGTAACCCACCCCTAATACACAGGGGAATTATAATGCCCAGCCAAGAAAAAAAAATTGTTGACAATTATCAGTTAAATTCCTTGTCATTCTACTGAGATATCCGGTATTATCTCTATCTCAGAGATGAAGAAATCAAAACAAATAGAGTTTCAGCAATGAGACCAGCCAGCTGAGTTGTGGAGAGTCACTGTTGTAGCCAAGAGGGAGAGAAACTGTACGTTTTCATTACTTCTGAAATCTTTACCCCTAGAACTTGAGAAGGAGAATAAAGAGATTAAAAATGGTAGCTTGAGGGGCCAGCCCAGAGGCCAACTGGGTAGTGTTCCACATACTCTGCCTCAGCAGCCGGAATTCGCAGCTTCAGATCCCTGGTGTGCACATACACCACTCACCAGCCATGCTATGGAGGTATCCCACAAAGTAGAGGAAGATTGGCACAGATGTTAGCTCAGGGCGAATCTTCCTCACAAAAAGGGCGGGGAACATGGCAGCTTAAACCTTTCTCACTTTACTCATTTCTGTTGACCATCCTGGGAAAGAAAGACGAGGAAAGAAAAGAGGAAGTGGAGTTATAAAATAAATATGGAGGAGAGGGAGAAGAGAGAGTTGGCATAAAAGTCAAATGGTCAAACTGGAATTTACAGAGCCCCACATCTGAGCTGTGGAGAATCCTATGGCTGGAGCTCTTTGGGGAAGTGGTTTGGATCTGCGCAGAAGTGAAGAAGTAGAATGACATCTCCTAAAGTTAGGCACCATAACACAAAGGCCACAATATTGGACTGAATGTCCAGTGGACCTGAATTCTAATCCAGTCCTGCTACTCTCAAGGTCTATGTGACCATGAGGAAATTGCTGAAGTGCCTTCTGGATCTGAGGTTGTTTGCCAAAGAATGGAAGTTCCCTCCCACTTCAGTCTCCGACCCCTCAAGCTCTGTTCCTAACCGAAATACATTTAAACCAATGACCAAGCAGAATTGAGCTTTTAGAGAGAGCCTCCCTTCAGACAGCTGACAAACTACCTTCCTAGGGTTTCTGTTAGCCAGAAGCTTTACTCAGCAGTATAAGCCTCCTGGATGGCAACCAATATTTTTCATCTTAGAACTTAGAGTTCTCCAAGATAATTGAGCTCCTGTCTGTCACACCTTTGGGGCCACAAGTTGCCTGAAAAGGGCCAGGGATGAAAGTGCTCACACTTCCTGAAAAATCGAGACCTAGACGCTATGACATCAAAGAATTCTCTGAAGTGCAAAACCCTCCACTGCTATAATGGAGTCCAAATATCTACTCCACGTACCAGAATTCACAAGAAATACAGTGGAGAGACTATTTTTGTCAATCTGTTTTCTTTAAGTTCTGAATGTCTTGGATTCAATATTAGAGGTTTCCTTTGTTCCCTTTTAGAAGACACTGTCTGACAAGCACAGAGAAAAGTACAGTGAGATGTTTTTATAGAACTTATCAGCAAAGCTTATTATGAAGCTTGAAGCATTAGGTTTTTGAATATATATTTTAAATAAATAGAAAAGTAATGATGGGCTCCCAACAATTGTAAAATTAGAGGTTCCAACATGATTCTAACAGATGGCATCCTGCTTTGTGTTATCGTGTTCGAGTTAGCAACAGTCTTCATTATACAGAGATATTCTTCATTGTGTGATCTTCATAATAGGGATTAAGGAAAGGATATAAATGCAGTAATTTAGCAGATCTTATTGTTGGAAAGTGCTCATTTACTTCTAACTTGCAGCATGACTCTGTTACTTAAAAAATGTTTTCCTGCTGTTTGTGAGCAGCAGGGAGAATACAATACATTGTTGTTAAGGTTGTTGATTCTAACTAGCTTTCATTAGGTATAAAAACCCACAAAGAATCAATAAATACTCTGTTTTTCTAAAGAGCGTTCAAGGGTGGGTACTGTTAATGCGTTCATTGTGTCCAAATAGTATTAGCCCAAGAGAAATAATAGGAAAAACATGAATAAGAAATGGAAAATACTCTCTGTTAGTAATGCTTTCCATGCAATAAAGCATTTCAAGTCAATAACTTGATTACTACTTAAAGACTGGCACGATGTTAAAAAAAATTCCCGTACATAACTGGCCATCTATGTTTAATGGGATTTTCTGCACAAATATTACATAGTCCCTGATGGAGACATTAGTTGTTCGTGGCAACTGACCATCTTGATCCTATTCCTTTAAGCTAGGCTTATCCATCCCCATATCACAAGGCTACTAGCCAATTAAAAAAAAAAATGCTATGGCTTCTTCAGTTCTATCTCGGCATTGCCTATTGACCCTCAAGGCCTATTACAATGCAATAAACATGTTAGGTGTTCAATAAATGCTTCGTGTACAGAAGTGAATGCTCTCTAATAACTGTAGTTTGTTTTCTCAAAATTGCTTGCTTGTAGTAAAGCTAGATTCATAGGAATACTACACATGGAAACTGGACTAAGATAATAAACTCATTGTTTATTATTCTAATCACTTTTAAGATCACAGATCCTTTTGAGAAATTGATGAAAGTAATGAACTCTCTCCTCAGAAAAATTCACACGTGCACATACACATTTGATTTTACATACAATTTTACGTGGTTCCATAAACCTTTTTTTTTTTAAAGATTTTATTTTTTACTTTTTCACCCCAAAGCCCTCCGGTACATAGTTGTATATTCTTTGTTGTGGGTCCTTCTAGTTGTGGCATGTGGGACGCTGCCTCAGCGTGGTTTGATGAGCAGTGCCATGTCCACACCCAGGATTCGAACCAACGAAATACTGGGCCGCCTGCAGTGGAGCGCGTGAACTTAACCACTCAGCCACGGGGCCAGCCCCTCCATAAACCTTTTAAAGCATGATGGATTCCAGGTGAAGAATCCCTGACCTCCCAAGACAACGAAATGGTCATGGAAATGCTGGTGATACGCATGACATCAATTTTATTGATATATATTGGACCAGATTTGAGCAAACAATGATAAAATTCTTCATAGTGTTATATAATCAATTTTTAAGAACATCCAAGTATGCATATAACAGGGCATTCACATTCAGGGGCTGATTATTTACTTCTCAAAAGAATTCTTCAATCTACAAAGACAGTAAGCATCTTGAAGCCAGCGGGTCGGTCCATGTCTTTGAATCTATAGTCCCTACTACATAGTTGGCCTTTGTTAAGCGTTTGCTGTGTGTGTTGGATGAATATATGGTTCTCTTGCAGTTTCTGTAAATAGCTATGCTTCATTTAAGTGCTTTCATTTAGGTCATTAAATGCTTGCATGGATGTGCAAAAAGCCTCTGTCAACTGAAGACTACTCAGAAAAGAAGATAAAGCGTATCTCAAATCGTAATGTGAGTCAATGGGAAAAGTGATTTACTTTACAAAAATGAAATTTACACAAAACTAGTGCATAAATCAAGATCTCCTCTCTCTCATGAATAATTTGAGTCACCTAGTATAATTTATAGCCTTTGTCATGAAACCAATTTAAAACCCTATTCCAATTTTAGTATATCTTCTGTTGAAGCTAGCACAAATCCTGATGCAGAAAACTTGTCTGAATTGCATAGATTTTTTTCTAGACTAAAGGATGTGAGCTCTTCAAACACTGGACATTTTTGTTTTGTTTCATTTTGTTTTGCTTTTTAGCTCTTTGCTGAGATAAATTTTGAAGTTTGCTAGATCATTGTCACAAAGAATTCTCTTTATGTGAAGGTTATACATAGCTAGTGGCTCTAAGTAAAGAAGCAAATGCCATATTGAGGGGGATTACCTCACTCCTCTTCTGGAAATAGTAGAAATGTCCCACCTCTTGATTGGGGGGAAATATTCATGAGGAAAGTTTTTCTAACTCCAAGCAGGAGCACCTTATGGCTTTACCAATAAGCCCCTCAGTGGAGAGGTGCCAAACTGCTTATCCAGGAATTTAGCTTCTTCCATGGATTAACTAGTTTGCAAAGGCTGCTGTAACGAAATGCCACAAGGTGGCTTACACAACAGAAATTTATGTTTTCATAGTTCTGGAGGCTACAAGTCCAAGATCAAGGTGTTGGCAGATTTGGTTTCTCCTGGGGCCTCTCTCTTTGGCTTGCAGATGGCCACCCTCTTGCTGCCCCTTCACATGGTTGTCCCTGTGCACACACTCCGAGTGCCTCCCCCTCTTCTTAGAAGGACAGCAATCCTATAGGATTAAGGCCTCACCCTACAGGCCTCTTTTTAACTCAGTCACCTCTTCAGAGACCACATCTCCAAATACAGTTACGTTCTGGAGATCTAGGGGTTGGGACTTCAACATAAAAATTTGGGGGGAGACACACTTCATCTCATAACACTCCAGAATCCAGGAATCTGACAGCTTGCCCTCTCACATCCCTGTCCTCACTGACCACCTCCAGATAAGCTTATCCTCCTAGGATCAGGCTTAGAATCCCGTAACTTCTTTCTGATCCCAGGGCCCATGGTGTCTCTGAAGCTATTGCGTAGTTACTCCAGCTTACTTTTCTACTGCTGCCAAAGTAACTAGGGGCCAGGAAGAGAGTTCTATGTAGAATTCTGAGTGACTTGCTCATTCTATTTGATTATCTGTGTGTGTGTATGTGCACTCTTCTTGATTTGAAAACAAACCTCCAGTCCTCTGTTTGAATTTAAGCAGCAATAAACCAATGACAATAATTCCACTCACATTTGTCTAGAACTCTCCATTAAGAGGAGGACTGTGGAAGAAAGTCCAACAAAAGGGACTGAAAAGGGACAATCAGACTGAAGGTGAGAGAACAATGTTAAAGGAAGAAAAAAGAAAATTTGGATGCTGCAGAGACACCTGTAGAGAAGTTGACCAACAAAAGATCACAGAGTTTGAAAATTAAGAAATCATCAATAATCTTAAGAATAGTAGAGTTGAGTGGAATTTTGGAAGCCAAATACAATTGGTTGAGAATTTGATAAGAAATAGTTAAAGCAGACCATCAGCATGGCTGAAAGGAAAGCTACGTAGGCCTCTCCTGGGGTTGGTGACACCAGACAATTTCAGTAGTTCCCAGTCAATGCCCATCTGAGATGATACATGACATGTTTCATATGGCAACTGGGAAAAGGAGGCCTTTTGGGAACTGGGTTCATCTTCAAAAATCATTTTGCTGAAAAATCAATTAAGTGAAGAGTGGATTCACCAAATTTATTAGTGTATTGAAAATTTTTTTCTCTTCATTATTTATAAGTTTATAGTAATTAGTGCTAGATGAGATTTAACAGATTTTTGAAGATTTGGGGGAAGTTTTGGTTGACTGATTTTCATTTTGTTCTTTATGCCACCACTTTAAGGAATATTTAATCCGTCAAAAGTAAAGTATCATGGAGTGCTTTAACCTAATTATATATCTATAATATCCAGAATGTATATTTAAATACTAGTAACCAAAATTTCAGTGTTTTCTATGGGGTTTCAGGTTATACTGATCCTAATATATTGTACTCGTTTTTTGCCTTGCCTGCACTTTGCCCTGGTTAAGACCCTTTTGCCAATATATCAAGTAGAATAGCCCATTTATGTTGTTATTACAGCAATTAATAACCAAAATATAATATGCGGTATAGTTGTTCTTATTGCTTCATAGTTAATTTCCCCCCAAAATGTACCATATCCCCAAGATGCAAGGAGTTGATGAACCTGTCAGCAATTGAATAAAACTTATCACAGAGAATCGTCCCTTGTATTGACACATCCAATTCCATCTCTAAAAGCTCTGCTGTAGCCTACGAAAGCTAGAATTTTTTTAAGTATCTGTCCATCGCTTAGTGCATAGCTGTGGTGCCTGAGCTCTTTATGACTGCTGGATGAGGCCAGTTCAGGATTTGCTGCATGGGTCCTGAGGACGTAGGGCAGCATCAGCCACAGCATCACTGGCGGACCTGTGATTCCAACGCCAGGCTGTGTCATCAGCTCCATAGAAAACTGAGATCCTAGGTCCTTGGAGCCCAGAGAAGACCTGAGCAGGAGTGACCACCTGGGGTCACATCTAACTAACCTATTATTTGATCTCTCCACCAAAATTTTGTATTTAGATTTAATGTAGTTCAGGTTTGGAGTCCTAATCACATGGTCCTTCATAATAATCCCATCTAAGCAGCTTCATTTTCTTTCCTGTTTTTGAATGTTCCAACCTTCCCTTTTTCTGCAACTGTCATCAAGTCTATGCCTTTGGATGCTTTACATAGTGGCATAAACATTCATCTCCTAAAAGACTGATATGGACGATACGAGCGCCAAGACAAATTTTATTTGGGCCAAAAATATACTTCTTACTAATGAGAGAATAAAAATTGGATTATATATAAACATATTTACAGAATCCTTCAGGGATAGAAGAGGGTAGCTCTTGACCCATCCATTTTAATCGTTGGCCTCATAAGGAATCTGGTGCATGGCTCAGAGTCAGACTGCTGGGCTCACTCATGAAGTCAGCTGCAAAGTATGTAAAAAGGGCAGTTCTCCATAGCAGTTAAAAACTGGAGTCAGGCTTCCTAAGTTTTAGCTCTGGTCAGTAATAAGTTCAGATCACCTATTACTTAATATTTGATAAGTTATTTAACTTCTCTCTGCCTTTGTTTTATCTTTCATGAAATTAGGTGAGAACTGGATGAGTTCGTGTGTGTGTGTGTGTGTATTATACATATATATATATATGTGTGTGTGTGTGGCACATAATATACACTCACTAAACGTTAGTCATTTTGTACACACTGAAAAAGTCTGTAGATCACAGCTTAGGAACACACACTTTACTTTGTAAGTTCTTCCCCTCTTGCTTTTCACAAAGCAAGCCTAAAAAGTCGAACTTAAATTAAATGCTATTTTTTCTCTGATATAGAGTTTATTGATTTAAGAAATATTTATTGAGTGCATACCATACGTCATGCTTCGTGCTGAACACGTAATAAAAAACAAAACCGGCGCGGTCTCTACCCTCGAGGAGTTTACAGTCTAGCAGAGAGGCCCTCCAACTATACATAAAGTGCAATTAGAATGTATGTGATGAATGACAGGAAGGAAAAGAACAGGTGTAAAATTCAAAGCTTCCATCTGTTTAAACCTGTGCTTATGATAGGTGGAAACCAGAAGTGCTGCCAGGCAAGAAGAGAGGTATTTTACTCTCCTCTGCACTAAAGGATATCCTTGTAGAAATTAATCACGTCCAAGGTGAGTCTCCTTTAATACACTTGTATCTGTCTCTATTGAGACAGTTATAGCAGGATTCACCTGTCTCCCTGGAGAGTCATCTGTTAACCAGTGAAACTTTCCCTAAAAGAAAAATACAAATGGAGAAAGAAGTGGGTAATATGTCATGAAAGAGGGAGAGAGGAGAATTAGGAGAGGGTAGAAAATACTCCCCTGTCTCCTCAGCATGCTCAGTCTTCTCTGCCCTGAAGCCACGTTTCTGTGCTGTCTCCATCCTCTTAGGTAGCTAGGTGGGCTGGAAAGTGCACACTGAAGAGTCTTGGCCTCCTCCACACTATTGACGCCCTTCAGTATGGGCTTCACAGGACTAACATGTCAGGGAGGCATCGATCCCTTGGACGTAGTTGCGACAGGCCCAAGGAGACACAGATTTGCACTAGCAGTACTGGTGACCCACTGATTTGGCTTGCCTGGGACTGAGGGGTGTCTCAGGTTATGAGACTTTCAGTGCTAAAGCTGGGACATCCCTGAGCTAACCAGGACAGTTGGCCATCCTAACAGCAGGGAAATCTCACAAAGGCAGACACCTGCCTTACCCTCTGGTGTATCTCCAGTGTAGGCCTCTAGTAATGGAGTGTGGTGGTTAAATATGGCGGGGGGGGTGGGGGGGTGTGGGGGAGGCTCTAGGGTCACACAAGGTGTGTTCAAATCCACCTTCCATTTATAAGCTGTGTAACCTCAAGCATTTACCCTTCCTCTCTGAGTCCCAATTTCCTCACTTGCAAAATGGTGATATACTTCACAGGTTATTGTACAGATTAGATAAAATAATAGATGCAAAGCTTTCCACAAACTGCCTGGCACATTGTCAGCACACTATATGTGTTAGCCATTAATTTTACTATGTTAGCAGACCCTCAACAAATACTTGTTGAAGGACAGATAATTGCATATGCTTTTGACGATTTTATCATGTTTCCAACAGCTAAAAATGGTTTTTTCTCTGGAATTGGGTAGAGTGGAGTAATGAATGACACTCCCCATTGCCCCCGATCTCTCTCCCAGATCACCCCCACATCAGAGCTCTCCCTACACCTTACACCAGAGTGTACTCTTCTGGATGCAGTCATATTCTTTTAGAGTCTCTATATCCCCCCAAGGAATGTCTTGAGCAGAAAGACACTTTTTCGTCCTAGCAATGGACAGAGTTACATTCTCACCATCCCTCCCTCACCCTCAGCCCACCTCCTCAGGATGACTGGGCTACCTTGTAATCATTACTATTATTAGCATGGGAAATATTTGATTGATTTAGCCAGGATTAAAGGAGTGAGCAGAAAAGGAAGAAGAAAGGAGAGGACCACGTTGTGCTCTTTCAAGGGTATGGGGAAATGTACAGCCAGGGGCCAGGTCGCATCTAATCTGTCAGGAGAGAGAGCTTGGGTTTCATCGGGCAGCAGGTTGTCTTTGAACCAAACCAAAAATGACCCATATGGCAAAGGGTTCATTGTATAAATGAAGCAGCCAACAT
Source organism: Equus przewalskii (assembly GCF_037783145.1). Taxonomy (NCBI): domain Eukaryota; kingdom Metazoa; phylum Chordata; class Mammalia; order Perissodactyla; family Equidae; genus Equus; species Equus przewalskii. The sequence continues at coordinate 50,563,458 of NC_091831.1, read as the reverse complement.
GTATTGTATAAAGAGTAAGTCTAATGAGGAAGCATTTTCGCTTCCAAAGTAAAAGATTTCTGGACTCCTAGGGAAAGATGTAGGAGGTACAGAAGAAAAGATTTAGAAAGGTACAGAAAATACATTAATACTCACCACCATTTTCAAAGAGTTGGAGACTTCTTGGAGCATATTAAAACTATACTCAGGAGCCCCACCAAAATTTGAATACATCTCCTTTGGAATCTCATCACCACACACACACACACACAGACATATACACATCCCATGATGTGTCCCATGAAAATCACTGGTGTTGTGATCCATGGTTATCCATAGAAGTGTGTCTCATACATCAGGAGTGATGCCAGTGGGAAAGCAAGACTGAGAATCCATGTCTGGTGGATAGAGCCCTGGGCTAGGAGACCAGAAATCTTCATCTCAACCCAATCCATTTGTGACGTGGCAAATCATCCACTTCTTTGTTCTTTAGCTGCTCCAGCTGCAACAGGACCACAGCCACTTCTGTCCACTTCTCCTGTATAGGGTACTCATCAAGAGGAATAAGATCATATGCATAGAAACACTCTTCAGAAGAGGAGAACGTGTGCATACCTTATATCACAAATAGTGAGAATTGGATTAAAAAATTCTGCCAAGAAACCTTTGTCAAAGGCCAGGAAAGTATAATTCCTCTGTAATGATACCAGTCCTTTGTACTACCAAGGCTTTGGAAATATGAAGATGTTTCTAAGCAACAGGAGGTAAATATATAATTACTCTCTACTAAATATTTTCAAGAGCCTTGTTCAAGCTAGTTTTAACTTTATTTAAATAACAAGTCAAAGCTCCAAAATAGATATTAATTAAAGAAATCCCTTTCTATAGTAGATATTATATAAGCTTCTTCTTCCTTTATAAAGCATTTAGTTCACACTGAAGAAACAAGTGGTTTCTGATTACAAAGCATATTGGAAAATACAACCATGATTAGATAACGTGTGTTGGATAAATAACACTCGGTCATGTGAGTCAGCTAACTACGGTGGATATAAATATGTTTTTTTGAGTCATGCTGGCTATTAATCAGTGGTAACACCAATGAACAGAATGAAAAATTTTATCTCAAGCCGGCTGTTGAAGTGTTACCCATAATATTGCCCATTCATTCTCCATAAAATTAATCACATCACTAGCTTTGATAAGATGTCTTGGTTTCCTCTATCTTTGCTGGTTTCTTGCATACTGAACAGTGTTATATGAAGGAAGCAGAACAGCATCTCCTTTCAATTCTGCTTGTGATTTGAAACTTTGCTTACACGAAAGCCACACCTGGAATAATAGGTGGAGCCATCTCTGAGTCTTTCCTGAGCATATCAGGCCAGTTATATCAAGTAAGCATTGTCATCAGTAAAAAGTACACACTGTTTTCTGCATCACTCTGCCTGATGGCATTCTTCTAGAAAAGCGTCAGCAGCATGGGGTCAATATCTTGACTTTACAGAACAAGAGCCCAACTTACCATCTCACATTGTGCTCCTTAAACCTACTACCTATTCATGTCCAGGTTCCAGAATGGTTCCCTCCCTTGAGTGTTAGAGCCCCAAAAGAATCAGTAAGCAATCAATAATTATTAACAAATGCCCTTTTCACAAATTGGGCACTGACTTAATCTGTCTATGTGGATTTTTATTTGGCTTCTCTCTAAGACAAAATATTCTTTCTACACTTGAGGAGATTACAATCTAGTGCGGAGGTCAAAACATATACTTAGAAAATTAAATAACCATGCAAAATATGATAATGTGGCCGAAGTGTAAGAAAAGCCAAAAAAAAGTAATGGATTGAATGCTAAATGAATGATATTGAGACCAGTGATTCGCAAACTGTGCTCCAGGCAACCCCAGGTGTTCAGGTGCTCACAGAGGGAGTTCTCAAGGCTGCAGCAGAAAAGAATAGAAACACCAAATAAGTGGAGCTTCAGCCAAGCCCCTATCCTGGCTTCCACCTCCACCAGAGGAACTCTTGGGTTTTTGTTTTCTGTTTTTGTTTTTTACTTTCTATAGTAGATCTTAACGTACAATTTCATGTCAAGGAAAAGCTTCAAGTTTATTTTTTTAAAAACTAATGATATATTTTTAAATGCTATAAATTTCAAAATCACATGGTGTAATCACTCTTATAGTTGAGGTGTCAGAAAGTTTCTTGGTGGAAGAGGAGTGAAGACTTGCCCCATGTAGGTGATTTGGATAGTTACAAAGCTCCCAGTTTAATGGTTTTTATACATATACGAAGACGCCTGAACAAGAGGCAGTCCAAGAGTCCAAGAGTGCTGGACCGTGGTTAGGGTGTGGTATCCTGTAGTCTAGACTAGGCAAAGGAGATAGTGTCACTGGATGATTTAAGAGGCATCATCTTGCTGAGCAGCCATATCAATATCTACACAGACAGCCATCATTTCCTAGAAAGAATCCACGTATACAGATGCAAGACGGAAAACTCAAGGGAGAAGAAGTTTCCCAGTAAATGCGCAGAGCTTGACTGGCCTGAAATGGAGTCAGTGTGGGTGGGGTTCCTGGCCTAGCTTAGGCAAACATCAGAGCTAGATAGATCAGTTTCAGAATCTAAGAATAAGAGTCCTGGCTTGCTAAGAAACACTGGAATGGCAAAACATGAGGATTGGGTCCTCCTCTCCCAAAGATCCTTTACTCTTGAATTAGGTAGGCACTCTCTATACAAAGAGATGAGCAGAGAAAGCTCTAGAAGATGTCCTGAGGCCATTTCTTTTTTCAGCTGACCTTTGGACCTAGGAACCAGAGGGATATCAATTCTGCTCTTATTGCCTGAAGAGACAGAGTTGTAAGAGGTCAAACACAGCCCTTATAGCATTTGCACTTAATAACAACAGAATTGGTGTGTATTATCTGAGCATAGATGATATTTTTCTAGATTACACAAAGAGAGCAAAATAATATACAAACAGATAAACATTCTTGGGCTGCAAGCACAAAAAAATAGATAATTTAAGCATTAAAAAATTATTAGGAGAATGCAAGAGTTTCTTGTAGAATTAAAGATGACAAACAACCAACTCTAGAAAGGACAAGAGCAGGGCTGAGATTTGCGGAATCTCAGCTGCAGAAGCCTGAGGATCCCCTCTCTAGGGCCGCCATTAAGGGTTCAATATGCTTCCATATCTGTATGATTCCAATCACATTTTTTCAAATTCTCAGGAAAGAAAGTACGACTGACTATTACCAAGGAGTTTCAATCCTTGACACAATCATCTATGGCAAGGAGAAAGGATGAGTGGAACAAGGAGAACTCTGTGAGTGGGGAACCTTCCACAGTAGGTGACTATTGCATCTACCATTGTTCACTGCTCTAAGAGTGATGGAAGAGACATCTAAGATGTACTGGAATATGATGAACTAGGTCAGCCAAATATAGTTGTCTTGATGACAGTGCTTTTGAAAAATAGAAACAAAGCAAGTTTCTCTGCTGTAGACTATATCATAGAATGCAATAAAGAGATGAGTGCTCCTCCAAGGTGTTCTTATAACATGACTGTGCTGATCTCATTATTGTACATACTATTATAATTGCCTATTTATCCGTTTTTTTTGTTTTTTTTTTTTTTTTTTTTTGGCCCTAGACTGGAGGCATCTCAAAGAGAGGGACTGATTCTGGCCTGGCCCGGTGGTGCAGCAGTTAAGTTCGTGTGCTCTGCTTTGGTGTTCCGGGATTCAGAGGTTCAGATTCCAGGCACAGACCTACAAACCGCTTATCAAGCCATGCTGTAGTGGCATCCCACATATAAAATAGAGGAAGGTGGGCACCGATGTTAGCTCAGGGCCAGTCTTCCTCAGCAAAAAGAGGAAGATTTGTGTCTGATGTTAGCTCAGGGCTAATCTTAAAAAAAAAAAAGATAAGGACTGTTTCTTTTCACTTTTGCATCTTTAATTACTGTACCACAGTTAGATTATCAATAAACATTTCTTAAATGTCAAATGAAAATCATGCCAATCAGACTCAGAATGGATGTAGCTATTGGTCAGACTAAAGAAAGGTATGTGTTCTCCAGGCAAGGGATTTGAGCAAAATAATAGGAGAATACAGGAAGATGGGACCCTTAATCCAGGACTCACGCTATGAATGTAGTTGGGAGGTAAATTAGAAATCAGTCACACAGTAAGCTCTGGGAAGCAGATCTCCACAACACAGGCTGAAGCAAATGAGCCCTTGGAGGTAGACCCCGTCTCTGCCCATCTCGGTCCCTAAGGCAGGGCCTAGCTGATCTTGTTAAAGGTCGGGGCTGTTATCTCGGGATAGGTTCTGCAACACCATTTGCTGGGCCTCTTCCGTGTATACTTCCTCTTCTAAATATGCGTCCTAAAATGGAAGAAGTAAATGGGGGTGGGGTGCGGGTGGGGGAATGCAGTGTGGTTACCTTTGAGCCTCATTCCCCACGCAAAGAGAAATAGTTAACATTTTACTTACTGTATAATGCATCTGTAAACTGCTTACGTAAAATCCAATTTCCAGGCAATTTAATTATATCTTCTACTTCCCAGGAGGGTTTCTTCCACTCTAGAAGTGGGGAGCTTTCCTTTGTTAAATCAAGAGTCAAGTTAATCAGAGCCCTCCCACTCCCCATAGAATTCAATGATAGCAAAACCATCTCTAGTCCAACTACCACTGAGGCGCACTAGAAACCACTGCTTCTTTGAAGAATGTTGCCAATATCCTTGACCCTTCCCCAAATACTAGAAAAAGTTCAGGTCATCAGTGATCATCTTTAGAATTAATTGACGATGTCTTCTCCTGAATCATACTCATCTACTCAGAATTTTTTTAAGGTGAAGGAACACGGGTTACAATAGAATGACTATGACTTCTTTGCGTAACTTCTTAACAATATCGCTCATGCTAATTAATTGCCAGATCTTTGGAATATGATCAAAGCCAAGTCCCTTAGTGGCCAGGATGAAGGTCCACAGCTGGTGCGGAAAACAGGGACTAGAGCCCAGGAGAAGAAATTCCATCTGTCCTGGTAGGGAAACACAAAGAGAGAATCTGGGTCAGGAGGAAGGCAGTTTCTACAGCAACATTAGCATCAAAGAAAAGGATGAGAATATTATTAAATATAGAATAAATACATAAAATGTAACATATTTGAAACCAAATAGCAACTCTGTCCTTTAAAAAAGCATTATATTGCCTTCTTGGGAAGCATAGATCTAAAATTATAATAATTCAGATCGCTTTAGGTTCCACTCAGAAACATTTTGTTAAAAGATTGCCTTACATCATATTTGAGCATATAAGCAGACTTTTACCAAATATAGACACAAGGATCATAAACTGAAAATAGAAACCAGAAGACAGACTCAGGGGAAACCAAGGGAATATTGACATTGTATTACGCTTGGAAGTGAAGAAATAGAAACGTATAGTGATTTACTACGTTTACATAAGAGTAAAGAATTAGGTGAAAAAATATTCAAACTATCAGAAATAGTTAAGACATTTTTTGGTAATAAGTAAGGAAGAAGATTTATTTAACTTTGGAGAGCGCTGGCAGAAAGAGACTAAAATGAGAAACAATAATGTCACGTATTAACTTTGTTCTTAAACATCCACATTTAATGTATCAACTTTGGCTGTTGTTATATGCCTTGGCAATTCAATAAAGTTACTGAAATGGAAAATTGAAAATTTTTATTGTGATATTTCCAATTTCTCCACTAGTAGAATAGTTTAATATTAAGCCATTGCATATGCTTTCAGCATGCTCATTAAAATGAGTGAGCTATCATTTTTCTTTCTATTCCTAGTTATCAGCAACTTTATTTACCAGTGCAGATTAAGCAGAACACAAAGTTCAGCTAACCATTTGTAGGTGTACTTTCTAAACAGGCAAGTATTATCTATTGTAACAGCATCAAGTTTTAAAGCTGGAAAGAATCCTAAGTGGTTTTCATATTCCATATTTCATAGTATCAGTGAGGAAACTGAGGCTCAGAAAGGTTAAGTAACTTTTCCTAAATCAATAGCTAGTCAATGGTAGAGTAGATGTCATGCTTCTAGAATGTTCTATTACAGCAGACTATCCTAGAGTCCAAATGTTATTTCAGTAGTAGCTGTTGAACATTGGCCTATACATTCCTGTTTGAAAAAAAAAAAAAGGCCATAGAGGAGCCTTAATTTATTGAAACCCTACTTCAGCCTTATCACAAGGAATTCAAGATTGGAACGGATATTTTCCTTTTGACTTTTATAAGCTTTTTCATGTTTAATGTTCTATAAAATGTCTCTTTGCATTCATATCAGAGTCGTGGAATATCGACAACTCCCTAATTTGTAAGGTGATATCTTCATAAAGCTGCGTTAATTTCTTTGTTGGTCCTTGCAGAGTAAATCTACTTCTAATCTGGTACCTGCCATTAAGCGGCCCATATCACTAATTTATTTCCCTTTTAATCAGCAATTTGGGCATGTTTTCTTTGGCTCAGGCACTACACAAAACATTTCTATTAACTATTCACCCTCCTGAGGCAGTGGGCTTGATGGGAAAAGGAACAGAGTAAAGCTGAAAGAACCAGGGGTGGATCAACTCTCAGTTCAGTTGCCAGTAAGCCGTGTGACCTTGAGCAAATCATTTATCTTCTCTGAACCTTTATCCATGTGTAAAATGGAAGAGGTCAATTTCATGATCCTTAAGATCTAAAATTCTGCATTTCTAAATTGGTAATTTTTAAGCCAACCTTAACAATAATTATTATGCAAATACCCTAAACTTTTATCCCATTGACCTCAATATACCTGGTACGTATTTCAATCCTAGCACTGAGACAAGTAAATAAACTACAGCAAGATAGGGTATCTCCCTTACTAATGTGAACTCCATAAAAGGTTAATTCATTTTTACAGGCTCAGTGCCTGGCAGAGTTGACATTCTATAAGTGTTTGATATATGGATGGGTGGATGGGTGATTGCCACAGCATAACAGTAAGAAGAGCTTAAGTGTGTGAGTTTACATTATCTCTGTAAATAGCCCAGAGATCATTAACCTGAACCTTGTCAGAGGAGCTAGCACTTAGACGTAATTTTGTCTGCTTACAGCATAATGGACTTCACACTACGTCTCTTATAGCCTGATCTCTTCCTGCCTAATCTTAGACTCTTAACCTTCCTTCTTGACCATAAGCTTTTGGAGAGCAAGATCTGTGTTTGATTCATCCCATCATTCGGTACCTATTCATTGCACTTAGGAGGTCTCCCATCAATTTTCACTAATTAATTGAATTTAAAAGGTTAGTTTCAATGTAATAGTGGCCAAACAAAATAAATGACACATTTTGTAACAAAGTAAAATTTTTTCAGGGAAAACGGTTTAGAACAAGTTATTTGTGATGATAAAATTCAGACTTTCTGCCCTTTCAACCTTTATTAAATTCAAAATTTCATCCCTATAAAAGTCACTCATTCCCTGTGACTTTATTTTCCTTCATATATGATCAGTTCATAATTAGTGTAATATAATTAGATATAATCATAATTGTAATGTAATCTAACAGGATCTCACAGAGGAGAGGAAGCATGAAGAGTACTTCAGTCACAGTTCCAAAACAAAGGTCACAGTAGAGTTGTATTTTGTGGTTTCAGTTTATATAAAACCCAGTGGCATAACAACAGTGTTCCCTGTGCCTTGCATGCTAATTATCTCTATGTTGCTTCAATAGATTCTTTGTCAAATGTTAATAGTCCACTACTCTGAGTGATATGGAATACCACCAGACTAATGACTCCTAGTGGGATGTCCTGCCCTCTTTTGACTTATTATCACGTGATTCCAAGGTATTTACTTTAGGAAGACATCGTTTTGTTCTCAGCCATGTCCATTTCTCTGGTCGAGGGATTCTTTCCCTACATGCAGTTCTCTTTTTCAGGCTACATAAGTTTCTTGATTGCTATCTCATAATTTTCACACATTCACAATTCCATATTGGCATAAACAATCTATATTAACACACACATAATGTTATTATTTTCTAACTCACTTTTTAAATAGTCATCACAACTCTAATTATGCTATTAATCCACTACAATTATACTCATTATTACAAATATGATTTGTTCATGGGAATCTTCATTATTATAAGCAGTACTTTACGTTACTGTTATAAAGGCCACCAATAAGCCATAATTGTTAGAAACATCCTGAATGTATTTACTCCTTCTTCATCAGGTTGCACACAATCAACATGGACATATTTATGTCTGTGTAAACTTCAGAGCAACCAGATAATCCCTTACTCCTAAAAAATTACTGTCATGTTGATTAAAAAAATAGCTAAGATTTATTGAGTACTCACCATGTGCCAGTCACTGTGCTAGCACTAAATGCATTAGCATAAATTATCTCATTAATGTGCCCAAGGATCCTATGAGGCGGAAGCTTTAATTAATCCCATTTTACATAAGAAAACTGAGGCCTAGGGAGGCTGGGTAATTACTCAATTGTTTCCAGGTAATAAATGAAGGTGCTAGGACTGGAACCCAGACGATTTCACTCCATCTTAATCTATTTTGGGGGAGAGAGTGAACCATACTTTTTGTATTTATATAATTATTTCTCCAAACTCAAGTTTGAACATCATTTTAAAATTCTGCCTTAAAACCAAAAGTATATAGATACCGCAAATTGAAATATTTGCAATAGGAATTATAGGCTATCAAAAATATAATGAATCATTATTTCTGCAAAATTAGCAAATAGAGTAAATCAAAGCAGGAACATAATAGAAGTATCATATAATTATCAGCAAAGTTTTCTAAGTGTGAATTTGCTAGTGTTGATTGATTAATTTTATAGTTAATAAGCTTATTAACTCTGTACCTTAGCAGCTTTTTCTTTTTAGTGTGCAAGGTTTAAAGTTTAATTTCTTTTCACGAAGATTAATGGTAGATTTTCCAGCTGCCAAAAGATAATAAAGCAAAAATGATTAAAAGTAAATTTAACCACAAAGGCTTTGATAGTACCACATTACATCCCATCCATTTATGAATTGATTTTTGTAAAAAAGCAAATATGTAAAATCTGATATTTATTGTCTCCTTTATTATTTTCCATTTGCTGTAGTCCAATTACTATCACATTCATAAGGATTATGTGCATAAAATAGGTATGAAATCACTCTCTCTGAAAGTTTAAGGAATCTATGAGCCTTTTAGAAAATATGCTGAACATATTATCTTAACAAAGATAGCTTACAAATCAGAAATATTTCCCGGTTTTATGATCTGAAGCCAAAACTATACGAAACTTAAGAGCCAAACACTGTTTGCTTTTAAATCAGGGAAACCTAAAAAGTTAAATATTTACACTGGGAAGCAAATTATTACTTTGAGACTATGAGAATTCACCCAAACAGCCTTTAGAACAAAACAATGCGTTGTGATCCATTTCATAACCACTGTTCTATTTACACATCAAAAACTTATTGAGGATTTGTCATATTCAAGACCCTGTGAGGCACACTCTCTGGAATATGCCCTCAAAGAGATTATCTTTCGGACTGTTTTATTTTGTTTTTAATTATGAAAATAATAAAACAATCACTTGTTTCACAACACCTAGGTTTAAGAAAAGTTAAATATTCCTAGTCTATTTTTATTACATGAAAATCCAGGTGGACATATGGAACCAATAACTCAGTTTTTCACTTAGAATTCCTTCTATTTGGACATTCTGAAGCTTCTGGCAGTATTCTGTTTTGGTTTGCAAAACAAGTCTACTAAAATGTCCCTTCAATTGAAATAGAAATGATATTTGGGTACAAGTGATTTGACATGAGTACATTTTTAAGAGCCATATTGCTTTTACAAAGGAGCTGAAGACGGGGCTAGCCCAGTGGCATAAGTTTGTGCACTCCGCTTTGGCAGCCTGGATTCACTAGTTTGGATCCCGGGCGCAGACCTACATACCACTTATCAGTCCATGCTGTGGCAGGTGTCCCACATATGGGAAGATGGGCACAGAATGTTCGCTCGGGGCCAATCTTCTTCAGCAAAAAGAAGAGGGTTGGTGGCAGATGTTAGCTCAGGCCTAATCTTCCTTAAAAAAAAAAAAAGAAAGAAAGAAACTGAAGGCAAAGAGGAGCAGGGCTAACATGGAAGCGGTATGAACTAGGAGTCTGTAAGATGCACAGCTGGATTCCAATACTGATTTTGCTACCCACCAGATACACAGACTTGAGCAAGTTATTTAATTTCATTAAACCTCAGTTTTCCTTATCCATAAAATAGACATAATTATGTTATTTCCCTAACAGAGTAGCTGTGAGGATTAGGTGATATAAGCAAAACACTGAGCATGATGTTGGGAACAATGCTCATATTCAATAAATGGTAGTTATCCCCATAATTAGAAGAGGTAAACTGGGGAGGAAAAGGTTAATACCTCACTTTTCAGGGATGTTGCAACAACAACAACAAAAATAACAAAAAGAATTTAGATGATAGCTTACGCTTCCCCGGTGTATTATTGGAAAACAACTAAGTTTGAACTAAAGAATGAAATGCAAGTACCTTTCGTTGCCATAGGCCACACAGTTAAGGGATGTGCAACGAGTTCTTGACCTAAGGAAGAGCCACATGCTCTGAGGAAATTGTGGATAATTAACTTGTTAAATAATTCACTAAAATTAACCACATGTCATGTTGTGAACCACTTGGTCATGGTTGAAGAGGTTGTGTAAAACAATGATGCCTACAATTCAAAATTCCAGATACAAAATTGCTTACTTGAAATGAGCTCACAGATCCTATTAAAAGGCCTAAATTAGGGTTACACCGAGGCAAGTAGGTAAAATAAGGGAAATGTCAACATCCTAGTTATTTTTTATACCTAATATCAACTATAAGGATGAACAATATAAAACTGCTACTTTTGTGTCTTTTAAAAAAAGGTTAAATATCAATAATTGGCTAAGGTCCAGCCTAAATGTCCGGGGTTTTTCATGACCTGTCCTGAGTTCAGGGTAGCATTACCACAGCAGACTGTGGAACAGCCTAAATCTCTCACTCTCTTCGGGTCATTGCCAAAGTGGGGAGGTCAGACAAAATAGCAAATACAAAACCAATTTCTGAAGGAAGCTAAGAACATAAGTAAAATGACATTATGAAAGTACACTTGGCTATGTCACATCTGCCTTAAAAATGTATTTTCTTAGTGCAATCCTTGAGTAATCCTTAAGCTGCCAATTATGCTTGAGTGGCCAATAGTCCAATTTTACCAGTTATAAATTTACACGAGCGTCAAGGCTCACTTTTGAATAATTTTGAGCTCTGAGCTAAATCCTTCGCATAGAAAAAAAAAATTCAATTTCCAGGAACGATAGACATGGTTAGTCCACACTAATATCAAGTTCTTCACTCCTTCCAGGGGACATGGAAAACTTCATTTCCACAGGCCCTTAGGTGGGACCATGTGAATAGTTCTAGCCAATGAAATGTGAGCAGGAATAATGAGAACGACTTCACTGCTAAAGAACGAAAAAGGCCATATGGTTTCCCTTTCTGCAACAATTAACGAGGTCTTGAATTGAGATGGTGGAGCCACAAGATCAAAAGAGCCTGGAGTGCCAAGTCACCTCATGGAGGACAACTCTTGAGAAGTCATCCAAACCCCCGGGGCTTTGCATGAAAAGAAATGAACTTTCTAAACAATTTTTGTTTATTTATTTTGGGGTAGAGGATGAAGACAATTGGCTCTGAGCCAACATCAGTTGCCAATCTTCCTCTTTTTGCTGGAGAAAGATTGTCACTGAGCTAATAACTGTATAACCTTCCTCTATTTTATGTGGGATGCCACCACAGTGTGGTTTGATGAGCGGTGCTAGGTCCACACCCAGGATCTGAGCCTGTGAACCTCAAGCTGCCAAATGGAGCTAGCGAACTTAACCATTATGCCACCAGGCCGGCCCCAAGAAATGAACTTTTATTCGGTTAAGGCATTGAGAGTTTGGGGTTGTTAGCACAGAATAACATAATCTATCCTAACTACTATTATCTTCAAAAACCAAAACAACTGATTTTCCCTCAGATCTACTGTAACAGAGTACTGCTAGGCTTTTAAAAAAAATTCACAGAAAAAAATATTGAATGAAAATATTCTAAAATGACATCAGGAATTAGAATATGCTTTTTTTTCCCCCAAATCTCCAAATTTTCTACTTTGGAGATTTTTCACAAAAATTGAAAACTCGTAACATTCCCCTCGACACACTCCACCCCCACATTCTTTCCAGAAAAGATTTGGTTATGCATTTTTTTGGTTTGGTTTGGTTTGGTTTCAAGGAAAATTTATTTAGGGTTTGAAGCTGAAAATTTAGAACTGGGACCTGAGATTTGAGATCTAAGATCCTCAATCCTGTTTTCTAAAATGTGTCTAGAGAGGACTGGATTCAAACATTTGGAGGCCCAAGTTTTAGAGATTATTTTGTTTGGCCCTGACCCCCACACCCATATGTAATTCAATATGGCAAGGAAAACTCATAAATATTGTAAGGAATTCTAACAAGGTTTAGATTTTTTTTTTTCCCATGACCACTACACTGTCCCTTCTTTTCCTTCTTCATTTTTTAACCCTCAAAGATTAAATTGTTTTCAACAGGACTTTGTCTGCTCACCATTTGCTAGTTCCCTAAGCACTGTGCCTAAATTAACTTAGAACCAACTACCATCAAATGATCAACTAAAGTTTATCTGGCCTTCAAGTTTCATGATGAAATTGGAAGGATAATACACATAAAAGAGGACAGTTTACAGAATAATCAAACTGGGCTCTTCCTAATTATTTAGAACAAGATACATATAATATCCAAAATAGTTTCAAATATTAACCAACATAGTAATATAAGTTTCAGCTATAATGACATCCATTTCCAGCCTTGCTCCTGGGGTGTTAGGCCAAATAGGGTTATCCATGTGCAACCCTGCGAATAAAAACAGGCTCAGGGCACTCAGATCCTCTTGGCAGCAATTGTCTTAAGCTCCTACCTTTGCTTCTTGCTCTCACCTGCTCTACCCAAATTCTGAACTTTGGATGTTTGTGCTTTTGAACTTGAAATATTTGCTTCCCGGCTTCTGACCCCTGGCATACCCCAGGGTTCAGAATGTACTTGGCCTCCAGCCCATCCTGTTCCTTTCCCATCTTGAGGAAAAACTATTATGGCTAGTATTTAGTGAGCAATTGTCACATGTTAGGCACATGCCAGGCACTTTGTATACGTCACCTCAACTGATACCCACATAGACCTCATTGAAAAGTATTTTTATCACCTTATTATGATTGAAGCAATCAAGGAACTTTGAGAAAGGTTATATGGCAGGAGGCCAGGGTTTAATTACAGATCTCAATCCTATGCTTTTAACTACTTCTTATACTATTGCTGTATCCATATTTTCATTGAAAATAAATATTTAGTGAGTACCTACCCCCTTTCAGGTTCTGTGCTATATAATGTTTATAGAGGTGTGAACAATGCAGACAGGGGCTTAATTTCACGGCGATTGCATTCTACAGGAGATCATGTCATAAACATGTAAGCAAATAAATAATATCTCTGAAAGTGCTAAGTGCTACGAAGAAAAAATAAGTTAGAGTGATGGAGAAGCACTGGAGGGGTGGGTGGCAATGTTAGATGGCTGATGAGGAAAGGAATATTGAGAAGGAGCTAGTTCTTTGAAAATCTGGGCTAGGAACATTCCAGACTGAAGGAATTACAAGTTCACAGGTGCAGGGTCAGCAGCAAGAATGCTGCCTTCAAGAATCAGAAAGTCATCTCATGTCACTGAGTTTAGTGAGCAGGGGAAGGTTTGCAGAAGAGATGAAAGAGGTAGGCAGAGCCATGTCCTACAGGGTCTAGGTGCCTGTGCTAAGAGTTAGAGTTTAATTCTAGGTGCAAAGGGAGCCGCATTTTGAGGAGGAATGTGACATGATTACAAAATAATTTTTTAAAGCACAGATAATGCATCATTTTTAACAATTAGAGAGAGACTGTAAAGATAGGAATGCATAAGTTACCCCAAAAGACCAAGGCACAACAACTATAAAAGCAAATGGATTTTCTCCATCCTCAGCAATCAATTCCATCCCAGGAAATAACGGAGATCGTGGGAGATGAAGGATCAGATTTTAATTTACTATTATTTAATGATATCTATGGGTGTCATGGCTTGAGGCTGGGGATATCCCCCCAAAGGAAATATCCTCCCTCCTATTGGCATTCTCCAATTATGGTGTCAGAATTCAATAAATTCCAGCTCTACAGTTTCTACTCACAAAGTATGTTATAGGTTGAAAATGAGCACATTACAACCATAAAATAATTTTATTAAGCAGTGCATATTGAGAAAGAGAAACAGACAGAATCTTTATAACCAAGGACTTGTCTTCTTTTATGGAAGGAAAACATATGGGGCCACTTGTAGAAAATCTATCTGGATAGATGTTATAGAGATGTCATTTTACCATTCAATGTTTTCTTTTGCAAGAAAATCCAAAAGGTACAATACTGTAAAAATATGAACTTTAAAAATTCTGAGACTTTGTCAATAAGAAAATTAAATGGAACCTTTGCACAATCCATGGGGATTTGGCTACAGAATTTACAAGTCACATTTATAGGAACTACAGATACATTTCCAAGTTCCCTTCAGAAGAATTCTATCCTATTGCAGCTTCCAAAGTTTGGGGTAGGGGGCGTATCAAAGGTAGAGAGAGAAGATTATAACCAAACCTTAGCAATTTTTTCCTTTGATCCATGCCATAAAATCTAGTATTAACTAGCTTATCAGGAATATCCTGAGAAATACAACTAATAAGTGTAAAATCTGGAGTCTAGAGCCAGAAATTCAAAAGGAGGGGGAAAACATAGGAACTAAGGTGAGTTCCAGAATAAATATGAGAGTCCTAGAAGTAACAAAGAGAAAATATTCAGCATATTTTAACAACTAAACTGCAGGGTAACTTCATGCCAATAAAATAAGAAAATCTTTATTTTGTCATAAAAGAATAAAGAACACACACATTTCGAGAACAATAAATGCTGTAACTAAGGAAAGGCCATCTGGGCAACTAGATTATCTCTACAATACACTCTTCACTATTTTATTTGGTCCTATTTTATGTACCTCAGGAAATTAGGTTTCCATCACTCTCCTTGAGGAATTTCTCCAAACTATTAGATACTATTGCTAAGTAGTAACTAATAATCCCCACCAACCAGTTGAAAGTACTCTGCCAGCCTGTGTCTTACTGATATCTTTATTACTATTTTTTCAGTAGGACTGTATTACCAAAATAATATTTTTTGTGTGAAGGTTAAAGTTCTAATTGGGAAAACCGTAGCCAGCAGTGGCTTAGTGGTGAGTTAAATTCTGAGACCCCAAGAAGAAAAATAAAGTAAGCTATCAAGTCTCTTCTCACCCTTTGTTAACTGCAAAACAAAGAAATCTCTAGGACAGAACCATCCCTGTTCTTCATGGGCACCCTTTAGGGTAGGGGGGTCTTTGGGAAATTCAAACATCGTGGGCTGCCTGACACACATGTGTATGGGTACAGTGAGGCACAGTCCAAGGGGTCCTTCTTGCTCTAAGTCATACTTAGAAAGAAAAACAATATTCTCACCAGGCTCACTTTGAGGTAGCATGTCACAGTGGAAAGTACTCAGAATGAGAAGTCCGCAGGTTTGGAGTCTGGTCTCAGCTCTGCCAGGATCCAGAAGTCTAACAGCAGGAAATCCCTCTAGGATTCTGAACCTCGGCTCTTTCAATCAGACAATGAACCATAGTCACGTCTCCCTTCACCCTCCAAATGTTATGACATGATCGTACCTAACAAAACAGAAGTAAACAGACAGTCCTTCTACTCAAGATACACTGATATCAATTGTTACACAATGTTTGTTGTTGAATAATAGAAAATTTATCAATTCATCCTGCAGATAAACATGGTAAGTTTTAGAGTGGGAGGAGGGAGTTTTTTGAGAGCTGGAAAAAAATAGGGCAAACTTTTCTTATGTGTGACAAGAGTTTGACCGTGTTTTAATATTACTTCAGATCTTAGGCTCTACGGGTACATTCTATCCTAAGAGAAAAATCAACTAATTTAAAGAAGATGGGTGAATATAAAGTCATACTATTATGATCTGCAGTAATTCAAAACTAGAAGATCAGGGTACCCAACACCCCTAAGGAGACCCCAAACTCCTTTTATTTGGCAAGTTTAACCTCCTTTGCCAACTATCACGGTAAATTAACAAGGTTTCTTCTCCTCTTATTTCCCTTGAAATTGTGGAATGGTCAAAAGAACAGAGAAGAAAGACATAAAAAGGTGCTATATAATCCATACCCTGAATAAGTATTCTCTGAAATACCTATTATAAATACCTATTAAAAAGTTGGTTATGTTTGTTCTTTTCTTTCAGGACAAGGATTTTGGGTGGGTTCTAACCTTTGGTTATGTAAATCAGTTCTTCCAAACTTTTCTGATAGGAGACTCCATCAGTTAAAAATGTTCCGTATATATCCCCAATATTTATTCATTTATTCCTTTATTAATCAGATCGCTTAGTTATTATATATAGCATTATACATTATAAAACACACAAATAAAATTGTTAAAAATCACTTCATGAAGAACTAGATGATATTCGTGATTTTCTTTCTAGCCACAATGCTTCGTATTATCATTAGCCTTTATCTCAAAGTACAATATATACTTAAGCCATGGCTCACTATTAATGAAAACGGATAAAAATCCATATTTCATATGGCTTCTTGATTATTTCAGTGGGAGGGAGAAGTTGACTTCTTGTAAGAGTGAATTAAATGGCTCATCAGCATTGTTAACCTCCCATATGGCTAAGAATTCTAACAGTAGGAAAAGCTTCCATTCCACCCATTTTCTGCTGTTTGCTGATGCTTGTATTATTAGCATTATCTTCTTTGCAGAAATTCTTTTAAGCCACTTTTCCATTTTGTGACTGCTTGTTTGGTTAAAACTGGATAATGGAATCCTTAATTCCTTAAGTGAATACACACAAAATCAATAAGACACAACACAACGGAAATGAAAGAAGTATAGGGACCACACTTAGCACCTCCACACTGTGGATCCCCCAGTATTTCCTCTGGACACCTCTGTGAGATCTCTGTGGACAGGAAACCAACTGACCTATGGAAAAGTGAGTGTGCCAGTATCAATCTGTATACATGTGCAAGAGCTTAGGTTTCCCTAAAATATAAAACGTAAGTGGAAGTTCTAATATTTATTCCCCACAGCCCACTTTGGAGAGCAAGGGTATAAACAGGTGTGATAGGTAGCCAAAGCTGTTATCTGAAGCATCTGATAATTTTCTGGAATATCAATGGACCTGGTTATGTTCTAGGCACAGAGCAGCACATGAATCCTTCAGTTTGACCAGTAGGGAATTTTTATGGAGTTTTGAGGCTGAGCCCTCTTGAAACAGCACTGTTTGCCATGGTGACTGGATCATTCTTTGTCCTCTGAGCTTTAATCATTTGTGACCTCAGAAACAAACAACAAAAAAAAAGTTGTAAACGACATTTGTTTACCTTGAACATTTTTTTTTTTTTTTTTTTTAAAGATTTTATTTTTTCCTTTTTCTCCCCAAAGCCCCCCTGGTACATAGTTGTGTATTCTTCGTTGTGGGTTCCTCTAGCTGTGGCATGTGGGACGCTGCCTCAGCGTGGTCCGACGAGCAGTGCCATGTCCGCGCCCGGGATCCGAACCGACGAAACACTGGGCCGCCTGCAGCGGAGCGCGCGACCCTAACCACTCGGCCACGGGGCCAGCCCCATGTTTACCTTGAACATTTATTCTATTCTCAGGTCCAGATAGAGTAATCTTCAAGGCTCAATCATTCTGGGAGGTGCTGGAAAGTTTCTTCTTTGGTTAAAGGTCAGAACATCACACTATTCACACATTAGTGATCTTGAAATGATTGGCCATACTGTATGAGAACAGATTTTATCTAAACTCCTTCTTTTACATTCTTTGTCATTTGTCTTAGATTGCTCAGGCTGCCATGACAAAATACTAGAGATGGGATGGCTTAAACAACAAAAATTTATTTCTCACAGTTCTACAAGTTGGGAAGTCCAAGGTCAAGGTGCCTACAGATTTGGTTCCTGGTGACAGTTCTCTCCTTGGCCTGCAGACAGCTGCCTTCTCATGGCCTTTCCTCAGAACTGGAATGAATCTCTGGTGTCTCTTATAAGGACACTAATCCAATGGGATCAGGGCCCTGTGCTTATGATCTGTTTTGGTTTTAATTACTCCCGTAAAGACACATCTCCAAACATAGTCACATTAGAGGTTAGAGATTCAACATATGAATTTGGAGGAGATGCGAACATTCAGGCCATAATATAATTTATATACTTTCTTTCAACAAATATTTATTGAGTGCCTTCTATGTGCCTGGAACTATAACCAAGTTGCTGTTCTCATTCTAGGGGGAAGACAGCAGACAATTAATGTGTGCATGTGTATATGTGTGCACGTGTGCACATGCAGGTGTGCACATTCATATTAAAGGGAAAACTTAAGTGGATTAAAGAGAGAGTGAGAGGGTTGAGGGAGGGGGCTATTTTAGAATAGGTGGTCAGGGACTGCCTCTCTGATAAGAGGACAAGGGAGTAAATATCTGACTTAACTGAGGAGCAAGCCTCTAAATATTTACAGGAAGAGATTCCAGGCTCAAAGACCAAGAGGCAGCAGCATGAGCGTTAAAAGAAGAGCAGAAAGCCCAGAAAGGTGATGACAGGGTGTGGGAGGGGAGAGCGGCGGCGAAGAGGTAAGAGATGTGAGGTGGCAGGCAGGTAAGGCCTTGGTGGCTAGGGTCAAGTTTGTGTTGTCCCAATGGGAAGCCATTCGGTGGTTTCTGAGTGGAGGATTGACATGTGCTAACACAAGTACTTTCAAAGGGTCACCCTAAATTCTACAGGGCTAATACACCATAGGGGCAAGATTGAGAGCAGGAAGATAAGTTTAGAGGCTTTTTCACAAATCCCAGTGGGCAATGCTGGTTTAGAAGAGCAGCAGAGAGGGAGGTTAGATCTGGAAGACCTGCTGAAGATGGAACTATGAGGGTTTCCGGATGGATTGGAGATGAGATATGAAAGCAAAAAGAAATCTTTGCAGCATTGAAATAATTCTAGGGTTCAAAACAAAAGAGGAATCTAAAAGTCAGACTACTTGGAGGGTGTCTTCTCCTAGCACTCCATACGTCCGCATACAACCATTCACAGGGGCAATTCATTATGTCTGCGCTCTCTATTTAGCAGCTGTCTCTCCTCCATTAGCATGTGAGCCTTGTATCCATCTGTCTAGTTCACCTTCCATCACCTGCACCAAGCTCAATGCCAGGCACTTTTTGAGGCCTCATTAAATACTTTAAAGGATGAGCGATGTCCAAAGCTTTGAGCGATCTTGAAATTATATCTTACTAGAAACGGTTGAAGTAAATAGGGATGCCGAAAAGGAAATATTTTCATTAGATGGCAGATAGGTCTATAAAGATTCTATAATATTTCTAAGCTTATCCTTTCATACTGTTTAAACTCTAAGAAAAAACCCGTTTTACTACTCCAAAAAGATGTTGTGCCTCCTATGTTATTAGCTGATTAACACTTTCTTCTGTAGTAGAGCTTTACCGGGATCTGACACCATAACGATATTATACATTTAATCTATTTAATAATTCTTAGGAAAGTATTACTTCTGCTAAAAATAATAGATACCACGAGGCCTCCATTATTCAAACTCAAGCAAAACCATAAAACTGCAGAGTGAGGTCTACAGATAATTTTCAAATCTTATTTTCAATGATTGCAGACTGCCTCTCCCATAAACTTTTATACCAGCTGTTAAAAGCTCTTCAAATTGATTTTGCTGTGTTTCATTCTCACCGCTCCTTCATATCGTGGGGGAGACGAAAAAGAAGAGCAAAGAGGCCTAAAGGTCTGGACATGTGAAGGTGCAAGGTAGTGACCCCTAGGTAATCCTGGCACTGGAAAGTCTGAACTATTCAGAGGTGACCATCTTTAGATCCTGGGGCAGAGCTGACATGTAATGCACTGGTTTCTAGTACTAATTTAGTCAAGTTCCTTTCACCTGCTGGGGCTTTGAAAGGCGAACGTGCAGAAGGCTGCAGTAATGATGGAGAGTCTTTGTACAAACTACACAAGATGACACGGAGTGATGTGTGGTTTGTGATGTCAGCAGAACCCGCGGACAAAATCGCTGGAGTTTCCATCTCTTGGCTAGAGAACGTCCCTACAAGAAAAAGCTGACCCTTGACACCGCCAGAAACTTTCCCCAGACTTGGCCTTCATTTGTAGGAGTCGCCCCTCTGAGGACGCCCCCCGCGAGTCCCAGAGGTGGGTCGTGGGGACGCCGACACTGGGGCGCGGTCCCTCCGGCCAGGCGCGCAGAAGGGCGGGGTCACAGGCACTGGGGCCACAAAGGCTGGGGAGCCCTGGAGGGAGGCCGACGCGAGTAAGGCGACAGCTCCGCGGGAGGGACCGGGGGAGGCGGCCCAGGGCTCCGGGGACCGGCTTTGGCTCCAGGGCCCCGCCCAGATGACTCCCGAGCAGGCCGCGAGGCTGGGGAGGGAGGCGGCCGGCCGGGGCGGTGGCGGGCGGTGGGGAACGCCCGGGTGGGAGAGGGCGGGCTCGGCGCGGGGGCTCGGCGGCTCTCCCCCCGCTCCCCAGCCCCCGCCCCCCGGCTGGACAAAACCCGCTCGCCGGCCCGTCGCCCGGCTGGACCAGGAGCCGCTGCCCGTGCCTCCGGCGTCCCCAGGTAGACTCTGCGCGGCGCCGGGCGGGGCGGGACGGGGCGGGCTCGGCAGGGGCAGGGGGAGACGGGGACGCGCCAGGGTGGGCGGGACTATGGGGGTTCTCTCTGCGCACCCCCTATATCCGCAGGCTCATGGGACTCTAGGGCTTGGAGCATCCCTTTGAGCCCCTGAAGGGTGGTGACCTGGTTCTCTTACACTGACCTCCTGACAGCTGCCCAGCTGCACTGAGAAAGCACAGGGCCCCAGAGGGGGCTTGCTTCCAAAATACCTTGGGTGTTTTCTGTACCCTCCCACCTACCTGTCCCCCACACACACACACACACACACACACACACACTTAGCAGGCGGAGGCGGGGGCCTGAGGGATTAGAGGGATAGAGTGACTGTCAATAAGAAGAGATTAGAATCCGGGCAGGACGTGTCCACACTGGGGTCTTCAGATAGTACACTCAACATCTGCGGCTCCTCCTCGGTCCGGCCCACAGGTGACGCGTGATTGATTTTTCTTGGTTTGTTAGTTCTGAAAGCCCCCGGCTGTAAAAAGGTTTGGGTCAAGGATGAGACTTTGATCCACAGAGGCTTTCTTTGCCCTGCTCTCCAACACCTTTCTGAAAGAGGGCTAGATTGCAGGATCCTAAAAAGTTTGGACAGGGTGTTCAAGGGAGCTTAGTTTTTAAAACTTGTGAGTTTTTGGAAAACAAAAACAAATTCTCTTAGTTTGAATTCGGTTTTCTTTTTCAATATACGTGTATGCATGTTAAGAGAATTAGTAACAAGTGATGTCATTAGATAGTGAGTCCAGTGGGTGTGGCATTGTTAGAATTGAAAACTAACTTTACTGTGTAGTTTTTAAAAATTTGCTTCCTTATGTGCCTTTTTATGTGCTATATGATTGGGATGTGTCTTTGTTGGCAATCCTGTCACATCACCTTGGCATCTTCGAGGTTTCTCCTGGTGTTGGCCACTTGACCTGGCACACCGACCAGTAGATGACCTTTTTATTTCTAGTGTTTCAGGTGGGTGCAACCCCACTTCCCAGGCCTCTAGTTTTGGTCTCTGGTGAGAGGAAAAAGGTACCAGAAATGTGCTCTTGGCAAATTTGGGAGCACGGAGGAATGCCGTAGATTTTCCTCCCCATTAAAGTTTTCACGTATTGGCAATTTAAAACCCAAGGCATTGTTTACCACCTGTCAGACTCACTCAGAAGTGTAAGGATTAACTAATAAAAGATTTGTAAAATGCTTCCCCAATATAAAATTCCATAAATATGCTAAACAGTAATAATCCACCCATTGTTAAATTTATGTAGCTGCTTCTGCCATGCATACAAGATGATTTAGAATGCATGTTTCCTGTCAATTAAACAATGAGTTTGGAGTAAAATAATGAGTTCAATTCTCATCCTATGAAACTTTGAAATAAAATTTCTCCCATAAGGCACCATCAGCAGAGAATCATAAAGTAAGCAGCGTTTCAAAAAGCTATATATGGAATGGCATTTACCTTATGGTTGGGGGAAAAGGGACCCAGTGAACTTCTGAAACTAAGAAATATTCAGCCCTGGTTCAAGTGTGCCTGAACCATAACTATTCCCTTACGTTTTGGGTAAGTCTACCGGGAGGGCAAACAGGTTTTGTGGGATGGCCTTATAGCTGTCCGCTTTAATCCATGAAATACACCTCTTGGTATTTTAAGGCTGAAGTTCACTCTGTGGTTTTGTTCACAGACGACGAAGAAAATCTTCATAGTTATTTGGATAAATTATTCATTCTTCCAATATCATGGGCTTGGTTTTTAAGCATCCTTGACACCGGCAATCATTTTAATATCCTGCAGATAATTGAATTAGTTAGTTCCCAGTGGATTGAGTGGCATGTTAACATTTTTCTCTTTGCATGTTTTTAATAATAAAATGTATCATTCTTCTGTTTGCTGGTCTTCTAGAGTAAAACCTGTGTCTTGAATGCTAATTTTAAGTATAAATATTGCTATGGATGGTCTTTTCTGTTTTATGAAGACGATTCTAGATTCAGAACTAGCAGATTAAGCAGTAAGCAAAGCCATGACCATGACGTTGGGGATGTTTTCCTTTGACCCCTTCCCACTTTCAAAAGCCGTGTCTTCTCATTTCCTCCACTCACTTCTCTCAGGTGGTAGCTGCTAAATAGGCCCCAGCCCAGTATTCTAGAACCTGTCTCTGCCACCACTCCATTTATCCAAGTAGCTTAACTGCCGCCCTACTTCTTTCCCAGCAGCTTGGTATGGGTGAAAGTGCGCCAGGGGAAAAATCAAAAGAGTTTGTATTTATTGGGCAGCTATGATATGCCAGGCACTGTGCCACATTCTCTCGTAAATCCCTGTCACAATCTGATGGGCTGGATGGCATCTGTGTTTCTCAGAAGAGGACTCGGAGTCTCAAAGAAGCCCTGGTGTGCAAGGACGAGGCGTTTATGAGTCAGAGAGCCAGGACTTAAACCAAGGCATTCGGGCACTGCCTGCTGTGTTGTGGTCCCTAAGAAGGGTTCCCATTCTGGGCTGAAGCAGGGGAGAGCTTTCCCATTAACTAACTGGCCAATTGATCTCAGATAAGTCCCTTAAACGTACTGGGCCTCTGATTTCCTTTCTCTGCTGTAGATTAAATTATCTCTCTGAGGTGAAAGAGACTGTTCCAGGATTTGGGTTGCCAAGCATATAAACCGCTCCTCCCATGAGATTCCAGAATGTTCTGTCCCCTGCCCTTTCCTCCAACCCCCTCCCTTATCTTTTCTTTTCCTTTAGCTCCAAGTAAATATCACCTCCTCCACAAGGCTTTCCCTGAACATTGTTCACACTGCTATTCTCTGTCTCAGCCCTTAGTGACCCCTCATAACACTGATTACAAACTGCAGTTATGTTATTTCTATGTCAGTTTACGTGTGGTGGTGGTTTTTATCTTCTCCCCCAACACTGCCCCATCAGATTTTAAGCTGCATGACGCCAGAGCTCTTTTTGTCTAACTTTTTCATTATTGTCTCCCCAGGGCCTAGCATGGTGACACAGAGCACATAGTTGGTGATCAATATGTATACGTTGAATGAATAATTCTCTCTTATAAGGGCATGTGCTAATGGCCAAGATATCCTCCCTTCCTTGGGATAACCTAAACAAAGTCTCATTATCTTACACTCTTAGAGAGAGTGAGCCTGAATTGTGAATGGGATCCAAGTATAGTAACAGAGACAGTGGGCCTGCCCCAGGACACACAGGACAAATGGAGACACTGTACATAGTCCAACCCCAATATTTTACAGCAGAGAAAATTTATCCTCAGAATAATAATAGAAACTTGGGTTTCGAAGATACTTGAGAGACCAGTTAATGGTCCAAGTCCTCGTTTCATTGATGAGGACACTGAAGCTTGGAAAAAGTTTCAGCTCTAAACCTAAAGTATGGAACCTGTGCCACCTGACCCCTATACTCTTTTTACCAAGAGGTCAAAAGTCTTGGGGACCACCTAGTCAACAGGGGTAGGAAGCTTTGGGCAATGATGCTTTTTTTCAGAAATTCCAAAGAGGCTTACGTTTCCCAGACAAATCCTCGGTAGCAGCATTAGTACACAGCAGAACATCCTACTTCAGATAATCTTATTTTGAAATTTTGTATGGCCTCTATAAATTTCAGTGACTCATTTACTATTTTAATGATCCATCAGGCAGCCTTTTAATACCTATCATTAGTTTCCCAATTCTGTTTAAATGCTTGGGAGCTCCAAATGGAAAATCTACAGTGCTGAGCATTTTAACACTAGTGTGATAGATTCAAGATACAATGAAAAGATGATTGGTATTTTGAACTCCAAATGATGATGGCTTGTTTTTAAAGGACTAAAATAACTTTTCTTCTCTAACTTAGAGAGCAATCCTTGCTAGAGTATTACATCCCATAAAAAAGCAGTTCTTAAACTTTAGAGAGCATAAAAATCATCTGGAAGACTTTTTAAAAACTCAAGATTGCTTGGAGCCATTCTGCACAGTTCTGAATTAATAGGGCTGAGATTGGACCCAGACAACTGCATTTTTTAAAAAATACCTTCAGTGATTTCTCGATCAAATTATCTGAAGATGTCCCTGTGATGTTTAAGAATAATTTTGGTATATTTTGAATTTTTCCAGATTCCTTCTAAGAGAATTTTTTTAAACAAAGATATTTGGGGAGTTGCGTTTCGACATGTTTGAATCTAGCAAATAGCAGAGATGATCAAAATTGGTTTACTAGGTATGATGGGCATTTGTTTCCTTCTAGCAAAAGCCACATCTGTATAATCATAATATAGCTACTGAGTTTTATATTGGCCCCAAATCAAGAATGTTCCATAATGTTTCTGTTGGACCACAAAAATAAATCAGTATTTAGCAATAAAAGTTGAGTGCTAAGTTCTGTGGAGAAGTAATGAAGCCCTTTGCCCTCCAGATGATTACATTCAGCGTAGCAGAGAAATAAGATTAATATTCACAAAAAATTCAAGGACAGGGTTGCAGATCAAGTACAGGATGTCCAGTTAAATTTGAATTTCAAAGATACAACAGATCATGCTTTAGTAGGCAGGTCCCATATAATATTTTCATTTGCTAAATCTGGCAGGCTTGCTCCAAGGAACATTAGCATTTAATGTCATTAGTTTCCAGAACTGAAGGCAGGGTGGTGGTTGAGTGGTTTTTAAGCTTGCTCTGGACATGCTCCTGAGAAAAAATGCCCAATGGCACTTTCCAACACAACTCTCATGCCATTCCGTGGATTCCAGGCTGCCAAAGCTCTTGGGGACACCAGGGTCATCTGCAGTGGTAGGAAGCAGAGGCCAGCTCTTCAAGCTACTGACTGTGGGCTGGGGAGGTCTAGACGGTGTCTTGGAAAAGTGGGATTTGACCTGGGCCTTTAAGAGCAGTAGAATTTACCTGGAGTGTGGGTTTAGGGGACTTCTGGGTCTTTGAGAGCTGGCAGGTTCCCTTAGGCTTTGAGGGTGTTTAGGGCAGAGTCCTGAGAAATTAGCTTGGACAGGTTAAAAAAAAATCCAGATTATGGACAGCCTTACCTTCCAAAGGGTTTAGACTGCCTGTGTTGGGAAAGAGTGTCTTCATTGATGTGTCAATTAGGGGAGAGAATGTGATCAAACAAAGGGAGATAGCATGGGGAAATTGTAGGGAGCCTGAGCTCCAAGGTCAACAGGGATGGTCTAAGCTCCTCCATTGACAAGCTAGGAAGACTTTGCTGTGTGTGCAACTTCTATGAGCCCACATTTCCAGAGCTGGGAATTGGGAATAATCATAGAGGCAACTACTAGGCTTGTTGGAGGATAAAATAAAGTGGCACAGTGCTTGGCACAGTGGGTGATGCTGCGTAAATGTTCCATGCATGGTACCTAGTATTCTGATACACTACTGCTGCTGCCCTTGTGATTATGTAAGGGGCGTTAGGCTCCTAGCAGCCTGCAGGAATGGTTTTGGGGAAGTGAAAGAAGAAAAAAACGATTGTTTGATCTAGATTTGGCGAAAGCTTGAAACTTTCACTTTTCCAAGTTGAAATTTCATTATCAAAAGCAGGGAGGGCAGAAACAAGATACTAAAATAATGCTTGTATTTTTAACTGAGGATTTTAAAATAAATACATTCAACTCTTCATGATTTCTCCTAGGAATATTATGGATAATCCAAATAATTTACTCTGATCTATAGTCAAGTAAACCTTTTTTTAAAATTCTTTGTGTTACTCTTAACTGCAGATTTGCCATCTGACTTGTTTTGTTTGGGCTAATATTTAAATTAATTTGCACATGATAAGCTCAGACTAATCGTTTAGATGTTGTTCCCCAAAGCCTTTTACACAGCAAGGCAGAGGAGTTTATGAGATAATTCACAAAGCAACTTCCCTTCACTGAGGTGACTGATAACACTGGAGATGGTATCCCGGGGCTCTGGAGTCAAACTGCTGGCTCCTCCAACTAGCTTTGTCACCAGGCGGGTCACTTTGCTTGTCTAAACCTCAGTTTCTCCCTATCTGTAAAACAGAACTAATAATAGCCCTTATGTCCAAGGGCCTGAGCATAATGTTCTCACATGATTCCTGGTACGCAGTAAGCGTTGCATAGAATTCTGTGACCTCAGTGTTGTCTTCATCTTATCAGTATATTATTTCTTTAATATGTTCATAAATAATTCAATTCAGGAAAACGTCTAATAATGTAGGAGATCTCTGTGACCTTTAGTCACATCTTAATTTATTGATTTACATGCCAGGGCTGTTTAGAACATTTTCCAAGCCATAGGGTGCAGTCTTCTTATTTCAAAGAATTTTTAATCCCAGTTGTATGTGTTCCTTTCTCTTGCTCATCCATCTTCAACTTTTACAAGGTGATTGGTACCTTGCTAAAGAGCTTTGGGTTTCAAACTGTACAGGAAAGCATCTGGGCCCTGGAATTTACGTGGCTTGTAAATCTACGTTACAGAACAATACAGAATTGCTTTAAGGTACATTATGGTTACATATATGACAGTTATATTTTATTTGGTCTATGCTGAGCCCCTTGAGGGTATCTCCCACAGTGCCTTAAAGATGGTAGATTCAAATACTTATTGAATGAATTTAATGTATAATAAAATACATCACATTCTTTTTCTGAGGACAGCTTTCCCACACATTAGGAAATCTAACTTAAAAAAAAAAAAAACAAAGATGAAAACAAGAGAAAGATATGTAAGCTTCATGCAGAAGATCATTAGTCTGATATTTCTAACCTGAAGTATTGAAGATGAATTTGAAAAGTGAATTTGGAGATCTACCATGCTTATTTTCCAGAAGAGCTATGGATAATAACAAGCCTGTATCTCTACTACGGTCTTTGATTAGCTGGCCCCTCTCTCTAGAATGCTCTTCCCTCCAATCTTGCTTGGCCCAGCTAAGATGACACCTCCTCAGAGAGGTCTTCCCTGGCCACCCAATCTTGTTCACTTTCTATTACACTATTTTGTTTTATTTATTATAGTACATTACCATCTACTTATTTCATATTTGTTTTTCATCGTCTGCCCTCATCCCCACTGGACTAGAAGCACCCTGAGGTCAGAGGTCAAGTCTAAATGTTTACTGCTGTTTTCTGAGTATCTAATACAGTGCCAGGCATTTAGTAGGTAGTCAGTAAATATTTTGTCAACTTTGAATGTCAAAAGACCAAGATCTTGTCTTCTGGGGTTATTCTACTGCAAAGCAGTAATTTTTAATCTTTTGGGTCAAATTCACCTTTCAGAATTGGATTAAAATCATGGAACTCTTCCTTAATAAACTATGCACAAAATTTTGCATAGAATTTGAGAGAGTTCATGGACCTCAAGCTAAGAATTACAGCTCTAAAAGTGTATGTATAAATATAAAAAAAACTAACTGAAATATTGAGCTAAATGTCACCAAAAAATTTAATTACTATGAACATCAGTGTTTTAATGTTCATACATTTATGGTAATAAATTATATGTTGCCTTGGGAAAATTTTGCAACCCTACAAAGGAAAAGAAAGTCTATCTATAAATGTATACTTTATTTATACGCTGGAAAGGATTTAAGGCTTACAGAGAAAGGCTAATAAAAATACATACTGTACAGCAATATAAAATATATTTCAAATAGGTGAGAAAAAAATGAGTCAAAGGAAAAAAATAAAGCTAAGAATGTAAGATGGGGCCAGGAGAGAGATTCATACTCAAAATTTATGCCATGAAATTCAACACTCTTGCTAGAAGATAGTAACAAATTTTGCTCTCCATTTTTTAGCATCCAAGGCGAAGGGGGAAAAAAATCAGTTATGCCTTGCAGAGGGTCATATTTTATATATACTTATATATGAATATATGTATATGTATTTGATAGCAAACTGCTTCTTAAAAGAAGGAAGCTCGGGTGTATGTAATAATAAGGAATGGAGATTTTATTTCCAGTGTTTGCTTTTGGTAAGTGCCCTTTTACCTGAGCCTGAAATAACCCATAACAAAATGTTCAAAAATAACTAGCATTTTGGATGTTTATAATTAAGATTTTATGGCGCGCTGTAATTTTTGTTAGCAGTATGCCCTCAGAAAGAGGCCTCGTTAGGTCAGTAAGACCCTCCTAGAACCTCCTAGAACCTCCTAGAACCTCGGGGGAGGAGGGCGGAGGGAAGGACAAGGAAGACAAAGTTTTCCTCTGTTTTCTTACACCCCCTCAGTCCCTGCAGCACCCCACCCTTTCCGCTGTTGCACTCTGTTTAAATAAAACCCTGAAGCTCTCATTCTCCCCTTTAAGGGGTATGCACCTAAGACGTTGACAAACGCAAGTTATTCCAGCTAACCATCGATTCCTTGGATAGCCGTCCATCGGGGACTTCTACGCTTTCTCTCTTCTAGAGAGCAAATACAATAACTAGCTTCTCGGAACGTGATGTGGATTTGTGGCATTCTCTGAGGGGCTATAAATGTATCACATTGACAGCTTTATTTGTCATTCTTAAATGGAATGTGTTTCTCCCCCTTTGTGTTAAATCGAAATCAGATGGCATTTCCTATTTCCATGTGGAATGTTTTTACTCCCATAATTGCAGAAGTACATTCATAACTGGTACTATTCTAATTTACAAAATTTGTGTTCCATTATTTGGGAGAGGGGTCTGTCTTTGGAACGCAACTGAGGGAAAACAACTTATGCAACATTTTCGTTTTGCCTATTTATTGAGATCCTGATACAGTTGCTAGAATTCTGTCACCATATGGAAGCAGAGACAATTATATTACATGGAACGACATGGATTTTAAAAGCAAGGATATAAAAAGTCACACCCAGCAGAATATCCACAATCCAGAGACTTAAATGTTTTTGAGATCTCTTCTCTCCTTTCCCTCCCCAGCATGCCTCTGGTCCTAATCCTCTTTACCTCTCCTTGCAATGGCTCTTGTTTCAATATATGCTGTGGCAAAATGGCAAGAATAGGGTTGAAAAGTTCACATCTTAGCATATTTCTTATAGGTGAAATTTTTCATTAAAAAATCCCTATCATTACCATCCACCCACTACAGAATCTGGGTAAGAAAGGAAGCCCTCCTACTTTAATTTCTTAAAACCATCAAAAACTCTCAACGCTCTTGTCACTGATCTCAATATTGTGCTTACTTTTAGAATTTTTTTTTTAAAGATTTTATTTTTTTCCTTTTTCTCCCCAAAGCCCCCCGGTACATAGTTGTATATTCTTCTTTGTGGGTCCTTCTAGTTGTGGCATGTGGGATGCTGCCTCAGCGTGGCCCGATGAGCACTGTCATATCCGCGCCCAGGATTCGAACCAACAAAACACTGGGCCGCCTGCAGCAGAGCGCGCGAACTTAACCACTCGGCCACAGGGCCAGCCCCTTACCTTTAGAATTTTTAACCACTAGGCTACGGGTACATTTTTTCTGCCTGAATTTATATCTGTGTTTGTTTTCATACTCATTTCATAACTCATGTTTTCAATAAAGTCGTTTTTGTTGAGTACCTACTATGTGCCAGACACTGGTAGGATGCAATAAATTGCATCATTTGGCCCTCATTTGGCCTACAGCCTGATGAGGAAGATAGACAGTAAAAGAATGACACAAATAGGTATGAAACTGAAACTGTTGTAAATGCTACAAAGGAGAGAGACAAAATTCTGGAAAATGAGATCTCAAAGATGTGTAGGAGTCAACTAGGAAAGGAGTATAGGCAGAAGGCACAATGTATAGGAAAGCCCTCTAGCAGGAGAGAGCAGAAGTAACGTGAGAGAATGAAGGAAGGCCAAGTGGCTGGAGTACAGAGGGCAGGGCGAACAGCTTGAGTCTAGAGATGTCGTCAGGGGCCATCACCATAAAAGACTTTTTAGCCATATCAAAGAATATGCCTTTATCCTAGGACCAATGAGAAGGTTGAGGCTTTGGGGGAGGGGGGGGCGGCTAGGATTCTAGTTAATGATATTATCTATTTTATATTTCAATAAATATTTCTGGCTACAGTGCAGAGTATAGGTTGGCAAGGGGAAAGTTATGTAGACCAGTTGAACTTTTTCAGTAGAGAGATACTGATGGCTTGGCCAAGGGAAGGAAGGATGAGATGTTGGTGATTTCCAAAAAGTCAGTGAATTCAAGAGCTATATACAAGATAAAATTGACAGGTTGTCTTCTGTGATATTTTTATGGAGCCCATGAGGAAGTCAGGGAACACTGGAGGAGGAACGAGTTTGCGAAGACAGATGCTAAGTTTAGTGCTCGATATGTTGAGTTTGAGATGTCTTGGACAGGGCAGAGCTAGCTGACGTTGGACTATGGGTGTGGAGCTTGTCAGAGAGGTCTGGGGTTTAGACAGAAACTTGTGACTCATCTTTACACAGGTCTGGAGATGGATATGATTGCCTGGAGAAAGATTATAAAGTGATTGGTAGAAGAGAAGACTAGGACCAAAGTCTTGAGGAATTCAAACCCATAATGGCCATGTAGTGAGGGATGAGCTTGCAAAGGATGAAAGAAGTACTAAGAGAAATAGAAGAAAATCCAGGAAATTGCTGCATAATGAGAGGCAAGGGAGCAAGGATTTCATTTCAGGATGATGGGAATGGTCAGTTGGCTTGAACGTGGAAGACTGAAAAGTGTTTATTTTATTTAGCAAAAAGTGGAGAACACTGATCAGAAGAGAATTGTTTTGAAATAAAGAAATCGCTAAGTGATACATATGGGAAATAAAGCTGTAACTTGTTCTATCTGTGGTCATGCCTGTTTGAGAATATTTCAGATGTTTGTATTTTGCATATGTCTTAAGAAGATACTTAGGGAGGAGGCATGATAGAGAGGAAAGTCATTTTGGCGTGTTGGTGACCACTAGAAAGACTATTCTTGAACATAGAACAGTCTGAGGTTCTGGGGTCTGAACTGCAGAGAAAAGTTGAACCTGACACCAGGGAACTTTATGAGCACAGCGCTGCCTGTTTCTCCACCCAGTGGTGCTCTTGTGACAAGGTAAATAGACCAAACGTCCATGGAGTCGTGTTGACTTGCCTCACCCATTTCCTGGCATCGCTGTGCGGGAGAAGGCAGCTGTCGGCTGAAAAGTCACAGAGCACATTCTCGGTGACTTCTGTGAGGTGAGCTGCGGCCTCAATTTCCCCCCCTACACCTGCTACAACACAGAAGTTGAGCCCACCCAGAGGGAGCAGAGTAGAAGTCAGCATCTCAGCACAGCAAGCCGTGTGATAAGGCAGAAGTCAGACGGAAATGGTGAGAGCTGCCAGTGGGAGGTAAGAAAAGACAGACGAGCATCAGTAATTATTTGCAGTAGTCTAGCTATAAAGGGAGGGAGATAAGTGGATGAGCGAGCACTTATTCATTCAACAAATATTAAACTATATGTGCCAGGCACTAGGATAGATACCACAAAGACATTTTCCACCCCTAATGGAAGATGTGCCATAAGATATATTTCATTTGACAATCTCAAATGCATAATGACTCAGTATTTTGTGAACTGATTCATTAAAAAATGTGACATTTGGAGCCAGCCCAGTGGCATAGCAGTTAAGTTCACACACTCTGCTTTGGTGGCCTGGCATTCACCGGTTCAGATCCTGGGCACAGAGCTACGCACCACTTGTCAAGCCATGCTGTGGCAGTTCCCACATGTAAAGTAGAGGAAAATGGGCACAGATGTTGGTTCAGGGCCAGGCTTTCTTAAAAAATAAACAACATTTTTCCTCAAATATGAACTTACTTGATTTTTATAAAATGATGAAACAAATTTGTGTTAAAATAAAAAAGAGAAAAATAACATGTCCATCTGTACTTGTTTTTTTTTTCTCATCCTCTCTCCTTTCATTCCTTTTGTGTTCTGAATTTGCACAGTCTTACTATTGTCACTTATTCAGAAAATATTTTCTCGAATGGTGTCCTTAACCCTATGTTCAAAGCCTCTCATAGTGCTATTTGACTTTTAAAAATCATCTAATCGCCTGTAATTTATAGAGCACCCACGTGTTCAAGCATTGACTATTACCCCATAGAAGTTAGAAACGTGAATAAAGCAGAGTTTTCCTAGCTAGACTGTAAGCTTTCTGAGAGCTCTTGGCATTGCTGTATTTAGAGCTATCAAATAAAGCCAGAGTACTATAAATGTGATTTTTGTAGTAAGGATACAGTTCAGGATCATTGGGTTTGTAGAGGAAGGTACAATGAATTCTTACTCAAGAATTCAGGACGATCCCTAAAAGAGGTGTTATTTGCACTGAGTGTTAAAAGATGAGCACTTCAGACAGCAGAAAGCTGGTAATCCAAGTCATGGAGGCAGGAAACAGCTTTTAGGGGGAACAGGGCACAATGAAATGGTTTAGTCTGACCAGAGAGGTTATGTGGAAAGTGGTAAGTGTACGGATCGCAGATCTTGGAAAGCTGGGCTGAGAAGTTTTAGACTTGATCCTATAGGGATTGGAGAGTTGTTAGAAGTTTTCAAACAAGTGGAGAAGCACCAAGTTTAGGAAGAAAACTGGGATCATCAGGAAAGCTGGGAAATGTTGGAGACTGGAAGCAGGGAGTACATGAGATGGGAGGCCATTGCCTGGATGGGAACTGGTGGACACTGGATGAGTTTCTGATATGACAGTGGCCTTGGACATGTCAAAGGGAAGTAGAGCTTTTTCTGTGCAAAGTGGCCATAATCAGTTGGAGTGTGTGTGTTGCAGGGAGGTGCAGTGATGGGGGAGAGCATGAAAATGACACTGAGTGTTCAAGCCAGAGTGACGATACCACTGATTTTAGGTAGAGAGAAAAGCAAATTCAGGAGAGCATAGGGATGAGGATCTAGCCAGGAGAAGCATCAAAAAAGACAATTTAAGTCATGGGTGTAAATGAAATTGCTGCCAAGCAGAGAATGTTGAGGAAGGCCCACATTTAAGGGGAGACAGAAGAAAAAGAACCAGAAGAGGAAAATTGAGAGGAGTTTCCTGCAAGATTGGAAGGGAGGTTTCAAGGAGGACGAGAAAAATATGTGGATTTCAAGGAAGGGGCCTCCTACTATGATTTGTTTCATTTATATAATCATTTGGTTGTATCTTCTCCCTTTCTCTTCCTCTCCCTTTTGGAATGGCCCTGTGAAACGGGCTGTGCAGCTGTCAGTACTGTAGCACATCTGGGCTTACACTTCATCTTTGCAGCTCTATCCCTATTTATTAGTGAGCGGTGACTAAACTCACTGGCAATCATTGGCTTCCTTCAGAAACTCCTCCTCGCTATTGAGAACATGACTCAAGGAAAGAAGCTCCTTGTGTGTTTGTCAGGAAGCCGCAGCAAGGGAGGAGAGCTGGGGGATTTGCTTATTGGGAGTTAGTGGGATTTTCATAGCAACAATAACTACCTCCGCACAAAAGTATTGTTTTGCCCTTCAGTGTTCATGGTAGATAGTCCTACTCTTATTAAATAGAATAGTCCACTTTATCTCAATGTCCCTATATCATGTTTTACATGAAAAATTTTTCTATGAATTTCATATCAGGAAGATAAAATACTTGGTTTCTTTAGGGGAAGTGATGTATTTTCTCCTTTCTAATAATAGGAGTTATAGAAGAAATTAGGTTTTCCTTTTACCTAAATTACTAAGAAATTCAAATCCAAATGATAACTTCAGTCATTTCAACTGTTGACCAATATAAGTAGCATAAATACTTCCTCCTTTTCTACTCTCAACACTATTTTCTTATTTTTATTCATATTACATTATTTTTCTTTTTGGAAGCCACCTCAAATTCTTAAGATAAAGAGTCAGGACATAAACAAATTAAATACGTCTACTATTAACTAAATATCTTTCCGCACATCATCTCATTTGACCATCAGAACAGCTGGTATTATTACTCCCACCTGAGAGAGGAGGGCACTGCACCTCCGTGAATTAAGGACTTAACGTTCACTCAGACAAATACCGAATGGGATCCGACCCCAGACCTTCTTTCTCTGATGGCTGTAGTCATTTCCGCCTTTCTTGCTCAAACTTTTGTGGACAGCTAGTTGATTTGTAACTGGCATATGGTGGGTTGGGATAGCTCTCGTTCAGATGAGAAATAATCACTAACATAAGAAACTAGTATTGTCTGAGCAGTTTTCCTCTTGATGATGAAATATTCCATGCTGGTATCTCCTCTCCAGGTTTTGTAACACTCAAGAAGTACATGAAAGAGGCCTCTTTCATCAAGTATTCTTAAGTTATGAAAATGGAATTGAAGCATATTTTCCCCCTTCGTATGGTAAGTAACTACTAATTCAAGTAATAGAATTCACTTTGCCCTCCTTCTAATTTTCTCATGATATTTACAAAAGAAATGGAAATGCTTCTTGTGTGAATATGGCATGACTTATGAATAATATCTAGGTTTGTCTTCAGAATGTTTCATAAAAAAAGAGAATATTCTGTTTTTTGATTCACTTGTGGTTTTTATAAATTCTAGTTTAATATCTTTTACCTGGTTTAGAATTTGAGTCATTTTTACCTACATATGAGTTTTGATCATTAAAATAACATAACTCTTCTGACTACTTTATACACACTTTTAAAATGCTTTACTTAGTAGCATCTTGTGCAGAAAATTGACATGTGGACTCTGAAAAGTCATAGCCACATAGAAGGAAGATTTAGAAATGCCAGATTGCTGTGCAGTGGCATTTCTCTTCATCCCAGATGCCCTAGTTTGCAGCATCCACCCCTTTTGGCCTGGGCATGGACTGTCTTTAATTGGAAAAACTTATTATCACTTTGCAAGTGATTAGAACTGAGTCCTCCCAGGTGAGTGAAGTCAGCCTTTAAAGAAAGGACCACATTATTGAGTGCTTTCATCAAGGTATTGTGCCTAAAGGGCTTAACATGATTTGCGACAGTTCACTGTCCTTTGTCCACCCACAAAATCATTTGTTATTTTCACTCTTCATTCTATTTTGTTTTTCTTTATATGTTCTAATGCATATTTAAAAGAAAAATTCTCTCTATATGTGTAGCTATGAATATTATAAGATTTCATTTATTCTCTTTTTAGAGATGGCACCTGAGCTAACATCTGTTGCCAATCTTCTGGGGTTTTTTTTTTTCTTCTTCTTCTTCCCAATGCCCCCCAGTGCATAGTTGTATATTCTAGTTGTAGATCCTTCTAGTTGTACTATATAGGACACTGCCTCAGCATGGCCTGATGAGCGGTGCCATGTCCACAACCAGGATCCAAACCGGTGAAACCCTGGGCTGCCAAAGCGGAGCACGTGAACTTAACCACTCGGCCCTGGGGCCAGCCCCAGATTTCATTTATTCTAATGAATTAAGGAGGTGGACATATCTGAATTTGTAGGAAGGATGAATTATAGATAACTTTTAAAGAAATGTGGCTT
The DNA here is from genome assembly GCF_037783145.1 of Equus przewalskii. Classification (NCBI taxonomy): domain Eukaryota; kingdom Metazoa; phylum Chordata; class Mammalia; order Perissodactyla; family Equidae; genus Equus; species Equus przewalskii. The sequence continues at coordinate 50,527,174 of NC_091831.1, read as the reverse complement.
TTATTACTTTAAACTACATATAGTAACTTCAACAAAACATTACAAAGTAGAAATCCTTACGGAGACCTGTTACAATAAATCATATGAACATTTTGTTATTAGCATATAGATTGGATATATGTAGGAGCTTGTAAAGTGCCTGAGGTTCATTGAAAATAGTTTATTCTGTGTCTAAAATGTGTACATAAGATTGAAAATAAATGTTTAAAACATCATACATTATCTACCTATAAATAAAGTGTTTGCCAAGCAAAGGTAAACGTCAGCCAAGCTCATGAACAAATTATCAAAAGATTTTAAATTTATTGAAGCCCTAAATTAATGAGATATTACCATGTGTGCATAATAACTTAAAGAATAAAATTTGCTGATCCTTCTCTCGTATGGGTATTTGTGCTAATGAATCAGGATGCTATTTACACTATTAGTCCCCAAAGTAATTGCTTATTTGAAGAAGTTCTGTCTTAGGGGTTTTCAGTTAATTAAATCCATTTGCATTTTATGCACACATTTTAAATTCTCAAGTCTTATTTTTCATAAGCCAGATTCAAATACGTTCATGCAATCATACCTCTCATTAAGGCATTAGTCTTTCATTTCTAAAGGAACTTTCAGAGTAGCCATATGCATAAAATGCTTATTAATAAAATCCAATCAATATTTTAGAAAAGTCAACCCATTAAATATTTTTTTCATTTAAATTTTCCTATTTGTAATGGTGATTACTATGCTAACATACCTCCAATTTCTAATTTTTCGGTTAGCTTAATTTATTCAATGATTTTTTTTGCTTTGATTTTGCATGGCAGTTTTTAACTTCTAACATGCCTTTAGAATTACAAGCAACCTTTTCCCAGAGAGTAGCTTTTTCAAGGTATGTGCATAGTAACTGATTGATCTTGCCAACTCAATTGGGAGATAACTAAAATATGGAGCAAAACTTTTCCAATTCTAAAACTGGTGAACAGAGTATAATAATTCACAAAGTTAGGGATGTTTTTAAAGGTATTGTTTTCTCATAGTTTTCCAATATTTGAGAAGCTTGGAATTAAAGTACATAAGTGATAAAAATTGTAAATGCCTTGATTAGATCCAAACCATGGAAATCTTTCAGTGCTACCCTAGCTTCGAAGCTTGAAAAAGCTACTGAAGTTAAGACAGCAGAAGAAGCAGAGGGACAGGCGGGATGGAGGCAGGGGCCGGAAGAGCCACAGGAGCCATGCGGTGGGCTCAGGGTCTCAAATCAAAGAGCGTGGCAAAGCCAGAGGCTGGGAAAGACTCACAGGGGCACCATCTGCAAAGGAGATCTGCAATCCAGTTTTGAAATCATGCCTAACCGAACTATTCTGGGTGGTTAGTAGATGTTTATCTAGTTTACAATTTATCTAGGTTTATTAGTTCCTCTTTGCAAAGAAAACATAAAATACAGAATCTGGATACATTCGGGTTCAAATTCCAGCCTAAGATGACATCTGAATCAAAAAAAGGTAGAGTGGGGCCAGCCTGGTGGCGTAGTGGTTAAGTTCGTGTGCTCTGCTTCCACAGCTCCGGGTTCATCAAGCCACTCTGTGGCAGCCTCTCACATGAAATAGAGGAAACTTGGCACAGATGTTATCTCAGCAACAATATTCCTCCAGCAAAAACAGAAACATTGGCAACAGAGCTTAGCTCAGGGCCAGTCTTCCTCACGAAAAAAAAAAAAAAAAGGTCAAGTATCCAAGTGGAAGAGAGAGAGAAAAAGGAAAAAGTGATATCCTAAAATCATGATAAATATGACAGTTATTTTGTCCTTTTTAGCAGTATTGGACAATAACATACTTTTGTTGTCATCTTAACATGAGATATAGGTATAAAATGGAAAACAATTTTTGATGTGCTGAAAAACTCATACACTTTATAATAAAATAAAATTTCATTCAATTAACTCATTGATTCATTTAAGCAATGATCTATGTAAAGCGTAATACCAATAGTCTCCTAAGAACATATTTTCTTTGTAGCTGGAATTGCCCTAAGGAAGCATTTCTTCTCATTTAGAGAAAGTAGAATAAAGCACTTGTATTACCATTTGTATAAATTTTTAATACTGAATAAAATATTAGTATTTAGTGTAATATTGATTCTCAACATAATACTCCTCCATAATGGCATGCTAATTGGTTAGAATTAAATCAGACAGATTCAAAAACCATGAGAATAGACCATCTAACATTTGTAATTTTTTTTCATTAGTTTCCAGAATTCCAATTAAAATGGAATTAATCTGTCAAATAAAATAGTATGGTACAATAAAAGTTCTGTGCACTGTGTCACGTGCACTCCTCTTCCTTCCCACTGCTCCACCCCCTGGATGACATACAGGAGTGAAGAGGATGGGAAGGAGGGCAGACCTTCACTTGTGAATGTCAACCATAGAGTAACAGCTTCAAGAGGCAGCAATCTATGAGCATTCCCGCCCTGTTATTTACTAACTGTGAGACCATAGGCATTTTCCTTAAACCTCTTGGAACCACAGTTTCCTCATTAGTAAGATGATTAGTCTAATAGTACCAACCTCCTACAGTTGTCGAGGAAATAGAGGTTCTCAACGGAGGGCGATTTTGCCCACTTGGAGACATTTGGGAATGTCTGGAGATAGTGTGGGCTATCCCAATGATGGGGGTGGGTGAGCTACTGGCATCTGGGGAATAGGGGCCCAGGATGTTGCTAATCTAACATGCGCAGGACAGCCTCCACAACAGATTCATCTGACCCAAAAGGTCAATAGTACCGAGATTGAGAAACTCTGAAGTGAAGTAATGTATGTCATGAGCAGTGTCTGATACCCAGTAGGTCCTCAAAAAATTAGTATAATTAGGGGCTGGCCCAGTGGCACAGCGATTAAGTTCGCACGTTCCCCTTCAGCGGCCCAGGGTTCACCGGTTTGGATCCTGAGTACAGACATGGCACCGCTCATCAAGCCATGCTGTGCCAGGCATCCCACATATAAAGTAGAGGAAGATGGGCACAGATGTTAGCTCAGGGCCAGTCTTCCTCAGCAAAAAGAGGAGGATTGGCAGCAGATGCTAGCTCAGGGCTGATGTTCCTCAAAAAAAAAATTTTTTTTTTAATTAGTATAGTTACACTGTTATTGCTGTCATTATTTATTTGAGACAGAATTCCAAATCACCCACATGGTATCAGGACTGAGTCTTATCAGCAATTCAGTAAGTCCATCCCAGCCTAGTCAGTCATGCCTATCTGCTAAGTCATCCACTTGGGATGGGCAATTTTGAAGTGCCTTCAGGAATGGACTGACCCACTTAATACCTGACTAGTCTAGCAGGCTCATAGATAGATTGGACCAAAGTTCATGGGCTATCATTTAATTTGTACCCTCTTAGAAATTAGAAGAAAATAAGAAAAGACAAATAAAAAGTAACTTATAGTGCCAGGTGACTATCACTTTTTAACTTCTGCAGTTAATAATGGGTCAAGGGTCTCCTCATGATCATTTCCTTTATAAAATGAACTGCTGTTTAGACAAATGGCTAAGAAATATAGTATGGTTAATATAAGGTTCTGATTAACTGTTTATATGGTACAAGAATATTAGCAATTCACAATCAGTTGAACGCAACAATGTAGTTTTAGCTTAATGTTAAAACATTTTAAGGACAGAAAACTCTTGCTTAATGCAAGATTTTCAAGGCCAAACAGACCTGAATTTGAATTTCAACTTTATAACCTTCAAGCTGTGTGACCTTGAATAATTTGCCTGACTTCTCTGAGCTCAGTTTCCTTATCTGTTTAATAGGCATAAAATTACCTCATAGGGTTGTTGAAAGAATTAAAGGAGACATACAGCATTTGACGTATATTAGCAGTGAATAAATGGTAGCAGTTATTATTTCCATTATTATTATTTTTTTTTCTGGGGAACTTGAATTGCCTTGGGATCATTATCATGGCCATGGATTCTCATTGCAAAGAATAACTATGGTGTGTAGGTAATTTTTATTAACAGAGGAAGCTCAAATTACATCCATTACCTCAATAAACAAAAGATCTTAGACTTGCTTCAATAAAATTGACTTAAGAAGAAAAAAGAAAACATACATATTATACATGGAATTTCCCAGTGAGAATTTTTTTTAAGGAAAAGGTGGATTTCCTAAATTAAAGAATGAATGATGTGCACATCTTTCTGGCATATTTAATATAGTTGATAATCCACTTTTTAATTAGCCACCTAATTATAATTCAATAGAAATTTCCCCGGGTGAATACAGTAACCTACTTCAGAGAGAGAAACAGTGCTGTGAGGGGGCGCTCCTACTGTGAATTTTGACACTTTTTCAGGTCCAATTTGTTCTCAACCTAAACGGCCCAGGAGAGATGGGGAGTGCTGTTTCACAGCCTAATAATTCTGACTGCCAGGAAGTTTGACTCTAAGGCTAAATTCACCTTTTATCAGTATTTTTATTTTTCCATTTTCTTTGTTCTCTGGAAAAGACTCAGTTTTTTTTTTTTTTTATCTTCCCATCAATCATATGTTTAAAATTTGAGAATAAAAACTCGATTAATCCAAACTATGGCTCCTTTCATTTTTCTTGACGGTTTGCTTTCTTCTTAGCTCTTCAAGTTTCCCCAACTTCTAACTGACGGTTTCCTGGACGTTTTTTGTTTGTTTCTGGGATGGAAAGTTACCTGAGGAGACCATCTCAACATCATCATAGACTCTTGTTCAATTCCACAACCCACACCATGTCAAGGAGGGAGATTTTTCATCTCTTCCTTAGCAAGAGATGTTCAAAGTTCCCAAAGCTTAATAGTTATTTTTTTTGTCATTGGTTGTTCATGGCCTCAGTTTAAAATGTTTTCAGACTTACCATCTGGTGCTGTGGAAATGAAACGGATGGCGATATTAAATTCTCTCTTCCAACCGTTTTTAGTTTTGCGTAGTTACAATTTCACTGTGTTTGCATATAATTTTGAACTATTGTCTCTCATTAATTTCCAGCTCATATGCATTAAATTTATGCAGAGAGGAGAGATGAACTTTTCATTTTAATTAATTTAATTTATCTCCTTGCTTCCACCCTTGCCCGCTGCAGTCTGTTTTCAATAAAGCATAAGTCAGATCATTTTGCTCCTTGACTCAAAACTGCAGTCTTTCCTTGTTTCAATTAGAGGAAAAGCTGGAGCCTAATAGTGGTCCTCAAGGCCGTATATGTTTCAGCCCACCTGACCACCATCTCCTTCTGCGCCCCCACCCACATTCACTCCACTCCAGTCACTCTGGCTTCCTGACAGTTCTGCCAGCACACCGGGCATGCTCCTGCCTCTGGGCCTTTGCACTTGCTATTTCCTGTCTGGGACCTTCTTCCCCAGGAATCCACATGACTTGTTTTCTCTTCTCCTTCAAGTCTTTGCTCAAACATCAACTTCTCAATAAGACCTTCACTGACCACCCTTCTAAAAATGTCACCCGTTCCCACAACTCCTATTTTCCTTCCCTGATTTATTTCTCTCTGTGATACTTGCCACCTTCTGATAAATTATATAATTTACTCATTTATTTATCGTCTGTCTCCCTCCATGAGAATGTAAGCTCCACACGGGCAGCAATTTTTGTTAGTTTTGACTGGTGTACACCAAGCACCTACCCCAGTGCCTGGTATCCAGAAGGCACTTGATAGATATTAGCTGAATTGAATTGAAGTAGAATTACACTCTGATTGACCTTATTTCATTTCCCTCTAAGCCTTAATTTGCCTTCCATTAGTTTTATCTTTCAGTGTTCTAATCTTATTATAGTCCTTTAGGGAAACTTTGATCCCCCCACCCTCAGTTGAATTTAGGAGATGGAAGAAACAGGTTCACTGTGTTTCCTTTTGATCTCTGATAAGCTTTAACTGGGATAAATTTGCCTTTTAGTCATATTCCTTTCCCTATTACTTTTCCTATTCCTCAAGGACACTGTTATCACCAAAACGGTGAATTGACTGGGATAAATTAGATTCCTGATCAGAACACTCCTGGGTGAATCCTGAGGCAAACAGGAGATAGAGATGGAAATGGCTAGCTCTAGAAATAGTTAAATGAAAGAAAATGTGAGGATTATTTTCCTTTGGACCTCGGTACACTTTTTCTGGCACACATGTTCCTAGCATAAACATTAGAGCCTTAAACCTGATTCGAGAAATTACCTACCTCCTGATGACAAGAAAGCCATAAATATAGTTCATGACCAAAGATTAGTCACTGTTTATGATTGCTGGCGACACGTGATACATCAGGGAGATCTGGCGATATTTCAGATATCTCCAGTCAGCCATTTATCATTTTCATAGTGGAAGATGAGGAGGGATTTCTCTCGTAACAGCCCCTATAAAGGGAAGTGAGTGGGGAAATGTCAGATGTGTTTTATCATTGAGAGTCAAAGGGACGTTGACAATGTTAAAAATGTGCTGAGTGGAGTACAGGTTTTGTACACGTTGGTCTTCTAAATAATAAGACCCCGTTTAAAAAAGAAGAAGAAGAAAAAGTAGAAAATAAAGGAAATACGTTCTGTGTTGCTTAGTTCTCCCTCGTGCCCTTGAACCATGTTTCTGGACTCCCGCTGAGAAACTGAAGCTTGATTTATCTCTAGAGGCTGTAACATTTTGAGCAGCGCGATGGCCTTGAGACCCTGCCTCACTGCCATCCCAACACATGACGTTTATGCTGCAGATCAGTTTGATGCAATATGCGGACACCCAATGCATGCGCTACCCCCTCCTCCCGCCCCCCCCCCCCCCGCGAATTTAACATTACTCCCTATTTCAATGCATAATTTAGGATCTGCCAAAGCACAGAGCATGTTAATAACTTCCACCTGATTGAAAACTTCGAACCCATGTTCCCTTTGTAACTACTATATCTATCCAAGCGAAAGACATAAGGCCCTCTGGGAGACGATTTTAAAAACGGGGTTGGGGATGTGAACAGCCAAGAACTTTGTCTTAGAAATGGTGAGAACGAGCCACTGAAAAGTTTTTAACATAACCAATAACTTGTGCAATGCTTTGCAGAATTCCGAAGACACCATTAAAAATTAAATAAAAAGCCTCAGCTTGGTTTTGTATATGCTTCAATAAGCAAAGAGATATATTTAATGCAGAGGGTGTTGAATCTGAATTAGTACAAATATTATTAATTTAATGTTCATACTGTATTTTATGGTTTATAAACTGCTTAGCAGTAATTTTATATATTTTCCCTCCCAGCACCGCTGTAAAAGATGTCAGCGCTTTATTTTTCCCATTTTATAGATGAGGCAACCTTTAATAAGTGATCTATTTCTTTCCTGTGCATATTGGTTAACTGGTAAATGATTAATTTATGTCTACATGAACTTCATCATGCAGAGTATTTATTTTAGTGTGAGTTGGTATTTATTTTACCCGCAAAGCATTACAGTATCCAATTATATATGCATGTTTTAAAGGCAGTAAAGCAGCCATCAGTAGTTAATGCAACATTAAGTCAGAGATTTTTAAATCCACATTAAATTCGGAGTTAGGGTATTTAAATCAACCGTCCCTCTTTCTCCTCTCTCTGGTCCGTGTGGGTGAGAAATGATCCTTTTATAAAGTGACCCCATGGCACCTATCCAATGACACAGAAAAGATGTGTTGAGATTTTCAGAGTTTAAAAATCTGAACTGTAAAATAAAGAACGAAGAGGTCTATAATTATGTTTGGCAAGAGTGGAAGAGTAAACAAATCTGATCATTTGTATCTGCCTGTGGAATACCTCGCCGACTGTGGGGCTTCCATCTTGCTCGCTTCCTTCTTCCTTCTTTTCTGCTTTCATTTCTTCCTTTTATTTTCTTATCAATTTTTGCATCAGTAAGATGGTTGTTGTGGCTACTTGCATGGAGAAGTATAACAAACCACACGTACGTGATATATTAAGGTTTAATAGAAAGGGCATGGTCCCCTGCAACACCATCGTTTGCATTATTTCTCCATGTTGTACTCTGTTGTGCTGTAAGGAAAATCGCTTCTCTCAGGGTGTCGCACTTCAAGTTCAACATTCTCAAAATGCTGCTTAAGCACCAGCTCAGCTAATACCCCTCTAATATCACTTCACTACTTTAATCCTGTAATTTAGAGGACAAAGCACCAAAAAGTTCAGTCGTTTTATCCTAAGTCAAATTTTTTAATTAATTAGAAATGTGCTTTCTTTTCATGATAATTTATTAGATATAATTCTCCTTCATTTATTGATCTCAAGACTCTTAAATTAAGCCAGTAAAACTAAGAGTTTTAAAAATTCATTGCAGAGAGTCCCTGCCCTAATTTCGCATGCAAAAGTGTCTGATAAAGTCTAAATATTGGCATGTTAACTGTCAAAGGCAGATGATTTAAAACACATTGTGTGTGCTGGGTATTTAAACTCTTCCAGAATCCAGAAATTGTCTCTTTCAAAACTAAAATGTATTTTTGAAGCCAGGAAAGGATTTAAAGATCCAGGAAGTGCTATGATATGAATTTTATGAAAATAATTTTATTGTTAAAAATTTTGTACCTACTGAAATATACAGTATATTACATCAGACCTACCAATAAGACAATATATAATGAAGTAATATTTTTAATTGGTGTCATTTGTTACAGGATCTATTGTACAGTATCTACTTAATCAGGGCATAGAAGTTTTAAAGATGAATTTTTTCAAATAAGGAGCATTACTGCAGAGGAATGTCATTGAAGTATTCTCCTCTCTTGTTTAGAGCTCAATTATAAAAGGAATCAGTACTTCAGTGAGCAGTTTTCTAACTTAGAGTTAGATATACTTGACCTTTAAATGGGCGCTGTGGGTTATTTTCATATACTAAAGATTTCGTGTGAAGATATGGAAATTTTAGCCATCTTACTCTTTGTTATAAATGTAAAAAAAATACACATATAGTCAAAAGAAACATTTCAAATATTAGAGTATAAATTCAATATGTGAAGTATAGAAATTTCATCCTTTTAAAAATCCTTCTGACCAATAAAATATGCAAATGAAATGCTATTATAGCTTTCCTTTTATACTACAGTTCCAGTATCTAATAACCCAGGCTTTTCCTAGTCCAAGACTTTTTCAATGGCATTTATTATTCCCATTTATGTTTATTTGACCCATATTGCGGCTTCTAAATTGGATATATCCTTTTCTCCTGAGAACTCCATGTCCTCACATTGCCTTACAGGAGAACTGTGAATTTGTATCACTTTCTGGTGCAACAATGAACTAAATGGGCAGAGACCCAGATAAGACTCCCTTACGCTCTCCCTTACACCTCTCATAGGACACGAGATCCTAGTGAGCATCCATTATTATAAATGTTGAGCTGGGCTTGATTCCCAGGTTCTCACTCTTATAATCCCAGACTCCATTATAATGGTATTTCTGTTTTCATTGATTGCCATCTTTTTATATAATTCTGTTAGCTTTTGCCAAAAAGAAATGTTTTGAGAGGGGATTCTTATATGGGAAAACTGAAAAGTAATGTTCATGCTAAGTAAAAACACTATATTCCTTTTCAGAGAGAGAACTTACGTGAAATCAAGTATTCGCGATTTTTCAGAACTGCATATGGAGAAGTTGCTGAAATTCAATCTTGCTTCCAGATAAAGTCAGCACAGCATTACCCAGTTATTATGTAGCATTTCCATGCAAACTAATAAATAGTATTTCAACTTAAAATTTCGGTTTTTAATCTAGATGTAACTTAAAAACTCTTACAAGTAAAAACTCTTAGAAGTAAGCATTCTTGTCCATCAGAAGTTTGTACAGAAAAAGCAAATTCAAAGGGACAAATATGGGCAGTGCCTTCCAGCACTGACAGGGGGAAAAGATCCTGGCTCAAGAACACAGGTCTCTAGGCAATGAAGCAAGTGTATCCCTCAAGAGAGAAGAATGCATTAAGTTGTCATGGCTTTGAAACATCAGCCATTTACACCTCCCAACTTATTCCCCTGGTTCTGAACCCAGATTCACTTGGTAACCATTCCATTGCTTATAATTCTTCTTTGCATATACTTGTATCTGTATCTACATCTATACCTACAGGGACAAAATACAGCAGTCAATATAACTCATTAGCTTGATGGATGTATTTCTTATTGTAAACTAATATATTGGCATTCTGAGATAAAAAAGCTTTTTTATTCATGTGAATATTGTCAGTGAGATCATTTTAAAGTCACATAACTCTCAGCCACACATACGGAGGTAGAAGTTCCGTTTCTGGAACATGAGACTAGAAATTGTCATTTGTCATCCCTTTTTGCTTATAAAATACAGCCACTCCCATACCTGCTACCACAATGCCTTCCCCACCCCATGGGAAAGGGAAGTAACACTTGTAAGAAATGACAAGAGGTCTAACGTTGTCAGAGAAATAAAGCTACTTGGGAAGGTTCACCCAGCCAGTAAGTAATAGAGGTGAGAGTAACACTCAGGTCTGACAGATGTCCTTTCAACTAAACTTGTGTCTTTACTTAGATTCTACTGCTGGCAACATGGGCCCTGACTAGGGGAAGCGAATAAAAGTTCCCTGGTTGCTAGAGAATACACACGCGTCCTGTTGTCTATTTCTTCTAAGCAAGTCTAAACCTATATGTTGCCCAAGAAATGGGTATTCTGTAACTGGCACTCCTACCTCTGGTGGTCATGTGAAGAAACCTTGTTTGATCATTTAGCTATATGTGTATTTTGGAGTCCGATTTTAAAATGACTAGCAACACAAAGACATCTGTTCATAGTGAACTTAAGAATTCATTGTATGCTCCTTATCAGGCAATTGGAAAAGCAAAGAGAAACGATAGTTATTTTACCAAGCAGATTCATGGTTGTCTTTCATTGTCTATTCAGATCTCTTTATTCGATCTGGCTATATAATGAGTTATGAGCCCAGTTCCCATGACCACATTTTGTTAACTGAAATATAGTTTTAATTGTTTCCAAGTATACATTTATATTATTTACCTAAAACTACTCTGAAAAAGGCCTTCAATCTATTTAATAGAAGCTGGTAGGGATAGAAATGAGGGTACGCTTCACTAATTATAAGCTTAGTGATGCACAGATGAAAAATATTTTGGATTTTGACCATGCATATTAGGTATTAGGAGTATTATATTTCATGTTAAGGAGATGGATAGAAAATTCTGGAGATTATTTTTTCATCTTAAAGCATAACAGGTTTCAAATGTCATTTATTAAGTCATTTTGATTTAACTTAATGAGGTCATCCCTCCATCCTCTTGTAAACTATTTTGCCTAAACTAGTTCAAACATTAGAATCTTTTCTTTAAGAAAAGATTATCACTGAAGACTCAACTTGTATAACCTAAATGGGAACTCATGTCCGTCGTTAGCATACCTCCTCATTTTGAATAAATTCTTCCTAATATCTAACTCAAGTCTCCCCCAAAATGTCCCTTATCTTCTCCTCTGTGAGTACTGTAACTAAATCATTTTCCTTATTCTGGATTTTTTATCCTTTTAATGCTTGGTATAAATCGATATTCTTTTCTTATTCTCTCAGGCCTCCAGGTTTCTTCTAGGTCAGTATTTCTATTAAGAAATTAGTGCCCTCTGTGTTATTGACAGCATCATTTCAGTTGTCAGTGTTGTTTCTTTCGGGTAAAAGACTCAAAGGGTGTTGCCCTCCTCATTGTAGCTCCGATATTGCTATGATATAACCCCAAAATAATTTTTTCAAAATTCGATCAAAAATGAAGTATTCATTAAAAAGAAAAAAAGAGGACTGTCTTAGATAAGGCTCAAATGTCGTTTATGCTGAAATTTTTCAAAAAGAGGGTGAGGAGTTTTCTCTCTTGGATGCTAGTTTTGAATGGAGACAGGAAGATGAACTAAATGACCTCTTGAGGATCCCCCAGTCGCATGATTTTGTGATAATCTTAGCTTCCAGCATCTCATTTTCTCCAAACACTAAAATCTAATCTGCCCTAAGATATGAGAGTGTTTAACAGATGAAAACCTTTTAATGGAGGAAAGATTCTGCTTGTTTTCTTGGAAGTAATTTCCTTAACAATTGCTTACATTTATATTCACGGCAGCCCATATTGAATCATTAAATCCGAAGAAAAAGATAAAAGAAAAATTTGCAGACGTACTACATAATGATATGCAATTTATTCTTTGACTTTTGCCTTTGTTACTCTGCATTAGAAACATTTACTCCTATAGGCGTGGTTAAAACATTCATGAACTCTACTTTCTGAAACCTGAAATCTTTCTTGCTCTCTACACCGCGATTGTTCCTATTTCAACAGGAGAACTTTGTTAGCATCAGTGGACATTTTACTTCCAAATGAGGTTACCTTCTGCGCAGGGTTGCCGTAAAGCAAATTACATCTGACAAGGCTGTTTGATGAAGATTAGCAGTCGTTAGATTAAGCGGTCTTTGAGCTTGCCATTTAATCCACCACTGCTGCTTTTGTGTACTAAGCCAATGATCATACTTGGAGGCATGACAACTAGGTTATTAGTTTTCATTACTTTTTAATCAGCTATTTTCGAACCAGTGGAAAGCTTTAGGTATACAGTGAAAAAGAGACTTCTCATTTATCAAATCATGATCTGCTTGACTCTAGACTCAGGTGCTAATATTATTACTGTTAATTACATTTTTACTAATACTAATGATGATTATAAGAGTCTTCCGTAAAAACTAGTTACTGTGAGCTAATCTTTGGCCGAGCTTGACATATATTATTTATATTGAATCATCACAACAGTTCTCTGAAGTTTTACCAAAATAAAAAAGGTGAGTTACGCATATATTCTGGCACATTTTTTTCTGACATTGACTTTGAGTGTCCATGAATGTTTTTATAATGTGTTCAGCATTCAGTTGATTATTTTTTGTTGTTGTTTGGTCCAACTGCAGTTTGGATGATATAGAATGAACATAGAAAAACCGTAGCATTAATCTTGGACTGTAAAAGCCCTATTTATATTGAGACGCAAATATAAATGTAAAGCAGGCAGAAAAAAATGCTACGTAAGCTCTTTTCTGAGCTTAGTATTGTTAGAAAATATTTAACTCTTACGTTGTTTGGTAGCTTTTTTATTGTGTGTAGTTAAGTGCAAAAAGAATTATGCTAGAGTCAAAAATGATTCTGAACTTTAATAGTGAACTATTTTTTTTAATGTTATTTTTTTTTAGATTTTAGTTTTTTCCTTTTTCTCCCCAAAGCCCCCTGGTACATAGTTGTATATTCTTCGTTGTGGGTCCTTCTAGTTGTGGCATGTGGGACGCTGCCTCAGCGTGGTTTGATAAGCAGTGCCATGTCCGTGCCCAGGATTCGAACCAACAAAACACTGGGCCGCCTGCAGCGGAGCACGCGAACTTAACCACTCAGCCACGGGGCCAGCCCCTAATAGTGAACTATTTTTATCAAAAGTTTGTTAGTTCCTCACGTAAATGTGCAGCATTGAACTTAATACAATTACCACGAGCCATGAAATATAGAATTAATATTCAATACAGATCTGAATTATATTGATCAGCAACTATTGATATAAGGTGCTAAAATGGAAAAAAAAAATATGTTATCATTACTATTACTTGACTCTTGAATGTCTTATGGTTGAAATAGTGGATTTATACAAACTAAAGTGGGCAGCGTTCAGTTGTGCCAAATAGAAGCTGTGACTATTACTCATATCACCTAAACCCCACTGTACTCAAAACTAGGAAGCATTTTTTATTCATTGAGCATGATTGGAATAGAACTGTCAACAACAACAACCCATTTTTTTTTATTGTATCACTGAGAGAAAAGTTAATATTGACTATTACAGGCAAATGATCACTGATCATAATGACATTCTGCTAAATGACAGATAGCAAGCTTCACCTGTAACACTGAATGATCCCTCTACCAGATAGAATTGGAGACAACACTGGAAACGCAGTTTCTGGATGATGGTTTTACCCACTTGGCCTTGTGTGTATCCATTAAGCAGTTGCCTCGGTTTGCCAATTCTTTCCTTGCTGACCTGAGAACTGAGATGGGTAAATCTGTCTGAAGTGCTGTAGTCTGCTCTCTAGTGCTTTCACTTTGGGATGCGGGGAGGGATTATAAGGTTTCTATTACTCCATTTCCACAACTCCTAAAAGCACAGCCTAAAAGTGACCAAAAATGCTAAGTCAATGTCATTGTACAATAAATGGTTAGTAAAGAACTCTAGAACTAAAGACTCTCAAGGTCGGAAGAGACCTTAAAGATCATGAATGATGATCCTATACTCTTCTGATAACAGAAGCGATGATGAAAACCCCTAATGAGAGGAATTTCTTGGCCTCTCAATATCAGACTGTTCCAGTTGATACAAAGTCCTTAAATTGAACTATAATGTGTCTTTCTGTAAATTCCACTTATTGGTCCTAGATGTAACCTTTCCGACTAATGAAATGTTTACTTCCTCTTTGATACTAATAAGTTCCTTTCCAATACTTCCTCATTCTCTCTGGTTTCCTTCCTTCAGTGCTCTAGTCACTTTCCTCTGACCACACTCCAATTTTTTAACATTCTGCAAACTCAGAGTACAACGTGACCTGTACTGGATAAAACACAATTTAGCAATAGCCTTATTCCAAGCACTGACTTTCTCTTAACATTGAATTTGCTTTTGTGGCAACTATATCAAAGGACACTTGAAATTCCTAAGTGCTTCTCAAATATCTAAACCAAGTCACATTCACCCCATCCTCTACCTGTATAGTTGAGTTTTTATCCTATTGTTTTGGACCCTCCTAGACTTCACATTTATTTCCATTAATGTTAGCTTATCAAATGTTTTCCATTCCACCAATTTCAATTTTTTTTCATTTGGAATGGAAAGTGTATTCTAATTCTGTCATGTCACTCATTCACTAAGTGAAATTTTAACTTGTGTCATCAGTAAATCTGACTAGCATACTTTCTATTTATTCTAATACCTGATTTTAAAAAACATATTGGCAATAACAGGACAGGGGCATCACCATTAGAAATTGTCCTTCCAGACAGCCATTGGTCATTCATTGCTATTCTCTGGATATGACCATTCAACAAGTTGCCAACACCCTTGATTTCTAGCTCATAGTTCTTCATCTCAGCCACTAGGATGCTGTGTGATGCCTTGGCAAATATCCTATAGAAGTCCAGATATGTTAATTACCCGTTGGTTAGCCCAGTAACCCTTTCAGAGAATGAAGTGATATTCAACTACATGATCTCTTCCTTGGTGAATCATTTGGAGCCTGGTTGTGTGCCTTACAATGGTTGACTTGAGACTCACTGATATATAGGTTTTGAGAAACCACCTCTATCCCATTTTGAAAGTCAAATCCACATCTTCCAATCCTTTGTCTGTCTACGTCTCTCCTGCTTTCTGCAGTTCCTCCCAGATGTTCAGCATTAGTTCTGCAGGCTTCATTTGCAGTAGGGACCTCAGCTTACCCATTGTCCCTAGAACCTAGCACAGTGTCAAGAGCATAAGAGGTATCTTGCTATTTTTTAAGAATCAAAACACTAAAAATTTGGTGTTTTGGTGCTTATGTTCATGTTTTAAAACTCTATAATAGGAATCATATATGTCTGGAGACAAAATTCACTTATACACCACATTAGAATTTTGAATTGGACAAAGGGACAGTCCCACATGTCACCACGTGCCACACCTATTTAACACCCTTCCGAGTTACCTTCCTGTGGTTGTAAATGACATTCCCCAGGTTTCCAGAAAGATTATTCACATTTCACCTAGAGACAGTTTGGGCACTGGTTTTCCTGCTGAGGCTCAGACGGCGCCATATTTGAGGCGTTTGGTTTAGGCAGGAAGGAGAGAAAAGTGTAGGGGCATTGAAGAACATAAGAGGAATGTCAAGTAGTGGTGTGGAGGAGTAGAAAGGGAGAAGGTTTCCAGTTCAGTCCCGAGGCCTCATCCCTCTGTGCCTCTAGCACTGGAGTCCCTCTGCTCCCTCTTCTTTCCTCCAGGACCAAATTCTCTTAGGACCTAGCCTCTCTTCCACTAACTTAGTGTAACCTGCACCTTTCTTTCACCAGCCACCTTAGAAAAATTTAAGACAGAAGGACAGGAGAATTTCAGGTGGAATAGCTTTTAAAGACAACAAGTAGAAGATGCTGATGGCCAAATCTCATGTTTCAATAAATCCTGATAATTAATTGAGATTACTCAAAAGAACTAGAAACACACCAACGTTGTCTCTTTGCTCCAGGGTTGCAATCATTTCTAAGAGGTGAAAAAAATGGATACTCAGGGACACAGCTCGCACCAACCAGAATCCTTGAAGGCATTTAAAATGTAGGTATCCTCTTACATTCTCTTTTATTCATCTTCTCTTCCCTCTTAGCAATAATAGTCTGTTGTTTCCATTCAAAAGATCACTCTCCTTGACATAGACAAAGAAAATAGAAATCTTACGATTCTGTCCTCCTTCTCATCCATCAGTGTGACCATCATTTTTAAGCTATAAGTCCATTTTTTATTGGAACATTGTGCTCCTTGAACTTAAAAAGCAGACAAACAAAAACGTGTATCCCGAGATTTTTTTTCAATTGGTCTCAGATCATTTGGGCGTTTTCCTTTGTATTTGCTATTTCCTTGCCCGAACAACTCTTCACCTCAATTCTCCCAAGGCCAATTCATAGCATTCAAGCCTCTGAGCTGCTGCCTTCTCAAAGAGGACTTCTCTGACCGCCTGTATGAAGCAAGCACGCCGCCATCGCTCCCTCTCCCCTAGACTGCCTTATTTTTCTTAAAAGCACCATTGCTGCCTGGAATAAAAGACACGTTGTGTTTATTTAAAGTCTTTCTCCCCTACTAGACTATAAGCCCTCTGGGAACAAGGACTTTGTCTTGTTCACATTGGTGTCCCCAGTGCCTGGAACCGTGCTGCTATGTGGAAGTTTCTCAACAAACATAAGCTCAATGAATGAAGTGATAAATGGAACATTTAAAGCAGAGATGCACAGAAACTGGAAAGAAGGTCACATAAAAACCACCACTGTGATTTCTTCTTTATAGTTTCCAACTTTCTTTCACTTCAGAATTATGTGCAACTAAATTCCACATGGTAGAAACTGCTTGTTTTAAACTAAACTTTGTTTTACTTTTTAAATTATAATTTAATCAGAATTGTTTTGCTCATCGGATAACCACTTTATAGACAGGTTAAAAATATAGAGAAGTAAAATTTAAATTACTCATAATCCTAAAACCAGAGAAAACTGATATTAAGAGTTTTGGGGTATGTTTAGAATTTTTGAAAACTTCTCAGTATTTTCAAGGCATTTTCCTTTTCAAATTCTTATGCTATAGAATTCTTCTAATCTGTTCCCTGAAATTTTAAAAATTTGTTCTCATACATTTGCCATGTTTGTCTAATATTTTTCAGACCTTCTATCCCCATCACAGTTTTTAAAACTGTATTTTTATTGTTCTGTAAGATTCCTGTTACTTCCACATGGCCAATCGCTTCCCCCTAATGAGTTAGAATTTGATTTTGTCTCTTAATTTCAGTTCCTCCATTCATTTCCTCAAATTTTTGGACAATGAAATTGCCAAGAAGGCAGGTCAATGACCTACCAGATGAGTTTAGCTGAAAATGAATTCCAGGATAGTTGGTTAGAGACAACCATCAATACTACACCTCATAAAATACTTGTCTTATTTAGTCTTAAGACTTTATTTTGCCATGATGGATATATTGTAAGAAATAAATTAGTAGAAAAATACTCAAAAGAGACTTCCCAAGAAATCTGCATTCATTCATTCATTCAACAATTAATTATTCATGACCTTTTACGTACCAAATACTGTTTGAGGCACTCGACACACCAAAATGAAAGCAAAGAACACACCACTTAGGAAAAGCATGCCAATTACTTCTGTTATAAATACTGATTGAACACCTACCATGTGCCAGGCACTACGCTGGGCACATCCACAGGGAGAAATCGTAATGTCAAGGATAGAAACACACTGCGTTTAAATCTCTACACATGCTAGCTTAAAAACTGCTGAAAAATTTACTTCCTCTATAAATTGAGAAAAATAACTCACACTTAAAGGACTATTACTAGGCTTGTGAAGTTAAATCATCCAAGATCTGGTGATACAAAGATGAGCAAAATAAATTCCCTATTCTCAAGATACTTGAAGTCTAGGAAATAATGGACATAAAAACTAAGCATTTCAATAATACTTGTTGAATAAAATTAAATATAATACAGAGCAATATGTGATACTATAATATGAATTATCTTTTCTCTTGAATGGTAAGTTTCTTTGTACACTTAGGACCCCTAATATAGCATCTTATGAGTAATGGATACTTAACAAATGTTAACTGGATAGATGTTTTACAAGTAATTCTTCCACAATACTACCCTAAATTCAAGGAATCCTCTCTAAAGGCAAAATATTTACTTCCAGAAAATTCATTTTAATATTAATCATTTAAATTCTCCTTTAATATTTTAGAAATGAAAGAGCAAATTAATTTCTGCCTATAAAGTAGGATTACAATAGATATTACCCTTAATTTTTCAACTTTTATATAAAGAAGGTTGAATGACCTGAGGGAATTTTAAATTGGATCCGCCATGTAAAATCACAAGTTGATCTTTGTTCTCCACTTTGAATTAGTGAAGCTTCTTTGTCCAGAAATAAGCAATAATTTGGCAACTTTGGAAATGTTTGCATATTTTCCTCTTTCCAAAGTGACTTTATAAAGAAAGACTGAAGGAGCTGGGGTTTCTGATTTCTGGAGCATTGGAAAGCTAAAAGCTGGAAGTGTAAACAGTGACTAACACGTTAGTCATAGTAAGTAGCTGTTCCTTAACAGGACAAGAAATAACATGTTTTGAAAGCTGCAGGGAAATTAGGATAGACAAAATAAAGAACTTTCTACCTGCTGAGAGTGACTTTAAATTAGGTGACCCTGGAAAAGAATTCACTGCAAAGACTTTTTAGGATTATATAGCTATCCTTGAAGTAGTTTGACTTAATTTTTAATTAAGGCTTCTTTAATAAAAGTTGGATAGACGAGATGATTTTCCAAGATCTTCTCCAATTTCTAGCAGAAGCCTGAGACTTTGCTTATTTTCCACGTGTCCCCTAGAGGGCAGCGGTGACCCAAAACACAGGAAAGGATTTTCAGTCATCTCTTATTCTGTCTGGCGTCAACCTTCAGTCCAGTCCCTCTATCATTTCACACAGATCTGTCTTCTGTAAGCAAGCTGTCAGTGGTATGTTTATTTCTAAGTACCTAACTAGCAAAATAATTAAATATTAGAAAAGTGTACTGTATGAGGTATATTTTTACAAAGAGTGAAAGAACATTAAGTGAAGATTCTATTTTTATGTTTGTGCATATCATTTAAACACACACACACACGCACCCTAGTTGGTCCTTGTCATGCATTTTTCACGCATTTTGGAGCAGAGAATGGTGTGAGACAGTTGGGAAAAAATAATATGTCAAGGCAAAGAAATCAAAATTTCTTCCTTTAGTTGGGTTGAAACAACCCATAGAATTACTGAATGCCTTTTCATTCATTCATTTATTCACTCGAGAGTTACCTAATGTGTAAGAACCATTATATTAGATGCTACATTTGGTAATGAGCAGAACAAAGAAACTACCGCAGGCAGCTTACAATTTAAGAAGCGATGCTCAGTGTCAGGACACAGGGAAGGATGACACTGGAATGGACCCGATTCATTGTGAACTTTGGTAGCAATGTAACATAAAACTCCTTGCCCCTTTTACAAACATTCTGGGTTTCTTTTGGAGGCCCACAGGTCTGAAATCCTTGTCCTGTTCCAACAAGACACACAACTTTATATTTAAAAGTTGAGGACGAACCACAGGAAGCTTCCTAAATAGGAAAGAGTAGCCTGAGTATGACCTTTTCTAATGCTGAGGTTTTCTTTTTTAATTAATGTTGCTGTTTAAATATTTTATTCTGTTCAGAGACATTTTTATGCAAAGGGTGCAACTTTCAAAAGAGGCTTTTTGCAAAGTTGCCCTAAAAGCCTCTTGTAATACCTGTGAATTTATCTTCTGGGGTCTCTTTTATTGTATTTGGATTATTTGCTGATTAAACTTCTTTATTCACTTTCATCTTGTGAAACTGGGAGCAAGATGCAAACCTCAAGTATGTGAAGGAAAAGATTAATGATGTCAGAATTAGAATTCAGTCAATATTTGCTGAGCCATTTGGGTTTTCTGTATGGAGCAGAAGGTAATGAAAACTGTCTACCTGTGTAGCAATGAGTGGTTCTGAGAACATTCCGGCCATAACTTTTGGTCAAACCAAATGGTGTGGTTTATGTGATTGCTTGTTTATGCAAATCGCTTTAGCTGGAAATATATATAATTTGCAATACTTCCTGGGAGAATTCTGGCATCACATCTTAGCCATGGTCTGCATTACAAACAAGACTTTATTGAGATATCAGAAAATGGACTTTCAGTCCTAACAATCCTGCTGGTAATCATTTATGATGGTCTAACCCCAGATGAGGAGTGACACATCATTCGTTTAAGGATATTGAAACTAGTGAGTAGTTTAAGTGACACTGCTTTGAAAAGTTAAAGTAGCAAAATCATAGTATTGTCAGTGTACAGGTTATGTTTATGAAGCCAGGACTAACCCAGGAAGGGGACAAAATTGTTACAATTGGACCAGGAACTATAGCATTTTTTCAAACTATATCTATTTGCCAAGAATTGACTAAGCCAACTGTTAATTCCAGGACTGCATTAAATTATCTTAAGATTTTATCAAAGGACAGATAAGCATCTAAGCACTTGTCAAGTGGAAAACTTCTTTAGAAGAAAACAGAAAATTATGACTTTGAAAAAGACCTAGACATTTACACTAGACGTTTTATAAGGGGGAGAGAAAACACAGTATAATTCACTTCTTCCTGAGGATGTGGAAATGTCCCCTAAAAGGCGAAAAAAAAAAAAAATGCTTGTAGAAAAAGTACATACAAGAACCAATTTGGACTCTTGACTTTGTTTTGCATTTGTAGCTTGAGATGAGCCTATAAAATGGCTACTGTTAAACATTAATCATTCTTCTCTCCTCTGCCATTTCTGTGTGCTTATATTCAAAAGGAAAATAATCTTTGTGTATATTTTGATATATTATCTGTTGTAGGAAAGTGTCTCTTTTTCTGCTGGGAAGGCTTATATTGGAGGGCAGAGATAACCAGATGCTTTTAATGTTAGTTCCAACAAGAACTACGGACCACTCAGTTCATCTAATTAGCAGACCGTTTCTACCACGTGGCTCATTTTGAAAGTTTCTACTCACGATAGTCCTACCATGGGATCTCAGGTGCAGAAAAATGGCCAGTTCCTTTAAAAAGTTATAAACAATCATTAATAGCATTGCAATAAGATAGTAATAGAGTAATAACCTATCTTGCTTAGACTTTACAGCTTGTAAAAGCACTTCCACACACACTAATGCATTTGAACTATATGCTGATCCTAGGTGGGTGTAGTTAAGTCCATTCCAGACATTTCTAAGAATTAGAGAGCTTGGGGGGAGTTTCCCAAGGTCACATAGCTAGCAAATTGCTGAGCTTTTTCTCAGGCAAGGTCTCCTCACTCTCTGACTCTAGATCAACCGGACATTCCTAGTGAGGCTGTATTGACCACATTGGGGCATTCATTTTATTATATAAGGCAACCTACTTTATATGCTGATATAACATACGCACAATGGTGCTATATTATGTGCCAGGCAACGAACTCAGTGCACAGGTCTCCTTTTCAAAGAGGAGGAAGCAGAGCCCCATCAAGGCTGAATAGTGCACCCAGAATCACACAGCTAGTGCGTGGTGCAGCCAGGGTTCTGATCCAGGTGCATCCAGCTCCAAAACCACACTGCCTGCCAGGAAGAGCACTTTCTTTCCAGTGACACTGTTATTCTAGGCAGGGCTTTCACTCCCCTAATCTTCTTTAAAACTCTGTCAGGCAGTTCCATGCTGACTTTTGCCTCACTGTTGTATATATTTTTATTGAATATAAGGTTTTCTACATTCTCCAGATGATGTTGGTGTGGGCTCTCCATTTTGAGTGTGATTTGTATGGCATGGCACAGCGCCTCTTGAACATCAACAGAGGACCAACTGAAGTAATTGGGAAGTCTCGGGGCTTTCTGAGAGTGACAGCTGCCCCTAGAAGAAAGCCCCTAGAGAGCCTTCTAGACAGCCTGTAGAAGAAACAGAGGGCCTGAAGAAAGCACGCTTGCCTCTGAGTATAGGACAGAGTCAGTGACTTCCCTATCCACAAACCCAACCCCCAAGCCAATAAAAAGATAAGCAAGACCTATAGACAGAAGTTTGAAAAAGATTCCACAATCCTGCTCTCAGCCCTGTGGACATGATGGTGACAGAGTATCTTCCTGAAGTGGTAATAACGAGTTCGTGGGTATTAGAGGTGGTAAGCAATGGAGTAGCAGCCAAGGGCACTGAAGGGTACAGGCCAGTGAGGGGAGCCAAGCTTCCAGGACTGCTCAAAAGACCACAGAAAATGCAATCCAACTGTAGTCATTACAAGTTCTGCATGACTTGGGCTATGATTGTCTGTAAATAAGAAAGTGTCAGATGTATGGTGGGGGCATGATCCAAAAATAATATTATTTAAACCTCTTTCATGAATATTTCCAGTTTGAATATTGGGTCCAACCAGCAGTTCAAACTCTCAGATACATACTATGAATACAACTTTCGGAAAAAGCAGTCATTTATCTGTACAATATTTTTTATGTTGCAAATGCAGATGATTAAATTTCCACTTCTCTCAGGGGGTATGTTGTTCGTGTGAGCAGCTTATTTACTACTGGCAAAAACCACATGTCTGACTATGGACGTCAGAGGCTGTTTGGATTACTTACATAAACATGCTATTTGATTAAATTCACCAGAGTAATCAATAGGGGGTTCTGGTTGTCATATTAATTACATTCTATGGAAATTCTATAGACGCATCCTTTAATTAGATTTTTCACTTAGTACTTATCAGAGTATAAGAAATGTCTTCATAGTTTTTTTTGCACATGGTAATGAAATCATTGGTACAGTACCAAGATTAAATCATGAAAGAATATCTACCCTTCTGTTTTCCTTCCTGCTAAAATTATCAGGCTTCTTACAGTACCACCTGTGACGATAGGCAGGTTATACAGAATTTCAAAGCTTTCCACAACACCTATCAATCTCCATGTCAGAACAAATTAGTATTTCCAGTCTACTGTTTATCATTATGGCATTTTAGAGCCTAATAGCTAATTCTTAAAAACATTAATGACATCTACCTTTATTGAGTATTCAACATGTGCAGTGAATATGTTAAATGCTCCATTTACCTGATTTTAGTTAATCTTCAGAGAAACACTTTGAGGTTTCTTTCCATAATACAGATGTAGAAACTGAGGCACAGGACACATTGATGGTAAAGGATAGAGCCAGGATTGAAACCCAGATCCAACTGATTCCAGGGCCTATCTAGTCTAACCCACTTATCTCATAGATGCAAAAACAGGCCAGAGGGGTAACCTGTCTTTCCAAAGGGCACATAGCGGATAATGGCAGAAAAACTAGGACTCAGGTTTCCACCTGTTATGTCTATTGCCATGAACCATCACGATAGGCTTGAGCTATTAAGCTTTTTATTTTGTTTCTTTTCTGTTTCAGCATAGAGCAGCCAGGCTCAGAGACATGTAAGCAATATCCATTAGCACTGCTGCCTGGGATGTGTAGAGCAATCATATTTTTAATGGACTCTGTCTGAGTTCCTGCTCGTCTGCGTAGCTCTTAAAGAGGTCTGAAGGAAATCTATTGCTCATTTGGCAGTCAGATTTGGCATAGCTCCTCAAATGGTAGAGTTGGATGTCTGTGGATTTTGCTTTCTCCCATTTCTCTGGAAACTTTTCCCAGAGAATGTCATACTGTAGCTCTCTATTCCAAGACAAACAACTGTGACTGCTTCATAAAGAGCCTTCTACTCTAAGGAGCACTGATGGGGCCATGCCTTTCCTTTTCTTTAAATACTCAAATAAAAGTTTTTGATGGGGCCGGCCCAGTGGTGCGGCAGTTAAGTGTGCACATTCCACATCGGCGGCCCAAGGTTTGCCAGTTCAGATCCCCGGTGCAGACATAGCATCACTTGGCAAGCCATGCTGTGACAGGCGTCCCACATATAAAGTAGAGGAAGATGGGCACGAATGTTAGCTCAGAGCCAGTCTTCCTCAGCAAAAAGAGGAGGATTGGCAGCAGATGTTAGCTCAGGGCTAATCTTTCTCAAAAAAAAAAAAGTTTTTGTCATAAATGGGTGTTGGATTTTATCAATTGTTTTATCTATATCTATTGAGATAATCATATGATTTTCTATTCTACTAATGTGGTGATTTACATTATAGATTTCTTTTAATGTTAAACCAACCTTGCATTCCTGACCACTTGGTCTGAACATATTATCTTTTGTTAAATTGCTGGATTTGCTAATATTATGTTCAGGATATATGGGTCTATGCGTATGATGTCCTTGTCAGGTTTTGTCATGGGTGTTATGCTAGCCTCATCTTCATCTGGGTGGTAGTCACACAGGTATTTACATATATTAAAAGACATTGAACTTAGGATGTTAAATATTTTACTGTATGTAAATTACACTTCATTTAAGTACAATTTTTAAAAAATCATTCAAATGGCTTCACCTGGCCCTCAAGCCAAATTCATTAGAATGGCATTCAAGGCTTCCCTCTGCTTGGACAGCTGGGCAATCTTTGTTACTTTGTGTTGCACCACAGCCACACGAGACTACCTTTAGTTACTCAAAACTATCATATTCTTTCATACTGTCAGAACTTTGCTAATGCTCTTCCTTCAGCACAGAATGACCCTCCTTCCTACCTCTCTCTATCTAGGAGAATTCCTTTCATCCTTCAAGGCAAATGATGCTCCTTCTAGGACATTTCCTTGAAGGTTCTGAACCCCTCCCTAGCCACTGGCAGAATGAGTTGATCCTTCTCTGTGCTGCCATTGCACTGAGTGCACAATGCTCTAGCACACAGAACAGATCCCGTGTGTGAGTGTTTGTCTCCTCTCTTAGGCTGAGAGGTCTTCTGAGTCTATTTGGGTCTTTGGGGATCTAGCGCCCAACAGCCCCCAAGAGGGGTACTTGGCAAACATTTACTGAAAGAATGAATGCTTTCTCCAATGCAAAGTTGAGGGAAGGGGAAGATTATAACATGGCAAAGTTGTTACCATTTTATAAAACCAATAAATGAATGAATGAATGCCTCCTCCAAAATAAATTTTGAGGGACAGAAAAATTCTGGTACAATTATGTTTATGTATTGCTACAGAACAAATTAGTTCAAAACTTGGAGACTTGACACAATAATCATTTCATTTATTTGTACCCAGTTCTGCAACTTAGGCTCTGTGAGGACAGCTCATCTGCTCCTCGCAGCATCAACCTGGGGTGGTTCTGCTGGGGCTGGAGAATCTACTTCCAAGATGGCTTCACCCACCTGGCTGGCAAGTTGGTGCTGGCTGTCAGCTGGGAGCTCGGCTGAGGCTGTTTCCTGGGGCTTGGCTTCTTATCCACAGGGCCTCTCCATGCGGCTAGGGTAGGCTTCTTAAGAATGGCAGTCGCAGCGTGGTCCAACTTCTGACAGAGTGGATGGCTTCCTCTGGAGTGCAAACGCAGAAGCTGCCAGGCCTTCTTAAGTCTTGGGCCCAGAACTGGTGCAGCTTCTCTTCAACCACATTCTATTGGCTAAACCAGTGACAGGGCCAGCCTCTCCCAAGAGGGACTCCCCATGGGGCAGGAATACTGGGAGGCGTGGTTCATTGGGGGCCCCCAAAATAACATTCTACCACAGTCAGAATGTTATGTATTCACTGTAAAAATGAAGTCATTTTTATTTTAAACTCCTACTCTTTCCTCTCGTTGATGGTTAATATTTTGTGAGATTTTTTCTGAAACAAAAATATTTGGAAATTCGTATCTACACAATGTTTTAATTCCAAGTTTTGCCGTAGAGATCCAGTTATGCTTACTCATCAAATAAAAAGACAAATTTAGCTCCTCTGACCTGTACAATATCAAGGTCCCAATCCCTTTTAAAACTAAAACCTATTGAGTTTCTTTTGCAGGAGGGCCAGCAGAGAAACTTTGGTTTCTAAAAGAAATGAGAGTTTAATGTTTTTTATACTGGACAAATTTTCAGAAAACTTAGGATGGCCTTAGCATTCTTGATAACACACTGTGATCAAAACTAAATGTTTTCTGGCTTCAACCTTATACATATAAAAATGGAATCAAGTCAAGTTCCCTGTGAATTCTTCCTTTAGAGGTGCTTGACTTTTCCACCTTCTTTAGTTTGGCATTAGCCTGTTTGTTCCTTGTACTGAGTCTTTTAACCACGTGCTCTGAGGACCCAATTACTGGCTTTTTAATCCAATTAAAGTGGGGTCTGTGTCTGTTCTGGCAAAGCATAGAAAATACACTCAAAAGTGGTGTCTCCTCATAGTAAGTCCTTCCACTTTGCAGCAGTATTGTATAGAGGTTATGAATTTGGGGTTGAATTTAGACTTAGAATTTTAATCCTTGAACTCCTCTTTCTAGGGATGTGATCTTGCACCAATGACTTAACCTCTCTATACCTCAACTTTCCCATCTGTACAATGGAGAGGATAATAGTCCCTCACAGGATTGATGAAGATGACATGAGATAAACTATGCAATCATTGAAGAGAGTTGCAACCATGGAGTAAGGATTCTGTAAATATTGTTGTTGTTATTACCATTGGACAAATTATTAAGAATACTCTTTCAGTTCTTTAGAAGTGGATTACTAAATTTGCAATTATCCAAAGACCTTGTTTTTTCCCCCACTACTTACGTACCCACTTACGCCTGCCTTTTATCATTCTTATTATCAATCAGCATTTGATGCAGGTTGGTTTTGAGGATGGGAGAAGGAAGGGATCCGAGTTGACTCCTAAGGTTTAGTGGCAGTTACACTACTTCGTGGCAGCAAATTTGGGGGAACAGTTGAAATCAATCCGAAGAGTTTTACCAGCCTATTAACAAATGAGGCCCAACTGTAAAACTTTTGTAGAATCCAACGTGATAGTAGTTCAATGTGTTCAGTGATAAAATTAGTGGCTAAAAATTGTGATGAATTTAGTAACGTGCTTAAATGAAAAATACCACATCAACTATGATAGCACGTACTTAATTTTTAAAATAGTGACGTTCTTTTTCAAACAACAAATTTAGATTAAGAGAATGCCGTCTAATACTGAGTCAGCTTCTACTCTGCCACCCTAGCTAATTACAGTGCTTTATAATTAGTATTGCTGGTATATACTGGACTGGCAGTTTAAATGAATATATTTGTGCTGTGTAATGATAGCTGGCAATTATCTGTGTTTTGGGGTAACCCAGGATGGCTACTCCTTGAATAATTGACCACAGTGACTCACATGTCTGACTAATAAGAAGGAAGCGTCCGTGTTAAGTTCTTTGGGATGATTGATCCATGCAGTACACTGTTTTTGTATTATTTACACGGGGTCACGAAGTGTGTTCAGTGGAACACTGTGGATCGTTGATAGGTATTCTAAGATCGCAAAGAAGGGCTCCCTGGTCAAATAAGTATGGGCAGTTCAACATAGACTATTTCCTCTTATAAATGCATAATTTGCTTTCACATATAAATGCCCGGAGAAGTCTGGCAATAAGAAATATAGCTTTCTCTAAGAAGAGGATAAAATATAAAGTATTTCCCAAACTTACGTTACCATTTATAAATAAATGAAGGACTATTCCCCTTTTATTAACAGAGTTCACTTAGTGCTGGTCCGACAGAATATACTTTGGGAAATGCTACTTGACTAATTTATTTTATCTCCTATTTATTAGTAAATTCACTATTGGATAATTCCAATAATACTTCTGTCTACTTTCCTTCCACTCAATTTTTCTCCCCTCTCCTTGCTCCTTCGGACCCATTAGGTTGCCAGATTTAGCAAATAAAAATACAGGATACTCAGTTACATTAGAATTTCAGACAATTAATCATTTTTTAATATAAGTATGTCCCAAATATTGCATGGGACATTTGAATGTAATTGAGTGTCCTTTAGTTTATGGGCAATGCTAACCCCAAGCCAAATGAGAGCCATCCGTAAGTAATTAATGAAACTGTCAGCTTAATTTGATAATAAGTACATGGAAGGAATTCATTCAATGCTTGCTGAATATGTTTTTTGAATCTTTAATAATAACAAAAGCGTGAAGCACCTTTTGGGATCACTATATTTTTGGTCTTTTTATAGTAATTTCAACATGAATAGTGTAGTCACTCTGGAACTCTAGACTGCCGTAAACTCTTTTACTCCAGACTGAGCACTTTGATTTTACAGGTGAGGAAACTGAGCCCCAAGAGAAGTAACCTGACTTGCCCAAGGAAATTCTCCCACAAGGTGTTGATAACAGTCTGGAGTTCTTGTGACCTAACTCTCAAGCCAATGGTCTGGACTCACAACCAGGCTATCTATCTTTACTGTTGTTCACTATATTTGGTAGGGCCAAAAAAGTCTGATTCAAAAAAAAAAAAAAAGTAATGAACTGGTTAATCAAATGTTCTGAATAATAGAGTTAGCCAAGTTTACCATTTTAATTGATAAAGTCACCATAAAATGGAATACATTAAAATAAACTGAAAGTTTAAATTATACGGGACATAATGTTTCTTTTATCATTCAGAAGGCACTTAGGTATCTCCCAGATACTCAAGTACAAATTTGCAAGAGTACAAATTTAAAGAGAATTCCAGAGTGTCTTTTGTGTGACTATGTGTTTCTATTTATAAACTATTGTTCAGGATATATATGCTTTTTTCCCATCCGTTAGCCACCTCACATATGTTACTGAGAAGAAACATCAAGCCCAGCAATAATCAGTACAAATGGTAATACTTATACAAGCAACAGTTGTGATGGGTTCCTTTCTTTAGAAAGCGGAAGAACTATTTATATTCACGGTAGATGGTATATCACCTTTTCTATTAAAAAAAGGTATTGTTTGGATTGAGAAATTGAAAACTGCCAAGAAAAAAGTCACTTAGGTACTGCTTTTTGTTTCCTGTGAGTGTCACCTTTAGTCCCCATCCCACACAAATGCCATTGTCCCTTCAGGTGCCATGTAACTTAGAGAAAGGAGTGAGAGACCCAGGGTCTTCAACAAGGATTCTGGATTGGCCAGGAATTAGAAAGAAAGAAGCATCCCTTTCAAACTAATGTGTTCTTATGTGTATAGCTTATTCTCCCACTAGACAGGGGTGGATATTTAAACATCAAGGAATATTCTTTACTGGAATAATTGAGAATGATACACTCACTAGGAGCTTAAGTCCCTGCCTTACCCATATTTCCCATATATTTACATCAAACTTCATAATCACATCGTCTGTTAAAATGCGCTGTGTTTTTTCTGCATGACCTTCTACTCTTATCTCACCAACCTGACATTGCTGGCGCAAGGTGAAACCAATATAGTACCTACTTGTTTCATTAGGAAGTGGAGCAATAATTAAATGTCTTCAGGAAATATCAAGGAATGAACTAGAGATTGCATTATTGCATATTTTTCCACAGATTATGTGTTTTCTGTGACATGTTGGTGGTGAGGTCCTATTACTCATAGACACGTGACCCACAGGTGTTGGCCAGCTTGTCAAGAACCCCGTGAGTCCTGAAGTTGTCATCTGATAAAGATGAGCTCTCTTCAGCTCTACTCAATCTTTAACCTACCTGAGGTTCCTAAAATACAAAGTATGAAGGTAGTTTACCTGAGTTTAATATCAGATTTTAAGCAGAGCTGTAGCCCATTAGACTTCCAGTTACACAGTGTGATGTCATGCATTGTAATCAGCATTACTTTGACTGAATGAATAAGGAACAATAAATACGAAGTGCTAATTACATATAAGTAGACTCCTTCTCTATGAGTTCCTATTTAAGATGACTAATACTTAGCTAGGTATTTGACCTCTGATAAGTGACTGGAAGTTTTTGGTCTTCAGTTTCCTCATCTATAAAATGGGGATGATAGTGGTACCTCCCTAATAAAGTCATTGTGAGGAGTTAATGAGAGTGAATGTAAAAGCATTTAGCATCATGCCCAACACATAGTGGGTGCTTACTAAATATTAACTAGTATAATTACAGATTAAAAAGTCAGGTGGTGATCTTGGTGTTTATTACTCTTATGCATGCACACTAGTACCCAACCTGTTTATTACACTTCAATCTTTGCAAAACATTTTCAATATCTCAAAGTGCGTGTTCATGGATGATCAATGTAATGTTGGCAGTGATTACAGTGGAACAAATGAAGCCATCATGAAGGATGGTTTCCCTTAAAATTGCAGCTTTGTCATAAGTCACGTAGATGGCCTGTATATATGAGTAATTAGAAGAAATTATAACTAAGGTATCTTGTAAAAGTTTTATCATTTACCATTATTTAAAAAACCATTTACTATGGGTTTCCTTACCCATACTGCTGTTCGAGGCACCATGGGGATGGAGACACAGCAACATTTCCATGCTTTTCACCAAAACTTCAGGCTCCTCTAAGACTGATGCTGTGATGGGAAGTGAGATTTTGTCCCTGACTGCAGGAGTCATGGGCTTATGTTTACAAGCTAAGGGACTACGCTCCTTCAGTGTCGATCCTGACGTGTTTAACCACTTATCTCACTCACATGAGACTCAGTTAACTACTTGTCCATAAAGGAGAGTTTACCAAGTGGTAAATTATAGGTCATGTGAAATGTTAAGGTAAACGTAAATATTTACAGAGCTAAGGAGATACTCTGTAATTGTGTGCATGGAGATGGATATTCGTGACTCCAGTGCAAGGAGTCCGGGCCTCTGTGCTGTTAGATAAGGAACCATTATGAAAGGAGTGATGCCAGTTAAGGAAAAGCCTCACAATTCAGCTTTTTCTGGGAACTGACTGGTAGGTCTCCTTGCAGGTCGTTGGTGTTTCTAAAAAAAATTATATTCCTTTTAAAGTGGTATCTATACATAAGTTAGCGTACTATGCTCTAAATTACTTCAGAGTATTTATTTTCACAAGTTCAGAGGATCAGGGTTAGAATTCTGGGTTAGATAGAATTCTGATTCTCCCTCTGCTAACAGTGCAAGTCATTTATACTCTAGGAAACTTCTAATTCTCAAGGATGTCATGAAGATTAAGTGCCCTGTATATTAGAGATGCTTAATAAGCAATATAAACATAGGTGGAATTATTTTTCTGAAATGGGCTGTGTGTGTGTGTAGTCCATTTATTCTTCTAGTTTCTGCATATAATTTAGCTCACTTCCATAGACGGGGCAAAAACACGGCAATTGCAAGTTGCTGGCAGAACAAAAACCTCAAATCTCAAATACTAAACTTTCCACCTTACAGAGAGAAATTGGTGGAGGCTAATATGTATAAGGCTTCCAGTCAGCATGTGGGGGATGAGTTGTGGGAATGATATAGCTCCTATATGATTGATCTTTGGTACTTCTAAATCAAATGAGACCCTGTGCGGTTTTTTTAAATGGCCTCATAATGAGTCCATTTTCACACTCACCAGTGTGTAGAGAGCTTCACATTTTACAAGACATTTTCCACAAACATTATTTCATTTAGTCCTCTTAACAACATTTTGCAAAGTTATTATCCATGTCCTCATTTTATATATGGAATTTTGAGATGCAATGGATTAAAGGACTAGCACAGAATTACATAGATAGTGGTATGGCCAAAATACAATTCCATTTTCCTACTCTTCCCATTACCCTATGCTCCCTTTAATGTGTTTTGGGTTTTGGGGGGTTTTTTTCCTTGTTTTAGAAGAGAAATACAGTTTTGTATTTTTTGTATGAAGCATTTGGTCAGGCAAGATAGGCTTTAAACATGCTATGACATAAATCTTCTCATTTATTTTCAATTAGGTAAAGTTGAAGTCTAGCATTAACACCTTTTGTAATGTGAGGGACATCATTTATTCCTGAAACAAATGTCCCTTTCACATGAAGATTTTTTTTCCCAGTACAGAATATTTTTACTCTAAAAAACAAAAATCAAAGATACACATTGTACACTAGCCTATTATGTTTGTCTTCTTTCTGGAGGTGTGACATACATGTTTTACGTTTCGTAATGCCAACAAAACAAAGCCAGACAGATGACCATAAAAGCTGTTTGCTACCTCCCCTCCACATGCTGAGCAGGCCAGTCGAACACCATCTTGGTAAGAGATTTTGAGGGGAAGACAAACGTAGTTAGAATTGTAGAGCTTGCAAAATCACATTTCTACCAAACTTGCCCCACCCTAACAGGAAACCTAATGAATGGATTCATACATCAAGAATTTTGGCAAACCTGCACAAATACATTTAACACGCTATGAGAAAAGGATACCTTTTTGTCTACTTCCAGCACATAACCTATATCCATGGGTGCCCAGTAAAAGCATTTTCACCTTCACAGAACTAACAACTGAAAAACACACAGTATTTAATGCTTCTATCTTTAAATAGATAATCATAGAAATTCCAAGATTGGATCTACTGGATTAGCCTGAGTATTCATCTATAAAAATATATTTTTAAAAAATCATGCTTTACAAAAAAACACCTTCTGGGACTGGCCCAGTGGTGTAGTGGTTAAGCTCGCAGGCTTCACTTCGGCAGCCTGGGTTCACTGGTTCAAATCCCGGGTGTGGACATGCAGACCACTCATCAGGCCATGCTGTGGCAGGCGTCCCACAGGTAAAATGGAGGACTATGGGCACAGATGTTACCTGAGGGCCAATCTTCCTCAGGAAAAATAGGAGGATTGGCAACAGATGTTAGCTCAGGGGCAATCTTCCCCACAAAAAAAAAAAAAGAAAGAAAGAAAACATTAATTTTTTTTTTTAAAGATTTTATTTTTTCCTTTTTCTCCCCAAAGCCCCCCGGTACACAGTTGTATATTCTTCACTGTGGGTCCTTCTAGTTGTGGCATGTGGGGCATAGTTTGATAAGCAGTGCCATGTCCACGCCCAGGATTTGAACCAACGAAACAATGGGCTGCCTGCAGCAGAGCACGCGAACTTAACCACTCAGCCACAGGGCCAGCCCCAGAAAACATTAATTTTTTAAAAAAAGAAAAAAGCTTCTCCTAGAAACTACATCAGGAGCAACAGTGATGACTAGACTGCAAACCCAAGACTAGGAGTTCATTTCTACTTGTAGTGTAAAGGTGAAGGATATCTCTTTCAGTTGATTCCCACAGCCAAGACTAGCCTGGATTTCCCCCAGAACACTGGACAGAAAATAGGAGCTTCAGAGACCTTAAGAGCTAGTTTGAGTAACACCTAAGATAAATTCCCAAGTAGTCAAAACCCCTCACAGCTGGGCCACTTGAGCTGAAGTGTTGCCACTCTTATCCAGGTGAAAGAGCTATGAACACACAGATTCATGCAAAGCCTGCCTGTGGTATTTGGGACAGAAAGGGATTATGATAGTAGGTTATTCCATGTTGTTGATATATCAACTACACAAAGCTGGGGAAAGGGCCCACCAGATGGAATACTGGACATCATCTCGCCCCACGGTAGTCTAACATCTGAGAGAAGCATCTACTCTCGCAGAAGTAATTGAATTCCTGAATCCAAGAAAGTGTTTCCAGAGGGTCAGGTCGTTTTCTTTGTGATGCTTCAATACTTAGCATTAATGAAGAGTCCCAGAACAGGGTCAGTCTTTCCTTTCTGTCATCATTAGCTGGAGCGCACCCGGCCTTTTGGGCCCGCGTGGTCCAAACCGACCCCATTGCCTGGAGGTGGGAGCTGGAGCCCCAGTTCTTCTGGGAAGCTGCCACGCAAGATGATTTGTACAAGGAAGTCGCCCCCAAGCCACTGCTTAAGTCCAGTGCCCACTGGCCTTATTCTGTTCTGTGGTCCAGAAGTGTTTCTTTAAAAGCCAGAAAACCTGAACATGTGAGCCAGCATGTCGACCATGTCAAGAGCCACCTCATCTTTAGAGTATTGCAAAGTTGTTGGCTGTTATGAAAGCTGCCATGTTAACTCCAGGAATCCGCTCCAACAGCTGTTTTTCAATATCTTTCTACCAAACACATCTATTCTTAAAAATTAGTGCATGGGTCAGCTTATTCTCTTCCATGCCTTCAAATCCTGGTAGTACTTGTCCATGAAACCTGGAACTCGCCACCCAGGATAATATCCTTTAAACAGCCAACGACAGCGTGAAGTTCTGCGTCCAAGTAGGAAGAGAGAGCGCGAAACTGTCGTCCTTTCAGGCGACTTTTGCAGCAGTCGGGGCAGCCCGCCGGCCGCTGGAGGAGGCGTCTGCGCCTGCGCAGAGGCGTGGCCCTGGCTCCTTGGGCCGCAGCCACGTGTCGGCCTGGCTCAGGATGTCCGTTACCCACCGCTCAAATGCAGGCTTATAAAATAATCCTGAAAAGACCCTCTCCATAGGAGTTCTATGTAAGTATTTGAGAATACTTTATATTCTCTCTCAAACTGATGGCAATAGAAATGTTAAACAATAGTGATTGAATTCAAAGTAGAGTTAACTTGAGGTAGTATTTAATTTGCAATTTGAAAATTCTATGATCCCAGAATATATTTTTGAAAACACTGTCAAAACGCAATAGTAAAAAGCCAGACAATCCAATTATAAAATCCAAGAAAAAAATCCAAGTATAAAATCCAATTATAAAGACATGAACAAATATATCAGCAAAGAAGAAATAAGGATGCCATGTGAAAAGATGTGCCAACATCATTAGGCATTATACATATGCAAGTTAAAACCACAATGAGTTGTCCCTACAAAACTAGTGAACAACTGAAATTTTTTTTAAAAAATAGTGATAATACCAAATGCTGGTGAGAATGTGGAGGAACTAGATTTCTCATACATTACTGGGGGACTGTAAAATGATACAGCCACTCTGGAACACAGTTGGACAATTTCTTAGCATATGACCCAGCAATTGCATTCTTGGGCATTCATCCCAAAGAAATACAAACTTATGTTCACACAAATACCTATGTGCAAATGTTTACAGAAGTGTTATTTGTAATAGCAAAATCCTGGAAACTACTCAAATGCCCTTTAGTGTGTAAATGGAATAACAAACTCTGGTATACCCATACATACTCAGCAATAAAAAGGAAGGAACTGTTGATGCGTGCAGCCCCCTTTATGAACCTCAAGGGCGTTATGCTTAGTTAAAAAAAATTCAATCTCAAAACATTACATGCTTTATATTCCCATTAATATAAGTACCGAAATGGCAAAACTCTAGAGATGGAGAACAGCTTAATGCTTGGGCGTGGGGGGGGGGGGGGGGGGGATGCACATACAAAGAGGTAGCGTGAGGAAGTTCTTTTGTGATAACAGAACAGTTCTGTATCTTGATTGTGGGAATTTTTTAATCCTATGCCTTTGGTTAAATATTTACCATAAAAGCTAGTCAAAAGTTTTTACACCACTTCTGTACAGTACAACCCTGAAAGTCTTTAAATAAATGGTGTTGGTTTATTTAAGCTTAAGTACCAATTTTTATATTTATTAAAAGCGAATCGTATTGATTTTATTTGCAAGCATCAGTTGTAGTATATAAATGCGGATTACTTTGTGGTAGTAACAAGGACAGGAATTGGCGGTGATTCAGAGGATTATTTGCTATTGCTCCTTTTCTCTCCTTCCCTGTTGGCAAAATATAGTCTGTACTCCTTGCTGCATTTTCTCCAACTTTTTCAGAATTGGGGGTTTCATGTGTATAATTTTGGGGCTACATAGCACCTTTGTGGCAACCTCTTCCTCAGGTCCCTGCCCTTGTTTGGAAGGACTTCCTAGAACAGTGACTTTTCCTCTGCCATATCTGAATTACTGTTCACATCAATTTTCCCAAAAGTTCTTCCGGTCAGCTTTCCTCAGATTTAGGCAGCCAGCTGGGTAATTCCATGATGACTGTTTGTTCTTTACCCTCTATGGAAGAAGAATCCTTTGGAAGGCCTACCTGAGCCTTGGTACCCTCTGGGGATGGAGGGCAACATCTGAATGGTAGCCTGCCAACTGGGGTCTTTGCATAGGTGTCTTGCTGGTCCTAGCACCTGCCTGCTGCTTAAGCATGCCACTTACCTCTTTATAATTTATAACTGAAGAAATGAAAGAAACTGAGGAAAGGCAGGATGTCAAAAAGCAGCTTGGTGATAAAATAAGACCTTGGCACATGCTGACCCACGTCAAAATGCTACTGTCAAAACCTCAGAAAACTACGTACTTCTGTGTGCCTCAGTTTCCTCATCTATGAAATGGTTATGATAATAATAGCATCTACTTCATCCATTGTTCTTAGGATTAATTGAGAAAATGTGTTTTAAACCTCCTTGCCTATTGCCTCCCACATATGAAGGCTGCAATACAGGTTGATTCCCATTTCTTCTGAGTTCCTACCCTGTGGCTTAGCCCCCAGGGCAGTTTGAAGAGCAATGGCTTGCAATAAAGACGACTGATGGCTGGGGGTGAGCAGGGTTAATTAACTTTTCCCAAGAAATCTGTTCCTGAAAAGAATGTATATTGATTAAACCTTTCAAAATGGAGTCACTTTTAAATAGACTGAGGGAAGTTGGTGTTGTGCCAAGTAAATGATCACTCCCCCATGTGTCTGTCTTGAAGTTCTTTGAGCAGACCCCTGTATGTGACTTTTCACTATGCTGTTTTCTGGGTATCAAAGATTAGAGACTGCTAACTCCATTTCCAAAGACAGTTCAGTAAGGATGGTTTAAACAAAGCACATTGCCTTGAACACCTTTCCTTGTAAAAACACTGAATTTCACTATGTTTTGGGGTCTCTGGGGGCTTCTGAGAGCACCAGGCAAGCTTTTGTCACCAAGGCAAATAAATACTAGTGGGGAAGATCAGGAATACCCAATGGACTAAAACTCATCGGCGGATCCTGGGAAGGGAGAGTAAGTATTCCATCTGGGAAAATGAAGGTGGCTTCCTGAAAGAAACTGAGGGACAAACGGGTTTGTTTGCATTAGAATTTTTTCTGTTCTGTTTCTTGGGGGATAACACAAAGAAATGGCCCTTGCAATAAAAAATGGCTCCCTTTTCCCCAGCCCTTCAAAACCTCAGGAAGACAGTTACCTGAGAACTCCTTGAGTCCTAAGGACACATTGTTGCCATCTTTGTATCCCCAGTCCTTGGTAGACAGCGTCCTCAATGAAGGTAATTTTAACAGCCTGACCGAAAGCTCCTTGAGGGCCCGGACCAGGTTGGTTGTGGTCATTGTCACCTTTTTAGAGCTTAACAGGGTGCCTAACATACTGTAGGCACTCAATAAGTATTTGTTATGTGAATGCATGAAAACTACCCCTGGTCCGGTCCTAGGAGCTCACGGTCAGCCTGCGCAGGGAGACGCATTCAGGAGGGATGGACTGTCTTAGGCTTCCAAGAATTCCGACAATCCGTGAGCGACTAGAAGTCAACTTCACTTCCTCACTCAGTCATTTGTAGGAGATTGTAAATCACCTCCTTATCCGGGTCGGGAGCAGGGGTGCGTCCTGATGCCGTCCCCACCCCCACCCCCATCACCCCCATCACCCCAGGAGCCAAGTCACAGAGGAAGGTAACCCGGGGGGGAGCCCGCCAGCACGTGCAGCCGCCCAGGGGAGGAGGCTGAGCTAACGCAGCCCTTAGTCAGCAGCTGGGCTTGGTTTGGAAACAAAAGCCAATGTCCTCCCTCGGAGTCCGCGGCCGGTCAGCTCCCAGGGGGAAGAAGGCCATGCTGCCCAGCCGGTTAGTGGCCCAACTTACTTTTCCAGAGCCTGGGACAAAGGGCCAGCGTTGGACGGGAATGGGTGGGACGTTGGCACAGAGGACGGGAGCACAGATCGCCCCGACCCTCACCTCCCGGCCGCTTGGGAGAACGGCCGGGGTCTCCCGTGCTCCGCGCATGTTTGTCCCGGGCCATGCGCCTCCGAACCCGGGCCCCCCGGGTCTGCGTGAAGCGGAGGCACCTTTGCAACCAGCGCCCCGGCGCACAGACACAGCAGGCCCTGGTTTCATGAATGAAATCCAATCGTGTGGATATAAATAGCCGCGAAGGCTGCTAACGTCACAGAGCGAGCGGCGGCCGCCACGGCGGCGGAGCTCGGTGCCTGGCGCTCGGCTCCGCCCGGCCGGCCCGCCTGAGAGGGGGTGGGGGCACGAGAAGGGGAGGGCTGGGGGTGGAAAAGGGCGAGCCCCTCTCGCCCCGGACGGGGCAGAGCGGCGGCGGCGCCGGCGAGCCCGCAGGCGAGGCAGTGCCATGCTGCCTTTGTGCAAAGTTGGGCGGCGGGCGGCACGCCGCGCGCAGGGACCCCGCACACCCGCGACCGCGCGCAGCCGTGGCTGCTGCTGAGTAGCGGGGGCCCCCCCGCTCCCCCCAGCCCTTGAAGGCGGAGAGAGCTCGCGTCTCGCTCGGCTTCAGGGTAGGTTCTGTGTCGTGAGTGCGCTACGGTACGAAACTTCTCGGAGCAGCCGCCCGGGAGCCCCCACCGCCCCGGCCCCAGCGGGTGGCGTGGAGGGGGGAGGCCCGGGCCGCGCCACGCGGCCGGCAGCGTCCCAAGAGAGAGTTATGGGACCGAGCTCTTCTGGGAGCCGCCCTCGCCTCTCTGCGAGGCCGGGCACCCTCACATCAGAGGCGAGCCGAAGAGATTTCTAGGAGCGCCCGCACAGCCGCACCCCTAACTTGGAACTGAGAAAATGTACAACAGGCACCCTTAGCAGGCTGGCCTCGCCTGGGAGGGGTTGGTGCCGCGCCGCAAAGAGGGCTCTTTTTCTTCGAAGGACAGTGGTGGGGAGCCGGAGGACCTGAAAAAGGGGATATGCTGGCCCCTTGGGCGCTTGTCGCCCCAGGAGAGTTGACTGGTCAGCCCACAGTTTGACGCTCCCCGCCCCCAACCCCGTGTCTATGGAGTCTGTTGTGAGTTGCTGTGACAACAGTAGGAGCTGCCCTGAGGGGCTTGCAAAACACCTTACCCTGTCTCTGTGTGCTCAGCTTTCTGGGAGAACAATAGGGTGGGGGGTGGGCGGGAGATGTGCAGACAAGGGAATCCAACCGCCTCCCCGCAAAAAGAAGTGGAAAGAAGGCACAACTATGTCAAAATATATCATTAGATCCTACTGTTAGCTGCGCCCTTTCTATCCTCAGCAGTATCAAACATCTCAACTGCGGAGCAATGTCAATATTTAGACTTGGACAAGCCAGAAAGTTAGAAGGGAACGCCGAGCGCAGGGTTTTGACTTGGCTTTGCACGTCAGCACACAAGCTGTGCCTTTCGAGCTGACTGTACACATTTGCTGGGGGGGAAATGCATGAAGGTTGATATATACACAAAGGCATCCCGACCTAGGAAAGTCTGGGAAGTTAAGACCAGAAGAGTCGCCTTGACTTTGAACTTCCCCCAACCTGGGCTGTTCACGCGACTCTGTTGGACCCCAGCCAGATGCTCAGCTTGAGGTTTCGGCAGTTTGGGGCTCCCCCGCCCCCAACCGAGGCTGTGCTGCGTATTCTTCTCTGTACTGTGTATCCTCTCTAAACTGCAAAAACAGTTAGGTTATCAGTAGTTTTCATCTTTGTATAACAGTCCTCTCACTATCAGCAGATATAAATAGCCAAAAGGCTGTGTTTGTTTGATCTTGGCAAGCTCGCGGCTTTTGTAAACATACACTGTTAAGTTTGTTTACAAACACTCTTTAGAAATTTGGAATTAGAGTTCGTTTCCAATAACTTTGTAGATGCCTGAGAGTCACTGGTTGCTAGAAAATAAACACAAGACTTTTAAGTATAAATAATGTTTGCATACTGCTCCGCAGGTGGAGTGGGCAGTAAATTATTATTAAACAAGGTTTCCTCTCAGATTCCTGGATCCTATTTGGACATATTAGTGGGAAGGAGATTTAACTAGTTCATCCCAGTGTGGAAGACTTTGAAAAACCCATTAGGAAGCAATATAATCATGGTCAGTGTTTTTCTAAACTTGCCCATTGATTGTTATTTTCCAAAATTTTGAAGGTAGTGTAAATTTAAATACATATGTGTGATCATAGAGGTGGAAATAGAAACACAGGTACTTCGATGTCGTTGGCTCAACAACATAACATTAACTATATAACTATAATTTAATAGGAAAACCCAGAATCATTCGGACTTTTACTTATGATAATATTGTCTAAAAATGCAATTTTGGAGGAATAGCATGTCCACTTCTATGATGTCTGTATTGTAAAATGCCTATAAGGTTTTCCGTGTTCCCGTTCATGGATTTGTGGCCAAGTGCTTTTTTTGTGTCATCCCCAAATGCTCAGAAATATATTTTCAGAAATGCTACAAAATGTTAGTCTAGCTATTTCAGGATGTATTTGACCCAAAGAAATGCCATTTTAACACTGACACTTAGCAAAAAAATAAAGCAGATTCTGCCCTTTTGGGGGAAAAGAAAGACAACAATGTATGTTGAAAGTTTTAGTGGCTCCCCGTGTGCTCCTGGCAAGCAGCAGCATTTATAAAATATTTCTCTCTTTTGTGTAGGTAAGTCCAGCTGTGAGCAGGGTGTTCTGTTCTTCACTTCCAGCAAGCCAGGTCAGTGTCTTTGTGCAAACCTATGGCCATAGATTGATGACATCCTGTGTCTATTCTGACTATGCATTTCAGAACAGGTTTCTTAGTCATTTGTCTTAAAGCAGTTTGTCTTTGTCATTTTTTTATGGACTCAATTATGAATTATAGTTATTGTATTGATATTTCAAGTTCAATGATTGTTAAAATTATTCTATTTACTCTGAGTAAACAGAATAGAATAGAATAGAATAGAATTTACTGAGTAAATGGGCCTTGAATCAGTTTGGCCTTTATAAGACTTTTTCTTTACTTTGGGGATCCAAGTGGTGCCAATCAGATGAGGACTCTGGGGACTTGGGGGCTTGATGATTAAGACTTTACTTCTATCCTAATCTTGGCACTCTAGAGCTGGAAGAAACTTGATATAATCATAGTTGACATTTTTGAGCATGAACCAAAGTTCAGGTAATGTGCTGCATTCTTTACATTTATGTTCTCATCCTGCATCAAAAAATCCCTGTGAGCTGAAACCACTCTCTTGATCCACAAACAAGAGGTGAGGAATTGGAAGTTCAGAGAGGTTAGATAATAGGTTGAACTCCTACTTGTGGTAAATAGAAGAAATAGGAGTATAACCAAAAAGAAAGTTCTGTCTTACTCTAAAGCTTAAACTCTATAGTTGAAAAAATCTTCTCCAGTAGGGAAGCTGGGGCCAAGAAAGGTTAAGTGACTTGCCTAAGATAACTTGGTAATTGCAGCTCATATAATAACATTCAATGGCCCAGCTGTTGCAAAAGAATAAATTCCATTCTCGTAAGTAAAACAGTGAAATAAATATTCATGTGTACTTTTTGGCATGGCACTGTCAAAGATTTAAGAAAATTTTTATCATAGGGTCTCTGGTCTTAAGGATCTTACAAACAGATTAAAAAGGCAAAATATTAAACATTCATGTAGGAAAAATTAGAGAATAAATCAAGATCATGCTGAATTGGGGGTCAATAGTAAATTTATGAGAAGTTCAGCGTTTTCCGTTCTGTGGGATTACTTGGCAATTCCATGTATGCTTGGAAAAAAATTTCCAAACCCATTTTTTATCTGTATAGATGATAAATGGATGATAGTTTGGGGAGAAACAGAATTTGAATTTCAACCCAACAGGGAGAGATTTTGCAATCATCTAGAACAGCTAAATTAAGTCTCTCAAACTCAAAGGCGTTATTGCTTCAAAAGCTTTGTAACAGAATCGTGAGCTTCTTGAATCTGCACAGCGTCTTTGAGAAAGCATTACAATTTGGCACAATGCTTAAAAGCACTGGATTCCTTCTGGAACCTCAGTTTGTCTGAAATGTGCCATGTAGATAGGTTTGGAGACATAATAGATAAATCCCAACCAAAGTCCTGAAAATGGCCAGTATTTCAAAATTAAGCAAGGTGTTTTCTGGTTTTGCCTAGGTTGACAGCCTTCTCTTCCCCCTCTCCCGTATTTCCCACCTACTTTTTGTAGAATAATTTGTAACAGTTGTTAATCGTTCCTAGGGAGTATTATATAAAGGGGTAATAAAAAATGAAATGGGGGACAAATTACTAAAGAAAACCTTAATATGTCATCTTTTTTTTAATGTACTGATACCCCTAATTCAAGCTAATAACCCTAAAAGCTTAATTAGTTGAGATACTTTTCAGCATTTAAGGGGTTTTTATAAGCTGTCCTATGACAGCTTTTGTCCTATAAAAGTTGTTATATAGTGTGTCATTACATAATCGATCATAAGAGCAAGAATACTGGGAAGATCCCATGAGAGGTTAAGACCTCGCCATCAGCTGGTATTTGGTTAGCTGTGACAATGGTATGTCATAAAAATATCAGTATAGCAACTATAAACCTATAATTACTTAAAGGGTAAAATTATACTCTGAATCATATAATTTTAATGCCAAAAGAGACCTTAGAATTAGCGTGGTATCTCTAACAATAATTTAATTAACAACCATTTGTTTTTTTGAACTTCAAAAGGGTTTGGTTAATATTCTTGACTTGTCTCAAAACATGGCTGGAAACATTTTTAATTTCTATGTTTTTTGCTCAGGAAATATACCTGTAGAAAACAGAGGAAGTTTTTATTGAAATCTTTCTATTGGTCTTCCTTTTAGAGAACAGGCAGTTCAATCGCATTATTTGAAGACCTCGGTCGGCTTCACATAACAGGGTTCAAAGAGTACAGATGATTTGAATCTGCTTCTTGTGTTCATCATCTTTTCTCCACCCAGGCTTCTCACAACCTCACAACACCAAAACAAAACTTGGAGCAGGAAGGAAAAATGTCACAAAAAGTGGTGTGTGTAGAAAGGGGCACGCGGTGGGGGGGGGGGCGGTGGAGGAGGTGTGAGTGCTGGGAAAGAGGAGGGGGAAAGGGAAAGCTTTGGTGGGGAGGGCAAGAGGCACTCACTCAATGGATGGCAGGTGTATAGATTATTTATTTAGGTTATTTATGTGTCAGCATCAGCATTGTTTGGTTTTTTAGTTTACAAACAAAGTGAAGTTACTCCTCCTCTTCCTGGAATCTTTTGTTCCTTGTGCTCATAGGGCAGAAATTAGGAAATGGGCAAATAAAGACACTGAAATGAAATGTAGGTATGACGTTTCTAGACATCTTTCTCGATGTCCCAGGACACTCCTGTCTTCAAAGACTCCCTCTACCTATCCCATCAAGTACATCAGCATGTCTCTGATATGGTTTTACCCACTAAGAGGTGAATTAGAAAGTTTTACAAAGAAAGCAATGCCAGCAGGTCCAGAAGAAGCAATTACATTTCTCCACTCTGCACCTGAGTTTATTTGTTGCATAGACAGAGATCAATGGCAAGTTCCCAATGAAGTTACCATCTCAGGCTCCATCCCTCAGTGGAGAAATTCCCTTTGAATTGTTACTCAACCATAGTCCAAACCCCTAATGACCAGTGGAATAACAATAACTGCACTTATTATGCTCCTACTAGATGCCAGACACTTTACTGCGTTACAGTTCATATTCATTATCGATTCCAATTTTACAGAAGCAAAACATGGAACTCAGATATGTTAACTCAAAGAGCCAGGAGGAGGTAGAGCTTGGATTTGCACCAAGATCTGTCTAAGAACTTGAATATATATTCTTTTTAAACGAACTCCTGGGAAAAAACAAAAAACACTTGAAAGCAATTCATTTCGGGTTACTCTTGCAGATGGAGTATAGGAGTTTAATAATTATTCCGGCAGGGCTTTTTCTTTGTTTGTTTGATGTATCTTGAACCACATAGCCGTCTTGCCTGGACACATTTGTTAACTCTCAGGTCATCTCTAATATATTTTGATGGAAGTCACGATCTTAAACAGATGAGTCAGGGAGGGTTGAATCATGGGCCCAGAAAGGCACTTAAGGAGACTTAATCCAGCCTCACAGAGGTGGAAAAGCTTGCCCCCCAGAGAAGTGATGTAACTCCTGCTCTCATAGAGACGCAACTGGAACTGAACCCAGGTTTTCAAGTTTCAGCCAGGGCTCAGTTCTATTACATAACGCTGCCTGAAATGTGCTTGTCTTCTAAACCCTCCCACTTAGCAAAATTACCACTGTCAAGTATGAAAAACCTCTGAAGCCTAAGATACATCCAGAAATGAGTGAGCAGAGGGTTCCAGCAGTGTAAAGATAT
Source organism: Equus przewalskii (assembly GCF_037783145.1). NCBI lineage: Eukaryota > Metazoa > Chordata > Mammalia > Perissodactyla > Equidae > Equus > Equus przewalskii. The sequence continues at coordinate 50,482,705 of NC_091831.1, read as the reverse complement.
GGTGGGTACTAGGAGAAACCTCACTTCCCTTCCTTGACGCCAATACAGAATAGTCCTTTCCTCTTACTCGGAACATAACAGTCTCATACTTTGACCCCTTCCAAGCTGTCCTTGTTGACTGATCTGTTTTAATCAAGTATGGAGCCTTTTAATTTTGTCTGTGCTCTGGCTTTTTTATTACCTATGTGATGTGGGCGAAATACTTCTTTGGACCTCATTTTGCTCATCTATAAAGTGGAGAGAGTATCACTTCCATCAGAGGATTATGAGGATGTTAGGAAGTCACGCATGTAAAGCACATCACAGTCCTCAGTGAGGGCTAGTTCTCTTCTTAGCCTCCCTAGAGTATCTCAAGGGAAGATGTTAAAACACATTAGGACAGTCCTATTATTTTGCCACCAAATGTACTGGAGTCATTTGAGTTCTGATATTGCAAGGGATGGACATAGTAACCCTTTTTCTTGGGTAAAAACAGGCCCAGGGGTCTCTCTGGGTACCAGTGGCTTGGTCACGATTACATTTGTTTTCTTCACACTCTAGTGTTGCCAAGTTTTACTCGAATTATTTTATTGCTTCAGTTTCTGCCGCAAACTAATACCAAGCTCCCCTTGGAGATTTGTGGCTCTCATTTCCTTCCAGACACTGTGTAAGTATCTAACGTGTGTTCCACATAGACCTCTGCATCTCAAAGCAACTACTATATTTTCAGCCAAATAACTAAGAAATATTTCCAGAGAGTATTATTGCCAGTAGAGTGTTTTTGCTTTCCATTTTGGAACCCGTGAGACTTTCCTACCATCATTTCAATTAACTCTGGTATCGAGTATTTTCTGTGTGCCTCCCTGTCTTCTTTTTGTCCTGTGTGGCTGACTGATATATCGACAGGAAAGGCATAAGCACTACAATTTCCCCTTTCACCCTCAGCACTTGATAGCTACCCTGGCCTAAATTACATCTCCGGGAAGTGTTTCATCACCCTCCTCTCCCCAGCTGCCACACTTCATCATGTGGCACTTGCTGCCCTGCTTTGGATTTTTGAAACCAAGTCTTTGGCAACAGAGCCTATTCATCACATACATGGAGGAAAGGTACTGTTGTGATTTTCTTCTTTCTTGTACCTTTTCCCCCTTTTTAAATTAATAATCCAAGTCGCCTAGAATAGCCTTTATTTTCCTAGTGGCGCAGTTTTGACAAACGTACATTTGTAATTAAGTACTAACGTGTGTTCCACATAGACCTCTGCATCTCAAAGCAACTACTATATTTTCAGCCAAATAACTAATATTTCCAGAGAAGTTTGTACACGTAAGGTACGTTTGTAATATACATTCGTAATGTACATTTGTCCTTTTCTTCAGATTTAAGGGAAGCAATTATGTGTTTCCCCAGTGCTATGAAGTGGCTAAACCAGTGCTAGATGCTTAAAGATCACCAATTGCTAGATTATTCCTAACCTTATTACTAACCTCAAATTGGTTATATAAGTTTCAGTTCATACCAAGAAGTTTATTTTTAAAGCAGTGCTTCTCAAACTTTGATAGGCATACAAATGACCTGGGCATCTTTATAAAATGCAGATTCTGATTCAGGAGTTCTAGGGTGGGAACTGAGATTACATATTTCTCACAAGCTCCCCTGTGATGTTGATGCTGCTGGTCTGAGGACCACATTTTGAGTATGTGAGGCTCTAAGCTATAGTTGTTGCTATATTTTCTGCTTAAACTCATGCCTTAGAAGCCATAAGACTCCAGCCTTGTTTTGTTTGCTTGTTTCTTAAATCGTAATAGAAAGTCATATAATCTTAAACATGGAAGGCATGTAGACAGAGGCGTGCTGGTAAATCAACCAGCTCTCTGGGAAAAAAAGAATGCATTTATGTGCATACATAAGCTGATTATAAATTTTACTAACATAAAAAAATGTGTATAGCACACAATTTACAAATAATAATAAAATATACAAGACTCCTCATTGTAAATTCCATATAGTCAGTTGGGTTTCACAGAATGCCTGCTTGTTGGTTTTTGCTGAACTCTTCTCTCCATAGTTTACCTAAGGACAGTTGATGAAGGGATGTAGCTAACATATAAATGTTGGCTGATATTTTCCTTTATGTTAATGAGTAGGACAAAAGTGAAACAAAAAAGTCATATGTCAGAACTGTACTCATTCATCAAAGATATGAATGACTCCTTTGCTGAACCAGCTAATAGCTTAACTGTATGTTTCCTTAAATGAACTATTCACAATGTAACAGCTATACATATAACACACTTTTAAGTTTAATCTGCGTTAACATTTTTTAATCATTTTCTTAAGTCAAGACAATCAACAGAGCAATAAAGCAAGCCCTGATGTGTAGTGATTGCCATAAATACTCCCACCCTGCCAGTTTCAAGCTACCGTTGTGACTGAGAATAGAGATGGGAAGAAATGACATAGTAACACGCCATTATATAGTATTTCCACCGTACAGATAAAATTGGCATAATTAACCTCAAAAATATAGATAATAGTAAAATCAGAAAGTGATGAGTTTTGAGTATTTAGTACCTTTGTTTTTAGTATAATTTATTTAATCAAAACTTTATATAATTTAGTTTTAATACTGATACTATTTTAATAGGCTTGGAAAAATCTTGAAAATTGAACAACTAGTTCTCATGGGCTAATAGGGGCTGGTTCCAGCACACCACTAGATGTAGGTTTTCTGATCCAGCGATTCTCAACCTTGGCCCTGCATTAAAATACACTGGAGGGGCCGGCCCCGTGGCCAAGTGGTTAGGTTCATGCTCTCCGCTACAGGCGGCCCAGTGTTTCGTCAGTTTGAATCCTGGGCACGGACGTGGCACTGCTCATCAAGCCATGCTGAGGTGGCGTCCCACATGCCACAACTAGAAGGACCCACAACTAAGAATATACAACTGTGTACCGGGGGGCTTTGGGAAGAAAAAGGAGAAATTTAAAAAAAAATTAGTTAATTAATTAATTAAATACAAAATAAAAAAATACCCTGGAAAATCTATAACCTACAGTCTTAGTACATCCATGTTAGGGCTCAGGAATCTGAATTTAAAACATTTTTATTGTAGTGTATCTTATTTAAAGAACAATACACAAATCACAGGTATCTAACAATTTTCACGAACTGAATACACCCCCATAACCAGCACCTAAATGCAGACAGAGAACATCACGAACGCCCAGAAGCTCTTCTTAAGCCTCTATCCAGTTATTACCCAACCGAGGTAACCACTGCCTTGACTTCTAATATTATAGATTAGTTTTACCTGAGTTTGAACTTCTTTTTTCTTCAAGATTGGCACCTGTGCTAACGTCTGTTGCCAGTCTTTTTTTCCCCTTCTTCTTCTCCCCAAAGCCCCCCACTACATTGTTGTATATTCTAGTTGCAGGTCCTTCTAGCTGTGCTATGTGTTATGCGGCCTCAGCATGGCTTGATGAGCAGTGCTAGGTCTGCGCCCAGGATCTGAACCAGCAAAACCCTGGGCTGCCGAGATGGAGTGCACCAACTTAACCACTCGGCCACAGCACCGGCCCCTGAACTTTTATATAAATTGAAATCCCTTTTGTGTCTGGCTTCTTCTCCTCAATATTATGTTTGTAAGATTTATCCATGATGTATGTGGCAGTAGTTCATTACTGCTGTGTAATATTCCATTGTGTGAATAGACCTCAGTTTATTATTTATTTATCCATTCCACTGTTGACGCGTTGCTTCCAGTTGTTGGCTATTATGAATAGTGCTGCCGAGAACATTCTTATACAGACAGCAGTATTTCAAACAAATTCCCCCAGTGATTCTAATGAGCAGCCAATCTCTTGACTGCCTTCTCTACCATTCCCCCTCCTCTCTTTTATTTCTCATATACTATGACGAAGACTATTGATTCTTTTGTGTGAATGTACTTTTAGTACCATAACCCGTGAAGCTGTGTGCTTCCGTCCATTACAGTATGTTCTCCTGGCTCTTTTCAATATAGATTCACTAACTCCCCCTTTTATAAAGACATCTGGTCTTGTGCATTCTAAATAGGGATGAGATTTGGCGTCACATCAATAGCATGGAGGAATAATAGGCATGGTGGAGATGGAGCCAAGGCTAAATCTGGCAGCTGATCATTAAGGCTCCTGGAAAGAGGCTTCAAGGAATGAAATTGTTTCCCTTTGTGTGTATCAAACAAAAATCAACAGTGAACCCTTAGAATATTTCAGATTCCAATTTTTTTTCAATCTATTTATTTGAATTAGACCAGGAACTCTCTTCTGAAAGACAACTGAAATCTCTCAAAGTCTGATAACTTGGTCTGGAAAGATTAGAGAAGGAGATCTTCCCATTGGCTTATTTCTATACTTGGTCTTCTGCAGGTGGATCCGTGCTGCAGAATCACAGTCTGAGAGGCTGTGTAGTTTTTGCACTTGGGCCTATTGAGACATTAGTTCCTTTGCTATAAGTCAAGGGAGCTGAATGACCGGGAGCTCCAAGATGATATTGTTGATGAGTGGGATGACTGCTCAGAATTGAAAGAAAGGTTCCAGAAACAGCAAGCTGGGTTCCTAACATATGAAAGATACTTCAAATAAAGCTCTAAAGGTATGCAAAGAGAAGGTAAAGAGTAGATGTTAATTCCACATAAGGAAATATTCTTACACACGTAAAAATTCTATTCCTTGGTTTTCCTACTTTCCATCCTCACTTTTGTCTAAAATTTCTTTGTAATAACATGCATTCATTATAGAAAAGATAGAATATATAGATAAGAAAAAAAGAAAAATGAAATTGATTATAATCTTACCCCCTAAAAGATATTGGCATTAATATTTTAATACATTTCTATCCCCAATTTTTCTGTGTATATTTAGGTAGGTCATTTTTAAGGAATGGTGTTACTCTGTAAATTTTTTGTAATCTTTTTCATTTAAAGATTTATCATGAACATCTAACTATAACCATAAATGTACTCCCACAACACATTTTTCATGACCACACACACTCCCAGTAGATGGATATATAGACTTCTTTAGCCAATCCCCTGTGGTTGGATTTCTAAAATTGTTCCCAATATTTTGTTTCCACAAATAGGGATATAATGAATATTCCTTTAATGTAATCTTTTTGTATACCCTAATTATTTTTGCTAGGAATAGTCTTATACTGGGATGAAAGTTTTGGACATTTTGAAGTCTTTTGAATGCCGAGTGCACTCCAGAATAATGTTATCATTTCCCGTTCCCGCAAAGAATGCCTCATCCTGCTGTTTAAAAAATGTAAAATCTTTCATATAATAATTTCCACCTAGAGTTGGAAGGTACAGGAACATGTCCTGAAAATACTAGCTAGGATCTACACATTGCTGTCAGCCAGTAACCTTGAATAAAATAGGAGATTTTAAGGAGTCTGATTTTTGTCTGCCAGCACTTTTCCATTTATGGTCTAACTTTGCTAAGAAATTCACCGGGGGGGGGGGGGGGAAGCAGTTTTCTTCATTTTCCTGAATCAAAGCACAGCCTAATCCTAACTGACATATTATAGTCTCATAAATGATTAAATGCAATTGTTTGTCATCATATCGGAAAGTTTCACAGCAAGTGGTCTCCCTGGTGCTACTGAAGCTAGCCCAGTGACATCTTTAAAGAATGCTTTTAATGAACAACTTACGATAGAGTGCTATAGAGACTACTTCATGAGGATGGATTTTTAAGCACATTTAGTCTACAGACTTGATATTAGCTTTCTCAAACAAGCACTTACAACTTCGACATCTCTTTAAAGACTTGACCAATATTTTCGTTATGAATTCCTGACAAAGCTTGAGGTTCCAGCCTTTAGCTAAGGCTCACCCACATGAGGCCCTCCAAAATCAATGTGTCGGGTTTTTTGTTGCTTTATTTTTTTTTAACTTTAAAAAATCCATTGAGGTATAACATAGATAGAGAAATGTGTATAGATCACAAGTGGACAACTTGATGACCTTTTGCAAACTGAACACGCCTATGTAACCAGCACCTTAGATCAAGAACCAGACACTACCAGCACCTCACTTCTGGTCACCACCCCACTGCACCCTCAGTGTATTTGAAATGCTCCAAGTTTTACGTCCTGCGCAAGTCATTCGTTTACAGAATTTTGCTTTTCACTGAACCCTTACTTTCTGTGAGCTAGCTGCAATCAGCATTGATTGAGCTATCTCCCTTGTAACTGACAATGTGTAGAATCTGCCTTTCCAGGGAAAGATTATCACATTAAATTCATGCACTCACTGTGCTTCAATATTTATTTTGCAGGTACGCAAATACACACACAGCATGCATACGGACGAATTTGGAACTTCTTTCTTCTTGATGAATGTAAAGCTGAATTATACTATATTGACCCAAGCTTAAAATATCTTAACTACAGTTGATTACCACAGAATATTTCGTGTGCTATGTTTCCAAACAATTTCTTAAAATTGCTTGCTTCAGTTACTATAAGTATTCTCTTTGAACACTCAAAATTTAAAAGCCAGGAGTTTTTCATCTTCTGTTTGAAATATTATTTTATATATATGAAATATTATGCTATATATATGTGTCCTGGGTGTCCACAGCTCACTCTTTATATGGTTCAGTTTGTGTGTCTGATATTCAGCAAGTATCATTTAAATTACTATGGTTTTTTTAGTTGAGAGCTTGAGTCAGAAAAAAGCAGGTTTAACAGGCTTGCTAAGCTTTATAAATACATGGTTTTGAAAACAATTTATGCATCATCAAAAATCATTTATTATTGTTGGATTGTATCTGCGTACTCAGTAGAATTCACAATCAAGGATTATACTTATGTACTCATTACATTTTTTAAAAAGCTAAAATATTTTTCCCATTATAGAATACGTTTAAGAATATTATTCATCCTTAAAAAGTAATGAAGTACTAATACATGGTACAACATGGATGAAGTTGAAAACATTATGCTAAGCAGAAGACAGACAGACACAAAAGGCCACATATTGTATAAGTCCATTTATAAGAAATGTCCAGAATAGGCAAATCCATAGAAAGAGAAAGTAAATTAGTAGTTTCCAGAGCTGGAGGGTGGTCGGGGAGGATGGGGAATGACTGCTAATGGGCACAAGGTTTCTTTTTAGGATGATGAAAACGTTCTAGAACTAAATAGTGGGAATGATTGTACAACTTTGTGAATATAATAAAAACGCTTGAATTGTATACTTTAAAAGGGTGAGTTTCATGGCATGGGAATTTTATCTCAATTTACAAAAAAAACGTAATATATTTTCATTGTAGAAAATTTGGAAACTAAAGGAAAGTAGAAAAATGGCAACAAGTTATAGCCCCCTTATCCAGCAACAATCACTAGTAGCTGTTTAGTGTGCTTCCTGCCAGTTTATTTTCCATGTATTGTTCTTGCAGAAGGAAGAGGTGGATGTTGCTTCCCTTTCAATGACAGAGACGCAATTATTGAATTTAAAATATTCACGTATTAATACCCACCCATACCTGCCCCCCTCAAAAAAGGGGGGCGGTCCCAAGGAAGGTTCATTTAATTGGTGGAGGGGAATCATGGATGGAAATGCAAATAGGAGAAGCAGAGAGCAATGGCTAGCTCTGTAAGAGGGGATGAAGAAGCCCCTGAAGGGACAAGATCTGAGGCCCTGAGAGGCAGAAAGAGCTGAGCAGTTGCCATGAGAAGTGGAACTCTAGAGGGAAACATTCCAAAGAACCTTTTTAGGAGTTTTGCTGCAAGATGCCTGAAATATTATGTAAACCACACCTCTCTATTCTCAAATACCCATTTTATTTTCACAGCTTTCTAAAAGTCACATTTGTGTTTCTTTTAGATGTGTCACTGTGCTAACATGGTACTTAAAGTGAGAGAATGAGGAGGCCCAATTTTGTTCGAGTTACACATTTGTTTATTTTATGTAGTTTTTATTACTACATTTCAGATTTCTATCCTGCACTTTCCCCTTGATAGAGTAATATTAGCATTTCTCTATATTATTCCAAACTCAACCTAAACATAATTTTCAATAATGACAGTCTTAACGGATAAGACTTATTGAGTGTTCTCCTGATGGCGGGCATAGTGATTAAAATATTTTACCGTTATCTAATTTAATCTTCACAAGAATCCATTGAGGGAGTTAATTGTCCCCAGTTTACAGATAAGGAAATAAAGGTTTAGTGAGATTAAGTAATCTGCCCGAGATCACACAGCAAGTACCTTGATTAATTTTGCCCCCACTTGTCATGGATTTAAGTGGTTTTCATTTTTTTCTTATTCTTAATAAAGATGTGATAAATATATTTGCTTTTAAAACATTTTCCACTTATAAAGTTATTTCCTCAGATGGATATATCAGAAAGAATTTTAAAATTTCCAAGTGGTTGAGTTTGTTTGCTGCTGTCAACCTTTCCTTTTAATTTTTTCATTTATTTCTTTGTGGCTGGAGAATTTGGTTGCTAACACCTTATGCTTTGGGGGATTTTTGTCCTTATGGTCCATATATGGTCAACTTTTATAAATGTGCCGAGAACACTTGAAAAGAAAGTACTCTGTCTTATTATAGATTTTTTTTAAATGTAGAATATCTGTTCATTTAACCCCACGTTTTATGCTATTCGGGTCCTCCTTGTTTGCTTTTCATTTTTGCTCTCTTAATCTGACATTGATTCTGATTTTTCGTCTCATATGTGTCACTTATTTTCATTAATTTCTCCTTATACTCACAGAATTTTTCTTCATTTTTATTATATGCCTTTTGGTCTCTGAATGTTCACTATGGCTGTGATGCTTTTACTATGATTGCCCTTTTTTGCCTTCTAGATTATTTTTTACAGATATCTATACAATTTTGCAACCAAAATCAAAATAACTAGATAGGCTGGTCTTATATTTTCAGTTGATTTTAGTTTCCATAGTTCTTTAAAACTGAAATGCCCATTTTTGAGTTTTTAATTTGAATTATCTCTGTGTGTTTTGGCAAGTATCTTTGAGCAATTTAATTCCTTAAAGAAATCTGAGCTTTTGCCCCTTGAGTCTTTGATATCTAAAATAGCTTTATGTGACCTTCACATAAATATCAATTTGACCCCATTCAGAAATTTATTTTGTCCTTTTTCTTCAGGGCTCTGCATGTGTTTTTCTGTTGTCTTAAAATAGTATATTGGGGAAGTTATGATCATCCATATTATTATTTCTTTGTAGAAAGAAATGTTTTTGGCCATTAGTTTTAAGAGATGTTTTGCTAAGATACTTAAAGGATTATTATGCAATTATTTTTTGCATTGGCAGCAGTTTACTGAAAAATACATTGATGTGGAGTCTTCTTTTCTTTTTCTCCTCCTTCTTTTCCCCACCTCCTCCTCCTTTTTGTCTTGGGGAATTTTTGTTCTAGTCAATCACACTTTACTCCCTTGGTTCAAGAACCCAGTCTCCATGGGATTGCTTTTCATCAGCCGCTTTGTCAATTATCTTCCGTTATGTCATTTTCAGATGGCCTTCCTTCTATATTTAAAGAGAGTTTCTTATGTTTGGCCTGTACGTCACTAATCCATTTTACTGCATTTTTGAGGTCACTGTTTACTGCTGCCCGTATGGTTTTTAATTTGTTTACTTTGTATTTCATTTATATATAGCCTTTAATTATCTTGTCCTAGTACCTACTTATTACCTCATCTGCTGTTAGTTTATATACCTGAATTATCTTCTTGTACATAATCAAGTACATGGATCAGATATTTTTAAAAAAAATTTTTCTTCTGCTGTTTCTTATAGCATATCTAGTTCAGTAGAAGACTTTTCCTCTATGTCTTTAGGTAATTGCTTGTCCTTTTCAGTAGTTTTTAATAGACCATATGTTGATTGGTCTCTGTTTACTAAATTCATTTAAAAAAGGGATTCATGGGGCCTGCCCGGTGGCATGTGGTTAAGTTTGCATGCTCTGCTTCGACAGCCTGGGGTTCACCAGTTCAGATCCCAGGCGGGGACCTGTGCACCACTTACCAAGCCATGCTATGGCAGGTGTCCCACATATAAAATGCAGGAAGATGGGCCCAAATGTTAGCTCAGGGCCAATCATCCCCAGCAAAAAGAAAGATTAGTGGCAAGTGTTAGCTCAAGGCTGATCTTCCTCAAAAGGAAAAAATAAAAAAAGGATTCATGCTGGCCAAGGATTGAAGTATATTCCAAATGCTCAGATAAGCTTAGGCTCTGTCAGAGAGCAAGGTGGGGCTCCACAGTGACCCAGGAACCCACCCAGTTCCAGAGGGGACAAGCAAAGCTACTCAATATAATATGAGTTGAGAGAACTTCAGAGGGTGAGATAGGACAATGGTGAGGAAAGCCAACGTTGAAAATATACGAATGTTCAGGTCTTAGGGATTGTATCCTCTCACCCCACTCCCTCTTGCATTAACCTCACAAAATCAATCACTTCTGTTGCAGTGTCAAAACTGAAACCATACGGCTGAGCAGACTGGAGGAAGCAAAACCAAGGCAAAAAGAGTTTTTTCCATGCTCAGTGGCTATCTACCTGGTCTGTCCTCAGCAAGGGGCAATCACTGGAACTACTCCTTGCTGATGGCAGCATGCCGGTTTCCTAAGGGCTTTCCAGTGGCTCTACAACCTACTCTTTCCACCCAATTCCAAGTCACTCCAGCTCTCATTACTCCAGATCACAGGCATCTGTGGTGAAGAGCTTCCTGCTTTCCTCCCAGGCCATCTCTTTTCCCTGTGGAAACGGTCAGTCTGCTGGTCTTTGCTGACTTTTTCATTTGACTCCAGGGAGGTGAATTTGGCAGAGATCCTTCCAATTTCTGATATACTGTTAATCCCTGTCCTTAGCTTCTGGGACTGGTGTGGAGTCCACTGTCTGTATAGAGCAAGGTTTTTAGTGAGACTTGGTCAGAGGGAAATCCAAGGCATTGGTTCTTCCATCGCTGTCTTGCCTTGAAGTCCAGCTAATCGCCTTTTGTGACGTGCCTCTTTCAGGCATAGATTGAACTCCTTTATTCAAGACTCACTTTCCTATCAATGATAAAGTGTTCTCCATATGTAGTGGGTCCATGTACCTCCCTTTCCCTCTTCTTTGCCAGCCGAGTAGTGACTCCCCAAACAGGGTTGGGAATCTCTTGAATTAGGATGTTAAAAGTCTAGATGTGGATTAGAACTTTATGAGACTCTTATATGCAAATATTATTAAGATTCATAAATTGGCTATAGGCACTAGATCACAAATGAGAATGAAAGAGCACATTCCTTTATATTTTGAAATCAAATCTGGCCCTAAGCCACTCCTGCCTGCCTATACTGGGGCTCTTCCTTGGCCCCCGCCTTCCCATTTGGTGGAGGGGCCTGGTCCTTGGTCTCTGATGGTTCCCATGGTTACTGATGCTGTTCCTGCTGGGGAGCCATAGCTGGTGCAATGCCATCTGTCAGATACTGCTCTCATGATGGGCTACACAGATGTCCCTCAAGGTGTTCCTCTCGCCGACTGCAGGCTTAGCCACATGCTGCTGCTTTCGAGGCCACAGGCTTAATGATCAGTCACCAGAGATAGCCGAGTGCACGTTCTCTGCCAGCCCCAGGTGGAACGTTTCCTAAGGAAGGTGGAGTAGCTGTACTTTTATATTCAATTGAACAAATGTTTATTGAAAACCACATCTGGGCAAGGGACTGTGAAAGGATTTAAGGAGATAAAGATGAATAACATCTCTGTTATCAAAAATGTATAATCTTGGTCGGGTGGAAGCAAGATGCATATAAGCATAATTGTCAATATTACACATCAGAATTTGATAAATACCTAGAAGATAGTATAAAGGAAGAATGATTTAAGTGCATCTTCTTACAGAATGAACTTGAGTCTGTCTACTTTGCTCCATCTCTGCCAGTTCCACCCTGGTCTAAACCACTCTTCTGTCTCTCCTGGAGAACATAGGGGCTTCCTAGCTGGGCCTCCTGCCATAGCTCACATTCCCCACCGCATGTTCTCCATGTAGCATCCTCGGTGATGTCAGTGATACTTTTAAAAAGCAAATCAGGACCTGTTACTCCTCTGCCTAAAACACTTCACGGGCTTCTCACTGTGTTGAGAATCAAATCCAAACTCCTGACTGTGGCCTAACAGGCCGTGTGTGATCCGGCCCTGCTGCCCTTCTAACCTCCCTTCTCACCCCTCTCACTCTAGCTTTTCTTGCCTGCTTCCTTTCCCATCTCGTGACTGGGCCCTTCTCATTCTTCAGAGAGCTGGAAAATGGGGCCTCCTCAGAGAGGCCTCCCTGCCTTTCTCGCAGGCCTCCCACCCATTGTTTTCTCTCATTGTTCTCTTCAAGGAACTTATCAAATGTACAATTATGTCTACCTGTGTAGTTGTCTCTCTCCACCCGACTATGAGGCCCATGATAGCGAGAACCACACCTGGCTTGTTTACTCCTGTATACCTATAGGCCTGGCCCGCACTCAGTGCTCAGCCTATATTTCTTTAGCTAATTCAGACAGCCTGAGTCCTAAAGGTGGAGAACAATTTCAGCGGGTGGATCAGAGGTGTGAGGGCATTTGAGCAGAAGTAATGGCAAAAGCAAAGTCACCAAAGGAGAGATTCTGTGGCATATTTGTAGACGAAAGTAGACCAGTGTGTCTGGAACATAGTACACAGTTTACTTATGATGGTTTTGAAATCTACCCTGAAATTTTTATGCATCTTTTAAGCTGTTTTTGATCTGTTCTTCATTTTTCAGTTGGGACAGTGTTTATTAAGGGCAGTAGATTGATGGAAGAGAAAGTTTGTTTCTAATCCTGGCTCACCTTCCCCGTTGACATTGAGTTTTTAAAAACTGCAGAGCATGATCTTGTGTAGGTTTCCATTATCACAGGGCTCTGGGGAGGATAATGAGTGGATGTTTAAAAAAGTGGCTCTGTATTATTTGTATTCCTGGACCTCTATGCAGTGTCCCTTCTGTTATTTAATCTCTCTCTTTTCTGTTTTAATCAAAACTTGCAATTGAGAAAATACTATTGGTTTGAATGATGAAAGGCAATTTTGTCCTGGAGATGTATTTCTGTGAAGTTTTTATTTGAGGAAGCCCAGCCCAGCCTGGCTGTCTCTTTCCCAGCTCTGGACCCATTCTCCGTTCCAGCTGAGATGTTTATATTCTGCAGAAAGCAGCTCCTGCCTGCCTAGGCCTGGTGATTAAGAGCTCAGGATAATGAAATCTGCACAGTTGAAACTTGGCTGTTGGCTATAGTTATTATGCAACTCTTAACATTTCCCTTTTGTTTCTGTCAATAATATAAAATTCTCAGTGTTTCTTTCAGAGCTAACTCTTCAAATACACTAAAATTCATTCCACTAATATTTTTTATGGGCCAAGTTAAATTTTTTCTTAAAGTTCAGATTATATGCTCTTCTAAAGGACAAGAATATTTAGTGGTTGTGCAATAGCATTGTTCAAACTGTCTATGAACAGCTGAATGGAGCTAAAAGTACAAAGGCCCCTCTATGGACCTTAGGTTTTTGTCTTTAAGCAGACTGATGATCATGCCTTGATTGAAATAGCAAATAAAACAAGAGACACAGCAAAAGTGATGGTAAAAGGCAGCATATTCCAATGGTGGGATGGTTCAGAGCAGTTAGGAGACGCCTAATGGAGTGTGTCAGACAAATGATAAGCCTTTCCCTGCCCACTCTCCTAATATCTGATTTTCTAATGTTGGAAGACCCTTAGACCCTCACCTGAAGTCAAATAGTGGCCTTATGCGAAAGTGCACCTGTTGGAGCAAGCAGGCATATCTTGAGTTTCATCAACCACAGTGCCCCTGAATTATTGAATTATGGGGACGGGACTCTAATGGTCATCTAGTCATCGTGTGATTGAGAGAGCGCCTGTGCCTGACGCTTCCTGAGAGCCTGTTTCTTAAGAAGAGGGTCAGGACACCATGAAGGCCATCATTTCAAGGACTGAGGTGGGGACAGGGTACCAACACAGGAAGGGAAATGATTTGAACAGAAGACCAGGGCAGCTAAGGTCACATTGGTTATGTCACTGTTTTGCCCATAGTTGATCCTAGGAGAGAGTTGCAATAAATTGGGGGACGTATGGACCACAATGAGTAGTCGGAGGAAGATTTACAGAAGAGGGGCACTGTATTCCCATATATTCCAAGCACTTCAGCACATAGTAGTACCCCAGAAACACTTGATGACTCATTACGTGCACAAGATGGGCACTTTGAAGGTATAGAGAATTTGAGGATTGTGATTGGTTGGCCCAACCCAAAAGAATATGGTGGAGGTGATGCGAGGTGAGCTCCAGAGTCAAGTTCACAAACCACCGTTCCATAAATTGCTAATGTAGGGAAAAAATGAGTGTGTTTGTATTTGTGTTTGTGATTGCTTCTCCCAGACCCATTTATTGTACAGAGGAGAAAGGAAGTTAGTCTGTGGGTAGAAGGGGAAGTTAAGAAAACTTTTTAGAGGAAGTAATATCTGAATAAGGTTTTAAGGAATGAACAGAATTTGCCAGGCAGACAAGGAGTGAAGGGGGCTTGGCAGAGGGAATGGTATGCATAAGGCATTGAGGTAGCAAACAACATTTAGAATTTAGGAAGCCATTTTGTGGAGCAAAAGCATGCTGCGTTAGTTTCCTATTGCTGCTGTAACAAATTACCAAAAATTTAGTGGCTTAAAACAAGACAAATTCATTGTAGTTCTGGAGGTCAAGAGTCAGAAATGGGTCTCCTTGGGCTAAAATCAAAGTGTTGGCAGGCTGCATTCCTTCTGGAGACTCTAGGGGAAAATCTGTTTCCTTACTTTGTCCAGCTGCTAGAAGTCACTTGCATTGCTTGACTTGTGGCCCTTTTCCCTCATCTTCAAATCCAGCAGCGTAGCATCTTCATATTTCTCTCTGACTCTGAACTTGTGCCTCCTTCTTCCACGTTTAAAGGACCCTCATGATCACAGATAATCAGGATAGTCTTATAGTAAGGTCAGCTGATTAGCAACCTTAATTCCATCTGCTATCCTTTTTCTCCCCTTGCCATGTAACAAAACAAATTCACAGGTCCCAGAGTTTAGGACATGGACATCTTTGAGGGACCATTATTCTGCCTACCACATATGCAGTATAAGACGTTGAGAGTGATGGTGAAGAGAAAGGTTGGCATGATCCATCAACCCCAGGTGGAGAAGATCATCCACCCAAAAGGAGCCTATAATCTGATATTAAAAAAAAATAGAGGAGTCAAGTTCTGGAGATTTTCCTAAGGTATAATGGGTGTGTTTCAGTTAACTATTGTTGCATAACAAACCACCCCAAAACTTGGTGGCTTAAAACAATGATTTATTATTTCTCATGATTCTGTAGATTGGCTAGGTGATTCCTCACATGGTTTCACCTGGGCTCACTCATCATGTTACATTCAGCTGGAGGGTTGGCTGGGCTAGAAAATACAAGATGGCCTCATGTATGTGGCATTTGGTGAGACCATCGGCAGGGCTGCCTCCGTTATTCTCACTGAATTCTCCTTTTCTGCTAAGCTAGGCCAGCTTTCTTAAATGATGGCCTCAGGACAACATTCCAACAGCATGAAAGTGGAGCTGCAGGGCCTCTGAATGCCTTGACTCTGGAACTCACCCTGCATCCCCTCCATCACATGCTTTTGGGTTGGGCCAAGCAATCATTATCCTCAAATTCAAGAAGAAGGGAAGTAGATGCCTTTTCCTGATGGGAGTTGCTGCAGTGGCCATATTTCATCTAGCACAGGCTGGAAAGGTAGGAGTTTTTGCTCTGAGAGTAGGATTTTGAAATTTGAGATTTCAGAGATAAAATGATTCTGGATGACAACAATATCCAGCACCTGGCCAAAAGTTGTGACCAGCTCAAGCAGGGTGTGGAGAAGATCACTGGCATTGAAGAAGTGAAGAAACTGTGAGGCTAGGGTGTGGGATGCAACATTCTTTGGACACAACAAGAAGGCTGGGGGTTGGTGGTGGTGAATGCAGAGGAGTGACCTAAAGTCGGGTAGATGACAGTAATAATGGTGGAGGCAGATACGGGGTAATCAAGGCGGATGGACTAATTTGGTAGCCAGAAGATGATGGCCACAGTATTCTAAGTCAGCCTTGTGGATGGTGGTCGCTGGCACCCAGAGTGGCATCCACCCTGCACCACTTCACCAAATCCTTCACTTCCCAACCTCCACGTTGTCTTGTTCACTGGCCAATTTTTAGATAAACTTACCGCTTCTGACTTCCAGAGTGTGCAGGTAGATTCTTCAGGTAGCATTTTAACTATCAGGATCCGTGTCCTGATGATTCACTGAAAGTATGAAATGAAGTTCAAGTCGGTTTCGAGTAAGATTACAAAGCTGCCAAAATAACAGGTTACCGGTGTCAGTTCCTTCTGGCTTTCGATTTTCCTTTGATACCTTCCTTGTCTCCTCAGATAGGTATCAAAGGCAAAAGGGTATCCGCATAGATCAGTAAGATTTATGGTGGTGAAATTTATTAACAGAGTTAATTGAAAAATATTTATTACTCTCATTCTGCGTAAATAAAAATCATAAACCAGGTAGTCATTATCCAGATGGTCCTAAGAGCTCATTCAACCATAAGAGTGCTGGATATGAATAAATTAGAGCCCATAGCAAGAAGGATAAAATTGCATATTTTTATAATTACTACCATAATTTAATGTTTATTTGTTTATGTGTAACAGATGAACAATTGGTCTGCAGCAGTACAAGTGTAGCATGACTTTACATCCTTGGCTATGACTTCATACTCTTAAAATGCTTTTTAGATTACCACAAAATAGATTTCTACCCCAAAGGAAAAATTTTCAGTATTTTGGAAATCCAGCAAACTCTTCCTGGAAATTCCATGTCTAAAGTGGGTGATCTGGGATGTGCGTATTTAATTCGGCTCTGTCTCTTATTTCCCTTACATGTTGTCCCCTTTGCACAAGGTTCAGCACCTCTGGCAGTCACTTCAGCTTTGAGCAGATTACTAGAGATTAGAGGACCCACGGATGTTATTCTCACCTTTGACACAGAAATTCTTTTTAGGACTGTACGTGAGATGCGTCTATAAATAAGTAATGATATTTTTTATAATCATACCCTTAGTATAAAACTACGAGGGCTTTTGTCCCCCTCACAGTCATCTTCTGTAAAAGCTACACAGCTATTTCACCAATGCTGCCATGAGTCAAACTATTTGGGGGGTTCCTCTTTGGGGGGCTGCTATCAGAGCTAGTTTACAAGCCAACAAGAAAGCCAAATCTATACTTTTTATGTTGTATCTCAATTTTGACTAAATCCAAATATTCCTCCAAATTTTAGAGATTGGCTTTCTCTGATTTTTATCTATCTAAAGAAAATAAAATAAAATTCACTCTCCAAAGAGTAAGGTTTTCCACACTTAGAACATTCAGAATAATATACCTCAGGTGACAGAGTTGTGAGGCTCCAAATGGAGCCTGTTTTTCTAACACAGGCTACCTCATGGTCATATCACCAGAAACTTTCAAAGACTGTTAAGAAGAATTATCGTTTTTATCCTAGAATGTAGAAATGCCCCGTAAAAATATTTTTAACCTACCTTTCCAACTTTAGTTAACTATGACCTCCTCTCCTCCCCCCTCCCCACCCACAACTTGTTTTGCCTTCTTTGCATAACGTCAGCCAGGCTCAATCTTGTGTTTATGTTCTTCATTTTTCAATGAATTACTCGTTAATTGCTCTACTAAAATTTAGCCTTTTTATAGATCTTTGTGATTATTAGGTTTATGATTTTGCATCTAATTCTGGTCTTCCACCTGACTCAATTTTGTTGTCATCTAAAGGTGTTTATCTTCAGCATGATGATTATAATTTTGAAGCCAGCAGTGTGTCAGGTACTGCACTGGGGACAGACAACATCAGTCCACCCAGTCCTCGAGACAGCCTTAGGAGATGGGTACTAGCGTTCCCACTTAACGCCTCAGGAAGTGCGGATAACTTGCTAAAAGTCAGAAGACTGACTGAAAAGTGGAGAGATCATGAGTCAAACTCACATCTATCTTAAGGCAGGGTTTCTCAACCTCACACTGTGACATTTGGGGATGGATAATTCTTTGTTGTGGGGGCTGTCCTGTGCATAGTAGGATATTTAGCAGTATCTGTGGCCTCTGCCAACTAGAAGCCAATAGCACTCCCCCTACCCCATTGTGACAACCAAAAATGTCTCCAGACATTGCCAAATATACTCTGGCTGGTATTTAAGAACCACTGATCCAATGCCAAAGTCAGGCTTGAGCCACATTATACCATCAAATAAGGAAGTGATAAAACCATAGAATTTTAAGGCTCACTTTTAAAGAGATTGATTTTAGGAGTCACCACCCTGGCTCATCATCAAAATTGGAGATTTTTGAAGACTCTATTTCCCCACCCAAGACCTTCGGCATCAGCATTTGCCAGGTGAGGGACAGCTACCCATTTGTTTTAAACCTCTCCACGGTGTGTGAACCACAGATGCCATCCTCACCCCACTACACGTCTGTTCCTTGAATCACTCCACTCCATTCCTGCCAAATAGCTCTCCAGCCTTGGGTTTAACACCTTCCTGTGATGGTGTCACAGGAGACAAGTCCATGGTCAGCTGGTCCTAACGGAAAAGGCGTTCTTAGCATTCTTCCTTCCATCTCTCCCTTTATGCCCTTAATCTCATATTATCTGAATTATCATTTTTCTCAAATCAGTTGAATTAAACAGACACTTACTGAGTCCCAATTAGGTATTAGGCCTCTCCCCCCCCGCTCCCCCCCCCCCCCCCCCCGCCCTGAGCAGTTTTTTTTTTTTTTACCATGGCCATTAAGACCATTATTGACTCTCTTTAAAAAGATGACCATCTAAGCAGTTTTCTCAGGTTAACAATAGACTTCCTCAAAGGGCAGTTACAATACATTGAAACCTTAAAATCTTACATGGTTTGTCACCCATCCAGCTGCTACCAGGAAGCAGCCTGCTCCGAAGCTGGTGGAGGTTCCTGTCCTAGGGAAGCAGAGCTCTCCCTCTTCCTCTAGACCCCTCACTCAGCACCCCTCTTTTTGATGGTTCCGGAAGATTCTAAAGTAGCTCCCCATCCTGGTAAAATCATTCTTTACCATGTGTTTTGGATTTCTTGATGAAAGCACAGAGAAGAAGAGAATTTTTTTTTAAATCTTGCTTTATGGTGCTCCTCTTGAGAATGTCATTTTTTATGAATGTGATAATTATAAATGAATGAATGAATAAATAGAAATCTAAGTTAATTCTATTAACATATCAAAATTCAGACTTATAGTTTACTCTTCTTTAAAATCAGGTAGTCCTTTCTGTTTGCGCTTTCATTCTCGTCTAAGTCACCATGATACTTTAGAACTTGTAGAAAACTGCTTCTCAGTGAAAGATATTGGATCATTGAAAGATTGTGATGGTGTGGACACTAGTATTGCTGAGGCAGCTTATGCCCCAGTGTCTAAGGTTAAACCTGCAGGTGACCAGTCTCTTTGACGTGTCAACATGTGTAGCTAGTGAGCTATAAATGTGTGCCAGCAGTCCTGGCTCGCCTGGATGGATCTCCAGTAGGCAGGTTGTGTTTAGAGAAAACCAAGGAGAAAATAACATGTTAACCGGAATAAACCGTTTGGGGTCAAAATAACAATCCGGTGTTTTTGTACTTGTGTGAGATATAAAAAGAAAGCTTGAGTTTCGCTTGGGCTTAGTACGAACTTGCAAACTTGTTGCTTCTGCTTGGGCACCTCCAAAGAAGTGCCTGGACAAAGGGAACACCGGCTGAACCCCTCACATCTTTGATTGCTCTGGAAAGCCAGGGGTCTTTAACGAGTATCCATTCACTTCCAGAGTTTTATAAATGGACACTGACATGGACTACGAAAGACCCAACGTTGAAACCATCAAGTGTGTGGTCGTGGGAGACAATGCCGTGGGGAAGACACGCTTGATCTGTGCCAGAGCATGTAACACGACGTTAACACAGTATCAGCTGCTGGCCACCCATGTACCAACCGTGTGGGCGATTGACCAGTACCGGGTCTGCCAGGAGGTAAGATATGCGGAGTTTTTTTAGAATCTTAAGGGCATGTCACTGCTATTGCCACTCTGAGTTTTAAAAGTGGGGGAGGGGTTAACTTGTCCATTCAAAACAAAACTAATCTTTTTAGTGCCACGAGAGTAAACAAAAGCAAAATGCAAACTTGGGAGTATGGCTGTGGTATCGTGAACGAGGAGGGTTTGAGTCATGTGAGTCAAGGAAAAGAATTAGGACTTACCTTAAGTCTGTTAGACAGAATGAGAAAACTAAAGGCAAGTGGGCCTCGAGGGGCACTGACCTGGTTATCCTTCTCCCGGGAGCCTCTGACTGACACTGAGCATGGATGCTCTCTCTCTCATGCAGGTCTTGGAGCGTTCCCGGGATGTTGTTGATGAAGTGAGCGTTTCTCTCAGGCTTTGGGATACTTTTGGCGATCATCACAAAGACAGGCGTTTTGCATATGGCAGGTAAACCAAGACTAGTGCAGTTCAGTTCAGCTTGAGTATCATTTCCTTTCCAAAACCCGCAGCTGCTTCATAAATCAACAAAAACCACATCACATGGCCTTGAAATGTGTTGGGTTCTGCACTGTGTCTAAGAAAAGAAAAGAAAAATAAAACCAGAACGGCATTGTTTCCTGATGTCAAGAAAAGCTGTCTGCCTTGCCACTTGGTTCCTCTCAGGAAGTACCTTATTTAAAACAACCGCTGTTGGTTAAACTGGGACGTTGGCTAGAGGAGGATTTGTTGTGCCCTCCTGCCTTGGGCTGCTTTGATTGCTGTTTTCCTGAATGATACTTTACTTGCCTTCTGTTAGAATGTTTTAAGTTATTTTAGCACTTGGCCACCCCACTTCAGAAGGTCTCTTTGGTCTTTTCATGACCATATTAGCAGAGTTTGATGTTATTTGCTTTGGGCCTTTTTATCTGAAAAGTGTATTATTTTTATTTGAAGGTCATTTTCAAAAAGAAAGAAAAATATCTCTGCAGTCCTTCACAAGGCACATTTCCAAAATGAACTGAAGCACAAGTGTCTATTTTTCATTAAAAGAAAAAAAACTAAGAAGAAGGAAAAATTCAGTAAAGGGACGATTAATCTAGAAGGACATTAATATGAGTAGGAACGTGGTCAAAGTGCCTTAAAATATTTAGCAACTTCTCCTTGTCACCATAACTTAGAAGTCCCTCTCAGTGAATGCATTACAGCTATCAAAATCCAGATAAGGAGATGTTCTTACCCCTTAATTCTAAATTAACACCGTTCATTTGACGTCTAGAATTTAGGTCTCATGAATCCGTCGTCCCTTGCTAACACCAGACATCGCCTTCCCTCACAGATTGGGCTAGAGTCCGAGCACAGGGGTGACTCCTTGGTATTGAGAGAAGCCTTTCTGAAAGTACCTCTGTTTCTTCAAGTCAGTAGTTCTCTTAAGCCTCTGAATAGACTCCTGTTAGGATTGACCCAGGTGGTCTAAAATATTGGATAAACTGCTGAAAGAGTTTGCCCTCTACCTGAGAAGTGGTTCACTCACTGAAAGAATCTGCGATTTAGACCAGTTTGTTCAAGGGGATTCAGAAAGAGACAGATGGAAGTAAGTAAAACTTTGATTTTAATGTCCCCTTGGTAACAAGCACTTGTGAATATCCAACATCGTAGATACTTTTCTTCTCCTTGAATTTCCTTTTTTTTTTTCTTTCCACGATGTTCTTGATTCTTAGTTGCCATTTTGGTTTTTTCTTTTGTCCGATATTCCACTCATAAAAAATAAGAAGAAATGAACCTGCTTGTAAGTACTATGCAGTCAGATTTGTAATGCTGGTGCTTTTAAGGAAGCATGTTAAAAGGATGACTTTAAGCCAAATAAGGATAGACACAGTAGATTTCAAAGGGCTGTTTGTACCCTCACTGCTAAAAAGGTATGGAAAGGATGGGTCTAACGAGGAGCTTCCTGAGATGTTTGGGTTTAGTTGTTATAGACTATATCAACAGCTCAGTGGTTTGTTGCCACTTGAAATCCATGCTTTTGAAATAATGAATTTTAACTTGGCCCCACAACGTAAAACTTACATTGTGGTAATTTAAGGGCTGTTTCATTATCACGTGCTTACCATGGACTTAATGGAGCAATGGCCTTCATAGATCTAGTATTGACTGTTATCTACACTGGGCCTCATCCAGCTCCCTGATGTATCTGGAATCATTTTAGGACGTGTCGTGCCTGTGCTTGTTCACTCCCAACAAAAATAAGCTGCTCTTTCATGTGATTCCATCAGTTCAAAGTGCATTGTTCTGCTCCCTTGTCTGTAATGTTTGGTTCTGTCAACTGTAACCTGTTCCCCCTTTGATGGAAACAGGATGTGCTTTCCAAGCCAAGTTTGATTCTCCAAGCAACACAGAGGGGTTTCAGGAAGCATCCCGTGTTTCTGGCCGAGTTCTCCGTGGGCCTCACTTTATGTGCATGTTTGTACCTTGTATTTCCTCTGTCTTTTTCTATCCTCCGCAGCCTCCAGGCGTCCTGCCACAGCCCCCACCACTGGTGAGGAACAAAAACCAGAGCTGTTCTGCCTCGGCCTCCAGCATCTTTCTGTAAACACTAGATATGTAATACCACATTGATGCAGCACCAAAAAATTACATTTTGTGGAAAAGTCTGATAGTAGTAGGAGTTTCTTTTATTCAGCATCAGGCTCTGACCACTGCATTTCATTGTTGTGCAAAAGCTGTTTGGTTTCTTTGTGACTTCCATTTTTAGCTTTATATCATTCATAAAGGAGAAAAATCTTAATTACAGTTTCTGACAATCCACTTGGTTTGAAACCCTGTTTTTGACTGATGTTTTCACTATACTTGGTGTGAATTACAGGTCAGTGGGATGGGATATATTCCTTACACTTGGAAATGTATTTGGAACATTTTTAAAATAATTCATTTGATTCTTGTGATGACAGTGAAAGAAACCAGATTCATACCGAGATGCCTTAGACCTCGCCTTCAGTTTCTTCTGCTTCTTAGCGCTAAGGTAGTTAATAAGTTGCCCTCTCAACCATTCTTTGGCATGGACAAGCTCTGGTTTGCAAAGTAAATCCTGTGGGTCAAGGTGGTGTCACTCCACTAACTTGAATTTGCAATTTTCTTATTGTGTTATAACTGTAACCAGAATGTCATTGCTCCCTTCATGATTTAAAGGCAACTATTCAACTCATTTTTTAGCCAACTAGAATAATATCTCCAATTTATCAGAGATCTACAACATGCCAGTCAAAATATTAGCCGCTTTGCCAACATTAGTTTAGGTTATCCTTTCAAGGACCGTAGAAGGCAGAGATGATCTCCAAGCTACGGTTGAGTAGAAACCTGAGTTCTTTTACTACCATACCTTGTCCAGTAATGAGTTTCAGAGACAGACTCAAACCCAGCTCTGCCTGACTCCTGGCTCCCACTCTTTCCACTGTGCCAAGCCACCCCAACCTGATTTTAAATGAGACACAACTGAAAACCACCCCACATTCATAAGCTGGGTGTCTATTTGCTCTTCCATCTTTGTGCAGAGGGTTAGAACTAGAAGATATCCCAAAAGATCAACTGATTGACCCTATTTCCTCAAGAAGGGAAAGCATCTATCCAAGAAAAATATTGATAGGAGGACTTTGATGAGGATGAAGGTGACAGAGTAGCAGCGTCAAAACACCTTAACACGTGTGAAATCTGTCAAACCCTCTCTGGTCTGGAGTGAAGGACTCCAGCTCCCTTGTAGGCTTTCTTCCCACCACCGACTTTCTATCCACTTTTGGATGAACTTTTGAAGCTCTTATCTGGATCTTTTAAAATGTCAAGGACAAAACTGTACATAGTAACCATGACTGTGATCAGCTGCTCTTTTTTGGCAAGAAAAGAGCCTCTTTTTAAAGGGGTTTCACTCAACTCAAGAGTTTTTCCCTGTAAGTATTATAAGAATTAAATGTTCACACTTAGGTACCTGGCACTGAAATGTAGACTAATAGGATGGGCTCTGCCTTCCACAGGACATCTGGGCCCCTCTGCCCCTCTGCTATAGTCACACCATTGTTGTTTCCTTTTCTTGAAAACCTCCATCGTTGATGTGTCTCAGGGTTAGATAACCTTCAAACCTTAACAAAGCCTGTGGCGCTGGAGGTGGTGATAACAGAGCTATGGTTTAATCAGGGCTCCCCATGAGCCAGGCCTGTGCTAGGTTCTCTGTGTATCTTGTCCCACTTCATTCCTGTGGTGACCCTGCAAAGTAGGCTCATTTCACGGTTGAGCAAACAGGCACAGAAAGGGGCCAAGGTCAGACAGCTAGGAAAGAACTGAACTTTCCCCGTTAGTTCTACCTAACTCCAAAGCTTGTATCTTCCCTTTCCACTATGCTGTTGTAGCTGATGATGATGATGGATGCAAACTTACTTTAAAGTTATTCCTAGTCCAAGTCTAATTACTGAACACCAGCGTTCACTGTGTATCATCGGCTCTAATATTCCAGTGTTCCTCTTATGTGCCTTAGTGCATGGTAATCACTTAATTCTTTATATGCATCCATGAGTAGTTATGTATGAGTCCTTTCACTTTCAGTAAAAATCGTAGATCCAAGCAAACTTTTTGAGGGTGAGTGGGTATCTTGGGCACTTTTGATGGCATACTTTCTTTCCAAAATTTGACTTAAGCATGCAGAACCACTGTATTTGCCCTTACACCCAACCATTTCTGGGCATGTTTTCAGTCCAGTTGGAACCCATTTACTATATAGATATTCTTACATGGTGATTTTTCGCAAATGTTCTTAGCTCCTATGAGAAGTACAGTACATGTTTTAAATAACATTAATCAGAGCCATGGTTTCCATGTGTCTATATCGATAAGATAGGTCTAGTTTCATAGTGAAGGCAACATGTAATTAGATACAACATGAATACATCCCATTTTGATTGCTCAGTTGAGACCTTTTAAAAAATTCAGGGCTATGGGTGACTGGTGTTTGTGTCTTTGTCTGGAGTTGGCTGGACTTGTGGTTAATGGTAAGGGAAAAAGCAAGAAACAACGAATGCATCTAGATGGAGTGTTTTAAATTAGCTCATATTGTCCGTGGCACATTCGAAATGGTGCCAGAAGTAACATTCTAATGATGCTTTCAGGACGAAACAGCCTGTTGTTGAGTGCAACATATCAGGTGGAGGTGGACCAGGGTGATGTGAGTCAGGCACATACCTTGGGTGTACAAATGTGAATAATAATACTTTTTAGAAGACAGGATCACTATTACTGAAATTTCCTTCTACCTGAGGTTCAGTATGTCACTATTACTGGTCCTGACTTTATTTAAAATTTTGATATTTGGTTCATCATGGAGTTCTTTTGACTTAAGTCGATTTTTAAAAAAAACATTTGTTCATCTGGATGACTGACTTTTTTGGTGCCTCTTTAAATTTGGCTCCTAAGCAAGTGCTTCACTCTTTACCCAAGTCCTGGCCCTGATGGTGGACTTTATAAAGGGAAGAGCAAAATAGCAAAGAGAGGAAAGTGAGCAATGCAGGTAGTTTCTGGAAAAGTAATCCAAAACACACTGCTCAATGTGTGGTACGAAGGGATCCAGGAAAACTATTGCAACTCATGTCCTGAAGGTATTTAGTCCTGTGTACTGCTGTGACATAAAGGACTAAGACTAGCCTGGGTTATAGAAAACAGTAGAAAGACATAAGAAACACAGCTAATTGGACAGGAATAATTCTTCCCTAAATGTTTGGACTAAAACTTCTAGTTCTTTTACTTGAGTATGCCTAAGCATACTGGTTATTCTGATGTCAGCATTGTAGGGAGAGGTGAATTAGCAAATTTTAGCCAGAACCTGGATGGCTGTAAAGCACGTGGGTCTCGGGCCATGCTTTGGTAAACACTACCATGGAATTATCATGATAGTCTTTACCAAACCTCAGCCAAAGGGAGGGATCTCTTGAAGATTAGAGAGAGAGCTTTTGAGTGAAGGAAACCAGGAAAAAGAGAGCACATACTGTGTGATTCCATTTCTGTAAACTTCTAGAAAATGCGGTCTAATCTATAGTGACAGAAAGTAGATCACAGGTTGCCTGGGGAAGAGGATAGGGGGAGGGAGGGATTACACAGGGACACAAGGAAACTTTGGTGGCGATGGAAATGTTTATCTTGATTTGGATGATAGTATCAGGGGTACATATGCATGTCAAAACTAATCAAAGGGGCTGGCCTGGTGGCGCAGCGCTTAAGTGCGCCCCCTCCGCTTCTGCATCTCAGGTTCGTCAGTTGGGAACCCGGGTGCGGACATGGCACCGCTTGGCGAGCCATGCTGTGGTAGGCATCCCATGTATAGAGTAGAGGAAGATGGGCACAGGTGTTAGCTCAGGGCCAGTCTTCCTCAGCAAGAAGGAGGAGGATTGGCAGCAGATGTTAGCTCAGGGCTAATCTTCCTCAAAAAAAAAAAAAACTAATCAAATTGAACACTTTATGCAAAGTTCAGTGTATTTCAATTTTATCTCAATAATTTTTTTTAAAAAAGTAGAAGTATATTTATGGATAAAGTAGTCTATGATATGTGAGGAAATTTACATAGTAGGCAATATATGTTTTAATTATGTGTAGAACTTAAAGTCAGTTCTCATTGGAAGCATAAATCATTTGTGTGAAGTTAGGGGGAAAAAATGGGGCCAGATCCTTAATAGCTGGTCATGGGAAATGGAATGGTTCTAGAATCTCAAAGCTAATGATGGGACACTATCAAATTGTCCCCAAATCATGCTGGTTCCCTTTTCCCAGAGATAGAGCCCTCAGCTGTGTGGATCACAGTCAATACCTTGTAGCCTATGTTTTTGGCTGTGGTTATGTTTGTATCTTATTCTAAGAGGGTACATTTAACCAGGTGCTCTGTGATAGCCGAATTTTCTGTTTCTCTATCAAGTAGTAACTTTTATCTTTTGTAGTTGGCTGGCTCTGGAACTGGAGAATGCAGTGGTAACTGCAGGGAGTATAAATGACCTTCTCCATTTTGTCCTCAGTCACCCTGGCTGGGAATTGGGTGCTGAGCTGAGCCATCAGGAGTCTCCTCTCACTGCGGTTGGTAGCTATATAGCAAGTGTGAGGCTCCCCTCTTGTTTGTTTCTCTGGATTGAGTCCCAGCCTGCCTTTCCAGCCTCATCTCTTGCTCTAGACATAACAAAATATTTGTAGTTCTGTGTCCTCTGTAGCCTCTAGGCCCACAAACATGTGTTACATCCACATAGAAATTACGCTCCCACCCCACCTATACTTTACCTAGTTAATTACCACTAATATCCTAAGAATTTAGAACAAGGGTCACAAACTCCCAGAAGTCTTCTCTGTACTCTTCACACTCTCCCTGTCACCTTCAGAATCCAGGTGCAGTGTCTCTCCTTTATGGAATACCTTTGCGAATCTCTATTGTAACCGTGATCACATTGTTTGAAAATTACCCCTCCTGTTCCCCTTATGCTATTATTCCTAGCATCATTAGAACAGGAATTTTGTCTTTCTACTGTAAGTCCCCAATGCCTGGGCCTGGTATATAGTAGGAGCTTAAGAAATCTTAGGTGAATGTGTGCATGGATCTATCAATTGATCTTATCTACTAAGGATCTACTAAGACATTTACAAGGAAATATCATTATAACAAACTCCTAATTATTTCACTAGTTTGAATTTTATATTTGCACTTTTAAAGGAAGAATAACAAATCATGTACCAACCTGAAGGTGATGAAGGTGGAAAATCTTGGCATCTAGTCTCTCTTTATTGAATTTTCAAATGAAATGAGCTATGAGGCCGGAGAAGAAGGAGGGAAACACAGCCACACCCCCAAAAGCACTCTCTCTCTTTTTTTTAATTTTTGGATTTGTAAGTTTTTTTGGAATGCCTTGTTTGAATGCGTTTTCTTAAACAGAGAATTACTTGTATTAATACTAACGTTTTTCCAACTATAAGTTGTTTCTCCTCTGGCTATCATTTCCAAGATCTTTATAAGAATCATTTAAAAAATAATTACATGTATCTTTTTAGTCTGTTTGCCCAAAGATGAGGGCATTAAGTAGAAAAATTGAAGATGGATTATTACCGCTTTGTGCTCATCTAAAACAAACAAAAACACATTAGACTAAATGCATATAAATAATTCAAAAAATTGTGTGATAGAAATTGATGGATTATATCCTAAAGCATTCAAGCATAGGACTGCAGTGACATCACGTCATCTGGCACACGGAAAATATGTCTGTGCCATGCTCTGTGCCACCCTTGCCACCCCTGGCTTGCTGTTGATACTCTCGTTCCTGCTCTGAACTGGTGCATCTTGTACTGTAACCGGATGATGGCATGTCAGAAGAGCTGGGATTCCTGTGCCCAACTCGGTCCTGTCCCCAGGATGAAATTGTCCTTGGGAAGCAGCAGTGCCAAATGAGATAGCAGCAGGGCTTCATTGATGACTGGGTCACTCGTGTTCCAACCAATGTTGGCTGCTGCCCAAACACTGGTCACATGGTTGAGAAGGATGGTGCTATATGGTTCAACCCAGAAAAGCACTGATGGACCCAAAAGATGCCACAGAAATATGAATAATGAGGCCACTGAGATAGGAAAAGAGAATAAGGATCATGTGCATCGTTCAGCACATTAACATCTTGTGTTCTGCCTTCTTTTTACCTTTTTCCTATTAATACTTAATCATTGCAAGTGTGACAAGTTGGGTCAAATATAATTGAATGTGTTGACTTTTCATCTGTTGTGTTGTTTCTATACTGAGGTCTTCAGATGAAGAAATATATTTCAGCCCATATAGTTTTCCCTTTAAATTAGATGGTAAGAAGAAAGAAACTGTTGAGTAATTCTGCAGTGTCTTCAGAGGATAATTCTATTACTGTCTTTCCACCATTCCGTATCAATAAAGGACACGAGCTGGTAAGCCAAAAGGAAAAGATCTCTTGGTGGGAATGTTCTGCCATTCTTATTAGCTGCAATATACAAGATACATCCTTGATGACTTTTGAACCCATAATCATATTTGTCTGGCAATAACTGGTACTTTACAGTTTAGAGAAAACTTTCGCATATATTTTTCTTAGTGAATTTTAACAATCCTGTCAGTAATTTTTAATATCGGCCATTCATTAGGTTTCCAAAATTATTCCACTACTTTATTCTCTCCCCAGAACACCTCTGCCCCCAGTCTAGAGAGTATAGTCAGAAGGAGAACCGTAAAGGAAATTAGCAAACTCTCTTTTAAACTTACCCCTTGGCTATATTTCTATTTTAGTGATTTTGTTTTTTGTTTTTGGTATGTTTTTTAAAAAACAAGATGATCTGTGAAATAGAGGGTGTTCCTTTCCACATTAATTCTGTGTAACTAACCCTGAATTAATCCTGAAACTCACATGCTCATTTCTTTACATTTCCTTTGATTCTGGAGATAATCTAATTCCCGGAAGAGATCATTAATCCATTATTACTCTGGTGTTATGAAAGTATCCAGTTAGATGGGTAAATGGATTTTTTAAATAAATTCAGATAATTAAAAATATATATTAACTGGTTAATCTCTCGTATGTGCCAGAGATATTATAAGGCTGTCTTTCAGCAATAATTGTCTGAAGAAATATAACAGCTCACATACTATTTTCATTCTTTATTAAAATTGTAACATATTCCCTAACTGATTTATTTTAGGCCTAAATTTATTTCTTTTAGACTTTGAGTCTGCAGACGTATTTGCATCTACATTTTTTGTCCTGAAATATCTATAAGGCCTTTTTATTTGATAAACAGTAATTGAGGGCCTCTTTTGTTACAAACACTGTTTTGTGCACAAGGGAGAGAAACTAATAGGAACAGATCAAAATTGCTGAAGATGAAATTCACAATATAGTGGGCAAGACAGCAACATAAATAATTTCAACTCAGTGTTAGAAAAACTGAATTCATGATGCCAGTACCAGGAACAGGGAAGAAAGAACTGCTCAGAGCAGAAACTCTAGCATCATTCTTGACTCCTCTTGGTCATATCCCACACCTGGTCCATGAGCAAACACTGTTGGCCCTACCTTCCATGTATGTGTAGAATGCGGCCACTTCTTACCACTTGCACTGCTCCCAGGCCAAAGTCACCATCGTCTCTCTCTGGATTATCTTTTAACTGGTCCTCTCTCTCTCCCTTATCCCTCCGGACAACTCCTACCACCTCTACTACCACACCACCATGTAGTCAGTTCTCATTATAGCAGTGGGGCGATCCTGTTAAAACATAAATTATATCATGTCTTTCTGGTCAAAAAGCCCTAGTGGTCTACCAGTTCACTCTATGTAAGAGCCAGGCACTCGTGAGGCCCTCCCTACCTCAGCCCAGCAGTGCCTCTCTGAGCTCAGCTCCTGCTATTTTTCTCCCTTGCCCTCAGGAAAACACCCCAGGCACGTTCCTCCCTCAGGGCCTTTCCACGAGCTGTTTCGTCTTCCACAGTATTCTCCCCTGAGATGTGAGCATCTTAGCTCCCTCATTTCCTTCAGGTCTTTACGGAAATGTCACCTGCTCAGTGAGGCCCTTCCTGGCCACCTCATTTCAACAGCTCCCCAATATTTCTGTCCCCCTCCCCTGCTTTATTTCCTGTTTAGCACTTCTCATTACCTAGCATACTACCTATTTTTCTTGCTTATTGTCTCTGTTCTCCTCTAGAAAGTAAGCATGACGAGGATAAGCATAAGGACAGCAATTTGTGTCTTTAATTGCCATATCCCCAATGTCTAGAAGAGTGCCTGGTACTCAGTTAATATTTCTGGAAGAAATTATTGAACGATTGCTTATTGATATTGGATGAGTAGCTTGACAAGTCCTTGTACCTTTATCGATTCAAAGAGGATTGCTGAGAGGCCTGCGTAAACTCCCTTTCTTATTGCGGTAGAACAATCTTGCCAGTTTACACAGTTTCGTCTCAGAAGAGTCAGGGAGGTTAATCCCAGAGACCTCGCAGCTGACATTGTAGCTGACACGGAGCCTGCCTTATATCTACAGCTAGTCTTGCTCTCAGAAGAAAACATTAACAGTGTAGGAAGGAAGTTCCTCTGTCATTTAGCTTCAGGAAAAGCCAAAGAGAAATGAGAATGGGAGATGGAGTAGGGAGAAAATTTATTACCACAATTTCACCTTCTCCTGTTAAGCAAGCCTTCTTTATGTCAGTGCTTCCTGCTTTCATTGATCAGGAGTTAAATGAGATTGCTCAAGCTAGTTCTTTTAATAAATTACTTGTGTTTCACCCAGTTTCACGTGCATTCAAATTTTTCGGATGGTTGTGTGAGGTGTAAGAATATGCCAAAGGGAACATAGATTGCTAAGTATAGAAAATGGAACATCAAGTGAAAAACAGCCAGTTTCCATTGGATGAAACCCACAACCCTCTATCTATGGTAGGGCCATTGCCCCTGTGATATTTGTACTATGATGGTCAAACCAACCATTTTTAAGACTCAGGTATTATCTTAGGAATTGGTGGCATTGGTGGGATGTTGAAATGGCTTTCCTGCACTTAAGAGCGTACATTGCTTTGGCTCCATTTTTGGAGGGTGGGGAAGACTGGTTTAAAATCTTGCTTCCTACTAAACATGTAGTTATGGACTTGGAAGAAATAGTTGCACCTGCTAATCACTCCCAAATCTGGATATATTTCAGGGTGTTTTCACAGTTTCCCCACATAACATCTGTACTTAAGAAGCCTCACTGCTATTGGTAAAGTATTAACTTGATTTCTCGGTTCACATCCAGGGCGCTGCATGGTACTGCCCTGCTCTCCCCAGATTCCCTGCCAGGCGCTCCCCTATAGGCCTCTCCATCTTCCATGAGTATGAGCTTACACAGCCATTCATCTCCAGGTGGTTATGTTCACCATCACTGACAACTCCCTCCACATCTCATATACACCAGGCTGCTCCCCTACTAAAATTTTCCAAAGCCATGTGTTACACATTTCTTTTCTCTGCCATGCTCTCAGCTGTTTTGTGCTGTTTTGATCTCTCTGTTTGCATAGCGCTGTCAGACTATATGCATGAAAGGTGTGTTGTTGACATGAATGGTTTTGAAAATGTTTCTGTAAAGAGCCTACCTCGGTTATCAGGGCAGAGAAGGAAGCTTGAAGCCCCGTAGGTGGGGGTCAGGGACTCCTACTTGAATATTTGCCAGAATGGGACTTGTGCACATTGACAAAGAAAAGAAGCCCATTAAAATGTGATCCTGATCTCTACCAATATAAAGGATATGGGAGTCTCTGCTGAAAAAAAGAAATAATAATAGGCAGTAGCGACATATAAAGAGGTGAGATCCTACCGTAGAACAAAGGGCTTAAAATTGTATGTTAAAAAAGAGATACTTCCAAGCAACACTCAGATAAATAGAATTATTAGCTTACTCTTGGTCACCAAGTGTTAATCATCAAGAGACCCAACCAGAACTGGCACATTGGAGAAGGGCATTTGGCTGTCCCACTCACAGCTATCTGGAGTGGATGGAATCCACTGTCCTTCACATTGCCCCTCAAGTTGGCCTGATCTTAGGCTCTTAGTTAAAGGATAATTTAGGACTTAAGATAAGAAAACCCAAGGCCCACAGCTCGTTGGCTGAATGGTGGTGAAGTAGATGGGACCAGAAAAGGGAAGACAAACTAAAAAGACAGAAAGCACTTCCATGATAGGAAAGAACTTAGAAAATTCATTCCTACCAACAAATTTTTGATATTGATTATCTACCCTTTTTCAATCACTTCTTCAAAGTATGAACTTGGTATTTCCAATTGGAAAGGCAGTTTAGCTTCTCGCTGCTTCTCTATCTTTTCCCACCAAGTTTGCTATATTTGACGGTAGATATTATAAAGACAGGCCTTGAGAACACATGTGGCATTTGCTGTTTAAAGTCTAGCTTGGGCCAAAATATGTGGGTAAGATGCACTTTTTAGATTCCTTTCTTTATTCCTCCAACAAAGATTGGTCCCCACTTTGCATGCATTCCTTATGTTATCCAAGTATCTTTGCCAATCTTTCACATGCTATCTTTGGCCAGTGTTCTCCTTGAAAAATAGCTGAAAAAATATGCTTTTTTGCTTATTTAATATCTGAAGAAAAGCTGATACAACTGAAGTTAGCTTTATCAGCTCAAGCATTTTTGGGTGACCACCCCTCCATGAAACTGGAGATTCTCAATTGTTTCAACATAGAGATTTACTTTGGATTGTTTTTTACTTAACTAATCAAAACGTTATTTCATGGGCATTATTTGATGAGTCAGTACCCTAGTGAAACTTTTATACTGATATTTTCCCTTTAGGAACAGGAAATCACATTTTTCTCCAAAAAATAAACATTCGTAGGCAAGCAGCTGAGACCATACACTCACAAGTCCTTTGTAATCCTGGCTTACTTTAAGAAAGCCACTTAGCCCAGTCCAAAAAATCCAAACCTCTTCCTACCCCTTCTCAGTATTCAAGTCCTGGAGTTTAGAGTTTGGCTGCCCTGCGCTTTGCCTCTGCATTCTCAAATTTGTGTGCATTCTACTCCAAATAGCTGTAAGACTCCATTTAAATTCTCGCAGATTCTTTTTACAGCTGAAATAGGAACCCTGAGGTCATTTCTAGGCTAACGCTGCTGCCTAATACGTGAGAATGTCCTCATCACACCTCCCCTTCCCAATTATTTTTAAACTCAACTCTTCAAAGTGAGAAAATGTAACAGAGCCACAGACGTAGAAGTGCTAGAACTTGCCTTTTTCTCTTTATCCTTCATAGGAATGGCATTTTTAAACATGAGCTTGTGTCAGACATTGAACAGTCTCCACTCGGGAATGAATGTTTTGATTAAAAGTTATTTAATATCTCTAGTTCCTTGGAATTCTGCCTAAAGCTGGAGATATTCTTAGCTGCAGGTCTTGTGCCTTCTTTGACTAGACAGAAAAATGGCTCAAAATCTGGAGGATATAAATGGCATTCTCAAAATAGTTACTTGATTGCATAGGTGTTTATATCAGAGGATACTGATGTGTTGAGAATTCGGAATCGGTAAAGAATATTGGCATAAGGAAGAATATGCCAAAGCAGCATCTTTCTATAGCCCTCTCACTATGTCCATTGATTCTCAGCCTTCTGGTTAAAATCAGGTTTAGGGTGCTACATTCATACAGCAGGCCAAAAGAATAGCGTTCTGTATAATGTACACATGATGTTTTCTTAACTTGCACTTATATTTAGGTCAACAAGGGTTAAAACAGAGACATTTAAGCAAATATATTTTTTAACTGCTTTCAATGTAAAATAATGGGGACAAATTCTCATAGCACTTATATGTGCATTAAAAAAGGAAGCAAAGAATAGCTTATTCCAAGGATACAAATAGAATTTCGACTCAGTAAGTTATTTTAGCTTCAGAGTTAGAGTTGCTCTGACTACAGCCTCCTCTCTTTAACTGTCATCTTTTTGAGGCAAAATATTTACAGAGCATTGAATTATTTTTCTAGCTTCCCAACAACATTTCATGCATTGAGATATTGATGCGACATAGTTAGAAGTTGGGCCCTCCGGATCTGTATTGTGAAATGGCATTGTGCTACTATCATCAGGAGATTCTATTTTTTTCCAACCCCCAAGGTACTGTCTGTACTTGTTTACAGGTCATCTGGATAGTAACTAGTATGTGTTCAGTGGCATGAGTTTTATCACGGTAACCTTGGCAACCAAGCTAGCTCTGATTTCAAAACCTCAATGCTGTATCATAAAATTAGATAACGGTATTGACATTTAGCTACATATCTGTCATATAAATTAAGCTCTGAGAATGATTTCTTTTATAGCGATGGAATATGGAAATAGAAGGCACCAACTAGAACAATTTTATGCATATACATACCATTCCACATTTAGATGATGGATACATTTCCTCAGTTCTTTCTCTACAATATTGAACCTCAAATTATTGCCATATTATTCTCACTGTGCCAAAATTTATGGTGGCTTTATTTTATGATCAGGATGAAGCTTATAGCAGAGCTGCATCAGATATCCTGTATAAATAGGACTGTGAATAATAGAAAACTCAGTTTCTAAAAAATGTAAAATTCAAACCATTCTTAGCTTTGTGGGGTATTGTTATTTATGCTGATTAGAAGTAAGCCTGTGCACAGAATATTCCACTAACTAAATCAGGATCCCAAAGATAAGACATGTTTCCCTTTCATTTATATATTTATGCATACTTTTACACATATTATATTTTCCAGTGTCCAAGAGTCTTTGATAGTATCTTTATTTCGAGGACATTCTAAACGTGCAGATTAATATATTCATCTACTTTGAGTCCTAGGTCCTCTTTTATAATTTGTAAATATTTTAATCTTAGGATTTTTCCTCTATTTGCTGTGGTCTAGTGCAGTTTTTCTTGGGAATAAATTTAAAGATTCAACTTGTGAATTACATTTAATGTAAGCACCCTGCAGTTTTCTGCATTGCAAATGATTATTTTTAGAAATTTTATGGTTGCCTGGATATATTTGTTTGTCTTCATTGATATGTAGGAGGAAAAGCTCATTAATGATTTAAAAAGAAGGTGTTTTGATTCATTGACTTGATTCTTCTTGTTACATAAACAATAAAGGCAATAAATTAACATCTCATAAAATTGTAGGAGTTTATTTCTGAATTTAGCTGCAAGCTAATCTTGAATCCTTGGCATAACTTTTCCTATTCTTTGTATTTTTCTGCCTCAGTGTTTTCAAAGTCATCATTCAGCGTATTTTAACCTAGAATGATGGTTTATAATTCTTATTAAAGATACCTTTTAGCAGCTATCTGTCAAACACCATAATGAACAAGTGTTTTGTAAAACAGTTCTTTGGCTTCTAGAATTGTAAATTATTATGGAAAAATAGAAGATCCTTATGTCAAAATTAAGTACAAAGCAATTTTTCTTTTCCTCATATAGCTGCTACGTGTCATATATAACATTTGAGACATCTCTTTCCAACATTTTCTCATTTTATTAGCCATCCTTCTATTAGCGTCCTTGCTAGTTTTATGTTAAATACTACCTTCTTGCCTGGTAGAGTCAAAATTCCTGCAAATTCAGGATTTTTTCTTTTCAGAAACAGATCGGTGGTTGTGCTCTCTACATGTGTGCTTAAGTGGGAAGAAGGGCAAAAATCCTTCTGTGTATTTGCCAGCCCTGCACAGCAAATACCTGTCACATTTTCAGTAATGTTAAAACTGGTTGCTTTGTCTCATCGGGTTGAGTCATCATCACCTTTATGTTTAGACTGGTAAACGGTAGTTTTTATTATTTTCTTTTATCTTGAAACTATTTCTTGTGATGAACAGAAATAGTTCAGCATGCTGTGGTTTCAGGACTGAGTCAAGTTTGGGTAACCATCTCTACTATAAAATAACTTCACTGGAAACTTTTCAACTCGTAAGCATTCTGCAGTGTGATATGGAAATGAACTCAGGCTGTGTTGGTGCTGGAATGTAGGGGCTTATCAGGCTGTTTGCATGACTCCAAGATATATTTTAATATCTAGTCTTTTTTTTTTAATTGTGACATGATAATTGGCATTAAATGGATGGGGGCAGGGAGGAACCCTAATGATAAAAGAAAAAAAATTTGAAAGGCAATATGGCTTGTTTTGTGATTTCCTTTTAGGTCTGATGTTGTGGTCCTCTGTTTTTCCATCGCTAATCCCAATTCCCTAAATCATGTGAAAACCATGTGGTATCAAGAAATCAAGCACTTTTGCCCTCGCACACCTGTTGTCCTAGTTGGCTGCCAGCTAGATCTCCGCTATGCTGATCTTGAAGCTGTTAATCGAGCCAGACGCCCTTTAGCGAGGTAAGCCAAGGGACTCCGTGTTTCGCTGTGCTGGCCAAATTATAATTTAGAGGCAGCAAATGACTCTGTAGCCTAGGGTTCTGTTCTTCAGTGGTTCTGGGACCCCACCAATCAGCCACACACTTTAAGTTAGCTTGTTAATCATGAGGGGGGGTGTATCCTGACCCTTCTCATGCTCCACGGCTCCCCTTGGGTAGGAACCCAGTGTTGTAAAACCGTTGGCCAGTGCTTGAAGTGAATTCTCTAAGTGTGACATGGTATGTATGAAAGCACTTCAGAGTTTGTACAGTATTAATCGAAATGTTAGCTACTCATAATAATGTCATTCTTGAAAGTATGATTATTGGAATAAAGTCAGCTAACATTCAGGGTGATCAGCCGCAATTCTTGGCCCCAGGAATATCAATTTCGTACAAATATGCATATCTAAGTGTTTTTAATCTTCTCGTTTTCCTCAATTCAACCTCTAAGAGTGTTTCACTCCCAAGATGACAGTGTCTAGCTTTTAAAAATCATATGGACCCATAGTTGCAAAACCACAACACTGGCTTTTAAATGTCTCTAGTGGTTATATTTTTTAAAGTGTCACAATTTTAAAAATCAGTTTGAAGAAGGATTTATTTCACACTCTATAAAATGTAGATACCAATTTGGGGGGGAAATAAGAGTCTTTAAAAGCCTGTACTCCCTTAATATTCCCTTTATAAAAAATATTTTTATATATGTTTTATGTTTAACTACATTTTTTGCTGGGGAACATCTAGCTTTTCCAAAAATGTTGATATTAATACCTTCTTTTGATATTTACCTAATAGGACTTGATACAAAATTTTATATGGACACAACTTATGCTCTCACAGTAGAAGCAAATGGTACTTTGCTTAAACAATTTTTGATGTTCTAGGCACAATTTGGATAAATTTTCTGAAAACTCTTCATGTTCAGTTTTCACAATTCTTTTATTCTTAAATGCATGGACTGGGAATTGAATATTTGAAGCCAGGTAGAAGGAAAGAGGACTTACGGTAAAAGACAGACTACCCCTGACATCTAGAATTTTCTGTATAAAAGAATAGGTTAAGGTAATCGGACCTCAGAATCATGGACATGTGGAGGACTAGAAAAGAGTTCTAGAGCTCTAGAGGACAGTGGAGGGGATGGTCCCTTCTATAGAGCAGTTCTGGTGGTATTTGAGCTAAGCCTTGAGGAGTTTCATCAGTTAATGATTTTCAAGTCAGTCCCACGAACAAGGAGCATGAATTGCCCACAGGAGCAACCCCTGAAATTAAACTTTCTTCCTCGCACTTCCCTTCCACCTTTGCAACACCCTACAATTTTTCTTCTTTTCAATCCAGGTCCTCAAATCCAAATTCTACCCAGTATTATCTTATTTCTCCTAAGACTGGCACCTGTCACACACATTACCTTTGGTCAGATATTTACTTAGGAGGATCAGTTCCTAAGAGTGGGTCTCAGAATCAAGTATGTGTTTGTGAAGAGTGTAGGCACAAATCATGTCTTGCCTATATTCTGGAAACTGTGTCTCTACCATGGTTATGCAATAATCACAGCATTATTTATTCTTACACTGCTTCCAAAGGTTTGGCCTCCCTGGGTTTTATTAGACTGTAAATGGGCCTTGTGTGTCAGCCTAAACGGTGTAGACTTTATTCCATGGGCTTTGTGAAACCACAGGAAATTTTTTAAAAGAATTACGGCTAAGTCATACTTGTGTTATGTAAGGATTTTTCTTGCAGCAATGAGAACTATGGGCTAAAATGTGGCAGAGTCTGAAGAAAGACTAGTTAAGAGGCTAATGCACCAGTCCAAGCAAAAGATGATGAGGGCCTGACTGAAGAGAGTACAAGAAAAGAGAAGGGGAAAATATGAAAGCAGATTCACAAATCTAATAGCGGGGACTTAACGAGCTGTTGGATGTGGACTGTTTAACTAGGAGTGGGAAGTTCTAGACTAATTACTTAGGAGAGGGCTCTCAGCAACTTACAAATGTGACCTTAGGCAAATCCTTTAAACTCTCTGCCTCAGTTTCTTCAGAATGAACAATGAAAATAATACCCACAGGGTTATTATGAGGTTCAAATGAGAAAATGCATATGGATTCATTTTAAAGTGATAAAGCAAAATTTAAGCATAAGGTGATGATGATGAAGATGAAGATGATGATGGTGGCAATACTGATGATAACAGCTAACATTTATCAAGCACATCCCTTGGACCACATACTATGCTAAGCATGTTGTCTCGTTTAAACCTCTTAATAGTCCTTTAAGATGTAGGTACTCACTATTATTATTCCTTTTTTTTTTTTTTTTTAAGATTTTATTATTTGCTTTTTCTCCCCAAAGCCCCCCGGTACATAGTTGTATATTCTTCGTTGTGGGTTCTTCTAGTTGTGGCATGTGGGACGCTGCCTCAGTGTGGTTTGATGAGCAGTGCCATGTCCGCGCCCAGGATTCAAACCAACGAAACACTGGGCCACCTGCAGCGGAGCGCGCGAACTTAACCACTCGGCCACGGGGCCAGCCCCTATTATTATTCCTATTTTACAGGTGGGAAAACTGAGGCTTATAGAGGTTAGGTAACTTGCCCAGGATCCAATAGCTTGTAAATGGCTAATACTTCAGTTACTGTGGTTACTACTGAAAGCATTTTTTCTTTTGCAGTCATAAGTCCTTTATACTTGAAACACTTGAAGTTGGTAGTAGCTTTTTCAAGAGCCTCGTGAAAAGCCTGAATAGGATTTTAAATGTATAATTCAGTGAGATGCTTAGATAGGCCCTGGTTACTATTTTTTTTTCCTAAAATAAGGCTGATTATAATTCTTTAAATATTGTATTTCAGGCCCATAAAGAGAGGGGATATCCTGCCCCCAGAGAAAGGCCGAGAGGTGGCAAAGGAACTTGGTATACCGTACTATGAAACGAGCGTGTTTGACCAGTTTGGGATCAAGGATGTGTTTGACAACGCAATCCGAGCCGCGCTCATTGCCCGCCGGCACCTGCAGTTCTGGAAATCCCACTTAAAGAAAGTTCAGAAACCTTTACTGCAGGCACCATTCCTACCTCCAAAAGCCCCTCCACCGGTCATCAGAGTTCCAGAATGTCCATCCACGGGGACGAACGAAGCTGCCTGTTTACTGGACAGTCCTCTGTGTGCCGATGTCCTGTTCATCCTTCAGGACCAGGAGCACATCTTTGCACACCGAATTTACCTCGCTACCTCCTCTTCCAAGTTTTATGATCTTTTTTTAATGGAATGTGAAGAAACACCAAATGGGAGCAAAGGAGCTTGTGAGAAAGAGAAGCAGAGCAGGGATTTTGAGGGGCAGGCATTGAGTGTTGACCCAGATGAGGAGAGGGAGGAGGGCACCCCAAGGACACCTCAGGCCAATCAGTGGAAGTCCTCGAGCCAGAACCTGTTCCAACAGGAGACTCTGGGGCTGGAAGCCGAGGGCTCGATCCCAGAGACGCAGACTTTGTCAGGCTGGAGTAAAGGGTTTGTTGGAATGCACAAGGAAATGCAAGTCAATCCCATTTCAAAGCGGGTGGGCCCCATGACTGTGGTCAGGATGGACTCGTCGGTTCAGCCAGGCCCTTTCCGGACCCTGCTCCAGTTTCTGTATACGGGGCAACTGGATGAAAAGGAAAAGGATTTGGTGGGCCTGGCTCAGATTGCAGAGGTCCTGGAGATGTTTGATTTGAGGATGATGGTGGAAAACATCATGAACAAGGAAGCCTTCATGAACCAGGAGATCACGAAAGCGTTTCACGTCAGGAAGGCCAATCGGATAAAAGAGTGTCTCAGCAAGGGGACATTTTCAGGTGAGCAGGTCCTGTGGCTTTTGTTGCGTTTTATCAAACATTAGCCAAAGATGAGCAGGGGAAAGGATAGCCGTCACTAGCATGGATAAGTGCTGATGTTTTCCCATGTACCTAAGTTACATGTTTTCACTTATTTAACTCCCATCAGACTTAAGGGTTAAATCTTATCGTCTCCATTTTGCAGCTGGGGAAACTGAGGGACAGAGAGGTTAGATAACTTGCCCATGGTTACACAGGCCATAAATGGTAGAGCCAGGATTTGAACTCAAGCTGCCCTCTAAACTGCCATGGTATCATGATGCTTCTCAGGGGTGGGTCAAGTTACCCCTGAGTGTCAGCCATGTGGGTTGGTACTTACAATTCCCCAACAGGATCCCTTCCCTGATCAAATCTATTTTCCACTGACACTTTGGCAGTTACCCAAAAATCAGTGACCTCTGGTCCTGAGGCCACTGAAATCCTTGAGACAATTTTGGTGACCTTCTGCATTCCCATCAGGGGTGCTTCTTTCTATCCCTTTGCCTTTTCTGTTCTCACACTCCTTTACCCTGATCTATATTTTTCTGGTTCCTTCTTTGTCTTTGATAACTATGCCATATGCCTCCCACAGCATCCTTACATAATTGCTTAAGCACAATGATGGCCTGTATCCAAGATAGGTTACTGGCCTATGCTTGTACTGTCTTCCACGCTTGTACTGTCTTTGTTCTATAATTGTCCTCTGTGTGTGTGTGTTGTGTACATGAGTTTCATTGTAAAAATTTTACTTCCTGATTTCTATTTATATGGATACTTCTATTTTTGTTTTTCTCTTTCATAATGCCTGTCATGGTAATATACATTTAATAAGTGGTGACTGAATTGTTCATTAACTTTAAAGCTTATGAGTAATATTTACTCCAGACATTGACCACTGTGGTACAGAAGCACTCTTGAAAGTTAATGAAAAGAAATGTTATAAACCTGCAGTAAATTAAACAGTGGCCCTTAAGTGAAGTTGATGAACTCGCCCCCTCCTTACTGCAGAGGCATGACGACCAAATACGATGTGGGAGTCTCAATCGAATGCTCTTAAAAAGAAAAAAAGTTACAAAATACAATTTAGGGGTAATTGGAAAAATTTGAATCTGAACTACATAATGAATGGTATTAGGGAATTATTGCTAATTTTCTTAGGAGAAGTAATGGTATGGTTATCTAGGAGAATGTTCCTGTTTTTAGAAAACTCTTGATAACATAGTTAGGAGTGAAGTATCTTGCTAGCTGTTAAAAAAAATTCCTACACACATATAAAAAATATATGTAAATATACATATAACTAAATCAAACATGACAAAATGTTAACAATGTGATAAATAAGTTGTCACTGTAAAATTCTTTCCACTGTGTTCTGTATGTTTGAAATTTTTCATAATAAGGAGGAAAAAGTTTTCCTCTCCTTTGTGTTACTTTATGGTTCAGAGAATTTGTGTTGTGACCTTATGTGTAATTTTAAATGCTTACTCCTTAATCCCTGGAGAACATCAAGGGAATTGGGTATGTCAAAGGTGGGGGTTGACACAAAATCAGTAAGTACAGATCTGGAAGAGAGAGTACGAGAGACGCAGGTTGGTACATATGGGTGGAACTCTCGGCGAGGCTGGCTCACGCTTGTGCTTCCTCAATGCTTGGACAGATGTGACATTTAAGTTGGATGATGGAGCCATCAGTGCCCACAAACCGCTGCTGATCTGTAGCTGCAAGTGGATGGCTGCCATGTTCGGGGGGTCATTTGTGGAAAGCGCCAACAGCGAGGTATGTCCCTTCTCAAAAGCCTAAGTGGTATCTTTATGAATGTGCATGTGTATTTATATAAAGTGTTTAATTCACCAGCTGCCTTTGGTTCTTTTACTGCTTCCATGGAATAGTTCCTTAGGCCGTGCTTGGGTGTCAGGTCACCCTCTTCTTAATTCTGCAGTTACGAGGAGCGGTTGTCTACCGTTGACTGGCTACACGCGTGAACTCCTAAGTGCTTTACATGTAGTGTATCCTTTCATTCTCACAGCTCTCCTTATCCCTGAAAACACGATCAGCTTTTCTTTTTAACAAATGTCACCAGGCAAGATACCATCAAAGTCACATACGAGAGGGGCAGAGCTTATCCTCTAGAGGTTCAAGACAGTGAAAAGTTTCTTCAGTCGCTTACGTTGTGGGCTCAGCCGAGCCCCTAACCAGATGAGGGATCATAAGAAGCCACCTTCTTGTGCCTCAGTTTCCTCATCTGCAAAATGAAAGATGCACTAGGTTGCCCTTGAGGTGTCCTTGAGCTACAACACTCCCTGAGGCTCTGCGCTGACTTACCTTCGCTGAGAGTTCGTTAATGGTAGGGAAACAGTAATGGAGCACATAAACACACCTCTCTAAGTGCTTAGGTCTGGGGAGGTGGCTGGGTTACTTGTCAGATGCTGGGCCTATCTCCAGGAGAAGGATATTCTTAGAGCAGAGCTAGCACTATCTCGGAGACCCTATATCTTCATCTTTTTACAAACTCTGTTGGAAAAGAAAGAAAAATTTCATTCAATCACTTCTCACTTTAGCCTAGAGGTGTGCAAGCATTTTTGTTGAGTTGTGCAAGTGTTTTTTAACCATTTTTTTAAAAAAACATGGGGACACCCCATCAAGTTTATTGTCCTAAGAGGCTTGTTTTGCTTATGTCAGCATCTCTCCAAACTTTTAAAAGAAATACAGAAAACAATGGCTAACTTTTCGAAAGGGGCACTCACACCAGAAATCTGAGCACTCCCGTTGGACTCAGGAGCCTGTATTTGCATCCCTAAGTAGGGAAACAGAATCCTAGAATCACAAGCCGGGATGGCTGGAGCTGAGGAGGTCACTAGTCCACCCTCCTGCTTCCAGAACAAACTGCAGCTGCTCTTAAACCCACCCCCAGCAAAAGGCCATCTCCTGTTTGGGGAAACGATGTCAGAATTATCCTGATGACCTCTTCTGGAGTCTACCAGCCTTTATAAATCAGGAGGTCCTCACCTATAACTAAATATGTTTCAGAGCATTGTTACTGAGGTATTGAGGCTACTGCAACTAGTGGAGGCCACCCAGTGATGGGCTGTGGGGCTCTAATCCCAGCCCCTCTGCGTACAAGCCATGTGGCCTTGGGAAAGTGACCACCTTTCTGAGTTCCAGTCTCCCCATCTTGAAAACACCATAGTAACTCATAGTATGGTTGTGAGGTATGAGAGTCAATACTTGCAAAGCACCTCCTAAGCATTAAATAAATGGTAGCTGCCATTAGTCTTATTTTGATGTCAGTAGTGTTGGTGATATTCTTTCCCTCTTACTTCCAAGAAAATTTGGGGAAGCCACCTGTTAATAAAACTTCATCCAAATGGCATTTCACCAACTTCACTAATCTCCGGAGATAAAAGAGCCGGCAGGCTTGCTTCCCTTATTTTTCCGGCTCACTGAAGTGTGTGC
The DNA here is from genome assembly GCF_037783145.1 of Equus przewalskii. Classification (NCBI taxonomy): domain Eukaryota; kingdom Metazoa; phylum Chordata; class Mammalia; order Perissodactyla; family Equidae; genus Equus; species Equus przewalskii. The sequence continues at coordinate 50,438,407 of NC_091831.1, read as the reverse complement.
TCATTGTGCTGCAGGGTGCCTGCTATTAACCCAGCAGAGAGAAGTTGATCAAGTGATCAAGGCCAGGAACCCAGGCACAAAGGGACACTGTCAGAGCTGACCTCACAAATGCTAATCCCCTTTATCCCTTCCCAGAATGGACTGTAATCATCTCCAGATTAAAATGTGCAGGAGAGGTGACCAAAACAAAAACTTGGCAGCAAATGTGAAAGCACACATACATGGTTGTTTTATAGCCTGTCCTGGAGGTGGCTGCCTGGTAGCACTCCCCTCTAGAAAGACAAGGTCACTTGCCATTTAGAACTGCAGCTGAGGCTAATAGGTATGTATAGATTCAACCCAGCTCAAACGCCAAAGACCATGGAACCAAGCAACCAAAGGTCTGTGCCAAGATTCCTTTAGCCAATATATGAAGAATGCCATGAGCTGTTGACATTTCTGCCCTTTCCTGCCCCTTCTCTTTATTTCCAGTATATTCCAGTATATTCCAGGCTATAATAGTTATGTAGTCATGATCTCTAGCCTCAGCTTGACCTTGGGCAAGCAGCTGACCCTCTCTAAACCTGTGTCTTCTTCTATAAAATGGGAATAACAAGAGAACCTTCTTCAAAGGACAGGTAAGGCATGAGAGTATATGTGTAAAGCTGTGAATTTGGTCCCTGGAGCACACAAATGGTCAAGAATTGTTAGTGACTGTGATCCTGGAGATTCCTGCTCAGCTCTTTCCGTGAGGAGCTAAAGATCTTTGTTCTCCAAATGCCCTAAGTTGAAACCCCCAGTTCCCTTCCTAAGCTAGCAAAGTGTGGTAGACGTGGTCCTAGGGGAGGGAAGAGCACTCGGTGAGCCTCAACAGATGCTCCATGATTGATTTAGGCCCATATTCACACTTGGGATTTGTCCTTTCAAGGGCACCTTTTAATTCTTTATGGTCTTGTGAAAACCTGACTTCCCCCACAGAATTCAGCTGATTTTTTTTGCATTAATAGAATTCACATGCATGTCCAGAAAGGAATAAAACATGCCCATTGATGTTACTTTAACTTTTTTTGTCATGTAATATTTAAGAAGACACTGTATTTTACTGATATTTTTCTCATTACTTTTAATGTACCAGTAAGCATAATTCTCGCCCCAGAGGTACTCAGCAAGTGGTTCATTAAAAATGCATGCCCGGGTTGTAGTAAGCAATGCTCTAGATCTGGAATACTTTCTCATTCTCTATGAGACCGTCTCTAATTATAAGCCTAATAGTCTGAGCTGATCTTCGCAATTAAAATTTTAAGCCAACTAAACTAGAATATGGGACGCTGTTTAGGTGAGCGCTGCATTCTCTGTCATTACCCTTTTTTTTCCCTCAAGCTACATTCGGCAAGTAGGATACAATACTTGTAATTTTATTTCTTATGTAGCTTTATGTATATTATTTTTTTAAAGTTCTATAAAATGGTTTCTCCATTATTATATAGTTAATTATAAATGTTGAAGTCACAGAAATAGGCTTTAGAACAAAATCAACCCTGGGGAAAAAAATGCATATTCTGAAAGCGTTCTTAGTTTATTCTCATTTGCTGCTTACTTCTAAGGGTCTCTAACATTATTTGCCAGAAAAAGCCATTGCTTCAGAAAAATGTTAGCATCATATCAATGAAGAAGGAAACAGCAGGTCACAGATGACTATGAATGTCAGAACACTCCAAAGATATTGGAAATATCGAGGCAGGGCTACTCACTGGAATCTGTCATCTCCTGCTGCCAGAAATAATTTCTTTTTATTTATGATGTCCGTTTTGCCATGACTTAGAACACATTCTTACCAAAATTGCTAAGGTAATCTGAATATCTTCAAAATCCAGAATCTCAGTGAAGAAGAAAAAGCTTTAGATATCATCTATTCCAAATTCCCCCCACATAACAGGTGAGGAAACCGAGGGCGAGAGAGGGTGAATGATTTGTCAAAGATCACACAGCATTTTAGTGACGTATGCCTGGGCCTGCCCCAGCCTCTTGCTCTGTCCTCCAAGCCATTATTTTCAGAAACAGCCGACATTCCCATCCCTGAGCGAGCAGCTGTTCACAGGAAGCTCTGGGACTTTTCATACCTCCAATCACTAACACTTTATAGCACTTGGCTCTTTGTAAAATGTATATACTTTCACTATCAAAATGTTGCAAATTTTAAAGTTTCACAACCTAATTAACCTTCAATTATCTAGAAAATTGTACTAATCCAAACACCATTCTGGAGAAATAAAATTTTGCCATGTGTTCATACACACAGAAACAAGTTTATCTGGGTACCACAAATAAATTGACATCTGCATAGGATAAGTACATGTGTACATAAACACATATAGGTGTAAGCATGCACAAGTATAACTGGTGTTAGACTTACTGGAGTAGCAATTAATTACAACAGCTTCTTTATTTAAAAATAATATAGGTAATCGTTTCTACTTGCCAAGTTCTATCTGTTGTAGAGGTTGAGCTAGAAACTTGAAATGATCGCGCTTGTCAAATCATTGATGTCATAACCCATGCAGCTTGTTTACGGAAGCATAATTGTTTTCATTGACTATGTCTTAAAAGGCAGATAATTTTCTTAATATTTCCAGGAATTTTTCTGGGCCTTCCCTTTGGTACCTTAAGGGAAAGCTCTAACTGTCTGAAAGGATATTCCATCTCTGAGGTGGCTGGTAGCTGTGCAGAAGAATGATATGGAAGGTTGCTATAGTTTCAACAATTCTGGGGCCACACCATTAGAATGCATTGGCCATGAACCCCGTGTAGATTGTGGAGGTAATGTAGAGAGAGAGTGAGAGATTAGATATATAATATAGATGTAATCACATGTAACATATATATATAATATAGATGTAATCATATATAATACAGATGTAATCATACATAATATATAGATGTAATCACATATGGTATATAGATGTATATCTTTATATGCTGTATAGAGGTTTCTTAAGTACCAGCATTAACAAGTTTATAACTGTTCATCCTTTGAACTTAGAACTCTAATTCTTAAAAACTACAAGTAAAATATGGTGCTTTGTTGTGCTGTAACCCAAACCTTTGTTTCTTTGCCGTGAAGGGTTTCTAGTACTGCACAGCGGTTCTGAACAAAAACTTTAGAATGATACTCCCTCGGTTCAAATCCTGGTCACTACTTCCTAGTTCTGTGACCTTGGACACAGGACTTAACCTCCCTGAACCTTGATTTCCTCATCTGTAAAATGGCAAAAATAATAGTCTCTTCCTCCTAGAGCAGATATAAGGATCAAAACAGATAATGCATGTGGAAATACAGTGCCTTGTGCATAGGAGGCCTTCACTTAAGGTTAATTCTTATTGTCATCATCATCATTCCAATAATAAGCACCAGTGGCACTGTTCTGTACTACACCAGGCCACATCTCATGGAGTTAGTTAGAGACTTAAAATGAAGAGTAGCTGCTATACCGCGTACATCTCCATTGATCTATGCCCAGCCATCCAGAACTCCACTTCTCAGGCAGTCCCGGGCACTCTAGCAAACTCTAGCATGTATTTATATGGGCAGCAACTAGACAGGTACTCAGGAGAGAGGTACGGGGAATCCTACAGGGGAGAGTTCACCATAACCAACCAGCTATTCCCCCAGATGTCCCAGGCAAGGATTTCTCTGGATTCTCTGAATCTACTGATACCTGGTAATGTTCCAGTAGTTCTGAATCTATGTGGGTGCCATAGGAAAAATAACAAAGTATGCATATCATGCTAGTATACGTTTATTGATGGGCCATTGGAATCAAGCCAGTCATGGTGGCAACCAGGGTGGTTGCTCATCCTCTGTTTCGCCATCCTAGAAGGCTGGGCTGCGTTGTGTGTCAGCAACAGTGTGGTGTGCAGCTCCCCCCAACACCTGTCATGTTGCTGGGAGATTTCTTTCCCCACAATAGCATATTATAAGGTACTTGGCAAGGAGGGCCCATAATATCATCATACATTTACAGCCCATTTGTCTGATTTATAAATCCAAATAGCCATTTAAAAATTCCAAATCAGGCTTTGTCAGGCAGCCGGACTCTTTTGTCATCTACAAATCAAACTGTTATGTTTAAAGCCATAAATACCAAATGACTTCTATGCACAGCCTCAAAGCAGGTGTTCCAGGCTCGCCAATATCAAATCACACAGTTGGGATATTTATAAGCAGTATAGGCTGAAAATGTGCCCACTGCTTTCTTCAGCAGAACTTAGCTTTTCAAATAACATTTCAGGTATATCTGCCGAACATAAACAAGATGTCAATGCAGGCGGTGTTGGATTATCTCTATACCAAGCAGTTGTCACCTAACTTGGACCTGGACCCACTGGAATTAATTGCCTTGGCAAACAGATTTTGCCTGCCACACTTGGTTGCACTTGCAGGTAAGGCTGATGACTCAGAGCCACGCAATGTCTCACTGTCATATTTATCAAAATCACATTTAAACAAAAAAAGAGATTTCCAGGGAATCGAAATTAGTTTTTTATTACCCAAAATAGGACTGTTTGTGCAGGGTGATATGAACTGATCAAACGTATCAGACGGGCCCAATTCAATTTAGTAAATATTTCTTAAGCCTCCATTTTGTGGTAGGCCTGTGGGGTGGTACAGATATAAAGATGAGAAATGCCTGGCCCCTGCCCTCAAAGTCCATGCTCTGTGCGCTCTGCCTCATTTGTGGACCATGGAATTTGAAAAAAACTATTGTATCTATCTTATCCCCGTAATGTTTACTGAGCCTTTAAGAAAGAGGCAGTAGGAGGCAGTGGTTAAGAACACATAGCCAGATTGCTCGAGTTCAAATCCTGGCTCTGCCATCTACTGGCTGGATGACGTCATAATTGAATTAACTGCTCTGTGTCCCAGCTTCCACTCTATTTTATTTATTTATTTTGAGGAAGATTAGCCCTGAGCTAACATCTGCCACCAATCCTCCTCTTTTTGCTGAGGAAGACTGGCCTTGAGCTAACATCCGTGCCCATCTTCCTCTACTTTATATGTGGACGCCTGCCACAGCATGGCTTGACAAGCAGTGCATAGGTCCGCACCTGGGATCTGAACCGGTGAACCTCAGGCCTCCGGGCCAGCCCCCTCTCTCTTTAAAATCAGGATAATATTATTCTACCATAGAGACGTTATGAAGATTAAATTAGTTAAGATATATAAAGTCCTTAGAACAGTGTCTGGCACTTAGTAAGCATTATGTAAGTGGTTTTCTTAAAGCTATTTTAGAAAATGTTCTGACACTGTCAAGATCATTTTGAGAGAAAGAAAAAAAAGAGACTTGGCTTAACTTCACAAAATCTTATGTATCATTCTAGATTTGTTCAGTTGGTAGGCCGAAGCAGGTCTAAATAGGATATGCACATTCAGATACCTTTTTCTTAAATTTAAACCTTTAGCTCCATTCTCCAGAGATGTTAGTTAGTAATCTGGGTGTTTCTCCCTATGTTTAGTCAACTCCTATTAACCGTGAAAGTAGAGATAGTGCTGTTTTGTTCACTGGCCGATCCCCTGCATGCAGAAAAGTGCCTGAGCGTGTTAGGTTCTCAGTAAATATTTGTTGAGTCATTAAATGAATGTATGAACAAATCAACCAGTCAAATCCACGCTTGACTTTCTGGCAATGTCTTTAGAAAAAAGATTTATTTCTCTATCCTCCTGGTTTCTGCTGTGCTCACCCACCTGGAGAGCAAAGTGCTCCTCTTGCCTTACTTCTCCCTGAGTTAGATAGAAAGAGATAGTTGAAGCATTGCTATTCAGTTGTTTAAAAAACTACTTTTAACCAATACACCTGAAGTCATAGATCCAAATGAGTGTACTGCTTTTTCAATACTAACTCTAGGAGGCTGCAGTAGTTCCCCTTTTCAGAAGTATGAGTTCCAGTCCAATCGACCATCCACACTTATCCCAGGTATTTGTCCTTCAAGGATAAATTTGATTTTTTTGGAAGTAGTCAACAGTAATTTGGAGCCAAACCTGTTGAACAAGGTTTGTGATCAATGTCGAAGTACTACCGTTTTTGCTTAAATATTAAATATGGTGATGAAAACATGGGACTGATTTCTCCATGAAAGAAACTGACCCAAAGAAAACTTCTTGTGTGAACTATAGATTTCTGTGTGTGTTTACTTTTGTCATTAAATGCTGTTATTACTGTTATGATTATTTAATATACACCTCCCTAAGATGATTCCTTTAATCATTTATAGTGTTTAGAGTATACTATTTAGTGTAAGGATAGAATGTTTAGAACATAGTGTTTAAAAATCAGTTTCTGGAGTGAAAATGCTTTGCAATCCAGACGGTTAAGTAAATATCAAGAAATGTTGCAGTTAAAAACCCCATATGACTTCTCAGGGAAATTTAGTTCCAAATAGTTCTTTGTTTGTCAATCCAGCTGAGGAAGGTTGTGCCAAAGAAACCATTCAAATCTGGATACCATATTAACCAGAGAGGGACATATTGCCTGCCAAGTACGTAGAGCCAGAGCAGAAAGCAGGCAGGATTTGGACGCTCTAATGGATTAGAAGAACAGGTGCACTGCTAGAGATGAAAAAATAGTACATCCTTCAAGGAACTAGAAATGCAGGGCCTACACTGTACCCACACATGTCAATTCTAGAGGCAAGTGACAGCCCAGATGCAGGCAAGAGACAGCTCAGTCTAAGAACCACAATTTAAATTCAGCTTAGAAGCCTCGGACACAGCTCCTGCACAGAAACGCCTCTCCCAACTGGATTTTTGTTCCTTCTGGCTGAAGATCTCCTGGTCTGTAGAATCTAAGAAGTTGACTAGTGCGTCACCCTTCTGGAGCTGTTGAGGCAGACATGCGCGTTCACATTTTTAATTCCTCACATGGACACATTCTTCTGTTATTCAGTCTCTCTAGTGTCAGAGATTATTGAGAACTAGAGTGATGTGAGGAGGAAAACTGTCAAACAGGAAGACACTAGGGAGTCTAGAAGATGCTAGGAAAGTGCTAGACTGTCTGGAGCGGCACCGTCCAAGATAACTTTCCGCAGTGATGGGAACATTCTGCATCCGCATTGTCCAGTACGCATGTGATTACTAAGCACTTAAATGCGGCTAATGTGGCTGAGGACCTGAATTTTTAATTTTAGCTAATTTAAGTTTAAATAGTCTCATGTGGCTGGCAGTTACCATACTGGACAGTGAAGGCCTGGAGAGCTCGGGCTATTTCAGAAGGGCTGACGGGTATCCCCAGAGTCATCGGTGCAATGGCTGTGGCCAGAACTTCAGTACTGAAAGGCCACACGTCAGAATGGGCCCTGGATTTAATTCGGATGGCTGCCCAGAGCGGTGTCCCATACCTCCTCGCCTCTTAGGTGGTCCCAGATCAGACCTTCCAGGCAAGATGTCTGACTTGCAGGATACGGTTTAACTTTCTCCTGTTTCCTCTCTTCCTCAGAGCAGCACGCCGTTCAGGAGCTGACCAAGTCTGCAATGAATGGCGTGGGCATTGATGGGGAAGTACTCTCTTATTTGGAATTGGCCCAGGTTTGTAACAATGTGCTTTTCACCTTTTCAGTGTGTTCAACCAGTGTGTTTAATGCTGATAAAACATTCCACTGTTGCATCTGTCTAAATAAAGATGTCACCACTGAGTCACAGAGGCCCCCTGTGTACACTGGGAAGATCTGAGAGTTTGACATTTCGTGCACCATTCACCCTGCTGGGCTTCATTTGAAAAAACAAGGACCCCTCCCCCACGCCAGCCCCATTATCCCCCGAGGCACCAGCTTCCCAAGTGGGAGAACAACTTAGGGCACGATAGGGGAAGGTTTTGTTTCTTCTTTTCTGAATTCTCGGACAGGTATTGGCCCAATCAGACAGTTTCTAGAATTCCGTGAAGCCCCGTAACGCCCCAAATCTCACTGCAGCTCCCCAGGAGTTTTCTAAAATCAGTATTTGTTAATGTTGACACTGTGATTCCATAATCCCAGTACACAATTTGCACTCTTCTTCTAGAGAGAGTCTGAGATCTAGCTTCAGCTCTGTCACTGAATAACGTACTCAAGGCACAAAGCTAAATTCTGCCTCAGTTTCCTCATTTGTAAGAAATGGGGATGGTAATTCACACCCTATCAACCTTACAAATTATTTTGAGAATCAAGTGGGAGAGAATGTTCAGGAAAGAACACTGAAGAGTAGAAGCCCTCTCATAAGGCAAGGCTCATGCATGGGCTTATCTAGTCCCTGGCATAGACTTAGTGATAAAGAATTTACACTCTGAAGGAACTGAGAATAAATTCTTCAGTCTTTTCTTCAGCCTAACGGGTTTGGCTTTCTTTGTTCCCTCTCTTGGTTAGGGCGCTGGTTTACTAAGTCTTAGGCCAGGCAGTTTAAATCGATATTTCTCAATCAAGGGAGAGGAGGTGGTTCAGGGAGATGGGAGGCCTATGGCAGGTGTTACTCAGGCTGTTGGAAGCATGGCCAGAGGAAACGGCTCAGATTCAAAAGGAGAAAAGCTGGAGTAGGACTTTACAGCAATCTATTTGTTCTAATTTAACAGTCAACAAATATGTATTATTTTCTCCCCGCATGCCAGGCATCACCCTAGATAAGAAGACAGGTAGATACAAATGGTAGATTCTCCACCCTTGGGGCAATCAAAGGCCGGTGAGAGATAGAGACACTAGCATGAATTATTAAAATCCGATGTGGAAAACAACCTAATAGGGGTTACAATGAAAACTGAGAACAGGCACCATTTGCTTTCGGATCAGCAAGCCCCCGTCAAAATTGGTGAGATTTTGCAGTCTTTTGAAAGAGGCCTGGGGACAGTTTATGACTTGAGCTCTCTCCAGTAGGTGTTCCTCCTAGAGAAAAATGAAATGAGCCAGAGTTTCATTAGGGGCCAGTTCACTTGAGGTAATGATTTGCAGTTGTGTCTGGTTTGCTGTGTGTCCCTGCCCTGTCCCCTCCCCCGACCCTGCCCACGCATACACCCTGCAAGGAAATAATATGATTACTGCTAAGCCCTGACGAGCCTTGGCAGGAAGAGTGTGGGATGGAGTCTCCCATACCTTAGTTCATTCATTAAACCCTAACCCAGTGCTGTGCTGGTAAGTATGTAACAGTCAGCTTGGGGGCAGGTGGGTCCCTGGTCTGTTGCATTTTCCAGTTTCCATGGTGTAAATACTCCCATCCAGCCAATTGTAACAACTTGATATCACAGAACTCAGAGTAGCGAAGAAATGCTCACAAGTGACCCTCTTGAGCAGGTACAAGCCAACTCTAGTACACGACTGCCCTAATCTTACTGTCAGAAAGAGATCTAATATCAAAAGAAGTTGAAAGCACCAGCTAAAATTGTCCATGATGTTGGGGTTGCGATTTTCAGTGAGTTAATTGAATTAGTTTCTGAGAACTTTGGCTTTTCTATTGGCCTTTGTTCATGGCAGAGATGTGGGCCCTAGAGGAAGCACGCTGTAGGTTCCAGAGTTTCACCTGATCAAAGAAACTTAAAGAGCAACAAACAACAGAATGGATGTCTGAGAAGGGCATGGACAGAGAGAGTGAGGGGTGGGGGAAATACTGCCAAATTTGGGGAGGGAATGGGGAGCTGACTCAATAGTTGAGCATCAGGTCTTTTTCGGTCACAGCTACCTCAGGGGCCACCTCCCTGAGCATCTGCTCAGAAAGGAGGTGTGGAGTGTTCGGATCCCTCCTGCCCTGCCCCACACCACCTGTTCTTATGTAACCAAAGGACAGGTATAGGACAGTCACACAGTCCGCAGTCTCCTCTTTCAGATCTTTGGCCCCAGCAAGCTGAGCTCTGACATGTGACACGGGATATTCTGTTGCTTAGGCTTCCTTAAACAGAAACAACATCGCTGCTTTCTGCTGTTGGCTGGTGTCTTCCAGAGGCCACGGTCACTAGAGGGCCAGGTGGTGGGGGAGGGTGGGAGGGCAAGACATACTTTAAACTTCTGATCTGATACAGGGAGTATTTTTGGTGCACCTATCACAGAGGGTCAAGGAGGGGTGTGCCACACGCTATACTTGGCTGGCATTGGAACCATGGCCAAAGTCAAAACACTGCCGTCAAAACAAGAGGTTTACTGAATTAGTATATGGGCCCTTTATTTGTTTAACCTTGACAATGGCTTCCTATTTCTTTGTAGCCCCACTTTAGAAAATAAAGTCTAATCCCTTTTTGGTCACTTCCTTGCAGTTTCACAATGCCCACCAGTTGGCCGCCTGGTGTTTGCACCACATCTGCACCAACTACAACAGTGTTTGTTCCAAGTTCCGCAAGGAAATCAAATCAAAATCTGCAGGTGAGACTGCGGGGTCCCCATTTGTCCAGAGCTCATCCCCTCTGACAGAAGTGTTACCCTCCGTGCCCTTGAGAAGGAACATGAGCGCAGGCAGTTCATGGAGAATTCCTTGTGACTTGCCTGGTGGTCGCATGTTCATGTGACATGACCTAAGGAATTGTAGGTGGGGAATTCTCTTTGGAGAACCTCATGCTTGGAGGATTTGGGTGGAGGGGGGTTCAGGCTGCCCTGCTGCAGAGCATGCAAGGTCGTTGGCTCAGCCTTGCCTGGGGAGGCATGCTTAGGAGCAAGCAAGCTTACACTCTGAAATCAAGTGGTCCTGGGTTCAGGTTCTCTGTGTCCAGCTGCATGACTTTAGGCAAGTATTCCATCTCTCAAAACTTTAGTGTCACAATCCGCAGACGGTCCTCATCATAGTCCCTGCACATCAGGTTGTTGAGTGGATGTATAAGATAATCATATACGCAAAGCTTTAAGCACAGAACTGAGCACACAGAAGCGATCAGTGACCAGCAAGTGTCATCCTCCACACTTTCCTTCCGCAGACAACCAGGAATACTTTGAGCGGCACCGCTGGCCCCCTGTGTGGTACCTGAAGGAAGAAGACCACTACCAGCGTGTGAAAAGGGAAAGAGAGAAGGAAGATATTGCACTAAATAAACATCACTCAAGAAGAAAGTGGTGCTTCTGGAATTCATCTCCAGCAGTTGCCTGAGGAGGAAAAACAAAAAAGATCGATCATCTGACCCACCACTTTTCAAAGCACTACTGTAAAATTAGTCTTCCTGTTAGAGATAAGCTGTAGTTCAGGTTTCAGGCACTGATCTTCCTCCACTGTCGTGCATTTATCTTTGTGGGGATCAAAGCACAAGCTCACCATCAACGAGCCTGGACAAGAAGGGAAGTTGACGCTCACTGCATTCCTTACACTTACGTGTGTATTTTTTGTTAGAAGGCTTAATAAACTCTAGCCTGTTTTTTCGTTTCTTTTTATACAAAGGAAAAAAAAAATTCAGCTTTCATGTTTCAAATTCCAAATTGGAAAATATTTTTATATGGTCTCTTGTATTTTGTTGAAATGAAAATACTATGTATTACTTTATTTTACAGGCCACAAATTAACCATGAAGTCGCCCTGTGCTTCTCTTTGCCCGTGACCACCAAGCATTATGACATAATTAGAGGGTTATCCTGTTGTTGTGAAGTAAAGGGTTGGAAGGAAATTCCCCGAAGTGCAAGCTAGAGAGGGTTTAATCTTTGTTCTGCCAAATAACATCGGTATAATTACCAAGTCAACTCCAAGAATGTGTATTTACGATATTTGCTGTGTAAGTGCTAGTAATTATATGGTTATATGTGCCATGTAAAATATAGTGATATCAAATCTTCTGTTGTTTAGAATATCTAGATTCAAGAGGATAATCTTTATAATCATTAGAAGGGCTTATTAAACCCCAGCATTATCCAGGGCAAACCCACTGGTGGACCTGAATACAAAAAATGCCGTTCGAGCATTAGCGTTTGGATTGCTGTGTTAGAGTTTATGTCTCAGTGTTCTTTGATCTTGCCATGCTTCTGCATGCAGGTTCTCCACGGACTTGAATCGAGATGGGCAAGGGAAAGGGTCCCCAGACTCTGTCCCGTTGTCTGCAGGCTTGTCACATCTCACCACCAGAAACAGGCTTCCTCAGGTCTCTCACCTGCGGCCAACTTCACTTTGTAAGACATGTATTTTTAACTCTTCCCAGGGAAAATTCACGTCGCTGCAGAAGTAGGCTAAGGCAGACACCCCCCCTTGCTGAAACTCAGCGGGGCCTGTGAAAGCACAAAGCTGGAGGCTGGGTCGTCTAGGGTCCCTGAATTCTCCCACGCAGACAGGAATCTCATTCCAAGAGTCTAAGAAATGGTGCTATTGTAAGTTACTTCTGACCTTTGTCCTTGAGTTTTCAGTGTTAAAATAGAAAGTACTGAGCAGGGGAGCTTTCGAGCGGCAGTCAATCATTGCTTCTCTGTAAATTAAAATGTTACAGCACTCGTATAGAGCATTTGAAGGCCATAGCTCCTTACCTGCCGTGAAATGTTGTGTGGCGGGCGCTAGGGCTTTTCCTATTGAGAGGTCAACTTGCTGCTGCTAAAGGCTGTTGGGTTTTTTTCTAGCTTTCAGAAGTTGGAAAAGTGACAGTTGAGTGCAAACCCCAATGTTGACAGCCATATGCATTTGAAAATCTATCCAGATTACAGATGGGCATTTATTACTGACAGTGGATACATACCAGATATGAGTTAGGAGAGGCCCCTATAGGTATCACCCTCTCGTGCAAAGGAAGAGTAGGGATAGATGATTATGAATGCATCTATGTTAATTTTTGGTCAATGAGGTTGTAAATCATTAATGGAAGGAGAAAAGAGACAGAATGAGAGGGTAAATGTCAAGACTCAGGAAGAATCGGCGTATATCCCATCATGAAATGGTAGAAGTTGAGTTTTCAGTGAGTAGTCAGGGTTGAATTTACACAACCAAAGCTCCCATTTGATTGTAATCTTTGCCAAACGTAATGGACATATAAATTAACCTGGGGTATAAGCAATAATATCCACTAGTGTTTGTTATCAGCTACTGTAACCAAGTGGCTGGCTCATTTGGTTGATGCTGATTATGGCCTTTAACCATGGTGGTTTGTTTTGTGTTTTTTATTTCACAGAAAGCCAATAAAATTGTTTAGCTATAAAATGCCTTGAGTTTTTTTTTTTTAAGGACTACCATCATATCGTGTGTGATTTTAATAGCTTTTTAAAAAACTATCAAAACTTTAAAGATGCCAGGTCATGGGGGCTTGTGTATGCTCCAGTAACAAGGCAGCTTGAATGACTGTCATCTTTGTTTTCAGTATTGCCAGCAGAGATTCCAGCGCCATGATGTAAATGAGGAGTCTGACTCTCTGCTCTTAGCTAATACGGTTGTGTCACTAGACATGGTACAGCCTTGGAAATAACAGAAATGATCTCTCTATCCTAATGGACCTATTGTAATCTGGGTTTGGGCAATTTTGTGAAATTAAGTGGGAGGTTATATTGGTGGGCTCATGAAGATAAGTCTTTTCTTCAGAAGCAGATCTGAGAAAGTCTTTGGGAAAATCTGTAAACAGTTTCTGGACTTCCAAGCTCAGAGGGACGGAGGCTCTCCAATGAGATCTCACAGGGGGACTTTTCTGAGTGGCAAATTCCCTGTAACTCCATGGATAGAAGTTGACAAATAGAAAAAATAACTACAGAAAGAAGACAGATTTTCAACACATTCCCACACCAGTTAAAATGGGTGGTCCAGATCATGGCATCTTTTACATGATGCATGCCAGGGGAGTCTTACCTATAGGAAGTCTTGGTCTAAGTTTCTCCTAGGGCAGTGCCTGGCAAATCATCAAGGATTTCAACAACCCAAATTGGCATTGTAGGAACCACAAATCCCACTGGTTTGCAGGTAACTCAAGTATTTTCATTATGGACATTCAAAAGTAAGACTGAAAAGTTCGTAAGATTATTTTTCACACCTGCTCCCATTGTATGGTATACCAGCTGTCAAAATTCAGTTTTGCATCACTGTGACATTGGCTAAGTAGAATGAATTCTACTAATCAGAGGAAAAAACAAAATGAATCCTGAATTTGGAAACTTATGAGTGCAGCGTTTCTGAAGTGAATGCTCTTCTACAAACTGAAGATTTACCAGGTTTTGTCTTGAATTGGGTATGTGTTTTGTGTGTATATAGTATAATTTGTATTATTTATATATATCATAAATATATAATGACTAACTATATAGTGACTATTGCATAAAAGATGTAGCGTTAAAAGTTAGCCAGAGAGAATGTGTTTGTGTTGTGTGTGCATGTGCATGTGTGTCAAGCAGCAGCCTATCGAAGCAAAAAAAAAAAAAATGCTAAGGGTAATTAAAAAAGAAAAGAGAAAAAGAAGGAGAAGGGCCACAGCCCAAAGCCAGGGAAGTTGAATTAAGCACTCTGAGCCACAGATGTACTCTTTTTCTCCCAAAATGTGAATTTATGCCATTACTTCATATCTCATGACTTAATTGATTTTCAGATGAAGACTTTGCTCTCTAGAATTTCCAGTTAGGTGGCAGGTGATACATGCAACATGAAAAAAAGGCACTGCTGTGGCAACACTGGTGACCGCCTGTAAAAGCAGTGCTTCTGGAGAAGCAATGCTGTTCCCTTTGCCTTCATTTGAAAATCCCACCCTGTGTTGATGGTGCCTCTAAACTGGGTATTTTTACTTAGGCCATTTAGATGCATGTTTTTCCGCTGGGTTCATGTGCAGGTGCCTCATCAGCTAGATATTTACAGACTATAGTCTACAAAATATGGAAATAATTTAGGAGCAGATAACTCTCGGGTGGAAACCTATCAATCATACAGTTGCACATCCATACACATGGAAGTGCTAGAAACAGCAGTAGGGGACATGAAGTGGCTTGCCAGCGATCACTCCTGTTGCTCATCACTTCTCTAGGAAGAAACTATCTTAGTGACATGGATTTCCAGGAGAATGTAGATGAAATGAGTGATACCCAAATGTGGCCCCATAGAAGGAGTATTTCAATTCTTTGAGTCTGAATACACACTCAATCACAAAGACAAGAATGGTTAGATTTTGCAGGCAATCAATGAGGATAGAACTTGATTCATTTCTCTCTGCTTGGATGCCAACCAAAGTTTGGGATTTTTTTAATTCCCTCCCAGTATGATAAAAGAAACATCCTTTTGATTTGATGATTCATGGTAGTCCCAAATGGAGTGATAATACCCACAGAATGTTAAGATTAACTGTTATGTGAAAAGATACACAATCTCTCTAAGCTTTAGTCATCTAAAACGTGTGAGCGGCTTTCACTGAATTTTGGTGCAGATTAAATGAGATGATTTAGGTAAAGCACTTGGCACAGCGCCTGGCATGTACTAAGCACTCAGTAAATGAACCTGCATACTAAGCATGTTGACTACCAAGATGTGAAATCCAAGAGAGAGGACAACACTGTTTATTACAAGATAGAACATGGTCCTTTCCCGCATTCTCTTAAACCGAGCACCTACCTTGCTACTTAGTGCTTCGCAGCAGTGATTAAAGAATTAGGAAATAGAAGCTGTGGAAAAGTAAAAGAAAAAGAATAGGCTGGAGAGAAAAGGCAGGGGGTGAGAGGATGGAAAAGAGTATGGCACTTTCCAAGAGGACTTTCCCCCTCCCTGGGCCTCCATTCTCTGTGGAATGCGCTGGACCACCCCGAGGCCAAGCTTGGCTGAGCTTCTGATTCACTTGAAGCACCTTCTTTTTTATTGCTTCTAGTCATCTTTTTTTCTTATTTTTCTTGAAGATTGGATGCAAAGAGTCTAGTTAACCAGAATCTTCAATGCTCCTCCGTACTTAGCTTTGTCATCTTCAGTCAGTACAATGCTTTCTCTTTTTTCATTTTTTCTTTCTTCCATAATATCCACTCCCATAACATTTTCAATATATGTCTTTAAATGTGTGGATATCCTTATATACAGTGTTGTTTCATGTGTGTGATTGTTACACAAATGATGTTACATCTGCTTTTCGGACTCCATGCTGTTTTGAAAATCTAGCCATGAAACAATAGAGCATCCAGTCCTTTGATTCGTGTGGCTGCACAGTGTTCTGTATATAGCATCCACCACATTTCACTCTCCCATTCCACTGGCACTAGAACCATGAGGCAATTCCCACTCCCAGGCACTACAGTGAAACTCCTTGTACATGCCCTGGGATCAGGATCTAAAAACAGATGCCGGGTCCGGCTCAAGACACAGAATCAAAGCCTCCTGAGCTGAAGGACATGTGTGGGAACACTGGACTCGGTGATGAAAATCCTTCCTTGCTCCCAGCACTAAGTTAACATGATTCTACAGAATTCAAGAGTCACAAAGAATATGAAAGGCTCCAGCCCAGCCCAAAGGACTGGCTGTCCCCTGACAGAGAAACGAGGCTTAACTCCCTGCCACCTGAGAAGCTGAAAGAGGCTTTCCTGATGGTGAACATTGTCAGATATTGGAATAAGTTAGTCCATCCCATCTGGCCTTGGCATTTTGCATCATCTGACCCTCATGAAAGGTGAGAGGACAAGATGACCTCTCAAAACCCCCTTAAATATTAAGATTTATGATTTTCTGCCTTCAAAAAATCCCTAGTTGGGCCAGCCCTGTGGCCTAGTGCCTAAGTTTGGCACACTCTGCTTCGGCAGCCTGGGTTCGGTTCCCCGGCATGGACCTACACCACTCATACACGACTCGGGCCACGCTGTGGCAGTGCCCCACGTACAAAATAGAGGGAGATTGGCTCAGATGTTAGCTCAAGGAGAATCTTCCTCGGCAAAAAAAGAAAGAAAGAAAAATCCCCAGTGAGCTTGTACACATGCCTTAAAGGTCTCCTTCTAATTTTATTACTTCACATGTGAAGTCTAAAGGAAAAGTAACAAATTCTATAGATTGTTTAAACTGTCACAGAGCTTTTCAGATTCTTTATGACTCTTGAATTCTGTAGAATCATACCAATGTGAATATAAAACTTCCCTTTCTCCTGGTTTCCCACTCTGGGTGATAAACATCAGAACAATACCGTCTAATTCATTAGATGGAGGGTGCTCAGGTCACTGTGATTTCCCTCCTGGCCCCACCCCACTGAGATGCATTGGATCTCATTGCCACCACCAACAACATAGCCTTTCACTTTACATATAGAGAGATTTCTTTAAAAATAAGTAGTCGCAGTAAATGGCCAAACATCTAAAATTTCCAACTTTTAGAGAAATGGGCTTACCAATCTTTTAAAAATAATATTAATAAGGCGTACTCTCTCCCCAGCAAGTTCTGTACTGCTGGCTCCCCTTGTTCTCGTTTTGCTTACATTTGCACAGATAACCAGGGTGGTGCGGCCTTGGTATGTGAAGATGCACTGTCACATGCTCTTTCAGTCTTATTCAAGTGTTTCTTCACCAGATTGACATCCAAAGTCTTGGCACCAATCTTCCAGAGTCAAAAAAACTGACGTGAGAACCTTGATAATAATATTTAACATTTTTGAGTATACATTGTGGCCAAACACTATGATAAAAGCTTTATATGCATTTACCTCACTCAGTTCTCATGACCTTACTTTATGGGGAAGGTAATGGGTTGTGCAGAAGCAGACCTGCAGATGAAGACTCACGGCCAGTGATTCATTTAGAAAGTGCCCTTAGTTGAGACCACCAGGGGAAGGGGAAGGAAGCAGGAAGGTGAGAAGCCAAGCGGGAGCACGGTCAGACAGTCCCACTCTCAGCCTGGTCCCAGGCAGGCTCCGGAGTATAAACGACACCTCAGAGTTGGTTTCACATTCCTGCACCAGTGGTCAAAGGTGAAGTGTTCCTGGCAGGGGAGATGTAGGGATAAGTGTACGCTCCGGGCATTTTAGGTTCTCTGGCTTTGGTGAGTTGGGAGAAGTGGCTCCAGTAGCAGGCAGGAAATCCTCCAAGGCGAGTCCCAGGCGTGGGCTGTTAAAGGTAAGTAGAAGAATATAGAAGTAAAGAGGACCCCAAGGCATCCGGGAGGAGCACAGATTGATCTGCCCACTAACCTCTATTTTGAAATTCTGAAAAACAGCCTGGACTATTTGATGGGGCACACTGGCGGAAGTTTTGTGCGCTGATGAGTAAATATGGATGGAAAACGTTGCCTCCTCTTTTGCTTCTAAGTCAAAAAGCTTCTGAAATCAGTTTGAAGAACATCAAAAGATAAGTTCGTCTTGATTGAGTTTCAAAATTACAGGATCTCCAACATAATCATCCTCCCCCAAAATGTACACAAGACCATATTTGAAAGGGCATTACTGAATTTTCCCTAGATGGTCCAAAACAAATTAGAGAATGATTTACTTGAACCTAAACAAATGTCTACCACACAGCATTTTATAGATTCAAGTAATTTCTGAAAAGAGCCCAAGATGACAAGTCTGATTCTCCCTCGATACCCCTACCATCTCCCTACACGCCCACAGAATCAGTCCAGGAGAGATGATCAAACACTAAAGATTAGGCAAACTTCTTAAATTTTTTATTTCAGTACCAACTGCCAACTTCCACAGTGTTCACTGCCTGATTTTTTTTTAAACACTTTATTTTTTTATTTACTCTTTGTTGTTGTTGTTGAGAAAGATTGGCCCTGAGTTAACATTTGTTGCCAATCTTCCTCTTTTTGCTTGAGAAAGATTTGCCCTGAGCTAAAATCTGTGCCAATCTTCCTCTATTTTGTATGTGGGTCACTGCCACAGCGTGGCTGATGATTGGTGTAGGTTCACACCCGATCCAACCCGTGAACCTGGGCCACCAAAAGTGCCAAACTTAACCACTATGCTACTGGGCTGGCCCACATTGCCTGATGTTTATTGAGCCTGCTACAGGACCTAAAGTCAAGTTGTTGCTCAGAGCCTAAGCACTGGAATCTAAGCCTGATTCCTAGCTTTAATAAATTAACAGAGCATTCCTCCAACTGCCCAGATGCTGAGCAACCCTGCCAGCTGCAGCCATAGGGCAGTGTCTCCCCTTGGATCATTTTTCTGGTTTTATTCAGACAATTCCGTGGAGAAGAGAGTGGATTTATTGACAGATATATCCTCTCGTGACTTGCTGAGGGAGGGCGGAGGGAGAAAACATCTGAGCTCATCCCGGTGGGGTATCTTTTTGTTTTCTTTTCATAGTTTGGGTTGTCTCTGAGGGGTGGATATCTTGGTAATAGGGGTGAATGATGTCTCTATGTGTGATGGTAATCTTTGTTGAAACTAGCTCTTTCCAAAAATGACATTCGTCACTCAGTTTCAGTGAGATTGCCCTTCTTGACTATCCATATCCTAAAGCAGAAATGATTGCATTCATAAACAATTAGGGTATATCTCTCCCCTCTTAAAAACACTGGTTAGGAGCGAGGGCCTCAGATGACAGACATGAAAACATGCTTCTATCGAGAGTGTCCTGACCCCAAAAGTCAGGGCCTTCCAGGTTAAATTCCAGATCTCATTTCTCCAAAAACAGGCCACCCATTCCCAGCAAAATCTGATAACAGGATCCCTTTGCTCTTCAAATCTGGAGAGATGCATTCCAGCTGTCGCCTTCCTATCCCACCCTCTCCCTCACCCCAAGCTTGACCCTGCTTCTAGGCCTGGCCCTGAAGAAATTCCATTTGACCACCATCATACCATACGCAAGCTGATGATGCAAATCAAGGTCTGCAATACTTTGTGGTAGGAAAGGTGAAAAAGGCCCACTTTTCAAATCACACAGAGGTTTGAACATATTGAACACCTTGTAACCCCAAATCTCTGGGATCAGAATTGACTTTCTCATCTAGTATTTTTTGCCAGGAAGTAGCTTCATTTCATTTAGTCTTGGGAATTTCTTCTACTAGCGCGATGCAAATTATTCACCTCTTATCTTGGGAAGCCTCATGATCATAGGTTGATCTAGTCCTTCCACCTTGCCAAAGGGTTGATCTGAAGATTTTCACAAATCATTTCAACACAGTTAGGACTTTTTGAACTTCTACTACTTGCCAGTTACAGTGTGAGACTCAGCCTGTAGCCCCAGAGAGCCTCTGGTATCCGGTTGGACACACCCAAATAGTAATCACAACAAGACAATAAACGAACACGCCAAAGTTAATGCTATAGACCAGGTATGGAAAACAGGTTTCATTTCATCTGCTAACTCAGATCAGTAATGCATGATTGTGTTGTGAGTTATTCTGAGGCATAATCCAGGCTCCAGGGCAAAGAGGGCTAGGTTGCTTAATGGTGTCTGACATGACTCTGGGAGAATGAACTAATAGCATAATTGTCAAGTTTTATTCACTCCACAAGTATTTATTGCACAGATACCTGTCTAATATGTGTAGGCACTTTTCTAAGTACCAATGTCCTATCATTATGGAGTTTACATTCCGTTGTGGGATGCATGCAATGAAAACCAACAAACCAACAAATATTTTTATCAGATAAGTGCTATGAAGGAAAAAAGGAAGAGGATAGAACATAATCAATACCACTTTAGAGCAAAATGAGTGAAGGTGGTCAAAAGGTACAGACCTCCAGTTATACAATAAATAAGTCCTAGGGTGTAATGTACACCATGGTGACCATAGTTAATAATACTGTGTTGTATGTTTGAAGTTGCTCAGAAAGTAGATCTTAAAAGTTCTCACCATAAGAAAAAAAAAAAATTGTAACTGTGTGTGGTGACAGAAGTTAACTAGACTTAATGTGGTGATCATTTAGCAATATATACAAATACCAAATCATGTTGTACACCTGAAATGAATATAATGTTATATGTCTATTACATCTCAGCAAAAAAATATCATTTTAGACAAAGGTGGTCAGGGAAGTCCTCTCCAAGGAGGTATTATTTGAGTAGCGACCTGAATTAAGTGAGTCAGAAATTTGGAGCAGACAGAGCAAGGCCAGCTTGTCTCTACTTCACAATGTTTGGGGCCTCAAATAAGACTTGGAGGCCAGGAGTGACTAAATGGCTAGCAGCTGGAATCAACTGGATGTGTCTACACTCACATATCCGGTGGTTAATCCTGGCTCTTGGCTGAGACTTCAGCAAGGCTGTTGACTGGAACACCTACATATAGTTTCTCCATGGGATCTCTCTGACTAGGCTTATGCGAGCTTTCTTACAAAACGGCAACTGGGTTCCAAGCATGAGTGTCTCCAAATAAGAAGTTAGAAGCACATGGCATATTTTTGACTTAGCCTCAGAGTCACGTGCTGTCATTTCCATCACACTCAATAGAGTTTGAGGCAGTCAAAAAGGTCCACCCATGTTCAAGAGGAGAGGACACAGTCGCCACCACTCAGTGGGGGGAGAGTCGAAGTTAACGTGTAAGAAGAACGTGTGGAATGGGAGATAGTGTTGCTGCCATCTGCCACAACACCTTAGAGTGAAAGAGTTCGATGGTTTCCCCGAGCTAGCTTTTGATTGGAGGAGGGAGAAAAAGGAAATGGAGAGGCAATCAAGGATACTCTATGCCCAAAGGGAAAAAAGATGGAGTCAGGACTCAGAGCAAGGAAGAAAAGCTTTGCCACCACTTACTTTATTATTTGACACCTTTTTTCATATTCAAAGCTACTGCCAATTTCACACATCTCTGACCTTTCTCGCCTGATCCCTGCATTAGCCCGTGTGCACTTAACAGACAGGAACTCTTTGTGCCTCAGCCAAGATTTTGCTCACGAAGATGGTTTCCCTCTCCAAGATGGGCAGCCGCCATGTTTCAGCAGCTTCAGATGTCTGAAGATTATTGACCCGAAGGAGGCCCAGCTGTTTTCCTATTGGATCTCCCAGGAGAGAACAACTTCTTTAAAGGCCATATCCTCTCATTATCCCCACACAGACTCTCCAGAGAGGGTCTTAACTTCTTGAGCTAATGGGATTTGGTTGAGCAAAAGTTCAAAAACCAAATATCTCTTCACAACAATAGCAGTAGCAACAATATTATTTTCAGTGAAGCAACCAGAAAGCCTCAAAGTCAATACAAAATACCAAGGGCAGGGGTGCTGGGATGTCTGTGTTTTTAAAACATACTGAATGATTCCAATGAATGGAGGTTGAGAACCACTGCCCTCCCAGGTCTTCTTGACAAGCCTGTAATAAGCTGTATTCTCTTGTCCTGTGGTCTTTGCACATACTGTTCCCTCAGCCATCAGATGCTCTTTCCCCAGTTTTCTGCTTGACTCACTCCTCAATTAAAGGACCTGCACCAGGACCATAAAGCTTCAAGATGTAACTCTCTTTCTCCTTGGATGTCCCACTTCATAGGCCTCTTTGAGATTATATTCTTTTGTATAACCATCTTCAAGGAGGCCTAAAGTGCTCAGGCAATAACTAGAAGCAGCCATCTCAGCTTAGAGTGGGAAAAGAATTCAAACCTTCAAGTTCTGTAATTACACACATCACTAATCTCTTATCTATTTTACCATCAGGGCAAAGAAGCAGCAACTCAGCCTCCTACACGGCTCCTTTGAAAACAGTCCCTTGATGTTTTCTAGGTAAACTCATTGTTCCATCTTCAAACTGGCCCCCTGGACTGGCTGCAACCCCAGCTATTCGCTGGCTGCTGCTTCTCTCTGATTCTAAGGAGGCCGTGTGCATGTGCAAAAGGAGTGGAGTGGGAAGAAATGGCCAGCAGCAATATGAGTTAGGAAGCCCCCCATGCAGTGGTGAGGGCCAGAAGAGGAGAGTGTCGGAGAGGAAAAAAGTCCATCTTCCCCCGGGGATAAGCATTCCAAAAACAGGCATCCTGTTCCTTTTTATCAAAATCACTAACTTATTATGTATTCTTGGGCATCTGGCACTATAAAGTTCCAGATGTTCTGCTCTTGACTTTCACAACCTTCAACAGGAACGGATATTCAGATCATTCGAGGTGAGTGGAAACATGGCAGATTATTTCTGACAGATATCAGAAAGGGCATTCCTCCAATAGGTTTCCTGGAGCCATCCAATCGCCAGACTTGCAAATCAAGCCCAAGCGGTTCACAATAGTATAATTGTCATTTTCATCACCACAGGCACAACCGTTTTAGGAGGGAACCCTCAGCCCCCTGTCCATGTTTCAGCAGTTTTCACACCCCTCTCCACCATGGCAGAGTCTTGGAGCAACATTTCCAGAGCCTCTCTCTATCTCTTATTGGCTCCTCCCCTACAGAGCACTGGCCGACCTGATTGGTGGAGTGGAATTAGGAGATGGGGCATTTGGCAGGCGATTAGATCATGCAGGTAGAGCCTTCGTGAATGGGAGTAGTGCCCTTATAAAAGAGACCCCAGAGAGTTCCCTCGCTCCTTCTGCCATGTGAGGACACAGAGAAAAGACAGCCATCTATGAACCAGGAAGCGCGCCCTCACCAGACGCAGAATCTGGTGTGCCTTGATCGTAGACTTCCCAACCTACAGAACTGTGAGAAATAAATTTCTGTTGTTTATGTCACCCAGTCTATGGTATTTTTGTTGTAGCAGCCCAAACGGACTAAAACATCATGAAAGTCCTAAAAACAAGAGGACAAAAATAGAAGATGGATAGCCCTCTTGGATATTAAAGCATCTAAGGAAACTTGACAATTAACGCAATTAATACCAGCACAAGAATAGACAGAAATATGGAATAGAATAGAAAGTATAAAAAGAAACATATACAGAGAACATTTGTCCTAGTATTAAAGTTGTACTTCACATGACTGGGGAAGATACAGAATTTTTAATAAAGGATGTTGGGACAACTGGATAGCCATTTGAAAAGAAAAAATAAAATGCATCCATAATTCCATGTCATTTTTAACTTTATAGATCTCAGTGTAAAATAAAACAAATATAACCACAGAACTAATACAAATCCGTGGGTGAATTTCTTGAGAGTGGGACATTTTTGACTCTGATTTAAATAAAAAATAAACAAAAGAAACAACTGATAGTCTCAACAATATAAAATCAAAAATTTATTTATGAGGATCCTGAGGTCTGGAGAATGTAAGTGACTTACCCCAGGCCACCGAGTTAGTGTAAGCTGCTAACTCTCAGGCCGGTGTCTTTGACCTCACTCTCAGGTGTTTCTGTATTCTGTCTACCATAACTCCCTCTTACTGCTGATAACCCTCCTGTTCTCTACTTGAGTCCCTCTGCAAACTGTCTCTCAGATCTCCCAAGCCCTCTTGACACTATGTGCCCAGAGCCAAGCTGTTAGGTTCCAGGATCCTTTGAATGAAACGTGCATCTCATGTCCACTTTACCAGTTGCTTAAAGTTTAACCTGGGATGGGCTTCTGCAGTCATCCAAAGTTCACCAGTGTAATCTGCAGGGATAGGTAACAGATGAGCCCCGAGGCTGGCAGACGTGGTCTCTGTGTCTGTGTCTTTGTTCTCTGGAGAGGCAGGAGGCCAGCTGGATGCAGTTTTTCTCCAGTAAACCCCGTATTTCTCCAGTAACCCCTGTTGAGAGGACACCTCACTGGGAGAGATAACAATGACATAGAAAACCTATTCCCCCCCACTCCAAGGTCTTGGCAGCAAATTTAGAAATTAGAAGGATGGAAGAGACCTTAGAGGTCATGTAAACCATGCATTAGTCTTTCAGGAGGCATCAGTGTGAACCCAGTAGGAGATCCTAGGTAATCAACGCCAGTGTATACGGCACAGAACATGCTGGAATTCAGAGAAGGGCGGGATCAGAGGCAGAACGACTGAGGCTCCACGTTGCTGAGACAGATGGCTAGTGAGTCTTATCCAGGTTCCATTCATGATTTATCCCCACTCCCAGCCCTAAGCCTTCTTCCTGTAGGCAGTACTTCCTGTGCACAGTAGTATACCGTGCTGTTCTAACTCTCCTTGCTCACGGCAGCCCCTGTAGTCACTTTGGGTGAAGTCTCTGAAACAATTCAGACTCCCCCCTCGCCCCAGTCCAGGCAAACATGCCCTCAGGCACTGTGATATTTGGGGAGTCCGAGAGCATCATGTTTGGCATCCTGATTCTTGCATGATGAATTAAAACGGGAAGTGGAGATCCAGTCATTCAGTCAATTTCCTCAGGGCCCAGGGCAGAAATAGACAGAGCCCACAGATCACAGCAATGAGGGTTTTGTTGTGAGTCCTCAGGCTACAACGTCGGAGGGCAATTGGTACAGTTGTCCCAAGTCTCATTTCTCCCGGCTCTGGGGACAAGGAGGGTTCACAGCCACCAGGAAGGAGCACAGAAGCACCTGGGACTCCCCAAGCTGAGAAGCCCACCCTCATTGTCCACTCTACATTTTTACTTCCCAGAGAGAGAAGACAGTGAGGTTGGTTTGATACCACCAGCTACAGAGCACCTCTGTTGAGCAGAACCAAATTCCTTCACCCCAGGCCATCTGCCTTTTAGTTCATGACAGTCCCCAGCTCCAGCTACGATGGCCAGGACAACAACTGATTTCATTTCCATTACAAAGCATCCTATATGAATTATGGTAACCAAGGCAGGAAAACAAACAAAATGAATGTGTCCCCTTTTATCAAAAGTAGACTATATATGTCAATGATGTTTCATGGACCCTCCTTCTCTCTTCCCACTACAGCCACCTTGGTTCTTTTGCCCTTTCTATCTTCTTTTGCCTGTCTCTGAGTTTGTTCTTTTAGGTCAGGCTGAGCAGAAATTCCCTCTGCCCTCTGGAGAAACCCAGTACACAAGGCCCGACTCTGAGCAGCAAGCTTTGCAGCAGGGATCCAAGGTGTAGAGGAGAATTCAGGAGAAAGCATGAAAGAGAAGGGCAGGCTTAGCAAAACTCCAGAATAGTCCAGCCACAGCCCAATGGCACTGGGTGATTGGGTGATGGTTATAATGAACACATGGTTCAGAGCTACTTAACTTAGGCAGTTGTCACTCTCCTGCTTAGCCGCTTTCTTGGGATTGTGGTATGTGCACCACTGGCTTTCTAAGCCCGCTCTGCTGCAGGCAGAAAGAAGGTACAGTCACATCCCTCGGATTCACTGCTTCCCTCCTTAGGACATCACCCCCACAGGGAAGCAAATTTCATGGCTCTGACTCTTCTGGAAGGGTTATTAAAAGTTATGCTCTCTCCCAGGCACCCCTATGTTCATTGCAGCATTATTCACAATAGCAAGACGTGGAAGCAACCTAAGTGCCCATCAATTGATGATTGGATAAAGAAGATATGGTATACATATACAATGGAATACTACTCAGCCATAAAAAAGGATAAAATCGTCCCATTCACAACAACATGGATGGGCCTTGAGTGTATTATGTTAAGCAAAATAAGCCAGATAGAGAAAGACAATCTCTGTATGACTCCACTCACACATGGAAGATAAACACCAGGGGAAAGCTGGGGGGGGGGGCGGGCACAAAGGGTGAAGTGGTGCACCTACAAAATGACTGACAAATAATAATGCACAACTGAAATTTCACAAGGTTGTAAGCTATCATAACTTCAATAAAAAATAAAACAAAAAAAAAGTTATGCTCGCTAACTAACCTCCTTCTCAAAGCAGTGAAGCACGGTGACCGTCAAACATGCCTCATTGTTAGAATAACCCAGGGAAATTTTGAAAATTACAGATTTCCAGGCCCGACACCTTATCTACCAAATCAGAATCTCAGGAGGAAGGGGCAGCCTGGGATTCTGTGTATTTTTAAGGCTCTCCATGAAATTCTGATGATCAACCACTTTGAGGAATCAGCTAAACTTAAACTGAAATTGGAGTAGAATCTGGAGATTCTACAAGATACCTATTTGAACAAGTGATGTGCATGTGTGAAGGTTCCTCCTGAAAAGGTGAGTTAGCATTCGGATGCCTAGATTCAGGAAAACATTGTGCTGTGGGGTGAAGGAAGAAGTCAAGAGAGCACACAATCCCCCAGCCTGCCCTAAGAACTTTGGTCTGGTCCCCTATGGATAAGAGTACCACAAGCGGAAGCTAAGTGGCTGCTTTCAGAATGCATTCTGGTCACAAGCAGCAGGGACCCTGAATGACAAATAGAGATGGAAGACTTCCGCCCGTGGTATGCTGGAGCCGATGGGCACCAGTTTAGGAGAATCAATTGTCAAAATTTCAGGAATTTTGCAAATCAGTTGACTATAAGTTGCTGGCTGGCAATCAGGCATGGTGGGAGTATTTACACCAAGGAACTTGGAAAACACTACAAATCAGAGCCTTTCTATTTATCTGGAGAGCCAGCTATTAACTATTTACCCACACACTACTGCCTTCTTCCCATTCTTTGAGAATACAGTGCGTCTGGTACAGAGACATTTGGCAATCAGCTGCATCATCATGGCATGCACCAGAGCAGTGATGGGCATGAGGTGCCTTCCTCAAGCCGCTGGTAGGCAGGTGATATCAACAAGCAGAGTGATTCAAAAGAACGTGGGAGGGCTGATCTGAGTATGTGTGAAACACCTGGGGACTCCCAGCAATAACTGGGAGACTTCTACGGGTAAAACAAGCCAATCAAATGCGAGCTTAGAGGCTAATGAGGCCTTCCTCGCACCCACAAGTGAGGGACTTCAAGGTTGCAGCAGATGATCCTCTAGGCTTGCTAGCAGCTTTCTATGGGACCTCTCCTTAAATAATTCTGAAGACAGGAAGCTCACTGCTCTTGATGTTGGCCCATTCCATTCTTGGGCAGCTCTAGTTACCGGAAAGCTCTTTCTCAGATTAAAGAGATGTTTGCTTCTCTGTCATTTCTGCCAGCCATTTGCTCACTGGAATCTCCCAGAGCTGCTTCCAGCAGAAGCCACACAGGGATGTTCCACGGTTCCTATGGAGCAAGCACTGCCTCCTGCCAGTACAAGAGCGGCTTCATCACAGTCACCCCTGGAACTTGTCGCCTTGCCCATGACCCCATCCAGGAGGGTCTTTACCCAAGTTTGTTTGTCCTTTTGAATGTTCCACTTCCAAGGGCTGTGATAACAAAAGAGCACTTTCACCAAACCATGTTTCTTTCTCCCTGGCCATTTAGTGCGATCTCCATTATTCATGAACTCTTCCAATACTCTTCATACCAAAAGCTCTCTGGCCAGAGGCATAGAATTGATTTTGTGGAGTGGTTTGCATGCTATAAGATGCTCTCATTTATTTAGCTGAAAGCCTCCTACCCTGGGCTGGGCGTCAAGCTGGGCCAGGCAGTGCAGGCATAGGGTTTCTGGGTCTTGGAAATCATGGAACTCTGAGATGAGGCCAAGGGGGGCCCAGAGCAAACAGAGGCTTCCTCCCTAAGGGGCTCCTGATGCCCTTTCCTGCACTGGGTAATGAAACTCCAAAGGCTATTGCCAAATTCTCTTCTGGCCAGTTCCCAGCTGTAGAAATATTCAAGCGATATTTGTAGAAATGGATTCCATTGAAGACGTTAAGCCTTCTGAATGGGCACGCCTCACTGGGCTCAATTTACTCTGAATAAAATGCCCAATGTGGTGGGAAAAGGATGGACCTTCCAATCAGACGCATTTGAGTTCAAACACCAGTCCTGCTGCTAAAGAAATGACCCCATCTCTCCCAACTTCTGTTTCCTCACTTATAAAATGGGCTAGTATGCAAATTAAGTGGTAAAAACCATGGGAGCACCCACAGCAGGGCTTGGCACAGATGAATGCCCCCAATAATGGTAGTGCCCTCTGATTACCAAGAGCTTCTTACCAACCCCTTGTGAGCACTAACAAGGGCTTTCTTCATTTACTCAGCAAAGTAAACTGCTGCTGAATCTCTTTGGCCCTTGTGTTAGGCAAAATAATGTCCCTCTGCCAAATATATCCACGTCTTAATTTCCTAAACTTATGAACGTTACTTTACATGGCAAAAGAAATTTTGCAGATGTGATTAAGAATTGTAAAATGAGGAACCAGCCCTGGGGCCGAGTGGTTAAGTTCACACACTCCGCTTCGGTGGCCCAGGGTTTCGCCGGTTCTAATCCTGGGCACGGACATGGCACCACTCATCAAGCCATGCTGAGGCGGCGTCCCACATGCCACAACTTGAAGGACCCACAACTAAAAATACACAACTATGTACCGGGGGTCTTTGGGAGAAAAAGGAAAAATAAAATCTTAAAAAAAAATTGTAAAATGAGGAGGAGGTTAGTTTGGATTATCCAGGTGATCCCACTGTAATAACCAGGGTCTTTATAGGTGAAAGACGGAGGCAGGGAAGGGAGAGTCAGAGAGGAGAGATTATGACTGAAGCAGAGGTCCAAGTGCTGCAAGATAGATTGGCAGATGCTAGGCTGCTGGCCTTGAAGCTTGAGGAAGGGCTCATGAACCGAGGAATACAGGCAGCCTCTACAAAATGGAAAAGACAATGAAATGAATTCTCCCCTAGAGCCTCCAGAAGGAACTCAGCCCTGCTGACACCTCAATTTTAGCCAAATGACGCCCACTGCAGACTTCTGACCTCCAGAATTGTAACGTAGGGAATTCGTGTTGTTTGAAACCACAAAACTGTGGTACTTTGTTAGGCAGCAATAGGAAACTAATACAGCCTTTACTCCCTCTCGCCCCTAGAAGACCTGCCAATCCCCTCCTCAAGTTTTGGGGCATCCCTGGAATCCCCCAGCTTGGTTCTGCCCCTATTGAATAGCAGAGCCACCCAGCCCTGTCTGGAAGAAGGAGAAGGGGAAGTTGAGTATGACTTGGGACAGAACCACCACAAAGACAGGTAACATTAATTGAGAGCTTCTAAGTACACTACGTGTATTAATTCATTCTATCCTCACCATATATCTGTATATAGGTACTTTATGTCCCCCTTTTACAGATGGGACACCGAGGCACAGAGATGTTAAGCAATTTATCCAAGGTCCATACCACTAGCAATGGGCAGGACACAGCGGACTTGATCCAAGGAAGTCTTTCTCCAGAGTCCAAGCTTTAAACCACCAATCGACACAGCAAAAAGTCCCACACCCTGAGAGTGAGATGCTGGAAAGGCCCCATCCAGTCCTCCCCTCCGGAGACTCACCCTTTAGGCATGATCTGAGCTTTGAAACAGCAACTTTTTCCCTCCCCGTGGAGGTTGGAGAGAAGATGGAAGCCAATCTATTAACCCCATTTCTGGAATGCAATTAGAGCCCAGAAAGCTTTCCAAAATACTTACAAAGGACTATTCCAGATAGTGTGCTCCCTCGCGTGCAAATCTTTCCCCGCCCACACTAGGCTCTGGTTTTTGCTGAGTCCCAGAAAGAGGCTCCAGTCAACTCCCAACTGGCCAGACCACTGTAGGGACTCCATGTGACAGGGTGCCTGCCACCTTCTTAGACATTGCAGGGTGGCCCTGACACAGGCAACAGGCAAGAGGAGAATGTAATAATGTGATTGACAGGTTATTAGAAGAGTTAATATTGGAAATGTGCTCAGAACGTTGCCCTGCCCATAGGAAGGCTGTGTAAGTATTCATTTAATTCGTTAATTGAGTTCCTTTCCCTGGATTGAAGTGTGCCAGCAGAAGAGTTTTGTATGGCAGTGCTTCTCAAATTTAAGTGTGCACACACATCACTGGTGATCTTGTGAAAATGAGGACTCGGATTCAGGTCTGAGATGGAGTCAAAGATTCTGTGTTTCTAACAAGGTGATGCAGATACCACTGGTCCATGGAGGATGTAAGGCACAGATAACATAGGCCAGGAAGTAGACCTCATTACGGAAGGGGCCCTGAGGGTTGAGTGTGTACCCTGACCACAGCTAGACGTCTGGCCTTTCCAACCCTTCTCTTTCTGGGCAAGTGGTTCTGGGCAGGAGTCATCCCTCAGCCTGGCCAGGATGGTGGCAATGGGCCATTTCCACTGATGGCCTGGCCATATCTCAAGCACGAACGAGGCTCTTAGCCAGGTCAAGGAAGTTGTTGACAGGTAGAAGCTTAAACCCTCCAAAGCCTCCCCATCCCCTACAAGATAAACAGCAAGCTCCTTGGGATTCACACCCATGTTGACAAGACTCAAAATCCTGATCTTCTGTCCACCACACCACATGGCTTCCCACGTACTACTGGCTGTAAGCAGATAGCCTCCCACTTGATCAAACAATTTCTCCCATCACTAGAGAATCCCAGCCGGCCTTGCATGCCCAGGCAATGAGGTAAATCACATTCCTCTCACCCACTCCCAGCTTTTTTGTCTCCTCCATCTCTGAAGCCATCACTTCTCAAGGTGTGGTCTGTGGCCCAGCAGCATCAGTATCACCTCGGAACTTGTTAGCAATGCAGACTCTCAGGACCCCCCCCCCCAGACAGACTGAATCAGAAGCTGTGTTTTAATGAGACCCCCAGCAATTTGTGTGCACGTTAAAATCCGAGAAGCACTGTCCCGAGCCATGTCCAGTTCTGCGTTTGCCTCACCGTCCACACTAAGCCCCTGGCTCCCAGCAAGTCAGCATGACCTAGATACCAGGTATAAATTGAGCCTCCTTTCCCGCTCTCCTTGCCTACCTCTCCTTTCAGATGCCTCGGCCCATTCCTCATCTTCCTCTATCACAGCCAATTCTGCAACCCCACCCCCTCCTAAAGTTAGCCCCAGAATGTGCCAATAGCCTCACTAAGAATCTTTGCAATATTATTTTTCTTTCTAAATAAGAAATCATTTGCCCGAAGGTTTTAGACTGTGACTAGACAAGCTACTCCACACAGGCACCTGGGTGTGTTATGTTTCCCTCTCTGGCTGCTGCCATTGCCTTTCCACCCAGAGAAGGAGCCTGCCATGGCGAAACAAGGGTGGAGGCCATCACTTGGGGACAGCTCTGTGTAGAGTTCTTGTCCTTGCGGCACCTTGGATTGTAATAGGGGAAACACAGCAAAATTAAAGCATCTGCTATTCCTTAGGAGGCACCAGCCAAGCTGACCCAGGTCATCGCGGGGTGGGTGGGGTTCTTTCAAGGAGCCACTTTTAGAAAGGAGCCTGCAGAGGGTTCCTTTAAGGCCTGAGGTCCTGAGGATAAATTTCTAACTTCACCTTGCAGTAATAAATGATCCCATCCTCCTTTTTACTCCCCACGAGAACAGCGTTTGCAACTCTTGATGAGGACTTCTGAGTTTGTATTTTATTTTTTAATCCACTCTATCACTTTCTCTCAGAACATGAAGATACATGCAGAAAATTTGTAAAATAAATATAGATGTTTCTATAAAAGAAAATAAAAACTAGTTCACCAAGGAGAGATGATCACAGATCATATGTGGGTCTGTTTCCTTCCTGCCTTGGTTCTGTACATCTAATATATACACGCAATTACATTTTATGCCCTCATGTATATATGCGCTGAGATATAGAACATCCTTTATAAAATAGGGATTACACCATAGAGTTTTAAATACTGCTTTTCAACTTAACATGAGTACTACTTCATATCATTAACAGTCTTTGAAAACATAATTATTTACATCATAAAATTCTGTCATATGGTTCTGGTCATAACTTATTTGGGCACTCCCCTTATTTGACTATTTCTTTAGTTTCCATCTTTCTTATTATTTTTAATGTTTGATAGCTTCATCATGTGGTTTAATAAAAAAGTTACTTAAGTCTTTCATTTATTTAGCAAACATTTATTGAGCACCTACTGAATGCCAGGTACTCTGTCAAGTGGTCAGGATGTAAAGATGAATCAGTGAGGGCCTCACAGTCTTGCAAAGAAACAGGCAGATAATCAAATGCATAGAGTGTAGTAAGACCTGCAATAAAGAGATTTACAGGGCATGAATTGAGAATCCTCAGTCAAGAACAGCAGGTTTCCCCAGAGAGTCCTAGCGTGGATAACAACTTCAGAAAGTACTGAATAACGTATCCCCTCTAAGATAAAAATTATTGTCACTTACATATATGTCTTGTCTTATGCCACCTCTGTGTTTATGGTGCCAATGTATTTTCATGACATTTCCCATATCTATCACATTTTCAATAGCAAAACACAGCTTCCCAAATCTCTTGAGGCACCAACAATCCCCTGCAGTTCCCCACACCACTTACCACATTTTTCCAACAGGTTCGGAACCAGTGCCAGCATGACGAGGATAGGATCTGTCACCCTGGAGAGCAAGATCCATGAGGGCTGGGTGGGTGGCATGAATTACAGCCATGTGGGCAGGGTTCAGGGTAGGACTCCAGATCCAGCTTGAGACTGGAACATAGCTCAAGAACCAGCAGCCCAATGCCATTAACTGGACAAACAGGGGACAAGTAAGAGGGAAGAGGCTACCGCTTGCCCAGGTGTCTCCAGGGTCTCACTGCAGGTCTGCACAGCGAACCAGGACTCCATCACCGGAGCTACGAGGAACCTCCACAACTGTACCTCCTATGCCGATTATAGACTCACGACCTCCTATATTCTGATATGGTTTTCTTGTCACTACTTTAGGGTAATTCCACACATTCCCGGATAGGGAGTATAGAGATGGTTTAACTTGTCCTGTGGCAAGGGCTGGTCTTTGACTCAAATGTGTCATTCCTGTTGTCAGTCTCCCAGAAAGTAGTAGCTCCTCAGACAGGAAACTGGAATTTAGACATTGAATCTTAGAAGGGAAGGAAAATATTCATGATAGTACTAGCAAAACTGATTGAGAGATCGCTATGTACCAAGCACTATCATAAGTACTTTATACATAGGAACTCATTTAAAGTTCACAAATTTATGAGGTTGCTCTCACTACTTTTATAGATGAAGAAACTGAGACCCAGAGAGGATAAGCCCAAGGTCACCCAGCCTAGCCAGTGGCAGAATCCATTGTACAGGATCTAAACTATTACACCACACTGTCATCCTGCGGATTCTCAGCTCTTTCTACAACTTGGAGTCCAGAATCTAGACTTCTAGAAGTCTCGGCATGCATGAACGTACCCCCAAATAGAGTAGGGCAGATGGCTTCTGTTACTGGGAAGAACGAAATGGGAAGGAGAAGATAAGCAAGCTGTAACTCCTAAATTACTGGTTTCTGAACCATGTATTTTTAATGCCCAGTCCCAGGCACTCTGAATCAGAATTTCCATGGGTGGAGCCTGGGAATCAGTATTTTCATTCCCTTTGGTGATTCTGTTGCAGCCAACCCAGGCAGCAGCATTTAAGAACCATATTATCAGACTACATGCTATTCTGTGTATATGTTTTCCCTTTTTTTGAGCATGTTGTAAAGTCTCAGAACGTCTGGGGACAACTTAGAGGCCAGGGTAAAGGAAGCAGAAGCAATTAGTCTGCATTCCTCCAAGGGGTAGATAAATCTCAAGGAATAAGATTTAAGGCTATTAGAACTAGTTGTCTGGACCTAGAAAAGGTTGCAGTAGTCTGCACCAACAGCATCAGATGGGAAATGTGCCTCCCCACAATGATCAGACTCCATTCTCCATGAATGTTATTACATAGGAGGCGTGAGCTCAGCCACTGCTCAGCCATTTGTCTTACTACAAGTACCAAACAGATAGAATGCCAACATATTGCGTAATCTTAATTGGAATCACGTCAACACCCAATCTTTATCTAAGTAGATTAGAATTATATATTTAACAAAATGATCCCTTTAAAGAAGACAGGTTAATTAAAACTAACATACAAAATATTGTAGTATAAAATCATCATGGTGGCATTTGTCAAGCCATCCTTCCATCTGCCAGGACATTCTAACCATCTGTTATGAGTTGAATTGTGTCCCTCCACAAGATGTTAAAGTCCTAACCCCAGTACCTACAAATGTGATCTTATTGGGAAATAGGGTGTTTGCAGGTGATCAAGTTAATGTAAGGTCATTAGGGTAGATCTTAATCCAATATGACTGATGTCCTTATAAAAAGGGGAAATTTTGACACAGAGACAGACATATACAGAGAGAATGCCGTGTGAAGACAAACACGGAGATCGGGATGATGCATCTACAAGCCAAGGAATGCCAAAGATTGCCAGCAAACCACCAGAAGCTAGGAGAGCAAGATGGTACAGATCCTTTCTCAGAGCCTTCCAAAGAAACCAAATCTGCCAACACCTTCGCGGACGTCTAGCCTCCAGAACTGGAAGACGATAAATTTCTGTTGTTTAAGCCACTCCAGGTTTGGTACTTGGTTACAGCAGCTCTAGCAAACCAGCACACCATCACATGACCCCAAGTTGATATCAATCAATTGGACAATTCATGTAACGATGAACCTCTTAGCTAGACAAATTCTAAAGTACACTGTTTTGAGAATCACAGATATTAGAATCAAGCATATCATGCATCGTATCTTTAATAAGGAAAGATACAGAAAGAAAGAGATGAGCAGGAAATAGTAGTCCCAAATTCTTAACAGGTCATTGGCTGCCACCACAATTTGGAATGGACATATACAGAGCGGATACTCCAGGTAAAAAGTATGCTCCAAATCTCAATGTTCTTGTCTGATGAGCTATATCCATTACACATAAGGTACCAGAATGTCTTTTGTCCCTCTGGCCTGAGTCCTAAAACCTCCATGAAGGTAGGGACCCTTGTTTATTACAATGTCTTCAGTGCCTAGTAGGTTTGACCTTCTGTATTTGCTCCAGAAGTATTTTTTTGAATGAATGAATGAACACCCTCTTTAACAATTTCCTTATAAGCTCAAAACTTATTCCTAGCCATTTAGATCACTGATACACAAACTTGAGCATGTAGCCCTAACACATGTTCATTTATCACAAACACACACTACTTTATGAAACACATGTAGAAATACAAATATCCAAAAGATGAAAAATAAACATAATTAGAGGTTCTATTATGTTCTTCTAAAGCACCTGTGATGTTCTAATGCACTCTCGAGCATCCTCAACCATTACCAGCACTATAGACAGATACAGCACTTAATAACAAGAAGGGTAAGAATACCTGGACCCAAGGCAATGAAGGTTTCTGCCTAAGACCGAGACAGGCAACCCCTGCTCCCACACCCCCTTTGCTACTCATTTGGCTTTGGCAGAAAGGGGCAGAGTCAAAGGAGGAAAAACGCCTCTTTTCAAAGGGAAGAAGGTCCTAGGTACCTCTCTTGATCACACCATTAAAAATGTAAATAGTATGACCAAGTGACTATTAAACACATTTCTTTAGCACAGGACCTCACAGGTCTAATGTGAGCTTCTTAATATGCTAATATGCTTTGTGAAGCCCAGGAGGAGGCTGGAGTCAGTTCCCTTGAAACAGAGATTGGGATCCTACCAACTGGGAATATGGAATTAAACAATTCAATTCATCTAGGCTCTTTTAGCACTGATCATAGGAAGGGTTCTTTTCGCCCATCATCCTGCTGTCTCCCCCAATTTATTTGATCACGGAACTTTTTTCAGTGAATCCTTATTAACATTTTGAGGGAAATTAGTTTGAGATTGAGGTAACCAGAGAAAATAGTTATCTAAAACTATTAAATAACCTTCACTAGAAACATTCCATTTCTAATTTAAATATAACTAAAAGTTTTGTTCACTTAAATTGGGAGTATAATTACTTTCTTCTAACAAATTTTCAGAAACTTTTAATGAATTTGTCATCAATTGAATTTAGTTTCACATGAGAGGAGTTAATCTTTAAGTACTAAATACATAATGGACATAAAAAATACACATTAGCAAAAATATTTAGCTCAGCTCACAATTAAAGAAACCTAAATTAAAAGACAGCTATTATTAAATTAGACAAAAAGAAAAGAGAGAGAAAGACAAATTGCTAGTGAGTACAAAGCATGTGCCAGTCTGAAATATTGTAGCATTTTATTTCATTGGAACAACTCTTTTGTAAAATAATTTAACCATATATATTCAGGGCCAAGAAAATGTCCTATACCCTTTTACCCATTAATCCCACTTCTTGGAAATAATTGGAAGTCTGGAACCAAAACAAGAGATGAAGGAGGGGCACTTTGCACACAGTGCATTGATTGCATTTTTATTTTTAATGGCAAAAATTGGGAAAAAGCTAAACATTTTATCTTACAGACAATAGTTAAGTAAATTTTTGGCACATCTCCTAGAAATAATACGATGCAATCATTAAAATTTTAAATTAAAATGTGAGATAGGTAGCAACATAAGAAAAAACACTTTATAATCCAGGAAAAAAGAGCATGATACAAAATTGCATAACAATATGAAAACCATATGCCACAAAGGTTTATAAAAAGATGAGTTCTTGTACAAAAAAGGAATTCTGGTAAGATGCTAGATAATTTTTTTTCTGTTTTTTGAAAACTCTATATTATTATATTACTTTTACCTTTTAAAAATATTTTTAAGAATATAAAAACAGTTTGCTACCAATATACTAGTATACCACTCTAGAAGAATCCGTATACATTTTTAAACCCCAGTGAATTCCTGACAGGTACAGAGCACATTTTTCGAACATCCTCCCACTCATCTGTAGACGTATTAAAATTCTACTAAATTTTCAATGATGCAAATTATCTTTTAACTTGAAAGGTGTGCTAAGGCCCTTAGATAAATATAACCATTTCTGGTGCCCAACATGATTATTTTAAGTAATTTTTACAAAACTCATTCGGCTCTTGCTGCACCTGGTAATTAAGTTCAAACATCCTGAAGAAGGCCGAATCATCTCCCTGAGGCCCAGAAAGCATTTCAATTGCCATTTAAAGCTTCCAATTAGTTCACAACATAAAATTACAATTTACTTTTGATATTTTTTCCTCTGGGCCTAATTTTTTTTTTACCGCTCTTCTAACCTACATTGTAATTATGCCTGCTCGATCTGATGCAAAACATCCCCTCTTTTCATGCCAGGCTTACTAAAATACAACTGGCTAGTTAGTCATTGTCCTATTAAACGGCACCTGTTCCTGGAGAGAGACTGTCACCCCGTGCTTCTGGGAAAGTCTCTCTGACTGAAGACCTTGTGATCGTGGCCCACACTCCGACCCCTTGTCATGTGGCCCTTGAAGCTGTATCACTCCCAAGTGGTGAGATTTGTAGGTTTTATCTGTAATATGTTTCCATTTTTCTAACCTGATTTCCAGAATAACCCCCATTGTAATTCAGGGGCTGAAAGCAACAACTGAATTTTACCTTCTCACCACTTGAGAAGCAAGTAGCCATGCCACTGTGGCAGGATAATTTATCAAGATATTAATTCCTGTTTGTTTTTTCTGCAATCTTCTCTCTTCCTATTGCAAACAGATAGCCACACCATTCACAATTCCTTGCCTCAGGGATTGTCTCCTCACCACCCCCAACCCGGAAATCTGAAGCTAGCTGCAGTCAGTCTTTTTAAATACTTAAGTCATTACAGAGATTATACAGATAGTCCTTGAGAGAGACAGAAAATAGCTTTTGAGAGTAGTGAGACTGAGGGCAAAAATCACGTCCTGTCACTCACAGCTCTCTCCACCCCCACTTCTCCAACCCTGGAGAGGAAAAGCATACCCAGGAGACTAAGGTAGCAAGAGTGTACCCAGGAATTCTGGGGAGCAACAGAATGGTCATCCCATAGCGGTTCTTTCTTCCCAGAGACATGAGGCATCCCTGGCCTGGGCCTCATGGTTTGG
Source organism: Equus przewalskii (assembly GCF_037783145.1). Lineage (NCBI taxonomy): Eukaryota > Metazoa > Chordata > Mammalia > Perissodactyla > Equidae > Equus > Equus przewalskii. Next base: position 50,399,983 of record NC_091831.1, on the reverse strand, counting down.
AGGATTCCACTTGTCACAAACATACACATAACTCTATCTATAGTCATTTAAAAATATCCCAATGCAGGGGCCAGCCCCGTGGCCGAGTGGTTGAGTTCATGCTTTGCTTTGGCGGCCCAGGGTTTCGCCGGTTCGAATCCTGGGCACGGACATGGCACTGCTCATCAGGCCGTGCTGGGGCGGTGTCCCACATGCCACAGCTAGAAGGACCCACAACTAGAAATGCACAACTATGTACCGGGGGTCTTTGGGGGAAGGAAAAAAAAAATATCCTAATGAAAACTGGTTCAGCCACTATGGAAAATAGTATGAAGATTTCTCAAAAAATTAAAAATAGAAATATCATATGACCCATCTATCCCACTACTGGGTATTTATCCAAAGAACTTGAAATCAACAATTCAAAGAGACTTATACACCCCTATGTTCATTGCAGCATCATTCACAATAGCCAAGACGTGGAAGCAACCCAAGTGCCTACAACTGATGAATGGATAAAGAAGATGTGGTGTGTATATATATATATATATACAATGGAATACCACTCAGCCATAAAAAAAGACAAAATTGTCTCATTTGCAACAACATGGATGGACCTTGGGGGTATTATGTTAAGCGAAATAAGCCAGACAGAGAAAGACAGACACTGTAGGATGTCACTCATACGTAGAAGATAAACAAACACATGGACAAAGAGAGCAAATTAGTAGTTACCAGGGGGAAGGGGGTTGGGGGGGTGAGCACAAGGGGTAAAGGGGCACACTTATATGGTGACTGACAAATAGTAATGTACAACTGAAATTTCACAATGTTATAAACTATTCCGACCTCAATAAAAAAAAAAATCCTAAACATCCACTTTTGTGCATAACACAAGAGGCTCCAGTGAAATAAACTTCTCCCCTCTTCTTGCTCCATTTCCTCAAATTAACCGCACCTGAATGTTATGAAATTTTGTAGTGTCCTACTGACAGTGCTTGGAAGTGTAGGGAGGATTTGAAAGGAGGAAGAGCTTAGGTAAGAGAAAAGACCAATTAATTCATTTGTCAAATCTTTTCTTTCAACCGATATGAATGCAATAAATCTTGCAAATGAAATATTAATTCCCAGCAGTGCCAAGGGTTCTTTTTCTTCCATTTCTTCATGTCCCAGTTTATCGCTACAGAACAAGCCAATGTTAGGGAGATTTTTGCAATATTTGCACATGGTAGCTGAGAAACATTTTACAATATTAAAGAATTCATATTCAAATTTTTTACACAAGTTTAGATTGTTACATGCACAAATGTGATTCTGATTTAATACAACGGCAACTAGATGAACACTGGACACTAAAATTATGAATAATTTTTTTAATTTAATAAGATTAAATTAAAATTTCAAAAGTAATATAAAATTTAAGCTATATTTCTATATCTTTGATTTATAATCTTTGATATTAATTAACTATAATACGTACTTTTTATTTTAATAAATAATCTTTAAAATCTTAAAAGAAAAATAACTTTTTGAAAACAAACATCATTAATTTTTAAAAATTTACATTTACCTTATTCTACATTTTTTGAGGAAAATATATTCAAATTTTATTTTTCTAATTCATTTGATCATTACTGTCAATAAAATATAAATTATGAGAAAACTTTGATAATAAAATAGTGATTTTTGCTGACATAAACAAAAGGAAAATAATGTTTATGGAATAAATATATAATAACTTATGGTATATATCTCTGTGTTTACTTTATTACTCATCTAATCATCACAAGGACACTAACAGAATGCCCAATGATGCTCAATAAAAATTCAATTCATTTGTCTTTGGGTATTTGACAATTTTCAGTCATATAAAAATCATAGCTTTACACATGTTTTGATTTTGTCCTTATGAAGGTATATTTGTCATGGTAGAAGGACAGAATATATCCTATTAACCAGCTTGGTACCTTGATTTATAACTTCATCATTTTTAGACATATAGTATGACTCCTCCCTCTGTGCCCCTGCCACAGCAGCCCTGCTCATGTTAGGCAAGGACCTGCTTCCCAACGCACCGGCTTCCAGAAACAAGCCTGAGGATGGAATCTCTTTGGCTCTGATTGGGTCACGTGACCCTGAACCCCTGAACCATTCTCTCCCACCAGTTGAATGCAATGCAACATTGGCCAGCCTGGAAAGACTTACCCTTCCAGAGTCTGGGATGCAGTCAGCACCACCTGAATGTCACAAAGTGAGTGTGATGAGAAGGGTTGTTTCCAAAGGCAGATCAAGTTTTGTTGAGTTCTAATACTTTTTCAGTTTGGGGTCCCTGTTTAAGAAAAAGAAGACAAAATTACAAATTCAATTCTAGATATTGAAAGAAAATATTTCAAACAAGAAAAGAAATAACAAATAACAAATCCCAAAAACAAAGAAATATCACAATCACCACAAAACCCTTCCTGGAATGTCTCTTTTATTGGTTTTTTTCCCGACAAGTTTCGGCTGAACACTCCTTAATCACTTCTTCACACGACAATGACTTCAAAATATCATTTTTTAAGGAGAATAGAGAGATAATTCAGTCCTTCTACTATAGTTGATCAATATTTGTTTTTTATACAACTGTCAGCTTTAAAACATTCTTTCAACTTCACAACATGTTGTTAGTAATTTTCTGTATATTTTTATGCCAAGTTATTATTAATATATTATTACTGCCAAATTTGGGACTTCTCTCAAATTTCTTCTGCATATGAGCTAGATGATTTCAAGATATTTCAAGTTTTCTTGTCCAAACTTGACTCATCTTAAATACTCTTCGAATTGATGATGCTCATTAACCAGTTTGCTGTCCGCATCCTCTTGCCATATCAGATGGGTCACCACCGTGGGCAGTAGGAGTGTTCCTGGACGTCAGGAATCACATCGCGAAGCCAGCAAATGCTGAACTATAACCCAGTGACTATGAACCACATAAATATATCCACTGAAACACAAACTAAATGTATTCCCAACTCAACTTTCCCTGGATTGGATTAAAAAATATGCCTACAGCCCTTCTAATACTTGGAACACAAGGGGAGATGTGAATGAGGAACCTCAGAATGGAAAGATACAGCAGTACAAACAAGAGGCTCGGAGGCGGGCGCTTCCATGGCTTCACAGTATACTCACCCGAGGAAAATTCTGATGCTGTTTCCTGAAGAATGGGGGATGGATCCTGGCAGGCCAAAACAGCAACTGTCCACTACAATCATTTTGGCTTTTATCCTTTCCAACAGTAAGTCCATTTTTTTCCCCATGAATAAATATATTTCTACAAAAGATTTTTGCTGCCCTCAATTATAATGATACTTTGGGGGTTTTTTTGCTTTGACTCCTCTCTGCCTAGAATATTCTGTACTCCATCTTTATTTGACTAAGTCACTCCCATCTTACAAGGCTCAGCCTAAATGCTGGCTTTTTAACCTCTGATCTTCCTGTCCCAGGGTTATCAAAATCTGTTCCTTAGACCACTAGCTCCTTGAGATGCTCTATTTAAAACAAAGAAACAAAAAGTGTTGTGTGGTCAAACAGGTTTGGGAGAAGTCACGTGATTTCTCTCTCTCTCTCTTTTTGATACAGAACACATGTTAGTACTTTGGGTTCTGAGAAGTCCTGCGCTACCAGAATAATCATTCCTGAGAGCTCACTCTACACCAGGCTGTTCTAAACACTGTACACGTCTTGTCTCATTTAATCCCCACTATCAGTTCTATGGAATACATTGATTTTACAGATGAGGAAACTCTAGGGTTAAATAATTTGACCAAAATCACACAACAGGTAAGTGAAAGCTGCAGGTTTTGGACCCAGACACAGCCATTGTACTATAATGCCCATTTAATTTTGTTTAAACTGGTACTTTCTAACATATTCAACCACAGGCCCCTTTCTGCACAACCCTTATTAAATCACCCATAAAAATCAGCTATAGGGGCCGGCCTGGTGGCATAGTGGTTAAGTTCAGCACACTCTGCTTTGGTGGCCCTGGCAGCCCAGGTTCACAGGTTCAGATCCTGGGCACGGACCTACACCACTCATCAAGCCATGCTGTGGCGAAGACCCACATAGAAAATAGAGGAAGATGGGCACAGATGTTAGCTCAGGGCCACTCTTCCTCACCAAAAAAAAAATCGGCTACACCCCATGCACTTCAGTTGTGCCACTCCTGGGCCCTATCCAGTTCTATCTCCCAGCACAGCCATTTGTGTATGTTTCTCATCTCCTCCAGTAGGTCATAAACACCTCTAAAGGGACCTTTATCTTAGTGATCTTATCCCCCAAACCACCCATAGTGTCTGACATACAGTGGGTATTCAATAAGTATTTGTGGACTGAACATATATTGATAGCATTTTAAACTTTCCCAACCTGTATTTAATTTCAAAAAGGAGAAAACAAATTCAATAAATTAAACACTAGAAAATGGAAACTAGAAGGCTTTATATACCTTTTCCAAACCCTTTCATATTGCTCCACTTCTGCTGTTTACCAAGTAAATACGGAAATTAAAAAGCAGCTACAAGCTGTTTTGATAGTCAGTCTTAAATTCAATTTGGAATTAGCATAGAGAAATATTATTTTTGAAGGCCCTTAAATGAAAACGACTGGAAAACATATTAAATAAAACTCAGAAGAGAATCAATCATAGCCTGATATTTGCAGCTTTGAAAGACGCAATACACAACAGCATTTTTAATAGTGTCTAATAATTCCCATAGCATAAGGGCACAAAAATATTCATTCTGAATAACAACATCTCAATTCAGGTTCTTGTCCTTCAACCTGGAATAAACAAGGAGCACCCTCTGAATGTCCCATTGTTAAGAGCTACCAATGCAGAAGGAATTTTAATTCCAGAAGATTCACATTCAAGTCATGAGTCATCTTCTCCATTTCAATCACAATTCTGGTATACTTTTTATGGGCCAAAATGAATATTTCTTGCTGCAGGGGGAAAAAAAAAGAATCTAAGCAAACTGGCACATTCACTTTCAAAAACCTAATCCAAACACATTTTGGCACCAACATAAATAAGCCTTGCCCCATGTTGCAATGTCTTCTAAGACAACAATATCGCTTATCTTAAAACTTCCTTAACTGTATTATAAATATATCACATATCACGGATCCATATTACAGTATTTTGGTTGCGAGAAGCCAGTCCAAATATTTAACGTGGATATCTCTGAAGAGCAAAATTCTCTGCAGGTAGTAAGATGTTGACCAGAGCTGCCTGCCAGGTAGGGTCCCAGCTTTGAAACCAAATCCATCCTCCATGTGGCCTCTGGAGTGATCTTGCTCCTGCCTTGCTTTCAGCCTTTCAGTGGCTCTAGTACCTTCAGAAGAAAGTATAGACCAACAAGCCCACCATGGCCTGACCTCTTCTTCTTTAGCCCTATTTCTCATCCCTTTTTCCATATACAGCCACTTCAAGCTTCCTGCATATGCCTTTTTCTTTTACACCTCCATGGTTTTGCTCAAAATGCAAAATATCCTCCCAATTCTCGCCCATCCTCTCTCTCTCCCCTGATTCTCCCTGCCTCTTCAACCTAAAAGCTCTATTTATCATTCACAGCAATGCTTAGCCGAGCAATTCTGCTTCTAGGTGTAGCCCCAAGAGAAAGGAAAGCACGTCTACACAGAAACTTGTATACGAACGTTCATAACAGCTTTATTCACAATAGCCAAAAATAGAAATAACCCAGTTGTCCAGCAACTGTTAAATAGATAAATTAAATGTGGCAAATCCATGCAGTGGAATATTATTTGGCACTAAAAGAGAATGAAGTACTGATACATGCTACAACATGGATGAATCTTGAAATCATGCTAAGTAAAAGAAGCCAGTTACAAAGCACCACGTATCGTAAGATTCCATTTACATTAAATGGCCAGAATAGGCAAACCTATAGAAATAGAAGGTGTACATATTAGTGGTTGCCTAGGGCTGGAAGAGTTGGGGGAAATGGGAAGTTACTGCTAATGGGTACAAAGCTACTTTCTGGGGATAATAAAAATGTTCTAAAATTGAGTATGTGATGGTTGCACAATTCTATGAATATACTAAAAGCCATTGAATTGTATATTTTACGTGAGTGAATTGTATGGTCTATGAATTATCTCTCAATAAAGCTGTTACAAAAAACAGTGCTCAGGCATCACCACCTCTGGGAAAGTCTCTGGTACCTCTCCCTGCACAGTCTGTGCCATCCTCTCATTACGTCTACCCTTGGCACATGAATTTTATCACCAATTTATGACAACGGCTGTCAATGTGACAAGTACTTTACACCCAATACCACATTAAATATTTTCAATAAACCTGTGAAGTGTTATTATCATATCACTCTGCAATCACAAACATCTGTAAGTGCTTTGCCATTCAACAGGACTGTTCCTCAAAGACAAAAGTAGTACATATTGGCCACAGGTCTAATGTGACCCAGTGGAATTTTTTTGTTTCATCCGAAGTCACAGTGTTTTTCAAAACTGTAAATTAGTTGAGAACTTTTTTTAAATCAGGAGATTTTATGAAAAAGTCCATTTTGCTAATCTGTCTCGAAACTCAGAGGGCCAAGTGATACGATTAGACCAAAGCCTCTAAATCTGGGAAGCCCTTTCCACCTTGCCACAGTCCCTACTCCTACCTATTGTCTCATATTCAGCTTACTTCCCTAATGGATGCCACCTCCTAAGACAGCATAATGGAGTTTGTAAATAGCCGCTGCCCCGGGCAAGGATCGTGCTGTTCATCTTTGCCGCCCTACAGTAACTGGACAGCACCTGATAGGTAGCACGAGTACAGTAAATAACCCTGAACTGTTACCTCTCTGACGTTATACGTGAGCTGGGTTCTGAAGCGGGTTCCTGAGCCCCCGCTGCTTTTTTTTTTTTCCTCACTTTACCAGCTAATAAATCCCCAGAGTACAGCCTTGCACTGAACCCTTGGTTAAAATCTGTTCAACCAAGATCAAACCTTGACCTTCCAACGAAACAGGGGGAAGTAAGATCTCACTCACAAAACCATTAGCAAATGGTCCAAATATGATTAACAAAATGTAAGTGAGGTGTATAGATCCCAGAGTTGGATGTCTGTCACTACCCCAAGAAAAGATTCAAGTTTAGTAAGCTTTAGACAAAGTACATGTGTAAGAACAATAAAACCTTACCAATTTTGAATATCCAATCTGAGCTGGTCTCGTCCACTCTGAAACTGGCCTATGAGTTTTCTATGAGGGTATATTTTGCCAAGCAAAGTAACAGCATAAATGGAATTTGTAGGAGTTTGTTTAACCTACTTATCAGGAAAGAAAACATTAAGAGTTTTATTGAATCTATTATTGTTTATGTGAAAATTACGCTAATTAAAATGAATCTTCAATTATTTAAAATACTTCCAATAAGACCCACTGGAGTATTTTATTGGTACCTGTTACTGATGTCAGTGACCATACACTGAACCCTAAGTCAACCTTTCACGAGTTCACTGGTGGTGCAGGAAAAAAGCCCGGTTTTACACACAGAGTTTTACTAATTACGTACATACACTGAAATACAATTAATCATGTACATACTGTGTATACATGTAAGTTGAATCCTTAATCTACTAACAATGTTTTTAGGTAAGTATACCTTTTTAACTTTAAAAAATTCATACTCATTATAGAAAAGAAAGAAAAAATATTAAATGTCTCACAATCCCAACCATCCAAAGACTAACATTTAACGTTTTAGTATCTTTCCTTATAGTCTTCTTTCTATGCATATTTTTGCATAATTTTAATCATAAAGTAAATCACTTTTGCACATTGCTTCCCATTTAAAATTATAACTTAAATTTTTTAACGGCTGCAAAATATCGCATTCTGTGTATGTACCCTAATTCATATAACTAGTTCCCTATTATTGGACATTTAAGTTATGTCTTATTTTTCAGATTTATTAATAATGCAGCAATTATCCTTCGGTAAACAACTTTGTTCATATTTCAAGTTATGTCCTCAGGGTAAATTCCCAGGAATAGAATTACATTGTTAGAATCTTCATCTGTAATAACAAACTACCATACAGGCTGGATTGATTTCTACACCCAGCAAGTGGGGGTTCACCAACCCACACGCAATCAAGATCTTCTCTCTGGATTCTTTTCAATGGTGATGTATAGGGCTGGCTGTAGACACTCTGGAGAAGTCAGAGAAGTACATCCTTTGCTTTTCGCTCCTGTACACACAGCCACTCTAAACACCTCTATCCTGTCTCCCGGTGCCCTCTTCCCGTTCAGGTCTAAGCATCCCTGCCTTCTCCACCCAACCCTGCCTGGACCTGCACACTCCAGAACGAGCGAGGAATAGCTGAAAGGGGAGGGGTGCTCATCTTACAGATGAGTTGCATCTGCAGTATTCCCAGAGCTACAAGGCTGACGGAAGGCCTTGGGGTTAGCCAGGAACTTCCTGGGACCCTTGACTCTCACCACGTAGGAGGCTACTGGCCTGTTTTGAAAGAATTGTTTTGGAGGAAAAGAAAGAAAGGAAGGAAAGATGGGAGGGAAGGGGGGAGGGAGGAAGGAAGGAAGAAAGAAAAAGAAAGAAAGAATTGTTTTGTTTTAATGAGCTTTATTTATTTTTCTTGATTGCAAAAGTAATATATGCTCCTTATTAAAAATCTGGAAAACATTAGCTCTAAAAGAATTTAGAAAAAACAAAATCGCCCAGGACCGCATGCCGCAGCTCAGTGCATTTACTTGGAAGATCTGAACACCCTGTACGCTCATCTCGAGCTCCTGGGGGTCCGCAGCCCACAACAGAAGCTGGGTTCTGCCTGTTCCTTTTTGATCAGCTCCCAGCAATTTGTACTCAACCAGGTCACCAGAATGAACCAGAAAAGGTGATGTTATCCCACATAAGCTCAGAGGGCTTTTAGTAGCCCAGACCAGCAGTTCTCCCCCTTGTCACTTAGATGATAGCACACTTCCTGCCAGTGTTCAGAATCCAGCGGCATTTCCTAGAATTCAACTACCTTCCTCTCTCCACAGAGGAAGGGGACCGTTTAGAAACTCAGGCTATCCAGAATGGAAACTCAATTATTGGCATAAATGTCTTTGTTTCCCTGGAGTATAATTATCAAGTACCTTCCATTTTGCTGCTCATTTGTCAAACTTCTGGCCAGATATTTGACTCAGGTCAAGTTTCTGACCTTTTCTTACGTAGTTTAGTTTTCCCTGGACACTTCCAGCTTTGAAACTAATTTGTCCGTAGGAGACATCATGGTGCAGTGGTTAAGGGTGCGGCCTTATAAAAGCATACTGCGTGAGTGCAGCCATGGGGAAACAGGCCCTTTGGTCCATGGCTGGTGGGGATGGTAAAGGGTACACAGTCCCTTGGAAGGCGTTTTGGCACTATCTGTCAAAATCACAAATGCATATGGCCTTCGATTCAGTATTCTCACTTCTGAGAATTTATCCCACAGATAGACCTGCACACGTAGGAAATGAACATGTGCTTGATATTTATTGTAGCATTTATATTATTTTATTGTAATCACATATTAATTATAATTATATATTATATTATAATTGTATATTATATAAGTATAGATTATTATAGTCTATATTTTATTATTATTATAGCAAAAGATGTGGAAATAACCAAAATATCCATTAGTAGGAGACTAGCTAAATAAATTACAGTTATCAGCTTAATGGAATACTATACAGATGTTTAAAAAGTGAGAAAGCCCTCTCTGTACTGAAATAGTAGATATTTAACACTGCATACAGAAAATATAGAATTCATATTATATAAAAGAGAATAGATGTTCTATAATATGTGATCTATATTATATATTCATGGTGTGTCTTCCCCTTTTATAATATGAGAAAGGCAGCTTAGACCAGAGGTTGCAGCCAGACCACCTAAGTGGGAAGCCTGGCTCCACCTCTTCCTAGCTATGTGATTTGGGCAAGTGACTTAACCTTTCTGTGTCAATATAATCAACTATAAAATGAAGATAATAATAGCAGATAAGAATACCTAATTATCTAATAATAATAATAATAGATATTACCTCATAGGGTTGATGAGAGCATTAAATGAGTTAATATGCATCAAATGCTTAGAACTGGGTCTGGCACACAGCAGAGAAGTACCACGTATGTGTTAGTTACTTTTATATTCCATTAAATGAGAAGAGTATAGTTTGGGAGTGTATAATATGCCACCTTTTGTGTAAGAAATGGGAGAAAATAAGAACTCGCCTTTGTATTTGCTTTTGTTTGCCTAGAGCTGGACTGGAAAGACATATGAGATTCTGATGAGAGTGGGACATGCAGGAGGAGGGAGTGGTACTGGACGCAGATAGAAGCCAACGTTTTAATTGCCTATCTTTGAAGGTCCTTTTGACTTATTGAACCACATGGATTTAATGCCTATTCAAAAAAAAATTGTTAGTTTTTTTAAAAAGCGGTATGGACCTCAGATTCAGGAGAGTCTGAACTCTGGCTCTGCTACTCACTAACTCCAAGGCCTCTCACCAATTACAAAGTTGACTTCTCCAAGTCTGAGATTCGTTTCTCCATAAAAATCACTGGGACTACCTGCTTCACTTTCACTTTCTTCCAAGTGCCCCCAACGATACTGATTCTCCTCCTCCAGCTGCTGGTCTTCCAGAATCTTAGACCAGATTACCTGTGGATGGAAGAGAAGGTCAGACTCCAGGGTGAAATCAGAGCAGGGTTCAAATCCCAGCTAGGTCCATTATTACTAACAGCGTGGACTTGGGCAAGTGGCCTCAGTTTCCTCATTTGTAAAATGGAGACGATGACAATATTAATAACTATCATCTTGTAGAGTTGTTGTAAAGATGTGGAACGACGTTTGTGAAGTGCCCAGCACAGAGGAGGCACTGAGTCATGGAAGTTATTGTGAGGCACAGGACAGGAGGGGCTGGGAGAGATGTGGATCGGCTCTCACGATCAGCTCCTGCTCTTCCAGTGTTGCAGATGGCTTAACTACTGAAGGCCAGTTACTAAGCCTTGTCGTCTTAGCCTCCTGGGGGAAAGAGAGCATCTGGGTTAAGTGGACACATTATCATTCTCAACGATGCCCAACAGAACAATTTCTGGGTAGGTGGCCAGTCAAGAAAGACACAGCGGGGTCAGCTAAACAACAAGTACAACAGCAACCCGATTTTTTGAGCATCCCCTGTGTGCCAGATATTGTCCTCGGCTCTAAGGCTACAGGCACACACAAGGCAGATGAGGCCCCAGTTCTCGCAGCATCTACACTCCAGGGGACCGTAAACAAATAAGTAGAGAATGAGGACCATGTTTGTGGGGTGCTGTCTGAATGAGATGATTATGAAGGTAAATTGGGGAGCTCAGATATTGGTTTAGGATTTGAATATACTATTTGCACACTGAAGACGTGCTAGTCTTCAGTTTTTTGAAAGACTGAAGACTTCAGACACACTTTTCACGTAAGGAAGAGGCGTCCAACCACCAGTTTAAATTGATGCTCTACCATTTACCCGGGCCTGTTCTCTTGGTTGAGGTGGTAGCAACTAAGCTGGGAGATGGCTAATAATGAAGGTCCTGACACTCTGGGATCCCGCTGCTGGATTCAGCATTAACTCTAATATCGATGTGATGTCATGGCAGAATTAACCATAATATCATTTTTATGTCTTTGCAGACTTTTATTTCTTACTTTCCCTCTTGATGAGAGCCATGTGCAGCTCTGTGCATTATGGAGTCAGGTTTTTACTATCCTGGAGACGAAAGGTCACATTTTTGGCAAGATGTGGATAAGCAAAATGCCATGTGTGTCTATAAAACTAAATAGCATATCTCTTAGTATGAGTCCGGGATGTTTCCCAGATTTTAAAATATATAATTTTAAATTCATGATTCTTTTGAGAAATGTAGGAAAGTAAAATAAATCTTCTCTTTTATATACAAGTGCCTCAGGGAAAACAGAATTTTATGTAAATAGCTGCAGGTGGTGATGTAACAGTATTACAATAGCCCCTATAAATTTTGGAGTTCTCCAAGTGGGCTCTGAGCAAAGCCGCTGAGTCTTTGCAAATTCTGTTCCTTCTCCCTGGTGTATCCTTTTACTTCAGCCCTACTTGCACCTAATTCACCTGAAAAATTTCTCGTTTTCCTTTAGTTCCAACCAAGACATCTTTTTCTCTGCGAAGTGATCTTTCTGTGATCTCCCCAAGACTGGGTTAGCTGCCCCCCTCTGTGCTCTCTTAGCAACCTGAGTCTTTATCAAGTGATTTAGATAATCTTTACCATACTGTTTAAATAAAGGGGTTTTTTTTTGCCCTTGACTTCATATGCACAGAATCGTTTGAAAACTAATCCTTGGTTTGTAATGCATTATTATCATTGGTCTATGCTGGTCCTTGTTTTATAATCAGAGTTTTATCTGTGTGTTTACTTATAACAGTAATGCCCAGTAGAAATATAATGGAAGCCACACATGTAGCTTTAAATTTTCTAGGGGCCCTATTTTACAAAGTATAAAGTAACAGATGAAATTAATTTTAATAATATATTTTATTTAACCAAATATATCCAAAAGATTATAATTTCAACATATAATCAATATTAAAATCATTAATGAGATATTTACGTTCAATTTTCTCCATATGAAGCCTTCAAAATCTGGTATGTATTTTACATTTAGAGCATCTCTTAATTAGTTCTAGTCACATTTCAGGTGATCAGTAGTCATACGTGGCCAGTGGCTGCCATATTGGACAGTACAGATTTATAATATAACCAACCTCTATGCACTCATGACCAAAAACAAGAACTAAAATATAACCAGTAACTTCTAAGACTCTTCCCTCATCCTGCCTCTTGTCAGCTGGTCTGCTGGTTCAACTGTCTGTTAAGTTCACGGGGGACAGAATATGCATATTATATAAATGCTTGTGTTTCATTGTCTTCACCTTTGTGAAGGTCCCCAGACCCTGGAAGTCCCTGAGACACTTTCAGGTCAGAGTATTTCTACAATAACATTAGGATGTTATTTGCCTTTTTCACTATGTTGACATTTGCACAAATGACAAAGGCAATGGTGTGTAAAACTGCTGGCACCTTAACACAAATCAAGGTCATAGCCCCACACCATACCAGTCCTTCTCATCTTCAATGCTGTGTGCTTTTGGTTTAAAAAAAAAAAAAAAAACAAAAATGCAAGTTTTACTTTAAAATGTCCTTGAATAAGCAGTAAAATTTATTAATTTTATTAAATCTTGACTCGAAAACTCATCTTTTTAATATTCTGTGTGATAAATGGGGAGCATGCTTTCAAGTGAAAACTCAAATTTTGGAAAATTTGCCTCGACTACTGTGAATTTCACAGCTTCTCAATAGCTAAACACTTTTCCGACGAGGTCAGCAGTAACATTAACAAATGTGATTTTTTTTTTTTTTTTGGTTATTATGTAAAGAAATGGCAACACTTGTAAGATATGTATAAGTCAGGGAGCCAACATTTTCCAAATGACTAGTGTATGATGTTAACAAAATCATGCACGGGTAAAAGATCCATTCAAAGTGCGCGATAAACCAGTGGATTTTAATATAACACAGAACAAAATGTTCACTGATATGGTTTCAGATTTTACACTGCAACTAGCCTCTAAGAAACTATTACTTATTGAGTTTTGGTGTAGTATCAAAGATTATCCACATCATCTGAAAAGGCTACTAAATAAAATACCCCTTCCTCTTCCAATTACATATGAACTTTTTCCTTCACATATTTCAACTAAAAAATATATTGCAACAGATTGAATCCAGAAGCAGATACGAGAATCCAGCTGCTCTCTATCAAGCCAGACATTAACGAGGTTTGCAAAAATGTAAAACAATGACATTCTATTCACTAATTTTTTTGCTTGGGAAAACATAGTTATTTTTCATAAAACATTCCTGTTACTATGAAACAGGTATACTGTTACTTTTAAATAAATTAATAAGTCAATATTTTTTAATTTGTAATATAGTAAATATTGATAGATATAACTAAAATAAAAAGCTCTTTGAAGCTAGCAATAATTTTTAAGAGTGTAAAGTATTCCCAAGCCCAGAAGTTTAAGAATCACTGGCCTAGTACATTTCTTATTATACATTACATTATGTTTAGCTTATATATTATAATGTTAATATATTAATATTATATATTATATGTAAATATATAGTATAGCTTTCATAATATGTTTATTACCACCTTAACAAGAGACCAAAGTTAACATCACCAGCGATGGAGCAATCAACATCACATGCTTCCCCAGGATGTACTGGGAAAGACACATCATTTCTACGGTATTCTTAACAAAACGCACATCCTGCGTCTAATCATGAAGTAACATCAGACAAACCCAAACACTGTCATTTTACCAAAGATTTTGCTTGTACTTTTAAAAAATGTCAATATCATGAAAGACAAAGTAAAACCAAGAAAAGGTTTTGGTTTAAAGGAAACTAAAGAGACACGACAACTGAATACCACATATCATTCGAGAGCTTCTTTTACTGTAAAAAAAAAAAAAATTAATGGTAATTGGAAAAACCTGAATAAAGTCTGTAGCTTAGAAAATGATATTGTCTAAATGTTAAAGGAAAAAGGAAAGTTAAAAGGAAAAAGGTTTACTAAATGAACACATAAGTGAATCTTTTTCTAGATACTCCACCTTCTTCAGCTTCTGGATTTAGACGTTAGAAGGATTAAACGGAGGAAAAAGAAAAGTCTCTTAATGGTTATTATTATATCCTTATATTGCATTAACAACGTATGCAAAAATGCCTCCAAAATGTATCTTCTCTTGTAGTTTTTCATAAAAGGCCCTTTAGACTACTAAAATTGAGGTTTTCATTACATAAACTCCCAATTATTTGGTTTCTACTTTGATGTGGAGGAGAGAGGATCGTTTGCCAGCCTCTAACACCGAACGTGAAGTGAAAAGAGTAATTATAAAATTATTCTCGGAACAATTTAGAAAGGCACTTGCATCAAATCCTAGCTTTAGCCATCAAGAGTTAGGAGAATTGGCAGGGAACGTTATCATTAGCTGCATCTCAGTTCCAGGAGACTCACACCAGGGGAGGGCCGTGAGACGACGCATCAGTGATTCTTCGTTCCACTTCTCTGGTCTGAAAGCGCATCGCTTGTGGCTTGACTGCTTTGAGGGTGAAAAAGGAGCCTGGGCCATCTAGGATTGGCTGAAATGTGTGTGGTTAAGAGTCTAGCCCTATGTATAATTAGAAGCAGATCACGGGAATGAGCGAAGGAGTTTTTTAAAAACAACACGCCCTCAGTCTTTGCTTAACGTTTCAGTTCTGCAAAGGTCGCCTCGCCCGCCTCCCTCTAGTGGTCCCGAGTGGGATCGCCGTGGCCGAGGGGCCGTTGTGTTTCCGACGGTGGCTTCCCCGGGCAGGAAGGGATTGTGAGCGTTGGGTTTTTGTTTTAAGAGCGAGAACCTTATAAATTAATCTAAACTGGGTTAAGGACATGAAAATCTAGAGAGGTTAAAGAAATCTCCCGAGGGCAGAGCAAATGAAGTGCTAAGCCAGGATAGCGACATCAATCAATGGACCCCAGTCCAGAACCCCTCCTAGGACAAGTTGAAGAGGAACCCACTGGCTTCCGAAACATACTGAAAATTCCCAGAGGCATATCTGGAAGAAAATACAAGGCCCTTACCCCTTTACCGTGTACCTTCTGCAGAGCCATGCATACCCCACCCAACCCATCCCTACCATTCTCCCAGGCTCCATGAGCGGCCACCACCCTGCTTTATTTTTAGTATAGAGAGAGCATGACTATCTGACATTAGGTTGTGCATCTATGTAGCTGTTCATTGCCTGTCTTCCACGTTAGAATATAAGCTCCACGAAGGCTGTGTTTTCTTCATGGCTATCTGGCAACACCTATCACATGGTAAGTGTCTTAGATTCCCACTGCCACTTGAAGAAATTCTCACAGATTTGGTGCCTTAAAACAACAGAAATTTATTCTTTTACATTTCTGGAGGTCAGAAGTCTGCAGTTTCACTAAGCCAAAACCAAGGTGTTGGCCTCCCTCGGTGGCCTCTAGGAGAGAACCAGTTCTTTGCCTCTTGCAGTTTCTGGTGGCCACCTGCATTCCTTAGCTTGTGGCTGTATCACTTCAGTCTTCAAGGCCAGCATCTTGAAATCTCTCTGTTGTCTTCACATCACCTTCTTCTCTGTGTGTGGGCATCGAATCTCCTTCTGCCTCCCTCTTATGAGGATACTTGTGATGACATTCAGGGCCACCCAGATCATCCAGGTTAATCTCCTTGCAAATCGGGAAATTGAGGTTTCTAAAGATTACGTGACTGCCCATGGTCAGACAGGTGGGAGACATAGCTGCAGAATTTGAACCCAGGTAGGCTGACTTCAAGGCCCTTCCACCACCCTGTACAGGAGTTTGATGGGCACTTGTGCTTTTCTGGTTCATCGTACAGATGAGCCCAATTAACCATCCTTTGCTGAGTCCTGCTCTAGGCACTGTAGGAATACAAGGAGCTCAAGGACCCATCCTGGCCCTTCAGGATATATCCATTTCCTTTGGAAAGAGAAGGCATACAGTCAGATAGTGGTTACCCTCGTGTGGGGAAGTGACTAGAAGAGACCACAAAGGGGCTTCTGGGAGCTTGTAATGTCATTTCTTGATCTGGTGCTGATTACAGTAGTGTGTGAAACAGTGTGTAAAGCTTCATTGCTGTACACTTGTGATTTATGCACTCTTCTTTGTGCATGTTACATTTTGAAAAAGGCATAAAATGAAGGCATGAAGTCAGGACTCTAGGAAACATAAGGGCTGCAAGATAGGCCATAAAGCAGTCTCCTCCCGCAGCGCTGGATGTCTGGGCCATTCCCTAGCCATCTGACTAATTGCCTGACTAATTAAGTGCTGTGAGGTAGGAGGGTGAGGGATCAAGATTTTTCCAGGGCCTTTCCTGTCCAAATTGCCAAGGTAAGCCCACCTCAAACTCAGTTTGGCTGTAAAGCAGAGTTTAAACAAACATTTTAAGTAACATTCTAAAATGTTGCCAATAAGGCTTAACACACCCTTCAAAAAAAAATCTCTTATTACATAAATGTGGGAAATCCTGGGCTAAATAAATTTAGATCCTTTTCTTTACTGCAGGACTTGTCAGAGCCTTTACTGTATTAACACAAACTATAACTCTCCGAGAGAGAGTACTTTGCATTTCTTCACATTATTTTACTATGGAATACTTTGTTTTCTTAACACTTTCAGAATTAACGTTCTAAGAAACATATTTTTGGAAATGCTGCTTACAGATCCTAATTTACAGATCCAGTTCACCCAAAGATCCTGGAGACTGAAAGTCATCTTTCAAAGCACTCCTTGAGGACTTTCTAGGTTACTCCCACTGTCTCTCAAGCCAGGAGAGTTGGTTCAAAAGACCAAGTAAATTATCTCATAACCTAAATGTCTGGATAAATGATGGAAGGCAGAGGATGATTGGGGAGCAGAGGAAAGTTAGGATGCAAAGAGGAAAAATTCTAAGGACTTGACTCCAGATTATGCTGAAAGTCATAAATTAAGACTCTTTTGGCTGGAATGAATTGTAACCACCAGGGTGGTTTGGTTGAACAAAATGATTATTTCCTATGAGGATAGAGGGCTTTCTCTCAGAACCAAACAATGGATGACTCCAGGCCTCAAGGACAAGTTGGAACTGGACACCTGGACGCCATCAAGGCTCCCGCTCCATCAGAGTCCTCAGTGCCTTCTTCATTCTTGTCTCTTCCTATAGGTCTATATTTTTGCTTCTTGGTTGGCGAGATGGAAAACATGGTGACCAACAGTTAGAGTTTGCATGTCGCTGTTTGGTCATATGGAGAGAGACTCCACTGACTTAATCCCAAATTCCTGAGGAAGGGAATTTGGTCAGGCTACCATCCACTGTTGAGGACACTGGGTGGGTCACATCGTGTGCCAGTCACAATATGACATGAGGATGGAGGGATGCATTATGGACACTTGCATATGGTGGGGAGCTGGGCAGACCATCCAACAGACTGCTGTTCAAATTCAAGGATTCGTTGTGTGTACAGCGGCTTTTTTTTTTTTTTTGAGGAAGATTAGCCCTGAGCTAACTATTGCCAATCCTCCTCTTTTTGCTGAGGAAGACTGGCCTTGAGCTAACATCCATGCCCATCTTCCTCTACTTTATACGTGGAACGCCTACCACAGCATGGCGTGCCAAGCAGTGCCATGTCCACACCCAGGATCTGAACCGGCGAACCCTGGACTGCCAAGAAGCGGAACGTGCAAACTTAACCGCTGCGCCACCGAGCCGACCCCTACAGTTGCTTTTTTAAAGCACTTTCTTGCCTTCTATGTAAGTTTAAAAATATACTTTTTTGATGACTCAGGAACTTTCATTTCTTTGGAATCATGATCCAGAACACCAGCTGTTCCCTACCAACCTGTAGATGTGTCATACGGAGGGGAGGGGACAATGCAGACTGAGCTAGCCATATCTGAAAGTCATTTTACCCAAGTACCATGAGAGGAGCTTGCATTTTTAAAAATGATTTGTTTCTTTCGCCTAAAATTTGAGTCCAGGAAGGAAATTTGGTTAATTAACAAAATTTGTTTTTGGAAACTGGTTATTTGAAGCTTCACTGGGCAGGATTTCAGTTGTTTTCAGCTATTACATCCTCCATATTTAATGCCATCATTTTAAAAATGGATTGACTTCAGAAGTATTTTTCTCTTGCTTTGGAGATTTTGCACATTGGCCCAAATGGGTTTTTATTTTCCATTTTAATTTATACAGTATAAATACAACGTTGGACTTCTTTGGAGTTAACAGTTTCACTGTGCAGATGTTTCTTGAAAGCCTTTTCAATTCATAGTGTTGGTTTTAAAAAAAATTTTTTTTATTAGCCTGGCTGCCTGCCAGGAAAAAAAAAAAAAACTATTCCATTTTTGCATGGAACGGTAAGATTTTCTCTTTCCCTGTTCTTTCCCCACCCCCAGCCAGCTACACGATTATTAGAAATAAAGATGCCATAGTGACATCTTGTGGTCAATCACCAGAGGCACAGCAAGAAGTGGTCATTATGGGATGACAGAAGTGATCTAGTTCATTCTCCCACAAGTATTTCTTGATTTACTTTATTTTCTTTTTATTTACCATTTGGCTCAAATTGATCTAAATTTCCAGGTTGTTTTGCTTTATGGAAAATATTCAACTTTACCCCCATAGAAAGGATAAACACTCTGTGCTCTGGAAAGGAAAGGAAGGACATAACTCTTGCTTTTGGCTTTTTGTTGGACCCCTCATAAAAACAGTGTTGCGAAAGTTATTCAGTAATAACTCTGAAAAATATTCAAATCTTTTCCCTAAGAAAGGGACAGGAAACAATGATTCCGAATGGGCTTTCATTTGTTATTCTAATTATAAGCTTTCTGAGTCTGATTGATGATTTGTTTACTTCACTTGTTTAGTATTTAAATAAGAATGTATAAGTAATAATTTCCTCTCCCTAACTAGTGTCAATGGAGATAAATCTGATTGCATCATTCTTGTTTTAAAAGAAAAATGTACCAAATATTATGAAGCAATAAAAAGTTAGGCTTACCAGAAATATTGTGAAACATAGAAGATATGCTGTAATATTAAAAGAGCAAGACATCAAATTATATATAAGGTATGATCCTATATGAATATCAAGTGTGAATATTTATGTGGGTGTAGATGTCTACACAAGTGTGGGTGTAAATATCAATATCAAGGTCCACATGGAGGAGGGTGTAGACACAGAAACAAGCCTAGAAGGAAATATGCATACTAATTAACATTTTCTGTTTCATGGCATTATAACTAATATTTATTTTCCTATGTTTTTCTCCATTTTCTATTTTTCTTAAATGAGCATATATTAAAACCATAATCAGGAAAAATATGCAGTACTTTTTTCTTAAAGATCAAAGTTCTATTTTTTTATATGTAAAACATCTCCATTTTAGGCAGACATGGAAACATGAAAAAATTCCCGCAAAGTGAGATACCTGGCAATGCATTGAGATGAGGGAACCTGAGTGAATCACAGACCAAGAGCAAAGTCACTCAGGAAGAGCTGAAATGCTTGGCATTCCAGAAACACAAAGGCCCGTCTTGTCTCTTAGGTGCCTTCTCTGTGGAGCCGAGGACATGGGGTCTCTCTGGCGTGAGGGGCCTCTCTCTGCAGGAGAGGCTCGCCAAGGCCTTCGGAGAAGCTTCAAAGTCTTTCAAGTTTGTCCTTGGTGCAAAATGTGCTTCTAAGTATTTGCTCAGTACCTGAGGTCTGCCAGCTGCCACGCTAGCATCTTGACATAGATTAATTCCAATGCTGACACTTCCACAAGGTATTTATAAAGGTGAGAAAAGTGAGAGTTGGAGAAATTAAGTGCCCCAAAGTCACACAGCTGGCAGGGCCGGGATTTCAACTCAGTCCCAGTGGGCTCTAGAGCCCATGCTCTTTACATGACGCCATCTGTCACTGCCCTTTGCAGCAGATGAGCACTGCACATGCTCCTTTAGCATCCCTGATCTCCAGAACCATAAGACCAAATTCCTCTAAGAACCATTGAAATATATCCTGAGAGGAATCCCTGGCAGGTGCACCGCAAATTCCACTGTTATAGTGAACACCTTTATCCACCTGCTCCTCATGTTTCCCTGGAAGGAGAAGTTTTCTGCTCTACTCCCCAGGAAAGAGTGGTAAATACTTCTCTTGCCTCTCTTCCCCATCACTCACTCGACTTCTTAGGCAGAGCAGTGTTCTGTCTGATTCGTGATGTCTGTGAGAGTCTGACATCCATTGGATCACACTAACCAAGGGGCAGGACCACTGTACTGTGAAGGGAACACACAGAGAGCCATCAGTCCCCTCTACGTTAATCAGTGTGTTATACAAAACCAGTAAAATGTTAACCTTTTTTTTTTGCTGAGGAAAGTTAGCCCTGAGCTAGCATCTGTACCAATCTTCCTCCACTTTATATGTGGGTCGCCGCCAAAGCATGGCTGATGAGTGGTGTGGGGCTGCGCCCAGGATGTGAACCCAGGCCACCAAAGCGGAGCATGCCAAACTTAACCACTACACCTCAGAGCTGGCCCCAAAATATTAACTTTTTAAACTAAATAAGTTGATTCTAAAGTTTAGATGGAAAAATAAACAAGTAAACATGGCCAAAAAAATTCTGAAACAGAATAATTACCAGACTTTGTCCAAACCAGAAATTAAAGCATAGTATAAAGCTGCAGTGATTAAAAATATGTAGTGCTGATACATGAATAGACAGAGAGAATGAAAGAGAATGCAAAGTCCAGAAATAGACCTAGGGGCATATGGAAATTTAGTATGTGATAAGTTTAATATACTTTAAAGAATCATGTCTCAAATCAGTGGAGAAAGGATAGAGTGTTCAATTAAAGGCTTTAGTACAACTGGACAGCCATCTTAAAATGAGTAAAATTGGATCCCATACCTCACACCTTACATCAGGAAAAATTCCAAGTGGTACAAAAACTTAAATGTAAAAAAAAATAGTATATTACAAGTGATATAAGGAACCACAGGAGGATTATGTAATAATCTCAGAGTGTAGACTATCTTTGTATTTATGACGCGACATAAAACAGACGTCACAATGTTCTGCAGCAAAAAATCAAAGACAGACGACAGAACTGGAAGGAAAAACATTTGCAATAGACACCATGCTAATTTTCCTAAATATATAAAGAATTCCTAAAAATCAACAAGGAACAAACCAATGACCCAATTGAAAAGTAGGTGAATGATATGAACCAACTCTTTCTAGCAAATAAAACCTACAGAGTCTTAAAACATATGAAAAGGAGTTCAATATCACTCACAATCGGAGAGATGCACTTTGCAACTATCAGGAAGTAGCATTTTGCACCTAACACATTGGCCGAAGTCAAACTCTGGTGGGAGACTGTATTGGTGAGGGTGTGGGAGACAGGCATTTTCCTACATTGCTGGTGGAACTGGGAATTAGAACAACTTTTGTGAAGGGCAATCTGTAAGTGCATCCATCCTTCGACCCAGCTATTCCACTTCTAGGAATTTATAGAACAAAATATGTTCCCACACGCAAAAGGACTCATGTACATGGTCATTCATTGCAGCAATGTTTAAACAGCAAAAGGCTGAAAACATCAACAGAATACTGGTTAAATAAATTATAACACATCCACATAAAAGAATACTGTGCAGCTATTAAAAAAAAAAAGGATGAAGCTCTTTATGGCTTGCTATAGATAATCTCCAAGATATATTGTTAAGATAAAAATCAGGGCTTAAAACAGTGTGTAGAATGTGCTACCATTTGTGTTACAAATCAAAAAAGGAATATATTGCATATATATGTCTGCTTCTGTGTGCATAGTCTATCACTGGAAAAAGTGCTAACAGTGGTTAAATATCCAGAAAGAATGGCCTCTGCCTTTCCCAGCTCAGAATGGTGAGACCTTCGTGATGCTCAAGGCCTGCTCTCTACCCAAAGGCCAGGGGACCCTAACAGCAGAGATGTGTGAATGGTACCCTCAGGGAGGCCTGAGCACTCCCCTCCCCTCAAAAAGGGTCTTTTCAAAACAGGTAAATTTTCATTTTTACCTTAATTAATTGATACAAATTTGTCATTCTAGTCAACAACATATTTACATTAGTTTTAAGAGAAAAATAAGTATTTCTTTTTCCTGAAGGAAGAAGCATCATATGGGGCCGAGGCCTCAGATACTCACAGACACGTGGTGGCCCTCTCCCAGTTTTGGAAGCAAGAGAGAATCACTGAGAATCCATCCTCACTTGTTTAACTCTCCACCTTTTTATGCTCCATCTTTCCTCCTGAGTTCCCAATAATAACAAAAATCACTGAGATTTGTTGCACACCAGGCACTTGGATTAAATGCTCACGGCACCCCTAGGATGTGAAGATTCTTTTTATCCTCATTTTTAAAATAAGGAAGCAGAAGCTCACAGTGTTTAAATGCTTATCCAGCATCACACAAACTGAAAAGCAGAAAGGCTGAAATTCTACTGCAGATGCCAAAGTTCTTTCTCTCGCTCTGTATCGAGCAACTTCCAGCTCCCTCTGCACTGTTCTTCAGCACCCACGTAGGATTCCCTCTTTATCTGCCTCTCTTTCTAGTCCTCCTCCTTGACATATTAAACCTTATACATTCCTCTGGCCTCAGTGCCTACAAATTCTACTGGTTCTCAATCCCAGTAGCACACTGGATTGTCTTGGGAAGATTTTTAAACATACCTATGACCAGAACTCACCCCGAGATGCTTTATTTTAATTGGTCCAGGATGGGCTCTAGGAATCAGTATTTTTAACCCCTGACCTCCACTCCAGGCATGTTTTACTCAACTTTGTATCCCCAGTGCCTCATAGGCAACTCATTAAGTATTTGCTGAATAAACGAAAGAAAGGAAGAGAGAAAGAATGAATGAACAAATCTTAGGGTAAAGTAGAAGCCAAAATTATTTTTGACAATAAAATAAGCGCAGTTTTGAAAGACCTAGGCTAAGTGGGAGCTCGAGATAAAGGCAGTCATTTTGCTCTCCTCCTGGGACACTGGAGAAGGAGGCTGCATCCCTTAACCCAGTCCAGAGCCCCACACAATGGACAACTATAAATAGCAGCCCTGAATCACATGAGGGTTATGTAATATAAGGTCCACAGAACACGGCTGCCTTTATCACTCAGGCTTAAGTGGCGCTGAAATGGAAACTCAGCTGATGCCCTATGTATTACTTTCCCCAAACAATGAAAGCCTCTGGCATTTGCCCAGACCATCTATGGACCAAGTTTGAGGCAGGTTGCCGGGGCCTTTCTTGCTAAGGAATCCCTGCCATCTTTCCAGATAACAAGTAGGCAATTTCAGCAGAAGAATTATTTTTATTTGCGAAGATAAGACCAGAATTTCCCCTGATCAAGGGAAAAGGCAGCGCATGTCAGCTTTTGAGACCCTCGGGAACACTGGATCACAGGCTGCCGGAAGGAGATAGCTGCACTTGTGTGTCCAGTTCCGGAGAGGTTACTCCTGCTTGTTCCTCCAGTAGAGATTTGCTGATCATCTGAAATCCTTTTGCAAAACACCCAAATCCACTCTGTGCCATTTAATTCTACTAGAAGAGGTTCAGCATCCTCTATAAAATGATAGGGTGCGCACCTTACCTGGGAAAGGATCCCAGAGCTACCTCTGAGTACACAGTTGATTCTCACGGGTTGGTAAAGGGGGACTTTGGAATAAATTTTCCATGAGCCAAAGGGTAAGTATGCAGTGGCAGAGACTGGTACTCATATTCTCCTTTTCTTCTTTAATGCACAGCTAGCCCTCATTTTCCAGCCTTGCTTGCAGTTAGGTGTGGCCATAGGACTGTGTTCTAGCCAATGGAAGGTGAGCAAAAGTGATGTGTGCCATGCCCAGATCTGGCCATGCACATTTCTCCAGGTTTTTATCTGCCTTTTGGATGGCTAGAATGGAGATGCCTCCTAGGGCAATTCTGGAAGCCATGGGTTGAAGATGCTAGAGCATCACCGGTCTGGGTTCCTCAAAGATTGCTTGCAGGAGAGCCATCCTCCATCCTTTTCATGGCCCAGTGCTATCATCAGAGCAAGAAATAAACTATTTTTGAGCCATTACACATTGTAGGGTCTGTCTCTTACAGCAGCTCACCTTCCCTATCTAAGTTATTACACTTTAGCATCAAGGACAGGAATCTCTCCTTTGCTTTGGAAGAAAAGATTCCCCAGAATGGCCTACCCCAACACTATTTTGCCAGCCTGCCTTTGCCCCTGGAGGCCCTGGAAATTGGTAAGTTCGGAATTCTTATCTGAAGCCAGGTGTGGATGTTCATAAGGACCATCTGGTTTATCACTAAGGTAGATGAGCAATTTTTCCAAATTCCATATCAAAACACAGACACTCCATGCAAGGACTTTAATAAAGGCCCGAACTGGAGGAAAGGGAAACTTCAAGTAAAGTTCACCTTACATTACAGGTGGATTTCTGGAGCTGTTGAACAAAACCGAAATTTCTATCACATCGATCATACATCAATAAGACAAAAAAGAATCTGTCTTTAAAGATCTCTTTGCAATTTAAATAATCACAATCTACCTTCTCTACCTAAATACTTTCTAAATTATCAAAGACCAGTAATTCTTTTAGGGAAATACAACCTGTATTTTGCAGAAGCTATCAGTGATTTCAATGATATCACTGAGGTGCAAGCAGAGGCAGAACAGAGGAAGAAGAAAACAGAACATTTAGATGAAAGTGAAAAATAATCTTCAATCCAGAAATCCACTAGGGTATAGCAGAAAGGATTCCTGGGCAAGAAAGTAGGCAAAGAGTGATCGATGCACAGACACTGGGTTAATGAGAAGAACTTACATTTGTGAGTTAAGTTGGTAGGATGCTCTTGAACCGGCAAACAGGGGACCATGCTGGACATCTATTGACAAATGGAAATGTCTAGCCATAGAAGAGATGGGAACTCAGGACCCCAGCTGATGCTGTTCTGACTCCAGCTAGACAAGGAGCAAGAGTGAAGGAGGTGGAGAAAGTAAGGCACTTATTTGGGAAAATAGGTGAAAAGTAACTCTGGAGAAGAGCTCCAACAGCAAATAAACACAGAAAATGGATTCTCCAAGTACGAGGGGGGAAGGTAAGCTCTTAAAACTCAAGATCCTGACGGGAAAGAAGGGCTTATTCAGCTAAGAACTCTATCCTTCCTCTGTCTGTGTTAGATTTGGCACAGTCTGTAAGACCTTACTTGAACTTTACTACTCCAGAGAACTTGGATAATTTTCTCCTCAGCCATCAGGCCAAATCCGAACCCAATGACTTTGGAAGGCTTCCCACATGAGAGTTTTATATGCGTTGAGAAAGGAGAAGCAGTGTAGCTGTGGCTCTAGGGCAGTGAACCCTGAATTCTTGATCACCCACCCCATCAATAAAATACTATTGAGCACATAATATATGTGTATTTGTTGATTCATAAAGTAAATATGTGCACTACTATGTGTAATACTAACATGTTATACACATATAAAACATATTCCCGAGGCCGGCCCAATGGCATAGCAGTTAAGTTCGCACACTCTGCTTCGGCAGCCTGGGGTTCACAGGTTTGGATCCCAGGTACAGACCTACACACTGTTTATCAAGCCATGCTATGGTAGGCGTCCCACATATAAAATAGAGGAAGACGGGCACAGATGTTAGCTCAGGGCCAATCTTCCTCAGCAAAAAGAGGAGGATTGGCAGTAGATGTTAGCTCTGGGTAACCTTCCTCAAAAAAAAGTTCCCAATAAAAGAAATGCTATAAGGGTATATCAAAACATTTCCTTCCTGCACTCCATATGGGTCGTCTTGTACACCCCATGTTGGACACCTCTACCTTCAATCCTGGTCCTAGAACAGAGATCTTATCTTCAGAAGAGTGATTGTACTATGAAAAAAAGAGGAAAAACTCTTAACCTGTGTTTTCACTACGTGATACCAGTACAGAGCTTTCCCCCAGTTGGGTCCAGGTTGAAAGTGTGTATTGTGTGTTATCTAATAATGCTGCACTGAAGTCTGTTACCCGAGTAACCAGAAGAATCATGTGGAAATGGAGCTCCTTAAGGGGATAACTCGTGGTTTATTTATCTTGTCCTCCTCTAGGGTTAGCAGGGTGCCCTAGGACACTGAAGACATGCTGGGTCCTCAGTGACGCCTGTTGAATTCAAACATAAATGAGTAAACGATTGAACAATCAAATGCATATGTGAAAAACATTTTAAAGCCACAGGAAAAATACAATTAAGGTGTGATTTTCACTACTTAGTAAAAAATCTCCATGGCTGGAAGAACGTCCATCTTCTGACTTGCCTACAATCAGGAACTCCCAGGACCAGAACTCGGTTAAAGTTCTTTCTAGTTTCTCATCAGGAGCTCTTTTTCAAAGGCCTTCGAGGTCTAGGCAGGTACCACAGTTGCGTGAAGACCCAGGAAAGCAACGGGGAGAGGTGGTAGAAACTGGCTAAACGGAGCGTGCATAGGGTCTGATGCGGGTGACTGTTTTTACCTCTGGTAGGCTAAGTGCTTTCTTATCTGTGTGTCTAACGGTTTTTTGATATGTCTCATCAACTACATTGTAAAGCTAAGGAGGCCTGGGAATGTAGCGTGCTTCTTCTTTCTTCTGTCGCCACCACAGTCCGGTGGAAGGAGAACTAGACTTGGAGTCCAAACCTTCTCCCTAACTAGATAACTGGCCTGACACAAAGCACTTAACCTCTCTGATCTCAGTTTTTGATCCAGCCAATGAGAATAGTACTACTTCCCTCAAAGGGATGCTCAGAAGAGCAAGCAAGACTTTTGCAAACTCTGGTACTGCATACAAATGTAATGAATTATTATGGTAATTCAAGCAGAGAATAAATCATTCTTGACATGTGTTGAACTGAATAGAGAGGTGATGTCATTCTTTACATTAGGCACAGAATCAATATGTGCCTCTATTTAAGACTCTTTAAAAATAACATATATAGAGAGACTACATAGAAAAAATTAAAAATAGGGAGAGAGAGAACAAGTTAAGACATTCATCAACACATCACATTGTCATCACAATGAGCTTGGAAATTTTGAACATTTGTGATTTTTTGGTAAATAAACAAGTACTGATTAATACTTTTCCTCTTTAGAGTTTATATATGAATTGTATCTGTGTTTTATTGGGACATATACTACATTGGATCTTAAACACTACAATGGTTATCACTGGAATATTTCTGGGTAGTAGAATTACTCAAATTTTATTTTCTTCTGTGTGATTTTCTCTATTCTCTAAATTTTCTTCAATAAACACATCATAGAACCTTTTTTCTGGTTCTGAAATATTAAAACAGAAAAAAAAATCACCCTGTTTACACCCTTCTGTCTTGGACTAGTGGATGACTTCTGTAAGAAAACTTTTAAATTGTGGTAAGAAATAAGGTAAGGAAAAATTATCAAAATGATGCGATCAATTCATAGGAAATATCTAATTAAATTAAAACCTGATGTAAAAATTATTGATCAAACATCTCCTAGATCTGTAGTTTAAAAAAAATCTGTATAATATGCTATTTTGTGTGAAAATAGGAAAGAATAACAACATACCTTCATATTTGCCTGAATTTGTATAAAGAAAATGTTAGGGGAGGGGAGTGGAGAGGACAGTGAGGGATAGGAACCCAGATGATGCCAAGAAAGAAGCAAGATTATGTGTACCTTTTGTTGTAGTGTTGCAATTTTTAAAGTATGATATGCAAGTAATAACTATTTAAGATACACGTGTAATCAGAGCTGCCGGCCTTTGTTTTGGGGAGTCAGTCCTCACAGTGGGTTTGTTTTAGAGGCTGCCATTGCCCGCAGAGAGATGAATGTGCAGGCCTGTGCGCCCAGGGAAGTGCCAGGCTGGTCCCCAGCTCATTTTCCCTAGCCTGCTGAGTATCGTGCTTGGATTTATCTGCTTCCTGGGGCAGCACAAGGCCCGGGCGGCACACTGCCTGTGCGTTCTGCTCCAACCCACCAGGGCTCTTCGTTGCCAGTTGGCCACACTGAACATAGCTGGTTACATTTCAGGGACTTGCCCTCTCCAAGAACCTTTCCAACTCAGGCTCAGGATAAACTGAAAGAGCCGCATTCCCCTAATAGGCTTGCGTTTGGCTGAGTCTGCGGTATAGCTGGGCTGGAAGAGCCTGCGAGGTACCTGCAGTGAAGCCATGCCCCCCTCCCTGCTTCCTGCTTGGATCTGCAGCAAAGAGAGCCTCAGAAGTCCTCTCTCGACTCTACCCATCTATCCCAACGGGAAAATGCTGGCACAGGGCTCCTTGACCAGCCAGCTGCGAGCCGCTTCTCTGCATACGCCTGACCAGAGTATCAGGTTGCCGAAGTCTGTCAATACAGGTAGTCTGGTCATACAACTTAGCTCTCTATTGCTGCATCTTGTCTTATCAGCAATGTTCTTTGCAGGTCAGGGAAACATTAAGACTTTGTAAGAACTTTGCAAAACTTTGTAAGAATATTAAAATTAGGAACTTCTGTCCATGAAAAGACACTATTGAAAAAACTGCAAGACAAGACAAAGAATGAGAGAAGATATTTGCCACACATACAACCTAAAAAGGATTACCATGTAGAACATAAGCAACTCCTGTAAATCAATAAGAACCAATCAAAAATTAGGCAAACAAGCAATTCATCAAAAGGAAAACTTGAGTGGTCAATAATATATAGAAAGGATCTCGTCTCAGGAAAAGGAAACTAAAACTTCAGTGAAATATTGTTTCAGACCAATTAGATTAGCAAAATTTAAAAAGCCTGACAATACTTCCTACTGGTTAAGATTATAACAATGGGAACACATACACTGTTGGTAGAAGTATAAACTGGTGCGCCCACCTTGGAGAGCAATTTGGAGTTGAAGATATGCACAATCTATATATTAGGATGTAATAGGAAAACAAAAGTCATTCCAAGTATTGAAACGGAAGGAATTTAATCTAAGGAGTTGGTTACCTGGGGATTGAAAGGGTTGAGAAGTCAAAAAGCAGACAGTGAGGCAACAGGGGGCTAGCCATTTCAGGAACCCACTCCCATCCAGCCTAAAGAGACAAAGAGAAGGGCTACAGAAGACCAGGAGTTAGCTTGGGTCTCTGGGCAGGAGCTAGAACCAGCAAGGACTTATGCAATGGGAACTGGAGGTGCAGAAGTGACACTATCTGAGTGAGAGAGAGAGAAGCACTCTGACTTCTCTCCTCTCTCCCCACTCTCCAGCCAGTGCCTCTCATTGGCTAAGGCTAGAAGCAAGGCACGTCACACAGGAATCTGGGAAATGCAACCTACGTGGGTGGAGTCCCCGAGATACAGAGCAGAGCAGGGGACAGGGAATGGATGAGCCAGAGAAAAAAACAAGAACCTTGAACATGAGCAAATGGAGACATGTAATAAATTATATATGCGTTATAGCAGCATTGTTCACAAAAGCAAAACGTGAGAAACAAGTGTCTATAATAGAAGAGATGAACAAATTGCAGTAGCGTCATACAATGGAAAACTCTACAGCAGTGAAAGCAAATGAAATATAGCTACATTTGTTGACATGGATGAATCTCACAAAGCCAAACAAAATAAATTTCAGAATCTTTGATATTTACATAAAGCATAAAAGCATGCAATATGATGATAAGGATGATGATGATTAAGATAGATATGTCGTGAAAGTATAAAGAAACACATCTTTTGGGGGGAAAACGGAGGTAACAGGAAGAGATATACTGAGGGTTTCAAATGTAATAACAACAACAACAGGGGATGATGGATACATGGGGGCAATGTTTATATAAAAAATATTCCATAATACATTAAACACAGGAGCTTGGAGGAGTATGAGTGATATGGGCCTGACTATTGTAAATGGCAGGAAGAGATTCCATTATCTTTGTTTTGGAGGCAGGGCTTGATGCCATTTGGCAAGTGCAGTCTGGCCCGAGACCCCCTTCCAGCTCTCTCTCCCCCCTGCACCCAATGCAATTAGGCAAACAATCAACCTTTGCCCCAACAAGCTCTAGACACACGAGTGTCTAGAGGCCCCTCACGGTGGCATTCCCCTGACAGTGCTGTAGATTCCGTGGGTAGGAGTGAGGCTCCTGATCACAGTCGGCTTTCGTTCTCTCAGGCCTCGAGCAGGCACTGGTTCCATGTCTCACTATGGCATGAAACTCATTTCAGAGCTCTTCGAGGGGTCCCCTTGAACCACTCCCCCATTAGACTCGGGTTAGATGGTAGGTAGCATCCCCAAGGTGTGGCACAGCTCTCCCATCACCATCCCAAAAACCTCTCCTCTCCACTCTATTACTTTTTTTCCTTTGGCTAAAGGATCTAAGCAGGGCCAGCTTCATGGGCATGTGACCTGTGCAGTCACACAGGACCCTGTACTTCAAAAGGCCCTGTGGCTTGGTTTAATGCTCTGCTATTGCTGTCTGGAATTTCTGAATAATTTGGAACAAGAGGCCCTGCATTTTCATCTTGCACTGGGCCCTGGAAATGTGTGGCTTATCCTGGGCCTAAGAGCAGTGGAACAGTTTCTTAGAGACCTCTCCTTGTAAATCTGTGTATCAGATATGGCATTCTGGTAACTACTCTGAAAACTGCTAACTGTCTTGTTGGCCTTAGTCAAATCAGGCAGGAAGAGCCCCATTCTAAGATCCCTTTACATTTATTTACCCGCTTATAATCTGCCTTCCCTCCGCCAAGGCACGAACTATTACACTATTTAGTTGAACACTGTCTCCTTGCATCCTGGCACAAGCGGGCTCACAATGTGTGTTCAATACTCGTTGAATGAACCAACATTTATAAAATCATTAAACGTGTGCTTGTCCCAGAATTGTTTTCTAATAACTGTTTACATGAAACTGTTTACAGATTTATACAGAGGACATATTCTTGAAGAACTTGCATAACTCAATACAGATTTTTCTACAGGAATAAATGTAAAGAAGGGAGAAGCTTCCTCAAAATCTACAACTCTTGTATATTTTTGCTTTAATGTTGCTTTTTATTTTCTCAAAATTATCACTGACATTTTATGGAGTGCTCACTCTAAAATGTACCACGGGAGTTGTGTGGCCTTCTTCATGACACTGAAATACATCTAAAGTTCATTCTGAAATGCCTAACTTTCAGCACTAGCACTGTCGTGCCCACTTGATGAGCGCTCAGATGAGACGGCTTCAGAATGTAAAAATCTTTCAAATTATAAGAGAGAATGTTAGGGGCCGGCCCGTGGCCGAGTGGTTAAGTTCGCGTGCTCTGCTTTGGCGGCCCAGGGTTTCGCCGGTTCGGATCCTGGGCACAGACATGGCACCTCTCATCAGGCCATGCTGAGGTGGCGTCCCAAAAGCCACAACTAGAAGGACCCACAACTAAAAATACACAACTGTGCGCCGGGGGGATTTGGGGAGATAAAATAAAAAGAGAGAGAGAGAATGTTAAAGTAAGCACAGCGTCATCACCACAGGCACTTGCAGGAGTTTGATTCAGGGAACCCACAGCCTGGCTCACGTAGCGCTGACAAACAGTGCAGGTATTTCTGTTCTACCAGCCAAAGGGCCATGAGGCAATAGCGTGAACCAGTCTGATAGCTCACTCAGCTTGCCAACCTTAAAACGAATTTTCAAAAATTGGGAGTCTTTGCATTATTTCAAATTCTACACGAGACATTACTTAGAAACTTTATATTATTTGACTTTTGCATAATTAAACTCACACAAACGCAACCACACCGCATGTCACCAGGTTACCTGGGTTTAAAAGTGCCCATAGACATACTACTTTAAACTGAATACAATAGGTAGTGGATGATAAATTGCTAAGCAGCAACAGCTTTGGGCGGCACCAGATGACCTGAAGCGGTTTTGGCAGCAAAATCGAATGCAAGGAATAATTCTTTAAATCCATTTGCTCCACATGGCAAACGATGGAGGAAGTGAAATATCTGACTAATACTTAATATTTAAATCCTAGACAAAACATTTCAGCGTTAATAGGGATGTGCTTTATTTACTCTGATCCAAGTCAAAGGTAGCTGGATAATTAGTTTTCTTTAAACATTCAGCTTTGCTGACATCTCATTTTCCAAAAGCAGCTGTTAGCCAAATATAGTATTGTTTATTCACTCCCCGGAAGGCTGCTTTTAAAAAGCGCTGCTTCTGGTAAAAATGTTGCATCACATAATTGGAGATAACAGGAAAAGTAGGAGTTGCTGTTTGTATTTAAATAAACATCTGCTCAAAAGCCCAGTTTTCTATTTGTGAATAATTCTTTTATTCTTTGCCATTAGGCACACTGAATTATTGTTTATTCCCTGCTTTTTGGTCATACTAGGAAATATTCCAAAGATGGTAACACATGAGATATTTCTCTTGAAAAATGATAAAAGAGAGGAATTTGAGCTCTTTGCCTTTTTCCTTTTATTATACATGTTAGCTATTCCGGTGCCAGACACCTTATGAATATGTAATGTTAACTATCACTATGTTTACTATCTGATACTTAATTAAATTGCAGGTGGATACAGTTTGTTTCCTGTTTCCTTTAGAGTGTGGCTATTTAAAAATACCTGTAGCATTTGAGTTAAATCCCAGATAACCCTCTGAAGAGAATTAGATAATGAAAATCGCTGCTGTTCTCATGGATATACTCCATATCTCTCATTTACCATGTGCATGGCTTGCATGTGCTACTTGCATTGTTGGCTATTTCAATTTAATTCCTAGGAACTGAAAATGTATGCAACTTTCTCTGATCTGACTTCTTTTCTCCTCACTGATGCCTTGAGTTCTCGCCTGCCTGAATATTTTATCCTTAAAGTACGTAATTTCTTTCTTGACTACACTATTGATGCTTAACTTCACTATCAGAGCCAATCTGAAACAGAGCAGCAATCTCTTTAACCTGGAAGTCAGAAAACCTAGGTTCTATTTCTCACTCTTGCTGAAATCTGCAGGCTCCTCCTTGGGAAAATAAGGATTGAATTGAATGATGTCTAAGATCCCATTCAATTCTAAAACTTTATAATTTCACTAACTAGGAAATGAGATTTATTGCCAAAGGTGGGTAAGTCACAGAGCGAACGCTGAAATCCAGGGTGGGGGTGCGATGCTTGCTCTTTAGGGTTATTCCAGCTGCTATGACCTGGTAGTGAGGGTAATTAAGAGATCCCGATGTATAAATAACATTCCATTGTTCATCCAGTTCATGGGGCTTCAGACTCATATTAACCAAATATTTTTTGTGCTTACCAGGAAAACTGCAATCTTACGTTCTGAGCCATCTTCCATTAGTGATTGTGCCTGAGAAATATTTCAAACAAGAAGCCAAAGAGCATTTCTAAAACTATGGTCAAATCCTAGCAGGAAGATTTAAGATGGAGCAAATGCTCTGCTTCCCATTTGGATCCTTGAAGCAGTAACACACTTCATGAAGAAGACATTTCTATTTTCTTGCACATAAATATGTGTGTCGTGATATCGGAACCACTGAGACAAATGGCTTTGTTCAGTTGGGAAATGCATCTTTCCTCTCTGTATTATAAAGAATGTGTTATGGTATAATTATTCTTTTGGTTTCATAGTTCAGGGCATTTTTATAGTATAGGAAGCTTCTATCTATTCAAATAGCATGTGCCACTTAATTACTATAAAGCTCTTTACAAGTGTAAAGAACTACTAATACTCGTTAGGAAATAAATTCTCCAAATACATTCTGCTTTTGTTATTGCATTATTTCCTTAACGGAGCAGTATAGCATGGTTTTGAAGTTCTGTCTGACAGGAAGGAATGACTGCCTGTAGAAAAGTATATTTTACAGATTTCTACTCCTGACTGGTAAAGAGTAGGTACCCACATATAAACATTCCTCACAATTCTGTAGGTTCTTTGAAAATCAGTCAACAGGCATACATTTATATCACTACCATTTTACACAACCAACACTAGAAACTGCAGTGAAAACAATGATTATGAGCAATAAAGAGCTTTTAAAGAGGGAAGATGCTTAATTATACAAGAATTTATAACTGCAAGGGTGCTTAAATTGAGTTCCTTTAAAATTATTTATCCAATTGTTATCTTGGTATTGACAGCTCTATTAGTCAGGACTCTGAGCTTTAAACAACAGAACTTCAACCCAAACTAGATTAAGCAAAACAACACAGCTCCTACACTTACAAAGGGTACTGGGGAAGCTCACCAATTTTAAGGCAGCACTGCAGGAACCAGGGCCTCAGGACCGGAAAACCGGAACAAGGGACATCAAGTACCCAGGGATCTTTAGTCATCACTTTCTTAACTCAGCTAAGAGTGGGGAAGATGCCTCAGGCTTCCAGTCATGTCATCACAGTTTAGCAATATTAGCAGAAAGAAGACTTCATTCTCTCAAGGTTTCCATAGCAAAAATGATCCTAATGGGTCTTCTTTAGGTCATCTGCATACCCCTTGGACCTCTTATGCTGCTGGGTTGTGGTATATTGTGACTCAACTAATCTGGGTCATCCTTATGAACAAGGAGTGGAGAGCCAGAATTAAGAACCCCAATAGGACCACATGCAGTAGTGGAGTTCCCCAAACAAAAGGGGCTATTGCTAGCTAAAATGGGATAGGAAAATGGACTGGACTGAAAACCGTATGTTACTTTGATGACCTTGGTCCTTTCCACCTCGAGGTAGAGGTTTCCGCCAATGTGTCAGGAGCTTCAGTGCTGAGGGTCCTGCAGGTCTGTGGTGTTGGTTTTGACAAGCCTGAAGCTTGGTGCTCCTTGGCATTGGGCTGTGTCGGCTTCAGCGTCTGCCTGTCTGCTTCAGTTCTTTCCTCTTAAGCTTTTGAAACTAAATCTATGTTCTCTTTATAAATTTCTCTTGAGAACCAACACAATGCCATGGAAAGAGAACAGTTTGAAGTCAAAAAGCTCAGGTCCTTGCTCTGGCAATTATGCTTGCGACCTTCGGCAAGTTACTTAAACTCTCTGAATTTTAGTTTCATCATCTGTAAGACGAAGATGCCCCTTCCCTTACATGGTTACTTAAAACAGAGGAAATGTATGTAAAGCATAGTGGCTGCTCACAGTAGAGTCATGTATTACTGAATTACCTTTGGGCAACCTTAAAGGACTGGAATAGTGTCTTATGCTCAAGGTACCAGACCAAGGGCTGTGAGGATAGAAGAACAAGACATGGCCCCTGCCCCCATTGGACTTACAATTTAATAAGGGAGAAAATGAAAGTGCGATAAGAGATAAGATCAGGAAAAAGTGCTGAGAGTTCAAAGAACAAAATTACCATGTGTCAGGAACTTGGCCTACACCCTCCATCTAGTGCTGCCATTTACTGGATTTAAACACTAATTACTGTGGCAGGAAAATAGTTCTAACTGCCCAAGTTTTGTAATGTATTGAAAAAAGGACATTTAGGGTATCCTGGCAGATAGGACATGTCCTATATATATGCAGGACGCCTGGCAACCCTATCTCCATCCCTCACAACAATCCTACAATGCTATTTATATATCATTTACATAAATAATAAATCCTATTTATTATCTCCATCATACAACTGAGGAAACAGAGATGCTAAGCGTCTTGTTCAAGGCTATAGACAAAAATGGCAGAACTCTAATCTCTCAAACCCTATTCTCTCTGCCTCTAAAGCCTAGAATATCGTCACATTGTACCATGCACTCTTCCCAGCAATGACAATGGCAGACTTAGGCTGGAATTCCAGTTCAACCTCTAACTGTACACCTGACTTTAGGTCAGCTTCTCCTTCTGCACCTCTGCAAACCCAGCAAGTAGACAAAATAACCGAGCTTCTGTTCAGTTCTCTAGAATTCCGACGACTACTAGTGTAGTGATTCTCAGAGGGTGGTCCCTGGACCACCAGCATCATCACCTGGGAACTTGTAAAGAAAGCACATTCATGGCCACACAGAACCTACTGCTGTTGTGATACCTGTTTTCTTCCTCAACAACCAAGTCTGTGACTCTCAGTGCAGGTCTTTTGAAGCTTTTAAGGTGTCTCAGAAACTTGATTATTTATACTATGGCATGGCACTGAAAATGTCTACACTTACTTCCAAATACTTCATTAAACTTCACTCCTTCCTCCAAACTGACTAAAGTAACAATCTGTCAATACCATCGCTACCCCACCTTTGCCTTCTCCTAGCTGCCACTTTGAAGTCAGAAATACCTCCCACTCTCCAGGGTCTTTCACGTCCTCTCTCTCCATCCTTCACTTTCCCTTTAGTCACTCAATACTCTATCCATCTTGTCCCCCACCTAAACAATGGCCACTACTCTTCACTCCACAGTCCACAACATCACTAATTATCTCTGCTCTGTCCACAACGCAAAGTGATCCTATGGTCCCGAGGAACCTGACTTCCATTTGAATATGACAACTATTTAAACAGGGATGGGACTTAAGTGAACTTATTATGAACTACAGTTTGCTCAAGGCACTAATGGAAAAAAGTTTGTTCCATCCAATACAGCTTTCAACGTTTCTACACTTCAAAAACTATTTTACTAATTAAAAATTACATTAGTCTGTGAATCCAAGTCCCCAAACGACCTTTTATTGGGCTATTTTATTAACTCAACTCTAAAATACTATCATTTTTTAAAACATTTAATTCATATATGCCATATCTACATACAAATTAGTAAGATTGTATTGTACATTACATATTAACTTCTCTGCATCACTACTTCTTACGTATTTAAACTTGAAAAAATAAAGAAACCCTCCTCTAAAGACTAGGGGCAGTGTTAAGAAAAAGCAATTGTCACAGTCCTATGCTCAAGAATATGAATGCCTTATATTGGTGATGAAATACACAGCCCTCTCCCCTCACTACAGTGCAGATTGGAACAGAAATGGAACAAGTTAAAGGTATTGCATGATGCCATCAAGTTTTAAGACAACTAAAACTAAATATAGGTCCAAAAGTTGTGAAACACATCACCAACAGGTGATAAGTGGTTGCATCAGAATCAGCCTGGGAAACTTGTGAAAAAGTCATTTCCTGGGATACATTTCCCAATTTTCAATTTCAGAATTTTCAGGGTAAGACCAGAGTTAGTCTGAGGTATTTCAAGCACACAGCAGATTTAAGAACTGCTGGCCCAGAGACAAGCTCCATTTTAAAGTCAACCAGAAGCACATAGCACAAGCCAATTTAAAAATGTGCCTGAGACGAGGACTCAGTTCGGTAGCTTTCACCCAGTCACTGAAGCTGACATAAACACTTTACATAGGACCACACAAACACGTGGAGCGGGACGAAAAGTAGAGGTCACTCATTATAGCGACTGATGACTGTTCTACCAGCTCGTTTCCCTAGTCCACCAAGTAGGTTCTAAATTGATGAATTATTGATTTTCCAAACAATTAGTCTCCATGGAGCCATAGCAGTGAAGCGGTATACTGCTTCTACCAAGTCCACAATGCCCCAAACATTTGTAACACCCAAGTATCTATATATTATCGAAACAAAAGTATCAAGAAGTAATTATACAAGATACACTGAGTTTCCATTCTACATGGGGAAGGGGGTGAGGGGGTTGGTGACTAATGCTGATCCTGAACCACTAAAGGGCTGCAACCCACAATTTGAAAAGGGATCTAATTCAACCCTTCAGAGGTAATAAAACACAAGTCTGTAGATGTGCCATTTCACCATCTCAATTAAATCTTTCGTGTGACCTTTCATTTACCAAATTCCCACAATGAAACCTTAATAACTTTCCACAATATGACCCCACATGACTTCCATCTCCAAGCTCTCCATTATCTTGCTGAAGGCAGGCGTCGAACAAAGGACCTAGAAAAAGGCCACCAAATCTCTCATCTTACAAGTCCTATTGCCACAGACAGTGACCTATACTTTCTCCTATAGACTGCAAAAATTCCAAGACAACATAGATTAGGTAGATCACCCATTATATATCCAATCAATTGGGTATAGGGATCAATAACACAGGAATGCCCATTCTAGTCATAGGTAATCAGGAGGAAAAATAGAGGGTCAAACAACGGATAAAGGTACATTAAAAATGATAAAACTATTTTATAGACATTTCTCTTGACCATAACGAATAATTTAAATTAGATTGCTTATAAGTAAGAATCATAAATGAGCAGCATTAATTAAACAATTCCCGAAGCTAGTGATTTTAGCTAAATACTTAGACATTAAAATCGTCTAAGAAGGCTGCTAATAAACACTATGTCAAAATTTGCAAGTAGATTATTTAAGTCAGGCTTGAAAGCCAACATAAGCAACTCCTTTGCCTCTAACCAAGGCATAAGAATTCACTTAGAGAAACAGTTTTTGTAATCTACCTAAAAATAGGATAGTTCATAAATTTTCTAAACTGTTCTCCCCTGCTGTGGACAGCCCTTGATCTTTGACTGTAAAACTTAGCAAACTTTGGCACACTCTAATGTTAGTTTTATAAGTTACTGAAAACCTCTATAAATTTAGTATCATTTCCCAAATTTAGAGAGTTTCCTCATTCTGAATGCTTAAACATTTAGGTCACAAATTGAAATGCCAATAGAAAAATAATATTTAGGCAGGCTGTATAGTTACCATACGGCAAGAAACTGACAAGAAAATTGAAACATTTAGAGCATAAAAATACTTCAAAGTATGATGAACTATGAACATAGCACAATTTCCCAAATTTTAGTAGTTCCAATACAGGAAAACTGGACTGCAGAAAGGTGTGAGATAACTTAAGCTAACGCAAATTTTTTGCAATTCCTGACATCAATACTAGATTTATAGTTTTATTATAGTAACAAATAGTTGTTACAGTGAGATCTACAAACATATACAGAATTATTATATTTAAATTCATATAGAACAATATTTACATTTTTAAGTTACACTTTTGAAAACAGAAGATGAAGTACAGCTTAAGCTTTACAACAAAGAAAAGAAAAACACAAGACAAAAATGAACAGCGTTAACAGTAAAAATATAACTATCTGTTCTTGATACAACATGTGGAAACTGTTAGAAGCCTACATCTTCTTAATCTGATTGTCCAAATCATTAAAATATGGATGATTCAGTGCCATTTTGCCAGAAATTCGTTTGGCAGGATCATAGACTAACATTTTCTGTAGAGGGAAAAAAGATAGAAAGAAAAGTTTTTACTTATTTAAGAAACGAACCATTAAAAATAATACGCAAAAAGCCTTAAAACTTTTCTACCAATACGCCATAGGTAATTTTTATTTATTTATTTATTGCTGAGGAAGATCCACCCTGAGCTAACATCTGTGCCAATCTTGTATTTTGTATGTAGTCACCGTCACAGCATGGCTGCTGCTGAGTGGTGTGGGCCACACCCACGAATCTAACCCAGACCGCCAAAGTGGGGCACTCTGAACTAAACACTAGGCCATGGGGCAGGCCCCCATAAGGTAATAATTTTAATGAAAAACTACTAAATGAACATTTCCATTAGTCCAATACCAAACCACATCAATGTCTCACCTTCCACACTTCACGCTCTAGCTCCAGAAGAACCTGTTCCTTCAATCACAGATACCTTGATAACCTCTTTCTGCTATAAACTATGGCTTAAGACACAAGTATTCAGAGATAGC
Source organism: Equus przewalskii (assembly GCF_037783145.1). Lineage (NCBI taxonomy): Eukaryota > Metazoa > Chordata > Mammalia > Perissodactyla > Equidae > Equus > Equus przewalskii. The sequence continues at coordinate 50,359,647 of NC_091831.1, read as the reverse complement.
TTTAAAAACCAAGACATAAATTTAAGAAAGATATCTGGTTAACTATATTTACTTCGAGACTTAAATGGCCATCTGAGTTATTTACATTCTTGAAATGGTGGCAATTAACTACGGTGGTTTCTAACGTAGCTTCCAGCAAGTTCCAAATAAAAACAAAACTGGCGCATAACGTGTTATAAACATAGTTAAAATGAGTCACTATATGCACTATGGTCAGACGATCTAGTATTAAAGCTAACTTACACGTCACCAGAAAAAGCTGAATAAAGTTTAACATTGATCTTAATGTTAATTAAAATTAATATTTAATATTAATCTTAAAACCAAATCAATAAGCAGACTAGAGATACTTCATTACCTAGTTACCGTCCAAACACTTATCACGTATCCAGCACCATATTCAGTGCTTTGCGTATTATCATGCTACTTCGTCCTCACAACAAAAGGTCGGCATTAGTCCCACTTTACGAAAGAGGATGTTGACCCTCAAAGAGGTTAAGTAACTTGCCCGAGTTCACAGAGCTAAGGAGTGACAAAGCTGAAATTTGAAACCAAGTCTGATTTATGATTTATAGCAGTTGTTCTCAACTGGGTGAGACTTTGCCCCTCAGGGGACATTTGGCAACATCTGGAGACATTTTGGGTTGTCACAACCGGGAAGGTTGTGCTCCTGGCATCTGTAGGGCAGAGCAGTGGGATGCTGTTAAATACCTTACAAGGTACAGGACAGCCCCCAGCAACAAAGAACGATCTAGTCCAGGAAGTATCCAACACTGGCTGGACTAAGGCACCATGATTTACATACAGTATTAGAGATTTTTGTTTTGTTAACTGAAGAGAAATTCTTTGTGTTCAAGAATTACAAGTTAAAAAGACAGACTGGGCTCAGAATACAGAAGGCCTTTCCTTTAAGCCAAATCAACAATATTGATGTATAAAATATCTTAATGGCCGGTAAAGGACTTTGGACTCCCCAGTAAGCAACTGGGAAATCTGAACTGAATTTGGTGGCATGTTTTATAAATTGCGAAAAAGGCCTAAAGATCAATTAGAGATGTATATGATGATATAGCAGATTTTTTTTGTTTAGTTATCTGTAAAAATGTTATTTTTTTCTTAATCACACTACCTGAGATTCATAAAAATTAGTGCCTTCTGAAAGCTCCATATTTAAATACTATTTTAAAGCAAGTTTCCCGAAGCAGGCCTAGAAATTTAATTTTTATCATGACAAATATTTTTGGCTTGTTTTTAAAGAAAACAATTGTTAGCTGGAGATGGCACCGTAATACAGAGGGAAAATGTTTTAAACCTATGTTAGTCCTCCTCCTAACTTCTGACGAGGAAGCAAAGCAGGAAGTGAGAAATGGGAGTTCACACAGCGAAAGGATTTTAACTAACACTATCAAGCAATAAGGAAATCACCTAGGTTTAGGATAAAGTAAGAAGTAGTAAATACCAAGACAAAAAAACTGGAAAGGAAGGCTACTAGAAATCAGCCAAGTAAAAACAATAAAGGTGGGGGCCGGCCCTCTGGCCAGTGGTTAAGTTCGCGTGCTCTGCTCCGGCGGCCCAGGGTTTCACCAGTTGGGATCCTGGGCGCAGACATGGCACCGCTCATCAGGCCATGCTGAGGTGGCATCCCACACAGCACAACTAAAAGGACCCACAACTATATACAACTATGTAGTGGGGGGGCTTTGGGGAGAAAAAGGAAAAGTCAAATCTTTAAAAAAAAACAAAGCTGTATTAACCCTGGCCTCTCCTTCAGAGTATCTACAGCTACCAATCAGATTGAAAAACAAACAAAAAACCAACTAATGCTAACTCTTCTACTCAAAACCACTAGTGTTTCTTGGTATCTAAAATAGAGCTAGTAACACGATAAACATAGAAGACATGATAATTATGTGCCGAGCTCAGTATGCTGGTTTTCTTCCTATTTCCCAGGTAAAAGAAAGGATTGAGTACATTAAGAATTATCAAAATGTTAAAGTCAATATAAACAGCACTCCTTACCGAGAGCAGATCCAAACCATTTTCATCCAAGTTTTTGACATGGGATGCGAGGCTTCCTGGTTTCCACTTGGGAAACGTATTCTTATAGTCCTGCAAAGATTCCACTTCTGGCCACACTTCATTATTGGGGGTGCCCAAAGCTCTAAAAAGTCACAGCAAAACAAAAATTATTAAAGCATAAATACAATCTTGTTAAATACATGTTGCCTTTATTATTATTTAGCTTAAAAGTTCTTAATAGCTTAAGCATAAAATAAAAATACCTGAAAATTCTGAAGAGTTGATCGATTTCTGAGTCTCCATGGAAAAGTGGTTTCTTAGTTGCTAATTCTGCAAATATGGTACCTATACTCCAAATGTCAACCGGAGTCGAGTAGCGAGCCGACCCCAGCAATACTTCTGGAGATCTATACCAGAGTGTTACTACCTGTTACAAAGCAAATTTTTACACTGAATAAATGCGGTGCATTAAATTACCTAAAAGTAAACATTTATATTTCACTAGGACTGTCCGTTAGAAGGCTGCATGATTGCCTCTGATAATATTGTTTAAAAGTCAATTAACTATACATGAAATACTATATGGAAGATAAATATTTCACTTCTAAGTTCAATTCATTGGAGTGGGGGACCAGATATGCAAAAGCATACCAAGCCTTTCCTTGCTTTTCAAATAATTAAAGTGCAAGGATCAAAATAGTAAAGATAGTCTTCACTTTTCCAAAAGAAAAAAAAAGTCCATTCATAATGGATTTTGGGGTGACACTGTACAAAGTACACGGACTGCTTCCATGCTAAAAACATGAATGATCAACACTTTATCAGTGGTCAAGAACTAATCTATTTTAATACATATAATTTACCACAATGGCAAAAATATCACCTCTAACTTGTTAATGAGGTCAATAGTGTTTAAGCCAATAGGAACCAAATAATCTTTATTTACACAGCCATGGGGAAAATGATAAAAAGCCAAGACATCTAACCAGATGAGACCTGTTATAAGTTTTGATCTGGAGATGGTCTTTGGGCTCAAGGGTAGACAACTCCACAGAAGACACTGTTTTCCAATAATCCTTTACTATACAATTCAACATTCTCTTTCCCTCTAGAAATAAGAAATGAAATGCCAAGTCATCGATGTAACAGATAAAACTTGATTATATTTAGTAGCTTCTAAATATATCTGAAACAGTCCCCACTAAGAAACAGAACTTGTCTTATAGCCAATTTGATTGTGTATCAGAGAATCCAATCAGGAGACAGAAACCATATAGTGATGTGAAGGGGGAAAGTCTACTATAAAGGATTTTAAACTGTAACAGGAGACTGGAAAAATGAGAGACTGACTAGTAAGAAATAACTAGATACTATACCAAGAAAAATCCCTTCCTCCTGCAATGCCTCCCCAGCACCCTCTACTGACAAAGCTTAACATCACACCAGCTGACAAAGGAAAAATATTTAAAGATTCCAGTTACATTTTCACACAGCATGCAATGAAGGGTGAGTTTGAAGGTGAGAGGCACAAAGTATAGATCTTTTTTATTAAGTATTTGTTTCTAGACTTAAGGAACAAATATAGAAAACAATCCAGCAATCTCACATACTTAAAAGCACCAAAAAACACTATTCTACATACCTCATGTGTATATACTCTAATAGGTATTCCAAAAGCTCTGGCAAGGCCAAAATCAGCCAGTTTAATTGTTCCTTTGTCATCAATCAATAGATTCTGAGGTTTTAAGTCTCTGTGTAGAACTCTTCTAGAGTGACAAAACACAATCCCTTGTAGGATTTGGTACAAATAACTCTGGGAGAAAGAAATATAAGTTAGAAAGTTAACCATACCAAATAATAATTTTTAAGTACTCTTCGTGGGTTTGTTCCAAAGATGTAGGTAATTATAATGCAGAAAAATAATTTAACTACCAAAAAAGCTTTCAGGCTATTTGAGAATAACAAGAAGCATTTGGAGGTAGAAAGCCCATTAATATACAATAACATGTTTGTATACCTAAGACAAAGATCTTATGAACACATCTATATCCATATGAACTCATTTTAGTCTTCTTTTACTTATTTTTGGTCCCTAATTCTTAAGTCATAAGTTAGTTTTCTGTATAGAAAGTTTCTTAAACTTTTGTTCAATATACTTATAGCAACTCTAACAGATTTCAAAAGAAATGACAAAGAGGATATTATGATTATATATTTAGATAGATACAATTATCATAAAGTGTTGTTCAGTAGTTCAGAGAAAAGTGTCTCACATTTGTTGCCAAGACAATGTAACTGACATTTGAAGCAACATGGATATTACAGAAATATAAAGTATATATAGTAACAGTATTGACTTATAAAGTTCAATATTATAAAATAATACATAAAATCAACTGGTTGGGGGCTGGCTCCATGGCCGAGTGGTTAAGTTCGCGTGCTCCGCTGCGGCGGCCCAGGGTTCGGATCCTGGGCGCGGACATGGCACCGCTCGTCAGGCCACATTGAGGCGGCGTCCCACAACAACCCACAACTAGAAGGACCTGCAACTAAGACATACAACTGTGTATGGGGGGGGGGGGGGGCGGGGTTGGGGAGATGAAGCAGAAAAAAAAAAAAGGAAGATTGACAACAATTGTTAGCCCACGTGCCAATCTTTAAAAAAAAAAAAATCAACTGGTTGGAAATGACTAGCCATCTGGAAAAAAATTAAGAACCCCAGTTCTTACACCAAAATAAACCTTTGCTCCATGCAGAATTTAAGACAAACAACGCGGGGGGGGGGGGGGGGGGGGCGCCAGCGGACAGTAAACTACTAGAAAAATATTGTCGTGTGTTGTTCTAATATATATATATGATCTTTGAAGACATAAGAAGACACAAATAAGACATAAAAGCTAAAAGTGTAAAAGTCATATACAAGATTGTTAAATACATTAAAAAAATCATTCATGGTATACACCATCAACAAGTCAAAAGAGAAAGAATAATGAATATTATCAATAAGTTACCAGTAAGAGAATATTAGAAATCAGTGGGAAAAAAGACAACATTCTAACAGAAATATCAGTGAAGAATATGTTTAGGCTGTTTAGAAATGGCTAAAAATGAAAACATGTTCAATAAAATGCAAAATGATAATAATGCGTCTTTTCCACCTCCATGTTAAATTATGTTAATTAAATCATTATTATATTAAATTATGTTAATATTAAGGACTGATAAAACCAAGTTTTGGCAGTGATGTACTAAAATTAACTGCTGCATACCACAATGTTTAAGAGTAAATTGCTACAATTTTTCAGAGCACAACTGGCACTATCTATCAATATTGTAAACGTAAATCAACATCTTTAACCTATCAATTCCAGCTGTAAGAATTTATCCTATAAGGGACCTTGAGGGTATTATGCTAAGCAAAATAAGTTTAGGGAGAAAGTCAAATACCATATGATCTCACTCACAAATGGGAGATAAAAACAACAAACACATCGAGACAGAGATTGGATTAGTGGTTACCAGAGGGGAAGGGAGAAGGGAGGAGGGTGAAAGGGGTGATTAGGCTCACATGTGTGGTGATGGATGGTAGTCTTTGGGTGGTGAACATAATGTAATCCATACAGAAATCTAAATATAATGATGTATACCCAAAATTTCAATGTTATAAACCAACGTTACCACAATAAAATAAATAAATTGAAATGAAATGAAATAAAAACTTATCCTATAAAGTTGCATATGAAGATAAATACATATAAGGATAGTCACTGCAGCATTGTTCATAAGAGCATGAATCAGCAAGCTGAAAAACAACTTCAATGTCCATCAGTATGAAACTGGTTTAAACAATTACATCAAAAATTTAGAGGGGCTGGCCCTGTGGCCTAATGGTTAAGTTTGGTGCACTCTGCCTTGGCGGCCTGGGTTTGGTTCCCAGGTGCAGACCTACACTTGTCCACAGCCATGCTGTGGCAGCAACCCACATACAAAACAGAGGAAGACTGGCACAGATGTTAGGTCAGGGACAATCTTCCTCATTCCTCACAGCAAAAAAGAAGAAAAAAATTTAGAGACAAGCAGACCCATATGTCAAATAATGTTTTACCCAAAAAAGGGAAAAATAACACACATATATATTATATATGTCATATTATGTACATAAATAATCCCATTTTTGTAAAGCAGTCTATGTGTATACACATACAACATTGACATATAAGTATAAGCATCTCTAAGATTACTAATGAAACTAACAACAGCTACCTCTGAGGAGTGGTTTGGTAGAGTTGGTGTAAGGATAAGACACTTTTACTTTATATACTTCAGCACTTTTTAAAAAATTATACATTTATAATTTAACTGAGGTATAACAAACGCCTACAATAAATTAACTAAAATAGATTCAAAACCAGAATAAAATAAAACCACTTGCTACTACCACCCTGCCCCAGGCTTTCGTTACTGTTTCACACATCTGCCTGCCAATAAAGACCAGAATACCCTACTTTCCAACAATATTAATGCATACTAACTACTTTCACGTTATCTCAGGCACAACTCTTCACTTTACAACTAGAAGTGTTATCTAGCCATAAAATGGGTAACTGTTAACAATCTCATCGATAGACTATGTGAGAGGAAAATGAAACATTCTTTTCTTCCTCATTCTACTTTCTAATACTTTTTCCAAGCATATTCCCAGAAAAGATAGGGACTTCTATAGAGTAGACCCTTTACATTCACAGTGGATAAATACTAATAAAGTTACGTAAGTGTCTTACCTTAACAAGTGAAGAATCCATGAACTGCCCAGGAGGAATAGAATCCAGGTATTTCTTGAGATCCATGGAAAGGAACTCAAAGATGAGATATAACCTGGAATCCTGCATAAGCACATCTTGAAGACTGAAGAATAAAAGAATTATATGAAAAAGAAAAATCTAACAAACGCTTTTGACCTCTCACAAATAAAACTACTCCCATAAATTTCACAGTGGCTATCACAGTGGGGCTGTAAGAAATTTTCTGATAACAAATACATACTGTTTTGGGAAAAAACAGATGATAGCTTCCCTAGTAGTGAAAATCCTAGTACTAAACTAGAATTTGAGAAAGGAATCTCAGGGCAGCAAATGAAAATTAAGTCATATTATACAGAAGGTGCTAACTGTCAAACCACTTGTATTCCAAAAGAGCATTTCTAGATTGACTGCTTGTTGCACAGATCTTGTCTTGCCATGGAGGTAAATTATAGAAATAAATTTTAAAGTAGTATCTGATCTTAACAGTTGCTATCTCCAGCCTCAGAAAAATACAATTAAATCCTAACTTGAAATGTTAGGAAAATAACCCCCCAAAACATCAGTCCAAACACTTAAAAAGAAAGACAAGACTTTTTCATCTACCCTAGCTACCTGTCTTAGGACTGATTAAGGAGTCTTTAAGGACCAGAGCTCCCAGAGTCGGAGGTGACAAAGCTCTGTGAAAAGGTCCTCCTTTTCTCCCTTGGCCAGTTTGCCTTGATTTTCCAACCCCTAATCATAATCACCAAGATCCTCTACCTGTTCCTGCTTTAACAGCCTACTTTTCCTATGCCCAGCATTATCAATTAACAAAAACAGTAGAACTGTATTCGGCTCAGGAAAGTTAGACCAGAAATTAACCAAATGTAAAAATTTCCACATTGAAATTCACATGTGAAATAGTATGAGGAAAAATGGTCATACCTGACTATATTTGGATGACGCAGTTCTTTTAATAAAGAAATTTCCCGAATTGCAGTACTAGGAACCCCTTCCTCTTCACTTTCTAGTCTGATTTTCTTCATGGCTACCACTTGACCTGTAGTTTTGTGTCTACCCTTATACACAACTCCATAGGTACCTGAAATAGACAAAGTAAATGTCTGCCATGTGACACCCTCCACAAACTAAAACAAGATTTAAAAAAATGACTGAATCCCATAAAGTGTCACATGATAGAAACGTCTGCTGTGGCCAGATAGGAAGTATCTCACTTGTATTTACTACATCATCACTTCCACAAAGACATTGAGCGTAGCTACAACCTATTGAGTCTGTAGTTTAGAAATAAAATTTATGTAGTCATCACAGGTTTCCCCAACACTTAAATTACCACTAATTTCCCAGCACATTTTTTAAAGACAATGGATCCTTTGCAAATTGGAATTTATCTCCTCTCAAATATCCTACCCAATAATAAGGCAGGCATAAAGTACAGTGAAAAGATTTGGGCTCAGGAAACATTACTAAAAGGTGTCACTGTGACACCTTCAGAAAATTTTTTATAAGAATGTTTTATGGCATTTCAAATACATAGTCAACAATCCTCATCCAGAAAATGGAGATAAAATATTTTATTAGACATATATTAAATCTATTAAAGTTCTGGGCCAGCACCAGTGGCCTAGTGGTTAAGTTCGGCATGCTCCACTTTGGCGGCCAGGGTTCAGTTCCAGGGTGTGGACCTACACCGCTCATCAGTGCCCATGCTGTGGTGGCGGCTCACATACAAAGTAGCGGAAGATTAGGCAACAGATGTTAACTCAGGGCAAATCTTCCTCAGCAAAAAAATGAAATCTATTAAAGTTCACATTATCTACTCTATAGTAGGAAAGCCTCACACCTATTCAGAAATTGATGAGAACACTGATTCTGAGATACAGGCTTCAGAGAACAAGCAACAGGGTCAATATAGGAGATCTTGCAGGGGTGGATACAGGGAATGGAAATGACAATAGTAAGGGAGATGGCCTAGTTAGCTAAAACAAGTTCATATACATGATACACTTAATCCCCTAGATAAATGCTTTTTAAACTGGGATTAGACAATTTGGGGAGGTCTTGAACTCCTTAACCAAACATAAAATTTTGCTGAATAGCTTTGATATCTTTCTATGACACCAGTATGACTTCAAAAGTGATGAGAGTGCATTTTTCTAGAGAGAAGTTTCATAGATTTTATCAGTTTCTCTAAAGGTAGCAATACTTCAAAAAAAAAAGGCTAAGAACCAGTAACAGATCATCTACTGGCTTAATTAGATTAAGGACGGTTTGGTTAGTGGCAAACTGATGTTATATAAACTTTGTTCTAATTTTTTTTAAAGAGAAATTCTATACAACCGTCTATGTCTTCCTAAATACTAGTGTCATTTTAAAGACATAATTTGACATAAAATCCATTTTATATTGATTAAATTTGGATTGGCTGTGACTTTTGGATAACCAAAATTATTCCAGATTAAAGGAGAACTGATTTTATTTAATCTTCACAACCATCCTTAAAAGTAGGTAATCTTCTGTACACCTAAAATCTGTACACTTTTCAGATGTAAACTATACTTGCGTTAAACACAAAATAGGTAAGTCAGTAACACAGTCATCTGGCACACGATTAAAGCAGACTCAGGAAGATTAGATATTTGCATGATATAATCAAATAAGCAGTTAATAGTAAATTTAGAATTTGTGTGTGTGTGAGGAAGATTCACCCTGAGCTAACATCTCTGCCAATCTTCCTCTACTTTGTATGTGGGATGCCTCCACAGCATGGCTGATGAGCCAAGTAGCTCCATGCCCAGGATGTGAACCAGCAAACCCAGGCTGCTGATACAGAGCGCGTGAAACTTTAATCATTGGGCCACAGGGCAGCCTCATTCAGAGCTAACTTTTTTTTTCCTGGTATCTTACCTCTCCAAGTGTGCAAACTCATCTGGTCCTAAAATTTGCTCAAACAATTGATTAACACTTAGCCAACACTCAATATTTATTGAACTGAATTTTAGACATTACAAGTGCTCTATGGCTCTCCTCTCTGACTCTTTTTGAACCATTATCATTTCTGATTGAACTCCTGGGACAGAGCTCTAGTTAAACAAAGCACAACGATTCCACTGGTTAAGCCTCAAAAATTCTTTATGAGACACATAGTATTTGCTCTGAAATGGACTAAACATTATAAAATGAAAATGTTAGATATGGTCAGGTTACAGAAACTAAATGGTAAGCAGAAAACCTTTAATCAACAAATGTTTATAGAATGCCTACTAAATGCCAAGTCAAGTTCCACATCATGGATATAGCTACTCTCTATGGTCCAAAGACATTTTCTTAAAATAAGAAGGAATTCAAACACTAATGTGACAACACTCAGATTTTTGTAATTCAGAAGAAAGCAGAGAACAATTCTGTAATAACTGAAATAAGAAAAGTCTGGATGTATTTAAGAAATGAATTCGGCTGTCCAAAAAGTCAATGTCAAGGGGACTATTCTAAACTAGAAGGGATTAAGGAGAAATTAACCATCGAATGAAATGCATGACCTTGGCTAGATCTTCAGAAGACAGTATAGACTGAAGTATTCAGAAGCACATCTCCACGACTTACTTTAAATGGGCGAAAAGAAAAACAAAATGCTAATACACACACACACACTCAGATAATAAAGTGAGTGTAACAAAACACTAACATCTCAGTAAAGGTATTACAAATTCATTGTATAAATCTTTCAACTTCTTTGAAGCTTTGGAAATGTTCAAAATGAAAGTTGAGGGAGGGGCTGGCCCCGTGGCCGAGTGGTTAAGTTCACGTGCTCCACTTCGGCGGCCCAGGGTTTCAGCAGTTCGAATCCTGGGCGCAGACATGGCACTGCTCATCAGGCCCTGCTGAAGCAGCATCCCAAGTACCACAACTAGAAGGACCCACAACTAAAATATATACAACTATGTACTGGGGGGCTTTGGGGAGAAAAAGGGAAAATAAATAAAGAAATAAATAAAGTTGAGGGAATATCTATAACTTTTAAAATCAGTATTTTAATGTTAGAATGTGACCAGGTACCTGGCAGAAGCTAAAGAAAATAGTGTGTAGAAGATATCCTCTAGGCCTTAAATTATTTCTACAAGTTATTTTTTTCAAAAACAATGTCCAGCACATAATCCAAAACAGCAAGGCACCAGAATAGACAACACAAGGCAGAAAAAGAAGAAACAACAGATTTCATAAAAACACACATAAAACAGATAATGCTGTCATTAAAAATTTGAGTATCTTTTATGTGCTGGACATTATTGCCAAGCACTGGTCACACAGTTGTGAACAAGACAAAATCCCAACCTTCATGGAGCTTACAATGCAGCAAAGAAAAAGGATATCAAGGATAATGAAAAGGGAACTACAAAATGCCCTTGGACTACAGCAAGGAGATGAGAAGTGGAGCCAATAGAGGGTGGCTTCCAGGGTGAGAGAACAGCCACTGCCAAAGACCCAGAGGTCAAAGAACAGGGCATACGCGAGGACATCAAAGAAATCCAAATTAAAGAGTCCAGTGGAATTCGATGAGGCTCGCAAGGGGGCTACAATGTTGATAGTCGTGGAAACAGTGGTCATAGTACTAACAACACATAGTTAACATTTGATGGTTTTCTGAGTTAAAGCACTCAAGGAAACGCTTTCCATACATTATCTCATTGTATAATAAAACCTTTTAGTAAGGACAATTATGCCCGTTTACAGAAACAGAAACTGAGATCCAGGGAAGTTCAAAGATTTATGGCTGTCCCATTGGTAGAAACAGAGAAGAATGGGGATCATCTCACTCCACTCTATGTATGTAATACACTACATTTGAAATAATACTTTCAACTGCTTCCATTTGCAGTAGCAGCCAGTCCTAGTGGCCAAGATTCTGCACTGTCACCGAGACAGCCGGGGTTCGTTTTGAAGTCAGGGAACCATACCACTGTCTGTGGATTGTCATACTGTGGTGGCTGCGTGTTGCTGAAAGCTATGCCACCAGTATTTCAAATACCAGTAGGGTCAACCATGGTGGAGAGGGTTCAGCAGAGCTTCCAAACCAAGACCAGACTAGGAAGAAGGACCTGGCCACCTACTTCTGAAAAAAGTGACCAGGAAGACCCTATAAATAGCAGCAGAGCAGTGTCTAATGTAGCACCATAAGGTGAGAAGATGGCGCATAAAGGCGGGCAGGGTTCCGCTCGTTGTACACAGGGTTACTAGGAGTCAGAATCGATTTGATGACACTAACAAATTTATAGTAGCAATTAAAGTACTTTTCTCAAAAGTCCAATCTGTAGCCTCCTGTATACATTTGGAGTTCCAGCGTTTTAAAGAAAAATACATTTACACTTTAAGAATGCCTCTTCTCGTTCCAAACTCAAATCAATACATTAAATTCTCTGAGCATTTAAGAAAAACTTCAAAGCAGAAGACATTAGACATGCAAATCAAATGTATTTTTAAATTAGTAGCAAAATTAGGTTAGTTGACTGGGTGTAATAAAGTAAATTTATTTTTCAAAAGATGAAATATTTGTAAGTTAAAAAAAAGAATATATCCCCACCCAACCACCAGCCAAACTTGTCATTACTATGTTACTAAATTCCTTCCAGAATTCCTCCCCTAGCTTTTTAGTAGTATTTCTTGTTAAGTAGGGTTTTTGGAGTACACTTGGCCTCTAACAGCAAATTATTCTGTATAAGTTGTATCATTTGTTCCTGGAGAATTTAGAATGTTAATATCAAGACTTCTATATAGAAACTTAGATATTCTGTTGGAAAAAAAAAAACAGGCAAAGGGATATTTTTACCCTTCATTTATGCCATATAAACATTCTTTAAAAACTTAAAGTACTACAGAAAGGGAATGAATGATTATATACAAGAGTTATTGGTTTTAGAATAGCTTAAACTTGTACACAAGACAGGTCATTTAAACACTGGTAACTAAATAAAAAAATTATTTAAATTAGTTTAATAGTCATTGTAACCAATTTAGAAAGTTTAGGTAAAAGTATTTATCATCTTAAAATAATTGTAGGCGACTAAAAGTATATTATGAAACTTAACATAATTCTACCACCCAACCTCTCCCCGACAGCACATACACAAGAGATCAATAATGTTTTCAAAATACAAACAATGTTTTGAGTATTTAGTATTAGAAGAATGTAAGATTATTGGGGGGGAAGCTGTCAGGGAGTCATATCAGAACAATTTCAACTCTCCTGAAATGTGAACATTTTTGTGTTTAAGTTATTATGTAAGAACATATATACAAATGCACATTAGTACTGTAAGATAACTTAAAGGTTGGATTTTAATAAATACATGTTTTCATGTCACAGACATTATAGCATCAAGTCATTCTTTAAAACTTTTATATTATTACAATCACTCACCTTCTCCAATTTTCTCTATTTTGATATAATCTTCCATAGTAATTCGATCAATAGGTATGACAGATCCTAAAATGAGAGGAAAAACTGATTTGACCACATGTCACTAACTCAAAGGGTAGGTATAAGTTATTAATGAGATACTATATGGAAAGCATTTCCACAGTACCGAGGGCAGTATTAATTTCCCTAAATATTAGTTACTATATTAAAACATTATTTACAAGGGAAAGGACTCCTGCAGTAAGACTTTCTCAGCTTTCTTAGCTCTTAAAACATTGGAAATATCTGTATATTCACCAATGTAAATATTTAGCTTCTTCCAATCAAATTAATCCTCAGATTCAGAGGTCAACTTATCTACTCTTCCGAACAAAACCCAGAAGTATGTTCTCTTTATGTAACACTTCTAAGGAGCACCAGTGTGTGCCAGAGTTATACCCAACTATTTCAACAAATATGTTATTTGACTGAATTTGTAATGCTTTATGATATGTTTATGAAGATAATTCAAAGAAAATTTTTTAAGACATGAGCTAAAATGTGGTCACATAACACATCCATTAGAAAGATTGTTTAAAGCAGCAAGCCTGTGTTTAAACCTGCTCAAGTGACAGTTTTAATCTTTCTCCTGTTTTTAGCAGTCGCATACACTAACATGATCAAGACTATCAAGGTACTTTTTGCAAAAGCAGGATATATCACTAAGCACCCTAAAAGAAAAGGTGCAATTCTACAGATAAAATTCCAATTATACCCTACACAATGTCAAGAATAAGGTAAAAAGCCATATACTTGAATCAAAAAGAATGGAAAAAAGAGCTGAAATGCTGACCAGACACTCAAGACTTCCTCAGCCGGATGTTTGCCACTGAAATATTAACTTCAGAAGCCCAGAGCATAATTACCTTGATTTCGTAACTCACCCATCACTGGTAAGATCATATATAAAGGTCACTCTGAGTAATGAACCCTTAAGTTCTATCTCTCACATTCATCTTCAAAATCATTCCAGAAATAAGTAGATAAATCTTCTTAAATGAACAAAATTGCACTACATTGGCCATAAGTGCCAATCTTAAAATTTTTAAGATTGGGATAATTATCTCTACTTCAATATCCAGATTTAATACGCCTAAAGCACAATAAAATGTTGACCTCATTTTGAACAAAGAGCTAAAAGCTTAGTCAATTTCAAAGAGGAGTTCAATTACCCTCCCTCCATTTTTCTGTCGTAACAATTTTAAATAAAGGATGCAGCTGCAGAATGCCTTTGGAATGCCTCCTAGGGTTCTGTACTACTAGCTTCAGGATATAAAATACCAACGGCTTAATCTCCTGCCCCCAGAGACCTCCAGGTCTTGAGAGGAAGCAAAACGTGCACGTTAGTAACTTTAGTATTAAATAACAATTGATTAAAGGATATTAACACATACATATGCATCTATCACTCGGTGTCTCTTAGCTTTCCACCGTTTGCCAAACCACCAAGCATAAACTAAAAAGGAAAAACTCCTAAGTTCCCCCTGGCTCTAGCCTTGGCTAAGCGTTCTTAAAGGCTCTGAGCGGGCGAGGGCCGTGGGCGCAGAGGCAAGCCCGCAGAGGTCCACGACTTAGTTCTTGGGATCGGTTTTCCGGGACGGGCCGGGTTCGGGACAGGCGTAGGTGCCTGGCCCCGGTGCGCCCTTGCTTCCCACCCCCGGGGGCGAGGGCAGAGCGCACACTGGGCGGGCGGGAGCCGCAGAGCCCAGGACAGAGCGTGGCACCGCGCAGGCGCTCAGCGTCCTAGAACCAAAGGTCGGACTCCGCTTCACGCATGACCCGAACGCCTCCTCGGCCAGGACGGCAGCCTCTTCCTGAGAACACCCACCGCGACCCCAGACTGCAGCTCCGAGACCAGGGCAGCCCCAGCCCTCCCCGGAGTAAGCCGGCAGGTCTGGCTCCTATGCCTCCTTCTAGAGCCAGGCCCTGGCGTCACTCATCCGCCCAGACCCTCCCTGGGCCCCGGGTGCAGGCCCGGCCCGGCCTGGCCCCACGCAGACCCCTGCCGCCTCCTAAATATCCCCGGCTTCCTCAAGACCCCCCCTCCGAGCCAGCCCCTGCCGAGTGGACGCTCCTTAGTCATGACCTCGACACCAGCAACTCTACCGGCTTATTATCCCGCGGCGGCTACCACGGCAGCGTCGCTCCAGCCGGAGCTTCCCAGAGCCAGCTTTCAAGCGAAGGACGAGCAGTTTCAAACTCAGCGCGCTAAAGGGGCCCGAATCCACCAGTCAGGCAGCCCGTGGACTTTCAAAGGAGCCAATGAGAGCCCAGCCCCGCTTGGGCGGGGCTTCCCGGCTGGCTGGAGCGCGAAAGAACGGGGAAACGGCGGCTGCAGAAAAAGCAGGAGGGCGGGCGCCCACTGAGTCTGAGCGCAAGCGCAGTCTTTTGATTCTAGGAGAGTGTCGTCCTACTGTTTCTAGTCATCAGGAATCTACTGTCCGCTCTAGGTTGTTTTTTTTTCCTTCCTATTATGGGCGCAATTGAAATTTCTTGTGCTTAAATAGTTCATCACAAAGTGATACTACACTTATAACCATATTCCATTACTTTCACTTTTAATACTTAAAGCTATATATACCTATATATATAGATAGATAGATATATCTCCATGCTTTATTTTTGCCTCACCTTTTAAATTTTTTATTTAAAATTTTATTTATTTAAAAATTAAAAACAAAATTTTAAATTTTAAAACACGTTCCTGCACTTGAACGTCATTTTAATCCTTTAAGAAAATAATAGAGTAAAATAGAGCTGGGGATAACAAGAGTCCCCTAGGAAGGATTTCTCTTTGCACTGGTCCTTAATGGGACGTAGAACAAAGATTGATTGCCATGACCTCTACAAGTATGTATCAGAAGACTCAGACTAGGATAAGGAATGGAACTGGTATATGACAAGCATTTAAGTATTTAATACCTTTTTACACAGTAAGCAGCATCTGTCATCTGGCCCTATATGTGGCACAAACATTCAGCCTTGACAATTTTCTGTTCCTAGGGAATAGAAGCAGAGCATTTGGGATTGGTAGTGGAGATAGGAGGTTGCAAAATCTCCCACTAAATCTAATAACTTTTAGAACTTTCTTTTAAAATGCCAAATTCACATTTTAAATGAAAACGGACTACCCCAGAGAAGTGCTCAAGAGAAGACTATTCTGTGCTAATTCACGGTACTGATTTTAATGAAGGGTTATATGTATATACATATATCTTGGAGACCTAAGCAAGGAATTCAATTTATATCATCTAAAAACAGCTCATATTCATTATATCCACTTTACATTCAACATAAAGAAGACCACAAGCTTCCACAGCTGTGATGCTAGATTTTTCGATTTAAAAATACCATAAAAATCACAAAATCCTTAAAAAATTATACTTTTATTAATTGCCTGACACATCTTTATAATGTCTTTTGTCCTAAATTTGTTGGGGGCTACAATTTTTGGAATCTATATTTGTCCACCCAGCTGATGAGCTCTTTATCTCTTAATATGACATAATTTTGTAATATTTTCTATCAAGAGAAAAAAGATAATTGTCTTTCCTTTAACTTCTTTTAATTTGATCCAAATTGGCTTTTTATGATGGATCATTTCAGAAATGTTTTTGTGACTTCTTACCGCACTTTTTATTATGTCATATATAACAGGATTTCTGTCACATTTGAGAAAAGATTTATCAAGTTTCTTTCACATCTGAGCTGTTTATACTAGTGTTCTAAATTTATGCCCTACGAACACAGGAATTATGGAAAATTTTAATTTACATGATTCTAGATATTCCACATTCCAAAAATTGTCTGATGAATTTATAGTTGTTCATGGTGTAACAAGTGTATTCCTGACACAACAGAAGTTCAGTTTAGATGAGGTAATGACATAATTTTGTGCATCTGATAATTGAAAGAATTTTCCAGAGATTAGCCTCTCCTCTATTACCCGCTACCCACTTATTTCCATTTCAGATAAGATCTCTAACCCGTTTATTTCCAGAAGCAGGAGAGTCGGCAGAATGTGTAGAGGGAGTATTCTCAAAAGCTATTCCTATATTAGGACAGCTCGCAATAACTTGGAAATGCTGTGGATAAATAACTAGATACCACTAATCCTGAACTAAATGTACCCTCACCTTAACTTCTCCTGAGCTGAATCCCAACAATGGTTATGGTCCTGCCAATGCCACTGGACAGGCGGGGAAGTGTGGCAGATGGGGAGCTGAAGTCGAAAGAAACAGCAGCCTTAACAAACTGGGGTTAAAATATCTTACTTTATCTATTTTACGAAAACATGACCCTGTGAACTCCCCTCTCAGAGCCCTGGAAGGGTCCTGTGCAAAGGCAGAACTCAGACACTTAAGCTTCATTAGATTCATGGTGAATCTAACTCTGAAATTGCAGGCAATTTTATACATATTTGGAGCCGGGAGAAATGATCAAGGCTGTTGTTTTAGTTGCATCTCTGAGATATTTTTTATGGATTCCTGTTGCCTCTTAAATTTTATCACAATACTGCATATGCCTAAGTTAGGCTATTCTGCCAGAACTCAAAATATATATTGAGAAGTAATTCCTCAAACCTTTATCTTTGTAAAGTCAGCCCAGTGAAGGAGAGCAATGAATTATGAACAGATCTCTAATCAGTAAGTTAAGGAATTAGCATAAAAGTTCATTTTCTAATGGTGTTAAACAGATAAAGTTCTAATTTAACTCAATAAACTGTTCTCTGGAATGATACAGGCCTGGGGTTTCATGTTATGAAATATTCTGCTTTATTTTAAGTGTTTACTGTAATTGACAAATTTCAGAGAGCTAAGCTACAATAACATCTTCTTACGGCTAAAATGATACAGAACATTATTTACTGTTTCCTCAAAAATGAGACAGGCACTTCGGAGTCTTGTACCGCCTGAGGGCCTCCTTGTGAACATCAGTTATCTGGCCCTTGGCTGTGCATCATTTTATACCAGTGATATGAAACTGAAGTACCACAGAAAATTACACTCTGTCGGTTCCACTCACCAAATATTTGAGCATCTTCTATTTGCCTGGCATTATTTGGGGGCTACTAAAGATTCAAAGATGAATTAGACTATCTGTCCTCTTTAAGCTTAGGAGTCGGGGGCGGGGCAGAGATAAGAAAAATACAACAAATGATTATACGTCTTTTATGCTAATTAATTAAATACCTTCCATCAGCTGGTGTTTTGAATCAAGAACTATGGGAATACAAAGTAAAGTGATGTCACATCCAGATAAGACAAAAAGGGAAAGATAGCTGCTATTTCAACAATATTTGATAACTTTATGAAGCTCTTATTATGTCCCAAGCACTAGCTTAAATAATGGGCATACAAACAAGAATCTGAATGCAAGCCTGTCCTCCAAAACTTCAGAGTCCAGGTGGGGAAACATATAACAAGAAAAAAATTTCAAAGAGGAAAGTAGACCTTTTCATTCAACAAGACAAAACAAAACCTTCTTCCTACTCCAGGAATCATGTTTGATTCTTTCCAAATATGAAATCCCAAACCACAGACTCAAAATGAAAGGAGGAGGAAAGACATCAAGTGGTGCTGTCCTGACCAAGAGCCCTTCTGGAAGGAATGTGCATCAGGGTAGATAAAAGGGTCGGGTCCAAAGATCGCCTGGCCTCAAATCCTTTTAAATCCTGGCTCCTGCCCTTAAATTATCTGTGGCTTTGGGCAAGTCACCTCATTTCTCTGTGCTTCGTTTACTCAAATGACAATGATGATAGTACCCAGTTGTGTCATTTTGAGCATAAAATGAGGTAATCCATGTAACATTTACTTAGATCAATTCCTAGCCCGCTGGAAGCACTTCACACATATGATTTCTTTTTCCTAATCATATTGATCACTATCTCTCTCTCACAAAAATACCTCTGATGGTGAGTACTGCAACAGAGACTTAAATGAATTGCTATGGCGTCACAAAAGAGAGGGGAAAAACTCTGGAGGAGGCCGATAAGGCTTCATTAATGATGTGATCCTTGGGCTGGGAAAGAAAGCTGATGTTGTCAGTTTAAAAAGGAATTGAAGGAGAGGAGCAGGGTAGAACATCCAGGCAAAGGGAACAAACATATGGGACAGACAGCACGGTGTCAGAGAGGTCCCTGCCTTGTGAGGGATTGACCAAGGGAGCTTCAAAAGCTGAACATAGGGTGCATTTGAAATAATTCTTGAAATACAAGCACAACTTTGGTAAATAGAAATGGAAGAAGGAAGGTGGTGGGGTGGAGATGACTAGGGGGGTGGCATTCTAGGCAGAAAAAGGAAAAACATGGTATAGGTTTGGAGAACATCCAAGTGAGATTCGGCTGGAGGGGAGAGTGCGTGTAGGCAGTAAAGGGAGAGGAGAGTGGAAAGGGGAGTTGGATTCAGATGGTGAAGAGTTTTGGAAGTCACTATGGGAAGTGTACCAGCAGCACTTCAAATAGCCCAATGGCAACAACTGAAGGTTTTTTCCTCTGATTGAGCAGGGGAGTGCTCAAATGTGATGGGATCTCATTGTCCTTTTAAACAGATTAATCTGGCAGTACTTTACAGAAACGATTAGTGTGGGAAGAGAGAGAAGCCAGAATGCCAGTTAAAAGGTAATCCCCTCCAGGAGTTCATAATATCTAAGACTGGGACTAACTCTATACAGCTGAAATTTAGAAATCTCTATATGCGCGCGTGTGTGTATATTTTTAATCTGGAGGAAACGCTGTAAGGATAATGTGATGATGATTCCACTAGAGGGTAGTAGAGACAAATTGGTAAAACAGATGAAGCTGCTCTCATCCTTACCTGCTACAAGCCAAGCGTTTTTCTTCTTCTTCTCTATATTGTGTAATAGTTGCAAGCTTAATTCAGTTAGTCCACAGCTAAGAAAAATATGACAAGTACATTTAGTGGGTTGTAGCTCTAGACAGGTTAGTAAATTCAGGGTACCCATTTTTAGAATGTGATAAAGCTGGATTGGTAAAAGCAGAAAAGTAGTTGGTATTTAGCCTTTTCACAATAACCAGTATCTCATTATGGCCTTCAATAGAAATCCTTCTTTTGAGGCTGGCCCCGTGGCTGAGTGGTCAAGTTCGCGTTCTGCTGCAGGCGGCCCAGTGTTTCGTTGGTTCCTAATCCTGGGCGCGGACATGGCACTGCTCCTCAAACCACGTGGTGTCCCACATGCCACAACTGGAAGGACCCACAACGAAGAATATACAACTATGTACCAGGGGGCTTTGGGGAGAAAAAAGAAAAAAAAAAAACTCTCCTTTTAAATTGAACCCTGAACATTACATCCAAGTCTTTTGCTGATTATAGTAAAAAAAAAAAAAAAAAAAAGATTAGTAAAAGTTAATTTTGATGTATACTGTTGGTTACATAAGTTTTAAAAAAGCATATCTTTACTCATTTACAGATAATGCCCTAAAATATAGATTGCTATATTATATATAACTATATTTTACACACATACATGCACACCTTTTGGAAAGTAATATAGCAATAAAAAGCTATAATGCCCATGTTGGGTTTTTTTTAGCATTATTTTATCATAAGGAAATAATTCTATATGAATAAAAGTCATATACTTGAAAAAGATTATAACACTTTCTATAATAAAAAAAAGCTTAGAGCCAACCTATAAGTCTCATAGAGAAATGGTTAAATAGGTAAATTATGCTACTTCCCTTAATTAAATACCACATGTCCAGACACACACACAGTGATTGCAAGTTTATAAAAGCATGAAATTATACTAGAAATAAATAGACACAGAATTGTTCTCTTAGTGTGATGGGATGTGTGGTTATTTAAAAACATCTCATCCAACTAGTTTTATGTTGCTTTTACGATGACTACACGTGGAAAGGGGATATACTGCCGCTAACGTTTTACTTACAATTTCAAGATACCGCCATTTAACTAACACTATTAAAGCTTCACGGTGCAAAGATCACTATATATTAAAACTTTAATCAGAGTAACTCTTCAATTACCTTATCTTGTTAAAAAAGAAAGAAAGAAACAAGGAAGGAAGGAAGGGACTAAATTGAGACTCCTAGAATGCATCTGCGATTGTATCTACAAGCAAAATATCTCTGGAGTAAAATATAGTATTTTTAAAGATGTATAAATATCTTCCTCAATAGCTTAGGAAAAGGTTTGAAAGAGGCCAGCAGAGCAAACAGAAATCTAAAATGGCGGCCGGCTCCGTGGCCCAGTAGTTAAGTTCGCATGCTCCGCTGCGGCGGCCCAGGGTTCGGATCCTGGGCGCGGACATGGCACTGCTCATCAGCCCATGTTGAGGCGGCGTCCCACATCCCACAACTAGAAAGACATGCAACTAAGATATGCAGATATGCAACTGCGTACGGGGGGGTTTGGGGAGATAAAGCAGGAAAAAAAAAAAGACAACAGTTGCTAGCCCAGGTGCCAATCCTTAAACAAAAAAAAAAAAAGAAATCTAAAATGGAATTTGTCCATATTCCAGCAGTACTGTGTGTTACTAAATATCCAATAGGCAGGTCCTCCTTGTTCCGTCATGAAAATGTCTAAGTTAAACATCCTCTTCCATCTTTAAAAACATAACAAAACTCCAAAAGTAAAAATAAACTCATCTTCATTTTAATGGCTTCTAAACACTTGCAAAGACAATAATCATAAAATCACGGTATAATAAAATGTTAGAGCCAATAGAACCTTAGAGATCACTTAATGAGAAATGAAGGGAATGTTAAGGAGATTGTGTTTACATTCCCTCATTTTCAGAGCTTTGTGTACTTATTTGTTTTGTCATTTAAGCTCCTGATAATAAACAGTGTAACTTTGTAAGTATGTAGGAAATTATAGGTAGATATAGATAGATCAATTAAATCAGTTTAAATGTTTCACTGTGGTAATAATAGCTACATTTTATAATATTCAGACTTGTACCATTAACTGTGCTAAGGACTTTATTTATTTTTTCTTTTCTGCTTTTTCTTCCCAAATCTCCCCAGTACATGGTTGTATATTTTAGTTGTGGATCCTTCTAGTTGTGCTATGTGGGACAACTCAGCATGACCTAACGAGTGGTGCCATATCCGTGCCCAGGATCCAAACCAGCGAAACCCTGGGCCACCGAAGCAGAGCACGAGAACTTAACCATTGGGCCACGGGGCCAGCCCCTGTGTTAAGCACTGTAAATGAACTATCTTTGAAAAGGGAAAAATCCTATTGGTAGAGATCCAGCTTCAGATAAGGAAACTGAGATCTAAAGAGATTAAACAATTTGCCCAGTATCAGATAGCTCTTAGGCAGAATGGAGACTTGAATCTAGAGTTTTCTGACTCCAAAGCCCAGCTTCTCTACCACCATGCAATTTGCCACTTATGTGTGATAAAATAAATATGACACTCTAAGATGATAAATTATTGGAAATATTATTAACAGTAATTTTGGTAAATAGGAATTATATATTTAGTCCCCTTATACTGTGTATCTTAATGATAATTTCACTCTCACTAGTGTCTCCTTAAGGAAGAGTAGAAGTGTATCATTTTCTTTAAATAAGAATGTGATTAAACAAGGTTGAATCATTGGTTAATAGTAGAGTATCTAAAATAGTTGTTCATTATTCTTGGAACACCACAATTATTAGCTTTGGATGAAAGGGATGAAAAAATTCAGAGCTCATTCTCAAATAGCTGTAGGTCCAGCTTTTCTCCCATCACTGGAATTTTCCACTCCAGATATATGGTTATTTTCAGCAGTTTTGTGGTACTTAAGAACATAGAAGTGGATTAAAGTAATCCTTGGTTCATGACACACTCTCATCATTGGTGCATTTATGGCCATCTTTATTCATATAATTATTAATTTATAGTAAAATGTAATAAGCACCCATGAAACCATAACCCAACATTAAAACTAGTACCTTAACAATAGCTTACATGTGTGTGATCTTCTTTGCACCATCCCGTTCCACCACCCCCACAATCCCAGGTAACTGGCATTGCCTACATTTTTATTCAGTTTCATCTTATCTGTACAGTCTTAAAGAGTGTGTGTGTGAGTATGTTTCCTCAACTTTTTATTTGAAAATTTTAAACCTACAAAAATGTTGAGAGTAGTAACAGTAAAACCCATATACACTTCACCGAGATTCACCAATTATTATTATGCCAAATTTGCTTTATCTTATCTTCTCCTTCCCATCATCCCTCCCTCCCTTCCTCCTCATGTCTCTCTCTTCTCCCCTTGAACCACTCTTAAGTACCTTCCCAGACATCATATCTCTACCTCAAATGCTTCACCATACATTTCTTAAGAATGACATTTTCCTACATAACCAAAACACCACTATGACATCTAAGGAAAGTAAAACTAATTCTGTAACACTCTCTGACATCCTATTCACATTCAGACATCCACCATCTCCCCAAACATGTCTTTTCCAGATGTTTAAAAAAATAAAATCTGAGATACAATCAAGATATATGAATTGTATTTGTTATGTCTCTTTAGTCTAACAGTCCTCTGACTTTTATCTTATTTTGTTTTCCATGATATTTTGTGTGTGTGTGTGTATGAGGGAGATTGGCCCTGAGCTAACATCTGTGCCAGTCTTCCTCTATTTTATGTGGGATGCCACCACAGCATGGCTTGACAAGCGGTGCTAGGTCCATGCCTGGGATCCAAGCCTGCAAACCCAGCCACCACGAAAGTGCAGCACGAACTTAACCACTACACCACCAGGCCGGCCCCTCATGATAATATTTTTAAGCCAGTTTTCCTAAGATACTTCCCACATGATACATCTGATTGTTTCTTCATGGTGTGATTTACCTTATTCCAATATCATCTGCATTGTATACACTATCTTCTGTAACTGAAAGTTAGGTCTAGAAATGACTAAATTCAGGTTAAATATTTTTGGCAAGGATACTGCATAGAGAGTTTGTGCATTTCACATTGCATTCTGTCAAGGGGGACATCATGCAGGGTGCCCACTTCATTTAGTTGATAACTTTCAGCTCTTTCCATTTTTTTTTTTTAAAGATTTTATTTTTTCCTTTTTCTCCCCAAAGCCCCCCCGGTACATAGTTGTGTATTCTTCGTTGTGGGTTCTTCTAGCTGTGGCATGTGGGACACCGCCTCAGCGTGGTCCGATGAGCAGTGCCATGTCCGCACCCAGGATTCGAACCAACGAAACACTGGGCCGCCTGCAGCGGAGCGTGCGAACTTAACCACTCGGCCATGGGGCCAGCCCCAGCTCTTTCCATTTTAAAGCTATGTCCTCATATTCTTTGACACTCTTCTACTCATAAGGTGGACCTTAATTCTTCTCTCCCCGCTCCCACGCTATGAGGACACTCAGGCCATGGATAGAAGGGCTCATTGGGTGAGGAATGAAGTCTTCTGCCAAGAGCCAGCAATGAACGAGTTCTGCTAGTGAGTGAGCTTGGAAGTGGATCCTCTGCCAGGATTTGGCTATTATGTTATATTTTTCAAGGAATTTGTCCATTGGGTCCAATTTTCCAATTATTAGGTGATGATAGTGTTACCTTATGATATTTTACATTTCCAGTATTTCTATAGATTGTTTTAATTCATAATACTATTTATTTGTTATTTTTCTCTTTTTTCTGATACGATCTTGTCAGAGGTTTATCTATTTTATTTGTTGGTTTTTGAAGACCTGAAGTTTGGCCTTGTTAATATTCTCTATTATATCTTTGTTTCATATTTCATTGATTTCTCTTCTTATTTGTATTCTCTCTTTCTTACTACTCATTAACTTTTAGCATCTGGTCTTTCCTAATATAAGTACTAGTATCTAAAATGCCCCTCAATATCACTGTTGCTGTGTCCTATAAGCTTTGATATATGGTATTTTAACTTTTTGAACATATGGAATACAGTAAAAATAACTATTTAAATGTCACTGCTAATTCTAACATCTGCGTCAGTTCTACTTTATTTTCAGTTGATTTTTTTCTTCAATGTTGGTTGTATTTTCCTGTTTCTTTGCATGCCTGGTAATCTTTTTCTGTGTCAGACATTGTGAATTTTACCTTGTTGGGGGCTGGATGCTTTTGTGTTCCTATAAATCTTTCTGAGCTTTGTTCTGAGATGCAGATAAGTTTCATGGAAAAAGTTTGATCCTCTCCAGTCCTGCTTTTATGATTTGCTAGGCAGGACCAGAGCTGTGCTTAGTCGGGTACTAATTATTCCCACTACTGAGGCAAGACTCTTCTGAGCACTCTTCCTGTTGCCCCAGACATTAGGAGACTTTCTAATCTGGCAGGTGGATGCAGACACTATTCCTGGCCCTGGGTGAGCACCAGGTACTATGCCCTTTAATTTTTCTAGGTGGCTGTGTTAGTCAGGGTTCTCCACACAGACAGAACCAATAGGATGTACATACACATTATTATATATAATAATAATAAAATACAATAATATAATAAGCAAAATAATCTAATAATAATAGAACCCATTGGATGTATGTATGTAATATTATATATATTATAAGGAATTATTATTGTATAATTATAATATTTAATCATCTTATTATATTATTATTATAAGGAATTGGCTCACATGATGATGGAGGCTGAGAAGTCTCAAGATCTGCAGTTGGGAAGCTGGAGACCCAGGAGATCTGATGGTGTAAGTTCCAGTCTGAAAGCCGGCAGCCTCAAGACCTAAGAAGAGCAGGTGTTTCAGTTCGAGTCCAAAGGCAGGAGAAGACCAATGTCCCAGCTCAAAGGCAGTCAGACAAGAGGAATTCCCCCTTGTTCAGGGGAAGGTCAGTCTTTTTTGTGCCATTCAGACCTTCAACTGATTGTGTGTTGCCCACCCACATGAGGGAGGACAATCTGCTTTAGTCAGTCTACCAATTCAAATGTTAATTTCACCTAAAAACACCCCCACAGACACACCCAGAATAATGTTTGGCAAAAATCTGTGCACCCTGTGGCCCAGTCAAGTTGACATAAA
The DNA here is from genome assembly GCF_037783145.1 of Equus przewalskii. Classification (NCBI taxonomy): domain Eukaryota; kingdom Metazoa; phylum Chordata; class Mammalia; order Perissodactyla; family Equidae; genus Equus; species Equus przewalskii. The sequence continues at coordinate 50,333,377 of NC_091831.1, read as the reverse complement.
ATTACCATCACAGTGGTTCTTTTCCTGCCCTCCTATAGTTTCCCCACACGCACCCTTGAGGGAGACCCTCTGTAGATTTCAGAGTTCTCTGTACATCCCTCTCCTCCCCAGGACTTGGTCCTGTGAATGCTAGCCACGTTGGTCTGTCCCCTGGAGTCTCAGCTTTGCCCCTTCGACTCAGAGAGTCCAGGCTCCGCTTGGATCTCCCCTCCCTGCACCACAGACTAGAAGCTCTCTCAAGGCAGCCACCTGGGACAATCACTGGCTTGTCCCATCTGATTCCCATCTCTCATGGATCACTGTCACAAATACCTGATGTCCAGTGTTTTGAAAACTGTTCTTTCATATAGTTTATCTGTTTTATTATTTTTTATGTTGTTTCAGGTGGGAGAATAAGTTTAGTATCTGTTACTCCAAGCTTCCAAGCAGAAGCCCCTGCAGTATTCTAGATTTTATTTATTTCTTTCTTTATTGCTGAGGAAGATTGTCCCTGAGCTAACATCTGTTGCCAATCTTCCTCTCTTTTGTATGTGGGATGCCTGCACAGCATGGTTTGATGAGCGGTGCATAGATTTGCACCCAGGATCCAAACCTGCTAACCCAGGGCTGCTGAAGTGGAGTGCCTGAACTTAACCACTGGAGCACTGGGCAGGCCCCACATTTATCATTTTTTTAAGTGATTTTTTTTCTTTTTGGTGAGGAAGTTTGGCTCTGAACTAACGTCCATTGCCAATCTTCCTCTTTTATTTTTTTCCTCCCCAAAGCCCCAGTACATAGTTGTATATCCTAGATGTAAGTCCTTCTAGAGCTTGTATATGGGATGCTGCCACAGCATGGCTTGATGAGTAGTGCATAGGTCCTCACCCAGGATCTGAACCAGGGAACCCCAGGCTGCTGAAGCGGAGTACATGAACTTAACTATTATGCCACTGAACCAGTCCCTAAAGTAATCTTTTTAACTTAAAAGAGAAAACCTATTTTTTATGATACTTAATCTTTGAAATTTGTTGATGTTTGCTTAAGGGCCTGGTACATGATCAATTTTTGTAAACGTTCCATCTGAGTTAGAGGAAACTGGGTATTCGCTAATCTTAGATGTAAAATTATATATACATTCCTTAAATTCAGGCCCATTAATTGTGTTGTTCAGATCTTTTTATTAATGTTGAATTTTGACAGCCTCATCAATCAATAGTTAAGACAACTGTGTTGAAGTCTTTCACTACAATAGTTAGATTTATCAATTTCTACCTGTAATTCTATCAAGTGTTTCTTCATCTTTTTTTGAGAATATTTTACTATGTACTTACATATTTATTATACGATATCTTCTTGGTGGATTGCACCTTCAATCATTGTATAGTAACAATACCTTTTTCCTCAGAATGCTTTTGCTCTTAAAGTCTATATCAGAACTGTCTGATGGAAATATTATGTGAGACACATATGTACTTTCAAATTTTCTAGTAGGAACGTTAAAAAAGTAAAAAGAAACAGGTGAAATCAATTTTAATAATGCATTTATTTAAAACCAAATATATTAAAATATCAATTGAACATGTAATAATATAATAATTCTCATTGAGATATTGTATGTTCTTTATTTTTTGTGCTAATTCTTTGAAATCTGGTATGTATTATTGTACGCTTAACGAAAATCTCAATTCAGACTAGCCACCAAGTGCTCAGTAGCCATATGTGGCTAGTGCCTGCCACATTGGACAACGCAGGTCTATACAGCTGTTCCCACTTGCATTTGGTTAGAATTTGTCTGTAACTTCTTTTTTCATTCTTTTACTTGGAAACTTTCTGTATTCTTGAGCCCTGTGTCCTTGTAAAAGGCATATGCATTATTTTATGGAGACTAAGATATACATAAAGTTTGGCATTTGGACAACTTTGAAATCAGGACTCACCTTACAATCGATGAAGTGTAACAGTCTCTGTCATCCAGGTGGTATTTGCACCATAGTTGACATTACCTGCACATGCACTAACATCAAAAGCACCAGTATCAAAACTCAGAAAATGGATTTCAATGGCTTGGAATTAAATCCCAAGAGAGCACAGTAAGGCTTTCTTTTTAGCCCCTAAGAACCAAAGGGTTGTGGGAAAGAAGTGGGGAAAGTGTGAATTAAACATTTTTGGCAATATTCACAAAACAAGAGTAAACAAAATAGACTAGTTCTACGTCATTGCAAAGCTGTCTTAAGGTCAGAACAAGTGGCTTTTAGTTCTTTTATGGATTATTTTAGGAAGTACTAAATTACCAATGCTCTTGATGTCACAAATAATAATGTTGTATGCCTGTTGACAAATGAAAGAGTGACTCATAAGAGGTGGGTGGATATGATGAAATTTTAGAAACACTTTACTCAATTTATTTTGCTTCTATTTTACTTTTTATATGTGTGCATTTGTTATATATGATAAAATATATGTCTAGATAAATCTAAAAGTGTCCTTTAAACTAGCATAAAATAAAATCTAAATGATCCGAAAGCTTTTATCATAAGTCAATTGATGGCATTTCTTCTTTTCTCCTTAAATTTACATAATATATATCTTAAATTTGATAGCATGTTAGATTTGACTAAGTAACGTTCCTAGATTTCTGTTTTGTTTTTATACAATATTAATCTCTTTTAACTGGTAAGTTTTGTCCATTTACATTTATTGTAATTATTAGTATATGGATCTGTTTCTATAATCATAGTTTATTATTTCAATATGTACCACTTTTTCAGTGCTTCTTCTAATCCTCTCATATATATCCTGACATTTTGGCATGTTCTCATACCCTTAATATGTAGAATATTAAATTTAGGGTATTTATGGATGTTCTCTCTCTCTCTCTCCTGTACAGATATTATGGTGGGCAGAATAATGGCTTCCCAAAGATATCCACATCCTAATCCATGTAACCCATGAATATGTTACCTTACATGGCAAAAGGGACTTTGCAAATACGATTAAAGTTAAGAATGTTGAAATTGGGAGATTATCTCAGATTATCAAGTGGGTTCAATCTAATCAACTGTTCTTATTAAGTATCCTTAAGAGCAGAAGAAGGAGTCAGAAAGTCAGAATCTGAGGATAGTATGACTATCTGGAAGAATAGTTAGAGAGATGCAGGGTTGCTGGCCTTGAAGATGGAAGAAGAGGGCCAAGAAATCCAACAGCAGCTTCTAGAGGCTGCAAAAGGCAAGGGAATGGATTCTCTCCTGGAGCCTCCAGAACGGGATGCAGCCCTGCAGACACCTTGACTTCATCCCTGTGAGACTTGTGCGGGACCTTTAACCTGAAGAACTGTAAGATAATATTTGTGCTCTTTTAAGCCACTACACTTGTGCTAATTTGTTACAGCAGCAATAGAAAACCAATACACATCATTTAAAGTAAACACAAACTTTACCAAGTGTTTGAAGATCTTTATATATCCTGTGTACTTTTTAGACTTGTTTCCTTTTATTTGTAATTTATCTAAAATTGTTCTCAGGAAACAGTTGTGTGGTAAATTTTCTGAGGCCTTATATACCTGAGAATATTGTTACCATGCCCTTACATTTCAGCTGTATAAAAGTTCTAGACCTTGAATCTTTCTCTTGTTCTAAAAAAGTCAATATCTATTCTTTCTGCCAAAATTTTAGAATTTCCTTTTGAATTGATATATTTAAATATCATGTAATAGGTTTAGAGGAAGTATTTTTTTTTCTTATTTTCTATTTTTGGGGCTTTATGGTGGTGGTTTTGTGTGTGTGTGTGGGTGTGTTTGTGTCTGTGTGTATGAGAGAGAGAGAGGAAGATTGGCCCTGAGCTAACATATGTTGCCAGTCTTCCTCTGTTTTAGGTGAGATGCTGCCACAGCCTAGCTTGACAAGTGGTGGTAGGTCCACACCCAGGATTCAAACCTCTGAACCCTAGGCCACCAAAGCAGAGCACGGGAACTTAACCATTTCACCACCAGGCCAGCCCCACTTTATGTGTTTTTTGATCCTAGGTCTTTCATCTTTCTTTAATTTGAGGAGTTTGTCTCTATTGTTTCTTCAAATGTTTATTCCTCCCTATTTCTATTTTTTTTCTATTTTGATGACTCTTTTTACCCAGATGTAAAATTATACTTGTTTATATCACCTAACTTTGTTTCTATATTTTCTTTTGCTTTTTTTCTCTCCTTCTTCCTTTGTTGAGAACACCTCAATCTGATCTTCCAATATGCTAAATGCCTCAGGTGGATCCTTTTAATATTTATCCCATCTATTGTATGTTATTTATCCCATCTATTGTATTTTCCTTAACAAATTTTCCACTTGTTTTTCTCTTTAAAATAGATTTTTTATAAGGTTAATATTTTTTCTTTTTCTCTTTTAGTAGATGTTTTAGGCTTATTGTAAATTTTTTGTTGTTCTAACACTGCTTTTTCTGAGGAAATCTGTAATCACTTGCTATTTTCCTTTCTAAATAGGTATCTTGTTATTTTAGCCTGCGAGCTCCTATTCTCCTGAAAGTACTGCCTGCTTCACAGGCTGGGAAAAGCCCAAGTCCATCCTGACTGGGTGTTGGGGAAGTGACAACTTCCCCTAGGGTAGACAGCCCCAAGCACCAGAAAATCAAAATGAATTATTCTTCCCTCCATTAATGGCAGGATGAAGCTGCTTTCGAGGGAAGTAGTCCTGATACCGTGTAATTGAGCCCACGGAGTGTCAAGGAGGAGGGTTTGGGAAACAACTGCGTAGGACATGTGGGGTCCCCACTTGTTTTCTCTGCTCTTCACCTACACAACTCTCCTGTGCTGCCCTCTGGTCCAGCATTTTCCCCCAGCCTCTTCATGATTTCTAGTTGTTTAGTTTAAGGTGACAAGAATGCAAACTATGTGGACCTAATACATACCAATTACAAACACATTTGGCTATTTAACAAAGATTAAACATAGAAGGTAAGGCTATACAGGAGATATGGAAAAAATTCAAGTTCATTAGGTTATTTTATGGAAATAAAAATTATTCGGTTTGTTATTCATATACACAGAAACGTCAGACAAGAAGTATTCATTTGCTATACATATACATAATCTTATATGACCTCTATGAGGCATTGATACTGTTGGCAAAACTTTTTCTTTTGACACTGTTTTAAAAGATGCATCCTTCCCCACACCAGCCTCTCTTGTGGTTTTCTTCTTACCATTGGTTTTTGCTTCCCAGTCTCCTTCACTAGCAGATTTCTCTTCTCGCCATCATGGCTCCCAGGGCTTAATCCTGGGCACTCTCATCTCACTCTATTCTCTTTCCTTGCATGGTCTCATTGAACCTCAAGGTTACAGCTGCCGCCTATATAATGGTGATGACTAAATTCATAATTCCAATCCTCACCTCTCTTATGAGCTCCAGGCTTACTACCTCCTAGACATCTCCACCCGGAGTTCCCACTGCTATCTCAACCTCAAATATCTTCCCCAATCATGTATAGTCTTTCCATTTTACCTACTCCAGAAGGTTCAATGTTGATCTGGACTGACCATTTCCTCCCCAGCCACACCTAGTTCAACATGTCCATTCTGACCTTTCCTTTATTTCCATTCTCACTACTACGCTCTTAATTTAGCCTCTCATCAATTTTAAGTCTTTGAATAACTTCCTAACTGGTTGTCTTCCCCTCCGTCTCTCCTCCATGTTATTATTTTCTTTGAAATTATTCAGTAGCTCTCCATCGCAGAGATAATAAAGTCTAAACCTATCAGCATGTTATTCCTCTTTCTTCATAATACAGTCCTCGTCCATCTGATCTACCACACCTCTTGATATCCCCAGCGCTCCACGCTTTGTTCCAGTAGGCTCAAACATCTGTCATTCTTCAAACACAGCATAGTGTATTCTCTGTCTCTGGAATATCTACCTGCTTTATTTACACTTTACTGAGTGAAAAGGGTCACCAATGTTCTGGCTAAGAGGAGGAGAAAGGCCTCAAGTTTACCTGGCAGAAATGGAAGCAAAAAATCCAGTAATTTCAAGAGAAACTGAAAGTCAGCCAGAACACAAGAGGGAGCAGCCTTACTGAGGGGGAGGCAAAACAAGGAGAGGCAATAGAACTATTAGTTAAAATTTCATTGTCCATCATCCAGTTCCTGTTGACCTGGCAATCGGTTATCATTTTATAGTCCTTATACTGTAATGAGAAAACCTACATGCAAATGAAATAAACAGTAATTAGAGATCTTAGACTAGTTAGCACCTCCTTGGAAGAAAGTCAGGGGATTTGAGGAGTGGTCTGTGCTGTAAACAAAGAATGAAGTCATAGAGGGAAATAAAATTGTTTATGTATACACAGGATTAACTTGATCCTGTGCTTGGAGAGCTTTCTAGAATTATACACCTGTGTTTTCCCCAGTGTTTTTGGTTAGAGTCAGCGTAAACTAATAAAGTATGTGGTTATAAATCTCTCTCTATTTGCATATTTCTGGTTGGAAGGAAAGCCCAGAAATCAAGACCCTAGACATGAGAAATGGTAGACACCCACTATCTACCATGGGTTTGGAGCAATCTAGGCAGTTTGCTCATTGACTTGCTCTTTCTGACATTACCAGGTGATCAGGGGATGGAGGGATGAAGAGGGAAAGGGCAGGGTCAAATTTATCCAAACCTATCTTGGGGATTAGAGCAGGGAACAAAACTATAAGGAACTTGTTAAATAAACAATATCTTCCCAAAATGTAATGCTATGCTACTATTAAAAAAAGAAGGGTCGGGGCCAGCCCTGTGGCCGAGTGCTTAAGTTCACATGCTCTGCTTCGGTGGCCCAGGGTTTTGCTGGTTCGGAGCCTGGGCGCTGACATGGCACCACTCGTCAGGCCACGCTGAGATGGCGTCCCATGTGCCACAACTAGAAGGACCCACAACTAAAATATACAACTATGTACTGGGGGGACTTGGGGAGAAAAAGCAAAAGCAAAAAAAAAAGATTGGCAACAGTTGTTAGCTCAGATGCCAATCTTTCAAAAAAAAGAAGGGTGGGAGGTGAGGGGAAAAGAGAAAGAGTTTTCCATGTATCAAAATGGTATCATCTCCAATATATTGCTAAGTGGGAAAAAAGTAAGATGCAAAACATGAGTATGGTATGTTAGCTTTTGTGTAAGAAATAGGAATATATATGGAATATTTGCTAATATTTGCACAACACTAAAAAGTTACATAATAACCTAACTAAAATGGTTTCCTATGATGGGAGAAAATGGGAGACAAGATAAATGGAGACAGGTTGTTAGCCAGATATCTTGATTATGATTTTTTTTAGTGTTTTGATATTTGAAATACGCAAATGTTTTATCGACTGAAAAAATAAAATAAAACTAAATTTAAATGTTGCTGTGTATTTGCTACCTTCTAGAAATAAATTAGAAAGAAATTATCAGACGACTGATTATCAGACAATTGGCAGAGAGAGAGAAATGTTCATTACAGTGTTGTTTCTAATAGAACAAAGAAAAATAACTCTGATAGGCAATTAACTAAACAACAGTATGCAACTATACAATGAATACATGGAACTGTTAAGAGTTGTGATATAAACACGTATTTATTGACAGTAATAGTGGGAAATATGATACAAAATAGAATGCATAGTATGATCTCTATGTAGGCAAATAAAAAATTGTGGAATAATATCCATCAAAATGTTTAATGAGAATACAGGTGATTTTTGTTTAACCTTTGTTTTCTAATGTGGTTAAGTAATCAGTTAATTTGTCATGCATTAAATAAACAAAAGTTAAAAAAAATCACCTCTCACTGTCCCTCTCTCTATTCATTAAGTAGGAGGTCCTTCCATATCTTGTACTATGTAGTAGAGGTGGTAGAAGCACTGAAATTTATTGAGTGTTTACCATGTCCCAGGCAATATTGAAAGTACTTTAAAGGGATTATATAAGTTAATAATCAGAACAACAGTATGAGGTGGGAGTTGTTATATTTCTATTCCTCAAGCAAGGATCCTGAAGCTTAGTGAGGGTAGGTACCTAGTGTGGGTCACATTGATAATAATCATTGGTGAGGGTCATAAACCTAGACAGTAGGACTCTAGAGCTTTGACCTCATCACTGTGCTAGCACATTTCATATGCACCTTTATTGGGCTCTTATCTCACTTTGTTATAACTGTACAATCTTGGCACCCATGATGCTCTCTTTAGTCTCTGGGTCCCTGCAAACTAACGCAGCTCCTGGCTTTTCACACACAACTAGATGTGTGTTGGATGAATGAATGAATTTGTTTTAAGCTGGAGAAGCAGCTCTCTGGATATTATCTAGTGTGGCAGTTCCTAATCATACTGGTTGGTTCCCTTCAATGTAGCCTATCAGAAATATCTATCTATCCAGACACATCACTGTGAATTTCATGTTTTTGATAGTCCTGCTTTCCTGTACTGTGTAGTTGAGGAATAATTTTTCATTCTATATAGTAAGCCTGTCAAGGAAAATTTATAAAACATGTATTGGGTACCTGGCATGTAGCAGGCTCTGTCTGGGACACCAGCTATACAAGGATAATAAAAACTCAGTTGTAAGGAACTCATAGGCAGGGCAGAAGGCAGGGGAGGGGGTTTCCCCAATCACCACACCTTTACTATAGAGATGGAGTAATACACAAGTCACTAGAGAACCCAGGGGAAGAACAGCTCCCTCTAACTGGGAGTGAGCATCCTGGAAGACTTTTTAGAGGAGGTTACAGTGACTGAGTTGAGTTTTAAAGGATGAGTGAAAATGAGGTTGACAGTAAGGGGTGGACAGAAGAAGGGTAAAGAGGCAATACTTTTACAAACAGGGGTTTGATGTCAAGGCAAGCTCTTTTACAGTTTTGACAAAAGACTGCTTTGATAAGAAGCCTAATAATTTATATGTGGCTGGGTCAATTAAAGTAGCCAGGAGAATGAAGATTTAGAAATTGTGTGCAAAGGGATGCACATGCACACACACACATCGGTAAGCCTGTGTCTCTGCAAGATCAGAAGATCAGGGAAAAAAAAGGAACAGTTACATTTACTGGAAAACTAAACCTTTTTCAGATCACATCTTTGTTTTCTGACATTCCTAACCATAATTGCAGTAATTGTGGCTAGGCCAGTCTCCTCTGCGTCGACTTAGGCACATGAATTTCTTTCACTGACTCCCGTAGCCTTGAGCAGAGTCAGACTAATTTCCTCATTATCACTCATTACTCAGTGACCAGGAAAAAATTAACAAGCTTCAAAATATGTCCATTTTTTACCCGGAGAGAATTTTAGCCCTTGTGATTTTATCAGACCAAATAAATATATGACCAAGTATATTGGTGGCATTTCATCTTTCTAATTCTAAAAACTTCTTCAAAAACAAGGGAAATGGCCAATAAACACATGAAAAGATGTTCAACATCACTAATTATCAGGGAAACGCAAATCAAAACTACACTAAGATACCACCTTACGCCTGTTAAAACAGCTATAATCACTAAGACTAAAAAAAATGTTGGAGGGGGTGTGGAGAGAAGGGAACCCTCATACATTGCTGGTGGGAATGCAAACTGGTGCAGCCACTATGAAAAACAGCATGGAGATTCCTCAAAAAACTAAAGATAGAACTACCATACGACCCAATTATCCCACCACTGGGTATCTACCCAAACAACATGAAATCAACAATCTAAAGAAATATATGCACCCCTATGTTCATTGCAGCACTATTCACAATAGCCAAGACATGGAAACAATCCAAGTGCCCATCCACCAATGATTGGATAAAGAAGATGTGGTGTATATATATACAATGGAAGACTACTCAGCCACAAAAAAGACAAATTCATCCCATTTACAATAACATGGAAGGACCTGGAGGGAATTATGCTAAGTGAAATAAGGCAGTCTGAGAAAGACAAACACCAGATGATTTCACTCATACGTGGAATATAAACAACCACATGGACAAAGAAAACAGTTCAGTGGTTAACAGGGGAAGGGGGGTGGGAGATGGGCATAGGGGGAGAAGGGGAGCGCTTATGTGGTGACAGACAAGAAATAATGTACAACTGAAATCTCACATCAATGTAAACTATTATGAACTCAATAAAAATAAATAAAAATAAAAATAAAAACAAGGGAAGTAGGTGGGCTCATCCTTCATGGTCTCCAGAGGTCCACAGGCCAAAGCAAAATTTCTCCAAGTGCTCCAGGAGTTTACCAGGTGGAGACCCGGGAAAAAAATGTCCTGAAAGAGGACTGAGTTTATCTAATCAAATTACCCAATCTAAAAAAACCTACAACTGCTTTAATTTGAATTTACATATTGAAAACCATACCCCAGATTTCTTTATCTCAAGCACTTTGCTTGTGATGTGTAGGAATAAGTAGAGGAATTAATTAGAAGTTAATTAAATTCCAGCAATTTTAATTAAGGGGTTAAAGAACAATTAAGACAAACCTAGAAATGTTACTCAACTCTAATTAGAAGAGCAGTAAAAATCAACAAAGTAATCCAATAAACTTATACTTCACCTACAAATTTTTATATCATTACTACCTAATTAAGTAGACCAAAAAAACGGGGGGATTATATTTAAGGATGAGCAATTTGGGGAAAAGATACCAGACATGGGCAAAATCAGATTTTTATTTCTTCTGTACCTTTACTGAATTGTATTCAAAACTCTCTTAATTGAACATCTGGTATCCTCAGGCAATTCTGGATAGGAAGTTGATAGATCATTATGTTTAATACACAGTCATTCTTGGCACACATTAACTGCAAAATACTAGCCTCTTGAATCGCTCATCACCCAAGGTCATGAAGAAGTTCATTACAGGGCTTCTGTTATAATGACTAGGTTGTACTTTCACTAGTTAAATGATGAAATGCTACTGGTGATTCAGGATAGGTGTAATCTGTGTTTGATGTTCAGAGTGGTTGGTTAAATAGTACATTTCCCATCCCAAAGCTATATGTATCCTCTGGTACTGCCCCCTTCTAAGGCTAGAATTGCTGATGTGAAGACAGCCTTTGCCCACACACTGGGAAAGGGCTGGAAGAAGGTGACTGGATTTTAGGACCTCAAAGTTCTCTAGAGGAGAAGATGGAGGGTTGTCAAGCTGACCTGTTTACTTGATTTTCTCTTCTTCGAGTCTAGCCATCAGTCTTTATCTTTGTCTAGGTCACCCACCCCCAGGACTCCCAACCATTTATAATTGGTCTCAGTCACTTTGACCCAGAATGAACACAAAGGTACAACTTTTGCTGCCTGCAAACATGAGCTTCTCACTAGGAAGACTGACACCTAATATGTGGCTGAGATGGGGGCTGCAGGGCACCTGACCCTAGGGCAGGGTTTCCTGACCTCAGCACTATTGACATTCAGAGCTGGATAATTCTTGTGGAGGACTGTCCCGCGCATCTTGTACATTCAGTAGTATCCCTGGCCTCTACTCATGAGATGCCAGTAGCAACCTTGCAGGTTGTGACAATTAAAAATGTCACCAGAGCCAGCCCTGATGACCTAATGGCTAACGTTGAGCACCCTCTTCTTCAGGGGCCTGGGTTCAGTTCTGGGTGTGGAACCACACCACTCGTATGTCAGTAGGCATACTGTGGTATGCTACTCACATAGAAGAACTAGAAGGACTTACAACTAAAATATCTAACTATGTGCTGGGGCTTTGGGGAGGGGAAAAAAAAGAGGAAGATTGGCAACAGATGTTGACACGGGGCGAATCTTTCCCAGGGCGGGAAAAAACGTCTCCAGACATTGTCAAATGTTCCTTGGGGAACAAATAGCCCCCAGTTGAGAACCAGTGCCCCAGATCCATGTTCCATTAGATGTAAGGAGGAATTTCTGCTCCCTGGTAAGTTTGACAAGTATTATATCTCATTTCTTTTCATATTTCACACTTTGACCTAAGAGGAGAAAGGAACCCTTTCCCACTGAACTTCACATCCACCATGATTAAACTGAACCGAAGCCGGTCTCCAGTAGGAGGCTCCTAAATTGTTTCTTTACCAGTTTAGCAAATTTCTGCTGTTGTCACCTGGTAAGTTTTCAGTTTCCCTTGTAATGATTTTGCTTCTTGGAATCCATCTTCCTTTCCTTGCTCTTTGTTTTAACATGGAAATTTTTTTTCAGGTCTCTAGGTTACTGGGAAGCAAGATCTTTTTTCTATGTATTCCTAGTCTCCCTGTCATACTGGTTGAAATTGCTCTCCTTGCTCTCACCCAAAACCACACTTCCGAATTCTCCTGAATCCTTTCCACAGTATTACCCACACTATTTCATTCTTTGTCAATTCCTTTTGTTCTGTCAGTCATAGTATTGGTCAGAGTTCTCCACCCCAACACACCTTAGCAGAAAACATCCTTAACCATAATTATTTCCATGGTCAGTCTCAACTTGGGAAGCAAGCCCTGCTCTCACTCTTTTCTCCTGCCCACTCACCCCCTTCACCCAGAGAAATCTTGGCACTGACTTGAGAAGTGGTTCTCACAGTTTAGCCTACATCAGAACTACACGGAGGGCATGTTGAAACACAGATTGCCAGGCCCTGACCTCGGACTTCTGATCTGGTCTAGGGTAAGGCCTAATAATTTGCATTTCTAATAAGTTCCAGGTCACGCTGACGCTCTGCTTCAGACACAGCACCTTGAGAACCACTGTCACAAGGTGTGATGGCAGAGGAAAAAGCCCTCCAGGTGAATCTGATTAGGGTAGGGCATCCACTTAGTATAGAATCATTGGTTTGTTTTCCTTTTTTTCCAAAAGATCAATATTCTTGACAAGTTCCATCCCACCAGCAAAGCCAGCTGAGTTTGTCAAGGGCTATGAGCAAGCTTCCAAACCTCAGGGAACTAAGGAGGTGGGCTCAAACAAAAATACACAGCTTTATAACTCATTTACACTTCAGATGCTCCACCCTCAGACAGGTGAATTTCCAGCTGTGCTGGCTTTCAGCGGAGTGTTCTGCCATACTCCTTCCATGAAAGAGATAACATCTGTTAACTTAGAAACCTATGGATATTTATTAAGTAACTAATTACATTCAAGTTCTCTAAAGAAATAGGGAAGAGAATACAAGGCTTGGAGTGTGAATACCTGGGTTCTAGTCTGGTTAAATAACCTGGGCAAGTTACCTCATGGTATTTTGCAAACATCAGTCTTCTGATCTATAAGATGAAGGAACTAGATCTCTTCTCAGAAAGCCCTTGCAGTGCTGTGATTCTAGAAACACTTCCTTAAGAAGGAACCTGATAGGATCCTAGCCCTAGGCTTGGAACATGCCTAACTTGAAATGCCAAGGGATCTGCCTGGTCTCCTTTGCTAGGCTCAAACGTGTCTGCTGCATCACTCCTAAAAACGAGGCAGTTCATGGCATTTTTTAACATATCAATTGTGGGAGGCTGAATAATGGTCCCCAACGATATCCAGATCCTAATTCCTAGAACATGTGAAAGTTACCTTATGTAGTAATGTGAACTTTGCAGATGTGATTAAGTTAAAAGATTTTGAGATGGAGGATTATGCTGGATTATCCACATGGGCCCTAAATGTCATTACAAGTGTCCTTACAAGAGGGAGGCAGAGAGAAATTTGATGACAGGAGAGGAGAAGCCCATGTGATGACAGAAGTGAGGAGAGAAAAGACAATGTGATGTGAGGACATGAAGCAAGGAATAAGGACAGCCTCTAGAAGCTGGAAAAGGCAAGAAACCGTTTCTCCCCTAGAACCTCTAGAAGGAACCCACTCTGCTGGCAACTTGGTGTTAGCCTCATAAGACTCATTTCAAACATCTACCTGCAGAGAGTGATGTCAGCATCATGGCTGAGTGAGCTGTTCCCTTGGGGCTGTTCCCCTAAGATATAACAAAAAGGACATTTGTTAACCAACAGAGGACATCCACACAGCACAATAGGATGTCTGAGAGATCCACAAAGCCATTTTTCTGAAGGTGGGGGTACTGGATCCACGGGGAGCAGTGGAAGGAGGTAAGTGGATCTCCTCTCCCTCCCCAGCAGCAGTGATCTAAGTGCACAGGACCTCATGCAGTGGCCAACACACGACACCGAGAGGAGATGGGGGAACAGGAGGCATCAGCAGGAATGCTTTTGGTCTTGGAGTTGCTTCCCAGCCTGTGGGAAATGCTCCACACTGAGGTAGCTCAGCCACCATGAGGGTACCCCCCCCACCAAGCTGAGCAGCTGAGGCAGGCTGCCAGTGAGTGCAGAGCGGGATTGCGTGTGATTGTGCATTCAAAATAAAGTGCCCCTTTCCCCCCCTCCTGGTTCACCAGCTCAGCCAGTTTGCCAGGGCAACAGATCTGGTCCAGAGCACCTGTGCCTGTGTGTGTGAAGCAGCAGTGGCCAGCGGGCAAACGCAGATGTGCCCTGTCAGCACAGCTTCCAACAGACGGTCACTACTTCCATCAGATGTGGCAGGTTCAGAAAACACAGCTCCCACCCCTCCAGCCCAGTAGTGGCAGGTGGAGTCTGTGACCAGATGCTACCACTATGCGCCAGCAAAGGGCCACTCCACCAAACACCATGAAAACATACATTAACACTCCAGAGCAGAAGAAAAATGACAGGTCTCAGGAAACCAATCCTGAAGCCTCAGAAATTTACAATCTAAATGACAGAGAATTCAAAATTGTTATCATAAAAAAACTCAACAAGTTAGAAGAAAATACAGAAAGACATTTCAATAGAATTCAAGAATAAAATTAATGAGCAGAGGGAATTCTTCACAAAAGAGATTGAAACTCTAAAAAAAAACCAAACAGGAGCTAGCCAGTGGTGTAGTGGTTAAGTCCGCATGCTCTGCTTCAGCAGCCCAGGGTTTGCAGGTTCAGACACTGGGTGTGGACCTAGCACTGCTTGTCAAGCCATGCTGTGGCTGCATCCCACATAAAATAGGGGAAGATTAGCACAAATGTTAGCTCAGCAATAATCTTCCTCAAGTAAAAAGAGGAAGATTGGTAACAGACGTTAGCTCAGGGCCAGTATTCCTCACACACACACACAAAAGCAGAAATGCTGGAGATGAAGAACACAATGAATGAGACAAAATCTAGAATCCTTACAAAGCACTTCTGACATTATTGAGGACAGAATTAGTAATTTAGAGGACAGGAATACAGAAATGCTTCAGGTGGAGGAGGAGAAAGAACTAAGACCAAAAAGAAATTAAGAAATTTTCCAGGGCCAGCCTGGTGGCACAGCAGTCAAGTGTGCATGTTCCACTTCAGTGGCCTGGGGTTCACAGGTTCAGATCCCGGGTGTGGACGTGGCACCATGTGGCAAGCCATGCTGTAGCAGGCATCCCACATGTAAAGTAGAGGAAGATGGGCATGGATGTTAGCTCAGGGCCAGACTTCCTCAGCAAATAGAGGAGGATTGGCAGCAGATATTAGCTCAGGGCTAATCTTCCTCAAAAAAAAAATTTTCCAAGAAATATACAACTCAATTAGAAAATGCAATATAAGGATTATAGGTGCTCTAGAGGGAGAAGAGAAGGGGAAAGGAGCAGAGATCTTGTGCAAAGAAACAATAGCTGAGAACTTCCCAAACCTGGGGAAGGAGCTGGAAATACAAGTAAATGAAGTAGATAGGACAGCTAATTACCTCAGTGCAAAAAGACCGTCTCCAAGGCATATAGTAGTAAAACTGGTAAAAGTAAATGACAAAGAAAAAATATTAAGGGCAGCAAGGCAGAAGAAAATAACATACAAAGGAAGTCCTATCAGACTTTCAGATTTCTCAGCAGAAGTCTTACAGGCTAGGAGAGAGTGGAATGATATATTCAAAATTCTGAAAGACAAAAACTTTCAGCCAAGAATACTCTATTCCAATGAAACCATCCTTCAGATATGATGGAGAAATAAAAACTTTCCCAGATAAACAAAAGCTGAGAGAGTTTATCACCAGAAGACCTCCTCCCCTACAAGAAATGATCAAGAAGGACCTCATACCTGAAACAAAAAAGAAAAGGTTTACAAAGCCTTGAGAAAGGAGATAAATAGACAGACAAAATCAGAAAATTGCAGCTCTCTATCAGAACAGGTTAGCAAACACTTAATTATAACATTAAAGATAAAGGGAAGGAAAGCATCAAAAATAATTATAAACACCTATTTAATCACAAACTCACAACACAAAACAGAATACGTGTGACAACAAAAACTTAGACAGGGAAGAGGAAAGTGATAGAACCTGCTTAGGCTAAGGAGATAAGAGGATATCAGAAAATGGACTATCTCATCTATGAGATCTTTTATACAAACCTCACAGTAACTACTAAACAAAAAATCAGAACAGAGGGGCCAGCCCTGTGGCCGAGTGGGTAAGTTTGCACACTCTGCTTTGGCAGCCCAGGGTTTCACCAGTTTGGATCCTGGATAAAGACATGGCACTGCTCATCAAGCCATGCTGAAGCAGCATCCCACATGCCACAACTAGAAGGGCCAACAACTAAAAATATACAACTATGTACCAGGGGGCTTTGGGGAGAAAAAGGAAAAAACATAAAATCTTAAAAAAAAAATCAGGACAGAGACACAAATGACAAATAAAGAGAAAACTGAGAAAACTATCACCAAATTGAGCCGGCAGTCGGAAATACATGGGACAAGAAACAAGGGAAATAAAGAACAACCAGAAAACACATGATACAATGGCAGCATTAAGCCCTCATCTATCAATAATCACTCTAAATGTAAATGGATTGAATTCTTTAATCAAAAGACATGGAAGGCCGGGATGGATTAAAACACAAGACCCAACAATACTCTGCCTCCAGGAAACACATCTCAGCTCTAAAGAGAAACACATTCTCAGAGGGAAGGGATGGAAGATGATACTCCAAGCTAATTGCAAACAAAAGAAAGCAGGTGTTGCCATACTAATATCAGACAAAGTAGACTTCTAGATAAAAAAGGTGATAAGAGACAAACAGGAGCAGTATGTAATGATAAAAGGGACACTCCACCAAGAGGACATAAAACTTATATATATGCACCAAACTACATAAAGCAACTATTAACAGACCTAAAGGGAGAAATAAACAGCAACATGATAATAGGAGGGGACTTCAACACCCCAGTTACATCAATGGCTAGATCATCCAGACAGAACGTCAACAAGGAAATAGTGGAATTAAATAAAAAACTAGCCCAGATGGAATTAATAGATATATAGAACATTCCATCCAAAATCAGCAGAATACTCATTCTCTTCAAGTGCACATGGGACAATCTCAAAGATAGAACTTATGTTGGGGAAAAAGGCAGGTCTCATTAAATTTAAGAAGACTGAAAACATGTCAAGAATCTTTTCCAACAATAATGCTATGAAACTGGAAATTGACTACAAGAAAAAAGCTGGGACAGTCACAAATACATGGAGACTAAAAAACATGCTGCTGAACAACCAATGGATCAATGAAGAAATCAAAGGAGAAATCAAAAAATATCTAGAGACAAATCAAAATGAAAATACATCAAACCAACTCTTACGGGGTACAGCAAAAGTGGCCCTAAGAGGAAAATTCATAGCAATATAGGCCCACCTCAACAAATAAGAAAAATCTCAAATAAGTAATCTTAAACTACACCTAACAGAACTAGGAAAGAATAACAAACAAAGCCTGAATTCAGCAGAAGGAGGGAAATAGTAAAAATTAGAACAGAAATAAATGAAATAGAAACCAAAAACTGGTACAAAGGATCAATCAAATTAAGAGCTGATTCTTTGAGAAGATAAATAAAATTGACAAAGCCTTAGCCAGACTCACTGAGAAAAAAATAAAGAAGGCTCAAATAAATAAAATTAGAAATTAAAGCGGGGAAATTACAATGGATACCACAGAAATACAAAGGATTGTAAGAGAATACTATGAAAAACTATATGCCAACAAATTGGAAAATCTGGAAGAAATGGATAAATTCTTAGACTCACACAACCTCCCAAAACTGAATCAAGAAGAAATAGAGAATCTGAACAGACCAATCACAAGTAAAGAGATTGAAACAGTAATCAAAAACCCCTCAAAAAATAAAAGTCTAGGACCAGATGGCTTCTCCGGAGAATTCTACCAAACATTCAAAGAAGATTTAATACCTATCCTTCTCAAACTATTCTAACAAATTGATGAAGATGGAACATTTCCTAACTCATTCTATGAGGCCAATATCACCCTGATCCCAAAGTCAGACAAGGAGAGCACAAAGAAGGAAAAATACAGGCCAATATTGTTGATGAACACAGATGCAAAAATCCTCAACAAAATATTTGCAAACAAATATAGCAAAACATTAAGAGGATCACACACCATGATCAAGTGAGATTCATACCAGGGATGCAGGGATGGTTCAAAATCCGCAAATCAATCAATGTGATACACCACATTAACAAAATGAAGAATAAAAACCACATGATCACCTCAATAGATGAAGATAAAGCATTTGATAAGATCCAAAATACATTGATGATAAAAACTCTCAATAAAATGGGTATAGAAGAAAGTACCTCAACATTTAGGGCTATATATGAAAAACACACACCCAACATCATACTCAATAGGGGAAAAACTGAAAGTCATCCCTCCGAGAACAGGAACAAGACAAAGGTGCCATCTTGCCACTCTTTTTCAACATAGTACTGGAGGTTTTGGCCAGAGCAATTAGGCAAGAAAAAGAAATAAAAGGTATCCAAATTGGTAAGGAAGAAGCTAAAGTCTTGCTATTTGCAGATGACATGATTCTATATATATATAGAAAACCCTAAAGAATCCATTGGAAAACTGTTAGAAATAATCAACAACTACAGCAAAGTTGCAGGGTACAAAATGCGCTTACAAAAATCAGATGCATTTCTATACCCTAATAGCGAACTAACAGAAAGAGAACTCAAGAACACAATCCTATTTATAATCACAACAAAAAGAAAAAATATCTAGGAATACATTTAACCAAGGAAGAGAAAGACCTATACACTCAAAACTATCAGACATTATTGAAAGAAATCAAAGATGACAAAAGAAATGGAAAGATATTCCATGCACGTGAATTGGAAGAATAAACAAAGTTAACATGTCCATATTACCTAAAGCAATCTACATATTCAATACAATCCCAATCAGAATCCCAATGATATTCTTCATGGAAATAGGACAAAGAATCCTAAAATTTATATGGAACAACCAAAGATCCCAAATAGCGAAAGCAATCCTGAGAAAAAAGAACAAAGCTGGAGGCATCACAACCCCTGACCTCAAAATATACTAAAAAGCCATAGTAATCAAAACAGCATGGTACTGGTACAAAAACAGACACACTGATCAATGGAACAGAATTGAAAGCCCAGAAATAAAACCACACTTCCATGGACAGCTAATCTTTAACAGAGCAGCTAAGAACACACAATGGAGAAAGGAAAGTCTGTTCAATAATTGGTGTTGGGAAAACTGGACAGCCACATGCAAAAGAATGAAAGTAGACCATTATCTTGCACCATACACAAAAATTAACTCAAAATGCATTAAAGACTTGAAGGTAAGATGTGAGACCATAAAACTCCTAGAAGAAAATATAGGCAGTATACTCTCTGACTCCAATTTTGGCAGCATCTTTTCAAATACCGTGTCTACTCAGGCATGGGAAACAAAAGAAAAAATAAACAAATGTGACTTCACCAGACTAAAGAGCTTCTGCAAGGCAAAGGAAACTACGAACAAAATGAAAAGTCAACCCACTGACTGGGAGAAATTATTTGCAAATCATATATTCGACAAGGGGTTGATCTCCAAAATATAAAAAGAACTCACACAACTCAACAACAAAAAAACAAACAAGTCGATCAAAAAATGGGCAGAGGATATAAACAGACATTTTTCCAAAGAAGATAGACAGATGGCCAAGAGGTACATGAAAAGGTGTTTAACATCACTAATCATTAGGGAAATGCAAATCAAAACTACAATGAGGTATCACCTTACACCTGCTAGAGTGGCTATAATCACCAAGACAAAAAATAACAAATGTTGTAGAGGATGGCGAGAAAAGGGAACCCTCAGACACTGCTGGTGGGAATGCAAACTGGTGCAGCTACTATGGAAAACAGTATGGTGATTTCTCAAAAAATTAAAAATAGAAATACCATATGACCCAGCTATCCCACTACTGGGTTTTTATCCAAAGAACCTAAAATCAACAACTCAAAGAGACTTTCTCACCCCTATGTTCATTGCAGGAGTATTAACAGTAGTCAAGACATGGAAGCAACCCAAGTGCCCATCGACTGATGAATGGATAAAGACGATGTGGTACATATATACAGCATGGAATACTACTCAGTCATAAAAAAGACAAGATCATCCCACTTGCAACAACATGGATGGACCTTGAGGGTATTATATTAAGCAAAATAAGCCAGACAGAGAAAGACAAACACTGCATGATTTCACTCATACGTGGAAGATAAAAAAACACATGGATAAAGAGAACAGATTAGTGGTTACCAGAGGGGGGATGGGCAAAAGGGGTAAAGGGGCACGTTTATATAGTGACAGATAAAAGTTAGACTATTAGTGGTGAGCATGATGCAGCTTACACAGAAACTGATAAATAATGATGTACACCTGAAATTTCACAATGTTATAAACCATTATGACCTCAATAAACAAAATAAAAACAAAAAATATCTACCTGCCAGAACTGTAAGAGAAAAAATTTGTGCTGTTTTAAGTTATCGAGTTTGTGGTAAACTGCCACAGCAGCTTAGATCAGCCGGATAAGCAAACTGGAACCTTTCCACAGGCTGGCTGCAAGTGGTAAATTGGACGCATGACTGATGGGGCTCCTTGTTCCAATGAATCATATTGCTTGTCCTTCAACATTAGAGCTGCATTTTTTAGATCTTAGGGTTTCATGACATTTATTCAAACTGCAATGCCTCTGACAGGCATTCTGCCTTAGTAGCTAATAGGTTTAGCTCAAGGCTTGGCATATTGTGGGTACTTCCTAAATGCTATTGGTTTACTGCCAGCTATGCACAAGGTATCATGAGAACAGGACCTAGAGTTGGGGGAAAGCGGGAGGGAGTTGTCTGGGAGGATGCAGAGTGTCTGTCCAACCCTGCTTCCTCCGTTCCCTCCATTCCTGCCAAGTCCATCCTAGGACCAGATACAAATCATCTCATCAAAGGCCTGGAAGAACATTTTTGTTGCTATTGCAGGGGAAGCTCCACAATCATTCATTCCTGACTTCACCTTTACTCCTGTTAGCTACAGTGATCCACCAATACCTCCTGTGAGATAATGGAAAATATATATTGGTCTCTGCCCCCGGTTCCTGGCACAGAGCTACTGAAACCCTTGTAATTTCCTACATGATAAGAGCACTAGGAACATTTTTTATTTTAATATTTGCTCTTTGACCCCGATTCCTAACACCAGGAAGGCTCCTGAAACCCATGTAATTTCCTGGGTGACAGAAGTGCCTTTTGTCCTAATGAGACAACTCTGGGTGGGCTCCTGGATAGCTCCTGGATAAGAGCTGTTCACCAGAAAGGCCAAGCCATGATTAGAAACGGAATTTTCAGCCCTGCCTCCCATTCTCTTGAGAAGGGAGAAGGGCTGAAAATGAAGTTAATGATTGCTCATACCTACATGATGAAGCCTCTTATAAAATCCCAAAAGTATGGGGTTTGGAGAGCTTCCAGGGTGCTGAACACATCCACACTGGGAGGGTGATGCTCCTTAATTAATTCCACGGAGACAGAAGCTCCTGTGGTTGGGCCCTTCCTAGAGGTTCTATCTCTTCATCTAGCTGTTCATCTGTATCCTTTATCATATCCTTTAATAAACTGGTAAAGGAAAGTGTTCTCCTGAGTTCTGTGAGGCACTCTAGCACACTAATCTAACCTGAGGAGGGGGTTGTGGGAACCTCCAACTTGTAGCCAAATTGCACAGAAGTTGTGGGTAACCTGGGGACCTACTACTTGCGATTGGCATCTGAAGTGGGGAGCAGTCTTGTGAGAGGGAGCCCTTACCCTATGGGATCTGATACTATTTCCAGGCAGATGGTGTTCGAATTGAGAGTTAAGCTGTAGGACACCCAGCTGGTATGGTGGAGAATTGCTTGGTAATGTGGGGAAAACCCACACACACATTGGAAATTGCTCTCAGAACAAATTTCACCTCCATATACAGCCTGTGTCCATAACCTTCTTTGGCCTAATTGTTTCTAGCAGTTGACAACCATTTCCCCCAGGCTCTCACCAGGAGTCCATGGTGATAACAATAATCATGAAAGCACTAATACCTGTTTATGGAGGGCCTAGTATGTGGCAGGTGCTTTATACGCAGTATCTCTAATTACTACAGCTCAACAAAAAGTAGGTATTATTATAATGTCTTCTTATACATACATAAGTTAATTGAGGCTCAGAGAGAGGAATTATTTTAACCAAAATCATATAGGTGATCAATGATAGAACCCAGATTCAAAGCAAGGTTGCCCCGATGCCAAACTCTTTCCATTTTGTTGCATGTTCCTGACCAACAGCAAAATGTGCCTCAAGTACCTAGCACAGAGTTTGACATATAATAAGGTCTTAATTTATGTTGGCTTTTATTTTGTCATTATGTGTCTATGACTATGATAATGGCTGACAGCCAGAATGTACATGAAGCACAGAAAACCCACAGGCATGGTGGCCTAGGGCCCAGCAGATAGAAAGGGCCCACTTGGCCTTTCTGTAGCCCATGTCCCTGGAGAGTTTCAAAGCCAGAGATGCTCTTCTGCTTCTTCATTTTCCTCCTTCCACATATCCTATTATTTCTAGAAATGAGAAAATAAAGGAAGTGCAGCCAAAAGAGGAACGAGAGGAGAAAATGTATACATAGAGAGGCTCTTAGATTGAGCCCTTCTTCACCTGGCATCCTGCCAAATGGATTCCCTCTCTTCCTCCCTTTAAAGGCTCCCCCACAGGCCTCTACGCCTGCATTGACATTATCCCGGAAACCTCTACATGCTCACCTCCAACCACACACATACTGTTGTCTGAGAAGCAGAGGAGCAGAAGGGCGGTGGGATTTAGGGAGAAAGTGAGAGAACCCTCACCTGAAAACAAATATGTCGTCTTATATTCTTTTCCCATTCTGGCTACTAGAACACCTCAGCATTGGCACAACTTAAGGACAAGTTATTTTCATGTGAAGATATGTAAAATTTGAATTGGGACAAAGCATTTTCCTTATGATGTTGAAAAACAGGTTCCTGAGAGCTTTGAGTAGGTAAGGCAAGCACGTGGCACACAGAGTCCCTTTCTCCAATCTCTGACCTGTGGCAGGCATCACCAGTTGATCGTGGCACTCTTCTCCGCTGAACCCAGACCAATCAATTGGAGATGACACTTTAGAGGACAGTCATTTGGCTTGTCTGAAATACAGCATGGCTTTGCAGACGAGGTGCTCTGTGAACTCTTCCTGAGTTGTGAATTCACTTAGCAATTTTTGAATTCTATTCATCGATTAAAGCAGAGGTCCCATCCTACCCACTCTGGGAAGTCTTCTCTAATCATATTGTTGTTTGTCTTGCCTCCTTTGATACTGACATATCCTGGGAAGAATCCACATTTTGTGGGGACTGAAACTTGGCAACAGCTTTGTAATATTTTCTATAAAGAAAATGGAAAGATAATTCAGTTTTTCTTCTGGGTTGATTTGAATTTGTTCAGAAAAGTTTATTTGGGTTTCATACTAATTATTAATAACATCATGTAAATTTTCAGGATGGTCTCTACTTTGGGGAAACCACTACCAATTTCCTTTCAAATATGAGTTTTAAGATTTCAGAGCATTTCAAGTTTTCTGTGCAGTGTCTAACTGAACATAGTCTTATAACTGATGACACTTATTGACCAGATTGTCCTCACTGTCCTCATATCATTAAATTTTATTTCTAGGAAGGGTGTGTCAAAATATCTAAAAGTGTTGTGGTTGACTCATCACCTCCTGGCAAAGAAAACTGGGCAGCTCCCTAGGAGCATCAAGTTAGGAATGTTCCTTCCTGAGTTCTATGGACTAGAATCACGCATGTATACTCCAAGCCTTGTGCTTGCTCTCCCACTTCTTTAGAGAGCTCAGAACACACTGAGTATTTCAAAAAGATCCCTAGGATTCATTCCTCTCACTACATGTAGTAAAATATCTGTGAGAATTCGAAAAAATTTTTGAATGAATGAAAAAGTGAGTGAATGAAGAATACTGGTCCAAGCATCTCCAAATATTCTGGTTGCTCTTTTTTCTATATTTCTTGTACTAATGGTGTCAACGGCAATGTGGCTTATTTAACTGAATTTCAGGCTTATCTTTCCAGCCACTGGGATTGCAGTCATGGTGACATAGAATGTTAACCTTGGAAGAGATCCTAAAGATCACATGGTTCAATCCTTTTTCACTGTTAATAGATAAGGAAACTGAAGCTGAAAAAGTTGAAGTTGTTGTCCAGGGCCTCAGAGAAGCTCTTCTAAACCCTCTCGTGGCCTGTTACCACAACGATACTCTTTAGTACATATTGCAAAATAAATGCTTATTGCTTCCTTTTAACAGACTCGGAATCAGAATCCTTTCGCCTGCCTTGAAATCAATCACTTCTGCAGTTTCCTCCCCTCCCTTATTTTTTATCTAAGACACTGAGTGTTTATTAAATGTCTGTGCATTCAGCGTCATGAGAATGCAAAGAAACATGGTCTCGACTTAAAGAGCTCATAATCTACTTAAGAGAAGAAACACCTATATGGCCTTCTTCATGGCAGGGCATAATTATGGGGAAATTCCTGTTCATGGCCCCCGAACTCAGTGTGAAATAAAAGTTGTTTCTCTTTTAGACCAAAATCTTTTCATTTTCAATGAAACCTTTGAAGAAAGGCATCCTAAGAGTTAAGCCATTTCAGCAAGGCTGCTTACCTAAACAATAGAATTTTAACCACATAAAGATGGGGCTGTCACTTTCAAGAGTATTGTTCTTTAAATGGAGCATATCATTGTCTTTGGCCATTGAACTAACTGGCCATACATAGTTGGTGTATTTTGTTTTTGTCTGCATATGACCTGGAGGTCATAAGTTAAGAGATGTGGATGGAACAACACAAACCAAATGCTTCCTCAAGCAACTGCTATGATGTGTCTCATGAGAAATAGCCTTAGCCAGTCCTGGGAAGCAGTAAAATATAATGAAATGCACAGATTTGTGTTAGTAATTCAGGAGATGTTTATAAATATTTCTTGAATCCTTAATATATCCAAGCACTATTGAATCTCTGACGATATAGCAGTGAATAAGAGAGAAAGAGATCCTTGCTTCATTCTAGTGGGGCAGTCAGGCAAGGAACAATAGACTAGAAAATTTGCATAGTAATGAGAACTATGCAGAGAAAAAAATGGTTGATAAAGCATAGACTGGAGGATCAGGGAATGTTTCTGGGGAAAAATGATCTTGAGGCCGAGACCTGAATGACAAGAAGGAAGTAACTGGGAAAGACCCGGAGCAAAGGTGTGGAAGATGCTCCAGGCAGAAGGAGCATCCTGTGCAGAGGAGATAAGGCCAAAAGGGCCTGGGCATGTCTCAGAAACAGAACTTAGGCTGGTGTCGCTGGAGCCTGCAGGAGAAGAGAAATAGGGCAGGAGGTGAGGTCAGACAAGCAAGCAGGGGCCAGAACATGTTAGACTTTGCAGGCAGAATAAGGAGTTTGGTTGTAACTCCAAAGGCAATAGAAGCCAGTGGAGAGTTTTAAGCAGGGAAGTTACATGATCTAACTTACATTTTTAACAGAACAGTTTTCATTCTGTGAGGAGAAGGATTGTAGGAAGGAGGCGAGGAATCAAGGAGACCAGTTAGGCCGTAATCCAGATTTTCTGGATGAGAGATGGTGGCCTCTTAACAAGGGTGGGGCTATCACACAGACAGACCTGTCTACTACGCTCACAAGCTAGGGGAAGACAGTAAAGTTAGCTTGCTAAACCCTAATTTCCTCACCTATAAAGAGTGGATAATAGTATCCATCTTAGAGATTTGTTTTGTGGATTAAGTGAGATAAAACAGAGTACCCAGCACATACTAAGCGACATTCTACAAAGCCAAAGGACAGCATGCTGACAATCTAGATGAGGAGTCAGCAAACTATGGCTCATTCCACCCACTTCTTGTTTTGTTAATAAGTTTCATTGGAACATAGCCATGCCCATTTGTTAGCTATAGTTGCTTTCACGGTACAACAGCGAAGTTGAGTAGTTGTAGCAGAAATCGTATGGCCTGCAGAACGTAAAATATTTACTCTCTGGTCCTTTACAGAAAGTTTGCTGACCCCGATCTAGACTGTAATCAAGAGCAGGAGGAAGGTAAGAGAGACGTACTCTATCTGTACACCTAGGGGGCAGTACATTCAGAGAAATAATAGTGGCATGTCATGTACTGTATTTTTCAGGTGCTCTGCAAAACAGAAGGCCTAGGTGTAAAGAGGAGATTAATAAAAGGAAGCATTTGAAATAAACTTCAAATGTCATCGTCACATAAACCAACCAATAATATGATGTAAATTTACACAGTGTCTCTATATTTTCATTCTATTTATCAATAACTTTATTAAAATAATCCACTACAGATTCATAAATTCAGTGTCAGAGAGAATAAGTAATGGGAAAGATACATATCAATAAATTGGAAGAGCCATAAATAAAATACAGAGTTCAGCCAGGCAGTCAACAAATATTAATTTAGCATTAAGGAAGTGCTGGGTCCAGCCCTAGGTCCTGGGATATACAGCGGTAGACACGACAGCCAGCAACCTTGCTTTCACGAGACCTTGAGTTTAATGTTTGCTTTTGGGGGAGGCCTGCAGGACTGCGTGTAAGAGTCTTTGTGCAAATAAAGACCCTCTTCTTCTTCAAGACACTTTATCGGTAGGAAACATTTAAAAAATACTGATTTTCTTAGGGCCATCTGCCAAAAAATGAATATAAATATTTGACTTTACTGTAACTATGATGTGAATGGTGCTTGGATGTGGCCTCCATTTGCAGGATAGAAACAACGCTCAGTCGTAAGTGGAAGCCCCAGAGTACGTGTTCAGAAGAGAAGGGAAGCACTCGGCTGAAGACTGTTTTTCTAGTTATCAATTTTTACTAAGTCAGTGAGCCCTAATTATGGTTTATCTGCATCCTAAGAGTGTCCACAAGAATTTCATACAGCTCTCCAAAACTTTTAATATGAAATTTAAGCAAACTGTGTACTGTACTTGAAAGAGTGGACAAGGGGAAGAGTGTGGCAAAATAAAATGACCAGCTATAGGATGTCCCAGTGACCAGAAATTTTTGATACTCTCTGAGAATGCAG
This sequence comes from Equus przewalskii, assembly GCF_037783145.1. Lineage (NCBI taxonomy): Eukaryota > Metazoa > Chordata > Mammalia > Perissodactyla > Equidae > Equus > Equus przewalskii. Next base: position 50,305,980 of record NC_091831.1, on the reverse strand, counting down.
CTGGTTTGGGAGTAGTGTGGGGAGTTGTGTTGGTGTTTGTATTTTCACTGAATCTAATTTATTTATTTACTTTCTGGTTTGAATTTAAAAACTCCGATTTGAAGTTCAAGGTTTTATATCACATAGTGGTATACAATTAGAATTCCTAGGTGCAGGGGCTGGCACAGTGGCCGAGTGGTTAAGTTCATGCACTCCGATGTGGTGGCCCAGGGTTTCCCTGGTTCGGATCCTGGGCGCGGACATGGCACCACTCATCAGGCCATGCTGAGGCAGCATCCCACATGCCACAACTAGAAGAAACCACAACTAAAAAATACAACTATGTACCGGGGGACTTTGGGAGAAAAAGGAAAAATAAAATCTTTAAAAAAAAAAAAAAAGAATTCCTAGGTGCAGAAGTCCCATATAAAGGCACTAGGAACAGTTTTATAAAGCACAGAGCATTACACAGGCAATTTCTTTGGAGCTGGGAGCAAAGTGTGCATGCAGTAGGTCGAGATCATGATGATTTTTTCATGATCATTTTTTCCGTTTGTTCAGGACAAAGATGAAAATATACAAGAATTAGCAGAGCTTGGCTCTGGCTTAGCAGAAGCAGAATGGAATACAAGAAAGGGTGAAACAGGGAATGAAAAGGAATATGTGGGAAGGAAGACAATACTTTAATTGAAAGTCTCTTCCTCTTTATTCTCCCAAATCTTGTTCTCAAGGTGTCACTTACTTTTATTTCTTTTCCGGGTGTCCTAGATGCCATGCCAATAAACAAAACAAAGTCTCTCTTGCCTTTTCCTCCCTAAGTGCCCTCAAGCAGAATAAACACAGTTCATTTCACTGGGAATTTGGGCAAGGGTAATTAGGAAAGTTTGCTTTTCCTTATTAATAAAGGTTGAAAGTTACTAGTTTATTTCCAATTGCTAGTTAGATAGTTTTCTTCATGTTAACTTTTTATATGTATTTTTGAGGATTGATATTACAGTTATTCATATTACCATCAGATTATATGTTATTGAAATCAAAATGTGGAGATAAAGCAGACTCAACCACACTGATCTTTGCTCTTCTGTAACTCTACTATAAAGCTTCTTATTATTATGAAGTTTATTATTACTATCAAATTTATTATCCCATTTCATAAACTACTCTGTGATTGGGTTTCTTTTTTTTTTTTTAAAGATTGGCACCTGAGCTAACATCTGTTGCCAATCTTGTTTTTTTTCCTCTTTCTTCTTCTCCCCTAAGCCCCCAGGACATAGCTGTGTATTTTAGTTGTGGGTCCTTCTAGTTGTGGCATGTGGGATGCCGCCTCAGCATGGCTTGATGAGTGGTGCTAGGTCCTCGCCCAGGATCTGAACCCATGAAGCCCTGGGCCGCCAAAGCACAGCAGGCAAACTTAACCAGTCAGCTACTGGGCCGGCCCCATGTGATTGTGTTTTTAAAATCAATAATTAGTTATCTCAAATATGTTGATGTAGGCAGTGTCTCTCATTCCACAGGAGATATCAGAAAAATCTCTATTTCCTTTCAAATGTTTAAGAAATTAAGAAATGGAAGTAGACACTAAAATAAGTTATCTAACCATATTCTAATGGGCCTGCAAAACTTACTCAATAAATAAACATTATACTCTCATTCCAGTTGACCTTGATAAAAACATTGCTAAGCCATGATCTTTATTGTGTATTTAGAAGTATGAGCTTCTACCCAGTTGAGACCATAAACGGGGGGAAAAGCCAAAAGCCACAAGAGAGAAAACATTTTGGTCAACTTTGTGCTTGCTGAGCTGTTTTCCCTCATAAAATTTACAGATTAAGGGACATATTTCTATACATGATCACAGTCCCCAGGGGTAGCGGTAACCAAATATATATTACTTTTATTTAAGAAATGCTTCTCTATTACTTGCTTATTTTATAAACAAACACACACTCACTAACTATAATCTCCTGAACTTTAAAACATTTTTCTCACAGGCTAAAACTTTCTGTATTAACTCTTATTTCCTTGTTTATTGGAGATTTCATAGACACTACGTGAGAAAATAGTTGTTTTCTCTTGCTAACGACCAAGTGGGAAATTCCTACTGTTTAAACATAATCATGAATTAGAATCTAATTATAGTAGAAACTACTCTGGAAGGAATAGCGTCTATGGAGCTTGTGAAGAACTGTAAGTGTAGAAGCAGAGTGAGGGAAAGAGAGAGTACGGTTCATACACTCTGCCTTCCACGGGTGGTTCCTGACATAACATTAGGTGGCTCAAGGACAGGGAATCAAATAATATTGAATCATACACGAAGTTATTAACTGTTTAGTTCTTTCTCACACCTTGTGTTACCATTGAGGAGAAAGTTTGCACCTAAGGACAATTTTCGTGCCCTTTTAACACTTGCTAAGCTTCCTTTTCAACAAAGAGAGAGGGCCTCAGGCAGAATATAGAATAAAACAAGACATGAGCAATATTTTGTTTTCATTGTATCTGTTTAGGGCAAGTGAAAGTGATTTTTCATCAAGATGGTAAGATAAAGTTTCTTTTAAAAATAAATTTGTTTAGATAGAAAGTAAGCTAATTGAAATAAAAATATTGAATAATAAAGGTGATGCATAAATATGGCAAATATTGTGAAGTGACTGAGTTTGGAATATACTTTTAGAATCCTCTAAATAGAGAGGAGACCATCTTCGCCCAGACTTCCTCTATTCTTTTATCTTCCTTTCCACCCCTCTTTTCTTTTCTACCCTCTATCATTCAACAAGATGTATTGAGCCACTAGGTAAAGTATTTGACACTGTGCTGGGCACTGAGAACCCAGAAATATAAAGATTAATACATCATCGTCATTTTCAACCTGCTCAGTTTCACTGGAGACACAGATATGCAAACAATGATGATATAGTGAGAAATGTCATGTGTGTGCAAGGTATGGTATAACCCAGAGGAGGGATAACCATGTGGGATGCAAGGGGAGGTGTCGGGTTTTGACCTTGGGAATCAGTCCCATAAAATATAGTCCAATTTCATAAATATATGTTTAATTTATTCAGCAAACTTCTATTGAGCCAGACATTGTGTTAGATACTGAGGATTTGGACAGGAAAAAACACAGTCAAAGTTTTAATAAGCTTTCAATTACAAGGGGAGACAAGGAAAGCAATGGTTATACAGATCTATACGCCTTATCTGAGACTCTTGGAGGCAGATGTGTTTCACAATTCTGAATTTTTAGAATGTTAATGTGATGCACAAACTGTATATTACATAACACTCATTAAAGGGGCTGGGGCAGTACCTCCAAATTAAAACATGAACATTCACTAAGTGGAATGAAGACTATAGCTAGCCTCATACCAATTCAGTGTAGGTTGTTGGTTTTTTCAATTTTTAGGATTTCCAAATTGTAGAAAAGTGTGAACCTATTCTTCAAAATAACTATACGCTGCAGGGTGTTTTGGAAGAACAAAGGCAGGCCAATGAACCACATTTTAACAGAAAAAGGGGCAGGAAGGCTTCCTTAAAGATATATTTTCTGAATGGAGTCTTGCAGGATGAATAGGAGCTAACCAGACAGAGAAGATGGAAGAGGCAGAGGATTGGAGGATGAGAAGAAGGGTTTCCTAGGCAGTAGGGACAGCCTGTAGAAAGACAATGGCCTTGGCGGTGGTGGGGGAACCACAAGTAATTCAGAATGGCTGTGTGTGCACTGTGCTTGAGACAGAAATGGAGAAGGGCCTGGAGATGGAAATGCTGAGGCAGAATAGCTATGATCAGGTGGAAGCAGTGGCCAGGGCGGGATGCTTGCTAAGCTAAACCTCTATCCTGAAGGATAAAGAGAGTTACTAAAAGATTTTAACAGTGTGTAGCCATGTGAACAGATTTGAAATTAGAGGAGAATCATAATATTGGATGACAGAGCTGATGCGCTATGCAAAATGAAGAGGAAACTGTAGTTGTCTCTGTAGAGATTATGAGAAAATGCAGCTGGCATGGTTTGGCTCATAATAATTGCTCAACAAATTGCAGCAATTAGAAGGTCAAAGGCAGGGATGTGGTAGGGATGGATAAGAGGGGATAATTCATAAATCTCTCAAAGAATTATTCAGGACTCAGTATCTGATTGGACTGAGAGAGACGAGGGTGGAGTCTCCTCCCCTCCAAGGCCTCCAAGCCTCCCCCTGGCTTCGAGGTGCGTTGCTTGGCGGTGCTACTAATAGGCTAGGGAATGCTGGAAGAGGACATGGTTCTGTTGTCCTCCGGGTAGAAAAGGAGAGAGGATGTGTTCCATTTTGGACATGATGAAATATGGGTTAGGGACTCAGGGAGATTGTCTTAGTTGGATTTGGGAGTTGTTATTTGATAGCCCAAGGCTTAATATGGATGAGATCACAGAGAGACAGTGCATGGTATGAGAAGCAAGGAAGACTGAGGTCAGCATCCTAGAAAATACTTTAGAGAAAGGGAAGGGAACTGACTGCCATGTTAAGTGCCCTTGAAAGATCAACTGAGATATGGTCTAGGAAAATCCTTCGTGGACATGGTAAATAGAAAGACAACTGCGATTTGAGAGGAGCAGTTTCAGTCGATGAGGAGGGCAGAGGCCCGATGTCTATGAATAAAGGAATGTGCAAGTGAGAAAGCAGGGGTGCTGCGCCAACTACAATCTTTTAGATACCTGGCTGTGAAGGGATGGACACAGAGAACAAGGACAAAATTAAAGGCAATCATGGACTGAAAGGAAAGATTTTTGGTTAGTTTTAGTCTTCAAAGGCAAGAGAGAAGCTGCCAGACTCCCAGTTACTTCTTATAGTGAGTTTTTTCGGTTGTGGTGCAGGCTGCCCCTGGAGAGGTAGTGTCTTTAGCCTGAACACAAGTATTTCTCAGAAAAAGACAGCCAGATGAGCAGACTGGACTGGGACAGCTCTGCAGGAAAGCACGCTTTTCTGGGCTCATCTCCCAGGTGCTGCTTCTTGGGCTCACTTCCTGTAGAGCTTTTGCAACTTCCTTCCTCTATTGTCGACCTGGTTGGCTGCTTGCCACTGGTTTAAGATAGTTCTTATGGCTGTCTTGTAAAATACCTGCGTGTGCGCAGGATTTACCAAGGTGATGCTCTTCCCAAGCCACCCCACCCCGCTCCTGTAGCCTGTATTGTCTGCTTCACACATTCCATTTAGCTATTTGCAGCTAAATTCCCACCAATTCCTATGAGTGGCTGAGGAGATAAAGCACGAGGCTGGACACATTGGAGACATAAGAGGACACGGCATTTGCCTCCATGGGCCATATAATCCAAGGCATGGGAACGTCTTGTAAATAACCATAAGCGGCTCTTAAACTTTTGGAGATATATACATCTCTTTGAAAAGCTGATGAAAACGATGTACTTCTCCCCATTACACAGCACACAGAATTTAACCTAAAATTTCAGAGGGCTTGTGGACTTGCTAAATTCTAAAGTGGCTTTTCAAACTCAAGTTAAGAATGCCCAAACGATAGAGTCATTGGTGCTCTATTAGTTTGTGACCTCAGGGGCCGGCCCGGTGGCACAGTGGTTAACTGCGCACGTTCTGTTTCAGCAGCCCGGGATTCGCTGGTTCGGATCCCGGGTGTGGACACGGCACCGCTTGGCAAGCCATGCTGTGGTAGGCGTCCCACATACAAAGCAGAGGAAGATGGGCACGGATGTGAGCTCAGGGCCAGTCTTCCTCAGCAAAAAGAGGAGGAATGGCAGCAGTTAGCTCAGGGCTAATCTTCCTCAAAAAAATAAATAAAAAAAAAAAAGTTTGTGACCTTAGCTAAAATAACGCTTCTGAGACTCAATTTCCAGATTGCGCCGCCTGTCTTGCAAGGATTTTGTGAGGACTAAATGAGATAATATGAATGAGGAGCTGAGCACATAGCCCAACACAGAACTGATGCCAATAAAATTTCATCGTTATGTGTGTTATAGAGGAAGTGAGCTAGGTGTTAATGAAGTGGTATAGTTAACTCACTGCTCTCTGGTTAAGGAGTTATTCTGGCATGTAGTTGTCACAAGCTGATGAAAACGTTGTTGTCAGTTTCCCATATTTCAGTTGTTTCCCACCTACCTCTAGAATTTTTGCTTTACCTCAGTGCCACCTGAACTATTACTTTATTTATGGGGAGGTTTTTTTTTAGCTATTATATACTTGCTTTAAAAGGAAACTTTGGATCCCCACCATAAATAGAAAACTACTTTCACTTGCCATAAATAGAAAGTACCAGTAACAATAAAACAACGAAAACTTAACAACGCTATAAATTCTAGTTAGATATCAGTGCTTACCTAGGGCTTTGAGCTTGAGGTCGACTCTCTGATAAAAAGAGAATTTAGCGAGTGTGTGAGAAAGAATACTTTCTTGGAATCAGAAGACCTGAAAGAGAATTGAAAAGGGGGTAACTTTCTCCCCAGAGTGATTCGCTGTCATTTAATGCACTCTGCTGGGAGCACCAATTAAACGCAGCTCCCCTGACTCCCGTCAGAGGCTCTCCCTTTGGGAGACACTAATGTGAGGGGCAGTTGCCTTGCTCCGCACCCGCACCTGAATAACAAGTTCTGTGCGGGCAGCATCCTGAATCCAACTGTCCTCAGCCTTGTCCAGAACAGGAGCTCCGCGAAGCCTTGCCACTTGAGTTCCTAGAAAGAAGGACACTCAGAGGTCCTGGCCCCTATTTCCTCGCTCAGGGCCCACCTCACATACCAGAGGGCTCCGGAGTTTTATTTTTTCATTGGACAGGGAGCTGAGGCAATCTAGGTGCTGCTGGGACCTCGGTGGGTGGAAGGGACGCTATGGACATTGTTTCGAAGCTGTGTGCCTGGCAAACACTGCTTCTACAGGGATTGTATGCTGTAGATTAATCATAATAAAAAAGCAAAATTGCCTAACGATGATTTTATTTGCTTAGGCTTGAATAAGCATCAATTAATCAGATAATCAGAGATTATTTTGTTATTCTAATGGAGGTGCCCAATGGAACTCTATTCAGTAGCCCACAGGAAACGACTTGTCCTCCCTCCCTTCCGGGAGCTTGCTCCGCTCCCCACTCCCCAGGTAAGGCCAGACGCCCCTCGGCCCCTGCCCCTCCGCCCGGCCGCTGCTCAGCCCCGGGGCGCCGGCCGACTGTGCATGCTCACCGGGCTGGGTGGGCGGCCAGCGGGGAGCGGGCTCAGCCGGCCGCCGCGCCCCTACCTGAGCCGGGCCCGCCCCCAGCGCACCGGCCCGGGCGGGCACCTGGCGGGCGCTGCGGCCCCAGCAGGCGGAGGGAGGAGACGCCGCGCGGGGCGGACGCCGCGGGACCGCGCTTGGCCTTCCTGAGCCGCGGCCGAACTTTTCCCCAAGAAGTCGCACGTCTCGGGGCAGGAGGAGCGGGGCGGGGAGGGGAAAGCGGAGTTCCTGGAAGAAGCGGCAGTCGCAGCCCCACAACATGGCCTCCGCCACCTCCTCCTCCTCTCCAGCGGGCGCCGAGAGCGCCCCTCCTGCGCAGGTGAGCGCCGCGCCGCCCCCCTACCTGTGGCTTTCTTCCCGGGCATTGGGGCGCGCAGGTGGCCGGGGCAGGGGTCCCAGGAGCCGCGGAGGCGCAGGGGCGCTGCTTGCAGCGCGGCCCTCCTGGGGGTGCCGGGGGGATCTGGGAAGGCGGCTGGAGGGGGACCCGATCCCTGCGGGTCGTGGGGGTCTTGGCTGCGCCCGAGGACGCGGGACTGAAGTTGCGGCGCAGGGCACAGACCGAGCTCGCAGGCTGCCCCAGCGCCCGCGCATCCCGAGGAAGGAGGGAGAGCCCAAGGATTTGGGGGTTCTGCTTCGAAACATTTGCCTAGAAGAAGAAAAGTGCGGCCCAGGGCTCGGGACGCCCTCACCTCTGTCTCCCGTCTTTGGGCTTCTCTGTTCTTGGCTCGCCCCTCCAACTCCGTGCCAGGCTGAACCCTTCCTAAGGACACGACCGAAGTAGGCTGCGCGTTTGGCGGGGAGGAAGAAGTCACCTGGTTCTGAAAGTTACCTTCAGAGTTAGGCTTGTTTTTTCCCCCTCCTGTTTTGAAGGCGAGTCGAGATACTTCCTTTAAACCCAGTGAGAATACAAAATATACTTTAAAGATTGGGACATAGATAAAGTGCAGATCCGAGCGGAGAGAGTGGCAGTGCCTGGGGTGGCTTGTGATGGGGTTCCTTCTTCTCTGATCTTTTCGAGTCTTCCATAGACACGATAGTAAAACACGCACGAAGTAAAAACCGGCGCTTGATGTGCGAAACCGCAGTTTCAAGGTCAGTCTTCCTCCCACCCCATCCCCTCCAACAGATCACCACCTTTAAGCCTGGGGGCGTTTAGTAGCAATTTTGCAGCTGCCACTGTGTGTGTAATATAGGATAATTGGTTTAAAGCGCTTGGGTATGTTTTCATGTACAGACATTGTCTACGGAAGAGGACTTAAACAATAGTTGTCCTTGGGGAGGGGACCTGGGGGACGGGTGGGAGGGAGAGGAGAGAAACTCAATTTTCACATACCTTTTGGGACTTTTTTTTTAACCATGTGCGTACATTATCTATTTTAGAAAAAAGAGAGAAACTACCTTTTTAAAAAGGAGGCACGTTTGAGTAGCCTTGAAAGCAATAGTTTACCTAGTTTCAAATGATATAGAATTGCCCTTGAAACACACAAATCTCCTTACCCAACTAGTGTTTTTCTTTTAGCTGTCTCTAAAAGTCCTCAGGGAATCAAGAGGAAGTCTTCAAAAGGGAACTCATATCTTGACAGCGTCAGTTGATGGATTTTATTGCTACCTTGATTCTGAGTTTTAATTTTGCTTGTTTGAGAATGTGTGGCTTGTCTAATTTGGGAAGAGGCCACCTTCTCTTAAAAGCACGATCGGGAGTCATCCCAGGGTTGTGCCAGACCTTATTCCAGGAGGGTAGGCCAAGGCAGGTAGGCTCGAGTAGGAAGACTCGGGGGAGACAGTCTCAGAGTGGACAGGACTGCTGTTTTAGCAGTTCAGGCATCCTTGTAATCTGCTGACCTGGGCTCAAACGCATGCATCTTTAAGGAAGCAAATTTTCAATATTGAAAGTGAATGTAAAGTTAAAACCACAGCTGTGAAACAAAAGCTGAAACAAAGCAGTCCACTGAATATCTTCAACCCATCTACTAATATCTAGAGGGCTGATTTCTCTTAGTTCTCAAATCAGTGGAGGATGAATAAATGAGTTGTGAATCTGGACTGTAGTTAGATCGTTATTTATGATGAGCCATGTATAATGGTTCTCAGTGTTGTTTTTGTGAAAGCATAAATAAATATCTGTTTCGTAATCTGCATAGTGATGTGTTAGGCTTCATAGCAGAGAATGTGGCTTGATGTCCTTCAGACAATATAAAGACCAGTGGTGTGTTTTGGAATCCAGGGGAACACTGTGGCTTCTGAATTTGTTTGCATTTTTGTGGTGGTTACATTATGACTGTGGTTTTCCTTTATTCAGTACTTCAGATTTTTTTTTCCTTTTACAGTGTTAATGGGTTTATTGCATGTGAATCTGCCTAATTCTAGAGTAATATTTTGGTAGTTGAAAAGAACATAATTGTTCTGGACTCTCAGTGGTTCTTCTTAGGTTAATTTCTAATTAGTAACTTCTTTATTTAAAAGTTATCTATTTTTTATGCACAAAATGTATATTTTTGTAGTATGTGTTATGTAATTATAGGAAAGCATTATAATCCAAATTGGAGATCCTATGAAATTCTAGCCTATATAAATGGCATTTTTACTTTTTTGGATATCCTAAATACCTGAAATTGATGAGACCAACTACCTGATACTTTTACACAAGAACTATTCTGAGTTAATGAATTTTAATTGGAATATTTAACCTTGCTACAACGTCTCTAAACTTGTTAAAGTCTACCCTTCTGAAAAGATCAAGGTTACTAATGATCTAATCAGATCTGAAGTAACCTTGCACTGTATGTATTGACTGGGCTGTTGTTCACCTAATCCTACCATTGGATCTTGCAAATGTGAATGCCGGTGAGATGCAGCATTAATCCTAAGGTACCTGGAACAATAGGGCCATTTAATTGCGATTTTTCATCTTCTTCCTATGTCAACATGTGAAAACAGCTTAAATTTTAAAATTTGCCTTCCATTCATGATATAATTTTAAAGTTATTTTGATATTATCTACTCTCTATTAGACATGTTTTTTAAGTAAGTAGAAGCCCAGCTGTGGTTATACGTTGAAAGTTCTATCAAAATTAAGTACAGTATCTGTTTGAGTATCTTTTTCCTGATTGAACCTTAAAGGATGTGATAACATCTTCAAAATCTATAGTCATGGTTGAAATACACCCTGGACACTTGTCCCAACATGTTTGAAAGTGGGTAAACTGTATCTTCTTAGTCTTTTTTTTAAAGACTGGCACCTGCGCTAACATCTGTTGCCAATGTTTTTTTTTTTCTTCTTCTTCTTCTCCCCAAGTCCCCCAGGACATAGTTGTATATTCTTTTTTTTTTTTTAAGATTTTATTTTTCCTTTTCCCCCCAAAGCCCTTCGTTACATAGTTGTTTATTTATTAGTTGTGGGTCCTTTTAGTTGTGGCACGTGGGACGCCGCTTCAGCATGGCTTGATGAGCGGTGCCATGTCCGTGCCCAGGATCCAAACCAGTGAAACCCTGGGCGGCTGAAGCAGAGCGCTCGAACTTACCCACTCGGCCACGGAGTCGGCCCCTAAACTGTATATTCTAATAGATTTATCTATTCAAAGGGACATCAGTTTTTCCAGGAACCAATCAAGTTCCTGTTTGACCATGGGAGTGAGATCGGGGCACCAAAATAGAACCAATTCTTTGAGTTTTATGGAAGTGACTCCTGAATTTCCATACAGGAAGGTCCTGTATGGATTAATTAGCAAATACCTTCCATTGGTTAAGAAGAAAGCAGTCACATGAAGGTTACATGTTTTCAGATCTGAGTAGATGGTAGTATTTTTTTCAGAATAAACCCTCTTTAGTACTTGGTAGTGTATATTAGAGATTAAGTGAACTAGTGTTTGGAGTTAGAGCTTTCAAATATGAAAGAAATTATTTTGGTATTTCTTTCATCAGATGATGCTTAGTTACTGCCATTTTCCGATAATATTAAGGAAAGGGAAATATTGAAAAGTTGGCCCTAACACACATTTTGTTTTCTGGGCAGGGCGTGAATATTTGGACCTGGCCTGGTAGAGGAAAGAGGCAGCGTGGAAGTTAATTTGAATACCACTGTAGAAGGGAGAACTGTGTGTTGCTGAATTGGAAAGGCTGTTTCCAGGGTTTTAAAGATAACTGTGGTGATTCATTGGTAGCTGTTTCACCCCTCCAGCCTGGAACTGCGGTTCTGCACTGTGTAGCTTCTCTGGGTAAGGCCAAGGCTGGATGCCAAGGACCTGCCATCCAAGTATGGGGTTTCTCTTTTTTTCCTTTTTTCATGTCGTGACGTCTTATATGGAACTTGGCAAAAAGCAGCTCTGTGACTGCACTTTGCTCTTTAGCATCAAGCACAGGACTTCACACACAGTGGGCCTTCCGTTAAATGTTTGTTGAGTGAATGATGAGATGGACCTGCGCATGCAGATTTAGGAGCAGCTTTAACCATTTGCACAATACTTTTGAGTTCCTACCATGTGAAAGGCACTCTCAGGTACGCAGTCAGTCTTGGTTTTTACTCTCAAGAAGTTCATAATCCAAGTGACTTAGGGTTCACATGGTTCAAGATTCACAGAGAGCCAGCACTAAAAGATTTTTCATGCCTGGATTTTTGGTATCGTTTAATCATGTGCCTCAAATTTAGTGGGGGATTTAGTGTATAATCAGGAAGGGAAAATGTAGCCAAGGCACCTAAGAATTTAAGGAGAATTGTGTCGGGAAATAGACATACTTCCTAATTTCTATACTGAAAAATGCCACAGAGTGGTAGCATGTGCAAAAAGGCATAGAGAACTGTCTGGAAAAGTGCTCTGATTTATTCTTGTTAATGGCTGCCTAATATTCACAGTGTGGCTAGACCATAATTTATTTTCTTATTTCCCTATTAATAAACAATTACCTAGTTTCTAGTTTCTAGTTTTTTGGCGCCTACAGACAGTGTGGCAAATAAATATCCTTATACATAAAAGAAAAAGTTCACAATCCAATTGGATAGAGAAGACATAGGCATCTTGAATAATAACAGCCACGATTCCTTGTGCCTCTTGTGGTAGGTGCCGTATACTTCAGAACAAACCGTAGTGTGGGTACCGTTATCCCGCTCCATTTCATGTATCAGGCAACTGAGCTTCAGGAAGGCTTTGCAAGTGGTGGTTTGATAAGGGCTGCAACTGGATTGGAACCCCCGTCTGCTTGAGTAATGCAGAGAGCAGTGATGGTAAAATCAGGAGGCGAGGAATGGAGACCCCATTTTCCAACTAACCAGTGATTTAACCTCAGAATCTCGTCACTTTTTAGGCTTCACTTTCTCCACTGGAAAATGGAGAGAGTTGGAAAAAACTGTTTCTAAGGAGTGGAAAGAGGAAGCCTGGTTGCTCAATAAATGGGAACTGTTATTCTGTGTTATCAGAAGCTAATTACATGTAGGAATAAAATTTGTGTACAAAATTCAAGGCATAGATGGAAAATTTGCTCATGTACTGTGTGCATATTTGCTGTACAAATTTTAATATTTTAGTACTAGTAGAGTGCCGGGTGCATAGTCCTTAATAAAATATTTGATTAAATAAATACATGGATGAGTAAATAAAGAAGAAAAAGTATTTCTCTCCTTCTGTTCCAATCTCTCTCAATGTGTAGGTATCCAGGAGAAAGTCTGATTTTCTATGCTTAAAGTTTATTCACTTCTCTCTTCTCATTTCGCGATTGGGGGAGGTGGTGGAGGATGATTAGAAATTATCATGAGAACAAAAATTACAGCAATAATTGTTCACATTTGTAAAAACTATTTATATTTTTAAGTGTACTTTCATGTTATTTCTTTAAATTTGTGTCTCACAACAACTCTATCAGGCAATTGGAGTAAATAATCTCATTTCAGTGAAAAGAAAAACAAGGTTCCGAGGTGAACTTGTTCATGGTCCTTATGGAGCTAATAAGTGGCAAAGCTGAATGAGGGTTCAGGGAATGAACAGGAAACCTGGTGTGTTGCTGGTGGGAGAATAGACCGGGGGAGCTGTTTTGGAAAGTAGTCTGGCATTACTTAAGCAAATTAACTAGTTATTTATTCTATGACCCAACAATTTCATTCCTACAGGTGGACACTGGAATGTGTCCCATAAGTCCCCTCGAGGACATGAGGAGGTTATTCACTGCTGTGTTATTAGTGGTGGAGGGGGGTGGGAGGTAACTAGGTGACCACTGCTGGGAGGGGGAGAGGTAGAATGGTGGATGCACATCATGGAGTCGTCTCCAGCCATTAGAAGCAACAGGTTAGATAAACAAAAGCAACATGAATGGATCTTAAGGAATATAGTGCTTGGTGAAAAAGGGAAGAGTGTGAGGTATAGTTATCATTTATGTGAATTAAAAATTCATAAGCATAGTACAGCACACATCTTGCAAAAACGCATAAGATGCTCATTAAGCACATTAGAATGGATGCCTGTGGGGCCCAGTGCATGGCAGTAGTCTATGGAGATAAAAAGGAATAAATAAATAAATAAAATAGTGATAATGTGCCATGAACTTGTAAGTATGGCTGACTCAACGTGCTGAATGGTGAAGGTAAAAACAAAATAAAACAAAACAAAACAACACAGTGTTACTTGATATAGTTTGAATCCCTTTTATGTGATCAACTTTTACCACTAGGCTTAACCAAAGAAACTGATATTATATATGGGACAGATGTTCCGAGTGAGATAAGATTTGGATTGTTTTGTCAAGTTTCAAGTGAAATTTTGCACAGACAGCAACATCTTTTTCTTTTTAAAAGGTTTACAGTGTGGTACACTTGAGTTGGTATAATTTAAAAATTAAGTTGCTTTTTAATTTTGTATTTTGGATAATGAAGACTGATGTGTCACATAGTACTATAAGCTTTTGCAGAATTAGAGTGTAATATACTAAAGAATTAATTCTAAAGTGATATTCAAACTATCCTTATCATTTTTCATGGATTCAGAAGGTACTCAGCATTCTATCAGATTTAGAAATAGTTGTCTGCGTGTAAATTATCCTTAAAGGATCTAAATATGTGATTTTTTTTTTTTGGTAGATATTTCCCCTTCTGTTGTAATATTTGTTTTCCAAGTTAAATTAGAAGTATAATAGGTCACTTCTTTTGGCTTAAAACACTGCAGATTTATTATGTTGTAGTTCTGGAGGTCAGAAGTCCAAAATGAGTTGGCAGGAGTGCATGCCTTCTGGAGGCTCCAAAGGAGAATCCTTTCCTTTGCCTGTTCCAGCTTCTAGAACCCACCGGTGCTTCCTGGCTTCTGGCTCCGTATCACTCTGACCTCTGCTTTGATCATCATTTTGAATAGATTGCTTTTTAATTGACCTTCCCTTTCTACTCACTATTTGTGATCTTTTTGAAATGATAGTTGTATAAAATGGTTATAATTATGTTTTGTGCATATTGTACATTTTTGTAACAACAACTCTCCCGACTGTTAAAAAAGTCATCGTGGTTAAAAATTCAACTCAAAATTATCAGCCTTTGAAAGTGTTCGTCTGTCACTCCTGTGGAGGTGTTGCTGGTATTTAGTAGGCACACTGCTGGGACAAGAAGGTCACCCAGTTATTTTAATGATAGGTGTAGAAGCAGGAGAGAACTTGATGACACCCTCAGTGATCCCAGGGTCCACCTGTTTGTGATTGGCGTGCAGACGAGAGTTTCAAGTTTGCCTATACCATGCAGAGGAAAGCCTAGCTCTTGTGTAAGAGTTTCATCTACAGTACCATGGAATAAAATGTTGGCAACAAAGAATTGCTTTTAATGCTGTGTTTCATCTTTCACAACAATGTAAATGAACTAGTGAGAAAAGGGAAGCATTGCTACCTAGTAGAAGGGATGCAAACTCAGAGTCTGAGGGTATGTGAACAGGAGATTCCTAAGTGTGATTCTGAACTCTTCTCCAATTCAGTTTCCTCATCTACAAAATCAGGATAATGCTAATGCCTGCTTTATCCGTCTCAGAGTTGTAAGGATCAAATTGTATCATTAGGTACTTTCTTTAACTCCAATTGCTTAGTGCTCTATGAACATATTGCTGTGGTTGTCTTACATATTGTTTTTTAAAATGTACTGCTCTTTTTCAGTATGATAGCTTTTCCATGGAACTAATTTAGCATCTTGCCAAATATGATGAGTAATAGCAAATAACATCAGTGATGATTGGACCCTTTAAAGTTGATTTATTGAGATTTTGGATTTTTAGCATCTCTTTGAAGTTTTGGCAATTTTTAATCCTATTAAAGCGTTAGATATGCTAGGAAATTGTGCTCTTTTAGTTTGCTGGGTCCAATAGAGCAGGTACATAAGCAATAATTAAAATCTCCTTGTAACTTCATGCTACATTTTGCAAAGTCTGGTTAGATTGCAAAGCTATTGCTGGGTGTGAAATGACATGGCTTAGGTTGATGTGGATGTTGACTTCAATCTCCGTTGAATCTCTCAATGTGTGGAACTGATCAGCCTGAAATTCTCCAGGTGTTTGAAGAATCAGGGTAATGAATTGTTATCTGAGCTAGGAAATTTGGGTGCAGTCTGTTATTCAGAACGTATATGTGTTGGTCAAATCACTTCACTTCTACAGACTATCCTTCTAACTGGTGAGATTTCTACCTGCCTAAAGATTCCCCATGCTCTGAGATCCAAACTATGGTGAGGCTGTCTATCAAAGCTGGTACATGCTGTTTTGCAGAATCTCCCAGTGAGCTAATTCTAAGCTGTAGGCTTGCCCAGAAATTGTTGAAGACCCTGGAGGGATGAGTAAATACCGATTGCACATTTACATGGATTTCTGAAGAAGCCTTTTTGCTCAAGTTAGTAATCTGAGTCATGAATGAGCCCTTTCTCCTCCTCTCACGTAAGGAAGTACAAATACTTTCAGTTCTGCCCCACACATGGCTTTTGAGCCCAATCCTCTCTCTAACTCTGTGCCCCTTCTTTGGGTCTAGCCCTTGTCGTCTTTCACCTGGGCTGTTTGAACAGTTGCCTAAATTGCCTCCTTTCTTCCGCACTGTCTTCCAGTAGACAGCTGGCTTCCCACTTGTCTTTACAAAACAAAGATGTAATGTCATTCGTGTTTAAAAACCTTTTATGGTTTCCCATTATAAGTAGGGTGAAGTCCAAACATCTTAGGGTTGCACTGAAGATCTTTTACCGTCTTGTCCCAATACAACTTACTATTTTTACCCTTTGTTTTTTCTGAACCATCTGACCTTGTGACCATGTACACCTGTTTTTCCAACCATTCCCCACAAGGACCGTGCCTTTGCATTCTTCCACGTCTTCATACAGTTTTCTCTCTGCTAGTTTGAGCCATTCTTATGTTTCTCTTCCTGAAAAATCCCTACGAATCCTTCAGTACCTAGGTTGGATGTTCCTTCTTCTAGGCAAACTTCTAGCCTTCTGCAGATGGTGACAGGCACTCTGTCTTCCATAGTGTTGTTGCACTTCATGTACGTTTGGCTGTCATGGCATTTATCATGTTTTATTGGAATTATTCATTTACTTTGTCTTCCTGACTCACTGGACAGTGGGCTCCTAGAGGGCATATTTACGCCTTTTCTCCATTTTTGTGTCTCCTTCCTCCGTCTAAGATCTGGCACATCTGATGCTCAGTTGATGGCTGTTGAAGAAGATGCTTAGCAGTTAGACAGTGTTTGCCAACATGGTCTCCTATCGGATAGTGTTGAGGCTACTTGCACCTTCAAAAACCTTCAAAAAATATTTATATTTAAGTCAGGTGTAGATATATCATGAGAGTTTAGAAATGTGTCAGAAATCTGCCAAGGTATGCATATATGATAATATCTAATAATATTTTTTATCTTTTGGAAGGTTTGACCTTGCAATAATTTTCTGCTAAATAGCACAGTGTAGTGTTTGGATCTTGTAGTAGCTGTGTGCCTTGGGCAAGTGAAATTACTTCTCAGAGATTTATTTCCTCATCTTTAAATGGGGCTGCAGATCTCGTAGGATTGCTGGGACAATTAAATGAGAACCTCCATGGAAAGCACTTAGCACAATGCCCAGCACATTGCTCCTATCTTTTGGGCATCTGCCAATAATACTGAGTTTACTGTGTGTGTAATGTTTATTATCCTAGTAAGAACGGGACTGTTCTCGTAAATTCTCTTTTGCAAAAGAACATTACATTCTTTTGCTTAAACTTCCTCTTCTTCTCCCTTTCTCTTATAAAATGATGGGAATTTGTCTAACTTTTTTCTTTAAAGTGATTTTTAAAAATAGAGATTATTGGGGGCCGGCCAGGTGGTACAGCTGTTAAGTGCGCACGTTTCACTTCGGCAACCCAGGGCTCGCCAGTTCGGATCCTGGGTGTGGACATGGCACCACTTGGCATGCCATGCTGTGGTAGGCATCCCACATATAAAGTAGAAGAAGATGGGCACAGATGTTAGCTCAGGGCCAGGCTTCCTCAGTGAAAGGAGGAGGATTGGCAGCAGTTAGCTCAGGGCTAATTTTCCTCAAAAAAAATAATAAATAAAATAAAAATAGAGATTATTGCTATAATCAGTTGATGATAAAATAAAGCTAATCCGTGTTCTTCTTGCTTATGGTGGGGAGCAGCTAAAGTCTATGAAGTATACAGAGATCTCGTGTGAAAAGCAAAAAACCTCTTTGTCTGCTTCTTACAGCCCCCAATCCGATGCTATCTTCTTTTGATTGGTTCGTAAAATTTATAACCAAGTGATATAACAAATGGCATCATAATTAAAGTCAGAAGAAAGGTTAGGAGAAAATATTTATAGTAATGTGACAAGATATTATATCTCTAATATGCAGAGAGTTCTTAGACATTGTGAAGAAAAGGACAAAGTACTAAAAGGAAAAATGGTCAACGGGTATGAGCAGACACCTCATAGAAGAGGAAAAGCGACCAGCCAAAAAACATGGGAAAAGATGTTAAATTCACGTCCTAAGGGATTAAAATGACTGATTTGTATTTGATAGCATTTTATCTATTAGATTGGCCAAAAAAACCACAATCCTCTTTGGGGTGTTGAGGGTATGGCCCTGTCCAAATGTTGCTGACTCGAGTGTCAGTTGTACAGCTGTTTGGGGGCAGGGGGTGGGGGAACTTAAACACACTATTTATCTGTTAAAGTAAAATAAAAATGTGCTTACCCTTTGCTCCAGCTAGCTAGTCTTGGGAACCTCTGCTATAGAACTTAAAACATCAGTATATAAGGACATATTTACAGGGACGTTTATTACAATGATGTTTGTAAAGCAGAAAAACTGGAAACAAACTAAATTTACCTTTAAGGGACTGGTTAAATGTATTATGGTTTCTCTATATTATGGAATATGATTAATAAGATAATTTAACGAGTTGGAGCTACACGTAGTAAACTGGAAGGATGTGCATTATTTACTGTGAGTATAGCATGATCCAATTTTGAAAACAAAAAGAAAAAGGACAGTTAGGTGATTGACTTGTATCTTAGTTTTCTTATCTGGAAAATAGGTACCATAAATAGTACTAACCTACCATAGAGTTGTTGCAAGCACTTAATTGTGAAGCTCAGTGCTTGGTTCATAGTAAGTTCTTTCTATTACTATGTTTAAAGGTTTCATATATATATTTATTACTGTTTTTATTGCATAAGTAATACATGTTCAATATAGCGATATCAGTCGTTATGCTTCTGAACCTTTTTTTATACATGGCACCCTGGGGTCAAAGGACCAGGCTGCTCCCAGATGAAGGTGGTGTTATGGGGCGGTGGCTGCACTAGGCTCTTTTTTCACTGCCCTAAAGACTGAGGGATCAGTAACTTCCAGGACCCATACCAGAAGTGGAACATGCGCGAAGGATGTGGCCATTTTTATGTCCCCTTTATTTTTTGAGTACACCCAAATCTTCCTTCAGATCATAGATTATACCAATTTCTATCTCACCAAAGTGAACAAGAGGGCCTACTTCCTGCACTTCCTACAGCACGGTATTATCACCTTTTTCTTTACCTTTGCCACTGTGATTGGTGAAGAGTGACCCCACATTGTTTTACTTTGTGATTATAAATTTTTGATCAATGTAAAAGTGAAATATGGAATACCAGCTTTAAAAAAGGTCCCCAAGGGATAAAGGGCAGAGGCACTAATACCTGACAGCCTTGTACATCCTCGCTGGATAAGAAGGTATTGTTGGTCTCTGGTCTTTTTATTTGTCTTAGAAGCTTAGCTACTCACATTACATCGCTGTACCTTGTGATTCTGGTGACAGTTGTATAACCTGTTATTAAATTGAGATTCAACGTGGAAATCACCATCTGAAATTTTTTCCTTTAACATTGATGAATGAAATTGCGAGAGAGTGTAGAGAGTGCCGCACATGACTTAAGTGAAAGGTTGAGACTTATTTTCCTGGCTAGAGATCAGAAGAATTGTCCTTACCATGTTTGAAATTTTCTTCCTTAGCAATATTTAATTGCATAGTTTACTTTGGCAACACAAAGTTTCTTTCTCCAAATGCTTGCTTTATTTATGAGACGCTATACTTAGATTGCAGCATCATTTTTTTCACACTTTCTTGTTTTCCGTTAATCAGTTTTTCTTAAGAGATGGCAATAAAGTTAGTTAACAGAAGTAAGTTCAATACTTAGAACGATATTTTCTAACTTGTTTAGATTTTGGTGTTAAAATGAAATTTTAATGGGATATAGTATTAATGATTCTTGATAGAGATGATCATTTTCGAACCACATTCATGTCTTATAATAGGTGCACAAAACAACTTGAATACACGAGTATGTATCATATGTAGCAATAGTCTATGATCTTTCAGAGGAGGATAGGAAGAAAATTTCCTCATGTTGGAGTTGTGAGTGTGTGTTTTCAGAGCTTGCGTGCCTTTATGCATTATACCTTTAATTCATCTGACACTGACACACCTCTTTGTACCAGGCACTCTGCTGGGTACTGGATTGAAAATGGCCAAAGAAATACCATCTTTGCTCTCAAGTACCAAATTAAAAAAAAGTTAATAGACTTTATTATCTAGAGCAGTTTTAGGTTTAAAGAAAAATTGAGTAGAAACTACAAAGACCTCCTATATACCACCCTATCCCCCAACCTCACACACGGTTTCCCCTGTCTTAACATCTTGTATTAGCACGGTACATTTGTTACAATTGATGAGTGAATATTGATACATAATCATTAACTAAAATCCATAGTTTACATTAGTGTTCACTTTTTATGTAGTACACTTTTATGGGTTTTGACAAATCTGTGTCCTTCATTGCAGTATCATACTAAAAATCCCCTGTTCTCCACTTATTTATCCTTCCTGCCTCCCCCAACCTCCTGGCAATTGCTGATCTTTTTACTGTCTATAGTTTTGCCTTTTCTAGAATGTCATATAGTTGAAATCATACAGTACGTAGCCTTTTCAGACTGGCTTCTTTCACTTAACAACACACATTTACAGTTCTTCCATGTCTTTTTGGGGCTTGATAGTTCATTTCTTTTTAGTGCTGAATAATAGTCTGTTGTATGGATGCACAACAGTTTGTTTATCCATTCTCCTACTGAAGAACATCTTGGTTGCTTCCAAGTTTTGGCAAGTAGAAATAAAGCTGCTATAAACATTCAGGTGTAGGTTTTCGTGTAGACGTGGTTTTTAACTTATTTAAGAAAATACCAAGGAGCACAATTGCTGGATCATATAGTGAGACTGTATTAGCTTGGTAAGAAACTGCTGTTTTCCAAAGTGGTTGTACCATTTTGCCTTCCCACCAGCCGTGTATGAGAGTTCCTGTTGTTACACATCCGTGTCTGCACTTGGTGTTGGCAGTGTTTTGGATTTTAGCCATTCTAATCAGAGTGTGGTGGTTTCTCATTGTTGTCTTAATTTGCAATTCCCAAATGGCGTATGATGTCGATCATCTTTTCTTATGCTTGTTTATCATCTGTATAGCTTCTTTGCTGAAGTGCCTGTTCAGATCATTTGCTCATTTTTTAATTGGGTTGTTTGTTTTTCTTGTTGTTGAGTTTGTTTGTTTTTATTTTATTGAGGTCATAAGAGTTTATAACATTGTGAAATTTCAGTTGTACATTATTATTTGTCAGTCACCATATAAATATGTCCCTTTACCCCTTATGCCCACCCCCAAACCCCTAATCTGTTTTCTTTATCCATGTGTTTGTTTATCTTCTACATATGAGTGAAATCGTACAGTGTTTGTCTTTGTCTGGCTTCTTTCACTGAACATAATACCCTCAAGGTCTATTCATGCTGTTGCAAATGGGACAATTTTGTCTTTTTTTCTGGCTGAGTAGTATTCCATTATATATATGTATATACCCCACATTTTCTTTATCCATTCATCAGTTGGGCACTTGGGTTGCTTCCATGTCTTGGCTATTGTGAATGATACTGCAGTGAACATGGGGGTGCATAAATCTCTTTCAGTTGTTGATTTCAAGTTTTTTGCATGAATACCCAGTAGTGGGATAGCTGAGTCATATGGTATTTCTATTTTTAATTTTTTGAGAAATCTCCATACTGTTTTCCATAGTAACTGTACCAGTTTACGTTCCCACCAACAGTGTCTGAGGGTTCCCTTTTCTCCATATCTTCTCCAACATTTGCTGGTTTTTTCCTTTGCAATTATAGTCATTCTAACAGGTGTAAGGTGATAGCTGATTGTAGTTTTGTATTGCATTTCTCTAATGATTAGTAATGTTGAATGTCTTTTGTGTGCCTGTTGGCCACTTGTATATCTTCTTTGGAAAAATATCTGTTCATATTCTCTGCCCAGTTTTTGATCGACTTGTTTGTTTTTTTGTTGTTGAGTTGTGTGAGTTCTTTATATATTTTGGAGATTAATCTCTTGTTGAATATATGATTTGCAAATATTTTCTCCCAGTTGTTGGGTTGTCTTTTCATTTTATTCCTGGTTTCCTTTGCCTTGTAGAAGCTCTTTAGTCTGATGAAGTCCCATTTGTTTATTTTTTCTTTTGTTTCCCTTGCTTGAGTAGACATGGTATTCCAAAAGATCCTTCTAAGACTGATGTCAAAGAATGTACTGCCTATATTTTCTTCTGGGAGTTTTATGGTTTCATGTCTTACCTTCAAGTATTTAATCTGTTTTGAGTTACTTTTTGTGTATGGCAAAAGATAATGGTCTACTTTCATTCATTTGCATGCGGCTGTCCACTTTTCCCAATACCATTTATTGAAGAGACTTTCCTTTCTCCATTGTATGTTCTTATCTCCTTTGTCAAAGATTAGCTGTCCATGGATGTGTGGTTTTGTTTCTGGGCTCTCAATTCTGTTCTGTTGGTGTGTGTGTCTGTTTTTGTGCCAGTACCATGCTGTTTTGATTATTATAGCTTTGTAGTATATTTTGAAGTCAGGGATGGTGATGTTTCCAGTTTTGTTCTTTTTTCTCAGGATTGCTTTCACTGTTCGGTGTCTTTTGTTGTCCCATATGAATTTTCGGATTCTTTGTTCTATTTGTGTGAAGAATATCATTGGGATTCTGATTGGGATTGCATTGAATCTGTAGATTGCTTTAGGTAGTATGGACATTTTAACTATGTTTATTCTCCCAATCATGTGCATAGAATATCTTTCCATTTCTTTATGTCATCATCAATTTATTTCAATGTCTTGTCATTTTCATTGCATGGGTCTTTCACCTCCTTGGTTAAATTTATTCTTAGATATTTTATTCTTTTTGTTGCAATTGTAAATAGGAGTGTATTCTTGAGTTCTCTTTCTGTTAGTTCATTATTAGTGTATAGAAATGCAACTGGTTTTTGTAAGTAGATTTTGTACCCTGCAACTTTGCTGTAGTTGTTGATTATTTCCAGCAGTTTTCCAATGGATTCTTTAGGGTTTTCTTTTCTTTTTTTTTTTTGAGGAAGATTAGCCCTGAGCTAACATCTGCTGCCAATCCTCCTCTTTTTTATTGAGGAAGACTGGCCCTGAGCTAACATCTGTGCCCATCTTCCTCTACTTTATATGTGGGACGTGTACCACAGCATGGCTTGCCAAGCGGTGCCACGTCTGCACCTGGGATCCAAACCGGTGAACCCTGGGCCGCTGAAGCAGAATGTGTGCACTTAACCACTGCACCATGGGGCTGGCCCCTAGGGTTTTCTATATATAAAATCATGTCATCTGCAAACAGTGAGAGTTTCACTTCTTCCTTGTCAATTTGGATACCTTTTATTTCCATTTCTTGCCTAATTGCTCTGGCCAAAATCTCCAGTACTGTGTTGAAAAATAGTGGCGAGAGTGGGCACCCTTATCTTGCTCCTGTTCTCAGAGGGATGGCTCTCAGTTTTTCCCTGCTTAGTATGATGTTGGCTGTGAGTTTGTCATATCTGGCCTTTATTATGTTGAGGTACTTTCCTTCTATACTCATTTTATTGTGAGTTTTTATCATAAATGAATGTTGGATCTTGTCAAATACTTTCTCTGCATCTAGTGAGATGATCATTTGATTTTTTTTCCCCCTCATTTGTTAATGTGGTGTATCTGATTTCTCACCATTAAGAATGACGTCAGCTGTAGATTTTTTAAATCAAGTTTGGGAAATTCTCTATTCTTAGTTTTCTGAGACATTTTATTATGAATGAGTGTTGGCT
Organism: Equus przewalskii; assembly: GCF_037783145.1. Taxonomy (NCBI): domain Eukaryota; kingdom Metazoa; phylum Chordata; class Mammalia; order Perissodactyla; family Equidae; genus Equus; species Equus przewalskii. The sequence goes on along the minus strand of NC_091831.1, from coordinate 50,282,163 downwards.
ATTGTCAAATACTTTTTCTTCATGTATTGATAAGGTTATATGATTTTTCTCCTTTACTCTGTTGATGTGATGGATCCCATTAATTGATTTTCAAATGTTGAACCATCCTTGCATACCTGGAATAAATCTCACTTGGTTGAGATGAATAATTATACCTTGTTGGACTTGATTTGCTAATATTTTGTTGAGCGTTTTTGTATCTATGTTCATGAGAGATACTGATTTGTAGTTTTCCTTTCTTGTAATTTGTCTGGCTTTGGTATTGGGGTAATGCTGGCCTCACAGAATGAGTTAAGAAATATTCCCTTTGCTTATTCTTCTGTGGGAGACTGCAGAAAATTTGTATCAATTCTTTCTCAAATATTTTGTAGATGTCACCTGTGAACCATTCTTAAAGGTTAATAATTATTTCTGTTTATGAATGTTAGTAATTATTGATTTAATTTCTTTAATAGATATAGGCCTATTCTGATTATTTCTCCTTGTGCGAATTTTGATAGATTTCAAGGTATCTTTCAAGAAATTGATCCATTTCATCTAGGTTCTCAAATTTGTGGGCATAGAACTGTTCATAATATTTTTTTATTATCCTTTTGATATCCATGGGATCAATAGCGATGACTTCTCTTTCTTTTATGATATTAATACTTTGTATCTTTTATTTTTTCTTGGTTAGCCTGGCTAGAGCTTTATCAATTCTATTGATCTTTTCGAAGACCTAGGTTTGGGTTTTGTTGATTTTTCTCTATTGATTTCCTGTTTTCAGCTCTTTAGTATTTCTTTTCTTCTGCTTGCTATAGACTTATTTTGCTCTTATTTCTCTACTTTCCCAAGGTGGAAGTTTAGATGATCGATTTCAGGTCTTTCTTATTTTTTAACGTATGTATTCAATGCTGTAAATTTTCCTAGAAGCAGTGCTTTCACTGCATTACATAAATTTTGATATGTTGCGTTTTCATTTAGTTCAAAATATTTTACATTTCTCTTGAGATTTCTTCTTTGATTTGTGTGTTATTTAGAAGTATGTTGTCTGACCTCTGACAAGATCAATTATTTTGAGATTTTTCAGCTACCTTTTTGTTATGGGTTTCTAGTTCAATTCCGTTGTGATCTGAGAACATACTTTGCGTGATTTCTATTATCTGTATTTGTTAAGGTATGTTTCATGGCTCGGAATGTGGTCTGTCTTGGTGAATGTTCTATGTGAGCTTGAGAAGAATGTGTATTCTGCTGTTGTTGAATAAAGTATTCTATAAATGGCAATTAGATCCAGTTGTTTAATGGTGCTGTTTAATTCACTTGTTTCCTTACTGATGTTTTTTCTGCTAGATCCATCAATTACTGATAAAAGAGTATTGAAGTGTCCACCATAATAGTGGATTCATCTGTTTCTCTGTGTAGTTCTAGCAGTTTTTGCTTCACATATTTTGGCATTCTCTTGTTAGACACACACACAGGTCCATGCCCCGGATCCGAACTGATGAACCCCAGGCCACCAAAGTGGAGCACGGAAACTTAACCATTATGCCACAGGGTTGGCCCCTGTTTTCTCTTTTTTGAAGGCAAGGTTAGCACTTGAAATGGTAGAGTCTCCAAAGTAAACTGAGTTTCTCCTTGATGAAATAAGAAGGATTCAGAGATTATTGAAGAAGGAGTCATTGTTTCCCTAAGTGATTCAGGATTTATAAGCCCCTTTCCTTCTATTTCACTGACTTTGCGGAAATTGCTCACCTGTTAAATTCATTCATAAAATGCAGCAGAGTATCAGTCATCACACATAAGAAGCCTCTAGTACAGTGAGTGGCACATATGCACACAAAGATTATTCAGTGAATGGTAGTTACCATTATTGTTAAAATCCAGACATCTTGTTACACGTAGGAACAGAATTTTAAGGATAACTTTGTTAGGATTTGCTTTTAGATTAGCTCACCATAGAGGTCCTCTTTCTTTCTCTCTCTTGGGTGCCACATTCTCTTTCACGTATATAGTACATATTCCTTCCTCTCCAGACAAGAATAAAACAAAAATAGACCCCCCCCTCTTTTTTTTTTAATTTGCCTGTTCTTAAATTATTTGGGGCTACTTTTCACTGCTGGCACAGTACCACGTAGAATCAGTGGGACAAAGGGGAAAGGAGGTGTGTAGATGTGCAAGTTGTGGACTCTAAGGGAGCCGACCATTTATGCTGTCGATAAGACTTTGTAGTGCTGATGTCTTCTGCCTACACCCTATCACTCTATTTCCTGCCTTTAGTCACAAACATTTTAAAAATACACATTTTGGGGCCGGCCCGGTGGTATAGTGGTTAAGTTCATGCGTTTTGCTTCGGCAGCCCAGGGGTTGTGGGTTTGGATCCTGGGTGCAGACCTACACACTGTTCATCAAGCCGTGCTGTAGTGGCATCCCACGTACAAAATAGAGGAAGATTGGCACAGATGTTAGCTCAGCGACAATCTTCCTCAAGCAAAAAAGAGGAAGATTGGCCACAGGTGTTAGTTTAGGGCCACTATTCCTCACCAAAAAAAAAAAAGTGCTCTTTTTTTTGGTGATTAAACTAACATATATTCAGTATGGAAAATGTGGAAAGTACAGAGAGTATAGACAAAATAAAAGTAACCCTGTCCCTCGGAAGTGACCATGGCTAAATTGACCACAGACGTTCTCAGAGAAGTAGTGTGCACTTGCTCTTTCCACTCTTTCATTATTCACTCACGCATTATTCACGCACTTCGCCCCGAAGGCTCTCTCCCACTGGTGTTATGTCTTAGTAGCCACATGATTGCGAGGAAATTACTAACGACTCTATCCTGCAGCCTCCTCATCTATAAAATTGGGATAATAATTTACCTTATAGTGTCATTGTGAGCATAAATGATCAAATGCATAGAAAGCATTATTGCCCGAGACAGAAAGCTCTAAATCAATGCTGGCTGTCATTATAATTGTGCTCCTGTCAAGAAAGATGGAATGTCTGCCTAGTGATGCTAGCTCATGTCGTTATCTCTAACTGCAATGTTCAGCTCCTGCCCCAACTCTACCCTTCCAAATTCTGCTCATTCTTCAGGGCTTATCTCAAATGCCTTCTCTCCTGGGAGTTTCTGTTTTGATCAGTCCTTCCCATGGATTGTGTTTTTTCCACCATTGGTGTTCTACCTTTGGCATCGTGAAAACATGGAATGCATGAAATTACAGTCCTCTTTTGTGTTTTGACTTACAGAGGGGATTCCTGTGTAGGGAGGATGGATTGTCAGGTGTAATAGCAGCAAAGAAACTTGGAGCAAAGAGAAAATTAAACTGTGGTTGGTTATTGGAATTCTAGACGTGACCAAGGTGTGAGTATTTGGCAATGTTAGATTTAAATATGATACAACTTTTGGGATGGAGTTTATTACTGGGAAAGGAAACACCAACAGCAGAGTATACAAATTGCCAGCTTTTTTTTTTTTAACACAGAAATTATTCTGTGCTCAACTTGAACTTTTTTAAATTGTCATTTTAAATTCTATAATCCTGTCTAGTCATGTCTAGGTTTGTCAGAATTGTGCTTTGTTAAGTTTTAGAAAAACTTTCTAGACTGGTCCAAGTCAGGGTATCTGCACGTTCTGTCACATTCTAATCACATTCTGTCACATTCTAATCACATTCTGTCACATTCTGATAATTACTGTAGCATTTTTGTTCAGTGATTTTAGACTTAAATCACTTTAGCAAGTTTAGAATTGAGGCTTTAATTTTATATCCCTGCCCCATACTTGTGTGTGTATTAACTGAAGGTAAGCAGTCTCTTAAATCATTTGAAATGTGAGAACCTGGGATTTAAGGCGAATGGATAAAACGTGTTCTTTTAAATGTAGGGTTTCGTATTGACTTTTGAGGGTTCAGATTTCAAAAGTGAAATAACTTGTTGTAGCCTGCTAATAATTTCCTATTAGAGCCTCTGTAGTCTAAAATTAGATTTTGCATGATCCAAATTTTTCATAAAAGTGATTCTGACCAGAAGGTTAGCAGTGAGGGTGTTTTTTATTTTGGCAAACGTGGCATTCCATTAAATATTAATCGTGAACTCTGAGAACTTATAGTGAAGGAATACCGACATATGTGAACATATTTATATTTTTTTATTGGCTGTAAAACATATGAGTATGTATCTATGAACACACACATATATGTATGTATACATATGTATGCGTCCATATGCATGTGAGTGTGTGTGTGTATTCATCCTCAAGAATATTTAGTGCTATAAATATTGCCTTAGTTTTTGTCTCCACAGTATCTCAACAGTTTTTGTTTGCTTTGGTTTCAAATATATAGTCAAATTACGTCCCACATATTTCAGTGAGTATCAAGCACAAATTAGTTTACAGACCTGAGTTCATTGTGCTTTAAGTAATAGTATGTGTTCTACAGGTTGTTTGAGTTGATTTTGTTAATTGAGTCTGGTAAACCTGAACAGTTTGTCTGCCAGAAACAATGGCAGTAATTGTGGTAATCTTGAGAACAAACAATCCCATAGAAAAACATGTATTTACCGTCCACGAACACCTAGTTTTATTAGACTAATTATATCCATACTACACTCTAAAACATGAGGGAGAGAAAAGCAGCGTTCACTCCTGCCGAGTCAGGAAGTAAGAACTTCTGGTAGAAAACAAAACTGGGAAGGTTTAATGATCCCCGAGATTCGAGATCATTATGCTCTGTGACAGCTCTGGTGACGGCTTTTCCCTGTCATAGATGTGCTTGTGCAGGTGCTGCTTGCTCTAAGGGAGATGTTGGTGTTCTTGCTATGGCTTTATTTTGTGGGGAAAATGCATGTCTACTCACTAACTCCACACCCCCTAACTACACCCCCATTTCCCCGAATTAAAATCAACTTGAAATCTGAGCGGAACAATGACTGTCCAGTGCGTCTGGATTCCTTCTTTCATTCACCCTCGTTTCCTCGAATGACCTTTGTACTTCCTCTTTGTGGACTTTCTTTGTAGGAAAAGGGCAGGAGGACAACATTATTAAAATTCTTTAGATCTCTCTCACTTCACCACCATAATCTGTTGCTTTTTCTGAGGTTATCTTTGCTTTTGAGTTTCAGGATAAAGGCCTTTTCCTCTAAAAGCTGTTTTTTTGAGACTCGTTTTTTTACACTAAACGTCTGTCCAAGGTCAGGCCTCTGTTGACTGCTGCTGCTGATGCAGACTAAGCTGTCATTCAGCCTTGATGAAAATGCGTCCGAGAGCTGAGGTTTTTTATTCCAACTGGAATGAAATTGAGATGGTGTAGAAAGAGAAGCAAAACTAATATTGATGTGAAATGAAATGATAAAAATATAGTACTTGACATTTACCCTGTATAGTGACGGAGATTTCTTGGAGCCTTAACAGCATATTGTTTGATTTTGGTTCCACCTCCGTATTATCAGGCTTATACTATTTATTTGGCAATTCCAAATTAACTTTTGGAGAGGCAGTAAGGTGTAGGGGTTGAGAGCATTGGCCCTGGCATCCCACCGTCTGAGACTGAAGCCAGGCTCTGCCACATGTCAGGTCTGTGACTTTGGGCAGTTACTTAACTTTGCTAATCCTCAATAAATGGAGATCATAGGATTCCAGTTTTTGCCGTTGTTGTTAATATTTTAAACTTTTACAGCATCCTTCACTGCCTTGGGATTTACTGGTCTGTAGATCAAATTCCAAAACCAAAGCTGTTTTGGAGCTTTGCTTGAATCTTGCAAGAGCTCCTATGAGAAATGTCAACCTTTAATAGTGAACAATAATTGGGTATTAACGGTAATGTCTGTCCCGCAATTATATGGAGATAATGGATATAAATGTTTGAAAATTATTGGCATTTAAGAGCTTCTCATTGTTCAGCCCCAGTAGTACCTTATGCATACTGTCATTTTGTTTAGCTTAGAAGGTATGTTTAAATGTCTTTTCCGCATATAACGGATTTCCAGCATATCTGCTTTTTTCCCCCCTTACTTCCCCATTTCAATTTGAATTTGTTCTACACCGCGAGGAAGCCCTGCTGACATACTCATTAAGACCCCTTTTAACTATCATCTTCACATGAGTGGGGAGTTCAAGTGATCTTGAAACCGTTTTCTTCTTTTTTCCCATTCTTTCTTTTGATCTGTTGATAAATTTGTTCGGTGGCAGAATAATTGCTTTTTCTTACCAGACTTTGTCTTAGAAGGTATTTTAAAGGCTAGTCTCCACCCTGTTCCTGTGGGTCAATTTCAAGGTCTCCTATGTATTGTTCTTCATCTACTTTAGTGTGTTCCTCTGCTGTGTGAGACACATTTGGTAAGTTTACGGCAAGGGCCAGCAAACTTTTTCTCCAAAGGGCCAGATAGTAAATATTTAGGCTTTGTGGGCCATAGTGTTGTTGTCACAGCTACTCAGCTCTGCTGTTGTATCTTGAAAACAGCCAAATACAATACCCATAGACAATACATAAATGAATGAGTGTGTTTGTGTTTTATTATGGGCACTGAAATTTGAATTTAGAATAATTTTCATGTATCATGAAACAGTCTGCTTTTTGATTTTTTCCCCAACTGTTTAAAAACGTGGAACCATCCTTGGCTCATGGGCTAGGCAAAGCCACCCAAATTTGCCTCATGCATTATTGTTTGCAGACTCCTTGTCTGGTATCTCATCTTTATGACAAGTGCAGTGGTGGAAAGATCCATAAATAGTAGGTATTATTTTACTGTGAGTATTTGCTCCTTTAAAGTACTTTATTTCATTAATAGTAGTAAAAGTATAAGACCTATGGTGTTCCGGTTATGAATTGCTCAGTAAAAAATCATTCTAAAATTTAGTGACTTAAAACATCGACTTTTTCTCACCTCTTATGGTTCTGTTGGTCGACTTGGTTCAGCTCATTTCGGATTTCTTCTGCAGACAGCAGCTGGGGCTAGGCTGGAGTGATCCGAAGGCTCAGCTGCCCTGGATTTCCAAGATAACTGGCCCACAAGTCTGACAGTTGATGTTGACACTGGCTTTCAGCCGAGAGCTCAGCCTACACAAGCCCTCTCCATGAGGTCTGGGCTTCTCACAATGTAGCAGCTGGCCTCCAAAAAAGGAGTGACCTAAGAGAGAGTCTTCCAAGAGACCCACGTGGAAGTTACAAGGCTTCTTATGACCTGTCACAAGAAGTCACACAGTATCAGTTCCACCACATTCTGTTGATCAAGAGCAAGGGTTAACACTAACTCCAATCCAAGGGCCTATTGAAGGGCGCGAACACGTAGAAGTGTTGTTCACTGGAGAGCTGTCTTTGAGGACTGGCTAGCATATGTGGGACTGTTCATCACTAAATTTAAAATAGTGATTACCTTTGGAGAGGGTAGGAAAAAGTGGACTCGGGGAAATATAGTTGGGAAAACATTATATTTCTAATACTTTATTAGTAGGTGGTAGACACATAGTTGTTGGTTCTATTATTTCTTACATTTTTGGGTGTTTTTGAAATATTTCATTATAAAATCATATACTTCTTTTAAAGATTCTGTAGTGTCTTATTTTGGAAGGGCTCATAATTAGAAAATGTTCATTAAAAATAAATTTGCTAGTTAGAAGTAGAAAGCAAAAGCTTTAGTTAGCTTTTTATTGTGGAAAATTTTAAACACATACAAAATTAGGCAGAATTGTAGAATAAACTCGCATCTACCTGTCACCCAACCTTAACAGTTGCAGACACATGGCTAATGTGGTTTCATCAATACCCCACCTATTTCCCTCTCTCCTGTATTATTTTGAAGCAAATTAAAGGCATCATAACATTTTAACCCTAAATATTTCACTTGTATTTCTGAGAGATAAGAATTAAAAAGAAAAATCCTAACCTAACCACAATATCTAAATCTTAACACCTAAAACTTTAGTCACACTCAAAATTTTGATAATTCCTTAAATATTATCAAATATCCAGTAAGTTCAAATTTCCGGTTGTCTCCTAAATATCATAATTTGTGTGTGTGTGTGTGTGTGGAAGATTAGCCCTGAGCTAACTGCTGCCAATCCTCCTCTTTTTATTGAGGAAGGCTGGCCCTGAGCTAACATCTGTGCCCATCCTCCTCTACTTTATATGTGGGACGCCTGCCGCAGCATGGCTTGCCAAATGGTGCCATGTCTGCACCTGGGATCCGAACCCTTGAACCCTCACCCGCTGAAGCGGAACGTGCACACTTAACTGCTGTGCCACTGGGCCAGCCCCTATAATATTTTTTAATAGTTTGTTTTTTTGGATTAGGATCCTAAAGAGATCCACACATTGTGATTGGTTGATGTGTCTCCTGCATCTCTGTTAACCTATTGCTTTCTCCTTCTCTGTTTTTTTTTTAAATTTATTTGTTAAAGAATCTAAGTCGTTTGTTTCCTGATTGCATCCCTATCGAGTCATTGAATGTGTTGTTTGAGTTTCTGTATTTCTTATAAGTTGGTAGTTGGATTTAAAAGTTCTATTGATTCAGATCTTTTTTTTATTTTTGGTGTTACGTCATAGGCGGCTGTATGTTCTTCCATGTGGAGGAGAAATAATGAATGGTTCTCTATTGAGGAAAAACGCACAGATCCACTAAATTTTAGGAAGTACAAAATAGTAATGTTCTGATTCTAGAATTCATTCTTTTCCAAATCTATAATTCATTTTCTTTTATTAGCTGAAATATTTCCATAAAGGAAAAAATCCATTTCATTCACTATTTGCTCATCTTTGGTAAAGTTCATAGAGGAAGTTTTCAAAATAATGAGTTAGTTCACTTGTTTCCTTCTACCTTACATCTGTATCTCTCTTTTTGCTCACCAAGAATCACAGTTTTCTAGGCCCCCAGGAATGATAGGACTGGAATATCAATTACTCTTTCAGTTTATTCCACAACATGCACTCAGCAGTCTCAAGATAACAATGCCAGTACTACCACCAACAATATGATTACTGTCAAGTTAGTTTTTTTCCTCAATTCTTTTTGCCTTTGAATCTCTCACTTGGGATGTACAAATTACTTGTTTTAAAATCTTTTGGCGTAGTCTCTTTCTGTACAGTTAGGCCTCCAACTGGCCACATGTTTGAATTTATGTGTTTCATTTTTTTTTATTTTCAGGAATTTCTGCTTTAAAATTTATTTTATAACTATGTAAGTTATTTATCTTCCCTCTACCCTGTTCTTTCCCTTGCCCTTTAATTAACCATTTTTAAGCTTATGGTTTAACTTTTTCATTGTTTTTAACATAATAGGCCATTTTTGGTATATATTTATATGTATTTGCATTCCCTTCATTTAGATGTGATAGCATACTGTGCGCACTTCTCCCATCTTGCTTTTTTTATTTAACAAGATATCCCTGAGATTACTTCAGAACTGCAGAGAACTCCATCGTGTGAATGTACCATAATTCTACTTAGCTTGCCACCTCTTTATGGACATTTGGGGTTAGTCCCACTTTTTGCTCTTATAAATAGTCCTGCCATGTCTTTTCATGTAGTTTTTTTTTTTTTTTTTTTTGCCACTGTATGTTGTTTCATGTTTTTACTAATGTGTCTTTGAAATAAATGTCTAAAACAAGATTGATGAGTCAAAGGACAAATAAATAATGTAATTTTGCTGGAGATTGCCAAATTCCCTTTCACAGGAGCTGTGCTATTTTGCATTTCTACCTACGTATGAGAATGCTTGTTTTCTTACAGCCTCACCCACAGGGTACATCATCAAACTTTATTTTTACCAACTTAGTGGGTAAAAAGTCATTTTCACTTATTTTTCAATCATCTGTTTATTTCTCTACCTGTTTTCTATATCATTACTGGTCCTTTTTTCTCTATTTTTAAGAAGTTCTTTATATATAACTGATATTCCCTTCATTTGTGATAAGAGTTGTGAATGTTTTTCACATTTTGTTAGTTGTCAGTTTACTTTTCTTGTGATTTATTTTGCCCTTTGTTTTTTATTTTTAGCAATCAATTTAACTCTTTGTCTTATTCCTTTTAAAGTTTGAGTTATAATTAGAAAAGTTTTCTCCATTCCTTGGTTATAGGGGAATTCACTCAGGTTTTCTTCTAGTATTTATATAGTTTCACTGTTTTACATTTAAATTTCTGATTCATTTGAAGTTTATCTTAGTGTACAGTATGAGGAATGGATTCAATTTTATAATTTTTTCTATCTAGTTATTAAAACATCACCCCTCTCAAGTAAGAATCTTTCTTTATCAGATATTACATTTGCATCTGTAATTGGAATTAATTCTGTATTTTATATTTTGCTTGATTGGCCTGCCTATTCATGTGTCCATACCAGACTGTTTTAGTATTAGAGATTTTATAATATGTTTTAATATCTTGTACAAGTAGCCGCCCCAACTCCATCTTCTTTTGCAGGATCTTCCTGACTTTGTTGTATATTCATTTTTTTCAAATGAACTTCAGAATTGACTTGTCTAACTCTAGGGAAAAAAGATGATATTTTTATTTGGATTATTTTAAATTAATAAATTAACTTAGAACTCTTATCTTTGTGATGTTGAATATTCCTAATCAAGGCATGTTTTTCCATTTCCAGTTCAAGTCTGATTTCATGACTTTCAAGTGTGCTTTATATTTTCTTATATAAGTTTTGGACATTTTTGAATTATGTGAACACTTTTGATTCATGAGACATCTCATGAAACTTACTATATTAAGTAGAAAAATTGAGGACTATTGCTTTAGTGAGCTGCATTTTCTCTATATGGGAATTATGTCATTGATATTATCTACAGTAGATATCACTCATCTACAGTAGATATACTTTTATATTTGTATTTAGTTTCTTTATTTTGAGTCACTTTTAACTCATCTATCTTTAGGAAGCAGAAAGCTCTAAACCCTGGTCCAGTAAAAGAAGAAGAAAAACAACAAAAAAACCACAGACGAGAAAAGGCTGACTGGGAGAGGGAGGGTGTGGGAAAGAGAGAGAACTGAACAGAAACCCAGGCTGTGGATGGTGTCTGCATTTAAGTACAAAATTTATATGAACCTCTAAGCCTGTAGTCTTTGTATCTCCTAAAAGAAGTTGGAAAAACTATTTGCTGCTTCGCACATATTTTAGTTGACATCTAATGTTTTTACCATGAATTTAAACTGTTGCAAATGATGTGATTTCCTGTTTATGGTAAGCCTTGTCACTTAAAAATGATACCATTACATCATTCTTTTAAATGTAGCCAATGAAATTGAAATAACATAGCAATTTTAAGACCTCTGGTCATCCATTAAAAAAATAAGCAAGATCTTTAACAGCCAAATTTTACATTATTCTTTTTTTCTCCTTACGTGTGTTTCTTTCCCCTTCCTGCACAGAAGAAATTGCATTGTAATGAGATATACTTTCAGGGCTGGCCCTGTGGCCAAGTGGTTGAGTTTTCGCACTCTGCTTTGGCGGCTCAGGGTTTCATCAGTTCGAATCCTGGGCGTGGACATGGCACCGCTCATCTGGGCGGCATCCTGCATGCCACAACTAGAAGGACCCACAACTAAAAATGCACAACTGTGTACCGGGGGGCTTTGGGAGAAAAAGGAAAAATAAAATCTTTAAAAAAAAAAACCCAGAAATATACTTTAATGCTAAAGTGTTTTTTTAATTGATCACTGTATCATACTTCTTGGCAATAGGAGTGTGTATAAATTTAAAATAATTATTTAAAAATTTTCTTGGACCATAAGGCTTTAAAGTGCTAAGAAATTCTCTACAGGATTAAGTTACCATTATAATTATCTCCAGTATAAAATTTATCCAGGCAGAACAAATGTATTAAAATATTTGAGAATCATTATATGTTTTTGAAAATTTTATTGGAAATGCATTTCTTAGAGAGATGGGCGAGACTTTTTTTATGTCATCCTCTTTGATTATTACTTATCATCAGAATAAAACAGGGTTCAGCAACATTTCCATTCCTATTTTTGTTGCTGTGGCTGTAATCTTGAGAAACCTGGTTCACATGAATAATAAATGGTAATAAAAAGGAGTTTTATTATCACAGTGTCATTCAGTTCTTTGACCTGCTTCTGCGTCATATGCCAAAACTCACATAGCAATCTATTATCAAAAATTACTCCTAAGTGGGGGTGGCCCAGTGGTGTAGTGGTTAAGTTCATGTTCTCTACTTTGGCGGCCCAGGGTTTGATGGTTGGGGTCTTGGGTGCAGACCTACACATCGCTTATCAAGCCATGCTGTGGCAGGTGTCCCACATATAAAATAGACTAAGATGGGCACAGATGTGAGCTCAGGGCTAATCTTCCACACACACACACACACACACACACACACACACACACACACACACACAAATTACTCCTGAGGATCAGCTGGCAACCAGATTATGCCCTTTTTCAGTTTTGTTCAAAGCAGAGAATTGGAAATCACCTGAATTGTGAAAGAATTTGTTAATCAGACAGTAAGGTCATTCACTTTCTCTAATTGACTGAAGTAAAATTTGAGCTGTCCTTATATTTGGAAACCCAATGATTATTGTACCCTGAGGCCACGCACCCTAGAAAGATTCAGAGTGGGAAAGAGGTTTGCCTTTTTTTGTGTGTGAAATTGGGTGGGGATGGGTGTTATGAGAAGAGAAGAGGAAGAGAACTGGTACTCTCACATATTCTTAAGTAGATCAATTTTAGGAAGGAGCAGAAATGGAAATTGAGAATATGGAAATTGATATATAAAAATATCCATGTTTTGGTTTGTCATCCTGAACCTTGTGGAGGACAAGTAGTCCCAGTTTGAAGTCTCCCATTCTAGGCAGCCCACGAGAGAACGGACAGTACCTTGGGCTACATGAGTCTCGTCTAACAAAAAGAAGTGCAGCGGCTGCAGGTCAGCAGAGGTGGTGCTACTATGTGCAGGAAAACTTAGGCCAGTATTGGTTATATAGGGGCACTGCCCAGGGTTCTGATATTGTCTTCACAAGATGTTTTATACCAGGTAATATGTGGTTGGTCAAAACAACAAAACAGAAGCCCTTAACAATAACAGACACCTCACCAGATGGCAAAGAAGCATATGAAAGGATGCACCACATCGTATGTTGTCAGGGAAATGCAAAATAAAACAACGAGATACCCCACTACGCACCTACTAGAATGGTCAAAATCTGGACCACTGACAACATCAAATGCTGGTGAGGCTGTGGAGCAGCAAGAACTCTCATACATTGCTAGGGGAAAGCAAAATGGTACAGCCACTTCGGAAGATGGTTTGTTGGTTCCTATAAGACTAAATGTACTGTTAATGTATGATCCATCAATTGCACTCCTTGGTATTTACCAAAAGGAGGTGAAAACTTATGTGCACGCAAAAACCTGCACAACGATGTTTATAGCAGGTTTTTTCATAATTTCCAAAACTTGGAAGCAACCAAGATGTCCTTCAGTAGGTGAATAATTAGATAAAATGTGGTACATCCAGACGATGGAATATTATTCAGCACTAGAAAGAAATGAGCTTTCAAGCCATCAAAAGACATGGAGGAACTTTAAATGCGTATTACTAAGTGAAATAAGTCAATCTGAAAAGGCTACATACTGTGTGATTCCAACTGTGTGACATTCTGGAAAAGGCAAAACTGGAGACAGTAAAAAGATCAGTAGTTGCCAGGAGCAAAGAATGAATTGGTGTAATACGGTAGTGATGGATATATGTCATTATACATTTGTTCAAACTCACAGAATTTACAACAGCAAGAGGGAACCCTAATGTAAACTATGGACTTGGGGTGATTATGATGCGTCCGTGGAGATTCGTCAATTGTGACAAATGTTAGGGGATGTTGATACCGGGGGCGCTGTGCATGTGTTGGGGTATGTGGTATATGGACACTCTGTGTACCCTCTTAATTTTGCTGTGAACCTAAAACTGCTCTAAAAATTAGTCTTAAAAAAACAAACATTGAGTTTTAATTCTGTTGAAAAGAGTCTGTAGATCTTAAATAATCCGGTTCATATACTTTGATCAGTCAAATTGAACACTACTTGAATTTAGCTGAGTATGAGGAGTAAGGGGTTCGTGGGCAGATTCCTTGGAGCTGAGGCTGTCTGTTCCTGATAACCCATCTTATTGGGCTTGAGAGAGAGGAGTGAGCTCTTTCTTCGGGGGAATGAATTTGTAGTACAGGTACGTGAGTGCATGCGTGCATGTGTTTTAGCAGAAGTCTTTTCAGAACCACTGCCTTAAGTTGTTGATTCTTAAATATATCAAAAACCTCAGCTGAGCACTTGAGGGAAAGAGGATAGCAGATGGCGGCCTGGGGTTAGGGACTGACGGGCAGTGCTAATATTTGGTGCTGGTGTGTTAGCAAAGCCGTCTATGTTAGACGCGCAAGAGACAGGATTGACATTTTATAGGGAAAGGTCAAAGAGCCTGACCTACATTTTGGCTGAGAACAATGGTCACCTCACTTCACCTTTTGTGAACAGCAGGGGCAGCCCTCTGTCAGGCGAAACGTTCTTTAAGAATTTGCTTTCGGTTTGCTCGTAATTTAAATCAGTGAAAAGTGATATGTTCCCTGTCTGCCAGGTACAATTCTAAGTACTTTACATTGGTCCTTTCATTTAATCCCTATAATAACTCTATGAGTTCAGACTGGTTTTATCCTCTCCATTTTACAGATAGGTAAACTGAGGCATGGTGTGATTAAGTAATTTGCCCAAGGTCACACACTAGTGAGTGGTAGAGCAAAGGATTCAACGTAGATTGTTCAGTTCCCAAGTCTCTGCTCTTAACCATCGTATTGTGATGCCTTGAGGCATTTGAATAAAACCTCACAGAGGGGAGCTTCCAATCCGTGTGCCACCACCTAGTGAGTGGGGTCAGGTATATTGATCCCCCGAGTCTCCGAGTTGGCAAGAGCTGCCGGGCCAACTTGCCTGTGGCAATGAGCAGCCTTTTCTTCTTTCCTGGAGTGCCAGTGTAAATATTATTTTCTATATGTGTCAAGAAATGGAAATGATTGGGGAACTGCCGCAGGGTGTAGGAGAGCTGAGTCTGAAGGATCTGCGGGCAGATGCTATCAATTGTCTGACACACACTGAAAAGAAAGAAGAACACAAGCAAAGTGACCTGTTGATTGAAGTTATTAGTATAGTTTGTCTGAATGGGAAGCAAATCGGTATGGATTTAATCCAGGAGTGATAAAATGGTGGCCTGTGGGCAGATTTAGCCTGGAAATCTCGATAACAACCTAGTGTTACAGCCCAGCACAATATTTAAACAAAAATAGAATTTGCATGCTTTTTCATGGGCTAGGAGCACTCAATAACAGTGTCTACTGCTGCTGAACCCGGAAGCTTCACCTCTTTACATTTTCCTCCCGGCTTCTCGTGCCTTCTGAGTGGAGAGCTCTTGCTTAAATCACTCATAGGAGGTGCTAGCTAGGTCATACAGGGTTGGTAGATCATGCTAATGACCTTTTGGTTGTTGTCACTAAAGGTTTGGTGGGAGCAGGGGTGGCAGCACTGGACTTATCTAGGCAGATTAAAAGCGCACCTTGGCACCAGCCAATTAGGAACACTAAAACAATAACAAAATCCTCGTTCCTTTCTTCTTTTTTTTAAAAAATTGTTTGGAAAAATTTTATTTCATATTTCATAAAAAGTGTCAAAATAGTTTTAGAAAACAACGTGGCCTGTCATATAAGTACGTGCTCAATAAGTTGTATTATTTTTTGTAATTATTATTGGTAAAATCAAAACTACTTTGCATTTCCTTCTACTCATAGCTCAGTATTGTTTTTAATTTGAATTGCATATTTTGGGAGGGAGGGAAAAATGTTTTCTTAAGTTTTTCTAATATGTAAAATTATAGTGAATATTATAATGATCATCTTTGAATCCATCAGTCAGCTTTATGAAATCTTACCTTTTTTTTGCCACATTTGCTCCAGATATTTCTTTAAAAGTAAATTACATAAATTCTGTTTATCCTTGTTTTTAACCCCTTTCTAATCTGATTTCCTTCTCGTTGCATGCCCAGAAGTAACTTTCAAGTTGGTATTTGCTATTGTGAAGTATGTTTTTATACTCCTATAGCATGTTTGCATCTGTAAAGAATGTATAGTATTGTTTGAAACGTCGTATAAATGGTTTCATATTCTACATATAATTCTGCATCCACCTTATTTTTGCTCAATATTTCTGGTTCAAACACTGGTTTCATATCTTAGTAGCTGCACAACCTTGGGCAAGTGACTTCACCTCTCTTGCCTCAGTTTCCCCATCTGTGTTATGCTGTGTTCACACGATGGAATGTTATATAGCAGCTGAAATGAATGAAATACAGCAATATGAATCTTAATAAACTATTGAGGGGGAATGAGCTGACACATATATGGTTAGATGTAGGTTGTTGTGAAGATTCTAACATCTTTTGGATACTGAGTTCATGGATTCTTGTCACAGCATTGACATAATTAACTAACTAACAAGTAGAAGTAGGCTATGCATGGATCTATGAGGAGATGGTGTCATGAACTTGAAATTGTGAGGTGTTTTTGTTAGTTTTTGGTTGTTAAATGAATCTTCCTGTGGTTTTAGTTTGCTGCATTTTCTTGGTTTCAGATGAGATTGAACTACTTTTATATGTTTAATGGACATTTTAGTTTCCTTTTTAGAAAATTGCCTTATATCCTCTATACTCTTTTTTTCCTGAAAGGTTCTTTGTGTTTTTCTTATTGATTTGTTAGCCATCTCTATATATTCAGGATCTGTGTCCTTTCTCTGTTTGGGTTGCACATAAGCATATAGTTAAAGATTTTTTAATAGTGTCTTTTGATCGGTAGAATTTTTAACATTTAATATGATTGATTTAATTTTTTTTCTGATTGGAATTGTTTTGAATTTATAGGTTAATTTTGGGGAGAATTGATAATGCTATTAGATTTTCTTATCCTTGAAAAGATTTTTACTTAGGACATTTATTGCTCTTTTTAATTTGGGTTGGTCTAACATGTTCTTCTGTATTTTGTTTTTTTAATATTGGCACCTGTGCTAACATCTGTTGCCAATCTTCTTCTTTTTTTCTTCTTCTTCTCCCCAAAGCCCCCCAGTACATAGTTGTATATTCTAGTTGTAGGTCCTTCTGGCTGTGCTATGTGGGATGCTGTCTCAGCATGGCCTGATGAGCGGTGCCATGTCCACGCCTGGGATCCAAACCGGCGAAACCCTGGGCCGCCGAAGCGGAGCTCACAAACTTAGCCACTTGGCCATGGGCCGGCCCTTCTGTCTTCTTAAAATTGTTTATATATTACTTTCCATTTTTTGGAGCCGGTGTGGTTAATTGGTGCGTCCTCTGTTCCTCCTTTACAGTTTCATCTTTGCAGATCTCATTGGCTTTCAGAGTTCCAACTATCACCTCTATGTAAATGAATCCTCAGTCTCTCTTCATAGTTTGTCTAGTCTTGCTCTTCATTCTCTACGTCATCATTCTAGGCACTTATTTTCTAATCCTACTTTCAATTACAAATAACATTGTCCATTCTAAAATGTATTATCAATGCTTTTTAGATTAGCTGAAGTTTTGCCAGGCTTCCCTTCATTAGTGTGGGTCATGTCTATATAATAAACATGCAGTAGATCTCTAGCAAATGCTAATAATTTAAGATTGACTATACTTTAAAGCTTCTTAGACTAAAGTTGTTACAGTTACAAGGTCTTTTATCAAGGGAAATAAAAGCAATTCGACAGCCAGTCTTGCTGGTGATTTTGCCTTTACTTTGGTTTGTGAAAGGGTATGTGGCTATTATGCATCATAAACATGTTAGACTTTCACCTGAAAAGCTTTCAACTCAGATTTTTCCCTAAAGAAAAGTGCAAACGATATCCTTAAGATTATAATATGTGTGTCCATTCCTCAAGATGACAGAATGTCCTCTGTGCTCTTTTTAAGGCAACTGTGGCGTCTCTAAGTGGATGGAGCAGCTGCATTTTTCCATATGGGCTTTCAGTAATCTTGCCAAGAAAAATCTAAATGATTTAAAACACTCTCTCAGTCCAGAACCTTAACAGGCATTTTCTAATGATTGAAGGAGGGGCATTAAAAACCACGACACATCTTTTAACTGGAACTTTTTGTTCTGGCAATACCCTGTCCAAGAGAATGACAGTATAATAACGAGGATGAGTATTAAGCAACATTAAAGGTTGTCGTATTTGTCAAACGTCTTCCTCTTCCCTTCCAAGAGAGTGATTGTTAGCTCTCTCTTTATTTCATGTGTTAACACTTTTCTTGCTACGTCATGACTGCACATTTATTTAATCCCACACAATGACTTGATAGATACTTCTATTTATTGGCATTGATGAAACAAGCACACAAACAAAAATTATGGAGGACACATAACTTAAAAATATTCTTGAGAGTTAGGGTATTTCCATGAATTTTAAAGATTAAATTTATCCAAAGTAAATATATCATGTTTTTGTAGTAGTAAAAGAAAAACCTGTATGTGATTGTAGTGTAGAGAAAGGCACATAGACGCGGAAATTGAAGACCTGGTGTGTAGTTCTGGCTTGGCCACTTAGTTTCATCCTCTGAGCCTCAATGTGTTAATTTGGAGAACGAGGCCCATGCTTATGGGAACTATGTGCAGAAATGACTGAAAAGGAGTTTAGAAAAGTAGAAAAGAAAAACAATGTGGTGGATTTTGCCCTTTATAAATTCAAAAGAGACTTCGCAGAGCTTTCTGGCTTTTAAGATGAAGTTGGGAAAAGGCAAATTTATGTTTCTAGAAGGAAACCCCCCTTACAAAATATCTTCAGAGTGAAATTCAGGAACATGTTTCTTGTTGGTCTTCCCCTTGGGGGATAAAGACAGGGTACTATGCTGTGTCAGATGGCGAGAGGGATATGGCTGCGATTAGCCCCCCATTAATTAGGAAGTTTGATGCTGTTGGATTTGCTTCTCTTAACTACTCTATCCTTGCCAAAAAGGCCTGCGCTTGGCTCTATGAAGTAGGTACTGCTATTGATTCCCATTTTATAGATGAGGAAGCTGAGGCATGGAGAGATTAATAATCTGCCCCAGAACACATGGCCAGAAAGTGGTAGAGCCAAAATTTAAACCAGGCAGTCTGGGCCCAGCATCCAAGCTCTTAACCACTGTACCTTGCTGTGTCTCATCAGTGAGGAATATGAGTTCAATTTTGGTTATGCCGAGTTTGAGGCACTGTTAAGACATCTAAATGTAGAAACCTGGTGGTTTGGAGTTTAGAACAGAAATTTAGGCCACAGACGTAGATGTGGAAAACGTATGCCTGTACGTGATAATTGATCTATGAAAGGAAGAGGAAGTAGAGTGAAAAGAGGAGGACACGGTCTCTTGGGAACACCAGTGTTGTAGAGCCATTCCCAGAAGACTGAGATTAGGCAAGACTACAGAGTTAGGGAAACCAGGAGT
Organism: Equus przewalskii; assembly: GCF_037783145.1. Lineage (NCBI taxonomy): Eukaryota > Metazoa > Chordata > Mammalia > Perissodactyla > Equidae > Equus > Equus przewalskii. The sequence continues at coordinate 50,262,724 of NC_091831.1, read as the reverse complement.
GTATGGCCTAGATATTCAGTGACATCTTCATGGGGGTAACTGGTTTTAAAAGGACTTCAGTTCTCCTTTGCCCACTCCTTCCAGGACTTGGAGCCACTGGGCCATGCCAGCACTCACTGTCTTCTTCCTGGTCCTCAAGGCACCCATGTCTTCTGTGGTGTGTCCCTCCTACTCAGGCCCCAATAATAATTTACCGAATTATTTCATCTCGCAGACTAAGTTCTCATCTGCCCTGTCCCATGCATCATTTTGGGTATTTTAGCATGCATGCAGTCTGTGGCACTTACTCAGTTCATTGCCCTCCCTGGTTGTATAATCAAGCCAATGACCTGTGTTTTAACTCTGTATCAGGCTGGGGACCCTGCGTTTCCCTACCCTGAACACTTTTCTTACCAACCATCTCTCCTGTTCCCCAAAACCCTTTGCTCTGTGATCTCCACTGTTACTTTTCAGTTCAACCTGTTTTTTGTGATCAGCTACCCAATTCTTAAAACTCAATCTTAGGGGCCGGCCCGGTGGCGCTGTGGTTAAGTTCACACGTTCTGCTTCTCGGTGGCCCAGGGTTTGCGGGTTTGGATCCCAGGTGTGGATATGGCACCGCTTGGCAAAAAGCCATGCTGTGGTAGGTGTCCCATGTATAAAGTAGAGGAAGATGGGCACGGATGTTAGCTCAGGGCCAGTCTTCCTCAGCAAAAAGAGGAGGATTGGCACTAGTTAACTCAGGGCTAATCTTCCTCAAAAAAAACAAAAACAAAACCAAAAAACCCAATCTTAGACTCCTTTCATTAACCTACTTCCTACTTCCATGTCCACAACCCAACATTGGATTAAGCTTGTGATTGGCTTGTTCACATATTTTTTTCTTCTGGACCTGAGAACATTATGGGAAAAAATTACAGAACTGCATTGATTCAACCTCTAAAAAACCTTTTTATATTTCTGAAACTTTGACATCCTAATCATGTCTTTAATTTTGTCTTACTATTCACTAATCCATAAGTGAATAATTTACACAAGTATTGAATAAGACAGAATAAGATAATAAATGTTTGCTAGTAGCCTGATAGCATTATCCATAATAGCTTTTGTAGATTTTATTTAGTAATGATATTGAATATATATTCTAGTAAATTAGACATTTTATAAATTAAATATTTTTAAATATATATATTTTTAATTCAAAGGAGGAGAAAGCCATATTTAGTTTTTAAGCTAGATAAGTCTTGTGCTTTGCTTAAATTTATACTTTTAAGTATACTTATGCCTTGTGGTTCTAAGGCTACTCTGGACTTTCTTATTTTTATTCTTCTGACTCACTGTTTTGAAATTTAGCCCACTAACTTGTTTCTTAAGTAATCATATGTTTTTCCATTTTTCCCAAGTTAAAGCCGACATAACTCACAGCATGAGATATCCTGTTTTACTAAACTGACAATTTTAATTCTCACAAAAGCCCTATCAATTTGTTTTCTTATTGAATTCTGCAATCCTAATATATTTTAAAATACAATTTCTTTAGGGTTTTTGAAATTTTAAAACTAACTCTTAGAGCTCTTACTACTGCCTTCGTGTTCATGGAGAGTAAGAAAATTATTCTAAAGTTACATTGCCTTTTTCTCAGCCGGCGTTTTACATCATTCGTTCTCCATCTCTGAATAAAGCTGCCACCTCACAGATAACTACCTCATTTCCATTTCTTCCGCAATTTAGTGTGACAAAGTCCTGTCTGTAAGTAGGGCAGTCTGAGTGGATTTGGGTAGCTGGGACGGAATTTAGCTTCTGTGACAAAGGAGCAGTAGAAGGCTGGCTGAGTCTGGCATTTGGAGGGACTATTGTGCTTATCATGTAAGGAAAAGCCAGTAGTGTTTGGTGTCTTTTCTTTTTTTGTAGCTGGAAAGGATTAGTTTGGGATTCAGTCTCTAGGTGAGGTTGTGAAAAACAGCTTGGAATTCAAGAGTCTGGAGACCAAACTTAACACTCGATTGAAAAGGCTGGAGCTTTTATCCTTCATGAATAATTTTAAATGCTCCATAACTATTTTCAAATTGAAGGCGTTCTGATATTCCAAATACACTTATTTCTTTGAAAACTGAATTGGTTAGATTGCAACTTTGTGAGCTGCCTATTTGAAAAGGAAAACTAAATGAAATATTTAAAATCAGTTTTAAAAAACTGTGTCACTACAGCCTCCAAACCAAAGATTTTCTTTCTTCAGTACATTTTAAACACTTAAATGATGCAATGTATACTGATGCCTTTGGAGAGTAATATATACTGATTTAAATCTAGAAGTAAAGTGATAGGTTTTTGCTGATGTATACCTTCAGATACATGTAGTCCCTTTGCTCTTTTTCTTGTCTGAGCACATCTTCCACTTTAACATCTTCCTGCATGTGTCTCTTATTGTATTGGAGTCAGTCAGTTCTTTGAAGGGTCAAGATAGTTAGAATATTGCTGCTGCTTTGATCTAATTTGTTTAGGGGGATTGCTGATTCATCTTCTCTGGACTATAATTTTTTTTTTTTTAAGATTTTATTTTTTTTTTCCTTTTTCTCCCCAAAGCCCCCCGGTACATAGTTATATAGTCTTCGTTGTGGGTCCTTCTAGTTGTGGCATGTGGGACGCTGCCTCAGCGTGGTTTGATGAGCCGTGCCATGTCCGCGCCCAGGATTCAAACCAACGAAATGCTGGGCCGCCTGCAGCGGAGCGAGTGAACTTAACCACTCGGCCACGGGGCCAGCCCCTCTGGACTATAATTTTACTGTCACACTCCAGAACACCTGGTCTCAGCTAACTTCTGCCCTGGGAGCCTGTCCTCAGCCTTGAGCAAGCATCCTGGTGGCACAAGTTAACCCTCAGACACATTTGGATGGATAAGGAGTCACTGTGCTTATATTTTTTATCATTGTTAGCCACCTTTAGTTTTCAACATTTTGAACCCACTGAAGTTATTCCTTTTTCAAAATGACACTGAAGGAATTATGATCGTTAATGACCCTGGAAGTATATTGCCTGAGATTTGGAATTTATTTATGTTAGTATTTTATAACTGATAAGTATTATTTTTACTATAGAAATGCAAAGATAGATTCTTCGACAAATACGATGACTTGCCAGTATGTGTCGTAAACGCAGGTTACTGAAAATGTGTATAATAGAAGTTAATTTGTAATTCTATTAGCATATACCTGTAATTATTTAAAGAAAATGTAGACTAATAAGCTTGTTTATAAAAGTTATAATATAATCTATATTTTAAAATCTAATAAACATATGAACACACACATCCTTTTATAAGCTGATTTCTATAAGTTCCATTCCATTTTATTGTTAAAGGTAAAATGTTTTCAAATTACTTACAAGAATTATCTGCTGTTAGTAGAGTAATTTAAATTTTTCGTTTTAAAATTGCAACACCTGGGCTGGCCTAGTGGCATAGTGGTTAAGTTGGTGCCCTCTGTTTCAGTGGCTCAGGGTTTGCTGGTTTGAATCCTGGGTGCAAACCTATGTACTGCTCAGCTCATCAAGCCATACTGTGGCGGCATCCCACATACAAAATAGAGGAAGATTAGCAACAGATGTTAGCTTAGGGCCAATCTTCCTCACCAAAAAAAAAAAAAAAAAAGGAACCCCAACTATTTTGCTTTGTTATAACTTTTTTACTTATTTTATTGACTATTTTATGATATTATATATCAAAATTAAATAAGCCTTACCTTTTGTGGTAGTCATAATTTTTATAGTTTCCAGTGTACAGATGAGGTGGAAAAAAATGGAATATCCTTATTTTTGAGATGAACCTGTGTTTCAATATATAAATGGTGCAATTTAACTTTTAGGTTACTGTTCATATGTAGATTCTGTCTTTTTTCCCTCCTAAATTATCTTAATATTTCAACTTCTATGTTGGCTATGTTCATGGGGGATGGTGGCCCCAAATGTGTAGAGATATGGGATAGCTAATTGACCTTTGTCCATCTTGCTGATTTCTTACCATCTTTTGGGACTAAAGTTCCACTTGAGATTTGAAAAAAGCTATGGACACTCTCATGATAAAGATAGACATATTTATAAACTCAAAATTTAGTATATATTTCCAGGCATTTTATGAGCTCTGGCTTAAAAACCCCTGTTCTATATATAGGCACTATTTCTGTCTAATTAAGAATTAAAGTACCCAAATTTAGTATACATTATTTATCATATGTTATTGTCCCATTTCTACAGAACTGCTTTGCATTCATTTGAAAAATATTTATTGATTATCAATTTTGTGCTTGTTACAGAATGTAAGTGTTGAGAAGAAGCCAAGAATTTTCATGGAAACAAAAATTTATACTGTCTGTTGCACAAATTTAGAGAAGGACAAATTGTGTGGGCTGGAATGTTCTTCGCTACGTTGGGTTGAATTAGACTTAGGAAGATTGGGAAGATAGGTGGAAGAAATGGGGTCATGCCAACCTGGCTGCAACGATTTACTGATGACCTCAAACCCTTGAATCCTTGTATCTTCAAAGGGACATAGCTGGATGCTGTCAGAATGGATATGTAGACTAAAGCAGTGTTTTTCAAATTTAAGTAATGTAATGATTCCTTTTAAAAGAAAAAATAATTATCGTGGCCTGTCAGTGTTGACTTAAATTTTTTATATTTAGTGTTACTTAAGTATGTAAAAGCACAAAACTTGGCTTGAGCACTTTATGCGTATAACTCTTGTGCAATTGAAAAACCCAGAATTGTTTTACACGTCCCATACAAACAAAACGATACAGACAATGATAATGATATGTTGCTGCAAATGAATTGCCACTTCCAGCAAAAATGTGGTAATGACCACTAGCCATTATGGCATGAGTTCTTTTGAGTTCAACATGGCCATGCTATTGGGACTCAAATGTATGGTTTATACTTTTGTTCTTTTTTTTTCATCAGCTCACAAATATCTGTAATATTATGACCTGATGTCAACTTGATTGTGAACATAAAATGGGCATAGTATTCAGGTACAAGACAATTGTCAGATGATTCAGAAGGTATTTGTCTTAATTTTTTAAAGGCTATAATTGGCATGGTGATACAAATTGAAACAATGGTTGCCTCTAAGGGGGATATTGCTTGGAAAGGGGCACCAGAGAAATTTCTGGAGTGATAGAAACTTTTTCTGTCTTGGTTCGGGTATTATTTTCATGGATGTACACATTTATCAAAACTCAAATTATATACTTTAATTCACTATTTGTAAATTTTATCTTAATAAGGAAAAAATTTATAATTGGAATAAAGACAGAAAATTAAAAAAAAATTTTTTTACAAGAATTCTCATATTTGGAGAATAGGTTCATGGATTTCAGTTTGGGATTCACAATTAAGAAGGACACTCCAGGCCACTGAACAATGTTTATGACTATGTATGGCTGTATGTGGTGTCATGGAAACCTGGAAAGGCAGGGCTTCTAGATGGAGTGTTTCATTGGTCCAAGGCTGCAGAAAGGCTAAGATATAACCAGGAAGGCAACTGTCAGACCTGGGAACCTGGCGATCACTGGGCCCTTGATAAGAATATTTCAGTGTGGCGATGGGGATGGAAGCCAGATGGGAATGGGTTCAAATGTGAGTGGGGATCCAAAAGCACCCAACTGCTGTATATAGAGTATAAGTCTCTGAAAAACTGAGTCATCATGATAGGAAAATAAAAGCCCTCAGTAGATAAATTGGAAGAGGCAAGCTGAAGCCTATAAAATGGGTTTAAGCTGCTGCCTCCTAGAATGCAGCTAAAGAATAGCTTTTCGAACAAAAGAACAGTTCGTCAAGTTATTGAACACACTCCCCTTCTGTGCCGACAGTTGTCAGGAGTGAACATGACTGTAAGGAAACTCTTCCAGAAAAGTGCGCTTTTCTGCTTGTAGCTCACAAGTCCAATCAATTTAAACAGGGCCTGAAAGGAGAAAAACCAGTTTGACATGTATGTGGCAATAACACAAGTCAAATCCTTTAGACCCCTTCTTGAAACCAGGAGATCATAAGTGAAAAATTGCTGGCCCCTAAAGCTACAGCAACGTCATCTTTTGTGTTTGAAGAGTTTTTTTTTTTTTTTAAAGAATCTTGGACAAAGCTTTCTAGATGGTAACAAACTGAGCCTGGCGGATATGCACCTGCTTGAAAGCATTTTTTGCAGTGAAAGAGAAGGTCCCCAGTGTTCTCTCTGAATTTCTTCTATCCAGCGGGAGTGAGTAATAGCCCTATGATTAAGAAATTCTTGGCACCTGGCAGCAAGAAGTGCCCACCCCCTGTCAGTGATGTGAACACAGTCCACCGATCTTTATATTGTGAAGCTGGTACTTATTTATATCTGTGAGTTGGTCGGCCTCTGTGGATTGCTGTGTCCCTTAAGCACTATAATCAGTGCCACGCTGCAGTGGTCCCCAGTCCTAGGAATAGTTACTTCCTAACTCACATTTCAGGGGCACCTTCTGTACTCAGAATCTTAATTTTGTTGTGAGTAATAGGAGAAAAGGCAGGCTAGAGTTTAAGTTAGACCCTTAATCTGATGAGTTATTTCTGACTCCTCTGGATCGTCCATCCCACTGTGAAGGAGAGTGAGAACTTATGTCCCATGAGCTTTCTTCGCTCCCTTTTGAGGAAGTGAAATAGAGTTATTTGGAATAGGTGAAGGAGCAGGATTGCACTTCTTCCCTAATGCAGTGGTCTTTAAAGTGTGATCTCCAGACCAAGAGCATCAAAGCCACTTGGGAATTTGCTAGAAATGCAGTTCTTTTCACTCTAACCCAGACCTACTGTATCCAAACTGGGAGGTGGTTCCCAGCAATCTGTGTTTTCGCAAGCCTCCACGTGATCCGTTAAAAGCTAAAGATTGAGAAGCACTGCCCTAAGCAAGGAGAGAGACTCAGGACCATTCCAGAATAGGGGAAATGGATAGAAATTACTAGAGATACACTGGACCTGGGTTGGCTATGTTGCACAGCAACACAAATCTACAGGCTCTGAGGCCCTGGAGACGTCCTCATGTACTCACTGGAAAGGAAAGAAGGGAAGAGGGAGAGAGTCGCGGTGGGAATGTGAATTGGATGGAAGGACTGGAGACAGCTGAGTAAGACACGTGAGGTTATAAAGGGGAACAGAAAATGACAGGGTCGTAAAGTAGAAAAATATACATAAGAGATGTTTCCAGAAGATGGTCCACCTTCCTATAAGTAAGACTTTGATATGTGTTTAGAGATTGAGAACTTTAATTTTTATAAAATTTTTTCATTTCACTGCTTTGGTTTCCTTTTTTTAATACTCAAAAAATGCTTAGAATCATTCTATTCAGCAAAAATTGCTCTGAACATGTTAATGTTTTATTGAATTCAGCAACGTCTGTAACACATTTTCAGGTTTTTTTAATTTGTAGTTAAGAATATTCTTGTTTGACTGTGAGGACTCAGGAGAGGACTTTCCTCTGTCCTCTTAGTAGGAAGTAGAGAATTCCTTTCTCCGACATCTGCCTCATCCTGGAGTGGGCCGGCTCTCCTCTCCTCATCTACAAAGGATGATAACCACATCATGCCCTATTCTCATGGGTGTGACCACATTTGAACCCCACTCCCAATCTGCAGGGACATATAACAAATGGTGCTACAGCTTTTTTTTTTTTAGCAAGGAAGAGGGGAGGGATGCATATCCTAACAGCTGTTTCAAAGTACATGGATTATGAGAACTTTAAAGATCTTAATAGCTTGTGAAAGGAAAAAGAAATCGGCAAATGTAAATTAAAAAAATTTTTTAAATGAATTTTGATTTTGTACTCAGAAATCCAATCCATAGCTAATAACATAAGTGAAGAATATACATTCTTAAGAAATATGCATAAGGAAGCTTGTTTATTGTTAGAATCATCCAGCATTTTCTCTTGCCACATCTTAGTCTGAGGAGTGTTGCTGCATCGTCACTTTGCTGGCTTTGAGTTGCTAGGTGTAACTCATGTGTTAAGAGCACATGAGTCACTTTCCTGTGCAGGATAGATGATTTCATTTCTTTTTGATCTTTTCCTTATTAAAATTTGTATCCCAGGATAAAATTAAAAGGAAATTGAGGTAGGTTTGCCAGATTTAGCAAATAAAAATACAGGGTGTCTATTTAAATTCAGACAAACAATGAATAGGGATTTTTTTAGTGTAAGTATGTCCCATGCAATATTTAGGCCATATTTATATTAAAATTTATTCAGTGTTTATCTGAGATTTAAGTTGAACACAACGTTCTGTATTTTATCTGACAACTCTAAATTGGTAGTAACTCTAAAATTATAATGTCTAAGTATTAAAGTCATTCATAATTGCCCCAGCTATTAACTGAAAGTTTCTTGGAATAGTCATGGCCTTAGATCAGACTGACAGTGGGCTATGTCCAGTTTTAGGCATCCTAGAGGGAATCCTATGCTTCCCACTCCTCAAGAAATCACATTAGAATGCAGTGAATGCGAGCGGTAGACTTATAGGAGGACATTCAACATTTTTTCAAAATAATTTTTGGATAGATAATACATACACCCCCTTGTTTTCCTCTCTTGGATTTTCGAAGTATATAATAAGTGACCTATTGGCATATTTTTAAAAAGTGTGATGAAATACACATAAAACTTGCCATCTTAACTATTTTTAAGTGTACGGTTCCGTGACATTAAGTAGTTTCACTTTGTTATGCAACTGTCACCACCATCCATCTTCAGAACCCTTTTCATATTACAAAACTGAAACTCTATATCCAGTGAACAGTAACTCTCCATTCCCCCATCCATCCAGCCCCTGGCAACCACCATTCTGCTTTCTGACTCTATGAATTTGACTTACAGGTTCCTCCTGTAAGTGGCATCATTCGGTATTTGTCCTTCTGTGACTCTTATTTCACTTAGCGTAGTGTCCTCAAGGTTTCTCCATATCCTCAACAACATTTGTCACTTTCTGGATTTTTTTAGTAGTAGCCATCCTAACAGGTGTGAGGTGGATGCCTCTTATTTTTACAAAATAAATCACTAAAAAATTTAGTGCTTCGTTATTGGTAACAAATTATTTGATCGAAGTGCATTAGTTTGTCATTACCTGGTACTTGAGAACCGATATTCTTTTCTGTGGTTTACTGGATTGGCAGGAGAAATTACACTGGGATGAGGATGGAGGAACTGGGTGTCTTTTCCGGAATATCCCTAATAGATACTCCTAATAGATTGGCTTCTTTATTATTAGGAGTAATAGATACTCCTAATAGAATATTAGAACAGAATCTTGCTTCTCATAAATTTCCGGAACTTAATATAAACTGTGTTTATATTAAAACAAATACTGAAGACACAATTCACATTCTAGTGCAAATGAGCATCTTGTCTGAAATAACCTTCCCTCCAGCTGTGACGATGTGATGGCCCAAGATTGGGATTCATGTCTCAAAGGATTCACTCAGCTAGTATTTACTGAGCGTCTGCCACCTGCCCGGCACCGTGTTTGGTACTGAGGACGCAAGAAGAATCAACACATTCTGATTTTGTTCAGTGCTCGGCAGGCATGACAGTGAGCATGTCTTAGGTTCTCAGGAAATGCCTCTGGAATAGAATTGCATTTGGTATTTTTGTTGTTTTGTGCTGTCTCCAGTAGTTGAAAACAAAAAGAAAAACCGAGAGAAAACAATACTACCTGATTTTTAGTTTTATTTCTTTAAATAGTAATAAACTTAAAAAAGAAGTCCTGGCTGTGTTTTGTAGCCTCCAGCAGTCCTCAGAGAGCAGCGTGCTTCTCATTTCGTTGATGAGGAGAGAGAGGCCCTGGCTGTTGGGTACCTTGCACGGAGACGTAATCTGAGCACCTATAGGTCAGGGAAAGCAACCACATCATCACAGTCAACATTCTCCCTCTTCTCTCCTGGAGAGGAAAAACTTCCCGTGTTCCTATTTTGTAACGTGCTCCCATAATCATTTGTCATCGATTCTGTAGTTGTTGTAAGGCTTATTCTTTTTTAAGTGAATTGCGTTTCGGATGTAAAAGTAATTTAAATTCCTCTTATTTTACTCCTCTTGCATTCTGTTAATCAACATTTGGCAGCTCTGGACTTGAAAATATTTCAATTTCATTTCAAAATTAATGATTGTGGTTAAATTGAAGATTATCATATATATGGCATGGAGCAAATATTTGTGCAACACTTTTTGGAAATATTTTCTAGGTACCTTATTCAGTGGAGGTCATTCTTGGAATTCTGAGTTTTATGCTTTAAAGTGGATCTTGGAGTCAATGACTTTTTACGTTTTAGGTCTGAGTGAATTGATGAGCATTCTCCTAACCATTTTGGCCTGCAGCAGTTTCTTTTAAGCTAATTTATTCTGGTTTTTCTCAGTGCTTTGAGCCTTTAAATGGCTAACTTTGCAGGAAGCAAACTTACACTAGGACCATCTGGTGTATCAAGGTGACCCGTTCTCAGCTCTTTTGATTCAGTGTTTCTTTCTCGAATGTTCTCTGCTATGTACACAAATATATACTTTTATCTGGATCTCTTGGATTGTGTCTTAGATTTAAGAGAAGGTCATTGCTTCTCAGTTTTTGACTCCTTGTTTCACAGAACGTGATGACAACTGTCATTTCAGACACAATTATAAAATAATACCACAATAAAAGCTCTTTTGTACTTTGCACTAACTTACCGTTAGTAGTAGTACAAGAAATTTGACAGTAAATTCTTCTCATTTATTAATCCCAAACGTGGAGGTTAGAAATTCTTGGAAGCGCTGGATTGGATTTTAGGTTGAGTTACTGTCGGAGTTTGTGCTGCCTCATGTGTCCTATTTCTGCCTTCCTCCCTGACACGCCCGTGGGAAGCAGCGTGGGCGGGTAACGTTACACTGTGCTTGTGTTCCCAGCATGGCTGTTTGTTTGGCCTTGTGAGCCAGGCAGAGTGCAGTATGGGGAGAGCACTGCATTAAAAGGCAGATGACCTGAGATGCATTTGGTTTTGAGGAAGCCCCTTAATCTCTCTTCATTTCTTTATTTTGAACAGTAGCATCTGCCCTGTTCTAACTAGCTCACTGCTGACTATTGGGAGGATAAATAAGCTATGATTTATGAAGGCTTTGTAAATTCAAACCCCTGTACACAGATAATTTTTAGCTATTAATTTAGAGAAATGGTTCATGTGCCACCTATTTAAGATGAAAGAATTAAAATAATTTACAGTAAATGGTATTTTTATAATTTCACAGTGGTTTTACATGGAGGTCTCCTTTGAGCATTTTAACACCATTGTGAAGTAGTAAGAAATGCTGATATTATCAGACCTATTCTGGGAATAAGGAAACTGAGAGGTTTGGTGCCCGGACTGAAGTCCCAGGGTCAGGAGACTCTGCTTAAGGCCCTGGGGCTTCTCTCCAGCCCTGACCCACTGTCACACCTGTGCTTTCCCTTCGTGCTCCTGAATAGGTGTAAGAAAGTCATCACCTGGCAGTTTCACATTCTCTGCTTCCAGCTGAGCCCTGTAACACAGGTAAAGGTAGAGCTGCTTGGGTTGAAGCAAGAGACGAGGGGCTCAGGGACCAATCGCTTCAACCCTGGGGCCATTTCAGTGGACTCTGTCTCTGCCCTCGCCCTATGACAGTTTAGGAAAATTCGGTAGCCCAGTGTCTTTTCCCCATACGGTGCTTGTAGTAGCTTCTTGAATCAGAATTTTAAACTTCTTCATGGCCAAGAATATATACCTGGGGAGGAAGGGCTTACTTAATGGCAGCAATTCTGACTGGGAGGAGGGGAGGATGTGTGCCATTTGCCCAGCAGACACATTACTTTTACATGGATTGCTCATTTATTTGGCGGTGACTTTGTGGGAGAAGTTTCTGGAAGGAGAGGAGGAACAGGACAGTGTGGTCTTATCATGGACTCTTATATTATTTGACCTGACTTGTTTCCCCGAGTAGACTGTTCTTCAGAACTTTTCAAGGACCTTATGTAAGGCTTATTTGTATATCCCACGAGGTCCTACACAGGTGTTCTGCAAAGATCCAAGTGACCAAATGAATAAAACAGAGGAAAGTCCTGGAATAGTTTCACGGTTTATCTTAAAGGCCAGTTTAGTAGTGGACTGTACTCTAAATATATTCTTCCATTCAGCAAATGTTTTTTGAGCACCAGCTTATGCTAGACACTGTTCTTTAGGTTCAGGATCATGGAGTGAACAAAACAAGTTCCTATCCTCTTAGAGCTTACATTTATGTCTCAGTTTAGAAAACATAGATATGAACATTTAGGAGGAATTAATTGGTAAAGGTGTTTATTCTAATTACAACTTGCTTGAGGAAATTGTCAGTATACCTTATATATTTATCTTAATCAGTGACTTAGAGTACATGTTATGAAGTGATGTCAATAATGAATGTGTATATATATATTTGCTAGTGAATTAGATTGTTAGAATTTGGTTCTAGAGATCATATAGCTTTGAATTTTTTAAGCTTTTTTTTTTCCCCTGAGGAAGATTAGCCCTGAGCTAATAGCTGTTGCCAATCCTCCTCTTTTTTTCTCTTGAGGAAGATTAGCCCTGAGCTAACATCTGTGCCAGTCTTCTTTTCCTTTTCATTTGGGTCACTGCCACAGTATGGCTGACGAGTGGTGTGGGTCTGTGCCCGGGATCTGAACCCATGAAACTGGGCTGCTGAAGTGGAGTATGCTGAACTTAACCACTACACCATGGGGCTGGCCCCTACTTTTTCAATTTTCTCTAGAATTTTGTGGCAGAAAGATTGATAAAGGATTTGTTGTGTTCTTCTAAGATCTCCATGCTACTGATTTATCTTTTTTTTATCTTCTAATATATAATAAATATATTATTAATTAAGCACACAATAATTTACCTTTATATCTCAGTATATCAGTGGGACAGTTGAAAACATTTTGTATTCCTTCTCATCGCAGGACAATCCCACAATTAAAATTGGCTAGCATGTCATCAGTTTTCTTGATCTTTTGTTTTTTTTCTTCATTATTCTCAAAATAAACTCAAAAGACCAACATAAAAGGAGGTGAAAAGTATCTTACAGTTGTCCTGATTTAGTTTATAATTCATATTCTTTTAGAATATGTTCCAACTGATTTCATCCAAAATTTCACTGGATTGATTTAAGACGGTCTCTTTGGCCTTGCTTCTTTCTCTTGACAGCCTGGAGGGTGTTACAGTAGTGTAGAGCTAGGACTGGGACCAGATGACCTGATTCAAATCCTACTCCGGCTTTGTTTGGGAGATAAAAGTGCTCACTGGTGTTAGAGTCAGCTAAAAAAGTTGAACTTAGACGAAGTAATAATGCTGTTGCAGCTCAGCTGAACCAGATGGAAGGTGAGGGTGCCAAGGTTCTCCCAGCTGGTGGCAGGACATCGTTGGTGTAGACGTTGTTTTGGGATGCCTCTTCTTGCAGCTACACCTGGAAACAGACTGTTTGCCATTCATCTGGGAAATGGCTGCTTGGATCTTTTAATTGTGCAAGGTTGCATACAGTGAGCAGGTCATTAGTGTGCTGGGAGTTCAGAATCCAAAGTTGAGATAATGGGAACAGAGAAAATAAGGTACACATTAGTAGAATCTCCTTGGAATCACTGGTATCCAAAAACAAAGATGTTTTTATAAGCTAAGGAAAAAGAAAGAAACTAGAGGGCCAAATGACTAGGTCCTTACAATCTGTATCTCTGGGCACGGTGCCTTTTATAGACTGGAGAGACTCCCTAAAGAGCATTATCTTGGTGGAAGGAAAAAGTAATGCCTAGAAGTTAGAGTAGTAGTTTTATTTCTGGCTCTTGTTCTTCCACTTTCTAAGAAACTGTTTCTTTAGTTTTATGATCAAGGATGTAGACGTTTAGATATACTATTTCATTAATGTTTGCTTCTATATTTATATGTTATTTTACGGGCAAACATAAAACTGTAACCTAGACACTGGTTACAATTCCCTTGTAGATAGTCTTCTAGATAAAAGCCCCTCCCCTCTCTCTCCCGTACGCCACCCCTATACTTCTCCCTTTGTGGTCCATCCTTCACATTGCCACCGAGTCATCTTTCTGATTATTTTACTTTTTTGCTCAGAATATTTTTTTGGTGATTCCCTGTTTTCTACAGAACTAAGCCTGAACTCCTTGGTATACTTTCCAAGTTGGTTGGTTGTTGGGTGTAGGGTGTGTGTGTGTGTGTAGGGCTTTTAATACTTGAGGTGTTTGCTCCTTTTCTCTCAAGATTTTGAGGCAAGACCAACTCCTGATTCCTGAGATAACCCTTAAACACACTGTTCAGCTCACAGTATTTACTTGGCCTCTAATGGTCTCCACTTCTCTCTCTAGGAGAATCTTATATCTGCTTTAAGGCCCAAATTAAATGTCACCTCTTCTGTGAAGCCTCCCTGGTTCTACTCTAGCAGGAAAATTAATAAAATGTTCCCTTCTTCACGGCATTTCTGCCGTAATCCTCAGAAGAACACAACAGAATCCAGAGATGCTACAGTGTATTATCCCACTAGACGTATAAAGAAACAAGAACATTTGACCTACTCAGGCAGAAGGGAAATGACACCAGAGGCAACTTGGGTCCATAGGAAAGAATAAAGAGCACCAGAAATGGTAAATATAAATATGATTACTGTTACAATAGTAATCATAACCAGACAGGTATTTTAGTTAGTTTTAAGAATGACTGTATTGCTCACCAGACTGAGGGGAGAGATGTTGCTAGCTGATGCATCTTTGTATCCTAGAACAATGCCTAGAAGAGTATCACTCACGTTTGATATACTCATACAGAGTTATGTGTATTCAAGAAGTGTTTTAGTGCCTGTGTGTGGTAGGAGCTCCAGTGGAGAGGAATGTGAATGGAAGAGGGTCCCTGTCCTCAAGCAGCTCAAAGTTTAATATACAAACAACAATCAGCTAATCAGAAAAACATATGCCACAGAGAGGCATAAACCAAGAGTCCAGGAAGTACAGAAGGAGAAATATACCTACCCACCTACATACTCACCTACTTTTCTATCTATATGACAAAAGTAATCTCCAATATGACTAAGTTTTAAGAACAGGCAGGTAGGCAGATCACTGATTAGATTAACAAAGTAGAAACAAATCCTAAAAGCTTAACAGAAAGAAGATTTGGGAATATTTTCCTCTTGTTTGTTGCAAAGTTTTCTGGAAATAAAAAGTACCCATTATCAGATTCCTTTGTACACTTTGCCCCCTTTATTAGTGTTGTAGCTCTTAATTTGACTTTGTTTACAGTGCATCCAATTGTCTTTCTTGGTCTTAATCTCTGCTTCCCCAATTTTGGGAATTTTTTCTTATGACAGTATATCTTAAAGCAAAGCACTGCCTTTTCCTCATTCACTCTAATAATTATCATATCTTTGTTAAGTTAATGATAAGCTAAGGATATACTCTTTTATTAAGGTATTTAAGCCATTTTACATGTATAGTCATTACGGTGAGTTTTAAAAAGGATAAATAACCATTATGTACTTTTGAGTTGTAAACTTGTACAACTGCCAGCTGCTTCTAACACAGATCGAGGAGTGATGTGGTCACACGAGCTCTCTTTCAGATAACAATGATAAGAACAGAGTGAAATAATAATTAAAAATTAGAAATTACAATTATTTAAAGATGCTGGAAGGTATCACAGAGCAGACAGACACTGGAGGAAAATTTAATCTCAAAAACCTGACTGGAAGAGGTCAGAATTGTGAGTTTTTAGCTTTCTGGCCCAATGCCCTTTTCCCTGCCATAACTGCAGTGGCAAACTGCAGGCTTAGCAAAGGTCAGAGATCAGGGCTGGAAAAGCACCTGGAAATTTAAAAGGGGGAATCCTGGCACCAGTAGAACCATAGAAAATGTATAGCTAAAGACACACGTGTCTGTGGGAGACTGCAGGAAGCCTAGCCAAAAGACCCCTCAAAAATAGATGGAAACTAGAGAGAACATTACCTGTCTCTTGAAAGAGCTATGTGGTGCCACATCTGTGAGTTTCCTGCTTGTTTTAACTGAGAGTATCGCCTAACAGTGTTGAAGCCTATGGGCTTGAAATGTCAGAGGACAGAGAGCAAAGTCAGCAAAGCAGCTGAAAAATTAGAGCAGACTTCCTAAAAGCAAGAAAATCACAGAGGTTGAGCCCCATCTTTGCCCAAATCTTTTCCTTACTGACACATTACCCAGCATAGGTGAGATCCTCAGTGGTTAACCTAAAAAAATCTTCAGCAGGAAGGCACAAGAACAGAGCAAGCTGTTAGTAGCTACATACCACATACTGAGTAGGAGACAGAGTTTGCAGCTGGGTTTCAGGCAAGTTAACTGCCTCCTAGACCAAAAGGCCAATAATCCTCGGAGGAACATAACAGGGTCCAGAGTTGGTACAATATATTATCCCACTAAACATACAAAGAAACAAGAATATTTGACCTATAATCAGTAAAAAAACTTCAGGCAGAAGGGAAATGATCTCAGAAGAAATTGGATCCATAGGAAAGAATGCAGAGCACCAGAAATGGCAAATGTGTGGGCAAATACAAAAGATAATCACTGTTTAAAGCAAAATTATAGGGGCCGGCCTGGTGGCGCAGCAGTTAAGTTCTCACGTTCCGCTTCTCGGTGGCCTGGGGTTCGCTGGTTCGGATCCCGGGTGCAGACATGGCACTGCTTGGCAGCCATGCTGTGGCAGGCGTCCCACATAAACTAGAGGAAGATGGGCACGGATGTTAGCTCAGAGCCAGGCTTCCTCAGCAAAAAGAGGAGGACTGGCAGTAGTTAGCTGAGGGCTAATCTTCCTCAAAAAAAAAAAAGCAAAATTATAACTTGGTATTAATTGGTTTATACTGTATGTGAATGTAATATATATGACAATAATAGCACTAAGGATGGGGGCCAGAGCAGGTAAGTAGAAATATACCATTGCATGATTGCTTTATTTTACCTGAATAAATTCAATATTTACTGTAATTAAAGATAAGTATTTTAAAGATGCATATTCTAATTACTAAAGCAACCACAAAAGTAATGTGAAGATATAGCTAGAAAGCAACAGCAAAACTTGAAGTTTAAAAAGTCATTTGATTAATAGATAAAGCAGGAAAGGAAGAACGGAGGAACAAAAGAAGTAGATGGGACAAATTAACAGACGCTAAAAAGACAGACCTAAATACAATCATATCAATAATTACAGTAAACATTAATGGACCAAACACTACCATCAAAAGGCAGAGATTCTCAGACTAGCTAAAATAAGAAAACAAGGGCTGACTAATGCTGTCTACAAAAAAATGCATTTTTAATAAAAAGACAATTATATTGGCAGTAAAAGTCTGGAAAAAGATATACCATGCAAATAGTCAGCAAAAGTCAGTTGGAGAGGCTGTAGCCTTCAAGACAAGAAGTAATATTAGAGGTAAGGAGGAATATCTCCTAAAGATAAAATGGTCAATACAATAGGAAGATATAGCAATTATACATGTGTATGTACTTATTAATTGAATTTCAAAATATATGAAGCCCAAAGGGACAAAACTGAAGGGAGAAATAGACACAATCATAGTTGGAGACACAACTCTTATAACTGATATAACCAGACCAGAAAAATCAGTAAAGATATAGAAGATCAGAACAACACTCACAATCATCTTAACATAATTGATATTTATAAAACACTATATATAACAACTGCAGAACACTCATTATTTTCAAGTGCGTGCAGAATCTTTTCCAAGATAGACCATATACTGGGCCATAAAACATGTAGCAATATATTTTAAAAGATTGAAAGCTTACAGAATATGTTCTCTGACCACAATGGAATTAAATTAAAAATCAACAATAATAAAACATCTAGGAAAGCCCAAAATATCTGGAAATTAAATATCTTCCTGCTGAACATCCATGAGTCAAGATATCAAAAAGAAAATTCAAAATATTTTTAATTGAATGAGAAAACACATTTCAAAATTTCAAAAAGTAAATTATGTAGGATGCAGCTATAGTACTTCTTAGAGGGAAATTTATAGCTTTATATGTTTATGTTAGAAAAGAAAAAAATTCTAAAAGCTCACCCCTTAAGAAACTATAAAAGGTAGAACAAATTAAACCCAAAGCATCCTGAGGGAAGGAAATAATAATGATAATGTTGGAGATTAGTAAAATAAAAAAAAGACAGATATGAGGAAAATTGTGAAACCAAAGACAAATTCTTAGAAAAGATGATTAACATTGATAAGCCTCTACCTAGACTGATTTAAAAAAAAAAAAAAGGAATCTGTAAAAAAAGCTACTAGAACTAAGAAATGAATTTAGCAAGGTTAAAAGATACAAGAACAATGTACAAAATCAATAGTATTTCTATATATTATCAATAAGCAATTGGAAAATGAAATAAAAGCACAATTCTGTTAACAGTACTATTCAGAACATGAAATATTAAAATATGTGCAAGATCTGTCTGTACAAAGTACAAAAACATTGCTGAAAGAAGTTAAAGAACACCAAATAAATGTAAAGATATATCATGTCCATGGATTGGAAGACTGTTTTCTCTTTAAATTGATCTATAGGTTCAATGCAATCTCCATAAAATTCCGACCTATGATAGCCAAAGCAATTTTTAAATATAAGAAAAAAGTTGGAAGAGTTAACATTACCTGATTAGTATAAGACTGTGGTAATGAAGAAAGTGGTATTTGAGAAAGGATAGGCATATGGATCAGGGGAACAGAAAAGAAAATCCAGAAAGAGACCTACATGTATATTATCAATTTTCAACATAAATGCTAAGGCAATTTAATGGGGAAGGAAAAGTCTTTTCAAATAATACTACTGAAACAACTGGAAATCTGTGTGGCAAAAAATGAACAGTTCTTGCTTCATATCATACTCAAAAAATTAACATAAGTTTATAGCCCTAAATATATAATTTTATATTTTAAATTTTTATTTTGTATTGTAAATTTATAGCCCTAAATATAAAACCTAAAGCTATAAAATTTTAGAGTAAAAATAGAAAAATCTTTGTGACCTTAGAGTAGGCAAAGATTTCTTAAGATGTAAAAATTATGAGCATAACAGCATATAATTTATAAAGTAGCTATTATCAAAATCAAAACTTTTGGGCTGGCCCTGTGGCTGAGTGGTTGAGTCTGCATGCTCTACTTTGGTAGCCCAGGGTTTCGCTGGTTTGGATCCTGGGCATGGGCATGGCACCACTCATCATGCCATGGTGAGGTGGCATCCCACATGCCACAGCTAGAAGGACCCACAACTAAAAATATACAACTATGTACCGGGGGGCTTTGGGGAGAAAAAAGAAAAATAAAATCTTAAAAAAAAAAATCAAAACTTTTGCTCTTCAAAAGACATCATTAAGAAAACAAAGAACTTACAGAATGGAAGAAAGTATTTTCAATATATATGTCTGACTAAGGACCTGTATCTAGAATATGTAAAGAACTCTTGGAACTAAATAATAATGAGATAAATAACATAATAAAAGTGGTGAACAATTGGAGCAGACATTTCACAATTGAAAATGTATGAATGATCAATAAAGGATAGGAAAAGATGTGCAACATTGGTGATTTAGGGAAATGCAAATGTGTAAAGGTCTGCATTTATAGAATTTACCCAGATCCTTCCTCCTGTCTGTTCTCTAGAAGCCCCTGCCCAGTCTGTCTGTACTACAGTTTTTGGTATCAGTTTGTTTTTTGATCTTGCCTTTGCTTTCACTTCTGGATACTTCCTGGCTCCAAGCCCTCAGACTGAGACCTGTCTGATCCCATTACTTTGCCCAGCTTAGATTTCTTTTCTTTTGGTGAGGAAGATTCACCCTGAGCTAACATCTGTGCCAATCTTCCTCTATTTTGTATGTGGGTCACTGCCACAGCATGGCTGGACGAGTGTTGTAGATCTGCACCCAGAATCTGAACCTGCAAACCCAGGTCACTGGAGGATAATGTGCTAGATTTAACCACTATGCCACAGGACTGGCCCCCAGCTTAGATTTTTGTAGATTTTTCCTGGAAGAGAATAAACTCCTCAGACAAAAATATTGAAACGAACTGGTGCCTTCCCTCTCCAATAAAAACCTTCCAAAGAATTTCAGTCCTGAGCTAATACTAATCTTACTTGTGATGCTTGACACCATCCTGCTGCCACTTATGCCTCTGTCTCCATTTTCTTTTCTCCTTGGCTTTTTATAGTATAAAAAGTACAAGTATACTTTACAGTTTGTGAAATGTAAGGCTGAATCTGTTTGTTCTTTCTCTCAATAAGACCTTTTTTTCAAGTTCTTTAATCTTCTCTCTCTCTTTTAATTCTATTAATGTGTTAGTCTTTTACTCAATACCAGTTCTTCCAGAAAATTTGTTTTGTTTTTTTTTTACAGGTGGCAATTAAACAGCTGTCAGTAAATTTAATAATTTTTTCCTTAAAGAGTATTGAATTTTATAAGGTTTTACCATCTAGTTTTTAGACTGGCATCTTTTAACTGAGTTTGGTTCGAGTGTTTGTCTTCTTGTGTGTGAGAGGCCAGAGTGCCTATACCGGAAGGGACTCTAGAGCAGGGGGAGGACGTTTAATTAACAAACACTTACATAGTGCTTATGATATACCAGGCACCATTCCTAGCATTATTACACATATTCTAATTTAGTCTTTACAAAAACCCGCTAACATAGATACACTATCATATCCCCATTTTACCAATGAGGAAACTGAGGCATGGAGAAATTAGGAAATGTGCCAAAGTCAGACAGCTAATAAATAGCGGAGCTGGGATTCCAAGCCAGAGTCTGGCTCCAACGTCTATCTAAATTGCTAATCTGTGCTGCATTAAATAGCAGTAAAAGCACATGGTAATTCACAGTGTTATAGCTGAAAAGGGTTACAATAAGAAATTCATTGGCATTTTACTCAAAAATTAAATGTTTCTTGTATATGTCCTTAATCTGCCAAATTAAATGTCTTTGCGATTTTCTTTAAAGTTTTGGGCCTTCTGTGATAACCAGTTTTTGTGCTGACTGAGGCCCTTGCTGAGGAAGTTTGACTAATTTCTTTCCATAAAGTGTGGTGGGCTCATTTATGTCACACACAGGAGCCACCGCCGATCTTGATGTACTTACCCTTTAAAATGGAAAAGCCTCTGTTTTCTGGCTAAGAACATTTTCTATGGCTTCATTACTTCTGCCATTAGCACTAATAGTTAATTTTATTTTAGGGCTAATTTTATACAGATAAATACTATTTTTGACCTTTCATGAGAGTTAGTTTGAAAACTTCGAAGTTAAATGAAGAACAGGAAAGTTGTGATGAGATAAGATTGTTGAGCAGTGTACCGAGCAGAGCCACTTAATTAGCTTGCTTCCTTTCCCGCACACACAGCCACTTCTCCACTCTATAATCCCAAATCCTAGCTTTATAAACTTCCAGTTCTTCACAATGTCCTTAGCAGATGACAAAGAATAGTGACAATTATGAATATTCAAACTGTAGAAGCCAATGGTCTATTAAACTTTGCTTAGGGAACAGATTTTGCCTGAAGTTTGTTTTTGCAGACCTAGCACCTGCTTTTTAAGAGAATAGCTCTCATTCATTTTTTCTTAGCAAGTACCTACTTAGCATGGGGCTTTAGAGCAGTGGTTGGCCAACTGTTTTCTATAAAGGGCCAGATACTAGATATTTTAGGCTTTGTGGGCCATGCAGTCTCTGTTATGGCTACTCAACTCGGCTCTTGTAGCTGACAGTAGCCTTCGACAACATGTAAGCGAATGGGCGGGGCTGTGTTCCAACAACCAATTAGAAACTTTCTTAGAAAAACAGGTAACCAGCTGAATTTGGCCCATGTGCCATCGTTTGCTGATCCCTGCCCTAGAGCCTAGGTTTTGCAGATTATTTAGCAGTTGTCACAGTCAGAAAGATAAGCTGCACTGTGGTAACAAAGTTCTCCGAGATCTCAGTGGCTTTATCCACCAAAGTTTATTTTTTGCTCATATTTACTGTCCACTGGGAATTGGCAGGAGATTTCCGCTCATACTAGACACCCAAGGACCTAGGCTGATGGGGACTTCTTCTGGATATGTGCTTCCATGCAGCAAAGGAAAGAGAAGGTGACAGATCATGAACTGTCCCTTAAAGCTTCCACCTGGAGGTGACACACTTCATTGGCCAAAATGAGTCCTGTGGCCACGCCTAGCTTCAAAGGGAACAGGGAGATACAGTGCCATCATAAACCTAGAAAAAAGAGAAATGGAATGTTTGTGAACAGTTCAAGAGACCTTACATAGAAGATAACAGATGAAACATAGAACAGATGAAACATAGAACAGCGTGAAAACGTATAAGCGGAGAGTTGCTCAGGCAGAAGCTAGGATGGGGTGGCTAGGAGCCCTCCCCTGAGGCTCCCTGGGGGGGGTCTCCTAGAGCTCCGCAGATTATAGTTGGAGAGCCTCTGCTGTAAAGAAAACCACCAGCCTACCAATTTGGAGAACTAGTTCTGGGTTTCAAAGGTGTGTACCAAAAATGTATTGAGATAAACTGATTTCACATTAGATATTGTCATTTGCAACAGTTCACTGACCTTGTTGAGCTTTTATATTAATTCTTACCCTTGGTATTTCATCTTTGACCTAGGATGTTATGGAAAATACTATTAGTACAAGAATACTGATGTTATCTATGCTTTGATAGGTTAAATGATTAATATGGTGAAATAATTATAGTGTTAAAAGAACTATAGAGGCAGTGCACTTTTAAAATTATTTTATTTTAGGGGCTGGCCCGGTGGCTGAGTGGTTAAGTTTGCGCACTCTGCTTCGGTGGCCCAGGGTTTTGAATGTTCAAATCCTGAGTGTGGACGTGGCACCACTCATCAGGCCGTGGTGAGGTGGCATCCCACATAGCACAGCCAGAGGCACTCACAACTAGAATACGCAACGATGTACTGGGGGCTTTGGGAGAAAAAGAAGAAGAGGAAAAAAAGAAGATTGGCAACAGTTGTTAGTTCAGGTGCCAATCTTTAAAAAAAAAATTTATTTTAATTTTTTTACAATGCACTTTTTTCCCAGCTTTATTTAGGTATAATAGGTATACAAAATGCACACAGTTAATGTATACACTTTGGTGAGTTTGGACGTGTGTATACACTCATGTTACCATCACCACAATCCATGTGATACATATATCCATCACCTCAAAAAATTTCTTTGTGTCTTTGTTGTTTTTTTTGTACATGGTAAGAACACTTAACATGAGATGTAGCCTATTCACAAATTTGTTCCCTATTGGCAGTATGCTGTACAGCAGATCTCTGAAAGTTTCTCCTCTTGTATAACTGTAACTTTGCACTTTTTGATCTATGTATTAGCGGTTGGTGGTGATACGATGGTATTTTGATGGCAGGGCTTACCAATGCCCAAATCCTGGCTTGCTCTGTGCTCTTCTTCCTCATACAAGTTCCTGCTACAGCCAAGGCCAGAAGAAATGGCAATCTGAGAAGCAAAGTGCCATGTCTTAATGACTGGGAGACCGTGTTGGAGTAGCTTGAGTCAGTATCTTGGAACCAGCAGGGTGAGATGGTTCTGCATGGAAAGTTAGCCAGGAGTGTCAGTTCCCAAGAAGAAGGCTCAGTCCCATTACACTCCCTGATGCACAGAACGGGGAAAAGAGACGTGGGAACATGGCTTTGTACCTTCTTCAGGTCCCCTAACCCTGCCTGGTTGGTTATGAGTGCCCTGGACTCTGGCAAACAACACTGGCGAATTCTTCTGTGTAGTGGGAAGCGGGAGTGGGCGGAGCTTGGAAATAGCTGGCTCAGAGGTGTGTCTGGAGCGGGAAGAGGGGCGGGAGGAGTACTTCCTCCCCACACAATTTTTAAGAAACTTTTTCCCAAAGGCAAACTATTTGTTTCTTTCTTTAAAGTTTCTAAAACCTGCTTTCAATTGAAAGGGGAAAGGTTTTCCTTTGTTGTGATATATAATGAGCTTGACGTATTTTTATCCCATAATTTGTTACCTTGTGCAACTGATCATTCTGAGCAGTAGTAAAGATATAATTTTTCTTCCCTTTCCAAAGTCCGCACAGTACGTGCCATAAAACTTTATCATGAGGCAACTTTTTGTTTTTTTAACTGTTTTTAGATGCTGAACTTGGAAATTTATCAAAATTGAGCTTCTTTTATAACATTTAAGTATTTCTATGTTTAAGTTTTATGTGGTGTTTATCAGATATTTTACTGTCCCAATTAATAGTCAATGGAATTGTCCAATGATATGACAAAAAAACTATCAGAGAAAATTTCAGGAACAGCCAGTAGATGGCAGCATGGTGTTGTACTGGAAATAAAGCTCTAAAGACATTGTATTACCGCTACAATTTGGAATTATTAATGCAAAATGACTTCATATTTCATTTTAAAAAACTACATTTTAATCAACAAGCAAATAGCTTTTAAGTGAGTTCTGAGCAAGCAATTTCTTCCTTGCTTGTAATCTGTATTACATTATTTTGGGTATATTAGCTTTGCCTACTAGATAGCAAGCATCCTGAGGTTAGGAGTACCACACTATACCTTTTCACTCTCCTTTCCACAGGGCGCAGCGCAGTGCTAGGCACATAATTTCTCAACTACTTGATCACGAGTGTTTTAGCTCAAAAATGATTCAAATGTTTTACTGTTATTATGCTTTTCTATTCAAAATATTGTTCTGTAAAGGCCTATATAGTCTGTGAAGACACACACAGACGTACAACACACACACATATAGCCCAGTGGCCATGCTGCATAATATAACTTTATATTGGAAACTTGGATGTCTGAGCCTTCCGTGTTCTGCCTCTACCCATCTCTCCTCTGCTTTTAGCCAACTTAATAAAAGTGCTGTCTGCCCATCTTTGTCTACACTTCTCTCCAACAGTTGACGCAGCTGTCCACTTCAGACTGGCTGTGGCCCTTGTCATGCCACCGAAACTACTCCTGCTGAGTTTCCCATGGATCTCCATGTTGCCCGATCCAAGGGACACACTTCCTTGCTCTCAGCAGCTTCCCCACTGTGGTCCTGGGCTTACAATGTACTATTCCACATTTTCCTACTTGCCCTTCCTTTTCCAGCAGCAACTGCTTAGTATTCATTAAATTCCTCCTCTTCTTAATCAGTCTGAGCTAAATGTTGGAGCTCCTCAGGTCAAAGTCATCTCTGACCTCTTTCTCTCATGTACTTCTATCAAACCACCAACTTCTGTCCATCACTATGGCTCCCACCCCAGGCCAAGCCGCAGGGTCTTTGCACCTGGATTGCAGCCCTTGTCTTTTAACTGGTTTTCTTATGTCCGGACTTGCCTTCCACCAACCCCTCTCCACATTTCTCCAGAAAGGGCTTTTCAAAAGCCGTCTCACTTCTCTTAGTGAGAACACTTCTAAAGCTCTTCATTGCTCTTCACCATAAAGTCTTCTGGCCCCACCTACATCTTCAGCTCAATGTGGAGTCAGTGCACTCCAGCCACGGGGCCCTTCTTTTAATTTTCACAGAAGCTCTTGGCTCCGTGCCTGCAGACAGTGGAGCAGGTGGTTCTCTCTGGTTCTCTCTCAGGGCCCCCAGCCCAGTGTCTGTTTAAATGTCTCTTCCTCAAGGACTCGTTCCCTGTCCTCAGAGACCATATTAGGTCCTCCTCCTGTGGCAAGTTCTTATTTCATGTTGCATTTACTTCAGAGCCTTGATCACAGCTCTATAAATGAAATTTTATATAATGATGTGTTCTTTCCTAAACTGTAAGCTGTTACTGCCTGGTTCTCTGTGGTCTCCTGATTCGTAACAAAGTTCCTGGAACAGCCCAGGCTGGTATAAACCTGTTAAACAGCGTTTAATAAATGCCTCAGGAACTTCAGAAACATTTCTTTCTCACCTTCTAAAGCTTAACTTTTTATTATCATAGGTTACGTATCAATTTATTAGACCAATAATTTTGCTAAGGATATTGTTACTAGAAGTTTGCTTAAAATTATTTATATGAAACTGAACTGTGTAGAATACTGAGTGTATTTTAAAAAAGGGGCTTAGTGGTATTTTGTTTGGGACTAAATATCATTTTTTTTAGTAGAATACATACCAAAAATTTTTATTTTGCTTTGTGGTTTTTTTAGTATGTGTCTATAACTATGGATGATATAGATTAGATGATAAAAGAGGATTTCATATTTGGGGCATCAAAAAAAACCTCATTAGGAAAAGTTGTTTTTTTTAATTTAAGATATATGAGGATTATATGTACCCTGGCCCACATGTCCAGATGTGTTCTAAAATTAAATGAAAAAGGCATTAAGATATTTGTATAAAAGCCCCATCGTTTTTAAAGTAAGTAAAATTTTAGTCCTAATCAACCTTGTGGACCACAATTACTTCTAAAAATATACCTAAGTTTTATGTCTCAATTTGAACACCATGGAAGAACAGCGATGACTCATCGTTATATTTTTTTAAACTAAAACCAGCAGTAATTCAGGCCTCAGTTGGAGAGCATTTCTCTTCTAAATCAACTTCCTTGGCTAGCTTTTCTTATTGATTTTAAAATTTTTGGCATAATAAGTATTGAATCCCTCCCCACTGCACGACTCACAATTACACGTTTTGGAAGATGCATAATCTCTTCTATCATCTAATCTAGGAGTAGAGGAAGAGGATGAGTGAAGAGGATCGGTGTGTGGCTGTAGGAAAATTATTTGCCAAGAATAGTGTAACCAATCCCATAAACCAAGCTGCAAAGTTTAAGAACCCTGTTCTAATGATTAGACTCATAAATCTCTTTGCTGCTTTTTCTTTTTTTTGCTACATGTCTTTCCCCAAAGAGAAATGTGGTAATTTTTAAGATAATTATTCCTTCTTTGGGTTCAGAGAATAATTTCAAACCTTCCAGTTTTTATTTGGTGCCTTATTTATTTACATAGAAATCTATATAAGAGGCAGGAAAAATCTTCTTAGCTCCATAGTGGAAATTTTTTAAAAATCTCATTTCATGCTACATGAAGGCATTTTAACAAATGAGTCAAAATTTTTTTTTTTTGGAGGAAGATTAGCCCTTAGCTAACATCCACCGCCAATCGTCTTCTTTTTGCTGAGGAAGATTGGCCCTGAGCTCACATCTGTGCCCATCTTCCTCTACTTTATATGTGGGATGCCTGCCACAGCATGGCTTGATAAGCGATGTGTAGGTCTGCACCCGGGATCTGAACCAGTGAACCCCAGGCCCCTGAAGCGGAGTGTGCAAACTTAACTGCTACGCCACCGGGCTGGCCCTGTGTTGAAATTTATTTTAAAAGCTGAAATAACATTTAGAAGAATCTACCTTGAATATTTATTGTTTTTGGTAGATAACATGTTCTCCTTAAGTTTAATGCCATTTTGTACATCCTAAAGGCGGATTATTTTCTCTGGGAACCTCTTTCAAGAGAATGGCCATGCCTGATAATCCATTGCCAACACCATGCCTGATAATCCGTTGCCAACAGGCTGGGCATAGACAAAACCAAGAAAAGGAAAGTCATCTTATAATTCATTATTCTTTTTTCAAAATAAAAATACAGGTAAGAAAAACAGAAGTTAGTTGAAGTAACTCTTTTTACATTATTGTGTGTTAGTCAGGGTTCTTTTGGTTTACTCTGGCAGAAACCACACTCAAATTCTCTTAACCAAAAAGTGGAAAATAATTGGCTCATGTAACGGAAAGGTCCAGGAGGGCATGTTTTAGCCATAGCTAGATACAGGGACTTAAATAGTACTGTGACATCTCTGTTTCTTTCTCTTTGATACTCAGCACAACTTTCCTCTTGGTAGGCTTTTGTCCCAGGAAGGCTTTCTCCATGAAAGGCGAAGGTGCTCCTGTTGGTCCAGGATTGCTAGGCCCCCAGGTAGATAGAGAGATCTTCCAACATATATATAAATCCCTGAACAAGGAGCCTGCTTAGCTCTGCTTGGTTCATTTTCCATTTGTGAATTTGTCACTGGGTGTAGGGGGAGAGGGTTACACTGGTCACTCTGGCAGAGTTGTGGCCCTAACGTTGAGAGCTCTGCCATCGGAGAAGGGTTGGTTCCCGGAAGGAAAAATGGGAGTTCTGTTACCAGATCAAGGAAGGATTGAGAGACAAAAGAAGATGGAGCCAGGACAACATTATCATTAACATTTGGTCTGTGCTTATTGAAGAAAATTGTGAGAATACAGAAAATATAAAGAAGAAAAAGAAACTGACCTCTAATCTCACCATCTGGAGAAAATAACACAACATTTTGAAATAGTACATTTGTATGTATTTTCATTATGTCGTTGAATTTTTTATATCTCTTTTCAGTTCTATCAGGTTTTGCATCCTGCATTTTGAAGCTCTGTTATTGGCTGTACTCATTGTGGATTACTATATCTTCTAGATGAATTGACTCCGTATCATTATAAAATGTCTGTCTTTATCCTTGGTAATATTCTCTGTTCTGAAGTCTACTTTTCTGTTATGAATATAGCGCCTCCAGCTTTTTTTTCCACTTGGTTGGTGTTTCTATGATGTATCTTCTCTCATCATTTTACTTTTAACTTGTGTCTATAAATTTCAAATGAATTTCTCATAGACAGCATATAGTTGTCTTGTATTTTTATCCAACTTGACAGCCTCTGCTTTTTAATTGGGATGTTAAATGATTTATGTTAAATATAATTATTAATATGACTTGGTTTATGTCTATCGTTTTGCTGTTTACTATTTGACTGATATTCTCTGGTATTTTCTTTTTCTTTTCTCTTCCATTTTCTGGGGAATAATTGCTTATTTTTTAAGATTCTATTTCATCTCATCTATGAGCTCATTAGAAATACCTCTCTATTTTGTTTTACCTTATTTTATTTTATTGATTATAATCTAAGGATTACAATATACGTATTTAATATTTTATAGTTTGTCTCCAAATAATCTACTACCAGTGTAAGGACTTGGAGCAGTGTATTTCCGTTTATTCCTCCCATTTTTTTTGTGTTTTAGTTGTCACACATTCTAGTTCTACATATATTACAAACTTCCTACTATATCATTATTTTTATGTTAAACACTCACATTTTAAAACAGATTAAAATATTTTAAAAGCTCTCTCTTATATTTCCACGCATATATACCACTTTGGGCCATCTTAATTCCTTTGGTTAGATCTGAATTTCCATCTTTTATCAGAGATCTGGTGGTAATAAATTCTCTTTGTTTTGTTTTTTTTTTTGAGGAAGATTAGTCCTGAGCTAATCCTTTAATTTGGCTGCCGCCAATCCTTCTCCTTTTCTTGAGGAAGACTGGCCCTGAGCTAATATCTGTGCCCATCTTCCTCTACTTTATATGTGCGATGCCTGCCACAGCATGGCTTGACAAGCAGTGGGTAGGTCCACACCCGGGATCCAAACCTGCAAACCCCAGGCCGCTGACACGGAACGTGTGAACTCAACCACTGTGCCACCAGGCTAGCCCCTCTCTCTCTCTCTTTTTTTTTTTTGATCTAAAAATATCTTTATTTGGGGCTGACCCAGTGGCGCAGCCATTAAGTGCACACATTCCACTTCAGTGGCCCGGGATTCGCCGGTTTGGATCCTGGGTGGGGACGTGGCACTGTTTGGCAAGCCATGTTGTGGCGTGCCACATATAACATAGAGGAGGACGGGCACAGATGTTAGCTCAGGGCCAGCCTTCCTCAGCAAAAAGAGGAGGATTGGCGGCAGATGTTAGCTCAGGGCTAATCTTCCTCAAAAAAAACACAAAAAACAAAACATCTTTATTTCATCTTCATTTTTGAAAGATATTTTTACTGGGTATAGACTTCTATGTTCACGATTTCTTTCTTTCAGAACTTTGAAGCTAACATTCCACTGTCTTCTGTTTGCTTAGTTTCTGACAAGAAGTCTACTGCCATTCTTATTTTTGTATCTCTGTACGTAATGTGTCTTTTCACTTCTGCCTGCTTTAGGATTTTCTCTTTATCACTTTATCATTTTTTATCAGCAGTTTGATTATGACGTGTCTTTGTGTAGTTTTCTTTATGTTTATTCTATTTGAGATTCATTGCACTTCTAAGATCTATAGACTTATAGTCTTCATCAAATTTGGAAAATTTTCAGCCATTATTTCTTCAGATATTTTTGTACTTCTCCTCTTTTCCCTGAGACTCCAGTTACATATATGCTAGACTACCTGGTGTGGTTCCACTGGTCACTGATACTCTGTTCATTTATTAATCTTTTTTCTCTCTGTGCTTCATTTTGGATGGTTTCTATTTCTGTCTTCAGGTTCATTGATCTTTTCTTCTGCAATGTCTAATTTGGTATTAATCTCATCTAGCATATTTTTGACTCTAGAAGTCATCCAGCATATTTCATCCATATAGATCCTATCCGTGCCTTTATATATTTTTCCATTTCTCTCTTTATTATGCTTATATTTTCCTATAAGTCCTTGAGAATGTTTATAATATTTATAATAGCCTTAACAGTTTTGCCTGCTATTTCCATAATCTCTGTCATTTCTAGGTCTGTTTCTATTTATTTATTTATTTTTTTCCTGGTAATGGGTCATATTTTCCTGCATCTTTACATGCCTGGTAATGTTTTATTAAATACCAGACCTTAAGAATTTTACATTGTTCAGTGCTGGATTTTGTTGTATTCCTTTAAAAAGGGTGGATTTTTTGCTTCTGTCATGTGGTTAAGTCATTTGCAGATCAGTTTGATCTTTGAGGCTGCTGGTAAGCTTTGTTAGGGTAGGTCCAGAGTAGCCTTTATTCTTGAGCTAATTTAGCCCCACCTACTAAGGCATGACCCTCCTGAGGACTCTACCCAAGGCCCCATGTATTACAAGGCCTTTACACGCTGGCTCTAGGAGCGTGAATTGTTTCCAGCCCTGTGTAAGCTCTAGGAATTTTTTAGACTTTTGATTTTCCCCTTCACTTCATGGCATTTCATGCGTGTACAAATCTGTAGTCATTAATGATTCAGTGAACCTCTTTGCAGATCTCTGGAGCCTTCTGTGCAGCTCCCTTCTGTCTTGCACTCAGCCCCACACATTATAGCTGTCTGTTTCCTCCACTTTTTCTGCTTTGGATTCTCTCTTGGCATACTATGGCTTGAGACTACCTCCAGAGAGTGAGGTGGGGCAGTTTTAGGGCTGAACTTACTTTTCCCTCTTCACTCAGTGATCACTTCTTATTTTCCACCATCTGAAAAACATTACTTCGTAAATTTTGTCTAGTTTACAGCAGAAAGGAAATTCCTATAGTTAATACTTTGAGTGGAAGCAGAAATTTAAAAATATTATATAATTGGGTTCATTTTATAAATGTATATTTCATTTAATATTATATCATAAAAATTTCCCCCATGTCATTAGGTATAATGTCTTATGATTCCATCCTGAGAATGATCCATAATTTATTGAATTCTTCCCTTATTTTTAGGATATTACACTTGTTTTCAGTTTTCTGCTATTTCATAGAATGTTATGTTAATCAACCTTAGATATGAATCTTTGTTTTGTACATCCAGTTATATCTTTGTGATATGTTTCTTGAAGTGGAATTATTGGGTTGAAGGATTTGAGAATGTTCCCACCCTCCAAATGTGTTCCTAAATACTTTCTGGAAAGGTTGTACCAATTTCCCATTGTATGAGAGTGCTCATTTTGCTACACCCTCAATAACACTATCTACTTTATTCTTTGCGTGAACATATATTGATTGTAACTGTGGTGTGAAGTTCATTGCCAGGCAGAATAAAGCTTCTTTCTGCAAAGGGCTCATAGGTGGGTGATAGAGGTAGTACCACTCACCAGGATATGAAAATTTTGGAAAGGGTGATCAAATTCTGTCTAGGAAGACCCCCAAAAGGTGAAGTTTTCATTAAATATTTGAGGATAAACCATTTGTAATAAGGTCAAAGAAAGAGAAAAATGTTAGAAGGGTTAATAGGATATTTAAGGTGACTGAAGTGTGAAACAGCATGGTGTATTCACTGAATGGTTTGGCTGGTACCAAAGGTATGTTTGGAGTGAGAATGAAGTAGGAAATAAAGAGGATTTGAAGGCAGAAAGCAGATAGTGAAGGGCTCTGTGTAGTCTTGAGCAAGTGAAACACACACTCCAATCGTCTCCATTTCATGGGTATACTGAAGCCTTATATGTAATAAAATTCAAGTTCTTACCATCGCCTTTTTTTTCTTACTCCTTACAAAGGTTTCCACAATCTTTTTATACCATGGATTTCATCTGAGAGTTAACGCTCAGCATCTACATACTGCAGCAACCCTTTTTTGCTGGTTGTTTTGAGAGCAGGTTGAGGCCTT
This sequence comes from Equus przewalskii, assembly GCF_037783145.1. Lineage (NCBI taxonomy): Eukaryota > Metazoa > Chordata > Mammalia > Perissodactyla > Equidae > Equus > Equus przewalskii. The sequence goes on along the minus strand of NC_091831.1, from coordinate 50,230,352 downwards.
GTCTCCTCTTGTAAATTCAATGTGTTTGATCTTTTCTTGTCTTCTAAACAGCATACATTGCACTCTGTGCAGGCTCAGCCCTGCCTGGAGCGGTTTTCCTTGAGCTGGGCACAAGATCTGCTCTTTCTCCTGGAAGGGTGTTCTCTCTGGGCCTGCTCTTATTAATTCAGCCTCTCTTAGGGTGAAGGTCTTATCTTGGCTGTGTGCCTCATTAGAAAAAAAGCAAACCATAGGTATTTTGTACAGAAAAGCCAAATGTGCTTTAATCAAAATTTAACCGTCACACAAAAAGGAGGAAATAGAAAAATGACAAGAACAGAGTTGAACGGGGACATTGGAGATAGGCCTAGTTTCCAGCCTGCTGGGTGATTAGTAGGTTGACTGATCTTGGTCAGGTCACTTAGCTCTTTGGCCCTCTGCTTCTTGATTCATGAAATGATCTTCACATTCTCAACTAGTTCTAAACTTTGAGTGTATAAGCAAGGGTTAAAAGAAAAGTTGAAAAAGAATAAACCAAATTCCTTCATTTTAGATATAAAAATTGTTTGTGTTTCCTATTAAAAGGAACATTTAGGTATATCCTCTAATGATCCAAGTTTCCAGATTACCAAAGATCTTTAATAAATATAATTCCAGGGGCTGGCCCCTGGCCAAGTGGTTAAGTTTGTGTGTCCTGCTTCAGTGGCCCAGGGCTTCACTGGTTTGGATCCTGGACGTGGGCATGGCATTGCTCATCAAGCCATGCTGAGGTGGTGTCTCACATAGCACAACCAGAAGGACCTACAACTGGAATATACAACTATCTACTGGGGGGCTTTGGGGAGAAGAAGGAAAAAAAAGAAAAAAAGAAGAGTGGTAACTGATGTTAGTTCAGGTGCCAATCTTTAAAAAAAATAAATAAAATTCCAATTTTTTAACTAACCATCTTCTCACTATGTCAACTTAATTTCTGAGCAAAATGTATTGGGTTACTTTTCATTTATCTGCGTAGCAGATATTTAAAATTGAGATGTTTTACTAGGAATATAGTTAAAATTGAGTGCTTAAATGGGTGTCAAATACTTCCTTAAGAGACTTCAAATTACAAGAATTAAAATCAGAATAACTGTCCTGGTTGTAGACATCCCTGGCCTCTTTCCATTTCTACTTCTGCCATAATTCTAAGGCTTTTAGTTGTCTTGCATTGTGAAATGAGAAAAAAGGCTCTCTGAGGCTCTGCATTATAATTTTTGTTTAAAGTACCGTTAATCTGATACTTCAGTTATTTTTGGCTTGAATAGGCTTTTTTGTATGCTATTTTGGGTATAAACTATAATAAGTTACTTTAATGTCTAGGAACATTTTGAGTCTTAAATAAAAGACTTGTGCTTGAGTTTTGGGCAAATACCTCTTCATAATTTGGAGACTGCTTGTATAGAGAGCATCTTTGAAATGTCCTATGAACGATTTGGAGCCACTGGTATGAAATCAATTACAAACTGAAATAGCGATTAGTTAACTATTGATGATATTAGGTCTACCAGTCCTTAAAAGAAGTGGCGCTAGATTGTTATACTTCTAGCTATTCTATCTCATTTTATAGATTTTTCTGTTAGATATATTTGCTGCTCTTGTATTTTTATTGACTGCTTCTAATATGATTTGTTCTGGAACGGGAGTTTAGTCAAATTACAGAAGAATCAGGAGATATAGCATCTGAGGAAGTCTCAGAAAGAGACATAGACCCCCCTCTACAGATAGGTGAACAGAATTTTGGTGTAACCACCATTTTGAGTGATGAGAGGTCTTTCCACGAAGTTTGTATCTAGAGGTGTAGAGTAGGGTGGAGAGTGGGGAGACTGCAATATGCCTGAAGTATGACCCGTTGGTTATTAGGTTTTGGAAACGCCTGAGTTCTCAAAATTACAATAAAGTAATATTTAATATTCAAATAATCGGATTTCTTACTAGCTGAATTTTTCTACTCAACGTGTAAATCACAAAGTTAGTTTGTGGGAGAATTTTGGAATACTTGACAATCTTGTACCATTTCCCTCGTCTGTTGAATTATCACCTGCCTTTAGAAATTTCAACCCAACCAAACAAAACTGAAATGGAAATGGCAGGCAAAGAACTTCCAAAGTAATTTCAGATTCTACATTATTTTATAGTTGTAAAGCTTGGTATAGCTTGTATACACAGTGAGTGAAAAAATTGCAGTTAACCATGCCCCATTCAAGTAGTTAGAATTGAATTCAATACGGACTGTGTTACAGTTGAAGTATGTATCTCTTATTTAGATTCAAGCACTAGAGGTTATTCAAGTTCCATGAGACTCATGTTCTATTTCTTTGCTTGTTTTATGTTAAATTATTGTTCTCCTTTGTACTTGACTCCAAGGCAGGAAGCATCGGCAACATTTGTTAGGCAAAAACAACAGCCAATATTCAGTGGAAGGCATGGGCGTTTCAACTCAAGAGAAAAGGAACACCTGAAAGTTAGGAAAAGGTAGAGAGAATCAGATCTCGATGCTTTGGGTGGGGTGGACTTTTAGGATGTTGGTCTGCCAATGGTTGTTTTTTACTGTGTTGTATGTTTGTAAATATCACCTACAATTACCCAGAAAATCTGGGAGCTAGAACATCATCCTTGCCCATCCCCACTCCAGCTCAATTCGTTTTCCATTGTTGGATTTCGTTGGATTGCCCAGCTAAAATTTAAAGCAACAAGTCACGACCATGTTTTGGATTGTATCCAAATCTATACATTTGTTTAGATTTGCTTAGATATTTATACCCATTATATGAGTTTACATGCTTTGAATTTATCTAGTGCTAGTGTTTTCTTTGCATTAATGTTTTTTTATTTTTAATTTATTATATAATGATTTATTGTTTGCCTAAAAAAAACCAAAACAAAACTCCAGCAATCTATCATTAGAAAAGAAATTATTCCTAGCCATAGAGTAGTACTTAAAAATAACCTTAAAGGAGTCTTTGTGACTTACGTTTTCTTCAGCCTGGGAGAGAATATGTTCAGCATTTGTTTAGTGTGCGGTTCTTGCATGAAAGGAAATAGCTTAAGCTTTGCTGTGTTTTGTTCTTTCACTAGTCATGCTAATGATCATTTTTAAACAGTATTGTGATGACTGCGTTGTTTTGCATACTTGCCAAAATTGAATTTAATCTAGGTGGAAATTCCATTTGATTTGTTGTTGTTGTTGTTAAACCGATGTGAATAATATTAAACTTATAAATATAATTTTTATTTGAATTTATTAAATTTTGGCTTAATGTAGAATCTATATACACTGTTCTATCTGGAAATAACTAAGAGATGATAACCCCAAAATAAACTATTAAAAATTCCCATAGCTTTAATTTTATATGATAAAAATTGACCACCAAAGCAACATCATATAGTCTTAAACTAAAATAAACTGTCTTAAATGTTATACTTTTCTAAGCCGTTTATTATCTTTTCCTTTTGTTAACAGTAGAGGTTTTTAGAAAGCAAAATGTTTTGAACTCTACTGAACTGTGGTATAGAATTTTAAATACTATATGTAAGTGTTGTCTTATAAATAAGTTAGAAGAGATTGAAACCTAATTGAAGGGTCAGTGTCTTGCTGGTTGTAGGAACAGTTTGTCTTTCCTCTAAATGAATATGTAGTGTATGAATTACAAAAGAATATCACACTAAGTTTAAACGGTGTTTTAAAAAAGAAAGCTCATCTTATTTGAGCTGAGTGTCTAATTTGGTAGATACAGGATTTGAAGGTGGCCATTGGTGGCCGGGAACTGGTTGTAGGGAAGACCGACATCACAAAAGGTTGGCCCAACGCTCCCCCAGGATCTGTTCCATCCTTATGTCTGGAGTTAGATTCATGGTCAAGACTAGACTCTGAAGCACTTGATAATATCTAGGCATGAGGGTGTATTCCCCTGTTAATTTAAACAGTTTTGAAATGTAAATTTTAATTTCCCATAGCTTTCCCAAAACTAATTAAACACACAAAGATAAAAAAAATTAGACTTACAGTCAGCAAAATATTAGCAGGATTTATCTCTGGATGATAGGATTAGAGGTAATTATTATTTTCTCTAAACTTTTCCGTATTTTCTAAAATTTCTACAATGAATCTGTATTAGTTTTATCATAGAAAAGAGAGTTACTTCAAAATGTATCTATTCAGATATATATTCTTCCCTATGTTCTTTCGTTATCACACAGGTACACTTAGTCTAAATCTGCTTTTACAATTTGGTTATATATGATGATTTTACAATTTTTTGCATACTTTTGATGCATGTTTTGAAAGAAGAGCCTATGTTTTGATTTTTATAAGCTTTATTCATAGGCACCAGTTAATGAAATAGTATTAAGTATTTATAAGGAAATCTATGACTGTGGACTGGGAAAATGTTTAATAGGCAAATCAGTACAAAACAGAGCCCTGATTCCTGTCCATCCCTTCCTGCCATCCCAAACCTGTTCACCCCCTCGCATTTCCCATAGTAGATGATGGTATCATCAGCCACCCGGTGTTTGTGTCAGAAACCTGGGAGTCACAACTGATTCCCTCTCACCCTTAGCTCCTGTGCCTAAATCCATCCACAAATCCTGTGTTCTCTACCTCCAAAATTTATCTCATACATGTCCATTTGTTGATGTAACCATTGCCACTTCCCTAATACAAGTTTACCATCCTGTCTCACCTAGACAGTGTTGGCAGCCTCCTGTCTGGTTTCCCTGTCCAATCCATTATCCACACGGTCATAAAAGCATGTCTCTCCGTTGGAAAAACCCATTGTACTAGGAACAACATTTACATTCTTACTAGGGCCTCCCTTTCGTCCTGCCTCCCTTTTGGTTTTCGTATCATTTGTTTTGTCCCCATTCTCTGCTCTTCAGCCCCATTGACCTCTGTGCTGTTTTGTTAGCACATTAACCACTTTCCTACTGTAAGATTTTATGATGACTGTCTCCTCTATTTGACTGCCCTTCTCTTCACAGGGCTGGCTCCTTCTCATCCTGGAAGAGTCACTTCATATTCCCTTCTTCCTTCCCTTCTGGGGACTGACCTACAACCTGACCTAACCTAGCCCATCTCTTCTCACAGATCCTTTGTAATCACTTCACTCTGATTATTTCCTCTGTAGCACTTTCACAACCCTTAGTCATCTTCGTTTACTTATTTTCTGATGTTTTCTGCAAGAACAAAAGCTTTGTGAATGCTTTGTGAACAGACCTACTTATCTGTCTCGTTCTTTGCTCTAACACCAACAACTGGCAGCATAGTAGGTGCTCAATGAATAATTGTCCTTCAAAATAGTTTGTAATGTGCATGGATTTTTATATAGATCTTTATAAATTAACTCCAGTGTTTTAAAAATATATATAAAGAGGAACTTTTTGTTCTTTTTCTTTAGCTGAGACAATAAATTTAATGTTTTTCCCAGAGGGCTCATATATATCTAGCACATTTGGCAGCAAATTGGTAGTGAGGAGGAGGCAGATATCATGCCCTTTGACAGATAAGAAACTGACACTTGGCTTAAATGACTTGTGCACATTCGTATGCTGGTAAACGATAGACTAGGTATCACAGAGGCGTTAGTGTCCTTTAAATATAACATCCATTTGCAAAAGAGAACCCAAGGCTTTTAGAGGGTAAGTGATCAAGATTACACTGCTGGAACTCTTGAAAAAAGAATAAGAACTAGGAAAAGAGTAAGATCTAAACAAAGTGCCCCTCAGTTGCTTCTAGGGTTCACCCCGCATTTTAGCATGTAAGTCATCTGCAACTGGGAAAATACCTATCTGTTTTTATAAAAAATTATGATTCTGTCTTTTTAAAATCTGAATTACGTATTTTCGCATTTAATAGTGCATGGGTGTGAGTTCTTTAAGTACCATAGGCATTAGGGTTTTTTTATCAGAAAATATTTCAAATAAGCCTTTTGTATTTTCTAGTTAATATGTCTTTGAACACTGATACTGTTTGTTCAATATACAAAGGCATCCATAGCATTTGTAATAAATGTTACATGAGCTTTTTGGTTTCGAGACATCACCTCTTTAACTCTCTGTTGCTATGGGTTTTCATTAGTATTCCGTGGAGCCTGGTTGCCATAGAAAATGTGTAGTTGTAGAGGAGTTACCATGGCAACAGTCCGCCATTATGTATTTCTCAGTATCTGCTAGCTAGATATGATAGTGAATCTGAATGATATTTGTTTAGGAGTCCAATAATGAAAAATAAGACAGAATATTTTATTATCCTAGTTATCTCCAACAGATATTTTAAATATGATGCCTGTTACCCTTTGTTTAAATAAGTAGAAATGAAAGCTGCTTTAAAAGCTAGGTTTCAGCAGCCATTTAACTTGATCTCTGGAGATACTAAAAATTTAAATTGCCTTAAATGTTTGACATGCACGTAAACTCCCAGTAATAAATCTCCTTGTAGAATAAGCATAAGTTTTTGTTTAATCTGCTCCGTCACGACTCTGAACAGTAGCAGCTCAGGTACATGTAAGAGGACAAAGGAGGAAGAGTAGTTTTTGTCTTTGAAATGGAACTCAGGAATAAAGAAAGGAAATCACCTGGTGACTCATTGTTCAATGTAGCTTTTCAAAAGGAAGAAAAGGCAGGGAAATTATTTTCAGTAAAATGGCAAATCCCTTGGTTGAAGAGAAGTTTTAAACATACTATTCGAAAACATTTTGATATATCCAGCCCCTTGGCAATCATTTTGAAATTGCTAACCTATTAGAAATGTAATGCATATGATGTCAGTTGTCTACAAATAACTTTCCTTATTTTTACCTTGATAGAGCAATACCATTATTTTGTCACAGGAGCAAGTAGAAAAAGGGTTATGATAATTCAGCAAATTAGATCTATGTATATTAGAGATTAAAAAAAGATGAGTGAATTTCAAGTTTTATAATTTTAGTTTTGTGATCTGGCTCAATGTTTTTTTCTTAAATTGCCACTATGGACTCAGTGTCCGTGCCCCCTCCAAATTCATATGTTGAAACCTAATGCCCAATGTGATGGAAAGAGGAGGTGGGACCTGTAGGAGGTGTTTAGGTCCCTTGTAAAAGAATGAGATTAATGCCCTTATAAAAGAGACCCCAGAGAGCTGCTTTGCCCCTTCTGTCATGTGAGGACACAACGAAAAGACTGCCATCTGTGAGCTAGGAAGTGTTCTCTCACCAGACACCGAATCTGCCAGCACCATGATCTTGACTTCCTAGCCTCCAGAACTGCAAGAGAGAAATGTTTGTGGTTTATAAGCCATCCAGTCTGTGATATTCTCTTATAGCAGCCCAAATGGACTAAGACAATTGCCAAGCCTTACTCTGAAATTGTGGGAAAATGTGATGTTGGGACTCCTTGCTTTGTTTTCTTGAAGCCTTCTAGTGTGAGAGGAAGCTTTTTCTCATGGGATATGTGGGGATAGCCCCTTCTACAGAAGAATCATGGAGTCATAATTCAGTTCTACAGAGAATCGGCAAACATTTGACTTGCTCTTCGATAACCATGGGACATCTAAGAGAAAAATGTAAAATCAAACAGCGTTTTATTAGGTGTAGCTTGCATAGAGGAAGTATTTAGAGTTTGATAGAAAACATTTAAAAAGCTGATCTTCTAATCCATGATGTTACTGTATCAAGTAACCCTCTTGCAAGAAGTAGCTTCAAGTAAAATTGAGAGTAAAATACTCTGAATTGCCTAGCAATGGAATTCTCAATGATGTTCATCTATAAATGGCATTTGGCACAGAGTCCTTCTAGTTTTATGGATGAGAGAATTAGTAACTTAATGAATATTATCAATCTAGGATGTAAGTATTGAGTTTAGGAAAAGAATAAAATGAAATACTTGGCATTTAGTGAATTAAGAGTTTATTGTTGAGAATATATTCAAAATATTGTTGAGTGCATTCATTTTCTCGGCCACAGGATATCTCAGACCAGTGGGTAACAGAGCGCCATGCTTAAAAGCACGGACTTTGGAGTTAGACTGCCTGACTATGATTCCTGGCTTGATCAGTTACTAGTCCTGGTATGCTGGACAAGTTAATTAACCTCCACTGGCCTCAGTTTCCTCGTTCATATAATGAGCATTATAACAGTAACTGTGTTATAGGTTGTTATGATGATAACGTGGGTTTACGTTTTTAAAGTGATCAGAACAGGACCTGGTACACAGAAAGTGCTACATAGGTGTATATTAATTAAAGTGGAGCAAAGTGGGCAGTTTAAAAGTCAGAGTCACCCAGCTGATGACAGCTGATCAGAGAACTCAGATTGAATCAAACGTTAATTCATGTCAGAGAAGTCAGATAAACAATACTGTAAATAATGAACTTACTTCATTTCTTTTCAGATTTAAAATTGCATGCAAGACATTGACCTAACTTTGGTGGCCTTTTACACTGGGTACCAAGGTTCCGTTTGCTAGCCAGCCCACTCAAAAAGGATTTACTAACCTTCATCTTTATCATTTTTAGTCCCTGTTTGGAGATTTTTGGCAAGCAGGATACAGGTGCCCTTTTTTTTTTAAGTGGCAGAAGACAATGAGGTCAAATAGAACTTGTTATCCTGATAGATTATCCTTTCTTACCTGACAGTTTTCCCTTTGATGGGTTTTGAGTCAATATTTAAGAGAAAAATTAATCAGAAAATAAATACAGTTCTTTCTAGAAATTGCAGTTTGATTTGATAATTTCTTGCTATAGATAATTTCTTTCATGGTAATGGATCAGGTTTTCTGTTTAAATCAGAAATCATAGCTAATCCACAGCCCTGATTCAGACTCTCGTTTCTTGTCTGGTGTGGCCCTGGACTGAATGAACTGTTCACTCTTTCTCGTCTACTGCTTTCAAACTTTTCTGTCTTCAATCCTTTGCCTTTCCCTCAAATTTGGTAAATTTCAAGTCTCTGATCTCCTCTGTCCTGTCTGTCCTAGGTTTTTAATTTCCCTCATCCAGTCTTATGGCCCCACATTTCCCTCTATGTGGATATCTTGACAACCGTCCTGTCATCCTCCCGGTCTCTTTCTAGTCAGTTTGACTAGACTGTATGCTGTGTTTACACTTGAGTACCCTGCTATAACTTCGCATAGTCATGTTGACCCCAAGCCCTTTGCACTTCTTAACTCTGCCCAACTCTACCTCTTAACTCCATTCCCACTCTCTTTTAAAAACCAGTGACGACTCTTACCTTTGAAATTCAGTCAGGTTACTAGCATCTCCCAGGCACCAAGGCTCAGTGTTTTGGAAGATCTGTGAATCAGTATAACTAACAATAGGCCTGTTCAAGGCTTTACTGCAGGGGGTTTTAGCTAGCTGGCTGTGAGTAGAATTTTCAAGGCCCCTGCATTTGGATGGGAAAGAAATTACTTCATTTCAGTAATCTCTAAGTCAAAATTTAGCTTTTCCCACAATTATGAATATAAGTAAGGAACCACAGTCATATTAGTAGTACCTGTGACTTTGCCACCAGTAGTAGTAATGAATATTTTCATGTTATATTCTGGTTGTCGAGGATATCTTGAAATATCTTTTATGTTCGTAACTTCTTTGAAATTACAATTGTTATTAGATCTGTCACTAGATTGTACAATTTAATGCATTAATAAAGAAACATTATTTTATCATAAATTTGGTTTTTTTTTAAAGATTTTATTTTTTATTTTTCCTTCTGCCCAAAGCCCCCCAGAGCATAGTGTATATTTTAGTTGTGGGTCGTTCTAGTTGTGGCGTGTGGGATGCTGCCTCACCACGGCCTGATGAGGGGTGCTGGGTCCGTGCCCAGGATGCGAACCAGCGAAACCCTGGGCCGCTGAAGGGGAGTGCACAAACCTAACCACTTGGCCATGGAGCCAGCTCCCATAAATTTGTTTTTAAGAACATTTTGATAACTGTATTTCGGTATGTTTGGTTTCCTTTGCAATCTTGTTTTATTTTATGCCCTTGAAAGCATTATTTTGAGAAGGGTTCAAGAGGCTTCATCAGTCTGCCAAAAGGGTCCAAGGTCCAAAAGATGGTTCAGAACCCCTATTTTCCTGTAAAATGTGCTCATACGAAATTTGACAGCCATTATAAGCTTTGAATGGTACTGCTTGTTTATTTATTCATTCAGCATTTAAGAAATCCCTACTTATATCTCAGGCATTATTTTAACCAATACTTTATCTCAGTTTTCAGAACCAAAATGCCATAATTTTACAAGAACCATGGATTCTTTTGAAAGATTTTAAATATAGCAAAATAAAGATTAAGAAAAAGATTAATTTGTGCATGCTCGTGTGTGCGTGCATGTTACCTTCTAGTGTGATTGCAAATAACACCGAACTAAGCAAGCTTGCCAGTAATTTATCAACCAGGATTAGATTGAAGATATTAATAAACTGGAAGACTGGAGAGAGGAGGTGGGGGGAGGATGAGCCAGGTGTAATCAAAGACTTGATTGAGCATGTTATCCTTAGCGGTTCCTCACATATAAATTAAGGACTTTGGAAAATAAAGTGATTTTAATTACCTGTAGCCATATAGCAAAATGTTCTTAAGCTCTTTGGGTCATCTGGGGATTTTAATTAGTTATACTTCTTACTCCTGACCTCCATTATCTTGGAAGATCATATTCTTGCTAAATAAAGAAGTTAGCTAGGGAAAATAATTTAGTTGAATTATATTTACTTGCAATTCAATTATCTATTACTTCATAACAAACCACCCCTAAGTGTAGAGGCTTAGACGACGTTGTTTTATTGTCTTTCGTGACTCCGAGGGGTTCTTGCCTGGGGTCTCTCGTGCAGTTTGCCGTTATCTAAAGGTCCCCCTGCTCTGCATGCTCAAGGTGGCTTCTCCATTCAGTGCTTCACCTTGTGGCCTCTCTCTCAGCAGAGTGGCCGGGATTGTTTTATATGGTAGTTCAGGTGCCAAAAGGCAGGAAGCGGGGCCTGCCTGTCCTCTTAAAAGCCAGGACTACAGTGGACACAGCATCACTTACACCATGTTCTCTTGACCAGACAAGATCCAAGGGGCGAAGGAACAGACTCCACCTCTTGATGGGGGCATTGGCACGTGTGCACAGGGGAGGCCGAAATTGAAAGCACAAACACTTCTCATTTCCCCTACTTCACCTTGCTTTCCTTCTCAAACCAGCTCTTCCTTCTAATTTCTCAATTTTCATTTATTAATAGTTGAATTGAGTACTTTCAGGCTAACTCTTGTTAGTTTCTTATATCTAATCAGGTCTTCATCCATTTTTGTTTCTTTCTCTGTAGAGCTCTAGCATCCCTTCCTTTTCAATTTCAATACTGCTTTTTAGGCCTCTGTGACTTTCCCCTGCACTGTTATGGAGGGTTTTCTTATTTGTTGTTTTAGAGTTTGGGATTTCCCAAGACTACCCTCACTTCTGAAACCAGCTGCAGGTTTGGGTTCCCAAGGTCACCCTCAGGTTTGATAATCCACTAGAAAGACTCCCAGAACTCTGAAAGCTGTTAGATACGCAATTAGCGTTTACTACAGCAGAAGGACACAGATTCAAATCAGCCAAGGGAAGAGGCACATAGATTAGAGTCCAGAAGAGCTCCGAGCGCTGAGCTTCCATTGTCCTCTCCCAGTGGAGTCATGCAGACAGTATTACTTCTCCCAGTAACGATGTATGATAACACACATGGAATACTGCCAACCAGAGAACTCACTCAAGCCTCGATGTCCAGAGTTTTCACTGAGCCTCGGTCACATTGACTTGGTTGGTCACACTGACATTGTTGACTGCTCATGTGGTTAACCTTAGTCTCCAGTCCCTCCTGAGAGTGAGCTGATACCACGTGGCCACAAGCACCTCACCATAAATCACGTTGTTAGTATAGCCCATGTGGTGTGGCCAAAAGCCCCAAGGTAAATACAGCCACTTTCATCAGGCAGGATATTCCATGGGTTTAAAGGTCGCTTCCTAGGAATGGAGGGAACAGTCTAGACCTCTCTTCGGGCGAGGTTAATCCTTTACTGTAGAGTTACTTTCTCTCTTTTCCTCTCCGTTCCATCTGACATGCTCTTGCCAGAGAAATCTTTCTCATAAATAATCTTAGTCATGTCACTTTCCTGCTCAACAACCTATGACGTCTTCTTCATACCCTTTTGTCCCTGTGTTCCAGATTTTACAGGTGGTTTTGGTTATAAATATTCTCCTTTCTTGGCCCCATAAACTAGTAAAATATCAGCTTGGTCCCAAATTACTTAATCACCATGTGTTTTCCTAACTGATCTTCATTTTTGCTGTCTTTCAGCCTGCAGTGCCCTTGCCCATTCAAAATCCTTATGGTCTCATCCATGTGCTCCACTATCATAAAGCCTTAACTGCTTAAAATAGATTTATTTGATTCCTCTTTGGATCCCTTTCCTTGTTCATCTCCGTAACACTTGCTATGATCTGCCTTGCATTGAAGTTATTTTTGTTTGTATCTTATTCTCTTTATTAGACAGCAACCAACTTAAGAGTAAGGATTGTGCCTTTTTCCTCTTCGTATTCCCTGTTGAGGCCGGATAATGCCTGCAACCTGGCAGGGACAGAATATGTGCAGAATTTAATTCCTGTCTTTTGGGGAAGATTCAACAAACATTTAACGTCACGAGAACAATCTCCTTAAAATGGTGGCTTCTCTGTTGCGCTTAAGTGCCAAATGAACGTTGTAGATAATAGGCCTTCTTTAGTTTTGTTAACTTCCAACTCAGTTTCCCTTACAGGTCTGTGAAACAGGAGAGCTAAATGGATAATATCCGCAGTAGCCAATCGGTCTTATTGAGCACTTACTATGTGCTAAGCATTCTATATCCATCACCTCATTGATCCTAACAATTCTTTGGGTGGCAACATAGTCATCATTGCATTATAGATGCGGAAACTGAGGCTACGTTTCAGGTTTGCTTACTCTAGAACTTATAATTTTCACTATTGTGTAATAGGTTACTACCAGATTGAGTAAGCTTTGCCTCCTTTTGCTACAGTTGATTTTGATCTTGCCTTTTATTTTTGCCTAGTGATCAAACATAGCTCTTGCCTGACTGTGCTAAAATTCACACTTTGAGTTGCTGCCACAGTATCAGCATCAGTAGAATGAATGGATCAAATCTGTTACCTGCCCATAGCAGTAGTACTTATCTTTATTCTTTACAGAGCCTTATTATATTGCTTGAATATCGTCTTGGGATAAAAAAAGAACAGATGGTATTAGAAACTTTTTTTTAAGTAGCTCCAAGTTGCTAACAATAATTGTGCCGCTTGTAATTTTCTAGTAGTTCTTTCTAAGTATATTAGTTGGTCTGAGTTCAACAAGTAAATTGTGAGTCTTCTCAACAAGTTGGTCTACATTGTGCTTCTGAAACCTGCAACAAATCACGTGACTCCAGGAAGGTCAGGAGTGTTGGTTTGTCAGTGATAGATTGTTTCACTGCTCGCTGATGCAAGAATATTGCCAATGTTGAATGTCTCAGTTTATTTATTCAAGTATATTGGAAACGATAGGAGATCTGTCCTTCCTGAGGTTTATAACAGGCTTATATCCTGAAGGGAAAAGAAATAAAATGTCAAATTCAGGGCAAAACAACCTCGAATTTTAATAATCTAAATGAGTAAGGGAGGTGGTGTTGCTTATTAAAAATGTCTTACTGTTCTAGCACCCTCTTTTGTAAAGGTCTTTAGAGTGCTTCATTCCGGTGGGTACTTCTCTTGAACATATTGGTGGGTGCATTTGTGGGTGTGAGTGAGCACATTGCATTGTGTTGCCTTGTGCAGTTGCAGTGGAGAAATGTTTGCTCAAATAGTTTATCTGTAATTTAACCAGTGTCATTTCTGTAGAATAGATTGAGGGCAAGTTAATACAATATCTAAGAGTAGGGATCTGGAGACAGAATTGGGTTTGAATGTTGCCTTTGCTGTAAATAAGCTGTATAACTTTGGGCAATTTAATCTAGGTGCCAGATTCTTCATCCATAACATGGGAATAGCAATAATTCCTACCTCATATTGTTTAAAGGATTAAACATATTTTGTGCTCGGCATGTATTAAATGCCCAGTGGCTCCAAGGGGCTAGTTGTTGTTTTCGTTATTTTTATTGGAGAAGTTATCAGTGTTCTTTCTTTTTATTTATTAAGAAAATCACCACTTTAAAACAATAAGTGGTCTCAGTGATTAGCATTATTGCTAAATACAAAACAGCCATTACAAGGAGGAACAAAAAGCAACAACACAAATAATGGTCTTTTGACAGGGTTATTTTCAAGATGCCGTGCTTGATTCTAGTGGGCAATATATAAGAGTTTTGAATTTGTACCTAATTCTTGGTAGCGAATGAAAATCTTTTGGAAACTACAAGTATTTGAAATTCTTCGGACTAAGGAACCACGCAACCTGGGTTCAAATCTAAGCTATGCTGCTTATTTACTGTGTAACTTTGGGCAAGCTACCTAGTCTCTCTGTGCCTCAGTTTCTTTGTATGTAAAATGAAGATAATAAAAGTACGTATCTCATAGGGTAGTTAGGTGAGGATCAAATTAGATAATACTTGTAAAGCCTTCAGAACAGTACCTGGCATGTAGTAAGCACTATACAAAGATTATTATTATTATATTATATTGATGGCACTAACACAGCTAAACTTGATTTTTTACACAACCATAATGATGGATATGCATTTTGAATCATGGATGGAATAATTCTTTATTATCGTAGACATTGACTAGCTAAATATGTACATAAGAAATAGCTCAGACGTGGAAAAGTCACAGATTCAAGATTTCCTTGGAAATAGAGTCATTATTTAAAAGAAACCATTCATAAAATTGTATATAGTTATTATAAATGATGTTCAACCTATTTTATTTAGCATTTGAGCAACATGATAACCTCCAATTCTGCTTTATAAACTCAGACATGATTTGACCTATATTTCCCTGCTTGTTACCTTAAGAGATTATTCAGTCAAGGAAACACGAATTATGTAGGACTGTCTTGAAGTAATTATCTTGGACTTTAGAATAGTCTTGGAGAACAGTTGCTGAGAAATGATTGTCTCTGTGGCTCTAATAGAAATTATGAAAGTTTAGTAACAAATGATTCTAGAGACTGTGGGAGCCAATTTCAGGAAACAGGAGCAATTTTGGATTTGACAGCAGAAGTCCTGGGGTTCGAGTCCTGTTGCTGCCACTTATTGAGCATACAATGCCAGGTAATTTGCTTATTTCTTTGCTCGTCAGCTTCCTCTCTTTTAGATAACAATGATAATGTCTACCCTGCTGTTCTCACAGGATTGTTTGTCGACTTAGTAATGTAACATGCAAAATCCCTGGACATGTGATTGTGCTTTCCATTTTTATTAATGTCAAGACAGGGTGCAGAACGAAGCATTTTTGTTTCTCAGTGGAACCATGGATACATGAGTTGGGCTATGCGAAGAGAAAAGCAGAAGGAATGTTTTCTATTTAAATTCTATTGTACTAAATTTAATTATAATTAATTTAATTCTATTTAATTTATTCTAATTCTATTTAAACACATCACTTTTCCTCACAGCATATGATTTTGGCCTGTTTGGCAGAATGAGAACAGGGGAGGAGGAGCTTGGGTTGGGGTCTGGGTTAAAAGGGTCTTGTTATCAGAAAATGAGTTTTGTCAAGCCTTTGTCTTCCAGAGGAGATCTTAGCAAGACTGTCAGATCTCCTCTGGAGGGACTTAGGAAAAAAGATGGTAGGACCAGTATATTCTCCAGTACAGAGAGGTTTGGGAGGGGCAACACCATGGGCTCCTGTTAGGGAGAAGGGAGAAACCTGGCTGATAGAAGAACTCTCCCAGAAGAGGGCAGACTGACCTGGAGAAAGAGTGTGGGCTGGATAATGATCTTCTAGGAAACACTAGGGTCAGCTTTGACTGAGGTCACTAGAAACTTCAACTTTCTTCTCTTCTTCAGTTTTTATTTCCTGTCGATCTTTCAACAATTGTTAAAGTTAAATTATTGTAGAGCAGTGCAGAATGACTTGTATTTATTTAGGATCAGGCCAAAAGAAGGAAAGCTTGCCTTTCCAAAATGCAGTGGGTCAGAGAAAGGGAAAACTTCAGATCAGAGCTTGACTGGTGGCCATGAAAAGGAAAGCAGTTGGGTAAATCTTATTTGTATTTGGTATTTCCTCTAACAACCCTAATGGGTCCATGAAGAAGGACGAGGTCAGAAGGTGCCACTTAAACTGTCTACTCTGGCTTTCGCCTTCTACCCTACTTTTTACCACCATCTCCATCTCATCTGCTAACTCTCAATCCTCTTCCTTCAAGGGTTTCCATTTTGCTTCAGAGTCCTACCCTTTTCAACCTTACTCTTTGTGCCCTCAGTGGCCCAAAGCTATGGAAGTTCTTTGCTCTCCCTCCCTAGGGGATGACTAGGTGGAGTCCCAGCAATGTCCCTGGTATCTCCTACCTAATCCTCTTTCCCATACAAACATTGATGAATATTGAAAATTTCTGCAGGTAATAATGGATGATCTATATTTCTTAAGATCACTGAGAAATTAGCCCTTCTTTATTACATTACTTTTAGAAGAAGATATCTTAGAAGGTCTCAATGAATTTATATGGCCAAGTTTGGGACAAAACATATTGCTAAGTTGGAGACTGACTTTATTACAGGGTAGTAGCGTAGTTGCAATGGAAAATAAAAATGCATTGAAACCAGACAACTTGGGTGTGCGTTCAAGCTCCACTTTGTACTGGCTTTATGACATAGGCAACTCATGTTACCTCTTTAAAATTCAGTTTCCTCTGTGGGATGGAGAAAAAGATACTTAATCTCAAAAAACTAAGAATATAAGGATGCTTCTTCAGTATTATAAAGACAACTTGCTTTAAACCCAGAGCCAGTATCAAACTCAATGATGAGATCTTAGAATCTTTAATATTTTAATCAGTTAAAAGATAAGGATTACTTTTAAACATTGTTTTGGAAGGTTTGGCCTATGTAATAAGGCATGCCAGAGAGAGAGAGAGAGAGAATTATGGGAAGAAAAGAGCATCCTAAGAATAACTGAAATGAAAAGTGAGTTGGGTCTATGTAAATAACAAACAGGTGAGAATAGCCAAGAAAATTCTGAAAAATTGGTTGGAGATATTTCTGCTGCCAAATACTGTATGTTCTATCAAGTTTACACTGTGTGCACAAGAATGGACAGATGGATCAGAGGAAGAGACAGAGAGAGAGCCCTGAATCTGATGTCCAGCCCTTGACTTACTGAGCACGTGTGCTCTGCTAGGCACAGAAGTCGTGCTTACTGTAAATTACCTAGTTTAATTCTTACAACATAACTATAAGGTAGGTACTGTTATCCCCATTTTACACATAGGGAAACTAAGATTTGGAAAGTTAAAAAACTTAGGTGTCAAAACTGACGTTAGAGCTCAGATTGAACCTCAAAGCAACTGCCCTCAAAGACAATCTTACACAAATGAACTGTGAAGGAATGAGTGATCTTACCAGTGTTGTTGGCAAAAAGGCTGAGAGAGGGTTGTCAGAAATCACTTTAAGTACTCACTTCACACCATATCTACAGTAATTCTATACAGAGTGGAAAAAAAGGGACCGAGGGTAAAAGGTGGTGGCTGGGGTTGTAGGGCAAGTAAAAGAAAATATAAGTAGCTATTTAATTGAAATTGGACTGAGGAAGAACTTTCTAAGCATAGAAATCATGGTAGAAACCACAAAGGAAATGATTGATAGGTTTGCTTACATAAAATTTAAACTTCTGTGCATCGAAAACCATTATAAACCAAACCTAAATGCAAATAACAGACTGGAAGGCAAATGAAAATATTTGTACAGTTACGATACACAAATGACTGATATCTTTATTGTATAAAGAGCTCTTACAAATCAATAAGAAAACCACAGATTTCCTAAGTAAAAATGGTCAAAGGCAATAAACAGGAGAATTACCATAAATTTTTAAAATTGTTCAGATATAACAAGAAAAAAAATAACTAAAAAGTAGATACCATTTTCATTATGAAATGAAAAGTACTTTATGAAAATGTTAGGATACATTTGTGAATATCTTGAGAAATAGGAACTGAGCTATACTGCTAGTTGTCCCTTCGGTGAGCAATCTGTAGATTTTTGTCCTTTTGGAGTGCCATGGAAAAAGTTTATGCCTTTTCTTCAGAAGTTCTCTTTTGGTCAGTTTTGCTTAAGGTAATTAGCAGATATAAAGTCAAAATTTTTATGTAAGAATGTTATTGCATTGTTACATGTAATAGACAAAAAGAAAAAACAACTTAATAAATATTAGGAAATGTTTAAACAAATTTTGCCAGTGAATATGAAGATTAGGATGCAACTATTAAGATTGTGTTTTCAAAGACAATTATATGTAAAAATGATTCAATGTTAAGGGAAAAGGGTGAGATATACTGTATATGTGGTATAATCCTAATGTTTTTAAAAATGCCCTGTGTGTGTGACTATGTATATTGAAGAGAACAACAGAAGATATTAACTGTTTTCTAAGTGGCGAGATCATGATTGGTTTTTATTTTCTGTAGTTTGCATATTTTCTACAATGAATGAATATTGCTTTTCTGATTATAAAGTTATTAAAGTTACTGTTTTAGAAGTTGTTGCAAAGGTGAAATAAGAAAATATGGCTGAGATATCAAGAATAAAGTAAGGTTTTAGAAAAGTGAATGTTCTTCTATTTTCCTTTATTGGAACCTCAGATAGAAACTTCAGATTTCAGATTTAGTTCTTTATGATTTGATAGTGGATTTTTAAAAGCTGATAGGATCAAATAGTTTTTGTGGCATCACTTTGTATAGCTTTTGGTGGAGTTGAATTAACTAATGCAAGTGTAGTGAGAGCTAAAGGTACAAAATATGTCTGTTTCTTCACTTTCTACATATTTCTTTACATTCCGGTTGGAATAATTTGCATCTTGCACGTATTACTATATCCTAATAGGAAATGAGCTAAATCCATTTTTTTCCTGATGGAATGAAGATAGCATTTTGTAAAAGCAGAATGTCAGCTCTAACCTTCACCTTGGAATGCCGGTGCTTAGAGTGGGTCCTTAGTTTTCTGTTTTGAGGTTGTAATAATATTATAGACATCGCATCATCTCTTGCATAATCAGGCTTTTGGCTTTTACATGCCTTGTTATTCTGGCCCTTGGTAAGCAATATTTGGTGTAATGAAGTTTGAGAGAGAAAATCGTTTCTCATGATAGCTGTGAAGGAAATGTTATGGGAAAATGTTTTATTATCCCAGCATTTTCACACAAGGAAAATTTTTTGCATTGCCTTTAATATAACTGTTAAAGTTGGATCTCATGGGTGTATTCATTTCAAGTTAAAGGTCAAACTTTTGTGTATTTGGTACAACTTCTTTTTTAGAAATTCTATTCAGATTATTGATGCCATTGATTTGGTGTGCATACTTCAGAGCTTTTCTTTATTGCATAGTTAGCTAAGCATTTTCTGCAGACTTCTTTGACTATAACCCATCATTTTTCCTTTGTTTTTCTTTGCATTCTTTTTAAGGCACTTCCTATGTTTTTGAGTCCATTAATAATAAGCATTTGTGAACTACTGTCATGGTAAATAGATGAAATCCTTTCATGTTTGCTAAATGTTTGTTTCTTTGCTTTTAGGGTTACTATGGATCCTACTATTCACAAATCTCTAGAAAGTTAAAGAAAATTAACACCGAACTCAACTAATATAGTACTTTTGCTTTCCCATCTTTGTTGTAATCATAAACATGAACTCAAATGAATTTTTTTGAGATGCTACTTTTTAACCAGTTTGTTATTATTTCTTAAATTAGAGAACAGTTTGAGAACTGTCATAGTTTTGCCTAGTGGGGCTACCTGGTCACCTGGACAGGTGCTCATGGTAGGATGGTACCTTGAGGATGTTCACTGTGTTCCACATCCGGTCCTCAGCTGTGCAGTTTGAGGTTTGGTTTTATAGCATATGAGTGGAGCCGGGTCTCCTGAAGACTGAGAGAGCATCACTTTCTCCATTTATAATGCCATGAAAACCAAATGCTTGGCCTAGCTTGTTAGTACATTCTCTTTCTCCTGTTTGAAAAGCCTACATGGAAGTCCAATTATGATCAGTCATTTGCTTCTGGATCTAGAATCTCAGAACAAGGAGAGCCAGTGTGATGATTTTAATAGTGAAAGACTTTTAGCCATGAGAACCTGATGTGTCTGTCTTAGCTTGAAGGGTATTCTGCTCAGTGGACTGAGCATGTACCTTTCCTCTCTACAGGGATGAGTAAATGCTGCAGCTCTCCCTCTCAGCTGCCCATCTTCCTGGAGTCCCCACCACTCATCTTTCCATATGTTCATAACATCCACTGAGCTTTCAACTTTTAGTCTGAGACATATCCATTCTTTTCAACCGGCAGGCTAAGGTAAAGGTTAGGACAGACTGCATTTGCATGTCAACTCTGCTTAGCACCATGCTTTTGGACAGGTACTGAATTGTTCTATGCTTCATTTTCCTCATTCGAAAATAAATTAGTAATAGGACCTGCCTCATAGGTTTGTTGTGAGATAACATTTAACTCAGTGGGCATAATAAGCTCAATAAATATTACATAATATAATTTATGCTCTTATGGCTTAATGTTTTTTCTACAGTGACTTCTGCACTCATATTATAGATTTTATTAGGTTGAATTATATGAAATTGACATTTAGGGATGTCAAAAATAGTCGAACACCCACTATTTTATATGGCTAAACCCAATAACAACTTATAGTTCTATTTCCTATCTCTGGAACCTTTTGTTATTTTGGTTCTTTAACACACATCACTACCCTAATCCTTTGAAATACAGATGTACTTGAATTATTTTCCTTAAATGATGTTATTTTGTTGTTGTTCAGTGAAATGGTGGAATAATACTGATTTTTTGTCAGGAACTACTCATAAAAGTGTCGATATAATCTACTGAGATTTTTACATTGGTTTAGTAGGCATTTCTCATGATATCACCAACAGGGCCCAATTCTGCAGGATGTTGTAATGTTGCTGGTCAGTGTTATTTGTGTCACTAGTGATAAGCTGAAACCAGATTCATCTAAGTCCTACACTTAATTTCGTCTTAGCCATGTGTAATATGTCTGACCTCTTGAAGAACTTTGGCATTTTTAGGGTATTTTATTTTCCAATAATTTTAAGGACAAAAGTATAACTATCTCCATTTTCTAAAGTCAAAAAATTGAATCATATGTTAAATAATTGGACCCAGAGCATGGATCCAGTTATTGGTTATACAGGAGAGTCGAACAAAGAACTTTATAACTTCAAGGCTAAGATGGGCTCTGATAGGTATCATTCAAAATTCTTGTTTTATATAGTTGGATAAATAAAAATCTTAAGAGGTTTATAATGACAGGATCAAAACAGGAATGGGTGTCTCCCAGCTTCCCCCATTTCTACTCTATTTCTAGGATTCTGTGGTTGCTCAAAAGCGTTCTCTGACCGTGTTTTAGAATTTCAAATCTAATATAGTTAATAATACCATTTTTAGAATGAATGAAACATGAATTTCACCACTCCTCTGACGAAGAACAAAAATATATGTTGTCACATCTCAAGACTGAAATATTTTTGTTTATCTTAAATCTTATCTGGCAACGAAACAACTATTCATTTATGGATTTAGGACTTTCTTGTTCTGTTCTGCTCATGGACTTGTGTACACACTGACCTCCTTTAGCCGTTAGCCGTTCAAACAGCTTCTGGAATGAATGTGTGGTTGTGCTATCTTCTGTGGCTATCTTTTGTACATGGTTTAAATCCTGTCTTTGCTGAAGTACTGACTTTGTACCCGTGATGTCAGAAGACGTGATGTCCAAAGACATGAGGCAGCGATTGGGAATGCCAGGCTGAAATGATTTCTCTAGGGTCTCCAACACCAGCAGGAATTCAGTTAGGTGAGTGATAAGAACTGACTGGGGCAGAAGGAGGCTGGGAGTTGATGCCTTTTATCCCCAAAGAGAAGGGTTTCTTCTATGTTACATTTTTGGTATCTTGAGAGTGTCTCTTCTGGCCTCTGTCTGGTTTGGATGTAAGATCAACTTTGGTGCTTTGGACCCCTGACTGGCCTGTCAGCTCAGTTTGCCTTCTTTCTTTCTTGTCACAGTTTCAAGGCAAATACCAGAAGGCAGAGATCTGAACTGTAAAGAGGTCCTTCACTGCTTGGCATCCACTTCAGCTTCTCCATCTCCCGTCACTTAATGGTCCCACCCACTTTGCCAGCCAAATGATGTCTGGGGACTCAGGAGGCAACCCAGAATGCTTTTTTAGAATTCTTGTTATTGAGTCCTCTCCCTCAATTAAAATATGGAAGTCCTTCTGGGATTAGAGAATGAGGAGCTATGACTTCATAGTGCACAAATTGAAGGGGTGGCTTGGATGAATTCTGAATTTAATGAGATGAGAAAAGCGTCAATAAAAATTAAAGGAAACCCATTTATTTTGTCTGTTATCTGGTTCTTTCTTTGTTTTCCCTCGCTGCTTCTATAATGTGTCTTTATAGAATGTGAAACAAATGGCAGCGTTTAAGAAACCGAGGTCACTTTTTAAATCTTGTATGCCGAAGACTTGCCTGGGCAAAACTTTGATTTAGATGTTTGTAAATGTGACTTGACATCTGTAGATAGGTGTGCTATCAGAACATTGGATTTACTTAATAGAAAGGATGAAGGCAAACATGAGCCTCTGTGATAGAATTCTTTTGTCTTTAAACTGAGGAATATGAGTAATCAGGAACAATGCTGCATCATGTCAGGCAGAGTCTGACTCCTGATGACACAATTCTAAGAACTGTCAGAATTGACTCATGCCCAATTTGAGGGAATGTGTTACAATGAGGCTGACTAAAAATACCTGGATGATCGCTGTTGCTTGCAGAAGTTTGTCTTCATTCTACATTCAGAACAAATCAGAGCTGCCACAATGCAGACACGATGCTGCCCCGAAGGTCTTTACGTGGAGAGACTGGCTGATATCAGGTTCAGATGTGAGAGTGTGCTGGCTGCATCCACTGTCATTTCACTTAGCCTCCAGATGATCTGACAGCTCAGATGTGTCTTTCCTTTTTGCTCCTTCAAGTGGGCCCTTCATGGAGGTGTGTGGTCAGTAGAAGAAAAGATTGCTTTTTCTGTTTGGGAATATCAGTCCCTCAACTCTTTTTTGTGACATGGAGGGAAGACATGTTTGCTTTGATTTCTGTTCTAAAGAGAATAATGTTATTGTAGGCCCTTTAAAAAATGTGTTAGGGGGCCAACCCCGTGGCGTCATGGTTAAGTTTGGCATGCTCCACTTCAACAGCCTGGGTTTGCAGGCTGGGATCTGCGCACAGACCTACACCACTTGACACACATGTCAATCCATGCCGTGGCAGCGACCCATATACAGAGTAGAGGAAGAATGGCACAGATGTTAGCTGAGGGCTAATCTTCCTCAAAAAAAAAGAGGAAGATTGGAAACAGATGTTAGCTCAAAGCGAATCTTCCTCACCAAAAAACCCAAAAAACCAAAACACAAAAAATGTTAGGAATGCAAGTGTATGTGTGTCTGTGTGTGTGTGTGTGTGTGAGAGAGAGAGAGAGAGAGAGATTTGGAAGATTAAATAATATCACTTACTCAGAATAGTTATAAAGTATACAAATTACATATGCTAGAAATCATCTACTAAATAACAAGTCATCAGTTAACTAACATCTGGTTATCACATACGAGTAACTGACACAAGTGTAGAACCCATAAACTTAGAATCCTGGCTCAGCACACCAAAAGATCTATAACCAAAAATTGTTAATCTCATGCTCTCACAAAATGATAGTATCTAGGATCCTTCTGCCCCATGAGAAGACTAATTTTCAATTAACCCTCTGTTTTCCAGTACCACTTCAAAGTTGCTAAAGATTTCAGAAATGAAGTCTGATATCACAGTGTTTTCTCCTAGGCATCTGATGCTTTCTGTTTACTGTGTCCCTAAAGATGGAGGAATAATCTATTTAATTTTTTTCCTGCAGGTTTATTATGCTTTGTTCAAGTCAGTGGTGAGGATGTTATATTTGCCCCACAGAATGACTTAAAAATGTGATGGTGACACTCCTAGTTTGGATTGATTACTAGATTCAACATTTTGGCAGTTGATAAAGTTTCATTTCTAAAAATACAGTAGATAGAGACCAACCATGTAAAGTGTGCTCAGTTAAAAGAATCCTTCTATAAAAGGGTCCCAACCTTGCTTTTTCTATCATCACTTATGATATTTAGCCTTTTTTCATGCTTAGTACACATTTAACATCTTTTGTGAATTGTCCATCTATGTCTTTGGGCATTAATTTATTAATGTTTTTCTTGTCAATTTATATGAGCTTTTTATGTATTAATATTATTAGTCCTTTAGCTCCATTTTGGTGGCAAATATTTTTCTATAATTCCTTTGCCTTTTAATTCTCTTCATTATGTTTAACTTGCAAAGTTTAATTTAAAAATTTAGTAAACAAACACTTATTTCCGACTGTGGTGGAACTCTTAACTCTAGAATTGGTTTAAATATGTTAATTTTTAGAAAATATGTTTGGGAACAGTTCACATCATATCTTTGATCCAGAAATAAAAAGGTGGTAAATATGATTGAGAAATATAGTAAATATGGGTGAAAAGGTAGGCTACAGACATGTTGGGGCTTTGACTTCTCAGCTATGGAGATAATTCTGGTATAGATGGGCTTCGTATCAAGTTGGATTCAGTTGTGGGTCATAACGTAGTAAGCTATCAGTAGATATTAATCTCTTTGAAGCATGGAGTTGATTCCAAGCTACCTGGATACTGTCCTAGCATTTCACTATTTTTTTTACTCTTGTGAAAGTCCCCCTTTGTGCCAGACCTTTTTATGGGTTTATCCATAGTACATCTAACCCCCTGATCGCATCTAAAAGGCTTAATAAGTAACCATGTCTTAGTCTCTAGAACTCAAATTAGTAACGTGGAATTCTTTAGTAGCCTGGAATTCTAAGGTGAATTCTTGCCCTGCAGCTCTCATCTTTATGATGAAAAGTGTGGTCCTTACTTGGGTAATGATATGCTTTCTGATTACAAACCGCATCCTTCCAGTAGGCAGTATAGCCTAGTGGTTGGAGTTCCGTAGACTAGTTACTATTTAAGAATTGTGAACAAGTTGCCTGACCACTTTATTCCCCAATTTTCTCATTTTTAAAGGGGGAGCAATAATAGGTAGTTACCTTGTAGAGGTGTTATGAAAGTGAAATGAGAATGCACCATTCTCAGAAAAGTTCCTGCTTTCTTATGTGTTTGGTAAATGTTAAATAGCACCACCATTAACACGCAGATGCCCTTTCCTTTTTCATTTTCCTCAACTGCTGACATTCTAAGCCCATCTTCCATGTAGTAGACTTTAAGAGAATGGTGGTAAAACCGAGAAAATTATGAGGACTTAAAAATTTTAATAGCGTAGTAATGAATCAGTAGACAAGAAGTTGGTAATGGATCTAGGAAATGATGCTCTAAAATCCAGTCTCAAAATGGTCATTTTGTTCCCACGGATGCTTCTCTGGCCCACATATCACACGCCTCCATATCCATTTGTGATATTAAAAGTTGGATCAAAATAGATGAACAGGATTTGAGGGTGTTAATCTCATTTTGGTCTTTAATGATTATGTTTATCCATCTATCTATCGATCAATCAATTGATCTATCTACCTACCTACCTGCGTCTCTGTGTGTTATCACTATAGGTATAGATAATATAGATATTACTCTATGTAATATATATGTTTGCATGTAGACACGTGTGCCCACACATACAGTGTGTGTTTTTATGATATATAATAAGTTAGAACTCTAAAAAGTCTCCATAATTCCAGACCCCCGCTGAGCCTCTTGATAGGAGTTACTCTGCTAGTCCATCCCAGGGGGAGGACCTGGGGAGGAGCTTCAGTGTCATAAATCCTGGTTACTCTAAGCTACAATGATGGGTTTCTTTCTTCACAATAGAGTACAGTGCATATCATCCACTGCTCAGTCTGTAACTCCCAACTTAAGAGGTTATTGGAATAAAAAGTGATTCTGTCTCAGGCCAGAAAGAAAATAGGACATATATGTATTCTTTCTTAGGTTCATGAAAGAGAAAAAGACTTCCTGATGTAGCTGATTGTAGTTTGTTTTTTGAGCCTATAACCAGGCTGCTGATACTTAATTACTTCAGATGGTGCAGTAAAGGGACTAACATTTATTAAGTGGCCATTATGTGCTCCGCAATGTTAGTGCCTTTGATTTGCCATTGACTCTGTGAGGCTGGTTTAATTATCCCCAATCTATAGATGGGGGAACCGAGGCTTGAAGTAGTTGGTAAATAGCAGAGCTCTGATTTGAACCCAGATCTGACTGATCTCCCAAATCACGCTCTTTCCAGGGCTGTGCTGTCTGCTGATATATTAGATTCTGAAAAGGAAGACCAGGAAAATTGTTCAGTTTTCCAGATGTGACATTTGAAGTCCTGGCCCTGGCTGGCCACAGGCAGCGGAGTCAGCTGGTCGCTGCTGCTGACGGTAACTGTGGGAGGCGGGTTTTCCCTCAGCCGTGGGTTCCTTGTCTCTCTGTTCTCTCCAGATGTTCTCTGGTTTTGAGGTACTGCCTCGCTCTTCACCACTCACCTTGCTCTCTGCTTCTAACCTGCCTCCTACGTCCCAGCGAAGTTTTCACCTCCCCTGGATTTGCTTTGTAACTAGTAAAGCCATAGTGGAGACAGTTATTTACTTCACTTATTTATTTCACCTTTGATCCAGTGTTTTGAATATCCAGCTATAATTTGCGGCATGTATAACCTTCTGAGAAAAGAGTCAGCAATTAAGATGTCAGCCTTGTCAGGATTCCTGAGCACTGTGCTGATAGGTACTTGGAAATGATATAGATAGAACATATGCTAAAACCTTCCGGCATGTAAATATGTTGCTCTTTAACAGAAAGTTTCTAGATTCAGTAGGCAGCCTTTTGCAATGATTTTGGTATTCTCGGTTGGATTCAGCCTTTCTTAGTAAGATTTTTTGGGTTTCTTTTGTATTAGAAATGGAGGAAGCGTATGGTGTAATGGAAAGTGGTTGGGCTTGAGAGTCAGATTGATTGCAGGCTCAAATTTGAGTCCCAACCCTCACTAGCTGAGTGCCCCGAGACAAGTCATTTCACTTCTTGGAGCTCTGGTTACCCATCTGTAAAAGAGATGTGGGGCCTACCTTGTGGGATTTTTTAGAAGACCTGGTTGTATGGTCAAGAGCGGCACTGAGCAGATGTTAGTTCTCTGCATCTTGACCTGGAAGGTGATGCTTTTTATAAGTTCTCACCTTCAATGAATGCATGTGTTTGGGGGAAGGACTGATTAAATAAGCCCTTCCTCACGTAAAGGCTGTATTTCCTTTACAGTTCTCTATCTGTTCCATTTCAAGTAAAGGTTTAAGCGCTCTCATTTCCCTGAGACTTCTGCGTGAGATAAGACTTGAACTCAATATACAACAGCTTGTTGGGTGTATTTCATACATCTGTTGTGTGCAAGTGTTCTTCCTGCCGGATCTGGGGTACACGAGTTGAGAGTTACATTTTGCTGGTAGACATAGCTATTGATGATTCCAGCACATTTATCATGACGTAGGTGATGCTTTTGAAATTGTGCAGGAAACTGAAATGACTAATGTGGCCAGTCAAGGCTTATAGCCATAGGAGAAAACACTTTTTCGCTGAGTAGGGACTGTGTTCCATCTCAGATTTCTCTTCTCTCCTCTGTCAATTCTGTGCTCCCTGATAAAGACAGGCTTTTCCCACCTGCCTTATGAAGTAAACTCGGCAGTTTCTGTGAATGATGTTAGATGTGCCCAAAGAAAGATTAACAGTTCATGAGTACAAGTTTAGCAAGATTTCCACTTTAAATTAATCAGCTATTAGACATACTCTCCAGTATCTAAAATTAAAATCGACAACTCTTCTTTCACTTTTAATTCAACAGATATATGAGTGACCTTTTATATACAAGGCATACTTTTTAATGAAAAAATAAATATTTTAATCACCAAATGAGGGAAGACTTCTCTCTCTACAGAAATATATGTTTTAGAAGGAATTATGTGTACTTTTCCTAAATCATCTGATGAGACCGATTAATTTGATTAATCAAAAGCTTTTAAATTACTTTTAGTGTTTTAGTGTACTGTTATTAGTGTTCCAAAAGAAAATGTTCCCCAGCCCAACTTACAATTGTGTTTCTTTTTGTCCTAATTCAACCACTGAAAAATCTAAGAAATGCATTATTTTTTAAAATCAGGAAATATAGGGAAGTGAAGAATGACTACCTTTCATTTTATGTTCCTTTTCTAATTGTCAGTACCGCTGCCCATCAACAGCTAGCACTAAATTTTCTGCTGCTTTACAGTCTAATGACAAAGCTGCATTTTTATTTGCCCAAGCACTTTTTTATAGACAGAAATATGCTGAAATACGTTACTCTCTAGTAATAATTTGGAGTTCTGGAGATCATCAGAACCAGTATGACACCCCACAACATGACTTGAGGAAGCAGAAAGTGTTGCGTAAAGTCAGAAAGTATTTAGAAGTTCCTATATGCTTTCTGTTGCTTTGTTTGACATTGTTTGATTTTTACAGCATCCTTATGAAATGGACAGAGAAGCTCTTCTTAATGTAACTTTACAGACAAGCAGAAGCCCAGCTGACAGGACTTACACAAAATCCCATAAGTGACCTACCTGTGACTAGAGCCCGGACCTTGGTCGAGCGCTTTGTCCCTTATCCCATTATCAGTGTCACTCATTTCAGAGATCACATTGTCCCGTTCACGTGATTTGCCTGTAAGAAGCAGGCAAGCCCTGTTCCTTGGTGGCCTGGACATTGAACATTAATGGATGGAATCTGTATCTAAGTATGGAGAAACCAACACCAGTGCATCAATGCATAGGAATCATTCTGTGTATGTCTCCGCATTTGCCTTCTATTTTTTTTTTTCTTAAAGATTTTATTTTTCCTTTTTCTCCCCAAAGCCCCTTGGTACATAGTTGTGTATTTTTAGTTGTGGGTCCTTCCAGTTGTGGCATGTGGGATGCTGCCTCAGCATGGCTTGATGAGTGGTGCCATGTCCGCACCCAGGATTCGGACTGGCGAAACCCTGGGCCGCCGAAGCAGAGCACGAGAACTTAACCACTCAGCCACAGGGTCAGCCCCTACATTTCCCTTCTTCAAGAGCATTTGGGTCTGGACTCTTCACACCTGGTAATGTATGTTGTTTTTTTTTCTCTGCGGAAACTAGACAAAGACAGACTGAAAGCTGGTCCATGCCTATCAGTTGTGCTGATGCCAGTAAGTTTACTGATTATATTTACCAGGCTCAAGCTTTTAAGATGAGTCTCTGTGGAAATGAGTTGCTCATTTTAGGGACTTATCCAGTGCTGTGATCAGCCATATTCAAGGATGGTAGAAGATACAAAAAGAATAAGTTATAATAATGTGTTTTTTGGAAAACGAAGACAGCAACACCTGAAATAAATCTGGTTCTGTATTCAGTAGCAATCTTGGGAACAGCACAGAGAGTGGACTACAAATAGCGGTGCTTATGAAGAAAAGGTCCACTGTCTACCTTCTAACTCTTGAACTCAGTGATTTGGTTTTGTGGAGCTTGGTTATTTTGTTTCAGTGATAAGGTACCCTTCCTATAGGTGTGGGAGCCTTTCTTTCCCATACTGAAGTTGTCTATTTAGAGCATAGGTGGAGAGGAATTATTAGAGGGGCTCAAAGCGTTAGAGAACTTCCTTCCAGGTCTTTGGTTCTAGAAACCCCAAGGTCGTTATTCTATCTTCCTTTTTTTCTTTTGAAAAATATACTGAGTAGTTAGCTTCTATTTCTACAGCTCTGGCATGGAAATTTCTTTCAGACTAGAACTGCTGCTTAGACTGGTTGCTATGCAACCAGGAGAGGAGTTCACAAGCTTTGTCACAAGCCAGCAGTCAAATGAGAGACAATATTTTCCTTTGATTATGTATTTTTTGTTTTTTGTCAACTCTTGTTTTTGGTATTGTGTATTTACATCCCTTGGGGAGTTTTTATTTGTAGAAATGCCTTTTCCAGAGCAACTTTATTTGTTGAAGGCATTTTGGTTTGCTCTTGCTAGAAGATTGAAAAAAAAGGTGAGCCCCATCTCACAGGCAGTAGGTGTTGAAATTAGGCCTTGAAGCAGATAAAATAGTTCTTATAAAAACCTGATGGAGTCAATACTGCTTTAGCCACTCTTTTATTAAGAAAACAGACATGTAGCTTTGCCGTCTTCTGCGTTGGGTCTTTATTTATTGTGCACTCACTTCTCTGACGTAAATCAGTGGCTTTGAACCTGTAGTACCTTCTGCTCTCTTGTCCTTGAAAGTCAGCTCTGAATAGAAGACCATTTCAACCTTTATGATCAGGATTTATTCTGGCGGAATTCTTTGGAGCCATGTTTTCTTGACCTTTACACCTTGTGTTTTTCAAATACGAACAAACCAGCTTGAATAAATGCTTGTAACCAACATTTATATTTTGGGTTATCCATTTTTAATTATACATTGATGTTTGCTGAGTGAGGCTGAGGGCTGTGCCTCAGAACTGTTCACAGTACTCTTCCAGGTAGAGAAGAGGAAACGGGAAGATAAAATGATACAGATCTCCTGCCAGTGTCCCAAGGGAGGAGACGATGGATTGTAAAAACTGCATATCAATGAGCAAGATATTGATAGCTGGCAAAATTGCAGGCTGGGTTACTGAATTGATAGATCATGATGACTAAGAAGAAATAGCGATAATTAGGAGCCAACATGATTTCAGTAGGAAAAACTCCAGTGAAATTAAACCTATTTGGTTTTTTTTCTAGTGATTTTACTATGGTGATGATTCATGCAATTCTATAGCCACTGGATGTGGATTTTAGTAACACATTTGATGAAATTTCTTATGATAATCAACATTTCGTTACTACAGTCCATAACTTTTATGCTTTAAAATAGCACTTAGCATTTTTTATGCAAATGGCTATATATGTTATTTGAAGAAATGAAACAGAACATTAAAACTGATATGTTTTTGAAATTCAGGGATGTAACATTTGCATTTTCCCCTCATAATTTGGCCTGCTGTGGGAAAAGCATTTTGCATTTTATCTTTTAAAATCAATATTTAGTGTTGTTTTATTGCATGAGGTCATGCTCATATTTTAAGTCAGGGCGACTCAAAGCATTCAGGATGAGCTTATCTTTATCAGTTGTGCCCTCCCAAAGCAAGTGGGGTTCCTGTTTGGGCCTTTGTTACTGCTGGGGTTTTGTGTATGACGTGTCAATGCATTAGTGACTATTGAAACAAAGCCTGATACCTTGTATTAGTTTCCACACTCTCTTTGAGTTCTTTGTAGAAAAGTAGGAAGTGAACTATTTTAAATCAAACCATAAAACAGTAGTTAGGAATGCTGATTTCTTTTGTTTCTTCAGTCTACAAACATTGGCTGAGTAGGGTCCTTCATTGGTTTGAAAATGAGTGAGGCAGATACATTCGTGTCTCATGCTCATTCTCACACTGACCTTTTTATAGACCCTTTTGGAGAACTCATGAAGCTATGAACCCCTGTTTAGAAGAAAAATTTTAAATACGTAAAATAAAATATGAGAAATTAATTATATCAAAATGGTTATTGAAAGATTTAAAAATTGTGACAAAGTGATAGGTAAGTAATAAATACACTTGGTTAAAGCATTAAGTAGTAAAGTCTAGTAGAAGGTTTAATATCAGCTGTATTTTTGAAATCGTGGTGAATTTATGCAATATCACAAGATGTCTGCTGGCGATAGAAAAGTAATTGTTATTTCTGTTGATGACAAGTCACAAGTACTCTAATACTCTGGCCTGTATTGTGCCTATATATATGAGAGAAGAAGATGCTAGATTTTGGTTAGATGTTAGTGAAAATAAAGATGGACTTTCCCCCATCTAAGGTCTATCCACACACACATTAAGGGGATCCATGTATCCCAATTAAAAAAACCCTTTTTTACAGGGCTGGCCCCATGGCCTAGTGGTTAAGTTTGGTGTGTGCCACTTCAGTGGCCTGGGTTAGGTTCTTAGGCATGGACCTACACCACTCGTTGGCAGCCATGCTGAGGTGGTGACCCACATACAAAATAGAAGAAGATAGGCACAGATAATAGCTCAGGACAAATCTTCCTCAAAGCAAAAAGAGGAAGATTGACAATAGATGTTAGCTCAGGGTGAATCTTCCTTAGCAAAAGAAACCCAAAAACCCAAAAAACAAAACAACCCTGTTTATGTGTTCATCATTGTCACAAAAGTCATTGTCTGAACAACAAAAAGTAAAATATAATATTAATAAAAATTGTGATATATCCTTTCCAGATGGTAAACTCTCTGGGATTAGAATCCTTGGGGATATTCTGATTGATATATGTAGTCAAACTATATTAAGCATGTATAATAGCAGAGACAAATGAGTTTCAAACATATATATTGTCCATGTGGCCTACTTATCACAGAACAGAATGGTAAATCTTTACAGAAGATGCCAATGGCTGGGCCCTTTTCCAGTCTTCCATTATATTGTTGAAGGAGCACGAGAAATAAAGCCATAGTTTAAATGGAGAAATTTCATCTAAACAGCCTGTAAGAAGCCAAGGAAAAATGCTCAGCTCATTAGTGAATAATGTCAGTAGTCATACTGAAAATCTTCTGTATAAATAATAGCACTGATTTCATAGGTATTTGTGAGTTAACACATATTTAACACTTAAGAGTCATGCTTGACACATAGTAAGCCCTGGATTAGTGCGATTATTACTATTCCAGCATAAATTATTACTACTAAGTTCCACAAATTTGTTGCGGAGGCCATAAAGCTGCGTTTCTTATTTCCAAGAACCATTTTTACATGTAAAACAGTAATGATTTAGGGCCTTATCAACCCATGATTATGGGATGACATCAGGGTTGTGTTTCACTTTTTTTCCCCATAGGTAATATGTAAACATTATATAAATTCTTAAAGATATAAAAGTGTATATATAGTGAAAAGTAAATCCTTTTTGCTTCCTTTTACCCCAGTCACCCAGTTCCCCTCCCCAGAGGCAATGTTTTTACACATAAAGAATTAGATTCATCTTTAAAGGGAGATTTTTATGCATATACAGTTTGTGCATACACACGTGTAGTCTTTTTAGTACAGAAATGATTGCATTCTATACATGGTACTTCACCCTGAGTGTATCAATAAATAATATATCTTTTAGATCATTCCATACAGAGTTGCATTGTTTTTTAAATAGACTTTTTATTTTATAATAATTTTAAATTTACTGAAAAGTTGCAAAGAAAGTACGGAGTTCCTGTGTACTCCACTCCCAGCTTCCCCTCCTGTAAGCATCTTCCATTACTGTGGTGCATCTGTCAAAACTAAGGAACCAGCGTCAGTGCATTGCTATTAACTAAACTTCACACTCTATTCGGATTTCACTAGTTTTTCCCTGATGTCCTGTTTTCTGTTCCAGGATCCATATTACATTTAGTCTTCTGTCCCCTATAGCCTCCTCTATTCTGATAGTCCCTCAGATTTTCCTTGTTTTTGATGACCTTGACCGTTCTGAGGAATGCTGGTTAGATATTTTGTAAAATGTCCCTCCATTTCAACTTGTCTGATGTTTTCCTCCTGGTTAGACTGGGGTTATGGGTTTTGGGGAGCATAACCACAGAGGTGAAATGCCCTCTCGTCGCCAATGTCAAGAGTACATGCTATTAACCTGGTTTATCACCGGTGATGCTAACCTGGATCTCCTGAACGAGGAAGTGCTTGCCAGGTTTTGCACTATAAAGTTACTTTTTCTTCTCTTCCCATACTCTGTTTTTTGGGAAAGAAGTCACCTGGTACAGCTCTCACTTAACAGGTTGGGACTGAAGTTCCACTTCCTTGAGGGGAGGATGCCTTGTGTATGTGTGTATGGGTTGAATGACTTTGTAATAGTCCATTGGACTTTACGTAACATGTGAAAGTCTGTTTTTGACTTCTGTTAATTCTCCCCACAATAAAAATCAGATCTAGAGTTCTAAAAGATGCCTCCCCAAATTTAACCTCTCCTCCCATGTATATTTCTTATTTGGGGAAACCTGTATTTTGCTGCCCAGAGGTCTCTTTTTGTTTGTTTGTTTATAATTTTCTAATGTTTTAAGTCATGCTTATACAGAAAGCTGTTTAAAAAAAATGTGCTGCTTTATTGGCTTTGCTGATATTCGTAGATGATAATTGCTAAGCTACCCAGCTGACAGTAAATTATTTGCTCCAGGTAACCAAATAAGCAGTTCTTCATAGAGCCATATTTTTTTGAAATTAATATCTAGGGGTGCTGCTGTCTTATCAAATGTTATATATAACTTTATAACATAAAACTGCTGTATATACTCACATATTTTGGGGCTCTTTATTCAGTATGGTATTTATTGAGCTTCTGCTATGTTCTAGCCGTGGTTTAGTCATGAGTAAGACACACCAGCTATCTGATGTGAAGCGGATCACCTTTCCAGTGGGAGACACAGACAATAAACACATTAAAAATTAATGGAAGTGATCATTTTAGAGAGTGCTTTGAAGAAAATAACCAGGGTGAATTGCTAGTGAATTCCTTGGTCGTGATGGTTATGTAGGGGATGCTTTTGGTTTTGCGGCCAGTGAAGTTCTCAGGAGATGGTGGTTGAACTGAAATCCGAATATGAAGGAGGACCAGACATCTAAAAATCTGGACAAAGAGCATTACAGCAAAATCTAGAGTTGGGAGTAGGCTTGGTGAGTTCCAGGAATCAAGGGAAGACCAGAGTGATGTAAGTGAGGACAGAATAGTCTGGAAGGGCTGTGGATGTAGCCAGGGCCTGGTCCACGCAGGGCTTTACAGGCAGAGTTACCTTTTATAGGAAATCTCTGCCTGGTTTTAGGCAGGGGAGTGACATGATCTGATATATGTGTTTCTAAAAAGCGTCTGGTTGCTGGGTAGAAGACAGATTGCAGGGAAGAGAAGAGGAAGCAAGAATACCAGTTAGGAGACCGTCCTGAGAGTCCATGTGAGAGGTGGGTGATGGCTTAGACTAGTGGAGTAGCAGTGAGATGGACAAAAGTAGACAGATTGGGGGGCTGGCCCCGTGGCCGAGTGGTTAAGTTCGCGCGCTCCGCTGCAGGCGGCCCAGTGTTCCGTTGGTTCGAATCCTGGGCGCGGACATGGCACTGCTCATCAGACCACGCTGAGGCAGCGTCCCACATACCACAACTAGAAGAACCCACAACGAAGAATACACAACTATGTACCGGGGGGCGTTGGGGAGAAAAAGGAAAAAATAAAATCTTTAAAAAAAAAAAAAAAAAAAAAAAAAAGTAGACAGATTGGGATATATTTTGGGGATAGAACTGCCAGAATTTGTAGATTAATTGATTAATTTATTACAGCGGAGGGGAATCAACAAGAAAGATAAGGTGATGATGCCATATAAACTGGCTCAAATATAGATCATATTTCCTGCGAGTCTAATGCTAGAAAAATTTAGCATAAAAAAAGTGTCATCAGCCTTCTGTTTTCAATTAACTCTTTAAAAGAAGAGTGGTATTTGATACCCACATTAACACACCAAGGCTCAGTTAGGGAGCCATGTCCACTGTAACTTAGTTCACACATCAGGGATGGAGGAGGAAACTTGCTTATCAGATTAGTGAGCTCTTAATTTTTATTATCTAATAAGCCTGCCATAACTGCCAAGCCACAAGTCAGAATTTGTCTTTAGGGGTTAATAACAAACTGGGGGAGTTAATCATCCCGTTTATTTGATCATTACTCCTCAGGAACTTCTCATCTTAGTAGTAATGTTTTTGATGTAATGGTCACTATGAATTGCTTTTATGTCATAATGATTGTAATATTCGGGAAAGCAGAATAAGTTCAATCATATATTGATATTTAACTTTGAAATCACTGAGAAAACATTTCTTTTTTGTAGCTGTTACTTTCATGCAAAGTGCCTTCTGATAAGGGGTTTTACAAAGCTTTCTTTGGAATGAATAACTAAATGTAGTCAGTTTTGACATTTTGACTTTTATGTAAAATACTGCAATTTATTTTATGAGGACTTGGAATTTAATGCTATAACAATTGGTTTGTTTTAAATTTTCTAGGTAATATTTTCTTAGCTGTGTGAAGAAACGTTCATATAACAAAAACCTCATTAGTTGGGCTCAATTTAATATTTTTGGGTAAAGTAGGCAAGATAGAGACAATTTGTTTTTGTAATTTAGAAATAAGGGTTTGCTAAGGAACTGATGAGGTAAAGAGAAAGGAAATAGTTGCCTCTTTAGTAAACTTTTTTAAAGTACCACATAAGTAGATGAGTATCACCAAAATTAAAGTTAAACAAATAAGTGTTGTTGATATGTTGACTATCTATGGTTCTGGTCTGTTTATTAGAGCAGGTGTAGCTGTGCCTTAATTTGATAACGTTTAGTTAACTGGGGTAGCAGTGGACCAGATGTTTCTGCATCACTGGGTGTTTGGGGTTTTTTTAGGAATAATATGCTATAAGTTAAAATGGGTTTCCCTATCAGAATGTAACTTAGTTTGAAACAAATAATTCTCCCCACGTGTGTTATTTGAAATATAATGAACTCTTGTATGTTGGACATTCTTTAGTATCATCTCACCCAAAGTTTTGGGAGTGTTTCAGTAGTGAAGTCCAGGGGTAGGAACCAAGCTTCGTCAACCACTTCAAAAAATACACTCTAAGAATTATGAAAAAAAAAGAAATATTAAAATTGCTTTAGTCCTTCTAAGGAAAAAATGTATTGATATTTTGTCTTGTCATTCTTAAGAATGAATGGTGGTTCTTACAGCCCAAGGAGATTTTGTTCTCAATGCTGCATAGACTACAGCAACCCGAAAGTTGCCATTATGAATTATGTTGATCCTTTGATTACACTTGCTTGAACAAAGAGGAAAGCTCTGTAGAAAGTGACATGATAGATACAAGCATGATAGTGAAGCAATCCTTTCCTAAAGATTTTAAATCTAGTTGTGGACTGAGCGGCCGGCTCAGGTTCTGTCTTGAACTGTTCCTGCGCATGCTCAGAAGAGTGAATGCAACATTCTGGGAGAGCGTATAGTAGGACAGACTAAGTCCAGCCATGGGAAATTCCATGGAGTTTGATATTTGAACTGATTCTTAAGGGATGTGTAGAATGTGAACAGATGGAAATGACAGGGAGCACAAGCAATGGAGGTGCGAAATGATAGCACTTATTCTGGCTCTTCTGTTATAGCCAGGGATTGTGCTTCTGTCTTTACTGGTCACTGGGCAGCTCACGAAATGTCCTGAACAGAGAGGCTGCTGAATAAATGCAGTCTCACGGATGGACAGTGTATTTGTGCACTGACAGGATACAGATTACTAATGTGTGTTTAAATCAGTTAAACAAGGTAACATCATCACGTGAACTGCATTCACATCATGGTATCCTGACACTCTGTTTTATTCACTTCACATCTCATTTGCACTTCCTGATTTGACTGCTACAAATCAGAAGAAAGAAAATCTTTGATAGGAGAAAGAATTCATCAGCATTTCTAGGGATAAATATTGATAGACAGCTCTGAGATGACTTTTTGGTTTCTAGGCTCGTGGTCTAGGAGTCTGTAAAAGGACGGTTGACTTAATGTTTCTATTTTCCTACATTTGGGGGCTCACTTTAATGGAGGAGAATGCTAAGGATTTTAAAAGAATACATTTAAATAGCTGTATTTTTTTAATCATGAAAATTCCATATTCAGAGTGAATCCTTTTATGTGATATGGAGTCAATTTTTTTATGTAAATAGTCTTTTTTTTTTTTTTCCCCTACAATTTCCTGGTTTAAAAAAGTCAGTTTCTTCTGTATCTGTGTTTTGGGTTTCTAGGCTTCTGGTCTACTAGGAGTCTGTAAATGAACAGTTGACTTAATGATTCTATTTTCTTGTATTTGGGGATTCACCTTAGTGGTGGGAATCCTAATAAGAGTTTTAAATAATACATTTAAATAGGTTAATGTTTTTAGTCAGAAGAATTCCATATTCAGAGTGAATCCTTTCATATGATATTCTGTTTTTTTTTTTTTTTTTTTTGAGGAAGATTAGCCCTGAGCTAACATCTGTCGCCAATCTTCCTCTTTTTTGGCTGATGAATATTGGCCCTGAGCCAACATCTGTGCCCATCTTCCTCTACTTTATATGTGGGATGCCTGCGGCAGCGTGGCTTGATAAGCGGCACACAGGTCTGCACCTGGGATCCGAACTGGCGAACCTCAGGCCGCTGAAGGGGAGCATGTGAACCCAACCACTGCGCCACTGGGCAAGCCCGTGGATTCTTTCTTTTAACTTAGTCTTCCTATAAGTTATTGGTTTCAAAAATGTTGTACTTTTGCATATTGGATTTGCTTAAAGTGAAACATGTTCAATATCCTGTTGACTTTGTATTAAGACCATCAGAGCATCCAATGGAGGAATCTATGGGTACCACTCATCATTTTGTTCTAAAATCCCATCAGGTTTAGAGGTTAGATAATCTGGAAAATTATTTTTGACACAATATAAAGATATGGGTTTGTTCAAATGGAGCCCACCTTAAGCTAACAACTGGCACGGTATAGGACTGTTTCCACGTTTGATTAGAACAAGCATTTTTGACATTTAAAATATTGCTTTTATTAATAATCATAACAATGGATTTTGGGGGGCAGATTTTAATTTCATTGTTGGCATTTCATTATGCTTGAGTGTTTAGCCATTTCACAGCTTGTTAAAGATCTATTTCAAGCATTTGTTTTTCCTTCTGAGCAGTTTCCCAGTATCTAATTATTAAGAGAATACAGAGTGTGTAGAACAAATTCACATATGCAAAACTGACTATCCCAGAAGGGTTATGTTCTTATTTGCATTATAATCTTATTCACATTGGGTAAAATCCATGTATTTCTCTCAAGTTTCTCTTCTTTTCTTCACTGAGCTTCTCAGCAGAAATGCTGTACATGATATTGCAGGCATGCTGTTAGGAATATTAAAAAGGCTAAGAACTTCACGCTGAAGCATTACGTGGAAAGAAAAGATTCAGCATGAACTGTCAATCCGTTCTCTCTCACCTTCTAGGTTCTTTGACTCTCTTGTTGGCAATATCTTGGAGAAAATGTGGAGCTTTTTTACCTGCCATTTTAAAAAAATTGATCTTCCAAGGATTTGTTTGAGTTGACAGGCCCTATGCTTAATATCAAGGTCTGAACATTTTCTTTCTTTCTCTAGAATGTTCCAGTTCCTCAGGCACCAGAGATTGCAGTGGGTCCTTACCTTGTTGGAAGTAGTAACAATTTAAAGGATGCCGTTAAGGCAGAATCAGCCTGCAATTGCTAATGATCACTGAAAGGAACAATTACCATTCCGCACAAGGTGATTGCAGAGAAACCAGAGAGCATGCATTTCCCAGGCAAAATCAAGGATTAACCCTGTAAGCTTCAAAGACCTCATCATTGTGAGGCTATTGCAATGTCATCCTAGTCCAAACAAAAGTATGCTTGGAAGAAAAGTAGCTTGCTATGAATGTAAATTTTCTGCAGATAAAATGCAGGCCACAAAATGGCAAAGATCTGTAAAAAGTTCTCCATGTTTGCATTTTACTTTTATAGTTATATTTCTGTGTCAGAAGAGGCTTATATCCTTATCCTTATAGGTCAAATGCAGAAAGTATAATAATGAATAAATTAATAACATTGTTTTGCAAAATGCATGATATTGAATGACTTAGTAACATCTTTTTGAAAGAATGAGACTAAAAACATCAGGTCCATGTTGTGATCTCTTCTCTTAGAAGTAGTTAATGAAGTCTTTAACTGAAAAATGGATTTGTTATTAAAGAAAGCACCTGAAGGACCAAGCAGCATGCATTGGATCATTAAATGTTGCCTAGCCTGATAGAAGTGAAAGCTGTACCCAGGGATTAGCTTTAGATTGTATGACTCTGTCCGTGGCGATAGCCCCTGCTCTAACTATCCTCAGATAGAAAGATTGAGAGAAAGGTAGGTAGAAAGATTTATATAGGTAGATGGACAGGTTGGGAGGGACAGAGAGAGAGAGGGAGACAACTAGCTGATTATTTTAGGTTACTCTCATTTTCCATTTAAAAATTAAAATAGATAATTCCTTGATAAACTTTAGTTATATAAATCTCCTCTGTGGATATTGGTGTTTGACCTAATGCCAGGCTGTAGGGAAGAAAGCCTCAGTGGGAGTATATCAACATGTGACTTATCCAAATTTGTATTTTAGGACACATGGAAAATAGATATCGGTTCCAGGTCATCTATCTTTAATGCATAATATAAAGCTCTAAGTAAGTGCTTTCACTGTAATCGCTTTTGAGTCAAAGGTTATAGGCATTTCACTCACGGAAACCTATGCAGATGCCTTCATTTTTCTTTTTTTTTCAGTGTCTAGGATTTTGGTCAGCAGAAAGATAAAGGGATTATAACTTGAGTGAGGAAAACCTGCAGTTCGCCACGGTTCCCTTGAACAAGAGTGTGTTTTTTTAGAATACTTTCATCAAAATTACCTTTAGTACACACTTAATTTTCTTTTTTTAGGTTTATTTTTCATTTTTATTCAAGTAATTTTATTGAGATCATAATGGCTTATAACTGTGTGATTTCTGGTGTACATGATTATTTATCAATTTCTGAATATACTTCGTCATGCTCACCCCCAGTAGTCTAATTTTTATCCATCACCATACATATATGCCCCTTTATCCCTTTTGCCCACCACTGTAGTAAACCCAAATTTGGCCAACCAGCCTTAAAGGTCATAAAGGAAATTAATAAACATTGTTCGTACTTGTGAACATATTGAGAATGCCCAGAAAGCAATAGAAACCTAAACATCATGATTTTTATATCATTTTCCTGTTCTTGAGTATGGATTAAAGAATTTTATTTGCTACATCAAAAAGATTTGGAGCTGTTTGCCCTACAGGTGCGTTTCACATTTCTACTGCCCCCTCAAGTACTTGATTCTCTTTATGTTGAGTTCTTAGAGATCAAGACAAGACATCCTAGGAAAGAAATTAGGAATAACATTTTACATAAGGCAATAATTCATATGTTTTCATTAAAACATGTTTCTTCACTTCCTGCCTGCAGGACAGGCACAAAATGTTTTAAAAGGATAGGAAAAAAAATAGTCATCAATTCCTTAGATTTGAGGGTACCTACTATAGTGAGAGTTAATTAATAGTGCGTAAAAATCCTTAAGATTAATTGTTGTGTTTACTTAAGTATCAGTTATCTCTCTAGGCACTGCTGTAGCCCTTGGCAACTCTAAAGATTTCTATGTGGTATTGATCTTAGCAACAGCATAGGGGTCATTCATTCTACTTGACTAACAAAAACGTTAAGTAGGTTCCAAAGAGAGAGAAGCAAAGGGAAAAGAGTCCCCCATTTTCTTTCTACCCATTCTCTCCACCAGGATCTTTCTTTGGAAAGAAGATTGGAGGGCATTTTCTCTGGGTTAGTTGTGGGACATCTTCAGCTATAGCTTCTTGTAGCATTTAGCCAGTCAGCAGCCCAGAGAGCCTACCAGAAATGTTGGAAGGAGTGTGTGAGGGGAACACTCTCAAACTCTTGTCTGTCTTGGACAAGTTCAGTCCAAATTTTGAGTAACTCGGCTACTCAATTATTCCCTTGGTTGCTCTCCAATCTCTCTGTGCCTTGCTTTGCATGTTGACTGAATACAGTGTGCATCAGGCACCAGAAAGCCTGGTGGTCTTTGTGCTTACCTTCTAGTTCATAGCCCCATAAATTCTATAATCTAAAATCCAGTATTTTAGATTGCAAACAACAAACTGATTCTGGCTAACTTAAGCAGGAAAAGAATCTATCGAAGAATATCAGACAGCTTACAGAAATGAATGGCAGCCTGGAGTTACGGCAGAAACTGAGGAATGTGGGCAAGCTGAGCAATATAGCCGAAGTCATGCCATGGAAAATGTTCTGGTTGGGACTTTACTAAAGGAGCTTGCCATGAGCACTGCTGGACACTAAACCCTACCACCACTTCTGTGAATAACCCTGCTACTGCCCCTATGCTTTGTATCTCTTGCTCCCGCACATATGTGTCCTCTGAGGCATCTGGGGTAACTGCTGGGTCTTCAGGAACTCTCAGTATGATGCCATCAATGTCATTAACTGTTGTGATATCCTCTAGCTTGGCAAGATGGTCAAAGTTCTTGTAGACCATGTGGTGGAACACAGCCAGAGTAGATGTGATCCTAAGGCAAGACGCTGAAGGTGTTAGAACCGTCCTTACTAGTAAAGCCGACTGCCTCTGGTATTCCTGCTTTTTAGATTCAGCATTTGCACAGTCAGTGGTTGCATAGTGGGTTCCAGGGCTTCAATCAACTTGTTCTGGTGAGCAGACCATGTCTGGAATGGCAGGTAGGAGTCCTTTCACCGCCTGATTAAACATATAATCTGCTGCTTTTCTTCAAGATCCATTTGTTCTCTGCACAAATTAGGAATCACTGTCTCTGCGTCTCTCAGGTCTTTCATGCTGTCATTAATCTCTGCTATTCCTTCCCGGGTATTGTATTACTTTGATTAT
Source organism: Equus przewalskii (assembly GCF_037783145.1). Lineage (NCBI taxonomy): Eukaryota > Metazoa > Chordata > Mammalia > Perissodactyla > Equidae > Equus > Equus przewalskii. The sequence continues at coordinate 50,187,544 of NC_091831.1, read as the reverse complement.
GATTTTGATGACAAGGAGAAGTAGCGCAAAGGGCTTCCAACTGGCTGTTCCTACCAAAATAACCTCTGTCTCATAGTTCACTGGGTTTTCTTCTTAGGACTATATCTATTGACTCTGCACTTGAGAACTGAAGAAATACCCACAGCATGGGTTTGAGGTGCCACTGGGCTTAATGTGAAGTAGATTGGGTCAAAACTTCACTTATAGCTTTACCCCTGGAAACCTCCATCCTGATCATTGGACTGCAGTGTTTTGTTCCCAGAATTAGTTTTGCCTCAGAGCCAGTGCCCCAAAATTCCTAAGAGACCTGGATATTTTCCTAACCCCAATGTTCATGTCTGCTAAATGGCCACAAAGTGTTTTGAGGAAAGTTAGACAGAAGATCCATGAATTGTATTTATGATATTACTGAAGAAATATTAACTTTTGTGAATGTTCATCACTTTAAAGTTGATCTTAAAAACGTGGTGAAATAGAGCCATTAAAAACAAATACAGTTCCCAATTGTTTGTGTGAATTGCCTGGCTTTTCCATTTATCTTGGCCAATCTTCTTTTCAAGTTCTGAACATGGGATCTACTTTCACCGTAGCCTAGAAGAGGTTGGAAATTATATACTTCCTTCCCTTCTTCAAATAGGTTGGTGGCTGTTATCTTCTAGGGAGGTGGTGCTTTCTGTTCCTGGGAAATAAATAAGAAACCAGGAGTAGAGCAGATGGAAAACTGCCATGCTGTTCTGTGGTTCATTTTTTGAGTTGCATCTGCACAATGTTGATTGATTATTTCTTTTGACTGATTTATTATCATCATACGCCAAAGCCTTAGATCTGAGAGGCAGTACTGCATGTGGCTAAGAACCAGGCCGACTGCCTGGCTTTGAACACCACTTTTGCTGCTTACTAGCCGTGTGGTCTTAGACAAGTCATTTAATGTCTCTGACCTGCTTCTTCATCTGTAAAATGGAGGAAATAGTGCATGTCTTAGAAGCTTGTTATATAGATATAATCAGGTAGTAATTGTAACACATAAGGAGCATTCAATAATTAGTTAATATATTTTTTAAAACATTGTTTTTCATTATAGAAACAAGGAGTACGTAATAATAAATGTAGACGCTTTTAACTTCCATTTTGGGTTATCTGTGCTGCTGATTTCCTTAAGAGTTCATTTATCTGGCATGTATTTCTTAAATACCTACTATGAGCAAGACACCGTGATTTTTACATGACGTGCTAACCTTGACCTCAGGTTGCTAGTTGGCCATTGTTGGAGGACACAGACTAGTGGTAAGCTTTGTTGGTAAAATGCTGGGCGTATAAAAGTTGTTCCTTTTTCTTTTTTATAAAAGTGTTCCTTTTTCTGTTTTTATAAAAGTTGTTCCTTTTTCTTTTTTTTTTTCTTCCTCTCTGAGTTTCCTCCTATCCTGAATTCCTTGAGGCACTGAAATTTAGCCTATGTGGAATCTTCAAACACTAAATCAATATTGTTCGATAGAAATATAATGTAAGCCATAAATGTCACGTATATAATTGTAAATTTTCTAGTTGCTTCATAAGGAAGTAAAGTGAATGAGATGGAATTAATTTTAATAATGTATATTATTTACTCTAACATATCCAGAATAATAAGATTTCAACATGTAATAAATACGAATAATTATTGATGAGGTAGTTTACATTCTTTCTTTTATCCTGAGTCTTTGGAGCACAGTGTGTATTGTACATTCACAGCACCTCTCTGTTCACTGTACCACATTGAGTGCTCAGTCACCACATGTGTCCAGTGGCTACTGTAGTGGACGGAGCAGGGCTAACTTATGTTATCAGATTCTAAGAATTAGTCATGAATTCTTCATTAAGCAATTTTGGACTATTCTCAGATCTTTACCTGGAAGGAGAAATAGAGAAAGAATGAACTGACATTATCTAAGGGGCATTTTCAGTATGTGCTTTTGATAAAGCTCATCCAGGGTAAACATAAAAAGAGTTTGTGAATCAAAGACCATGTCGGCCATTTTCAGAAATCCAAGTGGCGGTTAACGATTGTTAGGGAAGAACTAAATTGTGGAAACAAAGAAAAGTTAGATCTTTAGTTCCTACTGGCTGGGAAGAAAATTGACAGCTGTTTAGTGATGCTGAAAGGACTCTGGTTGAAACAGTAAATTTTTTAAAATGAGTGTGATAAATTACCCATAATAGTCAACGAAATCTTTTTCCGTCAGAGACCTTTTAGTCGGAACATGATCTTTGTGAAAAGGGAGAAACTACAGGATTTTTTTCTTTCTGATTGGGAGTACCAATGGCATTTTTCTCTAAACTGGTTATGTGGTCTACGAAGGAATGAAGTCAGTGGTGTGGAGATTAAGGCACTCTTTCTTCATGCCATCTGTTGACAGAGTTTTATCATGCTTCATGCCACAGTCATCTGTGACTTCAGTTGTCGTCCATACAGTTGATGGTCCAAGTCAACCTGCCACCTGAAACTTTAAAAAAAAAGTCTCTCAAGAACTTAATTTATTAGAACAGGCGTATAAACCATGCTTATGTGATGTCATTATGTATAGAGGAAGCATAAACATTTATTAGGCATTGAATTTTTAGATCAGAGTCACTAGGGATTCACATGAGATTAATGTCATTTTTTTATTTTGCCTAAACTTTTTATTATAGAAAATTTCATATATATGCAAAATTAGAGAAAACAGGCTGATGAACCTTGGTGTAACATTTAGCCCAGCTTCAACAATAGTTGACTACTGGCTAATTTCTTTTTCATCTTTAGTTCTGTCCCCAATTACCTGGAGACATAATTCTAGAATCATTGACAATCCATCAGTAATTGTAGTATTTTCAGTAAAATACCATGTCACACCTAAAATTTAATAGTTTCAATATCATTAAACACTCATTGTTCATATTTCCAGTCATCTTTTCTTATACTAAGCTTGTTTGAATCAGGATAGTCAAGATGTCCATATTGCATTTGGTTGCTAGGCTTAATCCGTAGGCTTCCTCCTCTCCTTTCCCCCACTCCCTTGTAATATGTTCGTAATAAAACTAGGTGATTTGTTCTGCAGAGTTTCTCCCAGTCTGGATTTTGCTGATTGTGTTCATGTGATGTTGGTTATCATGTGCCTCTATCCTCTGCATTTTTTTGTAAAATGGTCGTTAGATTGAAAGTTTTGACCAGATTTAGGTTTGACTTTTTGGGGGTAAGAATATTTCGTAAGTGCTGTTGTCTACTTTCATGTGGAAGCACCTAATGTCTGTTATCTCTCTTTTTGTGATATTAACATTGATGAACATGTTCATGTGTCATCAGCCTGAACCATCCAGCAATTATAAAGTTCTCCATCCACTTTTCAGCAAATAGTTTTAGCAGCCATTGATGCTCATTGCTTTGATCGATCATTTCATTAGAGACTACAAAATAATGCTATTCTAATTCTGTCATTTCTTCTTAATTTATTAGCTGGAATATTCTACTTAGAAACATGTTCCTTTATCAATAATTTGGTTAATTTGAGGTGCAGTTTGTACAAGCAAGGTTTAATATTGAATCCTTTTCCTTTAGTAATTTGCAGAATGAGTTGGTTTCCTAAGGTATTCTCCTAAGGTAAATAAGTTTTTTAGTATCGTAATTCATGGATTTGAACAGATTTGATGTATTTCAATCCATTCTATTTATTACTCCTTTTGCTGCCCCACTTCTGGCCACTGGAAGCCTTTTCAAGTTGGCTCTGAGTCCTTTTAAAATGACCCTGGTGGACTTTTATAGCTTCTTTGCTTTCCTGGGATGCCAAGATGTTCCAGGCTCATCTTACATTTCTCTGCCTCAGATCTTGAATCAGCCATTTTTCCAAGGGGTCCTGGTTTTTTTAAGTGAATAAATGGTGTTTAGAGAACACACCTGGGCACCTCAGTTTTAAGCTTAAGGAATTTTCAATTCGGAGTCTGTATTAGTTAGGAAACCTCCAGTGAAAGTAGCCCCAATCTCAGTGGCTTAATGCAATCCAAGTTCATCTCTACCTATTACATTGGCAGGCAGTCCTCCATGCAATGATTTAGGGACCCAGAGTCCTTTTATCTTGTAGCTGCAACAACTCATATTGCCTCAGAATCATCCTCTTTCAGCTGATGCGAAAAGGGAAAGTGGAAAATCACCTACTTTTTAACCACTTTGGCCAGAAAGTTATCCACATCGTTTCTGCTCTCATTATATTAGTGAGAAGTAGTCATATGGCCCTGCATCAGAGCAACGTGGTGGTAAATGTAGCCCCTAGCCAGGGAACTCAGCACTGTAGCAGAGCACACATCTTCCTTGAATATCAAGCTGTCTCTGCCAGAGCCTAACTCTTTTGCTGTCTGACATCATGTGTTCTCCCCAACTTCCTCCAAAGAGACAATCTAGTCTCAGTCAGTTACTGCCTCCAGCTCGAAGTATAGCATCTTCCCCCACCCCAAATCAATATAAAGAGGTGGAACATAGACAGAATAACCTCAATAAACACTCCCATTTAGAAAAAAAGAAGAAGGAGTTGGGGCCCAAATCTGTAGAGATTTTGGAATACTGTTGGGTATACATTATGAGGTCTTTCTGCTCTGGTATTGGATGAAATTCCTTGATTAGACTTGAATTCTGCTCTCAATTGCTGTAAGCTATTCGCTGTCCATTGCTCTCTATGGCTCTTGCCTCCCCTCTCTAGAAGGTTCATCCTTGTCTATTTTCATACCTATGCACATTTGAAGTGGTTATTGAAGACTATGCCATCCTTGGGAGCTATACATTTTTTCCAGTCTGCTTCCTATTCTTGCAAATTGGAAGGTAACTTTGGAGATTCAAAGGTTTTTTTGCTTTTTCTTTTTAAGGTTCAAACTCTCTAAGTCTTTTTTTAGAAGTGGCTCTGATTTCTTTAGCCATACAATTCTTTCAAAACCTTGGTAGGGTCATATCCTACCATCTATATCCTTGCAGTTAGTTCCATGTGCCAGTAACCTCATCCAAACATCCAACTATGACTGTCAAATGTTATTTTTTTGCTTCCACCTTCCTTTGGCTATAGCTCTCATTTAGGAGTGGCTGTTGAGAGGCCACCTGCAATAGTAAGGAGAAGGCCAAATTCTTAATCTGATCTTTGCCCCAAAGAGGAGTCTCAGTGGGCCTTTGTCTCAAAGGCTTTCTCAATCTTCTGTCTTACTGTTTGGGGGCTTGAAGCACTTGGCTCTTCCCTCCTTGCAAGTCCCCAAATTTGTGGACATCCTTTATCCTGTTCTTTTTTTCTCATAATTTTTACCTAAGCTCATCTCTTGTCTTCCAAAGCCTTGCTAAATTCTAGTAATAACAAACAACATGTGCAAAACATACAGGCACAGCCAGCATGCAGTCTGCCTTTCAAGTTACTACAGGCGAGATTTACCAAGCATTTCGCCACTATGTGCACCAAGATCTCCAGGTTTCCAGGCTCCAGCATCAGTTTCCTTGGTGCCTGCTGCCTGACTGCCAGGCCAATTTTAGATATTTGTTATGGCAGCACCTCACTTGAAGGTACTAATTTCTGTATGCGGTAGGGTAATGTTAGCTGCTGTAATAGAGATTGTCACAGAATTGGAGAATTTTAGAACTAAAAAAAGGACTTTAGAGCTCATGTAGTACATCCAACTCCTCTTCATTTTAGGAATCAGGAACCAAGATGAGAAACAGTTGAGGCTCGCCCAGAGCCACACAGTGATCTTGGAGGCCTCACCGTTACCAGCCTGATTGGGCCTTGGCGGTCTTTGCCCCTTCAGCTCCTTGGCTCAGCCTGGCATATGCTAGAGACTTAATGAGTATCTTGAACTGAACTGAGAATGTATAAATCTAGCTCTGTTAGGACATCACTGAGGCTCAGACAAAAAGAGAGGAAGCAAGGAAAATTCAGGAGACAATTAGAACTTCAGTAAAAATGCCTCAAGAAAGATATAGAAGACCTGTATGACTTTGTTATATATCTTTTGTACATACATTTTCATGCTTTTGATCTTAATCAAAATGCTAAAGACATTTTGATGACATAGTTTTGAGAGAGCTATTTTGATATAGTCTTAATAATAAGCCATTTAATATTTAGCCTAAAAAACACTACCAAATAATTGACCCAACATATGTTTGCTTAGCCCTGGGCCTCAGTCTTCCTCTCACTGTTTGTGAGCTTCTAGTGAGGACTGAGGGCGTGGGGTGTGCAGGTCGTACTTGGGATGAGATGGGCCAAGGTTAAAGAAAGGAATGGTTTGAGGAAATAAAAACCACCATCTTTATATTTTATGCTGTGTGGGAAGTAGCCTGCTGAGATTTCTGTGTCAACACCCTCTCCTACACCACATCAAAATGTAAAGAGGAGTGCAAATTTTAGACAGCATAACACTTTTAGCATAGGACAGTGTCTGGCATGCCACAGGGCTCCATAGTTCTGTCGTTCGTTAATCCAGGTGGTATTTATGAAGCACCTGTTCTGTATCAGGCCCTGTGCTGTCACTTAGGATATGCACAAAACATGATACAAGCGTTGTGTCAGGGGATTACAGGCGACATCATTTATTAAGTTTTAGAATATTGTACTGGACCATAATGTTGGGCGTAACATTCTTGAAGGTGAGAAAAGTTTGCATGAACATAGATGTAACTTGAACACTCTGTCTTTTCCCACGTAGGTAGAGAAGACAAGCTTGGAGTCTGTTTCTTCGGGAACTTTTTCTACCCTTGAAATCTGAAAAACGCCTGGTTAGATGGAGCAGGCCAGATTCCCTGTTCACTTGTTTGGGGACGTTTTCAGTTTCTGGATGAGTTTATCTTTAGTTTTTAGGTCAAAGTTAGTGTAAAAGTTAAATTTGCTTTTATGAAAATTTTTTTACAGCCTATGTTAGAGGAGTTGAGTAATAAAGAATACCTGCACACTGCGGTTAATTGTTTGGAGCGCTTTCTTAATGACTTTGTAGGATGTTGTAGTGAATAATGCGAGAAAATAAAGAAATTCTTACTCAGAACCATACTATAAAGATTAATTATGTCAAACTAACCTTAATTTATATGGAAAAATTCTTATTCTTTTAAAAATCTTTTATAGAGGAGGTTAAGGAGAGGAATTTGGACATGTGTATTATTGTGGTCCTGGGTTTGAGTTAATTAAAGATGGCATGCCAAAAAATAGTGTGTGTATGCTAGCTGTCATCTTAATGGGACTTTTTAGAAACTGATTTAGATATCAGTTGTGGTTCCCTAATCACTTATTCATTTCTCATTTTGATTTAGAGTTGAGGCTATGTGTTTTTCAGTCCTCTGATTCTTAGGCCTAGAAATAAATTCATGTTCACTGATTATCCTGATAGACTTGAGTATAGTCACAAAAATAAAATTCACAAAATAAGAAATGAAAGTCATTGGTAAGTGTGAAGAGATTCAACTCTTTTATCAATCAAAGAAATGCAAATTAAAACCCAGCATAATAATATTTTTCTCCTGTCAATTTGGCAAATATTACAAAAGATTCATGCTCCCTTATGTTGGTGAAGGAGTAAGTAAACGCACATCTTTATAACTGTTGAAGAATGTTTAGATTGATAATGAATGATAAACTCCGGAGCAATGTCATTCTTTCTGCTTCTCCTGACATGATTTTCTGAATCATCTTACCATGTCTTAAATGTATAAACCATTTAAAATTAGAGGTATATTTTTGTGTCAAAAGCATCAGTATTAAAATTAATTCAGGGATGATTATGAAAGGATTGACATTGCCCTGGGATCTCTCACTTCAAGAGGAATATGTGTTCTCACTTATTTGGTTTGAGGAATATGGGTCAGGCACCATGACAGATCCAGAATATTGTGTGGCAGTCAATATAAACTAATTTTAAAATTAAGGATATAGCCTTAACTTTATAATTCTTACTTCCGAGTAATCTGAGGATTAATCATGGCGTGTGAAACATCATTCATTGGCTGGAGCCTAGGCCTGACTTTAATTCCAACATCATTTTTGACCATGGGGCTAAATGAGACAACATCCTCATTGCGCAGGTGTTGGCAGAGGTGAGGCAGGAAGCTCCTAGAGCAGCTGTCATGCTCTTCATTCCACCAACCCTCTGCTTCAATAAGGAATTCCTCTTTCATTGTAGTTTCTCCTTTATTTTTACTGCTAGAAAAACCTCTCAAGCCCATTCCTTCTCCTGTTCCACAAACAAATGATTTCAGGCCTTTGTACCAACAATTATTAAGTAAAACTAAGTAACAGGTAGGATGGTTTTAGTCAAGGTAGCATTAATATTAGTATAAAATTTTAAGATACTATGAGATATGCTTTAAGTTAAAGTTTTTAAAAATCTGGGTTTTTTTGTAAACTCTTTTATTTTAGTAGGTGAAAGAATCAGGGTCTCAATATTACTGTGTTGGTTGGAATGTGGAGCGTTGAGAAGCTACTCTTTTGGGTAGACATTTGCTGAGAAAGGACACCGGTAGAGCTGTATCTATCTGGCCATCTTTTGCATAGCTTTTCCACAATAAGAAAAGAAAAGCCAGTGGAACTACTGACGTCATTTGGCTACGGACCCAAAAGTAGGCATCCATAGTTCTTAATCATTTTAATATTAGCATTGCTGCAAATTGTCTTTTACAAAGCAAGGGAATGTCTTTAGAGTCTGTCACCATGGTTCTTTTAAAATCATTTAGGATTTCTATTGTTATGAAGTAAAACACATGGATTTAGGGAAGATCAAAGGAAATGACTCATCAGTCCATCACTTCACAAAAGGATGTATTTCTGGCATGTAAACATCATCAGGCATCTAAAGAGAATTGTTAGCCCCAGTGAAAGAAAATAACCCTGCTCGGAAAATCATACCGGTGAAAATGCAAAGGTTCAGGGAAGAAAATAAATGAAAAGCAAGCCACCTGTTTACAGGCTATATCTCTTTGAACATTCTGTCTCTCCCTGTTTTACTAATCCACTTTGATTATATCATTAGATTTTAATGGGGACATGGCTGAATAATCAGGAAAGAAAGAACACCCAGAACAAAACAGGAAAATCCTGCTATGGACCTGCCTGAAGGGTTCTGATGCATTGTCAAACATATCGAAACTCTAATTTCAAAGATAATGTTGCTGAGAGCAAAATAGGTTTAAACAATTTTATTTTAAAAAAGTATTAGTGAGCAGTAAAGACGGCCATTGGATATGGCAAAAATCATCTGAGAATTTAAGAATGGGCTGAAAATTGAGACTCAGTTCATGGTCTCATTATACTTCACCTCAGGCCCACACCTGAATTTTCAGTTGCCCTAAGTGTACAAAGGTCACTGTGTATCGTTTTTCAACGTGAAGACTCAACACCAGGAGCTTGAGTACATAGAGCATGTTTCTTCACGTGCTTTGACTCACATTGGAAATATGAAGACATTGTAGAAAACAGAATGGCTTTGATACATAAAATTACACTATGATGCTTTTCATGTTTATGAATCATCACTAGGGGTGATCCAGAAGTTTAGGGGCTCTGGCACATTCCTCGAGGCAGTGGGCAAGCCGGAGGATGAAGCAGGAGTGGTGGTAACAGTAGAAGGAACCCAAGGACTATCCTTAGTCTAAGGCAACCCCAATCTGTAGATTATTACTCACGTATTTCCTGTCATACTCTTTCTCCTGTTTCCTTCTCTCCCAGCATTCACACAAAATAGGGTGAGATAAATACCAAAACCCCACAGTAAACTTTCCATAAATTACACCCATGAACCCTAGTTATGTATTTTTCTAATTTAAAGTAAATGCATAACCATTGGACACGAGTTTGCTTCCCATTGAGTATTATCTCCTACCTCACTGTGGGTTCCCTTGGCCCTCTCTGGGAGATAGTGGTGTAGTAGAAAGAAAGCCGTTCAGAGGAGGAGTCTGTAGAATGCTTCTGGTCCCAGTTCTGCTATTAATTGGCTGGGTGACCTCAGGGCCACAGGTGGATGAAGAGAGAACAACATCTCAATGTTTCACTCAGCTCTAAAGATTCCAGGGTTTCCTGAAAATAGCTCATTTGCCTGTAGTTTTGTCCTTAACTTTACAAGTATTTTAAACATTGAGGACTAATGAATGGTATCAAGGGAACACCATTAGTAAGATTTAGCAACTACTTTTGCTTGCCAACCAGCAGTGTAACTTACAGTAAGTAAATGACGTCACAGGCTTAAAAATAAAATGAGTCTATTCACATAGGTATTTCTGCTGAACTTAAATGGAAAGTTTTTTTTTTACCTTTAATTTGATGTACTTTAATTTTAGTAAAGAAATTATATTGTGCTAGTGTTTTCCAGTGAATTTTATGCAGAATATTGCTTAAAAAAATTGCTTCCTGATCATCCCAGCCCCGCTATTTCTCTTGTGGTAAGCCACTTTCATTTTAAAAATAGATCTGTTCTACAACACTTAACTTGGCCCCGCATGTTGTCCTCTTATGCGAGTTATTTAATTTAAAAATAGAACTCTCAGTAGATGTGTATCAACTAGTTATGGTTGTCTCTATCTGGAGTAAACTCTAATTAGGCAGTCAGTTCTGTGGAGTCATGTTTGGGAGCGTTATAATCCGGTTATGTTTTCCTCTCTGGTGACCTGACAGAAGAGTTTTGTTTCCAGGTTGACAATTTCAGTGTATTTACCTTATAAGTTTTTTCTTAGGATAAATTTAAGTTCCTCAGGGGTTGGGGAAATTTTACGATCTGGATGAAAAAGAGATTACCATTGGAAAGTAGTTGTTAACATTTAACGTTTTTGGAACAAGTAATCACTCCTAGACTGTTTTTAGATCAATCAAATTACTCTTTACCTAGTGTAATTTTAATTTAAAATGCGTTGGTGCACCTTGGGCATATTAAAAACAATCAGTGTTTCCGTGAATGTGTATTTCTAGAGTACAAGTATAAGAAACACCAATAAACAATAATAAGGAACAGTTTTTCTATTTATGTCTAAATTGTTTTAATTTTCAACCTTTTGATGAAATTTGTCTGATTTTACAAAGTAAAAATATGTTTCATGTTTTTAGAAATTTAATTACTATTGATTCTGTGTTGTTTTAAAGCCTTAATACTAACACAGAAACTTTTTGCTTCCTTTTAGACTTTTAGAGATGTAATTATTTGTTCCTTCTAAAAAGTCTAGAACTTATCACGTTACAGAAAATGAACATAAAATATGTTATACGTCACGTACTTTTTATTATTAAATTATGGCTTAATATGTTTTGTTACTTAGGTATACAATTTGACATATTTTAAAATTAATTTTTGAAACTGGGCTCTCTTTCAGACCTGATTATGCAATGTGACATCTTTAAATATTATTCAGTCAGATTTATGAGTTCCTCATCAGTAAGGATAATTCCTTCCTAAAATGTTGTTTTATAGAATTTTGCTGTATAATCGTATCTTTGAAAGTCCTGTTTTTTTCCATCTAGCCAGCAGAGAGCACTTTAGCTTGTAATATGAGCCTTGTATATATAAGTGAAAAAAGCCAAGACCATACTTTATCAAAGAAATGGGCAGACAGTTATCTTCAGTCACAACCTCATTTCATTTCCTATCAATTCTAGTTCATTTCATCAGTTTCCTAAGTTTCTCTTCAATTTAAACACAGTTTTATAGTTTTAAAAAGTTGTTATAGTAACATTTTCCCCAAACACATTCTTGTTCTATGTACTTGGCCAGACATTTTCATGTTGTATTTTGTGTATTTTATATTCTGAATTAATTTGTAAATTTTTAAATCAACAGACTAACTTTGGTCTCAATTTCTGCGCAGCTTTGATTTTTTTTTTAAAGAGGCTTATACTCTTTGGATACTCAGTAAATAGTTGATGACAGAGACTTTTCTGGGGAGGCGATTCAACCTAATAATTCTGTAGACACTAGAAATCAGAGTGTCGGGATTCTGCTATAGATAGATGCACTGTCTCTGTTGCTTGACTAGTGAAGAAAGCAAAGATTTAGACAGTTTGACTGCGGTCCACCTGCTTACATGCTTTAGCTTACACAAGATTTGCATAAAGCACCTACCTCGCTCTTGTCCCTCAAGAAATCCACAACTAACACACCCAGGCTTATCCGATTAAAGCAAAGGAATGATAGAGGTGGTGAAGGTACTGCCAGTTCCCCAGATTTCCCTGTGTTTTGAAGATGAGCCAGGGTTGAATCATGGAAGAAGCTGAAAGGTTTCTTCTGCCGTATTGTGATTTTCTACCTTTTATTGCATGACAAGAGGAATGTGGAGAAATAGTAGCAGAAAGTGGAAACTCTGGGTAGCTAGCAGTTCAAAGTCTAAACAGAAACTTGGAGCATGGGTTTAGATGCCTGACACCATTCAGAATTCTGGCCACACCAGACTAATTGAGGTGTGTATTATTGTCATTAAATAATGTGCAAACCTGACAGTGGAAAGTTGCTCCAGTAGCTAACCCACAGTTTGCAAAATCTGTGTAACTCTTTGGAGGGTCATTTGCGCCCCTGTCCCTGGCCTGCTCAGCCCTGGGGAAGCCGTCTCAAGTCCCTAGTACTCAGGTCTTTCTCTGGGACTGGTGATTCGAGGTGTAGGGAAAGGAATGTTGGTTGTATGTGGACACAACCCCCTTTTGTATGATAGGTAACAAATGGGGAATATTTTAGCATAAACATCTATCCTTTTGGTTCAGTGTTTTAGCATCATTTCCTCATACCAGTGCTGAATCGTCCCACACACATCACTGACCATTATCCCTTGGGACGTGTTTTTCCCTGTAAGGATATGCTTTATATTGTTTTAATTCCGTTTCTCCTGAATAAAAATGTTAATACTAATTTAAATCCAATTTCTTCTAATAAAAATGTCAGATTGAGGAAGAAATATGATTTATTTCTGGCTTCTGGGCTCCTAAGGTTGGGTCTGACCCTGCTCTCCATTTTCTTCCCCCCTTTCCACTTGTTCCCTTCTTCCTGCTCCACACTTGCGTGGGTTAACTGCTCAGAGAGACCTGTTTCCATCTTCGTGTTGCCTTTGGTAGCTCGTAGAGTCTTGTTCCTTCCTGAATCAGAATGTAACTGGCTCTCTTCAAGAGATACTTACACGAAAGCTTCTGATGGTAATTCAGCTATATTTAAATGGATGCAAGAATGGTGAGGGAGTTGCCATCCAGGTGTGAAGTACCCCCCACCCCCAGATACCCAGAAAACATCTGAAGCCTTGGGCTCAGGATGGTGTGCAATGTGGAGTGTGTAACCTGATCTGAGAGCGGCCCTGCCCTAAACACAGTCAAGAAGCACACACTGTTTCTGCCACGTAGACAGCAGCTTTGCTCTCTGTGTTTCCTGAATATTCTGGAGGGATTCTTGTTGGTTGGTTGGTTGGTTGATATATTCATGGGAGGAAACCAATGATTAAATATGAATTATGGCAAATTGGGTCTGAGGCCTTCTGTAATTAGCCCTTCCTTAGAAATCTTTAGCTGAAGATTGGCAATTTGCCCATCTTTTTGCTTATCACATAAATAAAGTAATCAAGGAGAAAGTGTAACCTTTGATTTCTCAAGTAGTAGTAGGTCTCTTTTATTGTTTGAATCATTGAGGGGTTTTTACAAGCCAGTAACCTGATCTTTTATCACTCTCGGGCTGCCTCCTCTGCTGGTATTCAACACATGTGTTCGTAAGGGAGGCACACAGCGCTGAGAGCAATTTACATTCGGCTTCCCAGCCTGCGAGAAGCAGCAAATCAGCCTCTGGTAAGGCTTCAGAGACTTGTCAGCAGTCTCGCTTATTTCTGTGTGTGTGAGGGTGTGTGTGTGTGTCTTGCTCTCACCAGTTACAGGCTGGAATCACTGTGGAGGAAGAAGCCACAAAGTCCTGTCAAGATTTTATCTCAGGGTAATGATTAATTAACAATGAAAGGCTCAAATATTGATTTTCTTTAGAAGAATCATTGACTGTCTGATGTAGAGAACACCCAGTTTCTTCCTGAGGAAAGCTGAACAGGGCTCCAGGAGCAGCCCGTGGCTGTCTGACAGCAGCAGGGGCTGGGTTTAAGCGGCGGCTGCCTGCCTGGGGAGCACCCGTAAATGGACTTTGGTCTCAATGATTTGACTCTTTGTCGTGGTTTTGGATGTTGGAATACTGGCGGTGAATTCCTGTCTTTTATTAACTCACCTGATTTAAAAGAAAGATGAGTGAAGAACCAAAGGAGAAAAATGCAAAACCTGCTCATCGGAAAAGGAAAGGAAAAAAGGTAAGATATGAATAAGCAACATGTTCTCTGTATTGTTCTCTGGCTCTGGGGAGGAAGGGATCTTCAAGCTGGTTTTTTAAGAGATTGGATTTTAAGAAGCTGCTAGAATCAGAATGCTTTTGTTTTTCTGGTCTATTAATGGGTGTGTTCTGTGTTAGAGAAAAACATCACAACTCGGATACATTGCTGAAATATTTAAACAGTTAAATATAGTCATTTAGATTTCACTGTAGTGGTGTGTTTTTCATAGTGATATTCAGGATTATTAAGTAAACACATGTCCTAATTATGTGGGTGGGTGTTTTTTTTCCCTTTAAATTTTCCAGAATGCTTGTTAATCACCAGGGTACAATTACTAATGAATATTATTATGGTATAGATGTTTAGCTTTAACACATATTTTAGGCAAACTTTGGGAATCCTATAGTTACACTTTAAAATTACAGCATGGAGGTGAACTCCATTTTAATTATTGATCAGCTCATGGCTGGCAAATCTCAGATTTGCAATTGACTCTGCAGTTGTACAGCCATATGCCTGAATTGTCCAAGATAATTTATAAAATTAATTTTGTTTTTCATGTAAACTGAAGAATCTTCAAAATATCAATAGGTGGTTATGGTAAACCTGTAGATTCATCTTGGTTTTCTTGAATGTGTATATTTTAAAATGTGCCCCTAACTTTTTAATACATTTTGAAATGGAGGGGGTGTAATTCTCTAGATCTAGCATTTGCTTTTGATCCATTGTGGTTTGTAAACTGCCTTCCATAGGGCGTGCCACCAATGGAAAAGACAGTTGTGTATCTGTAACAAAGAGAAACAAATCCCTAAAATAGGATTGCAGCTCATAACTATTTAGAGAAAATGTGTCCTATATATTTCTTATCTACAATCAAAATCTTCAGATATTATATTCTAGTTACTAGGACTGTTATATAGAATTGTGGCTCTTTAAAATGCTTCCTTGACCCCATGTAATATATGCTCACCCAATGGACACAGAGAGAATGGATGGTTATAGCAGGGAAGGTAAAGATTTCAACTACTCATTGACTTGTCAGGCATTTAAAAAATTTTCATAACCTGTTTATTATTTATGAAAAGATTCATTTGAATATGGTGTTCTTAAAGGAGCTACTATGAGCGGATTACTCTGAGGACTCATTTATGAACATGCCAACGTTCAGGGCAGTGGTTCAACATCCTATAGATGGTGAAGCTGTGCAGACTGGCTTTAAGTCAGCCTTGACTTCTTGTACATTGTCTCAGCAGGGGTTGGTGATGTTGCAAAGGTGCTATTCTGATTTCCCAAGAGAGCAGGTCGCAGCTGCACAGCACAAATGATTTGTTTAATGCCTGGCATAGTGGTGCTGGTCTCAAGGAAAGCTGTCAGCTTTGCTCATGTTTATGAGATATGGCCTTAAGTGTCTGACAGGCTCCACCATGATTCTGAACACGGAGTGTCACAGGGAGCCCAGACAGACATCATGAGCCACGACAGTGCAATCCAGATTAAAGTGAGCAATGGCTGAGCTGGTTGTAAATCATTGAGCTGTTATGTGGACTCCTTTAACATGAGCATTTTCCTTCTCTCTTCCTTGAAATGCTCCCAGCTATGTTCCATTTCTCCTCATATGAGATTATCCTACTCAGAGCACAGTGTTAGGTCAGTTTCTTTGAGTCCCTCTCTCTTCCATTCTCTACTCTCCCAACTGCTGCCAGGGTACTCTTTATGAAAGCCTTCCTCATCACACTCTACCCCAGTACCTTCCACACTCCCTCCTGCCTGCTCAGCGAAATCCAAATTCCTGACCACGAAGGTTGAGGCCCTCTACAATCTAACCTGCGCTCACATCCCAGGCATTTTTTTTCTTTGCTATTTACTTCATTCATATCTGACTTGATCCAAACTGGAGTCTTACCAGTCAGTGAATTAATCCATTCCTTGGGATACTTGTCCTTTGTCCATGGAGAATTTCTGTGCCAGCCCGCTTGGTGAAATCCCACCCATCTGTGGAGGTCCAACCCAGATCTTGCCCTCTTCTTGAAATCTGTTGATTCATCCTGGTTAGAAGTCAGTCTTCTGGACTGACACAGCACTTTATACTGTCAGGACACTTGACACATTCTGCTTCTTTTTCAAGTTATCATGTACCTGCTCTGTTCCCTTGAGCACATTAAGCCTATTGGTATTCACATCAGGAGGCACTCAGCATGCTCCTTGTATGCAGTTAATACTAAATAAATGTCTCATTGAATTATCTCTACATTTACTGACCAGAGTTCGCCAAGAATTTTCAGTGTTAGAGCAGACGTATATCAAGTAGGAGATGTCTTTTAAATGAATAGCTTTTTCCTTCCCATATTTTCTGGATAAAGGGTAGAATATATATATTTTTTGATTTTTCAATACGCACGCACGTGTGTGTGATTTCCATGTCTTACGAACCAAATATTTCAGGTGCTCGGGTGTTCCAGATGACCTACACTGCAGTATTTGTGGGTGTGGTCAAATGAAGACATTTCAGATGGGAAATAAATACAACTTGCTAAATACTATTGCAACAAGTTCCCCAAAGTATTTTAAATGTTTCCTAGTTATTTATGGAATTATTGTAATATAAAATTTAGTGTCGAATCCTTTTTGTATGGGAATATGTCTCAAAATGACCTTAAAAATTATGAGTTGATGTTGAGTGTTTTCAGCGCAGATCAGAGCAAATGCTTAGGGCACTTGGGTATAAAGTCTGTCATGAGACTATTTAATATGGGAGTCAGTAAGATAAATGTGATGGAATCATTGTATTATTCCTTTGTTAGCACAGAGTATTCTGTATTTTGCTCAAGGATCTAAGGATTCAAATTGGTGTTAGGAAATGTTTTTTTCCCCTAATAATTTCTAAATCTTGTTCTGGAATTTGAAGATGGAGGGTGTGTGTATGTGTGTATCCACATCTCTCCCCATAAGAGAAGGGTTTACTAACACTCAGGAGACCTGAGTTCTAATCTAGTCCTGCTTCTAACTTGATATCTTGTTTTGAAAGAACAAACTCTTTATCTATAAAATGGAGATCATATACCTGGTACAGCTACTAGGGATATTATGAGAGTAAAGAAAGAAAATCAATAAGACCATATTTTCGAAAGAGGTTTTAAAACAATAACACCTAAACTAAAAGTATTGTCATTGTGGAATTTCCAACTTGGAGTGGCTGATTCTATAGTAGAAATGACAAATGAGGACATGTTACTCACTTGATATTATATTGGCAGCAGTGCTTAGTTTAACCAGCCACCAAAGATTAAGTATCAAAGGTATAGTTAATGATTTTTTTTAGTTAGCATCTGTATTAGTCACCTAGGGCTGCCATATCAAAATACCATAGACTAGATGGCTTAAACAACAGAAATGTATTTTCTCATAGTTCTGGAGGCTGGAAGTCTGAGATTAGGGTGCCAGTGTGGTTGGATTCTGGTGAGAGCTCTTCCTGGCTTGTCGATAGCTGCCGTCTTGCTGTGTGCTCACATAGCCTTTCCTTGGTACATGCAAGTGGAAAGAGAGAGATCTCTTTATCATCTTCTTCTTGTAAAGTCCGCAATCCTGCTGGATTAGGATCTCAGCCTTGTGACCTCATTTAACCCTAATTACCCTGTCTCCAATTATAGTCACAAGGAGGGTTAGGGCTTCAACATATGAATTTGGAGGGGACACAATTCAATCCATAGGAGCATCCAAAAAAAGTGTATTGTCCAGGTTCCCAGCTTATATAGCTTAATGGAACATGTGATGGTGATTTAAGTTCTTTCAATTAATTTAGTTATTTGGCAGATGCTATGTAGTGGAGAGCCTTCAGTTACTGGACCAGAGCCAACTATGCTAAACCAATCCATGTAGAAAGTGCTAAGGGTACCAAATCAAGGTGAATTCAGGTTCCAGCGGTGGCAGAAAGGAGGGAGTGGTAAGTTCCATTTGAGGATGACATTAGGAAAGGATAAATGGAGGAAGGTGTGCTTGAATTGATGTTAAAAAGGTGTGTTTCCCAAGTCTTCCCCAGAGGGTCAGAGCCTTGCAGATAGAGAGTGTGGGATGAAAGAGAGAGAAAGATTTGAAGCATCTAGTCTACTTAGGAATCTAAACATTGCTCTGTGTGGTTGGAGTGTAGAATATAGGGATGTGTCATTGCAAGATATGAGAATGGAGAAAAAGACAAGGACAATCTCAAAGAGTTTAAGCTAAAGATCTCTTTTTCATCCTGGGTTCACCAAAAGGCTTTGAGCAGATGAGTATCTAAGTCAGATTTGCTTTTTAGAAAAACATCCCTAATATTTGGTAGAAATGCTGGGTCTTTCTTTTACGCCATCATTCCGTCTGGTAGGAATATATGTGATATAGTTTCATCGCCAATGATTACTATGGATTTGGTCCCTTGAGTGCTTTATTCAGTGACTTTTTTTTTTCTTTTTTAGTGGCAGATTGGAGAAAAATACTTAGATATTTAGGCCCTGCCAGATATTGAGTCCCATTGCAATGAGTTTGCTTATTTTCCAAGGAACTTCTTTAAAGAGATTTTCACCATTTCGGTTCTATTGTCTTTTCCATCTTAAGAATCTAAAATAACTTTAAGTTGGTTTTTATAGATTGTGTTTCTTCTAAAGGTGGACTTCACAACTCTCTTTCTTGTTTTTCTCCCATGTGCTTACCTTACATGTGAGAGCTGTGCTAGTTTCTTCTCTACTGAAGCTTAAATTTTTCAAATATATATTCATTTTTTGAGACAGAGTCAAGGGAATGTCCATTTCTGATTTCCATTCAATATTCATAATGCTGCTGGAATTTCATTCTTGGATTCTTCTTTGGTTCTAGGGTCTTTGATTAGGGGGCCTTGAATATACTGTGTCCTCTTACACAGTGATGGTGTGCTGGCATACCTTACGCATACAGTGCTTGTGTTGACTTGTAATTTTCATTTCGTGTTTGGACGTTGTTCATTTTGCTCTACAGGCAAATAACCTCTTGAAGTCTTTTGTTGGCGAGGAGATGAGTTATTTGAGTTCTGGTTCACTGAGCAGGATCACGTGTCCAATGCACTGTACCTTCTGAGGGGCTAATGATACATTCCGTGTCAAGTGGCTTTTATATCCTTTTCCATTTCACTGTATGCATCATTGTAAAATGTTTTTTCTCTTAGTCTTATATAGCTAGAGATTTAAAATGTTCTTTATTCTCTTATTATTCTTCCTCTTGGTTGTTAATCTTACTTTTACAAATGCTATCAACTTTACAGTTATTAGGTAGTTAAAACGTTTAAGTGTCTTGTGCATCCATATCCATGAAGCAGAAATTTTTACTGCTCCAATAACTAATTTATAACAGTATTTTCTTCAACTTAGCGCTGGAGTTTGCCATTTTAGTATGCAGATTTCCATATTGTCTTTGCCCAAGGGGTTTGTGCATTTGGAACTTTCTTTTTGTAGGAAAAGATTGAATGGATTAAGAGAACCTGGGAAATTACTTCTTGATTTCAGAATTTGATAAAGTAATAGACTCTCAATATAATACCACCTTTTAAAAAGCGAATTTAGTAAGGCAGATTTATTATTATTTATTATTTATTATTATTTATTAAAAAGAGAGCAGAAGAAACTTGATATAAATTTATTTTGTGTATAGGAGCCGTGGGGCACTAGACTCTGAATGTGGTTTTTAAAGTGAGACGCTGATATTCCACAGGTTTACAATCCCTTCTCCACAATTCCAAAATCCAAAGCGAAAAACTGACAATTTTTTCCGAACTTCTTTGGCGGCAAAATCTGACCTGACCTGAACTCATTTGGCAGCAAAACCTGTTCTGACCTTACTTGAAGCTATTTATAGTCTTTATTTATCCTACTTAGTATGAATATTCGTACGTTTTGCTACAGAAGTAAAAATTCTTTGCTAACGGGGCACTGTCCTAAGATGCTGCTGGGGATGTCCATAATATTGGTATATACCTTTCAAAAATCTGAAAAGTTCTTAATTCCAAAGCTTTTTGGCTGCCAGAATTTCAGATAATGGGTTGTGAATCTGTACTGAGTTCTGAGCTGGGACTGGTGATGGGCCAGTGTGAATAAATGTTAGCTTGGGGTGTGGGGGCTTGTTTTTGTCCTTAATAAATTCCAGATAAAGTGGTGCTCTGTAAGGCCACGCGCTGTATCAAAGATCCCTGCTACAGTTTTCAATCTTGTAGGAGAAAAAATATTTCTAGGCTCATTCTAAGAGATAATGGCTTCCATGGTAATAAATCTGAACATTTAGGCAGGGCAGTTTTGAAGATGATATTTATAAAGCCTGGTTTTCATTTTTTTGGTTTTTCTTTTTAAAGTAGTGAATTGTGGCTTATCAATAAGAAAAAAATCTTAATAGATTGTTTAGGAAATTCTTAATTTTTTTGTTGTTCATGACCATTTAATGAGATAATAAAAAATAGGTATATATTTTTGAAACAAAACATACAGACTTTGGGGAAATTATCGTTTGATTGAATCATTGTGCCTACCTGCCAAGAAAATAATGTTAGTTATATGAAGGATAATTAATTTCCCACAATTAGCTCATAAAATGACTTTCTCTGTCATCCATCTTAAATAAAAATTCCCATTTAGGGTATATTTTTATAAAACAATTTTAAAAACTTTTCAATCTATTTTTTCCTCTCTGTTACATATAATTGTAAATATAAAGTAATTTATTACATGGTTGTGTTAATAGCTTAACATCTAGAAGTCTCTCTCAACTCCTTCTTCCTCTGTTTAGTTTATAGCTCTAGTCGCTGACGTCCATTGGTCCTCTCCCCACCAGGGAAGGAATAGGAACAAAGCATCTTTAAATTATGCTGTCATAAGACATCTCTTTAATATTTTTAAAGATACCAGTTGATATACTGGCTTTAACAGTGTCTTTAAGAAAAACAAAACTCTAAATCATTTATGAAGTTTTAATGCTTCAGTAGAGTTTAGATTGTGAAACTCAGAACATAAGCATTTTGCTGAATGCAGGCTTTCTATGTAGACAGCCTCAAAACTTTCATCCTTCACTCCCAACTCACTAGTCTTTTGAATTATGTGTTCCACAGCACATGAAATTTATTTGTCTGGCATTTCTACCATGTGTGTGTGTTTTAAAATAAAGTATAATCATGCAAAGCCATTTAATAGATCTAGTTCATCATTTTGGTTCTGCCTCAATACCATACCGTTTATTCTTTCCACAAATATTTTTTGAGCACCTACTATTCTAGGTGCAAGGGATTCATCAGGGAACAAGACAGACAATGAACATACAAAGTGGATGACTAGCAATAACTTAATATAAAAATTACAGGGGCTGGCCCCGTGGCCGAGTGGTTAAGTTCGCGCACTCCACTGCAGGCGGCCCAGTCTTTCGTTGGTTCGAATCCTGGGTGCAGACATGGCACTGCTCGTCAAACCACGCTGAGGCAGCGTCCCACATGCCACAACTAGAAGGACCCACGACGAAGAATATACAACTACGTACCGGGGGGCTTTGGGGAGAAAAAGGAAAAAAATAAAATCTTTAAAAAAATAAAAAATAAAAAAAAATAAAAATTACACAAGGGGCCACCTGGTGCCATAGTGGTTAAGTTCTCTTGCTCCACTTTTGGGGTCGGGGTTCGCTGGTTGGATCCAGGCGCGGACCTAGGCACTGCTTATCAAGCCATGCTGTGGCAGGCATCCTATGTATACAGTAGAGGAAGATGGACACAGATGTTAGCTCAGGGCCAATCTTCCTCAGGAAAAATAGGAGGATTGGCAGCGGATGTTAACTCAGGGCTAATCTTCCTCAAAAAAAAAATAATAATAATTTACGCAGGAGGCTGCTATCATGGAGAAACGCTCAAGCTCAAAGAAGGGGCAATTTCTAGAGCCAGGATGGCAGGGAAGGCCTCACCGAGAAGGTGACCCTTGAGTGGCGAGCTTAGTCAGGACAGGGACTTGGTCAGCTCTGAGAAGATGACATTTTAGGCAGGAGGAACTGCTTGGAATAAGGCCCTGTGGTGTTTGAGTCCTGAGAAAGGACCATCACCTTAATGGATGCTCCCAGTTGGCCTGATCTTTAAAGATTTCAACACACAACCGTCAAATGTTTTTTTCCTCCTGGAATTCCATCAATGTTTTGTGACTTTTAAGGGTAAGGACCAATAATTTAAGGAGTCAGCTGGGGATACGTGGTACCTGAACAGTGTAGCACTCATTGAATTTGTGAGAATGATGAGCTTTTTTTCTGCTTTTTAATTTCCCTTCAGTGCTACTCATTGCTACCACGGTGACTTAAGCACAGAAAGGAATTTAAAAATCTCTTAAGCCTCCAATTAACACTTGCCTTTCCCCTTGGTACACAGTCTACTTGATAAAATAGAAATACAAATAAAGGCATACATCAAAAACTGAATTTTTTTTTTTTTAAAGATTTTATTTTTTCTTTTTTCTCCCCAAAGCCCCCCGGTACATAGTTGTGTATTCTTCGTTGTGGGTTCTTCTAGTTGTGGCATGTGGGACGCTGCCTCAGCGTGGTCTGATGAGCAGTGCCATGTCCGCGCCCAGGATTCGAACCAGCGAAAGACTGGGCTGCCTGCAGCGGAGCGCGCGAACTTAACCACTCGGCCACGGGGCCAGCCCCTCAAAAACTGAATTTAATAAACCTTGTTATGATGTTCATGCACAATAATTTTTGCAAATGGCATATATGTAGCCAATGAAATGTACATTGCCTTAGAATACAGGCTCCACAATTCTAAGCACTTGTGTCATATTTAATGTCAGCGTTTTGTGAGTGCTTAATGAAAAATTAAACAATAATTATAGCAAGCGAAGCTAACTCTTTGCCAGAAAGCTTAACCTTTAGATAATTTATTTGGGAACATTATGTAATTTCCCTTTGTTATTTTCATGATACTGGCTTATTTAGTCTTTATATGCAGTGATTTCATCACTAGATAATTTACCTTGCCATTTTACAAAATTGAAAAATCTCTTTGGAACATTATCATATTATCTTAAGTGATGGTTTCACTATTTTTTAATCTAGCTCTCTTGAATATAGAAGGAACATCAAAAATACATACAGAAGTTGAAGTCAGTAGTCTGAAAATTAATGAAAAGGATTTTTTGTGTAATTACAAGTAATTAAGTACATCATGTATTCAAGTAAATATTTATGAATAATTTTGAAGTTTCTTTTTAAAAACAAAAGCAAGTGCAGTTCTGATTTTATGGATTCCCAGCCCGCTGCCCCCACAGAGATGTTTATCAGAAATTTAATGGATTGCCTCCTACTATCCATGTGGGGTTATTTCACTCAATCTGTTGTTTGGACAAATAGAGAAGCACAGGAAACAGCTTGGTTTCAGATATTCGAAGTTCCCTGTTCTGACCCATTCTGCAGGGCCGGTCCTCCTCAACTGTTCTTTATGTCTTAAAATGAGAAAAAATGCACAGGGTATTTATGAATTCAGAATAGCAGTAATAGGTTCCAGAATTCCAGCCTTTCTTTTAAAAATTTGCTGGAGTTGGCTTTTGATGAATTCAGTTACGTAAGTGGGCTTGAAATAGGTGCTAGGAACTCACATCAGCACATTAGTGCTTGAGAAGTTTTCATTCTTTCACAGAATTTTGCTATTTTAGGGGATCTCTAGAAAAAGCTCTAAAAATGAAGGAAGATCCTCTATATATCAAAGTGTAAAAACTCCAAAATATTAATTTTAATTGCTTAAATTCATGACAAATTTTCTCTCAGTAGTCCACCTGATGAAAATGCCTTTAACACTAATCCCTTATATTTGTCTCAAAGGTCTTTTGGGGGGTAAACTTAAGGCATTGTGTTAGAGTTCTTTGGGTAGATTTTGGTTTTCTCTGCAGAAAATGGATATACTAATTTAGCTGCATTAAACTAATATGTCAACATGTGCCTTTTATCTTCTATTTTTAAAGCTTTTCTGTAATCTTTAGAGTAGGTGTTCTGCTAAAAGTATTGTGATCGTGGGCTTATGGTTAAAGGAAGATATTCTGCATGGTGAACTGGCGAGAGCAGAAAATGGAATCGTACACACCAGCGTTTGAATCCTTGTTCCACCATTTAAAAGCTATTCGAAGTTAGTCAAGTCATTTAAATTTTCTAAGCCCTTGCATTCTAGTCTGTAGAATGGGGGCTATTTTGTTTACCTAGAGGTTTAAGGTGAGGATTAGAAACAGTAAATCAAGTGGCCAGCACAGCTCAAGTGGCAATAGTAGACGTACAGCGTGGAGTAGCCACTGTTGTCATTAGTGTTAAAAGCATTGCTAGTTTAGGATTAGTTTGGGTACTACCTACTACCTGTGAAGAAAAGCAAAATTTGAGGGATATAATTACAATTCATTGTCTCCCCAAATCAAAATTTTTGTGTATATTTTAATATGACTTTCTCTCTTTTCTTCTTTACAAATCAGAATATCTTGTCCCATCATGGTAAAATTAATTTGTAATGTTGATTTCCTTCTTACTCAATAAGAAAATTAGAAATTTATCTTCCAAATATAACAATCTGTTAAAAAATTATCTTTTGAATTATTTTAGGCTATTACATATCTACTCTATCTCTAGTGAAATTTTCATGTAGCAGCAGATTTATGGAACATACTGTATTATATAATCATAAAAATTGGTGGAGATAGTTCACTATATATTTATGTAATATTAACTTCTGATGGTCCATGTCAGATAGGATGTGGATTGTTAACGTTAGTATATTAGCATAGTAGTGTACAGTCATGTGTCACTTAATGATAGAAATACTTTCTGAGAAATGCATTGTTAAGCGATTTGGTCCTTGTGTGAGCATCGTAGAGTGTACTTACACAAACCTAGATGGTATAGCCTACTACATACCTAGGCTGTATGGTACTAATCTTATGCGGTCCATCGTTGACCGAAACGTCTTTATGCAGCGCATGACTGTATATTTCAGTCTTATATTTGTGCTCTCAAAATCCTTGTGCTCTGTGTTTTATTTAACCATTTAGGATGAGGGAACAGGGTGGTATATAAGAGAGAAAACCCATTGTGGTTTTCTCCTTGGCTCTGGTGTAACAGCAGCAAGAGGGAGTGTGGTGGAAGGAACATGAGATTCAAAATCAGCTGATATTTACACTGAAGACAATTAAGACAATATATATGGAAATATAAAAATGTTCATTGAGTTTACCTGTGTGACATTAAACTGAAACCCCCTATATTCTAATCTCTGAAATGTAGTTGAACTAGCTCATACCTATGATAGCTATGGGTTTTAAGAGACTACTTTCTACAAAAATGTTGAATTCATATTTCAAAGCAATAGTGTAAGAGGTGAGATCTGGGGCAGTGCTGTGTGTTTACTGAAGGCGGGCAAAGGCCTAAGAGAACCTCTTCCTTGTAGTTCTCTTCTAGTCAACATCTCTAACGTTATTGTATCTCTCACAATATGGCTGCCTTATTTACTGCTTGGCATTCTAGTGTTTGCATTTTTATTAATTGAAGTGTAAAGAAAACAAGGAACGTTTCCTAATCTTTTCACCTTTCAAGTAGAATTCCAATTGCCATTCTACTATTATATTTAACAGCATGAAACGTAAACCACATAACCACAAGAAATATTCTGAATTTAAAGCATGGGATCTAAAATAGTTTTAGAAAGAATACCCTAATTTAATGGCAAAATAAGGAGTTGGACTCTTTCATTTCCAGGCCTTTCATAGAAATCCCCTTAGGGAAAATTTGTACATTGTTTACATCTAAATCACAGACAATTTGCCACTCTGACTTTTTTTTTTATTGCAGTAAAACTCGTAACATAAAATTTACCATTGTAACCATTCTAAAGTATGCAATTCAGTGGCATTAACTCCATTCACAATGTTGTGCAATCATCACCACTATCTAGTTCCAGAACTTTTTTACCACCCCAAATGGAAACCCTGTACCCATTAAGTAGTCACTCCATATCCCTTCCCTCCTCTTCCCCTGACAACTAGTAATCTGCTCTCTTTCTCTATGGATTTGCCTATTCTAGATATTTCATAGGAATGGTTTATGGTTTGTAAAATTTGTGTCTGTCTTCCACTTGACATAGTTTCAGTGTTTACCCATGTTGTCACATGTGTCAGTACTTCATTCCTTTTTCAGCTGAATAATATTCCATTGTATGGATATTCCACATTTTGTCTAATCTGTTGATGGACATTTGGGTTGTTTCTCCCTTTTTGCTATTGTGAATAGAGCTGTAACGATCATTCACGTACGAATTTTTGTTTGAACACCTGTTTCCAGTTCTTTTGGGTGTATACCTAGGTGTGGAATTGCTTGTTCATAAAGTAGTTCCATAAACATTATAAAACTTATTGAGGAACTTCCAGAAGGTTTTCCTCTGATATGTTTTCATAGTTTGATTTCTGTTGTATTCATATTTCTATATTTTATTACTTCAGTCACATGATATATTATTCTTTTGGAGTTTTTTGGGTAAAATATAGTGAAAATTTGTGTATATTCATCATAGAGAGATGGAAATGGTGGGAAGGAGTTTGTGGAAAAAGTGACACTGATTTAATGCAAAGAGAGAGAGGAGCCACTCACAGGCTTTTAGTGAATGGCAGCAGTTTTATGCTAGATCATCAAAGAAAAGTAAAATCATTTGGTGACATCCCTGATGTAGACTTTTACTTGAAATATGAACTTTGAAGAGTGACAGAACTGAGAAGACTTTGCAATTTGTGTTACATCCCTTAGCACAAGACATTGACTCTCTCAGAACAGACTGCATGAACTGGACTCTGTTCTTTACACTAGGCCAGAAAAATGGACAGTACATTTAACTGCATCTGGCTTAAGGTTTCTCCCAGAGAGAAGCAATTTAGAGGCTTAAAGTATCAGAGTCCTCTGTGTTGCATATGTTTATGGTTAACTTAATTGTGGAGCATATAGTATATAATTCTCATTTCATACTGTAGCTTCAATCATTCTCAATTGTTTCTCTTTTAATAACTAGAGAGAGGGGATGCCCCTGGGCAATGTTGCCAAGAGGTTTCTGAACCAGGTAGGCTGTGACTGACAACTGTAGTCACCCTTTGGCCAACTTTTTTGGGCAAAACTGGGTGTGCTGCACCGCTAAGAGTTTCCTTTAAGAGCTACTGAATATGTGATTGTCATAGGAAGAAGTTTGACAGAAAAATAAACAACTGTTAACTGCTTTGCACTGCAGTAGACACTGCAGGGAAGAGAAAAGTATTTGCTTATGGGCCACATGATCTTTACAGAAGAAGCAGGAAAATTCCTGAGATATTATGTTCCTAGAGCTCTTCTAGATGGGGTAGGTTTTTTGTTTTACTTTTCTTTCTTTTTTGGTGCTACCTAACCTGAAAATATGTGGTTAGTCCGGTTATTCCACAGTCCACTGGGCAAAACTGGTGTTACCCGATAGGGTACTTTCTGGCTGTGATGTGTGTTACAGTATTGAAGATTTAGAATTAACTATTCAGGGAAGCTGTTCGAAGTCTGTTTATGGTCTTCAGATAGAAAATACAATGTAGCCTTCCTGCCTGAATGCTTTTAAAGTTTTTCTTTCCTTAAGTTTATTTATAGCTAGAAAATTTTTATAATTTCATTTCTAAGAGGATATATTCCAATAAAAGGTGGCCTCCTTATCTATATATTTTCTTAAAATTTCTTGCTTTAAATTTATTTGTAGCGGGAAAATTTTATAATTCCTTTTCTTATCATTTTTCTCTTTATTTCCTTCCCTCTTCTGTAAGAATTTTGGACTCAGATCCCTTTAAAAAAAACAAAATACAAAACTGAAAAGTTGGGAATATTCCTGCTGAGAGAATCCACTTAGAAGCTGTTTTGTATTTTCATTCCCAGATAAATTTTTCCCTGAATCTCTTTTAGGGTCTTACATGATACAAATATGTTGACTCATGATATTGATATGATATCATAACATATAACTTATAAAAGCATGTAGTAATTATATGCACTGTCTTTATCAGGATAGTATAATAAAAATAAATGGTGAAATATAGTTGATTTTATAAGGAAAATAAATTTACTAATAAACAGATGTAGAGGAAAATCCACATTGGAATACACTTTGACACATGTCATTGAAGATGTCAGCGTCTACTGGGTTTTGAATTTTTTAATGAAGTTCACAGTGGTTCTTGACTTGTCACGTACTTTAAAATGTTGTTTACCCCCTTTGAGTGAACTGTAAACCTCATGTCATTGTAGTTTCTGGCTTCACGGTCTTACAGGTGGTCAGCAGTAAGCAGATATTTGTAGAAAGATGCTCCCAGAAATAAAGGCTTAGGATTTAGAACTTGAGGGCTCTTTCCTTGAGATGCCACCAGTTAGGAGCCCAGCAGAATCCCCTGTGTTACCTGCACTCCTGGTGAAATGCACTATATTGGGCTCTGTGGCGGCTGCCCTGTCCCTGCTCTCAGGAACATTGTAATCTCATGGGACGAGTACTTCAGGATTTTACTTAGAGAAAGAGCTCTAGGTGATGTAGTTTGAAAGGGTAATACATGTAAAAAATAAAAGAATAACCTGAGACCAACAAGGACACAGACTTATGGGTGTATTTTGTGCTGTGGTGTATGACTTGGTGTTTATGTGATAAGGCTTTTCTGGAGAGAGCTCGTTTTGAACCAGGGTGACAAGCTCATATGATTGAAGAATCCGAGAAGCAATATAAATGAATAAATTGAGTCTACACTGGCCAGATTGAGTAATTACTTAAGAAAAGGCAGCAGTCCAGGTTTTCTATGTGAAATCTCTTGATATTGAAACTAATTAATATATTTTTAAAAACATTGCATGGGTCAAATCAGTCAAGCAAACAACCAACCAACCAGTCCAGTCTCATGGCCTCCAAGTTTGCACCTCTGTTTTCAGCTGTGTTATGAAGAGTTGGCTATTGTCTTCAGTTCTCTCTGAGTAGAACCTTAGAACTGAGGTCCTGTGTAGAGAATCTCTGTGATAAATGTTTATCTAAAGTAAATCTATCTTCCTTTATTTTATTGGTTTTTAGTAAATTTTTTTTACTCTTTGGATCATTCAAATACTGATACCAGGTTTTCCCCCGCCCCCACCACAGTCAAGACTCATTAGAAAAATGATTTAAATGAGCACTGTAAACATTACGTTCCACAAGGCACTGAATAGATGATTTGAAGTGGTCAGAGTAATAGAGAGGCTGTGGATGGAAAAATCTGGATGATGGTTTGAGGAGCTCAGGAACTTTAAATGGAGGCTGAAATTTCAGATTTCCAAATTAGTATGTGTCAGGCAGGAATTTTTTATTAAAAATGTATTGTGAGGGGCTGGCCTGGTGGCGCAGCAGTTAAGTTCGCACGTTCTGCTTCTGTGGCCTGGGGTTCACCAGTTGGGATCCCAGGTGCAGACACCGCACTGCTTGTCAAGCCATGCTGTGGCAGCCATCCCACATATAAAGCAGAGGAAGATGGGCATGGATGTTAGCTCAGGGCCAATCTTCCTCAGGAAAAAAAGAGGAGGTTTGGCAGCAGATGTTAGCTCAGGGCTAATCTTCCTCAAAAAAAAAAAAGTATTGTGAGCAGGCCCTGATGGCCCAGCAGTTAAAGTTTGGCATGCTCTGTTTTGGCGGCCTGGGCCTGGTTCCCAGGCACAGAACCACACCACTCATCTGTCAGTAGCCATGCTGTGGTGGCAGCTCACATAGAAGAACTAGAAGGACTTACAACTAGAATATACAACTATGTGCTGGGGCTTTGGGGAGGGAAAAAAAAAGAGAAAGATTGGCAACAGATGTTAGCTCAGGGCAAAATTTTCCCAGCAAAAAACCCCACGACAATGTATTGCAAATCAACTATTTCAGAAAAATAGAAGACGAAATTAACATTTCCAGAATCCCTGCTATGTACCAGGTATAGTCTATGAGATTTACGTAATTTGTCTCATTTTCTTAAGTCCTACAGCAAACCAATGAAGTGTTTTCTTCTATTTCACTAGTGATTAAGCTCAACCTAAGAAAGATGTCTAAACTCATCCAGTGGGTATGTGGCAGACCCAGGATTCTAGCCGGTCTGAATCTAAAGCCCGATTTCTTCTCTCCTGCCCTTTAGTACTTGGCTTTCAGGAAATTTGCGATTTAGGCAATGTAATTAAATTTCAGGCATTGTAATTTATCAGTTGGTATTAACATGAAGTAAAGGCAACTGAAATACCTGCTTTAGTAGATTTAGCAAAATAATTCAGTTCTTTACACTTTCTTGCTACATGCAGAAAATTTCTAGGATTCTGTGGCAAACTAGATTTATGAAAACAGCTCAAATCTCACATATTTGGAGTTCACGACTGATACGTGAACAGTAGTAGCAAGTAAATCTATTTTCACTAAAGTGCCATACCAAATTCACGAGGTGTCCAAGATCCTTAACAAAAACATATGTTTGTACTATGTCATTATGCATAAAACTTTAAAGCCAGTGATGTTTATATTTATTGTTGTAATAAAAGCATTTTGTTAAAACCTAACATATGTATATTTTAGTTAGTTGGTAAAGCTCAGACATGGATATTTAAAAAGTGTTATATATTCAATCCTATTAAATACCTAGTTTGAGAGCACCAAAATTAGCTTAGATTTTATAATTATAGGATAGGAGATGTATGAAGACTCCTATTTCTAATTGCAGATTAACAAGAAATGAATATTAATATTGTATTTCCTTGGTTCTAAGCAACAGAATATCTTACACATTTTAATGTCTCTGCATTTGGGGTGTATCTTACAATCCATGAAGTCTTATCCTTGCTGTTGTCCAGATAGCAGCCATGATTTGCCTGCATGTGCAAACTTGGCTTTTATTCTGGGTGGTATGACTGCGTTGCCTCAAAATTTCAGTCAACAAACTATTTAAGGATCCTTTGAGGGAGGCATTTGCAGAAAGGGTGACAGCGGGTTGAGAGAAAATTCTGGAGACGATGTGGAGCACTTTAAGAAATGCTGCATCAGCTACCATCTTGATGGCACATAGATCGATCTTGAGTGTGAAAACATATTGATGAGTCAACCTCAAGGCATTGATGATACAGAAGAGTAAGGCTTTGAATGTGCACAAGTTTTAAGAATACCTTAACCAATTTGTTTCACCTGTATCTTCCCGTTTTAGTGTGTGTGTCACATATGATAAAAGTCTGTGTATAAATGAGTCTAGATACTTTTCAAAAAGGATAAATTTGGAAGTTTATGTGATAATGTTGTGCCATAGTTTAATTGATAGTATTTTTTTCTTCCTTTATGTTACATTAAAAATGGCATATCTCGTAATCAATGGCATCTTAGATTGATGAAATACAATAGTGAATGATTGACTTTTCAAATTAAAATTCAAAGCTTAAAAATAGTTTGTATTTTCATGATTAAAATTAGGAACTTAATGGTGTTAAGTTTCTGGTATAGTATGCTCTAATAATACTGTGTCTCTAAATTATAATTTTAAAAAAGTAATTAGTTCTGGAAGATAATATTTTTCTTTAAGATTAAGTCAAAGTCAAAATAAATATATGAATTGTACATATCTTCTTTTCAAGTTCTTTCACTTTACTTTGTAAATGGCAGTCCAGGGGTCTGCTGTGTGCACCACCTTAAACTTGTAAGTAAGACCAAGTCAAACGTAAAAACTTAGTGAATGGCCTGGAAGTTAATTGGCTCCCCCTTTAATTCCTTCTGTAAATATATTGTTATCAATAATAGCTATTTCTTTTTCTTTCAATGTAATTCTTATCTTTTTAAAACATAGTTGTCTTTTAATCTGTTATTGAATGTATTGGCCATGTGTTTTTATTTTCAAAGCACATTTTTAAAATATTACAGTGCTAGATGTCCTTGAACATTATTTCTAAATTCACGTATTAAATATTGAATTGCAAATGCAAACAAACAAAAAATCCAAAGCAGGCATTTTATTGTGTGATATATTGAAGAGAGAACTAGTATCATGATGTTGGTAAAATATGTAATTGAAGAAATAGGAAATGTTTAACTTAACTTTGTGCATGGAAAATTCTTAATAAGGATACTACTAAACCTTCTCTTAAATTGTAGATATACTGAAGTGATATGACTTCACTTCTGAAGAGACACCAAACAATATTTGCAATGATGGGGTTGGCATATTAGTCAGAAATGCAAGAAGGCATTATATTCAGTATATAAGTAAGACGTAAAAGCACAAATGCAAAAACCTTGCCAGTTTGTGAAAATACCGTAGAGTTGTAGTCAATTCACTTCAATATAGCCATGATTTCTCCAAAGATAGATTAGCTGGCATGACATGCTATGTTCACACCCTTTTCTGCTGAATGTAAAAGTCAGACACATAATGCTAGAGTTCAAAATCATTTATTTTCCAATCTTTATATTCTTGTTTTTCAATCTGCCGTTTGGTTTTGCGTTGATCTTTTAGAGAAGGTATTTTATTGTCTTCTAAGAATACAAGTAGTATAATTTGTTGTAGAAATACAAGAAAATACAGAAAAGCAAAAAGTGGAAGGAAAGAAAGCTATATCAACATTTTAAAAATTCTATTTCATGTTTTAGACTTTTTAGAAATTCTCGTCTTTTCTAGACTATTTGGAAAACTCTAAACACATATATTTTCCCTTTCTTTTTATAAAAATGGTATATTAACCTGTAATTTTTAGCATATATTTATACCAAGCAAACATCTCTTATTCTGTTACTTACAGGAAAGGAATCTGTTAATCATGCAATTAAAAGCTGCTTAAAAAAAAAAGCTGCTCATGTATCTTACTTTAATCAAACCTACTTATCCCTAGCATGTAAGAATGTTTTTATAATATAAAATATAAATATGCAATATAGAAATATATTAGGTGTATTTATATAACATAAACGTAAAATTATATATATACATATAATGTTTTATAACCCCATAATTATTAAGAAAATTATTATGGTACAATTCAAACATTTTACTGTCGTGATTTTTAGTTTCAATAATTTGCTTTTTTGTAAGATATGGCAGATTACTGAATAGTTTTGTTTTAGTTTGAATTATTGTAGTTCATGTCAACACAAACAGAGGTTCTTTATGAAAGCATAGTAAATGCCCTGGCTTATTAATTTGAGGGCATTCACCGCCCTCTGCTACTCTCCTTGATAACAAACTCCTCATAGGTACCGTGCAGACAACCAGAGTAATATGCCACCTAGTGACCCCATTAAGAATTTACAGTTTTCAATCAACAATCCAGCATGCATTACGACCATTTCATAGTATAGGTCTTTATCAAAATGCTTTTGAACGACACCTGTATATGTATTGTTTTAGATCTTCTCTTTCATTTATATTCATTTATATTCTCAAATGTCAACCATGATAATAATATTTGGATTGGATGAAGAAAAAACTTCAGCGTATAATTTAGTTCCTCCTGACCTAATAAGAAATGTGAATACCTTCAACAGGATCCAAGAAAATTGTTTAGAATTCTGAGCAGATTAATCTACTTTGTGCCTGGAATAAATTTTAAATGAGTTTAAAAGACACTGTAAGTATTCGTTCAACTAATTATGAACCTTAGGGACAAGTATTGGTCTTTTCCCCACTGGAGAAATAAGTCTTAGTCTTTCAACAGCATTTACATTAGTTGTAAGAGAAATGTTGTGTTATTACAGTAATTTTAACTCTCAAAGAGCAAGAATAAAATATTAAACCATAATAAAAATAGTAAGAACAGCATTCCAAAATGTGATATATTATTAAATCAGAAGCCATCAGCCAATTATTAATTATTAATGTTTTAAATTATAGTTTTTAAAACCTATTTCAAAGTTGTTAAATATTTTAGACTTATGGTGTGTAGCATCTCTTGGAAAACTGTGGTGTTTCTGTGCACATGCCAGTCCCCGTGCTGGTGTGTGTGCGTGTGTGTGTGTATACTTGTGTGTGTTTGGAACAAGCCCTTCTCTCTCAATCATATGTGTGGCAAGGTTCGATTAGCTTGGTTTCCGAGGGAATGATATTATTCAGAAGGACTGATAATAAAGACTTGGTGTCCTATTTAATTTCTTTTGGAATTAGTATACCCATGAAACTGTCCCTAGTGAGTTTGACAGTTACACTTGCTGTTCTGTGTGTGATTTGACTGTAGGTGTGAAGTTGTGGACTAAGTGAGCAGAAGCTGTAAATTGGTTGTAGGATGCCCTGAACTCTCTGAGCTTCGGTTTCCTCATCCATAAAACTAGGAATAAGATAGTATCTTGTCTGCCTCATGAGATTGTTTTAAGAATTAAATGAGATTTGAATGTGAAAGTGTTCTATGGTTTATAACTGTAGAACAATAGCAAAAAGATAAGTTACCATAATCATCTTATACTATAGTATTTTAAACATTAGCTATAATATATGAGAAATGAGTGATAAACTATTCCAATCAATGGGAACTAGTGCAATATGTTTAACTACTTAAGTATGTAAGTGACAAAAGGTAATAAATCTAGGTCTTAGCCCTCATTTTGAACCATGAGACAGTTATTTGGGAGATATGGAAAAATGGGTTTGAGACTTGGATTTGAGACTCGTTGGTTATATAAAACAGATGGTGTGATGTTTCCTGAAACTTCTCTTGTTTCACATATTGTGACTGTCCTCTGTGAATATACTTTGGGAAGTTTTCCTCTTTGGGAGAAAATAACAAGAACCTGTCCATAGGGCCAATGGTGCTCCTTATGCCATTCCAAATTTGTGTGTTCTCTTTGCAGTGCCTTGTAATTTTAAATAATAATTTCGTTTTCATATACTGTCTTCTTTTTTTTTTTTTAGAAATTAAATAAAACCTAGGGCTGTGATGTCAAGATGTCCCCCCTCCATTGCCTGTGGCTTCTAAAACAGTTTTATAATATTTTTTAAAGTTTAAATAGATGAGAGTCCCCCTTTTGCTCTGTCCTGTTCTTAAACACATTGCTAATCTACTTAATAAGGGCAATTCCCTCTCCTTTTTCCTCGGAATGTATATATTTTCTGGTTAGCTATAAAGTTGTTTAAAAAACTTTATTAAAGGAACTGATAAAGAAGATGACAAAGAAAAGGGAGCATGTGGATGAAGGTGGTCAGAAGGTACAGACTTCGAGTTATAAGAGAAATAAGTCCTGAGGATGTGATGTACAGCATGGTGATTACAGTTAATACTGTGTTGTATATTTGAAAGTTGCTAAGAGAATAAATCTTAAACGTTATCACAAGGAAAAAACTTGTGTCTATATATGGGCGTTAACTAAACTTATCCTGGTAATCATTTCACAATATATGCATATATCAAATCATTCTGCTGCACACCTAAAACTAATACAATGTTATATGTCAGTTATATCTAATTTTTAAAAACTTGTTTAAAGAAAAGGCAATATATGCATATACAGTGGTTAAGAGTATGCCTGGTTTCAAATCTAAGCTCTGGCATTTACCAGCTGTGTGACCTTGGACAAATTACTTCCCCTCTTTGTGACTCAGTTTTATCTTCTGTAAAATGGGGATCATATTATCTACATTATAGGGTTGTTATGAGGATTACATGAGTTAAAATGTCACCTGGCACTGGAAAGTACTATGTGAGGCTCTGCCAAGTAAAGTGGGCTGACATTGTACCCTTTCTTGATCTTTACTTTTTTTTTTTTTAATTTTATTTTTTCCTTTTTCTCCCCAAAGCCCCCCGGTACATAGTTGTGTATTCTTCGTTGTGGGTTCCTCTAGTTGTGGCATGTGGGACGCTGCCTCAGCGTGGTCTGACGAGCAGTGCCATGTCCGCGCCCAGGATTCGAACCGACGAAACACTGGGCCGCCTGCAGCGGAGCGCGCGAACTTAACCACTCGGCCACGGGGCCAGCCCCTTGATCTTTACTTTTGATGCGATTATTTACTCTACATGGCTTCAATTTTATAATTACTGTTTTTCCTTTCATGTGCATTCTACCTCTTGCATTGCAGAAATTTAGCTTGGTAGCTTGTCATAGGAGAGGTCGTATGCCTGGAGGAAATGAAGACAGTGCAGGAATAAATAGGCAGTTAAATGGAATAGAACGTTAGCTTTTGCTAAGTTACAGTCAATACAGAATCTACTGGAATATGATAGATCAGTCTGAAGTTTCACGAAGTTCCTCTTGTTGCCTTATATTTTTAAGTGGGCAGTCATTTCTGTGGACCCTCTTTTCTTCAGGGAGAAGCTCTAGAGAAATATGATTGCTTTCAGAAGGATAGAAATGGAATTAAGGATTGCAATAATTTTCATGGTAACTAAAATTATGAATGTGGAAATACTTTGTAAATTATAAAAAGACTGTCAAGATGTTATTCTGTCTGTCGTATCTTTTGCCTTCTGCAGGGGAGCCCTGCTTTCTGGAAGACATGGCCAGACTTAGCAGGTTGGTTTGCAGAGCCTGGTGTCTGTCAGTCCCTCTGGGCCGAGGCCTCCTTATGAAAATTCATTATAGCATCATCTTATTTTATGAGTGGATAATGGCACAGACCTAGAATTATGCCAATTATATATTTTAATGCTGTGAACAGAGATGATCTTGCTATTGTGCAATGTCCTTAATTGGAGGAAATCCAAGTATCATATACCCACTTCTAAACTTATAGTGCTCTCCCTGTGTCTATCCTGATCTCTGACTTTGTGAGTTCGCTCTGGATACACAATATGCTTTTCTTTGACTGGATAAATGCATTAGGCTAAATCTAGTGGTTCTTTCAATCCCTTGAAAATCTTACACATTCATGAGAATCATGAGAACATTTCTTGCCATCACGTTTGTAGCCCTAATGGCTTCTTGAATATTTGTTTTTCAGGTTTTGTAACCAAGGTCTGTAACACTTGCACAAAACTGACCAGAAATCCTGGTAACCTAGAAGTGTTTTTTTCTTCATTTGACTTAGAACCATAGAACTTCAGTTTGGGAAGTTCCTCAATATTTAGTTCAATAAAAGATGCTGCTACTTTCTCCAGAGACCCATAGCTGGAACACAAGATAAAATTGCTGTCCCTGGACAGATAATTTCTGAGGCTGCTAGTTCTCTAATCTACTTTTCTGTTCTTTTCTGTGACGTTGATCCCTTCCTTGCATCTCTTAGTTCCGGTCTCTTCTCTCCACCTTAGCTCCATCTGACCTTGCCGATCATCTTTCTAGCACCTGTGGCTTTCCTTTACACTCTTGATCGCTCCTCTTCCCACCCTGATACCATCAGTATTCATCATGATACTGATTTTCCTATTTTATGTATCTTTTATACTTAATGATTATGATTGTTTAACTTTTCTTTAATGCATAGATCTTTGTAGCTAAATTAAGAGAACCTTCCTGGGAAGAATCAAGAAGGGACAATCTTAGCCAAAATAACATGGCACTTTCTTCCATTTTCAAAAACATTATCTACTCCATATAATGCCGAATTCACTGGAAAATCAGATAACTCCACATCCACCACTGAATTCCTTCAGGATTTTAAGTGGATGTATTAAAATATTGTTTGTTGAGACCAAGCAATCTGGAGATTTGTGAACATCTGTAATGAATATTTAGGCTTCTTCAAACGTCCTAGGTTGAGCAGTACCATAGATTGACACAAGCAAAATGATCAAGACACCATTACGAGTCTGAAAAAAATGGTTAGAACATATTTATTTTACATTATTTTGGTATTTGCGTGTGTCATTTTAGATTAAAATCTGTCTGTCATTTTAGAGTCAGTTGTCTAATAATATTTTCGTATTTGTAACTGCCATTTAGAGATAACTTGAAGTTCAGTGCAAAGTCATTATTTTTTAAAGGAAGAATTTGTTAACCTGTCAGCACTAAAGATTATTAAATGGTGATTAAATATGAGAGAAAAATGGAAAGCAATATTTCAGCTGAAGTCCTGAAGAAGGCAGGAATCTGGCAAGGGTGGCAAATGAAAATGTTTTATTCTTAGTTTATACATTTAGGATTTAGTAATCATCTTTTCATTACTCTTCTTTACCTCTCAGAAACTGTAATGATATCCTAATTTTAAATTTTAATGTAATGGCACCAAAATCAGATTGTCTGTTGAGTTACAGAGTAATATCTCAAAAAGGGTTGAAATATTACCAGACTAATATTCTTTCATGCCAGGTCATAGTGAAAGGGCTCTTAGAATAAAGTATATATCTGGATATTTATTGATGGTTCCTCATTCTCTGGATAACCTTTCAGATACTGCCTTTTACCCAATACGGTTTGCTTTCTGTATATTTCTAGAGCTTACTGTATGTTTGGTGTGGTAGCAAGCCTCAGGGAGCGGTATAGACAAAGCCTTCCCTCCCACCCGGTCATCCTTCCCCTCAGAGGTTAATGTCCTTATTGAGAGGATGGGAAGTTAAGCAACAATAACAACAAACCATGTAGCATATAAAGCCAATGGAGGCGTAGACTCTATGCCCTACAGACATTGAGAAGAGATGAGAACTGAGTGTGGGTAGTTCCATGCTGGAGTTGAGATTTGGACTGAACCTTGA
Source organism: Equus przewalskii (assembly GCF_037783145.1). Classification (NCBI taxonomy): domain Eukaryota; kingdom Metazoa; phylum Chordata; class Mammalia; order Perissodactyla; family Equidae; genus Equus; species Equus przewalskii. The sequence goes on along the minus strand of NC_091831.1, from coordinate 50,148,669 downwards.
AGAATTTGACAGTTTCAATTAAATAGGTGGGAGAAATAGACATCATGATAAAATGGAATTTATATTATAATCAACAATTAAAAATTGCTGAATTAACAATTGGAAATTTTAGGTAGAATTTTGTGAGATTTTAAAAGAATATTTATTTAAGAATAAGTAACACATGTACATGATATGAAAATCTGAATGTATAAATAAATTAGTGGTACATACACAGTGACAAGGAAATCTCTCTCCCAAGAGACAATCCCTATCACCAGCTCCCTTCCAGAGACAGTGTATGCTCAGATGTGTGTCTGTCCATCTATCCGTCAATCTGTCTGTATTTTCTTGCACCTGACTTTTTTCACAGAGATACCTTGTTCTTTGCTACAGCTCATCTCATTGTGTGGAAGTGCATACTTTAACCATTCATCTACTGGTGGACATTTGGCTTCATTTTTTTTGTTTTGTTGTTTTCAGGAAGATTGGCCCTGAGCTAACATCTGTTGCCAATCTTCCTCGTTTTTTTTTCCTCCCCAAGGCCCCAGTACATAGTTGTATATCCTAGTTGTAGGTCATTCTGGCTCCTCTATGTGGGATGCTGCCACAGCATGGCTTGATAAGTGGTATGTAGGTCCGAGCCCAGGATCTGAACTGGTGAACCCCAGACCACGGGAAAGTGGAGCATGCAAACTTAACCACTTGGCCACAGGGCCAGCCCCTGATTGGCTTAGTTTTAATCTTCAGCTTTTAATACTTTAGCTTTTCCTGCTGGATATGCTGCAGTAAATAACTTGTACATTTATCTTTGTGCATATGTGTCAATGTGTCTGTGGAATATATTCCTAGAAATGTAATTCTGGGAGCAAAAGATGTGTGCATTGTCAATTTATAGATATTGCCAGATTTCTCTCCGCAGGGTGTCTCCCATTTTATCCTATATCTTCTTGTCAGTAATCTCTGGGTGTTCCTGTTTCCCCACAGCCTTGCTGTCATGGAGCATTGTCAGACTTTTTGATATTTGTCAATATGAACAGTGAAAAATGTATGTCACTATAGTTAAATTTGCTTTTCTTAGTTTCACAAGATTTTAAGTAATATAAATAGTGTGGTTCCTCATGGACTGTTTAAAATAGGACATTTTTTAAAGATTTGCTGTAAATTTTTTACTAGAAGGATTACTCATTGGATAAAGTTTCAGTAATAGCTAAAAAAGCCATACTAGGGCCAAGCCGAATCATGTTGGGTATGTGAGCTACAAATTACCTCAGTGTTTTTCTGGCTTCCACAGTTTTAAACCCCATTAAAATCAGTAAAAGGTAATGTAGTGTTTCAAACCTCAGCTTGGCCCTGAGTGGGCTCTCAACTGCCTAAAGGAATGGCCAGTGAATGAGTGGGAATCTTAACCTTTATAAGGGTGAGATTTCAAAGGTTGAGAAGACAAAGCTCTTGTTCTAGTTTTATTCTCTAGTCATCTAATTCTTCTAATTCTCTCTACCCAAAGACCAGTAAAAGACAGAAAAAAGGCAAATGCGTTATATTACCTTTGGGGTGCTGAAACCATAAATACTGCACTTTACAAATAAAATGGCTCTGGGTTTCTTTGTGTGATTTTTCCCCCCGTTTCTTTATATCCACACCTGCTTTGAGGCATTTTGTAGCTTAATACAGCAGTTGGGTTTATCTTTTTACTAAAATAAAAAATGCTTACAAGGGAGAATACAGCCAATCCAAACATTCTTAGCATTTTTCCATGTTGTGGACGGGCGTATTGAAGAGAATGCTATCCCCAAAGTAAGTGAGGGTTAGGATGGGATGCTAGGGGAAATTGCTGCTGTTCTAATTGTGATGTGGACCCTAGACACTAAAAGATCCAGATGGTTGCTGCGGTAAGGACTCTCGTATTTTTTCCTAAGCAACATCAAATGAGTCCAAAATTCACAGGAAGGGGAGAAAAGAAGTTTTTAAAAAACTACAGCCAAACAGTTGGTAATTGGTGTGTGGCGTTCACAAGTATGAGGGGAAGTGAGAGGATGTTTCTTGGCACTACTGTCATATTCCTAAATAAACTACAAATGTGTTTACAAATTAAGAGCGTACTCGTCTGTGGCAACTCAGTCCCAAGGAAGTGGGTTCTGTGTTGGGTGCTCACAAATGGAAGGCTCTCGCAAAGAGCTTTGCCTGCTGTGCCAGACAAAAGAATCCTCACAAATAAGGGAAAACTCCAGTCACCTGTTTCTGAAGGAAAGTCTCGGCTTTATTTTTAACCTGAGGACGGTGATCTCCCAATTTAACCTTTTGGGGAGAACCTGTCACGGTCCTATGACAACCCAATTTTTCCTTCCCCAAAGGAGCGCCCTCCTTTGCCAAAGCCACATTCTAGCCTAGAAAGTACTGCGACTTCCTCTCTAGCCACTTTTAGGAGTACTCTAGAGAGTATGGGTGTTATTCTTCAGATATTTATAGCAAAGGGAGTTAAATGGAAGCTGGGGGCTGTGGTGGGATGGGGGGTATTTTTAGCACTGTTAGCGCTTTGTGCTTTCTAAACCTGCCAGCTGCCAGGAGCAAGATGTGAAATCACTAGGCTTCTTTCTTTGCAGGACTGCAGTGAAGTCAAAAAAAGAGAAAGAAAGAAAATTTATGTTCCCTCACATTTCTAAATCTGCGAGTGTGCTTACAGTTTTCAGCTGAACAGATCTTTGATTTTCTGCACAGGCAAGGACTGAGTGTAATATCTTTATTGGTTCACTGATTAGAAGAGTGATGAGTCCGTGTGAAAAATGTTAACAATGTAGAAAACAACAAATCAGAAAGTGAAAATCCCCTTTAATCCCGATCAGAGGAAATCTCCTCAGGGAAGAGTTTGGAGGAGAGCCTGACAGACTTTTCTTTGCATATTCTGATTACATGTATGTGTAAGTGTGCACACACATATGCTTATTTTTGAACCCAAGATAATATTATATGTTCTTTCCGGAAGCTTTGCTTTTTTCCATTTGCTAATATATTTTGATCATCATTGCATACCAATACATGTAGGCTTGCTCAAGTACTTTTTAACTGTTTGATGTTCTGTTATGACTGTACTATACTTTAATAAACCAGCGCCTTTTGATGTATATTTATGTTATGCCCAAATTTTCACTATTAGACACTGCTGCAGTAAGTATCCTTGGACAGGTAAGAATGCATACTCCTGCAAATATTTCTGTTATGCGTTTGGAGTGAAATTTCAATATGCACATTAAAGAAACTGAAGACATTAAAATGAGCAAATTGGCACTATCATGTCAGGTTTTTCCACCGTAGAGGTATTTTAGGTACCAGATAGAGCCTAAAGCCAGTGGCCACATTAGTGATAGGTCCCGTCAACTCTCCATTCAAGGAGCAATGATGCAGGAGTCTGCCCAGTCTTCTGAGTTTTAGAGACATTCTAAACTGTCCTTTGCGGCGCTCTCCCCATGGTGTTCTTTTGACTCACTGTCATCCCATCTCCATCCCATGTACCTTTCCCACCATACCGTACTTTCTCTTAGCTGACAGTGTTTAGGATTAATTTGGTAAATGGATTCCTAATATGCTTCCAGGTGGAGCTAGGATGGCAGTTAACCCAGTTGTAATAACCATGTTTTGGAAAGATAAACTCACACTTGGGTAACTTCAAATGAAAGAAGGGAATTTATCTAAAAGATCCAAGATGGACCTCATGGACCCCATGGGCTTAAAATACAGCTGTATCTCAAAAGAGACTAGGACCAGCAACTGGAAAGCCATGTAGAACTGAGGTCACTCCATCTCCACAGGACTGTGTGGTTTCTCATCTCGACTTCTCTGTGCTCGTCTCCTTCATTGTTTGGATGATCAGTGGTCTTGGCCCACCAAGCAGAAACAAGCCACCCCAGGCCATCTTTACATCACTGCCTGGTTCAAGCACTTTAAAAGGTAGCAGCCTCAAGTCTTGATTCTGAATTCCTAGGACAGGATATGTTATTGGTTGGCTTAGTCATGTGTCCACCCCTGGGATAGGGAATTAAGGTGAAGGAGCATCAACATGCCTGAAGATTTCTTCTGTTTTTTTTTTTTTTTTTTTTTGAGGAAGAGTGGCCCTGAGCTAACATCTGTTACCAATCTTCCTCTTTTTTTTCTCCCCAAAGCCCCAGTACATAGTTGTATATCATAGTTGTAAGTCTTTCTAGTTCTTCTATGTGGGATGCCACCACAGCATGGCTTGATGAGTGATGTATAGGTCCGTGCCCAGGATCCGAACCAGTGAACCCTGGGCCGCTGAAGTGGAGCACACGAACTTAACCACTATGCCACCAGGCCAGTCCCTGAAGCTTTCTTCTTATCATTCACCTCCTCCTTCTCAGCTGTTACTAACTCAGCACTTTCCCACCCACTCAAAATGTGCCTCTTGCCCATAACTTTCCCTCTCATGATTATGTATTATTATTTCATGACAGTTGGTCTTGAGCTACTTATTTTTTGTCTTTTTCTCCCATCAGAATGTTAGTTTCATGGCATAAGGGAATATATTCATTGTATTCATTGCCATAATCCCTAGGGCTAGAACAGTGCTTCCTTCACAGTAGGCACTCAAAAAACATATGTTGAATGAGGACACAAATGGACAGACCTAGAAGACACATATGTCTTGCTGAGTATCTTCCAGAGGCTGTCCCTTGGGGAGTTTTGTGGGTGTTTTTGGTGAGAAATAGTGACCCTGAGCTAACATCTGTTGCCAATCTTCCTCTTTTTGCTTGATGAGTGGTGAAGGTCCATGCCTGGGATCTGAACCCACAAACCCAGGCTGCTCAAGTGGAGCATGCTGTACCCAACCTCTATGCCACTGGGCCAACCCCCTTGGGGATTTTTAATAGCTAGTGAAATTGTACATTTCAGCTTCTATGAGAGCTGTTTTCTCGTATACATGCATTTGCTACTTCTCTTACTTAGAGAACCATATATTTCACTACTTCCTGTTTTAGAAAGGGTTTACTAGCTTCAAATTGCTTACAGTTTTACTAATTTAATTTTCACAGCAACCATACTGGATGAGGAAGTCAGATATCATTTTGTTTGGTAGAAGCATTAACTGAGATGCTAGAGGATTACACACTGTGTTCAAAGCCAAACACCTAGTAGATAATGGATTTCGTTCTAAAACCCAGGTTTTCTGATTCCTACGCTAGGGTTAATCTCAATAACCCCTAGCTCCTAGGATTAATTATTTAGCGTTAACAAGGAACTTTTATATCAGACCCAAAAGAGCTATTTCTTAATAAGATAAAGCAAGAAACTATGTCAAAAAAATCAATGGCATTATAGCATATAATTAAAAAAAAATTCCTGTGGAATCTTTTTATGTACATGAAGTTTCTAATGGTAAGAATTGTATTTTCATAAATTTATATTTTAGCAGAGTGTCAATATAATTGTGACAGTTCAATTGTAAAGTGTTAGTTTCATATTTGTATTGATGGGCTTTTCTATGCTTCCCTTGGTTGTAGATCTCTGAAGATGTATTACCAAAGAATAAATGCGGTGATATTGGTACCCTCCTTCCTTCAGCTTTGCCACTGCTCATTCGCTCACTGTTAACAGAGAGATTACTGTGTGTTCTATATAAGGAACTTTATGGATACAGTTTGGGTCAGTGAAACATAAAAAACCAAGAATAAATACCAAACTGAAATGTATAGGCCAAATATTTCTATTATAAGTTGTTTCAATGACTATAATTCAGAGATTATAATTTTAAGCATACTACTTCCTTTGAGAAAGTGTGAAAGTGGTTATAATGGACACTCTTGGTGTGTGTCTCATCCAGCACTAAATGTATATTTACTATTTTCTATATGGAAGGAGATAGTCCCTGCCTTTGGAAGTTTTAAATGCAGAAGGAAAAGTTGCATTCCAAAAATAACTGCAGAACCACATTGTATGTTAAATGTATATGAACATCCTTCTTTGTATCTGGCCCAGTGTCTAGCAGATTTCATGAATATAGAATAGACTATGTAGATATTTATTGAATGACTAAGTAAATGAACAACCAAATAACTGAACAAACTTCCAAGCAGAATATTAAGGCAAAGACTTGATGAAGAGGTGGGCTTTTAAGAGGCAGTGCAGGGGCTAGAAGGTAAGTATTCCAGGCAGAGAGAATTAACATGAATAATGATTTCCCCTTCTAAGGAAACAAAAAATAATGTACTATAGCATAAAACGTCCTGACAAACACATAACTCTGAGGTGCTGGCCATTAAAAGTCTTGTACACTAAACCACAGGACAAGTCTAGAGTACAAGACTTTTCTTAAGTGGTAGACAGTAGGTTGTTTTAATTTCTAATTCTATAGAGTAAATTTCCCCTTATCTGTTATTCTTGTTCACCACTGGTTCCTTTTCTTTGCCTGATTCAGTTTCAATCATCCTTCTGAAGTACCTACTCCACTTCTAAAAACAACTGCCAAAGGACGTGTGATCCAACCCAAATATGAGACCATGGTTGGTGGCCTCATGGTTCAAGAGTATCACAAAATTTAAGTGTAACTACATTTGCCCTGCTCGGAGTGAAATGGTGTTTATCTGAAAGTATTGTTGATGTGCTCAGATTCCTTACTGTTATTTTAAAAAAGAGTTTAGAATTTATTCATTACGCTAATACATTTTACATTTATTTTCTTATAACAATGACTCATCATGAATCACACATTATAGGAGCATCTTAGTCGTCGTACACAAATGAAATGGTGACACAAAAGAAAATGAAATGTCACCTTGTTTGTTCCATGATGTTAAGTGTGGCTTACAATTCAGATTTTATTTGAGGTTATATATCATATGGCTAATGCAATTACAATTTCTTCATATTTTTGAAAATCTGATATGAAGTCTTTTTATTTCTGTGAAATAAGGCTACTCAATAATGTTTATACCATTTGAGCAATACTTTATTTCCATAATGTAGAAAGTCGTAAGAACACTTTGTTTCCAACACATAAATTAATTTCCATTTTATCCTGTAAATTTTTAAAGCAAACTTCTCATTTAGGCCTGTGACTTGGGATATTATGAATATAATACAGCAATATATATTAAGAGTGACTGACTAATCTGGTGGTTTAGGTGGTAGAAATTTTACTCAATGCCATCGCTTCCTCTATTTTCTGTGCATGAGATATTCATGTGACAGTTTGAGGTCCTCAGTTGAAGATGATCTCCATTTTTCTCTTTAAAAGTACTTTTATGTCATAATCTTAAAGTAATTGGTATGTTCAAGAAATACATGGGAAATCTAAAACTAGATTTGCATCCCATTAAATTGCTGAATTGTTTAACACGTCACTCTTTCATTTTTTCCCCCAAATCTTATATCAACCATAAAAAGCTAAAGAGCTATAACAATGCCATTTCAGAAAATAAGATAGCTGTTTTCATTCTACAAAATGACAGTTCCCTATTGAAAACAAAACTCTTGTTTAGTTGAATGTGGAATTTAAAATCTTTTCCCCAGATTTTCATTTCTTACAAGTCCTTCCACCGATATGTGATTTTTTTTGTGTGCAATCTTTTTTTTCCTGTATAATTTTTCTTGAAGCTGAATGTCAACATTAGCATTTTCTGGCTCTTGCTGAAGCAGACATTTAGGTTAATGCTTCTGCTGGCTTTGTTTCAGCCAACTGCAGAACTTTGATTGTAATTATTGGGATTACTTTAATTTAGAAAAGTGCCAGTCCCTTTCTTTGAGCACGATTTATTCTTGCATATATTAAATTAAAAGTCTTTATGGCCAGTAGACCTGTCTTCTTGGCTCTTTAATTCTTGGATGCACTGTTTCTTCAAGAAGAAGGAACTGGAAGAAAGATGAGACAGATTCGGTTGCGGAAATCTTTGTCACCCCTTGACCCAAAGTTAACCAATTGGAAGTGTTTTGGTTACCCTTCCTTTCAATGGCACAAGTGGCCATTTTTTATTTTATATAGTCCATCTTTTTTGAAGTGGCACAAGAAGATACAAAAAAAGGGAATTTTGTGAATAAACTTGTTCTGAGTATGTTTCAGGATATTCAGAAAAGAATGTCCCACTACTTGAATGTGAAATGTTTTAGAAACTTACTCTATTATTAATTCTTCTAATGAAAAATATTTTTATGTTTAGCTTGTAGAATTTTATTTGAAAGAATTTTGGGGGGGAGCAGATGAGTTCCAGGTGGCGTTGGTCTCATTTTTTGCTATTACATCATTGTAACAGTACATGGCTTGTTTGATTTTTCATGCATGCTTTTGAAATTTGTGTGTTATTCTGCAAAACAGGCTTTTTGGAGTTTAACAAAGGATGAAGATTATTAGATCTTTAATATAAGATTTTTAATTTTTCATCAGCAATTATAAAATTATCTGTGATTAGGATTTTGACAGAAGATAATTATATATATTTTATGATTGGTTTAATAAGAGAGACATAGTTTGTGAATTTCTGAAAAATGATATGATCGACTTGTTAAAAGTAGTTTTTAGTCATTCCTAACAAGATCACAAGCATTTTGTAAAAATACTTGTAACCATACAGAATTCTTTTCTGCTTTGTTGCGATTTACAGTGGCTATCGTCAAAAAGAAAATAATTTGATTGTTATTGAAAGCTTAAATTTGAACAACAAATTGTTCTTTCCAAAGTAATAATTGTGATTGTTTTGGCTGGAGGTTTCAAACTGTTGCTTTGCCAATGTCTAGAGCAGTATTTCTCAACCATTATTTCACTGTCTCACCTAAGGAGCCTCTTGGACGATTTTTTTTTCTAATTGCCACCCCCAATGAAATTTTAATATGATAGATATACTGTATCTCTTTATATACTGTATGTATATCTGTGCTTTATATATAAAAATAATGTGTAATATTTAACATTGTTGTACCCCCTGCCTCACCCAAGAACCAGTCTTTTCCCTGTTGGGGACGATGTGGCCCCACTGAGAATGCATGATCTAGAGTAGACTCCATCAGCCCTGAGGGAAGGTCAATATGAAACCAAGAAATTACGGCACCTTCTCTTTATTGCTAAGTAATGTGGAGGATATATAGTTTTTGTACTTGAAACTTTAGGCTTCCTTTGCATGTTATTCCACCACATATAGCTAATCAGTATTTGCAACTTAGGATTCAAAGGGAAAATGATGATCTCCTCAGATAAAGGGGCTTTCAGAGCCTTCTGAAGAGAGCCTGTAGCCACAAAGGACTAATTTGGCCGGACATCACTGAATTAGAAATTTCAGATGACCTTATTTTCTTCTACTGCTGATTTCTACTGAAATGCAAAGTATGGAATTTCCCAGTCTGGACTTGGCTCACATAGTGTTTTAATTTAATATCTGGGTGAAATCTAAAAACCCACTGACCCTGAGTGATTGTGAAACGGCCAACATCAGAGCCCAATAAAGATGTTATTGTTTTTAAAACTTCAAGTGCTGTGATTTAAGGTCACCAGCCTCTAGTGACCTGTGTTCCTAGTGGTAATGCTCAACGGGTTGACAAAAAGAAAACTGTCTCAAGGTAGCAGCCCTGCAGCCCTGGCCACAGGGAGCACAGCTAGCCTCCAGCAGTTGCGTAGATATTTACCCAGCTGTGATGAAATTGGGTTTGCTTTTGAGGACCTGTGAAGGCTTCACAGTGGAGGCTGATTGACACTGCTTGGTCCTGCTGAGGTTCTTTTCTTGAGTTTGCTCCTTGCTGAAAGCCTGGGAAAGCATGTTTCCATTCTACAGCATCAGGACTTTTGTCACAAGCCAGTAGTTCACCAATTGCAGTAATAAGACACATGCATTTTCCCCATACTTGAAGACAGGAAGTTGTCATTTTAACTGTTATGGCTGGCTTATGGCTGTGATTTCAGACTAATTACAGTTTTCTTGTGTATACTGATAGCTCTAATTTAGAATTTTTTAATAATCACACTCTCAGGTGGAACTGACAAGCTTTAGAGAAGTGGAAACTTTGTATATACCCTGGAGGAAATGTAGGTTGTTGCAAATTTAATGCCCGGATCTACTACAATGAGATGTATTATTTTCCTTGAGTGCTTCTATATTTGATACACAGGACTCTTTGAACCAATTTCAGGTTGTAAAAAATGTTTATCTTGAGGACTTCTTTGACTTGTTATTGCAATTTAGAACACTCATTTATCTTTTGTGACCCTTGACCTTCACAAATTTAACAGCATAGTCCTAGCCATTTCCCAGGTGATCCAGAGTAATCTGTAATTTTGTTGAGACATGGATGTGTTTGGAATTCTAGAAGGCTGCTGCGCAGATACAAGTGACTTGGTGAGCAGGTCCATCTGTTCACTCAGGGCCTACTGCCCACCACTCCTTAATTGTCCTGTATTCTTTGTTGCCTACACGTGTGGAGGAAATTATATGCAGGAGGGATTCATGAATTTGGGGAGCCACAGATGTCCCTCGCTCTTCTAGTTGTACATATCAGCACTCTTGGAATTGTTACTATTTTGGAATATTAGAGTAGTGATGCTTACCACCCACTGGAGATTCTAATATGGCCCTCCCGAGAATCACTTCCATAGTGATAGGGTTGTATCATAACACCTCAGGTGTGTCAGGGCAGGAAAAAGGAGTTGAGGATAGAAACCAACTTGAAAGAGGCTTGAAATATAACGGTAGAAACAAACTCTTTAATTTCTTATTAAATATTTTCATATATCCAGTGTTACCATATTACAGGAAGAAATCATTTTGACATTTGAATGGGTGACAGAATGATTTTTTAATTAAGTCTTTCTTGCAAATTTAAATAAAGGTAGAATGGTGTAAAGGGGCTTGAGAACAATCTGTCTCTTCCTCTCCAATTTTCTCCTCCACCAGCTTAACATTTTACATTATAAATTTACCTTTGGAATATAAAACAATTATTTCCTAAACATAATTCAGCCCAACTCATGACAAAAGTAACATGCATCACAAGAATGCGGTCAGAAACAAATTTAGTTTTACTCTGTGCTTTGTTCCCCCCGCCCCCCACTTGCCATTCCCAGTTGCTTTTTCCAGTGACACAGATACTTCCCCCCTAGAACCCACAGAACTATCTCCTTAACTCCACCTCTTTAATGATAGTAAGCCATAATGTCCTCTAGCTTTGTCTTTTGTTCCCGAGAAGCACTTACTAACATATGTGAGAGTGTTTTAGTGGATTAAACAAGGAGAGCACCTAGTCTGGGCTGCAGAAGAGCCCGGTGTGGGGAGCCCGGAGCCCCCGCCCTGAAGGAGAAACACCTCTCATTGGCGCTGGTGAGCTGCTCAGCGCCTCGTCTGCTGTGGTTCACAGCTTCCTCAACTATAAAATGGTGTCGTTTTCCTGGATCACACAGGTCCAAGTCAGCTCTCTAGTTGTGAGTCTTAGTAAATTCTATCGATCTTAGTCATGCCTTCATTTACACAGCCAGGGAGCCACTGTGTGACCCAGGGCCCTGTGCCATCTCCGTTTGGTCTCATAGTCCAGTCCAGATTGGGCAGCAAGGTCATCGGACAGGACGGTCAGGAGCTGTGCCGATGAGAGCTGTGGCTTTCAACCTTTGGGGTTCAAGGATCAGTTTCACAGAGAAGAAATGTTGATGGAACATCTTAAGGCATTAAATTGCATTCCTACGTGTTACACTATTTATTTATAGGAGAGGAGCTGTTTGCAGCCCTGACCAGGCTTTCTTATATACTCCTGAGTGTATCTGTCAAACATTTAGGTATGCCTTTTGTGTGTGTGTGTGTGTGTGTGTGTGTGTGTGAGGAAGATTGGCCCTGAGCTAATATCTGTGCCAGTCTTCTTCTATTTTGTATGTGGGATGCTGCCACAGCTTGGCTTGATGAGCAGTGTGTAGGTCCCCACATCAGATCCGAACCCATGAATCTCAGGCCACGAAGCAGAGCAGGTGAACTGAACCACTGTGCCACCAGGCTGGCCCCTAGGTACACCTCTTATTGACTACCCTCATCAGGTGTACCCTACCCAACATTGCACAGCACAACCTGCTCAGCTCAAAGTTCCATCTTGCACCTATACCCATAAAATTTTACATCTTCAGTTAGAGCAAAAATTATATATAGTGACCATATGTGGGACATGCTTGAAAAGGGCATGTAACATCCTCGTTGAGGACCAGTGAACAGAGAGAGAAGTGGTTCTCAAAGTACTCAGACCAATAGCATCAGCAGCAGTATCACCTGGAACTTGTTAGAAATGCAGATTATCAGCCCCTCTCTCCCAGTTCTACTGAATGAGAAACTCTGCAGGTGGGATAACGCAGTTTGTGCTTTAACATGCCCACCAGGTCTTTCTGATGCATGCTGCAGTTTGAGATCCACTGGACAAAGAGAATTATTATCACACATATACTCCGCTGAGAGACCTGCCTGTGGGAAGTAGGCATGGAACTGGTCTTTTAAGCTGCTATATGCAAGTTAATCAGGACATTGTAAATCAGTCTAGGATGGGGTCCAGGAACCTGTTTAAATAAACTCTCCAGATATGTCTACAGCCTGTGTGTGAAGTGTTGTAAGTCGCTGAGCTGGACCTGTGCTTCTGAGGGAGCCTTAGAATCACCTGGAGCCTTCTTTAATCAGATACCTGGCCCCACTCCCAGAGACTCCTCTTCAGTAGGTCTGGGATGGGACCAAGAATCTGCTTTTCTAACAGGCTTCCAGATGATGCTGGTTCTTAGATCTCAGATTGCACTGAGCTAGAACGCTGCCATAATTACTCCTACGCTCCCAAAGGGGTATTGTACATCACTTACATGAGTTCGCCATAAATTGCAATAATCCCCTCCAAGTCTTCTATTTATTTTTATTTTCCTTATGTTTTGAAATAGCTAATATATTCAAATAAATGAAAAACATTTAAAAGTATAAAAGGATATATAGTGAAGTGTCCCCTTCTGGCCCACAGCCACTGATTTTTCCTTACCAGGTAACTATCGTTATTAGTAAATTGTTTTTTCAGAGATATTTGTGTTTAAACGGGCAAACATATATAATGTACTTATACCGAACCTCCTTTTTAATGAAAATGCTAGGACACAGCGCTCTGTACCTTGCTTTTTCTCCTAATGGATTGTGTGACTCTTTGCATGTCAGTACATGGAGGGCTCCTTGGTTCTTTGTGTGTGGCCATGTAGTCCTCATTGTCAGATTGTCCCATAATCTCTTTAAACAGCCTCTTACTGCTGGACATAATTGAATTTCCAGTCCTGGAGACCACAAATAGAACAAAGAGCAGACACGCAAAGTCCAAAAACCTCAGGTTTGAGCAAGTTGCCTTATACTCTCCATGAGCTCCTGCAAAGATCACTTTCTGGCATCGTCCAATCATTATATTCCCATGGACTCTAAGTAAACAAGAACAAAGCTGAGTTTTGTAAACTAAATATGTAAAATATAAATTTTTTAAATTGCCATTAAAATGTTAAATGAAGAATTTAATCTTGTTTTTTCACAGAAGCAGCATCTGGCTTGGAGGAATTAAGGTTTACAGCTGATAAGTAGTGGAGCCGGTATTAACTAACTCCAGCACCCTGTGCTTTCCCTCATGACTGGCCGCAGTTTTGTGCTGTGCTTGAGACCGTGGGCATTGAATTCCCAGACCCAGCGCTCCCAATCCGTGTGGCCTCCGCAGCTTCCCAGCAGGGCTGGTTTCAGGCGGAGGTGAATGAGGCGCCTTGGGCACAAGATTTAAGGAGGAGTTCACTCTCAGGGTCACGTGCTTGCGTCCTAGGCACCTTGTTCGCCTCAAGCCAGTCAGATCTTGTGCCTTAGTTTCTTTATCTATAAAATGGGGATAAAAATTGCACCTACCTCATAGGGTTTTTTTGTGTGTGTGAGGATGAATGATATTGAGGATTAACGGAATTTACACACATAAAGTATTTAAAACAGTGCCTAGCCTACAGTAAGTCCTAGCTAAAGTTTCTTGATTATTCATGTATGCAGAACAGTCATCATCCTGCTTAAATAAGTGGGACTCTGGAAGCTAAAAAATATTTTTCAAGAACAAAGGAATATTTTTATGACTTCTCATGAGCTTTCTTTCATGACCTAACTTGGATAGGAAGATCCTGACGACTCCTTGTAAGTCATCATCTTCTAAGATCTACCCAGCAGAAGCCACTGTCTGGGTACCAGGGTTGGCTTCTGTCTCAGCGGTGGGGGCAAGATGGCGGGGCTGTGGCAAAGGCTGGCCTGCCCCAAGCCGTCAGGCCAGGGGCAGGCTTTCTTGTGACTCAAGTTTTGTTTTCTTTCCCTTCAGAGGCAGGAGGTGGGATGGGGGAATCCCAACTCCTGTTTAATACCAGCTTTTATTCAGTTCCTTTTGAGAATTCCCTCCTTCCCACACTTCCTCCCACTCAATACCAGAAATATTAATGCCTGAGAAAGAAAGTGAATTCTGAGGCTTTTAAGTAAGTACTTCAAAAATGCCTGTCGCGTGTCTTTGTGTATTTGTAAATTGTTTGAAAAATAACAAAGCTGGTGTTTGTGTGTAGATGGTGATGATGTCCAGTTGCTTTATGGTCACATCTTATATATGCCAGTGCTTAATGGGAACAAGACAAACCGATTTGCGATTAAAAATTGTTTAACTGGTGTTTTTAAGGCATGTTTTTTCTTCTCTTGAAGAATGTGCCTCAGACCACATGAGTAAATGAACGTGCGTTTGAACTTTGCCATTTTTGCTTTTGACAGGAGATCAAGTGAGCTCGGCTAGCACTGTATGTATACATGTCCCTACGCTGGAGTGTGTACATGAGCCCATATATCATCAATCTTAATTTTCAAAAATGTACTGGGGCTGGCCCCGTGGCCGAGTGGTTAAGTTCGCACGCTCTGCTGCAGGCGGCCCAGTGTTTCATTGGTTCGAATCCTGGGCGCGGACATGGCACTGCTCATCAGACCACGCTGAGGCAGCATCCCACATGCCACAACTAGACGGACCCACAATGAAGAATATACAACTATGTACCGGGGGGCTTTGGGGAGAAAAAGGAAAAAAATAAAATCTTTAAAAAAAAAAAAAGAATCAGTCATGGGAAGCAGCACTGTGACCCAATAAATAAACTAGCAACATTTAAAAAAGAAATAAATAAATTGTGCTGATTAACCCTCCATCACTGTGTGGGGGTGGTGCATGGGAGATCAGTTGGTGACTAACAGCCTCTTCCACTGTGTGCATCTGGGAAGACAGTCCTTTGGCTCCTGACTGCGACTCTCGTTGCGTTTGTGACTCGGCATTTGAGAACATTGTGTGATACAGTGTTCAGTGCCTTGTGAAAGCCTTTGCTTGGGAAAAGCGTACCCAGGCCTGATGACTGCATGCTAGGCTGGCCAACCTGTGCCTGTTGTTTTGGTGCTTCACGGATATGTTTTCTCTCACTCTTACTGTCCATCCCCAGTTTAGCTTGGGAGAGCAGCTGCTTCTGCCTTCCTTTGTGAATGGGTCTTTGCACATGCCTTCTGTACATGGCATGATGTTGTCCTGAGTGTCTTCAGTGGGGTGGTAGATCACAACATTCGTGGCAATGATGAACCTGTCTTATCTTTAACAGATGGCTCAAATGTGAAACTCATGAACATTTCCATATCGGGTTAGCATCTTGGCGTTGTTATAAATGTTCATGGCAACCATCTCTGTTATCTAGGCCAGTGGTGTCCACACTATTTTGATCATTCACTCCAGTAAAAAATCAGCACATGCACTCAATATCTAGCAATGCTTCTCAACAGAGGATGATTTTGCCTCCCTGGGGAACAACTGACAATGCCTGGAGACATTTTGTTTGTTACAAGTGGGGAAGGGGGTGCATTACTGACATCTAGTGGGTAGAGGCCAGGGATGCTGCTAAACATAGTAAATGCGTAGGACATCCCCCTCAAAAGCAAGAATTGTCTGGCTTAAAACGTCAATAGTGCTGGGGTTGAGCACCCTTGATAAAAAGGTTGAACCATATGAAACTGCACACACTTTCTTTTTCCTATTTTTTTTTTTTTTGAGGAAGATTAGCCCTGAGCTAACTACTGCCAATCCTCCTCTTTTTTGCTGAGGAAGCCTGGCCCTGAGCTAACATCATGCCCATCTTCCTCTACTTTATACGTGGGACGCCTACCACAGCATGGCGTGCCAAGTGGTGCCATGTCCGCATCCGGGATCCGAACCGGCGAACCCCAGGCCGCTGAGAAGCGGACCATGCAAACTTAACTGCTGCGCCAGTGGGCCGACCCCCTGCACACAATTTCTATTTACACCTATTAAGTTGAACCGTATGAAACTGCTGAGAATCTATCGATTTTTATTTATAAAAATGGCAGTTTCGTACATTTCAACATAATATGTGTAATTATAAATTGGATGAATGAACTACTCTACCAATAAATTATTTACATTATAAAATTCACAAAATAGGTTATTAAAATAAATATAGAGTTTTATTATTGTCTTCTTGTGTCCCTGTGGATCATTCTGCGCAGACCCCACCTGGGAGAGTGCTGTTCTATTTAGACTTTCGTTCAGTCTGGAGTTTGATGTGACTGCCATCCATTTGCTAGGCTGGAGTGTATTATATTGTGTTCTTCCGTCCAGTTAGAGGTTCTTGGGTGGTGTCTGGGGTGACTGGCTGCTGCTTCTAGGGCACCCCTGTAGGAATCTGGGCTCTGATCTTGTTTGCCAGCTCAGTCAGAGCAGTAATCCCCAGCAAAGGCTCAGATATGGAGCTTCCATTTAGATCACATTTGAAGAAAGGGTTTAGCAGGCAGTTACGCTTTGAAAACCACTGCCCTGGACAGTGACCTTCTGAAGTGCAGGGCCTATCTCCTTTCTCTGCATCCTCAGTATGTGCACATAGTAGCTGCTTGATAAATGCTCTCTTGAATGAATTCCAGAGGACATTCTGCTTGAATCGAGGAGCGCCGTTTCTCTTAATAACATCTTATGTAAAAATCTGCTTTTCCCAAGGTTCTTATTCTTCGGGAAGTTTATATGCTATTTTTGCTTTGTTGATTTATCAGGTGGTATTTATTAAGAACTCATGTGGGTGTAAGTGTTTCTGAACCCCTCTCTCTCTTTTGTATTCTTAACTTTTCTGCCATAGTATGGATTACTGAAAACAAAAGACTTCTACTGCATATGATTGCATGGTGTGCGTTGATCCTGTGAAGCATGTTGAAAGGGATTCAGTGCTTATGATCTCATCACTTAAGCCAATGGATAAATGTTAGACTTACCTAGGGAGCTTTTACAAATGCAGATGCCTAATCTGGGGTAGGTTTCTAACATCAGTATATTTTAAATGGCACTTAGGTGATTCTGGCTTTCGGTCAGAGCTGAGAGCACTGCTTTAGAAGTTAAATACCACTTCTTTCCCGCAGCTTCTTTTTTAATATAATTGCCTATCTACCACTTTATGTAAAAGGTGTCCAATATTTATATATGTAAGTGAAAAAACGCAAAGTATGGATATATATTGTATGTATATGTGTGTGTATACACACACATGTATGTGACACGGACACTCACGTTTACATATATTCAGAAAAGAATTTATGGAGAGAACCAGATTTGTAGTACTGATCCCTGGGGTGAGATTTGGAGTTTGATGTGGAAAGGAGACTCACTAATTGTCCAGTTTGCATTTTTTCCCACAAGCGTATTTTAAGCAAACAAGACCAGAAACAACAAATAACCCCCAGTAACCCCCCCACATTTATTTCTTCATGTTAGTCTTTTTCTAAATATTCCGCTGTCGATCTCTAATTCCTTTTCCACTGTATTGACATAATTTCTTTGGAAATCTGTTGAAAACAATATTAATTTGGCACTGGGAAAAAGCTGGTTATCTGTCTCCTAATAACCTCTTCAGAAAGAGTCTGGTGTATTCTTCTAACAAGGCCTTTTTGTTTCTAATTCTTTATGGATAAGCATATTAAAGAGCTGTTTTGTCACAATGGTCTGGAATAATCACTACTGACATTTTTATGAGTCACCGCAAAATTCAAAGAACGTCTGTCTGATGGAATGCACAATAAAAAGGGACTCGGCTGTATAGAATCAGAGTATCAGGGATCATGTTCTTTTCTATAGTTGCCTCAGCTGAGATTGATGCTGTCTTTAAAGTTGCTACTGATTTCACTGTTCAGTAACATAGATAGAGTCATTCCAGGGAACCCACATTCCAGTCCCCTGAGAAGAGTCCATTAAATGGGTCTGGAGCGAGGAAACTCAGAGTTTCAAAAGCCCTTCTAATTTTCCTGTCACTCTATGTAGAAGGATGAGTGTGTTTGATTTCCCTGAGAGGACCCCATTAACTAAGGAAAGTTTACGAGTGAAGAACTACCAATGGATGGGAAATTCTTTTTTTTTTAAGTAATTTTATCGGGGTTATAATAGTTTATAACATTGTGTAATTTTGGGTGGACATTATTGTTTATCACTTCCTGAATACACTTCATCAGGAAATTCTTTCGCAGCTGTCTTGTTTCCTATTGTAATGAGGAGTCAGGTTTTCTGACAGATCCCATATAACCCGGGCTAGCTCACATTATGTGTTATCACTTTGCTTTTCGAGATTCAAATATCCTTTCTCTGCAGTCTCTCAGATGGCTTGATCAGTTTGGCCTGGTTTTCCTTGACCCAGCGTCACGCAGTCTCCCAGTTCCTCTTTACACAAATAATGTTACAGACTTCACATCTGTGTAGAATAATTGAGCTCACAGTAACTCGTGTTTGTGAGGTGCTTGATCATTTACAAAATGCAGCACATTTGTTCACCACCACAACGCTAATGACGTAGGCATTCTGTTCTATCCACGTTGAAAATGGGGCTCAAGTTAAATGATTGTCCACATTCACAGAGTTTATATAGATAGAACCAAAACGCATGGTAAAGGTGGAAAAAAAATCTCTTTTTCTTGGCCCTGAGAGTTGACAACATCCAATATGTCTCCACCCAAAAAGGATTGCATTTACAAAGGACAGGACCCACATAACTTTCGGGAATCGCTGCAGTTCAGAGCACACAGTAGGCTTTCAGCAAGTACTTAGTATCTTATCTCTTTCCAAAGATGCCTAATGCTGAGTTCTTTTAACATCATGCTCTCTTCCATTAAAAAGGCGCTAATAGTTTTCTTCAACCCTTTTAGCTTTCGTATATTATTGAAACAGTGTATGGTGATTTTGCCTGCTGGGCTTTGCAGTTATATCAATCAGCAGTATTTGCGTGGATTTTCTGAGTTGCTGAAGGACTGTTGTGGTTATTAATATTGGGAATATGATTTGAAAGTTTTACATGGTTTCTGAGAGTGAAAATGATAAAATCCTGTCTCTTTTTGAGATGGATGTTTTTATTTACAAATAAATTAAATTAAAAAGAATCTTTTGAGATTTTTGCTCAAAATGAGAAGGTTCTGTTTACATATGTAAACTGTGCTGTAGTTTTAGACTTAACCAATTCTTCCTACAATTGTCCATTAAACAATTGTTTTTTGGAGTGGGGTTTCTGCAGAGAAATTAATGTCAGATGAAATTATTAGAGGTAAAATAAAGTGTTTATATATG
The DNA here is from genome assembly GCF_037783145.1 of Equus przewalskii. NCBI lineage: Eukaryota > Metazoa > Chordata > Mammalia > Perissodactyla > Equidae > Equus > Equus przewalskii. Next base: position 50,129,082 of record NC_091831.1, on the reverse strand, counting down.
TTTTGGTGTTGAATATCACAGTGATTTAAATGAATAAAAACCAACAAAGGACAATGTTTGGTTTATTATAGATTCAGCTTGTAGCCAGTTACATTGCAAAATAGCTTGCTTTATGGGATCAGTTCATCATGTGAACTGTAGGATCATGGACTCTTCATGCTTTTGGGGTGATTCTCCCTTTCAGCCTTGAGAGTGTACCCTTACAAGGGTTTGAGATGAATAGAATTTTGCTTGACTCCAGTCTCAGTTTTTCTTTTCTTTTTGTTGTCTTTGCTATGATTAAATGTATGGCTTTATTTAGCCAGGAGCTTTTATGATTTATGCTCTTCTATGGACTACCCTCTTCATTGCCAAGCTCTAGGATGCTGCCTAATACAGTGTTTCTCCAACTTGCCTGATCATTAAAATTACTCTTGATTAAAATTCCCAGGACCTTTCCTTGGAGACAGGATTTTAGTTAGCCTAGGAGATTCTTGTTAGCAGGAGTTTGTCACCCCTTGGTGATACCCCCATGCCTAGGTCAGGCAGAGACAGTGGACCTAGAGAGAATGGTAGAGGAGGGAGACAGGAAAGGGAGGCCAGAGGAATCGGATTTCTCCCTCCCTTGTGAACATAGCAGTTCCGTAGTATCCCTCTAATTTAATAAAAGGAAAAGACATGGCCAAAGCCTGAGATACGTTTTGAATAGCTCACTGTGTTAATACATATGTGTGTAGGTGTTCACATTTGTTGTTTTTAAATAGCTGCCATTTTTTAAGCACCTTGTAGGTCCCATGCACTCATTTAATGATACAGTGTTTTTTTTTAATGCTGGTGACAAAGAGAGTACATGACCATATCTTCATTTATCAATAGAAAAATATGACTCTAACAAATTATTTTTGTAAATAAATGTTTTAATTCAGAAAGCTCTTTTGCTACTTATGTGTACATCAAAGTTGTAAAAGACTTTGACATAAACAAAAAAAGATTACTAGGTGTCTTTTCGTGGAATATTAGGTGATATCTATGGTACTCTTCCAAGTTATCTAATTCTCTGGAGGCATGTGTCTTTCATTATCTTTAACATAAGTTGCAGAAACAGTAAGGAAAATAAATTTTGTCTTATTGAGACTCAGTTGACACCATCCATCTTCCTTGTGGAAGAGGCTGGTTTAGTATCAGTTCACTTCAGCATTCCAGATTGCTTATAAATGTGTATGCTCTTGACCTGGTTGTAACATCTTACTGGTTCCCTCATTAATTTAATGACTTCCATAAAATCTTGGAACATGTTCATTTTTATATTTGTATAAGATTCATCATTTTAACCTTCAAAAAATTATCCTTTTACTCATATCATCCTTATAAAACCTTACAAGGATATATAAAATGGGCATTATTATCTCCATTTAACAGAGGAGAAAAATTCAACCAGTGGATGGCATTAGGAACCCCTAATTACCCAGATTATCTGGATGAATACTCAGGAGCTTTTGGGTTATGCAGGACCAGAGGATCTGGAACTCAGCAATTTAGAGTGGAGTCTCAGATAGGCTAAACCCAGACAGTGGGCAAAAATCCAAAATCTGGGTCAAGGATGGAAAGTCAAGTGTCAAAGATTTAAAAAAAACAACAGTTGTGGGACATAGGACCAAAGAGTGAAAAATTTTGAATCTAGCAAAGGGGCTAGACAGGAAGGAGCCCATGATCCAAGCAGAAATCTGGCCAAAAGGCATGCATTGCTTATAAAAAGTATGTCTTGCTAGAGAGCCTTAGCAGTGCCTTTGTGTCAGAGCCATTATGTGGTCCTGTGTCAGCAGGAAACAACCCCAGCACGGGCATTTAAACTAAGCATAAAATTGGAAACACCTGGCCAAACGGAGGCAGTTGTGGGTTGAGGCAGACAGTGACTCCTGATCGCTAGATAAGGACAGTGGCCTTCAGCTGGGCTCAGCTGCAAGGAATTGCACTGATTTTTAGCCATGTGGTTTATTTCAGAAAACTGCACACATTCCCCAAATCCCCACAGAGCTGACATTTTCTTACCCCTCTGATTAATCAAACTGTGTTCAAAGTGAAAACACTTCTCTGGCCAAGCTTTCCTTTGTTTCTTGATGGCAGCAAGGCTACCTGGTCTTTTTTTTTTTTTTGCCCCAGTTTAAATTATTCCTGAAGTTATGTTTGCTGCCATTCTAATTTGGAAGCCAGGAAGATGTTTTGGTAACTTTCGCTGTCTGTTACCGAGAATCAGGAAATGGTGATGTTTTGGAAGTGATTTAGGAAATGTGGGGATTTTCTAATTACTTTTTGGGATAGGACCATCTTCAGTTCAAGGCAACCCTTCTCACAGCTTTGATCAATTACATTACAAAGGAAAAAGTGATTCCAGATCAGGCCCCACATTGCTTGTAAAACAAATCATGAATGATGGTTTAAAATGTAAGATGTTGAAGTGACTTGGGTGCTTTAATTTCACACCATTATCCAACGATGCAGCCACTGTTTTACATTAATCTCTACTTTTAACTATGAGATCTTGCAAAGGTAACTCATCATGATTACAAATGAACTGTAATCAGACCTGTCATGAATTTGCTTATTATACTTTGCACTCAGATCTTACCCTCTGCTCAGAACTCCAGGCTTTATTTAAACTGTAAGATACTTAATGCAAGTATTTTTTCCTGGTCTACTCTCATCAGGAACCTAAGTAGCTAATGGCTTATTAGTAGAGTCCTTCTTTGCTATAGATACATTAGGTTTTTGCATTATATAATGTAGAATACATTCCTTTGTATGATGGAATTCTCTGTGCTAGATATTTTTAAAAGCTATTTGCAGTAGGATGTAGTTAATTCTTAAAATAATATACTGTGACTGAATTCAGGGCAGATTCATTAGAGCTCAGGAGATGTAAACATACTGGTGGTCTCCTACAAAGAAGAAAAATAGCTCTTTTATAGCTGATATACAAAGAAAAGAAAAGAAAATGATAATGTCATGATTATTCACAGACGTGATTTATATTGCCCCTAAAAAAGATGAAACTTGGCTTTATTTGCCAAAGGGCTATAACTAGTTTAATTTTTGAAATAATGGATTTTGTAGAAAATAATGGCTGGTTTGCTGCTGAAACATCGTACTCATGGTACACTGTTGAGCTAGTTTGTGAATCAAATTTTGAAAAATGAAATATTTAAGACAACATTGAAAAATGGAAAAATGATTAGGACTTCTGGGTCAGTTATAAATTCAGAAAATGTGAAACACGTCACTCTACGTGTAATCAGTATATTAATATCTAAAAATTAGTTTTGATTTTTACTTTTGCCAAGGGGTCATATGGTACAAGTTTCCAGAAGGAGAAGTTTTTCATTTGCCAGTCAGTATGACTTGAGTGACTGCAGTGAGCAGAAACCTCATAATAAGTACTCGGGGAGTAATAGAAAAAATAAAAAAGCCTGTGCCTTCACTGGAGTAGTTTATGACCTACAGGGCAAGGCAGAATATATGGACAAAAAGTTCACAGAGGAAGAAATATTAAAAGATTGTTAATGTACTGGAAATTGTATACAAATTGGGCAGCCTTCTTAGATGATGTCTTGGTTGAAAAACTTTTTCATCCTCATTTGTTTTACTCCTTTGAAATGCCTGTTAAGTTTGTGATTTCTTTCTGTCCCTGTGCGTGGTTTGTAATGAGAACGGGATTCAAAATCAACAGACCTGAGCTTGTATCTTAGGCCCACCATTTTCTATTGTGTTATATGATTTTGTATGTGTGCATGTATTAACGTTGCTTAAATTGACCCACAATCAGAACACAACACCTTAACCACTTCATGACAAAGAAATTTCAGTAATCTCGTAACTAATTGATCCTTTAACCTATCTTCCTGAGCACACACACATACACTGGGCTTTGATGTCATGCATATTTCCCAGTGCTATCTTTGGGATCGATGCCATTGTTCTTACTGTGGTGAGGCATAATAAAATTAACCCCACAGTATAAGCTCTTTGAAGGCAATGATTCAGTCTTTTTTACCCGTATCCCAGTGCCTAGAATGGTGCCTGGAACATAGTAGGTGTTGCATATACATTTGTTGGCCTTGGTAGACTTAGAAAACCTGGGATAAAAGCCCAGGTTTGTTCTTAGCTAATTGTCAACTCTCTTATCTTCTCTGAGAATCCACTTAGAAACATCAGAATTGAGAGAGGTCACCTTCCTATTGGTAAAATGAGGAGCTGAAGCAAGATAAATTTCTCCAAGATGCTTTGCAGTTCAATTAGTGGAAAAAATGATTCCTCCCTCCTCCAAACCTCTGTAACATACTTTCATTTACCCTTTCTTTTTATTAATGTTTGCGTGGGTGGACGGTAAGGTCCTTCACTGCAGGGACTTAGCACGAACATGGATTATGTTTCCTGTATAGCTCCTGCCTGGAGCCTTAAATATATGACACTCTGGGAGTTTTTTGGTGAGTGTTTGGATAGACGGCAGAGCTTGTCTGTATTGCAAAAGGTGCCTCAAGGCACAGAAGCAACTTTGTCAGCCTCTGTCCTAGAGCTTGTCATTCTTTAATGTCTCATGCAGGGCATTGGGTCTGGGCCAAGGGCACCTCTCAGCTCCTTGGATATTGCAACTTTGCTTTTTTAAATTTTTTTAATTTTTATTCCCCTTATGCTTTAGCCTACAGCAAGAAAGGAAGCAAGGGTAAGTTGCTCTCACTGTGTTCTCCAGCATCTACAGCAAAGACTTTTATGATGAAAGGGGAATAAACTTACTTTCCCATCCCTGAAGTAGGAGGGAGCCTGGTGGAAAGGAGGCTGGGAAGAGAGCCAAAGGTGGGATGGGGAAGCCATCCAGTGCTTCCCAGAAACACTAGGGCTGGGTCCTTTATCCTTTTGGATCAGCTATGAATTATCAAAATGCCTACAGGCATTGTAAACCAGATTTGCACATTGGCTTGGATAATTAAAAGCTGTTTCCATCAACAAATTTGTATTCAAGCCATTGGTCGTCCTCGGGTGAAAACAGCCTTCCTGTCATTCAGGTTAATTAGTGTATGTGTATTTATCTAGGAAGCTGAAGAGAATGGCTTCTCGAGCAAGGAGACTCAGGTTGGAAGGGAGGGGAAAGTGGTAACCAAATAATAATTAGCTCTGGTAGTCAGCGGGGCTGCTGTGTGCAGTGTATCCCAAACAGGCCGGATTGGAAGACTCATTTGGGGCACACATTCTCAGGGCTCTCCACTGGAGGTTCACATTCAGCGATACTGCAGTAGGGGTGGGAATGTGGGGGGTTAGCAAGCGGCCCAGGTGATTCTTATGATAGGGTAAGTGTGAGAAACCCTGCTGAAGGCCTGCCTCTCCCTACGTGTTTAAAGAACCCAGTCTGTAGTGGTGATGCTGGAGAGCATGTGGCCCCGATGGAGCCCCCAGCAGCAGCAGTAGCAGCAGCAGCAGCAGCAGCAGCAGCAGCACCAGCAGCACAGGTCTGTTATGTGTTAGGAGTGGCTCAGCTTCTGGGACATAGGAGCTCGCTGTTTTTTCCCCTTTTGACATTTGCTGATATGTGCCATGCTATTTGAAGATAGAAAAAGTAAGTGAATTTTACCTGAATTATTTGATGACTACATCAGAAAGTTCTAGCAATGTGGCATAAGTTCTTCATGACTTTTTCTTGCCCCAGGCTTTAGATTTAGATTTGGCTCAGGCAACCTGTAGGGTAGTGTGATGCCAAGGTATTTTGGCTACTCTGATTAATAGCCAACATTTATTAAATTTTGCTGTCTCAGGACTTTGCTAAGCAAATGAATCATGCCATGTAAGCTTCACAAACATCCTGGGACATAGTACTGTTCTTATACTTAGGATGGGTGTGGAAGTACAGAGAGGTTAAGCATGTTGCTTGAAGTTGCACAGCAAGCCAGTGTAGTGTTCTCTGGTTCTAACCCTTGCTCTGAACCAGTACCCTCTGTTGTATGCTGGGGAAGGAGTCTCCAGTGGTTGGTCCATGTGTACCCCTGGGAGTCATCTTAATTGTTGTCTTATACAGACTGCACCTCTCTCTCATTTCTTTTTAAAAACAGTTTCTTACATTGGTCTATATTTTGCAATTTACTAAGTACTTTCAAATGGAAAATTTTGTGTAATTCCCATGATAAGCTTGAGAGGCAATTTTTATAAATGAGAAAACCGAGTCTTAAAAAGATAATGACTTGTCCGGGGTTATGGTTATTTCTTTTTTTATTCTTTATTTTTAATTAAGCTTTTGGCCTAGGTAATAAATACACGTGGCACAAAATTCAATCGGTATGAGGAGTCCGTGTAATAGCCAGCTGCCCTTTTACCCGGATGTACCCCCAATCGCTATGTTTCCTTCCCCAGAGGCAAAACCAGCTCTTCTGACTCAGGTCTTGTGGTTTCCCCACTATCCGGTAACTCTTCCAGCAGAGCTTTCCGTCATCACACGTCTGTAGTTTTCACTATGAAGTTCGACTTTGATTAGTCAAGTGCCTAATATTTTGAAAGACTGTAGCAGTTTATTCCTATAGATAAAATAATGTGGTTCCTTTTGCTTTGGCAAATCTTTTCTCACCATCTCTATCCCACCCCCCCCACCCCCCCCACCCCCCCCCCGCCAGGTACCAACACGCCAAACATGTAAGTGCAGTTGTCACTAAAGTTGATCACAAGGGAGAATTTTCCTTACCTAAAAAGCTGGAGAGGGAGGCATGATGCCATTCTTACACCCCTGTGATGATCGCAGACCTTAGGAAAACACAGTCGGTGGAAAGAGCTTTGGAATAGAGCTTCTCCAGGCTTTGAGTCACCAGCTGTGTGTGATCTTGGGCAAGTTATCTGATCCACTCTGATCGTCAGTTTCATCATCTGTGAAACTTACAGGATTGTGAAGATGAAAGGAGATTTACCAGAACAGGTTCTGGCTCTCAATGCCTGTCCCCACAGTCATATGAAATTTTGTTAGAAGAGGTTTTTCTTTTTATTTTGGCAAAAAGTGCTTGATATTTTTCCTCTTTTTCAGAGCCACCCTTATAAACATTTGATAATTTAAGATGAAGCAGCGCTCTCTCCATGTGGTTCTTCTTCAGTGTTGTGGAATTGAGTTTTTTAATGACTGGTGGATCGAGGTCACCTAGAACATTGATGTCACCTCCTCCTTGGCCACCCTAAGTAGCTTCCTCGCAAGTTCCCCATTATTCTTGACAATAGTTCCCTATTTATTACATTATCTCTGCCCCTGTGAATTTCGCTCTAAGCATTGACCACAGTTGGTACTGACCAGCACATTTATTGGCTTCTTTGCTTGATATCGTCTATCTCCCTCATCAGATTGCAGGCTCCCTGAGGCTAGCTGACATGTTTACTTTATTCATTGGTGTTTATCCAGCACTAGCAGAGTGCTTGGAACATCCTTGGTCCCAAAGATACCAGTGGAATGAATCGTTTTTACCCATGTAATGACACATTATTAGCTTCCAGTGTTTGACGTTTGGTTTGCTTCTAGTTTTCTGTTTAGCTGCTTTCTCTGACTTCTAACCCCCAGTAAGACAGAATACGAGGAAAGAGAAGTTTCTCATGTCCCAGTGCTACAGCCATGAATCCTTTAGCCGTTTCCTTTGAGAATAGAACTTGGTAAGGGACAGTGGTGGTTCTAAAATAAGATGAACTAATTAAGCATAATTCTGGGCCTTGTCTATCACTGATTTATTTTGAAAAAAATTATTTCCCTTCTGGTGGGCCAGAAAGGTTCTACATGAGCATGATGATCTACTTTCTGGATACATCACTTCTGAAATCTTAATTTCACCTCATTCTGAGCCAGACCATACCCTGTTCGATGTGCACAGGCTGGAACCTCTGGGGAGTGTTTATGACCAATGCTTCCTGCAGTCGCACTTTATTCCCTACCTAATAAGAAAACTGGAAAATAGTTTGATAAATTGATTTAATCATTTTTGCCCTTGTTTGGCCTATGATGTCAGCTGCTTTCTGGAAGTGTTCATATCTGCATCACCCCAGAACGTCTGGCATAATACATTACCTATTACAGGCTCCTGGACAGAATGTCTGGAATGAATAAATAGAGTTGGTCTCGTCTTCTTATTTATCATTAAGCCTATTTAGCGTTAAGCTCAACATGTTTGCATTTATCTAATGACAATAGTCTTTCTGTTAAAAAAAATTAGCAGTCTTGTTATTTTAGAGATCTAGTTAGAGTCATCAGTCAAGGATATACAACTCTTCACCATAAATTTTGACATTTATATGAAATACCTGAGAAGCAGTTCATTAGATGCACCTTTCATTTGTTTGCTGTGTTTTTATTAAAGAAAATTTTGGTTCAGTTAGGTTGACGTTGTTATAAGAAACTGGGAAACATATCACTAAACTAGTGATATATCTCATCCCCTAGTGACTGACTATTTTCGTCTTTGGAGAGCTTCTTCATGGGTGATCTCAGAGAAGAAAGGACCCTGAAAAGAAAGACAGTCTCAGTGTAAGGTTAATAGACAGCGAGGGAGAGGACAGGGGACCTCACTTTGGTTTGTGTTTTCTCTGTTCATTTTGGACTTAAAGGAGGAGAAACCCATGAAGGAAAGCTCAAATAGGAAAGAACTTAGATTTAAGGCATTAAAGGAATGGATATTGGGGAATCTGACTGCAAGAAGTAGAGTTGTTACTCTAAACAATTGGAAAATCATCAGGCAGCAACACTGTCTCCTTTTTTGTCTGAGTTGCATGGTCTCCATCTCGGCTTCCTTCTGTTCATCTGTTTTGTTGATTTTTTTTTTTCCTTGACAAGACTTTTATGCTCACTCATTCCCTTCCGCATGACCCCAGCTATCCTCCCACGGTGGTCACCTCTGCCTCCAATGGCTAGCTGACTTAGTCTCTGCATTTTTAGTTCAAACTGGGCTAGTGTTGATCAGGAGTCTATCTTTGTTCCAGGCAACTCTGGGTAGAGTTTGGGGCGTCTAGGTCTAACGTGGCTGCCTAGGCCCATTCCTCCAGGAGGGCCTGCCATGGAGGCAGACTCTCTGAAATATATGAGAACAGAGAGGCAAAGCTCCACATAGCTAGTTGTTCTCTCTTTTAAAGTAAATTGTCCTTGATCATTTTAGTAATTTCTGTTGTCTAAAAAATTTATTTTTGAATAAGGTGCTACAGATTACGTGGAATAGTCCCATACAATAGCTAATTTAATCCTTGAAATATTGCTCTGGGGTGCATATCCTTATCCTGGTTTGGTAGGTGAGAAAATAGGCTCGGATATATGAGGTGGATCTCTCAGGGCGACACAGCATAGGTGGCAGAGATGAGATTCAAGTTCTCTGACCATTGTACAGCTTCACAGATGTCTCTAATCCAGACTTTTATTCATACACATGCAATCAATCAGACAGATCACTAGATGTTTGTATTTGTTTTTAAAAAATGATTTTTTTTTTTCTCTTGAGGAAGATTAGCCCTGAGCTAATATCTGCCACCAATCCTCCTCTTTTTGCTGAGGAAGACTGGCTCTGAGCTAACATCCGTGCCCATCTTCCTCTACTTTATATGTGGGACACCTGCCACAGCATGGCTTGACAAGCAGTGCCTTGTCCGCACCCAGGATCTGAACCAGTGAACCCTGGGCCTCTGAAGCGGAATGTGTGAACTTAACCGCTGTGCCAGTGGGCTGGCCCCAAAATGATGTTGTTTTTTAAATTGATATTGCAGCTAATAGCAGACAATTTTGAGCGAAGAAATGTTAGAACTGGGGCTAATAATAAACCAGGTGAACCCCAGGCCCCATTTTGATGGGCCAGGGGGCTGTTTTGATTGCTTGGTGCCTGAACATTACATCTTATTAAATTTTGAATATCTTTCCTGATTAGAGTTTTTGTTTTTTCTCTTTTGGAAAATTTCATTTTCTCAACCTGCTGATGGTCCATATATACTTTTTGTGGCTGTTCTAATTCTGTAATAACTACCTGCTTCTTACTACTACTTGAGTTCGTGCTACACATGAGTACTTGTTAAAAAACAGGTATGTTTCGCCTTCCGTGAATGCTATACACTGCTTTAAAAAATGTTATACAGATGGGGTTTCTGAGTTTTCACAGAATGTAGAAGGCACACAGCAAAGTCTATTTAGGGGAAGTTGGTATGTCATCAATTTGAAGCCATGTGACTATCAAATTTGAACCCAGATTTCATTTTCAACATTTCCATGTCCTGCTCAACAGTAGTCCGCATTATAGCCCAACATCCCTTAGCTTCCAAAGACTCACCTCCCTTCAGTTTTCACCTCCTTTGAGTTTCATTTCCTCAAGGAGGCCTCACTGGTTCCCTCTGCCAACCTGTAGTGGTCTCTTCCTGGTCTGAATTCCCATGGATGTTAGCGCTTACCGTCAGAACAAATAGTTAACCACTGACAAAGCAGAATCTTGATTGGTAGTTGCTTTTTCTGCTTAAATATCCCCAACTAGTTTTTAAGGTCTTTGAGAGCGATGGCCACATCTTAGCATCTTTGTGCCCACCAGAGCACCTCACACCCAGAGGTGTCTTCATCCATTTATTGAACACGACCTGTGGATCAAGTACTGTTTTAGATTCTAGAAATGCAAAGATAAATGAGCTGCTCTAACTACTAACAATTTCATGAGGAAGGCAGACACACAGTTTAGTGAAAAAACATTAATAAAAGTATGTACCTCTTGAGACAAATTCAGATTTGTTGATGTTTCATTCCTTATCTGAGGAATTGAGACAAAACTATTGTTTTTAACATTAAAGTTGTCCATGATTAGCAAATTCCTCAGTGCAGGTTTTTAATGAAAATTAGTATGACTCCTTTAAATTATGGAAATAATTGTTCCTCCTTATTGTTTCTATCTTTAGTTTCCCTTAGGTGAATTTCCCAGATCTCCCCCAGTACAGCCTACCATGACTGCTAATTCCCATCTGTTTCTGCAGTACTTAACGCTACTTGGTCATATATATATATGTGTATATATATATAGATATATATACACACACATTCAAAATAGCAAACAGAAATAGGTTTTCTTATGCCTAATATTTCTCTGTTCTGCATCAGAACTGTAGTCAGTCAGTAATATTGTTATATAAAATATTATTGCTTCAAGAACAAATTTTTCCAGACTGTCAGAAATCTTTGAAAGAATCATCTTCCCATTAAATTAAGAAACTGAGAATGTCTAAAGCCAGGAAATTATTGATAGCATCCTAGGCCAGCAGCAAAATAGTTTTCCTTGCATTACAATGAATAATTGATTTTGCTTAAGAATTTTCATTTCTCCTGCAGGAAGATCTTTTTGCCATTTCCTCAGTGTGAAAATAACCCCTGACATATACACCATGACACTCTCCTACTTGGTGGTAACTTTAACATTTAAAATCAGTAGCGTTTTTTCCATTAATTGGATGACTATTTCCTTTCAGAATTCTTTATTCTTTAGTTAAAAAAAGAAAAAATTTCAAGGAATCCTAGCATTCTTGATGCAAGGGACAAAAAGAACTCAGAATATAAGTGAGTATTGGTTTCCGGATACCTACATTAAGACAACTGATGCAAAACGACCCTATTCAATTCTGTTTTTATGTTTTTTTGTTTTTGTTTTATATACTTCCCTGTCTCTGGGGAGGTGAAGACGACTTTTTCTATGTAGGATAAGACCCAGACTCATGTCTGCATGTTCTACTTTTTTTAATTGCTGGAAAAGGTCATAGTTCTTTGAAACCAGGACATCTGTCTCTGTCCACGAAAGGTGATTTCCCTGAGTGTCATCCGTGGTAAAATTGGACACCCTATGTTCTATGGAGAGCTGCTGATGTTTCCAGAACTTAGGTAATTCCAGGATGACTATTTCAGTCTTGACTCAGTGGGCCTATGCCTGAGATGTGTTGACACTGATGGTTGAGATCTTTAAATGTTTCACAAATTCTGTCACTACCAGGGGCGTTTGAATCCCTCTTTAGAAGGGAAAGTATTTTGTATACTACTCAATTTGCAAAGTCTCCTGCCACTAAAAAAAATGTGCTTCACCACTCTCCTACTGGAGGTTGTGTGAAGGGTCGAGAGAGTGGTCAGTAAAAAGCAGGAGGGCAGTCTCATACTTGGAGGTATTGGGTTTATCATCTCAATATTCTGCTGAGAGTTGAGGTCTGGTCTCTGAATGAATGTGCATATTAAGAGGCTGGAGGCCATGTGCAGTCATCTGAAAATGCTTTGAAAATAATACTCTGAGATAGGTGAATAGCTATTTTCATAAAGTAACTCCTGTGGTAAAGATACTCTCTGTAAGATACATTAAGCATGTGTTTTACCTCTAGCTGCTAATAGCTTTTATTATGCAATTCTGAAATGGAACTTGCTTAGTAGGACAAAGCACAGATGTATTAGTGCTAGTCTTCTACCACTACAATTACCTACAATCTTGTAGAATTCACAAAAATACGATGACTTTTGGAGCTGCTCTTCCTATTCTTTAGTCTGATAGCGTTTCTTCTCATAGTCCCTCTGTAATTTCCCAACAACTGAAAGTTATAGCCATAGTAACAAAATGCTCATCCCAGACATAATTTTCAATGACTAGCCTTCTCTTGCTAACAAATTTAGGGCAGAAAAGAGAAGAGACAAGAAAAGGTTTGGACGGTTTTGATCATTTCTCTTTGAGCTAACATTGGCTTTTAAATTAATATACATGCTTAATTTCTCTCCAGAGAGTTCAGGTGTTATCCAGAACAGTCAATATGTGTGGGACAGAAATCTAAAATATAAATCATAAGAAAGAAGGCTACTAGACTTGATGAATGTTACTTTCTCCCTTTTAAAGACAAATGTTCTCATTCAATAGACACATCTCTCACACTATCCTTACAGAGGAGATGGTCAGTCATGCCGTTAGATGGAAGCAGGTGGTCCAAAGAATGGCTTCTGGTCTGGACACCTGGCCTGGAATCCCAGTGAATAGCCATGTTGACTTGGGGCCTCTGATGCTACATTTCTAAGTCTCTGTTTCCTTATCTGTAAAACAGAAATCATGTTATCTTTTTGAGAGGATTTTTACTAAAGTAAATTCAACACGCATATGTGAAAATGCTTACACTGTGCTTGGCACATTAGGTAATCAATGACTATTAATTGAATCAGATGCTTTCTATGATTTGCTTCAATGAGAAGGATATTAGTGGAGGAAAAAACCAAACACATGCCAGAACAATCAAAGGAATATTTTGCCTTTCAGAGTTTTCACTCTAGAAAGTACTGTGTGTGTTTAAGAGGTGCTTGCCTAGATATATAGATATGTATGTATAGCTATATCTAATTACCTATCTACCTGCCTGTTTATCCTATGTGATAACCTTGATGAATGTAAGTATTTTGTAGTGGCGACTTGATTTTTGGAAATGTTATTTGGTGTTAGGCGAAGGACTACTCCTACCAAGTAATATGGTTTTTAGTCAAAAATAAAATGCTACCATTAGGTAATGAGACCATTGTTTTATGGAACTCATATATATCTGAACATACAGTCACCCTAAAAAGGGTTCCAAAAATAGTTAGAAAAATAGCTACTGCAGTGGAGTAAGCATCTATCTTCCATGTAGGGGTGCATTGAAAGGAGATAAGACACCATTAACTATAAAAGGTTCTGTCATGTATGCTTATTATATTACATTCAATATATCAGGTATCAATCCTATGAGCAATCCTTGAAGGAACTTTTGTGAGGCTAGTTTCATAGTACCAATCTGAGAACAAATAATGATTTGATAACTTGCCAACTTTGATCCATTGAAGCGTTTTATTTCTATCAAGCACTTATTGTTAGTAGTTTATTCTAAGGGTGTTCTCTATCTTACAGAAATCAGCTGTAAAACCGTATTATTGTCATTCTCATGTTTTTTGAAGTGTATAATTATAGACTCTTCATCAGTCTTTCAGTAACATGTCACAATGAATCCCAAGAGGGAAAGAACTTGATGTCTTGACTTGGAATCTGTGAAATCTGAGTTGATAATAAAAAAATACATATCTTCGTTCTAGTTTTGTCACCTGTTCGTGTGGCTTAGAGCAAGTTTCTTAGTTTCTGTTTCTTAACTTCTCTATATGTAGAAAATGAGAATAATACTAGTTCTTGCCTCAAAGAGTTGTTTGAAAAATGATATGGACAATTAAAATGCTTTGGTACTTGGCACATGAGAAGAGCTCAAAAGTATTAGCTATTATTACGGTTGTAGTTAGATATAGATAAAGAGATGGTTCATTTACATTTACTTTTTTTTTTTTGCTTGTTATGTATCCCTGGTGCATCAATGTTTGGATATTTCCTATGCTTTGAGACAAGAGGAATGTTCATGCTAAAACATACCTGTGAGAATGTATACATGGAAGTGTAAAAGGGCAAAATGCTAAAGGGTGGCAAACAGTGATGGTGTTTGCTGCTCTATTTATGGCTCTTGTAGCTGTCAGTTGCCTAGGAGATCACTGGCAAAATCCCAGCAATAACTAACACCATTTTATCTTATAAAGAAAGAGCTGTAACTGATCTAGTGACAATCATTAGATACTTCTTCCTCAAGGTCTTAAAGGTTTCTATTTCCATTGCCTGTTTCACTGTCACATCCATTCTTTAGCACACTGTAGAAGAATTGTTTAGCAACCCATCATAAAGAAAACACTGACTTCACTTCTGCATCCAGTTAACTTGTACCTGTTAAAAAATTCATAGTTATCGATGAGGAAGGGATCTTCTGTTTCCAAGTGGTGTTTGTAAAGGCCACAAGGTTATGTGTCTTTTTCTGTATCCCATAATCTGCTTTAAGTCAAAGCTAATTAGCAGAGATGTGAGGAGATAATTGTGCCTTCATGATTAGAGAGTTTTAAACCTTTGCTTTTCCTTTTGCAGGTAAGTGAACATGGCATTGGGCATTGCTCATTATGCTTCGAGTCTGGCTCTTGGTCGTGGTGCCATTTTATGGACTAAAACCCGACAAGGTGGTTAAAAAAAACCTGATATGCAGGTACTATGGATACTATCGGAGTGTGTGTCCTAAGAGAGATGGTAAGTGTTGTCCATTTTAACTATTCCTCATGATGTCGAGCTGGGCAGCCCCTTTGCCCCCTCCTCTCAGCAAAAGTAGCTCTATTGGTTTGTTTAGTGAGCATCTCCAGTTGGCACAGCTAAAAGAATGCAAAATGAGATTCACTTTGCAGACCTGTTGGATGTGCTGTTTTGGAGGACATTTTTACCAAAATCCTGAAATCATTTGGCATTGTTGCTGTTTTAAGTGAATCTGCCTCGTAGTGCGTTGTATTTCGCATCTGGCCAGTTGGGAATGAAATTTAGAATATCGTGATACTATAGTGATGTAACTGTCATAAAATGGTCTTGGTAGCTCTGAGAAAAGAAAAACTCTAGGCTGAAAGAGAAGGGTCTAATGTCCCACCCAAAGTAAAACATCCTAAATTAATAGTTGCCTAGGGACTAGAATATTATTAGATCTTCTTTGAATTCACAGTTCTAAATCAAAGAAGTGTAATTGGAGTTTCCTTTTTAAATATTTGAAGGCTGTATTTACTATGTAGATGTTCAAATATTAGATCTATATTTAGAAGGGAATCTAAAATCATTTTAAGCTAAATAAGAATGTGAATTTCTATTCAATTCTTGCTAAGTCCTAGAAGATGCCCCAACCATGTCTTTCTCTTTAACAGAAGTTCACAAATAGCCAAAGCTGTTAATGTTGGGGAAGCTTTCTAGAGCCACTTGGGAATTTCCTTGATTGATTTTGTTTGCAATGTGTGTCATTTGCACAGACTTTTAAATGGGAGTGATAATGACCAAGCTGCTTTCCTTGTAAAAGCTGAATCATTTTGGTGGCCTTTATAGCAGGACAGTGCCTTCCTTTGTTATTAAAATAATACCACTAGATGGGAAGGAAATAATTGTATTTGCATATTTTCCTGTGCCAGTGAGCATTCTCATCACTTTTATTGTTTATATTTGAAAACATGAAATAATCTCCCAGTTCCTTTTCTGCTCTGTTGTGCTCTTCTGCGGAAATGGATTTGGGGGTTTTCTATGAATATGAATAGTTACTTAATTGGAGGATGAAACTAGATTCAGGTGGCTGTAGAAGCAGGTTGTTTTTGAGAGCTGGCTGGACAAGTTTGAACCCACCCCACACAGTGATAGTCACGTTTTCGCTGTGTGGGGTACGTTTCACCATGATAGATTACTTGATTTGTTTGGGATTATAATACATTTTTTATTGTTAGAAAATACAAAGTTGAACTTTTGTAAAATCAAATGATTTTTTTTCTAAAACTGCTGACTCATTTCAGAGTTTTCTGATATAGATTCTAGAAATTTGGGGGTCTGAAAAAAACTAGAAGATTGTGAATCAGTTGGAGTGGAGAGAAAAATTAGGCCACTAATTTTCCAACTGCACCTCTGGATCCTGCCTTTAATTGATGGATTTTCCATCATAAGTAAATATTGCATATCGAATAGCTACCAGTAAGTTTGAAAATGTTAGTAAATAAGGTTTACCTCATAATCATGACAAGGAAGAACTTTCAGTTGTATTTTCTTTGTAATTTTCCAAGAAGAATAGCTAATGCTTATTTGAACAATAATTAGCCCTCATGAGTTAAATATTAAAGAGAAACTAATGGAAAATATATCTTGGTGGACAAAACAAGAAAAGATTAGTGTTTAACAAACTTAATCACATGATACAAGTTTTTTCAGTGTGCAAGTAAAGTGTCAGCTCTTTCAAAAACATCATTTTATATATCTACCTTTTATGTTACAATTTTCAAAGATCATGCATTGTAATTCATGCTGATTCAAAACACTATGTACAATAGTTTTATACATTTAGAGTTCTAGATTGTCTCTTTAAATAAAAGTTTTTACAAGTTTCATCATGCACAAAAGAGAAAATTATCTAATGAATCCTATCATCCCAGATTCAACAATTATCAACGTAATTGCTATCCTTACTTTGGAAAGGGGAATGCTGAGGCATTTTAAAACAAATTTGAGACATGTTTTTTGCTCTTAAATACTTCAATGTGCATGTTAGGACATTTTCTTCTATAACTACAATAATATTATCACTCCTAGAAAATTCATAATCATCCCTTCATCTCCTCCAATATCTAGTCTATATTCAAACTTCCCATATTGGCTCAAAAGTGACTTACAATAGTTAGTTTGTTTGAATTGGGGTCCAAACCAGTTTCCACGTGTTGTATTTGATTATGTCACTCAAGGCTTTAAAAATTTAGAACAATTTCTACTCCTCCCTTTTCCCATTTTTTTTCTTGCCATTGACTTGTTGACAAAACCTGGTTTGGTGTCCTATAGAACCGTCTACATTCTGCATTTTTCTGATTTCATCTTATTGGTGTCTTTTAATTTGTTCCTCCATCTGCCATACTTCCTGTACACTGGAAGCTGGATCTAAGGGATTAATTATATTCAATTTTATATTTCCATCAAGAATGTTTCATAGATGAGGCTTAGCGAGATCGTCTCAGTATCCCAACCACGTTTGTTTAGTAATGAACTTCATTTCATTCTGTTCTTCAAGGTTCTTCTTACTGCAACATTCAAAAGTAATTTCTTTCCAGAAAATGTTTTTCCTGCCCATTAAGTTTTTATTGTAATTAAATCCTTTAGAATGAGTAGTCAACTTCAATTAATTAATGCGTGAAATACCAGAAGCACAGTGGATGCTTTAGTCTCTCTAAATTTGGCCATCCATAAAGAAAATTGCATTCCCCATATCTGTCATAAACTGTACCTGACCAGCCAGCCAGAGCCTGCTGCCCACACACTGCCCTGTGGTGAGCAGATAGCTTCATGCTCCAGAGAGTTCTCAGTGATGGAGACCTCCCATTTGGATCTTTGATATCTATCAAGGTTTTACTCTCATTACTATATTAAAATGTTTTTAGGTTTTGGATAAACATCTAATACATGTCATTTAGCAATAAAATAGATCACAAGGAAACATGACAATCAATGTTTGGTTTGCTTACAGATCTTGCTAGATCCGTTTTGTTTCCCTTATTTTCATATTTAATTCAATAGCTCATCTACTTCTACTCTGAGAGTATGAAATCCTCACTGTTAGGATCGTTCTTTATGGGCTTTCTGGAAATGTGTGTTAGAATGGAATTAATGTAGCACATGACCTGGGAAGAATAACATATAAGACTCACTGTTCTTCAACCAAGATGATGGTCCCAGTGGGCACCATCTGAGGAGTGTGTTTTGGTCTTGGATGGACATCTCATCTGGGGGCTATTGCTTGGGGCTCTGGGCACTTGGGGAACAGCTTGTGAAGACCTAGCCCCCTTGTAGAAGTGGGGGAACTTCAAAAGGAGAATATGAGATCTAATGGAATTATTGAGCCTGGTGTCTGATATGCTGAATAATATTGATAATGCCTATCCAAGGCTCCATGGCATGTGGAAGGAAGGGTAGATTGGGAGTGAATAGACATTGAATTTCAGTCCTGGATTTCAGGCGGTACAGCTTGGGGGTCAAAAGCTCAAACTCCAGATTCACATTGGGTGGACTAAAATCTCTGTTCTTGCACGTGTGACCTTAGAAAATTTACTTGACTTCCTCAGCAGCATCAGTTTCCTGATGTGTAAAATGGTGATAATATATAGACCTTGGCCTTATAGAGTCATTAGGAGGATTTAGTAAGACAGTCCGCATAAATCCTTACATAGTCCTGGTACTTAGCAAGTGATCCATAGATGTCATCACTGCTGTTTTATTATTGATAGTAACTAATGGTTGTTCCCTTCCTTAAGAACTTCATAGCAAATCCTGGGAAAGATATATTTATAAGTTGCATTCCCTTAGTTTTCAGGGTTTTTTGGTTAATGATGGTTACTTCATTTAAAAGATTGCTCTTTGTATGCAAAGTCCTCTAATGATAAAAACTAAATTCAAAACGTTTAAAGAACAACATGTCAACAGAAGTACATCAACCTGCTCCTGATTTGTTTTCTTACATCAGTAAAAATCGATGTAAATTTTCAAATATATGTATATACAAAGTCACATATATATAAGCGACACACTTAAACATGCATATGTAATTGATTTTTCATTTTTCTAACAAATCCATATGATGAACCATTAAAGTTGTATTTATAAAAGCCAAGCGGAGAGCTTTCAAATATTCTACCAAACGTCTTACGTAGATATTTCAATGAATCTTTATAACAGTCTTGTAGTTTGTACCATTATTATCCCTTCTTAGAGTTGAGGAACCTGAGGCGCAAGGGTTCACTGCTAGAACATGGAAATCCAGGATATGATTCAGGTCTCTCTGACTGGAGAGCCCTATGTTATCTTCTACATGCGCTCTCTGCGTTTTGGAACCTGTCATCAGTCGAGGAGCTTCTCATTGGCTTCTGTTGGCAAATGTGATCTATGTTATCACAAGGGGAAGAGTGCATGTTTGCATCTCGTGGTCTGAGAGTCTCAGTAATGGCTGTGACCATCTGAACCATCACTGCAACTCCGGTGCCTTGGTAACTGTCAGCTCATCCTTGAGGCTTCAGCCAGCTGTGTCTTTTAGCTAAGACTTTTCTAGCTGGTCAAAACTTCTAGATATATCATCTTATGTTATTTTGGTTGAGTTTAGAATATTCTGTAGTCATTTAGGAGAACATTTGAAATCTATCCTCTATTTTATTTATTTATTTTTTTGAGGAAGATTAACCCTGAGCTAACTACTGCCAATCCTCCTCTTTTTGCTGAGGAAGACTGGCCCTGAGCTAACATCCATGCCCATCTTCCTCTACGTTATATGTGGGATGCCTACCAGAGCATGGCTTTTGCCAAGCAGTTCCGTGTCCGCCCCCAGGCCACTGAGAAGCAGAATGTGCGAACTTAACCGCTGCACCACCGGGCCAGCCCCCTGAAATCTATTCTCTATTAAAGGACTACTTTTCATTTCTAAGCGCTGCCCCTTATATGATGAAATACATTCTCCTTTGGCAGCACTGTGGTTTGTAATATGGAAAGGATAATGTACTCCCCTGGAGAAAGTGAGTTCCCTGAAATGTAGTTTGCATTCTACTAGGACGCAGATTAGACCAAGTGTTCAGTGCTGATATCTTTCCTCTGCCCTCTCCATCCACCTCCTGTCTGCTCTCAGCCCTCTGTCCTCCCCACTCTCTTCCTCCTTGGCTTATCTTAAAGTCAAAAGCTCTTAGAAATGTATTGACCTGGGCTTGCAGAGAATCTCCTTATTGGTAAAGAATACTTTTTTTTTTTAAGGAAGATTAGCCCTGAGCTAACATCTGCTGCCAATCCTCCTCTTTTTGCTGAGGAAGACTGGCCCTGAGCTAACATCTGTGCCCATCTTCCTCCACTTTATATGTGGGACGCCTGCCACAGCATGGCTTGACAAGCATTTTGTGTAGATCCGTGCCTGGGATCCAGACCTGAGAACCCCGGGCTGCCGAAGCAGAGCGTGAATTTAAGCACTATGGCACCAGGCCGGCCCCTGGTAAAGAATACTTTTGAATATAGAAGTTTCTTTGTTTTTTGGTGGTGTCCTTTTTAAAATTTAAAAATTTTTTGATGACCCAATTTAATGATTTCATAGTTAAGTTGAAGCTGTAAAGTCCTGGAAGGCAGAATATTTATATGGTTTATTTGCATCTCTCAAGGTGGATAGTATTTTCAAATAGTAATATTTGTTTAATAAAAGGATAAAATTACCACAATCCATTATGTAATTGAGAAGTGCTATATTACGTATTTGACAGAGAGGTTTCCAGGTGAGAACTTTAGTCTTTCAAGGAAAGATGTTAAAACCCTCTAGAGCAATGATTCTCAAACTTGGACGCTGTAGGCGTCACCTGAGGGACTTGTCATAAGTGCACGTTCCTAGAGCACACAAGCAGAGATTCTGAGTGGAGAGGTATGGGGCAGGGTCCAGGAATCTGTATGTAAAACATTATTCCAATGCTTCTGTGCTTCTGATCCTCTTGCCACACTAAGAATCACTGCTTTGGGGTTCTTTGTTGTCACAAAACCTCGCTCTATTTTCAAATGTTTCTTCAGAGCATCTGCACTTACTGTTAGGGTAGGGCCTGGAACACTGTAAGCAGTTGAATAGCTTCTGGAACCCTCTCACCATCCCTTTATTTTCCCTCCCCCCACACACACTGTTTTTGTCACAATGTATCTGCTATACTCAGGTTATCTGTGTTTCAGATACATTCCCAATTCCTTTCACAAATCAAAACTCTTGTTTCTTCATCATGCTCAGCTAGCTGTCTCCAATAACAACCAAAAGACTAATTTGAGATTGGATATGCATGAGTGGCAGGTGCTCAATGTGTTACCCTTTGCCAAAGTGCAGTGTACAAAACCCAGATGAATCACTGTTGTTGTGAAACTTTAGTTGAGAAGACAGATTTGGAGGATGGGCACAGGGGCAGAAATCATTGAGGTCAAGGATTGTTCTTGGAACTATCCAATCACACAGCACACATCAACTTTATCTGTAATGCTATATTGTTAGTAAGTAAACCAAACCAAGATTATAGCTTTTTCTGGTCAATACCATGTGCAGGAATATATACAATTGTAGAATCCGTATATTGTGCACCTGCAACTAATATAATGTTATGTCAGTTATATCTCAACTAAAAAAAAAAAATAACAGATGCAGCAGCATTACCTGAGGGTAATTTCGTCACACTCTCTGGTTTTTGATAAGTGCCACATAGTTGTCTGTTTTATAATAAATGGCATTTAGTTAACCTAGGTGTTTCTGAAATCTGTTTCTGAGTTCTTTAAAATAATTCAAGAGGTCTGTGGGTGGGAGGGATTGCGAGCAGTCTGGCTGAAACAAGATTGTCCTTATATTGATAGTCAGTGAAGCCGGGTAACGGGTATGTGATGTTTAATTATACAGCTCTCTCTATGTTGTGTGTGTTTGAGATTTCTTATAAGACGTTAAATTAATATAAGCTTAAAACATTCCACTAAACTTGGCCAAGCTCTCCTTTTTGCTGTCTTTGAACTAGTCCTTCAGACATATAATGTTCTGGTGCTCTCAGCATCTGGCTCCTCTGCAGGCCATACTTGCACACTGCAGAGCTGAGCATAGGAGGGGAAGATGGACTGGCATCAGGGCAACATTTGGGTCTAAGTAGCCTTTCTTCAGGAGGTGGTTTCCCTCCACGTCTCTCACATTTTAATCTGGACAGAAAAGGTCAGACCAAATTGATGTTCTTGGATGTTTGTTTGACTCCTTGATACTGAGAGATTTCATAATGTTTCATGAATTGTGTATAATTTTTAGAAGAGTTGAGCTTTTTAGTTTTCCTTTTTTACTATTTACAAAGATATGTATTGTATGTATAACCAACACTATAAATCATACACTTTATAGAAGACTGATAATTGCTATTCTCAGGTGCCCAAATGCAGCTGAACATGAGCTATCTAAATTTCTTTTTGCATAGTATATTACAAGGAACATTCTGTGAATTTTCAGAAGTGATTAGAATGGCTTTATACATGACCTTTTTGAGAGACTGCATATTTTTGTCAAGTAACCAGAATACTGACTAATTACTTTTTATGAACATGTCTAGGCTGTGAGACCCCGTGAGGGCAGGAACATGTCTTAATCTGTCTTTTCTCTCCTGAAACATCCTGGAGGACCATATACCAGGGATTTTGACTGTAACAAATGAGGAGTGGTTAAAAGAACTGCCTCTTTACCATTCTGTGATTAAGAAGATAATGTGAATGGATTGTTTGAATTAATCACTTGATGTGACAAGCATATATTCATCGTAATCAGTCATTTTCGTTGGGGTGGTATGAAGTGCTTCTAATATCTTTATCCTTAGCTTGGCTACATTGATCTTCATACAAATATATTTTATTTGCCACATTAAACTTTGGTATTTTAATGACATACAATAACTAGTTGTTTGAATGGCAGTCTACCTGGCGAAATCAGTCAAGTCAGTTAAAGACATTGGAATGTGGTAGAATGTTGAATAAAAGAGTTAATATTTGCATCGCAAAATGTATTATTGTAAAATTAAATATAAAAATAAGCTATCTTCAAATTTGCAAGTTCATTCCAAAATGTTCCCTTCTAGTCAGTAATATACCCAGATTCAACATATTTAAAGAAATGCACATCATGAAGAAGCAGTACTTTGTAAATGGAGTTTATGTTCTTAGGAAATTCTCTTTGAGCTACAAAAGCTCAAGAGTGTGTGAAGAGCAATTGTTCTAATCCCACATGGAAGATGAAATACACCCTACAGCTCGAGGATAAAAGACAGGAGAAAGAGGTCTGAGGGTAGAGATATGGAAATGGGAAAGAGGCTTAGGAAAAATTGCAGGAGAAAAGAGGAGGAGACGTAGGGATTGTGGGTGGATTGTCAGGAGTCTGACGGTGATGATGGATGCTCCCACAGGGGGAAGACACAACTGCAGATAAAACCTCTAAAACTGTTTTCTTCTACGGAGAGATGCTCAAAGTTCTATTGTCTGACATCCAGGGGTGAAATTTTATTGATGATTTGTAGCAAGCATATTTTGTCTTGCTGAGTTTATTGTGCTTTGCATGGTACGTCTTAATCCCTGTGTTATGGTTTAGGGCAGTGCTTTTCCAACTTTGCTGTGCATCAGAATCACCTAGGTAGCTTGATAAAGCTGTGAAGGGGACCTGAGCATCTGATTTAAAATAAATACCTGCGGCATTAATCAACTGAACAATTTTTACAGGGGAATATCATTATACCAAATCCCAAGCAAAGGAGCCTTCTCACTGTTCTTTATAAAACCCTCGAGAGCCATGTACAGGAATATCAAAATGAAATAAGAACAAAAGCTTAATAAATCAATGATGCATATGTTGAGTTCCCCACTAGAACTTTACTTTATACAGTTTTATGTGCACCTACATCATAAACTAAAAGAGAGAATCTGCACACATGCCTTCCTGGGACTTCGTTTGTGTGTTATCTATTGTTGGCTTTGGGATTGAGCATTTTTAAATGTACTTAAGTAAGTACCAGGGCAATCACAATCACTCTTTCTGAGTATGCCATTCAGAGGATTGATATCAGGCATACATTTAGGACAAATCACTTGGGCCATTGTTTTTTGGTTTTTTTCCCGAAGCCTGTGTTGTATTCAAAAAGAAAAACAAATTCTTCCTGCAACGAGTCTTTTCTCAGGGAGAATTGAACATCCATGGTAGTCCATCGAAATGTTAGTAAATTGTAAGGAGGCCAAGATGTGTTACAAATGGATGAGCAATAGGAGACCCAGGCCCTCTGCCTCCATCGGCCTCTGACGTACCTTCCAGCCAAGCATTTCAACCTTACCATGCCTTTGTTTCTTTCTCCTTTGTAAATTAGGATGATCTATTTTTTGCGTGTCTCAAAAGATTGTGTGAGGAATACCAAATGGGAGTTAAACATGTCCCTTATTTTGGAAGCAAGATTCTCTCACC
Source organism: Equus przewalskii (assembly GCF_037783145.1). Classification (NCBI taxonomy): domain Eukaryota; kingdom Metazoa; phylum Chordata; class Mammalia; order Perissodactyla; family Equidae; genus Equus; species Equus przewalskii. The sequence continues at coordinate 50,104,521 of NC_091831.1, read as the reverse complement.
TTTAAAGTAATTAAAGTGGAATAGATTAAGTCATAATAATAACAAGGAAACTAATGTTCATATGGAAGATTTCCTTCTTAAAGTCGTTTTGGAGAAACTTAAGCAGATTAGATTTCCCCTGAGATGGAATACTATACAGGTTTCTAATTATGAAGAAATAATAATTATAAAGTAATAAGAAGCAGAATACATCAATTTTTGCCTCGCTTGTTTTAACAATTTGTTTTGAGGTTGTCTTTAGTTATTTGGTAGAAACCAAATTGCTGAAAACATAGGAGACGGCTTCATTCATGATTCTGCCATTATGAGCATAACAGAGTCTGCTGAGAGCACATTGGTTTAATACCTGGAGAGGTGGAAAGAAATGTTTGCTATGTCCCAGTACTTGTTTGAATTGGTGATCACTGCTCAGTATGTAGTTACTTGGGGAAACTCTTGGGCTTAACGGATAACTAGAGAGTATAGCAAGAAGAGTTCTATGTTGAACCTTGGTGTCACTAATGGTCCCTCCCCAAATAATCAGTCATTCATCAGGAGAAGCAAAGAATCATTCTTACTTGCATGCATTCATTCAACATTGAGCTCCTTTATGTGCTAGTCACTTTGCTGACCCTGGGCATGTAAATTAGGAGCAGGCAGTTTTGCTATTCTTGAAATCTGGGGGCGGGATAGGGGGCACAAAGAAAAGAAAAAGGAAAATGAAACATGCGCACACCAGGCATCTGTCCTTAATTTAGATGACATCAGCTATAAGAACACCTATTAAATGCCTTTTGGAATAGGGATTTGCAAAGACAAGTTAATTATTAAAGACAAGCCTCTGGGAGTCTTCTAAAGAATTCATAACTAACGGTTGCCTCTCTGCTTGAGGCATGAGGTCTTTTAACTCTCTTTGCCCCACTTCATGTTATAATTATATAATTGCAACTTTTTTTCTTCTCCTCCTTCTACTCCTTATACTGGAATTTGCAGGAAGATTATAGAAATTTTCTCTTTAAGTATTAAAAATTACATCAGTGCTTTTCACAGTACTTTGTAAAAAGGCAGCTGTCATGTCATTGTTTGGTCTTGAATCAGACTGTTGGTCTTTTGCTTTTTGCTGGAGCCCTGTGTGCGCAATGAACAATTGAGCGCTGCACTAGAATTATGAGACTAGCTATGATGAGTCATGGGCTCTTTTTCAATGAGGACTTAAGCAAGAGGTCAAATGGAGAATATTCTAGAAGTGTGCTTCTCAAACTGTAATGTGTCTATCAAGCACCTAAGGAACTTGTCAGAATGCAAATTCTGATTCAGTAGGTCTGGATGGAGCCCACAAATCTGCTATCAACAGACCTGAAAGCGATGTCAATGGTGCTGGTCCGTGGACCCTACTTTGAGTAGTAAGGTTCTGTAATACAGCTGTGGCATAAGCCTTAACCTCGGGGGTCTTAGTATAGTAGCTTCATGGAATATTGACCTTGAAGTGTTAGTCTTGCTTTATAAAGCTTTGGATGGAGCTTCTTAAAATTGCCCCATCAGTCTATGCTATGAGACAATTGCCATTTGCTGTTGATGTGAACTCTTTTGCCACTTTATGTACATTTCTTGGAGGAGGTAGTGGTTTCAATCTTTTACAAAAGAATGAGGGATGAGGATTTACATGATTCTTCTTGTTTTCTGCTGTTAACCTGATCGTTTGGTGAAGGCATTGTTAGATTTCTCAGTTCCTTTTAAAGCTAGAGTTGTCCAAGCTTGTAAATGTCTTCACTAATCTCTGTAGAATTTTCCTTATTCTGTGGCAGTGTCGTAGAATGACAGTCACTGTTCTCATTAGGCTGTATCTGTATTTATATTTATGCCATCAAATCTGTTACATCATCCATAATATCAACTTAATAATACTTAAAAGTATCAAATCATATTCCCACAGAAGTGTCAAGATTCCTACGTTTTAAAGTGTATGTAATTGAGAGACCATCTTACATAGTAACTAACTAAAAAATTGATCACTCAAATTTTTAAAAACAAGTCTAAAATAAAAACACTTGACCTTTTTGGAACCAGTTTTTGTTCATTCTATAATTACTGCAAACTATACGCCAAGCATCAGGTTAGACGTTGGAGAGAGATCAGGTATTTGTTATTTTTATTGTTTTTAATCATGCATTTTTTTAGTTCAGTGATCAAGAAAGAGGGAGAGTGTCTATGTCGAGGTATATAGAAATACATATCAATGTAAGACTGCTTTTATACACATGTACATACACATGATTCATAGATCAGATTATATTTCTCGTATGCTTTTCTTTCCATACTGAAGTGTTTTTTTTCTCTTGGTTTCAATGATAGCACTCTTTTCCCTTTTACAGTCTAATGATTTCCTTCCATTTCCAACATGGGTACCTTTTATCAGTCAGGGTGTTTTCTTCTTCAAGTAGTAGAGACCCTGACTCAGTCTGGCTCACACATCAACGACAGTTATTTTTTCACATAACTGAAAGTCCAGAAGTAGGACAGGCCTCAGATCTGGTTGATAGATTAGTTGAGCAATTTCATTTAAGGTCTGTTTCTTTCCTCTCATATAAACAAGGAAAAATTTCCCGGAAGTCTCTCACCATTCTTCTCTTTGGCCTTAATTGGCTCCATGTCTATCCTAGTTACTAGCAAGGGAAATTAAATGATCATGATTGACATATTCTGATCACTTATGTTAAGGTAGAATGGATGTTGGGCCACCAACCAGTGTCCACCATCCTCTTTCTCTGCCAACTTTAAAATGTTATATTCCCAACAACTGTGTCCGAGAATCTCTTACATTCTCAGTACATACACTCTCTGTAATTTTATCCACTCCTATGGCTTAACTATCACCTTTATGTGTGATGATAGTTCCCACATCTATAAATTCAACCCAAAATATTCTTAGAATTTCATGTCTATGCATCCAGTTTCTTCTGGGAAAACTCAACTTGAAAACTGTGTACAAAGTCTCAAATTCAATATAGTCCAAGCTTGATCTTACTCTCTTTGCCTAAAAATTCCAACTCGTCTGTTTCCAATTTGGCAAGTTATTCAACCTAAAACCCAAGGAGTTGCCTTTAACCACTCAATCAATCAGTAACCAAATTCTGTTGATTCTTCTTCATTATCTTCTCTTGGTCTGTCCTCCTCCTTCTCCTTTCCATGTTGCTACCACCTCACTTTGGGCTCTTGTTATTTCTGGTCATGAGTGTTGTCTTTTAATTGATCTCTCCATCTCCACCCATGCTGCTCCCTCTTGCAATTTCTTCTTCACATTTACTAAGTCAATTTCCCAAAGTTATCTGTTCATGATGTTTCCTACTTACAGTCAGCACTTCCCCTTTGTCAAGTGAAATTCCTTACCATGCCATCCTGGGATCTTCGAAAGCTACCTCTTTAGCCTCATTTCATACCCTGCCTTGCCTGGTACCCTCATCTTTAAAACTTGCATTTCAGTTAGCTTTTCTTATATTCTCCCCCAAACATACAATAGTGGCTGTGTTCATGCTGTTTCATTTACTTATTCTTTATGACTCAGCTCAGTCATTATCCCCTTTTAAAGACCTCAAAAGTCTTCTACTCCTTTCACATCCCCAAGAGAATTGAGGAGGAGGATGTAGTGGTGGTGGTGGTGGTGGTGGTGGTGGTGGTGGTGGTGATGATGATGATGATGATGATGATGATGATGATAATAATAGCTAATATATAATGTGGGCTTACTATGTACCTGCCAAATACTATTCTAAGTGCTTTATACACATTAAGCTGGACGAAAACACTCTGAGGTGGGCACTATTATATCTCTATTTTATAGATGAGGAAACCGAGGCACAGAGAGATGAAACAACCTGCCCAGGGACTCAGACAGTAAGCAGTGACACTGGGATTTGACCTTAGAGAGAGTCTGCCACTTGGATCTGTGCTCTTAGTCACTACACCTCACTGTATCTCAGTCATTTGATCAGTCTTTTCTTGGGCAGCATTGTTCCTTGGACATATTTTTATTCTTGCACTTAAGATAACTCACTCCATTATCTTTCCTGTCTTAATTTCCTCAACTCTACCAAAAGTTCCTTGAAGGCTGGAGCAATTCTTTTTTACGTCTAGTCCTAGACACAATAGGCATAAAGTGTCATTAGGGCAAGGATAGAAAGGAATAGAAAGAACGTTTGGCATAGTATTTAGATATAAAGAAATGAGTCATACATTTCTCGCAAACATTTTAAAACTCTTACTTAGTTTTGCATTCGTAGTGGCAGGGTTTTTGATTGAATAGTTTAGTGTCTTTAGTAGAGACGTCTTTCTGCATTTTGCTGAGTTTGAAACTTATTAACAGATGATTTATTCAGGACACATAACCCACGTTCCCTCGCTATATGTGTTTCTTTGTCAAGCACAAATCTGTCTCTAAAAAGACTTATATGTGAATGTTTGTTTGCAGCTCTAGTCATAGTATTAAAAGACTTGAACCAGTCCAAATGTCCACTGACAGGTGAATGGATAAACAGTATAGTGTATTCATATAATGGAATTCTACTGAGCAATAAAAAATAAAAAGGAATAAACAATGGATACCATGCAACAACATAGGTGAATACCAAATGCATTATACTGAGCACAGGAACCCGGAAACAAAAGAGTACATTCTGTATGATTCCATTTCTGAGAAGTTGTAGAACAGGCAAAATTATTCTTAGTTCTATAAATCAGATCATTGGTGGCCTGAGTGGGTGAAGTGGAATTGATTGAAAAGGGGCAGGAAGGAACTTTCTTGAGTGATGGAGATGCTTTATAATTTGTTTTGGGTGTTGCTTACGTGGGTTTAAATAATTATCAAAATTTATTAACATGAACACTTAGATTCTATGTATTTTATGTTAATCATATCTCAGTTTTAAAAAATGGTGGCAGTAGGTAATAAGGGAAGTGGAGGTCCAGGGGGATTTTTTTTCAAGATGGGAAAAATAACAGCAAGTTAGTATGCTAATAATAATGATCCAGTTGAAGAAAACATATTGATGCATAAAAGAGAAGAAAGGATTAGTGAAGTGATGTTCTTGAGTAGGAGAGAGGATAGGACCAAGTGCACAAGGGGAGGAACTAGCTTTAGAAAGGTCATGGATAAGGCAGGGTATGTGGCTGCAAATGTCGGTGGGTGGGTGGTTGTGTTGTTCCAAGTCTACGCAAGTCCTCTTTGCTTGACTTTTCTGAGAGAAGTAGGAAGGCAGGACAACAGTTCATCGTGAGGGTAGAAGAGGAGGTGCAGGAGTTCTGAGGAAGTCTAGAGCAGTGGTTGTTAAACTCGATCGTGCGTCAGAAGCATGATGCACATTAAAACAAATTTGCTGGCCTCAACCTGAATTTCTGGTTCAGTAGGACTGGGGAAGACCCTGGGAATGTGCCAAAGAGTTTTTAGATGATGCTTATCTGGACAAGACTCTGAGAAGCACTGGTGTAGAGCTTTCATTTTGATAGCTGAGACAGTTGTGCTTTGAATAATAAAATGAATTCATCTAAAGTGCTGGAACTGTGACTAGTAAGTAGTCCAGGCTGCTGCCTCCAGCCCAGGCTCATCCTATGTACCCTTTCTGATTTCAGTACGGAAGACTAGTAGAAGGCAGTGGGGGCCAGAGGGGAAGGCTGGGGTGGGCACAAGGAGGGAAAGGTCAGAGAAAGGAGGAGCTGGGACTACTAAAGCAAATCTTGCTAAGGTCACCTTGGTTTACTGTGCCCTGGGCCCCGATGAATAAATCTAGGCAAGAATGTTTTTGCCCTGTTTGGTACATATGAGCATAGCTCCAGATTATAGGAGGGTTGTGTTTTGTTTTCTACATATGAAGAAAGTTTGTTCTTAGAAGGTATGATTACATTTTTTTTTTAAAAGCTGGTATTTATTTCATTTGCAAGAAGATGCTTTCCTCTGGACCCAGTGTATATACTCTATATCATACGTATTATAAATAAGATCATGTGAGTATGGTTGCAAAAATATTGTCCGTGAAATTAATAAAGGCCATTTTAATTATATATATAAATTCTATTGAAAAGCAATGGTGAAATGTGCTTGAACTACATGCACAGTACACGGTTAATATACCTGTTTATTCACAGAAAAGGCTAAAAGGAAATGTGTTAAATATTAGCTGTGGCTTTTCTCTGGGTTGTGTGACCACAGATAATTTTTAATCTGATTTTTCTGTTTTTTAGTACTCCTAAAATTAGTATAATCTCTTTTCATAAGAATGTTATTTTAAAAACTTACATTCATAATAACTAATATAATAACATATAATATATAACATGTAACATAATTACTAATAACAAAAACTAATATTTTATTTGAGTGCATTGGCTTTGAGTCCTGGGTGCTTGAGACATTATCTATGAACAAGTAAAACGTTCCTGTCCTTTCAGAATTTATATCTTGTGATATCAATGATTAAACTCCCTGCATCTCAGTGAAGCTATTGCTCTTAGTGGATAGTCAGCAAGGGGTAACTGCACATTTATATTTAGGTTTGAAGTACTATTATTCACATTTACGTTGTTTGCCCCTTTTAGACTACACGTTTCTTGAGATTGTAGACTATGACCATTGTAGAAATTGTCATTTGTTTCAGAGGTAAACACTTAAAATGAAAGTGCTATAATTTTGCCTAGGATAAATTATTAAATGCATTTTGTCAGTATAACTATACAGTATATAGTATCCATTTCTTGTTGGAGTCTATTCATAGATATGAGCAAAAATTGCCAAGAATATGTTTGGTAATGTCAAATCATATCAGATAGGATCAGCTCTTTGATGTAAACAACTTAGTCTTTAGCATGTGATGTATTAGTCTGATACATGAATAAATAAAGCTTTTATAAGAATTCTTTTTAAACATTTGGTTTAAAAATACATTTTTCAGCAATAAAAAGGAACGAAGTACATGCTATATGCTACAAAGTGGATGAACCTTGAAAACTTATGCCAAATAAAAGAAGCCAGACACAGAAGGCCAACATATTGTAGTAGTCCATTTGTAGGAAATATCCAGAAGAGAGAAATCTGTAGAGATAGAAAGTAGATTCATGGTTACCTAGGGCTGGGGGTGAGGAGGGAGAGACTGGAGGTGTTTACTAATAGGTGTGGGCTTTCTTTTGGGGTGATAAATGTTCTAAGATTAATTGTGGTGATGTTGCACAATTTTGTGACTATACAAAACTATTGAGTTGTACATTTTAAATGGGTGAATTATATGCCAATAAACTGTTACAAAAAATTGTTAAACGTTTCTCAACATCTTTTGAGTGCATCTTATTCTTACCTGGCTGATGGATTTATGGCGCTACACAGACTTTCACCGCAGGGTTCTTTGCTGCTCGCCTTCCCACTCGTCTTCTACAACGTGTGTAAACTTGAGCAAGCACTTATTCTTTGACATGAAAAAAAAGCTTGGCCTAAGGGAGTTTCTTAAACTGACTTTTGGCAAACACCTTAATTAGCTGATACACAAAGAAAATCCAGATGGTATCTATCTCATATAATCAAACACTTTAAAACTTGTTTCTAATTCTCTACTCCCTCCTATCCCTCTTTTTTTTTTTTTTCTTGTACCTTACTTTCTTTTGGTGTAGTAGAAAAAACACTCAACCTGAATTCTGTTCCTAGGTATGATTTTTCTCACTGCTTAAGAAGAAATTTTGATTAGATGCCCGAGGTCTCCAAAGGATAACCTACGAACCAACAGCATCAGAATTATCTGGGGAATTTATTCAAAATGCATATCCTAAATCCAATATCCAGAGATTCTTGGGGTTCACCAAATATGCTTTTCAAGTCAGAATTTCTTGGCTGGAGCTATGCTTTTTACCAAGTATTCCTCCCTGTGCCCCCCAATGCGTCTTCTGTGCACTAAAATTGGAAAATCACAATTAATTTATAAAAGGTCCTATCATCTATGATGCTCAACTATTGTTCGTGTCTTCTCTGTTTTGTTTGGTTTATTCTTTCTGGGTGTAGGGAAACTCCTTTGCTTTAGTCTTTGATTAAGGAAGAGTTGGGCCAAAATGGTTATCTGAGATATTTGATTTACTTTTGAGGACTGCTTCTGAAATGTCTTACTTTTTGCTTTGATTGCTTTACCTACTTGTTTCTTTTCTTTCAGTACAATGTATTGGGAGATTCTAGGTGATATGCTAAATACTAGGTATTCTTGGTATTCCAGGATGAGTAAAATACACAATGTCTTCAAAAAACTTACAGTATAGATTTCTCATTATATAGGTTAGTTTTTCCCCCCTCTCTAAAGAATTAGGTCTTCTTTTTCCCTCCAACTGCTCATAGCTCTAACTTTTAGGACAAATAATATGTTTGCATTATTAAATTTGGGAAGAAAACCATGGGGCTCGTCAGCTTAAAAATTTAGTATTTAGCATAAATAGCGTGAAATGTTAGCAAAAAATGAGTTATAAGACTATAAGTAATAATACAGACTAACGTTTACCATGTAGCTATTTTGTTCTATTTTGAAAAATATCTTTTAAACATTGTACTACTGTGTGTGCTACCAAAAGTTGGGGAGAGACATTTCTTTCTTTGTGTTTGCAAGAATAAATCAATAAGAGAAGTTACTAATTTAGTTGGTTTTAATATATATTGTTAAGGAATTTTGTCTTAACAGCCCGTGGCTTGGAATATTTTAAGAATAAAGCATTGACCGCAGATGGATTCCAGAATAAAATCCAAGTTTCAAATTCAAATATGCTTATACAATTTGATCATATTTTTATTACTAATAACCATAAATTTTAATTGAGGCTTTAATCTTTTATTTAAAACTGATAAGCAACTCTTGTTTGCTATTCTTTTTGTTAATTAGAGTGTAAGTGAGGATTAAGTAATTATTCTTCCCATTGCCTGTATTTGCATCACTGCCAGGGAATTCCTGTTCAGAGATACTGCTGCTAGTGTGTGGGCAAAGCTCTTGCCAGTTTGCACACCTAGCACGTGGAGCATCAGCCTACAAGATATGATATTCCATTCTTTTTGAGTTAGGTTTTACTTTTCAATCGCTGACTAGGCTTTCTTTCTTCAAGAGCCCCCTTCCTGCTGCATTGGTTTCTTCTTTTTTCTCCTTCATTTTGCCAACTCGTCGTCATCTTCCTTTATTCTCTCTTAATTATTACTTTCCCAATCCCCTCCCTTTTTTGTATCCAAAAGCAAATTTTTAAATGTACTGCTTAAAATTTGCAGCTGCCTTAGGTGGAATGTTCTCACCGTGCCAGTCATGTTCATATTATCCATGCCTCCTATGTTATCATTACTCTCCCGGCAAATGCAAGTCGAGAATACCAGGCGCTGCTCTGAATGTTGGAGACACACCATGAATCGGAAAGCCACATGCTCTGCCCCAACAGCTCACACAGCTAATTATAAATCATCACAGATCAAAAAGTGCAGAGATTTGTTCATGGACTGTGGGAGCACTCGGTGGGGACAGCTAATCCACCCAGGAGAGCTGTGCTCTGGGGTGATTTTGCAGCAGTATCTTCCCCACCTGCCTGCCTCTCTCCATCTTCCCCAGAGGTGTTGTGTCCTTTGTTGTCATCCCTAGCACGCTCTTATACAAATCTCAGTCACACAACTGAGCACATCGTTACACTCTTCCCTGAGGATAATCCCTTCCACGTGACTGGGACATAATTCTCAGATTCCCTGCCTGTTTGCATGGCTCCATTCACATCCGACAAGAAAGGCCAGAAATAGACTTCTATTTGCTATTCCATTAGTCAGATTTTTTGAGACCTAGAGGCTTCCTAAAATTGGAAGTGTCATAATCTGTGGTGAGCACTGGGTTCCTGAACAGGTGTAGGGATGGGGAGAAACAGATTTCAGCCTGTGAGATGGTAGAACCAAGGAAATCTTGGGTGGCATGGAATAGAATCCAGTCATAGTACAGATGATGAAACTGGGACTCAAGAGTTGAGTGACTTGACTGAATTTACATAGTAAGAGATTACATAGTAATCCAGCATGATTACTTACGTCTCGTAATTCTTCATTTATTCCAGTGCTCTTTCTGCCATACTACTTTTCTGAAATTAGTGGCTTTTTGTTTTTCTCTGGTGATTGTCATGGTTTATAACACCAGATTTAACTATATCAGTGATATAGTTAAGTAAATGTCCTTTTTACAAATGCGAAAACATACACACACATGTGTATGTATGTGTATAGTTTCAAAAAACCGTTATTTTCCCTGTATAAAGGGGAAAGTAACATTGGCGTCATCAAAATTAATTGTTAAATATAACCATGCAGTAATTTCTGAAAAGTTTAACTCAGAGTTAGAAATCGAAATTCGAAATTCTGTGGCTCACTGTGTGGGAGTTGGAAGTTGCTTGGATTTTGTGTTTTTATTTGCGTGATGGTAATACTGAGTCTGTCATTGGGGGAAACGAACGTAGTCCTTTCAGCTTGTTTAAACATTCCTGTTGCTCTTTTATGTGTGTTACCTAAGCTTTCTACTTAATTTTCTCTGATAATGAACAACCTAGATTTTTTTTAAAAAGAAAATAATGTGATGAACTACTGCTTACCAATCATCCAGGGTATCAATTATCGATTCATTGCCACTTTTGGTTCCTTTGTCTCTCCCATCACACGCTACTTATTTATTTACTTATTTATTTATTTATTTATTGTTGGAGTACTTTAAAGCAAACCCCAAGCAGCATATTATTTCACCCATAAATACTTTCGTATGTTTCACTAATAGATAAGGATTTAAAACATTTTTTTAAAAACCATCATTTTGTATAAAATAATTCATTGATATCATCTAATACCTATCCATTCAGATTTCCCCAGTTGCATTTGAAGATTTGAATAGTGAATCTCTTAGACTGGCTTTCCTCTTTGATTAATTAACTTGATAAAGCCTCACTCTCATTGTGTCCTTTGCTTCATAAGCCCGGCTGTCACAGATGTCACCTGTAGTTGTTTCTCATTATTCTCCATTTGCTCTGACTTTTAGTTCCTTGTGATCTGTTTTCTGAATCTGCCCCTCTTAGATCTCTGTTGAATGTCTTAGACATCTGTAATACCTCCCTATTTAGCACCATTGGTGGTGAATTTTAGCTGTACTTTATTATTGCTTGCTTAGTCTCTTAGTCACTTTGAGTCTCTGTCTGTAAAATGTGGGCCAGTACCTGGACATGGTTTTGTCCTACTATATACACACACATATATACATAGTATATAATATATATATTTTACAAGTCTCTACAGGCCCTTTTGGCCTAAGCCCTGGCATGAATAATTACAAATTCTCTTCTGTCTTTTCCTAAATTCTCTGCCAGGGGTATAGACAAGCATACAGTGTGTGCAGTTGACCTGGGTCCATGGTTAGAAGGTATCCATAATAGTTCCTGGGGGCTGGAGAGAGAAATCAATGGGAAAGCATCTAGACTTGAAAAACTATTATATCATTAAAAACAGAGCCATAACAAAATTTATTCTGTGTTATTTTCAAATTGCTATAACACATTGATATAAAAACAAAGAAAAAAGAGAAAAAAATGCCACTTATCTCTTGTAAGCATACAACAAGAACTGAACGAAGCCCATTGAATCAAAGCTCTGTTTCATCTTATTTCTCACCGTGCAGAAAGTTGTCTTTGAAGGAACGTGAGCATGAAGAAAGGAGAAAATGGGCATGGAGTGGAAAGGGACAGATTGTTGTTGACAAACTTATACGCGGGATGCTGTTGCTGTATATTCGGTGAAGATTGTATGGGACCCTACGTGTAAAAATATTTTGGAAATGCTACTTAGGTGTTTTCATTTTCAGAATTAACTTTTTCAATAGGGAGATTACAGGGAGAAGGCACTTTGCTTACTGTGAATCATGACTTTTCATACTTTTCCCCCAGGAAAAATGGCATTTAGGGTGATTGAAAGACTAGGCCCTGGAGTCAAACAGACCTCATTTCAAATCCCAGCTCGGCCACTTACTAACATTTCTTGGGGCTAATATAGTACACAATTTTGCCAAGTTTCAGTTTATTCATCGACAAAATAGAGAAAAAAAATACTTATTATAAACTATTATAATGATCAAACAAGATAATGTAACTAACAGCTTAGCCCTGACACATCCATGTCAAGCACTAGAAATACGCGGCTATCGTGCGTCCTTCCTTGATACTAAAATTTAGGATAATCTTGTGATTCATTCTTCAGTTTTTCTCGATGAGCATGGTTCTGTTACATAATCTGTTGTGTTTCTTTTTTCTTTTTCTTGGGATCAGAGTGTCTTGGATAAAATCATGAATATTTTTTACTTTAGTAGAAGATTTCTTAGATGTTTGGTATAAGGTAGTTGTGGTTATTCTGATTAAGTTTCGGAGAACACTTGCAGATCTGATGAAGATTTTCAGATGGTTGGGAACTAGATGAAGGAAAGACTTGGGTGTACCTCTGGCTTGGGAATTAGGAGATCTGGGTTCTGCCAGGAACCAGTTCGTTGACCTCAGACAATTTGCTTAATCTCTCTGGAACCTAATGTTCTCTATTATAAAGGAGAGGTTTGGAAGGATGATGGTGCAGATGCTTTGGGTTCCAACATCCTGTTTATCGTTGGGCAGGTAGAGCTTCACCATTTGAATCAGAGGGAGCAACATGAGAGCAAGGCTTACGGGTGGGAGTCGGGAATTAAGGAACAACAGGAGATGACAGAAGGCATTACTTTTCAGAATGAAGGGAGCAATATGGGGAGTAGGAGGAAATAAGAGAATTGAAGAACAGAGAAGGAGAGCGGTGCCAGGACTTTAATCTGACTTTTATATTTTGAACAATGCCAGGATTTCATAGCAGTGTCCACTATTGCTTCTGGTACATGCTTTCTGTAGGGAATATCATTCAATGAGTGTGTACTATAAACCCAAGATCTGGGGAAGCCCTAGGTCTTCACTGCTCATTGGTGATAAAGAGCATAGGTTTTGGTGTCTGTGCTAGGATGCAAACAGAAGTATAGTGTGGTGGGTTTTGCTCTGAGGTTTTTTGTTTTTTTTTGTTTTTCGTGAGGAAGATTTGCCCTGAGCTAACATCCATGCCAGTATTCCTCTATTTTGTACACGGGATGCCTCCACAGCATGGATGATGAGTGGAGTAGGTCTGCGCCCAGGATCTGAACCTGCAAACCTGGGCTGCCAAAGCAGACTGTGCAGAACTATAACCACTTGGCCACGGATCTGGCCCCTGCTCTCAGGTTTAATGTGAGCTTCAAATATGTGGTTTGTGTTTGTAGCCAATAGGAACTATGGAATTTCTCTCAATAGCCAGGCAGCAGAACGTAAGACATGACTTTGACTAGAGGGCTTGATGCTGGTCATGCTAAAAGATATGAGGAAATCACTTTAAAAATGTGCTAATTTGCCTTATACCAGTTTTTATATAGAATTTCCAAAAATCTTCATCATGATAACTTGGGAGTGAACATAGGCAGGTAGAAGGATCAGCAGTGAAGTACTCCTTGCTACTCTTTGGCAAATAATATATTGTTCAGGCTTATTAAGGTCAGTTTGAGCAAGCTTTAAATGAAAATTTCATAGTTAAGGATGAATAACCAGGGAGATTGGATGGTTACTCTGGCAAAGCTTCACAAAACAGCAGGATCTAACTGAGATCATTAGCATCTAAAATCTGTTGCTTAGCTTGGGAGTCCAGAAGCATCATTGTCAGAGAATTCATTGACAGTCCAGTTGAGGAAAACTGCTTCCAACCAACCAAATCTGCACAATATCAATGATGTATAAATCAACACGATAATTTATGAGACATATGAATAGAACCAAAACTTTTGTCAACTGTTTTCTGTTCAAAGGAAAATTTACCTGGAAAGGCCATTATTATCAGAGTTTGCATAGGGTTTTGGGAAATAGTTGATGGCCGTCTTGGCCGATATCATCAGATTGTAGTTATCATCTGTCGTTCAGGGACAGATCTCCCAAAAGCACTGACTGCCAAGCTGGCTGACCAGGGAGCTCCCTGTGATCACCTTTCTCCTGCCTTATATCCATGTTCATCATCTTATATTAACTCTATTTATTACTCTATTTCCAATTTCTAGCAATATGCTTATCACATATTTGCTGAATTTTTGAATGAATGGTAGGTGCTCAAGTATATTGATTTGGATTTTGTGGAATGACAATCACTGTTTCAGCTCTCTCCTTGTCCTTGCCTTCATTCTTCTGATTGGAGTTGAATGTTGCCAGATCTCTGGGCAATAAATTGGGTTACTTTGTAATCTTGCCCCTTAGATGTTAAGTTTTAAGTTTCACTCTCTTCTCTCCCTTCTGAACATTCTCTCTCTGTGAGTTGATATGTTCCTGTGGTTTTAGATGCCTTTTTAAAATGCTGATGATTCCTACTTGTAAACCTAATAGATCCTGAGCACTCATGGCCGTTTCAAACTGAGCATGAGCGTAAGCTCATCATAGTCCCCCAAATCTGCTCTTCTCTAGAATTCTTCTACTTCAGTAATGACTCGGGTGTTCATGTCGGAACCCTGGGAGTAATCCTTGACCCCTCTTTGTCTCTACTCATCTAACCATTACTGGTGCATCAGTGCTCAAAAGTAGCCACATTTCCTAAGCAATAGTTTTATTTCACCCAGGCTGTACCTACCATCTTTTCTTATTTACGGCTCACCTCCAAATGTACTAGTTACCATATATAATATAGTGGAAGAAATCAAAGATAAACAAGACCAGGCCCCGCCCCCCCTCAGGAAACTTACAAAGGAAAAAGACTTGTTATACAAAAGTTGAAAACAAGCCAATGTGTAGTTAAGTAATTAAAAGTGTTAAGAAGTCCTGGAGGTTTATTTTGGCTGTATATTAGAAGGCTTCAGGGAGATAATTGTATGTGAACTGAGCCTTGAAGGGCATGATTTTGATGAACGTAATTGGCAAGGTAACCATATAAGTCACCAATCTATTAAAAAAAGACAGTTAAAGGGGCTGGCCTCATGGCCTAGTGCTTAAGTTTGGTGTGCTCCACTTCAGTGGCCCAGGTTCACGGGTTCAGATCATGGGCATGGACCCACACCACTCATCAGTCATGCTGTAGTGACCACCCACATACAAAATAGAGGAAGATTGGCACAGGTGTTAGCTCAGAGCTAATCTTCCTCAGCAAAAAAAAAAAAAAAAAAAAAAAAAAAAAATATTTAAATAGGAGTGTCCCCACCTCTTTGTAGCTGTTCAGTTCCACTGCTGCCTTGTAGTAAGGAAATATATTTCACTTGATGACTTAGAAAAACATTTAGCTGATATATAATTCTGTATTTTGGTCCTATGGTCCTATGGTTTCTAAAACTCTCAAAACACAGAAATGAAGCAGTCATCTATACTTTTATTTTTTAAGAGGAAAAGTTGTTCAGTTGCCATGATCATGTTTTTTTACTTGAATTTGAACCAATTCCTAGTACAACCAATCACAATTTTAGTTCAAATTGTTAAAAATTGGTGAATAAAATAAGTATTGGAAACGGCCTTAGTTGCATATATCTAGAGATATTTTGTTAATACAGGTAATTAGGAATAGCTGCCTTTTCTGAAAATCAACAATATTGATAATAATAAAAACAACCACCACCGTTTTCAAGTGCCAAGAACAGTTTCCTGTGCTACCCTATTCAGATTTCATAACAACCCTATGAGGCAGGTATGGTAACCCTTATTTTATACATGAGGAAATTGTCAGACAAGTTGTCACCCAGGTCTTCTGACCCTAACGTCTGTGCTCTTAACCACTAACATTTGGGTTTCCGTGACTTGTGTTAATGAAATATATTAAGTTTTGCTTCTTTTAACAAGAGTGCTTCCATCAATGACAATGATTAGCTCAAAAACATCATTTTCTCCTCTCACCTTCTTTACACTTATCAGACTAATGATTATTTGCCAAGGTGTTTTAAAGTATCAGAAACTTACATCCTTCTACAATTTTTTACTCTCAGAAATGATTTGCTCATATTAAAAATGATCTATATGTACTTGAAAGAATTGCCATTTATTCTGTCAATTATCTTTAAGTCTTCGTGTCAGATTTGAAACATAGAGCTATAATGATAATTTCACCAAGTCCAATTAGTCACTCTTCATGCCATTCGTTTTTTTTTTAACCACTGTATAAAATCCTCTATCATATAACCTACTAATATAACTACAGAATTTTTTTTGCATTGCTGAAAATGTGTCACTGTTATGAAGAGAATCAGAAAATATGAGAAATGGCAACCCTGTAATATTTTGAATTTGAACTTTTAATAGGACCATGAAAGGACTCCATTAGTTCAGACTAATGACCTTTCCAGGTTCATTTGCTAAAAAGGTTGAGTGTTGGCTGTTTGACAGAGGGACTCTTAGGAAAATCTCCTGTCCTAAATGTTATATCATAGCAGAGTAATTCGTCTCTTGGGGAGGAGAGTAAATTCATTATTAATTTCAATTTCTTTCCCCAAATGAAGACTTATATCTTTTTTCTCGTTAAAAGAAAATCTTACTTGGTGGGTAGTGATAGTTGATTTCTTACATAATTATCAAGTATGAATTTTAAACTTTACAACTTTACCTGCCTTCATATTATCCTGGAATGTCCTTCCTGTGGGATAATTACAGATTGCATGAAACTGCTTCAACTCGTCCATTTTCAACCTCTTTCTTAATCTGGTTTTCATACTATGCAAAGAATGGAGACATACACTTAGACTTCCCTAAATGGTTCTCAGAGTGATTCTACCACTGTTTTTTTTTTTTTTAGTTTTTATTTATTTTTTTATTGAGGTTATGATAGTTTACAATATTGTGAAATTTCAGTTGTACATTATTATTTGTCAGTCACAATATAAATGAGCCCCTTCACCCTTTGTACCCACCTCTCTTCCCCCTGGTAACCACTAAAGAGTTCTCTTTGTCCATGTGTTTGTTTACCTTCCACATATGAGTGAAATCATACAGTGTTTGTCTTTCTCTCTCTGTCTTATTTCGCTTAACATAATACCCTCAAGGTCCATCCATGTTGTTGTGAATGGGACAATTTTTGTCTTTTTTATGGCTGAGTAGTATTCCATTGTATATATATACCACATCCTCTTTCTCCAGTTATCAGTCGATGGTCACTTAGGTTGCTTCCACATCTTGACTATTGTGAATAATTCTGCAATGAACATAGGGGTACATAAGTCTCTTTGAATGGTTGGTTTCAGGTTCTTTGGACAGATACCGGGTAGTGGGATGGCTGGGTTATATGGTAGTTCTATTTTTAGTTTTTTGAGAAACCTCCATACTGTTTTCCATAGTGGCTGCACCAGTTTGCATTCCTATCAGCAGAGTTTGAGGGTTCCCTTTCTCCACAACCTCTCTAACATTTGTTATTTTTTGTCTTGGTTATTATAGCCATTCTAACGGGTGTAAGGTGATAGCTTAGTGTAGTTTTGATTTGCATTTCCCTGATGATCAGTGATGTTGAGCATCTTTTCATGTGCTTATTGGCCATTTGTGTATCTTCTTTGGAGAAATGTCTATTCATATCCTCTTCCTATTTTTTGATTGGGTTGTTTGATTTTTTTGTTGAGTTGTGTGAGTTCTGTATATATATTATGGAGATTAACCCGTTGTTGGATATATGATTTGCAAATTTTTCTCCCAGTTGGTGGGTTTTCTTTTTGTTTCAAACCTGGTTTCCCTTGCCTTGTAGAAGCTCTCTAATCTGATGAAGTCCCACTTGTTTATTTTTTCTTTTGTTTCCTTTGTTCAAGAAAATAGAGTGTTCGAAAAGACCCTTTTAAGGCCAGTGTCAAAGAGCGTACTGCCTATATTTTCTTTTAGAAGTTTTTTGGTTTCAAGTCTTTGATCCATTTTGAGTTTATTTCTGTGAATGGCATAAAATAATGGTCTGTTTTCCTTCTTTTACATGTGGCTCTCCAGTTTTCCCAACACCATTTCTACCATCATTTTTGCTGACCTCTTTTCTCATTTTGGTAATTTTTATGTGGGGGTTTCCTGGACTTTCTAAGAGCTTTCTACATTCATGCATTTTTTTCTTTTAAAGTGACCAAACTGGAGCCAGCATTCAGTATCTCACTGCTCTTATTGGTTGTAACAGCCCTGTAACACTTCATATTTTCTGCTCGTCTTCATCCTGCCTGGGTGTGTGTGTGTGTGTGTGTGTGCATGCGTGTACTTGAATCATGCTTTGCATTCACCTGTACTTTGTGTCTCAAGATCTTTTTCTCTTTAGAAGTTAGAACGTAATTCAGGACCTAATAGTACAGAAAAGTGGTTTCTGTGATTCTTTTATGTATTTTCCTTGTGGAATTTTGCTGCTCATTCATTTAATTCAGAGATTTGGCCTTGTAAGGTCTTGTTCCAGTTCCAGTTGAGCATTATGATCTTTCCTTTATTCAGACAGAAATTGGCCATTCCCCTTATGCTTCTCATTTGTTGCCACATTTATTCCTTGCAAATTAAATCCCATAATTATGAAGTCTCCAGGGGGAAAAGTTTATTTTTATCAAAGGTCCTCTGTTACCCACCCACCCCCGCCCCCCCCCCTTGAAATTAAAATGTGTATTTTAAGTAGTAATTTTCTGTGGCATGCAGAATTGTGGAATTGCATATGCTTTATAAAGGGGCTTCGTTTGAATAGAAGTGACCTTCTTGGTGGGTGTTCTGAAAAATTGTTTGCAGGCCTCATTTCCTTTTGAGCTTTAGCAATCTTGAAGCAGAAAGATGCTCATAAACAACCTTTCATATTAATTTAGAAGAAAAAAATTCCTCTCCATTCATGGTAATATTAAGTTTCCAACTAGAGTTGGAAAAGGCATGATTATTTTTCATTTTGCATCCGTAATCTAATTTAATTTTTAAGTGAGGACCTCATTTTACAGATGAAAGAACTGGATCTCCAGATGTTCATTGACTGGTTCAGGTTGATAGAGCCTGTAAATAACAGAGCCCGGATTCAGATCCAGACTTTTTGAGTATAAATCTAGTATTCTCACCACTGGAGCAGAGCTACAGTTTTGGAAATTGCCCCCGTAAACTTCATCAAAAGCATATGGTGAGCGTCTAGATTTAATTTTTGGCATTGCGTAAGATAGTTTAAAATAGAGAAATGACCCTTAGGAGCCTATAGTTTTATATGAAGTTTTTTGTTAGTTGGGACAAAACAATTTCTGCCCCCTTTTCATTGTTTCTTAAACAAATCAAAATCATTTAAAGAGGATGTCATAATTAGCAATGCCTGGAGAAATTACATTACTGTTCATCCCCATGTGTACAATTTACATGATCAAATCGTGTGTAGGCTGTCATATATTTTGAATTTTGATGGGTCTTAAGGTTACTCCTGTTGTTCTTTCAACTCTGCTATCTTCTTCTCTCTCCATTATGAAAACTATCCTGGAGAGCAAATCTAGAACTCCATGGTTCTTCTTTTCTCTATTCAAATCCTCTAAAAAATGTTTTATTTATTCTTTCGTTCTGAGGTCCTTGCTACCAAATGCATAACAAATGTCTAAGTATCATGTTATTTCTCTTAGCTTTTGGCCTCACAACTGAGGACAAAATATTATTAACACAACAACAAAAAACCATTCAGATGTGATTTCTGTCCAGTCCTGGTGCTTTGATTTAATGAGAATTTCCTTTAGTTGTTTTCTTTTCTGCACAGTCGTCAGAGATGGGACGTTTGGGATTATAAACGCTTACTTTTAAAGCTGCTGCTTTTAGGTTCCGCTGGAGTAGCTGTTGGCATGCTGTGAGTGTCTTCAGTGCTTCCTGAATACCAGGGAACCAGATTTTTAAAAAAGCAATTGCATGCCATGAGACCACAGTAAATATGGTGGTAGGAAGGACAGACGTGCTGGTGGAATATGGCCAGAGTCTTTGAGACGGGCTCTCTGGTTAGAGAAAATGCATCGGTGCATAGTTGGGAGTGACGATCTTTACTAGCATTTTGTCTCCTTTGAGGAGAAAAAAGATTGTTCTAAACTTCATAACTGAGTTTTGTTTACAGAGCTGATAAACTATTTCAAAATTAAACCCTGTGGCTTCCTTTTTAAAAACAGTTTCTCAGATGCATTTGTTTGAGCTAGAAAAAATGTGTATAATACAGAAATGAAGATGCTTTCTCACTTAAAATTTGAGTAAAACTTGAGTTCTGTTGTCAGTTCTGAAATAGGACCAAAAATGTGTCCGTGCAGCTGAGGTGACAAACAGAAGCCAAAATTGATGGGCACAGCTAACCCAGTAAACAGGAAATGCAACTATTATCTACAATTGGTAACCATAGTTACAGTGTGATTATTATTTTCAACTTGGATTTATACAAAATGGAGAGGTGGTAAAGCATGTCTTGTCATGGTTTATCCCACGTGTGTTTTTCCGATGAGGGTTATAGTCATTAGCTATAGTTATCAGTGGAATCCATTTGCTTTTTTAAAAAAGAGGTTAAGATTTGCGTCCAAGCTTTCATTTTCCTTGAGCGTTAGTATATAGTGGTGTATGCACTTCAGTACTTTCGAATGAGTCAATTCTGCCGCCGTCTCCTGAATTTTTTATTTGGGTTTCTGATTGGATTTGAATGGTAGCTGCTGAATTGCACATAGTAGATAAGACAAGGAAGGTTTGAGGTTATCTGACAAAATAATATTTAGATTATATATGTATGTGTATATATATGTATATATATCTACATAAACTATATAGATATATGATATATATATATGTGATGGACAATTTCTTTTTTAGATATTTTAGATATAAAAACTTTGTAGAAAAACATTTAAATGCAGAAAAATATAAATAAAAAAATAAAAATCTCCCATATTCCCCTATTTAGAAATAACTGCTATAAAAAAAGTATATATATTTTTTCTATGAATACACACACAAACATGTTCCTTTCAAAATGAGCACAGAATATTTTAAAACAGTAGTATTCCGTGCATAATAATTAGATTTTAAATTTATACTGGGGGGGAAAAACCCTAAATCCTACAGAGCCTCTTATGTCATAGTCTGTCTTTTTTTTTTTTTTTTAAGATTGGCACCTGAGCTAACAACTGTTGCGAATCTTTTTCTTCTTCTTTTTTTCCTTTTTTGTTTTCCTTCTTCTTTTCCCCCAAGACCCCCAGTACATAGTTGTAGATTCTAGTTCTGAATGCCTCTGGTTGTGCTCTGTGGGACAGTGCCTCAGCATGCCCTGATGAGCCGTGCTATGTCTGTGCCCAGGATCCAAACCAGCGAAACCCTGGGCAGCTGAAGCAGAGCACGCAAACTTAGCCACTTAGCCCTGGGGCCAGCCCCAAGTCACAGTCTTTCTTAACCAAAAGAAGCATTTTAAGAAATTAGAAAAAAGGGAATAAGAAAGGAAAAAAGAAAAAGGTCTAAGTCCTTTGAAAGACCATGATTGCTAGTGGCCAAAGTATAAGCTCACAGATTCTGAAATAATCCAGTCTTACTGTTCTATCGCACATCCCTGAAGTTTTTAATATAAAGCTGGGAAGTGTATGTTTCATTTGATTTCACCTGCTGCTCCTGTCACTGACCTTCCCACTTTCAGAGAGAAGGAAAGCCATCTTTAGGCCGCTCTCTCTTCTTGGCTGCTTTCTCTACAGAGTGATGTAAGCAATCTACAGAAATATTGGCCCTCTTCTCTTGCAGTAGAGTGCCCGAAAGATCTCTACTCTCCTTGTGCTTGTGTGTGTGTTGGGGGAGTGGGGTGCAGGTGCAGCAGGAGCACTGTCTCTGTAAAGAAGTTTCTGTATCACCATCCTCTCTGGGTATGTATGTATCTCCCTTTCCTACACTTTCCACACTTTTTGATAAACTCCTAAAGGGCAGCGTGTTTACCTCTGTCCCAAACTACAGCAAGTGGGAAATTCCTCTGGAAATTTTGGAAATTTTTCTCTTATTTTAGTAGTTCATGTAAACTTGGCAGTCTGTTCTATTGTAAGTCAGCATTTGTTTTGATAGAAGGATAATGTGTCAAGCCATTACCCCCCACACCCCCCTGGGTAAACAAACACCCCAAGAAGATGTCCACATTTATCCTTGGGTTTTTATACTCCAATCTCCTCTCCTCCCACATGTGTGCTTGAGGTTAAGGAGCCACTGAAGTCATTCATTCAGTGAAGTCCAGCACCTAGTGTCCTACGTGAATGTGATGGGAAAATGGTGCCTTTCTTAAGGGGACTTTCATGCTCACATTTTAGGATAAGGGTCACCCCACCCTTTTGTGGGATAGGGTCGCATTTGAGACAAGAGCATTATTGCCTCAATTTTTTTTCTGAGTCATGTTAGTAAACACAAAACCCTGAAGTTACATTTTTGTATTTGAATATAGAATTAAAATGTAGACAAAGAATACTTAGGCATTTGGAAATTTTGAAGCATTGGAAAGTAGATATGTATCCTAGTTTTCTTTATAAAATGAATAAATGTAGGCTTTTAATGTAGTTATTAGTAAAACTGTAGAAAATAAAAATATAAAGAAAATCCATGGAAATCCCATCCACTCAGATGAAAATCACTTTTTTAGGCATTTCCTTACAGAGATTGTTTTCATTCAAATATGAGTGCAAATGCCTACAGGTGTGTATAGACATGTCTGTGGGTAGTATAAAACTGGAATCATGCTTTATATTCAGTTTTGTGTCCTGTTCTTTTTATTTGATATTATTGTGAGCGTTCATTGTGAGCATTCTTACATTGTGAGAATTCACATATTCATGTATTGTGAGCATTCGGTGTCGTTAAGTATTCTTCAGTTGTGCTAAAAATATTCTCAATTGTGTACTCTATTACTTACGCATTAAATAATACCTACCTTACAGCTAGCTCTGTGTGTGGAGAGGATGGGGGAGTCATGGAAGGTATGTTGTAGGCTTGGTAACTGGTTATTGTTCCTGTTATCAGGGTTTTCAAGTTGCTTTCCAGAAGCTTTATGTGCACAGTGTGAAAGAGAGAATGCCCTCACCAGCAGTGAATGCTGTGATTTAACAAATGTGGGGTAATTTTAAAATCTCAGCTTTTCCTATTTTATAGTGACAAGTTATTCATTCACCAAATATTTAGTGAATTTCTACCATGTGCCAGGGAATGTGTGAGCAGTCCCATCCTCAAGGAATGTGTAGTTAATTGGCTGACCCAATTTCTGTTGAAAGTAGCAATGCTGTTCCTTAAGATATGAATGAGTATGTTAGGGGGAGAAATATTCATTGGGCTGATAAGTTTGCAAAACACTGCAACTATATCTCACTCTTGGAGACTCACAGAACTTTTCTCTAAGAAGTCTTGCAGAAGACAAAAACACAAGCGCCTTTGGTTTAGCTTCATTTAATCAAGCATTTCCTGAACTTGTCTACTCACAGAAACCTTTATCCCAACATGCTGGGATTCTCCCGAATTCTCCTAATGAATACAGTAGATTATTTAGCATCACAATATTTCGTGCTTGTTTCTATGTATTTATGAAATCACTTATTTTAGGTCTAGGTTAAAGGTTGGTTGTTACTGGAAAAATCAATATGGTGGTATAAATTCCCAGTGGACATTCTTCCTTGTCTGGAGTTAGTCTCACATAATAGCATAAGGACTCTCAATACCAAAGTGCTATCCTGAGATTTCAGCACTGCTCCATAATTGCCAAGAGAACGGCAATGCTGCTTAATGGTGTACATCTCCTTGAAGACAGTTCAATTAGTCTCTGCCTTGACCTTCTGAAGACCTCTTTCCAAGTCTGTTATTTGACATCTCTGATAAGCATGACTTGAAATGCTGAATTAGAAGCCATTTGATCTGAGAAGATCTTAAGTCATCTTTTCTAAAACTTTTTAAGTTTCTCTGAAATTCTGAGAGTGCAGGGGCTCTCGTTGGTAATGACTCCTTATCAAATACTAATATTATTCATCTTCTATTGACTACTCTTTGTGACTCTTCTCTCTAGAGCCTTTGTTAGTAGTACAGGTGAGCTCTAGTATGGGTAAGGTGGCACCATTAATGAAAGCAGTATTGACCAGTATTTATAAGTCACATTTCCATCTCAGCTGACTTATTTATTTGGTGTCTATATATATTTTCTTGTACAGTATTTCAAAAATCTTTCCTGTGGTCAGGCCATGGGTAAAAAAGTATATTTTGATATATACATAGTATGGGAAAATTGGTAGTTTCTTATACTATTGATGGGAGTTTTAAGTTATGCCAACATTGTTAGAATACAATTTGTCAGTTTTTTTAATAGTTAAAATGTAGATAGTCTTTGAATAACTAAACTGTTAGAAAGTTATCCAGTGAACATCCTCGTAAAAACAAGCTCCCAAGATAATGTATAAGGATAGTCTTTTACACTTTCTCTTCCTATAGGTTTTAAGTAAATGTTACGTCAATGCAGTTGATTCCTAGGCAGCCACTGAAAAGTATAAATATATCTTCGTGGGGAGACCTCCAGCATGTAATAGTAAGTGGATAAAAGAAAGATGCTAAGCGGCTTATACAGAATGATAGCTTTTATTTAAAATTAATAACACTAACAAAAAGGTTATACATACACATACATACATACATGTGTGTATCTAGGTTTCTTTTTTTCTTTCAAGAACAATACACAAGAACTGTTGGCTGTGTTTCCTTTGGGGATAAGGGAATGAGTGGTTTATATTTTGCTTTTTATATTTTTCTGTATTTAAAATTGTGAATTACATTTTTTATTTTGCCAGTGGGAGTTATCTGGTGTGATTTGAGGTCTTTTTTTGTAAGTATTAGATGTGATAACACATGTAAATAAGCATAGAGCATTGTTATATTGTTATTATTTCAGTATGATTTTTAAAAAATCGGTGTTGTTCAGAAATAGGAAGAGCCAGAGGAGATGAAAGAGAATAAGCCACAGAAAGTGAGAGGAGTGGAAATTAGGAAAAAGATATGAAAAGAAAGATTTGTTTGGGAAGTGTGCAGAAGAGTGGCTATTTTTAACTTTCTCACTACATTTTCTTCACTTTTAAGGTTTTTTAAAAACTTTTTAATATTTAGTTTATTTTTTTTTTTTGAGAAAGATTAGCCCTAAGCTAACATCCACCACCAATCCTCCTCTTTTTGCTGAGGAAGATTGGCCCTGAGCTAACATTTGTGCCCATCTTCCTCCATTTTTTTATATGTGGGATGCCTGCCTCAGCATGGCTTGATAAGTGATGCATAGGTCCACACCCGGGATCCAAACCAGCAAACCCCGGGCCGCCAAAGCGGAGCATGCCAACTTTATTGCTGCTCCACCGGGTCGGCCCCTTACTTTTAAGTTTTATTCTCTCTGCCAATCTTACTCTTTTATAGTTATTATTCTACCTTATTCTTTGACTTCCTTATTATTAAATACATCTCTATTCCGTGTTGTTACATTTTCTCCTGCTCCCAGTTACTGGTCCCTGTGGCTCTTTGTTGTCTTGTCAGGTTAGGATTGCAGAGGGGACGAGGGATGTAGGTGTGGTTCCCGGGTCGACGTCAGTGTTGATGATGTGATTGCCACTGTCCAGCCACTTGATTGATGCCTTCCAGCAGCCTAAATTCTGAACTTCCTAAAGTGTGCTCTTCTCCTTATTAAGTCAACTAATTCTGACGTTATCTGGCCTTGTATTAGGAGACTGTGTATTGCTGGTTTGTTTTTGTTTTCCTGAAAAATGGTTATGAAATTGCTCAACCATGATACTTCATTGATATAATTGGGAAATGTGAAGTATTGCATGGTAGAAGAAAATATCGACTTGCAAGAAATCATTGTGGTTTATTTATTGTCATGATTATCTAACTTAATTTACCAAACACAGCTTGCCTACTGTGCAATTGTATAATTGAACAGCTGAGGCCCATACACTTACCCAAACTAACTACTCCCTATCCAATTAAACAGCATCGAACTATAAAATGCACATTTTCCCCAGGATATTGTGTGTTTCTTGAAGCTCAAATGCTTCATATCCCATCATTTCTGTGATTGTTTCTGACTTGACTGATTGGTAAACCAAGGAAAATTCAAAGTACTTTGCATACCAATATGAAGGATTATTATAAATATTTCCTTATCTACACAAGGAAATCCGTATTCAACTCTGATTTTGGTCTCTCTTGGTTTCTGTTGGCTTTTCTCAAGTTAAGAGCTCAAGAAAGAAATTACGCACAGGGGCCGGCCCCATGGCTGAGTGGTTAAGTTCACGCACTCTGCTTCGGCCGCCCAGGGTTTCACTGGTTCGAATCCTGGGCATGGACCATGGCACCGCTCATCAAGCCGTGCTGAGGTGGCGTCCCACATGCCACAACTGGAAGGACCCACAACTAAAAGTATACAACTATGTATCAGGGAGCTTTGGGGAGAAAAGGAAAAAATAAAAAATTAAAAAAAAAAGGAAATTATGCACAAATAGGTTATCGTAGAATTTATCTGTGGCTATTCAGTCTAGCTCATAAAGCTCAATGCTCTGATGTCTCAGTTGCATGTATGTGTCACAGTTGATTAGGGGAGAGAATTAATTATATTGGCGCAGATTCATTTTCCCATCTTGTAAATGAAAGGATGTGACTCATTGACAATATGTTGATAGCCAATTTTTAAATATTAGTAAAACTACACAATTGTAAGGGAAATACTATGTTCAGCTCATGTTCAACGTGAGTTAAAAGTGGTATATAAGATGATGACCACATATGAAATATTAAATATTTCAAAGAGTATTGATCAAGTCTAGACTGCCTTAGTATTTCATTTTAGCATTATCTTTTATTTAATTAATATACAGCACATACTAATACTAACCAGTGTTTGCTGAGTCACGTAAGGTATCATGTTGAAATGGTTTAGTGGTGGTATTTCATTTATTCTCACCTTAATATTGACCTCATCATTAGCTCCATTTTAAAGAAAAGTAAATCTGCCAAAGTTCAACCAGCTAGCAAGTGGCAGGGCTAGGATTTGAAAACAGGCTAGAATATCCTTGTGGATGAATCGATAACCATGGTAAACAAGAGATTGGTTAGGGGACCAATAGGAATGGACTAGGAAGAGAGATGGTCTGATCTTTATAATGAGGTTGCTCTTTTAATTGAAGTGTAGATTTGTAGAGTATCAGATAGCCATACTTAAATATGTGTGCAGCCAAATTATTGCTGTTTCTTTTTCTTTCAGAAATATGATGTACAAAAATCTGTTTTGCTTAATTCGCAAATGAGAGTTTCCCCACACCCTTGTGGACATTATCTATTCTAAGTATGTATGGTGTTAGATCACGTAAATATGTAAAATTTTTAATATTTTTCTCTACTTTATCTGTAAATATAATTGTTTTAAGTTTGTCTTAGCTACTAATTTTAACATTGTGTATATGTGAATTCAATTTATTTTTCATTGATTTGTGAGTCTGTAATTATGAGCTTTTCTCAACTTATGTATTCATAAAGTCCAAAAAAATTCCAAGCAATAAAAGTATTTTTTGTTTTTGCTTTTAAACTGGTTTCCTTTTCTTTTAATTACATGTTCTCCTTGCTATGAGGAAACAGTATGTGTAGATATTTTACATGTCTTACTGGAAAATATTTTTGGTTTAAAAAAGTAATACAAGGCATCTATAATGTAACGACTCAGATGAGATGATCTCTAGGGTCACTTCCAGCTCTATTTAGTATTTGGATTCTAATATAGCCAGAAAAGTAGCTTCACTTTACACATATGTTAACTCTTCCCAATGAAATACCCTAACCCTTTCCCTACGTCTTCTTATTTTTATTTTCTGTTGAAAACTGTGTTCCTGTTAGGGGTTCTTCTAGCCGTAGAGCAAAATGCTGTAGCGCATTTTGTCAGGTTTTACTATTGAATTCCAGATATTCAGAAATCGTTTGAGAATAGGAGTGTTTGCCTCTGTGGCAGAAGCCACCTGGCTTCTCTCTCTCTTTCTGATCCCACTCCTGTGCTCATTTGAGTTTGGTTTAATTATGACTCAGAATTCTTCCAGAGAAATGTCTTTCCTTTCTTCTGCACTCAACAGTTTCCTGCCTTATGGACACGGTAAATGATGACTGATCAGGAACATATTCCTTTTCACTGGACATTGAATAGGTAGATATAGATTTATGTTATTCCAAGTAGCTTGGAAACCATAAATATTGCTCTGCAATTTTGTGCATGGTACATAGGAATTTTCATGGCCCACATAGAGTCCAGAAATTCTATTTCTTCCTTGTTAGACCCGAAGAGAATATTCCTTCCAACGCTTCTTGGAATTTTGTAATTCACTAGTATAACTCCTACACGGCTCTCAATAGTAAATGAAGAACTTCTCATGAGAATCTGGTTTACCATAGAAACGTCGTAGGAAAGTAAAATAGAGCTCTGCACCATTTGCTCTGGAGAGCCTAACAGATGTAGGATGTGACTCATTGATTTCTAGATAGAGAATGAGCTGTAGCAGGTGAAGGAAATGTTCTTATAAGCATTTTACTTTGTTAATGTTTAGGGTGTAAATTTGCATTTTTAAGTATCATGGATATAAAATTAATTCTACAAATTGCAACCAAATTATAAGTGACATTTGTATTATAATTTTATTGTTGAATATTTGCCATGAGGCAGTTTGACATTGGGGATACCAAATGGAGTTAAGCATACTATACTAAGTTTTTAAAGACAAGAAATAGAACAAAAATGTTCCATTTTCATGTGCTAAAGAGAGAAACAGTCAAAGACATTCTGGCAAACAGTAGTTCCTCAGTACATTATGTCAGGGTGCTCTGTGCATGTGGATCACTTTTAGTTAGACAACGTTTAGGATGCTTTAGTCAGAGAAGACTCTTGTAAAGACTGCCCTCAGAAAACAAGACTTTATGAATCCTTGAGCAATTGTGGCAGAAGTCTTGGAATAATTAGCAGGTTATTTCTTTGTCCACTATTATTACCTGGTTTCCAGAAAATTATTAAGAAAAAAGTATTTGTTATTTTGAAGCATCACGTTTTAAAGCAAAAATGAACAAAAATGTTTACAGCTAAAAATGTAAAGACAGAAGGAAAAAAAACCCCAGTAATCTCATACGTAGAATTTTTCTTTCCCAAATAAGTCATTCATTTTGTGCTCACCTCTTGATTAGGTCCATGATACAAGTTGTTCTAATAAATGGTGACAAAAGCACCAATTAGAACACCCAACCTCTAGCATTATCATCACCCAGTAGACATTTAGCTGTTTCTTCTTCATGTGTGTGCCTAGAGTCCCCACAAGGGAGGTGCAGAGTTTAATACAGCGTGGAGATAAATTCTCCATGTTAAACAATGCTAATCTTTCTTGTGTTTCTGGACCATTTCAAAGTTCAAGTGGAGTGCATTTCTTGGCAAAGAAGAAAGAATTTTGAGTTTCTCAGCAAAGAATTAAAATGCCTTCTTGATGGAAGGAAGCCATCACTCCCTGAGGAGCAGTACAGATGTGCAGAGCTCCTCTCCAAACAAATATAAGATTTT
The DNA here is from genome assembly GCF_037783145.1 of Equus przewalskii. Taxonomy (NCBI): domain Eukaryota; kingdom Metazoa; phylum Chordata; class Mammalia; order Perissodactyla; family Equidae; genus Equus; species Equus przewalskii. The sequence goes on along the minus strand of NC_091831.1, from coordinate 50,074,964 downwards.
TCTAGAGGAGCAAGAGTCAATTCTATTTTATTATGTTTGTATTAAATTTAAGCTCAGAAAAAAAAATTGAAAATGTGAAATGTTTGCAAAGAATATCAACTGTTTCAAAGAAATCTGGAAAATTCTTGGGTATTTGGTTTTTTTAAAGCAGCATTATTAAACTGTGACAGCTGAGAATGAAATGAAGCAGTTCTATCCTGTGAGATCTTCCTTAGCTTCTCCTTTGACAGGATTGCTAGCCTGATTGATCAGGGAATTTCAGTGTATGTTTGATAAGATCATTCTTTATTTTCTTATGGAAAAGATGGAAAATGCTAGGAAGAGAGAGAATGGTAAATAGTTGAATGATCGTATCTAAAGATGACAGGGAGGTTTATAAAAACATGCCACAAGACTCTGTCTTGGGCCTTTACCTGGCCACCATTTTTGTCAGTGGCCAAGATAAAATGTAGATGAAATGCTTCTGAATTACACATCCTTCCAAATCTGGGAGACCAGGAAATATATTGACTAACAAAAAATGTTGTAACAAGATCTAAGAAAGTGGATTAAGGAGATGAATCTTAATAGGGATATATGGAAGATTCCGGAAAACCTATGGAACAAGTCCAGAAGAAGAGAGAAATTTCTTAGCTATTGAACCTAAGGGAAGGAATATAGGGCCCAAGTTCTCAGCTTTGGTTATACATCAGAATCACATGGGTGGATACCTGGGGAGCTTTTAAAAAATGCCAATACCAGGGTCCCAATCCACCAATTATGTCAGAATATTGGGGGGTGAGGCCCAGGTATTGGTATGTTTAAAAATCTTCCCAGGTGATTTTATTGTGTACCTAAGGTAGAAAACCACTGATTTTGTTTAATTTTGTGGATAAATTGTAAACCCGATAAGGAAATAACAATAAGATGTTACTGTCTACTTCTTTAAAAAGTTACATTTGTCTTGATCGTAAGACCACATTTAGAGTATTCTAAGGAAAAAGGAAAGGTGTACAGGAAGAACAAGCTGAAAATAGTGAGATGATCTACGGTCTTTTTTTTTTTTTTAAGATTGACACCTGTGCTAAGATCTGTTGCCAATATTTTTCTTTTCTTCTTCTCCCCAAAGCCCCGCAGTACATAGTTATATATTCTAGTTGTGAGTGCCTCTGGTTGTGCCATATGGGACACCCCCTCAACAAGACCTGCTAAGCAGTGCCATGTCGGCACCCAGGATCCAAACCAGTGAAACCCTGGGCCGCCGAAGTGGAGCACGTGAACTTAACCACTTGGTCATGGGGCCGACCCCTAAGGTCTTTTTGAAAAATTGTAAATGCTTAGATGGTTAATGTATGCAGTAAACATTTTTAAAGAAGAGATCTCAGCATGTATATTTTTATACTCAGGTTTATCAAGGAAAAGTCATCTGGATTACTATTCTGAGGATGTTACCAAAAAATGTTAGGCTTGATCATCTATAGAGAATCAGAATATTACAGACTTTCTTGCAAGAAATAGGGCATCATTAAAACGAGTCTTCTTATGACAGTTTGGGGTTGTGCGTGTGTATCACCCCGTTTTAGTATTTTTTTTTAACTTTATCAACAGACTAGTGTAGAATGTAGAACCCTGGCTTTTTAATCATGGAAAAGCACTGATTTCTACCACTCCTTCACCAATCTTCCCATTTTGCCCCTCCTTGTTAAATAATGTAGTAAATCTCTTCTTTCTTCTAGTTTCTTTCTCAGAGCACAATCAAATTGCATATTTCTAAACTTGCCCTTCCATTTTTCTTTCTCTAGTTCCTGTGGGCACCCAGACCACTGAGTACTTCCTTCACACCTGAGCAGTGTTCTAAAGAACCTCCCCTTTCTCCTCCATCTTCAGGTAGATAGGCAGCTGAGTCTGGCTTGGTGATGACAGAATAGGGAATAATGTGAGAAGAGGCTGTTTTCACTTCAATCTCTTTACTCGGTCAGAACTGAAATGTGTGAATTGATATTTGATGGCGTGATTCTTGTCCTTGCCCAGTCTGAGCTTGCAAGGCAGTCATTTCAATCACTTGTGCTGATATTGAGGCATTTGAATAATAGTTATACTTGCCTTGTTATTTACTGATTCTCAAGTCACTGATGGTTTTTTCCTGATGACTGTGTTGCTATTATTTTTGATGGGATATTGGAGTCAGGGCATACACCTAGATTAAGAAGTCTATCCAAGTATGTCTTTTTTTTTTTTTTTGAGGAAGATTAGCCCTGAGCTAATGACTGCCAATCCTCCTCTTTTTGCTGAGGAAGACTGGCCCTGAGTTAACATCCGTGCCCATCTTCCTCTACTTTACATGTGGGACGCCTCCTGCAACATGGCTTGCCAAGCAGTGCCATGTCCGCACCCGGGATCCAAACCGGCAAACCCTGGGCCGCTGAAGCAGAATGTGCACAGCTAACTGCTGTGTCACCAGGCCGGCCCCTCCAAGTATGTCTTGTGTGTATAGAATTCTCTTGAAACAAATATGTTATTAGACTCATCCTGGCTGACAGTGTTTATTCCCCCTGCTTTGTTGATATATCTGCAACATCAGCAGGTGGAATTCTCCATAATAGATGTTTGGACATGGCTATTCATTAACAATCAATCTTTGCATTGAGATGATCATTTTGGTCCAGTTATTTTATGGTGACTCTATCTTAGTAACTGTGAAGCATTATTTATTAACATATGTCAGTTATTTTAATTCTAATTAGTGTTTGGCAGTATAATGAAGTAGCATAGGAAGTATAGTATTCAATAATTGTTGTTTAGGTTTGATGAAAGAGTTTCTCCCTTCAGACTTAGTATCAGGAAAAGCATGCTCGCTCCATGAGGGAGTGGGTCAGAAAGCAGAGCCTTCGTTTTAGTGAAATGTTCGCCCATGATAGGATGTGGCAGTATTGAGAGGCCATACAACAAAGTCAGTGAGACCATTCAGGGTAGATTTGTGCAGTTAAAATGGGCAGGTGGTGAGAATTCTGCGGCCTGTGCCCAGATCATGTCCTTGCTTCCAAACAGTCATTGACTAAGAGAAGTCACAACTTTTCTAGGCTTCAGATTCTTTCTGTGTAAAGTGAGAGTATTTGACCTAAATAATTCTAAAATCTCTTCTCACTCAAAAACTATGGTATTATAACTATATAGCCATATCCCACTTATATATAGTATTATGCCATAGACTTGTATTGTAATAGGATTTAGAAGTAATTTTAATTTTCATCCATACTTATAAACTCGCAGGTCTGCTTGCATTGTGTTGTTGATGTTTTTACATAGAAAATATGAGAATAAAAAGAATTCTTAGGATAATGGACAGTAAGGACTCTGAGGTACAGTTTTTTGGGGGTAATACTTTGAAAACTAGGAGAATTAAGACCTTTTCCCCCTCAAGTTCTTAGATACTTCAAAGAATTAGTTAGAATATAAATTCAACATGAATACAGATATAAAATGATGCAAAATACATAAGCCAGTGGCTTGACATCTGAATAATGCCCTTTAGAAAGCCCTGGAAACACCAGCCAGTCTAACTTAGATGCCGGAGGAGACAACATGTCAGTTTTCAAGACATATTCAAGAGACAGGAAAAGTGAAATGATGTTATCTGTTGAAACTGCATGATTTCTGTTGTGTTTTGAACAATAGACCCCCTAACTCCATCCCCCCCCGCCCCCCCACATTGTGGATACCGATTTAAATTCTGTGAAAATTAGTTAAGAATTTGCATTGATTGTTTCCAACTAGGACAATTGCTAAAATAACCCAGATCCCCTTTTGTTGTTGGTGGTGGTTGTTACTGCTGTTGTTTTGGAGTAGTTTTGGAAGACCATACCTTTCTAGCTTGGGTACATTTGTTTCTTTGTTCTGACACAGTACTTTCTGGCAACTATCTTTTTATGCCTTTAAATTGCTTAGGTAAGTACCATGCAAAGTTGTATTTGCTCCACGAGTTTCTAATGATTCTTGCTTTCTTAAATATTGCCTTTCTGGCTTCTTTAGTTTGCTGAATCATTGCCTCTGCCTCTGGGAGACATAGTTATTTCCCAAAGGGTTCGCTCCTGACAAAAAGTGATTAGCTATATTTTAGCAGCTCAGGTGTTTCTGCTGTTCAGCTTCTTCTTAGATAAATCACAGTTGTTGCAGAGCAAGTGTACAGCTAAGCTCAGGAGCAGGAGATTTCAGGGTGGATGTGCTCAAAGGAATTGGTGACATGTTCTGTACTGGCTTTTGTCTTTAGACCTTGTTTCAGATGTCACAGGGCGAGAGTGATGAAACCGTTTTGCCATCTGCTCTTTTGAGCTGAACTGTTGCTTCCATTTCCCTCAGTCTTGTGTCTCATACCCTCAACTCTACTTCTGAAGCTCCTGCCTCCAGAGCTGTTGTGTATTCCAGAGATACAAGTGTGGGGGCGTGTGATAAAGACCAATTGGAAACATGTCTGAGAAAGTCTGTGTAGGTTTCTAAAAAGCAGTGAATTACTGGGGAGGTCCTCATCTGCACAGTCCATTGAAGAAATTCAGGGTGATTGATCTGAGATCACTTTGGTTAACTAAGGTCGTATTCCATAAAGTGGCTATATTTTACTTTCTGGGTGATGAAGACTGGGGTAGCTTTATGGAAACAGTTTTAAACGCTGTCATGCATCATTAATTAGAGCTGACAAAAGAAGCAATCAGTCAGAAAGAGAAAAGACCTAGAACACTGCTGCAGCGTTAAAAACAGATGATTATGATAAGGTACAGGAGGGTCCCAGGCAAGCGCAAAAACAGCTAAGGTTGCAGGATCTGGAAAAGTCCACTTGCCTTGCTTATCTCACCCAGGTGTGTGATGGTCAGGTTGAAGTTTCTAGTTAGTACAAGGACCTAGTGTTGGTTTCTCAGACCTGCCAGATCTTACGGGGTTTTGAAGAGAGGAAGAAGGCAAAAGACAGGCAGATGTGCTGTTTATTACGAATATAGACAGCTTTAAGATAAAGGAAACACTGAAAATATTGCTGAAAGCTTTTGGCTTTCAGACCAAGAGACTTTAAAGTCTGTTGAATGTCACAGGAACAGAATCTCATATTGTTGTTTATATAGCCCATCTATCCTTTGAAAAGTGAATATTATTTGTTCTTTGTAAACCATCCTCAGGTAACGTTGAGTACTTTTCAGTTTAGGCTCTCTAGGACATATGCACCATCACTCATTTTGATGTATTATGTTTTGTGGTACTTTTTAGTTTGCTTTTTATCTCATATAAAAAAAATCCCACCCATATTTTAAGTAGAATAGGTATGTCATTTAGAATTTTTTGCCAGTAGCATTAAGGCCAATTCAGTTCTCTTTGATAAAGGAGGTGATATCCATATCCATAAACTCCTTGTGTTTTTTGGGTTTGAATAACAGGCTTTTTACTTTCACTACATTATTTATAAACCCTAAAACATTACCCCAGTTTTCTCATCTTCATGCAGACAAAACTCCAGGGAAATGATTAGGAGCTTCAGGTAACTCCAGCTTAAGTTAATAATTTTCTTCTGCTTCCAGCCCCTTTGACTGCCCATTGGTATGTGGTGGATATTTTTACTTAAGGTTATTTTTTTCTATTTCCCTTTCATCTACTCATTCAAAGTAATACCGCAAGTTCACAAGGAAAAGTAACCTTTCTGCTTTTATCTCCTCTGCTCCCAAAGGGCAGAACCAATCTCCTTCTTCCTTGTGTTCTTGCTGAATTTTCTCAGTAAGGCTGTTGTAATGTACAACCATTGTATGTGATGTCATATAATCAGCTGGTGTTTGTTTCTTTTCCTAGATGGTGAACTCCCTTTTTGAGGCGGCAGGTATCTTATCATTTTTCATCACAGCAGCCTAAGCTATAGCACACACATAGTAGGATCCTAGGTAATGTTAAATTGTATCTTCCTTTAAGGGGAATTATGGAACATAATTGTGGAATATGGACCATCTAGGCTGCTAGCAAATCTCTTTTTCTCAAGTTACTTTGGCAGTATGAGATAATTGGAAGAAGCTAGTTTCAGATGGAAAAACATGACAGAAGAGAGTACACTTCCATTTTCCAGCAATTTCCTTCCTTCAGCATAGGATGTCAACTCAGAGAAGATGCTTTTTGCACAGAATGGCACAACTTGCCTAAAAGTTTTTATATATGGGAAATAATAGCAACCAACAATTTTTGTTCATGCTCTGTGCCAGATATTTTCATAGATACTTTCCATCCCTTACCTCATTTAATACTTACAATGACCCAATGAAGAAGATTGTATATTATTCTATATATGAGAACATAGAGAGGTTAAGTAACTCACCCAAGACCACATTAGAACTAGCACAACAGACCCATGACTGAGCCTTTCTGATCCAGACCACATCTTCTCTTAACTGTGTTAACACTGCCTCCCACCACACTTCACCACGGATTTGCTCTCAGACTCAGTTGGTGTCTGGCAGGATGCACCAGAGTAGGAACAATGAGGACCCAGAGATTAGGCAGACGTGAAGGGAGAGCTGCTTCCTTTAATAATAAAGCAGAACCCAGAAACTTCTAAGAGATTCTCTTGAAGGAAACCATGAGGCTGTAACTCTTTTTCTCTCAGTTTCACCTTCTCCATGAGGCTGCTTCCCTTCCTGATCCTCAGCCACCACCCTCTCCCAAGGAGACACTAGTGATCTTTTTATTCTGTGACTTAGGGGGTAATATGAGATGATGCCCTCCTTTGATTCCATTAACACAGCAGAGACCACTGGAGCTTGCTAAATGCCAAGGGAGAACAAAACTGATACAAACACAATTTTCAAACATATTAGCAATCCAGTCTACAAATTCCAGGCTTCTGTTGTACCTGACTTCACCTTCTCTCCATTTCCTTTGGAACTGGCAGATCGTTTTCCTTCTGCCTGTTTCCTTCAATATCCATGTATTTGCACAGTGAGTCCCAATGGTTGTTTCTATTATGAAGACAACTTTTATTTAGTGTATAGACAATGTTTGTGCGTGTGAATTTGTAGGCCTTCTGTAATTGTTACACTCATCATTTCCACCCCTTTCTGATATCCACAGTTCAATTCTAACTTTGCACGTGTTTAGCTTCTTTCTCTGCAGAGAGTGTTGTTCTATCACCGACATAGCATGATTAAGCCCAAGGTAGAGAGGCCCTCTTTGTCTCTTATTTAAGGCTGTCTGATAGGTCCAGCTTCTTAAGAAATAGCCCCTTCCTCAAATGATTGCCTCCAGGAGTGGAGACCCACCAATGTGTGGCCTGTTGGTTGGAATAGAAAAGTCCCAACTAGAGTTGCTAGTTGAAGACCCAGGCAGGATATTTAGCACAAGGCCCGGGCTCAAGGTAGAGAGGAGCAGGAAGAGGAATCCCATTCAGTGGCAGAGGGTGGTCAGACAATAGGCTAAGGTTGGTTAGCATTAGGAATCAGACACCAGAAAGCAGAGACCTACTTAGGAGATTGGGATTTGGGAGTCAGATGCCAATCCCTAAATTGAATCTCACAAGGCAAGACTTGAGTTTTGGAGTAACTTGGATAGAGGATCAAAGCAAGTCCAGCAGCTAAGACTGAGTTGATGTTGGCTGATGAGGGCCAAGGCTGATGCCAGAGTCTGCTACAGGGTCATCCTGTTGATGAGCACAGTGCCTCAAATGTGGGGAGTCAGAAGGATACATGATAAGGAGACAGACATGTAGTCAAGTTACAATGGTCAGTTTCAGTCTCACTCGTTATCATATTATGGTTTGATCGCTCATTAGTTTAGTCAGGGAGAAATGTTAGGAGGCAGCAGGAAGATGGGAAAAGTGCTGGACAGGGTGTATTTTCTCTCTCTGTGGCATCAGTCTAGGAGGTAAGTAGTTTGAAAAAGAAAAATATCAATCAGTGTATAATTTTTTTACTCAGGGGAAAAACAGCCCTATTGTTTTTGTAATGTAAAGTCTAGAAACTAAAGGTCCAGTGGATCTTTTTGGCTGGTGATAGGAAATGCGGTGATTCACTCCAAGGAAGTGAATCAGAATCTCCTGAGGAAGCTGGTCTATTTTTGTTTATCCAAAGGGGCACTTGTGGCTTGGCTTCTAAGTGGATTTTTTGCCACCTCTCACAGGCATTGCACTTCCTTGGTGAGACACAGGAAAAAAGAGTGTGCTTTCAGAAGGAATCCCTGGCAGGTATCCTCCACTAATTGGAGGGCAATTGATTCAGGCTTTTTAATTTAGACAGATCTCCAAATTACATGGCATGCATGACATTTTAAAAAGATGACATGCTGAGCCAAACCTGCTGTGAAGACCTGGCATTCCCTGCCTGTGCTGCTCATAAGATAGATTCACCTTTGGCCAAAAAGGACTTGGTTGGATAGCTTGAGGAGGGAACTGCTTGAAAATCTCATTGCTGGGGCTGGCCCCGTGGCCGAGTGGTTAAGTTCGCGCACTCTGCTGCAGGCGGCCCAGTGTTTCGTTGGTTTGAATCCTGGGTGCGGACATGGCACTGCTCATCAAACCACGCTGAGGCGGCGTCCTACATGCCACGGCTAGAAGGACCCACAACGAAGAATATACAACTATGTACCGGGGGGCTTTGGGGAGAAAAAGGAAAAAATCTTTAAAAAAAAAAAAAAGAGAAAATCTCATTGCTGATGCTCTCACCCCTATCATCACCATGTCCCCTAAGAGGAGTGACTCTTAAAGGAAGGCAGAGTGGAGAAAGGATTGACACCGTTAAAACCTAGGAGAGATTCATCTTTAGAAGAGCAGCCAAGACTGACTTGACATTTCCTGATGAGGGCCAAGAGAAGTGCCAGAGCCTGTGACAGGGTCCACCTGTTGATGGAATCACCATGCCTCAATTGTAGGGAATTAGAAGGATATATAATGAGACAGGCATGTAATTAAAATCACAGCTCGTTAACTATTTTATTAAAGCAAAAGTAATTTTTGAGTGTGATGTAGACAAATGATTTATATTTATAGGCAAAGTAAAGGAAATAAATTTTAAACTGTCTTTAAATAATAAACATAGTAGTTTTAAAGTGACCGATTATAAATTACGTAAACACTGTAATGAAATAAAAAATGTTAGCACATTGAAGCTACCTAATGCATTAACTTTTGTTGCCTGGTTGAATTATTTTGTCCCTATTTTGAATAAAGCTTGTATCTTCATCTGTGTTTAGTTGAAGAATATCATGACGCAGCAGAGTGAAAAATTAAAAACTATTATTCTCTGAAATTACTTGTCTGTATTGACTGGGCATTTTTCAGTACTGTGCCACCAAAAAGCAAATACAGAAAAGTTGAGTGCTGTAACAAATACTGTTATCTATAATGCTCAGTTTGAAATTTTGGGGTAAATCAAAGCAACCTCATTATTCTCATTAACACTATAAATGAGTAAATTTGGTAGTAAAATTAGACTTTGTAAAATTTTTAATACTTAAAAACCTCTTATCTGTTCTGTGCATTGAGGGTTTCTTATTAAGATTTTGTTGGAAAATGGTTACTTTGCTTTAAAAAATTTTAGTAACAACAACAAAACAAATGTTTGGACATACCACAGCAAAGAATGCTACTTATTGCTACATATTATTATACAGAAATATAGTTTTCACGATAATTTACAACTTTTTCAAAGTTAAGAATGTGATCTCATTTTCCCACTTGTTCAATTTGTTTTGAGTGATTTGAAAAAAATTTATTTGAGAACCTGGGCGCAGTGCTGTATAAGGTTTTACTATCTTAACATTAGATTCTTTTGTGCCTGAATTTTCTTGGTAATAATTTATTCAAAAGCTTGGGGCCGGCCCGGTGGCGCAGCGGTTAAGTTCGCACGTTCCGCTTCTCGGCGGCCCGGGGTTCGCTGGTTCGGATCCCGGGTGCGGACATGGCACTGCTTGGCAGCCATGCTGTGGTAGGCGTCCCACGTATAAACTAGAGGAAGATGGGCACGGATGTTAGCTCAGAGCCAGGCTTCCTCAGCAAAAAGAGGAGGACTGGCAGTAGTTAGCTGAGGGCTAATCTTCCTCCCAAAAAAAAAAAAAAAAAGCTTATTTGTGAACTTCAGCAACATCCAGTAGAGAGAGAGATTATTTTATCTTTGATTTTCAGGTAGAGTCAAATTGAACAGAGGAACCCTTTTGTGTATGTACTAAAAACATCATCCCAGGATGTCCTACTTTGGGCAGAGCCAAGGGGTGGCCTATTTTCATCCTAGCACATTGAATGGGGGTTCTCTTTGGCAGGGGGCATCCTGTAAGCCAACCTCCCTGGCCTTCTTCCCTCTTAGAAAGGAAGTGCTCTTCCTGTCCTTATCAATGTGGGGGTTACGATTTCACGGGGCTCTGAAGCCATGACACATGAGACATCCTAGGAGGCTGGGCTGGCATTAATAGAAACTGAAGGAAAAAGCCCGAGGGCAGTGTGTGGATAGGGAAAGAGAAGGAGAAAAGTGTCATTCTAGATTGCACTTTACTTCGACTGACTTGCCATGGATTGTGCTTTTTCTCCCCCTTGCATTTTCCAGCATATATAACTCAGTACCTTTAATGTCAGAGAAGTCCAAGAATAATGTTATCAAAAGATGTGGTCCTTGAGAGGTTCCTGCTCCGAGTCAACATGGCAGTTCAGTAGCTATAGTTCCGACTGCTGTTATGATTTTGCAGATGGAACAGAAATACGAAAGAAGCATCCACTTCCCTGTGAATTTAAATCCACATTTTTAAAAAAGAAGGGAAGAGAGTGGTGGATGAAAATGGTTTTAAAAAGACGTAATTTGCACATGAGCAAGAAAACAAGCCAGCTGTTTGATTCATTGTTAGACTTAAATGGTGAGAAACCTATAAACCAGTCATATTGGATCTGGCTGTCAATTTACCTTTCATTTGTTTTCAGTGTTTGGTCACCAAGAGTAACCAGATAACCAGATACTCATAAATCAGTGCTGATGGGAATATCCCAGATGTTTGATAATACTCAGGCATAAAATTTGAAAAATTATGTTAACACTATTTCAGAAACAATCACAATCTGGGAATTTTCTATTTAACTACATTTTCTTTGGCTATTTCCTGTTGGTTGGGTCTAGTGTCGCAAAAGGTCCATCTTCAGTCCAAGTAAAGGGAAAAACCAGGAAAAATGTAGAGGAGAGTTAACTTTCTAGAGTATTTATTTAGCCATTTGTTCTTGTATGTCTTCTAGATCCTTTCCAAATCCGAAGGTCCTTTACTGTTTAGCTTAGAAGTCTTAAGACATGGAGAATTTGGTAGCAGCACAGACAGAGATCAACCTGAGACATATTTTTATTCCTTTGAGAACAGAACACCATGAGAACAATTTAAGCGGCTGGAAAGTGCATCTAAATTAAACACGGAATTCTTTACTTGAAGGAGTTGGCATATATTATGAAAATAGGTCATAGAATTTTTTCTCCAGAAAGCATCTGCAGCAGAGTAGTGAAAGAAGAAGAAAAGAGCGCCTACTGTGTGCTGGCATGTTGCCATTGTTATGCACAGTCAATCCTCACAACCACATTGTAGGTTGCATATCATTATTGATACTTTATGCGGGAGTAAGTGGACTCAAAGGTTAATCAATTTGCCCAGGTTTTCACAGCTAGTAAATGCTGGAACCAAGATTCAGATTCAAGTCTTCCTGTTTCTAAAAGTCAGGGCTCTTTAACCACTCCACCATGTCGCTTCCCCTAGAGATAATTTTCCTAAGTTTAGTTTTCTTTGAAGCAGACAGCAAATTTGACTTGCAGAGTTTCTTTCGGCCTCCTGCTGCTGTGTGAAACACAACAGATATCTCACTGACAAGGTCAGCAGTTCCCTGGGTACCACAGGAGGTGTGTCCAGGATGATTTGTGCCGAGGTATATGTGATGGCACCCTTCCTCTAAAGCTGTAAACACTCGAATTCCTAATTCAGCTTATGTGAAACATAAAACAAACACAAAACAAACAACCTTTCCCCAAAAAACTTGTAAAAGGAGACATTAAATGAGAAGAGACATCCAAATTCTACAGGTGACCTGTATCCAATTTAGATCATAAGTATAATTTTTGAAAAGCTGTTTAAAACTTATAAAATCTCGTGGTTGAATTGAGCTTTAATTTCTAGGCATCTTTGTAAAGTTCAAAGGAGGAAAGATGATAAGATTCACTTTGTGACCGGCATTGGGCATTCATCACTCTTCAGTGAGGTTAAACAGGCTCATTACAAGGGCTCTCCCTCCTTTTAAAATTTTTAAATTTTAAATTTAGAATATTCCCTGAGGTTCCTCTTCATTTCACTGGGGATCGTATATCAAGAATACTAAAAGAGTATAAGGGGTGATTTTTCAGGGGTGTTTCCTTTTGAAAGATCCAGCAGAGAATACTGGCTGGGACTTAGGCCATTGCTTGCTTCTTCTGGAGTGGCTTCGCCGTTCATTGCTGCCTTTCTCTCTCTGAGCTGCGGGCTGCCATTTTTGTTGGCACCTCTACAGAATGGAGATGTCTGTAAGAGGGTCCTGTCCACGATGAGAGGAAACGCTGGGCTGCCTGATGTCATTTCTGGTGCTCACCAGCAGTCTCCCTGGAAGAACAAGGTCATCGTTGCTCTTGATGGTGAGTAGCCACTCTTGTACCCTGCCAGACCTTCATCCCAAAGGAACACCACTGGTTGCCAGGAGGAAACCACAATAGAAGAACTGTTGGTTCTGAGGGTGCCTGTAGCTACAGTGGTCACAGTGAGATCAATAAGGGCACATTGCTGGCAACGTGAATGGCGGAGAAACAGTTCCTTGAAGTTCGTCCTTGGGAGAAGGGCAGTTAAGAGTGTTCCAGAGCTGATCAATCACTCTGCTGGTTTACACTGTGCTCTCTGCCAGGGGATGGATCTCATCTCTCCTTCTGTAAGTTTAAAGATAACATTTTCAATGAATTTGCAGGAATGTGTTATTCTGTTTTTTTCCCCCCTGGAAGGCAAAGTGCTTCAGCAGAGTTTATGGAGCAAGACGTAGAGTGCGCCTGACACCTAAGTGCTGGTGAGACTCCAGTCTGTAGATGTGACCTTGTCACAGGGCCTCCACTGTATGTTCAGTGTCCTAGAAGATGGTAGAAACCCTTGGGATATACTTGTCAAATCCTTCAGTGATGGCAAAAATCACTCAGCTCCTTAAGTGACTTTTGTCTCTCGAGCAAGGCTGAAGGATGGCTATGTACACACCAGCAGTGTGAGTCATGAGAGCAAACAGTCCAGAGACAACTGCGCTTGGATCTGCCCAAAGGCCCAATGTTACCATAAGGCCACTAGTCCCACTTGGGAACTAGCAGATTGCCCTGGTCTGGGTGCTCATAAACACATTTTTGGGTACAGGCAATTGAGAGTGTAAGGAAAAGACAGAAGAAAAGGATGGTTCCATATTCTGGGCAGGAGGTGAAGTTTACATTTTGCTTTTCCCCCTCATGAGGCAGCCTTGTGCAGTCTTTCCTGGACTTTCCACTTCCCCTGGGCCCCCAGGCACTCTTTGAAAGGCAAGGCCTTGTGAATTAATAGGCTGAGCACTAGACCAGCTGCCAAGAGACTCAGGTCCTAGTTCCAGCCTCACCAAGTTCTAGATCAATGGTTTTGAACAAATAACTTCACCTCTCTAAAGGCTTAATTTAGCTCATCTCGTTTTAGAAGTTTTATGAGTTTCCTAAGGCTGCCGCAACAAATTACCACCAACTAGGTGACTTAAACAACAGAAATTTATTCTCTCACACTTCTGGAGGCAAGAAGTTTGAAATAAAGATGTCGGCAAGGTTGGTTCCTTGTGGAGGGTCTGAGGGAGAATCCATTCCACACCTCTCTCTCACCTCTTGGTGGTTGTTGGCAAACCTTGGTGTTGGCAATCTCTGCCTCCATCTTCACACCGCCTTTCCCTCTGTGTCTCCTTTTCTGTCCCTCATAAGGACACTATTCGTTGGATTCAGGGCCCACCCTATCTCATCTCAAGATCCTTAATTACATCTGCAAAGACCCTTTTTCCAAGGAAGGTCACATTCTGACGGTCTGAGTGGACATTTCTTTTCTGCGTTCAGCCCACTCCAGGAATGGTAATATCTGCTCTGCCTACTGCACAGGTCTGTGTTAGGAAAAAATGAGATAACACACATGTAAGTGTTTTGTGAAAGGTGAAGTGCTACCTCTTATTGTGATTTTCCAACTCAGAGGCCTTTGTAAATGCCCCATTTTATAGCAGAAACTTCCCCTCCTGGTCTTGTATTCCATTTCCATTATGATCTGATCCTCAGCTATCTTGCTAGATTCATTTCCTACCATATTCCCTAAAGTATCTTATACCCCAGCCCCAAGAGATTACTTACTGGTTGAATCATTGTGCACTTTCATCCCTCTTAATTTTTCCCACTTATTCTACCTTACTCTGAGCTCTTGCCTCTCCTACTCATCTTTTAAGGCTGGGCTGATATCCAACGTCTTTGGCTAACTGTTCTTCTTTCTCTAAGTTGAAATTCTTCCAGGAGTGTGCTGGAACTAGCTGACACTGACTAGAGAGAACTGAATGCTGATTGTTAAATATTCAGTAATATTCTGGCAGCTTGAAATCAGCCATGGTGGGAGTATTTACATCATGGAAATTGACACGTGCTACAAATGAGAGCCCTCCCTCCCTCCCTCCCTCCCTACCTCCCTCCCTACATCCCTCCTTTCCTCCGTCCTTTCTTTTTTCCTTCTTCTTTCTTTTCTCTCTCTCTCTCCCCTTCTCTTTCTTTCCTTCCTTCCTTCTTTCTTTCCTTTCATCCTTCCTAGCACACCACTGAGATTTTCCCTCCTCTGCACCCCAAAGTACTTTGTTTTTACCTCTATTTTAGCATTTTAAACACTATTATACTTACTTATTCAAAAAGCCATCACTTTTGCTAGATTTTGAGTTCCTTGAGGCCAAAAGGAATACTCTATGTTTTGTGGAGTTGTCTTATGTCTCATAGCACCTGCTACGGACTGAATGGTGTCCCCCCCAAAATCCATATGTTGAGGCCTTAACCCCCAATGTGACTGTATTTGGAGATTGGGCCTGTAAGGAGGGAATTAAGGTTAAATGAAGTCATATGGATGGGGCCCTGATCCAGTAGTATTAGTGTCCTTATAAAACAGACACCAGAGAATGAGCTTGTTTTCTCTCTCTTCTACGTGAGAACACAGCCATTTATAAGCCAGGAAGAGAGCTCTTAGCAGAAACCTAATTGGCTGGCACCTTGATCTTGAACTTACCAGCCTCTGGAACTGTGAGAAATAAATGTGTGTTACTTTAGCCACCCAGTCTGTGGTATTTTGTTATAGCAGTCAGAGCAGACTAATACAGCGCCTAATACATGCAAGATGCTCAGTAAATGTTTGTTAAATTGAGTTGGATAAAGGAATGAAGAGTAACGACAACCAACATTTATCAAGCCCTGTGTGCTAGCGACTTTGTAAAGCAAGTGCTGTTATTAGACCCATTTTATAGAGGGTAACTGAGGCTTAGAAAGGTGAGGAGTTTGCCCAAAGTCACACAGCTAGCAGGTGAGCCCAGACTCTGATTTCATAGCCTAAATTCTTAAAAACTATGTTAAGTCTTTCCTGGATAAGATGAAATTTCCTATCCTAAAACTCTGCCCACTGGTAGAGTGCTCACTGGCTACATGTGCCTATGAGCACTAGAAATGTGGCTAGTCGGAATTGAGAAGTACAAAGCACATACCAGGCTTCAAAGACTTAGTATGCAAAATGAACTAAATATTGAAATAGTAATATTTTAGATTGGAATAGTAATATTGGGCTAAATGAAATATATTAATTTTTACCTTTTTGATGTGAGTACTAGAAAGTTTTAAATTATATGTGTGCCTCCATTATATTTCTATAGAAATGGAGACTACTGTTTCCTAGGACCCAGGAGCTCTACTCCAGCTGCTGTATTGTACCAGCATTCATATATCCAAAGGGACTGACACTGAACTTAGTATAGGGCTAAGATAGGATAATTCAGAGACTATTCCCCGTGTCTCTAACTTCCTCCAAAATTGACCTTTCGGTCATTTCACTGACCCTTTGAGACTAGCTAGGCATTTGTAGTGAATAAAGGGATAAAGTCGGTGCTTCAGTCAAGTTGGCATCTTTTGAAAAGGTCAGGCATCCAGGGAGTCATGGAACAAGGTTGGAGCCTTTGGCCAGAATATTATCTCTGAATAATCTGTGAATATCAGTTACAATAAATCTTGTGTCTGCTCAGTTGGAGGGGAGCCACAGCTCAAAAGAAGATATTTCAAAGGAATTAGTAATCAATTCC
The DNA here is from genome assembly GCF_037783145.1 of Equus przewalskii. Taxonomy (NCBI): domain Eukaryota; kingdom Metazoa; phylum Chordata; class Mammalia; order Perissodactyla; family Equidae; genus Equus; species Equus przewalskii. The sequence goes on along the minus strand of NC_091831.1, from coordinate 50,058,649 downwards.
TTTCTTCCTTTAGGGCAGGAAGCTGCTTGCAGTAAACACAAAATAGGCCATGCTGGAATCCCACAGCTCTCCCTGACTAGCAGGTGGGGTCATGGGCATGGGGAGTGAGTTCCAAACAGATGAGGAGAGAAAATGTACAAAGCAGGCAACTAAGACTTAGCCGTTCTGTCCCCACCAGGCTCTCACAGGAGGCAAGTAGCAGGGGAAGAAGATGTATGACTTGGGTAAATAGGTCACATCTTTTAGAAAACAAAAAAACACCACCAATAAATGTCAGTAAATGAATCCCCTGGTCTCCTTGTTTTTCTGTTTCTGTGTCAGGGGAGTTCTCACACACTCCAGCCTGAGTCAGAAGGAAAGTCAAGATGTGGGAGCCCTAATTTCCTGCCTTTCTAATGAAGAAATAAATTCTGAAAATGTTATGATGACATTTTCTGTTTCTCCAGAGTGCCATAGTTTCATATAATTATTTTAGATTTTCTTCAGTGCTCTAAGTTTTTCTGATTGTCAGTCCCCCAAAACATCATGAATCTCCCCAATTTTGCAGGTGTAGAGCCTAGACGCTTGTGCCCAAGCTGTGGTGGTTACAGCTGTCTCAGATGAGCAGTTGCCACTTCTTTTCCGGATTTCCCGGGTGCTTGGAACTGAGTCCTCTCTAAACTCCTATGTTGTGAGTGAACGGGCTCTGACAGGGGGTCCCATCTGCTCCTCCTTCCTTTACAGAGCACAATGTTAATGTCAAGAGTCCCTGTATATAAAAATCATTCCTCTAAAGAGAACGAAACCAGAGAGCTTTAGAGATGATGAAGATTCTTAAAATCATCTAGCGTCACCCGCTAATTTTTCAAGTAAGTGACCCAGCAAAGTTAAGTCACTCAAGCAGTGTCTTATATCTAGGTCTTCCTACTGCTAGCCTCGCCCCCTCCCCACCATACCAGGCCATCACATCTCCCTACTCAACGTCCAATTCCTCATTTCATTCATAGGAATGGCAAAAGCCTAATTTTAAATCAAGGTCAGGAATAAGCGGCTGTCTTTCTTTGGCACTAAACGTGAAAATCCATGCATGACGCGTTTGGCCCAGTGAACACCCAGTTTCACAGTGACTTCGGAATTCCCAGCTGCGCCCTTTTCACGCACAGACATCACTTGTTTCAGTTAATGTAGATGACGAGAACTGAGATGCTGTTACTGGAGTAGCTCAGGTGCTTCTCCTTTTTGTTAAACAGGAAAAAAGGTAAACTTTAGTATCCTTCAAAAAGTATATTTCCTTGGGGAGAGTGACCCTCTCTAGCAGCAGTAGAAATGCTTCTATTTTTGCCTTTCCTGGACCATCACCATTCTTCTCAACACACACAGGGCTGATGCTTCATCTCTACTCTCCCTTTGTCCTGATCCCTCCTGTGTCACGGGCTGTGACATTTTTAGAATGATTTAAAATGTAATGCCTCATTTTCTTAGTGGTTTTTTCCTACCTGGGGGGAGCCCTCTCATCTTTGAACACACCCATTCCCCTCAAGTGCAAGTAACTGTGCACAGACGCCTGTGATGTGGTTGTGTGGCATTTGGCAGAGCGGGTGGCACTGGGAGGGTGCCCAGTCTCACACTCGACTGGTATTTCCTGTCACTTGTGGAGTCTGTTTCCTATTACCTTTGGTAACCCATGAAGGTTTGTATTTTAAGCAGACACTTCCTGCTTCCGCAGCACTTCTCATATACAAGACGCAATAATCTGAAGATCAAATAGAATGACTAAATGGCTAGGTAAATTAATCTTAAGTGGCACTTTACTTCCGATACCTCTTGGGTGCTATATTATGATTTTTTTTCAAAGGGTTTCATTGGTTATGATAGTTTTGTGTGAGCCTTAATTTGTCTTAACAATATGAAACCTTGCTGTGTCCTACTCTCTTGCTCATGGATAACACCCCGAATTAACCTTTGAAGTTGGCGCTGCTTTTAAAACAACCTGGATTTTACCATTTGAAAAAAACAGCATCAGGCTCAAAGCCTGTCCGTGTTATCCCACCTTGGCTGTGTAGCAAAACTCAAAAGAATATACAAGGAGAGAGATAAAGGGGAATAAAATATTTTGTTTGGATAAACCTGTCACTGAATGTCGTTCTGAACCCAAGAAGTCCATAGAAAGTCTCCAAACCACTAATTTATTGTAAACTGGGAACTCATATTAATTCATGCTACTAGTAGGAATAAAGAGATGAAGAAGGTGGGGAAGCATGCCGAGAATATCAGACGCTACCCAGAATTAATACTAATTGATCGCAAGTGAAGCTGCTTAAGCCTTGGAGATGAATGAGTTCCCAGGCATAATGGAGCCCTCCCTGAGATGCAGTTTTCTCAGACTCAGTTGGCCCTAGGTGGGTGCATTCCATTCTGATTGCTGAGCCATTTGCTTCCTGGAAGTGTTTTCCTTTACTGCAGGCAAGAAAAATTACTCTTTAAAATATACCTGTTTATGATTGAGAAACACAAAACCATCCATGGTTTAAAATTCCAACTGGCCAGCCATTGTCAAAAGTCCCAAGGCATCAAAGCGCCCAGGCACCGGGTTTGTGGTGCTTTCAAGATGGGTATTTATAGCAGGCCACAGATAGCCTCTGCTTTCCTTCCTCCTCGTTCCTCTGAACAAATGGGTTGTAATTTTAAGAGCAGTGCTAATGGAGAAAAATGTTGATAATAAATGTCAGTGGTTGCATCAGGCAGGTAGAAAACACATTAACTCTCTGGATTTCCTTCTCTGGATTTCCTTCATGTTTCATGATCGTATGAGACAGCCTTCGTCCACTCTCGACATCTATGTTTTTGTCATTGATTAATGTGCTGATGACAGGCCTGGAAAACAAGCTAGAAGTCTGCGTCAGCCCTTCAAAAATTTCCGATAACCCTGATGGGCCCAAAAGCTTGAGAACCAAGTTGTGTTGTTTAGGTGACTATTCTGATTGGGAGTTATCCAGAAATTCTTGTTTGAAGCTGTTATGCAGTACTTTGGGAAATTTTGTTTGCTGATGATATATGAAACCTGGTTTTGATAGCGAGACTTGTAAAACCAAGAATAGTGTTTCCACCTGAATTTCGGTTCTCATTTTGCAATAAGGTGGAAGGGACAGCCTAGAAGTAGGCTAACTCTGGACTCCTGAGTTGTTTTTTTTTAAAAATCAGTGTTGTCAGCATAGTAAGTATTTCTTGTGATCCCAGTATGTGCCCACTATCAACTTTTAGCTGATTCCTAAGCATGGAGTTTCAAAGGCATTTTTTCTTGTAATCTGGAACGGGGCATGGATAGGTAGTTCAGAATTGCTTCAAAACCAAGTTTATTAAAGGATAAAACTAGCTCTCAGAACACTGACTTTTTCTTATATTACTTTCACAGCTATATAATTATGATGCTAGCAGCAGGAATTCATCTTCAAAACAGTGAAAATGAAAAATGTCATTATAGCTTTAATTGATCAGCTTCAGGATTGTAGTGGATTCAACTGGAGCAGCTACAAACTTGTAACCAAAACAACACAGAAAATGAGAGGATCTTCTAGACACCACGTAGCCATTCACGACCCGTATGACTTATTCACATTTCGAAACTTAAATATGTGTTAAGCATATTAAAGAAAAAAAGTAGGAATGTTTTTCGTAGCAATTTAAAAACTTGCTTAAGAAAAAACGAACAACCACTCCCTCTAGCGACAAATTATAGATTAGCAACAAAATGAAATTTGGTTACAATTCTGAACACTGTCAGAAGGAAAGCCCTCTCTGGTGAAACATGAGTGATGGCTGAAATCAATAAAGACTAAAACATGGAAAAGTGAGTGAGTGGAAAATACTTACTTGGTGTTTTAAAGTGTTAAGAGCCGTGTCTGTCTCTCCTTTCCTTTATTAGTAGTCTTTACCTTCATAATATTAGCTTTTTTTTTAAAGATTGGCACCTGAGCTAACATCTGTTATCAATCTTTTTCTTCTTCTTCTTCTCCCCAAAGTTCCCCCCAGTACATAGTTGTATATTCTAGTTGTAGGTCCTTCTGGTTGTGACATGTGGGGCGTCGTCTCAGCATGGCTTGATGAGCAGTGCCATGTCCGCACCCAGGATCCAAACCTGTGAAACCGTGGGCTGCTGAAGCAGAGCACGTGAATTTAACCACTTGGCCACAGGGCCAGCCCCAATATTAGCTTTTTCTTAACTTTTTTTTTTTTAAGAAACATTATGTCATGTGAATGGGTTCAAATGTAGAAGCTTGGAGATTGCTTTGGAATTATTTCACATTTTTGAACTTCAGTAATATTCAGTTTGCTCTTTAGCTGGGGCTACATACTTTACTTCTGATACTCTGTCACTTGCCAGAGTTTCAGTACTAGTGAGGCACAGTAAGTGGATATAAGGTAGTAGAAAAAATAAACCGAAAGAAGAAAATAAACACATATAATCTCACTACTCAGAAATATCAGGGTTAACACTTGAGAAACAGGAGTATCTTTTCTCATTTTTTGATGAAAAATTCGTATATTTTCATGCTAAATGTCAATGCATAAGCAGCATTGGCTGGCCCCCTGGTTAGATGAAAGTGAGTTCAAGGACTTATACCACGGGAAAATGTAGGGTTGAGTATATTCTGATATAAGTACATCTGAGATGGATGTGGGCTTCAAAATAAGCGGTAGCTATCATTTTGCCTGACACATGCCAGTGGGTCAGAAAATGTTTGATGAAAGAATGAATGGGGTAGCCTCCTATTTAAACAGAGCTTTGAAGAGTAGAAAGAATCTCGAGTTGAGCACGGCTTTTGTGATTACCTAAATCAAGACAGACGTCGTTTTCTGATTGCCGCCAAGCATCTTTCGGTATCACAGTGGGGCACTCTGCTTGAAATTTCAAAGGCTTTTATGTTTAATTTACTGTCTAGTGCAGTTTCCCCCAGGGATAATGTTTCAACTTGAAGTAAATTGGGCGCAGGGTACTGGGGATTCTGAAATCAAGTTTAGTTGGGAGTGACCATTGAAAGATGTGATAGGACAATTTTGGAAATTTGTAGTTTGTTAGTTTTGGAAGACTTGTGCAAAATCTTTTTTCACTTTCATTGTTGTCTCAGGCACCTAGTATGGAATCAGACGCAGGGCAGAAACAGCTAAGCATTTCTTTTAGGTCAGCCGACACCAATGATCCATCCTCAACCGCTCTACTCCATCCTCACCCTACTCCAACACACACACACACACGCACACAGACACACACACACAGACACACACACGCACACACACACACGCACACACACACACACACACTCATTCTAATGGGCGTCCTTTGTTTCCCCAGCTCTGTGCCTTTCCTTCAGTTGGACACTAGGGGGAAGTGTTGTGAATAGCAAATGAACACAAATAGGACTTAATAGAGATCTTATAGAACTTACCATAAATATGAAATTATGTGTTATATTTTATTTATGTTGGATATAAACATTTTCTAAACCTAAGTGTTACTGAACACTGAACAGATTTTTACGGGAATCTGTGTATGTGGATAGGATCTGCATATAGCATTTCTGAGAGAAAAATGCTAAATTTAGGAAGTAGAGATTAAGCTACAGAAACTTCGCTTATTAGCAAAATATCCAGAGGACAAAATATAGCTTTTGATAACATGAATTAGAGGTTTCACTATATATGATCTTAATTCGTTATATAGTACTAAAAGTAATGCTTTTCATTTAGAAGGATTTTCCAAAGTATATTAGGATTGTAATCCTGGATTTTCAATTATCAAGAAATTATTTGTTCTCAGGCTATTTTTAGCAATTTTTCTCATCTGTTACTATCAGTCATGGAATGATATTTTGATTGACGATTATAAAAATAGTAATGTCATTGAAAAGCAAGTCCAAACAACGCACGAGGAATGGTATTATAAAGAAAGTAGAAATCACCCATAATCCATGTTACCACCCAGACGTGACCACTGTTAGTTTTGGTGAATATCTTTCTATGCTTTTTCCTACCTTGCGTTTCTTCCCTCATCCCTTTGTTGTCCATTTTCGTACCTGTAGGCAATAACTCTTGAATCGACACTGCCTGCTCTTGAGTGCCACTCGAATGTCCCACAAGCTCCTCAAACTCAGTACCATTTTAAAACTGGTTTATGGAGAGCCACCCCTTTTTAGTTTTCTGTATACACTGCCTCTAATATTAGTTCCAATTGTCAAGGCAATCTGCTGACTCATACACTATACTTCCCACGTTAACTTAGGCTGTTGGATGAAATGTATGTACTTTTTGCCACATATGTCTCTCAACATTGGGAACTCTCAAATTGTGCAAAGGGATCACCCGGGGAGCAAATCCCTGTTCCCCACTCCTGGAGATCCTGGGTCAGTGGGTCTTCCTGTGAGCGTCTCAGGAATTTGCGTTGTTTCCCAGATGGCCCCCCACCCCAGGTAGTTCAGTACAGGTGGTCTCCAGCCCGGAGTTCAAACAGCTCCACATAATGCCAAGGACAAGCAGGTGAACATTATTTAAGTCGTTATTCTCTATCTTCCTCCCACTCTCAGGGTTTTTTTCTTTTTGCATAAATTGTTGGAGCAGCCGAGCTTGTGAATACCCGCTGACAGCTTGCGTGTTCTGTGTAACATGGAAGGTTCCTGGAGGCACTCTGCAGGGAAGGACATATTGAAATATGCCTGGTACAGATTGAAAAACTCAGTATGTGGAATGTGTTAATTGTTTTTTTTTTTCCTGTGAAGTGAAATTTCTACAATTTGTTTAGGTTTTCACACAGGTTATTTAGCTGCTAGAAGGAAGATGTCCAGCTAAGGTGGGAATTGAGGAAAGAAATAAAGTGTAGACATGAATTGTCAGAGCTGCAAGGACTTCAGAGGTCGTTGGAACCAATGTTCTTATTTTATGGAGAAGGGAACTAAAGCCTAGAGAGGTGGAATGTCCTGCCCAAGGTTGCAGAGCAAGTTACGGTCAGAATCAGATCTAGAATCTTCATCCCGAGTACCCCTTCTGTCTCATGTTTGTTCTCACCTAAGATTGAATGGCATTCCCTGGGCCTTCTAGAGGTTAAACATTTAACGACCCCCTGCTTGGCACCTGGTTCCAGTGTTTCACAGCCCCAAATAAAAGTTCTGAAACAAGGTCAGTGATATGTTATTTAAATAATAATTTTTATGCCAGCCTCTACCGTAGGACTGTGTATAATGTAGCATTTTTGGCAAATAAGATGTCCCTTCCCAGCAGCATGTAGAAGTGGCCACGCTAAGCCGCCACACTGACCATATATACAGTGGACTCAGATCCCGTTCAGTGGCTACGGTCTCGAAGTCGAGGCATAGCAAAATTAGCCTGGGAAAGCTTGTAGTAATGTATCATTTCTCAGTAATTTCAACAACACCAGCTTTTCCTCCAACTTTGGGACAGAGCTTTGTTTCTTGGGTTGAATTGGTTGGTTTGTGTTTGAGGATCATGTTAGAAAAAAAAAAATACTATTTTTAACACTAGAATCACAGAGGCGCCCACATCCTGGAGATCCTGAGACTTTCTGAGGGCATGACAGGCTCTGCTCACTTGATTTGGGGGGGACTTGGGGAACATATGCTCATTCTGTGGAAGGGCCAAAGGAATTTTCCCTGCTTTCACAGTTGTCTCACTCCCTCCCCGTAGCAAAGGATCAACTTATTTGCTCCTGGGGGAATCAGAAGCCCAGGGTTGTCAGGGGCAAGATCCCACAGCTCTGCTGCCCTTCTCCTTATGGTGAATGATAGAGAGCACAGCCCTTACTCTTTACCCGTTCCTTCCGTGAGTAATTACTGCTGCTGCTCGGGACGCTCAGGACTAGGCATCTATTTAGTCTTAGTACTTCTTCCCCACTTAATCTAACAAGCGACCAGACCAATCATTACAGGGTCAGTAATGGCTGAAAATGGCTTATGCATTCACATTTACCATCTTCTTGCCCCTACTTTGCATTTTAAACTAGGCTTTTTATTGCTTTAACTCAAATAGGGGCCAGTCTGGTGGCGCAGCAGTTAAGTTTGCACATTCTGCTTTGGAGGCCCGGGGTTTGCCGGTTTGAATCCCAGGTGCGGACATGGCACCACTTGGCAAGCCATGCTGTTGTAGGCGTCCCACGTATAAAGTAGAGGAAGATGGGCACGATGTTAGCTCAGGGCTAGTCTTCCTCAGCAAAAAGAGGAGGAATGGCAGCAGATGTTAGCTTAGGGCTAATCTTCCTCAAAAAAAAGGATTAAAAAAAAAAAAAGAAATAGAACACCAGATATTGGAATGTCGCAAACTAGGGTAGGTGCTTAAAGGAGATACAGTAGAGGAGGAGGAAGTTGGGGGAATAAACTTCAGTAGGAGCCTCATATCTTGTCCTTTAAACATAGGCCTAATGGCAGGCAGTTGTCTGTTATTTCCGAAAGTAGAGTTCTGGGGTTATGTCTGTCGTCCTGCTCATCCCATCCTCGCTCCCCAGACCACACAGACAGGCATGTAACTCTGGAGGAGAACAACCTGGTGTATCAACAGTTATTTTTAAGCTAGATGTGTTCATACAGTACTAACTAATGTAGGAATTAGAGAGTGGGTAGTACACGCAATAATCACATCTAGGGGTCTTTGTGAATTTCTGGCCAAGGTAGGTTTCAGTCTTTGGTAGACAATTGAGATTCTCCATTTTGAAAAAGTAGCAAATAGTGCCTTCTGTTATATGGTAATTGTCAGACATTTAATAGAAGCATAGAATCTTGGTGTTTCTAAGAACTTCAAAGCTATCTCACAACTGTGTGAGGGGATGGAAAGATACACATTCTGGAGGCAAACTTCCAATCAAATCTCACTTTCTGTGTAGTCCCAGATAAGATGCATAATCCTTTTAAGTCTGTTTCTTCATCTGCCAGGGCAATTAGGATGAAGAGGTCTAACGTGTAAGCTTGTTATGAGTGCTCGTTCTAGGTCAAGAGATGAATAAATTCATGTCTCTGCTCCCCCCACCCCCTATGCCTGATCTAGGAATCCTTTCCACCATCTCCTTCTGCTTGAGTATTTCCAGGGACAAGGAACTCATTAATTCTTTGGACAGCCATTTGCATAGTTTGGGAGCTTGAGTGTGTTCATCCATTCTTTTATTCAATAATAGTTATTGAGCCCCTCCTTGGTGCCAGGCATTGTGCTGGAAAGCTTTCCTTTATATCGAATTCAGAGTCAGTATCTCTGTAGCTTCTCTACTTGGCTTATTCTTCTGGTCCCTGCAGCAATACAAGGTTCCCACATGTTAGCCCTTTGGCTAAGTAAGGACAGTCCTCATGTCTTCCATGCCTCTTTTCTTTGAAGAAGCATCTTCTGCTTTGGTCTTCAGCCCCATCACTATTCTGTCCACTAGCATCTGGGTACATTTCAATTTTTTATTTTCCTTAAAATATGGCACCCAGAAATCCTGCCCCATCTGCTGTTTGGCTAATGCTGAGGCCTCTAGGACTCTCACTTCCTCTGATTAGGACTGTCTGGCATGATGCGTTTGAAGACTGCATTTGCTTTCGGCCACTTTTAGATAGTAATTGTGAATTTTTGATGCCTAAACAAATGTCTAAACACACTCTAGAGTCAGTTGTAGCTCTGTGAACAGCAGCTCTGTAGGAAAGAGCAGTGTTGCAGGTGAAGAGAAGGAGCAGCGTGTGCTAAGGAAGGAACCTCTGAGCATCGGGTGCTGATGAGGAGTGTGCACTCTGACCCCAGTCTGTGCCTGACTGAATAGCTTACGCAGACACTCTGTGCCATACCATGGTTATGTCTGTTGTTGTTTTAAGTCCAAGACAATATTTTTGGATTAAGATAGATTGAATTGATATGACAGCAAAAACACAAGCCACCAAAGAAAAAATAAATTAGAGTCATCAAAATTCACTTTTGAGCTTCAAGAGACACCATCAAGAAAGTGGAAAGACCATCATTCCCCATTTCTCCCTTCTTCCAGCCCTTGTCAACTACTAATCTACTTTCTGTCTCTCTGGATTTGCCTATTCTGGACATTTCATATAAATGGAACCATACAACATTTGTCCCTTTGTGACTGGCTTCTTTCACTTAGCACAGTGTTTCAAGGTTCATCCCTGGTGTAGCAAGTGTCAGCACTCTATTCTTTTTAATGGCCAAATAATATTCCATTATAAAGATATATCACTCTGTTTATCCATTCACTAGTTGATGGATGTTTGGATTATTTCTACTTTTGGCTTTTGTGAACAATGCCGCTATGAACTTTTGTGTACAAGCTTTTGTGTGGAAATATGTTTTTAATTCTCTTGGGAAAATATCTGGGTGTGGAATTGCAGGGTCATATGGTAACTCCATGTCACATTTTTTGAGAAACTGCCAAAGTGTTTTCCAAAGTGACTGCACCATTTTACATTTCTACAGCAATGTGTGAGGTTCCAGTTTCTCCATATCCTTGTCAATGCTGGTTTTGGGTATCTTTTTGAGGATAGCTATCCTGGTGGGTGTGAAGTGGTATCTCATTCTGGTTTTGATTACATTTCCCTGAGGGCTAATGATGTTGAGCATCTTTCATCTGCTTGTTGGCTGTTTGTGTATATTCTCTGGATAACTGTCTATTCAGATCCTTTGCTCATTTTTTAATTGGGTTATTTCTTTTTGCTATTGAATTGTAAGAATTTTTTTACTTATTCTAGAATTTTTACCTGAGGAAGATTTTTGAGAAAGCCCTTTATGGTAATTAGAGCTTATCTAGAGAAAAGATTTTATAAGGAAAGTGTGCTTTTGAAGTAAGAAAAATAAGTAAGGAGACGGAACTACATTTGTTTCTCAAGGCATCAATTGTGTAATTTTTGAGAGATGTCATTATTTCCAATGCCATTTATATCAAACCAGTAGGAAAATAAAATTTATTTAGAAACTTTTAAAAATAAACACTCCGACAAACAATGTACCAACCCATAATCCTATAATGTCTTGTAATAGCAGAAAACAATGCATTAAAAAAAAACTTGCACAAAGCCTTATGATTTTCTGTGAAAAGCCCTTTGTTTTCTGTCTATTCCAGTTATCATTATTAAAATAATACAGTTCTCAGGAATGAGGTTGAAATTAAAATAATACAGTTCTCAGGAATGAGGTTGAACCAATGGAATAGGTGCAGGATTCAGGTGCTCAGAAGCCTCTTTTCAGGAAGGTTTAACTATAGCTCATTGCACTCCCTCGGTTACTTCTGGTGGGCGTTTTCACAGAGCCTTATGTAAAATCCTATTTGGAAAAGAAGTGAACATGCTTAAAAGGAACCCAAGTTCACATGAAACAAATTTTTACATTAATGAAAAATAGAACAGCAGTGAGTTTTCAGTTATTTGGATAATACTTAATGAGAAATTCTAAACTGTAAAGATATGTAAATTCTGAAACCATTTTATTTGAGCTTCTACAAAAATGCATGTACTTTCTGGGGTGGGATGATGGTGGTGGTGTTCCTATCAAGATATGGTTTTTCAAGACTGACTGCCTTCTCTGAATATTCCACAGGGTGGCAGTGCAGGAAAGCCATAGACTTAAATTCTCCTCAAGGGGAACATTCTGGTACACTTTTTAAATAGGACCTGCCAAAGAATGTAAGGCTGTCTACCTACAAAAGACTGTTTTTTGAACTAGGAGTCAATGATAAACTGGGTTAGATTTTTTAAATAAAGCATAAAATGGAAGATGACTAACATTATAATTTTTTTTGGCTTTATTTTGTTTTTTGGTTTTTTAAAGCCCATGCATATTCTTTACACAGCGCATTCATGCACATTATTCAACATGTAATTTGACTTATTTGCCACCTTCCAGTAACCCCATAGCACAGTAATTAGATGATATTGCTTCCTAATATTGCAAATGTGGGCTGTGATAGAGTAACACATAAAAATAAATTTTTGAAAACCAAGTTATAAGCTCTTACTCTTATCTATATAGTGTGTTGAAATTAGGATGAATATTCCCAAGTAAAGGTAAAACTATATTATTTAATCAAGAAATACGAGAAAGCCCAGAAGTGTTTTTGGTATTCCATAGAGATTTTGAATTTTTAACCAAGACTTCCCTTATTGGACATAGCTTTAAAGGTATTTTTAGATTACTTTTTCTTGTGCACTCTATTTGCTTCACTTTTATGAAACATTTGACTTTTTTTAAGTTAATGAGCAATACATGTATCTGATATTTGCTGTGAATTTCTACAAAACCCGTTTGATACATGTCAAGTCTAGAAAGTTTCACCAGTGGAGACAATGCGTAGTAAGAGATTCAGAATTATTCTGTAGGCTGTGCAAATCCTGCTGGCACATCCAGCAAGGTAGCAGTACTCATCTCAGCTGCATTTGACGTGTGCTCAGGATCTGGAAACCAATCAAGAACCTGGATATATTCTGGGTGATTATTTCAGCGATGTGGTAAGAATGTTTTTCTAAAACAGTCTGGAAGCATCATCGAGTCATGTCAAGCCTTTTGCTGTTTCCTGGTCCCATCTCTGACCTCCACCTCCCACCCTCCATTCCCCTCACCAGCCCCAGGTTACTTAAGGATTCATTTCCAATACTAACATTTCCCTTTTCAGTATTCTTCTCCATTTACCTTTTTTCTGTTTCTTTTTTATCTACAATTTCTGGCCATTTAGGCTGTGATTTGTACTTGAAATGGAGCACTTTTTAAGAAGATTTATGATAGGGGCCGACCCCGTGGCTGAGTGGTTAGGTTCTTGTGCTCCACTGTGGCAGTCCAGGGTTTCGCTGGTTCAGATCCTGGGCGCAGACATGGTGCCATTCATCAGGACACGTTGAGGTGGCGTCCCATGTGCCACAACTAGAAGGACCCACAACTAAAATATGCAACTATGTACTGGGGGGATTTGGGGAGGAAAAGCAGAAAAGAAAAAAAATAGATAAAAAGATTTATGATAGACTTTAGAGCAGCAAAATTGAATGGAATGTACAGACTGCCCATATACCGTCTGCCTCCACATACAACCTTCTGAGTGGGGTAATTTTTTAAAAGCATTGGGATTAGTTTCTTGTCATTATCACACGTCTCAAAGGAAGCTCCATCTTCATGGCCAACCATTGGCTAAAGCTAGAAAGAAGAAGGAATGGTTGATGGCGTAATGGCCTGATGCAGGATGAAAGGCCTGGGGCAAATTTTCAACTTGTTCCTAAGGCTGTAATAGTTCATTCTGGAAATGACTATCTCAGAATGGTGGCGGAGCCACACTGGGATAATTTCACTGGGTGAGAACTTGCCCCATTCTCCTTATTACTGTAAGACCTTAGAAGAATGCCGATAAACATTTTATTCCTGGACCCCTGCAGGGCCTCCTCCCAGGCTTCAACCTTAATGTACAAGAGTTGTAATATTTGGTCTCATGCTTGTTCGGCTTTTTCAGATGCCGCTCAGATGTTTTAAAAGCTGTCCATTTTTATGATTATGTTATCCTTAATTGGGAAGGGAAGTACTATATTCCTCCATGTCTAGTCACTTCCTGGAGTTAATAAGGAATAAAATAGATGCCATTGAATGAAGAGTCCAATGAAGGTGGTTAACTCTATAAGTGTTAGCAGGTGTCCTACTATCAGTGCCACCCTGAATCAAAGGAGGGCCCAGGAAGTTTTGGTTACGGTGCAATGAATCTTGTCAGCCTAATGCCCTTCAGAGAGCTCCTTTGGGTCAACTCTCTGAAAGTTTATTCTCAAGAAAATACAAAATACCTTATAGACCAGGTCTCTCCTGGGCATTTAGGACACTTAACTCTCAAGGCTCTCATAAAATCCAAGAGAAAAGCTGTTCTGAAGAAAAATCAGCATGCATATTTTCACTGCAATTGTTAAGCTATTTCACCGTTTGTGAAGATGGCAGCCCAGAAGACTTGCACAGAGAAACAGTCGTTCTGCCTCCTATGAACGTTAGGCCTACCTGCTGTGAAGCTATCAATATCCACTTTGCAAATAGCCACCAGAACAGTGTTTCTTGATCACCTCTTTAGATATATTTTAGGCTTCTTTGAACATTCTGAATTTTTACTTCAACGTGTGATAGGTAGGGTAGAGTATGGCATGGAGACAGTTTGTGGTCCAGGTGGCTTGGAAACAGGCTAACAGGCAGATGGATAGGAATGAGTCAGAAGGGCAGAGACACTGAAGGATCACTAAGTGTATGGTTGGACTTGGGACATTTTTGTGCCAGATATCGTTCTAGAATTTACATTTTAGTAATAATAATAATAATACTACAATTTAACACTTGTTATATTCTAGGGCCTATGATAAATCCTGTACGTGCATTAACTCATTTAATCCTCAAAACACATCTATAAGGCACACGTTTTTTCCGCTGTGTTTATAGATGAGGAAACTAAGCTCAGAGAGGTTAAATTCCTTTAGCTTGAGATCACACAGTTAGGCTGTCATAGAGTTAGAATTCAAATCCGAGTCTGATTCCAAACTTAAGATTTTTGAGTTAAAGATGTTTTTGAAACTGATTCTTCCAGGAAATGGGGGAACCAAGAGTTCATTATTTTTCTGTCATTTCCCCCAAATTGGTTGACTACATTCTATTCTAATAAATAAATTCTCTGGGGAAAAAACATGTCTTAGTTTGGGCTGTTGTAATGAAGTACGATAGACTGGGTAACTTATAAAAAACACAAATCTATTTCTCACACTTCTGGAGGCTGGAAGTCCAAGATCAGGGTGCCAGTATTGTCGCATTTTGGTGAGGACTGTCTTCCAGGTTTCAGACTGCTGACTTCTCATTATATCTTCACACAGCAAAATGAGAGCTAGCTAGGTCTCTGGACTCTTATTAGGGCACTAATCTGACTCATGGGGGCTCCACCCTCATGACCTAATTACCTCTCAAAGACTCTACCTCCAATTACCATCACATTGGGGATTGGATTTCAACATATGAATTTTGGGAAGACACAAACATTCAATCCATAACAAAACAATAATAGTATGTGTGACTAGGATGACTATACCCATGAATTGCCTGGGAAGAACTCTGTTCACATCTGTTGCCCTGGTGGAATTATTGGTAGCACCCCCTTTCACTCTCAGTAGTGATCCAATTTGGATGACAAATTACTTGGTTACCCTACATATAACCTCCTCATTTCTGCCAGAGCAGATCTGAGAAGAGAAAGGACCTTCCAGTTTGGAGTCGGTGAGTAGATGGCTGTCCATCTCTCTTGCTGTCCTGTGAACCACCTATCCCACCCCACTTCAGGCATCTTTAGAGGAATGGCAACTTTCAGTCTTTGGACTGTCATGAGTCTAGATGTTATGCACTGTAGGTCAATAAATTCTGGGCTGATATTCCCTCACACTCCTGTATCTAAACACCTCAGATCTCCCTCCTTGATTTTCTTGGCAGTCAGCCTTCCAACAGTGTCAAAACTTTCTGTCCAGACTTCTAAACCCATGAGCCATTGACCGCTCCAGATCCAGTCAAGGGTGCTGGTCAAATGCACGGCTCAGAAAAACTTTTAAGTAGTGGCTCTTCTAATGAACATAGTATCCTTATGGACCAGATAAGACACTCAAGTAAAATTTCCAAAATTACAGCTTTATATGATTGTTTATGACTCACACATAAGCACATCTGGAACCACACAGGATAAACAGATGCTCCTCCCCATCGTCCGTCAAGTAGGATGAGCAGTTTCCAAACTTTAGTTTTGCCTTTGGGAAAAAGAGTATGAGGATCAAAGTAGTGGGGCTTCGTTTTTAGTTTTACTTCATCCCATCTTTTAACTCAAAAGTGATGAAATATTAAATAATGTGTACTATTAATAACATATTTGCATATGGTGCTCTGGTTTTTCAGAGAAATTTTGCCTCTTTTACCTTATTTGATCCTCCAACTCTCCTGTGATTACAGTAGGGCAGGAAATGTTATCAGTTGTCATAGAGGAAGTACCTGAGCTGGGGAGAGACCAGGTGACTTTCTGCCGGTGGAGGTAAAGCCAAGGCCCAAACCAAGAACTGGCTCCTCAGACCAAGGCCCATCCGTCAAACCAAAGAAAGCCTTGACTGTTCGTTTCCATTTCATCAGCACATCGACCCAAAAGCTGAAAAATTATGCTTACTTTGATTATACTCACTTCTAGGTTTTTTCCTACAAAAATAAAATAGTAATCTATAAAGAATTCTCTAGAGAAAATTATATCCCCTCTGTTTGGAGTGAGGACACCTTTTCTGTTTGGAGTGGTTACTCCTTTTTTTCCTCCTCGTCTTTCCCTCCTATTCAGCATCTCATTACGTAAGTCTCTTTCACCTCTTCTTTTGCTTTCTCCTAACTGTTGAGAGAAGCAGGTAGGAATATAGGCTGCTTGGAAGAAGAACGAGAAAAAAAAGCACCTCCAGTTTTGTTGTTTACAATTGTTAGTTGGATCTGGCAGACCACAGAGATTCTGAATCATAACTTCAAAACCACGTAACTTCATATCCGAAGATGGGGGCCCTGGGGCCTGGCAGTGGAATTGCAGCCAGATTTTAATACTGACCTTTTGGGTTGCCAAATGCATTAGTTGTTAATATTATCTAATAAAACATGTCAAAGCCTCAACATAAAGAGCAATGCCTATTCCTGCAGATTGGATGGGAACTGATATTGAGTTGCCTTTCTCATAACACAGAAGGCAAATTCAGACACGGCTTCCTCCTACCACACAGAGAAACCCTTCCTGTTGAAGTTTCTTCCTTGCTTGTGCATATTTAGTACAAGTAGATGTGGTTTCCAAAATGTCACAACCCATTCTGTACCCATGGAAACTAGGTTGGAAACCACCCAGCTCTTTCTGTTGAGCTTACAAGTGAGAGGATAGTATTGATTTATTCAGGGAAACTCAGCATGTCTCATATCCAGGCCTTTCCTAAGTCTTAGGATGTGATTTCAATACCAATGGAGTTTCTGGAAACAAGTGCCACATGACATTGCCAGTAAGTCCATGTTCTCAGGGTTGTGGTGTCATTCTTTCAATTCTGGCACCACTGGGAATGATGTCACGGTATAGTGATGACGCAGTCAAGTCACTTAAATGTTAACTGTGAGGAGCAGCGAAACCGTGGGAAGCAGCTTTTTTGGGGAATATTTTAGATAAATAACTTCTTTAGGCTTTTCTGTCTCATATTGAGCCACTAAAGAAAGTCACAGCACCCTGAAAAATGTGAGTTGTGTTTACAGAGGCTCCCCATATTTCAGAGGAATGCTGAGCCTAGAATCTACAAATGGCTTCACATGCTTAGAATTTGATAGAACTGTACTCCTTGTGTTTGGTTGTGTTCCAGACAGCCTCATTGTTTGAACTTCATTTTTCGATATGCCTGTTTAATTCAGTGATGGTCCAAACAGGTTTTTGAGGGACTTTATAAACAGCTATGAGGAGTTCACTGCCTAGACTCATTACATGAAAATGAAATTCAATTAGCCACTCAGAATTGCGTATTGGAAGGAACGAAGCAGTTGGAAAAAGAGATGTAGCTGTTTACTCCTGATGTGGGCTCCAGGCAGTGCTGATTGATTGCCTTCTGAACTGAGCGCCGGTTCCCACCTCAAGGAAGGAAAATGGGTGCCTGGAAGAAATGAGGCCTGAGATGCTCGCTAGTGGCATATTGTCCAACTGCTTATGCAAATATGTTCTTCCCAGAAGGAACTTGGGAGGTGTTCACCTATTCCATGCACTTGCATAAAATCTGGGTTGTAGTCTGGCTCAATATCTGAGCCACCAACCCACCTGGTGACCTTGGGAAAGTCACTTTGCTTCTCTGGGCATGAAGATTAGATGCCATCAATATTTTTCCATGCTTTTTCTTTTGTTAACCCATGAACCCTTTTAAAAACATAAGAATTTCATGCCCTTGCTGATTTTTAAAATCACAAAATGCCCATGGTGACTGCAGTCAAAACAATATCATGTTGAATGTTGTTTTTGAAAGATATTTGACAGATTCTGATAGGCCATTTCTTTCACTGCCCAAGCTCGCGCTCCAGAGGTTTCTAAGGACTCTGAAACCCTACATTCTCTGTTGTAAGACCTCTTGATACAAAAGTGCTTTTAAAAGAAACTATCTTGTGGTTTTCTCTTGTCTCGGTGGTTCATTAAAAAGACTGTCAGGAAAGCTCAGTTTACTGTTTATTCGGGTGTGAACTGCCCTGGACTTGCCCATCAGATGCCCACACATGTACAGGTCACTGTTAGACTGTGTCTGTCTGCTCTCTCTCTCCCTCTTTCTCAATACCTTTCAGTAGTTAATTTGTAGCAGAAAGAAATGTCTACTGCCATCTTCTTTGATAATCTCTGATTACTTCCTTGATTTAGATGTCACGTTTTGTTGACTTGGTGACCTGCATTGGAATGTTGGAATGAGTCTATGGATTATTCTCAGATGACCTTTCTCAAATGTTCTGTTAGTTTTCCATGTGGTAACACATTCTTTTTCACTTATTTTGCTGGGCTGGTTGCATCGAATGTTAGACCTAGACAGGAACTCAAAGTCAGATTCAACCCTCTCATTTTTAGAGATGGGAAACTGAGGCTCCAAGTTCGCTACAATAGAGCCTCTCTGGGAGTCAGTCATTATGATTTCGCTTAAACTGCGCCCTCTCCCTTGATCTGGTTGTATGATGCCTACAGTTTTTCATAGGCACTATTCCCATCAGCTCTTCTTTACATATTGGCTTCCTTACTTCATAAATGTAGAACTTGGATGATCTTGGATTGAAGACGCTGATTTTTGCTTTGCTAAAAGCTTCTAAAGCTATAAATAAGTAATTGTGGGAAGATGCTCAATGACCTTTCAGCTGAAATAATAACCTCTTGGATTGATAGAGTTTCTTTCTTACAAAAGCTAAAAGCATCTCTCACGTATTAGCACATTTCTCTTCAAAATCCTTATGGAACTACAGGGAAAGATTTGATCATCTGGATGATTCAACGAAAATTTAAACAAGGCTTTGTTGAATGACCTACTATGTATCCTGTCCATAAGCTTAAGTCTAAATTATTGGGGTTAAAGAAATTATAAGGCAAAGACCTGGCTTTTGACTAGTTGGCATAGTGAGATATACCATTGTGGGGGATTGGAATTGGCCACCCCAAGATATATCTCTTTGGCATGAGGATTATTTGGGGCTGGTTACTTTTTAAAACTGCAGACATGAGAGAAACTCTGACAAGTAGGAGTTAGCCTTTGTAAAGATACATTTACATTTGTAAAAGAAATGTCCATCTGTAAAGGTGTCTCCCTCTCTATACCAGGAAGAAGGGGGGATGAACTTATCTCTAAAAACTCTT
Organism: Equus przewalskii; assembly: GCF_037783145.1. Taxonomy (NCBI): domain Eukaryota; kingdom Metazoa; phylum Chordata; class Mammalia; order Perissodactyla; family Equidae; genus Equus; species Equus przewalskii. The sequence goes on along the minus strand of NC_091831.1, from coordinate 50,039,304 downwards.
ATCAATACAGAAGGCAAGGACTTAAATCTGTATAATAACCTGACTCTTGTTTACTGTCCTTGTCTGGTAATCTCCCATAACTGACTCCTCCCACCCCCAACATCTTCCTTTGTCTTTAGCTGAAGATGGTATTTAAGGTGAGAGCTTCCGCCGTTTTGGTGAGTTGCTCAGTTTTCCCAAGTCTCTGCCATGTGTGCATGTTATAAAGCTTTGTTGAATTTTCTCCTGTTATTCTGTCTCATGTGAATTTAATTCATTGTCTGACCAGAAGGACCTAGAGTGGGTAGAGGAAATGTCTTCCTCCCCCAACACCATTGTGAGATATGAAATAGAACGTTAGGAGGATTTGTATAGGTCACTGAATTATAAAAATTGGAAGGTGGTAATGTCACAACTGGAGGTAGCAGCTAAATATAGGGACATAGCAGCTGCGCCAGCAAGTGGGATGGAATATAGACTTCTGCTAAAGCAAGGAGATAGGAGAGAGGAGAACTAGGTGTATGATAGATAGGAAGGCATTGGTGAAACAGAGAGAGGTTTATTGGCCACACTGAAAGCAGGGGGTAAAGGGAGACCAAGGGAGAAGTTAGAGAATGTGGCAGGCTGCAAAGGTTAAAATACAATCAACAGAAGAGGAAGGAAATTCTTTTAAAATTGATATATATTTGCATACCACTTCAAGCTTTTTGAAAGTATTTTTACCTCCCTGTATAATCTCTAAGGTTTGTTCCTAGTCCAACAAAAGAGTCCATTCTTTTTATTTTCTTCTTCTTTGTAGACCTGAAAGATAGATAGGATGATTAGGATTGTACCCATTTTAACAAATGGGAAAACTGAGGCTCAGAGAAGATAAGGGGCTTTCTCAAGGTCACATGGTAAGTTATAAAAACTAAACAAACCAAATATTGCCGATCCTTTGGTAACTCACACTCATCATTCTATTTCCTCTTCTTCCCCTGTTGTTATCTCTAAGCCTCTTTAAATTGAAGACTGAGACCCAGTCCTTAAAGTGACTCTTGCTGACTTACCTTAGTCATGCCCTTGCATGCCAGACAGGCCCACCCTAACTTTCATGATCCACTGGCTGTATATGTTTTAACCAAGGCAACAGCCTGCCTCAGGAACAAAACCTTAAATTCACAGAGTATGACTCTACTGTTAGGGTTGTTTATTTAAGCAAGGGCGTTAGCCAGGATTAAAGGCGTGTGATGAAGAACGCAGTGTTAAATGAGCATGGTTCCCAGAAGTGAAATGAAAGGCAGAACCTTTTCTATGGTCTTACTAAGGACCATAACTGCTGCCAGGAATCTATTATTTAAATGCATTGGACTTGAAAATAGATGTGGAAGGCGAAACAGAATCACTATGTATTCTGTTACTTCCTAATACTTATTTTACAGTGTTATCAGTGTAGTGGCCTCCAAACTCTTTTACCTGCCTTTCTTATTGTCTTCTGACCTCAAATACACCTTTCCAACACTGCCAGAGGTAATAGTCTAAAACGAGTCTCACTAATCGTATACCTACTAAAACCCTTCAGTAGCTTCCTATTTGCCTAAAGGAACAGCCCAGTGTTCTCAGCTGGATATCAAAAGACCCCATCACTTGGCCTCCACCCAGCCCTCCAGCTTCTCTTTTTGTCACTTGCCTGCTCTGAAATGTATGACCACATTGCTTGTATTTCCACAGCTCCCTTTGAAACATCACCTTTTCATATCTTTACTTCTCTATTCTTTCTGCTGGGTATCTTTCATCTCTATTATTAACATGACCAACTGTTACTCATCCTTCAAGAATCAGCTCAGACCCTATCTCATCTAAGAAATCAGCCCTAAACTGTACCTCTTTGTCATCTCCAGCTGGCCTAAGGGTACTCTGTCCTGTGGTGTGTACTGTTCTATTATTGAAATGATATACAGAATACATTGAAATAATAGTAATATTAAATAATAATATAATAGTAAATATCTTAAAGGCCAGCATATTAATATAGTAGGTGCTCAAAAATATTTAGTGGAATTGACCTGAATTCTTCTCTTATACCCTTTTAATTATTTTTATTTTAGAGATAGGGTCCATGGCTACCTTTGAAATATACAAGAGATCACTATTTAAACTATTTTACAATCGATAGACATTCAAAGGAGACTTGATTGTTTTTTCCCCTAAAATTAGGTTCCTAGATCCTCTTATTGGTGACCTTGTCGTCTATCTCCCAGTGACTCTGAATGTGATAAGATTGACCATGTAATTGATCCCACTTTTAAGAGTGAAAGGAAATGCTATTAATAATTACATCAAGAGAACAGATGGGACCAGAACTGTCCTGGGAAAACCAGCATGTGTGGTCACCCTAAGTATAATGAATCAGTTAGGAGAGACTAAATCTAATGCTTTTGACCCAGCCCTTTCATCAGATTTGTGTTGTCTTCTGAGTTTCCCATTTTGTAGAAAAGCTCTGGCTGTCTAGCACACCCTCTCAAAATGTAAAATTCCTAGAAGAAATCTGGCATGGCCAAGGAAGTAATATGTATTTTTTAATACTCTTGCATGAACCTCAAAGATTATTTTTCTTTAAGACCACCATTAGAAGTAATTTTTATGAAAGGGGGGTAGGAGAGGTGTTTGAAACCAGTGCTGTAGAATTCTAGTATACAGTAAGCCTTTCACAGGAATACTGCCAAATTTGGATCATTGTGTAAAATGTATATTCTGAGTCTTCATGCCGTTACTAGAATGCCTGTCTAGTGACTTCCAGAGTTACGTAATGGGTCCTAACAAGCAATGGAGAATAGGGACCAACTGTCTTGTAGTTAAGAGAGAAAATGTTTGACGACATGGAGCCACTGGCAAAGAAAAAGTTTTTTTCCTGGAATATACGAGAACTTTGGTTCGTTGGTATGTAAGAAATCAAGGCAGTTGTCCTCAAATAGTCACTCCGGCCTGAAGGGTGTCCTTATGAAGACTGGGATAACCACCGACGCTGTCGTAGACACTGTGAGGCAGTGGATCTCTACAGTCTGATTGCTGAAAGTTCCGGTAATAAAATACTAGTGTGTGCCGTGAAAACAAAAAGATTGAGAAGCACCCTTGCAGAGTAGGAATTCCTTACTGCTCCATCCCACCTTATATTAAGGGGTTTTTTTTGACTCGGGCAGCTGTGGATTTTTTCCTTTTTCTTTTTCCCTCCTACTTTGTCACTAATACAGGAAAGGTCATGTGCAGATACTTGAGATGGAAATAGACCGCAAATAAGTTTTTCAGTTTCAATTAAGTTTATCTTCTTTGGTCCTCTTCTTATGCTGCAAATGTATTTAGGACGTATACCTGGGAGAATTTCTCTAGATTGATTTTCATCTGGACTAATATGACCTCCCTAACGATCTGGGAATCATTTGGAGGTGTTTTGATTGTCCCGGTGACTGGAGGGGCACCATTGACGTTAGAGGGTGGAGGCCAGGGATAGTAATAACACTTCACACTTCAATGCACAGAATTGTTCTGCACAATAAAGAGTTGTCTTTTCCCCAAATGTCAAGAGTGCCCCATTGTGCAATGCCTTGGAGAGTGTGTATTCTGATGGAATAGCATGTATTGTGTTTTCTCCACGTGTATGAAAGGAGAAACAAAGTCTTCAGGTTTCAAAGTCACTGAAAATCACTCCTGGGTGAGCTTTTTATTCTGTCAGTCAGTGTGATTATTTGACTAAGAACTTTAAGAAAAAATATTTGGCAGAGCTCTCTTTATTAGCTTGTGCAATCAACCTACTGCCAGTTTGCATTTTTAAAACTTCCCTTATTGCAACAGCTGTACAAAAGCCATTACAGATTAGGAGGAAAAAAAAGAAACAGACCACATTTATGCACAAAATTAGTGAAAGGTAAAAAGAAAATGTTTTGCTCAACTTTGTGACTTAGAAATGAGTAAATTAATGTGTTGCTGAATCTGAATAGAACTGAAATACAAAAGATAAGAATCTTATAAAAAGACGTTCTACCTCTTGCCCCTAGAAGCTTAGATTTTAGGCAGATATTTGTGATTATTTCAACTATCATAGATAACGACATAGGATATGGATCTCTGGGCAAGTCACCCAAAGTTTAGAACAATTTTTTTCAATTAAAACTTACATTGCTAATCACATGTGAAAGCAGAATAATTTTAAAGGTAGAAGATGCTCAACAGATATTTGTTGGCAGTTATGTGAATGAATAAGTAAATGAATGTAAGTATGTATGTATGTATGTTCCTTGTGGTTTTTTTAGTAATCAGGATTCTGTGGCCCTAAGCCATAGCTAAGAGTAATTAAAGATAGAATTGTTCTGGAGAAGACTTTGGTGAAAGTTATTCAAAATTAAAAGGCAAGACAAAGTCAACATTTTAAAAATACTCCAAGCATAGATCAGAACCTGAAAATAAATGACTTCTTTATCACCAAATCTCAACCCATTTCCAAAGCCTTGCTACATAACGTCCACATTGAACTTCTGTCTAATCCTTTCTATATTTTTACACTACCTAGTACTAGCAATCCACTTTGGGGTCTGGGCCCCCACACAAAGCCACATTTCCACAAATTTTCTCCTTTTGGTCATCAGCATGTTCCCTCAGTTAATTGAAGCCCGTGGTTTTAAAGATAGACCTGATTGATGCAGCTTGATTACGATCACCAAGTTTGAATTAAGGCACAAATGCTATGTTGACAATGCAAATGTATGGTTGGATTTTAACAATATATTTAAAGTCTATTGGAATTACTTGTCCTGGTTAGCACACTCCTTGAGTGCCTGTCTGCTCAACATAAGAGCTAGGGTGTCACTTAGCTCTCCTCTTAGACTGAGGGTCTGAGGGGAGCTACTCAGGAGAAAGGTGATGTCACAGGACCATGCTGCTGTCGTATCTGCGGAGACCCCCTTGGTAGAAGTGCACCTCCTCTGCTAATTGCCCCTTACTTGATTTCCCCTTGAGAAATGAGGATCTGATTTCTCCATTCCCACAGGCCAGTAGGTGGCACAAATGTCCCCTCCTCACTCTCCATCAGCATCACTGTAGTTTGCACAGAGTGCTCAGAGGTTGTAACCTCCCACTACCACCCCATCCCCAGGGTCCATATTATTCAAGAAGACTTTTCTTCCCCCCACCCCCACTTTTTTATTGCAGTAAAATATGTATAATATAAAATTTGCCAGTGTAACCATTTTAAGTGTACAATTCAATGGTATTAATTATATTCACAATGTTGTATAACTATCTTCACTATCTATTTGCAAAACTCTTGCATCACCACAAACATAAATTCTGTACCCATTAAGTAATAATTCCCCATTTCCTTCTCCCTCCAGCCCCTGGTAACCTCCAATCTACTTTCTGTCTTTATGAATCTGCCTTTTTTTGATATTTCATGAAGTGAAGTCATACCATGTTCCTCTTGTTTGTGTCTGCCTTATTTCAGTGAGCATAATGTTTTCAAGGTTTGTCCATGTTGTAGCATGAATCAGAATTTCTTTCCTTTTTATGGCAGAATAGTATTCCCCTGCATGTCTATACCACATTTTGTTTATCCATTCATCTGTTGATGGACACTTGGGTTGTTTCCACCTTTTTGCTTTTCTAAATAATGCTGCAATGAACATTTCACATACAAGTATCTGTTTGAATCCCCTTTTTTAGTTCTTTTGGGTATGTACCTAGTAGTGGACTTGATGGGTCGTATGGTAATTCTATGTTTAACTTTTGGGAGAACCACCAAACTGTTATTCCCTTTTGGGAAAGGGATCTCCTCCTCCTCTCCCCGAGTCTGAGGATGGCCAGATGTATTATGAAAGCTTTCTATAGTTTTATTTATACCTCAGAATCTGTGACTTAGGTGTAAACACTGCTCATTTATGGGGAAAAGAAAGGCTGTCACTAGATAACAGCTCATTTTGAACCAGACTAATACAAGGCACAATATTGTCCTGGAAACATTTTCTTCACATTTGCTTACTTTATGGATCATCTCCTTTCTCTGTTCTGGCTAGAATCCACTGTATTCATGTCATAAACTGACCAGTAACTGTATCCCTAGCTGTGCCATCTACATTCTGAAGAGGAAAGATGGTGGTAATAAGGCTGGGGTCATTTGCTGTCTTTTGCTGCTTATTCTATAGCTCCTTCTCTCTTCAACTCTCTTCATCCTGAGGGCAAATCTTCCTGTATCCCAGGCGGTAAGCGTGGGTTGTACCTTGAACATGGTATTTGCACAGTTAAGAGCTGTTAAATTTGCATAGCATTTTGTCCTGTCTTTAAATAGCCTCATCTGGACATTTAATACATTGTGTGATAAAATATGCCTCTGTGGTATTCCGAAAAAGAGGATCAACCCGCTTTGGGGGACTATTCGACGCTACTCTTTATAGTTCGTGGCGAGTGAACGGAGCTGCTCTGGTGCACGGAGCCCCCGCCATCAGGAGCACCAGGACAGCATTTGCTTAATGGTGTCAGGGTGAACGTGTTAGTCAGAGGTTGTCCATGTAAGATGTTTCGTTTTTGTTAGTGAGAGATCATTGGCCGACTTACTGCATCTGAGACTGAAATCCTAATGGAAAAGCAAAGGTGATGGCTGTTAGAAGATATTTGCTAAGATGTATAGAGGAAAGAAAAACAAGGCTCAGAGGGTAGATGTAACAAGACGACTTCCACAGGTGAACGCTGGCATTATTACGTTGTGTTCTGATATTGTGGTTTTACTGAAGTCTACGTCTCTGTGGAAGTGTGGTCTTCTCAGAGGGTAGGAGTTCCTTCCAGGAGTCTGTTTTCTTTTAAAAAGAAAAAGGTAGGTGCCTGAACCAAAAGCCAGAAATCAGAGGGCAGGCTCTGCGAGGCAGGAGAAGGGACTCTGTTTTCCCCTGCATGGCACAGGCCAAGAGGGCACCCAACATAGCGATGCAGACACTCTGCTTCTGACATTCCCTTGTGTTTAGTGATGTCTTGTTTTAGCCAAAGTGAGATGAGCCCAAGAGGGAATATGAAGCTCAGTGGCATAAGGAATGAGGTGCATGGAGATGTTCTGTCAGCCCTGGAGGGCAGGCGCCCTTTATATATGAAAGCTTCCTAACAGACTTGGGAGAAGGGCCCTGTTGGCTGACTCATAGTCCAAGCTTGTTCCTTTAGACAAGGTCTCATGGCTTTGTCCTCCTACAGTTATAGGCTGTTAGAGTTGGAGAAGGGGGACTTTGAGATCATTTAAAAATCGCTCCTCCTTTTATAGATGAGAAAAATGAGTTATGTGCCATGTCCAAGTTCACATTTCCAGCTAATGACCGAGGTGGGGCTGAACTGAGTTTCAAACTCCTGGCCCAGTACTTTTTCTGCTAAATTCATCTCTTTTCAAAGGATGTGTTTTGGAGCTTGTGGGACATATATAAATGTTTCCAAAACTTCATTCGAGAACACAGATGTTTATATCCAGTAGAAGATTGAATTCACACATTAGCCCTCTGAAGTCATCAAATTGAGAATTTTTATTTTAATGTAAAACTTGAACTTTATTTTTTAGATTAAAAACACTTAGGAGAGAATTCTTTTCTCCTGATATAGATTGCAAATGCAACTCTAACATTTTTACCTTTAAAAGATTGAATAAAAATATGGATTTAGAGACTGTGTTTTGATCAGTTTAAGAAAATGGAACTTTATGAAACTCAGGGTACTTCATACCTCTGAAAAGGTCGCCCTAAATAAAGAGGACTAAAATAATTAAGTTCTCTGAAAATTTCTATTTAGAGTTGCCGGGTAAAATACAGAACACCCAGTTAAATTTGAATTTGAGATAAAAAATAATTTTCTCCAGTATAAGTATGTCCATGCAATATTTGGGGCATAGTAATACTAAAAAAACTTATTTGTTGTTTGTCTGATAGTCAAATTTAACCGGACTCCTGTATGTTATTTGCTAAATCTGGCAAGCTTATTTCTTTTATATTTATAATTTTTGACAATATTATATTTTTAGATTTTCTTATTATATTTAGATCATCAATAGTTTAGTACTTGGTGTTGCAAAATGAATAAAACATCTTTCCCTAAGAAATTTAGAGCAGACCTGAACAGATAACATTAATATTGCGCTAAGTGCAGCTGTGAGAGCTAAGAGAAAGGATGCGTGGCCAGCCTAGTGGTTCGGGGAAGGCTTCCACAGAAAATGATACCTGGGCTCAGGTTTAACAGATGAAGGAAAGTTATGTGATGAGACATAGAAAGGCTGTTCCAGGCAGAAGCAATGGAAACAGTGAAAGCTAAGAGGCATGAATCAGCACGGTGTGTGTTTGTTGAGGATCTAGTGAGAGTCAAAGAGTGGATAGAGCTTTAAGCGTGGTTAGAATTATGCTTCAGACAGACCATGCTGGTGTGCCCTGGAGGGTGCATTGCAGGAGGACGGGATTGGAGGTAAGGAGGTCAGCTGGGAGGCCACTGCCATAGTCCACCTCAGAAATGATGAGTCAGAACGAGGGCTGTGATAATTGAAGGAGAAGGAACAGACCAGACAAATATTCTAGAGGTAAAGCCACCAATCCTTGCTTGTAAGTTAGATGTGGGCCTCACAAATACCAGGTGATAAGTAGATTGGTGTTTTCACGTCAGGACAACAGAATTGTATTTGTGGTTAACGCACATACAATTTTTGTTTTTTTGTTTTTTGTTTTTTTTGGAGGAAGATTAGCCCTCAGCTAACTACTGCCAGTCCTCCTCTTTTTGCTGAGGAAGCTTGGCTCTGAGCTAACATCCGTGCCCATCTTCCTCTAGTTTATACGTGGGACGCCTACCACAGCATGGCTGCCAAGCAGTGCCATGTCCGCACCCGGGATCCGAACCAGCGAACCCCGGGCCGCCGAGAAGCGGAACGTGCGAACTTAACCGCTGCGCCACCGGGCCGGCCCCAAAGCACATACAATTTTTAAGAGACTCTTTCCATTGTAATTAATTAATAAATGTGTTAGGGTTTTTTTTTCGGGTGATTATCTTGATAGTGTGTATATATGAATACCTGTTTCCCAGGCAGGTGAGAACAGTCTAAGGGTATTCAAGAAAAAGACAGTGGTACTCATTTTCTTAATGTTCCTTCTCCAAAGTTCTCTTCAGGGAGTAGGATCTAAGTTATTTCTGTTGGTCTTTGTCATGGCATCATCCACTTGCCATGCTGTCCTCCTCCAATGGTACCGACAAGCTTTCCATGAAAACTACAGAAGTTCATGTGGGTTTTCATCCACGCTTTCTGCAGGATGCTGACCACTTCATAGGCGGCACGTCAACCTTTCACTTAGATCTTTTTCTGGTTTCATTGTTCGGCCACAACCTCCTCCAAACAGTGCATGCTCAGACATCTGTTTTTGAGTTCAAAACTATTACGTGAAACACCAAGCCTACACAGAATTCCCATGGTCCCAGAAAATGGGCCTGCACTATTAAACTAGCTTGACAAACATATCAGCTTCTATATGTGTTTTTATTTCAGGTGTCAGACCCTGGCCAGGTTTATGACTTTTTCTCTAACCCTTGAGGCACTCACTTTTCTCTGCTAACCCAGGGAAGTTACTCTTTCTCAAACTACCTGAATGTTGGCATAGGGATTCATTTTTCTTCGAGACACCTTCCAGAACCTTCATGTCTAATCTCTCTCTCTAGGACCCACTTTCCCCCTGTATATACATGTTTCTTCAAGATCTCTTGTACGTCTCAACTTTTTTCTTGCCCGCTCACCTCTATTCAATTAATGCAGTGCTTTTCAGTCTGCTGGATGCTGCAAAATGTCCTACATCAAATCTTCCTGCCTTCTCTCGAGATCTGCCGTGCCTTCCCCCTTCTCTCAGACGGCCTATCTTTCCCGCTCTCCACTTCCCTTCATAGTTACTCTGTTATAACAGTCTCAGACAACAGGCTATGGTCAGGGCCATTTTCTCTCAAAAACAATTTTTTAAGCACACTTTAGTATGGTATAATTTATATACATGTTAAAATACCCGGTTTTAAGTGTTTGGTTTGGTGAACTGTGACAAATGAGACCCACATAATCCCCAGGGAAATCAAGATATAACATATTACTGCCCAATAAAACTTTCAGTGACAATAAAAAATGTTCTGTTCTGCGCTGTCCCCTACAGTAGCCACTAGCCACATATTGCTGTTGAACATTAGAGACATGGATAGGGTGGTTGAGGAAATGAACTTTTTATTTGTTGAACTTGAAAAATGTTAATGAACTTAAATAGCCCCATGTGGCTACTGTATTGCACCGCCCAGATGTAGAACTTTTCCATCACCCCCGGATTTCCCTAATGCCCCTTCCCAGTCAATCCCCCATCCCAACTCACCAAAAGATAATGAATTTTCTTACTTTACAACTTCATGTAATTAGTCATATTGCTTGTCTTCTTTTATATCTGGCTTTTTAAAACAATTTTATTGAGATGTAATTCAAGTACTACACAGCGCACCCACTGACAAAGTACAAGTCAATGGTTTTTAGTATATTCACAGATATACGTGCATCTGGCTTCTTTCACTCAATGTAATGTTTTCAAGAGTCATCCATGTGGGACCGGCCCCACGGCCGAGTGGTTAAGTTTGCGCGCTCCGCTTTGGCAGCCCAGAGTTTCGCTGGTTCGGATCCTGGTCATGGACATGGCACCACTTATCAGGCCATGCTGAGGCAGCGTCCCATATAGGACAACTAGAAGGACCCACAACTGAAAAAAAAGAGTCATCCATGTAATTGCATGTAGCAGTAGTGGTTTATTTTAAACTATTTTCTATCTTAATAGAAACCAACATATAAATTATGATTACCATAGCCCAAGCCATGTGTGTGTGTCCAGTATTTGAATGAGCAGGATTCATGAGTCAGCTCTTTTCAGATGAAACAACTCTTTTTCAGCCCCTATTGCCCATTGAATTACTTTCTGAGGTGCTATTTTGTTTGCTGCTTGAGTGAAATATTAGGACAAACACCATGACTTTTTTGGTCACTTTCACGTAACAAAAGACCTCTCCAGTCACTCTCTGTCACAAGGATGCTCACATTTAGGAAATTAACAGATGCATTCAAGTATAATAATTTAAAATCTCAGAACTTCATTGGAAGTTAAAGCCTTTTCTCTCCCTCTGGCTGGAGCCTGAATGGAAGCCTGTGGCAGGGAACAGGAGTGTGGAGGGTTCCCCCACTTTCTCGCTGTGCATTTGTCCTCTCCCCCACCTAGCTAACACAGCTCATGGCCACTCTGGCGTTGGAGCTGGTGGAGGGAGAAGAGGCAGGGACTACTACTCGTAATTTGTTGGTGGCTCCCTCTGGCTGTTTAGGAGGAGTTTAAAGGTTCTTCTCTTTGTGCTTTGCAGATGGTCAAAGTGGCCTCTGTTTGTAGTTTTTGGGGGGGGGGGGTTCCCCTCTGAAAACATTGAACTGCACTTCCCGTGATGCAGGCTGGTCAGTCATTTTTCTTCTCTCCGCCTCTGGGAATACTGGAGGCATGCCACTCCTTCCAGAAGTCCTCTTAGGCTGTATTTTCAATACCTCCAGACTGACTGTTTTCACCTCCATGGCCACAGCTGAACACAAGAAACACCTTGGCACTCTGGCCTTGCTGCAGGTGCCACAGGGAATTGTGGACAGCTGCCTGTGCAACCTGGTACATTCTTTCTCCTGTCTGTTGCCTCCTGTCAGGAGTCACAGCCTCTTGCGTGGAAATTCGCTCACTTCCTGAAACTCCAGAAGACTTCCAAGGAAATTCCTTGATCCTGCCCTCCCAGTCATTGTGGGTGGGTGGGGATTACTCAGAGCATACTGACATCTCTAATGATTCTGCTCTGATCTTCCACTGTCTGCTCTCAGCCTCTGTAACCTGTATAGTCTGGAGGTGAGGAGTAAACTAAGGTTGGATAACTGGCTCTCAGACACTTCCTTTGCAGATGCTGCCTAGACATCTCATGCCTCACTCTGAATGGGGCAGGTGGTTGCCACCAACTTTTTTATGCCCTCAGCCAAAAGGGAGATTGAAGCAGTCTCATTTTAACATCCTCTTAAAATATACAATGTTGATGCATATGATTTTTGCCAGCATTGCACTGTAGATCTTTCTCCAGTCGTCCATGGCATATAGGGGAGAAGGCACATTAATATAAACCCTACCCACCCTCCAAAGCCCATTTCTTCACAGTGGCCTCTTTCCCTGATTGCCAAAGGAGATCGCCCCCAGAAATCCTCAGCTCCTTGCTTGTAATACCTTTTATTTTTGTAATTTTTAAGATCTTGTCTTTTTTTTCCCCCCGTGAGGAAGATTGGCCCTGAGCTAACATCTGTGCCAATATCCTCTATTTTGTGTGTGGGACCCCACCACAGCATGGCTTGATGAGCAGTATGTAGATCCACACCCCAGATTTGAACCGGTGAACCCTGGGCTACCGAAGTGGAGTGTGTGAACTTAACCACTACATCACCAGGCCAGCCCCTTAAGATCTTGTCTTTTACTGTAGTTATATGTAAATATGCCTTGTGTTGGTTGAATTGCACTGAAGATCGATCTGTATTATATAAATAACCTTGTACATTTCTGAGAAATACTCATGGATTTGTGTATTCCCGTTATCTTTTGGAGTCTGCTCCACATGAGAATGGGGAGTGTGTTCAATAGCTGAACACAAAGAGGCTACAGTTGAGTGCCTCCTTGCCCAGCAGGAAGTAGTTTTGGGGACCTGCTGAGAACAGGGTTGAATCTCTGTAGCAGAGCAGAAGTCTCGTAGGCATGTTTTCATAATAAACATAAATGTTGCTAAATTAAAATGCCATTGGTTTGGTTCTGTGAGAATAATAGAAACCGTCTTTATCAAACTGCAAATGTTTTAAAAAATGGGCACAAAGTACTAGTGCCTAGATTATAATGTCAGTATTCCCTTTTGTGTGTGTGTGTGTGTGTGTGTGTGTGTGTGTGGAAGATTAGCCCTGAGCTAACATCTACTGCCAGTTCTCCTCTTTTTGCTGATGAAGACTGGCCCTAAGCTAACATCCATACCCATCTTCCTCTGTTTTATGTGGGATGCCTGCCACAGCATGGTTTTACAAGCAGTGCGTAGGTCTGCACCCGGTATCCGAACCAGTGAACCCCAGGCCACCAAAGCAGAGCATGCGAACTTAACTGCTGCACCACCAGGCCGGCCCCATCAGTATTCCTTTTGTCTTCAATTTTCATTATGGATTACATAGCACTAAAGAGTATATTTTATTTATTAAATATTCATTAAGTACTCTGCATCATTCTGAATAAAACATTTCCAACTCCTTTTTTTCTAAAATAAAATTGATTTTCCTCCATACTTTTGCAGGATTACAAACTTATTTCATTTTGTAGAACCTCCCAGATTTCCCAAAAGTTAATGATATTTGATGGTGAATGATGTTGTTTTGGAATTCAAGCGATAGGTCTTACAGATTTTTATATTATCTCCAAAGAGAAATCACTTAGTAACTATCCTGAGAGCTGGAGGAGAAGCTTGTCAGTGTAATACAAATTTTATCTATCATCTTTTCAAAACTTGTTCTGTAGAGCTTAACCTGAGGTACTTGGCATGGAAGTCTTACAGGTACTAACATAAAGCAACAAGGTGGCCATCACTTCCCCGTATCGTGAATTCTTCACTTGTGTACTATGTGGCGTAACATCAGAAGAGGAAAGAGACTTCTTTTATAAACTCTATATCCTTTCTAGTAAATCGGCCAAAATAAAGTCTTCATTCAAGGTCATAAAACTTTAGTGGGAAAGAAGTAGCTAGAATTGCCACAAACCCCTTTTATAAAAGGGCTCAAGATTAGTAGCATAGAAAGGTGATTATTTTGTACTTCACAGCTCAGTTTTGTAAACTCAGACTTTACTATTTCACAAATTGGGGAGAAAGATTATTAATGAGCAGACTTAATGGATGATCTGTCCTTTTATTGATTCATTAATTCTTTCAATTTTTCATTGAGTCTCTTATGTACAAGACATTGTGTTAGGTGGGACTAAAAAGATAAATGAGGTATGGAATCTGCCCTCAAATGACTGTAGAGAGAGAGAAGATGTGCACATTAAAATAATCATAATCCTAAATAGAAAGTCTTGATTGTCATTAGAGAAGTAAAACCAATCGGTTAACTGTTGCGTATTTTCTGTGTGCTGAGTATAATGATTAGCAGTGGGGATACTATAGTGAAAATGATAGACAGTATCAGCTTTCAGGGAGCTGTTATGGCTCCACCTTCCAGTAGCCAGGTAGTAATTGACAGGGAGATTTTTTTAACATTTGCATAGTTTATCTACCTGGTGGCTACCAACGCCTCCCCAGATCCTTCCTAACTAGCAGCCAGTGAGGAACCTCTTCCTCCCATACCTCTCACCAGTGTCACTTTTGGGGCTCTTTTCTCTCTTGGTTCTTCTATGATGCTCAGAAACCTTTTAGAGATTCAAAAGTAGTTTCTCTTCAAGAAAAATGGTAGGACCCATTATACGTAGATAGTACACAGCCAAGATGGTGCCCTGGCTCTCTTAGTCTATTTTTTTAGCCACATACTTATATAGCCCTTACTGGGATAGGCACTTTGCAACTATTAACTCACTTTATCTCCATAAAAACACTATGAGTAGTTTCTTCTGTATCCTCATTTCTACATTTTAGAAGTGGGGAACCTGAGGCACAGAGAGGTTAGGTTGCTTGTTTAAGGTCGTTCTTCTAGTAAGTGGCAGCACTGGGATTCAAGTCCAGTTCTGGAGGCTGGGCTCATCTCTAGTGTGATCTGGCACTTCCTCCCCTCAGCCCACAAGTTTTATTGAGATATAATTGACTGTAACTTTGTATTAGCTTAAGGTGTACAACATAGTGATTTGATATATGTATGTATTGCAAAACGATTGCCACAGTTTAGTTAATATCCATCACTTCATACATTACCCTTTTTTTTTCTTGTAATGAGAACTTATAATCTATTCTTTTAACAGCTTTTGCTTCTTAATTCATTTGGGTTCACATGTCCCCAGGTTGGTAAGGTTGGCACACAGGCACCCTACATCTGGCTGGGATCTGCTCTCTTCCAGTGTTGCCCGTGCTCACCCTTTCTGAGTGTTAGAAGCAGACCACCTCTAGAATGGTCCCTTCTTCCCAAGACTGCTCTGTTAGAAGTCCTGCTTTTCTGGTTGTTGTTGTTCTTGTCTCCTACACACAAAAGAACCAGCAAGAAAACAGAAGGTCTTTATGCTTAATAGCACAACAACTTTATCTGGCATAGAGAAGGTTAACATTTCTCTGTTTAAGTTGTCCTGACCAGAAAGTACAGTTATTGCTAACTTGTTGTATATTTCAGATCGAAGCATATTTACCTTCTGAACCCTTAACATAGCTAGCATAACTTTTGTTTCTGTTTTCCAAGTGAAGAAAATAAAATACTTTATATAAAAAAATTCACAAAGGATAATAACCACTTTATCTTATCTCTTCCCAACTCTGTAAGTTGATGTAGGCTAACTGCTAAAATAACAGCCCCCAAGTCTGACACAAAGGTTTATTCCTGGTCACATCACAGTCCGGTGTGGCTTGACTTGGAGTCTAGGCCCCTTCCACGTTGGGGCTCCATATCCGCCAGGCCCCTGGGGCCCCTCACTGGATCTTTGGTAGCTGGTTAACAGGCACCAGAAGAGAGGGAGGGAGGGAAGGAGACAAACATTCTGTGAAAAGCTTTTGAGGGCTGGGCCTGGAGGTGCCATGTATCACTCAATCTGCATCCCCTGTCATTCTCAGTCACATGGCCCACCCCCTGCAAGGAGGCTGGGAAAGGTGGTCAAGATATGTGCCCAGCAGGAAAATGGAAATTGTATGGAGATTATCTAGCCAGTCTTTGCTATGCCAACCAAAATTTGATAAACACAAATATTCTTGGTTGGGTTTTTTTTCCCTTTCTTCCTCCCTTCCTTCGTGCATTCCTCCCAACAAATATTTAATAAGAACCTCCTATTAAATGTCAAGCACTCTAAGCTCTATGAAATACTATTGTATACAAAGCAGACATCGCCCCTTCCGCTGTGAAGCTTACAACCTGGTGTAAGGAAGTCAGACAATAACAAATAGTCACACACAGAAAATGGAAAGTTGCAACCCAAACTAGTGCTTTGAAGGGAGATGTGTGGTACTATGAAACCTACAGAGGAAGGGGTTTACTTTGTCAGGATATCAAGGACGTAGTACTTGAGCTGATACCTGAAGGAGGAGGTGAAGAGTGGAGGTAGGAGGGGTGACAGAGGGATGGGCAGAAGACCAGAGTGGCTGGAACATGTGGGGTGAGGAGAACATGTGCAAGATGAAACTGAAAGGAGGTGGGGGTCAGACCGCATGGTCTCAGATGTAAGGGAAGTGGCAGAAGTTTCCATCTTGTGGATGATAGTGCCATTCACTGAGCTAAGGAACAGTGGTAGACCTGTGGGAGGCACACGATGGATGTTGTTGAGGTTGATACGTCCAAGAGAAGATGTCAAATAGGCAGTTGAATTTTGGGGTCGGGAGCTCAGAGGAGGGGTCTGGGCTGGGAGTCATCTAGTATAGTTGATAATTAAAGCTGTGAGCATGGATGAGATGGCCCAGGCAGAGGGTACAGTGTGAGAAGAGGAGAAGGCCTATGATGGAGGTTTGAAGGACTCTGATGTTCAATGGGAAAGCAGGCTCATTCTGCAAAGGCACAGAGAAGGAGTCAAACTCCTTTACAAAAGCTACTTCCTAAGCTTCAGTTTCTTTCTTTCTTTCTTTTTTTTTCTGTGAGGAAATTGGCCCTGAGCTAACATCTGTTACCAATCCTCCTCTTTTTGCTTGAGGAAGATTGTTGCTGAGCTAACATCTGTGCCAATCTTCCTCTATTTTATGTGGGATGCTGCCACAGCATGGCTTGACAGGTGGTGCTAGGTCTGTGCCCGGGATCTGAACCTGCGAACCCTGGGCCATCGAAGTGGAGCACGTGCAGTTAACCACTATGGCGCTGGGCCGGCCCCATTCAGTTTCATAAAAAATAATAAACAGCTAACCAATAAAAAGCAAATCAGCCAAACCCTTTACATATTCATCTTTTATCTAATCAGAAAAGAACTCAGTTTTTTTTTTTAACAAGTAGCATCCAAGTAGACTGATATTCTCTACAATGTGATATATGCAGAGATGTTTGCGGTAAGTTCATTTCAGAAAGTATCCATTAATACGCATTGATGAGAAAGGTTAAAATCATAACAATCGTTTGCTCTTAGTCATTCTAGAACTAGAGAAGTTGCTGTTTGGGTTGAGTGAGAAACTTCATGAGCCACACTTTTAAGAAATGCCAAATGAGACTGCATGGCTACAGGAGTGAAGGGAGACTTTTAACAAACTTTTCTTTTTTATTGAGGTATAATTGACATGTAACATTATACTAGTTTCAGGTGTACAGCATAATGATTCAGTATTTGTATACATTGTGAAATAGTCATCACAATAAGTCTAGCTAACATCCAAGACTTCTTTTTTGAAATCAAACTCAAAAAAGGGAGACATGAGCTGTAACCTCACTGAAGCAGTAGGTCTGTCTATAATTTCAGGAAAAAGGAGTTTGAACCCAGCCGGCAACTTGCAGTAAGGATTTTGCTTTTCTTTTCTTCCCAGATATATTGACACTGCTGCCTGCTTAATGAGGACAACAGTGTCGGGCAGAAGCCACATAATAATAGCATTGCTGCACGCCTGTTTTCTGAACTCCGTACTGTTGTTAATTAGTCGATGCACCCAGTGTTATTAGCTGATGTCAGAAGCACATCTGAGAAGGTGGAGTCTTTACTCAGAAGGATCTGAGTTAGTGTAAAGGCCTGGCTGGGAAAAAAAAGAAAGAGAAGAAAGCCCAGCCATAGGAGGGACGTCAGCATCAGGCCCCAGCGGCTGGTGTGTCTTCTCCATATACACCGGGAGGAAGTATCTTTTCAGATTGCACATTATTCTCTAAAGGAGTTTATAGATTGGTGCCTTCTCTCCTTTTCAGTCACTCCTCCAGAGCCATTCTTTCCAGTTATAGTGACAGAGAAATCTTGAGCAGCATAGCTGGTTGTTAAAGTATAATGGCAAAGTTCAAAGTTGAAAGAGTGTTTCATGAGAGAGGGAGTGAGTCCCTGACTCTATTACCTTCCACAGATTAATACTAGAGAAGCTCAGAATAAAATGTGAAAACATCATGTGGGGTGTGCTGGAAAAGGAGCTGTCTGAACAGATGGTGGTGGGGGTTGAGGGTAAGAATCAGCACAAATGATTGATCTTCCACTGCGCACGGGGCAGTGTGGGACGGATGGGGGCCGGTCAGAGGGAATGAGCTCCTGGTCCACTTCTTCAGAGAAGGAATAATTGTCTATTTTATAGGATTGTGAGAAAGTAACCTCTTGCATATGAAAATTGTATGCAAACAAAAGTAGGGTACCATGTAGTGTCAGTTTTTCTCCCAATACGCTATTAAGAGAATTTTCAAATATAAAAAGTTAAAAGAATTGCACAGTGAACACCCGTATACTCACCACCTAGATTCTACAATTAACATTTTGCCATATTTGTTTTATTACCTATATATCCATCTACCAATCTCTCTATCCACCCATTGGTCCATCTTATTTTTTATGCATTTCAAAGTAAGGTATGGACATCAGTGCAACTAACTGGAGATCAGTATATGTTTACTTTTTTTAAGGTAAAATGTACATACTGTGGAATGCACAAAACTTAAGTGTACCATTTGATGAATTTTTACAAGTGCGTATACTTGGTAACGCAGAACTTTGTCAAGATATAAAACAGTACTATCACCCCAGAAAATTGCCTCATGCTCCTTCCCAGTCAATTTCTACCTCACTCCACTCCCAGAGGCACCCACTGTTCTGATCTTTTTCACTCATATGGGTATGCAGTTGTTCTGCACAATTCATTTGAAAGACTTTCTTTTCCCTGTTGAATTGCTTTGTGCCTTTATTATAAATAAATCAAAGTATAGGTCTGTTTCAGTTCCATTGATCTATTTGTCTGTCTTAATACCAGCACCATACTCTCTTGATTATTGTGCTTTAAATTCAGATAGTGTAAGTCCTCGAACTTTTTTACTTTTTAAGATTGCTTTGGATATTCTAGATCCTTTATATTCTCAAAAATTTTAGAATAAACTTGTCTATTAAAAGAAACTGGTGGAGTTATCATTGGGCTTTCATTGAATTTATAGATCTGAGGAAAGTTGACAATTTAACATTGTTGGGACTTCCAGTGCATGAATGTGGGATATCGCAACGTTTAGTTAATTTCTGTCAGCAATGACTTGTAGCCTGCAATGTGGAGGTCTTGCGTGTCTTTCATAAATTTATTCCTAAGTATTTTATGGGTTTTGGTGCTTTCAAAAGTGGGATTTTTCTTTTTTAAAATTTCATTTTGTAATTGTTTGCAGCCAGAATATAAAATACAGTTGATTTTTGTATATAGATCTTGTGTCTTGAAACCAAGCTAAATTCACTTACTGGTTCCAGGAGTTGTTTTGTAGATTCCTTAGGATTTTCTGTGTAAAAACTCATGTCATCTGTGAAAAGAATCAGTTTTATCTTCCTTTCCTGTCTTCATGATTTTCTTTTCTTTTTCCTTATCACTGGCTAAGATCTCCTGAATAATGTTGAATAGAAGTTTTAAGAGTAAACGTACTTACCTTGTTCTTACTCTTAGTAGGACAGTGTTCAATATTTCACCGTTATGTGTAATAGTAGCTTTTGTAGGTCTTATATAGACTTTCTTTTTTTTATCAAGATTGAGGAAATTTCCTTCTATTCCTAATTTGGTGAGTTATATTTTTTTAATTATAAGTAGGTTGAATTTTGTCAAGTGAATTTTCTGCATCTGTTGAAACGAACATATGGAATTTTTTTTCAATTATTGGTTGTTTTGCTGCGTTGTCTTCATTGATTTTTTTTTATGTTAAACCAAGTTTGCATTCTTGAGATAAACCCCACTCTATTGCTAAATTTGATTTTGCTAATATTTTCTAAAGTATTTTTGTATCTATCTTGATGAGGAAGATCATTCTGCATTATTTTTGTTGTTAATTTCTTTTTTTAAAAAATTGGCACCTGAGCTAACAACTGTTGCCAATCTTTTTTTTTTTTTCTCCTTTACTCCCCAAATTCCCCCAGTACATAGTTGTGTATTTTAGTTGAGCATCCTTCTTAGTTGTGGCATGTGGGATGCCGCCTCAGCGTGGCCTGATGAGCGGTGCCATGTTCCACGCCCAGGATCTGAACCAGTGAAACCTGCGCCGCCGAAGTGGAGAGCATGGACTTAACCACTTGGCCACGGGGTGGCCCCTGTTGTTAATGTCTTTGTTAGGTTTTTGTATTAAGGTTATGCTGGCCTCATAAAATGGGTTGAAGTATCTCTACCTCCTCTATTTTCTGAAAGAGTTGGTGTAATATTGATATTTCTTCCCTAAATGTTTGATAGAACTTACCAGTGAAACCATATGGATGTGGAGTCTCTCATGTGGGATGGTTTTATATGATTTCAAAATGTAGGCTCTTAAGATTTTCCTTTTCATCTTGTGTCAGTTTTGATAAGTTGTGTTTTTTGAGGAGTTTGTCTTTTCATCTAAATTTTCAACTTCTTTCCATAAAGTCATTTGTAATATTCACTTTTTAAAATATCTATATGCTTTGTAGTGATAGTCCCTCTTTTATTCCTGGTACTTATAATTTGTATTCTCTGACTTTTTTGGTATCAGTTACTTGTGTTGTATAATGAACTACCCCGAACTTAGTGACTTTTAACTGTGGAGGAGGGCCGGCCCGGTGGCGCAGCGGTTAAGTGCGCGCGTTCTGCTTCAGCAGCTTGGAGTTCACTGGTTCAGATCCCAGGTACAGACGTGGCGCTGCGTGGCATTCCATGCTGTGGTAGGCATCCCACATATAAAGTAGAGGAAGATGGGCACGGATGTTGGCTCAGGGCCAGTCTTCCTCAGAAAAAAGAGGATTGGCCGATGTTAGCTCAGGGCTAATCTTCCTCGAAAAAAGAAAAAAATAATAACTGTGGAGGAGTCTTTGGTCAGCCAGCCTGCTAGGAGGCTCTGCTTCTGAGGCTTGGGTGGCTGTTGGCTGGGGCAGTGGGGGTGATGGACCGCATGTCTCTCATCGTCTACCAGGCTAACTCAGGAATGTTCACATGATGGCTCAGTGGTGTTCCTAGAGAGAATGGAAGTGTGCTAATCCTCTTGAGGCCTAGGCTTGGGACTACCACAGGATTGCTTTTTTCCCACATTCTTTTGACCAAAGTAAGTCACAAGAGCAACCCAGATTCACAGGGTGGAAACAGAGACCCCACCACCAGTTCCAAACAAATATTGAATGTGTAACAGGGGAGAATTAGCACCATTTTTGCAATCTACCGCATATTAAGACCCTGTTATAGATCAATTGTTATAAATTTAACAATGTTGTGTAAATAGTCTGGTCTTATCACTACTGTGTTTATAGCAGTCTTCATGCATCTCTGGACTGTACAGAACATTAAGTTCTTTGGTGTCTCATCAAAAGCAGCATCATTTCTCATATTAGTACTTAGGAAGATTTTGATTATTTATATGTTTTTGTTTTTATAAGTCCTTATATATTTTGGTTATGTATACAACTCCAAACCACTAAAGATTCAAGCTATTTTTTGGTCCATAATGCTTTAAGAATTCAAAATATGGCCCTGGAAAATATTATGAATATATTGACTTTTGGCTTAAAAAAACAGCTTGGGTTCTATATAATTCTCAGCTGTGGATGAATTATAGGTAAAATAAAGGTAAGCAATTTAACTTAGCAGAGGTAATGTATTTCTCTAGTTTTCTTGTCCCCCCGTCAACAGAGCAATTCTTGGACACAGAAAATGCAAGTAGAATTGGGAACGGGATGATAGAAATGCAGTTTATTTCTACCAATCCCTAAGTGTATATTTAAGCCTAGCCATTAAGTCAAATTGGTTTCATCTTTCCAGAAATTGACCTCTAGAAATGAACCTTGAAATTAACCCTAAGGTACTTATGGGTGTGCAAACTCATCTGGTGATAATAGTGGTCATTTATAGCATTGTTTCTCTCATGGAAAAATTGGAGACAATTTAAATGTCTAATAGAAGGGATTGATGTTTTAATGGCATATTCATCACATGGAATATTATACAACCATTTAAAAGTATAGAAGAGTATTTAGTGACCTTCATGGCTGTTCATTATATATAGTTAATACATACTATATGTATTTAAAGGCAGATTATGAAATTACTTGTATGATTATATTTTTGGCAAAATAGTTAATATAAATATATGTATGCTTGGAAGAATATATAACAAAAATGTTAATGGTGGCTATTTCTGAATGGTGACAATATAATTTTTTCCAGCTTTATTGAGATATAATTGACATGTAACATTGTATTAGTTTTAGGTGTACAACATGATGATTTGATATGTGTATATACTGCAAAATGATTACCATAATAAGTTTAGTTAGCATCCATCACCTCACAGAGTTGTAATTTTTCTCTTGTGATGAGAACTTTTAGAATGATCTACTCTCTTAGCAACTTTCAAATACCTGATACAGTATTAACTTTAGTCACCATGCTGTACATTACATCTCCAGAACTTATTTATCTTATAACTGGAAGTTTGTACCTTTTGACTGCCTTCACCCACCCTCACCCCCTGTCTCTGGCAACCACCAGTCTGCTCTTTATATCTTTGAGTTTGATTTTTTGTTTATTTTTTAGATTCCACATATTAGTGAGATCATACAGTATTTGTCTCTGTTGGACTTATTTCACTTTGCATCATTCCCTCAAGGTCCATCCATGTTGTTGCAAATGGCAGAATTTCCTTCTTTTTTATGGCTCAATACATTCCATTGTGTATAGATGCCACATTTTCTTTATCCATGTATCTGTTGACGGACATTTAGGTTGTTTGCACGTCTTGGCTATTGTGAATAAAACCGCACTGAACATGGGAGTGCACATATCTTTTCGAGATAGTGACTTCGTTTCCTTTGGATATATACCTAGAAGTGGAATTGCTGGATCCTGTGGTAGTTCTATTTTTAATTTTTTGAGGAACCTCCAGGCTGTTTTCCATAGTGGCTGCATCAATTTACATTTCCACCAACAGTGCACAAAGGTTCCCTTTTCTCTGTATTCTCACTGACCCTTGTTGTCTCTTGTCTTTTTGATAGTAGCCATTCTAACAGGTGTAAGTGATAGGATTTTTATTTTCTTGTTTTCAATCCGTGATTTGAAATTTTTGGAATGCATGTATGTTGAAGACATAGGAAAAATAGATAAAAATCATTTTTTAAAAAAGCCCTACACAGCCACAGTTTTCAGAATTCTTTGTATTTTTTATTGCCGCTCTATAGTTACGTAGAGCTGTTGAGCTTTCTATAACCTATGGATTCACCTTAAACTCGAGATGACGTGCTTATGCAAAAGGCTGGTTTTATTGCCACCCTAACATAACATGGCAGCATGAAATGCAGTCATTACTTCAGGATTTTTTTTCCACTGTTAACATTCATGAGTGCTCATAAAGACTGGGGAAATTCTTTTCTAATACACATGATATTTTTATTTTAAAAATTGTTGTTTTGTGAAAAAGGCATAAAAGTTTTGGTTGGAGCAGAGTTAGCATTCTTATTCCTTTCTTATAGCTTGAATATTCAGAGGGTCCAGAGTCTTTAAAAAAACTTAGTTGGCTGGAAAATTATTGTTAAATATAGACACAAGTATTGCATCTGTGTTAAACTGCTACCCATAAGTCTCTGCTTTTCTTGCCAGCCTAACCAATGAGCTCACTGACAGGGTAGCATACGTTCCATGTCTGTAGTAAAATGGTATTTCTATTTAGCACATCCCACCATTATCACTATTATTCTGGCAGAGTATAGACTTGGGCCAAATTTTACCAGATTTTAGTACCAAGGCTGCAAAACAAAGAAACCTATATTGGAGATTTTGATGTATATTTTGTTCTCATTGAATAGACAGTTTAGGCCAGTTTCCACCTAGGAAAGGGTTAACATAGTGTGCAAGCTGTAACACACAAGCATGTCTACAAGTGGGTAGTGAAACTTTCTGGGGCTCAAATTAAATTTGATTAAAATTCTCTCCGGTGTATGTTTAATTTAAAAGTGGGGCATAGTGTTGTGAAATTACCACCTCTGCAGAATAGACAACAATTTAAAAAATTTTTATTGATTGATTTAATTTGGGTTTACTGTAGAAGGGAATAAAACATGGCTGAGTGTGCAGAGTTGGGTGCATGGTTTCTCTGGGTGGGAGGAAGACCTGGGGAAAATTCAGCACAGCGTGGTCACCGTGGTGGGTGAGTGCCTGCAGCACGCGGTACAGGCAGCTTTTTCCATGTCAACACCTGCTCATTAGGAAGCGGACCAAGACTCCCAAAGAGCTCTCAGATGGCCCGAATCTTGTATCCCTGCCAATCCACGCTAGAATTTAATAACAACCTTGAGGTGAAACTTGGGCCTTTGCTCATTGCTAATCCCCAGAACCATCTGGCCTGTCCTTTCTCTGAATAACAGTTTAGTATATGTAGGGGGAGGGGAGAATGGGAGTGGAAGAAGGGGAGCAAACCTTTCTTAAAGGACAATCCAGTCTCCTTCAGAACAGATAGAGTTTCTTTTAGGTCATAAACCTAAGCTTGTTCTTTCCATAGCTTCCACATCTTTAATTGCCAGATAACTGGTTGAAATATACGCCATTCATTAACTATTGACAAACTTCCAAGTTTAGTTCTTCTAATGAAATAATGCCAAAAAGCATTGTAAGTCTGTAATCCTGATTCTGCTATTTAAAAAAACGTTATGCATTTTCTCTTTAATTTTTCATTAGGTTTAGTACAGTATTAGAAATATGGGAGATAAGCCATAAATATTTGTTTATTCCTGTGCCTTTCTCTACAAAGGAACTGAAGTAATTTAGTAGGAAATAAATAGAATATAATGGTAAATTACAAATAAAATATAAAGCATGAGAACGTCCTCTGTTCTGCTCCCACCCCCGCGGAGGAAATAGAACATAGATAGTGAGCCAGATGTCCTATGCAGTGCATGGAGAATATCACATTTATGGTCCCGTTGGAGGTGTGCTTCACGGCAGATGCCCATCAAATGGAATGGCATATAGAAGCAGCTCTACTACTTAAAATTGTTCTCTTACTCTTGCTCCACTGAGCACTTGTCCTATTTGAGTGTCTTAAATACATGTATAGGATTATGCTACTTCAATAAAGGAAGTGCCCAGGAAATATCTGTAAATGAATGAATTAATAAAGAAATTTTATTTCTGTGTACGTAGTATAGAAAATGCCCATAGCAACATGTCTTTCTATCACTTAGATGACAATTATTTTCAAATACAAAGGGTAGATTTTCATACTTACATGTATGCACACCTGTATATATATATATATATGTATATATACATTCATTTATGCACATGTGTGTACACATAAATATCCCAAGCATCAGGTTTTGACCCTACCGTCCACTCACTTTCTTTCTTAGAGACCCTCAGAATGGTACATCACTAACAACCTGATGCCTGAGAGGAGGGGTCAGCAAATTATGGCCCTCAGGCTGAGTCCAGCCTTGTTTTTTCATAGCCTACAAGCTAAGAATGATATTTGCATTTTTAAAAATTTTATTTTATTTTTGCTTAGGAAGATTTGCCCTGAGCTAACATCTGCTGCCAATCTTCCTCTTTTTGTATGTGATTTGCTGCCACAGCATGGCCACTGAATAGTGGTATAGGTCTGCACCTGGGAACTGAACCCAGGCCACTGAAGTGGAGCATGTCGAACTTAGCCACTAGGCCGCTGGGGCTGGCCCAGTATTTATATTTTTAAATGATTGAAAACAAATCAAAAGAAGAATAATATTTGATGACATTTGAAAATTATATGAGATTCCAATTTCATATAACTGAATATCCATATCCATAAATAAAGTTTCATTGGGTTGTAGCCACATTCATTCGTTTACGTGCTATCTCTGAGCACTTTCGCAGTACAACAGTGAAGTCGAGTAGGTGCGACAGAGACCATCTGGCCTGCAAAGCCGAAATATTTACTATCTGGCCCTTTACAAAAATGTTTGCTGACCCCTGCGTTAGAAGATACAACAAATGAGCAGGAAGAAATCTGCCTGAATCAAGCCACACCCCACAGAATTTGAAAAGGTATTTCCCCCATCCTGCCCATTTTTAAAAGTAATTGGAAAAGAATAAGAAAATTGTTCCTAACTTTTTCTCTTTTTATAAAGGGCCTCATAACTTTTTTTCCCAAACATGTAACCATATGTCCCAAACAGGATTTATTGAATATTCCAACTTAACTCTTGTGATTATATCCTGACATGATATAATGGAAGGGCAAGTAAAACGGTGTAAAGTTGTAGAACATAGAATAGGAAGCCGAATTAGTCTGATTTACAGTTTGTCTTCTGAAGCGACGTGGAAGAGAAAACCTAGCAAGATTTACCAAGTTGTAGGTCAGGTAGGGAGAGGGAGAATCAATCCCAAATGTGCTGAGGGACCCTTGGTGACCATCTGGGTGACAGTCAGCCCCAACTCGATGATGCCTTGTGCTTACATGCACTGTTTTTGTCCTCTGTGGCGGTCATGTTGCTTCATAAACATTAGCTGTTGAAACATATTGGTAAGAAGCAGATGTAATTTCCGTTTTACAGAAGGAAGAAGCTATAAACTCTTCATGTAGCTCTTTCTGTGGCAGTCAGTGCCAAACCCAAGACAATAGAATGTTTTTTTCTTTTTGTCAGACATAAATCTCTGCGTGGTTGATATGGTCCACAATATGATAAAGATTTATTACCTGAGTTTTAGTGTGAATATTTGATGGATTTCCTCTATGGCATCTGGCAGAGTGTTTCGTTATTGTTAACGTACTCTTGGCCACTATAAGTGTGACCTCATGAGTCAACTAATTAGATACTTCACTCTTTAAAAATAAGAACTTTTGCTTCCTTATGTGTGCCACTCTATCCCTCATATACAAGGTCAGCAAATGATTACTGAGCAGGCCAGCAGTTCCCTGGATCTTCAGATCCTTTCTCCTTCTTCATAGCTTTGCCCTTTACCTGCCTCTTAAAAGCAATGTTTTGAAAGTGAACTTACTTTCCTGTATCTTCATCAGAACACACCAGGAGAAGACACACCCATAAATCAGTCATTGCATCCTTACCGTAACTGTATTTCAGAGGCTGTATGCTGGGGGAGAGCTTTTAGAATTCCTTTCCTTTCACAGATGTCGAACAGAGACTCAGGAAGGATGAGGGACTTCCCTAGGGTCTCATAGCTTACTTGTAGCCAAGTTGGGGTGAGAGCTAGTTTGGCTTTCTTGCTTATTTACGTTATCTTTCCTTTGAGCCACCTTGGGTACGATTATTATATAAACATTAAATAGTAGGGTTTAGGGAAGTATCAAAAGAATATCATTTCACAGAATATGTTATGTTTGCGTATGAAACAGACTTATTTCCACAAGATCCATACATTTATTCCATTACTCAGTGGACATACTCCATCAATCTTTTTGGAATAGTTATTAAACTATAAGTTAATGAAAGGTGATAGAAGCTCCAATTATCCAGATAGTTTAGTAGATAAATGATACAAGAATATTATCTCTCATTTATCTTCAATAATAAATATATTTGAGCTGAGCACCTTACTTGAGAAACCATTGACATTCACTATCAGCCCCTGCAATCAGTTTCTTGGTGTAGAGGGCTATTTGGGGGGAATTACTACCCTAATAGAGTGGAAGACCCAACTCAACTGGCTTCTCACTATCTTGATTTATTTTTCCTGGAGAATCTGAAAATGGAAAGAAGCAGAGTCCCTGAACACTGGTTCCCTGTCCAGTCACTTTCAATTGAGTCATACTGCTTTACAGGAGTCCTCCCTTATCCATGGGGGATACGTCCCAAGACCCCAGTGGATGCCTGAAATAGCAGATAGAACTGAACCCTATACACACTATGTTTTATTCCTATACCTGCATACCTCAAGTTTAATTTATAGATTAGGCACAGAAAGAGATTAACAACAATAACTAATAATAAAGTTGACTTTCGGGCCATTATTAAGTAAAATAAAGGTTAAACTCAAGCACTGCAATACCGTAGCAGTGGATCTGATGACCAAGGCAGCTACTTTGTGACGCCGGTAGCGTATACAGCGTGAATACATTAGACAAATGGATGATTCATATCCTGGGAGGGATAGAGTAGGATGGCACAAGATTTTGTCACACTAATTAGAATGGCGCATAATTTAAAACTTATAAATTGTTTTTTTCTGGAATTTTCTGTGTAATATTTTCAGATTGTGGTTGACCATGGGTAACTGAAACCGTGGAAAGTGAAACCATGGATAATGGGGGACTACTATATTTTCTTCAAAACATTTGTAACTCTCTGAAGTTATTTTCTTCATTTATTTATTTACTGGTTTCCTCCCTGCTCCCATACTCACAAGAATGGAAGCCACAGAGAGTGGGGCCTTATGTGTCTTAGTCACTGTTGTATCACCAGCGCCTATCATGGAGCCCGGGCCATGAATGCAATTCCTTTGATCCGTTCAATGTGTGAGCAGTTGGCCACTTTGACGAGAGTGTGAGGGGTCAAACTGAGAAATTGTAAATGCTGTGGATGGGGAAGACTTTATACCTGACCTAGAAAGCATTGTTCTGAGTGCTGACCTCTTTGTTCTATTTTATGTGCCCCTGCTTCCACAGCACCTGTACCTGTGTTGTCATTGTTTGTTTACTTCTCTCTCTCTCCCATTGATTACTTGAGGGCAGGGACCAAGTTTCGTTCATCTTATGTCCCAGGTGCTGAGAATGGTTACCAGCAGAGTGAGCGAGCGAGTCCATGAGTGTGTGAATGCTTCTTTTCACATAAGTGCCTGGGAACATACTGTATTTTTATGTTTCGCCCCTTCATATAGAGAGCAGAATGACTGATTGCTAAGTGTCTTCTAATGCTTGTTTGGAGAAATATCTGCCTTCAGGAAAATAATTTCTGGCAAATTGGGCTCTCTTTTTGTTAATATAAGCTCTTTATGTAGACTAGCACTGTCTAATGGAAATATAGTGTGAGCCACACATATAATTTTAATAGCCACACTTAAAAAGCTTTTTAAAAAGTGAAATTAATTCTAATGTATTTTAACTGAATGTAACCAAAATATTTTCATTTCATCATGAGTCAATATATAAAATTACTACTGAGAAGTTTTACGTTGCTTTTTTCATAGTAAGTCTTAGAATTCAGTGTGTATTTTATCTCACTTTGGAGTGCTAAATTATCATCGGAAATAGTTGATCTGTACTTCATTTCATAAAATGTAAAGTTGGAAAAGTAGATTCACATATCCAAATTGTTCCAAGCACACTTAAATGTGTTCTGATACCTGAATTGAGTATGTTTTTAAATTTGAATTTTTTAATTAAATAAAAGTAAAAACTCTGTTCTCCAGCCACACTAGTCACATTTCAGTGCCCAAAAGCTAAATGCAGCTGGTGGCTACTGTACTGGCCTGCACAGATTATAAAACTCTTGTAAATAAACCTTTCCTGTATATTTTCCTTTATTTCCAAACACCCACACCTTTCCGTCACCTCAAATCACAGCACTTTGGATTTGTGAGAGGGTATCTTCAAAGTCAAGATACTTCGAAGTATCTGGTCCAGCTACCTCCTATAGGAACAGGGGCCTAGAGAGGAAGTGGCTTGTCCAGTACGTTGTGTTTACCTACCCCTCTTGGTTCCAGCTTTGCACTCAGTGCCCTGCCAGGCACTACCAGTCTACTCCTTTGGGTTGGACAGAGACCAGAGGTGTGCCCGTGGGGGTCTTCCATGCATGGTGAGGGATCCCCTCCTCTCTGCCAGCCAACGTGGGTGTGATGGAGAGACCTTGGGGAAGCCGTCCCTGTGTGCCTGTGTTTGGCTGCTCATGAGAGGTGGCAGAAGCAGCTGTCAGCTTGGGGCCAGCTGGCTCTCTAGCACTGAGGTCAAGCCAGTTAGCTGGACGGACAGCCTGCTCCAGGGACGCAGGGAAGACCAAGTGCTAAGACAGATGGAACCAAGGCTAGTGCTCATTTATCCAAAGGTGTCACCTCCTATGAGGAGAGTGGAAAGGACCACAAGTCCCTCAGTGTTATCCAGTCACAGGCTTTTTTTTAAAAAAATTTTTTTAGGACTTCTTGTGTCGCATCTGAAAATGAAGAATAATGTGTGACTATGAGTTGAGAATTTCCCAGGGTGCCTTTTTGTCATTTATAACCATTGACAGGTTTAGTGCTCGTTTTCCTTCTTGTTCCCCACATTGTTCAGAACCTACTCAAGATCTCTTGACATCATCTTTATCTAGGATGCCAAAATTAATGAAATGACGATGGATCCATTTTTCTTTGTGAAGGAAAAATATTTTGACTCTCGTATGGTAAGGCTGCTCTGCTTCTGAGAAAACTGATGTGGGTGCAGCATGAAATAGTTTTCGTTCCATCAAAACACGCACTTTGCTCATTACCAAGAGCTGGGGATAGGGTTGGGGAGGAGCAGCCTCCATGGCAGACTGGAACCATTTCTGTTTCTCTTCTTTCCTGCTTCCCCTCCTCCCTTCTTATATACTCCCCATCCTCCACTTCTCTACATCACTACATAATACTTTTTCAAAGTGCATAGCTATTGTAACTTCAAAATTACCAGGGGGTAGTACCATTGCTATAGAAATCACATACATTGTGTTTGTTTGTGTGCCAACTCAGCTCAACAATGTGGAGACACGATATAAAATGACAACCGAAGTGGTCAAGTTATGGTCAAAGTTTGTCTTGAAATCCTGGCAAGGTGTATGCCAAAATTGAGGAGAAAAGATTTCCTGGCTGTGGTATCTAAAGTTTGTGAAACATCCCAATGGATTGATTTAGTTTTATTTTCAGTGGAATATTTAGTCACTGGATTAGAGTTTTTTATGATTCCTGGATTAGAAATTATTTGGGATATAAACATTACTCCAGATGCCAAACTGGAAAGTGATTTTTACTTTTCGGTGCTAGTTTTATGCTGTAATAACGCACGGACGGGAAGTACTCTAAATGAAGCTTGTTGCTTCTGGTCAAAAGTCAGGAACTATTTTGGACAGAATCACGAGGAAACTTTTAACAGAAGGAGTCATTTTTTGATATAACTTCTCTTAACAAAGGTACAAGCGAGGAAACCAGGACTCCTTCTTGCTGTGGTGGGCTGGTTTTCAAATTGTGCTCACCCAAGCTGCCTTCTGGAGGAAGGGTTGGGGAGCCAAAAAGATGGGGCTCTAGAACACCCTTCCTTCAATTCAGTCAAGCAGCTCCACCGTTGTATTTTAACTGCCTTTCCTTTAGGGCTTATTCAGAGATTTCCATAGCTAATAAAAGTTTGAAAGATCATTCTTTTACTTTATGTTGAAAGGATGGTTTAGGAATTCTTGTTCCTGAGACTTTCACAAAACCAGAACAGATTTCATTTTTTTCTTCTTAAGAGGTGTGGCTTAAGAATTGTTTTTCCTTAACTTTCAGTAGCTTCGACATTCCGGGCACAGGCCATCTCTATCCTGTGCAAGTTCTGTCCATTACCCTCATGGCCAATCTCAGGGAGTAGGACTGGAGCAGTTACCCTGTGTGGGGGTGGCCATTGGATTGGCTGACGCTTGCATGATTGTTTCAGATGGGGTGCTTACTCTAATGCTATTTCTGCATCTCCTTCTTGCTGTTAGGACCAGCCGCTCTGTTCAGAGACATACGCTTGTACCAGCCACACAATCCATTTTACTTTGAAGATTCATACAAATTCGGTAATCTCCCAGAAGAGAACAAACTCTTGACACTTCAGTGGAAAAGTTTTATAAATCTTCAACCAAAGAATAAAGTTTTTAAAGGTTCTTTTCAGGTTTCAGTTCCAGCTATTATAAGGGCTTTCTTTCTACAATTATTGACAGAACAGTCAGTTCAGTTTGGGAGGAAAAATACTAGTATTTGTAGTTATCTTGGGTAAATGCCTTTGTGTGGAGAATAAGTACAGAGGGAGCTTGAGAGTTACCTGTCAGGGTGTCTGCTGGGTAGGGAGAAAGGGACTAAGACTTTAGCAATATAGCAATCAAAATCTCCGACCCACAGGGCTGCCTTCCTTGGCAGTCGCTCTTGAAAGTTCTTCTAGTGTAGAAATGAAGGACAAAAGCCCACGTTTTCTGTAAGAATGAAAATCTAAGCTATGCCTTAGAATTAATTTTTGATAGGTTAACCACGTACTGACATACTGCTTAATCCAACATAACAAAAAATTCATATTATGGCAGTTTAAAAGTTGTGATGAATTCTCAACTCCTGAAAATTTGGGGGAAGCAAAGAATTACACTAGAGAGAAATGTGCTGAAAAATACCTGTGACCTGTTTTCCTAATTTCCGACTATGTTTTTGCTGATAGAGATCAACGGGAAAGTATAGCTTTGCCAGCCTCAGATGGAGAAGTTACCTTGACGAGGGTACTTATAAATATATTTTAAAGTATCATTAGTATCTATAAAGGAAGGGAAAAAAAGAAGGTTCAGGAGCCAGTGGGAAACGAGCCAGTTTTTCAGCTGGCTGTCCTCTTCAACTTGCTGAAAATAAGGAAAGGAAATTACATGAATATTCCTCAAAAGTGCAGGATGATTTCTATTAGGAGAGAGCATACAAAAGTTTTAACTTATCTTCTTTTTTCCACCCCACCTATTAGTATTACAATAAAAAATTCTTCTGGTAGAAAAACATTTATTTTTCTTATGAAGATCCCAATAGGGTTTATTGCTTTGGCATCTGAGTCACATTTAATTCCCTGCCTTCATTTTCCCCTCCTTTTTGTCAGACCATGGTTTCGTAGGCAATGGAGAACCTTTCCAGAACTCTTTCTTCATGAGGATACTTTCTGCAGGAAAGCGAGCACGTGAGCGTCAGTGCACACAGTAGGCCCTCGGGCATTGTTTGCCCAGAGTGGTTTTCACGTGGTTCCCAGTGGGGCCCGAGAGGAGTGTGCAATCCACTTGTGGTAGGCGTGGAAAGCCATGGTGTCACATCTTTCCCTTCCCATTGTCTGTCACTGCCTGGCAGATTGTAAAGGAGGAAGAACTTTGATCTCCAAATCAGAAAAATGGTGAGTAGATAGTGTTTGCATGAGTTCACACTTGGGGCACTTTATGAAGCGGATGAACAACAGCTCCAGAGAACCCCTACCAGATCCTCGCACGATGCCCTTGGACTTCTTGCTTCGGCCGTCACACACTTCAGCAGTCAGTCCCGCAAAGCCGAATATGCTGATCTCCAAAGTTAGACTTCTGATGTTGGGAGCACGCATACTAAGTCCCTTCAGCAGAGCATCCTCTTTCTTTTCCTGCTCATTTTCTTGGTGAATTTAGGGTTTCTTACCAGGGCCCAAATGTTTTAGGCCCCGTTTAACATTTCAGCCAATTCTTGCTAAAGCTCTGTGAACACCGTGTGTGTATAAATGACTCCTGACTTATTAAATTTCTTCCAGTGCATGCATCCCAGCAGAAGATACCCCAGCAGGCCTTGAGCACTGCTGCTGCTTCGCTTCCCATCATGAATATTCAGAGGCTGCAGTCATTGAGGACTCAGGTGGCAAAAATAGTAAGGTGATTGAAGCAAACCCTAACATGAAAGCCAAATCTACATTTCAGCGACTTAGAAACCCTGATTACAGCCCAGATTCCCCATGCTCTGACCCTCACACCACATGAGAGGAGAGTCCTGGGGAACTCCTCTGAATCAGGCATCTGTTCCATACACCAACATGCTCACGTCTTTCTGTATGATGTGTTGTAATCAGCATGTTGTTTTTAAAAGACAACAGGCCCTTCTGTAGTCCTCTCCCACAAATGCATTTAGGCTGATAGTTCAGTATAAAGGATGCACTGTTGAGACCGGCAATGCATGCATTGTTTTCCCCATAATGCAGTCAGGATCTCCATAGTGAAATTTAGTGTATTTTGTGAAATCTTATTTTATATATTTTGTCCCCATCAGCAGTTAAACTAAAGTAGGAACTGCTCCATTCTATTACGGGTTAAATTATGCTCTGTGCAGATCTAGTGGTGATGTATAAATTGCAGCCCTGTCTTTTTTTCGAAGGATTCTAAAATAGGTTTTCAGAATTAGTGCTGGATTTTTGCTCCTGCATGTGTGGTGACTCTTGATTTTTTCTCTTCGGAGGAGCATCCTTTGCAGCATTCCCCCTTCCGAGGAATCACTTAGACACTTCCAGCTGGTGGCAGGGGATACAGCCATAATACAGCTTCGTCTGTCCCAGCTGTCTTTTTCACTACGGTAAATGCATTATGATGGCTGCACTCTCGGGTAAAGGTTCAGGTAGAGGAAGGTGTAGGATGAAGTCTGGAAACCGTCGTTTGGGTTTTTAAAAGCTTCAGCTTCGACAGCATCTTTGCCTTTTGAATGTCTTGCTGCTTCTCGTCAGAGTTCTCTCCAGTGATTGGAATGCTGCTGTAAGCCTGATCAGAGGTGCCTGAGGATATCACCTTTTACAAGGAAGCCCTGCCTGCTTGAGAGGATCTTTTTAAATGCATTATGGCTCATGCAGCCTCACAATTAAAGAAGACCAGGGATTTAGAAATCAATGCTGAAGAAGAGACTGAGAAAAAAAGGAAGCACCGCAAACGGTCCCGGGATCGGAAGAGAAAGGTAGCTATGATGCCAGAGCAGAGATCTTGCCTGGATTCTTTTTGTTTTAATCTCCTCCTGGCATCTGTTAGAAGCATTAAGGGCTATTTTTACATGCCGTATAGAGTGTAAATTGGGTGTGTAAATTGGGAACAGATGATCAAACCCTCCGGCAGACCATGGCTGCAGGATGGGCCAGGCGTGGGGAGGTTTTACCCTGTGTGGGGGTGATTGCAGTGCTGATGCGGAAGGTGTGCTTTCACTTTCCGTGGTCTTGGGCATGTTTCCCTGACTCAGAGAGGTGTTGCAGGGAGTTAAAAGTACTTTCTTCCCAGCCCAGTCAAGGTTACCTGGACTGCGGTGACTTATGTCCGAGGGAGAGGCCCGAGAGCCAGGCTTTGTACTTCTTAGAGGTCTGTCTCATGGAAAAGGAGCTTTTGTGCTAGAACTGTGTCACATGTGTGTGTTTCTCCGGCAGATCTGTGACCTTAAAGACGGAGCAGAAAAGTCATTCCCTGCTTTGCTTTTTCTTTCTTTCTTTCCTTTTGCCTCTTATTTCTATAAGGTGCTTTTAACTAGGTTGTCCAGTGGACATAAACTGCTAGAAATCACTTTCTTTTGTTAAGTAAAGCTAAAATCATACAGATTTTTTTTTTTCTCCCTGCTGGGTGAGTGATTATCCCGAGTGCAGGCATCTCTGGTGCCATGACGGGGACCTGCAACCTCCAGCACTGACTGCTTCAGATCAGATCATGGGCATTGATCAGCCTCTACTATATTCCAACGCAGGGGGGAAAATAGGAGGAATATTCTAGGTCAGCGGTGTTTTATTACAGCCTGAGAGTACTTACTGAGTGTTTGGTGGCCCTTTTAAATATGACTGTTAGGTGCCGGATGGGAAGTGAGGCCCCAAAGCACTTTTCTTCCATGACCATTAATAAAAATTGACTAAAACTCTGTGATCTGAATACAGAAGTCAGGTCATAAAGCATTTTTATGTTTCTTTGTGAGCATTCCCAAGGGAAAGATAATCTTAATTTGCCCTGAGCAGTGATGCATGTGCTTTCTAAATGACATGCAGATTTCATCCAGCACATGTACCCCTCTTCAGGAGGGATCGTGGCTATTTTTGGTGCCTTTGCCATTTTCTTCTGTTTGGATCTATAGCAGAAGCCTGTCTGCCTTTTGTTACATGGCAGACTTTACGGGGCTGAGTTTGGAGGGTTCTAGTTGTTTTGCTGCAAGATGTTAAATATAGACAGTTCCCACTTCAGTATTCTTGTAAATAAACTTCCTGAAGCTTTTTTCATAAAAGTACAGACTCAGGTTAGGAAATTCTGTGCAGGTGTATTTCAGAGCCTTGCCCAGCAGAGTTGGTGTGAAATTGCCATATTTTGCCAGGTTCTGGTCTGATTTTATTGTATTGGGTTTGTCTATGGGTAGGTCACTATCGATTGTCCCCTCTCCACATATCTCTCCCCACCCATACCATGATAAACTGGCTTCTAAGAAACATGGGGAAGGGGACATTTATTTGTATAAAGCCACAGTGTCATCATTGCTGTTGATACTCTGCATAAGAGTTGTTAGCTGAGCCAGGCTTATGCACAACAGTTTCTTGTGGTAGTGATGGCAGGCCGCTGCCCTTATGCCTGGACCCCAGTTTGCCTTGGTAGCAAAATAGGGAATGGGTGAGGCAAAGGGAGCTTCTGGACTCACTGAGCTGAAGCAAATGCTTTGTGGACCCAAATGCTTTGTTTTGAGTACAACAGAGTCTGTCCAATGTAAATCTCTTAGCAACCAGAAGGGAACATGGAGAAATATCAATATCGCTATTGTCAATGTGCGAGCTGATTTAAATGTTCTCAGGACACTCAGAGAGTAGAGCCAAAAAGTGGCCCATGGATAACACCTTTATGCTATTGTACTTAATTCATAACACAGTATAATAGGTATATTCCCCATCGAAGATGCAGGTATGGCAGAAGATTTAATATTCGTAGTCAAATGATTTCATGGACTACCTTTAATGTACAAAGTTACGGTTACTTTGAAGACACTCCAGTTTTCTTTTAGTGGTATAGAATATATTTCACTTATTCTCTACAAGGTGAACTGTTTCAACTTTGAGTTTCTTTTTCCTGCCTTTTTCAAGATTCTAGTTAAGGCATGTGGGCTACTTTGCTCCGTATTGTAGGCTCCGTGTCAATTGGAAAAGCTGCTGTTAAATATTTTATGGGTTATGATGGGGATTGTTGCTCTTGCTCATATGCAGAAATATCCTCTAGGTTCTTTTAATTACATAAAAGTAGTAGTGAGTACTCGCATAAAATTACAAAACAGAAGAGTTTGAGAAAAACTTAAAGATTGTCTAATTTATAGAATAAGGAATTTGGTTCATGGTACCCCTGCAATTCAGATTTGAGCAAGCCCAACAGGAACCTTTCTTGATTATATCTATGACACAGCAGCATGCAGTATGGGATATTACTAAGTATTATAATCAAATCATAAGACACGTGTAAAATTAACATTGGATTCACATTTCATCAGTTTTGTTTAAAACCCAAGGAGTTACACATTTGGTCTATTATGAATATTGATAACGGTGAATAAGTGATTCCCAGTCAAAAAAAAAAAGTAGGAAACTTCTAGGAATTTATTATTAGTTGAATTTTAATAATCTGTTTTATTCTTGGCACATCAACTTTAGTGTCAGGAAAAAGGAAATATATTTGTCAAAAGGAGATGCATTTAGGTGGGTGAACTATTAATCTTTTTATCATCAATTTTTCTGGCTTGATGCAAAGAAAAAAGAAGAAAATAGTTTCAATGAATATCTAGTTTAAAAGTTTCTTACCCCATCTTCCCATAGTTCTTCCCTGATATGTTTTTCTCCTTCACTCCCCTTCTCTCCTGATGGTCTGCTCAGGTTGGCAGAAAGTGGGAGGCATGCCAAAGGTAGAAAGAGTGCCTTTGAAATGCAGCTTAATATTGGATCCATGTCCTCATTAAGCAACTTACAGAGGGGAACTCTATATCCCCTGCACCCAGCAGGGTCCCTGCCCACAGGTGGTGGTCAGGAGATGGTCCCAAGCTATCATGAAGCCATGAGGGTTAGAAGTCACAAATGCTCTTCAGTCCCACACTTCCCTTGTTGCCACTGGCTTCCGGTGCCATCTTACCTACATGTTTTGCCCTCTCTCAATGTAAACTATAAAATCCATTTCAATAGTGAGGAGTGTTAGGCAAACTGACCTTAATTTATTCAATAAAATTTTTTTTACGTATGCTTGTATATATTTACTACACCATGTCAAAAAAAACTTTGAGATGACCTAAGGAAATTTAAACTAAAAAAGGAAACATTTATGGAGTTCCCCTCTCTCTATATGTGACTGACACAGGGATATACTGGGATAAGGTGCTAATTAATTCTATGGTTAATATCCTTTCTGATTATTAATGTCAAACTCATACAGCTATTCAGTGGTAGAGCAGGAGTGAATATCCATCGCTTCATTTTTGCACTGAATTCAGCAAACACATTCATTCAGCACATATTTATTAAGTGACTTCTGTGGATCAGGCATTACATTCACTGTTGGAGACAAAGCTAAACAGGGCCTAGTGGCAACAGGACAGTAGCTTCCTGTAGCGGATGGGAAAGATAAGAGCACCATTAATCACCCTATGTAAAGTATGAAAAGGAGCCCACAGAAAGACCCCCCAATTCAACTTGAATGGATTCAGAAGATTCTCAGTGAAGCTGAGCCTTGGAGGGAGGAGTGAGTGAGAGATAAG
The DNA here is from genome assembly GCF_037783145.1 of Equus przewalskii. NCBI lineage: Eukaryota > Metazoa > Chordata > Mammalia > Perissodactyla > Equidae > Equus > Equus przewalskii. The sequence continues at coordinate 50,000,646 of NC_091831.1, read as the reverse complement.
CAGACGATGACGGGAATTCCATGTCCAAAGTGATGGAAGTAGGAGGGAACACTGAGGTGTGTGAGAAACAAACGTTATTTTGGAGCAAGGCAGAAATGGGTGTATGGCAGGAAAAATGGCTGGAAAAGTAGTCAGGGGCCAGGTCACGTAGACCTTTGTATGCCATCTTACAGAGTTGGAAATTATCCTGCTCAAAGGAGAGGGGAACTTGAACTTAATGGTGGTGATAGGGAGAGGAGATTGAAGAGCTTTATGGTTTAGAACCATCATTCAAGCACCAGTGTTGTAGACAGCAGCTGGGAGAGCAGTCAGAAGGCACTGATGGTGATCTAGGCACAAGAGATGCTGAAGATCTGAACCAGAGTGGAGACTCTGCCAGTGAAGAGGGGGTGTTGCATACAAGAGATATTTAGGGGAAGACTCAATAGAACTTGGCAATGGACTGTATGTAGGATGTGAGAGGGAGAGATCGGATTCCAGGGTAGCTGCCAAGTTCCTGGCTTGAAGCGGAAGATGAAGAATTAAATTTCCTGGATTCATGTCTTTTCTCCTAGGACATTTATTGACCGCTTAAAATGCGCCAGGTAGGGTTTTAGATTGCTTTATAGGCAGAGGCTGATTTAATCTTCACAAAAACCCTACACAGAAAGTATTTTTACAAGTGAGGAAACTGAGGCATGAGCCTTTAAGCTGTCTTCGGCGCTCCCACACGAGTTAGTGGTAAAGCTGAGATTCCAGTTTGCATGGTCTAACTGTCTGGCTTGTGCTCTTAACTACTACACTCTACAGCGCATGTACTTATTATTTTCACAGCTCTACGTCAAAGGGGGTTTGATTCAAAGAAGCTTTTAAATGATAAGCTGTTTCCTAGACATCTGGAACCTTAAATAACAGGCTTTCCATCTCTAAGTAACCCACTATTGTAGTGTGTCTGTTTTTCTTACCCTTTGTGATAGACTTTAATGTTTCACCTTAAGAATTTCCTTTTTTTTTTAAATTTTGGAAAATGAAGTGAAAAATTACCAACACCTGGACTTCACATCCTCAAAGACATGTTGCTGTAATAACGACACAATAGTGTCTTAGGTGCTTGCTCTATATCAGGCAATGTACAGAGTGATTCCCATGGATTGTTCTGGGTTTTTCTCTCACGACTTCTCTATGAGGCAGGTATTATTTTCATCACCATTTTCCATAGCTAAAACTAAGACTTAAAGAGAACAAGTAACTTGCCTGAGGTCATACAGCCAGTAAGTGGTGGACATAGTCTTAAACTTGGGTTATAGGACATCGGAATCTGTAATTAATCTCTGGGTTTATTGTAATGAAACTCAAGCAATCTCTTTTAGGGTTAAAGCAATTTAAGGATTTGAGAATAGATTTCAGGAGACAAGAACAGTTGTTGAGTGTTATCTCCTGTTGTAGAAACATGGTGCTTCCTGACATTTTACAGGCTTTCCCCATGCCTGGTTACCTACATACCTACCACCCATGATGTCAGATGCCAGGCAGGGTGAGGTTTTGCACTGCAGCAGCTGGACTTTTGGGGGAGAAGATTGTGTGGACCCTTATGAGATAAAGACAACCTACTCTGTTTTCTGCTCTGCTGAGTACAACATAGACTTCAGGTCTCTAGGGAGCCTTGTTTCTCTATCAGCATACTTGGTATTCTGCACTGTAATTATGTGTTTACGTGTTTGTCTCACCCAGGAGATGATGAGCTCCTTGCGGCCAGAGGTGGTATCATAATCACCTACTACCAAATTGGGGCTTGTAGAGTAGGTAGGTGGGTAGGAGGGAGGGTGGGAGGGAAGGAAGGGAGAAATGGAGGGAGATGGATGGATGGATGGATGGATGGATGAGAGGTAGAATCGTGTAGTGATTAAGAGCATGAACTATAGAGTAAGACTGAGTTCAGATGCTGGCATTATCTCTTAGCTGGTGTGAACTTGTGGAAGTTATTTAACCTCTAGGTGCCTCAGTCTTTTCACCTCCACCATGAATATAATAATAGTATGTACTTAGCCACAGGGTCGTAACGAGATTCCAATGAATTTATATTAGAACAGAGCTTGGCACGAAGTAAGAGCCATATAGTGGTAGTTGTTGCTATCATTTTTGGTGGTGTTAATGATCAGACAAATGAACAGAAGAATGAATGGACTATTTCCAACCTGAGCCTTTAGGAATTGTGCCAACAAGTCAACTCATTAAAGCTGGGCAGGTATGTTCCCTGGAGCATATCCAGCTGCTGCCCCATCTTCCTTCTTCCACCATTTGGAAGAGGATGGATAGAAGAAGGCTTAGCTCACCCATAGGAAAGGTTGTAAACCTTTGTCCTTTGATGTTTCATGGTCTTTAGGAGTAGGGAAGCAATTAAATAAAACTTGTTAGCTGATTGGTTCTCTATGCTCTCTCTCACTGTCATGGTACATTTTCTTCTCAATAAAGTCATCTGTTCGTTTAAAACAAACAGCACTTTCTTGCTCTTAATCGATTACGGTTATAACCAGTACAAGATCATGTTAGGTAGAAATTACACATTTATTAATGGCCCAATATGTTATTTTACAGTTTTTTGTTAGTTTTATCACCAACATACTTTGGCCATTGACCTGTTTCTTCATTACTCTTCAAGCCCATGATCTTTTCTGTCTCTTAGTTTTCCTTTGGCAGGATGATCTATTGGGGTGTATGTGTTACTGAATCTCAATATGGAAAAATGTTAGCTTTTCATAGCTATGCTTGAGGATTTGGCAGTGCTTTATTTTCTTTCTAGTTATCTTGCTAGAAAAGTTTGCATTAATCGTATCACATTTTACCTGCATCTCTTCATTTAATAAAAATGTATTGTTAACCTACATCGTGTCTGTCACTGTGCTGGGACTGGTGATATAAAGGTTGGGACTGGCAGGCCCACCCACGTGCTCCCTTTCAGATTCTGCTTGTGCTACTGTACACAGGTAGGAATGAGGGACTAGAGGAAAAAATGAATATTGTTGGGTGGCCCTCCTATGTGCTGTGCTTTGTGCATTCCTCATCTTATTTGAATATATGTTGATGCTGCGTCAGAGTGTTATCCAGGTGTACCGAGGCATTAGCCTAAGCTTGAGTTTGTTATGTAATTCATCTCAGTCACAGAAATAGCTGGGCTTGGAACCAAGGTCTGTGTGGTCCTAAGTCCCTCGCTTGGGCCATGAGAACCCCTACAGGAAAGGTTTCTTAAGGGAAGTTCCTATTAATACAACTCTACGGTGAATTCTTATGTTAAGAGAAGAATTATCACTTTTGTAAGATTAAAATTTAAATTATTTAGTAATTGGGATTTTTACAAATTAATTATTTAAATTTAACTGCAAAATCTAAATATTGTAAATCATTACACAAGTTAGTGTGCTTTTACATTTAAAATAATTTTTTTTTCCTTTTTTTCCCCAAATCCCCCCGGTACATAGTTGTATATTCTTCGTTGTGGGTCCTTCTAGTTGTGGCACGTGGGACGCTGCCTCAGCGTGGTTTGATGAGCAGTGCCATGTCCGCACCCAGGATTCGAACCAATGAAACACTGGGCTGCCTGCAGCGGAGCGCGCGAACTTAACCACTCGGCCACGGGGCCAGCCCCTAAAATAATTTTTAAGAGGATTTCGGTCACTGAAAAGAAAAAGAGAATCATTAGCTTCTATCTGTCGATTGATGCATATGTTAAATATTGAGGGAGAATGTCTAAATACAATGTTACACTGTCAGTTACATAATCCAAATATTATTGTAAGGAAATATTTGTATAGAAAGGTAACATTTGAAAACAAGCAATCTGCTATAGTTTTACCTAAATTGGTATTTCTATTTTGTATAAATTAAAAGTAGAAGAGTTGAAAGTAAAGCAATGGAAATTAAGCTTGAATCTTTTACACACAATTCAGATTTTTCTGGCATTTATCCCATTCACTCAAGATTATGTTGTCCTGGACTCAAAATGGCATCATGAAATAGAATCTTTGTCAAATATAGGAGCTGCCTAGAAAATGTATAGATTTCAATTGAGATTTAATTGGTTCTAGGGAATTATTTCTCAGTCATATTGACCTGCTAATTAGGATGTGTTCTGTTTGAGTTTAGGTGAAGCCCATCAGAAGGGGTAGAACAGAGACTAACACGCATATCTGCCAGGTCTGTAGCTGGCCTTTTGGCCGAACAAAAGCTAATTACCCTATGAGAAGAAGGATATATGGACTGCACGGAAAAGAATGGGAGAGAGAACTTGGCCAGAGAGGGTTGGAAGGAAGGAAGTCCAAGATTTTCTAGTGACTGGGAGCCAGTGACACTGAAACATTTATAATCTACGTGTAGGTACCCTAAAAACCGTGTAACTTCAACAATGTGAACAGCATTATTTTATCCCACTGAGATACAGTTTTCTAAGAAGTCTGTGCAGTTGAAGAGAGTATGGAAGCATGGTAAATTTTGTTTAGTAGAGGAATAAAAACATTAATAAAGCAGGCAAGCAATAAGGAGAAAGCTGTGGGGAGGGGGCTAAGTCTTACGATCCATGGTAGTGGAAAAAATGGCTCTCAGCCTAGGTGTGAGGAGGTCATATCACAGCTGCTGCTATGAGCTCTGTGGCCTTGAACTAAATTTCTTTGGGCCACAGTTTCCACATTACTCAAATGGAGATATTAGTCCTTTACTTGCATGCATATTGTAAGGAGCAGAAATGCTATAAAAGCATTTTGCCAGGTTCCTGGCATAGAGTACTTAGCAAGGGCTTCCAGCTTCCCTCCCTTATGGGATGGGCTCTCAGATGTAATCAAGTGACTGTAGTCAAGAAGGAGGTGGAGGAACTGAGAAAATAAGGGAATGCTTTTAAGAAATTTCCCACCTAGTAAGCACTCAGAAAATAATTTGATGAGTGAAATTTACCAGTAGACTGGCATCCTCAAACAGCCATTTGAGTCCTGCAGTCCATCTCTTTGCAAACTTTTCCCCAACCCTCAGAGAATTAACTCTGTCATTTTGAGAAATACTCCCAAAGACTCATATGTTAAATACATTTTCCATTCATTAACACTACTATTAATTAGCTTCTCTCAGTAGTTGAATGAGTGTCTAGGTAGATATTAAAGAAAGCTTAAGAACCATAGACACAGATAGAAAAGTATCAAACAATTCTTTTAATGAACAAACTTTATTTTGCAGATTTGGGCATAAATGTTGAAATATGTGTAGAGGAAAAGTACTTACTTGGGCTGAATGAAGCAATCTTCACTGAATAGTTTATATATTATAATTATTGAAAAGAAACAAAAGGTTACCTATACAATATGTCTACAAGATATGTATGTTTCATTACCAACCAATTTATCATCCCCTCTAGGTAACGTGGCCACTAAAGAGGTGGTGTTACCGTTTCAGGATAGTTGGGGATTGGGGACGAATGAATAACCTCACCAATAATGAGTTATCCTCTTTTATACCTGGTTTCAGAACCCAAAGTGGCCCGTTGACTTCCTTTACCGGCACATTCCCTTCTGCTTTCTCAGACCGCCTCTTGCAAACGCCTCTACAGTTTTCAATCCAGCACAGCAAGTCACCCTGCCTTGACCAAGTCAGCTGACATCAATAACTGCCACTTAGAATTATCAGTGTTTAAACACTCCCATTCACCCTAAACTAAAATGGAAAAACTGAACCAAAACCTGGCCATCTCTCCTAGACGTTTTTATTATATACTCTCTGTGATTTTTCACTTTTTGGAGAAAGACGGTACCATCAGATGCCCAACAGCAAAAATACATGGAGCAGAGTTTATCCTTTCATTTATTGAGCTGTAATTCTTTGAAGAACTTTTGAGTGCTTTAAGTAGATAACTGTATTGAATCCTCATGCCTAGATGGTATTATCCCAGTTCTCTGTATTAGGAAAGCTATACTCTGAAAGTTTCAGCAAGCCCAAGGTTGCACAGTTAGTAAGTGTAAAGCTGGATTCAAACCAGGTTGGTCTGATTCCACCATTCCTCACCCTCATTCCCTAGCAGACCCAGCTCAGTTCCAAGTCACCACTGAGAGCAAAAAGCACCATTTTCACACGATACTGGCCTCTATGAGATGAACCTTTCCTAGATCATGGAATGCTGCGCTAGGGTTTCTGCCTCTACAAAATTCTCCTAGTAGCATCCTTCTTGTGATTTATGTTTTCCCTCCAAAAGGAAAGCACACAATGGGGCATGGAGGGTAGGAGGGTGATAATGCTGGATGTAATAAATACATTTGCTTAACTTCAAGTCACTTTCACTTCACACATTTACTTGAAATGCATCCTACCTGAAGAGGATCATAATCGTATTAATGGTAAAATAAAGAAATGTGAATGTAATTAATTCCCAAAATGATTGTATTTTTGAAGAGGAGCGGTGAAACCGTCTTGTGTTGGCTGATTTCTTGGTTTCTGAAATGACTATATTCCCACATGTTTGCTGATGCCTTCCGTTTCATACTCATCATTTTTATGAGAAAACTGTGGAAGAAGCTGGTTTTAAATAACTCACTCAGGGCCTCAAAACAGACTAATTTTCAGAGCCTAGATTAGAAATTAAAATACGATTTGTAGAATGGTAAGAAATTAACGGCACTGCCGAAAAGCTACTTCAGCTGATGACATAGACAAAATGTGAGAATTGAGTCACTGCAGGCTGTGCCAGATTCTTTTGTTATCATCAGGATAGAAAAGGTCTCTTAAGCCTTATGAAGTGATACTTTTTTCCCTTGACTATAAGAACAATGAGTTAAATCTTTGGGGAGGGGAGTGGCAAAAATTGGAGTTTCAAAAAAATTTATTATTCGGAACAGATCATTTTAGGCTTTACTAGCAAGCCTCAGTTGGAATCGGTAGGAAAGCTGCTAGCAAAGGTTGGGTTCCCTTTACAATAAAATAATCGGTAGGTGGCGAAGGCTGTTATCTCGGTTGATACTTGCATGAGGCTGAGTCAGGTGGCTTTATTCTCAGTTTGTAAATGAGGAGATTGAGGCTTAGAAATTGAATTTATCAGTAACAATGAGCAAAAAGCAGAGGCAGAACTTGAACCTATGGCTGTTAGACTCTAAGGCTCCCCCACCCCATGTCACTATTTAGCTTACAGATTATTCATTAGTCATAGAAGATTCTTGCATTTGGAGAGTGCTTTTATTTTGACTTCCATTATTTTATTTTCTAATCAGTTTTTAAATCATTTTTATGCCTCTTTCCTCATTACTAATGTTATTCATTTGTTTTATGTGATAAATACTAGATGAGGAGTGCTTTTTAAATAATGATGTATGGCTTAAGCTCTATATTTTTATCTTCAGATATTACACGGGGATGCTAAGTATTATTGCAAAACACAGAAATTTTGAATCAGATACAAAAGGATCATAATTGACTTTGGCACTGTGGATTTACGATAGTCTAGGGAAGTAACATTTGTCAAAGTCATAACCTTGAACAATGCATTTTGTTTTCTATTAGTAAATCCCCAAAATGTTCAATCTCATCATTTCCAGCCACTTACCTGGCTTGTTAGAGGTGAAGGAAAGAGGACATGCTGAAAGTTTCTGAGGTCACTGAGTCCCCACACTGTCCACTGCTCCTTCCCTTTTCTGTAAGGACCTGCTGTCCCTTTGTGCTTGGCCACTGCAATCTGATTCAGTAACATAATGAGTATATTTATTAGCTCTGTCAACACTCAAAATACATTTGTCTGCCCTTAAGTAACAGAAAGACAATCATATTGATGTTTAAAAACGCTGAATGCAGTTAATTTCTTCCCTTTGAAGAATGGCCATTGTTAACGATGCCTGCTTTACTACACCTCTTCGGCTGCAGTCATTCTTTGCCATCTAAAAATAAATGGTTTCGTTATGCACATTTATTCCAAATATATTCATACTGGTAATTCAGGCATATGAAATTCACACATTCACTTGTCTTCATTAGTGTAGAATTAGTGATCCTGATAATCCTCCTCAATTCCAGTCTGTGATTTGTCTCAAAAGGTTTTGATTGAGCCTCATCTTAGCTGAAATTGGATCTTTGAGGACGACCATGAATACATTTAAAATAAGTTGACTGTGTTATGCCCTGGCTAATGTGAGCCCCAGTCTTGATTCTTCCTGGAAGTTCAGCGTGGCTAAGACAGCCTGGGTTTCTCTTGCTCCACTGTATGTGGGTCCAGATCCTGATCTATCTTCGAGCTCTCCAAGGAAGAGCTTTGTCTTCACTGACCAGTTGTAATTTGATTTTACATGACATGTTTCAGTGGATTTTCTATGGGATAAGATTAAAATAATAGCCATCCATTTGGCATCTGATAAGTGTTATCTTTCTGTTGTCTGGTGGATTAGTTAGGATTTTGTTTGCAGTGTCAGGAAGGGAGAGTGCTCTTCGGTGCTTTTGGCATTCTCGGCTTTGACCTGCTTTCCTAGGGCTTCATTTCAGCTTTAGAGGAACCTAAATTATTAATATGAGCTGTGCTGTATCTCCACATACAGCTTAATCCAGCCTTTTTTTTCTAAGTGCTGCTGGAGGTCTCTGAAATAATAGAGAAATTGATTTTTAGAGACTCTGTGGAATGAGCAAATGGGCCTGGTCATGAGCTGTGGAGTCACATAGGCTTGGGTTTGAGTCTCATTGCTGTCACTTCTTTGCTGTATGGTTTCAAGTCGCTTACTTAACCTCTCTGAGCCTCTGTGCCCTCATCCCTAATAACAGCTATTGCAAAGAGATGTTATGAAGACAAAATTAAATCGAGCATAAAGTGTCTGGCACAGCGCAGTGATTCAACAAATGTTCATTCCTCACACTCCTTCACTCCTTTCCTCTTTCCCTTGTCTACTTGGAAGAAATGAGTTTGTTTTATGCTAAACATATTAAAATGGGGAAAGTAAATTGGCTGAAATCAATTATAAGCAGGGGGTTAAAAAATAAATAAAAGTATACGTATGCATGTATGTGGAGAAAAAAATATGTATAGAATGTAATAATAATTATATATACATTTGTGTGTATATATATAAATTATATAATATTCCAAATATATATTTAAATATATATTCTAAATATATTCCAAATATATATTTATTTACAAATCCAAATATATATATATATTTATGTTTATACATATATATATCTTCCCCCTGCCTCCCAACATAGCACAGTTAAACCCAGAGCCCAATCTCTATTAGGAAGAAATGTGGTCTATGGAGGAGCGTTGAACGTGGTGTGGGTGTAGGGACACTTGGGTCCTGTGGCGGTGTGTGGCTTTCCTAAGATAACTCCGTGCAGCTCTAGCCTGTCCTGCAGCAGTGCCCCACCTCCAGTGCAGGTGGCTTGGTCAGCTGGCAGATTTTCTAAGCAGAGTCTAAGCCAATCCTTCTTTCCCCGGGTAGGCCTTAATGGATTTCCCTTTGCATTCCTGTTAAAGGTCTCCCACTGGCAGCTGCTTTTTGACTCCCAGAGTGAAATCCGCTTGGAGGAAACTAGTCAGCAAAAGTTCAGGTTTAGTGACTCTCCTAAGAGTGCTTCGGAGGCGGCTCTGATCCACATTTCCTGGGGACAATTGAAGAGAAGTGGGTGAACTACGGACAGACAGGTTTTCTTGCTAAATATTACTGTCCAATCAAAGAAGACTTCTGTCGGAGCTTTGACAGCATTTAATACCTGCTGTGCCACTTTTACTCCCTGCTTGATGACTAGTAATATTCGAGGCCTTTCCATGAGCTCTCTTACCTTAGTCTTCTTTACCATCTAAGTGATTGATGGCCATTGTGGACACAATGTTCAGCACAGGGAGGCTAAGGTCACCCAGAGAAAGGGTTACTGTTACCATTCTGAAATATGTTTTTCCAATAGTTTTCTATGCACATATGTGCTTAGTTTCTTCTCTCTTCTTTCTTTCCCTTCTCTTCCTTTCCTTCTTTTCCCTTTTCTTTCCTTTTTGCCCCAAAATTCGTGGAGATGAGATAATAGTGGGACCTCCTGTTTAGTAACCTCATTTTTTCCCACTGAACAGTATAATATGAACCTATGTCCATGTCAGTAAATATGTTTCTGTAAGGTTTTTAATGGATCTACAGTATTCTCCTTTATGGATGTACCAAAATGTGTCCAACTGTTCTCTTATTTTTGTATATTTAGTTCATTTCAATTTTTGTTATTATGAAAAATGGCACAAAGGACAGTATGACTTCGTCTTTTTCCAAAACCACAGTATTCTTGTTTTCTGTTCTCCTTATTTCTGGTGATGCCTTAGCATAGCATTCAGGGTCCTCCATCCTCAATCCAGAGCAGCATTTACGACCTCATTGTCCACAAGTCCACCAGTTGACCCTGGTTCTCCTTGGGATGTCTCTACCTTTTACCCTTCGCAGAGCGTGCCCCTGCTTGCCCACCGCTGGTCTTTGTGTTGCTCTTCCTGCCGTACCTCCTTCCGCCATTCTCCTTCCAACTGTCAGGGCTCATCTCCAATCCCACCTTCTTCCTGAGACACTGCATTACCCAGCTGGAAGCAATTTCTTTCCTCTTAACCACTACAACTATTCTTAGGAAACTTAAGATACTCTACATGGAATTATAGTCCTTTGTATATGAACACCCCTAGATGAAAAAAGTCACAAGTCTTGATTTTGAATCTTGGCAAGTCTCCTAAGTTTGCAACTTCAGCTGCTGTTTCCTTGTGTTGTTTCATATTGAGGACCCTGGCACAGCGGCATGGAGAATCCTTCCCAGCTCCAAGAGTTCCCTCATGCTCCTACTGGACTACAGGTTCCTTGGAGCAGGATCACTACTGATTCCTGATGTCTGCTCTTCCAGGCCCCCTTGGCTCTAGGCTGTTAAATGGCAGTGGCTGCACAGCTCTCTGCCCAGCCTTCTCTTCCAGGCTTCATTAGCTCATCTGAGATTCTTTTAGGCCTGTGGCTCTCAACTGGCAAGAGAAGATGCTGTGTCATATTCACTTGGGTAATGTGACCAACCAGCTTGCTTTGTCCAGGACTGAGGGGTTTCCTGGGATGTGGGACTTCTAGTGCTAAAATTGGGACAGCCCTGCCCCACGCCCCAAGCGCATATTAGAATTGGTGGAATTTGGTGGGGGGGGGGGGCAAATTGTAGAGCAAGGTGGAGGTCCTCTATGCCACCTGTCTCTACAACTCTCTTAGCTTTGCTTCCTTTGAGGGTCTTGCCTTCCATCTATGATTATGATATTGCTCTTTCTCCTCTATGAGTCTGTCTCCCATTTATTGACTTCCAGTGTCGTCAGTGGGCATTATTTCTTCCTAACTTTTCTGCTATCTCTTGATCGTTTAAGCACAGCAGACTGTTCCACATGCATACCATAGCATGTATAGGAATGTACATAAAATTTACATTTAGGCAACAAATGCTTTCATTATATAGGGTCTCGTCTAGGACCTGATTGCTTTTGCTTTGCTTTGCTCTCTCTGGCTCTTTAACTCCCTGGATAATGTGCTACGCTCACCTTCTTGGTTCGAGTATATCCCGGCTTTGACTTGCCAAAACAGCCTCCTCCTGCCACCCACCCTACCTGAGCCTACGGAAGGACGCTTCAACCTTCCACCAGTCTCACCCCTGGAGAGGCCTCCGGCCTGGTGCAACTTTCCGCCAGGCAATGGGGGATTGGACGCATACAGACCTAAAGAACTGTATTACTTTCCAATTTAATTCTAGTTTAGATTATCATGTCCTAGTCAGAGGGGATCTACCGTTGTTTTATTAGGAAATGTTTTGATGGAGGCCACTACAAATCTCTGTAACTAAAACATTACATGTGCAAGAGATTCACATATTACTCAAATTTGCACCATAACAACAAATATGATTTCAAATTGTTTTACAATAAATACTGGGTTAAAAAATTCATTTGTTATGCCTCCATTTTCTTACCAATTACTCAAATCATATTTAATGGATTAGTAATGACTTTTATGGACTGCAGATTAAAATATATGATGAGTAAATGAATGATTTCATTTAAATAAAAAGAAGAGCTACTGTAGAAATCTGAATTTGAACCTATAGGACTTACATAAAGGACAAATACATCCGTTTTGAAGGGCAGAGTTGTGTGGAAAATTCCCAGAGTGTCTGGAGTCGTGGAATCTTAGAGGTGAAAGGGACCTTCGAGGTCACTGAGCCGGGCCCTCTGCAGAGGCTGCCTCTCCTTGGCTATAGCTCTATGAATTGCTTGTCCGTCTCTGCTTATGAATTGCTTATGACTGGAAGTGTTATACCTCTAAACTTAGCCCACACCATTTCTGGACAGTTCTAATTGTTAGAATATACTCTCATTTTGAGACTAAATCGAGCACCCTGTTATGTCCATCCATATGCCAGCTATTTATATGATGAAGACGGTGATGTGTTGGTACTGCATCTTCTCTCCAAGCTAATTGCTCCTTGTTTCTTCAGCCAGTCCTCATATGATGTAATTGCAAGACCTCTTAATTCCTCCTTTAGCCGTCATGTAGTACCCGACACTGAAATAGTATTTTGCGTGTGGATTGTCCAGCTCATAAGATATTAATACAGCACAGCCTCAGCTTTTGCCACTATTTATAAAAGGGGCCAAGGTCACAGTCATTTTAGGGAGAAGATAGTTGAGAGCCAATTTAATCCCTTTTCATGGGAACTTTGTTTCTGTTTTGCATGTGGATGTTATACTTTAACTTTTAGTTTTGTCTCGTAGTTGGCATTGAAATATATACGTTTCATTGATTTGTGAATACTTTGGAACGTTTGTGAACAGCAGCTAAGTATAGGTCAATCAAGATGCAAAAGCTTTGCCCCCTCTAATACTTTGTCTTCTATATATTCCATTATAATATTTCCAATTACTTTATCCCTCATACTTAGAAATTATTTTCTAAGTAATTATTAACTACCAATCGTATGTCCTGCATTGTTCTTTCTCTCTTTTTCTACTTGGCTTCTGCTCTACATTTGTATTTCTACTTTCTTTTCTTATCTTCTTTACCATAAAAGTATTCACTAGAATTCACTAAAACAGGTGGAAATACTTCAATACCAGTTGGATACCAGAGAGGAACAAATCACGTAGTGCGTTAAACTGTATCAAAGGTTGATTTTTTCATATATTTCAGATTAACCAATTTAATAGGTAAACTGTTGGCTTCTTAGAGACTAACTTTCTGGACTGAATCCTTGGAAACTAAAGTATGTGGAACTATTTTAATAGGAAAATTAGCCAATAATAAGGACATAAAAGAACAAAATTCTGAAATATTTAGTGCAGTGAATATGAAACACACATATTGTTTTGATTCAACAACATTTCAGTTCAACAAATATTGATATGCTTTGGGGATACAAAGAAATAAGACATGCTTCTCATCCTTTGGGAACTGGTGGTTTAGTAAGGGAGGCAGACAAGTTTAAAAGAATTAAAATAGTCTTATACTTGATACAGAAAATATATAAAGTGAAATGGAGGCCAGATGAAGGGGCATGTCTACCAGGGCAGAGGGTAGAGAGATGTGCACGTCGAAGCTGGCCCTGAAGACCAGGAAGTGTGGGCAGATGGTGTAGAAAACCTTTCACAAGTAGGATTGATCAGATATGATGGCTTAATGTGAGGTGGAAGAGAAAAGAAGCCAAGAAGGATGTGTCATAGATGTCAACTGTGAGATCTGAGAGGCTCGTTATACCTTGTATTAAGAAAGGAGTACAGAGGGGCTGGCCCCGTGGCCGAGTGGTTAAGTTTGCACACTCCGCTGCAGGTGGCCCAGTGTTTCGTTGGTTCGAATCCTGGGCGCGGACATGGCACTGCTCATCAGACCACGCTGAGGCAGCGTCCCACATGCCACAACTAGAAGGACCCACAACGAAGAATATACAACTATGTACCGGGGGGCTTTGGGGAGAAAAAGGGAAAAAAATAAAAAATCTTAAGAAAAAAAAAAAAAGAAAGGAGTACAGAAGGATTGGTCCACATTTGTGTAAAATGTGCCCCTACCCTTCCTGCTGCTTTCTCTTATTCCTGTCGACTGTTAATAATATTTTTGCAAAGTAAAAAATGGTATCTTATGTCGACTGTTAACTAGGGTTTCCAGTACTAGTTCAGAAATGTCCAAGTTCTGTGCTTGGAGCACCCAGGAGAACAGAAATTCACTTAGGTAATAAATTAGAAACCTGGGGAATAATTACTCAATTATTTTGAGAAGTGTTGAAGCCATTGCTTCTTGCCTCAGCTCTCATTCACTGGGCATGATGAATTTAGAAATGTTAGTGAAATGTTCTCAGATTTGGATTCTGATGGTTTTCGTGATAAGAATGGTGCTGCTATATTCATGCTCTTCCGTATACTGTAAGTATTTGTAATGCTTACAGTAAAACCTTTAAAATAGTGGCATGTTTTAATGTAGTGTTCATTTTACAAGCAATGTATTTACAGTGATTTAAAAAAAGAAAGAAGAAAAATAGAAGAAAATCATCCACAATAAACTGTATAATCAATTTAATACAATCTGTTTCTTTCACATAACATCTTTAAATGTTTAGTTTTCAGAATTTTAGAGAAATGAAAAAGAAAGAAAATATCTTGAAAAACAATTTAATGGGAGAATAGCTTTTTCTTACAAGTATGTTTATTAACAAAAATGGGCTGGATTTCACTTAAGATATAAGACTCCTCTGAAAGTTTGCCAAACTGATTTTAATAACATGCACTAGATTAACTTTTCTAAAATGTGCTATTTTTGTTGAAAGAATAGTTCAAATTTGAGGCTGCATTTTAAAGACTTCTGCAAAAATATTAAAATGTGCTCAGTTGACCTTTTATAAAACACTTCTGGGAAAGCGTACACGGTATTTTGAGGGAAAATGTTGCTTTAATATTAAAGTCCAAATTGCCAGTAAGGAATGTCATTACCCCCAAAATTCATGCGATTAATTTTTTTTCTAATTCTTCTTGTATGTGTGTTTGTATATCTGTCTGTATTTTTAATTCCATTAGCCTGACAACTATATATCAGTATTTGCAGGTATTACTTCTAGCAGAAATAAACAGACATCTAATCTAAGAGAAGAGTTTAGTTTAGTTGAGATTCAAAGTAGACAAAATGAGAGAAAACAGTCCACAGTTTGTTGAATTTTTTAAAGATAAAATGGATAGCTACTGCTCAATGCCATAGATAGCTGTGTTACACAGGAACTTCCCTGGGCAGAATGATGTAAAATATATGATGGCACTTGACAATTTAAAGGAATCCTTTTGTATTAGAATAATTGTGTCTTGATGTATCTGGCTTTGAGATTCACTATCCAATTATCATAAAACGAGGCACACACATATTGTATGGAGAGAGGCCTTCCTAGACTCTGCATCTTGTGCTGTAGACCATGGCTGGGACATTTACTTCAGATATCACTGGGAAGTCCCAAGGTCCCTTGTGTCATCATGGGGAATGTGGCAGGAATGCCTAGCCCAGAATTTTAGCTTGAACTTGCAGTTTAATATAGACCTTTTAATTCATTTTCAGCAATATTTACTTTCGTCTCATAATGATGAACTGTTCATGGTAATGTCTTAGTGACGTGTAGCTCTGAAACGGAGACGTGCAGCACCAGGAATCCCTCTGTTTTCATGTAAATGTTCAGTAAAGACATTCTTTTTGGGTTTGTTTTGTTCTTTGTTGGGTTTTTTTGGTTTGGTTTGGTTTTGCTAAGGAAAATTTTCCCTGAGCTGACATCTGTGCCAGTCTTCCTCTGTTTTGTATGTGGGTTGCCACCAAAGCATGGCTGCTGATGAGTGCTGTAGGTCTGCACCCAGGAACCAAACTCAGGCTGCCAAAGTGGGGCACACCAAACTTAACCACTAGGCCACAGTGCCAGCCCTGTTCTTTTTGGGTTTTTTGCCTTACAATTCTATGTCCAGAAAATTCTGAAAGAAACTCTGTGCTTAGAATCTTACTGTTTTTTATGTTTCTAGGGAGATTATTTTTAATTGAGATATAATTTCCTTGAGTCAAATGCAATGATCCTTAGTGTGTACTTAATCAGTTTTGACAGATGCATGGTTGTTTAACCCATTCCTCCAAAAAGATATGTTATATTTCATTGCCCCTGAAGGTTTCTTTGGGCCATTTCCCACGCAGTGTCCCTCCTCCACTTGAAGCCACCAAGGTTAGGATTCCCAGCACCATTGTTGAACCTTTATATGAATTCTTAGAGGCTTCTTTGTCAAAGAAAAATCTTTAATACTATGTTTTCCGTTTAGGCAGTTTTTCCTCCTTAGGGAATCATTCAGAAGTGCATGCACAGGCCAAGAATGAGGATCTCAAAATGGGTCATATAGGATTTTAGTATGTTGCTTCTGAAATACATGAGAGCATCCTGAGTGTCAAGTTGTTACTGAAAGAGGAGCAGGTCCATTTCCAGCCTGTCAAAAAGATTTCAAGTAATTTTATTTCTTCTTGTATTTTAATTTGGCTCTATTTTATTTTCTACTTCTGGTAAAAATTGCCAGCAATGCCTTGTTGGCAATTTTGGCCTTTGTGTGGTGTGTACACCCTTGTGTAGGGTAGAATAAATGATCAATTAAAGGAAATCTAGTAAGAATGATCGATAAATGTTATGGATGAAGCCAAAAAGCTCCATATACCTCCCTAAATGTAGAGAAGCAGTGTTTTCCTTGGCACCCTATTAGCCTCTGTGGCATGGTCGGAGAACAAGTAAAATATTCTTCACATCTGTTTCTTCTTCATGACTATGTCCCATTGCCTCAAAGGTGAGGCTCTATCAGTTGGTTCTTATAGTAACCAGACAAAGACTACTTTGTTCTCTCCTTTGAGAGAGAGAGAGAGAGTGTGTGTGTGCGTGTGTGCGTGTGTGTGTGTAGCATTCCATATTGCCGCTGGAGATTTTCACTTCTCTCCTTTTAGCTAATGTGCTCTCCTTGATAAATAAATTTCAGAAGCAGGGTTGGAATAAACTGAACAATGCAGAGAGAGAAAAAATTCCAGAGTAGAGGGCTACTTTTATTTCCATATTGCAATACATGGACTATAGAATGAAATTGCACTGCTCTTGTAATTTATTCTCTTTATTAAGATAGACAAGCCATAAAATTTCTATCTGCATTCACAGCAGGCTCCCACCATCCAAACTACAGATTTTACCCCCCTTCTCTCTAAAACACCCAGGACTGAAACATTTTCTTATTGGAGACTGACAGAATCATAATATTTAATTTCTAAAAGCGATGGATCTCCTAGTCTTTTCTTTGGATTGCTGCATTCGTTTTAAAGGGAATGCTCTGCCTTTTGCACTTAAATGTCACTGAGGACACAGGAGTTGGGTCGGAAAGAATCTGCAGTGCAGCAGAGGGAAATGAATGGGCTCCCGGCTTGGTAATTCTGCTGTAGTCCTGCGTTCATCACCTCCCCGGCCTAATCACCTTGAGAAGGAAAGCAAAAGGCATTTCAGACAGAGTGCTGATGATCAGTGCAGAAGTGAGGCACCCATTGTCATTTTAGCACATTTTTCTCCAGTGCCTGAAGGACAAAGGCTTTTAATAATGGGAAATTGGCATTCCAAGGCGTGTGAAAATGAAAACCCCCTTCTTGAGCTGGAGGAGGTGTTCTTCTTTTCTCTCCCTAATTTCAAAGCCAAATACTTGCTTGACATTTTAGGCATAGAAAGCATAGAGTCCTAAAAAGATGGTTAAAAAGGTAATTGTAAATTCTAATCTTCTTTTTAGCAAACTGTTTCTCCACTTGGAGAATATGATGTTTCAATTTTTTATAAAGGCAGTCTGATGAAAAATTTAAACATACTCTTTTAGGAGCAAGTCTCTGTCAGATGTCACGCCAAGCTCCTCTTGGGTAGGAACGGTTATGTAAGGCAGTCTGTGCCATCTATCTCAATACTAGACATCCATTGTGAATTCAGGACTCTGATGCTCGCTCGGCTCTACCTGAAGATGCTGTGTTTATGGTAGTTCTACCTCAGTTAACTTAAGTGTAATAGAAAATTTTAATAATGCTACTCTGTTTGGAACAACTTTGACTGGTGGGGGTAGGGTGGAGGTGTCCTTACCTTGGAGAGTAAAATACAATGTCCATACACTGGTATAATTATGTAAATCTAGTAAGAATAAAAATGATGTCAAAGCAGATTTGTCAACTAGATGAAGTGCTAGGATACTACAGTGCTTTGAGAGGGACATCTAAGGACACTGAAGACGGAAACTGAAACAATAAAAGTTTTGAGACGTCAAAAGATGTGTATCGATTTGTTATTTACAAAGGACTTTCATATACTTTATTACATTTGATCCTTGTAACTCTGTGAAAAAGATATTCTCATTTTCAAGAGGTTATATTACTTGCTCAAGGTCAGGTAGCTACCAGCTTGCTTTGAATTCTGAGTGATATTCTCCCTCCATCCCTCCCTCCTTCCTTGCTTCCTTTCTTTCTTTCTTCCTTCAACATGTTAGAGCATAGAATGTCCTCATCTCAACATGGGCGTCCTGGGGCCAGCAAACTGCTATTCTTAGGTTCCAGTGTTTCTCTAGAAAACAGTTTAAGCCTTGAGTCAAAGGAGTGGTATTTGGGCCCAAATTAAAGATGCAAATATGTTGTGTGTGTGTATTTCCTGTATGGGACGAAAACAGGAGAGTAAAGGAAATTTTCATGCCTTGATGTTAAAGCATGCTGTCAATATCAGTTGAACCAGTTCACATTTCTGCAGTATGTTGACCTCATGACACCTTCTCCAGCAATGAGTACTAACATTTTCTTTTCTTTGCCAATTTCATAGTTGAACAATGTTCATGTCATTATTGTTTCAGTTTGCAATACTTTCTTATTATTAGTGCAAATGAGTATCTTTTCATATGTTAGCCATTTGCATTTTTCACTTAGGGATTGTCTGCTCACATAACTCACATGTCTCCTTCAGTTGTCCTTTTTTATTTTTAATAATTTCTGTCTTTCAGTTCAGAACTAACTAGGAAGACCAGTTCATTACTGTAACATACCATAAACATGTAGAGATTGATTTGGTACCAACATAAAACATGAAAGCTAAGATCTGTTTCTAAATAGCCGATTCCCTAATCCATGGACAAGATTTATAAAAACCAGAAGGTACTAATTTTTAATATTTCAAATAGCATTAACAAGACCAAGTTGGCATAATCTGCTGCGGATAACAGTTCCCAGAATTTGTTTAAGCCAAGTGAATGAACACATCTATTTTGTTGTTTCCGTATAATTTACATTAGAAAACCAAGATGATATCTCTTAAGTACACACTCAGAGTGGAGAATAGCTATTCATTTTCTCTGTGGCACCACACAGCTGAAAAATCTAATACCTACTCTCTTACTCTGCCAGAGTAACAAATTCAGGCATATGACAATGTTGGGCTTATAACCACAGCGAAAACAGTGCAGAGAGGTCTAACCCTATCTAGAAAGGATCCCAGCGGCCTGGAGGAGATGCTGAAAGTGTTTCCTCTCCTGGCAGGATCGTTAGCAGTAAGGTAAAAATGGAGAGCAAACAGTTGGTTTTTGATAAAGAATTTCCAAGTACAATGATTTAATACTTTGAGCCTAAAAAGTATACATTTTGCCCTTGGCAGGAGAGGGACAACTGAGGTTTGGTATAACTTAGAAAGATTAAATACATATGAAGTTGTTCCAGCAATTGTGTGTATGGTAATTATTAGTAGTATTATTTCCAGTTATTATCACTGTCACTACCGCTGACATGGTTATAGTTTATCACAGTGATTAGGAGTCAGCTCTGCAGTCGGATTCCTGGATTCCCTTTGTGTTTGTCTTGCCTCCATTGATCACTAACTGTGTGGCCTTGGGTTCATTATTTAACCTCATGAAGTCTGTTTGCTCATCTATAAATTGGAGACAGCAGTAATTCCTGTCTTGAGATGATTGTTGGGAAAATTTCCCAAAATGCTCAACATAAAGTGTGTCAGAAGTGCTAAATAAATCTCTGATGCTTTCTTGTTGTCCCATTAAAGAACATACTTCAGATTAAATCTTGGTTGAGAGTTTCATGGATACGTTTCTCATTATTAGGCAACAAAAGGTATTTCTTAAACATTAAGCAACCAAGAGAAAAATGCTACCAACAAGTGGTAAATGTTTAGTAACCTCATTCATTATAATATTTAATTTAGTCTTCCCTTCTAAGAGCAGATTGCCCTTTGTTGTTTTAGAGATTTCTTCTACAACAAATATTTGAAAGTTGCTCAATGAAAATGATGATAGATATTATCTATCAGGTTTTGATTAGTAGAGTCGAGAATGGAACTTGAGAGTGATCTTCAAAACACATTCATCCATAAACTGCTTCATAAGAATGTATCCTCTGTTGCTTTTGAGTTCTTTAATATAATTTTGTGACTTATGTGTATTTTATGTTGAATGATATCTCTGTGACATGAAAAAGCTAAGTCCTTTATAAAGAACATCTTGTTCATTGTAGGAAGTTTTCCATTTTCTTCTTTCTTTTCCTTCTCTTCTTTCCTTTTTTTTCCACAAATATTTTGGCACCTGTTTGTCAGGCACTGTGCATGATCCTGTGAATTAGTGGTAAATAACCATCAATACCTTGTCCTCTTAGATTTTAAAGTCTATTTTTCATACCTTGAAATGTATTACATATCTTTTGTTTCACACTCAAATGTGTGGTGACTTTTGCTTATTTGCTCTCAGAGACGTAGATCCACGAAATAGCATCTGTTAGGATATTGTCCTTCACCTTTGGGGATATAGACAATGTCTCTATATTTTGTTGTTTGTGTTGTTATTGTTATTTTCTTCAAAATGCATGGTTTTTCCCCACTTAGTTATGATTTTATAAATTGTCCATATTAAAAATGACTGCCTTATTTTCTTATTACCTTGGGAAACGGTATAGTAGGCTGTTTGGTTTGTTACGACAACAGTTTACATCGTCATTGTCTTATTTTTCTACCAGATTATTTGCATTTTTATCATTAGTTCTTTCTTCCCATGAGACCCCTCTTCACCTCCCTTCTAACCCGCTTAGCAGCCTTGAATAATCTGACCTTACACTGTGCCATTGGCCGAAATACATGATAGTCCAGTGCTGTTGTTTTCTTTCTCTTAAAATTAAAAAAAAAAATCGTCTTCTTTCCTTTTGACTCCAGTGGGCTGGTAGCACTTTGACTGTTGGCTTTTAAAGAAAGGTCTTATATTTTTGTATAAACTTCTAATATTCCTGCAAGAAGAAGGCAGGATATAGGAAGGATGTTATGTGCACGCTTTCCCTTTGCCTGGCCGTACTGCCTTCTTCACTCTCACTTTGATTCCTACATTATCTTTACTCTTTGGTTCTATGATTCATGTTAGGGTTTGTTTATTTGTTTGTTTTTGGTACTTTTTTTTTTTTTTAAAGATTGATACCTGAGCTAGCAACTGTTGCCATAATTCTTCTCCCCAAAGCCCCCCCAGTGCATAGTTGCATATTCTAGTTGTGAGTGCCTCTGGTTGTGGCGTGTGGGACGCCGCCTCAGCATGGCCTGACGAGCGGTGCCATGTCCGCGCCCAGGATCTCAATTGGCAAAACCCTGGGCCGCTGAAGCAGAAGATGCAAACTTAACCACTCGGCCACGGGGCCGACCGCTGTTTTTGGTACTTTTGAAGCTGGTGCTTCTTAAGGAAACCGTAGCATTTCAAATTTATTATCAGATAGTGTCAACATAGTTTTCTAATAAAAACACACTCATATGCCCTTTCAGCCCTTGACACTTAGGAGAAACGTCACCCTGTATCTTTAGCTGTGACTCCTGGCCTTGAAAAGGCCATGTGTTGAGAGCATACGAGAGTTAAGTTGCACAATCTAAAACCTATGGCTGTCCTCCCGATTTTGCCCTATCTGGCCCGTTTATTCTCCTCTAATTTTCTTGCCTCTATCCAGAGACCATCTTGGTTGGAGGAGTGATGTTCTGGTTACAAATACCTTTAGCTTCAAATAGCGGTATATCTGGCTAACAGTGGTGTAAACAAAAAGGTTTCTTTTTCCCACAAAACAAGCATAGCTGCGGGTGCTAGTTCAGAGGTTTAGTGATGCTGGCCTTCACTCCTTGGTTTTCTAGCTCCATGCCTCAAATCTGCATTCAAGACACAAAGAAGTAAAGGACCCAGTTAGCTACTTCAGTGCTTTTATCAGAAAAAGAAGATGCTTTTCCAGAATGCCCTCCCAACTTCTACCTCTCTGGCCAGAACTGCATCTTCCTGCCCCTGCGTTTGCAAGGGAGGCTAAAAAGGGAGTAGTTAGCCTTTCCAATGAGGAGGTGGCAAAACAAGGGTGGCTTGGGTCAACCAATGGGTGACCAGAGAACAAATCTACCTCTGTCCAGGGTACCTCTGTCCAACCTTGTGTGAAGCCTTTCCTGAATTACTCAGGCAGAGTTTTGCCCTATGAACCCTCCTGGTCCTACAGTCCTCATCCACTAGACTGAGCGTGCTCCCTGGGCTAGGTCCGTGTGACCACACACAGTACCTGGGAGATGGTGCTCAGTGAGGTTCTCTGAAAGAATGAGTGAACCTGCAGGGTGTGTGTATCCCCTGGACGCTGTCTGAGCCAGCTTCTGGAAGTAAAGGGAGAATGCTGAATGAGACCTCGCTTCCACCTGACATTCCATCCTTGTCCGTGGCCATTCTCCTGATGAAATGCAAAACCACAGCCCTGACCACTTGCATTCATTAAGGTACTATGGGGAGCTTGTGGCCAAAGACCCACTGGCTCGTGTGTGCTTGAAATATTCTAGTCTGGGACAGTAGCCTTTCTGCCTTCCTAGAATTTTTATACACAAAAATTTATACCCAATTTTTTAGTTATAGTCCTTTAGTCTCTTGATATAAATCTTAGCATATCAATCTGTATAGTTCTCTGACACAAGAAAATGTGCAAAATATGTATTCATAGGAAATATTCTTGGTTGTGCCTGAATGGGCATCTAATTTAAAATATAGTTTATACTTTCTCGAATTTATCCTAAGAAGATAATTAAGCAAGTGTGCAAAGATGTATGTGCAAAGTTTTTTCATTTTGTTTTGTTTCATTTTAAAGAATATATAAATTGCCTGGGAAAAGACTCATAAGACATTATTAAGTGAACAAACAATATAATCATAAGTATAATATTCTCATTTTCAAATAGTTTTACATATAAAAAACAAAAGAAACATTTTAGGAGGGTAGTATATTCAATTTGTCCCATTTCTAAAAATTTTGCACACGTGTGACTTACATAATCAGAAGAAAGCAATACATGTTATTATAAAATAAACACTTTTCAAAAGACCACACTGTACATTGAGTAACATGAGTAACATTTACCAATATGCTTTTGGAAAAGAATAATTCTTCTTTAACAAATAGACTTAATTGATATATTCTCAATAAGAGGATGAATAGATGTCTACAGTAGTATTTCTGAATCAAAAAGAATAGTATAATTTCTCCAGGAAATTGCATTTGTATACTCTCATAAATGTGGCTAGTTATTAGAAGCTAAAATGTCCCAAGAAATTATTTTTTTAAAACTTCTGTATATGAATTACATGTTGTTAAATGGTTATGCTTAGAGTTAGATTAGAAATTTTGCTCCTTGATATCAAAATGTGTAAAATCTGACTTATAGGTTACTCTAATCTAAAAATTTCATAATTAGACAAAGGCTGTGTAGTTTCAAAACTAGCATTCAGAATAATACAATAAAGCTTACAGAACTTATGCTTTTTTGGGGGCTTATATGTATGAATCTTTAATGCTATATCTTTAGATCAACTAGATTATTTATCATGTCCCCAAAGTACCTTTTCATAGTTGTAATGGTTATTTGATTGAACAGTTCGTACGTGGCGTGGATTACTACAGTGCTAGCCTACAAGAGAGAAGTGACAGGGGGAGGAGCTGTTCCAGTAAACTTGATCTTCATAAAGGACATTCAGAATAGAGTGAATGGGTGATAGAGTATATGTGCTTGGCTCCAAGTGACAGTGTTAGAATATGGCAGCTCTTAAGGCAGCCCTGTGGGTGAAAGATAGATGGAGAAATCCAGGAGAGAGAGAGGCTGGGTAGATAAACTGACAGATATCTAATATAATAGGGAAGAATAGACGATGCCAGAGAAGGGACCTGAGGCTGACGATGGAGACCTGACCTTCACCTATGATTATAGTGCCAAATGTGCACTGCAGGTGGAATTGTTGAATATCCCAAATATTCATTAGTATAAAGACACATTTATTAATCTAGTACTTAATCTTGATGGTGATCTTAATTAATATTATTAAACATTACTCAATGGAAACTTCTCTCATTAGGATTTTTTTTTTTACAGCAGTATTATGTAATAAAATTTGGAAACACTCTGTTTTATCACTAGGAGTTGGGTTAAATAGATAATGGAACACCATGGAAGCTTTAAAAATGATCACGTATGACATCCTAATAGCATAGAAATGATGCTGGGTATATCAGGTAGGCTATGTGGGTGTGAGGCATAATCCCCTCTCAGTTTACAAATTGGCTATTGTGCATGTATAGATGACTACCTTCTCACCAAAATGGTAGACCTTGGTTATCTTTAGGTGGTGATTTTTTTTTACTTTCCTTAAGTTTTTCTGCATTGTTTGGTTTTTTAAACACTATGTATGTATTTGTCTTACAATCAGAAAATATAATTTTCACAAATATAATTTTCACAAAGATATGACTTAGGTTAATGGAAAAATAGTACAAGGTATCGTACATGAAACCTCTACTAACTAGAACCAGACCAACAGTAAACCTGAATTGACAAACCTTTTTGTCTTTACTTTATGTTCACGAGAATGGGAAACCAGGACAAAATGAAACTATAACCAGCAATATAGTGTATAATAGTTTTCAGAATATGTCTTAGAATATATCTCCTCCATTTCCCCTTGTACCTATTTTCCTTCAATGAATAATATCCATGACTACGAATTCCTACCACTTCCTTTCTTACTGAATAAAGTGGCTGAACTATATGAAACAAAGTGGACTAATGCATTTATGAAATCTTTTCAACTTCAAGGGCTAAACAAAAATAATTCTCTGAAAAATTTTGAGCTAAACCAACAATTAAATTCACATTTTCATTCCCTGAACTTTCTAATTAATAAAGCATTCACCATAGAAACTTTGAAGAAGTGATTTAAAAATTCCTCCTTGAAATTCCAATGTATTAAATTACTATTAGTAAAGACCACAGGTACAGGTGAAAACTTCCAAGAGAAGTTCACATATATAATTCTATTGTCCCACTTTTTTCTATGTAGCATAATTGTTAGTAGCAAAATTCTGATTGACTCAAGTGGAAAATGTATTAGAAAAGATAAAGGCATACATCAGTTCTGTGGAACACCGAATAACTTTTTTAGGTAATCGAGAAAGAAAAGAAGGCCCCAGAAGAAAGATTTCAAAAAACAGAATTGATCTAATGTCTTGATTCTAGAATATGTCAAGTATCACTCATCTTCTCGTTGATACAAGTCTACGTGTGAACATGGAGTTTTGAGGCTAAAGATTTAAAACTGTATTACTTAATAAAATAGATCTATCTAGACTTTTGTTTTAAATTACTAGTTTAAGCAGATGTGATGTTTTTCATTTTATCAATCTTCCTTAGAAAGAACCACTGAGAAAGAATCCCTCTCTGTAAATGTCAACTTCTTTTTTTTTATGGATAGATTATAGGTAGAAACCAAGAAAAATAATTCTGAGTTTCTCATTTTAGATAAAGATTTTGCCATACTAGATTTAAAGGTTAAAAGTGATTTTTCATCCAAAAGATTTCTTTTAGTTTGAATAAATCCAATTCCTTGTCTCCTTGGATCTCCTGTCACCAAAAAGGGAAACATATTTTAGATATTACCTTGATTTGCTCCTTACATAGCGAGAAATATTTCACATCTGCTCTGTGAAAAGCAAAATGAAACAAATATCACAGTCCAAGTGTCTTGACCTTTTAGCTGAGTACTCCTGTTGATTCAGCTCCCCGGAATAAAATGATTGTTTCTGGTAAAATTCAATCTGCACGTATTTCCTTAAGGTCTTGGTCAAACAGGTGACTATAGTAAGCCTCAAACTGCAGTTGTCTCTTGCTCAGCTACACACACACACACACACACACACACACACACAGAGGCATGCATGCACTCACAGACTGCCAGAAGCAATGAGATTTGAACCTTTGGTTTAAAAACTCTATCAGAAGTATTTCTTGGTTTCTGGAAAATCTGGGTATTTTGGATTCTTTTCAGAGTCAGTTAATTTACTATCTCTTTGTCATAGTTCAGAAACATGGAGAGAAAATAGCAAATAGAAATAGATGATAGCAAATAGAAATTTGATAAATAATAGAGCTGTGTTTAACCTTCTAAATTTGGTCAAATTAGATTTCTTGGCATTGTGGTCAGGAATTTTAAAATTTCAGGTAGCATGGCTGAAATCTTGATTCAAACTGGCATGTGATTTAAATTATCTTTGTTTTTTAAAGGAATCTAACAGAAACCAATTGATAAGGACTTAGATCAGATTACTCTAAGGAAAGCATAAATCACACTGACAAAATAAATTGGGGGCCAGCCTGGTGGCATGGTGGTTGGGTTTGTGTGCTCTGCTTCAGCGGCCTGGGGTTCACTCGTTTGGGTTCCGGACGTGGACCTATGCACCGCTCATCAAGCCGTGCTGTGGTGGCATCCCTCATACAAAATAGAGGAAGATGGGCACAGATGTTAGCTCAGTGACAATCTTCCTCAAGTAAAAAGAGGAAGATTGGCAACAGATGTTAGCTCAGGGCCAATCTTCCTTACCAAAAAAGATTTTTTAAAAAATAAATAAATAAATTTGGGGGTTAAGAATACATGTGACAAATGCTTTAAAGAATCTCAAATTAACCGATATATGATAGGGTGCTTTAATAAATAGTAGTAGTTCATTTAGGTGTGATTTAAAGAGATGCTATTAGCTCTTCCCCACATCAAGCCTTGGTATGTATTTGCAGAGAGAAATGGTTCTTAAAGGGAACTGTTCTGACCAACACTTTCTATCAAGGTGGTACATATGCTCCAGCTAGAGAAGAGTGCCATTGAAGCCATTAGTATCACTGGGCCTCAACCAAATTGTGAAAGTGAGGACAGCAGGTGCTTATAAAACAGTAGTCAGAACACTTTACTGACCAATGTTTATCCTCATTACTATTTATATGGACATTGCAAGTAGTCAGATATCAGATATTCCTTGAGCACTTCCTTTGTGCCAGATACCTTTCTAGATACCAGGGATACAGCAGTGAATGAGACAGCTTGAGACCCTACAAGGGTAGAGCATGTATCTAGTGGGGGGGATCAAATAATAAATGTGATATTGTGACTTATAATAAGAAATGTATATATTTGGTCTTCATCCTCATTTCTGGCACAGAACTCCTAAATCCCTTGGAATTTCCTAAGTGATGAGGTGTCTCTTGTTATGTTAATGAGGTGACTTTTGGACTGCACCTAAGGATGGGGGCTGGTTGCCAGAAGAACCAACTATGTGATTAAAGGGTAAGAACTTTCACTCCCACCCGCTGACCCTGGGGAGGGGAGAGGGGCTGGAAGTTGAATCAGTCACCAATGGCCAATGATTTAGTCAATTGTGCCTGTGTAATGAAGCCTCCATTAAAAACCAAAAGGACAGGGTTTGGAGAGTTTCCAGACTGGTGAACGCACGGAGGTGCTGGGAGGGTGGCACAAATGGAGAGAGCATGGAAGCCCTGTGCCCTTTCCCCATACCTTGCCTTATGCATCTCTTCCATCTTGTTGTTCCATCTGAGTTATATCCATTTATAATAAACTGGTGATCTAGTAAGTAACATGTTTCTGAGTTCCGTGAGCTGCTCTAGCAAATTAAACTCAAGAAGGGGGTTGTTGGAACCCCCAATCTATAGCCAGTCAGTCAGTAGCACAGGTGACAACCTGGACTTGAGATTGGCATCTGAAGTGGAGAGCAGTTTTGTGGGACTGAACCCTTAGCCTGTGGAATCTGATGCTGTCTCTGGGTAGTTGGTATCAGAATTAAGTTGAATTGTAGGACACTCAGCTGGTGTCTGAAGCATTGCTTGTTGGTGTGGGAAATCCCCTCCCCCATCAGAATTTAGTGATCAGAACCACCTTTTGTAAACATTTGCAAACAAATACAAATGTAAGCCAATAACACAATTTTAGGTCCCAATAAGTGCTATGAAGGAGGTAAATTTGGCTAAGGTGGATAGGTAGTGACTATGGGAGCTGGTTTGTTTAGGGTGGTCAGAGGAAGCCTCTCAGAGGAGATGACATTTGTGTTGTGATCTGAATTATTAAAAGGAGGAAGTTTTTTCTAAGAAGAGTTTATCAAGCAGAAGGAACAGCAAGTGCAAAAGTCCTGGGGATGAGTCTAAGATGGTGTGCCCTAAGCTCCACAAAGTGGCAAAAGTTCCAAGGGTAAGTGAGCAAAAGAAGAGTGGTAGAAGGTGGAGTTAAATTTAACCTTGCTATGCCTGCTCTGTAGCCAGCTGTAGCTATATCAGCAAGACAGACAGACATGCAAGTATGGATGACAGTCAGAGGTCCAAACCTGAGACATGAGACAGTCATCTGTGAGCATATTGAGTGATTTTAAACCAGTGGAACTCAATTAGGGGGTAACTAAGGAGCAGAGGATGACTGAGCACAAGAGCTCTGGGGCACCCCACTATTTAGAAAGCTGGAAGAGAAGGAGGAACCAGAAAGGAGACAGATGTAACACACAGTGAGATAGAAAGAAGACCAGGTAGGCCTGCATGATTGTCTAGGGAGGAAAGTGATTTATTAAGGAGGATGTGGCCAACCATGCTGGATGCTCTATAGTGTTAAACAGAAAATTGGCAACTGACCTTGTAAGATGGTTACTGGTGATCTTGCTAAGTGAGTTAAAGAGAGAAGAGAGATAAAGAAGTGAAAGGACAGTATATTGAGGCATATGGTGGTGAAGGGGGTTAGAGAAATTAGGTAGTAGCTGGAGGGGAAGTGGGACAAAGGGAGAGGTTTTGTTTTGTTTTGCTTTGCTTTTTAAGCATGGGAAGGATAGGAAAAGCATCTCATTGATGGGAAGGAAATTATAGAGATGAAGAAACTGACAATGCAAAAGAGAGAGGGGATAATGACAAGAGCTAAGTTCTTGAGAAGTCAAGAGAAGCCCTGAATGATATGAGGGTACCAGTGCCCACATGGAAGGGTTGGCCTTGGATAAAAGTAGGGACACTTCTTCTGTTGCAGAAAGAGAGAAAGCGGAGTACCTGGAACAGATTCAGGAAGGTCGTGGGAATGGTGGTCAGAAGACAATGTTGTATTCATCCCATTGGGTCTTTCTCCCTGAAGAATGAGCTGCTGAAAGTGAGGGATGAAGGGGGTTTTGAAGAATGAAGAGAGAGGATGAGGAATGAAATCACTGTTTTATTTGGAATGGAAAGCAAATTTGCTAGGGAAGTTTCATGAAACTATCTGGCACTATGGAGTGTCCGCTTAAGATTTAAGGCAACACAGTGAGTGAGTCCAGTCTATGAGATCAAATGATTTTCTCTGGGATTATTCTACTCGTCAGATCCAGGTGCAACTGGATTTGCTTAACCGTGTTCAGCAAGTTTTCCAGGAGGGTATGGTTGAAATGCCAAGGGTATAGTATATGAAGGGAGTGGTTGCAATGCTAGGACATAAAATATAAGCTAATAAGGAGGAAATTGAAGACCACATGAGGGTGACGGATAGAGAAAAAGTGGGAGGGTCTGTGGATTTTGAGGTCTGTATGGAGTGGAGTACTGGAGCCAAGTGAGACGAGGTGGTGATTGACTATTGAGAAGCTTACCATGTATATTTTGGAGGTGATGCAGCTGTTGGCCATAAGGTATAGCATATGACCACGTGAGTGTATGGCGGAAGTGGATTGGAGTGAAGGAGGTCAAGAACTTGAGAGGCTAGCGCCTTGGAAATATCAGCTACATGAGTGTTGAAGCTGCTAAGAAATCTGCCAGGAGCCCTGATGGAGAAAAAGATGTTGGGCCATAGGATGCTGTCATCAGTGATGAAGGTAGTGTAACACGGATGTCGGTGGATGAACGCAACAAGGACGACTAATGGGTGATAGTCTGATGCCTCAGCGGATCTGGATTTTTGAAGGGGGAAGGAGGAGAAGTGGTTTAGAAGCTGCAAAAGGAAGCAAGAAAGACACCTAGTCCCCCTGCCAGACCCTTAGTTATATGAGATATGGAAGTAAAACAGATTCCATATGAAAGGATTACAAAAGTGTCTAAGGGAGACGGCCCATTTCCGTTAGAATAATAGGGCAATCAGAAAATGCAGTGAATGTTTGGGACACTCAGACTTCAGATAGTGGCCAAGGAGATCGTGAATACTAGATGGGCTGGGACTGCACCTGGAAGGCTCTGAGGATGGTTGGTAATCCGATAGAGTCTGGAGCATTTTGCTGGAGTCGCTGCTCAGATGTTCTGTCCTGCAGCCACTGGACATGGTGGGTGGACAGAGACTTTTTCAGGGGACTGCTGTTTTAGGCAGCTTCCTAAGCCGAGGGTAGCCATGAGAAGAACTGGAATGACCATTCTTCTCAAGCCAGCGGATGCCATGCCCGCTGGGAACATACAGCCAGAGGAAATCTCTGGGCATCTGATCTTTCCAGTGGCAGTACCAGTGAATATATGTGTAGACTGGATCCAGCCTATAAATACATGCTTGGAAGCATATGTACTCAAGTCCCAAATGATTTCAGAGATGTTCAAATTTAAAAAGTAATAAATGTAAGAACTCAGAATGTACTTCCTGTGAAAATTGTATTATAACTGTGGAGGGCATTAAATTCTCAGGGGAGTCCATGAAGACATTTCACACACAAGATAGATAAACCAGAGTTCTAAGGAGACTACGGTGCTCACTATCCTTTAGACCATTTTTGTTGGAAAAGTATATTCTACTCACTGCTACTTCTCTGGGCTCCCACATTAGCAGCCCAGCACGTATTTCATTCTTTCTTGTGACCTTTTTATGTGTATGTTGCTGTTTGTAGATTGTAAGGTCTTTGAAGGCAGGGCTGTGCCTGAGCCATCTCCTCATCTCCACATTACGTTGCCTGACAGGCCCTCTGAACTGTCTCATTTCTGTTCCTCCCTTGTCCTTTCTGGGAAGGTAAGAAAGGCATCGTGAGGAGACTGGAAGGAGAAACCAAAGAAGGAAGAGGACCCTCACTGGTCTCATTTTTCCACTGCTATCTGAAATGTCGAAATTTGTTTAAAGTTATCAGAGGGCAAGATGGTACTGACTAAATTCAGGCATATGAAGAAAAGGAGCCTAGAAGGAGGTGTTGGAAATGGTCTTAAAATGCAGCTATAATCTGTGAAGAAAGAATTACTGTACTATTCCTATGGAGGCAATAAGGTACTTGATGGTCTGTTTTGAGCACGTAGAACATGAGCCTTCGGGGAGTTGCTCAGCCACCTTGTCCTTCCCCTCAATTCGAGAGAGCACTGCTTCTGAACTGTCTTTGTCCTCAGATGCTTTACAGAGACTAAAAAGTGATAAGTCTTAAGAAAAGACCTTTCTCAGTACCTCGCTCCATTTGACAATGTCAGATGCCCTGAGAGCCTGGGCAATGATAATCCAGATAAGAACTCGTTATGCCGGGAAAGGCCCCTGAGGGAACAGGCTGTTCAGGACAGCGGCGCAGAAGCCAGACTTGGGTTAAAATAAATTTGATTATTGATTTCCTCCCCTTTATGACTTTGAGGGGAAAACAAAGATGTTGACTTCTTGGCAAGATTTGTTTTCAGTTAAACTTTTTGGGGGAGAGTAGCCTCTTTTGTTTACTGGTAAAATCTTGAAAATTATAATTCTTAAATTATGAAAAATAACAGATTAAAAAAGGAAAAAATCATAAATAGTCTCAACACCCAGGATTAGCATTATTAACAATGTAGCATATTTCCTTCTAGTCTTTTTCCTATGTCTCAATTTTTTTAAGCAGCTAAATTATATTCTCTAAACAGTCTTGATAAAATAAATTTCAAAAGTGTTCTTAGATTAAGCCACAAAATACAAGATCTTATAGTTCTAAAGTTAATTATGAAGATTATCAGATTCAGGGCTATGTCTTTGGCGGAAATATTGAATGTGGAATTCTCTCTTTCGAGAACACAAAACCATCAATGTCTACAATTTAATACAAAAGGAAAGGTATATTTTTAATTTAAAAATCCATAAGCATAAAATAAACTTGTATGACAGTAAAAGTTTCCACTTTTTGTACCACCACATTTAGGGGGAGAACTCCTTTAAAATAGGATAAAAGCAAAGAATTAACATCAGACACCCAACTTGGATCGCAGTCCTTTCTCTTAATCAGTATGTAAGCAAGAGCCAAGAAGAACTGGGACAAGGAGCTATTTTTATGTTATATGTTCTTTATTTCTGGGATTTGCAGGAGAAATGGTGGCAGTTTCCTGACTGCTGTTCTTAACTCCAGTTTATTTGGAAAGTGTTATTAAAAAATAACATTGGTTCTAGTTATTTTTCACTAAGGATTTACCAAACAACGTCAAATTGAGTTTTCTGTTGAGTTTGAAGATAGCGTCTGCCTTTTTTTGTGGTAATGAAAGCAGTTTACTCCTGAGAACAGTTTTTCAAGCAAGTGAAGACATAGTCCATCTCTCATCATTAAAAACACCTATAATTTCTGAAGAACCACTTAGTTATCTGAAAGTCTTGAAGGCAGTCTCTCTTAGAGTCTCCTCAAATCTTCTCTCCCATTTATTCTAACAAATATGTCATCTTTCTTGGGGAGGGGAGAGGAGAATGGCTTAAATCCTGATGCTTTATTTTCACAATCATTGAACAATTCACAATTCACGAAGTATTCAGTAGTCAATCTAGCTAATTGTAGAAGATGGGATGGAACTGAAAACTGGGCTGTTTATGAGATTTCGATAGATGGTATACAATACTCTGCAGGAGACAACACAGTCTCCATGACATCATGGGCTGCACGTGGGCCTGGAGATGCATTAGCCAAGCACCGCCACTTGGTGCCTGGTCACAGGCCGAGCTGATGATGACAACACTGCGCGTGGCTCTCCTGGCCCTGCCTGCTGACATCTACTGGGAAAAATGAACAGGCTGGGATCTCCCTGGAAAATCCTAAGAGACAACAGTGCAAAGGTTCATGGGGTGAAACAGGTTTCTGAGGCAGTGTTTGTTTTAGAATTGGTCTTCATCCTAAAAATCGGCCCTCTGATCTTTGTATTCTTTCGGTGGTTGTTGAATGTTCCTGCCCTCCCCCTTCCCCAGAACAAACAGGGTCACGTGCAGAGAACAGATTGAGGGTGGTCATATTCTGGGCTGCTCAGCTGGGGCAGCGGGCCAAATAGGATCTTCAAAACAGACAACTCCCTCACACGAGAGGAGTCTCAACAAAATTAACGATCAAAGGAAGATTGTGTCAAGAAATTCTGTAGACAGTAATAGTAGGAGAATCCATAGAGAAATGTCAGGCAAGGGTAATCCAGGAAATTTTTACAAAGGAACTTATATTAAAATAAATTGAAATAAACAAGTAGATGGTGTTCCAATCCTGGCTTATTACAGTGCATATTATACTAGTTATGGGGAACTCATATGGACTGAAGGAATTTAAGATTCAGTACCTATTTTTCATTCATTTATTCATGTTCTCTTTTTTTTCTCTCTCTCTCTCCATTCCTTTCTCCCTCGTTTCCTTACTCCCTCTACCAAGAGAATCCAGTTCGATTTACTCAAGCTAAATATGAGCCTTATTCAACTGCACTTAAACGTACAACAACAAAGTACTCACCATCCTGGAGTCTTAGAAATTTTAGTTGAATAGAAATGTAGATGGTTCAAATGCTTATATTTTCTACTTACTGATAATCCCACCCTCTCTTCTTTGGGAAAGAGAAGGAAGGGAGAAGGAAGAAAGGAGTGTTGAAAGAGTTGAAGGAGCAGTCCAAAGGGGACATTCCGTAAGACCATCATAGGAAGAAGGCTCACCTTGTGCTCTCCAGGGCCATCATTTTATCAACATGTGTCAGATGCCGCAGTTTCCTGGCATCTGGGGCCATGCTTGCACAGCTGCTCACTAACTTGAACTTCTACGTCCTGCAGTTACTGTGGAATTAGACTACCTGCTTTTGTCTCATGTGAACTCTTCCTTTAGCCAGTTCAGCACCAGCATGTGTGTGTGGGTGTGTGTGTGGGTGTGTGATTCGAGTCCAGAGGCAAACCTTTAGCGAGGGCTGTATGATCAGAAGTAGGAGAGTTTTATACTCAGGCTGTTTTCAATTTGCTACTTATTTTAATACATAATTCAAATGGACATGAGAAATAAATTGCCATCGTGCACCTGTACTTTAAATTTAAAGTGGCATAATTTTTTTTTCATTTTGAATGCATTTCTGGATGCCTTCGATGCATTGGCATCACAGCTTTTTATTTTATAATCCTTGTTAGAAAGCAATTTTTCAAGTAATAGGGATGTACCTTTTTGTTCCAGATGCTTCCTAAGTTGTTCTGTGGGACCCTGCTGGCCTGAGCAGCTGTCCCCTGCCATCTAAGACCGCCAGTGACTCGCCTTGATCCTTCCAGAACCTGAACTGTAGTTAGCTCCCTCTTTACCTTGTCCTGCTGTACGGTTTTCCCCTACAGTCTCAAGGCAATAAGACTCAAATAGAAATTAACACCTTGGCCTAGTCTTTAGTGTTGGCATGTTGTAGTAAGAGAACCTGGACGGAAACGTGCAAATGAGTGGTCTTTTCTTCCCCCTCTTCAAATAGAGAACTTCCAAAATGCTCCTGCCCTTGGACGGAGCAGTGCGTGATAGCGCTGAAGTGAATAATTCCATATTTGGCAGTTATATGTCAAAGGAAGTCTCACAAATGCAGCAGATGTACGTCCTGGGTGACTGCCATCAGCGTGCATCTGGGGACTTATTTACTGGTTACTGGCAGATTTAGGGGTGGGGATGGTGAAGGAGGGGGATCGAGGACTTGCCCCCTCGTTGTTTTATTTTCTGAGTGATTGTCCCCAAAGAAAAACCTTCGGAGTCTGAATCCTTAAGTGGATCTTTCATATTTAAATGTCTGTGGTCCTGTTAAATGTGGGAATCTTTTGGATTGGAGATTTTCCGCTAAATTAAGAGAAGGAAGACTGACCTCTTTCGTTGCTTAAATTCTAGTTGTTTCTATAAGAAAAGCATTTGAGGAAATATGTTTGTGCTCTTTGAGTGTCGTTGTCTGGTTTTGTGAAAGTCGACTTAGGGGATTTTCTCTGTGAAACCAATAAAGCAGCTTAAGTAGTTGGAGCTAAATTACTCTCCTTGGAACACAGCCAGGTCAATGGCCCCAGGAAGTATGGAAGGGCACAGGGAACTCAGGGGTGGGGCAGCAGCAGCCTGGCTGTGTCCTCCTCCTGGTGAGTGAGGGGCTGCTGCAACCATAAAGACCTGGTGGAAACGGGCTCAGCTTCTCCAGCACGTCCATTCGGGAGAACCCTTGATCTCGCCCTAAATTGCTCCCATTGTAATGTTCCTCCTCTCCCTGTCCTCCAGCCTTCTCTCCCTTTTATCTTGGTAACAGTTACGTTTGTAGCTTTCCACAGCTGCTTATCCTGTAGAGATTTGAGCTGGGGCTTAAAAGACTCTCTCGCTTAGATTTCTAAAGGCTCTTTTCCTGGAGAAGTGGGGTTGAAAGGATTGGCCTGAGCAACCTAAGGGACGTACTTCTTCTACTGGGAGACAAACTTGGAATAGCTCCTACAAATTACTTAATACCTTCCTGTCTCCCCTCATTTGTGGCATGCCAAAAGTTAGAAGACCTCATATTGTTTGCTCAGAGCGTAGTGACGATCTTTTTATCCTCTAAAGTTTTTTGACCGCATTCATTTAAAGCCATGGCTCACTCTTTGCTTCTGTTCCTTTAGGCTGCTCCCACCCTGATTCATTCCCCCTCCCCTGTACACATTCAGTCTCTTCTTAAAGCCAGAACATTTAGCTACTATCTAAGCTCCATAATTAGTTAGCCTACATTTATGGGATGTGTACTATGTAACCTACTATGCATATTATATTATAGATATTTGTGTACATTTCTTCCCTCTCCTACTAGATTATAAATTACTTAAAATCAAGGACAAGGCATTATCCATCTTTGACTCTCCATAGTATAGCACTTGCACATAGTAAGTGCTGAATAAATGTGGCCAGCACTATGGTTGCCAATCCATTTGAAATATGTAAATAATATGTTAGTCATTGGGCACGTAGTCAGCACCATTGTGTCCTATTCTGTTTCCAAGAAATTGCTTCTTAACTGAGTAGGGTCCTTGTTTTGTTTTGTTTTGTTTTGTTTTTTCTTCTCCTGCTATTTTCCTGTCTTATCACTTGTTCCCACTTACCTCTGGGAGATGTGACTTGTTCAGAGACCCATGTTGCTCAGAAGCTTCTTATTCTTCCATGAATATTTGTGCCTATTAGAAAGAAGAACAGAGAGGGTGAGAATCTCTGCTTCTGCCCTCATTTTAAAGCTGCTACCATTTTTATATTTTCTCCTCTTTTTCTTCATATTTAGAAAGAATTAGGGTTCCTGTGGTCTCTTAGCAGATAAAGTGAGTTATTTGTATCCAAAGAACCTGAGTTATTTTGAGTCCAACTTTATGTGAAGCACTGATTGTAAGTGAAGAGAAAGGATTAAGATTTTCATATATTTTAGAGGGTTTTTTGTTGTGTTAAAAAAAAGTAGGAGGGGGGTGGCTTTTAGATGCACTGAATATTACATGGATTTGTTTATTGAGCAGTTATCTCCCTTAGCATCAAACAATTATCCCTAACCGATCTTTGCTGACTGTTTTCATGAGAACTGAACGATATTCCCTTCAGTTTAGAGTTGCCTGCCAGAGCTATAACACACAAGGCCTTTGTACTTCTTTCTCCAGTGGTTGATAGAATCCAGCATTCAGACTGTCTGCATAGACATCTTGCAGAAAGAGATCTTTTTCTGATTTCTCTGGGTGAATTCATGAGATCACAAGTTAAATGAAAGGTTGAAGTTCAAGTAGCAAATAAAAGGTCAAGTGTAACACCAAACAATTTGCACCAAAAATGTTCTGTATCTCTCTCCTTAAAGCAACTGTTGCTCAGCTACGTTTTGTTGATGTTTTCCTCTTTCCCGTGTTTCTCTCAGGAGCCCCTATTGTCACCACTTACTCAGTCTGGAGCAAGCCTTCTTCAGAAACCAGTTCGTGCTGGCGGAGACTGAAATGGCAGAGAAAGCGGAAGCATATGTGGGAAATGTGCACATTGCTTCAGCCTTTGGAAGCGGTCTTTAGAAGTTATAGTCTAAGATCTTTTAGCAGATAGTGGAAATGTTCCTTTTCACTCTCCATACAATTACTTAGAACCTATGATGAGCATGTCATGCTGTGCCAGGCATTGTGGACCTATATAGTCAGTATGAAACTACTATAAGTTAATTTCTTGTGTGGCTTATGAAATAAGCATGTTTTCCTTTAGAGGCACCCCTTCTATAAAATAGAAATGTAGTATTTCATGAGTGTTAAAACTACTACTACTAGTAACAACACCTACCAGATACAGGGGCTTTACTATGCTAGGTGCTATTATGAACCCTTGAGGTATAATATCATATTTAAACTTTTCAGCCCTCTGAAATGCATAGTTTACCTCTGTTTATCAACTGGGAAGGCTGAGGCTCGTAGAGGTTGAATTACTTGTCCTGGTTCACAGAGCTAATATGTTTCAGGGCTGAAGTTCAAACCCAAGTGTGTTTTAACCCTAAGTCTGTGTCCTTAGCACTGCCTCCTCCTTTTCCTGGAGATCGTCAAATGCCAATACTTCCTGAAACATCTAGTTACTTTTTTGGCTAATTCTGGGGTTTTCTTTCATACAACAGATAAGACAGGTACATGAATAATTAAAACCTATGGACCCAGGCTTCTGTACCACCTAGACTCAGATTGGGCTAGCTGGGTGCCGAAAACTTAATACTCAACGTGAGTTTGGTTGGGGAATAGCAGCAAGCAGGATGGAGGAGTCTCCTTTTGCCCTTAATAGAATTCTTAATCCTCCATCCTCGTGCTGTTGTGAATGAGACTAGAAGGAATGTAGAACCCTAAATCAGTGTAGAAAACCAAGCCTTGCTGGCTGACACCTCCAGTGCAAGGGAAGCAAGCAAAGCACAGCACAGCATGGTGGCCATGAGGGTGTGAGGGAACAGGGCTTACAAGTTCAAGGTCACACCTGAAACCTTGGAACCCATTTTTCTCTTAGGCTGAAAAGAAGCTGTATTTCAAAATAGTTGCACATTCGTGAATGTTTAAGGCATGGTTCTCAAAGCTCATTCCCAGGCCAGCAGGATCAGCATCACCTGAGAACTTGATGAAAATGCGAATTCTCAGGCCACACCCCACGTCCACTAAAGCAGAAATTCAGAGGGTGGGTCCCAGCAGTCTGTGTTTTAACAAGGAAATTAATAAGGTATGTGTGACAACCACTGGGTTAAGGTCTGCCTTTTTTCATCATTGCAAACAGGTCTGGTGGAGCAAGCTAAAGGAACTGATTTGTAATAGTATCAACTCACCTATCTGGAGCTTCACCATCCCTTTATTCATTCATCTTTATTATCAAGCACTTTGACAGCTGTCAGTTTATTTCATCCTTGTAATAATCCTGTGGGATGTTCTCATCTCTGTTTTACAGATAAGGGAACAGAGGTTCAGACATGTTAAGTGACTTGTCCAACAGTACAGAGCTGTCTTGGGATTTGACCCAAGTTTCTGGACACGTGTTATGAGAATTAGACAAGATATCCCATCCCAAGGAGCTTGTGGTCAAACAGGAAGACAGATTCACAAGCAAAAATTAGAAAACCCTGCTATCTCCAATATGCGTTCATGGTAGTGAAATTAGCCTTTTCCACATACAGAAAGTTAACCAAGCCAATGTTCTCTTCTTCTCTTAAAAGTATCCACATAACCCTCTCTACAAAGAGGTAAGATAAAGAGATTAAGCATGCAGTCTTTTTGTCTACAATTTATACCATGGAACACAATGTAGTGACATTTTAAATCCACGAGGGTTTGAACACCTACTAGTGTGCAGATTCATTCAGTAAACATGTATCTAGTGTGTACGGTACTGCATTAGGTATTAGGTAGGAACAAATAAAAAAGAATAATAGATGGTCTCAAGTCACTTAAAAGACTCTTTGTACCAAATCATTTGAAAACAATAAAAGATGGAATATCAAGGCCTAAGTGATATGACGTAATAGTGCTTGAGTAAAGGATGAGATCAGTGAGGGTCAGAACATCCATTCTCTCTAACTTATTCAACCCACCAGTGTTTTCCAGGAGAGTAAGTCTACATAATCAGTAAACTGAAGTATGTTGCTCTGAGCCTCGGGCAAAGAGGGATGAGGCATAGCTTACTCTGAGTGTGTGTGTATATTTATAGGTATACATATTGCCATATATATTTCCAATTTGTCAGAGTAGTTATCTCAACATAATTGTGAAATTGCTCCCTAAATAGATGTGATCTATTTATACATTCTCTAATAATGACAATCTCTTTCTCCTTATCTTTCTCAACACCGGATGCTTTTATGAATATTTTAATCTCTACCAATTTAGTAGGCAAAATAATATTTTATTATTTTGTTTGTATTTATTTGAAGATTTATAAGTTTGATTCATTTCTCATATGCTTATTTCATCTTTCTGTCCTTTACCTATTGTCTTTCAGTGGAGAGTTTTCTTATTTATAAGAATTCTTTGTGCTATATGGACGGCAGCCCTTTGCTGTATGAGTTGCATATTTTTCTTCCTGTTTGTCCTTTTTTAAACCTTACTTTTTTGGTGTGCCTTACAGAAGTGTCGCATTTTTACGTGCACAAATCTGTAAACTCTATTCTCTATGACTTTTGGATTTTGTTTTCTTCTTAGAATTCCTTGCTTCAAGACTATTAAAATATTCACCCCTGTTTTCAACTGGTTGTTTTATGATTTTATTTTATGCATATGTATTTTTAAGAATTTTATTTTATTTGGTGTAAAGAGTGAGGAAGGGACCTAGATTCATTTTTTTCTCCCAATGGCCATCTAAATACTGTAGGCTTAATCATTATAAATAATCCACTGACTTCAATGCTGCCTCTATTATATTAAACTCCCAGATTTACTTGAGTGATTTCATTATTTTTGAACCAGTTTTTGGACTTCCTGGCATCTTCCCCAGATTAGTCTATGCTCCTAGAATTAATTGCTAGTTAGTATGGGACCACACTTGTTAAGGCAGCTTCCTGTGATCACTGCCTCCAGTCCACATTACAGAAAAGGAGTGAAATGTATTAAAGGGTATTTTCATCAAGAATATAGAATTCATGATTTGTAATGCTCCAGTCTCGAAGACTGTAAGATCCATGAGGGTCTAGAGCAATGCCTAGAGAAGAATAGATTCTCAATAAATATCAGTGGAATGAATGAATTGGTGCTTTGGTATTATCATATCTGCTGCTCACTTTCTAAAAGGTTAACATATTCCATCCAGATAAAGAAGTAATACACCTAAATGGATATGGTTCCACTATTTTGGGTTTGGTGCAATGTGTCAAAAGCCATGAAACTTTTCATAGTCTTTATCCCAGTAAAACTTACTTCTAAGCATCTATCCAAAGGAAAGAAATTGAAAAGGAAGGGGAAAATTACGTATATAAAAATTCTCATTGTAATATTCCTTATAGTAGAAAAATCTTGATAGCAAGCAACAAAAATGGCCAATAAAATAAATTACTGAAAAATAATTTGAAAGCATAACTCAAGATATGGTATACCAACTATAATATGTATATATATATTCACACACTTAGGGTGAAAGCCTGGCATGAGCAACATCAAAAGATTAGTTGTGCTGGGAAGTGACATTTTGGACTCCATTGCCCTAATTTTCAAAATGTTTATAATGCTAGCTTTTTCTTGTATAGTAATAAAATAAATAATACCATAAATCTAATGTAATGCTTGATTGAGACACAGGCACTTGTACAGCACTCTTAATTGGGCATTGTTTCACAGTATTTGCTGCTAACTCGACATTGTGAGCTTTATGCACAGAGAAATAGGTAAAACAAAATGACATCAACAGGCAGTGTTCTTTGTTAAGACCCACCTATACAAATGTGGAAAGTTCTACTAGATTTTGAGAATGAGGAAGTTTGAGAGTGGGGTCTACTTTGTCTTCTTTGTGTGCTTGCACAAACTATTTATTTAAATCCCTGTCGTCTTTCAGAATTAACCAAACCTTTAATTTGAATTTACAAATCACACAGTAAATTAAATTATTTGCACATATCTGTAGATTGCTTCATGGCTATAAAATAAGAAGGAATGAACTACCTCCCACTGGTTATCCATTTCTTAACTGTTTTCAAAGTTGTATACACTTAGTAAAATCTTATTCTTGGTCAAATATCGTAGCTATATATTTGTGATATAAATTTTTAAGTCTTAAAATTCTGTAATTAGTATCCAAATGAAATGTGAAAGATGTAAGATATTTTCAGGGCTGGTTGGGGGAGTGGTAACATTTTTAAGCATTCTTTGCAATGGGCTGTGTCCCTGAAAACACCCTGGGCATGCAGACCACTTTGATCTATTCCTGTGCGTCTTTGCAGTGGCCCTCAGACTGTACTTGTTGACCTGTTATCTCTATTCCTCACATCTCCCGTCACATGTAGACTCTCACATAGCATCTTTAGCATCAGAACAAGCTGACTTAATAGCTGTATTTGCTGTATTTCAGTTTTATTCTTCAGTTTTCTACTCCCACAGGAAAACCTTTCTGGATGATATTTCCCTTGGCTTCCCTGTGGAATGTGAAGCTGGGAACATGATGTTAGACACCTGAAATCAGTTCACAGATTGCTTTGAATGCTCTCTTTCCATCTGTATAAATAGTCACCTGATGGATTTTGGATGTTGAAAGCTGGTGATTTAGGCGAAAATGGGAGTGAAGGGCAGGTAGGGTCTGCTTTCATGGAGCTGCTTTCAAACGAAGTGGTTACTGAAACCTGCCTCTACCTCTGCCCCTTCACACGTTCAACTGGAGCAAGCACTCTGAAAACTTCAGGCCTAGGCCTTGGATTTGCAGGGCTGGCACTTGCCCTTGGGAAGTGGTTCTCAAAGCGTGGTCCGCGGACCAGCAGCATCAGCGTCACCTGGGGACTTGTTGGAAATACACACTCTCAGGCCCCACATCAGACAGACCGAATCAGGAACTATGGGGTGGGCTCAGCAGGCTGTTTCCACAAGCCCTGCAGGTGGTTGTATGCACACTTAAGTTTAACAACCATGACTGTTACCAGAACAGAAACTCAACCTACAAGCACATTCTGACTGTCATCTCCTTTCTTTACTTATGACTGCGTTATACGTACAACCTAACAATTTCAAACCTTAGAGGAATGTACCCATGGATCCACCTTCACTCCCACTTCTCAGAGAAACCATTTTTGATCATTTCTGTTTTTAGATATATTAATAGTGCTTCCCATTCTCTAAAATATATTCTTCTTTATGTATTATCCATGCAAAGTATTTATTGCTACCTTCTTTGAGAAATAAGGATTTAGTTTACTTATACTCCCTTCCCTTTCTTCTGCCTCCTCTGAATTTTTTATCACCTACATTTTTTTATTTTTGGCTATCCTGGAGCTTACCTCAATAGCTTTAAATGATATGTGTCAATTCTTAAGTCTTCACACATTGAACTTAGTACCATGTAAAGTGAAGAAATTGCCATCCGCTTCCCTACCCCCTCCTTTCTCCTTCCCTCTTTCGAATAATTTTAGACTGTCGGTGTTTGTGTTTTACCATGACAAATTATTTGATAGTTTATACATTGCTTCCAAAAATTAGAAATAGTGTTTACTATAGAATGATTATATAAATGTTATTGACTACAAAATAAGGTGTATGATTGGTCTTTGACTTAATGCTTTGCCCAGTGGTGGGTGTCCTCCTGCCCTTGATTGCTTGCCTGGGTTTGGTCCACAGCCTTACATTAGCCCGTGACAACTTTTCCCGAAGTGTTTTCTGTAGATGTTAAGCAAAAATGTGGCAAAGTGAGCTTGGGAAACACGCAGGTAAACTTAAACACACTGCTATAGGCCTCTTCAAATTTTCACTTTCTAACGAAAATTCTTAATCTTCAAGAGAAGGATTGGTATATGGCATTCCTCAAGTGGAGCTCCTTTCTCATAAGGCATCTCAAGGAATTGCTCTGATGTAGAACATACTGTGCGAAGTGCTGCCCTCCGGGATATGTGGGTGCCTTGATCCAGATGACTTCCTTTCTGCCTAGCTTCTGCATCCAGCCAATTACCTAACTTGTCACTTAACTGGATGGCTCAGACTTAGTGACCCATCATTCACTGAGATCCTAGTCTCGCCTTGTTGGACCCAAGAAAGTACTTTTCCCCTCAGCTACCGCACTAACTTCTAAGAGCCACCTGTGTATGATCTGTGGCGTAGTCAGGTATGCCAGCACCATTTTGCCTCCGTCAGAGTGCTCGTTCACTGATTTTCTTGTATCAGATAATATGATTGTGATTTGCATGTTTCCTAAATCCTTGATTTCTCTTTTCTCCAACTTATCTCGGAGGTAGTGATCTTAACCAACCTACTCCTCTGAAGATACTTTCTTTCTGAAAAGCAGAGCCATCTAGTAATAAATTGACTCATTTAATAATGAGAAAATCCCTGAGGTATATTTTCAGTCCTCAAGATTTTATGATTCAATATCTGAATTCTTATCTACTTAAATAAAAAGGTCCTTTATTGTGGAAAAGACTGTTTGGAATATGGCAATGTAGGAGAGCATTTTATTTTAGTCTGATTCATGCTTTAAGGATAAATTATACTGTTCTTGAGGACAAAGTCCTTGACATTGTGACATGTTGCAGAATCTATGCAAGCACAGTAAACGGACACAGAGTAGATGTTTAATAAAAATATTTATTAATTTTGACTGAATAAAACCTTCCTTCCTTTGCCTCTACAAATGCAGTTCCTTTCTTTTTTTCCTCCTTTTTCATGAATGTGTGCTTTGTCAGTTAGAAGGAAGCGGTTTATATTTGTCTTTCTGGATGATGTCCCTGGCTGAACTACCTTAGAAGACCTTTTGTTTTGTAAAATTGACCACTGTACCCTGGAACCTGACGTTCTCAAATGAAGTCTATACCTCATGTGGATTAATCTAGTCATGGGATACTTAAAAACCAATCTAGATAATCTTAACCTAAAATTAGCACTTCCTGTTTCCTTTGACTAAATTGAGTATTTTGCATAACCATTCATTCAGAAACCAGTCACTTGGTGCCTACCCTGTGTAAAGCACTGTGCCAAGCACAGGACAGAACACAAAGATGAGTAAGGCGTTACCCTTACCATTCCATGCCCACTCTTTAATTGGGAACATAGTTATAGACATAGGTACATGAAATGCAAAGCAGAGACGTGCCATGTAACCAGACTATGCATACAGCCATTTTGGACTTAGGGAGTTCTCTGAGTAAAAATAATCGTATTTAGTTTATTTTAGTAGAACCTCTGATATTATCCAATCGTATCAACTACTGATGCACATTAACTGGTAGATGCTGGGAGGAATATAAAGCAACATAAAACCTGGTTTGTGCCCTTGAAAAACTTGATTGGGGGACAAGCCATGAATGCAAAAATT
Organism: Equus przewalskii; assembly: GCF_037783145.1. Taxonomy (NCBI): domain Eukaryota; kingdom Metazoa; phylum Chordata; class Mammalia; order Perissodactyla; family Equidae; genus Equus; species Equus przewalskii. The sequence goes on along the minus strand of NC_091831.1, from coordinate 49,955,722 downwards.
TAGGTAATAATAGAGAGGTAACTAATGTAAGCCAAAAGATAGATGAGCTGTCCTAAAGCAGAACATGAGTGATCATCGGATGAATGGATTTGCTTTTCCAAAACCCTCTCTGCTGGCTTCTATCGGTCTTTTACACTTTCCCAAGAAAGCAGAGTGTCCTAGATGCTTAGTAATAAACACGTATAGCTGGGCAGCCCATGTCAAGGCTGAGAGAAAGGAAATGGTCTGAATTCTCAGGAGCAGGGTCCCTCCTTAAGGCAGTGGTCAGGATTTAAGTGGTTATAAGCAGACGTTAGAAGGGATGAGAAGCAGGCAGCATAGGATAATGATTTAGAGTTTCTGTTCTAAATCATCTTGGGTTGAGTCCCAGGTCTGTTACTTTACTCATTTTGAAGCCTTGGGCAAGTTTCTTAATATTCCTAAGCCTCAGTTTTCCTATCAGTGAAATGGGAATAATAATAGAATTTATTGGATAGTTGTGAGGATAAAATGAAATACCGGCACATGAAGTGCGTAGAACAGGGTTTGCACAGACTGTGTGCGCAGTCGATGCTGACTGCTCTGTGCTGCTTCCCTTTTACGTTGCCTCCACCGACTCCTCCCTGCTCTGTAGGAAGGTTAGTAATAGTACTTCTGTGTCAGTTTTTTTGGGCAAGAATTAAATAAGTGTGCAAAATGCTTAGCTAAGGCTGCAGCTTAGTCTCCTATGACTTACGCGTTGCACGTTTCCAGAGGGAATCAATCCCCTTGTTGTCATCATAGACGTGCAGTTATGAGTACATCTTCTTGAGGAAGGAGCAAATCTTTCCAGTTTGCACAGTCATCATATTTGTTAGCAGTGGGCTGACAAACAGTAAGTGCATAATAAATTCTAGCTAGTACTGCTACCATTACTATATTGCCACCTCTAGAACCCCTCGTATCTTTACCTCAGCTACTGCTCTTGTTGTCTGCTCCCAAAACCATCAACCCTGTCCTGGAAGGGGAAAATTGTCTTGACAAGTCAGAAGAGCTCCTCTGGCTTTATTATTTCATTTGATATTTTTTTAAACCGTGTACAGAAAATAGTGTGTTTTACATTTTATAGAACAGAAAATGTCCTGCTCCTTGAGGAAAGGCCCATGGCCTTTAAGTGATAGGATGATGAAGCTGGAATGTAAGCCCAGGTCTGTCTGATTTTCTTTCTATTAACACATACAGGCTGCCCAGGTAAAATGTCCATCCTTGTTTTAAAGGACAGGGAGAACTGACTCAAAGACCACGTGAGAGGATTATGTCAAATAAGTATGCAAATATGAAATGGTGCCATGTTCCTACTCTCAGTGCAGCTGCTGAGGAAGCCCATTAACATGTGCAGGTAGAGGTCATAAGGGAGAGTCTTTCCTTTCCTCAGAGAGAAGTCGTGGGATTCAGAGAAGCCTCACTGATGTTTTATCTCTCTGCTAATGTTTTCATTTCATTCCACAGCTCAGAAAGATTTTTGGCCTCTGACTAGATTACATTTTCATAGCAGCCGGCAGATTTAACTCCCACAGATGTTAATGGAAGCCATATAGCTATGCGGCACTTTGAAAATGTACCACTTAATGTCTGAACCTTTTAATCATGCTAGAAATTTTTTTCCTAGCAAATAAACACAAATCTATTTTTGTGCTAACAAAGAAAAGAAACAAGCGCACATTCTCTTTCCCTCTGCTCTTGGAGCATATACCGATTCTCTCTTTGGAAAGTCACCAAACATCTGTGAAGCTTTCCCCCGGACTCGACGGCTTCCAGACTCAAATACGACTCCCCTTTATTTAGAGACAAACAACCAAACAAACAAAACCTTCAAATAACTAAAATTTTTCTACATTAAACTTCCACGAGGAAAATTTTTCTAGGAAGAGTCAGAGAGCAAGCCTGATAAATGTATCAGGGATTTATTTAGAAAAGTGACATAAAAATCTTACTAAAAGGGTAGAGAACTTTGAGCCAGTCTCCTCTACCTTATAAATTCACCATAGCAGATGATGAAAATTGGAGTGTCAGTAGGCCCCACAAGGGTTGGGAACACACGATGTTACACATACCACAGTATTCCCATTGCTTGGCACATGTTGACATATCGTGGACGTTCCCTGAAGCCATTGACATTACAGAACCACAACAACAAGATTCTATATGCTATTCAATTTGAGAAATGAGTTTATTTATTGCATAATTTTCTTTCAATATCAAATCTTTAAATGTGGTTCCTGGAGCAGCAGCATCAGCGTCATCTGGGAACTTGTTAGAAGTGTACGTTCTTAAGCTCCAATCCCAATTTACTGAATGAGAACCTCTGAGACAGGAGCCCAGTAATCTGTTTTCAACAAGCCCTCCAGGTGAATCTGATGCACACGGACTGCTCCAAGTGTTGAATTAACCTGCATACTATTTGTGCGCCTCCTAAGTGGGTGGAGGTTTATTACAGCCTGTTGCCTATTCTTTATACTAGTTAACTATGGTTGTACTTAGTGCTCTCTTTCCGCTGTACTGACCCCCAGTGTGCAGGGAAGTGGAACCCAGGACTCAGGAAGAAATCAGAACGGAGAGAGAAACAAGGGAACAGGTCCATGGGTCTTAGGACACAGATGAAAGAGGTCAGGCATCCGTCTTCTTCCTAATAGTTCACAGCAGTATTCAAGCATTTTTGGACTATGAGACTGAGGTTAAGAAATGGGGCTAGACAAAATGTTCTAGGAAAGTCAAATATAAAAGCAGGTAATGAGTTAAATTCAGTGCTACTTTACTGACAGTCATGCACAATCTGCTTTTAGCTTCTACACCACTCCAGGAATATGTATTTCTGCTGTAGCCCTTACCATGATGCATGGGAGTTACTTGTTAAGCTGTGTCCGTAACTCTGTGAAGGCAGGGAATCAGGGAAGACCACGCTTTATTCACGTGTGGTATCCCTTCGTACACGCATAACAAATAGGAGGGGCTCGATGGCCATCTGTTGCACAGAGGCAAGCACTTCTGGTTGCAGGGAGCTGCATGCTTGCCTAGTATGATGCCCCTGAGAGTGAAGGGGAAACAGGCAAAAAACACAAACTAGTCAACAGCTTAAGAGATTGTGAGGTCAGAGGAAAGCATGGCACTTGATAGGGAAAGTATCCAGTGGGAGCCTGATGAGAGAAAATGCTGTGCTTGGAAATATGAATCTGGGATTGAAAAAGGAAGGGAAAGGGTGGGGAAATGTGATGTTTGGAGGAAAACAGAAAGGGTTGTGTATGAAGAGGAGAACTTAGATGGTAGCATTTGACAAGAATAGAGCGTTCAGAAAACAGAATGGAGCAAGATGGGGGCGGCAAAGACTGGATGGAAGAGATGAAATACCATGAGCTGTAGGAGAGAATATAAAAAGCATGGGGGAGGGGTGGGAATGAGCATTTTATATTTTATTTGATCAGCTAGACTTAAGGACTTTACAGTTCCTTGTTGTCTTATTGTTTCATCATCAAAGGAAAGTCCAGCTCACACAATTAAGCCGTCTGTCAGTGTCCCCACAACTGCCTAGCCTTCTGCCCTGAGAGCCCCCACTGGATATTTTGGTCCTTGGCAACACAAGTTGTTTCTCTTCACTTGGTTTTAGAGGCTTTCTCTTGATAAGAAGCCACTGAGCAGCAATCCCTTTCTTCAGCCTTGTTACGTACGTGCCTGAAAACCAGGAGGGAGGGGTCCAGTGGGCTCAAGGGTCAGCGCTCCACTCAGCTGCCATGGCCGAGCTGCCTGACGCACTGACGAGACTGTAGGTGCTTAGCAAACTGGTCCAAGGAAGGATTCCTTCTCTTAGCCTCCACATTTGGTACTTTCCTCACTAAATCCATGCTTTGTGCTTTGGGGAGTGCTCTCAGCCAATGCCCTGGGCTGCTGTGGGGTCAAAAGCATCAGCTGGTGTTAATCGATATGCAAACTATTTGTTTACGGTTGTCTTAAGCAAAATGCATTTTTTATTTCTAGTGATTCACTGTTACTTTTTTGCTTAAAATGCATGTTAATTTTAGAAAACTGAGGTAAGCAAGGATAACATAAAAATTTCTCCAAATTGCACCAAACCAGAAGTAACTATCACCATCTCAGCAGCGTGCTTTCTTGTATGCGTATGTGTGTTTACCTGGCAGAAGTAAACACATTCCTCAGGGAAATGCTTTCGGGGGGATAAAAGCTTGGTCTTTTAGCTCATGTTCTCTGTTGTGAGCTACCAGCTACTGTGAGTTATGTAATCGAGGGTTACATTACGAGAAACTGCCGTCCCAGGTTTTCATGTTTCCTCTCATTCTTGTATTTTAAACTTTTCTCTTTCGCGAGGTCTTTCACGTCCCCTTGCATATATGCCCAATTCTCTTCCCATCTAAATCAAGCCTGAATTGCCCCAGGGACCCTGCCCAATGCCTCCCTCTCCATTTTAACCTCATTTTTTTGCAAGAATGCTCTAGACACAGCCATCACTTCCAACCTGCCCAATGTGACTTTTTCCTGGCCCCTGCTCCCAGTTCCCTTTCCCCCCAAATTGGTAAAAATATTTTCAGTAATGCACCAGTGATGATCAAACTTCAAAATCCAAAGAATGTTTTCTGGTCCTTTTCTAACTGAGTTTCTCTGCTACAGTTGGCACTTAGAGCTATTGCTCCTTAAAAGTCTAGTCTCTTGTCTTCTGTCACCAAGCCTGAGTTTACATTCCGTCTTTGCCACCTAGGGGTAGCTGTGCGACTTTGGGCAAGTGTCTCAACCTCTCTGTGCTTTGATTGCCTCACTGGTAAATTAGGGCAAATAATAGAACCTACCACATAGGATTTTATAAGGATTAAATGAACTAAAATGTATGAATTACTTAGAATACTACCTCAAGAAATAATGGTAATGATCATGTGGATAAAGTCCTCCCATACTTGCTCATTTCATACAGGTTAGTTTTTGAATCAAGACTGATGGATTCGTTAAAGTTCTGATCACTCCATCCAGAATTGCTCAAAATTCTGAGTTCCAAGAACTGTCTTCATTGCCTGTATTTATATAGCCTAGACTCTTTGCCCTTATTTGCTGTTCTAGAGCTGTTCGTAAGGCTGGAATTGAGGGGCACCAACTTCCCCCATTCTCTTCTGCACAGCAGGCATGGCCCAGGTCTGTGTTTTCTCACTTGCAGGGGACAGAATTTTGTAGATTACCTGGACGAGAAAACTTTCAGGTTAAGTGCTACAAAAAAATATTCCCTCCTCTATTCAGAATTGTTTTATATATGTGTGTGTGTATGTGTGTGCATGTATATATGTGTGTGTGTATTGTATGTCCCACACTAGCATTATTCCTTCGAGAAAATAAAAACTTTTTTTTTGAGCTGCGTAAAGGTTGGCTGTGAAGTAGCTTCATAGCCTCATGCTTGTCCCTGGCTGCCCAGGGTTCCCTACTGCCAGCCTGGGAAACTTCCTGTACCCTGGAATGTGCTCCTTTTCCTTAACAACCTCACACACACACGTGAATACACACGTTTTCTTAAGTCCCATTTTCTGAAAGGGGCATACGTTTTAATAAATGACCAATCTCCAGGACCTTATCTTTAATAAAAATCCAGTGCCCCCTAGAAAGAGACATTAATAGGAAGTTAAGGCCATATGAGGCCAGTATTTCAAACCTCTGGGAATCTGATGAGAGCGATCGACTCCGTTTTCCGCCCCCAGATGTACATTAATAGGCATGTACGTTTGGGGGGTTCATGAATCTCCTGATGTTGGCCCATGGAGTCCAAGCTAATAAATAGAAACCTCGAGTTTAGGTGATTATTTCTATACTCACAGAATGCTAACTGCTGTTTGTCTTTATCACTAGAAGGGATGGTCCTTGGCCTTGTTCTCCATTTTCGGATAAAGCTGTTCCCATTTTCCCTAGTTAAGTAAGATAAGAAAAATCTTACTGGATCACAAAAGACTCCTGAAACCCATCATCAGACATTAAAAACCTTTATGTGAGGCCATTGATTTGTTTGCATCTCCTGGAGCAAGGGGAGTCCCTGGCCTTCCAACTTGCGGACCAGTTAGAGAACTTGCGAAGGAAAGGAATCCAGTCCTGCCGTCCACTCCTGGATTCGCCAAATAGTTTTACTTTAATGAAGCAGGGGGGTGCCAGACTGCTAAGAAGGAAAATTTTAACTACACTAGTAAATATTTTGTGAAGTACAGGGAGAGAGGAGGGTTATAGTGCCTGTTGGATACTATTTAGTATCAACCATTTTATCAGGGGCACTATTTTTCACTGAAGTACACTTTCAGATTTAACAAATTATAAAGATGATTTAATGTGGTCAAACTGTAAGTAGGCAAAGCCATGTTAATTGTGTTAAGTTGGTAGAAATCTTTATTAGGTAACAAAGTACAGCATAATTGGTACCCACCATGCCTGAGACTGCAAACATTGTGTGAGAGCTATGAATACTAATAGAAATTAACCTAATTGCTGTCTTTTAACCCTTTTTAACCTTTTTTGGCTTTTTTAACCTTTTATAGGTTAGTGTTAATTTCTGCTCTCTTTTGAAATTCCCGGGAGTACCTAACTAGGAAATGCAACAAAACACAGGTAACTACTATGTATTACACATCATTAGTGGACAATTGATGGAAATAAAGAAAAGCATAATCTAATTAGAAATTAAATAGTATCCAAGATTCAGATAGCAGAATATTACATGTCTTATTTGCCCCTTTCTGTAGGAAAGAAAAGGAAATTTACCTTAAATATACTACGGAGATCAGGGGACTCCAGATGTATGTCCACATGACCCATTTTAGAGTTCTTTATCAGAATTAAAAGATTAAAGAGCCTTTAAAAAAATCTATAGTTGTGTATTTTTTATACTTCAACTCCTGGAAAGGATAAATGTGTATTTACACACTTTAAATAGACCTTGCCAAATAAGCCTAAAGTTTGCTCAAGGTTATAATGCTAGAATGGTATGGTTTATTCTTATTTCTATTTGTCCTCCCAACAGATCCACTCTCTTTGTGTTGTAATCACTTTTCACAGTTCAGTGATTTCTCTGATACTGTCTTAAAGCACTGAGCCTCAGATGGGTCAAAATTAAACAGCATCGCAGAGACCCCAGGGGAAACTCACAACCAACAGCCTCAAACTCATTGCTGCAGAAGGCGGTTATCCAAAATAGATCAATGCCTTTATTTAATGTGGTTTAGAATTTCATGTAGGGTGCTTTTATTTATATATTTGCTTTTGGTCTTTCCTGAGTGTCTCTGTCTGTGTTCCTTTTTCTTCCCCTCAGTAGCTCCTGCCAAGCAAATGTGGCAATTCTGACAGTTGCCACTTTAAGCAGCTTTGCCATTCCCTTCTGTTCCCCCTCCATGTGTCCCCTGAGCTAGGCCAACTGTGAGGTGTCTACAAAGAGGTGCAAATGGCAGAAATTAGTAAATTCATTCTAAAAGTTAGAAAAAAATATACACGATATGTACTGGATGCTTATATCAGAGCAGCAAAGCCGGCATTTGCAGACGCAGCCTTTGCAAAATTCATACTTGCATTAGGTGCACATGAACTTGATTTCAGGTAAGCTTCTAAAGGAAAAGTGCTGTGTATCGTTTTTTCTCCACAGTGTATTAAAATATTTTGCATATAATTAAGCTGCATATGTTTTCGACAGAAAATCTCTAGCTGTTCTGAATAAAGCCCTGAGTTGCTTTATACTTTTCTCAATTTAGGAGCAGAACATTATAGAAACATGCCTATTTGCATACGTTTGTAATGGTGGAGATAGAGGAGAGTCTTAATTAGTTTTAATCATGAGGAGAATGGTAACTAGATGATGTCAATTTATGCTGAGCTTAGCACCCTAGAAAATGGGCTTAGACTGCAACAAAAAGAAATTGAGTCACCTACGTGGATAAATTTTCTGATGCTGCGTGTTGCTCAAATGAGTTATTAGACTATATCTATAGTTTACAAAAACTGAAGGGAGAGATAAGCCAGTTTCTTTTTTTTTTTTTTGCTTTACTGTCTTTAAACTGGTTTCTTTGCAGAAGTAAGCTGCATTTAATATTTGTATCTGGATGAAGTCAAGTCATTCTTGAGTTGTAATTGATTGCTACTTATGACAAAATAGTTTATTTTAATTTAGAATATGAACCTCTTACTTTTTTAAATTGCCTGGAAAAATAAATTTGGTTTATTTGATAGCTTATGCTCACTCAAGGACGAGCAATGTGTTTATTGAAAAGAATGACCTATGTGGACTTACAGTAGAAGAGAGATGAGCAGAAAGCAGATTCTCAGTCACAAGCAAGGCTGGTGAATGACCTGTATGGCAGCTGCAGGGACCATCTCTTTTCTTTTCTCTTGAGGAAGATTGGCCCTGACCTAACATCTGTGCCCATCTTCTTCTACTTTATATGTGGGATGCCTGCCCCAGCATGGTTAGTGGTGCTAGGTCCGCTCAGGATCTGAACCAGTGAACCCCAGGCCTCCGAAGCAGAGCGTGCGAACTTAACTGCTGGGCCACTGGGCCAGCCCCAGAATCATCTCTTTTTTTATGAGACTAGTTTAACTTCATGGTAAGGTTTTCCTCTACTTTATTGACATCTTAACTTTTGTAAAACTTATAAAAGTCGTCATTCTCATTTTTGTAAATATGGATTCAATGCCTGCAACATATTCTACCACAGGGTTATAATCCTTTTATTTAACCGCTCCTCTGTTATTAGACATTGCTTCTAATTATTCCTTATTATAAATAAGATTGCAATGAACATTCACAGGTAAATTTTTGTCTGCATTTAATATTATTTCATTAGCAATAACGCTCTTACCTTCATCTTTGTCCTATGATATAAAATTGACACCACCTTATAATTGATTTCCTAGGCCTACATAAGTCTACAGAAGAGAGATATGGTGTTAAAAATGTCATTGGGACTTTTACTTCTTGTCGAATTCACTTACATTGTTTCATCAACTGTTCTCTCTCAAAAGTATCATAGCTGCATAGACTTCAGTTTTTTATTGTGGAAACATCTACTTTAAGTGAATCAAGCCTAAGTTTGAATAGACAAAACACAAATTTGAAGATGAAATCCTTTTAGAAAGGATTTTTTTTTTTTTTTTTTTTTTGGCCAAGGAAGATTCATCCTGAGCTAACATTCATTGCATTGCAAATCTCCCTCTATTTTGTATGTGGGCCACCACCACAGCATGGCCACTGACCAGTGGTGTAGGTTGGTGCCCTGGAACCAAACCTGGGCTGCCAAAACAGAGTGCCCCAAACTTAACCACTAGGCCAGTGGAGCTGGCCCATAGAAAGGATTCTTTTTAAAGAAAAGACTCACTAAAAGAGTTCATTTAATTGGTATCAACCCAAGTTGTTTAAAATGTAACCGAATGTGCCAAACTTCAGTGTGCACACACCTTTCTGAAAATAAATCATTTGGACTCTAAAGTGATTGTTTACAAACCTGGCTGAGGACCAGGTTACCTGAAGAATGCTTTAACAATACAATTTACTAAACCCACTAAATCAGAATATCCAAGGGGTGGTCCTGGAGAACTGGTATTTTTAAAATCTGACCAGTTGATTCTGACAGTCAGCCAGGTTGGAGAGCTGTAGAGCCAAGGACATCTTATAGCCTTTATCCTATGATGCTCTTTAGACTTAAAAAGACATCAAACAAAAGGTAGGCGGCCTGGAAGAGCCAGGAGGCTCTGAGTTAAGGCAACACAGCCTTGACTCTCTTTTACTTCCAAGAAATCCCACAGCACTTTCCCATCTCTTCAACCCTAGTCTTTTCTGGTCCATTAAAGCGGACAGTGAGGGCCTCTGGATCTAGAAGACTGTGCAACTCTTATGGGCTGTTTTGTTTCACTATAAAGAGAAAAAACAATTAGTAGAATGTGGGAGTCAGTACCAAAAACAATTTTTTATATGAGGCAGTAGTTACCAACCATCCCACTGTTCTAAATTTACACACTAATATATATTGTGTCTATCTGCTTACAAAGAAAAAACAAAAAACAGAGCTTGCTCTCTTACCTAAGAGAAAATTTTTTGCCCCCTCTATCTCAAAAGGGGGAGGACAATCTCCCTAAATATTTACTTACTAAACCCATTACGGGCACTGAACGTCAGCATCCCTGGACAGCGATTAAAGATTAGGCATAGAAGTGATAATGGTCATGACTTGACATCTTACGCTCCATTAATCCCACAATTAAATCAATCGATCTGCCTTTTCCCTTTCTCCCTCCCCATCCCATGAATATTTGTGTGGAAGCTACGTGCTCAGGTAAAATTAAATATATCAGTCCCTGCCATGATGAAGCTTACTTTTTAACAGAAGGGAGAAGTCAATCACGTCCACATCTACCTCTTCGTATAAACAACTGAATAGTGTCAGCAAGAGGGTTGGGGGGAGGGGAGGTCCTGTGATTGGGCTGATCCTTAGAGGACAGGTGATGCTGGTAGGAGAACACTTCTGGGGAATCCTGTCTGTGATTGGAAGGAGAAGGGAGTGTGATATTCGAAACCAGAGGGTAAAAATGCATTCTCAAGTCCAAGTACTTAGACTTGGTGGGGGGAAAAAAGCAAGGATAGATACCCCTATCAGGATAGAGAAAGATCTGGAAATAAAAGTAGGTAGGTAAGGCATGGGCTCCTGGTGGAAACTTGTCAAGGCGATAGTCAGAACTTTACCCTTGATCTTGAGTGAAATAACCTGGAAGCTTTTGTGCTGCAAGTAACTGACACTAACTTTGGCTCTCTTAAGCAAAAGGTAATTTGCTGAAAGAGATCGGGAGCTCTCTTCTAGGAGAGGACTGGAGAACCAGGCCTGAAAACAGTGGGGAGTCAATAAAAATTTATTGCTCACGTTACATGTCAGGGGTGGAGAGTGTCAAAATCTGCTCCTCAGAGTTACTCAACTCATCTTACCAATGCTTATGGTTCATTGCAGCAGGGAGAGAAAGCCCTGGAGGGTATTGTACTGGCAGATGCTCCAACCAGAAAATGAGGTGCATAATTTCCACCCACAATCCATTGGCCAAAATTAGTTGTTTGTCTTCTCCCAACTGCAAGATGATTTCCTCTCCTAAGCACAGAAAGAGAAGAAAACTCGATATAGCTGTAAATTGAAGCCTCTGTGGTGGGCAGGAAGCAGGAACGAGGGAAACCTGTCTAGAGTGGTCTTGTCTGGGGACTTCTGCTGGAATGGATGTAGCCAACCGGTACTCAAGACTCTCTGTTGCTGTCTTTAAGATTCAGATGTCAGGGAGCACATGCCTGATTGTCCGGCTTGGTTCAAGTGCTTACCATTTTATTGGTAAGCAGGACACATTCTGGGCAGTAACAGTGGGTAAAAGTTAAACCAAAAGGGAATCAAGGTGCTATTAGGAAGCAGCCTAGGGTCTGAATATAAGGTTTTTGTTGAACAGTAAAAATAGCCACTTCAGTTTAGAGGCTGGCAGGAAGCTTGTATTTTGTGTTTCACCAAATATTTATGGAGCACCTACTGTGTGCTCTTCTCAGAACTATGCATATAGCAGTGGGCACCAAGGACAAAGTGTTCCCTCTCACTAAGCTTACATTTTTAATGGTTGGCTAATCATGGTTGGTGGACCATTTGATGGTGTGGAGAATATTCTGGAATTGTAGAGATAGGAAGAAATTATACAGTCTAGGCAGCCAAAGTGAGAGCTCTAAAAAGTTTTTAGAAGGCTTAATGGTCTTTATGTTCCTCATTCCTGGAAGATCTCAAACTAAAGATGACTGGCCATTTGTGACAAACATTATAGAGGGGTTATATAAATTATGTGAGGGAGGGAGACCGAGAACAACCTTGCTTAGGTTCCTCCCAGCTCAAAAGTTCAATAAATTTATGAGAGCCCAAAAAAGGAAAGTTGTCACTGGGAAACAGAGACATGGAATGAGAGAATTTGAGCAACATTATCATCAGGGGGAACATTTCATCTTGGCAACAGAGCACTCCATAGGTTACTGTGAGTAGACTTCTAAACTGGAGAACCAGGTGAGCACTCTGAGTGTGTGAGCGTACTTAGGAGTCCATACCACCACATCTGCTCACCTACTACTGTACTTTGTCTTCTGTCCCAGCACGACGGTCTTTACTCCTTTCTAAGGCTGTCCTCTTGACTTGTACACTAGATCCTTCTGCTCTTGCCAGCTCTACATCATCACTTCAGCATTTCTGCCTCCTCCTTTTGTTATAATTTTTTCCTCCTTTGTGGACAGTTCTAATTAGCATTCTTATGTGTAATGTCTTCTTTCTTTAAAAAACACTCTCTTTGTCCCGTCTTCCTCTAGCTACTACCTCATTTCTCTATGCCCCTTTATAGTTAAACTCTTCGAAAGAGTTGTACATGCTCATAGTCCCAAAGCCTCTCCTCCTCCCTCATGAGTCCTCTCTAAACAGGCATTCTCCTTACTGCCCCACCAAGACTGCTCGTGCAGGGACACACGAGACCTCTGCCTCCCTACATCCTGTAGTCAGTTCTCAGTGCTCGTCTTATTTGACCTGGCATTTGACACATTTGATCACTTCCCTCTCTTTGAAACACTTTCTTCACTTTCCTTCTAGGACACCTCTCTCCTGATTTTCTTTTCACCTTGCTGGCTACTTTTTCTCTTTCTGTTGGCTGATTCTTCCACATCTCTCCGACTTCTAAATGTTGGTGTGCCCCCAAGCTCAGCCCTTAGATGGCATCCCTTTTGTATTTACCGTTCTCCCTTGGTCATCTCATCCAGTCTCATGGCTTTAAAAACCTGTCAATATTTTGATAACTCCCAAATTTATATTTCCATTCAGACATCGCTTTGAAACTCCAGGCCTGTGTATCCAACAGCCTACTTAAAATCTCCATTTGCATGTTGGGATAGATAATGTTGTTGCTCTATCCATATTCCGTTGGAACTCAGGATTTTCATGTGTTTTGGCCCGACTTCCAATTGCAAACAGCAGCGACTTTGCTAGAAGACTCTCTCTGTCTGCTAGTCTCCTTGGTCTACTTGGCCCATGTATGGGGCTAAGTTAGCTCCTTCTAGGAGCACCCTTCAATCTAGTGACTAATGGAGGTTGATGAACAAATGCTCCAGCCCCCTCACCTTAGGGACCACTATGCTCTTGCATAGATACATTCCATTTCCCTGAGTTCCCCAGAGAAACTGAGCTCCATTTACCCATGGTGCCAACTTCCTTGGTAATATACTCGATATGGAGTCCTTCCTATACCTGTCTCATTTCTCCAATCCCCAACAGTGTTCCATGGAATTGTCTTCCAAATAAACCACTTGCACTTAGATACTTATCTCAGGGTCTGCTTGTGGGGAAACCCAAACTAAGACAAATGCCAAAGAGGTGCCTCAACTCTGACATGTCGCAAACCAGCCCAAGATCTTCACTCCAAACCTGCTCTTCTTGTGGTCTTTCCTGTCTCAGTAAATGAGTAATTCTTCCAGTTACTGGTCCTAAACCTTGACGCTTATCTTTCTCTCACAACTCATACCCAATTAGTCAACAGATCTGTCTTCAAAAATTCAATCATTTGTTTTTCTCCATAGGATTTCCCTTTCTAGCATTGTACAATATTCAATATTTTAAAATTGTTTGTCTCTAGACAATTAAATGTAATTCCATGAGGAAAGAAGTGTTCATTTGTTTTGTTTGCTGTTGTACCCTTAGTGCCTGGATGAAAGTCTGGAACACAGTAAACCCTCAAAAAATATTTGCTTAATGAATTGCATGAATGCTGAAAAAAACCGCTTAATGAGAAAAGGCTTTGGGATGAAAGGGTGAAAGGATACTATATAGAACGCTTGAAGCTGGTGAATGCCGTTTTTTCCCAAACCAAACATCTTTGTTATTAAAATATTTGTACAATTAGAAAAAAATCCAGGCTGGCCCGGTGGCGCAGCAGTAAGGTTCACACGTTCCGCTTCTCGGTGGCCCAGGGTTCACCAGTTCAGATCCCGGGTGCGGACATGGTGCCGCTTGGCAAAAGCCATGCTGTGGTAGGCGTCGCACATATAAAGTAGAGGAAGATGAGCATGGATGTTAGCTCAGGGCCAGTCTTCCTCAGCAAAAAGAGGAAGATTGTCAGTAGTTAGCTCAGGGCCAGTCTTCCTCAAAAAAAAAAAAAGAAAAAGAAAAAATCCTCAGAGGATTTCAGATACCAGTGGTTTAACTGTAGGACGCCACGGTAAGTTACACTGTGTTACAAAGGTGGGGAGATCAACTGGCTAATGGATCACTTTTAGTGATGAAGTCTGCCTCCTCCCACACCCACCACCACAAGTTTTACATGCTCAGCTTTAGAGGAACACACTTATTCATGTGGGTGTTTTGAGAACAATTTTGCAATTTCCAGGATCACTTTTTTTTTTAATTTTTATTTTTTTCGGATGTACATCATATTTCGAATTCTGTATACATTGCATCATGTTCACCACCCGAACACTAGTTATAGTGCATCCCCTCACATGTGACCTAATGACCCCTTTTGCCCTCCCCCCGCCCCCAATGGTAACCATCAGTCCAATCTCCAATACTATATGTTGTGGGTTTTTTTGTCGTTTTTATCTTCTACTTATGAGTGAGATCATATGGTATTTGACTTTCTCCCTCTGGCTTATTTCACTCAGCATAATACCCTCAAGTTCCATCCATGTTGTCACAAATGGCCAGATTTCGTCATTTCTTATGGCTGAGTAGTAGTCCATCGTGTATAAATACCACATCTTCGTTATCCATTCGTCCCTTGATGGGCACCTAGGTTGCTTCCATGTCTTGGCTATTGTATATAATGCCGCAATGAACATAGGGGTGCAAGTATCTTTATGCCTTTGTGTTTTCAAGTTCTTTGGATAAATACCCAGCAGTGAAATAGCTGGATCATATGGTAGATCTATCCTTAATTTTCTAAGTATACTCCAAACTGCTTTCCATAGTGGCTGCACCAGTTTGCACTGCCACCAACAGTGAACAAGGGTTCCCTTCTCTCCACACCCTCTCCAACATTTGTTGTTTCTTGTCTTGTTAATTATAGCCATTCTGACCGGAGTGAGGTGATACCTCATTGTAGTTTTGATTTGCATTTCCCTGATAGCTAATGATGTTGAGCATCTTTTCCTATGCCCGTTGGCCATCCATATATCTTCTTTGGAGAAATCTCTGTTTAGATCTTTTGCCCATTTTCTAATTGGATTGTTGGTTTTTTTGTTGTTGAGCTGTATGAGTTCTTTGTCTATTTTGGATAATAACCCCTTATCTGATATGTGGTTTGCAAATATCTTCTCCCAATTGTTAGGTTGTCTTTTCATTTTGTTGATGGTTTCCTTTGCTGTGCAGAAGCTTTTTAGTTTGATGTAGTCCCATTTGTTCATTTTTTCTTTTGTTTCCCTTGCCTGGTCAGACATGGGACTTGAAAATATGCTGCTCAGACCAATGTCATAGAGCGTGCTGCCTATGTTTTCTTCTAGAAGTCTCATGGTTTCGGGTCTTACATTCAAGTCTTTAATGCATTTTGAGTTGATTTTTGTGCATGGTGTAAGGGAATTGTCTACTTTCATTCTTTTGCATGTGGCTGTCCAGTTTTCCCAACACCATTTATTGAAGAGACTCTCCTTTCTCCATCGTATGCTCTTGGCTCCCATGTCGAATATTAGCTGTCCATAAACGTGTGGGTTTACTTCTGGGCTCTCAATTTTGTTCCATTGATCTGCGTGTCTGTTTTTGTGCCAGTACCATGCTGTTTTGGTTACTATGGCTTTGTAGTATAATTTGAAATCAGGGAGTGTGATACCTCCAGCTTTGTTCTTTTTTCTCAGGAATCCTTTGGCTATTCGGGGTCTTTTGTTGTTCCATATAAATTTTAGGATTCTTTGTTCTATTTCTGTAAAAAATGTTGTTGGAACTTTGATAGGGATTGCATTGAATCTATAGATTGCTTTAGGAAGTATGGACATTTTAACGATGTTAATTCTTCCAATCCAAGAGCACGGAATATCTTTCCATCTCTTTGTGTCGTCTTCGATTTCTTTCAACAATGTTTTATAGTTTTCGGTTAAGATCTTTCACCTCTTTCGTTAAGTTTATTCCTAGGTATTTTATTCTTTTTGTTGCAATTGTAAATGGGATTGTATTCTTAATTTCTCTTTCTGCTACTTTGTTGTTAGTGTATAGAAACGCAACTGATTTTTGTACATTGATTTTGTATCCCGCAACTTGACTGTATTCCTTTATTATTTCTAAAAGTCTTTTAGTGGACTCTTTAGGGTTTTCTAGATATAAAATGATGTCGTCTGCAAAGAGTGACAGTTTCACTTCTTCTTTTCCAATGTGGATCCCTTTTATTTCTTTTTCTTGCCTGATTGCTCTGGCTAGGACTTCCAATACTATGTTACATAAGAGTGGTGACAGCGGGCCTCCTTGTCTGGTTCCTGTTCTTAGAGGGATAGCTTTCAGTTTTTCTCCACTGAGAATGATATTTGCTGTGGGTTTCTCATATATGGCCTTTATTATGTTGAGGTATTTTCCTTCTATACCCATTTTATTTAGAGTTTTTATCATAAATGGATGCTGTATCTTGTCAAATGTTTTCTCTGCATCTATTGAGATGATCATGTGATTTTTATTCTTCATTTTGTTAATGTGGTGTATCACGTTGATACATTTGCAGATGTTGAACCATCCCTGCATCCCCAGAATGAAACCCACTTGATCATGATGTATGATCTTTTTAATGTATTGTTGTATTCGATTTGCTAGAATTTTGTTGAGGATTTTTGCATCAATGTTCATCAGTGATATTGGCCTGTAATTTTCTTTTTTCGTGTTGTCCTTGTCTGGTTTTGGTATCAGGATAATGTTTGCTTCGTAGAAGGAGTTAGGAAGCCTCCCCTCCTCTTCAATTTTTTGGAATAGTTTGAGAAGGATAGGTATTAAGTCTTCTTTGAATGTTTGGTAGAATTCACCAGGGAAGCCATCTGGTCCTGGACTTTTATTTTTTGGGAGGTTTTTAATTGCTGTTTCGATCTCCTTACTGGTGATTGGTCTATTCAAATTTTCTATATCTTCTAGGTCCAGTTTTGGAAGGTTGTATGTTTCTAAGAATTTATCCATTTCTTCTAGATTATCCAATTTGTTGGCATATAGCTTTTCATAGTATTCTCTTATCTTTTGTATTTCTGAGGTGTCCATTGTAATCTCTCCTCTTTCGTTTATGATTTTATTTATTTGAGCCTTCTCTCTTTTTTCTTGGTGAGTCTAGCTAAGGGTTTGTCAATTTTGTTTATCTTTTCGAAGAACCAGCTCTTTGTTTCATTAATTTTTTCTATTTTTTTTTAGTCTCTATTTCGTTTATTTCTGCTCTGATTTTTATTATTTCCTTCCTTCTGCTGATTTTGGGCTTTGTTTGTTGTTCTTTTTCCAGTACCTTTAGGTGCGCTTTTAGATTGTCTATTTGGGATTTTTCTTCTTTGTTGAGGTAGGCCTGAATTGCTATAAACTTCCCTCGTAGAACCACTTTTCCTGTATCCCACAGATTTTGGCATGTTGTGTTTTCATTTTCATTTGTCTCCAGGAATTTTTTATTTCTTCTTTGATTTCTTCATTGACCCAATCATTGTTCAGTAGCATTTTGTTCAATCTCCACATTTTTATGGCTTTTCTGGTTTTCTTTCTGTAGTTGATTTCCAGTTTCATACCTTTGTGGTCAGAAAAGATGCATGGTATTATTTCAATCTTCTTAAATTTATTGAGACTTGTTTTGTGGCCTAATATGTGATCAATCCTGGAGAATGTTCCATGGGCATTTGAAAAGAATGTGTATTCTGTGGTTTTTGGATGGAATGTTCTTTATATATCTACTAAGTCCATCTGGTCTAATGTGTCCTTTAAGGTGAGTGTTTCCTTATTGATCTTCTGTTTGGATGATCTATCCATTGGTGTAAGTGGATCACTTTTAATAAGTAAATTATTCCCAAGGTCAATAAATGAACTATCATCATAACCCTGATTTTAAGGGGCAACCAAGGAGGCAGGGTAGCGTAGAGGATAGGGCCATGGACTCAGAAGGCAGCTTGCTGATTTCAGTCCCAGCTTTGTAGCTCACGAGCGACATGACCATGAGCAAGGTTATACCACCTCTTTAATTTAGCTTTCTACATTTGCAAAATGGGGCTCATAGCAGTACCTACCTAATGAGGTCATTGTGAGGATTAAGTGAGCTAATACAGCCATCCTTTGGTATCCCCAGGGGATTGGTTCCAGGACCCCTTGCAGGTACCAAAATCCGTGGATGCTCAAGTCCCTTAGCTGGCCCTCCGTATCTGCAAGTTCCACATCTGCAAGCTGAAGCAATCATGTTCAATAGTACACTGTCTATGCTTGGATGTATCTGTGGATCTGGAACCCGCAGATACGGAGGGCCAACTGGACCTGCAGAATTCAGAGCAGAGTGCCTGGCACGGAGTAAGCCCTGAGTAAGTGTGAGATATCCTTCTCTGGTTGGTTTATATATTTACCTGTCATATGTCTCAGACTACACTGTAAGTTCCAAGACATAAGCTGTGCTTTTTCATAACATCGTTATTATGTTTGTATAGTGCTTTGCACATTTTTTTAGTGTTTTCCACATTTAATGTTCAAAATAGCGTCTCTGTAATTGGAAGAGTACATATGTATTTTTCTAATTTTGCTAAGGAAGCACAGAAAGTTTCCCTATAATATTTTCAACAATGCTGGGGACCTTTCAAAGGAGCTTGCTGGGAGGATTTTGTTACTCTCCACATACCCACTAGAGAATCAGAATCACTCCCATGAGAAGCCACTCTTACAAATGCGGTGGGGAGAGAAGAGGGGACGGATTGTGTCCCACAGATTGAATATACCCTGTTCAGTGGTATTTCACAGTTGTGTGCAACAAGTAAACCTTTTCTCTCAACTCACACTGCTCCTCCAAAGTACACAGGGAATGCCACCTCTACAGGTTTTGCCGCATTCTGTCTGTTCCCTTCAGATCTTTGTTGCCACCGAGACTCTCCAGTGCTCTACACACAGCAGCCTTCAGAGGAGTTGGTGCTTTGAATACCAGCCCAGGGAGGGCTGGAGTGTAAGCTTCTGTTCTTTATCCAGCCTTGTGTTTCTCTGCTTAAAGGTACCCAAAGTGGGCAAAATGTGGGGCAGAGTCGGGATAAAGTCACGCCAATGGTTCTAGGCCACTCCACAGGGAAATTGTAGATGGTAGTTGAGCCATTGCCAGCAAGGTAGGCACAGAGTCCAGCTCCTCTGCTGTTCCAGGAAAGAAAGTGGCTGGCACCAGGGAGAAACTCACTTTAAAGCATTTAAGGAATGAGAGCCTTGCCTAGGTAGGCATAGTCAATATGAAGAGGAAGCATCGAAGGCCCTGGGAAAATGATGTCCATTTTCTCCAGAATTCCTCTAGAGCACCAGTTTGAGAAACACTGGTCTAGAGTTGTGGGGGAAGTTAGAGTGAACAGGAGAAGAGTGTTTAGGTTGCAGGTCATCGTCATCGGTAATGACTAGGCATGATTTATAGACAAGACAGTGGTAGAACTCTCAGACTCCTCAATATACTATAGTTTTCTTTTTCTGAAATCTGAGGATCATACTTTTTGTAGCCAAGCAGAGAAAGATTTCTTCGTAGCATAGGTATGTCTCCAAAGACTTTGGCAGTTGACTATGGGTTGAATATATCCTCCAAGAGTGTAAGGTCCTGGGAAGCCAGGCTTCCTTCCCTGTATAGCCCAGCATGGAGCCCAGTGCCTGACATCTAGTCAATCGTCACTATTTGCTTGTTGAATCAATAAGTGAATGTACTTTAGAGCAAGCTAGAGGCTTAAGCAAAATAGATATTAATATGCTAAAATTGAGTCCAGAATAGAAGACATATTTCAGTATAACAAATTCTACAGTGCCATGCAAGTGTTTTTCCCCAATCTGGCATTTGTGGCATTGTTTTGTTTCCATCGTGATGATGGGAGACTGTGTTAATATGCAGATTAGGAACTGAAAGACCCAGTTCTAGTCCACCCAGATCCAGTCCAGCCACTTTATTTGGGGAAAGGTTTCTAATCTCTCTGATCATTGGTTTCCTAGTTTATTAAAGAAAGATAATAGTACCTGCACAGAGTACTTCTTATCTCAGGTACTAGTGATGATCAAATGAAATCATGAAGTTAACAAAACAGCAGAACTATAAACGTTCCTTTGCAAATGTGTAACTATTGTAACAGTCTACATATAAGTGTCTTTTTTCAAAGGCAAGAATTTACTGTACAGTCTGGTAGTATTCTGAAGGAATCAGTAATCATTTGTGTTAAGAACACAGCTCACCTGTCTTCTGTAGTGAAGCAGCAAGAGTGCAGGCCTTGATTACCAAGAACGCCCAAGGCTCGGTGAGGCCATGGTTTGCTGATTAGTGAAGTGTTCTTCAGAGCTTGGCAGCATTAAATGGCTTCATACTTAGGATCACACTGATCTTAAATGCCACAGCGCTTGGGAGTAATTGTCACTGTTTCTCAGGCTGAGGAAAGTTTTCTTCCATAAATTATCACAGTATTTGGTAATTTTCTAAAACAGATATTGAAGTATCAGATCACTATTAGCATGAAGAGACAGTGTTTTAAAAGGTGGCAGGGCCGGAAGTGGGGCAACCTTTTCTTCTTCCTGGTGTGCTGGATTGGTGATTCTTAATTTTTTTTTTTTCTTTTTTAAAGATTTTATTATTTCCTTTTTCTCCCCAACACCCCCCGGTACATAGTTGTATATTCTTCGTTGTGGATCCTTCCAGTTGTGGCATGTGGGACGCTGCCTCAGCGTGGCCTGACAAACAGTGCCATGTCCGTGCCCAGGATTCGAACCAACGAAACACTAGGCCGCCTGCAGCAGAGCGCGCGAACTTAACCACTCGGCCACGGGGCCAGCCCCGGTGATTCTTAATTTTTTGAGTTATGAACCCCTCCCAAATGCCCATATGCACAAACACAAAAACAGTTCACATTCTGTTTTCCAGCGTTCAGAGACCCACGAAAGCCTGTGAGGTTAAGACTCCCCAGTCTGATGTATTACCACAGAGTTTCTCTTTGAGGCAATTTGTATATTGTCATAAAGGATGCACAGTAACTCAGAGCTGTGCTGGGTTAGGCTTGTGAGACAAGTGGATCCCATTATCCGTTGTCACTGATTTGAGAGTCTGGTCTTGGAAATTCAAATTTTAAGCTGTTAAATTTTTAAAAGTCTATAACGCAATGTAAATTGTAAAGAAAGGTCCTTCAGAAAAATATTTATAAAATTGGATGTTTAGTAGATAATTTGAAAACTAGGATTTAAATATATGAAATAGCTTGATACAATCCAAGGTAAATTACTTGCATAAACTTCACACTGTAAATCATATTTCTTTGAAGCTTTTGTGAATTGTTTTTATGACCTTATGACTATGTCAAACTTCTTTCATGAGTTGGTGTTTGGGGCCGTAACTGTAGCACATTATGTAGCTGACGTTGCTGATATTTCAGGCAACCTTTCTGATCACAGTACTCATTTATCGGGTGGGGATAATAATAGCTACCTTACAGAAATGCTATATTAAGTCAAACTTTATTCACTGAACAGTTTTTTGAGTAGACATAAAAATCTAAGTCATATAATATGGCAGAAGATGATAAGTGCTGTGGAAAAACATAAGCAGGCTAAGAAGGATAGGGGATGCTGGGGGGTGGGCATGGTTAAAGAAGGGTGTCTGGATAGGACTCTCTGAGTATGCAAAGCACTTGGTGCATATCAGGTGTTCAGTAAATGCTGGTGCACATATGTGGATGAGATTTGCTCCTGTCACATGCCAATCAAGTCCATATAATACATGGAGAATGGGTGGGTGGATGGATGGATGGATAAGCTACATCTATGATATAGATATATATGAGACTGGATTGTATTGTTTTTAGTAGAATAATTATTAAAGCATTTTCTCATCCCTTTTATAAACAGCAATAATGGTAATTATAGCTAATATTTGTTGAATACCTACTATACATATGTTAACCTCTTTGTATATGTTACATATATTTACATACACTAGCTTATTTATTCCTTGTAAAAGCTCTGTAAAGTAAAACTATTATTATCCTCATTTTAAAGACAAGGAAACTGAGAAATGGGAGGCTGACTAACTTGCTCAAGGTTAAAAGCTAGGAAGGGAGAGAGCACATTTTAAACCCAGATAGTTGGCCCCTCGAACCTACATACGTTGGACCATGCCTCTTGCTGCCACTACGTTTTTATGAGGACATCTAGTTTGCTAAGGGATCATAAGTTTACCTAGCTTTTCTTGTTCTGTGTCTGCTTCCTCACAGTTAATAGTTTTCACGGGCTCAAGTACCAGGCTGCCCCAGAGCCTGCCTTGACAGCAGCTTAGCAGAATCCAAGGGTTCATAAGTGTGTCCTCATGGGTCACCAAGCTCAGGGAATTCTCGAGTCTTCCCTGCCTCTCCACAGGAGCTGTGGCATGGGGACTTTGGTTTAGCAGTCTTTTGATGCTAAGGGAGCCCTGGATCTCTGAAAATTCTGTCTGCTGTGCTGACTTGAGTAAATTAGAAAATCAAAAGCTTCTCTTCAATGTTTCCATCAGAATTAACCTCTCTCGGCACATAGAGTGAAAGCTGGGGAGATTTCAAACACTTCTGAAATGTAACTGATGGACTATTCTGAATTATCGCCTTCTTGCTCATAATATGCATTGGTGGCATCTCGCCGGAATACCTAAAATAGATCCTTCACAAGCCAGTCAGGGAGAGAATGGTGGTAAATGGGGCCAGCTCACTCCTAGCTCAGTAAAACCTCCATGGATGACTGGGATTAGAGGCGGTGGAGGGAGAGGCAACAGGAGATTATTTTTATTTTGGAACTTTCCTAAATCCCGTAGAACAAATTTAAACAAGTGAAACTAAATCTTCAAATTGTACCAAACATTCTCTCCCCAGTGACAGGTGGATAGATTAGACAGCTTCCTAGGTCATTTCCGTTTTAATTATAAGTATTTTTAAAATGTCTCATTTCTAACAGTGATTTTGGAACCTGTTTTTATTTTTTAATCAATATGTATTTGAATTATTGCAATCTTAGTGGACTCTAATTGGGGTTCAGTGCCAGAATCCTTGGGTTCTTGAAAGAGTCCTTGAATTTACTGGGTCAAAGAAGCCATCTGTTTGTGTATTTCTTTTGCACACGCTAGTAAAATTTTATAGATTTTCAAACACCATGATATACAAATATTTTCACAATGGATTTAAATAAAAACAATGTAATATTCTAGGAAATATTATAAAAACACTGCCAAGTTGTGAGTCCACTCTGTTTATCAGACCAAAGAACTCAGATGCTACTTAACTTTTTCATGCACCAATGTCTTGTCTCCCCTCTTCCTCTGACTCAATGGCTGTGACCGTTTTAAACTCTTCTGCATCCTTTTCCAGCCCCCACCATCTTATATAATGCTTTCTTGCAAAGAAACAAGAAAAGGATGGATAATGCGCTTTGTAAACTGGAAAATTCTGCATTATTGTAAGTTACCATTAGTAAGTGAATCAAATGATCATTTCCTCTACGTTTCTAAAATGGTGTGGTTTCAGGAGTCAAAGCTAGCAGAAGAACTTTACCTGTAGACATAAAATCACATAGCTTTTTGACATGGCCCTCACATATGGAACGCAAATGTTTTCCTTTCAGATCCATCCTTCATCGTATACTTCCAATTTTTAAATTAGTTGCCAACATAAAAAAATGAAAAGTTGCACTTAAGAACATCCAGATTCACAGCCTTTCTTGAACTATCAGAAGGCCCACCTACCAGCTTGAGCCAGGTGGGCCCTGCCGCGTCCAAATACAGCCGTGCCTTAGTCAGCACTCCCTGGCGCTTCCTGCGTGCAGTGTTATTCACCCGGGGAAAGTGAGGCCCGTGTTTTCAGTCCTGACTATGCTTTTACAGTTTTATATTTATGTGATTCTTCCCCAGAAATATGCTTCTTCCTTTTCTGGTGAGTCACATATTACTCAGATGACACATATTCCCCAGGACTGTGGCCTCATTTACATTTCTTGCCTGGCCCAGACCTGGCTCTCTTTACATAACACAATTGAAAAATTGCTGTTTTAAGGGTTAATTTGGTTAACTCCTGTTGGGATTAGTGGGGGCTCTGCAGATTCTCTCCAGAATGGCACAGTAGTTAAGAGACCTAGCACAATTCACTTAAAGAATGAATAATAGTGACTTCTTACAGTGTTATGAATATTAATTGGGAAAATGAATGCACAATGCTTAGCACAATACCAGGAATGTATTGTAAGTGTTTGATTAATATCACAAGAATTACATATTTCTGCCTCTGTTGAACACATTAACTGGATATCATTTGATGGAAACTATGTATTTTGAAAATTTTGGGTTTTTAACCTGATTTTCTCAACGTATCCATCTAATCAGAATCTCCACTGAAGTAAATTGTTCTTTATTCAACCCTTCAAAAATTGTTTGGTGAATATCAGGCACTGTTCTAGAGATGAGGGACACTGCAGTGACCAGGAGGCAGCGTCTTGTCCTGGAGAAGCTTCCACTCCAACAAGGAGATAGACAATAAACTGATAGGGACACGTATCAATTCACATAGCGATAAGAGCCAGTATGCAAGTAAAACAGAGTCAAGGGCTAGAGCAATGGATGGAGGTGCTGTCGTTTAGCTAAAATGTTTAGGATAGACATCTCTGACAAGGTAACATCTGAGATGCTGTGATCAATTAGAGGTGATTTATAAACTTCATTCAATGTCATCTGCTGGACTATTTATTTTTTAATTTATTTGAGACTTTCTTTTTTGCAGAAACTTTTCTATAAATATGGAACATGTTATGATAGCTGAGTTTCATGAGTATGACTTGAAATTAGAGGAGGGACTATTGTATGGAGGTGCCGAGTTGCGGGGAGGAGAACTGAGGTCAAAGAAAGACCAAATGAAGATTCAAGAAAATCCAATGTTGATGGTTAAAGAACTTCAGGAGGAAACGAATGGCCCCAGAGGACAGGTGAAGAGATAAGCATTGGACAGCAGGAGAAACCCTGTCTATCCCAGCTTAGCCTTTCCTGCAGTAAAGATAACTAATGATAAAGTGAAGTCAGCACTTTCCCTATTCTGCACAAAATGTTATCCACCTGAATCAAGTGAGGCTCATTTTTTTCAGTCCTGACTCTGCTCTAGGGTATTATATTCATGTGGTTGTTCCACAGAAATATGCTTATTCCTTTTCCTATGACTCACATATTGCTCAAAAGCCACTAGCTTCCTGTAACTCTGAAACTTCAAAATCTCTTGAGGATCTTTCTCCAACAGTAGTGTTGACTCTGACAAAGCCACAGTTCACGTCATCTCCTGGCAGTGAGTGCTGTTTCCAAGCTGGGCACCATCAGTCCTGTTCTGCATCTCGGGTGTTGTGCTAAGTGAAAGAGGTGCAAAGGGGACCGGGACACCTGCCCCTGGAGATGGACCAGAGCCCAGACTGATCGTCCTGGCAAGAGCCCCCGCCGTGTCTGTTCTGCACCCTGGAGAGGACCCAGGTGCTCTCAGGTGGGCCTTGTTGGTGGCTGTCAATCATGGAGCTGCAAAGCCCACTGTCTCCCAGGGCCAGCCTGGGGAACTAGAGCAAACTGCAGAGGAAATGCCCAGCTAAAGGTCACCGCTCTGGCTCCACGACAGCTAGTTGTCGCTAGGTGAAAATGAGGGGCTGGTTTTGCCAAAGCACCTGATTTTTTAAGAAGAAACAAATATTGGCTTTTTATGTGAAATCTCTTTATTTGTGAATGTTGGCAGTAAATTAGAATTTTAAAAAAGTTTTTCAAGACTTAATGAGGGTTTGAATGAAGGAAGATGCGGAAGCCTCTAATGAGCAGTGTGACTTTAGACAAGTCCTTTTTCCTGTACGGGTTTGTTATTGGGAAAATTGAGGCCGGTTGTCTAGAGGCTCCTTCCAGGCCTAAGATTTAGTGTTTTCCGTTTGGAGACCACGACTGAATTGCCATGACATCACAAGGGCAGTAGGTAATGGGACTGAGCCCACTTTGCCTACACAGGCCCCCTTAGTACAGGAACACAGTATCCAACACTCTTGCCTTTCTGGACCATTAGTAAATATGTCAGTAGGGAGTAGGCGCTTCCACCATTGAACAGATATTTGTTGAGGGCTTGCTCTGTGCCAAGGCCTGTGCCAGGCACCATCCTTCAGGCTCCTTTATGTGGATAAAGAGATTTATTCTTTCCAACTCTGAAATATAGGGCACTCAGCCCAGTGCTAGGCTCTGAATAAGGGCTCAATAATTGTTAACTTCCTCTCCCCCTTCGCTGAGGCAGTCCCTATGGAGGATGCTCCCAGCACTCACTCTGCTTGACTTTCTCCCTCATCCTAGGATATGCTTATCTTCCTTTGACAATTTTAAGTACCCTCAAAAGCCAGCTCAAGCCTGTCCTCTTTCTTTCCTGCCCACAGTCTCTGAACTCTGGTGGTTCTCATTCATTTAAAAATATTTATTGAACATCTACTATATTCCTGGTCTTGTTCTATCTGTGAACAAGACAGACAACACCCCATTTTCACAAACTGAACTATGGGAGTTGGGAGTGAAGGAGGAAACAAACTGTGAACTAATAAAGATGAAATTTATCAAAAAGTGCTGCATAGAAAGTAATGGTGATGTGGTACTTACTTAGGGCCTGCTTTAGATTGAGTGGCCAGGAAAGGCCCATCTGAGAAGATGCTATTTATTCTTTGGCCTCATTGATAAAAAGGAACAAGCCGTGGAAGACCTAGGGGAAGGGAGCATTCTAGGCAGAGGAAACAGCAAGTGCAAAAGCCCTGGGGCAGAAATAAAGTTAGCATTTGGAAAGATATAAAAGAAGCGTGTGTAGCCAAGCATAAATTGGGAGAAGGAGGGAGAGGTAATAGGGGATATCAGAGAATTTCTTTAGGTATAGAGTTTTTAAAATTATTTTATACAAATAAGTTTTCTTTCCCTTCAATTGGAGTATAACTTCGTTAAAGAAAGGAATAGGATGATCTGTCTTTTTTGTCCTCTGCAGCACCCAGTTGCTTAGTTAATATGTAGCTAATAGACTGACTATGAAGAACTCATATATCATTTAGTGTGGCAAAGCAGAGTTCCATTTCAGTGCGGAGTGATTTAGGAATCTTCAGAATGGGCTGCATCTAATAGCTTAGGAGATTGGAAGGGGTGCTTTCTTGTCCGGCTGTTATTTCAGCAGTACCCGTAGGAGGACAAATGCTCTTCCCTTTCTTCCCAGTTCATCCATGTGCTGTTTTGACTGCATGTTGCTTTTGAGCCAGTAGCCAACAGACCTCCATCTGGTTGAGGAGATAAAGAAGCAGGATCGTTTCCACGAGTCTTTGTAATTAAACAGCCACCACCACAAGATGGCCTTTCTCCACCAAGTCTGGCACTTCGATGAGAGGAGTTCTTTTTCCCATTTCTCATAACTGACTGCTGCCTCCCAACCCCCACCCCCCCCCACCCCATGCTGCCTGGGAGAGATTAAAGATGGTTGGAATGCGGGCTGGAGTCATTAAGTGTTCTCACCCCTTAGAACAAAGCACGTGACAGACGCCAGTGTTTTCTGCAGAGCGGCAGACCATCATGTGACCGGCTCCGCTTGACCTTTTCAGTTCAAGTCGAGGAAAAGGACGTTGTAGATAGGAATGATGTGTGAGGATATTTAATTCTACCCTTTTCTTGAATTTCTGAGGGAAAAAATACTTTCAGGAGAAAGGAGAAAGCTTCCATCACTCTATCATTTCTACACGTTTTAGGCATTGCGAGTTACTTGTGGGAGCATGTGGGGCTCAACGTGAGAGCAGTCAGCTTGCAGATCTGTCTGCAGCAGGCACCCAGGCTCCTGAGTCGAGAGCTGCTTCTTAGTAACTTTTGTCACATTGATTTACTCAGTTTTTCTCGTTATCTCCTGAACCTTTGTTGATAAATGCATTTTTAGTTCCTCATATTAAACTATTATTTACTCTTGTCCCTAACGTATCCAAATCGTGCATCATTTATTCCAAAGAATAGTTTTCTGGATTAATAGTGTTTTCCAGTCGTAAGACAACCAGTTTCCTTTTAAAGAATCATCCACATTAAACATATCTCGTATAATATATAAGTGTGTGCGTGTTTATTACAAAAGCAGTGCCTGGAAAAAGAATCTTAATCTCTTCTCTTCACGTGTGGCTGAAAATCTGTCACCCATAAATCAGACCCAGAATGAGAGCGTTGCAATTAGAGCTGAATAACCATTAGATGATTCCTGGAAAGCTACACACATTTTAACCCTTTGCCATAAGATTTCTATAGAAATTGGGTACACTGATTTCTGCCTGATAAAACACAGGAGACTGCTAAATGCTGGGTTGTTGGGTGATTGATTTTGCAGACCTGAATCGTATTCTCTCTTTCTGAACTTTGGTTTCTTCCTCTCTGATGGTTTAAATAGAGAATTTTTAGAGGGTTGGTATATTTCCGCAAGTGTTTTTCCTTTACTCACAAGCGTTAAAGAGAGTATGTTGGTGTTCAAAATGCAGAGAAAGCTACCTGTGCAAGTTATTCCAGCCTTCTAATTCATCGTCAGAAATGTGCACGGGCGTCACATTTTCTGGACACCCACCTGGAGTGATGTGTCCATGTCGAGAATGCACAACTGTAGGCTCGTCATCTTTAAAGATGTTGTTCTCAGTCTGGTCAGACCTCCCAGAGTTCATTACCTTTTCAAAATCTCAAGCCTTGATTATACACCACAGCAGAAACATAGTTTCATCTAGCTAAGAGCTTTTACCTTCAGTAGAGCCCCTTGGAGTCTGGGGGAGGGAGTGAGCATTTCATAATCAGTTCTGAATTCTGTATGCTTTATATTCAAGAGCATAGGAAATAATGAAGAAATGGCTAGCCATTCAGTTTCTTCAGGCTATACTGAACACAGCTTTGGTAGTCCAGAAATAACCTGGCTTTCTTAATGTAATTTGGGCTCATAAAAACCAGCGTGCCTTCATCACTGATCGACAGCGCCTTTTATATTCTGTTAGCTGTAAAGTGCGCAGGTGTGTTTAGAATGCATGTATATGAATTGTTGATGACAATATGTTACCACACATCATTTGTTGTCATATCTTTGCTGAGGAGGCCTCTTTCTTTATTCTACTGACCTCATTTGCATATAGAGCCAGCAAAAGGAAAGAAGGAAGAAGGATATGTTGAGTCCCTCTATTTCATTTCTCCTGGAATATGTGATTTTGAGGGAATGTGGAAGTGGGGCCTGGGGAGCAGGGGTATGCCTGCATGAGGGTAGGAGGCTGTCCACTCAGTGGGAGGAGCAGCCCCTGAAGGAGGAGGTCTCCCAGGCATCCAGCTCAGGAGGAATTTGTGGTTACTTTCAGTTGGGGAAAAGCCAAGCTCCCTGAGGGTTCAGTGAACTGGTGATTCCCACCATAGCATCAGTTGCTTGAGTAGAAGTAACCCCAGGGAGCTGTCGTGTGTTCTTGCCTGGACAGGACATCACTGGGGTTTGGATGGTGGAGGCTCCAGGCTCTGGGAATAAAGAGAAAAGAGAGTTGGATCACCTCCCTGACCAGTTTGCCTCCTCTCCACCCTCACAACATTGAATCCCTGACTCCATGGTCCCCAGAGGGGCCATCCCAAACCAGGCTCCCTCCAAAGTCAAGGGTCTCTTGTCCAGTTTGAGTCTCTAAACTTTTATCCTTTATCTTCTCTGTTTCTCTGCTGATTAAGTAGGGCACAATATGCCCTCATAAAGATATGGAAAATATTGAATACAGCCAATCCAGATTACTTCGCTGCTTAAAAGCTCCCTTGTAGATTAGATCATTTGCCCTCTTAAAAGCTCAATGAGCTGTTTTTCCCGTGTGTTCCTGTGAATAATGCCTGTGTCATGGTCTCAGCTCAAGAGAAGGGGGAAAACAAGGAAAAGAGAGAGCACACTTTGTTACTACAAGTTTCAGGAGTCACATCAGGGATGTAAATGCTGTCATCGTTTTTTTTTTTTTTCCTTTTTAAAAACATCTTGTTTTTGCTTAATCTTGAACAGAGAAAATTACACAGAATCTAGATCCTAGCTCTCAATACTTTGTGTGTGACACACAAAGAGAGGATAGAGAATATATTAATACTTTAAATTGTTGCCTGAAAAGACAGTGATATTTTCTGTTATATAAAGCTAATAGATGAATGCATTCTACAGAGGTTTTATGAGGTTTCCGCCATTTTTCAATCTCAAAGATCAGAGGGCATGCTAGGATCCTCCACTGCCTTCCAAAAATGCATCATAGGGACACAACCTTCAAACCCTAGCTCTGCATCAGGGCTTAGCAAACTTTCTCTGAAAAGGGCCAGATTGTAACTATTTTAGGTTTTGTTGGCCATACGATCTCCCACATATTCCAATCAAACTTTGTGAACACTGAAATTTGAATTATATATTATTTCCATGTGTCACAGAATATTGTTATTCTTTTAATTTACTTCAACCATTTAAAAATGTAAAAGCCAGTTTTAGTTCATAGGCTGTACAAAAACAGGTAGTGGATTAGATTTGGCCCTCAGGTTATAGTTCAAAGACTCCTTATCTAGATATTAGCAACATCTCAAGACAAATCGACCTTTACAGTTAAGAAGTTGGTGTATGGGGGGCCCATTTTCAGGATGGACAGGATGGGAGAGGGGCAACTCTCCAGGTATTTGTTTGCTGGGTCTTGAAAGGATTTGTGAAGTGGGATTTCAGGAGCTATTTCAGCATAGACACAAACTC
Organism: Equus przewalskii; assembly: GCF_037783145.1. NCBI lineage: Eukaryota > Metazoa > Chordata > Mammalia > Perissodactyla > Equidae > Equus > Equus przewalskii. Next base: position 49,924,806 of record NC_091831.1, on the reverse strand, counting down.
TCTTCTTCTTAGTTGAAACGGTTTCTGACATTGAGGATTGTCCCTAAAATCCACTGAATATGCAGATGCGGCCAACCTCTTCTTGATTCCTCTCTGCCTTCCCACTTTCCTAAAACATCTGTTGGGCACATGCTGTGTGGAGGCCTTAGTTAGATGTTGGTGACACAAAGACACGGCCAGTACATGAACACCTACAGCCTGCTGACAGAGCAAGAGAACTGTGTGGAGGATCTCACACACAGGGCAAGCAGTCTGTTGGAAGGGAGACGCAGCATGCAGCATCCTCGGTACTAGCTCTCTGCACCATCCAGTCCTCATCTGCTCCGAGAGATAACTTCATGGGCCAATTCCAGCTGGATGACTCATAATTCAGTGTGCCTTGACGTAAGTGGACACCGGATCCTTGCTTCCTAGTCAGGAACCTGGATTGATGGGAAAGGCCATAACTTCTAAGCTGCTCAGTATTTTAAAGATCCATCCAGAAAAGTATTACCGGGCTTTGTTTTGAGCCCGTGGCTCTTCCTTACACAGCCTGATACAAGTTTCTGTCCTTTAGTCCAGGCCCCCAAGTGATAAACACCTGAAGCTACACTCGTACCATCATTGTTCATGAACATTGCCCTCCGTTGAGCAGTATTGGTGCACCTTGAAAACCACAAGTTGAATCTCATTTTGTAAATTAAATCACTGTGTAAATACCCTAAGTCTTTATGCTTGTTAAAGGAATCCCATTACGAATTCCAGGCACAGCAATATCATTGACTCACAGTGCACCGTCATGGAAGCACTCCAGGCTTGCATCTCTTCATCTTTAAAATGATGGGATTTGATTAAACGATCTCTAAGATTACATGATTTACTCTACTGTTTATTTTCTGTGTAAAAATGTATTATTAAATACTGGGTTTCCTTGAGGTAGGGCACACTTGTTCTCATAAAATGGGAGAGAAAATGTTAACATCATATCCACTATGGAAGGTTTAGTTTTTCAGTAGACCCACGAGACTCCGCGTTCAGGTGACAGCAGGCTCCCACGCCAGCCCGTGTTTACCCTTGTGGGGATGTCAGCTTCTGTCCCTGCTGCGGTATCGGTGAGGTGAGCAACGATAGTTTGGGAAACAATATGTCCTGGCCAAGGGGTGGGTTGAAAGACAAAATTATGAGAATTACTACTCTTCTTATTTCGTATAATTACAGGGTGTGTTTCTCCGAAGAGCGCCACCAAAAGGTTGAATCAGTGGGATTATTTATCCTAGGGAAGAGAAGACTGGAGGGGAGGGGGATGAATCAGTAATGGTTTTGAATATTTGGAAGGCATTAACCAACTGTTCTGTCTTCTCACTGAGGACAGGAGATTAAGAAATTGGTAGGAAAGGTCTAAAATAGACGTGAGGAGTGAGGCCTTGCTGGTAAGTGTGACTAAACACTGGTGTGAGTTCTTGAGGGGAGGTCTGGGGGATGGGGGCTTGGATGTCCTGCCTGGAGCTGGACATCTTGCTCTCTGATTTCCATTGTGGACAACAGTGACTGCCCATAGGTTCCAAGGGGCAGATCCACAGGCCTGGACTCCTAGCCCCCAGCATTCTCATAAACTAGGTGTGGTTCACACAGACAGAAAGGACAGCCTTGAGGACAAGAAACACAGTAACGTCATGGAAAGGAAGTCTGTGGCTTCAGAGGAAAGAGCTAGGCTTGAGCATGCAGGCTGGAGTGTGAGGAAAGAAGAGTTTGTCCTCAGTTGGGCAACACGCAGCCTGGGGATGGTGAGATTTCTTATGCCAGCCCTCACCTCCAGAGCATCAGCCAATGGGACCTTTCCCCTTTCGGACTCTATCCCCCACCCGTCTTGTGTCTGCAGCAGGCAGATCAGACTTGCTATGTTCCAGAGATGACTCTGGCTCCACTTCACTCTGCATCAGCCCAGAAACAGGCACACAGCGGGCAGCTTGATGGTTTTCCAGGTTTTCTCTGCCAAAACATAGTTTCCAGCACATACTAGATGCTCACCCCATGTGTGGTTACTGTATAAATGAATGTGTGCAAGAAGGAGGGAGGAAGGAGATGTTGAGTCAACAGTGACCATGTCTGACCCCTCCCAGAGTGTCGCAGGACCTTGGGAATCGCTAGCACTGTGGTCAGAAGTACAGGCTTCAGGGCAGAGACCCTAATTCAAATGGCTCTCTGAGCACATAATGGCGAGGAGTGAAGCAGCTCAGAGTAAGATGGGAGGGAATGCTGGGGGCTGAGGTGGAAGCCATCGCTCATCCCTGGACACTGTGGCCCAACTGAAACATGGACCCAGAGTTGCCAGATCCTTGCTTTTTTAAACACACAAACAAAAAACCCCAGAAACTCTAGATTTTGATATGAAATCTCTCAGTTTTTAAGTATTGGCAACTAAAAATATTTTTTAAAACACAACGAAGGCCAAGAAAACATGTTTGTTGTTTGCTGCCAGTATGTGACCTTCTCTTTAGAATCATGCAGAATTAGATTCAAATCCTGGCTACTTAGTAGGTGGTGACCTTGGCAAGTTACTTAACCTCTCTGAACTCTAGTTTCTCTCTCACAAATACAGAGACAGAGATGGTCTCACAGCCTGGCTATGAGGAGTAAAAGAACATCTGTAAGAAATTACTATAGTGCCTAGCATGCAGAGTGTCGACGAAAATAATCCATAACCAATCTATAAATGAAAATTTGGGTGAGTTTACTCTGAGCTGAAATCTGAGGACCACGGCCCGGGGCCTTTCTTCCCGAAGGAAGAAAGGGCACCAAGGAAGTGAGGTATACAGAGTGGTTATATACCCCCATACAGGACATTTCACATGTGATTGAAATGTCCCTCCCACAATAGTCACAAGATTGCCCTGTGGGCACAGTGCTTGATGGACACAGCAGGTAGTAGGTCTGCTATCTCGGTGGGCGTAGCAGGAGGCAAGCCTATTGTCTCGGTCTGGGTGGTCACAGGTGAGCGCAGCAATCAGTTCCTAGCCTAAGGAAAGATGCTTAATCCTTAAGGGAATGCAGAGGGAAGTTGCACCTTTATCTCAAGGGCCTTTGTTCTTGCCGTAGGGAATATCTAAAGCAGATATACAATGAATGCTCCAAGGCCTCAGTCAGGCCCTTTTGGAAAGACAAGGTCAGGCCGAATTAGGTTTACATAAAATGGCTTCCTCATATACTCCAATATATCCTATTACTTGCCATTTTTATTTGTCAAGATTGTTTAATAACTATTAAATAATAATGCTATAATTATGTTATTAAATCAAACCATATGAAATTGCTCATACACGCATAGATTTGACTTGTGAAAATCGTGATTACTTGTGGTTCAACATAATATTGTTAATATGAAATCCTACACTGTAACCATTATTACTATTTTACCATTATTATTAATATCAAGGCTTCGCCACCCACTCCCTGAATACACACCTATGGTCCTCCTTTCCTGCTCTCTCTTCCCACAGCACTTAGCCTGTTGATTGTACTTGATAACTTATTTATGATGTTTATGGCTTGTGTGTCTGCCCCTCCCCTACTGGTATAGAAGCTTCATCAAGGCCGGGATGTTCTCTGCTGTGTTCATTGTCCTTCTCCGGCCACTCCACCCTAGCCCCTAGGGGAGCAGGCCTTCAGGCTCTCTGGAAAGGTGTGTTGAATGCAGGGACTTACACACTGGCCTTCCCAAAGCTGAAGGCAGTTAGCCCTGGCCACTTTCCTTCAAACCTTGCGGGCTTGAGGGAGCTACTGATGAAACTGTTCTAAAGAAAGCAGCAAAATGCAATGTTACGATGATGGTTTTGTAGTGCTTTGACTCTTCAGCTCAAGAACAAGATGAGGAAAATGGTGCCAAGTATGATGTACCCCAAAATCTGAAAAACTGCATTCAATTAGTTAAAAAAAAAAAAAAAAAAAAAACCTGAATTGAAAAAAGTTGACCAAAAGTCTTCAGTGAGGTGTTTTTTTTTTTCCTGGCTATACACATGAGCTTTGTATACAGCTGTGTTTTTAAAAAGATCATCGATTTTATTTCCTTTAAATAGAAGGAAATTGGGTTTGTAAGATAACTCTCCTTGTCAGTACATTATGCTTTCATTTTATGTGTGTGTGTGTGTGTACACATAGGTTCAATAGTAAAGCCAATGTAGCAAAAAAAATTAGAAGTTAAAAAAACCCAATAGGAAATGGCAAGCCTGACTGGATTCCAGAGACAGAGGGAAAATGGTGGTATTGTCTTTAGAAGGAATGTTGGAGTAGCCTGCATGCAGAGGAAAGTGCTGATAAGCAGAATGACAAAAGCTGGTTTCATGAGTGATTCCCAGCAGCCAGAGTCCACTCGCCAGCTGATTGCCCTGCTATTTTCGGTATTCCACATATCATGACTAAATACACAGAGCTTGACCGGAGGCCACAAATATGGTAAGTCAGTGGGGAATTCTGGGAAGTTCTACATTATTTGTAAGGACCGAGGCACCTTCCATGCTCCTGTCTGCCCCCACCTAGTCCCCATTTCAACAGTTAAGAAACTTCTGACCAGCTCCTGCCTCCTTAATAGGAGGTGGGGAAAACCTTTACATTCCCCAAGGCGGATATTTTTAGATGCGATGCTCTGTCCAAAGTGTTAACTAATTGAGTTATCAGGTTTCATACTTGGCCACAGAGAATGGCAGTGGAAGAGGGAGAGAGCTTCTCAGAACAAGTAAGCATTTACAGTTTCCGAATGAAATGTGTTTTCCTTATAGAAGTGCTGTTTTGGCCTGAATACTTGTACCTTTTAAAAAATGTTTGTTGCTGGATAGGAAGGAAGCTAGCCTGTCTGCACCATGGATCACTTGAGTTCAGTGTGTGTAGGACAATGGTCTGTCGTTTCTTTCTGTTTTGCTGGGATCCCAACTCTAGGTACGTGTTGCCTGTGATGTAATTTGGCGTGTGCTTAGCTCAGGCCTGTCTTAAGAGGATGCTTAATGAAATACAAACAGATGGTGGGCGATTCGGGGTGCAGGAAGGTCCTAGTGGACCCAAGAATGTGAGAAGGTTGAAGTGTTCCCACTTTGCTCAAGAGAAATCTGAGAGCTTTAAAACTCAGCTTTTTCTGATATATTAATTGCAAGGAGGACTGTGGAATTTTATAATTGGGGGAGAAAACATGGTAGAGTTAAAATTTGTTTTTGAAATTCATATAAATGGTAGATGAAGAATGTAGTTGGAGGTTGGAAAATGTAATTTTGTTTGTTTCAATAGAATTGCAGATAGATACAAATATGTCCTCTTGTTTAATAATTTTAAAGAAGTCACACAGGAAGCTATTTTCCCTTAAGGGATATTATATGGGAAAAGGGGTAAATATATGCCTTATGTTTATAAAATTTTGAAGTATTTGATTCTGAGGGATTCGTAAAATATGATTTAGATTATGGCATAGTTCGGAATTCCATGAACTCTCTTGTTTCTACCTGTGTCTTTTCAGTTAGCGCTAGTTTCTCTAGCTAAGAGAACACACGTGTACTGTGAAAAGAAGGGAGTGGTATTTGCTATTAATACAACATATTAAATCCTGAGCAAAGGATGAACATTTTGTAAGCAAAATTTAGTGAAATGGTCATAATGACTAGAAGAAGACATCATAAAAATGAAGACATTGCTACTGTTCTAATGTCAGGTAGACAGACAGGCTAATGGTTTTAAGAAAAGAACTGTCATTTCACAGTGTTACAAAAAGCAGTTCAGAGAACTCTCACAATTTTGAACCTTATTTTGAATGAATTCATTTTAATCTTTATATTCTTAGAGATAGATTAATCTTTTAGCAAAGAGTATTCTTTCATGACCTTTATGGAATATTGCTGTATTCTAGAGTAGATGTTTATGAGATTTTAATCTGAGTGAGACTTTGTGAACATTCTGTGTGCCTCAGAGAAAGGCCTTTTCAGATTAAACTTTGAGATTGAGATTCATAATAAAGCAATGAATATTGTTCATGAATTCTATGCACTCATGACAGTTGTAATTTACTAGTAATATAAACATATAGGCAGGTAAGTCCTAAAAATCATTTTATGTCACTCTAAAAATAATCGACTCACCCATCAAAAATGATGAGCTCTGTTGAAGGTTGAATTTTGGATGTGCATTCTGTTCCATTGGTTGTGGAACTGAAAACTTTACATATAATCATGACATTTGCTAATTACCTAATGAGACTTGGCTTTGAGAAATACTAATAGCTAGGAAGTTTTGAGCCAAGGGCAAATACAACAAATCTTAAAGAATGTCCCTGAAAAGCTTTGGCCTTTTATGAATAATGAGTTAATTTTTTAAAAAAGAGATCTGAGATCCGAAAGGAAAACCCCAAAACAGACTATGTTGTTTCTGCCTCGTGTCAGAATATATCAACTAAATGGTGAAAGCATTTGATCTCAACCCATATGTGCAGCGTTTTCTGTTTTGGTGGGCATGCTGTTTAAAAAACGTGTAATAAAATGACAGACTGAATTTGGAATTATCCTGCCCTAAGCAGTGACTCTGGAAGGGTACTGACCCGATACAGATGACACAGAAGTCCCGTCACAATAGTGTAGCATGTACTATTGCTGCACTGGGTTTAGTCGGACAATGAATAAGAATTATTCATCTCTTGGTTTCATCTCTGACTTGAATGGAAGATTGAACAGTTTATCTCCCTGAGCTGCACTATGGATAAAACCGTTGCAGAGAGGGTATAGTAGATAATTACATTTTCACAAACGATTGTTAATACCTCCTGCTGCTTCTGTTTGTCTTGTGGTTTCTATAATCTTGTTTAGAGATTTTCTACAGGACTGTTTAGTCTGTGTGTTGGAAGAAACTTCAGTGATTTTACAAATTGTTATTGTGAAACATTTGCAACCCAAACTGTCTAGAAAGGTAGGTGTGTGTGTACCTTTGCCAATGTTGCTAGTAATCAGGTCTTTATAGAACAAATTTTGCCATAAATGACTGATGAAAAATTAACTCTTAAATAATGCACTTGGAAAAAAAGAAGCTGGACTGTAATATTGAGCAAAGCTCAAATATAATACAATTTTAATGTGCATTTTAAAGGCAGCTAATGACAAGGTCTTTCAATAGCTGTGAATTATTTTTAAATCCTGTAGAGGTACTCTATAATACCAAATAGAAATTATTGATATTATTTCTTATTCTATCTTCTAACTCAGGTGTGTTTCTATTTTGTATATCTGATTTTCAATAATTGACCCATTATTAAATACATATTTAACTGTTGGGAGAATCTCTAATTTTATTGTTGATTTTCACTTTAGGAAGTTGGGGGCTAGTTGGATAATTTACATAATCAAACTCAAAAAAGCAGTCACAAAACTGGTCTTTTTGCTGCTGAGACTATCTCTGCATTTTCTTGTTTGGACATGGAAACTTTTACTTATGTAGTAAGTAAGGAAAATACTTACGTATCAACTAAATTTATTTTCTTCTATGTGACAATACAAAGATACTCCCTTATCTCAGTTATAAATTTGAGTGATAATCAAGTTTAAGCAATATTAATAAGACAAAAAGAATTTAAAATCTAAGTGTCATGTGTTTTTGAACCACATTCTCTTTATAACGCTAAGGCGTTTTTAGTGACAAAGTAAAAATATATTTGACAACTCTTTATCCTAATGTACATATTTATTCATTATATTTTCTTTTTACCACAGTCCTCAGAATGCATTGCAAAAGCTAGTAATAAAAATTAACCTATATCTTCTAATTAGACTATTGATAAATATATTATTAGATTATATAACAAATTTCAGAGTATATCAGGCAGATAACTACAGTTGCTAATTAATCACTTATTAAGCATAAAAATCTATAAAGAATTTAATTCTTTTATTTTAGGAGCCCCTTTTTACTCTTATATGAAATAAAGATTCATGTAGACATTTACAATAGATAGTCATTTCCAGAGAATAATCTTGGAAAGTTAATGCCATTTTTGTTTGGTCAAGTAACAAGTGAGTGACGTGACCAATTTAAAAAGCAGAAAAAGTCAATAATGTTAAGAATCTGAGTATGCGTCAGTTTTATTTAGTCTCAAATTCTTGATTATTTTGTATCCTAACTCAGCATCGTTCTGATATATTATTGATTCACGTGTTTCTGTAATTCAATGATTATTCTGTTATATTTTGAAAACATTTATCAATAAGAGAAATTATACTTTGAATACTGTAGCTTTTGGAACACAAACTCTGTCTTACTCATCTTTTGATCCCCAGCGTCTGACACATATTAAGCACTCAATAAATACTTATTAGAATGTTTTAACATATCCTTATCTTGGAAGAGTATAGCCTGTCATAATTTTAAGCATCACATCAAAAGAGCATTTGAATTAAATTAAAAGTAAACTTGGTATTACTTATATAGCTGAAAAGGAGCTAAAAATATTTAATAAATTAGATTTAAAATAATATTTGGCTTTCTAGCCACCATTTAATCTCACAATAAGAGACAATATTTTTAAATATTTTAAAATATTTTAAACAGGAAAATGTACTAGTTAACTTTCCATTTCAGGGACTAAAATGAGACTGTTATTTCCAGTCTAGAAGTTTCCCAGAATGCAGGATTTGTATCTATAGTCGTGTTTACACAACAATGACAAGTTGTCTAAAAAGAATTTTCCTGCTATCTTTCTCATATGGCAGCACCACTTGTAATGGGATGTGTTGTTTATTTCTCACGTGTCATGTCCGAGAACTTGAAGTTGACATTCTGAGGACGGTATTATCCACTGGGAAAGTGTAGTCGTGTCAAAGTATTTGGAGTGTGTGGACATGGCCACTTGGAAAGGCCCTGTCTAGGAAGAGGGCTGAAGCAAGGTAGTGAAAAGGCAATAAACAGATGGAGATTAGAGTGATGTTGGTCTGTACGTTGCAAAAATAGCAGCACTGCATTTATTTAGACTTTATCTTCCTGCTCAGTCAGGGCTCTTGTCTAAATTATTCCATTAGAAGGTTATAGGCCTTGGCACCATGAGGTAAGTCTTTGACAACTTTGCTATAGACAGCGCCACTCAGAGTGCCCTTCCAGAGTACCTGTGAGGTCCCCTTCTTTTCTAACTACGTATTTATTTGAGGCCAGATTTTCTTCACATACTTCAACCAAAATCACACAAGGAAAAAGACCAAATGCAGAAGTGGATATGAGTTAACTGTCTTCTGTTGTCGGACATTAAAGAGATTTGCAAAACTGTAAAGCAACACCAGTCTTTTTACCTTTTTTGTTTGTCTTGGAAAATAGAGTTATTTTTCATAATATATGTATTTTATGGTATCATGTAATTAGTGTGTTATTGTTATTTTAAAATAAATTAATAAGCATTTGTGTAGTTCTCAGCTTTATTTTCTAAGGTGGTAAATCAATAGTTGTAACCCTCATAGTCCCAAGGTCTTTGAGGATGCTCATAATGTTTGAGAGTATAAAGGGATCCTGAGACGAACAAGTTTGAGAACCTCTAATCTAGACAGATTGCAGTGTGAGTGTTCTCTGGCCCTGTTTGTATGCTTAGCTTAGTTGCTGAAAGCATTCGGCAAATAAGGTCAAGTTCATGAGTTCAGTCCCCGTATGACCAGTTATGTTCAATTAACTCTCGTGGTTATAACCATAGCCAAGTAAGTTAAAAAATTAACTTCAAAGAACTTTTAAGTGATAATAATGGATAATCTTAATTGAGGACCAACTGTGTCCCAGGCCATTTCTAACTGCTTTGCATATATTATCTCCCTTAGTCTTATCCAAAGCCCTGTAAGTTAAATTTTACTGCTATTCACATTTTATAGATGAGGAAACTGAGCTACAGTGTGTTTAAGTGTCTTGTCCACGCTCCCATAGTTTGCAAATTGCTGAGCCGGGTTTGAACCAAGGCATTCTAGCTCCAGAGTCTGAACACTGGAATCATCAAACTCTGTAGACTTGCTGATAGAAAGTGATGAATTAGTTTAGATCTATCTCCAGACACTTAAAAAGGCTAATGTGACATTTTAGCCTGAATTTCACCCCTTCATCTCCGTAAATGAAAGTCAATTCCTTAGATATGAGTCTTCACTCCCAGGATCCTTGTAGTATGTCTTAGCTGTTAGACTGTAATACAGCTGGACATTTCAGAGTCACCTACCATTGTTGTGACTACCTATAACCACACAGTCCAATGGTTACCTTAACTTTGGGACAAAGATTACTCATATATTTTACGTTATGAAATAAAAAAGGGCATCCTTCTTTATTATCCTTACCACATGTTTTCATTGTATTTTTATAAAGATCTCTTGCGGGTCTGGACACTACTTGCTCTTTCTCTCTTTCTCCCATTTTATTGCATTCAATATAAAGATGTTAGGTCTTCTAATTACAAATCTTGTCCAGAAAAAATGCAAATGACCCTCGAAGATGTTTAAGATTCCCCTATCTGTCTTTACGTCTGTCTATCTATCTGTGAAGTATCTCACACTTCATTAGTAACTTAGGGCTCAAAGAAGCCTTCATTAGTAGCCTTATTTGAAAATATATTTTTTATTCATTCAAATAAGAACTTTTAGCTATATTTTCACTGATTACTCCTGAGATTCCTTTGTTGATCAGAGATTCAAGTAGAAATGAAAAGTGAAAATGAAAAGAGCAATAGCATTTTGGTATATTGGCTTTAGAAAGAATCCGTTGAAACCATCCTCCTGCAACCCCCGAAAAAGGCAGAGAGTTTCATTTACCAGCAAGGTTCCAGCTGCACCAGCTGGCCCACAACATTTTAGGATGATAAATTCAAGAACCCTTCTTTTCACTAGCTAACGCCTCCTCTCCCCTCTGCTGCTGTGGGCCTCACTGTTGAATTCCCCTGGGCTTTCAAGCCCAGACCCCTACTTATCTGACCAGGAAGCTAAGTCCAGTATATTGTGATTTCCTAGCTGATTCCCACCATATAAAGTATATTTATGCATTGGAAGAAAATAGTTATGTTCGCAATATTAAGTCTATCCACACTAAAAAGCAAGCTATTTATTTCCTGATCTTTAACAACAACAAAAAAAAACACTGTTGGGAAAATGTTCATCTACTCAAGTACATACTTTCTCTTTTCTCTTGATACCTAGACCAATTTTAGCTTATCACTGTTTTCAGTTGCTATATTTAAAATGTGAATAGTTCTCTGGATTAAATATTTTAGGATTCATGCCAATGCCTCCTACGTAATAAGGATCCTTAGGCATGATGTCCTGACATCCTTGTTCTGATTCGTAACATACCAAATAAATGGAAAAATCCCAAACAGTTGAGGTGTTTTGTATAATCCACCATATATAATGCCAGAAGTAACTGCTATGTGCTTCCTAAGTGGTAAGTAGCAACATCTTAGTATTACAAGGTATGTTTCTGAGAGACTGTGCTCTTTGTTCTTGTTGTTGAGCCAACCTATGCAAAAACCTGGTATTTGTTTTATAAACAAAGGTGCCGAAAGACTCCCAAATTTTGACTGCATAATACTATCCCAATGGGGGGCTCAGAGCAGCTTCATTTGATGGCTGCAGAGACAAAGCTGTCTGTTGTTTTTAGCCCTCTTCGTGTATGAGGCATGGATCACGATGCTTAGATGCTTTATTGTGCCCCACAGGATATGTGGGATAACTGTGTAGGGAGAATTACAACATGGATTGTAGTTTAGGATAAGAGATTGGACCAGTTGACCTTGGAGGTCACATTCAACTTAAGAGTCTAGCAGAAAAATCTTCAACCAAGTTCCTTTACTAGTACAAATCATAAAGTTATGGAGTAATTCATTCTTGTTCTTGTACCATGAAGAAGTGGGAAAAGTATTAAATCCAGGAATCCCCAACTTTATTTCCAGCAATTTCCTAACTAGTTAAGCAAATCATACCTCTCTTTGCTTCAGTTTCCTATTTTTACAACCGAGATAATGTGGTGATCTCTACCTACCTTGAAAAACAAGATGTGTTAAAAAAAAAAAAAAGAAGAAGAAAGAGAGGAATAGAAACGTATGGTTTTTGGTCAATACAAAGCAAGCTATGTATTAACACTAAGATTTGATCATTACTTTATTGAACCTCTGCTTATTAGTTTATTAGTTCAGGGCTGTGTATCCTGAGATTATTTAGTAAATATTGTTGAGGTGAGTCGAGGACACATACATGAATGACTCTCATGCTGTAAACACAATTGGAGATGAAGGCATGATGAGGTACATGTCAGCTGATCCTTCCACGGGTAGGAGAGCCTGATCGTTTGGGACTGCCACTTCCTTGGGTGAACAATGGAATATGGATAATGCATCAAGTATTTATACGCAGCCTTGCTCAGGGGAGAGCAAAAGCGAATTTCTTAAAAGATGTGTTCATGTGGGAAGTAATTGAGACAGATGAACTAGATAGAAGCATAGCAAGAAAAGAGGAAGGGATGGCTGATAATGAGAAAGTGTAAGACCCCAGTGACTCTACCTCTTCTGTTTAGCACTTGCCTTCTGCCTAACAAATGCAAAAGGCTTTCAGTCATATGTTTTGAAGAGCCTGTCATCCACAAAATTGACGCGTTACAAACAAGCATTAACTGCTATGTTATGCAACCTTCGATTGCGTTCTTGTTTTAACTCACTGGGGGAAATACTTGCTTGAAATAAAGATGATTAAAGTTTCAAAATCATCTAAATTGTCCTTATTGATATTCCATCTTTGTGGATTAAGATAGGAAAAAAAAGAAAGTTCTCTGGAGCTGTTATGTGTTCTGAATCACTGAGCACTGTGAGAGCTATGGATAGACTTATTTTTTCCAAAGTAACATGTATCACCATTTCTCTTGTGCTTCTTTGTCCCAAGAGATAACCAGAAACATGTCCAAACACAGCAGAGCTTTCAGTCAAGCTTGGTAATGAAACTAGAAATGGTTTCTCCATCCGTGGCTATTTTCCAGGCTTACTTATTCATCTCAATCTTTACATTTCAGAGCAAAGATAAATATTTTACAAATTTTGAGGTTAGCGTGTCCCTGTTGTATAACTTCACTCTTATGCAAATAAAGACAAACTCACCCTGTCCTAAAATGTCCTTGAATGGAATAAAATTGAGTCATTTTGTTTTCATTTTAAATTTCAAAAATATTTTGGATAAAGTGCTATAGTTTTTTCTACATTTTGTGTTCGGTACTCTGGCCACAATAGAACTTTTATTAATACTGTCCCATTTTTGTTTATTTGAGAAATAAAACGGTTACCATTAGCTGTTAAGAGTACTCTCACATTGCACAATATCATAGAGCTGCTAGGGGAAGAAGGCACTCGCCTGTAGCTTAGTGAAATCATTCCACTCTATCAATTCCTAACATCATTTATAGCATTCTACCTAGCACAAAATAGTGTTGGGACATAATCTGTGTCCACAGCACACTAAGATTCCTAGCAACTTCTGTAGTGTGAGGAAAGTTCTTAAAAGGAAAATTTTAAGTCGGATGATTTGGAATTCTGCCCTAGGCTAGTACAAATCAGGACAAAAGATTACTATATTGACCTCATATTATTAAGACATATGAAACTCTCCTCCCCTGATACATATGGTTTTATATCCCTTGAGAGGCATGTGAAACTGGCTCTTTAAAATCTTTGTGTTCTCAGAAAATTTCAGACAGACTCAAATAAATCCTGTTTTTGTGACTGGACAGAATCAACTTTACATTGAGGAATAATGAAAATACCCCCCCCACCCCCCACCTCCCACCAACACCCAACATGAGCTTATTTTTTTTCTATGGGAAACATCTTCACTGTATTTATTTTTACTTCTAATCAGTCTCCAGCAGAATTTGTAGGGTTCTGAATTGTGGCTGAGAAAAGACATTGCAAAGGGCCTGGATTCTGGATCTTTCTTTTGATGTAAACCAGATCATAGTAGACTTGATGAGAATGGGTTTTATCAGCATGGCAAGGTAAATCTCTTAAAAACACTACCTTTATAAAAACAAAAGCCTGCCAGCACTCTATTTATTTTTTTTAAGTGATTCCCACTCCCCGCTACTCAAAGATAAAGATGGGAATGTTGTTTTGCTTTTTAGTTTCAGAGGAGCCACCGTGCACAGACACCCTTGGCTGGTTGGAAATGTGCGACAGCAGGGGCCTTTCTGGCAAAGATCCCAGTGTAAAGATGCTAACCATGCCTAACATGTGTTAGGGGACAGTGACCTCATTTTCAGGGATGAACTGAGGTTGCTTCCAAACAAAATCCTTACAAACAAAGGGAGCCTTGTTACAATCGGAAAGAATCTGTGGAGGCAGGTCCTTGTACTTCGAGTGGTTTTGATAGTGATGATTACAAATATCGATAGCCTTTAGAAGCATGTGCCTTACTGGTTAAGCCCCCACCCCACTGTGCTCCTCCTCTTACTGCTTTATGGATGGAAAATACTGGTTCATTTCCAATAAGTGGGTAGCAATTAAATAAAAATGAATAAAATCTTAATAACCCAAGGTCTTCCCTAACTAAAAGGATTCAAGTTTTTTCAAACACTTGCCATGCAAAAGACGCACAAAATTTCCCTTTATTTTAAATTTCTGCACCCCATGCCCACACACAAACCTAAAAAGGATTTATTTGCTAACACAGAGACTTAATACCCCTTTGGGGGGGGGGAGGGGGAGATAGAGAAAAACCAGTCTCCTAAGATTTGAGGTTTTTATTGACAGGAGGCAGATTGTTCCATGAATGTCACAGTTGTTTTAGGTTGCGCAATTGGTCGCATTCTTTTCAAATTGGTCAGAAATTAGATCACTGTTCAAAATATCTGTAAAATATCAGCACATAATATCTTACTCTAAAATATCTGGAAACTTTGAGTGGGCACTCTGAATGGCCACATCCCAGGGTGTAAGCAGCCATTCTGCTCTCGTCTAGTGGGGAAAAAAAACATCCATTGTTCCTGGTCCCCTCTCATATGCTGGGCAGCACCACAGCCCGGTGTCCACTCTTAAAGCCTTAAACTCAGGAGAATGTGACTCTCAAGTCACTTGACATTTTTTTGTTGAAAGTTATTTTATCCCAAATAAACCAGACTTGGAGTTTGAGAAGTTCTGTAAAGCAAATTGGCATTGAAATCACTAATTAAAGAGCAACGCCAAAGAGGATTTGGAGGTTTTGATAAGCAGGCCCCCGTACCGTGTGAGTCCTGTTGAGAATAAGTTACAAATCTGTATTACTTCAGCACCAAAAATTACTGCTTGATACTACCGAGAAAAGCCTCACGTCTTTCATTTCTGGCTGTAAAAGTTTCCTTTAAAAAGTCGACCATAGAAGAGTAAGAGAAACGGGGGAGAAACAAATATGAAAGGCAAAATTTAAAAATCTAGCATTCAGAAGGTAATCATTATCTTACATGAAATTAAAGGCAGACCTTCAGGGGCCAACCCCAGGGGCATAGTGGTTAAATTGAGTATGCTCCACTTTGGCCGCCTGGGTTCCAGGGTGCAGACCTACACCACTCATTAGTGGCCATGCTGTGGCGGCAGCTCACATACCATCTAGAGGAAGATTGGCAACAGATGTTAGCTCAGGGCGAATCTTCCTCAGGAAAAAAAAAACAAAAAACAGACCTTCAAAATGCCTCTCACAACACTCCTTTCTTTTCCATTCCACCTGCTGTCCCCCCAAATTGTCACATCACATAGAACCTTATTTTTACGATAATCCAATTCAGTGGCCCTCACTTCTGGTTGCACTTTAGAATCACTTGAGTTGCATTTATCAAAATATCCCATCTCAGCCCAGTTGAATCTCTGAGGGTGGAGCCTGAAGGGTTTTCGTTGTTGGTTTTTGAGGTCTTTTTTTGAATCTTCTCCTGGAGACGCTTGAGGTACAGTAGCTTGGCAACCATTGACCTACAGATCTTTTGTCCCCATCTTCTCCACACTCTAATCTGCCATCAATTAATTGGGCTAAAATATAGATTTAATGATTTCTTTCCACTTCTCAAAACCCTTCACTCTCTTCTGGTATCTTTATGGTGAAGTTAAGTCAGAATTACCTGCCATTCCAAACCTTCTGTGAAGCTCTCCTTTACCATCCCCCAGGGGACTCTCCTTTCCCGTAGAGATTGTCTATTCACATTCCTCAGACATTTCCATTTCTTATCTCTGCCCTGTTTTCCTTCCTTCTTCTCTCCACTGACCGAGTCCCCTCTTGAAGTCGTACCTCTTCCTCTTAGCTGTTTTCCCAGCTGTGTGCAGGATGCAGAAATGGCTTTTCCCAATGAGCCCCTATGGACTCTCTCAATTTCCATAGGTTCCTCTACTATGAATTCTCATTCCACTTGCTGGCTCCAGTCTGCACAGCTAGATTATAAGATTATTGAAAGTAGTAACGGCATCTTCACAGTAGAGGACAAGTAGATATTACTGCTTAACTGCTAGATATTGAACCCTTTATTGAATATAAACCCTGAATCCTAGTGATAGAATAAACAACATAACACTTACTTTGAAGATTGGTTTTGATTTAATAGTTAGAAAAGATGTATTATTTATTACTTCAAGACTCAGACTTCTTATTTCACTTTCCCTGCAGCCTCACACCAGAGTTAAGAATGTGGATTTAAGAAAACAGGTTTATGTACTTCGGATATGTCTGCATAAATGTACTGGTACTGCCATTCACATTATCTTAGCATGTCCAGTGTGAGAAGATCAGAAAATTGGTGTTCTTCCTGGGCCATAGTTTCTGATGGTTAGAGGTATTCTAGGATCTTCTTGAGAAGTAGAAAGCATAGTTAATAGAAGGACTTTTATACAGCAAAATTTATATCAGTAGTTGTTTGCTTAATTTTTTTTAAATGGTTAGCAGCCAGGAATCATAAAAGATACACATATTCGTGAAACATTTGATTTTTACCTTAAGCCACATAAATATACGTCCCTTTGCTAAATGTGGGACGTCAAGCCAAGGCCTTTTCTCTGCGCATGGGTACACTGGTTGGAGTTCGTGTGGTCTTCCCATAACACCAACGCTTTTTCTGAGAGTCCCGGTTTCAGTACCTTTAAAGGAAAAGCTAAAACTTAGAGTAATCTGTGAAGCAATCTGAGTAGAGATTCTTTCTGGATTTTTCTGATTTTCCTTTTCATCCCTATGGTCATCTCATCCATGTCTGATACAGCAGCGTTTTTAGTAACTTCTTTCTAATAAGTGTTTACAAAACATTTCATATCATTTTCATAAAAAATCTTTCTCTGTATACTATTTCCTGGTGTAAATAATACCTAGTTGAATTGCATAATTACAACAACCAGAACAACTGGCATAAACAGGTCAGAGAAAAAACACAATTGACTACTAGGAGGAGTGGTGGGGTGGGAGTCCCAGAGAAAGGTCTTTCTTTCTGTGTTTGGGCTTCAGTCCTGTTACACAGAAGGAATGGGGAGGGAGGGAGGTTGGGTAAAAGAACAATTACCACAATCTAGTGAGACATCCCTGGGATGTGCTATCACACAGACCTGAGTTCAAATTCTAATTCTAACACAATTTGACTGTAGGAGCTTATGCAGCTTCTTAAGCTGTCATTTTCTCATTTCAAAGACCTAAGTGTCATTTGTTGAGGACTGTTACGTAAGTTCACATATATAATGTACTTAGCAGAGCGCCTGCCTCCCCAGTGACTCTAAATAAATGTTGCTGTTCCTTTCCGTCTTCTCTCCATGACTGTAAGCTCCTTTTCCTCTTTTATCTCACTCTAGAACATTTAGCCAAGGAAGGCAGTAGATAGTAGGGGTTAAGGGCAGAGCTCTAAACCCAGGTAGACGTGAGTTCTGATCCTGGCCCTGCCAGTTTCTAGAAGAATGCCCTTGTGCAAGTTACCTAACCTGACTTTTCTAATCTGTAAAATGTAGCTGATAATAGCGCAGACTTCATAAAATTGTGAGAATGAATATGTGTCAATCTATGGAAAATGCCTTGCCTATTATAAGTGCCCAATGATTGTTAGTTGTGTTACTATATTATTAGGTGTCGGGACACTTAAATGTCTTATGGTTCATTAGGCACAATACAATGCAGACTTTACCTGCATATTCTTTCTGACAGTTACTGTTGAAGCAAATACATTGCTCCGTAGGTGACCCAAGCACATTAAAAATCGGGCTGTGTGCTCAAAGTAATTTAAGAAGTGAGAATAAACTCAGACCCACTGAGCACCTCCTTTATCTTCTCTTGAGGTTTAGAGAAAGAACTCCTAATTCTGTCAGTAGACTCTGATCTTTCTTTGTCTGGTGAAATGGAGAGACAGCAAGAGACTGGAGAAAATACAAAGAAGGCTTTTTTGTTCCCAGTTAAGCTAGTGTAGGATTTTGCTTCTCAAGGAATAGTTAGAGCACTGGACTATGCATTGTAGATCAACATTTCTTCGTTCAGCACAGTCTGTTGTGTAGAACTTAGCCCTGAACAGGACAAGGACCTACCGGAAAAGAGGTTACAGTCCCTCTTGATGGGGTAGCTGGCACCTAAGCTGAACAGACCAAGTGCTATAGGAGTCCACAGAGAGAGAAAGGGTCATGTCTAGTGTTTATCAGGAAAAATAGCAAAGATGAAGTGACACTTGAGCTGGACCTAGGATTTAGTAGGTAAATCTATTGATGGGGGAGGAAGAGCGAGGGATGGTGATGAGCCATACTGGCAAAGGGATGTCCTGGGTGAAGTTATAGTGCCAGGAAATTATGGGGCCCATCGAGAAATAATAAGCCTTCAAGGATTAATAAGCCATCTAGGTTGCCTTCAGGATTGGTATTCATGTTTTCATTTAGGCTGGAAATGTTTATTTGGGATTTTAAAGGGCCTGAGAGGTTATGCCATAGAAATTGAATACTGTGGTTTAAAAGCAGAAACATTTTTACAAATGAGTAGTCATTAAACATCATGTAAAACAGATAAAAGTAGATCTGCATGGGGTGAAACTGCAAATAGGTATATGAAACTTGCTTCCACAGCTTGGCTCTCGATCTCAGTGTTCTTGAGTCCTAGGGCTCCATAGAACCGCTGGCAATGAGGAAAGAGCCGGGGCTCGTCCCGAGGTTCCATCCTTGCTGCTTACTTATTATCTGGGTGAACTTGGGCAAACCACTTCACTTTTAGGAAACTCAATTTTCCACATCTATAATGAAGGTTCCTATCTTGATTGAATTTTAAAGAAATAAATAACAATAATGTATGTATAATAATCCATAATAATAACATAAATAGAATACTTAGAGAAATCTCTGACTGATAGTAGGCACTCACCAAATTGCAGCTATCATCCTTGTCATGATGTTCTCAGAACCCTCAGTGGCTTCTTGTGGGCTCCTAAATAGTGTTCATGCTTCTGGAATATAGTAGTATATTAACCTCCTGCAGGTTTTTAGAATGATCTGGACGTCACATGGCAAGGGCCCAAAGTGAGCAAGTAGTAGAGTGAGTGGGAAAAAAAAGGTTAAGTATATTTTCAGCTGCTAGTGAAGCTAAGATATTAGGATAATGATAAAAGTCTTTTGAAGTGCACTTGTGAACTAGCACAAAAGAAAATGATCTACAGAGGTAAACAGTGACGTGAAAGCAAGAACCAGTTTGACTTGGCTGCATAGACACAGGGAACAAGGAGATAAAGCCTAAAACTTGCCTGAAGTAAGCAGCCTAATAAGAGAACCTCCATTAAGCTGGGCCCCAAAAGAGGGTGGCTCCCAACATAAGGGTAGACAGGAAATAAATCCACCACATGGACCAGTAGAGCAAAAACTTGCCTGTCTCAATTTGTCACCAAATGGAAAGAAAAGAAAAATTTCCCCTGAGAATTTGTAACCTTAAGGAATCCCTCATATCCATACCAATCTCAAGTCTAAATTTGTGTAGTCTTTAGAAGAAAAGCAAGGAAGCTTCAAGGCAAGCATTTATTTTAAAAATAATCTTGCATTGATAGTGCCTCCAGGCATCTGGCAGAAGCAATCTTAAATTCCTCTTCGGAATACAGCAACATTAACCCAGGCCCAGAAAAATTTCCAGAGATTAATTTCTATGCAATCTGAGCTCACAGTCAATAATCACAAACCACAGAAAATGTAAATTGGTACAATCACTTTGAAAAACAATTTGTCATTAAATAGTAAAGTTGAATAAGCACATAATCAATGACCCAGCATTTATGATCCAAGGTATACACCTTAAAAAGTCTTGCCTTTGTGCATCAGAACTAGTGCCAGAATGTTCATGGCAGCACCGTTCATAGTAGACCCAACCTGGAAACAACACAAACATCCATCAACTCTACAGTGGATATATTGTGTTATAATCACATAATGAAATCTTCTGCAAGCAACAATGATAAATTGACTACAGTTACACATGTCAACGTGAGTGACTCTAAGAAACACGTTAGACAAAAGAAGCATGTCACAGAAGGATCCATAATGTATGACTCCATTTATATAGAGTGCTAAGACAGTCAACTACATAATATTTAGCTTAGGGAGGCATACATCGATGTTAAAACTATAAAGAAAGGCATAAGGATGGTTAACTAGAACAGAGGGTGCCTTTGGAGAACCAGTCAAGGAAGGGCTTATTGGAAAGTTGCAAAGTAATTTTCACTCTTGAGCTGACAGTTGGGTATGTGGCTGTTTCTTTTATGATTTTTCTTTAAACTGTTCATATGTATCTTATGTACTTTTTTGTATGTATGATACACATTATGATAAATACTTTTTTAAAGGAGGATAGAAACTATAAAGGCCCCAGAGACAGAATATTTGATAGGATGCATACATGTAACTTTCTGGAAAAGTTTGAGGGAAAGAATGAAGAAGGAAAAAGTAATCAAAGATTCACAGCAAAGTTGTATGCCTGAGTGGGTAGGAAAATCTTGGGACCTTTAAACTGAAATCAAGGGAATCATTAGTACCTCGTTGCAGTGGCACATACGTTATATGTTCTCAGTACATGTTTGTTGTTGATGTTGACGCGAGTGAACTGTTGGACATGGAGGTGGAAATGTTTTGGGATACAGATGGGTGCAATACAGCCGTAGAGTGTTGGGCTCAGAGAGAATGGTAGAGGCCATGGTATTGATGAGGTCACTTTGGGAACAAGCACAGGAAGGAAAGAAATTGCAAGTTCTGATAATGGAAAAAGCCCATTTTTTCAGAGGTGAGTTGAAGCAGTGAGGAACAAAAAAAAAGTGGACAAAGAGATGAGAAAAGCTAAAGGGAAGATTTTCAAGAAAGAGAAGGTGATCAGTACTGTCAAATGGCTCAACATTCAGAGAGGACAGAATTAAAATTAAGTAAATGGGATTTGATGATTGCAGGTCATCAGTAATCTTGTACAGAAAGACTTTATTAATTAGCTAGACAAGTCATATTGTCAGGGCTCAAAATATTTGATGTTTACAAGATAACTTTAAAATAATAATTTATTGAGTGCTTGACATGCATTCACACTGTCACTCACCTTACATGAATTATCTAATTGCATTCTAACAGGAGGCTATTTTATCCCCTTTTGACAGCTGAGAAAACTGAGGCACATGTATGTTAAGAAACTTGCCAAAGGTAACATATTAGTAAATGGAGGACCTGGGATACAGATCAATTAACCAGTCTACCACAATGAGAGATAGAGGAGATCATCGTTTGCAAGGGTTGCTAGGTGGAAAAGTGGAAGGAAAGGTTGATTCTTTTAGGTTTAAGAAACACCTGAGCATGTTGCTAGGCAGAGGATAGGGCAGTAGAGAAAAGGAACCTGAAGCTTGCAGGAAGGATGTTACCCTTCACATGCTTCCCAGACAGTTGGGAAGATGAGACAAAGGAGAAAGATTAGATAATTGGTAGATCAGATATTAATGGGCCCTAGAGATTGCCCCCTGAGGTTTAGAAGGAATGGAGCAGAGCTCTATTATATACTCACTGAGTCTCTGATCTGCGTTTCTTCTGGCAATCCACTGTTAGCCTCATCTTGAGCCTTGAAATGAACTATTGAAGGAATTATGGTCTAGAAGGATGTACCTGAAAGTACCTACATGGGTAATTTGATGGTTAGATGGATTGACAGATGGACAGAAGATGAATGAATGAATGAACCAAGAGTTACTGAGCATAAACTAGAGTCCAAACATTTACTAAATCCCTTCTTAGAGTAGTGATGAATAGCCTAGGCTCTGGAGTCACATTGTCTGGGTTAATATCCCTGCAACGCACAAGCTGTGCGTCCTTGGGAAAGTCCTTCGTCCTTTCTAAAGCTCAGTTTCCTCATCTTTAAAATGGAGCTTGTAATAGTCTCTCCTTGTATTATTTTCCTAGGGCTCCATCACAAACCATCCCAAACTAGGCAGCTTAGAACATCAGAAATGTATTCTCTCGCAGTTCTGGAGGCCAGAAATCCAAAATCTAGGCGTCAGCAGCGCCACACTCCCTCGAAAGGCTCTAGGGGAAAATTCTTCCGTGCCTCTTCCAGCTGCTGGTGGCTCCTGGTGTTACTTTTCTTGCAGGAGTGTAACTCCAATTCCTGCCTCCAGCGTGACATGGCCTTCTGCTCTCTTATGTGTCTACGTATCTTCTCTTCTTATGAGGACCTCAGTCCTTGAATTTAGGGATCATTCTAGTCCAGTATGACCTCATCTTAACTAATTGTATCTACAAAAATACTATTTCCAAATAAGGTCACGTTCTGAGGTTCCAAGTGGACATGAATTTTGGGGGGACACTATTCAATCCACTAAACTACTTCATAGAAATAAGACAAGGGCAAAGTAAGTTAATATTAGGACTTAGACAGTTAATGCACATTGTCTTAAGCGGCCAATAATACAAAGCTAACATAGGCACTTGTAATACCATCTAGCATATAGTCAGAGGTATGAAGTATTAGTTACTACTGAGGTTGGCGCTCAGGAAATGCTTCTTTTTCCAATCACTGCTTTTTCTGAATAATATCAATATTCCAGTACAGGTGGAAATGCTGAGTTATTGGATTAATTCATAATAATGTTTAACTCTATCCTTGAAGCTAGTTGCTTAAAAAACACACATGGTTCATATTTCTTTCCTGTAGTAGTAAAATGACTAAGTGGACAAGACATTACATGGTAATGAAAGACATTTTCATTTTCCAAATTCTTCCTTCAGATTTTGATCATCCAGGGGGAAAAAGGGCTAACCAGCTTGGTTATACTCCTTTTGTACCAAGTCCTTAGGCAATGACTCCTCTGTATGACTTTCCATGTAGCTGAGCTCAACTTCTCATGGGACCTAATTTCCTTCCATAGTAATTTATCTACAACTGGCTTTAAAGAGGCATTGTTTTTTGTTTTTGTTTTTTTAAGATTTTATTTTTTCTTTTCCTCCCCAAAACCCTCCGGTACATAGTTGTGTATTTTTAGCTGTGGCTCCTTCTAGTTGTGGCATGTGGGATACTGCGTCAGCATGGCTTGATGAGCGGTGCTATGTCCGCGCCCAGGATTCAAACTGGCGAAACCCTGGGCCGCCATAGTGGAGCGCGCGAACTTAACCACTCGGCCGTGGAGCCGGCCCCAAAGAGGCATTGTTTTGATAGAATCCTCAAGATTGAAAAACAGGCTACAGGGTGTAGCCTGTTTTAAGAGTAACCCCTAGTTATTTGATGAAATGACAGCTAAGAGAGGCAGGACATTGCTGTTGAGCCTAATACAAAATATTACCTTTTTTTAGCACTAAGGAAATAAACAGTATATATAGGTACTATAGGCAGAATTTGAAAAAAATAAATAGCAAAGAATCCATTATTTGCCCTGCCACTTAAGCAACATGATTTAGAAAAGTAAACGAGGCATTAAGATGAAGGCAAGTAAATCTTAATTTGTACCACATCTGTTTTGTTCACCGCCATACAGCCAGATGTTGGCATGGCTAGTGCATCATTGATACTCAACAAATATTTGTGGCAGGGAGATGTGGCTGCATTGCTTACAGGTGGTTGGGAGTGAAAGGAGGAGCTTCTTTTCTGTGGGCGTTAATAACTTCATTTCCTAAGGTGCTGATTTTCTTCAAGGCAGTCTTCATTTTCCTCTTTTTGCTTTTGCTTTATCTTTTTCTCCCTCTTTCTCCTTCTATACTTTTTCTTTGAAATATAAAGTGGCTGATTGTTATGAATTCTTGTGTTGAGCCTGTCAGTATGTAATAGAGAATTGAGAAAAGTGAAAGTGAAGAAAATAAATTTTTGTCCCTTCTCTTTCTTCTCAAGTTTTCAGGTGATAAATTGGCTACCTCTGGGAATTATTTGATACCAGGTTCATTGGGTGAAATAGATAGAGTGACGGCACCCAGTAGAGAACTCTTTATCATTAGAACAGGTGTTCTTACACATGCACTCATGAACAGACTTAGCAATGCTGAGCCACGTGAAGTAGTGTGCCAATTGTATATGCATATGCATATTCGATGTGTGTATGCAGATTTGGTATGTGTTTGCATATATGTGCAATTGTTGAAGGAAAATAATTTATTCATAACTTTTGTTAATCTCAAAAGAATTCAAGCTCCAATGGGTAGAGAACCACTGAATTAGAAGATTTGGTTTATATCCTTTGTATTTTGTTTTGCTTTAGAGTTTTGGGTGGGAAATTCTGAGAAAATATGAGACGAAAAGGAAGAGTGTATAGAATTGCCAAACCTTTTCAGATGGGGAATCAGGTCCAAGGCTTTCCCTGAATTATGACTCCTCTTTTTGAAGTTCTTTAACTGCTGCTTTTGTGTACGCAGAGTTGGGGATGCTTAACTCAGTTGTTATCTCTGGCAGTTGAAATATCCAGGAGGACTGATGTCATTTGTTCCCAGAACAGCTTCAGAGCCCTTCTGGGCAAATTCACTGATAAGTCATTGAGCAGGCACAAAGAAGATGATATTTTATGGTACAGTGAGCCATTTTGCATAGCTAATTTATTTCTAACTGAACTTACAAACCAAACATAAAAACTAACCTTTTCAAAGCAGCAAAACTTTTTACACTGCATTTTATTTTTCTTTAAATTCCTAGAAACGTTGGTTTGTCCTTTCTCTGATTTAAACCTATGTCTCTTGTCTTCCTCTTACTTAGCCCTCTGCTCTGATTAAATGACTTGCATGCTTGACTCAAATCCCAATTTTATTTTTGCAATACCTACACGTGTTCCCAGATACCCGCCTCAGTGGCTTAGTTTGTGATCTCTGGTATTCAACTTTGTATCCTAGCAGATTCTCAACTTAAATAGCTGTTGTTCTTGTTAATAAAGCCTCCTGTCTTGTTCCAGGCAATCTTTTAATTAATACAGTCATTTCCACACAATTTACTTATTTATTGATTCATTCATTCACAACACATTTATAGTAGGCACCTGCTATGTGACAGGAATCCTTCTAGTTGCAGAGGAAACAGAAAGATGAATATTACACATATAGTCCTGCCTTCTGCTAGGTCAAGGCATGTGGCAATCCAGGCAGGCCAAAGCTGTAAGCCTATTGACACCTAAAATCTTTAAATAAATTGGTTTGCTATTTATTTAGAGCAGTGTTCTCAATGGGGGAGATTTTGCCCCACCCCCTCCAAGGAAATTGGGCAATTCTGGAGACACTTTTGATTGTCACCAACAGAGGATGATACTGGTGCTTGGTTGGGAGAGGCCAAGGATGCTAGTAAATGTTGGCGCTGAACGGGACTGTTCCCCACGTCAAAGAAATATCTAAATCAAAACGCCAGTAGTGCTGAGGTCCAGAAGCCCTGATTTAGAGGAAGCAATATTCCTTCAGAGGGAGGCATACTGCTATAAATTGGAAGGGAGGAGACCCTGGAGGCAGTGCCCTCTCCTTTGAGGTCCTGAGCAAGCCTGCTCTTAACTGAATTGACAGACACCAGAAGCAAAGACTCTTCTGAGGGGTGGAATTTCCTTCATCTCGGTTCCATTTCCAGAGATGAATTAGCATTCCTCAAAGACTGGCATCTTGGCAGCTTTCCAGCTGCCTCTCCCTTAATCTGCCTCTGCTTGTTCTTACGGGGCTTACAATTTAGGGAGGAAGACAGACAGGTATACCAAAAACTATGATGCTGTGTGATAAATACCAAGAGAATTCAATGAAATTAATGCTTTGGGAGCACCCAGCAATTAAACTCTGCCTGGGAGGTCTGGGAAGGCTTTACAGACAAGGTGGCGAGTGAACATGGGATTTGGAGGAAGTATTTGCCAAACTGCTGAAAGAACCAGCTTTCTTCTTTAAAGCCATACCCTGCATGATCGCATTTACAACCAGTGACGAGATGTTTTTGGCTGCCCTTTCAAGGGAACCTGCTTCTGTATTGTTCTACACTGAGCAAGACTCCTTTACAAATTCCAACTTTGTAGCCCTTCCTCTCGCGGTCTTCTTTCTATTAAAGATTTCAATAGCAGGTGGTTTCAACTGTACAGTTGTAGGTATTAGAGTTCAGCAGTAGTTCAGAGTTGTAAGCTTTCAAGGAATGAATTACAGATTTGGTTTTTTCGTTTTTAAAATTTACATGTATTTATGTGCTCCTGCTAATATTCCTAATAGTGTTTTCTCCAGGTAGAGGCCTTAGTTAGCTTGAAAATATAGGGAAAGTATGCTTCACAATCTGTGTAGACATTTATAAATGCGTTTCAAATATAACCAATGTTCTAACACATAGCTGTATCCTGGAGGAAAATCCAAGAGAGCATCATTACCCACAAATTCCTGGTAAACTGGTAAAACAACATTAAATGTATTTTTGAAGCTATTAATTGAAAAATTGGTTGTGATAGTTAGATACAAATGAGTGGAATAGATGTTAAATTTCTGATCCAATAGAATAGTGGGGTTTTCCTAATGTAATCACCAGGAAGTTATAGGATTTCTCTTTACTCTCCTGAAATTGTACGTTGATTTAAGGTGCCTGCAGATTATGGGAAACTTTCTCTTTTAAGTTCAGACTCAGTTATGACATCGCACAAGGGGTAACTGTATACGTGAAACTAACTTTTAAAGAATTTATCCTTTCCCTGGTGACTTTACAAAGACTTTTTATTAGTAGTTCCATGTTCAATTTAAAAATCTCTGTTTTACTGTCTTTTTAGTTTTTGAACTATAAGCTGAGTAGTTAGAAACATGCATATGAGTTTTATTTTTCACCGAAATGTTTTTCTTTTTTCCTTTTAGTCTGATGCCAATGCAAGTTACTTAAGAGCAGCTCGAGCTGGCCACTTAGAGAAGGCCCTTGACTACATAAAAAATGGAGTGGACATCAACATTTGCAATCAGGTTAGTTGTGGTTATTGTTGTTGTATTTAGTTTTTTGGTTAAAAGTTTTTAAATCTAGACTTTAAACTCCTTAAATCTTTCATTAGACATTACTAAGACCTTCTCTTTGTTGCCGGTTTTTCCTGTTAAATTTTACCAGCTTGAATTATCAAATTATTCTCTGCTTTGTTAAAGGAGCATTCAGAAATGTAGGTATGCTTTTAATAATTAATTTCTAAAATGTAGTAAATAATGATACCAGAATAACCCACCTAATTTTCGAGTACTTTTATCCCTAATTGTAAATGATTGTAAATGATTGTTGGTGGGATGTTATCTACAGAGTTCTTGGTAGACTATTTATTGCTCTATTTTCAACCTGCTGAGTGAAGCTTTCCCTTCACTTTTAATCAGAATGGGTTGAACGCTCTCCATCTTGCTTCCAAAGAAGGCCATGTAGAAGTTGTTTCTGAACTGCTACAGAGAGAAGCCAATGTGGATGCAGCTACAAAGGTCAGTATCACACATTTAATGCTTTTCATATCACTTGCCTTATTCAATGAGGATTCAGCCCTTGATAAGAATCAGGGCACGCGTCTCATGAGATACTTGTCAACTTCGTTCTCTTTGGGGAGCTTATATAAATGTAAAGGGATTTGATATTTTGTAAAATGTCAAAACAGAGAGAGAAGGATGGAAGAGTTGATAAATCTTGCTTTTCATTTTACAGAAAGGAAACACAGCATTGCATATAGCATCTTTAGCTGGGCAAGCAGAGGTGGTAAAGGTCTTGGTTACAAATGGAGCCAATGTCAATGCACAATCTCAGGTAAACCTACTCTATTGCAAAGAAATTTTGTCATTATAATTTACAAATAATGTTCTTTGGATCAGGTGCTTGCTTGGTTCATATAACCTCTAAGAATATAATACTTAAGAGCTATATTCAGTGAATAGTTATATTATTGCAGATAATTTAAATTCATATATGTCTTCATTTGCAACACTTGTGTGTGAGAGGTAGAAATTTTTAAAACTCATTCATGTATGAAACTGTATGACTGGTAGTCATAGACACAAATGTTCAGGTGATATCTGTAATGTAGAGTCTTACACTGTTTTATGATGCTAGCTCAGGGCCAGTCTCAGTATTTATTAACCCACAAAGGAAATGGAGATGCCTATAAATGAGGAAATGCTCTTATAAGTTCAGAATGTATCAATGCTTTCTCTAATTGAAAAAAGGAAGACACTACTTAATTCCTGTTTACTAACTAAGGCATCATTGTTCTAACCTGAAACACGTTAAAAAGGAAAAAACCAAGCAGAGTGAACTTTTAAAAGCCTCCAAACTTTAAAATGTCCAAGTTCTTTGTAATGAATATACACTAATAATTCATTCAGTAGGTCCTCCTATAAGCTCAGAATCTTTCATGAAGTTCTAAGAAGAATACCAATAGATTATCGTTTGGTAGACTTCGAGTCTGAAAGAATTAACTTTACTTTATTGGTTTAAAAATGTAAATCCTCATTATCCAAAGTGTTTGTTACTTGAGTCCCCAGAGACATGAGTTTGTGTAGGAAAGCAGACTTCATCATAACACAAACATCCACTAAGGACCTGATGATTTTTAAAACTGGTCCCTACTCAAACCTTCCTTCCAGTTGAATGCTTTCGTCTACCCCTGTTTGTCAGTGTCTACTCCAAGGTGTTGGATATTGAACAAACTGATTATAGAACAAAACAGCAAGTTTTGCAAAAGACACAGGATTTCATGAAGTCAGGGAAAGTGATGTTGGAGCACTGCTGGGTACACAGCTAAGCTGAGGGTTTGTGGCTTTCGGGCAGCATTAGACCAGACAGTGTCTTACAATTTCTAGTTTTATCTTTCAAGATGAAGTGTCAGTGTAACTTTTTTCATTGTTTACTAGGCCTTTTGATCTCCACTTTAAGTGCACTTGACTTCCTCAGCGTTTTTCAGTATTGATTATCTTTGGATAACAAGAGCCTCCTATATTTTATAGGTGCACAGAATTCTGGAACTTCTTCCTTCATTCCTAGAGCTATTAGCCTGTAGCGATGATAGCCCTGATGCCATTAAATACCAGTGTCATGGAAAAGAAACTGCACAGTGCTTCCAACCACATGATTTCTTTTATATTTGGTTTCTGGTTCCCTGTGGTTGGACCTTAGTTACATAGTCTATGCCACTATTCTGATTCCTTATGAGAGTTCAATTGAATTAATGATGCTTTTCCAGAAAGAAGTGTTATAAAGTAGAATATTGATAAGTATAGTACTTTGAGAGAGATGCAGACCAGTTGACTACAGAAATGCTTTTAAACCATTTTTTTTTAAATGCCCCTGTAACTTTTTACTAGAAAATAATGAGTGTTAAGCTCTGAGATAGTGGGAAAATTCTTTAATCCATTTTCATTTCCTTTTTCTTCCCCCAAGGGAGGAAAACTAAACTTCCTTCTTTTAAATATTGCACACATTCTTGACTAATGTTTAGAGCAGCCATAGTTTTAAACGTCTGCAGTGTCTGGGCGAAGCTGCAGTTGAAATAAAATCCTAACCAGATTCGATTTCAATTTATACACATTCCCTACTGATGATAAAGTGAGGGAAAGGAACATAGGCTGTGAAATTCCCTGCTCCTTGCAGCTGTGCTTAGAGTACGCTGCCACACAGTTCACAGTAAAGAGTGTCCCCCTTCATCCGGACACCTGCCCCATCTGCCGTTTGAACTGCGTCGTTCCGGGGACGGGATAAGTAATGACATGACCGTGCGGCAGAATGCAATTTCCATGGCAATTCCTGGTAGCAACTTTTCAATAGGAACTCTTATAAAGAGCAGCATGCAAGACAGCCATGAAATGGGATTAAATTCCATGTACGTGTCAGCACATAAAGCATCACAGGAATTTTAATATTCAAGAAAGCATCCTAAGTGAAATTTTAACCTATAGGCAATATTTGATAGCCAATAGGAAATAGTGTAAAGAGAGTCCCTCATCTTTCTTAAATATAAAAATTCTCCTTATCATGAAATAAAAATAACATCTGGCAATATCAAGTTCTGAATTTATAAACTGAGGCTCTATAAGCTAAGAACTTGTAGATAGTGTTTGAAACTAATTTTTGTCATTGCCTTGATCTTAGATCTTAAGTTAGTTAACTCCTTATATTTCTTAACATTCCAGGAATCATTTAGGACTACCCTGAGAAAGAATTGGGTTGAATAATTAAATTGTGATTATGAAGAACTCTACTATGATTAAATCCTTAATACTTTGTACTAGATATAGCAACATTGATTTACAGTGTTTGCTATTGAAAAATCACAAGCTGCCACATCAGATGATATCCCTTACTATTTTCTTCCTCTCTGTCTGTAGTCTGTAATATAGGGCACCAACTGTGTTTATAAAGAAGCAAAGTCTGTTTCAGTAATGTTTTATTGTAACTATTAAAGTATTCTAAATGGACAAGTTTCCATAGCAGTATGAAGAAAGGCAAGACCTTTTCATTAAACCAGTGCCTCCTTGATCTTTCTGTATTTTTTAATGTTTCCTGTGATGAGGAGGTCATGTCCTGATAAAGTCAGACAATGGGTGTGGTCCAGCTAGAGCCTCTCTGACTTTTGACTTTATAGCACACCTCTAATCTGATTGACCTTCACAAAAATTATCATATAACTCAGTGCAAATCTATCACCATGCCCTTAACATTTTAATTAAAAGGAGCCCTTTATTATGTACAAAGGCTGGCCATAGGAAACTAGGATGGATAAGAAAATTTCATGGATGAGATTTAAGCCCTTACTTAAATGAATAACAGGAGGACTTGTGTTTTTTTATTTTGGTGGGTATTAGGCAGCATACCTCAGTACCATCTATGAAACTATAAGGCCACAGATTTGCATGCACATAATAACACAGTAAACATTTAGAGCATAATGTGTTGAACATGTTGGATAAAATGAGACATCAGAGAGCATGCACGCTCAATCTTGAGCCTCTGCCTTCGAGAATTAAGTCTCTTATTGCTACAAAAAAGAAAATGTCAATGGGGCACTCACGTGTTCCTTTTTAGCCAGCTCTTTGTTTTGGAAACTTCCTACAGTAGGAAAGTAATATAAAAACAATAGCGTACTTTTTTCACTTAAGAGAAAAATAGCATTTTTTCTGAATTCTGACCATTCTCCCAATCCAGGTGCTATTTCATGGAAAATCATTTCAGCCGTAGGTTGTCCAATGACAGCATGTTGAATTACTTACGCTTTAAATCTCTTTGCACTAGAGAGTAATGGTAATATTTTTACTCTCTTTTTCCAAAGGATACTTAGAATTCTCTCCCTTGAACCATAACTAAATAGTATGTATGTGTTATCACATCTTATTGATCCTGTCTTGAAAGATGAAATTTGTGTTAATTGGTGTTTTTGGATTAAAGCAACAGAAGCTAACTTGAGCAAAGTAGGGAATTTATTGGGATTACACGGGGAACACACAGAATAGAAGGCTCAAGAAGCTTTCGGAAAGCTCTGGAAACCAGGTAGTTGGGGTGGGGAGTGGGAGAACCTAACCGGAAGCTAAAGGGTAAGGTTGCCCTTTGATGTGGTCCCTCAGGTCATTTGAGGGTGAGGAGGGGGGATTTGGCAGAAAACAGAATTGAGGAGGATAGAGAGTAGACCTGGAAGAGCAAACAGAAGATATCCTGCACATGTGCCTACCCCATGGTTGAAAAGGGCAGGCCAATTTGTCTCAAAGTCCAGCTGAGACAAGTCCTACCTAGTTCCTCTAAAGAATATAGGGGTGATATTGCCAAATAAAAAGGCAACAGGTGCTGGTTGACCAAAACTAAAGCAAAACACAATAAACACATACACACCCAAATGCCCACTATAAAATTCAAATTTCCATTATGGAGGCCTCTGCAGAAACATTTTATCAATATGGACAGCAGAAGTAGAGTGAGACCATTCAACCCCATGTATTGTATGATTCTATTTATATGAAATGTCCAGAACAGGCAAATGTATAGAGACAGAAGGCAGATGACTTGTTGCCAGAGGGCATGAGGAGGGGTGAATGGGGAGTGAATACTAACAGTATAGAGTTCCTTTTCGGGATAATGAAAATGTTCTGGAATTATGTGGTAGGGATGGTTACCCAAATTTGTGAATATACTAAAAAAACCACTGAATTGTACACTTCAAAAGGGTGAGTTTTATGGGTGTATGAATTACAGATCAATAAAAAATAAATAAAAATGAAAAAATATGAAATAATGTGACCCTTCAGAAAATAACCAGCTTTCAGGTAATGGTCATAGGATGGCAAGCACTCAAAAAAGAAGAGGAAGAGCTATTGTGGAAAGCAGTTGATTACAGGGCTCCATCTTGCAGTGTCTCTTGTCTATATATTATTTTTGAGTAATTCCAGTTCTACACATTTCACTCCCTGTCATTGTGAAAAGAGCATGCAAAATTATTTCAAAGCTAGGCTTCTTAAGACTCACTCTTTGGAAGCTCCAGGCCTGTAAGAACAGCATCCTCTAAACCTCAGTGCCTGACTGTGGATTTTCTCCATGGGTCATGAAATGTTTGGCTCTGGAAGATAACCTCAAGATCAGTGGGCGTACATTGGGTTAGAAGCCAGACATTTGTAGACGGACCAGTGTTTCTTAGGTAGTATTGAACTACAGCATATCTCTGCTCTGAAGTTGAGAAGCCACTGATATAAATTTTCTGGTTGACACTTATCTCTGAGGGAATAACATCCATTTTAGAATTTTTCCTTAAGAACTTTACTCTTAAAATCTGAACGTTCCAGTTTTCCTCTTGTTATTGGTTTTTAGTTTCATGCCATTTTGGTCAGAGAAGATACTTGGTATGATTTTAACCTTTTTGAATTTGCTAAGATTTGTTTGGTGGCCTAACATATGGTCTGTCCTGGAAAATGTTCCATATGTGCTTGAGAAGAATGTGTATTCTGCTATCATTGGATAGAATGTTCAGATTATGTCTGTTAGGACCATTTGATCTATAGTATTCTTCAAATCCACTGTTCCTTATTGATTTCTCTGCCTGGATGATCTGTCTCTTGTTGACAGTAGCATATTAAAGTCCCCAACTATTATTTTATTGCTGTTTATTTCTCCTTCTAGCTAAGTGAGTTTTTGCTTTACATATTTAGGTACTCCAATGTTGGACATGTAAATATTTACAATTGTTATATCTTCTTGATGTATTGACTCCTTTATCATTATATAATGACCTTCTTTGTTTACAATTTTTAGTTTAAGGTTTATTTTGTCTAATATAAGTATAGCCACTGCTGCTTTATTTTTTTTTTTTTGGTTACCGTTTGCTTGAAATATCTTTTTCCATGCCTTCACTTTCAGTCTATGTGTGTCTTTAAGGCTAAAGTGAGTCTCTTGTAGGCAGCATATTGTTGGATCTTGAGTTTTTTTATATCCATTCAGCCATTCTGTATGTTTTAATTGGATAATTTAATCCATTTACATTTAAAGTAATTATTGACAGGTAAGGATTTACTATTGCCATTTTGTTAATTATTTTCTGATTGTTTTGTAAATCTATTCTTCCTTGTTTCTTATCCTGCTGTCTTTTTTTATGTTTTGATGTCTTGTGGTATGAGCGTGCTTTGACTTCTTTATCATGTTCTTTTGTGTAATTACTATGAACACTTGGAAATTAAACAACACTCTCCTGAACAACAAATAGATCAAAGAAGAAATTAAAGGGGAAATAAAATAGTTTCTTGAGAAAAACGACAATGGAAATACAACATACCAGAACTTGTCAGATGCTGCAAAAGCAGTTCTAACAGGAATGTTCATAACAGTAAACACCTACATTAAGAAGCAAGAAAGATCCCAAATAAACAGTTAGATCTCTAACTCTACACCGTAACAAACTAGAAAAAGAAGAACAAACTGAGCCCAAATTTAGCAGAAGAGAAGAAATAATAAATATTAGAGCAGAAATAAATGAAATAGAGAACAGAAAAAAATACACAAGATTTGCCAAACCGAGAGGTAGTTCTTTGAAAAGATAAACAAAATTGGCAAACCCTTAGCTAGGCTATCCAAGGAAAAAAGAGAAAGGACTCAAATCAACAAAATTCTGAGTGAAAAAGGAGACATTACAACTGATACCACAGAAATTCAAAGGATCATAATAGGCCACTACTAACAACTATATGCCAACAAACTGGACAACCCAGAAGAAATGTAAAAATTCTTAGAAACATACAGCTTACCAAGACTGAATCAGGAAGAAATAGAAAATCTTAATAGACCAATTACTAGTAAGGAGATTGAATCAGTAATCAAAAATGTCCCAACAAAGAAAAGCCCAGGACTAGATGGCTTCCCTGGTGAATTTTACCAAACATTCAAAGAAGAATTAACACCAGTCCTTCTCAAACTCTTCCAAAAAATTGAAGAGGAGGGAACACTCGCAAACTTATTTTATGAGGCTAGCATTAGCCTGATACGAAAAGTAGAAAAGGACACTACAAACCAGTATCCCTGATGAATATGCAAAAATTCTCAATAAAATACTAGCAGACTAAATTGAACAACACATTAAAAGGATCGTATACCATGATCAAATGGGATTTATCCCTGGGATGCAAGAAGGGTGTGACACACACAAATCAATCAATGTGATACATCATATTAATAGAGTGAAACAAAAGAATCATGTAATCATCTCAGTAGGCATAGAAAAAGCATTTTACAAAATTCAACGTCTATTCGTAATAAAAACTCTTTAACAAATTAGACATAGAAGGAACATATCTCAACATGATGAAGGCCATGTGTGATGCCCACAACTAACATCATACTCAATAGTGAAAGGTTGAAATCTTTTCCTCTAAGATCAGGAACAAGGCAAGGGTGCCCACTCACACTACTCTTAGTGGACCTAGTACTGGAAATCCTAGCTAGAGCAATCGGGCAAGAAAAAGAAATAAAAGGCATGAGAACTGGAAAGAAAGAAGTAAAATTATCTCTATTTACAGATGACATATATATAGAAAATCCTAAAGACTCAACCAAAAAACTGTTAGATCTAATCAATGAATTCAGTAAAGTTGCAGGATACAAAATTAACGTTCAAAAATCAGTAGCATTTCTAAATGCTAACAACAAATTTCCTGAAAAAAGAAATTGATCCCATTTACAATATTATCGAAAACAATAAAGTCCTTGGAAGTAAATTTAATCAATGAGGTGAAAGATCTCTACTCTGAAAACTACAGGACATTGATGAAAGAAATCAAAAACACAAATAAATGTAAAGGTATGCCATATTCATGGACTGGAAGAAGTAATATTGCTAAAATGTCCATACTACTAAATGTCCATCTATAGACTCGATGCAATTCCTATCAGAATTCCAATGAATCTCTTTTATTTCTTTTTCTATGTTAAGCATAGAATATCAAGTAAGAGTGGTGAAAGTGGGCATTCAGGCAAGAAAAAAAATAAAAGGGGTCAAATTGGAAAGAAAGAAGTAAAACTGTCACTATCTGCAGATGACATGATTATATATAGAGAAAACCCTAAAGAATCCACCAAAAAACTTTTGGAAATAACAAATGAATACAGTAAAGTTGGAGGATACAAAATCACACAAAAATCAGTTGCGTTTCTATACACTAACAACAAAGTAGCAGAAAGAGAAATTAAGAATACACTCCCATTTCCAATTACAGCAAAAAGAATAAAATACCTAGGAATAAACTTAACCAAAGAGGTGAAAGACCTGTACACTGAAAAGTATAAAACGTTGTTGAAAGAAATTGAAGAAGACACAAAGAAATGGAAAGATAGTCCATGCTCTTGGATTGGGAGAATTAACATAATTAAAATGTCCATACTTCCTAAAGCAATCTACAGATTCAATGCAATCCCTTTCAGAGTTCCAACAACATTTTTCACAGAAATAGAACAAAGGATCTTAAAATTTATATGGAACAACAAAAGACCTCAAATAGTCAATGGAATCCTGAGAAAAAAGAACAAAGCTGGAGGTATCACACTCCCTGATTTCAAAATATGCTACAAAGCTGTATAACCCAAACAGCATGGTACTGGCGTGAAAACAGACACATAGATCAATGGAACAGAATGGAGAACCCAGAAATAAACCCATCTATTGACAGCTAATTTTGGACAAAGGAGCCAAGACCGTACAATGGAGAAAGGAAATTCTCTTTGATAAATGGAGTTGGGAAAACTGGACAGCCACATGCCAAAGAATGAAAGTAGATCATTATCTTACAGTATACACAAAACTTAACTCAAAATGGATTAAAATCTTGAATGTAAGACCCGAAACCATGAAAACTTCTAGAAGAAAACAAAGGCAGTACACTCTTCAACATTGGTCTTAGCAGCATATTTTCAAGTACCATGTCTGACCAGGCAAGAGAAATAATAAAAAGAAATAAACATATGGACTACATCAAACTAAAAAGCTTCTGCACAGCAAAGGAAGCCATCCACAAAACGAAAAGACAAACTAACAATTGGGAGAAGATATTTGCAAATCATTTATCAGATAAGGGGTTAATATCCAAAATATATAAAGAACTCATATATCTCAACAACAAAAAAGTAACAACCCAATTAAAAAATGGGCAAAAGATCTGGACAGACATTGCTCCAAAGATATACAGATGGCCAACATGCACGTGAAAAGATGTTCAGCATCATCTACTATCAGGGAAATGGAAATCGAAACTACAATGAGATATCACCTCATGCCTGTCAGAATGGCTATAATTAACAAGATAGGAAATGAGTGTTGGGGAAGATGTGTAGAAAAGGGAACTCTTATACACTGCCAGTGGGAGTGCAAACTGGTGCAGCTACTATGGAAAACAGTTACGGAGATTCTTCAAAAAATTAAGAATAGAACTACCATACAATCCAGCTATCCCACTGCTGGGTATTTAGCCAAAGAACATGAAAACATGAATGTGTAAAGATACATGCACCATATGTTCATTGCAGCATTATTCACAATAGCCAAGACTTGGAAGCAACCTAGGTGCCCATCAAGGGACGAATGGATAAAGAACATGTAGTGTATATACGCAATGGAATACTACTCATCCATAAAAAATGATGAAATCCAGCCATTTGTGACAACATGGATGGACCTTGAGGGTATTATGCTAAGCGAAATAAGTCAGAGAGAGAAAGTCAAATACCATATGATCTCACTCATAAATAGAAAATTTAAAAAAACAATGAATAATCACATAGAGACAGAGATTGGACTGGTGATTATCAGAAGGGAAATGGGGAGGGAGGAGGGCAAAAAGGGTAATTAGGCACCTGTGTTTGTTGATGGATTGTAATTAGTCTTTGGGTAGTAAACATGATGTAATCTACACAGAAATCGAAATGCAATGATGCACACCTGAAATTTATATAATGTTATAAACCAGTGTTACCGCAATTAAAAAAAAAAAGAATTCCAATGGTATTTTTACAGAAGTAGAAAAAACACTACTGAAGTTTATATGGAATCACAAAAGACCTTGAATAGCAAAAGAAATCCTGAGAAACAACAAAGCAGGTGGCATCACACTTCCTGATTTCAAACCATATTATACAGATATAGTAATCAATGTGGTACTGGCATAAAAACAGACAAATAGACCAATGGAACAGAATGAAGAGCCCAGAAATAAACCCAAGCATATACAGGCAACTAATGTTTACAAGGGAGCCTGAAACCATGATACTCCTAGAAGAAAACATAGGAAATAAAGCTCCTTGACATGGGTCTTGGTAATGAATTTGAATATGACACCTAAAGCACAAGCAACAAAATCATGAATAAAGAAGTTGGACTGCATCAAACTAAAAAGCTTCTACTCAATGAAAGAAACCATCCACAAAATGAAAAAACAACCCCTGGAATAGGAAAAAATATTTGCAAACCATATATCTTATAAGCTGTGTTAATATACAAAATATATAAAGAACTCATATAACTTAATAGCAAAAATCAAACAACTCATTTAAAAAATGGGCATAGGACCCAAATAGCCAGTTCTCTAAAAAAGATATCTGAAAGGCCAACAAGTACTTGAAAAGATACTCAGCATCACTAATCATTAGGGAAATGCAAATTAAAACCACAGTGAGTTATCTCCTCACGCCTGTTAGAGTGGCCATCATCAAAAAGAGAAGAGTAACAGACACTGACATGGATGTGGAGAAAAGGGAACCTTGTATGCTGTTGGTGGGATTGCAAATTGGTACCGCCATTATGAACAACAGTATGGAGGATCCTCAGAAAATTGAAAAGAGAACTGTCATATGATTCAGCAATTCCACTTCTGGGAGTATGTTCAAAAGTAACAAAAACACTAACTCGAAAAGATATATGCACCCCTATGTTCATAGCAACATTATTTAGAACAGCCAAGACATAGAAACAACCTAAATGTCCATTGATAGATGAATGGATAAAGAAATTGTGCTATATAAACACAATGGAATAGTATTCACCCATTAAAAAACAAGGGAATCCTACCATTTGCGACAACATGGATGGACCTTGACGGCGTTATGCTAAGTGAAATAAGTCAGAGAAAGACAAATGTGTGTGATCTCACTTATATGTAAAATCCAAAGAACAGAAAACCAAACTCATAGAAAAAGAGATTAGACCTGTGGTTATCAGAGGCAGAGTGTGAGGGGAGGGGAATTTGGAATAAGGTGGTCGAAAGGTACCGACGTCCAGCTATAACATAAATAAGTACTAGAGATGTAATGTAAAACATCATGACTGTGGCTAACGTTGCTCCATAATAAATAGGAAAGTTGTTAAGAGAGTAAATCCTATGAGTTCTCATCACAAGGAAAAATGTTTTCCTTTTTCTTTCTTTTCTTTTTATTGGATCAATACAAGAAGATGGCTGATAGCTGACCCTATTGCGATACTTACTTCGCAGTATATGTAAATGAAACCATCATGCTGTATACCTTAAACTTACACAGTGATGCTTGTCAATTACTTCTCAATAAAACTGGAAAAACAAATAAATAAAAGGAAAAAAAAACTGAACCTGGAAATTTCTGCTGATGAGGAAAGATAGATGCTCAGTCATTCACTGAATTATAAGAAAAATCCACATTGTTTTTCACCCTTTCTTTCTTAATATTTTTGATTGTCAGGGTTTTTTTCTTTTGTTTTGTTTTATATTTGTTCGGGTTTGATTTAAATCAACGAAAGATTAAATAATCCTTCAGTTTGGTCAAATAAGAAAATGAGAAAATAGGGGCCGGCCCGGTGGGGCAGCAGTTAAGTTTACACGTTCTGCTTCTCGGCCGCCCGGCGTTCGCTGGTTCGGATCCCAAGTGCGGACATGGCACCGCCTGGCACGCCATGCTGTGGTAGGTGTCCCACATATAAAGTAGAGGAAGATGGGCACAGATGTTAGCTCAGGGCCAGGCTTCCTCAGCAAAAAAAGGAGGATTGGCAGTAGTTAGCTAAGGGCTAATCTTCCTCAAAAAAAAAAAAGAAAATGAGAAGATAGCAATATGATAAGGATAATCCTAAACTACCTTTCAGTTTTCCCCATAGCTCTGGGAAGAGTGACAAAGATGAAACACACAAGCACGTGCACACACACACACATACATGCACACATTGTGTTTCAGTAATTCCATGTTTTGTGTTTAATACTGATAAAATCTTTCATGATAGAACAGAGTAACAATGAAATTCAGTGCTGTTACTAGGTAGATAATTTAAAAGGAAGAAGCTTGACTGCTGTGTCATGTTCTGCTGCCTCTAATTTTGTGACTCTCTTCTTGACTTTGGCAATCAAATAACCTAGCTGTTATAATTATGTGTAAGATAGAGTAAGTAGAATAGAAGAACTCCCTGGTGAATAAAATACATATGCTATGGTAGATTTGTTATATGACAACACTGTTACCTGCTCGAGGATCTTTTTAACTTACTTCCTAATTCTCAACTCTTAGCCAAAAAGTGAGGTCACCAGAGGCTGAATTATGGATAAGTAAGGTAATCATATAGTAATTGACATTTACAGTCAGGAACCTAAGCCTTTTGTATCACAAAAGTTTGAGTAACAGTTGGTAACATTTTATGTAGGATATATTTACTTTTAGTCTTTGAAATTGTATAGTGTGTACAATAAAATTTATGAAACATTCAGTTAAATAGAACTGCCTTCTGAAAGAGAATTTATTACAGTTTGAAAAATATCTGTTTAGATGTATATATCTTGCAATAAGATTTTTAAATATTACAGTATTTTTGTAGGTGTGAAATGCTTTGTTCTAGAGAACAAACATATATGCAACATATTTTTAATAAGCTTAAGATGTAATGTACACCGTCATTTACTTGAATCCAAGTTCTTTGGCAATTGGGCACATTTCACACATACGGAGTGTGTATGTCTGTATGCATGTATATGTATGTATGAATATATATGTGTATATGTATACTCTGAACATAAAAAATAGCGTTTTACAAAAAATGCAGGGAAAGAAGCTTACGAAAAATAGACTACTAATTGAATTCTAGTTTGAAATTAAAATATACCCTTTTGCAAATTGGTGTTCTTTCCTTTGCTCTAAGTCGCCCCATCTGTGCAAAGTTTGAAGCTCTTTGAAATTAATATAAATACTCCCAAAGCAGGAACTATTTCAGATGCTTAATTTTATGTGAAAGTATTACATCTTTTATTTAAAATAGATAATTACTGCTTGGAATAAAAAACTCATTGGGACAATGACTAAAAGTATTTTTCTTCGTATCCTGATATCATCTAGTAAAATCCTTTACTCATGGTAGGCACTCAATAAGTGGTTGATAAGTAAATGAATGTACTTATTTATCTAAAGTGGATATACTGGTATGAATTAGACTGTAAACAATGAATTATACTCAAAACTATGAATTATGAAGTATAATCATGAATTACACTTATATTATAAATTCTACTTAAACTGTCCTGCTTAGGTTTTCTAGTAAATATGAATGTCTACCTTAAAGTATTAAAATTATTATACGTTAACATTTCCTGTAATGTCATCAGTACAGTGGAAAAATGGATTGGCTCTAGAAAGCCACAGACAAACATGATATCTCTTATTTTGCAGAATGGTTTCACACCATTGTATATGGCAGCCCAGGAAAACCACCTGGAAGTTGTCAAGTTTCTTCTTGACAATGGTGCAAGCCAGAGCCTAGCCACAGAGGTAAGACACTTTGGCTCTTTCTATGGGTAAGTTCATGTTTGTAAGGCATTTTGTAAACCTGGAGTGGTAACTTTGAGAATTTGTCCCACTAGTATTTCAAATGCAGTTGTATATTAATGTGTGGGTTTATGTTTTTATGAAATAAATTAGAAAGTCTATTTTGAATCTTTAAAGACTCTTCCATTACATAGATATCCTTTCTGCTCTTAAATTCCTGGCTCTACCCTATAATTGAGCTATTTATTTGATACTTAAATATTTGCTTGAGAACACTTTTCTGTTTCTTATAATTTTGCCTCAAAGGCAACCACTGTTTTGAAACATTTTTGTGATAAAACATGTTTTAATTCTGTATTTTTCAAATTTAAGTTATTGTAATTATAACAATTAAATTTGTTTCTAAAGTTAATTAAATTTAATTCACACTTCTAAACAAAACTAGTATACATTTTTAAGTATTCCATAAGAGTGGTATTTGAAAAAAACCTTTGCAGTCTTAAACAGAAGAGTTATTTAAAAATAAAAAGTTATTGGAGCCTGCCCTGTGGCATTGTGGTTAAGTTGGCACGCTCCCCTTCCATGGCCCAGGGTTCACAGGTTCAGATCCTGGGTGCAGACCTAGCACCACTCATCAAGCCAGCTGGCAACATCCCACATAAAATAGAGGAAGATTGGCATAGATGTTAGCGCAGGCCCAATCTTTCTCATAAAAAATAAATAAATAATAAAATTTTAAAAATTTAATTAAGTCATTGGTACTATCTTAGGTAACACAGTTTCTTTTTTAAACTAATCTGGATAGAAGATTGTGATCCTTTGTGAAGTATATCGCTAGAAACCTATTGCTAATGATAAAGGACCAATGTTTGACTAGTCTTTATTTTTAACAAAATAGTGAATTAGAACAGATGCAGGGTTATCCCTGTCATAATACCACTCCTCTTACTTGCATTCTGATGTGTTTCCTGAACGGCACAGGAAGGATGGCAAAAGAGGAATCGTGGATAACCTCACTCAGCTTTCGAGATGATGCCTTCCAGGGTACCCACTAGATGCATGAAGAGGCAGTTTGCACCAGAAGAAATACAAATGACTATAAATGTGTGAAAATTCTCACCCTCACACATAGTCAAAGAAATAGTAATTTATTAATCAGATAAAGAATGAGATCCAGTCTTTTGTCCAGGAAAGAGGAGAAAATTTGAGGGAAAATCAAGAAATCAGAACTTTCCTACAATATTGGTGAAGTTAATAATTGGTTGCAACACTTTTGCAGAACATCTAACAGTAGCTATCAAAAATTAATATTTATACACCTTTTTACTTAGCAATTCTAATTCTAAGAATTTATATTACAGATATATTAGAGGAGAATGCCGAAACAGCATATATGAAGTTCATCAACATGATTAGCAATAATTTTTTTAAAACTGGAAGGAACCTAAATATGCACCGCTAGGGAACCTGTTTAGTAAATATTGCTATACTTATACAATAAAATGATCTTCTGCATTATTAAAAATGAGGCAAGACTATGTGTACTGATGCAGGAAAATGTCCATAGTGTATTATTATCAGTGGTTTATTCTGAAAATTAGGAGACTTACTTTTCGCTTTACCCTCTTGTGCTGTTAGGGATTTTTATCATGAGAATGTATTATTTTTATAATAATATTCTTAAAGCTAGTTAAGAAATAACTCCTGATTGATAACAAAAGAACAAACCTCTGGTAGGTGTCCAGCAGAACCTGTCTTCCCACCTGAGGAATAGCTGGCCCGAGCACAGTGCCTCAGACGCAACGTGCAGGTTCATCACGGGGGGCGGCGAGAATGGGGACGGGAGGGGGCATTGCTGGATAAGAGAAAATCCTTCCCCATTTTGGATGGGAATACTAAATAATAGAAATATCCTAATGAAAGTCATCCCATGGTACTTTGTTCCTCTGTGAAGGATAGGTAATATTGGTTTTTAGACTGTGAGGTGCAGATCACTAAGCATCTCT
This sequence comes from Equus przewalskii, assembly GCF_037783145.1. Classification (NCBI taxonomy): domain Eukaryota; kingdom Metazoa; phylum Chordata; class Mammalia; order Perissodactyla; family Equidae; genus Equus; species Equus przewalskii. The sequence goes on along the minus strand of NC_091831.1, from coordinate 49,881,206 downwards.
CCTTTAAAAGCAGACATGAGCCCAACTGACTGCTAATGGATCGGAATTTCCCCGTAAACTAATCATCGGTAACTGAGTTCTCTGGTGTTTTTTTAAGCTTTCAAGGTCCAAAAAGAGGCACTACAACTAACTTAAGGAAAAATAGTACGTGAAAGCCTCAAAGCACTAATTCAGTCTCGTTTGGCAAAGGATATATAAAATAATATTTATACTCCTTTATATTAATTTAATTTCTCTTTTTTTGTAACTTTAAGGAAAGAAACAATAAATGTTCTAGGAACAAGCGCCATCCATGTTTTCATGAGGGTGGCCGGTGCATCACTGTTTAAACAGCAGCTGTGACTGTCTAGAGACGTTTGAACCTTTGCCTGAATTTTTCCCTCTTCTTTTGGATCATGGGTAACGGAGAGTAAAAGAACAGCAAGAAATAAGACATTTGATTCACACGATGTTCTAATTATGATGTTGCTCTCTTTTTAGCAATGATAGTGGTGTCATTTATACAGAAGTCTGTATTTAGAGAACAAACAGTAGGGAGCAATTAAAGGATCATTTAGATGGCAAATTTGTAATAGAATTTTTAATTTATTAAATGACGTGATACTGCCAAGTTCCTTCAAGACAGATTTTTTTCATATGTACCTTGTATATAGGCATCAAGTCTTTGGAATGACTGTGGCCTTTAAATCTTTTTATACCTTTTCGATATTGCTGTGTACTCCATATCATATCTTTTCCATATATCTCTTCCTCCTTTGATAATTTACTTTTTTTTTAAATTTCTTTTTGAGGAAGATTAGCCCTAGCTAACTACTGCCAATCTTCCTCTTTTTTTTTTTTATATGCTGAGGAAGACTGGCCCTGAGCTAACATCCATGCCCATCTTCCTCTATTTTATACGTTGGACATCTACCACAGCATGGCTTTGGCCAAGCAGTGCCATGTCCGCACCCGGGATCCGAACCGGTGAACTCTGGGCCGCCAAGAAGCAGAACATGTGCACTTAACCCGTGCGCCACTGGGCTGGCCCCTCCTTTTGCTAATTTAGATTTGCGTGAGGTTCATTTCTTCTAAGGGTAATTATTAAGCACCCATTGTGTGCCACATTCTCCACAAGGGAGTCAAGGTTTTCATGGAGCTTCTAGCACATTTCCCTTTGGCTTGTATTTTTCCCTTAAGAATAACTGCATAGAACAAACAAAACTATTTAAACTTGGCTTGAAACGAAATCTGGAGCTGCTCATTTTAGCTGTTAACACCTTAGAGCTGGTATCTTTGCGTCTTTAATTGGCTTATGCAGGAAGCACATTCTTATGGGTGCTAATCATCTCCATTGCAGTTTATTTTCTGGTGCAAAGTAGTTTCCTTTATGTATAGGCCCTGTGGGTTTAAAAATTCTTATCAGCCAAAATGTAGCTGTTTAGTGTGGATTCAGAACAGAAGTGGGCTGTCATTTTTACCCCTTAGATTTTGTTCAGGTTTTGACAGTGAGAGGCAACATTACCTCTTACTACACAATTTTTCCTTTTACCACTCTATGTAAAAGTGTATTTTTCTTTTTTTTTGTAAAAGTGATACATTACATAAATGAGAAAGTACAATAAAAAGCAAAAAGAAGAAAAAGCCACTTAGTTTCGCCTAGAGATGACATTTTGTTTATTCATCCAGTTTTTTTGTATATGTGCACAATACACACGTATTTATCTTTATGAAAATGAGATCATATATTTACACAGTGATGTAGATTACTTTTCTCATAACATTAAATTACATTCTAAACCTTATGTCCTTAAGTGTAAGCCTGTGATACCATTTTGGTGATGTCTTGGTGGTATCCAGCCTTTCTCTATCTTATGGCTGCAGGGAATGTCCTTCTGGTTATGTTAATGCTCATCCCTTCTCTCTTTTGAGTCTTCTTGGAAAACTTGAAGGGAGCAGGTGGAACTTCAGCTGGATCTTGAAGCAAGGAGAGTAGATAGAATTTGTGTATGTAGAGCGAGGAGGAGGACGTTTCAGGTTAGGGGGAATAGCATGAGTTTAGAGACTGGGGTAGGAATAGTCTGCGTGTCCACAATTAGGAAGGAGACTGGAGAAAAGGATTTATATGAGAAGAACCTGAGGAGTATTGTCCCTTAGGTGCTTTGGTCCAATATTTTGCACATCCTTGGATATAAATGTGCTGATTTGCATTCAGTCAAATAAGTGGGAGGAGCTCTTATCTGTTTTCCAGCAAGGAAAAAAATGATGAAAGTGGTCTTTTAGGAAGACCAGCAAGACATTAGTGTACAAGTATCTAGGTTTTCTCTTTCTCCCTTACAAACATTCTTCTATTGGAGTAGTCCTCTGTGCGTACCACAAGGACTACAGGTGTAAAATATCATGACCCAGATAAAATAAGTAACTTACTTGCCAGTTCTCTAGTAAAAATAATTTTTGAATGTTCTTTTGAGTGTAGGATATGAAAGCATTGGTGAATTAAAATTTATGGAGCCAGTCTTAGGATTTTTCTACTCTGTGCTATTTATCCTACAGTTCACAACACTAAATCATCCACAAGTTAATTAGCCATGGTGAAATCTGTGGCTGTCTTCTCTTTGTCAAGTCCTAGGGCAATACGATGGGAAGACTCAAAATGTACAGATATGTGCGTATGTCTGAATTTATTCTAGTCACATTTTGCATGATCCCTGTGGCTCCTTCTCTCATTGGTCAGAGAAGCCAAGAGTCTTTCATATAGACCCTTCTTAAAACAGCAGTGCCTATGGTTCATTAATTCACATGCACTGATTAAGCACCCGATATATGGTAGGCAACAAGGTACAGTGATGAAATACATAGGCATATTCCCCAGTTTTAAAATATCAGTGCAAATTTTTACATCTTATTTAATGAGCTCCTTTGAAACATATGCCTGGATTTAACCTGAAATGTTATTTTCACTGAGATTCTTTATGGATATTGAAACTATGGCATTTTCCCCTTTATGGTGTACTTTTACGTATTTTCAAAATTTACACAATTAATGTATATTACTTTTTAGCAGAAAAAAAAATCCCATAAACTTATTACAAAGTTACTATTATTTTCTACTTTGGTGTGTGTGTATTTTTATGGAAATGTCTTTTCACGTGTATGTCTACTTATCTTAGCTTTGATAACCCTAAACAAAAATTGACACCTGGTCACTTGATCACTGTCTTATTTGTTAATTAAAATGAGAATGTCCATTGGGGCTGATCTTGACCCATTCATTTATTTGCAGGATGGCTTCACACCACTGGCAGTGGCTTTGCAACAAGGTCACGATCAAGTAGTTTCACTCCTGCTAGAAAATGACACTAAAGGCAAAGTGCGTCTTCCAGCTCTTCATATCGCTGCCCGAAAAGATGACACGAAAGCTGCCGCCCTATTGCTGCAGAATGACAACAATGCAGATGTGGAATCAAAGGTGAGGCGCGAGGGAAACGAGCCTGTCATGCAGCCCTCCTGTGATAGGCAGCCAAATTTGGAGAATGACTGGTCTCCCTTTTGGCAAGCTTATGCCAAACACTTACCTTAGGAATAAAAATACAGGTCCATGCCAGCCAATTGAAGGCACATCCCTCTTAGCATATCAAGCTAGGAGGTCACTGTGGATGCTGCCCTGTGCATGCTAAAAGGGAGGCCACCCCGAAAGAAATCTTTCTATATGCACTAGATAGTTTCTTTCCTTTTAACATACATTTTCAATATATTTAATACTTCAGCTCAAAGATCAGGGTGAAAAAATTACAAAATGCTAACAACAATGTGCACAAATAAGCCTTTGGTTGATATCTAAGATGATAGGCAATGCACTGAATATTGATCCGCTGTGGAAAGCATGCCAGCAGCCAAAGAGTCCTATCCGAAAACCCCATTGTCTTGACATGTATTACGTGAAAGTCTTTGTGAAGGAAACATGGCATTTGGAACAGGCCATTGTGCAGCCCTTCATTCAGTCTAGCTTTCTTTCTGTGCCTATCATGCTTCCATCATAGCTTCCATCCTCATTACTTAGCTGTCATGAGCTTTCTGCAATCCATATCACCGATAGCGAACTAACCGTTCATTTTTTCCTCCTCTTTGCTTCCAAATGTGTTAACCTAGATGGTGGTGAATAGAACAACAGAGGTATATATATATACATATACATATACATGTAATCGATATCTGCATCATCATTTTCCCATTACTTAGTGCTGCTGCCTCATTTCTTTCCCTTCTTCTTTGCATTGCCTTCTGTAGGCTAGATACCTGCTTTATACCCCTATCCCCGAAGTAGCATGTGCCAGAGAAGATAGTAGTTTGATTACCAGGGCTTTCTGCAGCTGAACCTGGTGTTTGAAAGGAAGAAAGAGGAATCCTTGAAACTTAAGGGTATTGTGATAGAGTTGTGTGAGATGAAGAGTTTTGACGCTTTAGATACTTATCAGCTCTACCTACAGCTGCAGACAACCCTGTCATTCTACTCATCTAGGACTGATTCTTTAGAGTTCTGCATGACACTTACCCTCAGTGGTGTCAGCAAAACGAAAGTTCCTTCGGAACGGTACCGATATGACCCATCCTTCCACAAGAGTCAGTAAGATGCCTAGCATGGCTAAGAAGCTTGCTAACAATGTAGAAATGCATCTAGTTCCTATAAGGTTTTAATCTTTGGGGACTAAGTGAATCGCTGCATGTTTTAGCATTTTTTTTAAGGAAGTAAAATGACCTTGATGTGAGTATTCAGAAAAATGTGTTATTGAAGAGGCATTTGCTAATCAAGAGATCAGCTTGTGGATTCTTTATGGAATGTACTCAACCATTACACAAGACCAATTGTAGTAGTACCTCTTCCCAGAAAATTGCTTTTGCCCTTAAAATTGGCATTTATTATTAGTTAATTTGCCTCCATATTGAATATATAGAACTAATTGAATTTTGACAAAGAGTTTCAATGGACAATTCTATCATCAATAACAAAACAGTGGTACTAATCAAGCTTTCTATGAGCTGTAAAGATCTTTCTTGTCATCCTTTTTTTAAATGTTGGCTTCTGTATCGTTCTGCTACTGGTTTACTAAAATTGCTCAATCTCCACCCTTGGTTCCTCCCTGACTATTTCTCTGCCTATAAGTTTGGCCTTTGTTTGAAACCCTCTGAGCAATTGGCACTAATCGAAAGAAACCTAGAACAGAATGGAATGTGGACCTTAGCATATTTTGCTTCCTCATTTTTATGTGGGCAGGGTTAAGGTATTAGTGTGTCAGACAAGGGGCCAGCAGGAATCAATTGAACGTCTGCTGTATTTTCTTTACAGAGTGGCTTCACTCCGCTCCACATAGCTGCTCACTATGGAAATATCAATGTGGCCACATTGCTGTTAAACCGAGCGGCTGCTGTGGACTTCACGGCAAGGGTAAGAATGCTGCAGTATGACGTGCCCTTAAAGCATCTGACACGACACTTAGCTCTCCTTTCCCAGTGTGAGTAGGAGGTTGGGACAGCTGACCTCCAAGGCTCCTTCCGGTCAGAGAAAGCTGTGATTTTCTGCTTATCCTGGTGCATGGTCTTGCTTTCACACTGAGTGCCTGTTTCCTAGCAGGAGAAGTAAGTCAAAATCAGAGATGGGGGGTGGAGGAGAAATAAATATATAAGTGAACAGAAGATGTGATGCAGATAATCATGATTAAAAATGACAAACTATTCCCCGAGTAGAAATTTCTGAGACTGTTAGCATTGGTCAGCTGGCACTAATAGTGCTCTAGATATCAGGGTCTTGACCTTACAGATGGGAAGGTGCTAGAGTATCTGGATGAGGCCTGAACTTCAGAACCCAAATAATAGAGATCATCTTTTGCTTTTGTCTTCTGTCCGCTACAAACTTTCATAATGATGAACAAGGATGTGTAAACTGAGTAAGTTTATATTCACAGAGAAAGGAGTTACGGTGTCATGTGTACCACTGGACAGCAACTCAGACATCCAAACAGAGTAATACTGCTCTGTAAAAACTGGTCTGGTGCTCGGCTTAATCATCAGAAGTAGAGATGAAATAGGAAGCACGCTGGAGTAGTGGCTGACAGTGCGGACTCAGGATTCAGACTTCCTGGGCTCAAATTTTGGCTTTAACTTTTCTCTCTGGGTCCATCAGTTTCCTCATTTACAAGATGAAATAATATGAGTTATGAATTTAAAAAGTAATAATAATAAAATAATATCTCCACTCCCTCATTCGGTCACTGTGAGAATTAAAAGAGACTGAATATAAAGTGCTTAGCCTAGTATCTGACATGTCAGCATCGTGAGCATATATCATCATAGCAGCAGCAGTATGATTTCGAACGTTTTTGCTAAAACCTCACTTGTCAGAGGAGAAATGGGACTGGATCAGAGAGGGAGATAGGGCGTAGAACCAGGACTAGCAGTAACAGTAGTAGTTGCAGCAGTAAAAGTAATAGCATCTTTGAAGTAGTGCCTGAGTGGCAGATGCCAGGCTAAGCATTTTTATCTCGTTTATTCTTATATCAAGAAAAGTGTTATTTATCCCTGTTTTAGAGAAGAGGAAGCCAAGGCTTAGAGATGAGAAGTAGCTGGTCCAGGATCACAGAGCAAGCAAATTAGAAAAGGCAGGAATTCAGCCCCAAAGCTCCTCACCACTCCGGTATTCTGTCTCCCGTAGGTAACTTTAGGGGTTCATTTTTCTTTTCCTCCTTATAATGCATTAGCTCTATAAAAATTAATGAGCTCAGATTGTACTAATATAAAGGCTATTTCCTACCCTATTGTCATCAGCTTGCTAAAAGCTTTGTCAGGCAGCTCATGTCACTCCAGAGCTTTGTTCTTACTGCATTCACTGCCTCCTTAGGATCTGGCGACATGGCAGACCCAGGCCTCGTTTGACATTTTGAAGGACAAAGTTAAGCACTTCTTTAAGTCAAGTATAAACAGGGCATGTCAATGTTAAAACTGAAGTTCCGGTCTTTGAGATGAATTCTTCTGGTTTTATTTCTGTAATTCACAGTATAATGAAAACCTCATTAAGTTACATCTTCTAATTAGGACACTGGGAAAATTCATGTCAGGGTAGTGTTTGAAGTTTATGCCATTGTTCAGAAATTTCCTGATGCTGCTGAAAATAAGAAGATTGGGGCAATGTTTAAGCAATTTAAGAGGACAAATTACAGTATGTTCAGACTCCTTCAGGCAATTCCAAAGCATCCATTTACTTTAAAACAATGACTGTGGTAATTACAAATGATGCTAATTTATTGATTAAGGATCAACAGAGACCTCAGACCTATGCTGTAAACCTTGCCTGAGTTGCCATATGTAATTGAAAATAATCACATTGTGGGGCCGGCCCAGTGGTATTGTGGTTAAGATTGCACGCTCCATTTCAGCGGCCTGGGGTTCGTGGGTTCATATCCCGGGTGCTGACCTACACACTTCTCATCAAGCCATGCTGGGGCGGTATCCCACATACAAAATGGAGGAAGACTGGCACAGATGTTAGCTCAGCAACAGTCTTCCTCAAGCAAAAAGAGGAAGATTGTCAACAGATGTTAGCTCAGGGTCTATCTTCCTCACCAAAACACACACACACACACACACACACATTGTGCTTTTATTTAAAATATGTTAAAATTCAGACTTTTTACTGACTTGGAAAGCATTTTCTCCAGTCATTCCTACTTAATGAGGCCTCATAGCATTCTGAGCTGAAGGCTATGGTGGATTTGATTGTACTATATGAAACCCGCACCCGAATAACCTACGCTTCCCTCTGCAGTTGGCGATTGATAACTTGCTTTAGGGTGCCTCAGAAGAACTGGTCTTCATAAAAAGCTTAAACTGAGATTGCCTCAAGAAACCCATCTTATGTTCCAAATCTCTAGTAATTCTATTACATAATAATCCAGCATCTATCGTTTGTACTACAGAGGCTCTCCCTTCCAAACTTCAGAGGGGTCTTTCTAGGTCACAGTTCTCTGAGGAACGTAGCAGAAATAGCAGGTGAAAGTAAGATGCCCTGGAACACAAATGGGATCAGATTTGACCTGATCAGAATAAGAAAGGGAGGATCATTAAGCCACATTTGCTAAGAACTGGTTGCAAATCATAACCATAGATCATATGCTTCAGGAATCAGGTTTCGAAAGAAGCATTGATTAGATGGTTACAGGTAAATTAAACAACAGGGACCTTTATCCTAGGGTGCCGTGACTTCTGTTTCCTGCCTGTGGCAGACCATTGAAGAAAGACAGACGCAGTCTTGTAGGTCTTTGGAGGATGAATGCATGACCTAGAGAATGGCTACCTGCCGGCAAGGAGAGCTGGGGAACAGGAACAAGGGCAACATTTCCGGAAACATTTCTTGCATGCAATAGACGTTCATTTCCAAAGCAGATGCTAGGCAGAAACAAACGCCGTGTGACTAAAGGGAGTCCACAATAGAACGGATTGCTTTCTATGCTTCTTTGTACTGCTAGCTAATTTATGCAGCAATAAAGCAGATCCTAACCAGTGGTGAATGTATACCTCCAAGCAGAAATTCTGGTAACCGATTTATAGTGTACTCACCTGTTTTATTAGCACCTTTCCTTAGATGTTTATTACAATGTGAATTTTGATTTTCGCATTGTAATTTTGCTAAGTATCTGGAAGATATCCTGTGTGACATCTTAAATATTTCATTTCGGATTATCCACGAAGACCTGTTCAGCCTCACGGGTCCGCTGTGGGGAGTTAATGGAATAGCTGCTGAATGGTGCAGTGCAGCATCAGCATTCTTCGCTCTTTGAGCTGAGTCTGCTGAGATGGCATTGACACTGAATTTATGTGTGACCTTTGCTCTCTTAGCAAATCATTCTAGCTCTCTCAGGGAAGAGAATGTAACTAAGACACCCCAGAGCTGCTACTGATTGTCATTCCAGTAAGGAGCATTTATGCACTGGAGTAACTGAAGGCCCAATTATATTATGTGGATGACTGCAAAATCCCTTTTATTGATTGAAGAAGATAGATTAATACTTTGCTGGCTAAGAGTTTTTTCATTGAATAAAATAGACCACCTAACTTAATCTTCACTCTTGTCATCGACCTTTCTCTTGTAAATTATCATTCAATTTCCCATTTGGGGAAGATAATTGAATAAAATATCCTTCTATTGGTCTTGTTATTTAGTACTTTTTGGTTTTGATCTCTGAAAGGATTAGGGATTTATGTGTTTGAGTGCTATACCTCATTTGTTTCCAAAAGGATTTCAAGTGGTTTACAGATTAGAATATGCAAAGGAGGAAATGTAAGGATGAAAAAGAAAAAGTAACCATTACCAAGTAGCTGGGATGACCCAGTGAATGCAACTAGAGAATAAATTTAGGCCTTAAGGGCTTTGATATATGTAGTGGAAAGGGAAGCGTGGGTTATATAGTTTACATTTTTTGACAAAGGAAATCTTACCGTTATCTATAGAAACAATTTTGTATGTGTGTGAAATACTCAAATATGACTTTTATCATGTGAATCCTTCTAAGAACAGTGAATTTCATAGTTGACAATATCTTTAATTGCTGCACTTCAAAAGCCTCAGTCCCTACTGCCCCACACTGCCTATTGATGCTAAATCTCCATCTCTGCAGGCGCCTGGCCCAGGGAGGCTGGGAGACTGTGGCCCAGATACTTAGCTTTATGATGTTGTAATTGTGTGTGATAGGACTTGGCATGTGTGTCACAGAGCAATGACTAGTTAACATGTCCATTGGGCTGTCTTTCTCAAATAGCAGATGTTTTGAACAAGGTTTTGGCAGTACCGGGCCACATTTGGAACTCAATAAAGTCATATGAGGGGTTACTTTATTTAAGATATTGTAATTTTTGGTTAAAGTGAGAGCAGTGTTTTTACATAGTTGAATTACTGAACTTGTTGGTGGAGATATATAAGTGTCAGACTTACATTCTGCCCAAATAAGAGGCCAACATGGTTCAACACGTGCATGAGCAAAACGGTGTCCGTGGATAAGCATTATCAGGAGATTCCCATTCTAAGTTAAATTCAGTCTAACGAATGTTAGAGAGCTTCTGTGGGCTACACCCCGAGGTTCCGACTTGAGTAGCCTACTGTCCTTACTCTACTAATTTGTTTAGGCCCCATAGTGCTAAACCGTACAATGCAGTCTCTCCCTTAATTCTCCAAGACACAACTGAGTGTAGGCTGTAATGCCAAACAGGACTTTTCTAAAAACTTAAGGATTGAGGAAGGGAGTTCAAAGCAGAAAGGCCAAGCTGAAAGACTGGTTCTGGACAACACTGTCCTCAGAGTCCATAGGCTGTGACCCCTTCCTCAGGGTACCTCTGGGTACCACCCTCCTGAGCCCCCAGAGGCCACTGTGTTGCAGTCGTACTTCCCACCAGTGGGAACCCCTTTTACCATGTCTTTCCCAGCCAGAGTGTAAGCCCCTTAGCCTAGTCTCTGGCCCAGTGAGAGGGGAAAACCCTGCTTCCTCTACACCTGGGCTCTCAATTCAGTGGCCACTAACTAGTGCATACTAAGATTAAATTAAATTAAATTTTAAATTCTGTTTCTCGTTCTCAAGAACCACATTTCAGGTGCTCAATAGCCACATGTGACTAGTGGCTACTGTGATAACCCAGTGTGCGTAACATTTCCATCATCACAGAAAGTTCTTTTGAACAAAGCTGAAAGACTGTCTGTCTCAGGCCTTCCTTCCCTGAAATGTCATAATTATCTCTAAATGTAACTTTCCCTCCAAGGAAAGGGATTCTTTAAATAGTTATTCAAAGCAATTTTATACATATATATAAATACATATATATAAATACAATAAATATATTATAAAATATATTTATACTAATAGACTTGCCCCTTTGGTCTCCAAAAGAAGATTTTGCCTTTCCCATTGTGTAACCAGAAACCACGACCACTATCACCACCACAAAACAGTAGAACTGAAATCTTCTTCCAAAGAGGAATAAAAAAATGACTGGAAACTTTAAAGTAGAAATTTTTCTCCAATTCATGCTATGGAGAGTGCAGAAGTATTGGAAATGGGGATGAATCTCAAGAGAAGTACCCGGTTGTCAGAGATTACGCCACATGATTACTTTCTTGAGCCTCAGTTTTTTAATCTGTGTAAAGGGTGCTTGTATCCTATTCCTCAAAGACGCTTTCTCTGACCCTGCAAAATCGATTGCTGCCCACCTCGCCCCACCATATGTGTTCATTGCACGTAGTACTTCCTCTCTCACAGTAGGCATTGCACATTGTTTTAGTGATGTGGTATTGTTTGTCTTGCACACTCTATCAGAGCCCCTAGAAGGTGAAGGTGTCTCATTCACCATCTCCAGCTCCTCACCTGAAACATATTCTTCTCACTTGGTAAATATCCTCTTCCCAAGTGCTCACCATGTGCCTGGCTCCATGATAATGACTTTAACATGAACTTAATCTTTTCAATCTTCCAGTGAAAGACTCAGCAACAGAGCACATGTTTCTTGCCATTTAGATGTTTTAGGAGAGGTAGGCATTTTATTTCAGAGAACTAGTTCTTACTGTGCTATAAGAAGCCTGGACCTTTGTTTTTGCTGCCTGACAGCCATTTATCTGCCTTTCATGAAATGGTACCTTTAACATACTAATGGAGCCACTGGAATGTTCAGCGGCACTCCATTCAGCCAGACGGCTACGATGTGAAAACTTGCCAGACGGCTACGATGTGAAAACTTCAAGGACCCTGCCTGTTGCAGAATAAACGCTCAGCAGATGTTCATTTCCTGCCTTTCTTTTGCAGGTGAAATTTATAGTAATAGTTATTTTTTAAATAGTTATAATTTATTGACTATTTACTAAGTTCCAGCTTCTTTGTTTAGCATTTGGCATGTATTATCTCAACAGTCCTGTGGGGGCTGAAGTAGGGGTGTAATCAAGGACATCTCCCCCATCCTGTTCTTCACCTCGCTTGTAAGACTTTGACTTCCTCAAGGACAGGCCTGTGTATTGGTACACATTTTGGAATCCCTAGAGTATAACCTAGCACCTAGCACTGGGAAGGACTCAATATACATTTATTGAATTCAAGAATGAATGAACAAATAACTTCCAGGCCTCCTTTATCCACTGCTCCTGGGCACCCAGAACCTATTTAATCCCGCCTTCCTCAAGGCCCAGTCCTCTTCGTGCTCTATCAGAATTTCAGGCTGGACCTCACCTGGTGTTAGGGAACTGGTTTCCAAACTGACATCAGCTGCATTAAGGGAGATGGGCAATCCATAGGATTCTAATAGTGGGGTTTTAGGCAAGTGCCCCAAAGCAAAGTATTCAATGTCAGACACCCCTCACCGAGGGGCAAGTTTATTTGAGCAGAGGGGAGACTTGTTATTCAGCATTGTAGATGACCTTGGAAGACAAGCCTAGAACAAAGGGCACACCAAGGGCTGCTACCAAGCTTTGTTCAATTAAGGATGTCTTAAGCAGGGCCTCAGGCTCTGGGCTATCAAGGCCACCACCAGAAGATGCTAAAAAGGACATCAGCTACTCAAACATGGAGAAGAAGTGAGCATCACTTTAGGAAGAGTCTGACTTTTGTAATGGTTTATAAGGGTGCAGGGCTTCTGGAGACTGCACTTTGGTTTGTGTGGTGATGCCACTGCAAATATATTTTTCCTGAGTTATACAATTCACTTTTTTTTTCTTTTAAGATTTTATTTTTCCTTTTTCTCCCCAAAGCCCCCCGGTACATAGTTGTATATTTTTAGTTGTGGGTCCTTCTAGTTGTGGCATGTGGGACACCACCTCAGCATGGCTTGACGAGCGGTACCATGTCCGTACCCAGGATCCAAACCAGTGAAACCCTGTGCCGCCGAAGCAGAGCGCATGAACTTAACCGCTCGGCCACGGGCTGGCCCCTACAATTCACTTTTCAAATAAAATACAATAAAGCAAAAGAAAGAAAAAACCTACCCATAACAGTCATGTGTTTGATAACATTTAGATATCTATCCTTACAAAGACCAAACACACACATAAACATTCATTTTTATTGATAAATATATTTTAAATATATGTTTTTTAAATATACAATAAAGTAAGTTTATCTCCTAGTATCTAGTATAGGCCTAACAGCATTAAAGACAAAGACATTTTTTGAATGGTTTACATAAACCTTTGGAATGCAAACAAGGATTTGGAGGCATTAGCAAAGGAATGTGAGTTATGGGGAAGTAGCCATGTGGCTACTGCATTAACCGCGTTCTTGTTGCCATGGTGATATTAGCATCTCAGGAGGAGCAAAACCAGTAAGAGGGCAGAGTGGTGGGGGGTATACATTTGTAGAGAATTGCTCTGAGCATGGAATGCAATCTCCTTCCTGCCTTTTCCGTTTAATTCCCTGAATGCCTCATCAAAAGAGAATCTCCTATATAATTTTTTAAAAGAATATATTTATCTCAAATCCATTAGTTCATTTGAACTTACTGACATCTGACTGTGTGGTGTGGAATCTGTGTTGTCCGTCTGCAGGGGCGAGGGTTCTAAGTTGTAGCAGCATGGAGTGAGGAGACGGTCCTCAGATACATGCTGGACCCTCGCTCTCGTCCTGGCTGTATCATCAGTTGCTGGTGGGGTCCGGGGTGAGGCTCTTCCTCGAGTGGCCTGCAGTTTTCTCAACAGCCAGATGAGAGAGAGATCAGTCACCACAAGCCCTTCCCCTCTGCCCGACCACCTGTCTGACAGTGTTGGAGGAGGCCTTTGGCTCCCTTCCCCTTTCACAGGACAGAGTAGGCACAGTACAGTGTCCAAGTCAACAGCATGACAGTCAGATGGCTGGAGTCCCACATTGGCCCTGTGGCTTCTTTTGTGTGTTCTTGGGCAAGTTATTTATACTTCAGCTTTGTCATCCATAAAATGACAATAGTACCTGATAGGATCTGATAATAGTACCTAAAGCATAATCATTGTGATGACTGAATGAAATAATCCATATAAATTGCTTAGCACAGTGCTTGACCCACAGCACATGAGCAGGAGCCCTAGCCACATTTGTGGGTGATTATTGTTGCTGTTGGCTTTCATCTGGGTGGAGACCCATCACTGTAAGATACGTTCGCCTGTAAAGCAAGACACATCGAGCAGGTGGCATCCTGGCAGCTCTCTAGAGCATTCTGGAGGTAGTCAGAAATGTTGCTTCCCAGAATGTTGGAGTTACATGTTTGCAGTGCTGTTTGTCAGCATGAGAAGGTCAACCTTTAAGAAATTATAAACATGTCATTGTTTGAGACTGAACTCAAATAAAAAAAAAATCATAGAAGTTGGAAGTACACATTTCTCTTTGTTTCACTTTCCCTCTGAATACATTCGCTGCTTCCTGCAGTGATGCTCTAGAATTGTTGCTCTGAGAACATTGTTAAATGACCTGAATAAATCCTATTTTGAACTTCTGTGAAATAAAGTTCTCTTAAGGTAGGAGTTGACAGGGCTCACTTTATTCATTTGTACTTGGAAAGAGAATTATTCATTAGCTGTAGAATTTCATTTCCTACAGTGAGTGCAAATAGCAGGAAAGGGCTACTCTGCCCCTCTGCTGAACATTCTGGAACATTGTCCATGCTCACTGTCAGCAGACAGTACATTTGGATCAGTTCAGATAGACCCTGGTCCCTGCCTGAGCACTGCGGCTTCTTCCGTGAAAAAATCTTGCTCTTCTTCCTCTGGTGGTTTGAAGAATATACAGGAAGGGCGAAGGGGCGCCTGGAGGGAAGAGGGTAGGACTTGGCAGAACCAAGATTCCAAGAGTGAACTTGGGACACATGCGCGAGCATTTACTGTCTCTCTCCCAGATCAAAGCAGGAGGTTCCAAAAAACAAGTTCAGGTAGGAGATCAGCATCGACTAGCATAGTTAAAAAAAAATTGAAAAGCTGAGCTGTAATGGAAATATAGGGATTAGAATCAGCTCTAAGAAATGGAGGCGGAAGCCTGCTTGCACATGTGAAATGAGACTGGAGATGAATGGTGAGTCGAACCCAGGGGGAAGGGACTCCCTGAATCCTAGGCTGGGCTGAGGGCACTGGCCTTGATTCTGCAGGTGGAAAGGAGTCATTCAGTTATTTTGCCTTTTTTTTTTTTTTTGAGGTATAATTGACATATAACATTGTTGGAGAGGTACAACATGCTGGTTTGATACATTTATTTGTTGCAATATTATTCTCCAATAGTGTTAGCTAACACCTCTATCACATGACATAATTACCTTTTTTTTGTGTTGAGAACAGTTAAGATCTAGTCTCTTAGCAACTTTGAAGTTTATAATACAGTATTGTTGACTATAATCACTATGCTGTGCATTAGATCTCTAGAACCTATTTATGTACTAGTTGCAAGTTTGTACCCTTAAACAACATCTTCCCAATTCCCCCACCCTCCAACCCCTGGTAACTACCATTCTACTCTTTGTTTTTACAAATCATCGGAGGTCTTTAAATAGAAAAGTGGGATGGTGGCAGTAGTACTTAAGATGCATTATGACATGCGTATGAAGGGGAAATGAAGAGACATAGCTATGAGCTGTGGCAGACTCCAGTCACATAGGGGAAAGAACTGTGGACAAGGAGAAGCATGTCTGACACCTGGTGTGATGGTGTGATGATCTCCTCAGAGAGGACTTGTCTAGAGTCCTAGATCCACTAGATCTCGATAGGAAAAGATCATTTTAGATCTTTTAATAATCTTAGATCATTTGGAAATTTGTAAAGACATTTTTGGTTGTGATGGTGGCGGGCGTGTAACGGGAGAGGGCCAGGATAGCTAAACTTCCTTCAGTGTGTGGGACAGTCCCATGAAAATAACAATGTCCCAGCCAAAATGCCACCAATAACCCCACTGAGACATGCTGGATTGCACATCCCTTGACAGATGGAGAGGTGAGACATCCCGAGATGGGGAAGAAGGGCCTGGAAATTCATGCTCTGTCTGGGATTGCCCCTCAGGGGACAGGGATCTTCCCCCGTGATGTACCCCTAGGAGTGGTTGGTCTAGAAGACCCGGAGGTTCCTTTCAGCTCATTACTGAGAGTTTGAAATATGAGGTGGAAAAAACGTACACAAAATTCAATCCTGTGAGGTGTGGGTATGATTTCCATATTCTAGGAAGCAAGAAGTTAAATAACTTGTGCAAAGCCACACAGCTTTAAGTGGTGGAGCTTGAGCTAAGAAACAATAAATAAAGTAAAATAAGACAATAAAAAACAATAAAGCAAAATCAACTATCCTCAGACTGTGTAGTTGATTCTATTCTAACATCAGAGGCAATATGTCCTGAGCTTTGGACTTAATCCAGGGGCATCACATGAAAACCGGAACCGACAGCAGCCTCTCTTATACCAGCTGGCGATTCGTTCTCTGCCTGCACCAGAGCTGTAGAATGAATTAAAGTCATTTTTTAAAAAATATTTTTACAGTTTTCTTATTGACTAAGAAATCCTGTTACACATTTAAAAACATTTTAATTGAAACATGAGCAAACCTAAAAGCTGACCAATCAAATTCTTTCTAAAGTACAATGGATTCGCATTTCTACTACATTTTCTTTATTATCAGTTCTGCATCTTTGAACCCCTAATGATCATGTTTTGAAATGGACTCTTGATACTTAGAAACTTAATGGCCTTATGACAAGAAGGCATAACACACATTTTCTGGTAAGAAGTGCAAAGCAGGCTCATCTTTATAAGGAGTGAATCCGTCTGAGTTTGAAAATTTAAAAACGTGTTTTCGTAGCCTGCAAGTCAGAGCTTTGCAGCCAGTTTTCCAGCTGGCCCGCAGCCTCCCGCTCCCCTAGATTTGGACTCAGCACATCTCGGGTGGGACCTTGCCACTTGTGTTTTTAACAAGCTCCTCAGGTGATGCTTCTCATCAGGCATGATTAGAAAATGTTGACTGAGGCCATGCTATGAAAATCCTTTCCTATATAAATTGTCCAAAGTTGAACCCTAGAAAAACTCGGTAACTCATTTGCTTGTAACAATTATCTGTGTTTGTAACCCTTTAATAACATAGCCTTGAATTTACATCATATTTACAGCTTACAGAATTCTTTGAGGTACATCATTTGAGACCCACAAGAATAGACATTGTTGTGGATGAGCAAACTGAGATCCCAAGAAGCTATTTGTCCCAAATCCTATTGAGAGTAAAATGGAGGAAAAGGGATTTGAATCCAGACTTTCTAACTCATTTTTTTTCTGCCTCCGTACATGACCATCAGCCCATGGCAGCAGCTCCTGGATGGAAGCTGAGGGTGGGGTACTGGTCTCTGGGCAGCTGGGGGCTTCATGATTCCCAGAAGAGCAGTTCCATCTCCTGGACAAGTGCACTGCACACAGAGAAGGCAATTAGCACCAGACTGGCTTTGTTTTGTAACAAACTATCTTTCTTTAGAAACTTCAAAGACATCGTTTTCACTTCTTGACATGTTTGAAACTTCAGCAAGAATCTAATTTATCTGAAGACCAAATGAGGGCAGGACACCTGAGAAACTACCAGTTTCAAGTTAACCGACATCTCAAAAGGCAGCAAGAGCGATTTACTTTCTGGAGGGGAAGAAACAGATTCAACACAGAAATTAATTTAGTTCCAGATTTATCAGAAATGATAGAGGATGTAGAAATTAATAATTGTAAAGCCCCTGAAGATTTTTGTTTTTAAGAATTTTTGGTGATGGAGTGTTAGAAAAAGGGGTGGGCTTTTTTATTAAAGTTATAGCATTCATTAGGAACGTTATAAGAAATCTAATATCATTAGTTTAACTCATTTTAAATAAATATTTTTAAAACAAGTTTCTTCAATGCGTAGAAAGCAACTGATTAAAATTGAATTTTTAATGCCCCTTTTAGTTTAATTACTTTATGTCTCTACTCACAGATATTGCCAGCTGGGAGGGGCTTTCTTTACTGTAACAGAGAAAGCAGGCTTCCTTTGAATCAGCATTAAGAGTGACACCTTTAAAGAAATATGAAAGCCATGAATTCTTATTTAAAATGACAAGTTGAACTAACCACTCTTTTAGATATTGAATGTTTTTATTAGTTTTGAGATGTGCTGTTTCCTTTTGGTTAAAAATTGTATGTCCCCAGCATTCTCGGGATAGAAATTATGCTACTTGGATTCAGAACTATAGCTAATGTTTGCCCAAGTTAGAAAGAGACTCACTGTCTGGATGTATTTTCTGCTGTATGACCCACTGGAAAGAACCAGCACAGCTTGGGGAATCAGACAGCTTAGGTTCAAATCCCAGCTCAGGCATTTTCTGGCCATGTGACCTGTAGTCCCTTCCAGTGCTGCTTGGCTCACCTGTAAATTGGAGTTAGTAGCATCTATTTCATGGGTTCTTGTGGAGACTGAATGAGCTGATGTGTGTCTCACAGGGTTTGCACAAAGTAAGAGCCTAATAATTGGAAGGTTTTTTTCATTTTTACTACTTCTGTTCTCATGTAAAATGAAGAATTTCTTGGTCTAAATCAGTAAGTATCAGGGATTTTTTTTTTTAGCAGAACTTTTCTTTTATTCTGACATATTCTTACAGGATAAAAAGGTATTTACTATTTCAATCTTTCATTTTTTTATGATTGACACCTGATCCAGCATCTGTTGCCAATCTTCTTTTCTTCTTCCTCTTCTTCTCCCCGAAGTCCCCCAGTACATAGTTGTATATTCTAGTTGTAGGTCCCTCTGGTTGTGCTATGTGGGATGCTGCCTCAGCATGGCTTGATGAGTGGTGCCATGTCCACACCCAGGATCCGAACCAGTGAAACCCTGGGCCACTACAGCAGAACGTGTGAACTTAACCACTCAACCATTGGGCCGGCCCCTATTTCAATCTTGAATGGCCCAAAATTTCTCATTGTTTATGGAATTATGGAAACCCTGAAATGTATATTGAAAAACATATATATTTTAAAGGCATATATTGAACTCCAATTAGGATGGCCACTATCGGAAAAAGAGAAAAGAGCAAGTGTAGGTGAGGATTTGGAGAATCTGGAACCCTTGTGCCCTCTTTGTGGGATGTAAAATGGTATAGCCACTGAGGAAAAAAGTGCAGTGCTTACAACTCTAAAGGTTAAATATAGAGTTACCATATGATCCAGCAGTTCCACTTCTGGGTGTATACACAAAAGAATTGAAAGCAGGGTCTGGAAGAGATATTTGTATGGCAGCATTATGTATAAAAGCCAAAAGGTGGAAGCAACCTAGGTGTCTATTCACAGATGGATGAATAAACAAATTGTTGCATATACATACAATGGATATTCAGGCTTAAAAAGGTAGGAGATTCTGACGTATGCTACAACATGTAGGAACCTTGAGGACGTTATGCTAAGTGAAATAAGCCAGTTACAAAAAATAAATGCGAGGCCGGCCCCGTGGCCGAGTGGTTGGGTTTGTATACTCCACTTGGGCGGCCCAGGGTTTCGTCAGTTCGGATCCTGGACTAGGACATGGCACCGCTCATCAAGCCATGCTGAGGCGGTGTCCTGCATAG
Source organism: Equus przewalskii (assembly GCF_037783145.1). Taxonomy (NCBI): domain Eukaryota; kingdom Metazoa; phylum Chordata; class Mammalia; order Perissodactyla; family Equidae; genus Equus; species Equus przewalskii. The sequence goes on along the minus strand of NC_091831.1, from coordinate 49,861,650 downwards.
CACAACCAGAGGGATCCATAACTGGAATATATCACTATGTACTGGGGGGCTTTGGGGAAAAGAAGAAGAAGGAAATAAATAAATAAATACTGTGCAATTCCATTTATGTGAGGTACCTAGAGTAGTCAAAGTCAAGGACAGAAAGTAGAATGGAGGTTGCTGTGGCCTGGGGAAGAGGGGAATGGGGAGTTGTTTAACGAGTATAGTTTCAGTGTTGCAAGATGAAAAGAATTCTGGAGCTTGGTTACACAACAATATGAATATACTTAACACTACCGAGCTATACGCTTAAAAATGGTTAAGACAGAAAGTTTATGTTGTACGTATTTTACCACAATTAAAATTTTTAATTTAAACCATACATTGAAAACCACTGGACAAGATATCTCCAAAAACCCAGGGAGCTAGAACATCCAATGATTCAAAGGTAGAAGAGGAGTTTGCAATCAAGGGGAGAGGTCCAAGACCAGCTTCAGTCCCAGTTTTCCTTCCCCTCTAGCTACAGCTGGGATTGTCTGTACAGCTGAGGGCGTGTGTGGGGAGAAGGAGGTGTGGGATATTTACTCTAAAGATGGTCTGTGCGCCCCCACTGTGCTCCCTGTGCGAAAGCAGAGGGAGACCCGCAGCGCTTTATCTACATGGTTGGTGAGCCATCCTCTGTTAATCCAAGTGACGCCTCGACGGTGTTAATGATAAGCAGCCTCATGTTATTCTTAGCAGAAAACAAATAAATTACTTGCGGTTGTTAGAGCAGAACAGATCCAAACCCTCAGAGTCTGATTTCACAAGAAACATCAAATATCCAAGCGTTCGCTGCTACTTCTTGGGGAGCCCAGCACTGTCGGGTGTCTCGTCCATGGGATTTGGTTGGTCTCTGTGGAAAGGGAGTGAGCTCAAGGAAGTGTCAGTGACGTCAGTATCAGTGTCAATCTCGCAAGACCTGTGCGGACTTAATCTCCTTATCTCCGTATCTCCTTATCCCCTTATCCAGAAAGCACAGTGAGAGAAAAAGTTGGTGTAGACTAAGCCAGCAGTTTATAAAACTGGAGAAAAGAAAGAGACTTTATCTATAAAGACCTATTTCATTTAATTAAAGCCTTATGAAGTAAGAGGAAAATGGACTTTTACAAACAATAATAGTCATCTTAATAATGATTGCTGTAGTATAAGGGAAGTTTCTGAGTTTATTTGATGCTTGTATTATTCATAATAGGCCATCTAAGGTTGAAGTTTTTTGTTTGTTTGTTTTAGAAAAGTCCTACTGGTGTGTCAGACTGTGAAGGCTGGGGTGTTTTCTCATGTCCCATTGTTTGAAATTTTCCTGGGTATGTTCTTGAAATTTCAAATCCTCATTATGGAAAGCATCATTTATTTGCATATATTTTATGTATTTCTTAAAGCATTAAAAAATTAAGCATTCTCATAAACAGAAATGAGGTATTGATTAATACTACAGTATGGATGAACCTTGAAAACATGATGCTAAGTGAAAGAAGCCAGACACAAAAGGCTACGTATTGCATGACTCCATTTATATGAAATGTCCAGAATAGGCAAATCCATAGAGCCAGAAAGTAGATGAGTGATTGCCAGGGGCTGAGGGGGACGGAAGAATGGGAATTGACTGCTTAACGGTATGGAGTTTCTTTGGGGGATGATGAAAATGTTCTAAATAGATACTCATGATGGTTGCACAACTTCGTGAATATACTAAAGAACACTGAATTGGACACTAATGGTCAATTTTATGGTGTGTGAATTATCTCTCAATAAACCTATTATAAAAATAATCTATCAAAGACTTGCAGTGGAAAACAATAAAAATGTACAGAAAAAGTGCTTTTATACTCTCAAGGAAATTAAAGGGAACTAGAATTCAGTTCTATATTTTTTTCCACATTGTATCAAAATCTATATGACACAAATATTATTTATCAAACATTTATCGAGTAACTGCTCTGTGCTTGGAGATTAGCAGATATGACCTTGTAGGGGGAAGAAAAATCTTTTCTCCTCTACTCTCATAGGTTTAGTTCCTGGGGTCCTGCAAATTAAACTGACAAAAGACAGATTAACAGGAGAAAGGCTTATATATGCATATGGAGGCCTTCATAGAAAAGAAGTGAAGACCCATGTTCACAGCTCCGCCTCAGCTGCCTGGGCTTTTGCTGATTCGGATCCTGAGTGCAGACCTAGCACTACTCATTAAGCCACGCTGAGGCAGTGTCCCACATAGCAAGAACTAGAAGGACCTACAACTAGAATATACAACTATGTACTACGGGGGTTGTGGAGAAGAAGAAGAAGAAAAAAAAAAGATTGGCAACAGATCTTAGCTCAGGTGCCAATCTTTAAAAAAAAAAAGTGAAGACCCAAAGAGGCAGTTAGACCCCAGGGGCTTATATACCATTTTAACAATGGGCAATAAATTTGTGGAGAAGTGACAAGGCAAAGGAGAGGGGGTTTGGGCTTCTAGGTGTGGTGATAGTAGGAAGGTAAATATGTGGGGGGACTAATGGGAGATAAGGGTTGTTTAAGCAAGGTTTATTGTGCAGATTCAAGTCTGGGCCTTTTCCATTGATCAGTGATTAAGAGACGTACTCCTCTTCCTGGCAAGGGAGTGGGAGACACTTTACAAAGGGAAATTCATGCCCTGCTTTAGACAGGAAGGGGGAGGACAAAACAAGGGGAGACAGCTCAAAACAATCCTTATGCTGCAGCGGCATATTTGGGGGTGGTGTACTCTGATCTCCTTCAACCGCTTCTCTCAGAGGCTAAAAGACTTTTCAAAAGACAAATATCTACAGGATGAATGAGGATGCTGGTAAGCCTTGCTTACATGTCTTTCCTGTGCTTTCTCTGTGAACTATTTACTAGTCATTTTTCTGTTTCTGTTTACACTAGGGATAACGATAAAGTATAAGAGAAGAGAATGAGAAAACATACAAATCGTAAAATGGGTGTGTTTAAATGCAAATCATTAACACACTGAAATCTTCATCTTCAGACATCTTCCTGTGCCACTTTGACTCACTTTTTTTTAAAATCATAGTAGTAACTTAGAGGCAGAAATTATTACAAGTGTTAAGAATTAGCAGAAGATACCAGATTTCCTCTCAACATTCATTATTTTAGAATTTGTATTCAGTTGAGGCTATATCAAGGAACTAAGCTAAAATAGTCATAGCGTTTCATTATCTAGAAGATTTTGAGTGATATCATCTTTCTCTTAGTGATTACCTCCCCAGACATTTTTCAAGAAAAGGAGATGAGGAGGTGGAAGAGATCAGTAGTCAACTGCCCTTTATATATTTAAATGGAATAAAAAGTCTGCAATTTATCACAGTAAGGTAGAAAATGGCCCTGGTATCACTTTGGGGAGTTGCAGAAATGATCTTGCTTTGGTGATTATTTCATAAAGGAACTTGGCTGCTCCCTCAGCTAGGTTTTTCAGAAAGAGCTAAGAGGGAAGAAATAGGCAAGCAATTCCACCATTTCCCGGCAAAGGTCCTTACTTTTCAAAGTAAGGCACTCACATGTTTCTGTCATGTTCTCTCACACGTGTTATTTTATACACCGCAAGTATGTGGCACTGCACAAAATTGGAGTTCTCTTGGCCGATATGCATAAACAATTCATTATGGCATCAGTTCTTGGAGGAGAAATTAGCTTTATTCTGTGAGATCAATCTGCAGGGAAACAGGTCCTGTGCCCTCAGATCTGTCTCCCCAGTTCAGGATTTGGGGCAAAATTTAAGAGGTTGGGGAGAACAGGCTGGCATGTGGAAAGGCTGGCGAGACAGGTTTTGATTGGTGGGCTTCAAGCATTTATGGTAAGGTTTTGAACATTTATGACAGGGTTCTAAACTTTTATGATGGGGTTCTAAATTTTTATGATAGGGTTCAAAACATTTATGATGAGGTGGGCATGGAATTTTAACAAGTGAATCTTCCTGAATGAGGGACCCCCATCGCTTCTAATAAGAGTCCAGACTTTCAAGTTCCAGTTGTGTCCTCATCCTTTGGTTTCGTGGGAAGGAGGATCTTTGGTTCTGCAGCCGTTTCCAGGTCAAGATTTCTTCTGCGCATGCTCTGACTGTGTGACTTTGTACATTTTCTGAGAGGCAATTCTTAATCACTCTGTTGATGAGAGATGGGGTCTGTTGAACTGGTCCTGGAGGGTCCACGGTTACATATGTATCATGTCTTATCAGCCACAGCTCCGCCTCCCTTCTCTTGCTCTCTGCTACTGCTCACCCCAGCCAGCGGCCTGACGCAGGTTCCACAGACTTGGCTGTGCTGAGTGAACTCTTTTCTAACACCTTTTGCGTCCATCCCAGGAGCTACCCACTTGAGCACCTTTTTAGAGTTCACTAATTACTTCAGATGTGCGTCTCTTATACCCAAAGTATTTCATAATGTCTTTGTGAGCTGGAGTCATTTCATACATTTTTAAATGTCCATATAAGTAATAAAAAGAATAGTGTTAGCTAACGCTTTTATAGTGTTTACTAAACTCCAAGCACCATTCTTAAGACTCTATGTTTATTGACTCATTTAATCCTCATGACAGTTCTATAATGTATAGAATGTTATTAGCCTAATTTTACAGATAAGAAATCCGTGATACAGAGAAGTTACATAAACTTGTCTGAGGATGTGCCGCTAATGTGGGGCAGACCTGGGATTTGAACCTAAGCCATCTGTCTCAGAATGGGAGCTCTTACCGCTGCACTCCCTGACCGCAGTGCTCTCTTCATCTCTTAGCACACAGTTTGCCGCTCCCAAACTGCTGCATTATGAAGAACTGGTTATGTTTATACTGCTTAGAAGTGCAGGGATAGATGGTCTAGTCTAGTGAAAGAAGCATGAACTTTAGGGTCTGACAAATTGTGGCCCCTTTGTAACCTTTGACAAGTGATTTTGGTTTTTGAGTTTTAGTTTCCTTATCTGTAATATGAAGAAAAAAATTACATAGTACCTCTTTCTAGGGTTCTTCTGTGGCTCAAATGAGGTAAGATATGGAATACCCATGAGTTTCATTCCTCCTTTGACGTGAATTATCTCCTGTCTCCTCTTGGCAGTCCTGTGATGGAGGCACCAGAGGTATTATGTCCATTGTGCAGGTGGAAATATAAGTTTGTAGAGGGTAAGGCACATTCCCAGGGTCATCTATCAGGAAAGTGGGTGTAGAAGAGTGAGAATTAGGGCCTGGGCTTCTCATTCCCTATGAAATGGGCTTTCTACTAGACATGCTTTCTTACTTACGCTAAGAAATGGAATTGAAATAAAGTTAGAACCAGGAGAGAATTCCCCACTTCCTAAACTCATTATTCAAAATCTCCTCTGCATTTCTAAGGCAGTTTTATGGTTTAGGAAGCACAGCAAAAATTAATCTTTATTTTTGAAGGATTTTACTAGAAAGAGTGATCATTGTATAATATAACACAATGTAATATAACATAATGCAATATATATCACTGTAAAAGAGTATAATGGAATATACTGAATTTGTAGAAATCCTGAGAGAGCCTCTCCTATTCTGGGTGATTTACTTCTTTCTTTCCTATAAGTGGAAGGCAAAACCTATTCTTCTGAATCAAGATTTTTACTCCCTCAATTCAGTGTTTGGTACCTTCAAGAAATGCAGCTTATAGATGAAAAGTCTTACTGGAAAATCAAGATAGAAGGAGATTAGCATAGAAGAACATGAATAAACTGAAAAATTAAAAAGGGCCAGAAGTCACAATTCAATGAGAACACAAATCCACACATTAGGGGTTACAGCACGATCCATGTTGTTTTGTGAAATACTTGATTAGGTTATTGGCCCAGGAATTTGAGAAAATTAAACCTGCTGAGTACTATAATTTTGCTCAGTCAAAATTCTGAATATCTATGCAAATCCTGTTAGTGTTTCATATAAATATTTTTACAGCCAATTTCCTTCATTGTTCTTTTTAAATGTATGTGAGTATATGTATGATTGCTATTTGGTCTTTATCCACTATCTCCTAAAAAGGATTGAGCAGAAGTAAATGCTAGAGAAAGGAAGGCATGGGTTAATCAGATTTACACATCAGGTTTTTTAGAGTGAATAATGGTCACATCGAATAGTTTAAGAAAAAGTTAAATAAGATGCCATTGTGCTAGAGATGAAAATAATGATTTTTAAGTAAGCCCAAAGAGCTTAGTGAAATGGAAGGGGGCAATGCCCAGAAATTGGAAAACCTTGAGTCTTGGCCAAGCCTCAAGCTCTGTGACTCCAGGCAAATCACTAACCTCCCTGGTCTCTTCCTTGTCCATAAAATAGGTGATTAGACTGAATGAGCTCAGAGGTCCTCCTCAGTTAAAAAACAACAGCTTCTGAACTGCTAATGTGTTCCATTACATCGAATGTTACATCTTTGGTACCAGAAACGGTATTCTATTAATAAGCTAATTTATACAAAATTAGAGTGGTATTTACTTTTGTTTGCACTAAATGTAGGTCAGCTTCAAAACTCTAGGTTGAATTGTTTTATCCAAGTTTCAACTTAGGTTTCTTCTTAGAAAGAACATAGAGATCTTTAACTCTAGCCATACTTCATTTTCTACATTAATGGGAAAAAATTAGTAATATATGTTTACTTTCAGAATATCTCCAGACTTAAAAGTTTCCTTCAAAGTTCAAATATCAGGAAAGTTAATGAGTAGGTGAAGCCCCTCCATGGCTGTCAGAGTGAAGAATGCAAATGGGGGGAGCCGAGACAGAGATGGTGGTGATGGGCTGTAAATTAGATGATGATAAAAAAGAAATACAGCCATTTTTCACTGTACATTGTACAAACGTATACAGTAGAAGTTTTTTAGAAAAGGATGAAGATAGATAAAGAGAACTGATGAGGGGTTCCAGCGGGGAAGGGAGTGAGGGGAGGGCGAAAGGGGTAAAGGGGCACATGTGTACGGTGACAGATAAAGCTAGGCTATTAGTGGTGAGTGCAATGCAGTCTATACAGAAACTGATATATAATAATGTACACCTGAAATTACACAATGTTATAAACCAATAAAATAGTTTTTTTAAAAAGCATGAAGAAGCAAAAAGTCATCTTTAATCTCCACCAAGAGATAAATTGTTAACATTTGGGTCAGTATCTCTACAGCCTTTTTAGAATGTATGTATACATACACTTACATATAAAAATAAGAGCATATTTTATATTTAATAATATATCATATTTCTTATGTGACTAATATATCACGGTCTACCTTCAAATGTAACATCACTTTCCGTATAGTGCAAGACCCTGATAATGGGATGGTTCCAGTTCTTCTCTCCCATCTGTGTGTGGTTGGCACCTTGCATTTTACTTTTGCATATATTGTAAACCCCACAATTCATTGTGACTGTTTTTGCTTTGGATAATCATTATCTCTTATATGTACCTTCATTTTTGCCATTTCTCTATTTCTTTGTGTAAGTCTGTTTCTGTCTGGTATCATATTCCTACTACTGCCTGAAGAATTCCTTTAATATTTTTTGCATTCCAGGTCTGCTGGTAATGAATTCTCTCAGCTTCTGTTTATCTTTAAAAGTCTTTATTTCTCCTTTATTTTTTAAAGATATTTTCACTGGGTATAGAATTCTCATTTGACAAGTGTTTATTTTCGGTGTTTAAAGTTGCCACTTTGTTTTCTGCCTTGCATCATTTCTGAAGCCATAATCATTGTCTTCGTTCCTCCGCCCTTCAAGATTTTCCCTTTATCTTTCATTTTTAGCATTTGGACTGATATTTCTAATTGTGGAGTTTGCTTGTTTATCATTTATCTTTCTCGGTATCCTCCAAGCTTCTTAGACATGTGACAATATATTTCATTATTTTGAGATGATTCTTGACCATGATCTCCTCATATATTTCTTCTGCCCCATTTTCTCTCTTCTTATGCAGCTCCATCCAGCTGTTTTATATTTTCCCACAACTCTTGGATGCTCTCTTCTTTCTTTTCCACTCTTTTTCTCTTGTGTTTAGGTTTGGATCATTTATATTGATGTATCTTTTTTTTTTTTTTTTGAGGAAGATTAGCCGTGAGCTCACTACTACCAATCCTCCTCTTTTTGCTGAGGAAGACTGGCCCTGAGCTAACATCCATGCCCATCTTCTTTATACTTCTTTAGCACTTAAAAAGTGTTGTAAAGGGCTCACACTTATGTAATTTCATTTTATTTTCGCAAGACTCTATGGAATAAGATAAGTATCATAAACTCCATTTGACAGATAAATAAACTAAGGAACTGAACTGAGCAGCAATTTGTGTATTAAGAGACAGCTAATCAGAGGCAGAATCAGGATCAGAACTCAGTTTTCTAGACCCTTGCGTGGCGCTATTTTCAGTCAGGGATCATAATGCCTCGGTCTAAAGACTATTGCTTCTCTGTCAAATGGATCTTCGGAATGAAATACATACTATTGCATTCCTGAGCAGGTAGTGACTGCTTCTGTCAACTAGGAACGAATCAAAATCAAAGTGGTACCTTTGGGTCACTCAATGGGACATTTATATTTTGACTCCCCAGCTAACCAATAAAAATGCTTTATGCCCTATTAAGCACAAGTCCTGGCATGGCATTTCCATTGCATAAGCGAGCAACAAAATTATGGAATCTCAACATATCAAAAAAGCCCAATGATGTTAGAGACAAAAAGCCTTGTTTAAGAAAACCCTCATTTGCTGCTTGTGAAATATAAATTTATTGTGCTTTCTGGGATGCAGTTTGGCAGTATATATGAAGAGCCTTCAAATCTACAACCACAGATATAAGGCAGAGATTGTCGGCCATGGTAGAAAGGGCAGGAGTGCTAAGAAAGACCCAGCCCTGAGGCCTAGGCACACTCTCTAAGAACGAAGCTGAGCGAGAATGAAAGACCCCTCAGGCCCAGTGCCAGCCCAGCATAAAGTAACAAGCAACAATAGTCAATGCTGCGGTCAGGCAGGAGGTGGGCAAGGGACACCCTCTGTGCTACAAGTGTGTAGTGTGCAGGCAGAGCCGAGGATGGAGCACTAACACCAAGTGAAAGTCTCTGAAACCCCAGCCTCCATCCTAAGCATAAGGCAACGCAGCCCTCCTCTAGAGGAATATGAAGCCTGTGGTGCACTCAACCAAAACGTAAACTCAGCTCAACTCTGGACTAAACTGCCTTAATCTTCCACATTTGCAGCCTGACAGAAGAAGAGGTATGCCCACTTCCAGACAAAGATACTATCTACCTCAGTCTCTCTTGTTCTACACACAGTGTTCAGCATTCTGTCTAGTGGAACAGGTGAAACACACATCAAAAGTTAGAGAATTTCAGCGGAGATGGAATTTCAATCAAATGGAAATACTTGATAAGAAAAACCACAGTATCAGAAATGAAGAATTCCTTTAATGGGCTCATCAGCAGACTTCACACAGCTGAGGAAACAGCCAGTGAACTTAAAGAGATGTCAATAGGGGCCGGCTGGGTAGTGCAGTGGTTAAGTTCGCACGTTCCGCTTCTTAGTGGCCCAGGGTTCGCCGGTTCAGATCCCGGGTGTGGACATGGCACTGCTTGGCAAAAGCCATGCTGTGGTAAGCGTCCCTCGGTCTTTAGACCGAGGCATTATGATCCCTGACTGAAAATAGCGCCACCCGAGGGTCTAGAAAACTGAGTTCTGATCCTGATTCTGCCTCTGATTAGCTGTCTCTTAATACACAAATTGCTGGTCAGTTCAGTTCCTTAGTTTATTTATCTGTCAAATGGAGTTTATGATACTTATTCCATAGAGTCTTGCGAAAATAAAATGAAATTACATAAGTGTGAGCCCTTTACAACACTTTTTAAGTGCTATAGAAGTATAAAGTATTTCTCTAGGAAGATTCAGAGAGGTGTAGGAAAGCGTGGGAGTTAGAATTTCAAGGCACCCTTTTGACATCTACACATCACTGTATGAGAGAGTACATGAATATGGAAGAGAGCAAAATTAGAAATAGAGTTCTTCCTCTCACTAAAATTAGTCTACTTGTAATAAAGGTTAATTAAGTCCTTCCCAACCAGGCAAGGGCACATTTTTAAAGGGAAATCGCATATAAGCCCTGACTCGCGCTGGGAAGTGACGAGGCCTTTGTGTCATATCCCACTCTGCGCTCGGTAAGCTCTCCTGTTAGACTGAGTTTCCTATACACCTAACCTGACATTCCACCTGCTGTCTTCAACCTCGAATTCATCCACTGTGCTGCTTGGGTCATTAGAGTGACATGCATTTGCACTCAGACAACAGGGACAAGCAAGACAATTAAAAAGTCATCAAAAAGTTTATTTCCTTCTGCCACCTTCCATTCACACAAAAATATAGTCCACACCAAACAGGACCAAAGCATACACAATGCACAGCATATTGTTTTACTTCTTCTTTTGTAACTTGTTACACGCAGTTGAAACCTTCAGCCGTAGCTAGTAGGTCTAAAGCAGGGGTCAGCAAACTACTGCCCACAGGCCAAATCTGGCCCACCATCTGTTTTGATAAATAAAACTTTATTGGAACACAACCATCCTCAATTCTTTATGTATTATGTATGGCTGCTTTAGTGCTATGGGGCAGAGTCGAGAAGTTGCAATAGAGACTGTATGACCTACAAAACCAAAAATGTTTACTATCTGGCCCTTTGCATAAAAAGTTTGCCTAGGTCTAGAGCAATGATATTAGTCCTGTCCACTCCCCACCAGCATTACTGAAACAAAATTTTTTACTCAGGTCTCTTTCTTCTTCCTTCATTTAATGAATTAATCACTGATTTATACTTTAGCATCTAGGAATACTGAGATATAAAGAGTTCTTCAGATGGAGAATGTATAATGGCTAAAAGCATTTAACTAGAAAGGTTTATAGAAAATACAGGGTAAAAAGAACAAGCTAAATAACATTCCGTGAGGATGTAATCAGCCAAGACCAGAATGTAGGAAATTCTACATAATAAATTACCCAATTTTTTCCGTGACTATATGGACATGGGGAAAAGACAATGGAGTGGGGTACTATGGTGATTAAAAGAGACTTAAAGGACATCTCAACCTAGTGCAAGATGTGTCTTCTAATTTGAACAACCCAACTGCGATATATTTGGAGATGATGGGAGAATTTGAACACTGACAGGGTCTTGTGTAATGAAGGAATTATTTTTACTTAGTTGTGGTAACGGTATTGTGATTATTTGTTTAAAACATCCTTATCTGTTAGAGATTATTAAATTGCAGTATTTATGGGTGAAATAATGTGATACCTAGCATTTTCTTTTTCCTCTTCTTTAACTCCTTCACGAAGAAAAAAATAGTAGGGAGTACAGAAGAAAAAATACTGGCAAAGGTTGATAATCATTGGACCAGGGTGATGAGTACATGAAGCTCATTATGCTTTTCTCTCAAATTTTGTCTTTGTTTGAAAATTCTCATTATAAAATGTTTTTTAAAAACATGAGTTTTAAGAGTCAGGTTTTAATTTGAATCCTGGCTTTGCCAGCTGTTTCTACATGCGTAAAGTAGGCATTGTAATTCCGATTGTATATGACGTTGTAAGGATTATGAGAATTAAATGAGATAGTAAAGAGTGTAGCACAATGCCTAACACAGAAAATTGTCAATACCTGGTAGCCGTTATATTACATCTGCCACCAATGACAAAATATAACCCCTTATGAGTCTAGTTTGTTTATCCTATAATTGATTTTTGTGAACAACAACCCTTAAACCCATGTTGCTGCTACACAGGAATAAGGAACCAAAATAGAGAGTTTTTCACTATATACGTGTATTTCCCTGGCCGTCTAGAAGCAATCACAGCACCTGTAAAGATGCATGGAGGAAGAATTGGGCTAACGAGGGAATGGCGATTGGAATTTCAGATTGTGCTAACATTATGGCTGTTCCTTGACAGCAGCCTAAAAAAACCAGTCAGTTTTCTGTGAGATTGCTACCAAATACCTGTGAACACATTTTAGCCCAGCGTACATGGGAAGTCCTGTGACTGTGCATAGTACTGACAGATTTCCCGGTTTAAGTCACTACTGTCTCTCTTTGACGTCTTGTGCTCAAATGAACCCAAGGAATGCTCTGAGTAACAAGATGCTGCTTTAACTCAGTCTGGGCTGACTTAATCAGCTACTTCTTAATCCACCACTCATTAGCCAATGTGTATCACATGAATTTGTAGGAAAACACATTGACTTAAAGGTGCAGGATTTTAGAGCAAAAAAATCATCTCATCCATCAATCACCTCAAGCAAATGAAATAAACAAACTTGGACTCCACCCCACAAAGTGTCTCCCTTAAAATTCATCCCTTTTTTGGATCTCGTTCTGTAGAAAATTATGGTCGGAGAGAAATGTTAGTAAGCATACTGTTCACAATAGATGTTTGAAAAAAAAAAAGAAGAGAAAGAATGAGAACAAGTTGGGAGAGGTTTAGGAAGCAATGTTTTGGTTGAACTGAGGATACCAAAACTGTACTTTTTTTTTTGTTCTTCCACAGAATGACATCACTCCTTTACATGTTGCGTCAAAAAGAGGAAATGCCAATATGGTAAAGCTATTGCTTGATCGAGGAGCTAAAATCGATGCCAAAACAAGGGTAAGAGTGCAATTTATGTGCATGCGTATGCTTATTTTCAGGCAGTAGGAATACGTCTTCTAATACCTTCACACTGGTTTAACATTGGCCTTATTTTTATTTCATTTGCGTAGTCTCTTAGAAAATGACTGCTAAGTTTGTACTTCTTAAACTGGGATGATGATCCATATTTATAAATCTTTAATGTATGTTTAAATAGTGCATGGCTTTAATTATAGAAACTAAAGCTTACGGTGTAGAGTTTTTATTGAGTTAAATTTTTAAGAATTTAATCACTACTTGACACTCCAGGCTGAGCTATTTGGTTAGTTTGATACTAAAACTGACAGTTGTTCTATTTAAAAACAATCTGTCTACATTCGCACGCTGCTGGTGGAAATGTAAAATGGAGCAGCTGCTGTGGAAAACAGAATAGAAGTTCCTCAAGAAACTAAAAATAAAACTACCATATGACCTACCAATTCCACTTCTGGGTATATACCCAAAAGGCTTGAAAGCAGTATCTCAAAGTGATATTTGCACACCCATGTTCATTGCAGCATTAGTCACAATAGCCAAGAGGTGGAAGCAGCCCAAATATCCATCAACACATGAATGGATAAAGAAAACATGGTATATATGTGCAATGGAATATTATTCAGCCTTAAAAAAGAAGGAAATCCTGTCATCTTCTACACCATGAATGAATCTTGAGGATATTACGCTGAGTGAAAGAAGCCAGTCACAAAAGTACAAACACTATATGATTCCACTTATATGAGTTATCTAGAGTAGTCAAAATTATAGAAACAGAAGTCGAATGGTGGCTGCTTAGGGCTTGGGAGATAGGGAAATGGGAAGTTGTAGTTCAATAAATATACAGTTTCAATTTTGCAAGATGAAAAAGTTCTAGAGATGTCACACAGCAATGTGAATATAGTTAATAGTACTGAACAGTATACTTAAAAATGGATAAAAGAGTAAATGTTATAGTATGTGTTTTTTACCACAATTAGAAAATTATTTTAAAAACACAGATCTGTCTAGCTAGGTGTTTGGCATGTTGCTTATTTTGTGTGACGCATTGTGAGTAGGGGAAAGAACTGAGACTTAGAATCAAGTTTGAATCCCAGATGCTGAGCTTAGCTAGTTGACTTGGGTAGGCCGTTAATCCTTCTGCATGTAATTTCTGTATCTGAACATAAAACGTATGGCCACCTTGAAGGGTTGTTGGAATTATCAAGCTAACGTTTGTAAACTGTGTTGGCATAACACAGGCCAGAAGTAAACCCCAGCCATTACTAGTATAACTCAGAGCTTCAATTGGCATTAAACTTCTAACCAAGGGATTTTCTTCTTCAACATCTCGTGTGTTTGTTGTGAAGTGTAAGCAAGAGGGAGGTTAATAAAAAGGTGGTCTCACCATAAACATCCACCCATCTAAGCATTTTGGATCGGTTTCCCTGTCTTGTAACTGTACCTCCCGCAATCCTGTGTTTCCTCCTTCCAAGAATCTTGATCTCCGTCTTTCTAAAACTGGCCTAGTAACCTGAACTTGATTCCTGTAGCTCTTTGATTTACTACTTCATTTATTATTCCCTGCATTTATGCACTCAACCAACAAATGATTATTGAGTGCCTACCGCAGGCCAGATGCATCTGGGTGACAGAGCAAGACTACAAGACACTTGCCCTGCCCTCATGAAGCTGATGGGTAGTTTGTCCCCTGTACTCTGACCCAAAGACAACTCAGCCCCAGGTATTTGGCAGGAGACCCAGACTTCTTTTTCCTGATAACTATTGAACCTGAAAACCTTGTATATACCTTAAAACAAACAAGCTTTCTAGAGAGGAGTGAAAGAAGATGAAGGTTGACCCCTGAAGGACTGTCTGACTGAGAAAGTAAATTGAATAGTGGTATCATTGAGTTAACTTTGCATTATTTAATAAGAAACCATTACCAGTATGCTTGAACTGTTGCCTTAAATGGGAGGGTCTTCTGCTAAGAATAGGCTATTTAAAGAGATTGTAAGGAGTAAAAGATAGAGAATCGTTTAAGCCATTTGGCTACCATGTAGAGCTAAATGATTATCTGTGAATAAGGAAAATTTTTATGAAGAGAAATGAGGGATACTGGAGCCAAGCAGAAAAGAGAAGCTGGAAGAGATATGCCTGGATATCCAGCTGGGGATTTTACTGGGTGTGTGGATTAGAAATTACCTTATTTCTCCCTCTCTTGATACAATCATCAATCAACAGATCAGCAAAATTAAATCTTAGTCATTTTGTATCATTTGTCAAACACTTGCTTTATTTGGTACAATGGGAGGTGGAGCTGGTACATAGGAACTTCAGGCCCCATCTTTATGTCACAGGGGAGAGCCAGGATAAAAACAGAAACTCCTCTGGATAAAAGTATCAGAGATGTAGAATAATGCACATAGGCATATTCAGTATGCACCTTGGTTTCTATGCCACTTTGCCGCCCTGTTCTGAAAGACTGTCTTACTTTAAACAAGATGTAGACTCCTTTTTAAGCATCCGTTCAGTTTAACTTGAATTTATTTTTCTCCCCTGTTGTGTGAATGACGTGTGAATGTGAACGGGACTTGAAACAACAGAGAACAGCAAAGGCTGTCATTCTTCTGTTGTTGTCCTGCAGGGAGTGGGGTGGGAGCGGGATGTCAATCAGGAACAGACTGAATTCCTGGCAGACTTTATGGAGGAAAGTGTAGTACATCCCCAAAATATGTAAACTATTTTGTGTTCTCCTCCTCAAAGCTTCCCTTCTCTCTTGCTGAAGTGACTGAGTAGTGACTGGGTGTGTGGGTGAAAGGGAGGGAGCCAGTGAAAATGTCACAAAGCCTGGGGACAAGCCTAACGAACGGAAAGCAAAATTTTTCATAAATACAAGTTTTAATGACCTAATCCGTAGCTCTTGAGAAAATAGGTAATGTCATCTACTCATCCTCCTCCCACCAGGGACTTAGTAATCTTGTAGCTACCTTGTCACACCCACAGTCTGACCGAGAGCACACCAATCACCCACGTTTAGAGACAAGAAAACAACTCTGTTCTTCATCTCAGGGGCCAGCACTCTGAGAGACCTCGTTCGCTTGCTCTGTTCCCTGCAAGGGTTGCTGACCTAATCAAGTATTCAGTTTAAAAGCAGACTCTTAAACCCTTTATTCAAGGAAGTAAACTTGAATTGTGGTCAGAGTAATTTAGGTAGGATCTGAGCAAGGTCTTACCAGCTGGAAACGCAGGATGAGAGTGAATTTTATTTTACCCTAGTGAATTTTATTTTGCCTGATCTCTAGTCTTAAGTGTGACTAGCAAGCTGTGAAATTGTGACCTTAGGAAAGTTCACCCTCCTCAGTCTTAATTTCCATTCCAGTAAGGATCAGAGGATAGGGTGTCGTTCCTGATGACTTCACAAGCTCTCCCAGCTGGTAGGGCACTGGATATTGTAACTATAAGAATCAAGAGTTACTGTAAAATTCAAGATGGTTATACATTTTGGGATGACATCACCAAGATAGAACAGTAGGAGACCCCAGCCTCTGTCTTCCACAAAGATCAACAATTAGACAGCTATTCACAAACAAAAACAGCTCTGAGAGCTGTTAAGAAAGCACTTAAGAAACTTCAGTGACACAGTGGAACAAAAAATCTGAGAATGACTGCACAAAAAGTGAAGGAAGAACGGCTTCATTTTGCCTGCATCCTCCCAACCCCTGGGCCAGCACTGCTCAGCGCCAAGACAGAGCTCCCCAACTAGAAAGAGTTCCCCTCACCTGGAAAGAGAGCGGGTGAGCGGCCAGCTTCCCCAGCCTTTCGGGGCACTGCATGAAGGACCTACTTCCTTTTCACTCTACCCAGAGACAGGGAAAGCTGAGATGAATAGAAATGGGAAGGAACAAGGAAGAAAGGCAGGGGCTACCAGTACCAGCCGTGCAGCAGGAATGACTGGTTCCCAGGGACTGCTCTGCAGAAGACCTCAGCAGCTTTCACCACTGAAGTAACCAATGGCCAGCACACCGCTGTGGACCTCCTGCAGATTTTACTGGTTTTTGTCCCACAGATACTCAATTCACAGACACTAGCCAACTGAATCCTTCCCTACTCCCTACCCACTCCCCACCCCACCACTGGAGCCCAGGATCTGCACCAGCAGCCAGCCCGCCAGGCCACCGCACAAGTGCAAAACACCAGCCTAGAGCCCCTGTGGCTGACCCCACCACTGTGTGTACAGTTAGGGCTAGCCCCTCTAGCTGTGCACTTAGACACCGCAGACCTGACCCTTATCACCAGCTTCTGCTATACACACACCTGTGGCAAGATCCTGTAGCCACGGAAGTACACACCTACTGCCAAGGCCCTCAAAGCTGCTTGTGGGCCTGAATTCAGCTCTGTCTCCAGTCACAAGCCTCCACCACTCAACACACATGTGGCTAACCCCTAGCTGTGCACCTGCATGCCCTTGACCAGACCCACATGACCAGCCTCCACTGCCAAGCACACACCCATGGCAGGACCCTGCAGCACGGGAGGACACACCAATAGCCAGGGCCTTCACAGCTACTTATGGGCCCCAGTCTGTCCATCTCCTGTGACTGGCCTACATTGCTGGGCTCACTTGGCAGCTAGACCCTCCGGCTGTGTCCCTGCATGCCTCCAGCCTGACTTCCGACACCAGCCTCCACTGTGGTGCACCCATGGTGACACCCTGCGGCCATGGTAGTGTACACTGATAGCCAAGGCCCCCACAGCTGCCCGTGCACCCACAGCTTGCCCTGGCCCCCACCACTATATGAATGTCTGAAACCAGCCCCTGCCACTACACAGGCACCTGCAACTGGCCCCTGGAGCTGAGTGTGTGCGCACCACCACTGCCTGCCCAAGTCCCTCTCCTCTGGACCCAGAGGTGCCACTGAGGACTCCAGCAGCCCTTGCAGCCACTGTGGACCCCCACAGTGCTCGCCAAGGACCATACAGTTGTCAACGCCAGTGGCCTGGTAGGTAATATCAAACCCCCACCCGCAATCCACAACCACCACATGCCCCTGCATTTGGCATCCTGCACACTACAGCATGCTCCAGTGTGCTCCCACCTGCAGGTGAAGGTGTTTTCCATATCAAAGTCAACCTACAAAGTCTGGAAGAAGTGGCTGCTGCTTTAAATGCACAGATGTCTATGCAAGACTACAGGGATCATGAAGAATCAGGGAAACATGACACTACCAAAGAAACACAGGAAACTTCTAATAACTGACCCCAAAGAAATGGAAGTAAAGGAATTGCCCAACAAAAGATTAGAAATAATTGTCCTAAAGATGCTCAGAGAGCTAAAAGAAAACATAGAGAAACAATTTAGCAAAACTGGGGGAAAAATACAAGAACAAAATGAGAAATTCAACAAGGAGAACCAAACAAATTTTGGAACTGAAGAATACAATAACTGAACTGAAGAATTCGGTAGAGAACTTCAACAGCAGACTGGACCAAGCAGAAGAAAGAGCATTTGAAATTATCCAGTCAGAGGAGCAAAAGAAAAAAGAGTGAAAGGGAATGAAGAAAACCTAGAGGACTCTGGGATACTGTTAAGTGAAAATAATCTACCCATCTTGGGAGTCCCAGAAGAAGAGAGACTCACTGATGATCTAATCAATCAATTGGATTGATGGCCCCACCCCCAAATCTGAAGAGCTGTAGGGGTTAGCAGGGGGAGGAGATTGGACAAAGAAGCAGATGCCCTTGGGAACAGGAATTGGAGTTTTTAAGAAAAATTATCAAAGAAAAAGCACCCAGTGGTTTGATGCAACAAAAAACAAAGGTCACTAGAGCTTTATTGATTAATTGATAAAAGTTTAATACAACATTTAAACTGCATTTCCAAAAGATGTTTTGGGATGTTTTGATAGAGGCCAGAAATCTCACTTCTGGGTATATATCCAAAGAAAATTAAACCATTATGTCGAAGAGTTATCTTCATACCCATGTTCATTGCGGCAGTATTCAGAATAGCCAAGACATAGAAGCAACCTAAGTGTCCATCAGTGAATGAATGGATAAAGAAAATGTGACGTATGTATAGATATATGTATCTGTATATATATATACATATATTATTCAGCCATAAAAATAAAATGAAATCCTGCCATTTGTGACAACGTAGATGAACCTTGAGGGCATTATGCTAAGTGAAATAAGCCAGACAGAGAAAGACAAATACTGTATGATCTCACTTATAGGTGGAATCTAAAAACATCAAATTCATAGAAACAGAGAGTAGAATGGTGCTGGCCAGGGGCTGAGAAGTGGGAGAAACTGGGAGATGTTGGTCACAGGGTACAGACTGTCAGTTATAAGATGAATAAGTTGAAGGATCTAGGGTACGTCATGGTGACTGTAGTTAACAGTGCTGTAGGGGATACTCGAAAGTTTCTGTGAGAGTAGAGCTTTAACATTCTCACCATAACAACAACAAATAATTTATGTGAGATGAAGAATGTGTTAACTAATATTATAGTAAACATTTCACAGTATGTAGGCGTATCAGGTCATCACGTTGCACATCTTAAACTTCTACGATGTTATATGTCAATTATATCTCAATAAAACGGGAGGGGAAAAAGGATGATTATATGTTAATCTTCCTAAAGGAGTTTAGCTAGGATCTGATGAACCACAGAGCCTTGTGGTTCTGTTTCAATTTAGCTCATTTCAAGAAAGCTTTTCCTATTTTCCCAGCCCCATAATGCTGACTAATATCAACTGGCTTGTTACCTTATTCTTCTGCAGAATAGACAAGAGTGAGGATGTAGAGTGTCTCCATATAATGGCAAATGCGCTGAGATAGAAACACATATCAAGGCAGATTTTTCAATCTGGTCTATATTCAGCATCCTAATTTTAAAATGGTTTATGAAATTTGTTTATTTTTTCACTAAGATCTTAACGGCTTTATTTGTTTCCTTATAAACTAAAATGCTTTGCTAAGAATGGCTACTTACGGTAGCCTACTATTTCTTTCCATTTAACTCTTGCTCTCTGCAAAGCTAACATGTGTATTTGTATACTCATTGAAGGAAGATACTTTGCAAGGATGGTCTCTTGTCATTTTCATTTTCCTTTACATCAGTTCAGATTCCCTTTGCAGCCAAATCAGAGGCTCAATATGGACCCTAAATCAGAACCATTTTAAGACTTTGTGGCATCTTCTGAATTCTCCATCTCTTTTCGTTGGCTCTCTCCACCCAATAATAAAGGCAGCTGTTCTTGCATTTTGTGCTTCAGAGAAGATGCAGTAGTTCCAAGTAGAGTCGAATCAGTAATAACAATACTCTGATTCCCGGAATGCTGCTCTCCCCATGCTTCTTCCCACTTCCAGCCTCCTAGAAAGGTGCCACTGCCCACATCCTCATATAATCCCATTGCTGCAACATTACATTCAAAGCTACACCTTGACACTCAGATGCATACATTCATCTTAGTATCTGTAGCACTTAGCATACTTCCTGGCACATACTGGATGTTTTAATAAGTGTTCACTGAATATAGTGAAATAAGATACACTCCTTGATGTTACATTTCTCAAAAGGTCTTAATTTACCTGACTTTATATGGTTCTGTGGTAATGTAGTTTTTCTCCCTGAAGTTAATGGCATCGAACTCATTTATAAGAATGAAAAGAGATTTGTGCATAGATGGATAAAGGGTTTTCAGAGTACCTCAAATCTATCAGTTGTTAAATTCTTACTATTCTGGGAAGGTGTCAGGGGACACTTGGATGTCCTGTAATTTTAGCCTATCCTTTCCCAGAAATGGAACTGGTTATATTTCTCAGGTTAAATATGAAGGAAAAGGAAGTATTGGTATTGACTTTTGCTTCCTATGATATTTCCAGAAATGTGATTGCCTTGGTTAAAAATAGATCCTTGAAGAAAATATTAAATATTTCATAGTCATAAAATAGTCTCAAATCTATATAATGTTATAATAGAATGGTACCTCAGTTAAAAAAAATTGTCTCTATCAAAGAGAAAATTCTAATATAATATTCTTCCTTAGAGTTCTAATGGAGACATGTTGACAAGTCCATTTAAAATAGTTTAAAAGACTCTGAGTTTCTACATTAATCAAGACTGATTTGAAAATATTTCTTTATGTCATTCAAAGAGATATTCATTCTAGGGCCGGCCCCGTGGCCAGGTGGTTAAGATTGCGTGCTCTGCTTCAGCAGCCCAGGATTTCAGTGGTTCACATGCTGAGTGCAGACCTAGCACTGCTCATCAAGCCACGCTGAGGCGGCATCCCACATAGCAGAGCCAGAGGACCTACAACTAGAATATACAACTATGCACTGGGGGGCATTTGGAGAGAAGAAAAGAAGATTGGCGACAGATGTTAGCTCAGATGCCAATCTTTAAAAAAAAAAATTCACTTTTTATTTTTATATCACAAATATTAAAAGTTAATTGAAAGTATTTATTTGGATTCAAAGAAGGACAAGTGTACCTATCCCTCAGTTTTGCTGTGAACCTTAAACTGTGCTGTAAAAATAGTCCTAATTTTTAAAAAATGGACAGGGCATCATGAAATGCTCCTGGCTTTCCAAACATAAAAATCTCTTTGAAGAAAAAATAGGGGTTTCTCTGGGATTTTTTGGTTTTTTGCTGAGGAAGATTAGCCCTGAGCTAATAACTGTGCTAATCTTCCTCTACTTTATATGTGGGTTGCCACCACAGCATGGCTGACAAGGGGTGTAGGTCTGTGCCCAGGATCCAAACCCGTGAACCTGGGCTGCCGAAGGCAGGCATAAACTGGAGTGAATTCAATTTTTGAAAGAACTGAATAACACAGTGTGAGATCTATATTTTTACAACAGGCACTCCCCTGTCAGGACAGCATACTGTGATAAAACTTATGTAGACAGTCACAGTTTTATTGGCTTGAGGACAGAGAATCAAGTTTATGCCTGCTTTTGATTGCTTTTCAGTGATTCCAAATAAGGTTTAAAAAATATTTTTCCAGAGTTTGTGATTTTTATCAGCAGGAGGCTTGGTTCAATACAAGCTACTCCACCATTACTTGAAGCCAAAACTCTCATATATTTGAGTAAAAACATGAATATGTGG
This sequence comes from Equus przewalskii, assembly GCF_037783145.1. NCBI lineage: Eukaryota > Metazoa > Chordata > Mammalia > Perissodactyla > Equidae > Equus > Equus przewalskii. The sequence continues at coordinate 49,839,908 of NC_091831.1, read as the reverse complement.
CCTCCACACACCTCACCATCATAGTTTGTGTTTGTTCTTATCATACAGTACTTTAGAAATATTCAAGCCTGAGTGTCGATTCTAATCCCGAGCATTTGCTTGCACGTGACCCTGGGTAGGTACATTAATCCTGAGCACTTTCTCCTCTGTAAATGGCACTTCTGATGCCTTTCGCATGAGTTATTGTAAAAATTCAGTAAGGTCACAAATATAAAGTGCCTGTGACAATAGAAGGGTTTCAGAAATGTTATTTTACTTCCTCTCATGCCGAATCTACAACTGCCTAACACATACAAAACGAAGATACGGTCAGAATTTTTAGTGAAAAATACAGATAGGAGAATAGCTTTATTAGACTGTAATTGATGCCCTTTAATTTATCCCTGGCTATCTTTATAACTCTTCTCTCCTGAGCACTACCTACCTTTTCTTTCATTGTTTTCAGTTTTCAATTAAATATCACATCCTGTTTTACATCTATGTTATAGAAAAAAGTATATATGCACAGAGTTCTCTCTGCTTGATTTCCTTTTTCTTCTCTAGAGTAAGGTTTTGCTTAGGAGGAAGAAAAGAAAGGTATCTAGAGGATACAAATCAAAATAAATATGTCTATTTTTGAAAGTATTTCCTGAGTCATGAATGTGTGTCATTTCAGCGTTGGCTCTGAGCACATTCAACCTGTTAAGGCCATGTACTGGATTCAGTGGTCCTAGGTGTGATGCCTTAATGTCTTGCTTCGTGTTTTTCAGAAAAACGAGAACTGAAGGAAAGTCTTTTCGACCATCGAGTGTGCAGGCTTTTGCTTTTAGGCTAACACAAGAGAGCATTTTGTCCAGCCAGTAAAGTGCAGTTCCCCGCCTCACTAATAAGATTACTGTCACTGAAATGAAATATGAGATCTGGACTAGCCAGTTTGCGTTGCTTCAGAATTCTGCCCAAGGGAATACTTGTTCATTATGTTAGTGCTTTAAAAATCAGGGGAATTGGAAAAAAATTACTAACCCCATGCAATTTCATTTTCCTCCCATAATGTTACTATGGCAACTCACCATCCCGCTCTCCTTCTCTCCTGTCCAACTGCATATGCTGCCTTTCTTGAGGCAGCCTCCCTTAAGCCCCAGGAATTGCCTTTGTCAAGCAGCTTTCAACGGGAGGTCAACACTGTTGTGTGCAGATGAAGAACACAATGGGTCCTAGACCCACTCTAAGTGACACTGTATATTAATTGCAAATTTCTAGGGGTTCGGAGCAGTTCAGAATCCTTATTTTGTATTGGAAAAAGGACTGCTCTCATTAAAGGGAAAAGAGCACGCCAATTCACTGCTATGTTGTAAGGCGCAATAGCCACAATAGCTCTTTTTAAAGCTTATAGTATTTTGAATTAGAAAGAGGAAAAGAAATCTTATTTAGAGGAAATACTCTGATATTTCTCTTATTCTCTCATTCTGAGAGCTAAAGATACTGAGTCATATTCTTCAGTCCAATTCTGATTTACAAGCTACTATCTTTGGAGAATTTTATTTTTCTGGAAGGAAAGATAAGATATTTTAATAGCGCTTCTGAAGTACAAAATGAGTCTAGTCTTAAACAAAAAGGATAACAAGGAAAGAATTTTTAACCGACTAACTAGAAGACATTTTTTAAAAACTAGCCCCCAAATTCACTCCTTCACTCACTCCATTCATTTACTCAGTCATTTTTATTAAGCAACTTTCATGGACATGGTACCGAGTTACGTTGTCTCTGAGATTCAAATATCCCTTAAACTAGCAACCTTGTCCTCAGAAGCAGACTAGTTGAAATGATAATGGGTACCACAAATAACTAAAATACCGAGTAAAAAGTTATAGGTTCCCCAAAAGACATACAGATAAAATAAAACAGGAGTCCTGAAGGTAGAATGGGTACATCTAGTGCTGGAAAAGCCTTCGAAGAAACGCTGTACTTTAAAACAGTACAGTGAACTTGCAGAAAGTGGAAAGAGAACGTCCAGGCACGCGAAGTAGTGTGAACAAAGCAGAGAAACAAGAAAATGAGCGGCTTTTGCCAGGAGCTGCAAAGAGCTTGTTAATTGGAGTAGAATGGAAAGGAATAGGGGGAGGCCAAGTTGAGCCAAGCGTAGCATCCACTAATGTTAGCACTTTCAGTGCTAACCTGAGGAATTTAGATTTGGCTGAGGCATGAATGACAGTTATTGATCTTTTTGAACACAAGGGTATCCTAATCGGAACAGTGCTTCAGAAAAGTGTGGGATACGCCACACCTATTTCAAACCCAAAGAAATTAGTTGAAAAACATTTTTTTAATTTAAAATTTTTACATGTTTTTTTGCCCCCAAAAGAGATATTAAGTAAAGTGAATACCTGCCAATTTTCCTCTTTTTTGTTTTTAACTGCACTAAGTGTCAATCACTAAATGGCAGATATTTTTCAGTCTGACTGTGATCAGCTGGTCTTGTCTCAGCTGTGAATGTAAAAACTGTGATGCTAATTAAAGATCTTACATTAACTCTAGACACTAGTTTTCTACTCACCTGTGAATGTCCCAACAGCCAGGTCGGCACTGCTCGTGCAGCCAGGCTGTCATGACATCTCGTACAGCTTCCTGATGAGGCATCTCTCCTGCTGGGCTTCTGGCTATTTCAAGAGCCATGTACCTTTGGAAAGTGCCAGAGCACATTTGCAGAAGATCCAGAGGAGTCAGCCACTTGCAATCAATGTTAAAAATACTGCAAGTCAAACTACGGTTGAAAGAGCTGTGCTTCCGGTAGCCCTGTGCAGTTCACTGAGGAGCTGATGAGTCTCACCCTGGGGAACTAGCCGACTTCATCATTGAAACAAGGTGATACAAGGAACAGTGGCTCAACAATAGCACTTCACAGCTCTTAGGCTGATAAAAAAAAAAAAAAAGGCACCTTTTCTGAGTCTCCAGATTCTGTACATTTTTAATAAATGAACTCCAGAGATCAAAGGTAGCAGCTCCAAAATGTAGATAAAGGAAGGCTAAGAGTGGCTGAAACTTTGAGCAGAGGGCCTTTGTCTTAATAACTCTTCCTAAGACATCCTGAGATTGTCTTAAACGGTCAGCACTGGCCTAAGTTCTGAAGTCAGCCTGTGGGGCCTTAGATGAATAATTTAACCTCTTTGAACCTTAAGTCTTCATTTATAAAATGAAGGTTATATCTTCCCAATAGAGGTAATTGTGAAGACAAAATGATACAGTGTCTTCAATTTTCTTCAAGACAATACAAGAAAGAAGAAAAGGTCCAGATATCGACGAATCAAGATTAACCACGAGGCATCAATTGTTGACGCTGAGCGCCAGATACCTAGAGGCTCATTACACTATTCCGTCTACTTTAGTCTGAAATTTTCCACAATTAAAACTTTTTTGAAAGGATTAAATCAGCAAAAATGTATGTCTGTAAGGACAGTATACTTCAAAGGATTAAGGAGTTGAGAGAGATTTTGCTCTTAGATACCCAGACACCTTGTAATTCAGTAGGTAACATTTTGCTTTGGGGAAGATCATTTTCAAGGATAAATGAGTTGGACTAAAATAATTGTTTTTGTGTATGTGACCATAGTTTGAAAATGTCTACACATATCCTGTTACCTCTGAAGTCTTAGAGTCTACTTACAAGAAAATGAAATAAAATTGACCTTTGAGTTCATAAAAGACAATCACTATAGGGTCTGTGTGAAATGTTTTTTTGTGTTGGAAGTGATGTGACCATTATAGTATTTCTCCTTCAGATATTTTTAGGTTTTACGTTACTGGGAAGACATTTGGATTTCATAGTGTTTCTTTATTCTCCAATTTTATTTTTATTTATTTGGAAAATGCTGTTTCCAACTTGAAAGACTGTTATATTACTTTACTTTGGTTTGTAAGAGCAAATGTTTTTAATCAGCCTAAAAGGCAGAATACTTAAACATCCTCAAAGAATGTTCAGATCAGCTCATGTAATGTTTGTGATTCAAATTTCACTTTTTAAGGAATTTTAATTTTGAGATTTGGCTAGTAATTTAGAAATAAGGTTATCCATTGTTGATTATATGTTAGGATAATTAGGCTTACTTTCAAGATCTGCTCACACAATCTAGAAAGTGACTTGAATACACTGAGTCACATTTCAATGTATCTTAATATGTGACTGTCCTTAGGGTAGACATTAAGTGCTAATGCAGAAGTCATTACATAAGCTGGGGTGTGTGAAAACTTAATAGGGTTTGGGGCCACTTAGATAGTTTTAAGTGAATAACTTTCTACTTCCTTAAGTCCCTGCTAATTCTCATTTCCCATCTATCCTTTTTTTTTTTTTTTTTTTTGAGGTAACGTTAGTTTATAACATTATATAAATTTCAGCTGTAGGTATTTCAATTTCTGTGAAGGCTACATCATGTTCATCACCCAAATTGTGATTGCCAAATTGCCATCCATCCCCGTATACATGTGCCCTTTTACCCCTTTTGCCCTCCCTGCTCCCCTCTACCCCTCTGGTAACCACCAATGTATTCTCTGTGTCTATATGTTTGTTTGTTGTTGTTTTATCTTCCACATATGAGTGAAATCATACAGCATTTGGCTTTCTTTGACTTAATTTGCATAGCATAGTACCCTCCAGGTCCATCCGGGTTGTCAGCCCGCCTATATTTTAATGCAATAGTCCATCTTCTCTAGTACTAAAGAAGGGCTAACTCTCTAACTCTCACCCATCTGGCTCCAGGATGCAAACACCTCTGAGGGGAAGGAGGGATGGAGAGGAAGCAAAGGAAAAAGTTCAAAATAATGGTTTCATGTTAAGAACTGCATGACTCTAATGGTTGGATAATAAATTCTTCTGCATATTGGATGCTTAGAAATCCTATTGCTGCCAACAAAAATGAAAGACCTAATGGAGTTGTCTTATGATGGATCATTAAAAAAAAAATCTTTGGTGAGAGAATCTTAAGTGATTTTTGGTGTGTAATTCAGAAGGAGTTCAGAGAATTAGTGACATTGCTGTAACACAAGTCCAGTTGCTTATTTATGCAGACAAGATGTCTCAGCACTAACATTTATAGAAGCAAAAATTAGGAGAGTATTGATGCTGAACCCTGTCTCATTCTAGCAATAAGTCGTATTCATCAGCAGATAGTAGTGAACTAGTTGTAAAAAATATATATCTTATTAAGAGAGGAATTTTTAATAAATTGTTCTTGTTCAATCATAAAATTTGAATATATTTTTGCTGTTTTGATCACTTGTGTTTGAATTATTATACTGATAATTCCGATCAGGAGATTTATTTTTGACGCTTAAAAGCTTATGTTCTAAGGAAATCTTTAACCCTTCTCAAATTTAAATTTATATATTTTCATGGCAGAGAAATATATGGTAATCAATAAAAATCACTCAAGCATGAAATTCTGTTACATGAAGATAGAATTATGTGGGGGAAGTGGAATGGAAACAGAAATGCAAGAGGAAGAAGGACCGATGTAAAATTCTTGTTACAAATTCCTATTTTAAAAGTTTATTTGTGTTTTTTTTTTCTTCTTCTTCTTCTCCCCAAAGCCCCAAAGTACATAGTTGTATATTTTCAGTTGTGGATCCTTCCAGTTGTGGCATGTGGGACGCTGCCTCAGCATGGCCTGATGAGTGGTGCTAGGTCCACGCCCAGGATCCAAACCAGTGAAACCCTGGTCCGCAGAAGCACAGCGCGTGAACTTAACCACTTGGCTATGGGGCGGGCCCCTATTTGTGTAATTTTTTTAAATGATGGATATCAATTTACTTATAGTATTTAGATTCAATTGGATGTTCAAAAGAGTGGTGGAACAGTTATGTTTTTCATTCATTTTTACTGAGATATAAGTGACATAAGGCTCTGTATAATTTTAAGGTGTACAGATGATGATTTGACTTACATATATTGTGAAATGATTACCTCAGCAAGTTTAGTTAACATCTATTATCTCATGTAGACACAAAAAAAAAGGGAAAGGAAAAAAATTATTTTTTCCTTGTGATGAGAACTTTTAGGATTTACTCTCTAAGCAACTTTCAACTGCACTACACAGCAGTGTTAACTATAATCATCGTGTTGTGCCTTACATGCCCAGGACTTATTTATCTTATAATTCGAAGTTTGTACCTTTTGACCACCTTTGTCCAATTCCTCCACCCCCAGCTTCTGGTAACCACAAATCTGATCTCTTTTCCTATGAATTTGGGGTTTTTTTTTGTTTGCGTTTTTTTTTTAGTTTCCATATATAAGTGATATTATACCATATTTGTCTTTCTCTGTCTGAGTTATTTCACTTAGCATAATGCCCTCAAGGTGTATGTTGTTGCAAATGGCAGGATTGCCTTCTTTTTGTGGCTGAATAATATTCCATTGTGTGTATGTGTATATATATACCACATTTTCTTTATCCATTCATCTGATGATAGACACTTAGGATGTTCATCCACTATTGTGAATAAAGCTGCTATGAACACAAGGGAGCAGATACGTCTTCAACATAGTGTTTTTGTTTTCTTTGGATGTATACCCAGCAGTGGAACTGCTGGATCTTATGGTGGTTCTATTTTTAATTTTGGGGGGACCCTCCATACTGTTTTCCATAGCGGGTGTACCAATGTGCAATCCCATCAATAGTGCACAGGGGTTTCTTTTTCTCCACCTCTTCGCCAGCATTTCTCTCTTGTCTTTTTGATGATATCCATTCTAACAGTTGATAGGTGATATCTTATGGTGGTTTTGATTTGCATTTTCCTAATAATTAGCAGTGTTAAGCACCTTTTTATGTACTTGTTGGCTATTTGTGTGTCTTTGGGAAAATGTCTATTCAGTTCTTCTCCCCATTTTTCAATTGGATTATTTGATTTGTTTTTTCTGTTGAATTGTATGAGCTCTTTATATATTTTGGATATTAACCCCTTATTAGATATATGATTTGCAAATATTTTCTCCCATTCCATAGGTTGCCTCTTCATTTTGTTTGTTGTTTCTTTTGCTGTGCTGAAGCTTTTTAGTTTGACGTAGTTCCACTTGTTTATTCTTGATTTTGTTGCTTGTGCTTTAGTTGTCATATCCAAAAACTCATCGCCAAGACCCATGTCAAGGAGATTTTTTCCTATGTTTTCTTCTAGGAGTTTTATGATTTCTGGCCTTACACTTAAGTCTTTAACCCATTTTGAGTTAATTTTTGTGAGTGGTATAAGATACAGTCTAGTTTCATTCTTTCACTTGTGAAATCTAATTTTCTCAACACCATTTATTGAAGAGACTGTCTTTTCTCCATTGAGTATTCTTGGCAACGTTGTCAAATATTAGTTCACCATGTATGCATGGATTTATTTCTGGGCTCTCAATTCTGTTCCATTGGTCTCTGTGTGTGTTTTTATGCCAGTACTGTACTGTTTTGGTTACTATGGCTTGAAATCAGGAATCGTGACGCCTCCCACTTTGTTCTTTCTTCAGGATGGCTTTGGCCATTCAGAGTCTTTTGTGGTTCCATATAATTTTAGAATTTTTTTTTCACTTCTGTAAAAGATGCCATTGGACTCTTGATAGGGATTTTATTGGATCTATAGATGGCTTTGGGTAGTATGGATTTTTTTTTTCCTTTTTTTTTTTTTTTTGAGGAAGATTAGCCCTTAGCTAACATCTACCACCAATCCTTCTCTCTTTTGCTGAGGAAGCCTGGCCCTGAGCTAACATTGTGGACCATGGATATTTTAACAATATTCTTCCAATCCATGATCATGGGATACATTTCCATTTATTTCTCTTCTTCAGTTTCTTTCATCAGTATTTTGAGCAGTTATATTTTTAAGTGTCAATGTTCTAATATGTGGGACATTATACACTTTGCAACTTCTTAAACCTATAAAAAATTTAGTTCTGTCATAAAAAATATGAAATTTTATGAACTATGTGAGTGTTTGAAGCTCATTGGTCCACAGCATGTTGGATGCCAAAGTGAATCTTGAAGAAATACACTGTATGTACAGAATTTCCCAACAAACCTAATTGAAGATGTTGCCCTTTCTTTAATAGGACGGTCTGACGCCGCTGCACTGTGGAGCAAGGAGTGGCCATGAGCAGGTGGTGGAAATGCTGCTTGATCGAGCTGCCCCCATTCTTTCAAAAACCAAGGTAATTTCTTCCCAAGTTTTTGGGCATTAGACTGTATTTAGCTTTGAATCCCTTAACTTTATTTAACCCAGCCTTTTGAGTCACATAGAAAATGCCATAGTTTCAATTTAGCAATTAGAAAGGCTATATTTACTAAATCTTTGGAGAACCTCAAAATAAGTTTGGATTTATGAAGCCTTTAGATGGAATGCACTCTATCACAAAGTCATTTTTGTGTGTGTTGCTTTTGTTTTTGTTTTATTTCAGGAATACTTACTGCTTGATTTTATTCTATGAAATTTTCATAGCTCAGAAATAAGTGCTTCTTGGGGAAAGAAAGACTACAAGATCTATAGTGCCTGAAGTCCGGGTGCTGGCTCTCTTTCTCCAGCCCCTTCGTTTATTTCTTGAGAGGTTACAGACCACTGAAGAGGCCACAGATGTCATTTAACTGATAGAGACTGGAAACTTTAGAAAGATTGCACTATGCTTGGGTCTTTGGGGAAGTTGACGTATCTGAAAAAAAAAAAAACATGGTGATTGCCTGAAAAAAATTAATATTTTACAAAGTGTCTTTTGGAACTTTTCATGGTAAAACTTGACATTATTTGAAAAAGAGAATATTTGTAAATAAATTTGGGGACATACGAACTACCTCAGAGTCACTACTATTTTTATCAATTAAACCAGTGATTTTTGAAGCCATATTAAGCTTTCTAAAGAGCCTTAATTTCTAAACATTATCAAAACAACAAAAGCATGTCTTACTCCTGTTTGCACTCTGGTCAGTGTCTCCTCAACAACTCTAGGGAAGATGGACAGGGTCACGGTGGTCTGAACAGTTCCGTCACTCATTTGAAGTAGAGTTTACATTAGCGAGCTGTGAGAGTTATTATCTAACAGAATTAAACAGCAACAGTTTTTCATTGTATGTGATGACATCTTGGCCTTTTGAGTACTTCTCATCTAAACCATTCTATTTGTTCTTTTTCCTCTCACATAGTCCGTACTAATCTTCTTTCCACCCCACTGCTGTCTTCTGAGCCACATCATCTCTCGTTGAACCATTGTAATAGCTTCCTTACTGGTCCTTCATTTCCTCCCTTGCTCCTTTACCATCCAGTTCCCATTTTGCAGTCAGAGTGGCCATGTGAACTGTCAACCAAATCATGCCAGCCTCCTGCCTAAAAACTCTCCAATTAATTCCCATTGTTCTCTTTAAAATTAATTTTCATTTTATCAAAGCAATACAGGCACAGTTAAAAATCAAATTGTCTCATCTTTTTTCTCCTATTGTTCATCTCGTTATCTATTTGGTTTTTTCCTGAGAAATCTTGATTTTTTCTTCTGTGCCTTTAATATTCAGGAACATTTTCTTGTTCTCTGATAGCTTCTTTTCTTAAAGCATCCAATTCTTGAATACAATATTTTCTATTACCTTTCTGAGAACATTCAAGATAATTTTTCTTTAATTTAATTTTCTCTGCCTCTCATCTGTCCCTAATTCCTCAGATTTCCTTTTTTCTCTTTGTTAGCTTTGGCTCTCACTTCCGTGTTGGAGCTTTCCCATAAACGTCTATACCTGACCATAAGTCTCAGGCACTAACATTTGAGTGGAAGCTCCGAGAGTGTAGACAGGGCTCTACTCAGGTGTATCTAGCAGTGGTGGGTCATCTAATATCAGGATTAGTTGCCCTTTTCTCTGAGAAGTTCAGTGTTTGGAGAGACAAATCCTCCAACCTTTTGTAGTGTGCGCCGTGTGAATCCATTCAGAGTACGAAAAAGGAAAAGGGGCTGTCAGTCTCCCTGTCCTCTATGCATACTTTAATCATAATAACAACTAATATTTACATAGTGATTACTACAAACCAGGCTGTAAGCACGTTACCCGTTTAATCTTCACAGTAACTCTGTGAAGGTACTAGAATCGCTATTAACTGTTTTTATAGATGAGGAAACAGAGACCCAAAGAGATAAAGTATGTTCTCAAGATCTCTCAGCTAATGGCAGAGGCAAGGATTTGAACCCAGGCAGCCTAACTCTAGAGACCACACCCCTAACATCTATTCTGTCCTTCCTTTTTCTGTGGGCACCTCAGCATTGCCTTCTGCTCTGCTTTGGGCCCCTGCTTCCAGAGTCTCTCTGGTTCACTTTCTCCAGAGCCTAAACTCCTGGTTTCCCACAGGGTATAAAGGGGCAGTCATCTGGCCTTGCTGGGTTGTGAACGGCCTAGAGACCTGACAACTCCATATGCAGGCAAAACAATCCTGCTTTCAGTCCCAAGCCTCATCATTATCTTCTGAGGTACTTAGTTTCCATATCTCCTGCCTTTGGGGACCCAAGAGGTAGATCAGCTTGTCTTTGTTATAGTCAGTGATGTCCTGGAACCACATCTTTGAGCCTCTCTCAAGGTGTGCACATTTCTTCCCAATTGCATAATGTCATAGTAATGTCATGGTCAGGGTCTTTATACCATGGAAATTGGCAGATGCTACATATCTGGGCTTTTCTTTTTCAAAGAGCTGTTGTTAAACGTTTATCAGTACACCACTGATTATACTCCTCCACAGACACTTAGGTTTCAGCCTTCTCTTCTCTGCTGGATGTTACCACAGTTAAATTCTTTTCGTATCCCCAAAGTGTGGACGTCGCGCATCTGTTTTTGTTTCCTTTCCCACATGTGTATGTGGGTATGTGGTTCTGCACATTGCACACACTTATGTGCCCTTATGGATTTTACCTTTTAAATTTCTTTAGTGCTTTTTAGTAGTGTTTTGGGAAAGGATGAATAAACACAGATGTTACATCTACCATGTTTATCTGGAATTTTCCCCCTGCTTTGAGAATAAACTCCTTAACAGAATCTGACCACCTCTCTGCCTCATCTCCGCCCGTTCTGCTCCTTACTCACCACCTTCCAGCCAACCAGGCTTCCTTCACTTCCTAGAATACACTAAGAAGTTTATTCTCCTTTCCTGTTCCCTCGGATTGAGTTCCTCAGCTTGTCCCAGATCTCCGCAGTCTCCACACATTTCTCAACTCAAATGTCTTTTTCTCAGAGAGGCCTTCTTCTTAGTTTGTTTACTTGTTTGCTGTCTGGCTGTCTTGAGTAAAATGAGAGCGAGAGCTTTGCCTTATTCGGTGCAGTACCCCAAGAACATTAGTGCCTGGCACATAGGAGACCTTTGATAAATATTTGCTGAATGAATGTTAAAGGAATGAATGCATTCCTAACTTTAAGACTGTCTGTCCAATTCTTCAAGACTTTAATCTTTCTGAGCTAACAAAATCCATCACATTGGATCCATATTTTCAGCTTGATGAGGGTACTATATGTAATAAGACCCCTCTTTATAGGGCAGATGATCTTTACTTTCTTCTTCTCCTTCTCCAATGACCTATAAGTTTCCTACTCATATATCATTGTTTTGTGTATCGTTAGAGAATTTCCTTCTTTGTTTTTCTTTTATTGAGGTACAATGACATACAGTATTATATAAGTTTCAGGTGTACAACATAGTGATTCGACATTTGTATACATTTCAAAATGGTCACCGCAATGTCTAGTTACCTTCTGTCACCTTACATAGTAATACGATATCATTGACTATATTCCCCATGCTGTACATTACATCTCAATGACTTAGTTATTTTATAACTGGAAGTTTGTACTTCTTAATTCTCCTCTTTTATTGACACTGCCTCCTATGTCTACTTTCCCTTCCACTAAGTCATTTGTTCTCTCAGATTTTGTTTCTTTGTTTACTTCATGTTTTCTTCTGAGACTGTATCAAAACATAAAGCAAAGGACTGTTTTGGCAGGAACTACTCCAGCGCATATGCTCGTGGGTAGCATTATCTCAAATGAGAAACAGTGCCATCCTTTGTGGCACCTTAATTTCTACTTTGGCACAAAATGTTTGAGTGGAATTTTTTAGGCAGAAATATTCTGATTGACTGATAGTGTATGACGTCTCTAAATTTATATCAATATTTCTTGAGTCCTTTCTACATATGCAAGGCTCTCTGCTGGGCAATATGGGGAGATTCTAACTATGAGCCTCTTGCTTTCAAGGAACACAAATAGTTGAATTATATGGCAGTGAATGATGCTAGGAGACTGCCTAAAGGAAGGCTTAGATATTATTTTCTTGTCTTGAACTCTTCTTGTATGTTGTTCATAGATAAATGAGGGGAAGTAACTTGGCCCGGAGGATCCAGGAATGCCTGGCTCATCAGTGCATATTTAATACATCATTATTTTCAAAGTTCACTGATGACACCTTTTATGGAAACCGAATTTGCTGTCACCTCCTCCCCCCAAATATGTTAAACTATGTTACAGTAATTAATAGAGCTTCTCTTGTTTTTCAATTGCAGTAACATTGGATTATAACATTATATAGCTTTCAGATGTACGTCATAATATATTTCGAATTCTGTGTAGATTACATCATGTTCACTACCCAAAGACTAATTATAGTCCATCACCACACATGTGAGCCTAATCCCCCCTTTTGCCCTCCCCCCACCCCCTTCCCTTATGGTAACCACCAATCCAATCTCTGTTGCTATGTGTTTGTCTGTCATTGTTTTTCTCTTCTACTTATGAGTGAGATCATGTGGTATTTGACTTTCTCCCTCTGACTTATTTCACTCAGCATAATGCCCTCAAGGTCCATCCATGTTGTCACAAATGGCCGGATTTTGTCATTTCTTATGGCTGAGTAGTAGTCCATTGTGTATATATACCACATCTTCTTTATCCATTCATCCCTTGATGGGCACCTAGGTTGCTTCCAAGTCTTGGCTATTGTGTATAATGCTGCAGTGAACATAGGGGTGCAAGTATCTTTATGCATTTGTGTATTCAAGTTCTTTGGATAAATACCCAACAGTGGAATAGCTGGATCATATGGTAGATCTATTCTTAATCTTCTGAGGATACTCCATACTGCTTTCCATAGTGGCTGTACCAGTTTGCACTCCCACCAGCAGTGTGCGAGGGTTCCCTTCTCTCCACACCCTCTCCAACATTTGTTATTTCCTGTCTTGCTAATTATAGCCATTCTGACCGGAGTGAAGTGATACCTCATTGTAGTTTTGATTTGCATTTCCCTGATAGCTAATGATGTTGAACATCTTTTCATACGCCTGCTCGCCATCTGTATATCTTCTTTGGAGATATCTGTTCAGATCTTTTGCCCATTTTTTAATTGGGTTGTTGGTTTTTTTGTTGTTGAGATATGTGAGTTCTTTGTCTATTTTGGATATTAACCCCTTATCTGATATTTGGTTTGCAAATATCTTCTCCCAATTGTTAGGTTGTCTTTTCATTTTGTTGATGGTTTAGCTTCTCTTGATAATTGGGTTCTCTAGGAATTTCGCAGGCTCCTCCACTTTGCCTCCATATTTAAAGGGACGTGCTTTAAAAGTCTGACATCTTAATACCTTGTTTTTACCTCCATTAGGAAACATGTACTGAGTGCTAAATTTTGAAGGTTTTATTTACCTTTGACCCTATTCCTTTCTTCTCTCAGCTCTTTAAATGAATTTTTGACTCATTCCTATGGCACGTGATTAACTGTCATTGAACCCAATTGATTTAAACTAACCGAGGCAAGCACTAGTTCATGAGTTGGTCAGGGCCTTGCCTTTCCTCCTCATAGACACATGAGGGCACCAGACTGATGGAAAAAGAAAAAGTTTCCCTTCTACATTGACGTGAGAAGATGAAATGTGTTGTTGTAGTCAGAACTTTTTTATTAATCGAATCAATATAGTATTCAGTACCAAGTATTGGTGACCGATAAGGACAAAATAAAAAGCAGTCTAATGAATCCCAATCTATTCCTGCTTCTCTTTTGTCCTTATCAGTCTTCCAATTCATTGGAAATGCAATAAATAAGGTACCTTAGTGCAAATCACACTATTTTAAATCAGAAAAAGAAATTATCCTTGAAAATGTGTTTTTGATATAAGAAGTGGGAAGACTAGTTTTAAAAGTAGCTGCAGTTCAAAACAGTTGTCAAAACCTTTTAAAAATAGAAAGTATTTCCGGGTGAAAAAACTAGGGTTTTCATCTGTCCATATTTGTACTGTATTTTGTGTTTGGCACATTTGCGTTTAAGAGGTAAAACAATAAGCCCTGCTTATCTTATATGTTCCAGAATGGACTGTCTCCATTGCACATGGCCACTCAAGGAGATCACTTAAACTGCGTCCAACTTCTCCTCCAGCATAACGTGCCCGTGGACGACGTCACGAATGACTACCTGACCGCCCTGCACGTGGCTGCCCACTGTGGCCATTACAAAGTCGCCAAGGTTCTCTTGGACAAGAAAGCTAACCCCAATGCCAAAGCCCTGGTGAGTGGCTCAGCTCGCAGGCTCAGCCCACGTTGTCTTGCTGACAACACGCTACCTCTGCCTATGAAGGGACTATTTTTGAGGAGGTAAAAATGGAAGGTCTGGTTAAATACTTCTTGTCAACTTTTTCAAATTTCCTTCTGGGAAATCTGTAAAACCTATTTCTGACATGAACAAGACTGATGGGGCTAAATCATTAACCTCTTCATGGTCACACTGGTGATTCTCTTCTATAAATGAAACCCAAAGACTACACAAGTATAAAAACTGAGGTGGTCAACCTTAGGTTATTGTAGGTAAAGTTATAGTTCTATGAATTAAAAGTGTTGTCTGAAATCTAAAAACATGAGGCAAAATAATAAAAAAAAACTTTACCTTAAACTTGAGAGGCCTAGGAATTTGTGAACTGAAATTTTATGTTGTGTTAACCATGAATTTAATGAAATATTGCCTGTCATCTACTTTTCCTACTGATACAATCAAAATTTTGCTGTAGTTTATAGTCTTAGCTCCTAAAATAATTTGCTGTTTTAACCCTTAGCTCTGTACTATAGTTTGGTTTTCTCAGCAAGATGGTGTTTGTTGTCTTGGAAGAATAAATGGTCCCAGTTTAGTAAGCTGTTTAAATTTAGTTCAAAATAAGCACCCATGTTTAGGAAAAAATAAGTCATCAAATGTTAGGGAGAACAAATGAGTTTACCGGTAATTTTGAGGTAAAGGCTGTCATCTGATCAACTGATTTAGGAAGGGTCTCTGCTCATTTCCAACTGGTGCGATCACCCTGACTGAATGGATCCACAGTGTCTCTGGTCCTCTGCAGGCTCTGAGATTTGAAGTGAACAGGAAAGAATGAGGAGAGAGGCCCTCTCCAGATTGCAGGCAGCTGCATTGCCATTGTAATTCTAAAAGCTTTTACCAGAGAAGCATTTCAAGAGCTGTTGGCCTGCCCAGTATATCAAACATATCTTTGAATTCTGAGAAGGGAAAAGAAATTAGCAATCATGACTCATTTTTCCATACAATAAAACAAAGCCTTAAAATAGGGTGTAGGCTCTCATTCTCATTTTTCCTCTGACTCTGAAGATTTCACATGTGAAAGTTGTAGCCGGTCATGCTGGAGGGACTTTGGCCAGGTAAATGGTCTCCGAAGGTCCATGGAAGCACCTACAGTGACTTTGACCTAAGCTTTTATGGTGGACCTTGGTATTTTATAGTTCTCCATGGTGGCTGAAATATGTTCCACAGTCTCAGTTATCAGGCAGTACAATTTGGTAGGTAGTTTGTTAAAAAGTAGGTTCCTTTATTAGATTAAATATTAAACCAAATGATCCGGCCTGGTGGCGCAGCAGTTAAGTTCGCACGTTCCACTTCTCGGCAGCCCGGGGTTCACTGGTTCGGATCCCAGGTATGGGCATGGCACCACTTGGCAAAAGCCATGCTGTGGTAGGTGTCTCACGTATAAAGTAGAGGAAGATGGGCGTGGATGTTAGCTCACGGCCAGTCTTCATCAGCCAAAAGAGGAGGATTGGCAGCAGTTAGCTCAGGGCTAATCTTCCTCAAAAACAAAACAAAAAAACCCCAAATGATCCAAATAATGTTGGGTTGTTTAACTTTCTGCTTCCTTAGAGTAAGCACCTACTTGAATCTTAAACTGGAAGGAATGAAAAAATTCTAGAACTGGTTTTCTAGTCAACCTAAAATGCAGCAGAGCAGTCGGAACAGGCATTGGTGAAAGTTTGGCTGTGAGGACATATGTTTGGGCCCACTTGCTTTTCATCTGTGTTTGAAATGAGGTAGAAAAGAAACGTTATTTGGAAGAGTGCATTTCAAAATGAAATAACCTAAGGAAATGCATGACCTTTTTACCTTAGCTGCGAGGAGATTATGAAAAAAATTCCTTCCTGTTCATGATTCCCAGGGTACCTTGGGTTCCTAGGAACAGCTAGACTACCTGTGCTTCCCGAAAAGAATCTTCATTCTGTTTTACCCCTTGTTGTTTCTGCCGATTTCCAAATCTTTACAGAACATCACTTAGCAAAGATATTTTACCACACACAGTGGAACTGGATTTCAATGGAATGGAGTCAAGTAGATATATGTCTTTGTGCCTTGCAGAATGGCTTTACCCCTCTTCATATTGCCTGTAAGAAGAATCGAATTAAAGTAATGGAACTCCTTCTGAAACACGGTGCATCCATCCAAGCCGTAACCGAGGTGAGGGGAGTCGGATTTCTGGGGTTCCCCAGATGCTGAGAGAAAAGCCTCAGCAGTGCCATCCTCGAGGACCAGCTAGTGTGACTGCCACAGATTACTTTCTAAATACTTCACCCAGGAGGCTGCCAGTCCTGAGGAGAGGAGATGAGAGTGTGGGTGGGTTGTGTAAATACATCACCACGACTGGAAGCATAGCCCAAAACACATGCATCGTGCTCAAGGGTGCATGGCACCATCACTAACAGGATAATCTATATGAAATCCTATAATGCAGTGCTTCTCAACTGGAGGCAGGTTTGCCCCCCAGTGGCCATTTGGCTGTATCTGGAGGTATTTTTAGTTGTCGCAATTGGATGGTGCAACTGGCGTCTAGTGGATAGAGGCCAAAGATGCTGCCAAACATTGACAGTGGACAGGCCAGCCTCCCACAACAAGAATTACCTGGCTTAAAATGTCAAATGTGCCAAGATTGAGAAACCCTGCATAGCACAACCTCTGTGAGTTTGTAACCTGAGGATTGTTCTCTGAAAAACTCAGAATTAACGACACACAGAGTCATTGAAGTTAGTAAAGGACTGGCTCTAGGTGTCTTTTGTACAAACCAACACAGAACTCAGAGAAGCCATCCATCAGGATCAGAGCTGACGGAAACTTCAACACAGCCAACCCCTCCAGATTCGACCCATCCCCACCCCACCCCACCCCTCTCATCTCCATGGATTCTAGCCCATCAGCACTTCCCTGGACTGGACACCCTTTCCTTCACCTCCATATCTCTGCACCCTCCATGTGTCACACCTTCTTTGCCAGGCTAATCCTGCACACCCTTCAGGACCAGATCTGGGGCCACCTTCTCCAGGAAACCTCCCCGCATCCCCTGACCTGGACTAGGTGCTCCTCCTCAGGACTGTCACATCTTCCTGTGCATATTTCCATCAAAGCACTTATCCAGCTGGCTTATTTGTGACCCAGCTGCTCCCCCAGCTAGCCAGAAACTGCAGGCTCCATCATGGCAGGCATGAGTCTTACTGGTCTTTACATACCACAACATAATATATCCTTCAGTAAACGTTAGTTGAAGGTATCAGTAAAGACGATGGGATTTGAAACAAACATAAAAACTGAGACCTAGTCCAGTGATTATTGCTTTGCCTCAGTTTCTTATCTGCAAATGAAATGTTTGTCTTGATTTATAACACTTGTAATTTTAAAATATCAAATGGTTAACAATATTAATACTGATTTGCTCTTTTATGAGTCTATAGCTTCATGGTAGGCACCTTGTTATTTTGATTATAAAATAACATCTTTATTCTCAGAGCATGGCAACCCTTTTTAAAGATCAGTATGGGCTCTGAAATAAAAGCAGATTTTTGACTGATGTTGAATAAGTGTCCAGAGATGCCAGCCGGTGATGAGAAGTTTCCACTGCCAGCTCTGTGGTCCCTTAGAGCTTTAAAAGGCAGTGCAGACCAAGATGAGGGCTTTGCCTTGCACACGTTCTAACAACTCCCCCTGCTGATGGAAAAAGGTGCCAAATTATAACAAAATTCCCCTTTTCCTTATTTTCCACAGTTCCCACTATTTGAAGTCTGGGCAACCAGAATTCTTCCTCTTCTGTCTTTTATCTCACTTTTATTGTATAGAGTTCCTTTCGCATATTTTTTGACATTTCTCAGATTTCTCTTGAGATTCGTCATCGCCTTCTCTTTCTCTTTTTAAAAAACAGTAGCTTTTTCTGACCATATTAAATGTTTTCCAAATTATGATGTTCAATATGTAAGGAGGATTAAATTCTGAAAAATTAAAAATGAGGTCACTTCATATAAAAAGCACACGTATTTGGGGGGGATGTGAGTAGAAGTTGAAGCAAACTTAAAATTAAGGTCTAGTTTAGTGACTATTGTAGTATTTGACTTAATTATGTCGCCTTAATTTATAATACTCAAAGTTAAAAAATTAAATGATTGAACCTATCAATGCTGATTTGCTCATTTATTAAAGGGATGGCTTTGTGTTTGGTACCCCGCTCTTTTACGTGTAATAGAATCAGTTATTCTGAGTGCATGGGAATCCTTTCTAAAGACCAAAATAGGATCTGAAATAAAAGTTGACTTTTTGCTATTGCACATGTAATCACACATTGCCCCCCTCAACCATACACACACACGTAGTCATATGGATAAAGAAGGTTTAGTAGCAAAGAGAAAAAAATCTTCAAGGTATTTCTCTCTAAATCCTCTTCATAGGTCTATATAAAATATATGAAACAAATCTTCTTTCTTCTTTAATGGCTATGACATAGGCCTTTCATAATCACAGAACTTGCTTTAGGGAGATGATGATTATGTGTTGATGTATTTCCTTATAGAATCTGTGACTTGGGGTCAATGTCCTGATATTTTCTGATCTGCTCACTCAACTGTTTATGTTAAAATAGGTGGATGGATGGATGGATGCCAGACAGGCAGGCAGATAGGCAAGTAGGGAGACAGACAAACCCTTTTTATGATAAGCCAACAAACCAACATTTCCCTCTTTTCGCCGCAGTCGGGCCTTACCCCAATCCATGTTGCTGCCTTCATGGGGCATGTAAATATCGTATCACAACTAATGCATCATGGAGCCTCACCAAACACCACCAATGTGGTAAGTATCCTTTTAATAAAGAAAGTCCAATTATGAGTATTTAAGAAACTGGCAACAGTAGCTTTTATTTACTTATTTTTTTATTAAATTAAATTAATTACTATTTAATTTGACTGCTTAAAAAAACAGAATTTAAGAATACCTCTGGTTTCCTTTACTTCAAAAGCAAGATCCGTTCAATTGCCAGCTGGTCATAAATTGTTAGGACTTATAGACTGTGTCCATTAACTTTGCAGATATATTACTACTGGACATTATGCTTTAAAAAAGAAAGTTTTTGTGGGGGAGGATGTATTTTTATAATAGAATCATTAAGAAGTGTTGCATATTGAGAAAGTGGTTCAAACACTATCATTATTGTGGTTTTAAGTAACTTCAGAGTAATTTCTTTTTAGTGTGTTTGACCATGTCATAGCAAACCTATGGAACTCAGTTCATAAATTGTGGGATGATGTTGTTTTCCTACACTAAGCATCACCCTGTAGAACCGTGAAACTCACTTCAGAGTAAGTATCAGAGGAGTAACTTATCACCCAGATCTGCATGTGGCATTTGACATTGTTCTACAGGATTTTAAGTTTGACATCGTAATAATATTAGCACACCAGACCACAAGCATAACAACACTAGACTCATGAGCATCAAAGAAGTAAAAATAAAACAAGCAACATTCTGGCACAGAAAGGGGAGGCCATATGGTCCTGCACACTCATCCTGAGGGTGGGCCTCCAATAAGGCTCTCTGTCCTCTAGCAGCGCAAACCAACACATCACAAGATTGAAACAGACCAGCTTCTCAACTAAAATACGCTCTTTCCTGGAACTAACGCCAGGAGAAGAACCTTTTCCTTCATAACGAGAACACTGGGTAATATGGGAAACTCTATCTTCAACGCCTTTCCAGTAAACCCAGTAACAAGTTGTGTGTGAAGTTCGTCTTTGTATATCCTTCTGTGGAGATGGATATCCTATAAAGCAAAGCTCAATTTATAAAAGCAACTTAAAGATGGCCATCCGTGGTGTGAGAGAGCATATTTGATTTTTATTACTTTTTCCATTTCAATCTATCCATATTTTCTATATTGATTCCATTTTTTTAATTAAATACATGAATAATCTGAATTAAAGTCTCTTTGGTGAAAAGGGGGTGGAAGAAACTGGGGCAGTTCAGTGGCAAAGAAAATGACCCCTTGAGATAATGCCCAAAGCCTTGGGTACTGACCTGTTGAGATAAAGCTGGGCAGGAATGCAGACCAACAGCCATGGAGCCACATCCGGCCCTTGGGTGTGCTTATGTTGTCCATGCAGCATTTTGGCTTTTGCTTTGTTTTGTTTTTAATTCTGATTTTGTGGTCAGCACTGAAATGTACACCAATATCCAGCCCGCCACTGCTTTTGAACAATAGGAAGGTGTAGCCTGATACGGCGGCATCTTGCACGGTTCCCGCAGCAGTCTGCAGCTGCAGGGGAGCGCGGTCTCCCTGGGGCAGGGCGTGGGCTCTCCTCTTGGCACTCCCTGCCTTCCCGCCTTCCCTCATTTACCCTCCTGCTTGGCCCCTGTGAGCATTCCCCTTTCAACTCCCGAGGAGGCCACGGTAGATTACTGAGCAATGCTTCTAATACTGCTGGGGACTAGGCTCCCATGGTTACACCAGTCCTTCCATCACTGACCAGGTTCCTGTGAAATTCTTGTGCATTTAATTTCCTATCTTTCCTAGTTTTCAGTAAGGAAGTGCTTGGGACCATTTTTAAGTAAGAAAAAAAACACTACGTCATAAGCTTTAGGCACATAAAACATGCCACTCTTCTTCAGAGCTGCAGTTAATTTACTTTGGCTCCTGTTCCCCAGAGAGGAGAGACAGCGCTGCACATGGCAGCTCGGTCTGGCCAGGCGGAAGTCGTGCGGTATCTGGTGCAAGACGGCGCTCAGGTAGAAGCTAAAGCTAAGGTATGTGCAATACGTGGAAGCGTTTGCTATTGAGGAAAAAAACCTTGATTTTAATAAAACCTTCAATTGTATGCATGTTCTCTTCCAAGAACACTTTTTTGAAGTAAGTGAACAACTTCCAATGACAAAAGTCTCTACCAAGTGATATAAAAAAACCCCTTCGCTGCACATTTGTCCATTCAATTATTTAACAAAATATTTAAATAGAATCAGAACTTTGTGCCAGAAAGAATTTTGTGTCCTTGGCACATTGTTAGTCCCGAACAGATTAGGAGCTGAACCTAGACTGGTGTCCAGAGCTGTTCACATTCTCTGAAGAAGGGCTTATGCACAAAGCTTCTAGAATAAGCACAGCTTGGGAACATAATTGAGCTCTTTTGGTCGACTTATATGTCAGCTGTCACAGCCACAAAGGAAAAGCTTTTTTTTTTCACAAGCTGTGAAAGCATAAACCCTGAGACTCGATCCAAGTTGCTTCACGGATCTGCCTTTGCAGAGGAGGAGGAGGTCAGGGTTGAGTTCAAATGCTTCATTCTCTGCCTGGGGTTCAGCTTCAGCAGAAACCCGCTTATCTATCACGGTCAGGATGGGCAGTTGGTCTTGTTATCAAAATGGCAGTTCAGGTCAGGAGTCATAAATAAATGCATAAATGCCTTAACCACTTAATTTTAACATATAATATATAAATAGGCATTTATTTGTCATTTATTTACACGGTCTGTAGTTTCTAGTTTCGGGTCAAGGGGAGAGAAAACTGAGACATTTGTGAAGCAATTTGAGTACAGAATATTTTTAGACTTTTATAATTTTCCCCCAATATATTCAGCTGTCTCCCCTATGTCTAATTTAACCATAATTGTTTTTTTATCAACTTCTATCAAGGCTTTCCAAAGCTTTCAACTTAGTATTCTTAGGGAAAAATAAAGCTTTTCCTTTCATACTCGTAGTTTACCTCTTAACATAATTATTTAATTGTTTAATTAAAGTAATTAGTACAAATATAGCACAAACTAGTGAAGTACGTAGTGCAAACATATTAGTGTGAGAACATCACAGCTAGGTCTTTGTAAATATAGAATCCACAAGTGGGTACGAGGATTGTGACATTCTAGGCCGCAGACCATAAGCCTCAAGTGTCCAGTGCACTGTGTGCCCAGTTGGTTGATTTTACAGAGGAGCTAGAAACAGAGGTCAGCAAACATTTTCTGTAAAGGGCCTGAGAGTAAATATTTTGGATTCTGTGGCATGCACGGTCCTTGTCACAGCTGCTCAACTCTGAGGTTGCAGAGTGAAAGCCGAGATACACAATGCATAAGCCAATGGGCATGACTGTGTTCCAATAAAACTTTATTTACAAACACAGATGGCAGCTGGATTTGGCCCCTGGATTGTAGTTTTCTCACCCCTGATCTAGAGGATGTTGGTTAATGTGCTGAATCAGTGAAGTGGAATAGTTAAGAGAGGGTGTACTCTACCACGGATTACAAGAAACCTCACGTTTCAGAATGTTGTTAGTTATATATCAAGCCTTGGGTCTAGGGAGTGGTTTCACCCACAAGTTGAAACTGAGCATAAGATTTGTAGTTATCATTTTGTTAAGGACACAGCGTGTATAATGGTTAAGAACCTGACTTCTTGGCCAGACTGCCTAGGTTTGAACCTTCGTCCACCATTCACTAGCTACATGACATTGGGCTAGTTAATTAACATCTCTGTGCCACATTTCCTTTTCTAATTTCCTCATATAGAAAATGGGGATAATGACAGTTGTAATTCAGAGGATTGTTGTGATGATTAATGAATTGATATAGGCGGAGTACTTAGAGCAGAGCCTGGGACATATAGGAGCTCAGCAAATCGTGGCAGTGGTGGTGGCAGTAGTAGAGTTACATGAGATTTTTCTTTAGCAACTATTTTTTTCTGTTTTCGATATTTCTTCTTCTTCTTGTGGCATCTCCCCTAATTCCTCGTATGCTTCCCTCTACATAGACCTTCTTCCTTTGACCTTGACCCTTATCCTACTTAGCTTTCCAAAGCAATGTCCTGTGTTCTAGCCTCTTCTCTCTACCTTCCCTACATAAGGTATTTACCTGAAGTTTTCACATTCCAGTAGGGGATTGATATCTTTCTAGAAGACTGCTATAGTGCATCTTTGGGCAAATTAGGGAAAGATGCCCCTCCCACTTAGAGATAAGGCCCTAAGAGTGGAGGACTTAGTTAGTGCCACACGCCTTTGGGTGAATTATAATAAGGCGTCCTCTACTCTAGGTAGATGGGTAGGCTGGCTTTTGGCCCCCATCAGTCCTCTTGGCTGGGAGCCTTTATACAGGTCTATCTACACAACCCTATACTGGCCCCCTCTCCCTCTGCCTTTGACTATGGGGGGCAGCATCACTAAAATAATTCATTCCATATAAGTGTATAGTAAGTGGTGGAAGTATAATATCCCTCCCAGGTGTTTGACTTTTGCCAGGCTACATTCCCTTATCTCACCAAAAAAGAGTCATTAGAGGTTAAAAATTGATAAAGTATGGCAGGAGGTGGTGGGGATAATTTATAGATAGAACTGCCTTTCACACTTTTCATGCTAATAAGTTACTAGAAGGGTATTTAAGGAGCTTAGATCTAACATCTCCAACTTTTTGAACCTTAAAGAAAAAGATAAATGAGATTCTTTTTAGCATTGAATTGAAGAGTTGAACATAGCCTCTCATACCAAGGAAAGTTTGTGGAATGTTTCACAATGGCACCATTGTTTTCTCAGCTCATCAGCCTTGCATTTCTGCCTTGTCATTTAGGATGACCAAACCCCACTCCATATTTCTGCCCGATTGGGAAAGGCAGATATAGTTCAACAGCTCTTGCAGCAAGGAGCATCTCCAAATGCAGCCACGACTTCTGGGTATACCCCACTCCACCTTTCAGCCCGAGAAGGGCATGAGGATGTAGCCGCATTCCTTTTGGATCATGGAGCATCTTTATCTATAACAACAAAGGTATGAAAGCAAGTCAACACAGTAATAGGTACAAAAGCTGTGTAACAGCATCTATACTTGGGATCCCAGGGTAGTCATTAACATGGCCAGCAAAACCCTAATGTGGGGCAGGGTAGTTTAGTGTGTGTGTCTCTTAACTTTCTCAGTACTTTATCTTCTAATGAAACCTTATTGTTATCAAGTATTTCTTATATCAGTATTTCTTGCAAGTTATTTGATAGATTTAAAAGGTTGTTTAAAAACACAGCCACAGAGGTCAGCGCAGTGGCATAGTGGTTAAGTTTGCGTGCTCCACTTCAGTGGCCAGGGTTCACACGTTCGGATTCCAGGCGCGGACCTAGCACTGCTCATTAAGCCACACTGTGGCAGCATCCCACATAAAATAGAAGAAGATCAGCACAGATGTTAGCTCAGCAACAATCTTCCTCAAGCAAAAAGAGGAAGATTGGCAATAGATATTAGCTCAGCACCAATCTTCCTCACACACACACGCACAAAATACACAGCCACAGATTTCCCTTGCTGAGGCCAAGTATACATTATCAAAGCTCAGTTGGTTGATGCTTTTATAATACTTTCAAATCAGGAGGTAAATTTTTCTTGGGTTATTTTCATTTGCTGTTGTTGTCTTTTCTGATTTATGGTTTGACTTTTTTTTTTATCTCAACTCTGATGCCATAGAATAATAACCTACCACACAATTGCTCTGCTGGTGCAGAATCCAAAATTTAGAGCTCATTTTTCTTGTGATACTGTATAAACCTAGCAAGTGTGATAGCAAGACAAATTGGCCTATGGGATGTCTTAGAAAGCTGGAAATTGGTGTTACACTCTCTCATTTGGATGCGGAGAAGAAGCATTAATGTGTAATCAAGGCACAAGATAATTACAATAATTACAAATACTTGGGAAACTATCTGAATAGATGATGACTACCTCAAACTTCACCCCTGTGATTCTTTAGGCTCTTCAGTAGAGTTGAGATGCAAGTCTTTCAGTTAATATGCAAAACAGAATAATGGGTGATGGAGTTTTGAGTGCCCAGTCCTTCCATCATGCCAGCTGCCCATTGGCTCTATTTGGCTATAGTCTCATGAGCTCAAATGTATCCATCACCCTCTAGTTCCTGACTTGTGTTTGGGACCCTCCCTAACGGTGCTTGCTGACTGACTGGTTGATAACTAGATCCTTGTAGGAGCTGAAGCAAGGGAGAGCTTCTACTCAGCTCTCAGCATCCCACCCTCTCATACTTATTGGGCTAGAGCCATGTGTTGTTATTCAGTTCACCTCTGGTGGCTAAGGTGCAAGAGTCTCTGACTCCTACTCCTGAAGACTGGAGCATCCCAAGGATATGTGTATACAAGGGGAAACAGGGAAAGGGGAAGAGAAAGGATCCAGTTTGTGATGTGAGATTACCTGAGGTCCAGACTTGCCCTGAATTTTCCTAAGCTCTCCAAATCCAAATTAAGCCTCAGACCCTATAACCTCTTCTCACAATGTGCAATCCCAAAATGGCCCTGGAATAAGCCCCAGGTCTAGCGCTCCAGCTTCATCCTGGTCAGGTGCCCTGAGTCCCAGAAATAGTGGCATGTTGAGGTTCAGTTAACAGAGGGAGAAAGATCAGGTATTCTGCTCATCCTCGGGGATAAAGAGGCTCTTTATTATTTACCAGTCTTGGTCCTCAATGCCGGCTTAACTGCTCTTCATCATTAGAATAATCCATCAGTTCCAGAAAAGCAAGCCCTTTGTGTCATCTTCTATTGCTCATTATTTTTATGTTTCTGTTTTTCAGAAAGGATTTACTCCCCTTCATGTGGCAGCAAAATATGGGAAGCTTGAAGTAGCCAATCTCCTGTTGCAGAAAAGTGCGTCTCCAGATGCTGCTGGGAAGGTATGAGATCATCCGCCACCCTGTGACAGGCCACTTCTGTGATGATAAAACAAGCACTTGCTAATATTCACCAACAGCCACCTAAATTATAACTAATTTAAGTCTCATAGGATGAAGAACACTTCGGAAGTAGGAGGTGAATGCTGGGGTCCAAGTATTGTGGAAACTGCAATGTAAATTACACTCTCTGTTGTATCCAATCTAATCCATCTCCTAAATCTAGGGCTCTGATATTGAGACACTTTTGACGCTGGTTGTTGTTTCTGCACGTGTTTTCAGAGCGGGCTAACTCCACTGCATGTAGCTGCACATTATGATAATCAGAAAGTGGCCCTTCTGCTTTTGGACCAAGGAGCCTCACCTCATGCGGCCGCAAAGGTACCTGTAATTCATTAGTATGAAGAGACTGATGGGCAGTGTCCATCAGTCTCTATATGTGCATCCACTTTTGCTTCATGTGTCTCCTAGTTTAGGCGCCACTTAAAAATCACAGAAATATAAGCTCCTTAGGAAAACAAAGCCCTCAGTGATTTAGTCAACTAATGTGGTAGATGCTCAATAAATATTTGCTTCTCAGTTGATTTTCCTTGAAAATGCAGGACATCTTGGAGCCTGGGGAGGAAATGAAGTTGAAGTACTCTATAGCCAGATTAAACACATAAGCACAGCCTGAGGGAGTAAGAAAGTTCTGATTTGTCAAAGTTATAAAATATGTGTTACTTTTTCTGGTCTTAAAACATTGCCTTCCAGTTGTTTATTTGTGTTTAATAAAAGAAATTGGGAGGTTTTGCTTGTGTGTTTTTATTATTGCTATGGAGACTCTTTATTCCTATTGCTAGGGTATTTTTGACCCGTAGACAACCTAGATTTCTCAGAAAAGAGAGGCTTGGAGTGTATAGCTTTCTGATTATTCTGATATTCGGATTTGAGAGGCAAATCACAAAGAGAAGTTTCTTTAAAGATAGGTTAATAGACCTGGTTTAATAAGTTCTCTATTGTTGAGCAGGTGGCTGTGATCAGAGAACATTGGAATGATACAAACCACAATTTAAATGCTATCGAATTCTTTTACTAAATACTATCAGTTGAAGGAAATTTTAGCATCTCTAGTGCTTCTTATATCTTTGTTTTACTATTCCATGTTGGGGCAGCTACAGTGTTCTCCTTTAAACTTAGTGTTAAGATCCAGTCTCTTATACACAGAGATCAATGAACTTGGGCTATTCTAAATTACTTTGGATACTTTAAGAGAGAAAGTTTCCATGTCTTTTTTCCATTTAGAGAGTATGTGATCTTTGATTTCTCCTCTGAACCTCTTTTCCTGTATTTCTCAATCATCTCCTGCCTCATTCTCTGCAGAATTGTACCCAATAAAATCTACAATTCAACATCAAGCCCTTAAACTTACTTTGCAGCTTCTCCCCCATAACTTCTGACCCTGATAAACATTCTTTCTACCATAAAGACATGCCTTGACTTCTGATAAAACTTTATCTAAAAAGCAAAAAGAATAGCATTATTCACAATAGCCAAAAGGTAGAAGCAATCCAAGTGTCCATTGAAGGATGAATGGATAAACCAAATGTAGACTAATGCATTCAAAAGAATATTATCCAGCCTTAAGAAGGAAGGAAATTCTGACACATGCGACAATATGGATGAACCTCGCAGACATTATGCCAAGGGAAATAAGCCAGTCACACAAAAGTACAAATATTGTATGAAATCACTTCCACAGAGACAGAAAGTAGAATGCTAGTTGCCAAGGGCTGAGGGAGGAGGAAATGAAGAGTTAGTGTTTAATGCATAGAGTTTGGAGATGGATGGAGGTAATGGTTGGCGAATAATGAGAATGTACTTAATGCCATTGACTGTACATTTAAAAATAGTTAAAATGGTAAGTTTTATATTATGTATATTTTACCACAATTTTAAAAATGAGAAAAATTTGTAATGTAATTGAATGTTTGTCCATTTCATTTCACTTTATTTTAATATCCCTTAGAGCCTGGCCACTTTTCTTGTAAATAACCTCTGGTTCTTTGTAGGCAACCAGTAAATAATTAAGTGAACTATTTATTCCTCACATAAGAGTAATAATTTTCACACAACTAGCGCCAAGCAGTTTAGAATTAACAAGAGTTATAAAATAATAAATACAACAAAATGAGTCCAATCCACCTTTCCATCCACAAATAACTCTTAAACAAGTCAACGGGTGATATATTTGTAGTTCATTTCCAGCTTTATGTTTGTCAAACAAGACTTCATGGTTCCATATCTGCAAAACATCTTTGACAAAAAGTTGAAAAGCAATTCTTTGATTCGTTGTCACAGCCCTTTAGCCTTGGGCATATGTTTTACAGTCAGGCAAACACCGGCTTTTTGAATGGGACCTTGATTCTCATTCTCAGAGCACAGCTGCCTCCATAAGAGCCTCTGTAATGCCATCTCTGCCACACATCCAACCATTCCCACTTTCTGAGGCAGTGATCCTGGTCAGGAGCTTTTTCTAGACTTTGAGCTTGAGCAAAGCCAGTTCTGTCAGTTAGGGATTAGCTTCATCTGCTAGAAAAAAGAACTAGCTACAGTGGTTTAACCTGATAAGGCTCTCTTTTTCTCATGTCATAAACAGTCAGGAGGTAAGCAGTTGTTGATGTTGGTTCAGTGTTTCCAGAGTGTTGCGGAAAATTCCCTGTGATTTTTTTGGTCTTTCCTTCCAGAGACTGTTGTTTCTCAGACTGCCAGGTCGCTTTTCAGGTAACAGGGAGGAAAGGAAGTCAGACAATAGGGCATTCCCAGAAGCTCCACTCACCTATTTCTCCTTACATCTCATTGGCCACTCTTATCTGCAAGGGAAGCTGGGAAATTTAGTTTGAAAAAAATGAAAGCTGGGCACAATGCCAAAGGTTCTGTTATAAGGAAGAAGGGAGAATAGACAAATAGCCTCCTTCACTCCAGGGAAGCTCAGGCATTTCTGAATGCTGGCAGTGGTGAGAAACGAGGGACAAAGTCTCAACAGGGCATGATTAGCATACGGATATGACAGCAGTGACTTCAGTTCTTCCTCAGTTCACATCCTTGGTTCTTACAGTATGTGATGCCTTCTTCTTGCCCTGTCTTCTGTTGTAGAATTTCTAACATATTTTCTTACTCATAAGTGTCCTAGAAATACGGTGTGATTTGGGCAGGAGCGGAGCTACACTGAAAAAGTAGATGGGCTTCTATAATCCATTTTAGCCAGATCTCTTTCCTAAGCAGACACTGCGCTGGAAAGAGTATTGGCTTGAGTTCAGACATAACCTGGACACTAACTGTGGAAGGGATAGTGAGCCTTATTATTTGTCAGATTTCTCTTCCATAAAATGTGCAGTATACCTCCTGATATGGATCAGTAGAGACTGTGAAAGTTCTTAGAAAAAATATATAATATGATTTAAACATATTGCTTTTGAAAAGTTAACATTAGATTTGCTTTTGTTTTTAGTACAGAGATGCCAGAGCTTCTCTTGATTAGTGCTTTTTAGGACCTAGGATTTTTTGGTGGAATTAGAAGTAATTGAGAGGATTGTCACATCTCAGAGGATACTGATCTGCATTTAGAGGATAACTTGAAGGTTATGTCAGTATCAAAAGCAAAATAAGATCAGATGCATGATAAGAAGCTAAACTCTGACTTTATCTTGCCATTACCACTCTAGTTAACTAGTGTTAGGCATATTAACTAACCAGATTTCCTATTTGAGCACTACTTTGTGAATTTTCTCTTTTATGCAGGGGTGGGAGTGGTAGTGAAACAGCTCACCCCTCCTGTCACTGTAGATTTGGGCTCAGTCTAAAGTTCTGCATTTGGCTCTGAAGGTGATCTCTTTTGGGTGTGTCTGAGCAGAGGGCCAAATGCTTCCCAGGTCAGCTGGGGTTTCCAGATGGCAATAGGTCAAAACTAAAAATAGGGATATAAAATCTTCTTCTTTGGCCCATCCTGTTTGACAGAACCTGGTTTCAGAAGAGTCTGGAAGTGGCATTTCAGCTTTCATGGGTTGATATCCAACAGCCCAAATCCTCTACTATTGATTACAGAAAGAGGGTTTGTTAAGTGAGAAATGCTGTCATACTAGGACATACCAGGGACTTAAATCTGAAGGTTAATTACAGTAGGCTGGTGATCACGGTGCAGTGGTACACTGTCCTCCATGTTGTTTCTGACCCATCCATATGGCTTGGAAAGATTGTGACTGATCTACTGTCCAGATTTTGGTTGTAATCCCAATATAAATCCTCAGATTCTAATTTCTTTCTCTAAATCCTCTTGTCTATAAAAAAAGATCATGCCAGTTTTTCACTGGCATATTTTATATAGTCAGATTCATGCCCATGTCAAAATGTAATCTTACGTTTCTCTTAAATGACTGTGAGCCAGGACAAGGTCCCCAAAGGCAGGGGACCTTTCTTTCTTAGGACTGAGGACTCTGAAGTCTCCTGAGGCATAGCTAATTAATAATTTGCCAAAGGGATTTTTATTGCCTCTACCTCTAAGCATCAAGGGTCAGCCAAGGGAAGGATCCCAGAATGTTCTGAAAGCTCCTGTAAGCTTGACTTGAATTCTGCAGATTTGTCAGTCATTGTGAGGTGCTGGAGATATAAACACAAATACGCCACAATCCCTGCCCTCAATATGTTTGTATTTTACTAGGAAGAGACAGATGTATAAAGAAAAAAGTGCCAATGAATATCTCCAGGACTTTGGTTGGAGTCAGTCAGGGAGGGGATGGATTGGGGGTGGGGATAAAAAACTTCAGGGGGCTTGACCCTTGAGCTGAATCTTCAGCTGAAAGATGCTGGCCCCAAGGGCATGTGGGGGAAAGCTTTCTTGGTAGAGTAAGGCAAGGTAGAAACAGGAGCTGTATGTTGTTTTGGGGACCACTTCAGCTGAAGCATAGCACAGAACCTGAAGTTTCATAAAAGAGGCAATCAGAGGGGCAAATGGGAATAGATTATAGCATCTCAACTACCATGAAAATTACAATTTCAACTTGTAAACAATAGATGGCAATTAAAGGGATTTTAAAGCTGAAATAATGGTTCTGAATGGCCATTATTGAATGAAAGGTGGAATAATGGCTCTGAACATATTGTTTGTTGTTTCTAGTTGGGTTTCCTCTCGTCCTCAATCTGGATAAGTCAAGTAATTATTGAGCATCTACTAACATAACTCCCCGTGAGAGGGAGCTCTGTACTCCTTTTCTAAAACCAGTGGTACTCTGAGTCTCTTGCATTGAACTGGCTATAGTCTGTTTTCCCTATTTAGGAATGTGGGAGACGTGAGGGCACTACGTTCATGGCACTGCTTGTTTTATCAGTGTTGGCTTACTTAATCAGGATTTTTTAAACCAGCAAAGAAAAATCACTAGAAAGGGAAGCATACTATTTGCAAATGCATTGCACACATTTTTATCTTGTTGCTGGGCATGTGACCAAGTGATTCATGTTGACAGAATGGCTATACACCACTGCACATCGCTGCCAAAAAGAACCAGATGGACATAGCGACAACTCTGCTGGAATATGGTGCTGATGCAAATGCAGTTACCCGGCAAGGAATTGCTTCTGTCCATCTTGCAGCTCAGGAAGGACATGTGGACATGGTGTCACTGCTCCTCAGCAGAAATGCTAATGTGAACCTGAGCAATAAGGTAACCTTTTTCTTTCTCTACAAAGCATCCAGCACAACACAACCTCACCCTTCAGAAAGGTCATTAAGAAGTCATGAAAAATCCAGGTCAAATAGAATGTGTCAAGTGTAATATTGCACGAAGATGTTTACCAAAATATTATCATAGCAAAAACTTGGAAAAAATCAGTTTAAACAGAAAGAGAATGGTAGGTCAATAATTGCAAAGCCATACAATTGAATAAAATACAGCCATAAAAATGAAGTCCACAAAGTTTTTCTAATAACATGAGGTTTTGTTATAATATTAATTCAAAGAGCAACATGGTTCCCTCACCAGAACACAGCAAATAAGTTGTAAATTATAGCCTGTTGATTCATTCCACAAACATTTTTTTGGGCACCTGCTCCTTGCCTGTACCAGTTTGAAGTCCTAGGTTACAAAGAGAAATTGGAAACAGTGCTGCCTTCAGAGAGTTCATTTTAATAACAGAAATGTGGAGCAGCTATTTTATTCAATAGATTGGCAAGGTTGTTAGTCTTTGTTGTAAATTGGCAGTTCCAAGGAACTTGGAAAATCTCTGTTCCTAAAATTCTTCAGACTCCCCTGCCTTCCTGTTTGACATCCTCATTATTATAGTGAAGAGTTTTGTGAAGCAAAATGAAAGTCCAGCCCACATTTGACCAGAGATATGTTAATGAAGTGTCTGCCTCTCATTGCATATATCAGAGAATTTGGGTTTGCTGAATTGTTTATTAATACCCAAGTCTGAGATCTGCCCAAAACACAGAACAGGTGTTTCTAAGACTTCAGATAACACAAAAGCCTGCAAGAGTGCCCTCAAATTCTTGATAATCCAAACTCCCCAGCATTTAGCTTCTCCTCTACCAGTTGGTGATGGCACAGCTGTGGCATGTCTCAGCCATAGCTCAGCTATGGGAGTAGAGTTTCAAGATAGCAATAGTTTTATGGTGACAAATAACTAATTTAATATTTTTGACGTATGTGGCCTGTTTTGGAATCACAGATGCCTTGAATCTCCTGGATGTGAATTTTAAGTCTGACTCTTACTTGATGTGTAACTTGATTGGGCGAGTTATGTGACCTCTCTGAGCCTCAGTTTCATCCTCTCGTAAATGACGACAACAATATTTACTTCACAGAGATGTCATCAAGATTAACTGAGATAATATTCGGCACCTTCTTCTAAGTAGAAAAAACATAGTTCTCCTAATTTTGGACTTTTCATAATTTTCGGAAAAGTTTACTCTGCACTAATCTGAATTCCCAAGGTTATAAGTGAACAAATTCTGTAGACCAAAAGACATGCATAAGAGACCAGAGAAACTTTTTTTCACTTTTAGTATCTTGAAAATCCTTTGTGATCATTACAGAGCAAGCAGATTTTTCATTTTTTCTTGGTGTACCAATTTGATTTTCTCCCATTTTTCTTTTGAAACATTTCTTTTAGGAATGCATGTCTCCACATTAATGAGCATCACAAAGCAATTTCAAATAGTCATTATAATCAGAATTTGTTTGAGCTTTTGAATTTCTAAGGTTTATATATTAGTATATAGACCAACCTTTGCTGCAAAATTCAACTTGTCTTAATGAGGTGGAGGACTTGGCCTTCTTCTCAAATTGAAGCATATTCTGGCATCCATTAGAGTATATTTTCTCTTATGAGACTGGAATATTGTATTTCATTAACTCTTCCTGGGACGAAATAGATCTTAACAATCGGTTAACAGGTGAACATTTGCAGTAGGTTTGATACCAAAGTACAGTATGACTGACTTTTTTTTTCCTTAAAATACTCCAGTCAACTGATGGCAATATATATATATCCAGCCTTGAATTCACCTTAGAATCATAGAATTTTATTAGATTGAAAATAGTTTAGAAAGAATTTCTCAGTGTTTGCTTGTTCGACTGGACATTAGCAAAGGACTTCTGTAGGCTGAAAGACATACGTAGCAAACGTGGACATTTCCAGGCACCTTCTGAATCAACTGTGTATAAGCAGAGCCACCACCAAGGAAGTTTTTAAAAGCACAGCAGCTGCTTCCATGGCACATGGCACCAAAGGAACTGCCAAGGACTTTGCAGTACCTAGAAACTGTCTGATACAAAGGCACTCGTCAATCTTTGCTTCCTGTCTCAGTTGTCATTTTCCGTATGAAGTATTAAATAAGCCCTGATGTGAAAACAGAAAGTCAGCAGAACTTTCTTATTTGATAAGGAACTCTGGCAGTTTTTCCCAAGCTGCCGGAGTTGGAAACCTCAGTTACTGTCCCTCTCTCCCACCTCCCCATTTAACCCTAGACTCTATTTCCTCACTAAAAAATCAATATTAAAAGAAAGATTTAGCTTTCGTGAAACTTTCTGTTGAACTGAACACTTTGTTGCTTTCATTTCTTTCTTTCCTTCTAGTCACCAGCAATTCCCAGTAGTTTTAAGGAAAAGAGACCATGAGTTACTGCTGAAATGCTTCTGTTGGATTTGATTTGATTTTGCTTGTGGTGTTCCTGTTTCCCCATCTGGATTTTGCAGACCACAAGTATATTTCTTTATCCAGATAGAATATTAGACAGAGCTATTGCTATTGTGTTGGTGGTATTCTCTCTGTTCCAAAGAAATGCCATTTTTGAAATGAGCAAGTGTTGAAAGCCCGTAAAAGATGAACTGATAGCTTCTGAAGTCAAGCAGTGCTGTTTTAACCATCATATTATTTTTTTTTTTTTTAAGATTTTATTTTTCCTTTTTCTCCCCAAAGCCCCCCGGTACATAGTTGTATATTCTTCGTTGTGGGTCCTCGTCATGTGGGACGCTGCCTCAGCGTGGTCTGATGAGCACTGCCATGTCCGTGCCCAGGATTCGAACCAACGAAACACTGGGCCGCCTGCAGTGGAGCGCACGAGCTTAACCACTCGGCCACGGGGCAGCCCATCATCTTATTTTTTTAACCTTTTTAATCAAAATCATGAATATAAAAATAAATTTTTCTTTATTTATCCTACTTTACCTAAAGATGTTTGCTTTTTCCTCTGATTTAATCAATCAGTTGATGGATTAAATGCTAGGTGATAGACACTGGTTATATCAAGATTAAAGAGAAAATATTTGCCTCAACAAGCTCACAGCGGTTTGAGGAAGACAGACAAGAAAACTGAGTTTAAATGCAGGATTTTGATGCTCTTAATAGAGGTGAGCACATAGAAGATGTGCCCGTGAATGTAACAATGAGGCCCTCTGTGAGACGAGGAGAGAGAGAGAAGCCCAGGAAAGGTAGAAGTGACTCCGTGCCAAAAATCGAGTGGCTAACTCACGGGGCAGCGTGAGCAGAGACGGGGTACCTGAGAGAGTAGGGCATGTGCCAGAAGGCGTTTCCCAAACTTTGCTGAGAACTGCTCAGTAAAGTATCTTTAAAAGTTTTGAAAACTCTCAAACTTAGAATAGGTGACCGTGACACTTTTACAGAATGTTATGGCTGAAAATATTTGTTTCTTCCAAAGTAGAGCGTGGAACATTGTGCTATGATTATGTCAGTGTTTGGGTGGTGCCAATTTTGGCCCTGGCTTATTTTTCTTGGATTTCAAGTGAATACATCAGTCCTCTTTTTCAAATTTCCTCTTTATTCAGTTTGAGTGAGCTTCCTCCAAAATTCTGTAAACATTATTAAAAAGTCAAGAGTGAATGACTCTTCTGGAGTCCTATAATTTGTTTGACGGAATAGCAACTCCTAAATAAGTGATGTTCAGCATCTAGAAGGCTCTGTATCCTTTCTGATGCTCTTTTGATTTACTCCTTTCCTCTGACAGATAGGACAGGCTGGGGTTCTCATTGCACAGGTGGTAGAGGAGGAGAAAGAAAGCCCCCAGGACTCAAGATACTAATGTCTATGCTCATAATGGGTGAAACAAAAGAATCTGGAAGCACTTACACCAACTTATTTTCTCTTAAATAT
The DNA here is from genome assembly GCF_037783145.1 of Equus przewalskii. NCBI lineage: Eukaryota > Metazoa > Chordata > Mammalia > Perissodactyla > Equidae > Equus > Equus przewalskii. The sequence continues at coordinate 49,804,073 of NC_091831.1, read as the reverse complement.
TATTTATGAAAAAATACTTTAGCAACTACAGAGGATTTTTAAACCAGAGTACAGTCTCAGTGAGTTTTTCTTGGCCATTAACACAACCATGTGTGGGGCTGGCCCCGTGGCCAAGTGGTTAAGTTCGTGCGCTCTGCTGTAGGCGGCCCACTGTTTTGTTGGTTCAAATCCTGGGCGCGGACATGGCACTGCTCACACTGCTCATCAAACCACGCTGAGGCAGCATCCCACATGCCACAACTAGAAGGACCCACAACGAAAAATATACAACTATGTACCGGGGGGCTTTAGGGAGAAAAAGGAAAAAATAAAATCTTTAAAAAAAACCAAAAAAAACCAACCATGTAGTCTGCATGTTCTGTGGTAGAGTCAGTTTCAAATATTCAGTCTCATTAAACCCATACACCATCTAAATGACCTGGAAATTCTCATTATATAGCACTCATATTATATTTCACAGGCCATCTTTCCTACCCAGAAACAACATACAGAAAATATTTGTCAGCCTTGGGTATTAGTATTTAATGGGGAATTATTATTATTATTTTTTTTTGCTGAGGAAGATTAGCCCTGAGCTAACATCTGTGCCAGTCTTTGTCTATGTTATATGTGCATCACCACCACAGCATGGCTGATGAGTGGTGTAGGTCCACACCCAACATCTGAACCCACGAACCCGGGCCACCAAAGTAGAGCACACCAAACTTAACCACTAGGCCACAGGGCTGGCCCCTTAATGGAGAAAATATTATCATTATATGTCAATATTAAATTTCTAAACGATTTTTATTCTAATAATTTTTGCTAAAGCCAGTGCCGTTAATGATGTATTAAAACTCCTGAATAATCTTGTTTTAAAAAAAGTCTATTTTTTAAAAATGAACACTGAGGGGCCAGCCCCATGGCCAAGTGGTTAATTTCACGTGCTCTGCTTCAGCGGCCCAGGGTTTTGCCAGTTCAGATCCTGGGCGTGGACCTAGCAACACTCATCAAGCCATGCTGAGGCAGCATCCCACATACCACAACTAGAAGGACCCACAACTAAAAATATACAACTATGTACCGGGGGGCTTTGGGAAGAAGAAGGAAAACTTTTTTTAAAAAGAAAGAGCTAGTTTAAAAAAAAAGTGAACACTGAAGTATGTAAGGGAAAAATGGTATAATATCTGAGATTTGCTTTAAAATGCTTTCACAAGGAAAAGAACGAACTGGAAGCAGGGCTGGATGCAGCAAATGTAGGAAAACCTTGATAATTGTGAGTCTGTGATGAATACACAAGGTGCAGTCTATTCCCTCCACTTTTGAGTATGTTTTAAGTTTTTCATTAAGCCTACAGATAGCAATGTTGCTACAGTGTTAATACATAAACTTATTCTATAGATTTTTTTAACATAGAAATTCTAGGCTTACTCTCCTAGAATTCGTAAATTATTTCGCAAACATGCCTGTGTGTATTACATTCCTTCCTCGAAGATGACTGTACTTTGTCTCTTTTGCAGAGTGGCCTGACCCCACTCCATTTGGCTGCTCAAGAAGACAGAGTGAATGTGGCCGAAGTCCTTGTAAACCAAGGGGCTCATGTGGACGCCCAGACAAAGGTATACAAAAAGAATGTGCCCACACCAACTGCCATTTTTTGACTTCTGTGTGGAAGCAAGTATAATTTTATAGGGAAAAGAACAAGTCTTCCATCATATCTTTTATACACAGTATTTCAAATGTGTATCTAGGCAAGGGACACCAAAGTCTCTGGTTGTGGTGCCCCAGATGCTTTTATCTTTGATGGCCTGGGTACTTTATCCTAGCTGCGCATCACTATTCTCCTGTGTTCACACTCTTGATCTTGTTACAATGGATCCGTCCTTCAGGGGCAGAGTGTGAAGCTGATACCTTTCTTAGTTTTTGTGACTGACTAAAAATATGCATATAGAAAAATTTATCAGTAATTTGTGACCTCTAACTTTGTTCAGGCATGGTCTATGAAAAAGGATTAAATTATGTTTTATTTAATTATTATCCACTTGCTAAATTCCTTATGGTGTGTGTGGTTATTAGGATCTCTCTGTCTCTCTCTCTCTCTCTCTCTTTCTCTCTCTCCTTCTCTTTCTCTGTCTGAGCCAAAATATAGCTGTCTTTTCAAAAAGAAAAAAAATTGCTGATTAATCTCATGTAATGCCACAATTATAAACTCAGATAAGAAAAATGGATGTTTTGTGTCATCATCAAAGATATGACTTCATATTCTCATTTCTCTGAACATTTTCTTTTGATGCTCAGTTTTCTTACCTCTTCATATCAAACTTGTTTTCTCTACTCTAAAATATGACTTTTCTTTCTTTCTACGTGTCACATTTTTGACACAAAAATGAATGTTTATTAAGTATTGTGAATGCAAACATTTTTGTGTATAATATAGATAGATTCTGAGGCGTATGGACCGATCTTGAAGATATTAATAATATAGAAGATTGCCCTGGAATTAGCCAGGTGAAAAGGGACTGCAGACCTCAAAATCAGACTGGATTTACCTGACAAGCACAGAGGGAGCAGCCCTGTGTAGACCTCACCCTTTGGACATTGTTCTGCTCTCTATGGCTGTGGCTGCCCCACCCATACTGTGCTCTATTAGAAAGAGGCTGCCCAAAAGACACCTCACCAGGCAAGATCCTTGATGCTTTTTAAACTCTGTTAAAATAGTAAAGCAGATATGATGCTCCCTGGCTGGGATGGCCCTAGGTAGAACTGTAGCAAAGACTAACTCTCCTCCACTCCCCTTTCTGAAATGCCTTATGCCCTGGAAGTCTTTGTGGCTTCATTTGATGGCCTGGTTACCCAGCTCTCCTTTCACTCAGTTTCCCTCCAAAACTTTTCGTTCTAAAAAATCTCATTGTCCTTAGCCTTGAATGCCTTCCTAGGTAGCTGAGTATTTAACAGAGAAACCAATAAAGGCAACAGTAGTGGCTGAAGGGTTTCTTGTTACTTTTTATTTTGAATATCAAAGCATTTTTAATTCTGAAAAAAAAATCAGACTGTATTTAGCTTATATTCTTTATTTCGCTTGAGTATTTTCATCAACGAAGAAATCTCTACTTTAGAAATTTGCAACTTCATGGTAAATATATTCACCCCATGTCAATTTCATTTACACACACACACACACACACACGTACATACACATACACACACACACAGAGTTAAACACTTTTTTTGGTTACCTCTTTCTTTATAGATTAAAAATTTTAGAAGGCATGGACAGGGTTAAGTTTCTCAAAATTTTTTGCCCCAGCATGTCCAAGGCACACAGCGGCATTCAGTCAGGAAGTATGGCAGTGATTCCCAAGGGCAGGTTGGGAGGAGAGGAAATGGTGCTATTAACCTTCTGCTCCCAATTTGCACACATGGCCCCTCAGTTTAGGAGTCTCAGGTCTCTACCAGGGTTTCCTCCTAACCCAGCCCAACTCAGGTCACAGTCAGTAATCATTTTTGTACTTGGTATTATATTTTTGAAGCATGTACCTTTTCCTGCTCTTTTCAAGTGGTGCACTTTGGAAAGCATCTCTCTGTCTCTTAAAAAATTTTTTCCCTTCCCTTTTCTTCTCAGCAAAGATCACAGCACCAAAAGTAAGTGAGGCTGTGATCATCCCATACTTGAATAGAGCAGAGAGAGATGAGATGGGTTGCTTGGACTTGCTCCTTAACCTTGTGAACAAGAGTTTGTTATATCCCATGAACCTCCAAATTCTTACTAGTAAAGAGGACATCCCCAGGCAGCCCACTGGTGGAATGTATGGTACCATTCGATTCATTAGCTTAAGTTAAAAAATTGTAGTAATGACAACATCAAGAGCTCTTTTCTCCTGTAGGGAAAACACTAGAAAATCCTGAAATGGCTTTTGCAGGCTTCCCACTGGCTTTCCACCCCTCTGCACCTCCTCCTCACTTTGTATTTGAAGTTCACCAGATCAGTTCAGACTAAATTGTGCTGCTGGCCACAGGATCTAATAGCCCATGTTGTTCAGCTGAAATGAAGCCATGCCTTTTGCATTTTAAAAGGATAATCTCCGGGAGCATTTTATTTAGACCATCCTGAAACATACTGAAGAACTGATTCTCAGCAGTACTGATTAGTGGGTTAATCGTTAAATTAGATTTATTTAAATGTGTGTAAAATCATGAAAAGTTTTTATTTGATACTTACTCATTTCCTGTTCATTTCTAGAGCTCCTGTGAGTTGCCAAATTCTTACCTGGGTGATATATTCTTTGTCCTCATTTCTAAATAAAGAGACACAGATGATAATAACAATGACAATAAAAATAGCAAAATTTATTACCTTTTCTCTATATCTGATATTGTTCTAAGCACTTTACCGTTACTAATTTGCTTAATCCTTGCAAATACCCCATGAGGTTGGTAAAATTAGTATCTTTATTTTACAGATGAGGAAACTGAGTCACAGATAAGCAGTTACTTGTGTAAGGTCACATAGCTAATTAGTACAAAGTCTGATTTTGACCCCATATATAATTAAATAATTTTAGAGCTACTGGTATTAACTGAATTTTTTACAAAGTTGGGGAGTGTAGAAGGAAACTATCACTCGTTCATTATCATAGGAACATTAGAAAAAATTGGGGGCGTATCCCAAAATACTGCTGGAAATTAAGATCTCAGAGGGCCTTAATGTGCCAGGCTAAGCAAGTTTAGCTTTTTATCCTATTTGCACTAGGAAGCCTTGGAATGTTTTAAACAGAAGAGTGATAAGATCAGACATCTGGTTTAGAAAGATCCTGGGAGAAAATGCAAAGAATGCATTGGTAAATGAGTTGGTAAAAGAGCATGGAGCAGGGGCAGTTCGAAGGCTGTTGCTGAGGTCTAGATGAAGAATAAAGAACAGATTGACAGATGGAAAGCTGACAAACAAGAGAGAAATTTAAGCAATACTTAAAGAAGTACTAACAATAAGACTTGAAGACCCTGTGTATACAGGGACTGAGGGAAAGTGAGAAATTCAGGATGAATCTAAGGAAGTGATTTCTGTAACTGGGTGATCATAAGTACCGTTCAATGAGACAGGACATAAAGGAGAAGCAGCTGGCTGGGGAAAGGGGACAATGAGTGCTGTGCATTAGGTGTTGAAGTTTAGATTACCTAGAGGCCTCCCAGATAGAAAAATCCAGCAAATGACTAAAGTTTTGTTCTGGGTTATAGGAGGGAAGTCTGGACTAAAGATCCAGATTTGGGTGGTCAGAATAAATGTATTAGTTGAAGTTGTGAATGTGGATGTGATAAATTGAAGAACAGTGTAGAGGAAATCACAGACAAAGCCCCTGGGATTAATGATAGTTTAAGGTAGTTGGAGGAGGTGGAAGAAGGCCTGACAGAGGAGAGGAGGGAAATCAGGAAAGAATATGACATGGACTCCAAGTTACGGAAGACTGTCAAGGAAGGTGTGTCAGGTAAAGACACACTCAGACACATGCACTGGATCGGCAGTTGGGTTCTTAGAAAGCAGTTTCTCTGGAGTAATGGAGATGGTGAGATGTGGGGAGAATGGGAGGAAACGGTGAGTGAAGAGGACTTTTTTTCAAGAAGCTTTAGGAGCATATGGACCTAGAAGGGAGAGAAATATTTGAAAGGGGTGCTTTTTGTTTCCAAGAATGGAAACGTGAATGTTTGTAGGCTGAGAGGAAGATGCCAATAGAAAGAGAAAAGGTTAAAGATGCTACAAGGGGTATCAGAAGTGGGATAGGCTGGGCTGGGGATAGAGATGGCAGTTTTTGCCGTTCTTATGAAAAGACTCTTTCATAATCTTTGACTTTTCTCTAATACCTGAGAGATTTTTTGTTTGTTTGTTTATTCCCACACTCATTTTTGAGGTGAACAATAAAGTAGAAAACCATAGGATAAAATTTTCGACTTTTTTCTCCTTTTTAGTGTGTTGAGACTTTCAACCATACTACCTTCAAGAAATGATACTGAGAGTTTATCTTCAGAGAGTTTGCTTTCTAAAGGAAAAATTCCTGCACTTTTTCAATCTCAATTCGTTATACTGAACTAAAATTATGAAAAAGCTATTTATAAAAATATCTGACAGCCTTCCATGGATCTTTACCTGCCATATTATCAAGTAATATTTAATGTAACATGTGACAATGGAGAGATGTTCCTTAAAACAATAGCATCAACACATAAAAATTGAAAAAAAAGATGTTTTAACTGAAATAAACAAAATCAGGGAGTAATTGTAGTTGAGTGGGTGTGTTCACTGAAGAAGACGATGCCAAGTGCAGGGATGGCCAAGGACAGACTCCTAGAGAGCCGCAGATTTTAGGGGGCAGGGTGGCGGGAACTAAGTGTGGATTTCTTACTCCCTCCCTCTCAAACCATGTTATGTGGGGAGGCACCCAACTAATGCTCAATAAGATATCATGCTCGGGCGCCACAGATCAGAAACACCAGCCAGAATATTCCATCTGCGCCTGTTTGCTCTTCCTATGCAAATACAACCTTTCAGTGTGGCCTGAGGGAGGAGAAGACTGAACTTCAGCTTTTAATGATGGTATATAGACAACAGTGAAAAAAGAGGCAAAGACTGCTCAGTGATCTGAACTATGACTGTTTCTTAGATATTCAAGAAGGAATAGTTGGTCTTCCCCAAATTTATTGCTGCCAGTTGGAAGGAATTTCTCAAATCACATCTCTCAACTCACTTGCCCAAGTTGCCATTTTTTGTGACCCTCAATGAATTTTGTGACCCTCAATGAATGGAGCAGTCCCAATTTGGTTTTCCTGAATGCAAATTGAAGCTTCTTGGTCATGCACATGTATTTTTAATCAAAAAAAAAAGAACTTTAGTATTTTTGGAACAGTAAGAAGACCAGTGTCCTACAGCACAGCAAACAAGGGAGAGACTAGTAAGAGATGAGCTCAGAGACTTAATGGGTGGGAGCTGGGGGTAGGTGGGAGCAGGGGCACCAGGTCGTATTGGTCCTAATAGTCCATTATAATGACTTAGGGTTTTACTAGGAGTGAGATGGGAAACTGTGAGGATGAGTAGAATCTATACATTGAATACTTTAAATGATTTAATACCTAAGAAAATCTAATTAATACATTTAGCACAACAGCCATTGGAAACTATCACAACATTGCTTAGGCAAGTTCACTAAAAACTTCGAGTTCCTTAACATTTAGATTTTTAAAATATTTTCTATATTTTTTGATTTGAGATCAATCCTCTACCACTAATTTGGAGAATAATGTTATTTCAATCAGTTAAGCTAATTGTACTGAGAACTGATTGGAGAAAACTATTTCCATGCCTCCCTCACTAAGCAGCCTTCTGATCCCTAATGCAGTATCCTGAGTTCCTCAGCACCAAGAAAGAACCTGCAAAGCAGGCAAGTAGATTCTGGTCATATAAAGGCATATCCTTCACTGTGCATGAAGTGGCTTTAGGGGTTGTGAGTCGGGCTCATATACATGTGGTTATGATGAGCTTCTCAGCAGGAGTCTTCTCAGCATGGGGGCACTGACAATTCAGTCTGTGGAACAGATCTTGACCAGAGTCAGCTCTTTAGGGCAGCACATCTTTGGTGAAGTGTCTTCACCTTGCACAATTGGCTGTGGTCTAGGCATCCCCTTTTCAAATTCCAAAAAACCCATTTGCAGGAGTATATATTTGGGGGAAGGCTGCTGTAACAAGAATACCATAGACTAGACACACCTTTATTTCTCACAGTTCTTGAGGTTGAGAAGTCCAAGATCAAGGTGCTCGCAGGTCTGCTGTCTGGTGAGGGCCCTCTTCCCTGTTTGCAGATGGCCGTCTTCTCTTTGTATCCTCACATGGCAGAGAACAGAGAGAAGAGGCAAGCTCTCTCCTGTCTCTTCTCATAAGGGCACTGGTCCCATTCATCATGGCGCCACCCTCATGACCTAATTACCTCCCAAAGGCCCCATCTACAAACTTTGGAGAAACAGGGACATTCAGTCTATAGCACAGAGTCACCATACAGACACATTAGTGCCATGAGATATGAGATACAGACCCTTGAAAACATGGACACCGGCCCCCCTATGCCCATTTAGAAATGTTCTAAAAAGTCAGTGCTCTCCCTTTCTGTGATCTGGTGCTGCCAGTGTCATCGTAAATAGAGATTGAACAGGGACCTGAAGTATCTAGAATATCCTTATTTTTAAAAATACTTATCTGAAATACACACACACACACGATATATATGCTTTATAATAGATAGAACTTATAGCCCCTCAGGGGTCAGTGGATATTAATTTGAAGACCAATCCATTGCTTTGTCTCAATCAGTGGTATGCAGACTGTGGGACTCTAGTTACATAGGAAGGAGTCTAACTATAGCATGTGTACCTAGATGAGGTTCATACTGCTCAGACCTCCTGAACTCACACCAGCCTCTTCTGCTTTAGTGTTTCTGTGCTTCCGATCTCTGTCATGCAATCTGATAATCATCGACTGCCTTGCATTATCATTTAGCCACTTCATGTTTTTTAACCTCTATTTTAAAGAGTTTTTGGAGAGTGATGTGTTCAGTAAGTTCCAGGACAAGTCTATCCACAGAACACTCCTCTAATCCTGAACAAGAAGCCACTGAATCAGTCTGTCTAGGCTGTCGATTGCTCCATCTTTCCTTCCTATCTTTAAAAGTTGTTATGAGAATAAAAGGAGCTGATGCAAAGCTGTTATGAAAATAAAATGAGGTGATGCAAGAGAGAGCGCTTTGGGAAGTTAAATAACTGTTTACATGTGAGATGGTGTTGTTATATATACCTACGACTAGCCTGAGGATTATCAGGGCTTGTTTTTTTGATACAGGGAAAAAAAGCTATTTTTGCCAAGCTCAAAAAGAAAGGTTAAATAACAATTTTGCTTCTATTCAGGATAGCTCTTACTAAAAGTATACTCATGATGTTTCCTTTTTAAAAAAATATAATTACAGATGGGATACACACCACTACATGTGGGCTGCCACTATGGAAACATCAAGATTGTTAATTTCCTGCTCCAGCATTCTGCAAAAGTTAACGCCAAAACAAAGGTAAACTCCTTTCTCCTTTGTATCCACCAAAATCGTTGATGTTGTGTCCAAGGAAGGCAAGAGTCATTTCTTCCATCTTCCTTCTACAGAATGGGTATACACCGTTACATCAAGCAGCCCAGCAGGGACATACGCATATAATCAATGTCTTGCTTCAGAACAATGCCTCCCCCAATGAGCTCACTGTGGTAAGGGCGAAGGGCCAGCTAAGGGAAGAGGGAGGGGATGGGCCTGGGTGCTGGTGTCTTCTTACGTTTTTTGTTGTGCATCACTGTTCCTCTTTTACTTTCATTAGTAGGCATAAGCAGAGCATTCCATACAATGAAGGAAAAGGACAATAACTATATTGTTGTGAGCTGTCCAGAGAGGGAGAAATGTGATTAGTGTTTCATACTTAAAAATTACTAATCCTTTGCCACCTGGTAGGAAGTATCTATGTATATAACTAGAACTACAAGTTTGTTTCCTTGATTGCTTAGAACATTAAAAAGCCTCTTGGATTCCGTGTGTAGCAGTGCAGACTCTGTGGGCTGAGTGCGAACAGGTTAGGTGGGTTTTGTGTAAGGCATGACTCTCATGAAACAGCATTTCATGTATGACAATGGGATGGGACTGATGAGACACAGGCCTTACCTTTTGTATAGACGAAATGTGTGGAAACACACAGGCTCGGAGACATGTGGAATGACTTCTTAATTCTTTGTTCACGTTTCCCTTCTGCCAGAATGGGAACACTGCCCTGGCCATTGCCCGGCGGCTTGGCTACATCTCAGTGGTCGACACCCTGAAGGTGGTGACTGAAGAGACAGTGACCACGACTGTAAGTAATGGATGCTGGACCCCACTGCCCTAAGCGCCAGTTCACAGACAGTAGAATTTTCTAGAGTTTTTCAGAGATGAACCTTCTTTCCTCCATTCATAGACTAAGTGCCATGTTTCCAAATGCTGTCACTTCATTGTTGGCAGTCAGCATATCAAACTCATTTCTGATTTTAAGAAAAATTCAAAACATGAAAAATTCCTTTAGTTCTATGTAAAGCTAACTGTATTTATTTATTTGTTTTAATATAAATTATTTTTAATGAAATGAAGGCAGAAATGTTTTAACATCCTTCTTTGGCAATGTAAGAAAGTTGAAAAGTCTCAGTTAGTTCTTTAAAATGTTTTAACTCACAAATGATGATGGATACATTGGTATTATTATAAAAAACAACTTACATCGTTATAAAAATAAAACATTAGAGATAGGATCAAAATTGATTTTACCACCACTCTCAGTCCTCTTCCATTCACCAATTGGAGTTTTCATAGGAAAAACAATAGGATGTTTTATTAAAATTTAAAGTAAATCTTTACCAGGAGGTCTTATTGCATCGCATACGTTTTTACAAGCTGCAGCCTCTAGGACACATCATTTCATTTCAACCCAATCTGGCGCCATTGAACCACTTCGGGATTTGGTAATTTTGGAATCAAGAGCAGCTATTGCACCATATCACAGGCTTATTTGAGTTATTCCTGACTCCATGATTCAACACACAGGCCTAAGATTGACTCAGTACAATGTAAATTTAGGGCTCTAGAACATTTGGAATTATCAGCTCTGCCTCTTTTTGTTACCTACCACCTTCCAACATGAAGGAAGCCGTAGTTAGCATCTGCAAACAGTTTGTATACACAGTGCTTCATATAAAGAACATGGGTTGAGGGGCTCTGTAGCTACCTGCAGGCTTTCAAACAAAGCCTGCGGATCACAAGAGAAAAGTTTCGTAATGCATAAAAGAGACAACATTAGCTTTAATGGACTGTGCAGTGGCTATCAACCTGCGCACATTTCTAACCTCAAAGTATAGTTTGTGTAAGAGACAAATCCCCACATAGTGCTTTCATATACCTTGAGTATTTCATTATCTTAAACTTTATTATTAAATTCTCAAGAAAAGAGTTTGAACAAATAATGTTTATTAATGTTAATTTTATAGATATTCCATGTAGCTCTCTCTGGAGTGGGGAAGGAGCGGGGGAGGACAAGATGTTAAAATGGCCAAGCGTCACAATGCTAGAAAAGATTTGAAGCCACTGCAGTAAAGATATACACTGCTGTTTCAGTGTTAGAGAATTGAAACTTGTATAATGATTCAAAATACAAATCTTATTTGATTGAATGTAAATGAATTTCTCACCCGTTAGGAAAGTTCAAAATGTTTATTCATATCAAAAAAGCTTTAGGAGAAAATAAAAGTACAGACAGAGAAAGTAAAGTTACAGCCTCAGGAAATTAACTCAAAGTGAAGGTTTTCGAGGCCCCAGTTCCTAGTGAAAGACAGAACATAAATGCGAGCCACGCCATTTCACTCTCAATGTCATCAGCCGACTTGGTTGGTGACTTTTGGCAAGAGAGAGAAGACAGGACCCAGGCTAACAGGAAAGGTCCAGTTTGCCTAATGAAGTAAATGAGGCTTCCACAGAGCGAGATGCTCACATTGACGAGAAACGCATCCATCATAGTCTTTAAGACTTACTCCAGCATTGTGGTATTTGAGACTTAATTTCAAGCTGAGACACCACCTTGTCAGCCCTGCTTCCGACATTCCATGTAGTCTAGCTTAGACCAGGACTGACACAATTCAGGGTGCAGTCTATGATCTTAAGCTCACTGAACACAGTGCAGCCTTCACCACAAGTGGATCTTTGCACAGCCAGTTACTGGAGCCCCAGCAGCCATTGTCTCCATAATCAGACTTCAGTTTTTCAAAAGCCTTAAAAAGAAGACTGCATCTTCCATATGAGTACAATGTATGATGTGGCAATTCTGAGAAAGATGCTTTAGTTAGTGACATTACAATCACGGCAACATAGGAAACGGAGTGGCTAGAAGCTGATATTCAAAAGATATGAATTAAGCTGTTTAAATTTTACTGATTAAAATATTCAGTTCCCCTAATAGCAGTGAGCAGAGCACATCTAGCACTCAGTTATTGGTTTCCAATACCATTCTCTAGTAAAGGTCAGAGCTCCTTGAAGAAATGGCTGAATCTAGAACTGAGGCAGGAAATATACAAGATCAGCCTGGAACATCTTGTAATGCCAAAAAGTAAGCAATCCTCCCCCCAGAAATAAGTAAATAAACAAACACATGCACAAAATGATGGGGATATGTCAAAGGGACTCAGGAATCAACTGAAAGAGTTCCCGATGGCCAAAACTGGAACAATTTGAGCAAAAATAAATAAAATAGTATTGGAGTATAGCGCAAAGTAGAAGATATCCATGAGTCTATACTGATACAAATAAATGATTAAATAAGAAGAGACAAATTTCTCAGGCAAAATCATTCCAAATAATTTATGAAAATTCTTCACCTTTAAGGAGGTGGGATATACTTCCCCTCTGCTGAAATGTGGGTTGAGCATAGTGACTTCCTTCCAAAGAAAACAGTGTGGAAAGAGGTGGAATAGAGTAACTTTACAGTGGAGAAACCTGACAAACACTGTGTCAGACAGGTGACCAAGGTCAACATCAACAGTGGCAAATCATGTTGATGATATGTACCCTTGATATGATGGGATGAAAAATAGCACTTTACCTCTGCAGTCTTCCTCCCCAAAGCATATAACCACAATCTAATCAGGAAAAAAACAGGAGACAAATCCCAGTTGAGGAACAGTCTACAAAATAACTGACCAGTTCACCTCAAAACTGTCAAGGACGTTAAAAACAAGGAAGGCCTGAGAAACTGTCACAGCCAGAGGAGCCTAAGGAGGCATGACAGCTAAAGATAATATGATATCCTAGATGGGATCCTGGAACAGAAAATGGACATTTCGTAAAAACTAAGGAAATCAGAATAAAATTAAAATACAGACTTTAATTAATAATAATATATCAATATTGGTTCACTAATTGTGACAAATGTACCATACTAACATAAGACGTTAAAAATAGGGGAAATGCTTGCTACAACACAGATGGACCTTGAAGGCATTCTGCTAAGTGAAATAAGCCAAAGGAAGACAAATACCGCATCATCTCACTGACATGTGGAATTTAAAAAACAGAACAAAACAAAAAAACCCACAAAAAACTCTGAACTCATAGATATGGAGAACAGATTAGTGGTCGCCGGAGGTGGGGGGTGAGGGGTGGACAAAATGGGTGAAGGTGGTCAAAAGGTACAAACTTCCACTTATAAAATAAATACTGTAATGGACAGTATAGTGACTATAGTTAATACCATATTGTATATGTGAAAGTTGCCAAGAGAATAGATCTTAAAAGTTGTCATCACAAGAAAAAAAAAATTTGTAACTGTGTGGTGATGGATGGTCACCAGACTTATTGTGGTGATCATTTTGCAATATATAAAAATATTGAATCATTATGTTGTACACCTGAAGCTAATGTTATATTTCAACTATATCCCAATTTAAAAAAAGAAAATATAGTAAAAAAAAAAAAATAGGGGAAACAGTGAACTCTGTACTATCTTCACAATTTTTGTATAAATCTAAAACTGTTCTAAAATTAAAGTTTATTTTTAAAAACTGTTCACTTGCAGTATTACATACCGGAAGAGGCGCCAAACAATGCTTTATTTTAACATGATAACTGAGGACAGGGAGGGTAAATCACGTTTACTAAGTATTGTCCCTAAGAAACAATGAATTTGTACACTTTCTTAGTTTTAAGCCTAGCTTTTTTTCAGTTGCCTTATTTAAATGTGTATCCTCTCTTGTACCGTTAGTCTTTCATATGCTCAGAATTAAAAGACTCATTTTGAAACTAAAACATTGTCATTAAGATTTTCTAGCAAGTATGCTGTCAGTGTCTTTTGGATCAATATAATCTATAGAGGTAAAAAGTTATCAGAGCAAGTAAAAGATTCAGTAAGCTCTTTATAATATACTATTCGTTAAGATTTTGTGGAGATTAAAATGATCTTGCGAATGTAATACCTCTAAAACATTTTTTCATACACAGAATTGTAAAATTTATATAATTTAGGCAATTTTAATATTTTGATTTATTCTAGAAATTCAAATGTACACATAGGAGGAGAAGTGGCTGGCTTGGCGCAAGTAATAAAGACCTATGGCTTGCCATTCTTTTGGCTTATCTTCAGCTAAGGCCCTTAGTGGAATGAGGAGGCAGGTTCATCAGACCATGAAAAAGTATCGCAATGGAGTAGGACAGGCAATATCTCTCTTCTCTTTCCCTTTGAAAAGCCTTATTAGGGACCTAAATGTTTTAAGCTAGTGTGCTTTGCCACTAGAGTTGTTTCTCCTTGTAGTCTTTCTCTGCTGTGTCTATGGTGAGGACCTTAACACTACTAACGGACAATTTTGATGTCGTTTTATACGTGGGGGTATCAAGATATTCAATGCATAAGTCCCACAATAAACCAAATGGTTAATTTAGGAAGAAATGAATAGTCTCATTAAAATGTGCAGTCTGCTCACACTAAAGTGACTGCTTTTTTTTGTTATTAGACTATCACAGAGAAGCACAAAATGAATGTTCCAGAAACGATGAATGAAGTTCTTGACATGTCCGATGACGAAGGTATGAAAACGTCCTTTGAGTTCATAATTAGTAAGAAGGACTGTGGAATTGTTTCCTGAAGAAAGTTCATTGTAAAAATATTTTTAAAAACATTAAAATGCTTTGTTGTAGTATCAAGAGTATGCATTTTTCACCCACTTATACTGTTCACTTAAATCATGCAGTTCGTAAAGCCAACGCCCCTGAAATGCTCAGTGATGGTGAATATATCTCAGATGTTGAAGAAGGTATTTGCAAATATTTATTGTGATGAAACTTAACTACCAGCTTTATCTTCCATTTCTTATCTTTGAAATGTAACACTTCCTTGAGTTACTAACTTTTCATTTTATCTTGAGATTACTAATTTATGTACCATTGAAACAGCGCGTATGTGGTATTACTGATTGTCTTCTTTTAGTCTCTTTGAATCACCTCTCCTTGAACCCATTTTCCCCATTTGAAAATACAAGTGTCACTAATTATCTGGATTACTTTCTATTTGTTTCTATTAAGCAGAAAATTGATGTTTTTATTGTTTACATCTGAAAATCTAGAAAGGGAAAACTGATTAAGGTATATAGCTAAAATATTTTTTATGTAAGAGAAGGTATCCTTATCCTTATAGGTAGGGGATTAAATGTCCATTCTAAGATTTACTCTAAGCTTTGCAGCAAAAGCAGCTTTTGATCTTGAACTAATAAGAAAACTCAGCCTGAACAAAACTCTTTCAAAATATAAATTTTTAATATTGATTTCTTGAAAGAGATCAAAATATAAATGATTGTAGCTATACTTCATGTTCTTAAAAGAAACTTCGTTTTCTGCCTTACTTAAAATCAAGACATGTGACCAGGTCTTGATATAAAGAGATATTAATCAGTGACATCTTTAAAAGTTTCATTGGACAACTAGCATTTTTACGATGAATGAATATTATGAAGATGGCAATTTTTGGAGATTTGTTCAAATAATGAAATGTTTACTTACAGAATTTATATTTATTTTTCTTTGTTGCATTATTTGACTCTCCAAAACTACTCTATCGTATTGCTCCCTCTGTTTGCCATCTCTCATGCAGTATTTTTCTCTTGGGTCAGTCTTACTGTTGCTAGTCTTTCTCTGCCTTTAGGTAATCTTCCCTATTTTAATTACCAGTTCCTTCTTTGATTTGCAAAAATTTTATTGAAAACCTAAATAGTGGAAAAACTTACCTGGTCCAAAGTCACTTTAGCTTTCTCAATGTCCAATGACTGCCTACTGTAAGTGCATTGTGGCTGGGGACTGCATCTAAAAAAGCTAATGCCCTGATGTCTTTTGGGGACCTGGGAGGGCCTGTTTCATTGTTTGTAAATTTTCTTTTGATAAATGTTACAGGCTTTTACTCATCATTTTTCTTTCTTTTTCTCTAAAACATCAACTATATGTTTACCTCTGTTTATCCCCAAACGGATAATATTTGTATCGTCTTTAGAACTTTGAGTAGTATGTCTTACTGTCATATTATATTTCAGTGTCTTCTAATGCAACATTTTTCAGAGTAATTTCTTATGTGCAAAAGGTAAAAGAAAAATGATGTTCTCACATAGATGTGTATACACACAAAACAATGTCAAAAGTACATTTTTCAAATGAAATTATTATGAAATATAATATGAAAATCACAGACCTAAAAACTTGCTAGTTTTTAGAATATCCCAAAATAGCCACACCGATGAGAGGCTAAGTTTGAATGGACTATATAACAGCCTTTACATGTGGATAACTAACTAAATAACTTCAAAAAAGGAGAAATTTTGAATCTCTTAATTGGAAGATAATTCATTTAGCTGTTTAACTAGAAATGACAGTCATTTCCTTTAGGTTTATCTCAGTTTGGGAATTTGAAATTAATAAGCAAATTTTAATTCTCGTTTTATCCATCTTTCTTTAAACTTGGCCATTTGCTTTACGGATGTGTACACGGGCTGTTGGAATCAAATGGCTTTTGATTTCATAATGTTGTAGAATTTAATGTTGAAAGGGGTTGCTTAAAGGTCATTCAATCTGAGCAACAACCATCCAGTGCTGAAATTACCTCTGTAGAATCTTCTGCTTAGGAGGCCCTTTGCCCAAATGCCTCAATGATGGGAATCCTCTCATTCTCAGACTGCCTATTCCATTTTGAACAACTATGACTTCAAAAATTCTTCATTTTATTGAGCATCCTTCTCATTGATTCAGGCTTCTACTCATTGATTCAGGCTCTGATATATTTGGAACTATTTAAAACAAAATCTGCCTCTTCTCTGTAACAATCTTTCCAATATTTAAAAACACTTCCATATTTTTTCTTAGTTTTTTTTCCTCCAGGCATATTATCACCACTTCCTTCCACTGCTCCCTCACCATCATGGTCAGTCTCCTATGTACATTTCAATAAGTCTATATCCATCTCAAATTGAGGTGGCCAGAACTGAACACTATATTCTAGGTGTAGTCTGATTAAAGCAGAGTGTAGCAGGGTTATTGCTTTGTCCATGGAATATATTAAAAATGTATTATTGAAGACTAAGATATTTTGAGGTTATAGCGTACACTTAATTTGACATATTAATATTCCTATCAGCTAAAGTCCCTAAATTTTGCTTGCATGTGCTCCGGTAAGCCAGATTTGCCCTATCATGTATTTACATCATTCTCTGCTGCATAACCTAGCATTTTTATATTCCTCCAAATCCCAAAACAAATCATTTTGAAATTTTAATTCTAAAAGGACCCCTGCAACTTTAATGATAGTTTTTACATCTGACTCACTTGCCTGATAGTCTTGCTGGAGCTTTGCCACTGTAATTGGATTTGGTGCTGCTTGTTTCAGTAAGCCCTTATGGATAGGAGCAAATGTTTATTTCGATGAAACCACAAGCGTGTTGTAGATATCTCTCTCTATAAGAACTAGTAGGACATC
This sequence comes from Equus przewalskii, assembly GCF_037783145.1. Lineage (NCBI taxonomy): Eukaryota > Metazoa > Chordata > Mammalia > Perissodactyla > Equidae > Equus > Equus przewalskii. The sequence continues at coordinate 49,786,511 of NC_091831.1, read as the reverse complement.
ATCACACTGGTATCCTTTGGTGCTGAGGCTATCAATGGCTTTTACAAGCAAATCGAAATAATATGCAACGTATACTGCCAATTTTTCTCAAGAAAGAAAAGAAGAATGAGTTTGTAATATGGGAAAATATAATTTTAATCCTAAATTATAAAAATTGAATAAATACTAAGGAAACAGTGTCTTTTCCTTCTCCTTCTTTCTCTTTTCCTGTTTCTTTGTTTTCTCCTTTCTTAGGTCCACTATGAGAAATTAGTAAAGGTGAAAGAGTGTTTGGATTAATTTCACACACACACAAAAAAAATTCAGAAAAACAAGGTTAGACTATGTTATCAATTAATGACCTAGGGGAACAATGGAACCAAGTTACAGAGTTGACAAAGGTCGAAGTACTAGCAACGCAGAGCAGTGGAAGAAAAGGAGATAAAGCAGTCTTCTCTAAGGCAGGGGGGTAAGCCCACACGTTACGCAGGTGAGGGGTAAGCAGAGCTCCTCGGGGGGCAGACCGATGCACAAAGATCTTAATGCTCTACTGTCTTCTTTCCCAGATAATATGTTACATACATATAAAGTTAATCTACATACAAACTAATATCTTGATTCTAGTGCTGGTTATATTCTTATGTTTTGCGAGTCTGTTTATAATTAAAAAGAAAGAAAAGAAAAGATGAAAGAGAGAGGAGAGATAGGAAGAAGGAAAGAAAGGAGAGTGGATGGGAGGGAGGGAGGGACGGAGGAAGGAGAGAAGAAAATTGAAATTAAGGTTCAAGTTGTATTCTAGTTTGGGTACCCCTCCCAGGAGATTTCACAGGTGGCTTTGGTTCAATGCTGATTTTAAATTGTAAATTCCTATAAAATATATTTTGGAAATTTTTTTTACATGCATAAAATGTTATTTTAGCTTGCAGAATTCTAATGAGTTGGGTTATAGTAACAGATTTAAAGACTATAGATGGAACATAATGAGAAATGGAATTAAGCCATGGAAAGTAAAAACCAAAAAGGCAGCTTTATGAAAAAGGATTATGAGACAACTGGGTGAGACAAATGCTTCCTGGGAAGAATTATTTAATTCTTAGCTACTCACAATTTTGATAAGGCTGCAAAATCTCTCTCAGGATCAAATGCAGACACATTTGATCCTGAAAAGAAATATTAAAAGAAAAAAGTAAGAGGCTAAGTACATGTGCAGTAGAAATAATTATTGATAAGTATAGGTTTGAGATATAATAAAGCAATAAAATTTCATCAGATGTTAGAGTGACATCAAGGGTGAGGAGAGTCATGCCCAGCTCACCTTTGTGCCAAATCCAGTGCCCAGTGGAAGCCACAGGAAATTGAATCCACAGATTTCAAAGAATTGAAGGGTGGCTCAGTATCATGTAGCACATGCTCACCATTATACTGATGAGGAAGCAAAATCCAAATAAACGTCGAGTGGCTTGCCCAACCAGCTGAGTGGCAGAGGTGAACAAGAAGACAGATGTGACAATCTGTGGTTTTAGATCACCTCTTCCATGGCTACTCTAACATGATTTGTTTTCTTATATACAGAACCCAAGAATGTATTTTTGAAGTGTCTAAAAAAATGTGCTTAGGAAAAGGAACAAATGCTTTTGGAAATTATCACACAGTAATAGTAATTATTTGTTAAAGACCTTGATGAGACTACAGTGGAAGTGGTATACCTTCCTCTGACCATCTTGGCAAAAGAATATGCAGACCAAGATGCAAATTCAAGTAAAATAAATACAAACACAATTTAGAATAGATTAAGAATTCAAAGCAAGTAGTTTTCATAAACATATCCAAGTATTCTCAGTCAGGAGAGAATAAGTAGAATTTGACTTGGCACAATCTGAAACTCAAAGAAGGAGGGGAAATTACTTTGGGAAACGTGAAGCCGGATATCAAGAAAACAACCAGGAAAACCCCCTGTAGGACCCCCTCCTCACTGAATGCCTCAGACTATCTTGTTATCCTAATCAGACTCATAAATAAATCCGACCATTATGTTTTTAGCTCTCTAGATCTGGGAAGAAGCCTTGGAGATTAGTTTGCTCCCAGGTGGTCCAATTCGGTGGTGGTTGTTAGGCAGAAATTGTTCTTCACCTGAAATTTTAACATTTTACAATACCTATTAAATCATAACATCTAGCATTTTGCCTGATATTTCTCTGCTTGCAATTGACCTTTCAAATAGACACTACCTAATTGCTTGCTACTCTCAGCAATGAGGTCAAAATGAAATACCAGAAGCAGAGACTAAATTATTCTCTGTTGTATCCCCAGAAGCTAGTGTAGTGCCTGGCACACAGCACATCTTCAGTATGTGTTTAGACAGTTGCATCAAAGTGGAGGGAGACTCAAGGAAAGGATGAGAACTCAAGGAAGGGTTTCTGAGAACAGGCAGGATGGAGAAAATTTGCCTGCCATGCTCCCTTTTCCTTCCGTTAAACCCCTGCTCACTGAGACAGTCCTAGGCTATGTATGGAATCGATAAATAACTTTATGAGGACTCGCCCAAGGTACATCTGCATCCCAAAGAATAGTTACTGAATGTAAAAGAATTTCCAGCTAAAGAAAAAGATCTGTGAACTGGGACAGAGGCCTTTATTCTAAAACAGACTCCATCCTATCTTTGCTATCCTATCTTTGAAACTGGAATTCTTTAGTGATTTTCATCCATACATATCCACTTACCCAGCCATGTACTTGATGTTTCCATTTAGATTCTCAGATAATCTTAACTCATCTTGCCCGTAATATACTTCTCCAAAGAGGGTCTCTTCCCACCCTTCTCCATCTCCATAAATGGCTCCACCACCCAAGCCAAAACCCATGGTTACGTGTAATCTCCCTTTTCCTACCACTCATATCCAGGCCATCAGCGAGTCATATCAGTTCTACATCCCGAATACATCTCACATCCCTCTTCTCCACATTGCCACTGGCACCACCCAATCCCACCCACCATTTCTCCCATGGAATACTACAGGAGCCTCTTTACACATCCTCACTTCTACTCTTTCGCCATAGGCCCAGCTTTCTGCAATCTTTTAAAAATATAAATTGGATCATGTTATTCCATTCCCCAGCTTAAAACCCTCCCAAGCTTAGAATCATGTTTTTAAGATTCATTCATGTTGTTGCATATAATTGTAGTTTGTTCATTTTCATTTCTATATAATATTCCATTGTATGCCTGTACATAATTAAGTTCTCCATTCTACTTTTGATGGAGGTGCGGGTTGTTTCCAGTATGGGGCTGTTGCAAACAAAGTTCCTATGTACCTTCTTAGATGTGTCTCCTGGTGCACATATGCATACATTCTGTAGGGCATAGACCTACCATTGTAATTGCTGGGTTGCAGGTTATGCAAAGACAATAGAATTCACCAAAACCAGGTAATGATAAACTAGGATTGTAAAATTAGATAGTGAGGCTATTAAAAAAACAAGGAAAAGAATATCATAAAGTGATTGCCATGAGGAGCGGGGAGGAGGCCGTGTTGGGAACGGGGCTGTAGGAGGCTTCTGAGGTGCTGACGTCCTGTTTGTTAACCTGGATAGTATTTATTCTGTAACAATTTGTTAAAATGTCTGTTTCGGTTTTATGTACTCATCTGCGTGGTTGCTATATTTCATGATAAAGTAGCCTCTCCTCTATATAATACAAATTCCCCCCAAAATAAATACAAAATATTTACAAAAATAAATACAAAATATTTGTATAAACACAAAACTAAAATAAAAACCTCCCAACGCTTTACATTGTACTTGGAATAAAACTCAGGCCCATTCCGTGTTTGCTAAGTCCTGTGTGATATGGCCCCTGGCTACCTCTTTTCATTCTCCTCTCAATCACGCGTTTTGATTTCTTCCTAATATTCATCTGAATTTACTAGTCATTAATTTCAGAGGGCAGCAGACTTTTTCTGTAAAAGGCCAATGGTAAATATTTTCAAATTTTCAGACCATATGGTCTCTGTCCCAACTACTCTACTCTGCCTTTGTACTAGAGACAACACAAAAGCAGTCAGAGACACACCTAAACAAAGGGGCATGGTTGTGTGACAATAAAACTTGATTTACAGAAATAGGCAGGAGGCTGGGTTTGGCCCACAGACTGTAGTTTGCCAACTTGTGATTAATTTCATTTTCTTTCAAAGTAGACTGTTAGCTCCATGGAAGAAGAGCTGTCTTGCACACTGTCATGGTACCTAGGACATATACATACAATCCCTCACTCATGGATGGCCGTGTCCACTTGGTTCACTCCACACCGTTACTTGTGTCTCCATCCCCCGACAGGATTCCATATAAATGAACACGCTCAACATCACAAAGAAGGTGTTTACGATTTATTGAGCCCTTTCTATGTACTAAACATTAAGCTTTATACATTTCATGCGTTATGTCATTTAATCCTCACAGTGATCGTTAGAGCCATTGGTATTGCCATTTTCTAGATATGGAAAATCAGCTCCAGCAAGCTTAAGGATCTTGATCAAGATCACACAAGTCAGTGCAGGGGCTTACTCAAATCCCTATCCTAACGTCAAACATCTGACATCTACTCTCACATCAATGGTGCCTGATAACTTAGATAAGAATCCCACAACTGTTGGATTATTGTGAGTTTTAAATGAGATAATGTATAAAGGGTTTAGCCCAGAGATCCCAGTAAATGTTAGTTATAAGGTACCTTATCTTGCTTAATTTTCTCAAAGTAGTTGAGAGCATATTGGTGCTATTATTACTCCTAATTTACATTTAGTCCTAATTTAAGGCCCTAATTTAAAGTTTTATTAGTCCTAATTTACATTAAGGAATGTGAGGCTCAAAGAATTTAAGACATTTGTTCAGGTTCACATAGCCAAGCATACTGGAATTTGAATTTAGATTTTTTGCTTCGACTTTCTACTCAATGAGATGCTGTAAGAGAACAGATAAAGCAACAAGGAAATTCAAAAGAAGGGGAGATTACTGAAGGCCTCAAGAAGGAAGCATTTTAAGGAACAGATAGAATGTGGACAAGCAGAAATTTGGGGCAGTGGGGAGGGGTAGAAGGGTGGAGACCAGAAAGAAGTGTTCCAAGTTCAGAAAACTTTGGTCAAAGTGTCAGACAGGAAAGCAGAGGACCCCACAGAAGAGCCCAGCATACAGGGGTGGGAAAGCCGGACACCAGCCTGGATGAGGACCCCAGGAAAGGGCATAAGGAAGAAGGGAAATGGTTCTAGAAAACTCCAGGCACACTGACATTTAAGAGGAAGAGGAATGCCAAAGTATGTGGAGAGGAAGTGGTGAGCAATGGAGGGAGAAAACCAGAAGCATGGGTTCTAGTGAAAGCCCGGGAGAAACTCCCCTGGGAAGGTCCAATCAGATGAGCACAGGCAACATAGGAGTCCCTGGTGACCTCAGCAGCTGCTACATCCATAATATCAAAGATATAGACACAGAATAGAGTAATTCTACTGTAGTGTGAGTAGTTTTTTTTCCAAGAAGCTGCGACTGAATGAGTAGCTGGAGTAGCCTGTGGAATGAATGGGTACAGGGATTGTTGTAGGAGACGGCAGAGCATTAAGGATGCTTATTGACTAAGGACAATAGGTTTTTTCACTTGCCCAAAACACGTTGTAATAATTTGAATATGATCCCTCCCCAAATCATTTTTATTTTAGTCCCTGCCCATCTACCTAGAAAGTCTAACCTGCTTCATGTGGAAGTGGGTCCTAATCTGGCACTCCTAGCCCCCTCCCCCTCACATTGGGATCCTTACTTCAGAGAGAAGAAAGTGGGACATCAGCATTGAGAACACATGGGCAAGGGGGAGGCAGAGTGGTGGGCAGAGAACCGGGAACAGGAAGGGCTGGAGAAACAAGGGAAGATGTTACAAATGAGAAGGGGTGGTCCGACCGACCACCTGGGCCAGAACTGCAATGAGGATGAGAACTGACAACAGGTGCCACCTATCTCTACCTTGCATGTACTCAGCTTTTAGGCAGAGGTAGGAAATAGAAAACGAACCAATGAACAGGTGTTTGTTGCCCTGCACAATGAAAAGCTGTTGGCATAAGAGAAGGAAGAGGTCAAATCCTTGCCCACAGAGGGTATACGATCCTGATACTCCTTTATACCCGGGGACAGTGGACATGTTCCTGCTTTGTGCACGTGGTCCTTATACACCTAAGTAATGAAGAGCCAAGACTAATAAGGTCTGGATTTGGAGTTGAGGCTAGATGAAAATCCTAAGGAAAAATGAACAGAAGAAAGAACCACTTGGCACGGCACTGCCACCTTGAATTTAGCTACCTAATTTCTCTGTAATTCAGAAACAACATTTTAGTGCCTGATTTAACAGGGCTAGTTTATAGCTAGTAATTTATTCATTGTCTGGTCTTCTTGAAAAGTGGCATAGGTTTGAGATAATGAGAACAGCATACGTCACCTTGTGCTCTTTCTACCTGTGTTCTATCTTTAGTCTCAGGTGTTCATTTGACCGAGTCAGTGTAATGTCTAATTTTACTTAGATGACTGAGGGTAATTTCTGGATTAGGGTTAAGGAGTACAGATAAGAGTATGAAAAAATTATAGTGTCTATCCCAACATTGTCTTTTTCTACCTCTTCCCCCGAAAGACACTGAATTCTTTTTTCTTTCTGGGATGGGTTTGTTTATTCACCCAACCAAGATCACAGGGGACGTTTTTCATTGCTACATCTGGAAAAGTGCCAACACTGAGTCATGCATGCTTACTTTAGAAATGATATCTAGCCTGGATTAAGAAGCAGTAAACTTCTATACAATTTTTAAAATGAAGCACATCTAGCTACGAAAAAACAGAATAATGTTTAAGAGTAAAGAATCAAATTGAATTTGTACTTTAAAAAAAATCAGCCTCAACAGAGAGTCATTTGTTCTGTAGGATAACAGCAACTTGTTCTTGTTGGTTAAGAGATGTACAAACTTTGCCATTTAAGCCTGATTCCTTTTGGCCACCTATGAAGCCAGGATCTTATACGCACCTGGAGCTAGGGAAGGGAAAGAAAGAATCCAGCCAAGGGCCCTCCCATGAGAGGTACATGAATCCCTTAAAATAACACACACTTCTTTAGCCTTCTTAAGACCGCCTGTTTCACCCATTGCTCAACTAACCATTTTCTCAACTTTACCCCATTGTTGTCACATACATTGAGAAGAAAAGCAAGAAACTATTATATTCTAGCACTTAATGTTTATCTTTTGAAACAAGACCCACTGCCACCGGGAGATGCTGGAAAACAAAGAGTTAAAGTGAAAGCCCGCACTTGCTCATTCCTGACTGAGGGGGCAGGGGGAGAGTGAAGGGGGCCGGGAGAGAGGGCTCACTCCCTTCTTTACCTTGGGTTTGAGGCTGTCAGCATCTCTCTGAGCCTTCAACCATCCCAGAAGATAATGGAGTCATGAGCCCTGGTCCTCCAGCCTGACATAGAAGTACAGTCAAGTGTCGCTCTACCCATCTTTACTCACACACCCTCCATTCAACATCTACCAGATCTACTCAACCCAGTGTGATACCCTCTTGCTTTGAGCTCTTGTAATACCTTGTAATTTCTTTTGTGCATTTTCTGTCATTGTGGTGTGGTGGTTAAGAGCTTGAGTTCTGCAAGCTGACTCCATAGGTTCTAATCCAGACTCAACCACTAACTAGACATGTGAATTCTGAAAAATAACTGAACTTCTCTGAATCTGTTTCTTAATCTGCAAAAGGGAAATAATAGTACCTGCTGCATAGGGTTGAGGATTAAATGATATGTATGTATAAAGTGCTCAGCACAGTGTCTAGCACATACAAAACACTAACTAAATTGCAGCCAGCAGGAGGAGGAGTACAGGATTTGTATTGTTGCTTGTGTCCCGGTCTTAATTTCTTTACTAGGGAGTAAATGCCTCGAAAGCAATAGTTGGCTTTGCTCATAACATACATCCTAGCCCAGTGCTCTACTGTCTCGCTACTCCAAGTGTGGTCTGCAGTCACCTGGGAGCTTGTCTACATGCTGAATCTCACAGCCTACCCTGGACCTGTGGAATCAGTATCTGCAGTTTAACAAGGTCCGCAGGTGACACAAACATACACATCAACATTTGAGAAACACTGCACTGGGTTCATTGAATTCAGTTGCTGAAGCTGATATTTTAATTCCGGTGTTTCCCACTAGGATAACAGAGGCTTAATTCTGTCGAATCAATACTGCCATTTGATAACTGTCATTTATTTGTAAGGATCCTTTATACCAGTGGCTATCAAAGTGGGGTCCCTGGACCAGCAGCATCAGATTCAATTCGGAACTTGTTAGAAATGCAAATTGTCAGGTGATTCTAATGCGTCCTACAGCTTGAGAACCACAGCTTTAGAACATTGGGAAGCTACCAGAAGTACCACATTAATAATGTGCATCTCCTTCCTGCCTTATTTCATTTCTTCTGTTCCATCTCTTAAAGAGACAAGTGTAAAGTACTGAGTTTCCTCTCCATGTTTGCCTGCTATTTTCTGATGTATGGAAAACACAGCCTATTTGACTTATCTGTAGTACTTGTGTTTTGTTTTGTTTTTGTTAATTTTATTCGTTTTTTGAATAGGTGATAGATGCACATGGTATAAAATTCCCAAGGTACAAGTGTTTACGGTGAAAAGTAAGTCTCCCTCCTTGTCCTCACTCCAGTAATATAGCTGCCATCTCCAAAGGCAATCACTGAACTTTCATTGCACACATTTATTGAGCACCTACTCTGTGCCAGGCACTGTTCTTGGCACTGGATATGGCACAAACAGACAAACCTCTGCCTTCATGCAGCTTACATTTTGGTTGCCAATTTCTTGTAGTATTTTTTCAATTGCATAGCATATTGCAGTGGTTAAAAGTAGGGCCCTGCAGTCAAACCAACTGATTTTGAATGCAATTTTCCCCATATTCTAAATGATCTTGGGTTATTTGCTCCACCACTGTGAACTGGGTTTTCTTTATCTTGAAATGGAGATAACAAATCTATTTTATAAGGTTGTAAGAATAACATGAGACAATACTTATAAAGTACCAAACAGTGCCGAGAACAGAGTAAATGCTCAATAAATTCTGATGTTGATTATAATGATGTGATCTCATTCTACTATTCTATAATGTAGACTAGAAATGGTTAAAGGATTTATTTTCTCAATAGTTTTCATTTCCTCTCTTTGCTATGCAATGATCAAAAAAAATCACTTTTTTCAGAACAAGGACAGTGAATTTAAGTCTTCAAAATTCTGATCGTTAACTGCTTGTCTGTAACACTATTTGCTGAGTTCTATTCAGAAATCAACTCTTAATAAATCAGTAGAGTATAGAGACTATGTTCCTTTTTATTCTTTATAATCTAGCATTTTTTTAAATCCCATGTAATTTGAAGGTTTTTCTACCATTAATTCATTTTTTTACTATTGTTCATAGTTTTGTGCTATTAACGTCATACTTTATAATGTTACAAAATACATTCCTTGGGGAGATTATTTCATAGCAGAGGAAGTAAGCACTTTGAGCAGCGTTTTTGACAATGTAATTTGGTATAGTTACTTTAAGGAACTTTCTTCATGATTCCAGTCTCCAGCCTTATGGGAAAACAACTTTCAACCCCTGGAAAAGCAACAAAAATATTCTTTGGTGATGATCTTAAGGTGGAAAACGTTAGAAAAAAATTACATACAAAAATGAAAAAAAGAGAGAGAAGAAAAGAACTCCCAGGGCATGAAAACACTTTTAAATGTTAGGCCAAGAACTGTTTCCTTTATTCAGCATAAAAAGGATCGTTAGAGGGCAAAGATTGCAAGGAAGGTGGATTACGGATATTCCACCAGGTACTGACGCCGGACCATTGACTTGGAATCTAATAAGGAATGAGGGCACACCTATTTGACCAACCACAGTCCTGATAATCATTTAATATAGTCTCTTTCTTTGTCTTCTTTGTTCCTGATTCTATTTTGTATTCTTTCCTGGTAGACAAAGTGTATGGATCTTTGAAAGGTTGATTGCGGTACAGAAAACCTCTTCTCTTAACCTAGTCATGTTAGGAGGACTAGAAAGAGGGATAAGCTGGGAAATTGAAGTGAAATGCTTCTGAATGGCTTTTATTATTTGTTTAATGGTGAGATCAAGGTAGATTTGCGGTGTTTTGTGTCCTTTTTTAAGCATTTTCCAGCCTCTGGTATTTTATTGTCAGAAATGGAATAACAATAAGTGCTCATAATTTTGACAGGCATAAAGTCAATACTAAATTGATGAGGCTCCTCTAGTAGCAGTTACTCCTACACTTCTCCTGGACTTTGTCTACGCTAATCATATAACACACTACAGAGCTAGCTCTAATTTATTAGGGATGCATTAGGCAACCAGTGTGTGACCTCTTTGGCTTACCTTTGGACCTTGTCATTTCTCATTCTTCTCTGTTTCTACTACTTATTACAGTGTATCAACCCATATCTTAAACTCAGTGGTTTAATTTATCATTATCTCCCATGGTTGTGTGAATTAACTGGGCTCAGCTGGGTTCTTGCGATCTTTCATGAGATTGCAGTCAGATAGCAGCTAAGGCAGGAGTAACACGGTGGGATGTTCAACATGGTGTCTTCATTCAAAGGTCTGTGGCCTCAGCTAGGACGGCTGGAACAGCTGAGGGCTGACTAGGCATCTCTCTCTCTCCATGCTGCCTCTCCATATGGCTACTTGAGCTTCTTTACAGCATGGCGGTCTCATGATAGTCAGATTTCTTACATTGGGATTGGCTTCCCCCAACAAGTTTTCCAAGAGACTCACGTAGAAACTGCACAGTTTCTTTGAATTCAAACTCAGAAGTCATGCAAAATCACTTCCCCTGCATTTTGTTGTTCAAAAATCAAGCCAGCCCAGATTCAAGGAAGGGTACTACACAAGGACACCAATAGAAGGAGACATGGTTCATTGGAGAGGGCATCTTTAAACACTCACTGCCACTTCCTCTTTGCCAGAAAATAGTCAAATTTATGTATAACACCACTGTTATACTCCTGTGCCAAACACTTCTAGGAAACATAAATCCACACAAGTACTTCTTAGAAAGTGAAAATTTGTGGTTCTTATATATATATATATATACACACACACTAAATATATCTGATATCGTGTGAGTGTTGTCCACTAATAGAATTAACTTTGTTGGCTTATACACACTTGTATCTGTTGATCAGAAGCTGCCATTAATCAAAATATTATTGGATTATATAATGAATTAGAAGCAGTTAATAAGTCACTCAGTACAATTCATCTCCTTCCTTTCTAATCTTTGGTACAGTAGTGTGTTGTACTATCCAATAATTATAGAATATTTTGTTTATTGAAAGCAGAGTGAGTTATATTTTGTGTATTGAAAGGAGAGTGAGTTTTGTTGTTATTATTCATTTCATTCATTCAATCAACAAATATTTGTTGAGTACCCATTATGAGCCAGGCCCAGTGTTAGGCAATGGAGAGCAGGGACAATTTGCTGCTATGGTTGGATTTTGCCCTTACCAGTATCAGTAGTAGCAATTTAAATGCTAACTATATAAGTTCATGCATTCAGATGCCTGGGCACTAGAGAAAGCTGTGTTACAGAACATTACTAACAGTTAGTGCTGATTAGGTCCTTATTTTATGCATTATTTTATTTAACGCCCCCAGGAGGTCTTAGGATAGAGGCAGAGTTATTATCCCAATTTTGTAGAGGTTGAAACTGTGACCACAGTGACTCAGAGTAAACAGCATTCCAAAGGTCACCTAATTAGTCAATGGTGGAGCTTGGGCTGGAATCCAGAGCACCTATGATGCAAACGGCATTCAAATAATACACTGGCCTCTATTTCTAAATTCCATGCCTTTTAAGAAATGATTTCACCATTCTAAAATGTAAATGCATAATTACTTAATATCATAGAGCTATTTTAATTAATCTTTGGCCAAATGTGTTGACAGCTCCCACCCCGACCCCAGTTCCGGGGTTCTTTTGGTTTCACGGTGACCATTTCTGAAGTCTAAGAAGGATGGGTAAAGAATAGAAGCTTAATTTTACTGAAATTTTACTGTCTAACAGTTATCAAGCTTGATGAGACAAAAGGGTGCTAAGTTGCTGTGGCACGTAGATGGAAAAAAAGCAAAACCACCAACCTCTTTAATAAAAGTAATCATGAATTCCAAAAGTATTTATGGAGCACTTAGAATATGCCAGGCCCAGGAGAATTTGGTTCCTATTCGAGAAGATCTCACCATCCAGTGGGAGAGACTAAGTAGATGTTTTTACTGGCAGTACACTCTGAGAAGGGAAGCCCACCGGAGGGACACCTAACTTAAGATGGTGGGTAGAAGGAGGGGAGGAGTTCTAGAAAGAGTCAAAGATTTGAGAAATTACTCAGGTGAAGAAGAGGGGGAAAGGTCCATCGAGAGTGCACCTTTAGGTTCAAGTCGAAAGAGTGTCAGGACTTGTAGTGACTGAACTAATTCTGTACAGCAGAAGGGTAGGATGCATGTGGAGGAGTGGCCAGAGAGAGGCTGGACAAGAAGTCAAGGGGCAGGAACATCTCATTGCAGTCCTTGTCAGGAAGTTTGAATGAGTGACAGTCACTGAATAAGACTTTGCTAGGTATTTTGGATTTTAAGTGCAGACATGGAAAACAGATTAACATTCAGACATTTTCTCCATTTTAACCATGACTTCCCCTCTTTACAGAGTTGGAAATCATTCTTTCACTATTTTGCAATATGTACCAGACATTCTAAATGGCTTCCCTTCCATGTCTGCCTATTTACAATGTTGATTACAGCCAGGCTGATCAAATTAAAGCACCACGTGTCATATCGTCTTAATATTAGATGAGTCACTTATTTATTCATTTATTTATGCATTTATCCAAGAAAAACAAATCTGTCCCCCACTTCATCAGTTCTACAGATTCAGATTTCTGTATGTTTAGGTGACAGAGAGATGCACTCTCATGAAAACAGTGCTGCAACCACTGACTTCAGCCAGCCAGTTTCAAAACGCTTTACTTACTTTCTAGCTTAATTCTCTAGCTATTCTGAGAAAAAGCAATTAAAATTGCCTCTCCAGTGTACCCAGATGGAGGATGCAGAAGTCCCACTAGTTTTTTCCTCCACTGCCAACATCAACAGGGTGGAGCAGCTGAGAAGGGAGAATTGGAGTCCCAGGGAAGGGAAACAATGTCACAGCAAAGTGACAGAAACGCCTCCTCACTGCGCTGCCTCCTTCCCGTGGCAGCACAGACCTGTCCAGCCACCCCCAGCTCCCCGTGGGCTTCACTCTCTCCAGGGACCTCTCAAGGAGGGAGAACCAGTTATTTCCTTTGAGTGTGTTAAAGAGTTGAAAGAACTTGTGCCAAAAAATAAAGCGGAGCATCCATTGCTTTTTCCAGCTTGTCTCACTTCCGCTCCTTTCCTCAAACTCTTGATAAAAAGCCGCGGTGACTAGTGTATTCTCATGTGCTTCTTGGAGAGTTAGGCGGATCACGGCTGCTTCCCTCTGCCCTACAGTTTCACAACCTCAACTCAAGGGCAGGCCCTCCCTCTTTTTTTTTTTTTTTTTTTTTCCCCTCCTTCCACCTGACAGAGACCATAAATAACCGAGGCTCCTGGTGTTCCCAGCTGAGAACAAAGTTAAAGTTTGCCCGGAGCTCCCTGCCACTCCCTGCCGAGGCCACTTCTTTGTTTTCTTCTCCTGTTTTCTCGGTACCTGGGTTGGCCGTTTCTTCATTCATGTCGGAGAGGGGTCGTCCCCTAATTAAATGCAGCGCCTCGCTCGCTCGCTTGCCCTGGGTTTAAGGCTGGCTCGGTTACCCGGTTAGGCACCGAGCGCGCTGGTATCAAATTACCGAAAGTCTACACCGGAGCAGTCCTCATATTTACATACAAATAACTCAAGGGCTTGCATTTATGTCACCATTGGGTCCTGCTAGAGGCTTGCCAGAGGAGTTTGTAATCCAATCAGAAGGAGCTTTAAAAGGATGTCTGCGGAGTGATCAAAAGAATCTTAATCTCAATTTAAATGTAGTAAGGTTTTGTTCTTTTTTGGGGTCTGAAATATTTGAAAATCTTTGAACTCCGATGAGTAGGAAAAGATGTGTAATCCCTCACTTGCTTGCGAGGAGACGAAGATGCTAAGCGGAGCTCGGCTGCAGTGGTGGTGAAGACGGTGGATACGAGCCAGGAGTGGTTTGTTTGAGCGGATTTGGAGGTAGATTCGAAATCACTGCTTAAGGAATTCCTGGAAACATCAGGAACACATTTGATCAGCCCAGCCTGGTGGAAATGGCTTTACCACAGAGTAAGATCTTTCTTTAAGCTGTGCTCGGTGTGTGCTGTTTTTGTCTCATATGCAATGAATGTGCAAATAGCCCAGATGTGAATAGTTACTTAAAATAATTTCTTGGTACTGGGTAGCAGTAGAAAGTTGATCTGTTTGGTTTTTACGTTTGCAAAAACAGTCGTTGACAGTGTATTTTTAGACTTGATTGGTAGTTTAAAAGCTGAGCTCTTGTGGTTTCCTGAGTTTAAATGAATGGAAATTATAAACGGTGCTGAATGAAGGATTGGAAAATATAGCTGGAGCAGCTGAATCACTTACCTTTGAGAAAACATAACATACACGCTTTTGAAATCTCTCAGCCAGCCAAGCTCTTGTCCAGAAAGAGAATGAGAGTCATAAAAAGGAGACAGTGTTTGCCTGTTTGTGGAAGGAACTTTTCCACAGCCTGTACTACATTTTGAGAAGGATGAGAAACGTCCCAGAGGGCAAAAGGCATCTGAAAAACCTGCCCTGTCAGTCTCGGAATGTGGTTTTTCCGTGTGAGGTCACATTGTACACACATAGCTAGTAAAAGCATTTTACGTAATTAACTCTTTGTATTGATGGTCAAAGAGCAATTTATGTAGTCCTCCCTTCCAACTTCTGAGGCCCACGTTTGATCTCTGTAGAAGGAAGAGCTGTTTTCCACGCAGGGTTCAAGCCCTGGGGCCGCTGGACTGAGTTGTGAATTTCATTATGTGGAGAAACAGTTCAAAATTGATGTGTTTCAAGGTTCCCCAATTGAGCAGAGTTGAGATGAAATAATTTGCTAGCTTCTTACATAAGCCCCAAACTGAAATCCTGTGTGCAAGAAGACCATTTAAAAGGTCTCTTCCCTTCCTACGTATAATTTCCAGAACCATAAGGAAGAGGTGGCTCTTATCTTGCCATCCATGTCCATTCAAACCAGCTGCCTCATCGTGGTGAGGCAAGGAAAACTGTAACTGACATCAAAGATCCACCTTACCAGTCAGCGGGACTTGACGAGGATGGAGGAGATAGGGGAAATGTTTTAAAATCGGTACTTAACACCAGGAGCTCTTTCTGCTACTTCAATTCACTCTTGAAATTATGAACTAACCTCTGCCTATACTCTTTCCTTCTAAACGGCACTTACAAATATTATCCAGGGGATCAGGGAAGATGAATATGAGAAATTGGGTGATTTGCTGATGACCCAAGGAGCGGTTTTCTCCACAGCAGACACATTTTCAAAGGAAATCTTCTGATTTTGGCTTGCTTTGTACATCCGCAGGTGAAGATGCAATGACAGGGGACACTGACAAATATCTTGGGCCACAGGACCTTAAGGAGCTGGGCGATGATTCTCTGCCCGCAGAGGGCTACATGGGCTTCAGTCTTGGGGCCCGTTCTGCCAGGTATTTTATTGTTGCTGTTTTATCATAGTTAATTTAAAACAACCATGATTTGTCATAAACCCAAATCATTTTCATTTTTCACGTTATCCCAGAATGTGCTCTTTGGGTTAGGAAGTGAATTTGGTGAAATGTTCTTAACTCCAGGGTACACGCTCTGCTTTTTGCTGTCGTGGTTCTCAGTCCTTAATTTTATGTGATTGAACATGTCAACCATTTGTCATTTTTTTTTCCCACCTTGCAGTCATGCTTCAAGCGTAGTAACAAAAGAGCTCACTGACAGAACTGGGAGAACAGTCTGGGTTACGCGTTTCAAAATTAGATTTTGTTCTATATTGAAAGAAAAATCTTATTTTCCAATAAGTGAGAAATACTTGTGTTGATGGTTCACTCTTCTCTCTTTGTTACTGAAAGAGTAATTCATGATTGAGACTTAAAGCAAGCATTCTTGGGAAAAAATTACAGAATGTTTATTAGAATTGTCTACCACGTGTTTGAGCTTCTAAAACTATGCTGTAGTGGACAGGAGACATATTAGGGGTGTAACAGCGACTTAGCAAAAGTCACAGACAGGTATGGTGGCAAATTCAGTCCTTAGAGCTGAAGCGTAAAACTTGTGTACGTGGAAAACCTTAGCTCAAACTTACCTCACAGTGGTTGAAAGGAACAGGACCTTGTCCAGAATTTGGGGACCTCTTTTCCCTAGTTAGATTAACAGCATGTTTACTGACAGTCAAGTTATTTTAAAGCTAATAATTAAACCTTCTCAGCCAGAACCCTGGGGACATTTTCCTATAGTTTAAAGATCTGTTGTAAAAAGTTTCATTGTCTAATAGTAAATGGCACTTCCCACAAAGTAAACCTCAGAGTTTATTCCCAGTGTCGGTGGTGTGGCCAGGTTAGATACTGAATTGATTTTTCTTCAAGTTAGTCTTTTTTTAACAGGATTTGGAACCTCATGTAACTTAGTAGAATTTTTGCTTTATAAATATCTTTATAAAAGGTGTTAAAATCTGATTGTAGCGGGTGTCATTAATAAGAACGGGGAAAAATAACTAAAAATATGCAATATTTCAGGTACTCACAGATAGTAAGTTACAACTGAAAATATGCAGAATCTTAAAAGATGTCAAGGGAAAATTCTATTTAGAGATTTAATAGCTTTTGTAATCCAATAACTAGCAGCCTTCTCTTCCTTGGATAATATATAAAAGATACATTTTGTAAATCAATCATTTGTATATAGAAAATTATAGCAGCTGACATCCAGTGAAACATGAAGCCGGAATATTGCCTCTAAATTTTTTCTCAAGACAATTCTAAGCTTCCACACTTCTAATTTTGATTGCACTGTTATCATTTGTTGCTATATATGTAACTCATTTTTTTTACATTGGCAATGCATGTTATGCTCAGAGGCAAATATAAAAGAAAATCTATAAAGTGAATATATTTTTAAAATATTGTAAGAGTATCACAAAGTATAATATTCTGAGTGTAACATTTAAAAAGGAATACATTAAATGTGTAACTCATTCAACCATAACATTTTTTTCTTTTTTCCCTGTCTGATTCTTTTGCTTTCTACTTCTCCTGTTTTTTTCTAAAAATACTTTAAAATAGTCCCAAGATCAGGTAAGAAGATATGGCACTTTTATGGTGTTTCTCTGCCCTTCCCTGAGTCATTGTCTCATTTTTATTTTCTTCAGCATTGTGCTGTGCTGTGCTGTGCTGTGCTGCAATGTGCTTTTTTTTTTCCTGCTCATCTTTAGAATATCAGTTTTGTGATTCGGAGAGAATTAGCAAGTAACTAAATGTATGATAAGAAATGTTACTTATGCAAAATTGACTGAATACTTAAGGAATTTCTTTTCCTTAATTTGTAAGGTGCATGACGTGAAGTAACTGAGGAAATTTCACTGGGTTTCAAGAAAAAGTCTCGATTTGAAGGGCTTCTTGTTTGCTGGTTGCTGTTTTGAGTTGTGTTAGGGACGTTACTATACTTCTAGAATTCTGAGGCATGTGTTTTTCTAACACTTCCTGTGTTTAACACTTAGGGTATACTGATGGCTACAAATAATATAGTTGACCTTAGTTAAAAATAATTTAATGCTTTCCAGACCCCTAAACAAATAATCTCCAATTTTAGTAGCTGAAAGGACTTCGATGTATTAAGAATTCAGAGTGAAGCCTGATGGACTTAATGGGCTCCATCTGTCTAATGGAAGTTAGTCAGGAACAATCAGAAGTAGGAACTTCAGACATTATGTAAAATGAAGACATCTTTAGGTTTTTCCATTGATAGCTCCCAATTCTAGGCTCTGTTCTTTAGTTGGCACTCATATATAAGTTAAAAGAAAGAGAAGATATTTAAAAAATATCAACAAATCTTAGATATATTTAAAAACTGAATATGACTATGTAATTTTTTTTTAAACTTTTAAGTGTTTGCTAACATATACAATAAAATTGTTCTCACGTACCACCAATATTAACATGTGCCATGGGAACCATAATTTGAAGAAATGACAGCCTGATGCAGAGAGTGGAGCTTCCCAGTGCCTCTCAAACCACGTCACTGGGGCAAAATGGAACCTTGCACTGAGTACTTAGAAGTTGCACTGTCTAATAGTATAGCCCCTAGCCACATAAGACTATTTAAGTTAAAATTAAGTAAAATTCAGTTCTTCATCACACTAGCCACACTTCAGGTGCTCAGTCGCCACATGTGGCCAGTGGCCACTGTGTTGGATGGTACAGATTTAGAACATGTCCGCTGTTACAGAAAGGTCTGTTGGAAAGTAGCAGGAGAATTTCTGCTTTTAGGAAGCTTATGATGGAGAGAAGGTAAGGAGCTAGAAACAGGAGGAACAAAAAAAGTGTTTGCAGCTGAAACAGGGAAAAAAAAAAAAAAGGAAGAGTTATGGGTCCTATGATTGGGCACGGAAGGCCCGACTGTGCAAGTGGTCAGAATCATGGCTTACTAGGGATCCTCCTCTATGCACGGATAATGCTTACTTTTCTTTTTGCTTGTATACCCAGTTTCTAATATTGTGCCTTGCTCATAATAGTCACTTAGTAAATATTTGCTGGATACACTAAATAGTGACTCTGTAGAATGATGGTTATTTTGGGGTCAGAGATCCCTCTGAGATTCTGATGAAAGCTGAGGCTCTAATCCTAGAAGGATGGACCTACCCATTTGTGTAGACACTTAGAATAATGCCTGTAATTCAGAGGCCTTTGTAACTTGATATAAAAATACCTGCTTTTGGGTAATCTTTAATATAGTAGGCAGTGGGGAAAAAAAATCTTTTTGTGCAAAGCAAGGAATCATTCCTTATTTACCTCTTCTTTGCTCTTTTCCCTGTCAAGCGCACACAAGGCAAGGCCAAAGTCTGACTGATTCTACTGGTAAAGATTCAAACAGCCATGTTTAAGTTCAGACAGTTATTACCTACATAGGCAGGACAGATGCCAACTTCCCACGGTCCTTGTCCCCCACACCAAAAAGGATGACACCAAAACAAGAGGGGCTGTATGTCTACCATGCTAGTTATGGGACCCACCATTGCTGAGGAGCCTCTTCTAGAGTGCAGCTAAGTGGTTTCATATTCTGCAGCTCTCGGAGGCTGAGGCAGGAAGCCTCAGACCTCATTTGAAACAGAAGGTAATGAAAAGCTACCTGGTGACAGCCTACCGTGACAGGTGAGATAGGGAGGCAAGTTGGGAGATGGCCTCAAAGCAGCTCCTCACAATCCTGCATCCTCTGTGTTCCTGGAGGATCACAAGCTGTTCTGCCAAGGCTCAGACGGGCTGCAGTCCCACTCTGCCTGCGTGTCTCTGTGGATATGAGCAGGGTTACCAGGGTTCCTTACTCTATTGAGTGTTTTTGGTAGTTGAGATATAATGGACATATAACATTTTATTAGTTTCAGGTATACAACGTAATGATTTGATATTTGTATATTTGGCAAATGATCACCACCTTAAGTCTAGTTAACATCCATCACCACAGTTACAAATTTTCTTTCTTGTGATGAGAACTTTTAAGATCCACTCTCTTAGCAACTTTGAAGTATGCAATACAGTATGATTAACTATAGTCACCATGCTGTACATTACATCCCAGGACTTATTTATTTTATAACTGGAAGTTTGCAGCTTTTGACCCCCTTCACCCGTTTCACCCACCCCGTACCCCCATTGGTCTTTAATTTAGAGGTCTGTGTGGCGAGTGGCCCTTCAGGACATCAGGGGACTTGCACTATGGGAAGTTTAGGAGCTGTGCAGAGGAGTTAGAGAGGCTAGAAAGGAGAACAGTAGAAGGAGCACGGAAGAAAAGAGTAGAGCAAGGAAAGACAAAATAACCAGACCTAGAATTTGAAGTTTTCAAGGTTAGAAAGATGGCAAAAGTGATCATGTAAGGCATATTCATAACACTACTTCCTTCTTGATGTTTTCCATGAGTAGCAACTATAAACCAGAGCTCTCAACATGTTAAGCTCATATCTAGTTCCCGAAGACTTATAAACAGACCCAATTACAGCAGACATAATTCAATTCAGTAGTGCAAGCTAGATAGATATGGACCAGAAAGAGAGGAGACTCTACCATAAGGTCTTATGGTAGAAAAATCTCTCCAATTATCAAATTATCCATAGTCATCCAGTTCTTCTCAATTGTCATGTTGGTTCGACTGTCGTAGTGAAGCATCCAGAGTTTTCATGCATTTCATCTTCTCACAGATTTAACACCGACTGGCCTAATTTTAAACAAATCTGATCATGAGATTGTCTAAGTTTGAGAGTTTTCCTCAAATATAAGGGATTTTATTTTTGACAATGTCTTTTGAAGAACAACTTTTGTTGATATTTTTAGCCATCTTGCCTGTTCTTAAAGCTGCATGCATTAATTTTCTTTTATTCATCTCATCGTCATCTACCACTCTTGAATGGTTAACTGTAAATACAACAGCCTCCGCTCCTTCAGTTCGGATAGGTCTTACACCTTGAACAGAAGCTCCTATGCCCGGGACAGCATGATGATTGAAGAACTCCTTGTGCCATCCAAAGAACAGGTATGCATTTTTTTAAAAATTTTCTTTGATTGTTAAACTTTCATTTGTATGGTTGAATCAAGCTCTTTGTCCCATGACAAAACTATATCTCTGCATATTTGACTTTGCATTTATAAATCTTCTTATACTACCAGTTAAAGAAAAAATCAGTTGTACCGTAAACAGAAATATTCCTCTCTTCGGCAGGTGAGTCCCTGAAATCCCACAGAGAGGAACTCAGAAAGTCCTAGGAAAGGCATGGTTCTAGGTCAAATCTATTTCAATTTTTTAAAAAGAGAGTTAATAATAATTGGTAGCTAAGGTTGCTGACATTGTCCACTTGAATGTTTGATTTTGCTAAACAAACTATGTATGCCTGTTGGAATTTGCTAGAATTGTTTTTAGCAAGTAGTTAAAGACTCGATTGGTCATGTTTTTGATCCCTTATCTTCAAAGCTGCCTGTGATGGGCCTTCTCGAGATGTGATAGTATTCTGCTTGTTACCAGAATCTCTGCTAGGTTCATCTGATGTTTGTGCAATTTCTTCTTTCCAGTAATCGTGGTTAAATAGATACTAGTTTAATACAAGAAGTCCTGACAACACAGTTCTGCCTATGGGCTTGGGATGGTTCCTTGTTCTACATATACACAGTACCTGGTTGTAAATGTGCACAGTCATGAGTTCAGGATGGATAAAACTGTTTGGACCATAATACTAATTTTGAAGTCAGCTAATAATATTTAAACAACATAAATAATTGGTGAAATCATGATGGACTTATTTATTCACTGCACAATGAAGGTAAATTGGAGCAGATGAATAAGTGATAGTCACGTTAGAGGGTAAGCAGCGGGCAGTCAGACCTTTGGGACTTCCACATCTGGAGATGCTGACTTCCAGACATACAGATGTACATTGTACTTTAGAAGGACCTACAATAAATATTTTATCACTTTACACTCTAGAACATTCTTAGCAAGCAGGCCTTACAGAGGTGAATACAGTGGCTGTTCAGTGTTTGGTCAGACAAACACACTCTTTGTAGAATGATCCTAGGTGTGACAGCATGTCATGGTTTAAGTGGGTGTGAGCACTAGAGAAAGCACTTGTCTTAAATAATGAAGCTAAGCTCTTGGATGTGAGGTGTTGCCCAGGTGTTGGTTGAGATTTTTAAAGAACTCTCTGCTTGGATGCCTGTGGTCCTTTTCCTAATAGGTTAATCTTGATCTCTTCATGTTCCCGATTGAAATGAGATGTTGGAGGACTTATTGAGAACACTTACAAGTGTAGAAATGCCTGTTATACTCTCTGCCCTTAAGGAAACCCCACAAAACTTACAAAATTGCAGGTGCAAGGAGATCCATTAGGTATTAGTGACACTTTGCTTTTGTATAAAACATGTGCCTACTTCTATAATGGAATAACAAATCCTTTATTGAACCTAGTTTTGAGTTATATTTCTGAGTATATACTTGTTTTGGGGCAAGGCCTGAAATTGAGACCACTAACACCACCCACCACCACTATCATAACCATGACCTCACCATCACCTCCACTACCACCACCATGACCCCATCACTGCCACCATCCCCTCCACCACCCTCACCACTACTATTACCGCCATAGTTACACTACCTCTCAATTTCTGCACGTCAGCTTTAAAGTAAAATATAAATGTTTGTGATGCTATGAGGCTACAACCAGGCTCCTGAGGGTTCTCACACTATTACCTGTTAGCTACTTCAAAGACCTGCTTACTCAGGTAGAATGGAGGGACAGCATTTACCCAGAACGAAGGATTTGTGAAAAGAAATAAAGGGTAAAGAGAACTTTTGAGGTAAAACTGAAGTGCTTTTGGTTCAGTTTGTTGCTGCTTCAATTTCAGAAGCACCTCTGGATGTCACAAAGACTTCTGCAGACCACTCAGGAAAGGAGAGCTTAGGACATTCTTGAACCCTTTACAAATAAATCTCACGTTACTCACTGCAGAAGCAAGAAGACGCTTTCTTCAATGACCGCAGACAATCCCATGGTCTGACAGGCATTCTTTATTGAACTAGCAGGTTTAATGAGCACATAACATTACTGAAGGCCACAAAACTGCCTGATAAATTCACCAGAGATTTGGAAAAAATATGAAAGGCATAAAGACATTTTAGGGACAATTGGGGGCATTTGAAACTATACTGGCTATACTGTTAGGAAATTATTATTAATATTCTTAGCAGTGATAACAGTATTGAAGCTATACAGGGAATCTCTCTCCTCTGGGGGTGCGCATGCTGACGTTTTCAGGAATGAAGTAGTCATTGTCAGCTATTTATTTTCAAATGGTTCAGCCCCAAAAAGTGTCTATTGTGGAAAGGGGTGAGAGAAAGCAAACATGGTAAAATGATCATTGTTGAATCTAGCTAGAGTGTATATGGGTATTCCTCATAGAGTTTTTTCAACTTTTTTTATTTGTATGAACACCTTCAAAATAAAAACTTGGAGAAAGTGGGAAAACAAATTCTGAAAGAAGTGTATTAACTTTTTTAGTCCCTAGTGTTTTGTTTATTACAAAAGAGAGAAAAAAGGCTAATTCCTCAGAAGGCAAGATTTAAAAGAAAGAGTCTAGTTACACTGCACAAGACTAGTGAGCAGCATTTACTTCAGAATACATAGAAATATTTTGTATTAGAATGAAGTGACAAAAAGTTATTAGTTTATTTCTATCATGCCTCTACATCTCTAAATCTAAAACTCAAAACAGAATTTTTCCACAGTATTGATTTTGTCTGAAAGCGTGCAAGAAGTCTTAAATATTTAGAATTCCTAAAGCAATGATACATGACTCACCGTCAGATTTGAAACTGCCGTCATTGCCCAGTTCAAGTTGCTTTGACAAGTAAAGGTGGAAAATGAATAAAACTTAACTCTCCGTGTGCTTCTGTTTTTTAACAAGAGTAGACCTCGCCCATACAAAGCATAGTTGCCTCCTTATTAGCCTAATGCTAATTAATCCGTTTGCACATTAACCACAAAGTATAGTTGAGACCCAGGATAATTAGCACAGGCCGGCCACCCCCATGTCCCTAAGAACCTGTGCTGGGTGAAGGCAGGTGTGGAGGCCAGAGCTGGGAAAGGGGGTTGGAGAAGTCAGCCCGTCCCCATTCCTGCTGTGCCTTAATCATTAGTCTATAAACCACTTAGTTCACCCCTGGGCAATCAAGAGTGGACTCTTTTTACTGTGATATTGGGTTATCCATGAACACCCTATTCTTTTACCTTCCCTTTACCTTGTAATGCAGACACCTGTAGATAGACTTCTGGAAATGGACATGTAAATAAATCACGTCTTGCATGTCGTGAGGTCTTGTCATTTAAAGCAGTGACTCTCAACCCTGACTGCCCATGAGAATCACCTGGAGAACATTTAAAACACGACTGCTCAGTTCCTGATTCAGTGGCCTGGGTAGAGCCTGGCCGTGGGATTTTTAAATGCACCCAGTTGAAAACCACTGATTCCTGCTAGTCAGAGTTCTTAATTGGGAGCACACGTTGGAATCACCAGTGGCTCTTTGGAAGACAAGATGCCCACAGAATCAGAATCTCCTTGGCTGGGTTCCTGAGCTGCTGTGCTTCTAAAGCTCTGCAGGTGATTCTGGGATGCACCCCTATTTAGGAAACCACCGACTTAAAGCAACTCTGACTGGGATCTTTTTTGTATAATGGCCAGTCAACATCTAATGTATTTGTTTTATAAGCTCAGATTTGTGTGTGTCAGGTTGTCTTAGAGCAACATCTGTGCTTGGAAATAGTCCTTTACAAATAAGAGATAATAAATATACAAACAAGATGACTCTAAACTGAGGCCCAGTTGTCCAGGAAGAATACGATAGACTGGTCTTTCATTTCTTCTGACATAATTATTGAAAGCAAGCATCTGGTTTGGCTTGTAATTGCTGTATATGGTCCCGACCGGCCAGTTCCCGTTACGTAAATGGAATACTGTTCATTAGATGCCGTAGGCCTCCGGAGATAGAATGGTGGTGATGCTTATGGTGGTGCTGGTGGTGAAAACAGCTAATTTTGAGCTCCTACTACATGCTCATCACTATTCTAAGTGTTTTTCCAGTATTAGCTCATTTGCATTTCACAACAACCCATGAGATAATTTCTTAGCTCCCTTAAAAAGATGAAGAAACTGCAGCACAGACAGCTTAAGTAACTCACCCCAGGGGACACAGCTGGTAAATGGCAGTCACTGACCATCTGGCTCCAGGTTGCCTCCTTTTAACACGACTGCGCTATACACTGCATTGCTCACTGGGAGAAAGCAGCCAGCAAAGAGCCCTAGGACTTTACACTCTGTCCTCCAGGATCCCATACTTGTTTGTATTCTTAATATGGGTATGGTACTATCATCTTGATCCATTTTTTAGCATGAAAGATGATGTTTAGACATGTGTTCTTCATTATGCTTATTTCTAATTCTAATAAGTTCTTATTTAATGTGCTTTAAAAGGAACTGACAGCTTATATTCAGCAACAAGTTATTAAAATTATGGATAAAATTATGCTAAAAATTGTGGCATATAAGGCATCATTAAAGGAATAGAAATATTTGATTATTTGATCTTTACATAGATATGAGGTCAAAGGCATGATAGTGGTCTAAAAATATTTTGCAGGCTAACCAATTAATTGCACTTCCTTTGAATGACCCTAGAAGTAGTTGTAAGACCAAGGAATGTCTACTGCAGGCAGAAACATTTAATTCAGTATGATTTCTGATAGTTATTCAGAGACAGGAGAAGAACAGAAATCACTAAGAGATATGGATTGGTTTTGCCTGCACACACCCATTCCACTGTCGTTACATGGCAGTGACAGGATCTGATGACCAAATTCTACCTGCATCCATTTTTCAGTCTCTGTAGTTTAGAAGGGGCTGAAATCCCTCCCTCTCCCCCAGGGATGGACCCCAGAGGATGGCCATTCGGAGCGTTCCTTTTCCTGGACTACGTGATTACTTTAGGTGAAACGTAAAATCTACATCTGAAATGTAAAATGGAAGTCGAGTGAGACTCAAATTTGAGACTTTGTCTAGCTTTTGGGGCTTGCTAAGCTATAAAGATAATATAAACCCAAAACTGCAGGACATGGAGCATGAAGACAAACGGTTCCTGCATCTTTTCATCCATGCCTGAAGTTAGTAGCACCCAGACCTTAAATAAACCTATATAAACCAGTAAATTAATCTCAGTCTCCCCCTACCCCAGGGGAGGGGGTGTCTTAACACAGATTAATTTGGACCTGGTGTGAACAACCACAGATCAAGGGCAACAAAGAAAGTCTTCTAGCCTTTTCAAGTGCCATTCAACCTGGGGATTCTATTATTCTATACTTTCTCTCTAGAAATAAATAAATCTAATTTTAACAAAAAAAAAGAGAGCTATGATTTAAGAGACTAGCT
The DNA here is from genome assembly GCF_037783145.1 of Equus przewalskii. Lineage (NCBI taxonomy): Eukaryota > Metazoa > Chordata > Mammalia > Perissodactyla > Equidae > Equus > Equus przewalskii. Next base: position 49,760,233 of record NC_091831.1, on the reverse strand, counting down.
ATAAACTTGGGTGTTTCAAGCAAAAACTTTTAGAAAGGCATTCCTTGCCAGTTGATTACTAAGGAATGAGCACCGTCCATTTCCTTTCAGTTCTGTTGATCCAGGGGCAGTGCGTCTATGAAAAGAGAGAAATGGGGCAGCTGCGTGGCCCTGTCCCTCTGATTAGATCGCTTTCATTTTGCAGACTTCCCCTTTCAGACCACCTTTGCTCACATGGTTTATGCCTAAAGGGACGAGTGGTAGGGGCTCGAATAGTGACCAGTTGGGAAGGTTTAACTAAAGTGGTGTGTGATCAGTTGCACCGGCTGTTTGAATGGTAACTGTGGAGATAATTCTGTAGTCAGTACTGACGGCCTCATTATAGACTCCGTGTACCTGGAGGCAGCTGTCGCATCTGCCAGCCTGTAACTCTTCTCATTTATCTCACAGCTTAGGATTCCTGATCCTTTGGGTTAGCCTTGGCTTTTTTTGAGGCTAAGGATGATCTCATGTATATTTAGTCATATATTGTGCTATGTACCACTGGATATACTAGCAAGTAACGTACAAATTGGAGGATTCTTCAGCAGAAATTGCACATTTATTTTTCCAAGATCTGGGCAATCTTCAACTGTCTCACTAATGGAAAAGGAAAAGAATGTCTATTGTAAAAGGCTGATTATGCTAATAGCTTTTCCTCCTCTACCGCTCAACTCTGTTCCACCCCCTCCCCCACACCAGCTGATTAACCTTCCTGTTTCTTTCATTTAAGCTGATTTCTAAGGGACTCTCAGAAATGTGCATGGTGGCAGAGGGGAGCCAGTCTGGGATTAAAGATTTCCTAGAGATAGTCCCCTGGAAGATAAGCACCTTTGACTGGTGTCATTTAATATGCTGCTTTTTTCTCTCCAGAGTGCTGTGCCAGCATTACTCTGATCCATTCAACACCTCTCGCAGATCGGGCCGCAAGATTACAGGTTTTGTTTAAGGCAGAGACGTTGGTGGTGTGACTTAAGGTGGCACAGTTAGACCACTTGAGCCTCGTGTTGATGTGTTAACACTCTCAGCTTCCACGCTGACCTTGATTCACCTTCCTCTGTTGAAGTTGGTAGCTAATTATCTTGAAATCAGTAAGATTTGGAAATCTCAAAGAACCCAGCTTCATTATGGTTTATATTCTAGTCTCAAGCCTTAGGGGCAATAATAGTTGACCTCAAGGAAAGAAATACTTTAGGGGAAAGAAAAGACCTGCTTTAGTACACCTTTAACTTTTATTTTATGTTGCCGTGTGAATCGGATTTTCTTATATAGAATCATTTTTTCAGGTATACAACATGATGTTTTGACATATGTATACGTTGTGAAATGATTTCCACAATCAAGCTAAGTAACGTATCCATCACTTCGTATAGTTCACTTTTTGTGCGTGTGTGTGGTGAGAACACTTGAGATCTACTCTCTCAGCAAATTTCAAGTATGCAGTAATTATTATTAACTACAGTCACCATGCTGCACATTAGGTTTCCAGAATTTATTCATTTTATAACTGAAAGTTTGACCCTGTGATCAACATCTCCCCTTTTCTTCCATCCCCCAGCCTCTGGTAACCACCATTCTATTCTCTGTTACTATGAATTAGACTTTTTTTTAAAAGATGGAATCCATTTCTTAAAAGAATATTTCCAAATAGTTATGTGGGATGTCCAAACACACCTATACACCTACTATTTTGGGGAGCAGTTTGCCATTTCATTCAATATCCACTAAAGATCACAATAATTGTTTCTTTTTTCTTTTCTTTTTTTTTTTTTTAAGATTGGCACCTGAGCTAACATCTGTTGCCAATCTTTTTTTCTTCTTCTTCTCCCCAAAGTCCCCCAGTACACAGTTGTATATTCTTGGTTGTAGGTCCCTCTGGTTGTGCTATGTGGGATGCTGCCTCAGAGTGGCCTGGCGAGTGGTGCCATGTCCGCGCCCAGGATCCAAACCAGCAAAGCCCTGGGCCACCGAAGTGGAGGGCACGAACTTAACCACTCGGCCACAGGCTGGCCCCCAAGATTACAGTAATTATAAGACTTAGTGCAATACCTGCCACAACATTTTATTAAATGGATCATCTCATTTCATGCTTTCAGCCACTTTCTGGACTAGGTATTGTCATTACCACTTTACAGACAAAGACCCGGGGGCTGAGAGTAGTATTTCACTTACCCAGGGTCACATTGCATGACATTAAGTGGTAGAGCTGAGGACAGAACTTAGCTGTGATGGTTGCTTGACCATTAGGCCACAGCATGGCTCTGATAAGCCAAGTATGGCAGACCTGAGATAGCATATTCACCATGGGAAGAGTCGATGTTTAGACAAGTATTTATCACAGATAAAAACACTGCTATTGTCTGTTAATCCAGCAGGCTGCTCCCTGTATTCTGGTAAGACATATGCTGTGCTAAAAAGGTACATGGAAGGCTGCAATGTTACATACATTTAAGAAATAAATTGTCTTCAATTATAAAAAGTCTGAGAGTATTAGGATTTATACTAACTCTGTTTTGGATGGCATAGCAATTTAGAATTTTCAAATCACTTTCACGTTCTGTTTCATTCCATTCTCACAGTGCATTGGGGCAGTTAATATTATCTACCCAAGGCCCTACCCCGTGGCCCAGTGGTTAAGTTTGCAGACTCAGCTTCAGTGGCCCGGGTTTTGCTGGGTTGGATCCTGGGTGCAGACCTATGCACAGCCTATCAAGCCATGCTGTGGTGGCGTCCCACATAGAAGAACTGGAATGATTTACAACTAAGATATACATACAACTATGCTCTGGGGCTTTGGGGAGAGAAAAAGAAAGAGGAAGATTGGCAACAGATGTTAGCTCAGGGCCAATCTTCCTCATAAAAAAATACACATATATATGTATATATATATTATCTACCCATTACCCTAATGCAGAAATGGTGGTTTGGTGAGGTTTTTGCCTTGCCGTTCACTGGGCTGTGAAGTGTTGTAGCCCACGTCAAACTGAAGTCATCTATTCTTTGTCTAAGGGAGCTGACACCCACATGGGTTCCCCCTGCCCTGTCCGATTTGTGGCCACAGGGTGAAGTTATCCTTGACAAGCCTTTCCTTTCCTGGGCTCCTAGTCTGGTGATGTCATCCAGCTGTTTCTCAACTAAATCATGTTTATAGTTTTTCAGATTAGATGCACTGGGTTTTGCATGTGGCCTGTTACTGTGAGGTCTACCTGGTGCTGTTAACATTAGCATGTGAAGGCCACCAGTTAATCTGCAGGACCACCTTCTGCTGGCTCCCAGGGGCAGCAGAGCTGACAGATAAGGACCTTAACTGGTGTCATCCAACACTGGGCATTGACAGTCGGCAGCCTAGAGAATTATCTAATATTGGAGTTAATTGGATTTTCCTTTCTTTTCCTTGCAAATACTTTCCTGCCTCCTGCCTCTTCCATGCCTGGACGTTTATTTCCAGACCTGGGCATTTGGGTGTGTCCTCATTTGTGAGGCCAGTATGTACTTGCTATCCTCTTTCCTCTGATGAATAGGGCCAGTGAGAAGCTATTTTTGGAAAGTATTAAGCTCTTGGAGACAGTGATATCATCATTAGTCAGGCTTTGGACTCTATTGAATAATGTGCATTTTGATTTTAATAGTATCCTTGACATCACTTCCAAGATGAAAAATGATGTGCTAATTCATATCACTTTTGACTTGGGGGTAAAAGGTCTTATTAAGTCAGTGTGAATTTTTCTGTAACATAGTGTTCTACTAAAGCCACCCAGTGCTAAGTATTGGCTTTGTGTTGTCAAATTTTTGAAGTCTCTGAATTTCAGTTTCCTCATCTGTAAAATGGGTATAATACCTCTGAGGGCTAGTAGGTTCTAAAGAGTCAAAGAACAAATGAATGTAAAGGCCTAGGACAGTCCTTGAGATTGAACTGATACACAGAAGGTTGTGGTACTGTTGTTAGCACAGAAATTTAAATGTTTTTGAGTCACTAAATAACCCCTAGGCGTTTATAAGATGTATTCTTCTAACTGAATGGGCTCTGTCGATTTGATAGAAGCATCCTGTGCATATAACTGAAGGACCAGTGCTGGCACTGGAATATTTTTGGTTTTGCTAGTGTTTTCCCCCACAATTTATCAGATTTTAACAAATGAGCTACTATAAATGAAAGTCCTTTGAAAAGTAGAAAGACTTTCACATATAAAGAGACATTATTGTAATTCCACACCAACACTGGCCTAGGTGCCAGATTTCTTTTTTTCAATTCTTTTTTTTTATTATTAAGGTTATGATAGTTAACAACCTTGTGAAATTACAGTTGTACATCATTATTAGTCATGTTGTAGGTACACCACTTCACCCCTAGTGCCCTCCCCCCACCCCCCATTCCCCTGGTAACCACCGATCAGTTCTCTTTGTCCATATGTTAACTACCATCTATGAGTGGAGTCATACAGAGTTCATCTTTCTCTGTCTGGCTTATTTCACTCCACATAATACCCTCAAGGTCTATCCATGTTGTTGTGAATGGGATGACTTTGTCCTTTTTTATGGCTGAGTAGTATTCCATTGTATACATATACCATATCTTCTTTATCCAATCATCAGTTGCTGGGCACTTAGGTTGGTTCCATGACTTGCTAGGTGCCAGATTTTTGACGTACATTTTCATTTAGTCTCCATCTCAACCCATCCTCAACTTTAAAATGAGGAAACTGAGACTGAGAAAGGTTAAGAAGGATGCTAAATATCGTAAAACCAGCAAGTGATGTTGGGGCATCTCTGAAGGGGCTTTCAGTAAATAAAGGTAAGGAAAGGTCAGAGGCAAATATCTCTTTTATTTCTGATGGAGGCCAGGTTTCAAGGGCTGGCTTAGTGTCTGAGCCACGTGGGCCTGCTGACTGAACCCCTGAAATAGGCAAAACACCTACCCAGTGGCCAGCATTGCCAGCCCAGGATGGGCATCCCCCTCAAGGAGGTAGGCGTATGGGGAGCAGAGGAAGACGTCTGCTCTCCGTGACCAAGCTCAGGCCTAAGAGAGTGAACATGGGATCTGAGCAGAGCCCTCCCGGTTACCTTTCCCACATCTACCACTCAGATAAATCGCTCTGCATTTTTAGGACCAAAGTGAATATAAAGGGACAGGGAGAGGCCCTCAGTTACACAACGGAGTTGCCTTTCCAAAATGGAAAACTTAGGAGTGGGAAAGAAGTGTTCTCCAGTAACGAGTGGCAAAAGCAATTTCCGAATGCAAGTCTGACTCAACTTCAAAGCCAAGCTTTTCCATTAAACCCTGGGAGCACCCCTACTTGCTGTGGGAAACTGAAGAGCCAGCTCCAGTTCATCTTTTTTCACCATCATCATATGTGGTGTCCTATTTATCATCTTAAATGTCTATTTGTTCAGTAACCAAATGGAAGAAAAGCTTTTTGTGGGTACCATGGTGCCATACACAATAAGATGTCAGAACATTTTGAAATTCATCTTGTTTATTAAAACAAGTCAACAGTTCAAATTTCACATTTCAGTTTTAAGTAAACACTAGTCTGTAGAAATAAGCATTCAGAGACAGGTAGCTTAGAAAAGAAGCTGCCAATTCAGTCTCTTTCTATAAAAACCATAGCTTCAGTTGAATTGCCTTATTTTGTATTTAGATGGATTCACTGTAGGAAAAGCGTGTGTGTCTGTATTAGGTTATTAACGTTGTTAGGTCTGCCCATAAACCTATGCAAACCTCGATGGAAAAAATAGGACAAATATTGGGACTTATAGCTCATTGTTTTGACAAGTATCTTTGTTCATTATACATTTGTTCATTTGTGTTAATGACAAAGTTTCGATGAGTGGCAAGGTGTTGCAAGAGTAAAGGGTTAGGAAGGCCTCCAAGTGAAGTGGAGTCCCCAGGGGGCTGGCACACTCCAGCCTCCATAAATATTACATGATTGTGCTGATACCTTTTTGCATGATATAATTCATGGTCTCAATAATTAATGTTGCCAGTGCACGTTTCTAAGAGTACCAAAGGGTAAATAATTTACTGTAATTACCAAAGAGGAATGATATTATTTATTTATTAGAACTTTTAAGAAATGGGTTCTTTGTGAAAAGTAACCTCAGGGCTCCAAATGTAGGACCTGTAGTTTACTAAAAAATAAAGTGAGCAGCACTGCCCACTTTAGATTAAACATTTTGCCCTACTCCAATGGTTGGTTGGTTGGGGTCTCCAAAAGTCAGTAAAGTTGGTAAATAAAGCCAGACTCAAACCAGCATCTAATCTTCGGTTAACCCATATAGAATTTGGGAACTTTCTGAAGTGACGTATTGTTCTTTTGGGGTTCTGTGGCCTCTTAATAACACCACTGATCACACCACCATCCACTGAAGGTGTCCTCTGTTGAATGCAGAGAAATCTGTTCCTCATTCATTTTTGCATTTTCCTAGCATCTAGGCAGGATAGTGACTTGCACATAACTATAAATTACTTTTCAATTTGCTTTCAGGGCTATTTTTTAAGCTTCGTAATTCATGGTAATTTTTTAAACTTAAGATGTGTTATTATCAAAATTATACAAACAAAAAGTCACATCATTTTACAAGACATACTAATTAGGAAAAGACACGTCCTCATATACACCTTCAGCCCACAATTTCTCCTCTCCAGAGACAAGTGCTTAGAATACCTTTTGATGACTCTTATTATGTGCTTTCATGTCTCTAAATGGTACCTATATGTTGTTTCTTGTTGGCTTTTCTCCATTTCAGTTATTATTTATTGACTTCCCAAAATAGAAGAGGAAGCTTTAATTTATTTCTATTTATTTATTTATTTTTTTGCGTAGGAAGGTTAGCCCTGAGCTAACATCTGTGCCAATCTTCCTCTATGTTTTTGTATGTGGGATGCCTCCACAGCGTGGCTGGTGACTGGAGTAGGTCCACACCCAGGATCCAAACCCATGAACCCCAGCTGCCAAAGCAGAATGCGTCAAACTTTAACTGCTCAGCCACAGGGCAGGGCCCAAAACTTTATTTATTTAAATACCTCTTGTCTCCCACCATGCATGCTTCCCATCCCCCCATTTTCACAAAATACTTGTATTTTATCCTGGTTATACCATGTTTAGTGCTTCTGTTATGCCTATGTAAATGTTATTCACAGATGAAAAGTATATTATGATTGCATTTTCTTTTTGGCACAATATTTTGCTTTCCCTAGAGTTTTTTCATTTGCTTGATGTACATATCACTAGTTCAACCCACAAACTCCTCCCTAATTGTGCAAATCTCTTCTCAATATATTCACACTCATTCGGTGTTCTATAAATTTCATCTACTTAATCGCTTAGAGTTTTTTCTTTTTTTGTGAGGAAGATTGGCCCTGAGCTAACATCTGTTGCCATTCTTCCTCTTTTTCCTTGAGGAAGAGTGGCCCTGAGCTAACATCTGTGCCAGTCCTCCTCTATTTTGTATGTGGGATGCCACCACAACATGGTTTGATGAGCAGTGTGTAGGTCTGCACCTGGGATCCAAACCTGCGAACCCCGGACCACTGAAACAGAGTGCACAAACTTATCCACTATATCACCAGGCTGGCCCCCAGAATTTTTTTATTTTTATTTTTATTTTTTTGGTGAGGAAGATCGGCTCTGAGCTAACATCCGTTGCCAATCTTCCCCTTTTTGCCTGAGGAAGATTGTTGCTGAGCTAACATCTGTGCCAGTCTTCCCTCATTTTTGTATGTTAGATGCTGCCACAGCATGGCTTGATGAGTGGTGCGTAGGTCTGAGCCTAGGATCTGAACAAGTGAAGCCCAGACTGCCAAAGCAGAGCTCATGAACTTAACCACTATGCCACCAGGCCGGCCTCTCTTAGAGCTTTCTTCCTTGTAGGCCCACTGTTCAGATGTCCTCCTGGGTCTTACTTCATCATTACCATGAAAAATTCCCCATGTTGCTTCATTAGACCTTGTGTCTTCCTCCTTCCTGGTTTAGAGTTTCATTTTGGTGGACTTCCAACAGTTTCCTTACAGAGTGCATGAGAAATATATTTTTTGAGGTTTTACATGTTTGAAAATATCTTAAGTCTATTTTCTCATCTTTTTTGATTTGGTGGGTTATTGAACATTGAAAGAATTGCTCCATTGCCTTTAACTTCAGTTTTGCAGTTAAAAGTCTGCCATCTGTGACCATTTTTCCTCTCTAAATCTCTAGGATCTTTCTTTGTCTCCGAGTTCTGAAATTTCACGATGATGTGCTGTAGTGGGGTTTATATTCACCTATAGTGGATATTTTTACTCTGATAACTCAGATGTTCAGCTCTGGGAAAGTTTCTTCAAATGTTTCTTTGTTTTTCTTCTTCTCTGTTTCACTATTTTCTCTTTCTAGAACTTCCCTTTTTTTGGAGAGGGGAAGAGGATTTGAAATTCCTGAGCTGATCTTCTGCTTTCTTGTATATTCTCTCCTATTTTCTATTTTTAAAAATCTCCCCCTAATTTATAGGCTTTTTTTTTCAACTCTAATGCTATCATACTCATTGCTTTTTATGTTTTTTTCTTTTTTTTAGCATTTTATTGTTTCATAGGTATAAAAATATCTCATCTCTCTCTGAATATTAATGAAAAATTCTAAACTTTCTTCTCCCTGGAAAGCCTGTTCTTCTAGTTTGCTTTTGTTCTGTTTGTTTATTTTATCTTCATATTAGATACTTTTCTCAACTGTCTAGTGACTCTGGGCTGTCTGCCCAGTACTAAGCTATTGGAAGCTCTCTGCATGGTAGAGGGCTTGCCATCGCGATTTCCACTGAAGTAATAAGCCTGGGACATTTCACTGGGAAATCTCAGAGATTCCCCCTTCTCTGCCTGGAGGCTCCCCCTCGGTCTAGTAAGGGAAGGACACTAGGAGTCTGAACACTGTATATAAACTTTCAATTAATCTCCGTTTTCATTATGGCACCTCTAACATCTTCTGCCTCTGATCTCTATGCTTCCAGTCTTCTGCCAAAGTTGATGGTGTAGGGGTGGAGGGCATTATTTGGCAATTGATAAATCAGTGAGGGGATTGTGGGGATCAGATCACTTTTTAAAGAGACTTTCAGCCAATCCTTGTTTTTCTGCTGATGTTGTCTCTTTTTCTCTTTGGCTGTGTGTGTGTGTGTGTGTGTGTTTAAATACTTGATTGTCATTTTACTGGGGTTTCAGTAGGCAGCAGATCTTTAGCAGGGCAAAAACTGAGATTTATTTTATTTTTAGTCTGTGGGATATCTATCATCAGATTTAGAACATTCTTAGCCACCCTCTCTTCAAATACAGCTTCTGCCTTATTCCTCTCTTCTACTTCTGAAAGTGAGTCCAATTACACATATGTTAAAACCTTTCACTGTGTCATACTATTTTCTGTATTTTCCATTCTTTTCTAAATCTATCCTTCATTTTATGTATTTTTCCCTTTACACTTCTAATTTACTAACCCCGTTTTCTATTGTGTCTAGTCAACAACTGACAGTGTATTTAGAACTAGACAAACGTCCCTTTGATTCTTTCTTACCTATATTCCAGTGCTCTGTTGAATTATCCACGTTTTAATTTCTTTTTCTCCATCTTTCCCCCTATTTTCTTAAATATACTAATCATGGTTATTGTAAAGTTCTTATTGGCATACTTGAAAATGTAGGGAGACCGGCGAGTCTGTTTATAGTATCTGGATTTTTTTTCTGGTTTTGTTCATGTGCTCTGGCCATGCTTGGCACTTTTTCATTGCATGCTGGACATCATGTATAAGAAAGTTGTAGACAGGACACACCCAATGATGATACATTCCTCCATAGAGGATTTACCCTCCCTCTGCTAGGCAAATGGCGTGGTGGCTGACTGTTCTAATTCAATCAAGATTTTGCTGAAGTAGGCTGGTTTGCCACCCTGGTAAAGCTCAGACCACCTCTGGTTTGTCCCTGGCCCTTTGGGATCCTTAGTTGAAATTCTGGTGTGATCTCTGAGTCTTCTCCCCTTCCAAGTCCCAAACTCTAAATCTTTTTTCTCAGGAAACTACCGACAATCTCTGTTATCCCTTTCAGAGCTTCTCTAGTTAGGTGTTTAACTTCCTGTTCTGCACAGCTCCAGGGTTCAGCAAGTGCTCTTAACGGAAATCTGGAGCGTGCTTGAGGTACCCAACTGTCCGCCAAAACTCCCTTGGTTTTCCTCTTCTTCAGCAGTGGCCCCTGTAGGTGCAAAGCCCAAATTCTGTCTGCACTGGTAATTGACAAATGCCCCCAAGTTTAAAATGGCAACAAAGAGTCAGCTCAGCTCTTCAAAATCTTCACCTCTGCAGAGTACAGCTCCTCTAGTTGGGGCCTCAGCTGTTCCCTACCGGAGTCAGCAATGATTTCCATGCTTCTCTGGTGTACTTGGCGGCAGCGCTAAGCTGCTGCTAGCTACTCTGCCCCAAATGGAAACACAAGTCATCAAGATTGAATTTTTTATTTTTATTTTGAGATTTGGGAAAGAATTTTACAGTTGTCGTAGGATTAATTTAGAGATGTGTTCAAGTGCTTAAAATCATGGTTAGAATTGCTTCTGTGATATTCCTTTTGCCTTGCCAATTATTCAAGACGCTTTCTTAAAAGATTGAAATAATACAGCACATCAATAAGCTTTATTTTCTAATTCTTGAAACTTCAATGTAGACCTATAGAGGAGTAGATGAAAAGTGTTTATTTTGAATTTTAGACTAATCTGGACTCACAGAGAGATACAGGTAGATTTTGTAGGTGCAGAAAAACCAGTGTCTTGTGTTGCTTGCTGATGCAATATATCATTTTATTTTTCAGCATCTAACATTCACGAGAGAATTTGATTCAGATTCTCTTAGACATTATAGCTGGGCTGCAGACACATTGGACAATGTCAATCTTGTCTCAAGTCCTGTTCATTCTGGGTAAGCAACCTAAAAGTCGATTGTCTTTATCCTATTAAATTACCATTGCATTTATTACTTGCAGTAATAAATTCATGTTGACAAGCTTCATATGTATAAAATACTGATCTTCTAAAGGATTTCATTAGTAAGTATATGTGACATATGTTTGTAAATCATTAGTAAATATTTTTTCTAAGCAAACTTGTGTATCTCTTTTTACTGATAAAAACACAGTGTTGGAAAGGAAATTAAAGTATTGGTCCATAAAAATTTCCTAACTATTCTAGTACTACTTTTAGGTCTTTAATTTTCTTTTTCAATTAAAAAAAAATTTAATCATTTCTCTTAATTTTACTTTATTCAAATGAAGTTTTTTTCAGAGTATCTGATTTTCCTTTCAAATAAAACAATTAAATATGTAGGTATTTCTGTTCATTTACCTCACTGTTTGACTGCTTTTGTGCTTTGCTTTGAGTGATAGAAAATTTTCATTTAACTATTTAGTTTTTAAATAAGCAGTAAGCTCTGGTGTTATTTTTTTTCTCATATGATATAGGCCTTTGATTTGACAAATGATTTGTTTTGTGTGATTGCCCTTTAAAAAGAAAATATAAATTTGAAACCTCCAGATCAAGTTTGGTACCTTCTGCATTCCTGGAAAAAATTATGATTAACTTGTATTAGATTACAATTAGAAAAAAAAGAAAGGAACTTAAAAAAGAAAATAAATTCACTTTTAAAAAGTGAGGGTACCAATGTATGTGCACCAGAAGTGCTATGGTCAAAACCACATCAAACGGGTTCCTCATTGCTGCCCCCACTGGTCGGCACAATTTGAGGCAGGCGGCTAAACGGTGACCTGCTTTATTTAATCCATGTATTTTTAGCTATTGGATTCTTCACCTGTAGGTAATTAAAAGTGGAATAGTAGACATCCCTACAAATGGAATAGAAATAATTCATTAAGATGATGAAAATTGCAAGGTATTTTCACTCTGAAATTGGCATTTAGGCCATAAATTAGTTGTGATCCAGGACAAGGGCAGATTAATTTGGAATTAAATTAACAATAATTAACATTTGCAAAGTACCTTATGTAGTACATGAAGTATTTTCTGCTGCTTTTAATTAAAATAAATTGTGATAGCTAACATTTACCTAGTGCTTTTCATGTACCTGGCATTGTGCTAAATCTTTTACATGTATTGTCTTACTTAATATTTATTTGAACCTTACAATGACATCGTGAGAGAGGTTTTACTCATTATCCCCATTTTACAGATGAAGCGTCTGCTACTCAGAATAATCCTGCAGGTTATTTCAAGTATTTTTAAAGAACTGTGGTTTGTAACAATACAGTTCTGAAAAATAAATCGCTGCAATGTCATTCAAATGGAAATAACTACTTGAAACTGCTTTATAAACTATAAACTACATGGTGGTCTTTGAGTCATTAACATTGCATTTAATTCAATTAGAAAAACTTTTAATTATAGTAATATTAATTTTTTAAACTGCTTAAAATATGTACACAATTATTTTAGAAGTATACGGGTCTAAAATTGCAAAAGTAAAAAAAAATTAGAGTTGAGAAGGAAAATATAAAATACTTGATACACTCAGTGGGCAGACATGTTGAAGAGTTCTTTGACTCAAGCTTGAATTGCCACCATGTTAGAAAGGTCTAGAACCAGCACTTTGTACTCTCTACATAGGAAAGAAAAGTACGAAGGTTTAATTTAGTAAACTGAGAAGTTGAGAGAGCCTAGGATAATCAAATCAGAAATGAACTTCCCCATACACTGGAAACAATGAAGTATTTGAACATGCAAATTATCTCTCCTTCCCCTTGAACTTATTGAAGACAATAGATGTGTGCAGGAAAGCAAAAGTAATGGCAGCTAGCGTGGGTTTATTTGAAAAGGAAAATACAGACTTGGTATACACTTGGAAACAGTTCACTAATGCCAGATCTGTGGAGTCGCTTACATAGCCATTTAAGGCAAATATTTTTCCAGGTTGTCCCACAAATACCAAATGCCTTGGTTTCATTTTCTGATGGTTTTTATTTTTCCTTTGCTTGTCATTGACATTTTCTGTTGCTTGCTTCTAATTATCTTATATTAATTTTTCCCATTTGCTTTCTAAATTATTTTGCAGCTATTCTTCTCCACTTCCTCAGTATGATTCAAGGTGATAACTGTGTCCTTTATGTGAACCATCCTTTTTTGTATTTTTAATTTATGTGAATTTTCCCCACAGTTAGATTGTGTCAATGTCTGTAGTGTATCAGCATTTGTCATCCCGCTGTTGCTAAACTAGAAACATTCATGTGTTAGCTTTAGGATCATTTGTAGAATTCCTGCTGTAGTTAAAATATTAGTAAGATACAAATATGGTTAAACATCACCTTTTAATTTGTTTCTATAAGTTATGTTGCATGAAATTTTATTTTGCACAGAATATGTAAGGAATGAGTTTGGAAAACAAATCACTGTGTGTCATAATGTTAGTGATTATTAGGACCCATATCCTGCTTAACATATACTCACACCTTTCCTCAGTCTGTTGACTCTGTAAAGTTGAAAACCTTAGAACAATAAATGATCATTATTGAGCACCAGCTATGCACTGGGTGTTAATGCACAACACAGAGAAAGAGCTTCTTCCAATTGTCATTAAAATCATCTAAGTCATTTTTTCCCATTTGGTTCTAATATTCTTTGTAGCTGGAATATTTTTCTATTGACATTGATAACCTCCTTACACTACTTTGACCTGCTGAGCTACAAGTTTTATTCATATATTTTTTCCTATGTATGTATACATATTTTAAGATTAGTAACCAAGTCTGACCTAGGCAGTTTCTGAACACGCTTAGCAACATAGTTTTGTTCGTTAGTTTGTTCAGTAAACATTACTTATGTGCGGGAACTGTGCTCGGCCCTGCAGGTCAGCGGTGAACAGGACAGACCTGATCTGCATTGCTGTCTATATCATTGAGACTCAGCTGTTTGTTGCCAGGGCAAACACTGCCCTCTCGGTGTAAACACTCCAGTGTTTATCTGTACTAATACAACTGAATTTTCAAAATCAGAGTTTATCTGGAGTCATTTTTAATCCATTCTGTAACTATTATTTCCAATCATGAGTTGATTTTAAATACTAAACGCTGGAAATGATCAGATTTTGTCTTAGGCTTCTTTTATAATATTGCCATGTTGCCTTTGCTACTGAGTAAAAGTAGTTGTTAAACATGTGTATGTCTGAGAAACTGCAGGCTCCCCAGAGCAGTCTGAAGTGAGCTCTGAATCATTTAGCACTGGAGACGATTCATGCGGACGCTTGTACAAGTGAACCAGTATCTTTGTCTGACAATGAGGAGTGTTTTTTGCTGTTTTCTTTTTGTTTTTGAGGGGGTCAGTCTTTTCCCCTCTTACTTTGAATATCATAGTGGTCCCAGTCTCTCAAGGTAGGTAGAATATTAGCAAAAACAAATTAATCCAGAGGAAAATGGCCAAATCCAAAATGAGCAAAAAGGTGTGAAGTTGATTCCACCCCACTGATGACTGGAGTTGGTTCTGAAAATCTGATTGGCTGAAAAGTCATCCCCATGCTTTTGCCTCTCTTTGTGGGGATGGCAGGTCCATTTGCTTTGTTGAAGAGGTTACTCTTCCGAGGTCAAGAGGCATCACCCTTTAGGAAAGGGTCCCCAGCTTGGGCCTCCATGCAAAGTCCTAAAGTCTATTTATAGGATGTTAGAACTGTTTTTAGATGAATAAATAGTAGAGGGTTTTGGTGGATGGGATTATTTCCCCCCAAAAATACTGTAGGTATTCAAACAATTTTCTAATTATCAACATTTGGTGCTGTTCCAGTAAGAACCCTTTTCTCACATGTGAAAATTAGAATGCGAAGATACGTGTTTCTGTTCCCCTGTCTGACTTGCACTCTTCCATCTGTCAGACCCATTGGTTCATGCTCACCAGAGTGCTTTACAACGACACTGTGATGATGGTGGGAGGACTTGCGGAGGGCTTTTCCCACGAGGACATGATAAGAATCAAGAATTCCAATATGCATTTACCCAGATATGACACAATTTCTTTACATTTTCATATCTACATGCAGACAAATGTTTTTTCCTCATTAGTTTGAATATAAAGGCCAATGACAGAATTATATAATTGAGACATTTTCTGAAAAGTCTAAGTCCTAAGTTATCACTTTTGTATTGCTGTACAGATATTCAAATGTAGGTTATTTTAAAGCCAAATTTATACTGAAAAAATTAAACCCCTTCCTTCAACTCTGCCTTAGCGAAACTAGTCTTCTACTTTTATTCTCATATTCTGCTTTATGATAGTAAAAATTAGAGTGTTGGTGTGATTAAATATACATTGTTTTTATGAGTTGTACATCTTAAGACATACTGTGGAGTTTCATCTTACTTGTCAGAGGAGAGAGATTCCATAGTCAGCCTTTGGCTAAAACCATTTATAGTTAAAATGACCCTTGAATATAGCTTAAACCACCAAGAGAAACCACCTAACAGTGGCTCTGTTTTTGTTTGAAATGTATGATAGTCCTGTAAAAGCCAGTTTTATTCCAACTTTGAATCATCCACTGTTCCTTCAACTTGAGCATCTGACAAAGCGGTTGGCTTCCGTTAGGGGGCCATGTTCCACCAAGAATAAGTTGTCATGTTTCACTTTTTGCCCAGTTCACAAGTTAAATGCATGTTTGATGTGACTCCACCGTATTGGCTTCCAATTTATTTGTAAAGACAGGAAATGATAGCTACATTGTCTGTCAGTTTAAACTTGAACATTTCATTTCCAAACCTCCTGTGAAGATGCTTTATTTCTGTCCTTGATGTGGCCTTTGATCTTCTCCCTGCAGGTTTCTGGTCAGCTTTATGGTCGACGCGAGAGGCGGCTCCATGAGAGGAAGCCGTCACCACGGGATGAGAATCATAATTCCTCCCCGCAAGTGTACAGCCCCCACCCGAATCACCTGCCGTTTGGTAAAGAGGCATAAACTGGCCAACCCACCCCCCATGGTGGAAGGAGAGGGATTAGCCAGTAGGCTGGTAGAAATGGGTCCTGCAGGGGCACAATTTTTAGGGTAAGTCATTTTGTCAGTTTTAATTTTGGCCCTCACACCACGTCTTTGATTTTCTTTACCCTTGTTAACTCAAGTAGTTAACTATTAAAATGACTGAGTTGAACCATTTTGATTAAGTAAACTTTTCATATAGTGTCAAGGGTCACAAAGCTCTGTGGAAAGCTACTAGGCTGATACTTCCTTAACTCAGTTTGCTGGTTAAAGCTTTTACTAACCAAGAAGCATGTTCTCTGCTCAGTGAGTGCACGGAACCCAGCAGCCCCCGGGGAAGTCAAGGCACCATTCTTAGGAAAAAATAGAGATGCTGGAATTATATCACCACGTTGAATAAATGGCTACTTTGGGTGCACGTCTTTTTAAAGATAATTTTTAGGGAAACAATCCATTGTGATATGGTATTTTACAAACAGGAAAAATAAACTTAATTCGTTTTCCGAGGTGGCACTTGGGTGCAAATCAGGCAGGCTCTGTCGTGACTGACAGTTTATTCACAATTTCCCCTTCTCGTTTCTCTTCCTGCTGCATGGATGTTATTCAGTAAACTGCATCTTCCTACCAATCCTCCCCCTGTAAATGAGGGTGAGAGCTTGGTTAGCCGAATCCTGCAGCTTGGGCCTCAAGGAACAAAATTTATTGGGTAGGATCTTTATAGACAAGATACAGAATGTCTACAATTCTTTTTCCATTTCCAATTTTTTTCTGTCACACCATAGTCTTATTCTTGTCTTAATTTTATTTTAATTTTCTCAGTTTTTAATGCTTTCAGTTGATGTGTGTCACTGAAAGAAAAAAAAATCATAGTGGCTTGACTTAATGTCGCACCGCTACCTATCTTGTGCTTTTCAAGCATGTGAAATTCACTGCAAGCGTTATGCTTTCATAAATTTGTGCTTTTGTAAACCTTTCTTTAATTTGAAATGTTTCAACTGAATATGATAGTTTTTAAGACAGACTGACAGCCTAATTTTAACCCAGTGTAAGAAACGGTAATTTGCAGGCTTTGAATCAACATTTGCTATAAATGATATATATGTGTGTGTATATATATATATATATGTGTGTATATATATATATGTATGTGTGTGGAGTTACATTTTTTTTAAAGTACTTATCTATACTAAGTAATCTTTATGGGCTTTGAGAAGGAGAAGTCATCAGTAAGTAAACTGATTTTGAAAAATGTTGGGAATACAAGATATTTAAAGAAAACCAAATAGGCAGAAGGTAGAATATTCTACTGAAGTTATTGAATTATTTTGTTTTGCTTTGTTGGAGCTGAAATGTGTTGGTATTGTTGGTCGCTGCTTGTCCGTTGATCGGTATGTCTGCCTTGGCTGTCTGCATGAAGAGACCTGTTATGAACAGTTATGCCTGGCTCCCACCTTGGTCAGAGAGCTTGTCCATACCTTCTCTCCAGTACCGCTGAATGTCATACACCAAGCCACTTTCCTTAAATATGTACAGAGACAGTATCTGATCCATTAACCTGCAAAGATTGTATCTAGTTCTCAAAAAAAAATAAAGAAAGCAATATCTAATCATCAGATGTGGTTAAAAACTAGGGTAAATATCTTAAAAACTCTTGAATTTATTAACACTATTAGGAATAGTTGATTTTGTTTCTACCTGTCAAAAAATAAAGACATTATAAAAAATATTTAAATCCTTAATTTGAATAATGATAATTATTTTGCCAAAACTAAGATTATATTTATCATCCCATTTTAAGTGAATACTTTTGTAATAAATCAAATATTCACGTTTTTTTAATTTGACCATTACACCTATTATCCGTCATGATGATCCTACCTATTTAAGCTTTTATCTTCTGTTATCACATGTACATAAACACATAGGTTAAGAGGTGAGGTTACATACAACCTCTGTAGGAGAATAATGATACTGTCTACTTAAATGTCATAAATAAAGCTGCACAATCCAACTATGTAAACTGTGTGTGATTGTGGTCTGCTTACTTCCATTCATCTTTTTTAGTATTTATCCTATTTTTAAAATTTAACGAAATTATTCCCATGGCTTGACTGGCTGTCTTCAATTTGCAGCCGTTCTTTTACATTCTTTTGCAAAAGGACACTGTCAAAAATTAGTATATCATTATATGACAATTTCAAATCAACAAGTGCTTTTTCAGAAAGTTGAAATATTCCACTGCAGGTTATCCTAGAGCTAGGAAATTAAGCTGCCCACTACCATTTTATAAATTGAAAATCAGAGAAACCGTCTTAACTATACAGGCCATGAAAGTCATGGAAACTACTGGAGGTAGTGGATTGTTATATTGTTTTCTTGCTAAGGGAAAGAGAAAAATCAGTAATCTTTCAAAATAAGAAATTTATAGAATTTCTTTTTTAAGGAAATGACTGTGTCCTTTTAACTCATTAGCATTTTGTATAATATACCTATTGTGTTTTTAAAAATGGACCAACTTTCTTTCTTATGGTCTATTTTAATAATTTTTAATTCTTTGATTCAAAATTCTTGTTTATATGTGCCGAATATTTCCCCCCCACCATTAAATCCAATGCCTAACATATGGTAGGCCCTCAAGAATTGTTTGTGAATGAATGAATGATGGCATGTTTTCAGGCTTCTAATATATTATTTAATTAGCAAATGATTCTGCAGCTTTGAAATCATTCCCAACCTTAGTGGCACCTCTGATTTTCAAATGAATACTGTTAATGAAACATTTTTAAAAATATAATACTATAAATATATTTAATTTGATACCTAAATAATGTGGATTTTTTTTCCAGCCCTGTCATAGTGGAAATCCCTCACTTTGGGTCTATGAGAGGCAAAGAGAGAGAACTCATTGTTCTTCGAAGTGAAAATGGTGAAACATGGAAGGAGCATCAATTTGACAGCAAAAATGAAGATTTAACTGAATTACTTAATGGCATGGATGAAGGTAATTATGACAGCTGCTTGTTTTGTAAATGTCTGCAGGCAGAACTCAAAGGAATGACTAAAGGAAGCAGTACTTCAGTTTCACACGTTTGTACTTTAAGCTGGGAATCAGGTTCCTCAGCCTTTATTGCTGTTTTCTTTCTCTAAGGCATGAAGTTCCACATAATCTAACAAACTTTTTCCCCCACTATACTAATGCACAAATATTCTGGTGATTCTTTCAGTCTTTGATCAATATATCAATCTCTCCAAAACCCAAGAAAGTTTTCTAAGTCAAAAATGTGTAAGGAGAGGGTGGAATAATAGTGGAAGGTATGCAAAGCATGCAGAGTATTTGAAGAAAATACATTCACATTTTATTTTTGGAATTATTATTTCTGGACCCCTTCTTTTATCTCAGTTTTCTCCCAGATTATTTTATTATTCTTCAGGAATTTATATTTTCTCTTGGGCTATAATCAGTTTTTAAGAAAAATAAGTTTCAGGCTAATTATTAGAGCCTGTGATGCTTCAGCGTCTTATTCTCTGACCTGGTGAGACTGATGCATAGCTGGACACGTCGCTTTCTCAACCACACCTTCCTAGGCTGTCTGATGCTTAGAATCAAGCAGTTTTTCTTAGCAGGTATCGGGAATAGACTTGTTTTGAGAATAGGTACTTGATGCAGAGTTTTCCCTTAAAAAAAGTGAAAATCAATTAGAGACCAAGCTGACGACAAAATAAAGCCAGTCTTTATTTTATACTGACTTCTAATCACTACAAATTTAGCAATTGTTCTAAATAACAGCTTTTTTGGAGATATAATTCACATACCATAAAGTTCACTCTCTTAGCATTTAATTCACTGATTTTTGGAGTGCATCCAGCATAGTCCCTCCTGGTTTCAAAGTGTGGACAAAGGAGCTAGACAGACTCCAGGGTTTTGAGGGATGACTGTGGGCAAATTCTTTGATCCCTGAGAGCCTGTTACTGCTGTAAAATAGAGATTACCTTCCTACTTCATAGGGCTGTTGTTGAGAAGAAATAATTATATGAAGCACTTATGAAATACAGCCCTTGTCACATAGTAAGCTCTTGATAAATATCGGCTATTGTCACTACTATATTCATTCTATTAAAAAAATTGTCATGCTAAAGGTTTTGCATAGGACATAGTTAATCACAGCCAACCAAGAATTTAAGATGTCTTTAGAGCAAAGTAGGGGGAAGCTGACAATGGCTGAGTGTCTGGCATTCATGAGGCACTGATAAATGCCTGTATATATGAAACTTTTAAATGAAAGCATAGCACTTCACTGGAGGTAGTTTTAATCTCACTTATGGATAAGGAAACTGAAGTTCAGACAAGTCAAGTAATTTATCTAAGGTTACCCCAACCAAGTAGCAGCGCTGGGATTGAAATCTAGTTCTACTTATTTTCAAAGACTTTGAACTATATCCCACTTATTTTAGAAATGGGTGTCCTGTGGAGAAGAAAATAAATCTAAAGAGGAAAATTCCTACAAACCTCTAGATTTAAAGGTCTAGAATACTGGTCATTTTAAATGTTATACATTTAATGAGTAGACATTAAATATTTATGCCTGATATTGATATTTATATCACATACCATCTACAATTTCGAATGATTTCTGACAGATAGGAACATGCAGTGGTAATTAAGAGTTCTAATTTTTATTACCTTAACTTATTTTAAAGCATGAAATATAATCATTCTCTTATAAGGAAATTTACAAGAAAACACAATCGAAAGTTTTAAAAAGAATAAATCCTAAGAGACTGAACTGAATTTGCATTTTGAAAATAGTAAAAGAATACAGATGATTTAGGCTAAAAAATGGACAGAATAAGAGAAATGGGTTTTCTATAAGGGATAGTTTTTTTTGTTTTAGGGAAAATAAAGTATAAAAATATTTTCATGTATCCAGTATTTCTTTTTTATTTTTTTGAGATGAAGATTCACCCCGAACTAACATCTGTTGCCAATCTTCCTCTTATTTTTGCTTGAGGAAGATTAGCCCTGAGCTAACGTCCGTGCCAATCCTCCTCTGCTTTGTATGTGGGATGCCTCCACAACATGGCTGATGAGTGGAGCAGGTCTGCACCCAGGATCTGAACCCATGAACCCTGGCCACTGAAGTAGAGCATGCAGAACTCCAACCACTTGGCCACGGGGCTGACCCCATCCAGTATTTCTTAAATGCAAACATAGATTGCTACTTTTTAAAATGCAGCCTCTACAACAGAAGGATTTTCTTTTTTTTTTAAGGTATAGCTACTTTGATACTGTAAGCTCCTGAGGGCAGGTATGCGTTTGAGTCACCTGTGAATCACCAGTGAGGCTCAGTGCTGACTGAGGGCTCACCCAATCCTGGTGAGCGGGCAGAAGGAGGAACCTCACTATAATATGTAGCTATTTGGAGCAAAGTGCTCAGTAGTCTATTTCCTCTACCCCAAACTTTATTACTGTTAACCTCCAGGAGAGAAACATTAAAGAGGATCATTTACTTTGAGGAAAGTTCTGAGAAAGTAACAATCATCTAGGACAAATATTGAATATTCTGAGACCGTGCTGTCCAATAAAACTTTCTGCTGTGGCGGGAGTAGTCTATAGCTGTGCTGTCCAACAGTAATCACTAGTCACATGTGACTCTTGAGTACTTGGAATGTGAAGAATGCAACTGAGGAAGGTAATTTTTAATTTTGCTTAATTTTAATTGATTTCAAATAGTCACATGTAGCCAGTGGCTACCTCAGTAGACACTGCAGTTCTAGCAAAAACACTGACTACTCTAATAATATATTCTCCTTCGTTTTTGAGTATATAGTATGTCCTATGAGGCAGAAGTATAATTTTAAAAAGATTTTTTAAGGTTTATTTATGGAATGGACTTCCATGATTTCATGCTGACATGTCTTCACTTTCTTTTTAACAAAGCAATTTTCAAATAGGAATTAGTCATATCTTTGGTTAGATAAATGATGCCCCAAACACTGCCATACTAAGGGCATCTGTCAGATCTTTTAAAGAAACAGTGATATAGCCCTTGGTCCTGGATTCTGTGTGTTACCTTGGAAATAGTAGATAGAGTTTCTTTGCTACATTTTTAAAGACCAGATAAACTTTGGTTCCATTTTCGACAATTAAAAAGAAACATAAAAACTTCCAGATTTAAAGACTCAAGCACCGAAGGCCACTGCAGCAAAAATAATAACTGAATTTTCAAGGCACCATGGTTTTCTTCATGTGTTAAATTTTAAAATAACAATAATGAAGGAACCACTGTACATACTTTTTTTTAACTGAAGCTCAATTAATCAGATTTCACACCAAGATCAAGCCCCACTTACCACCACCCTGCTCCTGTTCCCAAAGACACTTCATTCTCATTGGAATATCCCCCCTCCAAAAACAGACAAGCTAAAAAAAATATCACTCCATCTCTAAAAAACCAACCCTTCTTTCTCTTCAAGGTCCAACTAGTCAAAGCTCTCGTGCGAAACGAAATATAAGCACAGGTTAGCAGGTTTCGTGTTATGTTCTACACTCCCCACTTGGTTCCCATCCGCCTTTTTTTGTTCCTGGATAGTTGTTAATTAACAAGATAAAAATAATACATAAAATAAACTAGTGACAGATCACTCAAGACTTCCTTAAAGAAAAAGAGAAATCATTCTACTGCTATTTAACCTGTTAATTTCCCCACTTCATGACAGTTCAGCCTTATCTGTCATCTATGGCAAGTGAATTTTGATAATACCTATCTTATTATAAATGCCTCCTTTTTAACCTTCTTTTCCATAAATGAATTCTATGTGCTACTTTATAGTAATTATATGCTACTTTTATAACCAGACCTGTTGCATCTTCTTCTCTGAAAATCTTAAAACTCAAGTATTTAAAAATCATCTTAGCCGATATTTTGATCACTGATTTTTACTAAACAACACAATTGTAAAGATTAGATTATGATTCTATATAGTATAGAAAATATAGTATTTTAAAACTTGCAAAGCCTTTCCATGTGCCTAATCAAATTTAGTGCTTAGAATAACTCCAGGGAAAGACAAGTTCAAGGAGGAGGGTGACTTGCCCAGTGTAATGTGGTGGCTGGGATCATGATCTATGGACGTCACATGGACTGGAATTCCCATCCTGGCCCCACCATTTACTAGCTGTGTGACCCTAACCAAGTACTCAATCTTTGTGAACTTGAGGTTAAATCTGTAAAGTGAGGACACCTTATAGGGAACTAATGGGGAACAGATGAGCTAATATGTAAAGATCTTAGCACGGTGTCTGACACGTGAGAAGCACTCAATCAGTGCTAGTCATAGTCATGGCTGCCATGTATACTAGTGTAGGAGAGCAAGTAGCGGCTGAAATCTTGCCTCTTCTGCTTGCCAAGCCATCTGCTCTGACACTGGCCTGAGGACAAGGGGCACTCTTATCTAATTTTCTCAAAGCTACTGTTTAGTTGTGAAGCCATATATCAGCAGGGCCGTGTCCACCCCAAGTGGACCCCTTTTCCAAATCACACAAAAACACCACCAGGGCTAGTGGAAGCCCTGGTCACCGTTGATGATGGTGACACTCACTCCATCACCACCACCCAATCAGGAAATAGTAAATAGATCTAGACTTCCCAAATATGGACTTCTGACTCCAAATCTAGGTGTTTTTCTACAATACTTTTTTGCCTCTGTATATACTCAAATGAAGGAGTGAAAGTGCTGTGTGGAATAAAAATGTTACATAAATGTCAGCTGCGATTTAAATTTTTTGTAGCTAATCAAGGTACCTTCTTACTTCTTATATGACTCAAAAGGAGGTGGTGTGTATTTGGGAAAAATTGTTGTTGTAAAATAAGGTGGAGTTAAGAGTTATTTCTGTCACTGGCAAGCCCAGAGACAAAAGTATCAGTGGTTATGCTAATGAAGCAGGTGTGTTAGCAAAGATCTATGGGAGTAAGAGTCTAAAGTGACAGAGAGGACAGTTGGCCTGGGTGTGAAGAACCTGCTGTTACCACTAAGGTGTCAGGTGGCAGGAGCAACTTTTCTGTTTGGCGGCAGACGTAGATCTTTTTCTAGCACTTGTCAATTCATGTTTTCTCAGCAGAGAAAAAGATACAGCAAAACAGAAAATAATCTTCCTGTTCCTCCCAAAAACATCACCTTTAAAGTGCATCAAATTGAATCCACTTGTAAGTTTAATTAAAACCTTTCTTTAATTGAACACACAAAGTTCAATTAAACATGTTTAAAAATTGTGCCTCCAAAGTCAGACCCCGAGGGGTGTTTTGTATTTTGCGGTTATGCCGGACCTGGGAGTATTTACTAGTAGAAGAATCCCTCCTCCTTAGAAGTCTTGACTTAAAAATTGAAGAGCTTGAGAAAGGCTCTAGTCCTGCAGTGTCCGATACAGTAGCCACTAGCTACATGTGGCTACAGAGCACTTGAAATGGGGCAGTGCGAGTTGAGAAGTGCTGCAAACATAAAATACACCAGATATATGAAGACTCAGTACCCCCAATATATGTCTCAGTAATCATTTTTACATTGGTTACATCTTGAAATGATAATATTTTGGATAAACTCGGCTAAATAAAACATCGTTAAAATTAATTTCACCTGTTCCTTTTATTTTTGTGTGGCTGTAAGAAAATTTAAAATTACAGATGTGGCTTACATCATACTTAGATAATGCTGCTCTCGACAGTGTGTAGACTTTGTTTTACATATCTATTAGGTTTTAAAAGAAGTATCACATGATTGCTTTGAGGATATATGGATTATGCTATTATTTTTAAATCTCAATCACTGTATTAGAAGAAAATGTTGCTGAAGTTCTCCAAACAGTGTTATAATGCTAGGAAAATATTCTCTCCCTTGTTGTCATTGCTTAACTTTCAGATGAGAGCAAATGAGACTTTAAGATGATATATGTTAAATTAAATAATTATACTGTTTTATTATAAACTGAAGCAAGAAAGGAAAAGTGATATTTATAATGCTATGTAACAGAAAATAAAGTTTCCATAATTTATTATCTAACTATATCAACAATATTTTAGAAACAGACTTCTCAGTTAAAAATTGCTACTCTGGTTCATTTCAATTGAACTGACTTGTTTGTAATTTATCAGCCATGAGACAAATAGTCTTAAAGTGTCAAGTTAGACTGTAGCAGCAGTTGAGCACTGACAAGTGAAATATGGAGCTTTAGGTTGTACACAGCACCATCTGTTGGAGAAATCTATTAACAATTTTGAAAAATTTTGGAGGAAAAAGAAAAATTGAACTTAACAAATCAGGAATGTGGTTGGGATGCCAAAAAAAAAAAAAAAAAAGCATACCAAAAACGGTTAAACTGTGACAAAATACTAACTTGCTTTCAGTCCATTACCATAAAACTGTCATTTTCAGTCAGTTGAACGATGCCCACCCCAATGCAAAAGGAAAGGAGACTGTACCAGAACAGTTCCCCCACACCTACTAGTCGGGAAATGAAAACAGGACCAAAGGAAATAAGCATTAGTTAATAATGCCAAGTTTTATATATGTCTGTGTATATGGATTTGCCAGCAATTACATGTCTTTATGAAATATTAGTCAAAATAATGACATCAGTCACCCTGCCCCACGTGTCAGAGTGGGACTCTTAGCCCTCTGGGGACAGTGAAGCAGGCCTGAGAGATTGGGTGGAAGTCTCCATTGCCTTTGGGATCAACGTGAGTAGAGGCCAGTGTGCCAGACACAGCAGGCCTAGGCCCGTCGTAGCTCAGAGCACTTCCATATCTGCTGCACATTCTGGGTCACTGATTTATGGTGTTTAGCTTTAAGGCATTATGTATGATCCTGATTTTGAAGATAGGACCGTATTAGTTGTTTTTTGCCTGGGGTAATGGTTTAAACAAAGGATTGAAGAAAGTGACATAATGCAGCTAATTGCCTGAAAGCCATGCCTTTTTATTTGCACAAGAGGAAAAGTAAGCAAATGTGGAGGAAGATTTTTCTGGAAAAAACATGGAGAAGCAGATCCTTCGGCAATCATGGAGAACCTTAGAATGATTATTCCAAGATGGCCAAACATCCCCTCCCTCACTCTCTTCTTCCAGGAAGCCTGCCCTAAACCCCAGACTGAGTTAGAGTCACCTGGGAAACATGTCCACAATGCTTGGCTTGTCTTCTTTCATAACAAGCAACTTTAACCTTTGCTTCTTCCTTGATGGACTGTAAAGTCGGTGAGGCGGGGCCTGGCTCAGACTTGCTGACAGCCATTATGCCCAGTGTACATAACAGCTCTTGGCACAGTGTTGTCACCTCATCATAATTTGTTGAATAAATGCAGAAATGAATGATTTGTATCCAGGCAAATGCCCCCACTTTTGGTGATACATTTCCTCAGTAATTCAGGGACCCATGCCCAAGAGAGAAAGCAACTTTTTCAAGAGATGCCACAACCAAATAGGGAAGCCGGGAGAGGCAGAGAAAGGGCAGTAATCATTACAAATTAGTTTTCTAAAAATAACTTTAAGATATCTGATTGTCAGAAATTATACGGATTGCTAAACCTGGTGGGGAAAAACAAAGGAATATCATTGTTTCCAGACACTCTGCAGCATTAGCACTCAATCCATTGTGCAGATGTCAATAACAAAGTCCCACCTTGAGTAAAGATGTAAAATAATGCTAATCCAGACAGACATAAAGCAGATACCAGAACTGAAGAAGAAAGTTAAATTACTAAAATTTTAGAGGTGCCTGGACCTCTCTGTGTCTTTTCAACTTCTCATGAATATAATTATTTCAAAATAAAAGTGGGAAAAAAATTGAAAAGGTTCCTATTATGTTTATATTGAGGAAGATGGGTCAAGTTATGTTATTTGAGGGGTTTTTTCCTATGACATCTTGAGTGGGCTTGTTAAAAAAGTTGCATATTCAGATGGAGTTGAACTTTAATTCCAAAGAGATGAATGTCTATAATTTCCTGAAATATTTCAGTGAATACATTACAAGTGCTCTATTGTCCCACATATTCTACAGAGTTGAATATTATAGATTTATTTCCTTCATTTTTTATTTCCTTTTATTTATTCCCTTTGTTTCCTCCAATTTATCTGATAATTAGTTTTCTGTAATTGGTGAACTTTTGTTTTAAAAAACAATGAAATCGAAATGATATCAATTCAGATTTATACACTGTAGAGATACACAACAGAGATAGTGTGATGTTTAAAAATATCCAACCTGGGGCCGGCCCCGTGGCATAGTGGTTAAGTTCGGCACACTCTGCTTCAGCAGCCCGGGTTTGTGGGTTCAGATCCCGGGCACAGACCTACAGTACTCATCAGCCATGCTGTGGCAGCAACCCATATGTAAAGTGGAGGAAGACTGGCACAGATGTTAGCTCAGCGCTAATCTTCCTCAAGCGCAAAAAAAAAATCTAACTTTAGATCTGCCACACACTGGCTCTCTGACTCTCCTCTACTCCCAAACTGTGCGACCTTGGAAAGAATATGTAACCTAAGTTGTTACATGAATACAACTGTGCTGGTGGTTTTCTATCATTTGTTTGTCACATCTAGCCCAGAGGAAACTTTTCTTATCCTGATCTTACAGATGAGGAATGTAGGGTGGCTCAGAGTTCAGGAACTTGTCCAAAGTCCAAGGTCACTGGTTGGAGAGCTGGATTTGAACCCAAACACCTATTTCCAGTGACTTTCCACAGACTCATACTAGCTGGCTTGCCCTTTTGAATTCTAACATCCTAAGACTCCATTTTTTCCCACCCCTCAATATCAGATACTCCATTCTTGGAGAAGCAAGCTGAGTATAATATTCACCTGGCCGGAAGTTGAATCTTAGATATAGAAATGGTCCTTTGTGAAACCTTGAGGTTGTATTCCTTTTATAGATGTTCACACTCAAAACTGACCAGGTCACAAACAGCCTTCAGAAAACAAATTTGATATAGGAAAGAGCGTCCTGGCCCTATTTGACCAAGTTATCGAGACATTTAATCATGTGCACATAAAAGAGGCAAGACTAATCAGGAGGATCATTTGAAAGCTTTAGAGTAACTCATTTAGTGGGAACATGATTTCAACCCTGTTATTTATGCTTCATCGTATTATGACCTCCATAACCACTGTATTTGCAAAGCATTTTATAATCCTTAATTGCTCTGTGCAAAATCTCAGTTACAGACAATCCTGTCCCACCTTTTACAAATAAAGAAACTAAATGAGTTACAAACTACTTAAGAAATTTATCATTAATCAACGAGGCAAGAAAGCTGTAGAACATTAGTTTCCATTTCTGGTGCCGCAGAACGTGCCACTGTAATCAGGACTTTCAGCTTATAGAGTGGGCCAATAAGAAGTCATGTCAACCTTTTGGACCAGGGTATTTGCAAATCTATCTGTTATTCAAACTTATCAACCACCCCCTATGTGCCAGGTAGTCTGCAAAGACACTGTGTTACACAGTGGTGGAAGTCCACGTCTGTGTGACTTCATCCCTTCTCCTAGACCTACGTTCTAATCTCAGCTCTCAAGCAGACCAGCTGAGTGAGTATGGGCAAGTCACTTAACCTCTCTGAACTTCAGACACCTACTTCACCAAAATGCTATGTGGGCTAAATAGTAATTGACCGGCCACAAAGTAGACATTCAGTAAGTGTAAATTTTAATCTTCCTTCTGGCCAAAACTATCTACTTCAGAACTCACTTTTCTCTTTTCCCTTTAATCTTTTTGTGTGTGTGAAAACTTTGCTAGTAACAGATTAAAAAGAGAGAAAGAGAGAGGGATTCCAGGGGCTTTTCATAGACTATGGTATTATGAATCACCCCGAAAGGTAAGAACTTCTTAATTTTTATGCCCTTTTCTCCTTTAATTCTATAGC
This sequence comes from Equus przewalskii, assembly GCF_037783145.1. Lineage (NCBI taxonomy): Eukaryota > Metazoa > Chordata > Mammalia > Perissodactyla > Equidae > Equus > Equus przewalskii. The sequence continues at coordinate 49,731,358 of NC_091831.1, read as the reverse complement.
GACGGAGTACATATCCTTTTAAAAAACAAAACCATTTAAAAGTAATAGATATTTTTTATTGCCCCATAAGTTCCTCTTCTCATACTGAACCATCCTTGTATTGTTTCGCATAGAATCCTGTTGTCACTTTTTAATAATTTAAGTTCTGAATTTTTAAGGACAGGTATAGGGTGGGAGTCTTCTAAGACCCCACTTCCCAAACATGTCAAGACCTGAATTGAGTTTGAAAAGCAGATTTTCAGGTTCCACCCCTGGCCTACCACATCAGAATCTCTATGAGAGAAGCCCAGGAATGTGTGCTTTTAATAAGCAGCACTGGTGCTGCCTGTGATCTGGCCAGTCTGGGACACAGTGCACTGGGAGCTTGGTTTTCTGCAGGTACGACTGTGATACAGGCATCACATTTCTGCTGCAGACTGTTTTCTTGGGTTTATCTCTGTATGTAAAGGGTGGGAGCAAAGTACAGATTGTTGGTAATATACTCCTGCTTCTCTGGCCTAAGTAAGAGACCATTTTAAAATCTGAATACATATAAATTCAATCCTGGAAAGAACACTGGCATTGTTCATTTTTACATTATCAGACTTGCTATTTGCCTGGAAATCCGATCTTTCTGAAGTACCTTTTTAGTTTGCCACACAGCACTTTCAGAAGTGTTTTATAGTCTCATGAGTTTTTAGTTCAGTTTGGGTAAACATCCATTAAGTAAACAGTAAGTTCTGAGTTAGAAACTCATGGACATAATAGACTTTACTGTGGATTAAAAAGTAGGAAGACTAGAGCCTCTTTTTCACACACAATTTTTTAATTAAAAAAAACTATTAAAAGAAGAAACAATAACAGTCTCTACTACTACATATATTTTAGAGCAAGATTTAAAGACTCACGCAGTTACTTGGTATGAAATGTGTGAGTCTCATTAATTCCCAATTGGTTTCTTTGTTCATGGATCCCGGTTGAACATCTACAGTGTACCAGGCCACGATATCAAACAGCATTTAAGTTAATATAATTTAACTGTGGGTACTTCACATTTCCTGAAAAGAAAGTCTAATTTTAATACACAATAATTTATCAAAATTATAAACAGAATAAAAAGCCTTGCAGTCAGGTGCTCATGATGCTACATAATGTGGCCACAAGTCAGGGCTTCACAGCAGTTGAGTGCCAAGAGCCCTTTCCTCTCCCTCCCACAGCTTCTCTTCCACTGGGCATTTAGTTACCAGCTTTCAAACATTCAGCTAAGCTCATTTTATTATTGTATTTCAGTTTCCTTTTTTTAAAGCAAGAAATAGAGAAAAAAATATACTTGAGTTGAATCTACATTAAACACTAATAGTCTATTGTATTATATTTATGTATATTATTTATTATTTAATACTGGTATTTGTAGTAGTATTAACCCATATAATAATACATGAGTAGACATTCATTATAATATGTATTATGATTTTCCTCTTATCTCACCCCTTCCCTTAATTTTTCTGTAAATTATATGAATTTACACATAGACATGTAAAGATGTGATTAGTCAATTGTTATTTTTTTGTGACTTTTTCATTTAATATGCCTTGGACTTCTACCCCATTCTTCTTAATACTGCACAGTATTCCATAGTATGAATATATCATAATTTATGTAACCTCTGTCCTGTTGATGGCCAGTAAGATCTTGTGATAGATTTTCAGGTCATAGGAATTCTGTAGTGACTTTACCAACTGGTTTTCACCTCCTCCTCTTGACAGCTCACATTCACCTACTATCTACGACATTTATTTTCTTACTTATGCAGATATCCTAGAGTGTAATAGCCTAGCCTTCAACTGTAGCTTTTGAAGAGATTGTTTCTTTTTATAAACCAATCTTTAAATAATATTTTTTTATTTTTATATTTCTATTGACTTTTATTCTCAGAAAACAAGTTAAAAATATTTTAAGTACACATAAATAATAACCTGGTTAAGGGGAGATCTCTCTTCTCCATTTCCGCATGCAGAGGCCTGGGAATCTGAGTAATTCAAAAAAGCAATGTGTATGTATATTATTCTATTTAAAGAATGGTGCATGGGGGGCTGGCCCGGTGGCATAGTGGTTAAGTTCGCACACTCTGCTTCGGCAGCCCAAGGTTCGTGGGTTTGGATCCCAGGCGTGGACCGACACACTGCTCATCAAGCCATGCTGTGGTGGCGTCCCACATACAAAATAGGAATATTGGCACAGATGTTAGCTCAGGGACAATCTTCCTCAAGCAAAAAGAGGAAGATTGGCAACAGATGTTCGCTCAGGGCCACTCTTCCTCATCAAAAAACAAAAAAGACTGGTGCATGAGAACTCTAATGCCTAAAATTCCCACATTACTTCTTCCTTTGGATTGAGGCTTATGTTTAAAATACCTGTTAAAATAAACACTGAAAGTCAATAACTATGCAAGTTTTAAGTGACAGAAGAATTGCTAAAAGCTTTAAAATAGAGTGGGTACAACACAGAGGATCCCTGAACCACTGGCAAATCCTAAAAGATATCAGAAGTTGAATGTGGGCTTAGAAACCTGATCTTCTCCATTTACCACTCATCCGCAGCTTCTGCGATGTACACGCTCATTTTCTGTTTGGAGTGGCTTTACTGCTTTATCAAAGCTGATATAGCCTACGTGCGGCCAGGCTGCCTGTGCTGCACAAAGGGGCAGTTCTTCTCAGTCTGTTGCTATTACAGTTTCCTGGGGTGATACAGCTGTCTCTACCTTAACTCCTCACAAATGGATGTGCACGTACCCACAACACACACACACAGACACACAAACACCTAAGAAGTGCATGTTACAAGTCCCCTGAAAGATGCCTCACTCCCTCTGGTAGGTCCAGACTGATCTTGAGTAAACTTCACACTCATAGGATACCCGGCTCATTACATGTAAAGTTAGGAAATCTGTCTTGTTTGAAGGATGTAATTTCATGGCAGAGTCTTCTTAAATTGCTTCCACTATATGGAGGCCGGAGCCGTTTCTAAAGGAGAACATAATCACAAGTTTGAGGCTGAAGTAAAAAAATATTTGCTTAACTGATGATGACGTGATGCACAGCAATTTAAACAAATGAGCAGAACTTTCTCAGTTGCAGCATGAGTTATGAATTCTAGGAATTCAGCCTTTTTAAAATGAGCCAAGTTGGGCCAGCCCTGGTGGCTTAGTGGTTAAGTTCGATGCACTCCACTTCGGCAACCGGGGTTGGTTCCCAGACGCAGACCTACAGCTCATCTGTCAGTGGCCACGCTGTGGCGGCAGCTCACGTACAAAAATAAAAGAGAAAGACTGGCAACAAACGGTAGCTCAGGGTGAATGTTCCTCAGCAAAAACAAATAAATAAATAAGCCAAATCATGGGAAGGGAAATATATCTGCTTATATTTAATGTTTAATAAACTTTTATTTTCTCTCAATTGCTGAATAGGTGAAAACTTCTCCAGACTATTTCCCTAAGCAAACTCTTTGATTCCTTCCTGTTTTGTTATACTAGCCTTCTTTTTTCAGTCTTTATCTTTGTTTTCTTTCATTTTCCTTCTCTGGGGACTCAGCATTTAGGTTTGGACAGAGCAGAGGGGAAGGAGATATGGTTAGGAACCAAAAAGGACCAAAGTTCCAGTTCCATCTTTCATCTGGGTTGAACCCTATTTCTCTCCTAGTTGGCAATGAATTTGGCGCTCCCATCTCAGAGTTCAGTGGCTAATCTGTAAAATAAGAAGACGTCATTGATCCAATTGCCTAACCATCCATTTTAGCATTCTACAAATTTCTGTTCGGAATAAGCCGTGATCTCAGCCCTGCGTATCTAATAGAGGAGGCAGGCATGTTCATAGTTATGGGATGTACCGTATGTATCAGAGGTATGAAGAGACGCTTATGTGAGTAGCAAAAAGAAAACCAACACCCCTCCCTGAAGTGTGGGAATTTTCTCTTTATTTTGTACCAAAACCACCCGAGGTATATAAACCCAAAGGCAATACTGCCTTATTCCCCACCCTCTTCTCACCTCCTCAGCTCCAGCTCCATTTCCCATCCCTCTGAAGTAACCAGTACTAAGTTTCTTCTACAGATTTCTCTTATAAACGTACACAAATGTGCAGATTATATTTTTCCCCTAAAAAGGATCATACTATGCATATTGCTCTGCATCTTGCTTCTTTCCTCGCTTTATACACTTTATACTGGTCAGTTACCACCTGCCTGGCTCCCACTTTCCCTCAGATCTCTCCTCTAATCTCACCTCCTCAGAGAGGTGTTTCCTGATCATCCTGTTTAAATAAGAACCTCTCCTCCCCATCCCCCCTCCCCTTGTCACATTCTATTTCCTCCCATCAACTTATTTTTTTCTTCATATTTGTTTAGTGGTGTGTGCCCCCGCCATTAGAATGTAATCTCCATGTGAGCAGTGACTTAGTTTACTCTTTACTGCATCCCCAGTGACTAGACTAGAGCCTGCACATAGTGGGGTCCTCAGTATTTACTTGGTAAATGAATGAATTTGCATCACCCTATTTACTAGCTGCAGGAGTCTCTAGAGTGGATGAAACTTGACTTATCTAATCCTTCCCTTGTGATGGGCGTGTAGGCTCTGTCAAGCTTTAGTCATTACAGGCAATGCTGCTTTGCATATACTTGTAAGAAAGATGTCAGAAAACGGGACTGCTGGGACAAGGATAGGTGCATTTTCATTTTGAATAGATGATGCCCAATTACATTGTCAAAAGATTACTGCTATTCACACCCCACCTGCAAGAATGAAAGCACTTGTTTTTCCAAAATTTTCTCTGGACAGATGTTATCAGTCTTTAATGTTACTAAGAGATGTGGAGAGAAATCATATCTTGTTTTAATTGGTATTTCCATTTAAATTATTAAGTTTGAACATTTTAGTATATGTTTATTGACTGTTTTTCAGCCTCTGTGAATTGTGACTCTTGTTTATATAACATTTTGCCATTTTCTGTTGGCTTGTCTGTCATCTTATGAACTTGTAGCTGCCATGGGTATTGAGCATATTAATCCTTTGTCATGCATGGCTATTATCTTTCCCAGTCTACGTTTTGTCTTTCAGGTTTACTATTTTTGTCATAGAAAGCTTTATATTTTTTATAAGAATTTATTTATTTATTTATTTATTTATTTATTGAGGAAGATTACTCCTGAGCTAACATCTGTGCCAATCCTCCTCTTTTTGCTGAGGAAGACTGACCCTGAGCCCATATCCATGCCCATCTTCTTCTACTTTATATGTGGGACACCTACCACAGCATGGCTTGCCAAGCGGTGCCATGTCTGCACCCAGCATCCAAACCAGCAAACCCTGGGCCACCGAAGCGGAATGCGCACACTTAACCACTGCGCCACTGGGCGAGCCCCAAGAATTTATTTTTTATTTATTTATTTTTGGTGGGGAAGACTCACCCTGAACTAACATCCTTTGCCCGTCTTCCTCTTTTTTCCCTTAAGGAAGATTAGCCCTGAGCTAACATTTGTGCCAGTCTTCCTCTACTTTGTATGTGGGATGCCTCCACAGCACGGCCGATGAGTGGAGTAGGTCCACACCTGGGATCCGAACCCGAACCTGGGCCACTGAAGTGGAGCGTACAGAACTTTAACCACTTGGCCATGGGGCCAGCCCAGCTTTACATTTTTATATACTCAGAACTGCCTTTTCAGATTCTAGGTTTTTAGTTTTGAGTAGGAACATTTCTCCTAACCAAGGCTAAGCCATATTCTCGATTATTTTTTTTTTTTTTGGTAATAATTTCTTTAAGTAAAGTCTCTTGTCCAGCTGGAATTTCTATTTCTATTTGATAAAATGCAGTGATTCAGCTTTGTTCTTCCAAATAGATTTTCACTTATATCAACACCATCTTTTATATAAATCATCTTTACCCTACTGATTTGAAGTGCAAATATATGCCTTTGATTTAAATATACTGATCTATATATATAATACATATATAAAAGTAGATATATATGGATTTAGATATATATGTGTGTATATTATATATGTATGTGTATACATATATAAATTTGAATCTATTTCTTGATTCTCTATTCTTGTCCTCCTGACCTGTTTGTCTATTATTATACATATTTCTTATATTCTTATATGTCTCTCTATATAACTGTTTTATTATGATACTTCTAGGTCAGTTTTAAAATCTTGTAAGATAAATTCTCCCTCACAAATCTACTCTTCCAAACTATTCTCGGTTAGTCTCAAATATTTATTATTTCATATGATTTGTAAAATCATTTATTTCGATTAAACCTACCAGAATTCTGCATAAAATCTGGCTTTTGAAAGAAGACCCATCTGGCTGCACTACAGCAGATGGAGTGGCACAAGGGGAGGCGAGTGGCGGGGAGATGGTTAGGAGGTAGTCTCAGTGATCCACGCAAAGCATAATGGCCTGAATAAGGGGGTGGCAGGAAAGGAAGCCATTTCCAAAGTTGAATCAATGGGACTTTGACCTTTAGAGGTGAAGTACAAAGGAAAGCGAATCAAAGCTGTTAGACTGGAGGCCTGGGCAAACTGGAAACCCTTTACCAAAGTTGGGACTACAAGGGAAGAAGTAGGTTTGGAGGTGGACAGAAAGGAAGAAGGTGTGTCCATTTGTAGACAGGTTGAGTTTGATGTGTAAGGGCCATCGGTTGGCAGATGGAAATTGGTGGTGATGATACTAATCATTTGGGTAACTTAAAAATATTTTAAAGTGGTTTTCAAATAAAGTTATAGAGCCTTTCAGACATACCTACGTCCTTATTCACTTTCTTGTGAGGCCCTACTCTTTTCTGACACATTCCTACTTTTGGCAGTTTGAGGGCAGATTATGATAAATAAGCACAGAATGAGGTATCCCTTCTTGAAGAGTAGAAATTTGTCCATATGTGCTAAAGTGCCAGTTTTGAAGATGTTTGTTCCTCTTTAGTAGAAATATTTTTCTATAAATACCATAGATGAATAGCTTTATAATAAGGTCATTGTAGTTTTTATCATAAAAACTCTGTTTAGACTACTGAATATAAATAATTTTAACTATCAAAATGACACAACAGTTTGTCTCAAAGTATTACGTAGACAAGCTTATTCTCAAAGCTTTTTCATTCATTTGTCTTTTCAGAACTTGACAGCCCAGAAGAGCTGGGGAAGAAGCGTATCTGCAGGATTATCACTAAGGATTTCCCCCAGTATTTTGCGGTGGTTTCGCGGATTAAGCAGGAGAGCAACCAGATTGGTCCTGAAGGTGGAATTCTAAGCAGCACCACTGTGCCCCTTGTCCAGGCTTCTTTCCCAGAGGGTGCTTTAACCAAAAGGATTCGAGTGGGCCTCCAGGTAATGTTCACAAAAAGTTGTTCTCCTTGGTACACATAGAGAGCATGTGAGAATGTTCTGCTCTGGAAACAGTTGTCATAACTCATCCTAGTGATATTGCTAATCAAAGCATTAGGCCATTCTGGGAATCATTAACCTATTTCAAATGAAAAGCATTAAGTAAAAAGCGTAGTGGCTTGTTAAATAAGGTACATATTTTAGGGTTCTTCTGTTTCAAAGTATCACTTGGTTTCTGATGAAAGATGTTTCTTTTAACCATAGGTTATTGGTATATGGAGCAACAAAAGCAGCAAACAACAAATATACCATTAAGGAAACAAACCATATTTGATTTGGTTTAGAATATGCCACATCATAAAAGCAGTAATAGTGAAATCTGCAAGCTTTCAAATTTTGGTTGGATTTAAATAACTCATAAATGCTGGATTTTACCCAAACCAGTTGGAACTTGTTTTAGTTTGGAAATTTGACTGAAAATCTTGGCAAGAATGTTCTTTCTTGCATTTATTCATTTCAGTTAGACCTTAACCAGTACTTTTTTTCTTACTAAGGAAAATAACCTGAAATAATTTGTGTTGTTAATCAATACACTGACTAAGAGTTTAACTGAAAGTTCATGTTCTTTTTGTGAGGCTGACCTTTCATGCCCAAAGAGTTGGGTTTTTTAGAGCTTAGTGCTCTAAGTCTTGAGCAGGCTATCAGTAAACAATTGGTTATCTGTTTTTTGTTTATTCCTCCTCACTTAAAAAATCAATTTTCCGATGAGAGAAAAATGTCCACTTCGTTTAAGATTCTTTCTCTGTCTCTAGGCCCAGCCTGTTCCAGATGAAATTGTGAAAAAGATCCTTGGAAACAAAGCAACATTTAGCCCAATTGTCACTGTGGAACCAAGAAGAAGGAAATTCCATAAACCTATCACAATGACCATTCCGGTGCCCCCACCCTCAGGAGAAGGTGTATCCAACGGGTACAAAGGGGATACCACACCCAATCTGCGCCTTCTCTGTAGCATTACAGGTTTGGTTAAGTTGTTGCTATACTTGCTATTAATGCTAGCATTTGCAATGATTCTGTACAAAGATATAAAGCCCTTGAAACATCCATGCCAACATTATAAGAGTGAGTGAAAAAAAAATTTCATTTGTCCATTATCTCGTCTGTATTATCCCTGTAATTATTTCTTTAAGATGCTGATATCATGACTCATTTAAAATTCAGTGATATCATTTTTCCTGCTATTAAGTTTAGTATTAATAATAGCATCCTTTTATTGAGGTTTTTATTAAATCTACTGGAACATCTAGGTAATCTCTCAGTGACCTAGACAGAGGTGGTGGGCCTAGCAACACCCTTTAGACTGCAGGAAATTAGATGGACTTTGGGAAAATGGAGCTCCCACAGAGTACCAGGAGGAGGGAAGAGCAGAGTACATGATTCTTCTCACCTACTCTACTCAAAGTATGATCCAACACACTAAATATGCAGAGCCTAGGAGAATAAGCACCTGGAATACAGAGTTTAACTCATCCTTTGATTAACCTAATATAATTTTTAACTGAAAGTCTAAGATTAAGACAGGTTGGGGGTTTTCTTGAAGAGCAATTTTAATGGCTAATTCTCCCTTTTACCCTGGAAAATTAAACAATTCAAGCAGTACAAAATGAGCTGCTTCTTAACTTTCTTGATAGTTCTTTCTTTTTTAAAAAATAATACAAGAATTATATTGTCTATCTGAAACAGCAAATCTTTGCACTTATAAAATATGTTTATAAATTGTGGTTGCCCCAAGTTTAAGCACTCATTAGTACCCAAACAGAAAAGCAATTTTAAAAGAAATCTAATTATATATATAGTTATATATCTTACCAGGAGATCACTATAAGCCAGTAAAAGTATAAAAGGAGAGTAGAGAGGAAAACTACTGTTAGTACATGTTATTAATTGAAACTGTTGGAGTTTTGCAAGTTGCTAGCTATTCAGGAAGAATAGGATGGTGATGAAATTTTAAAAGGAACATCTCCTATAATAAAGTCAACATATCTGCTCTTGTTCTCTCAGGGGGAACCTCGCCTGCTCAGTGGGAAGATATCACAGGAACTACTCCTTTGACATTTATAAAGGATTGTGTCTCTTTTACAACCAATGTTTCAGCCAGGTATGGAAATGAAGGACTCTAAAAAGCACTAAGGAATTAGTTTTATTTCCTTTTGGAAAGTAAAAATTGTTGTGTTTAATATCAATGTGGTTCTTTTTTTAAATTTTGATGGTGAAGTTGGGCCTAACTCAGAAATTTAAAATTCAGTGGAATAAGTCATTTTATCCAGTTCTTACAGGAAGCTATAGATGCTAGACTGGCTTCCTCTAGTAGAAGTTCTTAGCAATTCATAAAAACCAATAGGACTTTCCCTTCTCTCCTGTTTTCTTCCATACAATTCTTGCTCCTTCCAATGGTAAAGTAATAGATTCAACTCTTAAGCAGCAGTAGAAACGAAGGCTTCTCATGGGTATGTGTAAGAGGGGACCAAGAATTTTACGGGAGAGAAAAGAGAGAAAAAATCCTTAGCATTTTCTTAGCAAAATTATAAGAAATAATAAACGTAGGGTTTTTGTGTTTGATAGAGAATAAACACCTTTGCTTTTTGTTTAAATGAATAAGTTAATGTTTGGGGTTAGCTCCCTTATATAGTCTCATTTTTTTAGTGGTGAATTTTTTTAAGATTTGTCTTTTAAATCACCTCATTTTCATACTTCTGTTTTGTTTTTGTTTTGTTTTATTTTGTTTTTCTCAGATTTTGGCTTGCAGACTGCCATCAAGTTTTAGAAACTGTGGGGTTAGCTACACAACTGTACAGAGAATTAATATGTGTTCCATATATGGCCAAGTTTGTTGTTTTTGCCAAAATGAATGATCCTGTAGAGTCCTCCCTGCGGTGCTTCTGCATGACAGATGACAAAGTGGACAAAACTTTAGAGCAGCAGGAGAATTTTGAGGAAGTTGCAAGAAGCAAAGATATTGAGGTACCTTGTTCACAACAAGTTCATTCAATTACATTCCTCAGAAATGGGCTTTTATTTTAAGGCCATAATAGCAGTCACTATAAATATCAACTACATTATTGATTTTAGTTTTTGTTTAAAAAATTTGATATAGATTCATTCTCAAATTAAGTGTCTTTGAGGTTATCTTAGTTGGTTAAAATGTAGTACTGATGAATCTAAGTCATGGTCTCCATTTTCCTGTGGCTACTTGAGTTATCTTATTTTCATGGTCACTGTCTATTTGCATTACCATGATTTTCCTTTTTCAAATCTAGTGATCAGATAAGTATCTAAGGGTGAAAAAAAACTTTCAAAGTCTATATGAATAAGTGATTGATGTCAGGCAGTTTCTCAAACATGTTTCAAGTTGCTAGAATAGAAATAAATATATAATTCTGTCTTGTACATGTCCATGATATAGTTTCCAATCACAATTCTTGAATTGTGGGACAATAGAGTTATTTTTGTGGGAAACAGCACCATAGGAGTAATTTCATATTAAGGAGACAAATATGACACAGAAATATGTCAGTCTTTTATTGTTATGTGACTTAAAATCTCAAAATTCTTTCAACTTAAATTAACATTAAATTATGTATTTCTTTCACTCTAAAAGGTTCTAGAAGGAAAACCTATTTATGTTGATTGTTATGGAAATCTGGCCCCACTTACCAAAGGAGGACAGCAACTTGTTTTTAACTTTTATGCTTTCAAAGAAAATAGACTGCCATTTTCCATCAAGGTAAATCATCTTCAACAGAGACTCTGTGAATTAAAAAAAAAAAAAATGCTCTTAATAAAAAGAAAAGATTCTAACAATTTATTCAGTTTGAAATATCCCACCAACCTTGAATTCGTAGGAACAAGGTCAGATTTTGTCCTAGTTCTTCCCGAGTGTACTTTCTAGCCAGGAAGGCTTTGTAGTTAGTAAAAAGGGTCTTTACCTTTTAGACAGCTAAATAGTCATTTATGTTAAGCAAATGTTGATAAACCAAACAGTCTAGAATAATAAAATCTGGTTAATGCTCAGTAATCAAATAATGGGTAAAATCCAAATTCAGTATTCAAGTTTCATCTTCATTTCTGGTGGAGCCCAGGGACATTCTGGAGAGACCATCTTCCTCCTCAGAGAACAAAAGGACATAGGACAGTTGTTTTATTGTTATTATTATTTGCCGTTATTATTGTTGTTAAACCTGAGACTTTGAGAAAAATAAATGATTAGACAGGAAGAAAATGCATATAACCCAGACTATACAATAGATTTTCAGGATAAGACAAGCAGATACAACAATCCTGTGTTTAGACTAGGAGTTGGGCATCCTAAATCTTGCCTAGTTTAAATGTGACCACCTTGGTTGACATGTAATTGTTATCATCTTTTCCCTTTGCTTTTTCTGCCTCTTGAAGGGCTCCATAAAACAAACATGCTTAACTCTTGTACAGACAGGAATCCTCAGAAAAGTCTCTTTCTGTAACTGTCAACTACCTAAATTCTTCTAGATTAGAGACACTAGCCAAGAGCCCTGTGGTCGTCTGTCTTTTCTGAAAGAACCAAAGACAACAAAAGGACTGCCTCAAACAGCTGTTTGCAACTTAAATATCACTCTGCCAGCACATAAAAAGGTATCTTTTATTACTGGTTTATTTTAACTTTCTCTCCCCGGTCTTGAAGAAGTGGGCCCTCGGTATGCAATTAAGGAATGCTTTGTAACATGATTAAAGCTCTTGAAACTCAAGTTTTATTAGTCTCTTTGTGTAGATTGACTAAAGTCTTGTTACTGTGGTGTCAAATTCTTATGGTTTGTATGATGGAGTCTTGTTTATTGGTTCTGCTGGTAGTTCATAGATTTTTATGCTTTCAAATAACGTCACATTAATTTGCCATGGATGTACAGTTCTTGATATTTTTTGTTGGCGTCTTTTGATTTGGTTTGCTTTCTAAATCAGCTTGCATTTTGTGCTCCCTACTCAGTCCTTTTCATATCCTGATACTCTTTTCCCTGCTGTCCATTATAATATTCCTTGTCTCTGCAATGCATCTTGGAACCAAAAGGAGACAGAGTCAGATCAAGATGAAGAGGTAATATGAACACTTCTGCTTTTATTCTGTCAGAGATAGAATAGAAATTGAATTTGTGTAAAAGAAGTTTCGGAGGGCTAAAGTGTGGGAAACATATTTTTGCAGATATTAGTTCAAATGAGGTAAAAGAGCGTATATTTTTCTTAAAAAATGGTTCACTCTTCCTCCACGTAAGAGTACTTCAGTACATTCAGTAAAATTATAATCCAGCTAATGATTTAAAAAGGAACCAAACTTCTTTATAAACATTTTTAAATGTGATAGATTGGCATGTATAAATATACATTGTGCATATTTTCACCTAGTATCCACTGTGAAACTTTTAAATCAAGATCATGAGTAACATATGAAATTTTATTGTACAAATCAACTTGTTTTATATAATATAAAAGATATGCTGAATGGCTATTAATAAATATCTGATATTCTATTTAAAGAAATTTATCTTGGCCATTTTTTTAACGCTATAGTTGTTCAGTTAAATTTTGAATGAATTTTTCCTTATAAATTATCTCTTAATATTTTTCCAAGCTATCTGATAATTGGATGTTCTAAACTCACACCTCAGTAATAACAGAATCAGCAGCTTTAAGACTCAGTAACATTATTTCTAATAAAACCATTCACCTATTTTTAATCTCCTCATCTACACTTTATGCCTATTAACATACAGAAACAACAGTGCTAATCAGAATAATAAACTTTGTGTGCCTTTTTTCCTTGAATGTACTCACATAGGGTGAGTGTACTTTGTGATATATGTGCTTTCAATATGAATGAATTTGGGAAAATGTACTGCTCAGCAGCAGAAGTCTCTGTAACGCTTGTCTTTTATTTGTAGTTCCCTGTAGTCTGCTATGTTGGTGCTCTTACATTTGCTAAATGATGGTTATTTGTTGAGACATTGGCTGGGATTGTAGAATCTCAGTAGAAAATTAACATTTTCATGAGGAAATTCCATAAGAAGAAAAATAAAGATAAGATATCAACATGTCATCCTACAAAATGTTTCGAAACTGTGAAAATGTCACAAGGAAGTTAGAGACAGTCTTCGGTTTTTTTCTTTTTCAGACCGAGAAAACAGATAGACGACAGAGCTTTGCATCTTTAGCTTTACGTAAGCGCTACAGCTACTTGACTGAGCCTGGAATGAGTGAGTTTTCTAACACATTTACTAATCTATGTGGACTTTTATAAGAAGAGACATTTTTTCTATGCAATTGAATTTGGGGGGTCATTTGAAAGCCCAATGGCAAAAGAAAAATTGCCTGCAGGAAAACTTTATCATGAAATCTAAGTAATATATTGTATATAGTTGAAGATATGAGGTACAAACACCCTTAGATCATAGCTTCAAAACAGTTTTTTAAAAAGCCATTAACTATTTTTAAATTAGAAACATCTTTTACTTTAAAAAATTTGATTTCACTTTGTTAACTCTTCTAGGAGAAAATAGTGTATCAATGTTACTTTAAATCTGTGCTCAAAAGAGAAAATATTTACTTTTATATATTTGGGATGGCAGAAAGGATGATAAAGTAACTTTGGTTGTCATCTCATTTTTTTAATATAGCTAGGTCATTATATCTTAGTCCTGATTCTTTTTCTTCCACTTTTGCAAGAAGTATATTTTCCTACCTTCTTGAGGTAGCACTGGTTTACTGACTTATTATTTCTTCCTTCCCTCTGTCTCTCCCTCCCTCTGCCCACTCCCCTTGGCCTTTCTTAAATATCAGTTCTAAGGCTGGTCTTCACTAGACTGGCTAAACCCTTTTCTCCTCTCAATGATTGTTTTGGTTTGCTGTTAACTGGCTTGCAAGTATCCAGGTATAGATTTATTCAGTCATATTCATTTTCTCTGTGTGTCTCCCTTGCTCCTCCCTCTCCTCCCTCTTATTATCTCTGGTGATCACTACAGCCCTCAAGATAAGCCCCTCCACCAGCAGGAACTAAGAGTACTGACAGCAGCATTGTCTTTGATTGATGCAGAGTGGTGCCACTTTAACTGTCAGAGGATTTATACAAAAATTATTTTCAAATTAGTGAATCATTTCTAGCTGTTTCCCATTACTCACAGTTACTTGAGTTCAGGGAGGATTGGAAATTTACCAGTAAGAACCACAACTTTGGTTTTTCCCACCTTTCCTGAATTCCTGTTTCTGTCGGCCAACATAGCATATTAAATGTGCAGCCAGACACTGCTCCACTACTTAGCTCAGATGATCTTAGCATAAGCTCCTGGAGTCTTGCTTCTTGACTACTAGGGAAGCTTTTATATTCAGACATAAAATGAGGAGCATAAGAGAAATGAAAGCCTACCACACCCAGGAATCTTCTTCCAGATCTCAGTTTTTTCCTCTAACATAAATGTCTGAATCCTTCCAAAACAATAAGAGCTGAAATTAACTCCCAGTATGCTACAAAGCAGGGAGGTTATGTGTGCATATAACTAGATGGTTTTTCAATACAACTAAATATTCTGATAGAAGTTTTCTTTAGAATACTGTTTTGCCCCAGGGCTAAGGCTCTCATAGGGTAGCTGGTTGGGACTCCCAAGCAACATCCTTAACCTTTGGATAGACTCCATGGACCAGCTACTTTAGGTCAAAGGCACTTTTGGGCAGGCAAGCTCCCATCTAATTCTAGTCCCTAAGGCATGTGTTTGAAGGACATATGCATCCCTCAAACCTTGCAACAAGGTCAGGTGTGTGCTAAGTCAGCTGAATTCCTCCCACTTACGAAAGTGTTGCTACTTTTTGGTTTGCTTCAGTTATGGTATATATAGCTTGTCCTCCTTGACTTTTGATAGAAGGAAGAGGGTACTTTTCTCTGTTTTATGAAAGGGAGAGTAACGGTGGTGAACAGAGGAAAGGAAAGGACTAAGAAGGAATGAAGGAAAATTAAGGAAAAATCATGGCCAGTGAATTAGTGTTAGAACTCCAAGTGAATACAACTTTTCCCTCACTACCCTGCCCTTTCCAAACCCCTCTACCGCCCCACCACCACCCTGAAAAAAAGATTTTGGTGTAATTCAGTACCTGAACTGAGATCCAGAAATTCCCTTTGTTATAAAGGGCATCACAAAATATGCGTCATTAAAGCATAAAATGTGTAACTGATCAGTAAATTGGCTGCTTCATGTGAAGTATAAAACCATAGACATGGTTCAGAAGACTTCTTTGCTTGATGGAGCCAGCCTTCAGTGGTAAAGGAGAGATGCTTTGCCAGTTTCTGGTAGTTATAAAAATAAATTCTCTTGAGATGTTGGACTGAGCCCAAATCACTGAATTGAAGGAATCCCCAAACCTTCCATTTGCAGTGTGGTGTTTCCAAAAGAATTAAGCAATATAATACTGAGAATTATGGCTAGGAGGGGTAATGAATGGGTGAGTTTTTCCTAAGTTCTTCCACTTTTCTTTAGAATAATATGTAAGCCTAGAAAAGGATATGTTCTGAATGTTTGAATTTAAATGTACACTAGGAATGAAAATCTTCACCCTTGTGGGAGTAGCTGCTAATCCAAGGACTGGATTGTAGCAATGGCACCAGCACAGCATGAAGAGGAGCATAAAAGATGAAGCAGATTCTCATTTCCTCTTCGCGTTTCACTATTATTCTGAACCAGTGCTTTCTAGGAGCGAGACTGTACTCAACTTTGATATAGAACATTAACCCTTGCCAGGCATTCCAAACCTCTGTGAACAGCTTGGTTGGTTTGTTCGAGTTGTAGAAGTAGAGAGGACTAAGTGTGTGTTTGTTCTCCCCAGCGAGTGTGCTTACCTCATTTGTGTGTTTCTTGTCCCATTGCGAGAAGAATGCTGGTATTAAATCCATCTTTCCTA
Source organism: Equus przewalskii (assembly GCF_037783145.1). NCBI lineage: Eukaryota > Metazoa > Chordata > Mammalia > Perissodactyla > Equidae > Equus > Equus przewalskii. The sequence goes on along the minus strand of NC_091831.1, from coordinate 49,715,034 downwards.
GTGGTAGGTCTACCTACCAGACACTGGAGCAGCCATGAGGCCCATGAATATTCTGGGAAGGCACCAGAATTGGTACCTTTGCCATTGATAAATCTAAATACAGATATATACTGTATCCCACTGTAGATATTTAAATATGAGGTGTTAAAACTATGATTGTGCTTTTTAGATCTTCCCCATAATACCTTTTGAGAATTAAAAGTATAATAGATTATGAAAAAAATACCTGAGATGAACTATGTGCTTTTATCCATAATAAAGACAGCTACAGACATGGATATGTTTAGTTGCAGACGTATTTTTAATATGCAGAATTAAATATTTTCCTAAAATCTCAAAAGGTACCAAGACTTCACATTTGATGGAAAAAGTGTACTCTTCTTTCTAAATGCTATTGTGAAAGTATTTTTAAAGTTTATATATTGTGCACAATATGGCATAAAAACTGTATTACTTCATTGGCTTGTTTGCCATGATATATTGCGCATGATAAAATGTTTTCAGTTGCTTTGCTTGCTTATGGTAACCATGAACCATATTTTCTGTTTTTTTCCCTTTTGTGTGTGTGTTCATATGCATTTTTAAATCATTTCATATTACATTTTCTTTTTTCCTCATCAAAAGGAATATACTGCATGGAAAAGATCAATGCAAACATTCCTTTTCTTTGTTTCTTTTTTTTAAATTCTGACTCAGAAAATTTCTTGCTCTTATTGGCTTTTTATGGGTGTGAAGCATAACCGAATTGTGCATGGAAGATACAGATTTAAAACCCAGTGGCTTCACAGTTTGCACACCAGTTGCCTGTCACTTAAAAGTTATTTTGGATTCTGCATGAAATAGGCTTGAGTGGCTTTCTAAAAAAGAGTTTTAGATATTTAATGTTTAGCTACACACACTGATATGGTTATGAGTAGGTGCAATCTGTGTCACCAAAAGGTTCGAGGAGAGAGAACATTAGAAATTACTAAAATGAGAGTTATATGGTTGCACAAAATAAACATTGTACCTATACAGGCAAAACAGAATGGCTACTGATATTTCAAAACCAGCACATAAGAAAGTCAATAGGAAGTAAGGGAACAGTTTTCCATTGTGGTTATTTTTCTCATCATTAATTCTTTCCTCATGTTTTCTATTTTTCATTGTTGGCTTATTTGGTTGCGATGTGCTTTTTCTGTCTTTCATTTCACATTGCTCTGTTTTTTATTTATTTAGTTTTTTTTTTAACTTTGGATTAGTTATGTCTATGTCTTACTTAGAACTTTTTTTTTCCTCTTTTACTTAATTGTTCCTTTTGCCTCTTCCATTCTAAATCATGCAAACAATTGTACTTGCTTTTGTAATATTTCAAAGTTTACTGACCAATTTTTTTCTCTGGTCTCTCTGTTTCTCAACCATTTTTGTTGATTTTTGTGTTTGATTTCATTTTAAAATTTAAGAAACAGTTGAACGGAGTGCAGGAGCAACAAGATCCCTCCCTACCACTTACTCATACAAGCCATTCTTTTCTGCAAGACCATACCAGTCCTGGACAACAGCTCCGATTACGGTGCCCGGGCCAGCCAAGTCAGGCTTCACTTCCTTATCAAGTTCTTCCTCTAATACGCCATCAGCTTCTCCGTTAAAATCAATATGGTCTGTTTCGACTCCTTCTCCAATCAAATCCACATTAGGCGCATCAACTACATCTTCAGTTAAATCCATTAGTGACGTGGCATCTCCAATTAGATCCTTTCGGACAATTTCTTCGCCAATAAAAACAGTGGTGTCACAATCTCCATACAATGTCCAAGTTTCCTCTGGTACCCTGGTTAGAGCTCCCACAGTCACAGAGGCCTCGCCTTTAAAAGGGCTGGCATCCAACTCCACGTTTTCCTCTCGAACCTCTCCAGTGACTACAGCAGGGTCTCTTTTGGAGAGGTCATCGATTACCATGACACCCCCTGCCTCCCCCAAATCAAACATTAATATGTATTCCTCAAGTTTGCCATTTAAGTCAATTATTACATCAGCAGCACCGCTAATATCTTCGCCTTTAAAGTCAGTAGTGTCTCCAGCTAAATCAGCAGTTGATGTCATTTCATCGGCTAAAGTTACGATGGCCTCTTCTCTCTCATCACCTGTGAAACAGATGCCTGGACATGCAGAGGTAGCATTAGTCAACGGCTCTATTTCCCCTCTGAAATATCCATCATCTTCAACTTTAATTAATGGATGCAAAGCCACTGCCACATTACAGGAAAAAATTTCTACAGCTACAAACTCTGTGAGCTCTGTGGTTAATGCAGCCACTGACACAGTTGAAAAAGGGTTTTCTACCACGACAGCAATGCCATTTTCCCCACTCAGGTCATATGTTTCTTCAGCACCGTCGGCTTTTCAGTCTCTAAGAACTCCTTCCGCAAGTGCACTCTATACATCCCTTGGGTCGTCAATATCTGCAACTACCTCATCTGTAACTTCATCAATAATAACAGTGCCAGTATACTCTGTGGTCAATGTTTTGCCAGAACCAGCATTAAAGAAACTTCCAGACTCTAATTCACTTACAAAATCAGCAGCAGCCTTGCTGTCACCCATAAAAACATTGACTACGGAGACGCGTCCTCAGCCCCATTTCAATCGAACTTCATCTCCAGTTAAGTCGTCTTTGTTCCTTGCACCTTCTGCCCTTAAGCTGTCTACACCATCTTCTTTATCTTCCAGTCAGGAGATATTAAAAGACGTGGCTGAAATGAAAGAGGACCTAATGCGGATGACTGCAATACTACAAACAGATGTGCCTGAGGAGAAACCATTCCAACCTGAGCTCCCAAAAGAAGGGAGAATTGACGATGAAGAACCTTTCAAAATTGTTGAGAAAGTAAAGGAAGACTTAGTGAAAGTTAGTGAAATTCTTAAAAAAGACGTGTGTGTAGATAATAAAGGACCACCCAAATCACCAAAGAGTGACAATGGACACTCTCCTGAAGACGACTGGATAGAATTTAGTTCAGAAGAAATAAGAGAAGCAAGACAACACGCTGCTGCGAGCCTTTCTCCGTCTCTGCCAGAGAGAGTGCAAGTAAAAGCAAAAGCCGCCTCTGAAAAGGATTATAATTTGACCAAAGTTATTGATTACCTAACAAATGATATTGGGAGTAGTTCATTGACAAACTTAAAGTACAAGTTTGAGGATGCAAAGAAGGATGGTGAAGAGAAACAGAAAAGAATTTTAAAACCAGCAATTGCTTTGCAGGAACACAAACTCAAAATGCCGCCAGCCTCCATGAGGCCTTCCACCTCTGAGAAGGAGTTATGTAAAATGGCCGATTCCTTTTTTGGAACAGATACCATTTTAGAGTCTCCAGATGACTTTTCTCAACATGACCAAGATAAAAGTCCCTTGTCTGACAGTGGCTTTGAAACAAGAAGTGAAAAAACACCTTCGGCCCCACAAAGTGCTGAAAGCACTGGTCCTAAACCACTTTTTCATGAAGTCCCCATCCCTCCTGTCATTACAGAAACAAGAACTGAAGTGGTTCATGTTATCAGGAGCTATGAGCCTTCGGCTGGAGATGCTCCCCAATCCCAACCAGAGGAGCCTGTGTCACCCAAACCTTCCCCTACATTTATGGAATTGGAACCAAAGCCCACCACTTCTAGTATTAAAGAAAAAGTTAAAGCATTTCAAATGAAAGCCAGTAGTGAAGAAGATGACCACAATCGAGTTTTGAGCAAAGGCATGCGTGTTAAAGAAGAGACTCACATAACCACGACCACCAGAATGGTTTATCATTCTCCACCAGGCGGTGAAGGTGCGTCTGAAAGGATTGAAGAAACCATGTCAGTCCATGACATCATGAAGGCCTTTCAGTCCGGGCGGGACCCTTCCAAAGAACTGGCAGGTCTGTTTGAACATAAGTCGGCAGTGTCTCCAGAGGTTCTCAAGTCTGCTGCTGAAACCTCAGCCCAGCATGCAGAGAAGGACAACCAAATGAAACCCAAACTGGAGCGTATAATAGAAGTCCACATCGAAAAAGGTAACCAAGCTGAACCCACTGAAGTCATTATTAGAGAAACCAAAAAGCATCCAGAAAAGGAAATGTATGTATATCAGAAAGACTTATCCCGGGGAGATATTAACCTAAAAGAGTTTCTGCCAGAAAAACACGATGCTTTTCCTTGTTCAGAGGAACAGGGTCAGCAAGAAGAAGAAGAACTTACTGCTGAAGAGTCCCTGCCTTCTTATCTGGAGTCTTCCAGAGTAAACACTCCTGTGTCCCAAGAAGAAGATAGTCGCCCTAGTTCTGCTCAACTCATATCTGATGACTCTTATAAAACATTGAAGCTTTTGAGTCAACACTCCATAGAATACCATGACGATGAGTTGTCAGAACTAAGAGGGGAGTCTTACAGGTTTGCTGAGAAAATGCTTCTGTCAGAAAAGCTAGATGTGTCTCATTCTGATACCGAGGAATCGGTTACAGACCATACAGGACCCCCTAGCTCAGAGTTACAGGGGTCTGATAAGCGGTCCAGAGAAAAAGTAGTCACTGCCCCCAAAAAAGAAATTCTCTCCAAAATCTATAAAGATGTGTCTGAAAATGGTGTAGGTAAAGTGTCTAAAGATGAGCATTTTGATAAAGTGACAGTGTTGCACTATTCTGGCGATGTTAGTAGTCCAAAACATGCCATGTGGATGCGCTTTACTGAGGACAGATTAGACAGAGGTAGAGAGAAGTTGATATATGAAGATAGGGTGGACAGGACTGTGAAGGAAGCTGAAGAAAAACTGACTGAAGTGTCACAGTTTTTTCGTGACAAAACTGAAAAGCTAAATGATGAACTGCAGTCCCCAGAGAAAAAGCCTCGCCCTAGAAATGGCAAAGAATATTCTTCTCAAAGCTCTACCAGTAGCAGCCCTGAGAAAGTACTGCTAACAGAACTGTTGGCATCCAATGATGAGTGGGTTAAGGCAAGGCAGCCTGGCCGTGACGGACAAGGCTTCCCCCAAGCCGAAGAGAGGAAAGTGTCCAGTGTGCCCAGCAGCCCGGAGAAGAGGGTTCTTTCCCAACAGACTGAGGAGAGCAAGTCCACAGAGGAAGACAAAGGAAGTATTTCACAGAGCAAAGCACCAGACGGGCCCCAGTCTGGGTTTCAGCTCAAACAATCCAAACTCAGTTCCATTAGATTAAAATTTGAACAAGGCACACAGGCAAAAAGTAAGGACATGTCTCAAGAAGACAAAAAGCCAGATGGCCAATCCAGAATCCCAGTTAAAAAAATCCAGGAGAGCAAGCTTCCTGTCTACCAAGTTTTCGCTAGAGAAAAACAGCAGAAGGCCATAGACCTCTCAGATGAAGGTGTCTCTGTGCAAAAAGATTTTATGGTATTAAGAGCTAAAGATGAGCATGCCCAAAGCAACGAAATTGTTGTAAATGATTCTGGTTCTGATGATGGGAGTAAAGAGAGAACTGAAAGGTCAAGTAGTAGAGCAATGCCTGACTATTTTTCTGAGCAACAGGCTAAAGACTTGACATGTCACGTAACAGATTTAGCAACTAAGGGACCATGGGACAAAAAGGTCTTTAGAACATGGGAAAGTTCTGGAGCCACTAACAATAAGTCTCAGAAAGAAAAACTTTCGCATGTACTTGTTCATGATGTAAGAGAGAATCACATTGGTCACTCTGAAAGTAAAATTGTTGATGAAAGGAATGAATTTATGTCTGTGACTGAGAGAGAACACAAATTGTTAACAAATGGCTCTCTCTCAGAAATTAAGGAAATGACTGTAAAATCTCCCTCCAAAAAAGTCTTATATAGGGAATATGTTGTTAAAGAAGGGGAACATCCAGGTGGATCTGTCGATCAACCTTCCAGGAGAAGCGAGAGCACAGCGGTGTCGCACATCCCAGTCAGAGTTGCGGAAGAAAGAAGAATGCTGTCTTCTGATATTCCCGATGGTTTTTGTGAGCAGTCGACATTCCCAAAACATGAACTATCACAAAAGTTACCCCAGTCAAGGATGAGTAAAGAGACAGTTGAGACACAGCACTTTAACTCTATAGAAGATGAAAAAGTTACCTATTCAGAAATCAGCAAAGTTTCCAAACATCAGAGTTATATAGGCTTATGCCCGCCTCTCGATGAAACCGAAACCTCTCCCACCAAATCTCCTGATTCTTTAGACTTTAGCCCAGGAAAGGAATCTCCCTCTAGTGATGTATTCGACCACAGTCCCATTGATGGATTGGAAAAAGTTGCACCACTAGCCCAGACAGAGGGAGGGAAAGAGATAAAAACTTTACCTGTTTATGTCAGTTTTGTACAGGTTGGGAAGCAATATGAAAAGGAGATACAACAAGGAAGTGTAAAAAAAATCATAAGTCAGGAATGTAAGACAGTACAAGAGACCAGGGGGACCTTTTATACAACTAGACAGCAAAAGCAGCCTCCTTCTCCCCAGGGTAGTCCAGAAGATGATACTCTAGAGCAAGTATCCTTTCTAGACAGCTCTGGGAAAAGCCCTTTAACCCCTGAAACACCCAGTTCAGAGGAAGTGAGTTATGAATTTACGTCTAAGACACCAGACTCGCTCATAGCTTATATACCAGGCAAACCCAGCCCAATTCCGGAGGTTTCTGAGGAATCTGAGGAGGAGGAGCCAGCCAAGTCAGCCTCCTTAAAGCAGACTACAGTGGAGGAAACGACAGTCGATCGGGAAATGCCTAACAACATGAGCAAAGACTCTACCCAAAGACCTAAAAGTAACAGAGTTGCCTATATTGAATTTCCCCCTCCTCCACCGCTGGATGCAGACCAGATGGAGTCAGATAAGAAACATCATTATCTCCCTGAAAGAGAGGTGGACATGATTGAAGTCAATCTGCAAGACGAACATGACAAGTACCAGCTGGCTGAACCGGTCATCAGAGTGCAGCCACCTTCACCAGTCCCTCCTGGGGCAGACATCAGTGATTCGAGCGATGACGAATCTATTTATCAACCTGTCCCAGTTAAAAAATATACCTTCAAGTTAAAGGAAGTGGATGATGAGCAGAAAGGAATGACAAAATCCAAAGCTTCTGCTGAAAAGCCTTCCAACCAGAAAGAACTGGAAACTAATGGATCTGGAAAAGATAATGAATTTGGCCTTGTCCTTGATTCGCCTCAGAATGACACGGTCCAGAATGGGAACAATGACCAGTCCATCACAGAGTGTTCCATTGCCACCACGGCAGAGTTTTCTCATGATACAGATGCCACAGAGATTGACTCCCTGGATGGCTACGACCTGCAGGATGAAGATGACGGCTTGACAGAGAGTGATTCCAAATTCCCAAGTCAAACCATGGAAATTAAGAAAGATATCTGGAACACGGAGGGCATTCTGAAGCCAGCTGATCGCTCCTTTAGCCAAAGTAAACTTGAAGTTATCGAGGAGGAGGGAAGGGTGGGACCAGATGAAGATAAGCCACCTTCTAAAAGTTCTTCATCTGAAAAGACTCCTGATAAGACTGATCAGAAGTCAGGGGCTCAGTTTTTCACACTAGAAGGCAGACATCCTGACAGATCAGTGTTTCCTGATACTTATTTCAGTTACAAAGTAGATGAAGAATTTGCCACTCCTTTTAAAACAGTAGCTACCAAAGGTCTAGATTTTGACCCTTGGTCTAATAACCGAGGGGATGATGAAGTTTTTGACAGTAAATCACGGGAAGATGAAACTAAGCCATTTGGTCTGGCTGTGGAAGACCGCTCTCCAGCAACAACCCCTGATACAACGCCAGCCAGAACGCCAACTGATGAAAGTACCCCAACTAGCGAGCCTAACCCCTTCCCATTTCATGAAGGAAAAATGTTTGAGATGACTCGCAGTGGTGCAATTGACATGAGCAAGAGGGATTTTGTTGAAGAGAGGCTCCAATTTTTCCAGATTGGTGAGCATACTTCTGAAGGGAAGTCAGGGGACCAGGGGGAAGGGGATAAAAGTATGGTCACTGCCACACCACAGCCACAGTCAGGGGACACCACTGTAGAAACCAATCTAGAGAGAAATGTAGAGGCACCTACAGTCGAACCTAACCCCAGCATCCCGACCAGCGGAGAGTGTCAGGAAGGCACATCCAGTAGTGGCTCCCTGGAGAAAGCAGCAGCAGCCACTAACACCTCTAAAGTTGACCCCAAGTTGCGTACGCCTATAAAAATGGGAATCTCTGCATCTACCATGACCATGAAGAAAGAAGGCCCTGGAGAAGTAACAGATAAGATAGAAGCTGTGATGACCAATTGTCAGGGATTAGAGAATGAAACTATAACAATGATTTCAAATACAGCCAATAGTCACATGGGCATTAGGCCCCAAGAAAAACATGATTTTCAAAAAGATAACTTTAATAACAACAACAATTTGGATTCTTCCACTATACAGACAGATAACATTACAAATAATGTAGTTCTGACAGAACATTCTGCACCCACTTGTACCACAGAGAAAGCTAATCCAGTGAAAAGCTCATCAGGAAAAAAGGCAGGGGTACTGCAAGGACACTGTGTAAGAGATAAGCAGAAAGTTCTTGGAGAGCAGCAAAAGACAAAGGAATCAATAGGGACTAGGCGAAAATCCAAACTCCCCATAAAGGCCACTTCACCCAAAGATATCTTCCCACCAAATCACATGCCAAACATTAAAGTGAGTAAAATGAAGCAGGTTAGTCAATCTGAGAAAACCAAAACGCTGGCTGCTTCTTCATGTGTAGATATAAAGTCCAGAATTCCAGTAAAAAACACACACAGGGATAACATAGCTTCAGTTAGAAAAGCATGTGCCACACAAAAGCAAGGGCAGCCAGAGAAAGGCAAGGCCAAACAACTTCCATCCAAGTTGCCAGTAAAGGTAAGATCCACCTGTGTTACCACCACCACTACCACCACTACCACCACCACCACCACCACTACCACCACCACCACCACCACTACCACAGTTAAAGTTAGGAAAAGTCAGCTTAAGGAAGTATGTAAACATTCCATTGAATATTTTAAGGGAATTAGTGGTGAGACCTTAAAGCTTGTGGACCGCCTCTCTGAAGAAGACAGAAAGATGCAGTCCGAGGTGTCCGATGAGGAAGACAGTACCTCAAGAAACACGTCGTTGTCCGAGACTTCCCGGGGTGGCCAGCCTTCAATTACAACGAAGTCTGCTAGAGATAAGAAAACAGAGGCAGCACCTTTAAAATCAAAGAGTGAAAAGGCCGGCAGTGAGAAAAGGAGCAGTAGGAGGACTGGTGAGAATGAAGGCAGTCAGGTTTCTCGAGCACTCTTTGCTCACATCTTGGAGAACGAGCATAGTTTGTAAACACTTTCCAACTCGTAGACCCTAGTGCATGAACCGTTGTGATTGCCTGTGGAGTGACTTAACCGTAGTTTCTCATTCTGTCATTGTCATCTGTATGTGCTGTCTATATACTCTTCTTTCTGCCTTTTAACCAAACTACACTGTAGATAGCTAAGGAAGCATGCTGAAGATATTGGTGTCATTCAAGATGAGCAACTTTTCTTTCTTTGAATGTGCTAATGGATATGATTCTGTCAAAGTAAAAGCACAGATGTTGAAATCCCATCATGGTGTTTGACCAACACAACAACCCTGTAACTGTTGTAAAGTAGCGAGCTCGTCAGCATGTTCAGTTCCATTACATTGAGCATCCGTGTAGTCTGACATCTGGCCTGATGCAGGTGAAATCAAGTGAGCCGTGTGAAAAGAGCAGTGTTCATGTAGGTGATTAGGACACATTTAAGTGTACAGTGTTAGCATTAGTCTCTCTGTAAAATCTGAGTACTGCTAAAAGCAATTTTCCAGTATCGTCTCTTTCTTGATGATTATTTTAATTAAGAAATTGTAAATCGTAGGTCCACAGAGTCCATGTGAACGGACAGATATCAGGATGGCAATAGTAGCCGATCACCTGGGACTTAGTTGGACAGGTAAGTGTGTACACTCCTGAGTGAAACAAATACACTTTCTTAATTTCTCTGTCTTACTCCCAGGCGGTTCATCACCAGAGAAACAGAAAGGTTTTTTTACTCATTATTTGTTTCTATTACCCATAATTCTATCTACCTAGAGATAATTACTGATAAAACCTTGGATACTGTGTTTTTCAAAGCTTTTTTGATGCGTATACACTAAATAATAGGAATTTAAATATTAATTTCACCTTAAATTGAAACATTTTCTTCACAATGCCATTTCTAATAACATAGGATTTTTACCTAATAGCAAATTTGTTTTGTGGCATAAAGGAAAACATGGCTAAGGCCTATGATTTTTAAATAATCCACTATTTTAAATATGGTTTATGCCCTTAGAACACCTCTCTTAGGCAACAGTTCAATTAATCCATGCCTAAGTTTCACACATTTTGATCATTCATGAGTCATTGTCACAATTTTTGATATACACATATTATCTGTATATTTATTTACCTGATACTTTTCTTTAAGTGGAGTCACTTTTATGCTTAAAGATTTATTTAAAAGGAAATCTTTATCACTTTGATAATAGAAAACAAGGATCATTTTCACTATCTAACAAGGTAGATCATTTCACTAACTATATAACAAGATATATCATAACAACATCATTTTCACTATGTAACAGGAAAACAAAGGGTGACAGTAAGTTTAAATTTTGAATTAAAATTTTTAAAAATAGGATACACATAAATAAATCTATTCAATTTACGAAAGTAGTTGAGTTCTGTGAAATGAATCAAACTTTATGATCAGTGTGTAGAAAAGGAATATTTGGCTTGATTTAGCTTCATTAAAGATGAAGATAAGGTTCTGTGTCAATTAGACAATTCTGCTTTGTGGTTTTGATGTTAACTTGGCCCCTGAAATCCTACCTTCCATGAATCAGAGAAATTTTCTTTTATAGGTTGAATGTATTTTATCTAATGCACAGCCAAAAAACATAATAGTTAAAAAAAATAAATGTTAATTATTGTCACATTGAAAGTCATCTTGCATACCATCAGTGACATACCTTCTGTACTCAGAGAAACAATGATCTATGCTATTAAAAGGGAGAATATGAAAGTAGATAATGGCCAACAGGTCATCTGCATTTTCTTCCTCTGAATGCCCTAAGTCTCCCCCACATGTTCAACCCTCTCTCTCCTTCCACCCAGTACCTGCTCTCAGGCATACTGCTGATGACCAGAAGCCTAGTGGAACTCTGAAAAGACAGGTGGTCTGAGTAATCCTTTGCAGGTTGTTGAGAGTTAATAGCAATTCCTTATGTATAAATATTTGCTAACATAAAATTAATAGTAATATTTTAACATTGGACCTGGTAATCTGAAAATATACTGGAGCAAATATTGATTTTGTGGTATTACATGCCCATAAGTATTAGATTATTTTCCTGAAGCAAATCCAGTCCTTACTTTATCAGAGTAAATTTTTGAAGAAGATGTGACATAAGAATAGCCAGACAGGGGCCGGCCCAGTGGCGCAGCGGTTAAGTTTGCGTGCTCCACTTTGGCAGCCCAGAGTTCGCTGGTTCGGATCCTGGGTGCAGATTTATGCACTGCCTATCGGGCCATGCTGTGGCGGGCATCCCATATATAAAGTAGAGGAAGACGGGCACTGATGTTAGCTCAGGGCCAATCTTCCTCAGCAAAAAGAGGAGGACTGGCAGTAGATGTTAGCTCAGGGCTAATCTTCCTAAAAAGAAAAAAAAGAATAGCAAGACAAAGTCATAAAACTAAAATTATTAGTGACAGTGTATCTTTGCTCCCCACTGAGTCTCCAGACAAAGGATAGAGTTTGGTTATGACGGTTTGTTGGGCAGTAAGGAGTAGTCTCTTAAAACACAAAGAGATAAAGAACTCTAAAAAATTAAAAAATGAACTTTTCTAATTTGTATTACAAATGCTCAGTGAAGATTATTAGGAAAATTAGCATGTAGAACAAAATTTAAATCTGACCCTCAGAACCACTGTTAACATCTTCATGTGCTTTGGTTATTTGATATAAAGCTTTTAAAATGTTATATACGCAATGTAATTTTCTGCTTTTTTATTTGTAATTACATAGTTTATACAAAATTTACCATTCTCTGATGTTGGTTTTAATGGATCAATCACATCTAATAGACATCCTCTACAGTGGTGACAGTGCACTAGTGAGTCAGGAATCCAATCCATGCTTTGTGTTTGTTTTTAAATGGAATAGAATGGAAAAGAAAATGTCTGTGTATTACATGTATTAAGGCTAAATTTTGCTCCGTGAAGATCTGGGTTCATTTATATAAACACCATGATCTACAATGTATTTCTAACTGTAGGCCTGATCAAAGCAGTTTGCAAGCCAGTGCATTACATTAATTAACTGCTTTCCTTTTGTTCAACACATGGAGTCTTTTCAATTTTTCAGCAGTACAAGCCTACAGTGAACATTCATGTTTGTAAATCATTGTGTACAACCCTGTGTATCCTCACGATAGATTTCCACAAGTGAAATCACTTGGTCAAAGGATATGGACTTTTTTGAGCTTGCTGGAAATATTTCTTAAGCTGGAGAGAATCTTGACCAATTGCTTTTCCATGGGAAAATTTTTTCCTATTTCTTACTTTTTATAATCATTTACAGTAATACACACCTGATAAATATTTTTAATTGTACAAGAAATATACAGTGAAAACTAAGTCTCCTTCTCATCTTTGACTCCTAAGTTTCCCTATCCACAGGCAGCCACTAATAGTCACATTATATGTGTCTTTCTAAAGACACTCTCTGCATTTACAGGATCGAGTGTATAGGTATACACATTTAGCAGGACAGAAACCTATCTCCCTTTTATTTTTCACACAGGTGGCAGCATATGAGAGACAATGATCTAGCCTGGAGTCATCATTTAACCTCCTAAGTGGAGTTCATGAAACTTGGAGGCATATAGAGTAGAATATTATGTGCATAAATGATGTACTTCGTGAAGATTGCTTAGGGAAAATCCTACCAGCATCTCTTGTGCCATATTTATGAATTGTATATCCCTACTATCTTGTATGAAGTTTGCTCAACTGCAGAGAATAATTTGGCTGCATTAAAAGAATCCAGCAACATCCTCTTTGTACAGATCAAGAATCTTTATGAAATAATCTCTAAAGGGAATCTGATTGTAACTAAGTAATAACCTCAGGAGAATTATATCACAGCCTGTGTATGATCACCACATTCCTGTGAAATCAAGAGATCAAGTGTATAAAGATTAATGCCCACGGCTGTACTTGGGTTTTACTATAAAATTCCTTTCCTTTTTATTTTTTGTGGCAGTTCAGCATTACTTTTATGAAATATATGTGATAAAAGTAAAATATGAAATCTTAGTAACTCTTTTTCTTTTCTACAGAACTGGCAAGGGAACTGAATTTTTCAGTGGATGAAATCAATCAAATACGTGTGGAAAATCCAAATTCTTTAATTTCTCAAAGCTTCATGTTATTAAAAAAATGGGTTACCAGAGACGGAAAAAATGCTACAAGTATGCTGAAATTATATTACTTTAACTTTCAAAACTGCATATATCCAATATTTTAAATAAGCCTACTGTTAACAAAATCAGAGTGATCATAAAGTAATAGCAAGTCTTTTGAAATTATACTTGTTTAATTTATGCTAACATCCTAAACTGTCTTTAGGAACTAGCTTTTTAGAAGGCAAGTAGTAGAGAATTTTTTTCATTTTTATCGGTAGTTCTCTCTGTGACCATCAAAAATAAAAATACAGTTTTAGCTGTTAAATCATGGGGGTGGTAGTCAGAAAGACTGTGACGTTACTGCTATAGCCCGAGATGGATGTGCAGGTAGGTAGAGAGAGAAGGACAAAATCAAATTCTAGGATCAAATCGTTTTATTCAGCTTGGTCTGTAGTGGCAGAGAATTCCCTAATATTGTTGGGTTTTGTTTAGTTTTCTTGGGGTGGTGGGAGGGGAGTGGTGCTATACGGTGACAAGTGCCAACCCATGACAATGTGGACTAAGTTATTGTGGGTTTGCCTGTGTCAGCCTGACCTTAGTAAGTCATTAAAATGCTAAGCATCAAATATGAGGGTGACCCAGTTTGACAGTCTAAAAGGAGAGGAACATTTTAAAATTTTATTAGATCCTCTTATAACTAAAAAGAGTCTAGCTATTTTGAAGCCCATCTGGTCTGCCTTTTACGGTGGAGTGAATGTTGCTGTCATCACACACAGCTTCACAAAGTGATTCTTAAGCCCGTAACCGGTCGTCCCTGAAGCAGCGAGCTTTCTGAGCCCTCTGGAGAGGGATATTGCAGATTTGGAGGAGTGAAAATGACAAGAGGGGCAAGAAAGCCATGCCTTTGTGTGGATATTGTGATGACTGGAAGAAAATAATTTAATTGGAGTTTCAACCTTTTTTTCTCCTTTTTCAGCTGATGCCTTAACTTCGGTCTTGACAAAAATTAATCGAATAGATATAGTGACTCTGCTAGAAGGACCAATATTTGATTATGGAAATATTTCAGGCACCAGAAGTTTTGCAGATGAGAACAATGTTTTCCATGACCCTGTTGATGGTAATTGAATTTAGTGTTCATATTTATTTAATCATTTGATAAAATTCAAAAGTGCAGTAGAACAAAGCAGTCACTTAAAACCAACTGACTTGTGATTTGCTTGACTTAATTTCTCATTTTCACAACATTTTCTCTGCCAGAGTCTGCAAATAAACACTCTGATAGAACAACCTTTATAAACTCTAGACAAACTTATATAAAATAGTTATGAAAAATGAGGTACAAAAGCATGAGTTAACTAAAAGAGTTGGTATTTCAAATATTTAATATGACCAAATAGAAGAAAACTTAATATCTAGAGATGCATTGCTTTTGTCATTTTCATATTAACCTAAAAAACTAGTGAACTTTATTCATATATGAGTAAAACCAAAGTGTAAGCTCTTTTTGCCAATAGCAAGTATTAGGTCAAGTTTAAGCATATAGTATACAAATTGTTAAGTAAAATGGTGAATTACTCTTTGGGGATCAACTATTAAAGTGTGTACTGAAAAAGTCTAATGTATACTCAAAAAGTGTATTAGTTATTTAGCATTATTTTAAGTTCATATGCTACTATTGTTTAGAAAAACCCTACTTTGTCTATCGTATATAAAAGGCAACATAATCTAATTCAATGAGCATAGATGTCACTAATAACATAATAATTCCTCTTTCACATTAGTTTAATTTATATAATGTCATCTTCATTATGTAAATTGGGGCTTTTTCATCAAAGTATTAAGAAAAGTATAACAAATATCTTACTATGTTTTTCAAGATGCTCGTCTTCCTTCACAAATGGAAATTTATTCCTATAATGAATTTTGAGCAAAAAATGTCGATGATGGTATGAAGGCAGGAAGAGGAGCTAGGGATATTTTTCTACTATTTCAAGTTTTGAAAAATATGGCAATTTTTTCCATTGTTAAACTGGCAAAGTTAGACTAACAAGAATCAATAACTCCTAATTGTGCATATGTTATATGACAAAAGATCTCAAATTCTTAAACAGTTTCTGCTTACTAAAGTTAAAATCAACAGAAAATTTAAAGCATACCTTGTTATCCACATAACATATATATGATGGGTAATAATGTCAAAAGTGTTTTCTTTTTAAGTTTATAAATACCATAGAACCTTGGAAAAAAGCTCTCTTCAAGGCCTGGCTTATATGTGAGACCATATATTGGTAACCAAACTCTTTTTGCACTAGATAAAGATAGACTAGTGTTAATATCATATTATGTATTATTGCCAAGTTATACTTTATAGAATCTTTTAATATTTTTTATTGGGAAAAATTTTTTAAGAAAAGTAGCTCTAATAAACAAGATCACTAGAAAAAATGGAAGTATTCAATGGAATTGAAAACTTCATTTAATTTTAACATTTACAAATCAAAATATCATTAATAAATTCACAAGAGTTTTTTGTTACTACATCTTAATATTTTATATTCCTCATTTTAAAAATTCTGAGGCAAATTTAGGGATGTGTGTATGAAGTAAAGTTCACTTGTGCAGATTACGAACCTCAGCTAATCTTAGCCAAGTTTTCAGCAAGATTCTGGTTTAGAGGTGACCATAACAGAAAAATGTTCACTTACCTATAGCAATTTGAATTTACAACAATACCGAAGTTGATATTTACCTTGGACTGATAGAAAAATTAGGCTTTAGCTTTATAGACCAATAATTCAGAAAATGTGCTTAGTTGCCTTTCTTTTCCTGTCTCTCCTCTTCGTTGAACTTTTGTGAAACTTCCTTTCCTCACCATGACCAGACCTTTGTTGACTTTTCTCTCTGCTGATGAAGAAAAATACTCCCTTAGTCCATGCAGCAAAGTTTCAAACAAGAGAATTGCTCCTTCCTTCCCCTTTGTGTAGGCTGGTTAATAAACCTCCATGTTTCATAGCATTGTCGTGAATATTCAGAGAGCTCTTTGCAAACGGTTTTCTTCCTGTCTCTGTTGTGTATCATTTCTTTTTTCTCTTTATTTGATTCGTGGTTCTGAGTGGACCCCTATCACTAAGTTTACTAAGACCTCCATATACACCACAACCCTTTCATCTCTGTCACATTATGACACCTGAAAACTTTACATGGAGTCTTTTCTACTTTATCTGCTTTTTAAATCCTTTTCCTAACACCTTTTCAGATTTTTTTCCCCAGTGCTACTGCTCCAAAATCTAATAATAATTTCTTTCCAAAGATGAAATTCATTTTTTTGCTGTAAATTTCATGTGAAATAAGTAAGAACTAGAGTTGGATAGTATTGCTTATATGTACAGTTCTTAAAATAAGTTATGTTATTAATTATAAAAATTGGTTTCTTGTGGCTTGCTCTATTCAGTCCACCACAGTATGGATTTTGCATGCTAAAAGTAGAAAGATAATAAATTTGGCCATGGAGTAAATGTATCTTACATAATGACAACTAACTTTATATCAGATTAAATTAGTCTGTGTATTTAAGTTACTGTATTAAAATTACCAAAATTGATGGAAACAATCTATATCTTAATTAGTATTCTATTTTATTATAGTTTGCACTAGTCTTTTATTTCATTGTATTACATTTAATTGAACTAAACCAATAAATTTATCATTATTCTGTAATTCATCATTACATTTTCATACCTGATATAATTTGTCATTCCATGTGTTTTTGTTTGATGTACTCTAATTCATTCCAGTCAGTCCAAATGTACTGTCTTCCATAGGTTATCCTTCCCTTCAAGTGGAACTGGAAACTCCCACAGGGTTGCACTACACACCACCCACCCCTTTCCAGCAAGATGATTATTTTAGTGATATCTCTAGTATAGAATCTCCCCTTAGAACCCCCAGTAGACTGAGTGATGGGCTAGTGCCTTCCCAGGGAAACATAGAACATTCAGCAGATGGACCTCCAGTTGTAACTGCAGAAGACACTTCCTTAGAAGACAGCAAACTTGAAGACTCAATGCCTTTAACAGAAATGCCTGAAGCAGTGGATGTAGATGAGAGCCAGTTGGAGAATGTATATCTGAGTGAGTATCCTCAATACCTCGGAAGTATGGCTGGGGTCCCAAAAGATGTTAAACCAGCAGAATCATTGAAACAGACTAGAAAAGTAGGAGTAAGCTCTGAGCAGCAAGAGAAAGGAAAATCTGGTCCTGATGAGGAGATGACGGAGGAAAAACTCAAATCTCTGTTTGAGGACATTCAACTTGAAGAAGGAGTAGAGTCTGAGGAGATGACAGAAGAAAAAGTACAGGCTATTCTTAAACATGTTCAGCAAGCAGAACTGGAAATGTCTTCAATTACAGGTTGGCAGAACGAGACATCAAGTGGAAACGTAGAGTCCCCGGCTCAAGCTCGAAGAATAATTGGTGGGTTACTAGATCGAATGGATGACAGGTATGGCTCTGCTTCAGAAAAAGGAAAGTGAAACACAAGTTACATGTGTTTACATGTAAATAGTTTGTTTTAAATATATGCTTCTTAGCAATTACTCTTTTTCTAAATTACAATTCTAGTTTTGGGATAATACCTGCTTTAAAGGTTGGTTCATTCTACTAATCTGGAGAGGGAAAGTTACCCTAAACTCAAATATAATTCTTAGAACTATTGATAGCCTGAAGTAAAATGCAAAAAGTTTTACATACCAGCCAAAGATTTATACGTTCATTTATATGTTCTCTTTACTTTAGAAAACTACTCTTTTTTTTTTTTTTAAAAGATTGGTATCTGAGCTAACAACTGTTGCCAATCTCTTTTTTTTTCTTCTTCTTCTTCTTCTTCTTCTTCTCCCCAAATCCCACCAGTACATAGTTGTATATTTTAGTTGTGGGTCCTTCTAGTTGTGGCATATGGGACACTGCCTCAGCATGGCCTAATGAGTGGTGCCATGTCCATGCCCAGGATCCGAACTGGCGAAACCCTGGGCCACCGAAGCAGAGCACGTGAACTTAACCACTTGGCCACAAGGTCGGCCCCCTTTTTGTTTTTTTTTTAAAGATTGGCACCTGAGCTAACATCTGTTGCCAATCTTTTTTTTTCTCTTCTACCCAAAGCCCCCCGGTACACAGTTATATATTCTAGTTGTGAGTGCATCTGGTTGTGCTATGTGGGGAATCTGAACTAGCGAAACCCTGGGCCACTGAAGCAGAGCGTGCAAACTTAACTACCTGGCCATGGGGCCAGCCCCTACTCTTTTCCAGTTGATTAGAAAACCCCTGTGGCCTAGTGGTTAAGTTCAGTACACTCCACTTCAGTAGCCAGGTTCAGTTCCTGGGTGTGGACCTATACCACTCATTGGCAGCCATGCTGTGGCAGTGACCCACATACAAAAAAGAGGAAGATTGGCACAGATGTTAGCTCAGGGCAAATCTTCCTCAAGCAAAAAGAGGAAGATTAGCAACAGAGGCTAGCTCAGGACAAACCTTCCTCAGCCAAAACAGAACAAAACCAAAAAAACTGAGGTTATTTCATAACCATATTTAATATTTTCATATTGCTGATAAGCTTCTTGCTCGATAAAAATTCCCAAAGAGGAGTTTACAAAACTCCTTTTGAAGAATGGTAGCATTAAAGTATTCTATGTTCAACCTACCAAAGAGAATTGCAAAGACAACAAGTAGCACTAATTTTGATGTCTATGTTCAGATATAGTCACAATTTTTGTTGCACAGCAGGAAATATGTTATAGGATTTTCACAGTATGCTGGGACTATTTATTCTTACACATACAGAATAGGGTGCTATTGATTTTTTTTTATAAATATGTTTAGATAATCAGAATTTGATTTATAAGAATACATACATACACACTTACATATGTATACATAGTATATATATTATACATGTAAAATATTATTCTAGTTACTGCCTTCAGAAGTCTACAGGTAATAAGCCAAGACACTAAAAACAATACACAAGCTACAAAATAAAATAGAAGCCTATCCTGAAACTAGTAAAAATTAGAAATAAGTTTAAAAGAAAGTGTTGGAAGAGAAGGATTTTTAATAGTTGAAAGGAACACAGTTCTCAGAGGAAGCAGAAACAACAGGTGAGCACCAACCCCCTGTTCACCAGTGAGAGTCAGCAGAGGTCAGGACTGGAGAAAGATAAGAACCAAGTAAGGGGATTACGGTTGGAAAAGCATGACTGCAGGATTCACAACTGGAAACATATACAAAGACTGGACTTTGGAGTTCTTGGGGATGCCAGAGCTCTCATCACGGGAATTCATTTTGTTCTTTGTCAGCAGTTTTTTCACTGGCAATATAAAAGCATTTTGAGATAGCCTCCTCTTTTAGATTGGTGGGTCTAGAACTCTGGGTATGTCCATGAACCTCTCAGGATTACTTTTGAAGATGGAGAATCCAAGTAGCTGTATAAGTGCAGTTAAACAAAACACAGTGACAGCATAGCTCTCCAAGTTGGGAGTTGGAGTGCTGGGGATGCCTGGAGCCTGTATCACCTCCTCACCCCCATATCCACATCCATGAGCGCTCCTCAGAGTTTGAAATCCAGTGACCAGATTTTTCATGCCTTTCTACTTTACGCCTTCAAAACTAGTTAAACACATGGTTGTTAAAAATTTAGAGCTTGTGAAGCCCATTTTCAGCCATATGTTACCATTGTAAATTTCCGCATTTTATCTTCTGCAGCCCTGACCAGTGTAGAGATTCCATTACCTCATATCTCAAAGGAGAATCTGGAAAATTTGAAGCAAATGGAAGCCATGTGGAGCTCACTCCAGAAGCAAAGACAAAATCTTACTTTCCAGAATCTCAAAATGATGTAGGGAAACAGAGTGCTAAGGAAACTCTGAAACCCAAAATACACGGATCTGGTCGTGTTGAGGAGCCAGCATCATCACTAGCAGCATATCAGAAATCTCTAGAAGAAACCAGCAAGTTTGTAATAGAAGAGCCTAAACCCTGTGTGCCTGTCAGTGTGAAAAAGATGAGTAGGACTTCTCCCGCAGACGGCAAGCCAAGGCTTAACCTACATGAAGAAGAGGGCTCCAGCGGGTCTGAGCAAAAGGTACGTCATCTGATTATCCAGTATGCTGTCATTTAAACTGAAAGTACTGATGCTTTGCTTCTTTTGATTAATATTGCAGCACGGGTCCAGGGTTCTTGACTATTTCCAAATTATAAATGCATAATCAAAAACTGTAACGCTAATGTTGAGGGTAAAGAAAGTATGAGTAAAACATGCTGTCTGACCTTCATTCATTGGGTAGGAAAAAGGAATAAGCATCTCTTTAGCCATTTTTCAGGAGAGAAAAGAATTACAGAGATGTTAAGTGACTAGTTTTTAAGGTCCAGTATTAATTTTATCTGGGATTCAGGTTTCGTAACTCCCAACCCAGTCTTCTTTCTTATGGAAAGAGGATAATTATTCTGACCCTTTCTGGTTCTTTTGCATAATTTAAAGAGTTTATAGCATGTGACTCTTATGAGGGTTCTACTCTATAAGGTCTCTTGCCTGAAAGTGTGTCTTAGAAAGTGAAGAAACACAGTTCCCAAGCCTAAAATGAGGTGGGTATACACAAGTGTTTTTTGACAGCATTGAGAAAGGTCAATTTTAATAATTTTTATATCTAAGTTGATAATTATCTTGATATTTGTTTTTAATAATTTTAAAGCCTTACTGTCATGGAATTATTTGCTTCCTCTTTGTACTTATATCTTTTTTTGGTATCAGCTAATAGATTTTTTTAATTCTCTGAGGTTTACCATTTTTAGATATAAAAAAAATTTTTAACTGAAATTATGACTTATAGATTGATATAAGAAAATAAAAATCAATTCTGTTTCCTACATTTTGACTGCTTTTTGCTCTGCCAATTTTTGTGTCTTTTCATGAACTATGCAATAGACATAGATTGAGAGTTATACATCTTTGGAATAGTGGCACTTGCAGTTTTCCCTAAAACATCTAGTTTACTTAAGATACCGCAGTGTTTTTAGTAGAAAAAACAAGTCTGTTGTAAAATAATGAGTCTGTGATTCATTTGAGGTTTAGGAAAACTTACAGTAAACTCCCAATCACTCAGGAGCTAGTTGTCAGCTTATCAACTAATCATATCCTTTCCTTCTCCTTTTGCAGGCTTGTCTTTTGACCATTTCCCTGCTTGTTAGGAGGGCAAGTGAGAGGAAGTAAAATTCTGGGGCCTTTCTTTCACTTCCTTCCTGACAAATGTGGTTTCAAATATTGATTTCTGTCTTTTAGTTAACTCTTAGTATATTTAAGCAGTATAACTTCGGATGGAACATTCCATTTTAAAAAGAGCCCATGAAATATAAGGAGAAGCAATAACATAGTGATGTTTTAACTATGAAAATTTATTCTGAAGAAGCCTATTAAAAATCAGTAGAGAAGTTCTGAAGTCAAATTATAATATAAACATAAGTAAGCACTCTGTTTGTGTGCATGGGCATACATTTTGGCCATTGGGGAACCAGGGAGAGGGCATAAAGAGGGTTTGAAAATGAAAGTCTTAACCCTGAATAGACAATCAGTTGAGTTCATCAGTAATGGAAAATAATTACGATTAGAAAATGTTTTTGAGATGTCCTATAAATGAGTTTGTGCCTTTTGTATTTGTCACTGGTCTTATTCCAATGCATAAAGGCATAATGAATGAAAATTCATAATAGAGTTAAAGCATCTGGGAGATATGAGCCTGACCTCACAAGAAAGCCAAAGATGGTCAGGATGTTTCTTTTGCGGCCATAGTACAATAGCAACCAACTAGGTCGTCTGATATACGATCTCAGAAAACAGCCCCCTTTTTGTCCCCTAAAAAATCAGGTCAAAAGTCCGGGTGCGGCTCTTACACGGATGACTGCCTGCTGCTACAAGGTAAAGTTCTGCTATTTTCCACCTCTTTCCATGCAGCAAGCCATGACAAGGAGTACTGAGAAAATTCCATTTGGTCTCCTAGTTACCCTCTTTGCCATTTCCTAGAGAATTCTCTATAAGAAACCCTGAACAAGATTCTACCACCATGTTCTCTCTACCCTTCACCTTAAGATTAGTAGAGACTCCAGGGAGAAAATGGAAACTGAAACACTGGTCAAATGGCCACTTTTTCTTTCTGTAAGGGGCTGGTCTCAGATGATTCTTGATAGGATTATGATGTAACTGACATCTAGGTTTGCTGTTAGTGTTAGCATTAACATATGTTCTGCTGCTTTTAAATTTACCCAGGTGAAAACTTTGCCCCAGTTTAAGAGTCCATGTATGGATAATTCAGATGAATTTTCCGTTCTGCCTCATCTAATCTATTAATCCCTGAGTGCTGATCAGTAGTTCTTTTCTTTCACAATATGAGCTCCTCTTACCTTTTTCTGCCTTTTTGAGCCATTGCAGGACTTCCTTTCACAATACTTAGATCATTCTAAGCGTCTTGATTTACAATCCTTTTCTAAAAAAAATTTAAAAGTAATAGGGAATTTAGCAGCCAAAATCTTTGCAAAGGGTAAGAAACTTGGAAACTATTTCCTTTTGACACCATATTATTCAGTAGGGTATTTTGTTCAGATGAAATTTCCTACAAAGTTAAGGGTGATGTTACTACAACATTTAAAAATATTTGTTACATTTACCTTTGGTGAAAAATCGCCTACTTTATTTGACTAACATTTCATAAATCATCTTAGCTAACACACCTCCCATAACAATTTTACTTGTTTTTTTCCTATTTTTACCAATACTGCCATTGATTTTTCCAATAGATAGTAACTACAAGTTATGTCTCTGAGACTAGCAAATTTGGGATAATTAGTAAACTTGGAAAATAAAATACCAGAACTCTTTTCAGAATCCCACCATAAAATTTAGAAATGAAATCATTCAGTAAATACTCTTCACTATATTTAAGCAAAAGCTAAAGATATGTTTCCCTTAGAGTTATAAATTGTTTGCCACTTGGTAGTTTTTCCTTATTCCTCTCCTTATTGCTTAAAAATTAATATTTTGTGCAATTACTGTATTTTTGTCTGTACCATATTCTTGTCTGTGAAATTTTTTTTAATTCTAATTTTATAACAGTTCTTTAAAATAAAACCTCAAACTTTAACATATTTTACATTATTCTTTCATTCATTTGAACAAACAGTACCAATTATGTGTTAGGTACCAACTATGCTGATAAAAATCTTCTGATATAAATATATATGGCAAATTATGCAGATAAAAATTCTT
Source organism: Equus przewalskii (assembly GCF_037783145.1). Lineage (NCBI taxonomy): Eukaryota > Metazoa > Chordata > Mammalia > Perissodactyla > Equidae > Equus > Equus przewalskii. Next base: position 49,691,255 of record NC_091831.1, on the reverse strand, counting down.
TACTTTTTATAAAGTTTAAGATAGCTTTTGATAAAATTGTCAAATATGACCAAAATTTCATACAAATCAGAAATACTATGCCTCTTTCTGTAGATCAAGTGAAACATGGCCTGAACTATAAGGTTATACATTTAAGTCAAATATATATACATTTAAAACTAGTTTAAAAATGAATATTAATGTTTCTTCAAACTAATAATTAATAGCATGTAGTTTCACATGCCACAAAGCCTCCATAATTATTTTTAATAATTTATAATTTACTAACTGTGATCTTTACCTGCATATGGTTACTTTATATATGATTACTATATATACACATATATACATACAAAGATTAATTTCATTTAGAATCCTGTTCAAAATTTTCTTCCACTTAAATTTAAGATTTTCGCAAATATACATCATGATTTTCCTCAGGGGGGAAAACCAGTAAAAGTAACTCTTTCTTGATTTCCCTTCTCAGAATGTCTTTTGTTTTAAATGTGATGGTAAAATTATACTAAAAATGCATTTATCAGGACTTGAAAGACAGTGAGAGTGATTCAAACTCAGAAGAAGAACGGAGAGTCACTACTCGAGTTATTCGCCGGCGTTTGATTATAAAGGTATCCTATAGCCGGATCATTATAGGGAATTGCTGTATTATTAGAAAGTCCTTTCTTGTAGTTTTGAAAATTCAGCATGCTTGATAACTAAGCAGCTCTGTATATGTTTCTTTGCACATTTGAAAGCTTATAAAAACCACCACCAAAAGGAAGAAGTCATGTTGCATGGTAGTGAGCATTCTGTCTAGGCCTGTGTTTGACATGTGGCACTTGTAATTTTATCTGAGAATTCTTGGCATTTGTATCCAGCTTTCCCTGGAGAAGTCTTATATGTTGAACAAAGAGTCTATCTTGGTGAGGGAATAGTTCATATCAAATGAAACGTTCAGTTGAAACCTCAGAGGCCGTAATGAGGTGTGAGGTAAGATAAAGGAGAAAGAGAATGAAGGAAATAAAAGGCTCCCTCCTCAGTCTCAAATTCCTACTAGCTTAACAGTTTTTAAGTGAAAACTGGTTCTTCATTATCAATCAGTGACTGAGAATTTGGAGTTATAGCCTGGTTTGGATGTATGTGACATAATGCAAATCAGGCAAAAACTTCTGAAATAGATTTTTAACTTGACTAACATACAAAAAAATCAGGCTGTATTTTTAAGTATAGGAAGCAGTTTTTACTGGAAGTGAAAAATATAATTCCACCCTGTTACAGCACAGTTGAACACTATAAATAAAACTCGATTTCCCCCACAAAGGCCTTTTGAAACACTGACCTTACACACGTTAAGGTCCAGCAGACTGCTTCTCGCAGTCCGCTGCTTGTCTTCATTACCCTGTCTTTAGAGAATCTTTCTTGATGCTAGAATAATTGAGTGCAGAAAACTAGGAAGCCATTTTCAATACGCAGGGCTTTGAATGTGCTCCAAATAACTTGAGGCTCCTTGGTTGGCAGCTCTGGAGAGAAGGAAAGGAAGGGAAATATCTATTGAAAACCATTTATCAAACTTATCATCCGTTTCCAAAGTGTCAGGAGACCCAACAGAGAGCAGAGAAGTATCCAAAACTTCTTAATCCTGCTGCCTGTACTTTGCATGTAGCTCAGAGGAAAGAAGAGAAGAAAATCTGCCAAATCTGCTCTAGTAAAGTTTTTCTAATACTCTGGGAACATTAGAGAAGAAAATAAGTGCTTGCCTAAATCTTAAATTATCCCCACATCAACTCTGAGCTCAATAGGCAGCTGTCAAAAAAAAGCATGAATTGCTTCTTTGAAAATTCTCTGTGGGCAAGCCAAATTACTTACTGGTGTCTAGCATATTTGCCAGTACTCAAGCTGCTATCTACAAAATCCTCATATTCAGTCACCTCCCACATGTTCCTGGGATTAGGGGCAAGAATACATAATTTGGTTTTTCTGAAGGTGTTAAAGCCATACTCTTTGCCCAGGCTTTGCTATTCCCATAATCAATGTCTTTAAGAAATGATTTTAAAGTGACACATCTAGAAAAAGCACACTACCGTACTGTCTTGTAACTTGATTTTTATGCTAAACATATGACATACTCATGTTGCATCCAAATCTGCCTCCATTCCTTCATAGTATCTGCCCATTAGAGAAGGTGACTCTCCTCTACACAGGACAGAAGAAAATAAACGTAATTCTGCAAAAAAAAGTGGGAGGCATACAGTAAAGAAGTTTTACTCTGGAGAACACAAAACCAAAACAATAAAAACATCAATCAAAGCCCCCAAGTCAATGAGGATTATTCCTGTTTGGTCTCCTAGAATTCTAGACATGCATTAGCAAGTTAGCTTTCAAGTAATTTTGTTAGAGTGAGCGAGTTATATATTTGAGCTTAATATATTATTAATTATACATAACATTAAGAGCTTAAGTTTAAACGACCAAAATACACTAGGCTTCATAAAACAGAGGAGTCTGTGTTCTCCCCAAGTCTCCAATTCTTGAAGTCAGGGTAATTTTAGGGAGGTTGAGTGGAATCATCAGAGAATGGGTTTTGTAACTGAGGAGGGTATTGTATAAACAATAGAATCACTCAAACAACCTTTGAGAAATGTCTTTTATATGTGACGGAGAAACCAAAAGCTAAAGAATAGCTATAATTATCATTGGAAGCTATGGACATAAAAAAATCCTTATAAATTACATATATAGGAATCCTTCTATTTCTGTTTTTTTTTTTTGTTCAGATTTTTGGGGCAGTTGAAAAGGATCACACTTGAGTTGCTTTTCTCTTTACTCCCTATGTTGGTATCTTTCTGATGTAACAAAGCTTGAGACTGCAGTAGTTTTCAGTAAATGTGACATGGGAACCATCTCTGTCAAAAATATAAATGAGAATGTTAGGACCTAGAGGGATCATCGAGACTACAATCACTTCTTTTCCTAGATGACAAAACCAAGATCGGAGATGAGTCAATTTATCCAAAATCACACAGCAGGGCAGTAGCCGTTCCGAGACCAGAGCCTAATCCCTAGCCCTCTAGTGAAGTGCCTTCTACCTACTTTTCCACAATACTATATTCTTTCTCTTCCAAAACAAATTAAAAATGAATAAATTTTCCTAGATTAAATTAGGCACCTGGCCTTTTAGACCTTTCCAGTGGCACAGAAGTGGGCAGCACTGGCTTTCTTTCCTGGAAACTATTTAATGGGGGTGGAATGCTGGGAATTTGACCTACTTCCTGGAGGCTGTCCAACCTTGGACATATTTATACTGTTTGCCATAGTAATCCCCCTAGCACTTAGAATCTGAAGAGCTGAAAACTATTTTGGGGTTGTTCCATCCCTCCCAGAACTAGCTTTGGCTGCGAAGTGTCAACAGAAGCAGTAGGTGTGCTCAGGATTCCATTACCACAAGTCTAGGCAGATCCGTCTCCTTAGCCATTTGTGAAAGTATGATTTTTCTCTTTAATTTCATATGTGGATTCATTCATTTTTTACATTTAATATTTCCCAGTCCCTAAGGAATGACTCAAGTTAACAAACTCTCACATTTGTTTTGGGATTTTTAAATTTTATAAGCATATCCATTTATTTCTATATAATTTGATAATATCACAGTGGTTTCACACGCTTGGAAGCAGTTTAAGTAAATTAACCAGTCCTGTGAGCTTGTTTACATTATTTGCTTAGCAAATTCAGTAATTACAAAGGTAGAAACTTTAATGCACCGCCAAACAACTGTGAAGTTTGGTAAGATGCCAATAACTATTTTTATTTCTACTTCCAAACTTCTGACTTTCCAAATAAAAGTTTACATATATGTTTCCCTCAAATCAAACAATTCAAAATATATAAAATTCTATTTACCCATTCCATTTCCCAGAGGTAACCACTGTTCACAAGCTTCAGATTGTTTTTATATACAAATATCAACATGTATATGTATGTAAAATGTACGTGTACATTATGTACATGTACACACACATCCCCAGCAAGTGGGTTTGCCAGAATACAAAAATGAGTTATACTATACATATTGCTTAGTAACTTGCTAACTTATGTCACATATATATATATGATATCCATCTCATTTTTAGAAAGTTCAAGTTTTAATGTGTACATCAAAGCAAACTGAGACATTTCATATTGTTATTCTTTCATTTTATTCAAAAATTCAAGAAAACAGGAATAAAAATTTTAAAATGCAATGCTTCAGCAGGGATCCAAAGGGAAGTACAGTTAGTCTTCATTAAGGTGGCCACCAGGGGTGATACTGTGACACCATATGTGCTGTAATTTTCCTTTGAAATAGGGAAGAAAAAAGTTGGGAGGAGGGATTGCCAAAAATAATGCTATCAACAAGACCGGGGAGAAATTTTAACTTAAACGTACAAACTGTTTTCAATAAATTTAGAAACTAATTAGAAATTATTTTCTGTCATTAAAGAGAGGCCCCAAAGACCTCTCCTGGGTATTACTTGGTCTCTAATATATTTGACAGAATTAAAGATGGATGAATTTTTAAAAACTTATTTCGTGACTCCTTACTGTCTTTCCTAGCTACTCTCCACAATTTAGTGAGCTTCTACATAATCAGGCAACTGATTCTGGCCTTATTAAAAGCACTAATTGAATATATTTAATGGCCATTTAAGATTAAGAGATGTATCTTTACCTTTAATTATACATAAACACTATGAATTTTCAGCAGGAACAATAAAAATGCCTATATACCAGAGTAGATCTCAACAACCTATACGGCTTGTTATTTATAAGAAGGGCTTTGCTTTTTCCTAAGGCTATTAATACATATCAATATACTTCTGTGTATTCGCTAAGCTTATAAATATACCTACTTCATATTCCTTTCAGAGACTGTCCAAACAATTTAAAGATTAACTGGCATCTTTCCCCACAAAAGGGTCCATTCATAACCTATCCAACAGGATTCAATTTTACTAGGTTTTCCTGGGATCCATGAATTGTCTAACACTCAAAGAGCTGGACATTTCCAAGAGTTAGCTCAAAAACATTTCAATTATTATTCATGTTTAAACTATAGTGAAGACTTTCATGACCTTTTATTGGCTTTTCTGCTATCTTTATGCCTTTTAAAATAAAATGAAATTTTTTTCCCAAATGTATATCAACCATATAAATAACACTCCCATAAAAACTTGTTGCAGATTTTAATGCATTTTAGGCATCAGACTTCTTTGTTTCCCCAATTTCCTTCCCTAAGTGTGCTAACTGAAACTAATTATAAGCAAGAGTCGAGGTGAAATAAACATAAGCACCAAGAAACATCTTTTTCTATTTTCATCCCACTTGTATACCACAGTGAGTTAAAATGAGTCATACATCCTACTCGTCACAACCTATTAGCCCACAGTGTCTAAGAATACAAAGTCACTTTGTTAAAAGAAAAAAGAATGAAAACAGAATTTTGTTAGCAAAATAACGTAGTGTTACAGTCTTTACTGTGTCATTTTAAACCAGAACTGCTTTTCTAGTGGTTGTGACGTAAAGCAATCATAAACTGTTCTCACCATTGGCTGGCACTGACAAAAGTATCAGAGCTACTTCCTCTTCCATGACGTAGCACTGAAAGAGTTGGACTCCTGACACTCCCAGAAATGCACCTATCTTCTTTGTGATTTGCCATTTTTCCTAAAAAAAATCCCACAAGTGTACACTGCACTGTAACATTATCCAGGTTACCTTTTCAACAAGAAGTTTGACTGACAGGTCACTAGGTCCCTAGAATACGTCTGCACTTAAGATGTTTGTTCTTGTTCCCCAAAACTGTAAGCAGCACTAACCTAAAGTTGAAGACCAGTGAGGAAGGTGATGTAATGCAAATACAGTCCTATTTTTGTTCTCTGAGTGGTTTTTCTTATTATACAATCATAGAGCTAATTAGAGAGATATTAAGGAGCCATGTAGATCTACCAAGCTGCCTATGAGGAGAAAAATATGAGCCCACCTTGGAGAGTTAAGAATTTATTCCATTTTTCAAAACTCATCAGAGGAAGATCTTCGACAGTTTCCCCTTCTAAATCAGATAGTCACAAAACAAAAGATACTATTAAATTCCTTCAGTACTGGTTTTTGAGTGTGTGTGCGTGCGTGTGTGTTTTGTCTGTGGCAGTGGAGATTAATCAGTTATCACATAAGACTTCTTCACTTGAAGATAGTATTCTGAAACTATGTTCTTCATCAAACATATTCTTATTTAAGACCTATGAAAGGTAAGATTTTCTCTGTACCCTGAATTTTTCTCATAGTGCTTCAAAAAATGTATATATTACCCTTAGTAAATGATTTTTTAAATGAAACAAAGGGTGATAAATTTAATGCCCCAACTAAGGTACTGTCTTAATTCAAATTAGACAAAATGTAATTCAAAATGTAATTCAAAAATGATTCAGCGATTTGGTAGGACTAATGAAGAAATACTGCACTCAAGGTGAGATGATCTAAGTAGAGCTTTAGTCGTTGGCTAAATTTTTTTTCAACAAATGAAACCTTGTGGTTTGTCTATCAATGTGTAACTGCATTCTGTAATTACGTGTTTTCAAATTCTTCCTTCTTGGAGTTTGTTGCTAACCATCGTTCCTGTACAGACTGGAGATCTAATGCTTTGAATGTTATTGACTGCTAAATAACCATCAGTGGAGTCAGCGTTTTCCTCTTGCACTGGAGTGGCAAGCAGAATTTATACCTTCTTTTTCTAACATTCCACAGAGCATGTGTGTGGTGTATAGAGTTGGTGTGGAGATTTGCCCATCTAGTATGTTGCTAATCTCTATGCCACATCCTTTAGGGAGAGGAAGCAAAAAACATTCCTGGTGAATCTGTCACAGAAGAACAATTTACTGATGAAGAAGGCAACCTCATCACCAGAAAAGTAATCATCCTTGGGATTTCATGCTTCTCTTGGAATTTAGATTTTCTACCATTTGTTTATCTGTAGTGTCACCTCTTGACGCAGAAAACAGAAAAATCTCTACCTTTCATTATTGCTTCCTACAGATCACTCGGAAAGTAGTAAGACGAATTGTTATCCCACAAGAGAGAAAACATGATGACGTGGTAATGGAAAGGGAATACCAAAGAGAAGTAGAGGATAAAAGCTTTGTGAACTCTCTAGAAAACGCTGCTAACGGGCTGGCATCTGTGGTGTGGCAGCTTGAAACATTTGCTGCTTTTGACATCGTGTGCATTTGATCAGGGTCAAAGAAAAGACTTTTCTTTCTAACATTCTTTAACATTATGTATTTTTACTGTCTTCAGAGTTTTCACAGAATGTGCCAGTTCAAGTGTGCAAGAGAAAATAAATAAACCCTCCACCGCCACCAAACCCCTGGGCAGTGCCTCCACCCCCCACCTAGTGCCTTACCTTCAGCCAAAGTCCTGCCTGAGACACAGATGGAGTGCACTGGTTTCCAGGAAATGCATGGGGTTTAAACGTTAGAATGGCAAAAAGCTCAGTTCAAGGTCCTTCCATCAAAGCTATACATTTTCCCTTTCCAGTATATTTGACAAGGAAACCTGAATTCCCCCATCTTAACCTGAGAAGGGTTCTCCTCTTTGGGTTTATAACAGCCTGTTTCCAACGCGCCATTTAAAGAACCAAACTCATCACTCAGTGTAGCTCAGCAAGTGCATCTCCATCTCCCGAGACAACCTCTCTGGTTATTTTTCATTTCTTCCCTTGTGTCAGATCTTTTACCCTCTTCAATTTAAAAATAGAAACTTCAATAGCCTGTGTTTACATAAGGAAAAAAATACACTGCAAATTTCTCGGAAGGACTAAATCAGAAAATTGGAAGGGATACTGTGTTTTCCATTATAAATAGGGCAAAAGCTGAGTATTTCTGCAACAACTTTGCTCTCAGAGAAGTGTGATCTGGTGCGTAGTGAAGAGAGGTCTTGTTTTATGGAAAACGGATGCCTGCCTGGTCTGGAGTAAGAGGAGGGTGTTAGCAACTCTACAAGTTAAAAAAAATTAAGAAGTCCCTCAGATCAACAGCATTTCCATGGTGTTTAGTTCGTGATTAGTGCTTTACTGAGAAATTTCAGTCTTCTTATAACAGATCACTTAAAATTCTGCTGGCTTAAAAAGGCATAATTTATAACTTACTAATACTTTTTATAATTGGGGTTTGAGTGCCTTGAGAGCTTTAGTGATGATTTCTTCTAGCTTACTACAGGCTGCTCATTTTTTTGATTTATCACTAACCTACTGAATTATTGTGAAGTACAATTGTGTTGTATTTATTCTGATGGTGCTCTCTAGCTTGCCTTGATGACACTAAGCTGTATGGTTACGCTAAATAGATTATGTGTTTTTGGACGTGAAGTGACAAAGTGCTTTAAACTGTTTCACTTATCCTAATCCAGCCTCAAGGGACCAGAATGGGAACTGCTTTATAACTAAAACTCTTTAGCCATGAAATGTTAACGTGTACATTCCTTTTAAAGCAGGGAGAAGGTTATAAGGTGAAGACGAAGAAAGAAATCCGGCAGGTGGAAAAGAAGAGCCACTCATAACAGTAAACCGTCAGTCAAGGTGATGTGTGCTCATATCAACAACAGTAGGACTTAACTTGCTGTGAAACTTCCATTGTCACCAAATAAGTGATTCAGATCTTCCCCCTTCCTCTCTTTTTCACTGAATTCCAGCTTTGAATATCCAGTATGAAGTTGTTGGAGTATTTTTGTGTTTATGTATGCATACATATACACACTAAAACTTTAGTTCACAGTCCATAAACTTTCTCTTCACAAATTAGTTAGAATTTAAATGTAAATGACATTTGCAGAAGTAAATGTAAATAGTGACTTTTGAGTCTCCTCTAAGAGTAAAGGCTCCGTATAAAATGCAGTAGCATTATATAATCTAACAGGAAGACTAGATGGCAACAAATAATTCTTATAAATGTACTCTTGAGGTTTCTGTTGATCCATCCTTTCACCATTTTAGCAGAACAGCCTCTGAGATTATAATTTCAGTTGAAATATAGTGGTTGCCAAGTTTAAATTAAATGACTGAAATCCCTATATACTACTACATTTTATATAAATCAAAGCAAAATAAGAGGTTAATGGTTAACTTTGCAGTTAATGGTACTCCTGTTTGTTTTTTAAGTTAAATGTTTAGTGAGCTCTGTTTAAATTTGTCTGAACTTTTCTTCATAGATATTTTCCTTTAACATTGTTTTCTAAATTTTACTTTGTCCTATTGCTTTCTACATAGCTACAATTAGAAAGGCTATTTGGGGGACCGGCCTCATAGCACAGTAGTTAAGTGCGCACGTTCTGCTTAGGTGGCCCAGGGTTCGTCGGTTCGGATCCCGGGTGCAGACCTGTGCACTGCTTATCAAGCCATGCCGTGGCAAGTGTCCCACATATAAAATAGAGGAAGATGGGCATGGATGTTAGCTCAAGGCGAGTCTTCCTCAGCAAAAAAGAGGAGGATTGCTGGCAGATGTTAGCTCAGGGCTAATCTTCCTCAAAAAAATATAAATAAATAAATAAAATTTTTAAAAGAAAAAAAAAAGGAAGGCCATTGGGGTAAAAAAGCAGTTAGAGCTTTGAGAAGTTCTCCATAACTCTGTAAGGTGAAGCAGGATGATTTCTTTAGGGCTGTTCATCAACAGTTCTCTTAGCCCTGTTGGTCAAAGTAACAGAGTGAACAGAGTCCAGTTTTCACTTTCGTCCATCTGTTGTTCCCCAGTTACCAAAATTCTGGTATTTGGAGTGCTGAGGTAAGGAACTAAACAATCATCTAGTCTCATTGCCTCTAATTTTGTATGTGAGGTAATTGTGGCCCAGTAAGTTCTGAATCAGTCTCCCCTAGTGCCCCCCCGCCCAAAAAAAACCTCTTATTATTTGTTTTATTCACTCAAAGATTTATTTCACTTCTCCTCTGAGGCTTTCTGCATAAGCACTGAGAAATGATTGGTAAACAACACAAGCATGGTACTTGCCCTTGCTGAGTTTACGTTTTGGAGATTGAATGGTAACCAATCATAACTAACTGATCACATCAGTATTTAATAGCATTGAGAAAACTAAGAACTGCAGAGCACTCTGGAAATGATAATATCTAATATACATACTCTCCCAAGTGTATCACTCTTCACTTAATTCTCACAGCCAACTCTCTTGGATAGGTGTCCTTATCATCCCCACTTAACAGGCCCACAATTGCCCAACATCACCTAAATAAAAAGTGGCGGGAATAGGATACAAACCCAAACAGGCTGCCTCCAGAGCCCACACACTCAACCATGTTAGCTGGAGACTTGGCCTGAGTCTGAAGTGACAGGGAGGGTTTCCTTGAGAAAGTGATGCTTGAGCTGAGTTTTAAAGGCTGAACAGGACCCAGCTGCAGGAATGGTGGGAGATGTGACAGTGTTTGGAGTAGCCTTCTAGGCACGGGGAATAGCATTCTGCAAAGGCCAGAAATGGAAGAAACAAGACAGTGGGAGCTGTGAGAGCAGGTCACTATAGCTGGCAGAAGAGTTTTGCCATTGTGTCTGGAGATAGGAAAGATCAGAATATTCATGCCTCATGAGCCGCTCTATAAGGATTCTGGTCTTTACACTAAAAGCAGTGGGTAACCACTGTAAGTTTTTAGCGAGGATGAGACATGATTCAATTTATGTTCTGCATCACTCACTCTAGCTGCAGGGCAGAGAATGAATTGGAGGTGACAATAATGGATGAGCAAAAATACCTGTTAAACTATTGCAGATGCTGGCTTAGGCAGTGAGGATGGTAAGAGGTAGGCTGAATCAAGAGACATCAACATGACTTGCTTTTATTGGATGACAAGGGTAGGGATAAGAAAATTAAGGATGACATCAGTGTAGCAGTATCTAGAATGTATTCCACCTATTATGCATGTCTTAGCACTGAAGCTGGTGAAAGACAAAATATATATATATATATATATATATATAGCAGATAATAAAACACTAAGCATGAGTTTGCTGCCTTGAATTAGTCTCTTCAAGCAATTCTAAGTGATAAATGAAATGAAACTAGAAGAGAATTCAGTCAGCTTTAGTATGCCCCTTGAAGTTAACAACTTGTTCAGTCAGACTCAGACTCTGGGTGGGAAAGAACCAAAAAGGTCACCCACATCAGCTGAACCATTTTTCTAGAGTAACATATACCTGATATCTATGAATAAATGACACCAAAAAATATATGACAGTGCTATGCTTCCAGGGTCCTTTAGCATGAATTAATATAGAAATGACTTGGTCACTAAATATACAAGAGGCTTTAAAATAATAAATAATGCACCCTGTAAAGAAGTTGTCAGAGCCTTGGCTCACTTGCTACACCACTCAAAGGAGAGAGAAACCTGGGTAGTAATTCATGTGAATGTGAAAATAACTTCAGCATAAAGCAAACTTAATATGTCAGATGGAAAGAACAGTGATTTGATGGCAAGCTTCATTTTCCTCTCCAGGGTGGTATTTACCTTCCATAAGTGAACTCAGGAAATGAGTCCAAGAATACTGCCTGGAATTCCAGGACATTGAATGTGTGCTCTGGAAAAATCAATTTGCAAATATATTGAGAGTTTTTATAGCCCTGCTGGCTGCGTTTTGTTTTTTTAATAACAGAACAATTAAGCAAGTGGAATGCTGCCAAAATTCACTGAGTCTTAGATGGTGACATCAAAATTTTTATTTCCCATTTTAGAAGCAGCTGAATTTTGAGCTATCTGAACCCTGCACCTGCTTTTCTTTAATATTGAGTCACAGTGATCCTATTTTTAATGTAAAGGAAAAGTCAATGGCTTTATAAAGCTTTGCACATAGTATATAGTGATTTATGGTATATAAAGTGCTTTTACATTTTTGTCTTACTTAATCCTTCAAATAAGCCTCCGTGTAGGTCAGGCCACTTTTTACAGATGAGGATACTAAGACTTGGGGAGGTCACATGACATTTCTACTGTCACACAGCTGTGATTGGTAGAATGAGGACTTGAACTCAAGATTATTGATATTCTCCTTAGTGCCCTTTCTATTACACTAAGCTGTCTTTCTACAATTATTTATGAATAATACTCATATTCTATCAAATCATTACTATATGCATGGTACTAGGTAACATTGTTACATACACGACCTCATATAATCCCACAACAATGCTGTCAAGTAAGTGCTACTATCCCTTTTTTATAAATGAGGCAGCTGAAGTTTAGAAACGTCAAATGACTCATCCAAGGTCCTACAGCTGATGAACAAAAGAATGAAATTTGAACTTATCCAGAACCTAGCTCTTAACTATTACTCATATTAATAGTTCAATAGTATTTGATGATTCTTAGAGATGTAAAAGCAAATTTTGAATCAAATACATGTACAAAGGCAAACTGTAATAAATTTCTTCATACAATACACACTAAAAATACTCATCGTTTTTTGGGTGTTTTTAAAAATAAAGCAAAACTTCATTTTTAAGGTAGCCATAATCTCCAGATGTTTCCTTCAGAAACACCACTAGAGGGCTGATTGGTGAGGCTGTGGTAAGGGAAGGTACTGAGGGTGGGACAGCTGTATTTCAAACCTCTTTTGGGGAAATGCTCAGGATCTCACCGCCACAGGGAAGCCAAGTGTGACAACAGTACCCATGCTTGCCAGGGGCAACAATTTATCTAAGGCCAAAAAGCTGACTCATTTCATTCATTCCTTCAAAAAATATTTGATGTTCCACTTGGCTTGGAGTGAAAAGCCTGGATATACCATGGTGAACAAAACCTCCGTGGTCCCTTCCTTTCTGGATCTCTCAGCCTGCAAGGAGGAAAGAGATGATGGGACAAATGTTATTTAAGCGCTAAAAATACAAAGTCCAAGATCCGGTGAAAGAATAATGTGGGCACAGATTTGGACTTGGAGACTGGGGAAGTCTCTCTGAAGTCATGACATTTAAGCTAAGAACTCATGGGTGGCACCAATCATAAAAAGAATGGAGAAGAGAAGAAGAGGACTCCAAGCAAAGGGTACAGCATATGCAAGGGCCTTGAGGTGGGAAAAGACCTAACCTATTAGAGGAAATGAAAGAAGATCAGTGCACCAGATCCCAGTGAGCTGGTCGTGGGTGAGGCAGCCACATGATGAAAAGAGAGATGCATCATCATAGGCCAGAGGATTATGGATTGAGATTTTATCCTAAAAGAATTTGAAGCCTTTGAGGGATTTTAAACTGGAGCCTGACTTGGTCTTTTTTTTTTTTAAGCACACTGGCTATGTAGACAATGGACTGGAGGGGAAACAAGAATAAACTGAAGGTCCCCAGTTAGGAGGTTATTGCTGTAGTCCAACTAAGCCATAATGATGGCTGGGCTAGGATGTAGGCAGTAGTTTTAGGAAAATCCACAGTATTTGATGGATTAGCTACGGGGTGGGATAGAGAAAAAGGGTTCACTTAAGAATGACTCCAAGCTTTCTGGCTTAAGCAGTTGGATGGTAGAGAAAGGCCTAGAGGTGGAATGAGTTCTAAGAAGAATATTGGGCATTCAGGCTTGCACTTGTTGAGTGTGAGGTGCTTATGAGACATCTAAGTATTATCTTGAATACATGAGTCTGAAGACCTGAGGAAAGGGTGGGGCTGGACATATAAAAATATGAGAGTTATCACTAAATAGATGACTACTGAATACCAGAGAAAGGCAAGACCAGACAATAGATGTGATTACCTAGAGAGAAAGTTACCGTGAGCAAAGAAGGGGCTCAGGATTGAGCCCCAAGGAACAACATTTTGAAGAAAAATAGAGCTTAAAAGGTTGCCTCTGACCTCTTCCTTCCGAGGGATCTCCAAGCTGTTCTACATCCTCTTATCTAAAATTGCCTACATATTCAATCTCAACCCTCTAACATATTTGTTTCGTTTTACCTCAAAATATTTTAGTCCATGCAGTTTAATATCAGTGGATGAGAGAAACTTTCCTATAATATAGTGTAGATTGGCATATAAGCTTTTGTAAATAAATGACTGTGCCCATTTAGAGCCCCTTTGCTTCTTAGCTACTATGTGCAAAGGTTTGTGACATGCACTGTGTAGATGGTAGGGGGAGTACAATGTTTTAAGACATTATCCTAAGTGTCTGCTACTCATTTGAGGGAACTCCTGCCCACCATAACTTTACCTGTCCAAGAAGCAAACAGAATCATAAGAAACACAAATCAATATATGTAACTGTAATAAAAATACAAAGAAAATGCTAGGAGAATCCACTGGAAGAGGTAATAATAAACTCCAACAGAGGAGATCTTACAAAGCTTCTTGGAAGTGCATATTTGAACTGGCTTTTGAAGAAAGAGTAGGATTTGAGACAGGGCAGTATAGAGGGTCATATGTGCTGTGCTCAGGACTTCGGCCTTTATCCTGGAGACAGTGGGGTACCACTGGAAGTTTTGTGGCAGGAGAATAACATGATCAGATGTGATTTAGGTAACCCTAGTAGTAGTAGAGGAAGTTAGTGGAGAAGAGTTTGAACACAAGGACCTCAGTTATGAGACACGGATAAGGGCCTGAACTGGGGCAGAGAGAATGGAGAGGAGAGGGCAGACGTGAGGAACATTTTAGAGGCATAACAACCAGATCAATTCTATATAGGGAGCGAGGGAAGACAGAGTTAAAGACAACATCAGCGTTGCTAGCATGTACATAAATCATTAACAAAAACATAGAACCTAAGACCAAAAAGAACAAAATTAGGGATTGAGGTAGCCTGGGTGATGAAGCAGGCTTTGTAGATGGTAATTTGCATTGCCCTCAATATTTGTTGATGATTAGGAAAAGAAGCTTGGGCTAGAGATCTTAGTGTGCTCCTTTTTGGTATATGCGTGAGAAGTGAAGTGGCCTGAAGGGATGGAATAGCCAGGGAGTTTACTACCTGTGTGAGCTTAAGCAAGTTCTGTGCCTTAACTTCTTTGCCTCTATTGGGATAAGAGTAACATATCTCATAGAGCTGGTGTTAGAATTAAATGAGTTAATGAATGTAAATTGCTTTAAATAGTGGCTGGCAAGCGGACAGGAAGCACTCAGTAAGTTCAGATATTACTACTAATATTAAGAGAGGCAGGAAGAGAGCCAAGAATAATACCTTGAAGATCCTGGATTAAAGAGACCAGTGGACAAACAGAAGCAGCCACCAGGGATGCTAGAATGCAACAGTGGGAGAAGTTAGAACAGCAATGTCACTAAATCCTCTGCATGTGATGTTTTACGCTTTAGGTTTACACTTTAGAACACTTTCAATTATTTCATATCACTTGTTTCATAGTAGCCCTGGAAATTAGTAAAATAGGTATTCTCATTTCTCTTTACTAAGGAATGAACAGAGACAGAGAGATAGCAAAACCCCTGAGGCTGTGGTTAGTGACAGGTCTGGATTTAACCTAGATCTCCTGATCTGCTCCCAGGAAGTCAGAGCTATGGCCTGATTTGCTTCACTTCAAATTCAGGACCCTGCCCTCCAGAATATTTTCCAGAATTCATTTGGAGGAGATATGTTTTTATGTAGTATTTTTGTGTTTATTTTTCTGATCCTTTAAAAAAATCCCTCATTAACCAAAAGCCTTAGCTTCAAGGTACAGAACAAGGGTTCTAGAGTCAGGTGGCCTGACTTCTAATTCTGGCTCTACTATGTAATAAGTGTGCAACCCCGAGCTTGTTTTATAGCTCTATGGCTCTATTTCCTTATCTATAAAATGGAAGAAATAATAGTACCTCATTTTTATTAGGATTAAATGAGCTAATCCACGTAAGAACAGTGCCTGGCACGTAAGAAACATTAAATAATAATAGCTATAAAGTTTTATTATTTTAGTGGGTTATATTTTTCTTTCACTGCCAAAATATAAATCAGTATTTTCTTTTTTTGTTTTTTAAACTGGCCCTGAGAACTCAGATATTTTTTAAATCACAACTCACAAGAACTGAATAAACTAAAAAAAGCCTCACTCATTGGTATTAGTTAAGAACAAATCTACATGAACTGGGAATTGTTTGTAAATTGCACTGTAGTTTATTATGATTACATAAAGTAATTAGAATTAACGGGCAGGAAAAACTCTTCTTAGCCCCACGACTTCTGTGACTGGAGAGGGGAAAGGACGGGAAGGGAAGAGAGAGATGGTTAGGAAGAGAAGAAAAGAACTAGAGTAATGAATTCTCTGTGTTCTCAATGAGCTACAGAGAAGGCATCTCAGAAAAGGCTTACAAAGTCAAGAGCAAAGCAAAGGAAGTTGGCAGTCAGTGTGCTGATGACTGGCAGGTGGTCTACATCCTCCAGCCCCGTCACATGTGGTCTGCTGACCAGC
The DNA here is from genome assembly GCF_037783145.1 of Equus przewalskii. NCBI lineage: Eukaryota > Metazoa > Chordata > Mammalia > Perissodactyla > Equidae > Equus > Equus przewalskii. The sequence goes on along the minus strand of NC_091831.1, from coordinate 49,674,888 downwards.
AGTATCAGTATCACCTGGGAGTCTTGTTAGAGAAGGCAGGATTTCTGGGCTTACCCCATCTACTGAATCACAATCCACATTTGAAGATCCCTAGGTGACGGATATGCACATTAAACTTTGAGAAGCGCTGTTGTAGAACATATCACTGGCCCTTAAACTTGGTTGAATGTTGGAATCATCTTGGGAGTGTTTTGGGTTTTTTTTTAAAGATTTTATTTTTTCCTTTTTCTCCCCAAAGCCCCCCAGTACATACCTGTATAGTCCTCGTTGTGGGTCCTTCTAGTTGTGGCATGTGGGACGCTGCCTCAGCGTAGTTTGATGAGCAGTGCCATGTCCGCGCCCAGGATTCGAACCAACGAAACACAGCAGCAGAGCGCGCAAACCTAACCACTCGGCCACGGGGCCACCCCCTCATCTTGGGAGTTTTTAAAAAGTTTTTGATGGTAGCCTCCACCCCTAAGAATTCTAAATAAACTGGTATGGGATGTGGCCTGGACATTGGGATTTTTTAAGTCCCCCAAATAATTCTAACATACACCCAAGTTTGAGAACCACTGGAGATTGTGAAATGTAGCTTTCAGTAGGGAGAAGTGGACATTAAGCCTGAAAATGTTCATTGGACTGAACTGCAGAGAGCTTCAGATACGAAGCTAAAGTTGTGTGGTTTTCTTGTTTAGCTAGGCACTAGGGGCTAAATATCACTGATATGTAGACCTAGAAAGGAAAGATTGGTTCTAACTCAAGCACACTCCTGACTTGAAAATGTGGTGTGGAAAGTATAACATTTATCTATGAAACATAAACCGCTTTTGAAAAATCCATTGAATAGCTGTTTTTCTATATTTTAAAATGTTTCTTAAAAAAAAATTATAGTGAGATGACTAAAAGGAATGATTGGTTTTCTGAGTTGGTTTCTACTACCTTTGGGTTTGAAAGGCATGCAAAACCCAAAGATAGATTCCTAAAATGCAGATACTTCTATCTCAGATCCATTATCTAAACTCAGAAAGGGAAGACAACTCAACTTCTATTTCTGAAATGTCATCTTGATGGCTCCTACCCTCACACCTTTCCATCAGATGGCGCTCTCATCACAGTTTACAGAAAGTGTCAATATTTTATAACAGGCATTCAGTCACTCAGCCAAGGCTCTCATGCTTTTCATAGAACACTGTACTTAGTATAAAGTCTTCTGTCCAATGAATGACCTTCCTGCACCCCGTGTGGCTGGGGCCAGCACATTCTGATTGCATGACAGAGAACAAGAAAGATTTATGAGGGGAACTAACTCCCAACTTTTTTTTAAACTGTCACCCAAAATCATACGTGAATGTAAATGCACATAATTAGTAGCATTTAAAAAAATTATAGAAACACTATTTCTAGAACGATAACGTTCACTTGCATTGAGATGATAAAAGAAAGACCTTGCTTCTTATTGTAAGATTAATCTAAGAAATTGAATTGGTTTTTGGAAGATATGACACAAAACCAAAAAAGTTCAACTTGGTTGTAGTGATGATTGCACATCTTATACAAATTTACTAAAAATTATCAAACAGATGAATTGTGTGGTATGTAAATTATCTATCAGTTAAGCTGTACAAAGGGGGAGGGTTCAACTAGAGAAAATTGCTAAGGATTCTCCCTAAGAAAACAGAGGGAAAGCTGTGGTAACATTATCATAGGGCCATCTCGGAAGCCCAGTGCCTGGAAGATTAAGAGTAAATGGTAAAAACAGAGGTGAGAAAATCCTGATCTTCTTACTCTGATTTGCCCACCTGCTCGGCCATGGCCTGCCCAGATGGGTCACTTTCCTTCTTTGGAATCTCTGCAGAGGCATGGGAGGAGGGTCAGGTGTTGAAATCACCCCAGAAGGAATTGATACTTCGATGTTTCTGGAGGTCAGTAGCACTCAATACAGCAAAGGAAGCCAGAACCATAGTGGGTCAGACAGAGGAAGTGCTGTACTAACGTGTTTACATAAGCCAAGATACCCTGGGTGATCCATGTAAAGGGAAAGAAACTTGTCAGGGGTAAGCAAACAACCTCGAGGTCACTAGGACCATGCTTGGGCCCCAACAAAAGCAGAATTCTAAAGGTTCTCCTAGGCCTGCAAAATCAGTCTGTTGCTTAAGTGTGAGTGAACAGGATTTTTCCTAAAATTGTTCTCACCTTACTCTACTCAGGTTTTTTGTAGGGGCTGTGTCCTACAGAAATGCCTTGGGTAGGCATTCAAGTTTCTCACCTTTTCACATTGAACAAGGAGGAAGGAATATATATAGGAAGAACTTTGTTTTATGGAGGAGTTTATACCAAGAACAATACTGGGCACAAAAGTATGAAAACCTTTGCTATAGAATGCTGATTTATTTGGGCTAAGACTGGCTATAAAACACTGATACTTTATGCAGGTATTACCTCGCAAGACAAGATGTTCTTAGTGGAGCCTCCAGAAAAAAGCTCAAATAAAATTAATTTATCCTGTTATGACTGATGTAGGGCAGGAGAAGGGAAAATATTCTTTGCAATAATAGAACATGCTCTTTAATTTTAATTTGCATATGGAAAAGCAGTTTCATAGTAATGAAGTAATGACCCTGTTCTCCCTTTTTGAAAGATTAGTTGCATTTCGGAAGGTGAGAGACATTCTAAAACATACAGATATGACTGAGATGCTCTATCCTGACTTCCTACCCCTGGCCTTTTGTGCCCATGAAAACCTCAGACCCCTGATATTCCGATGTTGATGGAAATCTCAGAGAGCACCTCTGTCAGCCTCCTCATTTTACAGATAAGACTGAAGCCCAAAGAGCTGTAAATGGCTTTCCCAAGTGCCTGAGTGAGTGACCCGAACATCAGAGACAGAACTAGAAGAGGGTCTTTCTGACTCAATCTCTAAAACCAAAATACAGTAAGCAATGTTCTGTGGAGGGCACAGGGTCCCCTAGAGAGGGTCACAGCCTTCAAAGTGCTTGCAGGTACACCTCAGGGCCTGTCTGAGGCACCTGGCAGATAGCCTCCATCAAAACCACCCTATTAAGGAAGTAGAGGGCCCCCATTCTCTGAGGCTTTTCTGTTGAATGGCAAGGAAGGCTTCGGCAAGTTCTCTTTAAAAAAAGAAAAAAAGGAAAGAAAGCACCTAAACTCACTACCTACTGTCTCTCTTTCCACAGGATCATGTGTTTTTACTGCCAGTATTGAGAAATTCATGGAAGATATGTCAGCAGGAAGTAAAAATTCACGGAGAAGGGTGTGTGTGTTTGCTGCTTCCACACATTAATGGCATGATTTTTTTATGCAAAAAGAAAAAAAAAGAAAAAGAAAACCACCCACATTTTAATTTAGCATGAGCCAATTTACAGAGCATGGAAATTCACTTTCATTCCCAGGATTGGCACGTGTGCAATTAGCAATGCAGTGTATATACAAGAAGCCATGCTGTTAACAGTTTATCTCAAGTAATTTGGTGTCATTTACAAAAGGAAGAAATTCCTGCCTCCAGAAGGGACAGAAGGAGATGGAATGATCAAATCACGGAGAAACACTAAAATTACTAAATCCACAACAGCTCGCCTTATTTTTCTTGGACCCAAACTGTCAGGGTATAAACACTATTTGTTTCTTTTTTAAAACATCTATAGTTTTGCTGTAAATAATAACACTGTATAAATTCTAACAGAAAAATAGAATAAATGTTGATAAGGCACTGCCTCTTAGAACACAAACAGAATATTGCAAATGCATTTAACATAATAGGAGTCTCAAGTGACTTCAACCCTAGAAGAGGAGGGAGGGATTCTGGGGGGGGGGTCTTCACTGATCTTGTATATTAGCAATTAAAATGTTTGTATATGCAAAACTGCTAGCTTGATTTTAAAAAAAAAAAAAAATCTTTAAAATCTGCTGCAAATTTAAATAATTCCCAAAATGAGGAATTCTGTAGTTCTGTGAAAAAAACTTTTCTTCAGAATACTAATATTTTGATGCATGTGTATCCTTATTTTGATTAAATCTTTTCCAATTTTGCAAACACTACAGTATATTGCAACACAGAAGATTTTATCTGTAAACACAAAGCCCTTCATCTAATATTTGTTGCTATTGCCAATTTTTCAATGAAATGACCTAAAAATGAAAAAAATTAACCTATACAGTAGTTGCTTTAGGGGGCGGGGGGGTGCTATCTGTTAGTGCTTAAAAGGGGGTAATGCTTGCGCTTTAGAGGTGGATGGTGCTCATAAGAGGCCCCCATTTGGGGCATTTAAAATGGACTGAACCGAAATCCTTAGCTAGTAGAATGGCAGCACGCTGTAAAATTATTACCGTATCGTGTACTGGCTATAAGATGTAGACACCTTTCAGTAAGCCAATCATTTGTAACCATTCTAGCAGTGTCATATTAGGTTAATAAGGCTGCTGTGTTTTAAAGGGCATTTTTATTTGGGTTTTGGTGAAATTCTTTAATTTGTTGATTATATTCATATAAAATCAGCATTCATTGACACATAGCTCTAATGACATATGTATGAAAAACCATACACTGGATGACCTAGTCGATTATTTAAGCATAAAATAAATTGTGTTAAACTCTTCACCTATATGTGCTGTACAGTGTCTTTGTGTTCTCTGGCAAAAGGTCATTGTCTAACCCCTCGTCAGGGGAGCCCCGGTGGCAGCAGCCCTCCTCCCCACGCCTATTTGTGCCCCTGCCTCTCGGGGCACTAAAGAGAGTCCTTAACATTCAGTTCTTCTCTGCAAACTCCCAACTTAAATAAGTTCTGTGCATTTTGTGGAGGAGCCAAGAATTAAAGACTAACTGACAAGTGATTGATTGATCTGTGCCCATATCTGGCTTTGGCTGCCCCCAGAAAGTGGGGAATTGGGGCTGTTTGTTATAACCGGCATGTCCAGAAGTTATAAACTGGCACCTCCAGGAGCCATCCAGCCTGCAGTTGCTTTTAGCTCATAAAGCAGTTGTTTCTTAATTGACATTTATTGTCTGTCAGTGTTTAGAAGTTGGGAGATTTCACATCATAACCCAAATTTCGAACTTCTCTTGAAAAGCAAGATTTGGTAACAACCTGCTGGGGCCGTGTTGTTCCTGCCCTCGGCAGCCAGGTGTGTGGGCTCCTGGCAGCACAGTCCCAGCCCCACTTCTTACATTTGTGTGCATGACTGTCTTGGTAGGCACTAGAGTTTGCAATCTGGACACTACATGTTAAGTTCAGCAGGGGCAGAGACCATGGCTGTTTTAATAATTTTTATTCTAGCCCAGAGCCTTGCATAGAGTACTAGTGATAGTAGCAATTATCATCATCATCATCACTAAAATTGGAATGCTCACTATATGCCAGACTAAGTACATTACATTTATTAACTCAGTCCTCATAACCACTTTAGGGGTAGGTACTGCCTTTGGTAGTAACAGTCTCCATATAAATATTAAATGGGTGCTTAGAGCCATTCAGCAACGTCATGTATTGCCTGTACATTAAAGATAATTGCCAAATGGGATGACTTGTTCCCAGTAAGGATTCAATATCAATGCAGAACACATGCATAGAGAAGCTACTTTGCATAAAGAATGGGGCTAGATGCAATTGTATGGTATCCCAAATAAATGAAACTTACCCCTACCCCTGCACCAAAATCATCTTGGGATGAGCAAACTGAAAGGTTTAAAAATAACTTGCTCAAAAAGCCTCTCTTTGTAAAACCAGAATCAGAATCCAGGTATCCTAACTTCCCACCTAAGAGTTATGAATTTCTAACTCAGTCCGTGACAGAAAGGTGTTTATCCTAAACTAGAAACTCAATGAAGTGCACCTGTCTGGGTAATAGATGCTTGTTATATTATGTTGATATACCTGAAAATTTGATTTTAGGGATACATGATGGCTTAAACTTCAGGTCAAGCAAAAGTTGATAAATTTACTCAGAGAAGTATCCCAAATAGGATAATCAACATCTTATTTGCATATATATACGTATACAGTTATATATGGATGCATGGACTGAACGGAGGCATACACTATATACTCCTAATACAGTCTTCGGCCTGCTGGCTTATAAAATGTATTTAAGCTTTTCCTTGACTGACATTGCTGTAAAAAAAAAAAAAAAAAGAAGAAAAACAAAACTGTAATTGATAGATTCTTGATATTTGCTCTGTTTTTCCATTTTATATTCCTACCAAATTCCTGAAAGTGTTAAATTAAAATGTATTATTATTGTATTGCCAAGTTATGGCAATATATTGTGCGGGGTTATTTCACCATTTCTAAAAGGGATCTACTTCATTAAATGCATAAGCCTTCTTTCCTCTATTAATTCTGCCTTGGCATCCTGATGTTCCACCAATGTTCCTTTTGGAATCATCCTGGAGTTCTATAAGACTGAGGTTTTTCTCGGCTGCAAATAAACAAAAAAAGTTGTTTGCTCGCCTTTATTATTAGGAGCATCAGGTCACATTTGGCTGTACGACAGGGATATGTGAGAAGCCTAGAAATATAAATCTCAGGAATGGTAACTCATCCCTTGAGTCTCTGAAGAAGCCAGTGGTCCAAAAGCTAACTTCCTATGTGAGTCAGTCTTGGTATTCTTGATTTGTTAAAGACGCCCTGGCATATTAAAAGGTGTGTCATTTCCTAGTCATATGGCAGTGCTTCTCTTTCATGAATTGATGATCAAATAGTCCAGAAGTAAACATTTCTAACATTGAGATTTGAGCCAAACTTTACAAGAATGCTTTTTAATAACAGAGACAAAGGCAGTGGTGTAATTTATTTACATGCTTACCTGGCTAACCATGTATCAATACAAAATAAATAAATAACACAGTGGACTCTGATGAGCATCCTTACTAATAATAGCTTGCAATTCTTTAATAGAATTAAATGCAGACAGTTCAAAATAGAGCAAAATAAAATTTACCATTATATCTGCTACACTCAATGACTGATAGCTGTGAATAATTTGTACAACTAGGTGAATTGCAGTGAAGAAATTTTATTCTTTATCCCTCGGTGCTTCCAGAGTTAAGGAATAAACACCCTGAGGGTTGCATTTGCAACAGGACACCCTAGGACTCCTCAGCAATTCCAAAGAGGTTCCAAAGCAAAGAAGAGATGAATATGCTCAGGGGATTCTAAAGGCCGTGAGAAGAACCACTAGGCCATGGGAAGTACCCCAGAAGCAACAACTGGCCCGACTGCTCCTCAGGGCCACCTTGGAACGTCCTGTTGATATCCCAGAAAAATACACGACCTCCCCTCCTAATTCCCCTAACATCCGCAACCACCATTTTTCTTTTCTGACTTCTTTTCTAACTGCCACATCCAACTCAAGCAATGGCATAATTCTGAAAGCTAAGAAGGAATGATTTGCCAGCTTTTCAAAAAAGTTCCAACATGTGAGGCACACCACCAGGTCCTCACACTCGACTGCACACCCTGAGGGCAGGGACTTTATTTTGTTCTCTGCCATATCCACAGTACTTAAAAGACTGCCTGAGACCTCGTATATAGGTGCTCAATAAATATTTGTTGGGTACATGAATCAATCAATCAAACATCAGAGGGCGAGAAGCACTAAATGGGAAATGTTACTCTGTGCACCATTTCTCTTTACAGGCTCAACCAAGTTGGAAATCAAAGGAAAGCACAACTTTTGATTCTAATGACTTCATTCACCAAAGACTGATTGTGTCACCATCTTCCACTAGCCCTTTCCAGTTGCACTATCCCCTTGTTAGCCACCAAGTCTTAAATAATTGGGTTTGGGTATACCAATACCTGAAGAGCAAACAGGACATCAATCACACTGCCGAATTAGGCATCTTTCCCATGGACATGGGCTATAGCTCTCACCCTCATCTCTGACAGACCACTGAGAAAACATGCAAAAGTGTGGAGAATCCATCATGAACCCTCTCTATGAAAAAAGTCAGCTTCATCTCCTCTCTTTCAAACATGATATCCAAACTTTTAAAAAGTGTGGCTACCTCAAGATTTCTACTTCAGTGTTGCTAAGTGTTTGTTGGGTTGGTAAAGGACCAGAAGGTCCAGAAATTATACCCTAGAAGTCCTTGGGCCACATCCAGCCTGCAGATATGTTTTGTTTGGACCACCTAGAGTTTGAAAAAAGATGGCCCACATTTTTTTTTTCTCCCCAAATCCCCCCAGTACATAGTTGTGTATTTTTAGTTGTGGGTCCTCCTAGTTATGGCATGTGGGACACCGCCTCAACGTGGCCTGACAAGTGGTGCCATGTCTGCACCCAGGATCCGAACCGGCGAAACCCTGGGCCATCAAAGCGGAGCGCACGAACTTAACCACTTGGCCACGGAGCTGGCCCCGCAACATTTTTTAAAAATCAGATTTTAGATGAAAAATGGATTTTGAGTTCTCTTTAAAATCTGAAAAGGTAACAGTGCTATTTCTGAAATTCCCCATGACAACATCCACCTAGAGCAAAACTGCACCTCCCACCTTTGGAGGAGCATGTGTTGTACTCTTCACCATGATCCCTCCTTTTCCTATTCTCTCTAAAACTCCATCTACTTTTTTCATTTTCTAGTCCCAGTCTCTGTCTGATCTAATTGGAGGAAGGAGAAGAAGGCAAATTGATGAGATCCAGCTTAAATTCTTCCTTCTTTATGGCAAACCAAACATCTACCTCATTTTCATCCTATCTCTTTCAGTGGCAATAGGAAGATGGAATAAAAGTATGAGTAACTGAGAAGAGAAAGATGGATCACACAGTTCTCCAAATTCATCATCCACCCATCTCATTCAACAACATTTTATTCAGTGCCTGCCACTTTTCAGGTGCTCTCCTAGGTACAGGATACATCAGTTTCCTGCCCACTGCCTTCAAAACGACGAGAACATAAACAGCCTCTGTGTGAAATCTAAATCTAGGGCTCCTCAGGAAAGGAAACCCTAGAATGACTTGTGGAAACAAAACTACTACAGTTCATCATAAGTAGTGCATGCTGGAGAACAAGGGGAGACCATATAGGATAGAGGGGAACAGCTCTGTGGCTGCTGAGTGTAGCCAATGCAGTTTCATATCACACTTCCTATTCACAACTAAATGAGACTCAAGGCCTGATAAAAATATCAATTTCAATAGAAAACTTTAAAAACATTTCAAACGTATTTAAACAACTCTATAAGAGAATAGAAGCCCATCTCACTTCCAAAGAGTCTAGATTTAGGTGAAACTAGTTGAAACTTTGAACTCATGCTCAGTGTTCTTCAGCTTCCATATGTCAAGTCCCTCACAATTCTGACCTCTTCACAAAGCCTCTCCTGCTGATGCCAGTCTACACTGGCAACTCAGGTAAACTAAATGAGTACCCCACAATTCAGCACTCAAGTCTACATCCTTGATGGCTTCTCTGGACATCTTGCTCAAGAATAAGGACTATGTTTTCTACAGTCCCAAGAACAGAGCTCGGTGCATAGAGGGTGTAATAAATACTCAGCTTCACATGCCTAATCATCTACTTGTTCTCTATGGTTAAGTCTCGCCAGACTCACGCTATGCTGCAATACACACTGATGGCTCAGTCTGGGTGCACACCCCACTCCCTGGAAATCAGTGGTTGGGTGCCATAAAGAGGAGAGCCAGAGCTGCCTCATATCCTGGCTTGCTAACACTGCTTGGGGTAGAGCCTTGCCTACCTTGCCTGCGTAAAGCCTAAAGCAAGTGAAAAAAGGGTATCTAAGGAAAAGCCAGTGAAACCTTAACCCATTCAAGGCCGGATGGATGGATGGATGGATGATGGACGGACGGACGGATAGATGGATGGACAGATAGATAGTAGATAGACGTATGTATGTATATAGTGGTGACAGCTGTAACATGGTAAGCTTTAGAGTAACTCTCATACTTCTGGCTATGATTAAACTCTGAATTCTCAAGTTCCATAGGCCAAAGTGGTCATACTCTCAAATGCCTGTGGGGACTAGGTAGGTCATCTATATTAGGCAAAAAGGTTGTGGTAAACTGTATTGTATGTAAATTATTGGCTGCCTCTCCCTGGGGGTGGATTACACTTTCTAGCCCCATTGCCATCACCTTAGCTATGCGATTTGCTTTGGCCAATGAAAGAAGAGCAGATGCTCTAAGAGCTAGTGCATTTTTCTTCATGCTCCCTTTGTACTTCAACACCAGTGATGTTCCAGAGAGACTGACTTGTAAGTCACTTTTTTACTTACATTTTATTACATTTTAATGAAGAGTTGATTTTCACCTATGCATTTGGGCTAGACACGGCTTCTGCCTACTTCTAGAACCACATCATGCCAGCTTATCTTTTTCTTTCACTACACTCGAGACCAGTGATAAAGTATAGTCCATGGACTGGTCTTAGTCTGAGAATTTTGTATTGCCTGTCAGCAATGAGATTAAAAAAAAAACCTGATCCAGAATGTAAATTAACTATGTTACTATGCATATTCTCTAGTTCAGTTGACTTTTTTTTTTTAATATAGTAAGGGTTTCTTGAGAAAGAAATGGATGCACATATTTAGAATCTGGTTCAAGTTCCTCATCTTGTCACAGATTGGTGCTCTGCATAGCACAGTTCTAGCCACACTAGCTTCCTTTCTGTTTCTCAAAAATGCCAAGTTCCTCCTCATCTCATTCCCATCCCACTTGTACTTACCCTCTGCCAGGGAAAATTTCATCTCAATCGCCAAATGTCACGCCTCAGGCCTTCCCTGCATACCCTTTCTAAAGTAGCCTGACGCCCCACCCCCCAGTGATTCTCTGTCACACCATCATATTTATATCCTTCATAGCATTTATCACTATAATCATCCTTTCTGCTTATTTGTACACTTGTTTACCGTCCTCCTTATTCATTGCTGTATCCGAAGCATCTAGCACAAGGCCAGGTACTAGTAGACACTCAAACGTTTGTTGAATAAATATATGAGGGATGGAGGGAAACACAAACAAGTATGGCTTAGGATACATATCTGTGAATGCTGTGAATGTCAAGGAAAAACAGCAACATATTCAGTGACTCATTGTGAAGAATCAAAAAGATTCCAGTTCACCTTTGAGGGTTACTGTGCTTCCACCCCGAGTGAAGACTTGTTGAGAAGAGCTGTATAACTCAACTCTCCCTCCACAGCATTTTATGAGACCTTTGTTACTGACTGTCTGGCATCATCATGGTGTTTTTCCATCTTGTGCTGAGGACATGTGACGGGAAGGTTGTTGAAGTCATCTGGTATGTGTCACGGCATCAGATCTTCAAATGACTCGTTGAATCACCCAAACACAGCACAGCCCCTGCTAAACTGGTGCTAGAAAAAATAAGCCTTCTTTCTGGCTGAAACAAAAATTTTGCTTGTGGAACAGTAACAGAAAAGAGCTGCTCAGACAACCTGAGTGACTACATTGTATAATTGCTGCAACTCTTCCTACCCTGGCGGGCCCAACCTATAGCTGGAATATAAATTCTCCTCTGGCTTCACAAGAGACAAAAATCAGATGCTACAGGGCCTGGTGCAAAGCATTACAGAGTAGTAGGGACTGTGGAAAACTTGAGCGCACATGCCCCAACTAAAACCACAGTGGTTAGTTAGCTCTAACACAATATTATGATGTAAGAATGCAGGCCCAGAATTGGCAGCTCTTCTACTTTTCAAGAAACATGGGAAATCTGTATGAGGGGATGTAAGTGGGGTATGGATGTATACGAGTAAGAGTATACATCAAATTCAACTCAAATGCTATTTATTTAGTCCATACTATGTCCAAGTCACCGGCCTAGATATCTATTTATGTCCTAGATAAAGCTATTTATCAAAAATAAAAAGGAACAAGAGCTGGGACCCATGGACTCCAAAAGCTTTAATCTCATCAGAAAACCAAGATAAGTTCTTAAATAAACAGAACATAATATGGGGAGTGCTATGTATTAAATATATAAGCGTGTATAAAGCACAAAACGTTCCTGACACATAGTAAATGCTAGGTGTTGGCTTCTGTTGTTGTGATTGTTAACAGGATTATTACATTATCATTACAACCATAATCTCAGGACTACCCTTGACAATGTGAACTGGAGAAGGCCTAGCAGAGAGTCTTGCACATATTAGGTACTCAGTAACCACTAACTGAATGAATGAATGCTTGGTGAAAGAGCCTAGGACCTGAGAAATGATTAGGACTTCAACATGTGAAGAAAGGAGGCCTAGGGAAAAGGAACAAAGAAGCTAGAAAGGTAAAGGCATCCCAGAAGCATGAACAAAGTTTGTTTTGGTCAGAACTTGAGGAGAAAGATTAGGAGGTAAGGATGGAAAAGAGAAACTCACCAAGGAAAGCCTTGAATGCCACTCAAGACTCCGCATGGATCACAACCGGCCTTTGAACTCAATGTACAGCCTGCTCTGCACAGCCTGCTAGAGTGCGTAAATGACGAGTCAGCCAAAAGGGAGACTAGTTTTCAAAAGCAGTCCCAAATTTCAGATATTAGGACATGGAGGACAGAGTTTCACGGGTATACATGCTTTTATGTAGTTTACATCATGCTGTACTAGTTATATGACCCCGAGCGATATACTTAACCTTTATATTTCTTCATCTGGTAAATGGGGGTGTTTTATCAACCACAAGTAGTGGAAATGAGATCATCCACATAAAGCACTTCAAAAAGTATCTAGCACAAAGTAGATACTTCATAAATGTTACCTGCTTTTTATTATTTGTGGTGATGTATTATGGTGAGATGTAAAACAGGAAAATGCCTTACTTGGGCCCCTGTGGTTGGTGAGTAGTGGTGGAGGTGGGAGGCCTGTGACACAATCTTTCATGCTCTAGGACAGTACAGGTTGCTCCAGAGGCCAGGGGACATCCACTCTGGGACTCTCTAGTCCAGTCCTGCCCCCATCGCCCTCTAAGAGCTCAGGGCTTGAGCAGCCCCCTCTCCCACCCTCGCCCCTGGATAAATGGGCCTTCATTCCCAGCCCAGAGACAAAAAGTCAGCATCCTGCTGTAAAACCCTGCTCTGTCTCTACCACACAGCCCCACCCTCTCTAAAGTTAGTCACTAACTCTTTCTCTGAAGAAGGAAAGTCTCCTCTTGACACAATAGTCTCCAATCTCATTCTTGCTTCTCCAAACCCACTTCCTCTGCTCCACAAGAAAAGTGTTCTTTTCTTGTTCACAGAGGCATAAAATGTGTGTGTGTGTCTGAAGTGAGGACTGGAGGTTGAATCATGGGAAATTTGTATCCAGAACCTATTTTTTTTTTATAAGTCGGGCCCACAATTATACTAACAGATTAAAAATAAAAATATTTCGATTCTTGGATGATTTACCTACCTCTTTGTCATCCAAATAATATTAAATATATTAAAATAAATTAAATTAAAATAAATCCAAAATAATATTAAAGTTCAAAGCTTACCAAGCCATAAATGAGCGTGAATTCCCTGCAAAAATCAAAGAGGATATTAGAATGGAGAGCTGCCTCTTCTGTGTACAGGGTGGGCAGGGGTCCAAACCAGGAGCATGCTGAGTGACAGGTACATATGACAGACCATGACACACTACAGATCCATGAGCACAGACAGCAAAGTCAGGGCCACAGACAGGATGGGCAATGTGTGTTCTCATGAAGACACTGGGAGGCTTTTGAAAGCAATAACCTAGAGGCAAAGCTGAGTTTGGCAACCGAGCAGTTGGGATAGGACATGAGTCAGGAAACTGGATTCAGGATTGTTGTCAAACACTTTCCCTGTTGCTTGAGCCTATTTCTATTACATCGCCTTCAAATATGGCAGCTTTCACTCCAGGGGCAACTTAAAGGCACCACTTGCCTCAGACACAAGTCCTTTGCAAAGAATAAAGTACCTCAACAACATCCGTTGTTCTTAATGGCATTGCTATGAACAGTGAATCATGGCTCTGATTCATCAGAAATCATTGAAAGCCTATTTGCTTTTCACAAGTGTCTACTCTAACATCTTGGCCAAGGGACTAGGCATTCTTAATTTCAAGGCTTTGTTACTTTTATTTCTTTGCTACTGTGTAACCAATAGGAACAAGAAGGGAGATTAGGCTCTAAAGACTTATTTTCTTCTGATTTCTCTAGTTTTCCAGGTGTGGCAAATTTTCCTTGTTTTTGTGTTTTAAGTCTGTTTAAGAACAACAGAGTGATAAAATGTAAATACTGGTTAAAGGGAACTTGTCCTGTTGTAATAAAATTCTCTTGCACAGCAAAGGAAACCATCAACAAAATGAAAAGGCAACCTATGGAATGGGAGAAAATATTTGCAAATCATGTATCTGATAAGGGGTTAATATCCAAAATATATATAACTCATACAACTCAACAGCAAAAGAATCAAACAACCCAACTAAAAAATGGGCAGAAGATCTGAATAGACATTTTTCCAAAAAAGACATACAGATGGCCAATGGGTACGTGAAAATGTTCTCAACATCACTAATGCCCAGGGAAATGCAAATCAAAACCACAATGAGGTAGTACCTCACACCTGTTAGAATAGCTACTATCAAAAAGACAGGAGATAACAAAGGTTGGCAAGGATGTGGAGAAAAGGGAATCCTTTTGCCCTGTTGGTAGGAATATAAACTGGTGCAACCACTATGGAAAACAGTATGGAGATTCCTCAAAAAATTAAAAATAGAACTACCATGTAATCCAGCAACTCCACTTCTGGGTATTTATCTGAAGGAAATGAAAACACTAACTTTAAAAGATATCTGCACTCCCATGTTCATTGCAGCATTATTTACAACAGCCAAGACACAGAAGCAATGTAAGTGTCCATCAATGGATGAACAGATAAAGAAAATGTGATGTGTGTGGGTATACATATAAATATATACAGAATACTGGAAGATTATTCAGCCATAAAAAAAGAAATCCTTCATTTGTGACATGGATGAACTTTGAGGGCATTATGCCAAGTGAAATAAGTCAGACAGAGAAGGACAAATACCATATGATCTCACTTATATGTGGAATCTAAAAAACAAACAAACAAACTCATAGATACAGAGAAGAGACTGCAGATTAGTGGTTGCCAGAGGCAGAAAGTGGGGGAAATGGGTGAAGGTGGTCAAAAAGTACAAACTTCCTGTTATAAAACAAGTAAGTCCTGGGGATGTAATGTATAGCATGGAAACTATAGTTAATACCGTACTGTATATTTGAAAGTTGCTAAGAGAGTAGATCTTAAAAGTTCTCATTACAAGAAAAAAATTGTTGTAACTATGTGTGTGACAGATGTTAACTAGACTTATTGTGGTGGTCATTTTGCAATAATATACAAATATTGAATCATTATGTTGTACACTTGAAATTAATATATGTCATTATAACTCAAAAAAAAATTCTCCTGAAGACATCAAGCAAGTAGAGGCAGTATAGAGAAGCAGAATAGGCACAGGCGCCTCAGTGTGACAGACCTGGGTTCAAATACTGACTCTGTGATCTTGGACAAATTATCTTTCTTCATGTAGATGGAATACTAACCCCATCTTGCAAGTGTTTGAGGATTCAAGATAATGTATGTAAAAGTCCTTGTCCAGTCATGGTAGCTATTATTATTTTAATCACAGACCGAATTTTGAGTAGGAATTAAATTATCATAGCTCTAACAGAATCAATTTGAACACTGTGCAGACATAGCAAATGAGTCATTTTGAAGGTCCCCTGCGCTGTGGCAGGACCGCAGCATGGTTGGGTGGGAACAAAAAGAAGGGATATGTGAGGGCAGGGAGCAAATGGATTGTGAGTCAAAAACATGCTTTATCTTTAATTGTATCCCACTGTAATTATTCTGAAAACTATTTGTACTAAAGACATATGTTTCACATTGTTTATGGAGAAATTAAATTGTTAAAAAAAAAAGAGGTCTTTCCATTCTTGACAGATGGAACTGAAAATGTCTATCTTTACCTCCTCCCCCAAAGAGGGGGAGAAAAATTTGCTCGTCTTAGAAAATGTACAGTGCTTAAATTATCTTGTTATTAAGTACATTTTCTTGACTTCTAAAAACAAGCTCTTTGGGCCGGTATTAAATTAGAGGTATGCTTATCGCCTGTACTGTAGAAAAAAAATGGTTTTAAGTACAATTTGTACCCCTTTGTCTAAAATCCTGAATGTCCTGTTGTCATGGAAATACATTCCTTAAGCATAATATATTATGTGTATTTGTATTCTGTTTAAAGAGATTTCCAGTATTTGTCACACCTGCCAATTCCATAGAGAAGAAAGCTGATTATTCAGGATTCAGATATAATACAAGCATCTGACATAATTAATCCACTAGCGTGAAATGAAATGGAGTTGAAAGGAAGTATTGATAGCTACAGAACGACAAGGAGGAGGAGGAGAAAAAAGATAAGAATAAAATCAAAGAGTGAGGGAGACTTAGGTAAGAAATGCCACAAGATAAGACTGCATATTTCTTCTCTGTACTTTTCTAATAGCGATAAGGAAGGGTTACCTACCAGTCAGGTTCTTGGTTGAAAACAAAGGAAATCCACCTGGCTAACTTGAGCAAAAAGGAGTTTACTGAAAGAATGTCAAATAGCTCACAGAATCATGGGAAAGCCTGGAGCTTTGGAAAGACTGGGAGGCTGGAATTGGAGCTAGGGTCCGGTCACAAGAGAAGCCTGGTTAGGGAGACCCTGCGAATGCCAGGGACACTCAATGCCACCACTGCCGACAGTGGTGTGAACGCGAAACTGTCCCTGCTTCTTTGTGACACTCACTCTAGACACTAAGTTCTGCATGGGATGTCTGACAGGCTGAGCTCAGGTTGTATCCTAGAGGCTGGGGGTGGAGTCCAAAGGATTTGGCCTTTTCAATTTCCACAGTTGGAGGAGGAACCCCCACCTCCTACCAGACTCATCAGACAGAAGGAGGCTTAGATGCTGTGCAGCGCCCCCAGATATAACGGTTCCCCCACGGAAGATGTTCTTTGGTGTTTATCGTTTAGATACTCTTTTCTACCTTCGGAGAACACTTAAAAGAGGCTAATAATAAAAGGCACAGAGTCAATGGATGTAATTAAAAAAAAGGAAAGGAATTTAGAAGCCAAAGAATAAGGTCAGAAAGGCCTTAGGAGATTGAGGTAGAAGGGTACTAGGAGAAAGAAAAAAATGTTTCCTACGATTTCTGCTACTCTTTTCCTTCACATTCTTCTTCCAATGTTTTTCTCTCTCCCTCTCCCTACATATTTTCTTTCATTCTCAGTAGTCTGAAAAGGGATAAAAAGGCTCTTCAGCCCATAGGGTCTCTAGAACTTGCTCTTCAGTCTTCCTGGATCAGCTTTCTTGAGGTTTATATGTAAAGGATTACTCTGTTCAAATCCTGACATGTTACTGACCAAGGTACTAAAAGAAAAATGCTTCAAATCTCTCCAAGAAATAATGACTGATTGAGTTCAAGTGTTGTGATGAGATGAGCCTTAGCCTGAGTCATCAAAAAACCCATATTCTAGTCCAAGGTTTTGCCTGTTAGCAATGAAATGACCACAAGAAACCCACCATATCTCAGTGCTCAAAGTGGCTGGAGTGAAAAAAGACCATATATGAAAGTTGAGGTGCTTCTGGACAACCCTATGAATTCCTTCATCCATGCATTCATCTATTTATTTATTGAGAACTTACTATGTGACAAGTACAGTGAATAAGACACAAAGGTTACTACCCTGAAGTGTATATACTAATAGTTTACTTAAGGTTTGCACAGAAACTCAAACGCCTCAGTGGCCAGGAAGGTAACAGAAACTGTGAAGCAGCTATTTTTGTATCAGTAGTGAGTGATGGAGACTGGCTCAGTGCAAGTCCTACCCAAGGGCATTCAGTCCGGTTTTAAAAAAAGGCATGTATGTAAACAAACAATTAAAATACAAGACACTGAATGCAATAAAGTATGTACAAATTAATACAGAACAGAAAGTGACTTGCTCTGCCAAGAGTGGGGTGGTAAGGGTATTAGACAAAGTTTCCAGGAGAGTATGATGCCTGAAGAGGGTTTCCAAAGACCAAGAGGAGACTCCTAGGTAGATAAGTGGGAGAAGAGCATTTCAGGCAAAGTTAATATCATGTGCAAAGGCATGTAGGATTGAAACATTCAGTGTATGATGGGATCTGCAAGATGTCTGAAGGGATGGAAATCCAGAGGGAAGCAAGGAAGAAAGGAGACTAGAGAGAGGGACTAGGGACAATTAATGGAGGGCCTGTTCATTGATAGGCAAGTGGAGAACAACAGAGGGGATTCAAACAGGGAAGTGAGAGGATCTGGCAGTTGGGTGGATAGATTTGAGAAGCATAAAACTGCAAGCAAAGAGAGCTATTAGACGGGAGGGCCACATCATAGATGAGAGATGATGAGGGGCTATGTAAGTAGAGGGGCTATGGAGATAGAGAAATGCTAGATCTAAGGACGACCCAGGAAGTAAGGCTGAGAAAATTTAGTGGTTTAATATGTCTGTGAGTTAACCTAATGTGCTATCATTGAAAGAGATCTATGAGGAAGAGGGAGGTAGAAAAAGAACAAGGAGACTACAGTGTCATAGAAGTCAACAGAGGAGACAATTTTAAATGGCAGTGGAGGTCAACAGTATGAAATGTTATGGAAAGGTCAAGTAAGTTAGGGACAGAAATATGTTTATTTAGGTCTGATATTTGTAAGGCTTTAGACATTTTGGTAAAAGCAGTGTAAGCAGTTTTAATGAATGGTAGAGGTTACCCCAAAACAGGGAAATATATCTCAGAAAAGGCACAGGTAAGTAGAGGCCACAGTGAAGAGCCCAGCCCACTGGCCCTTTATGGTAGATGCAGGAAGGGAGAGACAAAAAGGGCTGATCTGCTGATTCTTGTTTTGCCACCCAGACATATATTCCTCCTTCTTCTACTGACAGCATCTTGATTTTTCTTTACAGAACTAATCCTCCATCCCTCAGAATCTACTTGGGTGGGGATGGACATTCCTAACCACCATATGGGCGCATGACCCAGAACTGGTCAATCAGAGGATTCCATTCCTTTGGCTACAGCAAAGATTCAATGATGAGCCCATAACCCAAACCAGACCATGGAGACACAATCCTTTGTGAGTTTTTTTACATTTTGGTTTGGCTTGGTTTGGTGTGAGTTGGGGACTGTTTTGAGGTTTTTTGTTTGTTTGTTTAGAGTTTTTGAGTTCCTTTCCTCTGGAATTACTGAGCTTGTAGGATACACACCTGGAGATGCTGGAGACCACCATATGCAGAAGATCTGCCTGGAAATAAGGCTAACACAGAGGAAAGCAGAACTGAGAGATGGAGAGGAGAGAAGAGAAGAGAAGAGGAGACTAGGTTCTAATGACATCATTCAAACACCTGAAGCCAGCCATACTCACATACTTTTCAGTAAAATGAACCAATTGATCCTCTTTATTTTTACTTAATCCATATGAAATGGTTTTCTGCTTCTTCTAACCTAAAGAGCCCTGTTTGATACAGCAGGTAAAGTGGTGTTGGAAGCAAACGAGTTCCAGCGCAGCCTTGCCTAGGGCCCGTTCTGATCACAGATTGCCAAGTTTGCCTCATCCCCCACTCCCATTCAGTCAACTAGCAGTTTTGAGTCCTTATCATCCAACTCCCTCAGGGGACTTATTCATTAAGAAGTTGTAAGGAACCTCAGAGAATCTCAGCAGCTTGGCCCCCGGACGAGAACCATACTATTGTTGCTGATGGATCAAGGTTTCTGGGAACCAGCGGTGAAGAACAGAGATACAGTACAATTCCTAGAATGTTTATAGCAAGGACCCCTGACTGCTGCTGTTCTGCAGGAACTCAAGGACAAGACCACCCTTTTCTGCCAAAATAAACTAACATCTGAAGTGCAATTAGAGATATTAGAGCTTCTATGCACAGTTCTGCAAGCCACTCAGTGCTCAGTTCCAGGGGCACCAAACACATTGCAGTTATGTGAACACCACCCCCTGGAGTTGTGCCCTGCTCCATCTGCACAGCCATATGCAAAGATCCTGGCGGACACTCACTAATTAGTTAATTAACATTAGCATCCCTGGACTCTACAGTACAGAAAGACTTTGCATCTGGGTAAACTACAGAGCAGAGTAAGATGAATGAAAAGAAGCCATTTGCATCAGCTCAGACAGCAAGAATCTTTAGCATTTCAGTTCTTCAGAAATGAGCCAGCTGAGTTGCCTGTGTAAACTACCTTGTCCCAGTCCTCTGAGCAGAGTGTGGGGCAGGGTTCACAGCCAACGTTAACTCAACATTCCATCTTGGTCTGAGTCCCTGTACATTCTCTTTCCCACAGGGACTAACGCAAACACCAAATAAAACAACTGTTCCTCAAGAAGGCACCTCAATTTTTGGCAATAGTGTTATTGAGCCCATTTACACTAAATAAAAACCAGGTAGACCTAATTTAAATGTAGGCAGAGTCAGAGTTTTAGGCCTTATTTAAACTCTGAGGATTCCATGGTACCCTTTTCTCTTCCAGATATGGGACACAGTGAAAACACATTCACACAGTCACATATGCAAGTTTAGATAAGAACCGCCCAATATCTTCCCAAGGCCTGCTACTGAATTCACCTTTCAGGATGTGAACAGTGTGTCCAATGAAGCCTAGATATAGGTCTTTGCTCTTCGTCAATTCCATGTGAGAAATACAGAGAGACTGTCGCTAGCTCCCCAAAGCAGAGTAGGTTCTCAAAGACCAAGCAATGAACCCTGAACCTCAATTAAAGCAGCAATCTGATACAAGTGCTATGCTTTTTTTTCCACTCAGAAAAACTAAAAATCCATTTTTCTATGTCTTCTGTGAAGCTGCAAAATATTAAGAAATTATTTTCTCCCTAACTGTAACCACAATAAGCAGTCTATTTGCACTCATGGGTACAATCTGATTGGAGTTCGTTGTGCTCTGTTTTGTTTTGTTTACCAGTGAGAACTTCTCCTTGTAGCTAATGATCTTCTCACCTCACTTGCATTTTTCCAACGTAACAGAAACTTTCACCTTGGATGCTCTAGCTCTTAAAGTCTGTACTGTGTGTTTCAAGGAGGCACTGTTCCAAAGTGCGAACTGCATTTACAGTTGGCAGAGGCCCTTGTCTTCTTTCTGTCTCATTGAGGCCTAATCTTAGCTCATGGAAAACTGGAATTTTAACAACTTGACATCACACAAAGCAAAATTCCTATGGTGGCTGGTTTGG
The DNA here is from genome assembly GCF_037783145.1 of Equus przewalskii. Lineage (NCBI taxonomy): Eukaryota > Metazoa > Chordata > Mammalia > Perissodactyla > Equidae > Equus > Equus przewalskii. The sequence goes on along the minus strand of NC_091831.1, from coordinate 49,653,648 downwards.
AGATCCTGCTTGTGCCAAAGGAATGGTGACCATTAGATGCATGATGATTATGCACTAAAGATGAGGCTTCAATGGCTTGGTCAGTAAAGCCCTGGTGACACCGTTCTTAGCAAGGACAGAGAAGGCGGTGATGGCCTAAAACAGATTAACACAGCAACAGGAAAAAGCAGATGCCAATCTTCATGATGGAATCCAGAGTCTGAAAGCAGCCAAGTATATGATACTCAGATATGAAACACTAAGTTGAAGAATGAAGCACCTAAGTGGAACATTTATGATGCTAAATATTTCCTCCCTGGTAATGAGAAGCAAGATTTAGATAGCCATAACCCACCTGCCAATGACAAAGCAACTTCTAGAAACCATACTGATGATTCTATCAATGTCACCATAAGTAGGGAGAAGATAATGGGTAGTAAGAAATCCTTCACACCTCCAGTTCAAACAGGTTAGCAGCAGTTCACCAAAAATATCTGAACAGTTATGGTTCTCATAAAACTTTTAAAAGGTAATTGGGTAGACAGAATAATTGACACTATATCATACTGCAGGCAGATTAGTTCACCTTTATTCAAACTTAAGTTGGAGAAAAACTAATCTTGGGGAATTTCCTGGATGTTACTAAGAAAAAAATCATAGATTTTTGGAATATGAAACACCTGTATCTGATTCTGAGTTTTAAAATATTGAGAATCAGAAAAAACAGCTGTCCTAAAATAAAATTAAACCTTTTTTTAAAACCTCAGCTGATTTTACCATTACAGAAAGAGACGAGGTCATGGTGAAATAATGAGTCTTCTATTTTTGAAAAAGGGAGAAATAAATTATAACATTATCAAACACATGCTTTTAAAAACCACAGAGAAAATATAATCTAATAAGAGAGATTCATAGACCTGTGGAGAGTTGAGGAGTTGGGTGGTCAGGGGGCTCATAAACACTCTGAAGTGTTTTGTGGGTTTGTGCCTAAGTGCAGCTGGTGAGAGGAGAGGGAAGGGAGTTCATAACATCAGATTCTCAAAGGGGTATGGCACCCAAAAAAGGGTTAGGATCGACTGTAGTAAAGTATGAGAAAAATCTAAAACCTTGTCAATTATTGGAAGTTCTGACTATCTCTGACTGGAGTCAAAACAAGACTAGCTAAAATACAGATACAAAATCTCTAAACTCCAACACTCAGAACAAAGGACCCTTCTAGGGCAATAAAAGAGCTGACTCTGTCTGTAGCCCTCAGTAGCATCCAAAGAGCCAATAGTCCATCAGGTCATTGTTCCCTCTATCCCGCTACAAAGGACCAACCCCAAAATGTGGAAGGGATTTGCTTTGTTGTTCCTACTGCAGGGCCCTAGCCATTCACAGCAGCTGGAACCAGTCCAAGCAGCATGCTAGAAGGGGATGGGCTGTGTATTTTTTTATAGACCAAATGGCTTCTCAATAATTTATCATCTGTGTGATGGAGAAAAGTACCAATAAAACGTGACTGTAAATCTCCACCTTCTTCCAAGATCAAGGAAAGTGCCAAAGAAAGCTAAAAGGGAAATGACAGCACAGTTCTGTGAGCTAAAAATGTACATTTTCCAAAATCAAATGCTGCCCCTGTTTCTTGAGCTAACTGTCCTTGAAGATGCTGAATTTGAAAAGTAGGGAAAATTGGGGGAGTAGGATGTAGAAGAATTGAGCATATCTGGGCAGCCTATTGAGTGAAATCTTCCTGAGATAGAGTCTTTTTGATAAGAGTCCCCTGTGAAAATGTCTTTCAGGTTTATTAATAGAAGTTATAGTAGTAGTATATATTTTGAAAAATGATGAAGTAGAAGTTGTCATTTTATCTGCTATTTCCTGTTAACATGCAGAGGAACATCAACGTAACATCATGTTTGAGCCTTTCATCCCAGGAAGGGTTCTTCACAGATGAAGGAAAATAAATCGTGCACATGAGAAGGAGGATGGGCCCACACTACTAAGGGCTATAAGAAATAAAACTAAAAAAAAAAAAAACCAAAGTAATTAAGAGTGTAAAAAAAGAAATAAAACTCATCACTGTATGGACTTTATCAGACTCTATTTCTGAGATTCCTCCCATTTACACATTTGTGGCATTTTGCCCCTAAGAAGGTATTTTCATTATAAGATTTATTTTCCTTTTTCATGAAAACTTTGTGGCATTATGTTCTCTCAGATGCACCCTCAGCAGTTCCCTTAAAAGGTTAGTGTAGCTCCGGCCTCTGAGCAGCCTCCATACTGCTCCTTAGAAATGTGGGAGCCCCTACGAACTCCAGTCTGCACTGAACAACCAGGCCAGAGACTGGCGCCCTTTCCTATCTTGTCAATAGCCCGACCAAGCCCAATGCACACAGGTGTCTACTACATATTCATAGTGCAGCAACAACAGCTAACAGTTACATAGAGCTTACTGTGGCCAGGCACTGCTCCAAGCACTTCACCTCTCAAAAACCCTGTATAGTAGGTACTATTACTACCCCAGCCAGCCCTGGTGGACTAGTGGTTAAGATTCAGCACTCTCACCGCCACAGCCAGGGTTCGTTTCCAGTCAGGGAACCAGACCACCTGCGTCAGTTGTTATACTGTGGCAGCTGCAAGTTGCTGTGATGCTGAAAGCTATGCCACCAATGTTTCAAACACCAGCAGGGTCACCCATGGTGGACAGGTTTCAGCGGAGCTTTCAGACCAAGACAGACTAGGAAGAAGGACTTGGCCACCCACTTCCAGAAACACTGGCCATGAAAACCCTGTGAACAGCTTCTGACATAGTGCCGGAAGATGAGAGGATGGGGCAAAAAGACCAGGCAGGGTTCCCCTCTGCTGTACACAGGGTTGGCAGGAGTCAAAATTGACTCAATGGCACTAGCAACAAATTATTACTTCATTTTACAGACGAGGAAATTGAGGCATGAGAAGCTTTAGTAACTTGACTGAGGCCACACAGTTAGTAAGCAATGTAACTGTGATTTAATTCTGGTAACAATCCAATGGGGTATGGATAATTTTTCTACTTTTTGGACAAGGAATATGAGCCTCAAAGAGGTCAAGTAACTAACCCAATTCACACAATTAGTAAGCAGCAAAGTCAGAATCAACCCAGGCCAGTCAGCACTCTTCCCCACGCCTTTTTGCAGGCCAACAACACAGCTTCAGTAGCCATTTAAGTCCTTTACAAAAGTTATTTTAGTGCTTTTTGACTTAGAGGAAATCGAAGACCATGCTTTTAGACAGAAAATAAGGAATGTAGAAATAAAGCTCCCAGGAAATAAAAATGTTCTCTCGATTTCCAGTTCTCCCCATATGTGAAAGATGAATACAGAAGACTTCAAGCTTCGCTGCAAGAGCAGACAAGTTGGAAGAGTCACACATGCTCCAAATACCAAGAGCACAGAAAAGGGGTTGAAAATACCTCTCAGTGTCCTGGTAAGAACAAAGGGATTTCAGCTTACTTCACTTAAATTCAGTTATGAGTGAGCTATACTGGCTCTTTATTTCTAATAAGTGAATTATTTACCTTGGCAAACAATAGAGTAAAGGAGCTTGCTTTCCGAAGCCAACGTCATTTGTAAAAAATGCACTCATCCCTGCATAACAAGGACATTTGCACTGACTTCAAGTGTTTATAATCTTAGAAAACAAAATGCTTTTTGGCAGAATGGTTTTAAGACTTGAAGTTAGAATTACACCAGGGCTTAGACAAAGAACTTACTCTTGGCAGTTCTTTGAGAAGCAGCCAAATTTTACTGTCAGCACCTCTCCAGCTTACCAACCTCCCCTGTCTCCAGGTGTGTCCCTAGGACTTACGTACTGTTCCAAAGATGTTCACCGTCAGACTTGCCCCACAACTAGTAACACTGCCTCCCTGCAAAGTTCCATGTGGCTCTCTCTTTTTGTACATTAAGGATCACTTTTCTCCCTTAAGTGGAGAAAATGCTATGGCATGTTTCTGAGAGGGGGGAGGTGTGAATTGGAAGAGTGGAAGATATTACTAAGTATCTCCCCAATATCTATCCACTCTTCCTAGCTTCTTGCCAGCTAGAGATTACATAGCACAGCATTCCTTCCCTCTAGCCATGGCCATGTGACTGATCTAAACACTGGCTGACAGGATATGAGGAGTAATGCATGCAACTTCTTAAAACTTCTTCACTTCTTAAAAGTGAGCCACTTGGCCTCCACTCCCTTTTTCCCCTTCCATGGATACTCATAAGCCAGCTTCAAATATGTGGATGAGGATAAAACCCCAGGGAATGGTGGAACAACAAAATAGTAGGAACCTGAGTCCCTGGATATCCTCAAGGAACAAAACTGTCTTACAAACCCAGGACCATCTGCCTACCATTGTATCATTCTGAACAACAAAGAAACTTTAATTCTGATTGAGCCTTTGTTATTTTGACTCTGTTACGTAGTCAAACCAATATCCTAAGTAGTATGGGCAAGAAGGGAGAGAAAAGCACAAGAAGTCCTCCCTAGAAGTCTCACACACTCTCTCTCTCTCACTCTCACAGACAGACAGACAGACAGACAGACACACACACACACACACACAGCTCCTCCGTACCTCAATTTCTTCATCTATAAAAGGGAATAATAATACTTCTCTTTCAATGTTATTGTGAGGATTAAATTAAATAATGTATATAATGCATTAAGTAAACATCATAAGGTTTCAAGCAATGAAAGCTTAAAAACAATATTAGCGGGGAGCTGGCCCCGTGGCCGAGTGGTTAGGTTCGTGCGCTCCGCTTTGGTGGCCCAGGGTTTCGCCCGTTCGGATCCTGGGCACGGACATGGCACCGCTCGTAGGGCCATGCTGGGGTGGCGTCCCATGTGCCACGGCTAGAAGGGCCCACAACTAAAAATATATATATATATACAACTATGTACCGGGGGGCTTTGGGGAGAAAAAGGAAAAATAAAATCTTTTCAAAAAACAGTATTAGAATCTTCTCACTTGAAACATCAGAAGCTTTTTCCTTCCCACACATCCAAGTGTAAAATATCTTTATCAGAGGATTCTGGGAAGCTGGCAGAGTAGGAAGCACCAGGAATCTGTTTCCTCACCTAGACAACAATTGCACTGACAGACTTTGTCTGATGTAACAATTTTGGAACTCTGGAGTCTATTGAAGGCTTGCAACTTCCAGGGGAAAGGTTGATCTATGAATTGTGGTTAATTTGGGTCCATTTCAGCTGTTAGCACAGTAGCAGCTTGCACACATCTTGCAGGACCCAGGGTGGGGAAAAAGGACCCTGTTCTCCAAATGTCAGGGATTTGTGCTCTGATCACCGATTGCTGTTTCTGGTCACAGAGGAGCAAAGAGGCAGGCAACCATTGTGGCTACATGTCCTTCCATTGCGCAAGCTTCTCCCCCTCTGCTGAAGTGACTACCATAGGATTTAAAGGGCTAGCACATGTCCCCCTCCTCCTTTATTTTTTTCTTTTTCCTCTTTTGGGAGACAAACATTAAAGATGAGGACATTCAAAAGCAACTGCATATACAGGGAAAATTAGAAAGTGACTGCACATGCCCAGTGAAAGGCACAGGCTCAGAAAAGACCTGAGAAGACCCTAAGTTTGCATCTCAGTCTGATCCTTGGCAAAGAGACAGCTGACAACAATGAAAACAAAACAGAAACAAAAAAACCATCAAGCCCTGGGGAAGAGGGAGAATCCGATTTCCAGAGCTACCACATTATTACAATCAAATGGCCACTTTTCAACGAAAACTCACAAGGCATACAAAAAAAACAGGGAAGTATGACCCATTCAAAATAAAACTATAAATCAACAGAAACTCTCCTTGAAAAAGAGCTCATGGCTGATTGACCAGACGAAGACTTTAAAACAACTGTCTCACAAGATGCTCAAACAACTAAAGGAAGACATGAAGAAAGTGAAAGAAAACAATGTATGAACAAAATGGAAATATCAATAAGAGAAAACCTAAAAAGAAACAAAAAAGAAATTCTGGAGCTGAAAAGTATAATAACTGAATTTTTTTAAAAAAATCACTAGAGGGATTCAAAGGCAGACTTAAGCAGGCAGAAGAAAGAATCAGTGACTTTGAAGACAGAACAATGGAAATTATCAAATCTGAGGAAGAGAAAGAAAATAGCTTGAAGAAAAGTGAACAGAGACTAAGAGACCATTCAGACACCACCAATAGAGCAACATATGCATTGTGGGAGCACCAGAAGAATAAAAGAGAGAGAAAGGGACAAAGAGAATATTTGACAAAATAATGGCCGAAAACTTCCCAAATCTGATAGAAAGACATGAATGTAAACATCCAAGAAGCTCTAAAGTAAGACAAACTCAGGCTCACAGCAAGACATATTATAATCAAACTTTCAAAAGACAAAGACAGAGAATTGTGAAATCAGTAAGAGAGAAGCTACTTGTCACATAACAAGGGATCCTCCATAAGATTATCAGCAGATTTCTCATCACAAACTTTGGAGGCCAGAAAGCAGCAGGCCAATATATTCAAAATGCTAAAAGAAAAAAAACTGTCAACCAAGAATCCTGTATCTGGCAAAACTGTGCTTCACAAGTGAAGGAAAAATTAAGACATTCCCAGATAAATAAAAGCTGAGGGTGTTTGTTACCACTAGACCTGCCCTGCAAGAAATACTCAATGGAGTCCTAAAAGGCGAAATGAAAGGACACCAGACAGTAACCAGAAGCTGTATGAAGAAATAAAGATCTCAGTAAAGGTAATACATGGGCAATTATAAAAGCTGGCATTATTGTAACTTTGGTTTGTAACTCCACATTCTGTTTTCTATATAATTTAAGAGAGTAATGCATTTAAAAAATTATCAGTTTATGTTTTGGGGCACACATGTATAGAGACGTAATTTTGTGACATCAACAACCAAACAAGGGGAAGGGAGGTGTAAAAGGGCAGAGATTTTGTATGTTATTGAAGTCAAGCTGGTATAAATTCAAATTAGAGTTTATAACTTTAGGAAGTTAAATAGAATCTCCATGGTAACCACAAAGAAAATAGCTATAGAAATGGGAAAGGAATTTAAACATTTCACTACAAAAAGTCAACTAAATACCAAAGAACACAGTAATGCAGGAAACAAGGGACAAAAAAAAGCTATAAGGCATATAGAAAACAACAAAATAATGGAAGTAAGTCCTTCCTTACTGGTAATTGCTTCAAATGTAAATGGATTAAACTCTTCAAGCAAAAGACAGAGATGAGATTGTCAGAATAGATAAACATGATCCATCTATATTCTGTCTACAAAAGACTCACTTTAGATCTAAAGACACAAATATATTGAAAGTGAAAGGATAGAGAAAGATATTCCATGCAAATAGTAAAGACAGCAAGAGTGGCTACACTAATATTAGACAAAAGAGACTTTAAATCAAAAAAGGTTATAAGAGAGGGACCAGCCCAGTGGTGCAGTGGTTAAGTTTGCACATTCCATGTCAGTGGCCCGGGGTTTGCTGGTTCACATCCTGGGTGTGGACCTACGCAACGCTTGTCAAGCCATGCTGTGGCAGGCATCTCATATATAAAGTAGAAGAAGATGGGCACGGATGTTAGCTCAGGGCAGTCGTCTTCAGCAAAAAGACGAGGATTGGCAGCAGATGTTAGCTCAGGGTTAATCTTCCTCAAAAAAAAAAATAAAAGGTTATAAGAGACACAGAAGGACAGTATATATTACTAAAAGGTTAAATACAACAAGAAGATATAACAATTATAAACATTTACACACCTAATAACAAATGTTAGCAAGGATGTGGAGAAACTAGAACCTTTCTGCATTCTTCGTGAGAACATAAAATGGTACAGCCACTTTGGAAAACAGTATGGAGGTTCCTCAAAAAATTAAAAATAGAACTACCATATGATCCAGCAATTCCACATCTGGGTATACGCCAAAAATAGTTGAAAGCAAGGTCTTGAAGAGATATTGGTACACTCATTTTCATAACAGCATTATCCACAATAGCTAAAACGTGGAAACAACCCACATGTCCATTGAAGGATGGATGGATAAGCAAAGTGTGATATAATATATACACATTATGTGGCCTTAAAAAGGAAGGAAATTGGGGCTGGCCCCGTGGCCAAGTGGTTAAGTTCATGTGCTCCGCTGCCGGCAGCCCAGTGTTTTGTTGGTTCGAATCCTGGGCGTGGACATAGCACCGCTCATCAAACCACGCTGAGGCAGCGTCCCACAGGCCACAACTGGAAGGACCCACAACTAAGAATATACAACTATGTACCAGGGGGCTTTGGGCAGAAAAAGGAAAAAATAAAATCTTTAAAAAAAAAAAAAACAGAAGGAAATTATGACATATGCTACAACATGGATGAAACTTGAGAATATTATGCTAAATGAAACAAACCAGTCACAAAAAGACAAATACTGCATGATTCCACTTATATGAGGTACTTAGATTAATCAAAATTATAGAGGCAGACAGTAGAATAACGGTTGTCAGGGTCTAGGGGAATGGGGAGAGTGTGGAGTTACTGTTTAATGGGTATAGAGTTTCAGTTTTACAAAATGACAGTCATAGAGATGCATGGTGGCAATGGTTGCACAACATTATGATTTTTTTTTTTGAGGAAGATTAGCCCTGAGCTAACTGCCGCCAATCCTCCTCCTTTTGCTGAGGAAAGCTGTCCTTGAGCTAACATCCGTGCCCATCTTCCTCTGCTTTATATGTGGGACACCTACCACAGCATGGTGCGCCAAGCGGTGACATGTCCGCACTCGGGATCCGAACCGGCAAACCCCAGGCCGCTGAAGCGGAACGTGCGCACTTAACCGCTGCGCCACTCGGCCAGCTCTATGAATGTATTTAATACCAGTGAATTGTAGACTTAAGAATAGCTGATGGTAAAATTTTATGGTAAGTGTATTTTACCACAATAATATTTTTTTTTTCTGGCAGTAGTGCTCTTTTATTCAGAGAATACTATGGAGTAGCATGGGGACAGGACCCATGGGCAGTCAGAGCTGCAATGTGTTGAGGGTTAGAGCTAAATTTATAAGGCATAGGTATGTGAGTTATTTCTGTACAAGACAAAGGAAAGATGATGTAAAAAGTCATTAAATGGTATCAGTGCAGGTGGGGTCTGTTTATTGTGTGGTCCTATAACTTTAGATAAGAATCAGATCAGATTAAGTCAGGACATCCTATGGATGGATATGTATAGAAAATGTATATGTATAGAGGAGCCATCCTCTGGATGGATGGATATGTATAGAAAAAAATCTTTATCATCCATCCTTTTTTCTTAATTTTCACTGCTATTGCCTAAGTCTCACCAGAGGTCACCAACAGACTACCTACAGGCTGAATCCAGGTGGGTGATATGTTTTGGGTTTTTTCCTTCATCTAGTTACCGATATAAAAATAAGACATCATTTTCCACTTAGGAGAAACAACATTCCTTGGAGAAAAAGACAATTCCAAGTTGGGGCAAGAAATTATAAAAGATGAGCTAGGAAACCTTGTCACACAAGATAGTGAAGAAGTTATCAAAGACTACTTAGGGTTATGTCAAATGACTCAGGAGCAAACTTAAAGAGGCTCAGACAGATCAAAAGTGAGATGATTTTATCATCAAGAAGAACTGCAATGGATTAAAAATCATCAAATAGGGGCCTGCCCGTGGTGCAGGGTTAAGTGCGCATGTTCCACTTCAGTGGCCCGGGGTTCGCCGGTTCAGATCCCAGGTGCAGACATGGCACTGCTTGGCACACCATGCTGTGGTAGACATCCCACATATAAAGTAGAGGAAGATGGGCATGGATGTTAGCTCAGGGCCAGTCTTCCTCAGCAAAAAGAGGAAGATTGGCAGATGTTAGCTCAGGGCTAATCTTCCTCAAAAAAACAAAAACAAAAACAAACCATCAAATATTTTTATATCTATGAGTTCATAATCACAATAAAAACAATTAATTGATAACCATGGAAGATGCTTGGGAACCAACTCATTATTTTGAAAGTGTCTGTTTAAGTAAAAGGAAAGAATCAAGCATTTAGGGCTGGCCCAGTGGTGCAGCAGTTAAGTTCACACATTCTGATTCGGTGGCCTGAGGTTCTCCAGTTTGGATCCCGGGTGCAGACACGGCACTGCTTGGCAAGCCATGCTGTAGTAGGCGTCCCACATATAAAATAGAGGAAGATGGGCAGGGATGTTAGCTCAGGGCCAGTCTTCCTCAACAAAAAGAAGAGGATTGGCAGCAGATGTTAGCTCAGGGCTAATCTTCCCCCAAAATAAATAAATAAGTAAATAAATAAAAATTAAACCCACCTCCCAAAAAGAATCAAGCATTTATCCTGCCTTTCCTAAACCAAGTAACCAAATAATGGATGAAGGGAAGTGTCTCTTTATAGAAGTATTCCAGCTAATAAGTAAAGAGGTTTACACACACACACACTACATATATACATATATATAATATGTATCACTATTCTGCAACCTCTAAAAAACTAATTGAACCAGATATTCAATATGAATAGTTGCTATTATAGAAAAGAGAGACAATCATATTATACATCTCCTGGCATGTGGAAAAACACAATACTACTTATTTAGTAGTTTGCCAAAAAAACTGAGCTGAAATATGATCAAGCTTTTATATCTAACTTCTGCCAATTTACAGAAAATACTAAGGTGAAAATAATAAATGATACTTCAGGGGTGCAACCAGAAAAATCCAGACTCTGGGAATTTTATAGGACAAACATCCCAGTTTCTTTAACAAATAAACTACAAGAAAAAATGCAAGATAACAATGGAGAATTATCTCCTAACACTCAACAGCACTGGGATTTCATTAAAGTATAGACTTTAAGCATGAGAGAGACTTATCATCAAGTTCTGCCTCTATCACTTATCAGACATTTGAATGGAGAAATTAATTTAACCTCTTTGAGTTTAGCTTTCTTCATCAGCAAAATGGTAATATCAACAGTACCTATCTCATAGGGTTGCTGTGAGGACTGAGATATTGCACATAAAATACTTAGCTCCTTTCCTAACTTATGGTACAATCAAAGGTATTTTCGTTATTTTTATCATTAGAAAATATATGCTGAATGAATTACAATTACTCTTGCTAAAAATATTGAAGGTGACCTATTCTTAGCTCATAATGTTGGCCATGTCATTTACTAAATATTTATTGAGCACTGGAGCTGGTACAGGAGGTAAAAAAACAAATGAATAAGATGTGAGCTCCACCCTTGTATTTTTGCCTTTTCAAAAAGGAATTGCCCTTGTCTTAACCCCAAGGAATACCAACTAAGGAGGGTGTCAAGACCCACTAACAGTCTGCTGGGAAGAACTTAGTAAGGAGGGCCACCAAATGTTTGTTCTTTCACACAGAACCTGATTCAGGGTGGATAATGCTCATTGTCATGACGGTTTACTCTGCATTATTGAATCATTTCAGAATTACTAATATTCCGACAGACATATGCTACTCTTGCCTGGCTCTCTTCTACTCTTGCTACTCCGGCCTGTTCCTCTTTTCCACCCACAACGTTTCCTTTTGCTCCATACACCTCCTGAGGATTAAAAGCCTAGGACATATTCATCTAATGGCTAGATGAGGAAGAGGATAAACAAGCTTGCCAGAATGTTAAGAGAATAAATACTTCCCCGTTAGAGAAGAGACAACTGACCTACTTAAAACCTGAGATACAAATGACTAATGCAGTACAGACAGTTCCCACCTCATAAACACTCAACTTACAAATAACCCAGATGCACACTACTTGCCCTACCTCAGCTCTGAGGCAGCAAGCTGCTGTTGCTATGGGAACCAGTAGGGGCAGGAAGGGAGGGAAAAAACCTTAAGGTTTTAGAGAATCCAAGTGTTCAAAACAAAAGGGAAGAAATTGTGACAAGAACAGCTTGCCTTCCCAAACATATCTCAAGTTTGTTCACTGAACCGTTTTACTGCCTGAAATTCCATAATTGTAGGGGGCCATGGTTAAAAAACCAGAAATTTTTTAAAAGACAACTACTGTAACAGGAGTTTTGCAATAATACTCTATGACTTTCAGGCTAACTTTTCACTAATCATATGAAAGACTCTTTTTTTCCTTTAAGGTTTTTCTTTCTTTGTCAGGAAAATTGGCCCTGAGCTAACATCCATTAACAATCTTCGTCTTTTTGCTTGAGGAAGATTGTCCCTGAGCTAACATCTGTGGCCAATCTTCCTCTATTTTGTATGTGGGACACCACCACAGCATGGCTTGATGAGTGCCCTGGATCCGAACCTGCGAATCCCAGGCTGCTGAAGCAGGGGACATGAACTTAACCTCTATGCAACCAGGCCAGCCCCTGAAAGATTCTTAATATCAGTACTTTTATCAGGGACAGAAAGGTTGTCCTGACTTCATCAGTCATTTGGGTAGTCAGCATCCTAGGCACAGCATCCTCAGCAAGGGACTTGTAAATCCCTCGTAAGTACAATTCATAGCCACCATTAGCACCTGTAATACAACAGGAAAGGCTCCTTCTGGAGCTCTTATTCTTTGGGGTCTCTATGATGGATGACATAAACCTGGGACAATCCATAGCAAAGCCTATTCCCTGGAGGAAGGCCAACTGAAGTAGGAAAGATGGAGGCCAACACACAAGGAGAAGATGATCTGAAAGACAGATAAATAAACAGAGACAGAAAGAAAGAGAGGGAAAAAATCCTGATGAAATCATTTAACCTCCTAGAAGTTGTGTACTTCCTAGTTACATTAGTCAATACAGTCTCTTTGTGCTTAATATACTCTGAATTATATTTTTGTTCATTACAAACAAGACCCCCAACTGATATAGCTTTAATCTCAGACCCACTGGTTTCCTTCCTGGCTTGTCTCCTCCCTGATCACTGAGCATGGCTCGACCTGGTTTCCCAGAGTTTTGACCTCTCTGCCTCAGGGCCTTGTCTCCCAAGGGTAGCTCCCATAGCAATACTGGCCAGTGTTCCTCACATCAGTTCTCTCCCTGGAGTTGACCTCTGAGAGGTAAATGTTACACTTCTAGGTGCCGCACCTGTGGGGGATCAGAATTGGCCACCCCAAAATGTGTCTCTTTGGCTTCATTAATTTTAAGAACCAAAGACTCTGAAAAAAACTTTAACCTCCCCACAAAAAGTGCCTAAAAGAATTTAAAATAGAAGGCCTGTTCCAGGAAGGAGCTAATACCATAAGATAACTGTAATGTAAAGCGTGCTCTCAAGTCACCTTGTCAGTAGTTGGCCTATTTACATTTCCATCTCCATGTAAATTGTCTTCCTCCCCTCTGAAATCCCAAACCACTACCCCCAACATCCTCATTTGTCTTTAGCTGAAGATGGTATTTAAGAAGAGAGCCTCCACCATTTTGGTGAGTTGTTCAGTTTTCCTGAGTGTCTCCCATGTATACATATTATAAAGCTTTGTTTGATTTTCTCCTGTTATTCTGTCTCATGTGAATTTAATTCGTAGCCGAGCCAGAAGGACCAAGAGAGTAGAGGATACATCTTCCTCCCCTACATACCCCTTACTAGTTGTATGATCTGGGCCCTCATTTTCCTATGTTATTGGATACACCTTGAACAGTACTAAATATAATTCCAAATACTTCGAACAGCTTTCAAAAACAATGGAGATACACTGTGAGGGTCACAAAAGCTGGATTGCAAATATTCGCACTGGTAGATTAAATGAAGTTGAACAGTGAAGTATTTTGTGTAACCAATGGGCATTTGCTTGCTTATTTCAAGTTTTTAGTTAAGGTTTTGGTCAATTTTATTTCAATATAGTTTGTGTAGTTATTTCCCAGAAATTACATGACCCTCCAGGATCTTTTAAGATTTTTTTTTCCATTTTATTTTTTTTACATTATAAGGAAAAAGAACCATTAAATTTAATTCTACCTTCCTAAAACACACATTTCCTTCTTAATGTATTCCTATTTTTCCACAGGTGGAATCACAGTGACATAACTTTTTCACTTATATTAAAAAATAAAAAGCTTTTCTCCATGCCTGATCACCATAAATATAATAGTGACAAATATATATAAGATCATAGAACTATATAAACAAGCATAATTTAATAATTCTACTTATTCCTTCCAATAGATAGATAATTTACATGATTACATAATTTATATCCTCCAGTTGTCGGACATTTTGATTTTTTCCCCAAATATTATGAATAGTGCTACAATGAAAAGTGGGGTTACTGGGTCAAAAATCTGTGAACAGCTCTTGTTGTATATTATGTAAAACTTGTTCTCAAAAGAACTTTCCTGAGTCACCCCACCACCAGCCAAGTGTAACTGTATGTGTATGGATGTTTCACTCATAGTGCAGCGTATCTTATCTTTGGTATTATCTTATTTTTCTTTTTCTAATATAATAGGTATAACATGTTACCTCGTAGCAGACACCATATAAATTAAAACCTGAATTTCAGAAAGAGAATAATTAAGACCTAAGAAAAGAAACAAAAATGAAAGTTTGCAAGTACGTAAATTTTCTATTTCTCAATCTCTTGAAAATTAACATTATTAATGTACACTACTTATACTTTCTTTCCCTCTTTTACATACCATAACTTACAGAAGAGAATGACATCTTGCATGGACATGTTATCCTACCAATAAGGACTTTGGTTTCACAGAGTATTAAAACAAGGATGCAAATTTACATTCCTCCAAAAAAAGGGTATACTCATAAAAGACAAAACTGTAAGTAAAGGGGATAAAAGTCAAACAGGATAAAACCTCGAGATTTCCTTTGAGAGGCTTTACAGAGTCACAACGAAGAGGGATTAAAATTTATGAACAAGTATCATCCAAAGATATCCCATATTTTTCTGACGCTTGATGCATTTACCTCCCCTTCCAAGGTTTGAACTTTTCTTTAAGATAAGTATCCAATATCCAGCTGTAAAGCTCAAGGATGCTATATTTAGGAAGCAGTAAAAGGCTAAGGTGGGCTATGTGTCCCTTAATGTGGGCTCTGGAACAGTCTTTTACTTTGAAATTCAGCCAAGAGTGAGGAGCAGTCCTGGGCTAGACTTAGGACAATGAAGACTGAAATGACAGACACATTTAAACCGTTGTGGTCAGACTTCAGAGACTAGCAGCCCTAAAATAGATTGGATGCAAACTTGACAGACTGTTTTCAACAGCTTGCTCATGTAGAGGAGGAAGAAATTTTCCTCTACCTTTCTAAGTTCTTCTGGCTGCTCTAAGAATTAAATTGACATGAGACAGATTAATAGGAGAAAATCAAACAAAGTTTAATAACATGTATGCCTCCTGTATACATGGGAGAGATCCAGGAAAACTGAGTAACTCGATAAAATAGCTGAAGCCACCACTTTAAATAACCTCTTCAGCTAAAGACAAAAGATGTTGGGGTTGGAGAAAGCCAGGGACTTCAAACGGAAGGAAAGCAATTCACAGATAGATGAAAAAGAGCAAACATATAGAAAACAAGTGTTTGGCCACACAGAAACAGAACAACACAGAAGAGAGCCCAACAAATGGGCTTTTCTAGTTTCCTCCCCATCTACACCCAGCTCATGTTATGCTAAGATAATAGATCACTTCCTGAGACAGGTTTTATCTGCTTTTTTTTTTTTTTTTGAGGAAGATTAGCCCTGAGCTAACTACTGCTAGTCCTCTTTTTTGCTGAGGAAGCCTGGCCCTGAGCTAACATCCGTGCCCATCTTCCTCTATTTTATACGTGGGATGCCTACCACAACATGGCGTGCCAAGGGATGCCATGTCCGCACCCGGGATCCAAACTGGCGAACCACGGGCCGCCAAAAAGTGGAACGTGC
Source organism: Equus przewalskii (assembly GCF_037783145.1). Lineage (NCBI taxonomy): Eukaryota > Metazoa > Chordata > Mammalia > Perissodactyla > Equidae > Equus > Equus przewalskii. The sequence continues at coordinate 49,637,807 of NC_091831.1, read as the reverse complement.
AAACTTGACCGCTGCGCCACCGGGCCGGCCCCTATCTGAATTCTTTTAGGCAATTAAAGGGCAGGTAACAAGAAGAACTTTCTGAGTCTTTTGTTCCTTAAAAATAATCAGCCTAAAATAACCCTCATGTTAAAGAGACATATTTTGGAGTGGCAAATTTTGTTCCCCTTCATTTGTTTATCAGAGAAATGTATGTAGTCTTCATAAAAGTAATGGAATAGTGCCACATATCTAGTGATATGATGATCATATTCCAAATGTCATACCCTAAAATCTTGGGTTTAAAGTATTCACCCATAGGTTTTTGTTGTTAAGTATATATAACAGCAAAAAAAAAAAAGCAGGTTAAAAGAAAACTATTTCTAGTCCAAATTCTTCTAGAATATAGATTATTGAGAGATAATGTACGTGAAGTACTCAGTGCATTAAACCCTTCATTTAGTCAACAAATTTTTATTGAGCACCTATTAGGCGTCAGAAATTCAGTGGTAAATAAAGACAAGTAAGGTCCTTGCCCTCTGGGAACATACATTTTCAGAGGTGGAACAAGCGGGGCAGACTAACAAATAGAATAAATATAATGAATATAATAAAGCTATAAATATAATTAATGTAAAAATATATACATAAGTTAATGTAATAACAGAAGATTGTGTTAAGTCCCCGAAGGAATACACAAGGAACCAAGATGGAGAATGACGAAGTTGAGGATGGGGGGAGATCCTAAACAAGAGAGAGCTCTTTGTACTTTACAGCATCTATCATTTTAAAGACCCATGCCAGTCCCTCCCTTCTTCCTCTGGCCTCTACCAGCCAGGAGCTACTGCAATGTCCCCATCCTGCAGGCACATACATAGTCACACATATGCACTGCTCTTTTGTGATGATCCCGAGACTCGGCTTAACATTATGAGATTAGAAACTCCTACTTTAAAGAAACTGAATGCCATAGGTATTCCTAGCAGCCCAAAAAGCTTGACACTTTTTTTCCAATCACCATTTTAATCTCTCATATCACAGTAAACAAAAAACTACGGAGCAAATAGCATTTGAAAAAAAGAATAGCTGACGTTAACCACAGAGAGAGAAAAACGTACAGGTAAGAAAGGAGCATCAGTACTCACATGTTTTTGAACTGAAACACTTTTTTACAGCACTCCTATTTGCATTCATTTTCCTCCATAGAAAGTAAATATCAATGTTCTCCATCAACTCAGACAGTGTAGAATTGACTCTCCTGAGATTAGAAATAGCTTAACTCTAGTTCTCAATACAGTCCTCACCAATTCAAAAGAAATTAGATAAATCCTGTCTAGCTGCTTTCTGCAACTCTCTCAGGAAACGTTCAGGCATCCCAGCCATGGGGTGAGTAGGGGGGACCAGCAAAACACATCTCACCTGGGATAGACGGGCAAGGAGGCGGGGCACATTCCAGGCTTTGACTCCCTCACATTCCTACCTGTGTGCTTAATTAATGAGGGCAGCATATATTGATTTCCAGAATGATCTCCTTGTCTTAAATGAAAGGCAAGAGTCATGCTGTAGTTCTGTAGCTCTGCCCCAAGGCACAGGTCTTAATTTTTGATTTTGACAAAACTTCAGGTACAACGAAGTCAGGGAAGAGTTCAAAAATGCCATAGAACCTCAGTGGATCTTTATGGCCACAGCTTAAAAAGACACACATGAGGTCTCCTTAATTGGAATCACTTGGGATAATTCAACCTTAAAGAGGAAGCAAATGAATAACAGGTTTTGTTTTTGTTTTTAAATAATGTGCAGTCACCAAGAAAGAATTGTAGTTGAAGTTGATCATATTAATTACCTGGAATGCTTATTAAAAGTAAGATTCAGGGCTGGCCTGGTGGCGTAGTGGTTAAGTTCATGCACTCTGCTTTGTTGGCCTGGGGTTCACAGGGATCCCAGGCATGGACCCACGCACTGTTTATCAAGCCATGCTGTGGCAGGCATCCGACATACAACAGGGAGGAAGATGGGCACAGCTGTTAGCTCAGGGCCAATCTTCCTCAACAAAAAAAGGAGGGTTGGTGGTGGATGTTAGCTCAGGGCTAATCTTCCTCAAAAAAAAAAAAGTAAGATTCATCCAGACCCCTTGAGTTCTTATAGGGTCTGGTAAACCCATTTATATACAGGTACAAATACCATGTCTTGATCCAAAGAAATAAATACCAAAGTGTGATATTTGGGGTTTTAGCACATAGTTAAGAGAGGTCTTAGTGGCAGCCCCTGACCCCATACTTAGACAGGTTTTTTATTCAATCTATGTAAGGTTAGCATTGCTGGTTGAGAGTCTTAATTATGCAGCTGCCACTGATATAAACATTTATTGTTCATTTGAGGGCTATGTATAGTATGGACAATCAGAGAGAGAAGGAGAGAGATCCTGGGTCAGTTTATAGACAATAGAAAGACCAAAAATTAATTTTGTATCAGTGGGATAAAAGTATAATTATGAAGACTTTTTAAATGTGTTATTCCCCATCGAAGCCGCCACCCCAGTGGTGCCTGGCCCACAGTTGCCAGAGGATCTGCTGCTTCCGCCTCGGGCCACGTGGGTGTGTGTTAAAGAGCCCATATGGTATGATGCTCATTTCCTGCATTCTAGGCAAACAGCAGGTGGATTGCCTTCCGACTGTCTTTTAACAGGCAAAGCTGATACAAATTCCAGAATTTGGTGGGAAATGTAAGTCCAAGAGAAAGGTGGAAGGGCATGGAGGAAGAAAGAAGCACTTCCTACATAATGATAATGATGATAACATTATAATGCGGCAATATTTGAGAATTTAAATAAATTTATTTGTATTCATAATTAACTCTGGTTCCTAACTGACTTGTAGCTCTCATATCAAGAGCCATATAGTTTCTTTATCATGTAGAGATTTTATCTCCCTGTCATTAAATTTGAGTGATGAGGCTTAGTAGTATAAGCAAAGTCTCCTGTAGACAAGAAGATGAAGGAGAAAGCCTGCCCCAATCAGCACTGGGAAATCATGGACAAGGGGTGGGGATAGTAAGCTGTCTGACACATCAACTGACTTTGGCCTGGAGGGCAGGGGATTATTACATAGGTTTGAATAAAAAGCCAAAATCAGAGGAGTTTTTGACCCACTCCCCATTTAGAATTCTGGAATGAGGTCTCCATGCAAGGGACTCTGCCACCCTCTGGCAAGGAGTTAAGGTGGATGGGTTGAGCAAAAGTAGAAGGAGATGCAGTGCCCTTTGCTCCCTTTGGTCTATGCATGGTATGCAAAAAATCTATAAATTTCCTGTGTGCCCTGGTAAGGGTCTAGGGAGAGGCTGGAAGGACCAGTGAACTTGCAGAGGTTTGGAGTTGGGAAAAGTTGGCCTACAAGGTCAAGACCTTCAATGACTGCAGGCAATGTCAAGTCACCACCAGACAGCAGTAGATACCACTGTTCACCAAAAGATCAAATGAAACTAGTTCTCCTGCAGTGGACGCCAAAGCAAAGTAAATCATCCATCCCATGGCAAGACAAGTTAAGAGAGATATCATGTAACTTCCCCTGTTACCAGGAGCCCTCATACGCTTTTTGCCTGCACAGAGAAACCATCTGTGAGATAACAGAAAAGATATATATTGGTCTCTGCCCCTGGTTCCTGGCAGAGAGCTCCTGAAACCCTTGTAATTTCCTAAGTGAAAGTGCACTAGGAGCATCTTTTGTTCTAATATTTGGTTTTTGGCTCCAGTTCCTGACACAGCACTCCTAAATCCCTTGAAATTTCCTTGGAAGTCTTTTAAAACCAGAAGATAACATGGTTTCTTCCACTCCCAAGAGCAGCCTTCTCATTTCTAGCAGGGGGTTATAAGAAAGATCTCTTATAGGAAGTAAAAAAGCTATATTTTCTTTGCACATCTAGGTGGAATGTATAAATTTGTTACCTTGCTATTATAGCTAACATTTATTGAGTGTTTACTCTCTGCCAGGTACCATGCAAAGTGTTTCACAAATCTTATTTTAATTTTATTTTTTTGCTTTTTCTCCCCAAATCCCCCCAGTACATAGTTGTGTATTTTAGTTGTGGGTACCTTCTAGTTGTGGCATGTGGAATGCCGCCTCAACATGGCCTGATGAGCGGTGCCATGACCTGAACCAGTGAAACCCTGGGCCGCCGAAGCAGAGCGTGCGAACTTAACCACTCAGCCATGGGCCCCCCCATATGTTACTTAATTCTCACTGTGAAGTGAGTACTATTATTATCCCACTTTCACAGTTGAAGAAATTGAGCCATAGAAAGATTAAGTAACTTTCTCAAAGTCAGTGATGGGGTGAGGATTTGAACTCAAGCATTCAGATGTAGAACCTATATTCTTAACCCCTATACTATGTGTTCTCAAAAACCCTCCTTTTGCATATTATATATTTGAAAGAGCTTCCTACATAGGTCTCTATTACTTAACCAAGAACTATTTTGAAACTATATTGTTTGATAACAAAAAGAGGTTTCCAGGAAATTTGGAGAGTGTGAACCTATTTATATAAATTGGGTGGGTATTATTTTTTACTTTTTTTTTTTTTTGAGGAAGATTAGCCCTGAGCTAACTACTGCCAATCCTCCTCTTTTTGCTGAGGAAGACTGGCCCTGAGCTAACATCCAGGCCCATCTTCCTCTACTTTATACGTGGGATGCCTACCACAGCATGGCTTTTGCCAAGCAGTGCCATGTCCGCACCCGGGATCTGAACCGGCAAACCCCAGGCTGCCGAGAAGCAGAACATGCACACTTAAGCGCTGCGCCACCGGGCCAGCCCCTGGGTATGTATTTTTATACAAAAAGAATTATCTGGAGTGAATTTCACCAAAAGATTAAGAATTGTTGACCCTGGGTAGTAGGACCTGGAGTGATTTTTAAATTTTTCTTTCCTGTTTAATTAAAATTTTTATCAGATTATAGATTTACTTTACAAGTAGAGAAATATAGTGAGGTTTGTATTAGTCAAGAGCGAATTGGCTTCACCGAAATAACAAATCCCAAAATCTCAGTGGCTTAACACATCCAATTTTATTTCTTTTCTGCTGTAGGTCTAGCAGCTCTACAGGGCAGCTTCCTTTTGAATGGTAACTCAGCACTCGAGTCTACTTCTATCGTATAGTTCCACCATTTCAACCCTTGGTTTCTAGTGTCACAGAGGTAGGGGATGACAGATGAAGAATTTATACCTGCTGTTAAATGCCTCCACTGGCCCAGAACAAGTTACATGGCCCCACTTAAATCACAAGGGATGGGAAGTATAGTCTATCACTATACTTCATAGTGCCCCAGAAGGTGGGAACTGGACATAGGCAAACGTAAGTAATCTCTATCATAATGTGATTTCTATTTTGAAGATCATTAAAAAAAAGAGCATGACCTCTGGCTCTGAGCAAGTTACTCAACCTTGTTGTACCTCAGGTTCCTCATCTGTCTGGTGAGGGTAACAAGGTTGCAGTGCAGCTAAGATGAGATTATATATTGACAAGCATGATAGATTCTTCACAAAGATAACTATGATAACTCCTCCTAACTTTGTATGGCTGCCCATTTGCAATGTGATTTCTCCACTTATCCTATAAAAAAGGTAGCGTTTATCTCCCTACCCTTGGATCTGGATTGTGCCTATGATTCGCTTTGACCAATAGAATGTGGAGGAAGTAATACGTGGGACTTCAAAGCATAGAACTCAATCAGCCTTGCAGCTTCTTCTCTCATCTCTTGGAATTCTGACCTGAAACTTCCATGTAAGTAGTCTAGACCATGTAAGTAGACCAGTAGGCCTGGTCTAGCCTACTGGAAGATGAGATATCAATGGAGGAGAGACAAGCTGTTCCAGTTGAGGTCCCTTAGACCAATCAGCTAACAGCTACCACCCACTGCCAGGCATCTGAGAGTGCACAAGTTAAGCCATCAGAACTGCTAGATAATTTACAGCCACATGCATGACCACAGGCGAGAAAAGCAGAAAAACCATCCAGCGGAATCCAGCCCAAACTGCTGACTCACAGAATCCTAAGTAAATAAAACTGTTGTTGTTTTAAGCCACTAAGTTTAGCACAGTGTCTATCTTAGCTTCATCACACTGCTTAGAACAGTGCCTGGCACATAATAAATATTTAATAAATGTCAAGTAGTGTTATCATGATTATCTCCACCTAATTTAAAGCTCATAATATTTATATAAAGCAGGTAGAACAGGGAATTCTAATCTTCATTTTACAGAAAATGAAGGCCCAAAGATGGTAAATGGTTTGTCTATCACAGAGTCCTTATGGAGTCAACTGAACATTCACAAGACTTGACCTTGTGAATCCTTCTCCAGTGCAGACTTATTCTCTACAAATAAATTCCTTCATGAACAGGAACAAGGAACCACACTAGAATATTTGCTCCTACAGTTCGCAAATTACTAATTTCCCATCAAAGTGCATAATCAGCCCCCCAGTGCCCAAGTCTTTCCTGTCAATGACCTTCAGTACCTGCAGTGTCAGGTTGAACTTGTCAACTTGAGAAAAAGTAAACAAAATAATTTTTTTAATAGCAAAGAAAAGTTTCCTTGGGTAAGACTTGAAAAAGATGATCTTCTCTTTGAAATCAGAAATGAGACTTGCAGGATACCCATGTGCCTGACACAGCAGTGACCAAAGTTCCTTGAGAATGATTTCCACCACTTTAGTCAATCACGGGCATTTACAAGTTCCTAAATCCACCAGTTCCCCCACCAACTCCTGCAGCCTTTTTTTTTTTATGGTCATGTATCTATCTTCCTCTACTTTATATGTGGGATGACTGCCGCAGCATGGCTTGATAAGTGGTGTGTAGGTTCATGCCTGAGATCTGAACCGGAGAGCTCCAGACTACTGAAGCAGAGCAGCGAACTTAACCACCACGCCGTCCCTATCTCAGTGACTTTTAAAAGCTCTTGCTCTCTTACAGGTGAAGGATGAGTTCTATCCTGTTGAGCCAACAGAGATGTATTTCTTCCGCATGTAAACATTTCTAATCCTTCTACCGCCTCCCCCACAGTAGACCTGCAAACATAACTAATTCATCTCTTTCTTTCATTCCCTCATAAACAATTCATCAGCAAATCCTGTTTGATTTCATCTTCAAACTCTACCCTAAGCACAACCACTTTTCACCATCTCTACTGTTACAGCCCCTAATCTAAGCCATCAGTGTCTCTCCTTGAACTATAACAGCAGCCTCCTAACTGGTCTCCTGCTTCCCCTCTCTCTAGAACAACACTGCCCAGCAGAACTTTCTGCAATGATGGAAGTGTTCTTTATCTACACTGTCCAATATGGTTGCCACTAGTCACATGTATAGCTATTTGAAATGTGTCTGGTACAACTAAAGAACTAAATTTTAGTTAATTTTAATTAATTTAAATTTGAATAGCCACATGAGGCTAGTGGCTACCATAGTGGACAGCACAGATAAAGAACATGAGCCTAACTGCACAACTGACCTGTTTAAAATCCTTCACTGCAATTAAAATAAAATACAAAGTCTCTGACTGGCCCACAAGGCCCCTCATGGTCTGGCCCCTGCCTACCTTCTCCCCCTAGCTTCAGTCTACTCCAGCCCTAAGGACCTTCTTCACATCTCTTGAACATATCAAGTTGACTCTCTCTGGCATTTGGTGTTCCTTCTTCCATGGACCCTCACATAATCAACTCCTTACCATTCAGGTTTCTGCTCAAATGTTACCTCTTCAGAAGGTCTTCTCCAGCCATCATCCCTAAAGTTTGCCCTAAATCTTATCATATTTAACACATTATAAATCACATTTATAGCATTTATCATAAACTGAAACTATCTCATGTGTGTATTTATTTCCAAGTATTTGTTTACAAGGTTGGTTGTGTCTTCCATCAGAAAAAAAAAAAGGCACTAAATGCAGGGATTTGGTTTATTTATCACCATCCTAGTGCCTTGAATGAATCAGGGATCCCTTGGGGTGAGAGACCAGTGGTAATGCCAGTGGTACAGCATTTCTCTGAATAGGAGGGTAGTACATGTTGTTTTGTCTATGACTTAGTATTTACCAAGCACAGGCAACGTGTCCTAAAAGAAAATGAATCAGGCCCTGGCTGATGGGCTCAGAATTACTCTGGGAAGATATGAAGCTTCAGAAATCATTTAGCCTTTCTTTCTCTTTTTCCATAAGATTCTGACTGTTTCTTCTTACTAGTGACAAAAGAAATAACCTCTGGTGAGAATGAAATCTGGATGGGTCTTTGAAATTCTCCCATCTCTCTGAACACAGTGAGTGAAGAATAATCTTCAGAAAGCTTTTTCTCAATCACCAGCCTTTGGGAGGAGTTGTGGATTGACTGCTGCCTTTGATAAGGTTTGCAGAAACTGCCATAGCTTTCAAGGCAAGCACATGCTGCTGGTAATAATGACCTGCTGGGACTCAAAGCTGCATTTCAGTCTCAACCCCAGCACTGACTCACCTTGAAGCTTTTCGATTGCCTGAGGGATCTTTCACAAAGACACATCACACTTACTAAACCTTTCTTGACCTAGTAAACACAGACAGAAGATGGACTCAAATAAAGCCTAGGGATTTAGTATTTTAATCACGTTCTTTCATGTGTCAGTATCTTTAAGGCAGGCTCACACAGAGTGGCCATGAAGTGGTTAAATAGCAAAATCTCTGACTTTTATAGTCATTGAGAAAAGTCTGAGGGGCTGACGCCATGGCGCAGTGGTTAAGTTCGGTGTGCTCTGCTTCAGCAGCCCAAGTTCACGGGTTTGCATCAGAGACACAGACCTACACCACTCATCAGCCATGCTGTGGCAGCGACCCACATACAAAAGTAGAGGAAGATCGGCACAGATATTAGCTCAGGGCGAATTTTCCTCAACAATAAAAAAAAGAGAGACCTCTGAGAGACAGTGTCATAGAGTCAGAGAGGGAGACACTTCAAGTCAAGGATTCATTCATTTCTTTCAATAAACATTTAGGAAACTCCTCCTATGTGCCAATAAGTCCACAGAGAACTGGGAAACAGAGACAAATGCAATGTACACTATGGTTTTTGACCTGGGACAATTCTCCACTATCTTTCTGATAACAGACAAGCCTTTCTGCAACACCACAGAGTTGGCCAACCACAGTCCTCCATCTCCCTGGCCTCAATCAGAGCACTTCCTCCCAGGAATTTTCATCTAGAACTAACAGGAAAGACTGCCATTTGCCTCTGGGGGCACCATTCTGGAAACCTAGTACCATCATGGCCAAACCATCTATCACGTGAGGAACAACGTCTGCAGTAGAAATAAAGGAAGCCACCACACAGATTGAAGCACAGGGAGAAATGAAGAGAAAGGAGAGGAAAGAGGAGGAGGGAGAGGAAAGACAGAAGAGGGAGTGGAAAGGGAATGTAAGGAGGGTAAGAATGAGACTCCTTGGCATTGTTTGCTGCATGGATCCTGTCATGCCAGATACGACTATCACCACCCCGCTTTTTAAAATCAATTTCGTGATCCTGAAGCAAAAAATCTTGCCCTCCTCCCATGCATTCCTTTTTTTGCTTACACTGATTTAGGCTACCTGAAACTGAGAAAATGTGGATTAAATCAGAGAATTTGAGGAGGTCAATCCAGTAGCAGAGCAATCAGATACATAAATAATTGCCAAAAAATGTGATGTAGGCATAAATATAATATACAGTCACGGCACAAAAGAGAGAAGGATCAACTCTGCTTGGAGGATTCCTAGCCCATCAGCTAGAGCTTGGTTTATTTCTTTTTAATTAATTAATTTACTTACTTATTTTTTACTTTTCCTTTTTCTCCTCAAAGCCCTCCAGTACACAGTTATGTATTTTAGTTGTATGTTCCTCTAGTTGTGCTATGTGGGCCACCGCCTCAGCATGGCCTGAGGAGTGGTGCCATGTCTGTGCCCAGGATCCAAACGAGCGAAACCCTGGGCTGCCAAAGCGGAGTGCATGAACTTAACCACTCGGCCATGGGGACAGCCCCTTGGTTTATTCTTATTGAGGGCATACTGCCTTGTACTCAATGAATGCTAAGTCATAGAAAAAACAACATGAAGGTAACCTCCTATTCAAGAAAGGCTTTGTGACACCAGAATTAAGTGTGAAAGAGCATGAATCTGCCAAGTTGAGGAACTGGGAAAGGTGCAAATGGAATGGTATCAGAGAAAAATAGACCTATGGTTCAACACACATGGTATACCTGGTATGATAGATTAGAGACATTACAAATTCTTTGCTACTATTCCTAGTGAGAGGTGGGGTCTAATTTCCCTCCCCTGAACTGGTCTTAGTGACTTGCCTGATCAATAAAATGCAGGAGAAATGATGTTCTGGGACTCCTAGGTCATAAATGGTTGTTGTCTTATGCCACTAAGTTTTGGATTGATTTGTTATGTAGCAATAGATAACCAAAACACTTGGCATAGGGGGATGGTGGGTTTCATGTTGGAGATAAGGCTAGAAAAGTCGGCAGATCCTAGAAGGCCATGTGAAAGAGCTTGGATTTTTTTTGGGGGGGGGGGGGGTGGGAAGAAGATTGACACTGAGCTAACATCTGTGCCAATCTTTCTCTACCTCATGTGGGATACTGCCACAGCATGACTTGACGAGTGATGCTAGGTCTGCACCTGGGATCCGAACCTGTGGTGAACCCCAGGCTGCCAAAGCAGAGTACACAAACTTAACCACTATACCACTGGGCTGGCCCCTAAAGAGCTTGGATTTCATCTTATAAGTAATGAGGGGCCATTAAATACTTGCATTCCAGAACAATCATTCTGATGGTATTAAGAAGACTGGATTGGACGAGAACCAATCTGAAAGTAGGGGTACCAGTTACAGATAACTGCAGTAATCTAGGCAAAAGATGATGAGGACCTGCCCTAAGGCAACAGCGATGGGGGTTGAGAGGAAAGAGCAGTTACAGGATATGATGTGTAGGCAGAAATGGCACACCTAGTTACTGATCATCCGATCAGTAACATAGAGGAGAGGGGCAAATATCAAGGCTTAGTCACTGAAATGGCCATTAATCAGGTTAGAAACTACAGGAGGATGAAATGATTTAGGAGTGATTAAGAGTTCAGTTTTTGACACAACGAACTTGAGGAAATCTGAATGGAGCTATCTATGAGACACAAAGCTCACAGCTGCAATTAAATGATTTATTCATATAATATTTTGTTTAACATCTGTCTTTCCCAGCTACATTTTGAGCAGAGACTATTTCTGTCTTATTGACCGCTAAATACTCAGCGCCTAACAGTTTCTCTAGAACATAGCTGACTTTCAATAAATATTTGTTGAATTAATGAAGAAACAAAGTCCAGGAGGGGACTCTACCATCACAATTCTCAATTTCAGCTAAATACTGGAATTATCTGTAAAGCTTTCAAAGCAACTGATGCCTGGGTCCTTCCCTCCCCCAGAGATCCTAATTAAATTGGTCTTGGCTGCAGCCTGGGCATTAGGACTTTTAGAATCCCCAGCTGATTTTGATGACCAGTAAATATTGGACGTGTAGATCTGGGCATGATCGGCATATAAACAGCTATGACCTCAAAGTTATTCCTGTCCCAGCAAAAAGCTAAGGTGGACTATAAAAGTCTTCCCAACATAAAATTACTTCCCACAGGCTCTGTTCACAAAACATACAGCAGAGCAACAAGAAGAAGAGCCCTTACCAGGGATCCAGGAGGCAGCTGCAGGCATATCGCCACACCCATTAAAGGAACTAAACCTCCTTAAGTTTCAGAACTACACAGAATTATGCAGTGATAATAGAAACAGCATTAGCCAAAACCACAGAAATATGGTTTTGGACTTAAAACAACACCATCAAGAAAGTAAAAGACAGCAAACACACAGACTGGGAGAAAATATTTGCAAAACTATATCTGGTAAGGGGCTTGTATCCAGAATATATAACGAAATCTTACAACTCAATATTAAGGACACAAATAACCTAATTTAAAAATAGGCAAAGTTTTAACTATCATCTGTACGGTGATGCATCCTTCATCTTCATCGCCAGCCCAGACCTCTCTCTTGAACTCTAACCTCCTATGTCCAACCCTTGCAGGACATCTCCAGTAGGATGGCCTGTGGGACAACAAACCCTACAGAACCAAAACTGAATTCATTATGGATTCCCACTAAATTGTCCAACCCATAATCTACAGAGTTATCTTCTGTGCCTTTTCTTCTCTCATCTCCTATATCCAGTCACTGAGTTCTACTCAATTACTCTTAAAATAATCCAATTCTATCAAATGCCGCTGCCTCTATCTGCCTCTATGCAAAAGTGCATCTTTTGTTCTCCCTTTTCACCTAATTAAATTTTAATGCTTGATCTTTAAGGTTCAGCTCAGCCATTATGTCTTCATGAAAACCCTCCTGACATCCCCACTCCTACCCTACAAGGCTGAGGAAGTGTCCCTTCTCTGTTTCTAGATAGTATATGTTATCCTTTATAGCACTCTTTGTACCCTCATAATAGCTTGTTGGGTTGTGTTTTTATCAGTCTCCTTCACTAGACTAAAAACTCCCTGAAGACAGACAATTTATTTTATTCATTGGGAGCCTCCATTGCACACAGTACCACAGCCCTAGCACATAGTCCTTGTTGAAATCAATTTCAAGGAAGACTAGAGGGGGCCGGCCTGGTGGTGCAGCGGTTAAGTGCTCACGTTCGGCTTCAGCGGCCCGGAGTTTGCCAGTTTGGATCCTGGGTGTGGACATGGCACTGCTTGTCCATGCTGTGGCAGGCGTCCCACATATAAAGTAGAGGAAGATGGGCATGGATGTTAGCTCAGGGCCAGTCTTCCTCAGCAAAACGAGGAGGACTGGTAGCAGATGTTAGCTCAGGGCTGATCTTCCTCAAAAAAAAAAAAAAAAAAGAAAGACTAGAAATAAAGCCCACGTTAGTAAATGTGATAGCTTATGTTTCCCAAAGTACAGTCCATAAAATACTAATTCCTTGGAGGGGAGGAAGGGTAAGGTTTCATGGGCAAACACGTTTGGGAAATAGAACATACTAAATCTTCCTCTTGAAGATTCTTGAAGGGGCCGGCCAGTGGCGCAGCAGCTAAGTACGCACGTTCCACTTCGGCGGCCCAGAGTTTGCCGGTTGGGATCCCAGGGGCGGAAATGCCACCACTTGGCACGCCATGCTGTGGTAGGTGTCCCACGTATAAAGTAGAGGAAGATGGGCATGGATGTTAGCTCAGGGCCAGGCTTCCTCAGCAAAAAGAGGAGGATTGGCAGCAGTTAGCTCAGGGCTAATCTTCCTCAAAAAAAAAAAAAAAAAGAAGATTCATAATGTTTTCTAGCATATACTAAGAAAAGTCTTGTGTAGAATAAGAAAAGGCTTATTCTAGCCTATACTAAAAGAAGTCTTGTAGTACAGAAGTCTTTTAAAATTTTTCTCTCTGGTTTCCCAAGTATGCTGAACATGGGATCATTTGTTAATATCCTGTGGTCTACAGACTTCTATTAGGGTAGCAAACAACTTCATCTCACCCTTCTTCTGGAGAAACTGCTCCCCTCCCCCTAGATTGGGATCAGCAAACCTTTTCTGTAAAGGGTCAGATAATAAATATTTTAGACTTTTCTAGCCACATATACCCTTGTCACATATTCTTCTTTGTTTGCTAGCTTTTTTTACAACTTCTTCCCCCCCTCCCCTCCCCCTCCCCCTCCCCCTCCTTCTCCTTCTCCTTCTTCTTCTTCTTCTCCTCCTCCTCCCCCCTTCTCGTCCCTTCTTCTCCTCCTCCTCCTTCTCCTCCTTCTTCTCCCCAAAGCCTCCCCAGTACATTAGTGTATATCCTAATTGTAGGATCTCCTGGCTGCGCCATGCAGGACACCACCCCAGCATGGCCCAATGAGCGTCACCATGTCTGCACCCAAACCTGAACTGGCGAAACCCTGGGCCGCCAAAGCAGAGCATGCGACCCTAACCACTTAGCCACGGGGCTAGCCTCTACAATTCTTTAAAAATGCAAAAACCATTCTTTGCTCACTGGCTGTACAAAAACAGGTCATGGGTCAGAGGCCATAGCTGCCAACCTCTGCCCTGGATCCACATGGTTATCTATGGGTAACCACCCTCTTGGCCATAGTTGTTTGGTCTAGGGGTGGGTACATAACCATGTTGGGACGATTAGAATCTTTTCTTTGGGAAATTAGAGTATGACTAAGAGATATCTGTGTGACTGCTCTTTTAAAATGAAGAGAGGAAAACCTAAAAATAATTAGCAATATCGGCTTTCTGCCATGTGGCCTGAAAACGGAAAGCCAGAACTTAAGGAGAGAGAAGAATGAAGCAACCGAGAAGGAGAGATAAACAGTGGATAGAGGATTCCCTGGGTATTCTCCAGTACCCAGTATTTGTGTCCAGTCTTTCCTGTGTTTCTATTGTATTGCTGCCCTTGGATACCATGAATCTCTCTCCTCCACACCATCCTCAAAATAAATTCTGTTCTTTCATTTAAGAGGTAGAGGTGGCTTCTGTCACATGCACCCAAAAGAGATCCAATAAATATACTTTGAGAAGTTAACAAGAGAAAATAGGCAACCAATTTCAATAGACATTTCTCCAAAGAAAACATGCAAATAGTCAATAAACACAAAAAGATGCTCAACATCATTAGTCTTTAGGCAAATGCAAATCAAAACCTCAATGAGATACCACATCAAAACATTAGGATGGTTATAATAAAAAAAAAAAAACAGAAAATAACAAGTGCAGACAAAAATGTTGAGAAATTAGAACCCTCACATATTGCTAGGGGCAATGTAAAATGGTGCAAGTCACTTCTGAAAATAGTTTCACGAAATGTTAAACATAGTTTCCATATGACTCAATGATTCCATTCCTAGGTATCTACACAAGAGAAATGAATGTCCATACAAAGACTTGTACTTAAATTTATTCATAGCAGCATTATCCATAATAGCCAAAAAGTGGAAACAACCCAAATGTCCAACAACTGATGAATGGATAAAAAATGTACTATAGGGACCGGCCCAGTGCGCTGCGGTTAAGTTTGCACGTTCCACTTCTTGGCGGCCTGGGGTTCGCCGGTTCAGATCCCAGGTGCGGACATGGCACCGCTTGGCAAAAGCCATGCTGTGGTAGGCGTCCCACATATAAAGTAGAGGAAGATGGGCACGGATGTTAGCTCAGGGCCAGGCTTCCTCAGCAAAAAGAGGAGGATTGGCAGTAGTTAGCTCAGGGCTAATCCTTCTCAAAAAAAAAAAAAGAAAAATGTAGCATAGAGGCCAGCCTGGTGGCACAGCAGTTAAGTTTGCACATTTTGCTTCAGTGGCCCAGGGTTCGCTAGTTCAGATCCCGGGTGCAGACGTGGCACCACTTTGCAAGCCATGCTGTGGCAAGTGTCGCAACATAAAGTAGAGGAAGACGGGCATGGATGTTAGCTCAGGGCCAGTCTTCCTCAGCAAAAAAGAGGAGGATTGGCAGCAGATGTTAGCTCAGGGCTAATCTTTCTCAATAAATAAATAAATAAAAATTTTAAATGTAGTATATATCTATACAATGGAATAACAATCAGCAATAAAAAAGAACAAAGTATATTTTTACGGCAGTGAAAATATTCTATATGATATTATAATGATAGATATATGTCATCATACATTTGTAGAAACCCATAGAATACACAACACGAAAAGTGTACCTATATAATGCATAGTAATATGTATTGGTAATAGTAAATTACTAATAGTAAAGTATGCATTTTGGGCGCTTATGTGTCAACACAGTTTCATCCTTAGTAACAAGTGTATCCTTCTATTGAGTGATGTTGATAACGGGGGAGGCTACGCATACGTGGGGGCAGGAGCTACATGGGAAATCTCTGTAGCTTCCTCTCAATTATGCTGTGAACCTAAAATTGCTCTAAAAAAAATACTGTTGATTAAGAACAGATACAGAATAATGTATTCTACATGATTCCATTTTTACTAAGTTTAGCACCTGGCTAAACTAATCTATGGTATTACAGCTAAGGATGTTGGCTTTTTGTAAGGAAGGGGTAAAGCTGTGAGTGAGACATGAGAGAGCTTCTGTGGTCCTAGTAATATTCTATTTCTTGATGTGTCTGGTGGTTTCACAGAAGCGTTTACTTTAGAAATTTTTATTGTGCTTCAAATACGTGCACTTTTCTGTATATAGTTTACACTCATCAACAAAAATTTATTTTAAAAAGAAAAAAGGAACAAAGTACTGATACATGCTACAATATGGATGAACCTTAAAAACATTATACTAAGTGGAAGAAGCTAGAACCACATATTATATGATTCCATTTATATGAAATGTCTTGAAAAGCCAAATCTATGGAGACAGAAAGTGGTTGCCTAGGCCTCAGAATAGAAATGGGAATGACTGCAAATGGGCATGAAGTTTCTGTTTGGAGCAACAGAAATGTTCTAAAATTAAGTTGTGGGGATAGTTGCACAACTTTGAGAATATTCAAAAAAAAAAAACTGAATTGTACACTTTAAATGGAAGAGTTTTATGGAATGTAAATTATATCTCAATAAAACTGTTAAAAATGTAAATGAAATGGACAAATTTCTTTTCTTTTTTTTTTCTTTTTGAGGAAGATTAGCCCTGAGCTAACATCTGCTGCCAATCCTCCTCTTTTTGCTGAGGAAGACTGGCCCTGAGCTAACATCCATGCCCATCTTCCTCTACTTTATATATGGGACGCCTACCACAGCATGGCTTGCCAAGTGGTGCCATGTCCGCACCCGGGATCCAACCGGCGAACCCCAGGCTGCCAAAGCGGAATGAGTGAACTGAACTGCTGCGCCACCGGGCCAGCCCAGGACAAATTTCTTGAAAAACACAACTTACCAGAGCTAATACAAGAAGAAATAGAAAATCTGAATGAAATTAAATATCAATGAAATTCTATCCTTAATTAAAAACCTTCCCACAAAGAAAACTTCCAGTCAAAATAGTTTCAGCAGTGAATTCTTTTGACCACTTAAGGAAAAAAACAATACCAATCTTAAAAAAACCTCTCCCAGAGACTAGAAAAGAGGAGGAAAGAGTTTCCAACTCATTTTATAACATCAGCATAACCTTGAAGTTTCCTTCTATTCCTAGATTACTGAAAGTTGATGAAAAATTGTTAAATTTTAGCAGAAATTTTTGCATCTGTTGGGAAGACTATATATGGGTTTTCTCCTTGATACAAGAAGTATAATATATTATGACCAAGTGGGATTTACGTCAGGATTGTAATCTTGGACTAAGCACAAAAAGCACAAATAGCACAAATTATAAAAAAATTTCTAAATTAGACTTCATTAAAATTAAGATTTTTTTGTTCATAAAAGACACCACTAAGAGAATGAAAAGACAAACCACTGACTGGGAGAAAATATTTGTAATAAGTACATATAATAAAGAACTCAATTCTAGAAAAATATACATATATATAAAACATCCAACAGTATACCTTGGGCAGAGCAGTGGGAAAGTCTGCCCTGGCAGCAGACAATAAAAGGGTATATTTTCTGTGAAGAATGTAAAAGCAATAATAAAACTGACTAAAAGTCAGTCTGTACTTTATTACCATGTGCTGGAAATTCTAAACAATGTCATAATAAAATACTCACCTAGAAAATACATCTTTTGTTGGTGTAAGTTCTAAACTTCAAGCATAATCCACAGATCTGGAGTAACCTGAGACCCTTTCAGGGAGTCTATGGGATAAAAAAGTATCTTCATAATAATACAAAATATTATTTGCTTTCTCACTGTGTTGACTACCTACACTGATGGTCCAGAAACAATCATGAGTAAAGCTGCTTACTTGTCCGCACAAGTCAAGGCAGTGGCACAAACTATACTAGTACACACTGTATTCCTCACGACTACACACTCATAGTTAACAACAATAACAAAAACCGAGTTTTACGTAAGAAGATCCCTAACGAAACAATAAACATTTTATTAAATCTCGACCCTTGAGCACTTATCTTTTTTGTGTGATGAAAAGAAAAATAAAGCGTTTCTGCTGTCTCAAGGAAAAGCACTTTAGTGATTATTTGAATTGTGAGCTGATCTAGCCACTTTTTTTGTGGAACACCAGATTGACTTGAAAAAAACAACTGATAGACTAGTTATTCAGACTTGGTGCCTTAGCAGGCATGTTCTTGAAAACGAACAAAGTGAGCCTGGCTCTTCAAGGAAAACAATTTAAATATCTGCTACCTAAAATTTGAGCTTCTAAACCAAAATTGAATGTTGGAAATATAGTATGTCTGCTCTGTGAATTTGAAAGCTTCTGTGGGCTTACAGACTATTCTGATGAGATTGCTGGTAATATTAACAAATGTGATGTTTTTGCTATTATAAAATGAAATGTGTCAACATTTAGAAAAGCTGCATTAACTCAAGGAAGTAATATTTTCCAAATCACTAACACATAATGCTACAAAGTCATGTATGAGTAAAAAGATTCATTTAGAATGTAAGATCTGCCAACAGAGTTTAACGTAACAGAGTAGGAAATGTCCACTTATGTGGTTTCAAAACGCATTATAACTAACCTGTAAGAAACTACTTCTTGTCAAGTTGTGGTATAGTATCAAAGAAGAATATCTACAATTATTTAAAGAGGCTATTAAAATACCCTCTCTTCTCCAACTACATATTTGTATGAGAGTAGATTTTGTTTCACATACTTCAACTAGAACAATGTACTGCAACAGATTGGATGCAGAAACACCTCTGAGACTCCAGCTGCATAAATGTAAAATGTCACTCATCATTAACTTTTCTTTTTTTCTTTTTTTTCATCATTAACTTTTCTTTTGGAAAGTTAATTATTTTTTATACATGTCTATTATGTATGTTAACATGCAAAGGATTTATGATGTATTTTCAAGATGGAAATTTAATTTTAAAACAAATATTTAAATTTTTCCTCAGTTTTAATTTCTAACAAGATAAATATCAATAGATATAACTCACATAAACAAAAGCAAAGAGCTCAATGATTTGTAAGAGTGCAATGAAGTCCTGAAACTAAAATGTTTGAGCACTGCCGTTCTAAGCAACTGCTGCAATTATTGCTGTTTTAGTAATACATGTAAGTATCAAATTAGCACATTTTTATTACTTTTTCTTCATAAACATTTTATTCTATGTGGAAGTTAATTCAATGAACTTTACTTGTATAGTTAGCCCACTACACACAGACTCAGTTACATGCATTCATTTCAGAGAGCAAGTTCTTAGCAATTCAGAATCATTCAAGCTTGCTTCATGAATAGTTCTTGTCTCCACCTCTGTGGTACTAAATATTCGATATTTAAACAGTGGATTCAAAGTAAAACAATGATAGAACAGTGACTGTAAAGACAAACAGAACTCATTACTTCAATTCTGTAACTCTATGTGACCATTTGGAGATTCTACTTGCATTTAACATGTAAAATAATGAAACAGGGTGAACTGTAATTTTTTTGGTAAGGGCAAATGTTCATACGTGAAATATTTTGCTAAATTTTAATAATATCTATAAAACTGAAATGTATTCTTTTTAAATTGTTTATTGTTTTTAAACCAAAGAATAAATCAAGAAAATAATTATTTTTACTATTATAGTTGAAAAACGATTTTGTCACATAGAGGAGGGGGATGTCGACAACTGATCCTCTTGAGGTGTCATATACACTAGGCAATCACTGGTAACATCACAGTGAATGATGAGATATTGGATACTTTCCTTTCAAGTTCAACATAAAGGGCTTGTTTTTTAAGGATGTCCATCACCTCTTTATTCATGTCCTCTTTTGTGTCTGATTTTTATTCCACTCAAAATTATGACTATGAGATTCATCCATGTTGTCAGATGTATCAGTAGTTCAATTTCTTCAATCTTCTCAAGCTGGTGTCATTTTTTACAACCCTGCTCATGTCAACTCTTAAGTGAAGCCCTCTCAACTCCATACGCAATTAGGTACTCCTTCCTTGGTCTCACAGCATTTTGTAGGTATGTAACTCTACTAGAACAATTACCACATTAAAGTTAGCCTATCATCTCTTTTAGGCTAGAGAGCTAGGAAACCCAACTCCTAGCCGAGGGCCTGACATATAATAGGATGTTGTTTATCGTATTTGTCAGAGTTCTCCAGAGAAAAAGAACCAACAGGATAATACATATAGCTGAAGACACAGGAGAGCTGATGCTGTAGTTCCAGTCTGAACCTCAAAGCCTAAGAAGCAGGAGAGCCAATGGTGTAACAGTTCTGGTCTGAATGCCAGCAGGTTTAAAACCCAGGAAGAGCTGATGTTTCAATTTAAGTCCAAAGGCAGCAAAGAACTGATGTCCCAGGTTGAAAGCAGTCAGGCAGGAGGAGTTCCCTCCGACTCAGCCTTTTTGTTCTATTCAGACCTTCAACCGACTGGATGCGGTTCACCCACACTGGGGAGAGTAATCAGCTTTACTCAGTCTACAGATTCAAATGGTAAAGTCATTCAAAAACATCCTCACAGAAACACCCAGAATAATGTTTAACCAAATATCTGGGCACCTTATACCCCAGTCTAGGTGACACAAAATTAACCGTCACATTAATTAATATTTATTGAATGCACTGGTCTTTGCCATCAATATCTCGGGAGAAGAATAGACGTGTAAAGATCACATTCATAAAGCAGAATGACATAGGGCTAATGAAGGGGTATATACGATTCAAGTTTCTCTTCATCTCAGAGTTAACTTCTTATCTGAGGAAGGAAGGATGGGTTAGATTCTGATAGAAGGAGACTTGTATAGTGGGGGCAGGTTCTTACAGAGAGGAAGCAGCTTCAACACAGAAGGCTCTTCTCCAATTGGGATTCAGATCACATTTGGAAAGCAAAGTCTTTGGCTAAAGAAGGTTCCTGAGACTGGTACTCAGATAACTAAACACACAGGGTGCTCCCCAACCTGGGAGAAATCCAAAAAATTTTCCAGTGCTGGAATATCCACTGTTGTTAACCTCAAGGATCAGTCTTGGCTTTAAGTCAGTAACCATGAAGACCCTCTAAATGTTATGCTTTTCCTGAGTGGTGTCCAAGAAAACCCAGAGAGATACCTATTCAGAAAATATTCTACTATATGGCTTTCTACCAACATAGATGACTAGGTTCTTTGTAGAAAACAAAAGCAACGGTGTTTATGCAGGAACGTGGAGGCCAGGGTAAATCTTGATAAGTAACTATAATCACTGTTTACATTTTATTTCACTTTCCCAATTTCTAAGTAAAACATGTTTATTCTAGAAAATTTGGAAAATACATAAAAACACAAAAAGGAAACAAAATCACCCATAATCATTTTTCTCCTCTTATGGTGGGAAAGAACATAAAGTAAAACGCACAAGCCTCTTCTTCCTCCCCTCCAATGTCACTAACCCCATCTCTGAGATAACTACTTTTATGAATTTGGTCCTTACTGGCCCTGCCAGTTTCTCTCTTGCTTATTCGTTTATTGATTCAGCAAACATTTATTAAGTGGGCACCTTGAGCCAAGCACTATTCTAAACATAGCTGTTTCATTGGTAGATGAATCTGATAAGATCCCTGTTCCCATGGGTTACACCGTAGTGAGAAGACTCACAATAAACCAGTAAACAAATGAATAAACAGAAGAACACTAGCTAGTACTAAATGTTATACAGAAAATAAGATGGCAACATTATACCTGAGACTAAACTATGCAGATAAAATCGGCCCCACTAAGACTGAGGGAAGATGTTGCAAGCACAGAGAACAGTACAAAAAAAGGCCCTAAGGTAAACACAGAAAGGTCAGTGTGGCTCTATGGCATGGTGGGAGTGGAGGAAGAGAGCAATGAGATGAGGGTAGAGAGGCAAGCCTGGGTCACATCACGGAGGGCTTTTGGGAAGGAAAGTGTCAAAAGAGTCTAGTCTCTAAGCGCAAGAGGAAGCCACTGAAGAGTTTTAACAAAGGAGTGATATGCTCTGATCTATATTTGTTAAATTTTCACTCTGGAGAACAGATTTAGAGCAGAGATTCCCAACATGAGGTCTACAGACACTTCCAAGAAGTCCATAGATGGAATTCAGGGACTTCATTACCTCGAATGGGAGAAAATGACCTGGCCCAGCCTCTTAAAGAAATAAAAACCTCAAAATTGTTCTATTTTTGTCTATCCTCCAATTCCTTTTCCCGAAATATCAAAATGATCCTGTCTGGTTTCCAGAGTGCCATAGCGGCAGGATTCACAGCTTGACGGGAAGGCTCTTCCTTTTTCTGTTTTTTCTCTTAAGATAGCGTTTAAATCTAAACCCTATTGGAAGCCTACTAACTTAAAAGGCTTAGACCTAAAGACAAACCTAGCCTCATGTAAAGTGACCAGATTAGGGGCTGGCCCCGTGGCCGAGTGGTTAAGTTCGCGCGCTCCGCTGTAGGCTGCCCAGTGTTTCGTTGGTTCGAATCCTGGGCGCGGACACGGCACTGCTTATCAAACCACGCTGAGGCAGCGTCCCACATGCCACTACTAGAAGGATCCACAACGAAGAATATACAACTATGTACTGGGGGGCTTTGGGGAGAAAAAGGAAAAAATAAATAAATAAAAAGATAAATAAATAAATAAAGTGACCAGATTAAGAGTGACTCTGGGGTCAGGGTAGAAGAATTCCCACAAATGGAACACAGTACTTCCGTACCCAACCCACTCATCTCAGATTCTGGTTCCCTGCTGCCAACTGCAAAAGGGAAACAGATGTAAAAAATACCCCGTAATAGGGCAGAAAAAGAGGGCCTGGGAAGCAGACCTGCAGAGAAAGAAGAAATCAAATGCTTCTTGAAGCTGTTTGCTTATCAGTATTTCCCAAATATGGGCACTAATTAAAAATACAAATTCCTGTGCTCCACCCCAGACATACTGACTCAGTGTTTCTCAAGGTGGGGCCCAAAAATCACCTGTACCAATTGTAATGATCAGCCAGTTTGGAAAACACTATAAATATGTGTGGGGAAAAATCTAGAATACTCCATGGAGCACAATGCTTGGCAGCCCAGACCGAAGAAGCACAATCTTACTGCTTTAGCCCTCACACGTGGTTTTGGACTTAAATAATTGTGAGCATTCTCATTGGCAAATTATTAGAAGGGTGACTAGCATATTAATAAACTAAACAATTTATATTCAACAAAACCACTGAGATCACTGACATTGAAAAAGAGAATGACAATTTGTCTTCCACTGTACCCTTCAAGATGTAAAATTATTTCCTTCCAAGCTGCCAGAAAAAGTGGACTCCATTTAGTGCGGACGAGGACCATACAATTTATTAAATGACACTTGGAAGCCCTCATAAAAGTGATTAATATGTTTGCACTCAGAGCTCTGAGTACAGTCATTTTTCAGATAGTCTATTGTTTCTACATTCAGAGAACCAACTTGTATGTGTGTGTATGAGCTTTGTAGGAGGAAAGTCTGGTTTTGAAAACAATCACGGAATATCAGAGAATTAGAGTTGGTGACTTCATCCAATTTCATGGCTGTAAATGCCATCTATACCCTGCTAACCAAATTCATGTCTCTAGCCCTGACCTCTCCCCTGAGCCTCAGATTCTTATATCCAACTGTTTACTGGACATCTACACTTTAACGTGCAACAAAAACTTTACAAGACTAAAACTGAACTTTTGATCTTCCCCTGCATCCCTCATTTTTCGCATCTCAGCTGATACAACTCCCTTCTTCCTGTTGCTCAGTCATCCTTGATTCTTGCCAAGGTCCCACCCGCACCTCAGGGATCCAGGTGTGGGCAGTCAGCGGCCTGAGGCCAGCCAGGTCCCTCTCCGCAGCGGTGCTTCAGCGGATGGGCCTGACCTTTGAGTATCAGCCCTGCATGTTTATTCACTTGTAAGTACATTCATTCATGTTTTGACTCACCACTGTTTGACCCCAGCACCCGGGGGAAAGCAGTTGCTAGCTGGTTATAAGACGGCGGAATCAGCAGAAGAAGCGAAGGCGCCTTTCCCAGCGTCCTCAGGAGCCCGGTGCCTTCTGGGAGTGGGCTCCCGGCTTGGCACTGCGCCTGCGCGGCTCTCTGTCCTGCCTTGCTCTCTGGCTTTCTCGCACTGCTGCCCCACGTGCGGGGACAGCGGGACGCCAAGAGTCAGCTCTGCCTGTGACGCCTCTCCTAATTTCGCCCTTGCGAGCGGCTCTGACTCCTTTCTTATATTGTGCAGGCCTTCCTTAGGCCCTAGGGCGTTGAGGCCAGCCGCACGTCTTGACAATGACCCTTCCCCTCATATCCCCTCAGCCCCTCCTTGGACTCCCTGGCTGTTTTCCTAAAGAATTCTTAACCCAAGCAATTCCTTCCACTAGTAAACTCAGGCTGGCATTTTAACCACCTCCTCCAAAAAGGGGTCTTGGTATCCTTTACATCTGTGAGAAATCATGACGACCAAATGTGATCTTTAAAAAATAAGCTATGGGGGCCTGCCTGGTGGTGTAGTGGTAAAGTTCCTGCCCTCTGCTTCAGCGGCCTGTGGTTTGCAGGTTTGGACTCTAGGCACAGACCTACACACCGCTTGTCAAGCCATGCTGTGGCAGGTGTCCCACGTATAAAGTAGAGGAAGATGGGCACAGATTTTAGCTCAGGGCCACTGTTCCTCAGCAAAAAGAGGAGGATTGGCAGCAGATGTTAGCTCAGAGCTAATGCTGCTCAAAAAAAAGAAACCAAAACTGTGAATTATGTTTTTAATTACAATGAGTTATTTTTGAAAGCATTGGATGTGGCAAGCATGGTGATAAGTGTACATGCATTCTCTCATTAAATTTTTAACACAATTTTAATTAATAAATTAGAAGGCATCTACGGGCATTTCAAAGGGAGCATTTAAAGTAGTCAGGGCTCAGATTTCTGGAGTATCAACGGTGATCTTAGCACAAAAAAGAAAGAAAGAATGTCATTAGAGTTAATATTTTTAATAAAATATGTATGATGGGAGGATTTCAACAGAGCATATGACAAGTAGTATCATAATATTATTTTGGCAAAATGATGAAATGTGGTTTGGATTGGAGTACAGAGCAGAGAATACGTAACTTCTTGAATAAGTATGCCTAAAGAATACTCACGCAATGGTGATTGGTTGGCACTGGACACTTCCTATTGATGAGGATTTTTAGGCTGCTTAATTTTAAAACTACAGATGAGAAGCAGGCTCCAAGGAGTGGAATTTGCTTGCCCCTTTGTTGGGAAACATTTACATTTCTAAGGGAAACCTCTATCTGTAAAGATGCCTCCCTCTCTGTGCCAGGAAGAAGGGGGATGGCCTTATCCCTAGAAACTCTTAATGAGGAAGGCAAGAACTTAAGTTGGTTGCTGTCTGGCAATCTCATGTAACTGATTTAGGGTAGTGGCTTCTGACCTTTACTTAATCCGATTTGATTCTTGTCTAAAAATCATGGGATCAGCCAATGACCAGACCCCACCTGCACTGATACCATTTTAACTTTTTTTCATGTTCTTTCCTTTGTCTCGTAAAGAGATGACTCACATACCCATGCCTTATAAAATTAGCCCTAACACTCAACTCGGGGCAGCAGTAGGAGCTCTGACTGCCCGTGGGTCCTGTCCCCATGCACCAGCTCTGCCTGCCCATGGGTCCTGTCCCCATGCCAGTGGGGGCAGCAGAAGTGGCGGCAGCAGAAGCTCTGACTGCCCATGGGTCCTGTCCCCATGATATTCTAGTCTCTAAATAAAAGAGCACTACTGCCAGATCTTGAGAGTCCAAGAAATCTTTCTTTCGACTCCTCGGCTCACCGAACCTGCATCACTATGGGCTAGTCACCAAACTAAATGCTTTGCCTGCTTTATTCCTATTTAATCCTCAGTGCAGCTCTATGGGAATATAATTATTCTTTCTCTGTTTTACAAATGAGGAAACTGAAGCATGTATTAATTAAATAACTTCCACAGTCACACAGCTAATAATTCATAGAGATAGGACCTCAGCTCTAGCAAATTCATATCAATGCACTTATGCTTAACCACTGTGCATACTGGCTCAAGAGTAACCTGACTGCAGTACTCCATCCTTATAAACTATCAATTTTTGTTAATAATTTGGATGAAGATGTAGATGGCGTGCTGATCAAATTTAAGCATAATCTAAAGCAGGGAGCAAGAGCTAAAGTCAAAGGTCAGAGTAGAGGTCAGAGTCAGAATTCAAAATTATTTCAACAGACTTGTTTGGTACTAGAATACATCAACGCAAAATAACCAATAACCATTCCATAGGTAAGAGAGAGAAGATGAGTTTCACTTGAGCCAGGGTGAGGATTATAACCCAGAAAGGCATTTTCCAGAAAGGAAGAAAGCATTCTGGGGAAGTATGGTTTTCAGTACAGTCTTGTACCTTTGTAGAACAAAGAACATACATTAAACACGCCCAGGATACATATTTATCAAAGTTCAAAGAGATATTCACTTGCAAGTTAGAAGGTCAACATGACCCTGCTGTGGGGAAAGGAACTAATCCAGGCATTACGAATAGGGGTAGAAGGGGAAGCACACGTTCTTATCTTAAGAGAGTGCATTCTTTACTTTAATGGTTAAAGCAGATGTACAACGTATGTTTGAAGCCCACAAGTCAGGCTTCTTTAGTTCAAGCCAAATCAGTTTTGAACCCAAATAGTTACCCCATATACCTCAATATGTGCAAATCTCTTGTCAAACAGATAACTGATATTTGCAATTTGAATGCAGGGTTTCAACCTCAGTGCTAGTAACATTTTGGCCTGATAATTCCTTGCTGTGAGGAGCTGGCCTGTGCTTTGTAAGATGTTTAGCAGCATCCCTAGCCTCTACGCACTAGATGCTAACAACAGCTTCCAGTTGGGACAACCAAAAATATCTCCAAACATTGCCAAATGTCACCTAGGAAGCAATATCACCCCTGGTTGAGAAACACTGATTTAGTCTTTTGTCATATATTGTTTTTATTTAATTCTCATAATTCTGGTAAGAGGTAGGTAGAGTTGAAATGGAAACTAAAAGTATCTGATTCTGGGTTCCATGCTCTCATCAAGATAAAATTAAAGGGGCCGGCCTGGTGGTGTAGTGGTTAAGTTCATGCGCTACACTTTGGAGGCCTGGGGCTCACGGGTTCGGATCCTGGGCGAGGACCTAGCACCACTCGTCAGGCTATGCTGTGGCAGCATCTCATATAAAATAGAGGAAGATTGGCACAGATGTTGGCTCAGCAACAATCTTCCTCAAGCAAAAAGAGGAAGATTGGCAACAGATGTTAGCTCAGGGCCAATCTTCCTCACAAACACACAGAAAAAAGATGAAATTAGGGGCGGGGCCTGTGGCTGAGTGGTTAAGTTCATGCACTCCGCTTCAGCGGCCCAGGGTTTTGTCGGTTCGAATCCACGTTTTTAGATGAGTAAGGACTGAATAATTGTAGTATTGGGGTGGGGGAAAATCCCCTTTCATCCCTTCTTGTGTTCTTATGGCTGAACTAATAATAAAATTGACGCAAGACCAGATTAACAGGAGAAAAACCCAGTTTAATACAGATGTGTTACAGATCATGGAGAATCGATGCCCAGAGAGTGAACAAAGCAGGCCATATAACTTTTAAACAAAGAAACAATAAACTTTTGAGGAATTGACAGGACAAAGAAACTTAGACTTGAAGTACGTAATTAGTGAGGATTTTAAACAGAGTTCAAGTTTGAGGTGTGTTTCTGCAGGCCTCTCCGCCCAGAATTCCCTGGCTCTGGTGATAAGGATGCAGGGAGAGTACCTTTCAAAAGGGAGATTTATTTTCTTCTTTCAGAGGGAACTGAGACAGGAGGGTCAGAATACTCTTTTTGCTTCTCAAGTAACTTTAATTCAAAATAATCAATACGCCATTGTGGGCTATTTTGGGGTGGCCTATCTTGCACCCCCAAAATAAAAAACATTTGTTGAAGACTTACACTTTTTCACATTCTGCTATGTGCTATGCACACAAATTCATTTAATCCTCACAGGTAGCTCCCTGAGATAGATATATTATTATCTCTATTTTAGAATATGAGGACATTGAAGTTTCAAGAAGTAAAGTAGCATATCATGGTGGCAGACCCTAAGTGACAATGCCATGATTCGAATGCAAGCAGTCTAACTCTAGAGTCAGTGCTTTTAACTATTAAATAGACTTTACACAGACACACACACAGAAAGGACTCATCACTATAAAGTGGCTGGGAGGAAAATTCTAGAGTGTATTGATAGATGTCTGAAAGACATCACAGTGCTCTCCTGTTCTGATGATTAGGACGTGCATAATACACAGATGTCAGCTGGGATTGCACAGGCTTTTAAGAACCTGATCAGATTGGTGTGAATCTACAGTTCACATCTCAAGGAAGGTCAAAGCCCTCCAGAGAGTTCTGTAAATTCCACTGTCTCTGGGATCCTATTGTGCACAAGCTGTTTGTATTTTGCACCACATCGACCCAGATGAGGAACTGAGTCCCTTTTTTAAGTTCACAAATCATACAACCTGACCCAAAGCTTTTCAGGATAAAGTAAACTTCACCCAAGTCTGTTACAGAGTAAACATGGCAGCAGATTCTAAAATCACATATTGGACATTCCTGTATTGAAATTTCTTCTGGCAGGAAAACATCAGCACTTTGCGGGGGCGGGGGCGGGGGTGGCAGGTATGCTTCCTCTCCCTGCTCTCATCCTCATCCTCTTCCTTCAGAACTACAAATGATCCTTCCTTTATTGTGGGAAGCAATCAGCTCTTCCCAAAGTGCAGGTGTCTTTTGTTTTGCAAATGGAAAGTTTAAGTCTTTGTTACATTTGGAATTTCTTCTTTGTTTTTCTTTGGTGGCTAGAACAGAAGTTTTCAACCAAGGGCAATTTAGCCCCCAGGGACATTTGTTGACAATTTTGTTTGTCACTACTGGGTGGTGGGAGTGGGGTTGTGTTACTAGCATCTAGTTCATAAAGGCCAGGAATGCTGGGAAACTACCTACAATGCACAGCACAGTCCCCCACAACAAAGAATTATCTGATGCAAAATGTCAATAATTCCGAGACTGAGGAACTCTGGGCCATTGAAGAACAAAAGCTTCTCCAAAAGAAATGAAACAACTTGAAATTGTACCAAATGAGGAATGGCTAAAGGAGCCATAACTGTTTATCGTGGAGAAGGGGAAACTTGGGAAAACATGAGATCTGCTTTTGAAAATTTGAAGAGAGTCAAGGGCTAAGCCAGACCATGGAGTGAAGGTGGTACTTACAGAGTGGCAAATTTCATCCGGAGAAAAGGAAGAGTATTGAAAAGTCGACACAAATGATCCATAATCAACCTATAAATCAAAATTTGGAGTGTGTTTATTGTGAGCCAGATCTGAGGACTGTAGCCCAGGGCCTTCCTTCCCTAAGGAAGGAAGCACACCAAAGAAGTGGAGTGTACAGAGTGGTTATATACCATCTAGAACAAAGCACATACATCACATATGACTGGAATATCTCTTCTACTACTGTCACGAGATGCTTCGCTAGCACAGCAGATCAATGGTCACACGGTGAGCACAGCAGGTCAATAATTAATCCTTAGTTTCCAGGAAGAGATGCTTATCCTTAAGGAAATGCCAGTATGGGGGATGCTACATCCCTACATTTAAGGGCATCATTCTTGTCTTTAGGACATGGTAAATTTCTAAAGTAGATGTACAATGCATGCTCATCAAGTCATGTCAGGCCTTTTAGGAAAAATAAGGTCAGGCCAAATTAGTTTTAAACCAAATAGCTACCTCATATACTCCAGTATATCTTATTGCTTGTCATTTATTCATCACTAAACAGGCTGTCTGAAAATGCAAGGGGCTTCCCTAATCTTTCCATTGTGTATGAAGAGACTGGGTCACCCTTTTTCAAGTAATAAGTTGAACCATATCAAATTTCTATTTTTGTTGGTCGAAATGGTCACATATCAGCATTTTCACAGGACTCACCCTAATGTTGTTTAAGACCTCTTCACTCTGGGATTCAATAAACTGCAATGATATCTATAGGTTCTCTCAACTCAAAACTGGCCAGGATTCTTGGGATTTATCAAGCTGAGCAAGGGTCCATGCCGATAGGATCATTTGAGGGTGGCACCTCAGAGTCTTTACCCTATATTTTCTTCTTGTCTATTTATCTTTTTGGATAATTTCAGCATCTTGGAGAATTATTTTCCTCCCATGGGCACTTGCTCTGGGATAGCACTCCAGAAACTACCTCAGTTCAGATAAGGCTTCTGATTCTATGCAGGGAGCTTGGTCCAAAGTGTGTGAGATGCTAAGAGACTAAATCTTTTACTGCCCTTCCGCTTTGTCTCTGGACTGCTGAGATCCTACGTATTGTTAAATCTCTGATATGGTTACATAAGCTGTAAAAAATAACGTCTAGCTACCTAAAATAAAACTTGAAGCTTTCCCCACATCACCCATGTTTTCATTATGAAAATTTTTAAATACATAGGGAGGTTGGAAGAATAGTACAATACTGACCCATATACCTACCATTTATATTCAGCAATTTTTTTACACTTTGCCCTTTAAAAATATTTTTGTATGTACATTTGCATATAGAACTATACATTTTATTTTTTGCTAAACCATTTGAGCAGACATTGCAGACAAGATATCAGTTTACATCTAAATACTTCAGTGGGGCCAGCCTGGTGGCTAAGTGGTTAAGTTCGTGCGCTCTGCTTTGGCGGCCCAGGGTTTTGCCAGTCCGAATCTTGGGCGTGGACATGGCACCACTCATAAAGACATGCTAAGGCGGAGTCCCACACAGCACAACCAGGGGAACTCACAACTAGAATGTACAACTATGTACTGAGGGGCTTTGGGGAGAAGAAGAAGAAAGAAAGAAAGGAAGAAAGAAGATGGGCAACAGACGTTAGCGCAGATGCCAATCTTTAAATAAATAAGTAAATAAATAAATAAATACTGTAGCATGCATCTCCTAAAAATAAGAAAATGATCCTACATAATCACAATGCCATTATCATATATAAAAAATTAACATCAATTCTCTAATATCATCCCATACTCATTCAAAATTCAATTTATCTAACATCCTAAAACATCTTCCATAAGTTCAAAAGATCTTTCGAACTAAGATCTAATCAGGTTTATCCATTACATTTGGCTGTTATGTCTCTTACATATCTTTTAATCTAGAATATTGTTCCAACTCTTCTTTGATGATATTGAGTATTTTATGAGATCAGGCAGTTGTGTTGTAGAATGTTCTACCTTCTTGATTTGATTTAGTTTCCTTACAGTGTGTTCAACTTGATCCTCTATCACCTGTATTTATTGTAAACTGGAAATTAGATCTAAAGACCTAATTCACTTTGGGTTAAACATTTGTGGCATATATAGTGCTGTATATATCCTATTGCATCCTATTAATAGACACACCATGTCTGCCTATGCCACTATTTGTATTTCTAAAGTTAATGACTTGGTTAAGGTGGTAACTGTCAGGTCACTTTATTTATTTATTTATTTATTTATTTATTTATTTTTAAGCTGTTACGTGGTTATGGAAGGAATACTCTTTTTATTAGAAAATACGCATTGAAATACAAATAGGTAAGGGGTCATGATACTTAATTTTTTTTTTCTTTGAGGAAGATTAGCCCTGAGCTAACAGCTGCCACCAATCCTCATCTTTTTTGCTGAGGAAGACTGGCCCTGAGCTAACATCCATGCCCATCTTCCTGTACGTTATATGTGGGATGCCTGTTTTAGCATGGCTTGAAAAGTGGTGCATAGGTCCACACCCAGGATCTGAACTGGCGAACCCTGGGTCGCCAAAGTGCAGCATGCAAACTTAACCACTGCACCACCAGGCTGGCCCCTGTGAAGTTGCTTTATAAGGATACTTTTTCCCTTTATCTGGAGGAAATGCTTTGGCATCATTAGAGTATCCTCTTTTTCAACAATCTTCTACCCAATTATTTAGCACCTATTGATGGCCTTTGCCTGTGTCAATTATTTCATCGGGGAGGAGGATGCAGAATTCTGATTTTCTAATTATATCATTTCTTCTACATTTATTAGCTGATATTCCTTTGTAATGGAGCATTTATAGTTTTTATTAAAAAGACAGTTTCTACTCTTTGAAATAGAGCAAAAATTCCCGAAACCAAAAGCAAGAAACTGTTTCTAATCTTCCCAGTAGAAGAAGAGGAAAATAGAATTTTAATTACCATCTACAAAATGAAATTTATTTCTATAGTTACTATGTCTTTATATAAGAATTAAGCTGAAAAGTCAATATCTTCAACAACAGAGTTTTAAAAAGCAGTAATTAAGTGGCTAATAATTCATTATCATATATTACCACTGCAAACATTACTTTAAGAATCAGATTAGAATATCCTTCATAAAAAGAACAAATAACCAATTGAGACAAGTGGAGATTTATCTGCAAAAATGTGAAATTATTATCCACAAAATTATATTATATTTATTGTCTTTTTAAAGGCCAATAAAGTCACCTTACTTAAAAAGTCAAATTGCGAAGAGTTGTGGGGGAAAATAATATACATATATGAAAGTTAAAAAGTGAACTAGTATTCCTTTAATAATTGATTGATGACTTCACATAGTTAAAAAAATCAAAATTTCAGTAGAGAAGAATATGTAGTCTCTAACATTTATTTTGGAGTAGGCTCCAATAAATATTCATTCTAGGGAATGTTATGTGACCTAAAATTAAAAATATCTCACAATAAAATAAAAACGAAACCTACACACCCAATCTCCTATGTCCATTTGGTGCGTTTTCTGGTACTGCTCCATTCCTTCCCAAATTATAGAAGTATGAAGAAATTTTCTTCATAAATTTGCTACTCCAAGGAAATACTGTACTGATATTGCCAACATTATATATATTTTATTATTTCTTTTTTCCTGTGGGGAATAGAGAACTCAAGGCCTTTAACATTTTTGACTAGTAGTTTCCTGGACAAAAGAAATGTATTCCTAAATGGTGAGCCATTCCTGAAAAGCTTAGTAAAATTTCTTTTAAAATTGATGACCTTTAGGAAAAAGAGAAAGAAGAGAAAAAATAAAGTGCTCACAGTGAACAACCTAAAAAATCAAAAAATAAAGGCAATTCTCCAGATGATATAAACTTCTCTAGAGAATTCCCTTTCGGTTTTGACCACACAAGGTTAATCGCAAAGGCATGTTTGATTCTACCTCATTCTTTCCGACAAACGTGTAGAAACTGAACAATGCATGCACATCAAGGAAATGAGATTGAACCCCAGCCCCAGAACATCCACGGCACATAATCTTCCCTGGCGTAGGGGCTGAATTAAATGACCCACCAGGCCCCCATCGTTTTCCAATGTGTCTTTCCAGTGCTACTTGAAGGCGACGTGGAGTTAGCCTTTGCTATTCTCTCTTCTGTCAGTTCTGCTATAACGCTTGCTTTGAAAATGAGAATTTATTCCAATGCAATTGATTTATCAGGGAATGGTTTGAGCATAATGCAAATTTTGTGTTTGCTTATGTGCAGTGTTGTCTATGAAAACACTAGGTGAGTGTAGAAAACTGCACCCAGCTGAACTGAGCTCTGAAATCGATTCACCACCAGTTTACACCAAGGCCATGCTTCCCGTGGACTATTCCCAGCCAATGACTGAGTGTAGCAGAGACGAAAGGTAGGTCCATTCCTAGGAAATAGGGAACTCATCTGACATGTCACCTTGGCTCAAGAATTCCCCATCGGCTTTCCTGAAAGTTTCTTAAAACTGCACTGAGGTCTAAGACTTTTCCTACTCAACTGTCCTTCCTTCCTTCTCTTCTCCACAGGGGTTAGACCTTCTGTCGAGGTCTGACAGCTCTCCTAGCCTCCTCTGGCTCCCTTCCTCTTTTCTCTCAGATGTATTTTCCCCAATAAATTTCATGTTCATCTTATCCTGTCTTCACATTTACTTCTCTGAGTACCAAACCCAGCACAGAGATCAACGGAGCTATAGATAAAAAAAACTGGCCATGTATTGATGATAATTGTTGAAGGTAGATGGTGGGTATGTCAGACCATCCACTGTACTCTCAAAATAAATAGGAAGTCCATTACGCAGTCTATTTTGAATCTCTTTTAAAATTTCCTAGTGAAAAGTTCAAAACAAAAGGAAAGAAGGAAGGAAGGAAGGAAGGAAGGAAAATGGAGAGTAACAAACCTGGACAAGATGGTCACTCAGGTTCAACAGACTCCACTTTGTGATCACTGGTACGTCATATGAAAACATGCATTTAAAAAACAAACAAACTGTGAAGACTTCCTTTTTGTATATGTGGCTTTGAACAATACCCATTAGCAGTCAGCCCTCATTTCTCACTCTCTTGAGTCCTTGAAATCGCCAGTCAACTTTCTGTCTCTATGGATCCCCCTATACTGGACATTTCATAGAAATGGAATCAAATAATGTGTGCCTTTATAGCTGGCTTCTTTCAATTAGCATGATGTTTTCAAGATTCATCCATGTTGCAGCATGTTTCAGTACTTCATTCCTTTTGGTGGCTGAATAATATTCATTATATGGATATACCACATTTATTCATCAATCAGTTCATTGACATTTGGGTTGTTTCGACTTTTTTGGCATTACGAATAACGCTACTATGAACATTTGCATACAGGTTTCTATATGGACATATGCTTTCAATTCTCTTGGGTATATACCTAGGAATGGAATTGCTGAGTAATATAGTAACTCTAACATTTTGAGAAACTTCCAACCTGTTTTCCAAAGTGGCTGCCAGTTTTACAATCCAACCAGCAATATATGGAGGTTCCAATTTCTCCATCCCTCACCAACACTTGATAATATCTGTTTTTGTTTGTTTCTTTCTTAGTGGTATGAAGTAGTATCTCATGATTTTCATTTGCCATTCCCTAATGGCTAATGATATTGAGCATCTTTTCATCTGCTGTTAGTCATTTGTATATCTTCTTTGGAGAAATGTCTGTTCAAATCCTTTGCTCATTTTTTAATTGGGTAATTTCCTTTTTATTGTTGAGTAGTAAGAGTTCTTTATATATTCTTGACACATTCCATTATCAGATGTATGATTTGAAAATATTTTCTCTCGTGGGAAATCTTTCATTTTCTTGATGGTGTCCTTTCAAGCATGAAAGTTTTTAATTTTAATGAATTCCAATTTTTCTATTTTTTCTCATGTCATTTGTGCTTTTGTTGTCATGTTTAAGAAACCAATGCCTAAGCCAAATTCATGAATTTGTTCTCTTCAAGGAGTGTTGTAGTTTTAGCCCTTTCATTTAGGTCTATGATGCATTCTGAGTCAGTTTTTCTATATGGTGTGAAATAGGAGTCCAACTTCATTCTTTTATATGTGGATATCTAGTTGTCTCAGCACCAGTTGTAGACAAGACAATACTTTCCATATTGAATTGTCTTGGCACTCTTGTTGAAAACCAACTGACAATAAATGTAAGGGTTTATTTCTTAATTCTATTCCATTGAGCTATATAGGTCTATCTTTCTGCCAACACCACATTGTCTTGATTACTGTAGTTTTGTAGTAAGTTTGGAAATTGGGAAGTGTGAAGCCTCCAAATTTGTTCTTCTTTTCAAGACTGCGTAGGTATTCTGGATCCCTTGCATTTCCATGTTAATTTTATGATCACCTTGACAATTTCTGTGACAGCTGGGATTTTGCTAGGGGTTGTACTGAACATGTAGGTCAATTTGGGAAGTATTGCCATCTTAATATTGTCTTCCAATCAGATGGATCCCTTTACATTTATTTAGGTATTCTTTAAGTTTTTTCAGTAATGTTTTATAGTTAAAAAACTATAAAGTGTTTAAAAACTGTAAAGCGTGCAAGTATTGCGCTTCTTTTGCTGAATTTATTTCTAAGTGTGTGTTCTTTTTGATGCTAT
This sequence comes from Equus przewalskii, assembly GCF_037783145.1. NCBI lineage: Eukaryota > Metazoa > Chordata > Mammalia > Perissodactyla > Equidae > Equus > Equus przewalskii. The sequence goes on along the minus strand of NC_091831.1, from coordinate 49,601,781 downwards.
TGTAAATGCAGTTATTTTATTAGTTTCGTTTTTGATTGTTCATTACTAGTGTATAGAAATATGACTGATTTTTATATATTGATTTAGAATTCTGCAAACTTACTGAACTTTTTTCTTTTAAAGATTTTTTATTTTCTTCCTTTTTCTCCCCAAAGTCCCCTGGTACATAGTTGTATATTCTTCGTTGTGGGTCCTTCTAGTTGTGGCATGTGGAATGCTGCCTCAGAGTGGTTTGATGAGCAGTGCCATGTCCGCGCCCAGGATTCGAACCAATGAAACACTGGGCTGCCTGCAGCGGAGCGCGCGAACTTAACCACTCGGCCATGGGGCCAGCCCCTTACTGAACTTTTTAGTTCAGTAATTTGTTAGTGAATATCTTAAAGTTTTTTCTCCAAAAGACCATGTCATTTGTGAACGGACATGTGTTCACTTCTTCCTTTCCAAGTCAGATGCCTTTTATTGCTTGTTCTTGCCTAATTGCTCTGGCTAGAATCTCCAGTACAATGCTTCTGAGTCAATGTGGGTGAGCCTGTGATTTGGCTGTAAGGCTCTGCTTCAGGCTTTAGTTTGGCTGTGCTTGTCTGGGTTCAGCTGGATTCAGCTGGGCTTAGCTATCTCCCAGCTCTGGATAGAGGCTCCAGACTGTAGGATGCAAGTTGGGTTTAGGTCCACCAAACATGTCCCCACATTCCGTTTGAAGCTGTAGCTACCAATGATTAGTGGATCACAGGAATGCAAGAGACTATGCCCAAACCATGAAAATACCCTTAAAGCCTCTGCTCATGTCAACAGGACAGGAAGTACACTCTGCTCACAGAGAGAGGACATTGCAAAGGTAAGTAGAAAAGGTGTGAATGTATATTTTTGTTAGAGGGGAATGAGTGACTGGGACCAATAGGCCCAATTTTTTAAAAAAATGCCAGCATAAAGATGGTGTTGGGGACAGGTTAGAAAAAGTGCATTACATCCATTGAGCTCTTTTTTTTCTGCCGCTCTATTTTGCATGAGCAGTTTTTTTTCAGATCTGCTATTTAATCAAATTAGTTCATTCATTTGTTCATTCATTCAGTCAATAAATATTTACTGTTTTTGTGATGCAGCTGCCCTCCCATGGCTCTCTCCTTGCAGGTTCCAGGAATGACTCCTTTGCCCCTTCAGGTCCAGGGGCGATAGGCTCCTGCTCTCCTCTTTGTGTGCTTCCTTATACTCTGCCCACACTTCTCAATGCCAAAGAAATTAGTAAAAATAAAACGACTTAGTATGAAGTTTCACATTTATCATACTTCTTTTTGTCCTAACAATATATCCCTCCAGGAATATGCAGCCAAAATATTGTGCTTTATAGTGCATTGCTTTTCTATTGCTGCATAACATATTACCACAAATTTTGCAGCTTAAAACAACACAGATTTATCACCTCACAGTTCTGTAGGCCAGAAGTGCAGGCTGGCTTGGCTGGTTTCTCTGCTCCAGGTTTCACAAGGCCAAAATCAAGATGTGGGCCTCCCTGAACTCTTATGTGGAAGCTCTGGGGAAGAATCCACTTCCAATCTCTTTCAGGTTGTTGCACAAATCAGTTCCTTACACATGTAGGATTAAGGTCCCCATTTCTTTGCTGGCAGTGATTGAGGCCACTGTTAGCTTCTAGGAGCATCTCTCCAGTCCTTGCATGTGCACCTCCTATCTTCACGCCAGCAACAATACGTTGAATCCTTGTCATGCTTGGAATCTCTCTGACTTCCCTTTCTGCCACAACTCTGTTTCCAGTCAGAGTAAATTCTCTGCTTTTAAGGGTTCGTGTGATTAGATGGGACCCACCTAGATAATCCAGGATAATTTCCCTATTATAAGGTCCATAATCTTCATTACATCTGCAAAATCCCTTTTGCCATTTTATTTTTAAATTTGTTTCCACTCTTTTTTTTGTAATAAATTATTTTTAAGAGCAATTTTAGGTTCACAGCAAAATTGAGCAAAAGGTACAGAGAGTTCATGTATATTCCCTTCCCCTGCACATGCACAGACTCCCCCACTATCAACATCCCCCGCCAGAGTGGTACATTTGCAACGACTGATGAATCTACATTGACACATCACTTTCCTCCAAAGTACATAGCTTACGTTAGCATTCTCTTTTCGTTCTACAGGTTTGGAAAAATATATCCACCATTATTTTATCATACAGAATACCCTTTTGCCATTTTAATGAAAAGTATTCATGAGTTCTAGGGTTAGAGTGAGGGCATCTTTGAGGAGCTGTTGTTCTGCCTAACACATGCAGACATTTAAAAATTTCTTCTCTCTCTGGTTGTGCCACCAACTTGATATATAATTAAGATTATTTATTTCAGTTAATTTTTTTTTTAACTTTTTGTTTCAAAATAATTTTAGATTTGCAGAACAGTTGCAAAGACAGTACAGAAGATTCCTATATTCCTTTGTTGTAGTTAGTTTTTGATTTTAAGGAATTTGTGTTTTTTAATTAAAACGTTTTGTTTTGTTTTTTAATTATGCAAAACATTTACATGGTTCCAAAATCAAAAATCCTATAACCAGGTACCTTCTGAGATTTATCTGTCATACCCTCACCTTCCTGTTCTTCTCCTTCAGAAACTACTCTCCTCCTCCCTCCAATCTGCTAATATTCCCCTCAGCCCTCTCAACAGCCCTCAGCCTTTCTTTCCTGAGACAATTATTCTTCACATTTGTTCCCTCTCTCCTCCTATATCTTCTGTCAGGAAAGGGGGAAAATACCATGATAAGTCTTAATGATACTTACTGCCCAAGTAGGGCAGAGGCTGGCAGATGCTTCAGATGGAACATTCAGACTGCATCCCGAATCACCCATCACACACGAACCTCTCCTTGAAATCGCTAGATATCAATCAACCTTCTCAGAATTACTTACACTGACCGTATTTTCTATACTCTAAAACACCATGAAGAGTACATCAGTTTATAACATTTTGAGGGGAATAAAAGGACACTTCCACATTAAACAAACATGGAGATTATAGGGTACATCTGAGTATCAAAAGTGTAAAAAGTGCAATATGAAAATGCATTTTAGAACAAGGAAAAATGGTCCAAATAATTCTATAGTTAGATTAGGCCTACCCTGATGACTGCCTTCTTTCTTGTATTTACATTCTTCTCATTTTTTTCAAATTCATCAGGGATATACCACAGCCTGCACCTTTCTTGGAAGTACATGTTATAATATTTTTAATTAATACAGTTGATTCTTGTTATTCACAGTAGTTATGGTCTATACCATGTGTGCAAACACTGAATTAGTGGATTAGCAAATAGTGAATTAGGAGCCACTGCTCCTAGGGGAAATACAGATTTAGGTTCCTACAAGCCTCTGGTCATAGTGTTTTCATCGACCCATCAATATACAACCCTGTTTTATGTGTGTTTTTCTTTAAAGACACTCCATATAACGTGTATTGTTCATTCATTAACACTGAACTCATGGACAACAGCATTATAGCTCATGTCTGAAGGCAGCTTATCTAACACACATTATTTTCTCCCTCAGGCACATCACAGCCTTCTTGCTCTTAGGAACAGTAGACAGCACTTCAGCACTATGCTTGAAGGCCATCTTAAACAGTGAGCCCATCAACAAAAAGCACAAAAATGGGGAACATGAAGCACTAAACAGCCCATAAAAAAGACACTTTTTACAGTCTAAGAGCTGAAACAAAAAGGGAGACTGTTCTATCTCAGCTAGGAACACGCATGTCAGGTAACTCAAGTTTTTCAACATTGTACATGTCTGTGAATGACCACAAAAGCACCACATGAATTGATTTGGGAGTAACAAATAAATTTTAGGAAGTAGGCAAATTCACAAACAATGGAATCCACAAATAATCAGGATCAATTGCATTTCAAATATACAGAAAAGTATTGAACAGTCTGGCATGCACAGTCCAGCTTTGTCAAATCTTAACATTTTGTTACTATGTCCAATCCTTTATATACTTTTTTTTTTTGGTGAGGAAGAGTGGCCCTGAGCTAACATCAGTTGGCAATCTTCCTCTATTTTGTATGTAGGATGCTGCCACAGCACAGCTTGATGAGCAGTGCGTAGGTCTACACCCAGGATCTGAATCCGAGAACCCAGGGCCACAGAAGCAGAGTGCATGAACTTAACCGCTATGCCACTGGGCCGGCCCCTATATACTTGCTTTTTAAAGAAATAAAACAGTATAGACACAGCTGAAGCCTTTTGTTATCTTCTCTCCTTTCCAAGAGACAAACATTATCTGAATTTGGTGTTTATCATTAAATATGCCTTTATATATTTACTACATATATAAGTATTCACAATTGATCGTTGTTTTGCCTACTTTTGAACTTTATGTAAATTGTATCATATGCACTATGTTTCTGCTACTTATTTTGTCTCCCCTTAACATATTTTTGAGAATTATCCGTGTTGATACATATGCTCTAGAGAATTTGTTTTTCTTGCTTTATAGAATAAGTTTATCCACTCTCTTGGGGATGAACATTGATTTGTTCCTGTTTTGCTCTTCACACAATTCTGCAGATTCTTGTTAATGTCTCCTTGTGTACATGTGTAATTGTTTTCTAGAATGTATACTAAGGAATGGAATCGATGGATTATAAGAAAAGTGCATTTTTAACTTTATTAGATGTTACTAAATCGTTCTCTAGTTTACATTTCCATCAGCAATGAATGGGAAAAGAGAGTTCTCATTGCTTCATGATCTCACCCACACTTGAATTAAATTTGGTGGCCAATTTGAAGACTTTGCAAGGATATCTCACTGTGGCATTATTTTGGATTTCGCTTATTACTAGTGAGATTATTTTGTCATTTGTTATGGCCGTTTGGTTTTTAGCTTCTGCTGAATTGTCTGATCAATATCCTTTGCTTTTTTTCCTTAGTGGATTGTTCATCTTTTTTCTTATTCACTTGTAGGAGTTGTTTGTATATTCTGGATCATAATCCTTTGTCAGTTATATGAGGTGCAAGTATCTTATCTGCTACAGGTAGTCTTTCAGAGATCCAGGCTTACCGAGGCTCTGCAATCTTGACTTTGTGTCTTCTATCGTGGCCTTGGAGGTCAGTGGGTTATAAAGGAAAAGAACATGGAAGACTGTGGGTGAAATTTTTTATTCTCCACGTGTGGCAGTGGCGTACATCACTTCCATTTATATTCCACTCTGCGGAACGCTGTCATATGCCCGTACCTAACTGCAAGGGAGGACAGGTTAAACAACTATATTGGTCCTGTGCCTAAAAAAATGAGAGAACGATTTTGGTGAATATTTAGCAGTCTAACAGTTCTTAACTTTTTTTTTTTCCTTCCACTGCCCTTGTCTGGTTTTAGTATCGGATTTATATAACCCTCATAAAACAGTGTGGGTAATTTCTTTGTTTTCCATTTTCTGGAACAGTTTGTATAAGGCAGGGATTACTTGTTCTTTGACTGTTTGTTAGCACTTTCCTATAAATCTTTCAGACCTCAGGGGAGAGTTCCTTTTTGAGAGGAACATTTTAAACTTCTGATTCAATTTGTTCAATAGTTATGTTCAGGTTTTCTTTCTGTTCTTGTCAAACTAATTTTTTCTACAAACATTGTACATTGTGTCTATATTTTTTATTTCTTGCCATAAAATTGCTTAAGGTATTTGCCCCCTTCTTTTTTCCTTGCTGAATCTTACTACCTGTTTGTCTAGCATTTTGCTACTTTAGCAGCATCTCACGTTTAATAAGTAGATTGTAAATTATCGTTGTTATAAATTTCTATTTTCATATTTAACTCACTTCTGATCCACAACTTATTTAGAAACTTTTAAAAACTTCTAAATATATATGTTATTTTAGTTATTGCTTATTAATAATTTCTCATTTAATTCCATTATAATCAGACAGCTTGATACTGAGTCTTTGGAGAGGCAAGAGATCATGATTGTTAACAGTATATGCCCTATAATTAAACATTTATCCTGCCTTTCTGATAGAAATTGTATATCAGGATAAATAATCTCAGCTACTGAGAAAAGCTCTTCTTTACAAAAGAATGATAGCTAATAGATGTAGAAGAAATGACAGAACTAGATAATTACCATTTTGAACCCTAAAAGAAATTACTGATTGAAACTAAGATCATCCGTGGATGCTGAAACCATTAGGTTAAGTGATGATGGGAGACAGGATGACAATGTATCCCATGCCAAGATATTACCCCACCAATTATTTGCTGGGAGAAAAAGGTAAACCATAGCATTACAGTGGAGAAACCTGGATGCCACCACTTTAACTCAGTGATTAATCTTTTTATTTTTTTTGAGGAAGATTAGCCCTGAGCTAACATCCACTGCCAATCCTCCTCTTTTTTTTTTTTTTTTTTTTTTGCTGAGGAAGATCAGCCCTGAGCTAATATCTGCGCCCATCCTCTTCTATTTTATATGTGGGACACCTGCCACAGCATGGCTTGATAAGTGGTCCATAGGTTCGCACCCGGGATCCAGATCAGTGAACCCTGGGCAACTGAAGTGGAGACTGCAAACTTAACAACCGTGCCACCATGCCAGGCCCTCAGGGTTTAATCTTAGCATCCATTTTTAGTCAACAACCAGACATTATGTGCTTCCTGATGTATTGCAATGTGAAGTACACAGCATCAACCATGAAGCATTCCTGTTAAAAATGCTTAACCTGAATCTAAACAAGATTTAGACATAAATTCTGGTTTCCAGGACATAGAAAGGGCAGAGAAAAAAGCTAAAAAATATCAATAGGAAAAATTGAGCAAATCTAGAAGTGGGATATCCTACAAGTGTCTTCAGTGTTTTAATGACATGAAAAAAGTTATAGGAGGGATTAATTAAAATTAAAGGGACTGAAGAGACAAAAGAACCAAATGAAATGCAATGTGTGGTCTTTGATTAGATCTTGGTTTGAACAAGACGGCTGTAAAAGACATGCTGGAGACAAGTGGGAAAATTTTAATATTAAAAAGATATTATATGGCATTAAGGGAGTTGCTGTTAATTTTATTAAGGATAATAATTGCATTGTAATTATATAGGAAAATTATTTGGGGTGAAACATTATGATGTTTCCATTTTACTTTAAAATACCTGTACATCCCACTCTCCTCCTTGGAAAGAAAAAAAATTGTTCAGATTTATTTCCTACAGGATAAAATCCAAACTCCTTCCTGTGGCATAAAAAAATGCTTCAAACCTGGTCTAATTTACATCTCTAGTCACTTGCTCTCCTATAGCTTATGCTCTGGCCTCACTAAATTTCTCACTGGTTTTTGGCCTATACCATAAGCTATGTTTTTTCCTACTCAAAATGCCCTTTTCTACCTGATCCATATAACTGTTAAAATTGACGCCCATGTGTATGCATACACTTGCACATGCATACTCACCCAAACCAATATTACACATATTTTTGTCCCTTTTTTCTGGCTGAGGAAGATTTCCCTGAGCTAACACCCGCTGCCAATCTTCCTCTTTTTGTATGTAAGCCTCCGCCACACCATGGCCACTAACAGACTAGTAGTAGATGTCGGCAATGAGGAACTGAACGTGGGCTTCTGAAGCGGAGTGCACCGAACTTAACCACTAGGCCATTAGGGCTGGTCCCAATATTATCCATTTTGATGGTGGCAAGTATAGCCATTATAAATGTATAAAATATACACTGGAAGGATACATATCTATCATGGAGAGAAGGTGTTGGAATCAAACTGTGAGTGATTGATAAAGAGGACGTAACTCTAAGTTTTCAATTTCTTTCAGACATAAGGAAAAGACTAGAAGAAATATGACCAAATAGCAAAACTGATTAATTCAGGGTGTTGAGAATGTGTGCCTGTGTGTATCTTTTAAATTTTTCTCTCTAAGAAAAGAAAAGTGCCTGTCTGTAGACTGCAATCGTTTGAACCCCTGGTTTCAAAGCCTGGGGAATTTTCTTAATTTCTTTTAGCCTGAGCTTCCTCATCTTTAAGACAGGGATAATAATAGTAACTGCTTGAGTAGGGTTGTTGTGAGGATTCAACAGGTTGATACATGTGAAGCGTGAAAGCATTTAGTCAGAGCTTGGCACAAAGTAAGCACCTAATAAATATAAGCTATTACATGTTTAGACCTGCCTTGTGGCCTAGTTCATTGTCAGTTTTGATAAACTGTGTGCCCCAAAAGAATGATTCTTCCATAATTATTGGGTGCAAGGTTCTTTCTCTTTCTGTGTATACGTACATTTAATCAAGCTTGTTAACTGTGTTCAAATCTTCCACATTCTTAGTAATTTTTCATTTGCTTAATCTCTCAACAGAAAGATGTGCTACGACCTAAGCAATTGTGGATTTGTCAATGTATCCTTATAATTCTGTTAATTTTTGATATATATATTTGAGGCTATATTACTAGGTGCATAAATTTTTTTTTTTTTTGAGGAAGATTAACCCTGAGCTAACATCTGCTGCCAATCCTCCTCTAACATCTGTGCCCATCTTCCTGTACTCTATACGTGAGATGCCTACTACAGCATGGCTTGACAAGCAGTGCCATGTCCGCACCCAGGATCCGAACTGGCGAACCTCGGGCCGCTGAAGTGGAACATGTGAACTTAACCACTGCACCACCTGGCCGGCCCTAAAAATTTTAATTATTATATTTTCCTGGTTATTTGTTCCCTTAATTACTGGATAGCTACTTTCTTTTAAATTTTATAGCATTCTTTTAGGGACTTATTTTAATATGGCTTCTCCAGTTTTCTTTTGGTAGATATTTGCATAATATATCTTTTTTTCATTCTTTTACTTTCAAATTTTTTAAGTCCTTAGTTTTAATGTCTTATAGTCTGGTAAAAAATATGGCTGGATTTTTTTTCTTTTTGTCCGATCTGATTCTTTCTGTATTTTAATAAGTAGGTTCAGTTACAGTTACTATGCTTTCTGGTATATTTGCATAAATTTCTATAATCTTTGTGTGTGTGTGTGTATGATTTCTATTTATTCTGATTTTCTCTGGTTCTCTTTTCTCCTTTTATTTTTTTAAACTTCCTAGTGCCTTTAGCAAGTATTTGCTCTTCTATTTTATTTCCCTTGACTGATTTGGATGGTAAAAATTCCATTTCTATTGCTTTAGAGGTTTACTTTGAAATTTTGATGTGCGTTACTCAAATTAACAAAAACTGAAGTGAGTCATAATCTCTACTCTCCTTTTGAAAATAACAAAGTCTTTAGTATGCCTTAACTCCAGTTCTTCTCTACCAATTTGTTGTTATTTTCCAGTATTTTACTTCTCCTTAATTAGCAATTATTATTATTGTTGGTTTTTAAACTCCCGTTTCTCATCATTATTATTATTTTATATTTATATAGTCAGTACTTTTTAAAGTATATCCACTTCCTTCCAAATTTCTTTGCTCACTGTTCTTTCTTGTATCTTTCTCCTACTAGAAGATCATCTAGAAATTCTTTCAGCTGGACTCTGTTAGTGGTAACATATTCGTCTTAAAATGTCTTTATTTTAGTCTTATTCTTGAATAGTAGCATAGTGGTACATAGAATCCCAGTAAGTTATTTTCTCTTAGGAGTTTGATGTTATTATTGTCTTATCTTCTGGATTTTATTGTTGCTATTAAGAAATCTGTTAACACTTTAATTGTAGGTAATTGTCCTTTGTAGGTAACCCCTATTTTCTCTTTTCTATCTGGTTTTATATAAGATTATTTATATTTTTTTGCACTTCTTCTTCAGAATGCTTACCAGTATGTGTTTGAATTTCTCTCGGTACAGCTTTATTTTTATTTGTCCTATACCATTCTCATTTTACCTCCTGAATATGACCATTCATATCTTCTATCAATTCTAGAAAGTTTTCAGCCATTATCACTTCGAATATTGCCTCTCCATTCTTCTCTTTGTCCTGAAATTCCTGAATAACTATTAGCTGTATGTTGGACCTTATTATTCTATTCTCTAAGTCTCTTATTTGCTCCTATATCTCTGTATGTCTTTGTATTGCATTCTAATTTCCTCAGATCTATCTTTTACTTTGCTAATTCTCTCTGCAGCTGTGTCCAATTTGCTAATGAATCTACTCCTTGTGGGTTTTAAAACTGAATCACTTAATAAAATGAAAAACTGCTCAGGTGGCAGTTCACTTGTTCCTAACTGAAAGAAGACAATGCTAACAGAATAAGAACAATGATCAGATAAGTCTCTCCCATGTTAGTGGTTAGAACAAGACAGAAAGAAGGACACTCTGCAGCCACAAAAATGACTAAACATTAGTGACTAACATGAGTGACTACTGCTTCTCTGTCAGTGATAAAGTCTAGCCCTACTTTAACATTCCTGCTTCTTAGATAAAAATTATCAAGATACTCAATCCCAAATTTCTCCACTTCTTGATAACTTCTAATCCAGAACTGACCCCTGCTTTCTTAAACCGTGCTTAGATTCAAGCACAAAACTTAGGATAAATCCCTCCCACAACTCCTCTTGGGTGCATTCTCCTTTGTTGCAGCAAGCTAAATAAAACTAGCTTTTTTGACTTTAGTGTGTTCCTGGTCTCTGGTTAATAGGCTTCAGCCTACTATATTTTTAAGCTCTAGATGTTCTATTTGTGTTTTGGTTTGTTTTTTTTTTTTGTAATTCTGTCTTCAATTCTGACTGTGTTTTTCTCTCTTATGCTTTCTAGTCCTACTTTTATGGCTCTAGCTATTTCAAACATACTTCATTTTATCCAATCCAACTCTATCCAACACTTGTCCTAACTGAAGTTGTAGGGTTACCATCCTGCTCTAAATTGTCTTCTAATTTTCATTCGAAATGGATTATTTCTTTGTGTGTTTTATAAATTTCAATTGTTACCTCATCTTCATTTTGAGACTGCTTCCGGAGTGAATTTGTGCTTGCTTCTACCAGGGGCACTAGGGATATTTCCAAGCCCGCATCCACTATTTTGTGTTAGTTTATTGTTTTGGTTGGATTTTACATAGAGTACAATGACCCTTTTTAAGTATGTTTGATGAGATTTGACAAATGTATACATGTGTATAACCATACCTACCGTCAAGACATAGAACATTTCTATCGCCCAAAGAGTTCCCATGCCAGCCCAAGTTTGTTTGTTTTTTTTCTTCTTCTCCCCAAAGCCCCCCAGTACATTGTTGTTATTCTAGTTGCTGGTCCTTCTGGTTATTCTATGTGGGACGTGGCCCCAGCATGGCCTGACGAGCAGTGCCATGTCCGCGCCCAGGATCTGAACCAGCAAAACCCCAGGCCACTGCAGTGGAGCACACAAACTTAACCATTTGGCTATGGGGCTGGCCCCCAGCCCAAGTTTTAAGATATGATGTCATTTTGGGGTTTCTGGATCCTATAGGTAGTATGAAGTATATATGTGAAGCTCTTAGCTCCGTGAAGCTTAGGTCTAGGTTACAACTTTTCCAAAGAAACTGTTTAAAAAAAAATTTGGAATAAAGTTTAAGGCAAACAAGCTTCCCTGTTGTTTTTCTGTTTGCTGGTAGAGAGACTTTTCCCACTAGTCCAGCCTTTCAGTGTGCATGTAACTCTTTGATGGTTTGTAGGTGTCTTAGTCACACATTCCTGCCTTGTATGGCCCCTAGGCCTCAACTCTTGTCCCTGATGGGTGTTAAACTCAAACGTCATGGTTAACAAGACCCATAGTGCTACTGCCCCAGTTTCAGCTGCCAGATTACTACTTTGGTTTACAGTGCCCCACCCCTCCTATTTTTTGATTCATACCTTTTATTGAAGCATAATATACATATAGAAAAGCACACTGATCATAAACATATAGGTCAATACCTTTTCACAAGTGAACATACCTATGTAACAAGTACCCAGATAAAGAGAAAGAACACTGCTAGAAATCTCCTAGAGTCCTTTCCAAACACCATCTCCTCCCAAGCAGAATCATTCTGACTTTTAACATAATAGATTAATTTTGCCTATTTTTAAACTTTATAGAAATACAATCATGCAACATATAGTCTTTTGTATCTGGCTTCCTTTGTTTATCACTATGTTTGTGAGGCTCACTCCTTTTGCTTTCTGTAGTTGTGGTTTGTTCATTCTCATTCCTGTGTAGTATTCCATTGCATGAATATGACAGGATTATATTGTAGGTGGATATTTAGGTTGTTTCTAGTTTTCCTCTTAGCTTTTGGAGTCTGGGATTTCCTTTTACTCTTTCAAGCTCTGCTGTGTATTTAGTAGGATTTAAAAAAGCACTTCCTGGCCAGCAATTCTGTATGATCTGTGTCAAGACAAGTTTTAGGTTTTGTAGGCCGCCAAATTTCCAGACCTATAAGTCACATGTTTCATTTTTTCTTCAAATTCTGACTTGATTCTCATCTGATTTACTTTAGCTGGTGACTTGTTTCTTTAGACTGCCATTTGTGAAAATGGTTTTGATTCTGGTGAACCAATAATGAGTGAACGCAAACAGGAGGGTAGAGATGAGACACATAATCCATCTTGTAATCATGGTCTCTTGCTTGGGTGGGACATTGCATATGCAAGGCTACTTTAATGTTAAGTATACAATATTGAAAAAGCATGTTAAAGAAATGGAGTCATTGAAGAAAAGCAATAGTAGGAAGTGTGGATATGGTTGTTTGGGTTCAGGATCTCCTGGCTAGTTGACACATGGAATGTGAAATGAGAAGGAGACTCTCTTGATGGTTTAGGGGTATGTATGTAATCAATGTGTTGCCAGAAAAGCCACTCCAAAGTACACCTGCTTTCGCCCTGCAAAAGTAATTGTTCTAGGAGACCAGTAGCTCTCAACTGGGGGTAATTTTGCCCTAAGGGAATATTTGGCAATATCTGGAGACATTTTTAGTTGGCATGCTCTTGGCATTTCGAGGGAGAGGCTAGAGATGCTGCCTAATATCTCACCAAGCGCAGGACAGTCCCCTCCCCACCAGGCCAATGAGGAATTTTCCAGCTCCAAGTGTCAATAATGTCAAGGTTGAGAAACCCTGTACTTCCTAGGACTAGTCATAGCTTCTAAATCAAAAGTGTATTTAAGTAAACACCATCAAGTACCTTTCAAGAAATGATAGCACCATCGTGCACATTCTTCTATGATTCTATCCAAATGCTGACATTTTATGATAGCCAGCTCATACTTGGCTCACTCCAATCTTTTTCAAAACTGTAACGGTAGCTCCTGTAACCACCAAATCCACTCAGAGTTTGAATAACATCACTCATATCTGACATTAAAGTAACTAGATATGTACAGCAATTTATTTATAGCCATTAAAAATTAAACAACAAATTTTCTCTATGATTTATGCTATTATTTTAATTTTACTATTGAAAGTTCTAAGGCCATAGAGTAAATCAGCTGCACAAAGGGCATTAGACAAAGATTTTGGTGCTGTGCCTTGCAATTAGACTGAAGATATGTTTTTCCTTTACTGTTACGTTTTCGAATCTGGAATAGGGCAAGGGTAAATTTCATTATTTCTCCAATGGAAGTGATTATCTAAATTTGTCTCTTCTTCCTCCAGGCAGCACACACTGCCATTTATTCTTCTGATTCATTTCCCCTAGAAAGCTGAGAAGGAGTTTTATAATGATATTATTGGTTTTGTAACTAGTGTTTCCATTGTAATGCTATTACTGAACCAATGTTGTGATAAATGGTCTGTTTACAAGGGGAATCACTTTTACAAGAAGTAGAAAATTAGACACGCTTCTGCTTTGCAATAACAATAAAAACCACAGCGAACAAATATTCTCCAGTTTATTCCCATCTGTATCAGCAGGGAAGCTTTAGAAGATGGCTTTCCCCCTAAAGTCTCCTAAACACGATTACTGCCTACAAGTGCCATGGCAAAATGCAGTTTCCCTTCAAATCCTATTCAAGACCAATACATTCTTAAGCTTGCCACAACATGGGTCCTTTAAGAAAGCCAGGCGCTGTAAACCCCACCCCTCTGCTAACTTGAAGCAGAAAGTCGGCCTTTCTGAGGCAGGCAGTTGGTGATAAAGCTGAGAGTGAGCCAGCTTGCCCCCTGCTTTGCCTGGAAGGAATGTTTCTGTTGCAATAAGCTCTAAAAGTGGAATCTTTAAGATACTATGGCATAGGGAACAATAGAAACTTGTGAAGTATGGAAGCCAGACTCTCTTAAGATTTTATCACGGTGCTGAATAAAGTGGAAAGAATGCTGTTAAATGTGAGTTTCCTCCTGTGGTGCTACTCCCTGCTAATGTTCCTCTTCCATTTCACCCAGCAAGTGAGTTTTCCAGAAGCCGTTTCCAATTAAATGAGCTGCTTGTCTCATGTACCCGATCCCCGAAAGGAAAAGTCAGGGAGAGACATAAATTTTAGTGAAAATTAAACTGGATCACTTATAATAGAGCTATTTACATTGGCTATATGTTTCTGAAGAGCAAAGCCAATTCTTTCTTTGTTTTTTCCTGCCACACCAACAATGACTAAGTTCAGAATTCCTCTAGCACTAAACTAAAAAATAACCAAGAGAAATTAGTTTAGCTGCAGCTGGCATTTCTGAGCTGTCTGCTAAAAGCAGCCATCTTGGTAAAAGATGATGTCATTTGGAACACTTGGAGTTTTAGTTTATTCTGTTACCAGTTTCCATTAGCCATTGAATAACAGTTTAATCATTAGATCAAATTTAGCTTTAAAGACAATGGAGGAGCGGGAATAAAAATTGTTCCTTTCCCCACCTCTTTATCCTGCCTAACATCTTATAAAATTTTCTAAAAGTTCAAAGCGATCGAAACATTTTTACACTTATTTTTTCCAATTTCTGTTTCCATATGTTTGCTCTTCCCTTAATTAACCCTGGATAATAAAACTAGTCTGGTCACTTTCACTTTCCAATTTTTATACGTAAGTGAAAGCTGTTTTGTGTCAACAGTGTAAAGTGTTTAGAATCATCTCACCTGCTGGGCCAATTTCCTGCAAGCCTTTCTTTTGGAGGGGAGAGGGGTATACACGTTTTGATTTTGAATTTCTTGTTTCAAAACTAGAACCCTGCATTAGACTACATTAGAGTAATTAATTTGTTTTATTTTTGACCCGTTAAAGTTTTCTAGGAGCGGGCAAGACGACAGTAAGGAAAGACGATGGTTATGTTGTAGTCTCACTTATTTGTATAGCGTAATACTATGTCTGCAGATACTTTGGAAAATTGGCGCTTAAAGAGATGTTTCAATCCACAAAAAGTGTTTATCATTTTTTCTTTTTGGATTAGATAAATGTTAGTGTCTTAATCCTACTGCGTGACATGTCCCGGCACTGTTTGCAAGATGCAAAGAGAAAAAGGAAAAAAAAGTTGCACCTTGTTTAAACAATTGAACGCTGTGTGCTTTGTGAGATTATGAGGAGTACAGAGGGCGGTGTGTCTCTTTGCAAATTCTTTCTTAACGAGGTTAACCTGTGGCTGTTGTTTCAGGCCCCCCTCCCCCACCTCCCCTTCCTTGCAGGGGAACTTTCTGTTCTCTTAGCCCTATCCAAAGCTTCCCAGTCAAACTCACTGAGAAGATAAAACTGAAAGGGCTGCGTGTATGTTTGAAACAGACAGAGGGAGACACGAGCACACACAGTCTGCGGAAGATGGGGCCACGACTCGGCCGGGGCTAGATGCCGGAGCCGGGCTGACCTTTCCACGTGTGCCTAGCACCTGCGAGGCCAGGGGGCCATTGGGTTCCTTTTTCCAAGAGCGGGCGCGAGCCCGGAAGAGGCTGGGCGGCCGTGGGTTTAGGACAGGGGGCTCGGAGGCCCTCCCTCGGAACACGTGCGGCCGGAGAGCGGCGGGTGCTGAGACCGGCCTGGTTTTCCCGCACCGGCAGTGCCCGGGCGTCCCTGGCCCGCCGGCCGACGCCGGGAGGCGGGCCGCGGCGGCCGCGGGCGGGTCCCGGAGCTTTCGGCAAGCTTTGCAGGATGGCCTAGTGAGCGCGCCAGGCCCGGCTGGAGCTAGCCCCAGTGCAATACTGCCCGAGCCCGGGCGGGGTCTCTGTTCTCTGGCAGAGGAGGTCCCTTGGCAGCGGGAAGCTCCCTCTCTTTCTCTCGCCGCCGCTTCGAGTCTGCGCCCTGGTGCCAGGCGCCCAGCTCGGCGCTCCCCTGTGCTCGGCCGGCGCCCACTCATTCGCAGCCCAGCCTTCGCCGCCGCCGCCTCCCTGCTCCTCCTCCTCCTCCTTTCCCTAGCCCGCCGCGGCCATGGCGGACAGCGCCAGCGAGAGCGACACGGACGGGGCGGGGGGCAACAGCAGCAGCTCGGCCGCCATGCAGTCGTCCTGCTCGTCGACCTCGGGCGGCGGCGGCGGCGGTGGCGGCGGGGGAAGCGGCGGCGGTGGGAAGTCGGGGGGCATTGTCATCTCGCCGTTCCGCCTGGAGGAGCTCACCAACCGCCTGGCCTCGCTGCAGCAGGAGAACAAGGTGCTGAAGATCGAGCTGGAGACCTACAAACTCAAGTGCAAGGCTCTGCAGGAGGAGAACCGCGACCTGCGCAAAGCCAGCGTGACCATCGTGAGTGCCCCCGGGGGGCGCGCCGCAGCGCCGACCTCCGCCCGCCCCCGGGAGAGGCTGCACCCCGACCCAGGCAGCCCCCGGGCTCCCCGAGGCTCCCGAGGAGCCGCAGCGAGCACAATCCCAGTCGAGACCTGCGGGCTCCCGGAGGGTGGGGGAGAGGGAGGCGCCCCTTCGGGGCCATGCGGGTCTGTCCTCCCCGGGGGTCTCGGCCCCTCATGGGGTGCGGGAGAAGGCTGCTGGGACAACCAGGCACGGAACGCCTCTGGGGAGGAGGCCGCTCCCGGGCAGAACTAGAGGCTGGCGGTGTGACTGGGGGGCGGGGTGGGACTTTTTTCAGCCCTAGTACGCCTGAGGGGTGCGCCCAGAATCTGGGGAGCCGTAGGCTCAGGGAGAGTGAGGAAGCTGGGGCCAGTTCCGGGGGCACGGCTTGGGTGCGGGGGGTGCGCAGCTGGGCTGGGCACTTCGCTGGCATCAGGACAGCGCTAGCTGGATCACTCGGGGAGGGGGCGGGAGAGAGTGGCCGGGAATCCGGGAAGTGGAGTTTTCTGGCCAGGATCGAGAGGGAAGGGCGGGTACCGTAGCTGATGCTCCCACCTCCGTTGGAAGTCCTTTCCTTGGTTGGGGATGGGGGGTGTTGGCGGCGACGGCGACGGTGTACAGCCAGGAGAATGCAGCATCCTATACTGGCCTGGACAGAGTGAAGGGTGTGCTGAAACCAGGGTGAAGGGTAGCGACTGACTCCCTTGCTAAGCCAGATGTACGTGTGTTTGCTTCATTGGTGGTGGAATGTCTAGGGGTATTTTGCCTCTGAGCCCAGAGACTTGACGGGAGAGGAGGCTGGCTGTTCTGTTTCCACCTGGCCCCTGGAGGCTTTCCCGAAGCGGGTAAGATTAGATGCATAGGTCTCCTTCCTAGTGTAGCAGGCATTTAGAAAGGCCACTATAGCCGTGATGAGGCTAAACTAACTGGAAAAAGTACACTGTGTGCTCTCACCTAACTTCCCTGCCAGCTAGCCACATCATTAACATGCAGAATCCCCATACAGACAACTCTATTCAGATCAAAACGGTTTCCGAGCCAGGAGCAGAGAAGAAAATGTCCAGAAGTCAAGGGGATAAATTCCCATAGCTGCCGCACAATAACTGATTAGACTGAACCTTCAGATGGAGAAAAAGACATAAATTTGGGGACGGATCAAAGATCCCACTCTGGAAGTGGAATGGGGCAGGTTTAGGATGCACCTGTCCCAAGAAAAAATCTTTAGTGGAGGAGTGAGTGTGTAGGTGTGAGTTGATGTGGATGCTCCCTCAGTGCTAGCGCATACGTGGGAACTGGATGACATTGTGAATTTGCTTAAAAAGCAGGTTTCCGCCCAAGTGTCAGTGTGATTGGCACCCTAAACAAATTGATTATAGACAGACAGTTTGCTCGAATTTAGTCCTGGTGAATCGAATTGGAGCAACATTCACGTATGTCCAGACTGTAAAGTTCTTGAAATGTCCTTTTGGTAGGAAGGGGGAGGAATTTGCAGAGGCAGTCACTTCCAAGCCTCCTCTATTGCTTTCTTGGCTGAGAGAGATCTCTCTGCTGAGTCCGGGTTTGAGAAGAGGGGGAAGCTGGTGGAAGCAGTTTATTTAAGGTTTGAGTTAGTAAATGAGAGGGTTAGTTTCTTGGAGAATGTGAACCATGGAAAGCAGTAAAACTGAGATGAAACAATCTCTAGCCTCTTGGGTACAGTGAGCACTTCAGGCTGTTTTTGTTTGTTTGGGAGGGAGGATAAGGGGGTGGAGATACTAAGAAAGGGTTATCTGTTTGACACTTTAACCATAATAAAAGTAGGTCTGTAAATTGTACACAAACATATTGGCTTTGCACAGACACATTCATTCCTGGTGTAGAAGATCAGAGGCCTTCTGAATACTTGGTTTGAAGAGTGTGTAAAGTGGTGGCTTTATTTCTTAGCACTTAACTCTCACCTGAAACTGACATCCAATCAAATATACTTTGTAAATATTCTGTCGCCCTCCTGAGTAGTTTTAAAATTGTTTTGGATGACAGTTTACAAGTACTAGGAACTTCTCAGTTCGGCTTTAATCTCTGATTAATGTATGCAAGGAGCCAAATAAAAGTGCTTGTGGTTTACCTGGTTCCTTAGTACTTGGCAGGTGTTATTAAGGAGCCGTATGACAAATGCAGAGAAGAGATGCCTTTAAGGTTTTGAGAGTTTTAACTGACCAAGGACCCAGATTGTGTTGGGGTGGGTTCGACTTTAGGTATGTAATTTGGGAGGAGAAATGTGTATGACTCCATGAAATGGGTCTGTGAATGTAAGGAGTCCATTGAATAACACTGTGTGGTAGTTTATGTTAAGGTTAAGCTGCACAGCCCCTGACAACTCTAAGTTAAACATAGCCCTTGCTGGTAGCTGCCTAGGAAGTTTGTGACAAGTCCTAGATACTCAGTTAAGTGAAGGCCTTCCTAGATTTTTCACTATTTTAGTTAATTTGAAGGGAAGATGGTACCATAATCCTATTACTTGCCTTCCTGGCTCTTATTAGTTCCTCTGTTACAATGTTAACTTTGATGTTCTTGACCACTAAAGGTGATTATGGCTGTCTTTTGTTTTCTCTGAACATATTCAGGAAGGTATACTGCTAATCAGCCACACTCTGAAGAAGAGAGAGGTGCCAGTGTTGTTTGCTTTTGTTTAAACAGACTTTATTTTTTAGAGCAGTTTTAGGTTTGCAGCGAAATTGATCAGAAGGTACAGAGATTTCCTATACTCCCCGCTCTCCCCCATAACAACCTCCCCCACCAGAGAGGTACGTTTGTTACAACTGGTGAACTGACACTGACACATCATGATCATGCAAGGTCCATAGTTTACATTAGGGTTCACTCTTGGTTTTGTACAATCTATGGGTCTGGATAAATGTATAATGACACGTATCCACCATTATAGTATCATACAGAATAGATCCAGTGCCCTAAAAATCCTCTGTGCTCTGCCTTTTCATCCCTCCCTAACCCTTGGCTCTTTTTACTGTCTCTATAGTTTCGCTTTTTGCAGAATGTCATGTAGTTGGAATCATACAGTATGTAGCCTTTTCAGATTGTCTTCTTTCACTCAGTAATATGCATTTAAGGCTCCTCCATGTCTTTACATGGCTTCATAGATCATTTCTTTTTAGGGCTGAATAATATTCCATTGTCTGGGTGTTTATCTGTTTACCTGCTGAATGACTCGGTTGCTTCCAAGTTTTGGCAATTATGAATAAAGCTGCAATAAACATCCATGTGCAGGCTTTTGTGTGTACAGAAGATTGAGCTCATTTGGGTAAATACCAAGGAGCGCAATTGCTGGGTTCTATGGTAAGAATATTTTTAGTTTTGTTGAGAAACTGCCAAGCTGTCTTCCAGAGTGGCTGTGCCATTTTGCATTCCCACCAGCAGTGAATGAGAGTTCCCGTTGCTCCACATACTTATCAGCATTTGGTGTTGTCAGTATTCTGGATGTTGGCCGTTCTAATAGGTGTGTAGTGGGATCTCATTGTTGTGCCCTCTTTTTTTAAGCCGAGTCCAAAAGCCGATAGAAGCTCTTAACCAGTGATCATTTTGCTCTCTTTTGGTTTATAAGTGTTTTTTCATGGTCTGTGTTCTCAGCATCTGCATGGTAGAGGTAAACATCATCGATGGGGAAGCATCAACTGGACAAGGCCCTTCATCCATGTCTGCAGGTGTCCAGAGCATCTGGGGGTCATGGCTTGTCCCTAGTGTATTTTACTTGGGGCTTAGAGGTAGAATGGAATGTTTTGAGCGATTATCCAGTTTCTCCTAGTAAATCAGCAGTTGATCCAGGCTGATGATTACAGATCATAATTTCTACTTTGGAGTGGAGAAAAACAAAAAACAAATGTTCACTCACCCTATTTGAGTAGCTTTTAGGTGTTAGCCTAGATTTTAGCTTAGATCTATCTGGCTTGCACTATCTCTCTGGCTTTTGGGTGAAAATGTAATTGGAGATTATCTGTTTCAGTGTATTGAGAGGTGTCCAGAGCTGCTGGTCTCTGAGAAGGTGAGGAAATGCAATTGTGGGCAGTAACTGGATGGCTTCAACGTTCTGCACTAGTTTCTGGTGTTCTCAGAGCATAAGCAGGGCTTCACCCCGGTGTGGCTACTTCTCTAAGGTGGATGCCTTTTCTAGACCAGTTCAGACCTTCAGCATGTATTTAGTTTGAAAATAAAGGCCTGTAATAAACTTCTAGTATTTAAGTGTCTTTTTCTAACTACAAAATTAGTCCTTCATTATAGAAGTTTAGGGAAGTAAAGAAGTACCAAGGCATTTTGAAGTTCTAGTAGAAAAACATGTTGCTATAGCATGATCAGAAAACCTGGCTATTTTAAACATCAACAGGGTAATGGTTTCATTAACCGATAAAAGCTACTATATAGTTAATGTTGTGGATTTTGGATTATTTACTCTGGAAGCGTAATACACTATTTTCCATTTTTAAGACTTCGTTTTGGCAGACTCTCTGAAGCTATCAGATCAACATTGCCCTTGTAAAGAGGTACAGTGTGTCTTTTTTTTTTCCTGGTTAAAAAAAAAAAATCCTAGATTCTTATGGAAACACCCAGCTGTAGACACAACTTTGAGAAAAGTATGACCTCACTGTTAGGACTAACTGTACATAGGTCCAGTCTTAAAGACGCTATTCTTAGATTTCTTTTGCAGTTCAAATCTTCACATTTGTTCCTTCTGTGTGTTTCATGTAATTTATTTGTATTGGTTAAAAAAACACAAAACCATACAGAAGGTTGTGAGAGGCTTTTACAGTGTTCTCCTTATTTATTTTGCTGGGTTTGGGGAAGAGTTCAGAGAATGACCAGTATCTGGTTTGTGGTGACTCTTGTTCAAGGCCAGAGAGACTGGTCTAAAGCAAAAAGCTAAAGTAGTCATTGCTTGCTTAAAAACTTTCAGTGGCTCCCCATTGCCCTCTGGGTCCAGGTAAACTTTCTAGTGGTTTACCAGGCTTTGCATGATTTGGCTCCTGCTTGCTTCAGAGACACAACCCTTACATTCTTGAAGCTCTCTGCTGAATTGCTAGTTCTTGGAATTTCGGTAGGTTTCTCTGGCTCCTTTAGCATGTACCTCCTGCCCTTAAATGTTTTTCCCTACTCCTCCTCTCCCTTCTGCCTTGTAAATCCAAGTAGACTGTACTGCCTCCACCACCCCCACCCCAGTGTGCACTGGCACGGCCTCGTTGCCAGCCACATACTGGGTTATGTGCCCATTCATGTCCCACAGGACCCATCTATCACTCTCCTGCCCCCTTCATATAGGTCTCCCCCAGTAGATGTGTAAATTCCTTTGGGGACAGAATTTGCCTTGTTCATTCCCATTCGTCAGTGCTGGCATGCGGTAGACTCTCAGGGGAATGTTGGGTTGACTCCAGAGGCATTGGATGATGAGGTATTTTTGGTTTTTTACTGGGTTGAGGGTGCTCATCCTGTCTCCTGACCTTGTGCTCATAGAGCCACTCTCCTGCCTGTGTCCTGAACCACAGCAAACACCATCTTTGCCAGAGTTGGTTAAACAGGCTGGATGGATGAATGGATACACTGTATATTTGGGGGTCCACTGCACTCAGGGTGTGCCCCAAGCCCTTGCCTTCTAACCATGGGTGATGTTGAAGGCTACCTTGTAGCATATACCTAGACCATTGTGATACATTTCACCTCTGGAAGGGGACGAAGTGTCCTCAGGTTCACCTTTTTGAGAGTTTTTGTGCAAGGCTTAGGGGAAAAAGTGACTGTGTTGGAAGTTTTCTGATTGCCACTTCGGGTTTGGTGATGGTGACAGATCACTTCAGGCGTTGCTTCTGACTTTCTTTATTGTTAAAATGCCCCACAGCCACCTCTGGGAAACAGCAAGTACCAGAGGCCTGAAGCTCTGACTAGGGAAATACCTGCAGAAAGACTCATGACACTCACTGAATCCTCGTACATGTCCACGTGTGGCCTGCAGAGTGGAGTGTGGGGGGTTGATACAGTGTCACACATGGTGTACTTGTGTTGTTTTTTTTTTCTTCCTTAAATCACGCCTTGCAGAGATAATTGTGTTGACACACAAAAATGCTAATCTGAGCTTTTAAACTACAGCCAGGCTGAGCAAGGGTAACAGTTTTCTTCCTTGTTCCCTCTGCATGCTTTTCCCCTCTGTGGGTAGGTGTTGCTTTTTGTTTTCAATCACAATGCAGTTGCTTTTAGATAGGTTGAATTATTGTCAAAGCTGGTGAAGTAAATGTTCACAGGTTCAGTGTGTTCCCGCTTGGTGGTGGTTGAAATTTTCTTGACAGGGAAACTAATGCTCTGGAAAACATTTCTAATCGTCAGGATCTTGGAGTGGTGTTAACTTGCAGACTCTTCCTACTTCTCTAAGACTGTCAGATTTTCTTGTCTTTTATGGCTGTCAAGCCCACAGCTGTGAATTTTATCCCACTGTTCAAACCAGTAAATGGCAAACGTCACTGTTTTGTAGGCGTTCTCTTTTAGGGAGAAGAATGTTAAAGGAAGAGTTAATAGTTGGATTGATGGTTGTTTAGGATTAACTCACCCCCTTACTTATTATTAGTTTCGAGATCTGATGTATGAGGTGCAGTTCAGTGATTAAAATTCATCGTAATACTCATTTGTTTAATGCTGGGAAATTTTCTGTGATTCCCCCCGCCCCCTTTGCTTCCTCAGTAAAGCACAAAATGGCATGTGATAAATACAGCCTGAAATGGGCAGGATTCATCCTACAAGTGCTTATGAACAGCCTACTGTGTGCCAGATAGTCTGAAATATCTGGAAGGAATGTAAGGGCTTCTCCAGCAGCCTACCAGGGGTTGCACTTGACTTTCATTCAGCTTGGCCCTGGCTGCGTGCTGGAGGGAATTCAGAGCAGAGGGACGGGCTTTCCCTCTCCAGTACTTTCCAGCCCAGAGAGTTGTGAAGCCCAGAAATAACCAACGTGCAAGTGGAAGCAAGAAAGGCAGTTCAGGCCAGCTCCTGTAGGGGTTCCCAGGGAGGGCCACATTACCTTTCAGGATCTGAAATGAAGTCCATCTATCTCAGAGAATACCTCGAGGGGAAACAGTGTGTCATATTCGCTCAGTTTAATTAGCCTGTAGTTGATTTTGTAAGGCAGAGATGGGGAGAGCTGTTGTTCAATTTGTCTATGTCAAGGTGGCACAGGGAGGCCTTTGTTTGTTTTTAATTTTCTTGTTTATGTGGTGATGATTGAAAAGAAATGTCATTGATGTTTTAATTTCATAATTTGCGTCTGTCAGTAGATGGAAATCATCTAGGTGGTTTTTCCTCTATTCCTGTTACACTCTGGGGCCCACCCACATTCCCTTCATGGAATATTGTTGGGTCGACCAAATTTCCTAAGTTTTTCATCCCAAACTGTGTGAAAGCAAAGAGTTCTTGCTTTAAAATTCGTTAGAGATACTATTTTACGGGCAATTTCAAATTCCAGTTTGTTAAAAAAACAGCGTTGATTGACGGGATAATCTTGCTCGCATCTGTTCCAGATCAGCCCAGCCTGTGTGGGTGCCAGGTGTGTGTCCAAAGTGATCTGGTTAATACCCTCCGGGGCATCTCAGGGCGCTGTGGATCAAGTGAGGCCGCCCGTCGCTCAGGAGCAGCGTCGGGGCTACTCAGCCAGACGTAGGCCATAATTCAAACGAGTTTTCCATAGAAGGAAAGAAGAAAGTGAAAGAATGAAAACAACATGGAGTATGGGTGGGCTAAAGAAAGTTCTTAGAAATCTAGTACCTGCGTGAAACCCTTTGTGTGTTACTTTCATGAGTGAATAGTTTGAGTCTTTTGTGCTGTCAGCTTTTTGAAATTGAATTAGAAGAACTGATGTAGACCTGAGAGAAAAATAATTCTATTTAGTGTTTAATTATAGAAAGAGTTTCTCAACGGATGAAATTATTTGCATGTAAGCGGTGATTTTTTTCCCCCGCTTAGCCTAATATACCAACTCAAATAATAACTTTTATTCTATTTAGATTTTGGTGGGTTTTTTTTGGTTCTTCACCAGACAAGCCTTAATTTATCTAAACAAACACATTTGCTAAGAGTCAAAACGTTGTGTCTCTGCTTCATTTAGTAGCTCCTGATTATAGGAACACTAAAATTTGAGGAAAAAAATCTACTAGATGATTTTAATGTCTTTGTTAACCAAAGAGTACAATTTTAAGTATATACACCATCAAGTAGAGGTTTAGACTTCCTCAGGTCCAGATCACTGGCTGATCCATGTCTTTTGGAAAGTGTGTTAACTACTGCACGTCATTTTGAACCTTGAATGCATGTAGTTTATTACTGAGAAATAGCTTAGGTGCCCAGAGAAGAGGGCCACTGACTTTTTTGATTTTCTTTTTATTGTGGTAAAATATACACAACATGAAAGTAACCATTTTAACCATTTTTAAGTGTACAATTCAGTGGCATTAAGTGCATTCACAATGTTATGCAACCATCACCACTATCCGTTTCCAGAAGTTTTTAGTCATCTCAAACCAAAACTCTGTCTCCACTAAACAATAATGCTCCATTTCCCCCCTACCACCAGCCCCTGGTAACTTCTATTCTTAGTGACTTAAATTTTTTATTTTTAAAAGAAATACTTAGCTCTGTAATAGCAGATAGCTGCTTTTTATTGTCCTGGCATTGAAGTTCTGAATTTGGACCTAAAACATTTTAATTAAAATGCTGTGGATGTTTTTCTCCAACTTAAATTTTTATTGCCTATTGGCTAATCCACATCTGGTTCTTTTCCGTCATTCAACAGACACGTAGGGCACCCCAGCCCTATGCCCTGCCCTGCGCTTGGCACCATTTGTCCTAATTTGTGCTTAGAGTAAACATTCGGATGTGGAGAACCTTGGGAGGGAATGACCCACAGTGAGGGCTTGTCCTCCAGGAAAGAGAAACGACTTTGCTCTAACACCTCATAAATGATGATGATGATGGCTTTTTTTTCTTTTTTGTGAGGAAGACTGGCCCTGAGCTAACATCTGTTGCTAATCTTCCTCTTTTTTGCTTGAGGGAGATTGTCACTGAGCTAACGTCTGTCTCAATCTTCCTCTATTTTATGTGGGATGCTGCCACAGGATGGCTTGACAAGCAGTGCCATGTCTGTGCCCGGGATCCGAACCTGTGAACCCCAGGCTGCCAAAGCAGTGTTCGAACTTAACTGCTACACCCACCGGGATGGCCCCAATTGCTTTTTTTTTCAGTCAAATCTCTTGTAAGCATTCAATTTTCTTGACAACATTTTGAAGAAACCATAGTTTAAGAAAGTTTGAAGAAAAAAAAGCTTGAAGAAATGAATAACAATTCTTATTTGCCAGCATTGCCCCACTTCCAAATCATTTGTGTTTCTGTGGTAACAACTAACGTTCACCCAGTGATTACTATGGGATAGGTACTATGGGTGGATTTGCATATATCCTCTTCTTTAATCCTCACCCCCACCCTGTGTGATCTATACTACTGTTATCCATAGATACAGACTTGCAAATTTAGGCCCAGAGAGGTTATGTAACTTGTCTGAGGTCCCGGGGCTGTCAGGTGGGGCCGGAATTTGAACCCAGGTCTGGCCTCCCAGCTTAAGCAGAAGGCTACACAGCCTGTGGGAGGATGGAATATAAATTAATTCATGAACAGTTTCATCGTCATCCTGTTGTGGGCATTTTCCGCTGGGTTGTTCCTGCGTTGTTCTATTCGTTCAGTTAGAGCAGTGAGGGCTGCCCCATTACCACAGCAAATTCCCAGGATGCCAGGCCGCAGGGAGTGTTTCCAGGGTAGCAAACTCCCTACCTTGGAAGAGAAACAACGATGGAGAGGGGGCCTTTGGTGCATGGGGGGCATTCTGTGCATCCCTTTCTGGCTCTGTCGCCCTCCGGCCATAGTCTATTCCACCCTGGTACCCTGTCCCAGATACCTGAGTAAGTGGCCACCTGTGCTTACATCACAGCCATCTGGGCTCCCTGCCGCTGCCCCTCGCCCCATCCCAGTCTGGAATCAGTCTCTTTGTACTTATGTTATAACCTCGACTTAAAAATAGTCTGACTAGCACAGTCATGATGGAGTTTTTTCAACAAATGCATTGATCGCCTGCTGTATGCCAGGCAGTGTGCCATGCATAAGGACCGGGATGAGACTGCACGTGGGGTGTTGGTGGAGGGCCCCTCATGCCATCTGGGAGTGGGGACCGGAGTCAAGGAGGGCTCTCCCTCTCTGGAGGTTATCTTTAAGCTAAGACCTGAAGGATAAGGTGAAGTTAATCTAGAGAAAGGTGGGGGTGGGGTGGTGGCAGGAGGCAGCATTCCTCACAACCAGGACAGAACCTGAATGTCAAGATGGAATGAAAACTGAGGCGGAGAGCTGAGCCCAGGTGAGCAAGTCTGGTGGGCTCTCTTCCTGGTTCCATCCGGGGGGGCTACTGCAGAAGAGGGGAGGGAGGGGCGGGAGACAACAGGAGCCTTTCTGCCTGGTAATAATCTGCTCTGGCTGCTTAGTGCAGGCATTTATTTGTGTTTTCCTTCTGTACTATTTGAGGACAGGTACTTTGTCACTTATCACCTATAAGATGATCTGTCTTATTCCATGATAATAGTAAATACGTATCACAGTCTTACTGTGTGCCTGGGACAGTTCTGTTTCATTCTCACAGCAGCCGTTTGCTTTCTCCACGTCACGGATGCAGAAATGAGGCAGGGGAGTCTCAGCAGCCTCTCCAAGGTCACAGTAATGGGTAGAACAGGGATTGAACCAGGCAGTGGCATGGGACCTTGCGTGGTGACTGGCACCTAAAAGCCCTGCCATTTGAAGGCTCACTTGCATTTTCCCACAGCCTTCACCCAGTAGCTGCTCAATAGAGTCTGTGGCATTTATTTTGGGAGGTGCCCAGGTTTACTTTTTATAAACTCTCTAATGGAGTACAGTGTACAGTAAAATGTACAAGCTTTGAGTGCACAAATTTATTGAAAAGTGCTTAGTGAATTTACAAATGAATTCACCAGTGTAATCACATCGTCCCTCTCAAGGTCCATGCTACTATCAGCACACCCCCCCCCCCGCCCCACCTCAAGCTCCCTTGCACTCTGTTCCAGTCATTCCCCCCCAAAATAGCTTTGTTGTGACTTCTATCACTATAGATTTGGTTATTTTTTAACTTCATATAAGGGGCTTTATACAGAATGTACTTTTTGTGTCTAGATTCTTTCACTTATTGTCTTAGTTCATACCTTTACTAGTGTGTAGTAAACAGCATCCATGCTGTTGCTGGGTAGCCCCACCCCTTCCCTCAGTGTTGAACACTGGGCATTGGGACAGTGTGAAAGGAATGTGGCACAGCAGAGGACACAAAGCCCTGTAGAATGTGGGCTCCAGTTAATTGAGGTTCTAGCTACCTCACTAGCTAGTCACATTGCATTCAGAGCCTTTGAGCCTCGGTGGACTTGCCCATTGAACACTGTAGTCTAAAGGGTTAATACCGGTGTTGCTTCCATCCCACTGTTCTTATGAGGATTAAATGAGACAATACAGATCAAAGTGTTTGGGTAATTTGTAAATTATTATTCCTCTAGAAAATGATGTTAAAGATTATTAGTAAGCCACCCCTCCCCCACTTTCTATTCTCCAAACTGTATTTCAAAATCAGAACTGTTCTTAATAGTCCTCTGAGATGATGTTAGCAAAATAGTGTCTGGAAACCTGAGAGGGGCAGCTGAGGCAGCAAGCACCAGACTCTGTGGAGACCTCAGGCTGGGGAGCTCTGCAGCCCGGCTTCTCAGAGCCTGTGTTTCTTTGGCATTTGGGGATGCCTGGGAGCTTGGCCAATTTCCTAGGGTTTGGTGAGTCAGGATTAAACCAGCCTGGGTGGCCATGTAAAAGTAACAGGACAGCAGAAGGCAAACACATTTCCTAAAAGATCCGTTTTTCCCTTGTAGGTCAGTTGTAGGGCTCTTTCCATTATTTCTTGAAAACAGCCAGCGAGAGTCTTTTCCCAGTTTTCTGTCTTTAGTACTGTGGACAGCAGACAGTTAAAGCCGTGTGACTTTTGACCCTGTTTCGTGGGGGTATGGATTCCAGAGGGTGGACTTTGATGGCCCGAATGTGAGCGCCACTCCTACTGAGCTGCTGGTCTAAAGAACAGAAACCAAAACATGGATATCTTTCAAATTGACCGACTTTGCAGGCTCGCAGTACCCAAAGGATGGAAGGACAGCCCTGCTCATGAGCCAGGGGCAGGTCTGTGGGAGGCCAGAAGTGTTCTCTTTTTGCAGGGGACTCCGCAAGTGACCTGTTTTCTCTGTGTTGCCTCTGGATCTTCTCTGGCGATAGAAATGGTAGCCTGGGGACTTTTTGAAGGTTGAAGGAACATGCTTTTCACTAGGGCACTGTCATGGTTTTATTGTCCTGGTGTGAAGGCTTTTGGTGTGAAGAGGGGGCAAGGAAGACAGTTTGTGTAATTCAGTGACTCAGTTGGCATTGTAAATAAACAAGTTAAGGTAAGCTATCTTGAACTCTCTCTTTTTTTTTTTTAAAGATTGGCACCTGAGCTAACATCTGTTGCCAGTCTTTTAATTTTTTAAAATTTCTTCTTCTCCTCAAAGCCCCCCAGGACACAGCTGTATATTCTAGCTGTGAGTGCCTCTGGTTGTGCTATGTCATGTGGGACGCTGCCTCAGCATGGCCTGATGAGTGGTGCCATGTCCGCACCCAGGATCCAAACCGGCGAAACCCTGGGCCTCCGAAGCAGAGTACGCGAACCCAACCGCTCAGCCACGGGGCCGGCCCCTTGAACTTTTACCTCTTTTGCTGTCATCTGTCCACCGGGAGGTGGGGCTCTAGCCACGACTATTGGAATCTTTTAGGTTTTTCTCTGCCTCCCTCCCATGCCTCTTTAATGCCTTCCCATTGAACTCTGTCAGGTAAGGGAGATTAGCACTAATGACTTTAATCCCTTATTTGATTGGTTCTTATTTGGCCCAGAGCCTTGCAGCTGTGGGTCACTGGTACCTCATGGATGGTGTCAAAAGGCAGTGGGAGTTCACTTTTAGCCCCCAAATGGAAACCAGTAGGCTCTGCTGCTTTTCTTAAGCACAGTGTATTCTTCTCTAGTTCTCAAGTTCCTCTAGGTTCCACTGCTCACTTTTTTTTGTTTTTATCCTTTGAATGTATGTGTTGCTGATTAGCATTCTCCGTTAGGCCATCTGTGTGAATTATCCCTCCTTCCAGTTTTATTCATTAACTCCTTTCTGTTTTCCACCCCAGGGTTCTTGAGAGAAGTTGGTATAATCGAGAGAGACTTGGAAACCAGATAGGGTTGCCAGATTTAGCAAATAAAAACACAGAATGAGGAGCGTATTTGAATTTCAGATAAACAATGAATAATTTTTGAGTATACGAATGTCCCCATTGTTGCATGGAACATACGTCTACTAAAAAATTATTCGCTGTTTATTGCAAGTGCAGATTTAACTGTGCATTCTGTATTTTATCTGGCAATCCTAAAACCCATAGGACTTTTTACAAAAATCTCAGTTCTGCTGCTTCCTAGCTCTGTGATCATATGACAACTCACCTTGACCCCTAAGCCACCGTGCCTTCTTCTCTAAAAGGAAATCAATGATATCTTAGCTCTCAGGTTTGGGGGATAAAAGATGTGACTTATGCAAGCCCTCTGGACTCATTCAGTACACATTTTCTTTTTCTCCGTTTATCCAAAGATTAAGGATTTACTTCTTGTCTATCTTCCTTTTCCTTTTCTCCTTTGTGAAGCCCACCCACTGTCCTCTATTTACTGTGGCTCTTTGGGGTCTTCTCAGGACGTCACCTCCTCTCCTTCCTCAAGCTGCTCTCAGTTTGCTTTCCCTTTTTCTGTCCTTCCACCACCAACTTCCTTATTTCTTCCTCGCTGGAGGCCATCTTGTCTGTATGTCTCAGGTGTCTCCCTTTATTTGGCCACACGTTACCAACCCTTTTGTTTCGTTTCTCCTTTCCTTGAGCCTGAAATGGCACAGGGAGAACAAGGCCTCTTGGCCTCTCACTGTTTGTAGGGCCAGGCAACCATCACACAGCCTTTCGGGGCCTCCATTTTCTCCTCAGTTCACTGAGGAAGCTTGTTTAGAATTGAGGGATTGCAAACTGGCAGCCTGCGTTTGGCCTACGGGCGAGTGATTGGGCTTCAGAGTTTTGAAAGACCTTTGAAAGAAAATGTCTCAGGAAAGGCACGGTCGCTCCCGTCTGTCTGGGGCATTGCCTCTCTGTTGCTTCTCACCCCCGCAGCTTCCCGTGCTTATTACTTCCCGCTCTAATGGCAGTTGATTTGAGACCCCTGGAGCTAGGCTGCAGATAATGACTAATGCAGCCAATGTGCACTGTTTGGTTTAGCTCTTGAAACAAAACCGCAGGGCACCATTATTGCAACTTTACAGATTGAGAGAGCCGAGGTATAGAGAAGTGAACTGGCCAGGGTCATTCAGCTGTGAGGTGGTGGGGCCAGGATTTGGGAGCCTGGCTCTGTAGGCCCGGTTCTTAACCCGTGTTGTATTTCTGTGACAATTTGCAGCTGTGAGGTTCTATGAAATCCCTTGTAGGAATTCAGAATATAGCATAGTTTTGTTTTTTAAATTCATAATCTAAGTCCTTGCCCTGTCTTCTGAGCACTTGCTCTAATTCTTGAGTAGTGAATCCTTATAATCAGTTTCCCCTGGAAAGGCTCTGTCTTCTGTCCCTTAAAGGTGTTTCCGAGAGTTTTTTCTCCTTTGGCCTTTCTCTAACTTTTATAGGTTATGAGGTATCCTTGGCGTTCATTTAACTCAACAGTTTGGACAACTACTAAGTGCCAGCTGTATGCTTGAGCTGTCCTTTTCAGGAGCAAGGTGGGGTATAAATAACAGCCGAGTGCCCTGCCCTGGGCTAAAGCCATCTGAAGCCCAAGAAGACCCTGGGCCTGCCGTGAAGGAGCTCAGAGGCTGGTAGGAGAGGCAGGTGAGAAAGCAGTGACCACACTGTGGTTGAAGGAAGATGGTAAGTTGACCATTCAGGGTTCACACAGGAAAACAGAACCATGAGGAGTGACAGGAAGAAAATTTAACCCAGGAAATTGGTTATCCCTGTGGTAGAGTTGCCAAGAATACAACTCACTGGGAGGTGCAGTGAGACAGCCCAGGAGTGTGAAACAGCAGGATGTCACTCCCACACCTCCTCTGGAGGACAGAGGGAGGAGGTGGTCTTATCAGAGCCCAGGGGCAGGGGGTACCCAGAGAAAGCTGGAACCACATGGGCCTTGAGACATGAATGCTGCCCCAAGGTGGGGAAGAAAGAGGAGAAACACCCTGATTCTCCCTTCTTCCCACCCTCCAGTCTCTTGCCAGTGCCTCTCATTGGCTGAATCCAGTTGAAAGTTAGTTGACAGGGACCTGGGAGATGCAGGCTGCAGAGGTCACCCCTACCTTTGCAGAGCAAGAGAAGGGCAAAGGAGGGCTCTTGGGCCAGAAAGACCCAGGACTGGCGCAGGAGGAAATGAAGATGAAATGACTCTCATGGCCTGGTCAGTCGTTGAACACTTCACAAATGACAGACAGACTGTTGGAGGACTTGAGGTTTTTGTTCCCCCAAAAGGATGTGAGTGAAGGGCGTTCCAGGAAGAAGGAAGTGCATGGACAAAGGCATGGCGGCTTGAAACAGCAGGCTCCTCTTCTGGCATCACATGCAGCTCCGAATGCTGAATGGACGCTTGAGCTCTTTCCCGTCCCTCTTTCTTCTGCCTCAGAAGCCCCTTTGATAGAATGTGTCCATGTTGTCATTTTATGGTTGATAGGAATTTTCTCACAGGGGAAAGCCAGGTGGGGAGCTCTGTACCCCGAATAGCCTCAAGACCAGCTGCTTCTCACACACAGCGTGTGTCAGTTAACAGTGGTGAACAGCTTGGGAAGCCTCGCCAGCACCAGAAAGGAGTTCACGGCCAGTGCCAGTTATAGTTGGGGCCTGCGTCCCATCATGCCCCAGGGCTCTGCTGAGGATGCTGATGCCTTGAGAGGAGAAATAGCTGCTCAAGTTAGTGGCTTACTGGCCCTGTCTCCTAGCCCCGAACGTCTGGCTCTCGATCATGCTGTTAGAATACATTTCTCACATTCCCCTGCTGTGAAATTTGTTTTTATGATGATGGAGGATTTTGTTTAAACTTTTTTTTTATTACGGAAATTTTCGAGCATACACAAAAGTACCGTGAATGTACAAACCACCCAGCTTCACCAACTCTCAACACACGGTCAGTCTTGAAATGGTTTCACCCATAAATAGTTCAGTTTGCATCTCTAAGGAGTTTATAACCACCATGCCATTCTCTCATCTAAAGAAAATAGTAATATTACCCCTAGTAAATTCATATTTGAAAGGTGAACAGCAGAGGCGTTTCTGGAGTCAAATGTGTTATCCTTGCTTCCCCACTGCTGTAAGCCTGTGCCCTGAGGCTGCTGGCCCTGGATCTAAATCGCCTCTTTCCCCCTAGTGTGCTGACAGCAGGCTGGGCGACCTTTTACCCGCTGCCCTGTTTCTTGGTCCTAGTCCCCCAAGCATCCCAGTCATGCTGGTTCTGCCCTTAGGAAGGTATGCAGACTGGCTTCCCAGCCCCCGTGGCACACAGCCGGATGACTCTCAGGTCACCACCCCGTGCACGTGGGGCAAGAACCTTGGCTTGTGCAGGCTCTGCTGCAAGGAACTCTGAAGTTCCTTTGCAGTCTTCCCCGGAAGCTTTTAGCTGCGAAATGTCTGATGAACATCCTGGAGGAATCATGCCGTAGGAAGATGGGCTGGCATCTGGGGCTTCTAGAAAGTCTGGTACGGTGTTGTGTGTGAAGCCACACAGGCCTGGAGAGCACCAGACAGGAAGCTGTGGGCAGGGTGTGCAGACAGATGTCTTCTGGACAGGTAGAAAAATGAGCCTTTTTGCCCAGAATCTTCAGCTCTGAAATCTGCAGCTTGTGCAGCATCTATAGAATGGTTTCAACTCAGTTATTTTATCTGAGTCGTGCAGCAAGTGTATGGGGTAGGTAGTGGGAGCCTCACCTTGAAAACAAAGGATCTGGGGCACAGGTGAAATGTTAGTAAGTTATTGGCCAGGGAACAGTGCTGGTAAATGGGATAGGTGGGACTGCAAGGCAGATGACCTGACTCCCAGGTGGGGATTCTTTCCTCTCTGTCAGCTCCTTGGCAGAGGAAAAAAAAGGGATCTGGTAGTTCAACACTTAGAAACAAAGGGGACTGAACGGAGCTTTAATGTTAATGCATGAACGAGAATGAGGTGAAGGGTAGCAAGTCTCCTTTTACCAGAAGTTATCCAAATACTTGCTGAACCTCTGTGAAATGGGGCCAGTACACGTGGGTAATGAGGCCTCAGTGGGGGCTGGGGCAGGAAGGCCAAGCCCTTCACTTACATGAGTCTAGGAAAAGAAACGTGGACAGTCCTAGCTGTTGGAATTACCTCCTAGGGACAGTCCAGATTATTTTACTTTGCTCTCATTTGCCTCTGTCAACTGGTGTTTAAAGTGGGCCACTGACATGGGGGTTTGGGACTTTGGTTATTTTCAGAGCCGTTGTTCTTTGTAGGAATAATTTGACCTCTGTAGCCAATAGCCTTTCACCTTTCAGCATATGGTTCCCAGGCTTTGCTGTCCCTCAAAATAACCTGGAGAACTTAAAAAGTCATGATACCTGGGGTCACATCCTTCAGTGTCTGGGGATAGGAGCCAGGCATTAGTATTTTTTAAAGATTCCCAGGTAATTCCAAAATTGCTTTTGACCCAGCAGCAAACTTTGGGAATCACTGGTCTATACGTTTGTGAGTATGTATTAATTTCACCTGAAGCTTGAAAAAAATGCTGCTCTTTTAAAATATTTTTTCCCCACTAATTTTTCCAGCTTTCTTGAGATATTTGTGTAAGTTTAAGGTGTACAGTGTGTTGATTTGATGGATGTATATTTCAAAATGATTACCATCATAGCTTTAGCTAACACCTGCATCACGTCACATAATTACTTAAAATGTTCTTTTATTTTTTAATTGCATTTCTTGAATAGGAAAGTCATCTCATGACATGCTATTCCCTTCCTTTTTACACAAAAGGTGGTATAGATGATTCTTTGTTCTGTGCCCTTTTTCTCTCCTACTTAATTATACTTTGGAGATTTTTCCATAATAGTATATTGATTACTTCCTCATTTTTTTTTACAGTTGTGTAGTAATCCATTGTGTGGCTGTCTCTTACCCTTGGGCATCTGATTTGTTTTCAGTCTTTGGTCTCACAAACAATGTAACAGTAACCTTGAACAGGGATGATTTTGTATGTGGACGAGTATATCTAAGGGGATGTAATATCCGCTAATGCTTACCTAGTGCGTATTATGTACCGGCCACTCTCTTTAATTTTTTTTATTGAGCTCATAGTAGTTTACATCAATGTGAGATTTCAGTTGTACATTATTTCTGGACTGTCACCACATAAGTGCTCCCCTTCACCCCTGTGCCCACTCCCCACCCCCCTTCCCCTGGTAACCATTGAACTGTTTTCTTTGTCCATGTGTTTGTTTATATTCCACGTATGAGTGAAATTATCTGGTGTTTGTCTTTCTCAGACTGCCTTATTTCTCTTAGCATAATTCCCTCCAGGTCCTTCCATGTTATTGCAAATGGGATGAATTTGTCTTTTTTTCTGGCTGAGTAGTATTCCAGGTGTTGTGTGTGTATACACACACACACACACACACCACATCTTCTTTATCCAATTTTCAGTCCATGGGCACTTGGATTGTTTCTATGTCTTGGCTACCGTGAATAGTGCTGCAGTGAACATAGGGGTGCATACGTTACTTTGGATTGTTGATTTCAAATTGTTTGGGTAGATACCCAGTAGTGGGGTAGCTGGGTCATATGGTAGGTCTATTTTTAGGTTTTTTTTTTTTTTTTTTAAAGATTTTATTTTTTCCTTTTTCTCCCCAAAGCCCCCCAGTACATAGTTGTATATTCTTCATGGTGGGTCCTTCTAGTTGTGGCATGTGGGACGCCGCCTCAGCATGGTTTCGATGAGCAGTGACATGTCCGCGCCCAGGATTCGAACCAACGAAACACTGGGCCAGCTGCAGCGGAGCACGCAAACTTAACCACTCGGCCACGGGGCCAGCCCCTATTTTTAGTTTTTTGAGGACTCTCCGTGCTGTTTTTCTTATTGGCTGCACCAGTTTGCATTCCCACCAGCACTGTATGAGGGTTCCCTTCTTTCCACAACCTCTCCAACATTTGTTATTTTTAGTCTTAGTGATTATAGCCATTATAACAGGCGTAAGGTGGTATCTTAGTGTAGTTTTGATTTGCATTTTCCTGATGATTAGTGATGTTGAACAACTTTTCATGTGTTTATTGGCCATCTGTATATCTTCTTTGGAAAAATGTCTGTTCATCTCCTCTGCCTCTTTTTTGATCGAATTGTTTGCTTTTTTTATTGTTCAGTTCTGTGAGTTCCCTATAAATTCTGGAGATTAATCCCTTGTCAGGTATATGATTTGCAAATATTTTCTCCCAATTGGTGGATTGTCTCTTTGTTTGATTCTAGTTTCTTTTGCTTTGCAGAAGCTCTTTAGTCTGATGAATTCCCATTTGTTTGTTTTTTCTTTTGTTTTGGACATGTGTACTGGCCTCTCTCTTAAACCATTTCCTTATATTGGCTCAATCCTCACATCAGTCCTGTGAGGTAGACAATATTATCATCTCCATTTTACACATGGGGAAAGTGAGGCTCAGAGAGGATTGGGTGATTTGCCCAAAGTCTCACCTCAGAGAGTGGCAGAGCCAGAATTCACACCCAGGCAAGTTGACTCCAGAGGAATTCCTTCACTTGGAGATACTGCCTTTCTGGGTAAATTCCCAGAAGTGACATTGCTGGGTGGGATGCAGTACATATGTGTAATTTGAATAGATATTGCCAAATTTCTCTCAACAGGACTTGTTCTAATTTGCTCTTCCATTAGCAGGGTATGAGAGAGAGTACGTGTGGCCCCTTACCACACTTTTATCCAACTTGCATTTTGCCAATCTGGTAGGTGAAAAATGGCATCTTAGTGTAGACTGCATTTCTCTCAAGGGGATGGGTAGGCATCTCTTCATATGTCTGTGAGAGCGTTTGTATTTCCTTTTCTGTACATGGCTAATTCATAGTCTTTGTCATTTGTCTGTTGGGACATTGGTCCTAATCTTAGCCATTTTTCTCAGTAATTTTATATATTACAGAGACTTGCCCTTTTTTCTAATTTTGAGTTGCAAAAAAATTTCCCGCTTGTCATTTATCTTTTGACTTGGCTTTTGGAGTTTTTTTTTTTAGCCACACGAAATTTCTTTATGCTTTCTTAATGTCATTTATGATCTACAGGAAATATTGTTACCATGTTATGGTAAAACCTTACTGTGTATATACTCTTTTGAAAAAAATATATGACAGAAGAGAGATTCAGAAGAAATAATAAAAGTAATGATGCTAGATATCCTTTTAAATTGTCTTAAACTACTTGAATTCATAGCTGCATGTTAGAAGCACATCTCCTGGTGTCTTTTTCCCCCTCATCTCTCTCTGCAGTATCACTGTATATTTCATATAAGATCCTGAATTAGGATAAATCTCCTGTGATGAATTGATCAGTTACAGAATTGTTTGCATTTTGGATACTATGATGGTAGCCTTTTCCTCTCTCTAGAACCTTCTTAAATGGACTTAAGTTTAATTGGCATTATTTCTCTCTCTGTTCAGTTTCAGACTCTGTTTATCTGGTGGTTTTATTTTACTCTGCAGTATTTTCCATTTCCCCTGCTTAAAGATA
Source organism: Equus przewalskii (assembly GCF_037783145.1). NCBI lineage: Eukaryota > Metazoa > Chordata > Mammalia > Perissodactyla > Equidae > Equus > Equus przewalskii. The sequence goes on along the minus strand of NC_091831.1, from coordinate 49,564,296 downwards.
AGTTTAAAGCTCTGGACCTTAAATTTAATCTTTTTTCCGTACTGACCAATTAGCCAGTCATCTTTGTTCATCTCACAAATATTTCTGAGGGTATTCTGTGTGCCAGGGACTGTGCTAGGGTCTGGGGGACAGTGTCTGCCTCTTGGAGCTTATATTCTAGTGGGGGGAAGTAGACATCAGACAACTAATTTCAAGTTACAGAATTAAAATTGTGGTAGATGCTTCAGAAGATATGCATATGGTTCTCAGAGGATGTGATAAAAGGGGAACTGAACTAGTTTGGGGCAGCCAAGGAGAACTTCCCTGAGGTGACGTGTAGGCTGCTCTTGTCTGAATGATGAATAAAAGTTAACCATGCAGAAGACTGGTAAAAGCGTGTTCTGGGCCAAGGGAACAGGCCATGCAAAAACCCTGAAAGCAGCAGAAGCACAGCAGGTTTGAGGAACTGAAAGACAGTGTGGTCAGAGTAGATCTGGATGTGGCCTGAGGAAGGATCTGGAAGTAGGTGGGGTCTGTTTATAGTCTATCCTCTGATGCTACTGAGTTTAACTGTGAATAGACCTTGAACCATTAGTAAAATATATGACATCCATTTGAAGGGAAGAGAACTACTCTTTAGCTTTCTCCCTTGCTGTCTTCATATTTCTGAGCTGAGAATACCTTAACTGTCACTTATTGCTAGTCTAATGCTCGTTTTCACAAATGACAGACCAGGGAAATCAAATGACTTACCGAAGTCCGTGATAGTAGTCAGTAATAGTGTCAGAACTTGAACCCAGGTCTCCTGGCTTGTAGACTATATTCTTTGTACTCTGCACGTGCTCTTCCCTCAGAAAACATGTGTTCTGACTAAAAATTGAAATGTGTTGTGATGCATGTTTTGTCCTGATTTACGTGAGAAATCTTACGAAAGTATTAAAGTTAAAATTTTTAAGAATTCTGTTGAGTAACATTTATTAAAAAATATCACACTAAAGTGGAGACTGTCTTCTCGAATGTGGGGTCTGCTGAGACCACCGTCCATGCTGCTAATCCTGCAGCTTCTGCACACCCTGTAGTATCTAGGGCAAGGAGCGGTGCTGGCAAATGTGCCTTTTAAATTAGGAATAGGTTTTTATTCTAGTGACTATGCCAATCTAGAACTTTCTTCAGATGAATAAATTTGGCCTGCAAAAATGGCATTTTAATCCTTTCTTTTTTAGTTTTTCACTAGGATGTGTTTTTGCCAATAGTCTTCATGTTTTAAAATCCAAATGTGACAAAAAGATTTACCACTTGTTAAGCAAACTTCCTGACTTGGCTCGGGAATTGAAGGAGTGAAGATAGAAGGACTGTAGATATATAGTAAATGTATCCGAAATAGCTTTCTCCCTTCCTTCCCTGGGTCGCATTTTATTCTGTGCCCATTCTAAGTTGAAAGGTAAGCGGCCCATTCTGTGCTTTCTTTGTACAAGGGAATTAAAAAGGGGGAGATGGTAAAGGGTATGTTCTTCTCACATCTGTTGGAGTCTTAGTACCTTACCTGGTAGACTGTTACTGTCCTCAGTGGGATTTCTTGGCCTCTTACTAATGTGTCGAGGAGTCCTTTAACCTGTACCTTGAGTGAGTCAGAGACTCCAGACCTTTCCTTACTGGAGCCTGTGCGTTTTTCTGTCGTAGTTGTCTCTGACATGTCTTACGTGCACATTTCAGATCTTAGCTACTTCTATCAGGGATGGAAAAGGAGCCTGGAATAAAAGGTGGATTCACTGGTACTGCCAGTAAGGTGGGCCAGAGGGGAGGTTAAGATGAGCGGGGAGGAAAAATTAATTAGTGTCTTACAGGGGGCAGCCCCGTGGCTGAGTGGTTAAGTCCACGCGTTCCACTTTGGCCGCCCGGGTTTCTTTGGTTTGGATCCTGGGCGCGGACATGGCACTGCTCATCAAGCCATGCTGAGGCAGCATCCCACATAGCACAACCAGAAGGACTCACAACTAGAATATACAACTATGTACTGGGAGGGCTTTGGAGAGAAGTAGAAGGAAAAAAAAAGAAGATTGGCCACAGATGTTAGCTCAGGTGCCAATCTTTAAAAAAAAAATTAGAGTCTTATAGGCAGGGGTCAGATGTAGGAAAGCTCCCTCATGCATAGATCAACTACCTGGAGAGGTGAATGGGGAAAGATCAGGTTGTCCAGGGTGTGGTCTTGATCTGCAGAGGGCAGCAGGAGCCCCAAGTAGGGCTTGCTTACTTAGCAAGTTTGTAAAGTAGAGCGCTCTTCTGTGTTTCCTGCCCAAGGCTCTTACATCTTTTTGAACGTTGGTGGATTTAAGTCTGTAGTTGAAGACCAGGAGGAATATCCAACTGACATTTCCCCCAAAATGTATCCTGTGTTCTTTCTTTATCCCATTCCATCATTTTTTTTTTTTTTTTTGAGGAAGATTAGCCCTGAGCTAACTACTGCCAATCCTCCTCTTTTTTGCTGAGGAAGACTGGCCCTGAGCTAACATCCATGCCTATCTTCCTCTACTTTATACGTGGGACGCTTACCACAGGATGGCTTTTCAAGCGGTGCCATAGTCCGCACCCGGGATCTGAACTGGTGAACCCTGGGCCGCTGAGAAGCAGAACGTGTGAACTTAACCACTGCGCCGCTGGGCTGGCCCCTGTCGTTATGTATTATTAACTGCACGTCTCTTGTCCCTAGCACTGGGGCCCCTACTGTTATCCTCTTTGCGAAGACTTATATTTCGTGAATACAAAATGCACAGTTCAAACTGAGAAACATAAATAGTTTTATATTTTTAGGAAATGTAGGTTTTAAAAATTATGTAATTGGTGCATTTGGAGTTCAAGCCATATACAGGTGAAGTTAAGTCTCCCTTATCCTTGACCCTGGCTTGTCTTCGTAGACATTAACTGCTGTTATTAGTTTCTCAGACATTTTCATAAACGTTTTTCTGAGTACATTTTATGCAGATACAAATGTGGGCTATATTGTCCTCCTTAAAAATACACAGAAATGGGAGCACATTGTACATGCTGTTCTGTATGTTGCTTTTTTCACTTAACAACATATCTCATAAATTTGTCCCTATCAATGGGTATAGAACTGCCTCATTCTTTTTGAAGGGCTCCCTATAAAGTATCCCATGAAATGGGAGCACTCTCTTTATTTAACTCTTCCCCTTTGATTGTTTCCAGTATTGTTCTTACTACAAATAAAGTCACAGTAAACATTCTTTAAAAAATTTCTTTTTTTCCTGAGAAAGATTAGCCTTGAGCTAACATCTATTGCCAATCTTCCTCTTTTTTTTTTTTTTGCTTGCAGAAGATTTGCCCTGAGCTAGCATCTGTGCCAGTCTTCCTCCACTTTATATGTGGGTCCCTGCCACAGCATGGCTGATGAGTGGTGTAAGTCCATGCCTGGGATCTGAACCCATGAACCTGGGCCGCCAAAGCGGAGTGTGCCAAACTTAACTAGCATGCCACAGGGCTGGTCCCTAAAATTTCTTTTTAACATATATCTTAGCAATAGTTTGAGTATTTTCTGTAGGATAAGTATCCAGGAGTGGAATTACTGGTTCAAAGAGTATATATTTTAAAATGTTCTTGTTTATATTCATTTGGACAGTATTAAATCATTTTTTGCTTGTTGTCATCTCTTTCTTCACTTGTAATCCTTTGTTCTTTTTACCCTCTTGTCTGTTTTGGCCTTTTCTTTGTGCTTTAGGTGGAGACATCTTTTATTCTTTATTGAGCTTTGAAGGGATTGGTTATCCTTAGAAATAACTGCCATGTTGCTTCCTTTTTTTTTTTCCTGGAACTTAGTCAACTTTCTCAGCATTGAAAACTCTTCTTTTGCCTAAATAACTTACCAGTAAGTGAGAGAACAAAGATATATGGCTTTTGCCAAATTCTCCTTTTAGTAAGAATCTACAAATTGGTAGATATTAGGGATTCAAGACTATTTTTTGGAGGACCGCGAAAGCCGTCTTTCGCTGGCATGGATCACCCCCTCGAGTCATATAAGAAAGTGATAGTCTTTGTAAAATGCTAGGAAATGTTAGGAAACTTGTTCAAAGTTGGGGGCTCTCTCTTGAGGGTTTTGAACTCTGACGACAACACATTAAACTTTATCTGGTGTTTACTGTGTACAAAGTCTATAGATTGAGTTTTTTTTTTTTTTAAGATTTTTTATTTTTCCTTTTTCTCCCAAAGCCCCCCGGGTACATAGTTGTGTATTTTTAGTTGTGGGTCCTAGTTGAGGCATGTGGGACGCTGCCTTAGCATGGCTTATTGAGCGGCGCCATGTCTGTGCCCAGGATTCGAACTGGTGAAACCCTGGGTCGCTGAAGCAGAGCCTGCGAACTTAACCACTTGGCCACGGAGCCGGCCCCTAGATTGAGTTTCTTAAAACTGGCTCTACCCCGATCACCATCAGTTCACGTGATAGGAATTTTAGCCCCATGTTCTCAAATATATTTTAGGGAGTTTTAGAGTAGAGTGGGGGCCGTCCCCATAGCCAAGTGGTTAAGCTTGGGTGCTCTGCTCCGGTGGCCCGGGGTTTCGCCAGTTAGGATTGTGGGCTTGGACTTGGCACTGCTCGTCAGGCCATGCTGAGGCAGCGTTCCACATGCTACAACTAGAAGGACCTACAACTAGAATATACAACTGTGTCTTGGGGAGCTTTGGGGAGAAGAAGAATGGGGGGAAAAAAAAGATTGGCAGCAGATGTTATCTCAGGTGCCAATCGTAAAAAAAAAGAGTAAAGTGGATTTCCTCATTAAGTATATCATCAATTGAATTCACTCCAATTTATGTAAGTTGAACCAGTAAAGGGAATGCAAGCTTTTAATATTATGGTCCAGTTGGACAGGATTTGTAATTTGAGCGAACCTGCAATAAAACGTACTAATTTGTTAGTTTTTTTCCTGTCATTAACCCTTGCTTACATAGGTTCAGTTGATGGAATAGGAAAGAGCAAAGAGAAGAAAGCAAGCCTGGATTTCTAAATGCAGAGCCTCAGGAGGAAGGTGATGGCTCCCACGAAAAATTCGAGCACTGCTTCCAGTATCATTTGTGCTGATTTGGTTTCTGCTACATCCGAGTCCATTTTAGTTTTTGACCCTGTCATCCTTTGCGAGGTCTTGATGCCGTCATCTCACTTGGAAGTCACAAAAGGGAGAGTTTATTTCCCTTCCTGGTTTCCTGCTCCCATCTTCCGATATCACGTTTCATTCATCGCTCTACTTTAGTCTTTTGCAGAACTGATATGTTGTATGGTTGTTACAAAGACACATGGTGTTTAACTCGACTGGGATTCTGGGGGCCATTGCTAGTACAGAGAAATGGAGACGAGAGATCACAGTGGGCAGTGGACCCAGCTGATTACTTAACTTGATAGGACCCGTCAGAATCCCTCTTACTCACTGTGCTTTGGGGGTTACATATGTCTTTTTTAAAATTTTTGCTACTGAATTAAAATGTACACAGATCAGTACCCTTATACTCTTCACCTAAATTTACCAATTTTATTTTTTGAGGAAGATTAGCCTTGAGCTAATATCTGCTGCCAATCCTCCTCTTTTTGCTGAGGAAGACTGGCCCTGAGCTAACATCTGTGCCCATCTTCCTCTATTTTATGTGTGGGACGCCTACCACAGCATGGCTTGACAAGCGATACATAGGTCTGTACCTGGGAGCTGAACTGGTGAGCCCCGGGCCACTGAAGTCGAACATGTGAACCCAACCACTGCGCCACTGGGCTGGCCCCTAATAATTTACCAATTTTTAACATCACAGCACTCCCACGTCACACACACCTCTCCCTCCCTCTCTTCCTTTCTCTCTCTGTCTCTCTCTGTTCCCTTTTGCCCAGCCATCTGAAAGCGGATTTTAGATATCAGATCACTTCATCCTAAGTGTTCAGTGTGCCTCTCCCAGGGCAGGGACGTGGGAGTGAGAAGAGTTTTGAGGCTGCCATCCACCCTGTCATCCACTGTACCCTTTATGGGGACCCATAGAGGAAACTGTTTTCTTAGGTCTTAATACAAGGTAAAGCTCCTCAGTTTTGGGGCAACAAAAACTGCTAGGCTGTTAGGACACTCAGAACTAAATTTTCAAAACGCGTAGGACCTAGTCATTAGCATCTGTGTCTTTTAGCTTTATTTGGCTATTAGACTTTTTTTCCTTCTCACCGTTTATGCCTCCTCCCCTTTAAAAATCTTACAGATTTCTGCAAAGAACCCCAATGAATTTTAGAATGAATTGGTCTATAAAATTTAGCTCAAAGTGAATCTGAAATTTGCAGTTGGCCCTCAGCTGGCCCCTAGGAAAGGAGTGGGTCATAATTGTCTCACCTCATTATGCCCCTTCTGGGTCACCAACACAAAGCAAGTGGAATTTCCCGCACCTCAAGCCCCAATACTTTCTTTTTTCTTTTGAATATGCTGCCTTGATATTCATCTTAAATGCGTTTTCATCTGACGTCTTACAGGACGTGTCACACTCCAGCTCACACCCACTTCTCAGGGAGTGCCCTGCGCCTCACATTCTCTTAGGGATAGCTCTGCCTACTCTGACCTGGTGTGACTTTCAGTGCCAGGGGCCCGTGACATTGGTGGGAAGTGAGCACCCCTTAAATGGTTACGTCTGTGAGAACAAAGGGAAGACAGTAGAAAGCATATTGATTGAGCAGTACAGACAGCGCTGTTGGAGTTTAGAGAATGGAAATGGGTGTTATCTGAAGTAGTAGATGTTACGAAGATGGTCAGAAGGCATGTGAGGCTGGAGGAGCCCGGTGAGACCTGCTGAACAGGACTTACAGGGCCCAGGTTGCGGAAGGAGGAGATAAAGGGAGCGTGGAAGCAGTCAGATGTTGGCCTGCTCTTCGCCATCTTGGGTTGTGTCAGAGATGACCACCCCTCCCTGAGCTATGTAGAGGAGACGCTGGGCTGGTTGAATTACCGTGTTCTGGGCACCAGGCTAGGTACAGACATTGTCTCATGTAACTCTCAAAAGAACCGCATGAAGTATAAAAGCAGTTATCCTCATTTACAGATGGAAATACGGCTCAAAGAGGTTAAGAAACTGGCTTCAATTGTGGACACGTGCTACCTCCAGAGTCTCAGTTAAGTGGATGCTGCTCTGTGACATGCTACTACCTCATCCTTCCCTTTCTTTTTTTAAACTTTTTTTTGAAGTATATAACATATGCGTATGCTAAGTGTACGGCTCAATGAATTTTAGCAGCCTGAAGGCACTTTACACCCGGCACCCAGATCAGGAAACAGAGCCTTACTACCACGCTGCACGCTGCCTTGCCCCCTTCCCATCATCATCCCTCCAAGAGGGATCCTGGGTTTGAACTCTATTTAACTAGAATCCTACAGTATGTACTCTTTAGTGTTTAGCTTCTTTCTCCCAACATTATGACTGTGAGATTCATCTGTGTTGTTCTCTTCCTTTTTGAGATTGGGTTTCAGGACCTAGAGTGTCTAAAATAACCCATTTATACTCTTGGGCTATAAAATCCCCTTAAGGTACAGTTGATATTTTCAAAACTTGTAAATTTGGAAAATGTAGTCTATTAGGTGTCAACACAGTTTGCCATGCTTTGAACTTTCAAAGAGAAAAAGCTATCTGGATTTTCAAAGTCCTTAATATAAAGGATTCTTTTCTTTTTCTGGGAAAGATTCGCTCTGAGCTAACATCTGTTGCCAATCTTCCTCTTTCTTTTTTTCCCCCTCCCCAAAGCCCCAGTACAAAGTTGTATATTCTAGTTGTAAGTCCTTCTAATTCTGCTCTATGAGCTGCCGCCACAGCATGGCAGCTGACAGAAGAGTGCTGTGGTTCCATGCCTGGGAATCGAACCCAGGCCGCTGAAGGGGAGTGTGCCGAACTTTGACTGTTAGGCCATCAAAGCTGGCTCAAAAGGATTCTTTATGTTAATGAGAAAGGCCTTTTGGTATTTTTAAAAGAAGGGAATAAAAACCTTGATCCACTCAGTCTCTGCCAGAGGCGTTTTGTCTTATAGGTGTAACGTGCTTTTATGCAATAGCTAGGATGCTGAAAAGTTTGTTTGCATATAAAGTTAGATTTGGTTTTATCAAAATGCAAACATAGGGGCTCCCCACATGCTGAGTGGTTAAGTTCATGGTGCTGTGCGCTGGCAGCCCCGGGTTTTGCTGGTTCACATCCTGGGCACCACTCATCAGGCCATGCTGAGACGGTGTCCCACATAGCAGAACCAGAAGGACCTACAGCTAGGATATACAGCTATGTACTGGGGGGCGCTTTGGGGAGAAGAAGAAGAAAAAAAAGATTGGCCCTGAGCTAACATCTGTTGCCAATCTTTAAAAAAAAAAAGAAGGAAGCGTATGTGGAATCTTTGTGGGAAGAAATTGGAAATTTGCAAAGTGAAATTTGTGCCTTTTAGCCAAAGGCCAACCAGGAACACACCTATCATTGAACAGGTTGAGTATTATTACTCATGGCAGCAAGGGAGAATACTCCCTGGAGAGTAAGTGGGTGTTAGACAGAACCTAGTATAGGGTTTGGGTTTTGGTTGGGTGATCTTGGGAGGGTCTAGAAAAGCACATGTTCTCTCTAGATTGGGTGTTTTCCAAAAAGGAGAGGCAGTTCTCTGATTGGGTTATCTCAATAAATCTTAGCTATAGAGAGAGCAGATTAGAGTCAGATGAAAGCTGTAATTGTTCAAGAAGCAGCAGTCACTCATTTTAGCCAAGAGAGGGAGAGAGGGGGATGTTTGGTATTTTGTGGGTTTCACAGTGATCTTGTTTTGTCTCACTTTGTCGTGGTCTTAGAGTGACCTTGTTTGATGTGGATGTTCTGTGATGTTGTTTATGTCCTGCAGGAGAACGACATGACCTAGCTGTAAGTATCAGATCAGTTTGTAATAATATTGAGGTTTAGCTGTAAGCATCAGATCAGCTCCTGAATATCAAGGGGTGCTGCTGCTATTTTGTTTTTTTTCCCTTTCTCAAGGAAAATTTCTAAGCTTTTGTTTTTCATAAATCTATACTTTGTAATATGGGTGTTCTTAAAATAGGATTGACCTTTAGTTGATTCTTATTCCTTGAGATACTAAATAAGAATTCTGAACAGAAAGTATATTTAGAACATTACCCTTTAGATCCTTGTGTTGAGGCTTAAATGACTGGGGTTGCCCTGTGTGGACTGGTTTTTAGAGGTTGTAGGTAATCCTTGTGAAGTCACCTGGCCCTTTGGCAATTGCTTAATCACACTCGACCCTTCTCTCCTTACCTGTTGAGTGAAGATAATTATAGCAATGACCCAAATTTCTTAAGGGCCCCTTGTGATGTAATGGTTTGATCTCACAATGAGATGATATCTACTAATTTATACCGCACCTGCTTCCTAAAAGGATTCGAGGTGGCCAAGATAATGTCTTCTCTCTGAGCACTCCAACCACGTCTTTTCCTTCCCTCTCCCTCAGGGCTTGGCCTAAATGAGCAGACACGGTTGTGAAACAACTCCTTGCCCACAAAGAAAAACATTTTCTGAAAGCGGGGGGGTCTTCTTCTAAGAAAATTTCTTCTAGGGTTACCCCATGGAGATACTGAAATATCTCATTGTGATTGCTTTTTAAAGCAGGGTTTCAGGAGAAGACCTGTGCTTTGGCAGGCCCAGTGTTCTGGTTGGGTGTAAAGAGTTAGGGGCTTGTGTGTCACGTTCTGAGTTACCTTAGACTTCTGGCCCTTTCACATGGACTAGGAATGGGACTGGAGCAGCTCACGCTTTTCTCATTTTCTTGTCTAACAGAGCATTTAACCTTCTGATTTCTGGCACCTCCTTTTTGCTGCTTGAATGCTTGTAAATGTAGCCTTATCTGTGAGCTGCAGCTGTGTATGAATTCTTATCCGGTTTCATGGAACAGAATGTGAAACTGGCTAATGAGAACGGGGAGTTTTACCTTGCAACATCCAGCCTGACGATATGCAAGAAAAGGAAGGGAAAAAGATGAAGTGGAGTGTTTAAATCAATTGAATAAGAACTTCAAACCAGTGCAAGTGGGTGAAAAAAACCAAGAGGATTGGGAAGTAGATAGTTTTGCCTTCAATTGTGGCACTTCTTGTGCATGTTTTGAGGTACTGTCTGATTTTATTTTTGTCTAAATACATAGCCATTTATCCCATGAAATGCTTTGGAATGGCATCTGAATTTCGTAAATACCCAGATTTGGTTATCTGCACTCTTTTCGGATTCCTTAATCTCTGTATTCCTGTGTTAACAACTCTATTTTGATTATTATAACTGTGTCGTAGGCTTTACTATGCCATATGGCAAGTGCTGACACATCATTTTCAATATTGTCATGGCTGTTCTAACCCCCATGCCCCATGTCACATCCCTTAAATCCTGTGGGGATTTTAGTTTGGGGAAAATTTATGTCTTAAAAATCTCCTGTTTATCCATTTGTTAAGGTTCATATTTCTTTATTTTAACCCTCTAATGAGACTTCTAAAAATGCTTTCCTTCTTATAGGATTTGCAGGCTCTCATTTTTTTTTCCTTAGGTACCTTCTTCTTGCCATTGTGAGTAGGATTTTTTTATCTTACTTTCTCATATTTAGGAATTTTGTGTTTTTAATATGTTGCTTGACTTCTGGTTATCTTGCTGAACAATTATTGGTTAGTTCTCTTGCACTTTCTAGGTGGATGACATCTAGAAGGACAGATTTGTGTCGCTTCCTTTCTAGCATCTTCCAATCTCTTGCCATAGAATCAGCTCATACTCACATTTAACTTAACATGTTCAGCTATTTATACCTAGTAAACAGAAGGGAGTACTAATTTAAACAGTGTTGGCTCCTCCGCTCTCTTACTCCACGAGCGTTTGCAGGCTCTGGGTCTGTCTCTCCTTCCCTCAGTTGGCTACAGACCTTTCTGTGTACCTTTCCCCTGGTGCATGTTTTTTTGATAGACAGGATTGCCTGGCTCTACCCCAACCATATCATAATCAAAGGGAAACTGACTTTATGCCATTGCCCGCTTATGTGCTCACCTTGGAAGCTAACCCCAACGTAAGCAGCACCTCCACTGTATTTCCTTTCTGTTTATTGCATTAGGTAGGACTTTCTGTACAGTGTTGAATAATATTGATTATAGCAGGTGTTCTTCTCTCGTTCCCCACTTTAATGGGAGTGCTTCTAGTGCTTTTATTCTTAAACATGTCTCCTGGCGAAGGCTTTTGGTAGAAGCTTGGACATAGGACGTTTGCTTGGTTTTGTTTGTTGTCACGACTGAGCAGAGTTTTGTCAAATGTTTTGCATCTGTTGAGGTGATGTTTAAAAAATCTTTTTTTTTTTAAAAGATTTTATTTTTCCTTTTTCTCCCCAAAGTGCCCTTGGTACATAGTTGTGTATTTTTAGTTGTGGGTCCTTCTAGTTGTGGCATGTGGGATGCTGCCTCAGCATGGCCTGACAAGCGGTGCCATGTCTACTCCCAGGATCCGAACCTGTGAAACCCTGGGCTGTGGAAGCAGAGCCTGCGAACTTAACCACTCGGCCATGGGGCTGGCCCTTAAAAAATCTTAATGTAAGGAAATACAATAAAACATCATCTAGTGTTGAACTGTCCACTTATTCCTGAGATAAACTCTACTAAGTAATATTTTTATTTTACTTTAATACATTGCTGTATTCATATTCATTCTGCTAATATTTTATTCAAGGTTTCTATACATCTATTACGTAAAAGGGGTCTTTGGCTTTTTTGTTATACAGTTTTAGAAGCAGGGTCACTTTTGGGTAGCTTTCCTTGATTTTGTTTTTTAAATTAACAGGTATAGTTTATATAACATGGCAGTTATCTTTCCCCCAAATATTTGGTGGAACTTGCCTGTAAAAAAATCATCTGGGGCTGGTATCGTTTCTAGGTAGAGCAGGCTTTTAAAGAATGTCAGAAGCATTCATGATGGGAGAACAGTGTTGGCAAGTAACCTGTTTAATGAGGCAGCTGGGCATGTCACACCTCAGTGTTGATGCTTCAAAAAAAAAATGAAAGATGTGTACACGCATTTGTGTCTGTGTGTGCATGTTGCTCACACACATGCTTGGGATTGTGAAATTGCTCCGTAAGATTTTTTAGCAACTATTATTTTTCCCGGATTGCTGAATTTAGTGTTTTAGTGGGAGTAGATAGTACCAAATTATGTCCAGCTATCAGTGTTCTTTGCATGATATTAGCAAACGCATTCAGAATGCCATGTGGCAGGCTTGGACCATTTCAGCCAGTTTGGTGCCCATGTAGGTCTTAAAACATCAAACTGAGTTACAGGGGTTTCTGCCCTAACACAATAGATGTATTCCTGAGAAACCACGTTCTGCAAAATCACACATAAAATATTAGGGCTTGAAGGGATCAAGAGTGTCAGGGCAGACCACTCACTCAAACTACGTGATGTTGTAACTAGAGAACTAACGAAACTGTTTTTGGTACCTTGGGAGATGCAGCTTGGACGAGTGGAGTAGTTTTCAACAGATCAGCAGCCTTCAAATGAACTGCCGATGCTTAAAGAGCTCGCTGTGTCCCCAGGACTCGGCCTTTGGAGACAGAAAGATGAAAAAAGATCTTTGTCCTTGAAGTTCACCTGGGGGTGAATCTTTGAACTGCAATGCTCTTCTAACATCTTTTTTCCTCTGCATCTTCCTCCTCATCCCTCAGAAGGAGTATGTTCATTCTGGGCCTTACCTGGCTCAGTCACTGAGGAACCTGTCACAGCCACCCTACATGAGCAGATCTCTGCCAGACTTTAAATATTTTTTTTTTCTGATCATAAACAACTGTTTATTTTAGAAACTTTGAAAAAACAGATTCACTATACAAAGACTCTCATCGGTGCCATTCCCCAGAATCACCTCTGTTGCTCTGGTTTATGTGCTTCTAGTTATTTCTAAGGCATCTGAGAGTTGGTGTAAATCTTTTAAGCAAGCAAAATTGGGGTCATATTCTGGCTTCCAGCCTGTTCCTTCCTTTTGAACATGTATCATGACAATTGTCACTTGTTCTGAATTATAGCCACGTAATTATTTCATTGTTAGGATAAACTAACATTTATCAGTGCCTGTATTTTCTGTTTTTGCTGTAACAAATTACCACACATACAGTGGCTTGAAATGACACAAATTTATTATCTTTTAGTTCTGTAGGTTAGAATGTCCAACACAAGTCTCATTGGGCTTAAAATCAAGGTGTGGCAGGGCTCTGGAGGAGAATCCATTTCCTTGCCTTGTCCACCTTCTAGAGGCCACCTGTGTTCCTTGGCTGGTGGTCCCTTCCTCCATCTTCAAAGCCTTCTCATATGGCATCACTCTGAGCTCCTCTCAGCCTCCATTTTCATTTTAAAGCACCTCTGGTGCTTACATTGAGCCCACCCAGACACCCCAGGATAATCTCCTTATTTGAAGGTCCCTTGATTAGCAATCTGAATTCCGTCTCTTCCCTTAATTCCCCTTTGCCCTGGAAGTAATATATTCACAGGAAGGGCGCTGTTATCCTGTCCACACTAGCCTCTTATTGTTGATGAATTGGTTGTTTGCACTTGTATGGAAGACAATTCAGTGAACACCTTCATACATGGATCTCTGTGTGTCTTTGGTTAATCCATACACCACCTTTCTGTAGTGGAACATTTCAAAGTGGTAATTTTTGTCAAACATTAAAATTATAAGATCACTGAAACTCCAGTCTTGGTTGGGTAGGATAACAGAAGGCAAGTTTACTGCCAAAGAGAAACTTCCTGAACTGAGAAGAGACCAGTTTGTTGCTTTGTTGCGTTCCTGTTGGGGTGTGAGGTTCTGTCTCTCCTTATTCCTTATTATATTCCTGTGCCTTCTGACAGATGTTAGACAGGTTCCTTGGTATATATTTGCTGGGTAAATGCATAAGGAAATGAGGGTATACGCTTATTACGCACAGACTCTTCACCACTAAACACCTTCTTTCACTTTGCTTCCTTTCCAATATTAAGCATCAAGAGCTATTCTGTCTGAATTGCTAACCATGGTTAATTTTGCAGCATGTTGGATGTTGACAGCTGTTTTATGTTTAAATGTAATAAACTGCCTCAACATCATTGACATGGAGGACGTTTATTCTTGTATAAAGCCTTTAAGATGGACTTGGATGGTTTTAACTATTCTGTCTTGCTACTCTTAAGGGCTACATGTGTGTCCTGTGTTCTCTCTTTTTCTCCCTCCTTCCCTTTTTTTAAATACAAAAACAGTTTATTACAAAATCTTCACAAATTTATATAAACATCAGTTGCCAGAAACAGCGAATGAAACTTAGAGCTGCTTTGAAACAGGCAGAGTAAAATGATGCATTAAAATACAGTTCCACAGTCCCTTGTCCGTGGGGCCAGATGTGTTTTAGAATTAAGGTGTTTGGCGGTGAGGATGGGGGCGTGTTGGTTTCCTAGGGCTGTAACAAAGTGCCACAAATTTAGTGACTGAAAACAACAGAAATTTATTCTCTCACAGTCCTGGAGGCTAGAGTCTGAAATGAAGGTGTCTGCGGAGCTGTGCTCCCTCAGAAGCCTTTGGGGGAGGATCCTTCTGTGCCTCTGCCAGCTTCTGGGAGTCCCTGGCGTCCCCTGGCTTGCAGCCGCAGCACTGCAGCCTCTGCCTCCGCAGTCACATGGCGTTCTCCCTGTGTGTCTCTGTTTTCCCTTCGTAGAAGGGCACCAGTCATTGGATTAGTGATGACCTAATGTCCTCATGTTAATTTGGTTACATCTCCTAAGATGCTGTTTCCTAATAAGGTCACATGCACAGGTGCTTGGGGTTAGGACTTCCCTATCTTTGGGGGATACACAATTCAATCCATAACGAGGTGGGGTATGGAGAGGTAATACCAAGCACATGCCCCACATAACATAACACCTCCAGTGGGTTGGGACAGCAGTCCATCATCAAACACATCAGCAAAACATGTGAACAGTCACACTGAGTGTGGTAATAAGGCTGCAAACAGCCACATGTCATTTCAGATCAGACTTTGCTACCAAATGAATGCAGATCAAGCTGCTTGGCTTCCTGCCAAGTGGTTGCAGCTTTTGATTTTCACAAACTTTTGGATGTGGAGTTGTGTCTAAAGGATTGCGGATCTGTGCTAGGTTTTCACCTTAATTCCTAACAGTGGATTAGTGAGCTTTCTTGGAAGTTCTATCAGGAGCGTTACTACTCATGCACTATCTAATGTTGTTATATCTTCTTTTTGTTTTTTCCCCTCTCTGGGAAGTTATCCTCTTTGACTAGATGCACAGACTCAGCCCCAGGTATCAAGGACGTGATGTAGTTTGACCAGTGTATCCTCATGTCCAATCAGAAGAGAAACTTTATGCTGAAAGTTAAACCCTTGCTGGAAGTTAAACCTCTCCTTCCTCCTCACAGAAAAATGGAGAATCTCCATACATCACCAACCCCCAAATCACAAAGCCAAGCTTCCAGTTTAAACAAAGCATTGTGCCTTTTCCCTCTTCAGAGGAGTTGGCTTCCTAAGAAAGTCAGTGTAGAAGCCAAACCCCTGGGCACCTTTCAATGAGCAAGCAGCCGATGAACAGGAAGTAAATTGGCTACCACTTTCTCACCTGCAGCGGCCCAGGAAACAGACCCAGCTGTCTAGCTGCGAATGTAGGAAGAGGTTTGCTTAAATCTGCATATCTTAACTGCATACCAAAACCCAAGGTTGAGGAATCTGCTGGAAGGATCATCTAACTAGTACAGTGTCAGACATTGTTCAAACATGTTCATTGTAACAGTTCTTATGGCAGAAGTATTGGAAACATCTGGAATGTCAGGGAGATGGTTTGGGCACATCAGTGAGATAGGATATTTGCAACATCAAAAATCGGAGGAACATTTAATGGCAGAGAATACTTACCATATAATAAGTAGAGTGAAGGGATACAGTGTGCCTGTATGTGAACAAGTTTGTCAAATGCATAAGCATAGAATCTAGAAGGGATGGATAACAATGTTAGCAGTGCATTTCATAATAGACTACTTAACTTTCCTTGTAATTGGGAGTTTTCTCTTTTCTGCATTCCCTCCCCACCCCCACACCCACCCTAGTCCCTTGATCCAGAGGCCTTATGCTTTTCAGGGAAGAATTGTGTTCCCTTCTGTTTAATCAGAGCACTGTCCTCTTTTGCTGCCAGTTATCAGCTGAGTTTGGGGGACACTTCACAGGAGTTGCTGTTCAAAGCAGAGTAAGATCCCTTGTGCCTCCCAGGGCAAGAAGATGATGTGGAAAGAGCACTGAATGGGGATACATGAGTTCCAGTTCCCACTTTCTGCTCAACAGACATCTTCCTTGGCCTCAGTGTCCTTTGATGATAACAGGTTTTCCCTAGAGTTCCTCTTGAGTATGTGACTGATTTTTCTCAGCTGCTGTGTCGTGAAGAACTTCAGATTATCTCACATTTTACAGATGGGGAAATGCAGATTTAGGGAAGAAGGAAGCTTGCCGAGGTTAATTAGGGGTTAACAGCAAAGCCAGGACCAGAGCCAAGGTTCCCAATTGCGAGTGCCGTGGCCTTTCATCTGCTTCTGGTTTGCCAGCCGAACTGCTCATCAGAACCGCTGGGCCCTCTCCGTCAGAGCTGGCCCCAAATGAATATCCAGTGATGCTAATGCAATCTTGATACTGGGCTTTGGGAATCTTTGCATACAAGGCAGTCCCTCCCAGATGTGTGTGTGTGTGTGTGAACACACATATAAATGCAAGGTGAATATTCATTTTTACAGTACTTGAGTGCTTAGTATGTACAAAGCAATGTTCTCAGTCCTGAGGATGTTGTATGACAAATTATTTGCTTAACAGAGGCACTGTTAACTTTTCTTGGGTACAGTTCTATTAGTTTTTAATGTATTACAATGATTTATATACATGATGTTTATATACATTTCTATAGTATAATAAACTTTTATAATTTATTATTAAATGAGTGCATTTTATATATCCTTGTTAAATAAAACTGTACTCATGAAATCATACTACACATGCTCTAGCGTTTTGCCTTTTTGATTTACTGTATCTGCGGGAGCTTTTAATTTCTAAACTTAGATCTGCCTCTCCTCTCATACTCATGAGTTTTCATTTTAGAAATTGTGTTAGTTAGGGTAGAAGGTAAACTGCTGAAAGGGAGACCCCAAAATACAGTGGTTCCGAGTTTCCTTTGCTCTCAACTTAGCAGCTCCATGAGGTTGTTGACTCGCCTGGGGTCTTCCTATCCTATAGCTCTGCCATCTCCTGGGGGGTTCACCTTGCCTGTGTGGTAGGAGCTGGCTCATAACTGTCGGGTCTGATTCCAGCCTGTGGGAAAGAGGAACAAGCATGGATGACAGCTGCTTCTTTTTAAAGATGTGACCCCAAAGTTACATGCCACTTCCACGCACCTCCTGTTGACCAGAAATTAGTCTCATGGTCTTGCCTAGTGGACAGGCAGGCTAGGGAATGTAGTCCAGCTGGTCATTTGTCCAACTAGAACATGAGAGGGTCCCGTTATTAAAAGGAGGAGGAAGAAAGTTAGTGCCAGGGGTCGATCACTTACCATCTGCTACAGCTCGAACATTATCCAGCGGTGGCGATCGGATGGAAGAATGGAAGTTAGAGCTGCTGAGCACAGGGCTATGGTTTGGTATTGACAGCATCTGGGAAGTGTTGTGGGGGTGTGAAAGTCTGAAGGATCTGGAATGAGTAGACTGAGTTCCTCCAAGAGCAGTCATAGACCTTAATCATTTTTCTGTCACAAGAACCTGACCCAGCGCTTTGACCATTAGCTAACCAGCGGAGGAGGAGACGGAGAAAAGGTTCAGAGATTGAGAAGGCTTTGCCTGCATCTTAGTGAGTGCCTGTTTATCCAGTATTTGAGTGCTTGCCATGCACTAGGTGCACTTCTAAGCTCTGAAGCTTCACTAGTCACCAGGAGACCCAGCTCTGCCTCATAAACCCACATTCTGGTGAAGAGTGACAGGGAGACTGAGAAGTAAAATATAAGTAAATAAGATAAATTGCAGTGCCAGTGGATACTCTGACGGAAAGAAAGTGATGTAATGGGATGGCAAGTGACTGAAGGCTCGCTGTAGGTTTGGTGGCAGGGATATGAAATGACAGGTAGCCAGCCTGCCATGTGGCAGAGGGTCTGGCCAGTGCCCAAGTCCTATGGCAGGAATCATGAGTTCGCACGTGTGGGAATAGATATGCTGGGGTGGCTGGAGTGTATGAGCGTGGATGGGAGAGGCAGGCAAGGGCTCGGGCATGGGAGGGGCTGGTGGATTATGGGAGGGAGTTGCTGTTTCTGAATGGGATGGGAAGCCGTTGGAGGGCTTGACGCAGGGCAGTGAAGTGATCAGTGTTCTGCCTCTGAAATGCTTTGGATGCAGAATGGAGTATAGACTGTATTAGAGCGAGAGTGGAAGTATCAGCAGGGCCAGTTACGTGGCTGTTGTAAAGCCTGAGGAGGGATGATGGTGGCTGGAACAGAGGCAGTGAGAGGAACAGAAAGAACCATTCTGGATCTTTTTCAGTTAGAAATGGGTTTTTTTTTTGGTGGATTGAAGGAGCATGAGGCAGAGAGGGAAAGGAAAACCAAGTTTCACTCAAGGGATGTGTTTGGGATTGGTTGTGTGTGAGGTGCCTTTATATCTCCAGTTGGAACTGGTAAGTAGGCAGTTGGTTAAGAGTCTGGAGATCTGGGAGATTTTCCTGGTTAAGTGGTCTCATGTCTCTCTCAGTGAGGTTGCGCTTAAATTCAGGACTTTGGGTTACAGCTTATACTGTTCCACCGAGATCATTAGGGCATAGTCGATGCGAAGTGTGCTCTTTTCTGTGACTTTCTGGGTTTAGGATTGAATTGTAGCCCTGATACTTAGTAGCTTGGGTCCTCGGGCAAGTTGCTTGACCTGTCTCAGCCCGTTTCCCTGTGTAGGATGTGGGGCTGAAATGTGTGGAGCCAATGTGTGGGTTAAATGAGATAATGTATGGAAGAACATACTACAGTGCCAGAAGTACAATCAGTACTTAAACATTGACTGCCATTATCATTTATTACAGGAATGGAGTCCATAGAGTTAAATATTCACCTATAGATATATATATACACACAAACACATCACAGATATATGTATATACAGATATGTATATATACACACATACATGTATATACAGGTGTATGTATATATATACACACACACATAAATGCATGTAATATACAGTTTGTATATTTGTGTACATTTGTGCTCCTCATTATTCAGCAGGTGTTTGAGTGCTTATGTGCTGGACCATTTCTGTTACTGTAATGGATAAAATACTTAGCTTTTTCTTCTGTGCAGCTTAATCTCATTTTAGATCCCTTGATTCTTCAGGCTATTTCATGCAGCCAAGATCATTTCAAGGCCAATTGCTAAATGTATGGGTTAATGATGTTACTTTCCTTTAATTGCTAGGAGGATTATATACCGCTTCAGGGCAGGGACAATGTCTGTGGTATTCACTGCCATATCCACACAGTGCTTGCTGTGTCGGAGATGCTCCGTGATGTGTGTGGAATTAAATTTTAAAAATCTAATGACTGTAGGGGCTGGCCCCGTGGTTGATCGGTTAGGTTCGCGCTCTCCGCTGCAGGCGGCCCAGTGTTTCGTTGGTTCGAATCCTGGGCGCGGACATGGCACTGCTCGTCGGACCACGCTGAGGCGGCGTCCCACATGCCACGGCTGGAAGGACCCACAACTAAGAATGTACAGCTATGTACCGGGGGGCTTTGGGGAGAAAAAGGAAATAATAAAATCTTAAAAAAAAAAAAAATCTAATGACTGTAGTTGCTGCTTCTACTTGTCAGCTGTTCTGGTTGGGAACTTACTGAGGGGGAAGCAGATGGGGGATACCTCCTGGAGTAGTGTTGAGGCTCACCCCTGCCCGTGTCAGAAATAGTGGGGACGTGTTTAGAAGTGCAGGGTTCCTGGTATAGGGGAGCTTCGAGTTAGGCACATGTGAATGGTGGATGGCCAGTGTTCAATCTGGAATCCTAGTCATTTGCAGTCAGCTTTACCTCCAGTGTGAAATTGACTGCCAATGAGCTTATTCTTTGCTCAAATTTTTGTTTTGTCATTTTTAATTTCCTAATGATTTCTCCATCTTTGGGAAGGTACCTTGTCAGGGAAAGAACGGGAGGAGAGGAAGATTCCTCAGTCTTTTTGCCTGTAATTGGCCTGCCTTCCTGTTCCCAAGAGGTCACTTTACTACAGCTCCCCCTGTTGATTCTTTGGAGTAGAGTGGCTCGCCTGACTCCTTTTCTCTGCCCTGGTGGCGACTGAGTAGAACACTTGGTTTCTATGCATGTAGAGCTGTAGACATTTCACTTCCCTACTCTCCAGGCCTCAGTCACTACCCTAGCACCAAATTTGGGAACCTCTGGGTTTTTAGGGATAGGTAGAGGTATGGAGGGTGTGGCATTGGTGGTTTTCTTGTGAAAAAAGGATAGAGACCCCAGGTTGAAGAACACGGGTTCCAAGAGCCATGGATAACTTCCCCCAAGGCTTCTGAGCCAAGACCCTGGAGGTAGCAATTTCATCAATGCAGAGATCATAGATTTAAGTTAATCAGGGATGTGAATCACCAACACAGAGCACTGATGTGGTCATTTCCCCCTTGGTGTTTCTATCTGTGTATCTCCATGTCTGTCTGTCTAGTTTGTGGCACTCATTCTTACAAACGTGTCTGGTTTGAGACTCTGTTAGCCCTGAGCTAACATCCGCTGCCAGTCCTCCTCTTTTTGCTGAGGAAGACTGGCCCTGAGCTAACATCGTGCCCATCTTCCTATCCTTTATCTGTGGGATGCCTGCCACAGCATGGTGTGATAAGCGGTGTATAGATCCATGCCTGGGATCTGAACTAGCCAACCCCAGGTCGCTGAAGCAGAGCATACGAACTTAACCACTGCGCCACCAGGCCAGCCCCTGTCTGATCTTTTTATATGTTGTTTATAGATCTGAGATCACCCATCATGACGCTGCATGACCAGTTCCTGTGTTTATAACTGGGGGGATGGGTTGTTACTCCACTGTGAGACTACATTCTCTAGTGCTGTCAACAAGGGAGGAAATAAGTTTAGCAGTGCGAATATATCATGTAAGATTAAAAAGAGAAAAGCTTCTGACTTTGCTTAATATTTGGTCATTTCCCCTGTAGGTGGTCCTGCTGCTTACACCTGACCTAAAGCACTAACCAAATTCTAGAGTTGTTCCTCGCCCATGCTGATCAGTTACGGAAAAAGTTTCCGAGATTTTAGGAAATCTGTGCCCTTAAGAAGAGAAGAAGCTTTGAAAAAGGGAAGTGTCCTGGTTGAGTGTGGTCAATTAAAAGTCACAGGCACAGTATTTTGCTGCCTCTTCTATTAAGAGATGGAGTCTATTTGAATCTTACCCTCTTGATCTTGGATCATCCAGCTCAGATGAACCTCCAGCTGAATGCAGCTGCATGAGTGAGCTCAGTGAAACCAGCCAAGGAGCCACCCATTGACCCATAGAATGATGACAAATAGTATATTTTTATTGTTCATAAGCCTTACGTTTTGGGATGGTTTGTTACATAGCAATAGATAACTGATAGAATGAACTTCTTCTGGATGAAAATACTCAGACAGGGATCCTGTTATGTCCTCTTAGCCTGTCCAAAAAAAGTCATTAGGATTAGGAAAAAAGTCTTTCACATTTTAGTATAATTTAGATCAATCTGGTTGCTTTCTTCTCAGTTGCTAGCTGAAAGGGCTGTTAGTTGCTCACAACTTTGTTTTGGTAAGGGAGGAAAAGTAGCTGATTTGGAGGCATGACTGATTTTGGGGAAAGGAGTGTTTGGGGAGTTATGCTGTACTGGGCTAGGGACTTAGAGCAGTTTGAGTGTGTTATCGGTCTAGTGAGTGTAGCAATAGGAGATAAAGAATTCTGAGAGGAAAAATGAAAATATACTAGAGAAACTTTTGAAAACTGTGCCTTGAATTGGCTCCATACTTAAAGAGGGGAGAAAATACCTTCCTTTATCCTACTTGTGTTGTATCGGATCTCTTTGCTTTTAGAATCCAGATTCAGGCTACTTCTTTTCAGTTGCATGATGGCATGAATGAGTTTTTGAAAGCTGGCTTTGGGAATTTAACCACAATTTATGTTGTTGCAACAGAAAATGTTATTCTAACAACCAACTTGTAAGTTAGAACATTTATGGCTTTAGAGCATTGGTAAGTTGGGGCCTGCCCAGAACCATAGTAGAGCTGATATTTGAAGAATGGGCTGCTATTTTTCTAAATTTATCAAAATGATAAATATTGGATATGCCTAATAATTATTTTTCAAGTCAGTGAATTGTTATAGTGCTGTAAAGTTAGAGCTTTTTCATATTTAATTATATAGTTATATATGATATATATTAGTTATAGCTTTGTTTCCAAGTCTGCTTCTCTTTTGTTTCTATCCTTCTAAGGTCATTTAGCATTCTTATATTTCATTGATATTTCTGCTATAAATGAAAAACGTGCTTGTTAGAATGCTTTTTTTAAAAACAGCTTTTTTGATATATAATTTATATACCATAAAGTTCATCCACCTAAAGTGTACAATTCATTGGTTTTAGTATATTTTCAGAGTTGTACAATCTTTAGTATAATCTCATTGTAGAACATTTTCTCTACCCCAAAAAGAAACTTTGTACCCATTGTCGTCACTCCTCGTTCTTCTCTCCCCTTACCTGCTGCCTCCCGCCACCCCCCACCCCCGGCCTTATGCAACCACAAATCTTTCTGTCTCTATAAATTTGCCTACTCTGGACATTTCATATAAATGAGATCATATAATATGTGATCTTTTGCATGGGGCTTCTATCACTTAGCAGAATGTTTTGGAAGTTTATTATCCGTGTTGTAGCATGTATCAGTACTAAGAAGGAAGATGATTTATCCACCATGGATCTATAACCATTGTTTAATGTTTTTATTGCATAATATTTTATTCAAACAAAAATAGTAAACGGACCACGTGACACATGTAAGTTATAAAACGTGACAAAATGAACACCTGGATTCTCACCACTCGACTTAAGAACAAGAATGGTCCTGGTACTATGGCTTCTCCCAGGAATTTCATTCCTATCCTGTTCCCTCACCTCTTATCTTGCAAGTGTATCCCTATCCAATATATCATTTATTCTGCTTGTTTTTTTAGTTTAATAAAAATGTGTATTTTTCTGCTGCTTTTTTCCCCCACAGAATGTTATGTTTCTCAGATTCCTTCCTGTTGTGTTTAGCTTGTACTTCTTTTGATTTCACTGCTTTTTAGTTTTCCGTGTGAATGTATTTCTCTTCTGAATAGATATTTGGGGTGTTTCCAGTATTTTACTTATTAAGAATAAGAATGCAATGAATATTTTTGAACTGCCTCCTGCACATGTGGAAGGGTTTCTCTAGGGCCTATACCCTAGTGGTAGAATTGCTACATAGGAAAGTATAAGAATATTTAATCTTTCAAAATACGTTACCAGTTCACACTTCCATCTGCATTATATGAGAATTCTCACTGATCCACATCCTGAACACTTGATATTATCAGACTTCTTAATTATTGCCAATCTAGGGTGTAGAAATGATGATCTTAATTTGCACCTTCTTGATTACTTATGAGGTTGGTTATGAAATTTTTTTAATTGCCATTCAAATCTTGATTTTTCTACAATTCCTACTTAGGTCATTTTTCTATTGGAGGTTATATTTCTTTATAATAGTTTATTCTGGTACTATTTATTTGTTACATGTGTTGCAAGTATCCTTAGGTTTGAGAGCTGCCTTTTCATTCTTTTTCTGGAGTCCTTTTCTCTGGCTGCCTTCAAGATTTTCTTTTTCTCTTTGATTTTTCAGCAGTTTGATTATGATTATTAGAGGTATGTGTTTGTTTTCTGTTTGTTGTTTTGTATTTATCCTAATTGGGGTTCTCTGAGCTTCTTGGATTTATGGTTTGTTGTCTGGTTAATTTTGGAAAATTCTTTGCCATTATCTTTTCAAATAATTCTTCTGCCTTGTTCTCTTTCTCTTCTTCTGGGACTCCAATTACACAATGAGATCATGTGATATTATTCCATGGATGATCTCTCTGTCTGTCTCTTCCTCTCCCTCTTTTTTTTCAATTTTTGTTTCAGGTTGGATAATTTCTGTTGATTTATCTTTCAGTTAATGAGTCTTTCCTAAGCCACACCAAGTCTACTGATTATCTCATTGAAGGGGTTCTTCATTTCTGTTAACATATTTCTTTTATTCCCAACATTTCCATTTAACTCATCTAGTTTCCGTCTCCAGTGAAATTCCCGAAATATTCATGCATGTTGTCCATCTTTTCCATGAAATCCTTTGACATTTTAATCATAGTTATTTTTAAATAATTGTATGGTAATTCCCACATCTAGGTCAACTCTGAATCAATTCTGTTGATTACTTTGTCTATTGAATAACAGATTTTTCTGTTCATGCATTTTTATGATTTTTGTAATTTTTGATTGACTGCAGACATTGTATGTGGAAGACTGAGATAAATAGTATTTATGCCCAGAAATGAGCATGTGTCTTTTTCTGTTAGGCCATTAGTGTGGATTGAGTCAATTTAGTCAGTAATTGAGCTGAGTTTGTGTCTTGTTGTTGGTGTTATTTCTCTCATTGTACCACAAACTTTAAAGTCCTCCCATGGTGGGCTGCTACTACCTTATTCTTAGCGTGGGGCCTGTGGTACCCCACTTTCCTCAGTGTTCTGGCTCCACTTTCTCAGCTTTTAGCAGTGCCTGAATGCTTGGGCCATGGTATCATCTTCATGCTCTTGCCCCTTCGTCAGCAACAGACCACTGTTGGCTGTTGCTCATTGCTGCCGTAATATTCACCCTTTTAAGATGTACGTGTTAGTAGTTTTTAATAAAGTTATGCAGCTGTCACCACTATTTAACTGCAGAACATTTTCATCACCCCAGAAGGAAACCCTATATCCTATATCCTTTAGTGATCACTTCTCATTTCCCCCCTACCTACAGCCCTAGTCAACCAGTAATCTACTTTCTGTCCCTTTGGATTTGCCTCTTCTAGACAGTTCATATAAATGGAATCATAGAATATGTGACCTTTTTAGTCTGGTTTCTTTTCCTTAGCGTAAAGTTTTCAAGCTTCTCCCGTGTTGTCGTATCAGTACTTCATTCATTTTTATGGCCGTAACACATTTTCCCTATCCGTTCATCAATTGATGGACATTTGGGTTCTTTCCATTTTTTCACTATTATGAATAATGCTCTCTAAATACTTGTAAATAAGTTTTTGCATGAAAATAGGTTTTCAGTGTTCTTGGATATATACCTAGGAGTGGAATTGAGTCATAAGGTAACTCTGGGTTTAACTTTGAGAAATGCCAGACTGTTTTCAGAGTGGTTGCAGCATTTTACATTCTTACCAGCAGTGTCTGAAGTGATGGCTATAGTTGTATAATGAGTCTTAATCTGTGCTACGGCAAGTTTCTTCCTGATACCCATTCTTGGGAGTTTTGCCTCTCTTTGGTCCTTGCGCTTTAACATGAATTTTAGAACCAGCTTGTCAGGTTTCTCCAAAAAACATGTTGATATTTTGATTAAATTACATTGAATTCATAGACTGTTTGGGGAAGCATTGACATCATTACAGTAGTAAGTTTTTTATATCTGTTCATGTTTATATATTTTTGTTTATTAAGTATATTTCAGTCAAGACTTATTTTCTTCATATAGATCTTTGACATCTTTTGATTAATTTATTCTTAGGTGCCTTAAAGTTTTTGTGGCTGTTATGTACAAAATGCTACAGTCTTTGTTTTTTTCCTAATTATTTAAATTTTCGATAGAGCTTTACGTAAGTTTTCAAATAATGCTGCCAATAATGATAGTTTCTTCCCTGCCAAGTTTTACACTCCTTATTTTGTTTTCTTTCTGTGCTGGCTAGAACTTCCTAAAAATGTGTTACATTAATATAACTACCCCCTTTTGCAGTGTGTGAAGTTGTTTGCATGGTGTATCTGTTTTTTTTTTACTTTCAACTCTTATATCCATATGTTTTAGTTGTTGCTTTTTTTTCCTTCAATCTCACAATCTGGCTAGCTTAGTCTGCTTGTGTTTATTGTGATTACTGATAGGTTTTTCTTGTTTCTGTCATCTTTTTTCTTTCTTTTTGTACCTTTTTAAGTTAAGTTTCTTTACTGGATTAGAAGTTCTCCATTTATGTTCTTTTACTAGTAGTTCTTGAAATTTTACCGTGCATATTTAAAAGTAATATGTTAGATCTTTGCTTTAGACAATATAAGGACCTTAAAATATTTTAATTCTCATTATTTCCTTTGACTTACACTATTATTATTCAGTATTTCAGTTCTAACCTCCCAAATTAGATGTTATCTTTGTTAGATTTTCCTACATTTTTACCATTTTATTTGCTCACTATTCCTTGTGCATTGTAGATATATCTTCGGGGATAAGCCCATCCTGTAGAAGCTCTCTTAGTCTGTAGGTCTGTTGGTGACACACTCTCAATTTTGGTTTATACTGACAATGTGGGTTTTGCCTCTTTCCTTTTTTTTTTCTTTTTTGGTGAGGAAGATTGTTGCTGAGCTAACATCTCTGTCACTCTTCCTCTATTTTGTATGTGGGATGCCACCACAGCATGGCTTGATGAGCAGTATGTATGTCTCTGCCCAGGATCTGAACCCGTGAACCCTGGGCCACCGAAGAGAAGCGTGCGAACTTAACCACTACACCACTGGGCTGGCCCCACATCTTTCTCAAAAGACAGTTTTTCCTGATATCTTAGTATAGTTTGCCTGTTGTTTTCTCTCAGCATTTTGAGAATATTCTACCATCTCCTTTCCCTGTTGATGTTGTGGAGTGATTGTCAGTCTGCTTGTTTCTTTGTGGATCATCTGTCTTTTCTTTTAGGATGTTTTTAAGATTTTGTCTTAATGTTGTGCAGTTTGATTAAAATATATCAAGACGTGGTCCCCCCACTCCCCCCATACCTCCCCCATTCTTTGTACTTCCTGTATCTGTAGACTCATGTCTTTCATTAGTTCGGGGGTATTCTCAGACTGTGTATGTTTGTAGAGATGAAGGTTGGATATGTTCAGCCATCATCTCCTCACACGCTCTCCCCCTCTTATTCTCTTTACTGTCCTTCTTAGTCTTTAGTTAGATGTGTGTTAAATCTTTTTGTTTTCCTTCCTGTATCTATTGATATCTTTCACATTTTCCATCTTACTGTTTCTTGGTGCTACACTTTGGATTAATTCTTAGGTCTTCTTTCAGTCTTTACCTTGCTATTCAGCTGTGTCAGATTTGCTGTTGAAATACAAAATGCAAGATGAATTTAAACATTTATTTCAAGAAGTTCTGTTGTCTTTTTTAAACCTGCCTGATCTGTTAGTCTCTTGCCACTCATTTCCCATATTTTATTTCTTTCTAATGTTTTAGATAAAATTATTTTATAATTTGTGAGAATTTGAGTATCTGAAGCCTTTGCGGATCGTGAGGGTAGGGTGTAGTTAGTACATGTGTGTGGAATCCTAAATAGATTGTTTCTGCTAACCTCCTTTCAGAGTGGTTTTGTGTCCTTGATGGGTTTTTGTTTGGGAGCTCAACATGGGATCCTTCCACCTTCTATATATATGTACATTCAACTTCAGTATTTCACTTAACCGTTTGTTGGTGGACATCTTCTCATGGCAGTACATACAAACTGTATATTTTCTTTCAAGATTTATTTTTTTGAGGAAGGTTAGCCCTGAGCTAACGACTGCCAATCCTCCTCTTTTTGCTGAGGAAGACTGGCCCTGAGCTCATCTTCCTCTACTTTATATGTGGGATGCCTACCACAGCATGGCATGCCAAGTGGTGCCATGTCTGCACCTGGGATCCGAACTGGCGAACCCCGGGCCGTTGAAGTGGAATGTGTGAACTTAACCACTGCACCACCAGGCTGGCCCCACAAACCATATATTTTTTAATGGTCCTACTATATCTTTTTCTATGGATTCACCATAATTCTGTCCATTTTCCCTTTTAGTTAAATAAAAGGGAAACTCCAGAAGTGTTGACTGTTTTCTCAATATTCCTCCTGAATATGCTCCCTCCCCAAGCCTTTCTGTAAGTATCTTTTGAGTGTTTACTGATGCAAGGTACTCTGATAAACTCTTTATGTGAATTATTTGAGTTTATTTTCACAACCAACCCAGAGGGAGGTACCATTCTTGTCACTCTACAGAGGAGAAAGCAGTGGCCCGGAGAGGGCACATGGCTCACCTGGAGTCACACAGCTGGAGGAGGGTACAGCCACCTGTAAACTAGGCAGTCTGTCTCTAGAGTCTGATGGTGTATAAGAACTTCTCCCAAAACCCATGCTACTCAAAGCTTGGTCTATGGACCAGTTCTCTCTCTGTCACTGGCCCACGAGGAGATAAGTTCGTAATCTAGTGTAAACATTTAGCAACTTCTCTAGCAATTCCTCATTGCTCTTTATCCAAGCAAAGGACCAGTGAACTCATCTCCTTGAACTGAGTATGGGCCAGTTTGGGTGGTGTTGAATGTAGTGAGGCGTTTATGTGGAGCTGTGTTCTGGACATGGGTAATAGGACATGTGCAGAGGAATATGTGTTGGTCTACTGTAGATTGGTGGTGAGGGCCACTAAAGCTGGTTTGAGAGGCACTATTAGGATCCTTGTTAACATCAGGATTCTCTAAGTTCTTACCCTGAAAGTCACCCTTTGGTGCTGTTTTCTCTCTTGCCCTGCATTCCTGTAACAATGACCTATGTATAGTATCTGGGGCAGAATAGCACAGTAGCAAAGCCTAATAATGACCAGATCCCTGTGTGCTTAGTGATTTGCAGGCAATACTGGAATGGAATAAATAATATAAGTGCTTTCATTTATTGACTATTAATTGCTCTTACTATAAGCTAGTGTGCAATATGTGGAGGAAGCATAGTGTAACTTAGTGCTTCCACAGACTAAACAGAGAATTGTAATGCTTAGGCAAGTAATTGAAATCATCTCCCTACTTCTTCTAACAGAAGAAATGAAGGCGTGGACTTTGGGCTCTTGCATGCATCACCAGACGCCCACCCTTGCGTTGCTAGCACTTAAATGTTAGACAGTGCAGGACCACTGCAGGATAGTGGTTGGTGTTGATAAACCCATTGCTATGACCGATATTTGAGCTAATCCTATAAGAGGTGCCAGCCATCAGTCATGAGTTCTGTTGCACTCTGAACCTCCCTCAGAACAATAGATATGTGCGGTGGTGCACCTAGTAAATGACAATGGAGAAAGAGCAAGGTTTGTTCAGTTTGCCTGGCTTTGTGTTGGGTGGTTCCTGCTATAACAATTTGGTTTCAGATGCTGTTTCAAACTTAGATGTTAAGATCATTAAAATCTGAATTTTAATTGACTAGGCAACTGAATAATAAATTTAAATAATTAGAATAATACATTTAAATAGATTCCTAGTTTAAATAATTTAAATAATAAATAGAGCCTGCTTGGATTCTTAAGCGTTAGAGCTTCAAAGTATTTTAGTTTTATGATTTTTTGTTATTAAAACAAGTCAGCAATCAACTTAAAAAGTAATTTTTTAAAACAAATGCAAGTGTGTTGTCTTGGTGGTCACTTGAAGTTTCTCTTAATTATATCCTTTACCTACAGCTGCTATCCAATAGATATTGCCTGAATTTCTTGCTTTGGAAAACTGTCCTTTTTCTTATGCTTGTCAGATGGTGAATTGCAGCATCCTACATGATTTTGGTTTTAGCACTTGGATTTTTCTCGTTGGCGGTGAGTGCTACTGTTGAGAGTTTTTGAACTCTCCTTTCTGTACTGTCCCTTGATCTCTGAAATGCCACTAAAAGAGCAAAAACACTAAACAGTCACATTGGAATCTCCTATTCATATTTGTGCCCTGGTCACGATAGCAGTGGGTCAGAACGAACTTGTTTTCCTTATCTGCAAAGAATTGCTCTCACTTAGAGTATGGTTGCCTAAATATGTGGTGACTCAGGAGAAAAGGATTTTTTCTAAGAATTTTTTTGGTGTTTATTTTTCCCAGAGGAATTGGCAAATTTCTCCTGTCCCTTGACCCCGCCCCATTTCTTTTTTGTTTCCCTTTTTATTCTGTTGGACTTTGGTAGGATGGGGAAAGAATCGATGGAGAGAGGCTTTATATTCTAGTCCTCACGTTAGTGGACATTGAGTGATGGCTGCTGGGTGAGGGGCAAAATAGCAGACATGAATAAGAGAATATGGTTGTACTAAGTTCATTCTGTTTCTTTTTTTTTTTTTAAATAGTGAGACATTTTATTTATTTGTTGATTTATATTATTATTATTTAAAAAAAAAACCTTCTTCTTTCTTCTCCCCCAAAGCCACGCCCACCCCTCTACTTAGTTGTGTATTCTAGTTGCAGGTCCCTTTGGTTGTGCTATGTGGGGCCCCCCTCAGCGTGGCCTGATGAGCGGTGCCATGTCCATGCCCAGGATCTGAACCGGTGAAACCCTGGGCCGCCAAAGTGGAACGCGCAAACTTAACCACTCAACCATGAGGTGGGCCCCTCATTCTATTTCTAAACATAGCAACTAGAACCATATTGAAGAGGAAAATAGAATCACAGATTTTTTTGATTTTCCCAATCTTCAACTCTACAAACATATGCAAAACGCTAGGAAAGGTTTCCTCCTTCAAAGAGTTTCTAATTTTTCTGTTAACATTTTCTTTTGAGAGTTTATGGAGTTATAGGTAAACCTTGATTGATTTATTTAGCTTTTGAAATACAATTTTATTTTGAATTCGAATGTGTTCAGGTTCTGCTGAGATTTTTTAAGCATTTCATATAAAAAAGGGAAATGTATTGATAAAACTGATGAGATTTCATAAGGTACCCTGTCTTATCTTTAATCTCTGCTCTGTGCATCTTTGTCTATCTGGCCCCCAGTGCCTTCCAAGTGGTGCCTGGGGCTTACTTCTTTGCTCCTAGGCCACTGTCTACCTGGCTCCTGGCTTTGGGGGGAGAAAATTGCAAAGGTAATTTGTTTTATAGCTTAAACAAAAGGCCTGTTTTTGAGTTAGGGGAAGAAAAAGCCAGGACTAAGACTAAGCCTGAGACGATAATGCACATAGAATGGGGAGAAGGCTGTAGGGAGAAATCAAAATGGATCCTTATTGCTCTTCTGTGATGCATGGCTCATGTCTGATAATCCAGTTTACTCGTGGTTGTTAGTACTGCTATATCTGATCTTTTTACACAATTTTCTCTGAGGCAATATTGGATACAGCATCTTGTCTTTTCTCCTCATTTATGGCTTAATTCCTGAAATGATCTGTGACCAAGTAGAAAAAGGGTGACCTAGGGTTTTCCATTTTGGGGACCTGGAGTCTTGTCCTCCCGAGATGCATGGTTTTTCTCTGCGTGTTCAGGTGCTGTGGGAGGCAGAATAACAGCCCCCAGTTAGAATTGAGAAGTGGCAAAAACTTAGCTAAAGGAGGCCTTTAATGAAATGTGTGTTGGGTCCTGTTAGCCCCTTGTTAAGTCAGATAGGCTCTGACAAGCTTCCACAGAATGTTTCCGCAGGGATTCTGAGAGTGGTATTTTCTATTAATGGACTTTGCCTAGAAATAAATGGCTATTCTAAAATAGTAAATAATTTTGTTTGCTAAAGCCTCAGCCTCTCTCAACCCGCGACATGTCGGTTATTTGGAAGGCACTTTTAGAGCAAGTCTAGAGACGTCAACATCTCCCTCCCCCATCCTTTTAAAATTTTGCTACATTCTCTGGGAAGAATTGCAAAGGAAACCAGGTGCTCTGTGAAATACAGGCCCTGCTAATTATCGGAGTTCTTTTTCTTAATTGGGATATAATTCACATACTATAAAATTCAGCCTTGAAAAGTGTACAGTTCAGTGGTTTTTAGTATATTCATGTGGTTGTGTAAACTGTTAGCACTAATTCTAGAACATTTTCGTCACCCCAAAAAGAAACCCTGTTCTTATTAGCAGTCATTCCCCATTCCGCCTCCCCACCAGCCCCTGGCAACCACTAATCTACTTTCTATCTCAAAATTCTGTTTTATATTATACTGAAGCCTATTGTCCCTATAACTTACTGGTTCGATGGAATGGGGTTGGGGAGGGGAATGGGGGCAGAAGCTACATGAATAAACTTTTACGGCCTAGCCTCTTTTTCCAACGTCTCTCTTCTAGGCCCCTGTGCAAAGGGGAGGAGGTCTGCTGAGCCCCTGAGTCTGGTCCTCTTTAACTGTTTGTGATTAAATTTACCAGTTGTCTAAAATATTGAATGTCTGATAACATGTGAGAAGTTGAGGCTGACCTGCTGATGAAATTAGTTTATGGCCAACACCCTTTTGAATCCTGAGTGCAGAATAACCAGCAGAAGCATTGTAGTTCCTCTCTGCCTTTTTGTTCTGTACCTTTTAAAATAATCAGAATTTAAATCATATAGGACTTTGTCAGTCAAAACCAGAAAAACAGGTAGCTTAAACAGATGGCGGGCTTGGGATATATGTGTAAAATATGCCTTCAATAAATACTTTGGATTTCTGCCCACTGCGCTCGTATGAGATCTTGAAGTAGGTGAGTTTTGAAGATGAGTGGGGATTGCTTTGAAGATGGAGGGGATGTACCAATCCTCGGCAGTTTTCCTTGACCATAGCGCGAAGAGTAAGGCATTGAGAAGTGCTAACAAGGACGAAGTGCTTAAGGAAACCACTGGAGACCTGGCGCTGCTCACTGGGTGCTCTTGGCTGGTAATAAAAATTTATTAGCTGAGCGATCTGTTCTCTGTTGCTCAACTCTCCTGGCCAATCCCAAATGGTGTCTTAAAGAACTTGAGTGCTGGACCTTCTCCCTAAGTTTCCACTTTTTGTGTAGCTCTGTTTTTCTGTCTGAGTCCTCCACGTGGCTCTCTTTTGTAGAATTACTTGGCAAAGGGTTCCCAGGGCTGGTACTTCCTCTGGGCCACTGTGATGGAGAGCAGGGAAGATGGACTCTGTAGAAACCGTGGCTATCAGGGTGTGGGTGTCAGGGACGCTAGTGAATATGTACAGAATTCTAAACAACCGGTCAGGAGTGGTTGTTGGACCTTTCACAATAAAAGGTGATAATTGTTTAGTGCTGGTGCCCTTTGTCTCCTGCCCTCTGGCTCTCTTGTAGTATTGTAAGTGACAGGTGCTGAAGGCGTGGACTTGATGCAGCTCTTCCTCCTCCTGACTTGGCAGATGAAACAGGAATGCATTCTTGGGATTAACGCATCAAAATGTTGCGGTTTAAAAACTGCTTTGAATAGAGTTGAGTCCATTCGAAACACTTACCCTCTTTCTGACAAGATTCATTTCTTTCAAGGAGGGTTAGGTTTTTCCGTTTATTCTGTTAAAACATAGGTGGGGGGAGGGATCTACAGAAGAGTATTTTCATCTCCATTGAATTATGCCTGGGCTCCTTTTCTTCTGTTTTTAAAATTCAGTAATGCCTGTCCTTGCCTTCACCGCCAAAAATTTCCCAGTATGGAAATAAAGTAAAAAATGAAACTTCTTTCATTGACCCTTACCTCCTGGGTTCCCTCTACTCTGTAATAACTACTTTTTAGCCGTTTGGTGTGTATTCTTCCACTAAATATTCAATGAACATGTAAATGAATCCATGTGTATCTGTATTGCTTTTTATTTTTTTATTTTTAATTTTTTCTTTTGCTTTTTCTCTCCAAAGCCGCCCAATACATAGTTGTATGTTTTAGTTGTGGGTCCTTCTAGTTGTGGCGTGTGGGACACCACCTCAACGTGGCCCGATGAACGGTGCTGTGTCCACCCCAGGATCCATACAAGCGAAACCCTGTGCCACCCAAGTGGAGCAGGTGCACTTAACTGCCGGGCCATGGGGCTGGCCCCATGTATCGCCTTTTAAATTGCCAGCCAAAGCCTTTCAGTAACATCCTGAAGAGGTGACATAATTTTACTTTTAAGTGAGTTGAACTTCTCTGCTCCAGAAAAAAATGTTGCCTAGATATTTTAACTATAAACCATTGAGATGTAGCGACCTGCAGAGAGTTATCATGAATTGATGCACATATGCCAGAATTGGACCCGTCTGCCGTAGGAGAAGGAGTTTTCTGTGTTCTGGTGATTGACATTGGATTGGGAAACAGTCTTTGTTAATTTCTTTGAACTATCCCTTTAAGAAGAAGGGCCATGTATATAGTACAGGGAGGCCCTTTGCAGTAATAGTCAGACTTTTATGGTGGCTACTGAGTTCCTCTGTTTTGCGCTTCTTGGGCTGTGTTGGAATTCTAATTATAAGTTCTAAGAATTCTAATTAAAATGGGCACCCTCTCTGGAAATAAGAACTATATTTCAATTAGTAAATTTCCTTAACATGTGTTTTTTTTTCTTTTTTAATTTTTTTTTTTTTTAACAGCAAGCCAGGGCTGAGCAGGAAGAAGAATTCATCAGTAACACCTTATTCAAGAAAATTCAGGCTTTGCAGAAGGAGAAAGAAACCCTTGCTGTAAACTATGAGAAAGAAGAAGAGTTCCTCACTAATGAGCTCTCCAGAAAGTTGATGCAGGTAAATGATCTTTTCTGTCCTCTCACCTTCCCTGCGTGTTTTTCTCTCTAGGAAAAAACGACTTTGATAGAGCACTTTGCTGGAAACATTTGCTGATGAGGTTGTAGCTAAAGTTCTTTGGAGATAAAAAATGCCAGGTAAAGATGGCAGCAGTGTGATACTCAAGACTGGTTTGTAGCTCATCTGCTTAGGTGAGATAAGACATTTTATACCCCGAGCATTTCAAAGAATTGCTGGTGAGCCTGAGGCCTTAGCATGAGAGTAAATGCTGGATGTAGTATTTTGGAAATATGAGGATTAACACCAAATGTAAGATTTCGTTCTCCTTTTATGTCGAATCTGTAATGAATACATAAACATTTTTGGCAGCTGGAAGCGGCTCTTTTGCACTAAAATATGAAGTGTCAATTTGGGGGGGAAAATAAAAGGTATCCGTGACAGTTAAAATTACACACATCAACTGTGTTCAGATTAGTGAGTAATAGTTACTGAACAAATATCAGACTATTCAAACTTAACATTAATCACTAATAAGTTTTAGAAGGCACCGCACAAAACCTATAGGAAGGCTTGATCTGCTAGTTCAGAGGTTCTCCCCCCTCCCTCCTCCTTTTTTTCTTTTTTCTCAAAGCTTACTAGTAAAGTACAAAAGTAAAATTTGTTTAGGGCAAATATTTTGTGGGTTACTTAATATAAACTTAAGAATAAGTAGGGTAATACATTTTCATTATTTAACACAGTATTTGTCCAAAATACTGAGCAGGTATAAAATTCTCCCAGGAGGACCATTATTGCTGTTTTATCAGATGGCTGTGAAAGGTGGAAACACTCCTTTGTATTTTCTTTTCCCTGGCATCGCTAACGATTTCATTTGTTAATTTGGTTAAAGTATGCATTTTTATGAGGTTATAATAAAAGGATATTTGAGACTTTTAATAAACTTCCTAAATTCTTTTCTTATCGTCCAACATAGATAATACTGTAAGAAAAGACCAGAAGCTTTGGTGTAGAAACTTGAATGTTAAGACCATACAATGGTCCAGGCAACTTGTGCTCCATCTTTCTTTTATTCTCATTTTTATATCTAATTACTAAATAAAGATACTGTTTACAGTCTTGCACAAAATTTGATTTATATTAGCTGTTGAGAGGTGAAGAATACAGGTACCCAGGCATTATTGTCTAGCAGAGATTTATGGCAGAATTTCTGCACTGGAACTTTTTGTTTATTTGTGCATTCTGATTTGAGAAAGAACCAGGGAGGTTAGTTTGACCTTTGACTATATCCACCTTGGCAGCATTAGATGGCTGATTCTGCATGTAGTTTCTAAAATTATAGGGATGCAATTATGGTTTGTTTTTCTGTTTAGTGTATAATCAGGTGCCCTAATTTTTAATGCTGCAAGAAGCATTTTTTGTTTTCAACTTAAACATGGTTGTTAGTATTTGGAGTCTTTGACCAAAGTACATTATGTGGCAATGAAAACCGAGCCAGATCACATTCCTTTTCTCCGTAAAGACTCATCTTCTTTGTGAGTGGCTCTGTAGTGTATAATTTATCAACAGCCTCTCATCCACTTATCATCAAACCCACTTACTTTCCAGGGACACTGGTGTCCCTTAAAATAAGGTACTGAATAAGAGTGAAAACATAAGAGCCACATGTGACAGAAAAGGAAGTTATAGTAATACATGTGGCATAAGAAGGTTTGAACTTCAAATTTAAGCTCTGAACATCCTATAAATAAAGCTATAACCTGGAGAAGTATAGTGATTCTTGTTTTCATAATTCTTTATTTAAAAAAAAAAGTTTTACTTGTCAGGAGAAAAAAATTTTCGTATATTAAAAACTTGTTTTTTTGAGGGGCATGTCTCTTTCTAAAGAGACTGAATGATACACAAACTGAACAACACAATAAACTGTTTTTGCCAAAAGTAGTATATGATGTGTAGCACTAGTCTTCATGTGGCCAAGTTTTACGTTTACCCTCAGTCAAAATAAAGCATATAGGGCGAAGGTGTCATCCCATTGCTTGGGGAGCTCTGGGTGGGTCTGTAGCTTGTTAGGGATGTAACTTGTAGAATCTGGACAAACAGATGGTCAGCTTGTCTCTGAGATAATCTCACATGAATCCCAGCTGGGTTCTTAGGCTTTTTATATATATTTTGTAGTAAAATTTAAGACATAAGATAAAATTTGCCATTTTACCTGTTTTTGGGTGTATAATTCAGTGGCATTAAGGACATTCACATTGTTGTGCAGTCACCACTGTCCATCCCCAGAATTTTTTCAAACTGGAATTCTGTACTCATTAAACAATAACTCCTCATTCCCCTCATCCCAGTTCTTAGATTTTTGAGAGGAGTCGGACGGTAGGTAGTTTGAGGTTGAGGTCTCTGGCAAGTTCTAGCTATGTCTACTCTGTGGCAGGATAGGTGATCTCTCACTTTAGACACTTGGCAAATACCCAAGAAGTCCTCTGGTGTTAGCCAGTTGGAGGGAACAAGGGTTGTAGGCCCATGTTACCCATCCGCCAGGCTTTCCTTAAGGATTTAAACCAGTCCTTTCTTGAAGGCTCACATTTTCTGCCACCCAGTGTGGAGAACTGATCTCCATCTGGAACATTTTTCGAGTAATTGGTACCAATAGACTTTCCCAACTGTGTAATTACTTTAACATGACTCTGTAGGATGTTTGCTTCTGGATAGGACCTTGTTATGAAAAGCCTGCTCAGAGAAACTGAACTGCAGACGTCACTGATAGACAGATGAGTGAATTGACCTGTTCACCCTGAAAGCCTTTAGCATTTTTCACCCAAAGGCCACCGAGAGGCTATTTATAGAACAGTTTTGGTTTTGTCACTGTGCTTTGGCTGTCGTCTCTGGTATAGTGATTGAACAATGCTTTTATGTGCATTTCAAAGGAATTCTTTGGTCCTCAGAACAAAATGAGATTATTGCTGTGGAGGAGACACGTCCCTTCCCATCCGCTGGTATTTTGGATCTTTAAAAACAGAATCAAGTTTATTTAAGTACAGATGAGAAGGAATCCCTTGCCCTTTCAGAAGATCGAGTTCTGGAGATAGCTTAAACACTTCCAAATATGTTAATCCTCACTGTGAAACAAACAAAAACACACCCCAAAAAGAGCATGCAGCTTTTCTCCCTTGTTTTTGTATATATCCACTGGATTGACAGAAAATTATGTCTTCCTTTTGTGAAAACTCTTGTCTGAAAAATCTGCATCCTTCTGAGCCTAGACCATGGGATTCATTACCTGACTGGTGAGAATTGTCCTAAAAAGAACCCTCTAGTACTTTCACTAAGTCCAACACAGGCCTGCATCAGAACCACATTCAGCTCTGGAATGCCTTGAAGACAGTTTGTAGTTTAATCATAATTATAATTAAAATTTATAAGAAGTATTTTGTGAGCCGACTCTTCATCAGGATTTGATATATAACGTGCACGTTAGAAAAACAATCTGAAAGACTATTCTCCAAAACGTTAGCTTGGCTGCTGAGCTTACAGGTATGTTAATTTTCTTGTGTCCCTTATCTTCTCATTTTGTAAAAGCAACGTGCATTGCTTTTGTAATTAGAGAAGATCTTATTTCCTAAAAAGGAAATTTAAACTTTCTGATGCCTGTTTGGCTCTTACCTTTTGAAACCTCCTTCTCTGTCACTGAGTTTGAGAGCTCAGGGTCCTACTGTCATAGTTGCATCTGTTTGTCATGGACAGCAATGCCCCCACTGAAGTCCGATGCAGAGTCGGACTTATTTGCAGGTGATAGAAGATTCTGGACTGCCCAAATCATTAAGAGCTAGTATAATCAGAATTCTCTCATGATTAGCTTAACTGTCTTGTCAGTCTCCATATGATTCATTCCACTGGCCCTCAGTCTTAACACTTTTTTAAAAAAAATCCCTACTTCCCCTGGCTAACTCTCACCCACCAATCACCAGTGCCAACTGGAAGACCTGTCCTTGCTGAGACTGATAATAGATTTAGCAATTGTGGATTTTTTTTCTTGCTTTTATGAAGCATCCTGCTCTTTGAGAAGCCCTGTTCAGTTGTTGCCTGTACACTTCTCAACCAATGCCACTGCCAAAACTTAATGAATACTTCTTGTGTTTTTTTTAAACCCTGGAAGAGGACTAAGGTAAGAAGAGTACCAGGTATTACATATGTCACTCAATCTTTTCAAGCTAATCCAATTTCCAAATTTTAGACCTAAAATAACAAATAGGTTTATAGTTTTGTACTTTTGATTCACATTTGAAATTGGATCTGGTCCTTAGAAAATAATGCCACTATAGCTATCATAGAAATTATTATACTCGTGTCCTTATGAGAGGGGGCACATCCTTATGGATGATTGAAAGTGCTTAAGAGCACAAGTTTTCTGGATCTCTTGTTAAGTGGCATGGTTTATTTTTATAATTATTGACTTGGTCCCTGAGATTAGAATGACTCCTAGAATTAAAATAGTTGAAGTTTCCTAGTATCTCTGGAAAGATGATATATGGAGGAAAGGAAGGAAGTTGTGGGCAAAAACCACAGCTGAGGCTGCCACTACCAAATGATTTATAGCTGAGCAGTTCAGAAGGCTATCACGCAACAGAGTTATTCTTCCATCTCGTGGCACAGGAATAAAACCGAGAGGAACAGTTTCAATAAGCCCCTGAATCTGCCTATTCATCTAGACGAAGGCTTACCACTTCATTTACCTTCTCCCTCTGCTCCCCTCAATTCTGAAGAAGGAGTTTCTTCTTCCAATACTATCTCGATGGATTCAGTGTTTTAGAGTGTACGCTTCCCTAACCACAGAAAGGCTATGTCTCTGGGTAGCAGGCGTTTCTGCGGGTGTTAGAAATGAGTATAGACTCCCAGTTCCCTTCTCCTCAAGCGTGTACACCAGAATCTGAGGCTGCCTTTTTTACCCAAAGTTTTCCATGTTGCTGGGATGGCCATGAAGTCGTTTCATCTGTGCAGGCAGCAAAATCACGTGCCAGGGTGATAAATATGTATGAAGCTCTGTTTGGTTGACTTTAAAGGCAACTAGGCTAAGACTGCCACTACATCCATTCAGATGAAAACCTGTTTCTCCCCACGGCAGGGGAGAAGAGACCTTGCAATATGTTCTGTATGAAAGTGGCTAGACCAGTAGCCCTCTTGCCTCTTAGTTTGTCAGAGCTCTTAATGCTGGCCAGAAAAATTTGCTATCCCCTAATAGTTTACAAAACAGTTGGAGCAGGGATTTTTTTTTTTTTTTAATGTTGTTTTTCATTCCAAGTTATCTAAACCTCAGCTTTGTCTGTTCTTTGTTTCTTTTTATGGAGCAAGAGGCTTACACATTGTGTTCACGATACATCTGCAAACGGCTCCTGGGATGTTTTTAATGCATTTTAGATGCTGCAACCACCAGGGACCAAATTATGAGCCAGAATTTTCCTGTTAGTAGAATGCCAAAAACCTCTCATTCCAACAGAATTTGCATTATGATTAGAAAATACAATAAACTTGACGCAGTTCTTTAGTCTTAAGAAGTCTCTGAGTTTCTTTCAAAGTGTGTGTATGTGTGTTGATTATGGCTAGATTTGATGTACCAGCATAGACTGCCAAAAATGTAAGGGCCTAGAACCTTCCCATTCTGACGTCTTTGACAAAATGTGGGAAAATGCAGGTAGAGAGAAAAGAAAAGTAGAAGGAACATGAAATGAAAAATAATTAGATGAGGCTGGAGTGAGAGGTTGCTTATTCACCAGAGTAGGGGTAAGCGTTGTTATTTCTAGTTGAAAAGGTGAATCTTGGTTATCGAAGGATACTTGGCTCCACTGTAGATGGACTTTAGCCATCCCTGGAAATGCTTTTCAAAAGATTTTAAAACTGCAGTTAAAAATGTTGCAACGTTTGCATTTCTCGGGTGGGTTCTTTTTCATTTTCCAAACGGGGCACAGTCAGCCCAGTCTGTAGTTCCCTTGACACGCAGAGGTGTGTCCTGCTGGTGACTTCACCTCCCTTTGTCCTCTTCTTCATAAGCCAGATGAGAAAGATGAGGCTTTTCATTTTAATTTGCGATCATGACTCAGCTTAGAATGAATTCTTGGGCGAAACACTCTATTCTTCAGAAGAAACTGCTGGCTTTTGCACGATGGATGTTCAACAGGGAAGGCTGACTCCAGAGCCTAAAGGACTTTTTAATTTTATTTTTGGAGCATCTTTCTTTAACCTTTCTCCTAACCAGATTTCTTTTTTTTTCTTTTTTTTTTAAATTTTATTTTTCCTTTTTCTCCCCAAAGCCCCCTGGTCCATAGTTGTATATTTTACTCGTGGGTCCCTCTAGTTGTGGCATGTGAGATGCCGCCTCAGCATGGCTTGACGAGTGGTGCCATGTCTGCGCCCAGGATCTGAACTGGTGAACCCTGGGCTGCCGCAGCGGAGCGCGCAAACTTAACAACAGGGATTTCTTTAAAGGTGGTGATGCTTTCAGCAGCAGCATGAGATTGAAATTCGTAAACTCAAACGTAGCCCTTTAGGTGTTCTCAGTGGAGGGATGCCTGATGTTGTTCTAGAGTCGTCTGCTCAGAAGTGGCTGCTCGACTCTAGTCCTTGGTGTTGAGAATGTTGACAAGGAAATAAAATCTTAAAAATAATTAATTTTCTAGAAGGATTTACCTATTTTTTTCCTTTGTAAAAGTTGTATGTGCCTTCCACTCTAGAAAGTGATAGAGTCAATAATTTAGACAAGCTTCACTGAGCATAAGTAAAAGCTAGACAAAATCCTTTTAAATTTTTGTTAAAAGCATTAAAGAACAAAGAAGACAGTGAAGAACTGTTGGGCTGAGCTCAGGGGGAAGATGGGAATCGAGAGAAGACCCCAGCACCCAAGGCCGCTTTTGTCCTGAGAGCATTTGCTCTTCATTTTAAGAAACAGCTGAGAAACTGAGTTGTGTTTTTGGTAGCTGTGTGGAGCTGGGGTTCCAGAAGTCAAAGCTCAGGGCTGGCCAAAGGTGAGGACAATGATAAGTCACCCCCACTTTAAGTTGGAATCATGAAGAGCTACACCCTCAGGATAAGAATGAACCAGTTTTGGGGCCGGCCCCGTGGCTGAGTGGTTAAGTTCGCGCACTCCGCTGCAGGCGGCCCAGTGTTTCGTTGGTTCGAATCCTGGGCGTGGACATGGCACTGCTCATCAGACCACGCTGAGGCAGCATCCCACATGCCACAACTAGAAGGACCCACAACGAAATATACAACTATGTACCGGGGAGCTTTGGGGAGAAAAATAAAATCTTTAAAAAAAAAAAAAAAGAATGAACCAGTTTTGCATCATCTGGGAGAACCAGAGAACATAAAGCTTTGGTTTTGGATTAAGGTGGACCCAGACTTATGGTGCCTAGAAGA
This sequence comes from Equus przewalskii, assembly GCF_037783145.1. Lineage (NCBI taxonomy): Eukaryota > Metazoa > Chordata > Mammalia > Perissodactyla > Equidae > Equus > Equus przewalskii. Next base: position 49,522,211 of record NC_091831.1, on the reverse strand, counting down.
AGAAAATGGAATTTTCTGGAGGAAGATACCATCACTCACCTAGGCCGCAAGTTTCTCCTACAAATAAAATTTCGAGTACGTTGTCCATCATATGAGAGAACCAGGGACATGGAGATAGGAGATTTCATGAATGTAAACCAGCAGAAAGAAAAGAATAGAAAGGGACTTCACAGATATTTTAGATATTGGAATTATCAGACATAGACTACAAAGCAACCATATTTACTACAGTCAAAGAAATAAATGACAAGTTTGAAATCTTTGTTAGGAAATTGAAGCATATCCCCGCTTTTCTTGCAGACATGCAAAGGATAAATGAGTAACTACATGGCAATGCATTTGAAATTTTAGATGAAGTAGACAAATTCTAACTTTCTACAACCGAATGAGGAAGAAATAGAAAACCTGTGCTTTCTAACCATTAGAGAAATTGAATCAGTGATCAACAGCCTTCCTAGAAAAAGAATTCCAGGTCAAGTGGTTTCGCCAAGAGTTGTAGCAAACATTTAAGGATGAAATAATTCTAATCTTCTATTAACTCTAAAGTTTAAAAAAAAAAAAAAAGACGCTTCCCAGCTTATTTTAAGGCTAATATAACCTTAATGCTCAAACTTAAGTACTAGAAAGGTAAATTATAGTGAAATATCAATTGTGAACAAAAATTTTATAAGGAAAATGAAGCCAAAAATATATTAAAAGGATAATGCTTCATGACCATGTTGGATTTACGCAAGGTTAATTTAACAATGGAAAATCAGTATGTGTAATTTGCCACATTCACAGAATAAAAAGAAAAAACCGTGATCATATTAATAGATGGAGAAAAAGGACTTGTTAAAATGTAACAATTTATTACTAAATCATAGTGAACCAAGAATAGAACTTAAGGGGCTGGCCCTGTGGCTGAGAGGTTAAAGTTCTACATGCTCCACTTTGGTTGTCCGGGTTGACATTCTAGGTGGGAACTTGCTCCACTCATCACTCATGCTGTGGAGGCATGCCACATAGAAAATAGAGGAAGATAGGCACGGACGTTAGCTCAGGGCTAATCTTCCTCAAGCAAAAAAAGAGCAAGATTGGTGATGGATGTTAGCTCAGGGCAAATCTTCCTCACCAAAAAAAAAGAAGAAGAAAGAAAAAGAGAGAACTTAAAGCTGACAAAAAGTGTCTACCAAAAGCCTACCCAAACATGACGTTATTAGACAAGTTAACAACTTTCCCTTTAAAATCAATAACAAGAAAAGGATGTCTGCTGTATTTTCTTCTGTTCAGCATTGTTGTAGATTCCTAGCCAGTAGAGAAAGGCAAAAAAAAAAAAAAGAGAGAAAATATACAAGGATTAGAAAGGGGAACTAAGATTGCCACTTATTTATGGTCTTATAATTGGAAAATCTTAAAAAACTTACAGTAAATAACTAGAATTGCGTTTTTTCACATAAAAAATGTATTTCTGTATACCAGCAACAACCAGTTAAGTATGAAAATGTAGAAGATAGCTTCATAAACCGTGAGAAGGTATTAAGTGCTACAGAACAAAATAGATCTATGTAAAGGTTATGGGGGCTGTTGAAATATTAAATGAGTTAATCATTGAGATGATATTAGAACACATCTTGGAGAAAAGAAAGCTAGCCATGTGGATCTCTGAGAGAAGAGCATTGATGCCAGAGAGAAAAGGGAAGTACTAAGGCGTGAGGTGGGCTTGTGCCTGCCATGTTGGAGGAGCAGCAGAGAGGCCAGTGTGGTTGCAGTGGAGCCTTATGGGGAGAGGAGGAAGAGATGAGATTGGGAAGGCAGTGGGTCTGGGGTTTGATGGCCAGCATGCAGATCGTGTAGAGCCTTTCGAGCCACAGTCAGGACTTAGGCTTTCACTCTGAGATGGGAGCCACTGGGGGTTTTGAGCAAGGTAATGAAATGATCTTGTTTTGATTGCTTTGATTGCTGTGTTGAGAAGAGATTATGGAGTGGGGGCCAAGGTGAGAGCAAGAAGATCTATTAGAAGGATGTTCTATAATCCACGCCAAGAGATGAGGTGGACTGTTCTAGGATAGTAGCAGTGAAGATGGTGACCACTGGGTTCTGGATGAATTTTGAAGGAATATCTTATAGGATTTGAGGATGGATTAGAAGTGGACGTGAACAAAAGACGGAGTCAAGGAAGACTTAGAGGTTTTGGCTTCAATGGGTGGAAGAATGGAGTTACCATCGTTTAAGTTGGAAAAGACAGCAAGTGGAGCAGACTTGGAGTGAGACGGTCAAAATTCAGTTAAAATGTCTAGACGTCCAAATGGAGATAACAGATAAGCAGCTGGACAGAGGTTCTCTCAACAGAGAAGTCTGGGCTAGAATATAAATTTGGGAGTGTTGTCATTAATTAATGCCTAGAGAGTAGAACCAAAGACATATCATAGGACATCATGGAAAGAGGATGCAAGGACAGACCACAGAGTGAGAGAAGACATGTGCGACATATATAACCAACATAAAGCTGCAAATTTGTAGGAAAAACAGACAACCCAGAAGGAAAATGCCAAGAGACTTTCATAGACTCTTCACATAAGCAGCTAGCCAGATGGCCAGTAAGCAAATGAAAAAGTATGCAACCCCAGTAGTAATCAGGAAAGGTGAAATAAACCACAAGATGTTACTAGAGAATTCTCCTGCACTGCTCTCAGAGAATGGAAAGGGTTTCAACCATTTTGAAAACAATTTGACATTACCTAACGAAGTTGGGAATATTCGTTATCTATAACCCAGCAGTTCCACTCCTGACTATATTTCATAATGGGTGCACATATGTGCTAGATGTGTAGAAGAATATTCTTTATGGCAAGTGGAAAACTAGAAATGACCCAAATACCCATCATCCCTGGAGTGGATAAATGGTGATATACTCATCCAATGGGATATCATAAGGTAATAAAAATACAAACCACAATTAGACTCAATAATAGAAGTGAATGAGATCACAAGGTCATTTAGCAGAGGAAACTAGACAAAAAAGAATACGAAACCAAGCAAAACTAATGTTTAGAAATAAATACATAGACTAAATTTTTTTTTAAGGAAAAAGATGCAAGGAAGTGAATACCATAAGAATCAGGAGAGCGATTACCTCTAGCAGATGGGGGGGCTATGATTATGAAGGGGCTTTGGGGGAGCTGGTGATGTTAATATTTCTTAATTGGGTGAGGTCACCTGAGAGCACTATATATATGTGTGTACACACATACGCTAATGGTATCCTTTATATTTGCCCAGTTGTTTTGCTCATCCTGAGGCTTCGTCTAGGAGGGAAACAGTTCTTAGGAAGTGAGGATATTATCATTTATCCAATCAGTCTTTGCTTAGATAAGGCTTTTCTAGATGCTCTGGAGTAGAACTGGGTAAGTCCTGCTCACTGTTCTTTGTAGAGCTTGAAGTCCTGTAAGGGTGATTGAGAATATATCCTGGGTGCTTGAGGGTGGCAGCACCATCAGGGATAAGGGCAAAGGCTTAGAGGCCAGAGACCTAGGTTTTAACCCTGGGTCTGCCCCTCGCCAGCTTTGTGACTTTGGGCAGGTTACCTTACCTCTCTCAGCTGTGGCTAAATCCATTGTAAAATGCACATAATAGTATCTACCATAGAGTTATGGCGATTGAGTGCATTGATGCCCATAAAGTGCTCGGTACATAGTAAGTGCCTTGAAGTGTTAGCTGCTTTTAAAAGTATCTAATAGTAGAAAGGAAATGAAAAACACCATGAACTAGACATTAAAGTGTGCATGAAGCACAGTGTGCTCATCACAGCTTCGAGGAGGGGGAGTATACATCATGCTGAGGCTGTGTGGGAAGGCACTGCGGAAGATGTCTTCTCAGCCCTACCCCAGTTTCAGTAAGTTGGAGGGAGGGATTCAGGCGCTCTAGGTGGGGGGCGCAGTGTGACTAGGGGTAGGGGGCAGGAAGTGTGCAGCAGCTTGTGTTAGAGTGGTCCAGTGTGACCAGCAGGGCTTGCAGTCTGTAAGACCCTGATCAGAGTTGCCTCCAGAAGTGTTTACTCAGCATGTTGAGTTTGATTTTTTAAAATTTAATTTTTTTGGAAAAGATACCAACTTTCCCTTTAACTGCAATTGCTACCATTCTCTGTGCTTAGATCCATCCATTCTTTGTTTGCTAGAAGCCTGAACCCTGAAGGCATTTATGTTTGCAAAACTTAGACTGTTACTTGGGCTAAGTGTGAAAATAGCATAAGGAAAGCATGGGAAGCTTGCATAAGGACTGGATTGTGGATTTGCACCAACATCATGCAGATGAGTTTGGACTTAATCTGCAGGTAGTACGGAGCCCTTGAAGAGTTTTGAGCAGGGTGTTGAAATAATAGGGTTTGTCTGCTAGGATGGCCTACGGTGGATCCAGGGAGATCCATTAGGAGCTTTGGCAGTGTCCCAGTGAAGAGAAATAAAAGACCTGCACTAGACTGGGGCCATGAGCATAGAAGGAGGGTATGTTTGACAGCTGATATGGAGGCTGACTTATGCCATTTGGTAACTGATGAGATATGAGGTGTTGGCTGAGAATAATGGTACCAGTAACAGAAGAGGGGAAGGAGGTGGGAATAAGTGTGGGCCCAAGAGGCGTTTAGTCGTGATGTTCTAAGTTTGAGGTGGGAAGGCTGACTTTGTGCTCAGGCTGCTCAGTCGAGCAGTCTTGGGAAACTCAATGTTCTGAGTGATAGTTTTGAACTTTTTTTTCAAAGTTCAGGTTAATAACATGATAATTGCTTTTGACAGTCCAATGACTTAATGAAGTTATTGTCCTCCGGTAGCCTTTACTTGGTCCAATACAGATAGCTCTAGTCCTTGGTAGTTGTCAATAGACCAGGGATGTTGGGTTGCGAGACTGTATGTAGTACAGAGAGAAATATTAGTGTTGACTAGTGAAAACAGAGGTGGGGGCATCTTGGGTTTATTCTCAAGTTGCGTTGAGAAAGCTGGGTCCTGGGGCTGGTGGCCAGAAGGCTTGCCTCCCTTGGCATGGGCTGGATTGACAGCAAGCCCAGACTTGTAAACACACTTCACCCAGCCTGGGATTTGGCAAACCAGCTGCATGCTCGGTGAGCGAACTGGCTCAACAGCCAACCTACATGTGCACCTATGGTGGTTCTCTCAGGTGAACGATTTCCAATGCCTCTACCTGCTAGAGAGAATTCTGCCCAGCATAAAAAGTTATTCAATGAAGAGTTCTTGAATCTCTTGTCTAAGAGGCCTGGTTCACTGAAGTGATTCCAGAAAGCCTTTGTGAATTATAAGAAAGACAATAATTATTGGTAATTGAACGATGCTTAAGGCTAGCCTGTTTTCGATGAAATTAATGCTGCACTTGTATTTTTTAATGGGCTGGAATTTTGCTTTGGGCCTCCATATATAATGAGTGGGTACAATAAGAAAATGCTCAAGTTTTAGTACTTAGAATTTTATAAGTTTATAATTGTATCATTGCTTATGGCTTTTTCAGTTATGTTAATATATTTTTCATGCTAAATCCTAAGAGAACAAACCTTTATTTGTATAACCCTAATTCCATTGAAAATGTGCTGCTGGTGAATCATCTGTTACATAATGTGATTTTAGCTCTACAGGGTTTTTTTTTTTTATGTTAACAATATATTGCACAAATAACAGTTATAAAGCTATTCTATAACCTTTGAGATTGACTTTATAAAAAGTATATTTACAGAAAATTCTAATTTTGAAAAAAACTTAATCGATGTAGGTATTTTGCTTTAGGTATATTTAAGATGCACATGAGTTTATTTCAAACACATTAATAGAATTTGCTTGACTGTTCACTTCTTAGTTTGAATTTTTTTTGTTCTTGTTCAGGATCTCTGACCTTATTGGAAGATTTAAAATTGCTTGTACAGCATTAAGACCTGTGATTAGAAATTTAAAACCATGCCTTGAATTTTATGCCCATGTTGAAGATGTCACTCAGACGGAGATGCAACTGGAGTTTATGTCTGGTAGCTAGTCTTGGGTCAGCCTGCCCCAGGCTTCCTTTTAGGCTTTTTGTTTGTGGTGTCTTGAGCTACAGCTTTAAAATAGGCAGGTAGATTCAGGGTGTTAGTTCAAGCCCTTTTGGGGCCACATGGCTTGAATTTACATGGTATCTGTTTAAAACAGAAACATTTCTGAATTTTTCTCAGGCAAACTGTTATGAGGCCAACTCTATGGTTGGTTGTTTCTCGAGATCCCTTCCCCTGTCCTGCCTCCTTCTCTTGGTCATCTTAACTCTCGTCTCGTGATTTTTTGGGGAGATTTCTGAATTTCTCTTGTGTTTCTCTTTTTATGCTGGTTTCTTTGTTCCAAGGAAGAACCATATTTTCTATTTCTAGTGTTTTGTTCAGAAACTCCGTTCCCAGCTCCTAAATTGTGTGTCGCCTGAGAGATGCCTGAACAAAGCAGGCAGCAGCTCTGTCTTTGGGGGATGATGAAAATTGTGAATCTTTGGCAAACAGAGTTACATCTCAGAATGGCTTGATATTTTCCAATGGGTTAGTGTAACCCAGGGACCTTCCTTGAGTTCTGGTAATGACAACTTTACCATCACATTTTCCTCAGGGCATAGCTCTTGAAAGGAAAAAGCCTCTTAAAATTGAGAGCTTTTATAGATTTCATTACTAGTTTAATCTGTATTCTTAAAGGAAGTAACCTCATCAGATATCGACAGTGTTAACCCATCAGATATTGACAATGTTAACCCATCTGTCTAAATAGGAATATTTTCCTGTAAGCCAATGAGACCTTACCTTTTCTCAGATTAGCAGTCTGTGACAAACGTTCCTTGATGGGCAAGAGATTTTTCGTTGTTAGGTTGCATCCTTTATTGTTTTAATTTACCTCAAGGCAGAAGCATAATGCTAAAAAAAGGAGGGGGAGGGTCTTTCAAATAAAAATGGCAGTAATTGAAAACATATTGCCGGAAGACACAGCTACTGAAAAAAAAAACTTTATGCAAATAGCTTACAAGTTTTAAGACTAAAGTTTATTTTTCTAAAACCAATCGATATCATTTAAGTCTATTGTTCATTAACTATTTTAGGGCAAAGATAATAACTATAGATTTCACCCACCATTAACACAGTACCTGCAAATGGAAGATATACAGCAAATGTTTATAGAATAAAAGTGTTAGATAAATATGTCCATATTTTGCTGTTTTTTCCTCATAAGTAATATTTGTCCCATTGGGGTCTTTTGTGTCTGAAATGCTAGGAACTCTTCTTGTTCTCTGTCCATTTCTCTTAGTTCTTTTAATTACTGCTTGGTCTTGCAGAACCTGAGTTTTAAAGAGCTAGCTAAAAATAGATTTGTCAGTGTAAGCACCTCCTTACATCTGCTTTTTTCTGGGTCCCTGCAAGGTTGATCAACTTTTTTTTGGAGTTGCACATCAAAAACAGTTGGAGGAAAAACAGCATCTGTTCAGTCAACATTTCCAGTATTAGAAGACTGTATCAGATTTTAAACTTTTTTTTTTTTTTTTTTTTTTACTAAGTATGTGCTTTGAGAGTGGTGGAAATTGTATCAAACGTGGAGTGGGTTAGGTGTAGCCATTTTGAGGTTCATCAGGTCCAGCTGAGCCTTCTCCATTGTCCATTACATCCTATGCAGGGTTTTCAGAGAGACAGAGCATCCCTGGGTGAGCATGCATGGCTTATTGTTTTCTGTGTTTAATCATTTCGCTTTCCAAATGTCAAGGCTGCATTAGGCACTATGGGTGGAGGAATTTGAAGTTGCCCCCTCCTAGGTTTGATCAGGATCCAGCTGGAGAACACTGGTTTGTGATTCAGAGCACGGCATGGGTCCCAAGCCCTGCCACTTTCCAGCTCAGTTACGTTGGTCCAGTAACCTATTTTGTCACATATGAAAGGGGAGTTATCATGCCTGCCTAACACATGAAGAACATGGTATACAGTGTCTACCCAAAGAAATGGTTTTGAGGGTAAAACTAGGGAGCAGTATCATCTTAGACCCCAAAATAAAACCATGTGCTTAATTGTTTTTAATAGCTTTTACTTAATCTTTCCTTGGTTCTGAAAATATCAGGCCAGGTGGCTGTCATTCCCTCCAACCCCTACTATGGAGCAACAAAACCCCCCAATTGAGAATGTTGGAAATAATGCATAGTTATTAATGGGAACCCTGGTTGTTGTGTATCCACTGGATTTCTTTTATTCTCTTATGGTTTTGAAGATTGGAGTAAATTTTTAAGAAGTTTTCTCTTGCAATGGCAACATAACTTTATCTTTTAATTGTATAAATCAGAACCTTTCCTCCTTGGTTTTTAGGAAGGAGATGAGATGTATGATCTCATTATAGAAAGATAATTAATTGTGCTGATTTTTGCCAAAGCATGCTTACTAGTACATTGGAAAATAGCATTTGGAATAATTTACCAAGTATGTTTTGTGATTGTAACATCTTACCCCTCTCTACGTACATTAATGTAAATCTGAGTAAACAAATTCATTTAGTAAAAACTGTCAGTACGAAATTTCTTTTTTAATTTATTATTTTTTATGCCCATGGTATAAAACTTAAAAAGTACCGAAGGGTATATTTATGTTAAAAAGTAAGTTTCCTTCCTTTGCTCATTCCTTAGTCTCCCAATTCCTCCCTACAGAGGCAACCACATATATGTTTTTTAAAATTGAAATCTGTGTTTAATCATAGTTTGATGCTCATGTGTGTTTGCCCTCTCAGTTCTTGGCCTCCTGGCTAAGATCCAGTGCCTATGTATTTGCACTATAATTTCAGGTTATAAGTTAGAGGAACCACTGAGGAACTGGTTACTAGGTGTACATTTGGGTATAGGAGCAGGAATGAGTAGTGTAACTTTTGTGATGCTGTCTCTTACTCAGTGTAACCAGCTTTTGGAGCCCTTGTTTCTATGGCTTTTGAGTGTCTTCTTCTCCACATCTGTGGTTCTTTTGTTTTCCAGTTGCAGCATGAGAAAGCCGAACTAGAACAACATCTCGAACAGGAGCAGGAATTCCAGGTGAACAAACTGATGAAGAAAATTAAAAAACTGGAGAACGATACCATTTCTAAGCAGCTTACATTAGAGCAGGTAAGAATTTATAGCGCTCTCTCTGCATTTTTTTTCCCTCATGTCATCAACTGTTCTTTCAGGCTTTAGGATGCCAGAGGAATAGAAGTGAAAAATATTTTTCAGCTTTTTTTTTCCCACAGTGGAGACTTCATTTCTGAAGTAAGCATTGACAAGTGTGCATAGCACCTGCTTGCTCTCTCACACGCTTTCTCTTTTTTTAACCACAATTAATAAAGTTTCAGGAGATATGTTGTAATGTACTGATTTATAGGCAGGAAATGTTAGGTTCCTTTTGCAAAGGGGGAAGAATATGTTTTTAACCACAGGATAGTTTCTGTGAAAGTTCCTGAGATGGTGTTGCTGTGGAACTAAAACTTTTCTTTCAAGGTTCTTCAGAACAAACAATTCGCACTTCTTTTCTTTGAATTATTAGCAGCCTTATATGTACCTTATCTTCTCCCAACTAAATTCGTTGACACAGATATGGAGTCTTGACGTGGTTGTGCATTCTGTTTCATCCACTGACTGGTTGTATCACCTTGAATTAACTTCATTAACTTTTCTGGGCCTAATTTTGCATTTGTAGAAAGTGAAGGACAAACTAAAATCAAGAATGGCAATCTTAACAAGGTACAAAAGGTGGAAAGTAATAGGGCACAATCCCCTTGTCCCTTGCCCTTGGCAGACATTGGTATTTGATCAGTCCTTGCTTTGGGAGTGCAGACTGGTCCTTATACTCCTCTGACACAGAGGACTGTGAACAGCTATTATCAGTCCATCCAAGTTGGTGTGTCAAGAGAAAAGTACCTGTTATCCCTGGCCTAGATACTTCCAGATGCTTTTTTCTCATTCTAGTGTCCTGCAATTTTATTATCCCTAAGATAAGTTAAGAGGCTGAGCTGATCGTAGTGCACTTTTATCTGGTTTCCATGTAAAATTCAATACATTGATTAATATCTTCCAACTCTTTGTACTTTGGATCTTGATTGCTATTTTGATGATTTGGCTAAGCCTTTCGTGCAAAGTTGTTTGATTTATGCCAACTTTAGGATCTTTCTTTGTGCCCTAGTCCATAGTGACGGGTTCCTAACTCACCCTCCGGACTGCTCTAGTTTCATCATTGTACCTGAGAAGGAAACAGTGATGGGAATGTGAGGTTTGAGAGGAAATCAGGGTTTGTTTTAAGCTAATCTAACTGATTTGTTTTTTGTGTTATTCTTGTATCTACATATATCAAAGGGAAGAATGTCACTGGATTTGCCAAGACTATGAATAATGGCCCTACAAAATTTTCTCCATCTCTTCCAAGTGAAAGAAAAAGAAGATTCTATTTCCAAGGGTTGGCTCTTTTATAAGTATCCGAGTAATCTCTTCTTACCCTTCATCTTCAGAGTTCAGGTGCCTCATCTAAATTTAGAAGAATCCCCTACCGCCCCCCCCAGTTTAAAAACATTTTGTTCTGAAGTTCACCTGTTTAATTCCCAGGATAGGCAATAGCCAGTTCTGTTCAAGTTAAAGCTTTGAAGATTCTTGCTTAAGTCCTGACACACCAAGTACTTGCTGTTGGTACTTGTTAATCAAGAGTTAACCAAGTGACCAAGTGAAATTCTCACAGTGGTTGGTATTGTGAGAACTTCACTTGCCTTCGCGATGATGACAGTCAATAATTTAGCAGTCTCTGTCTTGTATTTGTTCACCGGCTCCTAAGGAGGCTTTGTGACTGGGGCTGACCCCCAGGGTTTAGCTGTAGCCACAAGGTGGTGGTAGTGGCCTAGCGTCAGAAAGAGAAGGGCAGTCTGATCGTACTGTCCCTGGAGAGAGGATGGATTGCTGCACTGTCTGAATTTAAGACTCTGGAGACATTAATAACTGAACCCTTTAAAGTGAGGTCCAAGACATACATTTTCTCCAACTTAATGGCTTATTGCACTTCTAGGCTTATTTCAGACCTCAACAGGAAAGAAATTGGATTCCCGCAGTGGAATATGTCCATTGCAAAGCCCTATACTAGCAATAAACCTCAGATCCAATATCAAGTCCCTATTTTAATTGCGGTGAAGAAACTTAACATCATCATAAACCACCCCCCCCCCACCTTTGTTTTGGGTATGTCCAGGATGATTAAATGCTGGTGGTTTTACTCTCTATTTTGTTTAGCTACAAATAATTTTAGTCAGTGTTTAGGGGGGAATGTTTGCTTTCTTCCTCCAGTAGATAGAAATCTCTTCTGTGTTTTCGTGGGTGTGATCTGATTGTCTCTTGTGGTCATCTCTTGGGATTATCATCTGTGTTGTATACTGTATGTCATCATCTATATGATGTATCCTGTACTGTAGCTTATTATGAGAAGAGTAAAGGCAGGTACTATAGTCTGCACTATGATGATATAGATGTAGTACCTCCCTTTACTCTCCTGTCTGACAGTAAACATATTTTTTAAACTATAAGCTATTTGAAGGCAGTTATCTTTGTGTTTTGTGCGCTACTACTGCTTTGTTGGAAGAGTTTGTGCGGATTTGGACAAGTGACTGGAGAGTGATCGTATCTCGGAAGACGGAATACGAGTGAAGTGTTCGGGCCTGGGCACAAGACTTGGAAGGAAGCAGATGTGAACCTGTTTCCTCTGCTTAATATCTTAGTTCACTTTTTTTTTGGTAGCAGCTCTATTGAAATATAATTCACATACCATATAAATCACCCATTTAAAACGTACGTTTCAGCGGTTTTTAGTGTATTCAGAGTTGTGTAACTATGACCACAATCAACTTTAGAACATTTTCGTCACCTCAAAAAGAAACTGTACCCTTCGGCTAGCACTCAATCCCCTGGTCCCTTTAAGCAACTGCTACTCTACTTTCTGTCTCTGTATTTATGCCCACTCTGGACACTTCATATAAACGGAATCACATAGTATGTGGTCTGTTGTGACTGGCTTCTTTCACTTAGCATAATCTTTTTATCCATATTGTAGCATGTATCAGTACCTCGTTCCTGTTCCTGGCCAAATAATAATCTGTTGTCTGGATATGCCATTTTGTTTATCCACTCCTCATTTGTTGGACATTTTGGTTGTTTCAGCCTTTTGGTTATTATGAATAATGCTGCTATGAACATTTATGTACGGTTTTTTTGTGCAGACATGTGTTTTAGTTTTCCTTGGGCATATACCTAGGAGTGGCATTGCTGAGTCACATGCTAACTCTGTTTACCTTTTGGAGGAAATGCCACACTGTTTTCCAAAGTGGCTGCACCATATTGATCATAGCCATCCTGGTGGATGTGAAGTCGTGTGTCATTGTCGCTTATATTTCCTTGATGGCTAAAGATGTCAAGCATCTTTCAGGTGCTTATTGGCCACTTATATATCTTCTTTGGAGAATGTCTGTTCAAGGTCTTCTTTATTGAATTGTAAGAGTTCCTTATATAGTCTAGATACAAGTACTTTATCAGATATATCCTTTGCGAGTATTTTCTCCTATTCTGTGGGTGTTCTTTTCACTTTCTTGATAGTGTCCTTTGAAGCATAGATGTTTTTAATTCTGGTGAAGACCAATTTATTTTTTTCTTTTGTTGCTTATACTTTGGTGTCATATCTTAGAATTCATTGCCAAATCTAAGGTCATGAAAATTTACGCGTTTTCATCTAAGAGTTTTATGCTTTGGCTCTTACATTTAGGTCTTTGATCCATTTTGAGCCAATTTTGTGTATCTAGTGTGAGATAGAGGTCTAAATTCATTCTTTCGCATGTGGCTATCCAGTTGTCCCAACCAGTTCACTTTTGAGCCTCAGTTGCCTTATCTGTAAAATGATAATAATAGCAAACTTACATTAGGTACAGCGAATGGGAGAGAGTATAAGGTGATTCGCACAATGCCTCCTACATAAGTACTCAACATGAGGTAGCTGCTGCTATTAAGTTAAAAATAGTCCATATTTTGAACCTAACAGATTGAACCTGCAGAAGAGATGTTGGAAGGCCTTCTGCCAGGGATTTGTATTGGCCCTAACATGTTTGTTTTGAAGGTGTAGCTTGGGGTATAAAGGTTTTTAAGAAGGCATCTGCCTATTCTCTGTAAAGTAGAACTTACCTGGGTTTGACACTGAAGCTCCTTTGACAGTGGGCCCCAATTAACTCACGTGCCCGAGGTCCTCACTCTAAGATTACGTCACCAAGGGTCGGGACTTCAGCATGGACACTTTAATTTGTCACATAACATTCATTCTTCTCTTAGACCCAGAATCTGGGATCCTTTCATTCTTTAAATAGGAAATGGTAACAGCTTGATCATCAAGGTCTCTGCGCTATAAATGGGTCTGTTGGTGTTTTACAGTATGTGAATTCGTGGCATTTTAGAGCTAAAAGGCTGTGTTGTGGGGAAGACTACCTTTGTCCCCAGACCCTAGTGGGAACGTGAGGCAGTGGGGAAACCATGAGGAAATCCAGGGGCAGAGGCATGACATCTAGCTCCCGGGATTTCGGACAACAGCCCCCTCTTCTCATTTCCTCTCCTTCCAGAACTTGCTGTAGAGAGGGTAGGGCTTGGTGCGACTTGCTGCTTGATGATAGACCAGTTTGGCCTGTAGGTGGCCCAACCTGCTCACACTGCTTCTTCAGAAATAGAAACCCAGAGAGAGATCAAGAGGATTTTCTCAAGTCAATGAGAAAATTTCTCAAGTCAGCTAATGAGTTCTTAATCATTTATTTTAGTTACCCTTTTGGCATTTATTTAGCATTTCTAATGCTTAACTCCAAAAGACACTTTGTTACTATCCAGGGTGGGGTCGTCTGCCCACGGCAAAACATGCCAGTCATCAAGGGGCAAAGTGGTAGGAGAGAAAGCCCATTTTGTTATAGCTTACTAGCACGGGGGAAGATGGCTGACTAATGTCTGAAAGAACCATCTTACAGAACAAAAACTACAGGACAGTTATATAGGGGCTGGTCTCTGGGTGGGGACAGACATCTGGTCCCAGTTCCTGATAGTCTTTTGTTTTATTGGATATGCATCAGCAACCGGAGCAACGCCCTATATCCTGATCTTTCAGTTGTCATTGATGATGGCTGCCAGCATAGGCTCTCTGTCTGGGCTCATCACATTCCTAGGGAACTCAAAAGAACAAAGCTATCAACTTACAGCAGCTAGGAGTGGCCCTAAAATCTACAGAGCATGTCTGGGTTACTTAATCAGAGGTCATTCAAAGTTACAATGTGGTTTCTTTTCTACAATATGGCGTACCTTATGTCAACCTTGTGTTGAGCTGATATCAACTTTATAAGCAGCTGTAAAAAAGCACGTTCAGAATAATGTAAAATTGTGAGGTCTTTGCAGCACTAGTAATTAGTATTAGTCTAATAAACCGAATTAGTCTAGTCAACGTGGCTTTAGTGCTCTTAGGGGCTCTTGTTAACAAACAGCGGTTGGTGCTGCCTATAAACCCTTACTTGAAGATTTTTGTTCAAATGTAGTCACTGTTAGTCTCTTATTTGTTATTCACATTTCTTAGGTGATGGTAAAAACATACAGAATTTGGAATATTCTCTGAGTGTCAAGATCTCTTGATCTGAATGTTTTCTGCCAACGAGGACTGATTTTCCTTACTTCTTTGGAGAAGGAAAACTAGCATTAAAAGGGACACATTAACTTCTTTATTAAGTGAAGTTCAATTCAGCAGATATGAGAACCTCCTGTGCACTTGGCTCAGAAGATTATCTCTATGGGAAGGAAGAAAACAGCAGCCATAAGCAGGTGGACTAAATGCTTAACCATAACAACTACTATTCATATTTTTTCTTCATCTAACCCTTCCTTCCTCTTTTTTTTGAGGAAGATTAGCCCTGAGCTAACATCTGCTGCCAATCCTCCTCTTTTTGCTGAGGAGACTGGCCCTGAGCTAACATCCGTGCCCATCTTCCTCTATTTTATATGTGGGATGCCTACCACAGCATGGCTTGATATGAGGTGTGTGGGTCCGCACCCAGGATCCGAACTGGCGAACCCCAGGCCGCTGAAGTAGAACATGTGAACTTAACTGCCGCAGCACTGGACTGGCCCTTCTTTTGTTTTTTAACAATAGTATATTATAATTTGCTGCCTTGCTTTAAAATTTTTTTTGTAAAACATCATAACTTACGTCTTCACATTTAGACAAGCTGCTTGGGGCACAGCCAGACATAATCATAGTAAACCGTGAAGTCGGCTTGAGTAGGAATTTGATTGTAGCAAATCCTTGTGGATGTTTGGGTCCCTTGAGAAGCTTGGGGACAAGCATCCTACCTACTGCTTATTGGGGAAAGGTAAGTAAAGGTCTCAGAGCCTAACTAAAAAATAAATGGGATTTTGTGCCTTGGAAGTAGTCACACTAGGGACCATATGCGTTACCCCAAAGAAGCCTCAGCAGGCTCTTTTTTCAGTTGATCTGTTTTGTAATTCAGGAGCTGTCAGGATGTCATGAAGCCAACGGAGAGGTCCCAACTCCGACCTGTGAAAGTAACTGAGCTCTGTCAGGGACACACATAAGTCTGCAGGATATGAAAAAGAAAAAAAGAAATCCCCCAGAACTCCTTCCCTAGACCCCATTTCAATTAAGTACAAAAACTCACTGTGTTCCGTCTTGTCAGACTTTATTTTGAAGCATCAGATAACACATGTGGATCAGTTTGTACAGATGATGTTACATGATAGCAGGGAAAAAATTCAAAATGTGTTTCCTATGTAAAGAAGGAGATACCTCATCATGATCCAACAGTGCACGTTTCTGATCATGCACTGGGGGGTAAAGAGTTTGCCTGTTAAATTGAAGGATATTGGTGTACAGTAAAGGCAATAAAATCCAGAGATACTGTACCGAGACTTTCCAGTTGCTTGTAATTTTGAAATGCACAGAGTCTGTTTGTTTATCACCAGAACGAGAATTTGGTTGATGACTTAGAAAAGGTGTTCTCCTGGAATGTACATGGCAAATGAATGAATGGCTCAGTAAATCCAAAATCTCTATGTAAGGAAGTGGATGGATGTGGTAATGACTAGAAAGAAATTATTTCTTTTATTAAGGAAACTTCCGTTTTGGTTAAAGTACATCAAGAGAAGTATCCGTAATGTTATTTTCTTAAAGAAGCTTATTTTAGGTTATAGACTGGGATAGCATATTTGCAACATACACTATGATATGAGTTCTTTCCCAAGGACTTCTTCCATGTACTCTTCATGGAGCAAAAGAATACACACTCAGTACCTCGAAACCTGCTTTCCATTAATGGTAATTATTTGATAAATGAGTCCCCTAGAATTATGAACCCAGTACACAAATTTGTATAATACTGTGCTGATGTCAAAGTGATGGAAACTTAAGTGCAGAAACTGTATAAATCTGAGTAATTATATGTGTGTCTATTTCATGAAAGGCCTTCATTTCTCAACATCATTGAACAAAAGAAAATTTATTGAGCTGGTAAACTATGAAATAGTGTCATTTTCACGTATTAATATTAATGGAATATTAATATTGTCCTGAAGTTATGTCCATTTCAAAGAACAAATAGGAACCCGATTTTTGAGATGAAAAAAGTCGTAAGCATTGGTAAAGAAGGTTAACCCTGGGCTATCTGGAAAATTCTGAATCTTCCGGATAGCTAAGCCTTGACTGTCATTTATCCTCTGAGAGTTTATTGGCTCATTCTGTATTTTATATTCATAAATTAACACCATAAATTAATGGATGAACCATTAAGTTATATTAGAAAATTGTCAATTTTTAGCATTAGGTGTCTTTAAATTTTTTCTGTTATAAAAATAGTAAATGTTATGCCACAACTAGAAGGACCCACAACTAAAATATACAACTGTGTACTGGAGGGTTTTGGGGAGAAGAAGCAGGAAAAAAAAAGATTGGCAACAGTTGTTAGCTCAGGTGCCAATCTTTAAAAAAAAGAAAAAAGGAAAATGTTTATTAAAAAATTGGATAGGGGCAGGAACAGTAAGGAAGATAAATTTTCACCAGTATTACTTTCACCCAAAGGACAGCCCTGTATATTATTTATTTTATTTTTTTTTGGAGGAAGATTAGCCCTGAGCTAACATCTGCTGCCAATCCTCCTCTTTTTGCTGAGGAAGACTGGCCCTGAGCGAACATCTGTGCCCATCTTCCTCCATTTTGTATGTGGGAAGCCTGCCACAGCATGGCTTGATAAGCTGGGATCCGAACTGGTGAACTCCAGGCCGCTGAAGCGGACTGCGCGAACTTAACTGCTGCACTGCCGGGTCTTGCTCTTCCCTGACGTACTTCCGTTGGCTCTTTCTGTGTTCAGCATTGCACGAGCCAGGGTGATGACCTAGAACTTGTTTTTAATTCTGAAACCAGCTGCAGCTTGATTAATCAAATGAGTACCTTGGGGGCTCTGTGGTCTATGAACACCTGTCTTAACTCATTTGTAACACAAATTGGCTGCTTGATTTCTTTAAAATTTTTTTCTTCCAGAAGGCAAGGGTCGGATGTCTTCCAGTCTAGGAGGAGAATTGCCAGGGCTGAGCAAAATTCCAATTTTCTGAACAGACACCAAGAGAGTCAGTGTTTAAGTTTTACTTTACTTGTCTCTGCTGCTTTGATTTGTGAAGGCTTTGCCATGGAACAAGGAGTATTGTGCATTTTTCTCAGCTCTTTTCATGTCACTTGCACGTGATATATTTTAATAGCCCCCTCATGAATCCTATTAGTCACTTCTTTCTATGTATATGTGAAACCTGGATTAGCTCAGATGTATTGGCAAAGTAGGATGGAATGAGGTAAGATCTTTTATTGTCTCTACTCTTGCGGTGGAAACAAAACTGTCTAGGCACATTTGGGCTACTATAAATAGCATATTGCAAATAGCATAGACTGGCTTATAAACAGCAGAAATTTGTTTCTCATAAGTCTGGAGGCTGGAAGTCCAAGATGAGGCTGCCAGCTTGAGGAAGTTCTGAGTGAGTGCCCTCCTGTGAGTTGCAGACTGTTGACTTCTTGGTCTCCTCATATGGCGGAGAGCAGAGAGCAGCAAGCTGCAAGGTCCCTCATGACTCTTAGAAAGGACACGAATCCCATCATAGGGGTCCCGCCCTCATGACATCCATTGGATCTAATTACTTCCCAAAGGCGCCCCCTCCAAATACCATCACACTGGGGATTTAGGCTTCAGCCAAGGTGAACTTTGGAAGGGAGACGAACTTTCAGTCCATTGCAAAAACTGTGTTCATTTTTCTGACTTTGATTGTCATTTTTCTGAATATTATACTTTTTATTTTCCCAGATGATTCTGATGTACCTCTAGGGTCACCAGTTTGAACATCTATAGGATTATGTAATAAATTGATAGGAAATTGGGCTGAACTGTTAATGGCCTTCAGATACTACCTAACTTGGAAGGTTTTGGGAGATTGTTATATTAATCCCTAGCACCCCCTTTTTTTTTAGGATTTGCCTGTTTCTCTTTAGAAAAAAAAATCTAGCCACTAGGAGTTTGGTTAATGTAGATCTTAGAGTACTCTGCTATTTCTTTTTTTAAACATCAGGTACACCCCTTATATCATCATCATTCTAAGTGCTTTTTACTATATGTCGTAACAAACTTTGTGTCTGTGGACAGGCTTTATTTCATGGGCGTTTCTCTCTTTATTATCTTGGATTAGTTGAAATGGGCTGCCTTCCAAAACTTATTTCTTTCTTTTTGGTGAGGAAGATTGGCCCTAAGCTAACATCTGTTGCCAGTCTTCCTCTTTTTAGCTGGAGGACGATTGTCACTGAGCTAACGTCTGTGCCCATCTTCCTCTATTTTGTATGTGGGAAGCCACTACAGCATGGCTTGATGAGCGGTGTGTGTAGGTCTGCACCTGGGATCTGAACCCTTGAGGCCCAGGCAGACAAAGCGAAGCACACAAACTTCACCACTACGCCACCCAGCTGGCTCCCCAAAATTTACTTTTTAAAGTCAGATGTTTGAGGTTCAAAATATATTTTCCCATATGATAATCTGATGCTTAGACTAAAGCTTTTCCAAGTAGATTGAAAAGATCCACTAAAACCTTTCAGAATTCTCTAGTTGAGCACAATGGTTAGGCTAAAGTTCTCATCAGGCTTTTTTGCCGAGCATTCCTTTCTCCCACCTCTACCTCCACCCCAGCATCACAGTTCTCCTTAAAAGGGAAAATGCTACAGTGAGAAAGAAATGTGGTAGTGGTGGGAGCCATTTCTCTGCTGCCTCCTACCTTCTCTGCTTTTTTGGTGGTGGTCAGTACCTGCCGACTGTGAAACACAGCTAGGACGGGTTGTGAATTCAAATGAGCCAGTTATATTTTTATACACTAAGTTTATCCATTGAGGAAGTTCTTTATTTTGGGAACATAATAAGCACTCTTGGTCTGATGTTAATTAACCTGCAATGAGAAGGAGAGCTACTGAAGAGAAGTAAAGAATTTGGTAGTCCATTGAACTGACTTGATTACAGAGCAGCCTTTCACGTGAATTCTACAAATTGGCTGTATCCGTTGGTGCTGGGTGCTTGCAGGATAAGCAGTCGGGAGCTTGCGTTAGCCTGAGAATTTGATGTTCAGCAATAGATGAGTGGGTGCCTCTTGCATGAACACTGAGTAAAAAAAGGGATCAGATACTATTAAGAGGGAGGTAGGGGGAGAGTATTACAGATAGAGACCAGCATAATGAGAGCCATGCATTACTGGGCTGTTTCCATTCAAGCAAGAATTTCTGACTTACTACCCTGTAAACTTAACATACTGTCAGATTTGAGGATTGTTCGATATCAGGATGGTGCAAGCACTGAAAATCTACTTCTGTCTGAATTGGAAGAACTCGTACCTACGCTTTGGCTCTAAATATACAGGTTGTAGAATTAGGTGGGCAGGAGGTGGAGGGGCAACTCTGATAAAGAACTTAAGGGAGAATTCATCATAATTAATCGTAATCATAATCGTAATAAGATTTCCTCCAACTTCTCTGCCCTTTAACGTTAGTGAGAGCTCCCCAGTGATGCTGAAAAGTTGAGATTTTTACAACTGAAAAAACCAGACAGGAAACCCTGCTCTTTCTAAGGCTGAAGATACATGGACTCCTCTAGCACTGCCAGCCTATGTAATGAAACATCCAAATCTAAGCTGCTGAGCTGGGTCTCTTGTGTTGTCTGCTTCTTAGAAATAAATTAGTAGAGCAGGTTGGTACGGCAAACCCCAGTTTCACCCCGGGAAGCCTTGGTTCACTGAAGTGGGCAGTAAATTGATAGCTGGTAGCTCTACCAGCAGGTGCCAAGAAGGAACTGAGATTCATGGAAGTTTTCAACCCCTGTGTTTCCTGTTCTCTTGTCTGGATCTGCATACTCTCAGACTCACTAAGCTACCCTCTACTCTGCTACTCCCAAGAGTTCTTGGCAAAGGGACAGGCTCACAAACACAGCGTCATTTACCCCAATCCTACTTTCTCCTCAAGATCCTCTGTCCTTGCCGGTTGGACAGGACCCAGCTCTTTTGGCCACCATGGCGACGGATATCCATTCCTATCCTGGCCTTGCTGCTTGGCCTGGGTCACAGCATCTCCCAGGGTAAGGGTTTGCTCAGCTGTAAAATGAAAGGATGGATTTAGATAATTTCTCTTGCTCTAAACTAGCTCAGCCTGAAGACTGCTGACATCTTGAGACTGAAAGAGAATGATAGAATGGGTGGCCTGGGAAGGGATCTCAGAAGTCGTCGAGGCCAGCCTTCTCATCTCACAGATGAGGGCGTTGCAGCTCAGGGCAGGTGAGTACCTGCTCAAAGCCACACGCCCAGCAACTTAAACCTGGGTAAGGACGGCTTTGTCTTGATTTTGCTTTTCAGAGTCACTGATTAGCATTATGCATAATTACTCTAAAATTAAACGTAACTGGGCATAAGTTTCTCTACTAGGCATCTCTATTAGAAAATGATGCCTCACTTTAATTTTTTCTTGGCTGACAAGTACTCCCTATTAGTTAACCCTCTTTTAGTTAAACATGGGAACAGGGTCCTGAAAGGGTAAATGCCTTGGAAGTTTGTTTCTTAAAAAAATGGCTGTGAATGGTACTTCAAAGCTTGGCCAAAAACGTGGTCAGCACAGAGAATCAGAAAATAGTAGGAGTTCTAAGGGGTATTCTGGCATTTCTCCTCATTGCTGCAGGTAGCAGCTGTTTAGCATTCTGCTAAACATTAGCCTGCTCCCAACTTCATAGCACAAAAGGCTTTTGACTCATTCTGATTCTCCTCCGCATGGCACCTGCCCATAGCCCCTCCCCGCCGAAAATATTTTGAAGCTGTATTTTGAGTTGACTGTGATTTTGGCTCATTCACTTGTTGACTAAGGTCTGCTTTGGTTGCTTTATAAGACTGCGTTTCATACATGATGTTGGGCTCACTTTACTGTATGCACAAGGATCTTTGATCAACGAGGAGCATGCCTCTGACCTGCTAAGGAAAGTAATATCTGCCGCTTTGATGTCTTTGCAGTTGTGCAAATCAAAAATAATTTGTTGACTCAATGATTTTTTAAAAGGTGAATTGATATCAGTTGAAGAAACAGCATAGGGGCAGTAACAGCCCCTCTCTCTTTTAAAAATAAAATCCTGATAAAATTGTTTCATACCTCAAGCGTGTAGGCAAGTAGAAGGAGTAATATAACACATTCCCTCTGCACATTGCTATGAAATCTGATTATCAGTGCACTTTATGTCCTTCTTGCCAGCCCTCTTTCTTCATGTCTCTTTCACCTTCTACCAAAGCATATAATTTACTTATTTCATTTACTCTCTTGACCCCACTAAAATGTAAGTTCCACGAGGGCAGAAATTTCTGATTCCTTGGTTCCCTGCTACATCCCTATTATCTAGTATCTGCCATTGTTCTTAGCGTTTATTGCAAATTGCTCAATATTGATTGATTAAATGAATTTTTGCTTTTTATGAAATAGAATGCAATTTGGGATTCCCTCTGCAACTGCATACCTTCCCCGAAATCAAATTTCCCTTCTTCCCTACCTCCCCAGAGGCAACCAGTATGGTGAATTGGGTATTATCATTTTCATGCATGTTTTTATATTTTAGGACATATTTGTGTGCATCCATTAACTGGTATGTGGAATTGTCTTCAGGTGTTTGAGTTATTTATATAAGTGGTAACATAAGCTTTCTGGTTTAATGTTGAACTACTGGGGACTAGGGGGGCACAAACCCAGATAAGTCCTGGTACGACTAGTAAACAGAACTCCCCCAAACCCTCTTTAAGGAAGACTTTCCATGTGCCTTGAATAAACGCCGAAACAATGTGATTCACGTACAGACAACAATTAAGCTTTAACATCAAAGAATGAACCTGTCTCAGTTTTCTCTATTATAAAGTTTAAGAACTAGGGGCTGGGGGCTGGCCAGGTGGTGCAGCGGTTAAGTTGGCACATTCTGCTTCTCGGTGGCCCAGGGTTCGCTGGTTCAAATCCCAGGTGCAGACATGGCACCACTTGGCAAAAGCCGTGCTGTGGTAGGTGTCCCATGTAGAAAGTAGAGGAAGATGGGCATGGATGTTAGCTCAGGGCCAGTCTTCCTCAGCAAAAAGAGGAGGATTGGCAGTAGTTAGCACAGGGCTAATCGTCCTCAAAAAAAAAAAAAAAAAGAGAGAACTAGGAGCTGGCCCGGTGGTGTAGTAGTTAAGTTTGTGCATTTCATTTCAGTGGCCTGGTGTTTGTGAGTTTGGATCCTGGGTGCAGACCTACACACTGCTCGTCAAGCCATGCTATAGCGGCATCCCACATACAAAATAGAGGAAAGTTGGCACAGATGTTAGCTCAGGGCCAATCTTCTTCACCAAAAAAATAAATAAAATTTAAGAACGAGATGCACTTAATGTGTCTCTGTCAGAAAATTGGCCATTTCTTTGCAGCTTTCTCCAAGTAATGGGATCCTAATGGTCCAATCAAAAAAACCTAATTAACAAACTTTAAGTGGCCTGCTATTCTCAGTAAAACTTTTTTCCTTCCTTTAGCTGAGACGAGAGAAGATCGACCTTGAAAATACTTTGGAACAAGAACAAGAAGCACTAGTTAATCGTCTCTGGAAAAGGATGGATAAACTTGAAGCTGAAAAGCGGTTTGTTTAATCTTGCTGCTCAGTATGGGGGAGCGGGTGTATGTGTCAGGGTGCCGTTCTGGAGGTGGCTGAGGAATAGCAATGGGACAATTTAATTCCTTGATTGATGCAGGTCATTTTGAGTTGCCAAAGGAAAAATTTGTTGAAAGCCTTCTGAACTAGTCTCATATTGGTCTCTCTTGATTCTTCTCTATCTTCCTGTCCCCGTAGAATTTCTTTTCATTTGGCATTACAAGGCTATGATGAAATCAGTCAAGATGCTATTGTTCATCTTTAAATTGTTCTGAAGGATGGTTGCAATTTGGACTTTTTACCTTATTGATCTGGCTTCCCCAGTTGTCTTCTAAAGTGCTTAGGATATGTACTGTGTACTGTTATTATTACACATCTCCGGAATGTATTTCATTAGGAGAGCTGAGATTTTAATAGAAAAATTATTATTTGCTTTAAAACACTGTAAAGAAATACTTAGATATATTTAAGGTTAGGATTCTTTGAATTAAATACATGTACATGGATGTGAAATGTCATTCATCAGCAAACATTTCTTGAACCCCTCTGCAAGATACTGTCAGGCCCTTGTTTTTCAGTCCTGTGTACATCGGGGTGGGTGGAGCAGGGCTTTAAGAGTGGGAGGGAGTGCTGTGTTCGGGGTGTGTGTATGGATGTAGAAAGGGAGTTTCTTGAAAGTGCTCATTAACGACTTCACCAGGATGTTTTGTTGGCTAACCACTCCGTTTGCCATAAGTATTTGGTTTGGATGAACATCTATAAATTACTTTGAGTTCATCTCAGGATTTGCAAAATATAGTCATACCACAGGCTTTAAGAAAAGTGAAAATTCGAGGTTTATCTATGGGGAAATATTCAAGCTGTATGTGAAATCAGCTATATTTTGCATTTATGGTAATGGTCCTAATAAATTGAATTATGACAAGTTATTTAATATAGTAAATGTAGGGC
Source organism: Equus przewalskii (assembly GCF_037783145.1). NCBI lineage: Eukaryota > Metazoa > Chordata > Mammalia > Perissodactyla > Equidae > Equus > Equus przewalskii. Next base: position 49,498,029 of record NC_091831.1, on the reverse strand, counting down.
CCATTACAATACTTAACATACTAGTTTTCTCCACAAGGGCAGGCTTGAAGGTAATTCACGGTTTGCACTTGAGTAAACTCAATGGTAAAAAAGTGAAAAACAAAACCAAACTAAAAACTCCAGCAACTTATGAACGGGGACGTAGACATCTGTTGCCAGTCTGTCTTCCTGTGCAGAATGCAATCGGAGGTTTTATTTATATGAGTACTGAATTACTGCATTGGACAGTATGAAATTGTCATTTTGCAGGTCAGAAGCTGTTGAAGATTAGCATTTTGTGTGGTTTGAACTACTGATAATCAGTAGAGAAGGTGGCACCACCAGTTATTAACCCAATAATTTTTTTTTAAAAAATCTTTTTACGTTTGCTATGGCCAGAAGTAAAGGGCCTTCAGTCCGGTTTGCCACACCCTTGGGATTGGTGTCTCAGGAAGGAATTTTGTAAGCTGAGTCTCTTTATGTGATGCTCCCCTCCACGTTCATAGTTCATAAATTTCAACTGATGGCATTGAGAGAGGCAAATTCCTTTAGTTACCTCCATGCCCTCAAACCAACATGCTGGACATTTAGTCAGCAGATAGTTCCGAGTGCCTGCTATATGCCAGGTACAATAAACAGAAGCAAATATTAGAAATATTTTTTCAGTAATGCTTAATTGCTAGTGGTCATTTAAAAGAAAAAACAGTGATTGGCTCCTTCAGCTCTGCCCTTTGACCTGCATACCAGGGATGGACGACCAGAAGCTGAAGTAAAACGAACCGCAGAGGAGTTAAGTCACCCTGTGAATTCTGGCGATTAATAGGAGCTTACTAGTAAAACGACCCTCAGCTAGAATGTTGTTTTGTCTTTTAAAGGCAAACTGTTTCTCATTGTTGGAATTTTTCTTTTTAATGAAGAATCCTGCAGGAGAAATTAGACCAGCCGGTCTCCGCTCCCCCATCACCTAGAGACATCTCCATGGAGATCGACTCTCCAGAAAACATGATGCGCCACATCAGGTTTTTAAAGAACGAGGTGGAGAGGCTGAAGAAGCAACTGAGAGCTGCTCAGTTACAGCGTATGTAGCCTCCGGTTTCACTGGTCTTCTGTCTGTAGAATTAATATGTTTACCAAATACAGGGTTTTACCGGTATTTACCACTGAGTTTGCGTAAATCAAATCCTGTTGTATTTCAATGACAATACATGAGTCTGTCCTCCTGGAATAGATAATTTTTTAAAAAATATTATGGTAGGGCAGGGCAAATAGTTCAGAATACGTCTAGAAAATAATTCAAATAATTTCAGAAGGGTCCAGAATCACAGGTAATATTTTAAATCTTCTCCATGTGTTCATCTCTAGGATTGTGCAGGAGACCTCAACATACTTTTGGGGCATGAAGACAGAGAATAGAGTGTTTAACTTCCCTACTACTAAATTTTAGCTTCAGCTAACATTTGTTCATGGTACTTGAAGACTAGATGCTTTTGGAATTTATACTTATTATTTTGGAAAAGGTCAAGATGTTGAGTTGGAGATCAAAGGGAGTAGATTTCTGAACAGTCGATTAGGTCACCGTGCCTTTGCTCAGGTCTCTGATCAATTTACTTGAATAGATAATATAGTGAAAGATGTGTAGGGAAAAAATAAGTCTCCCTCTCTCTCCTGACCCCCAGGCTCCCAGGTCTCACGATTATATTTCTTATATATTCCTCCAGGTATATGTGTCTGTGTGTATAAACTTCTTTTATTCAAGTAGTGGCAAAATGAATATATACTCTTTGGCGTTTTTATGCTTTCACTTAGTGTATGTTTTAATTTTTTGCCTTGCCAGTACGTGTAGAGCTGCCTTACTCTCTTTATTAAAGACTGTGTAGTATTCGATTATATGGATATGCCATAATTTATTTAATTTATTTAATGGACCCTTTTTGTTTGTGATGCTGCAACCACAGTGAACATCTCTGTACACACATTTGATACCTGTGCAAAAACACCTTCAGGATAAATTCCAGGAGGTGGATTTGCTGAGTCGAATGGAATGTGCGTTTAAAATTTCAGTGATTCTTATCTTTATGTTTTCTTCTCTAAAGTTCATTGCAAGTTCTAGTCCGGTGGTGCATCTGGGATGGTGCATCAAGATCATTCTTGGAACCTTTAAAAAATACAGTGGGTTAGCTTCCTGTGGCTGCTGTAACAAATGACCACAAACTTAGTAGCTTAAAACAATGCAAATTTATTTATTTATTTTTAACACAAATTTATTATATTATAGTCCTGGAGGTCTGAATTCCAAAACAGGTCTCAGTTGGCTAAAATCAAGGTGTCCGCAGGGCCGGTTACCTTTACAAGGCTCTAAGGGAGAATCTGTTTCCTGGCTTTTTCTAGCACCTGGAGGCCGCCTGCATTCTTTGGCTCATGGCCCCTTCTTTGCATTGGCATTACTGCCACCCCTGCTTCCATTGTCACATCTCCTTTTTACTCTGACTCTCCTGTCTCTCCCTTATAAGGATCCTGTGATTACAATGAGTCCAGCCAGATAGTCCAAGATAAATCCCCTTCTCAGGGCCCTTAACTTAATCACATCTGCAAAGTCCCTTCTGCCATTTAAGGTCCCATATTTACAGGCTTCAGGGATTAGGATGTGAACCTCTTTGGGAGGCCATTATTCTCACACAGGTGTCTGGGCTTACTCTAGGGGTGGAACCTGGTCTTCTGTTTTTTGTTTTGTTTTTTTTTTTTATATAGTTAATTCTGATGTGTCTCCCAGGTTGGGAATCACTACATATATTCCATGAAAACAAATCAAGGAGTTCTCAAGTATTGTTTTTTTAGGATGTTTTTTGAGTTTTTGCTGTGTTGGGCAGACAAGTGTCTTTTACATCTTTCTGTGCTCTTTCCAGTACTGTTAGTTTGCAGTTTTCTTTCTCATGTATACTTGCCTTCTGCCCCAGACAAAATTTTTAGAAGAAATTTGGAAAGAATTTTCCATTCTCACTAGCTCCTTCCTACTGCACTATTTGGTCTTTGAAGAGCCAACAGATATTTGCAGATACCAACAGAGGCATCCATAATTGTCGTTTTGATTTTATGAGGACAGAGAAATCTGAACTAAAGAAGCAGCAACTGGCACTTAGCTGTTCACAGTGGGCTTGGGTCCGGTTTAGAGGCTGTTCCTCATCCATATGCCTCATCCTCACCCTCGCAGTCCAACTGTTTCTGGACTTGAACCTCTCTTCGAATAGTTCTTAACTCTGGTTGAACATTGGAACCCCCTGGGGAGTTTTTAATATGGATAGCCCTTATCCTCTGGGATTCCGATTTCATTAGGTAGGAATGGAGTCCAGGCATTAGTGTTTTCTAACCATAAACTTGAAAGGGAGCACAAAATGTACGGGCCACCTTTGGATCATTTGGGACTCACCTCTTTGGAGTCTGTCTGGAAGTTACCCTCAGTTGATGGTGTCTTTGACTAAATATTGCGAGATGGCCGAAGATAGGGGTGACATAAGCTGTAGCCCCTAAATCCTAGAGAGCTCTGTGTGAGAAAAGGTAAGAGAATGATTCATGGGAATAATCCAGTCTCTTGAAATCAGTGTGGCAGTGTGCCAGCAGAGGGCACCCAAGGAATGTCATGGTGTCGGATGTCTGTACCTGGGTCTGGAACACCAGAGGTGCTGGGCCTGGTGCCTTCTCTATGCCTCTGGCTTTCTGGGCTAATTTAATTGCTGAACTGCCAGGAAGTCTTCCAGCCATCACCCGTGTCTATAGATTATTGTTTAAGGATCCCCCTGCTTGGCTTCCCCAAATGCTAAAGGATTGCCATTTTCTTTGAAAGACAATGTTTCTTTTTAAATGATTATTCTTGAAGCCTCATGAGTCCTCAATTCTGTGAAGCTTTCCTATTTATGGAAAAGAATGGCAACTTGCTCTGACAGCCGCCCTTCTAGTTCTAGAAACAGTAAGTACTCCAAGGGGCCAATCTAGTGTAACCTGTAGAGCTAGTGAAAAATTCTGCACGCTTGCACATTTGAGATGAAATAATTTAAATCATTTCTATTAAAAGTGTCTTTGTAAATATTTTCCCAGCATGCCTTCAATTAAAGAGATTTTTGCATCTGGATTAGACAGCAGGGTTTCTGGTTATGTGGAAAACAACCAAGGGGATTTAGTGTTTAGTGCATGTAATATTGTTTAATAATTTGGCTATTTTTATTTGAATTTCTAAAATAAGGATATTGAAGAGCTTTTTTATATTCTGTGATTATGCTGTCTAGGAAATCATTGAGGACTTATCATCAAAAGTCGTTATTTGCTGAAATGTCAGATCTTCATAGAATTGCTTAAAACTGAAACTGATTTGATGAATTTGGGAGTTGAAATAGGGTCAGTTTGTGGGAGAGAAATGGTCAATGTGGCATTCAGCTCTTTCCTTCTTTCTTAAATTTGGGCGGGCCTAATAATATGGAGCAGGAAGCTGTGGGACTCTCTCTTAGATGTGATCTTAGCCACTCTGAATTTGTAGCTATTTTTTAGAAAAAAGAAGTAGATAGAGATTTTACTTTTCCGAAAATTCCTTGGCTGAGATAGGGAAAAAGAAGGAAGTAAGAAGATGGATAGACACTGAGTTTTGTATTAAGGTTGTTTTGGTTACTTAGTAACAACAGATTCTGTCTAAGGTAAACCAGAAAAGGAGGAGGGGGTGTCATGTTTTGCCAGTTATTGGAATAGTGCTCGAGTCTGCCACAGAATAACCTCAGAAGGGCGGGAGTTATGATAGGGAACTCAGCAGAAGGAGATTCTAGAGCCCCATGAGGATGTCAGTTCCACATTTCAGATTCCTGGGAGAGAGAATCTGACTGGCTCAGCCTGGGTCCAGCATCTAGCCGTGGGCTAGTCAGTTCTGGCCTGGGAGACCCGTGCTGTGGCAGGGACGGCTCCTGAGGAAGGGGTGTTTGTCATAAGCAAGATGCTATCCCAAGAGCCTAGTATGCATATAGGTTTTTACCTGCTGTCTGACTCAGAAAGGCTGTGCATGAGTCAGAGAAACAGTCACACACGCACACACGCATGCACCCACCCACCCACCCATGCCCACGCACCAAAAATGAGACTTATTTGAGATATTCATCTAAAGTTGTTTACTGTGTTAATTTCTATTTCTATGAAAAGAATTATAACTCTTACTGAGCGTGTTCTAGTTCACTGGTTCTCAGTGTGCCTTCACCACAGTGCACTGTGAGTGTGTTAATAAGTGTGACAGGCTCCTGTAGGTGACTTGCCATGTGGTGTCTGGAGTTGAGGGGCAGCAGAATTGGTGTCTAGAGAGGAGCCCATGGTTGAATCTGTTTCTCCGCTGGGCCCCCTCCCCTCTCGGCTCCAGCAATATAGAGAGAGCTCTCGTACCTGCTAAGTGCAGACTTAGCTACAACTCCACCATTTCCTCCTCCTCATAAGGCACTCTGGAAGGAAGGAAGTGGGAGTGAAGATGCCTAACTTCTCAGCATGGCTTTTTTTTTTTTCCTTAAGTGCAAATCGTTGGTAAACTTTGGTAATTGGGGTAAACTTTAAACTCAGATCTCATCGTGTATGGAAGAGTGACAATTCCTGTCTTGCAAGAGTTCCCATTGTGATATAGGAGCTGGACTGTAGTCTGTTTTTAAAATTTGAATATGAAACTTGGTTTAATTGAGAACTCTGGTTTTTCAGATTCAGAGAAAATGGCCCAGTATCTGGAGGAGGAACGTCACATGAGGGAAGAGAACTTGAGGCTGCAGAGAAAGCTGCAGAGGGAGATGGAGAGAAGAGAAGCCCTCTGTCGACAGCTCTCTGAGAGCGAGTCCAGCTTGGAAATGGATGATGAAAGGTGTGTGCAGTCTTACAAGCCTCAGAACAACAACCACCACCACAACAGGTTCTCTAAGAGGCCTCTCTTCACATTCTGTTAGATATGGAAGGTGATGCTTAAACAGTTATTTATCGTGATGATAAATACCACTGCATCAAAGTAGATGCTGAGAATGGGATAAATGAAGAAGTTGATTGTTTTCTTTCAACACAAAAAAGGTGAAAAAGTTGCCTATCCAAAATTATTTGGTGGGGAGAGAGATGGAGGGGGGGCTACGTGTAAAGAGGCAGAGTTTGCATTTGTTGTTGTATTAGTCTAATACTGTGTTAGGTCTGTTTAAAGGATGGCAGCATCTTAATTCATAGATACAAATAAGCAAGCCATAGTACAGCCTAAGGGAACAAATGCGTGTAGAGGTTGAAAGAATCAGCAGGAGACACTTGGAGGGTGTTGAAAGCCAGAAGCCTGGCCTTAACATGCTTGGTAACTTGTGAGCCTTTCTACAGCCACTTTTTAAAAAACAAAATGAATGCAGGGCATTTATCTGCTCAAGCCTCCACACCAAACCCCCTCGTTGTCACGTTGAGCAGTGGGCTGGAAAAGGACAGTTATCTTTTGGTTAACTAGAGGAAACGGTCTCAGTATTTCTCTCATCCAAATTTTCCTCCCCCTCCTCCTCTTCCTCCTTCCTCTCCCCCATTTCCCCATACTTGGGAGTAAGGTAGTTAAGATATGCAACAAATCCAAATTGAAAAGATTGTTCCATTAGTAGAGAAATCCAGCAGTTAGGGAATTAGCCTTCTCTGAACCAGATCATTTCTGCTGGGAAATTCCCTGTTCTGGATCAAGGTTGCCCTGGCCTTACACGTTCAGTCTCAGTGTGAGGTGAGACAGAGCTTCCTCAGGAGCCCCCCCGAGAGGACCAGGCGGCCACTGTCTGAGACCGGGGTCTCCTAGGGGCTGTGACGAGTAGTACTGGCTATTGATGCCAAAACATGCGTTTTAGAAACATGTGGGCAACATTAGCAGATCAGCACTTTGTTTCTGTTGCTGAATAGATCCAGTGGGCTAACAAGGCTTTTGATCGATTTGCTCTGGAAAGTGGTATTATCGTTTCAAGAAAAGTGAGATTTTCTATAATGAAGGTCTTTTTATAATTTGAAAGACTTTATAAAATAGGAAAATGGGTCATCCTATTTAAAATATCTGTATATGTGTGTCCTCATTTGAAAAGAATAACTATTATGCTTTCTCAAAAGTTTGTACTATAAAATTGTCATCCTTAACTCTGAATTTCACTTATATCTTTCTGACAGTGTCCCACTCTCTTTGAAATCCTTAACCTCTGAAAACCGTTTGACTAAAAACGTCAGCTAGAATACTAAATAACTTATTAACTACTCTATTAACTACCTAAGACGTGGAGCAGATGGTGTATTAACACACACAGCACCCTGTACTTGATTTTGGGTAAGACACGCTCTGAGGGACAATTTCTTCTGACCGTGGTGACAATACCAAAACTACTTCAGGCTTCTAGACTTCTTCTATTTTTTAACAGAACTCGTAGTTACTTGAGAAGGTTTGCCTTACCTTTCGTAGGTCAGATTATCCCAGTAGGGTACAGCCACCCAATAAAGACTTTTCTCCCTCCTGGGAATGATGTCACATTTGAAAGAAAGAAAATAGTCAGACACTTGAGATGTCTGTAAGTGTGTTTATTCCTTAAAGACCAAGAGGTGGTCTTAGCTGCCTACCTGGATGTGTGGAACACAAGGAGAGGTCCCACCTGGTACCACCATGGTGGGCTGCTCTAAAGACAGGAGGAAGAATCAGTGGTGGGGTATCTAGATGAGAGATGCACGTCAAATTTGGGAGCCTGGTTTCCTTCGAGTCGAATAAACCAGCGTCGAAATGGCTGTGTTGTGTAAACTGACTGGCTGTCAGAGCCAAGGGCCTCGCTGGGACAAACGTGTTTGCGTGTGTGGACGTTCTTCCTTTGGCCATAAGGCCTGCGAAGGACAGCTTTTATTAGGAAGTCTTTCAAGGCGATTTTTCTCCTCGTCAGCGCTGTGTGCTTGTTCCCAAGGTGAGAGTTGGTGTTCCTGATGATCACACTTGAGCATTCTCAGGTGTGATGTGACTTCCGAAGTCAGGACCCAGCATGGTGTGGCTAAGTGTGACCTGCAGTAGATGCTCAGTGCTCGTGTCTTTTATGATTTTCCAACGTGTGACTATTTATTAAGCAAGGCTTGTCTTGTAAACCAGTGACATCCAGTGTACAGCAATACCTATTTTTAAGCTTTAATGTGATGACATAAATCTCACAGGGCTTGTTTGGGTTTGAGTTTCAAATAACAATTGAAATGTAGCCATTAAAATGTGGCTGTGTCTGTAGTTCTTGGGACAGTGGAGGTGAATTTCTGCACAGCTGTTGCATGATGGAGGAAAGCTCAGTCTTCTCTATTGTGTGGCACAGCTCTGTCACTAGGCCTCCATCCTGAGCTAGAACATCCCATATTCCCTGATCTATACCCTCTGGGGAGAGGAGTTTGCCGAGCACTGGAGCAGGGTAACTCCAGAGTCCATTTTGTATGTGTCTCCTAGCAACCGCATCACGCTCTAAACATTCGGGAGTTTGACCTTAAGGGGTGAACCCCAAACATTTTCTCAAAGGAGCTCTCTTAAGAATTGTTGACAGTCTTCCTCAGCAAAAAGAGGAGGATTGGCAGCAGATGTTAGCTCAGGGCTAATCTTCCTCAAAAAAATAAATAAATAATTTTAAAAAATTAAAAAAAAAAGAACTGTTGATGTGCAGGCGGTTCTGATCCTTTCCCCTGTCTCTCTTAGGTATTTTAACGAGATGTCTGCACAAGGATTAAGACCTCGCACTGTGTCTAGCCCGATCCCTTACACGCCTTCTCCGAGTTCAAGCAGGCCTATATCACCCGGTGAGTACATGCTTTCTGCTACTTCTGCGACGCGTTTCTGATGCATTTAGTAGGCATCCACAAATGTGTTCCCTGCTAGCATGTAAGAATCTTGTAAACAGAGAGAAGGCAGTCATGTGTTTTTCAGAAACATCAAAAACACAAAAACAAATCACTACGAAGACTGTCTGAGCTTGAAAATTTTAAGCATAAATGTTATAGTGCCAGCTGGTGTTTTTCGTTAAATGTTTTTTAACCTGAAAGAAATTTAACTCTGAAAAACCTTTTTAAAAAGACTGTCTTTGGGGCTGGTCCAGTGGCCTAGTGGTTAAGTTCAGCATGCTCCACTTGGCGGCTCAGGTTCAGTTCTGGGACACGGACCTGCACCACTCATTGGCGGCCATGATGTGGTGGTGACCCACATACAAAATATAGGAAGACTGGCACAGTTGTTAGCTCAGGGCAAATCTTCCTCAACCAAGAAAAAGAGAGAGAGAGACTGTCTTTGCCAATGATTTTAAGTGCCAATTGATTGACAACAACCTTGGGTAGATTGGTTATTTAAGATGCATCACAGCACATCTCTTATGCTTCTTTTATTATGTTGTATGTACATTATCTCATTTTTATCCTCAGAATAATTAACGTATTATTACGTTATGATATGTATATAAATATAATAATTAATAATTTTCCCATGTTAAAATTGAGGAAGCAGTGATTCAGAGGTTCAGTAGCTACTGGTCACATGGCCAGGAAGTGGCAAGGCAGGGCGTGTCTTGTTTCTAAAACTTGTGTTCTTTCGAGCACCAGCTGCCTCCTCATCCTTCCAGTGATTGGTGAGTGGCACTCAGCCCCGCTAGGCAGTCCGGGCAAGAAGGAACTGGCTTTGCTTCTGCTCCTGGCTTCGCTCCTTAGAAACCTTTCCCTCAAAGGCATGCTTGTCTTCATCTGACCCCGAAAACTCTCTCCCTGGGGTCTCTGGCTCAGCAGCAGCACAGCGTGGGGCTCCCAGGCCAGGAGGGCAAGTAAATGATCCAGCGAGGAATAAGGAGGAAGCTGGGGGCAGGGGCTTGGCAAGTGGAGTGGAGGGAGGAAAGAAAAGGTAGCAGGCCAAGGATTGCGTCTTGTGACCGAAGGGATGAGACTGATGTTCTTGTGCTCGCTGGTAAACAGATTTGAAACAGAGTGGGGAAAAAAGTGTGTGGGGGAGGGGGTGGAGGAGCGTTTCACAGCACAATGAAGTGAAGGGATTGCTTGGAAGGGTGGCAGCAATAAAGGCTTTGTGGTTTTGGAAAGTAAAATAGCTTCATGTTAGGGACATCTCATTTTGTCTGTTATAATAATTAAAAACGAGGGGTGCCCTTCAGGTTGACTAAGAAAAATGCTGCAGTAATGCAGGTTGCCATAGAGTAAGTGTGAGGTAGAAGTGACTTGAGTTTGTGAGGTCAGGATCCACCCCAGGACTACGCTGCTGTGACTGTTTTTTTGTTTTTTGTTTTTTGTTTTTTTTTAAGAGGAGAAATCAAAAGAAAGTCCAACACAAAGCGTGGCAGCTTTTGTGCGCTTTGGGCCAACTTAAGGAAAAACAACAATTAGTCAGACGGTCTCTGGCCTCTAATTGCTTATCAACAATAGGACCTGGGGAAGTGGGGAAAAAAGTACAAGAATCAAGAAACTCTTAATACAGGGCCAAATATAATGAATTTTCTGTATGTTAAATCCCTTGCAAAGTTAAGTAGTTAAACCACAGTGCATCCACTCATCTACTGCTGGAATACTACTCAGCAATAAAAAGGAGTTAATGTGATACATGCAACACCTTGGATGGATTGCAGGAGCATTATGATGAATTTAAAAGCTGATTTCGATGGGTCATATTCTGTATGATTTCGTTTCTAGAACGTTCTCAAAGTGACAAAATTAGAGTGATGGAGTGCAGGTCAGTCATTGCCAGGGGTTAAGATTAGAGGGAAAGTGTGACTGTTCAAGGGACTAACGTGAGGGAGTCTCTTTGTGGCGCTGGAACAGTTCTGTATCCTGATTGTGGTGACAGTTTCATGAATCTTCAGATGTGATAAAATTGCATTGAGCTGTATGCAGTGATACACACATAAAGAGTACAGGAAAAACTGATGAAATCCGGATGAAGTCTGTACCTCAGGCCCTGGTATTGGACTGCTGTCAGCTTCCTCGTTTTGACAAGGTGCCATGGTTATTTAAGATATCATTGGGGGAATTTGCGTGAAGGGTACATACATGGAAACACTATAGTATTTTTGTAACTTCTTGTGAATCATAAACTATTTCAAAATAAAAAGTTGTAATTTTTAAATTATTATAATTTAAAGAACTATTTAAAAAATGGGTTAAATTGAGATTCAAAGGAGAGCTGGCAGCCTAGAGAGTTTTGAGATGGGCCTTGAAGGAGGAGTTAATGAACTGAAACTTTCTGAGCCCTTACTTGTGCCAGGCACTCTCGGAGCACTTTGTGATATGAACTCATTTCATTCTCACAACAGTCTTGTGACGTCGCTATGGTAATCCCGTTTACACTTGGGATCTAAAGTCCACTGTCACTCAGTGCCAAGTGGCAGAACTGAGTCCGAGATAAGATGGCAGTCGGCTCTAGAGTCTGGGCTGTTTGCCGCCTCAAAGGCTGAGTGAGGTCCTGACTGACACGCGGGTGGGGGAAGGAAGAAGCAAGCCCTGTGGTAAAGAGACGGCATCCCAGGCAAAGGGCACGGCATGAACTAGGACTTGGAGGTCAGAGTCAAGAGTGATAAGGTCACTGTGGTTCTTACCACCAGCTGCCCTGGGGCCCTGCTCCCCATAGATTCTGATTCATTTGATTTGGGGTTGGGTGAGGGCTTTAACACTGAGTGTTGAGAACCACTGACTTGGAACATCAGCAGGCAGTTTGGAGCCAAATGCAGAAGGCCTTTATAATAGCCAGGGAAGGGATTTTTTTTTTCTATTAGGTAGGCAGTAAGGAGCCTGAAGATTCTTGATCAGCAGTTTAACATACTAATAATTAACCTTGTAATATTAGAAAGTAGGCTAGATCTTATTATTTATTTATCTTTATTATGAATTGAACTCCCTGAGGTTCTCTATCTGGGGATAAGGATCCACTTTCATAGCCTTTCTGTTAAGTTTCATCGCTTTCATAAGAAATAGGATTAGGGTTGTATTCCCCAAAGCTGTTTAAAGAAAACCCTTTCTTGCTTCCCCAGGTGAACGAAGTCCTTGTGAGATAAACATCAAGTAAATAACCGCTTAGCTCTCAAAGCTAAGACCTCCATTTTGTAAATGTGCACCAAAAATCCACAATTGGAAATGGAAATATGTCAAATCGAAAAGCAGCCCTAACAGCTGATCTTAGATACAAAGTGATTGACAAGAGAGAGTTCTATCCAAACTCTCCAAGTTGCTCGTTTGTTTCCATTTTCACTCCGTTCATTCAAGTGGAATTTAGTGCGTGCTAGATACCCTGGTAGAACCCAGGAACTCAAAGATGGTAAGATAGCCACATTTACGCAGTGATAAATAAGCAATGCCCCAGACCGCTGGACCATCAGCACTGAACTGGCAGAGACCAAGGCTGCTTAGGCTACGCGTGGGTGATGTCCGCTTTTGGAATGTTTGAAAAATATGGCTGTTTGGACCCCAACCCAGACCTCTCTAATAGTCGGGAGAGGCTAGGCATGTATACTTTTAAAATTCTTTGGAGGTGATCCTAGGGTCTTAGAACTTTTTAGTGGGCTGGGGCTTGTTTCTTAACTATCAGTTTCTTTTGGGGAACATCGGCATACATAGGGATTTTATTTTCTTCATTGAATATCCTGAAGTTGCAGAGTTTTCCCTTGTGGTTTTTGTTTGTCTTTATGGCTCCTACACACACACACACAGTAGTTTTGTCTCGTGATTGTTGGTGTATCTTTTGACACTTCTTTTCTTGGATCTGATTTTTATCCCTTTGCTCTGTTTTTTTCATTTATTCTCATTTCTTCTCATGTCTTCCTGCTGCTTTCCTACATCTCAGTTGGACTCCTGGCAGGGCTTGACTTTGTTTTTTAAATTGGGATAAGAACGCTTAATAGGAGATCTACCCTCTTAACAAATTTTTCACTGTTCAGTACAGTGTTGTTAACTGTAGGCACAATGTTGTATAGCAGAGCTCTAAAACTTATTCTTCTTGTATAGTTGATCCTTTATGCCTATTGAACAACAATTCCCCATTTCTTCCTACCCCCAACTCCTGGCAGCCACCATTCTACTCTCTGCTTCTATGAGCTTGACTTAGACATTCATATAAATGGTATCATGCAGTATTTGTCATTCTGTGACTGGTTTATATTAGTTAGGATAATGTCCTCCAGGTTCATCCATGTTCTCTTTAAAAAGAATTTCCGTCTTTTTAAAGGCTAAAGAATATTCCATTGGATGTATATACCATCTTTTCTTTATCTGCTCCTCTTGTGATGGACATTTAGGTTGTTTCTACATGTTGGCTATTGTGAATAATGTTGCAGTGAATATGGGAGTGCAAATTTTCAAGATCCTGCTTTCAATTCTTTTGGATAAATACTCAGCAGTGGGATTGATGGATCGCATGGTAGTTCTATTTTTAATTTTTTGAGGAACATCCATACTGTTTTCCATAGTGGCTATACCAATTTACATTCCTACCAACAGTGCACAAAGGTTCCAATTTCTCCACATCCTTGCCAATGCTTATCTTTTTTTTTCCTTAATAATAGCTGTCCTAACAGGTGCAAGGTGATATCTCATCATGGTTTTGAATTGCGTTTCCCTGATGATTAGTGATATTGAGTATCTTTACATGTACCTATTGGCCATTTGTATGTCTTCTTTGGAGAAATGTCTTTTCAAGTCCTTTGCCCATTTTTTAATCTGGTTATTTGTTTATTTGCTATCAAGTTGTAGGAGTTCCTTATATATTTTGGATGCTAATCCCTTATCTGATATACAGTTTGTAAATAATTTTTCCCATTCCATAGGTTACTTTTCTGTTGATTGTTTCCTTTGTTGAGCAGAAGCTTTTTAGTTTGATATCATCATCCCTCTTGTCTATTTTTGCTTTTGTGGCTGTGCTTTTGGTGTCATATCTGAGAAATCATGGCAAGACCAGTATTGTGAAGCTTTTCCCCTGTGTTTTCTTCAACAATTTCTTTTACGGTTTCAGGTCTCATGTGCAAGTCTTTGATCCATTTCAAGTTGATTTTTGCGTATGGTGTGAGAAAGAGGTCCAGTTTCATTCTTTTACATGTGGATATCCAGTTGTCCCAACACTGTTTGTTGAAGAGACTATCCTTTCCTGATTGTGTATTCTTGGCACCTTTGTTGAAGATCATTTGACCATTTATGCGTGGATGTATTTCTGGGCTCTCTTTTCTGTTCCAGGGCTTGACATTTTTATCCCGTGTTATCCAGCAGGTCATTTGGTGAGCCCGCTACTCTTCTCATCTGTTTTCATTTTTGTGGGTAACTGAGAACTTCTGCATTTTAAAGCCGCCTAGATGGTTGAAGACACCAGATAAATGAATTTGGAATAATACTTACAAGTTGCTGTTCTATTTCAGGTCTATCGTATGCAAGTCACACAGTTGGTTTCACACCACCAACTTCACTGACTAGAGCCGGAATGTCTTATTACAATTCCCCAGGTCTTCATGTGCAGCATATGGGAGCATCCCATGGTATCACAGTAAGTATCCATGGTGCGGGAAGCAGCACTTGACTCCTGATGATGGCAGCAACTGGTCCTTGGGAGACTAAGATTGATGCCCTTAGACATTAACCTGTCTTCCCTCCCTCCATCAGTTCACCTTAAAACTACAGACTTCCCAAGAGTTTGCTATTGAATTCTGCTGTTGAAACTAAAATCCTTCCCAGGAGGTGAAACTTCAACTTCAGTTTCTGAGAAAAATTGCCCTTTGTGAAATGTAATTTGAACCCTGGCCAATGCCTCTCTTGAACTCTGGCCAGCTCTTTGCCATAACAAATTATTGTTGGTTGCCATAATGTCTAAAGTATTTATTGTCTGCACCTTCACAGTTCACTGGCCCTTGATATTCTTCCTGAAATTAGCCTTGTTGCTAGTTCTACTCAGGACTTTCTCTCCTGGAATTAGAAGGAAGCTTAAGTGCATCTGGTTCAAACTCCACTCAGTGGGAGGTTTTTCTTTAGAGCTGGTTATTTAGTTGGCTAATAGAGCGATTGGAAATGTAGCTAAAAGAGGTTTGAGAATAGGTGAGAATTGAGGGTATTCCCAATAAGGGAATCTTTAAAAGAGAAGATGTAAGATGTTTCTGAAGCTGTTTTGCTGGTTTAATGGGCTTAGTGTAAAAGCAGGAGTGTTTTCAGGTGAGCTGTAGCTTTCAGAATATTGAAAACTTGTTTGAGTGATAGAAGGAACAGGGGAACATACAATGGATGGAAAAGATTTCAGGGGAGGATGTGACAGCTGTTTTTAAATTTTAGTGCTGTCTCATTGAAGGGCCCAAGTCCAGCAGTTTGGTCAATGCAAGTTTCACAGTAATGTTGCCTGGCTTTTGCGTCGGTGCGGGTGTAAACTCTACCTTGTCTAAGCTTTCATGACTAGTTCAGAATCTTGTAGGAATGGACAAGGAAATCACTTGCTTCTTGTCTTTGTTGGTCAGCTTCCCACTAGCCTCAGCTCTAGGTCAGGGCTGTGTTAGAAAGGCGCTATCTGTACCTAGACTGACCTGCTGTTTCTGTCCTCTCTCCAGAGGCCTTCACCACGGAGAAGCAACAGTCCTGACAAATTCAAGCGGCCCACGCCGCCTCCATCTCCCAACACACAGACCCCAGTCCAGCCGCCTCCGCCTCCGCCTCCGCCACCCATGCAGCCTGCGGTCCCCTCAGCAGCCACTTCGCAGCCCGCCCCCTCGCAACATTCGGTGCACCCCTCCTCCCAGCCTTAATGCATGTGCTTAGTCTGAATCTCACGTTGGGACTCGTACAGTGGAGCCGTCTACTCAATGCCAAAGGCTTCCTTCCCTGGCATATTTGGATCTGACTTATTTGCACTGAGGTTATCTAAGCTTCACTATTAATTGTGCTGTAAATGTTTGTCGGAAACGCAGCCAGTGTTGTGGGTCAACAACACTAAACAGACGACTTTTTCCATCAGTGTTTTACTTGAATCTACACGTACGTCCATTCCCTGGCTGGAACATTCGCTATTCAATATTTGGTAATTCAGCAGCAGTGTGCAATTTTTGCTTGGCCCCAGAGCTTCATTTTCCTGGCTTTTAGGTTTGTAAAATAAAAAGGGATATCTTTTTTATATTTTTTTCCATGAATTTGCAGAAAATTACTGAGCTGTTATTGCCCCTCCCCCCATTATAATGGTGTTTACCAAACATACCAATAATTTAGCACTACAATTCAGACCTTTGAAAATCTAGCTTTCAGTGTAGAATGGAAAGTTAGATGGATCAGTGCCCAACACAGTATACTGTTTAATAGAGCTTTCTACAGATACACTTTTTATAGGTTATTTTCAGTATATATCAACATCCGTGTCTCTTGTAAAACAGCCTAAAGTAACGGATCATATGGCTGTCTCTATTCCGCATACGTAGGATGGATAATTATTGTATATTGAAGTGTGATTCTTTCTTTATCCTTAATGTTAATCTTCCCAAACTGACCCTTTCTAACATGAGTCGATAAATGTTGTCCTACCCACCAGTGGTTGCGATGGCTGATTAGAACGTGCTATTTGATTTCTGCTGCAGAAGGCAATGTGATTGTAACAAAAACAGCTATTTTCCCTTTGCATTCTTTATTTGTGTTCCCCTCGAATAGAGTTCGAACAAATATTTTAAAGGTGCAAAATACTATTAGCAAATACTATTTGAAATGAGCATTATAGGAATATCTTGGCATAATGACCACAAAATACTTTATTGCTTGGCAGAAAAGAAAAGAGGCGTAGAGGAAAGTAGCACATTAGGTTGATGACTGCTTATTTCGCCCAGTATAAGCAATTGCAGTGTACAAAGAAGTATATTCTGAATACGTTATTTCCATTCATTTAGCACAAATAAATCGTTTGGTTTCACTTTGAAGTGGAACACTGTGAGTCACTCTTTTCTTAATACTTGCAACACCTTTATTTTTGCTTTTTAGCAGTTCCTGCTTTGTACTTTGGTAGTAAAGTGATTTTTACCACCTGTGTTTGCATATTTATATATGCTGTGGACGAAAATAACTTCCTAGAGAATGTATATTTTATGATGAGAATGTGTATCTGTTGGATATAATCAGAGAACTGAAAATTAATTTATCGGTAATTTTTAAGAGACCATGTTTTGTGACAACCATCTCTACTAGCTAGCTCTTTATTGAACACACTCCTAAAAATAAGGAACCACGACATTGTAGATATTTAATATTGTACAGTCTAGAAACCTCCATTTTTGCCTTCGAATGCATATTTAAGAGTTACAGAATGAAAAAAAGTCTTGTTGGATAATAGTGTTTGACTAGCATTTTAAGAACTTGAGAGTAAAAGCAACAATAGGGTTTTTCACCTCTTCCTGCTTCCAGCCCCAAACTGAGAACGTCACTCCTCCATTGTTTGGAAGAAATCATGTCTATATAAATCTTATTTATAATGTGTGTATAATATACATAATCATAGTACAGTTCTCAACTATGAGGAAGAAGTTTGGCACGTAATTATTGAGGCTTTAGGTTTTCAATTCGACCAGATGGGGTCGTATCAAACCCGGGGATTTCACCCACAGCTCACTGTCCCTCCTGGTCCATTGCCCTTCCAAGTAATGCTGAGAGTAGGCAAACGCATTCTGCCTTCATGGTACAGTTCTTGGTTTTTCTAATAGGAGAAATATGGTATATGTTTACAAGACTCTCTTACGAGATTATAGATTTCAGTGCTGTTGGACAGTGTCTTGCATTCAAACAAGGAAGTCTGTAATGTAATGATCTTCCCTCCGCTTCCTGTCAATTTAGTTACCTCCTGAAAGCACAATAGTTGAAACATCACCATTTGGTGAATCCAAAAGCACTTGCAGTGAGCAAACAGTCCCTGGTAAAAGCCTTTTAGAGACAGGTTCTTGACATCCAGACTTCTGCAGAATGTAGTGCTCATTCCCCTAGACTTGTCATT
This sequence comes from Equus przewalskii, assembly GCF_037783145.1. NCBI lineage: Eukaryota > Metazoa > Chordata > Mammalia > Perissodactyla > Equidae > Equus > Equus przewalskii. The sequence continues at coordinate 49,480,085 of NC_091831.1, read as the reverse complement.
TCATTTCAAAATAAAACCCAGCTCCTCCAAACAGCACTTTTTCAACATAGATCTACTTGCTCCCTGCGGACATTCAGAATCGATAGACCAAACACTACTATTTTGAAGTTATGCTGTTTCATGTCCTTTTCAAGTGTTTTATAACCCCGTCCCACTTGGGCTGTACCTGCTAGGGCAATTCTTCGGCCACCAGGGACCCGTAAGATTCAGACCCTGAGCCCATAGAGGCAAAAGCCCCCCTCACCTAGGGGAAGCTGACTTACCTCTGGCACGTCTCATGGGGACTGAATGCGGTTACTGCTGTTCCTGTTGCCCACTCGCCCAGGGTAACCCTGGACTGACTCCCAGAAGGCCTTTGTAAAGTCAGTAGCCATCCCGAAGGCAGGCGGGAGCAACAGTACCTTCAGTAGCTTCATTTTCCTGTCTTGCTGACAGAGACCCTTGGGTACCACTGTGCTGCTAATAGGATAAGTACTCCATTGCCAGATGACCATGCCTTTTGTACAGAACCAAATTAACTCACCTAATACCTGACACCTCTCTGGGCTCTGAACTGCTTTCTCTCATCAAGCATGCTGGCATTCTAGACAGAATTGTAGAGATTTGGCAGATGATGGAAGTATTTAAGATTGAATTTATTTCACTCATTGTGGGTTGAAAGGAGTTTTCCATTCTGAACTCCTGAGATACTGACCACAACCATGGAATGAATGTGTGACCAGAAAGTGGCTTTGACACCAAATGCTGCTGTTGGTTATAATTGGCTTCTAACTGATTTGACCAGAAATAATTAATAATGTGAATTTTTGTTAACCGTTCAATTGTAGGAAAATAGAATATGTACCACCTTATGTTAGATAGACATGAACTTTTCCTGCACAAAGCCTTGCTTGTAGAGGATGCCCAATAAGGCAAGAAAAAGCATACTAACTTGTGCTTTGAGAGCTCAATATTTTTATCTTATCAGCACAGAAGAAATATTTCCATGTAACTTGATCTTCTGTCTAGTACTTGTCTTATAGGTAACCAACACTGAAAACTCTGTAGTGATGACTACCAAAGAAATACATAGTAAAACAACCTTTTATTTCCAAATTATTAAAGAGCCAGCCATTGACGCTGCTACATGAGTTCCATGCTCAAGAGCCATTGTAAGAGATTAAGGGGTTTTTAGGTTTTTGTTTTGTTTTTTTTTCTTTTTTCCTCTTTAATTTTTTTTTGATAAAACATACACACACAGCTGTTAGTGTTAGATTATAGGGAGCATTTTCCAGAATGCTCCGGGGTTGTGGTAACTGCCAAGCCCTGGTTGCCTTTTGTTAGGCAATGGAAGGAATCCTATGTTCATGATAGCGTGGGTGCTGTGTGTGTGCATTTGTGTGTGTGTGCATTCATGCCTTAACTCGGGTTACTACTCAACTTTAGTTCTTGACTTAGTCTGCACCGTCATCTAGATTGTATTGTACATCTCGATCTAAACTTCATCCTGGCAAAAACAAAGTTGCAGGCATAACAGTCTAAGAATGCATTCCTCCGGAAGAGTCTATGATCAGGTTGACCTTGAGCCTTCTTTGGACTTTATTTGGAACTTAGCATGGAAAGCAAAAGTGGACTGTCAAACAGAAAGACATCAACAAGGAAGAGAGGAGAGCCAAGGGCGAGCATGTCTTTTGCCTCTGCATATCCGTGCACACTGTATGTTGTTCATGGTAGCTTGTCTACAACTTGACTAGGTTGGAGTTCTGGTAATAGTGGCAATCTTGACATTCTTGGTCAGAGTTTAGAGAGATGTAAGACTTCCAGTTAATGTCTTATTTACTTCTTTATGTTGATTAGTCTTTGATACATGTGCTGAATCAGAAACCTAAATAAAGATAATTTTTTAAAATGTACCTCTTGAGTCTTAAACCCCATCTCTTTCTTTCTGGTCTTTGAGTTGGACAATGAATGTTGTTTCCCTGTTGCTTCTGATAGACATCTGACTTAGACTCTGATTACTAAAGACTGCCTTAGAAGAAAAACTTAAGAAAAGGACACAAAAGGAGCTGGTACTGTTCTGTTTCTTAGAATGCTGGTTATCTGGATGTATTCAGTTTTTGAAAATTCATTGAGCTGTATGCTTATGATTTGTGCACTGTTTCATATCTGTATTGTATTTCAATTTAAAATCATAAACCTAGGAGATTATCAGAAGGAAAGGAAAGCCACACTCATTCCCAAAATGTTACATAAAAGCAAATATGTATAGACACACATCTATATATATATTCAGGTTTTGGATATTACATTTCAAAACATTTTTTATTTTTATTTTTGAGGAAGATTAGCCCTGAGCTAACATCTACCCCCAATCCTTCTCTTTTTGCTGAGGAAGACTGCCTCTGAGCCAACATCCACGCCCATCTTCCTCTATGTTATATGTCGGACGCCTGCCACAGCATGGCTTGACAAGAGGTATGTAGGTCCGCACCCGGGACCCAAACTGGCGAACCCCCAGCCACCAAAGCAGAAGGTGCAAACTTACCCACTGCTTCACCGGGCCAGCCCCCCTGGATATTACATTTGTTGTATTAGTGAGCTTACTCTTCAATTTTTAAATTCATCTGTATGGTTTTCTCTTCCTACCTTGTAGGAAGCAAGGCTTTAGAATCAGTTCTAGGTTCGAGTACCAGTTTTTTCACTGGGCCAGTTACTTAATCTCTCTGCAACCCAAGTTCCTTACCTGTAAAATAGCAATATTATATGCCTTGCTAAAGTGAGAAAGTTGAGATGAAAGCCTCTAGGACAGTCCTTCACACACACAGTAGGACACAGACTAGTGCCTTCCACATCCATTTATTTAGGAAGAAAGTTAGAATGAATGTTTGGAGTGATGTTTTTTACTTTTTTGGGAGGTATATGCTTCGTCGCTTGCGTTATAGTAAGACCCTAGCAATTAAGAGTCCACATTCTGAGAGGAAAGAGCACAGTACTTACAGGATCCTGTCTTAGGAGTAGTCTTCGAGAACCCAGTTGTGACACTATCTTAAGAGTGCAAACTCAATCTGGACCCTTTTCTCTATAAAAGGGCTAAATAAACCTGGAATGAGTCTAGACTCGTCTGACTTAAGCAAGATTCCATGTTAACTATTAGTTGAAGAGTTTTTGATTTGATTAATCATTTGGTGAAAGGACCAAATTGGAAAATGCTTCTCTCCTCATGGCAGGTAGGTTTCAGTTGTAACTTGGTGAAAATCTTGACTAAGAAATTACCCAGGCCCTCTGAGTTCAAGTCTTGGCTTCATCTGTCAGCTTCCATTTTCTAATCTGTGTAATGGGGATAGCCATTTTTATTTCAGGTAGAGTTGAAAGAAAACAGTTTAAACAAAGTACTTTAACAAGAAGTAAAGTTTAAGCTGCATATGCGTTTCTTTTTTTTTCTTTTAATACCTTTTAGAGGCTCTGTGTGTCCCCATGGTGCTTCTAAAATTGAAACAGTTGGTTTAGAAAATTTTTTGTGTTTAGGTAAAATTCTACGTGTAAGTCTGGGTCCTTGTTTTAATGTATAGGCTGTTTAAATTTAAAACATACTTGTGAAAATGCAGTAGTATTCAATCACTAATGTCTAATCCAAGCCCAAACTTTTTGACATCCTCTGAAGGAGAGGAAGAAGTCAGTGCGTGGTAAATTATAGTTTGTGTGTGATGTTTATGTGGACACAAGAGATTGAGTTCCTGTCCCTTCAGGTTTTCTGTTCTGTCTGGCATACCATGCCTAATTTCATAATACACTGAATGCTATTGAACTAAGTATATTTAGATCTTGCCTAAAGATCTTATTTTCTGTACCCTACTAATGATTTAGTGCAACTTTCAAGGTTACTAAATTATCCCAAAAAGAGATCTTAGTAATTCATCTTAAAATTTTTCATCTTAAAAAAGGAAAAGCCAGACTCAGAAATGAAATAGATGATAGAAGTAATAGATGAGGATGTGAAAACAGCTGTTATAAACATTCTCTGTGTGTTCAAGAAGTCAGAAGGAAGCGTGAGAAAAATGGCAACTATGACCCAAATTGAACTTCCAGAGGTAAATAATACCATTTCTGAAATTTAAAACAACAAAAAGCTGGCTTTAAGTCTTTTGTGGATTTATATCTGTGCTCTTTAATTGTGCCTTTAAAAGCCAGCTCCTGAGATTCGAGTTAAACCTAGCTGAGGTACTTCTCGCCCTCCCCTGCCCCCCTGGGGACAGCTTTGCCTGGGTTCTGCTGAACCACTGTTGGGAAATTATTAACCCTGGGAACTGAGGGACTACTCCTATTAGTCTCTTTATTGTTGGGCATGAAGCCTCAGGTTTAAGGCAGCCAGGTACAGTAGGAAGTCGTGTGAGTTAGACTCTGGTCTAAGGCCAGTTTTCTGAGCTTTTATTTCCTCACCTATAAAATAGGAATGAGACTAGGGTCATTAGGATCCAATGAACATAATGTAAAAACTTCAGGGAGTATAAGTTCTTTGTATTGTAACTTAACTATTTCTAATATCATTTCATTGATTCTACAAATATTTATATATTTTTTTCCTTCTCCCCAAAGCCCCCCATACATAGCTGTATATTCTAATTGTGGATCCCTCTGGTTGTGCTATGTGGGATGCCGCGTCAGCATGGTCTGATGAGCGGTGCCATGTCTGCGCCCAGGATCCCAACCGGCGAAACCCTGGGCAGAGCGTGAAAACTTAACCACTCGGCCACAGGCTGGCCCCTACAAATATTTTTAAAATACAAATTATGCCAGCCACTGTGTACGGTACTGAGAATGCTGTCGGGGCAAGAATACGGCAGTTCATTCTCTTTGGGTGCTGACAGTTTACAAGGGTGGTTACGTGTTGTGATGGGGGAAAGCTGCACAGGGGACCCCACAGCGTTAGAAGAGAGGAAGGGGCAGAGAAGACTTCCAGAGGAACTGCCCTTTAAGCAGATTCTTGAAGAACAGGTGAGAATTAGGTGAAGAGTGTTTGGAACAGAGGGAACAGCACAGGAGAAAACCTGGAGGTAAGTAAGAGCATCGATCCAGGAGGTGACTGTTTGGGTTCCCTGAAGGCAAACAGACAAGGACTTGGGTACAGGAAGTTTACTTGGGAGGTGACTCCAGGAGTAGAAGGAGGACGTGGAGAAAGTGAGACCAGGGAAGGGTGTGTTGATGAGCCTGTTAGCATTGAGGGCAATTGAAGCTCAATCCCATGGGGTCTCCCCAAGGAATAATCTAGAACGTGCCTCAGAATTGTCCCAGCAGAGGACAGGAATGCGAGGACTTGGATTCACCAGCTCCATTCACCTGTTGGTTGAAGGTGCCCCTGGGGAGAAGGACTCCCACATTCAGATCTTCTGGGCTGTGTGTGAGGCTTCCTCGAAGACCTGAGGCAGCAAAGCCAAGAGTGGCCACCCCATGTTTGATGAGGGATGCTGGCAAGGTGTGTGAGTGTTCATAGTGAAATCAGGTGGGCCAGAGGGGTGGGATGCATTGCATCAGGGCTGCTACAAGTGACCTGGGGGCTAAATCACCATCATTTGGTTTCACCTGAAGTATTCATGAAAAATTTTTTTTTTCCCAAGGGTGGAAAAATATAATGTTTTATTTTTTCCTTTTTTCTTTTTCTCCTGGCTTTATTGAGAAATAATTGATGTATAACATTTGTAAGTTTAAGGTGTGCAACTTAATGATTTGATATATGTATATAGTGAGATGATTACCACGCTAAAGTTAGTTAACACATCCATCACCTCGCATAGTTAGAATTTATGAAAATCTGAAATACTTTTTAATTTAAAATGGAGATTTTTATTTTAAAAAATCCGGATTCCTAATTTCTCTTGAAAAAGAAGGTCACAGCAGGGCCTCCTGCCTCCATTGCAGCATCAGCTGGGGCTGAACAGGAGCTGTGCTGGGAGAGCAGAAAACACCTGCCCCTCTGAGAGCCTGCTGCTCACTCTGCCCACCACTCAGGCTTTTGCAGTGTGATCCCTGCAGCCTTTTGAGTTTGTCAACCCCTGCCATAGGGTATTTGAGGAGTGGAGGAGGTTTGATCTAAGCTAATGTGTATGTGTGAAAAAGAGAGGGGGGAAAGAGTAGAGGAGCCAGAGGTGAAAATCGAAGCCCCGTTTGGAGAGAGGCCTACAGTAGAAGTTCCTAGCACAAGTCCAGCTAAGAAGAAGAAAGTGGTATGTCAACATGCAAGGGACTGTGGTAAATCCGTCTTTCTTATGAGCCTCATATGGAAAATTGGCCAAGATTTGAGATAGGATTAAAGTGCCCCTGGATTCCCCTAGCTCTGTTACTGTCTGATTTGCCCCTGGCTCTCCCCAAATTCAACATACAGCATGGTTTCAGCAGGCTGAGAGGAGGATGTGTCCCTGGGTCTAGAATTATAGAGGAGATGAGTCAGACAGGGGTGTGTTGCTTAGTGTTTATCCATCTCCTCTGTGGGAGAATAAGCCCTGATTTGTATTGTTTGCCAGTTTTCGTGGTATAAGTACGCCCCACCATGATTGATTTCAAGCCACCAAGATGAAGTCCCTTGGAGAGAGATGGGCAGTAGCACATCGTTATATAGGATTTCTACCACACAGATACATTCCATGTAAATAACCTTGAAAGCATAATCATAGTAAAATAGGAAGTGCGGTGGTTTCAGTATTTGTTACCTTTGTTTTTAATAGAATCTTTTAAATTACAAGTTTATATCATTTAGTTTTTAGTAGTGTCCGTGTTTAACAACCAGCTCACAAAATTCCTGGAAATTGAAAAATCAGCTCTCGTGAGCCTTTTGACCCAGTTCAAGGATGCTTCTGCGCGGGGGGTCAGCGGAGGCTCCTATATCAGAGGCCTCTGGTGTTTATATCTCCCATTGCAAGGGCAGTGGTGACAGTGAGGAAAGTGATTTATTTCTGGGCCCTCAGACCCCAAGCACAGCTGCAGGCTCAGAGCAAGGTTGGATCTGGACTTGGCAGAGGGCAAGAGGTCAGGTGAGACTCCCTTAGGAATCTCAAGGCAGCCGTTCTCGTGGGAAGGATTGCGTGAGTCAAGTGCAAGACTGCTGTTTGGAGCTGGGCCCGCTCCCCTCCGGAGCTCGAGCATGCAGTCTCTCAGGCACGCTCAGGCGGCACAGTTTTTGCAACCACAGTTTTTCCACCCACTCTGCGTTTACTTTCCTTCTTCATCAGCCTGGTTTTCAGCCGGGACAAGAGGCCAGAACTTCATTCCGCAGAAGTATCAGCATTGCAAGGGGGGGCTGAGGAGCTCTCCCGGGTGATTGTTTTTCCCTCGACTGTACTTGCTGGGAAGGAGTCTAGACTAGACTGGCTGCCCGTCATCCTGTTCCTCTTTGTCTTGGTTGGACTATAAACTGAGTTAGGCTCATAAAGTTTAACTAACTTGTCCAGAATCACGTCGTAAGTGGCATGGCCAGATCATCTGGCTCCAGAACATGTGATCTTAACCCCTTTGTGGGAAAGAAGTGTGGTAACAAGGCAGGCCTCATAGACTTCAGGAACTCCAGACCAGTGGTCATTGGCACTGCCACAAAATCCTTGGGAAGTGGTTGGGGATATAGGAGCAAAGAAGTGCAGGCAGGTTGGTTCAGATGGGAGGGAAAGGAAGCCTGTGAATTTTGTTTGGAGAGCCACCCAACTTGCTCGTGTGTATATGTTGTGTTGGTGTGTGGTGCCCTCAAAGGAGAGGTCTGCCTCTCTCCACGCTCAGCCCATCACCTGAGAGAGCCAGGACACCTAGATCAAAGGCGAAGTGGATTGAACACTCCCTGGATAGTTGGTATTAGAGAATTATTGTTAATTTTTTTTTTAAGTGTTTTATCCTAGTCAATGGCTGTTTCCCTGAGAACCCGGGCCCCAGATCTATGAGAAATGTCAGGACCCTGGAATGAAGGCACTGGGGAAGGCCACAGAGACAGAAATCCACGATTACCATGAAACCTTTCTCCAGGGTTTTAGGCAGACTATCTATCTGGGGGAGCTTTGTCCTTAAACGTGAGTTCAAAGTCTTACTTAGCAGAGCCATCAGGGAGATGACAGGGTTGCCTGAGGGGTCACAGAGTATGGCTGGAAAAGGCAGAACTCCAAGCATCAGCAGACGAGGGTTTGAGGTGGATTAACTCTTGCCCGACTCATGGCTTTATGGGAGTTCCTAAATCTCTCTAACCCTCTTTAACTAATTTTTTCTACTTTTTATTGATGTATAAGGTGCATTCAGCCTACTTCTTATCTGTAAATAAAAATGATATTTCTAAAAGATCTGGGCTTTTTAGAATTTTATAAATAAATTATTTACAGGTGCAATGATATGATATTTTGGGTTTGCTTTGAAATAATTCACGAGGGGATGGGGAGGTAGATGTGGGTATAGAGATAACAAAACAGGCAGTATGTCGATTGCCTAAATTAGGTGATGGATACCTGAGAGTTTGTTATACTGTTTTCTGCTTTTGTATATTGAAGATTTTCACAGTAGAATTTTCAGAAATGGAGGGGAGGGGATGAACAGATTTTAAGGAAAAAAGGAGTCGTGGGAAAGGTAGTGTTAGAGATGCCACCATAGAAAATTCTAATTTTTGCAAGGAGGCAGGAGTATTTTATACATCACCCTCCAAAATGAGAAGCATGATGCGAATTTGCTCTGAACTGAGCATACGTTTATGGGTTTGTGAGTTGTGGACCCTGGGCATCTGGATTGGAGTGATTGATATCCTGGTAAAGTTAAACAGAAGAGAATGTTCTCTCTTTTTTGTTCCCATACACAGATTTTAACAGACAACAGGGCTGGCATGGTGGGGGCTTCCCTTTTGCTTGGGAAAGGCTGCTCTTTGCATTTGTCCCATGGGGTTCTAATTTTTTTGTCGAGATGTGACGTTGCTGGCATTACATTTTGGAATGACTTTATGGAACTTTGGGACCATAGAAGGCTTGAGAGTCCTGAAGAAGGTCCATCAGTAATGAGGCTTCTACAGAAATAGTCTATCCTTAACCAAGTATTGAGTGAGACCGCCATCGGTATGCCTGAGTTTAAGAATGAGACGAGGGAGAGGAGGTCACTGGGCTTTATTTTGCTTTACCTGTTCAATCTCTCTGTGCAAATATACGGTTCAACTTTTGGGTGCTTTTAAATTGCTGGCCTTTCTCTATGGTAGAGGTTCATGGCTCATTGTATAAGCCTTTCAGGTGATACAATGTATAACCCCAGGGTGGGAAGCACAACTGGGCATAAATCAAGGTGAAATGCAGAATAAGGGGTCAGTCCTCTGAGGTGTGCTTAATGTCCTGTTGACCAATTTCAGACCTTTGGAGCGGCTTCTAACTTGCTTCTCTCACTAGCACTAGGTCAGTACTTAGGAATAGTAATTAATTGTTTTTTGAATGGCCACATGGATATGGGCAGCACATTTCAGATACTCTGAGCTCCCTCTCCAAGGGGACCTCATATCTTTAGTCTCGGCTGTTAAACCAAATGGTTTAATAGAACTAAATGTAAAGAAATGTAGGGTGGAGGAGGACTCCAACTTCTCTATTTTCCTCCTAACTTCCCCACAAAGGTAGAATTTGTTAATCTGATTGGGTTAGAGTCCAGGATGGTGACAACTGAGCTATGGAACCACCAAAGGTTTGGTTAGATTCAACTGGTACCCAGATTTCCAGCCACTTTCCTAATCGGAGGAACCCAGTCTTGAAGTTTCAACCCCTCGTCAGAAAAGAGGTCCTTGGTTTCCTTGGCCCTAAAGAAAATACTTCAGAGACCCGTTCAGCTCAGCGATCTTGGAGGGAGAAAGGAGTGATTTTGTTTGTAAAGCAATTAGAATCCAAGTGTTTTTCAATCTTACGTGCTCTCTGCATGCTTCAGGAAAACAAACGCCTTAAACTAGCCTTAAGATCCTCAGTTGTTAAATCAGCTTTATCACCATTCAGACCAAGTGCAGATTATTCATGTTCTTGGCCTTTTTTCTTCACTGAGTCGCTCCAAAGGTGGGGGGAAATACGCACATTTCAAACTCCGAAGTATCTACGAACCCATACCCTGAGCTGCATTTTTGTTTGTTTTTGCATGATAAGTGGAATTGTCTGTAAGCTTGGATCAGCCCCTGTGTCTCTGAAAGAAAGTTAGCCTATATATAAAGAGGACGCTAGCACTTATCCATCTAGAGTTCTCCAAGTTAATCAGTTTCTGAGAATTTTACTTCACCAAGATTTACTCTCTTGTCAAATCTGGCTACAGAGAGACCAGAGTAAATGGTTCAGTTGATATCGGGTGTAGCTCCCCCTTTTTTTTTTCCACATCAAAACACGCTTTTGAGGGCCGGACCTGTGTCCGAGTGGTTAAGTTCGCGTGCTCCTCTTGGGCAGCCCAGGGTTTCGCCAGTTCAGATCCTGGGCGCTGACATGGCACCGCTTGTGAGGCCACGCTGAGGCGGTGTCCCACATGCCACAACTAGGAGGACCCACAACTAAAAATACACAACTATGTGCTGGGGGGATTTGGGGAGGAAAAAAAAGCAGAAAAAAAAAGGAAGATTGGCAACAGTTGTTAGCTCAGGTGCCAATCTTAAAAAAAAACAAAAAACCCCCACACTTTTGTTGTAGCTACTTGTGTATGTTTTGAGAGCATGGGTGAGAGGATGGGCACTGGGACCTAAGCGCCTGACTTCAGGTACTGGCTCTGACACTTAGATCCCGGGAGAAATTGCATAACCAGTCGGAGTCCGTTTTCTCATCTTCCTCACAGAGTTGTGTGGAGTAAATGTGTTACTATATGTAAATCTCTTAGAACAGGGACTTAGAACTTAGGACAAGTTAAGCTCTCAATACATGAGAGCTATTATTATATATTCCTGTGTTTGTTGGCTTTACCGCACCAGGAGTGTTATAATATTAAGCTTGATGATGATAGACATCACCTTAGCTTGTCATATCTCTAAGTTTTTCTTTTCCAATATTCACTTTCTGAAAATTCAATTAAAAAAGGAAGAAAATTGCATTCTTCAAAACCGAGTTATTTTACTTTTCTTGGCAGTGGTGCGTGAATGCCACATCTAAAATATACAAGGTTACCTTTCAGAATTTTTCTGAGTTTTGCATAATCTCCTTCGGAACGCTGTGATTTCCTAAGAATTACTTACGTGCTTGATTCTTATCAAGCTCCCACCTTGAAAATGTGATGACATATCTGTCAGGCTGGAAAACTGAGCGGAACTCTCCACCTCTTGCCTGCATCAGCTACACAGCTTTCCCCAACTTGCCCAGAAATGGAAACTGGGCCAAAATTGAGCCGGACGGGACAGAGACACTGGGCAACAGCTTTTGATTCCTGCTCTTTGTCACTTCCACCCTACTGTCCCCTTCCATGCCCAAATCATTCTCATCCCTTAAAAAAATACTGGGCTGATTAGGACAGGAAGTTAATTTCCTGATAAATATCATCAGGGAGTGAAGGGCAGGGCTTTACGTGCGTGTGGCCGGTTACCTCCACTTTGGATGACCCTTTCTGCAAGAAGCCAGTCTCTCTTCCTCAAACCAAGCTGCACTGACATGGGACCCTGTGCATTGCGCTAAGTAAAAACACCAACAGGCTCTCTCGGACTCTGACAGTATGTCAAGGGATGTTCAGAGCCGGAGTTCAGTGAACACTTCCGCTGCTCTGAGGGCGATTGGAGGGGCCATGGGCTTGTGAGAAAGGAATGTGCTGGTTCTTGAATTTTACTGTTTGAGGATTTGCTTAGTTTACTTACTAGCTTTGCTGACTCCTTCATTCAACACACATTTATTAAGCCAGGTTCTACTTAATAACAAAACCCCAAACCAGTTTCTTGAAATGAAATTGGGGAAAAAACATTTGAAAACCAGTTTGAATACATAATTCCATATGATTTTTTTTTTTTTTGGAAGACTAGCCCTGAGCTAACATCTGCTGCCAATCCTCCTCTTTTTTTTTTTTTTTTTTTTTTTGCTGAGGAAGACTGGCCCTGAGCTAACATCCATGCCCATCTTCCTCTGCTTCATTTGTGGGATGCCTGCCATAGCATGGCTTGACAAACCATGTGTAGATCCATACCCAAGATCCGAACTGGCAAACCCTGGGCCACCGAAGTAGAACATGTGAACTTAACTGCTGCGCCACCAGGCTGGCCCCCATAGGATGTTTTTTCATTTCTTATACTCAGTGACACTTTTTACCTACAACCCTTTTTGAAATTTAAGAAATAAACATGAGAGATCCGCCTCCAGCAATAAAAATGGATGTTAGAAGCAAAGTATTTAAGTTTGTATAACACAGATTACATCAAAATGAATGGAATAAGAGGAATTTGCCATGGGAGGTGGCTTGAGGTAAAACACTTTTATGTGATTATTTTTGGTGTGGAATGCCAATGCCCCAGCAGCTCAAAAGTCCCAGCTCCCACCTCCCTTGGTGCCTGCATTTTCCTTGTTGGTCCTCTTTAAAGGTTAAGAGCTGTGATGTGAGAGGCAGAAAGCCTCTCCCTGGGAAGGACCCAATTCTCGGATTGCAGTGGGGTGTGTTGGAAAGGGCATCAACTGGGCATTGGGAGACAGAGTGTCAAGTCTCCTTGGGCCACTCACTTGCGACCAGTTGCTCAGCATTTCTTGGCATCAGGTGTCTAGCTCTGTGCCTGGCACATAGGAAGCGCTCACAAACCCCTTGTGTTTCTCTATCTTACCCACCCAAATTGCCTAAACCAGGAATCTGGGTGGTGTCCTGGACTTCTTGCAGTCTCTCCTCATCCAGTTCTAGCCAGGCACTAAATCTTGCCAATTTTACCTGCTAAGTGCTGCTTACTCCTGCTCGTCCTCTCTATTCCTGCTTCAGGTCAGTTCAGTCCTTACGGCGCATTGGACTGTTGTAGGAAATGGTTTCCTAGTTGCTTTCGTGGCCTCAGGGCCTTTTCCACCAACACCTCTTACACAAATCTTTCTAAACCAAAGCTGACCATATCTGGGCCCTACTTAGAACAGAATCATTAGCCACCTCTTGCCTTTAGGATGAAGTCTTTATGAAAGTTACAAGCACTCTCATAGTTCTTACTCTGTGCTCTTCTAAATGTTCCACGCATGTTAACTCACTTAATCCTTGAAACAAGTATCCATGAGGATCATTATTATGCTCTTCAGTTTACAGGTGAGGAAACTGAGGCATAGAGAAGTTAAATAACTTGCTTGGAGTTAAACTGCTAGTAAGTGATCAAGCAGAATATTAAAGTTTTTCTGTATCCCTGCTTAGTCTCAGTCTTATCTCTGGCCACTTCTATCTCGTTCTTTATCCTCCAGCAAGACCAGCTACATGCTGTTCTCTCCCCACCCGTATCCATTCCCCTGCCTCCCTGTACTTTGGCTCCTGTTAATATCTCTATGGAATGCCTTTCCCTGTTGACTTCTTGGCAAATTCCTACTTGTCCTTTCAGACTTTGCTCTGACGTCATCTCCTCCCTCAGTCAGTCTTCCTATGCACCCTTGCAAACATCTGAGGAGCTGCTTTGTGGTAGGAATGAGACAGACAATGACAATGGAAACCAAGAACTAGAGATGGTACTAAGCATCTTATGGTCATTTGAGGAAAAGAGGCAAAAAATCCTGGAGTAGAAGAACATGAGTAGTCCAGGAAAATAAACGCAGGGCACTCTGGGAGGACATCCTCGGGTGGAGGAATCCAGCCCTGAGCTGACATCTGTGCCCGTCTTCCTCCATTTTATGTGTGGGACGCCTGCCACAGCATGACTTGACAAGTGGTGCGTAGTCTGTGCCTGGGATCCGAACCGGTGAACTCTGGCCACCGAAGCAGAGCACATGAATTCAACCATCATGCTACCTGGCTGGCCCCCAGTTTTCATAATCTTAAACATTTGGTAGACATAATGCTAATTTATTTAATTAATAAACCTGTATAAGTTTAGGAAGAATATGCCCAAATAGAATTAAAATGTATGCTTGTATCATACTTTAACTCAGAAGACGACTGTTTTTATTAAGCCAACAATATTAAACTAGTCTTATTTGCCAAAGATTTATCTAAATTTTGTGAACTTAAATTCTTAATACATTTAGGTTAGTTTTTATAAGAATGCTTTTGAAAGCATTAGAATTTCAATTTTCTTAGTTTCTGGAAATTTTAGGAATATTTAATTCAAACCAATCAAAATAAAGCTTCTTTAGAGGATTTTATAATGTAATTTGGTAATATTATCTGGAAATAGAAAAATACTACACACACATAACATACACACGTATATACAGACACAGATAGAGGGCTTATAGCTTCAATTCAACTCGTTCATATAAATGAGTGCACTCCTATCTTTGTCCCACCGTTGTATTTTTACCAGGATTGTGTTCCTGGCAGATGGGGCAAGTTGAAGTTATCTGCTCGACATGAGAGGTGCAGTGTCCCCACCAGTATTTGTAGAGGAGCTCCTTTAAGATTTCCTTTGCCCTGATGTGTGCTCTGATGGAAGCTGTGAACTGAATTTTGGGTAAGGAGCTGAGGAGGACCAAGTGGCCATCCAGGTGTCTCCAAAGCGCATCTAAGTGGATAAAATATCCAACTGTTTCCAATTAGTTTTTCCAGCCTCAGATGATTGCTCTTGAGGTCCTTGAGAATCTCGAGAACCCCTGACAAGGGGGGGACCACCTAGAGCCCAAGTGACTCTAGGGAGTTGAGGGGCCAGAGTGGGAAGGGGAAAGTATGGCAGGGGTGGATAGACGGGTGGAAGGAAGGGGAGCAGATCAAACAGTTCAAGGGAGTTTAGGGGAAGGGGAGATTCAGTAAGAAGGAGGGAGAAGGAGCAGCGAGGGGCAGGGTGTGATGGGAAGGGAGGGATTCTAGGTGAGACCCAGATTGGGGAGTTTCCTAGTTTCTCAAAGAGGCCGCTGAAGTTTCAAATGGTCTTCAGTAAACTTTGGCCTTTACTGAACATACTGAACTGAATTGTGCCATAATAGCGAAGTATGGGAGAAGAGGAGGGAGAGTGCCAGACAGAGAAAGAGTTACTGTGACAGATGAATTGTGTCCCTCCTGAAAGATATGTTGATGTCCTAGCTCTGGTACCTGTGAATGTGGCCTTATTGGGGAATAGAATCTGCCGGTCTAATCAAGTTAAGATGAGGCCATTAGGGTGGGCCCGAATCCAATACGACTGGTATCCTTATAAGAAGAGAAGATAGAGACACACAGGGAGAAGATGGCCGTGTGAAGACAGAGGCAGAGATTGAAGTGGTGTAGCAGCAAGCTGGGGAATGCCGAGAATTGCCAGCAAACACCAAATGCCAGGATGAGGCAAGGAGGGGTCTTCCCTAGAGTCTTCAGAGGAAAGTCACCCTGCTAACGCCTTGATTTCAGACTTCCGGCCTCCAGAACTGTGAATCAACAAATCACTATTGTTTTAAGCCACCCAGTTTGTAGTATTTTGTTGTGACTGCCCTAGGAAACTAATACAGTTAGTAACCCGCGGGATTAGATAATGAAATCAGACATAAAACCTTAAAGAAGACAGAAAGACAACACTCCTTGCGTTACTGCTTTAATGCTCCTTGCCTAATCCCAATTGAAAGAATCCTCCCTCATTCAATCCTTAACTGAGGAGCCAAGGGAACACCACTAGAGGAACCCTTGCAGGAGAGCCAGAGAAATGCCTGCCTGAAAGAATCAATGTAACTTCTTAGCGTGTTACAACAGACAAATGTCCAGAGCGCTGGATTCAGGAGCTGTGACTCACCATCGTGGATCCCATATCCCCAGGACACAAAGGGCACAAATACCTGGGGGAAGACAGCAGGGTCCAGGGGACAGTCAGCACTCCACGTGAGCCATGGCACCAGAAAATTGTCAAAGAAAAACAAATCCAGATTTTGGTAAGGGGAGACTATCTGAAAAGACTATGGTAGGTGGTTGCCAAGAAATGGGGGAGAGGGGGGACGTGGGAGTTGCTGTTTAATGGGTACAGAGTTTCAGTTTTGCAAGCTGAAAAAGTTTTGGAGATCTGTTGCACAACGATGTGAATATACCTGGCACTACTGAACTGCACACTTAAAAATGGTTAAGATGGTCAAGTTTATGATATATGTTTTTTACCACAATTAAAAAAATTATTACAAAAAAAGAGAAAAGACTTATAAGATGAGGAGGGGGCCTATTGCAATACAGAGAACACTCTGACCACAAGATCTGCAAGCATCTCAAAAATCAGGCACAAAATGGCTTTTTCTTTTATAAAAACGAGTAAATAAGGCTAGAAGGAACTGAATTTTGGGAGTGGAGTGAGTGAGTGTGTGACTGGACAACTGATCAGGGAAAGTCTTTGTGGTCAGCTTATTTTCGGGAGGGGTCGTTAAGGAAGGGCTGCTCTGTGTTCCGATGCTGGCTCAGGTTGAAGGTGGGTCAAAGTTCAGGGGCCTGTCTGGAGAGGAGAAGCCTGAGTAGAGTTTGGTCAAGACACGTTAGTGGGTATTTTGTCCACATCGACCAGTGAGGACAAACAGTTCAGCTGCTCATTTATGAGACAAAGAAAGAGAACTTAGAGGGTCTGTGTCTGGCCTCGTCCTAGGTAATCCAGGGAAGCATGGTTTTGAGGAAGCGTGGTCCTTTTCTGTAAGCCTGTTCCTGGAACACAATGGGTAGGAGATTTCTTGTACAGTGCTGTTTTCTGGGAGAACAGGATTCAGGTAAGTTCAACATTGTCACCCCCACTGCAACTGCTCTCCCTCCCTGGCCCAAATCTCACTCTGACAGCAAGTTCCTCAGCTGTGAGTCTTTGAAGGAGTGCTCCACCAAAGTTGGTTAGCCTCAGCCTACTCATCAGGGCTTAATAAATGTGCTATTTTTTCTGTGTTCCTGACACCATGCTGAGGACGCGGTGTGCCTTCTGTCACTTATTGCTTGAAATAACCCAATTAAGTGGGTAGAGGTTTTAATTGCCATTTTACAGATGAAGAAACTGAGGTACAAGAAGAGCAAACAACATGACTAATGTCACATTGCTAACATCACATAGCTAATATATTTGTTTCCTAGGGCTGCCGTACCAATGACCGCAAACTTGCTGGTTTAAAACAACAGAAATTTATTGTCTCATTTCTGGAGACCAGAAATCCAAAATCCAGGTGTCAACAGGCCGTCCTCTTTGAGATCTGTAGGGCAGGAGCCTTCCTTGCCTTTTCCTAGCTTCTAGTGGTTGTTAGCAATCCTTGAGATTCCTTGGCTTGTAGACACATCACTCCAGTGTCTGTTTCCTTCGTCACATGGCGTTTCCATATCAGGCCACATTCACAGGTTAGGACGGAGGGTTAAGACTTGAGCATATCTTTCTGAGGGACACAATTCAGCCCACAACAGATCATAAGTGGCGGAGCTACGGTTCTGGAACACCCCCTAGTCATCTGCAGAGCGGGGTGTTCATGCCCCAGGAACCGGTAAAAATGACCCACTGGGAGTGTTAAGAGAATATTAGAATGTCTATTTTTAAATTATATCTTTTAAAAATTTCTACTTATGTTTTACAATGCCCATAATATATTTACAATAGTACATGAATATGTTCTATCCAGATACATATATATTCAGGGGATACTCAAAAATTTTAAACTGATCAGAGTATGAAAAAAACAATTAAGGCTCTGTACCTACTCTTCTCCCTCTCACCCATCTAGTAGACTGGTGTATTACTTTCTCTCTTAATCAACTGCCTCAGCAGGATAACACTCCACTGTGTGACGTTTGTAGTAAGGTGTGCTGGCTTCCCCACTTCTAGTATTTAAACACTTGAAAAAGGGTTTAGTTTGAAAAAAGAACAGTTACCAGGCCTGAACCAGGGAGACAGGCAGCTGGAACTTTAAGAACGAGGGAATTTGACAAGCATTTGTTCCCTTCAATTTGTATCTTTATATATTTCAATAGCTTTTGTCTAATCACCAATTTTCTTTCTTTTCTTTCTTTTTCTTTGGTGAGGAAGATTGACCCTGAGCTAACATCTGTGCCACTCTTCCTCTATTTTATGTGGGATGCTGCCACAGCATGGCTTGACAAGAGGCACTAGGTCCATGCCTGGGATCCAAACCTGTGAACCTCGGGCTCTCCAAGCAGAGAACGCAAACTCAACCACTATGCCACCGGCTGGCCCCTATCAGTTTTCTTTTGACACTTCAAACAGAGCTAGTGTTTAATATAATTTAGGTCTGAAGACATGCTGTTAATGGTCTGAACAATTTGATGTCAACTGTTGGGGGAGAGCAGGCATAGACTTGGACTTTTTTGAAATAGAGATTTTCAAAAGAGGAGAGCCACCACACACCAGGAACCAGGTCATCATCACGCTTCTGTTCTTCAGATTTCGATTCTACAGGTTCCCTTTTATGTTCGATACAATCCCAAGACCCACACCCCTCCCCCCAACACATACAGGTACTTCCAGGAATTGTTTTGCTATCTTAAGGGAGAGAGATCAATAATGCTCACAGGTAAACAAATCTCAAAAAGTTGATAATGTACATTTGAAAATCCATTTGTTTATATGTTTTAAAAACGGGGAAGTCAAAGCAAAGAAGACAAAAGTGTATAAATTTGAGAGATATTCAGATATCCATGGAAGAGAATTGCTCAGAAGAACAAAGCAGAGTATAACATTACATGAGTCATGGCCTTTCTCAAGAGAGTAAAAGTAAGCATATTTTTATGAGTTGATTGTTTAACTCTTAGAACATTTGACATGGGGTCTATTGATTGTGGAGGGGCTGATCTCCTCCTCGTGGGTTATTTGAGCTCCTCTGTGGGCCTAGGTATATTTTTGTCATAATTTATCCCACCTGTGTCTGTCAATTCCTTTCCACTTGCCTCCTCCCGTGACAGTCTGGCTCATGTTTCTTCAAAAAGCTCTAAGCCAGTTATTAATAACAGCCCAGAGAGTCTCCTGATCCATCTAGGAGCATATGGTGTTTTCACGAAAGAGAGAGATCATCTCCTTGACTTTGAACTTCGCTTTTTGAACGCCTGAACAGTAAGTTTTTTAAAAAATGTGGCATTTTAAAATGTTGATGTAGGAGGGAAGTTTAGTGTGACTCTTGTTTGCTTCTGGTAGAGGGAGAATATAGTAAGACAACACTTAGACTCCTAAAGCTTATTTCCCCTCCCTGCATTTCAACATCTCTCCAATTTTTATAAGGCTGATTATACAATAGATTAATGAATTAGAATTTTATTCCTTCCATTTCCTTCTGGCTAAATAAAAGCAGGAGGAGAAGCAAGGGGTTAATAATATCTAAAGTACTTGACCAAACCTTGTGGCTGTGCTCAATATTCCTGTCTCCTGGTGTTTCTTCTCCAAAGAGAGGATTTCAGTGATTTCAGAGAAATTTCACATACGGAAAGTATCTGCAGGGGAGTGTTCAACAGGAGACGCGGGCTGTGTCATTTTTCTGTCATTTTCTTGAGATTTGGAAGATGGTGCCTGTCCTGTTCCATGGATTCATTGCCTTCTGTTTTTTTTGTTTGTTTGCTTGTTTAGCCAAAGGCTTTGTCTTTGCAGCCTTTTAAAAAATAATGGTTGCTTCTGAGAGTCCTGCAAAGTAGGTCACTGTGTTTTCTGTCTGGAAAAGGAGGACCCTGAAGCTCAGAAAGACTGATGCCCTGCTTGGTCCTTGTGGGCAGAGATGAAACCTGATGCTCTGGTCCTTCTTCAGGACAATGGGCTCGTATAGTTTTCTGCTGTGGTTACATACATTCAACTCTCTTGAACATGCGCATTAGGCTTCTGTTGAAATGTGTGAGGGAGGCATCACAGTGAATGGGAAGGAGGCAGATGCTGGCCTGGTATTGAGCCCTGGCTTGGACCACTAACAAGCTGTATGCCCTTAAATAAGTACTCAATCTCTCTGAGCCTCAGTTTCCTTGTTTGTGAAATGAGCGTCATAAACTGTTTTACAGCATGGTGGGGTTTAATCTTAACGTATATAAGTGGTCAAGTATGGTAACATTAATTATGAAATCCTTCATTTGAATTTTTCCTAAATCTTCTTAATCATCGCTCATTTGTTTCAAATTCAAACCTAGAGCCCCCAATGTGGTCTTTGATGGGGAACATCGATCTAAATTGTAGAGACAATGATTGGCTTTTACTACTTTTAATAAGTTCATCTTTAGGATGGTGGAAGCTGTGTGAGTGCTGAGGGTGGGAGCCTTGGAGGATAGTGTGTGGTTAGCAGTTCAGGATATTAGGCTACAGCTAAGATCCAAGATGATGGGGAATTTCCCAAAACAATTTCAAAGCATAAGCTGGTCTTAATAAACTTATCTTCTCGACTCTGATCAGCATTCTAAAATTTTTCTTTTCCTGTGTGTTTCTATGGTTCCAAAGGACTGGTAGATTCGATTCTCTATCTGGATGAAACAGAAAGGAAGGTTGTCTCAGAGAAGATCTGCTTCCCAAAGTGCTACCCTATAACTCAGGAGGTACGATGAGATTTTTGCTGTCCTTTATGAGCTTTCGTTCTGCAAATGTTTATTTAATATCTACTGTGTGCAAGTCACAGTGCTAGGTTAACAAAGAGACAATAAACTCTAAATGTAGCAGGAGAAAGAAGTCATTTCATGGGTAAGTCTGATTGGGAGTCAGAGTGGGCTTGTTCCATGGTATATGAGAAGAATAGACAGGATACTGTAGGTATTCCACAGGGCCTTCACACCCAAAACTTACTCACTGAAAATGGGCATTATAGGTCAGACTTCCCCTTGGAAGCGTGTACTTTCTTGGAAAATGATTCAGTGATCTTCAGGGCTCCTCCTTGGGTTCACCTTCTAAGTCATGAGCCTGTGAGGCATAGAACAGCACCTTAAAGTCACATCTCATCCTTCCCACCAACCCCCATGTTTTTTATTGAGCACCTATTTTGTTCCAAGTTCTATGCTAAATGCTGGAAATATAATTCTGCCTCAAAAGAGGTCAAAATCTTTTATTTAACTTGAAATTCTGTTCTCCAATCTAGCCTCCAATCCACCTTAGCTAAACAACTCCAAATAACATTGAGCTGGTTTCAAAAATCAAATCTTCACTTTAATATTTTAAAAAATCATCGCTGATGAATTTATGGAGAGAAGTGTGTGTTACAGAATAAGAGGACAGTTTAAAAGGTTTTGCCAGTTGCTTTCCAGAACTCAAGCAGGTCCGGAGATTCTCCATGCTCCTCTACTCACCAAGCCCAAACCTGGGATGACACTTGTCTGGACGTATGAGTTCTGCAGATAAAAAGCAAAAACCTAACAAACAAACACCCTTAGTGCCACTCCTGCTTCCTCACATCATGAAAGGACCAGTGTTGGATGACCCTGCTGTGTTAGGGCTTCCGGGTGAAGCCTTTCAGGGCTGGTCCCCAGCCAGGGCTCTGGGCAGTTCCAGAGCTTCTGGGCCTTTCCGGTTTGGTCTTGTAAGAGTGCATTACAGCTGTGATTCATGGAGAGGGTTGGGGAACTTGGCAGGGAGAAGGTTGAAAACATTTTAAATATTTGGTTCCAGAATATTTCTTAATGTTAAGTGCCTGTAATTGAGTGATGTCTTCTTAGGGGTGACGCATAGTCTCCTATTTGGGGCAGGTATGTGGTTGGTGGGAAATCTCAGCCTTTAGGCATCTTGGTAGCGGATGATTAAAAGGAAATGTTTGTTCATGTGTAGAAAAATAGTCCATTTTAGGGCCAGAATCTTTACTTAAAGCATTTGAGCTATGGTCATAGATGGCTTAGGAAGGCCCAAACTGGACAGGTGTTGACACAGAAAGGACGCATGAGAGGGACAGTTGAAGATAAGAGAAGAAGAGTGGTTCCACATGGGGTGATCAGTGGACCCTCATGAGTGCTGCCAGATGAGCCAGCGCCCTGCTGTCCCCATGTCTGTGTGGCTGCTGCAGCTTCTCAGGACTTTCCATCTCTTAAGTCCATTTGTTTCCTCTCATCCGTCTGAGTCACTCTTCTCTCTTTGGGATAGTTGGGCTGCAGAGAAGTGGCATCTTTCTGATTCTGCTGCTTCATCGTACCAACCACTATTTTGTCCAGTACCAGGCAGCACGCTGGGCTCTTGGCTTACCTTTTTGTCAATCCTGAGATACTGCAGTGACTAAGACTTTGGAGCCAAACAGACCTCCACTTAAATCCCTGGTTATTCTGGGTCTGTGATCTTGAAGAGCTCACTTAACCCCTCTGGTCTTGTCTCTCCATCTAAGGAAATAGGAGTGTTAATAACTCACCTCATAAGGTTTTATGAGATTAAAATCGAAGCATCTGTAGGCCCGTCTTAACTGTAGTTACGAATAAAATCCTTTCAAACTCCTGCAAAACAGATATTATCTCTGTTCTCCAGATGAGGTAGTAGGTGAGGTTGAGTGCAGGGTACAAGGCTACAGAGTGAAGATCAGCCAGAATCAGGATCTAAAACCAGTTCCATCTGGCTCCAAAACCTACTCTCTCCCCACTCCACCTTGCTGATTGACCATCTGTGACAAAGCATATGTTTTTGTTTTCAGTCAAAGTTCACTTTGTCCAGTTCTGTGCCTCATGAGCCTGACCTGCCAAGTTTCTCAGTTTTCACTTGTGCTTTCCTTTATTCTGGACTCTCTGGGCTTACCTTGGCCTGAATCAAAGAAATTGGGAGGTGATGAAGGTAGAATATCTGCAAACAGCCAAGTCTGGTGAAATGCAGAATCCAGTTTATCATAAATGGCAGAAAATTGCTGAGGCAATTATGACAGTAGCTCTGAAGAAAAGTAACTGTGTGACATCAGACAAGTCACTGTACTTCTCTGGGCCTCGTTTGTCAAATGAGAAGTTTACAAAATCTCAAGTCTCTTTTCCAGTGATGACATTTCCATAATATTTCAGACCTTTCACTGCTGTTGGTTTTCTTAGCTAGAAAGAGAAACATCTTCTCGAAATCATATCTTAATCAGGAAACAAGGTACAACAATGATGCTTGCAATCATTTAAGTGTAAAGCCCTATGCCATTTAATATGATTCTCACTGAAGCTTTTTCTCATATAAGGCTCATAGCATTGATGAGTTAATTTCTCAGATGCATGTTGAATTTCCTTTATCATATAATTCAGCTTTGGGCAGAATCAAATGGATGCAACTTGAACTCAAAATAGTCAAGAAAGTGTAACTTTAACTCAAATTCTAGAAACTTACAGAACACACAAAATCCATGTACCATTGAATGTGCCTGAGTTTATAGTTAACTTCTAAATGACTCAAATTTGAGGTGTTTACATCTCCTGCCCTGCCACACCACCATCCATTTCTGGAGTTTTAAGGGCACACATCTCATTAGGCTGTAGAAACGGTAGCCATCCCAACAAGACACTTCTATCTTAAAATCCTGTAGCGGTGCCAAATTTTTGTTGTCTTCCAACAGCTTGACTTGGTTCCTTAATTACAAGCAAAAAACAAAAACAAAAGCAAAAACATAAACAAGACATAATTCCCATATGATTTCCCAAATTTCTAAAAGATAATTTTATTTAATATAAATTTTACGAGAAAGAGACATACTCCATTTGGAGACAAATTGAAAGCACCCAACTTTGGGATTTTATTTTTAAAATATTTGCTGGGAAAAGTAGTCTTACGATATGTGTTTTTCTTGTTGTGATTGACATTTGAACTTTAAGTCTTCCAAGAAAATTTCTACTTCATGTGCAATGATTAAATCAATATTTGTTGAAAACTAATTAGCTAATTAGCTTCAGATAGCATGAGGCACTGGGATCCAGGATGGGTAAGGCCATACCCACTTTCTAGAAAGACAGCAACTGCTTCTGGGGTGGTGAACGCAAACAAATAACCATAACACAGTGTAGTGAGTTGCGATGCATTATAGACAAGTGGGCAATAAATTCTGCCTGAGGAAGTCAGGATGGATCACAGAGGAGGTAACAAGGGTTTCAAAGGATGAGTAGGCATGTGATAGTTTTATGTGTTTAGGTGCTTAAAGAGAACCTGAGAGGAGTGATTCATTTAAGAGGTACTATCTAAGAGGTAATATGCTAGACTATAATTAATAATAATAGTCACCATTGCTTATTAAATGTTTGTTGCTGGGCACAAGTATTAACTCTTTTAATTCTCACACTGCCTAAGAAGTAGGTACTATTATTATCGTCCCCATTTTATAGAAGTGCTAACTGAGGTACAGAGAGTTCATGTAACTTGTCCAAGATTTCACGGTAAGTGGCGGATCTGAGTTGAACTCCATCAGTCTGATTCCAGACCCATCTCTCAACCACCACGTCCTAGAAGCATTCTTATTGTTTCTCCGTCCAGTTAATGTTAAGGATGTCAAGGGGAGAAATTTGTCAGTCATAAGTTGATCAGTGGATAGATAACAAACTAATAATAAACAAGAATAAAATTGCATATAGTAAAAGCTAATAAAAAACGGTACTTTCAGCTAACCTGATTGCTTGACAGTAAGCTCGTAGTGCTGTTCTGTGACTATTCCATTTACAAAGAGTAGACTGTTTAGATGTGAATAAATTAACAACTGGCTGTCGAAAAGATATTCTGGCAAATTCAGGGTTATGGGGGCCCAGAGGGGTAACTGCAAGACTGTCCATCCCAATCTTCAACATATTCAGTTCACATATACAGAAGGGAGCCAGAACCGAAGAGGAAGAGTGGCCATTAACAATTACATGTGGATATTTCCATTTCAGTATAGTCACTTTCCATTGTAATATAGATGTTTTCAAAAGTAATTTTTCATTTAAAAACATTAATAAATCCATGTAGTTGAAAGAGGTGACACCTGCGGACTGGAGTCCTGGGTTAGTAGTATTTAGGTTCCAGCATAGAATACTGAATAGTCTTGGGCCATTGCTCCATCTCCCAATAGTGCATAATCACAGCCTGGCACATATTACACCCTCAATAATCGTAATTATTATACTTTACTTAAGTTTCCTATTCAGAAAAAATGAACAGATTTCAATTATGTCTCATTTTTCAACTTGTGTCTCTAGGGAACTTCCATTAACATTATTTTGACCATTAGATATTGATGGAAGCAAAGAGTAGGATTCGCAAATTCTTGTCAAAAAAGAAAATATTTTTTGAAATGTGACTCATGCATCTAAGACTATAAACTTGAATCCAATGAAAAGTGTTTTTCTTTTGATTGAAGAAGAGACTTTGCAAAGTATGTTCTGTTCTTTGTCTTGACCAAGAATCCACGCTTAATAAAGGGAAATAGTAGAGGTTGAGAGAAATCAAGAAAAGGGTGAAGTCTTAGTACTAGTAATAATTTTATATAATAGAGGATTTTTTGTTTGTTTGTTTTGCATTGTTTTGTTTTTGCCAAGGGACCAAGACAGTTAGCAAATGCACTCTTCTTATAGTCCCAGGAGTCAGAGTTGATTTGAGAATACTCATTTTACATAAAAACAAAATTGTAAAGGTTTTAAAGGCAAGAGCCTATATGCTGATGCCAGAGTGAAGAAAGAGAATACAATGATGTTCAACCCCAGAGAGCAAAGATTATTGCTACTCTCCATTTGTCTAAGTTACTTTGTGGGATGCCACCATTCAACTCTTCAGTAAACAATCAACAAGTCAATTGGAATTAGATTATTTGGACTCATGATTGAGGTAAAAGAAAAAATAAAGACAAATTTTAAAAACTAGACGAGAGAATATTCATTCTATTTTCAGTACAGCGTTCCATAAAATAAATTGATCCCCAGTGCCTTCTGGAAATAGGGAAAAGAAAGGTAGGTAGAGGCATTAAGATGGGAGGGGAAATTATTTGCCGTCCTCTGAAATTTCAGTGTGAAATACATTTGGCCCAAAATAACCTAGGATATCTCATATCAGAAATTGGAGGTGATGTTATTTTAGCTATGATTTTTAAATACTACCTTCAAAATAAGAACACAGTCTTGAGATAGTCACACTCAATGTATTCTGGCTTACTTTTAGAAGTGTCCTAACTTGTTTGACATTTGTTTATATTTTTAGTGCACAAAAAACACTAGGAATCATTTTTTTTCTGAAAATTGCTGCTGTTAAATAATTTTCCCCCCAAAGAATGTCCCTGCGATCCCGAAGAAAAAACGCTTGATTAGCAAACTTCTACCTAAGTAAGTAAGAACTTATTAGGTCAAATGTAAACCAAAGTACTGTGACACGCATAACTTTAATCCACAGTAATATGTGAGTGTGTTAGCAAGCTTATGATGATACAAATTTGTGTCCTTCCAATGACTGAGCTCTTGAAACAGATCTAACATCAAGGAGAAGAAACAAACAGGAACTACCCACATTCCTCTTTCTAATGAGCATTTTGAATGAGACAAGAACATGTTCGTTAGCAAAAGAGACTTAATATGAACTCAAGGAAAATTAAATTTATCAGTGAAACATTTTAATGAAAATATTTGTTAACATGATTGGTTTGACAAAATTAAAATGAGTGTATGTTACTTTTCAATACACAGAGAAGAAAGAGGACTAGCAATTACGGGACTACTTTCTTTAGTTCTCTGAAGTTACATAAGCAACATCCTTTTAAATGAAAATGTGAGAAATGGAAAAAGCAAGGGAAAAAATATCACGCATAGTCCTTCTACCCAAACTTGGCTACTCTGACCACTATTGACATTTGTAGGTATTTCTCTGTTTTCCTTTTTTAATATTTCAATCGTAAAGTCTAACATACATACAGAAAAGCACGTAAAACTTCTATGTACGGTTTCACAAGTAGTTAAAAAGTGATTCCTAATGTAACTGCCACCCAGGACAAGAAATAAAGCATTGCTGGAACTCCCCACCTCTCCCTTCCCTTCGCTCGCTAAAGTCACCACTCCCGTGATTTTATAGTAGCCAGTCCCTCGTTTTTCTTGATAAATTTACCACCCACACCATTGCCACCCATATATACACCCCTGAACCATGAGCTTTTAACTGTTTTTCTACTTACATAAATATTATTACATGATATGTTTTCTTTTGTGTCTTGCGTTTTAAAAATTAAACACTATGTTTGTAAAACTGACCTCTGTTTTCATATTTATCTGTAGCTTAATTTCATTATAGTATAATATTCCATTATATGAATTTATCTACCTACTAATGGGCATTTGGGTTGTTTCTAAGTTGAGGATATTATGAGTAATGTTTGGATAGGTGTCCGGGTGTGGATATCCATGCATTTCTTTAGGATATACACCTAAGAGCGTAATGAGTGGTCAAAGGTATGGATTTTAATCATATTTAAATATTTTAACGTAATTTTCTAAGTAGTGTTCTATTCATAATTGTAATAACTATCATTTTATTGGATAAATAATCTTCCATTTGTGGCTGGATTTTAAAGCCTGATCTTTTGTAATAAATTCACTCCTCCATTTTCTAATTTTTTTGTAAAAGTGATGCAAAATCTTAAAACTGATAGAATTTACAGCAGACATGCAATCACATGAGTTATGTTCTCCTCTGCAGACAGAGAAATTTTGTTTGTTTGTTGTCATGGAAGATAATGAAGCCAATATATTTAAAATAATTTTTAGGGAATTGTTTTGTGTTGAGTTATATTTGACGTACAACATTGTGTAAGTTTAAGGTGTACAACACATTGATTTGACACATTTATATTGCAATATAATTGACATAGTAGTGTTAGCTCACACCTCTATTGCCTCACATAATTATCATTTCTTCTAATGTTGGAAGAATTAAAATCTAGTCTCTTAGCAGTTCAATGTTAACAACAGTTTTATGGTCTGTATTCACTGTACCGTGTATTAGGTCTTCAGAACTTATTTATCTACTAGTTGCAAGTAAGAACTCTTAAACAATATCTCTACCCACCCCCCTTCCCCCAAGAATTGTTTTTTAAAAGCATGGTGATTGTTTGCCCTGCCAGGAAAATCCTAGAATTCAGCTTAACCTTTCTGTTAAAGGTTTAGTTTTTAGCTATACAATTCTGTAATAAGTTGAAATTAAAGCGTCATATTTTTCAAAGTGCACTCTTTGACATCTCCTTCCTGACTTCTTCGAGAGTAGTTTTAGAGTTTCTCCATGCAGGCTTTCTGCCCCTCCACTTCATACACTACCTCACTATCCAATAAAACCTTTTGATATGCTTTGACACAGGAACCAAGGTTGCTAAGAGACCACCTGTGCTGAATCCACTTTGTTCTAGCAAGAGCAGACGGAAAGAACACCAAGGAGCAGTGTTAGCTGTCACTACCTGGGATTAAGGCAGGTGAGAAATGGGTTTCTGCTCACTCTTCCATCCCCACCAGTTGTCTGGTCTTTCCCTCACTTGCTATTTCATTCTCTCCCTTACTGTTACTGTCTTACTGTGGAGAAAATTGAAGGTACCCCTCAGAGCACAGACTGAAGAGACACAAGCTGGAGGCTGAGGCTGTAGGAGGGAAGGAAACTCAGTTTGCAAACCCATGTATTATTCTTACCCCTTGTTTCTGAAACATAAGCAAAGGGAATTGTTGAATGTGAGGGAGATTCTAGAAGTTTACTTTGCCAGCGATGGCTGCATGATTTGCCACACATCGCTCTCTCCTCTAGGAACGAGGCTGGTTATTACAGAAATTAATTAAGATTGCTAAAAGTGGGAGAAGACAGCACCTGTATAAATCTCGTATATCTCTTCCTCTCTCTTTATCCTTCTCTCTTAAAACTCAACCTGCCTTTTTGGTTTTTGAGTGAAATTAGCAGAAAATATTTCCCTACCTCAATCTTGCCACTTTCCAAAGGTATTGATGTTCATCTTAAATTGGGTGTTAGGGACTTTGATGTAAGGCTTTGAAAATTACTTGACTTATTTGACTTTGCATTCCTGAAAAGGGCATTAAGAATGGTTCTAAACTCCCTATCTGACAGGCCTTTGGTAAAATGTTCCAACAGTGTGCTAAACAAGTCACAAATTAATACCTTTTACAATTCCATAATACTTTTTAAAATTCCAGCTACTTTTTAAACTGTTTGATTAACATAGAAATGTGGAGGAAATAAAACGTTTAATGTCTTATTAAGTGACCAAAATATTAGAGAGATGATCTTGAGGAAAGATCAAGGAAATGAAAAAGAACTTTTATTGTTTAATTTTTAAAAATTTTATCACCTGCCTTTTTCCATGTCTTCAAATTCTCATTTCCTGGTAATAATGACAGCACAGGTTGGAAGAATGGCAATTTTACTGATGCCAGTAAAAAGGATTATAAACACTTTCCAGATAAGACTTCATAAATAATCTTACTACTGATAACATGAAAAGAGATGGGTCATTCTGATAGTGCCTTGAGCTGTTTCCTTTAGAAAGAAAAGCAAGTTTGGCATATAGAAAAACCTATGAGTATGGCAAAAAGTGGTCAAAATTAGCAAGTGAACAATATTTTAATTAGGCAGAAAAATATTTTAGTTTGTTGGTTGATTACAAATACGTACAGAGCACTGCCTGAAAGACATTTCTCCATCATTTTTTTACGGTGCAAATATTAGGTTGAATTTAAAGAATCAGGATTATAAATGTGCTCATTTGAGGATACTTTTCTCTTTTTTTTCCCCTAGGGAGCAGGAGCTTTCTGAATATGACGTGTAAAAACTGGATATTAATTTCTACTACTACCCCCACAAGTCTGGAAGAGGAAATTGTGGGAAGACTTCTAAAAATTTTGTTTGTTATCCTTGTTGACTTAATGTCTATTATATATGTTGTTATTAGTTCTTAGTTCTGACTTCCCTTACTTTACATGTAAATTCCATATTGAATTCCAGTGAATAAAAATTTGTAGTCTAATATGTTGAGTAAATTTAATTTGATGACATCTCCAATTATTCTCAAAGCCAACAGAACATTACAATAAAAACAATATTGTGTTTAGTACTTTATGGTTTATAAAACATTCATAAATTGAAGTGGAATTCTTTCCCCCCAAAATCTACACTATTGAGTCATAAAATTTCTTGACTTTTAGCACAACTGTTATTTGGTAGATTGACTAAACTTTGTCGGTAGAATATGAGTGAAGTTGATTTTTTAAGGATGCACACCTATGTGAAATTTTATATGGTTCTATTTTTAACATAACAAGCTTAACATAGGATAATTTTTCCACCCGATATACCAATAGTTTATATTCATTTTCTTGTACACATACTTCATCTGTGTGGTGGTAGATTGTTTTTCTTAACCCCGGACAATTTTTTTCTACCAGCAAACACTAAGAGGAATAGAAATACTAAAAAGAGATTCTTTTAGGAAAATAGAACTTAGAGAAAACAGGGAGCAACCTGTGTTGATTTTCCATTTTGGACTAAATACTCACAGTATGTGATTTAACATAAGGCTCATGATAATCCTTGGAGGCAAGTGTTTGTTGTCCCTATGTGACAGACACAGAAACTGAATTTTGGAAGAATTATTCTAGCTTGAGACCACCACCAGGAAGTGGTAGAACCAGGTCTCAGGCCTTTACAGTCCGTGATATCGTGTTGCCTCCAAAGATAGACAATAAATAAAAAGACAAGTGTGGGCTCTGTAGAGCTCAACTTCTTTTCGTAGTAATGTTTTATTCAAGATCCTATGGTTGTATTTTAGTGTACCCCTACTTATTCTTATTCCATATTTAAAAATCTTTTATGAAGAAGAAAGATTGTTTACTCTTTTCTTATATCTAAATTGATAATGTATTTTCTTGATTCCCTCATTTTCTGACAGTGTTAAAATATAAATGTTGAACTTCTGCTTTTTTTCCCTAATTAGTGCAATATATATTTATCTATTTTACTGAGGTAACATTGGTTTATAATACTATATAGATTTCAGGTGTACATCACCACAATTTTAAGCTTTTGAAAAACAAAAGTCTCTGTGTCTTTTAGACTTTTTGACATTTTACATGGGACACACATGCTTCACAAAATTCTGATATCTTCCACGTGCTGACCATCTTCTCAGGCTTGGCCCAATCATTAATGCAAGGTTTCATAAGAGACCTAATGAAGTGTGAAAAGGATCTGAGACCTTTGAGACTTAATACTTAACTGACCCTTACTTAACCTTTCAGTGGTGTTGTATATTTAACCGTAAGCCAAATAGAGTCAAACTATTTGAGCATTTGCTATAACAGAAAGTCCTGTTTCTTTTTCTACACTATATTCTTGGACCCTTCCTTTTTGATATATGGGCCACCTCCTTTTGATGTGATGTGTTTCTCTCCAATTTCTTCTAATTGGGATTTGTTGGAGCCAATTATCAGGTGACAAGGGAGTAAAGTCACTCCCATCTTCAGGCAACCGTTTCTTTTCTCTATGTGCTTCCAGGCACTAGACAACATGGTGGAGAGTATTGACTCTGAAGTGAGACTGCCTGAATCCAAATCTTTACCTCTTACAGTTTAATAACTGTATGTCTCTACTTCCTTACCTATAAAATAAGTGCCTGTGTCTAGGTTTGTAGAGAGGATGAAATGAGATGACTTGTCCAAGTGCTTAGCACAGTGCTTGGCATATGGAAAACTCACCATCCATGGTGGATTGGTGTTATCAGCATCCTCAGGTGGGAACAGAGGTGATGTGGCTCCCTTCAAGCTGAGTGTTAGCAAGCCTCAATCACCCTGCCTGTTCTCCACTTCCCCCTTGCCCTTAGAATGACCTCGCGTTAACTCATCCCATTGGCCCAGGGATGTGATTGTGTTCCACTGGACCCTGGCATAGTTCTGATGGATGTATAGGTCTAAACTGGTTGACTCTGCAAGGCTTCTTGTGGTTAACTTATTTTGGGACCTGGCAATTACAAACAGACATCACAATGTAGATATTTTATAAATATCCTTTTTCAATAAGTAATCAGAGACTTAATATGCAAGTGTTGCTGCTTTGTGATGGGAAATAGGTCACTTTTCCAAAATGCTTGTTCAGTTCCTTTTTGCCAGTCATGGTGCTGGGCAGTGAGGTCAAAGCAGAGAACAAAGCATAGTTCCCGCTCTGCTGGAGTTCATAAGAATGACTACCCAAATGGTGCAATTGCAACTGGGAGAAGTATGAGGAAGGACATGCCCAGGATGTTATGAAGGGTATGGCGAAGGATGTTCTAAGGACTACAGTAGTAGCAACTCTTGGGACTTTGCTAAACATGCAGAATCATAGTTCCCCCCAGACCTACTGCAGAATCTGCATTGTAATCAGATTCCCAGGGATTCATATGCATGCTACAGTTTGAGACACACTGATGTGGAGGGAAGCTCACTGGATTAAGTGTTCCTACTGTATGGCTACTGAACAGCTACGTGACTTCTAGGCAAGTGGATTAGCCTCTCTGGGTCTCATACTCTTCCTATGTTAAAACAAAACAGAACCAAGAAAAAACCAAAAACAGCATTAATACTACTGGCTTTGCATATCACATAGAAATACTGTGAATATTAAATGAAATGGACTGAAACTTACATGAAAATGTATAAGAAAAAGGAGTTACATAAATCGAAGACATTGTTATAAAAATCATGAAGACTAGAGTAGCTCTGTGAGGTAAGAGACCTGTGATGACCTCCAGGAGAATTGGAAAAGGATTGTTTTCATAAATGGCAACAATATCCTCAAGACGTCTGTAAGGATGCAGCCTGGGTTGGGTACATTCTTCCTTGGTTGGATTTCTGTGGAGTTTCATAGAACTTAGTGTTCACGTGCACTGTTATAATCAACCCTCCAACTGAACTGGATGGTGTTTCTTGACTTGCCACTAATAGATATGAATTGTCTGGCCATGCCTGAGCTCAGATATGTACATTCTGTTAATTTCATAATCTCTCTTGGTATCAAGTGGCCTTGCATCCTTCCCAATTTTGTGGTCCCTTGAAGAAGTTATTCTGAATTTGAGAAAAGAGGTCAGAAAATGTCTACTAGAATTCTTATTTATAAATGGCAATACCTGGAATTGAAGTGCACTGTGCTAATTGCTTTGCATACATTACACAATTTAATCTGCACTAACAAGTCTATGAAATGTCTCCATTTTGCAGACGAGGAGCTGCAGGCTCAGAAGGACTAAATAAAATGCCCAGGTTCACACAGGACATCCTGACTGTGGTGACACAGTAAGGAAATGAGAGAAGCAAGACCTTCAGCTCAAAAACATCTGCCTCTAGAACTCTGTTCTTGAGCATTCGGTTATTTTGCCTCATACCAAGCAGAAGTTAATTACCTCACTGGCTCCTCATTTGGAAGGCAATAAATTTTCTCTGCAATGAATCATCCCAATCCTACCCTCAGGGATTCAACGAGTAAAATGCAACCTGTTGCATTTTCCCTAAATGTGTTATGAAACCTTGCGATGTGTTGACTACCCACCTTCCAGGTAACACTTTCTCTTTTCCAAAGCTTCAGTCTGTGACAAAATGGCTTATGTATTCTCCAGTCATTGAGCTCCATTGTTTCAGGTTATCAAATATGAAGTGAGGTTTTATAAAAGGGAGTCTTGGATCATTGTTCTGCATTCAATATACAAATAAGTTTAAATTGCATCTATAAAATCATTTAATGTAAATTTTTTATAATTAAAAAATCTCAAATACCATTTTGAGTAAATTGTTTCCAAAGAGCTCACAAGTAACATCCTGGTAAATGTGCCAATTGCTTGGGCTTAATAATAACACCTTTTGAGTGACAAGCACTCTACAGTTTATGAAGCATTTAGCGATTCTTTAAGTGCTCACTTGAATGAAATGACTTTCAAGAAAAATAGGCCAGATAGCCATTCTGAGTTAGGATGGACAGTTCCTAACTCTGGGGCATGATTAGGATGAACAGCTTCTGTAGAGACTGAGGTTAGGGTTTGAGAGAGGATCTTAAATGTGTGGTGTTTGTGTGGCCATGCAGACCAGGTTTTTGTTCTGTGTTGCTCTCTGCATGACTGTTATTTGCTGACCTTACTGGGAGCAGTCCTACTAACTGAGCAAGCTGAGGGCGAGTTGCCATGTAGGCCAGTCTGGGATCAGCAATAAGCCCAGACTTATTTATAAACCCACAGGATAGGTCCCTGAGTGTGCTCTGCCATCTCACCTGGGACCATGGTGAGGGAAGATTAGCACGAGAGCACAGAAAGTCCTCGGTGGCCACTGGGGTTTCCAGTTTGAGTCATTTGCCCTTTCGTCTGGGAGTTGGCTAAGGACTGTTCTCTGGATGATTAGTGTCCCTGGACTTCTGTACAAGGTGTGATCTCAAGGTACAGAGACTGACCTTTTGGGTGTTGCTTACGAAGTTGATTACGACTTGGATCATGGAGATCGTTTACTCAATAAATATTCATCAAGCAGTCACTGTCTCTCCGGTAGCATTCTGGGCACAGGGAAATACTGTGGTTCCCGTCCTCATGGAGCTTGCCTTCTGGTGGGGGAGGCAGACAACAAACTGATAAACACAAGAGAATGTCAGATGGTACTAAGTGCTGTGGAGAAAACAAAACAGAGCAATGAGAAAGAGAGTTTATGTGGGGGAAGAATATTTTAGCTAGGAGGAGGATCTCATAAACCTTTCCTGAGAAGGGGACATTGGAACAGAGGCTTGATTGGCGAGGAGCCAGCTAGGTGGAGACCTGGGGGAGGAGTGACGACTTCAGCTGCAGGTACGAAGGCTGTGAGGTACGTAGAGCTCAGCAAAACATTAGGAAATTCAGTGTGATGACAATAAACTCTCTCTAGGGATTGCAATTTCTCCAGGATTGTTCCAGGCTGATCATGTCTGGCCCCTAACTTGTGACAATGTTAGGAACCTCCATCGCTCTATTAGTCGAATTAAAAATCTGTATTTTTAAGACCATACAACTCATCTGTTTGAGGTGTTCAATTCAATGATTTTTAGTATATTTATGGAGTTGTGCAACCATTACCACAATCAATTTTAGGACATTTTCATCACCCTAAAAAGAAGCCCCATATCCATTAGTACCCATTAGCAGTTACTCCTCATTGGCCACCAACCTACTCTCCTCCTAACCCTTGAAGACTACCAGCCCTGGCAACTACTAATCTACTTTCTGTCTCTATAGATTTTCCTATTCTGGGCATTTCACATAAATAGAATCAGACAATATATAGCCTTTTGTATTTGGCTTCTTTATGGCCAAATAATATTCCATTGTATGGATATACCACATTTTATTTATCCACTCACCAGTTGTTGGACATTTGGATTGTTTCCACTTTTTGGCTCTTATGAATAATGCTGCTATGAACACTCACGTACACATTTTTTGGGAGGGCATGTTTTTCATTTATCTTGGATATATACCTGTTAGTGGAATTATTGGGTCACATGCATCTCTACATTTAACCTTTTGAGGAACTGCTAAACTATTTTACAAAGCATTTGCCCCAAATCTATAGTTTTTGGAAAAGTTTTCACGCGACCTCTAGGGGAAAAAGAACTTTTTTGTCACTCTGATAATCTTCAGAATTTCAAATGTTAAATAGGTAGATTATGAAATAAAGGCTAAAGATGAAAGCATTTGCCCTTTTCCTCTTAATTTGATCTGAGTTTTAAAACCTCCATCTATTTTCTTTAGATCTCTATTTTATGTCTATCTAGCAATCACAGCTTATTATTTAGGTCATCACCCATTTCATGTCAAAAGTTAATTATATAAGAAATTCTTCTCATTTCCATCAAGTACCTTAGGTCAGATAATAAAGGTCCAAGTTAACATGAGATTCTTTTTCATTGATTGAGATTAGATTTATTCAATTAATATTCATTGGGTACCTACTCTAAGCTAGGCATGTTCGAGGTTCTCGATATTTTCCTGGCTGTTTTCTACTTTAGGAGGTTCACTTTATTAGTTATGGGTTGAGGAATACTGTGCAGTACAAATGATTCTTACAGCTCATTTTCTATAAGAAGTCCCTTTGCAGGTTGAGTTTTTGGCTTTTGACATTCATTAGCTGCATACTTCTCCTTATAAAACATACTATTTGGGCCGTACTTAGTGAGTCAAACTTATTGTAGATTATAGTTGTCAGTGCGACAGGAGTTCCATTATCTATTTCTTTTCCCACCCCACAGCAATGTTCATTTTTTGATTTATTTGGTGGTGTATTGTAACACTATTGGCTAAGGAACCTGTTGAAAAATAATCTTGACCAGCCAAAGAAAAGTTGAACTAACAGCCTTTCCAAGAATTACATCTAAATCAGAATCCAACCTTTTAGCTCATTAAGACCGTAGTTTACAGAAGGTGGACCCAAGTTGACACCTGAGGAACGACTCAAGTCTTCTTGGTCAAAAGGCTAATTTTCAGACTGTGTTAGTCACTGGACTCTGTTGATCTCCTGGGCTGGTTATCATACCTGCCTGTCACCACAGAAACTCTTCTTGAATGAATTTCAAAAATTCAAATGCAGGTTTTGATGAGACATCTTTAAAAGATATTATATATGACAACCATTCATAATTATTGCAAATTTGTCAATGGATAGAATTTTCATCTTCTAACTATATATAGGAGAGGTAGGATCAGAACCCTAGTTGGGGTTCACTGTTATACTCATGAAAATAAGCACTTACTATGTGTTAGGCTATTCTAAGCATTTTATCTGGTTTAATTCACTCAATCTTCAGAACTACCATATAAGATGGGTATTATTCTCCTCATTTTACAGATGAGGAAACAGGCAGAGAGGACAAGGAACCTCATCAAGGTTACAAAGTTAATAGGTAGTCTTGGCTTCAGGGTGTGTGCTCTTATCCTCTATTTCATCTGCCTCTCATCATTTAACCTCTTGGAGTTTCTGTTTCTTCATCTGAAAAATTAGAAGATCAAATGCCACATTGAGTGTGAGGTTATACCTGCTAATCTCCAAGGCCTACTCGAGTTCTAAGACTCTGCTTCAAATTTAGCTGTCTCAAAAGAAGCATTCATGACTATGTGTGGTTAAGAGAAACAATCAAAGCACAAAGTATCCTGGGAATGTTAAAATACCCAGAAACAGCCTCTTTGAGTCTCCAAGGACGTCTGGAGGACCAGATTCCATGGAAGGAAATGCCCATAACCGTTATTATGCATGACATTGAGAGTTAATTCAGCTTTCCCTTGGCAGGTGCCAGAGTCTGTGTGATCAATCCAAGTATTTGTACTGTGGGTCATACCACTCTAGATTTAGCAATGTAATGGTTTTTCTCTAAGTGCAGAGTGATGGATTTGGTTATGGATAATAAGGCTATTGGCATGCCTCTGTCTGAGCCAGCTGTACTTCTGGGGTTTGATCGATGTTTGCTTGTTGCTGCCAAAAGATCTGGCCCCTTCCTTCTAAGGTCTCTTTAGCTTAATAATTAACCCTGATTCTTCTTGGTTAAGACAGGCCTATTTCCAGGGAACCTTTTGCATTTACTTTGCAGGCACCACTACTCACCATACTAGTATTGAACAGGTTTTCCACTTTTTGTTTCTGCTGCATATGTTCACCATCCATGATCATATTATCCAAACCACAAACCAGGAAACTTGAGTCTGACAAAAGAATTTTGTACCATTTCCAACTGCAAACGAAAGCTTGGAGATATATTTTAGATTTGGAGTTTCTTGGAAATTTTTATACTTTACTGGAACAATGAGATACGATGTTTGAAATTTGGACTATTCTAGAGGGTCCTGTAATTTTCCAGCAATTTTTTATAAACTCTTATGGGAAACCTGGAAGTCATCCCAAACCTTTCTTTTTACTAATCCGCATATCCATCAGTTGCATGGTACTTCTTAATCTCTCAAATTGGTCCCCCTATCTTTTCATAATTTTATAGGTTTTGGCTCAACTATTAAATCAGCCTTCTAACTAATCTCTCTCCCAGTCTATCGTCCAACATGATTTCTAAGAGTGATCATTTTGAAACACCAACTGTGTCCATCTGTGTCATCCCACTGTTTAGAATCCTTCAGCGGTTCCTCTTTGCTTCCTGGATAAATCCTTTATATGGAGACAAGAACTCACATGGCCTAACCCGTTGTAGAGGACATTTATTGTGTTTTGACTAGTCAGCATGCCAATTTGCTTTGGGAGAATTCTCTCTCCCTGAGTGAGTACTCTCAAAGTGCCCCATCTTCCCCTGAGAGATGATTATATTGCCCAAGCCAGGTCAGTCACACTCTTTCTTCTGGGACTTTGAATCTTGAACAAAAGCCTGCAAAGATGGAGAAAATAGTCAGAGCCCATTGATTTCCTGAGGAGGCTCTGTAGTCCTTGCCAACTAGATCTCCAAGTGGACCTGCGTCCTCCCCAGTTCTCCATTTACTCTATCTTGCCAAGAGATGAGAACTGTTGCTTGCAATCAAAAAGCTCTATTTTTGTTTACCTTCCACTTCCCACAAATACTCTTCCCATTAATCATTTCTACTTACCCGTCGTAGTTCCCTAGCATACTATGGGAGTCTCTCATGCCACTAAGACTTTGCTAATGCTCTTCCCTCTGTCTTGGGTTACCTCCCTCTCAACCCAAGCAATGTTTCCTTCTCGGGGTTCCCTTAATGCCGCATAGGTATCTTGACTAAGGTATTTAGTGCATTCTAGTAATTATTTACCTGTTACTCTTCTTCCCTAGATTGCAAGACCCTTTGTTTTCACATAATGGCTGGCACAAAATAAGTGATTAAGAATTATTTGATGAATGAATAAATAAGAATTGACAATATGTTTTGTAGTTCATGCATGGGGATTTATGTTATAGACAAGTGGGGATCATTTCCAGAATTCAAGAAACAGGCTGCAAGCTGTAGTTCATAGAATCATTATAAAATGCATGAGACTTGCCGTAAGGTAAATTGCTGTTGAGATTAAAGCAAATTTATTTACAGTAGGGATGGTGATGATCACAAAGTCATGTGACAAACACAGAGCACTTATTCTACTAGCGAAGTTTTTTTTAACTAAGTAATTTTAAAATATTATTTTTAATACAACTTGGTTAAATAGTATAGTGGTTAGGAACACAGGATCAGAGTCAGACGGCCTGGGTTTAAATTCCATACCTCTGTGTTTTTTTCTTTTGAGGAAGATCAGCTCTGAGCTAACATCTGCTGCCAATCCTCCTCTTTTTGCTGAGGAAGACTGGCCCTGAGCTAACATCCGTGCCCATCTTCCTCTACTTTATATGTGGGACACCTGCCACAGCATGGCTTGCCAAGCGGTGCCATGTCCGCTTGCCAAGCGGTGCCATGTCTGCACCTGGGATCCGAACCTGCGAACCCCGGGCCACCGAAGTGGAACGTGCAAACTTAACCGCTGCGCCACTGGGCCGGACCCCCATACCTCTGTCTTTTCATCTGTAAAATGGAGGAAATTGTATGTGCCTCATACCTGCTGGTTATGGTCATTCTCTGTTTGCCACTCTCCCCAACACAATCCAATTTCTGCCCTTCTTTGCTTTGCTCTGTGCCTAGGAGGTTGACCCCTCATGGGCAACATTTCCCAGGCTCCCTCAGTGCCCGGCTTCTGCTTGGCTTTGGTCAATGGTAGGCACCACCAAGAGATCTGAGAGCAGGGAGAGAGGTGGGGGTATTCTTTCCACATTCGTTTGGCACTTTGGCAATAAAACTCATCTCTTCCCAATTCCAGCTCCCTTCAGGGGGGATCCCTCCTTTGCAGGTTTGTTCTCCCAGGAGCTGGTGACACTAGGTCTCCCTTTGTTACTCCCCAGGACCAGTAGTTGCTTCCTACTGTCCTTCGTCTTTGAGTGTCTCTTGTTGATTCCTTTAACCCTGCCCATTTCGCTACAAACATATTTTCCCTTAAGATTCCTTCACTTGACTACCTGGGACAAATTCTGTTTCCTTCCTGGACCTTGACTAATACACTGCATATATTAATTACTTAAAAATGTGAACTATTATTATATTAACTTATTAATATTAAATATTTAAATAATTAAATTAAACAGATAATTATCAATGTTAAATATTATCATGGTATTAAAACACACACGGCAATTGAGTAGAAGGCAGGATTCACATGCATCTTTAAAATAAAACAGACGACCTCAAACATTTCACTTCTGCAGCTGGTTGTTTTGCCTATGGTTTGGAATAACTCCCAAGTACTTTGATAGAAAAGCTTAAGAAGCTCTACAATGTGGTGGGTGGGGGGATAGAGATGAGCATACCCATACAAAGTGATGGGGTGGATGGGGGAAAATGCATTCACTCTGTTAGATTCATTCTATCTCTGTTGATTTCTGTCTACGTTCAAAATCTTACGGAAATACTTGACTTTACATTTTTTTCCCTCAAGGGTATACCTTTCTTTATAATTTTTAGTTTCATGGGTTTGCTACCATCTACTAAATCATACGCAATAAACCAAAGTTGCAGCATGCCGAATAGATCTAAGGTGACCATATTTTCCAAATAAAAAACGTTTACTTGCTGAAATCATGGGGCAAAGTTTTGGACTGCCCACAAATTTTGGACAGTGTAGACCCTTTACATAGAGGAGAGGTCATGCTTTTTCTCCTACATCATGTAATAAAGAAGAGAAGAAGGCTAACACAACATTTTGACTGAAATATTGTTTGGAGCTGTCTGAAACTTTGTTATGTAATACACAGAAGTCAGACACATAGGCACATTAAAAAAATTGGCACTGTTTCATGAAGAGATTCGATTCAATGGTCTTTGTTTATTTTAAAATAATATTCATCATTTCCACCTGTATTTTCACAAAAAGAAATTGGATCCATCGGTACATTTGAACTTGACAGCCTACCTTTGGGAATAAACCCTTCTCAGATAATTTATTATCTAATAGGATTACATCAGAGATCTTGCAAGCTGAATTTGTAACACACGATTCCATGAGTGAATTAAAATGTCGGAAATGACCTTAAATTATCCTGAACACATGAGGTAATTTTATCCCTCTCTCTTTCGTCTTTGTGCAGACGTTACTGTGGGCCAAGTGCTGTGCTGAATCCTGGGAACAAGCACAGTGAGAGGCCAGATAGCCTAATCTTACAAGTGTGGACCGTGGACTCACACTGCCTGTGTTTGCCTTCTGTCTTTGGTGCCCTCTAATTTGGGGCAGCTCACTTAACCTCGTGCAGCCTTAGCTTCCCATCTGTAAAATGGGTAAAATGTAGCACTTGCCCTATGGGATTAAATGAGATAATTCTTACGATTACTTGGAATAGAATAGAACTTGGCAGAGTAGGGCAACTGAAGAATTTCAATGATCCCTTGCAGCAAAACAATCACTGACAGTTGAGCATGCATTCATTCATTTGCTCATTTGTTCATTCATTCATTCAACAAATGTTCACTGAGCCAAGTTTTAATTTGCTGCTGCTACTGTGCTCTAGGGAACACTGACGAACAGGGCAGAACTGGCACCTGTTCTCCGGAGTTTATAGTTTTGCTATGTAAACAGACAATGAGCACATTAAAGATGTCATAATTCCTATATAGAGAGATATACTGGGTGCTTTG
Organism: Equus przewalskii; assembly: GCF_037783145.1. Lineage (NCBI taxonomy): Eukaryota > Metazoa > Chordata > Mammalia > Perissodactyla > Equidae > Equus > Equus przewalskii. Next base: position 49,438,581 of record NC_091831.1, on the reverse strand, counting down.
GAAACTGATGTACATGAAGGCGTAGCTCGTTTTTGGTTATGGCCTTGAAACCATATGATGCAAGTCAAAAGGATGTCAAGTGGAAAGTGCATATATGTGTACATACACACACACACAGGAGGACATGCACATTCTATGTAATTTTACATTTCCGATCTACTTTTATGAGAAAATAGAGTGATGGTTCAGAGCAAGGTTCTCTGTAGCCTGGAGGCCTGGATTCGAACCCAGCCCACCCCTCATTAACTGTAGGCAAATTCTTTAACTTCTCTCTACTGTCTTTTTATCACCAGCAAAATACAGATGATAATAATTCCACCTACTTCTTAGGTTTATTGTGAGCCTTAGATGAGTTAATACATGTGAGATGTCAGTCCTCAGTGTTAGCTCTTACCAGCCCTGAATCATTTTTCTAAGGTGCAGTGGGAAGAGCACAGGCTTAGCAATCAGCGAGACTAGGGTGTGAATCCCTCCAACATTTAAGGATTGAGTGACTCAGCAAGTAACTTAACCCCTCTGAACTTCAGTTTCCTCGTCTGTAAAATGGACATAACAATACTTATCCACATGAGATTGCTTTGAGGGGTAAATGAGATAGCATAGTTCTTGGCAATGACCAGGCACTCCAAGAACTACATTCATCCCTTTTCCCCCTTCCCCGAAGACTAAAACATCCTTTGAGCCAGAAAGCATGATGAAAATAAAGGCAAGAAAAAGATGAAATAATATTCTGGAGAATTGCAAGTAAAACGATGATATAGTATGTCTTTAAGGTCATTTTTAACACTTGAAAATTTGTCCTTTTAAACCAAAGCTCCAGGAGCATAAGAGGTAATGATTTATCCACTTCTCTTATTTTCTGATCTTTTTATCTGTTAGGGTGTGAGAGAATGAAACGGAATTAATAGAATGATCTTTAGATCTCTGAGCTAACTGCTATAAAAACTCTAAATTCTATTTTTATTTTTGGTTATTTTTATTTGGAAGTGTAGTGTCTTTGTAGCTACACTTTCATTCATAAACAGGGGAAGAACGACGAGAGCAGAAGAGAAGAAGCCTGCCCTGGTGTAATAAGTCAGGAAGGAAAGTCTCGTTAGCTGGGCAAGCGCTGGACCAGTGACTCAGGTGCTGTGCAAAGGTCCCATCCCCTGCCAACCAACTGATGCCTTCCTCTGTCCTCCATGTTTCCGGCTTCCTTGCTGGGATGAAGACAGCAGAGCAATTTTAGGTTAATTTCTCCATCTTATTCTCTAAAGGATTGAGGTAGCAGATGGTCTAAGAAGCGTGAAACTTCGTATAAATCACAAATCACAAATTCTTAATAAATGCTCCATAATAATAATAATACAAGGCAAAGAGTGATCGCCTTTGCTCAGGGCATCGTTTTTGTATCAGTTTTTCTTTAAATGCTTTCCCTCAGGTTTCTTTCTTCCCAAGGGAGGTTCATCTAAATCCAGCTCATTTAATGACCTGTCTTTTTTTCTTACTCCATCTTGTTGAAAGTCCATCGACTTCTGGGCCCAAGAGAGATCCAAAGGGCAGGGGCTGCACAGAACTGCAAAGCCAGCACTATTAAACTTATCTAACTCTCACCTTGCAAGCAGATCTTGCATCTTCGTGTCACTCGGATGAAAACTCTGGATGGTAGGGAGGTGGTTTTAGTCTTGTCTCTGCCAACTTGCTCCCCACCCCCCTCCACCCTGGGGGGTGATCAGGAGCACATTCCTTGCTTCTCTGGGTCAAATTCCATTCATAGGTAAAGCATCTGGGTTGGATTAGATTTCTGAGTTCTCTTGCATGTCTAAATGCTCTGCTGAGGTGTGACTGAATGATGAACCTTTATGAGGGGGTAGGGGTAATTTTCACATTCCAGCCTGGCATTAATCCCCTAAACCAAGAGGCCACCACTGCCCACAGAGCCAGCTTCCATGCTCCCTAAGTTCTGCAGGCAGTACTTTATTCACTACATTATGAGTCTGGACCCCCAGCCTTTTGAGTTTTTGACCCCCGAGATCCACTTTTATGCCAAAGTTGGGATCATACTGTGTGTAAGGATGAGCTCATTTCAGTTCTTAGTTGATAGAACTGGCCTGAGCAGACATGGGAGTGCTGGTCATACACTCTTTTTAAAAAAAATCTGGGAAGACTTGGTGGAGATGAGAACAGAGACACAGAACTTCCCTATAGCCTAAAAGTCAGTAAACTGTGTAGAAAGGAATGGTGTGGAGCAAAAGGGATGAACCACTGTTTTCATACTTGTGAGAAAACTTGAGTGTGGTCAGGGTCCACAGGTTTTTTGAACTCCCATCTCACACAGACTCCATGATGCTGGCAAGATGAGAAAACTGAGGCTCAGGAAGGTTAGGCAGCTTAATCTGGACTTCAGAAACCTACGCTTTGCAAGGCGTCTTTGTATAGGTCAGAACCAGAGGTGGTCAGTGTAAAAAGGGAATTGTCATCCTGGGGGATGGATGGCTCTAGCCGCCTTTGAGAAGCTAGTAGGAGGTATGGTGCCCTTCTCAGAAATATGTATACACACAGGAACACAAAAAGTGCTTATCTCTTTAGGAGGTTCCCACACCCGGCGAGCCCCTGGTACCTATGGACCGTCCCCAGTCTGCTGCAGTGACTCTCTGCGGGGATGCAGCACACATCCATCTCAGCGTCCTTGCCCACTACCTGTCAGCCAAAGATAGGAGTGTATTGTTAGTGCAGTCCACCTGGGGGACAGACTGAATGTCCTTAGATGCCGCCTCCCTCCCTCAGCACCCTGTGTGCACTGCGGGGGCGCCCCCCTTTTCCGTGGAGCTGTCACAAAGAACAGCACTTGGCATCCTCACTCCTCACTGCCCAGGAGCACCGACTCCACAAAGTTCTGGTGCCCGTTTCTCTGGGATCACTGCCAGCTGGGTATACAGCTCCGGCCAGGAGGGCGCCCGGCGGCCCCCGGAGCCTGGGAGACCAGGGGCGACTCGTACTCCTTTCTCCACTCCGGCTCCCCCCAAGTGCGCACGGTTCTTGGCTGGCGCGCGCGAACACGCGGTGGGCAGCCGGGGCGCAGCGGCGCCGGGGGCCGCGCGCGTGTGCTCACTGAGAGGGCGCCTGGCCGACGGTGTCCACCTCTCCAGCGGCCCTGGTGGCTCCGGGCCGGCCTCAGACCACGGCCCGGGCCGCGTCCTCCCTCTGCCTGGCCGGCCTGCCCTAGCCCGGCCCGAAGGAGCCGCGAGAGCAGAAGCAGCGCCCCTACCGCCCGCTTTTCCGCCTCCATCTCCTCCTCCTCCTCCTTCCCCCAGCCAACCGCGCAGTTACAACCGGTTCAGACTGGCCAGGGTGCCCCGCAAAGAAGAGAGAGAGGGGGAAAACGCAGGGAATAAGTTCCAGGGGAGAAGGAGAAGAAAGAGAAGGTGGAGCTCAGAGGAGGGGGCCGGCTCCCTCCCTCCAGGTGGCCGCCGCCGCCGCCGCCGCGGGGCTCGGCGGGGGCGGAGGGCGGCGGCTCCCGGGGCCGCGCGCGTAGCGGGACCAATTGCCCAACACTCCGGCAGGAGCCGGGCCGGGCCCGGGCCCCGGGATAAATAGCCGCCCGGCAGGGAGCGGCAGGGGAGAGCGGCGGCCGCGGTCCTCGCCGCACCACCCGCCCGGCCTGCCTGGGCCACCGCGCCCTGTGCTGCGCCCCGGCGCCCCCGCCGAGGCCCGTACCCAGGTAAAGGGCTGGAGCTCGCGGGGAGGGTCCCAAGGGTCGGCGGCTGCCCGCATTATCTAGCCGCCTGGAGGCGGGAAGTGACTCCTCCGACTCTGAGCGGTAGGGGGAGGCAGCGGCGACGCTGTCACCGGCGGCCGAGCAGCTTGGAACCGGCTTCTTGTTTGGGGTGTGTGAAAGTGTCCTGGCGCCCGCTCCTTCATACCCTCTTTTTGATGGAGTGCTTCTCCGCGGTGGAAGAGTTTTCCCAGGAATCTGAGGGTGGCATTTTGCACGGAGTTGGAAGAGAGAAAGAAAGGGGGAGAGAGAGAGAAAGAGGGAGGGAGGAAGAGAAAGGGGGACCGAGCCCTCGGTTTGGGTTCGGGGTGGAGATCTGCCCAGGGACTCCCCAGACTGCTTTTGGGGCTGCTGGTGGCAGAGCGATGAGTGGAGGGAATGGAACCCAAGTGGGCCTCTGTTTCCCAGAGGGCAGCGAGGCCTACAAGTGCTCTGGTTGGGAGCTGGTGCACGCAGGTGCCCCCGGGAGGGTCGGGCTTGGGGTGCCCGAGGTGCTCCTGGGCTGGGAGGAAAGCAGCGCCCTGGGCTGGTGGATTCTGCACCGCGCGCCGGTTCAGCACCACCGGGTCAGCCCCGGCGAGCGCAGGAGCACAGCCTCCGCCACCGCCGCGGAGGCACCGGCATCTCGGCCGCCGGGACGCCGAGCGGGGACTTGGGAAAACTTGGTGCTTAATGCTCCATCTGTGGCTCGCTCTAGGTAACCTGCTCTGGCTTCAGCAGCGTTCAGGTACTTTGGAGAGACCATTTAAAAACTTAGTCATCAAAAACAAGTCAGTGCTTCTTGGAATACCAGGTCTAATCCAGCACAGGTCAATCCATCTGGGAGGATTAGGCAAGATTTACCTTAAATATAATACTTATATAGTAAGTTATTTAATATAACAATTTTTTAAACAATTTCCTGGGTCACGGTTAGTTTGGGTGTATTTTAAAAAAATCTTCAATTACTTGGATGATAGTTCAGATTGCAGGTGGATCCCCCCACCTCCCCCCGTAGGACTTTTCAGTTGTTCCATCAGATTCTGTTCGTTTGGTATGTCCTAACAGTTTCTTGACTTGGGGTGGCTTCAGCTCTGAGAAATTGTTCTGGCTGGTTCAGGCAGAGCACTGAGGCAGGGAGAGAAGATTCTGAATGAAAGCTGGAAATGCAAATAACAGGGTTAGTACCCGTATCATTGCCAGAAATAAATTTGTTTTCTTTTTAAGGCCCTGGGAAGTGGAAATTACATGATAAAATAGTTTGTCTGCAATTTTCCAATAACATACTTTTAGCACCACTGGCTGCCTAAGAACATCCTTCTCTGTTTCTTCCCTTTTGTGTGTGGGTGAGTGGAGTCACAAGGACCCTTCATATCTATAGAATGAATGTAAGGAGGGACTAAAGATGTGGAGAGGTAGATCAGGACCCTGGGCAATCTTTTCCCACTTCTGACTTTGACTCTGAAAAGATAGTGATGGTGTGCATTGGTTGGTGTCTAAATCTGTATCAGGGCAGATCATGGTGCTTTGGCGGTGTATCTGGTCATGAAACTAGAGCTGGAGGATGACAATTAGACAGATTTGGTTGGATTTTCAAGCTTTACTTCTTCACCCCAATTCTTTGAACCCCTACTTTTTGTAGTGTTTTTCTCCAGTGACATATCTCTTGAACTTAATTCATAGAATGCAATTGCGTCTAGAAGGCCAGTGTGAAGGTGCAAAAGAAATGATGTTTTGCTTGTATAACTACAGCTTTCCAAGAAAGTATCACTGAGTGACTAATTTTGATTAAAGAGTGCAAGAATGCATATATTTTGATCTAGTTGGCCTTTTCTTTGAGAGGTTCTTTGTAGACACCAAAGTATCTCCTGTAGATAAGGAGATTGAATGATAACTTAAAATTGAGTTTGAGGAAAGATGGTCCCCACCTTCAAAGAGTTTAATCTGGTGGGAAAGATAGGCGTGTTTACAAAGATCTACAACACAAGATAGTATAAATGGAGTCATGACAGGAACATCAGTGGTGTGCTATTGAGTGGCCGAGAAAAGGACAGGTTCATTCAAGGTTAAGAACTTGTGGTGGCTGTAGCATTTCAGCTGGGACTTGAAGAAGGAAGATTTCCTCGATGGAGAGGCCTGCTCGAACTAGGAAATAGCACAGAGGTAAGGAAGTCTGGTATGTTCAAAGGAAGCAGAGCAATTTGGAGTTTGGAAGTTAAGATAACTTAAGATCATCCCAGCCTGGAGCCTGGAATTTAAGATAGATAAGTTTGGGAGATAAGACGCAGCTGGAGTATGGAGAGCATGACAAGCTATGCTAAGAAATAAGATGTGATTGAACAGTATTATGTTTATATCAACAACGTTAGCATCTTTAACTGAAGTTTATGCCTTGAAGTTCAATTTTGTGAGCTTCCCCCTAAAATAAATAAATGAATAAAATCTTAATGGTATTTACTTCTTATCAATGTTACTGTAAAAGAGTAATGTGTTCCAAAGAGCCTTCAATGCTTCATTTAAATCCAGCAGTTTTTTCCTCCAAAATCTGCAATCTTGTGGTATAACAACTCTTAGTTTATTAAAACTTTGGATAGGAAAACACCTCCGCTTTCCTGGGCCAATATGCAGAGTAAACCCACTTTCTATTTTCTGTTTCAATTGTCAATAACAATAATAATTATTATTAATGTTTACTAACGTGATATGTTAAGTGAGCCACATACCTTTTTTTTTGTTTTTTTTGAGGAAGATTAGCCCTCAGCTAACTACTGCCAGTCCTCCTCTTTTTGCTGAGGAAGCCTGGCTCTGAGCTAACATCCATGCCCATCTTCCTCTACTTTATATGTGGGATGCCTACCACAGCATGGCTGCCAAACGGTGCCATGTCCACACCCGGGATCGGAACCAGTGAACCCCGGGCCGCCGAGAAGCGGAACGTGCAAACTTAACCGCTGCGCCACAGGGCCGGCCCCATCGACATACCTTATTTTATCTAGGGAGCCATAATTTTTATCTCAGACTAAGAATTTTAATCGGGTCGCTCAGCTAAGTAAATGATGGGACCAAGAAGTCTGTCTCGAGAGACTATCCTTTGAACAATTGTGCTATCACATAACAAGGGCATAATGCGTGATAACTATTATTAATAGTAGTTACAAATTGGGCCCGCTACCTGTAGGAATGTTTCTCTATTTTTTTCTTTGCATCCTCATTCTCATCACTTTTATTTTATTTTACTTTGTTTTTTAGATTGAGATATAATTGACATATAACATTGTATTACTTTTAGGTGTACAACATAATGATTTGGTATATGTACATATGGTGAAATGATTACCACAATACGTTTAGTTAACATTCCCTCACCACACGTAGTTACAATTTTTGGTGATAAAAACTTTTAAGATCTACTCTCTTAGCAATTTTCAAATATACAATACAGTACGTTAACTATAGTTATCATGCTGTACATTACCCATTGTTCTGATTAATTGTACTTTACAGATACAATGATGGGACATATTACAATGCTGTAACACATCTTCAAACTGTTATATCATCTTGTACTTTTATGACCCACTCAAAAGAAGCCCTTAAGCTCTTTGAGAAGAGATGGGATGTGGGATGAGAAAAACATTAGTAAATGTGACAGCATTGAACACAAAGACCAGACCTGCCAGATTCTCTTAAAGACTGTCAGTTTCAAGTATTCTTCTCATTATTCCCAATAAACCCTCGAATGCACCAGATCTTTTCGTATTTCAGAATCCCATCTATGTTGTTATGTGTCTTGATTTTTCTATTCTGAAAGTGATATAGCAAATATACTAGTTTGTACATGACATACTAATGTGTGTATTCAGACAAAAAACTGGATTCTACATAATCATGTACAAATTATGCAAAACATATACTAAGCAAAAGGACACACCAATGTAGATAGCATCATCATAGATTTTTTCACCAGAACTAGTACTTGGGCCAAGCTTTGTGGGATATGGGTTGTGTGGGATAGAGATAAACTGTAACAAGAGCCTGGCAGTCTAGAGAGCATGATAAGAGTGTGGGATACAGGAAGATGATCATATCAACTTGTATCTAAGTGTCAGGCCCTCATTTTGCCTACATTTAACTATTAAATCTCTAGATCTTTTCATGTTTTCTCAGACTCTGAATGGTTTACAAATTCTGTTTTCTCTTGTGAGCCTGGGAGCAGGACTTGGAAATAGGCTGGCTGTTCGCTGGATTGGTCAGTAAGGAATCTTGATTCTGGTCTCCCTAAACCTCAGTTTTCTCATACAGATGAAGAAACTGAGGAGCTGATAAAATTGCTGGTGGCAAGTTTACAAGATTCACCCAGGGGGAACAGGCATCATAAATGACCAGAGCAGACTAGGGTTGGAGGGTGGGGAGAGCACAGGTGAAACTCTAAAAGCAAGTTAACCTTTGTCCTGTGTCAGGGAGACACTAGGGAGTGGAAGGAACTGGAGTGAACGTGCCCATGCACTGATGGCCAGAGTTACTCAGTTCCAGCCAATTGTTAGATAAGAAGGAGGGCCCACTGTTGCCAGATCTTCTGATTTTTCAATACAATATGGAAATTCAGATTTGTATGTGAACTCTTCCAGTTTTAAAACATTGACAATTCACTCAAAATTTCTGAAAGTAAAATAAAAATTGGGTGGGCCAGACAAAACACCTCTGGAGATCTAGAGATCAGATTTGGCCTGAGTGCTGCCAATTTGTTAGATCGTTTCCAAGGTTCCTTCTGGCTTCAACTTCTATGATCCTATACTCAATCCGTTTTATCTCTAACCCATATCTTCCCCTTTGCTAAAACATATTCTAGTACTCGCCATATCTAAAATATGAGAGCTTTGGAGGCGCTCTTTGGCAAGTGCTGGACTATGATAGACCTATAAGGCCTTTAAGGTCAAAAGATGTCCTTTTTCAGTGAACATGCTGTTGACATAATTCAGAGGCCTCAGCAGTTAAATACTTGTGTTAATTATCCTTTTCAGAGACAATTAGTGTGGTTTAATTCCAGGACCTAGAGTTGTTTCTCTAAACATTTTCCTTCCTGCTCTTCCTTCTCACCCCACTGTGAGGTAATAACCAGCTAGGAAATTGATCCTGGTTTCTACTTGGGCAAGGTGTATTTATAGACTTGACTTATGGTGCTCAGACGAAGAAATCTTCATCATCTTTACCCTGGCAAGATTTCACCATGTAGTCTGTCTGTCTTCTCAAACATAGAGCTCTTTGGGGATGTCCTTGAATTGCAGCTAGGTGAATAAGTTGAGTTAGGCTTTGATGAGCTGCGTTAATACAGCAGTTTAGTTTTTTTTTTTTTAAGTATGTTTATATGGATCCAAAAGATAAAAATGAAAACGAAAGTAATGGATTTGCATATGAATCCAATTCCACATTATTTTGAATAACTCTGACTCCTAGGAGAACTATGCACTAAAATTCTTTAATGTAAAATTTTTTTTTAAAGCTTGGATTCTTGAATTTGACTGGCTAGGACGTGTTCTTCATTTTATATCAATGAGCTATTTTACAAACAAGTGGACTGACTGTGTCTGAAGAGCTCAGAGTAGATATTGACAATGAGAAGGAAGCATCTGAGTAAATAAAACAAGATTGGCATGTTCAGAGAAAGCACATACCTTATTGTGACTGAGCTGACTGTGAGAAGACAAACAGAAGGCTCTGAGCTACCGTTTGTCCTTGTCTTGGCTCCAGCGATGTCACATTTCCTTGTACTTCAGAGGGTACATTAACTGTGTTTGGATGTTTAACATTTAAAACAAAGTCTAAAAGAATCAGGTAATTATCTGATTATTCGAGAGATACCATCTGATGTTATATTGGTAAAAAATTTGGATTAAAAAATCAATTTCTGTATTTTTACCCGTGTATTTGGGTAGTCCTTCAGATTCGATGATGGAAGCAGGCTCTAAGTTTCATGGAGGTGGGGACCACATTGCCATCACTCCATAATACCTTCTAAATCTACTCGATTCATTTTGTTGAATGAAAGATATTTGATTAATCAATATACAGGAGATTTAGGTAAGAATGTTTTCTATGCATTCATTCATTCTCTTCATAAAGATTTATTGAGTTTTTACTATGTGCCAAGCACAATTCATAGTGCTGGGGATATGGGCGAGGCTTATGGGTTAGATACCTTAACAAATAATAACAATATATTGTGATAAATGTTGTAATAGCAAGGCTGCCCAATCGCTGTGAGCCCTGTGAGGAGGAATGACTAACTGTTGGAGCGTCAGGATGGCATCAAGTAGCCCAAGACTTTGAGCTAAGTCGTGAAGGAAAAGCAGGAGTTTGTCAGGAGGCTGATTGGAGAAAGCATTACAGCCCTCTCTACCAGCTGGTGGGAACTGAGGGCTCAAAGGCATGGAGGAGGGAAAGAGTCTGGCTTAAGTACTGAATTGTGACAGTGACCTGGGGAACACAGGTTTGTGCGACGTCCTAGAGAGGTGTGGGGTTGGGAGCCAGATTGTTGTAGATCTTTAGACAAAAACCGAAAGAATCAGATAACTAGCTGAGTGTTTAAAGATCTAAATATTAATAGCATGTGGACAAAACATGGATTTGGAAAACCAGTTTTTTCATTTTTATTTATAAGTGTTGAATAACATTGATTGATGGAGGGCTGTAAGCTCCATGAGGGCAGCAACAATCATCTTTGATTTTCTTGTGCATTTATGATAATAAATTAAAGAAAAAACTTGTTGTCTGCTAATGGGTAAACTGTGAGCAGTGAGGAACCACTGAAAGATTTGAAAGGTTGGAAGCAGAAGTTGAGATGATCAGAAGCATGGTTTGAAAATATGGCTCTAGCGGCCGCCTGACAGATGCATTGCAGCAGGAAGAGACTGCAAGCAGAGGGATTCATCAGTAGGCGCTGTGACTGTCCAGGGATTTGCAGAGAAGATGGAGAGCAAGAGTCTGATTGCAGAGCTCTTTGTCTGCAGGACCGTGTTCCTGATTGACATGGGACGCTGGAGAGGAGGAACAGGGAGGGGATGAAAGGGGCTTTCTGTTTTTGGGCAAATGGAGGTATGGTGATGTTAGTTTTCCCCGTGAAATTCAGGAGGAAGAATTATGAATATGTTGAGTGTGAGGGGCCTGAGAACATGCAGATGAGCTCTTGACATAGAAAATGGTGAGAAATTGGTTAGAAATGTGGATCTGGAGTTCTGAAGAGAGGTCTGGCCTGAGAATGGAGACTTTGGACTCTGCCCTTGGCATATCTGTGATCATTTGATGAGGCTAGAGAGAGCCTGTGGGGAGTCATGTGGGAGTGGGCTCAGGAGAGTTAAGGAGGCAGCGGTTTGCAAAGAAGAAGAGAGAGGTAAACAGTATCAAGGCTGAGGGGGGTGCAGTGGCTCAGTGATGAGGAGGTAGGGGGCACCACAGGGAGAAGACTTTTCTTGTTTGGGTGCATGACAGCCAGAAAACACTGAGCTGGGGAATGATTAGGAGGTGAGAAAGTGGAGGCAGGGAGAGGACTTTTTCAGGTTCTTCTGAAAAAGCCTTTAAAAGATGCAACAATATCTATGAACTTTTACTGTATGCCAAGGACCATACCTAGTGCTTCATAGAGATTATTTCTATATTCCTCATAAAAATCCTGAGAGGAAGGAGTTCTTACTATTCCTATTTTATAAGATGAAGAAATAGAGAAGTTTGTTAACTTGCTTAAAGTCACATGGCTGATGGCAGAGCCTTAACTATGAACCCAGGAGAAATGACTCCAGGATCCCTGTTCTAGACCAGGGACTTTCAGTGTTTTGACTGTGACCCACAGTAAAATGTATTTTACAGCCTGGCCCTGTACACATACTCAGGCACATATATAAAGACTGAAATAGCATTGAACTCAAAATAATGCTGAACCCTTACCATCATGCTGAGGGTGCTCTTATGTTTTCTATTCTCATTTATTTTATTCTGTTCTAAATTCCAGTTTTACAAAGTGCTGTGCACAGTCCACAATTGATTTCACAACCCATGAGGCAGAGTTTGAACAACACTGCTCTAGACACCACTTTGTGTTGCTTCCCAAACTGTAGCTTAATACTCTTTTCTATTAAACTCAACAAACATTTATTGAGTGCCTACTATATGCATAGATATGGAAAGAACATAAAGCATATAAGATGTGCCTTGATCCCAGGGAATTTTCAGTGTAGTGAAGAGAAAGGGAGAAAGACGAGTCAATGGCTAATTATAATGCCTGCCAGAGTGAAATAAGAAAAGAGAGGTGTAAGCAACATATCGTGGAAGCATACAGGAAAGAGTGATTAATGTCGGCTCTGAATATATCTTGATTTAACTAGTAGTGTTTAGTGTCTTTTGTGCTACGAGAATATTAAAAAGCTTTTATGAAATGAATAGAAATGTCTTTGGTAAAGACTTTGATGCATAAAGACTAAAGGGGTCTGGCCCGGTGGCGTAGTGGTTGGGTTCACACTCTCCACTTCGGTAGCCTGGGGTTTGTGGGTTCAGATCCCAAGTGCAGACCTACACCCTGCTCATCAATCCATGCTGTGGCAGCATCCCACGTACAAAATAGAGGAAGAGTGGCACAGGTGTTAGCTCAGGGACAATCTTCCTTAAGCAACAAGAGGAAGATTGGCAGTAGATGTTAGCTCAGTGCCAATCTTCCTCACCAAAGGAAAAAAAAAAAAAGAATAAAGGCTAAAGGAGATTTGGAGACCATAATATTCTGTGTATTATACTCAAAGGTCTGAAGTGGTCAGAGTATAATAAATATTATTTAGATATCAGTTTGTTCAGTATAAGCCCCTGAATGATGTCAACAAGTTGAGTCGTATTAAAAGTATCCATTAAAAAAAGTTTTAAAATCAAGGTGCATTCATTAAAAAAAAGTTTATAATCAACTTCCCAAAGTAAAAGAATGCAGCCATAGTGACCCTTTATGAACCCGCATGAAGTGATAACTCCTGGGTTAAACGGAGAGAGGCTTAAATAGAATGTAGTAAAATGCCTGTGGACACTGGGGTAGACTGACGATTATTAATACCTACCTCATAGAGCTTTGTGTAGATTAAAAAGATAACATTTGAAAGTCCTTGGCACTGTGTCTGATACCTAGAAAGTGTTAATAGAAAATGGTAATTAAAAGTTATTCCATGATATAGTTAAGTAATAGTATATTTAATCCTTAGAAAAATTTAATTCCACTGTTTAGGGAATTCCTAAGAAAAGATGGTTTCACTATAGGGATTTAAGGACGTTTGAAATATTTTTCCATAGCCATGATTCAAGTGGGTTAAAAAAATGATCAATTTAAATAACTAAAAGCCGTCAAGTCTTTCATTTTATGCTTGTACACGAGGACTTGCATTTGTTTAAGATGGCCTGTAGTCCACTCCTTTTGCTCAATAACCACACAATGAAATCACCTGGAGCCCTTTAGCAACCTGGCCTCAACCACAGGGATCCTGTATTACTGGGTCCAGCATGGGCCCAGGCATTGGTCATATGTAAGCCCCCAAAGTGATTCTACTGTGCAGCTGGATTTGAAACCCCCTGCAGGTCTTCATGTATGCTCTGATGATTGGAAACACGCTCATGTGGAGATACAACCTTAAAATGGGGTCTTTCATTTGCTTTTTTGATGCACACAGAGTTACCACCTTTTCTTGAGAACTAGTTTAGAAAGGAAGATCTTAGGAGTCTTTGGAATAAGGGTGGGGTCTCTTTGAACTGGGGAGAGAGTATGAAACTGGGGTCTGAAGAATGACAGACAGACTTGACTTCACGCAATGCTTCAGAGACAAAGGAGCCGATTTTGAAAAGTCGTGTGTAGCCCTTGTCAACTTTGATATGAATTCTCACCTCCATTCTGCCAATGAGTACCCTAATAACTGCACAGCAGCCTCTGGGAAAGGGGTGCTTGTAGGCTCTGTAGTTTCCTGAGCTGAGAAGAAAAGGAAGGAAGGAAGGGAAAGGAAGAAAGAATGATGGAAAGGAAGCAAAGGCAAACCTTGTTTTGAGTTTGGTGCCTCTTTGCTTCATCTTCTCTTGGCTGTTGGTGACCTGAAGGCTCTTGGTGACCTAAGAGCATACCATTGTTGTCTTTGTGGTCTTTCCTCACTGAGACTTCCCTCTTCCCATTTGTCGACTTTTTCTTACTGTCAGGAAATTATTCGAGATGTTGAAAATGCCAGTTCCAGCGCCTATCGTTTTTTTGGAGGTAGGAATTTGGTAATAATTGTGTGTGTGTGTGTGTGTGTGTGCGTGCACATGCGTGTGCGTGTGCTTTTGTGGCAGGAAAGGAGGAGAGTCGTGGATGTTCTGGCCAGCTGTATTTGTGGGGCTAATACTTTCAGATTTTGAGGGGATCTATGTCAAGATAAAAAAGCAAATTTTTATAACAATCCATTAGGTTTAAAAGGATAAAAAGTAATGATCACTTATGCTGAGATGACTGTGTGCCAGATGCTGGGCTATGGGCTTTATATAAACTAACTCAATCATCACGACAGTTTGATGAAGTAAGTACTATTCATTCGCCCACTTCATAGATGAGGGAAGTGAGGTGCAGAGATATTTAAGTAACTTGTGAAGATCACAACTCTTGGCTGGTGTCAGAGCTGGGATGTGCACCAAGCCCATGCTCTTATTCCTTATGCTAAATTTTCTAGAATACATGTCTTCACGTGTTTATAGATATAAATAACTGTGTGTGTGCTTGTATGAAACTGTAGCTATTGACATAGCAGAAAGGTAGAAATTCTACTAACTATTCTTTGGGACCATATCATGCCATTACCAAAAGATCCTAGCTTCCTCCCCAATACCTTCTCCAAATTGGGAGGTTGTTTTGCTAATTTGAACAAATTAAAGTTGACTCCATCCTCATGTTGACAGCTTTATTATAATTATCACCATCATCATCAACATTATCCTCATCATTAGAATCTCTGAGTTTTGCCCGCCAACCCTATGCCTGCTCTGTTGGAGACTGTAGCCGGTGGCTGGGGCATGTGGCTTGGACCCAGAGAGGTGGGGCGGCCATTTTGGCATTGGCTGCCTGGAGGTTCTTGCAGCTGCTCCTCCCCAGGTCTTTTCCTGGGCTGCTGTACAGCAGAAGGATGGCATTATGGGTGGTTGAGTGATTCTTTAGAGGCTGTGTGCCCAGGCTTGGCCATTTGGGACAATGGGAAAGAGACAGGAAAAGACTCTCCTCTCTTCTGGCTGGCAGTGGTGTGTGCTTGCTCTCTCTGGAGCCGCAAGGGTGAAACTGTGCTCATTCTCTAGCCGAACACCAGCCAACAAATTTTGGGGGTTTGCCATGTCAAACTGTGGGGGTTAATAGCGTTGCCTCTACCAGTGGGGACAGAGCCAAATGTCACAGTGAGGAGGGAGCAGGCAACTCTCCATTCCTTTGTTCTCCTTTTTTGCTCCAGGGTGCTTAGAAAAATATCGTGCTCTCCTGAGAAGGTCCAATTATTCTGCTCTCTTGTAAAGTTCTGATCTTTAGAGAGAGATGCTTACTCTTCTATAACCTTCCAATTCACTTAGGTGAGTTAGCGCGTTAGAGTTATTTTTTTGAGTTGTTTGATAACACTTTTTCCTATTTTCATTAAAAAGAGTTTTGCTAATCTGCAGATAAATGGATGTAACCATCTTTTAAATTTCGTATCACAATGATTCCCTTCTGCATTTTCCCAAACATTTTATAGAGAATCAAGAAAATAACTTGTGCCATGGTCATCACTCCTATCAGAAGTTTTGCTTTTGTTGCTATTGGAATCCTAGATGTGCTGATCAATAGAGATTTTAGGGGGTAAATAAGCTTTGTTCTTGGCAGTGTGGATGACAGGTACAGCTAAAAGAACCACCAAGTGCTGGCTGTTGCACTGGGGTGGGTGGACTCAGGGCAGAAGAGTTTCCACTTGCTCCAGTCCCCTTCTTTACCCCTAACTGCCTCTATCGTCTTCCCTCCCTCACCTGTGTCCTTCCTCCACTGGGACAGAAGATGGCACAGCTGGTCAGAAGTTGTTCTTCTGTCCTATAGGGCAATGATTCTCAGCCCTGGCTGCACATTAGAATGACAGAAGGGTCAGGCTCACCCGGGGCTTGGCATCAGGGATGTTTAAAAGCTCCACAGATGATTCCAGCGCAATAGGGGTCAAGAACCACTGAGGTTGGGCAGCGTTGTTCAGAGTGCATCTGTGGATGGCCTGGCTCAGAATCGCAGGTTGACTTTTTAAAAAGGCAAATTCTGAGATTTCTAACACACTAAAAATGCTTAGGCCTTGAACTTGAAACTTGAAAGGAAACCAAATCGTAGGAGTAAACATCACTTTTGAATTATTCCAAATCGCAATCTGCCAATGTCCAGATCTTGGTTTAAATATGCTAAGTATTAAGAAATAACTAAAGATTAAAAATTCTCGGAAGCCCTAAATTTATAAATGATTCAGTAACTGCTTGCTGAAGAACTGTGGTGTAACTAGCAACTATTCCTTAGAAAGTAGCTATCAAATTAGCAGAAATCCCTTACTGTTATTAAAGTAATAGCTAACATTTGTTAACATTTTTTCTGTGTGCTAGGCACTGAGCTTTGCACTTTAAGTTCATTTTCATCTCATTTTACAGATGAGAAAACTGAGGCTCAGACATTAAGTAATTGGCTCAAAAACATAGCAAATAGCATAGTCTGGCTCGGAACCCAGAAAAGCATGTAAGAACAAAGCTCATGATTTTAATCATTACTCAGTTCCTGCCATTCTGGAACCAGATACTAGAAAAATTTTCCCTCTTCCTTTCTACCCCATCTTTACGGTAAAACTAAGAAGATTAAAGGGAAGCTATCAAGCAATTGAATATATTATTAACTCGCTCCCTATCATTTTCTTTACATCCTTCTTCTATATGTACATAAAGCAGCCAAAGATCACTGATGTTTACTTCAGAAACCCTGAATTTATGTTTGTTTTCAGTTGTTAGACACTTCTTTTATGACGTGTAGTCATTTCTGCTCGCGAGGAGAAGCTTTGCTCTCCTTTGCTCCTTTGGGGAGCCACACTACAATGGAATAAACAACACATAATCTCCTGATTTTATTGCCCTACTGTAGACCTGTTTAGGTTAAAACTCTGGGAGTGTCTGTGGGGAGGTGTGAGGGCATGAGTGGGGAGGACCGCTGGCCTCGGGGAGGGCTGCACGTCTACGAAAGGCCTCGTGAAGATATTGTTGATTTTAGCTCCAAATCAGGCTGTATATATGGTGATTGTAACCATGTGTGTGTTTATCGCTTTATTTTTGCTTTATAAATCAGCTTTATTGAGGTATAATTTACATACAATAAAATACAATAATTATAAGTGGACAATATGATGAATTTTGAAAAATTAATATAGTTGGGTTTACATTAATTTTTTTAATAACAGCTTTATTAAAATACAATTCACATACCCTATAATTCATCTATTTAAAGATTCTATTTTTCCTTTTCTCCCCAAAGCTCCCCCAGTACATAGTTGTGTATTTTTAGTTGTGGGTCCCTCTAGTTGTGGCATGTGGGATGCCGCCTTAGCGTGGCCTAATGAGTGGTGCCATGTCCGTGCCCAGGATCTGAACCTGCGAAACCCTGGGCTGCCGAAGCAGAGCTCATGAACTTAACCACTCGGCCACAGGGCCGACCCCTCATTCATCTATTTAACGTGTACAATTTTATGGCTTTTAGTATATTCACAGACTTATGCAACCATCACCACAATCAGTTCTAAAACATTTTCATCACCCCCAAAAGAAACCTCATACCCATCAGCAGTCACTTCCCATTTCCCCCCAAACATCCTAGCCCTAGGCGACCACTAATCTACTTTCCATCTCTAAAGATTTGCCTATTCTGGAAGTTTCATGTAAATGGAATCATAAAATATGTGGTCTTTTGTGATTGGCTGCTTTCACTTAGCATAGTGTTTTTAAGGTTCATCCATGTTGTGGCCTGTCTCAGTGCTTCAGTCCTTTTTGTTGCTGAATAATATTCCAGTGTGTAGATATACCACATTTTATTTATCCATTCATCAGTTGATGGGCATTTGGGTGGTTTCCACTTTTTTGACTGATAGCATTAATTTTGACAGTGTAAATGTTTAACAGATATCTTGATTTTTACAGACTCATTTTGGCTTTTGTTTTCCTTCAACATTTAATATGCCAGGAGTCTGAGGTAACTTAGTCTTCTCTGACTTCTAAGACAATCTTATTAACACCACCACAATTGGATTCACAGTTATACTAAAGTTATGATTTCTTTATAGCTATTTCATATTGTAAAAAATTCTTATAGAATTATAAATAGAGAAATACATATAATGAGGATGACTCAGTATGATTTTACAGAAAGTTTTAATAGTTTATTTAGAAGGACAAGAGGGTGGGTTCTTTTTGTTTTCCTTTATAAAATGACATTGATATAAAACTAAATTTATTTTACTTCAGAACAGAAATCTTAAACTGTGCTGATTATGAAATGTCACGGGAGAGGGACAAAACTGATCCAGCAACTATATCTTTTAAAGGACTAACTTTGGCATTAATGTGACAACGTTCACTAATATACGAATCAACAAATAGAGTAGACTCACTTGAAAGTTTCTGTCTCTGACTCAGATGAACTTATATTATTTTAAAGCTTTTTGGTTTATAATTTGTCAAAAATCCGTCTTACCTGTGTAGACATTTTTGCAACTGATGACTGCAGATGTTGCACTTTTCACCCCTTAAACATTGTAGAGTGAAACTACTTTAGAACTAGAAAAGTGAAAGTAGAAGTGGAATAATAGCTGTGGTAGGAGGCCGACTCAAGAATCAGAAACAGGCATTATTACCTGTACACCTTAACCGCCTCTCCTGTGCTTGTCTCCCATTAAACGACATTTAATTAATTAATGTTTGAAAGATGAGCTTCAGTGTGTATTAAAGTATATTTGTTTACCTATATTTCATTAGAGTTCCAAAAGAGTTGTTTGCTTATCTTCATTTTCATTAGCACACTCAAAGAATGATTTGTTTACCTACATTTTTATGACAATTCCCAAAGAGTTTTTTCTCAATTCCCAGAATGCCTTTACCAACTGTGGTGCTGGCGAATAAATGACAGATGTTTGGGGGGGACAAAACTCGCAGCCGGCAAATAGCAATGTCAACACTAAAACCGCTCTGGCAGAACAGGTCTGCTCTTTAGTTCGTGAAACTTGTGACCTATATAGGAGTCAGAACTGAAACTAATTTCCAGTAGCTTTTGAAGGAATTTTATTTTAACAGCTTTGTTGAGATATAATTCACATATGATAAAATTCACCCGTTTAATATGTACGGTTCAGGTGGTTTTATCCGTGGAGTTGTGCAACTTGCACCACAGTCTACTTTTAAAACATTTAAAAATAATTTTAAACCGTTTTCGTTACCCCCAAAAGAAACCTTGTACCATTTAGCAGTCATTCCCTATTCCTACCCCTCAAACTGTTTTCTGAAGTGGCTGCAGCCTTTTCATCCCCACCAGCAACATATGAGCGTTTCAGTTCTCTACATCTGGCTGTGGTTTATAGCCCTCCATAAAATAAGAGTGGCATAAATGGAAATGAAGGAAGGTCATGAAGTCCAGTATGACTTAGACATTTTTTTTTTGAGGCAGATTAGCCCTAAGCTAACCTCTGCCGCCAATCCTCCTCTTTTTGCTGAGGAACACTGGCCCTGAGCTAACATCCGTGCTCGTCTTCCTCTACTTTATGTGTGGGATACTTGCCCCAGCATGGCTTGACAAGCAGTGCATAGGTCCGCACCCAGGACCCAAACCGGTGAACTGCAGGTCGCCGAGGCAGAATGTACAAACTTAACTGCTGCACCACTGGGCCGGCCCTAGACTTTTCACTCACCTCATGGATGACTAAATCAAGACAAAGTCAACCTGGAATCAACCATTTTTTCCCAGGATGTAGTCACATGATCCTAGACTCTAAATAAAGTGCTTTAGCACCAGGTAATTTGGTAATGATTGAGACTCAAAGAAAAATTTGCTGTTTTAACCTCCTCCTGTAATTCAAGTGAAGAATATGTCTAGGAATCTTTTGTGAGATATTTGTAGATAACATTCAAAAAGAAGTTATTAGAGAATGATTATTGTGGTGGGGTAAAAAGGCAGGAGGGAACTGTCCACTGAAAATAAGATCAAACAATTGTGAATCACTTGGAATTTGGCAAAAAATAGTAGGTATGTTTACAGTTCAGGGACTGAAAGCTTCTGGATCAACATTAAATGTTCATAAATATCAAACATGCAATTCTGATGTCCTGCATTCGGCAGAATAGAGGTTTCCAGCCAGCACAGAGTTGAGAAAATAACAAAGAACTGGCATTATTTGAACAGAACAGAAGGCACTCTAAGCCACTGGAGCTTCAAAGCTTTACCGTCAGTGAAATGTGGACTTTCATCAACACTCCTTTTCGTTTTCTGAAGCAAGTGTCTTGGAACTTGCTGAACTCCCCTTTCCCTCTAGCAAAACAAATTCTGGCTTTAGGAGATTTGTTATCCTTTATACTAATGATAATCTAATTTGGTTGAGCAATGATATCTTATTATGGTTAGTTTTATTTCAGCTCTCCTCTCCTGTCCAAGAGAGATTTATAGTATGTGGAATATATTTAAATTTTTTTTTTTAGAAAGATTAGTCCTGAGCTAACATCTGCTGCCAATCCTCCTCTTTTTGCTGAGGAAGACTGGCCCTGAGCTAACATCCGTGCCCATCGTCCTCTATTTTACATGTGGGATGCCCACCACAGCATGGCTTGATAAGCAGTGCATGGGTCCATGCCTGGGACCCGAATTGGCAAAGCTGGGCCAGAAGCAGAGTGTGTGAACTTAACCACTGTGCCACTGGGCCAGCCCTGAGTATATTTAATTTTTAAGTTAAAGCTAAGAAATATACTTAAATTATAAGTTAATTTTATAATTTTAATTATTTTATTAAATTAAAATTAATTCTGTGATATCCCATCAGATCCTGTAATGTGACAAAACTGCCCCTAAATTACAATGCTTTTCAAATGGTCTCTCAAAATGGCTTCTAATTTTGAGTTTTGTAAGATGTCTCCTCATGCAGACTCTGAGTTTTTTGACACTCTGGTTAAAAGAGATTCCAGGGCTGGCCCTGTGGCGCAGCCGTTAAGTGCCCACGTTCCACTTCTCAGCAGCTGGGGGTTCGCCCATTCGGATCCTGGGTGTGGACATTGGCACCGTTTGGCACGCCATGCTGTGGTAGGCGTCCCACATATAAAGTAGAGGAAGATGGACACGATGTTAGCTCAGGGCCAGGCTTCCTCAGCAAAAAAGAGGAAGACTGGCATTAGTTAGCTCAGGGCTAATCTTCCTCAAAAAAAAAAAGCAAAACAAAACAAAAAAAAGAGATTCCAAATTCTCAAAGAATATACTGGAATATACTACAGTGTTTTTGTTTCCCAGAAGCATATTTTCATACAATTGTATGAATAAGAGCTCAAATCTTTGCATATACTCATGGAACGCTAGTCCCAATAAAACAACACCTTCTGGTACTTACAGATCTTATTATCTTTTAGGCAAAAAATCCACCACTTAGATAATATAATGGATTATTAATGCCAGGATTTATTATGGAAATTGTGAAAAGAATCTTTTCTTGGGGTTATAAACACAGGCTTTTTGAGACACTTTCTTATTCTTAAATTTTAACTGAGAGTGCCATGTTTCTAATCTTGTTTTCCTCAGTGAGCCCTCTACGACCTGCCCTCTTTACTTTCCACTGAACCTATCAGGCCTACCCTGATTCCACACCCATGTTTGTATTGTACCTGTTGCTGGAGTCACCCTTTCGTAAGTCTCTCCATTGTTCTTTAGAACCAACCTACTTCATGAGGCCTTCCACTCCTGCTCTCTCCTTGATTACCTTCATTTCCCTCTGATTCCTAAACGTTTAGTATCTATCCACCTCTTGGGTTCTCAATCATATGCTCTCTTGTGTACATATCTTACCTTCCTAACTGGATTGTAAGCTTCTAGAGGGCAAGGGCCAGGCTTATATTTATTCTGACTTCCTTTGGTATCTAGTGCAATATAGTTTAAATTGTGATCAAAAAGACTTTTTGAATAAAGATCACTTTTATAATTCTGTGTTTCTGTAATTTTAGGGTAAGTGGGTTAGTATAAATTTCAGTTAATTTAGTTTTTATTTAAAAGAATACCAGAGAAGGGATTTTATCATATTGGATCAAAAGATATGAAGAAGAAAGGTTAATAAGATGATATATTCAGAAAAAAAAAGATATATTTGATATATTCAGGAAAAAAGATATGGTATCTGTATTTCCTATATTTTGTGGTCATAGACTATACTCCTAGGCTTAATCTTTGGCCCATATGGGACCAAGTAGGGTACGGATGGTTAAAATAATCAACTTGAAATTACTGCATACTCTCAATATGTTTATTTTGTTCCACATAAAATAAACGAATACTAGCTAACTTAACAAGTTTACTAGGTTAGCTCATAGAGTGAAGGCTGGATAAACCAGGCTTGGGTATTGCTAGGGAGTTAAAGTAGTGGGAACTGTCAGAGGGTCTCCATGATGTACTACCATTGGAATCAATAAACTCCAAATATTTTTCTTTTATTATAGCATTTCACTCAAGATTCAGGGTCCTGGGAGAGAGGTCCTGATGGCCTCATTTGGGTCAAGTACCACAGTATGGGTCAAGATCAGGGCACCTTGATTAACAGTCCCACCAACTCTCTACCCGTAAGGAAGATACAAGTTCCCCAAAGGGAAGTGGTTCCATTACAAAAGGAAGGAAATGAAGACCAGACTGTTTGTGAAATCACATTACAAAATATAGAATATCAGAGAACTAGCAGGTGAGAGACATCTAAGGAATAGAGGGAACTACAGAAGAAAGGTGTTACCCTGACAGAAAACAAGAAATCCTTAAATGGTATTCACCATGTTCTACTAAGACTACATATATCTCAAACTATGAGACAATTAAAGGTCAGAAGCTGTTAGCCAACTCTTTGTAAAAACTTATCTTTCTAGTCAGAGTTGATATATATGGGAGCTTTGTATTTCAAAGATTTCCTCTCCCACGTATTTGCTTACTGTGTGAAGAATTTCTCTGGCTCCTGTCCTATGTGTCAGAATGTCACCTAAGGCAAGACAAGGCAAGGCATTTCTGTTGACTTAGGTTTGAAAACTGGCAAGGGAGATATTCCTCATCCTTTCACTCACTTTCCTCATCTAGAAAATACTGGCTTTATTCATGATTCTGGTGCTTTACCTATGTAAATGTGTACTCTTCCTGATGTGCTGTAACTTGTGGATTTAAATGAAGGACAATCTCATATGCATTTGTTTTTGCACAACCTTTTAGTCTCATTAGATGTTTGGCTATGTTTGGCTAGTTTAGGGAGTTGACTCTATTTTCTTTAAAAGGGATTCTGTACGGGAATTGCAAAGTACTAAATTGTCGTTAGAAAGACCAGAATTATGTTGTTTACTTTTACAATAGTGTAGGTACTGGAGAGACTAAACTTCTGATGAAGGGGCATATCTGATTACCTCAAAGGATTTCGGTATTTGGAAGTTTAGAGCATTCTGTCTGCTAACACAATCATGTGGTCTGAGAGAATGGATTTTAGACTCTACAGTTTTGTGCACAAATTGTAACATCTTTCAGTTTTCAGTTATTAAATATTGAAGTTGTTAATTTTTACAAAGGCCTGTGGCAGGTGATGGTGTTATTTTTGCCCAGTGCTCTGAATGTCAAAGTGAAGAAATTTACTGAAACCCAGGTAGATTGATGGGTGTAACCATGACTCTCTTAAGGTAGCCAAATGCCTCACCATCTAGTTAGGGACATGCATGAATGAATGAATGATATTCCTGTTGTCTTTACCTATTATTTGATAAAACTGCAGCCAGGGGGATGGCTGGGCAAAATCTGTGGGCCGAGAAGACTCTGCTGCACTTGATTGTAAACCTGGCATGGTGAAGAGGCACAGGAGGTGTAGATTAAGTGGGAGGCCCTGTTAGGAGCAGGGACGTCAGGCCTTGAGCCTCCAAATCCATGGCCATGTAAACTGTTTCAGAACTTAGAAAAAGAAGGAACATTTCCAAATTCTTTTTAAATATCATTTTGATACCAAAACCAAGTAAAAATTAAAAACAAAAATAGACAAATCTCACCTATGAATTTAAAAATTCCCCCCCAAAATACACTGACATAATCAAAATAGCACATTAACCAAGGAAGATTTAATCTAATAATTCAAGGATGGTTCAATAGGAGAAAATGCAGATTTTTTACCTTAAAAGTTATAAGGAGAAAATCATAATCTCCCTATGCACTAGAAATGCATTTGATAAAATGTAATAAGCGTTCTTTATAACAACACTTAAAAATAGAAAAATATGAATCCTTTCTTCACTTTCTGAAATAAAGCTATCTACGCCTCACAGGCAGCACCATGCATTTGAAAGCATTCCCACAAAAGTGAGGAACTAGACAAAGATGTATACTCTTATTATTTAACATTATTTTGGATGCCCTGTTCAATGGCAAAGACAAAAGAAAGAAATTAGAGGTATTAAAAATTCAGGGCCAGCTCCGTGGCTAAGTGGTTAAGTTCACGTACTCTGCTTTGGCGGCCCAGGGTTTCACCAGTTTGGATCCTGGGCACTGACATGGCACCACTCATCAGGCCATGCTGTGGCGGCGTCCCACATAGCACAACCAGAGGCACTCACAACTGGAGTATACGACTATGTACTAGGGGGCTTTGGGGAAGAAGAAGGGAAGAGAAAAGAAGATTGGTAACAGATGTTGGCTCAGGTGCCAATCTTTGGGAAAAAAAGTATAAAAATTCAAAATAAGGAGGTAAAGCTATCACTGTTTGTAGATGATTGTGTAACTGCATTGTATTGTATATTGTATATACCCAAGAGAATCATCCAAAAATCTACTGCAAATGAGAATTTAGTAAGGTAGTGGGATACAGAATTAACATGTAGACATCAATAATTTTTACACATACAAACAGAAGACAAATCCAAGAAATAACCCCAATTATAGTATTAGCAAAAAGGATAAAATACCTAACGATAAAATAAAAAGAAATATTAGGGAAAACTTTAAACATTAAGAACACAATAATAGACTTGAACAAATGGAAAGGCACACGTTCTTAGATAGAAAGACTTGACAACGTCATGAAAGGATCAATTTTCCTTAAGTCAATTTATAAATTTAACTCAATCCTAGTGAAAACATCATCAGATTTCTTTTAGGACCTGACAAACTGATTCTGAAGTACATTTTAAAAAGTAAATAAAAGCCAAGAAAATTGAAAGAGGTGTGCAATGATGGAGAGAGAGAGAAGGAATGTGGCCCCACTAGAATTTAAAATATATTAAAAAGACAAAAAAAAAAAAAAGACAGTAATTAAACTAATGTGGAAATGGTGAGTGAATAGACAGATCAATGGAACAGAATAGAAAATCCAGAAATACATCTATATATACCCAAGAATTAGATAGAAATTACAAATGGCTTTTCACCTATGCAACCACACACAGCATTCAGAGAATGCTGAGAAATGCAAGTCAAAACTGTAACGAAATACTGTTTAAAGCCAACAAATTGGCAAAAATCCAGAAGTTTCACAACACACCCCAAATTGCTGAGGAAGATATAAATCAATTCAATCCCTTGAAGCCAATTTGGTAATCCTATCGTTATAATTACAATGTACATACCTTTGACTCAACAATTCCTCTTTTGGATTTTACCCAACAGATAGGCGTATATGCAAAAAGATATATGTATATATAAAGTTATTCACTGTAGCATTGTTTTTCATTGTAAGCCATAGGGATTGGTTAAAGAATTAAGAGAAAGCCCTATACTGGGACACAATCCAGCAGGAAGAAAAGAATGAGGAAGCTCACTATGCGTTGCTGTGAAAGATCTGCAAGAGATTTATCAAGTGATAAAAAGCAAGACGTACCAATGTATATAACATGCTAT
Source organism: Equus przewalskii (assembly GCF_037783145.1). Taxonomy (NCBI): domain Eukaryota; kingdom Metazoa; phylum Chordata; class Mammalia; order Perissodactyla; family Equidae; genus Equus; species Equus przewalskii. The sequence continues at coordinate 49,412,713 of NC_091831.1, read as the reverse complement.
TTTTTTTGTGTAAAAATTTAGAGGAAATCTATATATATATATATTTTTTAAGATTTTATTTTCTCCTTTTTCCCCCCAAAGTCCCCCCTTACATAGTTGTATATTCTTCGTTGTGGGTCCTTCTAGTTGTGGTATGTGGGATGCTGCCTCAGCGTGGTCTGATGAACAGTGCTATGTCCGCGCCCAGGATTCGAACCAACAAAACACTGGGCCGCCTGCAGCGGAGTGCGAGATCTTAACCACTCGGCCACGGGGCCAGCCCCAGAGGAAATCTATATTTGAGTTATCTTATATATGCATAAACAACCTCTAGAAGGATATAAAAGAGACCAGAAGTGTTGGTTACCTGTGGAGGATATGGGAGTTAGGTGGGAAATAGGTACATATAGACTGTATACCTTTTGTCCTTTTTTCATTTTTGAACCATATGAATGTTTTGCCTGTTCAATAAGTAAATAAATAAACAGGTAAGTGTACAGCCATATGGTGAGATATTTTGTGCTTATTAAAAAAAAGTCTAAGGATACTCTCAATGTATCGATAGGGAAAAATCTCCAAGGATGTTAAGTGAATAAAACAAGGTTTGGAATAGAATGTACAATACGCTACTTTTTGTTGAAAAAGAGGGAAATCTAAGACTCTTAGCTTGGTTTTGCTTGTGTCTGCATAAAGAAACTCTGGGAGGATTCTCAAGTTGGTGAACCTTGTGATGTGCTGCCAGCTCCCCTCCACTCCCCACTTCAGGAGGGAAAGGTTCTTTGCCCCCGTGGCTGAGAGGACTGCTGGCAGATGGCATTCAGCTGACAGCCCCTATGGGGAATGATTGCCTCTTTTGAAGACAGCCATCTCACCTAAGGTCATGCCCTCTTCCTAGGTGTCTGGCATCCAGTGAATGATCAACATGGAGGTGTGAAGGGCCAGCTCCCCATGCCCAACTCAGGGCATCTCTGAAAGGTCATCCCAGCTTTAGAAATCCCCTTCCTTAGCACCGCACGGCAGCCTCCCCTCTCCCTCTGCTGTCTATTCCCTTCCGTGGGAAGAGAGCACTACGAATAAACCTCCTTATTGCTGAGAGTCTGCTTCCTGGGGAATCTAACCTGTGACAAGAAATCAAAATCAGTGATTTCCTGTGGTTGAGTCTGAGTGGGAACCTGATGATTGGGGACAAGGTTGGGAAGGAGACTTTTCACTCTATGCCTTTTTATAATTAAAAAATGTTTTTGAACCCTGTGGATATATTACTTATTCAAATCATAAATAAAAATTTTAAAGTTAACTTGATGTCTTATGCTTTTCCATGTGTATTTTTAGAGAACCTCTTTTCTGTTTTAATTTAGGAGGAAATATTTTTCATCCAAAATACTGTGCCCCACCACACTCTAAATATGCTTTTCTTTTCTGTTTGTTTTTGTTTAGGACCTACAGAGAAACATCTCCTTGATTTCACCTTACAATGGAATTTAAAAAGTCACCTGATGGTGGATGGGGCTGGATGATCGTGCTTGTCTCCTTCTTTACTCAGTTTTTGTGTTATGGATCCCCGTTAGCTGTTGGAGTCTTGTACATAGAGTGGCTGGACGCTTTTGGTGAAGGGAAAGGAAAAACAGCCTGGGTTGGATCCCTTGCAAGTGGAGTTGGCTTGCTTGCAAGTAAGTGGATAAATATATGCTTGTCTTTACTCATTAGTCATTTAATTACTTTTGCTGCATCGTTAACACTGCAAAGCTTAGGAGGCTATTTTTTTAAAAGTATAACATGTATTTTCCTGCCTTCATTGAGATTATAGCACTACCTTTTCACTGTAATAAATCTGTGTATTCTATAAGATAGTTGTTCATTCATTCATTCATTTGCTTCTATGTGTCAGGCAGTGTGCTAGATGCTGGATATGAAAAGATGAACAACAAACGCATTGTTTCTGCCCTTAAGAGGCTCACAGTCTAGTGAGAGACATATGTACTTCTGTGAATAGGAATGAAACAAGGAGATGAGGGCAGTGATCCAGGTATGTCCAGTCAATGCTGATGACCAGAGGACCAAATGATGTTCAGCAGTCCTGGAAGCAGTTTCTATATGATTCATAATTACTCTTGTCTGATTCAGATATACTGTGATCAGTTCGCATGTCCTATGTTTGTGTCACCTTCATAAGAAAAATTTGACATGGCAAAGAGTAGTCCCATCTCACAATGATGATACTGTTAAGGACTTTAATATAGTGTTATGTTTAAGATATATGTGGTGTATCTTGTGTGAACTTTATATAATGTCTCCAAAAGTAATATTCCTCATAAACATTTATGTATGATGTAATAGTGTTTCCTGTCATCTTTAGAGAGAACAGAGGGGTTTTTATTTTCCTTTTAAGGATTAAAATCATATGACACTTCAGGGGGCTTGCTCCGTGGCCGAGTGGTTAAGTTCTCGAGCTCTACTGCAGGCGGCCCAGTGTTTCGTTGGTTCAAATCCTGGGCGAGGACATGGCACTGCTCATCAAACCACTCTGAGGCAGCGTCCCACATGCCACAACTAGAAGGACTCACAACAAAGAATATACAACTATGTACCAGGGGGCTTTGGGGAGAAAAAGGAAAAAAATTTTTAAAAAATCTTAAAAAAAAAAAATCGTATGACACTTCAATTTCTGAAGTCATAGTTTGAACTCTGCAGTAATATTTAATGATCATCAGTCTAACTTATTTGAAACTATTTCAGCACAAATGTGCTAAGACGGTGACCTAAATGGGGTCTCTTCCTTTGTGCTGTGAACTTGACATGATTCATTGAGCAGATCGCAATGTGAATTTTGTGGGGAAAATGAAGACATTGAATGTGGTGATTTGTAAGGTATTTTTTGGCTTTAAAAATCATTCATGAAAACAAAATGCATTAGTCATTCTTTCTTTTAAATATGTTGTCTTTCCTGATCACTATAGGGGACTTCTTAAAACAAAACAAAACAAAACAAAAACAGTTGCTTCCAATTGATGTATTAGCTTGTTAAATTAAAAACAAGACTTGAAAAACAATGCTGGATCATCTGGCCATGTCAGATAAGATAACTAAACATAACTAAACAAATGAAAATAATACTGTCATTATGAGCTCAAGAGAAACAGAAAATGTTTGCCCAATATTTATTTAAAAGAGTTTTTCAAAATGTGGATTGTTTGTAATGTTGTCCAAGTTCAAGTGGATGATAATTGATATGTCAATAGAGGGGTTTGAAAGTATTCATTTCTAGAAAATGATCTTGTAAGAAAAGGAGAGAATTTTTTAATGTTTTCCAATTAGTCACCATTTCTACTACAAATACTAAGTTAAACAGAAAAGTAATTACCTTGATTTCCAGCAAGTGACAAGGGACAATTGAAATGATATCTCAGTTAGCACAAACTCAGAGAACAAAGCTCCTTTTCATGAACTCTGTCCAGGTAGGACTTGAGAGTTCAGGGAAGCTGACATCTTCTTGAGGGTGGATGGGGCATTGGCAGTCACAGCTGATTCTCAGACTCTGGAAATTGAACTTGTCGCTCTATACTTTCTCCAAGTTCCTAGGTGGATGATCACTTTGTCTCAAGGAACATGAGCAGCCCCCTTTACTTATAGGCAGGACTGGTTACATAATTTGCAGGCTCAGGTGCAAAATGAAAAAAAATTAAGAATTTAAGAGAGCGACAGCAGAGCAGTAAACCAAGTGTGTGGCCCTTCTAAGAGCTGAGCCCTTTGCAACTGCATCGGTCTCAAGCCTCTGAGGCCAGCCCTGCCGGTAGGGGCTGGAGATATAAGCATCCCATGGAAGTCCAGGGGAGACAACAAGGACTGGGAGGAGCATTGGGCTGAAGATGGAGGCTAATTCAAGTCCTGGCTCTACCACTATTTTGCTGAATGACCTTAAACAGGTCACGTAACTTCAGTGTCATCAGCCATGATGAGGAGATACTTGGACCAGTTAATCAAAGCTTTCGAAGATGAGGCTAGAATAAGGAGACCAAAAGGTTCAAGAATGAGGAAGTGGTGGGAAAATAATGATGGCTGAAGAGCTACCACGTATGAGGATGTGTGTGTACATGTGTATGTGCACTTTAGTTAGTGTCCACTGAACATATGTGATGTTGGCCTCCCTTGGCTCTTCATAGCGTAAATTAAGAGACCAATCCTGAAAGCTGTGGTATTACAGTGTTAGCAAGAGGTGTCTAGCAGTGTGTGAGCCAGGTTAATTCTCTACTTTGTGGACAACTTTGTTCCACAGAGAAACAAACAGATTAATATTACCTTGGAAATGGGAAAAGTATATCTCATGTTGGTGACCCAAATGGTTATCAGTGGCTCCTAACCAGGGGAGTAATTGTAATCATCCATAGAAAATTTCAGCATACAATTGCCTGGATTTGACCCTTGGACTTTCTAATTCAGTCGGTCTGTGGTGGGGCCCAGATATGTGAATTTTTTTTAAAGCCCTAAAAGTCATTTTCTGATGGGAACTACCCCTGTGTTAAAACCATTTCAGTCTTGCACTTTGGATAATTTCCTGATGTACGATTTGCTTTGATTTATTTATAAATGGAACTATTGGAGGTTTCTGCTTAGGTGTGGCACTGCTCATGTCATATAAATCATGAAAAATAAATTTTGTCCAGTTACCCTAGTTCTGGTGAAGAAAATACATAAATGGACATCTTTGCATCATTTTTGATGAAAGACAATTTATACATATGTGTATACATATTTACATACATATTTCTTTTTGACAAAAGATGAGATTATACACACACACGCACACAGACACACACACACACGTATGTCTATACAAAGTTGCTCTTAAGTTCAGGAGTATGTATGAATTACTTGAGCTTGTCTAAAAAGCCAGTTTCCTACCCATCAGTGAGTAGGGTGGGGCCAGGGGTGATCCCAGGAATCTGCATTTTAATTAGTTCCCCAGATGATTCTGATATAGGTAGACCATATCAAATCTGAGAAACATGAATTTGCTTTCTTTACCCAGTCTTGTCCAGAGAGGGCATGGTAGGTGTCATCCTTGACCAGGTCTCTGATCCAACCTCAGGAGTTTCATAATTGAGTAAGGCACAGCAGAATAAGTACATTTGCCAAGCAACATACAAATTCTGCCTTTTGTGTACTTGTGCCTTAAGTTCAATACCAGCCACTTTCACTTAATTGATCTTAGTTGATTCTCTTAACAATGCACTGAGGTAGGTGTCATTGTCAAGGTTTAGTGACCTACCCAAGACAAAGCACATTCTCTAAGAGAAAGAGTGGCACCTCAGCTCTGGTTTTTCTAACCTGTTAAGCATGTTTCTTCATCTTTAATTTGGAGCTAATGAAAGTACCTACCTTATATGATTGTTGTATAGAATAATTGAGATGATGTTTGGCATATGGTAAGTGTTCAACAAATATTTGTTATTAGAGAACAAGAATCACCTGCAAGTAAAATTACTCTCCCAAGCAGTTCTAACCAAACTGTAGAACCCACAAAAGAAAGGGACCCTTCAGGATGAAAGACAAACACATGTCTAGTAGGATGGGCAGGAGGGAGAGTTGGAACTTTGTCTAGATTGTACCTGAGGGAGCCAGCCACGTGGCCAAGTGGTTAAGTTCACATGCTCTACTTCGGCAGCCTGGGGTTCACTGGTTCAGATCCTGGGCATGGACCTACACACTGCTCATCAAGCCATGCTGTGGTGGCATCCCACATAGAAGAATTAGAATGACTTACAGCTAGGATATACAACTATGTACTGGAGCTTTGGGGAGGAAAAAAAAGAGGAAGATTGGCAAAAGATGTTAGCTCGGGGCCAATCTTCCTCACGAAAAAAAGCGTACCCTTAAAAAGATTGTGCCTAAGCATCTAGAATTTAAAGGCCCACCCCTTGTCTCTGACAAATCTAGATTTTGACAGTAGGTCATAGTAGCATAGTAGAACTATGCAAGCATGTAGTTATGGACTTCACACTGTTCATATTCTTAATTCTTTCTCTTGGAAACTTGAGTAATTGAGGAGAAAATACTTCTTCCTCTTGTCTGAATTATTTGTTTGTCTAGATGATCCTTGGCATGAATAAAGCTGAGTATCAAGGATTCTGCCTGCCTGGGTTATACTTTGTGAATGAGCTCGCTATCATTACATACATCCATAGAGGCTCCTCTCCTCTGTAGTAGGGGTGCTAAGATAGAAGACATCACCTGTGCTTATAAGGAATTTGTAGTCTCAGGGAAGAGACAGAAAAAAAAAGTTTACTGATAATTTGAGACTTCACAAACCCAAGGAGAATAGCAAGGGCAAGACAATCTCTGGAGTTTTATAGAGATGCCTGTGAAGTGGGCCGGATGGGAGGATGGGCTGTGCAAGGTGGATGGGCAGGGAGAGGGGAGACCATGCAAAGTGTTTGTATGCAAAGGCCTGGAGTCTGCACGGCAGATGACAGGTTTGGTAGAGTAAATTTGGCTGGAGAAGGAGGGAGTGTGTTGGGAGATGTGATGGTCAATGTCAGCTTGACTGGGCTATATTCCCCAGTTATTCAAACACTAGTGTAGATGTTGCTGTGAAGGTATTTTATAGATGTGCTGAAAGTCCATAGTCAGTTGATTTAAGTAAGGGAGATTATCCTAGATAATCTGGGTAGACCTGATTCAGTCTCTTTAAGAGCAGAAATGAACTTTCCCAGAAGAAATTCCACCTGTGGGCTATAGTGTAGGCCTGTGCTAGAGAGTTCCAACCTGCCCTTTCTTGACAGCGTGTCCTGTGGATATTGTACTTGTCTGGCCAGTTCCACAGTCGCATAAGCCTGTTCCTCACGTTCAAACTCTTAATATATATCTTCTTCTGGATACAGAAGGAATGGAAAGTAACTACAAGAGAGGCCTATCATGGCCTTGTGTTGTTTTAAAATGAGCTAAAGCACTCTTTGGTTAGATGGCATTTGTCATTCATCAAATTCAAGGAGAAGGGTAGGGCCACTTTTCAAACAACAGCGTTGCTGAAACAGCATGGAGATCTTTTGTTCTGTAGTTTTGTACTCAAAGCGCATTTAACAGTCCCCCCCACGTTTTTGTCCTTAATTCTTGCTCAGGTCTTCAAATTGATCATGAGTCAGTAACTATGCTCAGTTTAATAGAGTCAGTATAGCCAACCCAGCCTGCTGAGTGAGTTGTGAGTGCTAGCAGAGCTGGGTTTGAGCATATCTGTACGATTTTACCCCCAAGCACTGTTAACTTCTTCAAGCAGGACTGAATTTCTGCCTCCTACAAGGATTCTGTTACACTGGCCAGTTCTCAATGTGCTAGGTGGTTCCAGGATTGGTAAGAATAACTACGGATTTTGATTAAGCTTTCCACTGTCTCTGTATATCACCAAACCAACCAACAAGCAAGACAGTCAATATACAGGAGATCAAGGATTTGAGTGGGTACAGCTCATTAGTGCCTTTCTCTTCCTTGGGGAGATGAACTTGAAATTCTAGGTCTCAGCAGGAGCAAGGAGTAAGGAAGCTGCTTGTTTGCTAGGCTCTCTGCATTGTAGGTGGAGGGGTAGGACACTCATGGGCCCAGTCAGTCTACTGTTAGGAAGTCCTTGCTGTCCTGCAGGCACACAACCTGGTGACTGCTGTATTTTATTTCTACTGGACCCTCAGCCTACTGACACGCCTTCGATGCTGTAGGCCTGTCCATCCTACCACTTTCGGGACTCTCTGAAACTAGTTGATTTATCTCCCAAAGGGAATAATTTGTTTCCCAAAGCTATCTTATAATAATTTCAAACTGGAAAAACATGTTATGTTTCTGTTCCATCCATTCAGAATGTATTTTCATCTATTTTGTCGACTTACCATACTCATGAAACTGGCAGTTAGCCATTGATGATTAAGTAGCTAGGAACTAAGGTTTTTCACCTTTTGGCAATTACTGATTATAGCTTTTAGCTGTTTAACCCGCCCATTGTTAACTGTGCTGTTTAGGCAATATGCTGTCTGACTCTCACTAGGCTCCTATAGATAACATCTTCCTGGAGCCTGGCCATGGTAATGGGTGTTTGAGCTACTTTTCAGGAATTAGAACCACTCTGTCCACTCCAGGTCGCTTGAGACCACCATCTCATCAGCTGGGCCTGCACAGATGTCTGATAGGTGACTTTTTGACGTCAAGAGGCTAAAAACTCCACCCTCAGATCATGCTCACGCCACCACTTTGTGAGCATGTGTCCTATAAAGAGGCATGGAGTCTGACTATGCTTGCACGCATCATCACTTACCTCACCTCTCCTCACCTACAATCACCTATCTCCCCATTTCAGACCACCTTGCTCCCCATCCCATAAATACCCTGAGTCCCTATTTTTGGGGAAGTGGATTTGAGACCTATGCTCTCGCTTCTTCACATGGCTGCCTTGTGATTAAACTCTCTGCTGCAATCTCGTCATGTTGGTGTTTGGCTTTCCCAGCAGCGGGCCAAAACGAACCTGGTATGGTAACACTCGTGGCCTGGTTCAAAGCTCAGTTCCTTGGCCCATGGTGCTGTCCCTTCTCCGAAATCCCCAAACACAGCATCTGAATCTTTCTTTTGGTGCTTATTGCCTGTGGCCTTGGGTTTTGTTGTGTGTTGGTTTTGCCTCCTGGCCTAGGTCCTGTATTGTGTGTGGTCTTCCCTGTTCCTCTTCTACCAGGATATGAGACTCCAGTGCTGTGCTGTCCAGTACAGTAGACTAGCTACAGGTGGCTACTGAGCCCTCGAAATGTGGCTAGTTCAAGCTGAGATGCGCAGTAAGTGTAACAAATATGCCCTGGATTTCAGAGACACTACAAAAGAAAAGAATGTGAAGTATCCCATGAACGATATTGAAATGTTGAAATGATAATGTTTTTGATGTATTAGGTTGTATTATGGTTAAATTTGTTTGTTAACATTAAATAATATTTAATGTATTATTAAAATTAATTTTACCTCTTTTTATTATTTGAATGTAACTACTAGAAAGTTTAAAATTCCATATGTGACTTCTATTTCTGCTGTGCAGCACTGCTCTAGTGAACGCTTAGGAAATAGTGAGGGAAGGACAATGATCAAATATCTACTATTTTGCCTGATTAATGCAGACCTAAATATAATGTTACTAATGTGATTTTTGATTTTAAGAAGTGCATTCCTCCTCCGTGCTTATTTTAACAGCCAGCAAACATTTAACTCTGTTGTTTCTTCCCAAATTGCTCTGAAGGCTGAAGGAAACAGTTTCGTCACTTGTGGATCTTTCTGACTTCCTTAGAGCAATTCATTCTTCTCATTTTCTAATTGACCCATGATCATAACAAAACACTTTTTCAGCTAGAGTTTTCATTTTCATTTCCCTCATTTTCATTTCCCTCATTGGTTGAAAATTACATCCAATGAGTCTGATGTATAGATGGCGAATACGTTATTTTATATTTTTGGGTTTTTTTGTATTTAAGAGGTTGAAATGCTCGAAATACTAGCCTTATCCTTCTTTTTTTCTTCACTCCTCACTTTGGTTTATAGGATTACTCCCTAATATATGTAGATTCTTACCTTTTTCAAGTGAACGCGTCAGCATTGTGCCTAAAATGTTGCCAGGCCACTGTGCAGGAGGGTAGAATATCTTTTAAGAGCCCTGCATACCCCCTGGGAAGGATAGAGCTGCTCACCTCTTAGGGCCCCACATCACCATCTGCCATCCTTAGGCAGTTCCTCTGTGCTGACTGCCAGCTCTGCTATTTAACAGTTCAACCCAGGATTTTCAGTTCAACCCCCCCACCCCCCGCCCACCCCCTGGTCAAGATCAATCTCCTGTACAGAAGGTAGTGATAGTAATAATGGCTCCTAAACACCAATACACATACGACTAGAAGTTCAAGAAAAATTTTCACTGAAAGCAACGTGAATATAAAGGCAATGATATGTACTATGAGGTGTCTCCGTGTGTATGAGTCTATGTAAGTATGTGTAAGGTTCCCACTATCTTCTTACAGTCTTGCATTTTATTCTGAAATTACATCCTTCTCACTATTTCCTTGTTAAAATACTCCTTTTTTAATGAAAAGGCAGCAATATTAGATGGTTTATTACATTTAAAAAATGTGTATGCTTGCTAAACTAAAACATTGTCAACCAGATGATGAAGCCTCTTCCTTATGTTTTTTCTAAAATTTTCAGGTCCCAGGGTGTGAAATCACTGGTTCATGTTATGTGAACTAACTTTTGTTCCAAGGGTCCCTTCTGCAAAGTGAAAGACCTGAAGCGTCATAAGAAATCTCCCCTGAGAGTAGTCCTTTGATTTAATTAATCTCTTGAGTTGAAACTAGCTGCGTGCAGAGGAGTAACCTGCGGTCTATCATTCTAGAGACCTTGCCTGTTATTACAAAGAGCTAAACATGGAAATGTGTCATGTTTTCATATGGGACTTAATGGTCACTTCCAGTTGCAGTCTGCCTTAACTGTTACTGATGAAATACGGGGCAGTTGTGGTTTAAATCTGTGTAAATAGAATCTGGAAATACCCTGGTTCTGAGGATGGGAATAAAATCATTTGCTCTAAACTTTTAAATACCAAAATGAGCGTAAGTGTTATGTTTTCGTCTGCCATAAATTCACAGAACTACTTAAGCTGTAAGATATTAACAAAAGGACATTGATGTTCTTTACTAGTGTTTTTATTTCTAGAAGAAGATTGAGGTATTGATTGAAATTCTTCTCAGTTGAGGACAATGCTGGGCTGACTCTGGCCTTAGCTCTGTCATTGGTTAGCGATGGATTCGTGGTCAAATCACATGATCTTTCTGAGTTGCAGTTTCATCATTTTTAAAATGAGGTGTTTGGACCATTTCCCAAGCCTCTTTCAGCTCTAAAATTCGTTGTTTTTGACCTCTGACATCAAGATATTTTTCTCTAAGTAAGCAGCAGATGGCAGTGTGAAAGCAGAGAACTTTTTAAAAACAGTTTTCAATTTGTTGTTTTCATCTGTCAAAGAATTACTGCTTGTTTCTTCCTTAAACTTAATTTTTTTTTCAAAGAATCATGTATTAGGCAAAAATGGTTTAAGAATTTATCACATAATTGATAATGATATTATATATTTTATAAAATAGTGGTTTTAGTTGTACATGCTATGAGAATTGTTACCCTTCATCCCACCCCCAGCTTCCTGAACTCTAGGTTGCCTTGTGGAGTTAACGTGCATCCAGCAGCCTAGATTTAAATAGTCCTCCTTTGAGGATGAAGCTTGGGACTTTTCAAGTGTACCAGTAATAATCTCTGTGTTGCAATTCCATTGTGCTTATTAAATTTGTAAACACTGACTCCCAATGTCATCAGTTTGGTAAACAACAGAGAGGAGTCATGCCTTTATGATGTCAGACATCCGTTTACGAAATTTGACTCTTAAAATCATTTCTATTTTTGAAATATCTTAGTATTTCTCATTGGTTATACAGACAACTCAACTATTAGATGATAAGTTTGGGCTTTCCAATGGATTTTCTTTTTAAAACACTGGCACAGAATATTCCCCTCTGTTTGTCATATTACTCTATCAGTCTGCTCTTCTGTACTGGCTCACAGGGTAAGACCTGAAATGGCAGGGGCCAATTCATGAACAGAGAGGAATGTGGGATGACTGTCGTGACCTGGTCTTAAAGATGCGCGTCAGCGATTCTCTGGTATTGGCAAGAGTGTTGGGCTTGAGGTCATTGGATCCTGGCTCTGCCACTTACTAACAATGAGACTGTGGATGGATTACACCATTTCTGTTTGAGGTTATTTACATTTTTTTTTTATCAGAGTAAAAGATATATACAGAAAAGTGTACACATCATGAGCGTGTAGGTCGATGAATTTTTTACAAACTGAACACACCCATGTAATGAGCACATTCACATCAAGAAACAGAACATTAACAGTACCCTGGAAGTTGGGCTCTGCTCCCTTCTGGTTATAATTCCCTGTCCTCTGCCAAAGATAACCACTATCCTGACTTCTAACTTTAGATTAATTTTGCCTGTTTTTGTATTTTTTTTTTTTATAATTGGAATTGTGCAGTGTGTACTTTTTTGCGCTGGGTGTCTTTCACTCCACATATGTTTGTGAGATGCATCTGCATTGCTATTTGTGGTTGTAGAAACCATTCATTTTTATTGCCCTACAATAGCCCATTGTATGAATATGTCAGAATTTACTTATACATTCTACTGCTGATGAACATCTGGGTTTCCGGGTTTTGGCTACTATGAATAGTTCTGCTATGAACATTTATGTGTATGATTTTTGGTGTAGGTGTTTCTATTGGGTGTATACATAGAAGTGGAATTTCCAGATTATACAGTGTGTTATGTTCAGCTTTAGGAGATAATATCAGCAGTTTATGAGCATTCCGATTGCTCCACATCCTTGCTAAAGCTTATTATTGTCTGTCTTTAGCCATCCTGGTGAGTGTACTTTTTAAAAATTGGGGATAATAATATCTACCTCGAAAGGTTGTTTTCAACTCAATTAAGGTGTGTTTCTCTTTGCTTTCGAATGTTGTCCTCTTTCTTCTCCAGTGGGCTTGGACAACCTCTCTGAGCTTTAGTTTCCTTCCGTGTCAATGAGGCTATTGGGTTTACCCTTAATGTCCTTTTATTTCTAATATCCTAAGCTCTGTTGTCTTAGGTGCTTTCCGGGTACAGTGCTCATGGGAAAGAATTTCATTATCACTTAATCCTATTACATGAGCAGTTTCCCAGTTATACGTAGAGCAGGTCTGGCTCATGGTCACCCTTGCCTGTTGGTCAACAGTGCACTTCCTCCTCAAAATTCCAGGTTACACATGGAATGTAGGACAGTGGTACTGGTAGACTCATGCCTGGGTGGATAGAGTGGAGGCATTGGCCCCGCCTGCCAGAATATTCTTTAGACAAGGAGTAACCACCTCATCCTCCAACCCCCCATCCCTCTATAGGGTAGCTATTGGTTGTATTCAGTCAATCATCAAGTTTATTTTCATCATCAATTATATGACTGGCCTTGTGGTGGAAAGGAGCCCTGGGTAGGAAAGATGCATGGAACATGCAGGAGACAGAAATCCTCAGAGTAGTGTGATGGCTAAGACGGTGGGTGTTTACTTCTTCCTCTGTTACTGTGCTGATGCTGGCTGTTGCTGCCACTGTCATCGCTGAAGAGCAGGCAAGCATTGACTGGGCATTTACTTGTGCCAGGCCTTGTGATCAGCTTTCCATCTGTACTCTCATTTGTCCTCACAGTTACCCTATTATACACTATCTTATTACACTAATAATAAGAACTATTATTATTCCAATTTACAGATGAGGAAAGGAAGGCACAGAGCAATCAAATAAGTTGCCTGAGATCCAACAGCTAGCAAGTAGTAGAGCTTGAATTTGAATAAAGTTTGACTCCAGAACCCCAATTTCTCAACTATGTCACCTTACCATCCTGAGACTTTAATTTCCTTATCAAACAAGTGAGGCTAACGATAGTATCTGCTTTCCAGGAATGTAGTGAGATTAAAATGAAATGAGATTGTTTATGTGACTCTCTTGCATAGGGTCCAGCACTTAGGAAATACACAGTACATGTTTATAACTATTGTTGTTATTTTATGATGGAAAGACTCATTTTAAACTTATGTTGGGATGGATAGATAATGTGATTGTGGAAAGGAGGTTACTGTTAAGTAAGCAAAGATTTCATTTATTATTTTAGGTCCCGTCTGCAGCCTCTGTGTCTCATCTTTTGGAGCAAGACCTGTGACGATCTTCAGTGGCTTCATGGTGGCCGGAGGCCTAATGTTGAGCAGTTTTGCTCCCAATATCTACTTTCTGTTTTTTTCCTATGGCATTGTTGTAGGTAAGAAACCTGGTCACCATAACTTTTCCAAGCTTTGAGAGTTAAACATCATTTTACCAGTGTTAGGTTTGTTATTCAGTTAACATAAGGAGTGAAAATCCTCAGTAATAATTTACTTTCAATGACCACTTCACCAAAAATTGTTGCTTTTGTAAAATGTCCGCCCAGTGAATCAAAATATTTGGAAGGATAAACGTGTTTTGACAATGCACATTATGTTTTCTTGCAAGACGCAGGAAGGTTTTTCACTTCAGCACTTGCTCTAGTACACAGAAAAGGAAGAGAGGGAGGAGCGTGAAAGTTAGATGTCCCTGACATCTGTCACTTCTCACTGACTTAGGAAGTGGTCCCTTTCATATTGGGTGGTTAAGCGGGGCTCTCTTGAGCTCTTTGTGTTCTAAACATCCTGCTGTTCCACAGCATCTGTCACCAGGGCCCCAATCACAAAGTCACAGCAGAAGTAAAAACTAGATTTTAAAACATGTAATTATTATTACTTTTTAAAAAATAAGGCAGGAGTGAAGAAAACTAGGGGGGGTAGGGCGGGGATGGTTGATAACGATCTTGCTTACAGGAGAGGAAAGAGTAGAGGGCTCAGGGCCTGAGGGCACTGACAGTTGTTTGGCGGGAGAGGGAGATAGGACACAGGGACCCAGGGGATGGGCCGCTTTTGTGATGTATTGTGTTAATTGAAGTCAATGTTAACACGTCACCAGACTCAGTATTCCTGGGAGCTGTTGTGAGGGAATTTGAACAAGATGACTCCAGCCTTCAAAGTTTCTTCTCATTTTCTGAAAGAACTTAGTTTTGTTGACTACCAAGATTCCTCTTTTTTACTTGGGAATATTTCCCCGATAATAAGCATTAGATATAATAGCGGCTAATATTCATTGAGTACTTACTATGGTCTAGGCTCTGTGCTTTATATGGCCTTGTTTAATCTACACATGAACCTATTTTACAGAGAGGGAAAGTGAAGCTCAGTGAACTGAAATTACTAACTAAAGCCACATAGCTGGGAGACTTGGGGTTGAATCCACTCAGTCTGACACCAGATCCTGACTTCTTTTACATTTTTGTAATTATTTTTAGTGCTTTTAGAACTCTTAAAGTTTATTTTAAATTTAACTACATATCCAAATACTACTCAGATCTTAATCTAAATAAACAGGCCACTTGTTAGTTCTTTGAGAACAGGTAGTATTATGTTTGATATTTTATATTCCTTATGGTGCTTAATACAGTTTGAACCTGTGTGTACAAATATATTAATCTCTGGTGTAAAATTTGAGGGTCTTCATTGAATAATCATTCTGCATTCTTGTCTAAAATCATAAAAATAAAAATGTGGATATCTGTGTTTATACATGAACGTTGGATTGTTCCTTTTAGGACAAACCCCTTTTTAATAGAAAATCGAATCATTATACCATTGGTATGATTTGGGCATTTTCCCCAAAACTCTGGACTAACCATTTAAAATTCCATGGGGTTTTCCTCCAACACATGCTTTCAAGGTTATGGTGTATAGCCTTTCTGAGTACATATGCAAAGTTGTCACTGACTTAATAATTGATGAAAAGTGAGTGATATCATAGCATTTGCAGTAACTATAGATGAAAATGAATTTTTAAAAAGAAAAACACTAGCTTGCATTGTCTAAGATATATATACATTTGATTGTGTTGGAAGAATATCTAAGGATATATAGAAAGAAAAAGACAAAATTAACTAAATTCCATAACTAAATCTCAGAATTTCTGTGGCAATAGAGAGAACTTTACCAGCCTGTGAAACTCATTTGGATTTGGCTCATGTTGTTGGAACCTTTTGATAGCTAACCCGGTTCCCCTTTCCCCGTGAACCCATGATATTCAATTAATTAGACAGGATTTGATGTTGATCTTGATTTACTCTTTTGGCTGCTGGTGGTGGTGTGGTTACAGCTGGCTTTCCCCACTATGGTAACTCTTACTCCACTGGCCAAGAAACAATGTAAGGGGTTATGTCAACTACCATGTAAATATGCTCCAATTAAAAATCAGGACCTGGGGAAATGACTGTAGGATGGGTGTGTGGACTCAGTGGACCCACTGTGAGCCAGATCTGGGCCATGATCACATATGTTACTTGGCCCCCATACTACCCCACTCTCAGGGGTATTAACCCTTAGTTAATAATGCCAACTCATAGCCTATTTCCAACAATGCTCAAAAGTTATCCCACTTTCTCTAGTGTACAGTTACCTAAGTAAGTGGCCATAGTTCTCTTTGGGGAAAGATTCAGGATATCATTATCTATATATTTTCATAGTGTTTGTTGCAGTGTCCTTCCTTCTGGAATCCTGGCCTCTCCTTCAGTTAATGGATTCTGGGTCAGAAAACAGACTCAGATCTGAAGACTGTACTGTACAACTCTGAGTTGGCAATGGGTTCTGAATCCCCACGGCTAGAAGGAAATTGTTAGCTCATGAAAGAGCGCTGGGCTTCGGGTCAAGAGACACAGGTTCTGTGAGCTAGAGCAAGCCCCTTGCTCTCCGTGAATGACTGTCCCCCCATCTATGAAGGCAGACTAAGAAACCTACCTCATATAGGTCTTGTAAGGGCCAAATAAAGTCAAGAAAAATATAAATAAAATAAATAAAGGAGTTGAGTTGGATTTCAATTATAAAAAATCATTTAATTTTAACTTCAATAATTTTTAAATGATTTTAAAATTTTTTCAATAATTTTAGATAACTTTTAAAATTTTAATTTCAATAATTAAAAAATTCTTAGTAAACATATCACTCACTCTAATAATTACTGGGGCTCTGTGAACCTCTCCTTGTTAGCAGATTATTAACATTTATTACCATCGTTGACTTCTTTGTGGTTTTATTTCATCAGTAGGCTCATAGTATGGGCTCATAGGATATTTGCGGGATAAATAAGTGGGACATTAATGAACAATGACACTTTCATTCTGTCACTATTTGAAGTAGAGTATCCAGTTAAAAAGGAAGTACAGGAAATTATTACACAGTCTAAACTCATTCTCCTTTCTGTATTATGAGTTTCCTAGGAAAAAAAAGAAAGATTTGGTCTAACGATAACATTCATTGAGCACCAGTTCTGTGCAGAACTGTATTCCTAAGCACTTTCATTTGTCTGGAATGAACCAGATCGTCTCTTAAGATAGACAGTATGACACAGGAAGGAGCAAGCACTGATAGGCAGGCTCTGGGGTCGGACCATGTGGGTTAACCTTATCTTATCCACTTGCCAGCCATGTGACTCTCAACAAGTTATTAACTTCTTTTTTTCTCATTTTTTAAACTGAGCGTAATAATAGCATCTACTTTATAGGGTTTTGTGGATCAATGAGATAATGCAATAAATATTAGCTAGCATAACCGTTATTATTAGTTTTGTGACCTTGGAAAATTATTCAACCTCTCTGAGCTTCTATTTTTATTTATTTTTTATGAAATGGGGCTAATATAACTTCTCAGAGATATTGTGACTATTCGTGAGATCATGTATATTGAGAAGCACACAGAGGTGTTTCATACATATTTGTTCCCTTCTCCTTAAATTCCTTTCTGACCTCTCAATTCAAGACCACAGCAGCAGTTGTTTGCTACTAAAGAAGCTCTGTTGAATCAGAAATATTTGTATAACAGATTAAATAATATAGAAAAAGAAATTAAAGTTATATAGTATGTTTAGAATATAAAACACCAAAAGAATACTGAAGTGTATTAAGTGGCATAATTCTGTTTTACCATTGAATCAATATTTTTAAAAATGTCATCTTGAAAATATGATGTTATTTTGTTCAGCTTTTGTAGCTAGAATAAAATGGCAGCTTGCCAGTTTTCAAGTGATTATAAGCCATATTGCCAAACCTGGTAATTCAGGCTCCTATTTTCTCAATAACTTTACTAAATCAGGAAGGAGAAAGTGTGGTGGGAGACTGGGGGTGGGGTGGGAATAGGGGGTGCAAGAAATATGCCCTTAATGAATTGCTCAAGCTTCTTCCCAATCATTTCTCTTAGCTTTTCTGAAAAGCACAACTCAAAATCAATTTCTTGTATTCTCTTTTCTTCAGGATATGTTGTTATTTAGCTACTTGATTACTGTTTTCTTAATATTCTCTTCTTGATTTTTGGAAAAATTCAATTTCTTTTCCTTCATTTTCTTGGTAATCTCTGCATAGTCCATTGAGCTGGGGGAGGGGGTAAATCACGTTCACAGACAATCTCATTCTATTCTAATTATAGCAAGTGAGATAAAGTTCATTTCCTGTATATTCATTTTAGCAGTTACAGTTTTATAAGCCTTTTTTTGGTTTGTTTTTAATGGTTATATCATTAAAGATAGTCTTTTGTCTCTCATGGATATTCAAGTGTAATAAGGAACTATGATTTTCTAATTAGTCTGAGGCTATAGCTACATAATACCATAACAGGTGAAAAGTGAAAAGTATACCAATATATTGGCTATTTTTTAGTACTTATTATATTCCAGGCACAGAGACTAAATTTTTTACATTTTTTATGTCTCTTAATCTTTACAACTATCTTGTGAAACTGTTGTAAAGATAAGGAGACTAAGAATTAGAGAGTTTAAGTAAACTTGCAAATTCCTAAAGTCACACAGCCAGTAAGTGATAGAGTTGGGATTTGGGTCCACTCCTGCCTGATCCCAGGCCTGTGCTCTTAACCAGTCGATGTCATGTTCAGGGTACTCATGCTAAGCATTTGAAGTTTAGAGCCATGTCAATCAAAAAACTAGCCAATTGCTTGAACTTTTTAACTTTCCATACAGATGTTTTAGGCTAGAAACATATACAGTACCTGCATTTGGATACTTTGAGCTTATTTATCTTTTTCAGCATCCTAAGTTATATTCTCACAGTTTCATTTCTAGAAGTAGATATTTCTGGAATACTATATATGATTGTGTATCCTAACCTTTGGTCAAGATAATTAATCATATTGGCTCAGCTGTTCTAAGAGGTTGCCTAAAGGCTTGTTTCAAAATGTACAGAAGGGGAATTCTCCTAAATGACTAAGAGACAGTTTGCCCCACAGTGGCCAACTCTCTTGGTTTGCCCAAGACTAAGGGGTTTTCCAGGATAATGAGACTTCTAGTGGCCAAACCAGAGAAGTCCTGGTCACTCCCCGTAACCTCTACCCCACACATGGAGTCTGGATTCTGTAGCTTTGGCCTTATCACTTTTTAACACTGCCACATTAGAATGCACCGTTACTAAAACGTTTCTTTTCGTAAAAATTATACCGCAGGGGGAAATTTCCATATATAAATGTAGGGGCTTGATAGATGTCTGTTAAGTTACACACAAATATATGTATATAATGAAAGGATATTTAAAAGTAATTCATAGACATTTTTCAAAATATGTACACGATTTCAAATGTTTTATTGCTTGTGCCTCTTAAAAAATCAAAATTCCATTTTGCATAATTTTATTCATATGCTAGTTCCTTAGAGATGCTTGCTTTTATGTATTCTGAATTAGAAGCATTTTATAACATTAGAGTGTTTTACTTCAGTTATATTTTCTCCTTATAACTCTCTTATCAGTTTAATTGATCTAGGTGTTTTTTAGTTTATAGATAAGGATTGAGAAAAATGAGGAAATGAGGCAGTTTAGTGTTATTTGCCCAAAGCATCACACTGTAAAGCATAAAAGTTGTAAATTAAGTCTATCTTTTTTCAAACAGTGTAATTTTAATTCTGTATTTCTAATGATACTATCCTATTGCATAAATTTAGTGAAATAAAAAAATCTTGAATATTTTTCAAG
This sequence comes from Equus przewalskii, assembly GCF_037783145.1. Lineage (NCBI taxonomy): Eukaryota > Metazoa > Chordata > Mammalia > Perissodactyla > Equidae > Equus > Equus przewalskii. Next base: position 49,393,027 of record NC_091831.1, on the reverse strand, counting down.
CTAAGATAAAATTTATGGCCTAAGTAAAAACATCAACATGACTTAATTGGAAAGCAGACATAAATATATTATAAAATATATATATGCACTCAGACATGCGTACATACAGATAGTGTGCGTGTTTGTTAAGAAAGAATGACAACTGGAGTAAAAATAGAGGGAGATGGTTGACATTATCCACTGTGACTTAAAATTGGGGAACTCAAATGAGATTTATGGGGAAAAATAGTAGAATAACTTCTGTGGGGAGGTTCATTCAACAGACTTTTTAAAAACGCTCCCTCCGTGCCAGGCTCAGACTTGGAACTAGGATACTCAGATGAATAAACACAGCCTGCCCTCAGATAGCTCACTGTCTAGTTCGGGAAATAGACTTATAAATATTTAACTGGTAACACAACAAAATCAGTGCAATAATAGAATGAAACCAAGGTTTAGTGCTAGTGTAGTGTGTATGTGTAGGGCAGAGGGATGCTAAAGGAGGCTTCATGTACGTTTTTCTGCTTGAGTTGAGTCTAGAAGGACTGGTAGGATGTGATCAGGTGGGCACCGGTTGGAAGGGGGAGTGAGGGTTGTGGGAGGAGGACATTCAAGGAACTCCAGTGCTCAGAGGCGTGAGATACAATGGATATCAGCTGTGTTTTCATAGATATTTGTTTAAGGAATGCACAGGTCATGTGGGGAGTTGCAGATATGTCAAAGCATGGTGTGTAACAGAGGTTGGATGATAAAGGGTTTTATACAGATTTTATGGCAGGAGTATGACATGATGAGAATTGTATGAGAGTAGGTTAGAAGATAGATTGGTGGAAAAAGTACTCAAGGCTGAGATAGCAGTTAGGAGGCCATAGTTCAGATCAAAAAAGATGAGGAGGTGAATTGAGCCAGTGGCAGTTCAGAGAGAGAGAGTTGTTGATAATTCAGGCAGTGGGTGTGATAAAGAGCATGACGCCTGGTTTAATGTGAGGAGATGAGGGAAAAGAGGCCTCTGAAGTTGTGGTCTCACTCAGAGGTGTGTGAAATGGAACATAAGGTGTGAGAAGGAAGTGTTAGAACATGTAAACATATTTAGTTTTCACCTATGTAAGTAAAGCGAAACAATTATATTTTACTAATGTTTATGCTTTGAATTGTTAGTAGTACAGGCATTTAGCTGAAAAATTTTTATGCGTATACTGGAGGCCGATGCTCAGAATTTTTTCACTGGCAAGAGTCTTATAAAAAATGATTGGAGACCAAGGAATGCTTTAAGGCAGTGCTTTCCAAGCAGCACAAAAAAGAAAATTACAGGCCGATATCACTGATGAACAGTGACGCAAAAATCCTCAACAAAATATTAGTAAATCGAATACAGCAATACATTAAAAGAATCCTACTCCATGATCAAATGGGATTTATTCCATGGATGCAGTGATGTTTCAACATCTGCAAATCAATCAATGTAATATACCACATTACCAAATTAACAAAATGAAGAGTACAAATCACATGGTCACCTCAATGGATGCAGAAAAAGCATTTGACAAGATTCAGCATCCATTTATGACAAAAACTCTGAATAAAATGGGTTTAATAGGAGAGTACCTCGACACAATAAAAGCCATATGTGACAAAGCCACAGCTAAGATCATACTCGATGGTGAAAATCCAAAAGCTATCCCTCTAAGAACAAGAACAGGACAAGGATGCCCACTTTCACCACTCTTATTCAACATAGTGTTGGAAGTCCTAGCCAGAGCAATTTGGTGAGAAAAGGGAAATAAAAAGGATCCAAATTGGAAAGAAAGAAGTAAAACTGTCACTCTTTACAGATTACATGATTTTATATAAAGAAAACTCTAAAGAGTCCACCAAAAACCTATTAAAAATAAAAAAAGAATATAGTGATGTTGCAGGGTACAAAATCACCAAAAAAATCAGTTACATTTCTACACGCTGACAAGGAAATAGCAGAAAGAGAAATCAAGAATACAATTTCATTTACCATCACAACAAAAAGAATAAAATGCCTAGAAATAAATTTAACCAAAGAGGTAAAAGACCTGTACACTGAAAACTATAAAACGTTGTTGAAAGAAATCGAAGGAGACACAAAGAAATGGAAAGATATTCCGTGTTCATGGATTGGAAGAATTAATGTAAAGTGGCCATACTTCCTAAAGCAATCTACAGATTCAATGCAATCCCTATCAAAATCCCGATGACATTTTTCATGGAAATAGAACAAGGAATCCTAAAATTTATATGGAATAACAAAAGACCCAGAATAGCTAAAGGAATCCTGAGGAAAAATGAACAAAGCTGGGGGTATCACACTCCCTGATTACAAATTACTACAAAGCTGTAGTAATCAAAACAGCATGATACTGACAGAAAAGCACACAGATCAATGGAATAGCATTGAGAGCCCAGAAATAAACCCATGCATCTGAGGACAGCTAATTCTCTTTTCTTTTCTTTTTTTTAAGATATGCCTTTATGTGAGGAAGATTGGCCCTGAGCTAACATCTGTTTCGAATCTTCCTCTTTTTTTTTTTCCTACCCACAGCCCCACTACATAGTTACATATCCTTGTTGTAGGTCCTTCTACTTCTTCTATGTAGGATCCTGCCACAGCATGGCTTGATGAGCTGTGTGTAGGTCTGTGCCCAGGATCCAAACCAGGGAACCCCAGGAACCCCAAACTGCCGAAGCAGAGCACGTGAACTTAACTACTACGCCACTGGGCTGGTCTCGCTAATTTTTGATAGAACAGCCAAGAACATAAAATGGAGAAAGGAAAGTCTCTTCAATAATTGGTGTTGGGAAAACTGGACAGCCACATAGAAAATAATGAAAGTAGACTATTATCTTATACCATACACAAAAGTTAACTCAAAATAGATTAAAGGCTGAAATGTAAGACCTGAAACCATAAAACTCCTAGAAGAAAACATAGGCAGTGCACTCTTTCACATCTGTCTTAGAAGTATCTTTTTGAATATCATGTTTCCTCAGGCAAGGGAAACAAAAGAAAAAAATAAATAAATGGAACTACGTCAGACTAAAAAGCTGCTGCATGGCAAAGGAAACCATCAACAAAACAAAAAGACAACCTACCAATTGGGAGAGGATATTTGCAAATCATATATCTTATAAGGGGTTAATATCCAAAATATATAAGGAACTCATACAACTCAATAACAGAAAAACAACCCAATTAAAAAATGGGCAGAGAATCTGAACAGACATTTTTCCAAAGAAGATATACAGACGGCCAACAGGCACATAAAAAGATGTTCAACATCACTTATTATTAGGGAAACGCAAACCCAAACCACAACGAGATATCATCTCATGCCCATGAGACTGGCTATTATTAAAAAGACAGGAAATACCAAGTGTTGGAGAGGATGTGGAGAAAAGGGAACCCTTGTACACTGCTGGTGGGAACATAAACTAGTACAGCCACTATGGAAAACAGTATGGAGATTTCTCAAAAAATTAAAAAGAGAACTACCACATGATCGAGTAGTTCCACTTTGGGGTATTTATCCAAAGAACATGGAAACACTAATTTGAAAAGATATATGCGCCCTTATGTTCACTGCAGCACAATAGCCAAGAATTGGAAACAATCTAAGTGCCCATCAATGGATGGATGGATAAAGAAGACACAGTGTATATAAACAATGGGATACTACTCAGTCATGAAAAAAGATGAAATCTTACCATTTGCGACAACATGGACAGACCTCGAGGGTATTATGCTAAGTGAAACAAGTCAGATGGAGAAAGCCAACTACCATATGATGTCATTCATATGTGGAAGATGAAAAAACAACAACAAACGAGCACATAGATACAGAGAACAGATTAGTGGTTACCAGAGGGGAAGGGGAGAGTGGAGTGGGTGAAAGGGGTATAAGGGCACATGTGTATGGTAATGGATGAAAACTAGACTTTTGATGGTGAACACAATATAGTCTATACAGAAGTCGAAATATACTGATGCACACTTGAAATTTATTTCATGTTATAAACCAGTGCTACCTCAAAAAAAAAATGAATTAAACAAGCGAATGAACAAAAAAATGATTGAAGACTAAGCATTGTTTTAAGGCAGTGGTTTCTAAACTTTATAGTCTTGGAACCATTTACACTCTCTTATTTAGGACCCCAAGGAGATTTTAATTATATGGATTATACTTAGAGATATTTATTCTGTTAAAATTTACTGTATTAAAAGCTGAGAGGGGCTGGCCGGTGGTGCAGCGGTTAAGTTCACACGTTCCGCTTTGGTGGCCTGGGGTTCACCCGTTCGGATCCCAGGTGCCGACATGGCACCGCTTGGCAAGCCATGCTGTGGTAGGCGTCCCACCTATGAAGTAGAGGAAGATGGGCATGGATGTTAGCTCAGGGCCAGTCTTCCTCAGCAAAAAGAGGAGGATTGGCAGCAGATGATAGCTCAGGGCTAATCTTCCTCAGAAAAAAAAAAGAAAAAAAAGCTGAGAAATTAAAAATTGTTTGTTTAGTAATTAATTTAAAGATAACAATAACAAACCCAGTACATGTTAACATAAATAACATACTTATCAAAAAGAAGCTCTGTTTCCCAAAACAAAACAAAATTTAGTGAGAAGAGAGGCATTGTTTTGCATTTCTGCAAATCTCTTCAATGTCAGGCTTCATAGAAGACATCTGGATTCTTATATCTGCCCTGTACTCAATCTCTTGCAATATGTTTTTCTGATTGAAGAGTATGAAGAAAATCTGGTCTCACACAAAGATGTAGTTACAAAAGGGAGGATTTTTAAATAGCTTTTTCAGGTAATTGTAGATATTCTTCTTCGATACTGTACTGAAACTCAGTAAGTGATAGTTTTCCAAAGGTTAATTGCAGTATGGAACTTGATACCACATCAGTACACTTTTTGTACTCTGTTATATTAAATCTACTTGTTTATTCTGTACTTTGAATAGATCTGCATTCAAGCCTGATTTTGTAACATCATGAATTGGTTATTTGAAAAATAATGGTCGCTGAGTTGTTTTGAGCAAGAACTCAAAAATGTTGACACATTTCATTATCTATCTAAAAGATCACTTTTATTAGTATCCCCAACAGGCTTTTCAGAAAATCTTTATGTTTTGGGAAGTTGTCAAGTTCACAGTGATGGATTCAAGTTTCCAAAATTCTAATTTTTGCTAGAAAGCTCGAATTTCATCATTGGAAAATATTACTGTCAGTTATTTCCCTTGATAGTTTTGTTTTCAAGAAAATGTCTGCCACATACCCAAGTCTGAGTAACCGTAGTTTGTCTGTCAGACATTCTTTCAAATACAAACAAGATTACATGAAAAATGGACGCGTGTAGCTGGCTAATAAAACAATCGCATAAGTACTTTTCCTTGCAACCCACAGTTGTCATAATTCAGAGGAAGCATTTAAAAAGACTTCGCCTGCTTGTTTTTACTGTGAGGGAGTGGTATTGAAGCACATAAGGCGTAAAGTTTGGGATCAATACCTTGAATTGTGCAAAGACTTTTGCAGGTTTACTCACCAACTCTTTTCACTATCAGCATAAATGTGAACACAGTGAAAAAAGCAGAGAACATATTAGTATTATTATGAAAATAGTTTTGTCCTCACAATCTCCATGAAAGCTCTTGAGGACCGTCCCTTTAATAACTGCTTTAAGGTCATCCTGATACAGATGTGGGAAGGCATCATGCCACCTTCTGCTTTTTAAAAAGTTTAAAGGAAAGGCATTTCAGATTTCTGCTACATTAGAAAAAAAAAGTGAGACAATCTTATCTGAAACTCCTGGGTCTGAAATAATTTTTAAAACCTTCTTTCTTTTTAGTCGAAGGTTGAAAGTTTAAAAGTTGCTGTTTCAACTTTTCTGGCATTGGCATTTAGTAATCAGAAATGTCTTTTTTTCTTGTCTCTACTGCTTAATGTTTGACAGAGCCCTGACAACCAAATCACAGAAAAGTAAATTCCTTCCTCCTCCAAAGGCTTTCTGAAATAAAGTCTTACTTACGGGTGACGTTTTTGGCTTCAGAAAATTGATTGTTCAGTAACAAGTCCTATTTCATTGAAGTATTCTATGGCATGTAGTCATGACAACCGTATAAATCAACCCAACTCATATTTTAGTTAATGAGATAGCATTTTTTTCCCCTTAAATCATACAAAAGAGTGCTTTATTTTAAAAGGTTTATTTAGAGTTTAATTTTTTTAATCTATCTCATTTCTTTAAGAAGACTTTTTCGGCAATCACAGATGATCATCTGAGTCCTGGGTGGTTTTAAGCACTAATTTCTTAAAATGTTTATACAGTATATTTGTTAAGTCATGTGTTCTTTCTAATCATAGTCCAGGTGCAATTGAAAGTAATGAAAATGATCTTAATAACTCACCTAATAAGCCATGGTTAAAAGTCAGTTTTTAGATGATGGCTTATGTGTTGTTTGTAGAGTCACCCTCAAGGACAGATGATGCTGCAGAAGAAAAGCAAAAAGTAATGAGCTTGAAGCCAGAGGAAAATTTTATGAAAAATAAACTGGGGTTATCAGGTACTTAATAGGGAGGAAAAGATTAAGCTTACAAACAAGAGTCTTGGAGACAATCTGGAGATAAATATTGTCCTTGGGTCTCAAGAAAGGGAAATTTAGGTGTAAGATATTTTCTTAACTATAAAAGAATTTCAAATTTACAGAAAAGCAGAGAATAGTATGGCAAACTACCATCTGCTCACCACTTAAATTTAACAACTGTTAATATTTTAGTGTGTTTACTTCCTTTTTTTGTGACTATATTTTAAACTAAAGACATCAAGACATTTTGATCCTAAATAGGGTAGATTGCATCTCTAAAAGATGAAAACCTACAAATATACATTTTACTCTGAGGGGATGATCTGAGAACCCCAGAGGACCTGCCCGAGGTCCCTCACTTTGCAGACTGGGGTGTGCAGGCTACGAACTCTAGCAAGAGAGCTTGAGATGGTGAAGGAGATTTTATAGAAGTGTTGAGAGGACTTAGAGAAGATGAACACTGAGAGGAGGGCAAGATTTGAAAGAGAGACAGAGAGATGGAACGGGCAAGTTTGATTAAATTGTACTATTTTGTGTGTGGTTTAACCATTTTCTATATCTCCCCATAATGTCTTAATTTAAGTTTACATTATTCATTCATGCTTTAGAAATTGGATTATTTTTTTGACTTGACCCTGACCTTAGGGCGGATGTGGAGTGAAAACCGAGGCTGCCCAAATGTGTCATGGGAGCCACACAACTAACATCGAAGGAGTCTAGGAATCCACACTCGGAAGAGTTTTAGCCAGTCAGTAACAGAATGTCCTATTGGAGATTCTTAATTGTTCCCCACCCCCTCACTTTTTTTTTGCATTGAAGTAATACAGTCTGTCTTAATTTATGCAACGTCTTCTTATGTTTAGGTCTCGGATGTGGTTTATTATACACTGCAACAGTGACCATTACGTGCCAGTATTTTGACAGCCGCCGAGGCCTTGCACTTGGCCTGATTTCAACAGGTACGTTTTCAAAATAAGTGCAGCATTGCCATTATTCAGCCGTCTCATCACAGTTAAAAGTGACCAAGCACGGACACGTTTAACCAACCACTCCCCAGCTACCACTCAGGTAGCACAATTTTTTTACATTAGTCCTAGAAGGAAATTTTATTTTTCACTGTAAATATGAGCGTAGCTTTAGAAAAAACCCTAAGATATGTATATGAAAAATCAGGAGCTTTAGATGTCCAGTATAAAACAGGAAAAGAAAGCTTATGAGAGTCACGTGCTGGTGAGAGCCTTGCTAAAAGAAGCAGAGAGCACTTGAGTAAAGCACCTCATCCCTGAGAAAGATAGGAGAATTGAAAGGAAACTGGAGATCCTTAAGGCCACTGTCAGAAAGACTGATGCTGATGTCCCTCCATCTCCATTTACTATGGAATTACAGTTTTCCTAAAGTCCTGATTTATGAATACATCTCACTGACCCGTGCGTGTCCGAACGACAGGCTGTTTACCCTTGTTATTCCTTTAATAATCAAGGGATGACCACTGAGGGGGAAAATGTAAATATAGAAGCCTTCTGGACTCCCTCTGATATTTTAAAGTGTGCTTCACTTTTCAGATGGATTTTTTTCTAGGCTGTTTAGGGAACTTATCAAAATTTTCTGTGGTCAATGTTTTATAGATTTGTGTAGGGGATAAAGCAGCCAAGTTTACTATAAGTTGTAAGTTTTCATATGCTACTTGTTAATGAGTGGGTATTCCTGGGAGGTCAGGCTTTCAAATAAGCTGAATAAATTCAATAGCATATCTGGCAACAAGATCCAAACTGATGTTTTGTTCATGGGGCCAACCCAGTGGCAACAAAGTGATTCCAAATCAAATTAAATTGAGCTGGATATTTACCCAAGGTGGTTTAAGGATGCGTTACCAGGTGAGAAATGTGAACCGTCGTCTAGGAGGAGACAGAGTCAGAGTCTGAGGACAGGCTAAGGCAGAACTTGGAGAAGAAATAGAAAAAGCAGAAGACGGGAATCCAGAGCAGTTGGTACCCATACTATATTTTCTGTAGAGGCGCTATACTGTAGTGATGAGCACAGACCCTGGCGCCAGACCACCTGGTTTTGAATCCTGCCTGTGTCACTCACTAGCTGTCCAGTGATGGACAAGTTACTTAACTGGTCTGTTAACTGTTAAGTTAAGCCTCAGTTTTCTGAACTGTAAAATGGGATATAATAGTACTCATCACATTGGGTTACTGGGAATATTAAAGGAGAGTGTGCCTAAGACATATTGTAAGGGCTCTAAAAGCATTATAATTGTGACCTAGATTCCCCTTCAGGTCCAAATTTGCTGGTGCTGAAGATATCGGACATTGTATGCTGAGAGGGCTTTTCTAGCTTCCCACTCAGTCTGGAGAAGAGGGCAGAAGGGCTTGGGAAGAATTAGAAATGGAGCGACTGTGGACAGTCAAGATTTGGCAGAATTAATGAGTTTTCAGTTTCGGCTTAGATGGAGCTGGGTGAAGCAAAATTAAAGAGAAACATTAATCCCCTGTCTTAGTCACCTCAGACTGCTATAACAAAGAACTATAGACTGGGGAGCTTGTAAATAACGGAAATTTATTTCTTGCCATTTTGGAGGCTGGAAGTGTGAGATGAAGGTGCCGGCATGGTCTGGTTCTGGTGAGAGTCCTCTTTCAGGTTGCAGACTGCTGTCTTCTCACCGTGTCATCACATGGTGGAAGGGGAGTGGGAGCCCTCTGGGGTCTCTTTTATACGGGCACTAATCCCATTCATGAGGGCTCTACCCTCCCAACGGCCACACTTCCTAATACCATTACCTTGGAGGTTAGGTTTCAGCATATGAATTTTGGGGGGACACAAGCATTCAATCTATAGCATCCATCTTCAGAAAAAGAGATGACAAGCAAAACAAAACTCACAGAATTTTTAAAAAAATTGGAAAGAAACCAAAAGTCAAAATACTTGAAATATTGTGACTTGGTTGAAAGAAAGGAACATGGACATGAAGTGAAGGTTTTGGGAAAGCGATCTCCCTTCCTGGTGAACAGGGGTTGGTAAACTAATGCCCATGGGCCAAATCTGGTGTCCTGTCTGTTTTTGGACAGCTCATGAGGTAAGAATGACTTTTACATTTTTGTATAGTTAAAAAAAATCAAAAGAATAATATTTCATGGCATGTAAAAGTTATGTGAAATTCCAATTTCAGTGTCCATAAATAAAGTTGTATTGGAAGACAACCATGCTCATTCCTTTATGATTTTTCTCTGGCTGCTTTCATGCTTCAAGGGCAGAAAAGGGCAGTTGAGCATTTTTGACAGAGATTGTATGGCCCCCTATACTTTACACATTTACTCTCTGGCCTTTTATGGAAAAAGTTTATTGACCCCTAGTATTAATGAGTTAATCAAAGTGTGAGTGTATCTCTCACTGTTTCAGGTTCCCTGAACATCGGTTAATATCTTTCCTTTTTGTGATAATGTATAATTTAGGCATGCATAGAAGCATAATTGGTGCTTTATTTCACTTTTCCCTTTACATTGATGATTTTTAAATGGGAATTTCCTTCTTGAAGATTAAACATTATAGTTTTACAGTTTACACAGTTCCACCACAAAGTTCTAAATTACTCTTCGTTGCCTGAAAGAATTCTTGCATCTTTCTAAGCTGTGGTTGCGTTCTTGTGGGATGTAGGCTGAGGAAAGTAGTGTTCAATGTGTAATTTGATTTTGCTGCCCTGTCATATGCTTAACACATTATAGATGTTCAATGAATTTCTGTTGAATTGATTTGATATGTTTCCCTTATATTTCACGATATTGACAGCTAAACTTGGTTGGTGAGCAATGGGGAAGTTGTTCATTTTCTTAACTTAAGGTCAAAAGATGGAACTTGCAAAACACCAAGAGTATTTTTAAGTATTTAATGGTATGGCACTTTTTTAGAATCTGTACAAAGAAATGGTGTTAGACAAAAATATGAATTAACAGTGAATAGATGCTAAGTTAGTACAGAAGTACATGAAGTAGTCCTATTTTCAAATCTTTTAGTTTGTTTTCTGAAGTACTTTTAACTGTTAAAGTATGTGCCACTTTTAAAAAGATAAGGGAAGGATTACATTTGCCTACTATTATTACTTCTCAAAAGTCAACATAGAGACACTTATTCTCTTAGTAGCCACAAAAAGATACTATTTTAGCTGCCATTACATTAACATGAGCTATGAATTAACATTTGCATGCTAAGATTTTGTTTCTTTGAGGATGAAGGAGTTAGCTTTAAAAATGTTAGGAAGGGACAACCACGGTCCCAAAGAAAAATGTTTTCTTACAACTCTAAGACAGAGCCATTTGGTTATTTGTAAGAATGTTTGATGAGACGGATTTTTACTGCAAGCGTGGCATCCTGTTCGAGTTAAGATGTAATTTGGTATAGACTATTTTAAAGGTATGATCAGCTTGTTTAGAACTATTTGTGTGTGTGTGTGAGGAAGATCGTCGCTGAGCTAACATCTGTTGCCAATCTTCCTCTATTTTATGTGTGATGCTGGTGCAGTATGGCTTGATGACCAGCGCTAGGTCCACGCTGGGGATCCAAACCTGCAAACCCTGGGCTGCTGAAGTGGAGCTCACAAACTTAACCTCTATGCCACTGGGTCGGCCCCTAGACTCTTTTTTTTTTTTTACAACCTATTTATATCTGTTTCTTTCCTGCTTTTTCACATGATGTTTCTCAATGATATTTAAATTTTAAAATTCTCAATTTTTAAAAAATTGAAGCCAGAACCATGTAGGAACACTGAAAATTAATTGGGCCGATGTACCTTGCCATTCCAGCATGTCTAGTGTGATCTATGCTAAAAAACTGGAGTATTTACAGTGCTGCACAGACGCGCAAACCAGGCATACTTTGTAATTTAAATACCCTATCAAATTCTGCTTTACTCTCCTCATAGTTTATTAATATGAATCATTCTGGTGATTCAGCAGTGGATTTGAACTATCAAACCATTATAAATATCCTAAAACTAAAATATATTCTTCATCTCAAAAAATAAAATATGAGAATTTGTTTTTCCAAAGGGAATAAAGGGAATAAATATAAGCATGGAGCCTAGCACATCGTAAGTGCAAAAAAAGTAGTTGCATAAGGTATTTGTTAAGAAGATGGGCTCCTGGAGTTAGACTGATTGAGTGTGACCTACTTCTGCCATTTAGAGCTTTGTGATCTGTGGCAAATTTCTCAACCTTTCTGCCCTATGTCTCTTCATGGGTACATTGGGAATAATAATAGGACCTGCCCGACAGGATCATTATAAAGATTAAACAAGACTGGGCAATGGAAAGTGCTTAGCACAGTGGCTGAACTATAAATGCTAACTCTTAAAATAAATAGTCTATCAGTATTCCTATTATTATTATCATTATCTTCAATATTCTTGCTGTGATTTTAATATGAGGGCACACATGAATGCCAGTGTGAAAAAGAAATTCCATTATGATACTAATAATGCTTGTCCTGAAGGCTTCAAACTGTAAGAGATTACGATTGAACAACTCTCATTTCCTTTTCAGGTTCAAGTGTTGGGCTTTTCATATATGCTGCTCTGCAGAAGCTGCTGATTGAGTCCTATGGACTGGATGGATGCCTGCTGATTGTGGGTGCTTTAGCTTTAAATATATTAGCCTGTGGCAGTCTGATGAGACCTCTCCATGCCTCTGCTTGTCCTTTGCCTGAAAAAACAGCTCTGGAAAATGTACCAGATAGATACTCCATTTACAATGAAAAAGAAAAGAACCTGGAAGAAAACATTCTTGAAAAGAGTTGCGGTAGAGAGGAAACCTGCCAGAGCACCTTGCCCAGTGGTGACTGGAAACAGGAGAGTTTACTTCATAAGAACCTGACAACGGCACACACAAGAGAGACTGAAACCTACAAAAAGAAAGTTGCAGAGCAGACATATTTTTGCAAACAGCTTGCCAAGAGGAAGTGGCAATTATATAAAAACTACTGTGGAGAAACTGTGACTCTCTTTAAAAACAAAGTATTTTTAGCGCTCTTCATTGCTATCTTTCTTTTTGACATCGGAGGGTTTCCACCTTCATTACTTATGGAAGATGTAGCAAGAAGTTCAAATGTGAAAGAAGAAGAGTTTATTATGCCTCTTATTTCCATTATTGGCATTATGACAACAGTCGGTAAACTCCTTTTAGGGATACTGGCTGACTTCAGGTGGATTAATACCTTATATCTTTATGTAGCTACCTTAATCACCATGGGCCTGGCCTTGTGTGCAATTCCATTTGCCAAAAGTTATGTCACGTTGGCAATACTTTCTGCGATCGTAGGGTTTCTTACTGGTAATTGGTCAATCTTCCCATATGTGACCACAAAGACTGTGGGAATTGAAAAATTAGCCCATGCCTATGGGATATTAATGTTCTTTGCTGGGCTTGGAAGTAGTCTTGGACCACCAATTGTTGGTAAGATATTTGTTTCAAAGTCAACCCATTTTACTTTTCTTTGTAACATCTCCAGATATAGAAATTCAGATTGTAATAATAGTGCTGATTTGCACAAAATAAATCTGCAAGGAAGATCTCATGGGAATGATTTCTTCAAAATCACTTTGATATGGATGAAAAAGCCAATTACTTGCTCAGGGATTTGTGTTCATTATTTGGGAGAAGCTCAAAATGCCAGCTTACTCTTATCCAAATATTTGAGAGATTCTTCTCTTCTAACTCCCAATGGGCCACTTTAGAAGTCGGGGTGGCGGTGGGGGGTGGAGGGGGAGTAGTTTATATCCTAACCCAACTGTATATAAAATCGATGAAATTAGAATATGGGCTTCATATTCATGCTATTTCTATCAAATTCACTTTTTTCTTACTCTCTTTTCAGGTTGGTTTTTTGACTGGACCCAGACCTACGACATAGCATTTTATTTTAGTGGCTTCTGCGTCCTGCTGGGAGGTTTTATTCTGCTGCTGGCAGCCTTGTCGCCCTGCGATACATGCAACAAGCAACTCCCCAAGCCAGCTCCAGTGACCTTTTTGTACAAAGTTGCCTCTAATGTTTAGGAGAATATTGGAAGGCACTACAAGACTGTTTTCTTATAGCAAAATTTCACTATGGCTGACTCTGAATGAATTTTTTACATATCCTATTCTCTGTGTACTGTATACATAGCCTCTATTGCCTGTATTTTTTTTCTCTTTTTTCTTTTTCCAAGATGTGGGACTATTCTGTTTTGCTAGTATTCATGAGTTCTTGACATTGTAAAAATTTTGGCCAGCCTCAGAAGGCTTTCTCTGTGTCAAGAAATATAATTTCTCTGCACACTCCGTTGGTTCCAACGCAAGGCACCCAGAGGGAACTCTTCTGTTTTATAACTGATGCGGGCAGCCTGATGAGATATGTATGAAGGCCGCTGGGGACTAACTCATTCTCTTTTCTGTTAGACCAGCTAGTAAATAGAAGACTTCGAGCCAGTCAGGAAGTGAACATGGTTACTAAAACAGCCTTAAGAATTGCAGTGGAGCAAACTGATCCTTTGAAAAAAGATATTTTAAATTATAGTCACTGGTTTTCATGATTCTAATTTATTTACCTTGATGAAGCACCCACTTATTTGGTGTCCACTGAGCATAAATCGTTTCAATTCCGAAGGAGATTGCTGAGATGCAGGCAGTCTCCAAGCAGAGGAGCCGTCGCTGTAGCCTTTCTTCATGGGTGGCCGCTGTAACCTTGCTCACTTTGTCAGCATCCGCTAAGCTGTTGTTTCCCAGAAAGTGCTGATTTTACCTGTTTCCAAATTGGAAATGCATATTTAAACCATTCCATTCTTGGCAAATGGGAAACATCCATTTGCTTCGGGCACAGTGGGGATGAATTGCAAGTCCTTGCATATCTTCTCGATGAAGCATTTATTTGCTACTATTAGATTTTACTGCTATCAAACCTTAATTCAAGGACAGAACTAAAAAGTGTGTGTGTGTGTGTGTGTGTGTGTGTGTGTGTATTGTGCTCTGAGTCTGTGTGGGACATGGGAAGGGAAAAGGGCAATAGGAAATTGATACCCTAATCCAACTTCATTCAATCTTAAGAAAAATGTTCTAGGAAGAAAATCAATGTTTAATAAATTGACATTTTTCTAAAGAAATGTTTTTAAAACTTTGCTATGCATCAGAATCCTCTAGATCCTTTAAAAAATATAGTTGCCTGAGTAGCACTCTTAGAGATTTTAATTCTGTAGGTCTAGGCCGTGGGCTAGGCGTCCATATTTTTAACGAACTCCTCAAGTGATTCTGATAGTACAGCCTGGGTTGAGAATGGCTGTTCTAAGACTGGCAATAGAGAAACATTTATTCTCTTAAATAGAAAACAAAAACCCAATAAACCATTGAGGTAAGGGGTTTTTAAAAATAGCCAAGTGTGGTTCTTTAAATTGGAGGCACTCTTCCCATTGTGCCAAAATTATCTTTTCATTTCTTTTGAAATATGTAAGATTATTTTATACTTCTATGTTGCCTTTCTTCAAAGGCGCCTGAAGCACTTTATAAGCATGAGTCCCCACAACACCTCAGTGAGGTAGGTAACTAGCGCTTTTCTATGCAGTAAACCTGGAGTATGGGGAGCTTCACGGCTGAGTTAATCCTACTCCATAACGCAATAGTGGGGCTCCAAAGCGCCTTGGACTTCTGCTCCATACTCAGACTTCTGGAAAGTTTTCTGTACCTCATTCTTTAGTCACTGTCAAGGCTAGTAAATACAATAAGTGACATTTAAAAAAATTAAACTAAATGTTTTTGTGTTGACAGTTCCTTTTTGCCAATATTATACAGGAAATCGAATAACCTGAAAATTTTCACTTTTATGACATCTCCACATTCATCAATGTTGACAGCTGTTCAAGTGCATCTTCACTATGTCTGCTAATGTCGTCCGATGTGTGCATTATCTGTTGTCTAGGGAATGAGTTTTAGGTGATAATAAAATATTTTTTGTTTGTTTTGCATCCATTTGGTTGCTTTTTCTCTTCTTAGTCAGTCCCCCTCCTCCAAATTACAGTGACACTTCACTTGCATGTAAAAATATAAATTACCTGATATTCACTTCAGACCCCAGAATTTGGTGATTGGACATCAGCATATTCAAAAGTAAATTTGCTAAACTGTTTTGACCATGGCCTTCCAGAAAGCTAATATGTCAGTCCTACAGAATCCTTTTGAAGAAGAGGAGACAGGTTTCTCTTTGAGATTCTTATTAATTATCTCACCAATCATTAATGGAATCCTTAATATGTTCCAAGCACATTACATTATTTATCCCTCATAATAGTCATGTGAGATGGGGATTATGGTCCTCACTTATGGTATAAAACATCATTGCCATGATATGGACAATGTATGTATATATGTAATTTCCAAAAGTGCAAAAAAGGAGTTTCTAGTAAACCCTTAGATTTCTAATGTGGCTGGGAAATGGGGCCCAGCTGGGAGGGTTGCTATAAGGCCAATCCTTTAGTGAATAGAGAAGTCATGTTTACATGTTAATTATGTAAATGATTATTCATGACTTGCCCATTTCCCAAGAATTAATGTTTTTTAAAAAACAACAATGAAATTATATTAATTAGAATATAATCTTTCTTTTGTGACTTAAAAAATACTTGACATTCCAAGTACCTGGGGCTCTGTTGGGGAAGGTGTGAAGTAAGGTTTGTTAGGGACCCTATTCCCTGATTTTGTTTAATACCACCTCACTCCTTTCAGCCTCCTGCCTCTCTCTCTCTGATGAACCTCCTAGGAGCCAGTTGGTGATCTAGTTTTCTCTGGGTGACCATGACATCAGTGGAGAAGTTTCAGCCACCAACTTGTAAAGGCCCCAGGAGGAGCAATTCTCGAGAACCAGAAGTTCCAGCATTGGGAAATCATGTGCTGGTTAGAAAGTCTCATGACCTCAGATAGCCTCAACTTCTAGCAATCAGTGTAGGATTACCTTAACTCGGGATGTTCCAGGAAATAAAGGAAAGCTCTATTTTGAAGGAAAGATTGTCTCATTTTTTTCTTTTACGTAGAGAGAGTATTATGTTGAACACATAAAATACACAATTTACATTAGCAGTGCCATAAAATTTCTCCTCCATTAATAACAATCTCGGGACTCTTGGCTCTGCAGTCAAGGGTGTCTGAAGGATGTCAGTAATAAGATGCCTGTTTGAGTAAGGAGTTTAACCCCAATCAGTTAAAATGATCAGCAATCTATGAATACATGGATGATATTTGGCGATACATGTACATACTTATTAAAGTTGTGATTCCTGAGTTCAGATCCCAGCCCAGTTCCTGGGGCTGGGTGATTATGAGCAAATTCCTTAGCCTCTCAAAGCCTAAGTTTCCTCATTTGCCACACACCTCGTAGGGCTATTGTGGGAATTAAATAAAACAACTTGTATATATGCCTGGCACATATTTGGTAAGTGTTAGCTATTATTATTTTTGTTGTTGTCGTTATTCTTTAGTGTGTGGCTTCTGAATACCTGAGGGAGCCATCAAGCGTCCCTGGGCACGGATGTGGGGTAAATGTTTGCATCGAAGGGCCTCATTTAGGAAAAGAATAAGGAGCCTTCTGTTATCTCTAATTTATGCAACTGTCACAGCTCTTGCCCTCCTCCGAGCATGTTCTTGTCAAAATCTTTCATCTGTAGGGATTTGTGACTCAGCGCATTTTTCTGGAATTGCCATTCAGAAGCTCTGACACAAAACAGAACAGAACACATGCTGTTCCTCCACAAATCAAATAGAACCCACTTTGTAAATTGAATTGCTATGGGAATTTGAACTGTTTTTTTCCTTAAGAACTCTCATCTGAGCTGCTTGGAAGGCTGGCCTGAAACGGGGCAGAAAGCAAAATGCCCTGATTTGTTTATTGAGCACTAATTGGCTTCAGCTCAGGCCCTTACTTCACTCTCTTCCCAGTTTGCCTTTGAGATTTACTCTTGAGGGAGTGTACGTCCTTGCCAGGTCTTCTGGGATTCTATTCCTGACGGGTCTCAGTCACATTAGTTGCTTTCTACTACATGCATTCCTTGGCCTAAAGAGTCACTTACTTTTATTCTTTCTCCTTGAAAACATAAAAAATATACATATTTAACAATTAAATGTAATCAGTTTCTTTCTAAGTGGTATTCTAAAACTTTGGTAATCAGCATGTTTTCAATAAAGAATAATTAACTATGTGCAAGGTGCTGTTATGCTGTAGGTCACCTTAAATCTATGTAGCCACAGAGATATGCCTGTTTTCTCCTCCTGAAAACATTCCTCTTGTGATAAGTCATTATTCCTCCAGCTTAGATCTGAAAACTCCTGAACATCTATAGCTTTAACAGGGCATTTCTAAGAGTAGCCCGAATAACTTTAGGACCATGACAACAAAGGTGATGAGATGTGACTGGCTATATCTACCTCTGAAAGATGCTGGGCCAGGGTTAACAGCTCATTTGCATACAATCTCTAAGGCTTCTGGGAGGGTGCCATTTTGAGAACTCCTGGGCAGAATTCCCTCCTGAGGGAAATGCATCTTCCTGCAGGTCAGGTGTGAACAAGGGGTCAGTGGAGGTGGAGGAATTATTTGAGGCCAATGAGAGTACCACGCTACAGACAGAGTCAGGATGAGCTAAGGTCCCTGAACAGAACTGTAGAGTGTTGGTTTGTCCAGCAAAATGGGACAATATAATATGGGACCTTCCTCTGCACAAGACTGAAGACAACTGTAACTTCCAAGGGATGTTGTTTTTTTTTGTTTTTTTGTTTTTTTATTAATGTTATGATAGATTACAACCTTGTGAGATTTCAGTTGTACATTTTTGTTAGTCATGTTGTGGGTACACCACTTCCCCCTTTGTGCCCTCCCCCCACCCCCCCTTTTCCCTGGTAACCACCAATCAGATCTCCTTGTCAATATACTAACTTCCACCTATGAGTGGAGTCATATAGAGTTCGTCTTTCTCTGACTGGCTTATTTCGCTTAACATAATACCCTCGAGGTCCATCCACGCTGCTGTGAATGGGCCAATTTTGTCTTTTTTTATGGCTGAGTAGTATTCCATTGTGTATATATACCATATCTTCTTTATCCAATCATCAGTTTCTGGGCATGTAGGTTGGTTCCACGTCTTGGCTATTGTAAATAATGCTGCGATGAACATAGGGGTGCAAGGGACTCTTGGGATTTCTGATTTCAGGTTCTTAGGATAGATACCCAGTAATGGGATGGCTGGGTCATAGGGTATTTCTATTTTTAACTTTTTGAGAAATCTCCACACTGTTTTCCATGGTGGCTGTACCAGTTTGCATTCCCACCAACAGTGTATGAGGGTTCCTTTTTCTCCACAACCTCTCCAACATTTGTCGCTCTTGGTTTTGGATGTTTTTGCCAATCTAATGGGTGTAAGGTGATATCTTAGTGTAGTTTTGATTTGCATTTCCCTGATGATTAGCGATGATGAACATCTTTTCATGTGTCTATTGGCCATATTCATATCTTCTTTTGAGAAATGTCTGTTCATGTCCTCTGCCCATTTTTTTTTTAAGATTTTATTTTTTCCTTTTTCTCCCCAAAGCCCCCCAGTACATAGTTGTATATTCTTCGTTGTGGGTCCTTCTAGTTGTGGCATGTGGGACGCTGCCTCAGCGTGGTTTGATGAGCAGTGCCATGTCTGCGCCCAGGATTCGAACCAACGAAACACTGGGCCGCTTGCAGCGGAGCGCACGAACTTAACCACTCGGCCATGGGGCCAGCCCCCCTCTGCCCATTTTTTGATCGGGTTGTTTGTTTTTTTGTTGTTAAGCCATGTGAGTTCTTTGTATATTATGGAGATTAACCCTTTGTCAGATAAGTGGCTTGTAAATATTTTTTCCCAATTAGTGAGCTGTTTTTTTGTTTCAATCCTGTTTTCCCTTGCCTTAAAGAAGCTCTTTAGTCTGATGAAGTCCCATTTGTTTATTCTTTCTATTGTTTCCCTCAACTGAGGAGTTATAGTGTCTGAAAAGATTCTTTTGAAACTGATGTCAAAGAGTGTACTACCTATATTCTCTTCCAGAAGACTTATTGTTTCAGGCCTAATCTTTAGGTCTTTGATCCATTTTGAGTTTATTTTGGTGTGTGGTGAAAAAGAATGGTCAATTTTCAATCTTTTGCATGTGGCTGTCCAGTTTTCCCAGCACCATTTGTTGAAGAGACTTTCTTTTCTCCATTGTAGGCCCTCTGCTCCTTTGTCGAAGATTAGCTGTCCATAGATGTGTGGTTTTATCTCTGGGCTTTCAATTGTGTTCCATTGATCTGTGGACCTGTTTTTGTACCAGTACCATGCTGTTTTGATCACTGTAGCTTTGTAGTATGTTTTGAAATCGGGGATTGTGATTCCGCCGGCTTTGTTTTTCTTGCTCAGGATTGCTTTAGCAATTCACAGTCTTTTGTTGCCCCATATGAATTTTAGGATTCTTTGTTCAATTTCTGTGAAGAATGTTCTTGGGATACAGATTGGGATAGCATTGAATCTGTAGATTGCTTTAGGTAGTATGGACATTTTAACTATGTTTATTCTTCCAATCCATGTGCATGGAATGTCTTTCCATCTCTTTATCTCGTCGTCAATTTCTTTCAGGAAAGTCTTGTAGTTTTCATTGTATAGATCCTTCACTTCCTTGGTTAAGTTTATCCCAAGGTATTTTATTCTTTTCGTTGCGATTGTGAATGGGATTGAGTTCTTGAGTTCTTTTTCTGTTAGTTCATTGTTAGTGTATAGAAATGCTGCTGATTTATGTATGTTGATTTTATACCCTGCTACTTTGCTGTAGTTGTTGATTATTTCTAATAGTTTTTCTATGGATTCTTTGGGGTTTTCTATATATAAGATCATGTCGTCTGCAAACAGCGAGAGTTTTACTTCTTCGTTACCTATTTGGATTCCTTTTATTTCTTTTTCCTGCCGAATTGCTCTGGCCAACACCTCCAGTACTATGTTGAATAGGAGTGGTGAAAGTGGGCACCCTTGTCTTGTTCCTGTCCTCAGAGGGATGGCTTTCAGTTTTTGTCCATTGAGTATGATGTTGGCTGTGGGTCTGTCATATATGGCCTTTATTATGTTGAGGTACTTTCCTTCTATACCCATTTTATTGAGGGTTTTTATCATAAATGGGTGTTGGATCTTGTCGAATGCTTTCTCTGCATCTATTGAGATGATCAGGTGGTTTTTGTTTTTCATTTTGTTGATGTAGTGTATCACGTTGATTGACTTGCAGATGTTGAACCATCCCTGTGTCCCTGGTATAAATCCCACTTGATCATGGTGTATAATCTTTTTGATGTATTGCTGTATTCGGTTTGCCAAAATTTTGTTGAGGATTTTTGCATCTATGTTCATCAGTGATATCGGCCTGTAGTTCTCCTTCTTTGTGTTGTCCTTGTCAGGTTTGGGGATCAGAGTGATGTTGGCTTCATAGAATGTGTTAGGGAGTACTCCATCTTTCTCAATTTTCTGGAACAGTTTGAGAAGAATAGGTATTAAGTCTTCTTTGAATGTTTGGTAGAATTCTCCAGAGAAGCCGTCTGGTCCTGGACTCTTATTTTTGGGGAGGTTTTTGATTACCGTTTCTATTTCCTTACTTGTGATTGGCCTATTCAGATTCTCCATTTCTTCCTGATTCAGTTTGGGGAGATTGTAGGAGTCTAGGAATTTGTCCATTTCTTCCAGGTTGTTCAATTTGTTGGCATATAGTTTTTCATAGTATTCTCTTATGATCCCTTGTATTTCATTGGTATCTGTTGTGATTTCTCCTCTCTCATTCTTAATTTTATTTATTTGTGATTTCTCTCTTCTTTTCTTGGTGAGTCTGGCTAAAAGTTTGTCGATTTTGTTAATTTTTTCAAAGAACCAACTCTTTGTTTCATTGATCCTTTCTATTGTCTTTTTTGTTTCAATATCGTTTATTTCTGCTCTTATTTTTATTATTTCCCTCCTTCTACTGACTTTGGGCTTTGTTCTTCTTTTTCTAGTTCTGTTAGGTGTCGTTTGAGGTTGCTTATGTGAGCTTTTTCTTGTTTAGTGAGGTGAGCCTGTATTGCGATGAATTTCCCTCTTAGGACTGCTTTTGCTGCATCCCAAATGATTTGGTATGTCATGTTCTCATTTTCATTTGTCTCCAGATAATATTCGATTTCTTCAATGATCCATTGTTTGTTCAGAAGCATGTTGTTTAGTCTCCACATTTTTGCACCTTTGTCTGCTTTTTTCTTGTAGTTGATTTCTAGTTTAATAGCGTTATGATCAGAAAAGATGCTTGATATGATTTCAACTCTCTTGTATTTATTGATGTTTGCCTTGTTTCCCAAAATATGGTCAATCCTTGAGAATGTTCCGTGTGCACTTGAGAAGAATGTGTAACCTGCTGTTTTTGGATGAAGTGTTCTATATAGATCTATTAAGTCCATCTGGTCTAATTTTTCATTTAATTCTATTATTTCCTTGTTGATTTTCTGTCTGGATGTTCTGTCCATTGGTGTTAATGGTGTGTTGAGGTCCCCTACTATTATTGTATTGTTGTTGATGTCTTCTTTTAGTTCTATTAAGAGTTACTTTACAAATTTTGGTGCTCCTGTGTTGGGTGCCTATATATTTATAAGTGTTATGTCTTCTTGGTGGAGAGTCCCTTTTATCATTATATACTGTCCCTCTTTGTCTTTCTTTATCTGTTTTGCTTTGAAGTCTACCTTGTCTGATATTAGTATAGCGACACTTGCTTTCTTTTGTTCATTATTAGCTTGGAGTATTGTTCTCCATCCCTTCACTCTGAGTCTGTTTTGTCTTTGGGACTGAGGTGTGTTTCCTGGAGGCAGCATATTGTTGGGTCTTGTTCTTTGATCCATCCTGCCACTCTGTGTCTTTTGATTGGGGAGTTCAATCCATTTACATTTAGAGTGATTATTGAGATGTGGGGGCCTACCACTACCATTTTGTGTCTTGTTTTCCGGTTTTCTTCAATTTCCTTTGTTTCTCGTCCCATGGTTTAATCTGTTCTGATGAAGAGCTGCTGCTCTCTGTTGTTGTCCTTCTACTTATCTCCTCTGCTCTTGGTTTTGTAGCCCCTTTCCTTTTTTTGATTTTTCAGGAATGAGGGTTTTCCTGAGGATTTCCTGAAGAGGAGGTTTTGTGGCAATGAACTCCCTTAATTTTTGTTTATCTGGGAAAGTTTTTATTTCTCCATCGTATTTGAAGGATATTTTCGCTGGGTAGAGAATTCTTGGCTGTAGATTTTTGTCCTTCAGATTTTTGAATATATCATTTCACTCTCTTCTAGCCTGTAAAGTTTCTGCTGAGAAATCTGCTGATAGCCTGATGGGGGTTCCTTTGTAGGTTAGTTTCTTTTGCCTGGCTGTCCTTAGTATTTTCTCTTTGTCGTTGACTTTTGCTAGCTTCACTACTATATGCCGTGGGGTTGGTCTTCTTGCATTGATAAAGTTTGGAGATCTATTGGCTTCTGTCACCTGAAGATCCATCTCTCTCACCAGATTTGGGAAGTTCTCAGCCATTATTTCTTTGAATAGGCTTTCTGCCCCTTTCTCCTTCTCTTCTCCCTCTGGTATACCTATAATCTTTACGTTGCATCTCCTAATTGTGTCTGATAATTCTCGGAGAGTTTCTTCATTTCTTTTTAGTCTTACATCTCTCTCCTCCTCTGCCTGCAGCATTTCTATATTGCCATCTTCCAAATTGCTAATTCTTTCCTCCATATTATTGGCCCTACTGTTCAGTGCATCTAGATTTTTCTTAATCTCCTCTATTGTGTTCTTCATTTCCAGTATTTCTGTTTGGTTCTTCTTTATCGTATCAAACTCTTTTGTGACATAGCTCCTGAACTTGTTGAGTTGTCTATCTGAATTCTCTCTTAACTCATTGAGTATTTTAATGATGGCTGTTTTGAAGTCATCATCATTTAGGTTATATATCTCATTTTCTTTGGGATTGTTTTCTGTGTATTTGTATTTTCCTTCTGTTCTGGAGATTTAATGTATTTTTTCATATTGCTTGATGTTGTTGATTTGTGCCTCTGCATAGAGATAGAGTTTAGTTGCTCCTTCCACTTGTTTCTGCTGTTGTGGTGGGGGAGCAGCTGTTTATACTGCACCAACCAGGAACCCTATCCGCAGTTGCTAACTGGGCCTGGGCCCCTCCTCGTAGTCACAGTGGTCCTTTGGATTCCCTCTTCTGCTGTGGGGGCCGTCACAGGGGGGCTTCAGGCTGCTGGTGCCTACTGTTGCAGCCCACCTAGATGTGCTCCCTCCTTGGGGTCTGCAACAGCGTTATGGGCTTTTCCAGCGGCCAGGGGTAGGATCACTTATATTTGCCGCTCCATCACTGTTGGCACCCACAAATTCTCACTTGTCCACTATGGGTCACAGCAGAGCTATTGGCATCTTCTACAGTCTGTGGTTAGCTCACCTAGCTATGCTACTTTTGTCCCGGGGTCTTCCAGCCTTGTGGCTGCCAGATGGGTGCTCTCTACTAGTGCTGTGCAGAGGCTTTCCCTGAGGCTGCTGTGAGCCTGTAGGGTTTGCCCCTAGGCTACGAAGCTGGGTCGCTGGAACTCCACCCAGCCCCAGTCCTGTTCCCCAGGAACTCGGGGAGCCCTTTGCCCTGTCTAGGGGATAGCCAGAGATCCTGATTTCAGTGGTAGCTGGTCAGCTGCTGCCCTGCCTGATATTCTCCTCTCCGGGACCCTCCCAGTGTTGTGGATGCTGGGCGTGGCCCCTCCGCTAATAGCAGACAGAGAATTTTGTCTGCTGCCCGGGTAGAACTCTGGAGCTTCCCGTCCGGGCTGCAGGGCCAGCCTCTGGAGCTCCCCCCAGCCCCAGTCCTCTCTGAGATCTCCGGCAATCCCTTACCCCACGGGGTGGGCAACGGCAGCTGGGGGTCACCTCGCCCTCTGGGATTCTCTCCAGGACTTTCCCGGAGTTGTGAATGCTGGGCGTGGCCCCTCCGCTAATGGCAGACAGAGAGTTTTGTCTGCTGCCCAGGCGGAACTCTGGAGCTTCCCCTCCGGGGCGTGGAGCTGGCCTCTGGAGCTTCACCCAGCCCCAGTCCTCTCCGAGATCTCCGGCAATCCCTAGCCCCACCGTGCAGGCAGTGGCAGCTGGGGGGCCTCCGTACCCTTAGTGATTCTCTCTGGGACCCTCTGGGCGCCGTGAACACTAGGCGGGATCTCCCTGCCAATGGCGGGGAGAGACTCTCCCCGCGGGCTCAGGTGTGTAACTCTAGAGTTTCCCTCTGCGTTTAGGAGTAATTGCGGGGGGTTTAGGTAGTGTTCTGGTCACCTGTTTCCACTGTCGCTCCTCTGTTGTGTGCTTGCTCCTGCCCTAGGTGTGTGTTGATCTTCTGGGGGCATCTGTTGGAAGAAAGCCGCTTGCAGGTACTAGGCTGTTCGGTCGGGGTCAGAGAGTTCTCACCTATCTCCACATCCTCCCGGAGGAAAGTCCATCTGCCTTCCGATGTATAGTCACGTGGGTCTCTCAGATGTCCTGAGATGCTGTCTGGATATCCTTTGTTAAGCAATGAGTGTCCAAATAATTAGACTCGAAGGGGGAGAGATAAAGAGGACTACTCACAGTGCCATCTTGGATTCTCCCTAGCTAATTCTTAAGGGATGTTTTAGCAATCACTAGCTGAGAGGCATAAGAGGGACAGGAGCGGTGTCTGTGCCTTGTTCTCAAAGCCCTGGGAAGTGGTGTGAATCAAGAAAAGGTAACAACAGAAGCATCAAGGAACCCCAGCAGACAGCTGTGATGGAACTGGGAATGGATGTCCCAAAGAAACCTTAGAGAAAGTGTGTGTGTTCTCTCCTCTGATATGTTGACACCTTTAATGAGGTTCTAGCCAAGTGTTGCTGGTCAGAACCACTATGCAGATGTGTGCTTGGAGGCATTATGTTTGCATACTATATTGCTCAGAAGGCAGTCTCCTTGGGCAGAAGACCAGGAATCAGGTGAGTCAAGCAATGAACTCAAGGTTACCCTGCAAATGTCTCAGGCCCAGGCCCAGGTCCTATCTATTTATGGAGATGGGGCAGTGAATGTGCATATGGATATTATCTGATCCAACCCCATGACCTCACAGAAGAAAATATTGGGCCAGAAAGAGACAGGGTGCAGAACAGAACTCTCCTGCCTTAGTATTTACACCTGGAAATCCGTGACATCACTCCTGCCCCTTGAAAACAAGCAAATATTTACTATGTAACCAGAACTTTAGTATTAGCAAGAACTTTCTTCTCTGTTGTCCAATATGGTAGCTAGAAACACGTGGCTAATGAGCACTTGAAATGTGACTTATCTGAATTGAGATGTGTTATAAGTATGAAATGCACACTGCATTTCAAAGACAATACAAAACAAAAAGTAAAATACCTATTTACAAATTTAAATATGGATTATATGTTTAATGATTATTTTATGACTAGATGATAATATTTTGGATATATCAGGTTAAGTATATTATTAAAATTAATTTCATGTTTCTTTTTACTTTATTAATGTGGCTATGAGAAAATTTAGGATTATACATATAGCTCATATGGTATATTTTTGGGCAGTGCTGTCCTAGATATTTCTCTCCAAAAGCATATTTAAAAATTCTTACCACATATTATATTTGGTTGATATGAATCTTAAGTCTCTTTTAATTTAAACATTTCCCTTCAATTTATTTGTTGAAGAAATCAGATTTGTCCTATGGCGTTTCCTACATTCTGGATTTTGCTGACTGCACCACCCTGGTGTCATTTAATATATTCCTTTGTACACTGTATTAGCTGGAAACTGAAAGTTATATCTAGAAGTTTGATCACATTTAGGTTTGATTATTTTGGTAAGAGAAATTCATTGGTGGGTATACACTTCCACCAAGATGCACTAACTGTCTGGTGGTCTCATTATTTTTTTGGTGTCAAGACTGAGCAGGGTGTTCAGCGTGATCATCCTTTATAAATTTCCCCATAGTATTTTTTTTCACCTAATGGCTTTTGCAGCTATTTGTGTGCATTGACATGCTTATTATTTCATGAGAGATTGCAGAATGGTGATATTCTAATTCTATCGTTCCTTCATTTATTAGCTGACATACTGCTATAAAGAGAAGATATCCCTAGTCAACTATTTCCCCGAGGAAAAATGGATACAAGAAAAGTAAGAAATATAGTTGATTCTTTCTCTTTATTTATCAATTTCAGGAGAATAAGTTGGTTTTCTGGCATTCTCCGATGTCACTGATCAGTCCTTCTCTTCACCCCCCCCACCCACCCCCCCCTCCCCCGCCCTCAAGAGGAAGGCATTATTATGAACTCATGGATTTTAAATTTGGGGTCATGGAGGGTTTCCAGCAGTTGTAGTCTTGTCTTTTTTTTCCTGCTTTTCCTCCCCAAATGCCCCCAGTACATAGTGGTATATTTCAGTTGTGGGTCCTTCTAGTTGTGGCATGTGGGACACCACCTCAGCATGGCCTAACGAGCAGTGCCATGTCTGCACCCAGGATCTGAACCAGTGAAACCCTGGGCTGCCGAAGCAGAGCGTTCGAACTTAACCACTCGGCCATGAGGCCAGCCCCTGTAGTCTTTTCTTTTTTGATGCTCAAATTTTCCCATCAGGTCGACTCCTGAATTCTAATGCTCTGTAGTCTTTGCTAGTTTCTTTACTTCCTGATATGACAAGATGTTTTCAGCTCATCTTT
Source organism: Equus przewalskii (assembly GCF_037783145.1). Taxonomy (NCBI): domain Eukaryota; kingdom Metazoa; phylum Chordata; class Mammalia; order Perissodactyla; family Equidae; genus Equus; species Equus przewalskii. Next base: position 49,365,699 of record NC_091831.1, on the reverse strand, counting down.
TACATTTTCTGTCCCAGATGTGGAATTAGCCAATCCTCCAAGGAGCCTGTGGGGATGGTTTTTAGACCTCAATCTGAGCACTTGGGATGCTCATTGCTAGTGGGTTGGAGATTGTTTCTACAAAGTAGATATTTTCGTTTTTTCCACAGAAAACACATTATGAGTTTATACTGATAATTTTCATTTAAATTGGGGATCACATATTTTTACCTAACTTCATTGACTTTATTCTAAATTCTTTTCTTTGATGTTGAAAAACCCCGATTTTCTAATGATAGCATTTGCTCTAGCCTACCACGTGTATACCATTTTCAAAATAACGATATTACTATTATCACTAACAACGTGATTACTGAAAACACTTTAAGATTGCTTTGCAGTTCTTTTTGTCCTTAGGGTAACGAATTCAGGATGTGCACTCAGATGATTATGTTTTAGTCCTTTGAAATAGCTCCTCTCTGGGTGATTAAGTCACCAACTTCATACTCACTTGGGTTTATTTGTGCAGTTTTAATTTGCATTTCTCTTATTATGAGTGGGGTTGAGCATCTTTTCACATATGTAAAGGACATTTGAATTTCTTTCTTTGTAGATTCTTTCTCTAGAGAGTTATTGGCCTTTTTGCTCTCTACTTTAGAAACTATATGTTAGAGATACTTGCCCTTTGTCTGTACTACAAGTTGAAAGTGATTTTTCCCAGTTTGTCATTTGTCTTTTTACTTTGTTCATGATATCTTTTGCCATGTTGAAGATTTTTTATGTTTATATTTGCCACATTTTTTATTGGATGTTTTCAAATTTATATTAAATAAGAATTTGTATATTTTAGATGTTAGCTATGTGCATGTTTTTAAACTTTTATTTACTTATTTTTGTAATTATAATATAAAGTTTACATGTTACAGAGTGAACTTTATGAAAACTTCCATTTATGAGTTTTGGGTCATACTTAGGAAGGCCTTCTCAACTCCAAGATGATAAAAAAAAAATGTATCAAGATATTTTTGGCTACAAGCCATAGAATACCAAATTAAAAATTGTAAATATATTAAGAATATTTATTATTTTGCATAGCAAAAAAAGCTGGAGCCAGGAAAATCCCAGCATTTGTTAATTTTGTAGCTCAACAATGTCATCAAGGGCCCAGGCTCTTTTCATCTTTTTCTTTTTCAGTCACAATCATGATAGTTTATCCTCTGAGGCTGGGTCTCCTCCTGGCCTCAGAGGGCCACCACTGTTCCAGGTATCACATGCAAACAACTACAGACATAGACAATGGAGATACTTCTTCAGAATTCAGATTTTGAGAATATAGAAAACCATTCTAAGCAGTCCCATGGCAAGTCTCAAATCTAAACTGTCCAGTGCTCATTTCCAAGGCAATCATTGGCATTGGAGATAAATTGACAAGAATGACTAATGAAGATTTAACCCTGGAACTTGGGAAGGGTTACCACTTCCCAAATGATCACCACTTATCTGGGCATAATCTGGATTTTGTGAGCAAGGAAGAAGGAAGAAATCACTATTGGGTAGTTTTGCAGTTCCATTTTTTACATCTAAACCTTTGATCCACCTAAAATTTGTGTTGGTGTAAGCTGTGAGTTAGGGATCAAGCTTATTATTGTTTTTCCTAAACAACTAGTTACCTGTCCTATTTATTAAATAATTCATCTTTTTAATCTACTTTCTTATGACAGTTTCTAAAAGGAAACATCAGGAAAATCTGCTGATACCATGGGAATTTTTGGTCAAGTGTTCAAGTTCACTATTTCATATAAAATTCCAGTGAGACAGCACCTTCAAGTCACGCTGTTCATACATAATAAATCCACAATATAAGAACCTGATAGACGATATTCTCTCTCCATCTAAAACATGGACAAACAGTATGGAATATAACTTAAAATGCATGAATCACACAGTGACAAGTTACATGATATGCTAGCTATTTTTATTTTGAAAATTGAATGCTTAAATATGCCTATATCTTATTTATTATAAAAATAACTAAATGCCAACTATATGCCAGCCACATAGTGTCCTTGAAAAGCTTAGATTTTAGATAAGGACAAGAGACAAAAGCTAATATACCCTGTGTGTGTGCGTGTGAATGTGTGTTTGTATGTACACATATACATACAATGGGAGAAAAGCAGAGTTAGAAGGATGAGAGTGGGGATTCATGCAGATGGCAGTGTAGGAAGATTCTGAACTCACCTCCTCCCATGAACACAACCGGCTTACAACTATTCTTGGAAAAATTACCAGAGAAGGAATTGAAAACTGGATAAAAAGAACCCCCACAACAAGGGACAATCCTGACTGAGGTGGAAGAGGTAGAAATTCCTCTCCAGAGGGAAAAAAGCCACCTTTGTGAGCCGGAGAGCTTCACAGTTGGCTGGCCGGGAGCGTCCCTAAGGTATGCAGCCTTCGCTGGAGGAGCAGGGACCTGAGTTGGGGTGCGTTACTTCTATAAGCATACTTGGGACTTGGCACAACTGAGATGAGTGTCATAATATCTGGCTTTGCCGGCTATTAACTACAATGGGGAATACCCTCAGAAAAGCTATTGATATAAGTGGAAAAAATCTAGCTCTTAAAGGGCCCATGCACAAATTCACTTGTCTCAGAAAGAAACCTAAAGTCACCAGATAGAAAGGTACACAGTCCTTTGGTGAAAAGAGACTCACCTGGCAGGCTTTGGGTGCATCTGGGTGAGACCTCTCCAGAGACTAAGACATTGGCAGCAACCATTGTTGTGACATAGTAAGGTGTGCTCACACAGATGCTGGCAGATGCCATTGGAGTTCTTCCCCTGGCCTGTTAGCCCAGGGGTCTGCCACACCCACTAGAGTGCAGATCTAATCCAGCTTAGCCAGGGCAGGCAGCCACCCTAGGGACTGGCCCTACTCAACAGCAAGCCCTCAGGCTAATTGTAAGCCTGCATAGACTGGGTGTCTCGATCCTCTGAAGGCAGGAAAGTGTGTCTGCCTCTGTGGGGCAGGGCCTGCATGAAGAGCAGGTGAACTGTGGGGGCATTGGTGGAGAGGTGGGGGCCTCTGCAGTGGGGCGACTGGGTCTGCTCCAGGGCATCAGGACGTGTGCATAAGGCAGGACTGTTGACAGTTTGTGTTGACCTGTGGAGGGTGGGGCTTATCAGTGGCATGATAAAGCCGTGGTTCACAAACAGCCATATAGGAGATTGGCCCTGCCTTTCAAAGCCTGAAACAATTGGGTGCTCCCATGCCTGGGGCCAACTGCACTTGGCTGCAGTCCTAAAGGAGTTGACAACAGGCTTGCAGGCCTGAGGCCTACAGCAATTGTAAGCCCCTGAGCCTAGCAACCAGCCATGATGGGGGCCTACTCACTTAACAGAAAAATTGCCACAACAGTGTGCTATTAGACCTTGCAGCCAACTGTACTAGGGCTCCCCAAACCCAATTTACAAACAGCCGGCCTGGATGGGAAAGCCTAGATTCCCTAAGTGCCTGCAGTAAGAGCAACCCTGCTGCAGAAGAAGGACACACGTAGCACACACAGGGGTCACCACACAGATGTCTTGGAACATTTGGAGTGATGACAAGAGGGAAGCACATTGTTGGGCCTCAAAAGGCATCTCCTACATAAGGCCACTTCTCCAAGACCAGGAGAGATAGCTGATTCACTTAATACATAGAAATAAGCACAGAGAAAGAGACAAAATGAAGAGGCAAAGGAATATGTTCTAAGCAAGGGAAAAGGACAAAACCCCAGAAAAAGAACCAAATGAAACAGAAATATGCAATCTACCTGAGAAAGAGTTCACACAAAAACTCATAAGGATGCTCACTGATCTTGGGAGAAGAATTGATGAACACAGTGAGAATGTCAACAAAGAATTGGAAAATATAAAAAAGAACCAATCATAAATGAAGAATACAACATTGGAAATGAAAAATTCATTAGAGGGACTCAATAGCAGAGTAGACGATACAGAAGAATGGATCAGTGAGCTGGACGAAAGACTAGAGGAAATCACCCAAGCTGAACCGATAAAAGAAAAAAGAATTAAAAAGAACAAGGACAGTCTAAGGGACCTCTGAGACAACATCAAGTGCACTAAGATCCATATTATAGATGTTGCAGAAGGAGAAGAGAGAGACAAAGGAGTAGAGAATCTATTTGAAGAAATAATAGCTGAAAACTTTCCTAACCTAAGGAAGGAAACAGACATTCAGGTACAGGAAACACAGAGAGCACCAAAGAAGATAAACCCAAACAGGCCCACATCAAGACACATTATAATTAAAATGTCCAAAATTAAAGATAAAGAGAGAATCCTAAAAGCTGCAAGAGAAAGGCAACAAATGACATACAAAGGAAGCCCCATAATGCTATCAGTTGACTTCTCAGCTGAAACCCTACAGGCTGGAAGAGGGTAGCATGATATATTTAAAGTGCTGAAAGGAAAAAACCTACAGCCAAGAGTACTTGACCCAGCAAGCTTATCATTCAGAATGGAAGGAGAGCTAAAAAGTTTCCCAGACAAGCAAAAATTAAAGGAGTTTATCACCAAGAAAGCAGTTCTACAAGAAATGCTAAAGGGACTTATTTAAGTGGGAAAGAGAAGACTACAAACAGGAATAAGAAAATTATCCAAAAAACCCCGTCAGGCAATAAAATCATTGGTAAAGGCAAAAATACAGTAAAGGTAGCAGATCAACAACCTACAAAGAGAATATAAAGGTTAAAAGACAAAAGTATTAAAATTACCTATTTCAGTGATAAGAGGGTAATGGGTAGACACATAAAAAATAAGAGGTTAGATAGGATTTCAAAAACATAAAACATGGGAGGAGGGGAGTAAAAGAGCAGAGCTTTTAGAAAGCGGTCAAACTAAAGAGACTATTGACTCAATATGGATTGCTATATATGTAGAATATTATACATGTACCTCATGGTAATCACAAACCAGAAACCTATAATAAATACAGAAATAAGTAAGAGAAAGGAAATCAAACATATTACTAAAGGAAGCCTCAAACCACAAGGGAAGGGAGCAAGAGAAGAAGAAAGGAATAGAGAAGAACTGCTAAAACACCCAGAAAAAAATCTAACAAAACGTCAATAAATGCATATTTATTAATAGCTACTTTAAATGTCAATGGACTAAATGCTCCAATCAAAAGGCATAAGGGGGGTGATTGGATCAAAAAACAAGACCCATATACATGCTGCATACAAGAGACACACTTTAGACCTAAAGACACTCACAAACTGAAAGTGAAGGGATGGAAAAAGATATTCCATGCAAATGGCAATGAAAAGAAAGCTGGGGTAGCAACACTCCTATCAGACAAAATAGACTTTAAAACAAAAACTGTAACAAGAGACAAAGAAGGCCACCACGTAATGATAAAGGGAACAATCCAACAAGAGGATATAACACTTGTAAATATCTATGCACCCAACATAGAAGCACCAAAATATATATAGCAGTTACTAACAGACATAAAAGGAGAAATAGACAGTAACACAATAATAATAGGGGACTTTAACACTCCACTTACGCCAACGGATAGATCATCCAAACAGAAAATAAATAAGGAAACATTGGCCTTAAATGACATATTAGGCCTGATGGATTTAGTAGATATATGTAGAATATTCCATCCAAAAACTGCGGAATACATATTCTTTCTAAATGCTCATGGAACATTCTCCAGGACTGATCACATATTAGGCCACAAAACCAGTCTCAATAAATTTAAGCAGATTGAAATAATACCAAGCATCTTTTCTGACCACAAAGGTATGAAACTAGAAATCAACTACAGGAAGAAAATCAGAAAAGCCACAAATATGTGGAGATTAAGCAAAATGTTACTGAACAACGATTGGGTCAATGAAGAAACCAAAGGAGAAATCAAAAAATACCTGGAGACAAATGAAAAGGAAAATACAACATGCCAAAACCTATGAGATACAGCAAAAGTGGTTCTAAGAGGGAAGTTTATAGCAATTCAGGCCTACCTCAACAAACAAGAAAAATCCCAAATAAACAATCTAACAGTGCACCTAAAGGAACCAGAAAAAGAAGAACAAACAAAGCCCAAAATCAGCAGAAGGAAGGAAATAATAAAAATCAGAGCAGAAATTAATGAAATAGAGACTAAAAAACAATAGAAAAAATCAATGAAACTAAGAGCTGGTTCTTTGAAAAGATAAGCAAAATCGACAAACCTTTAGCTAGACTCACCAAGAAAAAAGGGAGAAGGAGAGAAGGTGCCAATAAATAAAATGAAAATGAAAGAGGAGAAATTACAACGGACACCTCAGAAATACAAAAAGATTATAAGAGAATACTAAAAAAGCTATGCATTGATAAATTGGATAATCTAGAAGAAATGGATAAATTCTTAGAATCATACAACCTTCCAAAACGGAATCAAGAAGAAATAGAGAATTTGAATAGACCAATCATCACTAAGGAGATTGAAACAGTAATCAAAAACCTGCCCAAAAATAAAAGTCCAGGATCAGGTGGCTTCCTGGGTGAATTCTACCAAACGTTCAAAGGAGACTTAATACCTATCCTTCTCAAACTTTTTCAAAAATTGAAGAGGTGGGGAAGCTTCCTAACTCATTCTATGAAGCCAACATTACCCTGATACCAAAACAAGAAAAGGACGAAGAAAATTACAGGCCAATATCACTGATGAACATCAATACAAAATCCTTAACAAAATACTAGCCAATCAAATACAACAATACATTAAAAAGATCATACACCATGATCAAGTGGGATTTATTCTAGGGATGCAGGGATGGTTCAACATCTGCAAATTGTTAATGTGATACACATAAACAAAATGAAGAATAAAAGTCACATGGTCATCTCAACAGATGCAGAGAAAGCATTTGACAAGATACAGCATCCATTTATGATAAAAACTAAATAAAATGGGTATAGAAGGAAAATACCTCAACATAATAAAGACCATATATGACAAACCCACAACAAATATCATTCTCAATCGAGAAAAACTGAAAGCTATCCCTCTAAGAACAGGAACTAGACAAGGAGACCCACTTTCACCACTCTTAACATACTATTGGAAGTCCTAGCCAGAGTCATCAGGCAAGAAAAAGAAATAAAAGGGATCCAGATTGGAAAGGAAGAAGCAAAACTGTCACTATTCGCATACAACATGACTTTACATATAGAAAACCCTAAAGAACCACTAAAAAACTTTTAGAAATAATAAATGAATACAGTCAAGTTGCAGGATACAAAATCAACATACAAAAAACGGTTGCCTTTCTATATACTAACAACGAAGTAGCAGAAAGAGAAATTAAGAATACAATCCCATTTACAATTGCAACAAAAAGAATAAAATACCTAAGAATAAATTTAACCAAAGAGGTGAAAGATCTGTACACAGAAAACTATAAAACATTGTTGAAAGAAATTGAAGAAGACACAAAGAAATGGAAAGATATTCCATGCTCTTGGATTGGAAGAATTAACAGTTAAAATGTCCATACTTCCTAAAGCAATCTATAGATTCAATGCAACCCCTATCAAAGTTCTAACAACATTTTTCACAGAAATAGAACAAGGAGTCCTAAAATTTATATAGAACAACAAAAGATCCCGAATAGCCAAAGGAATCCTGAGAAAAAAGAACAAAGCTGGTTTCACACTCCCTGTTTTGAAAATATACTACAAAGCTATAGTAACCCAAACAGCAAGGTACTGGCACAAAAACAGATACACAGATCAATGGAACAGAATTGAGAGCCCAGAAATAAACTCTTATGTATATGGACAACTAATTTTCAACAAGAGAGCCAAGCACATCCAATAGAGAAAGAGAAGTCTCTTCAATAAATGGTGTTGGGAAAAATGGACAGCCACATGAAAAAGAATGAAATTAGACTATCTCACACCGTGCACAAAAGTCACCTCAAAATGGACTAAAGGCTTGAATGTAAGATCTGAAACCATTAAACTTCTAAAAGAAAACATGGGCAGTACAGTCTTCGACATTGGTCTTAGCAGCATTTTTTCAAATACCATGTCTGACTGGGTAAGGGAAATAATAGAAAAAATAAACAAATGGGACTACTAAAAAGCTTCTGCACAGCAAAGGAAACCATCAACAAAATGAAAAGACAAGCTAACAATTGGGAGGAGATATTTGCAAACCATGTATCAGATAAGGGGTTAATATCAAAAATATACAAAGGACTCATACATCTCAACAACAAAAAAACTAACAGCCTAATTAAAAAACAGGCAAATGATCTGAACAGAGATTTCTCCAAAGAAGATATATGGATGGCCAACAGGCACATGAAACGATACTCAACATCGTTAACGATCAGGAAAATGCAAATCAAAACTACAATGAGGTATCACCTCACTCCCGTCAGAATGGCTATAATTAACCAGACAGGAAACAATAAGTGTTGGAGAGGATGTGGAGAGAAAGGAACCCTCATACACTGCTGGTGGGAGTGCAAACTGGTGCAGACACTATGGGAAACATATGGAGTTTCCTCAGAAAATTAAGAATAGATCTATCATATGATCCAGCTGGGTGTTTATCCAAAGAACTTGAAAACACTAATGCATAAAGATACACGCACCTCTATGTTCATTGCAGCATTATTCACAATAGCCAAGACTTGGAAGCAACCTAGGTGCCCATCAAGGGACAAATGGATAAAGAAAATGTGGTATATATACACAATGGAATACTGCTCAGCCATAATAAACAATGAAATCCGGCCATTTGTGGCAACATGGATGGACCATGAAGGTATTATGCTCAGTGAAATAAGTCAGAGGGAGAAAGTCAAATACCATATGATGTCACTCATAAGTAAAAGATAAAAACGACGACAAACAAACACATAGCAGCAGAGACTGGATCAGTGGTTACTAGAGAGGAACGGGGAGGAAGTAGAGTGAAAGGGGTGATTAGGCACATGTGTGTGGTGATGGATTGTAATTAGTCTTTGGGTGATGAACATGATGCAATCTACACAGAACTCAAAATGTATTACAATGTACACCTGAAATTTATATAATACTATAAACCAATGTTACTGCAATAAAAGATAAATTAATTTAATTAAAAAAGACTAAAATGAATAAATATGATGCTTATCAAAAAAAAAAGAAAAAAGAAGAAGGATGAGGGTGCCAGGGTATGGGGCATATTTTAAAATACAATTGTTAGGGAAGGTTTCACTGAGATGGTTACATTTTGGAAATGAGAGAGCAAGCTATATTATATGGCTATCTAGGAAGAAATCAGTCTAGTTAGAGGAATCAAGTGCCAAGGCCCTTAGGCAGGAGTGTACTTAGCACTAGGGGTGGAGTGGAGTCAATGAGCAGGAGATAAGATCAGAGAAGTGAAGGAATTTATAGGCTTTCATCCAGGGAGCCTTATGGGCCATTGTAAGGGTGTTGACTTTTCCTGTAAATGAGGTTGAGCTCACTCTAGTGATGAGGGAGTGAGAAAGAGAGAGGCTGAGAGAGAAAGAGACAGAAGGAGGGAGGGAGGAAGGAAGGAGGGAGGAAAGGAAGGAAGGACAGAAGGAAAGAAGGAGGAATGAAGGAAATAAGGAAGGAAGGGGGAAAGAAGAAAGGAGGAAGGAAGGAGGAAAGAAGGAGGAAGGAAGGAAAAAAGAAAGAAAGAAAGAAAGAACAAAGGAGAGAAAGAAAGATCTGATTAGTGTTTTAAGAAGATCCTCCAGGTTTTTGTGTTGAGAATGGACTATTGGAAGACCAGGGGAAAAGCAGAGAGATGAGGTAGGAAGTTATTGTAGTAATTCAGTTGGGAAATGACTAGGAACAGATTAGAGGTGGTGAGAAGTAACCAGATTCTGGATATACTTTGAAGGTAGAGCCAAGAAGATCTGTTGACAGGCCTGATGTGGAGTATGAGAGAGAGAGGCAAGGATGCTTCCAAGGCTTTTGGCATTGGCAACTGAAAGGATGGAGCTGTCATTTGCTGAGATTGGAGAAATTTTGCAGGTTGTAAAATAAGAGTTCTGCTATGGGTATATGACGGTTGAGATATCTATTATATATCCACGTGGAGATATTGCGCAGATAATTGGATGCACAGGCACGAAGTTCATGTCTGTGCATTAGGAAGTTATTGGTCACATAGAAAGTATTTAAAGCCATGAGTCTGGATGAGATCACTAGGAGTGAGGGTAGACAGAAAAGAGAAGAAAGGAATTCCATTGTTTAGAGATTTGGAAGATAAGATGGAACCAACAAAGGAGGCTGAAAAGGAGCAAGTTGATAAACAGGAGGAAAAAGAGAGAATAGTGTCCCTGAAGCCAAGTGAAGAAAATTATTCAAGAAGGAGGAGGTGACCAACTGTGTTAAATGATGCCAATGGGTCAAGTAAGGTGGAGACTGCAACAGTGTTGTTGGCTTTAGCAGTGTAGAAATCATTTGGTGGTCTTGGTAAGTAGTTTGGAGAAGCAGTCAGCACACGGTTTCTTATCAGAGTGGATTCAAGAGAGAATGGGGAAAAGTGATGGGAGACCATGAAGATAAACAACTCTTAAGGAGTTTTATTCTTATATATGATTACAATATTAACTCTGTTGACTAACTTGGACCCGGTGCTAATTAGCCCCAAATTCCTGTTTATGTCCCTAGGTATGGTTTAAATACATGGCCAATTAATTAGTTTTGCTTTGTCTCATGGCCAAAAATGAATTCCTGACTTTGATCACCCATGATAATCACCTTTGGGGTTGACCTGAGAGAGTATGGGACAGACCACTACAAACTCATCCACAGTCCTGAAAAACAACTTGAAATGTCTAGCTGATTCATGGGTGGTCCCTGGCCTTATTTCCTGTGAATGTTATCTCCACTGTGTGGAGTCAACTAGGACAAGCCACTTCCATTGGGCTTGTGGGGTGGCAGGTGTTCTGGGTGAGGCTGGCAAATAATAACCGCCCTTGATTCTACAGCACTGTCTGTTTACAAAGTGCTTTCTTACCCAGTATCTCATTTGACCCTCATAACAGCTATGTGATGTAGGCCAGGCGGATGATGATATCAACATTTCACAGAGGAGGAAACTGAGGATTTCAGTGGCTGAGGGATTACTTTCAGATGTAGAGCTGAGATAAACACCTAGAACTTCTGACCACCTATCTTCTGTTCAGTCAGATTCTACTGGCTGACTCAGCCCTATTGCACTTGGCTGGAGTGAGCAGCAGCTCAGATCTGCTCTCCTGGGTCACGTCTTCCTGGTAAGAGGAAGGGAAAAAAGGATGGCATTTAGCCCTCACCGCGGTACTTCAACAGCCTGGGGCTGCCCTGCCTCAGTGTCTGGAATTCATCATCTCTGGCCTGAGCTCTGATGTCTTTCTCTTGGGCCCTTTCAAATTGTCTGTTTTTCACAGTTTGTGTCTCAAAGTTTGATGGGAGGTGACAAGCCTATCAGATCGTGCTGGATGACATCCACTTCTATTAAAATTAAGTGTAGGTTCTTTTAACACCAAGGGATTAAAGCATTAGATGAAATGACATACTAGATGAAATGACAGGGGGCCCTTCATTTTGTGTTCCTAAAATTATATCTTCTCTTTCATTTCCAAGAATGTTCCAGAACTAATTTTAGAGAGTGTAATTCACATGTTAATGTTTCCAGTCAAAAAAATGAAATGCATCTTATACCTTATGCTAGGAAGGGAGGGCATAAAGGAAAAATTTAGAACTGAGGTGGTAGAACTGATGGAGCTGATTTTTTTTCTGAGGGCCGATCATTTGTCCTTTGAGATGTTATAATGGCTTTTAAAAGGCACCAAGGTGAGATTGTTAGTATCCTCAAGCAGTAAACACATATTGAGTGTCTGAGAGTCTGCAGAACGTGGGACATTGGTCTGATTACCGATTACACAGTAGGGGACATTTACATATGACAGGTTTAATTATTCCAGATTAACTTCCACTTTTCTAGCTCTAGACTCTTAACGAAATTACTGAGGACATCCTGAACTCAGAAGGGAGAGATGACAGATGGAAATTCCTCCACTAATCACACCGCACACTGTAGCCTGGACAGCCAAGTATCATAAGACAGTCTACACAAAGCAAAGGCTAAGAGATCATGGGAAAAATGGGTGGTGAAGCCACACATAGTCTGAGTGGTCCTCCTCCAGGGCAGCAGTAACTATGTATCCAAAGAGATGTGTGGTGGGGGTGGCAGAGAAGGATAAGAGGACTGCATGCCCCTGGGAGCCCTCAAACCGGCTTCCTTAAAAGGAGTAGACACACATTTGGTGAATGAGTGCTGCTGCTGGTACTCTCATATCCTCATGATGACAGGTATTAGAGTAAACTATTCATAGACAATCTGGCAATATCTATCAAAATGAAAATGTACATACTCTTTGATCCAGTAATTAACTATTAAGAATTTATATTAGTCTTGTTGATATGTGCAAAAATGTATGCAAATGCCTATTGCAGCATTGATTGTAAGAGCAAAGCTGGAAACGACCTCAATATCAAAGAAGGGGACTTGGTAAATGCATTATACTATATTGACATAGTGAATTACTGTGCAGCCATTAAAGACAATCATAGACTGAGATGGTATGTGTTTCAAGATACATGAAGTGAAAGTGTGTGTGCATGTGTGTGGAGGGGGTATCTGTGTCTTGTATGTGTGTCAGTCAGGATCTCATCAGGAAACAGAATTTGCCTCAAATGGTTCAAATATTGAGCTTTAGTGAATGGACTGTATACAGAGATGTCCGGGGCACTTAGACACTAGCACCAGTGGGAAGCCAGCACCACCCTGTAGTAGAAACTGGGGTTTTCCACCCCAGTCCCCTATTCAGGTCTGATGTACCCATTCATAGGGGCTGGGAATATCAACTGGCATTGGCTCACTGGGTTGCTCCTTCACTGGGTTGCCCTCAGCCACTACAGCGGACAGCTTTATTCAGGTTGCATTCCCTCCTGGAGTGACTACGGTCAATGACTATCTGATACGGGGATACAAAAGTCCAGCCTTCTTTTCTCAATTTGGGACAATTCTGAAGGGCTGTCCTAGCTCCAAACCTCCCTGTTACATCACCTGAAGCTTCATTGAACTGTATCTCATGTTAGCTTCTCCTTCTGGTCAATTCTACTTTCCTTATAGGTGCGTCTCCCAAGAGCATTCCTCAATAAGCGATCCGTATGCACCTCTCCATCTCAGTCTGTTTCCAGGAAACCTAGTCGAAGGTACACCTCTGGAGCTGAAGGTGCTGAAGGTGCTGGAGCTTGGAGTAGGGACTGCGTGCAGGAGCTATAGGTGTGGCAGGGTGCAGCTACCACCAGGGGTATGGGACTAAAGCAGAGGAAGAAGAGACACCCACATTTCTCTCTCCTCCCACCCTCCAAACCCCTTCCATTGTCTCTCACTGGACAAACCCAATTGGAAACCAGCCAGCAAGGGAGGTCTGGGTAATGAGTTATGAGGAGCCACCTTTTGGGGGCAAAGGACCTAAAATGGATTGGGAATGGGAGTGGCAAATGGAGAATAAGTAGCACAGTTTCTTCCATTTATATAAATAGGATGAATATATATACACATATATACACACACAAAATACACTTGCTTGTGCACAGAATACTTCTGGAATGATCTAGAATAAAATTTAGTGGTTGCTTCTGGTTAGGCCCACTGTGCAACTAGGGTATAAAGGAGACTTGCCCTTCATTTATTCTCTTTTGACCATTTGAATATCTTTTATATATGTGTATGCGTTTAATAGAGTATTTGGAAAAAATGTTAAAGTGAAAGTATTGAGTGCCTAGGTAGGGAATTAAAGAGAGAGCTTGGAGTATTCATCTTACATTGTGATGCATGAATACAAAGAGAGGTCCCTGCCCTCCAGGAATTTGCAGTTTAGTGTGGTGCAGATGATGAAAATAATACAATTAGACTGTAGAATGGAGGTGGATTGCAGGCTACAATGGACTAGAGGAGAAAGTGGGTCTAAATCTCTCTTAGCAAGTCTTCAGCTTTCAGGAGATAGAGCCAAAGCTGAGGCTGAAATGATGAGTAAGAGTTTCATCACACTTGGACAGTAGGACTCATTAAGGATAATGGGAGGATAATGGATAAATAAAGGCAAGAGAAAGAAGGATCTTGTATGTTATAATCAAGAGTTTAGGTATGGAGAACCCATGGAAGACAGTTGTTTTTTTTTAATTGAAGTCAACTTACATGTTGGTGGTCCAGCAGTAAGATTCAGCACCCTGAGCCTGGGTTCATTCCCCAGTCGTACTGTGGCAAGTGCGTGTTGCTGTGATGCTGAAAGCTATGCCCTGGTATTTCAAATACCAGCAGGGTCTCCCATGGTAGACAGGTTTCAGCGGAACTTCCAGACCAAGACAGACTAGGAAGAAGCGCCTGGCCACCGACTTCCGAAAACATTGGCCATGAAAACCCTATGAATAGCAGTGGAGCATTGTCTGATATAGAAGATGAGAGGATGGGGCAAAAAGACTGGGGAGGGTTCCGCTCTGCTGTACACAGGATCTCTAGAAGTCAGAACTGACTTGATGGCATTAACAACAAAAAATTAAGTGTACAAGTTGATGAGTTTTGCTAAATGTATACACCTGTGTAATTACCATCCCAGTCAACATTTCCGTTACCCTAGAAATTTCTCTTAGGCTCCCCTCCGCTCAATCCACACTCCCCAGAGTCAACCGCTGTTCTAATTTCTATCATTAAATGTTAATGCTGCCTGCTCATGAACTCCATATGAAAGGAATCACTTAGGATCTACTCTCTGTGTCTGACTTCATTTAACATAATGTTTTTGAGATTAAGCCATGTTAAGTTTGTCAGATAAAGTATAGGATGCCCAGTTAAATTTGAGTTTCAGATAAACAACAAATAATTTTTAGTAAAAGTATGTTCCATACAATATTTGTACTTTTGTTTGATAAATCTGGTAGCTCTAATCCATATTATTGTTTTTAGTAGTTCATTGAAAGAAAATGCTGAGTAGTACTGTAAGTATGAATGTACCACAATCTGGTAATTTTTTTATCCTGTTAATGGATATTTAGGTGTTTTTTGTTATTATGAATAAACCTGCGGTGAATATTCAGGTACAGGTCTTTTTGTGGGTATATGTTTTTATTTCTGTTGGGAGAAATACCTGGAAATAAAATTGCTAGGCTGTGCGGTAGAAATGCATTTGTTGTTATAAGAAACTCTCAGTTTTTCATTTTATACTCCACAGAAGAGTGACTTGGTCAAATTTGCAGTTTAGAAATATCCCTCTGGTGGCAATCTCAAGTCGGCGGTAGAAGGCAGTGGCAAGGCTGCGGGCAGGGAGTCTGTAGGAGGCCGTTTCAAAAGTCCAGATGAGGATGGTGGGTGCTTGAATTCTGGTGGAGGAGGGGATGATAGGAGAGACATTTAGGAGGCAGACTCAATAAGCTTCTTGATGAGTTATTAACGAGAGGTTAAGGCAAGAGGAGAAGTTGAGGTGTCTGGCTTTCCTGACAGGCCATTTCCGAGAACTGGTGGGACGATTTCTGTTTTATCCACTAATCTATATTTAGTATGGTGTCTGAGCACAGTAGGCTACAAATCAATATTTTTTGCCTGACTCTTATGGCCCGTGCCTCTAAGGAGAAAAAACTCCAGATCCCTTAGATGATTACATTTCCACCAATATTTTTAACTAGTATAAATGTGATAAATTCTATATACAAAGAGCTATCATAACACAGAGGAAAGGGAATATGACAATTAATGAGGATTACCTTTTGCCAGACACTATAATTTCAAATTCTTTTTAGCATCTGAAGTTCTCTAAAGTCACATGATCGTAAGACTTGGAAGGACCTTGAGAAGATATCTCATATACATATGCATATGTGTGCCTCAATAAGCTTTCTCTCTCTCCCTCTCTTCAGTATCTTGCAACAGTAGGTGATCACAGCTGTGTCCTTCTCACTCACAATTGATTGGCAGTTATTATGCTCCTCAAACAGCCCCCAAATCAGCCACTTGAGTTCAAAGAAGAGTTGTCAGGTGTTAACTGTGACCATACACGTGCAAGGTGGTACCATTCCCTCCTTCAATGCCAAGTCTCTTCCCCTCCACTTTGGGTACAGAGAAGGACTGGCGAGACTGACCTTTCTGCTAGGCCAATGTTTTGCATAGTCCCTTCTTGATTAATCAATATCTTCTGTGTATGAAAAGTAGCATTTTGTAGTGATTAAGAAGATGGGCTTTGAATTCAGATAGACCACAGCACCTATTTGCTGTGTGATATTAAGCAAGTTGCTTAGGCCCTCTGAGTGTCAGTTTCCTCTTCCGTAAAGTAAGGATCAATAATAGTACTTATCACTGTTTAGAATGATGACTAAGGCATGGTTTGGAAACCCCTTAGCGTGGAGCGTGGGACCTTATGAGTGTTTGATAAAGGGTAGCCGCCAGGCTGGCTGTGGTTGGGGAAGGAAGGTGCCATGTTCCTTTTTAGGCAAGGCCACCCTACTCTTGTCACCATGGGCTCATATCTGCTTCTCCTGCCTCCTTGCCTAGTGGAAGAACCTGGAAGTTCAGGAAATCTCACGAAGCGCTATGCATTTAGATGGGCAAGCCATTTCCTCCATACCCTCTGTCAGCTCCACAGCAGCTGTGATTAGAGAGTGGAGAAAAAGTGCTGGAGCAGAGATCCTTATTTTCACATCAGTGAAAGCCTAGTTGTGGTTGCCCCGGTGTGGGACACAGGCCTGATTCCTTTAGGATCTTTAGATCTTTAGATCTGCTGACACATTTAGATCTCCCCAAGGGTACAAAGAAAGCCAATGCCTTGCCCTTTCAAGCTGACAAGGGATTCGTCACTGGTGAGCCAGGGCAGCAATATCAGCTCTTTTTCCAATGATCTAGGTGAAAATGGCTTCATTTCCAGGGCCTATTGTTGTAAGGATTAAGTAAGAGCTACAGTCCGAGGAGAAAACTTTCTTATCCTGTATCCTGGAATTTTTGAGTTAAGTGAGAGCTTGGAGAGACTAGACATCTACAGAAAAGAAAAAAAACTAATGGGGATTTGAAGAACCAAATCGGATTGAGACCTCAAAGCCCAGAGTGAAAGTGACTCGGTCATTTTATGCCATGAGGATTTCCAACAAAATAGTTCAACTCCAGATTCTTGCTTTCTTCACTGTGTAAACCCGTCAGAGATTTCCCGCTCCTTGTTCTTCCCAAGTAGCTTAACACCAAGGAGAAAACTGACCTCAGAATCTCTTTGGGAGAAGTCAGCCTCCTTTCTGGATGTGAGAGGCTGATCTGCAGGGCTGCTGTGTGGCCTCCTGACACTGCTCAGGAGTCTGTCCGTTTTTCAGCTCCAACCAACATATATACAAAGGACATATGTGCAACATACATAGTGCGTATGCTCACAGTACTGGGAGCAGGGAGTAAAAGGCTGGTTACAATGTGGCCTGCCATCTATGAGCTCATGTTCTACTTGGGGAGATCGACATACAATTAGAGCACAAATTGATAAATATCATGGTACAGATAAATGCAAGTGAGATACAAAATATTTGACAACTGGTAGAGTCATTGCAAATGCTGCATTTCTCACGAACAACCATGATGGCAGGGTGAGTAAGTGGGTGCCAGATGGACACAGGGCATTTGTCTGTGTGGGGCCAGTAGCACCACCAAGAATGCCAACTCCCCTGTGGGTCCAGGCCCATTCTGAGGGTGGCGGGATGGACTCGGGGAATGAGGGGCTGACTGTGAACTGGCTGGGTGGCAGGTACTGCAGGGCTGAGGAACTGAGCAGCCAAGGCAGTAGGCAGTGGGGACACAGAGGAAGGTTCATGGACCAGGGCAGTGTTATCATCCCACTGATATAGAAGTATTTCAGTACTTTACAAACGACACAGTTGTACCAGGGCCTTCCTCCTAGAGCAACAATATCTGATAGAAATCCAATGTGAGCCACAGAAGTAATTAAAAACTTTTTTGGAACCAAATAAAAAAGTAGAAAGACATGAGAAATTAATTTTAATATTTTATTTCACTCAATAGATCCAAAATGTTATTTCAACATGTAATCAATGTACAACACGATTAATGAGATAGTTTACATTTTTTTGAAATCTAGTGTATGTTTTAAACTTACAGCCCATCTCAATTCAGAAAGTACCCAACAGCCACATATGGGTACTCCATTGGACAGCACAGGTTTAGAAAGATAGTGGGGAAGGCTGTCCTCTTTCTCTGCTCCCTGGCTTTTTGGGAGGTGACCTCCCAGTTGTCTAGAATTTCCTGCAGGATCTTCCCAGAGTTTCCTTCACTGCTTAGCACACCGGTAAATACACGCAACCATTAACAGGTGTAGAATTTACAACGGAGACACAGTGGCTTTTTTAGCTCTGAGCTCAATTACATTAATTACCTGGCCCATTGCTTAGTGCTGGCTTCATTACCAAACCAAAGCGTGAGTTAATTTGCTCTTTAAGTTCCTTTGAATTTTCAGACCTAATTTACCTGCAGCCTGGAGCTCCCGAAACTTGGGCACCTGTGGATTTCCTAGGAGAAAGGGGAATTCGCTGTGTGCCGAGGCTTTCCTTGCAAGCCCCTTCCTAGGCTTGCAGATTCCTTTTTCATTCAGCCACCTAAGATAATGGATCTTTGCCTTCCCTTTTTCCCTCTTGGCAGCAGGCGACAGCCGCAAGCTTGGGAAGCATTTCCTGTGCTCCAGCACCACCTTGTGGTTTAGGAGGAGAAGTCCAGAAGTAGGCCGCATCCATCTTGGGATCATTGAGCATAATTAACAGCCTTGAAGGGCCATCTGGCTTTTGTTGTCTCCTTCAGTCTGAGAGGAAATGAGATTTGTTCCTGACTATGGAACGTCTCCTACAGGCTAAACTGCCTGCTGAGAAATCAGGCGGTGTAGTGGGTTCAATTTGAACTAAGCAGAGAGTCATGCAGAAACATAAATCCAGGCTGCTACTGTTCTATTATTTAAATTGAATTGGGTCCACATTTCACAGATGACTTGGCTCAGCATCTCCGGAGAACTCGGCATCTCTGTCTGCCATTACCGTAAAATGTTGAACTAATGTTTTCAGTTGCTTCAAGTTAGGAATTAGCTCCTGGCTATCGGTGATACACCCTGGAAAGTGCGCTCACTTTATGGATCGGCAACCCAACCTGCAGCTGAATTTCACCAACAGACACATTGGTTTGGCCAGCATAGGTTGAATTTAAATGGCATTAGAAAACCGATAGACGGGGCAGAAGCTTTACTGATATCCATAACCTCACATACTTCCCTATTATCCAGCACCCACACTCCTTAATCCCTTTATCTTCTGCTTGTGCCAGGAAGGTGTATGAGTTTGCAATTTCTTTACTGGTCCAGAGACGCAGATTGATTGCCTGTGGTCACACCGTTAGTCACTGGCAGAACCTTACTGATTCACTTACCACTCTTAACGATTGACTGCTTCATCCCACAGATTTCCTATTAAAAATAAGTCATCAGATTTTTGGCAGAGATATGCTTGTACTCACAGTGATGAATAGGGTTAATATCCTGAGGTCCCAAGTCTCCAAACATCAGAACCTTGGTGGAAGCGTTCAACTATTGTCACCAGTTCAAATCCACGCTCTGTCTTTCACTAGCTGTGTAACTTGGGCAGAGGGTCGATTGGTGACATTTCTGTGCCTCAGTTTCCTCTTCTCATTAAATGAATTAATAACATATAAAGGCCTTACAACAGGGCCTGGCACCTTCTAAGGATTCATCGATGATGATAACTAGGACTATGACTAAGACGAGGCCGGTGAGAGTGCAAGTGAATGCCTCATTCTAGTCCCGGCCCTGATGATGATGATGATGATGAAGCTAATACTTATATGGCATTTGCCTTCATCAGTTTGGGCTGTTATAGCAAAGCACTTTTTGGACTAGGTGGCTTATAAACAACAGAAATTTATTTCCCATGGTTCTGGCGGCTAAAACTCTGAGATCAGGGTGCCAACATGGTTGGGTTCCAGTGATGGCCACCTGATTTGTGGATGGCTGTCTTCTCATGGTGTCCTCTCATGGCAGAGGGCAGAGAGGCAGAGTTGGTTGTCTCCCTCTTCTTATAAGGACACTAATCCCATGGGGACTCTACTCTCATGACTTAATCATCCCCCAAAGGCCCCACCTTCTAATACCATCATATTGGCGATTAGGATTTAACATATGAATATTGGGGGGACAGAAATATTTGGTCCATAACAGCATTATTTAGAGTGTTAACATCATTATGTCCAAAGTGGGCTGAGGAAATATCCTGAGGAGCAGCTGGACGGCCCTGATCCCATCATTGCTCTCTCTCCTTCTGAGATTTCACTGTCAGGGCTTCGTTCCTATGGTGATTCATGAGAAGATCTCAGAAGAACACCACATTAAGCTCTTATCCTGTCCGTACATTTTCCCAAGATTTAGCTGACAGGAAGTTTTAACAGGGACTGCCAGGGAGAAAAGCATCAGAGTGCGAGACACTCATGGATAGATAGGCTCACAATTGAGAGGAGAGAGGGGAAAGACTGCAAAAAGGGGTAGACTGCAGGGTTCCGGACACAAGCTTTTCTAACTTAATGACGTCTTGCTGAGTGTGGCTTTGCTGACCCTTCTTTGTCTGACAAGTGACCTGGGGGTCCCATGACCCTGAGTGGAGATCCTTCCATGTCAAGAAATGCACATCTGCCTCCAGGATTTTAACTACATATTCCAATAAGAGCAAGGAACAATGGCGGTAATTAATAAGGTCAGACAATTTACGCCCCCTGCCCCAGTGGCCAAAGTTAATGGTTTTCTGTCTCGGAACCCCCCTCCCCATGCCACCCCCCTCCCCAGCAGGATCAGAAGACACCTGCAATTCCAGATACTAAATGAAAACACACACAGTTCCTGACTTGGAAGGCTTCTGGATTGGAGGCAACACTGTGAAGTCCTGTCTGCTCTTGGCTCACTGTTCAAATTTTTGCTAAGCTCATGGGCTGCCATGCCAGTCACATCTGTGTCTGTGGGAGGAATGTAAGTGGCACAAGAAAAGAACCTCAGAACTAAAAATTCCTTCCCACCAGGTGGCCTCAGTACCTACAGTTCCTGTGTGAATCTCTCCTTTGGGTTAAGGCATTGGAAGTCCTTAAAAGTACAATTCTGCTAAGAGAGCAATTTAAGCTTTTATCTGCCACTTTAACCTTAGTATAAAAGTACATATTACATGGAGTTAGTGGAAGGTGAGTTTTGATGGGGGTGGATGGTATGCATCCAGAAGGAAAATATCAAGCAATATTGCAGGGGGGAGGAACACTCCTTCTCACCTGAAATGTATATCAGAGAGAGAGAGAGAGAAGGAGAGAAAGAGAGAGAGTGAGAGAATATAGGTATAGAACAGATGATGAGTTTATGATATAGGTAGACGAAATAGATAGATGATATCTATATCAATAGATATAGATAGAAGGATATGATATAGACAGATGATATCTATATCCATAGACATAGAACATATGATGAGTCTATGAGCAGAGAGAATTGTTCCACGGGCAGCATACTCCGGAGACTGACAGTGTTCACCTGGCAATCATTTGGCTTGGGCTATCAGGCAGCAGCCAGGCTCTTCTGTTGCCCTTGCAGGCACGAAGAGGAGGTTTAGTGCTTGGGATGCCTTTCCCATAGCCTAATCCTAAGGGCATGTTCAAACCTCGATGGAGGGGCAGACTTGGGGCCAATGTCAGCCAGTAAGTCATAGACCAAACCATTGCAAAGCAAGACCTAGGTCAGGAAAAGACGAAAGATATGTGAGGAGCCGAGCCTCAGGCCACATGTTTACAGGCAGCTGGGTGGAACTGGGCAGGGGTAGGAGTCTCTCTGAGTCTCCTTTGCATTCTAGGGTCTAGAAAGAAACCAGGAGAACCAGGGAGTTGAAACTCCTGTCTTCATAGGAGACAGAGAGTGGCCTTCAAACTTGCTCCTTGCTTTCGTGGTGTATTAATTAGGATGTTGGGTAATATTTACTCTCTCATATTAACAGGAGGTTGGCATCCAGTGCAGTTCCAAGGCTAGGAAAGCAGCACAATGGATTCCGTCAGGTACTCAGTTTTGTCTGTCTTTCTGTTCTGTCATCATCAGTATGCTGGCTTTCATCCTCAAAAATATTCTCTCATGGTAGCAAGATGGTTGCCATAACTCCAGCATCACATTCTCACACAATTACAGCTAAAGGTTAAATTTAAAAAATTAAAAAAATAAAAAAGAAGTTTCTTCTCATGCACTCCTTTGTATGAGGAAGGGAAATCTATCTCAGAAGCCCCTTGAAGCCTTCTCCTTGAGGACCACTGGCCTGGATGGGTCACAAGCCCACGCCCTAGATGTTGACATTTTTAGCCTCTAGAGTAGGAGGTGGACTCTGCCAGCAGGGATAGGGTGGGGATGATGTGGTCAGAGAGGCAACCAAGCGTCTAAAATGCAGGGCAAGAATATTAAATTCTCCATCCTCAATTTCTTCATCCATAAATTGGTGTTTCAGAATTATGTTCTGCTATAGACTGAATATTTGTGTCTCCTCAAAATTCATATGTTGATACCTTAACTTCCAATGTGACGGTATTAGGAGGTGATGAGGTCATGAGGGCAGAGCTCTCATGAATGGGATTCGTGCCCTTATAAAAGAGACTCCAAGAGCTCCCTTGCCCTTTCTGCCATGTGAGGATACAGTGAGAAGACAGCTTCTGTCAACTAGGCGGCAAGTCCTCACCAGACACCGAATCTGCTGGCACCTTGCTCTTGGAAATTCCCAGGTTCCAGAACTGTGAGAAATAAATTTCTGTGGTTTATAAACCACTCAGCCTATGGTTTTCTGTTCTAGCAGCCTGAGCTAAGACACGTTCCAAGCAGAATGCCTGATATACAAGATGAGCTCACAAAACTGTGTTGTTTCACTTCCAGTATCAGCTCAAGAATTTCAAGAGTCTGCTGTCCCACTAGTGATGTGTTCTTGGGTCATGAGGACCAGACAAGATAAATGATGGGGACAAGTGAACTTGACGTTGATAGGGTCTGCCCCTTCCTACTAGACCTCACAGAAAAGCATGGTGGGGCAGTGATGAGGAAGAGGAAGTGGGAAGGGGTAAATTCCACAAGGAAAAAAAACGCAGTTTTGAATTCTTCCTATTTATATGTGCAAAGCACTTCAGAATGTGGCTACTTCCAAGATCTATTTTATGATCCCACTTAGGAAGTTGATGACCCCATCCCAGCTGCCCTTATATGGGTGCCATTTCAAATAGCATTGTTGTAAAATAGAGAGGCATTGGGCACTATTTCATGAAGATGTGCCCAGGCTGTTTCCTCCATGTTTAATAGCACAAGGCAAATGTGGATGCTTGTACATTTATATGTGGCCATCCTAGCAGGAAGGCTAAAGGGACCATTGATATGGCTAGAATCCACAAATGGCTGGGCAGTCGTGATGCTCAAAGGAGGACAGACACTAAATATGCAAAGAAGGAAAGAAATACGAACATATCATTTTGGAAACTCTAATGAAAGTATTGGCATGATCAGTTTGTGTACAAAAACACTAGATGGATGGTTGGAGGACAACTGAACATTCCTATAGTGCCAAAGTAATACCACACAGATACGCGCCCAGATGCAAGGTGAAAACTTTATAATACAATGTGATATCAGACCATCATCACACTAATCCAGGGATCAGCTGTGCTAAGATATTGTGTCTGCTGATGGGATGCAACTTGAATCCATCAAGTCTTTAGACTGAATTTCTATTGTGTAAGAACAGCTGAACAGCACTGCAAGAGAGCAACAGAGACAAATCCAAGTCCAGAAGGTGGAACGTTCTCTGGGATATTGGGGACATCTATTTCATAAGTCAGAGTTAGATTAAAAGAGACTGAAGGGTGGGGCTGGCCCCATAGCCTACTAGTTAAGTTTGGTGTGCTCTGCTTCAGCAGCCTGGGTTTGGTTCCTGGGCCCAGACATATACCACTCGTCAGTGGCCACGCTGTGGTGGCATCCCACATACAAAATAGATGGAGATTGGCACAGATATTAGCTCAGGGTGAATTTTCCTCAGCAAAAAAAAAAAAAAAAAAAAAAAAGCTAGAGACTGAAGGGAAAAATAAAAAGATGCATTACCATTACCATCATGTACTGGAATAGATATTGGTTTGAACAAACCAGCTAAAGGACATTTTGGATCCATTGGGAAACTCTGAATATTGTCCTGATATTAGTTGAAATAATAATGTAGAGATCATTGAACAAACAGATAATAAAATAGTATATGATCTCATGTTGGTTAAACACACACACGTACATAATACACATAGAAAATGACCCAGAATGACATGCACTAAGGTGTTAACAGTGGTGGTCTCTGCATGGTAAAAATGTGATGGTTTTATTTTTTAAGTTTTACTTGTTTGCATTTTATTATTTTCTATAATGCATATGTCCTGTTTCTGTAATAACAGATTATTTT
The DNA here is from genome assembly GCF_037783145.1 of Equus przewalskii. NCBI lineage: Eukaryota > Metazoa > Chordata > Mammalia > Perissodactyla > Equidae > Equus > Equus przewalskii. The sequence continues at coordinate 49,341,119 of NC_091831.1, read as the reverse complement.
AAAAGGTTGTTTTAGAAATTATTAAACCAAATGCACAAAGAGGGGAGAGAATGGAAAAACCCTAGTTGTTTAATTCTCAATTTTGCTGAAATCTGGCTCAATCTAGGAAAATAGCTATGAAGAACAGCTGTGTTGTTTATTTTCACTCCTTCTTTCATTTCAGGAGCAGTTGTTGAAGCTGCCGGAAGTGGCCGCCCTGAGAATTTTCTGTGACTGTCATGCAATTGTAATCAATCTGGCTACTTTCACTCAGCAAAGGCATTTTCTAAGCAGGGTTCCTGGAACATGTTTTTCTTTAAAGATTGGCACCTAAGATAGCCTGCCAATCTCTCTCTCTCTCTTTTTTTTTTTTTTGCTTTTTCTCCCCAAATCCCCCCCAGTAGATAGTTGTATACTTTTAGCTGTGGGTCCTTCTAGTTGTGGCATGTGGGATGCTGCCTCAACATGGCCTGATGAATGGTGCCATGTCCTCGTCCAGGATCCGAACTGGCGAAACCCTGGGCCGCTGAAGCGGAGCGCGCGAACTTAACCACTCGCCCTGGGGGCCGGCCCCCATGGAACATATTTTAAAGCTTAAGAACTTCCAGGACACAGTATATTGAATTCTTTTGCTTTTTAATAGTTGGAATGAACAACCTCTCCCTGTCTCTGCCCAAGAAAAACTGAGACCCAGAGTGAGGAAGTGGTCTCTCAAGGACGGACAGCTAGTTAGAGGCAGGAACACACGTCTCCTAATGCGTGATCCTGGGTTTCTTCCTCCCAAATGAATGAATGAATGAATGAATTCATCATATATTTATTTATCATCTGTTCTATGTGGGTACTGAAGGGATGCAGTGAAGCTGGCACTGTGCCTGCCCACAGTCCTGACTCCCTCTTACAGGAGGAGTGCTTTGTTTCTCGGGGAATGTCCTTCCCTCGGTTCAAGAAATCCTTGTCTTTTTGGTAATGAACTAAAGATCCGAATATGCTTAAATGAATTTTCATATGAGAGATTGTTAGTTCAACATCAAAGTTCAATTAAAGGGACAAAAATGTGCCTGCCTCCTTTTTGCTGGGAAAGTCAATAATCCAATGGTTACATGTGGGAAAATAAAAGAGGAAGAGTTTTATGCAAAATCAGGGCTTCTGTCTGAAGCACAGTGCATCGTAAGGAACGTGTTCTTTACTGCATTCTGTGACACTCAAACAGCCCTCTTAAGAGATTTAGGAACTCAGTCTTCCATTGATTTATCATTTTGCAAGTATTTCTTAAATGAATATTGCTGGCAGAAGCCACAGTCAGGTGTGGCTGGAATGAGAAAGGCCGGACTCAGCATTTAACTTTTAATTCTTTCTATTTTCCATAGCGGGAGAACCGGCCCCAGAGGGACAGAGCCGGACGTGGAAACAGATTGTTCCAATAAACAGCATCGATTGTTTCAGCAGCCCAGGCAGAACCTGAATCCTCAGTCCTGTTTTCCTCTGGAACACTGTGTTTTATAGCTCTATAAAATTGCATTGTCTTATACCCCAAAATATAAGATAAATACTCATGAGCTCATACTGAGATGAGTAAATGATTGAATAAATTAATAACTGGGGGAGAAGAGGAAATCTCCTATGCAGAAGGATTCCAAATAATTTATGTAGATACTCCCCCCTCAAGGAGGGGGAGCATAACCCCTGACTCCTTAACTGCAGGCTCAGAATGTTGATTTCCTTAAGAGTACAATATAGAAAGGAAGAGGAATAAACAGAGTAACTTTACAATGGAGAAACCTAACAAATGCTGCTTATCCAGTTGATCAAGGTTAACATCACTAGTTACAGATGATGTTAATAATATGGACCCTTGATATGAGGTGACGAAAATGTTACTTTACCTCTGTGATCGTTCTCCCACAAGACCCATAACCTTAGTCAAATCATGAGAAAAACATCAAACAAATCCCCATGGTGAAACATCCTACCATATACCTGACTAGTACTCCTCAAAACCGTCAAGGTCTTCAAAATCCAGGAAAGTCTGAAAAACTGTCACAGGCAAGAGAAGCCTAAGGAGATATAATGATAAACCGTATACTCTGGGTGGGATCCTGGGAAAGAAAAAGAACATTAGGTAAGAGTTAAGGAAGTCTGAATATACTATTGACTTTAGTTAACAGTGTGTCAATATTAGTTTATTAATTGTAACAAATGAAACTGTCCTAATGTAAGATGTTAACAGTAGAGGAAACCATGTGAGTGGGTATATATGGGAATTCTCTGAATTGTCTTCTCAATTTTTTTTTCATAAATTTAAAATTACTCTAACAAATAAATTGTATTTTCAGAAATACATTCTCCACCAAGGAGAATTAGATCTTATAGCTGAGTCCTTGGGAGGTCTGTTCTGGGACAGACACTATTTAAGTTGTCATAGAACAATGTATATGGCAACCCAGTTGCGTATTTTTTTTTCCGGCTGAGGTAGAGTCACCCTGAGCTAACATCTGTACCAATCTTCCTCTATTTTGTATGTGAGTCACTGCCACAGCATGGCCACCAATGAGTGGTGTAGGTCCATGCCTAGGAACTGAACCCAGGCCACTGAAGAGGAGTGCACCAAACTTAGCCACTAGGCCACGGGGCTGGCCCCCTCCACTTGCTCTTTAATGACTGTTTCTTTAGAAGATTGGCTTTGTGGGGTGATATATACTTGGTCTAAATAGTACGTATGAAAACAATAGGCTTTTGTGTAATTTATTTTTAAATGATTTTTTTCTGATTAAAAAGGTAATATATATTTATCTTAGAAAATCCGGAAAATATAAAAAAGGCAAAGAAGAAAAATTTAAAGCCATCTCAAAAAAAGAAGTCTTAATGCACAAGACATTGAAGATATTTGATAGGAAGCTGCGTCTCTTGCCACGGCAATCTCCTTCTGAAGATGCGGAGGCACGTGTCTTTTCTCAAAGGTGCAGGCTGACGGGATGGCCTGCAGCCTCCAGTGCGTGTAAAGGCCCCAGTTTCCCTGACCCCCTCCTCTCATTGCCACATCCCTAGCACCAGAGGGAGAATTACTAGTTGAATTACTTGCAGTTAATTTTATTCCAGACTTGAGAAGGCCAGGAACTGCGAATAACATGACTGGCATTTGCCTTTCCTAGCAAGCAGAATGTGAGAAAATTACAGTAAATAGATTATTATCACACATTGCACAAAGGCCCTGTGCTTATTTGTATGTTTTTTTCAAAAAATACTTTTCCCTCATTTAGGGTTGTTGTAGAAAAACCAAAAAGAGTATATTGAGGGGTTCAAATAGGGTTATGTATATGAAAGGAGCTTAAGAAATTTCAGTACGAAGCATGCATTTCTTTTAATTTTCTTGTTTTTACTATCTATACCAGGGGTCAGGAAAATTTTCCCATAAGGATCAGGTGGTAAATATTTTAGGCTTTGTGAGTCATGTGGTCTTTTTAACAACTACTCAATTCTGTAGCGTGACATCAGCCATAGTACAAATGTACATGGCAGTATGCCAATAAAACTTTATTGACAAAAACATTTGTTGGGCCACATTTGGCCAGTGGGCCATAGTTTGCCTGCTCTGAACGATACATTTAGGATCAGGTCTATAACCATCTTAGCGTGCTATTCTGGACAAATTGGCTTTGGTGACTTTAATGCATGGAGTGAAGCTTGAGGTAGCGATTGGGCTCAGAAGTGGTCTCAGAGGTGAGAGAAGGGAGGTGGGGAATCTCATTATCACCAAAGTAACTCCGAGGAAACTAAGAGTCTCCAAGACTGCCCTATAAGAGGAAGTCCTGGTGGGGTGGGCTGACAGGAGCACATGACCCCGACTCTTCTCAAAGGCTTACTTTCTTCTTTGGATCTCTTCTGACTCCTACTGCCATCTCCATGCTCTCCATCTTCTTTTTAGAATTCCAACCCACCATGGACAACCGACCCTTCCCTTTTTTCTCACAATACCTGTGAGGCACAGCTGGGACAGTCGGGAGACTGCTAACGGCTAGGGGTAACAAGAGGGAAACATCCTACAGAGAGCACTGTGAATCCGGACCCTGCCACGTGTGTAATGGTGCTTGGCTGCTGGCGTCTCTGCACACTTCCAACTGCGGGGGCTCCAGAAAAAGAGACAGAGGTAGGAAACTATTTTCTTTTACTTTTTCACCTAATCCCTCCCCTGTCTCATTTGTTTCTGAGTTGTTATTTTGAAATGGTAGTTGGGGCAGTGGTGGCTGCAGTGATGAGAGAACGGTTAGGCAAGAATCACCAGAACTGTCTATACACACAAATATCTCCCCCATTAACACTGCTGTGTCTGCTCTTTACCCCATAGAGTCCTAGTTCTGAGAGCCTCAGGAAGCCTGTGCCAAGGAAGTAATGGTCCCAAACAGGCCTTGACTTATTTGGGGAGTTTGGCGGCATGGAAACACCTGAGTATTTATTTGCTCATTTATTTTTAGAGGCAAACAACCTTTGAATATGGTGATATATATTTGCTACCTGTGGTCTGACAAGGCCCTCTTAGCCTCTGAAATGAGTTCGTTTTCTTTGCAATGGCTGCTTCAAAATTTTGGATCCCCTCTATAGTGATTCGCGGTTTGATCCTCTTTCTGATGGTAGCTGTAAAACAGTGCCTGTTTATACAGTCCTGCACAATCTCACTTTGTTCTGTTTTGATCTTCAGTATTTATTTTAAAGATCACTTTGCATCTACCACCCCTTATGAGTTTCAAATGATATTTGTCCAAATTCAAAGCTTTTCTCACCTTAAGGAATATTTGCTACAAACTATTTTCATCAAAACTTTCTCTTGGAGCAATAACCCGAAGAGATTTTTACCTGATTCATTTTCCATTGCCTGCATTTCCTAGGGAGGCCATCCCTTCTTCCAAAGTTTCTTTAGAGCTTACTTGATTTAAAGTCATAAACAAGATGTATCGGGGACGGGGGCCCTCAACTTATAACGTGTTCCCTCAACATTCCGACATTGTGACTCAACGTTCAGGAGAGAAAAAAATAGTATTAGTCAGATACATATCAGAACATGAACACAGCCACATTAATTGCAAGATAAAGTCACAGTTTGGCATTTTTAAAGCTCATAACCTTTTTGTTCCAGTATAAACCAAAGAGGAAGAAAGAAAAACTCTGAGACCATGTCAGCATGTGCCTCTTTGGGTATTTTAATCATGCTATGCTCTTGTTGAAAGATAATAGTCAGATCAATGCACACAGCTAACAAATGTTCCTCTAATGACATTTGGAATAAATTCAAATTTTATTTTGGCTGAAGAGGGAGTGAGTTATTGGGAAAAGTCTGCTCCACTAGGATATCAGCAGTGTTTGTAAGGCCTGAAGTCTGCTAGGAGATCTGAGAGGTTCTGGCTTGAAGACAGTTTGCTATTTGAACAGATGTCTAAAGTTTTATGAATGCCGTTGAGGTCCTTCGGATGATCCATTTGTTAAAAAAAATGTTGGATCATAGTATATGAATTCAGTAGGAAAAATATGACAAAAATTTTTCTTGCCTGCTGTAAGTTAAATAAGATACCTTAAGACTATTTATTCAGTAAGGAGGGAAAATTCAAGTACCGATGTTTTAAAGGAAATTATATTTGTGTTGTATTAAAGGTCAAATCTGTGGGCTAGCAAGAGGCAAGACCAGAATTAAAACCTACCACTCCTAACTACCAGGACAGTACCCTTTCCACTACACTCTGTTGATATTTGAGGTATGAAAAACTAAGAGTTCTTGTTGGAGATCCAAATATACTTTAATCTACTGATGACTCTCATTTCTCTCTTTACTTAAAAGAAATAAGTGATCAACCTTGGCATTAAAAATGTAAATAAGCCCCCATTTATCATTTTGTGAAGGTAAAACTACATTTTAATCAATATGAGCAAACAAAGATTGCCCTATTACTTGATCCAATATTTAAAAATTTTTTAAACTTTTTATTTTCAGATCATTTATTTAGTTTCTCATGTGCTGGTAAGAAGTATTATAGAGAGATTCCATGTACCTTTCCCCCATCTTCCCCCAGTGGTAATATCTTGCATAATTATGGGACAATATCACAACCAGGAAACTAACACTGATAAATCCATTGACTTTATTCAGATTTCAACAGTTTTACATGCACTCATTTGTGTATCTGTGAGTATATATTTAGTTCTAAGCAATTTTATCACATGTGTAGAATAGTGGGACTACCTCCATGTTTAAGATACAGAACAGTTCCATAGCAATGAACCTTCATGCTACCCTGCACTTCTCTCCCTGCCCTACTCCCTAACTCATGGCAACCACTAATCTGTTCTTCATCTCTATAATTTTGTCATTTCAAGAATGCTAGGGGCTGGCCCCGTGGCCGAGTGGTTAGGTTCGCGCGCTCCGCTGCAGGCGGCCCAGTGTTTCGTTGGTTCGGGTCCTGGGCGCGGACATGGCACTGCTCATCAAACCACGCTGGGGCGGCGTCCCACATGCCACAACTAGAGGGACCCACAACGAAGAATGTACAACTGTGTACCGGGGGGGCTTTGGGGAGAAAAAGGAAAAAATAAATAAATAAAATCTTTAAAAAAAAAAAAAGAATGCTATATAAATGGACACATCCAGTATATAAACTTTTGAGATTTTTTTTTTTCACTCAGCATAATTCCCTTGAGATCGCTTCAGGCTGTAATGTTTATCAATGGTTTGCTCCCTTTTATTGCAGAGTATTAGTCCATCATATGAACATACCACTGCTTGTTTAACCACTTACTGATTGAAAGGCATTTGAATTGCTTCCAGTTTTCGGATATGATGAATGAAGTTACTGCGGACATTTGTGTACCAATTTTTGTGTGAGTATAATTTTATTACTCTGGGACAAATGCCCAAGAGTTTTGTAAAAAACTGCCATCGTCTTTTCCAAAGTGACTGTACCAATTTTACATTCCCACCAATAACACGTGAATGATCCAGTTTCTTCACATTCTTGCCAGCTTTTGGTATTATCACTATTTTTTATTTTATCCATTTGGTAGGTATGTGTTGATAGCTCATTAGGGTTTTAATTTGCATTTCCCTAGTGGCTAATGATGTTAAACATTTTTTCATGTGCTTATTTTCCATCTATATATCATCTTCAGTGAAATGTCTGTTCATGTCTTTTGCCCATTTTCTAATTTTTTTTTTTTACTGTTGAGTTTTGAACGTTCTTTATATGTTCTAGGTACAATCCTTTGTTGGATTTGTGGTTTTCCAATATTTTCTCCTAGTCTCTGGCTTGTCTTTTCTTCTTCTTCACAGGATATTTCATCGAGCAAAAGTTTTGGTTTTTTGGGTTTTTTTTTTTGTTTTTGGTGAAGTCCATTTTCCAGTTTTTAATCAGTCTTCCCTTTTTGGATCATGTTTTTGGTGTCCCGCTTCATTTTTATCCCTATCCATTTTCTTGCAGCCTGCACGTATGCAGCTAAAAGGAAGACTGGGTAGAGCAGTGTTGTGAGTCCCTCTGTTTCCATACTTGCAGTAAGTCACTCATGTTGGGTGAACTTGGATTGCTTGCTTTACAGGCAGCTGAGTGATGCAGGCGATAGAGTCCTGATAAGTACAAACTGCGTTTATTAAGATGTTTTCCTCCAAGCTCTCACAACTAAGTTTTTCAGGCTTTTTAGTGGTTCTGGTTGTGGGGGTTGCACTAGTTGGCATGTGCTCCAAGCTGCAAGCCTAGGAGATAGACAAATGCTGTTTATGTGATGCAAGGGGTCTCCGTAGCGTGGGGAAAGTCTGTGCATGGAATTTCAAGAGAGCCATGCCGAAACGTGAGTCTTCCAAGCTGTGGGAACTCTCCATGCTTCCATTTTCTCACCAGTAAAATTGGGATAATCCTAACTACTTCATACAGTTGCTATGAAAATAAAATGAAATAATGCATGCAAGGCACTTTACAGAGGATCCGGTGTACAGATGTGCTGAATAGATATTACCTGTATGGTCATAGCCTTTCCTTTCTGAATGCATTCACTCGGATTATTTTCACCTAAAGCGAAGAATTTCAAAGTTCCATAGCTGCTCCCACCGCCTTATCAAGGTCTTTAAGGAGAACGGGGAGGTCTAAAAGAAAAAGACTGGCTGTCTTTCATCTCCCGGGCGTGGGAGAGGAGGAAATCTTCTTTGCTTATTTGCAGAAGAGATGTTATCCAGTAAATACCTCTCGCTTTGCAATTCTATAACAGAAAATATATCCCTCACAAGTTGTGTCCCCTCAAAAACAAATATGAGACAAAGATGCAACTTTATTAGGAATATGATTAAAGAAAACACTGTAGAGGAATAGGCAAATGAAACAGGAAAGGAAAGGCAGCCAAAAAAATGACACGCTATCAACAAGATACCTCTATAGGCAACAGGCGGTTAAGTCCTCGAAGAAATCTGGGAGACAGTGTAGAGGACGTGACTCAGAGTTAGCTCACCGGAGGAGTGAGGGATCTGGTTATTTATCCACCAATTCCCCCCGGCATTGGTGCTCCAGAGTGGGGAGGATTAATTCTCTGGCGCTTCCCATCAGCTCCAGGACAGAGAGCACCTGAGGACAAACAGGGAACCGTGCTGACAGTTGGAAACTGAGCCAAGAAAATGGTTTAAGTGTCAAGGGGCTGGGGGCAAGTCTCTGATGATTTCTGCTGCCGTCTGTTTCTTGCCCCTCACAATCCACCTGTGCCCCATATTAGCTTTTCTCTATCTCATACTATTTCTTCAAGTTTGTGGCTTGTCCAAACTAAGCTTACAAGCTATAGTGGACAAGCTACGTCCCCACTGCTGCAATTAGTTTCAAGGACATAATTGATATTTATCATCTCCTTCCTCCCGAGTCCATTCTAGATCCCTCTCACTCTCAGTCAGCACTTCAGCATGTGGAGGTTGCTCACATGATGGGATAGCCCAAACCTTCATCTCCGAGGGGCCTGGGGCCCTGGTTATGTCTTAGGGATGCTGCAGTTGTTACAATTGCTCATTTGCGGTTACCGAGGGCCTGGAAGCATCAAGAGGGCCTCCGCTCAATTCTATGGGTTCCAGACCTACTACTCCTTGCTCTATTCTATAGTGACAACCCTATTTACCTGTAATTTTCAGAGACAGTGATCTCTGGGGCATGTAGAACTCCTTTCTTTATCTGTCTATGATGAGAGATTTTGATGGAACCCTTGATGTTTCCCTGGTAGAAGCATTCCCCTCACCATAGGCCCATCCACATTCTTATCCCCCAGATCTAAATTAATGTGGGAATTTTCCCTGGGGTAAGGATATCATCTTAATTATGCATCTAGGAACCAAGAAAATGACCCACTGAGAGACAGACTTGGGCCAGGACTCCACTCATCACCTAGTCCCATCCCCTCCACTCAACAGGGGGATGCATGGCAGTTTGCTCAGACCCTACACCAAGCAATCCTCAAGTGATCTGGTCATTCCTTTCTCCTCAGTGTACAGTTACATGTGTAAATGGCTATAGGTCGTTTTGGGATGGGATTAGGCGAACTGTCCTGTATGTACTTGCTCTGGTATCCAGGTAAAATGCCTTCAGCGGCTTCAATTGATTAGCTCTGGATCATCAGCTCCTATCAGTCATTGACTGAAGGCTGTCCTGGGGAACATTAATTCCTCGGCATTTCTGGTCTGCCCAGCAGGAGCAGAGCAAGTTCCTGTGGTCAGAAAAAAACCCTTTGAAGGAGTTGCAGGCATTGGCAGTGGGAATTTGGGGAGGCATCCACAAAAATGGTAAGCACCGAAGGACCATGAGGTGCAGGGCACCGAGCACAGTGTTGATGAACCCACTAATTTGCAATAATTTGGGTATGGTGTTACCCACTGATATCAGAGAGTCAGCGGATTTCTGCATCAGCTAACTCCAGGATTTATTTTCCCTACAATCCCAGTTTTAAAACTGAATGTGGCCAGGGCCTATTTTTCCCCCTCTAAATTAAAAAACAAAGCTCCTTAATAAAAATCATTGTCAAAGCAACGCATATGATCATTGAGAAAATCCTGTAACACAAGGCATGGAATAAGAACCATAAGAGCACTGAAGAGAAATTTTTTATTCTGATGAACAAGTGAAGGGAAGGAAATAGGCAGAGACCTTGAGCGTCTCTGCTGAGTCCCTTGTCTTCGGTCTCATCTCCTACAGCATCAGAACATCCCCATGGGAAAGATCAGATTTGAACATCATTCTAACTTTATCAAAAAGGAAGATGAATAATAGAAAAATTAACATGTCAAGGTCACATCATGAGTTTTAGGAATACAACTGTGTCTCTTGACTCCCAGTTTAGTATTCTGATACTCACTAAACTACTCTTTATCTCACCTCAATTGCCATCTCAAATTATATTGGTAAACTCATACTCCACAATCTGTTTCCTCTGGGGGAATGGAAAATGACAGCCTATCTATTATCCATCTTTGCTTTACAATGAAATGTGACTTTTATGCAACTGCAGTTGTATATGTATGCTGTAAAAATGCCTTGCAGTCTGAAAATGCTACAAATAAATTGGGAAATGAAGACTAATGTGCTACTGAAAGGTTATAATTTTCAACTCTCTTAGCATAAGTCAGACTCCATGTGCCAACGCTCCTTTGAAGTGGGGTTGACAGTTCTCCAGCATTAAGCAGAAACACAATAGAATTGATCTTACACATTTTAAATGTCTTGCATGCTCCCCCCCACCCCAAATGGCACATGGCACTTAGGACCTCTTGTTGGAAGAGAGAACCTAAAATCCATGTAGCCTGACAGTAATATTTTCCTGTTAATTTTGTTCATATCCAATTTGTTATTACTGAAATTTCCCTTTCAAGAATATTTTACATCAAATCGCCCTTTAACATACTTTCTGTTATATTCTCATGCTGAATGTTGGGAGATTTGTCTACTGGAAGTGTCAAACCTTTATTCTCAGCATCCAAAGTACTTTTAGCAAAAGAGAATATACATATAAATAAAAAAACTGATTTTTCAAGTGTTTCATCTACTCTGTATTACTTATAGATGAAAGATTGGGACTACATGGTTGCAATCATTCAACTCCCAGAAAGTCTCAGGTGCTCAGCCCAGACAATTGTGTGGACCTTTTCTCCAAATCCTTGCTCTTTGTTGGCACAGTGAATGAACATCCAACCCTCTTCCTTTCACCCTCATGAAGCACAAAGGTGAAGTTAATTGGAGGAAAAGGAATGAGTCTGATTCTTCTGTCACCTCCCAGCCAGCCACACATCCAATAGCACCACTGGTAGATTGCATGAAGCCTTCTATTTCTCTTTGGATATTTAAACTACTTCGAGCTTGTAGAATCCACCTTCTTCTTTTATTCTGTGAGAATGGGGATTATAATTATGCTTTTCCTTCTCTCTTATTCCTCAAAGATTACCAACCGCAATTCTCTCTGCGATCCCCACACTTGTTCTCTGTCCAGCTCGAAATTCATTTAGAGCATCTAGGTCCCCATTGACAACCTCCTTATCCACGTGTGGCTTCAATTTCTTCTTAACAATATTAGTTTCACCTTTCCCAGTGTGACAACAATGCTTTTAGACAGAGCAGATGGAAGTAAAACAGAAGCTGAATGAACGCATTTGTTCTTGTGGTTTGTTAGTATTAAATCTTTGCCCCTAAAGCAGATAAAAGACTATCACCAACACTGTCTCCCTCTCTTCTCCCAATACCTCAATTAAAACAAGTCATCATTAGCTAATTTAAATATTTGCTTCATTTTGGGTCTTTTTTTTTTTTTTTTAAAGATTGGCATCTGAGGTAACATCTGTTGCCAATCGTTTAAACACTCCAATGACGTTCAGCAAGCAGAGCAACATCTTTGAACTTTAGTTTCCTCTTTTATGAATGAGCTGCTAGGATTAATGGAATAGTAACATGTGGGAAAGCCCTGAGTAGGGTACCTGACACATGACAGGAAATCTGTAAAGTTTCACCTTCTCCTTCCTTCTTTGAATAAATTGTGATGGGATTTAAGGAATCAATTTTGAAGCATTATGGAAAGTTAATTTTTACAAATCTTTATCTGTAAAATTAAGGCAATAAAAGTAAGGCAAATTCATTGATCTGGGTTCTGAATGATACCTGCCCTGTTGTCTGTTCCCCTACATTAAACCCACCATATGTAGGGTTAAAACCAAAATCACCCAGCCCCTTTCCCTGCTAATCTAAGTTACATTCATATGCCAATATCAGCTTCTTTAACCTTTGTGTCCCTGAGCTTCACAAGGCAAATAGAAGTCACAAATTCTTAAAAGCCCAGGTGGCCTCATGCTGGGCTCACACTAAAGTTTTGGCTAATTATGGATCCTTGAAGTCTGTTATAGGGAAACTGATGTCCAGAGGATGTCAAGAAACTGAAGCTTCCCAGACTCCAACTCCTCGGCTTCCTGGCACCAGGATCCACCATCCATAACAGAGGCAGAGGACCAAGGACACTCACCTGCAGATTCCCTTATTTTGCCATTCCCCTCCCTGCAAGCAGACTCACAAGTCCAAACAAAGGCTGGTGGGAAGGCGAAAACGTGCAAGTCCACATGCTCCCCCTACCCTACCTAAAACCCCAAATAAAAACCCCTACCTTGCTCCCTTCAAGGATGTAGATTTAAGTTGTATCTCCCAGCTCCTCCCCTGACTGCCTTTTGACATTTAAAAAGCCCCTTTCCTAGCCATAAGCCTGGCGTTCCAGTTTTTACTTTCTGCCACTCTTGTGTGGTGAGTAAAAGAACCTGTGTTTGTGTCTGATAGCACAAACACTTAAAAAAACCCTGAAACTTGTTAGGACTTCAAATTCTCAAGACATATTTTCCAATCTCTTCCTAACAAGATTCATTTTTCAAAGATTGTAATTTATGATGCCTGATATCAATACTGTACAATTTTTCAGAGAGCCTTTTAATCAATATGCACTCTTTCTTATAACCAGTTCATACATTAAAGACCCAGATAATTAAGGAAATAGATTTAATTGCCAGCTCTGCACAAACTAACATACTTCACCCTAAGAAATTTTCTTAAGGAATGAGGAGTGGAGATTAGTTCTGATCTCTGTTATTTTTATAAGTCAGGCTGGAGGGAAAATTCCTTCTATTGTCTATTATTTGATTTCCATTATTGAACAAGAAGTGTCCATGACTTAACATAAAATGAGGCTTCTTTTGAAATAGAGAACTGAGTGTAAAAACTAGATTTAAAAATACTCAAATCTATATATATTTTTAATTTTTATTTTTAAATTGTTTGTTTTTAAGGCCTCTTTTGATTGCTGATAAAAACCCTATTCAAACTAGGTTAAGTGAATAGAGAAATTTATTAAAGGATACTGGGGTACATGTGGAAAAAGTAAGCCATATGGATGATAGAGGTGTCATTGAGTCTTAGTAAATAACAGCTGGAAACAGGGACTAAAACACAATCAGGACCTGATTTCTGCCTCCAATCTCTGATTCTGAGTTCTCATCCTTTTCTCTTGCCTTAGACTGGCTTTATCCACACGGCATAAAACACGAGCTGGTGGCTTCTGAGTTTACATCTCACTATTCTAGCCAGCAGAGAAAGAATAACACTATTCTTATTACCTCAAAGACCAACAATGCTAGAGAAGGTGGTCATTGGCCCAGCTTAGGTCAGGTGCCCACTCCTGGACCAATCAACTGTGGAGAAGGGGTAGAGTCTGGTGAAAACATGGTAGTTCCTATGAAAATCATTTAGGTAGAGTAGGAGGCAAGTGGGTGGTTACTGGTATAGGGGAGAAAGAACTATTCCTCTACCATCTAGATTCTTCTGGCTTGTCTAAGAACTAAATTGGGGGCCAGCCCTGTGGCCAAGTGATTAAGTTTGTGTGAACCACTTTGGTGGCCCAGGCTTTCGCTGGTTTGGATCCTGGGTGCAGACATGGCACCACTCATCAAGCCATGCTGAGGCAGCATCCCACACAGCGCAACCAGAAGGGCCTATGGCTAGAATATACAGCTATGTGCTGGGAGGCTTGGAGGAGGAGGAGGAGAAGGAGAAGAAGACTGGCAACAGATGTTATCTCATGTGCCAATCTTTAACAAAAAAAAGAATTAAATGGACATGATACAGAATAACAGGAGAAATTTTTAAAAAGTTAATAACATCTATACATGGGAGAAACCCAAGAAAACTGAATAACTCCACAAAATGGCTGAAGCCACCACCTTAAAGACCACCTTTAGCTAAAGACAAAGGGGAATGTTGGGGGTAGTGGTCTGAGACTTCAAAGGAGAGGATGGCAATTCACATGGAGATGGAAAAATAAATGTTTGGTGAACAAATCTTTGCCATGCCATGCAAAAACAATGGGACATGGGGAGGACTTTGATTAAATGGGCCTTACTAGGTTTCTCCCTGTCTGCTACACCTAGTTCATATTATTCTATAGTTATCTGTGGTGATAGCTCCTTCCTGGACAGACTTTCTATCTTAAATTCTTTTAGGCAGTGAGGGGGAAGGTCAAAGTTTCTTCCTGAGTCTTTAGTTCTTAAAAATAATCAAGCCAAAAAACATTTTTGGGGGGGGGGCAAATCGTGATCCCCCCACATTGGGTGGAAAAATGCTATAGGTGTCCTTATGATTGGGCTCTGCTAACTATGCAGAGCCATCTCCCGTGTCCTTCTTGTGCTTTCACCACTGTGAATGCTGCACCAATGTCTTTCATCCATGGGCTTTTGTTCATATTGATTTTTCCACCTGAAATACTATTCTTCTTCCCTTCTCCCAGTTACTCCTGCTTCCCCTTTTATTTGAAACTTAAATATACTGTCCACAAGAAAGCCTTCCCTGACCCTCAAGTCTGGGTTTCAACCTAACCTGTGCTAGGGGATCCAATCCTAACCTAAATTTCTCACACCAAGGCAAATGTCATATTATATTTTCTCCAACCCTAAGTGGGCTATAAAACCACTGTAGGTACACAGAGTAGCTGGGTTTAAAACTCAATATCTGACTCCAATTCCTGCGGTCTTAACCCTTATCCTGCATTGATGCCTCTGTTAGCAGCTCTCAGATGAGAAGGAAATGAATTACCTAGATCTTTCAGCCCTAGAAGTCTATATGGCACTCATTTTTCAGGAAGGAAGGAAGGAAATCTTCCAGATACCATTAATACATTGGCCTGTAGGTTCTTTGGCAATTGAACAAGTTGGTAAGTTGATAGATTCTTATTCTTCCTGGTAGTCAATGAAAACGTAAAAAGTAAAATTAGCAATCAGATGGTTTAATCACGAGGGAGAGAAAGAAAAGTTATTAACTGATTAATCATTTGCTGAAGGTTGTTGAGATTCAATAGGTATAAATTATGTAGAATAAAAAATGTGCTGAATTTGATAGTTATTTTCACTCTCTGCTTTTATTATAGGCATAACTCAAATTTTCCAAAATCAGTGAATTACCAGTACTGAACGGTTCTTAATCTAGAAATAATTCATAATTATCTAAGTTTTTTCATTTGCTCTATTCTCAGAGTTCATGTTTACATACAAATAGTTTGCAGGTGACGCTTGCTTATCAGAAATTCTTCCAATTCTAACTTTCGTTTATTCTGATGGCAAATTTGTCTTCAGTAGCTTTCCTAGAAGGCAAGTTTCTTATACTTCCCTCTGTGCTGTCTATAGTACAGAATTCAAACATGTGTGAGACAAGTGAAAACTTAGCCCATCATTCAGATGGCCTTTTCTTTTTGGTGCTGGATATATCCATCTCAACAGACTGATGATCCTGTCATTCAGAGTGACATGCCATTATATAAATCCGAAGGCTACAGATGGGCATGTGAAACTGACTTCCAGTTATGCATTAATATTTTTAACTGTGCCCATTTCCTGATCTTGTAATTATAGACTTCAGAGTTGGGTCTTTGAGCACAATTTACTAGAGCTATAATTCTTGATTAAATTGCAACAAGCACATCAGCTTCTTTGATTAATCAGAGTGTGTGTTCATGCTAATGCTCAAGCCTGTGAAAAAGTCCATATCTATATCTTTGTTCTTGTCCTGCCTCACCTGTAAGTTCACAAACTTCAAGAGAAAAAGATCCATTTCTTCCATTTCTTTTACACTACGTTATACAGTGGCCCCCCCAGTGGTGCTTTAGCCCCGATGGACACCTGAAAACAATGAGGAACTGACGCTTCACTCCTTGGGGTACAGCTGTCTTTGGAGAAGTAATGTGGGAGTTCCAATGTCGTGCTTTAAGAGTAATGCTAATCCATACACCTCCAGAAGCTGCTAGTGGCTTAGGATAGATTTCATGTGACTTGGCAGTAATTTCTTTTATTTCTCTTTTTTTCTTCGCCTCCCAAACCCACCCATTAGCAAGTCTGGTTATCTCTGCCTTTAACACATATCCCGACTTTTTCTACTTCTCTCTGTCTCTACTACTATTAACTCAGACCAAGTCCTCTTTTTGGGTGTGTGTACAGCCTTTTAGTTGCATTCCGTGATTCTCCTTTTGCCTCCCTCCATCCTCCCATCCTGTCCCGTTCATTTTTCACACAGCAGAAAGAGAATGTAAGTCAGATTGCGTGAGCTCACTGAGCATCATAGCCTTCAAGTGTATTCCACCTCGGAGCCTGTGCACTTGTTATTCCTTCTGCCTGGAAAATTTGGGAAATTCTTCCCCCTTCTATGGCTGGCTCATGTTGTCATTCAGGTTTAGTTCTAATGTCACTTCTTGAAGAGGTCCTGAAATCTTCTTTTTTCTCTTGCAACTCTTCTCCCATCTTTGCTTATTTACAGATATATATCATTCAGTAGACAGTCATATTTCATACAGAGAAAAATAGCTTTCCAGAGGACTTTATCTTGCAGTACTTTAGAAATCAAAAGGAATTTTAAAAATGTTTCTTTCCTAGTCGTAAAGTTAGTTCATGCTTATTAAGGAAATTTGAAAAGTATAGAAAAGTAAAGGAAGATAACTAAAATCACCCATAACTTCACCTACCGGAGGTAACTATTGTTAGTATTCTGCTAGTTTCTCTCTCTTTTTGTGTACGGTCATATATATCATACACTATTCTTTCTGTTTAGGCTGTATATCTTGTGATAATCTTCCCTGATAATCTAGATGGTTTTTATCTCAATATATCTCATTAGAGCTTTGTTTTAAACCCAACCATTTCCAATTGTGTATTAATGTAAACTTCCCACCACATTCTAGACATGTCCTTTCCCATCTGTTCCTCATATCATGCACAGTCCCATTCTGTGATTTTTGCTTAGGCTGGGACCCTCTATGCAAATCTTTATCCTCTTTTCCACCAATGTGAATCGCGTATTCATTCTTTATTAATTTTGTTTATACACATATTTACTGGGGACCTACAATGTGCCAGGCACTGTTCTTGGAGCTGAGGACACAGCAGTGAATATAACAATGTTCCTACTCTCGTGTGTTTATATTCTGTGGCTATATACATAAAATGTTAGATGGTGAAAGATGGGTAAATGGGTAGAGAGTCATGGTGGTGAGTGAGGGGTTACTTTTAAGTAGTGTGGTCAGGGAGATTTAAGCAAAGACTTGGAAGAGGTGAAAGGGTGAGCTGTGGGGATATCTGGAGGAATGTCCCTGGCAGACAGAATAGCAAGTTCCAAGCCCCTGAGACCGGAGTGTGCTTGGAGGATCTAAGGAATAACAAAGAGGCCAGTGAGGCTTGAGCTCATCTGGTGAGTGGAGGATAGAGGGAGACAGGTCAGCGGGATCAGCTGGCATCATGGAAAGAACTTGGGATTTTCCTCTGTTCTGAGCGAGATGAGAACCAGGGGGAATTTTTGAACAGAAGAATTCCAGGATCCTATGGCTATTTAACGAGTTCTGGTTGCTGCATGGAGAAAGGGCCGGAGAAAACCAGAAGTAGGAACAGGTGGCCAGTCACGAAGTTATAGAAGAAATCATGGCAAGAGATGATTGCGTTAGTGAGAAGTGGTCAGATTATGGGTATGTTATGAATAGAGAGCCAAAAAGACCTGCTTTTGGAAGTGGGGACTGAGGGAAGGAGAGAAGTCAAGGATGACTCTAGGATTTTTGGTCTAAGCAACTTGAAGAATATATTTACCAAAATGGGAAAGACTGGGAAAGGGCAGGGTTGGCAGGATGGTGGATACTGGAGTGTAACAAGAGTTCAGTTTTGAATGAACTCCACATAGAAATGACATTATGTAGCTGGATATATGACTCTGGATTTCTGGAGAGAATGGAGGCCTGGAAATATGAATTTGAGAACTACTGTGCTATAGATGATATTTGAAGTCATGGGACTGGATGAGGTTACCAAAGAGTGATTGAAGATAAAGGAGAAAAGAAAAAAGGAGGAACTAGAATGGCAGGAGAGGGAAGAGAAGCTGTCCATGGGCTTAAAGTCCTTCAAATCTCAGGTTAAGTCTCAACTTCTTTTCAAAACTTCCCTCATCATCTAGGCTATATTTATCTTTCTATTTCTTGGTCTTTCAACACCACTTGAAACTATACAATGGAATTTAGGGTTCAATTACGTCCTATAGTATTCTGTAGTATTACAGGAATATTCCTCGAGTCACTACTATTTATGGGCCAGGTGCAGTTCTAGGCACAGGTAACACAGTGGTGAACCAGAGAGATGTAGAGCTTCTCTAGGGGAGGTTTTGTCCTAGTGGAGTAACTGTATAGTGACATGCCACCTCTTTCTCCCAGCCTATCTCTCCTATGCCTTTTATTTTGAGTGAATTCTAGTACGTGTGGTTAATTTTCTCTCCATTAAGCCCCTTCAGAGCAGGAAGAGGAGCTCAGGCTTCTTTGTATTCCCAGCATCCAGTGTCCTGGATGCTCAATAAACATTTGTTGACAGTGATGATAACGATGTTGACTAAAAATTGGATTGATTCAAGGCTTTTCTTGTGATTAGGTTCTGAATTAATTTCAGGTCTATTACAGCAATGAATAAAACCTAAATTGTTCCCTGCTTCAGAGAGCAGAGCTGTGATCAGGAAGAGTAACTCCCACAGAAGTTCCAAGTAAATTTTTCTCTTTCTCTGATGCTAGTTGGTACCATTGCCAGAATTTGGAGCAGAGGCATGGACAGTACCAGGAAACTGCTAACAAGTTACTATTTACTACCATATGCTTCCAGCAGATGATTAAACATTAGATGTATTTTTAAAGTTCTCCTGAGAATTTCAAATTCTTTTCTCTCGCTCAGCTACAGAAGGACACTAGGTTTAATTTGCTGCTTTCCCTCACTGCTCCCTGATTCATGAGGATAAATTTAAGAAGAGAGCTGGCAGAGACTGATTTCCACAAGTCATCAAAGGCATGTTATTAAAAGTTAATGTATTTCCCTAGCTAGGTTTGGGACTAATGTAGCGATAAATTGAATGAAGATGACTCAGGCTGTTTACGCAATGAGAAACCGGCTAACGTGAAACTAGAGAACCTTCTGTTTTTCTAGGAGGGAAGGGCAGGAGTTGAGCAGTGTTCAACATTTGTTTCCAAGACATCCACAGCAGCACAAGAAGCCAAGTGACGAGAGCATGTTGCCTTTTTAGTCCAGCTATCCCGAGTTAAATCTCTCCTGCTTGTAGTCTCGCTGCTGTTTCTGGGTTTGGGGCCCAATGTGGTCCAATGCTAAAGCTGACTTTCCTGGGCACCTATGGAAGTGTGTGGAGAAGGGAGAGAAATTGCCTGGTTGTGGTTGCATCAGGGTGAAGAGTGCAGGCTTTAGGTCAGGGTTTGCAGCTCAGTCCCACCACTTCCTGACTTTGGTAAGTGGTCCAACTACTAGTTCTCACTTTCCTCCTTTTGGGGCTGATAATAAATAGTCCCCCACTAGAGTTGCAAGGATTAGAGAAAGTCACAGCTGGAGAATGCTTGAGTGCCTAATGCATAGTATATTCACAATAAATGGTAGCTATTTTGACTATTAATATTGAAAAGTTTTAATTAACTCCATTCCTGAATTGGTGAAAACAGATTCAAGGATTCTTTCTGTATTTTCTCCTTCCTTCTTTTCATCTTTCTGTCTGTTTCTCCCTCTTCTTCCTCTCCTCTTTAAGCCTTTATAATTCTATTGGGCTTCCTAGAGATATAGGACATGTTGCAGGATTTTTTGTTGTCATTATTGTTGTTGAATGTAAAGAATACATGAATAAATACATAATGATAATGTTGCAGGATATAATAGGATGGGCTAAAATTTCATTTCAAGAGACTTAGGGCAACCATTACACAAATCTTCCAACCACGAGAAAAAAGAAAATGAACTTCCCCTTTCTGGACCTCATCTGCCCCCTCCATAAAAGGAAAGTTGGAGCTAGATGATGTATGACGGGGCTTCAAATGTGTCAGCATTTCCCCCTCTCTAGGAACGGGTCAGATGTAGTGATAAATTGTACTGAGCTAGCTCTGACTGTCTTTCTTAGTGAGAAACTATTTTATGAGTGCCCTGGCTCTAAAAAGGGGTACGAAAGAGCAGGCCCTTTCCTAGGGAGTTTTTAAGTGAGGCTGGGTCTTGACCTGCAGAAGAACAGGTGTGACCAGTAATCAGCACTGAAGTGGTCTTGGCGAAAAACTCCAGAGAGCACGTGGCAGGTCAGTTAAACAGCAGGCTGCAGAGCTGAGGTCTGAAGAGCCTGGGACCTCACAGGGGTGGACAAATGGGATGCACTGAGACAGGTGAGATGCTGAGCAGGAATGAGAGATTCTTTGGAGATGAGTGGAGGGAGGTCATGGAACTCTGCTGGTTAGTATGTCCGTAGAGTAAGCAATTGGGTCAAGCCAGTTGTTGACTAAGACTCTAATGATTCCTGAGATCATCTGAGAGAGGCAACATCGGGGAGAGGAGAGGCCTTGCTTTCCTGATTTGTAGAATGGGAATCTGAATACCAGCCTTTCAGGGCTGTTGTGAGGGTTAGAGGCAACATGTGTATGGCAATGTGCTCAAAAAGTGCAAATGATTATTAGTAATTCCTTCCCTTTTTCAGGTGAGAAAACCAATGCTAAGGAAGGTAGATGATTGAGCTATTAGTTTGTGAACTACGTTGGTGTTTCTCCAACTGTAACGTGCACAAAAATCGCCCCAGGGAGCTTGTTAAAAATGCAGAACCTGGTTTAGTAGGTCTGTGTGGGGCCCAAGACTCCACAGCTCTAACCAGCTCCCAGGTGAGGCCTGTGCTGCTAGTTCATGGACCAAATTTTGGGTAGCAAGAACCTCCTAAAGTGGTGGTGAGATTTAAATGAAGTGGTGTAGATAAGGTGCTTAGCCAATAGCCTGAGACATGATAGGCTTCCAATAAATTGTAGCTGCTGGCATTATTGCTATATTCCAACTTCTACACCAGTGTTCTCTCCATTTAATCCCCAGAAGCAGCCCTAAAGGTGGTCAGACAAGCTCTTTGGGAGAGGCAAGGGCCTTTAGACAAAGCGTTTGTGGAGCTGTGCCCCTTTAAGTCTGAGCAGGGTTGGCGGGGGAGGGAAGAGTCTCACAGGCTGGGTCCCCAGATTCTTTCTAGCTTTTAGGTATCTGGGGAGTGGTTCTTCAGTGGGTCTGCCTTTAGCAGCACCAGCTGCTCCGGGACAAGCCAGGTGTGGGCATCTGTAACAGTTAGATCTTAAGTCAACACGAGGGAAGCCATCTTAGGGAAAAGAAGCAATATTGTAACCATGACCGTGACTCCCTAGTCTCTGTGAATACCTTCTAGCCTGCATGTAGCCTAGATGATTAAGCACCTCTCGCTTTTACAAAATACACAATCTGCTAGTTCTATGACTCTTGTTTACATATATGTCCCAGCTGGGATAAGACAACTTTGTTCTCTGAGCTCCCCAGGAACATGATGATCTCCAGAAAGAAAAATTCTGCATTGGTACCCATCATGAATGACAGAAGAAAGAGATAACGTGGTGCCTTGAAGTTCGTCACGCTGGATAGTCGACATCACCAAACGCCCTCCTCTCCCTGTCCATTTCCCCTATATGACTGCCTCAAGATTTTGTATGATTTTTTTTTAAAGATTTTTTTCCTTTTTCTCCCCAAAGCCCCCCACTACACAGTTGTATATTCTTCGTTGTGGATTCTTCTAGTTGTGGCATGTGGGACGCTGCCTCAGCATGGTTTGATGAGCAGTGCCATGTCCGCACCCAGGATTCGAACCAATGAAACACTGGGCTGCCGGCAGCTGAGTGCACAAACTTAACCACTCGGCCACGGGGCCAGCACCAGATTTTGTATGATTTTAAGACGGTTCTTCAGGACACTAGTCCGCCATCTTCCAATTATGCTGGCTAATTGTATACATTTTCCTTTCTCAACCACTGGCTTGTTTGTAATTGATTGGCACCAAATTGCTGGAAGCAGGACAAGCTCCTTTTTGCCTGGTTTCACATCCAGTGCTGTTGGAGAATCTTTCCTGAAGGTGGCCTCAGAGAGGCTAAGGAAGAGGAAGGCCAGCCAAAGGAAAGCTGGCCCCTCTTACTGGCACTCCATGGAGGCAAGTAAATAGCCCAGAAAAGTGCAGACTGTTCTCTGTGGGCCCAGCAAGGACAGGTTTTCAAGTTTTATGAGGACATTCTAGCACTTACAATGATATTAAGATTTAATACCTGTGCTCTGCTCAGCTAACGGTATCCTTTTAGAAATGGAACTAGAAACCAGTCCAAGTTTCTCAGACATCAGCCTGTCTGGCACTCTGTTTAAGCGCTCCTTGTACCAAGCTATCGCCAGCTGCTTGGGGCAGATACTTATTTGCTCTCTCTGTTACATGACTTAATATGGCTTTTCTTCTCTGCAGATGTGTCAGAGTGCTTGGAAGTTCCTTTCAAGGACCAGCTGATGGAATAATTTCCTATCACTAGTCTTCTATCCCAATGTCTTAATGAAATTTTACTCTGCTCTTCTAGTTTCCTGCTGGATTCAAAGCAGGATTAAGGAAAGATTCTGTACGTACTTCACATTAATAAGATCGAGCACCCAGGAAATCTATGACATAAGTAGGGAGAATCATTGCTTTTCAAGGCAACTGACAAACTTTTAGGCAAAGGCACTGATTATACAAAAATAGATTAATCCCTGTCCCAAATCCGAGGCAAAATCCTGAAGCGAGTGAAACTCAGGTTCTGTCATGATGACTCTTTTGTTTCTATTTTCAGAAAAATCAGCCTTAAGAATTAAATTATTTTACATTTATTGGAATATCCTATCTCCATATTTCTCAAAGAGTGGTCTAAGGACCCTCTGAGTCAGAACCACCTGGGTGGCTTGTAAACAATGTACATCACTTGGCACCACTCCGAGCCATCTGAACCAGAGGTGACAGAAGTAGGGACCTCCAGATCTACATTTTAAACAAACCCACATGGTTTGAGAACCACTGACTTATTTAGGGCAGTAGTTGGGATGGTTAAGAGAAGACTGTATGAATAGGCTTCCAGCTGTAATTTATCTCCTGGGGTCTACATGAAATTTCATTCACAAAAAATGTTTCCATGACTAAAGGAAGAATTTGAAAATCTTTGATATAGTGGAAAGAAAATGTGTTTTCTTAGCTTCAAATCCTGACTGCCAATTGTCTGCCATGTGACCTTAGGCCAGGGATTGGCAAACAACTGTCAACTGCAAGGGGCCAGCCAGCCTGATTTTGTAAATAAAGTTTTATTGAAACACAGACCCATCCATTTATTTACTACTGTCCAGGGCTATTTTCAGCTCTAATGGTGGCATTGAATAGTTGTTACAGAGACTGCATGGCCTGTCAAGCCTGAAATGTTTACTAACTGGCCCTTTAAGAAAAAGTTCACAACTCTTGACTTAGGTGAATTAAGGTATCCCTGTCAGCCTCAGTTTTTCTCTTCCATAATATGGGATTAATAGCACCTATCTTGTATGGTGGTTGAAATAATTAAATGATATAATTAATGGAAATTTCCTAGTATGGCTTCCAATAATAATATTGGCTAAAATTTATTGATTGCTTGCTGTGTGCCAGGCACTGACTTAAACACTTAACGTGGATTTCTTGTGTTCTTTATAACAAACCTGTGAAGTCTTATTATTATTTCCATTTTACAGATGAGAAAATGGAGGCAGAGAGACTGTGAGTAATCTGTCCAAGGATATATAACCCATAATCAGCTGAGTCAGGATTTGATCCCAGAGCCTAGGTTCGTTCATTGCTATGCTGAATTTCTTCAAATAAGGTTAGTTTCCTGCCTTTCCTCCCCCTTCTGAAGTTGGCACTGCCTGTACTGTTGCTCATAAATCTTAAAATAGGCAAGGCTTTCAAACGTGAGAGGATTCCGAAGTGGGAAAGGGATTACAGAGTTTACCCAATACAAACATCATTTTTTTTTTTAAAGATTTTATTTTTTCCTTTTTCTCCCCAAAGCCCCCCAGTACATAGTTGTATATTTCTCGTTGTGGGTTCTTCTAGTTGTGGCACGTGGGACGCTGCCTCAGCGTGGTCTGACGAGCAGTGCCATGTCCGCGCCCAGGACTCGAACCAACGAAACACTGGGACACCTGCAGCGGAGCGCGCGAACCTAACCACTCGGCCACGGGGCCAGCCCCACAAACTCATCATTTTAAAGTTGAGGAAACTAAGATCCTGTGTCCAAAGCTGCATAGTCAGATATGTGCAAAGCCAGGACTAGTACCCAGGGGAGCCCTCACTCGCCAGTCAGTAGTCAGCACTGAATGATTGACTAGTTCCCCTCTATGTAGGAGAGCGTAAGCAGTTGAATAAGAACTAAACACCTAAGTCCTTACTGCCCTCAAGGTTCATAACTCTTTCATATATATCCACAGGTATTGGACACGCTGAACCTCAAATGCATATTAAACTCAGACCACCTTCTAAGTGGGCCATATTGTGTATCTCACATCTCTGTACCTTCCCACCCCCAGAGATTCAGAGTTTTCAGCAGTTTGTACCAGTATGGCCATACTGGTTATTAATATATTGAAATATTTCTGTATCCATTGGAAGTCATGGCTTCCCTGAGTCTGCTTAGTGCCTTCCCACTGACATACTGTCTGAACCCCTCACTTCCCTCAACCACCCACAGTCCAGAAATTCAAGAGTTAACATCTAGCAGGTTCAAGGGGTTTAGAGGACCCTGCTCCAGGCTTCCAATGGTTCAGTGCAAGTGCAGAGCTAATTGCTAAATTCAGTAACTTAAATGTCGCCCCAGCCTGGCATTCACTCTTTTGGTACAATAGGATGAGCTGACCCAATTACATTCTCTTTCTCAAGAATTTGTTCCTAGAAGACAAGACAGTGATACCTTTAACTGGGAATTGGAACTTGAAGAGAATTGTGAAGAGGGTTGTGGCTGGCGTGGGCTCTGAGCAGGACTGAGATGTGAGGAAGTTGAAATGCAGTGGGCTGAGAGGCTGGAGGAGAGAGTGGAGGTAGAGCACATATATGGAGGGAAACAGTGACTCCATGAGAATGAGCAGATGGCCCAGGAGAGGGACAGAGGGAGCAGGTGGTCCTAAGATCCACTTCAACCATTGGATTATTTTCTAGTTCAGTTAGGTTCCCTACAGGTGCCTAGACCAAACTCCTTTTTCCTGAATGAGTCTGTTCTTGAAATTAAAGAGCCAGACAAACAGTATGGTTTCAGGCCAATAGTCATTCATCCCATTTAAATTAAACTACAACAAGAGACCCATTTGTACCATAAAATCTACTGTAAGCAGCACCATACCACGGATGTCTTTGAGAGCGTCTGCATGGCTGGCCTGGGCGCGATGAGAAGACAGACTCCCACTGTGGTGAGGTTGGACAAGGTTAGCAGCTGAGGACTAGCAGCCTGAAGAATGCTCTCCTCTCTCATTATTGGCCTTGATTCAGAGCTGCTGCCCATGAGTATGAATTATCACTTTTGATAACCAAATGGACATTGAAATGGTAATGAGAATATTACGGTTTTCCAAATGAAAAGCCTCAATCTAATACATTTTCCTCTGAGAACACTAATTTGAAAATAAAATCATAGTTAATTTAAGCTGAGTTAAATACAAGAAACAATGGAAAATAACCAGCAAATACCATTTACACTGCTGCTTTTATATGGGTGCAAATACACCTATATAGTCTATCTATAATTTCCCACTTCCTGGGAAACCGAGGACAGTTGGTGGGAGATCTGTCACAATGAAATATTTCAAATAATTATAAAATGTACTGGAGGTACCAAAGGCTGAAAGAGAGGAGAAAATTTTAAATAGGAATACTGATAATAGATAGACAATATTTTCCAAATATTAATAAATAAATCTTGATAAAACTATTCCAATGGCTAGACCAGAAATGGAGTTTCAAGGTGATATAATACTTAAGGGAGAAAAAAATCCCTTAACCTGACATTTGAAGCCCAATATACTTCTTTACCCTCTCTGCCCTCTTTTCTTCACAACCTCTGTGCCTCCATCTCATGGACAGTCTTGGGGTTACCTGGCTCCCTGTCTCTGCTTATCTTTTTTCATCTACTCAGAGAGCCTAAATCTCTGATGGAAATTCTTTGAGTCCTTCAACACCCACACCCCCACACTTTCCCAATCCCTTTCTAACTCTGAATTTTTTTTGCATTTGATGTGGCCACTTGCCCTATGACACAAAATATAGTACCTTGTTTCCTAATGTTTGAGGCACATGTACTACTTTTACTGTTAGACTATAAACGACTTAGAGCTTTAGCACGTTTTTCTCTGTATACTTGAAATATATAGGTCCTACCCTCCCCCTACACCCACCCTACCTAACGAACTCTTATTACTCATCTCTAGATGACTGTTCAAAAGATACTTTTTCTGGGTGGTCTTCCTGACTCCTCAGACTAAGTTACGTGCCCACATAGCTCCTCGTTTTCTTTTTGTCATAGCACTGGTTATTTATATGGTTATTTAGTAAACGTCTACTCCTACTCTAGACCAGCTGGGACAATGTGAAACATACAGACTCCCAGGCCCTGGAGATTCTGCTTCAGTGGGTCTGGGGAGGCCCTGGAGGGCCTGGGAATTTCTACATATAACAAGGACCCAGGTGATTCTTATCATCAAGAAAACTTGGTAGATGCTGCTGAGTCCAGAGACTCAGACTCAGTTGGTCTGGGGCAAATCCTTGACCAACTTGGTCTTCTCAGGGAGAGCCTGGGAAGGGAGAATATCTTCCAGGTCTGGTTTCTGTTTTAGTATCATGTCTTTTGTAGGAAGCTGTGCCCTCTTTTTCATGTATTCCTTTTCTGATCCAGACTAATGAGAATATCTAACTTCTGGAGGAGAAGGCAAGCTCCTTGCAGCGACCTTTTCTCATTGAGGACCTTGCTCTCACCTGGTCTACCCCATAGTCCCTTCCTGTCTGCAAGTGATGCTGTAGGCGCCTCTTCATTTGTAGAGTCTATTATGGCTGAGGTCCGCCCCCCTCCCCCCACCCATTGTGGACTCAAGAAGCCCTGGGGCAACAAATCAGATGGGGCTTATGGTCAAAAGAACTTTGGGAGAGTTTACTGGCCATAGAGTATTTCCCAAGAAATGGGCACCAAGCCAATAGGCTGGGCTGAATCTGAGGCAGAGATTTAGTCTTTCAGAGTAATTTTAAAAGCTTGTGTGATCACTTTCCAAGTCTCTCACCATTTCCACCCCCCTTAACACACTCAGGTGAGTGAACACGTTTGGGTGACAAACGAAGGAGATGGAGAAGCACCCTGAGGCAGGCCGGCAGCCTTCGACATTTGTCTTAGGAACACAATCCTCCCATCTTCCCCTTAAGAGCACTTGTATTTTCTGATCTTCAGCCTCTAGGCACAAACACCGAATCCAGAAATGAGTTTTAAAATTTTGAGAAACTAAATTATAAAACTCTCTTTTAAATATTTTGATAAAAAATTACTTTATTTTCATTTAGAGCATGTCATTGAGAGTTTCCTCAGAATTTGCTTCTGTTTTTCAGAAAAAAATAAGACTATAACCTAAATTAAAGATCATTAATCTTACCCATATACATATACACTGATAGTTGGAAATTTATTTACGTGCGCGATGACCTGGTAGGACACTTATCTGGAAGTAAATATTCTCTCTTGAACCACCACTATCTTTTATATCAAAACTTACAGATAAAGAATCAACACATTTGTTTCTTCTAAGCATCTTTAAAGCTAGGCAGTTTTGTTCTGAATGTGGCATATCTTTTCCATCAGAACCTGTGGCTCTCACCTCTGCAGGGACATTAAAGTGCCATTTAAGTTTCATTCCACATGGGGTCAGTATTGTGCTCCTGATCGCTGCTGTGTTCTTGTTTTTGCAACTTAAAAATGTTAATTTGGGAATCTCAGTGGAAATATCCATAGAGTAACAAAATGGGAAGATGCCAGGACAATGCAGCCCTGGCTGCTGCCACCCCCTTGATTGCCAGCTGCAAACTCACTTTGTAGCAAGCCTGGTGGCCAACTCATTATAACTCCTTTGTCTTAGTGTCCTCTTTTAATATTAATACCTCCTGAACCTTTTCATCCTTATGAATGCTTTAGAGACATGATTTGCAGTGACAGCTTAGCATCACACAATAGTGACAAAGGCTCAGCAAAAACGAGGCCTAGAAGGCAATATTTTACCTCCAGTTGTTTCTCCTTGTTTCTATCAGCAAAAACCATTGGGATTTTCTTTAAAGGAAAGAGATTACAATTACTTATTGGAGGTAGAAGAAAACATAGAAGCAGTGGTTCTCATCCTTGGCTGCACATTAGGATCACCTACGGAGATTAATAAAATGCTGATACCAGGCCACAACCTAGAATGGAGACATGAATCTCTGGGGAGGAAAGAACTCAGGAATAAGCATTTTAAAAAACTCTTCAGATAATTTCAATTGTATAGTCAGGTTGCGAACCACTGACGTAAAGGAAAATTTGGAGTACTGGAGCTAACTCTAAATACAGAAGAATTCCAGAGTTAAAACAAGCTAAAAATGAGCCAGAAATCAGAACCACTGGTTCCTGGTTCCCTTGATTTTATTGATCATTGATATGACTTTGGACAAGTCACATCATTACCATGGGTTCTCCGTAAATGATATAAGGACCAAAGGTTATAACATGTGACAATTGTTTGAAAACAGACTGTGCTTCACAGATTTTTATTATTAAGGTCGTTTATAGAACCATATCATTCAGTTTTGCTGTATTTATGGAGCCTAAATGGTGTCCTCTTCCCTCTTTCTGGATTGGACTTCAGTGTGTCCTGGGCTTCATGCTGATGTAATGGAAGCAGAATTTCCTAGATGGGTTCTGGGCAGGAATCTGCATTTTTAAAAACAAATGGTAAGACTTCCAAACAAATGAGTAAATCCATTTCTCCCTAACCTTCCCACTAAGTACAGCTAAAAACTCTGGACATTAGATATAAAACGTAGAAAGTCTCTGAAAGGTGGACTGGTTGGGGACCCCAGGATTCAAGGAGTGAGTTGATGGTGAGTTCTCTGGGTTTTCCTTTTGACTCCTCTATATCCCAGACTGGTTGCTGGAGAAGATGCAACCCAGAAACTTCAATGGGCACAAATTCCCAAGGAAAGCCTGCTGTCTTATCAAAATACTGGGAAAGATGCAGTCCAGCAAGATCGAGACTTATTGATTATAAATGCCCTACTCCAGCAAAACGCCAGGGAAGAAACCATGTTGCAATCTACCTGTTGAAAAGGCTGAGAAGTCTAGATGGAGGACCTAGACTTCTACCCCGGCCTGGAGGTAGTGAGGTGCTCTCCCCACTCCATGCTAAGGTGGCGTCCAAGAACGCCAAGTATGGAGTCTGATTTCTACCTCCATCCTGTGTTGACGAGGGATCCCTTCCTGTGACCCCCTCCTGCGCCCACCCCCAACCCCACAGGTTCAGTGGAGGTCTCACATGGAACTTGAACTTCCACCTCCATCTGGTGGTAATGAGTTCTCCCTACCTCCCCACCATGGTGGCATCAGTGGAGGCTGACTGGGGAGTCTGGATTTCCACCCCCTCCCAGTGATAAAGAGTTAGTGCACCCCTTCCATCACTGGCCCAGTTTCAACAAAGCCCAGCTAAAGCAGAGGATTTAAATGAGATCTAGAGGCTTATAACATAATACCCAAAATATCTAGAATACAATTAAAAAATTACTCTTTATACCAAGAACCAGGAAAATCTCAACTTGAATGAGAGAAGAAAATCAACAGATGCCAATATGGAAATGACACAGATGTTGGAATTATCTGATCAGTATTTTAAAACAAACGTCTTAAAAATGCTTTAATGAGCATGCCTGAAACAAATGAAAACAAATGTTCAGGGGATTTTTATACACCCCAATGTTTGAAGATCATCAGTTCAGGGAGTTTAGACTTCTTTGAAGTCATGAGGCAGCTGGCCAACTAGGTCTTTCTTTCTTAATCTCTAAACATTTCTGTGAGAGCCTAAGCCTGCTTAGTCTTAAATATCTCTTGAATGCTTCCAACTTATTTTTTGGCAGTATTGTGTAAACCTGTGTAGACTGAATAGCAGCACATATAATATTCAACCTCATTGGTCTTTATGGCTAAAGATTAAGGAACAAAGAAGCAACATCTCTCGTAGGCCCAGAATCCAATTAGAGAAGCCTCTGACTAGCTCATATCAGACTTAAGCTACACCTCTTAATAGGGACCACTCCTTCTCTTCTCTTTCATATTGGCTGCGGCTCCCATATCCCCTCTACCCTCTGCTTACTTCTTCACCCCAGTGTCAGTTTAGGGGAATGTGGTGGGTGATTCAATGGCAGTCATTTCCATGGCAGTTGGTGGAAAATGGGGGAAAAATAAGAGGGACACTAGGCACCCCTTTTTCCTCTTCCACTGCTTCCACTTTTAGTGGGAACTCCAACACAACACTACTTAGCAGCTTCCCCAGCTTCACTTCTGCCAAAATTCTCCCCCTACCACCTCCATCCAGCTACTTTTTTCAAAGGTCCAAAACTCCTGCCAAGAAAGCTTGAGGCTAGATTTTCTTTTGAAACATAGATCAATATTATTAACCCACTTAAGCATAAGTCCCATTAATAAAACACATCTGTCATCTGGCCTCCTTCGTCTTAAAGATCTGTAAGAAAAGAAAGAAGAGAGTGAGCTCCACTTTAGTTTCCCACCATTGACAGCGTTAAAGTTGAGGTTTAGAAAAACATGAAAGGACTCTGTGCGTGGGGAGAAAGGGAAAAGCCTGTCACAATGCCTTGTAACCTCCCCCTTTGAATTAGGTCCAAAGTCACTATTCTTTTTTCTTCTCAGAAATGCATAGGACCTGTGAAGGAAGATGTTCCTTCCTGCCCTTCTAAGGGAAAGGTAGGAAGTGACCAAGAAGCACTACCATTTGCTGATGTACCCAGGCCAAATCGCTATCTAGGCACCTCATTCTCAATCTTCTAAACTTCCTGCCTGATTAGATTCATGTGGTCCCCTGGGGATGGGGCGGGAGCATTGCTTCCAATCAAGTGTTCAGTTTCAGGCTGTAAAGTGTTGCTCAAACAAAAGCAGAATTGTTCTTCATCTTGTCAAGCCTCGTGATGATTCCTAAGGCCACTGTTTTATTGTCCTAAATTCTCTAGACAATCTGCTGTTCTCTAAAAGACTGGTGATCTTTCAGAGAGGAAGTTGGGGGTCAGGTCAGTCCCATATTCATAACGTTCCTCCACCAGACTCTGCTTGGCAGGTTAAGCTGGTTGGTTGGTTGGTAAGGTAAGCTGGTTGATTCCTCACCTTGTTTATTCATATAGTTGTTATTTTCAGCAAATCCTATTTAATCTGCTAACAGAAGCAGGTAAGGTTTAGGAAGGAAAAGAGTAAGCAATGGAGTTGAGGCTCTTTAGTCTATTTTTCTCCGGTTTCTCTCTGTTTGCTTATGCAGGAGAAATGACTATGGTGATTCTTCTTCTTTCATAACAAACGGCTTCATGTCATGCTGAGCCAGCGGCAGCACTAACTGTGATTCCTGACTCAGTGTCTTCCCTGACACCGACAGGTGCATCTTCAACAAATCAACAGACTGAAGGAGTTTTGTGGTGGGATTTAAAAATATCAGCTGTAGCTTCAAAGATGGGATAGTAATGAGTTAGGGAATGTAATGATCCAGGGCTTAATGGGAGATGAGATAACCATGAGAAGCGAGGACATTGTTGGCTAATGTGATCACACAGGACATGAGGGCATGGATGATGAGCTATGTGGATAAAACATAGCATTCATGCAGTGATAGAGCGTTTCAGAAAAAAATATAAGACCTAAAAAATCTAAAAAAATCTGTAGTCAAGAGTTTTGAGGTATATTCTAGAGAGGTGAACATGAATGCTGAGGACAAGCCTTATTTTGTAGAACACAACAGGAATCCCTAGGAAGTGTGGCTAAAATCTCCCGAGTCCCCACATCTTCGATCCCACCCCCACTACCAGTGGGAAAGTGATGCCATGGCCATCCAGTCCGCTACACCAGTCCACTCTACCCCCAGCCAGGAAAATGGTTTAGGGCCAGGAAAGTGATGAGATCAACCAACAAGTGGATTGGGATTTAGCCTGAGTGATTTTCCAGGTGAGCGTTAACCAGAGGTTGAGTTGTCTGCCTTGGCAAATACAAATTCTAAATAAAAAGTCAGTGTACTCAGGTTGAGTTTCTTGGCTAATATGAAAAGATGTGGTAAAGCCATACACTTACAGTCCGTGGCTGTAAAAGATGTAAGAAGTAAGATCCAGAGCCTGGAAGGAAACATATGAGTCAGACTGTCCATTCCTCTGCTCTCCATCAGAACCATGTGTTTCACGCTTGTAAATAGATTGCTCTCATGGGCACCCACCCCAGCACACAAAACCATCACTTTAATGCAATTTTTCTTTACACTTCACTTTTGTGAAGACTGATCTCTTTTCCTTTGAGAGGATACAGAACAGACAGTCATTTCCCTCTGAATAAATAACAGTCCACACACGACACTCTTAGCAAAACAATGCTAAGATTCTGCTTCTTCAGTCTAAATAATCCCCTTCTTTTCTTTGTCCTTATTTTAGTTATCTCTATTGCTGTTATTTGATTTTCTTCAAGATCAAGAAACCAGACTGAACATAGAAGTGGAATATGAAGAGAAATGTGCAGAAAAGAAAAACAACTTTGTGGTTTTTACTTTCTATATTTCCAGGTATGAGGAGTATCCTGACTCAATTTTTAGTAGTATCCTATGGAACTTTACTAATTTCTACACACAGTCAGTCTGAGTTAGTGGTATATCCTGAATTGACCTTTTATTTTTTTAAATAGCTTTACTGCAGTATAATTGACATACAATGAACCGCACATAATTAAAGTATAAAATTTGATGTGTTAACAAATGTTATACCTGTGAAATCATCACAACCTCAAGATAATGAACATAATAAGCATGATCTCCAAAAGTTTGTTTTTGCCCCTTGGTAATTCCTCTCTCCCACTCGTACCTATTCCCTTCTGTTGCCCTTCCCTGCCAATGACCTGTTTTTTGTCACTATAGATGGGTATGTCTCTCACTTCAGGTTGCTTTTAATGGATTTCGGCAATGTTTTGTGGTGTTCAAGATAAGATCTTGCACATCTTTTGTCAGACTTATTCCTAAGTTTGCATATTTTGATGCTATTGTAAATGGTAATTTTTAAATTTCAATTTTTAGATTGTTGCTGGTATAGAGAAATACAATTAGTATTTGTACACTGCCTTGAATCTTGCAAAATTCACTTGTTAATACTAGTAGGTTTTTTGTAGATTCCACCAGATTTTTCTACATATGTCAGTAAGTAATGAGAATTTCATGTCTTCATTTTCAATTTTGATAACCTTATATTGCTTTTTCTTATGCTGTATTTCTTATATCGTATTATATTATATTTTTCTTATGTTATTTCTTATATTGCTTTATTGAACTGGCTGGAATCTCTAGTACAGTGTTGAAGAGAAGCAGTGAGAGTGGATATTCTTGCCTCATTTTAGATTTTAGAGGGAAAACAACCAGTCTTTCACCATTAAGTGTGATGTTAGCTGTAGGATTTTCATAAATGCCCTTGTTCAGGTTGAAGAAATTCTTTTCTATTCCTAGGTTACCAAAAGTTTTAGTGAAGAATGGATGATGGATTTTGTCAAATTCTTTTGTGCTTCCGTTGAAGTGATCACACAGTTTTTCTCTTTTTTGGACTTAATGTGGTGATTTTCAAAAATTATACTGCCTAACCCACTTAATTATGATGTATTATCCTTTAAATTTATTGTTAGATTTGATTTGCTAACCTTTTGTTAGGAATTTTTTGCAATCTATGCTCACGAGAGATATTGGTCTGTAGTTTTTCCTTCTTGTAATGTTTTTGGTTTTGGTATCAGAGTAATGGTGTCCTCATAGAACTAACTGAGACATTTTCCCTCCTCTGCAATTTTCTGAAGAGTTTCTGTAACATTGGTATTATCTCTTCCTTTGGTGGAATTTACCAGTGAAGCCATCTGGGCCTATAGTTTTCTTAGTGGAATGGTTTTTAACTGCAAATTCAATTTATTTAATGGATATAGGGCAATTTATGTAATCTAATTCTTCTGAGTCACCTTTGATAACTTGTATCTTTCAAAAAGCCTGTCAATTTCATCTAAGTTGTTGGATTTACTGGCATAAAGCTATTCATTCCTTCATATCTATATTTTATATCTTACATCCCTATGTCTATCATATATCTATAGAATCTGAAGTGAAGTCACCTTTCCCATTTCTGATACTGGTAATTTACGTCTTCTCTACTTTTCTCCTAATCACTTTGTCTAGAAAGTTATCACTTTTATTATCTTCTCAGAGACCAGACTTTTGGTTTCTTTTAGTTTCTCTATTGTGATTGTTTTCTATTTCGTTGATTTCTGTTCTTATTGTTTCCTTTCTTCTGTTTAATTTCAGTTTTGTTTGCTCTTCTATTACTAGTGTTTTGAGGTGGAAGCTGAGGTCATTGATTTGAAACCTTTCTTCTCTTCTAGTACAGGCATTTAGTGCTGTAAGTTTCCTTCTAAATACTGTTTTATCTGCACCTCACAAATTTCAATATGCTGTGTTTTCATTTTAATTTTGTTCAAAATAGTTCATAATTTCTCTTTTATTTCTTCTTTGATCCGTGGGTTATTTAGAAGTGTGGGTTTTAGTATCCAATTACTTAGTTTTAAATAATTTGATTATGATGTGCCTTGCTGTAGTTTCTTCATGTTTCTTTTGCTTGGGCTTCATTGAGCTTCCTCAATCTGTGAGTTTATAATTTTCATCAAATTTGCAAAAAACTTCAGTCCACTATTTCTTCAAATATTTTTCTTTTCTGTTCCCTTTCCTCCTTTGGAGACTACAGTTGCATGAATATTAGGTGGCTTGAAGCTGTCTCACAAATCACTGATCTTATGTTTATTTTTTTTAGTCTTTTTTGGGATAGTTTACATTGCTATGTCTTTAAGTTTTGAACCTTTTTTTCTGCAGTGTCTAATTTGTCCTTAATCCCATGCAGTGTATTTTTCATCTCAGATATTGTACTTTTCATCACTGGAAGTTCAATTTGGGTCTTTTATTATGTCTTCCATAAATCCACTTAACTTGTCCAGTTTCCCTTCTAGCTTCTTACATATATGGAATAGAATTCTAATAACAGTTTTAATGTCACTGTCTGCTAATTCTATCATCTCTGTCATTTCTGGATCCATTTTGATTGATTGATTTTTCTCCTCATTATGGGTCATATTTTCCTTCTTTGCATGCCTGATGATTTGTTATTGGATACAGATATTGTGAATTTTACCTTTACCAGGACGTAGTGAAGTTAGTTGGGAATGGTTGATTTCT
This sequence comes from Equus przewalskii, assembly GCF_037783145.1. Lineage (NCBI taxonomy): Eukaryota > Metazoa > Chordata > Mammalia > Perissodactyla > Equidae > Equus > Equus przewalskii. The sequence continues at coordinate 49,305,235 of NC_091831.1, read as the reverse complement.
TTTAGGTATTGCTTCTCAAAACTTTTAGGTAGAACCAGAGCAGCGTTTATTCTAGGGTTAATTGTTTTTATCGTACTAAAAACAAAGCCCTCCCTTGTGAGTGCAATGCCCAATGCTCCATGGATTATGAAGTTTTGTACTCCGGTTTTTAGGAACAGCTACTCTTCCTGGCCCTAGGTGAGTGCAAGAGATTCTTCCCTCTCACCCATATGGGTGGTTTTTTCTCTGGCCTTGGATAATTTTCCCCATGCAGGTACTGGTCAGTACTCAGTGAATACTTGAGGGGAACCCTGAAGTATGCTGAGTTCTCTCTCTGTGTCTCTCTTCCGTCTTGTACCGTGACTTGCAAACTGGCTTCCCTTGGTCTTTTCAGACCCACGTCAGCCTTCCCAGCTCATAGGTATTGCCAGGCTCTGCCTGAGTCTCTCCTCCCTGCTCTGTGGCCTGAAAACTTTTTCCAGGTAGTAAACCGGGACAGTTGGGATCACTGTCTTTTGTAGCCTAATACTGAATGTCTTGAGAACAATTGTTTCTTATGTTCTGTACAGTTTTTTAGTTGTTTCATATGGAAGGGTGAATCCTATCCCTGTTGCACTATAAATTAACAAAGTGCTGATCCCTTTCAAAAGTTACAAGCATATGTGTCTTAGTCTATTCGGGCTGCTGTAACAAAATGTGATAGACTGGGTGGCTTATAAACAACAGAAATTTATTTCTCACAGTTCTGGAGGCTGTGAAGCCTAAGATCAAGACACTGGCAGATTCAGTGTCTGGTTCTGGCCCCCTTCGTGGTTCATAGAAGGAGCCTTCTAGCCGTAATCTCATATGGCAGAAGTGGTGAAGGACTCTCTCTGGGGTCTCTTTTATAAGGGCACTAATCCCATTGATGAAGGCTTTACCCTCATGACCTGATCACTTCCCAAAGGGCCCACCTTCAAATCCCATCATATTGGTGGTTCATATTTCAACATATGACCTGGGAGGGGGCACAAACATTCAGACCATAGTGATATGCAATTAAAGTGAATTTTTCATATACTTCAGAACTCTTTTCTTATTGAAGGGGATTAATTCATTATTAATATGTAAATTGTTCAGAGGCAGGGAGTAAGGGCCCTTTTATCACGACTTAAAGCGAAGCAAAGCAAAACAGAACAAACAAAAGGGATCACTATATCACGCTGCTCAATCAAGAGAAAACCCCACAGTCTCCTGGTCTGATTCTTAGTTCTAGGCTGTCGCACAAGCTGGGACGAGATCACCTACCAATCTGGTGAGTCTGCTTTTTGAGCATTCAGAGACAGTCCAAACTCATACCAATGACGTTCAGGTGGGTGGGAAGTTGAGAAATGATAAAGAGATTCCTCTCTAATACAGCATTTCCTAACGTGTGTTGCATGAAATCCCAGTGTTTTACAAGATGTTAGTAGATTTCAGGAAAAACGCCAACCACAAAATACAATTCCACGGTCAAATATGATTGGGAAATTTATAAAAAATATTGTCCTCATTAAGAATTCACAATGCACTTGAACTCTGAGAATTTCTGCAGTTAACTTTGATTATGTCAGATAACCAAACACTTTTAGGTAATTTCTCTTTTTTTTTTTTTAAAGATTTGATTTTTTTCCTTTTTCTCCCCAAAGCCCCCGGTACATAGTTGTATATTCTTCTTTGTCAGCATATTCTAGTTGTGGCATGTGAGACGCCACCTCAGCGTGGTTTGATGAGCAGTGCCATGTCCACGCCCAGGATTGGGACCAAACACTGGGTCGCCTGCAGCGGAGCGCGCGAACTTAACCACTCGGCCACAGGGCCAGCAATTTCTCCTTTGTGCCTGAAATAGTTAGTTTTTCATTTGCAAACAAGATACCTGACTGCTCTAATCAGAACCAAATCCATGTAGATACTAAAGTTTCAAGGAAGTCAAATTTGTATACATCCACAAAGTCATTGAACTGATATTGCTTTTGGCTCAAGTCCTCAGTGAGAAAATTATAACCTGAAACAAGATAGGAAATACTGTTTACAAACTGACTAAATTCTGAGAAAATACTATATGTCAAAAATGCAGAATTCTAACCCGCTGATGGCATAGTGGTTAAGTTTGTGTACTCCACTTTGGCGTCCCGGGGTTCACAGATTGAGGGCCCAAAGATGGGGTCAGAGCCAAGAACAGCCCATCTTCCCAGACTTCCCTCTCTCTTCCCCTGTGCCCTCTAATCCTTGTGCTGTATTGGAGAAAAGCTAATGGGAGCCCTCATTCCAATTCACAGGACCTGTGGGGTCACTTCTGACTGTTTCCCTTCACTCTGGACACAGCCCTTCATGACCCATAGGCCTCAATCCTATCTGGCTATGTTTTCCACTTCAGATGGTTTCCAGATCTTTTAAAATTTTTTTATTGAGGTAATATTGGTTTATAACATTATATAAATTTCAGGTGTACATCATATTTTGATTTCTGTATAAAGCGCATTGTATTCACCACCTAAAGTCTAATTGCCATGTGCCCTTTTACCCCTTTCACCCTCCCCCCTCCCCCTCCCCTTCTGGTAACCACCAGTCTATTCTCTGTGTCTATGTATTTGTTATTGTTGTTTTATCTTCCACATGTGAGTGAAATCATATGGTATTTGGCTTTCTCCATCTGACTATTTTTGCTTAGCATAATGCCCTCAAGGTCCATCCATATTGTCACAAAGGGTAAGATTTCATCTTTTTTATGGCTAATAGTCCATTGTGTGTGTGTATATGTGTATATGGTGTGTATATATGTATACATATATATATGTACATATATATTATATACACCACATCTTCTTTATCCGTTCATCCATTGACAGGCACTTAGGTTGTTTCCAAGTCTTGGCTCTTGTGAATAATGCTTCAATGAACATAGGGTGCACATATCTTTTCAAATTAGTGTTTTTGTGTTCTTTGGATAAATACCCAGTAGTGGGATAACTGAATCATATGGTAATTTTATTCTTAATTTTTTGAGGAATGTCCATACTGTTTTCCACAGTGGCTGCACCATTTTACATTCTCACCAGCAATGTACGAGGGTTCCCTTTGCTCCATGTCCTCTCTGACACTTGTTATTTCTTGTCTTTTTAATAAGAGCCATTCTGACAGATGTGAGGTGCCATCTCATTGTTGTTTTGATTTGCATTTCCCTAATAATTAGTGACGTTGAACATCTTTTCATGTGACTGTTGGCCATCTGTATATTTTCTTTGGAAAAACATCTGTTCATATCCTTTGCCCATTTTTTAATTGAGTTTGTTTGCTTTTTTCTTATTGAGTTCTTTATATATTTTGGATATTAATCCTTATTGAATATATGATTTGCAGACATCTTCTCCCATTTGTTGGGTTGTCTTTTCATTTTGTCGATGATTTCCTTTGCTGTTCAGAAGCTTTTTAGTTTGATGTAGTCCTGTTTGTCTATTTTTTCTTTTGTTTCCCTTGAGGTGGTTTCCAGATCTTTATTTCAGGGGGCACTTAGCTACATGCATGTCCAAAAGGACCTTGCTGCTGTTCATCAGTGATTCCTAAGAAAGACACTGCCAAAGGTCTCGGCTGTCCTCCATAGTCTGTGCTCATCAGGGAAACACACAGGCGTCACACAATTCTATCCCAGATTCACAGTTGGGATGGGAGGAGAGGGCAGGAACCAGGGAGAATTCCAGGATACAGGACAGTGATGCTAAGATTTTCTCACAGAGATGTAATGAAGTGCAAGTGTAGATGATTGCTTTTAGCTGCTGTTGCCAGCAAGCAGTTCCTGACCCTGTAAACAGCACACAAATCCACAACCACAGCATTTCATAAAATATTTGATGGCACTTTCTTCAATGATTGAATGGCTTCAGAGACTGGAGAATGGAGGCAGTGTTAACATCAATCTGTTCACTTGGAAAGGAGATCACCTTGGTAAGATAAAACCTCTGGACCTGTGTGGCCCCTGGTCTGCTCTCTGCAAGGAGATAGCTCCAGGGTTTCCGAGTAGCTTAGACAAGGCAGCTCCAGAAGTGATTTGGTTGTGAGTTTATCCTTCAGCAATTTTGTAACCTGCTGCCCAGCTCTATGCTTCAACTTTATTCAGTGTGTATTTCTTCTTCCTTGTGTTAGGATGTGTCACTGCAATCAGCTATCCGGTGCCACAGGGAGGATGCATCTGATGGCAGTGAGCAGCAATGGCCTTTCATCTGAGACCAAGCTGGTCATGTGCTCATTGAGGGCACCCTCAGACTCCTTGTAGGCATCAGGATCAAAGACATCAGCTCCCTGCTACCTCAAATCACTGCTTAGCCCTACATAATAGTCCTCTATGCCCCCAGAGTTGATGCCTTCTTCCTCCTCCTTCTTCTCCTCTTCCTCTCAATTTGGGTCATAGTCCTTTTCTTTGCTATCAGATCCCTGGCTATTCATGTTCCTGGACAACTTAGGGACCTGCTAAGTTGCAGATCAGGAAAGTAGTTTCTTTCTTCTGCCCCTCACACCAATTTTACTTTTTACTGATTTCTCTCAAATGCATTAATCATTCTGTCTTCTGCGATCCTTGAATATCTGTCAAGAAGATGTCACTTTATGTCACTCTGTGCTGTATGATTTCCAACCTGAGCCTCAACCACTTGGCTGCTGAGCCCATGTGGGCCAGACCAAGGGGTAAGGTTGGAGCACAATGGCGGAGCAATCAGGCTGACACTGATATGGGCCAGTGCTCCGTCCTCATGATGCTCTTTTTGAGTGGTGACACAAAGCATTATGGTTGATGATTCCTACACCGTCCACTAGATTGAGGAAAACTGCAGGGTGGAGCCCATGTCCTGCCCTGCCCTTTGTTCTCTCTTAGTCTCTTTTCTAATTTTCTGCCTTAGAAGGTCCTCAATAGGGGCTGGCCCATGGCCATGTGGTTAAGTTCGCACGCTCGTTTCACTTTGGTGGCCCATGGCTTCACGGGTTTGGATCCTGACTGTGGACCTAGTACCACTCATCAACCATGCTGAAGCGGCATCCCTGACAGCAGAACCAGAAGGACCTACCACTAGAATATATGACTATGTACTGGGGGCTTTGGGGAGAAGAAGAAGAAAAAGAAGAAGATTGGCAACAGATGTTAGCTCAGGTGCCAATCTTCAAAAAAAAAAAAAATCTTCAATAAAAGTGTATTGAATTGAGCAAAGATGATTCTTATGTATTATATGATCCTAAAGTCCTTTCTGGATCTCATGATGGTAGAATTAAAGAACTGTGAGGAACTTGAGAGACTTTTAAAATTCCTCATGATTTGGAAAATGACAAAATTGAGACCCAGAGCAGTTAAATATCTTTGTGCCAGGTCACACAGCTAGTTGGTTGCCAAAGCCGGCACTGGAATCCTAGTCTCCAGGCTCTTGGTTTAGCGCTCCTCACAAAGACTGAACATTTTAGTTAACTGAGAATTTACATTCCATCAAGTACTGACTTCACAAAAATAGACTGCAGTGAAGCATACAACACAAATTTACCAAACGCATTGCAGTTCGCCAAAATACCTTCCAATATTTGCATGCTTTCTGGATAGTTCTTGCATAATTTTGCAAAGTTGACTAAAGTTTTTCAGGAGACTTGAAAAATATTATTGAATGATGTGAAGGACTCACTGAAAGGATTTGCCTTGCAAGTTTTGCAGTTATCCATCATGATTCTCATCATGATGCCGTTATAACTCAGAGTTTGGAGGATTATTCTTAAAAACCTTCTTGTAAAGAAGCCTGGAACAATGAAAAATGTTAAATAGTTAATAGTAGGAATCACACAGAGTCATCTGGAAAGTATCCGAAATATTCAGAAAACTTTTTTAGGGACCCAATTGCTAGAAAACCTGCGATTGCAGAGCAACATGAGAGTGTCTGTTGTATGTTGTGTGAGGCAGATAGAGAAAGCAGGGAAACAGTAGCAATCATGGGATAGAGTCACCATCCTATGAGTAAGAAAGAATCAAAGCAGAGAAGAAAGCCAAAAAGCCAAGAACTATCAAATGCATCCCCGAGACACTGAGTAGGAGATTCAGATCAGAAAATCAGCCAGTTCACGGTCGTTATCTCCTCTTCTCTCAAGCTAAAAATAAGATATGATAGAAGCAGCTCTGCACAGAGCTAGAGAAATAGACACTCTGGAAAATAAATTACTGGATTTATTCACTATCCTTTATCTAAATGTAAACATAGGTCAACCCACACGGATAACCCTGGATGGTGTCCCGAGTTGTGAAAGGTCAGGCTGGGAAACATGGCATTACAGAAGCTCTGTGAGTCTCGATGTCTTTCAAGCAACACACTTAGACTTTTGAAATACCGCTGAGCTCATGTAGATGAGACACTTGCATTTATTTCAGCAAGCCTTATTTGCAAATGTTGGCCTTTGGGATCTTGATAAAACTTTGTCAGTGGTCGAATGAGATGGCAAAATGGAGCTGGGTTTTGACAAGGGTTGTGTGGTGTGGTGGGGAGGGTCTCAGTCAGGGAAGCAGATGGACCTGAGTTTGCTCAATGAGGCTTCTTCTGACATTGGTATGTCTTGGAGAAGCCACGTGGCTTGCCTGTCACGACCTGCCTGTCTGACCATGGCCTGGGTGGAATAAACACCTCAGAGGTGTCTTCTTGTTATACCATTCTATGATGCTTTCTTTTGTGCCTTTTCTGTGGATTGTGGGAATATCTGATCCGCAAATAAAAACCAGGCTCTTGCTATCTTGGACCTTTATTTGGTAGTTTGGCAATTCAGCTGGTCTCGAAACTCCCATTAACCGCACTGAGCCACTCTCCCATCCCTAAGTTTCTATTCTACATACTCTTTTTGTTTTAACATACAGGAAAAGGTCTATCTATAAGCAAATCTCTTCCAATTGATCAGCCAATTAGTGTGTTATCTTCCTAAATGGGGAAAAAAAGTCTTGTCTAGCATAAGACAGATTCATGCTGGAAAACACCAGGCAATAGGTATAGGGTTGTGTGTGTGTGTGTGTGTGTGTTGCTTGTAAGAGAGAACAAACTTACACAAGTCTGGGCAGTCAAATCAAGTGTTACCGCAACACTTGAGTAAAGTCCTTTCTCTAAGTCAAGGGTGAAGGTTTACCAGTAAGCACTTGTAAGACTCAGGTTGCAGAGACCCACTCAAATGAGCTCATGTAAGGTAGGTTTAAGAATTTATGTTGAGGGCTGCTCCTAAACACTTTTGGTTTGGTGTTGCTTGATTTGAATCAATTTTTGCTCCAATAAATTCTTAAAATTTTTAATTTGCCTCACTTTATTTTTTAATAGTTCTGGTGTCAGGATAGGGAACTGAAGGAGACCCATGATGACCCCAGGAGCAATGAAGCAGGTGTAGCAGCTGTTGAGCCCCTTGAGCTCGTTGCTTTCCCCACATCTCTGGAGGCCGTGGGGAAGGCCCTCTCAGATCCTGGCTCATAGCTCTACAGCTTTTGCATTATGAGCTTTCAGACTATTGAGCATTTCTTTTTCTAGGCTGGGTTTGAAGGCAGGCTGAAGTCAGACTGGTTCTGACTTAGAAACTGAACTTGGTCTAACTTAGAAACCAGACTTGTCTCAGAGTCAGACTGGGTCCAGTGTGAAGCCTCAGGTGAATAAAATTTTAAGGATGAACAAGTAGGTGAACCTTACTAAAGATAAGCTTTCATTACAGTGGCCACAGTGGAGAACTTCTAACCTAGATAAGCTTATCCATTTACAAGGTGCCCTAGAGAAAAAGGGGTCTCAGCCAAGCACTCACCATAGAGGGTAGAGGGAAAATGATTTTTCTTCCTCTACAGTTTCTGGTGACCAGGATGAGACCTGCGGGAATATCCCACTTGCTCTGGAGTCTGCAGACATCATCCTAGGAAAACCAGCAGAAGCTGGCAAAGGGGAGAATTTTTACCAAAGCCAGCTCTCACAGATCTCTGTCTGTGGTGCCTGGGCTAGAAAGGAAGGTAAAACTTCATGCTGTCCCTTCCTTTCCAAAATCAGATTGGTAGAAAAGAACATTGGTTATAGATCCTTTCTTTCCCAGGGACAGCTATTGCCTTCTTGTTTTTCTCCTTTTGTGTCCTGAGAACTTGGTTTGTAAACTGTCAAGTTGGGGTCCCCAAAATATGGCCTGGCAGAAATGTGGGTCACACGCTACTTGTGGCTAGATAAGGATAGACAGAAAAGTGGGTTGCAATCCATTTGCAGCTGGGGTCCTACTGACAGTTGCCAGCTCTTGGGAGAATTGTCTAAGTCTTTCTTTCTTCGGGTTATCTTTGGGACTGGCTCTGGATCTTAGGAGGGTAGTATATTTTGCACCCTCTTCGAGGATGCCTTTTGCATGCAAGGGGTCGTTCAATACTGCCAAGAATATTTACTGTTTGTCCCAGCTGAAGACTGACAAGATATTTGAAAGGATTTTTCTTTTTTTTTTGGTAAGTAGCTCTGTGGTCAGAAGTTGGCCAGATTGGAAGTGGATATTCAGAGCCCGGTAGGGACTTTTTTAGGCTTTCTCCCCTAAGCTAAAGTGAAACTATGTACCCAGAGGGAAAGAAAAACATTCTGAAGCCTTTGTGGAAAGATTTACTAAAACATTCCAACGACACACAGCTCTAAATCTAGCACTTAGGAATCTTTGAGTTTCCATCTTAGTTGAAGTCTTTTCCCTGATATAAAGAAGCCATCTGAGGAAAATGCAGTTGGATGGGTGGGGCAGTCTCTTAATATATTCAGGTTGCAACCCAATTCTTTGAGGAATTAAAGACAACTGTACTGTTTTACAAATATAGGCTTTACCAGGACAGAAATTAGTTAATCATTTAATTGGTTCATGCCTCTCTATTTCATTCAACATACTTTTTTTTTAGTTTATTTGAGCAAAAATAAATTCAAATCAGGCAGTGCCAAACCGAGTGGTTAGGAGCACTCTACCAACAGGAGCTTGGAGAGAGAACTTTACAGAGAAAAGGAGGAAGCAAAGTAAGGCAATTATTGATTGGCTATAGCTTAAAGCTTAGTTGGCTGTTTGTAATTGGCTGTCCTTAGCATTTTGACTTCATACCCTTGAGGCATTTACAGGGTTAGATTTTGGTTTGCTTACGTGGGCTGCCACAGCGTTAGAGCCACATCAGGCTAATGACCTCCTTGGTTAATTAATATGGCAAGATTTCCCCCTTTGTTCATCTTCTCATATATGAGAGATTGACAAAAAATTTGGTGTTAAAGCCATTCTCAGTCACCATCAGAGTTAAGTTGCTCTTGTCTCATTGTGAAACTCATAAGTTATGATGTCAGACCTGTGAACATCACATCTCATTATTCATCTTGTTTGTGTTTCTCCAAGCATAGTGAGACCATCTGATATACTGCTTATGGCTGTGACCATGCATTTAAGACCTTTGAGAGAGCATAGTGCACCAAGAAGACTAGAATGATACCTATTAGGAGGATAAACCAAAGAGACTGAAGTATACTCCTTACTCAGGGCCTCCATGACCCAAACCAATTGGTATCAAACAAATCAAAGAATGTATCTGAAGAGGCATCAACCTGTTTTAGCCAGGTGGCTTGTTTTTAATTCCTTATTCTTTCTGCTTCTCATAACTTAACATTGCTCAGTCTATTTGGACATTTTAGCTGTAATTCCCGTTACTCACACACTGTTTCTTTTTCCATGTGTCTTGGTTCAAATTTCTGGGAAAGTTAGTCTGATTGATCCAGTTTGTCATTTCAAGCAAGGCCATACAGGTCTTCGGCCAGGTGTTGTAGTGATGGTCCTTTGCATCAACTGGGCTGAGTGGGCATGTGAAAGTCAATATGGTCACATGAAAAAATGGGGCCACCTATTTAGTAGAGGCTGTAGGCGGGATGCATCCTTTAGAAGAACATAAAGGCAGTGCAAACACAGTGGCTGCTGCACCCAGAGTAAGTTCCACAATAAATCAAAACTTCCAATTACGATCTCATTTTCTCCATATAATAACATTGAACGTAGGTTAGCTGAAATGATCTCCATTTTATGAATGAGAAGACAGAAGTTCAGAGAGGTTGTGGTTTGGAGAGATAAGTACTGCATCTGCTCTGTACTTTTGATGTCCTTTCTCAGTCTCAGAATATTAGAGATTCTAGTCTAGCCACCTGTCCCTTCACTTTCATTAAGCACCCTTTTTATACATTTGCAGAGACCCAGAGAGGTCACCATGAGTTGTCCGCTATTGAATTTATCTATTATATTTATCTGAAACAAAGTTAGAAAGTTCAGGTTTTACTTAACGCAAACCTTGGGAGAGTAGCAGGAGTTCACTGTTGTAACAATGCTGGCTGCATTATGATGTTGCTCTATTTTTCCTTCTTATCTGATTTTCTCTTCCCTTTACAAAGGCATAATGTGAGGTCACAGAATGAGAATTTGAGGCTATGCAATAAGATTTTCCTGAATTTCTCAGGAGCCTTTAGCTCTTCTGTGTGCCTAGCTCTCAGTTTAACTGGGCAAAGTTTGGTTCATCCCAACCAAGTTCCCATAGCAATCTCAACATTCCAGATGTTGGTGCTAACTAAAGGCCCCCTGTTTCTGCAGAGAGCAGAAGATTTTCAAGCCAGTCCAGCCTCCCCAGCCTTCGACATTTGTCTTAGGAACACAATCCTCCCATCTTCCCCTTAAGAGCACTTGTATTTTCTGATCTTCAGCCTCTAGGCACAAACACCGAATCCAGAAATGAGTTTTAAAATTTTGAGAAACTAAATTATAAAACTCTCTTTTAAATATTTTGATAAAAAATTACTTTATTTTCATTTAGAGCATGTCATTGAGAGTTTCCTCAGAATTTGCTTCTGTTTTTCAGAAAAAAATAAGACTATAACCTAAATTAAAGATCATTAATCTTACCCATATACATATACACTGATAGTTGGAAATTTATTTACGTGCGCGATGACCTGGTAGGACACTTATCTGGAAGTAAATATTCTCTCTTGAACCACCACTATCTTTTATATCAAAACTTACAGATAAAGAATCAACACATTTGTTTCTTCTAAGCATCTTTAAAGCTAGGCAGTTTTGTTCTGAATGTGGCATATCTTTTCCATCAGAACCTGTGGCTCTCACCTCTGCAGGGACATTAAAGTGCCATTTAAGTTTCATTCCACATGGGGTCAGTATTGTGCTCCTGATCGCTGCTGTGTTCTTGTTTTTGCAACTTAAAAATGTTAATTTGGGAATCTCAGTGGAAATATCCATAGAGTAACAAAATGGGAAGATGCCAGGACAATGCAGCCCTGGCTGCTGCCACCCCCTTGATTGCCAGCTGCAAACTCACTTTGTAGCAAGCCTGGTGGCCAACTCATTATAACTCCTTTGTCTTAGTGTCCTCTTTTAATATTAATACCTCCTGAACCTTTTCATCCTTATGAATGCTTTAGAGACATGATTTGCAGTGACAGCTTAGCATCACACAATAGTGACAAAGGCTCAGCAAAAACGAGGCCTAGAAGGCAATATTTTACCTCCAGTTGTTTCTCCTTGTTTCTATCAGCAAAAACCATTGGGATTTTCTTTAAAGGAAAGAGATTACAATTACTTATTGGAGGTAGAAGAAAACATAGAAGCAGTGGTTCTCATCCTTGGCTGCACATTAGGATCACCTACGGAGATTAATAAAATGCTGATACCAGGCCACAACCTAGAATGGAGACATGAATCTCTGGGGAGGAAAGAACTCAGGAATAAGCATTTTAAAAAACTCTTCAGATAATTTCAATTGTATAGTCAGGTTGCGAACCACTGACGTAAAGGAAAATTTGGAGTACTGGAGCTAACTCTAAATACAGAAGAATTCCAGAGTTAAAACAAGCTAAAAATGAGCCAGAAATCAGAACCACTGGTTCCTGGTTCCCTTGATTTTATTGATCATTGATATGACTTTGGACAAGTCACATCATTACCATGGGTTCTCCGTAAATGATATAAGGACCAAAGGTTATAACATGTGACAATTGTTTGAAAACAGACTGTGCTTCACAGATTTTTATTATTAAGGTCGTTTATAGAACCATATCATTCAGTTTTGCTGTATTTATGGAGCCTAAATGGTGTCCTCTTCCCTCTTTCTGGATTGGACTTCAGTGTGTCCTGGGCTTCATGCTGATGTAATGGAAGCAGAATTTCCTAGATGGGTTCTGGGCAGGAATCTGCATTTTTAAAAACAAATGGTAAGACTTCCAAACAAATGAGTAAATCCATTTCTCCCTAACCTTCCCACTAAGTACAGCTAAAAACTCTGGACATTAGATATAAAACGTAGAAAGTCTCTGAAAGGTGGACTGGTTGGGGACCCCAGGATTCAAGGAGTGAGTTGATGGTGAGTTCTCTGGGTTTTCCTTTTGACTCCTCTATATCCCAGACTGGTTGCTGGAGAAGATGCAACCCAGAAACTTCAATGGGCACAAATTCCCAAGGAAAGCCTGCTGTCTTATCAAAATACTGGGAAAGATGCAGTCCAGCAAGATCGAGACTTATTGATTATAAATGCCCTACTCCAGCAAAACGCCAGGGAAGAAACCATGTTGCAATCTACCTGTTGAAAAGGCTGAGAAGTCTAGATGGAGGACCTAGACTTCTACCCCGGCCTGGAGGTAGTGAGGTGCTCTCCCCACTCCATGCTAAGGTGGCGTCCAAGAACGCCAAGTATGGAGTCTGATTTCTACCTCCATCCTGTGTTGACGAGGGATCCCTTCCTGTGACCCCCTCCTGCGCCCACCCCCAACCCCACAGGTTCAGTGGAGGTCTCACATGGAACTTGAACTTCCACCTCCATCTGGTGGTAATGAGTTCTCCCTACCTCCCCACCATGGTGGCATCAGTGGAGGCTGACTGGGGAGTCTGGATTTCCACCCCCTCCCAGTGATAAAGAGTTAGTGCACCCCTTCCATCACTGGCCCAGTTTCAACAAAGCCCAGCTAAAGCAGAGGATTTAAATGAGATCTAGAGGCTTATAACATAATACCCAAAATATCTAGAATACAATTAAAAAATTACTCTTTATACCAAGAACCAGGAAAATCTCAACTTGAATGAGAGAAGAAAATCAACAGATGCCAATATGGAAATGACACAGATGTTGGAATTATCTGATCAGTATTTTAAAACAAACGTCTTAAAAATGCTTTAATGAGCATGCCTGAAACAAATGAAAACAAATGTTCAGGGGATTTTTATACACCCCAATGTTTGAAGATCATCAGTTCAGGGAGTTTAGACTTCTTTGAAGTCATGAGGCAGCTGGCCAACTAGGTCTTTCTTTCTTAATCTCTAAACATTTCTGTGAGAGCCTAAGCCTGCTTAGTCTTAAATATCTCTTGAATGCTTCCAACTTATTTTTTGGCAGTATTGTGTAAACCTGTGTAGACTGAATAGCAGCACATATAATATTCAACCTCATTGGTCTTTATGGCTAAAGATTAAGGAACAAAGAAGCAACATCTCTCGTAGGCCCAGAATCCAATTAGAGAAGCCTCTGACTAGCTCATATCAGACTTAAGCTACACCTCTTAATAGGGACCACTCCTTCTCTTCTCTTTCATATTGGCTGCGGCTCCCATATCCCCTCTACCCTCTGCTTACTTCTTCACCCCAGTGTCAGTTTAGGGGAATGTGGTGGGTGATTCAATGGCAGTCATTTCCATGGCAGTTGGTGGAAAATGGGGGAAAAATAAGAGGGACACTAGGCACCCCTTTTTCCTCTTCCACTGCTTCCACTTTTAGTGGGAACTCCAACACAACACTACTTAGCAGCTTCCCCAGCTTCACTTCTGCCAAAATTCTCCCCCTACCACCTCCATCCAGCTACTTTTTTCAAAGGTCCAAAACTCCTGCCAAGAAAGCTTGAGGCTAGATTTTCTTTTGAAACATAGATCAATATTATTAACCCACTTAAGCATAAGTCCCATTAATAAAACACATCTGTCATCTGGCCTCCTTCGTCTTAAAGATCTGTAAGAAAAGAAAGAAGAGAGTGAGCTCCACTTTAGTTTCCCACCATTGACAGCGTTAAAGTTGAGGTTTAGAAAAACATGAAAGGACTCTGTGCGTGGGGAGAAAGGGAAAAGCCTGTCACAATGCCTTGTAACCTCCCCCTTTGAATTAGGTCCAAAGTCACTATTCTTTTTTCTTCTCAGAAATGCATAGGACCTGTGAAGGAAGATGTTCCTTCCTGCCCTTCTAAGGGAAAGGTAGGAAGTGACCAAGAAGCACTACCATTTGCTGATGTACCCAGGCCAAATCGCTATCTAGGCACCTCATTCTCAATCTTCTAAACTTCCTGCCTGATTAGATTCATGTGGTCCCCTGGGGATGGGGCGGGAGCATTGCTTCCAATCAAGTGTTCAGTTTCAGGCTGTAAAGTGTTGCTCAAACAAAAGCAGAATTGTTCTTCATCTTGTCAAGCCTCGTGATGATTCCTAAGGCCACTGTTTTATTGTCCTAAATTCTCTAGACAATCTGCTGTTCTCTAAAAGACTGGTGATCTTTCAGAGAGGAAGTTGGGGGTCAGGTCAGTCCCATATTCATAACGTTCCTCCACCAGACTCTGCTTGGCAGGTTAAGCTGGTTGGTTGGTTGGTAAGGTAAGCTGGTTGATTCCTCACCTTGTTTATTCATATAGTTGTTATTTTCAGCAAATCCTATTTAATCTGCTAACAGAAGCAGGTAAGGTTTAGGAAGGAAAAGAGTAAGCAATGGAGTTGAGGCTCTTTAGTCTATTTTTCTCCGGTTTCTCTCTGTTTGCTTATGCAGGAGAAATGACTATGGTGATTCTTCTTCTTTCATAACAAACGGCTTCATGTCATGCTGAGCCAGCGGCAGCACTAACTGTGATTCCTGACTCAGTGTCTTCCCTGACACCGACAGGTGCATCTTCAACAAATCAACAGACTGAAGGAGTTTTGTGGTGGGATTTAAAAATATCAGCTGTAGCTTCAAAGATGGGATAGTAATGAGTTAGGGAATGTAATGATCCAGGGCTTAATGGGAGATGAGATAACCATGAGAAGCGAGGACATTGTTGGCTAATGTGATCACACAGGACATGAGGGCATGGATGATGAGCTATGTGGATAAAACATAGCATTCATGCAGTGATAGAGCGTTTCAGAAAAAAATATAAGACCTAAAAAATCTAAAAAAATCTGTAGTCAAGAGTTTTGAGGTATATTCTAGAGAGGTGAACATGAATGCTGAGGACAAGCCTTATTTTGTAGAACACAACAGGAATCCCTAGGAAGTGTGGCTAAAATCTCCCGAGTCCCCACATCTTCGATCCCACCCCCACTACCAGTGGGAAAGTGATGCCATGGCCATCCAGTCCGCTACACCAGTCCACTCTACCCCCAGCCAGGAAAATGGTTTAGGGCCAGGAAAGTGATGAGATCAACCAACAAGTGGATTGGGATTTAGCCTGAGTGATTTTCCAGGTGAGCGTTAACCAGAGGTTGAGTTGTCTGCCTTGGCAAATACAAATTCTAAATAAAAAGTCAGTGTACTCAGGTTGAGTTTCTTGGCTAATATGAAAAGATGTGGTAAAGCCATACACTTACAGTCCGTGGCTGTAAAAGATGTAAGAAGTAAGATCCAGAGCCTGGAAGGAAACATATGAGTCAGACTGTCCATTCCTCTGCTCTCCATCAGAACCATGTGTTTCACGCTTGTAAATAGATTGCTCTCATGGGCACCCACCCCAGCACACAAAACCATCACTTTAATGCAATTTTTCTTTACACTTCACTTTTGTGAAGACTGATCTCTTTTCCTTTGAGAGGATACAGAACAGACAGTCATTTCCCTCTGAATAAATAACAGTCCACACACGACACTCTTAGCAAAACAATGCTAAGATTCTGCTTCTTCAGTCTAAATAATCCCCTTCTTTTCTTTGTCCTTATTTTAGTTATCTCTATTGCTGTTATTTGATTTTCTTCAAGATCAAGAAACCAGACTGAACATAGAAGTGGAATATGAAGAGAAATGTGCAGAAAAGAAAAACAACTTTGTGGTTTTTACTTTCTATATTTCCAGGTATGAGGAGTATCCTGACTCAATTTTTAGTAGTATCCTATGGAACTTTACTAATTTCTACACACAGTCAGTCTGAGTTAGTGGTATATCCTGAATTGACCTTTTATTTTTTTAAATAGCTTTACTGCAGTATAATTGACATACAATGAACCGCACATAATTAAAGTATAAAATTTGATGTGTTAACAAATGTTATACCTGTGAAATCATCACAACCTCAAGATAATGAACATAATAAGCATGATCTCCAAAAGTTTGTTTTTGCCCCTTGGTAATTCCTCTCTCCCACTCGTACCTATTCCCTTCTGTTGCCCTTCCCTGCCAATGACCTGTTTTTTGTCACTATAGATGGGTATGTCTCTCACTTCAGGTTGCTTTTAATGGATTTCGGCAATGTTTTGTGGTGTTCAAGATAAGATCTTGCACATCTTTTGTCAGACTTATTCCTAAGTTTGCATATTTTGATGCTATTGTAAATGGTAATTTTTAAATTTCAATTTTTAGATTGTTGCTGGTATAGAGAAATACAATTAGTATTTGTACACTGCCTTGAATCTTGCAAAATTCACTTGTTAATACTAGTAGGTTTTTTGTAGATTCCACCAGATTTTTCTACATATGTCAGTAAGTAATGAGAATTTCATGTCTTCATTTTCAATTTTGATAACCTTATATTGCTTTTTCTTATGCTGTATTTCTTATATCGTATTATATTATATTTTTCTTATGTTATTTCTTATATTGCTTTATTGAACTGGCTGGAATCTCTAGTACAGTGTTGAAGAGAAGCAGTGAGAGTGGATATTCTTGCCTCATTTTAGATTTTAGAGGGAAAACAACCAGTCTTTCACCATTAAGTGTGATGTTAGCTGTAGGATTTTCATAAATGCCCTTGTTCAGGTTGAAGAAATTCTTTTCTATTCCTAGGTTACCAAAAGTTTTAGTGAAGAATGGATGATGGATTTTGTCAAATTCTTTTGTGCTTCCGTTGAAGTGATCACACAGTTTTTCTCTTTTTTGGACTTAATGTGGTGATTTTCAAAAATTATACTGCCTAACCCACTTAATTATGATGTATTATCCTTTAAATTTATTGTTAGATTTGATTTGCTAACCTTTTGTTAGGAATTTTTTGCAATCTATGCTCACGAGAGATATTGGTCTGTAGTTTTTCCTTCTTGTAATGTTTTTGGTTTTGGTATCAGAGTAATGGTGTCCTCATAGAACTAACTGAGACATTTTCCCTCCTCTGCAATTTTCTGAAGAGTTTCTGTAACATTGGTATTATCTCTTCCTTTGGTGGAATTTACCAGTGAAGCCATCTGGGCCTATAGTTTTCTTAGTGGAATGGTTTTTAACTGCAAATTCAATTTATTTAATGGATATAGGGCAATTTATGTAATCTAATTCTTCTGAGTCACCTTTGATAACTTGTATCTTTCAAAAAGCCTGTCAATTTCATCTAAGTTGTTGGATTTACTGGCATAAAGCTATTCATTCCTTCATATCTATATTTTATATCTTACATCCCTATGTCTATCATATATCTATAGAATCTGAAGTGAAGTCACCTTTCCCATTTCTGATACTGGTAATTTACGTCTTCTCTACTTTTCTCCTAATCACTTTGTCTAGAAAGTTATCACTTTTATTATCTTCTCAGAGACCAGACTTTTGGTTTCTTTTAGTTTCTCTATTGTGATTGTTTTCTATTTTGTTGATTTCTGTTCTTATTGTTTCCTTTCTTCTGTTTAATTTCAGTTTTGTTTGCTCTTCTATTACTAGTGTTTTGAGGTGGAAGCTGAGGTCATTGATTTGAAACCTTTCTTCTCTTCTAGTACAGGCATTTAGTGCTGTAAGTTTCCTTCTAAATACTGTTTTATCTGCACCTCACAAATTTCAATATGCTGTGTTTTCATTTTAATTTTGTTCAAAATAGTTCATAATTTCTCTTTTATTTCTTCTTTGATCCGTGGGTTATTTAGAAGTGTGGGTTTTAGTATCCAATTACTTAGTTTTAAATAATTTGATTATGATGTGCCTTGCTGTAGTTTCTTCATGTTTCTTTTGCTTGGGCTTCATTGAGCTTCCTCAATCTGTGAGTTTAAAATTTTCATCAAATTTGCAAAAAACTTCAGTCCACTATTTCTTCAAATATTTTTCTTTTCTGTTCCCTTTCCTCCTTTGGAGACTACAGTTGCATGAATATTAGGTGGCTTGAAGCTGTCTCACAAATCACTGATCTTATGTTTATTTTTTTTAGTCTTTTTTGGGATAGTTTACATTGCTATGTCTTTAAGTTTTGAACCTTTTTTTCTGCAGTGTCTAATTTGTCCTTAATCCCATGCAGTGTATTTTTCATCTCAGATATTGTACTTTTCATCACTGGAAGTTCAATTTGGGTCTTTTATTATGTCTTCCATAAATCCACTTAACTTGTCCAGTTTCCCTTCTAGCTTCTTACATATATGGAATAGAATTCTAATAACAGTTTTAATGTCACTGTCTGCTAATTCTATCATCTCTGTCATTTCTGGATCCATTTTGATTGATTGATTTTTCTCCTCATTATGGGTCATATTTTCCTTCTTTGCATGCCTGATGATTTGTTATTGGATACAGATATTGTGAATTTTACCTTTACCAGGACGTAGTGAAGTTAGTTGGGAATGGTTGATTCTTTTAGGTATTGCTTCTCAAAACTTTTAGGTGGAACCAGAGCAGCGTTTATTCTAGGGTTAATTGTTTTTATCGTACTGAACAAACATGCTTGTGAGTGCAATGCCCAATGCTCCATGGATTATGAAGTTTTGTACTCCGGTTTTTAGGAACAGCTACTCTTCCTGGCCCTAGGTGAGTGCAAGAGATTCTTCCCTCTCACCCATATGGGTGGTTTTTTCTCTGGCCTTGGATAATTTTCCCCATGCAGGTACTGGTCAGTACTCAGTGAATACTTGAGGGGAACCCTCTTCAAGTATGCTGAGTTCTCTCTCTGTGTCTCTCTTCCGTCTTGTACCGTGACTTGCAAACTGTAGCTCCCTTGGTCTTTTCAGACCCACGTCAGCCTTCCCAGCTCATAGGTATTGCCAGGCTCTGCCTGAGTCTCTCCTCCCTGCTCTGTGGCCTGAAAACTTTTTCCAGGTAGTAAACCGGGACAGTTGGGATCACTGTCTTTTGTAGCCTAATACTGAATGTCTTGAGAACAATTGTTTCTTATGTTCTGTACAGTTTTTTAGTTGTTTCATATGGAAGGGTGAATCCTATCCCTGTTGCACTATAAATTAACAAAGTGCTGATCCCTTTCAAAAGTTACAAGCATATGTGTCTTAGTCTATTCGGGCTGCTGTAACAAAATGTGATAGACTGGGTGGCTTATAAACAACAGAAATTTATTTCTCACAGTTCTGGAGGCTGTGAAGCCTAAGATCAAGACACTGGCAGATTCAGTGTCTGGTTCTGGCCCCCTTCGTGGTTCATAGAAGGAGCCTTCTAGCCGTAATCTCATATGGCAGAAGTGGTGAAGGACTCTCTCTGGGGTCTCTTTTATAAGGGCACTAATCCCATTGATGAAGGCTTTACCCTCATGACCTGATCACTTCCCAAAGGGCCCACCTTCAAATCCCATCATATTGGTGGTTCATATTTCAACATATGACCTGGGAGGGGGCACAAACATTCAGACCATAGTGATATGCAATTAAAGTGAATTTTTCATATACTTCAGAACTCTTTTCTTATTGAAGGGGATTAATTCATTATTAATATGTAAATTGTTCAGAGGCAGGGAGTAAGGGCCCTTTTATCACGACTTAAAGCGAAGCAAAGCAAAACAGAACAAACAAAAGGGATCACTATATCACGCTGCTCAATCAAGAGAAAACCCCACAGTCTCCTGGTCTGATTCTTAGTTCTAGGCTGTCGCACAAGCTGGGACGAGATCACCTACCAATCTGGTGAGTCTGCTTTTTGAGCATTGAGACAGTCCAAACTCATACCAATGACGTTCAGGTGGGTGGGAAGTTGAGAAATGATAAAGAGATTCCTCTCTAATACAGCATTTCCTAACGTGTGTTGCATGAAATCCCAGTGTTTTACAAGATGTTAATAAGTATTCAGGAAAAACGCCAACCACAAAATACAATTCCACGGTCAAATATGATTGGGAAATTTATAAAAAATATTGTCCTCATTAAGAATTCACAATGCACTTGAACTCTGAGAATTTCTGCAGTTAACTTTGATTATGTCAGATAACCAAACACTTTTAGGTAATTTCTCTTTTTTTTTTTTTTAAAGATTTGATTTTTTTCCTTTTTCTCCCCAAAGCCCCCCGGTACATAGTTGTATATTCTTCTTTGTGGGTCCTTCTAGTTGTGGCATGTGAGACGCCACCTCAGCGTGGTTTGATGAGCAGTGCCATGTCCACGCCCAGGATTCAAACCAACGAAACACTGGGTCGCCTGCAGCGGAGCGCGCGAACTTAACCACTCGGCCACAGGGCCAGCAATTTCTCCTTTGTGCCTGAAATAGTTAGTTTTTTTTTTCATTTGCAAACAAGATACCTGACTGCTCTAATCAGAACCAAATCCATGTAGATACTAAAGTTAAGGAAGTCAAATTTGTATACATCCACAAAGTCATTGAACTGATATTGCTTTTGGCTCAAGTCCTCAGTGAGAAAATTATAACCTGAAACAAGATGGAAATACTGTTTACAAACTGACTAAATTCTGAGAAAATACTATATGTCAAAAATGCAAGATTTGGGCCCGCGCTGATGGCATAGTGGTTAAGTTTGTGTACTCCACTTTGGCGTCCCGGGGTTCACAGGTTCGGAGCCAAAGATGGGGTCAGAGCCAAGAACAGCCCATCTTCCCAGACTTCCCTCTCTCTTCCCCTGTGCCCTCTAATCCTTGTGCTGTATTGGAGAAAAGCTAATGGGAGCCCTCATTCCAATTCACAGGACCTGTGGGGTCACTTCTGACTGTTTCCCTTCACTCTGGACACAGCCCTTCATGACCCATAGGCCTCAATCCTATCTGGCTATGTTTTGCCACTTCAGATGGTTTCCAGATCTTTTAAAATTTTTTTATTGAGGTAATATTGGTTTATAACATTATATAAATTTCAGGTGTACATCATATTTTGATTTCTGTATAAAGCGCATTGTATTCACCACCTAAAGTCTAATTGCCATGTGCCCTTTTACCCCTTTCACCCTCCCCCCTCCCCCTCCCCTTCTGGTAACCACCAGTCTATTCTCTGTGTCTATGTATTTGTTATTGTTGTTTTATCTTCCACATGTGAGTGAAATCATATGGTATTTGGCTTTCTCCATCTGACTATTTTTGCTTAGCATAATGCCCTCAAGGTCCATCCATATTGTCACAAAGGGTAAGATTTCATCTTTTTTATGGCTAATAGTCCATTGTGTGTGTGTATATGTGTATATGGTGTGTATATATGTATACATATATATATGTACATATATATTATATACACCACATCTTCTTTATCCGTTCATCGATTGACAGGCACTTAGGTTGTTTCCAAGTCTTGGCTCTTGTGAATAATGCTTCAATGAACATAGGGTGCACATATCTTTTCAAATTAGTGTTTTTGTGTTCTTTGGATAAATACCCAGTAGTGGGATAACTGAATCATATGGTAATTTTATTCTTAATTTTTTGAGGAATGTCCATACTGTTTTCCACAGTGGCTGCACCATTTTACATTCTCACCAGCAATGTACGAGGGTTCCCTTTGCTCCATGTCCTCTCTGACACTTGTTATTTCTTGTCTTTTTAATAAGAGCCATTCTGACAGATGTGAGGTGCTATCTCATTGTTGTTTTGATTTGCATTTCCCTAATAATTAGTGACGTTGAACATCTTTTCATGTGACTGTTGGCCATCTGTATATTTTCTTTGGAAAAACATCTGTTCATATCCTTTGCCCATTTTTTAATTGAGTTTGTTTGCTTTTTTCTTATTGAGTTCTTTATATATTTTGGATATTAATCCTTATTGAATATATGATTTGCAGACATCTTCTCCCATTTGTTGGGTTGTCTTTTCATTTTGTCGATGATTTCCTTTGCTGTTCAGAAGCTTTTTAGTTTGATGTAGTCCCGTTTGTCTATTTTTTCTTTTGTTTCCCTTGAGGTGGTTTCCAGATCTTTATTTCAGGGGGCACTTAGCTACATGCATGTCCAAAAGGACCTTGCTGCTGTTCATCAGTGATTCCTAAGAGAGACACTGCCAAAGGTCTCGCCTGTCCTCCATAGTCTGTGCTCATCAGGGAAACACACAGGCATCTGCCCAATACAGGCCCTCAGCAGTTACCACTTGTCATTATATCACCTCCCCAAAGCTTCTACACAGCCGAATTCTCCATTCTTCATACAGGAACAGAGTAAATGTGTCACACAATTCTATCCCAGATTCACAAGTAGGGATGGGAGGAGAGGGCAGGAACCAGGGAGAATTCCAGGATACAGGACAGTGATGCTAAGATTTTCTCACAGAGATGTAATGAAGTGCAAGTGTAGATGATTGCTTTAGCTGCTGTTGCCAGCAAGCAGTTCCTGACCCTGTAAACAGCACACAAATCCACAACCACAGCATTTCATAAAATATTTGATGGCACTTTCTTCAATGATTGAATGGCTTCAGAGACTGGAGAATGGAGGCAGTATTAACATCAATCTGTTCACTTGGAAAGGAGATCACCTTGGTAAGATAAAACCTCTGGACCTGTGTGGCCCCTGGTCTGCTCTCTGCAAGGAGATAGCTCCAGGGTTTCCCAGTAGCTTAGACAAGGCAGCTCCAGAAGTGATTTGGTTGTGAGTTTATCCTTCAGCAATTTTGTAACCTGCTGCCCAGCTCTATGCTTCAACTTTATTCAGTGTGTATTTCTTCTTCCTTGTGTTAGGATGTGTCACTGCAATCAGCTATCCGGTGCCACAGGGAGGATGCATCTGATGGCAGTGAGCAGCAATGGCCTTTAGTACTGAGACCAAGCTGGTCATGTGCTCATTGAGGGCACCCTCAGACTCCTTGTAGGCATCAGGATCAAAGACATCAGCTCCCTGCTACCTCAAATCACTGCTTAGCCCTACATAATAGTCCTCTATGCCCCCAGAGTTGATGCCTTCTTCCTCCTCCTTCTTCTCCTCTTCCTCTCAATTTGGGTCATAGTCCTTTTCTTTGCTATCAGATCCCTGGCTATTCATGTTCCTGGACAACTTAGGGACCTGCTAAGTTGCAGATCAGGAAAGTAGTTTCTTTCTTCTGCCCCTCACACCAATTTTACTTTTTACTGATTTCTCAAATGCATTAATCATTCTGTCTTCTGCGATCCTTGAATATCTGTCAAGAAGATGTCACTTTATGTCACTCTGTGCTGTATGATTTCCAACCTAAGCCTCAACCACTTGGCTGCTGAGCCCATGTGGGCCAGACCAAGGGGTAAGGTTGGAGCACAATGGCGGAGCAATCAGGCTGACACTGATATGGGCCAGTGCTCCGTCCTCATGATGCTCTTTTGAGTGGTGACACAAAGCATTATGGTTGATGATTCCTACACCGTCCACTAGATTGAGGAAAACTGCAGGGTGGAGCCCATGTCCTGCCCTGCCCTTTGTTCTCTCTTAGTCTCTTTTCTAATTTTCTGCCTTAGAAGGTCCTCAATAGGGGCTGGCCCCATGGCCATGTGGTTAAGTTCGCACGCTCGTTTCACTTTGGTGGCCCATGGCTTCACGGGTTTGGATCCTGACTGTGGACCTAGTACCACTCATCAACCATGCTGAAGCGGCATCCCGCACAGCAGAACCAGAAGGACCTACCACTAGAATATATGACTATGTACTGGGGGCTTTGGGGAGAAGAAGAAGAAAAAAAGAAGAAGATTGGCAACAGATGTTAGCTCAGGTGCCAATCTTCAAAAAAAAAAAAAAATCTTCAATAAAAATGTATTGAATTGAGCAAAGATGATTCTTATGTATTATATGATCCTAAAGTCCTTTCTGGATCTCATGATGGTAGAATTAAAGAACTGTGAGGAACTTGAGAGACTTTTAAAATTCCTCATGATTTGGAAAATGACAAAATTGAGACCCAGAGCAGTTAAATATCTTGTGCCAGGTCACACAGCTAGTTGGTTGCCAAAGCCGGCACTGGAATCCTAGTCTCCAGGCTCTTGGTTTAGCGCTCCTCACAAAGACTGAACATTTTAGTTAACTGAGAATTTACATTCCATCAAGTACTGACTTCACAAAAATAGACTGCAGTGAAGCATACAACACAAATTTACCAAACGCATTGCAGTTCGCCAAAATACCTTCCAATATTTGCATGCTTTCTGGATAGTTCTTGCATAATTTTGCAAAGTTGACTAAAGTTTTTCAGGAGACTTGAAAAATATTATTGAATGATGTGAAGGACTCACTGAAAGGATTTGCCTTGCAAGTTTTGCAGTTATCCATCATGATTCTCATCATGATGCCGTTATAACTCAGAGTTTGGAGGATTATTCTTAAAAACCTTCTTGTAAAGAAGCCTGGAACAATGAAAAATGTTAAATAGTTAATAGTAGGAATCACACAGAGTCATCTGGAAAGTATCCTGAAATATTCAGAAAACTTTTTTAGGGACCCAATTGCTAGAAAACCTGCGATTGCAGAGCAACATGAGAGTGTCTGTTGTATGTTGTGTGAGGCAGATAGAGAAAGCAGGGAAACAGTAGCAATCATGGGATAGAGTCACCATCCTATGAGTAAGAAAGAATCAAAGCAGAGAAGAAAGCCAAAAAGCCAAGAACTATCAATGTATCTCCAGACACTGAGTAGGAGATTCAGATCAGAAAATCAGCCAGTTCACGGTCGTTATCTCCTCTTCTCTCAAGCTAAAAATAAGATATGATAGAAGCAGCTCTGCACAGAGCTAGAGAAATAGACACTCTGGAAAATAAATTACTGGATTTATTCACTATCCTTTATCTAAATGTAAACATAGGTCAACCCACACGGATAACCCTGGATGGTGTCCCGAGTTGTGAAAGGTCAGGCTGGGAAACATGGCATTACAGAAGCTCTGTGAGTCTCGATGTCTTTCAAGCAACACACTTAGACTTTTGAAATACCGCTGAGCTCATGTAGATGAGACACTTGCATTTATTTCAGCAAGCCTTATTTCTAAAATGTTGGCCTTTGGGATCTTGATAAAACTTTGTCAGTGGTCGAATGAGATGGCAAAATGGAGCTGGGTTTTGACAAGGGTTGTGTGGTGTGGTGGGGAGGGTCTCAGTCAGGGAAGCAGATGGACCTGAGTTCTGCTCAATGAGGCTTCTTCTGACATTGGTATGTCTTGGAGAAGCCACGTGGCTTGCCTGTCACGACCTGCCTGTCTGACCATGGCCTGGGGTGGAATAAACACCTCAGAGGTGTCTTCTTGTTATACCATTCTATGATGCTTTCTTTTGTGCCTTTTCTGTGGATTGTGGGAATATCTGATCCGCAAATAAAAACCAGGCTCTTGCTATCTTGGACCTTTATTTGGTAGTTTGGCAATTCAGCTGGTCTCGAAACTCCCATTAACCGCACTGAGCCACTCTCCCATCCCTAAGTTTCTATTCTACATACTCTTTTTGTTTTAACATACAGGAAAAGGTCTGATCCTATAAGCAAATCTCTTCCAATTGATCAGCCAATTAGTGTGTTATCTTCCTAAATGGGGAAAAAAAGTCTTGTCTAGCATAAGACAGATTCATGCTGGAAAACACCAGGCAATAGGTATAGGGTTGTGTGTGTGTGTGTGTGTGTGTTGCTTGTAAGAGAGAACAAACTTACACAAGTCTGGGCAGTCAAATCAAGTGTTACCGCAACACTTGAGTAAAGTCCTTTCTCTAAGTCAAGGGTGAAGGTTTACCAGTAAGCACTTGTAAGACTCAGGTTGCAGAGACCCACTCAAATGAGCTCATGTAAGGTAGGTTTAAGAATTTATGTTGAGGGCTGCTCCTAAACACTTTTGGTTTGGTGTTGCTTGATTTGAATCAATTTTTGCTCCAATAAATTCTTAAAATTTTTAATTTGCCTCACTTTATTTTTTAATAGTTCTGGTGTCAGGATAGGGAACTGAAGGAGACCCATGATGACCCCAGGAGCAATGAGCAACAGGTGTAGCAGCTGTTGAGCCCCTTGAGCTCGTTGCTTTCCCCACATCTCTGGAGGCCGTGGGGAAGGCCCTCTCAGATCCTGGCTCATAGCTCTACAGCTTTTGCATTATGAGCTTTCAGACTATTGAGCATTTCTTTTTCTAGGCTGGGTTTGAAAACAGGCTGAAGTCAGACTGGTTCTGACTTAGAAACTGAACTTGGTCTAACTTAGAAACCAGACTTGGTCCAGAGTCAGACTGGGTCCAGTGTGAAGCCTCAGGTGAATAAAATTTTAAGGATGAACAAGTAGGTGAACCTTACTAAAGATAAGCTTTCATTACAGTGGCCACAGTGGAGAACTTCTAACCTAGATAAGCTTATCCATTTACAAGGTGCCCTAGAGAAAAAGGGGTCTCAGCCAAGCACTCACCATAGAGGGTAGAGGGAAAATGATTTTTCTTCCTCTACAGTTTCTGGTGACCAGGATGAGACCTGCGGGAATATCCCACTTGCTCTGGAGTCTGCAGACATCATCCTAGGAAAACCAGCAGAAGCTGGCAAAGGGGAGAATTTTTACCAAAGCCAGCTCTCACAGATCTCTGTCTGTGGTGCCTGGGCTAGAAAGGAAGGTAAAACTTCATGCTGTCCCTTCCTTTCCAAAATCAGATTGGTAGAAAAGAACATTGGTTATAGATCCTTTCTTTCCCAGGGACAGCTATTGCCTTCTTGTTTTTCTCCTTTTGTGTCCTGAGAACTTGGTTTGGCAACTGTCAAGTTGGGGGTCCCCAAAATATGGCCTGGCAGAAATGTGGGTCACACGCTACTTGTGGCTAGATAAGGATAGACAGAAAAGTGGGTTGCAATCCATTTGCAGCTGGGGTCCTACTGACAGTTGCCAGCTCTTGGGAGAATTGTCTAAGTCTTTCTTTCTTCGGGTTATCTTTGGGACTGGCTCTGGATCTTAGGAGGGTAGTATATTTTGCACCCTCTTCGAGGATGCCTTTTGCATGCAAGGGGTCGTTCAATACTGCCAAGAATATTTACTGTTTGTCCCAGCTGAAGACTGACAAGATATTTGAAAGGATTTTTCTTTTTTTTTTGGTAAGTAGCTCTGTGGTCAGAAGTTGGCCAGATTGGAAGTGGATATTCAGAGCCCGGTAGGGACTTTTTTAGGCTTTCTCCCCTAAGCTAAAGTGAAACTATGTACCCAGAGGGAAAGAAAAACATTCTGAAGCCTTTGTGGAAAGATTTACTAAAACATTCCAACGACACACAGCTCTAAATCTAGCACTTAGGAATCTTTGAGTTTCCATCTTAGTTGAAGTCTTTTCCCTGATATAAAGAAGCCATCTGAGGAAAATGCAGTTGGATGGGTGGGGCAGTCTCTTAATATATTCAGGTTGCAACCCAATTCTTTGAGGAATTAAAGACAACTGTACTGTTTTACAAATATAGGCTTTACCAGGACAGAAATTAGTTAATCATTTAATTGGTTCATGCCTCTCTATTTCATTCAACATACTTTTTTTTTAGTTTATTTGAGCAAAAATAAATTCAAATCAGGCAGTGCCAAACCGAGTGGTTAGGAGCACTCTACCAACAGGAGCTTGGAGAGAGAACTTTACAGAGAAAAGGAGGAAGCAAAGTAAGGCAATTATTGATTGGCTATAGCTTAAAGCTTAGTTGGCTGTTTGTAATTGGCTGTCCTTAGCATTTTGACTTCATACCCTTGAGGCATTTACAGGGTTAGATTTTGGTTTGCTTACGTGGGCTGCCACAGCGTTAGAGCCACATCAGGCTAATGACCTCCTTGGTTAATTAATATGACAATTTCCCCCTTTTGTTCATCTTCTCATATATGAGAGATTGACAAAAAATTTGGTGTTAAAGCCATTCTCAGTCACCATCAGAGTTAAGTTGCTCTTGTCTCATTGTGAAACTCATAAGTTATGATGTCAGACCTGTGAACATCACATCTCATTATTCATCTTGTTTGTGTTTCTCCAAGCATAGTGAGACCATCTGATATACTGCTTATGGCTGTGACCATGCATTTAAGACCTTTGAGAGAGCATAGTGCACCAAGAAGACTAGAATGATACCTATTAGGAGGATAAACCAAGAGACTGAAGTATACTCCTTACTCAGGGCCTCCATGACCCAAACCAATTGGTATCAAACAAATCAAAGAATGTATCTGAAGAGGCATCAACCTGTTTTAGCCAGGTGGCTTGTTTTTAATTCCTTATTCTTTCTGCTTCTCATAACTTAACATTGCTCAGTCTATTTGGACATTTTAGCTGTAATTCCCGTTACTCACACACTGTTTCTTTTTCCATGTGTCTTGGTTCAAATTTCTGGGAAAGTTAGTCTGATTGATCCAGTTTGTCATTTCAAGCAAGGCCATACAGGTCTTCGGCCAGGTGTTGTAGTGATGGTCCTTTGCATCAACTGGGGCTGAGTGGGCATGTGAAAGTCAATATGGTCACATGAAAAAATGGGGCCACCTATTTAGTAGAGGCTGTAGGCGGGATGCATCCTTTAGAAGAACATAAAGGCAGTGCAAACACAGTGGCTGCTGCACCCAGAGTAAGTTCCACAATAAATCAAAACTTCCAATTACGATCTCATTTTCTCCATATAATAACATTGAACGTAGGTTAGCTGAAATTATCTCCATTTTATGAATGAGAAGACAGAAGTTCAGAGAGGTTGTGGTTTGGAGAGATAAGTACTGCATCTGCTCTGTACTTTTGATGTCCTTTCTCAGTCTCAGAATATTAGAGATTCTAGTCTAGCCACCTGTCCCTTCACTTTCATTAAGCACCCTTTTTATACATTTGCAGAGACCCAGAGAGGTCACCATGAGTTGTCCGCTATTGAATTTATCTATTATATTTATCTGAAACAAAGTTAGAAAGTTCAGGTTTTACTTAACGCAAACCTTGGGAGAGTAGCAGGAGTTCACTGTTGTAACAATGCTGGCTGCATTATGATGTTGCTCTATTTTTCCTTCTTATCTGATTTTCTCTTCCCTTTACAAAGGCATAATGTGAGGTCACAGAATGAGAATTTGAGGCTATGCAATAAGATTTTCCTGAATTTCTCAGGAGCCTTTAGCTCTTCTGTGTGCCTAACTCTCAGTTTAACTGGGGCAAAGTTTGGTTCATCCCAACCAAGTTCCCATAGCAATCTCAACATTCCAGATGTTGGTGCTAATGAAAGGCCCCCTGTTTCTGCAGAGAGCAGAAGATTTTCAAGCCAGTCCAGCCTCCCCAGCCTTTCGACATTTGTCTTAGGAACACAATCCTCCCATCTTCCCCTTAAGAGCACTTGTATTTTCTGATCTTCAGCCTCTAGGCACAAACACCGAATCCAGAAATGAGTTTTAAAATTTTGAGAAACTAAATTATAAAACTCTCTTTTAAATATTTTGATAAAAAATTACTTTATTTTCATTTAGAGCATGTCATTGAGAGTTTCCTCAGAATTTGCTTCTGTTTTTCAGAAAAAAATAAGACTATAACCTAAATTAAAGATCATTAATCTTACCCATATACATATACACTGATAGTTGGAAATTTATTTACGTGCGCGATGACCTGGTAGGACACTTATCTGGAAGTAAATATTCTCTTGAACCACCACTATCTTTTATATCAAAACTTACAGATAAAGAATCAACACATTTGTTTCTTCTAAGCATCTTTAAAGCTAGGCAGTTTTGTTCTGAATGTGGCATATCTTTTCCATCAGAACCTGTGGCTCTCACCTCTGCAGGGACATTAAAGTGCCATTTAAGTTTCATTCCACATGGGGTCAGTATTGTGCTCCTGATCGCTGCTGTGTTCTTGTTTTTGCAACTTAAAAATGTTAATTTGGGAATCTCAGTGGAAATATCCATAGAGTAACAAAATGGGAAGATGCCAGGACAATGCAGCCCTGGCTGCTGCCACCCCCTTGATTGCCAGCTGCAAACTCACTTTGTAGCAAGCCTGGTGGCCAACTCATTATAACTCCTTTGTCTTAGTGTCCTCTTTTAATATTAATACCTCCTGAACCTTTTCATCCTTATGAATGCTTTAGAGACATGATTTGCAGTGACAGCTTAGCATCACACAATAGTGACAAAGGCTCAGCAAAAACGAGGCCTAGAAGGCAATATTTTACCTCCAGTTGTTTCTCCTTGTTTCTATCAGCAAAAACCATTGGGATTTTCTTTAAAGGAAAGAGATTACAATTACTTATTGGAGGTAGAAGAAAACATAGAAGCAGTGGTTCTCATCCTTGGCTGCACATTAGGATCACCTACGGAGATTAATAAAATGCTGATACCAGGCCACAACCTAGAATGGAGACATGAATCTCTGGGGAGGAAAGAACTCAGGAATAAGCATTTTAAAAAACTCTTCAGATAATTTCAATTGTATAGTCAGGTTGCGAACCACTGACGTAAAGGAAAATTTGGAGTACTGGAGCTAACTCTAAATACAGAAGAATTCCAGAGTTAAAACAAGCTAAAAATGAGCCAGAAATCAGAACCACTGGTTCCTGGTTCCCTTGATTTTATTGATCATTGATATGACTTTGGACAAGTCACATCATTACCATGGGTTCTCCGTAAATGATATAAGGACCAAAGGTTATAACATGTGACAATTGTTTGAAAACAGACTGTGCTTCACAGATTTTTATTATTAAGGTCGTTTATAGAACCATATCATTCAGTTTTGCTGTATTTATGGAGCCTAAATGGTGTCCTCTTCCCTCTTTCTGGATTGGACTTCAGTGTGTCCTGGGCTTCATGCTGATGTAATGGAAGCAGAATTTCCTAGATGGGTTCTGGGCAGGAATCTGCATTTTTAAAAACAAATGGTAAGACTTCCAAACAAATGAGTAAATCCATTTCTCCCTAACCTTCCCACTAAGTACAGCTAAAAACTCTGGACATTAGATATAAAACGTAGAAAGTCTCTGAAAGGTGGACTGGTTGGGGACCCCAGGATTCAAGGAGTGAGTTGATGGTGAGTTCTCTGGGTTTTCCTTTTGACTCCTCTATATCCCAGACTGGTTGCTGGAGAAGATGCAACCCAGAAACTTCAATGGGCACAAATTCCCAAGGAAAGCCTGCTGTCTTATCAAAATACTGGGAAAGATGCAGTCCAGCAAGATCGAGACTTATTGATTATAAATGCCCTACTCCAGCAAAACGCCAGGGAAGAAACCATGTTGCAATCTACCTGTTGAAAAGGCTGAGAAGTCTAGATGGAGGACCTAGACTTCTACCCCGGCCTGGAGGTAGTGAGGTGCTCTCCCCACTCCATGCTAAGGTGGCGTCCAAGAACGCCAAGTATGGAGTCTGATTTCTACCTCCATCCTGTGTTGACGAGGGATCCCTTCCTGTGACCCCCTCCTGCGCCCACCCCCAACCCCACAGGTTCAGTGGAGGTCTCACATGGAACTTGAACTTCCACCTCCATCTGGTGGTAATGAGTTCTCCCTACCTCCCCACCATGGTGGCATCAGTGGAGGCTGACTGGGGAGTCTGGATTTCCACCCCCTCCCAGTGATAAAGAGTTAGTGCACCCCTTCCATCACTGGCCCAGTTTCAACAAAGCCCAGCTAAAGCAGAGGATTTAAATGAGATCTAGAGGCTTATAACATAATACCCAAAATATCTAGAATACAATTAAAAAATTACTCTTTATACCAAGAACCAGGAAAATCTCAACTTGAATGAGAGAAGAAAATAACAGATGCCAATATGGAAATGACACAGATGTTGGAATTATCTGATCAGTATTTTAAAACAAACGTCTTAAAAATGCTTTAATGAGCATGCCTGAAACAAATGAAAACAAATGTTCAGGGGATTTTTATACACCCCAATGTTTGAAGATCATCAGTTCAGGGAGTTTAGACTTCTTTGAAGTCATGAGGCAGCTGGCCAACTAGGTCTTTCTTTCTTAATCTCTAAACATTTCTGTGAGAACCTAAGCCTGCTTAGTCTTAAATATCTCTTGAATGCTTCCAACTTATTTTTTGGCAGTATTGTGTAAACCTGTGTAGACTGAATAGCAGCACATATAATATTCAACCTCATTGGTCTTTATGGCTAAAGATTAAGGAACAAAGAAGCAACATCTCTCGTAGGCCCAGAATCCAATTAGAGAAGCCTCTGACTAGCTCATATCAGACTTAAGCTACACCTCTTAATAGGGACCACTCCTTCTCTTCTCTTTCATATTGGCTGCGGCTCCCATATCCCCTCTACCCTCTGCTTACTTCTTCACCCCAGTGTCAGTTTAGGGGAATGTGGTGGGTGATTCAATGGCAGTCATTTCCATGGCAGTTGGTGGAAAATGGGGGAAAAATAAGAGGGACACTAGGCACCCCTTTTTCCTCTTCCACTGCTTCCACTTTTAGTGGGAACTCCAACACAACACTACT
Source organism: Equus przewalskii (assembly GCF_037783145.1). Taxonomy (NCBI): domain Eukaryota; kingdom Metazoa; phylum Chordata; class Mammalia; order Perissodactyla; family Equidae; genus Equus; species Equus przewalskii. Next base: position 49,272,550 of record NC_091831.1, on the reverse strand, counting down.
TAGCAGCTTCCCCAGCTTCACTTCTGCCAAAATTCTCCCCCTACCACCTCCATCCAGCTACTTTTTTCAAAGGTCCAAAACTCCTGCCAAGAAAGCTTGAGGCTAGATTTTCTTTTGAAACATAGATCAATATTATTAACCCACTTAAGCATAAGTCCCATTAATAAAACACATCTGTCATCTGGCCTCCTTCGTCTTAAAGATCTGTAAGAAAAGAAAGAAGAGAGTGAGCTCCACTTTAGTTTCCCACCATTGACAGCGTTAAAGTTGAGGTTTAGAAAAACATGAAAGGACTCTGTGCGTGGGGAGAAAGGGAAAAGCCTGTCACAATGCCTTGTAACCTCCCCCTTTGAATTAGGTCCAAAGTCACTATTCTTTTTTCTTCTCAGAAATGCATAGGACCTGTGAAGGAAGATGTTCCTTCCTGCCCTTCTAAGGGAAAGGTAGGAAGTGACCAAGAAGCACTACCATTTGCTGATGTACCCAGGCCAAATCGCTATCTAGGCACCTCATTCTCAATCTTCTAAACTTCCTGCCTGATTAGATTCATGTGGTCCCCTGGGGATGGGGCGGGAGCATTGCTTCCAATCAAGTGTTCAGTTTCAGGCTGTAAAGTGTTGCTCAAACAAAAGCAGAATTGTTCTTCATCTTGTCAAGCCTCGTGATGATTCCTAAGGCCACTGTTTTATTGTCCTAAATTCTCTAGACAATCTGCTGTTCTCTAAAAGACTGGTGATCTTTCAGAGAGGAAGTTGGGGGTCAGGTCAGTCCCATATTCATAACGTTCCTCCACCAGACTCTGCTTGGCAGGTTAAGCTGGTTGGTTGGTTGGTAAGGTAAGCTGGTTGATTCCTCACCTTGTTTATTCATATAGTTGTTATTTTCAGCAAATCCTATTTAATCTGCTAACAGAAGCAGGTAAGGTTTAGGAAGGAAAAGAGTAAGCAATGGAGTTGAGGCTCTTTAGTCTATTTTTCTCCGGTTTCTCTCTGTTTGCTTATGCAGGAGAAATGACTATGGTGATTCTTCTTCTTTCATAACAAACGGCTTCATGTCATGCTGAGCCAGCGGCAGCACTAACTGTGATTCCTGACTCAGTGTCTTCCCTGACACCGACAGGTGCATCTTCAACAAATCAACAGACTGAAGGAGTTTTGTGGTGGGATTTAAAAATATCAGCTGTAGCTTCAAAGATGGGATAGTAATGAGTTAGGGAATGTAATGATCCAGGGCTTAATGGGAGATGAGATAACCATGAGAAGCGAGGACATTGTTGGCTAATGTGATCACACAGGACATGAGGGCATGGATGATGAGCTATGTGGATAAAACATAGCATTCATGCAGTGATAGAGCGTTTCAGAAAAAAATATAAGACCTAAAAAATCTAAAAAAATCTGTAGTCAAGAGTTTTGAGGTATATTCTAGAGAGGTGAACATGAATGCTGAGGACAAGCCTTATTTTGTAGAACACAACAGGAATCCCTTAGGAAGTGTGGCTAAAAATATCCCGAGTCCCCACATCTTCGATCCCACCCCCACTACCAGTGGGAAAGTGATGCCATGGCCATCCAGTCCGCTACACCAGTCCACTCTACCCCCAGCCAGGAAAATGGTTTAGGGCCAGGAAAGTGATGAGATCAACCAACAAGTGGATTGGGATTTAGCCTGAGTGATTTTCCAGGTGAGCGTTAACCAGAGGTTGAGTTGTCTGCCTTGGCAAATACAAATTCTAAATAAAAAGTCAGTGTACTCAGGTTGAGTTTCTTGGCTAATATGAAAAGATGTGGTAAAGCCATACACTTACAGTCCGTGGCTGTAAAAGATGTAAGAAGTAAGATCCAGAGCCTGGAAGGAAACATATGAGTCAGACTGTCCATTCCTCTGCTCTCCATCAGAACCATGTGTTTCACGCTTGTAAATAGATTGCTCTCATGGGCACCCACCCCAGCACACAAAACCATCACTTTAATGCAATTTTTCTTTACACTTCACTTTTGTGAAGACTGATCTCTTTTCCTTTGAGAGGATACAGAACAGACAGTCATTTCCCTCTGAATAAATAACAGTCCACACACGACACTCTTAGCAAAACAATGCTAAGATTCTGCTTCTTCAGTCTAAATAATCCCCTTCTTTTCTTTGTCCTTATTTTAGTTATCTCTATTGCTGTTATTTGATTTTCTTCAAGATCAAGAAACCAGACTGAACATAGAAGTGGAATATGAAGAGAAATGTGCAGAAAAGAAAAACAACTTTGTGGTTTTTACTTTCTATATTTCCAGGTATGAGGAGTATCCTGACTCAATTTTTAGTAGTATCCTATGGAACTTTACTAATTTCTACACACAGTCAGTCTGAGTTAGTGGTATATCCTGAATTGACCTTTTATTTTTTTAAATAGCTTTACTGCAGTATAATTGACATACAATGAACCGCACATAATTAAAGTATAAAATTTGATGTGTTAACAAATGTTATACCTGTGAAATCATCACAACCTCAAGATAATGAACATAATAAGCATGATCTCCAAAAGTTTGTTTTTGCCCCTTGGTAATTCCTCTCTCCCACTCGTACCTATTCCCTTCTGTTGCCCTTCCCTGCCAATGACCTGTTTTTTGTCACTATAGATGGGTATGTCTCTCACTTCAGGTTGCTTTTAATGGATTTCGGCAATGTTTTGTGGTGTTCAAGATAAGATCTTGCACATCTTTTGTCAGACTTATTCCTAAGTTTGCATATTTTGATGCTATTGTAAATGGTAATTTTTAAATTTCAATTTTTAGATTGTTGCTGGTATAGAGAAATACAATTAGTATTTGTACACTGCCTTGAATCTTGCAAAATTCACTTGTTAATACTAGTAGGTTTTTTGTAGATTCCACCAGATTTTTCTACATATGTCAGTAAGTAATGAGGAGAATTTCATGTCTTCATTTTCAATTTTGATAACCTTATATTGCTTTTTCTTATGCTGTATTTCTTATATCGTATTATATTATATTTTTTCTTATGTTATTTCTTATATTGCTTTATTGAACTGGCTGGAATCTCTAGTACAGTGTTGAAGAGAAGCAGTGAGAGTGGATATTCTTGCCTCATTTTAGATTTTAGAGGGAAAACAACCAGTCTTTCACCATTAAGTGTGATGTTAGCTGTAGGATTTTCATAAATGCCCTTGTTCAGGTTGAAGAAATTCTTTTCTATTCCTAGGTTACCAAAAGTTTTAGTGAAGAATGGATGATGGATTTTGTCAAATTCTTTTGTGCTTCCGTTGAAGTGATCACACAGTTTTTCTCTTTTTTTGGACTTAATGTGGTGATTTTCAAAAATTATACTGCCTAACCCACTTAATTATGATGTATTATCCTTTAAATTTATTGTTAGATTTGATTTGCTAACCTTTTGTTAGGAATTTTTTGCAATCTATGCTCACGAGAGATATTGGTCTGTAGTTTTTCCTTCTTGTAATGTTTTTGGTTTTGGTATCAGAGTAATGGTGTCCTCATAGAACTAACTGAGACATTTTCCCTCCTCTGCAATTTTCTGAAGAGTTTCTGTAACATTGGTATTATCTCTTCCTTTGGTGGAATTTACCAGTGAAGCCATCTGGGCCTATAGTTTTCTTAGTGGAATGGTTTTTAACTGCAAATTCAATTTATTTAATGGATATAGGGCAATTTATGTAATCTAATTCTTCTGAGTCACCTTTGATAACTTGTATCTTTCAAAAAGCCTGTCAATTTCATCTAAGTTGTTGGATTTACTGGCATAAAGCTATTCATTCCTTCATATCTATATTTTATATCTTACATCCCTATGTCTATCATATATCTATAGAATCTGAAGTGAAGTCACCTTTCCCATTTCTGATACTGGTAATTTACGTCTTCTCTACTTTTCTCCTAATCACTTTGTCTAGAAAGTTATCACTTTTATTATCTTCTCAGAGACCAGACTTTTGGTTTCTTTTAGTTTCTCTATTGTGATTGTTTTCTATTTTGTTGATTTCTGTTCTTATTGTTTCCTTTCTTCTGTTTAATTTCAGTTTTGTTTGCTCTTCTATTACTAGTGTTTTGAGGTGGAAGCTGAGGTCATTGATTTGAAACCTTTCTTCTCTTCTAGTACAGGCATTTAGTGCTGTAAGTTTCCTTCTAAATACTGTTTTATCTGCACCTCACAAATTTCAATATGCTGTGTTTTCATTTTAATTTTGTTCAAAATAGTTCATAATTTCTCTTTTATTTCTTCTTTGATCCGTGGGTTATTTAGAAGTGTGGGTTTTAGTATCCAATTACTTAGTTTTAAATAATTTGATTATGATGTGCCTTGCTGTAGTTTCTTCATGTTTCTTTGCTTGGGCTTCATTGGTTAGCCTCAATCTGTGAGTTTAAAATTTTCATCAAATTTGCAAAAAAGTTAGTCCACTATTTCTTCAAATATTTTTCTTTTCTGTTCCCTTTCCTCCTTTGGAGACTACAGTTGCATGAATATTAGGTGGCTTGAAGCTGTCTCACAAATCACTGATCTTATGTTTATTTTTTTTAGTCTTTTTTGGGATAGTTTACATTGCTATGTCTTTAAGTTTTGAACCTTTTTTTTCTGCAGTGTCTAATTTGTCCTTAATCCCATGCAGTGTACTTTTAAGTATCTCAGATATTGTACTTTTCATCACTGGAAGTTCAATTTGGGTCTTTTATTATGTCTTCCATAAATCCACTTAACTTGTCCAGTTTCCTTCTAGCTTCTTACATATATGGAATAGAATTCTAATAACAGTTTTAATGTCACTGTCTGCTTTTGATTGCTTCTAGTACTTCTGTCATTTCTGGATCCATTTTGATTGATTGATTTTTCTCCTCATTATGGGTCATATTTTCCTTCTTTGCATGCCTGATGATTTGTTATTCAAATTCCAGATTGTGTGAATTTTACCTTTACCAGGACGTAGTGAAGTTAGTTGGGAATGGTTGATTCTTTTAGGTATTGCTTCTCAAAACTTTTAGGTGGAACCAGAGCAGCGTTTATTCTAGGGTTAATTGTTTTTATCGTACTGAACAAACATGCTTGTGAGGATGCAATGCCCAATGCTCCATGGATTATGAAGTTTTGTACTCCGGTTTTTAGGAACAGCTACTTCTTCCTGGCCCTAGGTGAGTGCAAGAGATTCTTCCCTCTCACCCATATGGGTGGTTTTTTCTCTGGCCTTGGATAATTTTCCCATGCAGGTACTGGTCAGTACTCAGTGAATACTTGAGGGGAACCCTCTTCAAGTATGCTGAGTTCTCTCTCTGTGTCTCTCTTCCGTCTTGTACCGTGACTTGCAAACTGTAGCTCCCTTGGTCTTTTCAGACCCACCGTCAGCCTTCCCAGCTCATAGGTATTGCCAGGCTCTGCCTGAGTCTCTCCTCCCTGCTCTGTGGCCTGAAAACTTTTTTCAGGTAGTAAACCGGGACAGTTGGGATCACTGTCTTTTGTAGCCTAATACTGAATGTCTTGAGAACAATTGTTTCTTATGTTCTGTACAGTTTTTTAGTTGTTTCATATGGAAGGGTGAATCCTATCCCTGTTGCACTATAAATTAACAAAGTGCTGATCCCTTTCAAAAGTTACAAGCATATGTGTCTTAGTCTATTCGGGCTGCTGTAACAAAATGTGATAGACTGGGTGGCTTATAAACAACAGAAATTTATTTCTCACAGTTCTGGAGGCTGTGAAGCCTAAGATCAAGACACTGGCAGATTCAGTGTCTGGTTCTGGCCCCCTTCGTGGTTCATAGAAGGAGCCTTACTAGCCGTAATCTCATATGGCAGAAGTGGTGAAGGACTCTCTCTGGGGTCTCTTTTATAAGGGCACTAATCCCATTGATGAAGGCTTTCCCTCCATGAGCCTGATCACTTCCCAAAGGGCCCACCTTCAAATCCCATCATATTGGTGGTTCATATTTCAACATATGACCTGGGAGGGGGCACAAAGATTCAGACCATAGTGATATGCAATTAAAGTGAATTTTTCATATACTTCCAGAACTCTTTTCTTTATTGGAAAGAAGGGGATTAATTCATTTCACTAATATGTAAATTGTTCAGAGGCAGGGAGTAAGGGCCCTTTTATCACGACTTAAAGCGAAGCAAAGCAAAACAGAACAAACAAAAGGGATCACTATATCACGCTGCTCAATCAAGAGAAAACCCCACAGTCTCCTGGTCTGATTCTTAGTTCTAGGCTGTCGCACAAGCTGGGACGAGATCACCTACCAATCTGGTGAGTCTGCTTTTTGAGCATAGAGACAGTCCAAACTCATACCAATGACGTTCAGGTGGGTGGGAAGTTGAGAAATGATAAAGAGATTCCTCTCTAATACAGCATTTCCTAACGTGTGTTGCATGAAATCCCAGTGTTTTACAAGATGTTAATAAGTATTCAGGAAAAACGCCAACCACAAAATACAATTCACGGTAAATATGATTGGGAAATTTAAAAAATATTGTCCTCATTAAGAATTCACAATGCACTTGAACTCTGAGAATTTCTGCAGTTAACTTTGATTATGTCAGATAACCAAACACTTTTAGGTAATTTCTCTTTTTTTTTAAAGATTTGATTTTTTTCCTTTTTCTCCCCAAAGCCCCCCGGTACATAGTTGTATATTCTTCTTTGTGGGTCCTTCTAGTTGTGGCATGTGAGACGCCACCTCAGCGTGGTTTTGATCAGCAGTGCCATGTCCACGCCCCAGGATTCAAACCAACGGAACACTGGGTCGCCTATAGCGGAGCGCGCGAACTTAACCACTCGGCCACAGGGCCAGCAATTTCTCCTTTGTGCCTGAAATAGTTAGTTTTTTTTTTCATTTGCAAACAAGATACCTGACTGCTCTAATCAGAACCAAATCCATGTAGATACTAAAGTTCAGGAAGTGAAATTTGTATACATCCACAAAGTCATTGAACTGATATTGCTTTTGGCTCAAGTCCTCAGTGGAGGAAAATTATAACCTGAAACAAGATCGGAAATACTTTGTTTACAAACTGACTAAATTCTGAGAAAATACTATATGTCAAAAATGCAAGATTTGGGCCCGCGCTGATGGCATAGTGGTTAAGTTTGTGTACTCCACTTTGGCGTCCCGGGGTTCACAGGCTCGGAGCCAAAGATGGGGTCAGGGCCGGCACCCCATCTTCCCAGACTTCCCTCTCTCTTCCCCTGTGCCCTCTAATCCTTGTGCTGTATTGGAGAAAAGCTAATGGGAGCCCTCATTCCGATTCAAGGGGCTGTGGGGTCACTTCTGACTGTTTCCCTTCACTCTGGACACAGCCCTTCATGACCCATAGGCCTCAATCCTATCTGGCTATGTTTTGCCACTTCAGATGGTTTCCAGATCTTTTAAAATTTTTTTATTGAGGTAATATTGGTTTATAACATTATATAAATTTCAGGTGTACATCATATTTTGATTTCTGTATAAAGCGCATTGTATTCACCACCTAAAGTCTAATTGCCATGTGCCCTTTTACCCCTTTCACCCTCCCCCTCCCCTCCCCTTCTGGTAACCACCAGTCTATTCTCTGTGTCTATGTATTTGTTATTGTTGTTTTATCTTCCACATGTGAGTGAAATCATATGGTATTTGGCTTTCTCCATCTGACTATTTTTGCTTAGCATAATGCCCTCAAGGTCCATCCATATTGTCACAAAGGGTAAGATTTCATCTTTTTTATGGCTAATAGTCCATTGTGTGTGTGTATATGTGTATATGGTGTGTATATATGTATACTATATATATGTACATATATATTTATATACACCACATCTTCTTTATCCGTTCATCGATTGACAGGCACTTAGGTTGTTTCCAAGTCTTGGCTCTTGTGAATAATGCTTCAATGAACATAGGGTGCACATATCTTTTCAAATTAGTGTTTTTGTGTTCTTTGGATAAATACCCAGTAGTGGGATAACTGAATCATATGGTAATTTTATTCTTAATTTTTTGAGGAATGTCCATACTGTTTTCCACAGTGGCTGCACCATTTTACATTCTCACCAGCAATGTACGAGGGTTCCCTTTGCTCCATGTCCTCTCTGACACTTGTTATTTCTTGTCTTTTTAATAAGAGCCATTCTGACAGATGTGAGGTGCTATCTCATTGTTGTTTTGATTTGCATTTCCCTAATAATTAGTGACGTTGAACATCTTTTCATGTGACTGTTGGCCATCTGTATATTTTCTTTGGAAAAACATCTGTTCATATCCTTTGCCCATTTTTTAATTGAGTTTGTTTGCTTTTTTCTTATTGAGTTCTTTATATATTTTGGATATTAATCCTTATTGAATATATGATTTGCAGACATCTTCTCCCATTTGTTGGGTTGTCTTTTCATTTTGTCGATGATTTCCTTTGCTGTTCAGAAGCTTTTTAGTTTGATGTAGTCCCGTTTGTCTATTTTTTCTTTTGTTTCCCTTGAGGTGGTTTCCAGATCTTTATTTCAGGGGGCACTTAGCTACATGCATGTCCAAAAGGACCTTGCTGCTGTTCATCAGTGATTCCTAAGAGAGACACTGCCAAAGGTCTCGGCTGTCCTCCATAGTCTGTGCTCATCAGGGAAACACACAGGCATCTGCCCAATACAGGCCCTCAGCAGTTACCACTTGTCATTATATCACCTCCCCAAAGCTTTTACACAGCCGAATTCTCCATTCTTCATACAGGAACAGAGTAAATGTGTCACACAATTCTATCCCAGATTCACAAGTAGGGATGGGAGGAGAGGGCAGGAACCAGGGAGAATTCCAGGATACAGGACAGTGATGCTAAGATTTTCTCACAGAGATGTAATGAAGTGCAAGTGTAGATGATTGCTTTAGCTGCTGTTGCCAGCAAGCAGTTCCTGACCCTGTAAACAGCACACAAATCCACAACCACAGCATTTCATAAAATATTTGATGGCACTTTCTTCAATGATTGAATGGCTTCAGAGACTGGAGAATGGAGGCAGTATTAACATCAATCTGTTCACTTGGAAAGGAGATCACCTTGGTAAGATAAAACCTCTGGACCTGTGTGGCCCCTGGTCTGCTCTCTGCAAGGAGATAGCTCCAGGGTTTCCCAGTAGCTTAGACAAGGCAGCTCCAGAAGTGATTTGGTTGTGAGTTTATCCTTCAGCAATTTTGTAACCTGCTGCCCAGCTCTATGCTTCAACTTTATTCAGTGTGTATTTCTTCTTCCTTGTGTTAGGATGTGTCACTGCAATCAGCTATCCGGTGCCACAGGGAGGATGCATCTGATGGCAGTGAGCAGCAATGGCCTTTAGTACTGAGACCAAGCTGGTCATGTGCTCATTGAGGGCACCCTCAGACTCCTTGTAGGCATCAGGATCAAAGACATCAGCTCCCTGCTACCTCAAATCACTGCTTAGCCCTACATAATAGTCCTCTATGCCCCCAGAGTTGATGCCTTCTTCCTCCTCCTTCTTCTCCTCTTCCTCTCAATTTGGGTCATAGTCCTTTTCTTTGCTATCAGATCCCTGGCTATTCATGTTCCTGGACAACTTAGGGACCTGCTAAGTTGCAGATCAGGAAAGTAGTTTCTTTCTTCTGCCCCTCACACCAATTTTACTTTTTACTGATTTCTCAAATGCATTAATCATTCTGTCTTCTGCGATCCTTGAATATCTGTCAAGAAGATGTCACTTTATGTCACTCTGTGCTGTATGATTTCCAACCTAAGCCTCAACCACTTGGCTGCTGAGCCCATGTGGGCCAGACCAAGGGGTAAGGTTGGAGCACAATGGCGGAGCAATCAGGCTGACACTGATATGGGCCAGTGCTCCGTCCTCATGATGCTCTTTTGAGTGGTGACACAAAGCATTATGGTTGATGATTCCTACACCGTCCACTAGATTGAGGAAAACTGCAGGGTGGAGCCCATGTCCTGCCCTGCCCTTTGTTCTCTCTTAGTCTCTTTTCTAATTTTCTGCCTTAGAAGGTCCTCAATAGGGGCTGGCCCCATGGCCATGTGGTTAAGTTCGCACGCTCGTTTCACTTTGGTGGCCCATGGCTTCACGGGTTTGGATCCTGACTGTGGACCTAGTACCACTCATCAACCATGCTGAAGCGGCATCCCGCACAGCAGAACCAGAAGGACCTACCACTAGAATATATGACTATGTACTGGGGGCTTTGGGGAGAAGAAGAAGAAAAAAAGAAGAAGATTGGCAACAGATGTTAGCTCAGGTGCCAATCTTCAAAAAAAAAAAAAAATCTTCAATAAAAATGTATTGAATTGAGCAAAGATGATTCTTATGTATTATATGATCCTAAAGTCCTTTCTGGATCTCATGATGGTAGAATTAAAGAACTGTGAGGAACTTGAGAGACTTTTAAAATTCCTCATGATTTGGAAAATGACAAAATTGAGACCCAGAGCAGTTAAATATCTTGTGCCAGGTCACACAGCTAGTTGGTTGCCAAAGCCGGCACTGGAATCCTAGTCTCCAGGCTCTTGGTTTAGCGCTCCTCACAAAGACTGAACATTTTAGTTAACTGAGAATTTACATTCCATCAAGTACTGACTTCACAAAAATAGACTGCAGTGAAGCATACAACACAAATTTACCAAACGCATTGCAGTTCGCCAAAATACCTTCCAATATTTGCATGCTTTCTGGATAGTTCTTGCATAATTTTGCAAAGTTGACTAAAGTTTTTCAGGAGACTTGAAAAATATTATTGAATGATGTGAAGGACTCACTGAAAGGATTTGCCTTGCAAGTTTTGCAGTTATCCATCATGATTCTCATCATGATGCCGTTATAACTCAGAGTTTGGAGGATTATTCTTAAAAACCTTCTTGTAAAGAAGCCTGGAACAATGAAAAATGTTAAATAGTTAATAGTAGGAATCACACAGAGTCATCTGGAAAGTATCCTGAAATATTCAGAAAACTTTTTTAGGGACCCAATTGCTAGAAAACCTGCGATTGCAGAGCAACATGAGAGTGTCTGTTGTATGTTGTGTGAGGCAGATAGAGAAAGCAGGGAAACAGTAGCAATCATGGGATAGAGTCACCATCCTATGAGTAAGAAAGAATCAAAGCAGAGAAGAAAGCCAAAAAGCCAAGAACTATCAATGTATCTCCAGACACTGAGTAGGAGATTCAGATCAGAAAATCAGCCAGTTCACGGTCGTTATCTCCTCTTCTCTCAAGCTAAAAATAAGATATGATAGAAGCAGCTCTGCACAGAGCTAGAGAAATAGACACTCTGGAAAATAAATTACTGGATTTATTCACTATCCTTTATCTAAATGTAAACATAGGTCAACCCACACGGATAACCCTGGATGGTGTCCCGAGTTGTGAAAGGTCAGGCTGGGAAACATGGCATTACAGAAGCTCTGTGAGTCTCGATGTCTTTCAAGCAACACACTTAGACTTTTGAAATACCGCTGAGCTCATGTAGATGAGACACTTGCATTTATTTCAGCAAGCCTTATTTCTAAAATGTTGGCCTTTGGGATCTTGATAAAACTTTGTCAGTGGTCGAATGAGATGGCAAAATGGAGCTGGGTTTTGACAAGGGTTGTGTGGTGTGGTGGGGAGGGTCTCAGTCAGGGAAGCAGATGGACCTGAGTTCTGCTCAATGAGGCTTCTTCTGACATTGGTATGTCTTGGAGAAGCCACGTGGCTTGCCTGTCACGACCTGCCTGTCTGACCATGGCCTGGGGTGGAATAAACACCTCAGAGGTGTCTTCTTGTTATACCATTCTATGATGCTTTCTTTTGTGCCTTTTCTGTGGATTGTGGGAATATCTGATCCGCAAATAAAAACCAGGCTCTTGCTATCTTGGACCTTTATTTGGTAGTTTGGCAATTCAGCTGGTCTCGAAACTCCCATTAACCGCACTGAGCCACTCTCCCATCCCTAAGTTTCTATTCTACATACTCTTTTTGTTTTAACATACAGGAAAAGGTCTGATCCTATAAGCAAATCTCTTCCAATTGATCAGCCAATTAGTGTGTTATCTTCCTAAATGGGGAAAAAAAGTCTTGTCTAGCATAAGACAGATTCATGCTGGAAAACACCAGGCAATAGGTATAGGGTTGTGTGTGTGTGTGTGTGTGTGTGTTGCTTGTAAGAGAGAACAAACTTACACAAGTCTGGGCAGTCAAATCAAGTGTTACCGCAACACTTGAGTAAAGTCCTTTCTCTAAGTCAAGGGTGAAGGTTTACCAGTAAGCACTTGTAAGACTCAGGTTGCAGAGACCCACTCAAATGAGCTCATGTAAGGTAGGTTTAAGAATTTATGTTGAGGGCTGCTCCTAAACACTTTTGGTTTGGTGTTGCTTGATTTGAATCAATTTTTGCTCCAATAAATTCTTAAAATTTTTAATTTGCCTCACTTTATTTTTTAATAGTTCTGGTGTCAGGATAGGGAACTGAAGGAGACCCATGATGACCCCAGGAGCAATGAGCAACAGGTGTAGCAGCTGTTGAGCCCCTTGAGCTCGTTGCTTTCCCCACATCTCTGGAGGCCGTGGGGAAGGCCCTCTCAGATCCTGGCTCATAGCTCTACAGCTTTTGCATTATGAGCTTTCAGACTATTGAGCATTTCTTTTTCTAGGCTGGGTTTGAAAACAGGCTGAAGTCAGACTGGTTCTGACTTAGAAACTGAACTTGGTCTAACTTAGAAACCAGACTTGGTCCAGAGTCAGACTGGGTCCAGTGTGAAGCCTCAGGTGAATAAAATTTTAAGGATGAACAAGTAGGTGAACCTTACTAAAGATAAGCTTTCATTACAGTGGCCACAGTGGAGAACTTCTAACCTAGATAAGCTTATCCATTTACAAGGTGCCCTAGAGAAAAAGGGGTCTCAGCCAAGCACTCACCATAGAGGGTAGAGGGAAAATGATTTTTCTTCCTCTACAGTTTCTGGTGACCAGGATGAGACCTGCGGGAATATCCCACTTGCTCTGGAGTCTGCAGACATCATCCTAGGAAAACCAGCAGAAGCTGGCAAAGGGGAGAATTTTTACCAAAGCCAGCTCTCACAGATCTCTGTCTGTGGTGCCTGGGCTAGAAAGGAAGGTAAAACTTCATGCTGTCCCTTCCTTTCCAAAATCAGATTGGTAGAAAAGAACATTGGTTATAGATCCTTTCTTTCCCAGGGACAGCTATTGCCTTCTTGTTTTTCTCCTTTTGTGTCCTGAGAACTTGGTTTGGCAACTGTCAAGTTGGGGGTCCCCAAAATATGGCCTGGCAGAAATGTGGGTCACACGCTACTTGTGGCTAGATAAGGATAGACAGAAAAGTGGGTTGCAATCCATTTGCAGCTGGGGTCCTACTGACAGTTGCCAGCTCTTGGGAGAATTGTCTAAGTCTTTCTTTCTTCGGGTTATCTTTGGGACTGGCTCTGGATCTTAGGAGGGTAGTATATTTTGCACCCTCTTCGAGGATGCCTTTTGCATGCAAGGGGTCGTTCAATACTGCCAAGAATATTTACTGTTTGTCCCAGCTGAAGACTGACAAGATATTTGAAAGGATTTTTCTTTTTTTTTTGGTAAGTAGCTCTGTGGTCAGAAGTTGGCCAGATTGGAAGTGGATATTCAGAGCCCGGTAGGGACTTTTTTAGGCTTTCTCCCCTAAGCTAAAGTGAAACTATGTACCCAGAGGGAAAGAAAAACATTCTGAAGCCTTTGTGGAAAGATTTACTAAAACATTCCAACGACACACAGCTCTAAATCTAGCACTTAGGAATCTTTGAGTTTCCATCTTAGTTGAAGTCTTTTCCCTGATATAAAGAAGCCATCTGAGGAAAATGCAGTTGGATGGGTGGGGCAGTCTCTTAATATATTCAGGTTGCAACCCAATTCTTTGAGGAATTAAAGACAACTGTACTGTTTTACAAATATAGGCTTTACCAGGACAGAAATTAGTTAATCATTTAATTGGTTCATGCCTCTCTATTTCATTCAACATACTTTTTTTTTAGTTTATTTGAGCAAAAATAAATTCAAATCAGGCAGTGCCAAACCGAGTGGTTAGGAGCACTCTACCAACAGGAGCTTGGAGAGAGAACTTTACAGAGAAAAGGAGGAAGCAAAGTAAGGCAATTATTGATTGGCTATAGCTTAAAGCTTAGTTGGCTGTTTGTAATTGGCTGTCCTTAGCATTTTGACTTCATACCCTTGAGGCATTTACAGGGTTAGATTTTGGTTTGCTTACGTGGGCTGCCACAGCGTTAGAGCCACATCAGGCTAATGACCTCCTTGGTTAATTAATATGACAATTTCCCCCTTTTGTTCATCTTCTCATATATGAGAGATTGACAAAAAATTTGGTGTTAAAGCCATTCTCAGTCACCATCAGAGTTAAGTTGCTCTTGTCTCATTGTGAAACTCATAAGTTATGATGTCAGACCTGTGAACATCACATCTCATTATTCATCTTGTTTGTGTTTCTCCAAGCATAGTGAGACCATCTGATATACTGCTTATGGCTGTGACCATGCATTTAAGACCTTTGAGAGAGCATAGTGCACCAAGAAGACTAGAATGATACCTATTAGGAGGATAAACCAAGAGACTGAAGTATACTCCTTACTCAGGGCCTCCATGACCCAAACCAATTGGTATCAAACAAATCAAAGAATGTATCTGAAGAGGCATCAACCTGTTTTAGCCAGGTGGCTTGTTTTTAATTCCTTATTCTTTCTGCTTCTCATAACTTAACATTGCTCAGTCTATTTGGACATTTTAGCTGTAATTCCCGTTACTCACACACTGTTTCTTTTTCCATGTGTCTTGGTTCAAATTTCTGGGAAAGTTAGTCTGATTGATCCAGTTCGTCATTTCAAGCAAGGCCATACAGGTCTTCGGCCAGGTGTTGTAGTGATGGTCCTTTGCATCAACTGGGGCTGAGTGGGCATGTGAAAGTCAATATGGTCACATGAAAAAATGGGGCCACCTATTTAGTAGAGGCTGTAGGCGGGATGCATCCTTTAGAAGAACATAAAGGCAGTGCAAACACAGTGGCTGCTGCACCCAGAGTAAGTTCCACAATAAATCAAAACTTCCAATTACGATCTCATTTTCTCCATATAATAACATTGAACGTAGGTTAGCTGAAATTATCTCCATTTTATGAATGAGAAGACAGAAGTTCAGAGAGGTTGTGGTTTGGAGAGATAAGTACTGCATCTGCTCTGTACTTTTGATGTCCTTTCTCAGTCTCAGAATATTAGAGATTCTAGTCTAGCCACCTGTCCCTTCACTTTCATTAAGCACCCTTTTTATACATTTGCAGAGACCCAGAGAGGTCACCATGAGTTGTCCGCTATTGAATTTATCTATTATATTTATCTGAAACAAAGTTAGAAAGTTCAGGTTTTACTTAACGCAAACCTTGGGAGAGTAGCAGGAGTTCACTGTTGTAACAATGCTGGCTGCATTATGATGTTGCTCTATTTTTCCTTCTTATCTGATTTTCTCTTCCCTTTACAAAGGCATAATGTGAGGTCACAGAATGAGAATTTGAGGCTATGCAATAAGATTTTCCTGAATTTCTCAGGAGCCTTTAGCTCTTCTGTGTGCCTAACTCTCAGTTTAACTGGGGCAAAGTTTGGTTCATCCCAACCAAGTTCCCATAGCAATCTCAACATTCCAGATGTTGGTGCTAATGAAAGGCCCCCTGTTTCTGCAGAGAGCAGAAGATTTTCAAGCCAGTCCAGCCTCCCCAGAGCTGATCAACCACTAGACAGTGGGGAGAGATTCCTGAGAAGGCATCCAGCCAAATGAGCCTGGAATTTTCACTCTCACCACTCTCATCACAGATAGTTCTTTCTGCAACTCATTCTCCTTCGCTATATCAAAGTCTTGAGGTTCTCACAACACCACAACAAATGCAGCACAAGCACAGTTTTAAAAGCATGAGGGAGATTTCCACCTGGATGATTTCCCATTAGAGACTTGGATCTGGAACAGCCACGATGTCTATTTTTATTAATATCTTGCGACTCATGTGAATTTCTCCAGCCTCTGCTCTCTTTCAGGCTCTCCTTACACAGACTACGTGGGACACATACAGGTGCACGTTGCTGCCAATGAACATAGAGCTGCTTGACTATCAGCATAAAACAGATAAGGAATTGCAGAACTTCCATAAAGCAGTGCTCATGGCATATCTGAAGTTGCTTGTCAAAGGTGAACCAAATTAAGAGCTTAGGTGGAGTGTATCAAAGGCAGATTCATCTGGTTTTACAAAACAAATCAGACCATCTGCAATAATCTAGAGATCAGGGAATTCAACAGTTGGAAACTATTTTGGATGTAAAATGGTTAAGAACGTTCCTAAATTTTGCATGTAAGAAAGAAGTGAAGGAGAAGAAAGTGGTGTATAGGATGCAGTGTGAGCTGTAGTCGGGGGTCTCAGATTCCAGGCATGGCTGTGCTGGTGTCTAGGTCCCTCCACTACATTAAGGAGCTAAGTTAATTTCTCAAGGTAAGCATTTTTGGTGATAAATTTAAGATTTTCAACGAGGTGATCACTAAAGTCTCCTTTAATTCAATGATTTTGTGAAATTCGTGACAGGAAAACCAATTCTGCTTATGACCACATTTTCTCCCTCTAGCCTGATTGCAACTTCTGAGATCTTAAGTAAAACCTAATTAGCTGGTGTTGAGAACGTTATTCACAGTATACTCTAATCATCCTGGATATCTGGTTCTGTTCTTTTAATCTCTTCTCCTATTTTTTCCCCCAGGAATTTGAGACTCATACCTGACACACTTCATAAACTGGATATCCAGAGAAGCGATACATTTTTAGAAACTAGAATCACCTTTAAACATTTTGCAAAAATGTATTTAATTCTAGGAAATGAAAAAGCAATCTGTACTTTCCTTTGTATAATAATTTAAATGCAGCAAGGATTGCTTATTGCAGCTCAGAAGAAAAGGTAGACAAAAGCTATATTTATGTGCTTATCTTGCCTTTAAATTAACTCCCCTCCCCCCAACTTTTTGCCTGAGCTCTTTGGTTGCCATAGAAACTGGCATGGCCTCCAACTGAGATTCCTGTGAGACAATTGCATTCCGAATTTCATAAACTCTCTATTAACCTTTGCTTGACAGATATGTGTGTGGTGCAAAATGTGTTAGATTAATAGTTTATAGTGATGTATACATTCAGGTTTCATGTGCCCAATGTTCTCTTTCAGTCGATTAGACATACTTATAATAATTGTGATAATGTTACTGTTGATATGTTTCTTTCTTGTTAGAAAATGCCAGATTTAACATATACATATCTAAGAGATAAGGGTATTTCTAAGGGAAGGTTCAGAATGGAAACTGAATATATCTGTATGTTTGAATATATTTAGATATGCTATATCTCTCTATATAATATGCATGTATGTCTGTGTCTGGCACTGTACCTAGTATTTAACATGTGTTATCTCGTTTAATCCTCATAACAACTCTGCAGAGCAGGTGCAGTTGTGTCCACCATTTTACAGTAGAGGGAACTGAGACTTAGGAATTAGAGGTCCAATAGCTAGTAAGTGGCAGAGCTGGGATTAGAATCCAAACCGGTTTGACCCCAGAGCTCTTAAGACTTCCCTGTGTAACCATTTATATGCCTCTAGAACCCCCCTGGGGACTTTGTGTTCCAGAGAAATTCTCCTTTTCTAGATGAATCATTCATTCATAGGGGCAGGAGAAAAGAATAAATAAGGCACAGTTCTTGCTCGCAAGGAGAGCCTGTAGGCGGGGGGTGTGGGGGGTGGTGAGCAAGAGGAGAAAATAGACATGAAAATATAATTACAAGTTGCTAAGACTTACAAGACAGATGTCACTGGCATAAAGCCCCAGCCTCACTACATGGTCATGTCCAAAGACACAACAGCTTGAATGTAGAATGACTGAGAACTATTTAAACTCTGTGGAAGGTTCTTTAAGAATGCCAAAGGCAATCTCATTTATACAGCATAACAAAACATCTGCTTCCTCCTCTCCCCACGTCTCACACCTGCAATGGCTGCAATGGCTCAGAGGTACTAGTTTTGCCTTATTCCAGCACCGTTTGTTGAAAGCTCTCTCCTCTTTCACTGCAAGCTCCCCACACTCTCTCAGGAATTTGTCCTAGGCAGTCTTTCTTGTTGCTCCCCAGTCCCCTCTCTGGCTCGTCTCTTTATTATACAGATTGGCTTAGCCTCTCTGATTGCTTTCACTTTTCTTGTTCTTCCATTACCCAAGTTTGGTATGAAGAAGTCTTGCTTGGGAACTGGCCGGAGGCTGGATTTTCTCCTTAAAGGAGAGATGGATTACATGACTCAATATCTTTTTTTTCTTAAATCTTTGCCATGGAGGGATAAACTGAGTACAGCAAGAGTCAGAGAAGGGTAGTAGTCATTCTCACCTGGGGAATGAGACTGGGGGATCCACAGAAGCTGATCATGAGGGACAAGGGGGTATTTTCTAGGTGGTAGGTGACAAAAAGGCATTCCAGGCCCAGGGAGCAACATATGCAGAAGTTCATAGGCATGCACAGCCATGGTGTATTTGAGGACTAGATAGATGATTCTTTTTGAGATAAATCCCAAACGTTTAGAAGCGGGAGGAAAGTATGAATTGGCCATTTTGGAAAAGCAAAGAAAGTGGAGCTAAGAAGATCACAGGGAATTTTGTCCAATCTTTTTCATTTCTCATCAAGAAGATGGAGGCCCGGCAAACGCATTTTAGATGAGAATTCTCATTCTGTAAGACCACTTACGTTGAGAGCTTGCAGGTGTTTCCTCTCACTCAATCCAAAGGGTCCCAGGTCCTGGAATCTGCTAGAACACTTTTGATATTCTAGAATCAGATAGGAAGCTCTTTCTAACAGCTTTTTTTTTCCCCTTAAGATTGGCACCTGAGCTAACATCTGTTGCCAATCTTTTTTATTTTTCCTTCTTCTTCTTCCCAAAGCCCCCCCAGTACATAGTTGTATATACTAGTTGTGAGTGCCTCTGGTTGTGTTATGTGGGACGCTGCCTCAGCATGGCCTGATGAGCAGTGCCGTGTCCACGCCCAGGATCCAAACTGGTGAAACCCCGGGCTGCTGAAGCGGTGCATTCTAAATTAATCACTTGGCCATGGGGCTGGCCCTCTAACAGGCTTTATCCAGACAAATTCTTTATTTATATTCAATCAGCTAATTTAATAGAAAGACATCTTTAAAACAGATATATCTTGTTTATTGACCTATTTCAATTTTCCGTTGTCATATACCCCATTGACCCATCCTAAATCTCTCTTACCTCCAAGATAGCAGATTCCTTAATGGCATCTTAGGAAAAAAATCATAATTTCCTAGTCACTGGCTGTTAAAAGTCTGATTTGTTTGAAATTCCAAACTCATATCTGATTCAAAAATTTCCCCCTATTATAAGGACTGTAGGGTATACATGTGTAGGGAGGTGGGGCAGGGTATGACCAGATCTTTTATTCTGTGTCTCTCACCCTCACGTTGGGGGACAGAATGAACTCCTTTAGCCTCCGCTTCTCCTTCTTCTGGGCTCTAACTCTTCATTGTATTGGAACAGGGTAAGGGAGAAAGAGGACAAGAGTCTCTTATTTAACTGGTTGTGCTCTCTTGGTTGTTAATGCTTTTCTGGCCAACACTGACTGCCTGGCCACTGATGCCTGCTGTGTGGCAAGTGTCCAAATGCTTGGTCTTGTGGGACAAGAGACCTCAAGGGGGAAGTCTCCCCAGGGCTGCCTTCTTGGTGTGGGAGGTCTGGCTCTGACTCAACTTCTTCCAATCTTTCTGCTCCCAGTTCCTGCTCCAGGCCATTTGCTTTCACCCATATCCTGTTGCTACTATGATTCCCTTCTGTAGTTGAGACTCCCGAGTGGCTCCTTGCAAGATAACTCAAGGCTAGTTACCTAGAATGATGTCTACTTGACCCACGATACCTCATACATTTTTGTCAATTCAAACAGAGCAAAGCTGCTTAGAAAGTAAAGAAATTAAAAGCAAACACACTGGAAAAGAAGAAGTAAAACTGTTTATTACTTGCAGATGACATGATCTTCTATGTAGAAATTTCTATGGAAGCTACCAAAAAGCTGCCATAATAGTTGAGTTTATCAAGGTTGCAAGATATAAGTCAATGTACAAAAGTCAAACATATTTCTATATGTGAGCCATGAACAATAGAAAACTGAACTATCACTTATAGGAATATCAAAAAACAAGAAATACTTAAGAATAAACTTGACAAAAGGTGTGCAAGACCTTGCACACTAAAAACTACAAAATGTTGCAGAGAGAAATTAAAGAAGACCTAATTAGTTGGGGAAAATATATCCTGTCCATATATCGAAAGACTCAATGTTGTTAAGATGTCAATTCTTTCTAAAATGGTCTATAGATCCAACATACTCAAATTGAAATTCCAGAAGGTTTCTTTGTAGACACTTACAGACTGATTTTAAAATTTATGTGGAGATGCAAAAGAGCTCAAATAGTCAAATTACAAAAATAAGAACAACATTGACTGCCTAGCATTACCTTATTTGAAGACTTCCTATACAGCTACCACATTCAAGACGGTGTGGTATTGGTGTTAAAATAAACAAATATATTGATGGAACAAAATAGTACAGAAATGATCAATATGTAGAAACTAATTTTTGGTAAT
This sequence comes from Equus przewalskii, assembly GCF_037783145.1. NCBI lineage: Eukaryota > Metazoa > Chordata > Mammalia > Perissodactyla > Equidae > Equus > Equus przewalskii. The sequence goes on along the minus strand of NC_091831.1, from coordinate 49,251,864 downwards.
GGTGCCATGACAATCAAATTGGGAAAGGATGATTCAAGAAATGGTGCTGAAATAATTAGATATTTATATGCCAAAAAAAGGAAGTTTGGTCCATATATAAAAATGAACTCAAAGTGGATTATAGACCCAAATGTCACATCTAAAACTGCAAAGCTTACAGAAGAAAACATAGGAGAAAATCTTAGTGACCTTTGGTTTACAAAGACTTAAATATGTTACAAAAACATGAACTCTAATAGAAAAATCTATAAATTGGACTTCATCAAAATTAAAAACTGCTCTTCAAAAAACTCTGTTAAGAAAATGAAAAGAAAGCCACAGACTGGGAGAAAATATTTGTAAAACATATGTATAACAAAGGTTGTGTACTTAGAATACATAGAGATCTCTGACAGCCCAATAATAAAAGGAGAAAAACTCCAATTAAAAATGGTTAAGATTTAAACAGCCTCTTCATCAAAGAAGATATAAGAATGACAAAAAAGCACATGTAAAGAGCCTTACTAATTTTATATTTTAGTGAAATGAAAATTAAATCCACAATGAGCTGTCCCTATACTCCCATTGGAACAGCTAAAATTAAGGTGGCTGACCATACCAGTTGCTTTTGAAGATGTGAAGCAACTGGAAGTTTCATACACTGCTTTGGGAATGTAAAATGGTATAATCATTTTAGAAAACAGTTTGGAGTTAAAAAATTAAATATACGAGGTACATAATTTTATGTTTCCATTTATGTAAATTTTGGAAAATGCGAAGGAATCAATAGTAATAGGAAGCAGCTCAGTGGTTGCCTCAGAAAGGAGTGGAGAGACGGGTAAAAGGGAAAGAATGGAGGACCAGTGGGAAGGGACCACAAAGAGATACAAGGAAACTCTTTGGGGTGATGGATATGTTCATTGCATTGATTGTGGTTATGGTTTCACTGGTGTATAAATATGTCAAAACTCTTCAAATTGTATACTATAAATATGTAAAGTTTATTACATGTCAATTACATTTCAGTAAAGCTACGACAAAGTTTTTAAAAGCAGGAAAATATGTAATCTATGATCCCATTTCCATAAAAATTACACCATATGCACATGCATGCATTCATAAAGAACTGAAAGAATATATTCCAAAATAATAGCAGTGATTTGGTTTCTTGAATTTTCCAAATTATCTATAATGACCATATATATCTTTGTAATGAGAATCAATCAAAGTTATTACCTAGTAGGTACAGCACAGGCAACATTCTCACACCGTAAAACAACAAAGAAGACTCTTAGAATTAATTGCAGGATCTTAAAGACTAACTAGCCTCCTTTCCTCATTCTAAGAGAGGAAACTGAGACCCAGGAAAGAGAAGTGACTTGTCAAAAGGTACAAAATAAAATAATGACACTACTCAGACTAGAATGCAAGTCTGGGGATATCTTTTATAGAGTTTGTTCCACTGTATTATGTATTTTTTTGTTTACTTTAAATTGCATTTTAACCATTAATTTTGACATAATTTTAAACTTACAGAAGATGTGAAAGTATGGTACAACATTCTCATTTGCCTTTCACCCAGCATTCCTAATGTTAACATCTTGTATAACAATGATCAAAACTAAGATTTCTTAGTTAACAATAAGATTAACATTGATATAATCCTATTGACAAAATTTTGTACTTTATTTGGATTTCATCAGTTTTTCCACGGATATCCTTTTTTTCTGTGCTACGATCTCACTCAGCATCCGCATTGCTTTTAGTTGTCTCTCCTCTAATCTGGGGCCGGTTCTCATTATTTCCTTGTCTTTCATGACCTTGATAGGTTTGAAGAATTCTGGCCAGATTTTTTGTAGAAAGTTCTTCACTGTGGGTTTGTCTGATGTTTTCTCATGATTAAATTGAGGTTTTGCATTATTGGGAAGGACACTACACAGGCTGTGTGCCCTTCTCAGAGCATCATTTCCCAAGAGGGTACATGATGTCAATAAATCTTGTTCCTCGTGATGGCAACCTTGACTACTGGCTTAGGTGGCAACTGCCAGGTTTCTCCACTGTAGAGTTACTATTTTCTTTTTTGTAATTAATAAATATTTATTTTGAAGGAGATACCCTGTTTCTTTTTAAACTTTTGCCCACTAATTTTAGTATCTGTTGGTGGATTGGGCTGTAGTAATTATTACTATGGTATTCTAAAGGTGATATCCTATTTTCCTCATATTTTCTATGTTTATTAATTGGAATTATTCGTTAAGGAACATGGTTCCTCTTCCCCCATTTATTTATTCAGTTATTTATTACTATTAGTATAGAATCACGAATATTTAGTTTATTATTTTTGCTATAATCCAATATTATCATTATTCATTTTGTTCAAATTATTCAAGCTTTGGCTGTTGGGAGCTGTTTTGGGTTCATTCCTGTGCCTTTTGTCATGTCTTTGTCCTTGTGAGCACTTCCTTACTTTCTAGTATTTCTGGTAGGCTCATTTCTATATTGTCCCTGATCCAGCCCTGGAATCAACTGCTTCTCCCAAGATCCCTGGTCCGTTTTCCTGGGTAATGATATTTAGAAACCAAGATCTAGGCACTAAATGAGCTCCTTACTATTGGGATATTGCTGTTTCCAGGCCCTCTCAGTGGGCAGAGCTAGGAAATAAATGTGGTATTGGTTGTGTGTATGTCTACAACTCATGTTGCATTAGTTTTTATGGTGGGATCCTATGTTTTTTATTGGTTAAATTTAATTATTTAAAACATTTTAAGGACAAGGTAACATTTTGTTGTCACTGAAAAGATTTTTCAACAGCTACTCTGTGCTTTCTTCAGATTCTATACCATCAAGAAGTTATTGTTATTTTGCACACTAGACCCTTTCTCATTTATTTATAAAATAGCTGTCTTGTGTTTGTTTAGAGAGATTCCAGCTAGAACATAGGTATTTGGAGAGCAGGTATGAGCAAAGAATTATCTTTATTTGGAAAATACATCATCAAATCTTGAATCACATGTTAGGAACTGGTTGGCCTTTTCAAGTTACAAATGAAGCAGAAAATTGCAAATGGAAAGAAGTCCAAATAGCAAAACCTAAGTGTCTCCTGAAGTTTTCTTGAAAACGGAAATTTTAGGTTGGATCCTGTGAAGGTTATAAGCAATCAAATATCGGCAATTTCATATGGTGCAAACCAGTAGAAGTAGTGGTGGAAGCCCCTGGGTAACTGATCAGCATCTCCTACCTCTAGGCTTTCCCCATCCTGGAGAACCCTTGGTCAGGAGATGTGACCTTCCCTGATTGGTACCAAAATGAACCAAGCTGACCAACAGGAGAAACAGAGCTTGACGAGAAGACATCAAAATTACTTCCAGAATGGGAAGCACACTGGGAGAACGTGGACTAACATAGTGGTCTCACATTTGTGTGTTCATAGCACAGTTGCAGTACTGCCGTCCATGCAGAAGATTTGCTGAGACTAGTACTACAGAAATCAACACTAATAATAACAATTTTATTTATATAACTATGATATTTATTACATATAATTAAACATATATGATTATCATATATAATATATATACTATTTTACTAAAGGGTTGTGGTGGGTGAATTCTAACCCTTAAAAATACATTTAAAAATATTTACACAACTGGAAAAGATCCTTGATGATTTTTAACAATCAAGAGCACATATTTATTACCTGGCTATCCTTGCATAATGTTACCATAAATGCTTAGGATATCATATAAGTCTTTACAGAGGTATTGCAGCTTTGGAACATGGGCTGAGAAGAAAAAAACTTCTATGCTCATTAGTCACTAGGGAAATGTAAATAAAACCCATAATGAGATACCACTTCACACCCATGAGGATGGCTACAATAAAAAACAAAACCAAAGTAAAACGTTTTGGGGAAGATGTGGTAAAATTGGAATCCTTATACTTGCTAGAGGGCGTGTAGAATGGTTTAACTGCTGTGAAAAACAGTTTGGTGGTTCTTGAAAGTTAAACATAGAATTACCATATGACCTAGCAATTCCACTCCCAGGTGTGTACCCCAAAGAATTAAAAACAGGTGATCAAACAATACTTGCACATGCATGTTTGTAGCAGCACTATTCACCATAGTCAAAAGATGGGAATAGCCCAAATGTCTATCTACAGATGAATAGATAAGCGAAAGGTGGTACATCCATATAGTGGAATATTATCCAGTCATACAAAGGAACAAAGTACTAATACATGCTACGATGTGGATGAGTCTCAAAAACATTATGCTAAGTGAATAGAGGCAAACACAAAAAGACCATATATTGTGTGATTCCACTTACATGAAATATCCAGAATAGGTAAGTCTATAGAGATAGAATGTGGATTGGTGGTTGCCTAGGGCTGGGGGTAGGAAGGAAGAGGGGGTATCTGCTTAAAGGGTGTGGGGTTTTATTTGGGAGTGATGAAAATGCTTTAGAACTAGATAGAGGTGGTAGTTGCACAATGTCATGAGTGTACTAAATGCCACTGAATTGTACACTTGAAAATGGTTAATTTCGTGTTATGTGAATTTAGCTGCAATTAAAAAAATTTTCTTTTGGATTGTTGTGAAGATATAGGAAAGAAGAAAGATGTGCTTTGTGACCCATAAGTGGTGTTGCAAATACAGTTCTCGTACCTGTAAAAACGTAGCTGTGTAGGGTCCCTACCCAGGCATAATCTGCTATCATACATTTAACTGGGAAAGTGTGTTTTTAAAAATTATCTTTCTCAGCAAGAGTTTACATTTTAACCCAAGCAAGCCTTTGGGAATTTAAATGAAACTAGATTGTAATGGAAGAAATTCAGGAAAGGTGGAAGAGCGTACATGGGTCATATTTGGGGTACAGGGAGCTCCTTTTGGGCTCTCTTCTTCCTTATGTAAGCAGCTGATGTTTGGTTGTCTGTATGGTTGTTCCTACTGTTGTCCCATAGGGGGGATGAGAATTAGTTTGGATAATTGGACAAAATTTCAAGCAGTAATTTTAGTGAGGTGAAGAGAAACTGCCTTAGAACTGTCCTGAGTTCAGAAAAAATAAAAATGACATTAGTTTTATCTTGCTTACATTCAAAATGAAAGCACTTTTAATGAGTCCTTTGAAAAAAATGTGTATTCCTACAACCAGGTTGCTTGCAGAACTAAATAGAAGACTGCCCATGAGAAAATAGTTATTCTTTTTTGAGCCACTCAAATCTTAATATTTCAGCATCTTTGAGATATAGCACCAATGAGGAGCTTTTGTATCTTTTCATCCTAAAAAGTGATGGAGGACCATAAGAAGAAGCCAGACAGTCGTCATATATCCTACCCTTTGGATATGATAAATAATAACACTGCAACTTTGTTATCTAACTAACACCCGATTGTGATTCTAATGCTTGACAAACTCTATTCCTATGGAATTTGAGGCCATCAAAGCAAAGTTACATAAACAACAGAGAAGGTACAAAGGAAATTAGAGTAGATGTGGTCCCTATTAATATCCATCCTGGTGTAAACAAGGAATTTGAACTTAATTTTTTTTTCCTTCTTAACTAAAGAACTGAGAAGTTAATGATTCTGTGGGGAAATGTTTGCATATTTCAGCAGTCTGCCTCCTACGAGGAATTTGCCAGGTCTAGCAGAATGTCATAGTGCTCTTATGTCTGAGAACAAATATTAAAGAAATGTGCTCCTATAGCTGGGATAAAATCTGAAAATCATTTTCAATCTTTTTCTAATTTTAATCAAATCTAGATGGATCAACATGGATCTCTGATTAGCTATGTGAAAATGCTAATTTCTTGTGGAAGTGTATTAATTCCTTGACTTCAAAGCTTCCAAAAAGATACAACAAAACCTACAGAAAGTGAGGCTAAAAATTTATGTTATGTTCTGCTGTTGAATCTTTTCTTCTTACCTACCCTCAGAGCACAGCTTAAATCCATCATCATTATCAATTTCTGCTTCATCAAACATTTATTGATCACTGAATGTGTGCAAGGAATGTAGAGCAATAATGTATATGACACAATCCTTCAAATAAATGATTTCACAATAAGTTGAGGAGATCATTGTAGCGGGTTGGAAAGTGCCCGCCTTTTCCCAAATTCATGTCCCTCCTGGAACCTCAGAATGTGACTTTATTTGGAAATAGGGTTGTTGCAGATGTAATTAGTTAAGAGGAGCTCATGCTGGAGTAGAGTGGGCCTTTAGTCCAATATGACTGGTGTCCTTCTGAGAAAAGGAGAAGACGCAGAGATATAAGACACGGAGACAAATATCATGTGAAGCTGGAGGTAGAAATTGGAGTGACACGTCTATCAGCCAAGAAACTGCAGGGTTTGCTGGCAACACCAGAGACTGAAAGAAAGGCATGGAACAGATTCTGCTCCAGAGCCTTCAGAGAGAGCACGGCCCTTCCAACACCTTGATTTCAGACTTCTAGCCCCTAGAAGGGTGAGAAAATACATTTCTCTTGTTTTAAGCCACCGAGTTTGGGGTACTTTGTGATAGCAGCCTTAGAAACCTAATACAATAGTCATAAAAAATAAAGCTCCTGTTATTAAGCACTGGCTGCATTCCAGGTCCTACTCTTAGAGCTGTTTTCCGCTCTCAGATATTATCACTATTACTCCTAGGGGAGCAAACTGAGAATCAGTAAGGCTGAGCAGCTTGCTCATTGCAAAGAGCTCTAACCCTTGTCAATTTGACTCCACCGACCATTCTCTTAATCATGGGAGGAAGCACATGAGAGCAGGCAGAAGGCAATGGCAACAGCCCAGTGTCCATGAAGAGGAGAATGGAGAAACAAATTGTGGTACAACCAGATGACAGAATACTACTCAGCAATGTGAAGGAGCAAACTCCTACAACATGTGACAATATGGATGAATCTCAAATGCATTATGCTGGGTTCAAAAGCTGCACACAAGAGAGCACATACTATATGATTCCATTTATCCAAAGTTCTAGAATAGGAAAAACTAATCTATGGTGAAAAAAATCAAAACAGTGATTGTCAACTACGTGGTAGATGCTCTGTTGGGAACTGGACACTGAGGTCCCTGACCTTCAGCGGCTCAGGGTGGTGGCTGTGGATCCGAGACCTGCTCATTGCACATTGAGTAACCATCTATGTATACACAGCTGGGACTGGAAGAGCCTGTAAATGCCACAAGGACAGAGACCATGCCAACTTTGCTCACCATCGTTTTCCAGCCCCTGTCACTGTACCTGGCTCTTAAATATTTGTCCCTCAATAAATATTGGTGGAATAAGAGGACTCACTCCCAAACCGGGCATGTCTACATGTTGACGTTCATTATCCCTGAATTCCTGCAATTTGTGCCACATTATCTAGCAGTTGATTGTATACCATATGGTAATGTTGTCTAATGTGTGTCATTTTATCACCCCAAACATCTATACTAACAAAGAGAGGGAGAAAAAGACACAAAGGATGTGCAAATTAAGAGGTACTGATTTGAGTACAGAGATTGTGTGGCAAACTTATATCATAGCCCTGCAGACCACCCCAGTGCTTCTAGAATGGCCAGAAGTTTGTGGTAATAGTTCAAGCTAAGTAAATAAGTGTATCTAGCACTGTGCTGGACACGGGGGGAGAATTCAGGAGAAGTTGAATACGTGGTCTTTGGCCTGAAGGACTTCATCTCCCCGCTGGGAAGGGGACTAAACAAGAATGTAGGCAGTGCACTGATGGGAAACATGGCAGAACTACTGCTCTGGCTTCCTGGGCTCAGGGCAGACATCACTGCTCAGCCGTGGCACTCTTTCCTACTAAGCCCAATGTTGGCTCAGGATGTCCTCCCACTCGGTCCCTCAGAGAGTGACACTAAACAACTGGAATCGGGAGGTGAGATGAACATCCCAAATCTCAGAAATTGAAGGAAGACAGTCACGTTGAGATTGATGTGGGCTTCAGAGGTTGGGGAAGTCTTCCTGGGAAGGTGAACTGATCTGAATGTAAAGCATGGTGTACACGCTGGGACCGGTACCAGTGCTAGATCTTGCTGCCTCGTACTGAAAGCTTGAGCATCTGCAGAGACTTCAGCCCTGGCACTCCTGAGGAGGGGCTGTGCTGCCAACCAGCTCCACTCCTACCAGTCCTCTCTGGTGCTGACTTCTCCAAACCAAAGCTTCCCCTTTGTGAGGCACCCATGGGTCCTGCAAAGGAGTGGGAGAGGGGCCAACCATTGATCCCATAGGGAATGGGTCTGAGTTACAACAAAGCTAAAGTTTTCTGTCAGCCTGCTCAATGTGCCTGAGCAATGGCTTCCTCAAGTGAAGCATCTCTGAAAGGGGAGAAAACCAATGTGTGGCTGCTACTCCTCATACCACAGAACCCCCAGGGCAACTGGAGCTTCTCTATGCCAAGAACAGGGCCTCATGCTGGTGGTGCTCACACAGTATCCTACAGTTGAAGGACCGAGCCTCCTGCTAGCAATCTGCTTATAGTATAGGTCTTCCCGAGGCAGAATCTGGACAGATGGCACCTCCACTTAAAAAGACCTGCTGTGTTGGCTTGATTAGAGGCACGTCTGCTGGGAAAGGTGGAGGAGAAATTCTCTTCAAAGTTTGGGCCTTAATAGGCTGTTGTAGCTACAGAACCTTGTCAAATAAGGAAGGATGAAGGCTTTTCCCCTCAACTTTTTGAAAAGAGCAGCAATCTTTCTGCTTCAGCCGCCACCAACCCCTAGTCATTAGTTCTATTTTGTACTTTGCCTGCTTCGCAAAGGTATAGAAGATGGCTCGAAGTAAAAGACAAATGTCAAGATTGTTGAGAAAGAAATGAAACCCAACATGTAGGAAGTTTGTCTCAGGAGTAATTTTCTGTCCTGTTCTTTGGCATCCTTGGGGCAATTTTCCAGATACCCAGCACCACAGTGTCACCACTCCCGGCAATGCTCTGGTCTCCCCACCTGCTCTCATTTTCCTCTCTGACATCTTAACAGAAAATCTACATTTTAAAATAGGATGCTTGCTGATCTAAAGGAGCTGTTTTCTACTGTCATCTGAGCTTAGGTGAGAGTCAAGGAGAGGGAGATTTTATTGGGAGACTAACTAGACCAATACTCGTATCACCGGGCTACAACTTGTCCTGCTAATGATTAAGATGACCTTGACTTTGATTTCTGAAACTGCTACATTCAAACTTTTCCAGTAGTGTCAGTGTTTGTGTTGAAAAAGACTCATTCTCTGCAGTAAAACCTCCCACAACTTCTTTTTACTGACTTAATGGCTTTTTCTTGAACAGATGATAGATAAACCCAGAGGACACAGTGTAGCCATAAAAGACATATTGATTCAATCAGACTTGCCAGAGCACAACTGCAGGGTAAAATCTAAAAAGTGACTTGAGGACTCAAGATGCTGCTGAGGCAATTGCTTGGCCAGGAATCTTTTGGCTGCTTCTTGTTTTAAATTCTTTCATTTTGCATTTCGGGAAATGACTCTCAAATTAAAGCCAAAATCCTAAACACAAAAAGATAAATTGAAAGCTATTTGCTACGAAGTCTGATTATTTCCTTGAATGAGTAACCAAGAGCGAATTTCTCATATAATAATAATTTTGCCTCTTAAGGAGGAACAGAATTAATTGGGTTCCATAGAGACCAATTTTAGCTGAGTTAAAGGAAAAATACTTTAGAGCCAGAAAGGACCTTAGAGAACATCTAGTTTAATGCCTTCATTTTATGGGACCAGAGAGGGTGAAAGCTTTGCCTGAGAACACACATTGGGGCGGATGCACAGTGAGGACTGTGATGTGTACCTCACCCAGTGCTCACTTGGGTGTGTTCATTCTCTGACCTTTCTGAATATTACCAGCAAGACTCTCTGCCATTATTTACACAGGAATGTCTCAAGGGTAAGATTTTCTTCCTTAGAACTATGAGATGACAATACGGAAATCATGTAACATGTGCAGCATCAGCACCCAGAGGACCTCTTTGTTTAAACAAAATGTGAAAGCCAGTGTGCTGTTTGAAAGAATTCACCTGATGGCCTAGGAGGCCTTGTTTTTGAAAAGAGATTTCTGTGATCTTTGCAATGGTGTGGAAGTCTAAATCAACAGACACAGACACCGACCCCAGAGAAAGGCCTTGTCAGGATGAAATATGGAAATGTTGTTGAGATCCTACCAATGAAACTAAAAAGTAAACATGCGAGGGCTTACTGCAGTAGGATGTGTGGTGATGGAACACAGCGTTCCTCAGCCTGGCATGCCCCTCAGAGCTGGCTAGAAAGCTGCAGCCATGCCAGGGACTGAACTGAGCCCCCTTGAGGCCACAGGCCACAGTTCCTTTCTCTCCTGTTATTTGGGAATTGCATGTGGTCAGGATGCAAATCCTGACCAGCCTTCCGGGCTGGTCTGACCTTCAGCATAATAATTCAGCTAATGGATTAGTTTTAGAATGCTGCAAAGGGTGAAACTGGTGTTTTCACTTGCATTTGTATAATAGAGACCAATTTGCTGCAAATACTGTTCTGTAATATTCATATTACAATATCCAATAAGGATTTTTTAAATTACCATTGTACTTTGAGGCTTATACTGAAAGAAGTCTAACATCATTGCTCTTCTTGTTTATTATTCAATGAGTGTATTCCAGCTGGACAGAAAGACAGATCTATCTGTTTTCTGTCTGACTCATTGTCGCTAACACTTGTCAGGGAAGCAGAAATCTTCGCAGTCAATTTGATGTGTTCCAGCTGTGCAACTCTGGAAATCATATTTCCACTGAAATAAGCATTGGTGACATTTTCTAATGACCCTTCTGTTAAAAAAGAGAGTTTGTTGTCATGGGATGCCAATTTTCAATTTTTCAGAAAGATTTAAGGTTGATGATGAATCTCTCTTTTGCAAACATACTGAGTTGTATTGAAAGGAGCTCAGATCCTCAAAATAATTGCCAGGCTTCACGGAGAACCTTTCATGATGGCTCCAAATACCCAACCTTTAAACTGAACTGATATTTTATGTATTGAAAGCAGCAGCTGCTGCCGCTCCTCCTTCTCTTCCTCCTCTTCCTCCTCTCACTTTCACTTCTTTTTACTCTTTAAAACAGCTTTATTGAGAGAAAATTCACATACCACACAAGTTACTCATTTAAAGTATATAGTTCAATGGTTTTGTAGTATATTTATAAGGGTTGTATAACCATAACCATAATAAATTTTAGAACATTTCCATTACCCCAAAAGGAAACCCTGCCCCCCTTAGCTGCCAGTGCCCTTCAGTTCCCCCATTCAGCCCAGCCCAAGGCAACCACTAATTTACTTGTTGTCTCTACAGATTTGCCTGTTCTGAGCATTTCCTATCAATGGAGTCATACAATATGTGGTCCCTTGTACTATCTTCTTTCATTTAACGTAATGTGTTCAAGGTTTATTCATGTTAGAGCTCATATCAGTACTTCATTTGTCTTAATGGTAATATTAATATAATATTCCATTGAATGGATGTACCACAATTTATTTATCCATTCATCTATTGATGGACGTTTCAGTTGTTTCCATTTTTGGCTCCTAGGACTAACGCTGCTATGAATATTTGTGATAAGTCTTTGTGTGGACATGTTTTCATTTCTCTTGGCTATATACCTAGGAGTAGAATTGCTGTGTCATCTGGTAATTCTATGTTTAACCTTTTGAGAAACTGCAAGACAGTTTTCCAAAGTGGCTGCACCATTTTACACTGCCACCAGCCGTGTGTGAGGTTCCAATTTTTCCACATTCTCTCCAATACTTATTACGTGTCTTTTTTGGTTATAGCTATTGTAGGAAGTGTGTAGTGGTAAAGGCTCCTTAAAGCTAATTTAAAAGTATTTAGTGATGTCTTTAAGCCCAAATGGATTCTGTGTCAGTGAGAAAGGAAAGCAGGTAGCACCAACCTAACACACGTTTCCAGACATGAGCTGCAGGAGGACAGTGACTTTGTTCACTGCTCTGTCCCCGGTGCCTAGAGAAAGCCCTCACATATAGCAGACATGTGAATGTTTGTGGAACAAGTGACTGAGTTCATGGAGAGCCTATTATGTGCTGGCATTGGTATGGTTGCAGAGGTACATAAGACATGGCCTCACTCCCAACGATCTTATCTTCCTGAAGGAAAGAGAATGGCATTATTCCTGAAAGGAGGTTACTGATGGAGAAAGGAACATGTTAGGGGAAAGTGTATTCATTTCTAAGCCACTAAAGTGTAGATGGTGAAAACCTGAGCACCTTTGGTCTGAGCTTGATTTGTAAAATCTGGCTTCCAGGAAATGGTAGGGAAAAAAATACCAGTTGCTCAAACCGCAGTGAGGGAGGTAGCCTTCCACAAAATAGCTGAAACCTTCCAGACAGTATAACATTGCTCTCGTTCGCTCTCTCTCTCTCTCTGGCTGCCTGTGGGCTCAAAGTGTATGATTCTCCTTAAGTTCAGGGTTTTAGTCATTTGGGCCATTTTCTTTCCTTCTTTCCTCCCTCTAACCCTCTTTTCTCTCTCTCTCTTTCTATCTAGCCATCTAAATCTATCTATCTTTGCCACCTCTCCAACAGCAATCTCATCTCATTAGCTCCAACGTATATTTTATATAACTTTCTGCAGATTTAATACATAATAACCCATCTAAGAAAATGCACCATAACTCATAATTTACTTAACCGTTCTCATGCTATTAAGGTTTATTTCCATTTTTCTTATAAATAATGCAGCAAAAGAATCTATTGATGACTTTTCTTTTCCAAATTTGCATTTTTAAAAAAGATAGCAGTCCAAATGAGTTCCCAGTCTTTAGGCTTTCTGCTCATGATGATTCATGAACCCAGGACCCTCCTATCTGTGGCTGTGCATCACCAGGGCCTCTGAGTCTGCTTCCAGGCAGCTGAAGGGGCAAGAGCGGAGAAGACAATTGCTTTCTAACCACATTTCCCAGAAGTGGCACCCATCCATCCTGTTTCCATTCTACTGATTGACAGCTTGCCCTATGGCCCCACCTGGATGCAGAAAAGGCTGGCAAAATGGTCCCTGGATGGGCAGAGACTTTCCAGTAACAACTGTATATTCTCCAAGGAGGATAGCGAATTTTGGGTGGACAGTTAGTGTTCTCTGCATTATAGATTTTTAGTGGTATGCTCACTATTCATTTTGATGACTTGGTGCGTTTTGCCCAGTAGTCCCCTCATCCCTACTGAAACAGTTTCATTTTATTTATTTCTGGTTATGACAGAAGACATACATTTGGTCTTAGTCAATTCCAATAATCTGTTCATGACACTGGTTTATTATATGCAGAGCCAGTGTGGCTACTACTACAGTTTTATTTTTCTTAGACTAATCCTACCTGTCACTTTTTGTTTTAATGCTTATACCACTCTGGTTAATTATTTTGACTCCTGTTACCATATAGAATAATTGGTTGAGACTTCATCAATGATGACATGTGAAATAGTAGGGAGAGATTGCCTCAATCTATTTTGAAAAGATTAAAAGGGAGCCGATAACCAACGAAATTGGTTTTCCTCCAAGGAGACTGTGGAACTGCAAAAATATCTCAGCTTAACTATAGGGTTGTATTCAAAATAAAAAATAACTTAGTATTAGCTGGAAATATTTTCATTTCTCATTTTTCCTTTTTCCTGAGCTGGTTATTTTGTATACATCTGCTGTTGCTCTAAAAAATGATTATAATTAAGAAGTCACTCTTTCTAGATGAATTCTTTTGGGGCTTCTTTTTCAAAGTCTCTAAGCCTTAAGCTTTGGTTTTAAACACTTGCCCTCACCTCTTCCACCCAACCACCCAACCCCCAGAAAAACTGAAAATAACAACAAAAGGAAACAAGTATTTTAAATGTTAATATTACTGTTATAAGGCAGTTAGAGAAACAGCAAAATTTTAGCTCAGCCAAAATGAATTTCAATTTTAGTTGATCCAATCCTTATTTTTCCTTTGGGAAATTAATGAGGTGTGATAAAGCCTAATGAAAAACAAGAAATTTTGACATCAACCATAGACACTTAGCTGGAATATTTCCTAAGTGATGGAGCAGGCAAACTTCACAATGTTAGTAGGGAAATTGAGAGGCAGAGTAAGGAAATTATGCAAGATTCATTCATTCATTCAATTTATTCATTCAACAAATATTAAATTACCTATCTTGTGCCCAACACTGCTCTAGTCAGAGTCTGACTGGATGTGTCTAGGGTTCTAGATGCCTCTAGATGCATCAGAGAATAAAAGAAAGATTCCTGCCTTTTGAGAGTCTTACATTTTAGCCTCTCAATAATAGACAATAGAATAATAAGTAAGTAAGTTACATAGTAAGTTGAAATGTGATATGTCCTACTCTGCTTCATGAAGAGGATGTTATTAATAATTTGTGGTTACATTACAAATGTATATTTCAGAGTAAGAATTAACATGGGATAAGGAGCTGTAATTTTAAATGAGGTAGTCCGGGTGGCCTCATTAAGAAGGTACATTTAAGACATGAAGGATAGGAACGAGCCAGACACCTATCTAAGGGAAGAGGTTTCCAAGTAAAAGGAACCAGTGCAAAGGCCTTGGAACTGGGCTGTACCTATGATGTGAAGGAGAGCAAGAAGTTCAGTGGGTTGGATTGGAGTTGGGCGTAGTGGGGATAGATCAGTGAATGAAGTCAGAAGAAGAAATGGGAGATGTTGGACAGATAATGTAGTCTTGTACTGTTGCCCATTATAAGGACTTTGACTTTGATTTGAGAGAAATGGAGACCTATGAAAGGGTTTCAAGCAGAGGGGTGACATGATCTAAATTACTCTTTGCAGAATTATCTACGGTGTTGTGTTAAGAACAGGCGGTAAGGAGACAAGGGCAGAAACACAAAGGCCACTTGGGGGCTGCAGCAATGTTCCAGGCACAAGATAGTTGTATGTTGGATCAGGGAGGTGGCAGTGAAGGTGTGAAAAATGGTTGGATTATGGATATATTTTGAAGATAGAACCTACAGGATTTTCTGATGGATTGTGTATGAGGTCTGAAAGAAAGAGAGGAGTCAAAGATTCTTGTATTATTGTCGAAATATTTGCTGACCTTTCCTACTGGGCCCATCCTTCTGGGAGAATTGTCCTCGCACACCCCACTGACATCAGGCTTGGAAGAGTGACTTTCTCTAACCAGTGAACTGGAGTGGGAGTCATGTGCTCCTTTTTAGAAGAATCATTTTTTTAAGATTGGCACCTGAGCTAACAACTATTGCCAATCTTTTTCTTTTTTTCTGCTTTTTCTCCCCAAATCCCCCCAGTACATAGCTATATATTTTACTTGCGGGTCCCTCTAGTTGTGGCAATGTGGGATGCCACCTCAAAGCGGCCTAATGAGCGGTGTCATGTCCGTGCCCAGGATCTGAACTGACGAAAGCCTGGGCCGTCAAAGTGGAGCATGCAAACTTAACCACTCGGCCATGGGGCCGGCCCCTAGAAGAATCTTTAAATGCAACTATGTGGGGCCTCTGCTGTTCTTTGCCAGGAGAAAGTTTGTGTTGTGGATGGGGCAGCTCTTTCAACCTGGATCCTGGATCAAAGAAGACATGAAACAGAACCATAGCCCACCCCCTGCTGATCTGTAACATAAGCAAGTAATATACATTGTTTTGTAAACTGCTTAGATTTTGCTTTTTTGGTTACAGTAACATAACTCAGTAAAAGAGGGCAGATACAGATGCCTTCAAGGATTTTGTCCTGAGCAAATGAAAGGATAGAATTTCCATTGACTGAGATGGGAAGATTATGGGAGGAGCAGGTTTTAAAGGGAAGATCAGGAGTTCAGGTTTTTGTTTTTTTTTTTTTTTTTGAGGAAGATTAGCCCTGAGCTAACTGCTGTCAATCCTCCTCTTTTTGCTGAGGAAGACTGGCCCTGAGCTAACATCCATGACCATCTTCCTCTACTTTATATGTGGGAGGCCTGCAGCAGTGTGGCTTGCCAAGTGGTGCCGTGTCCTCACCAGGGATCCAAACCAGCAAACCCCAGGCCGCTGAAGCAGAACGTGCACATTTAATGGCTGCGCCACCAGGCTGGCCCTAGGAGTTCAGTTTTGAGCATGTTAAGTTTGAGGTATCTGCCATAACATCCAGGTAGGGATGAGTTCTCAGTCAAAAGACACAGAGTGGCTGTACAGATTAAAAACCAAGATCCAAAAATGTGCTGCCTCCAGGAAACACATCTCAGCTCTAAAGACAAACATAGGCTCAGAGTGAAGGGTTGGAAGATGATGCTGCAAGAAAATGGGAAACAAAAGAAAGCAGGTGTTGCCATAATTATATCAGACAAAGCAGACTTAAAGATAAAAAAGACAATGAGAGTCAAAGAGGGGCAGTATATAATGATAAAAGGGACATTCCACAAAGAGGACATAACACTTATGAATATATATGCACCTAACACAGGAGCACCAAAGTAAGTAAAGCAACTATTAACAAATCTAAAAGGAGATATTAATAACAACACAATAATAGTAGTGGACCTTAACACCCCACTTACATCAATGGATAGATTATTCAGACAGAAAGTCAACAAGGAAATAGTGGATTTAAATGAAAACCTAGACCAGATGGACTTAATAGATATACAGATATACAGAACACTCCATCCAAAAACAACAGAATACAGATTCTTCTCAAGTGCACATGGAACATTCTCAAGTATAGACCATATGTTGGGAAACAAGACAAGCCTCAATACATTTAAGAAGGTTGGAATCATATCAAGTACCTTTTCTGACCACAATGCTGTGAAATGAGAAATCAGCTACAAGAAAAAAGCTGGGAAGGTGAGAAACATGTGGAGACTAAACAACATGCTACTGAACAATCAGTGGATCATTGAAGAAATTAAAGGAGAAATAAAAAAATATGTGGAGACATATGAGAATGCAAATACACCATACCAACTCATTTGGGATGCAACAAAAGCAGTCCTAAGAGGGAAATTCATAGCAATACAGGCCCACCCTAACAAACAAGAAAAATCTCAAATAAACAGTCTTAAACTACACCTAACAGAATTAGAAAAAGAAGAACAAAGGCCAAAGTTAACAGAAGGAGGGAAATTATAAAAATTAGAGCATAAATAAATAAAATTGAAACAAAAAATTCAGTAGAAAGGATCAATGAAACAAAGAGCTAGTTCTTTGAAAAGATAAACAAAATCGACAAACCCTTAGCCAGACTCACTAATTAAAAAAGAGAGAAGGCTCAAATAAATAAAATTAGAAATGAAACAGGAGAAATTACAATGATACTACAAAAATACAAAAGATTATAAGAGAATACTGTGAAAAACTGTATGCCAACAAATTGAACAACACAGAAGGAATGGATAAATTCTTAGACTCATATAACTTCCCAAAACTGAATCAAGAAAAAATAGAAAATCTGAATAGGCCAATCACAAGTAAAGAGATTGAAACGGTAATCAAAACCTCCCAAGAAACAAAAGTCCAGGACAAGATTCTCTGGAGAATTTTACCAAACATTCAAAGAAGATTTAATACCTATCCCTCTCAAACTATCCCCCCAAATTGAAGAAGACAGAGCACTTCCTAACTCATTCTATGAGGCTAACATTAACCTGATACCGAAACCCAGACAAGTACAACACAAACATGGAAAATTACAGGCCAATATCACTGATGAACAAAGAAGCAAAATCCTCAACAAAATATTGACAAATAGAATACAGCATTATATTAAAAGGATCATACACCATGATCAAGTGGGATTTATATCAGGGACACAGGGATGGTTCAGTATCCACAAATCAATCAATGTGATGCACCACATTCACAAACTGAGGAATAAAAATCACACGATCATCTCAATAGATGCAGAGAAAGCATTTGACAAGATCCAACATCCATTTATGATAAAAATTCTCAATAAAATGGGTTTAGAAGGAAAGTATCTCAACATAATAAAGGCCATATATGACAAACCCACAGTGAACATCATATTTAATGGTAAAAAACTGAAAACCATCCCTCTGAGAACAAGAATAAGACAGGGGTGCCCTCTCTTGCCACTCCTATACAACATAACACTGGAGGTTTTGGCCAGGGCAATTAG
The DNA here is from genome assembly GCF_037783145.1 of Equus przewalskii. Taxonomy (NCBI): domain Eukaryota; kingdom Metazoa; phylum Chordata; class Mammalia; order Perissodactyla; family Equidae; genus Equus; species Equus przewalskii. Next base: position 49,233,772 of record NC_091831.1, on the reverse strand, counting down.
TCAAGAAAAAGAAATAAAAGGGAGGCCAGCCCTGTGGCTGAGTAGCTAAGTTTTCATGCTCTGCTTCTGTGGCCCAGGGTTTTGCTGGTTTGGATCCTGGGCGTGGACATGGCACCACTCATCAAGCTATGCTGAGGCAGCATTCCACATGCCACTACTAGAAGGATCCACAACTAAAAAACATATACAACCTATGTACTGGGGGGCTTTGGGGAGAGAAAGAAAAAATAAAATCTTTAAGAAAAAAAAGAAATAAAAGGGATCCAAACTGGAAAGGAAGAAGTAAAACTCTCACTGTTTGTGGATGACATGATTCTCTATAGAGAAAACCCTAAAGAATCCACCAGAAAACTATTAGAAATAATCAACAACTACAGCAAGTTGCCAGGTAAAAAATCAACTTACAAAAATCAGTTGCATTTCTATACACTAATAATGAATTAGCAGAAAGAGAAGTCAAGAATACAATCTCATTTACAACTGCAACAAAGGAATAAAATATCTAGGAATAAATTTAACCAAGGAAGTGAAAGACCTATACACTGAAAATTATAAGACATTATTGAAAGAACTCAAAGAAGACAGAGAAATGGAAAGATATTCCATGCTCATGGATTGGAAGAATAAATATAGTGAAAATGTCCATATTTCCTAAAGCAATCTACAGATTCAATGAAATCCCAATCAGAATTCAATGACATTCTTCACGGACACAGAACAAAGAATCCTAAAATTTATATGGAACAACAAAAGACCCTGAATAGCCAAAGCAATCCTGAGAAAAAAGAACAAAGCTGGAGGCATCACAATCCCTGGCTTCAAAATATACTACAAAGCTATAGTAATCAAAACAGCATGGTACTGATACAAAAACAGACATACAGATCAATGGAACAGAATTGAAAGCCCAGAAATAAACCTACACATCTACAGACAGCTAATCTTAACAAGGGAGCCAAGAACATACAATGAGAAAGGAAAATCTCTTCAATAAATTGTGTTGGGAAAACTGGACAGTCACATGCAAAAGAATGAAAGTAGACCATTATCTTACACCATACACAAAAAAATTAACTCAAAATGGATTAAAGATTTGAATGTAAGACCTGAAATCATAAAACTCGTAGAAGAAAATATAGGCAATACACTCTTTGACATTGATCTTAGAAGGATCTTCTTGAATACCATGTCTACTCAGGCAAGGGAAACAAAAGAAAAAATAAACAAATGGGACTACAACAGACTAAAAAGCTTCTGCAAGGCAAAGGAAACCAGGAATAAAATGAAAACACAACCCACCAACTGGGAGAAAATATTTGCAAATCATCTATCTGACAAAGGGTTAATTTCCAGAATATTTAAAGAACTCATACATCTCAATACCCAAAATCGGCAGAGGATCTGAACAGACATTTTTCCAAAGAAAATATACAGATGGCAAACAGGCACATGAAAAGATGTTCAACATCACTAATTATTAGGGAAATACAAATCAAAACTACGATGACATATCCCCTTATACCTGGTAGAATGGCTATAATTAACAAGACAAGAAATGTGTGGGAAGGGATGTGGAGAAAGGGAACACTCATACACTGCTGGTGGGAATGCAAGATGGTGCAGCCACTGTGGAAAACAGTATGGAGACTTTTCAAAAAATTTAAAATAAAAATACCATATGATCCAGCTATTCCACTGTTGGATATTTATCCAAAGAACATGAAATCACCAATACAAAGAGATCTACACACCCCTATTTCATTGCAGCATTATTCACAATAGCCAAGACATGGAAGCAACTCAAGTGCCCATCAGCTGATGAATGGATAAAGATGATGTGATATATATATACATTATGGGATACTACTCAGCCATAAAAAAGACAGAATTGTTGCATTTGCAAGAACATGGATGGACCTTGAGGGTATTATGTTAAGCATAATTCACCAGATAGAGAAAGACAAACACTGTATGATTTCACTCATATGTGGAAGGTAAAGAAACACATGGATGAAGAGAACACATTAGCGGTTACCAGAGGGCAAGGGATTGGGACGTGGGCAAAAGGGGTAAATGGGCACATGTGTATGGTGATGGATAAAAATTAGACTATTGGCGGACACAATGCAGTCTATACAGAAGCTTATATATGGCAATGTACACCTGAAATTATACAATGTTATAAACCGAGATGACCTCAGTAAAATAATTTTTTTAAAAAAGAAATCAGATTTAGTTTGTTGACTTAGTCAGCTCAGGCTGCCATAACAAAATACCGTACAGTGAGCGGCTTAACCAACAGACATTTATTACTCACAGTTCTGGAGGCTGGGAAGTCCAAGATCAAAGTGTCAGCAGGATTGGTGGCTAGTGAGGTCTCTCTTCTTGGGTTGCAGATGGCCACCATCTCATTATGTCCTCACATGGTGGAGAGAGACAGAGATCTGGTCTCTCTTCCTCTTCTTATAAGGACACAAACCCCGTGATGGAGGTGCCACCCTCATGATCTCATCTAAACCTAATCACATCCTAAAGGCCTCATCTCCAAATATCATCATATTGTGTGATAGGGTTTCAACACAGGAGCTTTGAAGGGACACAAACATTCATCCTCAGCATGTGGGAAGAGAATTTATAGTAAAACAGAGGAAGGCAGGAAGAAGGAGGAAGGAAGGAAGGAATGAACAATGAGAAGTAGGGAGTAAAAAGATAATGATTTCTATTCCCCTCAGAAATTTCCCCTCCCAATTTCATGGGTCAGTAAATTCTCTATCTTTCTCTTTTGTTTCACCTATTTTAAATTGGATTTCTGTCACTTGCAACTGGTTAATTCACCATTGCTTTGAAGTGTTACAATGATTATTCCATTGCATGGAATTACATAATTAAAGAATTAGGGATACATTTCTAATGGGAATTTCTCCAACTCGATGTTTAAATAGTGTCCTCATCCAGCGATTCCCTCTCATCAAGTGTCATAAACCCCTGCTGTAGTCTCTGCCCTTCCTTGGATAAACATGAGGAAGACATCATATTGTAAACTCCCAGAAAAAAGCGGATGAAAATTTAAAGTGAAATAAAAGGAAATATTAAAACTTAATCACTAAATAAAAATATGGGCCAATATAGATTCTAGGAGACCCTGATTAAAGATGAAAGTAAATTAAATGTGGAAAGATGTAAAGTTTTTTTACAAGTTAATTTTTTACAAGTTAATTTTACATTCCATTTCAGTACAACTGGACTCTTTCTTCTATATTTCTTTCATTAATTCTTTTCATTTTAATGTCCTGCTCTGCTTCACGAAGAGGATGTTATTAATAATTTGTGGTTACATTATAAATGTATCATCTCAACATTTGGGGTTTGATTAATGATCTCTCTCATGATTAAGATCTTACCAGGTGGTTTCTTGCTTAGGCAAAAGGAAAGTGAACTAAGGAAGTGATAAATGAAACAATGCAATTTTTAAAATGACTGCTTCTTTCTGGCTTTAATTTGAGTTAAAAAAGAGAAAAAATTGAAAATGTTAGAATGTTTAGAAAAAAATAGGCAATAGATAAAATCAAATTCCAAACAAAATTAAAATGTATAATCTAAGTTGATGGATGCAATTACAGAAAAATTTAAAGAACGTTCCTAGTTTGGAGAACATTTAGTAGAGTATACGCTGATTTTTCAAAGCATTATATTTTCCTGGTCTGTAAAAATGACAGGATATCCTACTTGCTTATCATTTCTTACAGAGATGAAGTTAGCTGTCCTTTGCTTGCAAATAAGTCCCAATGTGGCCTCCCCAACCCCACCCTTACGGAAGGATGGCTCAAACAATGAATTGTGTTGTATAGATGGAGCAAGGGCAGTGCCAGAGGAAAATTCTGCTTGACCGAGGGTCCTTTTCCTTCCCCAATATTACCACGTCTCAGATTGTAGATTGCATGTCCTAGCATCCTAAGGGTGGGACAGTATGGTGGGAAAAGAAAGAGTTTGTTTTTTCACCCCACCAGGCTGTGAATTCCAGCTTCCCCCACCCCCTCCGCTAGTTATGTGAGCTTTGCAAATTCCTTAACCTCTCTGAACCTCTATTACCTGTTTATAAAAATGAAAAACATTTTTCCCCCAAGCTACGCAGATGTAAACAGGTGCTGAGCTGCTTCATGATGCTCAAGGTGCAAGACGACTTCTTTGTTTTGTAAAGTGAACCTACTTTTGAGTTCCACTTCCCAAGGTCTCTAAAAGACCAATGTTAAGTTAATTCGGGTAGAGGTCATGGGTTATCAATCTCTTATGTCACTACTGGAGTTTATGCAGGTGGGTGGCTCTAATCATAGTAGAGACTACCCCTCTGTGCCAGGGTGGCCAGAGAGACCCTCACTAATGCTCCACAGGGATCCTTACAGCTCCCACTCCATAGGATTACAACCCTCCCATTCCTGCCCCTGGAAGTCTTGGGGGAACCACATCCAAGGATTAGGCTCCTTTTCCTTCAGCCCATGAATACCATAGCCTCCTTCCTATGTACTCAGGCTAATCTCTTCCAGGAACTTGAAAAGAAGAAAAGGCCTGATAATTCTCCATAGGGGGTAAATGAAACATCTACCCCCAAGACTCCACCCCTATCTTTGATTTATGATTGTACCAGAGAGAACAATGTAGCTAATTTTTCAAGCAGGTCATTCAGTCTCATTAACTTTAAGGAAAACTGCCCTGCTGTGTAAGCTGTGTAAAAATCTCCGTACTTATCCAGCTACAATCCAGAGAGAACTGGAGTTGCTTAAATCATACTTGTTTAGTTCAGGAAGAGATTTTGTAGTAAGACAGAGGAAGGGAGGAAGAGAGAAAAAGAGAAAGAACAGAAAGGAAGGAAGGAAAGAAAGAAAAAGGAAAAGATGAAATGTCTATTCCCCTTAGAAATGTTCCATAACCTAAGAAAAATTAGATCCAAAAGTAAATGAATGTGGTGAGAATGCGGAGAAATTAGAACCTTCACATATTGCTGGTGGGAATGTAAAATGGTACAGCTGTTGTGGAAAGCAGTTTGGCAGTTCCTCAAAAAGTTAAGCATAGTTACCATATAATCCAGCAATTTCACTCCTAGGTGTATTTCCAAGAGAAATGGAAACATGTCCACACAAAACTTGTTCATGAATATTCTTGGCAACATTATTCATAGTAGCTGAAAAGTGGAAACAATCAAATGTCCATCAACAGATGAATGGATAAGCAAAATGTGGTGTGTCCAACAATGGGATATTATTCATCCACTAAAAGGAATGAAGTAGAGATACATGCTACAACATGGATGAACCTTGCAAACCATATGCTAAGTGAAAGAAACCATACACAAACAGCCAAATATTATGATTCCATTTATATGAAATGTCCAGAATAGGCAAATTCACAGAGACAGAAAGTAGAGTATTGGTTGCCTAGGGCTGAGGGGGTGGAGGGAAGGAGGACCGACTGCTAGTGAGTATAAGGTTTCTTTTCAGATGTACTATAACTAAATAGTGTAAAATGTACTGGAATTCAATAGTGGTGATGGTTGCACAACCTTGTGAATATACTAAAAACCACTGAATCGGACACTTTAAAATGGTGATTTTTATGGTATGTGAATTATACCTCAATAAAAAAACCGAACTATTTAGAACAGAGTGAGCATCATTTCTTAAGCTTCTGCTAAATTTACAGATGCTACGTTTAGCAGAAACCTAAGCTGATAACAATTATCCGTTACTAAACTTCACGTTCTGTTCTGATTCTCATAACAAAAAGGCAAGGTTGTGTTTTATTATCTCCATTTTATAGATGAGGAATGAAGGTGGTTCAGAGAGTTAAGTGACTTGCCTGAGTCTTCTTGGCTGGAGACTAACTCTGGACCCAAGACTGATGAACTATCTTTGGGAACACAAGTCACGTAAATTCCACCCAGGGATTCCACCACTCCCTATTGCCCTGGCCCTGAGCTCAGTAGGATCTCAATCACCATCTCAGGAGGTTTGCTCTAATTGTGAATCCAAGTGCTATGATCAGGGTCACTCAGGGTTATAGGAGAGAGGATAATGGGAAATGAGAATGGTGCCGCCTGTACCAACCTACACTAAACCCACTCCTTAACCATTTTGTTGGATTAGGGAATGGTAAGTGGGTTTGAGGCAGAAAGTTGGAAGGGCGTGAAAGAACATAGTTCTGGGGCACCTTCTCCGGAATGGGGTGAAGGACCCCGGAACTAACCCTGCCAAAAAGAGAGCCAGGAAGCTGCTTACGCACATCATCCTCACCTCATGTACTGAGGCCACCTGCCTTTCAGCGTCACCTTCTGCACATCCTGAAACTCAACTGCCTGCCAGAATCTCTGCTTTTGGGAAATGATCTGTAGGAGAATTCTTAAGTTGTGTTGCTGTTTGCTCTTTGGAAAGTGAAATGCTGAGCAGACTAATTTCCATGATGGATTTGAGAGCCAGGAAGAAATTAGCATCAAGATTTTGTTTAAGGAATGTTGAGCCAATATAACACCTGCCAAAATTGCTTTTCTCTAATGAAGAGCAGTATATGCTTCTGGGTGGCTCTGAAGAAGTGCAAATTGTATCTTTCCCATTGAGGTGCCTGACAAGTTAAAATATACTTGGTTTGCTACATGTTAATAAAGTGCATTAGTTGGATGATGGGTCACTGAGTAATGAAGGATAATTTGAGCTATGAGAGAAGCCAAAGAGATGGAAACAAGTATCACTGGGACACTAATGAGGTGGAGACGAGTATATCTGAGGTCAGGAAAGCTAACCACATGCTTTTCCAGTAGCTTTTCCTGTCCTGTCTGATACCTGATAATGGTATTGAACTTTGCATTTCTATAATAACCCTCAGCTTCCAAGTATTACCTGTCATCTGTCTTCACGAGACTAAGATTCCTGAGACTTCCTCAAGGAAAGTAAGGGGCCCAGCAAGAAGAAGAAATGTGGATCAGGCAAAAAGTCCATGGTGATGGCTTAGAAAAAAGGAAATATAAAATGCGATCTTTCTATAACCCTTAAAGGGCAAAACAGGATAGAGTAAAGCAATAGGATAGAGCAAAGCATGGGTCCTAAATCATTCATTCATTTATTCATTCATCAAACACTTAATGAACTATGTATCAGATCTTTTTTTAGGCACTGGAGATACAATTAACAAGACAAAACAAGACCCTGCTCACAAGATCTCATAGTCTCCAAGCTTCATTTTTAGAATTGGTTTTGTTTTAGAATTGTCCTAAAATTTGGGCCTATATTTGAGTCTTCAATTAAGTAGATTTTCAAAAAAATGAGAATTTGGCTTTTATCAGAAAAATCTGGACAGAGATGGAAGTACCTATAAAGTTCTCTGGGAGAACTAAGAAGGGAGAGTTTTGTAGACAGATGGAACAAATGGAACATTCTGCACAAAAACACAGAGGACGGGTATGTCAGTGGGAAACGATAAGCAGGTCCTTTTGGCTGACAAATGACAGGTGGTGGGGAGTCATGGGTGATATGGCTGGAAAGGTAAGACTTGTGGTTAAAGTCAACTATAAATAAGTAAATAAACTCTCCTTTGGTGGAAAGGACAAAAGTGATGACTTTGCCTCCTGTAGGAGGGGAATTTTCTGTTCAAAGCACATCTTAAGACATTACTGCAATTTACTTCCAAATTCACATTTATCCACCCACTTTTGGTTTTCAGTGACTGCAAGCTGGCTGTGAAATAGGTTTTGGCAGAAGTAAAAGAGCTGTGACTATAGAAATTCGTCACTATAATAGAGCAAAGAAATCACTTTTGGTCACGAGGATTTATATATATACATTTTTTTTTCAATGCAACATGTGGCTTTTACACTACAGTCTTCTACTTAAACAAAAAAGCCTGCAGTGAACTCAGGATAAAGTACAAATTACGAAGAGAAGTTAATGTCAAGGACATGCTCAGGGTGCCTAGCAGTCTCGTCTTGGATCATCTGTTGGTTACTAGAAACTCTATTCCTGATACTCTTCCGGACCTCATTCCAAGTGGCTGCCGGTCTGGGGCTGTCTGAATTACTTACTTGCTTTTCTTCTGCTCGTGCCTATCTCCCATAGGGAAGGCTTGAGGCACTGGTCTTCTGCATCCTAATCACTCACTTATTTAGAATTAGTCTCCTTCTTGACTCATTTCTGTCTCTTGTGTTGTGAGTATGAATCTCAGTCCACAAACTCAGCTGGGAATAATATTTTAAACCAAGATGGTATTAACTCTGAGCCTGCAGGCCTGTAGTTAAGGGGGAATTGAACTTCAGTCCCTGCTGGGGATCTCCCCTCAAGGAATTGCCCACTGGCCCACCGCCCGCCCCAGCTGCTTGCTGGCCGAATTTGGGGGAATGATAACCATTCCCTGCTGAGATCCCAGGGCACTGCCAGGGAGGGGCGCCACTATTTCCCAGACCCACAAATCTTTCTCCACCTTGCCCACCCCATCCCTAGAAACAGAAGAATTACCTTCCTCTCTCGTGCTTCCACTCTTGCTTCTCTCCCCCTGGTGGGACACATAGCATAAATAAGTGAGTGTAGGCTTTTGAAAACAACAGCCAGGGCAGGAAAGGATCTTAAAGGCCGTTTCTGCTTTTCTCTCTGCCACAAACCTCCTCAGGGCAGCACAGAGACCCCGCCTGTGTGTGGTGACTCCTTGCCCCTAATCTGATCTCTCAAGGCAGCAGTGATAGCAAATGGGGAGAGGGCAAGAGCGGGCCATAGACACTTGCTCCATTCCAAAAGTGGGAAACAACTCAAATGTCCATCAACTGATGAATGGATGAAATGATGAAAATATGGTACATCCATATAGTATGAATGACATATTCATCGATGAAAAAGAATGAAGTACTGATACTGACTAAAACATGGATGAACAGTGAAAACATATGGCAAGTGAAAGAAGCTAGTCACAGAGGATCTTATATTGTATTGTTACACTTAAATGAAATGTCCAGAACAGACAGATCTATAGAGACAGAAAGTAGATTAGTGGTTGCCTAGGGCTAAGGGGACTGGGGGTGACTGCTAAAAGGTAAGGGGTTTCTTTTGGGGGTGATGAAAATATTCTGCAATGGCTTATGTGATGCTTTCACAACTCTTTAAACATACTAAAAAAAAATCACTGAATTATATACTTTAAATTAGTGAATTGTATGATAATGTGATCTGTATCTCAATAAAGCTGTTACAAAAAAATAAAAGGCATCAGGCTGTCATTTGCTGACTCCTGCTCTGTGCACTATCATCAAAGAAGTGAAAATTATCTTTTGGTCACATGTTTCATTAATGTTAATACTTCTTTGTCAGGAATTCCTGAGAACTGCTCTTCCAAGTAAATCACTTTCATAGGATGCAAAACAATCTTTTTTCCAAGTATCTCTCAGAACAAACTGAGCCACTAGCTTTCTCCCCAGGCTCTTGGAAGAACAGAGGGAGTGACCTTTCCAACTTACACAGCTCACTCTGAATGCTGAAGCGCCAAGTTTAATTTGCTAAAGTTGTGTGACTTTGATAATATCTGGGTCACGGATCTATGAATCTTGCCGTTGGAAGAGATCCTAGAAACAATCCAGCCCAGCAGTTTTCAACTGTGTTCAGCAGAGTCTAGACCTGCAGAGCAGGGGCCTCGGGGGCAACTGTGGGAGGGAATTCGGGGATCTAAATTGGGTAGAGCGGGCTTCCACCTTTGCTTCAATCAGGGCAGCCCTGATTTCCTGTGATATATACACTGGGCTTCAGCGAGATTTTGTTTGAAGAATTCAGCAGCTAACAAACGTTTAAGACTTCTCTGATTTCTAATTCTACAGAAAATGGAAAGAAGATCCAAGGAAAAAACTCAAAGTCCACATATTCTTTTGGCGGCAGAGCAGGGTCTAGAATCATAGACTCCTAATGATGGACATGGTGGTTAGGATCACTTAATCAAGCATGCGAAGGTTGATTTCTCATGACTCTACCACTCCTGCCCAGTGAAGGCAAGAGAGCATGATGGACGAGCAGGTGGGCTCCGGAGCCAAGCGGCCTGCGCTCAAACCCTGCCCCATCACATACCAGCTGTGTGATCTTGAGCAAGAAACTCATCCCTGCCCATCCTTGGCTTCCTCATATGTAAAATAGAGCTAATGGCAGTACCTTCCCAGAGGAGTAAATGAGGCGATATTAAGTATCTGGCACATAATTAGGGCCCAATAATAGCAGCCATTATCATGAAGTGTCAATACAGACTCCAAGTACTTTGATCTCCCCAAGTTTACTGGCTGATAGGCAGCACCCCTGTGAAGTTTTTGTCCTTTATCTGCCCTGACTGAAAATCAAAGTTGGTTTCCCATGGCCTGTTGTTTCACATGGCCTGTCTCTCCCATTCTGCACTCCCATTTGACCTAACTGTAAGACTTTTCATTAGTTTCGGTTCAGTTTCACCTACCTTTTTGGGTTATTTATCTCAGACTATTGTGTTGTTTTCCAACCCCAAATGAAAAGGTCATGGTCAGTTCTGACTGACAGCTTGGTCCCATTAGGAATCCACACCTGGTCCTGGAGTTTCTGCGGGACCATGCATAAGTATGCTGTTTGGTGGACGGTACTAAGAAAACCCTTTGTTTTGTCCATACTTCGAATTGTGGCTTGCTGCTTACCCATTGTGTTTTTCCTTAGCTGCTTTGCTCCTCTCATCTGAAGCCCAATTTCAAGTACTTCCCTTCTCTTCCTGCTTTATTTTCCAAATAAAGTCTGGCATTCTCCCCCACCTGCCTCCCCCCTCCCACCCCCAGCAGGTAGCCACCTCTCTATAGACCCCTTCTCAGCCTGACTCCCTTTAAGCTTAACACCTGTGAACTTCCCTAGTAAGGCATAAACAACACTGCCTGACCCCATCTGCTGGCCAGATTCTGTTCACTTAACTCTAAATGTAAGTTTACTTAACTCTCTATGCAGAAGTTTTTATTTAATATCCAAAATTAAGCCACTGATCTACCACAATGTGTCCACTATTTATCAGCTTTGAGCACTCTTTACTGTTAACATTTCGAAATTTCTTTATTTATAAGATAGCAAATATACCTTTGTGAAAATAGAAAAATCATCCATTCCGACAAGATGAATGTATGGCCAAAGTTGTAATGCAGACCCCATAGGCTCACACACCCGTAGTTCAATTGAAGTTTCTTTTTTTTAATAAAAATGCAGATGAATCAATCTTCATTGGCTCTGCTAATGATTTCTTTTTTAGTTAGTTCTCAGTGCCACTGAAAATTGTTTATTAAATGTGTTTATTAAATGGCTTAATACATTGCTTTTTTAAAGGGCGCCAACCAATTTGTTAGCATCCTGATGATTGACTTTGTTAGCTTTACAGAAAGTTAGATCTGGAGCAATCATAAAAGGCAGGTCATGGCTTCTCTTATTTTACAGATGGGAACAGAGACTCCTAGCAAGCGTAAAATTGAGCCAAGATCATACAGCCTTAAGCACCAGGGCTGGGACTAAGTCTTCTGTGTTTCAGTCAAGTCCCAGCAGATCCCACGTCTATATCCTAATCACCTGGGAAGCTGTTTAACAACAACAACAACAAGAAGCAAACAGCTGCCCTGGCAAACTTAACATATTGTGAGTAAGAGCAGGTCTGGAGTGGGGTTAGGGAATCTGTGATTTAGAGTAGCTCCCCAGACCGCTGTGGTGCCCTCTCATCTTTAGGAACAACCATTCAGGAATGGTCTCTAGAGCAGAACTCTGTCCAAGTAACGCCATAAACTAAGAAAGATAGGGATTATGTAAAACTTCCCCACCACAATATTCATGAAGAGAGAAAGGGTATAGCCGAAGTTGCTTTACCCCAATTCAGCCCAACTACCTAAATCAGGTGATCAAGAAAAATGCTTGAGTAGTAAGAATGCAAAAGAAGATATGAAGGTACAGACTGTAAGAATTTTGGCTGGACATCTAAAAACTCAGCATAGAAAACTACATGGTAGGCTTGCAAAAGCAATGGTTTTGTGTGCATTGAGCACTTCACACGCCAGTGTCTGTCATCCATCCTAATTTCTGACCAGGGTTGTCAATTGCTACCATTGCCAATTATCACCATTAGTCTTGCAGAGCACAGTATCTTAAAAACATAGAGGAAATGGGAAGGTATTTGTTGAAACGGGTGATCCTTAAAACATCGATAATTAGATCATTCCACTCTCTTTATCAGAGTCTTTAAAAGAAATGGAAGGGCATGTGAGAAGAGTTTGGGAGTTGTCTTAGTTTGTTTGGACTGCTGTAACAAATTATCATAGATTGGGTGGCTTATAAATAACAGAAATTTATTTCTCACATCCTACAGTCTGGGAAGTCCAAGATCAAGGTGCAGTGGATTCAGTGCTCTCTTTCTGGTTCACAGCGGCCATCTTTTTGCTGTGTCCTCACATGGCAGAAGAGGGCAAGGGAGCTCTCTGTGGCCTCTTTTTAAGAAGGCCCTAATCCCTCTCATGGGGCTCTGTCCTTATGATCTAATCACCTCTCAAATACCCCCACCTCTAAATACCGTCACATTGGAGACTAAGTTTCAGCATGTGAATTTGGGGGGCGACACAAACATCCAATCGATAGCAGGAGTGTTCAGTGTTATTTTTAAGTATTCAATAGATTAAGCCCAAAATGGTGAGTGAAATATTGGGGTTGGGAAAACTTCAGTGCCTTTACATTTCTGCCTCTTAAATGTAATTGCTGTTAACACGTGACTATCCTTGCAACAGAAAAGTGAAGGCAGGGTCCAGCCTGGTGGTGTAGCAGTTAAGTTTGCACACTCCACATTGTCAGCCTGGGGTTCGCTGGTTTGGATCCCGGGCACGGACCTACGCGCCACTTGTCAAGCCATGCTGTGGCAGGCGTCCCACATATAAAGTAGAGGAAGGTGGGCACAGATGTTAGCTCAGGGTTAATCTGCCTCAAAAAAAAGAGAAAGAAAGAAAAGAAAAGTGAATGCATGTCACAGTGAAATTCTGCACATATTGGTAATAAAACATGTTTTCAACAGTTAAAAAAATTTTACTTTTTGTTCCTTTATTATTAAAGCTGGAAATAACTTAGAAAATTGAACCACTTTCTAATTTTATAATTCAAGAAAGGAAACTTAGCCCCTGAGAAGTTAGCATCTGACCCAAGGAACAGGAATTTCTGGCTTACTGAGCATCATTTGTCTCCTCCTACTAATGAAATCTCTGTAGGAGAAAGAACAGAACTTGAAGTTTTGAAATTCTGTCTAATTCTTGTTTACAAGACAGGGAGGAATATTTTTTGACAGCACCTGCAAGTTATTTTTCAAGTAATATATTACATTTCTTTATTTTGCAAATGGGTCAGCTAATGTTTACAATGAGTAGATGTCTAACAGTCTTTGCATATCAGAGTATAGTCCCTAATCAGTTTTGAAGGTGTGACTCTTTTGGCTTCACTGTTTTCTCCTCATGAAAGTATTAAAATGACATATTAGGAATAATTAAAATTGGTACAGGGGCTGGCCCTGTGGCTAAGTGGTTGGGTTCGTGAGCTCCACTTCAGTGGCCCGGGGTTTGCTGGTTCAGATCCTGGGTGCAGACCTACACACCACTCATCAGGCCATGCTGTGGTGGCATCTCACATGGAGGAACTAGAATGACCTGCAACTAGGATATACAACTATGTACTGGGGCTTTGGGGAGATAAAAAAAAAAAGAGCAAGATTGGCAACAGATGTTAGGTCAGGGCCAATCTTCCTCAACAACAACAAAAGAGCATACTTTAAAACTGGTGTAGATTGGACTCTGTTAGCAGAGACTTAGAGTATACAATTCATAGTGATTACCTATTGTTCCTGCTGAAGAAAATGACATGTGCCCCAAGTGAGACTCAAGGTCATTTGAGCTTTGATTTGCATTTATACACAAGAGAATGGTGGTGTTGAGGGAGGAGGCCTGATCCATCCAAAAGGACTCAAGGCATCAATTTCTGTCCATTTCAAGTAAGTCACTGTGAGCAGAGAGTGTTGGTATTTGGGGCCCCCTTTCATCATAAGGTTCTGCATTGGTCGAATGACATATTGTGCAGCTTTGGCTGGGTATGAAATTGGATGCAGTGTGGTGATTGGGTCATGCTATCAAAGGCTTTTGTTATTGTCCCTTCCTCCTCTTTGCCTTGTATAGTAGTGGGTGTTTAATTGGATTCTTAAGGCCTCTGGGGAAAAAAATTTACATTTTCTTCCTGTAAGTGGCTCTATGATCTGATCATTTCTCTTCAGAGAGTTCTTTCGTGGTTTTTTTAATTGAAGTTTAAGTGACAAGTAAAATGGTAAGATATTTAACGTGTACAACATGATTTGATATCAAATCATTGTGAAAAGATTCTCACCATTGAGTTAATTAACACATCTACCATTTCAACATTTACCTTGTTTTTAGTGAGAACATTTGAGTTCTACTCTCTCAGCAAATTTCAGTTATACAACACAGTGTTATCAACTACAGTTCCCATGTTGTAGATTAAATCCTCAGACCTGATTCATCTTGTAACTAAAAGTCTGTACACTTTACCAACCTCTCCCTATTTCCTCTGCTTCCCAGCCCCTGGCAACCACTTTTCTACTCTGTTTCCATGAGCGTGACTTTTTTTTCCTTTTTTTTTAAGATTCACACATAAGTGATATTATGCAGCATTTGTCTTTCTCTGTCTGGCATGTGTCACTTAGCGTAATGGCCTTCAGGTTCATCCACGTTGTCACAAATGGCAGGATTTTTCTTCTTTTTTAAGGCTACAAAATATTCCACTTTACATATACATATACCTCACATATTGTTTATCCATTCATCCATCAATGAACACTTAGGTTGTTTCCATATCTTGGCTGTTGGGAATAATTCTGCAATGTACATGGGTGTACAGATATCTGTTTGATATCCTGTTTCCATTTCCTTTGAATATATGCCCAGAAGTGGGATTGCTAGATCATATGGTAGTTTTTTTTTTGGCTGAGGAATTTTGGCCCTGAGCTAACATCTCTTGCCAATCTTCCTCTTTTTTTCCTTGAGGAAGATTAGACCTGAGCTAACATCTGTGCCAATCTTCCTCACTTTATATGTGGATCAACGCTACAGCATGGCTTAATGAGTAGCGTACGTCAGCACCTGGGATCCGAACCTGCAAACCCGGGCGACTGAAGCAGAGTGTGCCAAACTTAACCACTAGGCCATGGGGCCGGCCCCTGGTAGTTCTGTTTTCAATTTCTTGTGGAACTTCCATACTGTTTTCCACAGTGGCTACACTAATTTACCTTTACATTTACACCCACAATGCACAAGGGTTCCCTTTTCTCCACGTCCTTGCCAGTGCTTGTTATTTCTAGTCTTCTTGATGATAGTCATTCTAACAGGTTTGAGATGATGTCTCATTGTGGTTTTGACTTGCATTCTCTGATGATTAGTGATGTTGAGCACCTTTTCATATATCTGTTGGTCATCTCCATGTCTTCTTTGGAAAAATGTCTATTCAGGTCCTCTGCCCATTTTTTAATCAGATTATTTAGTTTTATTGCTATTGAGTTGTATAAGTTCCTTGTATATTTTGGATATTAACTCTCTATCAGATAGGTGGTTTGCAAATATTTTCTCCCATTCCATGAGTTGCCTTTTCATTTTGTTGATGATTTCCTTTGCTGTGCAGAAGCTTTTTACTTCGATATAGTCCCACTTATTTATTTTTGCTTTTTTTTTCTTTGCTTTTGATATCAAATACAAAAAATCATTGCCAAGACCCACGTCAAGGAGCTTACCCTCTATGTTTTCTTCTGGGAGTTTTACGGTTTCAGGTCTTATGTTCAAGTCTTTAATCCATTTTGAGTTGATTTTGTGTGTGGAGTCCAGTTTCATTCTTTTGCATGTGGCTGTCCAGTTTTCCCACTATCAGTTACTGAAGAGACAATTCTTTACTCATTGTGTATTCTTGGCTCCTTTGTTGTAAATTAATTGACCATACGTGTGTGGGTTCATTTCTGGGCTCTCTATTCTGTTCCATTGATCTATGTGCCTGTTTTATCCCAATATCATATTGTTTTGATAACTATAGATTTATGCTATACTTTGAACCAGGCACTCTGATGCCTCCATCTTTGTTCTTGTTTCTCAGGGTTACTTTGGCTATTTGGGGTCCTTTGTAGTTCTATACAAATTCTAGGATGATTTTTTCAATTTCTGTGAAAAAATGCCATTGGAATTTGATGCAGATTGCATTGAATCTGTGGACTGTGGATCACTTTAGGTAGTATGACCATTTTAACAATATTAATTCTCCCAATCCATGAGCACATAATATCTTTCCATTTATTTGTGTCTTCTTCTTTCATCAATGTCTTGTAATTTTCAGTGTGTTGATCTTTTATCTCCTTAGTTAAATTTGTTCCTAAGTATTTTATTCTTTTGAATACTATTGTAAATGGGATTGTTTTCTTAATTTCTCTTTCTTATAATTCCTCATTAGTGTGTGCAAATGCAAACTAATTTTCATATATTGGTTTTGTATCTTACAACTTTTCTGAATTCGTGCATTAGTTCTAACTGTTTTTCAGTGGAGTCTTTAGAATTTTGTCAGGTGAGAGGTTAAGTCATGGTTAAGACATGCTTGACCTGTTGCTGGCCCCACCAGAGCACCTCTGTGGACTGTGGGAACTACTATAAGACTTGGCATCTGGCACCCAAAAACACTCCCAGCTGGGAGAAGCCATGTGCAATGAGGGAACCTGCCCCCCCCCAGAGGGAAATCAAGCCTCCCATATTTTTGGGTTGCCTATGATTGCCCATACCCAAGTCATATATATTCAATAGACTCACAAAGTAAGTGTGGGGATAGAACCCAGGCATTTGGTGATGCTTTAAGCTCATTACTAACACTTGTAGAATCTTGGGCAAGTTAGGCAGGACAACAAGCCTGTGGCCCATCTACCTCATGCTTTCACAGTTTCCAATAGAAAAGGAATTTGATGATAATAACAATCAAAAAGGCACAATTACGAGCTGCTTTAGAAGAAAGAAATTTAACTTTTAACAGAATTTTATATTTAAAAATACTGCCATTCAATTTTGCAGTATCTACTATGATTAAAAATATATATAATTTAAGACTCAGACATTATATTGCTCATTCATCCTCAGACACCAGGAGACACCTACAAACATGTTCACTGCAACATTGTTCATAGTAATTTAAAGTGGCAAACAATAGCAATGTCCATCAATAGAAGGATGGCTAGATAAACTATGACATAGCAATACAATGCATGAAAGAAGTGAGGTAGCTCTGTATGTATTGACACAAAAATATCTTCAAGGTTGCTGTTGAGTGGAAATAGCAGACTATAAAACTATATAGTAACTATAAAACAGTATGATAATTTTCTTTAAAAAGATACGCTACATATTTTACTCATACATAAATGTGTATATAAGTTCATAGTAAAAGATTTAGAAAGATAAATGTCAAATTGATAAAGCAAATATCTCTGGCAGTTGTGGCTGGTGGTCAGTTAAAACTTTAGTCCTGGGGCCGGCCCCGTGGCCGAGTGGTTAAGTTAGTGCACTCCGCTGTGGCAGCCCAGGGTTTCAACTGTTTGGATCCTGGGTGTGGACATGTCACCGCTTGTCAGGCCATGTTGAGGCGGCGTCCCACGTCCCACAGCTAGAAGGACCCACAACTGAAATATATACAACTGTGCACTGGGGAGATTTGGGGAGAAAAAAAAAAGCAGAAAGAAAAAAAAAAGAAGATTGGCAACAGTTGTTAGCTCAGGTGCCAATCTTAAAAAAACAAAAAACAAAAAACTTTAATCCTTCTGTAATTTTGTTAAAAGGTTATTTTATTGAGTAAAAAGTCATTTTACAACGTTGTGCAAATTTCAGGTGTACCTCACTATATTTCAGTTTCTGTACAGACTGTGTGTTCATCAACAGTCCAGTTTTTATCCATCGCCATACATATCTACCACTTTATCCCTTTCGCCCTCCCCCAATCCCCTTCTCTGGTAACCACTAATCGGTTCGCCTCATCTGTGTTTGTTTATTTGTCTTCCACGTATCAGTGAAGTCATATAGTATTTGTTTTTCTCTGTCTTCTTATGTCACTCAGCATAATACCCTCAAGTTCCAGCCATGTTGTTGCAAATGGCACAATTTTGTCTTTTTTATTTTTTTAAAGCTTTTATTTTTTCCTTTTTCTCCCCAAAGGCCCCCAGTACATAGTTGTATATTCTTCGTTGTGAGTCCTTCTAGTTGTAGCATGTGGGACGCTGCCTCAGCGTGGTTTGACGAGCAGTGCCATGTCCGTGCCCAGGATTCGAACCAATGAAACACTGGGCTGCCTGCAGCGGAGCACACAGACCTAACCACTTGGCCACGGGGCCAGCCCCACAATTTTGTCTTTTTTATGGCTGAGTAGTATTCCATTGTTTTATGGAATGTAACCACATCTTCTTTATGCATTTATCTACTGGTGGACATTTGAGTTGCTTCCACATCTTAGCTATTGTGAATAATGCTGTGATGAACATAGAAGTGCATATATCTTTTTGAATTATTGATTTCGTGTTCTTTGGATAAATACCCAGTAGTGGATAGCTGGATCATATGGTATTTCTATTTTTAATTTTTTTGAGAAATCTTCATACTGTTTTCCATGGCGGCTGCACCAGTTAGCATCCCTACCAGCAGTGATGGGTGTTCCCTTTTCTCCACATTCTTTCCAACACTCATTTCTTGTCTTGTTAATTATAGCCATTCTGATAGGTATGAGGTGATATTGTCATTGCAGTTTTGATTTGCATTTCCCTAATAATTAGTGATGTTGAACATCTTTTCGTGTGCCTATTGGCCATCTGTATATCTTCTTTGGAAAAACGTTTGTTCAGATCCTCTGACCATTTTTTGATCAGGTTGTTTTTTTGTTGTTGAGTTGTATGTTTTCTTTATATATTTTGGAAATTAACCCCTTGTCAGACATACGATTTGCAAATATTTTCTCTCAGTTGGTGGGTTGTCTTTTCGTTTTCTTCCTGGTTTCCTTTGCCTTGCAGAAGTTTTCAGTCTTGATGTAGTTCCATTTTTTAATTTTTTCTTTTGTTTCCCTTGCCTGAGTAGACATGGTATTTGAAAAGATGCTGCTAAGGCCAATGTCAAACAGTTGCTACCCATATTTTCTTCTAGGAGTTTTATGGTTTCAGATGTTACACTCAAGTCTTTAATCCATTTTGAGTTAGTTTTTGTGTATGGTGCAAGATAATGGTCTACTTTCATTCTTTTGCATTTGGTTGTCCGGTTTTCCCAACATCATTTATTGAAGAGACTTTCCTTTCTCTATTGTAATGTTTTAACTTTACAAAAAAATGTTGTGGTAGGCAGAATTCTAAAATGCCTCCTGAGATCCGCCACTCACCCCCCCCCCCCCCCCAGTGTACACATCTTGCATAATCCCTGGGACTATGAATTGGATGGATTGTATTCCTGTGATTAGGTTATGTTCCATGGCACAGTTGATCAAGAAAGGGAGATTTTTCCAGGCGGGTCTGATCTAGTCACGTAAGTTCTTTAAATCTGGGTCTAGAGGTCAGAGGCAAAAAAAATTCAGAGATTCAAAGTAAGAAAGGATATTCCATGCTCGAGAAATTGTGCATTGTTGAAGGAGGCCACATGTCAAGGAATGCAGGGAGCTTTTATGATTCTGAGAACGGTCCCTGGCTGATAGCCAGCAAGCAAATAGAAACCTCAGTCTTACAATTGCAAGGAGCTAAGTTCTGCCCCAAACGTGAGCTTGGAAAAAGAACCTGAGCTCTAGATGGGGTAAGCAGCCTGGCCCACACCTTGACTTTAGCCTTATGATAATTGAAGTGTGCATAATTTATTACTTAGACATTCTACTTCTCATTCATTTTCAGACAGTAAGAGAACTGAGCCATGTCATACCCAGACTTCTGAATACAGAAACTGAGATAATAAATGGATATTGCTTTAAGACACTATGTTAGTAGTAATTTGCCATGCAGCAATAGACAACAAATATAAATATATTTGAATTTTAGTTGTTTAAAAATAATTGATGTTACAATAATGATTAAAGTTTAGTTATCCTTAGTAACTTTCTTAGTAGGTTATGAGTATTAATTGCACTTACAAAATGAATCTTTGGAGCTGTGCATCATTTGTCATAGAAGAGAGTAGAGGACTTGTGTGTATAGATCATGTTTAGGCTGTCAGAAAGGCATTCCTAGCCCACCAATAAACAGTGGACCTACCCTTTGAGAATCAGCACTTTAGAGATCGTTTGGTCCAGCACCCCAGAAGTTGATTCTAATTCATAAGTGATCATAAATTGAACATCCTCAGTGACGACAGAGAACTCGCTGCTCCACAAAGGATCCCATTCTATTTCAGACAGCTGTCATTGCTATAAGTTCTCCCCTAGAATTTATCTTCTTGCCGCATTTGCTTTGGGCCTCTGCTTGGCCCTCGGGACCACCTCTCTTATAAGTGGTGGTCCTTCAAATACTTCAAATACTCGCTCATGTTCCCTATGGACATTCATGTTGTCTCCTTATTATTCCTCAACATAAGAGAACGAAACAAAACACCCCAAATCTTGCTTCTCCAGACCTCTCACTCTCCCTGGACAAGTAACCCTAATTCATAAGTTGAATATTAATTTGTCAGGGTTGTCCGTCAGTGGAGAGCCACATTTCCAAAGCATTCAAGGAAGCTGAGTAGTTTGTGGCTGAAAGATTTATGAATCATTGATGACGATGCACTCTTGGTGCCATCAGAATAGGGGAAAGCAAGGGTTAGTCCAAAATAAGTAAGAACAAGACGTTTCCACTCTACTTAGCAAATTTTTTTCTTTGACTGCTTACACTAGCGATTTTGTGGCCACAGGCACAGCCACAGCATAGAGAAAAATCAAAGTATCTCAGAAATGAAACAAACTAGAAGCTTTCATAATCCAATTATCTCCCCAATACTTTAACACTTTTTAAGACAACCCCAGCTTTTGCCTGAACACATCTGGCGACAGGGAACTAACTCACTACCCAAAGAGGCATCCAAGTGTATTCAAATTTTTTTCTCACAGCTAGAAATATTTTTATATTGATTTGACATCTATGTTCTTTTAACTTTTTAAAATTTATGATCTGAGTTCTGTCCTCTGAGTCTAAACATAGATATGTCTAATCCACCTTCCTTTCAGATACTTAAAGCCAACTGTCACATCCCCTTAAGTCTCCTGTTCTCCAGCTAGATGTCTTTAGTTCTTTTACATTTAATTAAAAGATCCTAAAGTGATAGAAGCTTTTATTTTGTGTGTGTGAAGGCGTGTATGTGGCCATTTTTACCATGTCTCTTAATGAACTCGTAACCAGAGGAGGACCCTGGTCCTTTACATCTGGGCTGATAACAGGACATGGCCAAGTCTTCTTGGTCTCGTGGTTTGCTGCAGAGAGCCAGGGAGAAGCACAAGGTGCATGGTGCTACCAGTTCATCAACCAATCTAAAGACATTTAAATGGCAGTCATTTCATTTTCTTCCCAGTTCCTGTGTGGACCTCAGGGCCTATGTCACTTTACCTCCAGAACCTAGAGGTCTATTTCCTAGAACATCCAGAAGTCTCTAGTCCATGGTGCAAAACTTACTTTAGATAACAAATATCTAAATAGAAATTTCTAAATATATTCAATATATAAATATATTAATATTATATATTAATATATTCACATCTAAATATATATGTACATGCAAATGGTTGGACGTTATACACACTGTTCCTTAATTTGTTTTTTTTTTCATTTTAACTGTATATTCTAGATGTCTCTTCATATTAGAACATATAAAACTGCTTTGTTCTTTTTAATGTTGGCATAGTATTCCATTGCATACATGTGCCCTAATCATTTAAGGCATCTCCTTTGATGAACATTTAGGCACTTTTCCTTTTTCAATTTAATTTGCAATTAAAAACAGCTCTACAAAAATAGTTTTGCGTACATGTCTTTTCACAAAGAACAAGGACACATCTAGAACAGCATTTCTCAAACTTTAGCACGTATGGAATCACCTGGAGGGCTTGTGAAAACACAGATTGCTGGGCTCCACCTCCTGAGCTTCTGATTCAGTAGGTTTGGGGTATGACCCAAGAAATTTCTCTCCCATTAAGTGCCCAGGTGATGCTGACACACCTGGTCCAGGGAATCATACTTTGAGAACCACTGTTCTAGAATATCCAGAAGTGAAATTGCTCTGTCAAAGGCTATGCGTTGTTAATTCTCGTCACCCCTGTCTCCTAGTGCTCTGGTTAAATGTGAAGAGTGTGTCAGTTGGCTCCAGGTAAATGAGCACTCTGAATGAGACCTGCCTCTGCCCTGCCCCCTGGTGGGGAAGTAGAAGTACAGGGCTTGACTCTGGTTGCCAAACCTAGAGTCTCTGTTATCCTTCAGGACTTTCAGTCTGGCATCTGTGATGTCAGCTAGGGCGCTGTTGCATGCAAGCTCTTGAGTGCTGTCATTATCTCTTTAATTATCTCCCTGTTTGCAGATATGGGACAAGAAAACCACCCTGGGCACCTCTGTTTATTTGGGGCTTGACGGCTCCCTATGCAGCCAACAGAGTCAGACCCCTGTAAACACTTTTACAGTGCAGATCTGCATCAGGGAGAAAAGGATGGTTTCACTGCTGTGAAGACACAGTGTTCATCCAAGTGATCTCCTTAATTTTCCATGACCCTGTATGTCCCTATGTCCCACAACATATTTTTTCCTCCCCTTTTCTCTAACCTGGATCTCAGGTGCAGGGGAAACAATTTGTTGAATACCTACTGAGTGCTAATCACACAATAATGCAACAGAATAGCTATGTGCTCTTACTTCTATTTTATGGATGAAGCAATCAAGGCTGGGAGAGGGAAGCTAATTGGTGACAGAGCCAAGATTCAAGCCCATTCAACTGGAGAGCCCATAATGTGCTGTCTGTTCTTTTCCACTTTCTCTCACATAGCAGTCGTAAACGTCAAAGGGAATGGTTTGATCTGGATGGTCTAAATGTAGCATGTGTGATTGGTGAGTTTGAAATTGGACTTGGCACAACTGAGATGAGTTCCTGGGAGTCTTTCCTCTTTTCCTCTGATGTGACTCTCTGAGTCAGGGCTTGTCATGGTGACTAGTATGCCACCCTCAGAAAGAAGAGAATTTCAGATCAGGAGGGACTCTCTATTTCAATGCTTATGCTTCTGTTTCCTAAAGGGAGGGAACCAAGGGGGCTGGAAAGGACAGAGGGAATAGTAGGCTCAGGCACAGAGAGAGCTTGCCCTTGGCTCAAATCCCAGCCCTACCATTTATTAGTTCTAAGACCTCGGAGCTTGATAGCTGTAAGGTACCCCTTTCTGTAAAGTGCTGCCAAAACAAAAGGCAGTGTCCCCTAAAGCGGGGTTTCCCAATTTACCTGATAAGATCATTTAAAATTCAGATTTCTAGGTCCCTTCCCTAGGAAATCTTGGTCAGGAGATCAAAGGTTGGGCCCAGGAATGAAGCTGGCCACGGTATATCATGGAGACCACGTCATTGAGCCAAGAGCATGCCATCGACCTCAGAATTATGTAATTGGATAGAAGAGTAGGTCTTGTCCATTGCACCTCATTCAGGCACAGAGATGGTCATCACTGAAGACCTCCAGCACCCTCCTACCCCCGACCACCAGGTAGACTAACACTTGCCCAAGGCCAAGCACTTTCCTGAACTTATTGCTGCAGAACCCAAAAATATTTGGAAAATATGTGACTAGGCCTTTAGACCAGCAATAGTGCCTATCCAGCCAGCTCGTAACTGGGAATTTGAGACATATGGGTCTTATGGGAGAAGAAGGGGCCTGGAATTGGAGTGGAGGCTCTGAAAAGGAGAAAGTGCTAACAAGTACTAAAGATAAACTTTTATTTCATGACCTTGTCTAAGACTGGGCCCAAATGTTCAAGAAAAGAAAGAAAATAGAAAATTCCCTACTGTTGGTAGGAAATTGTAATAATAAAAGAAATTTATTACATTTATTGAGTGCTTAGTCACTGCTGAAATTGATTTCCACAAGAGGGAGGAATTTTTTAATGGTAGAAATTAACTCCTTATTTCTCATTTTCACTGACGATGCCTCCAAAGGCAAATGGCCTTCTGCACCAATAGAAAGAACTGACCTTGGTCTTGCCCTTCTGAAATCAGATTGGGCTTTAATTTTTCTGCACTGAGTTTGCAGTGTTCTCTGTTTTTGCGGCAAAGACTTCCAGAAGAAATCTCTCTAGGGCATGACCTGTACATCATCTGCTCATTCCCAGAAAACAAAACATCACTACCACCACCACAACAAAAAGACCCAAATACAATCATTCGTTTCATAACAGATGCAAAGTGAACAGCACTTGACAGCAGATCATGGAAAAGGAGAAAGGGTGACTGCACTAGGAGATAACTTGTCTGACCCACGGATCTTGCTGCCACTTCAGGAATGGAAATGAGAATGAATCACAAGAATCCTGACACAATCGGGGTTATAATTTTTATCCTGTGTCTGTCTCACATTGGCACTGTGCTTGTCTTTGCTACCCGGAGGTGGGAGGTAGCTCCATTTGGATGTAGATGACAGCATGAGACTGAAAATGTATTTGAAAATCTGTACTTGAGTATTAAGCATAAGAAACATTTTAAAACAGAATGCAAATTATAAATAAATTATAAATAAAGTGGAAGAGTATTTAAATAATAACAAGTTTTTAAAAAGGAAAGAGTTTCTATAAATAGCATGGAAATGGATGGCCCTTCTCCCAAGGAGGGCTAGTGAAGATGCATCCGGGAAAATGGTATTTCTCAGTCTACTATCCTGTGGTTGGTTGCAGCAGTATAAGAATCTCACTCATAGTCAAGTTTCTTAATGAAATGTAATAGCACTTGAGAGAGTCAAAAGTCAAAGAGCTCTAAGTAGTTGTAAATGTGACATCAGAAGTCTGGAGATGAAGAAAACCATACAAGTTCTACTTGACTCCCATTCTGAAGAATGACAAAAAGGCCAGGACCAATTTGGTGAGAGAACTGAGGGCCCAGGCAAGGGTGATTTCTACTGAAGCTTCTTTTCCTCTAGATTCAAATCTCCTGAAGAGGTGACCCTGCAAGACACAGAGAGAACTTGGCAACCAGAAGCATTTTCTGTCCCCTTTTAGGTACCCTATGGACCAGAAGACATATGAAAAGACTGCATCTCAGTCCATTTGGGCTGCTATAACAAAACACCACAGACTGGGAAGCTTACAAACGACAGAAATCTGCTTCTCACAGTCCTGGAGGCTGGAAAGCACAGGCTGTTGAGGAGCCTCTTCGGGGTTGCAGAATTTTCATCGTATCTTCATATGATAGAAGGGGCTACGAATCCCTCCAGAGCTTCTTTTGTAAGGCACTAAACCCATTCAGGAGGGTTCCACTCTTATGACTTAAGCACCTCCCTTAAGGCCCCACCTCTAAATATCACCTTGTGGGGTTAAGATTTCAACTCACAAATTTTGGAGAGGACACAAACATTCAGAGCATAGCAGCCAGGAAAGAAATAAATTGATTAATTTTTTAAGAAGAAAGAAGATATTTCCTTTTGGTGAGCTTGAGATCCCTCCAAAACAAAATTCTGGAATAAAATATCAAATAGGTGACTCAAAAAATAAGATGATCACTTAATGTTGATATGAATTCACCAAAAGTGAAGTATGCTCCACTAAACCAAGTTCCTCTTTGAGAGGGTTTTTTAGAGCAATAGATTCAGGGAATGCCTATATATAGTACGTCTGGTCTTAATGAGGTGACTGACGATGTCTTTCTTGCTCTCCTTATACGAACTGTGTCACAGTTTATGTGAAATTTGTTATTGGTTGACCAAGAATGATGAACTTGGAATACATTTCTGGTAATTTGCCAAAGGACTCTGCTGTCATCCCTGCCTGAATCATCATTTTATTAATGATTTAGCAAAATATATTAATGGGAGACCAGTCAAGTTTCAATGGGTTAAGAAGCTGGAAGCTTATTTAAAAGAGACTGGGATAAATGAGTATCCAAAATTTCCTGATGGACTTAAATGATAAACTAAAATATAACAAGATAAAAATAAAGAGAAATAAATACAAAGTCCTGTGCTTGGTTTTAAAAACCTAGCCTGGGCTGGCCCCTGTAGCCTGGTAGTTAAGTTCAGTGTGCTCCGCTTCAGCAGCCTGGACCTACACCGTTCTGTTAGCAGGCATGCTGTGCTGGCAGCCCACATACCAAAAAATAGAGGAAGATTGGCACAGATGTTAGCTCACAGAGAATCTTCCTCAGCAAAAAAACAAAACGAAATCCTAGCCACAGAAATGCAGCTAAAAGAGTGAATAGAGCACAGACGCTGGAGCTCTGCCTGGTGCAGATCCCATTCTGCCACTTACCAGTTACTTATATTCTCTGTGCCTCAGTTTCCTCAGCTGAAATTGGTGATCATAAAAGTAATTGTCTCTTAGATTTGTTGGGGGGATTAAATGAGTTAATATCTATAGAGTATCTATACTAACCTAGCACATAATAAACATTATGTGTACTAGTGCTAGTTATCATTATTGTTGTTATAGCAACAAAACAAATTTCAGAGTTTGAAATAAATTTTCAATATGAGTTAGTGATATGAGAGGGCTGACAAGAAAGCAGATGAGACTTGGCTTGCATTAATACAATTTTTGTTTTAGCTTAGGTACCCCAGAAAGAGAGACTGACACAAAAGCTTATATACTACTATTTTATCAGGGAAGTGGGTATGATGGGAATGAGGAGTGAGGCTAGGAAGGAGGGAAAGCTAGTGTGAGGGTGCCCTACAAATCTGGCCAATGCTTGATATCAAGAGGGGCGGATGGCTCAGTCTCATGGGATCTCATGGGCTCTTTTCCAATAGGCCATATGGATGACAGCATCTCAGGCTGGTCCATCTGGGGAGAGGAAGTAGGAGAATTTAACTGTGAGCTCCTGTCTCATACTGATCGAATGCTTGTCCTGTGGGTGTTACATGGGCACCGAGCAGGTCTGCACCGTATCCAAACCTCAGTATCACACAATCATGGGGAAGGAGACAAGAGATGCTCAGTGGGGCATAAAGAACAAGGTGCTGTCAGGTTGCACCTGCATGAGCTTGGTCGGATGCCACAGAATGCTGGAACAAGTGTCCTGAGGCTGCCAAGACAGGTGAAGCCAAGACTGTTGGAAGGGGCCCATTACAGGTGTCAGATGTAGCTTTCAAGTCTGGAATGAGGGAGGTGGCATTCCTATTGCACTAAGAGATGGTCAGTCCACACCTGGAGAACCGTATCGGTGTGTGGGAAATCATGATAGGAGAAAAAAATCAAACTGGAATATGTCCAGGACAATGGTGACAGGAGTCAAAATCTTGTACCTAAATAATGAGGGTTAGCCTGGAAATAAAGACTCTGTGTGTTCCAGAAAATATTTTCATGCATCTTAAGATCTGTTAAATATTTTGTTGGAACCAATGGGTAGAGGTTACAGAGAGGCACATGTTAATGCGATGTAAAAAAGAGAATTAGAGCAACCCCCAGTTGTATACTGATGAGCAGTTTTGAGAGGTCGTGAAGTCCCCCAATTGATTAGGGAAGTTGTGAAGAGTATTTAAGCATTGAATGAGAGATGAACCAGATGAACAACCCTCTATAAACAGGAACACCAGAAAGCCAACTGTCTTCTCAAAAGGTTGCTAGAGACAGGTGTTTTATTTTTTGCTTAAGAGGGGTCTGTCTATGGAAATCACAAAGACTCTTACAGAGCAAGATGAAGCCAGACAGAGAATGTCTGGCAGGCAGGCCTAGAAAAGCGTGAGACTTCTGACAAAGTCAATTTCAAAAGGATGTTTTTTAATTAAATATTTGCTTGGCTTTGAAAGTCCAAAGGGAATACAATACATAATTCTTCATTGTGCAAGGTATTCACTGTGGCTACATTTCCATATAGCTCTAGAGCAAGTGTTTTTTTCTCAAGGAATAATATTTTTCATTTTTGGTTCCCTTCAAACTTTTATCACAGTTTAGAACATGAACAAATTGGAAATGTAGAGAATGTTGTGGACCACTAGCCCTAAGCACATCACCAAAGGATGGCTCACAAAACTGCTCTTTTCTCTCCTTCCTTTCTGTCTAAGGTCAGAAATGTGCTAAATAACTCTTGTGTTGAGGAATGGTGGTATTCAGTTGCAAAATTCTGGGTCAGAGGAATTTTAGAATTCCGAAGTTTATCTGATACATGATTCCTCCTTAACAAAATCACCCTCAAGTGATTGTCCTGCTTCTGCTTGAATACCTCTAGCATCAGGGAAATCGCTATCTAATAAGTCAGGAATTCTATTATGGGACAGCTCATCTTAGAAAGTTATGATGGTGAAATGTAACCAGAGATGTAAAATGTAATGAGGAAAAATAAATAAAATTAAAAAGAGCAAGGGGTTACTCATTTAAAAAAAGAAAATAACCAGAAGTCCCTCATGGAAAGATTGATTTTCTGAGGGATGTGTATTGCTAGATGAGTAAGGGTTATAGTTTTCTGAACCAGTGGATACTCTGTGGTATAGAATAGAGCAGGGTTTCTCAAAGGGTTTGTAGTAAGCACCAATTTTTTAAAGTCCCGATCCATCACAGAACAACACATGGTCCTCCTACGGCACATGCCTGGTACATAGCTTGCTCCAAGCCAAGTTCAGTGACACCCAAAATAGCCCATATCTCATTCAATGAGATGCTTTCACTGATCACACTCTTGGATGTCCCAGCAATGCCAAATTGGTATAAAAGTTACTTAACTTTACTTACTCTCAATTTTTGCTTTTATCTTTTCACAGGCCAGAAACGCATAGTTTGCAGATTGGTTTATTCTCAAATCTTAGTCTGAGCAGCCCTGAAGTAGAGTATGCAATAGAAGTCTTAGTATTTGTTTCCTGAGAGCCGACATTACTTAGCTCTATGGGGAAAAATATAAGAAAATATCCAAATTAAATTAATTCCCATTAAATTATCCCTTCCTTCTTATCACTGTCATTTGTGCTGGCCCAACAGGTCAATGTCTTTTTTGATCAAAAATTAGTGCTGTTTAATATCTTATAATACAGTGTAAATACATAGAAATGTTATAAAGTGAAATTTCTAATCTTATGAAAGATGAAAGATTTCACAAAGATAATAAATTGATGTTGGGGAATTGGGCAGATGACCCTTGAAGCCATTGACAGAGAGGCTCTGGCAGAGTTTGAGCGGATGATGATGGTGATGAGAGTTGCCTTGGACCAGTAGAAGTCCCTGGATAAAGACTGCCCTCTTTCCTGTCTTGAGGGAAAAAGTTTGTGATAATATGAGAGGTTCATTGAAAGAAAGTTATTTAACTATCAAAGTATTAAGAGAAAACACTTAGAAAATTGAGACAGCTCTCAAATATTTTTGCAAAAATGTTTTTTTTTATAATTATGCTGCAACAGTCAAATCTGTGGGCAGTATGTTACATATACATGCTATACTCTGAATGTCTGTGTCTCCCAAAATTCGTTTGTTGAAATCCTAATGCCCAATGCGGTGGTTTTAGGAGGTGGGGCCTTTGGGAGGTGGTTAGGTCGTGAGGTGAGAGTCCTCATGAACGAGATTGATGCCATAAAAGAGACTCCAGAGAGCTCTCTCGCCTCTTCTGCCATGTGAAGATATAGTGAGAAGTCTGCAACCCAGGAGAGGGTCCTCATCAATCGTGCTGGCCATCTGATCTCAGTCTTCCAGCCATCAGAACTCTGGGAAATAAGTTTCTGTTGTTTGTAAGCCACCCAGTCTGTGGTATTTTGTAATAGCAGCCCAAGTGGACCACGACAATACACAATCAGTTTTGTCAGAAAACTAAGCCATCTCCCCTGCAATGCTTGTTCATTCCACATCTCTTCTAAGCACTACTGTCTATTATTGGTAATTTCGTCCTGTGTGGTTAAATCAAACATAAACTCACTTTTGTAAATTTAAAAATAATTTTTATGATAACATCAGAATCGAAGCTTTTTAAAAAAAAATCATGAAATTCACAATGAAAATGTGGCCCCTGTTGTAAGTTTACTATAAGCTCTAAGTGAGCTTTTTTGGTGCCAGTGAATCTCAGGGAATGTGGGTCTTCAAACACCGTTTAAAAACAGCGTAACACAAGGCAGTGCCGTATCAGCGGGACAGCTCTCATGTGATGGTCCCTCAGTTTCTGGCTCCATATGGCTCAGCAGGCAGTCCATCTCTTCTTGTCAGACCAGGAGTTGTCTCTCCTTCCAGGAGGAACGCTGATGTAGAAAAGACACCTCCTTTGATTACCAGAAATTGCTTTCTGTCTCTTAAAAGTTGAAGCAGAAGATGTTTCTTTATGAATTCCACAAACTTGTTTAGACAAAGAGGAATTTGTCATATAGAACACTCTTCTCCTTTCATTTATACTAAGGAAATGCTATCCCATTGGAGGGAGAGATGCAGAAGATTCCCAGTATTGAATGTCTTTTTTCTGATGTTGGGTCTACTATGTTCTCACTTGTCTCGAGTGTGCAATCTGTATGAAAAGAGAAAGATTTATGCATGAAATAATCAATAGAGCAAGGCAATGAGTGATTAAGAAAGGACATGAATGGTGCAAATAGTTTATTTGTTTCATTCATTCATTTACCAATTTGTTTCAGAAAGAGAATGATCCAGATTGAGTTTAGCCAGGCTTCAGAGAATGGGGAAGATCAGTCGAGGCTGGAGTAGTTAAGGAAGGCTTCTGGGAGGAGGTGGAATGTGAGGTGAGTCCTCTTGATTGAGTAGAATTTCCATGGAGATGTGTGTGAAGAATGAGAAGGGTAGTCCAGGGAGAGGCAGAAGTGTGGCCAAGGGTAAGGGGTAGAAATGGCTTTCTGGGATTGTAGGAAGTAACCATGTGGTGGGAATAGAGCCTCACAGTAGGAAGCAGAGGGGTATCCGGTTGTATTTGGAAGAAAAAGGAGCCATATTATGAAACACCTTCAATATCCATCACGTTAGTGTTGTCCCTGAAATCATAGGCCATGTGGAACCACTGAGGTTTTCTCAGCAAAGGAGTGACAGAAAATGGATTCTATCCCTTGGTTTAGTAACACATCACTGTGGCATCTGTCCTACTCAGGAGCAAATCCTCACCATACATTGTCTACCTGTCTCATATGCAGATGCTTTAGTGCTGTCTGGGATTTTAAAGTTTATCTCACTAAACACATACTCTCTTTCTTCCAGCCCATCCCTCGCTCTCCTGGTCTCCCTTCATTCTCCTCCCCCTTTTTTCTCCCTCTTTCTCTCATTGTGCTCCTTCTCCTATGCCTCCTCCCACTCTTTCTTCTTCTGTCTTAATTCCTATTCTTCAGAGCCATGGTGATCTTGCTCCAGCAAGGGCTGGATAAGCTTCCCCAGCTCAGTGTATTTCATGCTCTTTGCGTCACAGTGGGAATCTTTGTTGCTTTCCTTACTTCTCTACAAAAGGAGTGTGCAGTGACTTTGCAAACACTTACCATCAGTAAGGTAATGGGGGGAGCTGGCTTCAGGACTCCTGAGGGTACTTCTCTACCGACCCCATCCTTGCTACCTTCTGAAGAAATGTACATTTTAATTGCTGCTCTGCCTATTTATCATGGAACCACATCACTCATCTGTCATGCTATGGCGGCAGCTCACATAGAAGAACTAGAAGGACTTACAACTAGGATATACAACTACGTACTGGAGCTTTGGGGAGGAAAAAAAAAGAGGAAGATTGGCAACAGATGTTAGCTCAGGGTGAATCTCCCCCAGCAAAAAAAATAAAAATCTGCTGGAAAAGAGAGAAGGGTAACAATTATTAAAGCTTGGAGATGCATACATGAGGGTCCTCTATGCTATTTTCTTGAGTCTTCTGTACATTCTAGTATTTCCATAACAAAAAGGAAAGAAATAATATATATTATATATATATATATATATATATATATATATATATATATATATATGTTCCTCTTGAAGATATCGCAGTTTTTGTGGTCTTTTAGTATTGTTATCTGAAAAGCTCATTCAATTAGTGTTTAGCCTGTGTCTCCCCAAAAGGTAGAGCCTGCCTCCAGTTCTTGTGTGGAGGTCTTTTATGTAGAGAAGTGATCCCAAGGAACGAGAGTGGGAGTCTGGGAAGAGTGAAATTGGGAAGCTGGGAAAGCTGGTCACTGCTGTGGGCAAATGGACCTCAGTCCTGCCGAGACCCCTCTGAGGAGCCATGGAGCATGCACCTCAGAGTTGTTCGCTCCTGCCAGGAAAGAGGGCAGAGTTTATCCAGGGACTTCTGTTGGTCCAGGGTGGCTGACACTCCCACGTGTAGACATGCATCAGAATGGCTGAGAAGTTTCGAACAGATGTCAAGACGCCCCATGCGCAGCTGAGCAAGAAGCTGTCAGGTTGTGTCCATGCACAGCTGGTTGCCACAGCAAAAGCTGGAATAAAAGGGGCAGGCATAGAAGGTGTCTGATATAGCCAGTGTGGTCTGAACATGTGGCTTTGTGTTTACAAGTGCAGATCTGCTTCTGGATGCCCACCTAGAATAGAGAAAGAGAAGCAGGCACTGACACTCAGTGATGTGAATCATACATAATGAGATTTTTCCCTGAATACGGAAAAATTTGATGCAGTGTTTTTTAGCCTCCCATCTCCCTCCTCCCTCCACCACCCCGGGCAAGAGTTCACCTTTTGAATTTTGCTTAAGTACATTCATGCTCCAGGACGCACCATGATGTGAAAGGCCCAGCACAGTAGTGGAGGGATAATGCATTGCCTCAAAGGGAGGCAGTGGGGGGTTGCTACTTAAGACAAATGTCACATCCTAACTGGCTATTCACCCAACATTAGAACTGACATCCAGAAACCACAGTTAATACACCTCGTAACTCCCCTACCATTTTTATACTTCTCCTGAAGAATATGAATGACAGTTGATGTGGTTCTAATTATTTGGTAAGGCAAAGGGGTAGAAAAAAGTTCCTTGAGCGGGTGCTGTTTTTTACATAACTAACTATGTTTTGGAATTTGGGTGGTACAGTAGTAAATAATAGGATTATTTTAAACATGTTATTTAACTTACTTGTGTTGGAGGATAGGGGTTCCAACTCCTCATTACTCCTCCCCTTGGGCTCTAACTTTTAGGAAACAGACCCAACAAGTCAGTGGGGATCAATACATAAGCCTCATGAATGGTGACCCAACGGTCTCCAAAATACAGGGCTCCTTGGGAAAGCAGGACTAGAGAAAGTGGCCGAGTCTGAAGTCAATGTGGGGGCATTCTATTAACATCTACTCATACTTAGACCTTGTGACTCACTGGTGGGGAGAATTGGAGCAAAAATAGACTTTGGTTTCACTCACCTAAAAGTGGAGGATCATAGCCCTCTTCTCATATGGAATTGCCAGCAGATTCAGAAGACTCAGGGAGATACAGCCTTTGGCTTGTGTCTAAGAGACAGGCCACACCCAGGTGGGACTTCTGCTTGGGAGCAAGAAAGAGAGGAGGACCCACTGCCCTTGTGACTGATCTGTGAGGTAACATCACAGAGCAGGTGGAAGAAGGTCCATGTTGCCTCTTCAACATATCCACCTTGGTAAAAACAACAAAAGCAGTAGCAAAATCAAGTAAAAGTGAAACAAGTTGCCAGAAGAATGCCTCCATAGATACCAAGCTTTCATTAGTTAAGTGAGTGTTCCCTCCCTTGGCAAGAAACAAGTAAGGATAGAAAGAGAGATGGGAAATGGTAACTTCTCCCCCTGCATCAGAGCGGAGTGGAGTAAAAGCTTCTGACAAAGCAATGAGAAGACAGAGGAATATGAGAGGTGAGAGCCACAGAATTCTCCACCAGTGGAAACACAAATCCAGGGTCTAAGGGAGCCTCCTAGTAAGCTGAATTTCATTTTCCTATTCCCACTGGGATTATATAATAACAATTGATGTTCCTCATTGTACAGGAGCATGGATTTCTCATCCTTCCCATTATACAAAAGCTATGGCTTTATAAATGGCACGCGAAAATCCTCAACCGGTAGATCGGAATCCACAGTTAAAACTTAGGTGGGCATTGCGAGGTTGGTCTCAAAGACAACCACTGCTCTAGGATTCTTCTCTTGACTCTGAGCTGCAACTCCCAGGGGCAAGATGGCAGAGCTGACAGAGATGATGGTTCCCCCCACGACCTTCCACCACTTGCTCAAACACACATTCATTCAGCCCTCAGCCTCCCAGAAAACTCAAGCATTTGAGGCAAATGCAAGGCAGATCATCTTTAACAAGAACAACAACAAAAACGTGGGGGACTCTAATCTGTGTATGTAGCTACAGTGACTCTGGGCACGGCCTCATACTTTATGGTAACGGGCCTTTAGGCGAAGCCGTGTCTAACCCCTGCAGCCTGGGAACTTACTGCTAGAAACGGGTTATTCTGCTGTATAAAATAGGTCTACACCCCTTCTTTTTTTGTATTCTGTGGCAGAAAGACAGGTTGTTGGCTATCCGCTTCTGTTTCAGTCAGCGCCCATTTTTGTGGATTCTCGCAAACAGCTTTTATACTTGCTCTCCAGGTTCTCTTTAGTTATTTTAATGAACTCTCAGAAGGTGTGAACTGGCAGAGGTGGAAGGAATTTGGTTAGATGTTAATTCTTTCAGTGTTCAGTGGCTGAGGATTCTCACATGTATAAGAACGAGTCAGATTCTCAGATTCGTCTTAGGATCTCCAGTAGGGTGGCAGAGTTGGTTAGCCACCTGCCAGAAGATGCTTCTTCTGCCTCCGTGGTGTGGACGAGCGGCTGGAAGGTGCTACCCAGCCAAGGACTACATTTCCCAGCCTGCCCGCACCCCGACCCCTAGCCAATCTACCTGTGACTGATTCTCTCTAATGGAATGTGAGCAGAAACGATGTGTCACTTGTAGGTTGACAAGGTGATGAACCTGGTGTGCCTTGTCTGTCCGCTCCTTCCCATCTGCCATCTGGAAGTGAAGGGCGATGAGGCCCTCAAGGATGGTGGAGCCACAAGATGGAAGGAGCTTGGTTCCTGAATCACTGGATGCCCAGCACCAGCATTTGCATGAGTCAAATGAATGAAAATGCAGTTCCTATTATGTTAGGCCACTCAGATTTTGCAGTTTATTTTCTTCAGCATAGAGCATTACTTTGAGGACCATAGCCATCTACGTTTTTCCTGGAAAAAATAGAGTAGGTGCTTAATCAATGTTTTTGAATAAATATTTTTGAATAAATGATTGAACAAGCTTGCTTCCTTTTGGAAGTTTGTTTAATGAATCTACATATGAGGGAGCAGAAAACGGTTAATGAGTAAAACCACAGATGTTGCAGAGAAAGATTCTGTTGGAAAAGCAACCCACGAATTAAGCACAGAGTAAATAACTTCTAAATGTTAAGAGACCATGCTTCCAGATGGCACCCAGATCGGGAGTTGTCATTGATCTGACAATAATCACGGAACTCAATAACATTTCCCTCATCCCACAGAGGAGAAAGCATGCAAGTCAGCTGCGGGAGTCATTTTACGGTATTGGAGGGGAGTTGCATTTAGCATGTGTGTAACTCTAGGAAGCAAAAAAACCCCTAATCGAGGCAAAAATAGCTAGAGCTTTAGAGAAGGCTTTCATTTCCACTGCAAAAGGCAGGCACAGATTCTCTGCAGTTGGTGGCTTTGGGGTGAGGAAGAGACCAGCCGGATACAGATCAGGGCCAGCCCCCTCATGAGAGGACCGCTTTCTCACCCCCCACAGCTCAGGTTTCCCAACTAGCCTGTGCTCCCACAGGCTGCAGGGCCTTTGCATACATTGTTCCCTGTGCCCAAACAATTGGAAGGTAAAAAGCATTCCATTCTCACCTGTGAAGTCTCAGGCGAAACGTCACCTCCTCTGAGAAGCCTCTTCTGGCCTCCGCTTGCCTCTTCCTCTTCTGTGTTCTCACAGCACAATTTCATCCCACAGTTAGGGATCTGATTGTCTCGTTGTAGTTCCCTGTTTATAATTGATTTTCCCCATCAGACTGAGCTCCTTGAAGTTATGTGCTGAATTTGATTGATCATTGCAGCCTGAGACATGGCACAGTGTTAAATTCGTAGGAGTTACATCATGTTTCCAACTGAACGAGTGAATAAATAGTTAAGAATTTGGAGGACGTGTCTGAGAATACCTCAATTTATCATAATGTACAATAGAATTTGTTTCCTTAAGCCAAATGTGAATTATTTTGGAAAGTTTTGGTAAAGACTTGAGTTTGTTTTTGCAAAACCACACTTTTTTTTTCCAAACTGGAACACTTTCCCTTCACGTAACGCCTAACTCGGCAATTTCCAAAAAAGGATTTGAGCAAATCCATCTTTCCTATTGTTCTCAATACGATTATATTTGCTTTGTTAAGGAAGTAGTTTTTAGAAGTTTTAGACTTACAGAATAATTAAGAGACTAGTACAGTAATTTTATGTCCCCACACCCGGTTTCTCCTATCATTGACATCTTGCCTTACTAGTACACATTTGCTACAGCTAATGAACTAATACTGATATGTTGCTATGAACTAAAGACCATAGTTTATTCAGATTTCCTTAGTTTTTATGTCCTTTTTCTGTTCCAGAATCCCCACCAGAATACCACATTACATGGAGTTGTCATGTCTCCTCAGGCTCCTCTTGGGTGTGACAGTTTTTCTGATATATTTGTTTTTTATTACCTTGATAGTTCTGAGGAATACCAGTCAAGTATTTTGTAGAATACCCCTAATTGTAGTTTATCTGATGTTTATCTCATGAATAGACTTGTATTACGGATTTTGGGAAGGAAGACCACAGAAGTAAAGTGTCATTTTAAAATGTCATATCAAGAGTCCTTGCTATCAACATGATTTATCACTGTTGACGTTGACCTTGATCACCTGGCTGAGGTAGTGTATGTCAGGTTTCTCCACTGTAAACTTACTCTTTTCCCTCCTTTCCACACTGTCCTCTTTGGAAGGAAGTCACTATGTGTACCTCACGTTTAAGGAACAGGGAGTTATGCCCCTCTGCCTTTTGGGTGGAGTATCTACCTTCTGGAATAAATTATTTTGAATTCTTCTGCATTGTAGAGTTATCTATTCTCTCTCATCTATTTATTTATATAATCATTTATTTATATCCGTATGGACTCACGGATGTTCATTTATACTTTGGGATATCTTACAATACTGCTTTATTTTGTTGCTCAATTGTTCCAGCTTCAGCCATTCGGATCCCTTTCAGTTGACTCCTGTGTCCTTTTGACATACATCTATCAGTGTGGGGTTTTGTTTGTTTTTGTGTTTTTGAGCACTTCCTTGCTTTCTGGCACTACAAAATACTTCAGTCTCCTCTTCTATATTTCCTGTTCCAGTCCTAGAATCAGACATTTCCTCAAGGAGCCCTGTTCTTTTTAATTGGAGAATGGTATTAGAAACCAGAATTTGGGCGCTAGGTATGCTCATTGCTACTGGGGTGTAATTGCTTGTAGTCCCTCTCAGCTGACCTAGCAAGGAAATATATGCATGAATGCTAACTTATGTATATGTTATGAATAACATATATATATATATATATATACACACCCATATATAAAACCACAGAGAGATATATATATATATAAAGAATCTGTGTTTATATTAAGTTAAACATGAGTTATTACTAATAGCTCCAAACAATAATCCATTATCACACAGATCATTCTAGCCTCCTCTCCTAGCTTATCTGTTAATTCCTATTCCAGCAGTGAGAAAGTAGCTCCCACCATCCATAATACATTTACTTAATTGTTCCAGTATACATGTATAGCAGTAACAGAACCCATACTCCTTTGGGAAATAACTGTATTAACTAGATCACAGTGCTTATGTGCAGTTCCTTTTAGTCTTACAGAATCCACTCATTTCCAAAGATACCTAGGTCAGCACCTTTGCCACCATCCCCTTCAGCGAAATTGCTTCATATTTTTTAACATAGTTTTATTTTCTTGTCACAGTCTGCATTCTACCCTGGATCCTCCCACCTCATAAATGATTTTTCAATTTGCATACATCAAAGTTCACTCTTTGTGCTATGAAGTTCCATAGGTTTTGAGAAATGCATAGTGTCATGTGTCTGCTATTTCAGTATCGTACAGATAGTTTCACTGCCCAAAAATATCCCCTACGCCTCA
Organism: Equus przewalskii; assembly: GCF_037783145.1. Lineage (NCBI taxonomy): Eukaryota > Metazoa > Chordata > Mammalia > Perissodactyla > Equidae > Equus > Equus przewalskii. The sequence goes on along the minus strand of NC_091831.1, from coordinate 49,195,447 downwards.
CCTATTAAAGCCGCCCTCCTGTCCCACACCCCTGACAATCACTGATCTTTTTACTGTCTCTACAGTTTTGCCTTTACAAGAATGTCATATAAGTGAAATCATACAGTATATAGACTACTCAGACTGCTTTCTTTCGCTTAGCGATATGCGTTTTAGATTTATCCATGTCATTGTGGCTGGATAGCTCATTTTATTTTTTTCCTCTTTCAACAAATGTTTTCAATTTACTATGTCATACATATTGTGGTAAAACATATATACCATAAAATTTACCATTTTAATCATTTTTAAGTATACAATTCAGTGTCATTAGGCACGTTCACATTGTTATGCAACCATCACCACTATTTGCTTCCAGAACTTTTTCACCATCCCCAACTGGAACTCTGTACCCATTACACAATATCTCTCCATTCTCCGTTCTCTCAGCTCCTAGTAACATCTAATTCTACTTTCTGTCTCTATGAATTTGCCTATTCTAGGAAACCCATATAAGTGAAATCAAATGATAGTTTTCCTTTTATGTCTAGTTTTTTTCACTTATAAGCTTTTCAAGGATTATTCATGTTGTAGCATGTGTCAGAATTTCATTCCTTTTTAAGGCTGAGAAATATTCCATTGTATGTAATATGCTGTGTTTTCTTTATCCACTTATCTGTTGATGGACATTTGGATTGTTTTCAGAATTTTGGCTATTGTGAATAATACCGCTATCAATATCAATGCTCATTTCACTTTAATATTAATTATATTTCATTGTATGGTTGTATCACAGTCTATTCATTCCCCTATTGAAGGGCACTTTGGTTGCTTCCAGGATTTGGCGATTATGAATAAAACTGCTATCAACATTTGCATGCAGGTTTTTTGTGTGTCTTAGACATAAGTTTTTTAATCAGGCAGGTGAATACCTAGCAGTGCAATTGCTGTATCATATGGTAAGACTATGTTTAGCTTTTTAAAAAATTGCCAAACTGTCTTCCAAAGTGGCTATACCATTTTGCATTTCCACCAGCAATGAATGAGAGTTTCTGTTGCTCCACATCGTCACCAGCGTTGGACGTTGTCAATGTTTTGGATTTTAGCCTTTCTAATAGATATGTAGTGGTATCTCATCATTTTAATTTCAGTTCCCTAATAACATGTATTGTTCGACATCTTTCATATGCTTACTTGCCATCCGTATATCTTCTTTAATGAGATATCTGTTCAGATCTTTTCCCCACTTTTAAATTGGGTTGTTTCTTTTCTCATTGTTAAGTTTGGAGAGTTCTTCGTATCTTTTGTATATAACTTCTATATCAGATATGTTTGCAAATATTTTCCCCCAATCTGTGGCTTGTTTTTTCATTCTCTTTCACGGAGTAGGTATTTTTAATTCTAATAAAGTCCAATTTATCAATTTTTTATTTCATGGATCTTGCTTTTGATGCATCTAAAAACTCATTGTCAAATTTAATGTCAACTAGGTATTCTGTTTTCTTTTGGAAGTTTTATAGTTTTGCATTTTATGTTTCTTCTAGAAGTTTTATAGTTTTGTGTTTTGTGTTTTTGAGTTAGTTTTTGTGAAAGGTGTAAGGTCTAGGTGTAGAACAATTTTTTTTTTTTGCAATGAACGTTCAGTTGTTCCAACACCATTCATTCAAAAAACCATCCTTTCTCCATTGAATTGCCTTTGCTTCTTTGTCAAAGTTCAGTTTACTCTGTTTGTGTGGGTTTGTTTCTGGGCTCTCTGTTCTATTCCATTGATTTATGTGTCTATTCTTTTGACAATACTATGCTGTCTTGAGTGCCATAGCTTTCCGATAAGTCTTGAAGTCAAGTAGTGTCAGTCTCAAAGTTCATTCTTCTTCCTCTTCAGTATTGTGTTTGCTATTCTGGGTCTTTTGCCTTTTCATATAAACTTTAGAATCGATTTGTCCATATCCACAAATTAGTTTGCTGTGATTTTGATTGGAATTTCATTGAATCTGTAGATAAAGTTGGGAAAAATTGACGTCTTAATAATATGGAGTCTTCCAATCCTTGAACATGGAATATCTCTCCCTTTAGTTAGATCTTTGATTTCTTTGTCCCTGATACTTTTCTTTGTTCTAAAGTCTGCTTTGTCTGAAACTACTATAGCTACTGCAACTGACTTCTGATGAGTATTACAATTAGTGTTAGCATGATTAGCATATCTTTTTACACTTCTTAACTTTTAACCTGTCTGTGTCTTTATATTTAAAGTGGATTTCTTGTAGACAACATTTTGGTTGGGGCCTGTTTGTATCTACTTTGACAGTCTCTGACTTTTAATTGTAGTATTTAGAAAATTCACAAAGTGATTATTGATATAGTTAGAGTAATATGTACCACATTGGAACTGTTTTCTGTTTGCTGCCCTTTTTCTTTATTTCTTTTTTTCCCTCTCCCCTCTTTTTCTGCCTTCTCTGGTTTTACCTGAACATTTTATATGATTCAATTTTCTCTCTTGTCTTAACGTATGGCTTATACTTCATTTAAAAATTTTTTAGTAGTTGCCCTAGAGTTTGCAATGCACATTTACAATTAATCTACACCTACATTTAAATAACACTGTACTGCTTCTCAGGTAGAGCTGATACCTTATAACAGAGTGTTCCCAATGCCTCCCTCCTGTCCTTATAAAATTATCATTTATTTTACCTATCTATATGCTGTAATCACAAAGAATGTTATTACTATTACTTTGAACAAATATCTGTCTGTTTTTTTAAGTTAATATAAAAGATAGAAGATTTTATTTTATCTAAATTTATTCCTTCTTTGATGCTTTATTTTTTAAATGTAGATCTGAGTTTCTGACCTATATCATTTTGCTTCTCTCTAAAGAACATCTGATGATAAATTCTGTTGACTTTTTTCTTTTAATGTAAGGCTTTTTTCCAGCTTTATCGAGGTATAATTAACAAATAAAATTAGAAGATATTTAAAGTGTACAATGTTATGATTTGATACACATATTCACTGTGAAAGAATTCCCCCCATTATGTTAATTAACACATTGTCACCTCGCACTTTCCCCCCCTTTATTGATGAGGACATTTAAGTTCTACTCTTTTAGTAAATTTCACTTGTACAATACAGTGTTATCAACTATAGTGACCACATTGTACATTACATCCTCAGACTTTATTCATATTATAACTCTAAATTTGTACCCTTTTACCAGCATCTCCCCATTCTCCCACTTCCCAGCCCCCTGTAACCACCATTCTAGTCTCATTTCTGTGAGTCTGACTTCTCAAGATTTCACATGTAAGTGATATCATACAGCATTTGTCTTTGTCTGACTATCTCACTTAGTGTAATGCTTCAAGGCTCATCCTTGTTGTCACATATGGCAAGATTTCCTTCCTTCTCTTGGCTGAATAATTTTCCGCTTTATATATATATAACATCTCTTTATCCATTCTACTGTTGACAGACACTTAGGTTGTTTCTGTATCTTGGCTCTTGTGAATAATGCTGCAGTGAACATGGGGGTGAAGATATCTCTTCGAGATCCTGTTTCCATTTCCTTTGGATATATGCCTAGAAGTGGGATTGCTGGGTTATATGGTTGTTCTATTTTTAATTTTTTAATGAACCGCCAAACTGTTTTCCACAGTGGCTGCATCCATTTACATTATCATCAACAGAACACAAGGGTTCCCTTTTCTTCATGTCCTCACCAACACTTATTTCTTCTCTTTTTGATGATAGGCATTCTAACAGATGTATGGTGATATTTCATTGTGGTTTTGATTTGCATTTACCTGAAATCAGTGATGTTGAGCACCTTTTCACGTACCTGTTAGCCATTTGTAGATCTTCTTCAGAAAAATGTCCATTTTTTGCCCATGTTTTTTTGCTATTGAGTTATGTGAGTTCCTTATGTATTTTGGATATTAACCGCTTATAGGATATGTGGTTTGAAAATATTTTCTCTCATTCTATAGATTGCCTTTTCATTTTGTTGATGGTTTCCTTTTATGTGCATAAGCTTTTTAGTTTGTTATAGTCCCACTTGCTTATTTTTGCTTTTGTTGCCTTTGCTTTTGGTGTCAAATACAAAAAAAAATCATTGCCAAGGCAGGTGTCAAGGAGCTTACTCCCTAAGTTTTCTTCTTGGAGTTTTACAGTTTCAGGTCTTATGTTCAAGTCTTTAATACATTTTGAATTGATTTTTGTGTATGGTGTAAGGTAAGGGTCCAGATTATTATTTTTGCATGTGACACCCAGTTTTTCTGGCTCTATTTATTAAAGAGACTATCCTTTAGTCTCTTTTCAATGGATACAATGAGTAACCTTTACCCATTATATGTTCACCCATTGCATATCCTTGGCTTCTTTGTCATAAATTAATTGACCATATATGCATGGGTTTATTTCTGGGTTCTCTATTTTGTTCCATTGATCCGTGTGTCAGTTTTTGCTAATATCATACTGTTTTGATTCGTATGGCTTTGTAAAACAGTTTGAAACCTGGAACTGTGATGCCTCCAGCTTTGTTCTTCTATCTCAGGATTGCTTTTGCTATTCAGGGTCTTTTGTGGTTCCATACAAATCTTAGGATTGTTTTTTCTATTTCTGTGAAGAATGCCATTGGAATTTTGATGGGGATTGCATTGAATCTGTAGATTGCAATGGGCAGTATGGACATTTTAACAATATTAATTTTTTCAATCCATGAACGCAGAATGTCTTTCCATTTATTTGTGTCTTCTTCAATTTCTTTCATCAATGTCTTACAGTTTTCAGTGTGTAGCTCTTTTATCTCCTTGGTTAAATTCTTTATAGTGCTTTTGTAAAGGGAATTGTTTTCTTAATTTCTCCTTCTGATATGTCATTCTTAGTGTATAGATACGCAACTTATTTTCATATATTGATTTTGTATCCTGCAACTTTACTGAATTTGTTTATTAGTTCTAACAGTTTTTTGGTGGAATCTTTAGGATTATCTGTATAATATTATGTCACCTGCAAATAGAGACAATTTTGCTTCTGTACTACTGATTTGGAGACTTTTATTTCTTGCCTAATTTCTCTGGCAGGACTTCCAGTACTATGTTGAATAAAAGTGATGAGAGTGAAGATCTTTTTCTTGTTCCTGATCTTAGAGGAAATTCTTTCAGCTTTTCACCATTAAATATATGTTAGCTGTTGGCTTATCATTTATGGCCTTTATTATTTTGAGATACATTCCCTCTCTCCCCAGTTTGTTGAGAGTTTTTAACATGAAAAAATGTTGAATTTTGTCAAGTGCTTTTTCTGCATCTATTGAGATGATCATACGATTTTTATCCTTTGTTTTGCTAATGTGGTGTATCATATTGATTGATTTGAAGATGATGAACCATCTTTGTCTCCCTGGAATAAATCCCACTTGACTATGGTATATGATTCTTTTAATGTACTATCAAATTTGATTTGCTAATATTTTGTTGAGAATTTTTGTATATTATGTTTAGCAGAGATACCGTCCTGTAATTTACTTTTCTTGTCTTTGTGTCCTTGTCTGGATTTAGCATCAGGGTAATACTGGCCTTGTAAAATGAGTTTGGAGTGTTCCCTCCTCTTCTACTTTTTGGAAGAGTTTGAGAAGGATTGGCATTAATTCTTCTTTAAGTGTTCGGTAGAATTCACCAGTGCAGTCATCTGGTCTTGGACTTTTCTTTGTTGGGAAGCTTTTGATTATCAATTTAATCTCCTTACTAGTAATTGATCTGTTCAGACTTTTTATTTCTCCATAATTCATTCTTTGTAGGTTGTATGTTTCAAGGAATTTATCCATTTCTTCTAGGTTGTTCAATTTTTTAGGTTATAATTGTTCATAGTAGTCTGTTATGATCCTTTGTATTTGTGTGGTATCACTTGTAATGTCTCCTCTTTCATTTCTAATTTTATTTATTTGAGTCCTCTGTCCTTTTTTCTCTGTTGGTCTAGCTAAAGGTTTGCCTATTTTGTTTGTATTTACAAAAAATCAGCTTTTAGTTTCAATGATCTTTCCTATTGTCTTTGTAGTCTCTTTTGATTTATTTCCACTGTGATGTTTGTTATTTCCTTTCTCCTACTAACTTCAGGCTTAGTTTATTTTCTTTTTCTAGTTTCTTGAGGTATAAAGGTAGGTTATTTATTTGGAATCTCTCTTTTTTTCTCAATGGATGTTTTTATCTCTATAAAATTCCCTCTTAGCACTGCTTTTGCTGCATCCCATAAGTTTTGGTATGTTGTGTTTCCATTTTTATTTGTCTCAATATTTTTTCACCTCTTTTTTATTTCTTCTTTGATCTATTGGTTGTTTAGGAAGATGTTGTTTAATCTCCACTTATTTGTGAATTTCTCCATGTTCTTCTTGTAATTGACTTCTAGTTTTATATCACTGTGATTGCAAAAGATACTGGATATGATTTCAATTTCTTAAATTTATTAAGAGTTGTTTTGTAGCCTAATATAGAATCTATCCTGGAGAATGTTCCATGTGTGCTTGAGAAGAATGTGTATTCTACTGCTGTTGGATGGAATGTTCTGTATATGTCTGTTAGGTCCATCTGGTCTAAAATGTAGTTTAAGTCCAATGTTTCCTTATTGATTTTCTGTCTGGATGATCTATCCATTGTTGAAAGTGGAGTATTGAAGTCCCTTGCTGTTGTGTATTGCTGTCTATTTCTCCCTTCAGATCTGTTAATATTTGCCTTATATATTTAGGTGTTCCTATTTAGGGTACATAAATATTTACAATTGTTATATCCTTTTGATGAATTGGCCTCTGTATCATTATGTAATTACCAGCCCTTAGATGTGTGCTATATTAGAAATATGATCCTAAGGCAGCAGCTTTCAAAGTATGCAAATGGATCTCTTTCAGGGAACAATTGGGAGACAGGAATTTTTGACTGCTTCCTCTGCACTGAGTCCTGAGGCAATTGCTGTTTAAGACGTCTTTCTATCTTTGCAGCAGTCCCTTGGGACTCATGAATGGAAGCCCCCTTGGCTATGAGAGCTAGGCAATTGAGGATTTGTCCCTCAGGTGGCAGTGCAAAAGCTGGGGCACAGATGTGCATACAAGCTCCTTCCAGGCAGATATTGACAACTTTGAGGCGGCTACAGGATGATAATGGTGGAGGTGTCTGTCAGTTTCCCAGTCTCTGGATTGGATTTCAACCAGCCCCTGTATGTGTGCTAAATTAGAATCCTGACTTTTAAGCAGCAACTTTCAAAGTGTGCTGATGGAACCCTTTCAGGGAATGACTGGGAGATGGGCAGTTTTGCCTGCTCCTTCTGAGCTGAGCTCTGGGGGATTAGCCACAGGGAGTTCATTAACAATCGCTCCTTTGTTTGCTATAGTCTTGTGGGTCTTGTGGATGCAAGCCTCCTTGGCTTTCAGAGCTGAGTATTTTTTGGGGCCCATCCCTCAGATGGGAATCTTAAAAGTTTGGGCACTAAATGTGGGATCCAAACTCTTCACTCCTCAAGGAGAACCTGGAAGTTGGGGGCTCCCTCCCAATTGGTATGGCACTATGCTAAGGGTGGGGTTTATGGAGAGAGTGGGTCTCAGCCTTTCCTACCTGTTTCCATGTAAGTTTTTTTCTCATTTGCCCAATGTATAGGAGTCACTTAGCCAATTTCTGGACTTCTTTCAGAGGGAATTGTTTCACGTGTAGCTGTATATTCAGTGTGTCCATGGGAGGAGAGGACTTCAGGGGCCTGCTGTGTTGCCATCCTGGTTGACCTTTCTTGTTAGTTTTTGTTGGCCTGGAAAAGAATCTTTATTTCTCCTTCACTTTTGAAGGCTAATTTTGCTGGATATATAGTTCTAAGTTGTTTGGGTTTTTTCTTTTATCACTTTAAATATTTCACTCTACTCTCTTCTTTCTTGCATGGTTTCTGAACAAAATTATGCTATAATTCTCATTCTTTTTACTCTATAGGTAAAGTTTTATTCTTCCCTGGCTTCTTTCAAGATTTTCTCTTTGTACTTGTTTTTTTCTGGAGTTTGAATGTGATATTTTTAGGTATACAGGTTTTGGTATTTATTCTGTTGGTATTCTCTGAATTTCTGGATCTGTGGTTTGGTATCTTTCATCAAATTTTGAAATTTCTTGGCCATTATTACCTCAAATTTTCTGCTCTATTGTCTCTTTCTTGTTTTTCTGATATTCCAATTATGCTATGGTACACCTTTTGGCATTGCCCCACAGTTCCTGGATATTCTGTTCTTTATTTTGCATTTCATTGGGAAGTTTCTACTGATCTATCTTCAAATTCACTGAGTATTCCTTAGCTGTGTCTCGTCTGTTGAAGATTCCATCAAAGTCATTCTTCATTTCTGTTACAGTGCTTTTTCTTAAATTTCTAGCATTTCTTTTTGATTCTTTCCTAGAGTTTTCATCTCTCTGCTTACATTATTCATCTGTTCTTATATGTTGTCTACTTTTTCCATCAGAGCTCTTAACATATTAATCAAATTTATTTTAAATTCCCAGTTCGATAATTCCAAAATCTGTGTCTTATTGGAGTCTGGTTCTGATGCTTGCTGTGTCTCTTCACACTTCCTTTTAGTGTTCCTGTGATTTTTTTTTTTTTTTTTGGTTGAAAAGCAGACACAACTTCAGGTAAGAGCTGAGATAAATAGGCCTTTTGCATGAGGTTTTATGTTAATCTGGCTATGAGTTAGGCTGTATTGGATGTTTGTGGTAGCTGTAGGTGCCATGGACCTTAAATTCCTCTAGTGTTCTCAATTTTTGTCCCCACTATTGTCTTTGGGTTTCCCTAAGAACTTCTTCTTAAAGAGTATGAACCTTGCTGCTCTTTCAGCTGTATCCATTGTTACACTGGAGCTTTTTTGACAGGGTGGTAAGGAGTGGGTTAGGAGTAGTGTTCTATAATCTTAAGATTAAATCTCAGTTTTTAGTCGGCCTATGTTCCTGGGATGTGAGTTTCACAAGAGCTTCTGACCTTTTTTCCCCTCTCTCTGCCCTCCTTGGGTAAGACAGGAGGCTAGAGAACGCCAGGGTTGGGTAATTTGTCTTTTGCCTATTTAAGACAAGGCTCTGCTAAAGTCTTTTTCAGTGAAGAGTAGCCCTTTGTTATGGAGAAGACACTGAGCATCTTTTTAGATGGTTATTTTTCCCCTGCCCTTGCCAAAGATTTGAGACAATTTTTCTTGGCTCTTTATTGGTGAGGTTCCTAGAGGTAAAATCCATGAAAGTGTGTGTGTGGGGGGGGTCTCCCTAAAACTGCAGCTCCCAAGAATGTCTTATTCTCAAGCTAGTCTGCACTTGGCCAGCAATTCATCAAAATAAGTATTTAAGTGTTCCTACCAATTTATGGCTCCAGCGGCTCTTGCTCTGGACAAGCAGATCTTGGCAGTGTTTCTTTGCATCCTCCTGTCTCTTGAGATTTCAAAGTAGCTGTGTGCCCTGTGACCTCAATTCTCTGATGGTCTAAGAAGACTCACTAAGTTTGAGTTTGCTCTGCTTTTTCTTATTCTAAGGGTGCAAGTGACAATTTCTAAGCTCTTTATGTGTTGGAGATAAAACCAGGAAGTCTCTTAACATGCACTTTTTAAACTTTAAAAACTTATTCAAACAAGAGGTTTTGACAAATGGCCCTCTATAAATCTAAGGTGTAATTATTGTTAAAATTATGTGAATTTGATAGATTGTTGTCATCTTGGAAAAGGAGGAAAGAAATTGCTGTTTGAATGATGAAATAAGATATTTTTTTCTGCTGTCTGGGTGGGCTTGATAAAGATGTGCCCTCAGTAAAGAGCACATGTAAGCCTTCTGCATCTGAGTTGAAGCTAATTGGAGAGACGTGATGTTTTATCATAATTAGATTATAAGTGTCAATGCATGGGTCACTTATCCCCCTCTGGAAAAAGCTTGCAGAGAGAGACCATTAAAAATCTTCCACCTTTGGCAAAATGTACAGCAAATAAAGTGACATTTCCCCTGGCCCTTCCTCCATCTGTGGGCATCAAAAAAAGAGAAGTGAAAATGGAAAATAATGGCATATCTAAATGGTTAGGATGTACACTCAAGCTTACTGGCTGGAAAATTACCACAAGTGTGCACAGGCAGAGGAGTTTAATGGAAAGGAGGGTCACCCTAATTTATTTCAAAATGTGTCTGTAGTCCTATCAGTGAGAAATAAAACATGTCAACCTGATAACATGAGTGGATATTCAACTAGGCTATGAGACAACCATGAAATTCCAGACTGAGAAAGACCTGTAGGGGAACAGGGTACTGATTTCTTCTGTTAGATTTTATCAGAAGCAGCCAGAGGGCAGCACAGCAGTTTGGTTTTAAATGCCAACATAGCTGTCTAAATGGACCCTTATGCCAAAGAAATGAACTACAGATGGTGTTTCTTATTCAAGGTTCACAGATGCCTCCCACAAACACCAGACAAAGATATAGTCAGGCATTCAAATGAGAATAAGAATAAACATCTAGAATTCAGAGAAGCTGTTTGAAAAAAAATGGCAGTAAAACTTTGATCAGCTGATCATAGGAGGTAGCAAAAGACCAGCTATATGGAAGGTAGGCAGATTTATAAAATAGCACCCTATTGAATAGACCCTCCAATCCTAAATAGAACACAAATCTTCTTAGACAAGTGAAAAGACAAAGTAGTTATTGTATGCATATAATTTTTTAAAGTTCACTGCCCCAAATATCATTTAGAAACTGTTTTAAAGTTGGTTAGCTTTTCACAATGGCTTGCATTTCTGCCAGTCTATTTTCAGAAATAATCCCTGAAAAATTAAAGTATAGAATGATGATCCTGAACCCATAAAACCAGATTTAATTCCATTCACCATGTTCGCACTTTCAAGAATGACTCATAAATTTCAGAAATTTTATTTTTGCAAAAGTTGTTTCTGCCTAATCCTTAGGTAATCAGAAAATCTGATTAACGGGAACATTCCATTATTGTTTAGTATTTTGGTTAATGTTTTCCTTTTATCTATTGTCTTTTAGCCTGGGCCATAGTCAAGTAGAAAGTCAGTTAGATTCAAGGGAATTTGGGGATGTAGCATTCAGTCTATGAAACAAAGTGGGTTAACATCAAAATAAATTCTCCTTAGTTTATAGCAACATAATAAATTTAAACCAAGCTAACAATCCTATTGTTATTGCATCACTCTGTAATCATAAGCTATTGTCCAGGAAGGGATTTGATATATAAACACATAGGGCATTTTTTTTCTGAACCCTAAATCAGGGTACATCATAAGTGTGATAATACTTTTTGCAGAGAATGACAGATTATTCAAAATGTTGGACTCTCCTAGAAAAGTTCAGGATGGAGAGTTACTGTATCCACCACTACTCTTTTCCACTGACTTGAAAAAGTTTGAAAACTGATGAAGAGGCTGCCAAATCCAGTCATTCATTCATTTAAGGTTCAGCCTTTTCAGATGTCCAGGCATTCAAACATAGCAGAAGGTCATCTGGTTTGAGTAGCTTGGTTTCTGCTGGACACGTGTGCAAAGCACTTTTCCCAAATGGAAGATGGGCCTCTTCTTAAATGTCACTGTGATGGAGAAGCATGTTTTTCCTTTTCTGACAGATGCCTCACTCAAGTCTGGGTTGCAGTCATTCCACCAACTGGCTTTGCACCAAATGAAGTTTTCTGACCAGTCCAGAATCTGTAATTAACAAAAGCAAAATGCTTTGCTTGCTTCTAATTCATGTTAAGGTCAACCAGTGGAAACAATAGCTCTGGCCAATTTATGAATGCCCCAGAATGTCAGTACTTACTCATTTTGGAAAAGGGAACAGATAAAATAACAAAGATGGAGGCAAGTGTTCAAGCCCTGGTATTTTGATTTGTTTTCTTGTTAGACCTTTTTTTTCCTTAGGGAAGAGCTCATGTGTCTTGCACTCTTTCAAAACACGAATGTGAAGACAAGACTATGCTTAATTTGATGACATATGAAAAGCTACTTATGGATTTTTAACATTTTGTATTTTAAAGTGGTTATTCCTGTTATTATTAATAATGTTACCATCAGCAGGTCTGGCTTCATCTTTTTTTCATGTATTTAATTCCTTCACTGAATAAATATTTCTTAAGCATCCATAAGTGCAAAGCACTGATAGCATGACTGCTCTCCCTTCCCCTGCTTATTCATCTCCCCTTTTCAGGCAAACCTTAATAACCACCAGTCATTTTGGGCATGCATTATTATCTGTTAAATAGCAAGTGTTTACTGTTAAAGGATAAAGGAAAATAAGTATAGACCTTTCCATGGCTTGAGCACAGTCCTGGGGTAAAAAAACTCTCTCTGTGTGAATGTGTGTGTGTGTGTGTGTGTGTGTGTGTGTGTGTGTTTATGTTTGCATCAATCCACCTCTGCTTTCAGCATCTCCAAATATACCCTCTCCTGGTACCTTATGTCTCCTTCCTTTCTCTGCTGAATACCTGCATCCCAGACTCAAAGAGCTGAACTAATCTTTCCAAAATATGAGCTAACGGTGGCTTAGCTATAGTCACCCAAAGGATGGTTTCCCATTCATGGGGAATATTTGAAGGGTAAAAAACCTTTGAAATTCAAGGCAACAAATCTCTAATACTAGAATTTCAGATTACTTGAGGTCTTGGTGGAGACGGATTTCTTTTTGGCCAGCAGACTGCCTGGCATGTGTCATTTCACACCAATCAATCCACCGCCCATTCTGCCTATAATTAAAGCATCATTGACCCTCTTGGTTTACAGAATTGGACAGCTCAAATTTTTTCAGACTCTGGCATGTACATCTTCTGGATGTGGTGTATTCAACTGAGGTGGGAGAGGAAGGGAAGAATTCACTCAAGCTATGCTTAAGAGTCCAAGTGTTAATTCTTTCAAGAACAGCTTCTTTGGGGCTTGGATTCTGCACTAGCTCCAGGTTTGACATCTGGAAGTTACAGGCTATATAGCACTTTCAGAGCAGAGGCTGAGTCTTATGAACCTAAGAATCCTTCAACATCCCTTGTAAGAATAGGTGCTCAATAGCTCTGTAATGACTGAGAGTTGTAAAGGCAGTTAGTGGTTGCTCTGCTCCTCAAAGAGAAATATATTTCCCCTCATTTTTGTGCCTGTGTGAATCTAAACATGAGGCACCAGTAAACTAAGAATGATTACTTCCTTTCAATTTCTCAGAGATGATGAAGATTATTTTGGGTTAGGACTTAAGTATTCAAAATAGATTATATCTACAGCATTAAAAATCCATGCATTTTAAAAACAATTTGGATTTTTTAAACTTTTGGTAAAACAAACAAACACAAAAGCAAAAACCTAGACAGTGATTGTTTTGATGTAATACCATATTTTATCCTTCTAATGAGAATCATTTCATCATTTTTCTTTCTGATTATGGAAGTAGCAGAGAAAAAATTAAAACCGCAGAAAATTGTTTTTTTAAAAATTTACCATCTGAAAATAACCACCATTAGTATTTTGCTGTAGAACCTTCCATTTTTTTTCAATAAATATTGACATACATCTCCTTTTTAAAATTTTTACATGGATGGAATCATATAAAAACATACAGTTTTGTAACTGACTTTTCTGTCCTACATGTACTTGGCTTTGCATGTTGATAGCATCTAAATGGCCATATGGAAATTCCATGACACAAATTTACAGAGACTGGTGCACATTTATGCTGTTATCATAGTTTTATTGCTACTAACACAACATTTGTTGAAACTTCTTCCTCCTGACTTGCTTCCAGAACGTGCTTCAGGCCTCTGAAGTAAGGATGTAGAGTGAACGTTATAAATCACTGAGTGTTCAACCTGTGTGCCGCGCCTGGGCCACTACTGATTCTGGTTTTTAAGAGCTATCTGAATTCTCAGGCCCCTGCCTTGTTTGGAAAGGAAATGCTGCCCCTCATAAACGGGGCAGTGCTCTTTGAGAAACTGAAATTAGCTTTTCAGGCAGCTTAAAAAAATGCGTATCTTGCTTCCCACCCCCTGCTTCGTCTCCTGCTTATTCTGAAGGATTTGGAAATCCTTTTAACATTTCTCTACAGAGCTTTACTTTTCCTACAGAAACATTCCACTTTTCAGAAATACCAAATAAATATTTGTTGAAATCTGTGTCACGATGAATTTTCTACCTGCTAATAATAATATTCTCTTATGTGCAGTAGGAGTGGGACATTTCAGATTTAGGAACAAGGATTTTTCTGCAGGAGGACTTGCCATGTGGGTTCGGCTTGTGGGTTGTTCTTCAATTATCTTTTTTTGGAAATAAATCCATTTGCTGACTTAACTCCAACTTGCATTACTCTGATTTTGCTGCCGAAGCAGGAGGAAAAACTAGTTTCTCTAAATACTTTTATAAATATTTTATTGGATTATGTTTTGACATCACAGAATTCTACCTTCTGGCACGAGAAGGAATTTAGACAGTGCATAGATCCTTAACCTGGGACACTTGAATGAACTTAAGGGGTCCATAAACCCACAGAAATAACTTGCAAATGTGTGTGCGTGCGTGCGTGTGTGTGTGTGTATCCATTTCTCTTGCAGACAACGTTCGAAGCTTTCATTAGATTCCCAAAGGAATCCATGATGGAAAAAATAGTTAAAAATCATTCAAAAGTCCTCATTTTAAAAAGGAACAAACTGAAATCCAGAAATCTGGCCTAAGGTCAGAGAGCTAGTTAGAAAAAAGTACAAGTTCTACTCCCCTCTGAGTTCTCCTTGTGGGCAAGTGGGGCCAGTTTTGTGCAGTGATCTGCTGGCCAATGTTTAACAATTAGCTCTCAAAAAGAAGTATACATATATGTACAAATGAAAAATCATTATAAATTTCTTGATATAAAGGACATATATCATACCATGTACAAATAATAAAATAATACAAAACATTTTATTATAAATTCCATACGCCTGTAACTTCAGTGTGACTTGCTACTTGCAAAATCTGCTATGAGGTTTTATCATTCTACAGTCAACAGCAGTGTCACATGCTCAGACTGTGACAACTATCCAATTCAGGCAACAAGTCACTCACCTCATTGACAGTGGAATATAGTTACAATATAAATGCTGAATATACAAAAGTGAAACAACTCATTTGACAACGAGGTAAGTGACTTCTTGGCTGAAACTGATGATAATTTTCAAGTACTGTAATACTGATAATCTAATGAATATAGAAACCCAGATTTTTCAGTTCAATTGCATTTTTTAAAACATTTTGTTCAGCACTTTTTTTTACGCCCAGACCATCAATAAAACTATAAGTCAAGCCCCAATTTGTAGTGTTTATCAATTTCCATAGTGTAAATAGTTCCATCATGGAAGATTTCAAGCTTTCACTGAAACCTCACTGGACCAGACTTTGGGAAGAGATGCCTGGTAGCACAACTTTATGTAAAATTTTCACTCTTCAGAAACAATGGATGTAAATTTCCTCAATAGCATAGCTAACAGTAAAATGTAATAAAGTGATTAGGAAGTGATGATCTTTTAGTATTTACTACCCTTATTTTTAATGTAATTTATTTAATTGTGTTTGTATAATTTAATTTAATTTTTTTTTTTTTGGTGGGGAAGATTAGCCCTGAGCCAAGCTTCCTCTATTTTATGTGGGATGCTGCCATAGCATAGCTTGACAAGTGGTGCTAGGTCCATGCCCTGGATCTGAACCTGCAAACCCCAGGCTGCCAAAGCGGATCATGTGAACTTAACCACTACACCACCGGGCCAGCCCCTATAATTTAATGTTTACTAATGATTGAGTTTAACAACCAGCTTGCAAAATTCCTGAAATTTTAGCAATTGGCTGTCCTGAGACAGTTAAAGCCACATCTAGCCCACCACTGGTTCTGTCCCTGCAGTGGTTTACCAGGCCCTGAGCTGAGTGTGGGAAAGGAGCAGAGCTGGGCTAACTGAGTCCCAGGAATATGGAGCATGAGGGAATAAAAACAGTATGTGTGACAAAGACAGGATCTAAAACCAAGGAGACTCTGAATAAAGTGACCCATTCCAAGAGGTTATTAAAGAGAATGAGATAAATCTATAAGTAATAAAGTAGACAGCTGTCCATGATTTATTTAATATAGTTTACTTACCAATAAAAACACATTGTTTTTAAGTGTCTATGCCTAGGTGTGTCTGTGAGTGTAGTGGTGTGTAGAAGTCTGCGTGCAGATGCACCCCCAGACTATTAACTGTGTCTAACTGGAAGATTCAGTAGGGAGAGGGAAACTTTTGTTTTTTACTTATTACAATTATTTTTCAATGAACACTTGTATGTAAAGAAATGGCAATGGCAGAGCAAAATAATCAAAACAGAAAAAAAATAAAGGACTAAGCCAAAATATAAGCAAATAATCCGACAAAAGTTATGGTAAGAAGCCAAGAGTCTATAACCAGGGAAAATCCACAGAGAGTAAGAAAATGAGTAGATTCTAAAAGGCAGCAGGAGACAAATCCTAAAGAAATTTCCTTGATACTGAAATACAGACCCAGCTTCTCTTCTGTGGAGAAGCTGCAGCCTTCATGCTGGGAAGAAAGAGACGTGCTGGCAGTAAAAATCCCTGTTGCCATAACCAGCTGCTGTACTTTCCTGGTTCTTTTACCCATTTTTTAACAAAGAGCAATGGCATGGTGAGTGGAAGCTCTGTTGCACATCTTATGTAACAATTCCTTTTACTAGAATTGCCAGACAACTGATTCTAGTAAGATGAGGAACTGGTGCTGGAGAAAAGTGGGTGTGGCCAGGGAGTTGCCTGTGACAGGGAGCCCTGTGTGTTTGAGATAGAAGTGAATTAGGACAGCAGCACAGCAGTGAGAAAAACAAACAATGCGGTGGAGAGCCGGGCAGAATTAAGCAACTTCCATGAGCAGATAATTTGAGAAGGGAGGAAGATGTCTATGAACGATTTTTCAGGGAACTTTCTGGGGATGCTGTGTAAAATTCCTACACTGCTTCTTTAAGGAAAACTACTATATGATGGAAATTGTTCCTCAAGGCCTGTAGACTGTTCTTTCTTTTAATATGACTCCACTCAAAGACTGGACCACAGGGGCTGGCCCCGTGGCCGAGGGGTTAAGTTCGCGCACTCCGCTGTAGGCGGCCCAGTGTTTCGTTGGTTCGAATCCTGGGCGCGGACATGGCACTGCTCATCGGACCACGCTGAGGCAGCGTCCCACATGCCACAACTGGAAGAACCCACAACGAAGAATACACAACTGTGTACCGGGGGGGCTTTGGGGAGAAAAAGGAAAAAATAAAATCTTAAAAAAAAAAAAAAAGAAAAAAAAAGACTGGACCACAATGAGGACCAGTCAGATTGAGTTTGTGAACCCAAAGACATCAGCTGGTGCTATGGGCTTGCATCTCTCTCTACATTTTAAGTTCCTAATGGCTTGATTTTCTTTCCGTTTATTTTGTATCAATTCCTTTATTCCACAGTAGGTGTTTAATACATGCTTGTTGGCTGAGGGGTCAATGCACAGTGACATTTGCAGAGGACCTAAGAAGCTTTCATCTTTCCTCACGCAGAAGCTACAAAAAAGAGAACACAGGCCTTCAAAAAAGAGACTCTGCTCTCTAGTGAGACCAAGAGTTCTGCAGGATGTATAGTAGCTCAGCTCCTTTTTAACTGACATTATATTCAAGCTTTGTTTAAATTACTTATAGTAACCAAATTAAACATAAATTCAGTGTTCCTAATGCCTACCAACTTGACTTTTAAGCCTCATCTCTGTACTAGAAGGAGAACGGAGGTTGGAGTGAGAAGTTCCACGTTTGAACCTCAGTTCTGCCGTGTACTTTGCAAATCTCTGAATTTCTATTTCCTCATCTGTAAAATGGGAATTTAAAAATACCCCTTATAGAGTGGTTTGAAAGTTAAAAGGAGATTGTGAGTATAAGTATGTGTAGCATAGGCATAGAGAAGACCTAAGTATTGCTATGAAATATTATGAACATAATGAGCACAATTTTATTCTAGCAAGTGGTTAGGCAGGACTTGGAAATCAGTTGCCATTTCCTCAGCTGTAAATCAGACCCAAGAACAGAGTCTACTTTGTAGGGTTGTTACAAAGATTAGATGAGATAATCATTCATAGTGCTGTGAACAGACTGTTTACAATGATTAGTGCTTAATAAATGTTAGCTGTAAGTATTAATATTTTCTCATTTAGCATTTTGCAGTATACCATTTGATTTTTAAGATCATAATAATAACTGTATGTGTTAGTGTATATGTGTTAGTTTATATATACACGCATATATGCATATATATATATGCAGATACTGTTAAATAAATGTATACTCCTAGTAAAAAGATTGTGTGACTATTTTCTTATTTTTCATTTTATAACCCTCTACATGACACCTGTATGATTTCCATAATCAAAACTCACATTAAATCTTGTTTAATAACAAAATCACAATATAACCCTGTATTTATGGTCAGTTAATTTTTGATATTAGACATTTCAATGGGGGGAAGAATAGTCTTTTCAACATTGAGGCAACTGTACATCCATATGCAAAAGAAAGACATGGGACCCTCTATACAAATACATAAAAATTAACTCAAAATTGATCAAAGACCTAAATATAAAAGCTAAACTATAAAAATCACAGAAGAAAATATAGGTATACATCCTCATGCCTTTGGATTAGGCAATAATTTATTAAATATGATACCAAAAGCGCAAGCAACCAAAGAAAAAACAGATAAATTGGACTTAATCAAAATTTAAAGTTCTTGTGCTTCAAAGGACGCTGTCAAGAAAGGAAAAAGACATATCATGGAAGGGGAAAAAGTGTTTTCAAATCATGTATCTGAAGTGAAGCTTGAATCTAAAATATATGAAGAACTCTTACAACTTAAGAATACAAAGACAAATTGCCCAATTAAACAATGGCAAAGCCAGATGAATGGATAGACAAAATGTGGTGTATACATACAATGGAATATTATTCAGCCTTAAAAAAGAAAGAAATTCTGACACACGCTACAACATGGATGAATCTTGAGATCGTTATGCTAAGTGAAAGAAGCCAGTCACAAAAAGACAAACAGTGTATGACTCCATTTACATGAGACATCTAGAGTAATCAAACTCACAGAAACAGAAAATAGAGGAGTGGTTGCCCCGAGCTGGTGGGAGGGAAAATGGGGAGTTGTTGTTTGATGGGTATAGAGTTCCAGTTTGGGAAGATGAAAAGAGTTCTGGAGATTTGTTTAACAACAATGTGAATGTGCTTAATACTATTGAAGTGAACTCTTAAAAATGGTTAAAATGGTAAATTTTATGTTATGTATATTTTACCACAATGAAAATAAATAAATAAAATATCATTCAATTTACTTAACTAGGCATTTCTTCAAAGAAGGTATACAAATGGCCAATAAGCATATGAGAAGATGCTCGACATCATTAGTTATCAGCAAACCACAACCACAATGAGATACCACTTCACACCCATTAGCAGGCAATAGTGAAAAAGACAGACCATAATGGTGTTAGTGAGGATGTGGATAAATTAGAACTCTTGTACATCGTTTGTGGGGATGTAAACTAGTGCTGCCTTCTTAGCAAACAGTTGGCAGTTCCTCAAAAGGCAACCATAGGCTCCTGTATAGTCCAGTAATTCTGCTCCTAGGTATACACCCAAGATAAATGAAAATATGCATCTCCACAAAACTTGTACATGAATGTTTGTAGCAGCATTATTCATAACAGCCAAAAAGTGGGAGCCACCCAAATGTCCCTCAAATGATGACTTGGATAAACAAAATGCATATCTATATAATGAAATATTATTTTTCTACAAAAGAAATGAAGACTGATACTGTAACATGGATGAACCTTTAAATCATTATGCCACATGAAAAATGCCAGTCACAAAAAGCCACATGTCATTCCATTTATATGAAATATTCAGAATAGGCAAATCAAAAGTGACAGAAAGTAGATTAGTGATCACCTAGGGCTGATGGGGGAGATTTTGGAGGGAAATAGGAAGTGACTGCTAATGGGTATGGGCTTTCTTTTGGGGTGATGAAATGTTCTAGAATTGATTGTGATAACGTGTGTACAACTCTGCAAATATGCTAAATATCATTGAATTGTATCCTTTAAATGGACAAATTGTATGGTATGTGAATTGTCTCTCAATAAAGCCGTTACAAAGATTGTTATTGGGTGTTTGCGGGGGGGGAGGTGTTTTCTCACCTAAACAGATTTTTTACCTCTCTCTGTTTAGCTAATATAATTTCTCAATATATCCTCTCATGTGGAAGCCACCGGATATAGCTGGTTTGATTTTTCTCCATTCCCTAACTCCACTGGCATCCTTCTGATAGTTTAGTAGCAAAGCCCTCCAGTCTTCAGCAGACATATTTAGGAGGAGAGGACCACCACCACTGCCCACGTAAGCTTTTTAAAGCTCTCTTGTTTTTCTCTTGAATATCTACCTTCCCTGTGACCCAACCAGACTATAGTTGCCACCTCCCCCATCATAGGCCACTACTAAAAAGAAGAAAAAAGGAGAAAACCCTGAAATTCCAGACTGACTGTTAAAGAACAGGCAAACAACAACCTTGGTTGAAGGTTAGTATCTTTTCCCAAACAATCTTTCTCGCTACCTTGGCCATTGGAGTGGAGGAAATGAAGATTTCCTTTTTTGACTTTCCATACTCTGTAATTTAAGAATTCCATCTTATTTAAGGGGATTCCAAAAAAATCAACTTGTTCTTTCCATGCATCATTTAAAAAAAGAAAACAAAAAACTTTGTATCTAAGAACTCTAGCCCCCAAAGATAATCTATTTTATCCTATTTCCATTGCCCTCTTTAGACAAATTGACAATAATGTTTTAATCAAAATGTCTAAGCCCATGGAGCATAGTAAGTGGATTCCTTGTCCTTTTTCACTTTATGCAACCCAGTTAACAGAAACATGAAAGTCAATGAAGTGTATGTAACAATCTGACCTTTGGAGTAGGACTCCAGGCTGAATGCCAAAAACCATAACTGCGTACCTAAATAATTTTGTAATCTTATTTGTACCTATTTTATTCAACAAAATCATTTGAACAGAAATCTGCTGTGAAAATGATATACTACCTTTAAATGCTTCATTGGGAATAGCATTTAAAACACTAATGACAACCATCCTCTTCTACTTTGCACTAGTATTTTGAAGTTCCACCTATAAATCATTGCTAAATGAATTCATTATCTTAAGAGAACCGCATATGTAAATTAGAATGCCATCACTCCATTTTGCTGCATGTAACCTTGTTGACTCTCATTTTCCTTTTGAGATCTATTAAGCAAAGTCTTTGGGGGAAATTTTAATTTGAGATAAAGCTTATATTTCCATTCACAAAAAAAGTAATTCCACACTGGCTATGTCCTAAAGGAACTGGAATCAGCTTAAGATCATTACCATAATTAAGGAAAAGGAGTTTTAGATTTTTATGAACTTAATTTTCATACCAAAAAAGGTAAGAACTCCGGGGGAACTGATATTGGGTACCAGTTGGTTAGAAATCTTCTTCCAAATTAGGGTACCAGAGTCACATAAATTAAAATATAAGTTGACATTGATTCCTTGTTTCCTCTTTTCTCTCTTAGTAGCACATGAGTGAAATAAGAAAATTTCATCTTACTGTAACATAAATTGCCATTTGCTTATAGTGATTATTTGTAGAGCTCCAAAGAGGTAATTGTCTTCAACAGAGTGAATAGTTTTTGAATGAAATACGATTCAGTAGCCTAGACAGAGCATTGTAATATACGCTGAAAGTGAGGCAGGAGGAAATAGATAGTAGGGGGAGGAAAGATACAAGATGTAAGGAAGCTTCTATTACATCTAAGGAGATTGGGCAGTTAGAATAATCAGTCTTGTATTATAAATGTCAAATGAGTGGTAAAGAGAATTAATAAGGTCACATTTTATATGCATTTAAAATTAAACAATATAAAGTCATTAATGACACATGTTTTACCCTCCAAATTTCAAAAAATGTATCCAATTTCACAGCTGGCAGTCTGGGTAAACTGTAAGTTGTATTTCGACTGTGGCAAAATGTTGGTACCACTTTAGCTGGTAAATAGAAATAACCAATGTCTTTTGTCAGAGTTGCTTACTATTGTTTACATACATGAGGTTTGATAACTACTGTGCTATTATTTTAGCACTTGTTATAATTTAAAATGTTTTTACTGTAACAAAGTCACCTAAGTGTTTATTATGCGTGTGTGCTGGTATAAATGCTACTACTAATATTAAAAAGAAAAAAACATGCCTGGAAACCAAGATCTTTGGGAAAAAAAATAAACATGATGAATAAAACACATGAAAGAAACTAAGGCAATCTCCACCCTCCAAGAATTTTTTCTAAAGATAGAGATAATGCTGAAAAAATAAGAAACAAGGGCCAGCCCTATGGCCGAGTGGTTAAGTTCGCGCGCTCTGCTGCTGTGGTCCAGGGTTTCGCTGGTCCGGATCCTGGGCGGGGACATGGCACCACTCGTCAGGCCATGCTGAGGCAGCATCCCACATGCCGCAACTAAAAGGACCCACAGCTAAAATATACAACTATGTACTGGGAGGATTTTTGGAGAAAAAGCAGAAAGAAAAAAAAAGAAACAATTAAAGGAAATCTCCAGTGGTTATAGATTTATACATTGAAAGTATGCATCTCTTCTGTGAGAATATTCACGTGAAAAAATATCAGTTTTTAATTATGTGAGGTCCTCAGATGTATGCTCCTCACATGAAACATGATTGATAGTATTCTCAAGATTCATAGGAAGGACGATATGTCTAGAAAAGGCAAATCTACAGAGACGGAAAGTAGATTAGTTGTTCCTGGAGCTGGAGAGGTGGCAGGGATTAACCGTAAATGAGCTTGAAGGATATTACTAAGGTGATGAAATGTTCTAAAAATGGATTATAATGATCCAAAGTTTAATAACTTGATAAATTCACTAAAGATTACAGAATTGTATTTTTAATATGGGCAAATTTTATGGTATGTAAGGGAAAAAAAAAAAACACAAAACTATGGGAAGGCAAATTACTGTGGCATGGAGTTACCAGTACAAATACAGGATGAACACTGAAGAATGTTTAGGAATTAGATAGTATGTTAATTTTCTATTTCTTTTTAATGACTTAAAAAGACAAAGATGTATTATTTTATAGCTCTGGAGGTCAGAAGTCTAAAATGAGTCTGATGGGACTAAAATCAAGGGATTAGCAGGGCTATTTTTTTCTGTAGGTTCCAGGGAAAATCTGTTCCTTGCTTCTTCCAGCTTCTAGACGCTTCTGACATTCCTTGGCTCCTGGCTGCATCGCTACAATCTTTGCTTCCATTGTCACGTTGCCACCTCCCATACTAGCCATTCTGCCTCCCTCCTGTGAAGATCCTTGTGATTATATTTAGGACCCACGAAGATAACCCAGGATAATCTCCCCAAATCAAGATCCTTAACTTAATCACATCTGCAGGGACCCTTTTGCCAGACGTGGTAACATCTTCATAGGATCTGGGTATTAGGACATGAGCATTGTGGGAGGCTGTTATCCAGCCTACAACAGATGGGTACAGAAGGCAAGGACTCTATTCTTCTTTGCTCTCTTTGTGCTTAGCCCTATACCTAGCCCCTGATTAATATGCATTTGCCACATCCAGGAGAAGAGAAAAGCTACAAGGGTGGGGATGAGTAGTATGTGTCCTGGGGACTCTGGCTAGGTTGTTAGATGTGGACTGAAGGGCAGTTGTAAATGGAGTGGAAAGGCAGGTTGGGGCCATATTGCTGAGTATCAGGGTGTTTTAGACTTCAACTAGTGAGGGACTATTAAAGACTCTTGATTATGGGAAAGAAATGATTATAGAAGATTTTAATAAAAGGTTAATCTGGCGAATACCAACCAAATTGGAGAGGAAATATAGGAGGTGGATGCACGTTTGGAGGCTACTTCAGCAATCCTGCCATGAAACAGTGGGGTTTGGTCCTTAGTTGTTGTGGTCATAAGAAGGACAAGGCGGAAGCTGAAACGATATGAATAAGGAATTGCTGGGCACTTAATAGCTGAGTCACTATAAGGGAGTGTATCTGTGAAGATTGATTGTATCTGTGCTACAAGGAACAGAAATTCCAATATAATTAAATAACAGTTGTTTATTTTCTCCTATAACATGGAGACAGAAGGTAGGTGACTGTGAATTCACATCAAGCACTTTTTCCTATGATCTTACAGCAAAATCCAGGTGGGAGTATCAGGCTATTGGGAATCAGACTGATCTTTTTCAAATAAAGAAGTGGGAAGCATAAATACAAAGTAAACAATGTTTCTCTTCTAAAAGGGAAGGGTGTGGCAAAATGTTTTCTTTAGTAAATTTCAAGGGTTTCTCAGCAATAGGTCATACTTGGCTAGGTGCTCACCATCCTCCGAATGACCTTGGGAGAGGGCAAACGATAAAGTCAGGACTTCTATAAACCTCACAGCCTTGGACTGCTTCAAATCCTTTGCTGTCCACTGATTGTATCTGCAACTGGAGTTGGAAGGTGCGAGGAAAAGGAAATGTGTCTTATAATGGCCATTTAGTGCCTATTAATATAATGATGTAGGGCAATGATCATATCTCCTTTCTCTCTGATATCCTAAGGAGAGAGAAAAAAGAGAGGCTGTCATCTTTGGTGGTCACAAATGGGCAGGAAGGAGAGTAAAAGCCTTTTTATACAAATGTTCTTCCTTTATGATTATACACAGTTGTCTGAAAATCTTTTTAAAGTTCTTATTACAGCAGAAATGACATTGCAGATATGGCCAACTCATAAATTCACAGATAAGAAGAGATTGAATACTAGCAATGATCAAAACATAAGAGGACCTAAACTAATGATTCTGAAATTAACCAAGTCATTGACGATTTGAAAAAATAGATTACGTTCAAGGTATTCTAGGATTATCAATACAGTTATACTAAGCTTTAATTCCATTCTTCACTATAACTTGTACCAAAGGGTACTATCTTGCAGGCTGTCTCTCAATATTCCTTCCAATCTTCGCAGGTGGCAGGTAGGGGAGTTGAGACGTTTTGCTCTCCAGACCTCGCCTTTTCTTCCCAGGTCATTGGGCTCAAGCCCTATCCTACACATGTATCTGAGAGAATTCGTGGTTTAGATTCAGCAGGCAGTAGAAGACCTATGCCTTTTGCTTTAATTCTGTTTTCTCACCTCTGCCTCAGGGGGCTTCAGATGCTAGGTCAAAGGGTATTTTTAAAATTTCAATCCCACCCTTGTCCCTTGAGTAGGAGCCTTACAGGGGCAAGAAGGAAGTAGTGGTCAGCAGATCTTTGTTACATCCTTGGCTGTAACTATCACTAAATACCTTCACATTTAATCATCCTCCATGTAAATCTGTGTGGGCAATTTGGATACCCATGTGGCTATGTTGCACAAAAGATACACACACACATACCCTCTGGCCAGCACCTTGACTCTAGATAGAGTGCTGGAGAAGCTTTGACACATAAGACAAGTAGAGACATACAATAAAGTTTGTTACAGCTTTGTAATAGCAAAAAAATGGAAATAACCTAAATGTCTATCAGTAGGAGAATGGATAAATTGTGGTGTATTCACAGAATAAAATATTATTCAGCAGTGAAAAGTAAACAAGCTAGAGATCCCATACCTGTCATTCATAGAAATACTATGTACATCATGAAAACAATGCTGTATATTTCAATGGATGCACACATATAAATTAAATTGAAAATTGAATTAAATTAAAGTTGAATAAACTTTATTTAAATCAAATAAACTAAATTGAAAATAAGAGACTCTAAATTCAGGAGAATGATTAATTCTGGGTAGCAATAGCAAGAAATAGAATTGTGGAGAGGTATAAAATGGTTTTAATTATAACATTTTAATTTTTTAGGCCGTGTGTGGGATACACATATGTTCATTACATTATTCTATATACATTTTCATAAGCTTGAAATATTTTCTTTCTAAAAATCTTCCAAACCCTAAGAGATGCCAATAATATCACATATTGACCATCTACAAAAAGAGAGAGACCTTTAGATCAAAATACGAGAAATAGCTGCTTTGTCCTCAGGAACTCCTGTATTTTCTCTTCCTTAACAAAGTAATCATGCACTAATAATACTTCCCTTTTCCTTTGCCTGGCAGGAAGCTCAGGACCAAATTTGAGCTCCAGCTTTAGTAACTAAGCAGGACCCTGTGTATCTATGCTTTTTATCCCTGAACTTGATTTTCTATCAAAATGTGCGTTTCCCCTGGTCCTGCATTTGTTTATTCTATTTTATGGTGTTATAAGCCTCTTCCCATTCTTTGAGGAAGAAAAAGATTTATAAATAAAAATGCAAAATTATTTTTTCTGTTCTAGTTTTCTCTTTATTCACATAAACATATCAGATTGCACTGGAGAGGACTGTGTGTCTGCCTGTTTACCCTTGTTCACCTCTGTGTCTAGCACAGTGTCTGGTGTATGGTGGGCATTTCATTATTTGCTGATTAAATAAGTTAATAAATCCACAAATGTGTCCTTAAACAGATCTTGATTTTCACACATTTCAGAAGTGTCCAATTTGTCTGGTTATATGTTTAGCTTTAGTAAACATCTTGGTGAATATAGTTTTGGGTTATTTCCTAATGCTGCTTTTCCAGGGGTAAAATTGCATGGGTCAACAGATATGAGCACTTAATGCCTACTGAAATGTTTTTCCAAATTGCTCTCCAAAAAAGCTTTTACCAGTTTCTACAGTAATGAGCAATGTTTGAGGGTATCATTTCCCCATAACACTATCTGCATTTGTGCAGAATTTTGTTTTGTTCTATTTTTCAATTTAATAGATGTAAAATTATAGCTTGATGTGGAGTTAATAATTTTTTAAATGTTGGTCTACATACCATTTGTATCATCTCCTATTTTACGTCACTACCACTTTTATGGTGAACTTCGTGTGCTCTTGTGAATCAACTCGCTTAGCTTTTCCAGACCTCATCATAGATTTTCATTACTTAATATAACCCAGCAGAGAAAAATAACCCATGGAAATGATTGAGGCTTCTTAATTCCCAATAACTACCTTTATGACCTATGGATAATAAACCTCTTTGGGCTTTGAATTCCTCAGCTATAAACCGGGGATGAGAATATGTGCGTTGGATGCCTATTGTATTACAAATCATGTTTATAAAATACTTACCACCACATGACAGGTGTCCAGTAAATAATAACTATTATTGTTATTTTAATTATAACCTATAAAATTAGGTTCATAATCTAGATGAATATTAAGTTCATTTTCTGGTCTGTGTGCAGAAGAAACAAATGTGTATTCGTTATGGATTCTTTTGTAACCCATCTTGAAATACCTTAAGCAAAAAGCAGAATTTACCAATAGAAGGGTAGGCTAATTAGGAAGAGGAAAGAGTAGGGATCCAGCTGGGCCTCCAAATACAGGAGACTTAAAGCCTGATGTTGTCAGAATGTTCTCTCGTCAACTCTTCTCTCTGGTTCTCCCTGCACCTGAACGCCGTCTCTGTTTTCACAGGTGGACTTTCCCTGCACAGCTGCTGAAAGCCCAAAGTTTTACACTTTACTGCTTCAGTTTCTGAGGAGAGATTGTCTGGACAGTCCCTCAGGTTCCGAGTCCAAATATTTTCGGGAAGAGGCTTTTTGACCCTGCTTGGCTCAGATACCCTCCCCCGCCCAGGTTCTAACCAGCTCTGGCTGAGGTGAGGATGTGGTTGAGTCATCTGAGAATATGGCAGCTCCTTTAGAAACTGTGAGGAAAATGAGGAGTGGTGTTTCCAGAAGGAATGAGGGACAAACAAAACACAGTGTTCACCATAAATTTGAAAGTTCAAGAACTCCTTGACAGGCAGGAATTGGTCCTTTGAGGATGGGCATGATCCCTTCTTAGCAAGACCTGGAATGAATACGTGATTGGAAGAAAGTGTAAGGTTCTGAGTGAGGGACAAGTAGCAGCAGGGTGAGGTGGTGCTGTATAAAAAGGATGCCTGTCTCGTTGTGTGTGTGTGTGTGTGTGTGAGTGTCTGAAAGCCTTGCAAGTTATCCTCCTTTAAGATGCTCAATGAATAATTTTTGAATGAGGAAAAATATTTAATCGACTTCCAAACACAATACTGGACCCATAATAAATGCTCAATAAACATTTGTTAGATTAATGAGTAACTACAAGCCTGGGTTTCCCTCTGGGTATAATTCTAAAAATGAACATGAAATAGCAGCCTGATGGTAACTAGAGGAGAGAAGCCAAGAAGTGGGCACCACAGGAACCAGTAGAATCTACGCAAATAGCTGTTGGCAATCAACAATAACACCAGTTAAGAGCACTGGACCACACTGAGAGAGTGTTTTAGGAGTGGCAGGGGGCTGGTACCACACAAGCCAGGAAGGATAGAAAGACAAACTCCTGAGGTCATCTTATTATGTTGTCTCCAGAGACTTGAGGGTCCCGGGCCCTTTGACCAGGAGAAACTAACTAGCAGTGGGTCTGCAGGCAACTATTTGCTCTCAATTAGATGTTTCTTTCGTCCTAGTGAAGAAATATTAATGTCCCCACAAAAATGTATATTTGAGCATTGAATTAATTCCATCTTCCCTAGCCTTTTTTCAACCTAGATGACGTAGACTACAATCAAGACAACTTAATGCATCACTTCAATGATGTTTTGGTTCCCTTCGTCCTTCTGCCTCTCTAACCTTGTACATGTCTAGCCCTGGATAATCCAAAACATGTCCCTTTTCTGCTCCTATGTGCAGGTGACCCTAGAAAACATCACACAATGAAATTGGGGCCACCTAAAGTTTAGAATTTCAATTCCAGCTGGGCTTATTGGTCTATTTTTTTTAATGGCTTTTTTTTTTTTTTTGCTGAGGAAGTTTTGCCCTGAGCTAACATCTGTTGCCACTCTTCCTCTTTTTGCTTGAGGAAGATTGGCACTGAGCTAACATCCGTGCCAATCTTCCTCTATTTTTTGCATGTGGGGCACTGCCACAGCATGGCCACCAACGAGTGGTATAGGTCTGTGCCTGGGAACCAAATGAGGGCCACTGAAGTGGAGCACACTGAACTCAACCACTAGGCCACAGGCCAGCCCTCTATCGGTTTATTTTATAGCTCTCTTGTCCGTGATCAGTTTCCCTTCCCATTTTCCTCCAGTGCTATTATAATTTTCAGCCATTCTCCTCAAGCATTATATCCACAGCCCACCACCTCAGTCTCAACGTGTGTCCTAGGCAATTAGTTTCTCCAGGAAAGTAGAAGCCATCTACTGTGAAAAATCTAAATATCTTGCCTTCCCCACCTTAAACATAACCTCCACCTGTATCAGTGGTTGTCAGCGCTGGGTGCACATTAGAATTACCTGGAGAATTTTTTTTTCATGTCTGTGTCTTTCCCTGAGATTCTGATTTAATTGGTCTAGGGGTAAGCTCTGGTATTTTTTAAAAGCTCCCCAGATGATTTTATGTTCCTCCAGGGCTGAGAACAACTAACTTACATCCGTTCTTCTATCATTTTCCCCAATCTCTGAAATAAATGTCCTACCAGGTCAAAGCCCATTCCTTAAACAACATCTTACTTCTATGCCTTCAAATGTATTGGTTCCCTTTTTTGGTGGACAGGGAATTCCTGGCAGGAATGCTAGACCCATCAGCTTGCACCTAAGTCTTGTCCTATGAGCCACCCAGATGAGATGCTGCTCCCAAGTAACCAGAAGAAAACAAACCCTGAGCGGTAAGTGCAAATTGTGCCTGAGAAGGGCAGTTGAGGTACCTGAACAGTACTAGAGATTCTAGATCTCTCATAAAGTTAGGAGCACAAACTCAGAGTCCATTGGGTCAGTTCAGTTCCTGCTCTGCTGCCCACCAGCTGTGTGACCATGACAATTTTTTAAACCTCTAAGCCTATGTTTCCTCTTGTAAAATGTACCTCTTTGTGGTATGCTATGGGCATAATTGAGAGAGTGAATTTAAAGTCCTTTACACAGAGCTCACAAGACATGATCAATAAATCTTTGGTGATTATGGACAGATTTGTTTATGCTAAGCCTTTTATTTTATTTCTTTATTCTAAGAGATCCCATGGATGATTTCTTCTGGATCCATGTTTTCCCAAATACATATCTCCATTCCTTATCTAAATCATGATCTTCAACACCATCTCTGCCTAGGTAATCCAATCTAGATTTTACTATCTCATCCAGGGTATGTAGTCAATCAACTAGTCACTCATTCACTAATTCATGCAACAATTTCTATTGACAGCCTACTGTATACCAGACATTCTTCTAAGTACTGGGGACAGAAAATTGAATAAAGTCTCTGTCTTCAAGTATTTAGATTTTACTGCTGCTTTTCCATCTTCACAGCCACTATATCGGTCAAGCCCATGGCACCATGGACCTCTGACTCCTAGCTAGTCTCCCTGGCCCTGTTATTGGTTTCCCCCAATCCATTCTTCACAGAGGCCTGGAGTAATTATTCTAAACTCTAAATCATTCTAAGCCAACGTCTTGCTTAAAACCCTTCAAAAATTCCCAATAACTTGCTGGATTAATTTTAAACCTCTTTGAAAGACCTTCATTCCTTTCCTATCTGCTTCTTTGGTCTCATCTCTTTCCAGGTTCCCCTGCAAACTTGACACACCAGCAGCAACACTAAACTTCTGTGGTTCCATAAACATTTCAGTCTTCCTTGAGTGTCTGCATAGATTTCCCTCCCTGTGTGCTAGGCAAAGTCCTATTAGTTCATTGAATATCTTGCTTTCCCTGACTCCTCACCCTTCTCTGATAGAATTAATCATTAATTCCTTCATATAATGTTGTGTTTTGTAAAGCTCTACTGTTTTATGTTTCCTGTGATATTATATTTATTTATCTACATGTCTGTCTTCTACTAAGCCAGAAAGTCTTTTTAGGGCAGGAATAGGGTCTTATTCTTCACCTCTCACAATGCCTATACATAATATATGCACCATTTATTGAGCTTCATAAAAATTTAATTATAATATATTCATAACAGAATGGTCAAATGAGGCTCATGTTGTCTCAGTTTTGGCTGAGGGTCCAAGAAAATAGTTGATAGGAACTCCCATATACATAGTCCTGGACCATCAGTGTTGGACTTGAAAAGAGGTAGCTGAAAGTCAGTTTTGTAACCCCAGGGAACTCACCCCCTTAACGGTATATGCACATTTAAAATAAAGTGGCCAAAGAATGGGAAATTAGAGTCAAATTATCTTTGAAGGGAGATGGAGTGTGTTCCACTGAGGAAGGAAAGGAGAACGAACTTCTCTTACCACTAAGGCTTAGAGGATTTCAAGGAGATGACTTGAGAAGCTTGACCCATGTTCCATGTTGACGGTAAGCTAATGCAAAACCCTTGTCAGAAAAGACCTAGAGATTAGAAAGTGAATGTGGCTAGCAAAGATAGATGATTGCTTTGGGAATGGCCTGCAATCCCAGGGTTTGTCAGAGTGACAGATGCATGAGAAGTGGGTGTCTTGATATAGAAAGCAGGCCTGGAGCCTTTTCAAAGGGACTTTGCAGGTGAAAAAGCACTTCAAGGGACAATGGAACTCTAACATTTGCATGTTGTGATCTACTAAAAGACCAAGGGCTGACTAAGAGTCTGTGATGGTTAATTCTATGTGTCAACTTGAGTGTGTCAAGGAGTGCCCAGATGTTTGGTTAAACATGATTTCTGGTGTGTCTGTGAGGGTGTTTCCAAAAGAGATTAACACCTGAATTGGTAGACTGAGGAAAGCAGATCGTCCTCCCCAATGTGGGGGGGCATCCTCCAGTTTTTGAGGTTCTGAATAGAACGAAAAGGTGGAAGAAGGGAGAATTCTCTCTCTCTGCTTGAAAGCCTGAGCTGGGACAAGGTCTTCTCCTACCCTAGACTGGGACTTGCACCATCAGTGTTCCCAGTTCTCACATCTTTGGACTCAGACTAGAACCACCCCACCAGCTTTCCTGGGTCTCCAGTTTGCAGATGGCAGATTTCTATTGGTTCTATTTCTCTGGAGAACCCTGACTAATACAGAATCAGAAGCAGCCAGCTACAGAGGAGTGTTGCTCAAATATAGGAACCTCAAATAAAGAGTGAGATAACTCCAGAAATGGACGGATTTCTGAAGAACTTGTGTATGGACTCCAAGAAAGAGAATCCCTTTAAGCATTAAGCAAGTTCAGAGAGAGTTAATAAACTGTCTGCTATAGCCAGAAGAAACCAATACTAAGCATCTCTTTGTTTTACAAGTAAGACATTGCCTGCCCTTATCCTCCTTTTTTAGTTTGGATTCCCACAGAAGCAGACTCCTAGACATGGATGTAAGTTTATTTAGGAGGTGATTCCAAGAAGCACAGGCAGGGGAGTGGGTAGTGAGATAAGGAAGAGGGAAGGAAGCCAGTAACACATAAGAAACTGAGTAGGTTACTTCTATGGGAGCTGAAACTCAATCTCCTGCTCTAGGATACAATAAAAGTACCTCGGAGTTATGCCAACCAAGGGAGCTGGGTCTCCGTCAATTCTTGTCAGTTATTTGTTGTTCTGGCCTGCTCTGGATGCACAAAGTGGCCAAAGAAAGTTCTCCAGTGTAGTGTCATGGCACTTGCACGTAGAAGCCATGGGTACCCTGGACTGAATGTGAGGGGTTATAGGCATAGTAATGACAGCAGTTGCTAGCCTCTCTCCCCCACCTCACCCTCTTACTTGAGTCCTGGACGTGTCAGAATCACCTGATACCTGGGCAGGGGAGGGAGAGAGTAGAAACACCTTCCTGGGGAATAGAGGAGTCATACTGCGTGCAGGCATCTGCAGCAGCCCCAAGCCGAAGGAGGCCAGAGGCTCTACATTTGAATAGAGTTTTGAGTTTTTATTTTCACCAGAACTGGGCATTTTAATGCCTGAACTGAGTACTCTTGGGACTAAAAGTGACAAAAGGATGATTTGTTCCCTCGTAGTTATCAGAAAAGTTATGGAACCTACCCTAGATTTCATGCAATGGATGGGGAAGAACTCCTCCAAGAGAAGGGCGGAACAGAGAGTGGAGAGCGTGAAATATATTGGCTTTCTCTTTGCTTGAGTCCCATTTGTGTACTATTCAGCTGAAAAATTAAAAACTTATTTAACCTGATTTTCTATCTATAGAATAACGAATACTCCTACTAAGAGAAAAGCATTTATTGAGAAATTTCTGTGTGACCAGCTCTGCACTAAGAACTGTAAGGGCTATCGTACAGGATCCATCCTGGTCCCTAAGTGGTATTCAGTACAGTTTGGTTGGGAATCTAGTTTGCTAGCAGAATTTTCATCAATGACTGAGTGATTATCAGACGTCAAGGACTGATTTTTGCATCCATTACTTACATATTGTATCTTTCATAACTATTAGTTATAAAGTTGTAAAGGCCCTTCAAATAGGATCTTTGCTCCCAGCTGGATCACCTAAATATTTATTACTGCACTTATTGATTGCTGTTGAATTCTTAAAATCTCTGAGTGGGAAAGAGGCTTAAGGTGAAGTAAAATCACAAGTCTGTGTATAAGGTTTTGCCAAGTACTGGATATTATTTAACTAATTTGACTTTATGGGTCACCTATATAACTGAGGATTCCCAAAGCTACTGAGATGTTTATTAGCCCCAGAAGTATCATGAGATCAGCACAGACAACAGTGATAGAATTTTTAAAATATTTTTCCTTAAAATTTATATCAAGACAAATTTAATTAAAAACAAAAATAGAGGCCAGCCCTGTGGCACAGCAGTTAAGTTCGCACGTTCCACTTCTCGGTGGCCTGGGGTTCGCCGGTTCGGATCTCAGGTGCAGACATGGCACCGCTTGGCAAAAAACCACGCTGTGTTAGGTGTCCCACATATAAAGTAGAGGAAGATGGGCATGCATGTTAGCTCAGGGCCGGTCTTCCTCAACAAAAAGAGGAGGATTGGCAGTAATTAGCTCAGGGCTAATCTTCTTCAAAAAAAACCCCCAACAACCAAAAAAACAAAAATAAGGTCATTGAAGTTAATATAATAAAGAATGAAAAATGGGGCAACACTCTCTTCTTCTAACTTGTTAGACCAACTGATATGAAAGCATTCAGTAGAAAAGCAATCCTGATCACACATATGGGGAGGTCCTTGAGAGAAAAATCTGTTAGACAGTGTATCTCTTTTTCTTGGTCTGCTTCAGAGTCGTCTGATGTTTTCCTTGATGGACTTGAGACCCCCTTGGTAATCTATGGTAGGTGAGGAGGAGGGATTAGCGAGAGGGGATAAAATTCTCCACTGACCTGGCCACAGTGAGTGTGACTTGCCAACCATGTTCGAGGATCAGAGGCCTTGGGAGGGGGAGGAGGATCTGATGACATGGTGACATTTGGCACGAGGAAATCTAAGTTTGAATTCCACCTCTTCCCCTTGCTCTTTATCTGCTCTTAGGCAGTTCATTTAACATTTTTGAGTCTCCAACTCCACACCTGCAGAATAGAGATAATAATAAAACTGAAAGCAATGCCCTAGGTTCTGTCATGGGCTCTGTGTAACTGCCAGATTGGGGTGATAATCAGAGAGTAAAGGGATTTTTGACCTGAAGAGAAGAGAAGTTAAGTCCCAAAGTTGAAAAATGAACTAAAGATCTTGATTATATGTGGTAGCTCCAGTCTGAGAGATTCTGATTCAGTAGGTTGGGGAGGAGATCCAGAAAATCCAAAATCCTTGATAATTTCTGATGTGCTGCCATTTTCAAAACCACTGAGTTAGGGGGATATGGCTACTGGGAAAGGTTCTTCAAACAACAGTCATATGACTGTGAAAATGGGATAGAAACTCAGCTCTGAGATCAGGGAGGTAAAGAATAATTTTCTTAAGATGTTGAGTTGCACTCAAAGCACTTAATAACCATTATCATGTCAGCTGACTGATAACTCTGACTGGAAGGTCCATATAAGAGAATATATACGTCCCCAAACTAGTGCTCCTGAGATCTGCCTCAAAGTTTCTGAAAGATAGATATACTAAGCATCAGAGGCACAATCTTCCCAACTGCCCCTATGCTGGGTAGAAAGGATTCTGGGATGTTTAATAAATAGTAAAGTGTTGCATCATTACAAGATGGTAGGATCGGCCCATTGTGGGGTGCAATGGATTGGACTTTAGCATTTGTCAACCAACTAATCATTGTTAATGCAATTTAACATATTTTAACTTTACTGAATACTTTTAACTTTGCTACAAGGTGGATAGCATTGTTATTCCTACTTTCTATATAGGGAAAACAAAATATGAAGCAAAAGGTCTTGCTTAATGTCTCAAAGCCAATGGGAAGTAGAATCTAAGCTAGGGTAAGAATCTAGTTTTCTTGTCCTAAATCCTGTGCTCTTCCCATTACAAAAGCATTTGCTCAGGAAAAGGATTTGGGCATGCCCAAAAGCAGA
This sequence comes from Equus przewalskii, assembly GCF_037783145.1. Taxonomy (NCBI): domain Eukaryota; kingdom Metazoa; phylum Chordata; class Mammalia; order Perissodactyla; family Equidae; genus Equus; species Equus przewalskii. The sequence goes on along the minus strand of NC_091831.1, from coordinate 49,159,941 downwards.
TTCAAGGAGCTACATATGAGAACAAGAGTAAGACAGCTCACCAGACAGGTAAAGGATGCCAAGGATTGGCAATTCACATGAGGGACAGAGAAGGCATACAGAAGCATCTACAACATCAAGATTAATAGTAGAAGTTAACGGGTAAGCCAAAAAATTTCTATCATACAAGAGAGAAAGTCAGCAAAGTGCTAAAAAGCCCTCAGGTTGCAATTCCATGCCTGAGCTGATATTAAGCTTGATTTTGGGGAGGACACTTATCCTCACCAAACAAGGGTAGTCTCCTTAGTAGTAATTACTAGTTAAATTCACTGTGTTAGAGGAAAATGGCAATCACTTTATTGAATAGGAGCTGTGTGAAAAAACAATTGAATTAGCTTATTTATTTTCAATTTCAAATTAAACGCTTTTTGTTATATAGACAGAGACTACAGGTTTAACAGATCTAAGTTACTGACTTGCCTACCTAGCTCCTCAAGAAGTAATATTTAAATACCACTATTTTAACCACAAAAATTAGGTCAACTATATCCATTAGACATATCTGATTTGCCACGGATGCAATTAAAGCCCAATATACAATTTGGTTCCACATTACATTCACAGAGGAAAGAGGTCCAGAGATGTTCAGGAACTTTCCAGAACCAAGAATTGAACCAATTCCCAGATTCTTATTTTTAACTAGCCTTTTACTCCTCCAAGCCAACTAAATAAATGCTTAAGAATGGTAAGTATGTTATGGTTGGTGTTTTGGATTGTTCTAAGAGAATATTTTTCATATAAATAATAAAGGCAACTGAAGACAGCTTTATTATAAATATGCTCTGTGTTGGCTTAGAGGTTCAGAAGCTCATTTGCTTCGTGACTCATAGCTCTTGGAAAAGAACAAGATTCCAAAGAAATACTCATTTTTATTCAGAACTGGTCAGTCGTTTTGTCCACTTTTATCTCCTTCTTTTTGAAAAACAACAACAATAAAACTACTACCCCACAGAGTGCTTAAAAAGCATTGATATGTAAATCTTTGTTACTTAAATTGCACAATAATAGAACATCTTTGTTTTGTTCATACATTTAAGAAAATTGATAATAGTTATTTCTGGAAAGAATAACTATAGATGAGAGGCTTTTGAAAAATAAGAATTAGGGGTGAATTATAATAGATCATGATTACTCATTATAAGCTTTTCCATTGCTATGACTCAATCTTAACCCAGGTGTCATTTAGAACCTAGAGTGTATTTTGAAGGTTGCATTGTCATAACACAAATTGGAGAGGGTATCTTAAAGTATCAAAATTCATTCAAACTGAGAGTGCACACTGGATGATGGGATGAGTAATAAAATGTGCAGGAGCAAATTCCCTTGAGATAATAATCCTCCCCCAGCAGCTTCCAGGGAAAGAAAACAACTTGCTGTAAAAAATACATCTTCTCTTGGTAACCCAAGTAGGAGATTGTTTGAAGGATGCCTGTTATTTGACACGAGTGCAGAATCTCTCCTTATCTTTTTCATATTTCCTTCTCCTTTTGTCTGCTTCCTATTGTGATCCAGGATGAAAATGAAAATAGATAACTTGTGTAAATCAGGTCAGTTGCAAGTAATTAAAAAATCAACAAAAACTCAGCTCGGACTAGATTAAAAACGGAGTGATTTATTGGCATATGTAACCGGGAGGTTCAAGGGAAACCGGTCATGGTTTGTTTCAGGAGCTCAAAAGGTGCTAGCATCTTTGTATGTCTATGGGTGTCTGTCACTCAGTTCTACTGTCCCCCATATTGGTCTCATTCTGAGGTAGACTCTTCCACGAAAGTGAGAAAGATTACTGCACCCAGTTTCCAATCTGCCAGTTTAGCGATCTGAGAGAAAATGGGGAAAAATTCTACTGGATCTTTTCCAATAGATGCAAAGAAGTGCTTGAGCTCCCATCGGACCAGCTTGGGTTGCATGCCCAACCCTGAATCAGTCACTGAAGCTAAGGGAATAGATTATGTTGATGGTCAGGCTGGAGGGTCATGTGACTATCATGATTGGTGAGGGTTGGACAAAGAGGTGAGATCAGCCTATGTGATCCACGTGGACTGAAAGCAGGGGAGGAGGGGCATGTTTTCTGTTAGTGGAAAAAGAGATAGGCAGGCGAAAGCGATTGATGTTTACTGCATAGGCTGCCAGTTACCATTTTTTTGAACTCAAAATGCTTCCCTGGGGCCAGAGCAAACTCTTCTTTCCTATGACATTGCTCCTGAGGGGCAAAATGAACCCTAGAGGCCCTCTTTCTCCTCCTCTCAGCAGCCTCTCTGTTCTACCTGCATCTTAATCAAGTCTTGGGCCCAAATTCCCTCTTATTAGCCTGCCCCTTGCTAGTTTCCTCATAGCCCATTCAGTCTACAAAAGAACCATTTCCTCTAACCTGCCTGGGCTGCACCACTCTTAAGCTTGAGAGGAAAGAACCTAAGCAGAGAGTGAAGAGAAAAAATGATTTTTCTTCTCAACATATTACAGGAATTTATGTTGATTACATTTCCTTTTTTTGGGAAGTCTAATTTCCCCATCAGCCTGGAATTACTAACACAAGTACAGGAGACTGCAGTGGCTAAAGGATTGTATATGGGATGGGAGCATGATTTACCTTTGTTTACAATCCTGATGCACCAGACTTACCTTTGTCTAATAGATGTTGAAACGTTTTCCCTAGATTGAAAAGAATGACAAGAAATATCAAGAGCTTTCAAGAAATGTCAGAGCTCACATTCAAAGGAGACAACAAACGGAGGAGGTGAATTAATAAAAGCTCTGCTTATGGTTATACTTTTACTCCTAAGGAACCTATGGGGAGGTGAAATTCTCAAGTCTGGAAATGGAAAACATCTTGATGAATGTCGACATTTATTTAACATCTAGTTCATGTTTTCTATGCAAACCAGAATTCAGCTCACTGTTCAACTAGATGTCTGCTTTGTTACATTCCTGCTGTTTTAAATGTTTGGGAACTGGGTTGAATTCACAAAGAAGGTGCTAAGGCATTTTGCTCATCTGGAAACTGAATACAAAACCGCAGAGATGACAATTTTTAATTTCTTTTGGCTGTAGCTCCCAAGATTGTCATGTTCTATGCATATAGATGCCAAATACCTTCACCCAAAGTAAAGGATGACTGGGCAGGTGGCCAGTGGGTTGAGCTGGAATACTCTTCCTGAGTTGGGCTGAGATGAGGCCTTAATCACGTAACACTGAAACTTGATTTGAGTGATGACTTATAAAGAGACAGCATTAAACTACTGACTCACCAAGTGAGTCACCCTTGCTGAGACGTGCACTTTCATTATCCTCAGAAAGCTATCAAGAAATCCTCTCATTGCTTGCCTAATCCAAATGGAAATGTCTAGCATATGATTCCACTCCCAGTTTATGGTCTGGATAGAAACCAATTTACACCTAGGGAGTGTGCCAGGATCCTGCTGGGGCAAAATTGTGAAATAGGCAGAAACTGTCTTCTGGCAGCTCTTCTCAAGCCCCCTTCTAGGGTATTTTTACCCCTACCTCTCAGAAACCAAGCGTTTTCCCTTTTCTCTCCTCCTCTCTCTTCTCTTCTTCTCCCTTTTCCCCTTCACTCCTCCTGTCTCCTCTTCCTTGCCCTCTCCTTCACTCTCCTCTCCTCTGCTCTCCTCTTCTCTGCTCTTCTCTCCTCTTCCTTCTCTCTTTCTCTCTCACACACACACATACACACACACAACACACACACACACACACACACACACACACACACTCCCAGTCACTTTCTGGGTTCTGATGGTGGAACGTTGTGGCTCTGTCTCACTGGGTGACACCTTCTGCTCTGACACTTTCCCCACTTCCTGTTCCCTCCCTCTGCACCATATGAATCCTCTAAGTCCCTCTCCTTTGGGCCTTGCTAAGTGGTTGAAGTTAAGTTGATAAAGGTGGATTTGCGTATTGGGCAAGGTAGTTGACAAGAGATATTTACATAATATCAGAGAAACCTAATTTATGGAAGACTCAGAACTTTCAATCAGGCCAATAAAGGCACACTTGGTACCTGAATAACCTCTATTTGGAAAGGCATGATGATTTAGTAGAGTATAGACCAGGAGTTAGACAGATTGTATTCTCCATCTGGTAATTTTGAATAAGTTTTTTAACTCTTCTGAGATTAGGTATTCTTACTTATAAAAATGGAAGAACTGATGCATTCCTTTCTTACTACAGTGGCCAGTTGCTGGTTTTGCTGCTTGGCAGATATTTCCCCTCCTTCCCAATTTTCCTTTGCACAAACACTCCTCTCCACACTCGGTCCATGTGCTTTGCTTTTTGGTATCCTGAGTTCCCTTCAATCTGGGACAATTAGACTTGGCCTTGGAACTTTTGCTGCAGTTACTAGAAAAGAGGTGAGCTCTTTCCGCTGGTAACTTAAAGTGCCCAGTGGCCATCTTTGCCACCACCTGGGGAGAGCTACAGGCCTAAGACACATCAGGTTAGCAACAGCAGCAGAAGGATGTAGTCAGGATCTTTCTCTCAGGATCTGCCTTTCAGTCACAGGACAGATGACTTGTAGGCCCTGATTGGGTCAGGAGCCCACCCTTGAATCTGGTCATGCCTGTTACCAGATTTCCTAAGCTACATGATGCAATAAATCCTCCTGTTTGCTTAAACCATATTTTGAGTTGGGTTTCTGTCACTTACAGACAAGAGCTAATCCAGCTTGAAAGCAGTAAAAAGAATTCCATGAACAATTGGCTCTTGTTCTACAGCTGGGTTTGGCAAATTTTTTCTGTCAAGGGCCAGACAGAAAATATTTCAGGTTTTGTGGGCTATGGAGTCTGTCACAACTCTCCTACTCTATCACTGAGCTAACAAAGCAGTCATAGACAAAACAGAGATGAAGGACTGTGGCTGGGTCACACATTCATTTTTATACAGATAAATAAACATTTCATCCGTAAATATTATTTACAAAATAATATAAATTTGAATTTCATGTAATTTTCATGTATCTTGAAACATTATTCTTTTGAGTTTTTTCAACCATTTAAAAATGTAAAAACCACTCAGTACAAAAACAAGAGATATGTGGTGGTTTTCTCATCCTTGCTCTATAGGAATAGTTGACTGCAAGAATCCTAGAAACTGCCTTTCTGGAGATGAAAAAAAAGGTTCAAATGACAAAAAACACTTAAAGCCTGTGTATAATCACTGAATCAATCATTTTTCAGTGACTCTGGGTTTTTTTGTTTTATTTTTGTCATTTTCACTATCCTCACAGCTAACATCTACCAGTTAATATGATTGGCCACACAGTAAATTTGATTTAAATGTTAAATGGATCAACCATTAGGTTTTCTATATATTCGTCAAGTCATACTTTTCCCTAAGGGAACTTCCAAATTGTACAATCTACTCAGACAGTGAATTGCAGAGATTCACGAGTTAAGGAATTGATCAGTGTGGTCAATAAAAAGTAAGGATTTGCTTATTAGAGAATACCTTGAAGAGTACCTTTCCAACGTAAGGGATGACTCTAACTGATTTATGGTCTAGACATGAATAATAAAGACAGCAGCTACAAGAGGAAGGTAAAATGTGAAAGAAGAAACTCCAAATACTGAAATATCAGATGTACCAATAAAGTGTTGATTATCATTCACACTCTCCTATTGTATACATGGATGTGTGCTAGGTGCTATTTGCTTATTATATTAATAACAGAAATTATGTGGACATCTTTATAAGTTAGTATATTAAGTGATGCCAATTGAGGCATTGGATAGGAAGAAACATAAATATTAAGATGTTCAGACAATGTTCAGTCTGAATTTTCTCATAAATTAAGTAACCCAACATCCCATTAGCTCTCTTTTCAAATAGTTCTGAGTATAGTGATTATTTTTTAGCACTATGAAGTGTAATCCCAAACAATTACTGCCTCTAGATTACCAAATCAATCTGAGTGAATATAACTGAAAGACATTCCAGATACCCGAGATGACTTGGAAGTAATCTTCAAGAGCTAATCCTCAGGTCCTCCTTTCATGTAGAAGAGCTCCTTAGCTGAAATCCACCTTTAGAATGACTTTCTGTGAGAAAGGAGAGGCAAAAATGCCTGAATGTCCAATCACCCTGATGCCAAAATGAAAAGCAATTCCATTTAAAAGCAAATGCCCTTTATCTTCTTCAGTGCAGCTCTTGAATTTCATTGAGATTGATGCATTCTGTACAGCAAATCCAACTAAATTCCCATAAATAAAGCAGAGTGGGAGAATGTGATCCTCCATTTTCTTTTCTTGCAGAGAAGGTCTGATTCCTGACAACTGGTGGTTTTCTGTATTGTTTTGATTTGATTTTTTACTTTGGAGTGGCAGAGTTTTCAGACACCGAGACCTACAAGCCTAACTCCTGTTGGGGCAAAGGGACTTAGGGAGGCTGACATCAGTCACATCAATGTCACTGTGGTGTCTCCAAGTGAAGATGGCTCCAAGTAAAGGAGATTCTTGGAGGCACAATAAAAAAAGGCCTGCCCTTTCACTCAGGATGAAAACAGAGTGATAAAATAATTTCCAGTACCAACCTCTTTCCATCTGTTTTTCTATCATTTCTAGACTAAGTGCCTAAAGTGCTTTCTCAAGAAAAGAAGTTCACTCAAAGTTGCTGTCTCTTTCTCTTCTATTTACTTTTCCCTTTTCTATTCTGTGTTCTAAAATCAGTGCTCTGAACTTATTGCTTCCCCATTGAAAAACTCTCCAAGGCTCCCAAAGGCTAAAGGGCTCTTCAAGTTCAAACTCCCAGCACAATAGTCAAGGCTCTCCACATGAGATTTAAACTGGCCTTCCCTACCTGTATTCCCACCAGCGCCCTTCAGACATTGTGAAGACAGCCAATCGAAAATTTCAGAATTTCTGGTGAATTTCTTTCTCCTCCTCCAAATCTTTTAAATTCTATTTGTCCTTCAAATGTAGTCACTTTCTCTAAGAAACCTTCCCACATCCCCAGGAACTGTTTTGATCTCATTGCGTTCCCACAGCACTATCTTACAGTACTCATTATAATCTATGGTGGATTATATTTATGTGTGTATTTTTTACGTGCCATCTCTTCTACTAGAGGACAAAGATGCTTGAGGAGAATAACTAGATTTTGTTCACTGTTGTACCACTAGGATTTTGCTTTAAAACACAGAGGTAGTATATAATGTGTTCGTTCTATTAGAAATAAAACAATACTTCTCTCTTTCCGTCTCCTTCCTTTTCTTTATTTCCTTCATTTCTTCTGTCAATTTTTTTTGGCTCTCTTTTCTCCCTCTACAATTCTATAAATTTTCTTTTTCCCATTTTCCGTTTTCCTCTTTTTCTTTCCATTTCTTCTTCATTCATTTTTTCACTCTTTTACTTCTTTCCCTGCCCCTTATTTTCATCTTCAGTGTCGTGGGTTTAGCATGCATCTTTCACCGTCTATTCACCTATCCTTTTATATTTTTTATTGTAAAATGTTGAACGTGTTCTGAAGCCAATTTTGGCGATGCATAATTATTTAGTAATTTGCTCATTTGTTTTCTTTCACTTCATTAAATAAATATTTATTGTTTAATCACTAGCACCAGACCTGTTTTAAGCACTGGAGATCTGAATGGACTAAGGCTAATAGAGTCATTATTCTCATGGGGGTTATGTTATTGTGGAGGGAGACAGAGGAAAAAAAATGCCTCACAAAGAAACAAAAAATGTTATGTAACGATGAGTGTTAGGTATAGAATTTTAAAATGGAATTAAGATGACAAATTCCCAATCCTAGCAATGACAGTTATGAGTCACTAATATTTATTCAGCCATAAACAAATGTAAAACTACAAAAAATATTTTTTAAAAAACATCAACTCTTTCAGGCATCTAGCAATAGACCTTACATGACTGTTAGCCTTAAAAGGAAACAAACTCATGAGGTGAGCAACACATTTACCGACTTTCTGATTAAGAGCACTTTCCAAACCATAGCACAGTGAAATAGAACCCAAACAGATCGATGGTGTCCAAGGTAGGAGTTAAGAGATTTGTGGTGGCTGGGATTTGTGAAGAAAGTTAGAAGAGAGAAGGTAGCTATTTAGAGAGAGAGCTTCAGAAATCTTTCCCTTTGAGCAACTGGCCGAACACTAAGCTCTGCACTCACAGGGCAAGACTCTGTGGGGCTCAGAAAAGGAGTACTTAAGGCTGTGAGATGAATGGGGGTTTCGGAGGTTGAATAGTACTGAGAGACAGAGATCCAACGAGCCAGAGCAATGGGACCTTGTTCTGAGTGAATACATTGGGCATTCAGTTGAGATGCCAAGAAATCCACATCTTAGAGCTTTCATCTGTTCTTGCCCTAGAGCAATAGCTCCTCTGGACAAGTTCTAACAAAGCCTAAAACCAAGCCTCGAGAGGATCAAATAGAGCCAGGGGCTGCCAGAAAGAAACTCAGAACTCTTCAAAGAAAGAAAACACCATAGAGGCTTTTCCCTATAGTTGTGGTAAAAAACACGTAACATCAAATTTGCCGTCTTAAAACACTTTTAAATGTACAGTTCAGTGGAGCTAACTATATTTACATTGTGCAACAAATCTCTAGAACTTTTCCATCTTGCAAAACTGAAAACTATACCAGTTGAACAACTTCCCACTTCCCTATCCTCCCAGCCCCTGGCAACCATTCTTTCTGTTTCTGCAAGATCGATTACTTTAGATACTTCATAAATGTGCAATCTTAACAGTATTTGTCTTTTTTGTGGCTGCCTTATTTATCCTAGCATAATGTCCTCGAGGTTCATCAATCTTGTATCACGTGACAGTGTTTCATTCTTTTTTAAGGCTGAATAATATTCCATTGTGTGTCTGTACCTCATTTTCTTTATCCATTCATCCAAGGATGGACATGTAGGTTGCTTCTACCTCGTGGCTACTGTGAATAATGCTACAATGAATACACGTATGCAAATATCTCTTTAAGATCCTGCTTTCAATTCTTTTGGATGTGGACCCAGAATTGGGATTGCTGGATCATATGCTAATTCCGTTTTTAATTTTTTGAGGAACCTCTGTACTGTTTTCCACAGTGGGTGCAACATTTTGTATTACCACCAATAGTGCATAAGGATTCCAGTTTCTCCACATCCTTATCAATGCTTGTTACTGTCTACGTATTTTTTTGATAGTGGCTATCCTAATGGATGTGAGATGATATCTCATTGTGGTTCTAATTTGCTTTTCTCTAACAATAGTGATGTTGAGCGTCTTTTCATATGCTTGTTGGCCATTTGTATATCTTCTTTGGAGAAATGTCCAAAGTCCTTTGCCCACCTTTTAATTGAATTATTTGGCTTTTTTTTTCTTGTTGAGTTGTAGGAGTGTAACATTGTGATTTATACTCAATATATATTTAGTATATTATAGTTTATGTCTGTTGCTGGCTCAGAGCTCCTAAAAACCTTGGAATTTTTTAAGTGATAAGAGCCACAAAGTGTCTTTTGTAATGTTAATGAGGTTACTTTGGGACTTCACCTAAGGATGGGAACTGGTTGCCAGGAGAACCAACCATGTGATTAGAAGATTAGAAATTTCAGTGCCACTCCCCTGACCCTGAGGACGGGAGAGAGGCTGGAGGTTGAATCAATCACCAATGGCCAATGATATAATCAATCATGCCTGTGTAAGGAAACCTCCATAAAAACCCAAAAGGGCAAGGTTTGAAGAACCTCCAGGCTGATGAACATATGGAGATTCGAGAAGAGTGGTGCATTTGGAGAAGGCACGGAAGCTCCTCACTCTTTCCCCATACCTTGCTCTATGCACCTCTTCCATCTGGCTGTTCCTGAGTTATATCAAATCTAGTGAGTAAACTATTTTTTTGAGTTCTATGAGCCACTCTAGCAAATTAATTGAACCCAAGGAGGGCATCTTTGACACTTCCAATCTATAACCAATCAGTCAGAAGTATGAGTAGCAAGCCGGGCTTATGATTGGCATCTGAAGTGGAGGACAGTCTTGTGGGACTGAACTCTTAGCCTGTGCAATCTGATGCTATCATCAGGTAGATAGTGTCAGACTGAGCTGAATTGTAGGATGCCCAGCTGGTGTCTGAGAATTGCTTGGTGGTGTGGGAAAGACCCCCATGTACGTGCAATTGGTGATCAGAATTGCTAAGGCATTCTTTATATAGTCTAGATATTAATTCCTTATCAGATATATAATTTACAAATATTTCCTCCTATTCCATTGGTTATATTTTCACTCTGTTGATTATTTCTTTTAGTGCACAGATGTTTCTTTTTCTTCTTCTTTTTTGCTGATGAAGATTAGCCCTGAACTAACATCTGTGCCAATCTTTCTCCATTTTGTAAGTGGGCCACCATCACAGCATGGCTGACTTGTGGTGTAGGTCTGCACCTGGGATCTGAACCTGTGAACCCAGGCCACCGAAGCAGAGCACACCAAACTTAACCACTGCACCACAGGGCCAGCACCTGCATAGATGTTTTTAAGTTTGATTTGATCCCATTTTTCTACTTTTGCTCTTGTCACTTGTGATTTGTTGTCACATCCGAAAAACATTTGCTAAATCCAAAGTCATGAAGTTTTTCTCCTGTGTTTTCTTCTAGGGTTTTATGTCATGTTTAGGTCTTTAACCCATTTTGAGTTAATTTTTGTGTATGGTGTAAGGTAAGGGTCCAATTTCATTCTTTGGCATGTTGATATCCCATTTTCCCAGTGGCATTTGTTGAAGAGACTCTTTTCCCCATTGTGTGGTCTTGGCACCCTTGTCTAAGATCATTTGACTGTGTACATGAGGATTTATTTTTGGGCTCTCTATCGTGCTCCGTTGGTCTATATGTCTACCTTGATGCCAGTACTACACTGTTTTGATTCATGTAGCTTTGTAATATGTTTTGAACCCACAAAATATGAGGCCTCCAGTTTTGTTCTTCTTGCTCAAAATTGCTTGGGCTATTTGGGATCCCCCTTGAGATACCACATGAATTTTAGGATTTTTTTCCTATTTCTGCAAAAAATTACCACTAGGATTTTGATAGGGATTGCATTAAATCGGTAGATCACTTTGGGGAGCGTGGATTTTAAAAAAAATTTTAAATTTTTTTGCTGAGGAAGATTAGCCCTGAGATAACATCTGTGCCAATCTTTCTCCACTTTACACGTGGGTTACTGCCACAGCATGGCTGACAAGTGATGCAGGTTCATGCCTGGGATCCAGACATGCAATCTTAGGCCACCAAAGCAGAGCATACCAAACTTAACTACTGTACCATGGGGCCAGCCCCAGGGAGTATGGATTTTTCAAACAATATTGTCTGTCTTCCAATCCATGAACACAAGGTGTCTTTTGATTTATTTGTGTCTTCTTTAATTTCTTTCAGCAATGTTTTTTAGTTTTAAGTGTACAAGTCTTTCAATTCCTTGGTTACATTTATTCCTAACTATTTTATTCTTTTCGATTATTTCAATTTATTTTAAGTGGGATTGTTTTTTTAATTTTCTTTTCAGATTGCTCATTGTTAGTGTATAGAAACACAATGGATTTTTGTGTGCTGATTTTGTATCCTGCAACTTTATGGAATTTATTTATTAGCTCTAATAGTTTTTTGTGGAACCTTTAGAGTTTTTTACACGTAAGATCATGGTATATGTAAACAGAGATAATTTTATGTCTTCTCTCCGATTTGGATGTCTTTTGTTTCTTTTTCTTACCTAATTGTTCAATAGGACTTCTAGTACTATGTTGAATAGAAGTGGCCAGAGTGGGCATCTGTTATAAACTGAATGCTTGCATCTTCCCAAAATGCACCTGTTGAAACCTAATCCCCAATGTGAGAGTGTTTGGACTGGTGACTTTGGGAGATGATTATGTCATGAGCCCTGCTGAATGGGATTACTGCCCTTATAAAAGAGGCCCAAAGAAATCCCATACCTCTTCTGTCATGTGAGGACACAGCAAAAAGACTGCCATCTATGAACCAGGAAGTGGGCTCTCACCAGACACCAAATCGTCCTGGTGCCTTGATCTTGGACTTCCCAACCTCCAGAACTATGAAAAATAAATTTCTGTTGTTTATAATCCACCCACTCTGTGACATTCTGTTGTAGCAGCCCAAACAGGCTAAGACAGCATCCTTGCCTTGTTCCTGATCTTGCAGGAAAAGCTATCAGTCTTTCACCATTGAGTATAATGTTAGCTGTGGGTTTTCCATATATGGCCTTTCTTATGTTAAGGTAGTTTCCTTCTATTCCTAGACAACTTACTGTTCTTTTTATCATGAAAAGTTGTTGAGTTCTGTCAAGTGATTATTCTGCAGTATTTAGATAATCATGTGGTTTTGTGCTTCATTCTGTTAACATGGTGTATTATATTGATTGATTTTTTGTGTTGAACCATCCTTGCATCTCGGGGATAAATACTGCTTGGTCATGGTGTATAATCCTTTAATGTGCTGTTGAATTCTGTTTGCTAGTACTTTGTTGGAGATTTTTGCACCAATACTCATCAGGGATACTGGTTTGTAGTTTTCTTGTAGTATCTTTGGCTTTAGTATCAAAGCAATGCTGATCTCATAATGAGTTTGAGTTGATCTCACCAATTTTTGGGAGGAGTTTGAAGAGAATTTGTGCTAATTCTTCTTTATGTGTTTGTTAGAATTCTCTAGTGAAGCCTTCTGGTCCTGAGCTTTTCTTCGTTTGGAGTTTTTTGATTACTGATTCAATCTCCTCACTGGTTATAGGTCTGTTCAGAATTTTTATTTCTTCCTTGTTGTGCCTTGGTAGTTTGTATGTTTCCATGAAATTGTTCATTTCTTCTAGGTTATCCAACTTTTTGGTATGTACTTGTTCATAGTAGTGTCTTATAATCCTTTTTATTTCTGTGGCATCAGTTATAATGTATCCTCTTTAGTTTCTGATTTTAGTTATTTCTTCCTTCTCTTTTGCTTAGTTAATCTGGCTAACAATTTGTCAAGTTAGTTGTGTGCTGGTGGCACAGCAGTTAAGCGCACGTTCTGCTTTGGCAGCCAGCGGTTTGCCAGTTCAGATCCCGGGTGCAGACATGGCACAACTTGTCAAGCCATGCTGTGGCAGGCATCCCACATATAAAGTGGAGGAAGATGGGCACCGATGTTAGCTCAGGGCCAGCCTTCCTCAGCAAAAAGAGTAGGAGTGGTGGCAGATGTTAGCTCAGGGCTAATCTTCCTCAAAAACAAACAAACAAAAAAACTCTAACTCTTAGTTTTGTTGTCTTTTTCCTATTGTTTTTCTTTTCTCTATTTCATTTATTTCTGCTTAAATCTGTATTACGTCCTTGCCTCTCCTAACTTTGGGTTTAGTTTTTTCTTCTTCTTCTTGATCTTTGAGGTGTAAAATTAGGTTGTTGATTTGAGATCTTTCTTATTTTTTAATATAAATATTTACCACTATGAGCTTACATCTTAGCACTGCTTTTGTTGCATCCCATATGTTTTGATATGCTGTGTTTTCATTTTCATTTTTCTCAAGATATTTTCTAATTTCTCTTATGATTTCTTCTTTGACCCACTGGTTATTTAAAAGTGTGTCATTTAATTTCCGTATTTGTGGGTTTTCCAATTTTCCTTCTTGCTATTGATTTCTAGTTTCATTCCATTGTGGCTGGAAAGATACTTTATATGACTGCAATCTTAAATCTGTTAAGACTTGTTTTGTGGCCTAACATTTAGTCTATCCTGGAGAATGTCCGATGTGTGCTTGAGATAATGTGTTTTTTCTGCTATTGTTGGGTGGAGTGTTTTGTATATGTCTGTTAGGTCTAATTGGCCTGTAGCGTTGTTCAAGTCCCCTGTTTCCTAATTGATCTTCCGTCTGGTTGTTCTATGCAATATTGAAAGTGACTTATTGAAATCTACTACTGTTGTTGTGTTGATGTCTATCTCTCCCTTTGATTCTGTCAATGTTTGCTTCATTTTTGGGGAGCTCTGATCTTAAGTGCTTATGTATTTATAATTGTTATATCTTCCTGGTGAAGAGACCCTTTAATCATTACATAATGTCTTTTGTTGTCACTTGTGACCGTTTTTACTTGAAGTCTGTTTTATCTGATGTAAGTATGGCCAGTTTTGCTCTTTTGGTTACCATTTGCATGAAATATCTTTTCCATCCTTTCACTTTCAGCCTATATTTGTCCTGAGATCTAAAGTGAGTCTCTTGTAGATATCACAGAGTTGGGTCTTGGGTTCTTAACCATTCAGTCTACCTATGACTTTTGATTAGGGAGTGTAATCCATTTATACTTTTAAGTAATTATCAATAGTCAAGGACTTACTATTGCCATTTTGTTAATTGTTTTCTGTATGTCTTGTAGCTATTTTGTTCCTCTTTTTCTCTCTCGTTTCCTTCTTTTGTATTTTGTTGTTTTTTGTAGTGACATGCTTTGATTCCTTTCTCATTTCCTTTTGTGTATATTCTGTGGATATTTTCTTTTGTAGATACTGTGGAGATAGATAAAATATCTTATTAAAGTTATAACAATCTATTTTAAACTGATAACTTAATTTCAATCATATACAAAAACTCTATTCCCTTACATCTCTTCCTCTCTCACTTTATGTTATTGATGTCACAAATTACATCTTTTTTATTGTGTATCCATTAACATAGACTTACAGTTTCTTTTATGCTTTTGTCTTTTAAATTCTATATCAGAATTAAGAATAATTTATGCACCAACATTACAATACTACAGGATTCTATATATGTCTAATATTTATCTTTAGCAGAGAGCTTTATATTTTCATATGGTTTAATTTTGTTATCTAGCATCATTTTGCTTCAACTTGAAGGGCTCCCTGTAGCATTTCTTGTGGGGTATGTCTAACGGTGATGACCTCCCTCAGCTTTTGTCTCTGAAAGTTTTAATTTCTCCTTCATTTTCAAAGGATGATTTTGCCTGATATAGTATTCTTGGTTGACAATTTTTCCCCCGGTACTTTAAATATATCATCCCACTGCCTTCTGGCCTGCAAGACTTCTGCTGAGAAAAGGAGCTCCTTTGTTTGTGATGAATCACTTTTCTCCTGCTGCTTTCAACGTTCTCCCTTTGTCTGTGACATTTGAAAGTTTGATTTTAATGTGTCTCAAGGTGCATTTCTTTGGGTTTACCCTGGTTGGAATATGTTGAGCTTGTTGAATTTGTTCATTTCTTTCCTCAAATTTAAGCAGTTTCTGGCCATTATCTATACAAATAAGCTCTCGGCCCCTTTGTCTCCCTCTTCTCATTCTGTGACTCTCATGATGTGTATATTGGTCTGCTTATGGTATCTCAAAAGTCACTTTGACTCTCTTCACTTTTCTTTGTTCTTTTTTCGTTTTGCTCCTCTGACTCTATGATTACAAACGAACTCTCTTCAAGTTTGTCGATTCTTTTTTCTGCTTGATTGAGTCTTCTGTTGAAACCCTCTAGTGAACTGTTCAATTCAGTAATTGTATTCCTCAGCTCCAGAATTTTTGTCGGTTCTCTCTAATAGTTTTGATCGCTTTGTTGATATTTCATTTATGCACTGTTTGCCTAATTTTGTGTAGTTTTCTATCTCTGTTCTTTTGGTTCATTGATCATCTTTAAGGTGGTTATTTTTATTATTTGTCAGGTAATTCATAAATCTATGTTCCTTCAGGGTTGGTTTCTGGAGATTTATTTTGATCCTTTAATTGAGCTGTGTTTCCCTGTTTCTTTGTATACTTTGTGATCTTTGCTGAAATTTGGTCATTGGAGAAAACAGCCATTTCTCCCAGTCTTTATGGACCAGGTTTCATACACAATAAGATCTTCACCAATCAGCCCAGCTAGAGATTATGGGGACCTGTCAAACCTTTTCAAGCATGTGTCCTCTCTGGGCTTGTGTGTCTGATTTCCTTATTCAAGAGGTTTTCCTATTTCCTCTGACGATCACTGTGATGGTTAATTTTATGTGTCAATTTAACTGGGCCATGGAGTGCATAGATGTATGATTAGACATTACTCTGGGATTTCTGAGAGGATGTTTTTGGATGAAATTAAGACTTAAGTCAGTAGACTAAATAAAACAGATTGACTTCTCTAATGTGAGTGGGTCTCATCCAATCAGTTGAAGCCCTGAATAGAACTAGAAGCCTGACCTTCCCCCTAGTAAGAGAGAATTTCTCTGGCCTGACTGCCTTCCACTGGGACATGACCTTTTTCCTCCCTTTGGATTCTAACTGAAACATCAGCTCTTCCTGGGTCTCAAGCCTGCTGGCCTTCAGACTGGAATTACACCATCAGCTATCCTGGGTCTCCAGCTTACCAACTCACCTTGTAGATCTTCAGACTTATCAGTATCCATAATTGTGTGAGCCAATTTCTTATAATAAATATCTTTCTACATATATATACATCCAATTGCTTCTGTTTCTATGGAGAACCCTAATACAAGCCTGTAATCTCTTGTTCCCTCTGGTGTCTGTCTGCAGTATTGTAGTCTCTCTGGTGCTGTAACAAGCTGTAATGCTCATCTTTGTTCTCAGCAGCCCCCAACCTGGCATTCAAAGCATACTTCCATTTCCTTCCGCCCTCTAAGTCATGCAATTCAGAAACCAGTCCCTTGGGCAATCCCCCAAAAAGCCAGAATTTTGGACTCACTTTCCACTCTTCTCATTCCCTCCTGAGGGAGAAGCTGGGAGTTGGAGGTTTTCTCCTAATCGCACCACATTGTACCCGAGAGGGGAAGGGGCTATGGTGGACAAGTGGAGTGAACTTTTCTACCCACTTTGATGCAGCTCCTCTTGGCTTTATGCTCACCTGGGTTGCTGTAACCTCTTAACTGGTTTCAAGAGGTCTCAAAAAGGCAATTTGGCTCATATGTTATTGTTAAATTGGTGTCTCCATGGAGGAAGAAGGCCTGGGTCTTTCTATTCTGTCATGTTGCTGATATCACTCCCAATCTCCATAGAGACTTTTAACAGTACAGCATCTACAATGCCTCACATAGAATAAAAAATTACTACACAAACAGAGAAAATGGGACACACCATGAGGAGAAAAAATAGGTAATAGGACCAGAGATGATACACATGTTGGAGTCATCTCAAGGTCCCTAAAATAGCACGTTTAATGATGTAAACAAAGGGCAGACAAATTAAGAATCTCAGATGAAAAATGAAAACAACAAGCAAGAAGCAAATAAAAATTCTAGAACTGAAAACAAAATAACTGAAATAAAAAATTCACTAGATGGCTTAGCAGTAGAAGAAAATATGACTGAACCTGAAGACAGGGAAATAAAAACTGTCAAATCTTTTTTTTTAAAGAAGAGAACCATTGTGACATATGGGACAAGGTAAAGGAATCTAACATACAGGTAGTTGGAATTCCAGAAAGAGAGGAGAGGGAAATCAAGGAAAACAAATATTTGAAGAAATAATGACTAAAAATTTTCCAAATGTATTTAAAAATATTGACTGACAGATCCAAGAAGCTCAATGAGCTTCCAAAAATGTAAATACAAAAAACCCAACCTAAACACATCATACTCAAATTGCTAAAAACCAAAGTTAAAGAGAAAATATTAATTGCAGCCAGACTCTACACACACACACACACACACACACACACACACATATCACAAACAACAACTTAAAAATAACTACTATTTTCTTATCTGAAACAATGCAATCCCTGAAACAATAACATTACATTTTTAGAGTTCTGAAAGAAAACAAATTTTAAAATCCTGTCAAGTTAGTATTCCATTTCCAGTAAAACTATCCTTAAAAAATGAAGTCTAGATAAAAATGTCTTCGGGTAAGTCAAAGTTGAGAGAACTTGTCACCAGCATACCTGGATTATAAGAAATGTTAATGACAGTTCTTCAGGCTGATCAAAAATGATACCAGGTGGAAATTTGCATCACGTGAAGAAACGAAGCATGCTGGAAATAGTAAATGGGTGTGTAAATATGAAGGATATTTTTCTCATTTCTTAATTTCTTTCAAAGACTGCTTAAAATAAAACTTATAATGATGTATTGTGGGATTGATAACACATGTAGAAGTAAAATGTATAACAAAATATGGGAGGGAGATAAATGGATTTATTTTGTTATAAGATTCTTGTATTATATAAGAGGTATCATGGAGTTAATTCAAGGTGCGCAGTGAGAAGTCGAGAATTTTTCTTGAAATCCCTAGAGCAAGCATTGTAAATAATACAGAGATAGAGACAATATACCAGTAGAGTAGGTAAAATGGATTACTAAGAAATAATGTTTTCAAAATATGGACGAAAAGAAGAAGAAAAAGAACAAACAAATAGAACAGACAAAAATGAAATAGAAATCATTTCAATAGTTACTTAAATACAAAAATATTAGATACCCCAATTAAGAGTTAGAAATTGTGAGACAGCATAAAAATAGCAAGACCCAGCTATAAACTGTCTAGAAAAAGAAAGAGATAGGGAAAAGTAAAAGTTTGGAGAAAGATATAACATGGAAACACTAATTATGGGAAAGTGAAGTTTGACATATTAATACCAGACATATGATATTTCAAGGCAAGGACTATTATCATAGAGAAAAAGCAACACTTCCTAATGATAATAAGATCAATTCATCGAGAAAACATAATATTCCTAATTGTATAGGTACTAATAGCAAAACTTCAAAGCATCTAGTGTAAAAAATTGAGGAACTAAAGGGATACATGTAACAATATGGATACATGATAGAATAATTATGCTGAGTAGAAGAAGTCAGGCAAAAATGTGTATATATTCAATGATTCCATTTATATAAAATTTAAAAAATGCAAAATACCCTATATTGACAGAAAGCAGATCCTTTATTCCCTGGGTATGAGGGAGAGGCACGGAGGGTTGAGGAGGAGGGAAGGATTTCCTAGGCAGGGAAGAGGCTTCGCTGTGAAACCTCTTGGGATTGGTGGGTATTTTTGTTGTCTTGATAGGAGTAATGGTTTTATGGATGTACACACAGCAAAATTTAACAATGTAGACTTTAAACATGCACAGAGTATTGTATGCCAATTATAACTCAATGAAGCTGTGAAATAAAGAAATAACTTATTTTCAAAAAGTTTTATTTTGCCTTATCCAAAAGGATATTTTCATTCGCTAGAGAATTCCAGGTTTACAGTTATTTTCATTCAGTTCCTTGAATATTTACACGGTGCATTTTCCATTCGAATATACTTGGATATATTTATCTTGCCTGGACTTAGCAGTGTGCTTTGAAATTGCCTTGATGTCCTTTTCCTATTTTGAAAAATTCTTATCATTTTATCCTCAAATATTGCTTTTGCCTCATTTCTTTATCTTCTGCTTCTGGGATTACAATTACACATATGGTTGACTCTTTTAATTAATCCCTTTGTCTTTCTTTTATTTTCTGCACGTTCCACCTTTTGGTCTATCTGTAATATCTTAACCTTAGATATTTTTTTGTATTCATCTATATTTTCACCCATTAATTCTTTCTTCCAAGTCCATTGTATTTCCACATAAATTTTAGGATCTTCTTGCCCATTTCTATCCCCGAAAAGCCTGCTGAAGTTTCATTTGGAATTGTGGTTGGGAATCTATCAATCAGTTTGATATATTGTGTATTTCAATCCATGTCTATGATAAATTCTCACTTTTTTAGATCTTTTTTAACTTCAGCAATGTTTTACAATTTTCAACAAAGATATCCTAGCCAACTTTTATTAGGCTTATCTCTAGAGTTTGTTTAATGCTGATTTCAACATAATTTTTGTATTTTTACTTTCCAATTGTTTGATGGTATATATAAGAAAACAATTGATTTTTGTATACAACCTTGTGACCTGTGACCTTGTTAAATTCATATATTAGTTCTATTGATTGTTTTGTAATTTCTCTGGTATTTTCTCTGTAAACAATCATGATCAGCTGCAAATGGGGACAGTTTTCCTTTCCATATTTTATACCTTTTTTTTTTTCTTATTGCAAATGCCTAGCATCTCCAGTCAGTATTGAATACAAGTGCTTAAACAGACACCTTTGTCTTGTTCCAGATTTAAGGTAGAAAGAACTCAGTCTTTCACCAGTAAGTATGAACATTATCAATTTGAGGACATTTCCTAGTTTGCTGTGAGTTTCATGATGAATGGATGTAAATTTTTTCAAGTACAGTCTCTGAATCTATTGAAATAATCATATGATGTATCCCCTTTATTCTTTTACTATGATGAATTATAATTAGTGATTTTTAGATAATAAACCAACATTGCATTCCTAGGATAAATCCTGCTTGGTCATGATATATTATGCTTTTTCTGTATTATAGATTGGATTCATTAATATTTTGTTAATTTCTTTTTTGTATTGTCCTTGTGAGGATATATTTATGTTTTCTATGCTTTCGTGATAAGATATTTCTTGTATCATCATAAAATACACTTTTTATAGTGAATTGTATTTTATGTGATTACTAAAATAGCAAACACACCTTTCTTATAAAAACTTTATTTGTATAATGCATTTTTTCACCCCTTTACTTTCAACTTGTGTATCTTCATATTTATTTATTTATTTCCAGGTTTATTAAGATATAACTGACATACAATATTGTGTAAGTTTAAGGTGTATAATGTGTGGATTTAATACACTTATATATTGCAAATGAATGTCAATGTAGAGTTAGCTAGCACCTGCATCACATCACATTTTTACCATTTCTTTTTTTGTGGTAAGAATATTTAAGACTTACTCTTAGCAACTTTCAAGAACATAATACAGTATTATTATGACTATGCTATACATTAGACCCCCAGAAATTATTCATCTTACAGAAGTTTGCATTCTTTGACAACATCTCCCTTTTCCCCTACCTCCCATCACCTTGTAATCACCATTCTAGTCTCTGTCTTTATGAGTTCAAATTTTTTAGATTTCACATATAAGAGATATCATACAGTATTTGTCTATCTGTCTGACTTATTTCACTTAGCATACTGCCCTCAATTTCCATTCATATGGTTGAAAATGGCAGGATGTCTTTCTTTCTCATGACTGAAAAATATTCCATTGTGTGTGTGTATGTATATATATACATATACCACTTTCTATTTATCCATTTGTCTTTTCACAGACACTTCGGTTGTTTCAACATCTTGGCTATTATGAATAATGCTGCAATGAACATGAATGTGTACCTATCTCTTCAAGATGCTCTTTTCATTTCCTTTGAATATGTAATCAGAAGGGGGATTACTGGATTATACAGTAGTTCTATTTTTTATTATTTTTTTTTTTTACCAAGTCCGCATTTTTGTTTGTTTGTTTGTTTTTTGGTGAGGAAGATTGGCTCTGAGCTAACATCTGTTGCCAATTGTCTTCCTCTTTTTTTTCTTTCTTTCTCTCCCCAAAGCCCCAGTACATAGCTGTATATTCTTGTTGTAGGTCATTCTAGTTCCTCTATGTGGGATATGCTGTCACAGCATGACTTGATGAGTGCTGTGTAGGTCCACACCCAGGATCTGAACCAGCAAACCCAGGGCTCCTGAAGCAGCGTATGTGAGCTTAACCACTTAGCCATGGGGCTGGGCCCCATATTTTTAATATTTTGAACTACTGCTTTCCATAGTGGCTGCACTAACTTACATTCAAATCAGCAGTGCAAAAGTATTCTCTTTTCTCTATTTCCTTGCCAACACTTGTGATCACTTGTCTTTTTGATGATAGCCATTTTAACAGGTATGAAGTGATATATCGTGCTTTTGATTTGCATTTCTCTCATGATTAGTGATTCTGAGCAACTTTGCAGGTTCCTGTTGCTCCTTTATATATCTTCTTTGGAAAAATGTCTATTCAGATCCTCTGCCCTTGTTTTATTTGCTATTGAGTTGTATGAATTCTTTATATATTTTGGATATTAACTCCTTATCAGATATATGATTTGGAAATATTTTCTCCCATTTGATAGGTTGCCTTTTCATTTTGTTGATGGCTTTGTTTGCCATGCAGAAGGTTTTTAATTTGCTATAGTCCCACTTGTTTATTTTTGCTTTTGTTGCCTTTGCTTTTGATGTTGAATCCAGAAAACCACCGCCAAGACAGATGTCAAGGAGCTTACCACTGTGTTTTCTCCTAGGAGTTTTACGTCTTATGTTCAAATCTTCAACCTATTTGAGTTGGTTTTTTGGTGTATGATATAAGATAGGGTTTCATTCTTCTGCTGTGACTGTCCAGTTTTCCCAACACCATTTATAAACACCATTTCTGTTAGAGTATATCCTTTCCCCATTGTGTATTCTTGGCATTTTTGTCAAAAATTAATTGATCACATATGTGTGGGTTTATTTCTGAGTTCTCTCTTCTGTTCCATTGATCTATGTGTCTGTTTTTATGCCATTATCATACTGGTTCAATTATTGTAACTTTATAATACAGTTTGAAATCAGGAAGTGTGATGTTCTTTGTTCTTTGTTCTTCTTTTTGGAGATTGCTTTGGCTATTTGGAGTCTTTCGTGGTTTCATATAAATTTTAGGATTGCTTTTTCTACTTCTGTGAAAAATGTCATTAAAAATTTAACCAGGATTGCATTGAATCTTAGGAATGTTTTCGGTAGTGTGGACATTTTAACAATATTAATTCTTACATTCCATGGGAATGGAATATCGTTCCATTTATTTATGTCTTCTTAATCTCTTTCATAAATGTCTTAGACTTTTCAATGTACAGAACTTCCACTTCTTTAGTTAAATTTATTCCTATTTTATTATTTTTGAAATGCTATTATAAATGGAATTCTTTTCTTCTCTTTCTGACATTTATTGTTAGTGTATAGAAACAACTAATTTTTGTGTATTGATTTTTTATCTTGCAAATTTACCAATTTGTTCGTTAGATCTAACAGTTTTTTGGTGGAGTCCTTAGGGTTTTATATATATATCATGTCATCTGCAAATAAAGACAATTACTTCTTCCTTTCCAATTTGGATGACTTTTCTTTTTACTTGACTAATTGCTCTGTCTAGGACTTCCAGTACTGTGTTGAATAGGAGTAGTGAGAGTGCACAAGCTTGACTTGTTCCTGATCTTAATGGAGAAGCTTTAAGCTTTTCACCATTGAGTATGATGTTAGCTGTAGGCTTGTTATATATGGCTTTTATTATGTTGAGGTACGTTCACTCTATACCAAGTTTATTGAGTGTCTTTATCATGAAAGGATGTTGAATTTTGTCAAATTCTTTTTCTGCATCTATTGAGATGATCGTATGATTTTTATTCTTCATTTTGTTAATGTGGTATATCACATTGATGGATTTGCTGAAGTTGAACCATCTTTGCATCCTTGGATATTTGATCATGGTGTATTATACTTTCAATGTACGTTTGAATTTGGTTTGGTAATACTTTCTTGAGAATTTTTCCATCTGTATTCAACAGGGATATTGGCCTGTGATTTTCTTTTCTTGTAGTGTCCTTATGTGTATTACTATCAGGGTAATACTGGCCTTGTAAAGTGAGTTTGGAAGTGCTCCCTTCTCTTCTATTTTTTGGAAGAGTTTGAGAAGGATTGGAAATAATTTTTCGTTAAATATTTGGTAGAATTCACCAGTGAAGCCATCTGGTCCTGGGCTCTTGTTTGTTGGAGATTTTTGATTAGCGATTCAAACTCCTTACTAATAATTGGTCTGTTCAGATTTTCTATTTTATCATGTTTCAGTCTTGTTAAGTTGTATGTTTCCAGCAATTTACCCATTTCTTCTAGATTGCCTAAATTTTTGGTCTGTTATTGTTCATAGAACTCTATTATTAGCCTTTGTATTTGTCTGATATCAGTTGTAATGTCTCCTCTTTCATTTCTAATTTTACTTATTTGAGTCCTTTCTCTTTTTCACTTGATAAATCTAGTTAAAATTTTGTCTATTTTCTTTGGATTTTCTGAAGACCAGCTCTTAGTTTCATTGATCTTTCCTATTTTTTTAAAGTTAATCCTCTATCAACTTTTACCTAAAGCTCTGAGTTAGTTACATGAATTATCCAGTTGTGATATCTTTTTTTTTTTTTGGCAATTAGTTGGAGAACTGTCAAATGCCCAGTCTTGGATCAAGAAAGATGATTTTAATCCAGATTCTTTTTTTTTTTTTTTTGCAGGGAAGGATTCACCCTGTGCTAAGATCTGTTGCCAATCTTTCTCTTTTTTCCCTTCTCCCCAAAGCCCTAGTGCACAATTGTATATCCTAGTTGTAAGTCTTTCTAGTTCTTCTATGTGAGCCACCACCACAGCATGGCAACTGACAGATGGGTGGTGTGGTTCTGCAACCAGGAAACAAACCCAGGGGGCTGAAGTGGAAAGCACAGAACTTTAACCAGTAGACCACCAGTACTGGCTCTCTTTTCCGTTTTTTTTTTTTGGTCTCTATTTTATTTATTTCTGCTATGATCATTGTTATTTCATTTCTCCTACTAACTTTGGGGTTACTTTGTTCTTCTTTTCTAGTTCCTTGAGGTTAAAGTTAGGTTGTTTATTTGAGATCTGTTTTTTTTTTTTTTAAAAATGTAGGCATTTATTGCTATGAACATCCATCTTACAACTGCTTTTGCTGCATCCCATAAATTTTGATATGTTGTGTTTCCATTTTCATTTGTCTCAAGATTTTTTTATTTGTCTTTTGATTTCTTCTTTCACTTTCGGTTGTTCAGAAAGATGTTATTTAATCTCCACATATTTGTGAATTTTCCAGTTTTCTTCTTATAATTGATTATTCTAGACAGATAACAAATCTGCTCTTTGCTCTAAAGGGAGAAACCATCTCCATCTTCCAATGCTATTGGCTCTATAAATATCCTTGAAAATATAGTCTGGAATGAAGGTGAATTTTCTTATAAGATATCCAGAAATGTGAGAGCCATAGAGAATTATCCCCCAACAGATAGATATATGCCAAAAAAAAAAAAAAAAGATCATCATTCCATACCTCATATGATATACAGATACTAACTTGAAATGGATCATAGACCTAAATATTAAACCTGAAAGTATAAAGAGTCTAGTAGAAAACATACAAGCAAATATTTCTTAGCTTATCACACCAAAAACCCAATCCATAAAAAAATTTGATAAATTTGACTTCATCAAAAATTATCAACTTCTGATCTTTGCTATTCCTTGAAAGATACTGATAAGATAATGAGATGGCAAGCCATAAACTGGGAGGAAATATTTGCATATCATATGTCTGAAGTTGGATTTTATCCAGATATGTTTTAATGGGCAAAAGATTTGGACATATACTTCACCTATGAAGCTATAAGGACAGTAAATAAACACATAAAGGAATATTTAACATCATTAGTCATTAGGGAAGTGCAAATCAAATACACAATAAGATACTACTATACCTCCACTGGAATGGCTATAATTAAAAAGACTAGTGAAAACAAATGTTGTTGAGGATATGGAGAAACTGGAACTCTCATACACTGATGGTGGGAATGAAAATTGGTAGAATCACTTTGGAAAACAGTTTGGCAACTATCTCAAAGGTTAAATATCCTTATAACTTGATCCAGTCATTCCACTTGCAAGCATTTACACAAGCATAATACTGAAAATGTTTTTTTAAACTATGGCTTTCCTCTGCCCAAGCCTTATATGTCCCTTTACAGAAATGTGACTTCTGCCCTTACTCCCTTCCCCTTTGTGGATTCCCCTGGGGGATTATTACTTTACATATTTTATCATTGAAAAGACAAAACAGGTAAATGATAGAAATGAATAGGCAACATAGAATTTGAGGTAAAAATTGTTACTAAGGACAAAGAAGGACATTTTATAGACATAAACGGGTCAATCCATCAAAAAGATATAACAATTATAAACATACATGTGTCTCACAACAGAAGCTCAAAAGAAATGACACGAAAATTGATAGAGCTAAAGGGAGAAAAGATGAACAGTAATAACCGGAAAATTTAATATCCCACTTTCAGTAATGGATTGAATAACTATGCAAAAAATCAACAAGGAAATAGAAAATTTCAAAACATTATAAACCAAGTAGACTTAACAGATATCTATAGAACCCAACAATAGTAGAATATACATTACTCTCAAGAATACATAAAATATTCTTCAGGAGAGTCTATATGTTATGCTATAAAACAAGTCTCAATAAATTTGAAAGGATTGGAATCATACAAAATTTGTTTCTGACCACAATGGAATAACATTAGAAATTCATAACAGAAGGAAATTTGGGAAATTCACAGACATTTGGAAACTAAATAACACAGTCTTAAATAACCAATAGGTCAGAGGGTAAATAACAAGAGAAATTAGAAAATGCTTTGAGGTGAATGAAAATAAAAACACAACGTACCAAACTTATAGGATGCAGCTAAAGTAGTTCTTAGAGAGAAATTTATATTTGTAAACACCTACATTAAAAAAGAAAGATGTTAAAAAGTCTAATGTTCCATCTTAAAAAAAGAAACTACCAGGGGCTGGCCCCATGGTCAAGTGGTTAAGTTCTCGCACTCCACTGCAGGCAGCCCAGTGTTTCGTTGGTTCGAATCCTGGGTGCGGACATGGCACTGCTCATCAAACCACGCTGAGGCAGCATCCCACATGCCACAACTAGAAGGACCCACAACGAAGAATATATAACTATGTACTGGGGGGCTTTGGGGAGAAAAAGGAGAAAAATAAAATCTTAAAAAAAAAAAAAAGAAACTACCAAAAGAAAACTAAACCCAAAGCAAGCAGAAGAAAAAAATAATAAATATTAGAGCATAAATAAATAAAAGTGAATAGAAAAACAGTAGAAAAGATAAATGAAATCAAAAGTTGGTTCTTTGAAAAGATCAATAAAACTGACAAGGCTGAGTTAGATTGATTAAGAAAAAAAGAGCTGAGACTCAAATTACTAAAATCAGAAATTATTGAGGGGGCATTATTTCTGATCTTACAGGAATAAATCTAGTAATTTGAGAAATGAAGGCCAGCCACGCTTAGGTAAGACCTGCACTGAGCCTTCGAGGTAGATGTAATGACGGAGGTATTACAGATCAGTCCAATTTGTAAACAGTGATTCACAGATCAAATTGAGCTGGCAGATGTTTTTCAACTAGCTCACCAAGTGATTTTTTAAATAAGTTGATGAAATGTAAAAATTAGGAGATTTCACATTTAAAAAATTTCTGACTTCTATAGAAAAATCTGAAGACGTGGCTGCCTACATTTCTATGTGATAACCACCAGGTATAGCTGAGAAGCACCCTGACCTTTAAAGGAGACATGTATTTCCAGTTGTTCAGAGCCCCTGCTGTCTTATGCCTGGTCATTTCTCTCCCTAACTCAACCTTCCAGCCCTTCTCAGCCTTATATTTTCAATCCCTGTTTACAGACCTAGATCCGTGACCCATTCGGCCTAATATTCAGTGTATGACAAAAGTTCAGTTTTTAATATCAACCTCAAATGTTAGTTTTAGAGAATGAGGTATAATTGACATGCAACATTATATTAGTTTAAGGTGTAGAACAGAGTGATTTGATATTTTTACACATTAGGAAATGATCACAACACTAAGTCATCTCTCATCATACAACATTGTTATAATATTATTGATTATGTTCCCTATGCTGTACATTGCATCCCCATGACTGATTTCTTTTATAACTGGAAGTTTTCACTTCTTAATCCCCTTCACCTATTTCACCCATCCCCTCTGGCAACTACTAGTTTGTTCTCTGTATTTATAAGTCTGTTTCCAAGTCCAACCCTTTTTATTCCTCTTACAAATGTTTAAGCAAAGTAAGATGCAAGAGCATAAAATACTTTACCTAAGGTCACATAGCCAGGTAGTGGCAGAGCTGGAACTAGAACCTTGGCGTGCCTGCCACTTCTTTTCCACTACACTTGGGCAACTTTATGTCTTCCAAGTCTTTTTGAGAACTATTTAAATATTATCTATGCCAATTCTTAGAGTTACGAGTTCTATGTTTGTTAACCTCTGTGTAATAACGCCTTCTTTTAAATTGTCAATTTTCCCTCTTTCCAAGGATGGTAAAAGGAGATTTAGTTTTTAAAAAATCCATACTCATCCCTTCTCTATGACTTCTTATTTTTTGAGCTTTGGTCAATTCTCTTTTGGAACAAAGAAGCTTAACTTATCTGTGGGGTTTGCCTTGGAAGTGTCTAGAGGTCAGTCTACTGTAAGTTTCTCTGCTTTGTGCTTTAGAGAGACTGAAGAAATATGTTTGTCAGATTGCTCTCCATCCACTTGGTGTCCCACCTGCAAAACCCATCCCACTTCAGGGGAAGCTTCTTATGAGGCGGAAAAGGCTCAGCCCAAGAGCTGTTGACTCTTTCCATATCCTCCTCCATTGGGGTCCACTCGCATGCTCTTTCACTTCTTTTCAATGATTTCTCTAAAGTTCAAATTCTCTTTTTCAGCCTTTATACATAATTTTCCTTAATCCTTGTTATATTGATGTTTTTCACATATTTTTTTACTTTTACCTTTTTATCTCCTAATTCCTGCTCTTAATCCTTAATCTCCTATATTTATATGGATTTTGCCTAAAATTCTATTTCATGGATTTTTATCCATTATCTCTTTTGCTTTCAGATTTTTAGTCTTTAATCTCATTGACCTCTAGCCCCTTATACTTTGTTTTAAAGGTCATTTCCTCTCATTATTTTTGGCTGTTAATTTTTTGTCTTTCTTGGGCTTTTTATTCTCCTATTTTAATCTGTATTTTATTCCTTTTTCTTTTTTTCCCCTTACTCTCAGTGTTTTGATGTTACTGTCTTTCTAATCTCCCATTCTTCCTTAATTATTAAAAATTGATCGTATATTTTTCCTTAATTAATTTTTTGTCATGGCTGACAAGGAGTGTGATCGAGGTAGCAGCCACAGGGAAGACCTGTGTCAGAAACGAGGGGAACTGGAAGCTTCCCTTTCTGCCTACCGTGTCCTCACAGATCCCCTCTTCATAATAGTATTTGCCCATCTTTCTTTCTCCTGGACTGTTCATCGCTTTTCCTTATGCTTTCAAAAGAACATTTAACATTTATTTATTATACATTTCCTACAGCACAGTTATGTTTCTCTGGGGACCTGAATTTGAGGATCAGCAATGGTCTTATGGGGTCCCACCTAGAATCAAGGGGAACAAGAAGATGATTTCCTAGGAAACATTCTTTTATTAATGTTTGTTTATTTCAATTATTCCATCTTTTATGTTTTAATTTATCATTTATGAGAATTTATCATTTCTGAGAATGTGGACAAAAAAAGTTTTTAAAATTTAACCTGCTCTTCTAGACACAATATTACAAGAGAAGTAAACCACTCTGGTTTATCTCTTTCTCTCATGCTTGATTGCTTTTGTTTGATGCTTGCTCTCATTCTCCCTCTTTTCTCACCTGCAAAAATGAGGATGATAATGCTAACTCCATAAGCTTGGAATGAGAATTAAATGTGAAAAATGTATGTAATAATGAACAGCATAATACATAAACTATAGCAGATTTGCAATGGAAATTTTCTTTTCTTCCTGGCCAATTAAAAATTGTATCAAATGAATTGCATATATATCGATTACAAGGATTAATTTAGCTTGTAGAAACAATCAAAGCAGATGCTTATTGTCGAAGACGAAATTAGCCTATGGAAACAAAAGACATAAACACATGGCAATTGATTTTGTTAGTTGTCTCTTCACTTTTACTGCTGATTCATGTCCTTATTAGGGACAATACCAGATCAGAACAATATTTTTCTCCCTGCAAGTAACCTTAAGAACCAAAGATCCAGTGTGAGAACATTCTTTTAGAACCAGATGCATTACTTTAAATGAAAAATTGCTCACGAAATATACCTATGAACTGATGATGGTGACATATATGATAGCTTAGCAAATGATTCCAGAGAATTTCTCTCCCAGAGCCACCACGTTGCAGAACTTCCAGGGTGTGTCATCCACACACACTATAATATAAGTAGTGTCTCCTGAGCTTGTATGACTCCAGTGACCTACATTTTGATGTCAGCACCATCTACTGTATCAAGTTACTCTCTCTACTTATCACCATCCTCAGTATGATTAATTTTTTCCCAGGAAAACTAAATGCAAGATTTTGTTGTGTAGTCTCACTGTCCCAGAGTCCATTACTCATTCTCAGACCAGGAGCTGAGAGAGCTGAGGGAAGTGAGGTGGACCAAAGCGTTAAAACTCTCTTGTGACCTGTTGTTATATAAAACCTGCTTGAAATTCTGCCTCTGATGCCTCAAATGGAAAGCCTATTCCTTCTCTTCTATCAATATTTTACTTGAGCTTAAAATAGGTCCATCTTCATTGTGTCACAGCAAACATAGTAGTGGTCCAAGTGCCTATTTTGAAATAAAGCTTGACCAGTTTAGAATGACCTGCAAAGACCATTAATCTTTTTCTTTAAATCAAATTTAAATATTATTATACATTTCTTATCACCTTGAAAACCCCTCAGGTTTTATAAATGGATGTTCGAAGAACTGAGTTTGGATAGCCTCGTCGGCAGTGGGGAGCAGGTACTGGACGTGGGAAGCTAAAGACCTTAATGGCTGCTTGGGAGGAGGGGTTCAGTTTCTCAGGTTCATGAATCAGATTCAGCACTCCAAACTTTGAGGATCTTAAGCTGCTTCCGAGTCAGTTCTCTCATTGCATAGTTAATCAAACAAACAAGCAGACAAACAAAAATTTTATAATTCAAATAAAACAACTTGGGAAGATGTCTTGCCTATGAATTCACTTTTATCAATATAAAGGAAGTCTCATTTTACTAGACCCACAATCTGGTCTATGCTAATGTTTTTCAAATTATGTCCAGACATGTAATCTAGACAGTACATACATTTCGTGTGAGAATTTAAAAAATACTTTGTATTTATTTCAATGATATTTTTTAAAAATAAAATTAAATAAGCTCTCGATGTAAGCACAGTCTGGAATATCTGGATGACATCCTGATAAACAAGGATTTCCTGGGGAGCTCAGTGCCCACATTGGCAATTGTATTAATGTCTTTGCGGCAGCATGCTAACTTGGATATTTACACTGAGATATCAAGAGGTGGTATAATCAAATAAAAAAGGAGTAGGGAGACCAACCACCAAGATGCAAATTTTCTAAGAAAATGTTCAAGAATTGGTTATGACTTTTGAATCCTTCATCCAGATGGAAGATAGCAAAGGATAGAAAGAATGGAGATTCAGCAAGAACATTTTGAGAATTTATCTTGAGCAAGCTGTACTGTGAATCTCACACACACACACACGCATGCAAGGTAGAGGTGCTTTTTCCAACCCCACAAGCATTGTGAGCGATTGATATAGTAACATATATAGTTTAATATTAAAATATGGGTGCAGAGTGGGCTGGTTCATGACTCACATCCAAGAGTAAACACTAGGGGCCTACTACACATTTCTTTATAAAGAACACATATTTTACTCAAGCTATAAAGTAGTAATGTATTTCTTTTTTAAGAAGACATCCTTTATTCTGCACAAATGAAAGTTTTATTACCTTGTTACACAATTCACCTGAAAAATATGTTTCTCTCTTGATTGCAAGTTTGGGCTTTTCGGGCTGGGATGCTAATCAAGGAGCAAATAAATGCTGTTTTACTCATCATCACCTGGATGAGAATTCTTTTAGGACTAATTGAAACAGGATCAATGTTCTTATCCTCTTTTCCCTAGCCTTTGATTCTATACCCTGATATCAGTTATGGGCTCAGTTGATTAGCTTAAAATAACTCCCTTGTCTTTGGTACATGTACAGACCACCGCAAGTGTTAGGGTTGATTGTTATGTTATTTTGATTAATCACACAGCAATTGTCATCTCAGGAGTGTGTTCTGTCTATTGTTCCTTTTAATTCAAAGCTTCCTGTCCTGAAACTACTTTATCTGAGATAGAGACAACATACCTCTCCTCCACAGAGTGCAGAAAGATAAACATTCTTTGATATGCAGATGTCAGGATTTTATTACCATGAACCAGAGATGCCCTAACAGATAACCAAACCAGCTCTGTAATTACTGTCAAGAAAAACAAGGGATTCAGATCAAATATTTTAACACCAAAGACATCGTTTTGGGAGGATGAGATTTACCTTAACGTCTAACTGTGTTCTAGCCGACACATCTATATGGCAAGGTTTAACTCTTCAGTTATGTTATATTATATTTTGCCGCTGGTTTATTTTGAAAGATATGTCAGAGTGCACAATTCAAATATTCCCTGGCTTTCCCAACAGTTATATTTTTAACTGCATGGGTGGTTATCCGATGCTTTAAATATTTTCCAGGCTAACACTATTTTGGCTATAATCTGTGGTATAGAATTTGGGGATCAACTACCTTTTCTTGTGTGTACTAAAGAAGAACCAACACAACCTTTGGAGGGGCTGCTTGGCCAGTGTAAAGATCCTTTCTCGGCTCAGAAGTAGAGAGATATATGCTTGCCAGTCTCCACATTTTTCATAAGAGAATATTAGTCCCACTGTATCTCAACTAGTTGTTAAAATATACATTTCCACATTTAACTAGAAGTTTAGAGTAACTGCAATCCAGGTCTTGACAGCAAGCACTGGACCATCTATTGCTTTATCTGTCAAGTATTGTTTCCTTATTCTGGAAGTAGCAACGTTCTTCATCAGAAAATTACTAAACTATCCCATTACGGGCTGAATGTTTGTGTCCTCCCAAAATGTATATGTTGAAGCCCTAACCCCTAGTGTGGCTGTATTTGGAGATGGAGCTGCTAAGGAAGTAATTAAGGTTAAATGAGGTCATAGAGCTTTATGATCCAATAGTTGCCAGTGGTCAGGATATAGGCCGTGCAAAAGAAACCAGTCTGAGAGAATGAAGTTAATATTCCAAGAGAAGCAGAGACGAGAGAGGGAGAGAGTACTGAATGCGGTCGAGGTCTCAGTTCCAGTGGTTTCTGAGGCCAAAATGCACCTCTTTCCTTCTGGTAATTTCATGGTGAGCTTATTAATTCCTTTTAGCCTAAGGTAGTTTAAATTGGGTCTGTGTCACTTACATTTTAAGTCCTGCCTAGTAAAGGGAGCATAACTTCCAAGCTTAATATAATTCAAGATTCACAAACATTTGGTGGAACAAGCAAATTGCCTGATGGATATGGAGTCCATTCCTCCTCCCATAAAACTGCTTTCATGAAGCTGTACTCCAGCATGGTATCAACTTCCTGCACTGATGCGTGGTATTAGAAGCCACCCCACAATACTCTTATAATTACCTTAAGACTCCTAGGGAAGTTGTACGTGACATAGTGTCCTCTTTCCAAAGATGATCAAGATAAATATATGTCTAGTTGGAGGCACTAAGACTGTTTTTGAGGAATAATATCATGCTTTAGGGAAAGGAGCATAGGATTGGATTCAAAGTCCTAGAGTTCAAGTTTGGCTCTGCCACTTAGAAAGCTGTGAGTACTTGGAAAAGTAAGTACATTCCTAAGATAATGATCAATGATGTGTGTCCAACATGCTCACATTGTGGCTGTAAGCCAATATATGTGCAAAGCGCTTTGGGAACCATAAATCATAAATGTGATTCATCAATTCCAATCTCATTTTTACCACGAATTTCAAGGTGACTGTTTAACTCTTTTTTTTTTTTTTTTTCTTGTTGCACTAGAGCTCTGGATATCAGTGCTTGGAGAAATCTGTACCTTGACAAGAGCAGTAAGTTGTGGGAAAAAAGACAAGAATATCTGCAAGATGGGTCAGTAGTTCCGTTGGCCTGGGTGCTGGGGATCTTTGTCTGCTGTCTAGCTGTAAGCCTGGGGCTCTGGATCCTTTGTGCAGATAAAAACCAAGGTCAGCCAAGGGTTTGAGTGTTCGCAGCAGAATCATTTAATTCGGCTCACCCAAGGGTTTATTTGGTTGTCAGCATGTTGTCTGCTTCTATTTTAAATCTATTTTGATTCAAACTTTGCATTTCTCCCTTCAGGGTTTTGTGTGTGTGTGTGTGAGAGAGAGAGAGAAAAAGAGACAGAGACAGAGACAGAAGATATAAAATTTTTTCCTTCTGATAAATGTTCATTGAAGAAATTTTAGAATATAGAGAAAATATTCATATAAAATAAAATTGACCTTATAACCTTCCTATGCAGAAACACTCACCGAGCTGTGATTTCTTTTCTATACAAGATACATGTATAAAGTCGAGCTTATGCATATATACACTTCTGTGTCCTGGCTTTTTAACATCACATCTTGATAATTTTCCAAAGTCACTAAAATCCTTAGTAAATATAACTAATTCCTGTGTAATAATCTATAACCTAGATGTACCTTTTATGTTTCATCATTACCCCATTTTTAGATAGTTAGGTGTGTTCTAAATTTTTGCTCTTGTAAATAATGCTGTGATTGATACGTGTTCATAGAAGTCGGTGCTCTTTGAAAAGAACTTGCCTCTTATTTGTGGCTCTTCTTTTACCATTTGGAGAATCTTGTGTTTACAAACAGGTTAGTTCTGAAGATTATGTGTAAGTCCATTTGTTTTTAAGTCCAAAGAGACCAGCAAGAACTAGTGCCCTCTGTTGGCGGTAGGCAAAAACAAGGGAGGTTACTCTGGCTTGAGGTTTTATCTTTGTCTAGGTCTCTGAGCTGAACATTCATAAGCAGATGAGCTTCTGGGCTAAAGTTTCAGATACAGAGTTTGTTTCTAAGCTCTTTAATAAAGCTTTTTATCCAATTTTGTCCATTTATACAATTTTATATCTTATTTTTTATTCAGATGACATGTTCTGACTATATAGGTAACATTTATTGCAAAAATATGGAAAACATGAAATTCTGAAGAAGAAAGTTAAAATGATCTATAACTGTATTGTGCTTAACCTTTTGACTTATTTTTTTCTGTTTGTATATTTTTGTGTTTGTACTTTTCCCCCACATAATCAAACATCCTATATATGCATTTTGTTTATGGAAGTCATCCTGTGGTGACCAGTCCTGGTGGTATCCCTTTGACATCTGGGTGTATGAATTACTCTGTAGTCTTCTGTGGACCATATCTTGCACCGTGTCCTCTCGCTTTGCCCAGTCATATGATCCGGTAGCAGAAATAAGGAAGTAGTTGGGGTGTGAGGTATACTTTGTGGTCCATGGAAAATGTAAATGAAAAGTTAAACTCCATATTGTGTCTACTAACTGTGACCTTGGGCAATGTTTAACCTCTCAGAGTCCTCATTTCTTGACCTATGAAACAAAATTAATAATAACACCTACTTTAAAAGCAAAATGTGACCTGTTAAGTATTATATCATTGTTAGCTAAGAAGTGAAAGATTTTTGAAAGTGGAAAAATGGTGGGAGGAACATCTGAAAACAAATATAAGTACGTTCTTAGCCACAAAAACATCAAATCCAATACTCTGTTCCATTCAGGGAAGGATGTTTGCTTATTACAGCACTTTGCTCATGTCTTAGATCTTGCTCACTTTCAGCACTGGTTTAGAATCTTGTGGAAAATGTATCTTGGTAAGCAACAGCAGCGGACTTATACAGT
This sequence comes from Equus przewalskii, assembly GCF_037783145.1. Lineage (NCBI taxonomy): Eukaryota > Metazoa > Chordata > Mammalia > Perissodactyla > Equidae > Equus > Equus przewalskii. The sequence goes on along the minus strand of NC_091831.1, from coordinate 49,124,344 downwards.
ATACATTTCCTCATTCATTCATTTACTCATTTGTTCATTACATAAATTATTGTGAGTACCCTACTGTGTGTCTGGCACTGTGCAAAACTCTAGCGATAAAAGGTAAGTAAGGTATGGAAATTGATCTGAAAGAGCACAGTCTGGTGTGAGAAACAGGTGTGTAAGTGCAAGCTAATGTCCAAGGTTCAAACAACTTACTGAAGGAGCAAAGATAAGGAAGCAATTAATTCCAACTGGTAGTGGTGGGGAGCAGGGCTTAGATGATCACAAAAAAATTGACACTTGAAGAAGTCTTGTGGTCCTTCTCGGCTAGGAGGACAACATATGCAAAAGCCAGAGAAGGCCTGCTTGGAGAAGAAAGAGACAATAATGAGAAGGCTAGAGAAGAGCAGGTAAAAAGGGATTTTGTAGGAAATGAGTCTGGGATTTATGGTGGATGTGTTTTTGTCTGCCCAGCAATGCGTTGAACTCTTTTTCGCATTCTTAGTTCAAGTCATTTAAATAAAGTTGACCCCATCTCCTGCCTTGAGTGACAATAGATGTATCTGTGATAAATAAAGTGGGAAAAATTAGTTATTTAATAAAAATATCTGTTGGACTGAGAAAACCTTGTAAAATATATGAATTATGGACAAAATTAATAAAAGTAATTCCTGGCCATGACAGAGTTTGGGAAGCACTAACCCGTATGATAAGGAACATGCCTCTAACTCTAATATTCTGTTCAGTATCATATAAATCAGGTCACAGATGCTGTCTTAGCAGCAAACATGAACTATTTCATTGCTGGAAGAGGGAACATAAAGTCAGCTTGACTAGATAATTAGAACATTTGCTTTTGTGTGAAAGAGTCTTTGAAAGTAATAGGTCAAGCAACAGAAACTGTGTTCTCAAGGGTTACACATTTATTTTGTCAACTGTTTAATAATTTAATAACCCAATTTAATAATTTGGGTTAGACTAATTCTTTTTCCTGGAATATCTGTGTCCTGGGGTCAACATATATTTCTTTAGACTTTGCCTAATTTGTGGTGGTGGTCAACTGATGAATATTTTATTGACGGTGTAATAAGGAAGGGAAGAATATATTTCTAGTGAACATTCCTGGATTCCCTCAGAATGGTGTTGACGATTCCTATAAACCCTGCTTCTAACAACTGTGAAACAGGGAAACTGCTAAATCGTGGAAACTCTTACGAGTTTTGATGCCATGTTGGAAGCAAACAACATTCAGCAATACTTTATTGCTATGTTCTTACCTTGTCACCTACATTAAAATGTAAAGCCAGCCTCCCATCTTACAAGACAGAGCAATGGTGAGAACAATGGCCAAAATAGCAACAGCAACTCCAATTGTTAATGGAAGAAAGGATTTTGAGGCACAGAATGCAGGTTGGGTGGGAACTCCAAATGAGTTAGAATTATGAGGAAGGAGCATCCGGCCCAAATGCTTACTTTTCCATTAATAATGAAAGTATTCATGTCATCATTGTCACTGCTCTTGCCATGGTTATTAATCTTAAGTTTTCTCAATGGTCTGCGGCTGGAGAAAATAAACCTAGGGGTTCTTTTTGTGTGGGACTGAACATAGGACTTAGTTCAGAGGAACATTCCAAATGCCATCAATTTGACGTCAAGTTGAGAGATTTTCTAGGCATCTCACCCAGCAGCTACTTGGCAATAAAAGCATTTTAGGTGAGAGTTGTGTGAAGCTAGAAAAAAAAATGTATAGCTACAAAAAATACTTTGTTAGAGATTTGGGTGGGGGAATGAGATTCACTGTGTTTCTGAGTCACACTATTTTGCTGATCTGTTTAAAAAAAGGAAAAAATGGGGCATTCTAGCTTGACACAACTGAGATGAAATCAGCTCCATCCAGCTGTCTGAAGCATCAGAAATGATTGCAGCTGGCTAATCTCTAATTATAGAATCTCTATTATTGGTGATGTAAGTGGCTGAAACTGTGGTTTGACTCCTATGATCCCTGGATTTCTGAAAAGCTGGGATTTTTAGATAATGTTTTTTCCCTGTGCATAATAAACTAAACAAATTTAAATTAGCTCTTGGGGCAAATACAATTAAGGAGCTGCAGATGATATTTTCGTTCCTTTTGCTGACCAGAGTATGCCCTGACTGTGACTTTGGATGAAGCTATTGAGTCCTGTTTCCCTGGGATTCCGTCCAGAGCCCTCAGTTCTGACGTCCTGAGGTATTTGGAGAGGCCAAGGTCAACATGAGCAATTCTGAGTTTCAGAGAAAGTTTATTTCTCTAATGGTTTGTGTTTAGAGAAAATTTAAGACAGAATTATCGTATTTCAACTTTACTCTGAACCCTTTGTTGACCATTTGCCTTTCTTGCTCTCACTCTCTGCACAAATTCTGACAATCCTCACAGGCTGGTTTAGAGAGAAACAGTGCCAAGGTTGAATCTAGGTAAGTCATTAGTGTCGTATTAGTAATCTACTTTGGCTGCTGTAACAAGATACCGCACACTGGGTGGCATAAACAACAGACAGTTATTTCTCACAGTTCTGGAGGTGGGCAAGTCCAAGATCAAGGTGCCGGCCAATCCGTTCCTGGTGAGAGCCGTCTTGCTGGCTTGCAGACGGTTTTCTTCTCACTGTGTGCTCACATGGTGGAGACAGAGAGAGGGCCAGCTCTCTGGTTTCTTTTTATAGGGGTACTAATACCATCACAAGGACCACACCCTCATGACCTCATCTAAACCTATTTACCTCCCAAGGCCCTGCCTCCAAATACCATCACATTGGCCGTCAGTGCTTCAACATGAGTTTTGGGGGAACACAAACATTCGGCCTGTAATGGTCAGGAAATCCTTGGTTAGCTGGGACTTATCAGACCATAACTCTCAACTTGTCATTTTAAGAGAAGGAGACAGATCACAGATTTATTTGGTTAAAGGATCTCAAGCAGTCTCAAGATGGTCATCCTCCCAGCTTCAAATATCATCTTTGTGTTTGCTATCACATCATCATGATTAATGGTGAGAATGTTGCTCAAAACACTGAAAAATCATCAGATACCAGAGAGTCAATATGCATTATGTTTTCTATATAAATTCATGAACTACAAAGCCTTCCAATTTGTTTTGAAGTGAAAAGATATTAATTACAAGCAAGCCAGGAATTTTATATAAAGAATATCCTTCACTCCCTAAATATTGCTAGCAAGATATTATCTGGGTATTATAAAAATAAACAATACAACTTCTATTTTGATTTTTCAAATAGCCAGTTGCTGGGCAAATTTAACTATCCTTTACCTCCCACACCAATCTGTTATTAAGCAATCATCAATCCTAACTCAGAAAATGTGTCTTTTCCTTGATTTATTAGAAGGCAGAGCCTGAAGCAGGGATTAAAGTGCTGAAACTTTGAGAGGTATAAACTTGGGGTGTCAAGGGTAAGGAAGAAGGGAAGTGAGTCAAAGAAAGACGTAATGCTTTGTGATGTGATGTTTCCATGCTGGCTAGCATGTCCCAATGAGCCATGAAGAGAAATGACAGGTCATTCAGATCATTCAAGAAGTGTGCTTACTTAGCATGAGGACTCTCCAGAAGGGCTCACTTAGCATGAGGATTCTCTAGAAGGGCTGTGAGGAGGACGTGCACCTCAGTGTAGTCCATGGAAGTGAGAAAGGAGAGCCGATATATCTGTCTGCCTCCCTCTTGTCCCCCACTTGCCACTGGCCAAGTTTCTCCCATACTTATGGATTGTGCCATCAGTCCCCTTGTAAGCCACCGTATGGCATTTGTATCCTGAAAGACAGGGGAAATTTGGCATAAGGGTCATGGGGCCATGGAGGCCTGAGAATTTAACTTGTATCTTCCGTCTTGGGGATTGGGTGAAGGTGGCAGCAGTGGTATGATCCAGGAGGCAGCCATTGCCTTAGGAAGCAGGGGGCAGTCAGCCACTTGGAGCTGACAAGATTCAGTCTGATACAAAACCCTACTGTCCAACTTGAAACTTTATAATGTGAGAAATTTAGAAAAGTAAAAGGTAAAGGAATAAGCTTGAAAATGATTATTGTTTAAGAAAATAGACCTATTCAGAAACGTTTAGTGAGGATTCTCCATAGAAACAGAACCAATAGGAGATATCTATATCTAGATCTATATACATTGATATTTGTACAGAGATTTATTATAAAGAGTTGGGTCATACAATCATGGAGGCTGGTAAGTCCAAAATCTCCAGTGTTCTTCCCCCCACCCCTTTTTTTTAATTGAGTTCATAATAGTTTACATCAATGTGAGATTTCAGTTGTACATTATTTCTTGTCTGTCACCACATAAGTGCTTCCCTTCACCCCCTGTGCCCACCTCCTACCCCCCTTCCCCAGTGAACTGTTTTCTTTGTCCATGTGTTTGTTTATAGTCCACATATGAGTGAAATCGTCTGGTGTTTGTCTTTCTTAGTCTGGCTTATTTCACTTAGCATAATTCCCTCCAGGTCCTTTCATGTTGTTGCAAATGGGATGAATTTGTCTTTTTTATGGCTGAATAGTATTCCATTGTATATGTATACCACATCTTCTTTATCCAATCATTGGTCGATGGGCACTTGGGTTGCTTCCATGTCTTGGCTATTGTGAATAGTGCTACAGTGAACATAGGGGTACACATGTTACTTTGGATTGTTGATTTCATGTTGTTTGGGTAGATATCCAGGAGTGGGATAGCTGGGTCGTATGGTAGTTCTATTTTTAGTTTTTTGGGGAATTTCCTTACTATTTTCCGTAGTGGCTTCACCAGTTTGCGTTCCCACCAGCAGTGTATGAGGCTTCCCTTTTCTCCACACCCTCTCCAACATTTGCTATTTTTAGTCTTAGTGATTACAGCAATTTTAACAGGCATAAGGTGGTATCTTAGTGTAGTTTTGATTTGCATTTCCCTGATGATTAGTGATGTTGAACATCTTTTCACGTGTTTATTGGCCATCTGTATATCTTCTTTGGAAACATGTTCATATCCTCTGCCCATTTTTTGATCAGGTTATTTGTTTTTTTATTGTTCAGTTGTATGAGTTCCTTCTATATTATGGAGATTAACCCCTTGTCAGATGTATGATTTGCAAATATTTTCTCCTAGTTGGTGGGTTGACTCTTTGTTTTAGTTCTAGTTTCTTTTGCCTTGCAGAAGCTCTTTAGTCTGATGAACTCCCAGTGGTTTATTTTTTCTTTTGTTCCCCTTCTCTGAGAAGACATGGTATTTGAAAAGATCCTTTTTAGTTCAATGTCAAAGAGTGTACTACCTATATTATCTTCCAGGAGTTTTATAGTTTCAGGACTTTTCAAGTTTTTGATCCATTTTGAGTTTATTTTTGTGTATGGTGTGAGATAATGGTCTACTTTCATTCTTTTGCATGTGGTTGTCCAGTTTTCCCAACACCATTTGTTGAAGAGACTATCTTTTCTCCATTGTATGTTCTTGGCAACTTTGTGGAAGTTTAGCTGTCTGTAGATGTGCGGTTTTATTTTTCTGCTTTCAGTTCTGTTCCATTGATCTGTGTGCCTGTTTTTTGTACCAGTAGCATGCTGTTTTGATCACTATGGCTTTGTAGTGCATTTTGAAGTCAGGGGTTGTGATACCTCCAGCTTCGTGCTTTTTTCTCAGGATTGCTCAGCAATTCAGGGTCTTTGCTTGCCCCAAATGAATTCTGGGATTCTTTGTTCTGTTTCCATGAAGAATGTCATTGAGATTCTGGAAAATCTGCAGTGTTCTGATGGTGCAGGAGACCCACAGAGAGTTGATGTTTCAGTTGGAAGACTGTCAGGCAGAAAGAGCCAATGTTGCAGATGAAGTCTGAAGGCAGTGGGCTGGAAAATTCTCTCTTACCTGGGGGAGAGTTTGTCTTTTTGTTCTCTTCAGGCTTTCAACTGATCAGATGAAACCTACCTGCATTATGAAGACTAATCTGCTTACCCTACTATTAAAATGTTAATCTAATCTAGTGTTAAAGTCTAGCAATTTAAATGTTAATCTCATCCAAAAGTACCCTCTCAGAAACACTCAGAATAATGTTTGACCAAAGATTTGGGCATCCTGTGGCCCAGTCAAGTTGACACATAAAATTAGCCATCACAAGGGTCTATCCATCTTGCTAGAAAATTCTGTGTGAAATAGTAGGAAGATATTAAAACTAAGGAGTCCTGAATTCAAGCCCAGGCTCTGCCAGTTATTAGCTTTTGGATGCTGGGTAAGTCAAATTATGACTTTCGGTTTTGGGCTCCTCATCTATAAAATGTGGAGGTTAGATGTCTAAGGACTTTATAGATCTAAAATTCACTGGTTACATAATTCTTAGAACCAACCTACCAAAGGTGTGCTATAAAGTGATGAGAGGCCATACTTTTAGCCAAACATGAGAAATCTGTGTAAACTTGTAGCAAGACAGATTTATGTCAGGATTATGGGAGAACCTCCAATTTACTGAAGGGGGCAAGGGACACTGAATGACAAAAGGGACACAGAATGACTTCGGTGTCCTGCTTTCTGATTCCATATACTTTTTACTTAAAGCAAGGCCAGTCATTTGGGGCCTGCATTTCAAGATGCTTCTGTAACTTCTGATGAGTAATTCGACAAATTGTATATTTTGTGTTTAAATGTTTGCTGTCTTAAATAATATTTGACATTTTGAATGTCTGATCGCCTATAAATAGCTGCTTAGAGCAAAGAAATGTAGCTGCTACAAACAATGAAAATGAAGATTTCAGAGAAGAAATTGGGGAAATAGATTTGGAAAGGTCAACTGTTGGAACATTAAGCAAAATGCAGTTTTCCTCTCCTGTTCAGTATTTTGTGGCTACACTGTAAGACCAATGGCATTTAGCTCAGCAGCTCTCTTGCTGAGTTCACTGTGATGATTTTCTCAGCCCCTTTGTCTTCTTGCCCCAGTTTTTTCGCTCCCCTTGCCTTCCTAAGGGAATAAATGTGTTAGCACACAGGATCTAGTCCTAAATGTTTGTACTCTGTCAGGTACAAACAGAGAATATACCTTCTCAGATAATGATCATCAGGTCTGAGTATTTGCAACAATTATAATTAGATTATACTGTAGATTATATGCACATATGAATAATAATAATTATTATTAATATCCCAAGTTGGTTTTTATTATTCTAATGTGAGAGTGTGTGAGTTTGATAGGTTTGCTAACTTTGGTTTAAAATAGACAACTTGAGAAATAGGAAATATTTGGTCATTTGGGTGCAAAAATTCCTTTTTTTTTTTAAAATCCAAATATGCCTTCTCAAGGCAGTTTAATCTTGGATCAGTCAATTTGCCATCATCCTGTGGGGGACACCTTGGTGCCCAAACCACAATCTCTAGGAACTCCTCTCCTGGTTCAGACACAGGCGGTGTTGAGAGACCTTTCTCTCCTTGGCTAGTTAGTTTCTAACTGTAATTGAAATGACCACGCGAGTGGCAGCCATATTTCACAATGGGAACAGAAAAACAGAGAAAGCCAACTTAGAGAGAGCCGGGGGGGGGGGGGGGGGGGGGGGGGGTAGGGAGGGGAAGGGGAGGGAAAGCGTAGGAGGGGAAGGGAAGGGAGAGGAGAGGACAGGAAGAGGAGGAGGAGGAGAAACAGTAACTCAGCAGTGCAGAGGACAAATGAGAATGAGAGACGGCAAACGAGCACAAGCACAAGGCAAGTGTTAGCTTATGTCTTTGTTGCCTCAGTCTAAAGATTGCAAAGTGGTGGTGTATCTGCCTTTAAATTTAGCCTACAGAAATATTTCGTTTTATCTAGTTTTAAAAAATTAATTCCAACTGAGAGATTTTTTTTTTTTTAAAGATTTTTATTATTTCCTTTTTCTCCCCAAAGCCCCTCAGTACATAGTTGTATATTCTTCGTTGTGGGTCCTTCTAGTTGTGGCATGTGGGACGCTGCCTCAGCGTGGTCTGATGAGCAGTGCCATGTCCGTGCCCAGGATTCGAACCAACGAAACACTGGGCTGCCTGCAGCGGAGCAAGCGAACTTAACCACTCGGCCACGGGGCCAGCCCCACAACTGAGAGATTTTTATATTAAAAAATCCATATTCCAAACTTTTTCAAAAAGTGGAAGATCTGGCAATCCTTGATCCACGTTCTTCATGGCCACAACGGGCTGCAGCTGAGAAACAGGGATCTCCTTTAGACGGAACATGAACTCTGTGCAGTTCACCACGGTCACCGCCACTCCCTGTTCCTTCCCAGCTGCCTCACTGGCTTATGATACCTGCCTGGCCTCTTTGGGTTTTTGAGTTAAACACTCTTGCAGCAGCCTCTTCTATGGTCTAAACATCTTCAAATATTTATTCTCTCCAATCCACATGGCACATCATGGGTGCCAATGACTAATTGTGATTAATGAATAAAGATACTGCTAGAAACAGGGCTGCTCTGAGGGAACTAGAGCAAAAATGCAGATATTTAAAAGTAATAAAGCAAATTAAACTATTAAGTAAAATCCATTCTATCCTCCTACTTTGGCAAATATATCTTCATAATAACAAATCAAGAATATCTCTTAAACTATAGTTGTAATAGAATTAAATCTGGCAAAATGCCAAAGATGACAATGTAATTATTCTTGTACATATATGATTGTTCTTTGAATGAGCTAGTGGTGTTTGGAGGAGTAGTAAAATAAAGACCTACATAATTTATAAATTTTATATTTATCCCATAAAATTTATGGTTCCTGCTTTTATTTCAACAAAACAAATATTTATATCATTATAATCAAGATTTTCAAATAATTTGTGGTCTATTTTCAGCAATGCCATCTTTGTGAGTTATTGTGTTTTTAGATAGTTTTTTATTAATTCCATTTCAGAGAAACTTCATTCTCCTAAAACAACAGCAAATGAAATTGCTAAAAAAGATGTTTAAAGCAATATTATGACTTGGAAATAAACATGAACTTTACATATCATATCAAAGTCATGAATTTACATATAATGTTCAAACAAGGATTGCATATGGTAAAATATGATCATAGAAAATATTACAAAATACTTTAATTTCATTATAAAAATCTGTAACACTTATTCCCTCATTTTTACCCTATCTTAAAGCATTTTAGATACATATAGTTATATAAAGAATTGCTATCATGCTTCATGCGTGAATGTCTTTAGATATGTGTGCGTTGTGTGTGTGTGTGTGAACCATGCATTAATCTACCAAAAAAGGGGCAAGCTCATGTGTATTTAAGTTATAGGAATAGTTTCATACTGGAAAATTGTAAATTAATCATAGAACTGCGAATAGGAAAGAAGAGAAGCAAAATGGGTGCTCAGCACTACTGAGAAACACTTGGTTATGCAAGAATCTGGTGCATTCACGCAATCTGAGGGGAAGGATGGACAAGTTAACTAATTTGTCTTTTCTCTTACCTAAGCTATTCTGTCATTCAAATCCTCCCAGTATTCTGGAGTACTATCTGTGGAAAGACATGCAAACTCCCGGGGCATTTGGACATAGTCACTTTTCTTTTCAAGAATATAAGGCAAGAGATGTGAAGGAGGGGCCAAAGCAGTGTTAGAGGCAGGAGTGGATGTTTAACTGTTGGCCACACACAGTCATTGCTGTACACTGGGTCCGGAAGGACACACGTGTCATCACACGCTAATAGTCCGTTAAAGCACAGGCCCAGGACAGAGCCCCGTCTTGCTCCAATCCAAAGGTGACACTAGCTGTCAAATTCATGCTCCTGAAGCGTGGCTCTAATCATACTAGGATCCTACTCAGACGTATGCACAGAATACAGCCAATCACGGTGCTGCAGGCCCTCGATGATCAGACCCCACCACCATGGGCTGGTCTTCCCACCTACTCTTGGCCTTTAACAGTCTCCTCAAAGGCAGAAATAGCAATTAGAACAGTGAATTCTAGATGCCAACCCCTAAACATACATTATTGCTTCCCATCCTCAAAAGCTTGCAAAGTTATTTATAATAGAATTTGAGACTTAGAAACATCAAAAATTAGATGTTAAGTAATTTCTTCAAGATTCCCACTCAGATCTGGCTCCAAAGGTGAGGATTTTTCCACCAAGGTAGGCTTTTCCCAAAAACCCAGAGTCAGCTTTTCCCTTCGTCATAGTTCCTCCTTGCCCTGCATTTCAGATGTGCTCAATTAATGTTTGTAGCCCGATTATGCTTGTATTTTTACCAGAGCCCCAAAGAAGTAGATGTCTAAAGCCACAGTACATTTTCTTTAGGCAGTTTTTTCCTTCAGAAGAATGGCTTAATTTACCAAAAAGGAGCTGACTTCACCCGGCACACTCCCCACAAAGCCCACATTGAATTTGTCCTTGCTGGTTCTCTCTGCTCCTGTTATCGTGGCTTAGACTGCCTGTCGGCCCAATAAGGCAATGGTTTCTCCTGAGAGCTCTTTGAGTTTCTGAATAGTCCTCAAGACTTTTTCTTCCAGAGTGTGACAGTGAACTCCTAGCATGAGAGTTATTTGCTTGGCTTTCCTAATAAAGCTAAGAACAGAACAACTGAAAATTAAAAAAAAAAAAAAATGCGCATGAAGGTTTTGGTTATTAGAGATTTTGCCTGATCATAGACTGTGTATATGAGCTGGATACCATTTGACATCTTTAAAAAATAAGCAATAATTTTCAATACTCTAGCAAATAACAACATTAAAAGTGAGCGGGGGTAGATGACACTGCAGACTCGAAAGACATACACCTACACAACTTACTGTGTATATTATCATGACTTTATTCACCAATATAACTTACTGTTCCACTGCCTTCAGCAATTTGATTTCATTATTCCAGGGTACTCTTGCCCAGGAAGACAAAAGTTACAGATAAATTTATTGTTTGTTTCAGGAACTTCCCATAAAGCCCATTTAAATGAGCATCTCAAACTACTCAGCTTTTCAATAGATAGCATCAAGCCACTGTTATGCCCCAAGACTTTGAATCCTTTACCTCAAATTCCTCGCCTTGCTGTGCCCATGGATCATATATTATTATATCATGATCCTTCCTTAATCCTAATCATGTTCCTCTCCCGTTGAGTGATCCACCTGAAACCAGACTCCACGATCTCATAAATATGCCAGCACTGCCATCTTCACATTAAGAGGGTATTGAGACTCTGGCAAGGTAGTATTCTCCCTTATCAGGTATGAATAAACTCAGCTTTGTCTTATCAATAGGCCATTTTGATGGTATTTTGGAGGAGCCAGCATTTGGCAAAAGAAGAATGGCTGAATACTGCTAATTGGTGAAGTTGGGTGATAGGCACATGAGGTTTATTATGCTAGTCTCTCTACTTTAGGGTATGTTGGAAAAATTTTTTAAAAAAAGCTAAAATCTTTGAGTTAAAACCTAGCTGGGCTGGATGCCAAGGAAAGGAGCTGCTGAGTGAGTGATGAGAGCTCAAGACATCGTGATAAGAAGATTGGAAAATGTAGCCCTGGCATCGGCTTCCTCTAGCTCTGTGACATGGTGTCCTTCAGTTGGACGAGTGTGAACTCGAAACTCCCACCCCAGTTCTTGACAATGTGAAGCGCAACGAAGCATCCCTGCGCATCAAGAATGGTAAGAGGCAGACCCAAGGCTATGACACTGTTCTTGTGTTATCAATCGGTGGCAGTGTTCACTCCAGAGCTTAGAGAGTGTGAAGTGAACCCTCCTCTACGGAGTTATTTCTCATGATCGTAGGAAAAAGGTGGATGACAAATAGGTAAGGGGATCATGGGGTGTGAAACAGCATAGGAGCTAGGAGGCAGTTGGGAGAGTCCCAGGGCCTGGCTGGAAATCCAGATACCCCCATTGCCTCTGAATATCCCCACATACTTTGCCTGCTATTTCTTTCCTCACTTCCTTTGATACTTCTCCTAATCCTTAGGTTTCTCCTTCTGAGCCTTCTCCATGACCTCAGTAGCCTCCAAATACTTCCCTTCCTCCACTTCTACTCCCAGACCTTCAGTGATTATATGGGGATAGGGTGAGGGGAGAGGGACCTGTCACCTTCGTCCCTTCAGTTTCCGCTCATAGCAACAACTTCACGGATGGTGGAGTCAGAGGTAGCTAGGCTAGCCTACAGATGCCAATTTACTCACAATGTAGCAGAAATTGGAGACAAACAGTATTAAAACAGTCCCATTCTATTTCCAAAATAAAACACAATTTCTGATTGGGTTACTGAGGCTTCTTGGAAGTTCCTAAGTAGAACCCGTAAGTCAACATTCTGTATAATGAGCCAATCAATGTTTAGTAGTATTGTAATGCTATTAATTCAAATTCATAACACCTGGCTAGGCCTTTACCACTTTCATTAAGTAATTTATGTGTTAATGTGGTCATTGCCTAAACAGAGTTTTAACTGCAGAGTTTTTTCCCCTATAGCTAGACAGTTTTTCCTTTCTCTTTTCTTTTCTCTTTCATTCCCCTCCCTCCTTCTTTCTTTCTTTCTTTCTTTCTTCCTTCTTTCTTCTTCTTCCCTCCTTCTCTCCTTCTTTCCCTCCCCTCCTCCTTCCCTCCCTTTCCTTCTTGCTTTCTTACCAAAATCGGCGTGTAACTTTATTTTTACATCCCCTAAGAATCACAGATTTTTAAAGCTGGCAAAGCCACTAAAGACCACCAAATCTAGCTGTCTTATCATTTAGGACACTGATGTCCCGAAAAGTTTAGCCACTCACCACACAAAGTCAAGCGTGTTAATGGTATAACAGAGGCACCTTCCAGGCCCTAGAACTTCCTGTCTGTACTTTTCCTTATATTATGCTGCTCTTCAGACTTTTAAGCTTTTAGCACTTTAGTTATTATATGAAAAATATCTCTAATGGGTGATACGCATTTTAAAATTTATCTTTCTTTGTAAATTGATTCTGGATATTCTATTTTTGCTCACTAGATTGACCATTTCCGATCAGTTTTGTGGCAGTAAACTGTTTCCTGTTGGTTCTAGGACTTGACATTTACTATATTTTGGTTGAGAGTCACCACATCACCCATGGATTTTTTATGATTTCTTCAGGACCATTAAGAAGTTAGTTGGTTTCTATACAAAGTCAAGCCCAGTGACAACAGGTCCAGCAGTGATCTGAGTTGAATCCTGCACTGAGGTTGATACCAAATATAGAAACGCAGCAGCCCTGCCTGATCCAGGGCACGAGGGAATGTGGCTCTCACTGGATGTCTATAAACCACCTACAAACGACGAGCAGCTCACAAGGGCCATGGAAGATCGAGCTAAGTCCTTGTCTCAAGGAGGTGATAAGGGCAAATTTTATTTTATACTAACATGTACTTAGTAATTAGAAATAGTTGTAGAGTGAGACATTATGCTTTGGGAACTATAAATACATCTGCTGTTTTCAGTATCACTAAATAATACTCCTGCCCAACCTCAGCAAAGTATGACTTTTGAGTTACTTTTCCAGTATGATTGGTAGCTGATATGTTTTACCAAGTTTTGTTAGCTCACGTTTGTGAGCCCACTGGGGAAAGGGCTGGGGGAAGGAAAAAGAAAGACAGAAGAGAGAAGGGCAAAGCAAAAGAGAAAAGGGAGGACAAGACTATAGGATTTTTCTCTATGCCTGCTGAGCAAAATAAATTTCAAAATTGCTTAATATTTGGACTTTATCCAGTTTTTATTTAGCTATCTAATACTGGCTTCATTAGCAACATGCTCTAAACTAGGAGTTCTTAATCTTTTTTTTTCCCTCCTCCAAGCTATACAAGATGGATGATGGCCGGGGTGTGGAATTTTCCCATCAGTGTGCCAGGGTTATGAGCAGTTCCCAGAGGGAGAGCTGCAGCAACTCCACCCCTTAATCTCCACTGAAGAATACAGTTAGGAACACATATGAGAGAGGGCGATGCTATTACAGAAAAAAAATGAATCTGTTCTAATTTATTATTTAGAAATTGAATTATTCACAAATGTCAATATTTGACAAATGACTTGCAAGTTGCAACATACCTCACAGTTAATCATGTCATGCCAAGGCGTTGAAGCAACACTGTTGAGGACTGTTGCTTGAATTAGCTAAATTAAGTAGCCAGACTTTTTGTTCTTTGAAAATACCAGAAATCTTGCTTCTCTTCTTAATAGCTAGCTATATCTTCCACACAACCATTCACCTATACGTACATACACATATATATTGTTACCCAAAAGTATAGATTAATGGTCCACTGAAGTGAGAAGTATAACTATCTACTGTCATGACTTTAAGGACAAGGAAACCAACGATAATTATTCCTGGATGCATCAGTGTAAATGTCTGTGGTAGATTAAAGACGGTTACAAATTCTTTGACACTCCTCCCATTAAGAGGTGGGTCTACTATCCTGCCCTCGAATCTGAGCTGACTCATATCTGCTTTGACCAATAGAATATGGCAGAAGTGATGTATGTCAGTCTAGGCCAAACTGTTAAGTGGACTGTCTTGGCTTCTGTCTTGGTCTCTTGGAAGTTGGCTGCCATGTAAGAAGACAGATTACCCTGAGACTACTATGCTGTGAGAACTTCAAGGCACATGGAAAGGCCCTGATGGATGAGATGCCATGTGGAGACAGAGGTGGAGGAGCATTGAGTAATTGACTATGTGAGTGAAGAAGCCATCTTGGAAGGTGGTCTTCCAGTCCCACCTGCCTCAGCTGACACCACATGGATTAGAGATGAAATGCCCAGCTGAATTCTTCCAAAAATCCTGACTCTCAAATCGAAAGCAAAATAAAACAATTGTTTTAAGCCATTAAAACAAAAGATAACCAGAAAATGTCCATGGGTTGAGAATTTTAAAGACAGGCAGAATATCATGTTGTGAGCAAAGGCATTTGCGTAAGGTGATTACCAGTTGAAATGTGGGCGGATTTACATGGGTTGAAGCTCAAATAGCACGTATAAAGAAAGAGGATGCTATCAAGACTTCAAAACAGAGGAGTAGTTAAATGGAACCATGGGAAGGGAAAGAAAAACTTAGAAACTTCCCTCTGAAGGTGTAGGAGGAATTATGGGGAGAAAAATACTCTTTCCCTTTCATAGAACAAAGGAGACTTTGCTGAGTGGGCTGCAGGTATCTTGGTTGTGTTCTGCTTATGTGTATTCAAGGAAGTGTGAGGCTGTCCTTCAACTGGGTGACTCATTAAATTGCTATCTGGGTTTGACTAGAGCTTCAGCTATACCACTTTGCTGGAAGGAAGAGGGTGCTGAAGAGGAAAGAGATGCCACTCCCATCTTGAATAGATTTGTGCCTTCACGGTGCTACCCAATAACCCAGGGGCCCCACTTTACTATCTCTCACCCTAGCAGCACCCCAAATACTCAGCCCAAGCCCTTTTTCTCATTTCTGCTTTTCCCACTTACCACCCCTAAAGTAAAATAATTTCAAATAGTCTAAGTTTTAATACATTAAATAACTGTATATTTATATAAGTAAAAAAATGAATTAAGTAAAAGCGTATTTATTGTATCTTCCAAGTTTTTGGAAGGACTGCAGCCACAGAGTACTGAGTATATGGAACTGGAAGGAATAGCCAACATAATTTTTGCTAAAATGTATTTTCTAGAAGACCTAAAAGGTCGGATTTAACAGCATGAAATGTCAGATCAAACAACAGAGAATTTCATAGGAATATGTGCAAACCTGGGGCTTGGGTTCACAAAGCAATTGCTCTCCTTCTGGATGGCACAGATGTGGGTCTCGAGTTAGCAGTTGACTCCAACAATCTGAGTCTCTGGTGTGATACAACCACCAAAAACACCTACAGTGATCTTGGGTCACAGGCAACAGGATAATGTTCAAAAGAAGAAGGTGCAATTCTCATTTCAGTCTTCACTGAACAAACCACACCTAGAGTAACGTGTTCAGTGTAGTGGCTGTAATTTAAGAGAACATTATTGCACTTTATCCAGTGCTACACAACCAAGAAGGGTGCTGAAGGGATTTGAAGTCATGCCATATGAGAATCTACTGAAGGAACTGGGAGCATTTGGCCAGGAGACTAGAAGATGAAGTAGATGAATTCTTAGGGGCATTTCTCCTCAGGAGAAAGTAACAAGAGCCAGGGGAGGGCTCAAGTGGAAAAATTTCTTTCAGTAAAGGAGTTTTTGAGGTGTGACTTTCTGGTCCGTGAAGGTTTCAAGCAGCAGTTATGGATCGTCCTGGAACAAGTTTAGGTGTTAAAAAAGAATTAGACAAGATAACTCCTGTGGTTCCTAAAAAATCACATCAACAGGAAGGAAGTATTTGGTTAGCTGAAAATTAATTCAAGCTAAGGTGTTAATAGTGCAATGTGTTTTTCCCAAGAAAATTTTTATTTTAATAGAGTGTCCCAGGTCGGTAATTGCACCACCATCTCCACATCCTGTCCCATAGCAAACACTGCTGATCAGTCAATCCCAGCACTTTCTTGCTGGACTGAGGCCACGCCACAGAACACTGTCTGGGCAGCCAGTACCATCCGCCGTGTTGGCATAACAGCACCAAATCTGTTTGTTATCCTTGCAAAGCAAATGAAGGAATGTCTAGTACAGGAAAGCCTCATTACCTGAAGATACCTTGTCTTGGAAAAAGTCCACTTAAAGTAAATCACTTAATGCAGGAGCTAGTATTTCAAAGTAAATAGAAAAAGTACAGGAATGGAGCTTTATCTTGAAAAAATGAAACTAAATATTCATTCATTCATTTCCTTCCCCTAATATTTATTGTAGCTGCCATGGTAGACACCATTTTTGGCCCTGGGGATATAGTAGTGAATAAGATCTACAAATCCTTGTCCTCAAAGAGCCTCCATTCTAGTAGGGGAGGCAAATATAACACAGATAGACAAACAAGCATTAAATATCAGGCAGTGACAGGTTCTATGAGGAAAATAAAGCATGACAAAGTGATGGGAGCTGCTAACTTAGGGTGTGTGGTCAGGGATGTGTTTCCTGAGGCGGCACACTTGGGCAGGTCTGGGGGTGGTGTTCCCAGCAAAGGGAATAGCAAATGCCAAAGTCACAGGGAAGATCAAGTTCACCTGTTGTGACAACAGCAGGGAGCCCAGTGTGGTTTGAGAGAAGTTCAGAGTTGTCTCCAGGGCCAGAGCACAACGGGCCTTGTAGGTTATGGTAAGCAATAAAGAAATTGTGGAAATAGTCTTTATATTATGAATATTATTGTAACAGCGAGCTAATTAGTAGAAACAATAAAGAATAAATCGTACCCATTGGAGGTCTAATATATAATTTTTCTGAAACAGTTTTAATAGCTCAAAATGATAACCTTTACTTCACATTTGACCCTCACTACATAATTATAAAAAGGTAACACTTGCAAAATTAATTAAGGGCTTCATAAACTTTTCCAAGGGTTCCTCTTAATCCTTTGCTATCTACCTAGCTCATTCCTTTTGGAATTGACATGTCACCACCCTTGTCAACTTTTTATTCTTTGGTTGTCACCGCCAAAACTTCACTTGTCACTGGTTTTGAAAATGATTCAAGCCGGTCTCCAACATCACTTCCGTTGATTTCTTGAAATCCTGAATCTTTTCCAAAAATTGAAATTTCGCTTAGCAATCAGTTTACATCATGTCTGCATTTTGTTGTCAGATGAATCAGGGAGGGATGTCAGACAAAGGCGGACTTGCTATACACCGGCATTATTTGGGGAGGGATGTTTGAATGCAGACCAACATCAGAACAGTTCACTGTCAGCTTGTATTTTTGGTATCATGACTTTGCTTCCCTAGGCATCTTTGAATCTCCAGGAGCTCAGATACTGACTGCTTAGTAATGAGGCCTCTCTTGTTATGGCGTCAGGTAATGGGGCTGCTGAGGGAAAGAATTAGAGAGAGGCAGGGAGAGTTTTCTTTATGGAAAAATATCTTTTCAGGCAAGAGTTCTCTCTTTCCACAGGGAAGCCTGGTCATCCCCAAGGGTCCTGGCAGGAAGCTACAAGTCACTGAGTCCAGGCCTGTTGAGCCGGCCTCTGTTGACTTCCTGGCATTGTAAAGATTCTGGCTCCTGGCCGCAGCGGCTTGCAGAAAGTGATTTCTCAGAATTGTCTGTTCCTCCGGGGATGTGTGTGTATTTTAAATCAAAGAGTTATAAAGTGAGCACAAAGCCATTTTGGATGGAGCTTATTTCATTTTAAGAGCAGCCCATCTACATTTAGTAAACTTTTCATTTTTATTGTTCTTAACAAGAAAACAGATGTAAACACTGTACCATTATGGGAAACAGAGAGAAAATATCATCTGTAAGACTACTACCCAAGCACAGCAGTTTGTTCATCCTGTCCCAAACTTTATATATTCTTATTTATTATAATAATAATGAAAATAAGGATGATGATAGCATCTATTGACTTTTTTGTTATGGTTTTCAGTCATGTCATTTAACTTTTGTTAGAACCCAGGAGATGGGTCATTATTACCTCCATTTTACAGATGAGAAAACTGAGGCATGGAGTGGTTGTCCAACTTCAAACTACCTGGTCGTGGGTCTTGAACCCTGGCAACTCTAGAAATTTCTTTCTTTACCATTACATTATTGCTTTATATTTTGCATATAGTCAAGTTAATACATTAGAATTACAAATTTTTCAATTATAATAAAGAGACTATTGTTATGAAGTCTGAACTTCAGAAGTTGGTTCTAAGAGCACCGATAGAAAAACTAAAACATTGAAACTTTTAACATGTAAGTGACTTAACCATATTCCAATCTAGCATCTTCATTTTCCCCTTATTCTACTTCTAATGCATAAAATAGAGTTGTATATACACAGTTTACATACATACACAATTACTCTAAAAATATCGTGATGACGGGACTGTGTCTGTCTTGTACATAGCTATGGAACAGTGACAAGCATGTAGTGTCATTTGCCCATTCATTCATTTGTTCAATGAATAATTAACCCAGTTAATCTGTTTTGAATTTTTCCCCCTGATAGACTCATGAACTCTTTCCTCAAAATTCCTAGTTCAATATGATGTTAATTATAATATACTTAACAAAAAACTGTTTTGGTCTTCAAGGAGTTTGAGAAACACTGGCTAAAAAAACCACAAAATACTTTTCTTTGCTGTCTAATGTGCATTGTGAATTTATAATCTACATTCTTGCAAAAACTTATTTTTGACCATGTAACTCTCCTTTTTTTTCTTTTCTTGGACCATCTGGGAGACTAGGATTCCATTGAGGACACTTTGAGAAACTGGTCTAGAATTTACTTCTTCTAGAACTCTAATATTTTTCTGCTTCTCTTTTTAAACTCACCTTGAACTGCTGTTTAGTCAAACAGAGTTTCCAAAATAACCAGTGCTGTATGATTATTCATCAGTATTGTCTTATTCCAAGCTGAATAGTACAAACTACCAAAATAAAACAAAACAGAGCAAAGCCCTAGACACTAGAAAGATAACTTCTAAACCTGATTTAAGATGAAAATAAATAATGTCAGAAGAATTGGTTGGGAAGTAAAAATGAAAATGGTTCATTTCCTTACATACTGCCAAACAACAGGGTTTTTTTCTGGGACGTTTTTGTTTTTTAACCATAATCAGCTAGTATATCAACAAATTCTTTTCATTGCACAAGAGTACTACCTAACACCTAATTTTGGGACATACTATTCATGAACTTCTGAGAATTCTTATTTCTTTTCTGTGAACATTACTGAATAACTGCATTTATTTTATACAGTTGTTATTTCGTGTTATTTTCCAAGGGCCCACATTCTTTCATTTGCTTGTCCAAGGCCTGTTTCAAAGTGAAAAGCATTACATTCTTCCGTTCCAAATGTATCACTAGGAATGCTTAAATGAGAAAAGTATGATCTTTCTTTGCTTTAGAACATTAGGAATCAGAACCATAGAAAACTGGTAACCTTTGAATCTTTAGAGTCAAGAATGTTGAATATAATTGACTCACCTTTTTTGGTCTCAATAAAATAGAAAGAATAAACCTGTTTTTTTGTTTTAAAGATTTTATTTTCCCTTTTTCTCCCCAAAGCCCCCAGTACATAGTTGTGTATTTTTAGTTATGGGTCCTTCTAGTTGTGGCATGTGGGACACTGCCTCAGCAAGGCTTGATGATAGGCACCACATCTGCCCCAGGATTCGAACAGGTGAAACCCTGGGCTGCAGAAGCAGAGCACACAGACTTAACCACTCGGCCATGTGCTGGCCGGAGAATAGGCTTCGGCTTTTTGTTTGCTGTTTTTTTTTTTTGTGGAAGATTAGCCCTGAGCTAACATCTGCTGCCAATCCTCCTCTTTTTGCTGAGGAGGGCTGGCCCTGAGCCAACATTCATGCCCATCTTCCTCTACTTTATATGTGGGACGCCTACCACAGCATGGCTGACAAATGGTGCCATGTCTGCACCCGGGATCCGAACCGCCAAAGTGGAACGTGAGCACTTAACTGCTGTGCCACTGGGCTGGCCCTAGGCCTCAGTTTTGATGGCTAAATAATGAATACACATGTGAAGAGGCCATGTCTGACACTCTTGAACCGAGCTCAGATGAGGCAGTGGGTGGTTTAGGAACATACACACATATATATATTATACTATATATTTAGTCATTTAAGGGCTGAATATTTCTTAACTTATTTTAGTGCATAGAGTTCAGGTCTAAGACCATATTAGGCTTTTATTCAGCTACTTTTTAAAATATTTGGAGAAAGGAAAGTAAAACTGAAAAAGACTTTAATGAAAATTTTCTTTGAAAAATTTTAATTTTTCAAAGTATAACTTTAAAAAGTTAAAAACGTGGCTTTCATACAAATATAGGCACACATCAGAGATCTATTAACTTACTAATGAGGGAACCTATAAGATGGTGATGCTCTCAGTTCCAAGAGCATTTTGAGGATCTGAATATTCATAGACATTTAGAAAGAATGTTGGTATACATAAGACTGTTCGGTTAGATACGAAATTGTTTAGTCGCACGATGCAATAAACCCATAGACGTCGAGGTGATCTTTTCCTCTGGACAGACTGGACAAAATATGCACGGGAACACCCAACTCCGGAGTGCCTGAGATCTCACCAGCAGTGTACAGCAAAGTCAAACACGAGGACATTTTCCTAGAAAATTAAGCAGTCTTGGGTGGCCCTGTGAAACAGTGTCTCAGTGTGACAGTGTGAGTTCATGCTCTTCCCCCTTTGTTACCAAGTTCCGGGTAATTTTTCTAATTATCTGAAAATAAAAATTTGAGAGTTTTTTCTTATAAATTAACTCATCGATTATATAGTTTGGACTAAAAGCCACCAACTCAGCTGCATCTGGACGTGGAGAGATTAAAACAGGGGCTGGGGATCTTCTTAATTCAAAATTCAAAAGAAGCATCTTTCACGGATGACTGTTCATCCCATATCAAGGTCAACCTGGCAGGAGAAAGGAACAATGGAAAGAGGGCAGGACAAATATCCCCAGGGGAATGAAGCAAGCTGGGGCTGACAGCCTTCCTTTCCTCAAAGAGTCTGCCTTTATTGAAAGGGGATAGGATTTGCGGGTTAGATCTCTCATCCTTTGCAAAGGTGCTTGGGAGACGAGCTCAGGCGGGCTGCTCTGGGCGTAGCAAGCCCCACCCCTTGCAAGGTCCCTCAGTCGGCAGCTAACGCCTGGAATAAATTCTCCACTCGCCCCGCGTGGGCTCATTCACAGCTCTGTTGTCCGGGATGGGCGCTTCCTCTTAAGGATTGAAATAACAGAGTGCAGACACATCGAGTGTGATGCAGCGAGTCCTCCCTCAGAGGCTCTTCTTTTTCCTGGGCAATAAAAAACAACAAACAAACAAACAAACAAACAGAATAAAACAGAAACAGCAGCTACGTCCCCCTCCCCCTTCTCGTTCCCTCCTGGCTTTTTCTGAACGCTCGATGAATCTCTGCGAGCCTCCATCCCTAGAGGGGGTAGCTCTGTAAAACTGGTAGGAGACGTCGGGAAGAAAGCAAGTCCCCCGGGGATTTCAGCACCTAGGCAGAAACAGTCGGGCTTTCCTATTGCCAGCCCCGGGGGTGCTTGGCACCGAGAGGCCTGGATTAAACGCGGCGCCGGGCTGGCGAGGTTGGGGTCGTGCGGTAACTCTCCAGGTGCTCCTTGCGGGGATCCCAGGGTCCCGGCGTCCCGGCCCCGCCGCCGCGCCCCGCCCAGCTCTGTCCCCGCAGCCTCGCGGGCTGCCGGGCTTTGTGGTTCGCCCGTGCGGCTGGGCCCCTGCTGGGGGTGTCGTTACGAGCATGTGCAGACAGCAGCCCAAGGTAGAGCGAGCGTGCCTGGCGAGCCCGGAGACTTGCCTTGCAATGCCATGTTTGTGTATGTGCTCTAACTCCCGGAGAGCAATCAGGGAGACGGCTCCCCGGCCGGACTTGGCTGATGTTTTCTTGTTTCTGTTTCAGCCTTCAGGATAATTCCTTCAGCAGCACCGCTGTAACAGAGTAAGTGATTCTTGCCATTAAAATAAGACTTGCATGCCTTTCTCTGGAAGCAACTATCTTGAAGGTATCCTCCACCGTCCCCAGCCGCTCTTCGTATTAATGCATTGTCTCCTGTAATCTGGGGCTGGGAAGACCGGGAGACGCTCTGACTGATGGGGCCCAGAAATCTTTACAGGTTGCAATCAGCCTTTTAGCAGCCACGGGAGAGATATTAAAACAAGCTAATTGTTTGCGGGAGCTCAATGCTCCACGATACGTGTTCTTGGAGCTCAGATTTTTAAAAAAAGACAATCTATTTGACATGTTAGAAAGGAAGCTTTGTTGTATTTTGCCAACATTGGTGTCAGTTTTCATGGAGCATGCTGTATATACATTTACAGTAAATAGGAGATGGATGTGAAATGACTTGAGTTGAATTCCAGCATGTGATAAACAGGCTAAACTTATCCTCACCCTCTCTTGTCTACAGATTTTTAAGACGGAGTAGAGTAAACTTTTCTTGCATGCCTTTTGTCATTTTTGTCTTCTGACCTCAAAGATCTGGCTAGAGGAGGAATGAGTCATCTTGTCCTATGGTTAAAGCTATTGATTGGGGCAACTTGCACCATTTAGACATGGAATGAAGGAGTGTAATATTTTACTCAAGGCCAGCAGGCACAGTATTTTTTTTATGAGATATTTATAGTTCATGGTTTTAATTCTTGTGATCTCTTCTTTAATATGTTTTCCTAATACTATTGTATACATACATGTTAAAAATTAAATGTATATTATGCTAATACTATATGTAATTTATATGTAATTTACATATGTGTTCATATATGTATGAAATATCTGTACTTCATTTAGCAATCTTTCTCTAGGCTAAGTCATGATGTTTGCTTCTGGGACTTTTCTGTAGAAGTCACTCTAAACAGCTTTTCAGGAAAAAGAGATGTGTAAGGTTGTATACTAAACTACATTAGAAAAATGCTGCAAGTTTGATATAGAAAGCCAGTAAGTTGGGAGCTGTGCTCAAGTTCCCTAAAAGGCAAATAAATGTGGGAATAGACACGATGTGAGTTTCAAGTCTCACCACTGTCACAAAGACTTGGTGATGGAGGGTGAGATTCTACAGGACTTCACGGCCTTCTTGTTTCCCATATTCTTTTTGTTTCTTGAGTGTTCGGCTCACTTAAGTGGAGTTACTTTTGAAAAAACCCCACGGTTGACTTTAGAAGATAGAATGTAAAATACTCATTGGACCTGCATCCTGTTACTGAGATTGCTTGGTGACTGTGCTGCAACTTTGCTTTCCTAAAAGCCTAGAGAGGGGGAGAGATGTGTGCCAAAGGATGCAGGCCGAAGGTCAGGCCATGACTTCCTGGTCAGGTGGGCAGGTACCGCTCTCCTTCCTTGGCTGTGCTCACAAGCACCAAGTGCTTTCTGGGTTTAATTTTTAGGAGCCTTGTGTGGCCACATCCCCAGAGTCAGCCAGAGGCATAGCAGCTTCGAAATGGAGACACCTGGTTCCAGATTCACATGGACAATTTCGTTTTAAAGAGGTTTTATGGTTAAACGCTGGAGAAAGTCTGGTATCTTGTCTTTGGACACTCCCCAAAGAGTTCTGATTGCATAAGATCCTGTTGTTGTTTTCAGAGAAGTGACAGTGATTTATTTTAAAAGGCACTGAGTGACAATTGGAATGCCATCTGGCTAATCTAAAAATCTAAGGAGCATACTTCAAACATACCAAAAACTTCATAGGTATGACACAGCACAGACCAGGGTTATTTAAAACTCGTCATTGTCTAGTATAACATTTTCTCCTCCCCTCATAATATGAACCATTTTCCTTGGTTCTTTGGGCGTGACCCCAAAGCCAGCAGGTGCAGGATGCACTATCCTGAGACACAGACCTAGCAGGTGCTCAGTAAATATTGAGGTGTGGTCTTGGCATACGCAGAGAGGCACTTGCCTCTTTTACATGTTTTGGATAAAAGAAAACTTCCTCTTCCTCCTGTGCCCCCTCCACTCCTACTTCCTCCTACCCACACTCACTTATTTTCTTTAGTGCCTGAAATTCCGCCTAGAGATAATTTCATTTGGATTAAGGCCTCTGATGGCGACCCTTATTAAAATGGAAATTAAAAGGTTGTGCCCCTGGGAGGTAGATTCAAGTTGTTATTAGTACTTTAATATAAATTATGTTATCAGATAGTCTGACCTAATAGGGTTCCACTTGGCCAGCTGGGGGTCTTATAAGGGTCAAAGGGAAGGGGAATTGGGAGGGACTCAAGGACAAATTTTATTCTCTTCTCGGTTTTTCCCAGGCTTGGAATTGTCTATGCAGCTCTAGACCAATCCGATTTCTTTTTCTATCCAAATTCTTCCAAGATTAGAATGACCTTGGCCTTCCCTTCTATATCTGCAGTGACCATTTATCCATTATTTGTCCATGGTTGTTTCCTATGTTGCCCTTGCTAACATCTGTTTGAAATGAAACCTGGCCAGTAATGAATTCGTTATCATCTGAAGCGGTGGTTCTCAAAACCAACTGATCATCAGTATCAACTGGGTATGGGGATTGGGGCTTGTGAAAAATCCAATGTCCCAGGCTTTAGTCCAAATTGGGAACCCAAAATGGGTGATTGTGGTAGTCAGTCCAGTGCTGGTCTGGATTTTATAAATCTTTAGATGCATACTAGTTATGTGGGGAGAATGGCGATCTGGTTAAAAATTCACGTTCCTGGGCTCCACCCTAGAGAGTTGATCCACTGGGGCTGGGGTAGGGGTGGAGCCAGAGTCTGCTAGTTTAATCAGGCGTTCCAGGTAGTGCTAACGCAAGTGGTTCTGGGGACACACTTTGAGAAATCCCACAGGATTGCAGGCGGTACCTCTGAAACTTTGCCATCAGGGAACATGGTACTACAGGGTGAATGGAAGTCCCCTTCCTGGCTCAACTACGTTTTATCTAATAACCAATCTGAGGGTTCTCTTCTTATTTATCCCAAGTCAAAAAAGAGAACCTTTCAGAGCACTTCTTTCACCACCATTATTCTAAGAAACAAGTCATTCTCCCTCTCTAGTGAGCCTCTGGGAATACAGACTGAAGAGACTATTTCATGGGCTTGGTGTGGTGGAGCAGAAATGACACTGGCATTGCCGCTTTATGCCTTGGCACCCTGGGCAATTCCTTAGCCTCTTGCGTGAAGGTAATTCCTACCTCATAGCATTGTCAGGTTTAATTGCCATGATGTGAAGTAGAGGGTGAGCTGTGAAGTACCCTATAACCCTTTCTTGTTGGTGGTTGATAGAAGGAACAAAAGTCCAAATAGAGAAAAACAGTAACAACCCTGAGCATTTCACAAAAAAATGGGGGCAAGGACAAATTATCCATACTATATTGTCTGGGCAAACGCAAATTAAGAACTCTGAGCCTTAGAATCTAGTTGATGAGAACCTCAAAGGAAGGCATTTAATAGAGATGCTTTTCACATTTATTTTTACTATGAACAACAGTAAGAAAAACATTTTTTATTGCAATCTAATACACACATATACATGATTTATTGAAGCAAATTTCATGAAATAACACTTAACCCCTACTATACTGGCATTTTCTATTCTGTTTCTCTAACAACAATAACAAAAAAATGCTGGTAGCTGCTATTTAATTTCAAGACCCACTAATAGGTCACAATTTACGGTTTGAAAAACATTGCACAAGAAAATGCCCAGTTTTGAATATTGAAGAAGATCATTAAAGAGATTGGTCTTTAAATTCCTGTATTGGGCTATAATGTAGGAGAGAATGCCATGCCCAAGACCAGCTGGATACTTGCTCTGGGTTGATTTGTTGATTTTCTTCTAAGAGTGGGGATGTCTTGGCTCCCACTGGGGAATCCAGTTTTATAACTGGGCCAATATTGTACATTTGTAGGGGCTCCTGGGCAAGGAATCAGTAGAACAATCAGAATGGAGATGTTAATTGGGTCTAACTTGATGGTCTTCATCAAAGTAAATGAAAACCCAGCTGAACTAAAAGAGCTTGTATATGTGTGCCATGTAAGCTAGTAGGGAGATTGATTTCATTGCTCTATCCGGGAGCCAGGAATTGTGTTTCCTTGAGTGGTGACTGGAGTTGTTCAGCAGGCCTGAACACTGAATCAGCTGAGTAGGTCCAGCCCCATACTTCAGAAAGCATGTGCAACTTTGTATGTTCTGGTGCTGAGTTTCCATTTTTAACAAATTGTACTTTGAAAAGAAAAGTTAAGAAATCAAATGAGAGGGAGAAAAATAAATTCTTGCCAAATTCCCAAACAATAGGTTTTGTTGAGCTCTAGGGTTGAACCTCTGGTTGAACGCTAGTTCTTTGGAAGCAACAATTCTAGATTTCTATTCTTCATTGCTTTTTCCATTTAGCTAGGTAACTTTTATTGGGAAATATTTTTATTCACATTACAAACCTCAGATGATTTATTAAAGTGAATGCCTCTAATGAAGAAGAACAAGGCAATACTTATGAATTTAATTATTGTTTTCCAAGAGACGGACAGAGTGGGTAACTGACAGTCAAAAACATGAGAAAATAAGGAAATTTAGTTCATTTCATTAAGAAGAGTGTTTTGTTAAGTCGACCGATTTTTTTTACCTGCCCATGGGAACAAAATATTTCAGCAGGTAGAGAGGGTTAGAGTCTGTAGATGGCCTTTGTTTAATTCATTACAAAACCATAATTTAAATGGGACAGTAAGGGAAGAGGACTGGAGCTTTCATCAGTTTGTTCTGTGGGTAAATTATACACCATTGCCGATAAAGAATATTAAAAAATGTTGAATGATTTCATATAGCATAAATACTATATTATGATTATATTTATGTATGTGGTTATTTATTTATTTTTGTCTACTCATAACATTGTGAATCTCTTAGAGCAGGGAGCAGAATCCAAGTCTTTTTCAACTTTGCATCTTTTAGAAGTAGCGCTACTCAAAGTATAGGTCCCCAAATTGTTGGTAACTTGTCTGAGACAAGGAAAGTACAGAAATACCAGTAAGTATTTAATAACTTTTATAGGAAAGTGACATTCCTGTGACGTTTTTACCAAAGCATCTCTCCACAGTGGATTGGAAATAGAAAACAAACTGGTCAGTCCTGAATCCCAACGAGTGTGAGAAGCACAGCTCCAATGCCTAATGCAGTACCTGGAAGGCGATAAATGCTTGATAAATTATTTCAGGGACCAGACTTGTTGAGGGGCCAGAGTTAATGATTCAATTCAAGCATTTATCGAGTGTCTACTCTGGGGTAGCCCTGTGGGCACTGTGGCAGTGTATCTAGAAAAAGATATTATGGTTATTTCTTCTCATGGAATTAACAACTATTTAAAAAGATCTTAGAGTACAAAGGAATGCATAGCAATGAAGGCAAGATATAGTTGGTTACTAAAACCTCAGAGTGAAGAGTAAACATTTATGTATTACGGTTAAAGTAGGAACTTGGCACATGGATGAACGTGGCTGGGAAGGTTCATGGAGCTTGTGAGACTTGACTTGGGCAGTGAAGAATGAGTAGGAGTTGAAGATGGAAAAAGCATTCCAGGCTGGAGTGGAGTGGGGTGAGGTGGAGTGGGAAAGGTTGAGAACAGGAGCAAAGGTTCCCTCCTACACTATGTTGAGAGAATGGTCCTTCTCCAGAATCCCATAGGCAGTGCAGAGCCCTGGAGATTTTTCAATAAAGAAGAGCCAAGAATTTTTCACAAGGTTTTTCCAGAAGTTTTGTGAAAAGGAACGGGGTCCAGAAAGTCTAGAGGTCAATGAAGTAAGCCAAATGGGAGCTAGTGTAGTTTGAGACTGCCTAAAGCAGAGGAAATGCCAAGAGGCTTGTAGAGGAGTCTCTTGAGCCAAGAACAATCCACTAATCTTGGTGTCAGATGTCCAGTCAAGTGCTGCGAACACTTAGGTCTTTGTTAAGATCTTGTTAGCTTAGGCGATGCAGAGCAGTGGTGGAAAAAGGAGCATTACTTCTGGTTCAGAGCTTTACGCTCGCATGATACAACAACATTGATATCATTACCTGGTAGACATGTTGGGATTTGGAGCTGGTTTGGGAGAGAGCAGTGAGGATTACTCCAATTTTTAGTTTACTGTGCTAATCTTAAAATAATTCTAGACTACTGCTGCTTCTGCTGCAGTAGACAGTTGGATCTGATGTAGTTTTGTTCCGTCTCTCCAGGTGTGACGAAGACGTAGTCTCTGTACATGAAGACCAGACTGATTGCTCCGGTCTCAGGTATGACCCACCATTGCTTGGTTCTTAATTATAAAGGCCAGAAACCATCTGGGTCTGGTGTCTTTAGTCTCTTCTTTAAATTCAAATAATTTGTTCTTGTGTCTTATCTCCTCTAACAGATTATCAGCTCTTGAAGGAAGTTTTGTCTTGTCCACTTTTGGATACCCCCCCGTAGCATCCAGGACAGTGCCTTTTATAGGAGGAATGTTCAATAAATGCCTGTTGAATTAGACATTTATTAGCTTCTCTCAATGTTCCCACCATAGACCTTAAGGAAGAGGTTCTAGATTTATCCACCAAACATGTCATTGAGTGTCTGGAGTATGGTGTTGGGCATCAAGGGGTCCATTGTACCATGGCACAACCTTCACGGTTAACCATTTCTTCCACATCTGCTTTGCTCCAAGCACTTTCACATACATTTTATTATTTAATCTAAACAACTAAAAGGAAGCTGATGTTTATCTCCTCATCCTGTAGGTGGAGAAACCGAGGCTCAGAGGGATTATAGCTCACCCACGCTAGCATAGCCACTGTGAGGCAGAATTTGGACTCAAGTCTGTCTGACTTTGAAGTCCACTTGTTGGATAACACCTATGTGTTGGAGGCCTATTTTGTGTGCCAGAAACCAGTGAAGATGTGAGGTAGAGAAAGACAAACCAATCCTGCTCTTAGGAATTCAGCCCACTGGAGGGGATAGGCAAGAATGTAAATGATGATGCTACAGTGTGTTAAGTGCCATTTTACTAGAGGTGAGCAGAGGATTCACTTAGAAGGACCAAATAGCCCAGAGAGGTTTCTGGGATAGATTCCTGAAGAAAATTATACATGGCACATGACTTTTTTTTTGTGGGATATAAGACCAAGAAAAAGATGATGCCACCAAGCAGAGGAAGCAACTTATTGGAAAGCCAACACAGGGTAGAGCAAATAGTTTGAGTTGAAGGAACAGCAAGCAGTTCAGGATGGTGGGAGCCTGAAAGCCAGGTGGGTGGGAGGAGGCCAAGGGTGGTAAGAAATGAATGTCAAGAGATAAACAAAGACGGGATTTCAAAGGGTTTGTGTACCTTGCTAAGGAGTTTGGAATTTATCCTGGAGAATTGGGAAGACTAAAAAGAGCCCTCAGTTTTTTCTTTGCAAATAACTACTTGCCTAAGGCCCTGTGAGAGTAACAATACCTGCCATTTATTGGGTTGTGGCCTTAAGCCAGCTTTCTCTGGCAGACACTTCACAGAGACTGTATTATCTCTGCAAGGTAGAGATGACTTCCATCTTACGGACAAGGGTCAGAGGTGAAGTGCTGTGGCCTGTGCTACACAACTAAGAAGCAGGAAGATCTTTCGGCCTCTTGTTCTTTTCAGAACACCATGTTCATTCCCACTTATGATTGATTCCAATAATTAGTGGATTAAATTATGACTTGTACTTTTCTGTTTGGGGGATTCTGAAGAACCAGTAATAGGTTAGAAATATATTTCTAAAGATGACTTTTGTAGTTAGGTTTTATATTTGTATAATGAGAGAAGGATGCTTTTTGCTCCCCCTACTCACCTTCTTTGTTTGTCAAGTCAAGGAGGTGGACAAGATGACATTTGGGTGCCTTGAAAATATGATATATAAACAAAGTTCAAGTGTTATTTTAGGAATGAGTCTATCAAAAGAGTCATTTTAGCTTTGAAAAAATCTCCCCTTTTTTTTCTTAATCTTGAGTGTTCTAGAATTCTCCTTGAATGAGGACCATTTCGGTCACTGTAAAGGCAGCTGTTCTACTTTTTGTTTCTCACCCAGAACAGAGAGTGTGTGGATGAGTAGTGTTTGTTTCTAGTGAGAAAAATGCGTTTCAAATGAACTAGTGTAGTTCCAACTCATGGTTTGATATTGGTTTCCAAATCCATTAGTGCCTTAGAATTTTTTTTGATTGTAAATGATCTTAAGGGAAAATGTTAACCAGTGTCACTGGCATTGATTTTTTTCCCAGTTATTAGTGTTGAAGGATTATTTCACTTGTTGAATTCTCCTTGACCAGACAGCACTGTTTTTGCTGAGGCTTAACTGTAACTGTTTCACATAGTTTTATTTCTATACCTTCCCAACTGCACCCTGGTCATGCTCCACACCTCCTGTCTCCATGTCTGTTTTGATCTTTTCCCAGAAACTAACTGGAACTCATCCTCCTGATATCAGCTTAGTGAATTTAATCTCTCTTTTATTTGTGAAAAAGCATCTTGAGCAGTGGGCATAGAAATCCTTCCTTTGCTGATCTTGTCTCTTGGCTTTATGTGTCCTTGAGCCATGAGGAATTGCTTCCTAGCTGACTTTGCCAAAATCTCTTTATGGGTGCTCCTGATCAGGGAGCAGGAGGAAAAAACACCACCTGGGGGAAGTGGCCGCACCTAGAGAATTGCATGATCTCGTACCAAATGATTGCCAGTGGGTTAAGTATGTTGATATTGATTGTCTAAAGAGAATGGCCCATTTAGTTATGTCCACGGTGTTTGCTGCATTCTTAGCAAAATAAGAAAATAAAATGCATCTGGATTTAAGAAGGACAACAGAATTCAAATAAGAATATTATGATGTCACTATTTTTGAGGAAATTGAAATGGCAGGCGATATTGTACTGAATTTGGTTGGTGAATGAAAATCAAAAGTGCAATCCTAGCACTGAAGGTATGACGATACTGCTAGCCCATTTGGTCTTCTCCAGCATTTCCACACGGCTAGAACCCAGACTAGGATCTTTGACTTTGTACTGAGAGTGTTGTTCAGATGGCTTGGTTGGGTAAAATTTGGCCATTGTCTTATATTTTATTCAGGTAGTGTGTATCCCATTAAAATAGACCCTGTTAAACTTTTAAATGTCTCTGAAAATTGTAGGGAGATAATTATAGACTTGCCAGTGGTGAGGATCCATCATGCCTTGGACCAAGGGCATGTGCGTGAGAGCCTGGAGACTTGCCTGACTGCTCCAAGTCTGGGTGAATCAGCCCTACTCTTAGGCACTTTGTTTCATCTCTGGGTTTTAGAATCTTAATCTATAAAGCTGGGATGACAACATCTAACCTGAATATCTCACATTTTTATTGTGAGAGAAAAATATGATGTACATGAAAGCATCTTGAAGTGAAAAATTAAAACAAATATGACAGTATGTACAAAGTTACAACTACAAAAAATATGTTTCTGCTAGCAAAGATTGGAAGGGAAGGTGGAGTGATCCAGAGAGAAATTCACATTTCTGAAATTCTTGTTCCTGTGAAACTAAGTCTACCCTAAAAATATTGCTAGGTACCATCTAAATAGAGCAGTGAAGAGTATCGCCAGCCCATCTTTCTCGCAGCGGTTTATTCCTTTTTTGGGGGTGCTTTCTAAATTGGGTCTTTCCTGTTTTAGAGATGAAGACAATAAAGAAAATTACCCTGACACTGGGGCTCTCCTAGAGGAGCCCGCACCTCCTTCGCGCGAGCCGCAGCATGTAGAGCCTTCTGTGCTGGTGGACGGTGTGCTGCGACCCAGCATGGGCAACTTCAAGTCTCGGAAGCCCAAGTCCATCTTCAAGGCAGAGAATGGGAGGAGCCACGGAGAAAGTCAGGTAGCCGGCTCGACCACCTCAGGCTTTTGCCAAGATGGGTGCTTTTCAGGCGAGAGCATAGTTCTGGCGGACGACTTGAGCACGTTATTTTGCAGGAGGCAATTAACGTGACTCGTCATCACGCCCCAAGGCCTGAGCATGTGGATGTTCTCTTTGGTTAATAGTGGAGTGCTCTGAGCAGGCTAATAACTTAGCGCCCTTCCAAATTGGTATTCTTAAATACTGAACTTTGATGTTGATTTAGAGGAGCTGCTGCGTTCTTTGTGGGAAGAGTACAGGAGGATCTCCCACTGTCTTCACTTATCCAGGGCATGTGGCTCTTGCCCCAAACTTGGAGATTCTTCTAAGAAAACTGGAAAGTCCCAGGTTTACCCAGAGCCGTCCTCCTCAGGCTGCCGTTTAGCAGCCTTGAGTAAACAGTCAAGTGTGTATGTGCCTGCTTGTATGTGTATGTCGTGTCTGGTCAATAAATTTAACTGAATGAATGAAGCATCTTTCCAACTTTATTCGGGTAATAAATTTACATTTTATTTATATATATATATATATATATATATTTACTTTTTCTAGTTGTAGAGGGATGTAGCAAAGAATGTGATTTTTTTAAATCTTAAAAAATCCTTGAATAATTTATGATGCTTTTAAAAGAGATTAACTGAATATAATTCACTTTAATCTTACTAGCAGGTTAATGGTCCCGACACTGAGCTTATACTTTACGCATTGTACATAGATGCTCCATTAATGTTAATGTTCCTTTTTTGTTATCACTTAGCTGTTAACCTTGAAAATAATGTGGGAGGCTCTAAGCGTAATAGGTTAATTATATAATAACTTCAAGTCCAGTCCTATTTAGCAAATGAATACCAGGTGATCTTCCTGTTAGAATGACTTTGGCTGGGCAGTTTATTTGACCTTGTAATTTTCTTATTCACTTTGTGATTTTTATCTCATTTTTTCCTTGGCATTGTGACCTCTTATCTAGGCAGTTAATTTTGCAGTGACATGAAAATGCCTTCTGCATTTATGAAGCTGTGCTGTGATTATCTTAGACTCAGTTGAGTTGCAGGGAGAGGTGAGTGTGAAATACCGTTTGGGTTATGATAGACTTGAGACGCAGACTATGGCTGAATGCACCCAGCGCTTGCTTAATTAGGAGTGTGGTGCTGGGGACGAATCTGGTACCCAAAGTGCTGCCCACCCAGGCTGTCTGGTTCCAGGGTGGCTCTCACCTTGAATCTCCTGCTAAGGGTCTCCTGTGACATTGTGGGCTTTGGCTGACCAGCCCTCTCTCCTAGAATGCCCTCTTTCTTGTCATCCTGTGGTCTGGTCTCACAGAAATTACACAGTCGTCACTTGTAATAGGGTGCTAATGGGGCATGTAATTCCCGATCTGCTGCTCACACACAGGAAGTTTTCAGGAGAGAGATGTGCTTGTATAGTCTTCGCTTATAATACAGCATTGGAATCCTGGACTGCAGGTAAACTTCCAGTTCATTCCTAACATCTCTCTCTACACAATGACATTTTTTCCCCTAATGACTGTGAGAACTTTGATAATATTATTATAGGTCTTCCATATTTTGGAGAAATTTGAAACCATTTCATTCTTCCTGTTTTCTTGGGGAGAGATAATTAACGTTGGTCAAGTACTGACCAAGAATCGAATGTCTATAAATAATATTATTAATAAAGTCAGCTGACATTTATTTAAGCATTTACTATGTGGTAGGCATAAACCAGGTTTTGCAACAATCCTGTGGAATGAGTATTATCTTTTCGTAAACCTGGAAAAGCTAAGAATCAGAGGGATTACATAACCTCTTTAACTAGATTTGGAAGAATTTGAGTGGAATGTCTTTTCCATAAAGCAGAGTGTTTCTAACGAGAAGACCCAGATCTTCCAATTATGAGTCTAGCAATTTATCTACTCACTTAACTACTCAAACCATAATTTTTCTAGAAAACCTGTTATTTCACTCTGGAATTTTTTTCCTTTGGTGATATATTGTGTTGCCAAGCAGTAATTACTTACTTAGAAAGGATTACTTTGGAGAGGATTTTATAAGTATATTTTTCTTCTCTGCCTTAAAGCTTTGTAACGTTGGTCACTAAAGCTAGACAAATGTTGTTTGAGTGAATGCTAGCTCCACTAAGACGTACATTCCTTGAGGTCAGTGGGTCAGTCCTTCTTGTCTCTCTCTGAATCTCTAGCACTCAATAGTCACTCAGGATTATTTGTTGAATGACTTAAAACTTGTAAGAGAGGTATATATATGATTGGTGTCTTTTTTTGGAAAATGGAAGCACGATGTCTTTATTCACTTGTGAAAAGTTTATTTTAAAAGAGGATGTAATCATGACTCTCATTCAGATATGAAATAAAGATATGTCAAAGATTTTATTTAAATCATTAATTAATGAGACAACCATTACACCCAGTTCAAAAGAGAATGCAGAGCATCACACATTTATGGCCTGATGAGGAATGCTGAAATAAATTTACAAATGGACACAAAATTGGCAAAACTTGTAATATCCATGAGACAATAATCAGTTACTTTCCCTTGCACACAATTTGCGTTTCTATGGAGAGAAATTATTTGCATTGCCATCAGTTTCTACAAGTTAACTTCCATCTCTGTAGCTTTGTAAAATAACCTTGTCATAGATAAACAAAAGCAGAGATTATGATAAGCTAGCCAAGGCATCCACTAAATTTCAGTCTTTTATTATTTTTCCTTATGTTCTTCTCCTCCCTTCCTCCTTCTCCCTTGTGATTATAATAATCTTAAGGAAAGATTATTCTTTGTGTGTGTGTGTGAGGAAGATGGGCCCTGAGCTAATATCTGTGCCAGTCTTCCACCGTTTTGTATGTGGGACGCTGCCACAGCATGACTCGATGAGCAGTGCATCGATCCGTATCTGGGATCCGAACCTGCGAGCCCTGGGCTGCTGAAGCCCAGTGTGTGAACTTAACCACTACACCACTGGGCTGGCCCCAAGAAAGATTATTCTTGTTCACAAAATAAGACTAGTCTCGTTAGGTTTGGCCTGATTATTTACATAGGCGTAGCAAGAGTGTTAATTTTCCATATAGATCTTCTCAAGTGTGCTTTGCAAAATCTAGGGGCATACAGTATTGCATAATTACATTAACTTCTCTCTGGAAGTTTTCATAAGGAATCTCACTCACATTGGACTTTTAATGCCTCTATTATTTGCAATCCCAAGGCGAAGAAACCAAGTTCAATATACTCTCATCACATTTTTCACCTGCATACATATGCATTTGGGAGAATTCTTCTCTTCTTGAGGTCCCCAAGATAACATTAGGTTCCTGGCTTGCCAGGAAGTGACAGCCCTTATCACCTGTAAGGTTGGACCCTGAAAACTAGATAGCAGGCCAGTTATCCTAGGAGGCCTTTGTAGGCATTGGCTCCAAAGGTAAAGCCACATTAGTTCCTTAAAAGCGTCCTGTTCTATCCGATTCAATGAGCATCATTCTCAATGACATTCCACCCAAGATGGTGGTTGCATAACAGATTTTTCCAGTTACATCCTGGTAAAAAGGAAGACAGATTATTATTAACTATATGAAATAACCTTATTGCCATTGAAAGTAAGGAGACTTAGTATGAGTTTCTGAACTCTGGAGGTCAGTGAGACTCAGATATAATTTTAAAATGTTTCATTTCAGTTTACATAAACAGAATGATTTTAAAATGTAGATTTTATTATCACTCCGATATGGTGAGGCCAACAGATCAGGAGATGACCACCATTTGAAACAGTTCCTGCTCAGAGTTCTGAAGAGGAGGTGGGGGGTGTGCCATGTCCTGTTAGGCCACACAGGGAAGCGCCAGTGTTGGTCAGGAGGCAGATGGGGTGAGGGAATGCCTGGGCAGGAGCCTTTATTGTGGTTTCCATTGGAAAACAAGGCAAGGCAAGGTAAGCAGGCTTAGAATTGGCTAGTTTAAATAATTTCAGTGGACCCTTAGGGACTGGCCTTGTCTCTAGTGGTCTGGTACCTGGCCCTGGGATGATTGGGGCAGAGGAAAATCGCCTCCTGGAGTGTATGAGCCACATAGAGGAGGTGGTTCAGAATATGACTCTGGACTGGTTAGTTTGCATATGCAAGGCACACTCCTGGGCAAGTCATTTGTTATGTTTGATGTCCCTGAGAATTGGTTAGCCCTGGGAGAGGGGTCTCCTCAGTGAGAGAGGCTCCGGATGCCAGAGCATCAAGAATGCAGAAAATAATTTAAAAATATTTAATATAAGGATCTACTGAATTATATGGGTTACAGATAGTTGAAGTAGAAAGGGAGAGGACTTTTTATAGATCTAGGAGGTGGAACATTAAAACAACTATATTCCAAATAGATAATCACAGGAAAATTTCTCTTGTCAGCCGTTCAGTCCTATGTAATTAGTTGGTGTTCTCCTTGGTCTTGGATTAGCAGTAGCATGAAGTCATCTGCTTCTTGACTGAGTTTCTGCAAATCTTGACGCAGCCCATTGGTGTCATCAGACACCTATGCCCAAGAGTCTTTGAAATATTAATCGTTTAAAGTATCTGGTCCTTTACCATTGGACTCTTGAGAGTATTCTTTTTTGTTGAAGATACAAACTCTGGCCTGAAGCTGAGAGCAGAACCTTCAGGCAAGCATCTGAGGAAAACAAACATCTATAGATGACGGAAGCTAAAAGTTGTTATGGTTAATTTACTACTGATAATTTTCCAATGTGAAAAGTCTGATGCGAGTTCATAATAAGAATAATGCATAATGTGACATGCAAAACAAGATAATAAAATCATTCTCCCCAAATTAGAATGTCTCAAAGGATAATAAGTAAGCCTGTTTGTAAAAAAGTCAGAGAATTTACTTCTGATTTTATAAAAAATGGAGGAATGTAATTTTTACAGAGGAAAAATCCTTTAGATATAACATAATAATCCCAAAAGAATGTGCCAAGAATATCAAGTAAAAAGATTCACTAAGTCTGGTGTAGGTCCTAGACATCTACATTTTAATTAAATTCCATAGGTAAGTTTGATGTGCGTTCCTGATTGAAAACTGGCCTGGATGATGCTAGATTCAAATGACAGAAGTAAGGCTGTGGACAAGTCAACGTTTTAAATAATAACCACCGTTATGACTGATAATACTAGAGTGTTGTTTTCTAATATTGTCAGGCAAAGTTTCACAAGGACTTGGACAAATATAGAAGCTGATAAAACTGTAAATGAGTTTTGATCACAGAGTAAATGTCACATTAATGAGGCTTACCATGCAACATGGTAGAGAGGGTGGTTCTGTTTGTAAAGCTGAATTTATTTGGGAAACTTGAGCTGATGCTACAGATCCTTCTTGACACTTGTTACCATCATCAATACACAGTTCTAAGTGGTTTTCTATGAGATCATCGTTCCCCAAAAGCACCTGTGAAGAACCTACGGGCACAACTTTACAAGCTGAAAAACAACCCTCTTCGAATCTGAAGAGCACCATTGTAAGAGTTAGCTATTGCCATTTCTGGGTTCTCCTGTCACAAAGTTTGAATTCAGGACCCCCGAGTGGATCTTCAGTCTGATCCTAACCAGGTTGGAAGTGGGGGTGTGGACAAGGGAGAAGGAACAAAATGGAAACCATTAAAAGTTTTGATCTTTCTTACCTTTCTGATCAACCCCAAAGTCAGATTCAGTAATTCCACTTGTGGAAGGTCAGATTCACATCTCACTTTGAGCAGCTTTTCTTTAACCTTGGTCTTGGCCAATTCTCTGAGAAGGAGCCTCGGGTGGATTAGCAGAATCTGAGGTTTTGTGTGCATGTATGAATGACTGATTCCAGTTTTGCACTCTCTATGAATCATTTAAAAGAGGAGGGCTTTAGGAATATTTGCTGACCCAATAAAAGTCCAGGAACCAGGAAGGTAATGCCAGGATGTTCTGAAAGAAGTTAAGATATTTGGAATAAGGAGAATGTTGATTTGAGCCAGGATCAGTTGCAGTTTTCCTTTCTGCTTGTTTATTGTCTTCCTTAGACATTGGGCTTTACAAAAAAATGGCTTGGATAAGGACCATTTAATGACCTATCTCCAGAAAGTTCAGATTTTATTGATGCTAACACTAGAGTTCATTGATATGATGACCTTGAGGTTAGACAAGACTTGTGAGTTTGTGCTAAGCAGAAACTCCATATCAAAGTAGAATCCAGTTAGTTTGCTATTGTGTGGAATGTCTTATTACATAGCAACGCTCTTTCTAGGAGAACTGATTCAAGGCAGTAGATTATGTATGTTGTAATATTTTGTGAGAAATTAAAAGTGATTCTGTATTGTTATAATATTAATTCCTGACAACCTGATTTGGGGATGATTGGACTTGACTAGCATAACAGGACCAACTTCCTGTAACTGTCCAGAGGGCATTTAGATTTAGCATTGGTAGGTTGAGTCTTACCATCTTCACTCCCTACCAGCTGGCATCAGGCAATGCACCATCCTTCTGTCCTCCCCTCTGGTGGCTATTTTAGCAGAAGACAAAAGTAGGAGGCTATATAGAGAGCTTTTCTGAGTGAGCTGTGTACTGTGATCGTGCTGTTAATCCACTTCCTTGGGGAGACCAGCTGTTCGGTCTGGTGTACATCAGCATTAGATTTCTTCCACTTGGCTCCAGTAGACATGTTAAGAGGCTGGAAAGGGATCCAGGTCTGATTGTGAAATTTGCATGTTTATTTTTCTGCAGAAATGAAAACTCCCTGAACACTTTTCAGGCAAAATAACCTAACTATGGAGTATTTACTATATTTCTGTTTGGGGAAGGTATACTTCTTATTCTTACTGTGTTAGGCTCTGAATTAAAAGAAAGACAATTGTTAATTCTGGGTCATGTTTTCCCCCCAAAGGAACTAAAATTCTGTTTTCAATTATAGATCTACTTTATGTATATTTTTATTAATATATTACTGAAGCACTGAGCAAATGCAAAGAGTAAAAGCAAGAAAACCAGTATAGCTGATTGACTTTGAAATTGAGAGCTCGGGAAAGCTAAAATGAACTTCAAATAGAATTCCACTTGCTTTTCAGTGAGAGAAAAACTTTTAAGTTCTGAATACGCCTTTGAGGGCTGCTTCTTGCGTTGTGTCAAGAGCGTGAATTCATCATGATTCTAACAATTAGTCTTAGTTAGATCATTGTTTTGACACATTAGTTTGTGTTGCATTATTTCTCTCGGGTGATTTTGCACCTTCAGTGTAGAGGTTTTACTTCAATTCCTATTTGGGTATGGGTTTTTTGAATACTTGTTACTGGTCAGGAAGAAAGGTGGTCTTTTAGGTTTGTTTTCCACGTTCCCTTTCACTCTTCCAAGAGTAAAATGGTTGAGATTCAAGGGACAGAGCTCTGAGTAAGTCAGGGTCCTTGAAAATGAGGCCATCTGAATCAATATTTGGGTTTCCTTGTTTCTGATGGTATACCAGATTCTGATACTCCTCTTTAAATTCACAACCAATCTGTTGTTAAATGATTAAGCTGATGAAGAAGGATATTTTTAGGAAGGAACCTGTGATATCTGTAAAATAGCTTTATTTCTTTTTTTTTGAAATATAGAAATATATTCAGCTTAAATACTGACATGAAGGAGTCTTAAAATTAAATGATGTTCCTTGTGCGCCTAGGCATTAAATCTCAAAAGTCAAAAAAAAATTGTCACTCGGAGTTTATGTTCAAAACCATGTAACTGGTTTGAGACAAGTTTACAAGCAATGGAAAATTTGAGACTTTGGCATTGTAGTGCTCTGGGTCCCATTATCTAATTGGTATTCCACCTATGATGGGAAGTTACAGAATTCTTAAAAAAACTGAGCAAGAAGGTATTGATGGTATTGGTTATTTTGAGTGTAGCAGTGGAGGATGGGAAGGACTGATCTCTGCTTATAGGCTTCCGGAATATTTAACAGAGATGCCGATGGCTCCCACATAGGATGGCTCTTAAAATTGTCTTGTTTTATCTCTTCCTCTGCATCTTTTGCATAGATAAATAAATTCTGATTTAAAGAATTTCCAGTTTTCTACGTAAATCCAAAGATGGTTTCTAACATTATATAGCCTTATAAATTCAACCCATAGTCAAGATTTACCAACACCTGGAAAGAACAGTAACATCCATGGGACACCTTTATCTCTATTGGCACCTTCTAACCCTCTATAGGCTTCCAAGATTTGCTCCTTCTACTATGAACAAGTTTCCTTTAATAAATCCCAGAGTTAAATACTTAAATGGTGGTATACCAAAGTGGTGAAAAGCATGGTCTATAGTTCCAGATGGATATGGGTTCAAATTCCTTCTCAATCACTCACTTTTTGTATGACTTTAAGCATTTACTTACCAGTTCTTTGTGTCAGTTTTTCATTTATAAAG
Source organism: Equus przewalskii (assembly GCF_037783145.1). Taxonomy (NCBI): domain Eukaryota; kingdom Metazoa; phylum Chordata; class Mammalia; order Perissodactyla; family Equidae; genus Equus; species Equus przewalskii. Next base: position 49,083,627 of record NC_091831.1, on the reverse strand, counting down.
TAGAGTTTGTATCTACCTTAAGAGCTTGTTGAGAATTCAATGTTATAATGACACAACCTTAAACATTCAGCAAGTTTCAGGGGGCTAGAAATAGTGTGCAGAATGTTTTTTTCTTTTTTTTTTCCCTGAGGAAGATTCCCCCTGAGCTTATGTCTGTGCTATTTTGTATGTGGGTCACCGCCACAGCTTGACCACCAATGAATGATGTAGGTCTGCACCCAGGAACCAAACCTGGGCTGCCAAAGCAGAGCATGCTGAACTTAGCCACTAGGCCACTGGGCTGGCTCCAAGAATGTTTCATAGACTCATTTGGCTGGGTATACACTAAAACCTCAATAATTGTATGTCTCTTGAGTTAGGCTAGGCTGGGGTCTGCTACAATAACAAATAACCCCAAACCTTAGTAGTTTAAACCAACAAAAGTACATTTCTTGCACATGTTACTTATCCATCATTGGTCACTAGGAAGTGTCTAATCATGTTGATCAATTAAGGGCCCAGACTAACTGAGCAGTCACAGTCTTGAATGTTGCTGGTTTTGGAGTCAGAGAGAAAAGAGAGCTCTGGAGGGTTCTGCACTAATAATTAGAAGCTCCAGGCCTGAAGCAACAAATGGTGTTTCCATTCTCTACTAATTGGTCAGAGCTGGTCACATGCTTCCCTTATAAGCACAATCCCAGAACACAAGGGACTAGGAGTACAATCCTGCAATGTGTCCTAAGGGAGAGAATGAATTGCTGACGAGCAGCACTAATGACTTCCACATCTTCTGCTCAGACTAGCAGTATAACCCAAAGAATGAAGAATTGGTCTTTCCTCTTCTAGGCCTTCACAATACTGAAGTATTAATGTTATTAATGTCAAGGACTAGCAGAAGAAAAAGAAAATTAATTAGGTTAATTAGGCTAATTAATTACCACCAAAGGATATACCTGCTGTTATATTTCTGTTTTGAACAAAAATTCGAGTTTTGTATAAGTATCTCTTGAGTGAAACATCTGCTTCATTAGTATCAGGAAAAAAGAAGTAGGTTTAGTTATTGATTTCTTCTCTGTTGCTAAATGAAACTTCAGAGTTCATTAATTTTATTTTATTTAGGATTAATTGGGGTCTTACTCTTGCCAGAAGATTGTAGTGACTTTGGGTTATGCCAACTAAACCTGTAGTGCTGTGATTAAGAGGCATTTTAAAATTTGATCCAAAAATAACACGTCCTATAGAAAGTGGATTTGATGATTTGTCATCATGTCATCACATATTGTCAGATGTGGGACCTGGGTTTCTACATACACACAGATATGCAAATTCACATCCTCATGTACTTGGGGATATTTATCCAAGAGCAGGATGTTCTTTCGGCAAAGAAAACAGCTTAGCAAGGACTTAGCCAGACTGTTTTGGAGCTTGGAAGTGAAGCTGTTTGGGAAGTCTGGATAGCAGAAACATAATGAACCGACATTTCGGGTAACTAAGAATCGCCAATCTAAACTTTATCGAACATGGTTAAATATTACTTTGGGACTGAGACATAACATGTCAACCTCAAGCCTACAATTTTAGGCTTCATATTTTACGAGATGTAGTTGCCAGATAAAATATGGGATGCCTAGTTACATTTGAATTTTTGATAAACAATGAATAATTTTGTAGTGTAAGTATGTCCCATGTAGATATTGTTTTCAAAAGGAATGGGAGTTTCGAACAAGCAAATATCTACATGGGATATGCTTATACTACAAAGTTACTCATTGTTTATTTGAAATTCAAATGTAACCAGACATCACGTGTTTTTATTTACTTAATCTGGCGACCATATCAGGAATGAATGGCATGGTCCCGCCCCATGGTCAAGAGATTAAGTTCACATGCTCCACTTCGGCGGCCCAGGGTTTCGCTGGTTTGGATCCTGGGCATGGACCTAGCACTACTCATCAAGCCGTGCTGAGGTGGCGTCCCACATAGCACAACTAGAAGGACCTACAACTAGAATATACAACTATGTACTGTGGGACTTCGGGGAGAAGAAGAAGAAAAAAAAAGAAGAGTCACAACAGATGTTAGCTCAGGGCCAATCTTTAAAAAAAAAAAAGAATGAATGGCATGAACATCCAACCTCACTCACTTTCTCCTCCAAGGTGGGCGTAACCAGTCGCACCCATGTAGCCTGAGAGCGTCAGGATTTTGTTTTTCACTTCACTCTTTCTAGGGTAGTTAAAGAAGGCATAGGAAGGGAAGTCAGCAGCCTCTGCCTGTCTAGGAGGCTTATTGTAGTATTTATTTTACATCTTTAGTGTCCAAATAGCATGGAACATCCTGGAAAAAGCAACCTACTCTCATGAGATGATAAAGCCTTAAAAATTGGATAGAAGTGCGAAAAAGATTGAAAAATCTGCTCTCAAAATCTGCAGACCATTTATCCCACTGGACCCTACTTGCCATGAGCAGAGACCATCATCAAGTCAATAGGAAAGTTGACTTTCACAAGCCAGTTTCTGTGTTAAAATGATCGAAAATGACGTAACTGGTGCCAGACACAGACAGAACAATAGCACCGTGTTTTGAGCATTAATCCTACTGGAGATAAGCAGTCAGACAGAGGATTGCTGCCTTGAAAACTGCCGCTCTAGACTGAGGCTTGTGTTGTGCGCAAGGATGGCTTTACTCTTCTAATCCTTATTTTATTATGTAGTTGCCTCCAGGCACAGGTAACCAGTGGTCTTTCAGTCACGGTGGAATTTTCCCTTTCCACCCAACAAAGCCTGCTTGGTTATGTTATGAATTTATATATATATATATTTTTATAGCTGAGCCCTCTGCAACTTTACTGCTTAATAAGCTATAGCCACAATTAGGGGATTTCTCGAAGAAACAAAGATGTCAGCGCCGCTTCTTTTGTTCCTTAATACCCTGAACTACAATATTATGATTGCTTGGCTTGGTAATGTTGCTGTGCACCAGGGAAATTTCCAGTAGGAAAGGGTTTCCCAACATTAGATTTTTAGGCTTTTCAGCTATATCTAACATTGAATAACCAAAGGGATACTGTCAAGGCTTAAAGCGTTCTTACTCAGTATGCCAGTGTGGTGAGGGCAGTGGCTGGCTTTTAGTGTTTTAATCCAGAAGACACTGACTGTACTGAAGGTATGACCTACGGGATTTAACAGCCACCAGGGGAAGATCGTTGACTGTTGTTCTTGTGGATTCATGGGAGGGCGTCGTTCCCTCCCACCTCTTCCCTCTGTCAGTTTCTCCCTGTCTTTGCCGACTGCCTTCTCAGGTGTATTCAAACTGACATTTGATTTAGAAACTGGGAGAGCTTGGTCCTCTGAAGACCCAGACGTTGCTCTCCCTGAAAGACAAGAAGATTGAACAAAAGACCGAATTAATTTAGCTCTAAATAAAAAACAGGCAAACCCTAGTGATTTAAGGCTCCTTCTGTTTTTATTTTATTTATTTTTTACTGGTTTCTTATAAACACTTTGACAGCTGAAACCTTTTCTACCTGATGTGAAACATAGAGATGGAAATAGAGAAAAGACCAAAACCTAACACCCTATTAAATCTGTAGCTATTTCCCTTCCACCTTATGCTAAAAAACAGGACGAGAACTTAGTGACTTGTTCTTAATGCGATGAAGAGTCTGGAGGAACCAGGGTCTGGATGTCAGAGGCATCCATGGGCCATGTACAGGCTACGGATCTGGCGAGCTCTCGGGTAGCTGATACAGCCTTGTGGTCTCCAGGGTTTAGTGGCAAGCGAGGGGCCTAAGCAGACAGTCTCTCGGGAGATGATCAACTCTGCAGAAACTGAGATGGGCTCGATGGAGGCAACAGGATGAGCGGGCAGCAGGGAGCTGGTGCTGGAAAAGAGACAGGGATCTAGTTTCTGGGCAGTGGAGATAAAATTCTAATACACAAAGTAATGAAAGTCTTTGCAGATGCTATTTTGAAGGGTTTTTTTTAAATCAGAAAAAGCAGTAGCTTCAACTGTCCTTGAGCATTATTTTATTTTCCTGTCATTAAAATTTTCATTCTTTGGTTAGAATTTCAGAAATGACACATCTAAAATTTATTAAATGTCTGATTGCGATGCCGTACCTCTGAACACCTTTTTGTCATTGACTAGGGCCCTTTAGAAGTTGGTTTATTTTGGCTTCCTCTTACTTGTGAGCTAATTGCTAAATGTGATTTATCTCAGAGCTTAGAAGGAGGTTTTTCCATTGCAAACAAGACTAAGAAACGTGTCTTTAAGACATGTACAAATTATCCTCTGTCTCCTTATTTCTAAATGAAGATTTTAATGTCAACTTTTATAGCTTTAGTGATTTTGAGACCTACATTTTTTTCAAAGAAGACCCACCCTACACACTGACCTGGCTTTTTCTTTCACTTCCCAAACTGTCATTTTCACTAATAATTCCTTCCTGGGCAAAGCCATCCGTCAGTTTTGCTTGATTTCTCAGATCAGGCTCAGTAACACGGTGTTTCATTACTGATGCTGGACTGAACGTTCCAGAGAGGGCTTCCACTTCCTCTCTTGTAAGTTGAGGAGTATAATGGGTTGGATAGTGTCTCCCCAAAATTCATGTCCACTTGGAACCTCAGACTGTGACCTTATTTGGAAATACGATCATTGCAGATGTAATTAAGGTAAGAATTCAGATGAGGTCATTGTGGATTTAGGGTGGGCCTAAAGCCAATGACTGGTGTCCTTAAGAAGAGGAGAGGACACAAAGACACGCAGGGAAGAAAGAAGCCATGTGCCACAAGCCATGGAACGCCAGGAGCCTCTTAGACCTGGAAACGGCCATGAAGGATTCTTCCCTGGAGCCTTTGGAGAGAGCATGACCCTGCTGACACCTTGATTTCAGACTTCTGGCCTCCATACCCATGAGAGAATAAATTTCTGTTGTTTTAAACCATCAAGTTATGGTAATTTGTGACAGAAGCCCTAGGAAACCAATGCCAGGGTCTTCCTGAAGCCAGACTGTGTATGGGCTAGCTTCTCGATGCCCAGGGGAACTGGCAAGAGCTGAATGGGATTCCCGTCCAGGAGGATGTGGGGCACTAAGCAGACTGGCAGGGCAGAGACATGTGGGTGTAGGGTGTTACGACTGGGATCCAGTTACTTCAGTGGGGACTCGGGGACAGGAACAAGGCAGACACTCTGAGTAAAACTTCCGGGTGGCAGTTGCAGCATGACAGATCTGTGGCTGCATTACCCACGCTGCCTTCCCTTTCCTTTGACAGAGCATGGAATCGGCCCCAGATCCTGGTAGAGCTGAACCTTAACACAAGCCAAGGGTCAGATGGCCTCTTCTAGGGGGGGAGCAAGGGAGGAGGCCAAGCAGTTCATTACACGAAGCAGTCGGATGTTTGGCGGTTTCTGGATGTACGCTAAAGTATCCACTATCCGTGCAGCTGTTTAGCACCATGTTGATCCTATTTGCCTTTTAGACATGGCTAGATGAGTTGAAGACTTTCACATTCGAACCCAGAATCTCTCTCCCGGGTGTTTTTTCCTTGTCTATATTACTGCTGTAGCCCTGGTTCAGACCTTCTAGGTCATACCTGGAGGCTGTAATAATTATGAAAATATTACTTCTGTGGTAATGACCTTGCAAAGACTTGTCTTTATTTTAACTTTATTGAGGAATAATTGACAAATATAATTGTATTCATTTAAAGTGTACAACATGATGATTTAGTATAGATATACATTGTGGAATGATTACCAAGATCAAGATAATTAACACATCCATCCCCTCACATAGTTAACTGTTTTTGTGTGTGTGTGTCTGTGTGAGAACGTTTAAGATCTGCTCTCAGCAGCTGTCAAGTATACAGTACAAATGTTATTAACTATAGCCACCATGCGCATAGCCTTGTCTTGAGTACTTTATATATAATAATTCATTTAATTCTCACAACTACCCTACAAGGTGCTGGTTCTCTTGTTCCTTTTTACAGATGAGGAAACTGAGGCACAGAGAAGTTAAGTAACTTGCTCAAGGCCACACAAGTTGAATGACTGAGTGGTGTTACTAGGTATTACTTATTTTCATGGTTGTATTAAAATTGGTTTATGCTTTTTCTTGATTTGGAAGGTGGATTAAACATGTGGGTCTCTCAATACACACACCAAATAGGTCACCACAGAGTTTGAATGTGTCCAGGGCTTTGGAGGATAAGGCCTGGCTGGGCTCAGGAGAAGGAAGGCTTGAACATTCCTCTCATTTGTTGGGATAATAAGAATATATAATTTTTCATAAAGGAGTAAATTGCAGAGGGATTTCATGGTACTTACTGAGGAGTGATAGGAGGGAAATAGAGATATTCTGATGACGTATCTTTGTCATTAATCACAAGGCTTTTGTTGGGGAGAGCTGTGTTTTGGATGTGTAACTGAACTCAGTGGGTCCATCTCCTGGTGAGTGTGGAGGTGAAAAGCACAACCAAGGCTGAAGTGGGTGAAGAAAAAAGATTTATTGCTTGCACAAGCAATGGAGAACCCCAGGGATAGCTCCCAAAGCAGTGCTCCCCGCTCCCTGCCCAGTTTAGTGCAGCTGGAGATTTTATACACCGGGGTGCAGAGGATATGTTACAACTGTGTAACAATTGGGCCTAATCAGGGCGCATGTGCAGGCCATTGCATGACAAGTTCAGTGCCGTTACATAACCAGCTCAGTGCAACATGCCATTGCATAACAGGTCCAAGGTAACTTTTGGACACTTAGGGCTGGAGCAATTTGCAGGGGTCCTGCTGCAACCATGTAAGTGTCACTGTAGGATGGCAACATCTGCAAAAAGGAGGACATCAACTTCTGAAAAACAGTCGTTTTCTCCTTGTCTGGAAAGCATTTGACAGACTATGTTTAGTTACGGATCAGATTTTCATTAACCCTTTCCTTGCCTGGTTTCTGGTCACAGATGTGGTTTGATATATTTTATATGACTTCAGTTTTTTAGGCGATATGGGAGTGCTTTTCTTGAGGAGTTGTGATTAGGGCAGTCCTGTTTGGGTGTATGCACATGAGCAGAAAGTGACAAAATAGTCAGTGGTTGGTTTTATGCTCCTGATGTTTGTCTGTTTTTGTTTTTAGGCTACTATAACCTTGCCATTGTGGGGATGCTGAGGCAGGTTAATAACCAATCTTTTAGTCTCAGTAGTTGCATCAAAGGTGAAGAAATAGCTACAAAGTCATTAGAAACCAAGTGGAATATATTATTTTAAGGCCTGGTTTTCTTACAAGAACAGATGTAGTTGACAGTTTGTATAGGGTGTTGGTTTTATTGTTGACTTTGGCCATGGCTGGATGGCAAGATGCAGAGCTTTTGACCTTTAGATCAGGCCTTGCACTAATGGAGAGGTTCAGGATCCTCTCTTTCTTGCTCTAACAGTGAATTTGAGGTGCCTCTGCATGAGAAGCCCTGAACCAATGTGGCTGTGGGCACGAAGAGAGAGGAGAGCTGGTGCCTGTGCTTGAGGGGGGTGTATTAGCACTGGGGGAGACAGCAACAGCAGTCAGCAGGTCCTCAGTGTGCACTGATTAAGAGTGCAGGTTCTGTTGTCTTTCTGTTTGCACGTGGATCCCAGGGAGGCCTCTAAGATTACCCATCTGTGAACTGAAGGATAACAGTACCCACCTATAATGTTGTTCCGAGGATTAAATGAGATAATCCTTGTAAACTACTTACTGTAATGCCCTGTCCATAGTAAGAGCTCAATAAACGTTAGAATGTTGCCTATTAGTATGGTTATCACATCCTAATATATTGTCATAATAGTGAGAATGAAAAGTTCCTACCCTTTTAGGAAAAGACTGATTATTCTGTGGCCATGGTTATCAATAACCTTCAAAACCTGCTTTTATACCTTTTTAAATGGATCTACAACAGCAATCATTCGTGCTGCTGTAAGCTAGCCGATCAGTAACAGCAGCCCCCACACCCCACCAACACACATAGTTGGAAAGCCAGACAGTCAGCAACAGCTGAACTCTAGCGAGCACATTTCTGCAAGTCAGCCAGTCAACCACATTCTCACTCCAGCTTTGCTGCTGCTCCTAAAGGTCAGCTAATGCCTAAATATTCCAGCTTCTGGAAGTCTCTCAGCCCCTGAACTCGAAGGGTCTCCAAATCCTATATAAGATCAGCTCTCTCTGCTTTGCTTAGGGAGAATGTCTGTTAAAATGCAGCTCTCCCTTGCTTAGCAGCAGTAGATTCAGCTTTTTGTTCAGATATTGAGTGGGGACCTCTTCCTTCAACAATGGAGATATGTATAAAGTGCCAAGAGGTCAGAAAGATGGGGCTATGCGGAGGAGTTCCCACGAGAGGTGATTTTTCGTCTAAGTTGTGCAATGAGAGTGATTTAAGCGGAGAAGAATTGGGGGAGAGAGACTTTCACATCTGAGGGAACACACCGTGAGTGAAGACATGAGTGATAATGGCTATTCAAGAGCTGCCACCTAATTTGTCATCCCTGGACTGCTGGGTTTGCAAAGGGCGGGGTGATGGAAACTAGACTGGAACAGTTTGCAGGGGCTGGAGGATAAGGACCTTGGATTCTGTTCTAAGGAGTTTTCCTGTTCTGTGCTTCTCAAACATTTTTCTAGGTTTCTAAGTCCTAACCGCAGAGGAGACTGAACTTTTACCATAAGAGGGAGTTTCTTTGAAATCTCCCTATAGGGGATATTTGTCATTCTATTTTGGCTGCCCAGCATCTGAACTCTGTTCTCGTGCTTGGAGAATTTCCCACAAGAGGGAAAAAAGCAGCCTCTTTTTTTTCCACGATAGAAGCTGAAAATGCCAGTATTTGCTTTTCCAGGCTCTCTTTCAGCTACGACACGGGCACAACCTGGGGTGGGAGTGGGTGCAGCAAGAGACAAGACCTGGGCTGCGTGTGGTGGTGGTGGTGCCTGTCGTGAGTGTGTGGTACGAGCGATGTATGCTGCAGAAGTGACCACTTTTCATCAATCCTATAATTCTCATATTCCCAACATTTTAATATTGCTGAAATCAGAGTGCTCCTTACAATCAGTGTTGTGATAGAGTTTGATAAGCAGCATTGTCTACTTTTTTCCTTAAAAAATAAAATAATAACAGAATGATCTTAGGGTCGGCGGCATCAGAGATGCAGAGTGCTCAATGGTAGCAGAAGTGTCCACACTGGACCAGTTCTGAGCTCAGTTTTGGCTTTGTAGACCCACATCTGGTTCTCCAGCCCTTTGGGTTATTTTGTAAGCTTCCCAATAAATTCATTCTTTGCTAAATTAGTTAGAGTTTGTTTTTGTTGTTTGATGCTAAGAATCCTGACTGGTACATGCATGTCATCTTAAGGAGTCTTAAGAATGCTGCAGTTTATTAATGTATTTATTTTAATGGAAACAGGTTTTCTCCCCCTAAATCTTCACCTAAATTTGATGTCCCAAGAAATGATGCCATGTTAATAACTCGTCATTCAACAAATATTTACTGAGAATCTCCATGTGATATTAAGAAGAATGAGTCCAGTGACAGCATGGCCCTCATGGGGCTTTCATTCCAATGTGTATCTTATGGGCTTGCATTCCCCTGGCACAGCACATAATGCCTGCCATTCCTATCCCTGGGGACATGACCCCAGTGCAGGCAAGGGAGAGCTGGGAGATAGCTTAACTTAAAAAGTGATGTGACCTGGTTTGCAGAATTGCCTCCTATGCGCTTTCTTCAGATATTCTCATCATCCTTCTCTTGGTGGAATCCTGTCTCTCTTCAGCATTTCCAGTTTCTTGAAGTTCTATGGAAACTAGTTTGGAGGCGGGAGCTGTGGCTTTTGGGTTTGAGATGCCAGATACTTGTCGAGCTCCAAATGTTTTTGAGTTCAGATGTTCCAAGTGTTAAGCTTTTTCTTCATTCCAGATGATTGCTGGGTTTCCAAATGAAAAACTTCCTCAGCATGAGTGGTGCTACAAATAGTATTTGGGTCTAATAGAGCCTTCTAAGACTCTTCCGAGGTCCACATACAAAGTTTTTCATGGGTTACTTGGAATACCCAATTCAATCCACATGTGTCATCTAAACTGACTGTGTAAAAGGAGCATCCTTTCTAAATGGAGACAAAACTTTATATATTCTACTTGTGGCTGAAGAATCTGATAAAAGACAGAGCTAAATAATACTAATCACTGTTAACTGGGAAATTAGACATAGAGGTTGTTTGTGTGGCCTTTGATAAGACAAGGCTTGGCCTCTGGAGAGTTGATCCTGGTTTGTGCTGTCATTGTAGGTGGAGATCTTTTAAGATGGAGCTAATATTTTGCAGCTTTGTGGAATTCCCCGGAAGTCTAGTAGCTGGGGTATAACCCAGGGGACCTAACATCAAAGACTTGCATCTTTTACTACTGTTAAAATGCATGAGAAGCCATAATGCAAGTCAATGTTAGGCATTCACAAGATACCACTATTTTTGATATGACTATTCTCTTTAGATATCTGAGAATAATTTTCTTGTCAGGATTTACTTTCTTACTGCTGTTAACTTAATTTGAGATAGTGTGGTACATAGTATTCCATTTTTACCTCAGTTTATTTTAATTCCAGTTATAAAATGCTTTTTAAAATAAGTTTCTGTGAAATGAAAATCCATCTAGGCATTCCCGGTTTCTGAGATAATATTATTTCCCATCCTCCTTCCACTGCTTTCTACAACCTCCTTCAAAAGAAAAAAACCAAAACCAGGATCATGTTTTAAAGATGGGAGAGAGTGGATGCTTCCACAAAGTCTTTAAAAGGAGACATGATTCTCCTTTATGTTAACTGCTCCACATTTTGTGAGAACAGTTAGACATTCCTTAAAATCCTCAATGACGGGTTCAACAGAAAGACACGTGTGCCTTATTAATCCAGAAACATGTTTAGAGTCCGGCGTTGAAAGCTGTGAAACACCCTTGTCTAATGCCGTGGTTTGTTCAGCACTTGGATGAGTTCAGTGTTTTATAGGAAGATCTAAAGTTTTCCGTTTGTTCAGAATTTGCAAGAAAAAGTCTGGGTTGAATTTTACATGACCATCATCTATGAAAAATTGTTAGACATAATAATAATGTAGATAAGAGAAACACATAAAACTCTGATTCTTTCCAAGTACTTAGATGCCCTCATTTAAGAAACAGTCTCGATAAGTTATGCTAATGGATGGGAAAGCAGTCTGAAAAGTTTACATACTGCAAATGCAAGCTGCTGTTAGTTTCTTATTTATTCAGCAAAAGAGCTGTTCAAGGCCCTTCCCTAGGCCAAATTCTCTTAGCCTCATTCCAGTGACAGAAATGAGCATGCAAGCAATGAAAAATTGGCGTTTCAGTAAAAATATTTTGTGGTTCCTACTTTCTAGAAATTCAGACTGGCATTTCCCTTAAATTAGTCCCAATCTTTGGAGTTTTTATGTTGTGGAAGTGTGTATATGTGTGTGTGTTGGGGGGGCGGGGGGGGGTTAAGTTTCCCAAATCCGCAAAACACTGTTCCTCAGCGTCAGACACTGACGCTCAGTGGACGTGTTGTGACTGACTGAATGAATCAACAGATATTTTGTAAGGTGCTGAAGCGCTTTGAGAGAGTGAAAGAAATGCAAGAAAAACCTCCTCCCTTGGCGTGCGAACATGTTTCCTTGGTGGATATAAGCCAAGCACACAGATTCTGCATATACTGCAAAACAAGGCTGTACAGGATTAAACACACGGAGAATGAGAGGACAGTTCAGAAGGAGAGAAACAGAACTGTTGATATGGCCTCATGTCGTCGGACAAGATAAGATTTGTGGGGGATCTGTGAGTATGGACTGCATGTTTGTGTACCCCCAAAATTCATATGTTGAAACCCTGGTCCCCAGTGTGATAGTATTTGGAGATAGGGCCTTGGGGAGATGGATTAGTGCTCTCATAAGAAGAGACAAGAGAGCCTGCTTCCTCTCTGCCATGTAAGGATACAGCAAGAAGACATCCATCTGTAAGCCAGGATGAGAGCCCTCTCTAGGAACTGAATTGGCTGACCTCTTATCTTGGACTTCCCAGCCTCCAGAAGTGTGAGAAAGAAACTTCTGTTGTTTAAGCCACACAGTCTATGGTATTTGTGTTGTAGCCGCCTGAACTAAGACGGGATATAAATAAGATGGGAGGAAGGCATGCATCCCTGGAATGAGGAAACTTCATTGAGAGAGCAAAGGCTGTGAGTTGAGGGGAGGTCAGGGTGCAGAGGGATCTCCTCAGAAGATGTTTCACATCTTGTGCTTGTAGGCTTGTTGATTTGATCATCCATTATCACTACAGAAGGTGGGAAAGGGGCAAGAATCTGCATTGACTTAGAAAAACCTAGAACTTTTTTCTTCTTTTTCTTGGTGGTTGTTTTCCTGAGTGATGATCTGTTTTGCTTGCCACTGTAGTCCCACAGCAAAAACTGTCCCTGGCACTGTAGAAGGTATTCAGGAAGTGTTTGAGTAAGTAGCCACCAAGGAACCACAGAGTTTATTAACAACTGGAATCGAAATGCCCCCTTTGCCTGCCTACTCATTGAATGTGGAGCTTTCTCTGAGTTTGAGGATCCCTAATTCTCCTTGGGCTTGACATTAGTGGAGAAGCTTGAGGAGCTGGGGTCATTTTTGTGATGGTAATTTTGGACTTTTCTCGTGACTGGTTTGGGAATAGAAGAGTAATTGGATTCTTGCTAAACTAAATAAAATAAACAAGGGAGCTTGTGAACTGAAACATTGAGGGATATTTGAAAGCACAGAATAATAGACATAGTTTCATGATTTCAGAAAATAACATGGTAGAGATTCCATATCAACAGGCTGTTCACTTTCTCAGCAAAAAGGGGAATAAAAGGCAGTTTTTCCTGGGAAGGTAATGCTCTATAGTAAGAGGTATTTAAAGGAGCATAAATCTCAACTCAAAGGGGGATTATTTAAAATATATGTAAATATTTAATTTGTATTAAAATCACAGAAATTAGCACTTCTGATTCTTAAAATTATAGTAATCTTTTAAAGTCAAAATAAGTGACGAGCTTCTGCAATAGGCTCGAGAGGCCGTGTGGCTGAGACAAGACTATAGACTTGATGAAGGCGCCATTTTGCCTTTCCTTCGTGCCTCTGCACTGTGGATACGACAGCTCTGGTAGGAAGGCTGAAGCTTATGCTGCCACATTAACAGGTGCTGACTCACTGCTCCAGTTGTCCCATTTGGTCGTGATTTTTGATTCCTTGCTGATGAAAATTGTATGTCTTTATTAAAATTTAACCTAAGTAGACTGTAAGGAACAGTGGTACCCATTTAAAGAACATTATAACATCAGACAGAAGTCATATTGTTGAGTACACTTTTGCTAATATTTAATATTTCTTTTATTGCTTTACCCTGATTTTCCACACGGAGTTAAAATCTTTTAGCATTCCATTGAAATCAGACCTAAGTAGGGTCGGGCAATAAGATTCCTTTCCTCTGCATTTTTTTGGTGTCTCTTTCTCAATCTTCTTTGCATCTGCCTATATTTTAAATATTTTCAAAATTAAATATTCTTATTTTAAATTATAAAAGTAATACATACTCATTAAACAATTCAAGCAATAGAGTAGTTTATAAAGTTTACATGTCCCACAAAAAAAGTACACTTATACACACACACATATTTGATCTTTCCTTCCTCCTCTCCCCATGGGCTCTTACTATATATGCTATTTTGTGGCTTGCTTTCCATAAATATTGGTGTTTCTCAGGGTTCTCGTCTAGATTTTCTATTCTCTCTCTGCACATGCTGAATGGTGTTATACCACTTGTAGTTTTAGTCACTTCACGCTCATTCCCAAATATTTATTCCCAGCCCTGATCTGTCTCTGGGACTCCAGCCCATCTATTTATCATTGTCTACTTGATGCCTTGTGGGCACTAATACCCAACTCTCTCTGAACACTGTTTCTCATTCTGTCTCCATCTCAGGGAGCAGCAATATCATTCATCCCATTTTCCAAGCTAAGGATTGAGCATCATCTTCAGTCCTTCCTCTTTCTCATTCAACCACATCCTGTCAGTCACCAGGCCTATTGTTTCCACCTCTTTAATATCTTTTAAGCCAATTAGTTTTCTCCATTCTGACTACCACCTCTGTAGTGCCAAGTGACAGTCGTCTCTTGCTTGGGTGCTCTAATTGTCTAACTGTCCTCCCTCCTTCACTCTGCTGCCTCACCTTCTAATCCATTTGCCTCACAGGCTGCAGATGATCTTCCTCGAGTGCAAATCTAAATGTCTTACTTATAATATTCAGTGATGCCATTGCTGTCAGAATGAAGCCCAGACTCTTCAAGACTTAGGGGGTTCAAATGATCTGGCTTCTACCTGGGCCTTGCCTGCCTCGTTGCTCACTGTCCCCACCTGTGTTTGACTCTAACCCCAAACAGAGTCAACCCCCCTGAGTTCCCTGAACACGCCATGCTCTCGCTTACACATGTTTGCCCTGATACATTCTGTCTCTCCATCTCTCTGCTTCATCCTTTAGGCCACTTCAGTGATGCTTCTCTCATGAGCTAGGTTTGGTGTCATTGCTCTATGTTCCCAGGGCGTCTCACACTTACCTTTATTCTACTGTAGCGTTGATCATACTATATTGTAATTGCCTCTGTGTGTGGTTTGTGTCACCACCACCACTGCCACTGCTAGACTGAGCTCCTTGAGGGCGGGAACTAGGAAGAGCACAGAATGTAGCCCCTAATAGGAACTGCATATTTGAATGATGAATGAATGTAGTCAGAAACCCAGGAAGGCCATAAAGCTGAAGGGATGACCTTTTCCTGAATCCCAGGAGTCATAATGATCAAGCCAGATGCTTCACACACCTTGAGGGATCAGGCTGGTTCAAAGGTCAGGGTAAGTAAGCTCTTTTCAGGGCCTGGGCATGGTAGTTTGAGATACTCATGCTTTAGGGAGTAAAGCAAAGTGATCATGACCAGAATCTGTTTGCCTTCTGCTTTCCTTCAAGCTTCCTCCTGTTTGGGGCCTTCTGTAGACTCAATGATGTGTTGCAATTGGAGTGAATGGGAGAGTTGGAGGCCTGTACAAGGCCTAACTCCTCAGTGGGGCGGGAGCAGAAATGTGAGGATTCCTGGAGGGAGGTACATAGATTTTGGGTAGTCACAACACCCAAGGAGGCTAATCTTGCCTCTTGCACAGCTGGTTAATCCTACCCCTCTCTGCGGCCTGTGAGCCCCAGTCTGTGCAGGCTCATTAAAGGAAGACTTTCTTTTCTTTGTGAATCTCTCCCTTCGGTCTGTGTCCTTTATCTACCTGCTGCAGGGGAGAAAAAAGTAAATGCCACTGAGAACCCAAATGCCTTGTGACTCTCTTTTATCCTCTATTGTATGCTCTGTTGATTTTACATTGGAATATCACCCACCCCAGCTGTTACATTTTGTTAAATGTGCCTGTGTTCACGCTGATTTGCATGGGATACTTCTCAGCTCTATTGTGATAAAGTTAATTTCTATCTCGGGACCTACAAAATGGAGGCCTCCCCAGTGGCCCCGCCCATGTCTCAAATCTAAATTTAAGTCAGTGGGCACTTACAGGAAACACCTGTCAAGGAAACATATACCAATCACAGTCCTCCAATTCAGCTCTAGCTAGTTTACCTTACCCTAGAAAACAGGACTGGCAGCCTTATAAGGAAATCCTGATCTCCTAGCCAGTCATGGCCTGTTTCTGTGTTGCTGCCTCCAGCAGCTCTATAAAACCCACTCTTACCCAAAATCCCTGTGGAAGAGCGCTCTGCTGCATGGTAGGCACTGGACTCCTCCAACCCATGGACTGTTTTCTCTTGAATAAAGGGCATCAAACCCATTACCAAGTTGCCTTAGTTTTTTGTCTTTTGACAATTTTGACGAGGGGATGGGACCCGAGGACAGCTGCTGAAGATTCCTGGGACGGCTCCTGGATGCAGGTGAATGGACCCTCAGAGCCCTGTTGGTTCGCTGCCTCTTTGCCCGCTGCCTCTTTGCCTGCTCTCCACCTCCAGTAAGCTGCTCTCCATCGAGTTTGGCTTATTTTGCATTCTGAGCTCTTCAACTTTGTTTGTCCTAATCCTTCTGGGTGGAAAATTGGGGTGTGGCAGACTACATATTTTCACAGTGAGACAGGTCTCTGGAACTGTGCACAGGCAGCCAGAAACAGTAAATCTGGTTGAATTAGGGAGGATTATTTCCAAAGAAAATAATGGGGACACCATCCCTCTGAAGAAAGCAAGATGGCAGCCATTAGGGGACCCACAAAGCCTCGAGATAAGTCCCCAGCGTAAACCACTGGGGGACTTGGAGAAATAAGACAAGAAATTTGGACTTCTTTGACCAACAGCACATCAAAATCTAAGTAGGCACAAGTCAGACTATTAAAAGCCATCAGGGCATCTGCCACAATAAAATCTTCTCCAGAAGGGAATAATAGATCTGTTGCTAATGGGAATCTCAGAAGCCAAAGCGGCCAAATTGGTGGGCAGGGGGAGCACTTAAAAGCTGTGAGGGCGCAGCCACCTAACACTGAGACTTGTTGGTCATGGGATGGGTTGGCTCGACACTAGGCGCAACTGGCAGAGTAAATCCACCTCCCAGTTTTAAATGCGGAAATATCGGTTAAAAGTGCCTAGCTTAGTGCCTGGTACAGATCAGGCACTCAGGTAATGTTATTTGATTTGGAAAGTGGATAAGATAGACAACATAATTTGTCTATTTTCTAGTAGAAATTCTCAACTGTAAGCAGTAAATGGGTTGATATCTCTGTTACAGATAATGAAGTAGGATCAGAGGAGATCCTACTTTGTGGATATGTGTGGATTTTGAACCTATACCTGTCTTCTCCATGATTTATTTTATTTCTGTGTTGAAATAGTGATGAAGTTAGGCAGAAATTATTTAGAAAATATGTCTGAAGAAACAGTTCTCTCGGTTCCCTGTTTCTTTTCTTTTCTTTTCTTTTCTTTTCTTTTCTTTTCTTTGTTTCTTTAAAGATTGGTACCTGAACTAACAGCTGTTGCCAATCTTTTGTTTTTTGTTTTTCTTCTTCTCCTCAAAGCCCCCCAGTACATGGTTGTACATTCTAGCTGTAGGTCCTTCTGGTTGTGTTATGTGGGACGCCACATCAGCATGGTCTGATGAGCGGTGCCATGTCCTCGCCCAGGATTCCAACTGGTGAAACCTTGGGCCACCAAAGTGAGCACAGGAACTTAACCACTTGGCTGGGCCACCCCAGCTTGGTTCTCTGTTTGTTAAAGTGCCAGAACATTTTAAATAATAATCAGATACTTTTTTTTTTTTTGAGGAAGATTAGCCCTGAGCTAACTACTGCCAATCCTCCTCTTTTTGCTGAGGAAGACTGGCCCTGAGCTAACATCCATGCCCATCTTCCTCTGCTTTATACGTGGGATGCCTACCAGAGCATGGCTTTTGCCAAGCGGTGCCGTGTCTGCACTTGGGATCTGAACCGACAAACCTTGGGCCACTGAGAAGCAGAATGTGCGAACTGAACCGCTGTGCCACCTGGCTGGCCCCTATTTTTTAAAGGAAATTTAAATCAGCTCTTCTAGGGCCTCCTTTCCCCCAATTATGAAATGAATTTGATAATCCAATCGTTCTTTTAATTAAGAGTAAAGGTCTTTAAAATTCCCAATTATTCAAAAGGATTTTAAGTCACCTCAGACGTGTGCAGGTTTAAGGTAAAAGGAACTGTAGGGTGACATAGGGTAGGGTAGATTTATAACACTCCCTTGTTCGTTCTAATAGCTAAATGTATATGCTTTTCTGAACTATGGAGATATCAGATGTCTTAATCAGATAATAATTAGAGCTCTTGGGAAGAACATGCTCTCATAAATGCAAAGCATTATTACTAGCAATGGACCGATTAGTTTTAAAACCATTCAATTTAAAATTTAAGCCGGCAGTTGAAGAAAATAAAATTTTATCAGTTTTAGAATAGAATGGACACAGATAAAACCGCAAGTGTGAGAAGATGAAAAAAAGTTAATGTTTTGATTGACCACAACTCGGAAGGGAAGAGCTAGAGGACGTGTATGTCTTTGAGGCCCAAGGGTAATATTCTCATTTGGCAAATTAGAGCAGATCTGCAAGAACTGAGATTAGGATGGAAAATTCTTTTCTTTCTTCTGGGTCATGGATTTGTACAAATTGGGGAAGTTGGAAGGGCCTGAAGTAGTGGCTGTGCCATTGGATCAAAACTAGATTCTCTCAAGTTCTGCAGAGTCAGCTGAACTCACTAAAATCCCAACAAGGACAAAATATCCTATTTCACCATTTCTGCTTAGGGGCAGCTAATTTTTCCTTAATTCAGCTGGGGTTTTGAGCCTCTCAACATAATGCCTTCTCCCTTGTCATCACGTATACTATTCTAGCCTCTGCTCATGGATCAGAAAATAACCTAAGTAATGTTTGTTTATGGACAGCTTTCTTATGAAATATCTCAGAGCTTTGTCAATTTGATTGTTTTTGCATATTGCAGAGAACCAGCAAATCGATCCACTGAGGCTGGACTTGGGACGTATGGGAGGTGAGGTGGAAGGGTAGAGCGAGATGGCTGGGAGCAGGAAAAGGTGTAGGATGACTCATCTTACAGGTGCCCATCCAGGCTATGCCTGGCCGGGTGGCAGGAAGACAAGCCTAGGGGAGAGGGTCTTGGCTTGTCCTTCCCTCGTTCTCCTTGGTCAGCTTGGACCTGCCCATTTGATAAACATTAACACAGATGTTAGCAAATTAGGGTCTGCCCTCTTACACTTTAGTCTTTGTCAAATAGGAGATTTGAAAGTTCTTTGGGGGCAAGGATGTTGTATTCACCTTTATATAACCTCCTTAACTATCAACATCCATGGTATGTAGCAGGTGATTTCTTTTTAAGTAAAAATATATCTCAATGATTTCAAAATAAACACCCTTCTTTAATGTTCTGGAATTTTTGAGCTGCGTGTTACAGCAGATTCCGCACAAAGATTTGACGAAGCTTAAATAGGCAAAGGTAATCAAGTATGTTCTTTACTTCTTGTCCAGATGTTGTCACCTTTGGGAGTGGGAGGGGTGGATGAGGAGAATATGTTAACTCTCAATCATCCACCAGTACATTATCTACTATAAGGACTTACTTTGGCCGTCCTAGTTAACCTTGTCACTGGCCAGTTGGTAGAGTCCAATTGAAATAGAGTGAGAGCTCACCAAGGGGGTGAGTCCTGGTCTCTCCTGTGTCTGACTAAATCTCTGTTATAGAGGCAGATAAATATGATTATTGTTGTTTTCATTTTGTATTTTTTCCTTTATATCCTTATGACCAAATGACAACTGGCAGCACAATACCTTTGAAAGCTACTGTTCTATTAATTCAGTAAGAATCGTATTCCCTTTCCTTCTGCCTTCCTCTTTTAAGGGAAAGCATGGAATTATTTTTAAAAACTGGGGCAAGTAAGGATTGGGGTTTACTTCCCTATTTCCTGTGAGGTTCTTGAGTCTTCTACACTAGACTCTCGAAGTTGCTTTTTCTGGTGTGTCCTCCCGACAAAACTTCTTGTGTCCCTCACAGTACCATGCTCTCCTGGGCGTGCTCTGCAGTTCCTTGATGCTAACACACACATCTTTTCACATTTTCACCTTTCTCATATCTGAGTGCATCTTAAAATTGATGGATGCACTTAATATGGCATTATTTGTTTTCCTAAAAAGCCGTTGTTTAATCCAACTGATGGTGGTTTTTTATAATTGATATATTGGAATGGGTGGAGGGTATTGGTGTTTTAATTATCTATAGCTATGTAACAAATAAACCCAAAACTTAAAATGACAATTATCATTTATTCTGTGGGTGAGGAATTCACTTAGGGCACCATAGGATGGTCTTTCTGCTCCACAATGTCTGGGGCCTCAGCTGGAAGATGTGTAGCCTCCAAGTTAGAATCATTTGAAGGCTCATTGATTCCCATGTGGGCTTTGCTGGGGCTATTGGTTCACAAGGGGCCATTCCATGAGAAATAATGGAGTGGAGAGGACTAAACTGAAAATCTTTAGTCTCTTCCTTATGAACAAAAGATTTTCCAAACTCATAGGAGCTTTGGAAGGAAGAACCCATTCAGTATTTTCTGAGAGAGGCTGGACTTGGGTTCTGATCTGAGTGGGTTTTGGAGCATCGGCACTTGGGAGCATGATCTAACATTTTGTCATTGAAAAGGGCAGCATCTGTGATTAGTTTTGCCTGTATTTTGCATCAAAGTCTGCTCTATTGGGGGGCCAGCCCCATGGCCGTGTGGTTAAGTTCGCATGCTCCCCTTTGGTGACTCAGGGTTTGCCGGTTTGTATCCTGAGCATGGACCTACACACAGCTCATCAAGCCATGCTGTGGTGGCATCCCACATAGAAGAACTGGAATGACCTACAGCTAGGATAGACAACTATGTACTGGGGCTTTGGGGAGAGAAAAAATGTTTGGTCTATTAGTTCATAGGATGATTTATACCAAACTCCTTACTTATGCTTCCCCATCTTCATATCATCTTCAAGTTTTAAATTCTTAGTGGGCAGAAGAAGCCTAGTTGACATTGCCACTTTCTTCTCCATTTGAATCAGGGACTTGATTATCACCTGTTTCCAAATGCTCCTTATCCACCTATGCCAGAGAAAAGTTCTCTTCTGGCAATGCTTTCATATCTCTGACTTGAGCAGGTTAAGGCAGCACTTTCTCCAGAGGCCCTCTTATTCATCCCTAAGATAAATTGTAAGATCCATGGGAGTCCAGTAGTGTGTGGCCTCTAAACCTTCTCAACCCCTTGTCAGTTCAAAGGATTAGTTAAAATACTGTCTTTGATTTTTTTTTTTTTAAATCCTACTCTTTCCTAAAAGGGTAAAGTTTTCATAAAATGGAAATTTCTAGTTTAAACTTTTTAGAGATTAGAAAGGTCATTTCTTTAGGCCTACACATTGAGGCTTCTAAATTATGTTTGAAACAATATTATTATTTGTGTAGAAACCTAAAACGAACATTGTACCACAAAATAGATTTTCTTTTGCTACATTCATTTGGGTTAAGTTTCCAAGGATTTCCATAACACTGGTTTCAGAATATTGAGCTTCAAGGGAATTTTAATAAAAGAAATATAATTTACATCATCAATATCTCCCGTCCACTGTATGCCTCCAGTTGGCAGGCACTAGAAAAGATTCTAATGACATCTTGTTCAACAACCTCGTGAGCTTGGAGTATTATCCCTGTGTTACACACACCTAGCAAGTAGCAAGCAGAGCTGTCTCACTTGAAAACCATTGTTTGGGGAAACTTGGCCAGTATTTGAGTAGCTGGAGAAGTTTTCACAGCAGCTACTAAGTCTTGGAAACTATTGTATAGTAATGGAACCCTTTCTTGTGGAGGGTCTTCTTGCCTGAAGCCAGAGGCTTTGAAAAATGGAATTAAAGACAGGATCTGGGTAGGCCTCCTTCATTCCTTTTCCTCAGCTCTGCTCCCCTTCCCTATTTAGCCCTCTGATAGGAAGGCATTCATATGATTTTGTTTTAGAAGCTTGTGATGACTACTTGGCAAAACCCCCACCAAATTATTGTGTTATTTTGGAGAAATGACTTCTGAGGCACCTGACGTGTTGACACTTGTGCTGGCTTCAGCGCACACCCCTGATAGAAGAGCTGGGTCTGTATGGCCGCCATCATATACCTGCACAGTTCGACCCAAACTCACTGCTTCACTTGAATATTTTGACTGTGTGACTGTAGCCATATGGCTTTACTGAATTTCTCATTGATTTTGGTTTTAGTATTTCATTTATCAGGTAAAGAGGAGCTATTTTATCCAAAGGAAGATTTGTCAGTTAGAGGTTTGGCACGGCTCAAAGGCTGCAGTGGTTGAACAGCTGAGCACATATAAATCTTTCATTTTTGGTGTGTGTGTGTCCATGTATTCAATCCAGATTTGTTTTAGTTTGGGTGTGTTTATGCTGTTCTCTAGAGAGTTTAGCATTCTGAGGTTTCTCTAAATTAATGAGTAGATTTCATCATGGTATGACCAATGTGGTGACTTCTTTGGATGCTATGTAGTTAATAGCAATCGTGCGTGTGTGTGTGTGTGTGTGTGTATGAGAGAGAGAGAGAGAAAGAGGGGGAGAGGGAGAGAGGGAGAAGGAGAGAGAGATCAAGCATGCTTGGGATTTGGAATTTATAAAAATGGTTTGTTCCTTAGTTTTCAGATTAACTTAAATTTCTTTCTTATTACAAGAATAATGTATGTTTATTGTAAAAAATATAGATGAGTCCCAAAAAAGAAAAAAAAGGAAATGACATCTCAGAGTTAGTCATTGTTAAGATTTTGGTTCACATTACCCCAATCCATGCATGTGTGTGTGAACACTGGTACATATGTTTGTTTTTGCAAAAATGAGCCTATACTATAAACATTGTTCTAGAAATTCTATTTTCAGATCTGTCCATTAAATACCTTCCTATAACATCATTTTTAATGTCTGTAAAACTTTTAAGGCATGGCTATCATATCTTTAGAACATTGGTTTTATTTATTTTTCTTTATTCTGTTATTCTGCAGCAACTAGCCAATAGAGGCTTTTTAAATTTCAGGTGACTCATTGGCCCCCTTCCCTTACTACAGTCGGTAGAGTGTGTTACATGTTGCTGCTCTGCTGCTCTGAGACCCACCCCCTAGCTGAAGGACACTGTGGAACTGATGGCTGCTGATAGCTCATCTACTTTTGCTGTTTCTTCTTGCAGGAGACAGAACATGCGGTGCCCAGCCAGTCGGAGTGTCGGGGGAGAGCAGGAACGCCAGCTCATGAGAGTCCACAGAACCACACTTTCAGGTGCCAAGAAACAGTGAGACTTCAACCAAGGTGAGCCCTTTGGTGCTGGAAATTGCACTGTGTCTGGGGTTCGTTTCCCTGTGCTTGCCACCCCGACACAAGAGTCAAGGCTTTCTAACTTTTGTTGGCACTCCTTATAGTTGGAGAAGCTGCTTAAAGGGGCCTAGAAGGAGTATCATTGAGTCTGAGTTTAAGAGAAATGTAAATAACCTACTTTCTCTGTCTTCAGTTTGAAGATAATCAGCCTTAAGGCTCAGAGAGGAGTGGAGACAGTCCTGCCCTTGGAGAGAAATGCTGATTTAATTTTGTTTTCTTTCATTCCATACCAGAGATGATTAGGCTTTCCTTTGTAATAATGATAATTAGTGAGGACAGTATAAAAATCAAGCCACTTGCTTTTCACATATTATCCCATTTAGCCTTCCCCACTTCCTCATAAAGTGGGCACTCGTATCCCCATTTGATGGAGGAGGAGCCTGAGGCTCAGAGACATTGCAGCACTTGCCTGATGTTACACAAATTTTGAGCCAGAATTTGAACCTACAAATGTCTGATTATGCCATAGCAAGTGTGGCTTCTGTGCTGATCCAAGTGTTGTCCTTAAGCCCTGAAGTAGCCTGGGGCTGGCCTCTTTGGTCTGCTAGACCTGCTGGAGACAGCCCTGGGTCCAGGGCAAGGACGTGGGTGGAAAGCTGTCTGCAGCAAGGTTGGTATGGCATTCTGATGGGAGCCTGGCATTGCAGCTGTCTGTGGAAAGTCTCTTCTGGAAATAAACAGAAGAAAGAATTCAGCCGCTAGTTGTGTCAGCTGTCTTTATAGGATCTTGTGTACAGTGTAATCATAGCCCTCACTTAGTGGAAAGAGTGCTGTGCTTCTGAGCATGACCTTTAGCAATTTTTTCAAGGTGGCACAGTCTAAATGAATCAACAACTACAGAGAAGAGTGGCTTTGCTATGCAATTGTGCTTTAAAATATCCAAAATATTAAATTTAGAATCATAGAGCCCCAAAGGGTTGGAGGCGACCCTAAAAGTAAGATGATCCCCTATCCAACTGGATTCATGGGCGCTTTTGTTACCTTGCTGACAAGTTCGCATGTCTTGTCTGTTTATTCTTACTCGACCTCAGGTCAGGTAAGACTCAGCCTTGTCATTTCTTTGCTGATCAGGACATTCTCCCTCCTATTTGAGGCCTTATTGTAATAAAACTGTTTTAGGCTGACTAGATCCAATTTAAGCAATGGCCTTGTCTCCCCCTACCAGACTGGTAACTGCCTCTCTCACCTAGAATAAGACTGACTATATTCCCATGCATATTTCAAAACAGTAAAAAAGGCCAAACAAAATGAAAACAAACTGAATCATATCTGTGTATGGAATGCAGGGTCGCCCTTTGAGGTGGATATTCCACAGAGGCTGATGGGGAAAAATGGTATTAGCAGTTAACCTTCCCAAAGATGTTTAATGTTCGGGAAACTTAAAACCACTTTATATCCCGTCTACTGTAGGGAAGGTAAATGGTAATATTACTGTTATCAGAGGTTAAGTCAGAAATTTAGAAGGATTCTGTGGTGGGAATCATTCACATATGACTAAGAAGGAGCTAAGAGTATTGAATTAGAGACTCATCCTCATGAGGAGACGTATAGGGCAGCAACTCTTAGGTTTGGGAGTGGGGAGTTACAGTTTTATTAAGTTTCTCAGAGATCCACGGCGCCTTTCTTCAGACAAAGAGAGATGCACATACACACCAAAGCTTGTGTGAAATTTTAGGAGGTTCCTAGACCTCCTCTGCCTGTCAAAAAGGAGCCAGATGCGGGTCCCTGGACAGCCTGCTTCATTGTCAGGCTTGTCCTTTCCCAAGAGATTGGCCACTTTTTGTAAAAACAGGTCTCTCTTCCTCTATACCTTAGCAAACCTCCACAGGACCCCAAATATCTTGCTGTTCTTTTCTTCTATTTTCCTGCTGGCTTCCATGCTTTACTTTTACAGGGTCTAGCTTTCTGAGCGAGTAGCATCTCAGAATACTTCATGCATCAGTGTTGGCAATCACAGGATTCGGTGTTAAGTTGCAGATCAGGAGTGTTGTTAGGCCAGTTATGTCTGGTAATTAAATTTAGTATTTAGATTGGGCTGGTAACCTTTAAACTACAGAGTTATTTGTCACAACTGTGGTGGCGTCACCCAGGGACATTCTAATGGAACTTAAAAAAAACTCATCTCAAAATATTACAGGGATTGTGAAATTTGATGAACCAGTGAAATGAGATCTGAGGCTAAAAACAACTTTGAGTCAGGTAGTTCACATTCCTGATAACATCCCTCTTCCGTTTGAAGCCAGCATATCGCCGGGTTCAGGCATATTGTGCCCAATGGGATCTTGATAGAGACTTGATACTGTAACAGGACACGCCAGACCTACGTCTGGGTCAAAGTGATGGAAGAAGCCAGGCTAAATCTTAGCAGGTGTAAAATGCCACCTTCTAGGGGATGGAGGGAGAATGTTATTAGCATAATGAACACTTTGAGAAAGGGAAGAAAGATCTTCCTGCAGTGAGGAGCCATCAGGGGGTCACATGTCATTTAAGTGAGACTTGAAGGAATAATCTTCAGAGAATGAATCTATCCTTGTAGAAGTGAGATTTTGGAACTGATTATGCCATGGGGTTGGGTATTGATCTTTTCATGCATGCCAGGGAGAAATAGCATCATAACTTCAGCTCTCAGAGCACATTGTATCTTCAGCTCTTTCTGGCACAAGGAGCCTTTATCTGTGTCTGTGGATGAGCCTCAGGGAGGCCTATGAATGTTTTCGCCCAAGTTCCAGGGTATGTATACTAGAACCGCCATCCAAACCTCTTCTTACCTCCAAGTTTGCTTGCTCTTCTGAATTCACTCAGTAGAGCCAAGATTTCAATTTAGCCCCTCTGTTGCATCCTTCCTATTTGCCATGCGCCCCTCATCCGTATGTTATATTCCTTGGCAATACAGTGCCCCACATCAGAGATCTCAAGTTTGGTGTCCTGCAGGTGTATCTAGTGTACAGATATATTTGGTTTTTGGAATATTTTAAAATATTTTGATTCAATATTTAATAATTGGAAAGTTTAACAGATTTTTGGCATTCTTTAGAAAAATCTGAAGATGGGATAATGCAAGGCCTACATTCTACAAGGCAACAATCAGCTGGAGCTGAGGAGCAGCTTTCCAGTTTTTCACAATTCCCATCCAAATCTCATTTATTTACGTTCTTTGCCTGGCTCCTATAGGCATTTGATTTATAGTGCCTACTTCAATCCTTTTCTTCCCAGCAACTGCTCATCCTGGGACTCTAGAGGCCTTCAGCTAAGCCCTAATAAGGTGATGGCTCAAAACGTCTCAGTGCCTCCTTTTCCCAGATGACGTGTTTACGTTTTAACTTAGATTTTGAGTGCGTCTAAGTGGAGGGGCTGCATATTACTCTACCCTGGTGTGCTCCTCAGTACCTAGAGCTTTTCAAAACATGTAACATTATAGAACTGCTGTTAGAGCAGGAATGAAGGCTTAGTAATCATTTGATACAACCCTCTCATTTTCTAGTTTGACACCCAGTGAGGCTCCGATTTGCTTAAGCCCTCACTCCCCTTGAAATAGAACCAAGACAAGTGTACCATCAATCTGTTTAGAGCAGTCACTTGAAAAATATGCATCAGTTTGATTGATTTTTATAGCTAAAGTCAGTGCCAATCCTGTAAACCTTCAGATATGACAAAGGGGAATTTATGGATGTAAGAGAATACTAGTAAAGTCAGGATTTCTTATCCAGTTAAGTAAATTAACTTGTGAGAATGATTAACTCACTTGTGTTTAAAATATTGTAACAAAATTTATGAAGGCATTAAACCTTTAATGTCATTAAAGACCTTGTCTGTATAAACAGGAGCTATTCTATAGCACTGTGTGGCTACTAATTAAGTTGGTGATTACATTTGCAAATTGGAGTTCATTAGCCTCTTCATCTGAAAGTCCCCAGTTGGAGCGAGTGGAAGATTGGGGTATGAGTAAGGATAATGGTCTTTGATGGCTTTGACTCTTTTTGTGACGTTCCAGATGAAAGCAGAAGCTTTGTTGCTCTGTGGAAAGAGGAAGTTTTGTTGGCAGCGACTTTTCCGTGGGGAATAAATCCTTTCATCTTTTGTTTTGAGATAGACAAACTGTTTCTTATTTAAATGTTTTTCATGGAAGTAAGCAGAGTCTTAATGAGTTCTGCTAAAAAGAGAAAGAATGCGTAAGAGAATGAGCACCCAGAGATTTTCAATAATGCAGAAGAAGATTTGCTGTCTTGGACTGTACCAGAGCAAGAGTTCTGCATGTTGCGTGTTATTCTTTCTCATTAGTGCGTTCTTAGGGTTTGTGTGTTTGTGTGTGTGTGTGTGTGTGTGTGTGTGAGGGGGCAGGGGATGAAGTAGAGATTGAAAAAAAAAAAAAAAGCTTGTCTTGACAATGTTTTGAGACTCCCTGATATTATTGTTGGGTAATGAGTATGTTCTAAAATAGCTTACTTTTAGGTATACTGCATAGGAAAGGAGCCATATAGTGAGGGCTCTCCTTCCTTCCCCCATCCTGTCTCCACCCCCATGGGTGCAGAAACCATCTGGTGGAATGGAAAGAACATTCCAATTAAGAAATGCAGGGACTTATCTCGTATCTATGAGGTGACCTTGGTCACTTCACTCAAATCCGTGAGTCCCCTCGTCTAACCAGGGTTTAGGTCACATGATTTCTAAGACCCCTTCTGCCTCTAACACTGAAAATGCTCAACACTCTAGATGTTTAAAGGATTAGCTATGGAAAGACTTTAGCTTAATAATACCAGCTCTTGCAGTCACAGATAAAAATAATTCCCCCTCCCTGCTATAGAGCACAAAAAAATCCAACACCAAATCCTTAAACTGCTGATTTAAAAAAAGCCCACACTTGATTATTCTGGGAATGAAACTCTCTTTTTTTTTTTCAAAAAAATGAATCTGCCCTTGGTCACTTGACAGATTGTTAGCACTTTCACTGGACAATGATTAGGCGTAAAGATAAAAGGAAACAGATGTCCATTTAAAAAAAAAATAAAACAAGTGAAACATGGTTATTTAGGAAAATACAGAAAATTCCAAGGAAATGAAAATTTCTTGTAATCTTACCACCCAGATATAACCATTGTTACCACTGTAGTGTATGTTTTTATGTTGTTGTTACCATTTTAAAGTGGGCATAGAAAAGAATTGTGGGGGCCGGCCCCATGGCCGAGTGGTTAAGTTTGCGCCCTCTGCTCCGTGGCCCATAGTTTTGCTGGTTCGGATCCTGGATGCAGACCTAGCACTGCTCATCCAGCCATGCTGAGGTGGTGACCCACGTGCCACAACTAGAAGGACTAGCAACTAAGAAATATACAACTATGTACTGGGGGGCTTTGGGGAGATGAAGGAAAAATAAAATCTTTAAAAAATAATTAACGCATTAATAAAAAAAAAGAATTACATATGAAAGAGCTTCCTGAATCTGTTAGAAGCACTATTTGTTTTAAGTAGACCCCATATAAAGCTAGACGAGAATGCACTCTGATTATACAATCTTTATACATAAGCTGAGTAACAGAGAAGTGGGTTAATTATCACAAGACTGGTAAGTTCATTTGTGGCTAAGAGGAACAAATTTGATTTTCTATAACAAATGCTCTAACATACAATTTTCTATAAGAAACATGTTTTACAACCTTTGGTGTCATTTAGCCCTGTGTTACAAATAATATTTCTAGGAGATTGAATAAAAAACTTTGTCCTTAGCTTCTCAACAACTTTAAAAGTTTTTTGACCTAACTTGGAATAGATTTAAGAGAGAAATTTCAATAATGGTTATAGGGGAAAGAGTGTGTATAAACTTAAATCTAATTTAGGACTTTGACCAGCTGATTGAGTGGTCAGCGTTTCTGAGCCACAGGAATGGGCCATTCCTCATCTTCCCAGTGAAGCAATGGCTACTCCATTACTTCTGTCATAGTGTTTATCAACAGGTTATTCCTTTTCAAGACTTATGTTAAATACCACACACACACATACACACACATCATATATAGTGACACACCCAGCTCTCACCCACCCCCTTTGTTTTTTCTTTTATCCTTAATCAATGCTAGATAAGAACATGTTTTGGATTTTTTTTGTATATTCATATATATATGAATTTATATATATATGAAATACTAGAGACACACTTCTGTATAACTTGTTTGTCTCACTTAATGTTATATTTTTCCATATTATGAAATATTCTAAAATATTAATGGCTGTGAAATATTCCATTCTATGTACATATCATCATTTATTTAACTAATTCCAAGTTATTGGGTATTTTGGTTATTTCTAGGATTTATATTTGTAGATAATGCTGTAATAAGACTCATTTAAAAATATTTTTATGTATTTCCATTAGAGTTTCCTTGGTTTGTGCTTAAGGGTAAAATCTGTCTAGGTATAGGATTTAAAATGGTAAACTGAAAAGAAACAGAATATAAATTTTTCAGTTATTTGATCATGGAAGAAGATGGGAATACAATGGATGATAACTCTGAGAGAATTAGATAGGAAGTCGTGTGGCTGGATCTCTGTGTGTGATGGAATCATAGAATGGTTTGAGACAATTCAATCCAATCTCCTCCTCCATACTTGTGTATTCTAGATATTTCTGTTTCATCCACTAGCTGTCAGAGTTTTCTGGTTCAGATAGTGCTGAAGGCACATTGCCTCTGGCTCTAACATTCCCAGGGGGCATTTGGAAGTCATGCAAAGTATGCAACAATTCTTGGTGGTATGGGGCTGTCCCACACGTCTCAGGGACTCTGGCACCTTTGGCTTTAGCCCACAGAATGCCAGTAGGCTTCACCAGCCTCTGTGCCAATCACAAATAACTTCCCCCCAAATTTCCTAAGTGCTCCCTAGGGGGTATATCACCACCCCCACGAGAAAAGCCAATCAGCATGATGGATATTTAAAACTATGTTTTACGAGAGTCTTTATTAACATGGGCACATGTTCATGATCTATTTATAAGTGGGGAAAATGCAATTACATAACGGTATTACAATGTGATCCTGTTTTTGCTTAGTATAGAATTATGTACAGAATCATATACTGGAAAGACATGAATCAATACTTTATTAGTGATTACTTTCAGATGGGATGATTGTGGGTGATTTAAAAAATATTTTGTTCTTGCTTTCCAAATTTTCCCCCATTGAGAGCCTGTTAAGTTTGTAATTGGAGAAATTATGTATAGATGAAAAAAAATAGGTTTTTTGAACCATAATAAATTTGTTAAAATGTCTGAAATCATATTAAATAATTTTATATTCTGTGTTCTTTTGAACTGTCATATCTCAGTTTGAGGTAGACAGGAATATTAGAAGAGTATTAGGAGAGAATGGATTTATTTTTTATCTTTGTTAACTAGAGAAAACTTAAAAGGCATTTTCAATGATACCTGTGGCTTTTATGGTTTGGATCAGTTGAGATCAGAAAGCAATATTAAAGGTGATTTTTATAGGGTCAGATGATGCTTAAAACCAGAATTTTTGTCTGAGACACTTCTTCTTTGAATGTTTTACTCTGTGGATGAAAGGAGAAGAAAATCTCTTCTCATAGCCTTTGAGCAGTGCAGGCCTCTCAGGGGTCCGGTAGCACAGTGTTCTTACCTAGAGACCCCCTGTGACCCTGCAGACATCAGGGACAAAGGAAATCCCAGGCCCATTCAAATGGGGATGGGTCCAAGAGGAGAAAGGTTGAGAAGGGGTGGAAGCAGGAGGAAGGCCAGATTTCACAGGCTTCCTATACAACGCCTTGAATTTAACACCAACACATGAAAACAATTTTGGCCACACCCAGCCTATTGAATAAATCCAAACACACACCATAGAGCCCTTGGGATGTGCATGTGGAGGGCTAGTTCCTTTAGGGAAAGGGAGGTGGTTGTCAGAAGTGGAAATGAAAAGTGCTGGGCAGACAAAATCAGTACTGTGTTGGAGTGACTTGGGGGCATGGGAAGAACTTAGAACTGATGGAAGAAGAGAATTGAGAATCAGCGTTAAGGTAACTACAAAGAAGGGTTTGGTGTCAAACTTGAGTAAGACAAAAGCATGGGGGCACCAGGGCTTCTCTGACTTGCCTCTCAGTCATTAGCTCACCCTTGCCACTCAGACGGAGACTGGCTCACGTTCTGTTCCTTTTGTGCCAAGACCGGGTATGGACAGGTTTGTGTTAAAGGCATGTATGGCATTTGGTGTTTGTGTTAAAATGGAATGATAATGAGAATCCTAGCATATGTACTCCAGGATCAGGTGCAGAGGTGCTGGCTTACTCAAGGCAGAGACAAAAGTCCCTAAGGCAGGAGTCTAGCGAACTACAGAGAGAATGTATTGGGTGACATGAGAAAGGTTCACAGTGGCCAGACTGCACAGGGCCTGGTAGCCAGCATGCGGGTTTGAGATTTTGAGTCCAGAGGGAAGCCATTGGCAGTTATGAACAGAGGAATGACATGCTCAGATTTACATCTTTTAAAGACCACTCTAGGGACTATGTGTTGTGGAGAAGCAGGGAGACATGTTGGAGGCTAATGCATCCTCCATGTAGGAGGTGAGAGTGGCCATGAAGGTTGAAGGAAGAGGACAGGTGAAGATTAGAGACTCGTGACTTTTTCCTTTTGGGAGAGAAAGAAACCTTTAACAAGGAACAGGTAGGATTTAGGCTTGTTTAATACTAATGCCTACTCAAGTCCTCTATGCCTTTTTTAAGTCTTTTGTTCCTAGAGTTATCCTGATTCGTAATTTAAATGTTAGAGTGTTGGAAGGCCAAGTAGCAGATGTAACATCACAGTGCCCAGTGCAATAAGTATTGAATATTCATCAAATATTCACCTGTCATTCAAATTAGCCACCCTCCCCCATGGTCGCTTGTGATCTATGGGGTGCCCTTCACTGGGTCTGTCCCTGAACTAAGTCTTCATTTGTGTCATTATTATTGTTTTCTGTCTCTAACTGTTAGCTTCAGAAAGACAGGGATGGTGTCTACTTTGTCACATTGCTCACTTTCTTACATTAGGTCCCTCCAGAAAGCAGAGCCTCCCAAGAGGCCATGGGTACAGGGAGGTGACCCTGGGAAGAGGAGCTGACAGCAGGTGTGTAACTGAGGTTTCCACTCTTGGCGACTGGAGCTCAGTCCCCTGGGGCCTCTCCGAGGCACCTCACTGAAAGTCCTCAGATGTACCCCTCGGAAAGTTGAGGGGCTGCAGTGTTTTTCCACGCATTCCTCTCTCCGCTGGCGGAGGGTTGCTCCCAGGGAAGGTCACACTGCCACGCTTCTAGGCTGACCGAGCGAGCTCTGCCCCACAAAACCTTGAGGCAGAAAAGTGAAGAGACGTGGCAGGTGCTTGAGGGGGGATAACGCAAGTGAGCAGAACTGCCCACGGAGCTGAAGCATCTCCTGCGACTGCTGAGCCTCCTGGGCTGAGCACTGCCTGGCACAGGGAACAGGTGTCTGATAATTCGTTACTACGTGAATGGAGTAAGTGAGACGATGCCAGCAAAGTGCTTTGTGGCCTGCTCGGCAAACCAGGTGCTGCATTATTATTATTAACAATATATTATTAGGACCTCTGCTCCCACTGGATCTCCTGTCCTCAGAACCCCTTCCTGAACTCTTCCTCTCTGGTTCATGAGGTGTTTTGAACCGTACCCGTGACTCTACCTCCTTCCCTCTCCCAGTCCTGACACCCCTCGTGAGCCTGACTCACTGCTCGCCCATTCTCTGGGCACTGGCATGGTTCGGGCTATTTCTGGGCTCTGTTCCAGCCCACCATGATGAGGAGCGGTATCTATTCCAGTGCGGCTCGGCCACCTTGTGTTAGCAGTTTCTCGTAGTGTTCCCAGGGACACAGCCCTTCCCCTTCTGGAATGTGTCCCCTAGGAGGCCAGGCCAGAGACACAGATCCCTCCTGTCCTCATAGAAGTCCCTCACCTGTGTCCTTTAGCCACTAGCCTCTTCCCAGGTTGTTGCCCCTGAACCTTTAGGATGTTTCTCAGTTAGGAATCCCTTGGAGTGCTTAGTAAATACATGTTACCCGTCCACGCCTCTGGAAATTCTCATTCAGTAAGCGTGGGGTCCAGAAATCTCTGCTTCTAATAATACTGGTTGATTCTAATATTCAGAGAAGTATAAAGGGGGTGGCTTGGGGCCCAGCTACTGGGAGGGCGTGTTATTAGGGATCAATATTCTGCCTCTAGCCATGAGATCCTTCTCCCTTCTGTGGGAGTTCACTGACCTGGAGAAGTACATACATGGGTTGGTAAGTCGGTTCATGAATATCCATGGACTTCTAGTTCTGTTTTCTGTCACTGGTCCCCTTGGGAATCATTCTAAACTCTGTGCCTCAATTTCTTTACCTTTGAAGTTGGTTGCCTAATATTTGGCCTCAATCCTTTAGCACAGAAGTTTGGTTTAAAAAAAAAAAACAATAAGAGAATGTCTTTAATATAGCTTAGACTCCCTAGAGAAAGGAACTTTATATTCACTGGTATTGAGGGTTGCTATTGTTGCTAATAATATTACTGGCATTCATTGGCAACTTGTCTGTGTCTGCATATAGAGCTATTGTTTGTACATAAAGAATGTTTTGCTCAGACGGTTGTCCTCTTGGGATATACCTTTTGTTTTCAGAAGAGTTTCAGGAAACAACCGTCATCCAGCCAGCTGGCAGTCTTCCGGGTATGCATTGCTGTATCCGTGCTGCGTTCTAGTGCAGAGGCTCAGTTTAATGCAGTGGAATGTCTTGAACTCTTAAGAGCACTCCATGGTAGGCACTGTTCAACTTTAAGGTTCTGATTCTACGTGAAGCGCTCCGAAAGTGTGTTGGATGCTCTCCTTTTACTCTTTCTGCCCAGGTTTTCTAATGTCATTAGAAAGCCAAGGCTAGTCTTCCTTAGGGAAGAATTGTATATGCTGGTGGGAAGGACAGTCATCCCATCCTGCCAGTCCCGCCAGCAGGCCCCAGGTGGAGGAGACAGTGTGACTTTGTTGTAACCATTGTATACTCTCAGGAACATACCAGAATTGGCAGCTGGCCATAACCCTGGGAGGAATACTTCATTAACAAACACGTGAGTACCTACTCTGTGCTAAATGCCAGGATTAACTCTAGAGATAAAATGTTAAGCAAGACTCATGGCCCCTGCGCCATAGAGCATATCGTCATGAGAAAGAGCCAATCAACTAATTATACAAACACACAATTAGAGACTGAGTCATGCTACACAGCAGATGTAGAAGATCAGAATACAGTCAGAACATACAAAAGGGAGACTTGATTGCGTGCTATCTGGTGTCTAAAGGATGAATGCATTTAATTAAGAGAGAAAGTGGACAGGGAAGAGCATTATGAGCACAGGAACAGCACACACGGAGGCCTTAGGTGGAAAGGAGCATGGTGCATCCAAGGAACTGAGAGAATGCCAGTGCAGTGTAGCGGAGACACATAGACGGAGAAGAACATGAATTGAGGTTGAAGAGGTGGACAGGTGCTAAATCCTTTAGGATGTCATAGGATACTTTAAGAAATTTGGTCTTTATTTTAAGTGCAGTGTGCAGAAGGGTAGTGACAAGATGGTTATGTGGAAAATGGTTTGGGGAGGGTGGAGGGGGAGTAGGGAGCCCAGGGAGGTAGTCCAGAAGACAGATGATGGTGCTTGGCCTAAGCTCGGAGTGGTGGAGGTGGAGGAGAGGACAGATGCAAAAGTTAATTGGGATAAAAGCTTGAAGGACTTGGTAATGAATCTGCTACTGGACTTGAGGAAGGAGAAAGCATCGGATAACTCTCAGATGTCTTCCATGAACAATTGGATAGATGGGGAAGCTTTCCATTGAGATAGGAAACACCTTCATCTGCTAATTTAATTAGAGATAGTTGAAATGTTGGTATAAATACAAAATCCTACATGAAAATACTGCTTCTTCACAAATTATCACAGCTGTGGTTTGACACTATCCTTAGGCCAAGAAAAATATCTTAATGCTTTGTTCGTTTTGCTGTTTTGAATTCCAGTACATGTCCCAAGGGAAGGCCACTGCAGGATGACCCTACAGTCTGGCTCAGCACATGCTTTGGGGTTCCAGCATGTGGGAACGCCAAACATTTTTAGAAAAGTTGCACTTCAATGGGCTATCCACAGTTTTGCAGTCACAGAATGCAGGAAGAAGTCCTTTTAATGTCAGCACGCAGTTAAGTTTTGTGTTTCTCTGTTGAGAACTGCTTTTATTTTGAATTATATCATGGTGGTGGTGGTGATGGGGGGTGGTGGTGGTGGTGGTGCGTGGTGATGGTGGGTGGTGATGGAGGGGGGAGTGGTGGGTGGTGGCTGGGGTGCATAGTGGTGGTATTGTTTGGAGGCGTCACACTCTCATCAGTGCTGAGAGCCATAACTAGGCTCTGAGGAGTCCAGGCTGCGTTTCCCGTTGCCTGCGCCTGGGCTAGAGGGCAGGGTCGTATTGAAGCTGGCAGAGTGCTCTGACTGGCCTACTCATCGTTGCCCTCTGCAGGAGCACACGTGTGATAGAGATGAGTTGACCACTTTCCTATTGTTTGGGTGAAGGGAGGTGAGGGAAGTGGAGGGAGTGTTTCAGTGTGACCCAGTTTTTGTGTTTAGCCCTGCTTCCAGGCAGGATGGTAAAGGGTTCAAGCAGTATCTTTAAGGGTCTTAAGGAGAAGGGAGTTGGAGACACCTAACTACTGTCTGGTTTTCCTCTCTTCATTGCTAAACTTCTCTAATGAGAAGCTAGCTTCCATTTCTGTTTTTTCTTCTGCTGTTGTGACCTTTATCTTTTTCAATCAATCAGTAGCCTTTTATTTCTCCCTGTCATTCTCGTTATCTCCAGATGACTTTGAGGTTTTCTAGCGGTGTGAGCTTGGGCACTCCTCCTGTTCTCCTTGTCTTGGTTTCTTTTTCTCCATAATGCTTAGCGTCTGGCACACTGTAGATGCTGGTTTATTTCTTTAGATTCTCTTTTCTTCCACAAGAATGTAAGTTCCATGAGGGCAGGGACTTCATTTTTTTTTTTTTAAAGGTTGGCACCTGAGCTAACAACTGTTGTCAATCTTCTTTTTTTTTTTTCTGCTTTTTCTCCCCAAATGCCCCCAGTACATAGTTGTACATTTTAGTTGTGGGTCCTTCTAGTTGTGGCATATGGGACTCTGCCTCAGCGTGGCCTGATGAGCAGTGCCATGTCCGCGCCCAGGATTTGAACCAGTGAAACCCTGGGCAGCTGAAGTGGAGCATGCAAACTTAACCACTCGGCCACGGCGCCGGCCCCAGGAACTTCATTTTATTCACTGCTTTATTCCCAACACTCACAACAGTGCCTGCCACACAGTTGGTGCTTAATAAAAATTTGTTTAATGAATAGATAAAGTTATTTAACTGCCCTGTCTCCTGTTAGGTCAAATGATACAATAGTGCTAATCTCATATGGTTACCCTGAAGATTAAATGAACTGCTGTAAGTATACTGCCTCGCATTCCCAGCCTGCAGTAGTCAAGGCTGGTGAAGTGTTAGTTTCTTTTTGATGCCCTTCTTTCTTGTAACTTCTTTCTCTTTGGTATTTAGAGTGCTATTCTGGTTAGCTTCTTACCTCCTAGTGATGCATCTGTATTTTCTTCATGGCTTGTCTTTCCTCTGTCCCCTAACTGGCCAGTTACTTTCCAGAGGAGGAAACTGAGGCTGAAAGAGGTTAATATCTTGCCCATGGGTACACACCTAGTAAGAGGTAGCTCAAGAAGTCATTCTTGGATTGGTTCCTTCTGTTTTTTCATTTATCCATCCATCTGAAAGACATACTGAGAGTGTGCCGTGTGCCAGGCCTTCTGCTAGGCTCTGGCCACACAGTGGGGAAAAAAACCGAGGCAGATCCTGGGATCGCTGTGTGTCCCCCCGTCATCACCACCCTCGCTGTGCTGAACACACTGTACGGTGCCCAGTTCTAAGGTGAGCCCTGCTCGGGCATTTTCACTTTCCTCTTTCAGCCTCTCTTCAAGCTTCAAATATCTAAATCTAAACTCATGAATTGCCTCTCTTTGTGCCTGTTCCCCCCTCTCCCCACCAAAATCATCTATTTTTCTGTCTCCATTAGAAAAACCATCTGTCATCTTTCTTGTCACACAGCCTCAAAACTTTGCAATAATTTTGATTACTCTCTTTCATTCCATACTTTGAATCCACACCCAAGACCTCTTGATTGTTGTTATCCTTGAAAATTGTCTCTCTGTCTCTCTCTCTCCAGTTCTTCCCCGCCATTCCAATATCAGCTCCTTTGCTCTGCTCTGAACTTTGACTTACTGAAATCGCCTCAGGGCTGGGTGTTAGTTGTATCCTCTGCTTACGATTCCACTAGATTGTAAGCCTCCTAAAGGCCTATATGCTGCTTATGTATTATTATCTCCCCAACGCTGTCCCAGGCACATAGGGGACATCCAGATAGCTATTCGATTAAAGCACCCTTGATGCTTAGACCGCTCTTCTCAGACTTTATCTGGAGGTCTTTCTGGAGATTATGAGTAGTTTTCCTGGAAGATCGTGTGAGTATGTTATATGTAGGCTGTTCTCTGCATCTCAATAATATAGACTATATTTTTTTAACAAAGCCTATTTCTGCTTTCTTCCATTAGTGCTGGCTACTTGTGTATGTGCTTTACCCTCTGCTGGCACCAAAGCCCTAGAGAAATTTGTGGTTGAGAACTATAAACTGGTAAATATTCTTTCCATTAAAGAACACCACGCTTCCATTTTTCTGGTGCTACCATAACTCTATGGAAACACAATTTGAAAACCACTGTAGGTTACAAAGAAGTTATGAGCCATTCAAGATGTTCTTGGGTAAGATGGGTTAGTCCCTATCCCCGAGAGGGTTTCCCCCTCTTCCTCCCATTTTGCGGGAAAGAGCCGCTTTGTATTTTCTGAAGCCCTGCGATCACTCTGTTTGTGGCTCAGGGAATTGATGCGCACGGGATTGGGTGTGCCAGTGGTCTTTTCCTCACTTTCTTCTCTCACTTGAGTGATGCCCCTTGATCGCATGGTTGGGACTCTTAGTCTTCTCTCACACCCAGGTGGGGTGTGCTTGTTTGTGCAGATGTGATGGATGTCAGTATGACCAACACAATTTTGTTTTACCATCTCCTTACTTTTTTCATTAGAAGTAAATTGTTTGCACAGTTAGCAATGCCGTGGACTGAAAAAATTTTGCGTTTCTAAGAATATTTTGAAGAAGGTAGGCTTGTGGCATTTCTAAATGTGCATTATGGCTTTTAGAAATCAGTAATCTTGTTGACCATTCAGAGGACATATATGTTTTCTTTAGGACTCAAATTGAGGCAGAATAATAACTGTAAATGATTATGTCCCCAAATCTTTTTATAAATGACTTAACACTGACTAAATCTTCTATTCATTAAGATAGCAGACCTTTTTTATAAGGATAATAACTATAATTTAATAGGTTTATTATATAATAGCATGCAAACTGCTGCAGAAAAACTTGAATGTTATGTAATAGATGCTATTGGAGCATAGCATTTGACAAATCACGATTTAGAGCTGAGCATCTGCCAGCAGTGGAGTTTTGGTTTTTTGTTTTTAAACTAAAGAAAATTGATTCAGAGTAGATTTGCGTTGTTTCTAATCCTTTTTTTTTCTATTGGAAACTATGTAGTGGCAAAACCTAGCTTTGCCACGTTACCCAGAAATTGCTGTTACATTTATTGTGTTAGTTAAGGGATGGGATGAAATTTCCGAAAACTGTCTTCAGTGAACAAATGTCTCCAGTGAACAATTGTATCAGATCACATTCATTCATTCAAAACAAATTTTTGTTTGAGTGAATGAAAAAATATTGAATTTTTCTAGGTATTGAAGATTCGGCAGTGTAGAAAATGGACATAATCACTGATTTCTTAGAGCTTACATCTTAATGTGGAAATGGAAATAAGCAGTATAATTTCAGATAGTGATGAGCACTAAGGAGAAAATCTAGAACAATGAGATAGTGAAGGGAAGCCTACTTCTAGTTAGGGAGATCAGGCACACCTTCTTGGGAGGTGACGTAGGAGCTGAGCTGATGCTCACATGCTGAGAAGAGACAGCTGAATGAAGATCTGAGGGAAGAGCAGTCTGGAACAGCGCATGTGAAGGTTTGAACAGGGAACCAGTACTATGTGTTCAAGAAACAGCGACAAGGCCAGAGAGGCTGGAGTACAGGGGGCCATGGTGAGAGTGATAGGAGGTGGGGCCAGGAAAGCTGGCAGAGTTTGAACACTGTAATGTGTTGTAGACCATTATAAGGAGTCTGGATTTTCTTCCATGGGTGGTGGGACACCACTGAGAATTTTTAAGACAGGCACAGCAGGTCTGTAGCCCTTCAATGTACTTTGTTGAAAGGTTTCTTTGAAATGGAAATAATTTTTCTTTGTATTTTATAGAATAGACCAGAGGACTGCCGTTTGTCCAAAGGATGCTTTTGAAACTCGGCAGGACCTCAATGAGGTAGGTACGATCGTTGCTAGCTGTATAAACGTGAATTAGCCAATCATGAAATTTATTATTTTTCCTAATACTAGAAATTCTTTCTGATTAAAACTTTAAGCATTTTTGCTCTTAAGTGATCTTGCTTTGCTAGTAGTTCTTTGGGTAATGTTTTTCCTTGCTCTGGAGCAAATACGTGTAAAATGTTATTCGTGAGACTGCTTACTGCATCTCGGACCCAGACCAAGTCCAGCAGTCATTTCATTACACCCTTTTCAACTTGGCTTCAGACTGTATAACCATGGCTGGGACAGTTACATTTGTAAAATTTTCTCTTAATTTTATTTTATCTTCTCTCTCTCTCTCTTTTTCTAACGGCTTTTGCAGTCTCAGATATAATCATGTTTACTATTATCCACAGAGCATGATATAATTTGGTGTTTGCATTATGGTCGTCTTAGTATGCTTTGAGACGTGAAAGCTATCTTTTCCAATCCAAATGGTTTCCCACCAAACTGGACATCACAATGTTAATAAGCTTGTTCTAGATTTTCTTTGAAATATATAATTTAATTCTCCTGTTGGAAATCAATATAATATAATTAGGATCCCTGTTATTATGAATGCCTTGGCTTAAGACATTGGTTTGGAGTATTCTGTCTAGTTTCTCTTGCCCTCATTGTATAATTACGGAGCAGTGGTTGGTATATCTGATTAGGATCATAGCAAAAAGAATGAAAAGACTTGATGTTCAGATGCCAGGAAGAGAAATGATCAGCTTCAGGCAAATTATTTGCTGTTTGAAGATGCATCTCTCCTTTCCCTCAAAAAAAAAAAAAAGGTAATTAACTGAATTTAGGTGATTTTCTTTTTCTTTTTTACTGTAGAACTTGGCAGAAATGAATAATCAAAAGTAAACCAGCTGCCTGATTAAACCAAGTTAAATAAATAACTAAAGTTGTGGAAAATGTCCTAATGATAACAACACAAAACACTGCTTGTTATTTTTTTCTGCATGGAGACAGGCTTCAAATTCCACAATCTCACACATGGTAAGAAGAGTGAAAAGAATTTAAGAGAAAAGAGGCAAGAGACTGAATCAATGAACGCAGCTATTTGCCCCACTGTGAGCAAGCGAAATGCGAGTTGTAAAGAAGCACTGATTTGCTTTGACATAAGTGACTAGAAAAATGAGGTGATTGTAAGAGTCAACTTGTGATAGGTTTCCAGTATTCGGGAGACACTGATTTGTGAGCTGGAAACCTATGAGAAGCCTGAGATTACTCGAGCATTCTCAAATCACTGTTGCGAAAAGCTCTACTTGAAAATCTACTTTTCTGTATTCCTTTGCTGTATTATATTTGCCAATTTCATGAAATGTGCCAGCTGACCGCTTTGGGATTCATGGGTGCAAGGGTGGGAGGCGTGCATCCAAAAAAGCAAGCAGCACCCTATTTTAAATGTGCCCTCTTCCCTTAAAAGGTGGCGCCGCTGATCCAGGCTGGTTGATGACAGTGAGTGTCTGCTCTAAGTGGTTTTGTTCCATTCAGGGGGTTAAAGTGTGTGCAGATCCACATCCTTTCACGAAGTTTGTGTTGTGACTAAAATTTGGAGGCTGGAGGAAACCTTAGAAAAGCTTGAACAGGGACAGCATGAGTGAGTCCAAGGTCATGCAGGGAGGGTCGCTGTGTTCAAACTCATTGATGGAGATGTCTATAGAGTGAGAATATATTTAACAGCATTTCCCAAACTTGTGGAACTCCAAACTTTTTTGTGGAAGAACCTCATAATAACGTTTCTGTAGGCAAGAGTCCTATGGAACACAGATGGGAAATACTGCTTTAAAATTTTTAATGGACATAGAAAATACATATAGAAAAGTGCGTATATTGTTAAGTGTACAGCTGGATGAAGTCTCACAAAGTATGTAACCAGCACCCAGATCAAGAAACAGCACATTATCAGTATCCCAGACACCCCTTTGTAATTCCTTCCAGGCACTACTCCCCTATAAGGATAACAGTTTTTCAGACTGCCAAAGATTTGTTTTGTCTATTTTGGAGCTTTTTGTAAATGGACTATATGTACTCTTTTGTGTCTGGCTTCATTTACTCGGTACTATGTTTGTGAGATTCACATGTGTTTGGCATGTAGTTTTCATGCTACAACCCATTGTATGGTAGTTTTTGTCTCTTATGATCAGTTGTTACTGATTATAATTTTTATCAGTTCTTTTTCAGTCTCTTTGTACAGCTGACTTTTTACAGGAGTATTCTTTCCATCTCTAAATGGAAATGTAAGATAGAATTTTTTTATGTTAGCCCTCTTCATTGCCCTTTGTTCCTTTCTTTTATTTATTTACCACCTTCTGCACATTCAGCCTTCAAGTTCTCTAAAAAGAACCCACCAGTTCCATATCTGCTCTGTTTCTTCCACTCCAATTTGCAAGTCCAAAGTAAAAAAAAAAGGTTTCTTGAGCCTCATGAGAAGCATGGTCCACAAATATTTTCCAGATGTTTCCATGGACCCTAATCTTGTATATAAATCATAATTTTAAGATGCTACATATGTGTTTTATATTTTCCCAAAGTTTCACATCTGGTTTTTCACTTCTTTTTGAAACTTCTTAATTCCTTTTCTCTGTCACAGATAGAGGGGCTCAGCTATAGTGTGGTTCCAGACCTGGTACTTGACCTGAGGTCTCCTACACCCAGTAAGGTGAAACCTGGTGTGACATATCTACATATGAGCATGTCTCTGTGTATGTTCCCCATACTTTTCCAATAAACTGAAAAACTCACTTCTTGTTTCCACTTGGCGGGAGTATGGATTTGATTTCTGCCAGTTTCACTTTTCTTCTTCAATATCGAGCTCCTAGTTTTTGACCTTGGGTCTCTTGATAGGACTTGCGTCTCTATCCCATGAATTTTGATGTCTCTCGGATTACGCTATAGGAGTTGGTTTCTGAAAAACTGATTTCGTCTCCCTCTAGCCATTGACGTGAGCTGTCAGACTGTACCTCTCTAAGACATTAGGAGATTTTATTTGTTGGGGTCTCTTGGATCCTGATTGGAAAATATTCTAGACTTGAGATCTGTCAATGTCTCATCCACTTTAATCCTTGGTTTTAGTTATTCCCTCATGTCCATATAACTGATACATATTCAATAAATCGAAAAGATGCTTGAAGGATGAAATGAGAAAAACAATATTGTTTTCTTTCTCCACATCCTAGAAGATTCCATTCCCAGCTTCAGTTCCAATTAAAAAAAGTAATACATGTATAAAGAAAACTAATAGATCTTCCTACTCTGAGAAAACCTGCCGTATTGGGTCCTCAAACAACTTTTTCCAACCCCCAGACTGCCTATCATAAAACATCAATTTCTTTAGTTTTTCACTTGCAAAAATTAGGGCAGGAGGTTTTGAATTGGGTTAACTCTAGGCTCCTTTCAATTTTAACACTCGTTAATTCCACCCTTTTTTTTTTTTTTCATTTTCCCAGTGCTTGTAGAATTTAGTCATAGGTTCCCATCAGGAATGGAATGAGGCAAGCTGTCCAGAGTTACTCAGAGGTAAGGCTTCCTCAAGGCCAACTACCTGAAGGCCTGGTTTGGGAAGTGAATACTAAATAATGCTATAAAAGTGACGTATGCACTTACCATAATTATTTATCAATCTTACATGAGAGAGAGAGGCTACATGATCCCAGGTGAAGAATCCAGGCCAACTGAGGGTCTGAAATAGGACAGTCATCCGAAGGAACAGACTGAAGCTCTGGGTCAGTTTGGACCTTCTTTGTAATTCTGCCATGAAAATTGCCCAGCCCAAATCTGATGTCATCGTCCTACAGGGGAAATGTTCACCTGAAAAAATGCCCATGACTTCCGTGCTCAGGAAAACTGTTCTATTTTCTTATATGATAGATACTTTGAAGGTATTCTGCACTTAACTTTTGGATAAAGCAAGTTTCTACTGAGTGAATGAGAGTTTGTTTCCATTTCACTTTTTATTCTTGACTCATTTATTTCAGTGTGTATTTCAAGGTTTTTTTTTAATTGAAGTCATAATAGTTTATAACATTGTGAAATTTCAATTGTACATTA
Source organism: Equus przewalskii (assembly GCF_037783145.1). Classification (NCBI taxonomy): domain Eukaryota; kingdom Metazoa; phylum Chordata; class Mammalia; order Perissodactyla; family Equidae; genus Equus; species Equus przewalskii. Next base: position 49,040,067 of record NC_091831.1, on the reverse strand, counting down.
TTATTTGTCAGTCACCATAAATATGTGCCCCTTTACCCCTTATGCCCACCCCCCGCACCACTTCCCCTCTGGTAACCACTAATCTATTCTCTTTGTCCATGTGTTTGTTTATCTTCCACGTAAGAGTGAAATCATCCGGTGTTTGTCTTTCTCTGTCTGGCTTATTTCTCTTAACATCATACCGTCAAGGTCCATCTGTATTCTTGCAAATGGGACGATTTTGTCTTTTTTAATGGCTGAATAGTATTCCACTGTATATATATACACTACGTCTTCTTTATCCATTCATCAGTCGATGGGCACTTGAATTGCTTCCACTTCTTGAGTATTCTGAATAATTCTGCAATGAACATAGGACTGCATAGATCTCTTTGAATTGTTGATTTCAATTTCTTTGGATAAATACCCAGTAGTGGGATAGCTGGGTCGTATGCTAGTTCTATTTTTAATTTTTGAGAAATCTCCATACTGTTTTCCATAGTGCCTGCACCAGTTTGCATTCCTACCAGGAGTGTATGAGGGTTCCATTTTTTCCACATCCTCTCCAACATTTGTTGTGTTTTTTTTGGTGAGGAAGAGTGACCCTGAGCTAACATCTGTTGCCAATCTTCCTCTTTTTCCTTGAGGAAGATTGTTGCTGAGATAACATTTGTGGCAATCTTACTTTATTTTGTATGTGGGACGCCACCAGAGCATGGCTTGATGAGTGGTGTGTAGGTCTGTGCCTGGGATCCAAACCTGCAAAACCTGGGCCGCCAAAGTGGAATGCATGAACTTAACTACTACACCACTGGGCCCGCCCCAACATTTATTGTTTTTTGTCTTGGTAATTATAGCCATTCTAACAGGTGTAAGGTGATATCTTAGTGTAGTTTTGATTTGCATTTCCCTAATGATTAGTGATGTTGAACATCTTTTCACGTGCCTATTGGCCATCTGTGTATCTTCTTTGGAAAATTGTCTGTTCATATCTTCTGCCCATCTTTTGATCACATTGTTTTTTGGTTGTTGAGTTGTGTGAGTTCTTTATATATTTTGGAGATTAACCCCTTGTCAGATATATGATTTGCAAATATTTTCTCCCAGTTGGTGCATCATCTTTTTGTTTTGTTCCTGGTTTCCTTTGCCTTGCAGAAGCTCTTTAGTCTGATGAAGAGTGTCTAGTTTTTCTTTTGTTTCCCTTGTCTGAGTAGACATGGTATTAGAAAAGATCCTTCTAAGACTGATGTCAAAGAGTGTACTTCCTGTATTTTCTTCTAGGAGTTCTATGGTTTCATATCTTACTTTCAAATCTTTAATCCATTTTGAGTTAAATTTTGTATTTGATGCAAGATAATGGTCTACTTTCATTCTTTTGCATGTGGCTGTGAAGTTTTCCCAACACCACTTATGAAGAGACTCTCCTTTCTCCATTGTATGTTCTTAGCTCCTTTGTTGAAGATTAGCTGTCCGTGGATGTGTGGTTTTATTTTTGGGCTTTCAATTCTGCCCCATTAATCTGTGCACCTGCTTTTGTACCAGTACCATGCTGTTTTCATTACTGTAGGTTTGTAGTATATTTTGAAGTCAGGGATTGTGATGCCTCCAGCTTTGGTTTTTTCCCTCAGGACTGCTTTAGCTATTTGGGGTCTTTGGTTGCCCCCTATAAATTTTAGAATTCTTTGTTCTATTTCTGTGAAGAATGTCGTTGGGATTCTGATTGGAATTTCATTGAATCTGTAGATTGCTTTAGGTAGTATGGACATTTTAACTACATTTATTCTTCTGATCCACGTGCATGGAATATCTTTCCATTTCTTTATGTTGTCATCGATTTCTTTCAATAATGCCTTATAGTTTTCCTTGTATAGGTCTCTCACCTCCTTGGTTAAATTTGTTCCTAGATATTTTATTCTTTTTGTTGCAATTGTAAATGGGATTATATTCTTGAGTTCTCTTTCTGTTAGTTTGTTATTAGAGTATAGAAATGCAGCTGATTTTTGTATGTAGATTTTGTACCCTGCAACTTTCCTGTAATTGTTGATTATTTCTAATAACTTTCTGATGGACTCTTCAGAGTTTTCTACATATAAAATTTTGTCATCTGCAAACAACAAGAGTTTCACTTCTTCCATGCCAGTTTGGATACCTTTTATCTCTTTTTCTTGACTAATGCTCTGGCCCAAACCTGCAGTGCTGTGTTGAATAAGAGTGGTGAGAGTGGACACACTTGTCTTGTTCTTCTTCTCATAGGAATCGCTTTCAGTTTTTCCCATTGAGTATGATGTTGGCTGTGGGTTTGTCATATTTGGCCTTTATTATGTTGAGGTACTTTCCTTCTATATCCATTTTATTGAGAGTTTCTGTTATAAATAGATCTTTTCAAATGTTTTCTCTGTGTTCTATTGAGCTGATTGTGTGGTTTTTATTCCTCATTTTGTTAATGTGGTGTAACACATTGGTTGATTTGCAGATGTTGAATCATCCCTGCATCCCTGGTATAAATCCCACTTGATCATGGTGTATGATCCTTTTAATATGTTGTTGTATTTGGTTTGCCAATATTTTCTTGAGGATTTTTGCATCTGTGTTCATCAGTGGCATTGACCTGTAATTTTCCTTCTTTGTGTTGTCCTTGTCTGGCTTTGGTGTCAGGGTGATGTTGGCCTCATTTCAGAATGTTAGGAAGTCTTTTGTCTTCCTCAATTTTTTGGAATAGTTTAAGAAGGATTCTTTGAATGTTTGGTAGAATTCTTTAGAGAAGCCATCTGGTCCTGGACTTCTGTTTTTTGGGAGGTTTTTGATTACTGTTTCAATCTATTTACTTGTGATTGATCTATTCAGATTCTCTTTCTTCTTGATTTAGTTTTGGGAGGTTGTGTGAGTCTAAGAATTTATCCATTTCTTCTAGATTGTTCAATTTGTTGGCGTATAGTTTTTCACAGTATTCTCTTATAATCTTTTGTATTTCTGTGGTATCCATTGTAATTTCTCCTGTCATTTCTAATTTTATTTATTTGAGCCTTCTCTCTTTTTTTCTTAGTGAGTCTGGCTGAGGGTTTGTCAATTTTGTTTATCTTCTCAATGAACCAGCTCTTAGTTTCCTTGATCCTTTCCACTGTTTTTCTTATTTCAATTTCATTTATTTCTGCTATAATTTTTATTATTTCCCTTCTTCTGCTGACTTTGGGCTTGTTTGTTCTTTTTCTAGTTCATTTAGTTCTAGGTGTAGTTAAGATTGCTTATTTGAGATTTTTCTTATTTGTTAATGTGGGCCTGTATGGCTGTGAATTTTCCTCTTAGGACTGCTTTTGCTGCGTCCAAAATGAGTTGGTATGGTGTATTTTCATTTTCATTTGTCTCCAGATATTTTTTGATTTCTCCTTTAATTTCTTCAATAATCCATTGATTGTTCAGTAGCATGTTGTTTAGTCTCCACATGTTTATCACTCTCCCAGCTTTTTTCTTATGGTTTATTTCTAGTTTCGTAGCATTATGGTCAGAAAAGATACTTGATATGATTTCAGTCAAGAAGATTGACTTGATTGATTGATTGAATTTATTGAGGCTTACTTTGTTTCCCAACATATGGTCTATCCTTGAGAATGTTCCATGTGTGTATGAGAAGAATGTGTATTCTGCTGTTTTTGGATAAAGTGTTCTGTATATATCTATTAAGTCTATCTGGTTTAGTTTTTTGTTTAATTCCACTGTTTCCTTTTTGACTTTCTGTCTGAATGATCTATCCATTGATGTAAGTGGGTGCTCTTACATCAAGTCTTAAGGTCCCCTACTATTATTGTCTTCCTGTTAATATCTCCTTTTAGGTCTGTTAATAGCTGCTTTATATACTTTGGTGCTCCTGTGTTAGGTGCGTATATATTTGTAAGTGTTATGTCCTCTTGGTGGAGTGTCACTTTTATCATTATATACCACCCCTCTTTGTCTTTCATTACCTTTTTTATCGTGAAGTCTACTTTGTCTGACATAAGTATGGCAACACCTGGTTTCTTTTGTTTGCTATTAACTTGGAGTATCCCTTCTCTCTGAGCCTGTGTTTGTCTTTAGAGCTGAGGTGTGTTTCTTGGAGGCAGCATATTGCTGGGTCTTGTTTCTAAGCCATCCAACCACTCTGTGTCTTTTGACTGGAGAATTAAATCCATTTACATTATAGTGATTATCGATATATGAGGGCTTAATGCTGCAATTTTATCACTTGTTTTCTTGTTGTTCTGTGTTTACCTTGTTTCTCGTCCTATGTATTTTGGAATGCCAGTTCAGTTTAGTGGTTCTGTATGATGATTTTCTCAGTTTTCTCTTTATCATTTGTGACTCTGTTCTGAGTTTTGTTTACTGGTTACCATGAGGTTTGTAAAAACGATCTCATAGATGTGATAGTTCATTTTCTGATAGCCTCTTAATTCCTTAGTCTAAGCAGTTTCCATCCCTTCCCTCTTCCCTGACCAAGTTATTGTTCTTAGAACTTATTACATTTTGTTCTGTGAGTTTATGGTTAAAATTAAGTGATTATAGTTATTCTTCATTTTTTTCCTTCTCTTTGTCTTTAATGTTGTAATTAAGTGTTTGCTAATGTGTTCTGATAGAGAGCTGCAATTTTCTGAATTTGTCTGGCTATTTGTCTCATTGCTTAAGGCTTTGTAAACCCTTCCTTTTTTTTTTCAGGTATGAGTACCTTCTTTATCATGTCTCGTAGGAGAGCTTTTGTGGCAATGAACTCCCTCAGCTTTTGTTAATCTGGGAAAGTTTTTCTTCCTCTATCATATCTGAAGGATATTTTCACTGGATAGATTTTGTCTTTCAGAGTTTTGAATGTATCATTCCACTATCTCCTAGCCTGTTAGGTTTCTACTGAGAAATCCACTGAAAGCCTGATTGGGGTTCCTTTGTAGGTTATTATCTTCTGCCTTGCTGCCCTTAATATTTTTTCTTTGTCATTGACTTTTGCCAGTTTTGCTAATATATGCCTTGGAGAAGGTCTTTTTACATTGATGTAGTTGGGAGTTCTATTAGCTTCTTTTACTTGTTTGGGAAGCTCCTTCCCCAGGTTTGGGAAGTTCTCAGCTATTATTTCTTTGAACAAGTTCTCTGCTCCTTTCTCCTTCTCTTCTCCCTCCAGATTACCAATAATCCTTATGTTGCACTTCCTAATTGTCAGTTATTTCTCTGATAATTTCTTCATTTCTTTTTAGTCTTAGTTCTCTCTCCTCCATCTGAAGCATTTCTATATTTCTGCCCTCTAAATTTCTAATTCTGTTCTCCATCATATCAGCTCTGTTATTTAAGGACTCTAGATTTTTCTTTATCTCATTCATTGTTTTTTTCATCTCAAACATTTCTGGTTTTTTTTCGTAGTTTCAGTGTCTTTTGTGAAGAGTTCTTTCTGTTCATCAATTTTATTCCTGATTTCATTGAATTGTCTCTCTGGGTTTTCTTGTAACTTGTTGAGTTTTTTATGATAGTGATTTTGAATTCTCTGTCATTTAGATTGGAAATTTCTGTGCCTGCAGGATTGGCTATAGGTGTTTGTATTTTTCCTTCTGGTCTGGAGTATTAATATACCTCTTAATTCTATTTGATGGGGTGGATTTGTGCCTTTGTATTGTGGAAGTATCTGGTTGCGGATTCCCCCTGCGGCCACTGCGGGGGGGGGGGGGGGTGGGGGGCAGGCAGGAGCTGAGTTTTCTGAGCCTGCTGCAAGCCCTGACAGCTGTGCCAGTCAGAGCCTGGGCCACTCCTTGGGACTGCAACAGCACTGTGGCCTCTCCCATTGGATGGGAAAGGAATCATGTCGGGGCTCAGGGTTGCTGTCACCTGCTCCCACTGTCCCACTGAGATGCACTCCCACCTTTGGGGCTCCACCGGTACTATGGGTGTCTGCAGCAGCCAGGAAATCATTTCCCTGGGCATGCAGATCCACTGCCCACTCTTCCTAGGTCACACAAGCTGTTGTCCTTGGTAGGTGGGGCCTCCCCATGGGCTCTGAGACTGGGCCACTTTCTGGGACTGCAGTGGCACTGTGGGCTTTCCACCAGATGGGATGGCGATCACATGGGGGCTCAGGGTTGCTGTTAGCTGTTTCCACAGTTGCACTGAGGCACGCTCCCACCCTTGGGGCTGCAGTGGTTCTATGGGTGCTCCAGCTGGGAGAGCAGTTGCATGAGTGCACAGAGCTGCTGGGAGGCCAGAGAGTGCTTACCTATCTCCACCACCTCCCTGGGGGTAGGTCACCCACCTTCAGATGTCTAGCTGCGCAGATCTCTCAGGCATCCTGTTGTGCTGTGTGGGTATCCTCTGTTGATCAGTGAATGTCCATTTAGTTGTAGTTCAAAGGGGGAGAGATAAAGGGAACAGCTCATTCTGCCATGTTGCTGGCATCACCTCCATTTCACTTTTTATCTGGAATTCCAAGGGCCTAGACGTAAGGTCAGCCACAAGCCAATTGGCCTTGAAAGAGAAATTTGTCTTTGGTTGCCCTCACATGGATTCCTTGTTTCACTTCCCTTTTGAGGCTTGTTGGCTATGAAGCTCTCTTCTGCTGGCCTAGACCAATCTGAAGTTTATCCTCTCCAGGCCTAAGGAGACAATTATAAATTAAAAAGAAAAAAATTGCCATGGGTTAATAAGTTTATCCAAGAAAGATATGTCAGGCATAAAGAAGTAGATACTCAATGTTGGAATGGGAAAAATGAATAAATGTTGCCTCATTCTTTTGCCCACAATAAGCCCTACAACTTTAACATAAGGATTTCAAGGTAGTTAAGTCTGGAGGGGTAATTGAGGTAAATATTTCTGGCTTTTTTTTGCATCTCCAGAATCAAATTGTGGAGACATATGGTTCCCACTGGGTAAGGAGTCTAAGTGGGATGATTGATTGTAGAACATAGGGGAATCCAGAACCTTAATGAAGAGGCTAGAGTAAGTTTACTTACATCGTAGGGTAGAAGAGATGGAAGGGATCAAGCTTATTCTTAGGAGATTTGAGATTCTGGAAATTTATGGCAACCTGCTGAAATGGCCAGCCATATTTAATCGGAAGTAGCATTATAAATTGAAGGGACCGAGGAATTATGTGGCCAGATATTAATTACCACGGCTATTAGCCTGGCATTGAAGTATCTGAATATGGAAGGGGCTACTAATGTAGAGGAAGAAACCAGCCCAAATGGAAGTCACTGAGTCGTATACATCCAGGTCATGGAATGGAAGAGGATAATATTGCCTTTTATAGGGGAGGAGAAATTGATGGGTTTAGTAGTAAGGGTCAAAAGGGTATTGCTAATCCGTCCTCCCCACCCTGCTTCCCCCTTTCTAACTCTGTGAAGTAGAGGGTAAGAAAAGGAAATGTTTTCTGAAGATGGAGAAAATTCTAGTCACATTGTTCTTTCATGAGAAAAATTGCCACAGTCACACTGTCTATGCCATTTCGCTTGGTAGCCAGCAAAACCTAATATATCTGAAAGAAACCAACATTCACAAGTTCTCTGATACCATACTGTGTTCCTTTTATGAGTGCTTAGAAAAAGAGGCTAATGGCATCTTTTAAATGGAGCGAATATTCTGAAGTACAACTCTATTCTGAAGACTCCATTGTGAGTCCTTTTTGAGTGTACAGAATACAGTCAAAGCATTTTGGGTGTCAATTGACCCTACAGGGCATCCTAGAGATGTGTTCTACCTGGATGGCTGCTTTGAAGTTTGTTTTGACTTTACTAAAAATTGCTAGGACATTTTTAGATTTGTGTGTGGTATCATCCTTCTCATTGATTGAAGAACTAGGGGAAGAGAAGATGCTCACAGTGAGGTGGGATTCAGTCTTGTGCTATGCTATGTCCTGACCGAGGTTCTACCATAAAGGAACAAAACCCTTAGGAATTCCATTGGAATTTTCAGGAAGGTCTATGTGATAAGAAAGAAATGTAATAAATTATTAGCATGTGACAAATGCGTAATAATGACATACTATCAATAACAAGAAGTTAAATCTTGGGTTTGTAGTCACAGTTCTTATTCTCAAAGGGGACATCTATTTTCATTTAGCTGCCCATGAAAGAGATCATTTATCCACCTAAAATCAATTTGAAAAATTCATCTTTTCTTCATGTGATACTGTTACCTCTTATTTGTTGAATTACACTAGTCAAAATAGCTCAACATAGCCACAACATTAAAGATATCGTCCTCTTTAAAGTCCATGAGGAATCCTTTAATACTTTAATTTTGTTAAAAGTAGACCAATTTGCACATTTGCAATGTCCCTTTTTGAGCCTATAGCCACATGTCTGTGTGTCTCTCCATGTAAAGGATTTGATTGTCTTTTTCTTACCATCCACAGCTTAGCATATAGATATCTTAGCATCAAGCCATATCAGACCTCAAGATGGTACTAACTGTTTGAGATGTGTTTCTCCCTCCAAATGGTTTTAATTTTGAGAAAATGGTCTAGCAAGAGACTTCTGTAGGCCTTTGACACTCCTGAGTTGGCTGAATGGTGTTGTTTCTGTAGGAATAGGCAGCTGTATTTTTCTATCGAAATGCAAACGCAGTCTGTAGGGTTGGGCCTTAGTTCAGAATTGATTGAAGATTTTTAGTATTATTTTTTCAACCGTCTGGGATTTTTTCCTTGTGATTGAGAGTCAGTTCAACCTGGCTTTAATAATAACAACAGGATTTTATTGATTTACACAGTTGAAACTTTAGGATCGGGATAGGCTCCAGGCATGGCTAGATCCAGGGATTAAAGACTTGTCATGTAGATGCTATCTCTTTTCATCTCTTGACTCTGCTTTCCTATATTGATTTTATCTTTCAGTCAACCACTCTCTAGGGCCACATTATTTTTACAGTGAGTAATTCCAGTGTATATTAGTTTTCTATTACTGTGTAACAGATTACCAAAAGCTTAGCAGCTTCAAACACCCATTTGTTAGCTCACAGTTACATAGGTCATAAATTTGGGTGGACTCAATTGGATTCTCTACTCAGGGTCTCACAAAACTGAACTCAAGGCATTAGCCGTGATGGACTGTTATGTGGACGTTCTGGAGAAGAGTCTACGTGCAATCTCATTCGAGTTGTTGCCTGAATTTAGTTCTTTGTGGTTATGGGATTGTGGTCCCTATTTCCTTCCAGGTCATCAGCTGAGGGCAGCTCTGTTTCTAGAGGCTGCCTGCATTCCTCTTCATTGTGGACCTCTTCATCTTTGAGCCAACAATACCAAATCTTTCTGTGCTCTGAATCTCTCTGATGTTGTCTTGTGCTACCAGCTGGAGGAAACTCTCTACTTTCAAAGGGCTCATCTGATTGGGTCAGGCCCACCTAAATAATCTCTGTATCTTTGGTCAACTGAGTTAAGACTTTAATTATATAAGCAAAATCCATTCATAGCAGCACCTATGTGTTTGTGTTTGATTGAATAACCAGGGTAAAGGAATCTTGGAGGCCATCTTTAGGGTTCTGCCTACCACACAGTGGAAAAAGAGTCCTTCTTTCTAGTTCTAAAAAGTTCCATACTTGATTCTCATTTATCTGGCTTGGGACATGTAACCCATTCTTGAGCCCGTCACCATGACTTTGGGGTTTGGAATAAGCTGATTGGCTAGACGTAGACCATATTTCCCACTTTGGATCTGGGAGTGTTATTATCAGAAGATGGGTAAATGGATGCTAGGCTGCATAATATTGGTCTCTGGAAGCATAATTTTCCAAGGTGATTTTCCTGTGTGCTGGAACACTGCAGGCTACTATTTGGCATTTTTCTGGTACGGTTTTCTGAGTTGAGGTAAAGTGACCTTGCTTTCCTACCAGTGTTTCTTCCTCAGCTGGAATGTGTCCTATGATTCAATTAATTTTAGCCAACTTTTCTTGTTGGTGTCAGCGAGGACATCCTTTGGCTAATGTGGTCGTGGTATAAACCCAGGTTCTTATTCCCAGTTGAATAAACTGATTGTTCTTAAAATTTTTATTTTGTGATGAAATGATGGGGAGGTTTTTTATCATTATTATTTGTTTATTTTGCCACATGCTTTCACTTGGCAAAATATAAAGCAGACAGCTTTCATAGTATAATCTGCTCCCTCCCACCTTTGCCAACGTTTAAAAAATATTTCTGCTGATCCTAAGACCAAAATCTTTCCTGAAGGTTGTGACTTTTTAGATATTTTTTCTAAGGAGTAATTCTTTCAACAGTGTTTATTGGGAAGCAAATATGTTCACAGCTCTGAGTTTGGTACTGGGGTGGGGTATGGGGGCTGCAGTAGAAAAACGAACTTCGTCATCCCTACTTTTCAGGGATTTATAGTGGCGCACATCAGCTCAATATCCTAGAGTCTGGACTTGCTGGTGTTGGTATCTTTTATTCTTTTTAGGACATTGTTGGCCTTCTTAGGGCTATACAGCTCGGATTTTAAGGCAGGGAAATACTTAATTTTCTTGTTTTCTAACAAAATATTAGTATTTGAGGAAATGGCTAATGCTTTCCAATGTGACCACTGTCTTTAAAGACATAGGTAGATAATTTATTTCATATGGCATGTAATTTTATGATTTCCAGTGGAATGGTTACTGATTTTTAATATTCATTGAATTTTAGAAATTGAAGGGGGTAAGGTAGTCTCATCAGAAAAAATAAAGGGCCTACAGGCCAGTGTGGTTGGATGGTTTGCCCACAGACACATAATGAGCCAATGGTAGATTTGGGATTCAAAGCCCTAATGGGCCTTCTACTGTGCCCACATCCTACTGAGTTTAGTTTTTAAGCGGAGTATTTTTCAGGGCTAAAAGAAATTGGAACGTAAGTAGCCACAAAGAAGTAGCCAGATGGGCTACAACAACAGACTAGATTTGTGGACCTCAGCCTGTGGGATATAATTGATGATGTGGAAAAAATGACTTGTTAGGGGGTTTAATCCATCTTAATACCTGTGCTTTTGGATAGGGTAAGTACTACAAACTCCAAAGAGAAACTATTGAAGTCCATTCCATAAGCTGAAAATAAGACACATTCTATTTTTAGAAAATCAACGTCTTATCTAGAAAAGCTCAGAGTCCTGAATTAAAATGAATTTATAAACTGCATTATTCCCTCTCAAACGTCTTGTTTTTACTTTTTTATTTAATAAAGCGAACATAATGAGGATATCACAATGAGATAAAACTAAGTACAGGACTCTCCCTTCCCAGATTGAAATCATCTGGCTGGAAGGAAATTTGGTTTGGGTCATTGTGTGTTGTGGCAAAATTGTCCTTGTTTAAAAAGAAGTTCTACTAGCATCAGAATAGAACCTGAATCCTCTTGTCAGCAGAGGGCTACTTGAAATGAACAGCTTGTTCTCTTACACTGAATTTCTTCCTTGAGTAGTGTGGGGTGGTGAGAGCTGACCATCCCCAGCAGAGAAAGCTGGGATGGACTGAGCTGAGGTGTGTCATCCTTCAGTTAGACTTGGCTGCAAGGCATGCTGGGACATATGCAACACAGGCCCCACAGGGATTAGCCAAAAGCCCAGTGTCCCTAGGGGTGGGGTGCATTTGGTATTTTCTTGTAGCTATCACCTTGGAAGAAGTCCCACTTCTTTCGGCAAGAACATCCAGACTCCAGCAGCAGCAGTTCAGGAAGCAACACTGTCTTGCTTCTGAGCACTTCATACTTTCTACTTCCTAGTGTGGGGGCCCAACTCTCAAAGAGAGGCAGGACAGGAGGCTAATGAGGGTGTCAGAGGGCTAGGGGTTGGGGAAAAGCTGTTGTTCCTGGGGCAGGTGGAGGTAAGCAGGTGCCCAAGGTAGCATTTAGAGTAGGTCAAGGCCCTAGAGAATAGGGCACTATTTCTCAAAGTGTGAACTTTGGACCTCTAGCATCTAAATGACTCTGCCCCAGACCACAGAATCTGAGTCTCTGGGGTGGTCCCTGCCTGGGAGTGCACATCTTTAGCAAACTTCCCAGTGATTAGAAAGCATTGTAAAGTTTCTGAACCAGGGCAGCAGCGGGGCTTGAAATTGGATCCTCAGAAGGGCCTCCCAAGTGCCACCTGGAGGGTCCAGAAAAACAAAACCGAGATACAATGGCCGTCTTCTTATTGGTTGGCTCCTGTTCTCCTCATTGTGCTGGGTACAGCAGTGAACAATGGAGGCATAGTTCCAGCCCTTCTGGAGCTGGAGAGAGAGCCAAAAAACAAGTAGACAAATAGATAAAATTATATATTATAGTGAGTGTTAGGAAGGAAATAAGATGGTAACAGAGAAATTGGGGGGCCCTGTGTAGATAAGGTAATCAGAACTGGCTCAGGAATTTGATGGAAATTTGTGAGGCAACTACAGCTGAATCTGGCCTGGGGAGGTGGGGGCTGGGAGCAGATGGAAAGGAAGGGTATTGTGTGTGTAGGTGTGGGCGTGGGTGTGGGCATGGGTATGGGTATGGGTGTGGTGGGGGGAGTACACACAGGAAACTCAGGGAAGAAGAGTGGCAAGGAGAAATGGGGATGTTCAGGGACCCAGTTGTATCCCCCATTTTGAGCAGATTTCCAATTTGATTTTGCTTCATATCACCATAGAGAATCTATGTACTGTTCTTGGGTAGATAAAGAGATGGGGGAGTGCCGCGAAACCTCTTCATAGAAATTAAAAATAAGCTGTCCCTCCTCTGCAACTGGTGGATTGCAGACAAAGGCCCCCTAAAATAGTATTTAGCCACCCAGCCTGTGTGGGTGTTCTCCATTCCAACCCAACTAAAGTGGGACCTGGTAATTGTAGAGGAGAGAAAATGAGTAGAGTATTTTCTAAAACAAGCAGCCTGTTTTCCATTATGTAAAAGAGAAAAATTAGCTTTTAGAAAACCACGCCTAGGTTTTGTGGACTTCTCTCTGGCTTCTCCCATAATCAGATGGGAGAGCTGAGGAGGCAGAGGGAGTCTTGTTCATTGTTCTTTGGGGGATCCATCAGCCTTTGCTCAATTTTTCTGCCGATCCTAGAGACGCTTTCAGGGAGACTTTGCATGTGAACCTGGGAAAGCACTAGCTGGCTGGCCTGGGGGATGGGCTGTGGGCAGCCTTGCAGGGAGCAGGAGTCTTAGTAAGAGGAGTGCTGGAGAGAGGTAGCACTGGGACCAGAGGGAGTTACTGCTCTTTGTCTGGGGTGGGGGGAGGGGGACGGGGCGGCCATGAGGGGAGGGTGGGGTGGAGGAAGCATGTTCTTGCAGTAAAGGTCACTAAGTCAGGCATGATCAGAGAGTGAAACAGCTGCTTACTCTCTCCCTCTGCAGGCTCGTGGTTTCTTTCCTCCATAGCCCTGTGACAGTAATTACTGTCGTTATTGTTTGATTTGTTTGCTTGTTTATTAGCTCTCTCCCCACTAGACTGGAAGCGCCCTGAGGAAGGGGCTGACATCAGTCTCACATGCCAGAGCCTCGTGTGAAAGCTGCCAGAGCCAGCGACGTGCATGTGTGGGATGACATGTGTGTGGGGGCCTGACTCTTACGTGTGTGGTATAAGCTGTCCAGGGACCTTTCATGGGTGGACTCTGTGGGGCTCAGCCCTGACTGAGGGACAGGCTGGATGTCTCCCATTGCCCACTGGAAGGACATGTACGTGACAGTGGCACAGATTGCTCATGGGTTAATCATCAGGAGAGGCATCCTTTTATGAACCCATCCCACACGGGGTGTCTGAGTCCCCACCCTCTGTTCCTGCGCTGAGGAACGGCAGGTTGTCCTTAGGTAGGGGGTCATTTTGAGGTGGGGAAGGGCTATAGTTGCCAACAGCTGACCTGCAGAGTTTCTTCCATTCCGCCTTCTTGTCTTCCATTTATAGCAATTTATGTCATCCCTTCTGCTTGGAGGTCTTCTTGCCCTTTGAGACCTTCATCTTCTCTCTTCTGTCCCATTCCCATTTCTTTTCTTCCCCATTCCTTTCAGCTTACTCCTATCTAGTATCTCAGAGAGGAATAAACCAGCCATGCAAACGGATCTCCTTTGATGCTCAATCTTGTTTCTGCTTCAGTATGAGTACAAGTGAGGGAGGAGGCGGGAGGGGAAGACAGATGAGAAGAACCCCCTTACTACTTCTGGCTGTAATTGGGTCTCAGCATTATACCTCACACTCTGTGGGTGTTCAGCCTCTGAATGTGAGCTAGTATACTCCTATGCAGTGAATTGTTTGGTATTTATTTGTGTTGCATGAAGACTTTGGTTCAGTTCCACAAACACTGTCTAAGTCCCCACTCAGTGCCAGATTCTGTGCATCATCTTCAGTATACAGACATGGTTGCTTTTCTCTCCTTTAAAGTTGGAAAGAACTTAGAAGTGAAGACTCAGGTCCTCACTAGGCAGATGCAGAGAGTGGGGTCCTGGGAAGTAAAGTGAGGAGTCAAGGCCTCAGAGTGGGTGTCGAGTTTGGCCTCGCACACAACCACAGCTCTGCCCAGAGGCCTCTGGGGTTTGGAGATGTTCCTAATAACCACAACATCCAGTCCTTGAGTGCTGGCCACATGCTAGCGCTGTGCAAAGTGTTTTCCACACCTTCCCTCATTTAATTCTTAGAGCAGGTGCCATTGTCACTGTTGTTATTGCCTATTTTTATGGATGAAGAAATTAAGGCTGAGAATGGCCAAGATGCTTGCCCAAAGTCAGATGCATAGTATGTAGCAGAGCTGGCATGCCCTCTGTTTCTGTGTGAAGGCCGTGTCCTCTTCTGATTTGTAGAATATACAAGAGCACAAGGAGTTTATGAGAGGTGGCTAGTTCCATGTCTTCCCTCTAAATCTAGAGAAGGACTGACTTTCTTTCTTCTTTTTTTACTTTATTTTTATTTTTTAAAATTGTATACTCACATAAAATTTACCATTTTAACTACTTATTTTTTGAGGAAGATTAGCCCAGAGCTAACGTTCACTGCCAATCCTCCTCTTTTTGCTGAGGAAGATTGGCCCTCTGCTAACATCTGTGCCCATTTTCCTCTCTTTCATATGTGGGATGTCTGCCACAGCATGGCTTGATAAGCTGTGCATGGGTCCGTGCCTGGGATCTGAACCTGCGAACCCTGGGCACATGAACTTAACTTCTACACCACAGGGCGGGCTCCCTTTTAATCATTTCTAAGTATGTAGCTCAGTGCCATTAAGTACATTCACATTGTTGTGCAACCATCACCACCATCCATTTCCAGAACTTTATTCATCCTCCCAATCTGAAAGTCTGTACGCATTAAATACTAACTCCCTTTGTCTTCCCACAACTCCCTGGCAGCCACCATTCCACCTTCCGTCTCCATGAATTTTACTACTCTAGATATTTTCCTTTTGTGACCGGCTTTTTTCACTTAGCGTAATGTCCTCAAGGTTCCTCCAGGTTGTAACATGTGTCAGAATTTTCTTCCTTTTTAAGGCTAAATAATATTCCATTGTATGTATGTATGTATGTATGTATGTATGTATGTATGTATCACATTTTGTTTATGAATTCATCTGTTGATGGACACTTGGGTTGCTTCCACCTTGTGTTAGTCTGTTAATACTCTGTTAGGGCTGCCATAAAAAAAGGATACCTCAGACTGGGTGGCTGAAACAACAAACATTTATTTTCTCACCATTCTGGAGGCTGGAAGTCCAATCAAGGTGTTGGCAGAGTTGGTTTTTCCTGAAGCGTCTCCTTGGCTTGCAGATGGCGGCCTTCTCGCTGTGTCCTCACATGGCCTTTCCTCAGTGTGTGCCTCCCTGGTGTCTCTCTCTCCTTTTGTGAGAACACGAGTCTTATTGGATTAGAGCCCCACCCTTACAACCTCATTTTACCTTAGTTGCCTCTTTAAAGGCCCTGTCTCCAAATACAGTCACGTTGGTGGTTAGGGCGTCAACATAGGAATTTGGGGGAGACTCAGTTCAGTCCATAATATACCTCTTGGCTATTGAGAATAAGGTTGTTATAAACATGGGTATACAAATGTCGAGCCCCTGCTTTCAATTCTTTTGAGGTATATATCCAGCAGTGGAATTGCTTGATCATATGGTAGTTCTATTTTTAATTTTTTGAAGAACTGCCATACTGTTTTCTTTAGCAGCTGCATCATTTTACATTCTCATGGCGTTATTTCCCAATTTTCAGAATAGCTTTGCTCTTTTTGAGAAGTCACTCTGATTTTCAAGGGCCTCCAGTAGGAAGCTTGCCTGGATTCATTCATTTTTGCTTCCCAGATGCTTGGTTACTAAATCTTTCCAGAAACTTGATGCTCTTGCTCTTTCTGTACCTCCTGTCAGTAACCTCTGGCTCTTGCTTCCACATTCAGCTGCTGGGAAATCATGCCAGAAAGGAGGGGGAAACTGTAAATAATGGCCTTGTCTCAGGCAGATGCTTCATCTGAGCCGTGGGTTCTCAGGCAGCAGCCCCTGCAGACCTTGCCCCATCTCTGAGCATGGCAGAGGAGGGACCCTGAGCCCGCTTAGGCGCCCGCTGCTTTCAAACTGGCCGAGAGACAACAGATTTAAGATGTTTGTCAGTGGGCAGCTTTTCAAACATGGCCGTAGGTTCGTGTTTACTTACATCAACAGAATGGATGAGGGTATTTGTGTGGGAGTGGGTATGTGTGAGGGAAGGGGTTGGGTATGAGGAGATGTTGGGGGTAGGTGTTTGTGAGGTAGGGTGTGAGGGTGTATGTGTGGGGAAGTGGGGTATGTGTGTGAGGAATAGGATGTGAGAATGGGAGTTGGGTATGAGGTTGTATGTGGAGGGGTGTGAGGTAAGGTGTTTGTGTGTGGAGTAGGGGATAAAAGGGATGAGTGTGAGGGGTAGGAATGAGAGTGTATGTGGGTGAAGGTGAGAGTGTTTGAGGCTTAAAGGGTATGTGTAGAGTAGTGTGAAGGTATGGGGGTTGGTCATGAGGGTGTGGAAGACGGGGTGAAGGTATGTATAGGGGAGGGAGGGAGTATGTGTGGGATAGGAATGGGGGTGTGTGTATGGAGTAGGGTGTGGCGGTTGGATATGAGGGTGTATGGGAATAGGATATGAAGAGGGTGGGGTGTGAGTAGGAGTGTGTGCGGTGTGTGTGTGTGTGTGTGTGTGTGTGTGTGGGCGGGCCTTAGTAGGGAAAGGACCAATGGCTCCACTCCAGGTAACCACCCCTGCCAGGTGGGTGGAGGAGCTGCTGAGGCCTGCAGAGCTTTCCCATTGTGGGGGAGCAGAGGAGCGGCACCCGGCCAGGGACTCAGGCGTGACTCACTTTCACCTGGTCGGGGGAATTAATTTGCTGGGCATCTGCATCAAGGCAGGATACATGCGTCAGTCTGTATGACTTTGTTTTTATTAAGAACCATGGGAGAAATTTAAAATGAGAAATGAAGGGGGTGAGGGGGGAGGTTCTGCTGGGAGCTATGGAAGATAAATTGCTTCTCCCTCAGTGGCTGGGTCACACTGAGTGATCAAGGTCATCTCCCTCTCTCCCTCTAATCTGTTCTTGACAAAAGGCAGCTATAGCCATCCCATGTGAGAGAAGTAACTTCAGAAGGCACACACACACCCACCCACATGCAGATGGAGATAAGGGAGCCCTGAAGCGCCTCCCAGATGCCGCCGGCCTCTGCAGCAGTAACTCTTTGTTCACTGCAGTCTGCTGCAGTGGAGGGACGCTGGCTTTCATGAATGGTAGCCTGGGAGGGGCCTAATGTCATCCACTCCTGATGTCAGCACAATGAATGAAACCCTCGCAAAGCGTAAAGCCTCAAGCACCCGGGAAGTAGATACCTTCTCAGATTGGTTCTCCTGGTGCAGCGTCTCTTGCTGACAAAATCACCAGTCCCATGTGTCACCGATAATCCATATACGTTAGGATTTAAATGAAGCAGAAACTGAGGCTGCATGTGGAGTAATGTGTGTCTGATTCTGGCACAACCGGCTCTGCCTGAAGCAGCTGTGGCCGCGACCCTCTTCCTGCCAGGCGCTGGAGAAAGGTGCTTTTGAGAGCTGCGGACCCACCGTTGTGTGTTAGGCATCTACTTAGCTAGCCTGATGTTCTGCTTTTGCTGGCAGAATTCCTTGCTGAAGCTCCAAGCCCTCGAAACTGATCTGTGCTCTGCATTTTTGACAAACCAGGAAGAAGCTGCTCAGGTGCATGGAGTCAAGGACCCAGCCCCTGCGTCCACCCAAAGTGTGCCTGCTGAAGGGGCGGATGCTCCAGGTAAGAGGCTGGGGCTGGGGGAGGTCCTCGTTCGTACTCTCAAGATAGTTCAGCCTATTGCTGCTTCTTCCTAAACCTAGCCCCATGTGGGAAATGGTGCCTGGTGCAACCTGAAAGCTGAAGAGGTGCTTGAGTTACACGGGGGAGCTGAGAGGGAGCTGAGAGGGAGCAGGAGGAATTAAGGTGTGCTGTAACATAGAGCCTTCTCTCCAGCTGGGGGCCAAGAGTCAGACTGACATAAATGGGTGTCAGGGGAAAACCACCCACTGCAACTCCTAGTCTTCGTTTTCCTATTTGGTCTCCTATGACAAACAAGTGATGTGCGTATTTTATATTACTGGACCTAAGTAAGCTGTGTTGTTTGGAAACTTATGATGGTTTTGAGGGATTGAGGGATGGGGGAGTTCAACATTGCTACTTCCTTTCTTCTCTTAACTGCTTGTAAGATGATCCATCAGCACAGGGGAAGTGGAGGTGATTGGTGCAGCTCAATCTGATCCTATATTTCATTTTTTTTTTAGCATTAATTTCTGTGTTAAAGTCTCAAAATTGGGTCTCATTAGTCTGTTAGTCTCTCTAGTTTTAATCCTGGGGATGGTAGATTGGCTAGCAAGCAGAAGGCAAACTAATACTCTCAGGAAGACTTAGATAGAAAAGAAACACTAATTTCCATGAGTAGAAATGAGAGCACAGCTTATCTTTTCTAACACAGATGGGTCAGAGGTTTGCAGACTGGTTTCTGGGTGGATGGCAGAAATAGGCTTAGGTGAGCTTGCTTTATGAGATGTCCTTTATCTCTAGGCATTGAAGGAAAGGATTTACAAAGGTAATCTATTTCAGTACCATTAGCAGTAGTACATTTAAAACATTAGTGTTTAAAACAGACCCACGTGATCTAAGCAAGTAAAACAGTCATCTCCAGTGTTTGACTATATATTAATAATAGTGGCTAATAACAGCTACTAATAGTAGCTACTATTATTGTTGAAGACTTTCTATGATCCAGGCACTATTCTAAGCACTTTATATGTATTATATTAAATCCTTCAACCAACCTCTGAAATAATACTATTCATAGTAAGGACACTGAGGCCTAGTGTGACCCTGCTGGTAAGTGGTAAATTATTTCTCCATGGATGCAGGTGTCCAGTTGGCTGTCCTTGTTGCCTGGTGAGCTCCCCTTCTCTGTTGGCCATTATGTTTGAATGAGATGCATATGAAATTGGGCAGGAGCCAATGTCAAGCCAATTAGGGGCTTAAGTCAGATTATTAGACAATGCCCTTCTTCTTCCACCAACTCCGTGTCCTACCCCGTGCAAACAAACATAAAAATCCTCAAGCCAAATTACAAATTGATTTGAGTTATCGATGTTTTGCACAGCTTTGCAAGTATCTGGCAAAGAGTATTCAATAAAATATTTGTTGCATGTTGAATATGGATATATATTTTTCTTTTTTTCTTTAAATCATGACTTTTATGTGTGTGTGTGTGTGTGTGTGTGTGTGTGTCTTATTTTCTCCAAAGGTCAATAATAGTTTCATAGTTTCTCATTCTAGATGGACAGGATTTTGAACAAGCTTATTAACACTCCTTGTAAAATAGAAATACCTTGTTTATGTATGGATTGCCCCCACAAAGGAACCATCAATACATTCCATGTTCAGTGTGAAATGGCAGAAATGGGCAAAGGACACTTGTGGGTTAGACGCTGGATTTTCCAAAATGTAAGTGAATCTGAGATGTTCCAGAGTCTGTCAGACAGTTTACGAAAAAGAGAGGTTTTCACTCTGTGGGTACACGTGTGTATGTATTAGGCAAGAACAGCTCTTTCAAGTTTGCAAAGGTAAAACCATCCTGATGTTTTTTGCCTTTGCAGAGCTTATGAATAAGGAGCCTCATTTAGCTAAAATGACTGCATAGGAGTTATTATGGGGAAAGTGAAGAAGTCCCAGCCCCTATATTGGACCTTGTAATGCTTTATTTGACACATATTTCTTTCTAATTTTCCAATAAAACCCATTGGTACAATCTAGAATCCACCCACTAGATGGTTTCAGGGACCTAAGGAGTCTTCATTTGGCAGGGATATTGCTAAACTGACAAGCATTTGGAAGAGGCCTTCACAATTTAAGTTATGGGGTGGTTTGGTTTGATTGGCTTCCAAGATACACTCTTATAGGAAGGCCATACATTTTCTAATCCGTGTGTCACTTAGAAGGAAGAAATTTATGCTCGTATTAAATCAGCAGTTCTTAATACAGGGCCTCTGAATGGAATTGTAGAATGATCTTTGAACACCTTGAAACTGTAGTTTTTTGTGTGTAAGTTCCTGATAAGAGTGTGATTGCATAGGATTAGCACAGATGGTCATAAGTCTATAGAAGATTATAGCAACTTAAAAATTTTTCCTCTTTTTTGAAGTCTAGCATCTAGCCCTGGGCCTTACATGTATACAAATATTCAGTTAGTAATTGTTGATGTCAATAATTGGTATAACAAAAACAAAATCCAACAAGTGATTTTTACAGGAATATCTGGATATGATATGCTACCAGTTACCCATTAAAAGCAAACATTCATAAATATAAATTGGTGTTATTTAAATAGGTTTCAAACTTTAGACTTGATTAGGGCATGGCTTCAGTTGTTTAACTTCGCAGTGGGCATCTGCAATGACGGTCTAAGCAAAGTATTGTAGTCTCTCTTTCTTGAGATCAAAACACTACGTTTTAACTTGAGTTTATGGGTTTCAAAGATCAGTCCCATCTAGTGAAATACCTGAAATGCTCCCTTATTCTAAAAATCCAGTTATATACTGCACTTGCAGCAAGAACATATTTCATGGCACCCCTCGAGGGGCACTGTGTTCTGGATAGTGTTCCTGAACCTTCTTGCACATTATAATTACCAGGAAGCTTTTCAAACATGAGGATTCTGAGTCCTCATCTCTAGTCAGTCTGGGGTGGAAGTCCTGGAATCTTTGTATTTCATAAACACTTCTAAGTACAGGAGCCATTATTTCAGTGGTCAGGGTCTTGAATTAGGAGAGAAAACATCAGGTTCTCCTTGACTCTGCTTCACCGCAATTTCATCAAAGGGAAGAGGCTCACAGACCACATGGACTTATAACTCAAAGTCTGTGACCCGTCCACTCAGTCCATTTACTTCAGGAGAAAGGTGCTCAAGCACCCAAGTCTGCAGGCTAGAGATGAGTGGGATGGGGACATGGACAGATCTGGGGGATGTCGAGGCCCTTAGAGAAAAGTGATGGAGAGGGAAGCAGCTACAAGGCGGCTTTGGGACTGTACATGGGGTAACTGACTGTCCCAGTTTGAACACTAAAAGTCCCACATGCTGGGAAATGCTCAGTCCCAGACAATCCAGGATGGCTGGTCACCCTACCTGTAGGCAAACCACATAACGTGAGACGTACTTAGGCTCAAAATCTCTCTAACTGAATCAGTAGCCTCTTAAAGCTGAAGTGAATGTTTCCTCTGTGGCATTCGTAAGCATCTTTTCTGGTGATGGTGAAAGGAAAATGGAATGATGATTGTCGTTTCAACTGCTTGTCATTTCACAGTGTGCACAAGGACTATTTGATGTTCCACATGACTAAGCATAGTAACCCCTATCCTATCTGACCACAGGTGATTGATGGTATAGAGTTTTAGCAAAAACTGTCGCCAGAGATAACTGAAGACTTCTTACTAAAAATAATAGTTCCAAAGCACTACCTAATTAATTCTTTTATCCTAAAATCTTGATTTTCAAATTGAACTTTCCGTTTGGGTAAGAGTCTAGTTGCTGATGTTGATTATTAGAAAACACTAATGTATTGTATGAGAACCTGACCTTCCCTCTCATATGTCAAGACACTGTCCACCTGACCAGAAGTTCCCAGTTACTTGGGAGTGCTTATTAAACGTACAGGTGTCTGGGCTCCCCACCCTAAAGTGCAAAATTAAAATGTCTTAAATCAGTCCTTTTAAAGCAGTGGTTTTCAACCAGAGTTAATTTTTTTGTCTCTTTAAGGGCACTTAGCAGGATCTGGAAACATTTTTGGTGTTACAGCTAGAGGGTGAGTGCTACTGGCATCTAGTGAGTAGAGGCCAGGGCTGCTGCTGGACATCCTACAATGCACAAGACCCCCTTCACCCCCCCCAAACACACATACACATGCACACACTGCCCCAACAAATTGTTATATGATTGTTATCTGGTCCAAAATGTCAATTGTGCCAGGGTTTTAGAAACCCTGCTTTAAAGATCTTTAAATGAATATCATCAACATTAGTTAGTGACCTCTTCATTTGCGCAGGCGTTGTTACATAGGTTTTCTCATTTTATCTTCACAACAACCCTGAGGTAGGTGCCATTATTATTCCCAGATGAAAGATGAGGAAATAAACTTGGAGAGTTAATGAAACTTGCTGAAGGTCCCACAGCTACAGAGTTGGGGGGAGGAGTGGAGGCGTTCCCCCAGTCAGACTCCATAGTCTAAGTGCTTCACACTCTGTTATTTGCCATCCTGTCTAAATGTTAAGTCCACATAGTTCGAATATTCTAAAATTCGAAAGTAAGCCCATGGATAGCCTATATACACTCTACATAACTAATTTGTTTTGAAAATCATTAAAAAAAAATTTTTTTTTAAAGATTGGCACCTGGGCTAACAACTGTTGCCAATCTTTTTTTTTTTTTTCTGCTTTATCTCCCCAACCCCCCCCGTACACAGTTGTATATCTTAGTTTCAGGTCCTTCTAGTTGTGGGATGTGGGACACCGCCTCAACGTGGCCTGACGAGCGGTGCCACGTCCGCGCCCAGGATCCGAACCCTGGGCCGCCGCAGTGGAGCGCGCGAACTTAACCACTCGGCCACGGAACCGGCCCCCAAAAATCATATTTTTTATCCATGAGTTTGTTTTGTCAGAAGAGACCTAGATTTGTAGTTGATTGACCTGTTGCAGCCCCTCTGTTCCTACAGTTCAGCTCCTTTGATCTAAACCATCTCTAGGCCCCTGTGCCTTTCTTGATGGGTATTTACCTCACCTGCATAGCGTATTCCAGATGGAGTGAAATAGTAGAATTTTCTTTGTAAATGTGGACACAGGCACTATACTTTTGCAAAATGATACCATTGGGGGCAATTAGACAAAGTATACATGGGATCCTTCTTTTATTTCTTACAACTATAAGTGAAACTACAATGATCTCAATAAAAATAACAACTTAAAAAATGGGCATGGGGTGCTTTATAAAATAATTACAAAATAAGTATGCTTGTTGGATTGTTTCCCAAACTCTTCCTAGAGATGCATGCTATTTTCTTGGCCTTTTTGTCATATCAGAGTATTCCATAAAACCTCCAAAATTCCCATTCCCTGTCAAACTAATGCTTTAGTGCTTGTTATTTAAGAGTAGATGCGTTCGTTTTCTTCAGCTGCCTTGCCCGCTGGCCCACAGTGAAGGTCGTCTGCTGCTGTTCAGCTTCCTCATGGTTTGTGAACTTCTGTGGTTGCTTAGCGTTTTGCTTTCTGAAAAATATCATCTGTAAACTCCAATTCAACACTCTACTTCCTCTTCTATTCATTTCTGAAATGTAAAACAAGATTAATCCAGGAGCCGTTTGCGAGGATTAGTAATGACGTGTATGTCTGTTGTAAAGATACTAATTCAACTCTGTTCTTTGCTGCATGTTGTTAAGTGGATTTTGTATCCATTGCAGAACATTTAGCCCAATCATTGTTTGGTTTTTTTTTTAAAGAACTTTTGGTATGAAGACCATCCCACAGACTTCCTGAAAGCCCAAATAAATTATTTTCGTTGGCTCTGCCTTGTTCAGAATAAGATGTGCTAGTTGGGTGATCTTGGACAGATACCTGATCTCTCCATGCCTCAGTTTCCTTTTCTTTAAGATGGGAAAAAGGCTAGTATCTACTTCTTAGGACTTTTGTGAGAATGATGTAGCATAATACATATGAGGCTGTTAGCACCATCCCCTGCGGTAAATGCTCAATCAATGTCACCTATCATTATTTCAAAAGCTGGGCATACTTGCCATATTCAGAGCTTATGTTGCCTTTCCTCCAGCTAATATTGCTTACATTTGTCTTTAAATATCTATTATAGTTTCTAACTACTTTCAAAGTGTGGAAGTATCATTTGCTACTGTTCATTCCCTATGTCCACTCTACAGTCTTGCATATTATTGACACCACACTAGTTCCCTTAAGCCAGAGGTACTTATAACGGCAATAATCTGTAGATCTGATGCTTGAATAATTACCTCCTATTGAAGTTGAAACTACATTTGTTACCATAAAATCTATCCTGTGCTAAACCTGTGACATAACTTGGCTGGAAAAGATCTTTACCGTTAATAATTTTTCTCTGATGCTTTTTTAACTATTTTCATAGTCTCTGAAAGAGGGAGCTTCACGTTAACCCCTTGCTTTCCAAATAAAGTATTTTTAAAAATGACTTCAAAATTCATAGATGATAGTATAATTCTCCAAGGCTGTTTCTATAATTGCTTTATAGGGAAGGAAAAAATAAGTCCTGTAGCCTAAACTGCCAGGTGATTATTAAAATTTTTTTAATTCTGTTTTTAAGTCTGGCCAAGGAGTGTGGTAACATGCTTTGTCTCATTTATTCTCGCTACAACTTTTTATAAATGAGGCTTGCCTGGCCAAGGACGTAACAACTGCGAGCAAGTGGCATCTCAGACTAAGCCCGGGGCACTGACTCCAGAGCCCCAGCTTTTAACCAGTAGGCTTATAGTCATGATATTTTCTTTAGTTAATAGACCTTATTTTCAAGAACAGTTTTAGGTTTGTGGAAAATTGAGCAGACAGTTCTCATATACTCCTTTTCGCCTGCACATGTTTTCCTATATAAGACAGTCATTTTAAAACCTTTCTTTCTGCTTATTCGTTCTTCCATGATTATGAAGAGCACAGTCTGGAAGTGACCAGCATGCCTAGATGCTTGGTGTCTGACACTGCTCTAGGACACCCCCCAGGCTTGGGGTGGGCAACCTCTTTCTCTTCCAGTTCCCTGAGAATCATACTTTTCTCTGGCTCTCTGTGGAGGTGCGGGTCCAACTTCTTTGACTAATGTTTCCTAACTGACGTTGGATGAGCATAGTGAAGAGAACCCCCATTGAAGGTTGGAATTTCCTTCAGTAGTCTTCTTGTTTGCTTTGTATATTGTTTTCCTTCTGCTTCAGAAAGCTCATCTACTCGTAAATGAAAACTCTTCTGAAAATGGCTCTTGTTATCTTAATCGCAGATTTTTATCAGCTGTACTACTGAGATGATCAGTTGTGCAGGAATAAACTAGAAGACCTGGGGAGTCAGTTAGGCTGACAATGATCAATGTCACAGCCCCCAGCTTCCTCTTTATCCCAAGAGGGTGCTTCTGAATCTTGGATACTATCATGGATGATCCCCCACCCCATGGCTCAGGCAGAGCTCTGTAATCTGAGCATTTGGCTCCACTTTTGTGACACAGAGAAGCAAAAACGTGGTTTCAAAGATTATTTTTCATTGTTCATTTCCCTTGGTTATTTCTCAACTATCCTTTGACAGTGTGCATATAGGCAAAGGAATAAGTCTTGAATAATCAAAAGAAAAGTGAAAAGATTCATCTGGTAAGCTGGTAGATTTGTCTAGAAGATTGTTTCTTCTTTCCTCCCCAAATTGGGCATTTGGTTTGGTGCTGTGTAGAAAGTGCCTCCAAAAGCATGAATTCTCCCTACATGAGGTATTTTGCTACAAAACAATGCAACGAATGGATTTCTTCCCCTTCCTAATACAACAAAGGTCTGGAGATCTGACACCTGTCCTCAGCGTGGGTCACGTTACCGGAGCCCACAGTTCAGTTCTGATTTAGAGTAGAAGTCACTAATGTCTGAAGACTCCAGTCTTCCATGGGCTAGAAGTTTGCTTTCATTGCACATTTCCTCTGAGCAAACTCACCTTTGTCACTCTGCCTCGCCTGCCCTTTCACCCACGCCCACCACCCTGACGTCTTTTTGTTTTTCTTCTTTTTCTTCTCCCACAGCTTTCTGGCTGCTTCTCTTTCTCACCCAGTACCTTGCCACTTTGTCTTCCTCTGTCTCCATTCAATCTAGTCGTCTTTACTGCCTCCTGTCTTTTCCTTTGGGACTTTCTTTTGCTAAGCTAGTTATGGTGTGAAATTAAGGCATATTTATGATATTTATTGAATTTCATCTAGACACTAATGTTTATTGAATATCATTATAATACTGAAAATTTAGGTGAGTTCAAACTGTTTACAGCTCCCAAAATGATATTGTAAACAACGCGTTAGCCAAATGACAATGTGATTTGTTGTTGTTGTTGGGCCTTTGTTGATTTTACCTTTTTTAAACTGGAAGTCATTTACTCCTTACTATTGAGACAGTGAAAATACTAAAACTGAACTTTAAAAGCCTTTTCTGAAAGTGTGTATAAATTATTATTTAACTTTTAAAATGATCAGTGACAATATACCCTGAAGATTTATGTATTTATGTATTTCTGCCATTTAAATGTATGTTTACTTGATAAACAGTGTTGAATATGTTAGGTATAATAGTAGTGACTCAAGAAAAAAATATTCCAAAATTGTCCTATAATTCCCTAGGGAATAGGAGTGATGGGGTTACATTTATTTTAAGAACTGCTCAAAAACCTAAAACCTGGACCTGTATTTACCAATGGAAATTTAATGAGAAGATTGTAAC
The DNA here is from genome assembly GCF_037783145.1 of Equus przewalskii. Taxonomy (NCBI): domain Eukaryota; kingdom Metazoa; phylum Chordata; class Mammalia; order Perissodactyla; family Equidae; genus Equus; species Equus przewalskii. Next base: position 49,013,171 of record NC_091831.1, on the reverse strand, counting down.
CAAAAATGCAGAGGCAAGGAATAAGTTTAGATCTGAGCTGAGATTTCTTGATCCATGTCGTTGTCTGGTTTTCAGGAAGGATTTTGGAGTTTCTCATTGCTCAGCTAACCCAGGGCTCTAAACTATTGGCCGTTCATTTTCATTGAAATCAGTACATTGGCTCCTTCAAAATGAAAATGAGGCTCACGGCACTGCCCCCATTACGGAAGGGGAGCTTGGGGATGTGCATGCTAAGGTCAAGCCCAGATAGTCTCTGTCTCCTGAGCTCCATACCTGCGCATGTCCAGGGCTACTGGGCACCTCCACCTGGGGACTGAAAGTGCCTCTTAACGCATCCAGAACTGAACTCATCTTCCCCTCCCCCAGCTGGCTTCCCTCCAAATTTCCCTAACTAGGTAAAAGATGCCACCATCAATAGAAAACAGCAACTAACATTTATTGATGGATTATTATGCCTCCTCTCCCATGCACCGTCCTAAGAACTCGAGATTCCTCATCTTTTTTTAATTCTCCCAAGAATTTATGAGGTAGATACTGTTGTCATTCTCACCTGAAACAGGGCTTGACATGCAGTAGATGGTCGCTAAACATTTGTGGAATGAATGGATTCCTATTAAACAGATGGGAAAACTGAGATTTTAAAAAATTGAATAATATGTCCCAAGTCATACATGACAAAAGTGGGACTTGAATTCAGGTGTTTCTGGACCTATAGCTCATGATTTTGTCCATGATGGGAAACTACCTCTTGGGATCTGCAGGGTGCCTGTCATAAAGCCGAGCCCTGATTTTACGGTGCAAATTTCCCACCCCTGAAGCTCCCTGATGTTTTTGGTGGCGGTCCATAGAAGATGCCATACAGAAACCTGCCTGGAGTGCAACCTCACCCCACTTGGTAACTTGGTCCGCCTTCCCAACCTGGAATCCCTCTTCATCTGTTCTCATTCCTACTCTGCCCATCCTAACCTTGGAGATACTGCTTCTCCCTTCTCAGCAGTCTCTGAGCAAGCAAGCTCATCTGTTTCTCAGGCTTAGTTATTAGGATAACTTCAAGCTTACCATGTTCACTCCCTTGTGATCCCATAGCTAATGCTTTAGCGCCTTCAGGTGCTCAAGTTCAACATACTTAAAGCCGAACGGATATGCAAGGAACCCATTGTGTATCCATTAGATGTTTATGGGTTGTTTTTTGTTTTCGTTTTGGTGGCCCGCTTTTGTGAAGCTGGCCGAGAACTCTGATGCTTGAAGCTCATTGAAATCATGGACATGTTTTTGGCTGATTTAACTTTTAAAACCAACAAAGGCTGACGTTTTGGTATTTGGAATGTACCTGAATGCAACCTATGAGCTCACCATGATGGGCAAACCTTAGAGTGCAAATTAACAAATCCACAAGACAATGGCTAACTTATTACTCAGATCTCAGCAGTCCATCTCAGTGGTTGCAGATCGAGATTTATTTAAATTTTGAATTGCTTTAAAAATTCACTTTAGAAAGATATATTTTCAAATTGGACTGACTCATTTACAGCTGTCATACAGCCACCGCCTCTGCCTGAGGTTGCACCGGAAGTGGTCTCTTGGCCTTCACACACTGACGATAATTCTTTTTCTTCTCTGTGTTCCCTACTGCTCAGTGCGTGGGCAGCCAGAGTCAGAGATATGGAATATTCTCCCTTGGGCGCTGGTCAAACCCTTCCTGAATGGAGTTAACATAGTTTATACCACCATCCCTGCTGAATTTAAAATGGAGATCATATAACTACCAGCCTTACGTGGTTGTTATGAAGATTAACTACATGCAAAAACTCTTACAAGTTTGAGGACATAGTGAGTCACTCCATAAATATCGGATATGATTATTATTCTTATTTATAAATAAGAACTAGTAGGAGGGACAATATGTTGAAGAATATATTGGTTCTCATTTCCCATATTAACCCCATAGGGACTCCTAGTGTAGTTGGCGTTCAATAAGAGAAGATAACATTCAACTACCTTATTTTGCTGATAGTAATTAAAATGATGGTTCTCATGGTTACCGTGTTTAGCAGTTTCTATGCCTTATCTTAATGTTTCACCAAATATGCTACACAAAGGATGCATGGGTAAACATTGTTAGTTTTAATAGGAATTTATATTAATATGTATTAGTAAAAAAAATGTAGCTAGCACATCAAATTCATGATTTCTTGGCCATCATGGTCTAGGATGAAGCTGAAATTTTTAAAAACTGTAAGTTGAAATTTGTCTATCTAAAATACATGGTAAATATGTAAATTTATATGTATAAAATATGTCCTTTTTTACTACATATATAGAGAGAGTTAAAAAAATAGGTTTATGTGGATATGGCAAAAATTTTTTAGAAGATACAGTTTTGTTTCATTTCATCCTCACTTAGTCTTTTGAGGCAGGCACCATTATTCTCCCCATTTTACAGGTGAAGAAAGGTTTAAAAAGGTTCGTTATTTCTGAAGTACCTCTTAACGGTGGCAGACCTGGGATCCAGCCGCACAGTCTCTGTTCTCTATTGTGCTGCCCCTTGGCTTGTTTCTCACTTCCCTTTTCAGAGTGCTTTTTTCTTTTTCAAATTTTTATATTTTATTGTTTTTTTCATTCCTATAAAATTAAGACATATTCGTTACAGAAATTTTAGAAAATACAAAGAAGGAAAAACAGTGTTTTTTGAATGTGGTAAGAACATTTAACATGAGATCTACACTCGTCACAACTTTTTAAGTGTATACTACAGACCTGTTAACTATATGCACAGTGCTCTATAGCAGATCTCTTTTTACTTTGCTATCACAGCCCTGTGAGACGGGCCAAACAAAGACACTGAGAGAAGTCGGGGAACTTGCTGGAGATGCACACGAAAGTATTAGCACGCCAAGATTCCTGGCTCCCAGACCCCTTCCTCTAAACCATACTGCATCACACTATGGGCCCTGGCAGGCTACCCCTTCCTCTGGAAGAAGAAGTAGTGTACCTCCAGGGAACTGTCAGAAGCCACCTGAGTTTAATATTGCCATAAGCTTCTCCCTGTCGGAGAGCAGGGTCTGTAAGCGGTGGCCTGGGCTCTGTTCCCAGGATGGCAGCAATGATGGCTAGTTCTGAATCTATGTTGGCCTCTTCTGAGTAAAGAGCTCAATAATTCTGTCTACACAAATGCACACATATAAATGCGCCAGCTGATTTAATTAAGCCACTTCTCAACTCTAATGGTGAGTTTAGACAAAAAGCTGAGGTGCTACCTAATTACCAGTTTTTGACTCTCTTGCTTTTCAACTGATCGCGTTGGGATCTTTCTGGCTCATTGCTTCCTTCAGTGGTGAACTGGGGAGAAAGGGGAGTTGGAATGTTAATTAGGCAGCACTGGTAAATGATGCAAGTGCCCACAGAAAACAGATGCCATATAAACTGAGGTTTACTATTGTAGTGCAGTGCAAAAAGAGCTGTTCGTAATGATTGGTGATTCTATGAAGTTACATCTTAAGATTCTGCAGGTTTCAGAAGCTGAGCTCCTTTCTCGCCTCCACTTCACAGTCATATGGCTAGGAACCTGGATACTTCTGTTTTGGGATTATAAACTGGCACCAGGAGACTCAAGTTAGTTTTGACCCTGAGGCTGCAGCTGGGCTGAAGGGTTGAAGCCCTCACACCTTTCCCATTTCAACAAAAATATACTGGTCCCTGGTGCTTGCTAAAGATTCTTTTCTTCCCATTATTACCCAAAGATACTGACCAGAAAGAGGTAACGTGAATAAAATGCATTTCTTCTTAGAGTCTCATGGCTTAAGAAAAGGATTTGGTGAGGAACCCATACACCTCCAGGTGGGTTTTAAAGATCATTGTTAGTATGTGCTATGATTTATTGGTTAGTAACTGTTATTCCTGTAACTCCTTAGGACTCCTGCCAAACTGCAGTGTTTTCTGGGTAAATTATTCTTAGTAAGGCTGTTACCTGTGATGAGTTGTGTCTGTCATACTAGCACACCTTACCTGTGGGCCTGGACACTGGCCTTCCACTGGCTCCAACTCTTCCCCAGCCCTCACCTCGTTCATTTCTGACCAGCCTCAGCCACTGACAGGACTGCTGTCAATGAGCTTCAAAGGCACAATAGGAGGTATTATCCACCCTCCCAGTCTACAGCCCAGCAGGGGAGAAGCCAACTGAAAACACACAAGGACCTAATCAGACGTTTGATATTACACAAAGCAAATTGCATTTCAAGCTCTAGAGAACACAAGCCATTCTAAATCTGATTAAGGTTCATCCGGTACCAAATTGTGATAAATGTTTATTTTGGAAAAAGGGATTGTCAGTATTTTCAGATTCCGCTTATTCACCCAGAAAATATTTGTTTTCCCCTTTCTTTGGGGTAGTAGGAGTAAGAGGAAGCCTTGTTTTGTCCTGACTTGTTTGCTGGGCAAAATTGAGAAGGAATTTGTTTCGGCTGCTTCTTGAATAACTCTGTACAGAGCCCCACTATAGAGACACACTTGTCCTGGCCACCCTCCCTCAGTGTCCTAATGTTCCTCACTTCCCTGCCCTCACCTCCATAGCACAGGGGTGCCCACCTTCTGGACTGACCCTGGAGTGGGGAGCTAATAAGCTCATTTAAAAGGGGAGTGATCATTTGAGGGTTTAGACACAGAGCTACCTAGCTGGGGAGAAGGTTTAGAGCAGGTTTTCTTTTTAGTTTTTGTCCAAAATAAAATGCTATGTAAAGTTTTGGAGAAAAAACAGAATCATTCTTTTTTTTTTATTATTAATGTTATGATAGATTACAACCTTGTGAGATTTCAGTTGTACATTATTGTTAGTCATGTTGTGGGTACACCACTTCCCCCTTTGTGCCCTCCCCCCACCCCCCCTTTTCCCTGGTAACCACCGATCAGATCTCCTTGTCAATATGTTAACTTTCACCTAAAAAATATGGAACGCTTCACGAATTTGCGTGTCATCCTTGCGCAGGGGCCATGCTAATCTTCTCTGTATCGTTCCAATTTTAGTATATGTGCTGCCGAAGCGAGCACCAGAATCATTCTTAATTCTACTATGCTTGTAGTTGCTATGTAGTTTCTTTGATTTTTTAGTGCATTTATTTGTACACATAGATGTAGGCTTTTATGTAAAACGGAGTCATTACTGTTTTGTTATGAAATCCGTGGTTTTCATTTAGCATATTCTGAGTGTCATTCCGTATTGATAAGCAGAGTTCTCCATCATTTTTAATGACTGCTGAATAATTTTCTATCTGGGGACTCTTCTCTTCCTCTTTTGTTTTCTCCTCTCTCTTCCTTCACTGGCAATTCTGTTATCCCTTTTCTTCCTCATAATCTATCATCTTTTGCTCCAGCTCCATACTTATTGTGTTTTTTTCACTCTAAATTTTGTAATACACCCTCCAAGATATGCAAATAATGAAATAAAGAGAGGATTTTTATAGTTTTGGGCTACACTGACTCTATAACTCAGACTGAAATAATTTGTTTCCTTCTTTTTTTTTCTTTTTTTGGTGGTAGTGGCTTTGTAATGTTTTCTGTCCAGGTTCTGTGAGAATAAACATGACAGTATTTTGAAAGCCTTTCATATCCCCAGAAGGAAGAAATGACAGAGAGGCAAGACATTGTAATGAATGTTTATGATCTTTATTTAGGAACATGACAGTCTCAAGCCCTCTGTCACTTCTGAGTCTTGATGATTTATCTTGTGTCCTCAGATCCTGCGCCAGTCCACAAAGATGGGCAGAATGAAGCAGACAGCACACCAGAAGACCTCCAGTCTGTGGGGACCAGCAGGCTGCTCTGTCACATCACTGATGGTGACAACCCGCTCCTGTCACCGCGATGCTCCATCTTCAGCCAAAGTCAGAGATTCAACTTAGACCCTGAATCAGCCCCTTCTCCCCCCAGCACTCAGCAGTTTATGATGTAAGAAAACCTTGTTTTGTTATCATCAGTTTTTCAAATACTGTATGTTTCATACAGTTTTTCAAATACTACATTTATTACTACTGTGAAATGTGTGTCTGAAATAGTGCAGACATGCCTATCAAATACAGTTGGAAGGCCTGAACAAGAAATGGCAAAAATCAGTGGACTTTCTAGTTGGGATGCTGTTTCAGGCTTTCCTGTCTCAGGAGGAAATGGTCATAGATACAGGCTACCCTGGGGCTCACATATTTGAATGTTTTTGGTGAAAGAACCAGAGTCCTAAGTAAGTGTATGTACTTGCAAATATCAGGACTATCGTTCTTGATGAGCTCCATATTCTTTCCATGTCCAACAGTGGGCTCAACGGATAGACTGTGGCAGTGCTTGGGAGTTGTCTACCTCAATTTCTTCTTAGAGTCTGGAAAAATGGTAGCTTACAATAGCAACCATCCCCCCAAAAGTGTGGAACAGTGTGTTTTTTTTTTTTAAAGCTCAACAAATAATTTTGATGTATACTAAAATGAATTTCTTTTGACTAAAAATATGTGCAGGGAACTCCTAGTTTCTCCTTAGTAACCTCTGCTGTTATTCATGGATTTATCCTAACCTGGGTCCCGGGACTGCCTATTGATGGACTTGAGAGAGTGAGTGAATTATTGCTATTGAAAAGGGTGTGTCATGTGAGACGGTGAAGATGTTTTATGGAGGGGAGTCCATTCCTTTCATCAGATTCACAAAGGCTCTCTTATGTCAAGAAAAGTTAACTGCTCATCTATATCTTCCTTGAAAATGTTGGTAGGGGGGCTCATGAAACCTACTGAGGATAGCACCACAACAATGCTCTCCTTTTAGTCTTAAATTGGTCTCCTTCAAGCTTTATGAAATGTATTTCCTGGACTAATATTCTGACATTTGTACACTAAAGCCCCTGATGACATTTGTCCATAATGGAGTTCTGTGATCAGGGGTCTCCATTAATGAGCAGATACTACCATAGTAGACTCATCAAATAATGAACTGCCCTCTGGACTTCTCTGATAATCCAGGACCAGCAGCAGTGTTTACTGGAAGGCTGTTGTTTTTGATGATTTTTTCCTTCCCTGTAATCATTGCAGGCCCCGAAGTTCTTCACGGTGCAGCTGTGGTGATGGCAAGGAGCCACAGACTATTATCCAACTCACCAAGCATATCCAGAGCCTCAAGCGGAAAATTCGGAAATTTGAAGAAAAATTTGAACAAGAAAAGAAATACAGGGTAAGGACCCTATGGTTTGAAATAAAAGCAGATTGTTTTAGAGGTGTGTGGGCTTTTCTATCCTTCCTTCTTGGGTACCCCTGTGTGCCAGGTAACAGCTCTGTTTCCATTGGCCAACCCAGGACCTATCATAAATTGAGTTCCCATCCTGGATCTGTCTTGTTCTCACATGCTGTCAATTGATCTCTGCTAAGATATTTACTAGTAATGGATTACAGCCCTTATTTCAAAACTGATTTGATTATTGATCCCCCCTTCCTTCCCCGAGGAATCTTACTGTTACTAGTGTTCCCAGGACTGAAATTTGGAAAGCTTTTGAATTATGGTCTTATTTTTTCCTTTAATCCTTTTGCATTTGCATTTGGTAAGAACATATTAAGAATCCAGAGGACAGAATCTCTCATTGTGGAACAGGATGAGGGAGAGAGAGTTTACTTTGACATTAAAGTACTTCCTGGTCGATGGATGAGGACTTCTCAAGTGACATCTGTTTAGGCCATTCATAAGAACAAACTGTGATCCATCCTTTCCCATCAGAGAGACACCAGTCTTTGTGCTGGTGCTGCAGTGTTGCAATCATAATCCTTTTTCTTTCTTACATAAGAAACAATAGTGTCAGAGGTAAGTGGGTAAGTGTCTGACATCTAATGCTAGTTTTATTTATTTTCTCTAATGGTGACCATGGCATAGAGAAAAATCATATTCATGTAGAATTGCACAAAGATATTGGGTCATTGGCAGAGGGCCCAGAACAGCTTGTTATTAGAATAAAAGAAAATAGGAAATGATGTCTCATACACCTTGAAATATTTAAAGGCTCACTAAGCACCTGGTAGAGAGGCAATCGGCAGGGATTGTGGGATAAGCTCTGGGGAGGGAGGTGAGTGCGGGTAATATTCTGCTTCCCTGTTCTTCCTGTCCTGTGTTTCCCCAGTGGCCTCAAATTCACTAAAAGTAGAGTTTTAAGGAGTGATTTTTAGCTTTGCAAAATGGAAAAAACAATCAGATTGGTTTTCAAGACAACCGTAGGGTGTTGAAGGTTCTTCTCTTCCTCAAAGTCAGGCAGTCACAGCTACTTATTGTCTTTCATTGAGCAGGAGGGTGCTCTACACATTACGAGTACAGGCCTTTATTTTAAAGATAAGGAAACTGAGGCTCAGCAAAGAATTATAACTTGCCTAAGGTAGTTGTGTTCTATCAGCTCAGGCTTGGGGTAGGAGATTAAAGAAGAGTAGGTTTTATAATGGAGGAATAGGAGTAACATTCATAAGTGTCCGCATTTTGAAAGCTGAAGACATCATGAGAGAAGCTGATAATCCTTGTTTGCTGCTGGAGTGTTAGATTCCCTCACATTGGAGACTGGGGGATAACACACAGGGGCTCCCTTCCCAGGGCCTGTTAATACTTCTAACCTGGCAGTTCTTGAATCACACTGATCTGGATTTGAACCCAGCACAGCCACTTTGGAACTTTGTGCCTTTGGACTTGTTACGTTACCTCTGAGCCTCAGCTTATCCATCTGTAAAGTGGAGTTAATATTGGTAGTGACTTCTTAAGTTTGTGAGTATTAAATGAGGGAGTGTGTATATGATGCTAATTACAGAGTTTGGCACAGAAAAAATAAGTGTTCCTAAATATTACTAACTTTTTAACTGTTTGAGTGATATTTGAACAGGCTATCCCATGGCAGCCTCTGCCTTATGAGAAAATGAAGGAAAATTGTACACGTTAATTCTCCATTGGATTTTTCTACCTGCAGCCACAGACCCTGGATTACTTCTTCCAACTATAACAGTCACTCAGCAGCTGCCTATTTTGGAAGAGAATTCCTGACATCTCCTGCCTTTGTCAAGAGAAGCTTTAGAGCCAGGGCAGACACATGCCCACACACTGAAACACTCAGTCATGCAGGTGGATAGATTTGGGAGCAGTAGAGCAAGAAGGCTTCATGCTCATCATGCTTCAGTGTGTATAAAAGTCTTTGGTATAATCAGAACCTTCCACGTCTCAGGAAACAGGGCTTTCTTCCCCTTCCCCTTCCTGTCAGGGTATTGGGCTGTAGTTAGAAGTTTGACATGTCAGTGGGCTTTAATTGGTTGCTGTGTGCAAGACTTTCCTTCTTGGCAGCCTGACTGTGGAATTAATAGCACTCACTGCTAATTGTTGAATCTGAGCTCCTAGGGGGCCTCGGTGCTAGTCTGATGCCCTGGTACAACATCCATCTTTCCCTCTCTGTTGAAAGTAACCATTTCACATTCTTATCCAAAACTGTGTTTACGCCCTACAATTGATTTTACATTTAACTATCATTATACTCATGGACCTGAAAAAGCCTGTTTCAGCCAGATGTCCACTTTCAGTGGAATTAGAAAATGTTAGAATTAGAAAGGATCAGGCAGTCTTATTTCTTATTTGACCACTGAAGAAACTGAGGCCAGGAGAAGGGAGGTGACTTCCCCAGGATCCTACAGCAAAGACTTGATCTAGGGTTTCATTCCTAATCCAGAAATCTTTCTAAAGTGTCTTATGAACTGTTTTGGCAGACCACAAATCTGGTCCAGTGCTACCCTCAGTTATGTGACTTGGGAGCCCCATTATAATTGCATTGAACAAAATTGACCCTGTGTAATTTCTGGGTGTATGGACCTTGGGGTCTCTTAAACTGGAATATTTCGGTTCAGCAGTTAGAAGGCTTGAAGATCCACAGCTTGTACATGAAAACTTTCCACATGATTTGAGAGCTGCCATCCTTGTAAGCTTGATTTAACTCTTTTGAAAGCTCCCCTAAGAGTAGGGAAGTAAACAATTCATTTCAGTAAAATGATTTCAGGCTTTAAAATATTTCGTCAGAAAATTCAGCCTTAAATTTCTCCCAAGTTCTGTTTGCAGTAGTGAAAGCTCATTTCTTTTATGATCATTGGCTTTGGGTCTTAGGTTTTTATTTTTGTTTTTAGCAGTATTTCAAAAGATGGCATTAACTATGTGGAGCACATCCAGTGAAAAAGATGTGTTCCAGATAAGAAGATATGTTTTCAGATAAGATTGGAGAATACTGGGAGGATTTTGAGAAGCCAAATGTAAAACATTGACTGTCTGTATAACCAGACTGCTACCTAAAGCCAAAGTACTAAACTGTATATCAGGGAAGTAGCACAGTGCATCGTTCTAGCCAACCGTGGGTAGGACCTGGCTAAGTAAGCTGTTTTGGAGATGTGCCCCTGTGTCACTGTCCATGGTCCTGAAACAAGGACTTCCCTCGTGGAAACCATGATATCTTGTCTAAGCTCCTCTGGGAAAAAAATCACTGTCATTTTCCTTCAATCTTCTTTTCATTTTGATTTTAAAATGTATGGTTTTTATCACTCTAGAGGTAAATGACAGAACCATGCCTTGTTTTTCACAATTAACATATCTAATCCCACATTTGATGATCTTGTCACATAAGCACTGTTTTTTCCTTTGAACTTGAGAGAAACACATTCCTCTCCCTATGCCTCTCTCTTACCAACAACTTGCTGATGTTACATGGATTTAGTGGATCCTTAAAGAAACATTGCAGACCCCCTATATGTGGTCACTAACAATGCACACATTTCTGGCTGTTATTATGATGTTTATGATCATGTCATCTTGAGCATTCCTATATAGTTCCTTGTATATCCTCAATTCAAAGTAACCAGTAATCTTCTTGAGCCTGCATTTAATTTACCAAAGTGGCCTTGGCTTCTTTAAGAAAGTTTCTTACTGATTTATTGTGGTAGAGGCTAAGTATGTTTGTCCTTCTCTCCTAGTTTCTCTTTTCTGTAGAAAATCCACTTTTATGCTCTGAGAAGAAGTCCCAAAATCAAGGTGAATGATTTGTATTAACAGAGTCATATCCTTCTAAAATAAAAAATGTATTCTTTTTGCCACATCCAAGTGTGATTAGTGACTTGGTAGGACACACATACCCTTACATGCATGTTTGTTGGTAAAAACTTATTCAGGATTCCTTTGAACATCTGTTAGCAACACTACTACCACTATCACTACTGCCAGTGTTAATAACAATAATATTTGTAACTCTAGATAACACATCTGTGGTGTTTAGCATGTGCCTGGAACTGTTTTTTAGTATTTTACATATATTAAATCATTTATCCCTCACAGCAACCTTATGAGGGAGATGCTATTATAATCCTCATTTGGTAGATGAACTGAGGCACAGAGAGGCTAAATAATTTGCCCAAGGTCACACACAAATGATTAAGTTTTATTTTAATGTTATCCCAGTAGGATATTGAGTCTATAAAAAGTGAGAGGATTAGAAATCTTGGTATCCCCCTGACATACTGACTTTTAAGACTATCGTTAGGTTTTAGAGATCCTAGACTCTCCTTTCTTCAGCTTGGACGATATGACTGATAGGAGCTCTATCTTTCAGTTTGTCAGTATTCCCTAAGCAGGCTGTGGTCTTAAACCATGTATGTGAGCACAGACTGGGGAGTAAGTGCTGGTTTGCATCACTGCAGTCATCTACATTGATTAAAAGAATGGCCTGGCAGCGAGGTATGGGGCATGGTTGGCCCACAAGGTGATTGAGGGTTAACCTGTAGTGGACATTGGCATGGTAAGGACTATGAAAAATGCTGGGTGACGAGACGTGTTAAGAAACAATGCCCATGACAAGGATGAAAGTGTGGAGGAGCTCAAGAATGTTTGCTCTGTTTCTCAGAAGCAACCCCATCACCTGGAGTTTTCCTGCCTGAATTTCTCTCCCAGCTTAATATGTTTTGTTCCTGAACTGTTTTTGTGTGCCTTGGCTGTTTAAAAATTTTGTTTTTCCTTTTCCCTCTTCTCTCCCTCCCTCCCTTCCACCCCCACTTTTCTCTCCCTTGGTAGCCTTCACATGGTGACAAGACTTCTAATCCTGAAGTCCTGAAATGGATGAATGATTTGGCTAAAGGTCGTAAACAGCTCAAAGGTAAATGCCAGCCAAGGGTCTCTTTTCCCGGAAAGGAAGCAGTTAAAATAGGGATAATGTGCTACAGGGTATTTTTGATTCTTTTCTACCTGGGCCCTCTTAACCTTGTCTCTCACCTAGATTGGAGGTCTTATCTTGAAATAAATGGTTCTGGGTCCCCATCATTGTTTGGCCCCATTTAATAAATCTCCTTATAAAGAGACTGAGGACCTCCAGACTCCCAAGTGGAGTGATGAACTTCAGTAACAGGAATATTTCAACATGTGGAGTAATAACTTCCCTGGGTTATTGGATTCTTGGATGTTAGAAACCGAAGAGACCTGAGCAGTCATTTACTCCACATACCTCACTGCACAGATGAGGACATTTATGTCCAGAGAGAAGGAAAGGTTACATAGCTGGGAGGTGGTGAGCTAGGTGTAAAACTTGGTTCTCTTGCCTTCTAATCCAGTGTTCTTTCTGGAGGTGGTGGGAGTATTAATTAACTCTAAAATCCATTTTAAAGGACTATGGTTATTTACTAATAGAAATTTATTTTCTTCTTCTCTCCACACTCTTACTTCAATATGTAGAGACATGGAAGTTCTTCTAAATTTCTAGAAGGATGGGGATAGAGAACTGGAAAGGAATATTAATTCAGTGGTATTAAGCTATAATGAGGTAGCAGGTTTATAAAATATGCAGTGTTTAAACACCATGCCAGAGTCTAACTAAAAAACAAATATCAAACAAAGAAAATGAGCTATGTAATTGAGAAATCAATATAAATGACCTCATTCACACGACCAGTCCCCTAGCATATTCTGAAATGTAATTCCCTGGTAGGTCCCAGGTGGTTTTTTTTATTTTTAATTATGTAGGTTTACATAAAGCCACATTGCAATACTGGTGATTCCTGGATTTTAAAAGCTGGCAGTAGACAAAATTGTGAAATCTGTCAAGTTGGGGCTGGCACTCCCATTTCTTCCTTCCCATTCCTCCTGTATTTTCTCATATGTCTGCATGTGTAATGCCTTCCAGAAGTAACTTGCATTTCCACCAGGGCTCTTAATGACTGCAAACCTTTCAAAGCCCAAGTAAATGCATCTTTGAGTGTAGAATCTCAATGCCATGGTAGGTTACAGGTGGAAACTTTGGGGCCAGATACCGCTGGCCTTCCTCCAGAACTCCTCTTCTGAAATCTAAAGCACTGAGTTACTCCCACACATGATCCTCCACCTCTATGCGCTCCCAGCCTCTAGAGCCCTCTGTTCTCACATCTGATTGGGAACTTATGCTGTTGGCCCTGGTTATTAAGGCTGCCCTTGCCCCATGGAAAGGCATCATCAGCTCTGTTCATTTCCGCTGACTTGGATCAGAGGAGGGAAGTCCTGAAAGGCTCTCTGCTCTTATTAGGACCAGTGAATCCTCCTTGCTTATGGTAACTCATGGCCTTTCTCTTAGAACTGAAGCTGAAGCTGTCAGAAGAACAAGGGAGTGCTTCTAAAGGCCCACCTAGAAACCTGTCCTGTGAGCAACCCACAGTCCCCAGAGAGAATGGGAAGCCAGAAGCTGTGGGCCCTGAGCCAATCTCCTCTGGAGAGGAGACTCCTGATGCTGTATTGACATGCCTGAAGGAGAAGAGAGAGCAGCTTCCCTCTCAAGAGGATTCTAAGGTACCTCACCAATCTTTATAGGGCCCCAACACTCCACACAGTGCCAGTAAGCATGGTTTTGACCAATTTGTCAGAGCACTTTGGCACCACATAAACCTCTTTAGTAGACTGGCTCTGAAATTTCAGTCAGATGAGTTTCTAGTGGGTTACTGGCCATGACCTATGGGTGTTGCCACATGATTACAGGGTATGGTGCCATTCTGGAGGTTATAGAGTTGCCTGTTGATGGGAAGCAAATGGCAAAGACACTAGGGTCTATTGTATCCCTTTCTCCCCCAGTTTCTCTCGATAAGTTAGCAAATGAGCCCAAGACTAGGATTACAGTTCCATTTTACCATATGTTTTATTAAAAGACAATAAAGCAAGGAAGAGATATAAATAGTAAGGAAAGTGGTTTAGTATTTTTAATAATAAGAATACAGAGGTAGCTGTCTAAAGACTTCAGCTTTAGGCATCTTAGTTTTGAAATCTCTGTGAGACATCCAGATAGAGTTGTCAATTTTAGGCATTTGGATATATGAGCCTGGAGCTCAAAGAAAAGATTTATTATAATTAACAAAGAAGAAGATGAAAGCAATTAGTATTTACCTGATTAATCCCTCCTTATCCTGCATATCTATGCTTACATTTCCCTTATGCCAAGGAACCTTCCTTGTGGTCTTTCCTGTCTCAACTCTAAGAGTGGTGTGGTTGTCTTTCATTTCTTGAATAAGAGTTGTAGCTACTCTATCACAGCTCTAACTATGTTGTATGCCATTTTCTGTCTCTCATACTACACTTTAAACTTCTTGAGTAGAAGGGCTGTTTATTGCTCGTGATCCTGCAGTGTCTGTACATAGTAGGCATTGAATAAATGTTTCTAAGTGAACGGACAGATGAATGAACAAACTAGCGTATCTAACTTTGGAATGAAGTCGTCTTGAGGAGAATGCTGCCTTTACCTGCTCTATTGTACATTATCTGATCTTAATCCTAAGGTGCCAACAGATGCCAAAGCCCAAAAGGCTCACCTATATGCTCCTGGACTAGTCCTTTACATTGGGACTTGTGATCTACAAGTAGAAATGGGCCCTTAGCCCCCTATATCTTTATGAAATATTTTAGACTAAAAATAACCAATATATGTTGTGACAAGTGAATAGAAGGTTTTCATCCACTTGGCCAACTTATCCCCTCCCCCTACACAGAGTCTAGACTTCTCTGAAAGCCAGTGGGTAACTTCTGTGTATATATGTAAATACTCAAGCACATCTGTGATTATTCTGATGGCCTTCCCTGTATTTTATAGTTACCTTGACCACAGCTATAAAAGCAACTTGGTTAACAACCAAGTCCTAATTCTATGTTCTACTCAGTTGACTAAGGCAGTGACAGATTGGTATAATAGAGCAGGACTGAGTGCTTGAATGAGCCACTTTCTAATCATGTACACTTGGCAAGTGAACTAATTCTCTGAGATTCAGTTTCTTCATCTATAAAATCCAGATATCTACTTATATAATTATTGTGACAATAAAAGGAGATGCCTGGTGACTGGTGGGCAATCATTCATTTGCAAGATTTGAGTGCCTACTATGTGTTGTAAACTATGATACATGCTGGATATAAAAAGTAAACAAGATAGAGAAGCCATGAGAATCACTGCCTTCTTGTTCTTCAGGGAGCTGCGATACAACAACAAATAAACAATTCAGTAAATAGAATCATTAAGATTTTGATAACTACTCTACAAAGAATTAAACAGATGATATGATAGAAAATAAAGGTATGGTTTCTACTTTGTGTAGGGTGATTAGAAGGCCAATAAGGTGACATTTAAGGAAGAAGAATCAGGAGGCCAAGGGAGCAGCAAAGAGCATTCTAGACAGAGGGAACTCTGAGTATGAAGGGCTTGAAGGAAGAGCTGGTATGTACTTGGAATTCTCAGGTCTAGGGACCGGAGCACAGGATGGCATGAGATGAAGTCAGATAGATTGGGGCCCATCACACCGGACCTTTTAGACTGTGGAAGGTATTGGGAAGCTGTTGAATGGTTGTAAGTAGGAAAGTGACGTGGCGTGATTTACATTTAAAAGATCTTTCTGATTGCTGTGTGGAGAATAAATTATAGGGGAAAAGAGTGGGAAAGAGAAGATGAAAGGGATGGCTTGGACTAGCATATGTAGCCTTGGAGATGGAAAGAAGTAGACATATTCAAAGTATATTGTGGAGATAGAACCAAAAGGACATGTTGAATCATTGGGTGGGAGGGAGTGAAGGAAAAGAAGAAGCCAAGAGTGTGATGGGTCCATTTACTGAGATAGGGAAAACTAGAGGAGCAGATTGGGGTTGTGAGTGAAAACTCAGGAGGTCTGTTTTGGACATGTTTGAAGATCTTTGAGGAACAGAATGACCAACCATCTCAGTTTTCCCTGAACTTTCCTGATTTTAGTGCTGAAAATTTCATGTCCTACAAAATGGCTCGGTTCTGGACAAACTGGGATGGTTGGTCACCCTATGCAGGTATTTAAGTCAAACAGTCGCATGCAAATGAGAGTCTGAAGATCGGAGAAAAATCTCTGAGTTCTTTAGAAGTCATCTTTGTTTAAATGGCAATTTATTTCTATTATGATAAATAAAGTAAAATGAAGTATCTGTTGAACTGTTTAATAAGTGTCAGAAGCCCCTTCAAATAAACTTAGTGTCTCTGCAGTAGGCTAAAGTTAGGCCCTTTAAGTAGACAGCATCTGTAGTGGAACATGTGGGCCTTAATATCTCAAGCTGCAGTATTGTTTCTGGGAGAGCTTACCATAGCAAACTCTGAAGTGGCTAGTCAGCTATAATGTGGGTCCTAAAGGGAAGTCTAGAAGCCACAGCAGAATCAAAGGGAGGATTGTGAATTTCCAAAGTAGCCAGTATTATTCCTGGCTCCTCAGTGAGCTCATTAGCGTTTGAGATGATCTCATTAGGTCCTATTTCTTTAAACTCAAACTGACAGGTAATTTTCATCTGGGGTCCTTGCTTTATAAACTGATGAAAATGCATTGAATATTAAAACTTCCAAGACAAAGAATTATTTGTTTTCTAAAGAGACCTTTATTATGACTTTTTCTGAAACTTTTGCATTTGATGTTCAGTCAGAGCTCATATTAAAGCTAGCAAATCCTACAGCCTTGCCTTGTCAGTTCAGATACTGCTACTGAGTAATTTTCTTCCTCTTTTATCTATGGATGATTTTTGGAGATAATCAATTCTGGGTCACAGGGTATCCGTTGAGCACTGGAAATGAATGAATCATCCCCTGGGTCAGATTGTAGTGCCTATTTATGTCCTTTTTCCTTTGAAAATCCTAAATTTATGCTGGCACATATACCCGTTTTATCACCCTTTCCAAGAACTGTAGGTAGTGTCAGATGTACAGCACAAATGAACATGCGGATGAGTAATGGCAGTTATTTCTTGTGGCCCCTCACCAACTGCAGCATCTTTGAGGAGGGAGACAGATCTTTTAAAAGGATGGTTCCCTTTATTTTTCAAAATCAAATAAAAATTTAATAACTGATTAGTGGGTGGTTGTGCATTGGAGAGACTTAGAGGAAAAGGGCACCCAAAGGAAGAACCCATCAAGTTCTTCTCCCTACCTCCCCTTTAAAAAAAAAAAGAAAAACAACTGTTGAATAGGTAATACTTTGTCACAGAGTTCAAAAGGCAAATATAAAAGGTTGCACAGTAGAAAGACTCCTTCCCATCCCATCGACGAGCTCCAGCTCTGTCTCCAACCCCCAAGCAGGTAACTCTTGTTATTAATGTCTTATGTGTCCTTTTAGAGTTTCTATAGAAAGCATATACAAGCAAATATCAATATACATTCTGAATTTGCCCCCTTAAACAAAAGATGGCAATCTGTACAATTATAATCCTTTTTTCACTTTATGTAGTCTGGATAGCTTTTTCTATCGAGACAGAGAGCTTCTCATTCTTTATTTTAAAAACTTATTCTTTAATAGCACCATGGTATTCCTTTTTTAGTGATGTACATCATTGATAGTAAGCTCAAGTCAACTAGTTTGATAGGTTAAATAACATTTAGTACACCTGATTCTGTGCCAGGGACATTTACATATAACTTATTGAAAATGATCCTTATTCTGCATATTGGGAATCCAAGGTTCAGAGATAACATAATTTTCCATGTTAAAACGAGCATGTGAGTTTTGAGGCTGGTGATCTGAACTCATGTCCTCTGGTTTCAAGGCCAATATTAATCTGCAATGCCCTGCTTAGAAATCTAAATTGACCAAGCCATTCTCTTCAGCAATTGCTTTGTATGACTATGTTCATTACTGATTTTTTATGCTGTTTGACTGGTTAGTTCATATGGTCAGGCTTGTTCCACATATACTGTCTCCCTCAGTAAGGGGCTGGGCAGACTTAGACACAAGGAAAACTTGGCAGGACTTGACTCCCTCAAGCCAAAAAGTAGTAGATTCCCGTCACTCACTGTCCAGAGAGGAGAATGTCAGTTTTACTTCTCTCTTTAGGAGAGAGCTCATTTATGGGGATGATTTGAATGACTTTATTTATAAATTTCTGTGGTTTACTGTGAAGGAATACATAGGACCAGTGCCATGGGGAGAAATGAAAACAAGCATGGTGGTAAAAGCACTTAAGCTATGGCAATTTCTTCCTAAATAGCTTTCTGACAGGACCTGGAAAGAAATATACTTGGCCTGGCCACTCAGCAGCAGTTCTCTCTCTTGGAAAGCCGGCTTGTTCGGGGACTACTATTCCAGACCTTGATGATCCTAATAACCTACTGGACAGGGAGCCAGGAGTTTTTTTATATCAAAGTCAAGCTATCAGCAAATCAATTATGTTCTAAGTACAGTCCTCTCTTGCTCAACCTCATCTAAGTTTCACTTCTTCTGATGCCATAAAAATGAAGGAGCAAGAAGTAAGGATAATTATCTTTTGAGGTTTATCTCCTTATATTTATCTTTAAAATCTGACAACCCATTCATGTTCCAGATAGCTGTCTCTGGCTGTTTCAGGTGACTCAACATGGTCCTTGTTTCCTCCATTCACATAACAAGAATCAAAAGTTAGATACATCTAACATGCTCCAGACAGCCACCAATATGCAGAATTAGGGAGGGAGGATGCATTTCAGAAACAGAGAGCCATTGAATTCAGAGGAGAAAATTGTCTGATTCCTGGCAGAAAGTGACTGAGGAACAGCAAAGTCTAATGTATTTCTGCCCCTGAGATTTGGGGTTCCTATCCAGCAGAGCATGCCTCTTGACTCAGTTTCCTTATGCAAATTGACTTTGCAGGCCTCCTATAGCCTCTCTCCATAGGCCTGTTGAGTAGGGACAGTTCCTGGCACATAGTTTCACCACTAATCCTTCTTGAGGCAGCCTGCCTTCCTGCCCAAGTCTGAGGATGAAGATGTACGGAATTAGAGTTTTGACAGTGTCTTGTACTTAGGGCCATTGAACCCTCATGATCCAATGATCATAGAATCATTAGAGTGAAAGATGAGTGCATACATTATATATGTACCCTGATTTTCATTTAGCATCTCTGGAAGATACTTTCCTATAATGGCATTCATCATTATAACTTGCTTTTTGGTCACTCTTTTCTTTTTCTCTCTCAGGACTAAATGTAGTTTTTCTAGAATCCAGAGAATATACTAAAAATAAATAAAATCACAAAAATCAAACTGCTATAGAGAAATGCCATAATAGTTAAATGCATCATTTTCTGAAGTGCTTTCTATGGAATATAGGTCCGAATGAGACACTGAATGAAAAACATTATTTCAATGTTTTCTGAACTTTGAGGGTTTTTTTATCAACTATTAAAATCTCATGGAGTACATGAAATATTTTTTTTTGGTGGAAAGGTGTCATGACTAATGTAGAAATGTAGGGCTCTTGGGGTTATTTAACTCATACTTAAAAGGGCTACAGAGAGAGGTGAGCTTTCTTTCTACTGAAAATAAAAGAGCCTGTAGAATTTCTATCAAGATTGTTAAAAATTAGAGTGCTTTTGCAGATAAACCTGGGTTAATAGATTGTTAGGGAAGGAGATGTATTGACTACTTTGAGAATTTAAAGATATATGTGATATAATCTTTGTTCTCTAGAAACTTCAATTTTAGGGGCTGGCCTGGTGGCACAGCGGTTAAGTTCACAGGTTCTGCTTTGGTGGCCCGAGGTTCGCCAGCTCGGATCCCGGGTGCGGACCTATGCACCGCTTGTCAAGCCATGCTGTGGTAGGCGTCCAACATATAAAGTAGAGGAAGATGGCCATGGATATTAGCTCAGGGCCAGCCTTCCTCAGCAAAAAAAATGGAGGATTGGGGGCTGGCCCTTGGCTGAGTGGTTAAGTTTGTGTGCTCCGCTGCAGGCAGCCCAGTGTTTCGTTGGTTCGAATCCTGGGCGTGGATATGGCACTGCTCATCAAACCATGCTGAGGTGGCGTCCCACATGCCACAACTGGAAGGACCCACAACGGAGAATATGCAACTATGTACTGGGAGGCTTTGGGGAGAAAAAGGAAAAAAATAAAATCTTAAAAAAAATATTAAAATAAAAAAAACAAAAGGAAGATTGGCAGTAGATGTTAGCTCAGGGCTAATCTTCTTCAAAAAAATAGAAACTTCTAATTTATTTGGGCAGACAAGACTAAAACACAGAAAACAGTTAAGGCCCAGATAATGAGATAGAGAAGTTCAGAGAAAAGGGAGATCAGTATGGGCCAGAATGGTTCTCAACTGGGATTGGAGTAGGGTAACATGAGAATAGCTAGGGAGCTTCAAAAATACACATGCTTGAGCATTTTCTTTTCCCTCAAGATTCACTCTGGGGGACCCGGAAGGCAGAGCCAGATAGCACACTTGGGCATGTGTACTTTGATAAAAGATACCTGGGTGATTGTGCTGTGTGCTATTTCTACCATTCCCCTCTTGCTGCCTGCCGAGTGAGAACCACTGGACTAGAGTGAAAGGGAGGTTGTGTGTAGTAGACATGTAGCAAATTAGTGCAGGATGCACAGCAGGGAGGAAAACTAAGGCAAGCGGAGGAGTTTGGTCACTTTGGATGGAGAGGTAGGTAGGAGGTTAGATAGACAGATAGATGATTGATAAATAGAAAGCTATGTAAATTTTTATGTACAATGTCACCTGGTGAAAATAGTGCTTAGGGATGGGTCATATAGCAAAGGGGTAATAGAATGCATTTGTAGACAAGAGGTTATGAAATTTTTTAGTTGGAAGGAACTTTGTAACACCTCCTTGTTGTATAGGTAGAAAATTGAGAATTCAGAGAAGTTAATAGTTTTATCCAAAATAGTTAGTTTATATCAGAGCTGGCCAGTAAGCTAGTGTATATTCCAAGCATGTAGTGATGAAGACCTGGACAAGGTTGGTGGTAGTGAATATAATCATGAAAGCCCAGATAAAATACATGTTTCAGAAGAAAAGTCTATGGGTTTCAATCTACCCAATGATTTTTTAAGAATGAAGAAATAATTAAAGAACAGGCTCCATACCATTTACACATTGAGGATTCCTTTAGACAGCTTTAAAAACATCTTTCTAAACTTGGAGCTATCCTTCAGGAAACTTTTCCCAGAAGAAAATTGGCATGTGCTTTATACAGTATCTTACAAATGACTTCCCCTTTTCTAGTTACTGTTGCATTATAGTATTAATAATCCCTTATGTTGGGGGCTTCAAGACTTTTTTTCTGCCTGCTAAAAATAGTGATGTGTTTTCTTCTTGTCTGAGAAAGGAACAATAAATAATTTCATGTTTTTCAGGTAACTAAGCAAGACAAGAATCTCATAAAGCCTCTTTATGACCGATACAGAATTATCAAGCAAATCTTGTCAACGCCTTCCCTTATTCCAACAATTGTAAGTCAGGGTGCTCACATTAACTAGAAACTCCTATTTGTGCTTTGTTTCGATGGTTAGTTAGGGAGGCAGCACTATGAGAGTTATAAAGGAGCCTTCTTGGCAGTGTGTGCTGCTAACCAGGCCAGCTGGTATTTCAAAAAAGCAGAAATGTGGTCTCCCTCAACCCCAATACTATATTTAACAGTGGCTGATAATTAAAACTATTGTGAAACAGAAATATAGAGCAACCGTGGTTTTGAAGCCAGTTTTAATGTTTGCTTTCATTGCTTGGATGAGGAGGACAAACGATGGATTTCAGTTTGGCATTATCTAATTTACAACAAAGCAAGACAAAACAAAGCCTTTCTATTCTGTGTGTTAATTTTTCTCCTTTAATAAGAAAATTGACAGGATGTTCCTTGATATAATGCAACATTTGTTTTTGGTACCATTTGACCATCACTGTACAAGACATAAGTAGATTTATCTTAATAGAAAATATGAATATTGAAATTGAGTTAGACTACTTTAATAAAGAATGATTTATGGGAATACAGAACTAGAAAAGCCCCACAAATCCTACTCGATCAATATTAAAACAGTCACTTGCTCATGATATCAATATAAAAAGGAATAAACATTAACAAATATAAATTTAAGTGTACTTGAGCACATTTATACTTCCACAATTTTAATTAAAGGCAAAGACAATAATGATTCATAATCTTTGAAATTTTCCCATTAAGGAAGCATAATTTAAAATAGGGTGTGATGTTCAGGTTTGCTTGCAAGAAGATCTTTTGGTTGTAATAAGCATTACCAGAACAGGTTAAAGAGTAACTCCATTTCGCTTTGGCCTGCATAGAGCTCTTCTCTGAATCTGTCAATTTTCTGAGTATCATCTGCATCTAAATGTGGCCCACACCAGGACCTGATTTGGGGTGACAAAAGGTGTCTGGAGTCCATCTCATCTTAATCCATATAACTGTTATGAAGCTGGGGCCTAGAAGTCTGGGTCAAAGGAAGGAACTACTAGGCAGTGCAGCCCAGATTGGAATATATCCTGGATGTCTGTGCCTTCTTTGGCCCAGCAAACAGAGATGAACTTGGTGAGCATTTTAGCATAGGATGGGTGCCTCTTTGCTCATTAACTTCTTTAAGTTTTTTGATGAAACTGAGGAAGAGTTCCTCTTGGTTGCTTTCTTCTCAGTAGGCATAGGGGTCACCTCTTGTTTTCATGGTGTCCATTTATGGTTCCCCTTCCTGTTTTTGCTTCCTCAAGAGGTGCTTAGCATTTTGTGACTTTATTTAAACTCTGCCTGTGATAAGCAGGAGGAAGAGGACTCTGATGAAGACTGTCCACAGGGAAGCCAACAACCTTCTTTGCCAGATCCAGCATCTCACCTTTCCGTTGGCAACCACCTCACCTACTCTGAGACTGAGGCTGTTAGAGTCCTGCTACCAGATGAAAAGAAAGAAATCAAACAACCCGCCCTCTCCATGTCCAATTTACATGAGGCCACGATGTAAGTATGAAGCCTAAGTGTGGAGTCTCTCTTTAACTTCTTCTGGTCTGTGGTACCTTATATGTACATAAGAAATACAGAAGAGCTATTAGACTCTAAAAAATGCTATCCACCAGAGTAGCCTTAAAAAGCATAATCTGGTTGTCCTCTTAACCAGAGAATTGAGAACACAAAGCCATGAGGAACCAAGGCTCCCAATAAGGTCCTAAAGATGCCATAAATGCTAATGTTCAGTTTGCTACAGTCACATATCTTTTTAGCAGGGTCTGTCACCAGTCTAACTCTTGGCAGTGGGTGAAGCAAAGCTGTCCTTTAAAAATGCTGGACCAACAGGAAATGGGATCCTGTGGTGGGTCAACAGTCGTCAGAGCCTTTATCCTAGTCTATTCCATTTAGCTAAAATGGTTTCTTCAGATTGGGAATCCCCTTGGCCTTAAGTGAGCTGACCTTGTCTTCTAATGGCCCCTCAGTCAGGACCTATTTGGATTTTTATTAGTACTATCATTTTCATTATTTGGTAGCTGGCATCCCTCTTGATCATTTGGCCTTCTTTGGTTTTTATATTACAGGCAGATTATGAGATTTTCTTTAATAAGTATAGTACAGTGAGTATGCCCCAAGATAGAGATGGAATCCCCAGAAATATATGAGGTGAGACCAAGGACTAAGTTGTAAGCTGAGATTTTAGTGTACTTGTAGAATCAGTTGGTACCTGAATTTCGGCTCACAGAAGAGGGTCATGTTTGGAAACAGAAAATCTTCCTTCCTCCTTCCTTTACCTTCTTCTTCCCTCCCCCCCCACCCCTTCGCCTTTTTCTTTCCATTCTTTGTTTCATTTATTTATTGGTTGGTTGATTGCTCTAAAGCAGCTGTTCTTAACGTTTTTGGGGTATTGGACTTTTTTGAAAGCAATGGAATCTTGGTCTTTTTTTTTTTTTTTAGAAAGTGCTCATATATAATTTCAAAGAGTTCATAGAGTCTTTGAAACTATACACAAGTTCCCCAGATAAAAATTCCTGCTCTAAAGTATATGACTTTTCTCTCTCAGTAGAATGGAGTAGAATTTGCAATGTAACTATAGCTTTCTTTTGGGTCTTTGTTTCATTCCCAAGGGTTTTGCCATTCTCCCATACGCTAGATTAAGGGTAGAATTTTCTTTAAAGTTTCTTCCTCTTGTGCCTCTTATGTTCAGGTTATCACCCAATGCTGATGAGTATTCCTTCAAAATGTCTTGTTTCTCCCTCATCCATTCATGTGGCCTTTACCCTCACCACTTTTTGTAATGGACTCAGTCTGCTTTCTCCTGTCTGTCCTTTCTCCCTTCCTATGATATTTTTATGAAGTAACTTCCTCTGCTTCTATGCTTCCCTATGGTCAGTCTCCTCATGTGCTATACTTATTCAAAAGATAGTCTTAGGCAGAACACTTCTGTATCATAATATGCCTTTGCTGAACAGATAAATCTGCTCATGATGATCTCTCAATTATGCCAGAGCTCAGTAATGGCAAATATATATTTTACTTGGTATAGGCCTGTACTTCTTGACCATCTTCGAGAAACTAGGGCTGATAAGAAGAGACTTCGGAAAGCCTTAAGAGAATTTGAAGAACAGTTTTTTAAACAAACAGGAAGGTAAGTATGGGCAGAGATATCTTTTAAGCTAATATTTCTTAGCACAGTATGAATGAGCTGCAATTTGTTTGCAGGAACAATGACTACAAGATATAATTTCCACAGTGACTTAGACCTGGGATTTGTCTAATACGACATTCTGATAGTGCCATTATTAGGTATGTTTTATGGGAGGCTGTAACTATCAAGTATGACATCAAGCTTTAAAAAATAATGGCTGAACTCCAAAAATCCCTAACTTGGCATAATAAACCTCATTATAACTATCAAGTTTATCTAAATCTTTAAGAAATTTTTGATTTTTCAGCCAGTATAACTTTGTTCTTGGTTACTTCATCCCACAAGTTATTGCCTACTTTATTAAATAATTCTTGTTTTGCTTTAAGTATATCATTTAAACTTCAGGATCTGCCCTTAATTATTTTATTTCAGGATTTGGTCAAAAGTTCATAGCTATTCTTTCTATCTTTAAATAAACATTTAGCTATATCCTCTATTTGTCCTCAATTTTTCTATGTCAACTCAAGTCTCATTATGCACTCCATTAGTTTTCTCTAAATTTTGGTGTATCATCATCAAAATTATATATATATATAAAATCATGACATAAGGGTTATTGATCTATTTCTGGAATAGACAGATAAATCACTGAGCTATCCTGAGCCTGTCTCCACGGTTGTAAGATGAAATTATTGGATTCCCTGGGATATTTTGGGAAGCTATGGCCGTCATGTAGAATGTCAGTCTTAAAAAAAAATAATAAAGGGTATAATTTTTCCAAAGTCTCAAAGTTATTAAGGTGGCTGAGGTGGGAGTTGTGATACACTGGCTCCTCGTATTCCTCTCCATCTATGTATCTGCCTTCCCTGAATTGCTTTCATTTCAGCAGACTGAGGGTTACCCTGATGCAGAGGGACTGTTCTGAAAGCATCTTGAAAGCTTGGTCTACTCACCTCTTAGCAGCTTTTCCATTTCAGTCCTCCAGGGCAGTTCACCAGGACTGGAGCTATTAAGTCAGAAACTTTTTGCATTCAGCAAATACAGATGTAATCTCACCTACTTTTCTACCTGGAATCTTCCTTTCCACTTGATTGCTATAAGTCCAAGTTATTTACCTTTCTGCTGATGTTAACTAATCTAGTAAAGTGTTATGTGGCTGCTAAATTTAGAATGTAAAATATAATTTGTTTTCTTTTTGCTTTTTCTCCTTTACAAAATTTCCATATGACTTTTACATTTTTACCTGTTTGAATCCAGGAGTCCACTTTAAAGAGTTTGAGAACTTCCCAATGTGCTAGTAGTCCTGCCTAATGGATCTACAGTGGCACTTGGCATGCCTTTGACATACAGGGAAGTTAGTTATGTTCTACATATAGTGTTCTACTGCACTTGTGAGTCCTAAACCTACTTCAGATATACCTACGTTGGATTGAGGTTGTATGCCCTCTTGTGGTAATATACTTACACTAAATGCAAAAGAGGTGATACATTAAAACTAAAACCAAATAGTTGAATGGCTAGGAAATATGGATCTTAATCTTGTTTTCCTAAGACATTTTATTAGGATGGCCTAACTATCCATAAGGTCAAATAACCATGCAAATGGATTACTAAAAATTTTAAGATACTTTAAATGTTCTTGGTAATATTTACCATGCAAGTGGCATAATCACGTAGATATGACATTATAAACAATTATGAGCCAGAGAATTGTGCTAAGCACTTTAACATGTTTTATATAACGGGAAGACTGCTTTAGGAAATACCCAGCAAAAATTTTCATTCTGACCAATGCACTCTTGTTTTAGCAAAAAATGGAGTATGCAGGACCAGGGAAAAGTTACATGATGGATTATTAATGTTCCTAAATTAGACCATTTCTTCACTTAGATCTGTCTACGCAAATTAAGGTGGTATTTAGACACCCAGTTATAGGTTTGGGCCACAACACTGAATGGAGGCACAGGAATTATGTTATATAATTTAGACACCATTTAGGAGGAACCCTGTCTATAGATTTGTGTACTATTCTCAGTTCTATACCAGAAATTGCAGGGCTGTGTATACTGGTGCAACACAAGTAGATAACTATAGTCTTGGGAATATTTATAGATTAACTTATTTTTTTATTTGTAAGAGATATCATTATATCTTTATTAGTACTGGGAAAATAGAAGGGTAAAACATTAAATGTTAGCTATTTACCCATTTTCAGCCATACTAATATTGGCGAGTATTTGTGTTTTATATTCAGTAGCAATCGTGGTGACTTCATCTGTGCTTTCCACCTCTTGTTATTTCAAAGTCATGGGTGGAAAGGTTTTAAAAGCACTCGCCATTTTATCAACAAAGGAGACAAGAACCTTTTGAGATCCTGAAGCAGTTATTGCCCTTTAGAAAACATAACCTGGCAACATATTTTTGTGGGATGGCAAATGGTTTTAACTCAAGATGTTACTTAATTATTCCTCAGAGTAAATGACAAGAACATGTAGTAGTTAGAATGCATATGTATAAAAATCTATGCATTATCAACTAGTCTAAGTAAAATCAGTGTGTAAAGAGAACCACTGCAATTTAAACTTTTATAAATTACTTCACTCAAGGAGTTTATTTTTATTAATATAATTCCTGTAGTATTTTTAGGTTATTTTTAACAACTATCACTATAAGCGCTGAACATTCTGCACAGGCATGGAACTGTGGCATGGGTGATGGGAGAATGACTAGACAAGGAATGCCTTGAGGTTCTGGGTTTTGTTTTTTCCTCAGACTTTTTCACTTTCCCCATTGTTATATGTCTACGTACTGGACCATATATTTGCAAAACCCCTATGACATTCAAGTTCTCAAAGGGTACTATTTTATGGAAACCTAATAACACATGGAAGAGGGAGTGAATCAAGGTGAAGGGAAGGTAAAAAAGACATGATGCAAAAACCAGGTGGAAACTGCTACCCTGTACTTTCTCATGTAAGAATTGTAAAAGGATTTTTAATGACTTGATTGTGAACTAATAGACAGTATTTTCTGTTTTGCAGAAGTCCACAAAAGGAAGATAGGATACCAATGGCAGATGAGTACTATGAATACAAGCACATAAAAGCCAAACTGAGACTATTAGAGGTTCTCATAAGCAAGCAAGATGTGGCCAAAACGATTTGAAGTTTAGGAAATATTTGTGATCACTTTCACCCAAGATAAAGTCAAGTTTATTTTCCTCTGCCGCTCTTGCTAAGTAGTTTTGACATACTGAAAATTGAAGCACTTTAGTGGTAGTATTAGCTGTTCTGTTTTAAGAAGAGATGGCAAGTGTGATTATAAATGAGAAAGAGGGATTTAAATGGGAGGAAAATACCGCAAGTAACAGTACAATTGGAAAAAAAATCAACCTCCTCCATGCCAAGGAGAAAACTCACAATCAGTATAATTATTTCAGAAAACATCTAGTATTTTATCAAATCTAAATAACATAGAGCATCCACTTGTTCAATGGGCCACTTTTCAGGGAAAGTCTATTTAGTGTCCAAAGATTGCTTATATTGATATATGGAAAAGAGCATGATTTTTTTAAAAAACTCAGTAGGAGGAGGAAAAGAAACTCTTCTTATGGGAGAAGGAATACAGCTACTAAGAATGTAATTTATTTGAAACTTCTAATAGATTTTTAAGTCGTAACGAAAACTACTACCTTGTCCCTTAAGTCTGCTAGGCTTTTAGTACCCTAAAATATACTAGAATGTGTCACTGCTAATTTTTTATTTCTATATAAAAATAGCACATTATTTTATCTGTTATTTGAAATTTTACATTTCTGATTACCAAAGTTCATTCTGATAGCATGTAGTTTGTGAATTATCTTTGTCTATAATTGACAGATGTTTATATTAAAATAAAATATTAAAATTTGAAAATAGGTATTTTGGATAGATATGTGTCTGTAGTATATAATCTAATGTGATCATAGTTATAATTGCTAATCTTTTTGTTTACTATAAGATTATATAACTATTTTTCCATTGGGAATATGCATTTTCCTTAATGTTCCAAGGTCTGTACTTTGTAAAGTCAAAAAGCTTTCTCGTGAGTTGCACTTATTCTTCATTCTGTACAAAATGAAAGATTTGGAAATTGTGTGCTATGACACCTTGGAGTAGAAGCCAAAATATTTTATTTGCTTCCTCAACTTTAGTGTATATTTTTTGTTATTTTGTACTAAAACGTGTTTATTATTTTTGCTTTTGTAAAAATAAGTGAAAGGTCAACATTTTCTCTCTTGTACCAACCATGTTTGTATTTCTATTTTCTGTAATGTTTAAGCATGATACTGAACAAATTCACATTTTCATATAGTTTGGATGGGAAAAATACTGACTGTTTCAGAAGTAGACTATTTCAGAGGCTTATTGTTTTCTCTGTATTTATCTGATATTTTATAACTTTTATGAATCAGAATAATGTCCTTCATAAATTTGTTTAATTAAAGTCATCTACTTGTAACAGGACAGATACACAACTATTTGAAGTTTACAAACTACATCTTTGATAAGGAAAATGGTTTCGTGACACGTATACAATTGCTATTAAATGTAACTCTATATATTCTATATGATTGTAAATATTTTATACAACAATACAAATAAAATATTTTTCTATTATATTTATTATGTTGAAACACAGTAGTTGTTTCCTGTTAGCTAATATAAATAACATAAATAACACTGTCAAACAACAAGTTGGAAGTGCTGACAATTCTAGGCTTCAGGATTTAACTCATGCTGCAATTACACCCTTTCATGCGATTTGGAGTTATCCCAATATTTGTTCAGTAGATTAAAATGAATGCATATTTAAACACCATTTATAAGCCGTTATTTTGTATTTTGCTAAAGCAGTTTATATAATTGTTTTGTTATGTTTGGCATAAAGGAAAAATAAAAACATTGCAGCATCTAGGCAATAAAGTGTCAGAAGGAGAACTTAGGATATTTCATCATTGAAAGCAGTGGGAAGGGTAGGGAATAGGAAACACTAAAACGGCTCTGAATGAAATTTGAAAAGTGGCAGTTTGCTTTTGGTGATAGCGGCATGTGCATGCTTCAGTGGAAAACATCTGGTGATGAAAATGGACAACAGAGGATCAATGCTCCTAAGGGAAGAAAAGGGACTGAGTAAGAATAAGAAAAGCGAGCATTAACGTCCAACACTGATATTACAGGTTTTGCAGCTGGGATCTTTTTTTGCATTTGCAGTAGACAAAC
Source organism: Equus przewalskii (assembly GCF_037783145.1). NCBI lineage: Eukaryota > Metazoa > Chordata > Mammalia > Perissodactyla > Equidae > Equus > Equus przewalskii. The sequence continues at coordinate 48,983,052 of NC_091831.1, read as the reverse complement.
TCATGAGCTGATGACCAGTGATCTCTGCCACGGTGCCCAGAGAAAGATCCACAGGGTCAGTGTAGATGACTTCTAAAATGACATCCTGGGCATGGTGGTAAACCAGCACCCCATCTTCTTCTGTGCAGGTCAAAAATTTATTATCCTTGGAATTTAGTTGAGGAAGGCGCTGCTTACAAAATTCATCTCCTGGTGATCCCACAGGGGCAATAACAAGAATCACATAATGATAAGCAGTGTACATACAGTAGAAGTCCCCAAAGTATAAGTTAGTGTTGGGGTTAAAAAGTTTTTCTGCTGCAATCTCAAACCTGTATCTTCCATAAGGTGAATCCTGGGGTGGCTTCCCAGTGTTGAATTCCGTGCTGCAGCTGAAGAAGATGCCTTCTAATTTTCCACTGATAGGAGAGCCATGGCTACCACTGTTATCCTTGACAGAGGGCTGCATAGCATTTCCATGATGTTCTCTGCAAGAGAAAAGAAATGGTCAGTGCTTGGTACAATACTGGAAAAGTTACTGATTTATAGATTTGAATGGTGATAGGCCTAAAAGTCAGCTGTCTACTATTAAAAGCCTGAATTCTCATCCTACTATCAGACCAAGGAGAAGGCATCTTTTTTTAAGGTATGCTTTTTTTTGGGGTGAGTAAGTTTGGCTCTGAGCTAACATCTATTGCCAATCTTCCTCTTTTTTTCTCCCCAGTGCCCCAGTACATAGTTGTACACCCTAGTTGTAGGTCGTTCTAGCTCTTCTATGTGGGATGCTGCCAGAACATGGCCTAACGAGCAGTGTGCAGCTCCACACCAAGGATCTGAACCGGCTAATCCTGGGCCACCAAAGAGGAGTGCATGAACTTAACCACTCTGCCATGGGGCTGGCCCTGAGAATGCATCTTTTGACATTACCTATAGATGCCTAAAACTAGCCCTGGTGGTCTAGTGGTTAAAATTTGGTGTTTATCATTGTGGCCTGGGTTCATTTCTGGTCAGGGAACCACACTACCTATTGACTGTCATACTGTGGTGGCTGTGTGTTGCTGTGATGCTGAAAGCTATGCCACTGGTATTTCTAATACCAGCAGGTTCCCCCAGGGTAGACAGGTTTCAGTGGAGCTTCCATACTAAGACAGACTAGGAAGAAGGAAATGGCCACCATTTCTGAAAAAATTGGCCATGAAAACCCTACGAATGGCAGTGGAGCATTGTTTGATATAGTGCCAGAAGGTGAGAGGATGACACAAAAAGACCGGGCAGGGTTCTGCTCAGCTGTACACAGGGTTGCAAGGAGTTGGAATCGACTAGATGGCACTAACAATAACAAATAGATGGTTAAATTCCAGCCTTGACTCTAAGTAAGGTAAGCTACAAACCTTGGAAGTCTTTAACATAATAAATTTCCTGGCCAGAAAAACCAAACTGGAATTAGAACTCTTACATCTGAAATCACATCCATTATATGCCTACTGCATTTCAGAAGTGGCTTTTTGAAGAGAAAACTGGACTAACAGTACTGGTTAGTTAAATATGTTGAATGTTTCTTTAAAATATGCCAGAATTTAGTCCTAAAATGAGTGCTGTCCACATATATTGGCACAAAGTATTTTGTTTTATTGTGGGTTTATTTTGTTTTTGACCCAGGCACAGTTTACTAATCAGGTCCTCTCTCCTGCATTTTTTCCTTTTTTGTGAGGAAGATTGGCCCTGAGCTAACATCTGTTGCCAATCTTCCTCTTTTTGCTTGAGGAAGATGGTTGCTGAGCTAACATCTGTGCCAATCTTCCTGTATTTTATGTGGGATGTCACCACAGTGTGGCTTGATGAGCAATGCTAGGTCCGTGCCTGGGATCCAAACCTGCAAACCCCGGGCTGCCAAAGCAGAGCACGCAAACTTAACCACTACACCACCGGGCTGACCCCCTCTCTCTTGCATTTTGCTTAGAAAAGAACTGGTTATTCTCCCTTTACCCTGTCCCCAGATCTGTTTTCTACCCTTCTCACCTTCCACTGTGGACTGACTCTATCATCCAGTTCTTCCTTGCCCCTTGGTCCCTTCCCTTCCAGTTCTACCAATAAGAGGCACCAGCAGATGTCGGGGAGAAGAAGGTAAAGCCTTGAGTGTGTCTTCCTCTACCACCTCCATGCTTCAGAGCCTTGTGGTTCTGGCAGGGCTGGATTTGTCTATAACTACATATCTCTGACTACTTCTCCTGCTGGGCACCTCTACTCCTCTTCTCTTCCCAAGAATGGTAAAACCTTTCAACTCTATAGTATCTGGCTTCTTTAGCATCCCTTATTAATTGCCTTAACTCTCCCCATACATCTGTGAATGGTGCTTTTGTTAAATTTTCTCCAGAATTCCATGAGTGTGCCTTCTCTTCCTTGACTGGGTCTTTGACCAGCATGATTTGGGATGAAAATTACAAGCTACCACTCAGGCAAGAGAAGGTTCTCCCAGTCAACATGCTCCTTAAAGAGTGTGGGTCATTGAGGTGTGCTCAAGGTCTGCCCGTGACTTTAGAACAGCAATAAGTCTCAAATTCTAGTGCCTGAAAACTACCTAGGGAGCTTATTAAAAATGCAGATTCAAGGGAAGACCAAGAAACTGTCAGAGATTAGAGAAGACTAAGGAGACATGACAAATAAATGTACTATAATATCCTGGATTGGACCCCATATTTTTACTCTTCCTGTTGTTCTTTCTTCCTTCCTGATATTCCAAAATTCCTTCTTTTATCATTTCCTTCCTGTTTCAAGAACTTCTTTTAGTCATTCTTTTAGGGTAGGTATGCTGGTGACAAATTCTCCTAGTTTTCCTTCTTCTGAGAATGTCTTGATTTCCCCTTTATTCCTGAAGGATATTTTCACTGAATATAGGATTCTGGGTTGACTGTTCTCTTTCAGAACTTGAAAATATTGTGCCACTTCTTTCTGGCCAATGCAGTTTCTGATGATGTCATTCAAATTGTTTTCCCTATAGATAAGGTATCTTCTCTCTGACCACTTTCAGGATTTTTTTCTTTATCTTCAGTTTTCAGGAGTTTATGAAGTGTCTTGGCATGGATTTCATTGGGTTTATCCTGTTTAGGGTTTACTTATTAGCTTCTTGAATCTTTAGGTTTATGTCATTTGCAAAATTTTGGAACATTTCAGCTATTATTTCTTTGAATAGTTTTTCAGCCCCACCCTCTTCTTACTTTCCTTTTTGACTCTGATGACACCAATATGTGATATTTGATCTGCCATAGTCCCATATGTCCATGAGGCTCTGCTCATTTTTTTTTTAGTCAATTTTCTCTCTGTTATTCAGTTTGGGTAATTTCTATTGTTTTGATTCTTCTGTTTCTATTTCTACTGTTCTGTTGTTCTGTTCTGGTTCAGGTTTACTCATTCTTTCCTTTATCCTCTTGATTTTGTTTTCAGTGTATCCATTGAGTTTTTTTACTTCTCCTACAGTGTTTTTCAGTCCTAAAATTTCCATTTAGTTTTTTATATCTTCTATTTCTTTGCTACTTCTATTTTCATTTGTTTCAAGTGTGTTTGTGATTGCTTGTTGAAAAATTTTTACGGTGGCTGTTTGCAAATCCTTGTCAGATAATTCCAAGATCTGTATCATCTTGGTATTGGTATCTGTTGATCATCTTTTCTGATTCAAGTTAAGATTTTCCTGGTTCTTGGTGTGATGAGTATATTTCAATCATATCCTGGACATTTTGGGTATTTTGAGACTGGATCTTATTTAAATCTAGTATTTTAGTAGGCTTCTTCTGACTATGTGCCAATGGGAGAACTGTGGCGGGGTGTTACTTTATTGCTGTCAGGCGATAAACATTCAGGTTCCCCAGTCAGTCTCAATGACATGGGGCAGGGGAGGAGGACGGGGGAGGGACTAATGGGCAGAGGTAAGAGTTTAGGCTCCCACTAGGGTTCTGCTAACACAGTCTAGCTGGGAGAGGGAAGAGTGTCTCATTATTGCTCCCTATGTGGCCTTTACTGACACTGCAGGGCAAGCTTTATCATCCCTCGGCTGTGGTGAAAAGTCCTGATTTCCACTAGGCCTCCTGTGATACCACAGTGGGGAGGGTGACAGAGATCTCATTGCCACTGGTGAGGGGTATAAGTCCAGTCTCCCCACTCAGTCTTCTCTGACACCACCTCCAGCAGGAGACGGAGGAGGAGGGGAGGGTGCTTCCTTACATGTGGGAGAGGGTGGATGTTTAGGTTCCCTATTTGGCCTTGGCTGGTGATGGTGGGAATAGGTTTTTTTTCCATGGTGTTTGGCCGGAGTAGGAAAGTTATCGTCTAAAAGATTTCTGTCTTCAAGGCTGTCCCTTTGTTGGTCATTTGGGTACACAGAGCAGACTTTCTAGGGTGATTTTTTTGTCTGTGCCCATTGGCATTTCTGGGTTGCTGGCTTCTCTAGCACCTAGTCCAGAATATAAGAGCTAAAAAGAAAACCCAGGAAACTCATTATTGTATTGTTCTTTGAGCCGTGAAATCCCTAACCAGTTTACCTTGTCTCCACCTTTCAGAGTTTTATGTTTCTTTGATATATATGTCCAGGGTTTTTAGTTGTACTTAGTGGGAGGAAAAGAGAGAAGTGTATCTACTCTATCTTGTCCTGGATCAAAAATTCTTATCCTTGTTACATTCTCATTAACAAAAACCAAATATCAGTATATGTGTCCTACTTGAATCAAGTGAAATTATATGAAATAATAACAGCAGAAAAGATATAAACAGGAACTTAGGCTAGAAGAAATGTCCTAATATCAGTGACAGGCATCAACTTTGAGGATATACAATCTAGCACCAAAAAGTACAGGAATTCCTACACAGTCTATCAGTCTCAGTGGATTCCTGAAGAGAAAACTTTCAGAAATAGAAAGGTGTTTTAAGGACAATTCGTCTGCTTAGTGAACTTGAAGGAGTAAGAGAGAAAGTGATATTTTGATCTGGGGTAAGGGAAAGCAATATTCATTTAGGAATTCATTTCTAGAGGAAGAGATCAAAATGAGTTCATTCTATGTGGACTGAGTCAGAATTTATCTATGGCTTTTTCATAATTTATAATGATTTGGAGTTTGTCAGGTAAGTGAAAGGTTCCTTTCTTTTTCTTTTTTTAAAGGTATGCTCTTTTTTGGTGAGGAAGATTGGCCCTGAGCTAACATCTGTTGCCAATCTTCCTCTTTTTTGTTTTTTTCCCCAACACCCCCCCCCCCCCACCCAGTACATAGTTGTATATCCTAGTTGTAGGTCATTCTAGTTCTTCTATGTGAGATGCTGTCACACCATGGCTTGATGAGTGGTGTGTAGGTCTGCACCCAGGATCCAAACTAGTGAACCCTGGGCCGCTAAAGTGGAGTGTGTGAACTTAACCACCCAGCCACAGGGCCGGCCCCCTACAATTTTCTAATAAGGGCTTTTTAAAAAGCAATGTTGAAATATTGTACCCATGCGTTGGCAAGTGTATTTATTTATATATACTGCATCAAGATATAATTTACATGGATTTTACAACTATTATGGAAAATCCAACAAAGGTAAATTTCCTTCATAGTAGATATATCTTTCAAACTAGTATATTGAAATCAACCATACACTATATACAATAACTTCTTTCATTTTACATGCTCTCTGTATTTACCTTTTTTCTTCTTGGAAGAACTTTTGAAAACAGATGAAGCAAATTTTAGAGTATCTAAGGACCAGAAAAACAGAAGGCCAGTTCCCATCCAAAGGATGGAGAAAAATTAGAGAAATACTGACCTCCAGTGGCCACCTACAATAGACACTGGCAATAGTCCAGACATCTAAACCTAGTACCAAAGATGTATTTATTTATTCTATTGATGTATTTCTTATTAATGAAAATAGCAAAGCGGATCTTTTATTCTTTTCAAATTTTATGCTTAACAAATATAAACAAATACCTTTCTTGTTGAGTGTATATCGTCATTCCCATTCAACAATTGACAGGTACAATAATTTGTGTTGTATCTCTCAGTCTGTACTCTCTAAATTAGGTAAATGGCATCCACCATGAATTATATAGACTCAAGGGTAAATGACAGGTAAGAGAATTATAGACTAAACTCTGTATTCATAGGCTAAAACATAACGCAGGAGTGTTTTTCTGCCATCAAAATACATAAAAATACATGATATTGCAAAGTACTTTATTTGAGAACACAGATTCCTAAATTCATGTCCCTATGATGCCCTTTGAATTTTCCATAGCTTGGAGCTGATTCAAATCTGGACCATGATCTTGACTTAAGAAAAATTAGGGTGATATGAAATAAACAAAAAAAACCAACAAAGCTTCCTAAATTTTTTTCATATACAATCCTGTCAACTTAAGAATCCTTTAGAGTTTAAAGTGAGACCAAGGCTTTTAAAATGAGAAATTATAGGGATTACTGTATAAAAGTTGTAGAACCTATATAGCATTTATCATTTTAAAAGTGTTAGTTTCACTTTAAAACACGTATCTGCCTATTTACTTTCCTGAAATATTCTTCTGCAAACATGAAAGGGCTAGAAGTGTTAAAACTACCTGTGGCATGGACTTCTTTTGAATTCTTAGAAACTGCTTCCAGGGATAAACATAGGCTATCCTAGAAATACTAGTTGAACACTAGAATTCAAAAGTAAACAATGGAGACCATCCTTATGAATAATTAATCCAAGATAATGGCTTAGAGATTTTCACTTAGGCAGAAGCCTGAAAATCCCACCTGATTCACCACAATATTTCATGAAACAGTCACCCTTTTATTCTCTCATTTTCAGCATCTTAAAGAGACCCACAAGAAGAGGAGAAAATTTAGTAGTTGGTATAAGACCGAAGGCATTGAGTTATTGGGAATTAGAGGAGTATGTACATGAAATCTTTATCAATCTAAACCCTGGAGGTTTAAGATCTTTCACTCAATGGACAGGAATTGGTAATACAAATGATTATGGAAAAGAATCTAGGCAAAGTGGCAAAAAATCCGACATCTGACTTTTTCTACTTAATTATTCTGGGAAATAAAAAATTAGAGTATAATTAATTATTTTGAAAAGAAAACTAATGCTATTCACAGAACTAGACTCAAGGGAAACCTGAGCCTAGAATTTGGAATGGCTTTTAGTAAAGCAAATTAGTATATATTTTTTTGATTCTTACCGAATATAGTCAAAGTATTCCTTGTGCTGGTTACGATAAAAAACAGAAAATTTAAGCATCCGTCCTGCAATCACTTCGGCCTTCTCCAACAGTTGTGTTAGATGAACTTTTGAATAGTCTGAAAATAACAAAAAGACAAGTCTGTTATTAAAAATATATCACCAAAAGTACTAACTACGTGCTTAATAAATTGGAGATTATTAAGATTCACCTTTAGTAAATTCATCTTAATGAATAGGAAATTGCATTTAAAAAAGAAAACATTCATTGTCTTTGTGTGGCATATTTTTCTTTCTACACAAACATTTTTGTTACGGTTTATGGTTGTTTTTTAGAATACTCTTTCATTTTTTTCACTCTTTGAAATTAAAGATCCTAAAACAAAAATGTTCAATAAGGAATACAGACTCTGCATGACCCAAGTAATGTCAATCAGCCATACTAGCTTTTCTTCAATCAGCTGATAAATTGGATAAAAAAAGCTTATAATCTATAATCAATAGCAAATAGAATTTAGAGGAGTAGCAATAATAATGTTCATTTAATTTACTCCCTAAGTCTATGAGGTTGGCAAGGTAGATTAAATATGATCATTTTATTGATGCAGAAATTGAGGCTTGTCACAATGATTTGCCATATGTTCATATAGCTAGTAATTTGGAGACTAGGTCTCTGGCTCTTAGTTGATGGTTTCCAGGTACACAAGACCCTTGAAAATCTAAAGCATCTCTCAAAGTAGTCTGATCTTTTTACCAACTTTTTGTTTTAAAAACTCAAGCTTGTTGTCAAACTCCAGTACCAGAATCTAAGCAAAAATTCTGGCCTATAAAGATTATACAACTTTCCAAACAAAAGCAACCTAGTTGAACTGCTCATAGCAGCACAACTTTACTGTTCCACTGGCTTAACAAACATTTATTTAGATTAGAACATAAAATATACAAGGCACCATGCAAAATTAGATGATCAGGTTAAAAGATAAAAAAAATCTTCTTTTCAAAGAACTCGGTTTGAGAGAAGAGATAAATATACAGACAACTATGACTTATTATGGGTTAAGCACAGGGTTTTATCTCTGTCATAGACTAGAATAGAGGTAGGCTAGTTAGTGGCATTCTATTATTCTATTTTATTTCCAGTTCTTTGCCCAGTGCATAGCACAAACTATGTGCTCAAGAAATGCTGAGTGAATCAGATGTGCAGATTAAAAGACAATTTATACGAAATAACTATCTCAAGATTTCTCAGAAGAATCAAGGTTATTGATGAAGTTTTGGTGAAACAGTCTGAATTATTTTGATAAACTGAAACAACAAACTTTGAACAGCTTAAGTTCCCCTTAAATTTTAGTCATGGAAATAAAACTGCAAAATAATTTATAGAAACATACTGTGGCACACTTAAAAGCTGGTATTCTCATTATTTATCCCATAACTTCCTTAGAAGAATTATGGGATGTAGTTAAATAAAAGAGTAACAGGGAGGGGCTGGCCCGGTGGTGCAGCGGTTAAGGGTGCATGTTCTGCTTTGGCGGCCCGGGGTTCACCGGGTCGGATCCCGGGTGCGGACATGGCACCACGTGGCAAGCCATGCTGTGGTAGGCGTCCCACATATAAAGTAGAGGAAGATGGGCACGGATGTTAGCTCAGGGCCAGGCTTCCTCAGAATAAAGAGGAGGATTGGCACATGTTAGCTGAGGGCTAATCTTCCTCGGAAGAAAAAAATAAATAAATAAAGTAACGGAGATCGCTCTAAATGAAAGAAGACATAAAGTTCTCCTTCATATACAAAGAAATAAAACATGTACTCATGTAGTTAGATTATAAAACAGAGTGTATGTATATGTGGATCTATTTATTTATAGACAGACAGATAGACAGATATTTCTGAACTGGAAATGCCAACAGTCTTCCTCAAGCTAAAAAAAGAAATATTTTCACACCTTTCCCTAATGTCAAATGGGGTTTTAGCAAGTAAATTATAGCTCTTTTTAATGGACAAATACTATGATATTGTTTGATACAGTCCTATGGAAAACAGCATGTAGATATTAAAACGATGTCAAAAGAGACCGTTTCTCTTACTGTTTCTTCCTCAGATTAAACCTCCCTGGTAGGGTGCAAGGAATGTAAATGGAAAGAAATGCAGTGAAAAGAGTAAACACGAGCTAGATTTCCAAAAGGAATTTTAATTTAGAAAAAATTGAGGGGATATATTAATTCCAATATGACACAAATATAGTAAAAGTTACCTCAATGAGAATTCTTTATTCACTATTAATACAATATGGAAATCTTCAGCTATTTCATTACTGATTGCTAGACTATGATTAATACCATATTTCATCTATTCTAAAATGTATTTTTTTCATGTTTTAGCATCTCTGATATGAGACAATAAATGTGATAAGAAAACACTGTTTCATAGTTTAATTGGCAGTAATTTCTCTTAGTGATACATAAAACAGTGGATCTTATAGTCAAGGACATCTTAGAGAGGAAGAAATATGGTACCAGCTATCTTCCTTGCTCTCAAACACTCAAATCCTTAGCAATCAAGCATGTAATCCTTAGCAACTTCCTCATAGAATAAACAAAAAGGGTTGAAGATAATCAAAATAACATAGAACTAAAATTTCATCCATTCAACATATCCACAGGAGAAGTTTTATACTGAGTTTGAGATTAAGAAACAAAAGAAGATAATGAGAGAAAGCAATAGCTAAGCACATACTGAGTCTAAAACAATGCAAGCATGAGACTATGGGAAAAAAAGGCTGATTTATCTGAAAGATGCCTCAGCTGGGGAAAGTTGCTAAGCAACCTGCAATAGGTGAGGTGAACTGTTTATAAGACTTTTTCTACATGCTCCTTTATGTTGAAACAAACACTCAACCTCTCTCTACAATATTTCAGAGGAAGCAATCACCTAGACAAAGAGGAAACAAAGCCCCATTCTAAGAGACAAAAGGAGAGGATGACAGATGCATTAAAGTAGAGACATCTTTACATCTCTTCAACACCTATTTAAGTGCTCAATAAATATTTGTTTCTTTATTGAATGAGTACACAAATAAATAAATGAATAAGGTGAATGATAACATTTCTAATGTAATGGAATATTATGGTATAGTTCAAGATCAAAGGGGATGGGCTATCCACATCAGATATTCCAATGCCAAATGACTATGAGGTACTTTATAATGAAGCAAAGATTTACACACACATGCTCAGGACACTAGTTCAGAGATTTTCAGCACTCAAGTGAAAAATCCAATAACATTCCTGCTAGGTACAGTCATTGAGATCTGCCTCCATTCCCCTAAATTAGAGAAGGATGTTCCTGGCTCCTTTCTTCCAGTACTCATGAAAATGAAAAATGAAAAAGAAAAAAAGAGGAAGGGAAAAAAGCTCTCTCTCAAAATGAAGCTCAAAATATGCTGAGTACATTTTCAAACTACATCAATTTTTATTTGCAAAGCTTTTACTTCAAAAAATCAAACTATCCATGCAGCAAAAAAGTAATTTAATGCCAGTACCCAGCTTTCACTGAGAACTTCAGCTTTCTCCAATCAATACAACATAGTTTGTTCTGTTACTGGCAATGCAAAAATGACCAATGCAATAGATATCACCTTATAATTATAAAAAAGAAATATTTCTGTAATTAGCTCTCCAGGACTATTAAATAAGATTTTCTCTGCATTTGCATCTAGTTCTCTTACCTGCTGTGCAGAATTCTATAATTTCACTCCATTCAGAAACAACGTAATCCCCATCAACTTGTTTTGAGGCAGTCTGCACTGCTACTGTGTACTCAGTTCTTGGGCTCAAAAACCAGTGTCCACGGACAGTCATCGGCAAGGGAACAGCTTTTGCAACCAATTTTGTTGGAACATCCTAAGAAAGGAATGAAAGAAATAAATTAATTTAGCAGTATAACTTGAATCAATAGTAAACAACATGGAAGAACTTATTAAATTTTTGGCTGATGACAGAATTTTCCTGTTTAAAGATATTTAACAATTACTATATTCAAATCTCTTATTTTTCAGATGTAAAAACTAAGGCTGAACTTGATCAAGAGATAGGCTCAAGGTCATACAGCTAGTTAATGACATAAATGTACTTGGACTCCAGTTTTCTTCTATTCTAGTATAATGTTCTTCTCTGTACACTCCCTATATGTGTTCCCTAAAATGAAACATTCTAGTACTAAATGATAAAACAAACCAGAAACATGAAAGAAAATCAATAGACTTAGTATTTAAAAATATTATATTTGCTTAATTTTTACTACTCAATAATTTCACTGGAGTAGTTTATTACTAAATATTTTGTAGGTGAAGGGAGAGAACATTTTTAAAATAAATGAATCTGTTTTATATACAAATGAGGTAACATTTGCTTCACTTGTATTCAAGTATGGAGCCCATATGTCACAGAAATGTTTAGGTATTTCTAAACAAGGACTAATAAGGTAATTAAACATGCTAGTTGACTATTCACTACATTTCCAAAGATAAGGTATTCTAGATGTGAAATGAAGAAAGGGGGTCAAGTCTTGGCCTATTCATCATGTAATGTTTAATATTGCAAAGCTACTTTAAGAAAGCAAACGTCAGAAAAGAGATTATCCATCACCAGAAAGTCTAATCAAAATTGGAACATGGGAAAAATAATGACATCAATCTTGTTCACTCTCTCACACTTGTCTGTATGTATAATCTTCACTTATTGCTAGTATGTATAATTGCACATTTAGTAAACACATAATTTTCAGAAAAGATAAGACAGTTCTTCCAAAAGATTTTCCAAGTTAAAATTTAGTATCAATATAAAAAACAAGACTGACTTTCATCACAGTGAAAATACTGAAACATAAGAATACTTAAACCAGATAACTATTATCCTCTCTATAGCTACTTTTGAAGGGAGATATGTATTAGAAAAGATATGTGATAAGTAGACAGGTATGAGAATAAGTATCAGAGAAGTGTTACATGTCTAAAACATCTAAACATTGTTTTTCATTCTCAAACCATAAAATAAAATTGATGACATAAAGTAATCTTCAGCCCTTAAGTATTTTAACAAATACCCTAAAGTTTATAAACTGTATCACATTCCTCTTTTGGCAGTTATTACAGGGAAAATGTGTGCTTCAATGGAAAGCTATGCATTGCCTACAGCACAGTCTTCTGGCTATCTTCTTTTGATTCTGTGGAAGCTATTTTACAACTCTGTAATTTGTAGATACCTGATAATGATTCAGTAACTCTTGTCTAAATACATGCAAATAAATTTTGTCCAGTGGAGAGACAACCCTCCCCTTCTGTCCTCGCTCCCTCCCCCACCCCAAACCAGTTTTGCCTCCACTTATACATTTATTTAAATATCCTGATCTATAACTGTGTCTTTTCTTTGGATTCTCCTTTGAACTGGTTGTAATACTTCACCAGTTACTTCATTAATGAGTTAAAGAAAATCTTTAACACATATTCATTTTTATGTCTGTCTGAGAATCATGATTTTACTTTCTTTTGGAGAAATTGTATTTAAACAATATACTCTGGTTGTATTACCTCATCAGTTACCTCATTAATGAGTTAAAGAAAATCTTTAACACGTTCATTTTTATGTCTGTAGGACAGTCATGATTTTATCTTTTTTTGGGAGAAACTGTATTGTAACAATATACTTGGCATTTCATGTTCTTACAAAATTTCTTAGAGGGATAGGGTTTTTAAATGACATATAATTTTTATTTTTCCCAGTGTTAAATACATTATCTAAGTAATTAATAGAACCTTATTCTTTCAAAATGTCCTCATACTTAGAAATTTTTTAAGATGCAAATAAGTATTATATGTTAGGATTTTACCTTATGTTTAAATTTATTGGAGTTCTTGTTCTCTTTCTTGTTGAGGTCAATGAAATAGTGTGTAATACGGTCCTTTGATTTTGAATCCATTTCCCATGAAATCTTGAATGAGTCACATGTAATGTTGCTTATTTTTATGTTATGTGGTACAGGAAGTTCTTCCATCTCTGCTATGCCACTGTCTTGTGATTTGTTCCCTGCAAGAAAACAATGCCCAGATAGTTAGTTTACAACTAATGGATTTTTCCAGTTTGCAAGGCCATTAGCTGTGTACATATTTCTGAACTCAACTATCTAATTACTAAATATGACATTTCATTTGTTTGTGAAGTAATTTGAGTGTTAATGATAGTAAATGACATTTACAAGGTCATATTACCAATAAAAAGCCTTACCACCTCTACATTTTCAATTTACTTTTCCAATTTCTGCTTTCACAGAATGAAAACAAAAACACTAATGATTCATCTTTCTAATGTATGAAAGACTAGCCTTACATTGTAGGTTCCATCTCAAAAGCCCCATGAGACCTTTTTTCCTACATGACCGATCAATTCTGCTCTAAAGTAATAGCAGGTGTTTTAAGCTAGATAATGTCAGAAATGTTAACAATGAAAGAGTCTGGTCAAAGGAAACATTTTTTTTAAAAAAAATCTATGAAGTATCAGTGATAATCTATAAAAATTGCTCCTCCTTTTCTCTTTTGGAAATTTATATATAGAAATAGCATGTAATGGTTATAGCACATATACAAATAATATTGAAGACCATTCTCTTACAAGTTACTATGGCAACAATTACTCTAGGAACCTTTTTACCTGTCATATCTTAATAAATTTAATTTTGACTGCTAAAACAATTGATAAGGCTAAAAGAGAAAAAACAACTGCCTTGTTGATTAATTTCATTAAAATCTTAAGAAGCGATCTGACATCTGATTACTTTGAAGATTGTGGTCTACATTTCCACTTAGAGAAAATGCTATCACTTTTGCTAACAGTTTAGAACAGAATATGATAGTTGACAGGACAAAAAGAGAAAATACAGACTTGCCAAATTTGTTTCATATATAGGAAAGATATACTGGATCAAATTTTACTCCAATTCTTCCCATGTTCCCTTCCTCCAAACCAACAAAAAATTCAATGCCACAGAAGAAAAAATATCTATATATAATTGTTATTCATATGATAAAAAGTGGTAGGTCATAAATCAGCTACATAACCTGTTCCTTAACAGAATGAAACAGCAAATCTTGATCAACAAAAATTCAAAACAACAATGAATGTTACCTTGTGACAATACTTTTCACTTCCAGTTGGATTGTGTTCTCCACCCCCATGCTCTCATCTCAATTACTGATATAACACTTTTGACAATTCCCAGTCTTATTAAATCTTTGACCCATGTTATCTCATCTCAAGTGTGTTGTGGCCAGAGGAACTCAAGGACAATCGAAAACTAATCTCAAAATAACTTAAGTTCTTTATTGTCATTTCTTGAACAATACTTTTAAAAATTCTTCTTTCTTCCCCTATGTACTGCCCTCACACTCCAGTTTCTCCAGATTCCCCTCCATAAAACTCCCAGAAAAATTATTACTGCACCTTTTTCTCTCCTCCTCCCCTGGCCTCACAGAATCCCTAAATTGCTTCTGGCCTAAAGCTTTTCAAAAGTCAGGGAAGGGCAAGAGACCAAGTGGAATCCTTTTATGACTTTGGGAAAGGGAAAGGCAATAAATACTCAAACATTAGTAAGTTTTGTTCTGTTTAGAAAAGCTCACATTTTTACTTATGACTCTGATTGCAGTTATCTTTAAAATGTAAGTAACACTAATGAAAAACTTTCTGGTCTCTAATGGTGGAAATTTCTGTAGAACTCATCTGCATTATGATTGCCCATATAATTTCAAAACAACTGAAAGAATTATTTAAGATCATAGAGAGAAATAAAGCTATTTTGCATTTGATCCAATTTAGTGAAAACACAACTTCAATACATTAACACTAAGATACTATATTTTGCCGTTTAAATTTCCACTATTGTTATCTTATTCAACCTTAAAGTTACAAATAATTGATTATTTTCTAGAATATAATACTTTGTTTTATGCACTTTTTCTTCTAATTGATAAAACTTGAGAAAGAAATTTTTACCTTTATTGAAATGTGGAAACTTGTGCTCAAATCATATTTTCCCATTCAGAACAATAAAAAGCTCAAACCTATAAAGGATTTGTTATATCAAGAATCTTCATTTTCAAGCTACTTACCATAGTCCCAGTTCAAAACAAAGCCCCTAGATTAACCTTTATGCAGCTTTCTTACTTGGGCAGAACAAGTAAATAATTTAGTTTAAATAAATTCTATCTAGTTTACATGTAACTTCCTTCCTGCTCATACTCTCTGAAGCAAGTTTTAACTGAGATTTTGAGATTGGTGACAGAAGATAATGATTCTGTCTATAAAACTGGTGAAACAACAATGATCCACATGACATTAATACTCAACAATCAGCCAATACTATCTTAGATCTGTACAATCAAGTGTATTTCCAAATGCAGCTTCCCTTTCTCAGTAAGACTTCATCTTAAGGATAATTCTAGCTACCTTTCTCTACTTTACATGCCAAATGATTCTAAAACCTGTGGCTATGTTGCTAATTGGTAATGCCGAATGGAGAACAAATAAATGGCATTTTTATCTGTCCAAAATATGAAAACTGGTTTTCAGAACAAACATTTCAAAAGCACTGTTCTAAGAACAGCAATTATTGAAATGCAAGCTGAAAACATTGCCAAATTATGCTAATAAATTTATATGTATGGCTCTTCTCTCACTGAACTTAAATTGCCTTACAAAAAGAGAAAGAGTGTTTTAAAAAAGTAGTTAGTGTTAATAACAAGCCTTGAGCTGTCCTAAGAAAGAAATTGCAGGTGTTAGGTTCACCTCCCTAACAAATAGCAACCAGGAGCAATTTTCTCATGCCATCTTTTTTCCTTCCTAAAGTTTTAGTGATCAAAAAGTCTGCTACCATAATGCAGACAGGAGGGCATTGATTTTATAATTAAAATTATATATGTATATATATGCTTAAATAAATATATATTTTAATGATTTTCATTACAAAGTCAGAGATATGGTCTGCTGGGGGAAAAGTGCTTTTCATAAAATAAACTTTAAAATGCTGCAATACTTTTAAAGTCATGAAAGAAACCAGTGAACCCTGGGCCACTGAAGCAGAGTGCGTGAACTTAACCACAACACTACCAGGCTGACCCCTAATCTTTCATTTTTTGTTTCATTAAATCCAATCTTGGGGGCTGGCCCAGTGGCATAGTGGTTAAGTGCACATACTCCTCTTTGGCGGCCTGGAGTTCGCTGGTTCAGATCCTGGGTGCAGACCTACAAACAGCTCGTCAAACCATGCTGTGGTGGCATTCCACACAGAAGAACTAGAAGGACTTAACACTAGGATATACACCTATGTACTGGGGAGCTTTGGGGAGGAAAAAAAAAAAGACCCCCCAAAAAAAGTCCCAAACCGCTACCCACAACATCCTTCTTTGTCTATAATTAAAGATGTTATTTAAGGTGGTGGCTTCAGCCATCTTTGTGAGTTACTAAGTTTTCTCAGGTTTCTCCCATGTATACATGTTATTAAACTTTCATTTTCTCCTGTTTTACTGTCTCATGTCAATTTAATTTTTAGACCAGCCAGAAGAACCTAGGAGGTAGAATACTTCTTCCCTACATTAGTCTATACCTTTACTGATTTTGACCCCTCAGCCCCCATCCAGGGGATATTGAGCAATGTCTGGAGATATTTTTGATCAACACAACTTGAGGAAGGTGCTATTATCACCTGGTGACTCTACACTGTGAAGCTTCCTTGGTCTATGACATAAAATATCTAATCAATTCAATCTGTTAAGTTGAAAACCTCAAGTCAGTCAATTGCTTAAGGTCAGTGTACATATCCTTTGGAAAATAAAAAGTTAATTAAACTGATGTTTTTGATATCACTGAACTCAGTATTTTTTTCTATACATTATTTACTGGTATCCTATCCATCTGAATATGTTTTTTGCAGATTTAAAATAATTACAATTTTGGATATCCAACTACCAGAATTAAATGAAGCCAGGAACTGAGGATAAATATTTCTTAGGTACTGAAATAGAAAATAAGATGTGGGACTGGGGCATGACGGAAGGTAAGGATTATGCTACCCTACACAAGAGAGGTGCATAGGCTTGCATATTGAGGCAGCATTCAAAAGAGAACAAACACGAAGAGCTAAGAATGAATTGCAGGACTGATCCAGGAAGGAAAATGTGAAAAAGGACAAAGAAGAAAAGTAATAGAACCCATGAGCAGATCTCAAGGTAGGCCAAAGTCAAGCCAATTTTTTAAGTTTCACTTGCAATAAAGTAAACTGCATTTGTTTATATACCTCTGAGTATTTATCACGAATTACACACTTCCATTATGCTAATACTCAAATTAATTTCCTATGTTGATAGCTATACTCCACATACGTGAGTATGCAACTATTAATTACAGATTGGCTAGGACTGTATATCCTAGTCAGACAGACAAGGGTTTGAATTCTAGCTCTGCCACAAGGAATTGTCTGATCTTGAGTAAGTCTTATAACTGTCTAAACCTCCATTTCCTCATAGCTCAATGAGTATTAAATGAGGTAATGCAAAAATACAAAACATTTAATATAGTATCTAGCATGTAGTAGTTAATAAATGTTAGCTAATTTAACATTACATTGATAGAAAAAGCAATATTAATTCACTCTACCCATTGGTCCAATTAATGCTTAACTTTTCTAATTAACTCTAGAATGTCAGTGCCTCCAGAATCTTAAATGATTTTTTTCTTTGGGAAATCCTTCAAATATGCTGACATTCATTAGTGTCCAGATACATACAAGTATTTTTGAGTAAATCCATACATGCTGAAAGAGGCTATAATTTCCTAATTTTTTTCTTTAACCAAATCATTTTACAGATTACACATAATTTCCTGTCTTTAAGATGTTATTTAACCTTAGAGCTTGCCACCCTCCTTAGTATATTATTTCTTTCCATGGGCCTTTATTTTTTTATTTTTTCACAATATACCACTTTTTATTACCTCTTTTCTATACACCTAATACTTAAGCCTCTCTTTCTAAATTATTTCTCTTATATTTATGCTTATAGCACATCCTAATTATCTGTACGTTTTTCATAGTTATTTCACATCCACATCATTAATAAAGATTTTTTAAAAGCACATTTTCCCAATAATCATAGTATCTAAATGGCCTTTCACCCCAATTTTGGATCTTAAAGTCTCTATTCTGTGATGATCATTCCTGGGTTTGTTTTAAATCCATGTAACAGTACTTCTTTATTAAGGGAATTCCAATTCATTTTTCAAGAAAGTTTTGTGAGGTACTATTTTATTCTTCAACATTGATGAAACTACATTTATTGAACCAGCTGCAGGGCTACTGAAACCTCCTGATATCAACACTTTTTCACAGCTTCTCATTACTCCAGAGGTTGAAAGTTACAAATGAAGGACATAAAAATTCAACTGTCAGAATATTAGGAAAATAGTTCTATAGGGAACACTAGCACCTGAATATAAATGAAAATTTTTTCTCTCTGTAAAGGCAATCTATGTGGTCAAAAGCAGGGGAATATGACCACCCTGGAACCTCAGACTCTGAAATCCAAGACACTCATATTCTGAAGAATCTGAATGTAGTTAATTTACAATGCTCATGGATTTTAGAGTTCTGAGCTTTGTGTGAAACCAAGAAAACCCGCTTATCTCTGTAGTGCTGACCCTTCACATACAGCACTGGATTTTCTAGTTTACTGAAGAAACACAAAATTCTGGTTTTGCTGCCATAAGAAGTATCACAAGATTAATGCTTCACACTATTTGTAGGCTTATCTCTCTTAGCCATATCTGGTGTTAAATTCCAAGTTAAACTGTCTAATCAGTTTTAAAATGGATGTGATCACTAGCCCCAGAGTTGAACTGAAGCACTAGTAAATGAGCAGCAAATAAAAAAGTGGAACTCACTCAGTATCTACTGTGCAGTTAAATTACTCAAAAAATATATATACATGGGCTAAAAATAGTGAATAAAACAGCAATGATTTTTTTGTCATTTCTCCTTTTATAAAACTCAAAATGGCAAAAGCAATGATAAAATTAGTGCATTTTGTTAAACACGCTTTAAAGATGAGACAAATTTGTTTTTCACTTGTCTCACTACTCAAATGATAAAACTATTTGGAGAATAAAATTGAAAAAAACCTTTGACAAATGATGACATGATAAAACAAATTTGTAAAAAGAAATAATTTTATATTATTGAAAAAAACACTGAATGACAATTGTTGACATCAAGGATATAGCCCAGGTTCTCCCACCAACTGGGCAAATCAAGATGTAAGAGGTTTCTTAGTTAACTACAATAGACAATATTTAAATATAGCATTACATCAAAACCTTTTAGTAACAGAAATACTAATTGAACACTTATACCTGCTAGGTACTGTTCTAAGAGTTTTAAATATATATATATATATTTAAAATTGGCACCTGAGCTAACATCTGTCGCCAATTTTTTTTTTTCTCCCAAAGACCCCCAGTACATAGTTGTATATCCTAGTTGCAGGTCCTTCTGGTTGTGCTATGTGGGACGCTGCCTCAGCATGGCTTAATGAGTGATGCCAGGTCAGTGCCCAGGATCTGAACCGGCGAAACCCTGGGCTGCCAAAGCGGACTGCGTCAACTTAAACTTAAGCTCGGCCACCAGGCTGACCCCTTAAATGTATTTTTAATCCTCATAAAATTTATGAACTAGTATTATTATTATCATCCCACTTTAAGAGACAAGAAAACGGATACATAGAGGTTATATGACTTGCCTGAGGTCAAACAATTGTTGTAAAAGCCAAAATTCCAACCCAGGAGGCCTAGCATTAAAGTGTAGTTCTTAACCACTGTACTACAGCTGCCTTATCACAGTTGCTCTAGAACTATTTGTATTGTTTTGTGCAAATAACTTAACCTTCTTTGTTTCCTCATTTGCAAAATAAGAGAACTGATCTGCATTAGATTCTCTTTCTAAAGCCAATTCCAACTCCACACTTAGTTACCACCTTTTTTCCCAAGAGCAATTTGCATAAGCTTCTTGCATTTATTAGTTAACAGTATTTTCCATCACCTCATGATAAAATTAAATATATCCTTACATCCAAGAACTCAATTCTTTTCTGATAACATTTCCTTGTAATTAAATAGGGCAACTAATTGGCACACTGTGGTGTAGTGGAGTAGGAATAGAGAAGCTTAGAATCTGGTCCAAGTTCTCTTACTGACATGTTGCACAACCTTAGCTAAGTCACTGAAATTCTCTTGAACTCAAGTTCCTCCTCTTGAAATTGAGGGGACTTTGTCAATGCATTCCATTATTTTTAGTGATGTTATACTTTTCTCGATTTGAAAAATCTTAAATGATAAAAGGCAGAGCTGATCAACTTTACTTATAAGTTGGCTATTTATGCCTATCTTTTTGCCACTTGATAATGTTGAATCAATCCTCAACAAGAACACCCAGAGGCAGATAAAAGTGGGAGAGGGCAAGAAGCGTATCTGTTTATTTAGTTAGTTATTAGCAATTCAGCACAGAAGTGGTGTGAAAAGAAGCAGAACCTGAATTAAACTTAGGATCTGAACTGCTTTTGCTGCTCCTTTTCTCCACTATTACAGAACAAATACAAGTTGTTTGCATGATCCTGTTCTCTGCTTTTTCAATTTACCTGGCCCTTTGTTATTTTATATCACTTCAGTAAGTCTTGTGTTTTGTGTTTAATACCTTGTAGTCAACTAGAAACTCCAAGGAAGATACACATTTGAAGTGGAATTATTGCATGAGTCTAAACCTATCTTAGAGAAAAAAAAAATCTCTGCATTATGGATGTCAATTCAAAGTTCTTGCGATTTTTCTAATAATGACCCTTATTCACCTACTGTATGTATTTAGCAATCTTGAAAAATTATACATCTCAAAAAATTATCAATCTATAAGTGAATTCATTTAATTGACATATATAAAGGTACTTCTATGTAGTCAAATAATGAGCATCAATTATCAAATCTAAAATTTCCTGCAAAATAGTGGTCACTATCCATATCAAAATGAAAATGAATTAATAACCTTATATATAAATGGATCCAATTAGCATAATGTTGTGATTTATAAAAATGTGTGTTCTATCCAATTATGGATAGAACAGTTTGGGGTATAAAATAAATGAGCTTTATGAAACTCTACATATAGAGACTAGCTAGTTAGCCACATTTTAATTTATTTATTCTCACCTGGGTAACTAAAGGCATTTTATTGTAAAAAACTTATTGATGGATACTTCATTTTTACATATTACATATTCAGAACATAAATACCAAACTATATAAAGAATACTTACATGTGTAAGACATTAAACTATGAACACTATAATAATTTATTCCTAAGTCTATTTCCTTGGCTTTCTACTTTATCATTTTTTAAAATAGCACTTTCTCATTTACTTATGAATACACACAAGAAATAGTCTTGACATGATTAAAGGATACCAAAAAGTCTGACAAAATACTTAGAATGTTATTTTTCTGCATGTAGTTAACACTAGTTAATTTCAAGCAAACATATAGAATATGATGAGAATTTCCCACCTCCCCCAAAAGAATAAATACTGCATACAAAATCTGTACTGCTACATTGTAATAAGAGAAGGGTTATCTTGAGGTTAATGAAGCTTCATATTAAGGGCCCCTCAATTGTATCATCCCCTTCCATGACCCAGTTCATATTTTTTTATTTGTAATTATGTATTCTTTTTCCTAAAGAGTGCCCTTCAAACTATATAAGGTTGAGGTGACATAATATTTAGATTCACTTCTCCAGAGTAGGTATAATTTATTTTTTAAATTTTTTGAGGAAGATTAGCCCTGAGCTAACACCTGCCCCCAATCCTCCTCTTTTTGCTGAGGAAGATTGGCCCTGAGCTAACATCTGTGCCCATCTTCCTCTATTTTATACCTGGGGCGCCTGCCATGGCATGGCTTGATAAGCACTGTGTAGGTCTGCGCCCGGGATCCAGACTGGAGAACCCCATGCTGCCGAAGTGGAGCGGCGCAAACTTAACTGCTATGCCAGTGGGCTGGCCCCACCCATTCTTTAGTTTTTAAACAACTTTTAATAAAAGTACGCCTTTATACAAGGTACACATGATGATTTGATATACTTATAGATAGTGAAATGATTACTGTAGTCAAGCTAATTAACATATCATCTTGTCACACAGTCACCATTTTTTTTGTAGTGAAAACACCTGAAAACTACTCTTTTTGCAAATTTCCAGTATTCAATATAGTATTATTAACTATAGTTATCATGCTGTACATTACATCTCTAGACTTATTCAATTTACTTAAGTACAACTTTTCACCCTTTTGACCAATATCTTCTCATTCCCCCACCTCCCCACCTCTGGTAACCATCATCCTACTCTCTGCTTACATGTATTCAAATTTTTTAGATTACACACACACACACATACATATATAAACAAGATTGTTTAGTTTTTTCTTTATATGTCTAGCTGATTTCACTTAGCATAATATCCTTCAGGTACATCCATGTTGCTTTATCCACTTATCTATTGACAGACACTCAGGTTGTGTCCATAACTTAGCTATTGTGAATAATGCTGCAATGAGCATGGGAACACAGACATCCCTTCAAGATACTAATTTCATTTCCTTTGGGTATCTACCCAAAAGAAGGATTACTGGATCATATGGTAAGAGCAATCAGATAAGAAGAAACAAAAAGACATTCAAATCAGAAAGGAAAAAGTAAAATCACCTCTGTTTACAGATGGCAAGATCCTATATGTAGGTGATCCTAAAGACTCCACAAAAAAATTGTTCAAATTAATAAGCAAATTAAGTAAAGTTGTACGACATAAAATCAGCATACAAAAATAAGTTGTACTTCTTTACACCAATAACAATCTATCTGAAAAGAAAATCAAGAAGACAATCTCATTTACAATATAATCAAAAAGAATAAAATACTTACGAATAAGTTTAACCAAGGAAGTGAAAGATTTGTACACTGAAACTATAAACCATTGATGAAAGAAATCAAAGAAGATACAAACAAATGGAAAGATAGCTGGTGTTTAGGGATTAGAAGAAATAACATTGTTAAAAGGTCCACATTACCCAAAATGATATACGCATTCAACATAACCCCTATCAAAATTCCAATGCAAAAAAAAAAAAAGAAAGAAAGGGGGCCAGTCTCCTGGCCGAGTGGTTAAGTTTGCGTACTCTGCTTCGGTGACTGGGGGTTTCACTGGTTTGGACCCTGGGGGCAGACATGGCACCACTCATCAGGCCATGCTGAGGCGGCATCCCACATAGCAGAACCAGAGGCACTCACAACTAGAATATACAACTATATACTGGGGGGCTTTGGGGAGAAGAAGAAGGGGGGTCAAAGATTGGCAACTGTTGTTAGCTCAGGTGCCAATCTTTAAAAAAAAAATTCCAATGCATTTTTCACAGAAATAGAAAAAACAATCCTAAAATTCATATAGAACAAAAGTCCCCAAATAACCAAAGCAATCTTGAGGGAAAAAAACAGTGTTGGAAAAATCACACTTCCAAATTCAAAACTTATACAAAGCTACAGTAATTGTAACATTATGGTACTGGCATAAAGACAGACATATAAACAAATAGAGTAGAATAGAGAGCCCAGAAATAAACTAGAGCATATATAGTCAATTAATTTTCCACCCAGCTGTGAATTGCCTTCCTTTCCTTTGAAGTCCCTGACTCTCTCCACTCCAATATCTTCTTTTTCTTTTTAACAGAAGATGGTATTTAAGGTGAGTGCTTCAGCCATTTTGGCAAGTTACTCCATTTTCCTAGGTTCCTCCCATGTATATATGCTATTAAACTTTTGTTCGATTTTCTCCTGTTAATCTGTGTCCTGTCAATTTAATTCTTAGACCAGCCAGAAGAACCTAGAAGGGTAAGAAAATTTTTTCTTCCCCTACGGTACTTACACACACCTAGATGGTATAGCCTACTATACACCTAGGCTATATGGTACTAATCATATGGGACCACCATCGTATGTGCAATCTGCTGTTGACCAAAACATCATTATTTGGCACATGACTGTATTGACAAATTACTTATTCACTTTATTTCACTTCAGTTTTCACCAGCAAGTTTGCTTGAAAACATTAGAAAAGCTATTGCATTGTAAAGTGTTTTCTTGTAAAACTGAGACTCAATTTGTATTCAGAGCATTGTTATAAAAATGATCAGCACACTGAAATTTATCTTCCTAAATAAAAAGAATAGACCATTTTTCCTCATCACTTCAAATTTCCTTTATATTTGAAAACTAAAAAGTATCTCGGTTGCAAAATAAGTATCTAAGATAATATGTTTTTGTAAAAGGTAGTCTAGTATACTATCACTGGTCACCTCAAGGTTATGAAAAGGCAAAAGCAGTTCTGCATAAGTAAATTTATAAATTTTGAGGATTAGACTCTCACTCCAAGAATAGCAAAATAAAATAAATATTACAAACTCTAATTGACATATGTTCAACAGACATTTGTTGAATGCATAAGTGCAAGTGGATTCAAAGGTGAATCAATGAGACACTAGAATTCATGCTTTCAAGGAGCTTACATTACAATCTAGTAGACATTTATATATGCATATGTATGTATGTATATGTATATACATACGTCAATTTTTATTTATTTTTGGGGGGTTTCTCTTGCTGAGGAAGATTTGCCCTGAGCTAACATCCACTGCCAATCTTCCTTTTTTTGCATGTGAGCTGCTGTTACAGCATGGCCACTGACTGACGAGTGGAGTAGTTCCACACTTGGGCACCGAACCCAGGCTGCCAAAGTGGAGTGTGCAGAACTTAACCACTAGGCCATCAGGCCTGGCCCCTGTAGGTCAATTTTTAAAGCACTTACTCTTATATATCCTTTCAGATAGTGATCCACTTCTTTGCTTCCCTTCATAACCAAACTTCTCTGAATACCTGCCAAAATAGGCTATCTCCGTTTCTTCACCTCCTATTCACTCTTAAACCCAGTCAAATCTAGTTTTTGCCTCTACCACTCTAACAAAAGTCCTCTTGTCATGTCACCAATAAACTCCGTGGTATCAAATCTAATCGATACTTTTCAGTTCTCCCCTGACTTTCCCTTTCAAAAGCATTTAACACAGTTGACCATTTGCTGCTTCTTAAAACATGATCCTTGCTTTTCTCCTATTTCACTAACTACTCCTTCATATTCTCCAGACCTTTTCCTAACCAAAAGTTAGTGTTTCTCAGGGGTCTACATCGGCTTTTGAGGTACGCTGCGTCATAGCACTTGTCCATCTGCAACTTGCTATGTGTCTTTAACTATGTGAAAGATTTTCTACACCAGTGCTGCCCAAAAGAACTTTCTGCAATGATGGAAATATTTTTATACATGCTATTTAGTACGCTTCCCTCTAGTCATATGTGACTATTGAGCACTTGAAACGTGGCTAGTGTGATTTAAGAATTAAATTTTAAATTTTATGTAATTTTAATTAATTAAATTTAAATATTTGACCCGAATGTCTACTCTACCCGACAACACAGCTTAAGAGACAGCCCTCATTTCTTACTTCTCCCTGTAAGTGATGATCTATCATCTTTTTGCTGATTATTTCCAAATTTATATCTCAAGATCTGAAGTATATTTAATACCTCCACTTGGATGTCTCATGGACATCTCAAATTAAAACGTCTGAAACAGAATTCCTGATTTTCCTTGCCAAACTTATGCTCCCCAGTATTTCCCCATTTTAGTAAATGGCATCAACATCCACCCAGATGCCCCATCTAGAAATTTTAGACTTCAACAACTAGTATAGGTGAACTGATTTTTTTCCAATTCTTCAAAAATCTAAGCTCCTCTCTCCCTGAAGGCTGCTTCCCCTGTCTTACAATGTATTACCTCCAGTTACTTCTCATCCTTCAAGTCTCAGCTTAAATATTACCCTTAGAGAAGCCTTCTGTGATTATTTCACTTAAAGTAAGTTTGTGCCACTACTACTGATATTCTCCATAAGTTCCTTCTTTATTTTCTGCACAGCACTTCCATAATTTCTATTTGTTTATTTATATTTTTAATCTATTTTTCCCATTAGACCATAAGACCATAAGATTATGAATGCAGAGGTCATGTCCACCTTGTCACCAATATTTCCACAGTGTTCAAAAAAGCAAATATTTATTGAATACATGAATGCCTAGGTAAAGGAATCAGTCTATTCTTCAAATTCAGAAATAGGACACTATTTTTATGCTTCTAAAATACCACTTGATGAATTAGCAAAGGAAATTTTAATTATTAATCATTTGATTCCCAAAGCTTCATGATAAATTATCCATTTTTTTTCTCATACTACTCAGGTGGTAACCTATTAGAAGGCACAGCTCACTTTTGTAGACTCTAAAAAGAAGTTAATAACTACACTTTAAAACACACATATGACACTACACCATTTTGCTATCACATTATATGGGTAAATCCTGTCAACCCCACCCCCCAAGTAATATGCTCTTTCAGGCATATTACTATATACCAATATATGGTATAGGCATACTATACTATAGTATATACTATATATAGTATATATGCTATAGTATAAGCTGTATACTGTATATATTATAGGCAGACTATAACAATGAGCAAGAATTTCTCTCCAAATAATTTTTAATGACTTTATCATTCTGAAAATAAATACAGAACACACAATATTAAAAAAAGGAAATAAGTCTACTGTAAAAAGTATACTATCTACCATGTTACCCAGCCACTCAATTCTGTCCAGAAATCACCATTATTATCAGTTTTTCTCTGTATCCTTCTAGAATATTCTATGCACATAGCCTTGTTTTCTGCCCTTTCCAGATCTGTAATCAACCATTTCTTAAAGGATCCCTGGTTATTTTTCATGGAAAATGGCATTTCAAGACCATAACCTGGGCACTAAGGATGTTCATTCCTATTGGACTGATGTTTGTTTCTAGGCATTTTCATTTGATAGAGCTAGGAAAAATTTATTTTATTTTTAAAGAGAAAAGTCATCATGAGTTCTATTGATACTTTTAATTCAAATTCAGTACTATAGGGTTTTAACTTAACCCCTTCATCTTATATTCATATTTACTTTCTCCCATGCCTGGTTCTCAAAGAGGACCATGAAGATAAAATTAGAATACTACTTATTTGCTCATTTTTTTAAAAATTCACAATCCACACATAACAGTCTCAGAATAACAATACTAATATTACTACCAACAATATGACTTTGGTAAACAGTTTTTAAAGTTTGTTTTTTCAGTTCTTTTTTCTATAGGGTATACGTCAGTAGGGATGTACAGTCTAACTGCTGTTTCAAGTCACTTGGAATACTTCCACTCTGTGTGATTATGCCACCAGTTGGAAACACTTTGAGGTTCAATTTGATTCATTTTATTTTAAATTTTAGGTATCTTTTCTTTTTGTTTTTAATTTTTTTCCTATAGTAAAATTTATCCATCTTTCTTGTTATGATTTCTGGTTTTTCTGGTCATCCCTGAGCATCTTCTGCATTCCAAGAGCATATATTTTTAAATACCGTATTCATTCATGTCTTCTCCTTGTGCTTTTATGGTTTCATTCTCTAAATGTTTAAAACTTTGATCTAGGGGTTGGCCCAGTGGCGCAGCAGTTAAGTGCGCACATTCTGCTTCGGTGGCCTGGGGTTCTCCGGTCGGATTCCAGAGATGTAGACATGGCACCGCTTGGCAGACCATGCTGTGGTAGGTGTCCCACAAATAAAGTACAGGAGGATGGGTAAAGATGTTAGCTCAGGGCCAGTCTTCCTTAGCTAAAAGAGGAGGATTGACAGCAGTTAGCTCAGGGCTAATCTTCCTCAAAATAAATAAATAAATAAATAAATAAATAAAACTTTGATGTGTATGGAACTTATGGTACAGAGTAGGAATACGTTTTAATTTTTTTTATCCAGATGGCTGTCTAGTTGTCCCAACACCATCTACTGAATAATCCATCTTTTTATATCACCACTTATTAAGAGACTAGACTCATAGCAGTAGTTTCCAGAGGAAGAAGGGTCAGTGACAATAACTGAGAGCATCCACTAGCAATGGCACTTGTGGTAGTACCCGAAGTAGACTATTACTAGGGCAGAATCTCAGCTGTGTTACATCCTTTGTTTTGTGCTATTTGCAGCTAAGAACCCTAACTTACAAAATTATCATTTTTCTCTCACAGTTCAATGCTTCATTCTCCAAATTACAGCCTTTGGGTCTCTGCTTTACACTTTGCAGCTGAAACTCATGTCCATAATTGTAATTACCAGAATTTTGACTACCATCTCTAGTAACTGACCCCTAATGTGTATCACCAACCAGGAGCTCATATAACCTCATTATTTTTACAGTTTTCATTTTAGAGGGTAAACACATTTATAGCTGGTTATCTGAACATTTAAAGCTATCTTTCAAATATTATTTTTCTAAAAATATTCTAAAGCTTTAAAAGACAGCATGAGGTTTTAAAGGCAAAGGAAGCAGAATGATTTGGTTAGAAAAAGATAGGAGAAATGGCAGGAAATAGGCTGAATTAGGAGACAAGGATCAAATCACAGAGTTTGTTTTATGTTAGAGAATTAATATTTAATAATATAGACAATAAGCAACCACTGAATAATTTTGAGTAGGAAAATGACATGATCAGATTTCTATGTTAGAAGGATCACTGGCAGCGCTGAAGAAAGTGCACAGGAGGAATGAGATTATCTTTTCTTTGTTTGTTTTTATAAAGTCCTTTCATCCAAATAGACTTATGGCTTTACAACACATTCTAAATAATCATCTACAAATCATTAACCAAAAGCCATATTTTGGAAGCATATACAGAAGTATGGCTGGCAATTCATAAAATTTATAGTATGAGTTGACACATAATATGAATATAAGATTGCTTACAATTGTCACTTTGAAAATAACACAGAAAACAAATATGGCTTCTAATAAAATAGAATCATTAATTGAATGACAATTTATCATTAATTTACTATCTATGATACACAACTTGATAATTAGATAAAATTTTAATTTAGGAAATTACTGCACCATTTGGAATTCTCACAGTTTATCTATCATACAATCTTAAATGTTACACTGCGATGACTCTAATGATAGGAGGCCCATAAACTACAGGTCCAATAGCTACGTAGGAATACACCTCAATCAAAGTTTTATTTTGTATGAAAACAATAATATAAGCCCTTTCTTTGAAAAAGGAAAATATGAAATCAGAAATATGAGTTTCCCTTTAAGAAAGGAATCAGTCTTTATTAAAGACAAACTATAAACAAAATCGGTTGACCTAAAAGTACTCTGGTTTATTCAGATGCTGTGCTGTAAGGCAGCTAAACTGACACTTAACTAAATAAAAGACCTATCTGTGATATTCTCAATAAGGTACTTTAGCTATGCCCTATTCTTTAAGTGAAATATCTCCTGTGTTAGCCTATGGTTCATTAAGAAAAAGACTCTTGCAGTATTGTTTTACTAAAGAAGCCCATCTTTACCAATTTGAAATGTTAACTACTATGCTAATGAATCACGTCATGTTTTCCATAATTTTGAAAAGTCATAATATATTAGTATAGGAGATAAACTGCATTTATGGGTTAATCTCTTAAAATGTAATAATTTACCATGAACTAACAGGTGCTTTTATTCCTTTCTTGTCTCTTTGGATTTAGTTCTCTAAAAACTGCTAAAAAAATAAAAGAGAACAAACAGAGTAGTTTTTAGTTACTTAAGTTGCTTTTACAATTTTCTGTGTCCTTTATGTAATATACAAGTTTGACTCAAATAAATGTCCTTCTGAATGTTTCTAAACCTAAACACCACATGGAGTTGTATTCATCAGGCTTGGTTGGTCCTTTGCATTTCCAGAACTAGCCAATCTTTACACAGAGGTTTCAGGTAACTACCATAAAAACAGAAACTCAGATTAAGGATGGGTTACACTGCTGATAGTCAGTATGCAGAGAACCAGAGATTAGACAGCCCTTTGAAGTGGAGATGTCAATCAGGGAAATTCTAAACAGCAGGAAGGGGGAGGTAATCCAGACAGAGTAGCAGAGAAACTTGGCAGTCTACAAATGGCCGAAGTCCCATCCAATAGGCAAAGTACACAGAGAGTAAGAGGAAGTAATCTAATAGTAGGCAATAGGAAGGAGTACAGGTGATAGGCTCTTGCACCAGGGAGGCCTAACAGAAGTTGTAGAATTCTACCTTAAGGAATCATGAAAGGCAAAATCCCAGTATTCAAAATAGCATTTTAGGCTAGAAGGAGCTAGCATAATGTGCAAGAAAACAAGGCATAAATTCATTTACAGATGAAAACACAGGGATTTAATTGCTAGAGACAGATATAAGAAGGGGCTTGATCAAAGAGGTCAAAGCTAGAGCTTAATTACTAGAATCAATGTATTAAAATAAAGTAATGCCAAGAATAAGTTGACGCTAAGGTCATAAAATCCTGACCTTGAGTTTCTTACAGTGTCTGTTCTTAAACACAGAATTATTACCAGTGCCTGGAGAAGGGCTAAACTTAAATATGGTTTTATAAGGAACTCAAGTTGTGAAATCCAGAAGAATTATCGGGCTAAGGACTATGGCTTAGTACTAATTCAAACCCTATTGTTGTCGCTGTCACTCCAGAATTCAATCTTGAAGTGTAACAGCTCCCTCTGCTGAAAAAATAAGCTGAAGTTGAATTATGGACACGGATTACCCATAAAACTGCAATTCTCTAGCATATTGGTAACTAGTATGTTGTACCATTCTTTTAGCAGGGGATATGAAGATAAATACATGACAAGAACATTCAAATGTGTTCTCCATGGTGAGCTGACATAGGTGACTATGTTAATGACTTTAAAGAATAAAATGAAAACAATATTAATAATGTGAGCAATTGAGAAATCTCATGGTTGGTGAGAGGAGAGCAAAGTTGCAATTAGAAAAAAAATCAGGGAAAATTCTTCTATGGAAAGTAGATGGATCAACTACTTCCCTTTTGGTCCCATGGCCAACACTAACATAATCTCACCTTCATGGAAGACATCCACCTAGAATGTCACATGGGCAAAACAGAGCTGCTGCATCAGGATAGCATCAATAAAATGTCCACAAGGAACTGGAACATCTTCCAATCTGTAGTGTAAATTTGTAGTGTAAGTTTAAGTATATTGACTTTATGTTCTTTAACGATTTTATGAGAATCCTTCCTACTGACTCTGTCTGAGTGCCTGGCCCTAATAAATATTTGTTGAGTAAATAATAAATGCATGAATGAAGACTATGAAAGCACGAAAACATGAACATATGACTAACACCTACTGAATATGGCATTCCCTACCAAGGTTGGCAATACTTAATAAGTTAAGAAAAAAATCTCACATTAAAGGCCAATAAAAAGTCATACAGAAGATATACACTCAATAGAGAGAGAAATCTACATAAAGTAAGAATTTGGTCCTTGAGTTCCCCCTGCTGGTTTGAAAATGGAAACAAATTAAATTTGCACTAACCCAAGCACTTTAAAATTCATAATATTCTTCCTCCTTCTTTTCCCTCTTTTTTTTAAAAAAATAAATGAATTTTAATTTGACTGACAGGGAAAATTTTAAACCCCCACAAAAAAGAGATCTGTTAAAAGTCATCATACCTGGACTGTCGCTATATAATAAAACATGACTTTTAACATTGTAACCACTTAAACTATTTAGAATGGTTATGAACAGTCCCTTCAAATTATACTAGGTACCCTAATAGTAATATACAATATAAATGGCAGCAGTCATCAATTTTCATAATATTTTAGTGTAAATTTAAGGTCCAATCTCCTAGCAACCTGGAACATTTTAAATCTAACATTTGTACATTCTTAAAGCATATTTTATGTCTTGTTTTACTTCTTGATAGCTTTTTAATAAAGTTTTTCAGAAACTTGGTTTATTGGCATAAACTCTATATACATTTTATAAACTCTATATATTCTATAGCCATATAAAGACTTTCATGGAATTTGACCTTGATGTAGATTTCCATGAAAACAACGAAACCATTTAGGCCTCTTTTGCTCCCTTTCCAGTCAATGGAAAGGAATTCTTGTACATGCAGCTAACTGAGCAATTTACCACGATCTATGGTCTATTTAGTAATCACTACATTTTGTAAAAGTTGAGATATGTATATTGCAGTTTATGCTAATAAGACCTTGACTTTGTAAATTACGATATGTATATAGTAGCATAAGTTGCAAAATAAAAATATATTAATAAAACAGTTTGAAAAAATCATGTCTGAAGTGTACCAATTATTGATTTTGCGGGATGATATACTGGTTAAGAGCATTGGAATCATACAAAGCTGGTACAAATCCTCACTCTGCTATCTACTAGCTATACAACATATGAAAATTTACCTAACTTCAATAATCCTTGATTTTCACATCTGAAAAATATAAGTTTGATTTAGATAATTTTTAAAGTATTCTACAGCTCTAAAATTCTGTTACCTTAACTATGGTTATAAAATGAAATACTACTTAAGCACTCAAAGCACCAAAATAGTATAAATGTGAATAGCATTCAGAACAAGGAAACACACACACACACCCCCACGTACACAAGCACACACGCACCCATAAATTACTCAAATCATTTAGCAAAAGTTATTGGTTTTAATCTGAACAAGAATTGCTTAAATTCTTGTCTTACCCATTCATGTGAAGATAATGTTACTCCCATTCTTTAAATCTTTCCTTGGGTTAATATGGGTAACTTTTTAAATCAGCCCTTCAAAATCTGGCAAATTTTCCTGTCTAGCCTAATCTCTGCTAACTCCCATTCTCACTTTTAGCACTCACTACTAAGCCTCTGTTGGAGTGATTCCTTATACCTGGCCTATTCCTCCTATCTCATCTCTATCCCCCACTCCCTACCACTATCTCCAAGGATTTGGCCTTACTATTTTGCCTTCCTAATCTCTACTCATCCTTCAAGTTATTTTACTTTATTCTCCTGACCCTCCCCATCACCACACAAATCAGTTAGGAGACCCTCCTACATATTTCTCTGTTAGATGAATAAAGAATAAATTATAAACCTTTAATCTTCAAATAAGGTTTCAAACATATATATATCAAAAAATATCAAGATCCAGATGTATCTTTAATATTTTCAATTTATAATTTTGAAAAATCATTAATTAGTTTTTCAGTTTAATTTCAAATTTCAATATTCAAAGGCTGAAACTGGAATGAGGAAATCTTGGTAAGGAATTTCTAATTCCTCAAAATCATTGTTATCACAGCTGGATTGGTCCAAGAAAGAGCCAGCACCTACCAAAATGAGAAGGCAGATATCATATAGGTGCAATTTTTCTTCCTATGCCCACTCTTCCTCTGTGCTTCACCTCAAGAGGACACAAATGCAAACAAGACCAGGCACAACCCTGAGGAGTCATCAACAAAAACAGAAATACAAACTATATTCAACTCAGGATAAAATAAAAAGTAATGAATATAAATAATGTGCAAGAGTAGCATAAAAGAATTTAGGAAACAGAATAAATGTTAATTAAAAGAGGGAGTAACCGTGTTTTAAGACTGATTTTAAAGGAAAGCAGGCACTTGAAGTGTTGGGAGCTCCAACATGTACGACCCTACAGAAGTAGAAGCAAATACTTAAGCAAAAGACAATAAGTTTGGTAGCATAGTCAGAAAAGAAGAAGACAGAAGTAAAGTGTGGGAGAAAAGTAAAAGTAGGGAATGCTGGCCCTGGCAGTGTGATACGACTTGTACGTGGTAAGGCAGTTCACTTTGAACTTGGTGAAATTTTGGAAGGAAAACACACGGAACGAAGAGGAAAAAAGAATACAGATGATTAGTCAGCCAGGTGAGCTTGGTGAACCAGGGGGTAACAGATACCAAAACCAAATGACCCTAAAAAGGGGAAGGGTGCAATAAGTTTCATGAAAGTCTGCAAATGTATTGCACTTGAATTAAGGTTTCTTAACAAGACAGACAGATACTGAAAGCCTATGGTCAAATAGATCCTTCTCAGTGCAAGAATAAGATGTGATTAGAGGAATGAGAGACTAGTGATGTGTAGATATCAAGGAGATTTCCAAAGTTATTCAGTTACAAAGTAATGAGATAAAATCAGTTTAGACCAATGAAGAGAAAGAATTCAAGGGATATTATCTTCAGATTTTATATAGAGAATGTCTCTAAAGGTCCACGCCTGAGGAGTTGGGGAGGAGAAGGAGAATATTTTTTGGAAAAGATGACTATTATTGGGAGTAGTGAATAGCAAGATGTTTCTGAGTTTGTGGTGGTGTTTTAGTTCCTTGATGAGCACCTAAAATTTCATATACTGAAATTTCATATCCATAACTGAAGATTTTGTTTTTATCCAGGGAATTCATCTAAATTGTTTCATACAGCATCATATTAAAAAAATACATTTAAAGTTATGGTTCAAGATGGCAACGTAGGAGGATCCTAGGCTTATCTTCTCCTACAGATACACCAAATCTACAGGTAACATGGAACAACGTCCTCTGAAAAAAACCTAAAAACTGTCTGAGTGACTCCTATGCATAGAGCAAATGAGAGAAGGCCCACATCAACATGGGTAGGAGAAGCTGAGACACAATTTCACCATGAACTGCATTGCCAGCATGGAGACCCACAATCGGGAGGGAACTCAAAAACAGGAGCTTCTCCAAGAGGAGCAAACAGCTTGAACCCCACATGGAGCACCTCAACTTTTAAGACCTGCACCTGAGAGATCAGCCCTCAAAACATCTAGCTTTGAAAACCAAGGGGGCTCCTTTCCACCAGAACCACAAGGCTCTAATGGTCTAAGAAATGGCTCTTAAAGAGCTTGTGCACACTTGGACTCACACATCCCAGGGCTCAGCAGAAAGGGAGCCAATCAAGAGATGCCCAGACTTTATGTGAATGAGAACTCCTTTGGCTCATCTTAAATCATTGGCCTGAGGGGCAGGCACGTAATTTAGCACACAATGAGGGGCCTGCTAGGTGGCAGGCACCATCTTCACTCCTTCCCTCTGCTTCATTCTAGCCAGCAGGCACAATATTTTTTTTTTCTTTTTAAATGCTAGGCTTTTTTTTTTCTCATTTTTTCTGTGGCACCATCTATGTGTTCTCTCTCTGTCTCATTCCAGCCAGCAGGTGCCATCTTCATGTGCCAGTTGGCAGGCATCATCTTTTTTTTTTTTTCCTGGCAGGTGCCATCTATATGCTCTTCTTCTGCCTCATTCCATTCTGTGGGTGCCATATTTACACTCTCCCTCTGTCACACTCCAGAGCACCAGTATCGCCTGGAGGGGTGCTCTTACATGCGTCTGGTGCCCCAGTTTTTTCAGCTGCCACCCAGCAGACCCCACCTTGATCACCCGGCTCTGGAGACCAGGGGAGCTTGTGATCCTGGGTCCCACAGGACTCATAACAATTGGAGAGATAATTCTTGGCAGATTATCATCCCTGGGGTACTGCACAGATAGCATACTGAAATATACCCCCAAGACTTTCCATGAAAGAAACTTATATGCTTGTCCAGGAGCTTTGGTCTGAGGGGCAGGCTTCTGGTTTGGCATACAACTAGGGCCCTACAGAGGTGCTCTCAGGGAACGGAGGCCAGTGCATATAATATTTGCACCCTCCCACTGCCTTGCTCCAGCTTTCTGGTATCTCCCAGAAAGGAGCTTATACTCTTGTCTGGTGCCCTGATTTTTGCAGCTGCCACTAGGGGACACCTCTACATCACCTGGCTCTGGTGCCAGTGAGGCTTATGTCCATGGGTCCCACAGGACTGTAAGCAATAAGGAAAGAGTTAATAAACAGCTACCACCCCCAGGGCACAAGAAGAGGCAACAGAGCAGGAGCTTAGTCTTTCAGGGAAAGTGGCCTATTAGCTTATCATCATAATTGCAGCCTGAGGGGCAGGCTTCTAATTAAACACACATCTAAGGCTAATTGCAATCCTTTCCAGAGACCTTGGAGGGGAGGCACATTCTCCTCTGGCCATGCTCCAAAGCACCAGGATCTCTTGGAGGGGAGCTTCTATATGCATCTGGTACCTCAGTCTCTATGTCTAGTGCCCTGGTTTTTGCAGCTGCCGCCCAGGAAATGCCCTGTGATTGCCTGGCTCTGGAGAGCAGCGGGGTTTGCGTTCTTATGTCCCATGGGATTGCAACAATTGGAGAGAGAGTTCTTGGCAGGCTACAACTCCCAGGGCACTGCACAGACAGCAGACTGAAACACACCCCAGTCTTTCTGTGAAAGAGACCTATTTGCTTGTCCTCGAGCTTTGGCCTGAGGGGCAGGCTTCAGGTTTGGTACATAACAGGGGCCTATACAAGTTTCTCAGGAAACACAGGCAAGTGGATGCCATTTTTGCACTCTCCCTCTGCCTTGCTACACCTCGCCTGTATCTCCCAGAAAGGAGATTATATACTCATCTGGAACCCCAATTATTGTGACTGCCACCCAGGTGACCCCTCCAGATCTGGCTCTAGGGAATGTAGGCCTTATGCTTGCAGTCCCACAGGACTGTATACAGTTGCATACTTTAAAAGGTGCTGCATAAAGGTCTGGATTCCAATCAGCCTGAATGTAGGTGATGACTGAAATCCTCCCCTTTCGGAGGACACTGACAGGTCTTGGCACACCCGCAACTACTGGGAGCTACTAAAGATAAAATAGGCTGCTTGGGCAATCACAAAGGTTTGAGAGACAACCAAGAGCTAAGGTAGGGTTGAATGATAAGGTTCTTCTATATCAGGCCACACCTACAAGACTGGGAGAGGTGGCTGTTTTATCTAGTGCATAGAAACCAACACAGGGAGTCAAGCAAAATGAAGAGACAGAGGAATATGCTCCAAATGAAAGAACTAGATAAAACCTCAGAAAAAACCTTAATGAAACAGAGATAAGTAATTTACCTAGCAAGGAGTTCAAAGTAATGGTCAAAAAGAGGCTCAATGAATTCCTGAGAAGAATGGATGAACACCGTACGAACTTCAACAAAGAAATAAAACATATGAGAGTACCAAACAGAAGTCACAGACCTGAAAAATACAATAACTGCACTGAAAAATATACTAGAGGGGTTAAACAACAGACTAGATAAAGCAGAAGAAAGGATCACTGAACTCAAGGACACGGAAGAGGAATTCACCCAATCAAAGCAGCAAAAAGGAAAAAGAATGAAAAAAAGTGAAGACAGCTTAAAGGGACTTATGGAAAAAAATTAAGCAGACCAATATTCACATTATAGAGGGTCCCAGAAGGAGAGGAGAAAGAGAAAGGGGCAGATAACTTATCTGAAGAAATAATGGCTGAAAACTTCCCCACCTTGGGGGAGGAAACAGAACTCTAGATACAGGAAGCCCAGAGAGTTCCAAATAAGAGGTACCTAAAGAGACCCATGCCAAGGCACATTATAATTAAATTATCAAAAGTTAAAGACAAGGGGAAGAATCCTAAAAGCAGCAAGAGAAAAATAACTTGTTACATACAAGAGAATTTCCATAAGGCTATCAGTAGATTTTTCAGCAGAAGTTTTGCAGGTCAGAAAGGAGTGGCATGATATATTCAGAGTCCTGAAATAAAAAAAAACCTTCCAACCAAGAATACTCTGTATGGCAAAGTTATCATTCAGAATTGAAGGAGAGATAAAGAGTTTTCCAGGCAAACCAAAGCTAAAGGAGTTCACTACCAGTAAACCTGCTTTATGAGAAAAGTTAAAAGGACTTCTTTAAGCTGAAAAGAAAGGGCACTAATTAGTAACAAGAAAATGCATGAAAGTATAAATCTCACTGGTAAAGGTAAATAAAGACATAGTAAAGGTAGTGGATTAAACACTTATAATGATAGGGTGAAGGTTAAAAGACAAAAATAGTAAAAATATCTATAACTACAATAATGAAGAGCTATACAAGATAAAAAGATGTAAAGTGCGATATCAAAAACAATACATAGAGGGGAGAGTATAAATGTAGAGCTTAAGAATGCATTAAGAGGGCTGGCCCTGTGGCCAAGTGGTTAAAGTTCTGTGTGATCTGCTTTGGCGGCCTGGGGTTCACAGGTTTGGATCCCAGGTGTGGACCTACTCCACTCATCAGCTATGCTCTGGAGGCATGCCACATACAAAGAAGAGGAAGACTGACACAGATGTTAGCTCAGGGCGAATCTTCCTCACAAAGAAAAAAAAAAGTGCATTCAAACTTAAGTTGGTATCAACTTAGAATACACTGTTATATACAAATATAAGTTGTTATATGCTTGGTAACTACAAAGCAAAAACCTATAGTAGATATACAAAAGGTAAAGAGAAAGGAATCTAAGCACACCATTAAAGAAAGTCATCAAGGACCAGTCTGGTGATATAGTGGTTAAGTTCGTGCAATCTGCTTCAGCGGCCTGGGGTTCATGGGTTCAGATCCTGGGCATGGACCTACACACTGCTCATCAAGCCATGCTGTTGCAGGTGTCCCACATACAAAATAGAGGAAGATTGGCACAGATATTAGCTCAGCGACAATCTTCCTTTAGCAAAAAGAGGAAGATTAGCAACAGATGTTAGCTCAGGGGAAGGGAAGGGAAGGGAAGGGGAGGGGAGGGGAGGGGAGGGAGAGAGAGGGAGAGAGGGAGAGAGGGAGAGGGAGAGAGGGAGAGAGGGAGGGAGGGAGGGAAGGAGGGAAGGAGGGAAGGAAGGAAGGAAGGAAGGAAGGAAGAAAGTCATCAAACCACAAAGGAAGAAAGCAAGAGAAGAAACAGAGCGGAACCACAAAATAGCCAGAAAACAATTAACAAAATGAGAATAAGTACATACTTATCAATAATTACTTTAAATGTAAATGGACTAAATTCCCCAATCAAAAGACATAGAGTGGCTGAATGGATAAGAAAACCAAGACCCATCTATATCCTGCATACAAGCGACTCACTTCAGATGTTAAGGACACACACAGATTGAAAGTGAATGGATGGAAAAAGATATTCCATGCAAAGGGAAACCAAAAAAGCTGGAGTAGCTATATTTATATCAGACAAAATAGACTATAAAACAAAGACTGTAATAAGAGACAAAAAAGGGCATTACATAATGACAAAGGGGTCAACCAACAAGAGGATATAACATTTGGAAATATTTATGCATTCAACATAGAAGCATCTAAATATATAAAGCAAATATTAACAGACCTAAAGGGAAAAATAGACAGCAATACAACAATAGTAGGGGATGTTAATACCCCACTTACATCAATGGATAGATCATCCAGACAGAAAATCAAAGGAAACATCAGCCTTAAACAACATGTTAGACCAAATGGACTTAACAGATATACACAGAATATTCCATCCAAAAGCAACAGGATACACATTCTTCTTAAGTGTGCATGGGACAGTCTCCAGGATAGATCATATTTGTTAGGCCACATAACAAGTCTTAATAAATTTAAGAAGACTGAAATCATATCAAGTATTTTCTTCGACTACAATGTTACAAAACTAGAATCAAGTACAAGAAGAAAACTGACAAATTCACAAATATGTGGAGATTAAACAACATGCTACTGAATAATCAATGGGTCAAAGAAGAAATCAAAAGAGAAATAAAAAAATACCTTGAGAAAAATGAAAATGGAAATATAGCACGCCAAAACTTATGATATGGAGCAAAAACAGTTCTAAGAGGGAATGATAAACGCCTACACCAATAAACAAGAAAAATCTCAAACAACTCAACTTTACACTTTGAAGTATAAAGAAGAACAAAGTCCAAAGTTAGTAGAAGGAAGGAAATAATGAAGATCAGAGTAGGAGTAAATGAAACAGAGACTAAGAAGACATTAGAATAGATCAATGAAACTAAGAGCTGATTCTTCAGAAAGATAAACAAAATTGACAAACTTTTAGCTAGACTTGACAAGAATAAAAAGAGAGGACGCAAATAAATAAAATCAGAAATGAAAGAGGTAATGTTACAACTGATACCACAAAAATACAAAGGATCATAAGAGACTATTATGAACAATCATATGCCAACAAATTTGACAACTTAGAAGGAACGGACAAATTTCTAGAAACATGCGACCTTCCAAGACTGAATCATGAGAAACAGAAAACATGGACAGACTGATTACTAGTAAGGAAATTGAATCAGTAATCAAAAACTTCCCAACAAACAAATGTCCAGAACCAGATGGATTCAATGGTTAATTCTACCAAATATTCAAAGACGAATTAATACCAATCCTTCTCAAACTCTCCCAAAGAACAGAATAGGAAGGAACACTTCCAAAGTCATTTTACAAGGCCAGCCTTACCCTGATATCAAAATCAAAGATACAGCAAGAAAAGAAAATTACAGGCTGATATCTCTGATGAACACAGATGTAAAAAAACCCAACAAAATATTAGCAAACCAAATTCAACAATACATTAAAAGGATCATAGACCATGATTAAGTGGGATTTATTCCAGAGATGCAACGATGGTTCAACATCTGCAAATCAATCAATGTGATACACCACATTAACAAAATAAAGGATTAAAATCATATGATCATCTCAATAGATGCAGAGAATGTGTTTGACAAAATTCAAAATCCAGTTACGACAAAAACTTTCAACAAAGTTGGTATAGATGGACGATAGCTCAACATAATAAAAACCATATATGACAAGCCCACAGCTAACACTCTACTCACTAGTGAAATCCTGAAAGCTTTTCCTCTGAGATTAGACACAAAATAACGATGCCCACTTTTGCCACTTTTATTCAACACAGTATGAGAAGTTCTAACCAGAGCAATTAGGCAAGAAAAAGAAATAAGCGGCATTTAAATTGGAAAAGAAGACATAAAACTGTCACTATTGCAGATGACCATATTATATATAGAAAATGCTAAAGACTCAATCAAAACACTGTTAGAGATAATAAACAAATTCAGTAAAGTTGCAGGAAGCAAAATCAATATACAGAAATCTGTTGCATTTCTATAAACTAATAATGAACTATCAGAAAGAGAAATTAAGAGAACAAACCCATTTACAATTGAATCAAAAAGAATAAAATACCTAGGAATAAATTCAACCAAGGAAGTGAAAGATCCATATACTGAAAACTATAAAACATTAATGGAAGAAATTGAAGATGACACAAATAAACAGAAAGATACCCCATGCTTATGAATTGGAAGAATTAATATTGTTAAAATGTTCATGTTACCCAAAGCAATGTGCAGATTCAATGAATCCCTATCAAAATTCCAATGGCATTTTTCACACAATTGGAAAAAACAACCCTAAAATTTGTATGGAACCACAAAAGACTCTGAATAAACAAGGCAATCTTGAGAAAGAAGAACAAAGCTGGAGGCATCACACTCCCTTGTTTCAAACTACATTACAAAGATATAGTAATCAAAAGAGTATGGTATTGGCATAAAAAGACACATAGATCCACCGAATAGAAGACAGCCCAGAAATAAACCCACTCATATATGGTTGATTAATTTACCACAAAGGAGCCAGGGATATACCATGGGGAAAGGACAGTAGCTTCAGTAAATGCTGCTGGGAAAACTGGACAGCCACATGCAAAAGAATGAAACTGAGCCACTATATTACACCATACACAAAAATGGACTCAAAATGGATTAAAGATTTGAATGTAAGACCTGAAGCCATAAAACTCTAGAAGAAAACATAGGTGGTAAGCTCTGTGACAGTGGTCTTGGCAATGATTTTTTGGATTTGACACCAAAAGCAAAGGTAAAAAAAGCAAAAATAAACAAGTGGGACTACATCAAACTAAGAAGCTTCTGCACAGCAAAGGAAATCATTAAGAAAATGACAAAGTTAACCTAGTGAATTGGAGAAAACATTTGCACATCACATATCTGATAAGGGGTTAATATCAAAAATATCTAAAGAACTCACAAAACTCAATAGCAAAATAATAAACATTCCAATTAAAAAATGGGCAAAGGGTCTAAATAAACATTTTCCAAAGAAGATACACAAATGTCCAACAGGTACATGACAAGATGCTCAACTATCAGAGAAATGCAAATCAAAACCACAATGAGGGCGAGCCCCAAGGCATAGTGGTTAAGTTCTGCATGCTCTGCTTCAGCAGCCTAGGTTTGCAGGTTCAGACTGCAACCGGCCCTACACCATTCATCAGCCATGCTGTGGCAGCAGCCCACATATACAGTGGAGGAAGACTGGCACAGATGTTAGCTCAGGGCTAATCTTCCTCAGGAAAAAAAAAAACCCCACAATGAGATACCATCTTATTAGCCTGTTAGAATGACTATTTTAACATCTAATACCCTGTTAGAATGGCTATTTATCAAAGACAAGAAATAACGAGTGTTGGTGAGGATGTGGAGAAAAGGGAAACCCTGTGCACTTTTGGTGAGAATGTAAATTGGTGCAGCCACTATGAAAGACAATACAAGTTTGCTCAAAAAATTAAAAATAAAAGCAATTCCACTTCTAGGAATTTATCTGAAGAAAACGAAAATACTAATTTGAAAAGATATATGCATCCCCATGTTCACTGAAGCATTATTTACAATAGTCAAGACACGGAAATAACCTATGTGTCCATGAGTGGATGAATAGATAAAGAAAGCATGGTGCATATATATGTATATATATATATACACATACACACACACACACACACACACACACACACACACACACACACAATGGAACATTATTCAGCCACAAAAAAGAATGAAATCTTGCCATTTGCACAACATGGATAGACTTTGAAGCCATTATGCTAAGTGAAATAAGTCAGACAGAAGAAGATAAATATTGTATAATCTCACTTACATGTGGAACCTAAAAAAAACAAGCTCATGGATACAGAGAACAGATTGGTAGCTGCTTGAGGCAGGGGTAAGTGGGTAGGTGAAATGGGTGAAGGAGGTCAAAAGGTACTAATTTCCAGTTATAAAATGAATAAGTCATGGGGATGTAATGTACAGCATGATGATTATAGTTAATGATACTGTATTTCATATGTGAAAGTAGCTAGGAGAATAGATCTTAAAGTACTCTTTAAGAGAAAAAAATTTCGTAATTATGTATGGTGATGGATGTTAACTGGACTTATTGTGTTGATCATTTTGCAATATATACAAGTATCAAATCATTACATTATGCACCTGAAACCAATATAATATTATGTCAATTATACCTCAACAAAAATACATTTAAAAACATTTCTGATGATAAAATGTATATAACTATGTGATGTACTCATAACATCCACCTTTAAATGTTGAGTGGATGTATTTATTACAGATATACCTTGCTGTGTAAAGCAAGATGTGGAAAAATAGAATGAATATAATAAAACTTCATTTACTAAAACTTTTTTTTGATTTTATACTCCTATATAAAAATTGTTGGGTATAAGTGCAGTCATTTCTTTATACTGTACTAATAAATTATGAACTGTACACACTACTATACTAATACATTATGAACATTATAGACTATGGCAAAATAGAAATTTAAAATGATAAAATGCATAATATTTTTAATTAATTTATTTTTATTAGTTAATAAAAGAAGTATATGAACATGTATTCTTATTTTGATAATCTTGGTTTAACACTTTGTGATATAACAAGTCACATGACCAGCTCTAAATTCAATTTATTTAGATAGCTGGTTATAAGGGCTATCACAGTTGGAAAAGATATCACACAAGAATGAATACACCAAAATGCAGAAAGTGCATCAGTAGGTGTCTTACTAAACATAATATTTTTCATTTCTCAATTCCATACACCAATTATATAAAAGTAACCCATATACACACAATATACATGACAGTTTGATATATCAAGTATTAATCTATAGAAATAAGATTAATCAAAGTTATTTTTTTCTTATTTTAGATAAGATAAAAATAAATATTAATAGAAGTTCTATTACTTTCTTCCATGGCCCAATTAATTATCTGCTATGCCCTTTGGGGTTCCTACACACAATATACCCATGGCATTTACACAATACTTTTGAGAGTCCTTACATTGTAAAAACAAAGCACATAATTTCCCAATAAATAGTAGTAGAGATCAACGGAAAAATGGTAGTAAGCCATTCACAGAGCATTAGTGATAATACAAGAAAATAAAATCATTTGAAAAGCAATTAAAATAAATTCTAGCACCAAAATAACTTATGACACCTTATATTGTTAGTATAACAACA
This sequence comes from Equus przewalskii, assembly GCF_037783145.1. Lineage (NCBI taxonomy): Eukaryota > Metazoa > Chordata > Mammalia > Perissodactyla > Equidae > Equus > Equus przewalskii. Next base: position 48,938,450 of record NC_091831.1, on the reverse strand, counting down.
TTAGTCAAGCAAAAAATTTGCAAAACTACTTTTTAATTTAACAAAAACTATTTTGGGTAAAATCCTTTTTCTCTTTTCTGTTTTCTTATAGCATCATACTTCTCTTTCTTAGGAGTCATTTTGTTAACTTAAAAACAATGTTTTTGACATTTCACAGGAGTTCTGTATGCTCAAAGAAAAGAAAAAAATAAAGAAATGTTGATAGAAATGCTGGGCAACAAGGTTTGCAAACTCATAGGTAAATGATACAAAAGCAGCATTCTAGAGCGCTTTTGAAATTTCATTGTCAGTACAATTAGAATTTAGCTACCTTTGACATGGCCTATAAATAGATGAAGCTAAAAATGTTAAATCTTTGAATTTCTGATGTCTGGTATATACTCCCCTCATAAAAATTTCAGAGATAATTTAAGAAACCATTGTTTAAGAGAATTTAGTTGGTATTACATTTCACTGCCATTTTACCTTTTCTGTCAATTTCTTCTGAAGGAAACAATTAAGAACACTAGAAAAATGACAGAGAACACTACTGTAAGGAAAATAACTATGCCCTGACTAACGTGTTTTCTAAGTTTAGATTTCACACTTCGAATTTTCTTAAAGGACAGCACATCTGCATTTTAAAGTGCAATAAAAATAAGTAAATATACACACATATACACGTACATTATTGTGCTAAATAGCATCATGCAGGGAAATATATTTAAGATTTTCATTACAATATTAACACATGATAACGAAACTAAGTGGTCTTTGTATGTCAGAAAATTAAAATTGTAGTAATACTACAGGCAAAAAAAACTGAGAGAAAAATTTGTCAAATTACTGTGAAGGCAGTGAAGAAAACGTTCAATGATTGTTGATCCATATGAAGCTTTTAGAAATATTGGTGAAGCTCTTAGAAATATTCATATAGATGAAGATAGATGAAGATATCCTTCTAAAATACATGGTACAGAATAAAAATTCTGATAGAGGTGGCTAGATTATATTTGGAACATTTATCAATGTTCCATTCTCAAGTTTTATTACTGTAAATTTTATCATTAGAATTTGAATGAGTAAAGCTTTTATCAAAACAAGTAGTGTAAACTGTAAATTCCAGAACCACTGCTTTTTAGTCACTAGGCTTTCCTTATTTATTTTTTTAATTTTCTTTTGAGGAAGATTAGCCCTGAGCTAACATCCACAGCCAATCCTCCTCTTTTTGCTGAGGAAGACTGGCCCTGAGCTAACATCCATGCCCATCCTCCTCTACTTTATATGTGGGGTGCCTGTCACAGCATGCCTTGCCAAGTGGTGGGTAGGTCCACACCTGGGATCCTAATTGGCAAACCCTGGGACACTGAAGTGGAACATGGAAACTTAACCACTGTGGCACCAGGCTGGTGTCTATTTTTTTTAATCACTAAAATAACAACCAAAAAAGCTATATCAAGCTCCAGGGAAATTAATATTTGACATACTGAATTGCACCAGAATAAAATATATAAAAATAGGCTCAAAAACCCAGCCTTAGCACAACTTGAAAAAGTTACCCCAAAACTATATTAAAATAGAAGGTTTGTGCTTAAAGACAAAGAATCCGCCAAAAAAACCAAACACTAAGTGCAAAAGACTATGTCTTATTTAGGCTAGCATTCAATAAATACCCTGGTAAACATTAACATTAGTAGGTTCAAAGCGAAAAGAAAATCTTGGAAATAAATGTCCAGTACAGAAAGCCTTAGAAATAGTTTTGGTAAAGATTTTAGTTTTTCTTTAAGCTCTAGTATCATTATCTTTCTGCTAATTTGAGTTCCAATAGTTCACTTATTTCATGCACTGCAGACTATGTTGACAAGGAGGGAAAAATTAATCCAGTGTATTTCCACAGTAAACAAGAAAATCATATGCTTAATTCTCTTTCAAGCAGAACAAGGGGAAGAAATCTATCAGAGCTCAGGTCAATATTATTTCTTCCATGTTAACTGCCTCAAATAACCACATCCAAGCCAAATTTAGTTATATCAAAAGTAACTAATTTTCAAATGCTCCTTTTAGACATCACAAAAAAGATACATACCTGCATTCGGATTTACTCTGTTGAGCAGTTCAATAATTTGACATGGGTCTAAAAGATTGACTAGAAGATGAAGGAAGGAACATTTGATGAGGGAGAAATAGAAGCAACAGAACAACAGCTTGAAAACGACTACCAAATTTTCATCTTTATCCTCCAACTCTCTTCATATGAAACATAGATGGATATTTCTAACAGACTTCCGGACATTACCATGTAGGTATTCCACAGATACCTGAAACTTAACTTGTGCAGAAAAGATTTTTTATTTATTTATCACTTTTTTAATTGAGTTCATAATAGTTTACATCAATGTGAGATTTCAGTTGTACGTTATTTCTGGACTGTCACTACGTAAGTGCTCCCCTTTACTCCCTGTACCCACCCCCACAGCCCTTCTCCTAGTAACCACTGAACTGTTATTTTTTGTCCATGTGTTTGTTTATATTCCACATATGAGTGAAATTATCCTGTGTTTGTCTTTCTCAGTCTGGCTTATTTCGCTTAGCATACTTTCCTCCAGGTCCTTCCATGTTGTTGCAAATGGGATGAATTTGTCTTTTTTTCTGGCTGAGTAGTATTCTATTGTGTGTGTGTGTATATATATATATATATATATATATATATATATATACACCACATCTTCTTTATCCAATCATCAGTTGAGGGCACTTGGATTGTTTCCATGTGTTGGCTATTGTGAACAGTGCTGCAACAAACATAGGGGTGCATATGTTACTTTGGATTGTTGATTTCAAATTGTTTGGGTAGATACCCAGTAGTGGCATAGCTGGGTTGGACAGTAGTCCTATTTTTAGATTTTTGAGGAATCTCCATACTGTTTTCCATAGTGGCTGCACCAGTTTGTATTCCTACCAGCAGTGTAAGAGGGTTCCCTTTTCTCCACACCCTCTCCAACATTTATTTTTAGTCTTAGTGATTATAGCCATTTTAACAGGTGTAAGGTGGTATCTTAGTGTACTTTTGATTTGCACTTCCCTGATGATTAGTGACGTTGAACATATTTTCATGTATTTATTGGTCATTTGTATATTTTCTTTGGAAAAATGTCTGTTCATAGCTTCTACCCATTTCTTGATCAGGTTTTTATTTTTATTGTTCAGTTGTGTGAGTTCCTTATATATTATGGAGATTAAACCCCTTGTCAGATATATGATTTGCAAATATTTTCTCCCAATTGGTGGGCTGACTCTTTGTTTTGATTCTAGTTTCTTTTGCATTGCAGAAGCTCTTTAGTCTGATGAACTTCCAGTTTATTTTTTCTTTTGTTTCCCTTGTCTGGGAAGACACGGTATTCGAAAAGATCCGTTTTAGTTCAATGTCAAAGAGTGTACTACCTATATTATCTTCCAGGATTTTATAGTTTCAGGACTTATCTTCAAGTCTTTGATCCATTTTGAGTTTATTTTTGTGTATGGTGTAAGATAATGGTCTACTTTCATTCTTTTGCATGTGTCTGTCCAGCTTTCCCAACACCATTTATTGAAGAGACTATCTTTTCTCCATTGTATGTTCTTGGCACCTTTGTGGAAGATTAGCTGTCCAGAGATGTGTGGTTTTATTTCCGGGCTTTCAGTTCTGTTCCACTGATCTGTGTGCCTGCTTTTTGTACCAGTACCATGCTGTTTTGATCACTATGGCTTCGTAGTACATTTTTAAGTCAGGGATTATGATACCTCTAGCTTTGTTCTTTTTTCTCAGGATTGCCTTAGCAATTCGGGGTCTTTGGTCGCCCCAAATGAATTTTAGGATTCTTTGTTCTATTTCTGTGAAGAATGTCACTGGGAATCTGATTGGGATTGCAATGAATCTGTAGATTGCTTTGGGTAGTATGGACATTTTAACTATGTTTATTCTTCCAATCCATATGCATGGAATCTCTTTCCATCTCTTTATGTCATCAATTTCTTTCAGTAATGTCTTATAGTTTTCATTATATCAGTCCTTCACCTCCTTGGTTAAATTTATTCCTGGTTACTTTATTCTTTTAGTTGCGATTGCAAACGAAATTGTATTCTTGAGCTCTCTTTCTGTAAGTTCGTTATTGGAGTATAGAAAAGCAACTGATTTTTGTAAGTTGATTTTGTACCCTGCAACTTTACTGGAGTTGTCGATTATTTCTATCAATTTTCCAATGGATTCTTTGGGTTTTTCTGTATATAAGGTCATGTTGTCTGCAAACAGTGAGAGTTTCACTTCTTCGCTCCCTATTTGGATTCCTTTTATTCCTTTCTCTTGCCTAATTGCTCTGACCGAAACCTCCAGTGCTATGGTGGATAAGAGTGGTGATAGTGGGCATCCGTGTCTTGTTCCTGTTCTCAGGGGGATGGTGTTCAGTTTTTGCCCACTGAGTATGATGTTGGCTGTAGGTTTATCATATATGGCCCTTACTATGTTGAGGTAAGTTCCTTCTATCCCCATTTTGTTAAAGAGTTTTTATCATAAATGGCTGTTGGATCTTGTCAAATGCTTTCTGTGCATCTATTGAGAAGATCATGTGGTTTTTATTCCTCAATTTGTTGATGTGGTGTATCACGTTGATTGATTTGGAGATGTTGAACCATCCCTGTGTCCCTGGTCTGAATTCCACTTGATCATGATGTATGATCCTTTTGATATTTTGCTGAATTCGGGTTGCCAAAATTTTGTTAAGTATTTTTGCATCTACGTTCATCAGCGATATTGGCCTGTAGTTTCCCTTGGCCTGTTGTCCTTGTCAGGCTTTGGTATCAGAGTGATACTGGCCTCATAGAATGTGTTAGGAAGTGTTCCATCTTCCCTAATTTTGTGGAATAGCTTGAGAGGAATATGTATTAAATCCTCTCTGAAAGTTTGGTAGAATTCCCCAGGGAAGCCGTTTGGTCCTGGCGTTTTATTCTTTGGGACGCTTTTGATTACTGTTTCAATCTCTTTCCTTGTCATTGGTCTATTCAGATTGTCTGTTTCTTCTTGATTCAGCTTTGGGAAGTTGTAAGGGTCTAAGAATTTATCTATTTCCTGTAGATTATCCATTCTGTTGGCATATAATTTTTCATAGTATTCTCTTATAATCCATTGTATTTCTGTGGTGTCTGTTGTTATTTCTCCTCTTTCATTTCTGATTTTGTTTATCTGAGCTTTCTCTTTTTTTTTTTTTTTGAGGAAGATTAGCCCTGAGCTAACATCTGCTGCCAATCCTCCTCTTTTTGCTGAGGAAGACTGGCCCTGAGCTAACATCCGTGCCCATCTTCCTCTACTTCATTATTGGGACGCCTACCACAGCCTGGCTTGTCAAGTGGTGCCATGTCTGCACCTGGGATCCAAACTGGCGAATCCTGGGCCACCAAAGCAGAACATGCGCACTTAACTGCTGTGCCAGTGGGCCAGCCCCTCTCTTTTTTCTTTGTAAGTCTGGCTAGGGGTTTGTCAATTTTATTTATCTTCTCAAAGAACCAGCTCTTTGTTTCTTTGATCCTTTTTACTGCCTTTTTTGTTTCAACAGCATTTATTTCTGCTCTGATTTTTATTATTTCTTTCCTTCTGCTGACTTTGGGCTTTGTTTATTCTTCTTTTTGTTATTCAGTCAGGTGTAATTTGAGATTGCTTATTTGGGGTTTTTCTTGTTTGCTATGTATTGTGATGAATTTCCCTTTTAATATGGGTTTTGCTGTGTCCCATGTGAGTTGGTATGGTATGTTATCATTTTCATTTGTCTCCAGATATTTTTTTATTTCTCCTTTAATTTCTTCAATGATCCATTGCTTGTTCAATAGCATATAATTTAGTCTCCACATCTTTGTCCCTTTCTCAGCTTTTTTCTTATAATTAATTTCTAGCTTTATAGCATTATGATAGGAAAAGATGCTTGTTATTATTTCAATTTTTAAAAATTTATTGAGGCTTGCCTTGTTTCCCAACATACGGGCTATCCTTGAGAATGTTCCATGCGCACTTGAGAAGAATGTGTATTCTGCTGTTTTTGGATGGAGTGTCCTATATATGTCTATTAAGTCCAACTGCTTTAGCTTTTCATTTAATTCCACTGGTTCCTTGTTGATTTTCTGTCTGGATGATCCATCTATTGATGTGAGTGGAGTGTTGATGTCCCCTACTATTATTGTGTTATTTTTAATATCTTCTTTTAGGTTTGTTAATTGTTGCTTTATGAACTTTGGTGCTCCTCTGTTGGGTGCATAGGTATTTATAAGTGTTATTTCTTCTTGAAGGAGTGTCCCTTTGATCGTTATATACTGCCTCTCTTTGTCTCTCTTTACCTGTCTTATCTTGAAGTCTACTGTATCTGATATAGGTATTGTGACACCTGCTTTCTTTTGTTTGCCATTAGCTTGGAGTATCGTCTTCTACCCCTTCGCTCCGAGCCTGTGTTTGTCATTGAAGCTGAGATCTGTTTCCTGGAGGAACATATTGTTAGGTCTTGTTCTTTAATCCATCTTGCCACTCTGTTTCTTTTTATTGGAGAATTCAATCCATTTACATTTAGGGTAATTATTGACGTATGAGGGCGTAATGCTGTCATTTTCTCACTCATTTTCTGGTTTTCCTGCATTTCCTTTGTTTCTTGTCTTGTGTGTTTTGGTCTACCCATTCAATTATGTAGTTTTTTATGATGTGTTTCTTTGTTTTCTCCTTATTTATTATTTGTGTCTCTGTTCTACTTGTTTGTTTAGTGGTTACCTTGAGTTTGTATTCAGAATCTTGTGTATAAGATAGCCCATTTTCTGGTGGCCTCTCATTTCCTTAGTCTAAACTAAGTCCCTTTCCTCCTCCCCTCCTAAGTTGTTTTTCTCATATCTTATTCCATCTTGTTTTGTGAGTCTGTGGTTAAAATGACAGGATTATCTTTGTTTTTGATGTTTTTCTTCCCTTTAGCCTAATGCTATAGTTGGGTATTTGCTATCCTATTCTAATTCTGTCTATCTATTTATCTCCTTACTCTGTGTTTTGTGACCCCTTTCCCCCTCTTTTCCTTTTTTCAGGTATGAGGGCCTTCTTGAGGATTTCTTTTGTGTGGGGGTGTCTCATAGCTACGAAGTCCCTTATCTTTAGTTTGTCTGGGAAAGTTTTAATTTCTCCCTCATATCTGAAGGATATTTTTCCTGGATAGAGTATTCTTGGCTGAAGAATTCTGTCTTTTAAATATTTGAATATATCATTCCATTCTCTCATAGCTTGTGAGGTTTCTGCAGAGAAATCCGCTGAAAGCCTGACAGGGGTTCCCTTGTAGGTTATTTTCTTGTGCCTTGCTGCCCTTAGTATTCTTTCTTTGTCCTTCATTTTTGCCAGTTTTACTACTATATGCCTTGCAGTAGGTATTTTTATATTGAGAAATCTAGGAGATATGGAAGCCTCTTCTACACAGATTTTCCTCTCTTTCCCTAGGTTTGGGAAGTTTTCTGCTATTATTTCTTTGAACATGCTTTCTGCTCCATTCTTCTTCTCTTCTCCTTCTTGAATATCCATAATTCTTATGTTGCATTTCCTCATTGAGTCAGATATTTCTCAGAGACTTTCTTCATTTCTTTTTAGTCTTAGTTCTATCTCTTCGTCTGTCTGGAGTATTTCAACATGTCTATCTTTGATTATGCTGACATACTCCTCTGTGATGTCCACTCGAGCATTCAGGGAATCCATATTTTGTTTTATCTCTTCCATTGTGTCTTTCATCTCTAATATTTCTGATCGATTCTTCTCTATAGTTTCAATCTCTTTTGTGAAGTAGCTCCTGACTCGCTGAATTCTTTCTCTATATTCTCTTTTACCTCATTGAGTTTTTTGATGATAGCTATTTTGAATTCAGTCATTTAGATTACATATTTCTGTGTCCTCAGGACTGAATTCTGGGTGCTTGTCATTTTCTCTCTGGTCTGGAGATTTGATGTAGTGTCTGATATTGTTAGAGGAGGTGGGTCACGTCTTTCACATTCTGATATTATTTGGTTGCAGTTACCACCTTTCGCCACTGGGTGGAGGTCAAGAGCCAAATATTCTGAGCCCTCTGCTTTCAGCTTTAATCCTAGAGGCTGGAGCCACGCTGAGCAGGTCGGGGATGGGGCGATTTCTCCTGCACGCTCTCTGGGCTTTCTCATTCTTGCTGTCTGGTCTCCTGGGGTGTTGGCTTGATGAGGTCACTCCCCCCCCCCACCCCCACCCCGTGAAAGCTTTTGCCCCGTTAGAGCAAAAGGGCTTCCCTCTAGGCTGCAAGGGCCCCAGGGAGTCCTTGTTCACGCGAACTAGTGTTCCCTCCCGCTTCTCCTTTCCTCATGGATCCTCCTGTGGTTGCAATCGCAGTCTTTAGGGGAAGGAGCAAAGTTCTCTTGCACCCCATTCCAGCTCCTCTGAAGGGGGCTCCAGCCTCTCTGTCCTCCATTGTGTGGCTGTGTGTCTCTCTGACGTTTTTGTGCTGTGTTAGGGTGTCCTCGGAGTATGGATGCCCCTTTTCATTGTATGTTGGACGTGAGAGAGTCCTGGGCAAGTTCACTCTGCCATGATGCTGACGTCACCCAGAAAAGATTTTAATAGTTGGTTGTCAAGGCTACTGCTTCACTTCCCTCCAACCAACGACTACTTTATTTATTGGTGTTTCCCAATCTAGCAAATTTAGCTATCACCAACTTCTTTTTCATATCTCACACTTCTACTTTAATCATGAAGTCAACAGATTTTTACTTCATAAATGTTCAATTCCACTCCTAATTTTTCATCTACCTTGTCATAACAGTCCTATTATCTCTAATTGCCTTATAAGTGGTTAAACTCCTGAGCTCATTGTCCCAGTTCATTCCACAAATGGATGCTGGGGTACTATTTCTTAAAACCAAATACGTAATATCTCTTCCTTACCTAAGAACTTCTTTGGTCATGCTACCTAGAGCAGTGGTTGTCCAAGTGTGGTCTCAGTATCACCAACATCAGCATCACCTGGAAATTTGTTAGAAATGCAAATTCTTGGGCTCTGACCCAGATCTAATGAATCAGAAACTCTAAAGGTAGGGTCCAGCAATGTGTGTTTCAACAAGCCCTCCAGGTGATAAATTTTGAGAGCCAATGATTTAAATTGGTTCTGACTAACAATTTAATTTTTTTAATACAGAGATCTAATGATCCCTTAATAGGGGTTCAGCAAACATTATCATTTAACTTCCCTTCTAATTATTTTTAAACTATTTTTAAAACTGTAATACAAATAGCATACATTAAATTGTGCTATAAGTATTATGTGGTTTTGTATAAACATCAAAATAAAACTTAGCCTGCTACCTCAGTGCACAAAATGGCACAATGTATAAAAAAGTTATGGTTCTGGTCACGTTTCATGTTTGTTTGTTTTTTTAACTCAAGTCAGTAAGTATTTGTAAAATTTTACAAACACATATTATGTACTTGCATGCAGTGTTCAATTAGTTACAGACAAGGCTCAGGTGCATTTGTTTGGGCCTCAGCTCATCAGAACAAATTAAAGAGAAGGGCTTACTATGAGTTTTGTGTACTTCTCTAATTATATTTGTGATGAAGTTATTCTAAGTTTGGTATAGAGTTATACTTTTTTTAGTATAGGTAATGAAACAATTACCTATAAAACTAGAAATGGATCCCTATTTAAAAGCAGGAATGTTAAATGGATGTTAACATGGATGTATTGACACTGATTTGGCTCAAGATATCTCAAAGTCTTACTATTAATTAGTACCAGTTGATTTTTCAGCTAATATTGACCACACTGGCAACTATATTCAAAATGAAATAAATGTGCTAGAAGCTTTCATTAAAGGTAAATACAATGCTAAATTTCAATGACAGTCATCTGTCAGTAGAATTTACATTGCAGTGATAAAAACTGAAGTTCACTGGGTTTCGTACAACAAGACTTTGCAAATAATGATATGGTCCCTAACAAATTCCATAATTTTGGGAAAAAAAAAAACTGTGCCTGAAGTTAGCATAAATCTGGCAATTAGAAAGTGCTCAGAACAAAGTCACCATGTCACCAAGAACAAAAGCATACACAACTGGAAAAACAGTTTATTAAATCCTGCATTTCTGACGTTGCAATAAATATGTTAAATTAGTAAACTGTTAACAAAAAATTGAAACAAAGCATTGGTACATATCTGAAAATGCAGAGAATACAAAACTATTCACCACATATACTTGATTAATTCAAATGTTTGGATTATGTAAAATCTTTCCAATTTAACTGGATGAGAATATGAATGTAGCAGATCTCTCCATTTACTTTTGCAGAAGTTTTTCAAACAGGTAAATCCAAGGATGGTAAAACAACATACAATGGAAAAGAAAATTTTAATGTCTAAATCAGTTTTTAATATACAACTAAACTGTCAGAAATGTTCGGACAAATATATTAAGGGAAATAGACAAAATTAAAAAATCTCAGGAGTGGTAGCTCCCATAAAGGCTGTTGACAGCTTTCATTGAATAGTAATTGTTTACTAAAAAGGATTGGATATTAAGATATTTCAAAATAGTTTTGGATAATCACATGTAGACTATTGATTAAATTGAAGGGTTTTTTTTTTCTAAGCTAACTGTAATGTTATGGATAGAAAATTTCAAAATTGATTTTTCATACCAAACTTAGGTAGGTGTCCTGAAGCAAGAAATAAATATTTCAAAAGAAAAAAGAAATACTTTATAAATTAAAAACCCTTTTGATAAACATCTTTCAAATATAAATAAGGGGCAAACTAATTTGATTATCCAGCTCTTTAATAAGCTGAAGAAATTCAATCTGACAAAATAGTCATGATGTTACCAAGCTTATAAATGCAGATAAATTGTCAGTAATGAAATTGACCCTTAGAGTTAAGATTTATCAGGCAAGTAAAATAAATTCAAGTGTTCTGAAATTTTAACAAAGGTTTGAGCGTACTTTTTAATGTTATCAATGAATATCTCATGATATTACAAGATACATTATTTTCACACAGAACAAGGAAAAAATGAACTGACTGATGAATCAGTTGTACCACCTCACTCCAAAAGGAACACTTACTCTTCGACTCAACTTTGGAAAAAGAAAATCTTACCATTTCTCTTTAAGTCTGGATCAATTTATTTGAAGAGTTTCCTGAGAAGGCAAAATGAGTTTAAAAACTACCATGCGCCACTAATTATCTGTATGAACCGGAATTTCCTAGGCACAATGCAATAAAAATAAAATACAGAAAAAAAGTGGATTTGAGTCTCTATATATAAAACAGCAACTGTCAAGCATAACTGCTAATTTTTTTTTTTTTAAAAAGATTTTATTATTTCCTTTTCTCCCCAAAGCCCCCCGGTACATAGTTGTATATTCTTCGTTGTGGATTCTTCTAGTTGTGGTATGTGGGACGCTGCCTCAGCGTGACCTGATGAGCAGTGCCATGTCCGCGCCCAGGATTCGAACCAACGAAACACTGGGCCGCCAGCAGCGTAGCCTGCGAACTTAACCACTCGGCCACGGGGCCAGCCCCCATAACTGCTAATTTTAACTTCTCATTATACCCTTTGATTGACTTTATTTAAAAAACACTACAGGGGCTGGCCCCGTGGCTGAGTGGTTAAGTTCGCGGCGCTCTGCTGCAGGCTGCCCAGTGTTTCCTTGGTTCGAATCCTGGGGGCGGACATGGCATTGTTCATCAAACCACGCTGAGGCGGCGTCCCACATGCCACAACTACAAGGACCCACAACGAAGAATATACAACTGTGTACTGGGGGGCTTTGGGGAGAAAAAGTAAAAAATAAAATCTTAAAAAAAAAAACTCTACAAGTTTAAAATTACAGGATAAATGTACACTAATAAAATGCTACTTTTATTTTTTAGAGTTCTGCAAAATGCTGGTGTGGTTTTTTTTTAGAGTCTCTACAAATTAGAAAGTTTGTAATCTACTAACAAGATTTCAGAATAAATAAATCCAACTCCTAATCATGGCATAATCTAGGTAGCCCTAGCTTTCAGCTTCTTTTTGCACAAAGATCACTTCTTATCTTCAGCAATACCAAATGCTATATATTCCTAGAACATACATGATTTTATGCCTTTATATATGTCCTTAGCTCTGCCGGAAACGCCCTTATCTCACTTCTCCTGGTAAATTTTTATTTTACTTTTAATACCCAGAAAAAAATGTTGCTTCCCTCTGTGAAGCCATCTGAGAGACTCAAGACAAAATTAACCACTTTCTTTTCTATACTCTATTATAGTACTTATCACATATTATATTTATCTATTTAAATATATTGTCTACCTAAATGCCAGCGAATCCTTTAAATGTAGGATCCAAGTTATATTCATTCTTGGATTCTTTTTTTTTCCTATTCTTCTAAAGTTGGAATACATGTACAAATAAATAGTAAAAATACCAGCAAGTAAAAGAACAAAAAGAAACAAAGTGAGAATATTAACTAGTTAAGTTTAGTACCTAAAAATTAATCATTGAATAAGAATAAAATGAAACTGTCCTCTAGTTAGTATACTCAAGTGTGGCCTGCAAACTATTTACTAATCTGTGATGAGATAAATATAAAAATTAGAATTAAGCTTTTAGAAACTTCATAGGAATTTTACTGATTTTTATTTCTGTTGAATCTTTCTGGATCTTTTAAATTTCATTTTTCTAATAATTCATTTTTATTACTTTTTTTATAAAGTATCAGTCAGTGATAAATTACATATTGCAAAAAACATACAGATAGATTGAGAAACAGTACATTAGGCTATGGAAGATAGAAGATGAGCAAGACTTTAACTCTTCTTCAATGAGAATTTGTTTTAAAGGAAGAATACGTTATATATACAAATTCCTGTAATATTTACTGATATAACTGTCCATATTTCTCAAAGTTCACATCATCATCTTGGACACTTTAAAACATTATCTATTAATAGAAGTGTAAGCATACCTGGAAATACTCATGCACAACTAGCATTTCTTTCTAAAGTTATTTATATGAAGACTAGATTTCAAGCTAAAATTAGGACTTCTTTGTCTCACTGCCCATCAGACACAATGGCACAGACAGCTACCCAGCTTTAACTGACTCCACACAGAGCTGGCCTATTGCCTGGTAAGGTTTTTCAGCTTTCTCCAGCTCTCTGCCTGACCCACATAATATCAAAACTCTGGTAATATATAAAAACAAAATGATGATACAATTTTTTTCAGAAACTCTTCTTCAATATTTTTATTCCTATCAAGAGAGATTAATTTATTTTCTCAATCTGTACATAAGGAGTTAGCAAACTTTTTCCATAAAGGACCAGATAATAAGTATTTTAAGGTTTGTGGGCTATGTGGTCTGCTGTCATGGCTACTCCACTCTGCCATTGTAGCAAGAAAGTAACCACAGACTATGTATAAACTAATGGGCATGGCCGTGTTCCAATAAAATTTTACTTACAAAACCTGGCAGCAGATTTTCGGATTTGGCCCAAGGACTGTAACTTGCTGATCCCTATTCTACATCACAGATTTAACTCTAAAATGAAATCATTAAGAACCTATCACATAGTAGATGCTCAAAAACTGTCATTCTTGTTTCCATTTATTATCAGCTTTTAAAATTTTAAAGACTGAGAGATTCACCAACACGTAGACTTACAGAAGATGAGACACTATTTTTCAAGAAAATCAAAGTAACACGATTTCTGTGAGAGAGGGAAGTGCCCCTGGAAAGGGTTTAGGCCATATTTGGATGTCTAATGAGACCTAAAATGTGAGATGTAAAAGACTGTCATCATGATGTCTAAGTATTATTTCCTTTCTCCTTTTTTTTCTTTCCTGTCAATGAGTCTTATGATTTCCCACAATTAAACTCCTAAAGTTACTCCTGATCATTTTCCATTTTATTTGAAAATTCAATTAATCACAAATTCTTGGTAATTATTCTTGGATTTCTTTTGCCACTCACTATCCTTCCATAGAGAGAACGTGCTGATGCTGCTATCTAGTTCTCCTACTAAGACTCAACTCTTCCATACACTTCTGCTAGAAGTCTTTCCCAAATACTGATTTTACTTCTCAAATGTATGTGTATAAAATATAGCCTGCTTAATAAGACAGTCTACTGTCTAGTAAAAATAAAATATTTTATATTAAACAGTTAAAGAATGAGGCAAATGCTTTGGAGTACTAAAAACAAAATCTAAATAATTAATAAACAATCAAAAGATTCTTACAGAGAAATTTAACAGAAATTGAAAACAAACCAAAGAAAGAGGCAAAGCTTAAATTATTCATCTACTAAGGGCAGAGAAGGAAAATCAGAAACTAGAAAGATTATACTTACTGCAGTAACTGATGCAGCTGCTGTTATTACCAAAGCCCAGGATAAAACATAAAAGTAATCAGGAAACTATACACACATAACTTAAAGGAAAAATCAAGACTGGGCCTAAATGCCGGGGCAATATCAGTAGTCATAAGCCAAGTGACTTGAAAGTTGTCTAGATAGGGTTCTATAGAGGGAATTTCTGACTGGCTTACCTAGGCAACAAAGCAAGTTGCCCGTGTTACTACTTATGACACATCAGTCATTCTACCACTGGAGGGAGTCTGGTCACATATCCTTTGATGTGACTTACTCTAATAACTTCCTAGTCTTCTCTGGGAATGAAGTAGACTCCCTACCAAGAATATGAATTGGTTTAACATGATCTGATGGTTTTCAAGATTTTTGTTTGTTTCCTTTGGCTTAATTTTGTTTTTGTTTTGTTTCATACTAATAAAAGTTTACAGCATCTCTATAGTCATATTTGGGTCAAAGAAATTAATTGAGAGGTCACATATGCTAGTATGGATCTATCCTTAGAAAAAAGATCATAAAGAAAAAAATGTTAAATCAAGAAGAGAGAAGGGCTCTGATGTAAATACCTACCCAAAGCAGGTATCAAGGTCATAAGGAACATGAAATGCAGCAAATAGTAGGTTTGAAGTAGAAGCTAAAAAGAGCTTTTAGGATTAAGGCTGACAAGGATACTACTGATTCAGAAAACCACAAGCAATGAATAGAGCACTGTAACTGTGATTTTAAAATTTACTGTTCTTTTAAAATTCAGTTCTTTTAAATTTAGTTTCTACTGACTACTCATGATGCTGAAGTGACAAAAGATGGATTTGCTAAGCAAAAAAACAACTGAAATGAAAAACAGCAAAGATCTAAACATTGGTCAAAAAAAAGTTCAACTCAAGAAGGTATGTGGAGAATAATATTCCATTTACAATAATAATTATTATTCCGTACTTTTTGTCAAGAATTGTGAGAAATGCTATATAAGCAATACTTCATTTAATTATTTTCACAATCCTACAGGATTGATATGATTGTACCCATTTTACATGAGAAAGCTTGATACTAAGAAAAGTTAAGTAATTTGCCTAAGGTAACAACATAATCTATCAAGTCAATATTGTGTCAGAGGTCTGTCTGATTCTAAAATGGTATTACCAATATGCTATATGCATGTCAGTGAGACTGAACAATAACTACCTTACATTATTGTACTATTAAAGGTAATAGTTAGGGGTACTCCTCCTAGATGTCTGTTTCAGAAAATATCTTTAAGGATTATCTAATACAGCACTGTGTTACTAAGCATTTCTGTGTTACTTTATGTTTCCAAAGTTAAAATTTGTTTAATTCATATGTCAATAAGCATAAAGAAGGAAGTCTCAACTTATTTATAATTTAAATAGATATGATAAAGTCTGAATTTGAAGCAATTTATCTTTTTAAATGTGTAAAAAAGAGAAAACCTTTTTTCTTTTCCTCCACAAAACCATTGTTAGAGACAAAAAGAGGGAAATCTGTTAGCTTCTGTCTGTGCAATTTCTTTAAAATGCGTTCCCTTGCTGATTAGCATCATAAACTCCATAAACTGTATCTAGGCAGTCATAAAATGCCCTAATCATGGAAATAATACTTGTTAAAACTTGGAAGCGCTGGAAGTGGATTTAAGTGCTCTACAACAAATTAATATTGTATTTCCTTCCTCACTATTACAACAAGAGGGCAGGGAACTTGGATGCAGGTTAAGCAACACATAGATAAGGCCTTCCTTTTCAGCAAGAAAAGAAACCTTCAATATATTTATACGCAAGATAAAAAAGATGAAAAGAAGTAGAAGTAATATAGAATTCCATGTGTGGGGTTGGGGGTCATTTTGTCTCCTCACAGATCAGTTAGGGTCTGAAGTACATATGTGAAGAAACAAACTGGAAATGGGTTCCCATATTATTAATGATTCCAGAGGAGAAATTTTTATCCTTCAACTTTTTTGAAAAGCTACAATTAAAGCACATCATATATGCAACTTGAGAATACTTCAGCACAGCAGAGATGAAGGAACAGAAACACTCTTCTACTTGCAGTAGAGATTATAGAAACTATTAGATCTACAGCATATCTTCAGAGGCTTCCTAACAGAAGTCTATCCAGAATCCTCATTTTGAACTACAAGTAACATCTAGGCAGGGACCATGTACTAGGAACCAAAGCACACATGCCTAGGATAAAAGCACACATGAGATAATGTGTGTGTGTACCTCTTGCTTATTTAAAAGGTCCAATTATATGACCATTGGACTCTGTTCCATATTCGTCAGGGATTATCAAATACTTTGAGAAACTACAAAAAAAAAGAAACACTGTGAATTGTTGCTAATAAAGGAAACAGATTAATTTACAAGAATATAGGCAAGCAACAGACAGAAAAAAAAACATAAAAGAGGAGAGCCAAGGAAACAAGACATGCAGTTACTTGCATCAACAGCTACAGCTTTTAGTTGATGCAATCTGTAAAACACCATAAAACTAAAAACATCTATAAGTGGAGAGAGTAAAAGGAAATGTATATTTAACAATCATATTACAGTTTCTCCTATTCTATTTTATTCCACTTCCAAGGAATTAATGTTGGTCTCATTTTTTTCCCAACACCTGATTAATAGTGGAGTAAAATAACGTGAGAAAAGTAACGAGCAAACA
The DNA here is from genome assembly GCF_037783145.1 of Equus przewalskii. NCBI lineage: Eukaryota > Metazoa > Chordata > Mammalia > Perissodactyla > Equidae > Equus > Equus przewalskii. Next base: position 48,921,381 of record NC_091831.1, on the reverse strand, counting down.
AGACAAATGTAGTTCTATGATCATAAAATTATGAAAATATAGCACTTATTATGTACTTAAGCACATAACAGATCTTCTGCCACATCCTAATCTTTCTATGTTATATATTTACAGAAGCAAAATAATGAGATCCAAGAGGAAGTGAAAGGAAGAAAGCAAAGGGAGCAAATAGCATCTAACTGAAAATTTCTCAGTATAAAATTATGATAAATAAGGTCTAGTTGAGAAACTAAACGTAACATTTTGAAATTGTTCTGTAAAAACAACTATATTACCTCTTCTAAATTATTCCTGTGAAACCAACTTAACATTTTTGGAATTGACACGTAGAGTCACAAAATAAAGAGTTAAGCATTTAACAACTTCTCTACACAAGCTATTTCCAAATTTTTACACATCTTTTAAGAGTTAGCTCTTTGTATTTGTTGGTATAAGCTATTTTATAAACCGAAACCCTATTTAATTAATTTATGTTGAATCAACTAAAAGTCTGCAAGTAAGTAGTAATTTTCATAGATACTGCCAGCACACCCCCTCAAATTAAATGTTACATAATTTGCTCCTTTTGAAGGATTCATAATGTGAACTGAAACCACTAAAAAATATTACCAAAATAAAATAGCATACTCTAGGAGAAGAGAACATAGTAAATGAAGCATTAATTTTTGTGCTCTACATTATTAACTCTGTAAACTTCATAGAAAAGAAAAAGACCCTTCATTTTCCCTAATATTTTTGAAACATGTGGCAAATGCAATTTTAAGTATTAAGAATATTGGGTTCTGAGGAGCAACCATGAATTGCCTATTTCCAATAATTACAGTAATGAGCTTTTGATAAAACACTGAAGTAAATAAAAATGAAATCTACTTGTATTAGATTCTGGGTTTTCTGTCAAACCGATCTAGGAAAATCAAAATATTTACAACAGTCACATTACAAAAAGTCATTTCACGAAAGTATAAACTAAAACCCACAAGACTTCCTATGAGGTATATTAAAAATAATCTTTATAGTCTAACAATGAAAGCTTATATACGGAATACCAAAATGATGAATGTTTTTAGATATCATAAATATGTGCGCCTATTACTATGGTGAACAAAATTGTCTACGGATAAAGGAAATACAAGCAGAGTTTATTTTATTTTGCACGAGTATTTATTTATCCATACTACACCTGTTTCAGAAATTATTTAAAGTGGCTTTGGCTTCAAAGAGCAATTCTTCTATGTCCTAAATTTATTAATAAATAGAAATTCAGTGTTCGGTTGATCTAAACTGTATTGTACAGCAACGCCTAACCAAGTTATTACCATTTACATGACTTTGGAAACAAGACCTCTGCTCTCTATTTGGATTACATACTGATAAATTTTACGACCTTATTGTGAGTATATTAGTATCTCCACGTAACCTTGGCTAAGAAATGTTTTTAAATCATCGTCTTCATATCCAGTTAAACATTAATTTCATTTATAACCAAAAGTGTTCAGGGTCATCTTGACAACATGTAAATCGTTTTTCCTGTCAGATGTCCAATTTCACAATTATTTGGCCAATCAATTACTGATCAGATGACTGCTTTACAAATGAAGTTTTATCCCACATCACTGAAATGGCACTGACTCTCCAACTACTCCAACTAACACAGAAGCTCTTTAACTACCCATATTGCACACAGTCCTAGATTCTCTCTTTAACGCTCAGACCTGGGTTCAATCAATCTCCTTCTTTAGGAGACTGCCAACTTTAACAATAGAATAAGCCATATAATATCAAGACACAAGGGTGAGTACTCGCCACATATTCTGAATCACAGCGGATATATTAGACCACTTCCTCTACAGATTTTTGACAGTTTCTGAATCACAGCCCCAAACCACGGAGCGTGTGGCTGTCCTTGGTGCTGAAATGCACTCTTTTTTTTTTTTTTTTTTTTTTTTTCCTGCCCCTTCACCGAAAAAACTGTCATCCCAATACCATTTTGAGAGGATCAAAAGACTTCCAAATTTGGGCGATGTGAAGACGGGAGGTTGAGAAAGGAACTGATAAGTTTCTGGGCAGAGAATGCTAAGTAGTGTGTGTGCGCGCGTGTGTGTCGGGGGCGGGGGTAGAAACATCCAGAGGGCATTTCCCCCTCGGTACCGGGAGACCCAGAAAAATCAGGACTGCGGCAAAGATCGGAAACGCCTGGTCCGGGGCAGGAGCCGCAGGCGGGAACGGCGCCCTCGCCGGGCAGGTCGGGCCCGGGCCAGACGGGCGAGGACGGCGGGGGGCACCGCGGCCGCGGACGACGGCGACTCTCCGCGCCAACGCGAGAGCCCCGGGGTCCTTTTGTTTCTGGGGTCTGGGGGAGGGAAGTTGGGCGGAGGGGAGCCCCCACCTGCATTTATTTGCACAGAGGGGACAACAAAAGACCCGGCCGCCCGGGCGGGCAGGGTCAGCGGAGCCGGAGCGGCCGCGGCGCCTGGGCGCGGGCTCGGCCCCTCTCCTCACGGTCCCGGCCGCTCTTACCGTCCCGGTCGCACAGCTGAATGGCCTCCAGGCTGAGGTTTTTGATCACCTCCTCACAGGGGCTGGTGGGGCTGTTGAGGGCACGATCCAGGCGCGGCACCTCCATTTTTCCAAGCCCCTTCTTAATCCCGCCTGCTTCGTATCCAGACTCTCTCGGAGGACTGGGTTGGGGAGAAGGGCGGGAAAGGGAAGGGGTGTGGCGGAGGTGGGGAGGAAGCCTGGGACGCGGCGCCGAGGCTGAGACTGAGCCGCCGGGCTAGAGAGCCGCGGCCGACGCGACGGCCGTGGCAGGAGCTCCGCGGCGCGTGCGGCTCTGAGAGACTGAGAGGAACCCGGCGCGAGGGCGGGGGGCGCGCGCTCCCGGCGGGGAGGGGACGCGGCGCGCGGGGAACGTGAGGGAGAAGGCGCGGCGCGCGCACGCGCGCGAGAGGACGCGCCCACCTGCCGGCGTGCGGCGCTGCCCATCCCCCGCCGTTCTGCGCGCACGCGCCCCCGGCTGCCCTCGCGCCGCCGTGCCTGCACCCCCCCTGCGTGTGGCGTCGGACGGCAGAACGCGCTGGAAGGGCGGGCGGCTGGGGTGCTGCGCGCTCGCCTTGCCCTCTCTCCTGGTGAGGGCGATTTGGCGCTTTTTCCTTCTCGCAGTGTCAGTCGGGGCCCAGGTTGGCACTGCGGCGTCTGCACCGGGAGGTGAGAGTGAGCAGGTTGGTTGTTTATCAGAGATTGGAAAAATAAGGGTCTAGACCCTTTGTATGGGGTTTTGGAGCCGGCGGGCTCCCTTCGACCCCGCAAGGTCCCGGGCTCCTCGCCGCCCACACCCTGCTTGCTCAGCCCGACGTTCCTCCGCTGTGTGAGAAATAAGCGGATTAACTGGGGAGTGGCGGGGTCTAGTGACAGAATTTAGCCTTCCCGAAGGAGGAGCAAACATGGGAATTCAGAACTGCCAGAAAGGTGAGGGAATGAGACGCCAGCCAGCCTGCTGGAAAGGCAGCAAATGTGCTTCGGGGCGACAGCCACTAATCTCTCCGCCTTCGCAGCCTAGCGTCATTCATTCATTCATTCATTCATTTAACTAAGTATTAAGTGCCTACTCTGTGCCAGGCTTTGTTCTGGGCGCCAGTGAAGGGGAAAAACAGTACGTGCCCTCATGGATGTGGAAGGAACTTTTTCCACAATGGAAAATGTGCTTTCTCAAGTTTCTCCAAACTTGTCTGCCCATTGTTGATAAGATTCTGCAATGCACTTAGTGGAGGTGCAGATGTTTTTAAAATAAAATATGGGTCACAGCCTGTTGATCTCTGATGCCATTCGCTTCTTTGGAATAGTTTTTAGTTTTGTTGCTGTCTCAGGATCAAAAATAGTGTCCCTCTCCCCTTTTCAATGTATATGCTTGTTCAAAATTAAAATTTCTTTTTATTGATTTTCCAATTTCAAATATAAGTGTTAACCAATAAAGTAACGATTTTCGTATAGGTTGCTATATGCTACCCTTTCTAATGGCATCCATTTAGCCATAGCATGGCTAAATCTGGTTAATCGAAGCCTCATAAAACAGAAGGACCAGCTTAAGGTAAACTAAGCCCATGAGAAAACTTGGCACAACTGCAAATTGATAAAAATCTGTAGAAGATAATTGGGTATCTTAAAGTGAAACGTCCTTATTAAGAACTTTGGTATTAATGAAGATGGATCTACTTCTTGTAGTTTGAGAGAATTCTTGTTCCAAGGTAGACGTGTCCCTAAGGAGAGGATAAATTATTACTTGTCAAGAAATGTTACAAGATGGCACTTATTGGTGAATTTCCTGTGTTCTAAAGCCTGGCTCTGGAGGACTAGAAATTAATATTGTCAGCCCAACCACAGTGGGTTCATCTTTCAGAGTAGTACCAAATTTACAAATCTCAAAAGGAACTGTGTAAACTAGATTACCAATTTGTTAATTTACACGTGAGAAATATAACGCATGCATATAATTAAAACTATAGCTCATACAAATATTTATTAAGCACCTGCTATGTGCAAGGACAATATGCTAGATGTTGGAAATTTTGACTTTAAATCTATCAGGAAAAACAGATATTGAGAAAGTAAAATTATGGTGAGTCTTATGAAAGAGGAAGTATGGGAGCTTGTGGAAGTGCATGCAGGGGTCTTAACCTAGTCAAGTTAGTTAGGAAAGCCTCTAAAAGGATTTTATTTAAAAGGAATGGGAAATTATTGAAAGGCTTTAAATGGGAAATTAGCATGATCAGCTTTGTGGCCCAGAATATTTATGTAATGGAAAAAGGGGGTAACGTTTTGAGAAATATTAATGTGACTTTCTAGATATATATTCAATCCAAGGCATCTTTCTGCTGAGGATTTAATTATTACATAAAAAATACAAAAGAAAGTGTTAATATTTGACTTTTGACGTTCAATATAGGATTTTTTTAGCAAGTTATTAGGCTTCAAATCAAGGCATTGTTAAGAGATAAAATATAAATTTGTTTATGGTTTAACATATCAAGGCTAGGCCTAGTGGTCCAAATGATAGAGTTTCTCCCATTTTGAAGACAAGATATCCCAGTCCACCATAAAGGCTTAGGCCGGAGATTGCTATAAAAATGATGGTTCTGAAGTAGGTAAAGTGGAAGAAAATCCTATTTTCTTTGGCTCAGAGAATTCTGGAAAAGAGGTAGAAGTTCTAGAGGAAGGCAACCAGCAACATTTTTACTCCCTCTCACCTTGAGGATGCAGGGTGAGGGGCTGTGGCTAGAAATATCCAGATAGGTATGTGAAAACTCCAGGACAGATAAATTTCTGCCCCAATCTAAGATCTTTGGGAGAATATCATCACCTGGCCAGGCTGAGGGGGTGCCACACTCAGGTAACTTTGAACAGGGCATCATAGTTAGGCAGAGGGAGGGCAGGAGTTTACTTTTCAACTGCTGGAAGTTCCTCTGTACTCAGAAGGTAGCTGAACTGAGAGCTAGCAGACCTGCCGTGAAGCCTGATGTTAAAAGAGCAAAAGCTGCAGGGTGGACTTTCTAGACTAGGGATGTCAGAAGTACCAAAAAGATGAAACCTGTCAGTTAGAGACAGCTACCAGGCCCCAAACACACAGAGAATGCACACACCATGAGTTTCTCTAGCCGCAAACTTCAGGTGAAAGATCAGAAACAACTAGGCATACAAGGGATGTCACTGCAGAGAGCGGAGGAGGCAAAAGACATTATTCAAATCCAGTGACCCTTTGTCTCAGTGCCTCAAGGTAAAGGAAGCTCCTCTCTCCTAATATTCCCAAATACCATCTAAAATAGGTTGTAGGGGAAAAGGTAGAAGTCTGAAAGACTGAGGATCTTACCTTAAAAAGCTGAACTTTACCTAACAGAACTGATTAAAATACTGATTGGACCCAGGTTCCTGAATTATACTAAAGACATATTATTCCTCTTCCCCTGTTTATCATTGAATGAGGTCTGGTGAAGATGACCAAATCAGTTTTAGATAAAAACAAAATTCTGCCTTTTCTTTTCATACCTAAGTTGCAGTGTGAATAATTGCAATCCCCATACACTTACATCATTTAATTGTTAGCTGTTCCAGTCCAAATCCTACCAATCATTCAAGCTCCAACTCAAATGGTACATTCTTTATAAAGATTATTCCCTCTGCCAAAAATCTTTTTGTTTCATTTCCATGGGGCTGTTACAGACATAATCACACTATGATTTATAAGTTATTAGTATACATGAAGAATCAGACTCAAATTTGGAAAGGACCTTAAATATATCCTAATTCAATCCCTTATCCAATGTTGAAGCCCTTGACAAAAAGTTATTTATCTTTTAATAAATAGTAAGTTAAAATCCTCGTGAAGCAATCCAAAGTCTTACTCATTCTGAGTCTAAACATGACAACTATAAGGTCAATACAAAGACCTTAATTTTCCCCTCTGTTGGTCATACACAATAACGATAATCCTTCTTCCCTCTGCTGCCCACATATATTCTGTTCTCTGGCTAAAGCTTCCTAGTTCTTTCAAACATTTCTGATATCATCTTGCTTTGAGTCCCTCTATCACTTGACCCTCTCCTCTGGATATCTCTTAATTTTTCTGAGTCCTTAGGTAAGTACACCAAGTGTGGAAATATAATAAGAACATGAAGGAAAACACAGTAGTCTATCACCATCTTTGCTGTATATGCCAGACACGTTGTAACACAGCCCGGGAGCACGTTAGCTTTTCTGACAGTGATATCACTCTGTTCACACATCCTGAGCTTGCAATCACATAAAACCTATATGTCTTCCCTGAACATTTCTTATTTCACCTGTGATGTTGTAAATTTTAAGCACACATTATAGTATTTGCACAGAGAAAATACTCAGTACAATTTGCTGAATTATTTGATTGAACTTCAGTGCTTTGAATGTGTTTAATTATATTGCTGCAACTAGCCTAGAATTTTATCAAACCCGAAGAAAAAGTAGGTTACAAAGTCCTTTAGGTAAGCTTGTAAGTACAGAGGTCATTCTTATCTGACCCACAGCCCTAGGCACAACCCAGTTTTTTGTGGCTAGGCAGAAGGCAAAGAGTAAGAACCAAAACCATAGACAGAAGCAAACTCCAAAAAATACATAGCAAGTAAAGAAATATGTGGTTTTTTTCCCTCTCATAACATGACTATAACTTTTCCTAAGCCCTTATTATAAATGGTAGAGCAAAAGAAAACTTATGATTGACAAAGTCGCAAGCTACTCAAGTATTCTAAATTCTTTATCCCAACTCAAGTTGAGTAGTGTCTGGACTTGTGAAGATCAAATGAGATAATACATATGAAAGTGTTGTGTGAACTGTAAGGCACCTCCCAAAATTAGGATATTGTTATTATGGGAACTAAGAATGCATTTAAGAAAAGATACCTGGTTAATTTTACAGTACAAATTTATGGAAATATTTTAATAGCTATTTTAACACATTAAAAACTTCCATATTTAGAATATCTTTATGGTTTAGTATGTTGGGGCCCTTAAACATTATGTCAGAATATGTTTGCTTTTGGTTTTATCTCAATGGTAGATTTTTGCCAAGCCGATAAGCAAATACTCAATACTGAATCTCTCCCCAATATTTGGTTTCTACACTCTTTTTTTTTTTTTTTGGAGGAAGATTAGCCCTGAGCTAACTACTGCCAGTCCTCCTCTTTTTTGCTGAGGGAGCCTGGCCCTGAGCTCCCATCCATGCCCATCTTCCTCTACTTTATATGTGGGATGCCTACCACAGCACGGCGTGCCAAGCAGTGCCATGTCTGCACCCGAGATTCGAACCGGTGAACCCCGGGCCACCGAGAAGCAGAACGTGCGAACTTAACCACTGCACCACCGGGCTGGCCCCTGGTTTCTACACTCTTAATTCAGTATCACCAAACACTGATGGGAGAAGGTGGGGAGAACTGTGATGACTTGGTCCATTACAAATTGATGCTGTCAAAATTCAGCTTGCTTAACAATTCAATGGCTATTGCTGACCTTTTCTCTTTGAAACACCCAGTTCCACTCTCACTTTCAAAAGATGATCTCTCCTTTTCTTTCCAGGAAAAAAAATGAAGCTAGAGTGAAGTTTCTCATTTATTCTTATATTTAGCTCAGTAGGTCCTGATAAAACTTGCTGCTTTTCCTTCTTTCATTCGTGCTCCCCATTCAGTGCCTGTGTACTGCAGAGTGGAGTTAGCTTCCTATTTTTACCTCTCCAGCTGCTTTGGTCTTTTTCTTTCCTCTGACTCTCTTTTCTGTCTTTAAACATTGCCGAATCTCCTTGATTTTAAACATTATCTTACTTGAATCAAACAGTTACTATCCAATTTCTTAGTATCCTAAGGTATGTAAGGAGCCCATTATAAATTGTGAAGTGCTGTAAAAGTGTTATTCATTGCCTCCATTTCCTTTTAATCCTCATACAACTTATCACCCGTCTCCACCACTCTGATTCTTACCCTTCAAATGTCATCTTTGGATTTGGTGTGATTTTTCACATCACCAAATATAAAGCCCTTTTTATCATCTGCATCTTCTTTGATATTTTGGCAGCTTATTTCTGCTGAACTTCTGTAGCATTGAACTCTACTGGATCTCTTCCTACATGTGTGCTTAATGTTTATCAACTCTAGCTTCTAGGCTCCCCTCTTGAGTGTAGGTGTTCTTTAAAGTTCAGTCTCTGACATTATGTTCTTCCCTGTTTAAAACCATTTCCTCTGAGAATGCATGCATTCCCTTGAATTTTAATGTCTTCTTGATGTTTAAATTCTCACCTTTATTGTCAGATCCCTATCTCAAGTCCCCAACCATAAATGAAAGCCATTGTCCTATTTCTAACTAATGAACATTTTTATTTACAGTCACGTAACTGTTTCTAATTAATCGATTTATCCCCCAAACTGATTCTCTTTTCTGATTTCCCCCAATATAGTCACTGGTAGCAGTATCCTTTTAGATACACCCAGTATCACGCAACTTTCTGATTTTCTCTTTTCATCTTTAAATCCAACTATTCTCAAAATAATTAAAATTTTGCAATATTTCTTGGATTTGTGATTTTCTCCTGAATTATAAATACTACTACCATATTTAGGTTCTTATTTTGACCAGATTATTGAAATTATCATGTGCATAGTCTTCCTACCTCCCTTCTTTAAAGTATGTTGCTTCTAAAATCAACCCACTAAAACACTTTGTTAATCAGAATTTGCTCCATAAATTATAATGGCTGCCTATTTTTGTTCTGTAGTTAATGGTGAGCTGCTAAAGTTTTTAGGCAGGTATATGACAATTGCAGACCGGTGTTGTCAGATTAATCTGCCCATCTTTCATAGGATGAACGGAATGGAGAAAGACAGGAGTTTAGGGGATTATTATAGTCCAGGCAAGAAATTATAAGGTATGAGTGACAAAGACAATAGAATTGGGAATGGAAACGAAGCAATGGATTTTAGAGAGTGATATTATACTATTGTGTTTCTGAGATTATGAAAAAATCTCAAAAATGGGAGGTCCTTTAATATTTTGATATTTTAAAAGATTAAATTATTCACTCATAATACTGATGTTATATACTATAAATATCAATACTGTAGTATAGCTATAGCATTATATGGCATATGGAGCAAGAAAAATGTATTGGACACACTTTTTCCATGTTTAAAGCCCAATAGTTATTTTCCAGTGATATACAAGTAGATTAACCTTAAGAACTAAAGCAACATCTAGTCTTTATTCTATACTTGTGAATAAACAAAGCTCAACTAAAAATGCCTCTCAGAGTGCGTGTCTTGGAATACCCCCCTCTGCTGTCACTCGTCAAAATTTAAAAGCAGTTGGTGTTACAGGCAGGGAAGAAATTTTGGGAGGGAGGGAGAAGAAAGAACTTCTGTATAGACTGAACCACTTTGATTGAGAGACTTTCTCTTGTCCTCTGGTTCTTCCCCGTCTATTCCGTGTGTATGACAGTAGAGTATTTTCAGAATATTTTCAAGTGCACAGCCCTCCCTAAGTGTCACATCAGGGAATCTTGAAAATAAATTATATATGATAAGCAGAGTTATATAAGTGTGTAGCCATAATCAGTTTGCCACAAATTCCAGGTTGCTCTTGACTTCACAGACGTATCTTTCTGGTTTCGAGTTTTTCACCAGGCTTATAATGAATTCACTTACATCTTTATATTATTGACAAACAGGATCTCTGGTATTTTCCTCTCAAACGCAGCTCAAAACTGCTCTCCTGAAACCCTGACTTAACTAGTGTCACCTTAACTCTAACCACGGAAATTTACTGGTAAGTCTTTTTCTAGAATTTTTATTTCAGCAGAATTAGAGCTGTGACTTTTATGATGATTAACACATTTTGGTTTCCCAAAGTTCTTTCTAAGCTAAAAGAAATGCCTATAGGATCTCTGAACACCCTCTCATTTTTCTGAATACCCAACCCTCTCTCAGATTGTGCTATAGCATTGGTGATGTTATATAGCTCACATTTGTCACACACTCATTGACATGATAAGAAGCCCTAATTCAACAACCACATACATTCTTGTCTTGAGACTTTCTGTCATATTTGTGTAAACAAACCTACTATACTGCATTCCATTAGAGTTTAACTTTCCTGACTCTATCCAAACTAGGCCCGCTCCAAGATCCATAATGAGAAAAACTTCAGGGTGGGTAGAGGCTTATTAAGGAGATTATTCAGTCAGTAACATCTGTTGAATGATGATTCAATATTATGTATGTGTGTATGTCCAAAGTCAATGCACGTTATTGAGTGGCATTAGGTTTTCTGTGATGATACAAAGAGACACTGTCCATTCCAACATCTCCTCCTACTCCAAGTTATTGCTGTTATCCTAGAATCAGATAAATGGAGTTGCCTCTGGTTAACTGATTTTAGGAAGAGGAGAGGGCATCATAACAATTAGCACAGTAGGGGCCAGCCCGGTGGCGTGGTGGTGAAGTTTGCACACTCCGCTTCAGTGGCCCGGGGTTTACAGGTTCAGATCCCAGGCGCCGACCTAGCACCCCTTGTTAGGCCATGCTGTGGTGGCATCAGTGACAGTCTTCCTCAAGCAAAAAGAGGAAGATTGGCAACAGATGTTAGCTCAGGGCCGGTCTTCCTCACACACACACACACACACACACACACACAAATTAACACAGTAGCTATTCACAGGAGGAGCTTCAGCTAGAAAGTAGCAATAGTGAGGGCCGTCAAGACAGATATCTATCACCTTCTGCTCTTCCTAACAATGTCCCCATCATTAGGACACATAAGTGAGACTACTTATTCTTCCAATTTGTGTTCATATTCATTGTATAATATTCATTAAGGTGTCAAATGCTTTAAATGCTTTTAATGTCTATCTCTTTTTGAGGTAGCCTGTTCTAGCTACAGAGAGCTCCACAGTCAACATTATATGGAATCAAAAACTTCCTCCTCCTGTCAGTGTTTCCCCACTTATCTTGAAGACTGAAGAACAGTTAATTCTTCTTCACATGACAGCCATATATATATGATTCAAAACATCATATCTCTTCTGATTCATCTTTTCTCCAGTCTAAATCTTCCCAAATACTGTACCTTGCCTCAAAGGATATTGAGTCCTTGTTTTAGAGTATACATAATATGCTTTAAAATTATTTATTTTCCTCTTAAAATATAATGCCCAGAATTAAACGCAATATAATGGAGGTAGTCTGATTACAATAGAGCAACTCATCTGAACTTTTTGATTACAAAAGAGTACTTTTACATAAATTGTCAGTTCATTCACATTAAAAATGTTCTTTGATTATTATTTGACAGTGTATGGCTATTCATATTTGTAAAGTTCTTCAGAGTAACTTTCATTTATTATTCTTCGCAGCAACCTGCTTGAAGTTCTGTATTTCTAAGCTGAAGGAAATGACTAAAGGTCTCATTTTTACAAATCACAGATGATATTAAAGCTAATTATGCATAACATATCAAAAAAGAAATAACTACTGCGGTGTAGTTACATTTTGTGTAGTCCCTTGATTACTCTATGGTCCTTAAGACCTTTAAATCAGGATATGTCATGAAGCTTGATAATAAGATTTTCTATTTATGATGTGTCGTATAACCACAAAGTATCTGTGGATTCACACATTTTGTGGGACAGATCATAGGCTAATCTTCCATTGTGTGGAAGGTGTTGACAGTCCATGAAATACAATATTTCAGATTCACAGAGCAAACCTGACAGCCTTATAAGGATTTAGTTGATGTTGCTATAATGATAAAGGAGATTATTTCTTTGGTTTCTCATGTGATGCTTCTTTTATTACAGCACAGTACTACATTGCATTTACTTTTTCTTCCACAAAATGTTGCTCAGCTAAAAGAGTGGTTGACTGTTTAAGATATCACAAAACTAAGGAATAAAAGGTCTTTAATCAAATATAGCCAAAGAGAGACTAAGTCGACTAAGTCTATAGTGACACTCAATACATAGAGAATAAACCTACAGAAAATGTCCTAATACTCCAAGGAACCAGGCTGATACAAATACAAAGTTAAATTCTAAGCCATCTCCTGGCAAAATTAAGCTTTTAAGATAGACTAGGCTTGTTTATTTTCATTCTTGCCACACACTGCATTCTGTTGCCGTGGTTTCTGTTCCATATTGTTTCACTGTCTTACATCTATGGATCAATCATTCTTTCTAGATATTTTTGGGTTTTTTTTAATATTATAATAGCCAAATGCCCTTGTGGGATGGGGGAAAAGGAAAAGAGGAGGAAAAAACCAGATATGATACTCAGTGGGACTATTATAAGACCTCATTAGTCAGCTCCTCTATTTCTCTCTCTTAAGGATGTCTTTATATTGACCCCAAATAACTGTTTACTTCAGAAAATATATCAGTTTTTATTCAGTCAAACTAATTCGTCCTGTGTCACATGAACAAATCAAGCATCTAATTTGTTATATAAATTTAAAATACTTTTTTAAGTGTCTTACTGAAACCATGCTAGAGTTTTTTAAAACTCGGTTCATAATGACTTTGTCCTATGTCATAAGAGGCTTTCATAAGAGGCTGCAAATCTATAGCAGTAGATGGTACAAATGATACTGATTTCACCTTCTTATGGATGGACAGCAAAATCCTTATGGATCAAAACCTGTGATTGATTTTTTCCTTCTGCCACCTCATGTGCAGACTTAATTTGGATATATTAAATTTCTATTTCAAGACTCTTGTCTTTATTTCTCACTTCTAAGGCTTCAGTGCCTTTATCAAGATAATGGCCCCTAAATGATATGAAATTGTTAACTTGTGGCATTGTTTATACAGCTGAGTTATAAGATATTTGAAAGCTTTCAAGTTTCATCCTTGACCCTGTGACTACATCCATCTGCTCTCTGTCTCTCAGCTCCCCAGACAACAAAGAAGATAGCTAAAGCTGTCAGTTAAAAACTTTTCTTTTTCTTTTTTTTTGGATGTTAGTGGCCTGTGGATACTGGGTAGAAGGGGGAGGTTTGCCACATCATTGGCTTGAAGACTAGAATGAACAAATGTAAACTCCATTGGTTTGATTAATGCAATTTTTATACTTTAGTAAAGATTTTTAGTACTTCCTGTGAGTAGGGTGCTGAGTACTAGGACACAGAGAAGTATAAGACTTTATTCTGAGATTGAATTTACCCATGAGAAGGTAACAGTCTACTGCCGTTGAGGAGACCTCAAGTTCACACAGATAATCTGCTTTTCTTGATCTGGTATATGCTACAAATATTTTTTGGTCAGAAAGAAAGACATTGATATTTCTCTAGCATGCCAGTGTATAGACTAAAAATGTATAAAATATGACATTATTCTTCATCCTACTTTACTCTTCTTTCATCTTCCATGTTGTAGGTTTGTTTTATGGTGTTACCAATTGACCTGTAGTTGGCATTCTGTGTAGCTAGCACATGCTTTAGAGTATTGATTTAGCGGAGAAGGCTATTTGGAGAAAGAGGAGAGAAATAGAAAAACCTTAAAATTTTTATCAAGATATTTGTAAGTATTGATGTTTCACCTTTTTACACAAAAAGTAGAGCTTAAGAATAAGGCAAAATGTGGCAAATGTTGTAGGAGTGGAAGAAATCAGGTGCTGTGCAAGCACAAAGAAGGGAGAAATTAATTTCAGCTAGGGGAAATCTATGTGAGTAAAACACTCGTCCTGAGTGCTATTAGTACAATAAACTAAAGTGCCATCAGGTTGCTTCTCTAGGCTCCACATTGTATGCAAAGTGCTGCTGAGTCAACCGTTTTAACCTGTAGAGGGATCCATAAAAGCATTCATCCTGCCCCTAAAAACTTTTTTTCTCTTTTTCTGTAGATGTATCAGGAAAAAAAAGTATTTGATTAAATGGGCCAGTGTCAACATGCCTGATATGTTCTTTTATATTTAGTCCTTTTAATGAGCAGGGAGGATGAGTGCAAAGGACATTTAACAATAATGAATAACGAGATCAGCTGTATAGACAACTTTAATTTCATTTGATGTAATGAAAGTATTTGTGTATACTAGAGTATACCTCCATGTTATTATAAAGGCTAATATCTAAAGTCTTTATTTTCTTGTTTTATCTACAAGGATCACTCAGGTTAGTCTGGCATTGCTATTCTTTGAAAATCTGGGCTTCTGAATATTGACTTAACTCTGGTTGATTTTGATTTATCATACCATAAGTTTTAATTTTTAAATTAAAATTAAATTATCCAATATTGTTTCCTTATAATATATTCCATGACTATTATACTGAAGGTGTCTTAGGCTATTTAATCTCCTATAAATATAAATGAGTTATATTTCTCTTAATTAAAATAAAAATCTAAGAATAAATTTATATTCTATATGATATAAATATATGTTATATAATACTATATATTTATATTAATTAAAACCATAGCAATTTCCATGTTTATAACTTCAATAATTCTCTTCTCTGCCCATGTTTCAAATAAAGCCTAGAGAAGCAAACTAGACCATTTTATTGATGCTGCCTGTTATTGCCACAGCATATGATTTCCCAAACAGATTAATTAATAGCATCACTAGTCTATACCGATTTTGCTCTACCTACAAGCACTGTATAATAAAATAACTTTATAGAATATAACTTTTCAATTGCCAATTTTTACCTCCATGGGTTTTTCATTGACATATGCATGTCTTTGTACATGTGATATCTCCAGTTATCTATTCTGTATAATTAAGCTCCATGCTTATAAAATATAAAACAGTCTTTGTACCTCAGCTTAGCACATTATAAAATTGTAAAGTCACCTTTTATAGTAATTCATATTCTATTACCAGGACCATTCACTCTTCTCTTTTCCCATTATGTCTTCTGGGCTTTTGTCAAGCATATGCCATCAAGAGCTAACAATTCACACTTTCTCTTCGACCCGAGTGTGAAGTTACAGTTATTAAAAGGTAAAATACAACTAAATGTTTCTGACACATCTAAGACTTTTTTTCTAGTTAAAAGATACTAAAACAAGGATAATTATTACACACACTTAGATCTATTCTGTGTTCTACAACTTCAGTGATATATGATTATAAGTGACACAGATATCGCATGTTTTCATAGTCTTTTGAAATACACTTCTGTATAGATTAATATACATGGCCTTCAAAGCTGAAGTGGGAGGTCCTTTTCTTTATCTTGAGCCTGAACTGCTGATGACTGCCTCAGACTGTGTCTATACACTCCTGAACTGCACCAATGTAACACAGAAATCCTTGAGAAATAAAGCAATGTCTTAAATAATGACGACTAATATGATTAAACTTTCTGAGTTAACTGACTAGTTTTTAAAAACTGACTTGAATGAAAATAGTTTGGATATCACATAATAATGGCAGGCAACACTTTTTGAGAATTTATAGGCACTGTTCTAAGTACTTTACATGTATTAATTCTTTTAATACTCATAACAACCCTATGAGGTGGAGGCTATTTTTGTACACATTCTATAGATAAGCAAAATGAACACAGGTTAAATACTTGCTGAAAGTCACAAAGCTTGAGTTTGAACTGAGACAGTTTGGTTTCAGGTATAGTCTTTACATTCTACAAAAAAGGAGAAGAAATATATGTCGAGAGAAAGAGAAAGAGATAATATATATGTATGCACTCAAATTAAGAAATTTTCATTTCTTAATAAGAAAGAAATACTGGCCACAATTTCACAACTTTCACTATAGTTAAAATTTTGCAGAGAAAGAAAAATCACTTTGCAGTTTCCTTACCGCCTGAGGAAAGAAAAACATCAATACATAGTCATTTTCAACTCTTTCCAGTATTATATAATTCCTTGAATCATGACCTGTTGGCAACTTTTTCTTTCTTTCTTTCTTTCTTTTTGACGGTGACAGTGATGGAATACTAGAGACTTGGGGAACGGCTAAAGGTTAGAAAGATGTGCATTTCCTGCATCTCCAGTTTCATCGATTGCAGTTTGCGAAACGCTTTTACTTGTATTTGAAATAGAATGAATTTTTATTTTATTTTTTATGAAAAAAGACATACCTATGCTCAAATCCTTTTAGTGATAGAAGGAACTCCACATATGATCTATGATTCTAGGTCAGCCTAAATTACAGCTCCAGCAGTCTATAGACAAAAATTCATAGATTCTGTAACCTGATGCTGCCCTTGGGATTATCTACAGCAGATTTGCTAAAAACACAGAATGAATGAGAATTAAAATACCCTTAAAAATAGCAAATTGGAATCTTTAGATTCATAAGTAATTCCTTTGATGATGTTTACTTAATTACTATTTTTACTGTACCTGTTCAAGAAGTGATGAGCCGTCTATCTTTAGAACTATTAATTTTAGGCTATTTGCATATATAGAAAGTAACTAAGGAAAAGAAAACAAAACTGCAACCTGATCATAATGCCCATATTATTTCTTTGATGGAAAATAGAAATGTAACTTGATCACATAATCACTTGAAATTTTCTATACATAAGAGAAGCATTAGACTGAAAGTTTTGAGATACATACAGCAGTGTCCTGGTGAACTGACTATATAAAACCCTAATTTGTAGTGTTTGACTAGTTTTTGTGGTATAAATGTTCTTACTATGGGCTGATTTCAAGCTACCAATTGTTTAAAAACTGGCTCGTAAAATTCTGAAAATTTAGTAATCAGTTTTCATACACAATTAAATGCATATTCTATGACTTAGTTACTTAGTCCCAATACAATGACTGCAGTAGATTGATTGTATTATGGCCCCAATGCTTCACCCATCCTGTATCCACACCCTTGGCCATGTAACATTGTAGTGTCCTCTCACTGATATTCTGGACCCAGCCAAGTGACTTGCTTTCACCAATGGGATGTTAGCACACATGGAAGCTTGAAAAAGACTCTCACATTTCCACTCTTTCTGTGAACTTCTCCCATTTCCATTGGAACATATTTGGGCTAGTGGAGCCAAATTGTTCTTGTCATTGCAACTAATACCATCCTAAATCATTTAACAGCCAACCAATCCTAAGACATCTGAGTGAGCCCAACCAGGATTAGAAATCTATTTCCTGGACCTACTGCTGAGTATAGATTCATAAGCAAGCCCAGCCCAAGTAGGTGGAGCCATATAGACATGTGAGAGAAAATTTTTTAAATGTATTCATTGAAGTTTTTGGTTGTTGTGCAGGCTATTGTGTCAATAGATAACTGATACAATGATACTGTTATTTAGCAAGCTTTAACTAGGATGAAGACAATTTATACAAGAGGCAATATGCTGTGTAAAAAGAGATCAGTGAGGCCTAGCTTTGAATTTGAGATCTACCTCTTATAGGTGGATGTCTGCAAAATTTATTTAACATCTCTATGCCTAAGTTTTCTCATTTTTAAATTGTGGATAACTAGCCTCGCAGAGTTATTTTGAAAGTTAAATAGGTAAATGTTTATCTATTTCTCTATCTATATTTTGTTGTTAGTGCTGTCAAGTTGGTTTCAACTCCTGTCAAGCCTGTATGCAGCAGAGTGGAATCCTGCCTGGTCTTTTTGCTCCATCCTCTCATTTTCTGGTACTGTATTGACCAGTGCTTGCTGCTGTTCATAGGGTTTTCGTGGCCAAATTTTTCAGAAGTGTGTGGGCAGGTCCTTCCTCCTAGTCTGTCTAGTCTGGAGGTTCCGCTGAAACCTGTCCACCATGGGTGACCCTGTTGGTATTTTAAATACCAGTGGCGTAACTTTCAGCATCACAGCAACACACAGCCATCACAATATGACAACCAACACACAGGTAGTGTAGTTCCCTGACCTGGAAACGAACCTTGGCTGTGGCTGTGAGAGCACCGAATCTTAACCACTAGACTTTATATATATAGGCTGTGATTAAGTCAGTCAGTCAGTCAGTCAGTCTGTGATTAAGATTAATATATATAGTCTGTGAGATATATATATATATCAGTGATTAAGAGCAGAGCACAGATCTGGAATCTGACTGCCTGAAGTTGATTCCCAGTTCCACCATTTTAATATTTGAAAGCACTTAGAATTATATATTATAACACACATTGTAAGAGCTATCTATACTAGAATTTGATAAATAAAATAAAGCACCTGGCATACAGTAGGTATTCATTAAGTGGTAAGTAACATAGCTATTTGTTTACTAAGGAAAAATGAGGTTGGTGTTCTGGTCAAATTAGTTTTAATAATTATTTTTAATGTTATCAGGGATTATCTGGGATGGGAGAGGAGTGGCCAAGCAAGGTTAAGGCAATGTTTGTAGAAGTCCTTTTAATTTCCAAAAGACAGGCCCATCAAATCTAACAGCTTCCAAGGAGAAAATTTCAACTTGGGACCCATAGGTATAAATTTAGGGGATCTGTTTAAATTGGTAGCAGAGGTATGATGTTTTTGCCTTTCTATCTAGGATATTCATGCAAGCTAGCTTTCCTGCTAAGGGAGAAACAGAGGGAATTGAGGAATGTCTGTCAAAACTCTGGCTTATGTGTCAGGATAAAGACTTTTTAGATAAGATGCAAAACAAATAATCAGAAAGCAACTCAGAAAGGAAAAAAGATTCAAGGAGATAACAGGCAATCAAAACCAGTGCCAAGAGGTTAACATGTAGTAGAACCTACCACAGAATGGAGAATGAAGAGTAGCAATTCAGTACAGTTAACTTTGCATTTGTCCATTCTGAAGAGTATTCCATATTCCTTGCTTCACAGACCAAGAAGGGGAGGGGGGCAAGAGCAATAAGGGGTGTTTGTAATCAGGTTACCACTTCTTGGAGGAAGAGAAAAATAAGGTAGTATGTAGCTCCTTAGTGAGAAATGGAGTGTGGTAGGCATATACAGGCCTGAAATTGAATTGTCATTTGGACTCTGTCCTCCTTTCCTAGAGTAAGCACCTAAGATACATCAGCAAGCTTGCCAAGAGGCATGAAACCTACCAACTGCTCTCCGTGGAGACAGATTTACATAGGAGGATTGAGGGAGCCAGAAGAAACCTGAAACATAGTTTTAGTGATTTGGAGGTTTGGGGAGGGAAACTGGAAGACTAAGGGGAACACAGATGGATCTAGATCTCAAGTTAAAGGTTGTGACTTTGGCACGGAAAGCAGAATGCAAAGTTAAAACTGCTTATGCAGATGCTATTGGAAAATAGGATTTTATTTTCTTTGTTTTATTCTACAATGATGGATTCCTGATAAGGTGTGGAATAGTAGGCAATGAAAGATCAGGAAGAGTATGAATGAAAAAAGATTTAATCTGATTTAAAAAGATCAAATTTGAGGAAGAAAATATATGAAAAAAAAACCTACAAAATCAGATACTTTGGAAAATATCAAAGAAAAACAATCATATTGCATGTCTAGTAATTCTTGAGAGAAAATAGCAGAGGTGAGACTCAGGAACAAGGCCATTTGGGCCTGTAGCCCATTTCCTGACATAATAGGTGCTCAATAGCTATTTATAGATTGGGTAAATATATATATAGGGCTACAGAAAACTTTTAATATAATGTAAAAAAAGGAAACCTAAATACTTAAACTAAGGATGGAAAAACAGTCTCATAAATACCAGGATTTCGTGAGACTGAGTTTATGACTGGAAAATGGAAATTGCTGGGAGAGCAATCCGTCATGGGCCGTGAAGGTTCCTGCACTTTCTGGTTTGGTATACCAAGGATGCAAGACTCTGACTGCATCATGCCCAGGCCATTCCTCAGTTTTGTGTTTGCAGTGAGCAGCCTGGAAGGATGAGGTGATGTCTTTCCTCAGACAAAGAACAGGTTTACTTTTGCCTACTATGAAAGTAGTAAATTCCTCAAGCTCAGTGTTCCTCTCCTCACATGCAGCCCACTGCTTATGAAGACATCCATTTAGGGCCACTTGCATCATCCCTGTGGGGCTTGGAAGGGCATGAGGAGCCAAAGCAAACCAACAGGAAACTCTGGTTATTGCTTTGTCATGAGTAATAAAATCCTTTGTCTCTGATCCAGGAATCTCATCTTGCGTCTTCTACCAGCAGCCATGAAACAGTAACATTATTTTATTAGCTTGTAAACTGGATAAAATCTCAGATCTTTTACACTTTTTGACAGTAGAAAGATATATCTTGTTCATAAGAAATAGTTCTAATGGTAGAAAGCAACAGTGCGTGTCAAAAAGAAGTTACTGAACATATATGCCTGGGTAATTTTGCTCAATCTGTGTGCTGAAAGCTACTAGTGAATTCCATGGAGTGAGGGTCTTTCAGATATTATTGGTGCCCTTTTGCTGTATAAGATTCTCCTGAAACTCTGTCTTTGGTGATTTATGTTTTTCAGTGGAGTCTTGTTAAATTATATCCAGCTTTGCATATTCTGTTTGGATAAAAGTGAATTTAACAGCTAGTTCTTGATTTTATAGTCTTTAGTCAAACTCTTAAAAAAAATTGCAGTGCCCCTAGCCACTCATTTATAATAAAATTTAAATCATGTGAGTTAAATAAATTATGGTTTTAATAAACTATAGAATGATGTTCACAATATAATAAATGGAAAAGACTGCCGACAAAATTGTTTTTACCATTAACTTTCAAATTACAAATGTCTATTTATTGATATGGTTATAGCTTGGGAAGATGCATACCAAATATTCATCATGGTGGGATGAAGCATGGTTTAATGCCTTCTTTGTATTTTTAAAATTTCTATAATAAACGTGTTACTTTTATAATTATGAAAGTTCTTTAAAATATTAAATCCTTATAATCCATATTGCAATTCACCTCTAGTTACTATGCAGGACATATGGCATGTAAAATAAAAAAATCTAGATTTATATGTCTATACTTATTTTATCTTCACATTTATTATTTTATATATCTAGTTTATCCTTTTTGCTGTATATATTTTGTAAATAACTGTAAATTCCCTTTGGAGGAAGTGTGATATAAATAAATAGTTGAAAATTTCACTTTTTTGAAAATCTGTTTATTTTAAAATGAAAGCCCAGAAAAAAAGCATGGCTAGACAATAAAAGACCAAACAGAAATTTCTCATTGTGAGAAAATAAGTGTAGGGGTAAGTACTGTTATGGGTTGAATTGTAACTCCTCCGCCCCAAAATTCATATGTTGAAGTCCTAACCCCAGTACCTCAGAATTTGACCTTATTTGAAAATAGAGTCTTTTCAGATGTAGTCAAGTTAAGATAAGGTCATTGTAATGAGCCCTAATCCAATATGACTGGTGTCTATATAAAAAGGCACAAATTGGGACACAGAGATAGACATTCACACAGAGTGAACACGGTTTATAATGTGTGGCTAGGACTCACTGAAAAACGGATGATTAGGTAGAAATAGAATCAGGAGAAATTAAGTGTCACAGCAATCATGGAAAGAGTATTTCAAGAAATAGGTTGTGATCCAGAGCATCAAATTATAGGAGATAATCAAGAGGCAGTATTAAATAGGGAAAAGTTACATTCAGTCTTTGGAGGCAGAGAGAGTTGAGTTTAAATGTTATCTCCACCACTTGCTAGCTGTGTCAGCTGTGAAAGTCATTTTACCTCACTAAACCTCATTTTTCCTCACCTATAAAGAAGGAGTAATATGTGTCTTTCTTAGGTTTGATTGTAAATTATGAGCAACCACATGTAAATACACGTGTGCACACACACATATACATAAAAGGCTTAGCAAATATAGGTGCTCAATAAATGGCAGCTGTTATTGCTACTGTAAAATAATAAATGAAGATAAAGAATTAAACTATTAGAATAAAAAGAAATAGAAAAAATAGTAAAAGTATATATTTTCTATTCTTAACAATAGGCAATCACTAAATGAGCACTAACTATGTGCCAGGTACTATTCTCAGAACTTACACATATTAACTTATTTAATCCTGACAACAATCCTTTGAAGTAGATATTATTTTGGTTTTATTTTTACAAATGAGAAAACAGGCACATAGCAGTTATTTTCTCAAGTCTGCACAGATGATGAGTGCAAGAGCCGGGATTCAAAGCCAGGTTGTCTAACTCTAGTGTTCATGATTTTCAATACTGTTACACTCCATTTTTTTTAGAATCAACGATGTGTTATCAGCCAGTTATTTAGTCTGTGACAGTGCATCTATATTTCTTTGTTTAGCAAAGAAATTTCTGAACACTGAGTTGTTTCAGTTAAGGCAATTCTGGAATGTAGTCGTCTACCAAGCAGCATCTTCTACACTGAATATTCTTGGCCAGGAGAACATTCTTAATAACATTTTTGCCTTCTCAGGTTAAAATGTAGAATTTGCTTTTGGACTCCAGAGTAAGACAACTGGGAGATGTACCCTACCTATAGTTAGTACTTGATATCAGGCCTGAGAAATTTAGTGGACTTTTATTTTTTGACATTATGGCTTGCAAAGTCATCTAAACTTTTGGGGGGCAGTAGAGTGTTATGGTCAGTTCATATCAGCTTGCAAGAGGTGATTATTAAGTTTTTAGGAATTTTGCAAGCTGGTTGCTAAACACAGCCATTATTAAAAGTTATATAAACATACAAATAAATTGTATATAAGCAAAAGTTATAAATGCTCAAAACATTATTTTACTACATTTTACTATTATCTATGTTCTTGAGGTTGTTGACATCTATTTTGTCTGTATGGAGGAAACACCATAAAGCAGTGTGTTGTTGCATATCTCTTCTAAACTCCTTATTCAGTGACGTCAAGTTGGTAGCTTGAAATTGGCCTTGGTGGGAGCATTTGCTCCACAGAAATCAATTAACTAATGCTACAAATCAGGGATCCCCCTGCTTCCTCCTAGCTGGTGGTTACACCTTCATCAGCACACCCCTGCAAAGCTAACTGTAGGTCTACCCCACTGCTAATCTTGTACCCTTGTATGCTACTATTCTTGAACTGCCATTTGTAGGATTTCAGAAATATATTTAAAACATGATTTACCAGGAGTTAGTGTTATTAGAGATTCACATTGCTTAATGAGGATTTCTGTGCCATGTCAGGGATCTCAGATCATTAAATTGCCCATTTTATTTCCTTTCAAATTCAGAGAGAGAATTTTCTTCTTCTTTGGAGAAACTAATCATCAACTTCCATTTTTGACTTCTCAAAACTTATACCATTCCTACTCTTTAAAATTTCACTTTGTGTTAGCTCTTTATATTAATTCACAAAATTGTTTTTGATCACTGAGCTCATTTCTGCTCAACACAACTATTCTGGCTCATCCCCAAGTCAACCTCTGTGCAAGAAGGCACTGATAAAGGGGTAGCAATGGTGAAAAGTCTCTCTGAAAACAAGAGTGAAGCTTAAATTTAGCAAGAGGGAAAGTATAAAAAGGAGGCAAAAGGAAGGAGAGGCAGTGTCACCTAATGATTGAGGGCACAGGCTCTGAAGTCATACTGTTAGGATCCAAATTACAGCTCTGTGCCTTAGTTTTCACCTCTATAAAATGGGAATAATAATTGGATCCATTTCATATAGTTGCTGTGCAATAATGATTGTAAACATGCAGAAAATTACCAGGTACATGATAGGTATTATGTAAGTATCTGTAACTATTGCCTTTTTATATCAATAGATAGAGATTTTCTTCCCCAAAACAACAGAGAGGTGGGTCTGTCATTTCTTACACACTTTTAGCCAAGACTTTGTTTAGTTAATATCTAAGGTATCTCATATATTCATTCTATAGAAAAATTTAAACTTTGGGGCAAGTGTGTTCCAAACTACTGTTCTTCAATTTTCAATTATACAGACATTGCATGAGCTGTTGCAGTTAGAAAATGGACAAACATAATGGAAGTGGCAAATTTATTCAGTCTATCTGAATGTGCTGCATACAAATCAATTGTGCAGTGACCTACTTGGATCATTAAGAGAGCCAACTAAATGACGTCCTGTGCAAGCAGGTGGCTGTTTGGCCATATGTACACAAAGCCCTTGGGATGACCTGCTTGGGACCAAAACCCAAAAGGGCACAATTGACTGCTCCTAAAGTGTTTAGTGCTAATATTTAAAATATTATTAAAGAACTGTGAATCTTTATTTAATGGTTATTGTATAATTAAATATGCAGGATCCCAATGGGGTTGTCCCTATTTTTAAAAATATTTTTCTATTATCTAGTGACTCCAAAGTAATTATGGGTGAAAATAATTTGATTTGAGGTTTTAGATGTAATCAAGGTTTAAAAACATGAAAAACTGTATAAAGCAAAAGACAGTTTAGTGGTGTTTTATGAAATGCTAATGACAATGGCAATGACTGTTTACTTTTGTTCTAGGCTATTAAGAAACTCATTGGCTGCCAACTATAATCTATTTTATTCTCTTCTTATTTAGAGATTATAATTATTAGTATGTCTAGAGTATATATAGCTTACTAGGCCATGCGTTTCCATAGGAGGAAAATTATGGACATTTTCTCACTAGTTGTACTAAACATGAATCTCATACATTGTTATTCAAATCACATGACTATCACCTGACCAAGTTGAGATATAAAAATAGTAGGCCAACTCATTATCGTTATTGGTTTATAATGATAATCCAAGATTTTTTATTCTAACACTAACTCAACTTTTTGTGCTAAGGAGCAAAAATACTTTGGATAATGAAAAACATACGTAAGAAAAATAACACTTAATCAATTAGTTTGGGGCTGACTTTATTAGCACAGCCAGTATGACACATGTGGTTGACTTAGGGAAGGGTTAGTTATATTATTTATATGGAGTCTCTTCTCTTCCACCAGGCGTTTAGTAGACATAATCAGAATTAAAGATATTATTTAATTTGTTTTACTGTTGGGTTCTCTATTTACTTCTTAATCCCTCATCAAGTAGGCATTTGAATATAGGGAAAAAATGTTTTTAAATATGAAAAGGTATAGGAGTATGGCAAAGGCTCTGAAAAACCAGAGTTGGCTGTCAATTCAATGTCATTATTAGACTTTTATCTTAGGTGGCTCAACAGCTTTCTTGTGAATGAAAGCTAAATGTTTGTTTCAGAAACTCAATGAGGGGAGGGGTGCACACATGCGTATTCAGAGTGATGTCTTACACTAGCCCCATGATCTTGTCATTGTCCTGTGAAAGGTTAAATATGTACGTATGATATCAGGGATTGCTGATTCTCTAGGAATAGACATTCTATAGGAGCACATACTCTAGGAATAGGCAACATCCTACCCTTGCCCTGCTGTTACTGCCTTTGTCTTGCTTTTTTGCACTTTCCTATTTCTCTGTCTGCACACTTTCAATTCTGTGCATATTTTTGTCCTGTCCTGATAAGAGAGTCCTCATTTGCATGGCTGGTTTAGGCACAGCAGACATGTCAAGAGGTTTGTGAAATGTGTGCCTTCCCACCATATCAGCCTGATTTTTCTGAAGGGATGTCACCTGTGCACAAGAGGGTTTTTGATGCTTCAGTTTGTATCTGACACTGAATGATGGTCCCAGTGCCTTAGTTATAATCATATACACAGGGACAGCAATCACTAAATTGTTACATTTATAAAGACAAAGAATAAAATAAAATATCAATACCAAAAGGAAACAGAATTAAAGTCCATAATAAATAGATTGCTTCTTCTCATTCTTCTCCGTCCCAACTAGGAAAAATATACATCGTTGTTATCATGACTTGGGATAGCAATTGAAATAACTGGTATGTTTACCTAGGGAAAAGAGGATGAAGTGGGAATTCAGAAAATTTATGAGCTAAAAGATTGACAACTGAGAAGTAACTGTCTCATTTTTCTCACAGAAATTGACCTATATATTGGGGAACTGATTTTAGACAATGATGCAAAGGTAACTCAGTGGAGAAAGGATAGTCTTTTTAACAAATGGTGCTGGAAGAATTAGAAGTTTATATCTCCCACCCCCGAAAAGGAACTTCATTCCATACCTTGAACTATATACAAAAATTAAGTCAAAATGGACCATAAATTTAAATGTAAACCTAAAACTGTAAAACTTCTAGAAGAAAACATCAGAGAAAATCTTGTGATATCATCTTAGGCAAACATTTCTTCAACATGACACTAAAAGCACAATTCATGATATTGAGCCTCCTCAAAATGAAAAACAAGTCTTCAGAAAACACTTTTAAGGCAAATGAAAAGAAAAACCACAGACTGGGGCAAAATTTGAAACATATATGCCTGATCAAGGACTTGTATCCACAGTGTATAAATAGATCTCAAAACTCAATAGTGAGGGAACCAACAACTCAATAAAGAGCTAAGTAAGCATTTAAAAAGATGCTCAACATCATGAATTGTTAGGGAAATGCAAATTCAAACTACAATGAGTTACCACTACACACCTGTGAGAATGGCTAAAATTAAAAAGACTGGTTGTATTAAGTGTTGACAAGTGTGTGGACGTTCTAGAACTCTGATACACTGCTGATGGCAATGTAAAATGCAATAACCACTTTGAAAAACAGGCAGTTTCTTAAAACGATAACCATCAGATAACCATTCATGTACCATATGAGTTAGCCACTCTACTCCTCCTATTTACATAAGAGGAACAAAAGGATTTGACCATATAAAGACTTGTGGCAACTGTTCACAGCAACATTATTTGTAATAGCCCAAATTGAAAATAACCCAAATATTCATGAACAGGTGAATGGATAAAGAAACTGTGGTAAATGGCAACACGGGTGAGTCTCAAAATAATTATTCTGAGTGAAAGAAAACAGACAAAAAAGAGTACCTACCTATTTATATAATACATTTATATTACAAACAAATTTATAGGGACAGAAAGCAAATCTGTGACGGCCAAAGTATAAGGCAGCAGTGGGAGAGTAAGGAGAGGAGTGGAAAGGAGGGATTACAAAAGAGCATGAGAAAAGTGTTAGGAATGATTGTTATTTTGATTGTGTTGATGGTTTCATGGGGTACATATACATATGTCAAAATGTGTGAAATTTTATTCTTCATGTTACCTCAAAAAAGTTGCTAAAAATTATGCATTTTGATCTTTCCAAATGTTATTTTTTACATCAGAAATTTCATTTGTAGGAGGTAATGATTCTTTCAATGGACTCCAGTTACAGGGCATTACAGATTTGTTTACATTTATAATTATGAAAATAATGGTGATGATAAAATCTCTGGAAAGTGTATTACTATAGAATAATTTTATTTCAGAAAATTTTATGTAATTTTCCATTAGCAAACAAGGAAGTGTCACCTAGAGAGCAATTTGGTAAAACACGATGATCTTTTTAGGATTAGGAAAGATGTTTTGGCTTATTGCCAGCTTTGCAGTGCACAGTGTTAAATGGAATAAATGAAAATATAAGCTAAAATGATGCTAAGCTTGAATTTGCATTCCAATTCTTAACAAATTCATGAGCATAATGCAGACCTTTGGATACCTGGGAAGATTTATGAATAAACTTAACTTGGCAAACATAATTATAATTTGAAACAAATGGGGCTGGGTCGTGACCAGCTGACTTAGATTCAATGATTGAACATAGCGACCTATTATGATGATATTATAGGAACTCGACCTAGAGAAATTAATTTTATTTCTCCTAGGGATAAGAGGCATAGAAGATGCTATTTCTAGAGGAGATTTAAGTCTCAATGGAGACAGCTGCATGGGGGTATTTACATTTAACTAATGAGGAAACTCTGGGCAGGGGCCAAGCTGTTCGAGTCTTATCTGTAGTCACTTTTAAGGACAGCTTCTTCTCATCTGTCCCCTGGAGTGTTCCAAGTTTTTTTTATTATGGTATGTGAAAGAAAAGAAGGAAAGCAAATTGCTGGAAGCAGAACATTTACAACTTTCCCACAATAATTTGTCAAGGCAACTCTGTGTACAACCGACTACCATGCCAGTTCTAAACCTTTGTTGAGTTGGTTATAATAAATTATATAGCCTGGAGAAAAGAACTCAATGCATTTACTGAACTCTTTTCACTAAATCTTACTGTCATTGACTCTTAAACTGAAATTATGCAATAAAAAAATAATTATGACCAGAACTTGTCAGGTACATGGAACATGCAAGGCATCCTGCTATGTACTTTATGACATTTAAATTTAATCTTCACAAGGTCAGTGAGGTCTGTGTGGTTTATTTGTCTTCTTTTTACAGAGGAGGAACCTGGGCACAGAGAAACTAAGTAATTTCTCTGGGTCACACTACAACTGAGTTGCAAAGTCATGATTTTAACCTAGATCTCTGACTTTGACCCACATGCCTTTTCCACTATATGATTCTCCATTTCCTCTACCTATTTCAGTAAGTGCCGTTTGATAGTTTGGGTCAATCAGGAAGAGATATACAAATGAATACTATGAAAGATATTCTGAGCTGTGGGTAGAAAGCTCAAATCATGTCAAAAACCTTGAGTTGAGGTAGGAGTGAAGTGCTGGCAGAAGACCAAAGGAGGCATGGATGATATAACTGGGACCTGAATTTTCTTATCTGTTTTATGTTCTTGTTTGGTTTGGTTTGGGTTTTTTTTTTTTTTTTTTTTTTTGGTGAGGAAGATTCACCTTGAGGTAACATCCGTGCCATCCTCCTCTATTTTTAGTATGTGGGCTGCCAGCACGGCATGGCCGCTAACAGAGCAGTGTAGGTCTGTGCCCAGGAGCCAAACCCGGGCTGCCGAAGCAGAGCATGCCAAACTTAACCACTAGGGCACTGGGGCTGGCCCTTTCCCTTGTTTTTTTGTGAGGCAACTCCTTTCCTTTGGACATCTACTAAATAAGAGAAAGAGGGGACAACTTCCCTAAGATATTTTTTCCTCATGAGTATATAAGGTGGTACATAAGTCCTTAGTAATAGGGCTGGTATAACATGGCAAATGATAGTATGACTACTATTTTCTTTAATAAGAAAGAAATGTATCTAAAAGACACATATATTCTACTCCTAGATGAGAAATGAAAACATATGTCCATGTAAAAATTTGTTCACAAATGTTCATGGTGGTATTATTTATATTAGCTAAAAAGTGGAAATAACAAAAATGTCAACTGATGAATGGGTAAATCAGATCCATAAAAAAGAATATCTGTATAATAGCTTATTATTCATCAATACAAAGGAAGGGAGTACTGATAGACACTACAACATGGATCAACCTTGAAAACATTATGCTAAGTGAAAGAAGCCAGTCACAAAAGACCACATTGTATGATTCTATTTATATGAAATGTTGAGAAAAGGCAAATCTGTAGAGATGGAAAGTAGATTAGTGATTGCCTAGGGCTTGGAGGCCTGGAGGTAGAGGGGATAAGAGGTGACTGCTAATGAATATGGGCTTTCTTTTTGGACAAACAAGAAAGATCTAAACCTAGATTGTGGTGATGGTTGGACACTGTGAATACACTAAGAAGCATTTTATTGTACACTTTAAATGGGTGAATTGTAGGTTATGTGAATAGGTCTCAAAGTTGTTTAAAAAATAATCATATAAACAAGGTATATATTACCAACCTAGGTCAGAGTAATCTGCAAAACAAAGAAATTCCTTTAAAATATCAAAATCAGGGGCTGGCCCCGTGGCCGAGTGGTTAAGTCTGTGCACTCCGCTGCAGGCGGCCCAGTGTTTCGTTGGTTCGAATCCTGGGCACGGACATGGCACTGCTCATCAAACCACGCTGAGGCAGCGTCCCACATGCTACAACTAGAAGGATCCACAACGAAGAATATACAGCTATGTATTGGGGGGCTTTGGGGAGAAAAAGGAAAAAATAAAATCTTTAAAAAAAATATATATCAAAATCAAAATGAAACAAATAAGACTAGGTATATGGGAAATTAGTAGCTTACTCTCACAGAGAATAAATTTTTCAAGAATCTATGAAACTCAGTAATTTGAATGTACATTTCTAAAAGATATATCCTTAAGACAAAAAGACAAAAAAGAAAATGTGAAAGATACTTAGTAATCATATTGGTATTGCTATTTTATAATTAATATGTATATGTATTAGGTTCTCATGTAATTCATTAACTTAATTACTTATTTACTTTACCCATAAATAGTTATGGCAATGTCTCTATGAATTATTTCAGAGTAAGTGAAAACAGATACAAACACTGATATCAAATGAGTTAAGGAAAAATCCTTAATCTTAAATTTGAATTGTTAATACCAGTATAAATTCATGATGCATTTGTCCTTTTAAAAAATATTTAATTCCTAGCTCTATCCATGGAAAAATTCCTGGAAGTAATAACACAGTAGCAAGAATCACTGAGCCCAGATTGAAATCTCTAAAGATCCATTCTTACTAAAAGGAACCAAGCCTTCTTGGAGAAATGGCTGATGCCAAATCATAACAAGAAATATACAAGATTAGCCTGGAACATTTTATCATGCTGGGGAATGTGGAAGTGATCAAAGACCACTGTGTTGTGTCAGGAGGACTCAGGAGACAACTTTGAAAGGGCGGCTACAGGCCAAAGATGGGCATTTGTGCATCAGAAGAATAATGACTCCAATGGATTGAAGCAAGTACATTAAAATGTAGGAGTTCAAAACAAAACAAAATTCATCGGTCACCTTTAAAGCTTGCTAGGGCACCAAATTATTATTCTAAAAACTGGAAAATAAAAGGGAAAAAAATCAAGCATTTATTTTTCTCTTGCTATACAAACTGGGTAACCAAATAGTTGATAAGCGAAGGTGCCTCCTGACGTGATTTGATCAAAAGTATAGGCCCCACCTATGATGTATTCATGCCAAGAAAATTGAATTCAATTAGGCATCAATTACCATTTTACAGGAAATACAGAAGATAGAGGAACATGCTAAACAGCAGCCCAAGGAAGCAATAAGCCAAGTCCAGAATGGGGGGAATTCTATAAGAATAATAAGCCAGTGTCTTTAATAAATAAATTACAGGTAATAAAAAGGGTAGAAAAGATTTCTGTTATTGATTAAAAGGTATCTGAGAGACTTATCAACCAAATGCAATTTTTAAATCTTTAAATCCTGATTAAGAAAACTGCAAGAAATTAGAGTAGTCCAAATATGAGCTGCTCCTTGAAATGCTGCGTTCCCTGTCACAGTAAGTGTTTGGGCACAGAAAAGTTAACAATCTGCCAAGGATGTTATACATAGGATTATTGATTGGATAACATGTTAGGTAGGCAACTTCTAATATTCCTTTCTTCTTGAAGATGCTGATCCCAAAGTTATTCAAAGAAAACTACCCAATAGGAAATGTACCCAAGTATGGTAGATTTTTTTTCCAAAAATGATCACAACTATATCTTCCATGCCACATGTTCTTTTGCAAGGAGGCCTTACCACTTTCCCGTCAAGAAGTAAAGTCTCTTTGCTGCTTGACTCTACTGGTGAAAGCGAGGCTGTGTAACTTCTGAGGCTGGACCTTAACAGAATATCTGCTTCCTCCTTCTTAGAGCCCTGAACTACCATGTAAAGATCCAGCCACACTATTGGAAAAATCACAGAAAGAGAGAGACATGCCCATCCATCGCCTAACTGTTCCAGTCATCTCAATTGAGCAACCGGATACGTCAGTGAAACCATTTTGGACATTCAAGCCTCAGCTGTTTCAGCACTACAATTGAGTGCAGCTTCCAACTGATCCATCAGCTGAATACAGCCAAGGGAATGACCCCAGCTAATGCCACATGGTGAAGAAGAGCTACTCAACTGAACTTATCTGAATTCTTGGGTGAAAACGATGGCTGGGGCTTTAAGTCACTAATTTGGAAGCAGTTTGTTATGCAGCAATAGGTAACTTAGTGTACACAGGATAAAACAACTCGACATAGTCTTCGCCTTTATAAATCTTTTAACTTGTGCTTAAGCCTGATTTAAACCCCAGAAAAATGGCAATAAACCAATGGACAGAACTTATGTATTGGATCAATGAGGATTTGCTTCACCATCCAACTATCTACAGTTATGGGAAGATTGAGGAAACATCCATAACACTGAACCCAAAGACAGTCTGCAAGGACTTACTGTTTGGATTTGAGTGAGTGAGTTGATCCCTAACTTGGTTAAACTTAAGTCTTGCAAAATAGCACGTAGTTGAGAGGAAGAAAGACATGGCTATAAAAGAGCCTTCTGTTTCTGATGTACTGAAATGGTGGGACAAGAACATTATTACACTTTTCTTTCTTTCTTTATTTTTTCTCTTAAAGAGAAAGCTGTAGGTATTAAATAAAATCATAGGATGTAGAGAAACTTCCGAGGACAAAAAAAAAAAGATACAGTCCTACAGATTTGGGCACCATGACCTTGTGTACTTTCATTTCTAGTACTTCCACCATTTTTATGCTGATGAAATACCACACAATCCCCTGTTCTTTGCCATGGTGCTGGTGGTTGTCATCATCATCATCACCATTGCCATAATCATCATCTGTTTCAGGGAAGGAGGACCTAAGTGGGAGGTAATGAACCCAAAGGGAGAAGATAAGGATACAGACAGGGGGATATAGCAAGGAAGAAGAGAGCAGGTAGAAAAAGGAATGGAACGATAACTCTTGGTAAAGACTGGGAGAGGTAAGGGGGCTAAGGATATAAAATTAATAAAATGACATAAGATTTGCAGAGCAAGTTGCTGTTTATAAAGAATGTTAATGTAAGTTACATAATTTAATCTTTTTAACATTTGCTAATGGTGTTTTTTGTTGTTGTTGTTGTTTTTTAAGATTTTATTTTTTTCCTTTTTCTCCCCAAAGCCCCCCGGTACATAGTTGTGTATTCTTCGCTGTGGGTTCCTCTAGTTGTGGCATGTGGGACACTGCCTTAGCGTGGTCTGATGAGCAGTGCCATGTCCACGCCCAGGATTCGAACTAACGAAACACTGGGCCGCCTGCAGCAGAGTGCGCGAACTTAACCACTCGGCCACGGGGCCAGCCCCTTGCTAATGGTGTTTTATTATCCACATCGTATAGATGAGGAAATATGGATGGGGCTAAAAGAATATAACTTGATCATTTATTTTTTCTATTAAAAATATTTACTCAATTCACACTTTGTGCCAGTCACTATGCTAAATGCTGGAAATATCATTGTTACCAAAACAAACGTGGTCTCTACCCTTGTAACTTAAAGTCTAGTAGAGGAGAAGTGCATTATTCAAATCACAAAAACAACTGTAAAATGGCAACAAATTCAAGGAACATGGTACTATAAAAACAGAATAAAAAGATTTGATCTAGTCAGATAATTCTGATTACAGGTTTTTAGACAAAACAAAATATTACACAGTTACCTTGCTTGAATCTGTCATGAATATATGTCACCCAAATATGGTTGTAAATTAAGGAATGTATATTTTACATTTTTTAACATTAAATGTTTTCTAAAGAAGAAATGAAAGCTTTGCTTTATTTCTGTGCACAGCACTGTGTGCCTCTAACAATGCCATCATTTATTGGATCAGAATTCTATAATCTATAGCCTTTAGTCAAAAACTGGCTAACAAGGTTGCTTGGGGAAGTTAATGGGGGAGCTCATTCAAGACATGAGAATTTAACTACCACTTACTTACCCAGCTCTGAAAGTATCACTCACAGCCTGTCCGCCAGGAGATGATTAAAGTTGGTGCCTGTAATCTCTAGAATTTCCCTTTCTTAGACTTCTCTCTGTAAATTTTAGTTTTATGCACCACCAGAAAGAAGAGACTGTGGTCAGATAAGAATCGTATTCACAAACTTCTGCTCTAAAAGAAAAACATGCAATATAACTACTGGCCATCCGGTAGTACTTATACTCTAAGGACATAAAACTTCAATGAACACCATCTTCTCAAATATCTCCAAATGGTTTCAGACTGTCAATTCATTAATCCTTCTAAGAACCCATGGCCAAGGTTGATAAGAATAAACAGGAAACTAAAATACAAAGAGTTGAATTGATGCACTGTGAGTTCCTCAAATTGAATAGGAACCAGAGTTGTGAAGCTCCTTTTTCTCAATATAGACACTCCACAAGGGTTTCTGAATGAAATGCCCACTGTCAACCTTTCCTAGAAATGTGCACTTTTAGCCTAAGTGATAATTAATCTATTTGATAGTTTATTCTTCTTCTTTCCACATTTAACTTGGGAATCTTCACACTTAGATATCCTTTGCAGGCTTTGATTATTACCCCAAACTTGGAGTTTGGGCATTTTATAATAATTATTTTGTCATATTATTTTGATAAATGATAATTCCATGTGACTGTATTTGGACATAAGTTTCAACACTGCTATCTTTTCAGTCCATCCTGCAGCAGCTTGTCTTCAAATATCCTCTGGTCTCCCTCCAGTAAATTCTTAGATATGTTACAGTTATTGATTTCTTCTTTAATTCTATTGTCATCACAAAACATAGTGTATATGATTTGTTTCCTTTAGTGGTAAACATACCATGTACACTTGAAAATAATATGTATTCCGTAGTATTATTTAAGCCCAGGAGGTTAATAGTGCCGTTCATATCATTTATGTCTTTACCGAATTTTGCCCACACTTCTATCAAATGCTGAGAAAAGAGTGTTGATATCTCTAACTATGATAATGAAATTGTCTATTTCTCCCTTTAATTCTGTCAATTTTTGCTTCATATATTTTGAAACTCTATTATTAGATATATACATTTGTGGTTGTTTTTCTTTCTTATGAGTTGAACTTTTATCATGAAATGTTCCTTTTTTTATCTCTGGTTGTATTCTGTCTTGAAGTCTTTTTTTATCTGATATTAAGAGGTCCCCCAGCTTTCTTATACTTACACTTTGTATAGTATATCTTTCCAATTCATTTGCTTTCAACCTATTTGTCTTTGTATTTTAAAGTTCATTCTTGTAGAGATCATATATTTAGGCCTTTTTTGTTAATCCTTTATGATTATCTCTAATTTTTAATTGGAGCATTAGTTCATTAACATTTATTGTAATTGTTGATATGGTGGATTTAAATCTCATCTTTTGATTTTTGCTTTTCCCCTCTGTTTTGTTTACCTTTGTTCCTCCTTTATCACCTTCTTTTGGATTACTTGAATTTTTTTTGAATTCCATTATAATATATCTATTGACCTTTTAGCTATACCTCTAAATATACACAGTAAATATTTTACAGTGTGCTTAGAGTTAACATTTAATATAAAATGTAGAAAGCTTGTACCTGCATAGGCCTGTTTATTGCAACTCTCCATCCTTTATACTGTAGTCATCATTATTACACCTACAAAATTAAACCCTATAACACAATGGTATAATTTTTAAAAACAGTAATTTATTTTAATAAATAAGAATAGATATAATCTTTTATATTTGTGATTTCAGATTCTCTTCATTTTTTCCCTCAATTTCTGAGCTTCCATATGATACCATTTCCCATCCCCCTGAGAACTTCCTTGAGCATTTCTTGCAATGTAGGTCGTTTGACAATGAATTATCTTCTCTTATCTGAATATGTTCACAATTTTAGATTATTATTAGACATGGCTAGATTCCCTGGGTCATAGCATTAACAATCTAGTTGATTATATTCAGGGAACGCTATTTTAGGATTTACTGAAGTAACTTATTCTCAGGATCTTTCCCTAAGAATTGCTTAGTTAAACATTGATATCACTCTTGGTTATTTTACCAAGCTTTTAAAGTAATAAGTCAATGTTATGTTACACAATAAAGTACATATAGTAGAAAGGAAAATCAAAATACATATTGATTTAGTGTTTTCAAATGTAAGTCCAAACAGTAAAATAAAACCAAACTCAAAGAAATCTTAAAGTTCTGATAGATGCAGTTAATAAAGCAAAAGCTTGAAATGCAGATATACTGAAATTAAGACACAGGATCATTTATATCTGTGTTAAACATACTAGAACAAAATTTAAGTGTTGTTTTAGAGAGGAAACATATGTCTTTTATGTGGGTGGAGTTGCCTTAATCTGATTGTTTTTGTCATCAAAGGGATTTGAGGACATCCAACAAATTGTCAAATTGGTTATGAACTCTAAAGAAATTAAAATTTATTTATAGCCTGTTCATTACTTGCTTCCTTCCAGGCATAAAATAGCATTTCATAGCTTTAGGGGTAGAATATAGATCTTTCCATGGTAAACATAAGACTATATGATCTGGCTAATAATTATGTAAGATCTTTCTTTTATAACCTAATATTATGTAAGCATAGTTAGGGATGGGTAGCATGTGTACAGCATTGTAAAAACACAAAACGTAATATAAAACCTAAACATAACAGCCACTAACATATTATTTTTTCTTGCATCATTTTTTTTCTTCCCAGTTTTGCCATGAACCGATGATTACCAAGAGT
The DNA here is from genome assembly GCF_037783145.1 of Equus przewalskii. NCBI lineage: Eukaryota > Metazoa > Chordata > Mammalia > Perissodactyla > Equidae > Equus > Equus przewalskii. The sequence continues at coordinate 48,884,526 of NC_091831.1, read as the reverse complement.
GAACACTAATAAAGTAACCCTTACCTTTTAATGAAGGTACTTTTCATACATTTTCTCTCATGCCTAGGAATTATTTGATACAAATGCCTTGCAGCTGTGTTTCCGCAATGTAAAATGTGTTTTTTCCTACAAATGAAACACTAAGTAATTCATGTTAATGCTAAGGGTCCCTCAGGCCAGAAATGAAATATATTTTTAGTAATATTCCCTGACCCCGAGACTCCCAAGGAGTCACTCCTCTGATTTGAGTTGCTGAATTAACAGAAGAAGAATATAATTTTCATGCCTGAAGGGCTTGGAAATAAAACCTGCTAGAAAGCTTGTTTTAGATTTGTGGAGATTCTTGAACAGAATGTGGCCCTCCTCAATAAATTTTAACAAGTGATTAATTGAGGAGATATGAGAGTTCCCAATTATATAGCCTCATTGGTGACCCCTATGTCAAGTCCAGGCCATCCCTTAATGTCAGCCCTATAGCCACAGCCTAGTTCAGGCCCTAGGGAACTTACGCTCTCCTAAGCTTGTTCATTTTAAGTCTAGAATTCAGTCCTCCACTTCCAAATCCAACTACATTCTGAGCCCTTCATTTCAAATATCCTCGTGTCTCCCCAGTCAGTGCTCTTAACAACCAAGCTATTCTCAAAGTTCTGATATTTTCGTTTCTCTATTAATAATGAAGAGAAATGTCATTTAGGATCTATCTTTCTCAGTCTTTCTCAGCTACTGGTAGCTCAAACAGCAGAAATAACAGTTATATTATATATATATATATATATATATATATATATACATACATATATATATATATATATATAACAGTAAGTGTACTGGTAGACTGCATGTTCAACTCTGAGTGGTCCAACATGCAAAGATTAGGTGATCTTTCTATCACGTCAAGACAGTACAATGTTATAGAATCTCCTTTAGTGAATTATTCTTATTTGTGAAATTGCTCTGTTTCAACTTCTATCGTGTCTACCATCATTAGAACTCTTATTTGGACATCTACCAACACAACCAAGACTTTATTTTTACCCTCCATCATTTTATGTTAGCCTAAAAGGTTAGCGCAAAGCATCTAGTTCCCATGTATAAGAGCCAAGAAGCCAAAATAAAAGTATAACACTACTTCTTCCCTTTTTTATATTTACCTCTTGCCACATCTTTAAGTCAATGTACACTTGTGTGTAAACTCTAAGTCAAAGAAGGCATCTTTCATCTAATGGCATATGGAAGGGACGGAAATTAGGAAGACTAAAAATTAGTAAGGTGGATAAGAGAATGGAAAACAGAATAAACTGGTAGAAACTTCAGTTTTTAAAAACATGTCTATTTATATTTGCTTTGTAGAGAGGGATCATACAGGGACTCTGTTTTAATTAATATAACCTCAAAGCCCAGCACAGTTGTATAAGTATTCAATAAATGCTTATGGAATAATGTGGTTGACTGAAGAATAATTTTTCATTTTCCATTCAAAAATGGTATTTATTTGGACTGAAGAGTAGAATTTACTATTAGGCAGGTAGAATAGAAAGGATACTGGGGGCCAGCCCATTGGCTCAGCTCTTAAGTGCGCATGTTCCACTTCTGTGGCCTGGGGTTCGCCAGTTTGGATCCCGGGTGCGGACATGGCACCGGTTGGCAATCCATGCTGTGGTAGGCGTCCCACATATAAAGTAGAGAAAGATGGGCACAGATGTTAGCTCAGGGCCAGTCTTCCTCAGCAAAAAGAGGAGGATTGGCGGCAGGTGTTAGCTCAGGGCTAATTGTCCACAAAAAAAAGAAAGGATATTGGTTTTAGAGTCAAAAGGATGAATTGAGTCTCTGCCATTTGCTAGTGATATAGCTTTGCAGAAGTCATTTCACCTTTCTGGACTCAGTTACCTTGTTTGAAAAATGGAGGCTGAAATCCTTCTCAAATGGTATAGTGAGAAAAAAATATAAAATGAGAAATTGCTTAGAAAGCCTAAAATGTATGCAAAAGTAAAATGGTATTTTTTAAGTTAGAATAATAGGAAAATAAGTTTAAAGTTTTATCTAAGAATAAAGACTCCTTGAAGTCTTTTTACACCTGTAAGTTTGATCACATAAAAAACAGAGTTTTAAAGTTCAAAGGAACCTCAGAGATCAGATTTTAGTTTAACATCCTTGTTTTGCAATTGAGGAATCTGGTGATTAGTGATGCTAAGTGCATTGTTTAAATGTATAAGCTGTATTTGTGTTTGTGTTAGAGTCTCTTTTTCCCAAATTAAAAAAAAAAATCATTCTTTCTTTCTTTATTTTTTAATTAATTCATTTTTTGAGGAAGATTAGCCCTGAGTTAACATCCACTGCCGATCCTCCTCTTTTTGCTGAGGAAGACTGGCCCTGAACTAACATCTGTCCCCATCTTCCTCTACTTTATATGTGGGATGCCTGTCACAGCATGGTTGGACACGCCATGAGTAGGTTCACATCCGGCATCCAAACCTGCAAACCGTGGGCCATTGAAGCAGAATGTGCGAACTTAACTGCTGTGCCACCAGGCCAGCCCCAAAAATCATTCTTTATTAATGTATTATACGTTACTCTGTCTCAGTGTGATAAGTTATAGAAAAATGTTTGTCAGTGCCATTCTGAATAATGGATATGGAGGCCTAGACACAAAGAAGTTAAAATGTTCAGGATGTGACTGGGGAAATACACACACACACACCCCACAGCCCCATAGCTCATCTTAAAATACATTTAAATGTGCTTCCAAAGCTACTTTCAGCAAGTCAGCAACATATTATTGTAATTCAAATATAACTTTAGAAAGTTACTATTGCTCAGATTTTTAAATACTTTCTCTTGGAGAATAGTATTCATCTCCTAGCACCTTCTTTGCATCCACTGCCTTTTTTCGAGCCCTAATCCGACCACTACATTACTTCCTATCATGTGTGATATGCTGGTTTCCCAGGACACTCTATTTGTTCTGACAATCAGGACGGTATGCCTAAGGCAGTGCCATCTCTAGAAATGCTACAGTAGTTGACACTGCTTTTAGAAGCTGTATATCCAGGAACTAACTTTTTAACCTGTAGTTTTATATTGTTTTCAAATGATGGTTTGCATTTGTCACTTCCCATCACCTTTCTCTTCTTTTATGAGTTGTTATGGATTAAATGTTTGTGTCCCTGCCCCTCCCCCCTCCCCCCCCCCCCCGCCCAAATTCATATGTTGAAGCCCTAACCTCCAACATGGCTATATTTGGAGATGGGCCTCTGAGGAAATAAGTAAGGTTAAATGAGGTTATAAGGGTAGGGCCCTGATCTGTTAGGATTAGTGTCCTTATAAGAAGAGATACCAGACAGCTTGCCCCCCATCCTAATTCACAAAGAAGAGGCCATGTGAGCACACAGTAAGATGATGACTGTTTACAAGACAAGAGAAAAGGCCTCAGAATGGAATTTTCCTTGCTGGCATCTTGATCTTGGACTCCCTAGCCTCCAGAAATGTGACAGATAAATTTATGTTTAAGCCACCTAGTCTGTGGTATTTTTTATGGCAGCCTAAGAGGCCATGCAAAATACCATAGATATATGAGTAGTTTTAGATATTAATATATTTCCCTTGGTTGAATTAGTGGTAGTGGTAGGAGAAATTAGTGTATGTGGACATGTGAAATCTTATTACGCCTGCTTTGTTAGCTTTTTGATTGACTAAATACTGTTGGAGCACCTAAATACAGCTGTGGGGTTTTTTTGTATTAAAATCTGGCTGGCTTGATAAAATTTTTCCTCAGTGGTTCCAACTAGTTGGCACAGTTGGTGCTATTAACTTGTTGAGAAACACAGTTGCCTTTTCCTGGTATTCAGAAGCAACTGAGCCTCTATGCTCTTTTTATTTGTTCCTTTTTTACCTCTGCTAAATCGATGATGCATGGTTGCCTTTTCATTGTTTTGCAAGGTTTATTTTGTCGCCTCACACTTTTTGTTCATTAGACAAACATAGAACAGATGATAAATAGTCATTTGGAAAATAATGTGTTAGACAAAAATGCAACAATGTGCTTCACAGAAAATGGCGTGTCATAGATGCCTAATGTCCAGAGTAGAACAATTTAAAGATCCTTTTTGTGTAGGGAAAAAGCATCTGTTTTTTTAAAAAAGCCATGGGAAAGACACCATTTTAGTCTGTTTTATAGATGTTTAACACTGGGCAAAAGAATGATTAAACATTTGACCATAGTCCCAATGTCTGTCTTGTATAATCTCATAAGACCCTATATATGCTTCTCTGATAGCACTTATTACACTGAAATTACCTCTTTCCCTATCTGTGTCCTCTGTAAAATGGAATCTCCTTGAAGTCAGGGATTTCATCTTAGCCTTGTTTTCCCATCATTTAGCATAGCACATGCCTCATAAAATGTTCTCAATAAACATTTGTTGTATTGGGTCACATAAAAATGTTCAGTGGATCTGTTTTTAGTAAGCCAGCCAATATAATTGCTTAAAGATTGGAAAAGCAGTATTTTCTCCCCCTACTGCTCATGTAGCAAGGCACCCATTCAATAGTACACATTAGATATTTTTTCACCTAATTAAACTGAGTGTGCATAGATAGGATCTTAGGAGGAACTGAAATTTTGAAGCAAGTTTGAACATAATAGAAATGATTAATTGCTGGATTACTTTCGTCTCTGAGAAAAGTTAAAGAGGGATTTTTTTTTTTTTTTTTTTTTTTGGTGAGGAAGATTTGCCCTGAGCTAACAGCTGTGCCAATCCACCTCCATTTTTTGTACATGGGATGCCTCCACAGCATGGCCAGTGAGTGGTGTAGGTCCATGCCGGGGATCCGATCCAGCGAACCTGGGCTGCTGAAGCAGAGCATGTGGAACTTTAACCACTGGGCAACAGGGTTGGCCCCAAAACAGGATCTTTTTGCTCCAGAAAATAGAAGAGCTAATTCAAGAATATTAAAGGCTAAAGCATAGTCAACCAGGGATTTGCCTTTCCTCATGAATGAAAAAAAGTCTGTTCAGAGGGACCAAGTTTGATGTAAAGTAGGAGTATGGTAGGAAGGAAGATGAAATGAGAGAATAAATTTACTGAGGAACCAGGTGGAATCTTTCAAAGTGAGATGGATTGGCACTTAGTTTTCTGAAATCACATTTGATAATTTGATGATCTTTTCAAGATCTCTTTTAGGTTTTCTATTCATGGTTCATTAAAAAAATTGTTTTTAATCTTTTATTTTGAAGTAATTTTAGATTTACAGAAGTGTTGTTAAGATAGTACTCAACTTCCCCCAATCTCAATATCTTTCCTAACCATGGTATTTGTGAAAATTAAGAAATTAACATTGGTACGATACTATTTACTAAACCATAGACTTTATTCAGATTTCCCCGGCTTTTCCACTGATGAACTATTTCTGTTCCAGGATCCAACTTAGGATCCTATTTTGTATTTAACAATTCATGTTTCTTTAAATTTCACTTGTAAGTCTTAAGATTTGTGCTCTACAGAGCCCGTATATCAATTGTGTGTTTCAAACATTTCCTGATTTTAATTTTCTGAACTTCTTGTGTTCATTATTTCTTTACCATACACAATAGATTTGTAAATCTCTCTCCAATTCATAGTCCCTCTCTGGTCTGCTTCTTCTCTGCCCTGCCTCTTCTCTCTGAGGACCCTTTGCCTCTAACCAGACAAGAAAGCTACATAATCAGCTGAAATGTACAGTTTTCACTTTCCTTTATGTAATTTGTGCCCTTAGAGAAAACACATAAGCAGAGGTTGTCAAGTTAACCTGACAGCCTTGTTAATGTTATATTTAATTTGTATTATAACATAAACAGTGTGAAGGTTTTAACATTTTAGAGTTTGGGACTAGGTAGTAACTTTCTGTCCTTTCCAATATTTACCATTTGAGAATATCGTGATTCTTTTCTGAAAATAATGATTCCTTTTAACTAAGCCATCAGTCAAATAAGGGTGAAAGATTTTATTCTAGTTTCTCTCTCAGGGAATCATGGCTAGGCTTATGTCCATAAATGAATAAAATTATGAATGTAATATTTTATTTATAAGTGTATTTTTTTCTAGGAGGAGGGTCCACAATTCTCATCAAGTTCATAAAAGTATATCCTGGCTCCAAAAAGCTGAAGAACCATTTCTTTGGAGCTGGGGGTGTGGGACAATCTATATCATCAGATGGATTTGACTTCTAAATTTTAATGCAAAAAATATTTGGAGCTATAAAAATAACTCCAAATGCTTTAAATTCACAAAATAAATATCCTTTCTTATCCACATAATAATTTAGGAACTTAAAGTTCATTGTGATCTATCTTTGTATTAATAATTATTATATTTTTATCCCTATGTTCTTTTGTGGTAAATTCTTTCTTTTTTCCCTTGCTTCCAGAGTCCTTTTCAGCCTTGTTATTGTTCTTCCTGCCTTTGCTTGTCTCCATTTTACAAGCCATTCTTTCATCTATCATTCCTACTGCATTACTTTCCACTGACAAGACTGCTTGCTGGGCATTTGCCCACCGCCTCCTCCATTCTGGTCCCTACTCCTCTGCTTGCTTGCGGGAAGTGCTCTGGCTAACAGAGTGTGTAACCATAGGGACTGTCAGTGCCAACGGCATACCAAAAACACAATTCTGGAAAAAACATTAGCTTGACCCTTTCGTGAGACCCTCTTAGCAGAAATTAGCCCATGTCCCTGGATAGAGGTAGAAATTTATAGCATGGAACTAAATTTAAACATAAAGAAAACAGACTCTTGCTTGTTGTTTGAGAAGCATACTTTACCTAGTCATTGGAAGAGGAAGGGCGGGAGGTTAGGGGAATAAAGGATGAGATACTGCCTCTCACCCATCCACATTCCGGCAAAATGCTCCTATGCTGGTTCCCATAGAGTGAGATTATTCTCCTACTCACCCCTACCTCTATCAAAAGCCATGTGATATATAAACAACTTCATTTAGTTGTGTGTTATTTTTTAACAGCTATAAAGGATAATCTTAACTCTGGTTTTTAAACATAAAATGTAGAATGTGATTCAATAATAGTCAATATATTATGATGATTAGCATTACCATAGTTCTAGTTATTGAGCATTAACTCTGTGCAAGATACTCTGTGATATGCTTTACATAATCTCTAAATCTAACAATAATCCTAAGAAAGAAGCACTGTTATTCTTACTTTTCCAATGAGGAAACTGAGGCCTAATTGGCCCATGGTTACTCTTCTGGCAACTGGTAGAGCTTGTACTAAGGCCTACAAGAGGTCAAAGCCCAAGGTTGCAAACCCAAAGCTATAGTACACTTGGATGATCAGTTGAAAATGAGCTGCTGTTGTTATGAATTGGAGGCAAGAATAAGGGTGTCAAGGGAAAGGAGAAGAGAAAGGAGAAAGTGTAGGAATAGAGAGGTACATTCCAGACACTTACTGAAGGTAAATAAGTTAGTAAGATGTATGTATTCCATTTATCTAATTAGATTTTCTTTTCCTTGTGGTCAGCAATTTGATTTCCTTTAAGCGCCTTCTACGTAATAGATGCTTAATAAACACTTAAAAATGGTGGGGAGAGGGGAAAGGAGAAAGGACAGATAGGCTTCAAACAAAGTGAGGAGAATGAGAGAGAGCCAAGAAGAATGAAGAAGGAAAATGATGGGGAATGAGTATATATGTGAGAAAATAGTAGAGAAGAGAAGGTAGCAAAAGGAGACAGATGAAAAGTGAGGCAGAGGAAGATGAAGGGAGAAAAGCCCAGTGCGTTCTTATTTCCTGGCCTGGACAACTTACTGCTTACTTAGAGTCTGGGCTTCAGGGAATTGTCATGATGAAATTCAGTCCTTTGAAATATTAGCTAATTAACCTCTGAGCACAACTTTTCAATGATGATTCATCCTTCAAATAATTTACAATCACCAAGTATCCCTGGGGCCTCTGTGATTGGCAAAGCATTGGAGGAAATAACAAGAATACCAGGGGTTTACAACATATACGTAGGTAACAATAGCCCAAAGAGAAAGATGTTGTAAGTGCCATTAGTGAGCTGAGGAGGGGAAATGACCTTTGGTTTGGATGGAGAAGGATAATGAAAGACTTTTGGAGTGCAGGAGTAATTCATTGCCAAATGGGTAAAATTACAAGGTTAGATTTGCCAGCAGTAGGATTGAGGGGGAAGAGACTTTAAGAAGAAATCATTAACAACACTACAGAGATGGGAAAACTTGCAGAATCATTCTTTTTGCTGGAATATAGCACACCTGTCTATTCTCTTGCCACTCCCCACTTTCAACCCCTCCCTCACCCCATCTTTGTAGCAGTTTGTCTTAGCTTTTTTAGTCTCCTTTACAACTTCTTTTCTTCTGCCCATCCCCTAAGTATTAATGTTTGTTACATTCTGTCCTAGAATGTAGACACTTTTTATGAACCAGCTTAAGCCTTCTTAGCTTCACCTATCTTTGAAGTCCTTGCCCACTTTTTTTAGCCCTGCTGCTGCTATAGTGACCAACTCTGGGTGGGCTTTGTCAGCTGCTGCCCTACTGACTTCACATGGGTCTGACTTGCGGTACCTTGCCTCATACCCAGTGTGTGCTTCTTGCCTCTCAGTCTAGGGTTTCCCTATGACAAGTGACTCATAAGATGCCACAAAGATCCTACAAAGATCACCTATGCAAGGAGCAGCCCAGAAGTGGAGGAGAGGTATGTCCTGGAGGATAGGCAAGTGGAAGTTAACATCACTGGGGCAAACCTTTGACCATTGGGAGATAGGAGCCATGATTTGGGGTTGATATATTCTTCTTCCCTTCTGAACCCTCCCTACACAGTGCTGAGCTCAGATCTCTTGAAAAATATCCCATTTGATATTAAGCAGCAGCCAGCTGGGTAAAGCAAACTCCTATTAGTCCTTCTTTCCTCCTTGACTAATTTTCCTTTTTCAACTCCTGCCTCCATTGGATTGTACTCCCTAACAAAGTAGTAGAGAAGCTGCCCAAGGCTCTACTTTCTGGAGAACTAAGGCTAAGACATAAACTTTCTTCTCTTCTCTTTTGTTTTCTTGTATTAGCAATCTTGTCCACTGCCCTGGTTTCAGTTACCATTTAAGTACAGAAAAATTCCCAATCTACATCTCTAACCCAAACCTTTCTTCTATAATACCCAGATACAGCTATTTAATTGTCTTATGAGTATCTGTAGTTCGATTTCTGACAAATGCCTCAAACTTCTCTAAAATCAAATTGACTACCTTACTTTACCATCCAGTTGCTTAAACTTGGCAATTAATTGGCAATTAAGATTGACTCGGGGAGTCAATCTTAGGAAGTCCCTCTTTCTCACTCTTTGATTCTATTTATCACCAAAGCTTGCTGATCCTACCTCCTAAAATGCTCCCCAATTCATCCATTTCTCTCCATTCCTACTGCCATACTCAAGTTCAGGCCCACCATGTCTCTCCCAGATTTCTACAACATCCTCCTACAGGTCTCATGGCCACATGTCTTATCTTCCTCAAATCCCTACTCTATACTCAAGCCAGATTGATCTTTCCAAAATCACAAATATTATCTTGTTATAACCATGCTGAAAATCCTTCCATAGCTTTGAGGTAAAGTCTAGACTCCTTAGTGTGACTTCCAAAGCTCCAAATGCCCTGCGCTGCCTACCTCTTTTAACTCATTATTCTACTCCCTCATCTTTACCCTGTCATGTCAAATGTCTTCCAGCTTCTTAAAAGAGCTGGGCTCTCTTTCACTCATTGTTGGTCCTCTAGACATGCTGATTCCTCTCCCTCGATCATTCTTCCTTTTGCCTCTCTGATTTTACTCATTCTTTCCATCTCAACATGACATTTCCTCATGTACTAGAGTTTGAGGTTCAGGATCTAAAGCAGTTTTGAGTAGTTTTGATCTCTAAATTGGGGATTACAGTTCAGCTGATTCAGACCAGAGAGTTGGAAGAGTTATCAAAACTTACTATAAAGATGAAAGGAATGATGGCTGGCAGATGGAAAAACTGGGCCACCTGCTGAAGGCATTTGAGGAAAGTGAGAAAGTGTCCTGGAGATCAGTATACAACAAAGTGAGGATTCTGCTTTGATATAAGATTGCCATTGCAGATTATGGCAGAAGAGGTCATTCCCTGAGCTACCCAATCAGTGACTACTATAGCAATGAGGTTGAAACAAGTCTAGCTCTGATCCTCAGGCTTAATGATCCCCCTGCAACAGATCCTTAGCTATGTCCAGAGGGAGATCAACAGCTACAGTTGGAATCCTACGTAGTTCCAGTGGCACAAAACAACAAAAGTCTGAAGATAGGCAGAGACTATTGCTATTGTATACGCTCAAGTACACATTGGAAAAAGTTAGGTGTTTCCACATCCAGGACTGGTTAGAGGCCAAGTCGATGAGAATAGGTATATTTCATTGATTAAATTCTGTGATCCGAACCCATTTCAGACGTCCAATCTAATTAACCTATGTAAATAGCATCTTTTATGTTTTTATACCTCAGCTCCAACATTATAGGTCAGTAAATAAATTCCTCTTAGAAGACTTAAACACACACACCAAAAAAGGAACCTTCCATCTCACTAAAAATTATACCAACCTCCTCTGAAAATCTGTGTCTGCCTACACACACCAAAAGGTAGTTGTCAGCAGTGCCAACAATACATGACAACTGGAGTTGAATGTTCAGCTCCTGAGTATCTCAGAATCCCTGACACAATAAAATCCTGACATCAGTTTCACTTTTAATCCGTATTTTGGCTGCTTAATTAAAAAGTCATTTATTCGCTTATTTATTCATTTAACAAATATATATTGAACACAGCAGGACACCAACTCTGCTCTGAGGGCTTACAGTCTATTAGCAAGATAGGTATTAAATCATTGGTTCATTAATTACAGTGTTACTCAGTGGTACAAGGAGAAATATCCTTACGTTCTTTTGGCCTTGTGGGCTCCAGGATAGATTAACGCAACTTTGCAACATCATAAATTATGCTAAACTGAAGTTAAACTAACACATTGTAGATAAAACTTTTGTTTTTTTTTTAAGTTTCTATGCGTAAGTTCCATTGCTTGAAAGAATTGACTTGTCTTTGATTTAGTTAAAAAAATTTTTTTCTAGGTACCATGTGTGAGTTCTATTGCCTAGAAGAACTGATTCACCTATGAGGGATATGTGATAATATCCAGAGGGCCATTTCCCCACTTCTTGGCTCAGGTCCCTGACAATGGATGAGCTAGGGAACACGTGTTAGGAGAGTGATTTAGCAATTTGTTCCTCATTTGAAACCTGGGAGGCAGTTCATCCTCACTTAACAGACAAGAATACATCTAAGTGACTTTTTTGAGGTCCTATCGTGAATCAACAACAGAATAAGGACTGGAATCTCTCTGTGCCTGGAGTGCCAAGCTTTTGTCATAAATTCTCTCAGGCCATCCTTCCTCTCAAAGAATTTTATCTCTTATTTCCAGAATGAATAGATCAAAATAATTGACTCCAAAGTACCTTCCTGATGCAATGTACCATGGAAACGGCCCTATAATGAAGCAAATGGAAAACATAAGCATTCTTATTTCCCTAATCATTCACTGAACAATGGAGTCCTCAAGTTAGCATTGAACTTAAATGGCTTTAAATAAATAATCTACAGTGTGTATTGGCACAGAGATGGTCGAAGAAAGCAGAGAAGGTATAAAATAAGCTAGGAAGAAACTAACTGAAAACTTACTGTAGTCTGGAGGAAAAGAAAAGTAACTCAAGTGAGTCTTGAATGTGACTTGTGGAGTTTAGCTAACAGTGCTACCAAAGCTCAAAGTAGAGAGATGTGTCCTTAGGGCTGACAAAACATGAAGAATCATTGGAGTAGGAAGGCAAAATTGGAGGAGATCTGTGGGAGCCTTCCGAGGCCTCACAGAGAAAAATAGCCCCTTCAACCCTGGGAAGCCTGCCTGGCCGAAAGAGTGGGAAGTGTCCTTGGCTAGAAGCCTGGGGCTGAGATCTGGGGAGAGTTGGAAGCAGAATGGGATACAAAAGAAGACCAGACATCGGGTCCCCTGGACTTGGGAGTCCTTCAAGTCTCAGGAAGAAGTATGTAGGAGGGAAAGGTTCATAGTTCCAAAGTGCTGAGGGGAAACTAAAGAAGGCCAAGAGTACAGTCTCTTGGAACTGACTGGGGAGGATAACTTGCAGGGGGCAAGGTCTTCTGGCAGGATTTTAAGTATATGGCTATAATTTCACCTCAAGTTTCTGGCACTTATACAAACTACTGAAGAGTCTCTCAATTTTATGGAACCCCTTGGCGGGACTGATGCCCAATAATTCAGTTTGCCTATATTTATCTGTATATCACACACTGTTTCCTGTAGTGAAGGGACCATTGAATTTTCAGATAGCACAGAAAAATTACACTTTTCAGCTGCAAATGTCATACCTTTTTTTTTTTTTAACAACTGTCAAAGATCTATTATTGGAAAATCAATTCTACACCTGATGTCCAACAACACATTAGAGATACCCAGCAAGTGACTTTCAGGACACTGTAGTATGTTTTTTTATTTTTGGACCAGGCATTCTTCCAGAATCTTTATCGAATCTCTTTTTTTTCTCCCCCCATCCATAGGCCATATCTAATTCAGTCACACTTCCAACATTGCTGCACTACTTACCTCCCAGAAAGATATATTTCTTGTCTCTTTAGTATGAAACCTAATACCCTTTTCATGGGTTTTAAAAGAGCTCAGTTTGCATTTTCCTAATGATTAATGATGTTGAGCATCTTTTGGTGTGCTTATTTGCTATCCATCGTACTACACACTTATTATAGAATGTCTAAGTTAAAAAAATAGTAACAGAAAAAACAAAATTTGCCACTATCAAGTTCTGGCAAGGATGTGGAGCCACAGGGACTCTCATACATTGCTTTGTGGCATAACCACTCTAGAAAATGGTTTTGGCAGTTGCTTATGAAGTTCAACATGCACTTACCATATGACCCAGCAATCCCACTCTTAGGGATTTACTCTAGAGAAGTGAATGCTTAAATTCACACAAACACCTGTACAAAAATATTTAAGGAGCATTCACCCAAAACTGAAAACAACCCAGACTTTAATATGTGAATGAACTAAACAAGCTATAATAAATTTATACAATGGAATATTACTCAGCATTCCACAGGAACAAACCATTGATGCATGTAGCAACATGAATGAACTTCAGATGCATTCTGCTAAGTGAAACAAGCTAGTCTCAAAAAATTACATACTGTATGATTACTTTAATATGACATTCTTGGAAAGGCAAGACTATAGTGACAGAAAACAGATCAGTGGCTACTGGGGGTTACAGGTTGGGGAAGGGTATGACTGTAAGAGGCAGCACAAGGAAGTTCTGGGAGTGATGGAACTGTCTGTTCTGATTATGATCACAGTTACGTGAATCTCGGCATGTGTTAAAACTCATGGAACTGTATACTCCTCAAAAATAGGTGAATTTTAATGTATGCAAATTATAAATAAATAAATATTGAAGAGGATTGTCTTCACCAAGAAAGCAGAAGAGGTCCTCACTCAGTTAAGCTCCTTAATTGTGGAAATTCACACCTTATCTGGACTTAACATTCTGTCTTGAAATGCTGATTTAATGCCTTATAAAGGTGAGACCCAGATTCAGAACTTCTGTAGTCATCCTACTTCTCTTTTATGAATAGATGGGAAAGCTCACCTCCATTTGAAACAAAAGTTTTAATCTATTCTTTTAAAATAAAATTCACATCACATGTGTGATTAGTTTTGTTTTTAGTACATAGCAGTGGGTGTTGGTGAGCCAGAGCTGAGATTAGGTAAGTCCACAATGCAAAGTGAGGTGATACTCTTTGTCCCTGCTCAAGTATCTGTTTGCATTTACGGAGTCTTGTGGAGGTGAGAGGGGGTGCTGACTGGAGGGAAGGATGGGTGCCAGCAGAAGTATGACTGGAAAGGATGATGGGGCCACTGACATCCAATTCATCATTTGATAAGAAAAATCTGGTTCAATGAGGTTCAGCAACAGGGCCTGAGGGTAGGAGAGGAGCAGTGTGTCAGCGTACAGAATAGTAGCTGAAACCTACTCCAGTGGAGAGTAAACTGAGTCATCTTTAGGCCCAGGAACCTGTTTTGTTCCTCTACCAGCACCTAAGTGTCACACAGAAGAGAGAACCTTCTCCCTCTGGCTTCAGAAGCAACTGCAAAGCTGTGCATCTTTAAGTAAATTTGGAGTGACTCAGCCAGTTTAGCAAAGTGACTGGAGGCAGAGGCCAGGGAAGTGCTAAGAAGAGCTTAGAAGTGACAAAACAAGAGGTGGAAATTCCAGCAACATTGGGACTGAGACGATACTGAGGGGCCCTCCCTTCCCTCCCACCTCCATGACTCCAAACACATAGAAATGGTGGGTAAAAATATAACAAAACATTATTATGAAGTGTAATCAAAAATAAAACTATTAGGTGTTAAAAAGAAACATGAAAACAGGATAGTAAGCACGTGAGCAAATGCTATGACAACTGACCAATGGGATATTGTTCCCAAAATATAATCCTAATGGCCAGAAAATTGGGTTTTAGTGCCCAAGCAAGGGTATCAGAAATGTAGCCTTGCCCCTGTCAAAGGCTGAGAGCTGGAACTGAGATTCTTGCACAAATCTCAAAAGATAGGATGCCAAAAGGTTTGCCCCCTCTGTAAAATTTGAGTCTAGAAGTGGCAAGGAATCTTGTCATTAGTTTGGGACTCTGGGTAAAAAAGAAAATTTGGGGACAAAATTAAAATAAGGTAGAAATAAAATACTAGGAAATAGTATTGAAAGTTGAGGAAGTAGGGTGAGCTTGCTAGAGAGCTTGAGAGAGAGGCCTTAAGTGTTGCAGTTAAGAACATGTACTCTGAAGACAGACTTCCGTGTTCAAATCCCAGTTCTAACATTTACTAACAGTGTGGTCTCGGACAAGTTACTTCCCTCAATTTTCTCATTGGTAAAATTAGATGATAATCGTGCCTACTTCATCAATATTAACTTATTAATATCGTATCTCTAAAATGTTTAGTGCATTGATTTAAAAAGTCCTTTTAGGAAGGGAACTTTCTTAACTTTATTAAGATTATTTAGTATTTTCTTTAAATAAGAATAAGAATGCCGCTATTACTGCATCTATTCAGGGTTGCATTTTACTGTCATAGCTAGCTAAGAAAAAAGAAATACCCCTGATGATATTTTTCTCTACATGAAAATTCCAAGTGAATTTACGGACAAACAGAAATCATAAGAGTTCATCACGGTTGCCATGTATAAGATCAAGATAGAAGAATCAGTTGAATTTCTATATACCACTTCAAACAATTTAAAAAATGTAATAATAATAACAATTACAATTGAAACAGCAACAAAAACTCTGACATACCTAGGAATAACTCTAACAAATGATGTGCAAGACCATTATGGAAAATATGATAAAATATTATTGCAGGACATAAAAGACTTAAAGAAGTATAAAGACCATAGTCAACGAATGGGGAAGCTCAATATCATAAATGTCATCTCCTCACAAATAATTTATGCATTCTCAATTCCAATTATACCCAAATAAGTGGTGTTTTGTTTTTGTGGAATTTTATGAGATGATTGTAAAATTCACATTGACAGTAAAGAGCCAAAAATAGTCGAAGTAATTTTGAATAAGAAAAAAAGGGAGGATGTGATGTGCCACACAGATCACTCTTTGGCAATGAAGGAATTCATGCCTCGGATGCTGAGAGTGCTGCTGACAGACACTCCTTGATTGTCAGCTACCTTCAGATAATTGCCTCAGTTGAAAAGATCCATCCAGCCCAAGGCCATGCCCCTTTTCCAGGGAGGTTTACTAAACAATACGGGTATAAAGGCGTAGCTAGCCCTTTGTCCCACCTTGGAACAACTCTGAAAGGCTGTCCCAGCCCCGGAGCTCCCTGTGAGGTAGGCTGTGACCTTCATTGGGAGTGCATTACAGCTTAACTTCTCCTTCTGCCCATTCAGCTTCCTTCCTTTCCTTTCCACATGTTTTAATCCCCAGAAAAGTCCCTAATAAACATCCTGCATGTAGTATCTATCTCAGGATTTTCCTTCCCCAGGAATCCAACTGTAACTGAGGACTTTTTCTTTCAGATATCAAAACCTGTTTATTATAAAGCTATAGTACTTAAGATAGCCTGGTGGTGACTTCAGGATAAATGAATAGATACATGAAACAGAAAGAGTGCAGAAAAAGAACTTGTTGTATATGAGAGATTACATTATACTAAATTGGAAAAAAATGCACTGTTTAGTAACACTTGCCCTGACAGTTGTCTATTTAGATGAGAAAAAAAATTAGGTCTCTTTCCAAAAACTATCCATGAGGAATAAATACCCAAATGTAAAAAGCAAAAAAGTAAAATTATTAATAAAATATAGAAGAATGTCTTTGTGACAAGGCAGGACAGAATTTCTTAAGCAAGATGTAAAGATTGAAACCATAAAGAAGAGATTGATAAAGATTGAAACCATAAAGAAGAGATTGACAAACTAGATTTTATATAAATTAAAAATTTTTGATTATATGCCTCAAGCTTGGAGATGTAAAGTCAGCAGAGGAGTGGAACTCAGACTATAAAGAACTTACACGAATTAGTGAGAGAAAGACAAACGACAGATAGAAAACTGGCCAAAGGACACTGATGAAATTAAAGGCAAAGTAAACATGGAAAAAATGAAAGCCAACCCCTACCTTTTGCTAGAATAAAAACCAGGGGAAAATGCATCTTCGACACCTAAAACTTTTCCTAATAAATTACACATAAAGGCATAAGATAAAGAAAAAGTAAGGACAACTGATCTCCTTGATGAAGGATTATTTCCCGTTAGAGAACACAGAAGCCTGTAGAAGAACTTCAAGCCAGTATTGGACAAACTTGCTGCATGTAGCTCCCTGTTGTAAAAAGTGGTGTGTCTCTTGGTTTTGCAAGAAAGCTACCACAACTTTGAAAGCTTTTCCTGTTGTGACCATTTAGCAATCCCAGTGCAGCAGAAGGAAAGTGGATATTGAAAATGTCCTGAAATACCGTCTTCATACAACCACTTTAACATTAAATTGTACTTCAATAATAGTGTTTCGATCAATTAAAATACAATGTTTTATTTTGGGCAGGGGAGAGAAGAGAGAGTACTTGATCATAGTTTCATATATTTTGCATTCAATATTTAGTCTGGCTTTTTAAAAACATATAGTTCTCCCAAATAAATATGACTTTTCCCAAGCTAGTGCCGTCAAAAAAAAAGAAAACTAGCAAAAGGTATGAACTGCAAATTTGCAGAGAAAGAAACACGAATGGTTAAAAACCTTAAGAAAAGATGGTCAAATTCACTAATAATTAATGACGTGCAAACGAGAAGATGCTATTTCTCATCCATGAGGGAAACAAAAATAAGGAGAGCAAACATGACAAAGGTGGGGAAGATATGAGGAAATAATCTCTTTGAAGAGGAATTTGGTAATATCTTATAAATTTTATTTCTTATATATATCTTTGAGAAATTCATAGAAATGTGCACATGGTGATATGAACAACAATGATCAGTGCTATCCTTTTTGTAATAGTAAATATTTGGAAGCAACCTACATGACTGTCAATAGGGGATGGATAAATAATTGTAGTATATACATATGATGGAATAGTATACAGCAGTTAAAGTGAATTAAACACGTTTACATGTTTGAACAAAAATCCTGAAAACATAATGTGGGATAAAAATTTCTATGCAGTAATACCATTTATTTATCAAATTTAAGCTCATGAAATAATATTGTGTACAATTTATGGAAAAATATATGAGTGGTAAATATTTTTAAATGTGTTACAGAAAGGAATCATAATGGCTTCAGAAGAAAAGCTGTCTTTGGAGAGAGAGGAGAATGAGATGGGAAAAGTCCTCAACTGTATGTTACTTCTCAGTTTTATGAAAATAATCTGAAGTAAAAATCTGAATATGGCAAAATGTTAGTATTTCTTGATTCTGGATGGTGATATGATTTTGGATGGTGAATATTCTGTGCATTTTTCTGCATGTTTGAAATATTTTATTATATAGATCTTTTAAAATTTAAAAAGAAGTGGTATGTAGTAAAAGCCAGAAATATGAGCCTTGTACTGGTTTTGTAAGCATTTGTAAAACTCCTTTGAGGAATTTTGGGGATATTTTGGGGTAATCTTTTTTTTTGAGATAAAATTCATCATTTTAATCATTTTGAAGGATACACTTGTGGCTTTCAGTGTATTCATAATGTTGTGCAACCATCACCAGTATCTAATTCCACACATTTCTCTCACCTTTTTGAGGAATCTTGCAAGGAACCAGAAGTCCTGCATTAGCAGTATCAGCTTGGAATAAATGATAAGAGATATTAATATTAAGTGATTTTATATGAATTCACAGAGAGAGGCCTGGGATCATTCAATTTACATATTTAAATTTCTGTGTAATTAGAGATTTAGGGCTTAATATTTCCCCCATAGACAAGAATATCCTACCAGCTTCCAGAGTTACTCAGTAATGCCTTTTTGTGGGTGGTAACTTCACTCTCTACCCCATGTGATTTCATCTTCCTTGGAGTGCAGCCCAGAACAGAGAAACAGAGACATGCTCTACCTAAACCTTCCATGGACATTCTTGCTTTCCCAGACTGTGCTGGAAGACTTAGAAACTGCTACAGAATGAATGTTGTACCCCCCCCAAGATTCATATTTTGAAATCCTGATCCCTAATGTTTTGGTATTTGAAGCTGGAGCCTTTGGGAGGTCATTAGGTCAGGAGGGCAGAGCACTCATGAATGAGGTTAGTGCCCTTATAAAAGAGACTCCAAGACCTCCCTTGTCCCTTCTGCCATGTCAGGACACAGCAAGAAGACGGCTTCTATAAAGCAGGGAGTGGGCACTCACCAGACACCAAATCTGCTGGCACCTTGATCTTGTAGTTCCCAGCCTCCAGAACTGTGAGAAATAAACCACCCAGTCTCCTGTATTCTGTTATAGCAGCCCCAGCAGACTAAGACAGGAAACCCTCTTCTGATGCTTGCACTGCATTGTGTATTTATGTCCATGATAACAATTACCCTTAGTATTATAATTACTTATGGCATAATCGTTCCATGATTTCAGAAAGCTCTGAACTCCTTGAATTCAGTGATCGTATCTTTCTACATTTGCATCCTCAAAACTTAGCAAATTCCCAGACTCAGTAGATGTTCAAATAAATGTTTTTTGAAAGAATGACATTTTGATGAACGAAGTATCTGTGACTCATTTCAGGTCCGTACAAGTCCAACAATAGACATTAGTCAAACTTCTCATTTTCAATCAACTGTTGAAGGTGGCGTGGTTGACTTAGATTTAGCAGACTTCAGTAAGCAAAGCCCAAGAAAACAACAAAATGTCACAATCCCTATCCTCCCTACAAAGGTGAGCTTAATTCTTACTGCTTCACGAGTCTCTCCCTGACAGCCTCATGTGCTGGCAGATGCCTTGGACCAGGGATTCAGGAGATTTCAGCTCAGCGAGGAACTGCTGTAGCTGTTTAAGCTTTAGGCAGATAAGTTCTTGTCGATTCTTATTTCCTCTCAGGCAAAATAAAACGATGGGTTAGGTTCCTTGGCGCATTCCCCTCTCACCTGTCTCTGATTCTTCCTCAGAACTCAAGTGACCATTATTAGTTGGCTTAGATATTTGGCACTTAGCATACAGCACCTTTTATTATTTTACCCTTTCATGTTTGTTATAGGTACATATATATTTTACACCTTTTCAAGGCAAGCATCTTATATTATACTGATTTGTATTATATGGGTACCTGGCAGAAAGTTCATTTTTTGGCTTTGGTTTTGGTTTGCTTTCATGGCACTTAATAGAGACAATTTTAATACTTATTAGCAAGTTTCTGATTCTTCTACCAAAGAGGATTTTCTGGGTAAAGGCTTGGGCACATTTCTCAAAATCTTTCCTATATTGATACTCACTCAATTTTCAAAGTTGCTGACCTTTCCTTCAGACAAGTGAAAATAACACTAATTCTTCCAACAGGTAGGTCCCCAGGTTCCAAGTCTTTATTTCCAAACTCTGCTCTTCATTGCATCTAGATTTCTCTGACTTCCTCTGTTTTTCTAACAACTGACCTGTTAAACTTCCATTTAAAGAAAATCACAACCGGTCTCCCAAAGACTTTAGCCTCAGTGAAACAAACATTTAGCTGCATGTCGTCCTCAGCCTTTAAAAAGCTCCCAGGCTGAATTTGGCCCATTCAACTAGCCAGGAAGAGGCTCACATGCCATTCTGGGAGGAGGCTTTGGGCTGTGAAGCTTTGTTGTATATTTTTTGCTTCATACTTGTGTGTGGAAATAGATGTGTGTGTAAAAACAGATATAATATTCAACATTCAACTGTATCATTGAGCAGAGATTTTTTAAAGTATAAAAAGTTCAGTTTTAATCAAGGGCCTTGGTTTGGTGATTGATTTCTGCAGTTAGTTGTCTCACAATCTTACATCAGATATCCTTTTACATTTTTTGTTGATTTTTAGCAAAAGTGGAGAAAGAATATGAATTCTTTAGAATTCTTATATAGTGTCCCAAAATTTCATTCTTAATTCTGAAGAACATATAAAACAAGGCTAAGATTCCTCTATTTGGTTCTGGTAAAACTGGAAGCAGATTTGTGTAGTGATTAGAAGTTTGGCTTGTAATCAGACAGATTGTGCTTCAAATCGCTGCTCTGTCACTTTCTAGCCAGAAGTCCCTAGACAAATTACTTAACTTTTCTAAGACTCTGTTTTCTTTTCTTTTCTTTTTTTCTTTTTGATCAGGAAGACTGTCCCTGAGGTAACATCTGTGCCAATATTCCTCTATTTTGTATGTGGCATGCCGCCACAGCATGGCTTGATGAGCAATTGTGTAGGTCTGCACCCGGGATCTGAACCTGCAACCTTGGGCTGCCAAAGCGGAGCATGTGAACTTAACCACTATGCCGCTGGGCCGGCCTCTAAGACTCAGTTTTCTTATCTGTAAAGTGGAGGTAATAAAAGAATGTACTGTATAAGTTACCTGTGAGTACTAAGTGAGGTAATACATATGAGAAGCAGTAACCATATAGCCTAGCAGATAGTAACTGTTCACTTAATATTAGTGATGATCTGGAGCTTTGGGTGATAGATAATTTTTAGTCATGAAGAGGATCTCTGAGGAATGGTCAGGGCTAAGTGCAATGCAGTAAAGTGTAATGTGAATCATGTCAAGGGATGCAGGATTCAAAATTCAATTTCACCTGAAAGACCTTGGGCAACTCACCAAATCCTCACTTGTCCTCAATATTATGAAAAAACTACCTTGTGGTGGCCCAGCCTCCTTTTTCCACATCTTCTCTCTTGCTATGGACTTTTTCTTTTCTTTTTTTCATCTTTCCCTCTTTATCACAAACTGTTCTTAGAAGATAATCTGTTTTACTTTTTTTTTCAGTGAGGAAGATTCACTCTGAACTAACATCTGTTGCCAATCTTCCTCTTTTTTTGCTTGAGGAAGATTAGCCCTGAGCTAGCATCTGTGCCAATCTTCCTCTAGTTTGTATGTGAGTCACTGCCACAGCATGGCTTGACAGTGGTATAGATCTATGCCAGGGATCTGAACCCGCAAACCCAGGCTGCCAAAGTGGAGCGCACAGGACTTAACCATTATGTCACAGGGCCAGCCCTGTTGCTATTTATTGACACCCTAATCAATGAATTCCTTCTCTCTACAAGAATTTGTTTTTCAGTGTAATCACTCAGTGGTTACCGACAGGCTATATATCTACTAAAGGAACTTCATGTATTAGGAACTAACAATAGGAGAAGAATTTTGAAGTGAGTGGAGACTTTCAATGACCCTGAAATAGTTTTATGTGGATATTCTTCTTCCCTGGCTCTCTATAAAGCGGGATAGGCAAAACCAAAATAAACAAACAAAAATCTCATGCTACCCTTTTCTTCCGGGTTGCTTGACAAACATGATTAGTTTCTAAATCAGTTGAAAATCTTTTTGTTCTTTTGGTAAAGTTTTCCATTTCATACCTGGGCTCAGATTGGCAATAAACAGAACAGGATGAAGGTCTCTTAATCTTTCTTTCCAGGACACCTCTGTCGTTCTGTGTCTACACATCTGCTTTGTCATCATGTATTCATACAAAAATAGTTAGCCTTCTAGGAGTATGGAGACATTCTGGAATGACTGTGCTCAGAATTAGGGACTTGGCTCCAATCTGAGCCTTGCAGCTGATTAGAAGCCTCAGTCCCATATCTATAAAATTAAGAGAATGGACTAGACCCTGAGTTGCAAATAGGATTTATTTGATAGTCCTACTTTTAGTGATTGGTAGTGACTGCCTAGGGTACTTAGTTGAGACAGCTGAGATGAATCTTGATGCAATGAGAGAATGTTTTGTGATAAATTAGCCATAAGTACAGGATAAAGGAATGATAGCCTTCATGCCAAAGTCTTGCCAATCCCTGGACCATGTAATCACTAAGGTCTTTCCAATTGTAGCATCATATCAGGCTATAACTGATTCTCTACTTGCTGAATATGTGAAGTGTCTGCCCTCCAAGCAGGTCAGCCACCCGCTGTAATTGACTAGAACGCTGTTTACATGTACTGAATGTATTATTGCCCATTCATTTCCTAAAGAATTTGAGGTACCATGAATAATTTTTAAAAGCTGAAAAAAAGAATTCACAAAAGGGAAAGGATAATGAAAGTAAAATATAAAAGAAAGAGAGGAAGTATAAGAGCCAATTACCAAGTTTGAGGTTTGATTTTAATCTCTCTAACTTTATTCTCTAGTACTCTATTCTCCCTTTCCATTTAATGCCCACAGACCATGACAAAAGAAAAAGGAGTCACATTGGCCTGGTAGTAACGTGTGAAAGCCTGGACATTTTTCACATTTTCCCTTGGAAATGTCTGTTAGAATTCTGAGATTTGTTGTGTATGATGGGGGAAATGCTTTTGCTGCCTTACTGAGTCAGACTTAAGCAGAGCAATCAAAATGATTGTTCTATTTAAAATTCATCAACAGTAATGATCACTTGCGTCATCCTGCAAAGATGAGTCCTGAGGCTCATGTGAAGGCATTCAAAACCTCAATGCCGTCTATAGCGCCTTTAGATGCAAGTTACCCAATGCATAGTAAATGAATCAGCACAGCCAAGTTGGGGCAGAGAAAATAGTCATGTGTTCTAAAACTACGTAGAGTTTTATGACTGGGATGATATTTTCACTGTTATATTTTGCATTGAGAATATATAAAAATAATGTTATTGGCATGCTTGTAAATGATATATTTCTTGATACTCTTAAGCCTTTCTGCAAGATGGATTTTAAAAGCCTTTTATAGCTTATTTAATTTATACATTTAAATAAACATTTGCTTAAACAGATTCATTAGGGTTATTCCTTTCCCCAAAATGCTGTAGAAGTTTTTTTTCTTAGTGATTTCTGTGCTCTCACCTTCTCCTCTATTTAGTGTTGTTAAGTTACTCTTTAAACAAAAGTGGAGAAGACTTCTGGTCCTGGCTAAGAAGAAGTTACGGGAATTGAGTTTATCCTCTTGCCTGAAACAACTAAAGAATCAAAGTAAATGAGGAAATGATTTTCACGATATTGGATATCAGGCAATGAAGGACAGTGATCCTTAAGAGCTGGCAAACAAATGAAGAAACCCTATGATTGCCAAAACTTGTTGCTTCGAGAGAGTTTCCAGGCATTGCACACTGAAGAGGAACACAGGCAGAGCTTGGAAAAATCCTTGAGTTGAGAAGATGGAACTGAGAATCTGGAGAGACCAAGGCACTTAGAGTTTGCAGACAGAGTACTGGAGAAGCGAGGTCTGCAAAGAGAGAGTACTCTGGAGATTGGCAGAGGGTCCTCCTCAAGTATTCCGCCAAATAATGATCAGGGAAAACATGTGCAGAAACTGTCTAAGGCTGGGGAAAGAAATACTCAAAAAGATGAAAGACAGCAGTGTTTGGCTCCCACATAGAGCCAGGACTACGGGGGTCAACTAGAGGATAGGACTAGAGCAATACCCTGATAGGGAGGAAAACCTCATAATTCATAAACCACTCGATAGAATACTCAGAGGAGTCTTGCCTCAGTAGTGGAGAATAATTAGACATAGACAAAACACTGCTCAAGTCTTGCCTAATAAATCTTAAAAACAGTGGCAGAAAGATCAAACTATTTCCAAATTACTTAACTGTGTCCCAGAACAAAACCCAGGAATAGTTATAGAAATACAAAAATATCCAGCACCCAACAAAGTAAAATGCACAATATCTTGCATCCAATCAAAAATCTCCAGGCATGCAAAGGAGCGGGAAAATACCACATATAATGAGGAGAAAAATCAATCAGACAAAACTGACCCAGAACTGACAGATACTGGAATTAGCTGACAAGGACATTGGAAAATTATTATACTGTATTTCATATGTTCAAAAAGCTAAAGGAAAAATTAAACATGCTCAATAAGGAGAGAAAGATATTTTTAAAAGACCCATATCAAACTTCTAGAGACAAAAACCCAAAAATAAATCCTAGAAATAAAATCTAGTTGAAAAGATATGAACCTGAAGACATAGCAATGGATGCTATTCAAAATGAAACACAGACAGAAAAAAAGACTAAAAAATTAAAAAGAACATAAAAATCAGTGAACTGTGGTACAACTTCAAGTGACGTAATATATGTGTAATTGGAGTTCCCAAAGGAAAGTGGGAACCAGAAAAAGATGAAGAAATGGTGGCCAAAAACTTTTCAAATTTATGCAAACTATAAACCTTCATGAAGCTCAAAAGCCTCAAGAACAATAAATGTAAAGAATATTACACTGAGCCAATGCTGATGGCCTAGTGGTTAAAGTGTGGTGCTCACTGCTTCAGTGGCCCAGGTTCACTTCCCAGTCGTGGAACTACACCACCTGTCTGTCAGGTGCCATGCTTTGGTGGCAGCTCAAATAGAAGAACTAGAATGACTTACAACTAGGATATACAACCATGCACTGGCGCTTTGGGAAGGAAAAACAAAAAGAATGCTACACTAAGGTACATCATAAATTGCCCAAAACCAGTGATAATGAAAAAATTTCATAAGCAGCCATAGAAAAATGTTATATTATATACAGAGGAACAAAGATAAGGATGACAACAGATTTCTTGTCAAAAACAATGCAAGTGGAAACACAATGAAGCAACATTTTTAAAGTTCTGAAAGAGCAAAAAACTCTATCTATCTGGAATTCTATACTCAGTGAAAATATCTTTCCAAAAAAATGTGACAGAAGGCTTTTTTCACCATCCAAAGGCTGAAAGAATTTATCAGCAGTCTTGTACTACAAGAAGTGTTTTAAGAAGTCCTTCAGGCAAAAGGAAAATAATATCAGTGGAAATTTGGATCTACACAAAGGCAGTAAAGATTTGTTTTTTATTATTTAAGTAATAGATAATGGACTGCATAAGTAAAATTAATAACAATGGGATGTAGGGTTTATAAGATATGCGGAAGTAAGATGTATGCAGTAATAGCCCAAAGACCAAGAGGGGAAAAAATGGAAATAAACCATTGTAAGGTCTTTATAATATCACTTAAAATGATATATTATCACTTGAAGGGAGGCTGTGATAAGTTAAGTGTACAGGCATACCTCGGAGATATTGCGGGTTTGGTTCTAGACCCCTGCAATAAAGCAAATATCACAATAAAGAAAGTCACATGAATGTTTTGGTTTCTTGGTGGGTAGAAAAGTTGTGTTTTAACTATACTGTAGTCTATAAAGTGTGGAATAGCATCATGTCTAAGAAATCAATGTACATACCTGAATTAAAAAATACTTTATTACTAAAAAATGCTAACCATCACCTGAGCCTTCAGTGAGTCTTAATCTTTTTGCTAGTCGAGGGTGTTGCCTCGATGTTGACGGCTGCTGACTGATCAGCGTAGTGGTTGCTGAAGGTTCAGGTGGCTGTGGCAATTTCTTAAAATAAGACAATAAAGAAGTTTGCCGCATTGATTGGCTCTTCCTTTCATGAATGATTTCACTGTAGCATGTGATGCTGTTTGATAACATTTTACCCCCAGTAGAACTTCTTTCAAAATTGGAGTCAATCCTCTCAAACTCTGCTGCTGCTTTATCAACTAAGTTTATGTGATAGTCTAAATCCTTTGTTGTCACTTCAACAGTCTTCACAGCATCTTCACCAGGAGTAGATTCCATCTCAAGAAACCACCTTCTTTGCACATCCATAAGAAGCAACTCCTAGTCCATTATAGTTTTATCATGAGATTGCAGCAATTCAGTTACATCTTCAGGCTCCACTTCTAATTCTAGTTATCTTGCTATTTCTGCCACATAATCAATTACTTTCTCCACTAAAGTCTTGAACTCCTCAAAGTTATCCATGAGGGTTGGAATCAACTTTTTTTAAACTCCAGTAATGTTGATATTTTGACCTCTTCCCATGAATCACAAATGTTCTTAATGGACTCTAGAATGGTGAATCCTTTTCAGAAGGTTCTCAATTTACTTTGCCCAGATCTATCAGAGGAATCACTATCTGCGGCAGCTATAGCCTTACGATATGTATTTCTTAAGTAATAAGACTTAAAAGTCGAAATTATTTCTTGATTCATTGCCTGCAGAATGGATGTTGTGTTAGCAGGCATGAAAACAACATTAATCTTGTTGTACATTTCCATCAGAACTCTTGGGTGACCAGGTGCATTGTCAATGAGCAGTAATATTTTGAAAGGAATATTTTTTTCTGAGTGGTAGGTCTCAACAGTGGGCTTAAAATATTCAGTAAACCATGTTGTAAACAGATATGCTGCCATCCAGGCTTTGTTTATCCATTTATAGAGCACAGACAGAGTAGATTTAGCATAATTCTCAAGGAACTCAGGATTTTCAGAGTGATAAATGAGCATTGACTTCAGCTTAAAGTCAGTAACTACATTAGACCCTAACAAGAGTCAGCCTGTCCTTTGAAGCTTTGATGCCAGGCATTGACTTCTCCTCTCTAGCTATGAAAGTCCTAGACGGCGTCTTCTTTCAATAGAAGGCTGTTTCATCTACATTGAAAATCTGTTGTTTAGTGTAGCCACCTTCATTAATTATGTTAGCTAGATCTTCTGGATAACTTGCTGCAGCTTCCACGTCAGCACTTGCTGCTTCACCTTGCGTTTTGATGTTATGGAGGCAGCTTCTTTCGTTAAACCTCATGAACCAATCTCTGCTAGCTTCAAAATTTTCTTCTGCAGCTTCCTCACCTCTCTCAGCCTTCACAGAATTGAAGAGAGTTAGGGCCTTGCTCTGGATTAGGCTTTGGCTTAAGGGAATGTTGTGGCTGATTTGATGTTCTATCCAGACCACTAACACTCTCTCCATAACAGCAATAAGTCTCTTTTGCTTTCTTATCATTTGTGTGTTCACTGGAGTAGCACTTTTCATTTCCTTCAAGAACTTTTCCATTACATTCACAACTTGGCTAACTGTTTGGCACAAGATGCCTACCTTTCAGCCTGTCTCAACTCTCGACATACCTTCCTCACTAAGCTTAATCATTTCTAGCTTTTGACTTAAAGTGAAAGACATGTGACTCTTCCTTTCACTTGAACACTTAGAGACCATTCACTGAATGATTATCAATTGGCCTAATTTCAATATTGTGGTGTCTCAGGGAATAGGGAGGCCTGAGGAGAGGGAGAAAGATGGGGGAACAGCTGGTCGGTGAAGCAGTCAGAACACACACAACATTTATCAATTAAGTTTGCTGGCTTACCTAGGCATCGTTCGTGTCATCCCAAAACAATTACAATAGTAACATCAAAGATCACTGATCACAGATCACCACAACGAATACACTAAGAATGAAAAAGTTTGAAATGTTGTGAAAATTACCAAAATGTGACAGAGACATGAGTTGAGCAAATGCTGTTGGAAAATGGCGCCAAAAGACTTGCTTGACTCAGGGTTGCCACAAACCTCTGATTTGTAAAAACACAGTATCTGTGAAGTCAATATAAGGAGATATGCCTGTGTACTATAAATCCTAAAGCATCTCCTAAAATAACAGAACAGTTATTAGCTAATAAGCTAACAAAAGAGAAAAAGTGAAATAAAAAATACTCAGTTTATCCACAAAAAGGCAGAAAAAAAGAGAAAAAAAAGAGAAAGGGGAACAAAGAGCATATAGGGCAAAGAGAAATCATATAGGAAGTTGTATCTTGTCATACTAATAGTCAGTGATATGTAAATAGCCTAAATACCCCAATTAAAAGGCAGAGAGTATCATAGTGAATAAGAAATTAAGACCCAAGTATACAAAAGCCTTTAGAAAACCCATTTCAAATATAAAGACATAAATAAGTTGAAAGTAAAAGTATGGAAAAAGATATGCCATGCTAACACTATCATTTCATAATGATAAAGGGATCACACATTGCTGGTGGCAATGTTAAATGGAACAACCCCTTTGGAAAAAGTTTGGAAGTTCTTTATAAAGTTAAACATATGCCTGCCGTATGACCCAGCCGTTCCACACCTTGGTATTTATTTACCCAAGAGAAATGAAAGCATTTGTCCATATAAAGACACATATACAGATGACCATAACAGCTGTATTTGTAACAGTCATGAACTGAAATCAACTCAAATGTTCATCAATAGGTGAATGGATAAACAAAATATTTTAGATCCATACAGTGGAACACTATTTAATGATAAAATGAATGAACTTTTGATACAGGTATAAACATGAATGAATTTCAACATAATTCCTTGGCTTGAAAGACACTATGCAAAAAAGAATGCATACTATATAATTCTATTTATATAAAATCCTAGGAAATGCAAACTAATGTATAGTAACAGAAAGCAGATCTTTGGTTGCCAGGCAGGTGAGCAGGAGGGGGTGTTGTGGGCAGAGGTGGAAGGGAGGGATGACAAGGAGTCTTTCGAGAGTGCACTACACACTCAGGGTCTTTATTGTGGTGATGGATTCATAGGTCATATTGAACATGTGGACGTATTTCATATGTCAAAACTTATAATATTATACACTTTAAGTATGTGCAGTTTATTGTACATTAATTATACCTCAATAAAGCTGTTCAAAAATAACTTGAATACTATAGAATGCACAGAAGATATCACCTCAGGGTGATCAGGATGTAAATGTTTTACCACTTTCTCCTCTCCACTTTACTCTTTAAACAATAGCATTTGATTTTATCAGCAGAACAACTAACTTAACAACTGTCTCAGAAACAAAAAGATGCTGACTAGGGACCTTTACCAGATTCATATTAACTGAAAATATCCAAAAATAATGACTACCATGTTGGCTTTAAGTATCTTTAGGTAAATTGTAACTTTTCATCAATTTAAACAAACTTATAATAACCTTGCCCCAAATCTCCTAATCCACCAAAGAAAAACTTCAGACTCTCTTTGTGGCACAATTGTTAATGCAGACACAGACTCACAGAGCTTGAAGGGACCTCAGAAATATCTGTCTTGCTTTTACGGAGAAAGAGATTGACGGTCAGAGGAAATGAGTGACCAGTTAGGAGTCAATCAACTAACTGAGACTAGAATTCGTGTCTCCTGACTCCTGGAGTAGGAATTCAATATTTCAGAACTCAGAGGACTTTAATATAGAGGACAATCAATAAATATTTGTTAAACTCAAAATGAATATCCCAGTTCAATCTGGTGACTTTATACTCTTCTATTTTAAAATACACTGAATTATTATAAAAGAAAAAACACACGCTGGTGTCCAAATCCATACCTCCCACCTTTCTACATTAATAAGTTTCTATTTTTGGGAAGAGACACAGTAGGAAAAGCATAAACTGCCCTCATCTCTTTTTGTCCTGTCATTTCTGCTCTGTTATATATAGGGCATGGCCTATTTATTTGGGTTTATGGAAAAAATGGGCCAATACAAACTCTCCCATTCGTTTCTCCTCCTTTCCTCTGTTTCCTTAATTTTGTATAGCTCTTGATTTTTGTTGATATTTATCTTTTATTAAATTTCTGTTAATAACCTTTCTAGGGATTCTGGGAACATTCATTCAGTCTTCTCAAATTCTGAGCTATTCAAGGCATAAACGATGCATAAGGACTACCAAAAGAAAGAAAGAGAAAAAGAAAAAAAGACTAGCACACCACCATCAATCCATCAGAATGGGTAGAGGAAAAATCTATGCACGTATAGTTAAAACTTGTATCAATCGTTAAGAAATCACAGTAAGCAGATGCAGCACGGTCATGGTTCTTGCCTTGAAGGCATACACAGAAAATTTCTCAGCTCTTGTTCTTCCTGCTCCACCACGGTTTTGTATGACTACTCCAGAAACTTAGTCTAAGAAGAAAATGCTAATTCTTTGTGGTACAATTTGAGTCTAAAATATAATCTTCTGACATTTTCTGTATACAGTTTTCAGAAATTCTGACTGCACCCATAGGGGTTGAGAAATAGTGGGTAATAAAACAGAGCTAATCTTCAAGGGAGTTTAATCTCAGGATAACACCATGTATTCTGCAAAATAATTACAGCATAATTTACAATTATAATATAGCAGTGGTTCTTAAACTTTGGGGTACATAAAAGTCACAGGGTATTGGCTTTTCTCCTAAAAATTCTGATTTAGTACATCAAAGGTGGAGCCCCACAGTTTCTACATTTTAGCAAGTTTTACAAGTGGTTTTGTAAGTGGGTTTCTGTTGATAGAAATTGCTCAACCTCTCTCCTTTTTCATTGCTAGCAAAACTTGGTAAAATCCCAGTTCCACGACTTACCCTAGCTAAAAGGCAGTAGAAAGGTCGCTTGACTTCTCTGTATCTCAACCTTCAAATAAGAATAATGCAGGCTTTTGTGAGGATTAATGAAATAATGTATGTAAAGTGCCTGGTACATAGTAGATGCTTAAATAATGTTAGTTTTCTCTCCCCAAACACATACCATGTTCCTTCTTAACCTAAGCCTAAACTATAATGGGTTTCTCCCTTAAATCTTGACCTGAGTATGAAAAAATCCGTATATTTAAGACCATAAAAAAATCACATACTTCAACTCAGATGACCAGTTGCCAGTCTTAGAAATATTTTTTGCTATGTTTGAATGACTAGGGCATGACAGAACATAGATGCATTCATATAATTAGCCATGTTACAAAAACCAGCTGTTACAAGATTTTGAAACTTAAGTAAACAAATGTAATTACTAGCCCAAACTTACCATCTGGCCTTGGATCAATCCTATTTTTCAAAGTGAGAAAAATTGCTTTAAGGATAAATAAGAAGGTGCATTTCTGCTCATAGACAAGAGTTCAAGGTAAATTCTTGTCCATTTTTTTGACATGTATTCTGGTTCCTCAGCCTCTCATATTCATATTCATCTGAAGGCCTTAGATCCAGCAAGATGGCTCTGACATATCCAGGATTTAAACACAAGCCCTACACACACCCAGGCCCCAGAGGAATGTTTTTCAAAGTGAGAATTATGTTTGGGCTAATTGCCAGTAATGGTAAGGAGAAGCTCAGCATCCCAAATGAACACAAGGAACTCAACCCTGTGAGGTTTATCAAAGTTTTTCTCCTTATTTATCAGAATGGGATCAATGCTAACAGAGGTTATTAATAACACTTGAGTGGAACCCTTCAAGACAGAAGCCCAGTCCTAATGCTTTTCCTCCATCCTACCAAACCCACTACAGTCTTCTAATCCATGTGCTTAAAAAGCCAACCCCCTTTAGCACTGCTCCACAAAACACTGGGAAAGCATGCCAAGCCTGTATTTGTGCTAATAAGGGCTAGGAATACAAATGATATTTTTAAATGTTTAACTTTTTATCAAAACCATATAGATACAAAGTTCTAAAAGTAAAATAGTGCTAAGTAGCTTATATAAAAAAGACAGCTGTTCCCTACCCCAAGCAACATTAACCCCACTCTCCAAAGGCAACACTTTCAAACATCTTTTCTATTTATTTTGATATTTATCTGCATATTTTTAAGGATCAACTTTAGGTTTAACTTTATTTAACTATGTAAATATAATTCACTACTCGGCAAAGTCATGCACATAATTTTATTTCCTTCCCTGATCATAATTTTTGTCTTTCCTAGAGTTATTCATGCATCTTTTAAAAGTATTCACTTGGTTTTCTCCATAATTATACTTGTCTTTCTATATCCTCTGGTAGCCAGCATTTCAAGAGAGATCACAAATACAACCAATCAGATAATTTCTCATTTCCATTTTTTCTAGAGACTTTCCTCCTAGAGTCAATTTGGGCCTCCTATTTCCATTTGAACTGGTTTCCTAGAAGGGAAACTGTGCAGCTCTTATCTTTTGCCATTCTCCTGTGTTGGATGGATCCTGTAACCAGGGCCCATGCTGCTTCTTTGTTTTACTTTTTTCTTTTCCTGGAGGCTAACTCATTTTTAATGTCCTGATTTTAAGATCAACTCCAGAGGACCCCTGAGAAAAACATTATGCCATTTAAATTTTAGAGATATCTCAAAATAGAAAATTAAACCAACTTACACATTACTCTTAGTGGCAATTGATATGTTCTCACAAGAGGCAAAATCAAAACTACCTGACAGAGCAGCCCAAAAACCATGACAAGCTCTCCAGATGAGAAAGCCACAGTCTGGGATCTTATCAATGGATAAGGCTTAAAAATTTGTATTTTCCCCTCCAGTTCTGTAGTTTCTGTGATAGCTGATCGTCATCTGATTCTGCAGTTCACTATAATTGAACGCTATGTACAAGCAAGAAAGAAAAATCAATTCAGTGACCATGAAAAAAAGAGAAATGAGCTATAGACTCACTGGGGAAGTTTATAAAGCTTCTCTGTAGGGTTGAGTGATTGGTTTTTATTCTGAAACAGTAGCACTGAAGCACAAAATAAATGCCTGTAATTGGGGTCAATGTTCAGTCAGATCCCCCAAAAAGGATCTCAAGCCAACCAGCATATGATATGCAGTGTCCTCTGTTAGAATAAAAGTCCAGCTTCAAATAAGCATGTGATGCCTCTAACTTTTCCGTTAGGGAAAGTTAATGAGTTTCTTTTGAGTAGAGTGTTACAAAGGTATGATTCTCAGAAATGAAACTCTAGATACCTCAAACTCTATGTGTAAAAACAGATACTCTTGACAGGAAATAAAATGTACATTGATTTCAATGCTTTTGTTTTTCTGTATAAGACTCTTAGGTCCGATAGCATAGAAACTGTGTTGGAGTGAGTAGAAATGAAATTGCTGCTTCTAACAGATGTAGTCAAGGACTTATTTGAATACTATGTGCAAAGAAGGAGGCTGTGGGCAGCTAGACGGAGGATCAGGCCACTAGAGTTTTCCCTAACTACTTATGAGGAAATCTATCTTTCCTGTGTGACCCAGGAAGAGAGCAAAAAGGCAAAAGGAGCACTGACTTGTTGAGAAAAATTGACAACTGGCTTGAATATGAGTTCCTCAGAAGTTACCTGCTTGTTTCCTCAAGTCTAATGTGTACCTGCAGATGTACTACACTTTCTTAAAGCTGTCACTTATCTCTTCTAAGTGTCAGTTTCTTAAACTGAAAATAACAATAGCATTACTTTCAAGAGCTGTTTTGAGAATTGAAATTTTACAGAAATAACAAATTGTATTTACAAAGGTTTTGTGGTGTCTTGTAAATTTAGGCCACAAACATATGAGTGTTTCAAGCAGCCCCTACATTTCTGAAAACATGTCCAAAGTTGGTATGAAAAAGTCAAGGGCAGCCTTTCTTGACTTTGTATCCCTCTAAATCTTCAGTTACCTCTCTCTTCTGCCATGAAACCTTTGGTCATTACAACTTTCATGGGCTTCTCACCTCTCAATTTCTGCAGCATTTAGTTTCGGACCCACTTGTACACCCACCACTTGTGGCCTTTGGCTATTTATCTTTTTCTGGATGGAAGTTTTCTTCTACAATTAGCTGGAAACACCTTGAGGACAGAGGGAAGTTTTGGTTGTTTTTGTAACCTCTATGGTATCTAGCACATTGGTGTGCTCTGAAGGTTTGTCACTGCTTGTTGATTCCTATTCAGAGGAGCATCTCATTCTGGCTAGTGATTGCCAATACCACCTGCACATTACAGTCACCTGAGGACATTTTGTGACATACTACTATCCAACCCCATCTCTAGAGATTCTAATTTAATTGGTCTTGGATAAAATCTGGGCATTTGTATTTGCTAAATATTCCTCAGGTGATTCTGGTCTGCCACTGCTGCATGCCCTCTTGTAAGAGAAGTTCTTCTGTAAAATTGGGTGGAGAAAGAAACATGGTGAATAGTGAGAGGAAAGCATCCTGGGGGTTTTCATATGGACCTGAAAGATACAAAAGTTAAATAGGCCCCTCTCAGGTGCTAATTATCTGACAATCTTAAAAGTTCTCTGACATCTCATTGACCTCTCATGACACTGAGGTATCTTAGTCTGTCTGTCTCAGATGTCTCAGGTAATGCAGACCTTAGGATAGATACCTCTCTTGTATGCTTAAACCCCAAGTCTTGATTAGATGTATTCTTTGATGGGCACATTCCTCTTGGGATAGGACTTTAGAGGTAAGCAGAGAGTCTCTGCCTTGAGTCCAGGCCAGTTGTAAAGATCGAGGTAGCTCTTCTCATATGCTAAAAGTTTCATTCATCTAGGGATGTGAGAGCTAGAGGGAAGAGAATTCTAAACCAAATATGTTCCCCACCTAGGAGCCATCTATAATAACCAAGTTATGTTTTGAAAACGAACTATGTACAACATACAATATCAAAGCACTGCTTTCAATGAGTTTATAATCCAAGAAGTTTCATTAAGATATAAACCTATGAAACCTAGCAAACAAGATAAAAAATCATAACTATCAAAAGAGAGACATAATAATGGCTTCTAATAATTGAATGCTTAGCATGTGCCAAACATGGTGCCAAATATTTTACGTTTGTGATCTCATTTAATCCTCACAACTCTATGAAACAGGAGCATTTTATATTATCCTCCTTTTATAGATGAAGAAACTGAGATGTGAAAAGGTTGAATAACTTGCACAGGGTTAGACAGCTAGAACATGGTAAAGGAAGGATTTGGAAACCAGACTATCTGACTCCAAAGTCTAAACCACTGGCCCTCAGAGCTACGTCTTTGTAATGATGGACAAATAAGGGCACTGGTTGTTCAGAGGAACTACAGAGTAGTGTGAGATGTAGTGAGCAAAGAAAGCATTCACATTGGTGATGTGATTTCAACTGGCCCTGGAAAGAATTTTGAATGTGACTATGGTGTCTGGGTATGGAGGGTTCATCATATGAATCTCTGTGGCTCAGAAGCCCCTAAAGAAATGAGATCAATGGTGGCTGCAGAAAACACCCAAGGTCCCCTTTGCCAGCAACCCTCAGCCCCGGAGTATGACCAGGATCATGCTTTGCCCTGGACTTTGAGCTGAAATCTAAGTAGTTTAATCTAGAACCACTCGGTAGGAAGAAATCCAAAAGGACTGAGCTCTTCATGAAATGCCAAAATAGAACCACCTCTCCACACCTACAAACAAATATGTATCAAGCAATATAGTTGCTCAGTGAGTTTCCATAAGGCAGTGTTTCCCAAGGAGCATTGCTTGCTCCTCTCTTTCATCCGTCCCTTTATTTGGCAAATTCATTCATTCCTTCATCCTCTACTTGACAATTTTTTTTATTACTTACTATGTGAATGATAATGGTGAAGAAGATCAGCTGCAAGCCCTGCCTTCTTGAAGCTTACAGCCCAAGACAGTGGTTCTCAATGTTGGCTGAACATGAATCGCCTGGGATACTTTAACAAAATACTGATAGTTGATACACTTTGAACTGGGTTTGGGATTCTAATGTGAGCCAGAGTTAAGATCCAGTGGGGGTGTACTGGGAAACAGCATTTATATAGGCTCTATGATAGCACATACATGGAATGAAAAAAGGCAAATGTGGCTGGAAGAAGATGGCAAAGAGGAGCTTCCTGTGAGGTAATGTATGAGATTTGGGAAACACTGGACTTAACAACATTAAACAGGTTTCCTTGCTATAGGCCTTCTTAGAATCTTCGGTAATCTAATGTTTTGTGAATCTCCAAGAGGGATATCATACACAGTATTCCAAAACTGCTTTTACACAGAGCTTGTTGAGACTCTCGTGTTTCTCATTTAGGAAGCACTGCTTGTATATATCTAAATATAGAATGAACTAGATGGGTGGCGAATGTTGAAGTGGGGGAGGGGTGGAATAATTTTGCTCCAGAAGTTAAGAAGATTGGTAATAAATCTTCTAAAATCCAGAGATCTTCTTAATTTCTGAAGGAGTTTGAATGGGACCTCAGATTGGAATTAATGGCTGTTTATATAAGTGGCATGTAAACCACACAGTAATGTGTTCAGTTTTGTCAACTGGCTCTTTACTACTTAAAAAGTATTTAATGATTTATTCCAGTTTCCAAAAAAAGAGGACTTGTTGCAATATTTCTAAATGTAAAAGGCAAAGTATAATTGTAGGAGGATTTAATTATATTCATGATTTGAGCTAGAATTAAGGCTAAGGATTACTAATCTTTTGAGGACAGCCTATGTTCTTAATCTGCTGAAAAAGAACTCATAGTTAATGTGCACTAGATGAGAATTGCATTTTAGAGAAAGAACTTTAGGAAAACTTATTTAGAGAGGAAATACATGAAATTGACTATTATGGGTGCCTTCCTGAACAAACATGATTGCAAAGATTACTCGCTGATTAACCTTTGCATATTAAATAGACCTAACTGGAATTTGAAAGTCATAAGCCTGTTTCATTTATATTGCTTTGGAAAACATTTTGACCTAATTAGGTAGTTGAATCATAAGCCTTAAGGCAGGAACTTTAGAGGTGCAAAAAAAGAGAAGTCACGTTCATTGTGCTTCCTGGGTATGTTGATTGAATGGGTCTGCTTTATTGCTGTTACACAGTAGCCATTCGATACACTGGCTCTGTTAATTCATAAAACAAACAAACAAAAATGAGTGTCTAAGTTTCAGAATACTTGTCACATAATTCCACAACAATTTAAGGAGGCAGGTATTATTAATAGAGAAGTTACGTTTTACCTAATGTTACAGAGCTGGTAAATAGTCAAACTCAGATTGGGATCTATGACTGACTAACTGTAAAGCCTAAGTTCATGTTAAAGGATAATTTTTTAACAAATATAAAATGAACAAGTCAAAGATTTTACTTAACTCATTAGATAAATGAGAGAACTGGTAAGATATTATAACCAGTTCAAAAGAGTATCCAAAGAACAGACATGATTATAGATCAGGAATGTTGAAATGAATTTGCAAATGGACACAAAACTGGCTGCTTCCACAGTGGAGGAGGGAAGTCTTTGAACTTCCACTGGACAGAATTTATTTGCATATCTATAGAGGAGAATTCTTTTGTACTGCTATCGGTTATCTACAATTTACAGTGTTGTAAAATAGTTCAAAGGCAATGAAAGACTCAGAGTCCCCATAGAATGAAATAACCTAGAAGAATGTGCTTTAAACAATGCATATATACTAGCAAGGAGCCCTGTTCGTGAAGAGAATAAACTTTACCTTTATTACAGAAAGTTTGTGAGCTTCTTAAAATAGAGACGTTCTAATATATATTTTATAGCTCTCAAAGCAGGGCTTAATAAACACACGTTGATGTTGATGATTAATTGCCAGCCTTTGGAGCTGTGTTTTTGTTTTGTTTTGTTTTCAAGAATAACTGGTATTTAGACTTCAAAATTATGTTTACATCACACAATTCTTGACTTCCAAATCAGGATCTCAAATTTAGTAGCATTTTCAGAATGTTACTTAGGGTCAAGGCATAAATCAGTACTTGAGTCTTGAGCTATGACAACAGTACAGCTAGCTATGCTTATCAAAGACAGCATTCAAAATCTGAGAGTTTAGCCCTATCTAATAGATGCAATGGGTGTAATGAACTCATGTTCTGTTCTTCTTGAGGTAATGTAGAACATTTCCTTCTTATAAATCCTTTGAGTGGTAGTTGTCTCAAATCGGCCGTTCATCATCTCTTCTCTTTCTCCTCAAAAAAAAAGGAAAGAATTGGAAGACTATGGATATACCCAGCAATAATCAATAAAGTTATCCCTGAGTTTTAAGACTATGATTAATGTGTTTATGTGTATGTGTGTGTGTGTGTTTCAATACAAGTTTGTTTACAAAAACAAGTGGCAGGGCCAGATTTGGCTTTCGGGCTGTAATTTCCCGACTCCTGATTTAGGGCGTGGGCTCTGGAGTCAGTCTGCTGGGTCAAATTCAGGTTCTGTTCCTTACTGCTTGTATGACCCTGGGTGTATTACAAAACAACTCTGTGCCTTACATTTGTTCGCTCTGTAACAGGGATAGCAGTATGTATCCGAGGTTGTCGGGAAGATCCCTGCACAGTGGTCAGAACACTGTCTGGCACACAGTAAGTGCTCAGTGAATGTTAGCTCTTACTATATGTATTCAACTGGACCCTTTTGAAGGAGTATCACATCACTTAGCTGATTGAATCTTCACTGATCTAGTCAGATAAGTTGGGCAAGGATGATGATTAACCCCATGGGTTGTCCAAGTTGATTGCTTTTTTTCATTTTATTTCATTTTTATTTATCAATAGATATAAAATTTTTCTACAGAGATCACATAACATCTTTGTAATAATACTTTAAAATATTTTAAAAAGAAATTAGAGAAGTACAAAATTAAAGTTGATGCTACAGAAGAAAACTAATGAAAATCTATTTTCCAGCTACTAAATCAGACTAAGCCTTTTGGAAGAGTGAGTATGGAAAAGAAAACTCCTTGGTGCTTCTAAGTTTTCAGTGTTCATGTGCTGGTTTTTTGTTGGTTGTGGGGTTTTTTTGTTTGTTTTTTTAAAGACTGGCACCTGAGTTGACATCTGTTGCCAATCTTTTTTTTTTTTCCTTCTTCTTCTCCCCAAAGCCCCCCATACATAGTTGTATATTCTAGTTGTGAGTGCCTCTGGCTGTACTATGTGGGATGCCTCCTCTGCATGGCCTAATGAGCGTTGCCAGGATCCGAACCAGCAAAACCCTGAGCCACCGAAGCAGAGCGCACGAACTTAACCACTCAGCCACGGGGCCGGCCCCTGTTGGCTTGTGTTTTATTTCTTGTCTATTTCTCTTCCTCTGACTTCCCAAAGGAGCAAGACTAGTGCTGAGAGTCTAACATAAGTGGAAATACAGAATCTTTACACCCCTCCTACTGTGAGCTACCTAATGGACAGTTGGAGTGTTTTCAGGAACATACTCCATGTCCAAATTTCCAAATATTTGGCCATGAAATGAGGAGGATGACCACAAATATCTTTATAAAAGCAAACTCTGTGCAGTCACTACATTTCCAAACTGGTGCCAGATTCAGGAAACTGCACATTGTTATTATTTAATCCAGCTGAAGTTTCCCCTAATAGAAGCGGTTAGCCCTAGCTACAGCTGGCTAATTACAAGCTCTATGTAGATTATTTTTCTCTCATTTGAACTGTTTTGGAATCCTCAGCCCAATATGGAATCAGTAATAACTCTGACTTCCTGCAAACATGCCTGAGTATTTCAACTTCTAAAACCTGAGAGAAATAGAAAGAGGAGGGGAAGTTTGCAAATTCTAAAGTCGAACTCTAATTTGCATGATAGAGGACTTATATGGTTGAGGGAGGTGATACAGAGATACTGGACTCCAAAATTAGAGCTTCAGAATGCCATGCTTTCCATCTTTGGTCCAGTCAAGTAGTCACAAATGAGAAAGAATGTTAATTACCGTATAACCATAGGAGTTGGGGGGAAGAACAAAGAATGGTTTAAATTCTACGGTACTATAATAATAGCAACAAAAGAATCTTTTGCATTCTGCAGTGGTTTGTGCTTTTTGAAACAATTCCAAAGGATCTATTATTTGACCTACAAAGTAGAAGTAAAAGTGA
This sequence comes from Equus przewalskii, assembly GCF_037783145.1. NCBI lineage: Eukaryota > Metazoa > Chordata > Mammalia > Perissodactyla > Equidae > Equus > Equus przewalskii. Next base: position 48,844,384 of record NC_091831.1, on the reverse strand, counting down.
GGTAGCAAAGGAGATATTCTTTTATTTTGATAAAAGGAAAACATAGAGTGAGAGGTTAGTAAGTGACAGAGACCAGAGAGAAACCAGAATTCCTGACTCCAAATCTAAGGTTCTCTCCATTAAAGCTAATTCCCCTCAGCAATGCTGCCACCAGCATATCCACACAGTGCACTGTCTAATTAGAGCCAGGTGGCTCATGAAGCCCCTTCAGTTCCATCTGGGTTAATGTAGGGAATGGAGGAGAAGCAGTTCCTTTCCTTGTTTATTTTAAGGGGGAGTGGTAAGTTTTGATTATCAAAGAAAATCAGAGTCACGTCTTTCTTTACCATAAAAAGTCAATCTCCTAACATAAGTACATTAGTGCTCCTGGGACATTAGTAGCATGCCACAGCTGCTCAAATCAAATCATTAAAAAAGAAAAAATAAATGCACAAAACTCCAGTGTACAAATAAACCTATAAACCCCATTGAGAAATAAGATCATTTCCTTAGGGATCTTCATGGACCGAAGATGAGGTTTCCTCACTTATGTTTATGTAACAGGCATTCCAAGCAACTTAAGAGGCAAATGTCACTAAGGCTATCCATGAAGTTTCCAGGTTTCACTGAGCACTAGAACATGGGTGTTTAGTGCTCTGTTTCAAAGCCATCTGCCTGAGTTCAAACTCCAGCTCTGCTGCATAGTAGCCAGGTGACGTTAGGCAAATTGTTGACCCTCTCTAAACCTTAGGGCTTTGGTGCTTTCCTAAGTGTCATAAGTGGGAATAACAACATAACCTTCTATATAGGGCTATGATAGGATCAAATGAGATAAAGCTCATGCTCCCATGCTGTACGTAAAAACATTCAATGCTTAGTATCCAGGAGATACTAATTTGAGTGCCTCCTAAATAAAATTTGAAGCTTAGAATTTTATATAGGTCAGAGGCATTCTGTTACTGCAGAGGAGTTTAGGTACAATTTAATCCACAAATATCAGATGAGAACCCACTATGTGTTAGGAAATAAGAAATAAACCCTCACTGAGCCTAGTCTCTGTACCATAAAAGCTTGAAAATTTCCTAGCTCTAATGTATAGGACACAATATGAGAGGTATAACCAGACTTTATAGGGTATATTGCTAAATGAGTGGTGTTTACCAATGTTTCTCAAAACTGAGTCATTAACCTCTATAGTCCACAGACGTATTATTATAGAAGGTCCCTATGTGATTTTTTTGGTCAATTTTTATGAAAAATCTTCAAAAATTAATTAATATAATCATGGGGACTAGCTCGGTGGCATAGTGGTGAAGTTCACGTGCTCCGTTTGGTGGCTCGGGGTTTGCGGGTTCAGATCCTGGGTGTGGACCTATGCACCACACATCAGGCCATGCTTTGGTGGCATCCTACATACAAAATAAAGGAAGATTGGCACAGATGTTAGCTCAGGGCCAATCCTTCCTCACCAAAAAAAAAAAAAAAAAGCAACCCAAACCAAAAATTTAAAAATTAATTAATATAATCATATTTTGGATCATTTTGGAGATAACATATAACTGAGTACTGCCACCACATTTCAGTGCCAAAGTTTACATTTGTAATTGTGATTATGATTGTGTGGAGTCCAAGTTGTATTGCTTTTATTTGTTCTTACTCATCAAGAGTTAACAAATAAATGAAGCATTGAAGCCAATTAAAATGCAGATTGATTTCAGAAGGCTATATAAATAAATAGAAAAAGTGGAAGAAGAATTTGAGTTATCACATGGAACAAGGTAAAGGTAATAATAGGCATGCTCATCTCAAAACAACATAGCATGTTATAGTGGCTCATGTATTCGTGATAAAGATAAAAGAACATGTCACATCAAACTGATGCTGCTAATTTGTTAATGTTATTATATTTTGTTTGTATTTAATTTTTAAACGTATTTTGGTCCCCTTGTTCTGTAAGTGCCATAAACTAAGCATTATATATTCATTCTATGGCCTTTCTAAATTCACTTCTTGGTTCTCAGAGGGTTTTTTGTAGATTCTTTAGGACTTTCTACATAGATAAGCATGTCTTCTGCAAATAGTTTTATTTCTTCCATCCTCATATGAATGCCTTTATTTCTTTTTCTTGCCATATTGTGTTGGCTAGGACTTACAGTACAATGTTGAATAGGAGTGATGAATTTCATTTTGATGGGAGTTGACTTTTATTCTTGGCATGAGTTTGTCTTTCCTTGCCTATCTGTAGGTTCTTAGCCAGCACCACTATTTGCAGGCTTATACACTGTTTGATCCCCTGATCAAATAACGTTGTATAGACTAACAGACTTATTTTAAAACAAATGAGATGCAGCAATGGGCACATGACAATGAGATAAACTAGTCCTGTCTTATGCTGTACCACCCTGGAGGTTCCTGCCTGAAAGAGTGATACAGCTACCTGTTATGGTGCCAGCTTGGAACTGATACTCAACAAGGATGGGACTCCTCCAAGAATCCAGTGTATGCTCTAAATCAATGACTGTTATATAGTGCTGTGTCTTTAATTGGTAAAATACATGAGTCCAGGAACCAAGAAATAGAAACAGGAAGGGACCTGATTACCTGACTCCCATCACTCCTAGTGACCTATTTGGGAAAGGTTGGCTTACCATTCCCACAACTCTGGGTTCTGCAGGTTTTTAGGGGGAATGACAAGAGTCTGATTGAACTCCATCTTCTAAGGCTCTTTCATTCAAGAGACCAGTTGGCAAGAAAAGTAATTACCATCCTGTCAGGGATATTGACACTATTCAGGGCTATGTTACACTTAGAAGAAACACTATAATACAAGAAGACTTTTAGTCTAGAATTCCATATTTATTTGAGTTCAAATATGTTTTGAATCATATTTTTCACCTATTAGGTGCTTTCAATAGGATCAGAGGGTCTCTCTGCATATATCCAGACCTGTTAAGAACACAGCTACAAGATGTCAAACATTTATCTGCACATCTTGAGGAATTGGGAGGGAGGAAGAGTAGCAGAAAGCTTACCAAACCAGGGGTAGGGATGATTGGAGATGTTCAAGTTTATGTACAAATCTAAATTCTTCAATTGTTTATTAAGCAATATAATGATAAATACATGGAGGGAAACATATCAATAGGACAACAGTTTGTCTTCAGCATTAGCTACTCTTCACTTTTCTATCCTCATCTGTCTTGATCCACCTCCCCTAGCTGCCAAAGCCTGTCTTCCTAGAGAGAAGCCCATTTCCTGTTCTCTCTTACTTCATTTACTTGCTTTGTTTGTCTCTCCAACTTCAGGAGGGCATTTTCTTGTCCATCTATCTTTTTTGCAGTTTTATCCCTAGCATCTAGCACAGTGCCTGATACATAGAGGTTCGCTGTATTTACTAAACGAATGGATGACTCACCAATTGTAAAGCCATACAGTGGAATGCTATTCTATTAAAATTATGCTGTGGGTGGATAGTTATTTGTCGTATATTATTACTTTAAAAATAATCAAGTTACTAAGCAATATATACAGTATATTTTCATTTTGAAGAGTTTGTTCAAGAAGATTAATGAATAATAATGCTAGTTGTCTCTGTAACATGGAAATAAGAGTGATTATTCTTTTCTGATAGTTTTAACTGTATTTTATGCTTTCATCTGCAACAAACATATATTGCTTTTTTTTTAGCAAGGGTAAATTTATTTTTAATAATAATAATGATGACAAATATCTATTGAAGCTTATTCTTACAGATTTTTGTCCATGTGGACAGAACAAACAAAATCATTTTGTCTATGACTGAAAGTGAAGTAACATAATTTTGTCTATTGGGCTGTGGTTCTCAATTAGAGGCAATTTTGCCTCCTCAGGGGTCATTTGGCAATGTCTAGAGACATTTTTTATTATCATAATTAGGAAAAAGGGAGGGCAATGGCCACTGGCATTTAGTAGGAAGAGGCCAGAGATGCTGCTAAACGTCCTAGAATACACAGGAAAGCTCCCCACAACAAAGAATTATCTCATCCAAAATGTCAATTGGAGTGTCAAGTTTGAAAATCCTGAGCTAGAGTAATTAACATTTTCATGCTGGAGGTCTCTCTGAAGGTAAAATATAAGACTTTAGCATCAAGTTAGTGGAGGAAATATTTTTAGTCACCAAATATGTAACTGCTCACTCTGGTTGCAGACAAGTCATGCATTTATTCAAATTGGAGTTCATAAAAATATATTTTGAAGATATTCCTTTATTTTACAGCTGCATGAACATATGGTTTATTATAGAGAAGGGAGAGGCAGTATAAAAGAAACAGCTAAATAAAACATGATTACATTGGTTATTTTCGTTTGGTAGGTTCACAAAAAGGTAAATTATTGACATGATGGTAATCCCTTCAGGGCCATCATAATGCTCCCTAACCAAAAGCTCAGTTTTATCCATCAAATTTCCAAAAGAAGGTCCTGGCAGACAGGATTGCTGAACACTTCACACAGGAGGTTTCTTAATCTCACTGTCTAAAGATCTTTAAAATAAAAACTAGTTGGGGATTTGAACGTTATCTCTGAATTCAAGTGCATTTAATTTACTTATAAATCACATTTTTTTAAAGGGAAAGTACAAGATATGATCCAAAAGAGTCATAAGAACATGTTTGCACATTTAGTTGCTGTTTAACTGAATTAATTAATTTCTGTAATATGCCATTTTGGGCAAAAACAATAGCGTTGTAGAATCTTCCCAAGGGAGTTACTTCTCTCCATTCCCGCAGACTAGTAATTCCTCTGAACTAGATTATTGCAGAAGAGTCCTAACTGGCTTTTTAGTGTAGACATTGCTCATGAATCTAGGTTAACCTCTCTTAGTTCTCTCAATCGTAACATGAGGATAATACTTTTTCTGTAGGAGAATGGTGAGAATTAAATAAAATGGCATATACAAAGCACCTAAAATGGTGTTGAACACATAGTGGATGCTCAATAATAAGAATTTAAAACAAAGTAAAAATGTCCATGCTCATGAAGTGACACTTTTCACATACACAACCCCCCCAAACACCCATACTGCCATTTTTGTTTGCATAATAATATATTTATATACACCTGTTTCTGAAATCATGAGAATTTGCCAGAGTGCAAGCACAATAAGGTTCTAGCTCATGGGAGCCTGAAAATTACTTGTTCCAACCCCTTTCCGACCTTTTCCCTTTTCTGGAAGTAAATATATCTTGGACTAGTGCAAACTCCCATCTTGAGAAGAGATAATTTTTTTCTAAGTTGTTTGGTCTCTGGGTAGCAAGAGTAACTAAATGAATAAGAAAATAGCTTCCTTCCAGTCACTTCCAGAGACAATGGAAATGTACTGAAAGTGCTGAGTCTTAGACAACAATCTGTTAGTCAGAAAATAAAAACTGCTATTTATTGCATTTTATCTTTTTGTATTTACCCCTCACACCAACCCTAAAATAGCCATTATTTACACTATTTAATGGATGGGGAAGTTGAAGTTTAGAGAGATTGTGATTTGTTCAAGGTCACATGGCTGTAAACTACATGGTTTGAATTTAATTCTAGGTTTCTTTGACTTATTTGCAGACTGCTTCTCAGCAGCAGTATATTAAAGGGAACTAGATAAGCTAAAATCTATTTAATGTGTCCAGAAGTAATTGAGAGTTGAGAAGAAGTATAAAGTTTTGCCTTGAACCAAATAGAGTCCTTTGCTTTTTTAAAGAACTCAATATAGTTAACTGACTTATGAGCTCTCCTTTGTCATGGTAAATTTTCTTTTGCTTCACTTTTAAACACAAAGTATTGTTTTTCCCTAAATTTTCTCTCCTCAATGCTAATGATTCCCTCTTCAATGCTAATGTAGTTTTGTTTTATCCCAAAGGAAGGAAAGCATCACTTAAATGGATATAGACCAATAGCCTAAATCTAGATTTTATGTATGTTTGCTCAAATCCACATTCCCTGGCCTGGCCATAAATCTATTTCTTTCTTTTTCTCACTGGAATATCATATTCCTTGAAGTCAGTTATAAAGTTGATAATAAACACAGTTCATTGCTGGGATAAGCTACATGCTACTAAGGTATAATCAATATCTCAGTTGACACCAAACCTTAAAATACCTAACTAAACAGAGTGTGTAAATATTATGAAAAGAAATTGCTTCCTTACTTTCCCCTCCAATCATGAGAGTCATTTCTCCCATTTTGCTTACCTTGGCAGCAAGTCAAGACTGTCTTTCATTGCTATTCATTCTCTGTTGTATCTTCAATGTGTTTGAATAGTCATAGTTCTGTGCTCAGCTTTGTAGCTAGATGAAGTGATGAAAATAACTTTTACTTGAGTCCAATTTTCTCTGCATAAAAATAACTCTTTGAGTCTTCTGATGTAATAAATTATAGAAAACTTCAGGTAGGACTAGATCTAAAATTGGAGTCTGATTAGGGCCAGATGCTTCTAAATGGTATCAGAACCATCTTTTACATTGTATTCTTTCATCATAAACTTAGATGCTGTACAATAATTAATCTAATGGGTTCAGAGATTTGGAGATTTCTAGTTGATGACCAGTAGGATACTTATCATCTTACACAGTTACTCATGTTCAATAATTACTCTAGCTTCCAAATTTGAGAATTGTGGATCAAATTCTAAAGCTCTTTTCAGGCCAGCTGTTTGCAATTCTACTTACCTCAATTTCCATATCCAGATATATAACACAATAGGTCACAATGGAATTTGGAATTTGGAATTTGGGTCCTGGGCTTTTTAAAATCTTGTATCATAAACTTCTGTCATGAGGGAAGACTCTTCACTCAGCTTACTGGAGGCATTACATGGTACTAGAATTAATGTCAAAATCTATACCATGAAGCACTTTAACTTCGTCCAACAAAAACAACAATAGTAAATAACTTACACCTTCCTAGTGCTCTAATTTACAAATTAAATTTGGGATGACCAACTAAAATCTCTGCAAGTCTGGCCAGGTGACCTAAATGAGTGAAGCTAAGTGGGGACTAATATAAATGGGACAAGGCATGTGTGAGAGTTTATACACTGGAATATTTGATGCAATTCAGCAATATACAAGATAGCTCTTTTTTTTTTCTCTCACCCAGATCCAAAGCTATGAAATCTGAATGAGTAGCAAACTCCTCAATGGCTGGAAGGCCATCCATAAAAGTCCCTGGGAAGAGAGGCATGACCCCAAAGAGTTGAGTTGCCTTTATTCCCTACAACACCCCTCTGTGCACCAGGGACACTGGGCCAGCCTTCATTAGGAAAGTGCAAAAGAACTGGAACATTTCTTTGCTGAAGTACAAAGGCCCTTTGCCTCTTTTGTTGGCTCAGAAGCTTCAATCAGCCTCAGAGTTTCAAAGGTTCAACGAGCAGAGTTCCAACTGGGCTGGGATTGAGTAGTGCCCTGGGTACTGAGTAGGGAAGCAAGTGTCTCTGCCCACTCAGTAACCCCAGGCTGACAAGATCTCCCTACAAAGGTTGAAATACAATGTTTTATGATTTCAGCCATCACAAGAACAGCAGAGAACAGGGTGATGAAATACCACTTTACCCTTCACTTTCAAACAGCTATTTATTACTTGGCAACCTTTGAAAGAAGAACATAAACAACTGTTCTTAAGGGCTTACCAAAACCCGCTCTCTAGTATCATACATTCAGAGCAGGCAGCTTCCTTTGAAAGTTGAAAAAGATCCCAGCCATCCTAACTGGTAGTTAGAGAGTCAGTGTTGGACAGATAGATAAAGGCCGAGTTAAGTGAAATGGAAAGAGAAATGAACCATTAGAAAGGGGCATGGCAGTTCAGAAGAAAAGTCACAGAGGAAGGACTAGGGCGAGCAAGCTCCATTGTTTGTTATCCCCAGCCGTTAGCCAAGTCAGGGAGAAGATGGAGGATGATCAGCATACGAAGAACCCACTTATTGTCAGTTTTTGTTACACTCCATTATGCTTAAGAGACCAGATAAACTTTCTTTCCCCCTATGATGCTAAGAGGATGGCAATTATTTATAAAGGACAATTGCAGAGAGATGCCTTAGTGCCAGATATAATTCACTAACGTCCCTTGGCATGTTCCCATTACCCAATGCTCACTCACATAAATTAAACTACTAAATCGTTCCGTTAATTTTGTTAATCAATTCCACAAATATCTGTTATCTACTATATCTACTATGGGCAATCCCTTGCACAAGGCACTGGTGATATAAAGATAACTGAAATGTTAATTTTGTACCCAAGTAGGCCACAGTCTAGTGAATGAGACAAAATATTACAACAATAATGGTAGTATGGGAAACTAGAAAGAGCTCAGACTTCAGACCCAGACAGAACTGGATTTGAATCCTTGCCCTGCCACCTGTTAGCTAGCCTCGGTAGCCGAGCCTGTTTTCTCCCTTGTAAAATGGAGACAATCGTATATATAATGTAGGACACTTTTATGAACTAGGAATACCATTTGTCAAATAAAGTAGCATACAACAGGTGGACACTGGATGTGCTGAATACCCTGTGCTCGTCCCTCCGGATTGACACTCTACTTCTGTCAACCCTGTTCTGTCACCTAAGAGGCTCACCTTTATGGATTACATATGTGAATTATGTCTTCCTCTATTTGTTCTATGGCTTCTGGTTGAATTTAGTCAACTGGGGTCATTGGCAGTAGGTTGGAAGGCAAAGAAATGTGAGGTTGGGGTATGTTTTTCCCAGGCTCATTCCTTGTGGAGTTGTTGTGGCTCACTCTACCACAGGCTACAGCCTTCATAAGGTGAAGTACCTCCATCAGGTACTCTCTCTGAGTTGTACTAACTGCTCTTTCCCTTTGCTTCATCAGACTTAGGATGGTAACAACTTCTGATGCTGCTAACACCAGGGCACTATACTCTCCTTGTTGGTTCCTCCAAATTCTGCCTATACCTTTACTTTATTAAACTCTCCTCATATTGCCCAGTTGAAGTATGCCATCTGTTTCCTGATGAAACCCTGATAACTATAAGTGTCATTAGTGTGGCTAACAAGGTGCTCTGAGATCAGAGGAGGAATGAAAAAATAAAACCATACTGGAGGATGTCAGGGACATTTCTGGGAGGAGGCAGTATCTAAAGGACCACCTGAAAATGTATGGGAGTTAGCAGTGTGAAGAAAGCAGGAGAGAATATTCTACGCAGAGGAAGGCAATATGCAAAGGCTCACACGCAAGAAGGAATACAGCATTGTGGGGAGACTTCAAGTATCTCAGCTTAGCTAGAGTATAGTATAAGAGATGGGAAGATGACAGATGAAGCTGTGAAGTTGTGAAGTTGAACCACGTCACCAAAGTCTATGTATGACTTTTTCCTACAGACAATGAGATACTGTTAAAAGATTTTAACCGAGGTTATGATACGATCACATTGCATTTTTAAAAAGTAATATAGAGAAGGAATTAGAAGGGGGAAAGACTGGAGACAGAAGTATCAAGTAAGCAATACAGGTGAAAAAATAAGGTAGCAAAAAAATGGAAGTGTCAGGAGAAATGGAGAAAACAATGTGAATTTATCAGCTGTTAAGGAAGTAAGCTATATATGATTTAGTGAGCAATTAATGTAAGGATAAGGGAGAAAAAGAAGCCAAACATAGCCCTCACCATCAAGTTTGATTCTTATGTATAGTCCTGACTTTATCTTATATAAAACGAATTGTTCATCCTCAGAGGAACTTTGGAAGACAGGAAGGTTTTGGCTTGAGCAACTGGGTGACTCGTGATGCAATTGCTCTTCAGAAAGAGGCAAATTAAACTTTAAGCCAGTGGTGTGCTGGAGCTGCCTCACACAGGCTTATGAAAGTTGAATCAGTTGCACACATCTATTCCCAGCTGTGAGTTCAGTGACATCACATTGCTGGCTTGAAATTTGTTATGGTGGGAGTATTTACACCATAGAAATCATCAAATACTACCAATCAGGCTTTTGTCTCCCTTCCTCACAAAGAGCTGGTTAAACATTTCCCAGCCACCACTGGTTAAAGCCATTTAAAAAAAGGAGGGATACCTCTGGTAGTGATGGCAGAATTGAGGTGTGACTTGATTCAAAAAACCTGTGCCAAGAACTGATCATCAAACTTGAACTGGAGGGCAAATTCTAGGACCAGAATAAAGGCAGGTTAGAAGGTTCAGTGGGAGATCTATGAGGAGCCAGCTGAGGATGGATAAGTGCATTGGCACAGAGAAGAGAATCTGAAACATTTGAGGTGGCAGGTAATTGAGGTTGCTAATCAGTAATGAGAAATCAGGATAGTCTTTAGGCCATGAATCAGAGACCAGGAGCATCATAAGAATAGGACATAACTCAAACATTAAAGATGGGGAGAAAGTTATATCAAGGCAAAGCAAAAAACAGAAAGCCCTTAAAATGGTGGTATACCTTCTTGCCAGTTTTTATAAAGGAGGCCTTCCATTTTTATCCTGGAGACCCGCATTGGAATATGTCACCACCACCCCCCTCTACCCATCCAGCACCTTCCAAAGAGTAAGGGAGGTCAGAGTTTAGAGAGCTGTACATGTTGCAGATAGATATGAGATAAGGTTGTGTATATATACACCTGGTGGCTGGGTCTAGTCTTTGAGCCCATATTTCTATAGTCCAGAGAGTTTTGGGGCCAGTCATCAGGGAAGTAAAAATCCAAGAGGGGCCAAAGGGCAACTCCTCATTTCTCTTAAGTATGATGATCAGAACTGGCTAAATGATTTGCAGGGCCCAGTGCAAAATGAAATGGTGAGGCCCCTTGTTCAAAAAGTATTAAGAATTTTGAGCTGGCAACAGCCAAATAGTAAACCAAACATATGCTCATGAAGTTGGCCTGATGATGGGTCACTTTGGTGAAACTTGACCTAATTTCTTACCTTCCTCTATTTAGTCCAGATCCTGTCTTTCATTATTTATCCATACGCGAACTTTGGAAGAGAGTATGATATTGGCTCATTGGCTGATGGTCATAGATCTCTTAAGTTCAGACTCCCTGGAACCAGGAAAGTTAAGATTCAGAGAAACAGACGATTTCAATGATGCCTGACTAATGGAAAATCACATCAAATGGCAAAAGCTGTGAGAACAAGCATGATTGTTTCCAAGCATGATTAGTTGAATGGGCTAAATAATGTAACAAACAATGCAAAATTTCAGTGGGCACAGAAACAATAGGAGTTTCTTTCTTGCCCACATCACAGTCCAGTGAAGGCCAGTGGGGCTTTTGTTCCATACAGTCTGACACCAAAGGCCCTTCAGTCTTGTTGATCCACCTTCCTGTAGGGCCTCATAGTTGATTCCATTTAGTCAGTAGATGGAGAAAGAGAATAAGAATCATGTGTGGAAGGTCTATCACAGGCCAAGACTGGAAGTGGTACCTATCACTTCTACTCACATTTCTTTGGCCAGAACTCAATTATATGGCCACATCTATCCACAAAAGAGACCGAAAACTGTGACTCTGTGCCCATGAAGAAAAGAACACGAATATTGATGAACACCAGCAGTATTAGCCACATGAAGACTATTGGTGGTAGCTCAGGTCCACATGATCAAGAGCAGCTCTGAATTCTGTTTTACGGAATTCTGTTTAGGCTCTTTATTCCCGTGTTTGAGTTGGAAAGTTTAATATCACAGAGGCGGTGTTTTTCTCACTTTAGACAGTTGGCCAAAGCACTCTCTCATTCAGGTTGACTTGTACTCAGAGCTGCCCTGGGGAATGGAAAATTAGGTCCATTCCCACATACCACAGACTTGGGCTGCCTAGAGCTTCAGATGCTGTTAAGAAGGCCCTGCTGATGACCACCAAAACATGAAATGCAACTGACTTTCTTCCTTCCATGCTTCTCAGACTACATTTGAAAAAAAAAAGTTGCCTTTCAGAGATTTCCCTAGACCCTTTTAACCCAGTTCCATCTGGAAACAGATGCTAACTAACGGTAGGGGCCAGGACATTCCTAAGGAACTATCAGATCCACGACATACTGAGGAACAACATCTAGGACCTCATATCCCACCCAGCATTTCCTATTATACTACAGCTTCTTATTTATGAAATTCCTTTTTTATTTCAATTTCGTAATATGAATGAGTTGCTATGGTAGAACCCTAAGTGAATGAGTCTACATACACAAGGAAATGATGCCTTATAAACTGAGGATTCTGAAACTATAACTGGAAGACCTTTTTGTGTTGCACTTATATTTCTGAAAGAGAAAATGTTTAAGTGAAGTTTTAGCTTTCATCAGAGATTGCCAACTTTCCTTTTGACTGTGGCAGACTGCACAGTTAATTGGGGCCTCTGATGACTAATGGGGAGGATCATCCCATCAAATCGTGGGATCTCTGGGTTTTGGAAAAATAAGGATCTGGCTGCAATCCAATTGCAAGAAAGAACTTAACCAGAAAGAGTATGCCAAAGGACGACAAACTTTCGCGTGTTATTTTATTCCCTTACTGAGAAATTCATTGTAGCCAGCTCACAACTCACGTTGATCTACGCGGCATTTCTGCCAAGTGGAATGGGTGGCTAGCACCCAGGACCACTCTAGAGGCAAGGTGAGCAGCATCTTCATGTTTTCATATTGTCCTTTTCATTGGGGGGAGACAAGGGGACAATTTGGAACATGTGGGAGGCTTCTACATGTGAGTCTTTCTAACTGCCATCCACAGATCAGGAAGTAATATTACCTAGATTATTATGACTCAGAAAGCAGCTGAGCCAGGAGCAGCTCCATATCGTGTATCTACAATGGCAACCAGTGTCCATCCATGGTCCAAGTAACATTTTTGTAAGCCTTTTGGCTTCTGTAATGAGAGATAGGACCCTAGCTCCCACTGAGTCTTGAAGAGGGTTCACATGCTGAGCAGCGAAAACTGATGAGTATTCACTAAGTAACTAGGAACAGAGGAGCAAAGGGAGAATGGGCAAAAGAATAGGGAATTAGACACATTGATACCTAATTAGGTCTAATTCACAATTTTTTGTAAGGAGAGCCCTGAGTTTATTCACTTATCGATTCAATAGGTATTTGTTAAGCGCATACTATGAACCAAGTACTATACCAGGCACTGAGAATATAATAGTAAGCAAGACTCCTTCATGGAGCATTATGAGTGTCATAATCTGTGTGTTAATTGCTATTATTGGTGCTATGAGAGTCCATAAGATGAGCAGCTCATGGAGATTTGAGAGATCAGATCAGGAAGTCCTTTCAGGAGGAAATAACTTTGAGTAAGTCACTTTTTTGAGCCTCTGTTTCTTCATCTTTAAACTGGGAATAATAATGCTAACACATAAGTTTGAGGTGAAGATTAAATGAGATGATGTGTATAAAGTTCTTGGCATAATTGCTGGACATAGTAAGCTCTGCAAAGATATAGCTGATACTATTATTTCTGTTATTAATATTACTTTTAAACTATTACTAGTATACTATTGCAACTGTTATTATTGCTTTTATAATTATTTGGGAGTTGAAGTATGGGTAGGTAAGAGCCAGGAGAAGGATGGAGATCATGCCAGACAGAGGAGCAGCATGTGTGAGGGGCTACAGGCTGGAGACATCATAGCTTGGGGTAATCAGACATTTAGTATGTATATGAAATATGTATAGCATACATGCTATAAAGTATGGTATAAAGTATATATATGGTATACATATATAGTATACACATATACTTATATATGTACATGTATATATGTGTATATATATAGTATAGATAGTATACATATATGGTATACATATAGTATGTATATAAAAGGTAAGTGGTAAGAAATGAGATGGAGACATAAATCATGTTCTGATTATGAAGAGTTTTATAAGTCAAGTCTAAAGGGGTGGATTTTTACCCCAAGAGCCACTTTAGGATATTACATAGTGGAGTAACACAATCACACACAAACATACTCTCATCCACTCCCAACACACACCACACTCATATCCATAATTTACAAATAATCATGTCATAATACAGCTAGGACTTACAGGTGATATAATTCAAGCCTTTTGCTTTAATGTTGAGGAAATTGAGTCCAAAATGGTAACATGATTTACCTAGAATAATAGAAGTAGTTACGACAAGTCTTGACTCCAAATACTTTGTTTTTTTCCGTCACACAACACTGCTTTCCTTAACACTCTTTGCATTGTTAGTGCTCTGCTGTTGGCTGAGCTGGAAAACTTTCAGGTTGAGAATACCCTAACTAAGCTGTTTCCCCTCTAAAAGTCTGTAAGAACCTATAGGAAATTTTGGCATTGACAAATTGCCTCTAAAAGCCAGACTCAAATTTTACAAAGTGGATTAAAGTGGGTCCTTGGGAATCCAATGGTTTAAGCTTTTAAGTGCTCAGAATCATCTCCACAAGGGTGTGGATCTGGGGCAAAATTTCACTGCATGACCACCCTCCAACCCCCACTTCCTTTCTTATATAGATAAAATATATATAAAGTGAACATAAACACCAGAGAGAAAATTGTCCCAAAGGAGCACCTTGCAGGTTTCAGGAGAAAATCCACTCCTCAAGTGGATTTGCCTTACTGTTGATCCTAGGTAGTTTTAGGGCTCGGTTGTGTATAATTTTTTTTGCTAGTCCATGGAGACAAATTCTTCGCTACCCGTAGATGATTTCCTCAATCACTGACTATCAGACTGCCAATTTGATGCATCCTACTCCCATCAACCTGCCCTTCCCTCACAAACAAACTGTTCAAAGGCTATCATCCTGATTTTCCATACGCTAAAAACAACTCTGAATGTACAGTAGTCCCACTTATCCACAGGGAATATGTTCCAAGACCCCCAGTAGATGGCCGAAACTAGGGATAGTACTGAACCCTATATATATTATGTTTTTTCCTATATATGCATACCAATGGTAAAGTTTAATTAATGTTAGGCACAATAAGAGATTAACAACAATAACTAATAATAAAATACAACAAGTATAACAATATACTGTAATAAAAGTTATGTGAATGTGGTCTCTCTCAAAATATCTTGTTGTACTGTACTCACTCCTGCTCTTGTAATGACATGAGATGATAAAATCCCAGTGTGATGAGATGAAGTGAGGTGAATGACATTGGCATTGAGGCATAGTGTTAGGCTGCTATTGACCTTCTGATGTAGCATCAGAATCAGAGGATCATCTGCTTTTGGACCATGGTTGAGCACAGGTAACTGAAACTCTGGAAGGCAAAACTGCAGATAAAGGGGACTGCTATACCACCAAGATGTCCCTGACTGGACATCTCCCTATAGAAATGCTTTTATTGAACTCCAATTTAGTATATTTTTTTAAATTGTGGGTTCATATGAGAAATGGTCAAAAGTATCCTCTGAAAAGCTGCTATTCAAGAGATTTCTTATGATTTGGCTTCACAACATTTATTGTTATGATTAATTTTTCCAAAACTCAACATCAGAAAGCAAGTCATCTCTTCTGAAGATCAAGTATTTTTTCCTTTTATTAGAATTAGAGTTATATCTAACTTTGTTTTCCCCTTTTTTTCTTTCTTAGTTTGACTATCAGGAGCATGGAGTTAACTCAGTACTTAATTACTGTTAAAAGCTCATCCTTGGTTTAATTCTCTACTTCTTTATCTTGTTCCCACTAACTTCCCAGATGACCTGGGTGAAGGAGTCATCTATGGAGAGATCATCTGATTGAGGTTGGGAGTCAGCCAAGATCCCAAAAGTGGCAATGATTTTTATGATGATCATGAGGGAAGCTTTTATTCTCTCAGTGAAGTCCTTAGAGATTTGAGACCTTCCTCTTTGTGACGTTTGATGTACTTTTCTTATTTATTTTAAACTCCATGTAGGAGTATATATTCATTTTTATTGCAAGATATTTGAAATTACTTTTGGAAGAAGGAAGATGGTAAATTATAAATAAATGGCCATGAATTATAAATATTTGGTGTTAAGATTTCAGCAATCATAAGTTATCTCCCTGAGACATGCATTCAACCCACCACCAAAACAAAGTGTCCATGAAGGAGTACCAAGAAACACTAAGTTGCCATAGTTCTTACCCTGTGAACAAATCATTTGTACCTTGGGTGGCACTCAGACCCACCGACCCTGCATGAGTGTGGAAAGAGAGCCATGAAATTGTGCATCTTAACTTTTTTCCCTCTACACAGGAGAGCAGAAAAGTGTGGCTTTAGCTTCTCCTCAAGTTAAATGAATATAGACGGTTGCACAGTTTTTAGAACTGATTCTGAGATGAGCAGGAATGAAATGAGAGCAATAGCTGGAAAGTTCTTCATCCTGGGCAGCTTTCCTTAGGAGGTTTTTGTTTGGTGAGCAATCACTTCATATTTCAAATCCTGCTGTTAGACTGAAGGGCTGTGTGAAATCGAAATGACATTGAAGATAAGTTACTCTATCTTCCCCACATTTACATGACCTCCTTTCATTGTTCCTCAATGCTGTCCCAATGCCCTGCCACTGAGCCCTGGGAGGATGGGCCTTAAGTGTGGACTCGTAGACACCCAATTGTGTGTTACTGAGGTCAAATGCAGGATGAGTTAGAGGAGGAAGAGACCAGAGTTGTAGTTGGAGATGGTAGCAACTGGGAAATGAAAATATGTGAGAGGGAAAGGGAGGAACATTCCAGAGGAGGGAACTTGAGAAAAGAATGGTCAGAAATGAAAGTGTCTAGGACGAGTGTGAGAATGGGCAGGGAGGAGTAAGCATACAAAATTTGGGTATCTAGTGTGATAGGAAATGGAGAATGTATGAAAAAGAGAATTTGAAGTAATGAAAAATAAGATTGTATAGGTAGGTTGTGACTAGATTATCAAAGGCCATAAAAATGCAGTGATGTTTCTAGAAGGGTTTGTAGGGGTATACAGTATGGATTAAAGGCTAGAAAGATTATAGTGAGAAAAGAAACCAAAAAGCTCTGTGAAAGTCCAGCAAGAGGTGAGGAGGTGATAATGTCTTGGACAAGGGTAATGACAATAAAAATGTGGAGAAAAAGGCATATTTAAGTAGAGGAAAGAACCAGAGTTTATTGAGCATCTATTATGTACCTGATCCTTTACATGCATTATCTTACTTACTGCTCATGACAACCTTGAAAGGTAGGTAAGATTATCTCAAGTCTACAGATAAAGCAGAAAAGGTGACAGTTTCAGAAATTCATACAACTACTATGAACATCCAAGATTTGAATTCAATTCTTTCCAACTCCAAAAATAACGATCTTCCCATTTCAACTTTAGCTCCACTGAGAAACAAAGAAGAAAAGATGCAATTTGCTCTCAAAGCTGATATCTTCCCCAGAATAAAAAGATAGTTTCTAGAAACTTCAGGATTTCTTTCTATAAGAAATAAAAATGGTGCCACAGATGGAGACAAAATTGTTATGCAAAATTAAAAGAAGGGAATAATAGTAACCCTAACTTTTGTTGATACTTAGTTTGTTCTAGGTGCTGTTCTAAGCATTTTACCTGAGTTATCACATGTACTACTCTGAAAAAGCTTGTAAGGTAAATGCAGTTATTATGCTTATTCAGCTTAGGAAGCTGAAGCTTGTTTGGAGAAGTGAAGGAATTTGCCTGATCTCTTAGCCTGGGATCCCCTAAAAGTAGAGCCTGAAATAAAGGCTTTCCTGCCAAATAGCTTATTTTGGAAAGTGACCCCAAAGAACAGGACTTGGAAGAGTGAGAGAGGGAAGCAGGGAAAGCCAGTCCACATTGTGTAACTAACATGGTCACTGAGTGGCCCACAGGGCCTCAGCCCACTTGGGACTCTCTGAGGAGCTGAGGAGAAGAAGCCACAAAATTGTCCTGAAGGGACGATTTAATAACAAGCTGTCATCTTCCCAGTGATTAAAGGTTGCCCCACAAGTGGCACTTTCAGGTTTGCACATGCATAGAATGTTGAACAGATTCCTACAGGTGTCCCATGTGGGGATGACAGAGCAGAAACCAAGAGATGAGTGCAGCTGAGGCAAAGTGTGGTCAAGATAGTTATCACAGCAATGGCAGGAGTTACAATGAGAGGACGTGAGATGGGGCACAAGAGGTGTCAGGAGGCAGAGTGAGAACTTTGAATCCAGGTAGTCTGACTTCAAAGCCCAAGCTTGTATAGCAGTGGTTCTCAAACGTTAGTATGCATTAGACTCACCTGGAGGGCTGGTTGAAACACAGCTTACAGAGGCCCACTTCTAGAGTTTTTGATTCTGTAGGTCAGAGGTGGGATCAGGGAATCTGCATTTTTCTCATTTCCCAAGTGATGTTGCTGATGCTGCTCCAGGCACACTTTGAGAACTGCTGTTTTACACATACAGTATGCTATCTTGCCAAAGATCTCTGAGATAAGCAAAAGAGAAAGGCATCACTATGCGGGAAGCTATGCATGACTAACTGACTTTCAAGTTCTTGGGAAATAGCTTGAATGCCTTTCAAAAGGAAAAGCTTCTCCTCTACATGAAAAACAAGGTTTAGATCATAAACACTTGTGCAAGAAATGATAAGCCTGGTTCAAGAGGCTCTAGATGATCAAAGAAATGCTATGATGGACTGTCACACTTCAGGCAAGAGTCCTAAAGAAATAATTGCGAAACTTGGAAAGTCATGAAAAGCTAAGAGATTTAGAGTATGATGAAGCTTAACTTCAAAATGAGAGAGAAAACAAGCAGCCACTGTAGCTATATCTTTATATCTGGAGTGCTCCATTGCAAGCCCTCAATTTTTGCCACATTTAATAAACACCTATTAAAAACAAGACTGCAAAAATAAATAAGATAGAATTCTTACTTTCAAGCAGTTTACAGTCTAGTGAGGATGAGAAATAAGAAAGCAATTAAATTAAAAACTACCTCCTAAACCTATAGAGAAAGGAAAAACTCTGTAAGAGCATAAAAAGAAAGCAGCAAACTTGCTTCACAGAGCTGAAAAAGGTGTTAATAAGGATGTGATAATTAAACTGAGTGTGAAGGAAGAATGGGGTTTGCTATGCAAAGAAGGGAGGAAAGTACATTCTGGGCAGGGAACACCATGCACTAAGGAATCATGAAGGACCTGGAATGTATTGGGAACAATGTTGAGCTCAGCTTGATTGGAGAGTATCAAGATATATGCTGGAACCATAGTGTGATGTTTTCAAGTGCCAATTAAAAGGTTTGAATTTCCTCTAGTAAGCAGCAGAGAGATAGTAGAGGTGTTAAAATAAAATTTGGCACAAGAAAATTTGTTCTTTAAGATTTAATTTTCTAGAAAGATTCCTAGATGAAGTGTGGGAAATGAAGTTGATTGGAAAAATGAAGTATGAAAGATGAAATGTGGAAATGAAGGTTCTGAAACAAAGCAATGGAAACAGGGATACTTTATCCCTGTTGAAGAGGTCAGATTTGAAGGGCATGGAAAGATCAGAATCTAGAGTCTAAATGGATTCAGGAAGTGAAGAGAAGGGAGAGGGAGGAATTCAGGAGTTAGTTATTAGCTTGAATGTCCTTCACAAATGTGTTGAGTCCTTTATCTGGCTCTTAGGGTAATGCTCCATGGTTTTCCCATAATACTTAAGGTTTTTTGTTTGTTTTGTTTTGTTATTAAGCACCTAGACATAGGTAACTCAAAGACTTCCTGTAGTGTCTTTTAAAATTCTAAACATAGGTAGAACAAATATGACAAGGTCAAATAAGTTCACGTGGCCTTCTTAAATGTGCATTGGGATCCTCTAAGTACTCCATTTCCTAACTTACCTGGCCCTAGAATCCCTTTCTTACAGATAATCTCTCAGAACTGGTGTTCCATTGAGCACAGTCCAGGAAATGCTGGTTTAAAGAGTCCAGGAACTCTTCTTCTTCACAGTGAGATAACTCTTAGCAGCTAGAAAAATGGAAGGAAACGCTGTCCTCATAGGCGATGTTGTGGTAGAGTGGGCAAGCCATGGACTTCAAAGGCAGTCAAGCCTGGGACAATATCCTGATTCTGCCCTTGGTATGTCTAGAATGCTGGGCAAGTTATGTAAACTCTGGTTCTCAGTGTGCTCATCTTTGAAGAGCAAATAATGATGCCTACCTTGCTGGGTTGTTAGGGAATTAGGGAAAACATATATTAAGTGTCTTGTACTTAGGCAACAAATTATAGCTGCTAATTTTACATTAGGGAGGCTCAGAATTTTGGCTTATACTATTTCTACTCCTCCTGACTTTTGACTGTGTTGGGAATGTCCTTATCCCTCTTTGTCTTTTGAGGCTTTAAATTTTCACCTTTTGTTTCTTATTCTCCAAATTGCTCATAAGTATTATTTCTGCCTACCATCTATTAGTGTTTGCTGTTGGTTGGTTTGGCTTTTCTTTGCTGAACCAAGTGGCTAGTTCGTTGGAAAAAAGGTCAAATGGCGTAGATCTAGGGTTGGTGGTTTCTGGGGTCAAAAATCATAAAGTTAGGAGAGTTTACTTTTCAAAACAAAGTCAAAGCAAAGTGAAAGATGTGGGGAGCTGAACCATAAGCTATTTCTGTATAATTCCATGACTCTGGATCCAGTTTCTGTTTTGCTAAAAGGATGACTCATAAGACTAAATCACAAGCATGTCAGAAAAAAATAACTATTATGACCTCTTCAGGTTGCAGTTGAAAATGATTAACACTACTGTGAAGATATTTCCGCTGGCAGGAGGGTAGATGTTGTCTTAACTGGAACACATAACTTGTAGCTCTATTCTGTTCTCAATTATAAGATTCTAAGTCAGTTAATTTATTTAAATGGTGCATGATATTTGCTCTAATATAAAGTTCTCAGCTGCTACTCAAATTCTCTCACAAGCCAAGGTAATTTAGAAACCTTAGTGCAATAAGTCATTCGTCAGCAAGAAGAAAAAATTTCAGGCATGGGCTCTTTTAGCCTGCTGCTCAAAAATTTTCCATGGCTCCCCATTGTTTTCTGAATTAACCACAAACTTCTTAATGTGCAATTTAATGGGCACCATGAAGCAAAGGGGAACTAAATTATGTCTCAGGCCAGTGTTTCTCAAACTTTAATACACATATGAGTGACTTGGGGATCTTGATAAAATGTGATCCTGATTCAGTAGGTCTAAGCGTGGTATTGCTAAGAGCAAGGCCATGGCAAGAGCTTAGGTGATGAGGAATTAAGGAAGCAAGGAAGATCCTTAAGCATTCAATCCTGTGGGGCAGAAGGAGTGGGTAGAAAAAAAGCCAGTAAAGGGCCCCAGTGGAAAACAGGAATGAGAGATGAAGAAATCTGGCAAGATTCACAAGATATTTTCCCTCCAAAGGTGACATTCTTTCAGACAAATCCATGGATGCTCAGGTATTTGACTTGTTTTTTATGGTTTACATTTCTCTCTATCCACATACTTCATACCAAGTTTCCTAGGGGCTTAGAACTAATAGTCTAAAACTACAGGAGCCATTTTTCACCAACACTAGAGTTTTGTTCTAAGATGGAGAATATGTGCCTTGACTCTCTCATACTTAAGAAAAGATTTCCATCTTCCTGGGGTAGAGGTTATGGCAGTCGTCATCTCTCCTTGTTTTGAGAATTTTAATTGTATTATTTAGGAGCTTGGCCATCAGTCAGAAAGTCTAGTCCAAAGTCACCAGGGAGCTATCATGCATATCAAATTTGTCACAAGATTCCAGAATCATAAGATGTTAGAATGATAACTTATTAAACACTCACCAGACAATGGATAGCGTGGTAAGGGTTCTATATACATTATCTCATTTGAATCGTAGTAAATAAGCACTGAATGAGCATCTCTTTAATTAAACTGAATGTCTTATAAAGTAATAACCTTTCTTCAAGGTTTTAGTTTTAGTCTGTAGTAGTTGTGGATTTTCTTTGTTATCAGATATTGATTGTTTAGCTTCTCTTCATAATTTTGAGAGTATTAGGCACAAAAGGAGTTACTAAAGATTCTTTGTCTATAACGGAGGTGATTTTGAGCATTAATGATACATTTGAATTGTTCTTATTTGGCGTTTGGAGAACACAGTGTTCCAAAAAGTTGGAGTTCCTTCTGGGATTTCACTCAGCTCCTTACTTGAGTCATTGTCGTTTTAATCAAAGTGTTGCTTGGAGCTATGGTAATACCATAGGAAGCCCTAGTATGGATCTTACTTTGGCTTTTACATGGCTAATACTCCATTTTGAAATTCAATCCATGGGTTATGTTTCCCTTCACTGACTTTTGTGAAAGTAAAACATTAACAAGTGTTAAATTGTTACTTGCTTACTTGCCTTATTAAGAGAAGTCCAAAGGTTAATAAAATAGAAATGTTTTCTCAGCAAAGCTTGGTTGTAATATTTAACTTCTGGTTTGTTTCTGGGACGAGGTCCACAAGGAATATTTTCCCCACTGTGTGGGATTATTTAAATATGGCTGCTTTTGGTCCTGGTCTCTATTGTTGTGGTTTTAATCATGGCGGTGGGTAGCATAACCTTGGGAGATTTTTGAAAGTAGATCTTCAGCCCCTACCACAGCTCTAGTGAATAAGAGTCTCTAGGGTATGACCTGAGCATCTGTATTTTAAAACCGCTACCACTAACACCACTAACCATCAGCTCACTGAGTGATTCTTGTGCCCAGCCTGGTTTAGGAGCCTCTGCCCAGTGCAATGAAATGGTCCCAGCTGATCAAAAACTAGAGGCAAGGCATGCTTTACTTGGCCAAACATTTTAGAAAGTCAGAAGAGTGCCCAGGGGAACACTTATGTCAGAATCTCCTGTTAAGCTTATTAAGGCCAATTCCAGTACCCTAACTTGGATTTACTGAATCTGAATTTCAGTA
This sequence comes from Equus przewalskii, assembly GCF_037783145.1. NCBI lineage: Eukaryota > Metazoa > Chordata > Mammalia > Perissodactyla > Equidae > Equus > Equus przewalskii. The sequence continues at coordinate 48,821,605 of NC_091831.1, read as the reverse complement.
TCTCAGTAATCTCTTTTCTATTAAGGTCCTCAAAAGATTTCCATGCATACTGAACTTTTAGAACTTCTCTCTAGATGAATGAGCAATCACCTGCTTAGATGGATACTCTGTTGAGTTCTCTGATCATATTTAATTCTATCCCTGATCTGCAGGAACCATCAAAATCATTCTAAGAAATTGTTCTCAAATTTTTCTGGATAATGAGTACCCCTTAGTGAAATCTATGAATCCACTCTGTAGAAAATTTCACACAGCCACATATGTACATTTTACCTTGCAGGAGGTTCACAGACGAGGCCAATTCACATATGCCAGACGAACTGCTTCCCTGGAGAAGGGAACTGAGTGAATCAACTTCAGTAAACATCTTGTCTTAATGAGTCTCCTCTAGGACACCACAGGGCTAAAGAAATACAGATAAGTCAGCCTCGGAGAGCTAGAGTGGGACTGAGAACAGGGAGGACGAGGCGCATCCCTGAGTTAGGGCCCTGGTTAATATGGAGTCCAGTCTAAGTGGAGGCCTTCTTTATAAGACCCGTAGACCCAAGAGTTTGCAGAAACACTTTCTTCTTCTCTCTGGCCCAAGAGGACTATGATAGATAATAGAGGTTTCTGCAAAGCAATAAACTGAATAGCACCTACTGTATGCCAAGTACTGCCAGGAGCTGGAAGTACAAAGTTAGATCAGACACATGTGCTCACTTCAAGCAGTTCACAACTAGCGGTATATTCTGTATTGCTGGATTGTTACACCCAGCTGGCCCTTCCACAAACCTCACTGTCGTGGTCATGAACTATCCAGCCAAAAACATTAACTACAGTTTGAGAGATTTTCCTAACTTCTATCCTATTTTGTCTCTCAACCTAATGTTTGGCACATTCTTCTACTGGCCTTCAGTTCCCCAGCTTCATCCCTAGTTCTCCAAATCTGTTTCTCCCCCTTTGGGCTTGATGGCCCATTTGGACTTCTTTGTCTGTCATATCAACCTCACATTTCCCCTGGACATTTGACTCTAAATGCTCCTATAGCTTTGGTGCCCCTGGGATCCTGGCCCTCAACATCAAGAGTCATGGCCTTCAGAATCCTCAATAGCACTGCAGTCCCAAACCAAGGGAGAAAGCCACCTTTATTTATTCATTCAACATTATTACATGCTAGGTACTATTCTAGGCACTGAGAATACATCAGTGAGATAAACAGACAAAAATCCCCGGGCTCATAAAGTTTACATTTGACTGGGAGGAAATTCATAATAAATACATACTAGTTACATACACAAACACTTGAGTGATTTAATAACACAGTTCATTTTCATTATTCGTGGTTCCATATTTGTGAATTCTCCTACTTGCTAAAAGTTACTTTTAACTCTAAAAACAATACTCCCAATGTTTCATGGTCATTTGTAAACATGCCAGGGTGGTGAAAAACTTGAGTTTCCCAACAGGCACGTTCCTAAGTCTGGTCAACCAAGGCAACTCTCTGCCTTCTTGTTTCTGTTCTTATACTATCTCATACTAATAAATGTCCATTTATTGGTCTATTTAGTGCCGTGTTTTTCTCATTTTTCTGTTGTTAGTGATTTCACTCTTTAAAATGGCCCCAAAGGGGCCGGCCCGGTGGCGCCACAGTTAGGTGCGCACGTTCCACTTCGGTGGCCCAGGGTTCACCAGTTTGGATCCCTGGTGCAGACATGGCACCATTTGGCCAGCCATGCTGTGATAGGCATCCCACATATAAAGTAGAGGAAGATGGGCACGGATATTAGCTCAGGGCCAGTCTTCCTCAGCAAAAAGAGGAGGATTGGCAGCGGATGTTAGCTCAAGGCTAATCCTCCTAAATAAAATAAAATAAAATGGCCCCCAAGCATAGTGCTAAAGTTCTCTCTGGTGTGTCTTAGTACAAGAAGGCTGTGATGTCCCTTACAGAGAAAATACTTATGTTAGATAAGCTTTGTTCATACATAAGTTATAAGTTCAATGTTATTGAATCAACATTGTATATTAAGTAAAGTGTCTTTAAACAGAAGCACACATGAAACAAATTTATGTATTGATGGTTGAAGAAAACATTGTAATCAAGGCTCACAGTAAGAGCGGTGGTTCAGTATTTGCTAATTCAGCTTTCACGGTGACATTACTGTTAATAACGAGTTTGTATATATTAAATCAGATTTTAGTTAATGTTATGGATAAAAAATAAGGTTACAAAGTGTATAGGAAGTGTTCAGGGTGGGGGTGTGCTTTCCATTTACAATTATATTTTCCAGTAACATTTGAGCAAAGATGTAGAAGAGATGAGGGAAGAAACCATGAGAATATCTGAGGGAAAGAGCATAGTAGGCAGAGAAAAGATTAACCACAAAGGCCACAAGGCAGGAGCATGGCTGGGGATGAGGAACCTAAACAAGCCAGCGGAGTTGCCATGGAGTGGAGTAAGCAAAGGGGAAAGTAATAGGAGCTAACGTCAAAGACTTGATGGGGAGCAGAGATCCTGTAAGGACTGTGGCTTTTTCTCTGGTATAGTAGGAAGCCATTGGAGAGCTTTGATGAGGAAAGTGATATGCTCTTACTTATGTTTTAACAGGACCTTCTGTGTTGAGCATAAACTGAAAGGAAACAAGAGTGGAAGCAGGTAGCCCATTTAGGAGGCTTGTATAATAATCCAGGAAAGAGATGCGGTGGCTTAGTCCAGGGTGGTAACAGTGGAGGTGGTGAAGAGTGATTGGATTCTGGGTATATTTTGAAGGTAGAGCCAACAGGATTTGCTGCTGATGGAGTGTGGAATATAAAAGATAGAGAAAAAGCAAGAATAGTGCCAAGCATTTTGGCCTAACTGGAATAATAGAGTTGCCACTTGCTGAGATGGGCAAGCTTGTGGGAGGGGCACGTTTAATGGTAGGATGATCAGGAGTTCTGTATTGTACTCATTAGGTTTGAAATATCTAAGGGACACTCAAGAGGAAATGTGGAACGGACAGTTAGTTATATTAGTCTGGATTTCAGAGGACAGGCCCAGACTGTAGAGCTGTCATCCCATTGATGGCTTTAAAGCCATAATCCTGGATGTCAAAAGGTGATATATATCCAATCCTGATTATATATCCTGGCTATAGATATCCATATCTATCTTGCAGTTAGAAAAGAGAAGAGGCTCTAGTTCTGACCCTGGAAGCACTTCAGAATGATGGAAGATAAGAAAAACCAGCCAAGAAAACTGAGAAGGAACAATAGGTGAGGTAGAAAGCAAAAACAGGAAAGTAAATGTTGCCCTAGAATGCCAGGGAAGAAAGTGTTTCAAGGAGGAGAGGGTGATCAACTGAGTCAAATTCTGCAGATGAGTCAAAAAATATGAAAAGAGAATTGAGCTTTGGATTTAGCACAGAAAGATCAGCAGCAGCCCGGACAAAGCAGTGTAGGGATAAAAGCCTGATGGTAGTGTATTCAAGAGAGAACAAGAGAAGATAAATTTGAGTCAGCAGTCACAGATAAATCTTTCAAGGATTATAGCTATAAAAAGGAGCAAAGAAATGGGGTGGTAGGTGGGGAGGATATGGGGATCAAGAATGATGTTTTTATTAATAATGGGAGAAATTAAAGCCTGCTTGTTGTAAGAAGGCAATTTTCCATGATTCTCTTGAACTTCTGCATGTCTTGTGAGCAGAGTCATTGGTTGCTTCTGCTTTGGACTTTCTTTTCAAGGATATTTGTATGATAAATAGCTTTTGAAGACAAAGAGGGTGTCTCCCTCTGGAACAAAGGGCGGGCATGTTTACTGTCCAGTATAATAAATAATTCGAGTTCCCTAAGCCCAGAGTTCCTCTCCTATAATGCAATTCACTGTTATGCAAGTGTCACCTGGCCCTTTCTGCATCACCCTGTGAGGATTGGGGCTCGAGGAACCAGCACAGTCAAGTGCTGATCTTCTGGCTACTGCTATTGCTGTCAGTAATAGTCCTTTGTCTCTGACCCAGGAGTCTAATGGCTTCTGCTAGCAGCCATGAAACTGTGGTGGACTAACTTGTGGTTTGCAAGTAGGGTAAAATCTCAGACCCCTCACAGTTCTTGACACTTTATATTGGTAAGAACAATCCAGTAGAGAAGAAAATACTACTGATGTAGGAGAGAGAGGGGGAAATTTCTAGAGCAATGCCTTGGATTAGATAAGAGGGGCTAGGATCTAGTGCATAAGTACAGGATCTCAGACATTTCTTCCATAGTAATAGAAAAGAAGGCAGAACAAATGGGAACAGATGCAGGTAGGTGAATTAGCGTGGTTATGGAATGTGTGGACATTCTGCTGCCATTGCTTTTGTTTCTTCAGTGAAATAAGAAGCTTTGTCATTAGCTGAGAGTGAAGTTGAGACAGAGGTGTTGGAGACTGAAGAGAGAGGAAAGGTACAGATTAGTCATCCATGTGTGTGGGAGAGAGAATGGACAAGAGAAAAACAGTTGGATTGATGAGTATCACTATAGTCCTAGTTCTCACTAAGAGTGAGAACTCTTAGCAGAATACACTCATTCTTGCCCTTCATGAGTCAATCATAATAAATGAATGCTGATGACTCTTGCCCCCTGAGCATTAATAAACTATGGTCAACAAGTCTCCTTTCTTATCCTGGGAACATCTGATGCACAGTCAAGTAAAGTGGATCTAATTCACCAATTAGGAACCAGTACTTTTGCCCAAATGTTCTGGGGTTTACGTCTCTGTGCAAATAAAGCTTTAGATTCACGTTTTAGTAACAAGTAGCTGTCCAGTTTACATTGTGAAATTTTAGTTGTATTACTGGAGAATGTCTGCTCAATTTGTATCTTTTATTGGTGATGCTGTTTTCTAGCTTATTAGACATTTACTTTACTTCCAGATAATTACTGTAGCTTAGACTTTAATGTCTTAATTAACTATCCTTATTAACTTTATGGCAAGAGCTGCAGCATAACAATAATTTTTGCAAAAACATGCTTGACAATATAAATATTATACCCCTTTCACCTGCAGAGAGAGGAGGATGGTGAAGCAGGCAGCATTCAATTAAGTTTGGTCCCACTGAACTAATTTCTTTTAAAGCCTGGGCACAAGGACCAGTCCAGTGTCATGGTGAGACAGCCTCACCACGGCAGCTGTCTTGGCTGGGCAGCTTCTTCTCAATCAAAACATTCAAGCCCCAGACACTTTTTAAAACTAGTGAAGCATGCCAAGAGGAAACATAAAGATGCCTGTATTTCTCAAACAGTCTTTGTTCAGTCAGGACTCTCTGATGTCTTTATTTGGTGTGAGGATTTAATTAGCCAACCAACAGGCACTTCTCAGCACCTCCCATGTGTCCACATTGCTTTGTACATTAGTCAAAATAAGCTAGGCTCTGCCTTGGTGATAAATAAACCCCAAAACTCAGTGGCTAATACAATAAAGGTTTATTTCCCACTTATATATAATCCAATGCAGATTGGGTCACACTTCTTCCTCTTGTAGCTATTCAGTTTGTGGGCCCCCAAAGTTGCCATGGAGCTCCTAAAATTGCCATGTATGGGAAGAAGCCCTTGGAGGGTAAAGCTAGAAGCATTTGGCTAATACCATTTCTATCCATAGTGCACTGACCTGAATCCGGTACATGACCCTAACTCTAAATGCCAGGGAAGCTAGAGAATGTAGGGGAGCACATGTATGGTTGGGGAGCCTCGGTGGTTTCTGTTGCACTATTCCAGGTGTTTAGAAGGCGCACAAGAAAGAAGAAAGCTAAGTCCTTGCTTCTGAGCAGATTTTTACTATTAGAGCGATGAAAGGGAAGGCAACCGACACTCACTAAGTACTTCTCCATGTCAGGTACTTTGCTAGAGGTATTAAAATATTTCGGTTCATTTTTATGGCATGGGACTTCTTCACCCACTAATTATTGAGCAACTACTATGTCCTAGGGATTGAGCTGTGCATTGTATTTCATAGATATCTAAGACAATACCACCTTTCAATGAGGAAGGAAGAAGATAAGCAAAAATGCCCAGCCAATAGAATATAGTGCAATAATTACCACGATAGGAATATATTAGTTTCCCAGGGCTGTTGTAACAAAGTACCACAAACTGGGTGGCTTAAAACAATAGAAATTTATTCTCTCACAGTTCTAGAGGCTAAGAGTCTGAAATCAAGGTGTCATTAGGGCCATGCTCCCTCTGAGACTCAGAGTAGAAACCTTTCTTGCCTCTCCCTAGCTTCTGGTGGTGGCTGTCAATCCTTGGCATTCCTTGGCTTACAGCTGCATCATTCCAATCTCTGCTTCTGTCATCACATAACATTCATCCTGTGTGTCTCCGTCTTCACATGGCATTCTTTTTAAGGACACCAGTCATTGGATTAGGGCCCACCCTAATGACCTCATCTTAACTTGATTATATCTGCAAAGACCCTATTTCCAAATAGGTTCATATTCACAGGTACCAGGGGTCAGGACTTTAACATATCTTTTTGAGGAACACAATTCAACCCCTAACAAGGAGTAAACTCAGAATGTTAGGAAAATACACAAGAATGATACCTGAATCAGAGAAACTTCCTAGCTAAAAAGAGAGATTTCTCAGTCCCTGAAAATCAGCAGAGGACATTCAAGCAAAAACATGAAAGAAAGGCATTCCAGGAAGAGAAACCAGCATGTGCAAAGGTCCAGCAGCAATAGACAGTAGGATGCACTAGTGCAAGCAGTTCAGTCTGGCTGGAGATGAAGTTCAAGGTGGGCAAGTAGAAAAGATGGAGCCAGAAGGCTGGAAAGGGACTTGATCACAAAAGGGCTTTGAATAGTTGGAACTTTATCCTGAGAACCAGAAGGTTTAAGTAAGTGAGAGAATGAATGGAAGCGACAGTAGGAGAATGGAAGAAGTATCATCCTGGCTGCAGAATGGAGCAAACATTGAAGGGGGCAAGGTCGGAGTTAGGAGTCATTCTGATAATATAGGTAATAGGGAGCGGCAGCCTAGGATGGTAGCAGGAGGGGCGGTAAAGAGAAGTGGATGGATTCTGGGGATGTCTAGGAGGGAAAATTATGCTTTATGTTTTTTACTGTGTAAGTAAGTGATAGCGGTAAAAGATGACCCCCAGTTTCTGGCTAGATGTGGCACATAATTTAGCAAGATGGGGAACAAAGGAAGAGGAGCAGGTCTGTCAGGGAGTGAACTAAGGGTGGGAAAGTTGCTGAACAGGAGACAGCTGTGAGGCATGTCACAAGGAAGCCAGGCGTTTCGGTAGCAATGTAGCCTACAATCCCTGTGCTCTTTCAACCACATTCTATTACCTACCAAAGCCACACTAGCAAAATTCTAATGGAAAACAATTATACCAGTATATTATTCAGAACAGTATAACAGGAATAAAACAGGAGTATAAGAGTTATAACAGGAGTTCACTGAAGGGAAGGCACTTGAGATCCAAGAAGAGAGAACAGTCTTGAGGAAGGAGGCAAAGACTCTTGAGCTTGGTCTTTGAATGACAGAATTTGGACAACCAAAGAGAGGTTAGGAAGACATATCAGACTGGAGCATAGAAAAGGGAAGGTGAAGAGGGAGAATGAGCCTGGCCATTGGGGTGGGTGGTTTAACTTGAGAAAGAGGGGCCGGCCTGGTGGTACAGCAGTTAAGTTCGCACGTTCTGCTTCTTGGCGGCCCGGAATTCACCAGTTCAATCCCAGGTGCGGACATGGTACCACTTGGCAAAAGCCATGCTGTGGTAGGCGTCCCACATATAAAGTAGAGGAAGATGGGCATGGATGTTAGCTCAGGGCCAGTCTTCCTCAGCAAAAAGAGGAGGATTGGCAGTAGTTAGCTCAGGGCTAATCTTCCTCAAAAAAAAAAAGAAAAAGAAAACCTTGAGAAACAGTGCGAGACAGAAGATTGGATGGGGGCAGGTGAAGACAGGTGAAGGAGTGCTTGTCAGCCAAACAGCAAGTTCTCTGCAGTGTCATCTTACCAAAATGGTACTGCCTCTCTCTCTCTGGAGAGTATTTCCTGCTTTCTCTAGGTATGAGGAGAACTATCATTCTACAATACTTACTGAATGAATGCATAAATAATTGAATGAATGTTTCAACCTGGGATCATCAAATCATTTAAGTTTCCATTTGGTCTATGAATCAGCATCTTTGTTTATACTTTTTATTTGAGTGAATTTTTCTTTCAATGAGAAGATAAGGCTACTTTTTTTTTTTAAAGATTGGCACCTGCCCTAACAACTGTTGCCAATCTTCTTTTTTTCTTTTTCTGCTTTATCTCCCCAAATCCCCCCTGTACATAGTTGTATATCTTAGTTGTGGGTCCTTCTAGTTGTGGCATGTGGAACGCCACCTCAACGTGGCCTGACAAGCGGTGCCATGTCCTTGCCCAGGATCTGAACCAGCGAAACCCTGGGCCGCCACAGTGGAGTGCACGAACTTAACCACTTGGCCACGGGGCTGGCCCCGATAAGGCCACTTTTTAAGAAAAAATAAAAAGATTATTTTACCTTTTGAGTACTGGGGATTTATTCTAGTCTCGGGGAGGCACCATAGACTAGAAGTCGGGACATTCTGGTTCTTGGCCACTAATGAGCTATATGACCTTGATCACTAGACCTCCCCAGGCTCTGGTTTCCTCATTTGTGAAATAGAAAACAGACCAGGCCATCTTTAAGGTTTCTTCCAGCTCTACTATTTTATAATCCCCTCTTAGTCTCTATGAGCCATGTTTGATTTATTAGTCTCCCTAATAAACACAGCTACAATAATGCAAGGACATTATAAAGAGCTGAATTTTTACTGTTTTCACAATATCAAAATAACTTGATTCTTTTAATTCAGTTATCCAAATATTCAGATATTTTTGTAGCTGGCCTGTTCCATTAATTTCCTGAATAAACCTGCACCCAGTTAGGGACCAATTCCATGCAACTTCCATACAACTTCTACCCCATCAGATTGGCCCCAGTGAGGGCTCCTCGTTCAGTTATCTTTCTTCAATAGTACCTGGAAAGGGCCTGTTTGACCAGGGACTTTAAAGTAGAGGTTCTTCAACTTTCATGTGCTTCAGAATCACCTGCATGAGCATGTGAAAATGTAGATTCCTGGACCCTAACCTCAGAGAGTCTGGTTCTAAAGGCCAGGGATGGTGCCCAAGTGTCTGCATTTTAACCAGGTCAGCAAAGAGTCTGATGATGGAGTCCATTGGCCATTATATGAGACATACTACCTTAGAGGGGAAAAAAAAGGTTTTGTTGAGAAACATTAAATCAACACTGACTGAATTGTGTATCAATTTTTAAGCTAGTAACTTAATTGCAGGTATTTGTGTGTGCAATTATTGGGGTGATAGGTAGCTAGGACTACTATTGGGCTCTAAAATGAGCACCAAATCACTCTGAGGACAGGTTGGGAAAGTGCATAGCTTTGAGTGGCTGCCAATATTTTATCTCATTCTGGCTTTACTGCGCTGCTCTGCCGAATTTGTGTTGTCTGCTTCTGATCTGGGATCATCAATTTGCACTGATGCTGATGTGCCCATTGAAAAGAAGTCAATGTCTCTCTGAGGCATCCAGTCCTTCTGGTCCAGCCTCTGTGCCTCAGACAAGGAGTCTTTCAACTTTCCAGCTTGCTCTCTGCCTTGTCCTCTTCACAGTGGCTCTGCTGTCACCCAAGTCTATGTAGTCATACAACCAAGCTCAAGGATGGAAAGACTGCTGTGAGCAGCTCTGAGATGACTCTCTCTCTCTCTCTCTCTTTTGTGAGGAAGATTGACCTTCAACTGACATCTGTGCCCATCCTTCTCTACTTTGTATGTGGAATGCCGCTACAGCATGGCTTGATTATCGGTGTGTAGGTCCACACCTGGGATACAAACTTGTGAATCCTGGGCCACCAAAGCAGAGCTTGCAAACTTAACCACTACACCACCAGGCCAGCCCCTGAGCTGACTCTCTTTTGAGACTCCTTGAGAGAGTTTTTTGCTGCTGAGAAGGGAGAGATTTTAATCAAGATCCCAGTGTTAGATAAGAAGATTCTCTTTGGAGCCGAAAACAGTCTGGAAAACATCTTCCCATTTTTGAACAGGCACAGTTGGATCTTTGTCTTTTGACTCAATTTATAGTAAGTGGGCTTCTGTTTACAGAAGTTTTGCAATTTACAATAATAAATTTACAAACAGTGAAATCTATTTATTTGATTGAACACATTTGGAATTGAATTGATCAGTCTAATAGTATATAAGCATATAACCACAGAGCAACTTGGAGTCTTGAGTCAATGTGTCCTTCCCTGTATTCCTGACTCGACCTAAATAGGATGGTTCTCAACCTTTATTCATCACACACATTTCCAAGATTCAGATTCCTCATCCTCATTTTCAGATAGTCTGATTCAGTAGGTTCAGTCTAGAGCTCAGGAAACTGAAAAGTTAAACAAACACTCCAAATGATAGTAATGTTGATGATCACACTTGCTGAAATATTACCTAGCATTCTAACCCTTCAGCTTTACATGTTCTTTAGGCATGCCGTGCACTTCCATGTTTGAGGTCTTTATTGTTTTTATCTCTGCTGAAATGCCCTTTCCATCTTTGTCCAGCCAGGAAAATTTCAATTCATCTTTTGAAGCCCAGCATAAACGTCTTTTCTCCTATACCTTTCTCTCAAACTCTATCTTCGTCTCCACCACAGTTCTTTGTTATGTCATCTGTGTTCCAATTACATTTTCTAAATAAATGAGCACAATATTCTACAGATAGTTATTCATACGCCTATCTTTCTAAAGTGTGAGCTCCTGGAAGGCAGGGGACCCTGCCATCTTTGTTTCCTCAGTACTCAGCATTGTATCTGACATGTGTTAGGTATTTTAAATGCATTGATTCTAATAATCTGATATAGGCACAGCTACAGGTATGCGATACACCAATACAAGCTGATACACAGGTAATTGTTGTTGTCTTCCAAATGTTCCAAAGTATATGTTAGATCTTTAGAGTTCTCTCAACAATATAAAGGCCCAATGGGAGATGAATCTTAGTCTTAAAGTAATCAGGAGGCCCTATATTTCTGTATATTATTCTCTCCACTTTGGTAGCATTTACCAAAATTGGGTTATAGAATCAATAGTTTATCTATTGTGTGTTGCAATACACAAATGCAAATGCTTCAGGGGGTGCACAATAAAGAAAATTAGAGGCAGAAGAGAAAATTTTAGTGACAGGAGTTGGGAACAGATTTCCTCATCAGTGCAGCTTCTTTTCATCTTCAGTGAGGAGGCCATTTTCTGCCTTGTCTTTGTCTGTGGCAAGCTTTCTTGGAAGCAGCGGCTCCATGGGAACAGGCATTTCCATCACAAGTCAGACATTTAGGCATCTATTAAGGGGAGATGAAAAGAATATTAGATGTGGCATGGCAGAGGAGAGGCAACAGAGAGGAGTGCAGGGGATGGGATTTTGATTGGGGGTGGACATCTTGCTAGTGGGAGTAACATGCTGCTGGAGGGGGATGTAGTGGCATCTATCATGAGGCCTCTTAAGATTCAGTTATCAAAGGACCTGCAGCTGTCTCTTCTTTACTCCAATCAGCTGTAAAGATCCTAGCATGAAGAGCACCAAGCAGGGATCTGAAATCTGAAAACTGATTCAGCACTTGACAAATTTCAGGTTAATTCTGTCATCTGCTTTCCTCCTGTATCCCCGCAAAGATCTGAAATTCAGCTTGATTTCAGCCCAGAATCAAAGTGTCTCTGAATCACTCCTGTAGTAAATATTTTAAAAAGATATTTACATTACATTCCTCTTCACAACCATGCTGTGAAGGAGACAGGCACTGTAAGAAGTCTGTTATGTAGATGAAAAATCTAAGGTCCAGTAATTTTCCTGAGGTCCCTCAATTAATGACAGCAGAGCTATGGCTGAGTGAAATCTCCCCTCTTCTAGCCATGCTGAGGTACAGGCTTGCATGTGGACAGGTAGAGGCGTATTATTTTCCCTCCCAGAGAGAAAGCGTGAAAGAATAATAAAACTAAATATCCAGCACAGTCATTTCAAAAATTGTGTTCCAATACTCACTGGGCTGTTGATGGCAGATCTGTGAACTCTGAAATCAGAAAAGGGGGATTTAATCTGAAGGTAATAACAAACCCAGTGTGGGAAGAATCAATAGATTATTATGTGAGTCATTGAGCTTTGTTACGAGCAGCAGCCTTTCACAACAAGTACCTGATTGCCACAACACAGCAAGATAAACAGGGCTTCTTATTCTTCAGATCGTAGGAATTAAAACTATTACCATGTTGGGCAGAAATTAGTTTTAAAAGCATTTGTTTATCACCTATCTCTCAGCTATTGGATGCAGAGAACAAAGGCAAGCATTCTCTTCCAAACTTAGTGCAGACTATTAGGCACCAGTTAATATTTCCCCAAACCTCTGGTAGGAATTGGCATTAGACTGCCAGCTTCTGGACCATTTTGCAGTTAGATGATGGTGGGAGTTCCAAGTCCTGAACCTCCAAGAAAATGATCCTTGTTCTTCATCAATACACATTTATAAAAGCATGAATCACATCAGATCATATCATCTCTTTTAATGGAACCAAATGGGTGCACGGGAGTGCCAAGCTAATGATAATCTATTTAGATTTAGCAAAGTGCTCAACGCTGTTTTGGGATGAATCCATGAAAACAACATAGATATGTGGATAATGTGGCTGAAAGTGACATACTAACTAACGAATTGGTTTCTAAAAAGGCCTAGATTAATAACAGTACTGCTGCCTATTACCTTTCTCCTTTTAAAAAATGACTTTACTGAGGCATATTTTACATATCATATAATTCACTCACATCAGATGTACAAGTCAGTGATTTCTTAGTACATTTCCCAAGTTGGGCAACATAAATCAATTTTAGAACATTTCTTTCACCTCAATCAGATTGCTCATACCATATGGGTTAATTCCCACCCCCATCCCTTATTCCCACCTCGCCCCACCCCATGCAATTACTAATCTACTTTCTGTCTCTACAGATTTGCCTTTTTTGGGACATTTCATATAAATGAGCTCATATAACATGTGGTCTCTTGTGTCTGGTGTCTTTCACCTGGCATAGTGTTTTTGAAGTTCATCAACGTTGTAGCATGTATCAGTACTTCATTCCTTTTTATTGCTTAACAGAGTTCCACTGTATGGATATACACATTTTTTTCATCCATTCACCAGTTGATGGATCTTTAGTTTGTTTCCAGTTTTGGGCTATTATGAATAATGCTGCTAAGTCTTTATGGAGGTATGTTTTCATTTCTCTTGTGTATATACCTAGGAGTGAATTACTTTTCTTAAGTTATCCTTATCTCTTTTAACATGGAGGTTCATGGAATTCCTTTAACATGGTGACCCAGGTCACTCTATGTGCCATCTGACTCCTCCTTTTGAAAGTCAAAGTGAAAAAGGAGGGTGGATCAGGTAGCCAAGAGATATTTGGAGGCAGAATTCCCCCAAGGTGCTAGAAAAAAGTTTTTCCTGATAAAAAACAACCAGAAATGTAAAACAGTTTATGACACAGGTTGAATAGTGAAACCATTCCATTGTATTACGGTAACATTTATTTTTCGTCATGTCCTCTCATTTATTTTTCTAGTCCAATATCCACACTGGGACCACTAATTTTCCTTAAACACAAGGTTCCGGACATTAAGGCATAAAATACAAACTCCTTAGCATGCTTTTCAAGGTCCTCATGATGTAATCCCAATGCACCACTATCAGTAAGGATATCAGATCTAGTCAGAAAAACAGAGTCCTTGGCAGGTAGTTCAAGAGAGGGAAATTAATTCAGAGAACTTGTTACACAGGTGTTGGAAGAGCTGAAAGGCCAAAGAGGGTGGTGATGAGGCAACATAGACATTAGCACATAAATATAGACAGAAGCTGCCTCCATCCCTAGGGCTTGCAGGACGGTGTTATTAGACATAAGGGGTACCTGCACACTCTTGTCCCCAGCAGACCGGCTCTGGAAGATAGTGTTTGTCTGCCAGAGACATCACTCAATGCAGAGAAAGAGTTGAAATATTCTGGTTACATCTTCTCCCGTTTTTCAATCTCCTACCATTGTATCCTTTTGGCCAAACCTATTTGGCAGCCAGTTGGCAAGTACATCTGAAAAACAGAGCAGAGCAGGAAAAAGCTGAGACAGCAAACACGTAAAAGTCCAGCTCTGTCTGCCTACTTGCTGCAATTCACTCCTCAGAATATAAGTACCATGAAACTTCCAGCCTCCTGAATAGAGCCAGTACAAATTCATGAATATTTTCTGTGCATTGAATAGAATTCTAGTGCTAGAAGGGACCTTATCCACCATCCAGGCCAATGGTTTCTGAAATCATGTGGGGGCTGCTCAGCAGAATCAAAGCAGTGCTGCTTTTTGTTTGTTTGTTTCACATATTAAAGCTTCCAAGTAAAATTCTCATTGAACAAAGGAGTCGGTGGCTTTAAAAAGGTAGAGGTTCGCTGGATAGCCCAGCTCTGCATTTTACAAATGGCAAAAATGAAGCATGAAGAGTATAGTGACCTTTTCAAGATTGTGCTGAGCTTCCTCCAGGAGCACAGAAATAATCTGTTGGGGCTAGAGCCAGGACTCGGTTGCCAGGTCTCTGTCCACTCATCACTGACCTCCACACTAACACAGTGACTCTCAGCCTCTGGTGTCCCTAAGATTCACTTGAAGAGTTTTAAATAAATACGTAGATACCTCTCCCACATCAGAATACCCAGAGTCAGGGCCATGGCATCCTTTATATGCATTTAGGTACAAATTCTACAGGCATTTAGGTACAACTTCTAGAATGACTGCTCTAGAGAACTATTCACTAATCACCAAGGCTCCTCAATCAAGAGCAAATTCAATTACAATCAGTCCGTCTTACATTTGTATAGCACTTTCCCATTTATTATTTAATCATAGCAGAACCCCAGGTGGTAGATCGCAAAGGAAACTAAAACTTGCTCAAACTTGCACAGCAGAGAATGAGCCCCAGCGTTAGAATACAAGGCTTCTGACGTCCAGTCTAGTGCTCTTTCTCATCAGTGCAAGTTAAACTTCTCTACTCCCATTACTATGGCAGAAACATTGCATTTTAGAATGATTTCCAACAAGGAAACCATATACAATACCTGTTTCCTTAAGCATTAAGAATCTCGTGAAAACAGTAGCAAAGGAGTATTTCCCCAGTTGCATTCACATCTGCTTTCTGCCAGAAAACCACCCACTCCAAAAATCTCCCCCAGTGTTTCCAGGGAGTCTCCATCACTTGCATCTCGTGTGCTAGGAAGAGTGTTATCCTTTCAGCATCACACAGGGCTCACTGTGCTCTTCCCTTCCAATTCTAGCCACAGCAGTCCCTTCTGACTTGCTCAGTGCTCACATGTGTGGGTCCCCTCCCACTTCTCCATCTCAGTGAAGACTGGACTAGCAGTAGATTTAAAGGATCTTCTAGGATTAGGAACCACGGTTTTAAATTTTATTTTTTCTTAAAATTAAAAATCATTATCAAATGTGGGAATTAATTCTTTGATTTGGGGGTCAGGCTTCCCATAAGTCTGGCAAAAAGAGAGGGAAACAGTAGGCTTTTCTTTGTGAAAATGAACATTTATTTAAGATATCAAGTACCTCAATGAAATGTGATTCCCTCATGCTTTATCCTTAGATGATAACATTGGATGTGTAATTTAATAATTTCCATAGATTTGCTTTTCTCTGTCTTATATCAACAGACTATTCTACAAGGCTGAAAGGTTCAAATTATGAGAAATTGGTATCATTCCCTCCAGTCCCTTTGTGCCTTTTCATGCCTCTCTTTTCTATTAGCAACTAGACAGAGAGATTAATTTTACATATTGTTACCATATTTCCCTACCTAGATATGAGAACAACAAGCTCCACAGAAACGACACAATGGGACAGAATGTTTAAAATCAGAATTGCCCTGGAAAATGCAAAACATATGCTTTCCTCTGTCTGAAATCCTGTGATTTTCTTATCCTCAATTCTCTCCCTCAGCTGTTCCAAGCTCCTTTCCCTTCTCCACCCTCCCCCCACCCAGGCATACCCGCTGCTAGGTATAGCTTAATTAATTTAAATACAGTGTTGGAGATTGCTCTGCAACTACTACCCTCCAATTTACAAACATGGTTCCAATACAAATTGCTCTGATAATGCAGGCTTGGGAATTATAGAACCCTCTATAAGATTTTTTCTAAAGGATTCATAAAATTAGTCAGGTTTAGAGTTTTTCTTTCTCCCTCCCTTCTCTGCTATTAATTTATTCACCTCTTCATTCTACAAACATCTACGAAGTGTCAGCGACTGTGTTAGGCCCTGAGTACAAAGATGAATAGAACCCAATGTATCCCACAGTCTAGAGGAGACACAGTAAAACATAAACAAATGATTATGAGTGCTAAGAACTGCAGTAATGGGAACGAGAAGTTATGGCGACTCACAGGAGGAAGAAATTGCCTGGGGAAGGATGATGAGGCAGGAATGTCTCTCCAAGGAAGTGACATCAGAATGGAATCTTGAAAGTTAAATAGGAGTTTGCTAAGTAGATGAGACTGGGCAGTGCAGGGGCACAGAACCGTTTAACTGAGGAACAGAAATTCGTTCAGAACCGGAGAGCGAGGAAAGGAACCACAAAGGTTAACCCAAAGGACGCGTGTGCTTCTGAGGAACATCCTGTAGACTGAGGAGCCACTGAAGAGTCTTCTGTAGGAGAGTCGCAGAGGACTTTTGGAGTCCACCCAGCACTACCCTACTCCTGCGGAACTCCTTTAACAAGTCCTCTGAATGAGAGCAGCCATCTTCTCAGGAGACCTCACGATCCTGTCTCCCCAGCCCCAGGTGACTGGTCTGATGATGCACGACTGACCAGCAGCGGCCCAATCACAGGACCTCGGCTCCCCTGCTTCAGTGACTGGCCAGGGCTTTGGAGAGGAGTAACACGCGCAGGCTCAGAAGAGGCATTTTTTACTTGCCCCTGAGAAAGCTGGGAACATAGGGTGGTGCTGCCAGAGGACATTCCCCTACCTAACAGAGAAAGTCATTTCTGTGCAGAAGAGAGTATACAGTTTTTGAGCACACACACAAAGTGAGCCACTGAAAGAGAGAGAGAATTGTGACAACTTTTAATGCGCTCCTTCTAGACTGAGAGGTCTCTGAAGCTGCCCTGGTTCCCCCTTCCTGAAACTTGGTTCTTCAAAGATTTCTTCTACTCTGTGTCCCCCTCATCAGCATTCTAATTGCTTGAGCTCCTTTGAATCGGGTTTTTGGCAAGGATACTCAGGCGCACTAATGGTGAGGTCCCCATTCACCCCTTCTCTACCAGAAATTCCCACAGCTCCCCACCCTGTATGGAACGAGGGGCTTTGCCTGAAGCCCTCATATGTCTTGGTAAACTCCTGTCCAAAAGTTCCATGTTAAAAGAATACTTTTACTTAGGGAAAAAAATGCCATTCTTGGAAGGAGACCCCTAACAACAAAAATGACAGTTGTTGTAAGGATACCCCAACTGTTTTCTTCAACTAAGCCAATTGCACAAAAGAACAAATAAAAGTACAATTGTAACCCCAAAAACCAAGCAGACAGGAAGATAGAGTCATTGCTGTTTGTGAGCCTCTTCTACTTTGTCTTCCTGACAGAAGATGACAGAGACCCAATTTAGAAGGTTAAGTCTGTGGTTTTTATTTCCACCACACTAATACAGTAATAAGAATCAGATGTGCATTTTAATAAGATTTTTCTGGCTTATTGCTTGGGGAATCCTTGTGCTATAATTCTTCAAAGTGGGTATGAAGTGAATTTATCCAGTGCATGGTTAGAAGAATTAGAAGCCATGTCAAAGGGTACAAACTTCCAGTTATAAAGTGAATAAGTTCTGGGGATCTAATGTACAGCATGATGACTATAGTCAACAATACTATATATTTGAAAGTTACTAAGAGAGTAGATGTTAAAAATTCTCACCACACACACACACAAAAATTGTAACTATGTGAGGTGATGGATATGTTAACTAAGCCTATTGTGGTAATCATTTTGCTGTCTATATATATGTATATATATATAAAATCATTATGTTGTACACCTTAAACTTGCAAAATATTATATCTAAATAAAGCTGGAAAAAATGAATAAAAAATGTAGTTTGAGAGGGGGAAGAAAAAAGAAACCATGCTTGTTTCCAAAAAAACACTGACCAATACAGCAATAAATATTCAGAATATGTATTAAGATATCAAATCAAGGGCAAAGTACATCAGTTCTCTAGGCCAAAGATTAAGTGCCTGAAAAAGTGCCCTGGGACTAAACTTGGCTTTTGTTCATTTAGAAAGAAGCACGTGGTCTCTGTCAACATTACAGGTCAGGTTGGAAAGGCCTTTGCAAACAAAGTGCTGAGTTGCCCAACTGAGCAGACTGGAGCCTGGCTGTCTCCAGTCCTGGGCAGATAAGGCACCAGAGCACCGGCCTCAGCTTCTCCAGGGCAAACCCAAAGAGACTACATTCCCATAATCTGGCCTGAGCATTCCCACAGCACAGAGCGAAGTGAGACTATCTCTGACTTGCCAAACCCCATCTGAAAAAGCACACCCCACTGGCAGCAGCCTTTTCTCCCAAGAATTCTGGGAGAAGATCCAGACAGAAGCACTTTATGTGGGGCAAATGAGGCACTGCTTTAGCATCCTGTTTCCTCTCCTGGCAGGCAGACATTTTTCTTTTTGTCTGTTGCAGAAACTGGAGCTGGATCATGTGCCTGGGTCACCTAACAGATGGAAATCAGTGACTGAGGGAACTGCACAGGAGGTTATGTAAGGGGGTGGGGAGAGAGGAAGGAGGGCAGAGAGGACTTTAATTTAGATTGGCAATGCAAATCCCATGGGTTAGGCTGATACTGAAAAAGGGCCTCTAGAGAGAGCCTGAGATGGGGCTGGCTTGCTCAAAGGATCTCCACTGGCACAGGAAGGCAGGGTTTCGGAACTTTCTGCACCACCTGCCGTGTTTAGGATGAAAGTCGCCTGTTTTTACCTGAGGATGAAGTGGTTACCTTTTCGGTGGCAAGAGAACACTGAAACCGCAGTTGAAACGAAAACCTGTTCTTGCTTCTCAGCCGTGTAAAAACCTTTCTCCACCGTCTTGGACTACTCTGGGATCTCTCACAGAACTCCAAATCCAGCTACAAAGCTTTTATTTATTAAAACTAGCCTTGTTGGGGCTGGCCCCCTGGCCGAGTGGTTAAATTCACGCACTCCGCTGCAGGCGGCCCAGTGTTTCGTTGGTTCGAATCCTGGGCGCGGACATGGCACTGCTCATCAGGCCACGCTGAGGCAGCATCCCACATGCCACAACTAGAAGGACCCACAACGAAGAATAAACAACTATGTACTGGGGGCCGGGGAGAAAAAGGAAAAATAGAAAAAAAATAAAAAAAAAAACCACTAACCTTGTTGTTGTTTTTCTAACTATACATGTTCCTTGAAGGAAAAAATCAAAGAAATATAGAAAAGTAGACTGTTAAAATAAAAACAGCCAAAAAGCCCATAAACCACTATAAACATTTGGCAAATAATCTTTCCATTCCTCCCTCATTCTCTCCTTTCTTCCCCCAAATATTTATTGAACACCTGTTATGTAACAGGCACTGCACGTTCAAAGGTGTGTGTAGGAGAGAAAGTATCTCTGTCCTCGTGCCTTAGAATCTAACCATCCTCTAAGATCTCCACCTCTCTGTGCATAAACACACACATACAGATATAGATATAGATATCGTTTTTATTTTTTTAATATATTTTTGTCTTTTTTTTAATATATATGTATTTTTTAGTAAGATTAGCTCTGAGCTAACATCTGCCACCATCCTCCTCTGTTTGCTGAGGCAGACCAGCTCTGAGCTACCATCCGTGCCCATCTTCCTCTACTTTATATGTAGATGCCTGCCACAGCATGGCTTGACAGGAGGTGCCGTGTCTGCACCCGGGATCTGAACCAGCGAACACCAGGCCACCGAAGCAGAACATGCAAACTTAACTGCTCTGCCACCCGGCTGGCCCCTATAGTTTTTAAAAATGTGGTAGATCATATAAACTTTACACAAATGAAATTGCTTTAAAATCAGCCTGTAATCTACTTATTTTGCCATTCAATAATAAGCCATAAACATTGTTAATATATATCACCATGTTAATGGCTCCAAAATGAGATTGCTCAGTGAATGAACATTTTATGTTTTGGCACAAAGTGCCACACTGCTCTCCACAAAGGCTGTACTAATTTGAGCAGGTAATTACTATGTATAGAAAACCTAATGCCCCACACTCAATTTACCATTGTCTTTGAACCATATTTATATTGTATTTTTATATTCGTGTCTTACTTTTTTTCCCATGAAGTCAAATTTATTCATCTTTTCCGTCATAGTTTCTTTTTTATGATATTTAGAAAGGCTTTCTCTTTCATAACATTATCTTAAAAGATATTTTCTTCTAACACTCTTCTGGTTTCTTTTTTTATATTTAAACCTTTGATCCATCTGATATGTAATTTAGTGTAATGATTTACATAAGGATACAGATTTATTCTTTCCTAAATATGCCTAAGAATTCTTATTTCAAAAGACTGTTTTTGTCCATGGGCTGCAAGCTTCGCGGTGTGATTTTGTATTTCTTCCACACGCACGCTAAGGTTAGAAATTCCACAATTAGCAACTGGTTTTTCATCCTCCATTAAAATATAAACATCCTATGGAGAAGAAATACCTCAAGGTTTGGCAATCATTTCTTTCACTTAGTGTAAACTGAAACTTTTCTAGGAGCAGTGCAGGACATGCAGAATGGACTTTGGGTTGGGGGGAGTGGTTAGAGGTATAACTGACAAATAAAATTATAAGATATTTAAAGTATACATTGTAGTGATTTGGTATATGTGTACGTTGTGAAAGGATTCCCAACATCTAGTTAACTAACACATCCATAACGTCACATATTTATCTTTCTCTTTTTTTGGTGAGAACATTTAAGTTGTACTCTCTTAGCAAATTTCAGTTATATAATACATGGCTATCAACTACAGTCACCATGTTTTACATTAGCTCCTCAGCCCTTACAGCTGAAAGTTTGTACCCTTTTATCAACCTCTCCCTATTTTCCCCATCCCTCCAGCCCATGGCAACCACTTTTCTACTTTGTTCCTATGAGTTTGACTTTGAATTGTTTTTTAGATTCCACATGTAAGTGATACCATGCAGTGTTTGTCTTTCTTTGTCTGGTTTATTTCACTTAGCTTAATGCCCTCAAGCTCCATCCATGTTATTGCAAATGGCAGGATTTTCTTCTTTCTTGTGACTGAATAATATTCCATTTTGTGTGTGTATATATACATATATGTATGTATATATGTGTGTGTATATATATATATATATATATATATATATATATATACACACCACATCTTCTTTATCCCTTCATCTGTTGACAGACACTTAGGTTCTTTCCATGTCTTGGATCTTGTGAATAATGCTGCAATGGACATGGGAGTGCAGATATCTCTTTGATATCCTGTTTTCATTTCCTTTGGATATATACCCAGAAGTGGGATTGCTAGGTCATATGGTAGTTCTATTTTTACATTTAAAGTTTTTGAGGATTTTGGAGTGAGAAAGTGGAAGATATAGCATTTCTGGAGGAAACAAGACACTGAGCAGAGAATTTGGCATTGATGGAATATGGAGGTAGTGGCTGAAAATGATGAGTTATGAGGTCAGTGGGAGTGTCAGAGCCAGGTGCTAGTGGGTCTTATATGCTTATCTCTTATTTTAAGAGACTTAGACTTTCTCTTAGTGGAGGTGAGGAGCCATGTAAATGGTTGAACATGGAAGAAACATGACAAATTTGGATTTGGGGTAGCTCATTCTGATGGCTTTGTGGATAATTTATTTGGGGACTAAGAGAACTTGAAACCACATAGGAGGCCATGGAAGTAGACAAATTAAGAAATAACAATGAAGCTCTGAATAAAGGTTTTGGCATTAATTGATGGCAGTGTGCTGAGAGATTTGAGAAATATTTATGTAGTAAAATTTGTATGTGAGGGTTAGGAAGGAAAGAAACAAGAATGATGCCCAGATTTCTAGCTTATGACTGGATAGATGGTGGCACCAATGTAATAAAACAGAGCATGCAAAAATGATTAGTGATTAGTCCCAGGAAAGTGCAAATTAAATAACATACCCACTAGAATGACTGAAATAAAGAAAGATCAACAGTACCAAGTGTTGGTGAGGATAGAGAAATTAGAATTCTCATATGCTGCTGGTAGTAGTATAAATTGGCACAACCCTTTGGAAAAGTTTTTGGAAATACCCACAAAGGTCAAACTTATGCATAACCTTGAGCTAACAATCCCATTTCTGGGTATATACCTAACAGAAATGTGTACCTATATTTTCACCAAAAAACATGTACAACAATATTATAGCTTCACTATCTCTAATAGCCCAAAACTTGAATTAACAAAAAAGCCCATAAGTAATAGGATGGAAAAATAGTGTGGTTTATTAATACAATAGAATATTATGTGATTGTGAGAATGAACATACTAAGCTGCATACAACATGGATGAATCTCATAAATATAAAGTTAAATAAGCCAGACACAAAGAGATCACACTGTATGATTCCTTATATAACATTCAAAAACAAGCAAGACCAATCTATGGTATTAGAAGTCAGGATAATGTTACTTTTAGAGTGGAGAAGATAGTGATTAGAAGGGGGCACAGGGAGATGAAGGCAGGGAAAGTGCTACAAAACTGAAATAGAGGGAGAAGCGTAAGAAGGTCTCTGGCTTTGTCTTTCATTTGGCCTCATGACTCCATTTCGAAGATGTGGAAAATGAGCATGTGGAAAAGGAGGATGCTGATCAGGAAGAAGCTTGTCCACAGTCCTACTAAGCAGGATGATAGGACTCCTTGCAGACTCCAAGCTGTCTGGCCACCTCTAAAGACAAAAGACACAAAAGAAACAGTGGTATTGAAGTACACTAAAGCAGAATACCAACCTGCTATTTTACACTTGAAGAGGGAACACAAAGAAGAAGTTGAAAACCTGCAGCACATCCCTGCATTCTGTCATGCAGATTAAGGCATGTGAGGAGGTGGCCCTAGTAAGAGGAAGAGTTGTGCTGAGCCATCCATTCCATATCCTCAGAGAGTGCTGGAAAATTACTGATTTGATCCTCCTTTGTGAAGCCCAGAAAGACTGAGGGATCATTTCCTGTGTCCAGACATCAAATTGCCATTCCCTTATGTTTTGCGTTTGCTTGCATTGCTTGTAACAGGAATTTTCAGTGTCTTAATTTCAATGAATTGAATATGGAATCAGGCACTGATTCTAGTTTGCTGATGGCTGGGTTGACCTCATCCCTCGGGAGAGAACAATAGTGAAATTTAAATAAAACGATGCAAAAAAATAAGGGGTGAGACGACACAGAGAGGGCTACTGGCTGCCTGCCTATTTTTTTTATGTAGGTGCTGCTTACACAAGTATGTTCACTTTCTGGAAATTCACCAATCTGTGATTCATCAAGCCTTATCTTATGATTTATGCTGTTTTCAGTATGTATGTTATACTTCAATAAAAAGTTTAATAAACTCCTTACAGAACTAGAGTAGTGCATGTGTGTGAATGATTAGTTTTGTTTGGGACATGTTGTTTATTGAAGTGGAAAGTCAGACCCATGGATCACTGAGTATGTGTGTCTGAGTCACTGAGCAGAGAAGCTGGACAGCAGGTAAAGGTTCTTAGCGACCTGTAGGAAGGGAGGATGAAGGAGGAGAGCAGTAGGCCTGGATATAACCTTGGAGAATATCAGCATTTAAAGTGTGGGCAGAAGAAGAAGGATGTATGAAGAAGATAGAAAAGAAACAGGCAGCATGTAGAACCATGAGCAGGAACTGCGACAAAAACCAAAATACAAAATAATAAAACTCTCAAGAAGGGAGTGATCAATAACATCAAATGAAGCTGAGAGACTCAGTAAGATTGGGAGTGAAAATGTCCATTGGAATTAGTCCTAGCAAGTCATGGCGTACCCCAGCTAGACTGATTTCTGTTGGTCGGTAAAGATAGCAGTGGTGGAGACCAGCTGGTGTGTAGTGTGGCTCCAATGTTACCTGTGATGATTGTTCAAATGCAGGTTTCTGAGAGCCACCCTCAGAGATTTGGGCCCTATAAATTTTGCTTGGGGCTCTGATGATTCTGAAGTAGATAGTACCTGGACCAAACTTTGAGAAACTCTGGGTTAGAAAGTTGCATGTGTCTTCTGTGAAGCCTAAAGTTTTCCTCAAAACTTGACTAGTCAACTGATTTCTGTAAATTTTAGCTTGCTCATTTTATTAAAATGAGGATATCAATACTTGTCTAATAGGATTAAATGTGTGAGAATAAAATAAGTTAATGTTTGTTTGCAATATAGACATAAATCATTATATTGTACACCTTAAATGAATACAATGTTATGTGTTAATTATATCTCAATTAAACTGGAAAAAGTAATAAGTTAATGTATGTAAGTGCCTATTATCCTGTGTTTTCCTCCCCATCTTCCACTATGTGTATGAGCCCATGACGTTCTGTTTCCTGAAGGCAAATGTAAAAATAAAAATGTCAGTGCTTACAGTACCAGAAAACAGTGTCTAATGGGAATAAGGCCTGAAGACAGTTCTTGAATTTGAACAATTTACAATTGTTAATGCCAGTAATTCTTGAACTGATATTTACTGTATCCTATAAAATTATCTGATAAAGGGACTCCAAGATAGCCCAGAATCAAGTGTTCTTCATAAGAGGAAATGGAAAGCCTGACTATAATAAAGAAAGAAATAATTGAACCATGCACTGAGAAATAGATGGATTATGAACAGGATCTTGCAGGTGTCAAGCTGGCACTAGGGCCACCAGTTATTGCTTAATAACTCTTGGAGGACTGAAGGAAGCCCTGGGCACTGGGAAAGCTAATATTATGCCTTAGGGTGGATATGTCCATTAAATAGCAGTTAATTTAGCTTCCTTAGTAGGAAAGATACCAGAAAAACAAAACAGAACTATAACGAATCAAATATTGGTACATAGCACGTTCCATTAGGAAGCCATAAGAAATAATCATAGCTACCAGAACTTTCTATGTGCCGGGAATGATGCTAGGCACTTTTATCTAAATTTTGTTGTTGTTTGTGTCCAGTCAATCCTCACTCCAGATGACCATGTGTACAGCAGAGCAGAACCCTGTCCTCTCACCTTGTGGCGCTTCATCAGACAATGCTCTTCTTTTATTCATAGGGTTTTCATGGCCACTTTTTTGGGGAGAGGGTGGCCAAGTCCTTCTTCCTAGTCTGTCTTAGGCTGGAAGCTCCACTGAAACCAGTCCACCAGGGTGCCTCTGCTGGTATTTGAAATACTGGTGGCATAGCTTTCATCATCACAGCAACATGCAGCCACTACAGTATGACAACTGACAGACAAGGATGTGGTTCTCTGGTTGGGGGAATAAACCTGGGCTGCAGCGGTGAGAGTGCTGAACCAGGGCTGGCTACCTAAATTTTACAGATGAGGAAATTGAGGCTCACAGAGGTTAAATGCATTACTCAAGGTCATACTGCGTCTCTTTGATCTATTGCTTCTGCAGAGGCTTTGATAAAGCTTTAACATCTGTGCTATTCACACACTAAGGAGATATGGTATAGATGAGGTTCCAAACTTATTGTACTAAGTACAGTTCTTGCTTAATGTGCCAAGCAAATGGTATAGAAGAATCACCTCTGTGGCACAGACTGCCTAGGTATCCGCCAAACCTCTTTCCTCTTCCTCCTGGGAATGCAGCTAGACTGCTTTTCCCAAGCTCCTTGCAGTGAGGTATGGTCGTATGACTAAATTCTGGGCAACAGAAGATGGATGGATGTGATGTGTACCATCTCCAGGCCCAGTCTAGGAAGAAGAAGATAGAATAAAATTAGGTCTCTCAATCACTGCTCAGAGGAGAATCATCCTGCTGGTTAGAAATATCCATTTTAGTTTTGACCTGAGTAAGAAAATTAATTCTATTTTGTTAAACCGCTGAGATTTGAGAGTTTATCTGTTATGGCAGTTAGAATGACCTTGGAAGCCTTTTTCACTGGTGTCAGAATAAGCAGTTCTGTGATTGATATCAACAACCATTAATTAAGGTGGCAGCTGGATTAAGTTGGTGAAGGCTGCCAACACTTTTAAAGACAGGAATCAAATTTACTGTAATTTGTTTGTGAAAAAATCCTTCAAAAATGAAATGGAAATTCAATAATTATACAGAATACAATTAGGAGCAGACACACATACTCAGATATAGGATGAGAAATTGACTAATCACTTTATTGCTGAGAACAAACCTCATGGTCAAACAGAACCTAAGTTGGATATGAATAAGCGATAATGTTGCTAGTTTAGATGTAATTATTGGTAAGTAGACATACACACAAATATCTAAGATATGGGAAGAAGAAAGTCACATTGGTATAGGAACTGGCAGGGGTTGGGGAGAGGACTTTGTAAAATTTGAGAGCCCACAGCTCTCACCCACATCTAAAAATTAGTCATGATTACCAAAAATGCAACCTGAAATTAGATAGGCTAGCATTACATCTTTAGTAAAATCAACCATCCTTGGCCTTTGACTTGATGTGAGGAATTGGTTATGGGTAGGGTGACAGTGTGTCCTAGTTTGCCCAGGATAGACCCAGTTTATGACTGTTGTCTAGGCCTAATTATTAATAGTGCCCCTTTTCTTTCTCCCGAGTGCCCCAGTTTGAATGATAAATTATAGGACCACCCTTGGTTGGGGACAAACTTCAGGAGCTCAGTGCAGACTTCCCTTCCCTCTCCAACAACTGATACTCATGTAGAGCTACCAATACCACTTATCCTATCATGAAACTTATGTTGATGAAGCAGGAAATATTTTCTTTCTCTTTTAACTTCACTTGATAACTATATGATCACACTTTTTAGTAAGGTTGTC
Source organism: Equus przewalskii (assembly GCF_037783145.1). Taxonomy (NCBI): domain Eukaryota; kingdom Metazoa; phylum Chordata; class Mammalia; order Perissodactyla; family Equidae; genus Equus; species Equus przewalskii. The sequence goes on along the minus strand of NC_091831.1, from coordinate 48,794,531 downwards.
ACCCTCCCCACCCCTACTCTTATAAAAGAATAGAAGGAAAAGCCTTCTCATAAAAGCAGTGACATAGTGTACTGTTACAAATTCAGAATGAGCTTAATAAATAGCAGCTTCCTCTATTATATTTAATTATTACCAGAATGAAAGGCAACAGATCAATGATTTGAAAATGAAAATCATCATTTTAGGTAGATGTCCCAAAAATTTTGCCTAAATTATTTTAAATAATCCCATACTTGGGGCTGGCTCCCTGGCCGAGTGGTTAAGTTCACGGGCTCCGCTGCGGCAGCCCAGGGTTCGGATCCTGGGCGCGGACATGGCACTGCTCGTCAGGCCACGTTGAGGTGGCGTCCCACATCCCACAACTGGAAGGACCTGCAACTAATGATATACAACTGTGTACGGGGGGAGTTTGGGGAGATAAAGCAGAAAAAAAGGAAAAAAAAAAAGAAAAAGATTGGCAACAGTTGTTAGCTCAGGTGCCAATCTTTAAAAAAAAAAAAATAATCCCATACCATAGACATTGAGTTATATTAACAGACATTTTGAAAACAGTGTATAGTAGAGGGCACTTCAGGATGTTATTTTGAGTGATGCTTGATCTCTTATGGTGCTTTACTAACAAGATTTGGAGAGGGTGGATCTAGGGAGAGGCATTACAATTTCTTTGAGATATTTCCCACACTAAAGTTATTGTAGCTATTGTAACAACTCTAATTCTCATTTGGGGCTTTCCATAGTCCTGGAGAACTCAAAGTAACAGAATAAATATGATGCACCTTTTTGGAGATTCAGTTCTACTTTGGTGTTTGTAATTTTAACTTTTTTATATTTGAATAAACATTCAATAAACATATTATTAAATGAAATGCAAAAATACATGAATTTTTAAGACAAACATGAGTTCCCAAAGAATCTCTCCATTTCTGGTAGACTATTTTGTGATTCTCCCCATGTCTTCTGAATACTAGGGTGGGGAAATTGGAGAAGCACTGCTCTAAGGTAGAGCACTCTGGGGCCTTGATCATCCAGTCATCTGTTACCATGGTCCCAAACTCAGTGGGCTGGAATAGAGCATGGGGGTTACGAGCACAGGCTTTGGTATTGAATAGTCCTGATTATTGTCCATCTATGCCATTTACCAGCTCTGAAACCTTGCATACATGTGAAATAGGGATAATAATAGTTAATTCATAGGAGTATTTTGACTATGTAAATTGCTCAGCACAATACCTGGCTCATAATAAGCACTCCACAATTGTTTATTATCATTATCATTTCTTGAGAGGTCTCTTGGCCCTATTCATTGGAACTCCCTGTGATCACGTATTGTATGTAATTTTGTTCTAGAAAGTATAAAAGGGGATGTGGAGAAACTGGAAGTGATCTTGAAAAAAAGCAACAACAAAGGCATTTTTAAAAGCTGAGAAGCTATAAAGAAAGATGAAAGGAGCCAGGATGTTTTTGGCTTGGAGAAGAGGAAGTTGAAAAGTGACAATAGCATTCAAGTGTAAGAATTACTATGAGAAGGAGGCTGACAGGTTATTTTCGATTTCTACAGGGGTTAGCACACGTAAATATTACAGCAAAATAACTTGATTTGACACAAATAAGAATGTCTTGTCAGGGAAAATGACAACAGTAGAAGAGCATGCTAGAGAGGGTATGGCTATATCAACCTGGGTGCGTCTAAAAATACCCTGGCTAATTTAGGTGAAGATCCAGTTGTGGCTGCCCTGGCTGACCTTTTAAATCGGGTCCCAGAGATCAGTTTTCAATCAGTTCAGGGACACAGTCTTTGGTAGATGTTCATACCAGTCTCTGTAACATATAGGTCAGAAATAAATACCCAGCTGTTTGGAGACACATTTATAAAAATTAATGTGATGTATAATTGGAAGAATAGTTTTAGATTTATAATAATGATGATAATGATGTTAATAACAATAATTAGCATTTATTAAGTACTTACTATGTGAAAGACTCAGTTCTAAGTATGTTACGTCTTATCTTTTGCTGTTCAATAATTAGTTTTTGCACATATACATGAACTATTCTAATCCAGGCGCACCTTGGACCTTTTATTTTACATCTACCAAGGAGTGAATGCTTGATGATCAACACCCTACCTAATCAAATTCTACCCCTCCTTCCACGCCCAGCTCAAATTCCTCCTTTTCTGTGATAGCTGCCAGACTTTCCCCAGTCATTTCTTGGTCTCTAAACTCACAGCTTTTATCGTCAATGTCATTCAAATGAGACTTAGTCGGATCATTACTTTAAGGTACTTGTACTGTTGTTTTGTTTGGCTTTTCAACCCTTATCCCTTTATTTCACTCTTCATGTACATATGTGACATCTTCCAAGCCCGATTGTAAAATCTTCAGGGAAACCAGTTGTAGTAGTCATAGGTTGGTTTGGGGGCTATTCTGTATCCCTTTTCCTACTTTGGTAACAGTAGCTTGTTTTTCTTTTGGGAAATTGTCTCTCTTCCATTGCGTGCTATCTTGATGGGACAGTCCATCAAAGCTCTTTGCCCTTCCTTTCCCTAAGGGTAAGTAAGTGACTCAAGGACTAGTTGGAATTTCTTTCCTAGGGCTTTGAAATTTGAACAAAGTATCACAAACTAAGAACACAGTTGATTTATTCTAGTGGTGGTGACCTGGGAATGTTGTCTACCTTCTACTGCCTTGGCCCCCTAGATCAGCCAAATCCTGTTCTGGCCAAGTCTGCTATTGTAGCATTTCTATGAACTACCTGATAGCCTTGCAATAGGTTAGCCGGTTTTTCTGTTGCTGGCAACCAAAATATGCTGTTACAGGGGCACATCCTCTACTTCTTTGTATAGCCCACCACACAAAGGACGGTGCTTATTGCATAGTTGGTGTTCATGAGTGATATTTTAAAGAACTTAAATGGAAAAATAAGCATTGGCAAAGAGAAATAAGATCTATGAAAGCATTTTGCAAATAGATAAGAGGTATAAAAATTCCAGTGGAGAGCTTAGGAATGCTACATTAGTGGTAAAATTATTAAACAGTGAATTTACATAATCCCAACATCCCCCCTAGCTACTTTGCTTATTAAGGCAGTTGAGAGGGGCAAGCGGCATCTCTACAAAATCCTGCTAATATGCTCCAAACACGTTGGTTGTGCATTCTTACTTCTAGAACTCCCAGCACTTCCTGATGCTAAAGACTTTTCTTTAAGTAACGCTAAAGAAGTTGATCTGAGCCAGGGTGAATGATACTAACTGGATCAAAACAGGAATTCATCTTATTTTCACATTTTCAAATGGATGTAGGAGAGTCCCGTAAATTGTGTACTATCCAGGGCTGGAAAGAAATGAGGACAGAGCTCAGAGAAGTCAGGCAGAGGTCAACCATGAGACCAAAATCGAAAGTAATATCCAGCAGTTGTACTGCTGCATGCAGTACAGGGAGTTGGATCAGATGATCTTTAAAGCCTCCTCTAAATTGGACACTCTTTGTTTCTACTTATTTCAGTTGCTCATAGTTATATAACTCTCAGAATTGGCCCTACTAAAAGGCACTGGTAAGTGTTTAAACAAGATTTTGAAAATGATGTTTCAGCAGTTTGCTTAAAAAAAAATCCATTAGTCTACAAATATAATTTTTCATTCAGTAAACATTTATTAATGGCCTATTATGTAAAAATAACTGTGCTAGGTACTAAGAGGAAGGGCAAGCAAAGACGCAAAGAAAAAAATTTACAGCTGCTGCCTTTCAGGAGCTTATAATTTACTAAAATTTACTAAAAAAGATGCTGTGCCCCTTTGTGCACCAAAACCACTCTCTGTAAACAGTAGCCATTCACAAATTGATCAGTGACAAAGAACTCCCCTTGCCCTCAAGGAGTTTTTAGTCCTTTATTCATTCACTGATTAATTCAACAATGTTCGCTGTCTAATCTCCATGTACCAGGCTCTGTGCTGGGTGCTGTGGACATCATCATGAGAAAGAGTGACAAGGTCTCTCCTTTAGGAAGCTCAAGGGAAAATTGGGGATGATCTAAACTTCCCACTTCATTTTATTATGCCAGTAGTCAGAGTGCCATTTTGAAAACTCACATCTGATCAGTTTACATTTCCTCTGCTTAAAACTCTCCAATGGTTTCCATGGGTATATAATTCAAACACCTTGTTAATGAAAACGAGGTCCTGCATCATCTGACTCTTGGCCACTTTCATTTGAAGGGCTGTTAAATGACGGGATGGCAGCCCCCTTAATCTAATTCAGCCTGGACAGATTGTAGTTGATGTAATAAGCAGACTGAAGCGCTATCACCAGGCTTATCGTGAATACCCCATAAGTATTCATTGATTCTCTCTACCCACTGAATCCAGGGGGAATGTGATGAAGATCCAGAATGGAAGCCCATGGAGAAGTAGATCAAAGGCAGTGCAGAAATCTAGGGCAAATGATTCACCTTTCATTGCTCCAAGGCAAGCATCCTAGCCTCAGTGAAATAGTTATGTGGATGGATAAATAAAGACTTAAGAAATGAGAAAACAGATATCCTGAAAGAGGAGTAGTGGTAAGGATTTTTATCATGTTGCTAGACCTTTGAAGCACTCTCTGGAAGTTACCTGAGATGTTCTTAGGCTGCCATTGAAGATTGTGGGCAGAAATTGACTCTATCTGAGAGGTATGCTAAACTATAAATGTACTTCAAAGGGTTTGTGACTTCCTCTGCCATCTGTACAACATTCATCAAATTCCCTAAGGCACTTATAATTCAATAAAGGTTAAGAACCATGATAAAAAACCAAGGCTATGGACATAATCCCAATACTGAGCTCTAGTTCTCTTTGTTAATAAGAAGGGCAAACCAGATTCTTGGGTTAGTATATGAGGCAAGGGTCACCGAAGTGCTAGCTTACTTAATAATGAAAAACTTTTGAGTAAAAGTGTTAAACTTCAGTTTCCTCAGCTATAATTGGGAATATAAATACTTATTTCACAGGGTCATTGTAAGGGTTAAATTAAATAATTTATGTAAAGCATTTAGCACAGTGATTGAAACTTGATAGGCACTCACATTGTTGTTGTTGTTGTTACTATTTCTCTGGTTCTCACAGTGTCCATGAAACTGTGGCTTTTCATCTTTGGGCCCTCCTCTGTCCTATTTCTATGCTCCTCTTGTCCCTTATGAAGAACATTCTTCTAGGTCCTCAGAGTGTATGTAAAAATATAGAACATCTGAGCTGGAAAGAATTTGGGGGAAACTCCTTGATTTAAGGAAGAGTGTGCTGAAGCCTCAAGACTTATCCAAGGTCACATGGCTAATTAGTGGCAAAACTGGGGTTTGAACCAAGTCTCCTGTCTCCTAGTCCAGTCGCCTTTCTGCTGTGTTATTATTATCACAAACTGTGAGGGGCACCCCAAATAAATACATTAATATATATTTACTGAGCACCTACCTAAATAGACCTGGAGCTGTGCTAAAAACTTCGGAAAGTGTAGAAGAAGTATGAGATGCATTCTTTACAAATAATTATAATTTATAACACAAATGAATCAAATTGTTCCTCTCATTGCAGACTTCTTTCCTCATTAATTTTACAATAATTTTGAATGCTCCTTTTTATGTTTCTATCTTCAGCTATGAGAATAAGGGAATGCAACTGTATATGTGAATTCTTGCTAAGGGGTTTATGGCCGATTATTACTTTGCAGAAAACTCCATTATTAGGGTCAGGCACACATTCACATATTATCCAATTAGATTTTCCAATAATGCTACTTTACAGATGTAGTAAAAAGTTATAGAGACATGAAATAACTTGCCCAAGTCTCTCCCAGATGACAAAGCCCATTTCTCTGCCACACAGACTCCTTTGAACTTTTTAACTTCAATATTAATCCCTAAAAGCAAAATAAATAAAACAGGACAGTACAAAAGTATGAGGAACATAAATTTCTTAATTAGTATGAATTTATTCTACAAACATTTGTTAGGTGCCTATTATTTCCTAGGCTACTTCCCAAGAAGTAAAATTAGTGTCATAGCAACAGCCGTAAATGGCATTTCCTTGACTCCACCCATCCCCCACCAGGCAACTCTGTCCCTGGGTCTTGCCTGTGTTTGTGAGCTAGTCCTCCCAGCCATCAAGGGGTCAAGAGTCTTCAGCTATTTCTTTGTTTGCTGTTTCATCTTTTGGATGATCAAGTGTGCTGCTCAGGCTACTGTGTCCTTGACCTGTTTAGTTTTAGAACTAAACTTTAGAAGTTTATCTCAAGGGGAAAAAGTTTCGTTCAGCCTGATTTGTAATATTAAATTAATTACAAAGCCGTGTGGCGTTGTGCTCTGAATGCCCTACAAAAGTGCGAATGAGGGTCCTTTCTCTTTTCATCTTGGTTCAGGCGTGAGAACCATAGTGTGGACCACAGGACATTCGAGTAGCAGATATAATCAGTATCGTCCTCCTTACTGAGCCTGGCCTGTGGCTTCCAGTGGCTTGAACCTGAAATAATTCTTGCCCAGTAGCCTCCTCAGGCCTTCCTGCAAATAGACAGCGGTAGATCAGCCAGCCCCAGAGACCTCCAGATGTGCTCAATCCCATAAGGAACGTGCAGGTTCTCAAACGGTTAACTCTTTCACGCTCTCCTATGTGCTGTGGATACAAAAGAGAGCACAACCCCTTTCCCACCAGCAAGAAGTCCACTACTGTCACCTGCTAAACCAGCCTCCCAGATCTCTCTTGGATTTATCCACATATTAAACTGTTCCTCTATTTCAACATCTGAAACAAGGATTCTGCATAGTGTGGCTGAGAAGCCACTCTCTCCCACCAAAACACCTTTTTTTGGACTAACATTAATTAGCCTTTGCTACATGTCAGATACTGTGGTGCATTCTTCCCATATATCATTTAAACCTCAAAACAGCATAGTTGTGTAGGTATGAAAATGGAGGCTCAGAAAGGTTAAATAATTTCCCTCAGGTCACCCAGGTCTTAGGTAATAGAGTTGGCAATAAGACACAAGTCTGACCACGAAACCCCTTTCCTTACTACCAAATTACATTGCTTTCCTTTAATTGCCTCAGTTTAATACTAACTTCTGAAAGGCAAAATAGATAAAAGGACAACATAAGTAAGAGGAATACAAATGCATAATTAGCATGAGTAAAGTGTGCATTATCATTTTTATGTCAAGCCCATTTCTGTGGATGTTCCATTATAAGAGCATTTTAGTTGATAAAAATTCAGAGATGCACATTTGCTAGTTGAAGCAAGAAAATGTCAATAATCCCACTTTATTTTATTAATGTAGATATGGCTCAGGCAAGTACAGCTGGTACTGCTATTCTTAGAGCTGGAAGGAATGAGGGGGGAAAAATATTTCTGTTAACTCAGATAGACTCAATCAGATTTAGGAGATGACTCCACTACTCCAAATCTCTAGTCATCCCCCGTCCCACTCTGCTCCTAGCAAATTATCCACTACAAACTGTGCTGGAGAAATGACTGTGAGAATGGAATTAATCAAAATAAGATGAGGGACTAGCAGTCCATCACAGGTGGCAGTTTGATTAATGAAAGCCAGAAAGCAGCTAGTACAATTTGAGAAATCAGTGAGATCCAGTTAAAGGCAAAAACAACAGGAAAGCTCTAGCTCTCCCTAGAAAAAAATAAAAAATCCCTTGTCTTTGTTTAGATCCTTTGACCTGAGGATGTCAAGGCATTTCACAAGCAATTTCTTTCATTCTTGTCTCTTTTATGGAGAAATCAACACAGACATTAATGCAACTTTCCCTTTGGGCTAACAGCGGAAACAGGAACAGAGAAGCAAGAAAAGGAGTCAGGGTTTTCACAACTTTCCTTGTAATTGATGCCTCCGTGAAAGGGCTACCAAATCTTTGTGCAGTCATTTTGATTAATCTTGTAGTAAATATGTTTGGGGGCATCTGCCCCATTCAGAGTGATCCTTCTCTGAGAACTATTCCTTTTGTTCACGGAAGGGAATCATGGCTGCCATGTTTGTTCTGTGTGTCTTCCTCATCCCCACCATGGCCATGGTTGATTGAATCATGAGTGGACATGTGACCCAGCTGGGGCCAATCAGATTCTCTTTCTAATAACTTGGAATTGGGATTCAGAGAACTAATCAATATGTAAATCAGGCATTGGAGGTGAGTAAGAGCAAGTGAGACAGTCTGAAGAGAGATGAATGAAGCAGTTGTTTACAGAACTGGGCAGGTATCTCCCTTGGTTTTTGACAACTGTCAAGTTCCTGATTCCAATGGCCTGTGAGGCCCAGCCACGTGGTCTGCCTTTAGATTGAGTGAAATACTTCTGAATCCTATTATTAAATTCTCCTCTTTTGCTTAAGGTAGCTCAAATGGGTTTCTGCTACCTGCAACTATAAATATCATAAGTACTTCTTTGATGGATCTGTCAGGTCCATATTCTCCTTGAAATGTCTGCCTTGCAATCTCTTTTAGTTCTCTCCTAACTCTCTATCTATTTCTTAACCTCCATTAATTGTGCCTCTTTTCCTGCCTGCCCCTTGAATATAGATATTCCCTAATGCTCTGTGCTTAACCTATCTCTTTGTCTCTCTGACCTTTTAAGAGAATCTCACTTCCTCCACAGTTTCAATTAATACCTACAAGCACCTAAATCCCAAATCTATATCTCTAGCCCATACTTATTGACTGGTATTGCCAAGGCACTCTGGATAGACTCACAGGCTTAAACTCCTTAAATTCAAAAAACATAAAATCACTCATTATCCTTTTCCTCATCTCAAAAAATCTGTTCTTTCTCCTATATTTTCTATTAGAAAATGGCCAACCTAGGCGCCCATCAAGGGACGAATGGATAAAGAAGATGTGGTATTTATACACGATGAACTACTACTCAGCCATAAGAAATGACAAAATCTGGCCATTTGTGACAACATGGATGGACCTTGAGGGTATTATGCTGAGGGAAATAAGTCAGAGGGAGAAAGTGAAATACCATATGATCTCACTCATAAGTAGAAGATAAAAATGACAAAAAAAAAAACACACACACACACACATAGCATTGGATATTGGACTGGTGGTTACCACTGGGGAAGGGGGGAGGGGTAAGGGCAAAAGGGGTGATTAGGCTCACATGTGAGGGGATGCACTATAATTAGCGTTCGAGTGGTGAACCTGATGTAATGTACACAGAATTCAAAATATGATGTATATCCGGAAAAAAAAAATTAAAAAGAAAAAAAGAAAAAAAAAAAGAAAATGGCATTACTCTATTACCAGTCACCCAAGCTAGAGGCCATGGAGTTATTTTTAAATGGTTTCTCTCTCTTACCCCTTGTCATAGGTCAGTCTTCATCATCTCTCAACTGGACAATTTACTCTAGTTTCCTAAGAATTTTACTTCCTATAATTTCAGATAACCACCTCCAACCATTGTCAAGGTATCCTCTACACTCTGTGAGAGTATAGAGCACTTTCACTTCTATTCCATTAATCTATATGCCTATCCTTATGCCAGTAGCACACTGGCACTGATTACTGTAGTATTGTAGTAAGTTTTGAAATTGAAACGTGTGGGGATCTTCTTATGAATGTAGATTCCTGGGTCCCACCTCCAGAGATTGTGATTCAATCAGCATGGGGTAGACCATGAGTCTGATTTTTCACAAGATCTGTAAAAGTGTCTATTGCAGGGTTCCAAGGATACCGTAGAGTAATGGGTAAGATTGTGAGTTTTGGAGCCTGACTGTCTAGGACTGAAATCTGGCCCAGTTCTTACTTGGTGGGGTGACACTGGGAAGAATATCTGCTTCTCCTTTTGTAAAATAGGGATGATAATGATAGTACTTTTCACTTGAATTAAATTCTTTAATTCATGTAGGACAGAATAATGCCTGGGACTCCATAAAAATTAAGTAATCATTTTTACTAATAGTTGCTCAGAGGAGCAGACAATGGGAAAATGCAGAAAGAAAAAAGGAAATATGTGCCAATCTGATGACATCAAAAATTTTTCAGCAACTTGGCAGAATCTAAAAAGACTGTTTTTGAATAACAAGGAAAAAACCCAAATGCTTGCTGAGTAACTGATCTTTTTTTGTGATAAAATATATATGGCCTAAAAGTTGCTGTTTTAACCATTTTTAAGTGTGCAATTCAGTGGCGTGAATTACATTCACAACGTTGTGCAACGATTACCTGTATTTCCAAAACTTTTCATTACCACAAATAGAAACTCTAACAATTAAACAAAAATTCCCCATTTCTTTCTTCCCCCAGCCCCTGGTAACCTGTAATCTACTTTCTTTCTCTATGAATATGACTTTTCTAGATATTTCATGTAAGTGGAGCTGTGCAATATTTGTCCCTTTATGTCTGGCTTATTTCACTTAGAGTAATGTTTTTAAGGTCTATCCATATTGTGGCATATATTGGAACTTCATTCCTTTTTATGGCTGAATAACATTCCATGGTATGTATATACCACATTTTGTTTATCCATTCATCTGTTGATGAACACTGGGTTATTTCTACCTTTTGGCTATTGTGAATAATGCTGCAATGAACATTGACATACAAGTATCTGTATGAGTCACTGTTTTCAATTCTTTTGGGTATATATCTAAGTGTAGAATTTGAGTAACTGATCTTTTAGCAGAAATAAAATGTTGCTTTTGAGTAAAACAAGCCCTTGGCTATCTCTCTCATACCCTGTCCTTTTGACATGAGGCTAAACTTGTCAATCCTCCCTTGACCCACTTGTCTGCAGCTCATTGTATTTGCTGTCTGGGCCGTAGAGATGAGTGCTCTGGAGGAGGGCAGGCTGGGGAAGGGAGAATTCAGACTATTACCAGATGACAGAAAGCAGTGTCAAGGCTCGAGGGAACTAGGGAGTCTGCCCTTAACCCTTCTTTGCCTCCTTTTCTCTGATATCTCCTGCTTTTGACAGGCTGTTCTGTTCAGCCCAAGAGACTATGAGGTTATGTAAGGACTCTGAAAGGAGTGAAAAGGGACTGTGTAATGGTGCACATCTCTGACCTTGCCAACTGCCAAAGCTATCATTACAACAGCGGGAGCCATGGAGGGAAAAGTAAAGGAGGGATTGGGATGGGGTTAGTGGGGCAAGGCAGCTATCAATTGCTAAGGAAGTTCACAAGTAGGGAAGAAGTTCCTGATACAGCTGTCTCTCCCACCCACCTCAGTACTGAAGGCCCACCTCAGGAACTGTCCCAAGGCCATTGGTTTTATCCCAATCCCAAACCTTGCACTGTACCTTTTGGTGCTGCTCTGATCTCCCTGGCTCATAGTGACCTTTCCCCTTAGTTTGGTAAAGACAAATGCAGATGGTAGTGGTGCTGTTTATTATAGCCTGGTATAGAGAGATTGTTACTCTAAACAATATAGGAAGCGAAATGTATATTCTATTAGGTTCTATACATAAAAGGCATAATTCGTGTGTTTGTCCATGCTTGGAAATATTTTGTATCGTACTTTTTGGTCGAATGAAATATATTAAGGTGGCAGAATTAAGAAAAAAATGAGCTCGTTAGTAATAAAACTGTGTCTCTCCCAGCCCGTACTGGGTACACACTTGTTAATGAAGAAGGAATTATATAGAGGATTTAAAGAGCTGTGGTATGTTTGGAGGGAGTTTGAGCCCCATTATTGAGAATTGATAGAGAATATTTCAGTCTGTGAATAAAAGAAGATGCCCTGAGTGGACACACTTGAGACCTTCTGGGCATCACGCCTGCCTGTGGTTTCTCCATCAGCTTAAGGAGTGGCTTAAAGATAGTGGTGTCTGTAATTTCCTGTCCCACCTGCCACCATCATTGGATAGCAGAAACCCTGGAGTGAAGATGGGGATTCTCCTGGTGGCTTTTGGCAGATGGCTTAGGTTACTGGTCTTCTTGGTAGCTCAATTACTTAAATGCTTGTCTTGCTCCTTGTGTCAGAGAGTCAGGCCTAGCTAGAGAGGGTAGGTCAACAGAGACAAGGGAGAAAAATACAAACTGAACAAACAAAATTTTTAAAAATGTCTTAAGAAATCATGACTTTATAAAGTACAGAACTTTATTGCCAAGATTATTAAATATCGCCAAAGACATTTGACTGACATACATTAAAAGACCTTTCTTCGTGTCCTCAACCCTACACTGCTGGAATACTCTCTAGACCAGAAAATCTACTTATTAGAAGTGATGCAGGGTTTACAAAGATTCTCAGTACTTTGCTGATATAGAGCTGAGCTGGCTCCACTTCTCCTACTCTACTGTTGTCCAGTTCTCTGATTCTGGACCACACAAGGAGAGATGGGCTTCCCGGCCTAGCCACAAGACTCCTATTTTAGGCTTCAAGAAACTAAATATGAAGCCTATTGACATTGCATTTGTCCCTCTAATTCTGAGTAATTGAATGTCCCATTCTCACTTATAACATTTTAAAAAAATTTTTCTTCACGTGGTTCTATGAGGCATTTTATCTGACTTGATTTTAAGACTCTATTTATCTTTCAGAGGCACAGTATGGTGAAACAGAAGGAACCAGGGTCTAGATTCAGGCAATTCTGGTCCCAAATCCAAGATCTACTCCCTATTAGTTATCTTGATCTCTGGGCCTCAGTTTCCTCATGTGTAAAATGAGATAGTAATGGTTCACAAGGTTTTTGGAACACTAACTGGGACAATGAATATAAGGCATATGCAGGGCTCAGTATTAGGTTTCCTGTCTCCTTCTTGTGTGCTCAGGGAAAACTTAGCTTCCTCATGTAGTGTCATAGATGACAAAGGTCCATGTAGTCTCCTATGATGAGGGTTGTCTTACATGTCCAAGAGTCCACATCGTGTCCACACTACTTTTCTTATGTCAAAAGTTCATATTCTTGCTGGGATACCATTGAAAATCATGTTTTCTTGAAGTGTATTTAATGATACAACGAAATGAACAGAATATATTAGTGACAAAAGGAAATAAAAAGTATACAGTATGAGTGTGGTTCTCAGAAAATAATATATGTTTATACATTTATGTACATGATACTTGTTGGTGTCTTAATTTGCCTGGATATTACAGAAGCTGTTCAGCAAGATGCCAAACGTGTTTTTTTTCTTTTTTGGTTGAGTATGGTATTTGTAAGCTGAGAAGAGAAGCAGAACTGCCTACATGGGGGAAATATGCAGTGGGAGAGAAGATTTAGCTAGGAGCTAAATAGGGAATGGGAATTTTTAAAGCAAAATGCTACGTGCTCTCTGAGGCATTTTCTACCCTTTTCTCTCATCTTCTTGAAATTATCAGTAAAATAGCAATTGCTCGTTGTGTGTGGAATGCTACAAGATGAGTGTGGGGGAAGCCACAGGCTGCTGACAGGCTCCAACTATGTAGAGAGGATAGAGAGTCACACACACACACACACACACACACACACACACACACACTCTCTCTCTCACATACACGTGTGCATTGAAAAAAGATTAGGAAAAGACACAAAAACGTTAACAATGATCATCCCTGTGTAGTAATAGCTCCTACTGAATTACACTTTCCAAGTTTAAAAATGCCTCTTGCACTTAGATTCTTTGACAAGCAGAAATAATGGACCTATTGTGAGACCCAAGAAAAATCACAATGGTCCTGGGTCAAGGTTCCAGTCCCTCTACTTCCCAAGTACTTTGTGCTCATAGTGGTTCCTCAATAGAAAAGTATTGTCGAATTTTGAGTTTACAATTTTTCAACACCCAATCTTTCTTATCCTACAACACTATACTACACTAAGAAGAGGACACTTTTTGGAGAGACTCACCCAATGCTACACATAATTAGTGGCAGAACAAGCCTGGAAGCCTTGACTCCATGTTACCTCTAGGCCTTTCCTTCTTCCCATGTTGCTTTTGGTATGCATGAGTGTTAGGAAAAAGCAATGTGTGTTCCTGTGTACATGTGTGTGTGTGCATGTACGTGGAGAGAAAGCGAAAAAAAAGTGAGAGAAATTACGTATATACATATTGATACATGCATGCATATATATATATATATAATTTTTTTTTTCCTTGAGGATGCAACAGTCTGCACTTCCATGTACCAGAAATATCTCAAAACATCTAAACCTGTCATGCTTACCCCATGATGAAGCTGGGACTTAGGAAGACAATCAGGAAGATGGGATCAAGATGCAATTCTTAGGATTTAATCTTTCAAATAAAAGCCTCAGACATGATGTAAACCTTTAGGGCCCAGGCCCCTGAAAAAGCAGATTTCTTCTTCAGAGATTGGCCAGTTTTTAATCTCTGCTTGGTTTGGTTACTCCATCAGGCACAGACTCTCGTGGAATCTCAAGCAAACATTCAGTCTCGTTTTCAGCCATGGATCCATCACCCAGCTATGAGTAGGCCCAACCTGTCCCTCACACAAGAATTCCCGTGTCCAAAGGGAGACCGATTGGGTTGGAGAGGGTCAGTTGCTTAGTCCAACACTCTTTCACTCCTGGGCCAATAGCTAAATCCAGTGCTCATCTCTCCTCTTCTTGCTTCACCTGCCCCAAATTTCACCTCAGTTTACATTGTGATCATTGTCACTGAACAAACCTCCAAGGGAAGGGTAGGGCCCTAGAAGGAAAGCTAATAAGGGTAACATATCTGCCCTTCTAAAAATAGGGACTATCCTATATTAATAACTGAAGATCAGCAAAGGACAGATGCAGGTTTAACACTGAAAAGCTCTTAAGTAAAGATAATGTTGACGGGGATTTTCAAAACTGTTTCGTGATACTCAAGGCTTTGTTGGATGCTTGCTAGGGTTCTGTGAGTTGTTTTGAAAAAAAGACTTAGGCTTTTTTTGTGAAAAAGACTTAGACTTTTAGCGCTTTTGTGAAATTACAAGTCTTTAATAAATTATGTATTTGTTCAGGGGCTTTCGTCCTGCTTTCAGCCTCATTCTCCTCTTCAGTTCCCAAATTATACTTTTGCCTTACCTTCAACACGGGAGATATTTCCAGTGTTGAAGCTGTATGGCACGATGAAAGGAGGATAGGCTTGAGAGCCAAACAAACCAGGCATCCTTCTCAAGGCTGCCACTCATTTGCCTGGTGCTATTAGTTCTGGGCCTCAGTTTCCTCATCTGTAAAATGTTGTGTATGTTGTAGGGAGGGTACGGTAAGGATTAAATGAGATCAGTGCTCTGGACAGTGCCTGTCATATGATAAGAAATGTCTCCTCTTATTATTACTATCTGCCCAAATGTCTGAGCCAGACTACTGTACATTGCCACCTGGAGGTGGAAAATTAATGCTTAATTTGACCTGCCTCTTTCAGGAAAGGAATGACATGAAAAGGAAGGAGAAAAATAGTGTAACATCCACCCCAATCTTATTTTTAGTACCTGATTAACATTGTTATTATTATTTTTGGAGTCTCCCAATCATTTCTGCAAATTTTTTTTTTTAATTCATGGATCATAGGATTTAAACTGGTATAATTCTTGCTTCATTATAATTTGCCATATGTGGCTATGTTCTCTATATTTAGCCTATGAATATAAAAACTTTACCATGTTGCCGAAGTGCCAGGATTTTTGAAAATTTCGATCTAGTCAAAACTGTTTAGTTTGCAGAGGAATTAACAGGCCTAGAAAATTTAAGATACTTGCCAAAATAGATCACAGACCAGAATTTGGATTTTCTCCTTCCTTAACAACTAGTTCGTGGGAAACTTCTATAAGACTCAAAGAGTCTCAATTTTAGTATGACACCCAAGAAGCACATTTAATTGTGCTGTGAGTTTGAAACAGACACAAACTGGAACGGAAATTAAGCTATCCTTCACCCTGATGTATCAACTCAGTCCTGCTTTCTACTTCAAAGGACGCCAGGAGCAGAAACAGCCTGAAGAAGTAGGATTCAAGTGTTCCTTTCTTAAGTCCAGGCCAGGTTTTTCTTTTCAAATTCTGGATTTAGGAAAGAGGAAAATGGGGGGAAGCCCTTTATTATCTGACTGATTTCCTCACAATCTTTTCCTAAGACTATCTCTTGGATAGTCACTCTATATGAAGCTGCATTTATATTCTCAAACAGTGAACGGTTAGGAAAATCCTACATATTTTAAAGATGATGTCTAAATAGCTAGTTGGTTGAAAACCTAGTCTCTCTTTAAAAAAAAAAAAAGGCTTGTTTTTATTGTGATGATTGATTTGGAAGAGGATTCTTTAATTTATTCATCTTATTGTTTTTAACGTTGTTGATTGTTTGCTTGCAAGAAATAAGCTTATTTTTCTAAAGAACCATCTTGGTAAGGTGGCTGTAGAAATGTTTTAGGAATCCAAAGGAGTCTTCTGAAGGATGTATTCTAAAAATAACTCCATACACACTAGAAAATTAACACCACAAACCTGTACACACATACACACACACACATACATACGGGATTGCTAAACCAGCAATTTACTGTCATCAATAAACATGGCTGGGACGACTTGCATGATACTTGCTCCCATCACCCTTCTCTCGCTTTTCCGAGCTGGACCCCCTGATGCCCAGTGCAGTTCAGTATCCCCCAGGCTGACTCCATGCTGGTCAGAGATCTGCAAGTAACATGGAGTCATGCTGTCCTTCCTACTAGCCCATTTCTAACTATGAGCTACGTTTTAATTGCTTAGTTTCTGCTTTGTTTCTAAGTTCATTTCCACCTTGTGATGCTATTCCAGGAACTGACCTGGGTCCCTATTTGGTTACCTGTGCCAGTCTCTCTCTTCTCTCTCTTTTTTTTTAAGTGAGGAAGATTGGCCCTGAGCTAACATCTGTTGCCAGTCTTCCTCTTTTTTGCTTGAGGAAGATTGTCGCTGAGCTAATGTCTGTGCCAATGATCCTCTATTTTGTACGTGGGACACCACAGCAGCATAGCTTGATGAGCTGTGTGTAGGTCTGTGCCTGGGATCTGAACCCATGAACCCTGGGCAGCCAAAGTGGAGCTTATGAACTTAACCACCATTCCACCCAGCCACCCCTCTTTGCCAGTCTTTATACCTATAATCTGTAAGGTATAGCAGTTTTCCAGGATGGAGGCTCACTTTTATTCCTGTCACTCTCCTAAGAACTAGATTTTCACCACACACCTGGCATTTTGTTTCAAACCTTTCTAATATCAGTGACTACCCGGTTGCCTGGATCACTGAGGATCACCTGCTCCTGGACTTACTGCTGATACTTCTGCTCTGCAATTTCTTGAACATCAATTATGTGCCAGACACCAAAATTAGCACTTAACTTACTACAAGTAGGATAGCATTGTGATTAAGAACACTGACTATGAAGGCAGGGTTCAAACTGTAGGTCCACCATTTATTAATTATATGATTTAGAGCAAGATACTTAATGCCTCAATGCCACAGTTTCCTTACCTATAAACTAAGGACAATAACACTGCCCATCACTTAAGGTTTCAGTGAGAACCAAGTGAAGTAATAAATATAAATCCCCTCGACACGCTTGGCACTCAATGAGTGTTAGTGTAATTTTTATGTTCTCAAGCCCATAGAAACTTCATAACAACTTTATGACATAGACATTTTTATACCCATCTCACAGATGAAGAAAATGAAGCTTAGAGCTAAGTAACCTGCTCAAGGTCAAGTAATAGAGCTAGGATTTTAACCCAGGCCTGCTTGGTTCTGAATTCATACATTCAGTAAATATTTATTGACCCTTCACAAGGTGCTGGGTATCTGGTACACTACACTATGTCAGTATCCCTTCATCACCTATAGCTGGGTTGGGTACTTCTCCATTCACCACTACTCAACTGTGACCTCAGGGATCTACATAGTTGTTCACCAGAAAGGTGAGGTGCCCTGCTTTCTGGCTTCATCCATAAAACTTTTGCATATATGATCCTCCCAGTCTATTTTCCCAACCCTGGCTGCAGGGAGAAGACTCAAAATCCTAGAGAGGGCCAAATAAAAACACTGAAGGAACCTCGGTTCCACAGTTGCTGTTTGAAGCAGAGCCCCAAGGAATGCCTGTGTGGCCTACTGAATAGAGAAAAAATACTTATTGTGTGAAACCACTGAAGTATGAGACTTTTGTTATAGCAGTTAGCCTATCTAACAAGACAACCCCAAATGGTATAAATTCCAAGCCAAGGGACATCCTTGAATCTCGTGTTCTGCTACACTGAAGTACTTGCAAGCAGGTCTTACTCTCTTCGTCTATGAGCTTTTGCTCCTGTAGTCCTTCTGTGCCTCAGTTGGGCCCTCTAGAAAACAGCTACTGAGATAGGCGTGCAGATAGTTTATGGGGATAATGCCTGTGAATGATAAAGGGGGAGAAAGCAGAATTGATCCGAGGAGGCTTTCAGACCACAATGCTGATCTGAAACCTGTAAAGGAAAACGGGCTTGGATAAGTATGGCCTCACATCTGACAAAGTTTTGGTCAACCCAACAGGAGCTCCTGAGCAGAGATTGCTTGTTAGAGAAGTCCCATGTTGGGCAGAAATGGTCAGACCCTAGTACTCTTGCTGTGCTTAGTCATTGACTAAGCTACCTGGAAAAAGCATAGCCTGACCTCAAAAACTGTGAGGCAGATCCTGAAGATGATGCAGCTAGGCACTCAGATAACTTACTTGTGGCTGAACAGTAAGTTCTTTCTTGAACAAATTGGTCCACTCACTGTTGCTCCACTCTTCTGATAAATACTTCTTCTCTCCAGAAGTAGGTACTCCTCTTCATCCTTTAAATCTCTTCTTAGGCATCAATTCCTCCAGGAAGCTTTTTCTGATCCCCAAATCCAGATTGAGTGCTTTGGTAGGCAGAATAATGCTCCCCCGCAAGATGTCCCCCAAACCTGTGAATATATGAGGTTCCACGATAAAGGAGAATTAAGGCTGCAGATGGCATTAAAGTTGCTAACCAACTGAACTTTAGATGGGGAGATTATCTTGTAATATCCAGATGGGCCCAATGTAATCAAAAGGGTCCTTAGAAGTGGAAGAAGGATAAAGAGAGAGATCTAGAATGACTTGATATGGGAAAGATTTGACCACCATTGCAAGCTTTGAATATGGCCTTCCATCAGCCAAAGAATGGGGGCAGCCTCTAGAAGCTAGAAAAGGCAAGAAAATGCGTACTCTTCTAGAGCCTCCAAAAAGGAATGCAGCCCTGCTGACATCTTGATTTTTGCCCAGTGAGACCCATTTCAGACTTCTGACCTCCAAAAGTATAAGAAAATAAATTTGTAGTGTTTTAAGCCATTAATTCTGTGGTAATTTGTTACAGTAGCAATAAGAACCAATACAGGTACTTACCTTATATACCAAACAATCTGCATTTCCATTATCATGGCATATTTCTGTGCCCTTATTTATAGCACACATAGCAGATGTTTAACAAATATTGGTTGAGTTATTCAGCCTGCACCACTCCTGACTATTTAACTATTAATATATCATGTTGGACATTGACAAAATGACTTCCAAAATCATTCCTATCTCTAGTTATCTCTTGTTTACAATCACATAAATAGAATTTTAATACTATATTCTTTTAGGACCAGTTCTGGTCACACAGTAGGTGAGTAATAACTAGTTCATAATGAAATAATGAATGGATGATCAAAGCAGCCTCTATACCCCCCCCCCAAAAAAAAATCCCAACCACAGTCTCAGTAAACTAGAAAAGAATAGAAAATCCAAAGCAGAAGATCATGTCTTGAAAAATGTTATTTTGGTTTCAAGATATCTTTTTCTCTCAGCAGATCTACATTTATTTCAGGATGACTATTGAGGTCATGCCCTTAAGATATAAACTCATTATATTTGATTCACTTCCTAGATTAAATTTAGAATAGATTGGTTTTTAAAAAGACTTTTACGAACCGTGACCACTGATAGTTGCTTAGTCTCCTATGTTGGTTGGGGGGAGGGGAATGGATAAAGGAAAGATTGAACAGGGATGAGTCAGGGGTTATTGGCTGACTAGCCAGGCAAAACTTCACGACCAGTGTGACTTTGAGCGGCATGGTAGATATTCATTGCGTTTTGCCTGGCTAGCTTTCATTCTTCCTTCACCTGATATTAGTACCTCTACTTTCTGTTTGAGAATTCCCCTTCCCCCATATTCATCCTTACGAACTGGGAGGGGCTGTCCCACCCTCCAGCTGCAGTGGAGGTCTAGGATCCATAGCCCAGGCCAATCGACACATTCTATTTCCCTGGCCCCAGTGATTAGCTCAAGCTTAGCTGCTTGAGCCAAGTCAAACCAACTAGATATTGGTCCACAATTTGGGGGGAACTTTTGGAAACAGAGATTCTTTTCTCCCTGGAATGTCTTAGAATTTAGGACTAATTTAGATCTGTTGACAACCATTTTGTCAGGACAAAAGGAAAGATTGAATAAAAATGGAGCTAATGGAGGGTAAAGCAGAGCCTAGCAATGGAGAATGCAATGTTTCTAACTGAATTATTCAAGCCCCTGGATCCTGCTTGCCTGAAGGCTATGCTACCTTGAACTTCTAAGTTAAATTAGCCAGTAAATTCTTGCTTTTGCTTAAGCAAGTTTGAGTTGTGTTTCTGTCACTTGAAAATCAAAAATTCTTGACTAATACAAGGAGTCATTACAGTCTTACAGATCCATAAACTTAAAATTGAGGTCTTTAAGAGTGATCAGATACAAAGCAGTTGACTTGCATTAACCAAATTTAAAAGAGATTGATGTGTAATACAGAATACTCATTTAATAGACTTCTGCAAGTATCTAAAGTATTCACCTTTTACCTAGGGCATTTATTTCCCTAGGTTATCTGAGAAGCCGAATCAGCCAACAAAAGGTTGCCTCGAGATTGGAAATCAGAACAAAGAAAGGTAGCTAATGCAGACCTATTTTATCTGGACTAAGATGAAGTTTGATGATCCACGTTGCTGCCCAAGAGAACATCTGAATTTGAATCTACTAGATTCAAGACATTTCTTCTCTGGGCAGCATTAGACAATCCTCAGACTTCCTTTTTGTGTTTCAGGTTGACTACACCTCTTCTGTTCACAGAACCTAATCAATTGTATTGACTCTTTCCTTTCTCCATTCAATTAGATTCCAATTCCTAAACTGCAATCACATTCTCTTTCTGCCTTCACAAATCTATCTCCTGATCACCTTGGTTGACATCACAGCTGTTTTCGCACTTTCTGGACACACATTTGCAAGAAATTTCTTGGTTTGCGTTCAGGTGGTGAATTTCACCTATGATGGTGATTTTAGTATTTTAGCTCACAGAAGGCAACATGAGGAAGGGCACCTCATTATGGGCCAAAATACTGCCTATAAGGGGAAAGCTAACCAGGACTAGAGAGGGTGCTATACATTTGGGTTGTCACTTTCCAAGGCCTCATTTTTTTAAGTTGAGATAAATTCTTAATAGGGAAATGTATAGATCCTAAGCATATAATTCAATGTATTTTGACAAATGTGTACATGCATGACGCTAACACTCAAGTCATGATATAGAACATGATATAGTACCCTAGGAAGTTCACAGGTCCTCATTTTAATATCCAAAATTTCACAGCATCCAAGCAATATTAGTGGTACTTTCAGTATCCATTGAGTGAGGAAATACATATTGACAGAAAATTATTACTAATTCAGTAGTGTTTTTACATAATTATTTGTTTTAATAATTACAAATGTATTGAAACATTTGAGCAATGGAAGAACTCTTTACATATGTTTGAGATATTACTTATTTGGTGTTATGGACTGAGTGTTCATGTCCCACCAAATTCCTATGTTCCAAATTCATATGTTGAAATTCCTAATCTCCAATTTGATGGTATTAGGTGGGGCCTTTGGGAGGTGATTAGGTCCTGAGGATGGAACCCTCATGAATGGGACTAGTGCCCTCGTAAAAGAGATGCCAGAGAGCTCTCTCTGGTCTCTGCCTTGTGAGGATACCGCAAGAAGTCAGCAGACTGCAGCCTGAAAGAGGGCTCTCACCAGAACCGAACCATCCTAGCACCCTGATCTTAGACTTCCAGCTTCCAGAACAGTGAGAAATGAATTTCTATTGTTTATAAGCCACGTGGTCCATGGTACTTTATTATAGCAGTCCGAACAGACTAAGACATTTGATGAACAGATAAAGTTTAATGTCCATGAAGATTCAAATGCTTTTAGAAATAACCTTCCAACCACCTCCCCAGTGGTCTACTTCTCACAGATTAAAGCTTCTGCTTCAACTATTCCAAAGTATGTATGGTCATGAGCATTTGATTGAAAGTTGGAAGATACATGGCAGATTACAAAAGGATTCCTAATATCATCATGACCATTGGCATTTCGCCGTGGGGTAAAAGTCAAGAGTATGAATGCTAAGATCCCTCTGCCACTTATTAATTGTGTAAACATGGGCATAAAAATAATTGTTTAAAAATATCAGTTCTTTTTTCTATTAAATTGGGATGATAAGTTACTTTATAGAGTTTTTATGAGCATCAAATGAGATAATGTGTGAAAATCTTGAAAACTCTAGTTTTTATTCTTTTATTGCTGCTCATTAATAAATATAGTGTTTGAAGGGATATATTTTATTCAAGTATTCAGTACATGATTTTTTTACCTGGCAAGTCACATGCTAACTTATGTGGGTAGAGTCCCTTAGCACAGCACAAAACATTTCTTCTGTTCAAGAAAAGTTAATAGAATTTAATCCCAAATAAAAAAATCTCAGCTTGCTTACATTAGACTTTCACAATCTCAGATAAATAATCTTAGAACTGAACTATAATCTTAGAACTGGACTCTATATTCCATGAAGAAAAATTTGAATTTTAGAAAGTAGGAGCAAGACAAAACTAAGTGATTTACCCAAGTCAACACAAACCATTGTAGTATGACCACAAATTCCATTTGTATGTAGGAATGTTGACTCAAATTCCATTCTCCCACCTTCAGGGCTTTTTACTGCTACTTGTTAATAAATAAACTATTTGAGGGGATATGTTTTACTAAAGCATTTTGCACTATATCACCAAACACATAAAAACTAAAACTTCTCAGGACCCTGTTTGATATGTACAATCATATCCCTACTTAAGAAAATATATATGTGTAAAATTGCCTTTCTGACAGTTTCCACCCTCCTGGTAGTTCTGTCTGAGGAGTAGTTTAATTGCCCAAGAGACTAAAATATTCATTCTTGTTGCATCTCTATAATTCACTTGCAGCACACAGAGTTTGTCCAGGGTTGGTTGGGCACCTAACAGCCTTAACAGGGCATTCCAACTCCATAACCTGTACCATCACCATTCTCCACCTGTGAGTGAGCCTTTTAAAATCGCAGCTGTGCTCCACCTCTGATGTCCAGGGGTTTAGTAACCACCTAACACACCATGGAATCTACAGGGGAAATATTAAACTCAATGATTTCAGAGTAACCAGAACTGATAGCAGTGGAAGCAACACTCTTAGTTAAGCCATAAAACATACCTTGAGTTGTACCTTAGGGAACAAGAAATTTGGCTTTCTCTGTCTTCAAATCCATAAGGGTAGAAATGGGAGGGGACAGAAACAGAAGCCAACTTTGTATTTTCAGTGTTTGATTTATCTCTGGCTCTAAGGCTTAAAGAGCAGGCAGCAGAGTTGGTAATTAACCTGAGATGGAAATGACCAATGCTGCCAAGTTGGCCCCATTGTTGTTTGATACTCTATAATACTTGTCAAAAGGCTACTGTAAAGTTCTGATGCCTCCTAGGTGAGGCAAATGTACTTTTCATTAATCCCAGGAAGCCAAGCAATATTGCCAGTAACTTGAAATAATGTTGGACAAGCTCTACCACAAGTACAATCAATAGCTGCAATCTCAAAGTCACGCATAGTCATTCTGTTTGGAACTGATTTAGATGATTAATAATAAAACTTACCAGACCCATTCATACAGTATATTTTTACCCGTGCTGTCAATATGGCTGCAAATTACACCTATTGAAGCCTAAAAATTACAAATTTAATTAAGCCCTAGGTAAGAGACTAAATTCTGATTCACATACTGTATAAGCAAATTCTATCCAATAAAAATAGCTTCCATTTGTTGAGCACCTATTCATCAGACAATAAAAAATGTATCATATGTAGCTCATTATTCACAAGAACTCTGCAAGTTTGGTATTATCAGTAGCATAAAGTTGAGGAAACTGAGGCTCAGGGAGCCTAAGTAAAACTGCACACAATTACTAAACTGGTAAGTGGTAGACCAAGGATAGAACCCAGATGTGGTTGATCCCAAACCCTACCTTCTTTCAACCACATGCAATAGTATTTTGGTATATGATTCTATATTCACTCATCTCTCAAAGGCCAGAAGTCCCACCATCTTCATGGAGCCTTCTTTAAGTGCTCCTATTGCTGCACAAAATTGGAGTTCACTTGCCCAATGTACATAAGTGGACAATTAATTACGGCATGAGCTTTTGGGAAAAGAGATCAGCTTTATTCTCTGAGATTGACCTGCAGGGAGACAGGGAGTGTCTGCCCTCAGATCTGTCTCTCTGATTCAGGATTTGGGGCAAAATTTAAGTGCTTAGGGAGAACAGGCTGGCACGCAGAAATGCTGGTGGGACAAGTTGATTGGTGAGCTTCAAGCATTTATGGTAAGGTTTTAAACATTTATGACAGGGTTCTAAACATTTATAATGAGATTCTAACTTTTATGATAGGGTTCTAAACATTTTTGATGAGGTGGGGAAGGAATTTTTAACACTAGCTCTTCCTAAGTGAGGGACCCCTCACTTCTGATGAGTCTGACTTTCAGCTTCTGGTCATGTCCAAGTCCTTGAGTTCCATGGTCCTTGAGTTCCATGGGAAGGAGGATCTTTGGTTCTGAGTTCATTTCAGGTCAAGATTTCTTCTTTTTTTGGCTGAGGAAGATTTGCCATGAGCTAGCATCTGTTGCCAATCTTCCTCTATTTTGTATGTGTGTCGCTGCCTCAGCATGGCAGTCAACGAGTGGTGTAGGTCCATGCCTGGGAACTGAACCCAGGCCGACGAAGCAGAGCACAGCAAACTTAACCACTGGGCCACGGGGTCGACCCTAAGATTTCTTCTTTTGTGCATGCTCCAGCTACGTGATTTTGCAGATTTTCTGAAAGGTAATTCTTAATCACTCCATTGATAAGAGTTGTGGTCAGTTAAACTGGTCCTGCAGGACCCACGGTTACATTCCCTGCTATTTCCTGGAAAAACCGTGGGTCTTAGAGTCAGATAGATCTGGTTTGAGTACCTCAGCTCTGCCAATTATTGACCATTTGGCCTTGGTGATTCATTTAACCTCTCTAGACCTCAGTTTCCTTATTGTAAAATGGGAATAATAACACTACATCATGGGACTTTACAAGGGACTTAAAGGGAGATCCCCAAGAAGCATGTATATAGTGTCTAGTACATGCTACTGGCTGATGTTTGTTGAGGATTTTCTCAATAATGTTATCGTTACTGTCACTGTGGTTTTTAGTTTCATCTAGTCACATGTAGTTTGATAACTACTTATTGATCCATTCTAATATTCAGTGACAGTGACTTTAACTTGAGCTGTTTCATTTATTTACTTGTTTACTTATTTAACAAATATTTATTAAGTGCTTACTATGTTCCAGCCATTGTACTACAGACAGGGGATTCAATGGTGAACAAAAGACACAGTTCCTGCCTTCAGAGAGTTTGCATCCTAGTGGGGAAACCAGATATTGAATACACAATAACAATTAAAGCAGTAAGTTCTCCATCAGCATATATTAGAGGTTCTGTGGTATATTATAATATATAGTAATATGTAGGACAGAAGTAAAAAGACACACTATTTGGTCAAATGTACCAAAAAAAAGAGTTGAATTATTTCAGGAGTAGCATAGAAAGCTCCATGGAGAAAAAAAGCACTTAAAGTTTATAAAGACTTTAATCTCAGACTTTTATTTACTCCTGTGCAAAGATCACTGAAGAACAATTATCTTATTTGATTGTATATTAAGTAGCACAAGGAGACACAAAAATCAAAGATAAGCCATGTCCAATTAAGCTAAGGAAGCCAGCTTAATCTTTATTAATGGGTTGCAATATTGCTGTTCCCCTTTTTCACTTATATAAAAATCTCTCTACTTGCTTTTTTTTTCTAGGTTGTTGGAATGATGTACGATGAAGGTTTCTCAAGTACTAGTGAGGCTGAAGTAATTTCCTACATAATGTACCACAAACAGACTTAGAAATGTTGGTTTTAGATGCCATGATGCAATTCAAATTTTCCATGCAGTAGATTAGATAGTAGCATGACTAAGGTGAAGGGCCAGTGAGCTAAAGTGCCTCCTGTATGATTCATAAACTGAAATATTAATAAAGTAGAAAATCAAAATGAAAACAATTTAGGGATTCTTTTGTCTGCTTATTATAGGCTCATTTGTGTAGGTCCAATTTCAGACAAAGAAAACTTATAATGGAAAAGAACACAGCAGGGGAAACATGAATTTAAAAAAGAACAGAAAAAAGGAATAGAAGCAAAAGCAAAAGGTCAGCATCAAAATACCCCATCTCTGTAAAACAATGCTTATTATAGTCTTCCCTCTTTGCAGAATCTCCAGCTGAGCTCCTGGGTTGCTCTATCGAAAATTGGCAACCTTTGTATACTGCAGTGCATCACTCACTCTTTACTGCCAGTTGGAAGGAACGCTTCAGTCTGCATTTTAGCACATTCTAGTTTGAGATGACTTTTCCGTGCCATCTGAGAGTCAAGTTTCCCAGGAGAACTACAGGGTCTCTGCTTCTCGCCACCTTTTTAGACCTTCTCAGTATAGCTGAGATGCTTGTCCCTATAAGTCAGCTGGTGTGCTAGAGGAAAAGTGCTTCTGCTCCACATTGAGAGGGTCCGTAATGGAGTAAGGCTGTAGCAGGCCTGACATTGCAGAGTGGAGTTTTCTTGGAGTTAGAATGTGAAAAGAAACAATGCAAGGAGGACAATAAATTCTATCAGAAGCTGAAGGATAACGCTGCCTTAATCAGGTTTCTTTATGGTGCCAGTGATAATACCCTAACTCAGACATGTAAGCAATGATGAAAACTTGATTGACTCACATAACCCAAAGGTCAAAATCAGTAATACCTGCATCAGATGGTCAAACAGTGTTTTTTTGGACTCTTTATCCATTTGCTGGCCACCTTTCTCCTGTGTTTCTTTATTCTTAGACAGGTTCTCCCTGGTGATATCAAAAGGGACCACAACAGTACTAACCTGTCTTCTAACCAGCTTCAAAACCTCATTCAGAGGAATTTGCTTCCATCTCGGTAATTCCAGCAGCAGTTTTGAGACCAAGTCTGCAGCAATGGGTATGAACAATTCTATAAAGGAAAACAGAGATTCTGTTACCAGAAGCAGGAGAGATGAAATTGGGGCAGGTAAAAACCAACAAAACAACTTAACTACTATGCCCTTTGGATGATCCTTTTGGTGATCAACTAGAAGCAGAAATTTCACAATCAGAGATAGCCCTTTATTCTCCCCTTTGCACATTGACTCATAATCTGATTTTTCCTCAGGAAAATGTCAAAGACATTATGATATACTAGGTACCTGAGTGCTGTGCTGTTTTGAAGCTTAGGCAGAATACCGGTAGAAATGACAAGTTCTTCCTGTGAGTTTGCTGACACGGGGTACTTTAACACCCATGTTAAATCAAGCAGCAGCCTTCCATAGCTCCAAGGGAAAGCAAGGATGTGTCAGCCAATTTCTTGACAGGAATTGATAGCTTTGGGCAGGGACCTCCTACTTTTTTATTTTGTGGAAGTGCCTTCATATTTCTGACTGCTTTCATGTTTCTTCCCATTTTGCTGACCACATGGGAACCATTATTATTTAGATTCGTGATTCCCAACTGTTTTAAAAATGAGAATTCCTTTCAAACATAAGAGTTTATAAGGGTCTCATGATATTAGTTGGATCTCTTGCCTATATTCATATATTGACTAAACAAATACATAATATCAAATAAATTTAGAAAAATTAATATTATTTAAACAATTTGTAGCATATTGATTACAACAGCACTATTTACTTGTGAAAAATGAATAGTATATGTATCAGGTGTGTTGTTTCTTCAGTCTACATAGGGATATGCAGGTCTCTTATAATAATTCCATAAACCCTTATGTAATAGGGTCAAGAAATTGGGAACAGATGACTTAGAAAGATTCTTTTTGTAGCTCTGGTGTTTATTTTAACTCTAAATACCCAGGCCTCCAAATGTAAGGTCAGAGTCCTACATTCCACTTCCCTTAACCCTCTGTTTCCATTTTCTTAATAACTAGCTCAAACTCTAATTTCAATAGGAAGGGAACCAACCAGCAGCCAAGGGAATTGACACAAGACTCATTACCAAGGTGGCGAATTAACACAGATTCCAAACACTGAAAATCAATGTGACTGACTCAAAACCTACTCCAGGTTGAAAGCATGCGCCAAAAGAGAAAAATGGAAAGTATTGATTTAAGACATATCTTCCAAAGAATAATGACGAATCTCATCAGAGGAGTAGCACTTCGCTTTCAATCAGGATACAAAGCTACTAAAGAAACATTTATACCAAGGGGCCAGCCCTGTGGCCGAGTGGTTAAGTTTGCACACTCCACTTTTGTGGCCCAGGGTTTCACTGGTTTGGATCCTGGGTGCGGACATGGCACCACTCATCAGGTCATGCTGAGGTGGCATCCCACATAGCACAACCAGGGGCACTCAAAACTAGAATATATACAACTATGTACTGGGGGGATTTGGGGAGAAAAAGAAAAAAAAAAGAAGATTGGCAACAGTTGTTAGCTCAGGTGCCAATCTTAAAAAAAATAAAAAAATAAACAGTTATACCAAAAGAGACATTTGTTCAAAGAGTAGAAATTTAACGCAAAGATTATTTTTAGGTTGCCTATTCAATGATGGAGTTGACCACTGCATTTGGAGTTCATTACATGTGCTCTGTGTACCACTCATCACTGTTATGCTCCGATGAACTCCTAATCTTCCTCCTAAATCCTCCCTCCAACCTCACAGATGAGGCACTGTGGCGATGAGCAAATTTCTCAGAGGGAATATACTCAAGAAAATAATCCTGGGCCACAGAATTTTCTCTGATCTTTCAGAAGAAAATAGTAAATAGTAAATAAAAAATAGAAATTTAAAATTTTAATTGTCTCCCCAAATCACAAGCATTTATAGTTAGTTGGGAAGTTTCAGTACTAATTTGTAGACAAATGTCCAACATTTGGTCACCAGTATGTTAATGCATATCTGGGTCCAAAATGGTACATTCAGCTAAAAATTTGTGTACAAAAGAAAAACCTTTTAAACGATGGAGTTAAACTGTACTTCTTATATACAAAAAAGTGCCACTGTGTTTAAATGATTGCTTTATTCTCAGTATAACCTCAGTGGATACTGATTCCTGAAGTTGTGATGGTTAAGAACAGGGGCTTTAGAAAGAGACAGGCCACGAAATCCTAGTTCTGCCATTAACCAGCCATGTAACCTTGGGCAAGTCACTCAACCTCTCTAAACTACAGTCTCCTTATTTGTACAGTGCTGTTACAAATTCGTAAGATAATATAAGAGTTATTACGGCATAATTAAAGTAAAAAAACTTAGGAAAGTGAGCGGAACATGTTAACTACTAATAAATGTGTGCTCTGGTGTAGATTGTGATAGGGACAGTGTATTTTAACTATAATCTTAGCAGTAATTTGAGACTCCTGCTCCTACCTCAGCTAATAAGAGAACTCTGTCTCAGATTCTTCCCTTCCGCTTGCCTTACACTCACTCCAAGAGAACTTCGCCAGACTAGTTGTTAACCTTTTTGTAAGAATAAGCAGAACTGTGTTAAACAAAACAAAAGGCCGAAAAAAAGAACAAAAATACAGAAGCTGAGTAGACATGCAAAATGAAGAGATGAAGTCAATAGTGCAGTTCTGGATATTCAGTCATTATTGCCCCTACCCCAGATCCCAAAACTAGCCTTAGCCAGGTTGGGAAAAGTGACTAGAGAATGCAGAATAATACAACCATTCCTTGGACATCAGATTCCTTCTATGAGAGTGAAGTGCTCAAGTAATCACTGGCACCATAGTTTTGAGTTAACTTGCAACAGATACAGTTGAGAGTTCTCTTTGGAAACATGCATCAGATCAAATGCATCTTCTTTATGGATCTGTTCCAGGTAATTACACTGTTTTTAGAAGGACAAAACATCACCTGTTAGAGAGCTTTGGGCACTATTGAACACTTTAAATTGGTATAGTGACCAATGTGATACCAGGGATAAAAGGAAGAAGAGATCATTTTCATATATTTCAAATACACGGCTGAACCATCAACACAATTCAAATGTTTCAACATTGAAATCATTCCTGCCCTGATTCATCCTTTAAATAGCAGACTCATAACTAGTAGTTATTACATCAGCCTCTAAATCATTCTTGTATAATCAATTAACCTCATCACATTCAAATGTTCAAACACTTTCCACCAATGGACAATTTTCACATCACCAATGCAATTTATTTTCAATTACCAGCCTCACTAATGGCCTCCTGACACTAATGCTTAAGAAAGTACTGGAAAGTTTCCTGTGTTGTCTCAGGGCAAGTACCCACTCTATTTTCCAAACAAATCAGAAGATCTATGAAGGCTCCTAACACCAAGGACTTTGTTGTGTTCCTTGTAAATAAGTCAGTGGATAATCATAAACTATTTCTTGGCAGTAACTAAATCAAGAAAGATCAGTAATGGCTGGCTTAAGCCGGGTATAAATTTTATGGCAATTTTTTAATGAGTCAAAGGAAGAGAGCTTATCAGCATTTTGTCTTTCAGGGTCAAATGAAAGAAAGCAGGAGAGAGACAGAGAAAGGAATCTAGGGTACCTGATGTTTGGGAGAGGAAGATGGAAAAGAGTGAGTAAAAGAGTAAGAGAAAATAAAAGCCTTACAGAAGCCAAGTAGCTTCAGGCTTATACAGTTCTTAGCTTAAGGACAGAAAGATTTGTCCTCTAGGGAAGGCTGCAGAAATATTTCTGTGCCAATGTGACTTTAGCAAACATACAGAAGGGTCACAACTTTGGTATTGGGGGTGAAGCATAGGGGAGAAAAGTGGGAAGAGAGGTGAGAAATAGATTGGGTAGAAAGAGCAGATAGAAGAGAAATGGGCCCAAAGATAATAATCAGAGCCAGGACCTGATTATCATGACCCATAGTTCTTTGATCAATCCTGACCACTATGGGAGCTCCTCTGGAAACTGGTTTGAAAACCTTTTTGGTAACAGAAGCCGTTTGCCAACCTGATGGAGAAAGTTGGCATTTCCATTAGGGACTCTGAGAATTTATTCTGATTCAATAAGAACACAAAGAAGCCAAAGTAGAATTGAGGCTCAGTGTTTCAAATTAAATTAGACATTACATTAATCCAGTTAGAGGTCATTTGCCAATTATAAGTGCCGAATGGTGATTTTTGAAGGAAAAGTGGGGTGGAGAGTAAATGTCCTCAGAACCTGGCCTTCATTTACAGCTATAAAGACAAAGCCAGGCGGATGGGAGCCTTGACAAAGGAATGATGAGGATAACAGGGTTGATTTGTGTCTTTGGAGAGTCTACATAGCAAGAACTCTGCCTGGCATCAAGCATTAGCGTTCAGTTAGCTTGACGTTTGATGCAAAACTGAGCTCTGTTCCTCACGACACCGCCACTAGCTTTTACGTGTGTTCTCACAGCTGTTTCTCATCTCTGGCTTTTGCCTTTAGTGATGCCTTTAACTTTATCATCTAAGATCTTGCCTTGTCAATTACATTGCCTTTAAAAAAGGAAGTCACAGAAACCTGGTCTTTTTTAAAGGAAATTTTTTTTAATCCACAAACTCATCTCCGTTACCTAAGGGGCCTTTTCTGAGTTTCCCATGATAGACCAATGCGAAAAAACTTAGAAAATACTAGAGAACCCAGAGTTCCGTTTTCTTCTTAAATTAATTATCCATAAAATAATGGAGACTGGTTTCCTACAGAAACAAGGACTCCAATAATATTTAACTGCAATGTCTTGGGTAAGTCAAAGAGAAGAGTGTTCAAAATAGTGACCAAGATGCTATGATTTTTCCAGAGCTCTGAAGGCAAGGGAAGAGTTCAGAGCTGTTGGAAAATTATTAATGTCATAAGAGAGGCAAACTTAGGAGAAAATAAAAAAGGAAATCCTTTTATTTAGCACCTGAGAATTTTCTGCTTAACAATAAAAAGAGAAAAAAGAAAAAAATGAAAGCAAAGACAAGAAAAAATACCTAAGTAAAGAGACAGACAATTCAAGTAGTTTATTGTAATGAACAGCAATCAACTTCCACAAAGAAAATATCATAAAGATATAATTGGACACAGCAAATTGATGTACGAATTCTAATTTCAGAGTTTACTTTCTTGAATCCAAATTCCCACACTTCAAGCATCCTGTGGAGAATTATAAATTCTTCCCCTTGAGTCAGACCCCAAGCCAGCCATATTGTTTCTGGTTCAGATTTTCTTTCTATCAGTCTGTCAAAAACTGAAGAGAAAGAATCACGGGAGGAGGAACTGGAGGCCTCAGGTTCGTGCCCTACGTCTTGAATTAGCTGTTAACAAATATATTGCGTTACATTTTTTGGTAAAAGTTAACCAGATGGACTTCTGAAGGGACATCCTTAAACTAACTGCTTAACTCCAGACTGGCTTCAGGGCGTATAACCTACGAGTTACAAGAAGTTTAATGCTCTGCTGTCATCGTCTTGAAATTCCTAAATTTTCAACGAGTCTGCACATTTTTCTTTTGCATTAGGTCCCACACATTATGTGGCTGATTCTGCCTTAACACTGCCCAGCCTCTGTTTCCTTATCTGTAAAATCAAGATTGCAAGATTTCCAGCACTGTTTCAGTCCCAGGGTGTGATGATACAAATGCTTCAGGACTGGATTGTCTAGCATTTAGGAAGCAGAATGCCACAGTGGCTATGAGGAGATTTTTCTAGGATTCCATTTCCAGGACATATTCTCATCCTCTAAACTGACAACTATTCCCAGATGATAGAAACAGCAAGATTTAGCATGTTGGGAGATTATCTTGCTCCTTCTTTCTCCTCCCAATGACCGACCTCTCATTACAGTGCCACTGACTGGTTAACTGATTGCCACAAGAATGTCTCAAACAAACCACCCCAAAACTGGGAGACTTAGAACAATATCCATCATTATTGCTCCAAAATCCACAGTTGGCTGGCTGCTTCTGCTGATCTTGGTCAGTCCTGGCTGGGCGGTTCTCTGGTTACAGAGGGGGACACAGAGAGGGAAAGAAATGGAACCACTTTTGCAATAAATCTGCCACACTCACATGAATCAGAAGTTCCACTTGCTGTAAACACTCCACCCCAACAGCATATCGTTGTATGACCCTAAGCAAATCACTTGGGCTCTCCCTCCATTGCCTCATCTGTATAAATGAGGCCATCCAGCCGGATTACCTCGCAAGCCCCTGACATCCTCATAATCTACAGACCTCTTTGTTTCCACTTCAGTCATGGTTCCCAACCTCCTCTTCCTCCTCTGCACCAGATATCCACCTCTATATCCTAGAGGGCATTTAGTCACAGATTGATCAAAGTGATTGATTTAACTACTTTGATCACTACAGCTCTGTCTGGCCCTGAAAACATGACTCTAAATAAAGAGTTGAGAAAAGTTCTCAGCCATGCCAGAAATCTTCTTGCTACACTGGAAAGGGCAGTTGGAAGGTGAATCCTCCAGGTCCAAAGTCTATGGCTCTGTGGCTCCTTTGTCTCTGTAGAGCAAAATCCTTTTTCATTTGAATGCTTTCTGCGAATGCCACTCTCAACCCTCCCACCAGACTGCATCAGGCACTCACGGCTCAAGCCAAAACGCACTGGCACCGCTCACTTCAGGCCTTTCAGCTGGGGCAGCGTTCTCGCAAATAAATGAGAGGGACAGCGTGTTCTCATCGCAAGCCTGCAAGGCCCTGTCAGCTTTACGCTTGCCGATTTTCACGTCTTTTAAAAGACATAATCATAAAATTTCACTCCAGAATTAACTCTGGTCAGTCAGATCTTTGCCCATGCTGGACAATTTTAATTTATCAAAGTGACTGGACAATAGTTTAATTTTTTTCCATGTTTGGATGCCCCTTTGCTCTTCATAACTCACAATACGGCTCCTTCTCTCAGTAAGCTCTCTGATAGGACTCTATATGGATATAGGTCTTGTTTTATTTTCTAAAAAATATCATTAAAGCACAGGAATTATTCCTGCAAAGATCTGTAATCCTAATGCACAGGGCCAGCAAATGCCACGCAGAGGTGGATCGGTGTGCTGCCTGCGGCTTGCCGGGCACATGCAGTGGTTGCTTTTTCAGCTGGTTCAGGGAATGGGAGCTAAATTTGGTTCTTATCATTGTGTTTCAAACTGCAAACTGCTTCTTATGCTGCCAGATATGCCTTTTGTTTGTGCACTTATTTGTGCTTCACTGTCTCCAAAATAAACCTGTCTCTTCAAATCAGGAAATCTTTCACTAAGCCAAAAAAAAAAAAAAAAATGAGGAGTGATGATAGAGGTCCAGCTAGTCCGTCTTTCACATGATGACATGCTTGTTTCCTCTTCACTGGTTTTTGTCATCTTGCTGAATGTGTCCATGCTGCCATCAGGTTGGAGCAATACAGTGGGTTCTCCAGTTGGCCTTCAAGGTGGCTTTTGAAGGTCACTGAGGTTTGGTCATTGGTCACCCTGCATACCCTTCAGTCAATGTGGTGCTGTACTATCTGAGGTCTAGTGCTTTTTTTCTCCAATTAAACAAGAAAAAAGAATCTCTGAAGCTCCTGGATCAGGGCCTCTTAGGACGGATGGGTAGGGCAGGTAGGGGGTGAGGTGGCAATTTGGCCTAGCCTCACACTTACAAAAGTCCCCATATTTTCACTTTTTTCTATAAATTAGGTTATATATAAAATCATGGAGATACAGAATTGAAAGCAGGCATTAATCTTATGCCCTATTCTGCTTCTTACTTTAATGTTTATAAAACTGAAATTATCTTTAAAATAACATATGCTTATGGTGTACTTGTTATGGTAAAACTTTTAGTTTATTCAAGAGAATATTGAAAATATACTGTAAACTTTGTCATCTTATTTGACTTATATTTATTTTTTAAATTAACCAGGAGACTCAAACGTTGCAAGTTGCCGAAGCTTCTCTTAACCTCTGAGAGGCCCTGCTTCAGACAAAGCAGTTTTGTTTCTTTGTGCATTACTAATCTCTTCTAAAGAGAACCACTGGAGTAGCGGAAACTGGAGCAGCAGAGGTTCACATGTTTGGGGTGGGGTGAGGATGGCCGCCAATCAGGTAAAATATAATAGAGTACTTAGGTCCTAGAGAATAGTTGACCTAGTCATTCATCTATGCGTGAAGGAACCAGGCTGAGGACACACTATCTAGATATGGGCGCTTCTGAGCTACCTCTGGATTCCCTTCCACAGCTCACCTCAGCTTTCAGGATGTTGCATCAATGTCTTGGCTTGACACACCAGGCCCTCCACTATCTGGCCCCTGACTACCGTCCGGCTTTTTTTCCCTCCGCTCTTCCACCCAGAGCATTCGCTTTGGCTGTATCACGAGAGTTAAAACAACTTTGCTGATGCCGTTAAACACCTCTAGACCTTCGCATTTGCATTCCTCCCGCCTGAACTGCCCCATCCCCCGACTCCCATGACAATTTATTTACTGCAAAACTCTTTTCCATCCTTCACCAGGCAGCCTGTGTCTTATACCTCTGGGCTCAGAAAGAAATCTGAGGATATTTCTGTCAATTATGAAGTTATAATCTTTGCTTTGCCTGCCCTCTTCTCGAGGGAAAGGTTGTATTTTAGTCATTGTTTTATCCTGGTTTATAGCACAACGCATGGTGCGTGACAGATTCAATAATGCACAAATGCACAGATAAACAAAGTGGACCAGAAGCCTGTTAGAAATGCAGAATCTTGGGCCCCACCCCAGGCCTACCACATCAGAATCTGCATTCTAACAAGATCCCCAGGAGATTCTATTGCACATTAAAGTTTGAGAAACACTCATCCACTCTACCCTGATCTCTCACTTCTACAACATCCGAAGCACTGATTGTCCGAGGCTCTGGGTTTGGTAATTATTAATTTACCTGCCCTGCACTGTGCTTAAATGATATATGTGAGTGTGTGATTGTGCATGTATGTATTTGTGTATGCTCACACACTTCCATTCTCCTCACACAGAAGACCATACAGGGACTCTCTCACTATTCCTCTCAGTGCTCAGCACTGGGCTATCCCAGGGTAGGTGCTAGGTACAAATTTATGCAAAAAGCCAAGGGCCACTCACAAAAATAGGTTTTGTAAAACTGTATTATGCATGTTTCTATGACAGAAAAGCCCATGTCAAACTAAATCTGAGACTATTGGGAAGGAGACTAAGGTGAATTACCTTGCCTCTAGTAAGTATCAAGTAAAATATGAATTCTTAGTAAACACTACAGACAGCTCTCTCCAACTTGGTCCCCAGCTTCCACCACTGTACGTGAAAGGACATATGGTAGTCCATTAGGATCAGATTTCCTCATTCATATTCTATATTTAACATTCCTTAGTCTTGTTATGCCTGGAGATTTAGTACTTTTGGTTACTGTTCAACAACTCTTATTATTCTTCCTTGAGACACTCAGGAAATGCTTGTCTACCTCAACCCTGAGTTGTTCATACTTCACAATTTAATTATTTCAAGCACTAATGCCAAGTAAAGATAACTCTTAGTTTATTACTCACTGAACTGGGTAGACCACAACAGCTATGTACACCATGTGACTAATGAGAGGCAAGAGAAGCAAGCTAAATTAAGTGGGCAATATTTTTGACCTCCCTAGAAAAAGATTCCATAGGAAGCTAAAATCTGCTACCAAAGCAATGGGCAAAAGAGGTGCTAGAGATGTGATAAACGTGGGAAAAGAACGGTAGCTTTTATTGAGATTCTACTGGTGTGAAGTACTGTACTTGGCACTTTATGTACCTTATCTCATTTAACCTCATCAACCTAGTGAGGTAGGAATCATAGCCCTGATTTTACCAATGAGGAGGACAGGCCTCCTAGGTATTCTCAGGTTCACACAGCTAGTCATGGGCCTAGTTTTTGAACCACTTCTTTTAAAAAAATTTTAATTGTAAAAAACACATGACATAAAATTTACCATCCTAACCATTTTTAAGTGTACAATTCAGTAATGTTAAGTATATTCACATTGTTGTGCAACAGATCTCTAGAACTTTTTCATCTTGCAAAACTGAAACTCTATATCTGTTGAACACCATCTTCCCCCTCCTCCCCCCACCATTTCTTTTTATAAACCAGTCAAAAGTAGTATTTTGCTTATTTTTTTTTCTCCTGTTATATCCTTCTTCCATTTTCTCTGCCCTCTCATGATACCATATACTTTAAGTTGCCCTGGTCTATCCCAAGTTCTCAGGATGTTACTTTTCCTACAGAGTCTGTGCAGCAAACAACAAGGAATGGATTGCCGATGGAAGAAAATCAGGAGAAGATTACTTGGTTCTTGTAATGCTGGAGGTGTAGCTCTGTACTTTGCCTGTGTTGAGGGAAGCTCTCAGCATAGGCCATTATTTCACTGAAAAATCAGTCGTGCCTGTCCAAGATTCTCACTTTGGCACCCAGCCACATTCCTGTGGCCGGGATTCCAGCACTGCAGCCTCGTGACAGCATCCTTCCAAAGTTCCATGAGGGTAGCATACACATGCCCAATCCAGGAAACTGCCTGGTGGTCCTGCCCACTAGAAAGGTTTTCTGTCCCTGGTACCGGACGCACATTCCTGAAGATGAGACAGAATGAGAAGGTACTGTGGCCTGTGGTGCAAGGTTGCACATCTTTGAATTTAGCATAGTGAATTGTCTTACTTGGGTTTACACAATCTTTGCATAATTCTATTTAAATGAATCCTTTATTAGATATTCAGAGAAAGGGAAACATTTATATTGATACATTAGAAAGCAATCAGGGCCCAGAGAGAGCAATTAAGAAATGCCAAGAGGAGCAGCAGACATCCCCCAGAGCCATCTCTCCAGAGTCTTGTGTCACCAGTGGACGCATCATGCAGTGATGGGCTCATGCTAGACAGCCAGCATCCCCAGGCTCCAGCCTGTGGGAACACACAGTGTCATTTCTCCCTGGGTTTCATGTCACCAAAGATGATGGAGTCACTTCTTTCAGATCCTGCAGTGCCGTTGTTCGATCTTGGTGAGACCAGGAGCTTGTCAGAGTTCCAAAGCCTTGATGGGATGCTGAAGTAGGCAGACCTGGTTTAAATCCAGCTCTACAACTAATAGCTCAATGACCTGGAGTGAGTGACATATCTTTTCTGTGTATAGGTTTATTAAATGAGATTATTAGAAGCAGCACATATATTTGCTGACTTGGTTAATAAATGTTAGCTGTTGTTATTTTTATTGTCTTATTATTTCCACTTATAATAATATAGCTTGGACTAGAACTTAGATCATCTGGTATTCTCAGAGAGTGGTCTGAAAATTATAGCCCATTTGCCAAATCTAGCCCACCACCTATTTTATAAACCAAGTTTTATTGGAACACATACATGCTTATATGTTGATACAAATAGTCTATGGCTGCTTTCATGCTACGTAAATTCTGCAATTCTACAAAAATTCTGCTACAATGGCAGAATTGAGGAGCTGTGTGACAGAGATTGTAAGGCCCACAAAACCTTAAATATTTACTATCTGGCCTTTCACAGAAAAAGTTTGCCTCTACCTAGGGGTTAAAGGATGTTCTAGAATGAGACCAACCTAGCAGCAGAAGTAAATTCTAAGGACAAAGAGTTGACATTATGAGGATTTAGAAATGACCTAGACTTTGGAGTGAAAAGACATGGATTCTAGTTTCACCTCTGTCCTCCCTAGCTGAATAACATTGGGCAAATCATTGCAGCCTGAGCTTAAATTTCCTTCTCTGTAAAATAAGATAAGACTATCCACTTTGGATATTGGTAGCAAGGGTTAAATTAAACAACTTACATTCAAGTCCTGTATAACTATTCAAGTCCTATAAACATTCATTCATTCATTCATTCACTCATGTGACAGAGACCAGATGAGGAACAGAGGGTTCAGAGTAAAAAAACAGACACAATCTTGGGCCTTATGGAGCTTATCTTCAGGCTGGGAAGACAGGCCACTTGATGTGTTCTATTTCCTAATTAATCAATCTCTTTATACTCACTTTTTTCCTTTTCCTTTTTTTTTTTTGCAGGGAAAGTTTCACCCTGAGCTCAACATCTGTTGCCAACCTTCCTCTTTTTTTCCTTTTCTTTTTTCCTCCCCAAAGCTCCAGCTCATGGTTATGTATCTAGTTGTAAGTCCTTCTAATTCTTCTATGTGAACCACCACGACAGCATGGCAACTGACAGATAAGCGGTGTGGTTCCACAACTGGGAAATAAACTTGGGCCACCGAAGCAGTGCGAGCACTGAACTTTAACCACTAGGCCATCAGGGCTGGCTCTATAGTCACTTTTTAAGAGATCCAATTTCAAATGTGAAAGCATACACTATAGGAAAATGTCTATACTTTATAATTCTGCCTTTGGCTCAGCCTGGGTCAGAGATATTAAGTTGTACATCTTTCACCATTTAGTTGGTTATTTGCTTTTATTCAAACAATGGATCAGCTGAGTCCTTCAAAAGAAACACATTCACAGAGTTAGACAAGTTGTCTGGTGAATGTGACACATGCAGAGATGCCCACAGGATGATTTAAGCCTTTGTGCATTTACAAAACAAAGTTCAACCAAGCAAAATGGTGCTCTGTAAGAAAAACCCACAGACCAAATACAAACACACATCAATCGGCGCCGACTCATAAAACTCAACTAAGAAAAGAAAACATATGCCATCAGATATTTTTCTGTTGTTTTTTGCTTTTTCATTTAGATTACTTTTCATTTACATTACTTTTTTGGAAAATTACAAACAGTAAGCAGGCAAAAAATAAATTTGATTTAAAACATCCACCTCTAAATCATGTTTCAGCTGAAGGACAAAGGACTGCTTATTTGTTCTAATTCTAGGCCAGTGTCCAATTACACTTCTGTATGTCAATTTATCTAGAGTAAATATGCATTAAGAACATATCACTCCTCACTAATTTTATTAATAAGATTCTTTGAGTTTTCACTGCACTGTAGAAAGACTAATAATGTGTTAAAGATTTATAGTCTAGTATGAGATCTACCAATATCCCTATTAAAAGGGTTTCACTCTCTTAAAATAAAAAGCTTTTAGATGCTGGTCAGTCTACAGGCGTGTCTCCCAAGTTAGCCATCTGACCGTGGTTTCTACACCCTGGGCACAAAAGGGACATTTAGTATGAAAGCAGTAAATGAAAACTAGAGGCTGTTGTCAAATTGTCAGCCATTGTGCTCATATTAATAACCACTGCAGCTGTCTGAGGCTCAAATTAGCATCTTTGAAACAAGTTAAACACTTCCAGTACTATTTAGAGCCATTTCAAAGAGAACAACAAAAGTTTATGTTGAGATTTTTTGCTAGATGGCATTTAAAATAAAAATCTCTTCAGAAGCCTAAACTACCCTGTTTTGAGGTGCCATTATAGGATTACCTGATGAATCTTCATTTCCAATTAACTAAATATTCCAAAAGCTGGATTCATAGGCACATTAACTTATGCCCATGTGCTCACGAGAACTCATGTAAATTCTTGTAATTTAAAGAGAGAAGAGAACTTTCCCCGGAACAGGCACGTTTCTTACTTATCAGATAGCTGAAGTAGAGCAGTATTATTCCCGGCTCCTCACTCTGGCATTTGAAGAGAATAACCATTTCTAGCAAAGACAACAATTCAGGTTGGAGCTAGGTGAGTATACCTCTTTGAATCTCCTGAGTTGAGGAAGAGGACCAGCATCCCTCCAAAGAAACTATTCCAAAAGCACATTAACTGCGGGAAAAAATGATCCATCTTGGGATTCGAGAATACCTGTGACTTGATACAGATGAGCTGGCAATGAGTAAGTCAGTCATTGTGTCAGCTGCCCCAGAGGGGCCTGACAGTTTTAACTTCAAGCGATATCATTTAGATTCTTCAGATGACCTCTCAGGACTTATATAGGGGAAACTTGCTGTGCTAAGCTCCTGAAATTAGTTTTCTGAATTGAACAGCGGTAAGACACAGCCCAATACCTAGGAGCAAATGAATTTATTTAGAAAATAAGGAGAGATGGCTGAGTATTTTATTCAAATGTCAAGTTCATTCACCCTCTGACTGTTTCACTCTTAACCCTTTAAAGTCCTAAGTAATTAAGTAGATGAATATGCTATTCCATTATTCCCTTTGGATTTACACTATTGGGAAACACTGGATTTACTCCTGGGAAGTCAGAGTCCTGGGTTCTAATCTTGATTCTGCCCTGTCTACCTCACTGGGGCCTTAGAAGAACAAGTGGATAATATATATAAAAACATCTTGAAAAGTGTAAAGTAATGATCTATTTACTATATAAACATTTATTAACTCCCTACTCTGTTCCAGGCATAGCTACACATGTGTTCTCCCATACTTAGAAAAATATTACTCTACTTTTAAAATGAAGAAAAGAATACTCAAAAAAGCTGTTTAGCTTGACCCAAGTCATAAGAGCCATGACATGAAAAGCTGAGATATAAATTCAGGCCTTTTCAGTCCAAGTCTAGGTCCATTTGCTCCCATCTCAATTCTAAATTTACACTAATATATTAAAGAATGCTAAGACTTAAATGTCTTGTATGAAGTTAGCAGGTGACTTGAATCCTTTAAGCCAAAGGGCCCTAACCTTTTGTGGAAGAAGCTTCTATTAATTTCCTTGAAACCTGGAGGGTTGGTACTCACAGGGAGCTGGTCAGTAGGACAGGTGAGAGGGCAGTGCTGCTCCTGCATGACACTCCCTCAGAGTGCCAACCAGGAGAGAGAGAACAGCAGTGAAGAAGGTGGTGATGACCACTAACTTGGGGAGCTACCATGTACGCTGCAAAGTTCATTGGTAGCTTCACATCTCTTAATTGAGGGGCCTCACTTTTCTGCAAAGAAGTGCAGGCTGTGAGAATTTCATGGAGTCCTAGTGGGAATTTTTTGAGGGGTGCCTTTTCTTGGGGCACCTTAAATCTCAATAGGTAGGAAAACTCTAATTCTTAATTAGTAATGCCAACAGGATTGCAACCTAAAACTTTTGAGTCTATTCATCCCATACAAGTCATACTTGGATGAAGTCATGCTTCATTCCATACAAGGCATAGCTGAGAACACTTATGTATTTTTCCCTGATCCTATACAGGTCAATAACCTTCCTTCTTATTTTCCAACAGACAGTGATATTTTAGACTCATATGCACAACTCTAAGACCATAGAGGAATATGATTCAAATGATTCTGTCTGGTAGCATGAGTCAATCTCAGAAGCCAGCTTACTCTAAGCTCTCTATGTGCATCAGCACAGAAGCCCCAGTCCAGGTAACAGCCTCAATGACTTCTTCCTAGCAGTTGGCATGGCCTATTGTTGGGAGGGAGAAAGCTGCCATGCAAAATGGCTCCTTTCCTTTGTAACATCAGCTCTACAGCCAGAGTCAGAATGCCTTCACTCTCCAGCCATTTAGTGAAATGCTTTTCAGGTTCACCATTTTCAGGGAACTTCCTTTACAGCGTTTATTAATGAGAAAAAAAGATGATTGGACCATGCACTTGTAGGGTGGACTGGAAAGTAGTAAACTAACATCCATTCATTCACAAACAGAAGAATTTTATACATTGTATGGAATTAATATGTCTGGACTGCAAACAGCAAAGGAACTGAAGTCTAGAATCCTCTTTTCCCTCTCCTTTCCCCTACCTTATCTCCCTTAAATATATTCAGTATTCAGGTAATGGAACAGAACAAATCAATTGCTCTATAGTGTACATAGGAGGATTCCCTTAAAATGAACTACTTAGTAAAACTTCCATGGTGCTGCAGGAGCCATCTTCGAGCACTATAAGGGGGAAGGAGATATGTCCTAGTCCAGCCAGGTGTGAGAGGCACTAAGAATTCCTCTCAGTGAGGACAATCTGCCTTGATCCAATTTAGAGCCTTCAGCTTCCCCGGCCCTTTGGCTCTTGATATCTGTTGCTCCTGACCTCACTTCCTCCTTCTCTCTACTTCCCCTCTCCTCTATATGCCCTTATCTCTGTTATCTTGATCCTAGGTCCTGGCACCTGATCCTAGAGACTGTCTTCACTGACAACTTGAAAATAGAGTTGTCCACTTAAAATATATCATGCCCACAATTCCCAGTGGGAATAAAAGCTTGT
This sequence comes from Equus przewalskii, assembly GCF_037783145.1. Lineage (NCBI taxonomy): Eukaryota > Metazoa > Chordata > Mammalia > Perissodactyla > Equidae > Equus > Equus przewalskii. The sequence continues at coordinate 48,751,081 of NC_091831.1, read as the reverse complement.
TGAGTAAGAACTCAGTCTATTCCTAGTTAATGACCCAAGCAGCAAAGATGTTTCCTTGTTTCAAGTATTTACATGAACTTAAAAGAAGTTGGGTTGGAACTGGATTTGAGGAGTTTTCTTACAACAATTTCTTTTTAACAGAAAAAAAGTAAAAATGTTCCCAAGGAATCCCAAGAGGCCGCTTAGCCTGGCTGTCTGGGATTCCGTGCTTTCTCACAGACATTCAGGTACTAGGACAGAAGAAACCGATTGCTAAGTGAAGCCAAAAACTTCTTGTGGTCAAATAAGTATTCCAATGTGTGGGCAGGAAAAAGAGGTCTAAAATGAGCTGTCTTCGCATATACTTTGATTGCTGCTCAATTTTTTTTTCCTCTATAAACTGGCCATTTGCTCCCAGGGCATCTGTCTTGTCAGTGTAATTTAGTGCTTATCAGTCTGGTGATGGAGAAAGTGATGAGGTGTCACCATCACTTGCTTGTTAGCTATACTCTTCCAAGTAGAAGTACAACTCTAGAAAGAATAATTTATGGGTCCATAAATTAAGAGGTGGGAAAAATGGATCTCAAAAAGTGTGGCCACTGCTGGTCTCATGAGTAAAATAGCTTTAAGCAAAATGAAGACAGCGTTGTACAAGGTGTCTGTAGTGGGTTGAATTGTGTTCCCCAAAAAGATATATTGAAGTCCTAATCCCTGGTACCTGTGAATGTAATCTAATCTGGAAAGAGGGTCTTAGCAGACATAATCAAATTAAGATGAAGTCATACTGGATTAGAATGGGCCCTAAATCCAATGACCGGTGTCACTGATGAGCTTCATTCTGAGTGGCAACTCAGCTAGGTTTCCCGTTGAAAAGTGGATGGAGTTAAGTTTTGATTTTCATGTAAAGCCCCCCAATTTCATGGGGTTTTTATGAAAAATCCAAGGAGGCTACGCAAGTTCCTCTGCTTAGTCCAAGTCTCCTTGATGTTGGAACTATGTTCTATCGCCCTTCACCACTCAGCACATGATCCCTATCTGCTCCCTCATTGATTGTACTTTAAATGGATTGCCCAATAGATCAAAGCTTTTAAACTAAAAGTGTGCATAAAAACTAGCTCAGAAGTTCGTAAACTAATGAAGATTAGGTCGTCTTCTCAAAGATTCTGGAGTGAGTTTGGAGTGAAGAACTCAAAATTTCCCTCTTTTTTTCTTTTACATTTCTCTGTCAAATTTTTCTTTTCAGTCATTCTCTGTCTCTGCTTGCCTCTTTTCCTTTCTCTCCATCTTAAGCCTGATGAAAGGTCCAAGTGAGTTTGGGGAATAACAGAAATGAAACTCACAAACACCAAACATTTCTACTCTTAAGCATTATTGAGCATGAAAAAAATTTTAAAGCGTACGAGAAGAGCACAGTCCCAAGATTCTCAGACCTTGCTGCACAGTAGAATCAGCTGGGGAACATTTAACAAACGCCAATGCCTGTGCTCCCCCCAGACCACCTAGATCAGAACGACTGGTGGAGGAGCCGAGGCATTGGTAAATTTTATTAGCAACCCAGGTGATTCCCCAGGTGATGGGCAGGCAGGGTTGAGAATCCTTGGAGTAATCAAAGGATATGACTGCATAAATATGGGTCCACAATGTCCTCTTCTGTTCCTCACTGGGATGCTCCCAGGATGGTGACAGTAGACAGCTGCTAAAACGTAAGGAATCCACCAAGGCTGAGAAGTTCTCTGCAAAGGGCTCCCGGATTTGTACCCCTCCCACTCCTCCCACCCATATCAGCACCCAGAAGGATCTTAGGCTACTAGGAAGCCAAGCACTGTGCTTTCAGCAAACCATGGCCCCCAGGCCTAACTTCTGGGGTCCTGGTCCTGACATTTGGCTACACTGTATTGAGGCTATCTCTCTTGTTCTGTGTCTGTGTTGCAGATTATACAACCTCTATACAAATTGACCTAGAGATTTTCCATTTATTCTCCTTAGGGATCCAGGAACATTCCTGAGTATGACATACAATTATCCTTTTCATCCTCTCCTTTTCATTCTCAGGGATGTACATTAAACGGCAGCCACAATCTATTCATTCTGCCTGTCTAAAATTTAATGAATTATCCTTCTAATTAATTATTCTTTATTATAATGAATTTAACTGGAGAGAGAAGTCACCACTCAGTGTCCCTCCCATTTTCCTGATAACTTTTTGATATTTTGCCAAAAAGAAAAGAGAACTTGGAGCTGTGCAGTGGTCAAAACAGAGCTAATATTTAAAATTCATTACTTTTAATTTTTAATAGGTGCATAGTGTTTCATTACATGCCTTTACCTAGTTTAATTAACCAGTACCATACTGACAGACACAGACAATCATGAAATGAATATGTTTCTACATATTCTACATATGTATGTGCTATTATACCTGTAGGACAAATTCTTAGAAGTGGAATTTCTGAGATGAGGGGAATATGCATTTATAATTTTGAAAGATATTGCAAATTACCTTCCACAGAGTTGTCACTGTCCCACCACTGATGTCTGAAATGGGCTATTCCTCATATCCTCACTAATGCAATGCAGTATCAAACTAGTTTGTCTTTGCCATTCTGATGGCTGAAGATGGAATATCACTGTAGTTTCAATTTGCATTTCTCTCATGATCAGTGAGATTGGACATCTTTTCAAATTTTCAAGACCTATTTATTTTCTTATGAACTATTTCTTTATATCTTTCAATTTTTCCATTGAATTTTTAGTTTTTTTCTCATATTTACTTAAATTTAATAAATTAGGAAAATAAGTCTGTTGTCTGTGATGTATGATGCAAATACTTTTTCTTAGATGTCCATTTAACATTATTTATGCTGTGGGTTTTTCTCTTGCAGATTAAAAGATTTATTTCCATAAATATATTGATTTTTTTATGATTTCTGGATTTTTTGTCATGCCTAGCAAAGTCTTCCCCTCTCTGCAAATATATATAATTTTTTCTACTTTAAAAATTTTTTTTCATGTTTACTGAAACTTTTTTTTTACCTTTTTTCAAGTTTTACTTTTTTTCATGTTTACTGAACAATCCCTTTTTCCCACTGATAAGCAATGCTATTTTTATTATGTACTAAATATGTTTGGGGGTTTATTTCTGTACTGTATCTTAGTCCATTAATTACTTACTTAGTAATTAATTAATTACTTAGTCCAATAATTACTAACTTTTCATAATTTACTATCTGATAGGACAAGGCCTAGCTCATTACTCTTCTATTTCATAATTTTTCCTGGCCATTATTGCTTCCTAGTTTTTCCATATGAACTTAGCATCAGTTTATCTAGTTCTAAAAACAATCCTGAGCATATTTTGATCATGATTACATTAAATGTGTACATTAAATTAAGGGAAATTGATATATTTATGATGAGTTTTTCCAAAAACAAGGTATATATTTTCATTTGTTCATCATATTTCGTATCCTTCGTTAACATTTAAAAAGGTTCACACAAATCTTGCACATTTCTTGTTTAAGCCTAATTTTTGGTTATTTCATGGGTTTGGGTTCTTTTTTCCTTTGATATTTTGAAAAAGATCTTTTCATCCCTTATAAAATTTAACTTGCTGAGATGTGTATATATAAACATTATTGATTTTTGTATATTAAATTTATATTCAGTATTCTTATTTTCCAGGAAGAACCAATGCCTCCAAGACACAGCAGCACAAAAAGTCATTAGGGGAGGGGCTGGCCCCGTGGCCGAGTGGTTAAGTTCGCGCTCTCCGCTGCAGGCGGCCCAGTGTTTCGTTGGTTTGAATCCTGGGTGCGGACATGGCACTGCTCATCAAACCACGCTGAGGCAGCGTCCCACATGCCACAACTAGAAGGATCCACAACGAAGAATATACGACTATGTCCCGGGGGGCTTTGGGGAGAAAAAGGAAAAAATAAAATCTTTAAAAAAAAAAAAAAGTCATTAGGGGAGTAGGAAGAAAAAAATACAGACATGTTTGCCTACTCAAGAATATCAGATTTTTCCTTTCCACCTTGAATCTTAAAAGGTTTTATTTTAGGATCAAGGCAAGGAAATTTAGACAGTGAACATATTTAACAAACAGAAAATATAAATTTATTCCAAAGGGGTTTAGATAAAATCATCAATTATAGTTCAGTAATCAAAATGGTAATGCAACACACTTAGCCTTGCATTCAAAGCCTTATCCTGGAGGATATAGATTCCCTGTCCACTCATCTCCCAATACTCCTCAGCATCCCTATATGACTCCCATTCCAGTCATGGTGGTCTCCATCCTGTGGCTGATACCCACCACCACTGCTTGCCATGCCCACAAAGTCAAACTTCTGTACTATTGCTCATGGAATCTTGCCTAGAGTGCCATCCTGCTATGTTTTGTCAATTTCACATCTTCTCTCCTTGAAGACCAGCATCTCCTCTATGAGGCATTCATGTGCCATCACTGTCTATAATCTTCTCCATGACATTACTTATTAATGGTAGCATTTGTTTCTAAATAATTGCCAGATTTTGGAGTTGGGCATCTCAATCTTCAAGTTCCAGGTATGCCACTTACTGATTCTATCATCTTAGATAAGTTCATTAACTTCTCAGAGCCTTGGTTTTCTCCTCTGCACAATGAGGGTAATAATATGTAACCCACTGCTCACCCATGGTTATTATCAGGACTAAGTACACTTTAAAATTTTATATAAACTCTGGAGTGCTATCCAAATATCAAATATGGAGTGTAAGGAATCAAGAGAAAGAAGCAGAGCCCTTTCCTCTTGCTCTAGGAGGGATTCAGAAAGGGGACAGAAAGAGGAGAGTGACTCTCGTTTTGTTATTCAACTGATGTGGTCAGCCAGGCAGTGGGCTGCACTCTTTTGTCGGAATAGCAAATAGGCTCTATCACAAGTGCCAATGCTAACCAATTATGAATGCCTGCCTGAACGCTGTGTTCAGGAGTCTGAGGACCCATCTGCGTAGAGAGGGCAATGGCTGCAGTCAATTAGTAATGGCTGCATGGGCACAAGAAGGAGAAAGGGCAGAATGAATGCCACATGTCTGTTCTGCCCCCAGCTTTGGGATCCCATCATGGGAAAGCAAGAATTTGACTTGCTACCGCTATTGACCCTGTGATTTTTTTCCCAGCGTCTCTGTTGCCATTAGCCTAACTGTCTTAAATCTGATTTAAGTTCCATTTGTTCCTTCAGTGTCTGACTAGAAAATATAGACTATCCCCTACCCTCTTAGGGAACTTATCTCAATGGGCACACTTCAGTCACATAAACAATTACCTGTTATTCTTACACTGTGCAGGACACTATGCTGGGGCCAAAGGAAAACCAGTAGCATTTATTGAATATCTCCTACATGCCAGTCACTGTTTCGGGCACTCCATGAGCTTTTTCATTTCATCCTCAAACACTCCACAAAGCTGATGTTACTCTTCTGCCCACTTTACAGATGAAGAAACTAAATTATTGAGGTCAAATATGTTGCCTTGAACCTGCAGAAGTCTTTTCACTACAATGTAGTGTCCCACCCTCAAGGGGCCTCTGAGTGTGCTGTACCCACTCTTACACTGCAAACTGAAAGGATCTCATTGACTGCTGGGTCAGCTGACATCCATATCCTCTACCTGCTCATAACAGAGCGATCCCACAGACCTGAAACTCTTCAAATCTTCCAGTTAGGAAACTTAATAATCTTTCTGTGTCTTCACATAGAAAAGAGAGACTGTCAACCCAGAACAAACCTTGGGAACATTGCAAGATTACCCGATGATCTAAATTTATCCTGCAGGAGCTGCTAACCATTATTTTATTTATGGCACTCTGGATCTCAATCTCCTTAGTTTCATTACTCCCAATTAAGCTTATGTATGCTCACAAAGCATCATTACATGATTTAAAGACAGAGTATTTTGAATTAATTATATGCCTACATTTTGTAACATATTCAAGGTGCCTCACTAAAATTGGAGCTGCTTTTTATAGCTGCACAAATGAGGGTAGCTATGTTATTGAAGTTCCATTTCTGAGAATTATATCCTACTTAAGGTAAAATGTACATGTTTTCTTATGTATGTTTTTAGAATTCCATGATTTAACACATACCTACTTGCTCTCAGTAAACATTTAACTGGAAAGAGAAGCCTGCACATCTACCTCATGAAGCTGAGTAGCCTGAATAAATTGAAGCATTTTCAAACGTTTATTAATTACTTTCCCTTTGCTGGTTATTGGTGATGGATGAGGTTAAAGGTAGATCATCATTCCACAACGGCCACAGCTACATTTGAGGCAGGGAGGGTTATTAAGGCTCTCAAGAAACAGAGGGATTTATATTTTAGCTGGAGTTAATTCCATGGTGAATCAAGTGAGAAAAATACTCAACTCTCCCTGAGGCAAATGAGGTTACCATGACCTCTTCCAAGGCGCTAAGTGGTTCCTGGAAGTACAATTTTATGTAACATTTTATTATATTTACTCCCAGAGTGCTTTTCTCTCATAAGACTGTGAAGGCAGGTTTCCCTAGTCTTTCTATTCTCTCCCCTTCAGCCCCATTTCTGAGGTCTAATCCTATATCTCAAGTATCCATTGCTCTCATATTTCCCACCTCCACCCACCAACCTACCTACCCTCCACTCCCAGCATCTCCACCTCCAACCCTCAGCCTCCCTGCCTCCACCATCCGGTTTCCCACCCTTCACTCCTCAGACTCCCCACCTTCCACCACCCCCACCTTCCTCACCCTCACTGCCCTAGCATCCTTACCCTCTACACTTTAACCTCTCCACCCTCCACCCTCCAACCCCAAGCCTCCCCACCCTCCACCACCCCCAACTTCCTCACCCTCCATCACCCTAGCATTGCTACCCTCTACCCCTTAATCTCCCTATCCTCCACCCCCCACAGCCTCCCCATTTTCAACTCCAGCCTCCCTCCCCTCCACCACCTCCTAACTTCTCTACCCTCCACTACCCCCAGCTTCTCCACCCTCCACCTCTCCTTGCCTCGCCACCCTCTACCCTTTAATTTTCCTACCCTTCCCCTCAAGCTTCCTCACTTCCTGCCCCCAGCCTCCCCGTCCTTTAATCCCTAGCCTCCCCATCTCCCTTCCTGGAACTAGTCCACTGAGGTTTGACCCTCCTGCATCCTAGTGCCACCATCAAAACTCACCTGTCCTATATCCTGTTCTTTAAGGCTTCTCCTCTCTAACAGAAAATCTAATCAACAATTTAATGCTAGGTATAGATGGCTGATGATAGATCAATGTGTTATATTTCAACATATAATTTTAAATAAAAAATATACACTGTGTAACACACAATACTTAGGCTAGAGGAAAGCAAAGATGAATGAGGACTTGCCTTGCCCTTCTCTCTTATTTTTTCTAGCTATAATAATAAAAATGACATCATGCAATGTGGTCATCCACTCAGTCTTGACTTGAGATGAATTTGACTCTCCAAAATTAAATCTACCTTCAAAGGACAATGGTCAGCTACAAGTGAGGTTATCGGAAAGAACATGCTGCTGACTCTAGAGGTAAATTCCAGAAGAGATAGCTGCAGTTGAAAGAGCATAGACTTTGGCATATCTGAACAGATATAGGCTCAAATCTAAGCTTGCTGGATGGCTAATATTAGGTAACTCAGGAAATATTTCCAAGTCTCAGATTCCCCATTTGAATAAAGGGGATAAAAGCACCCCTTTAGATAGGTGATTCACCTTGTAGATTAAATAGACAAGGCTAAATGGCAAGTAGAATATTTTAAGCAAAGGCAGCATCTTAAGTGTAAAGTTTCCCAAGAGTCAACCTTGTCTTTTTACAATTAACTTCCTTGTACCTTCATTTACACAATAAAAAAGTGATATTCTTTATAGTTATGCCTCCTGCAGGTGACCAAAGAGCCATATGCTGGCAATCTGCCACTTAACTGAACATTCAAAAAATCATTAAGTCATCTGAAAACTCCCCACAGAGCAGAATAGCTGGTCTTCTGTGAAATTCTTGGAGCCCAGGAATATCGAATATAGGGGCTGGAAGTTAGCAATAGAATGTCATCTTGTAGCACTAAAATGCCTACATTCTAGTTCTGCCCTGGGTGCATCCAGAAATGGGCAGTTCTGGGCTTTCAAGTTGAAGCCATACTCTTTTTAAAGATGGCTCAAGGCCAGGCTACTGTAATCCATGCTTGTGCTGATACATTCTTAATGACCATATGAGGGCTAATGGCTTTTAAAGACTTCATGTGTTTGGGGAAGTGGGTTGAGTGGTGTTGCTATTCCAAAGCATTCCAGGGCCTAGTCCTGCTGTGTGATACTACTATCTGGAGAGCTTACCAGTGATCGGTGGTGGAATCTATTTGAATTACATTGCAGCGCCTTATTATTTGGGGGAAAGTTGCTGAAAATTCTCAAGGCTCGGTTTCCACATTGGGAGAATAATAATCACATCATAGGCTGTTATGAAAAATGACAGTGGCAAATAGACTTTTGGTGGGAAACATGATGTAGTCTATACAGAAGGAGAAATATAATGATGTACACCTGAAATTTATACAATGCTATAAATCAATGTTACCTCAATAAAAAAAAAAAGAAAAAGAAAAATGACAGAGTGATTAGGTGAATAGAGGACAAAATGAACCTGTTTGAAGCAGGGAGTACAGCCCCTGGTACATAATAAGAACTCACCAAATTCTAGTTTCCTTCTTTCATCTAGCCCTAATCTCAGATTCAAGATCGATCTTACCTTTAGTCAAGTAAGTTTCCATCTATTGATATAATTCTAGAGGTAACAAGAAAGTCCCAGAAAAACAAACAACCCAACGAAACGACTGATTTGCTGATTCCTTTCGATGGAGCCTTCGCTGACTCACTCCTTATTTCACTCAAAGCTCTGCACATATGTCCCCTCCTTAGAGAGTCTTCCTTGACCATCCTATCTAAAATAGCCCCCCTCCATATCACTCTTATCTCCTTATTTTTCTTCATAGTACTTATCACTACCTGAAATTATATTATACATGTTTTTGTTTATTCCCTGTCTTCTCCCACTAAGGTTTAGGCTCAGTGATGGCAGAGCGTTTGTCCATCTTGTTCACTACTGCTCTCCCAGCCCAGCTTTTAGAACAGTGTTTGGACATATTTGACAGGTGCTCAATAAGTATTCGTTGAATAAACGAATAAAGGATGTTTTAAATTCTTCCCCTTAAAGCTTTATTTATAACAAGAAGCATCATTTAAGCATTTACTTGATCCCTTGACACTTCATATTGGTTCCATAATTTAATCTTCTGAACATCCTCTCTGAGATAGGAGCAATTATGATCCCCTAATATAGGTGAGAAAATGAAAGTTTAGAGAGGTTAAGTAACTTGCCCAAAGGCAGAAGCACAGATGGGATTCATTCTAGGTTATTGGACTATAGAATCATCTGCATCTCCAATTCTTTCCCTTACCCTCCTGCTTCTACACTTAAATTCTACCGTATTTTGAACTGCCTCTTTATTTCATGTCAAAATGCAAATATCGTTGGGGGTGGGTAACATTAAACTGTTATTGGTCATTTACCCTCTTTGGTGCATGTCAGTTAGGAAATGGGTTGGGGAGAAGTACATAGAGTTTGGAAGTCTGAGCACCTGAGATGGGAAATCTTAGAACCAGGATATGAGCATATAAGACTAATGAGCTATTGCAGCATTTTGCCAAAGGTTGCTCCACCTTGTAATCATTCCACATCCAGAACTCTCCTCCTCCTTAGCACTGTTTTTTTCCCCTTGCAGTTTAGCATCTCCAAGACAGCACAGCTCTGGGAGTTCAATTCGTGGTTTGACAATACCTCCCTCAGTTGTAAAAGAAGTCAATCAGACACAAGATGAGAAATTGCCAGAGGTTTTGGGGTTTTTTTGGGGTTTTTTTTTTTTACTCCAGTGTCATTTCTTCCTGTATTAGTTGATAGTCCAGGAAAAAGTGCTGGCTGATTGGATTTGAATCTCAACTGTGCGATCACGGCACTCAGTAGTTCTCCATAGGATAGACTATAGCCAGCATGTCACTGTTACCACAGCAAGATAGGACATAGACGTTTAGTAAAAGGAAAGAACAAAAATAACAAGGTGCCAGGTTGGCTGTACATGTAGGTAGGGAGGAAGACTGTTTCCACATTGTAATTTGAGAGGTATACAGGCTACTTGTTTCAAAATATCAGTCTTAGCTCTTAGTTTGAGATTCCCCCATTAGTGTCATTTCATTTCCAGGAAGAGATTGTCTCCCGAAGCCTCCCTTGCTTGAGAAGGCAGGAAGGGGACATTAAGCTTGGATTAGCTAGCCGTTGCCATAGAAACTAGAAGCAAGGCCTTGGAGGGAATGAAACGTTGGGCAGGTAAGTGTTCATGAGGAGGAAAAGGGATAGAGTGAGAGTTTAGATGAGGTGGCACCATAATTAGTAGCCCTGGGCAGCCATGGAGCAGTCATCTATAAAACAAAAAATTACTATGAATTTTAGTCAGGTATAATCATAAATTTCTCCATCACAAAGTTGGCCATTGCTCACCTTAAAATGGTTAGCTCTCACTCTCTTTAACCATGCATGAGTTTTTAAAAACTTCTTAGCCCTTCTCACCCTCTAGTTCATTTCCAAGACAAAAATAATTTAACTTTCCCAAGCAATAACAACAACAAAAATTAGAATCTACCTCCAGCCTGGTATATGGACTGCAAAGACAATTGGCCAGATACAACCAGATACTAGCATCTTTCTTATTGTGTTCCCAGATATTCATTTGGGACAATAGATTATAGGAGGGAATAGATTGCAGTTTATTTAAAAAAAAGTGAATTTTTAGAAAAGTCATTATCCTTCAAATGAAGGTTTCCAATGAAAAAATAAATCTTATAAACATAACATCATAGAACAGGGAGGAATCTTAAAGGTCTTTTAATTCCATCCTCTTCTCTTACAGAAGAGAGTGCTAAAAGCCAGAGAGGTTAATTATGTCCTTTAACCACCTAATCACTCTGTCATTTCTAATTATTGCTAGGAAAAAAACCAGGAATTCCCAGTGCCTTCCATTTGTGTGCACTGAAAAATCAGTTTGCATATCAGCAGGAAATGTCAGCATTAAGGCCAAGGATGTTCAATTTGTTCAAAATAAAGGTAATAAGAGCTGACATGAATTGAGTACTTAGAATGTGCCAGGCATGGGGCTAAATGCTTCACAACTTGTATCTCACTTAACCTCTAAATAGCCCTGTAAGGTATGTTTACCCCATTCTACACATGAGAACATCAGAGTTGAGAGGAGTGAGGTAACTTGTTTATAGTCAAACTAGTAAGGGAAGGACTCAAGCTCTGACTCAAGTCATCGCTCCTTACCATAACACTAAACCATATCTCCTGGCTATTTCTGTGTCTCACTTTCCTGTAAAAAAAACAGGGATCAATAATCAGCTATATTCATGGGTTTAATACCTCCCTCTGACAGAAAAATTCATCCTCAAGGAAAGCCATCCAACTCTAGCCAACTAGCCATATTCCCTAAGAATCTTGTTTTTTGTTAGTGCCGTTGAGTTGATTTCAACTTCTAACAACGCTGTGTACAGCAGGTGGAACCTTGTTGAGTCTTTTGTGCCATCCTGTCACCTTCCAGAGCTCTATCAGACAATACTCTGCTGCTATTCATAGGGTTTTCATGGCCAATTGTTTTGGAAGTGGGTGGCCATGTCCTTTTCCTAGTCTGTCTTGGTCCGGAAGTTCTGCTGAAACCTGTCCACCATGGGTGGCCCTGCTGGTATTTGAAATACTGGTGGCATAGATTTCAGCATCACAGCAACACTTAGCCACCACAGTATGACAACTGACAGATAGGTGGTGTGGTTCCCTGACTGGGAAACAAACCCAGGCTGCTGCCGTGAGAGCACCAAATCCTAACCTCTCAACCACCATCCTAAGAATCTACTTTTTAAAAAATAATCTTTTTCTGATTATAAATGTAAATCATATTCAATATGCAAAATTTAAAAACACAGAGATAAAGGAGAAAATAAAATCTCTTGTAATTATACCAAGGATCACATGCAGAGAAATCTATTTTTTTCTTCCATTTTAAAGACCACTATATTTCTTGCAAAAACCAGCAATAGTCTCTAGTACTTCCTACATGTGTCATTTTCCTTAGGAAAATTCATGTAGCGAATGGCCACCATCAAAGATTATTTACTCTTTAGTTTATTCATTTATTCAACTGAGATTTATTGCTTGAACGTCTACTCTGTGCCAGCTACTCTGATAGTTGCTGGAACTTATTGATGGCTGAAGACAGGCCTTGGTGCTGATCTCATGGAACCCGCAGACTAATTCTCTGAAAGGAGTTTTCCATGTGTTACACCTTAACTAGCCTGAAAGGATACAGATGCTTTTAGCCTATATGCCCAACGGAAGTAATTCTTTCCCTCGGCGTGATAGATGGAGGGCTGATTTAAAGACAGGTCTCAGAGCCTCATAACCAACACAGAGCAATCAAAAATTATTTAAAATTGTAGATCTTGTAACACCTTATCATGGCAAACATAGCTCACAGGCTGGGATTTTAGAGATTTCCCACCAAAAATATTCTTCCTATTCAGGATATAGATACTCCCTTGGTCCTAAGCTGGCTGCTTAACATGTAGAGGGATTAGGAAAGGTCCTTTTGCTTAGAATTACTGTAACATGGACAAAATTTGCCATTAGTCAAACGCTGCTGAGGTTGATTGAAATGTGTGACTAAAATTCATTCTAACAACACATAACGGGGTCTTCTTTCCTAGGAACAGGTGTTTATGGGAGTGAAGCTACTGGAAGTCTAAAGGCTGTGGGGATGGAGGAGACACTTAATGAGTCAGCCAGGGGCACTGTCTTGATTTCCTATTTCTGCTGTAACAAATTGCCACAAGTTTAGTGGCTTAAAGCAAAACACATTTATTCTCTCACAGTACTGGAGGTCAGAAGTCTAAAATGGGTCTGCAGGACTGTGTTCCTTCTGGAGACTCCAGGGGAAAATCTGTCCTTGGCTTTTCCAGCTTCTAGAGGCTGCCCACATTCCTTGGCTCATGGCCCCAGGTCACTCTGACCTTTGTTTGCATTATCACATCTCCTTCACTGACTGTGGTCTTGCCGCCTCCCTCTGATTAGGACCCTTGTAATTACAGTAGGCCCATTCAGATAATCCAGGATAATTTCACCATCTCAAGAATCTTAGCTTAAACACATCTGCAAAGTCCCTTTTACCATGTACAGTCATGTGTTACTTAATGATGGGTGTATGTTCTAGGAAATGCCTAGTTAGGCATTTTTGTTGTTGTGTGATCATAGAGTGTACTTACACAAACCCAGATGGTATAGCCTATTTCACACCTAAGCTATATGGTACTAATCTTATGGGACCACCATCATATATGCAGTCAGTCATTGACTGAAACATTGTTATGTGGCACATGACTGTACAAGGAGCAGGTATTAGGACCTGCATGTCTGTAGTGGGGCCATTATTTGGCCTACGCAGGTTCTAAATATAAACTTGAGTATTGCACATTTTTTTTCAAGCTGGGGCTGTTGAATCCCTCCCACATTCTTTTCTCTCTCTTTTCTTCATGGTCCCTCTCCTGTCCTTCCACTCAGCTCTGTCTGCATTTAAGGCCTGAGTCATGCTTTCTGGGCTTTTCCTCCCTCCCACAGGCAGGAAGAGATTGGCAGCAGAGTTCTGTTCTAACTACTCTTCCTTATTTATTTCACTGTAACCATTATTAGTGCTTGAGAAGCCCAAGGACCCATTACGTAATTGGATTTGTGCTCAAAACTACCTACATCAAACCCTTGAAAGGAGACTTAGTCACTGAACATTTATTTTAGCCATATAATTGCAAATTTCTGGGTGCTTAATATTGGGAAGATGAGCCTAAGTGTAGAGATCTGTTTAATTTTCGGAGGATGAACCTAAGAACAAAGGTCTGTTCTTTCTAGCATAAGGTCTGTAGGCATTTTAGTAACTGAGGCAAGCCAGTAGAAAAGCATTTCAATGCAACTGGAATCATACACTTGGCCAATTCCATAGGACATAGAGGACCTGGAAAAAAGTATCATTCCTGACCTGTTTTGCCTTCCCTTTTAGGCTGAAAGCTCCTCAGCAGAGGAGTCTGTAGCAGAGATTATTATGTTGATGTCAATGCTGGTAGTGACCCTACAGAAGGAAACGCATCCCAAAGGAGAGATGACAAATAGGAAGCACACATACTGCCTTTACCACTCCACACCCAAGACAGACATCACTAAGGCAGCACTGTTCCCCCACAGAGCCTGGATCTGGCCTTAAAACCCTTCCCAAATGCATGCTCCAGCCACTGCCACTCAACCAGAGTTGGCAAGCAAATGGAGCTCTATCTGATGTCCCTGCATTAGAGAATCAATGCACCCCTGATTCCAGGTATTAAGGAAAATTCCTCCTACTGCAATCCAGCAATAAAACACTCTGATGCCGAGAACAGCACTTGAGTTCAATTTCTGGAGCTGGCAAAATCCTGGGAGAGACATTCAAAAGTGAAGCAGATGTGGGGTCAGCCCTGCGGCCTAGTGGTTAAGTTTGGTGCCCTCTGCTTTGGTGTCCCCGGTTTGGTTCCCTGGCACAGACCTATACCACTTGTCGGTGGCCATGCTGTAGCAGTGACCCACATGCAAAAAAGAGGGGAAGATTGGCATGGATGTTAGCTCAGGGCAAATCTTCCTCAAGCAAAAAGAGGAAGATTGGCAATGGATGTTACCTCAGGGTGAATCTTCCTCAGGAAAAAAAGGAAGTGAAGCAGATGCTTCCATCTGCCTGTTTTCTGTTTGGAGACCTTGGGTGGGGATCTTATCTCATCTTACGGTCTCCAGCTCCTCCTTTGGGGATGCTGGATAATGGGGCTTCTTCCTCTTTTGCCTCCATGACTTCTGTGCTTTGAATTCCTGCATTAAATGTGTGGCCCTCCCCCCAATTTCTGCTTTTTCTTCCTTAATTATGTGTCTCTCCTCCTCTGTCCTCAAACCAGAATCCTGCTAGACCCCCAAGAGCACCTTCCCTAGGGAGTACTTGGCAGTATTGTCAAACTCTTCAAAGGCAAGAAGGGGAAAGAAACACCAGCTCATCCATCCCTGTCTCTTTTTTCACCTTGTGGTTTCCACTCACAATAAGCAGCCTTAGAGGTTATCAAACACCCCACCGTGCTTTGACAGCTATTCATCCATTAAAGCCTCTGATTGCCTGGCATAATTGCCGACTGTACTCCTACTCCGTGAACAGGGCTCCTCAACTGTTCTCAGACACTAGCTTGCTTTTACGCGAGGGCTTGCTGAGAAAGAGGAAAAACCCAGCTCATTGAAACAGCGCAGTGACGGGTGAGCCAGCCACATCAGAACATGGGAGGGGAGAAAAACCAGCACTTGCTGCTGTGTGCTTTTTATTATGAGAAAATGGCTCACGCAGCTGACTCCCCAAAATTTTTCCTAGGATCACAGGGAGATTTTTTGCTTTGGACCACGGCCATCTGCAGCCTGCAAAATCCTGGAAGCGCCCGAATCAAAAGAGCAGATCTCTTCAGTCTCCCGATTTCATTTCAGCGCCTTTCTCAGACCCAGTCAATAATCCAGCTGCACGCTCTGCAGCGAAACACACGCATTCATCCAGCTTTGCGTCTGAGTCGCTGCCTTCAGAGGGGGCTTTTCAGCTTCGATACAAGCCTACTGATTGCCTTCCTTGGAGGGTTCCCGCCCGGGAACGCCCACCTGAGCGCCGGCTCTGCGGCGGCGAGCGCAGCAGCTTGCCGGGGTCGCGCCGCGCTGGGCGCGAACCACACCGCGCGGGGGCCGTGAGCGCACAGCCGCTGCGGCGCCCCCCGCGCTGGAAAGGGGCCACGGGGGAGACAGCGGTTTGCAGCCTCCGTGCCGAGAGCCCCCGCGTCGGGGAGGCTGTGGACCTCCGTCAGTGGAGGTGAAGGGAATGCTGAGAAGGCGCGCTGACAAGGGCCTTGCAGGCAGGACGATCTGTGACTCAGGAGAGGTCAACGCTCAGCACAGCCCTCAGGTGGGAGTCCGGAGGCCCAGGCCCGGCCCCTGACACGGTTTCACGTCACTTACGCTTCCAGACCTCATAGTTCTCATTTAGAAAAACCTAGGTGCTAGATCTTTATTTTTAAAATTATCATTTTTGTTTTGAGAACGTTTTAAAAAAATAGAAGGGCACAAAAGAATATAATTATGTACAAACCTTCTAGCCAAAGAGACCATTGTTAACATTTTCCAATGTGTGTTTCAAGACCTGCTCTTAAAAATATAAATGAAGGACAGCACGACAGAAGATGGACGCCCCTTGTAGCCCCTTTATCCTCTCTCCTTGGCCCCTTCCCCCTCCCCCAGAGGAAAGTACCTGAACGAAATTAAAGCACTTCCTTCTAATCCACTTGCTGACTTTTACCTACACATAAACAATATGGAGAATATATAATATTGAGAGTGCATTTTGTAATTTGTATCTTTCTGCACTTTTATTCTGCAATTTGTTTTTTCCACTCCGTACTGATTTGTTCAGTGTAGAGATCTAGTTCACTCATTTGACCACTGTATGACATTGAGTGTGTGATTTCTAAGCTGCTGCCTGGTCTTAACACCAAGCCAGTGGGTCTCAAGCTGCACATTAGAATCACCAAAGGCACTTAAAAATGCAGATACCCAGGCCCTGTTCTCAGAGGTTCTGATTCATTGGTCTAGAGTTGGACCTGGGCGTTTGCCATGGGATTCTGTGATTCCAGGGAGGAGAAATGTGGAGGTCTGCTGTGCCTCTTGGTGAATTAGCAGCAGTTTTACATCATCCAACAGAATTATACCAACCAAAATGAATTTGCTAGGGATACCCCCCTGAAACCTGCTGGTAGCTCTGTCTGAAGGAAAGCAAGATTCTCTCTCCCTTTATCTTAATGCTAAAAAATGGTGGTAATGGGCCCTAGCAATCAGGACACCCTCACCTCTGCTCCCTGGCAGAAATGGAGATGTTCCTATTGAGAGGAGTGTCGGGGAGATGACCCCATCAGGTAAGGGAGAAAACCTCAGACAGTGGAGTGTGAAAGGAATCTGAATTGCTCTCTCTTTTCATCGTGTTGCAGCATGAGAGGGAGGAAACTACGACCAGGTAATTCTGCAGAAAATCTACCCAACAACTCCCCCTCCCCCTTCCCCAGTTTTTCTTTTTGCCAGGCTCAGCCTCCTCACAGAAACATATTTGTAGCTTTGCTAGGGAGAGGAATTGTGGAACCCTGGACCCTGCCCTCTAAGGGCCACTCTTTGGGACAGAGCTCAGGCACCAAGGTGACCTTGATGGTATTTTATAATCTTGTTCTGCCTCTTTTCCCCATTCTTTATGCTAGCCACAGAGGAAATTACCTGGAAAGAATGAAGCAATAAGGTGCAGTTTAACTTTCCGTCTTTCTGTAATACAGTCAACAAATATTTACTGAATGCTTAGTAAGTGCCAGGCACTGTGCTGGGTCATGGGGATCCCATGGATTCAATAATCACAGACTTCCCCTTCCAGTTTGGAATATAGACCAGTGAACAGACAACCAAACAGTATGTATAAAACCTGCTACAGGAGAGGGAAGCACAGAATGATCTGGAAAAGCAGAGGAGGCAAGAGAGAGAAACCAACTTAGTCTTGGGATCTCAGAAATATTTCCTAAACAGCAGTTTCAAATGTGAGTGTGCATAGGATCATCTGAAGGACTTGTTACAACACAGACTACAGGCCTTCACCCCAGAGTTTCTGATTCAGTAAGTCTAGGGTGAAGCTTGAAATTTACATTTCTATCACATTTCCAGGCAATGCTGATGCTGCTGGTCTGGAGACCACACTTTGAGAACCACTGTCCTAGAGGAACCAAAGTCTTGGCTTTGGCTACTCAAAGTATGGTCTTCAGACCAGTCCATCACAACTTGGGCCTCACCTGGGAACCTGTTAGAGCTGTGGAAATTCAAGTCTCACCCCAGATCTACCGAGTCAGAATCTGCATCAAGATCCTAGGTAATACCTGTGCACATTCAAGTATGAGAAACACCTCTCTCAACCGCTGGTTCTCCAACTTGGCTGCACATTGGAATCACCTGGGCAATTTTAATAATTAGTGATGCCTGGCTTCTACTTCCAGAGAGTCTGTTTTAATTGGTATAGGGTGTGAAAAGCTCCCCCAGGTGATTCTAATATTCTAAATTTTGAGACCCACTGGTCCAAGCTAAATGCAGCCTAAGTGGGAGTTAGCCCCACATAGAAAGGCAGGAAGAGTGTTAGGGAAAACAGAATGTGCAAAGGCTCAATGGCAGAGAGAGCAAAGTGGGTTCACTGAATGGAAAGAGGTTTGGTGAGCTCAGAGTGTAGTGGAGAAGTGATTGAGTTTTGAGGCTAAAGGGTTACAGGGGCCAGTGGTAGAAGACTCCAGAACCTAAGGACTTTAGGTTTTCCCTGAGGGTTGGACATACTCAGATTTGCATTTTAGAAGTGATCAGTCTGTTGGCCATGTGGGAACAATGTGCCTGGTGTTAACGCTGGGATTTCTTTGACTGTAAACAAACATATATTATTGCTCTTACCAAATTATTCTTTTCAGGAAACACTCCTCTTAAACTAAAGATAGGGGCAAAAGAATAGGGGTGGGGACAAAGAAAAACGGTACTGAAGGGGAGCAGAATATGTCACCTTAATATATGTCACTTTGGCATGAGAATTATTTTGAGTTGGAAGGAATTGAGAAAAAGCAGATACGAGAAAATTTCTCTGCTGTCTCCCTGTTTGCCTAAAAGCAGGATGTAAATTTGTAAAGGTGTCCCCTCTCCTCCCTCTACCAACAAGGACAGATTAATCAACAGAGACAACTCTAGACCATTATCAGCCCAGAGAGAGCCCAGAGACAGACAGACTACATAACAAACCTTGCTAAAACTAGCCCTTGTCTACCATTAGCTTCCCCATTTTTTGCCTTCTGGCAATTTGCTGTCCCTAGAAACTCAATGTCCTATTCCTTGGTCTTATCCCTTCTCTAACAATGTATTGTTCCTTTGTTAAGATGCTATATAAGCCCAAGTTCTAACCACCTCTTTGAGTTACTCATCTCTGAGAATTCCATGTGTACGTATGATGCACCTGTTAATAAACTTCTGTTTGTTTTTCTCTTGTTAATCTGTCTTTTGTCAATCTAATTTAGGGGCCCCAGCCAGAAGAGCTAAAATGGATAGAAGCAAAAGATTTCTTTTTCCTCCACTAGAGTCCCAGCCAATCTATAGGACTTCATTTTGGCAGTTTGGCTTCCATCATTCAGTTTAACCAATATCTACTGAGCACTGTGTATCAAGCCCAGTGCTGGTGCTCTGAGAGCAAAACTCAGATCCCTGATGCTCTGTCTTTGCAAAGAGTTACAAGGTGGGAAACTCAGACAGGCAAGTGATTTTTTCCAAAGAGCATTAGTTTGAGTCTGTTTGAAGATTTGACAGTGCTGTTAAAATGGGAGGATTCTGTGCCATCCAACTCCACTTAAGCCTTCAGCTAAACCATCAAATGGCCCCATTCATCCTGCAGCTGCAGGATTCCTGAGGTCATGCCAGTGGACTCAGAGAATGCAAACGAAGGCTCAGTCTTGGCTTCTGACACCCTGTGAGCTTTGAGGAAGAACAAGTAGGTATTTGTTAGGGAAAGGGCCACAAAGGCACCACAAGAGAGGGAATTGAATGCCCCATGGGATTCCCGGCCAAATGCGAAAAGCTGGTGTAATCTCTGCCACCACAGCTTGTGTCACCTCACTTGCTCACTGCCTATGGAGGCAGCTGATGGCCCAGCAACCAAAGCAGGGCCTCCCTACCAAAGGGGTGGCAGTTCTTCAAAAATAGAGTTGGTGCTTAGTAACCCACAAGGTGAGGACTGTTGGGCCAAGCCAGGTTAAGGAAACAAAGGCTCTGCAAGGCAAGGAGAGGATAAAGGCATCTTTTGCTGGGGTCCCTGCACCATTCCTCCCCAGATGTACCCAAGAGGGAAACAGTGAAGAAAGAACACAAATGGCAGGATAGAATTCCCTTAGAAAGCCTATAGAAAGCAACAAAAATCTCAGACTCTTTCTAGGTCGTGTTTTGTGGAACTCAGTTCTCCCAGTAACTCAGATACTATTAATTTTCTCCTGAAATTTGATCCTGCTACATTACCAGTGATACAGTTGCTTATGTTACTCAAGGGCTATGTTCAGGCATCACTTAACCCTTCCCTCATTACACTGGGTATTAGTGTACACTGGGTAATACACTGGGTATCACTTTTACATATTATAGGGTGACTTAGACCATGCGTGGAGGGCAGGATTACTCAACCTCAGCAATACTGACATTTTGGACCACAAGATTCTCTGTTGTGGGGCCTGTCCTGTGCATTGTAGTATGTTTAGTAGCATCCTTGGCCTCTCCCACTAGATGCCAATAGCACCCCCTGGTCATGTTGCTGAAAATATCTCCAGGCATTGCTGCATGTCTCCTGGGGGTAAAATTGCCCCCAGTTGAGAACCACTGGAATAGAGGAAAGATGAAAGAAGACTTTGATATAAAATCTTGTAAGAAAACAAAAGAAGGATCAATACTCTTTGTTGCTTAGAATTGGCAGTTTCCATTATGATCATTTGAGGAAAGAAGCCTCAAATGACCATAAGCTTGAGTAGGATTTTAACCTTCAACATGAAATAAAAGACCTATGTAGTGCTAGAACAGCAAGCCACATGCACAGTCAGTCAATTCAGTCACATCAATCCAGTGGTTTAATAATTATATTCAATAGGCACCGTCTGTGCTTTGACAGTGTGCTTAGTATTGTGTAGGTGCTCATGTGGCCCACACGCTATTAGAGTGATTTGATTAAACAGTAATGCCCCAGATGACCGCCCCTGGGAGAGATTTGTTGCTGTTCCACAGAAAGTATCAAGAAGCCGCAGAATACAGACGTTAGTTTCAGTTGGACTCTGAGATGGAAAAGACTCTGCCCATGTCCAAAAGTTTCAAAATACTTCTCTCACTGCCATGGTGCACAAAAGATGGCTGATCACGTGGAGGAAACATAACTACCAAAGTGACCTCAGATATAAGAACTGAGGAGATGAGAGAGAGAGAAACCTATGGCAATAAGCAGCCATCTTAAGAAAGAAGCAAACAGGCTACATTTTAAAGAGCTGAAAACAAAACCTCCACAGAAGCAGGAGATGAAGGCTTGGTGTTTTGAACAGCTTGAAAAATTATATAAACCAAATGTGAGAACATTCTCACTAAAATGTAAATTCTCTAAGAGCAGGGATTTTTTTTTTCTCTTTTGTTCACATTTTTATCTAGGCCTGTATCCCAGTGCCTAGAACAATGCCTGGTGCTTGTAGGTGCTCAATAAATATTTGTTTAAGTGAACTCTGAAGTTATTAATAAGGGAACTGAAATAAAAAACAGAAATCCCAGTGCTGTATAGACTCCGTGGGATCCATAGAGAAGATCTGGACTGTTGTAGTGTTAAGATTATTCCCTCAAAATGCTCCAAGACCAGTGTGGATATTTTCAAATGACTCAGGAGATAGCTTGAAGGGGCTCTCAATGACCAAATTTGAATAAATGGAGGAAAAAATGAGGATTTGGGATTATATTACATTGAATAAAAATTAATCCATGAGTCCACACACATGATTTAATGATGGCAATACTTGAGAAGGAAAAAAGAGATGGAGGGAGGGTGGCCAGGTGTGAAGAAAGCTTCTTTTCTTTATAGAAGAATGCCAGGTAATAAATGTAAAAGAAAAGATCAAATTAGAAATACCTCCATTTTTAAACATCAGTGTAATTGATTCAGACACAGATCACCAATGTTTCTAAAGCCGGTAGGTAAAAGTTTGTTGGGAATCAGAATGTTCAGTCTCAAACATCACCTCACAGATTACTTATTTACAACAAAGGAGGAAGGTAAGTTTACAATGGAGAGGTCTGGTGGATTTAAACCTAACCAAATGATCAAACATAGCACCACCAATAATGGCATTTGATGCTTGCTATCATTCAGTGGGAAATAAACAATGTCGCTATATTAGTTATCTAATGTTGCACAATAAGTACCTCAGGAATTTGATGGTTTAAAACAACAATTACCACTTATTATTTCTCATATTTCGGATGGTAAGGAATTTAGGAAGGTTTTGTTAGGAAGTTCTAGCCTGGGGTCTCTCATAAGGTTGCCATCAGATGTCAACTGGGACTATAGTCATCTGAAGGCTTGACTGGGGAGGGATTATCCATTTCCAAAATGCCACATGGCTGGCCAGTTGGTGTTAGAAAGATGATTCTTCTCCACCTGGGCCTTTTCAGAGGGCGGCTTGAGTGTTCTCATGGCATCACAGCTGGTTTCTCATGGAGTTAGCGAACCAAGAGCTCAAAGCAATAGCCATAATGACTTTATAACCTAGATTTGGAAATTATAAATCATCGCATGCACAATATTCTATTAGTTACACAAGCCAGACATGATTTAATGTAGGTGGGACTACACAAAGTCATGGCCACCAGAAGGTGAGATCATTGGGAACTATTTAGAGGCCAGCTTTCACAGTCACTCATTTTGTGTTTTTTCCAAAACGATTTGAACTCAACCTAGTCATGAAGAAATTATCAAGAAATGCAGAATGAGGAACATACTACGATACAATTTTCTCAAACTTTAAAAAAAAGCCATAAAAGATATTTTTAAAAAGCAGGATTGTTCTCAAGTAAAGGACACCAAAGAGAAAGGATAAACAAATGTAATGTGTGATCCTTGAATTTAAAAAATTTTATTTAAATTTAAATTAAATTTAAAAACTTTTAATTTAATTGATTTGATCTTGGAATTTAAAAAATAAAAGCCATAAAGGACATTTGGGAGACAAGTGAGATAATTTTAATATAGATTGTATATTAGGCAATATTATTGTATCAACATGTCCACAAACCTTTGTACAAGAGTGTTCATAATAGTCAAAAAGTAGAAACAGCCCAGATGAGATGGATAACAAACTGAGCTATATTTAGATGATATAATACTAATCAATGATAAAAAAGAATGAACTACTGATACAACAACATGAGTGAATCTCAGAAATATTATAAGAGAAAATAAGCTAAACTAAAATATGAATACTGTATGACTCCATTTATACGAAGTTCTCAAAGAGGCAAAATGAATCTACAGTGGTACAAATCAGATTAGTGGTTGCTTCTGATGGTGAAGAGGATTGGTGGGAAGGGTCATGAGGGAATCTTCCAGGGTTATAGAAATGCCCTTTATCTGGATAGAGGCATGTCTTGATAGGGGCATGGATTATATGCATTTGTCAAAACCAATTGAACTGTACCCTTATCTGTGTATTTCTCTATATGCAAATTGTATCACAATATAAAATTTTTAAAAAATTATATCAATGTTAAATTCTGTGGATATAATAATGATATTGTGGTTAGAAGAAATACCCTAAAGTATTTGTGGGTCAAGCATCATGATGTCTGCAACTTATTTTCAATGGTTCTAGGAAGAAGTGGGAAATAGAGAGAGAGAGATCACGGGGCCAGCCTGGTGGCGTGGTGGTTAAGTTTATGTGCTCTGCTTCAGCGGCTCCAGGTTCGCAGGTTCAGATCCCGGGCATGGACCTAGCACCACTTATCAAGCCATGCTGTGGCGGCATCCCACATAAAGTAGAGGAAGATTGGCACAGATGTTAGCTCAATGACAATCTTCCTCAAGGAAAAAGAGGAAGATTGGCAACAGACGTCAGCTCAGGGCCAACCTTTCTCACAAAAAAACCCCACAAAAAACAAGGGGGCATGTTAAGTTTGCATGTTCTGCTTTGGCGGCCTAGGGTTTGCCAATTCAGATCCCGGGTGCAGACATGGCACCACTTGGCAAGCCATGCTGTGGTAGGCGTCCCACATAGAAAGTAGAGGAAGATGGGCACGGATGTTAGCTCAGGGCCAGTCTTCCTCAAACAAAACAAAACAAAAAAGAGAGAGAGAAAGCAAATGTGGCAAAATTTAACAATTGGTAAATCTGAGTGAAGGATAGACAGTAATTCATTGTACTTTTTACACACTTTTCTGTAGGTCTGAAAATTTTCAAAATAAAAAGTTGGAGTAAAAATAAGTTAAAATAATAAAAAACTATTCCCTTAGCCATCATTTCCTCAATAAGAGGAATGGAAAACTGAAATCGACCAACACTGCACATTCTTTCCAGCTTATTGTATATAGGAATGTCCATCCCACTGAATAGTTTATTATGGAATGTGTTTAGCCATTCAACTCATCCTCTTGATAGGGCAAACACGTTTAAAAATCATAATTTCAGAAGAACCCTGGTCAAAGGTAGAGGGAGATATGGGATGCCTTCCAGCAACTTTCTGGACTACTACCTGTACTTAACCAGATCTCTTCTAATATGTGCTGGACATACATAATGCTCCCATTTACCTAAACTTTTAATATTTTTCAAATCCTTTCATCTGCCTGAAAATGCCTGTTTCCCGAGGCTTCTGCACAGACTGAGTTGACAGTTCAAATGATCTGCCAAATGATCAACGCTTCATCTGATTTGTATTCCAAGACTATCAAGCATAAACTGGATCTGGAAGGAGGCAAATACGATTAGTGGATGGAGCTCTTGCCATAAATGTCATCGGTGAGAAAGGGCAGGTGCATGACCTGTGCTCCTCGGATGGCATCCTATAGAAGATAAAGGCAGAGGAGCTTTAATATACCATGTAAGTTATGCCGTCTGTCAGGATGCCAGAGGGATAAGAAGACAAAGATGTGACCTTATAGGGTAAACATGTGAAAAGAAAAGGATATGCCAGGTTCAAGAGAGATTTACTACCAAGATTTCTTTCAGTGGAAATTCATTCAGAAGATGAAGATGTCAAATTTTAGTACTCTTGGCTCAAAAGGCAATGAGAAAAACATTATTGTATTACACATTGCATATGGCAGGTGAAAAAGTGTGGATACTAGGTGAAGTTTCTGTCAAGGAATTAGCAAGATAGTCAAGAAGGCCAAAGAAAAGTTTTGAGGCAGGAGACAAATGTCTTCTGGAAAAATACTGTAAGGACAACCCACGTGGTTGCCTGATAATGAGAAAAAGTTGGTTCTTTTCTGAACCACCTCTTCTTCTGGGTTAGAAGCAGCAGTGGGAAAAGGTGATCTCTATGACTTATTAAGGATGGTGTGTATCTCCATGAAGATGGTGATTCTCTTAGTCAGAAAACCTAGAGGCATAGCTGGTTCTATGCTCAGGTTGAGCAAGGAGTCCCCAGGGCATGGATCTTAAGAACACTTAGGAGTTCTCCATACGAGGCTTCAGATTCCTCCCATGGCCTGACTCCTATGGCTACTAACAATGCACTGAATTTATCAAGCACTTTCACGTATCTCTCCACATTTGGACCTCACCACTCTGTAAGGCATGGACAGTGGGGATTTTAATCTGTGTTTTATAGATGAGGGCATTGAAGCTCATAAACATTGAGTCTTACCCAAGGTCACATAGCTAAGACTCAAGTTCTATCTCCTAATTCCTCTTTCCATTATGCTGCCGAACAGATAGGCAGGGTATGATGGCTAGGTAGGGAAGGATGGCTCTAGAAGTTCCCTTCAGACCCCCTCAGCATGATGACTTGGATAGGTTGAAAAGATTACATAGCTAGAGACTTGCTGGGTGAAAGACATTAGGCCTTGAAGGACAAAATTAAAAAGATGTGTTTCATATAGAAGCAACTATTTCTCTGGCCGAAAGAAGGAGGAGATCAGACATGGGTGGGGAATTCCAGCAGGCACATAGGGTCCAGGATTGTGTGTGTATGAAGTAGATGGACAAAGAAAACAGATCCTAGACCATGGACTATCTTAGAGAAAAGACTGTAACCAACGGGTCACACCAAAGGCTCAGTGTCCATTACATCATTTAGTCAAGGGTAATCT
Source organism: Equus przewalskii (assembly GCF_037783145.1). NCBI lineage: Eukaryota > Metazoa > Chordata > Mammalia > Perissodactyla > Equidae > Equus > Equus przewalskii. Next base: position 48,725,032 of record NC_091831.1, on the reverse strand, counting down.
GAGAATTGCATTGTATTGTTTCTTCTCTGGGGGATTGACTTTCCTGAAAGTATCCATTTCAGCAAGTTAAGGAATTTCTGGGCAAGCAGCTAAACTTGTTTCTTTATTCACCTTGCTTCTCCTACTTGCTTTAATATGCAGTGCGGAGGAAATTGGACCTCACCAGTAATTAGGAGAAGCGGATTCAAGGCACGGTCCTACCAGGTCTGTCTCACAACTCCTGTGTGACCTTCAGCCTCTCCAGATTTGGTTCAATTACCTAGAAGCTGAGGGAAACTTCTTAAAATAAATCCCTCCTTGCTCTAACATTCTATCAGCCTCAGTGGAACAGGACGTAGAAATTGGCTCTCCTTAGTTCCTCCTGTGTCTGACCTTTCAAAGTTGTCTAATCATATACGTGCGCCCCCATCTTGTCCAGCCAGGGGCGCCTGGACATATGCAGGGAAAACTCAACTGACTGGATGATCCCAGTTCTGTTGGGAAAGTGCTGCAATCTTCAGTTCTGTTTTTTAAGAATCTACCTAGTGCTACTTCTTTCTCTTTCCTTCAGCATCCCAGTGAAAATAACCATTATGAAGTTCACTATTCTTCAGATGGTCAGTGAAGCCCTTTAGGCTCCTTTCCAGAGTCTTACTTTGGACCTCTTGAAGACCATGACTTGATGTCAATAACGTGAGATATCTCAGAGATCAACTTTTTCTACTACTATTTTATGTATTGGTTCACTAACAGTTCATTTTTTATATAAATTAGAGTGGATACAACTGTATTTCTTGAGTGAACAACAAAGAGAGTGGCACTTAATTAATGCACTGAAAATTGTATGTAACTTTAGGTAGCCCATGGTTATGTGTAATGCATGGGAAGGTCATCCTTCATGTCTCCTCCAGTGGAAAAACAGTCTTTTAACTAATGGTACCATCCATGATTGTCTATGAAGGTGAGGATTTCAGACCAGGAAGGAGAGAAAAGTGGTATGCAGAGGGGAGGGCTTTTTGACCTACCACTGGGTCAGGCTGACCCTAAGCACTACGGTTCTACGAAAATGGGTTCTATTTGAAGCAATGTGGCCAAGCTACTGACAGGTCCTTATTTTTATCATCTCTAATATATTTTCTGCCTAGGGGTAGAGGCATGACTGACTTGATAAAATAAGTAGCCTCATGAATTTAATGTGTGAGTATATACAAAACTATAATAATACAATTATGCCTGGAACATAAATATTTATGAATACTAATAAAACTGTCTAAGACTCCTGCCTCACATCCCCAAATAGATCCTCATTATATTTATAGTAAATTACAGTTAGACGTATGGTTTGATCAAGCAAGGAGACAGGTAAAAATAAATGGCTGGCCATTGTAGTCTGCCAAACTGCAGCCAGACCCTGAAAATAAATATTTCTTGATTTTTTTGCTGCGTGCTCTAAGAATGTCACTAAAAGCTAAATGAGAGATTTCCAGTAGCCCGAAAGCATCTCTGATTTCTCACACACAGAATTGCATTATGTTAATATGCTTAGCTTCACATAAAGGCAGTGAAAAAAAAGAGTCATTGACTTTAGATTTTGCATGCTTTAAAGCAAATGTCTAGGTACACAATAGTCACTATTCTGGGCATTTAAAGTAGAACTAAGCGAGCGAGCAGTGTATGGACTAATCATTTGAGTTCACAGATACAATTTTGTCTACCTTCAGCTTCATGGCCTCCAAGACTCACAGCAGACCACAAACCTAACTTTGCTTTTAAAATTAAGTGATTGCCTGTCTTCAGCTGGTAATTCTTTAAAATCTAATACATGTCTTGGTTTTACAGCCAGAAAACTCAGAATGACAGGTTGTTTGTTCCCTCTACTGCGTAGAAACCCTTCAGGAGCTAATTCACAGTGTCATTTGCTAAGCAGCCATGTTATTGAAGAGCTGAGACTTTTAGAGAAAAACAATTGCTTAATTGATATAGAGTCATGGTGAGTGAGAGGCTGGTAGGGGTAGAGGGGTGGCACAGGCCTCTTCAGCCAAACTCTGTGGTTGCATGGTGTTGCAAATTCTTGCAGTGAAAGTGGCAATCCCAGTGTCTGGCACACAGGAACTCTGATTAGTGTTAAGGAGAATAAAGCCAGTGGTACACAGACATGATAGAGGTTGTTGCATCACTTTGACAGGCTAGTTGCTGCCATATTGGGTGCTGGCCAGCAAGGGATATACTAATTAATCACAGAAATGCAAGGAATATTCTTTCGATCTAAACTGACCCAAGCCAATTTTGATTCTCAGATCTCCGTGTTCCTCTCCTCTGCTTCCCAGTCAAAATGAGCCTGTTCTCTCTTTTACTGTTGAACCAGGCTTCTTTGCCCACCAAGATGTCAGCACTAGTCTGATACCATCACCCATGCCAATGGCATCATGGGGAAATAAAAAATTCTGTGAAAACTATTTTCTCCCTTTCATGGTCTATAAGGCGCCGCGGGATCTAGTCATCTCACCTCATATAACTCTCTGCCTGGTTCTATGCTAGTTATTCTGACTTCTTGCAGTTCCTGGAATGCTCCTCACCCTCTCTTGCCTATGAATCTTCACACATGCTCTTCTGCCTGGACTACTTCTTTCCCCAACTAATTTCCTGTTTGTTAAACCCAACTTCATTCATTTTTGAATATCCAGTACTTCACTAAGGAAGTTATTGTTGACACCCCTATCCCTCTAAGCACCCGTGTTACATGGTCTACCTGTGTACTTCTCTGTAGACTCTCACCACAATGACAATTGTTCAATGGCACACCTGTCCCTCTGGAGCATGATCTTCCTGAGTATTGGGATTGTATCTTTTTTTTTGTCTCCCTCTCCTTAGCACTTAACCCAGGACTCAGAACACAGTGGACTTGACAAATAGTTGTTGAATTAATAAATGAGAGTGAGTGAGAGAAGAAATGCATGGTTTGCTCCAGTGGATATATTGCATCTCAAAGCATAGTTAGAAAGGATGTCAGTTGTGCAAATGTGGAGTCCTCATCAGGTTCAATAGAAACAGAGAATCTTTGCCTTGGGGGTTCATGGATCTGCTGGTTAAGAACAACGTTTTTTTAATAGCCATTATGCTATACCACCTTGATAAACTTCATCCCATTGGGACTACCAGTATCACATCGTAGTATCCATTTCAGATTACAATACAAGTCTGCCATCTACTGGTGATATGGGGTAGTACTGTGAAACCTATGACAAGACATTTCATTTTCTCTGGAGTCTTCCGGATTTAAAAGCTAGGGGGGGGCTTAGATTCTAACACACCCAACCATTTCATTTTACTAAAGGGGAAGCCATTTCTCATGAAAAGTCTGTGATCACCCAAGGCTGTACAGCTCGTCAGTGGAAGGGGTGGAACTCTAATCCAGGCTTCCTGACAAAACCAGGTTCTTTTTTCTTCTTATTCTTAATTGTAATTATGGATGCAGACAGAAGTACATATGGTCAACAATGCTGATTTTTTCCAAAAGAAAATGGAACAATTGAGACTTGTTCCACTTTACAAACCAGGAATCTCTTACCCCCTTGTATAAAGCTCCTCACATTCCAGAAAGCAGAGGATCTAATTTTCTTTCTGTCCAAGGATTTCCTGGATTCGTAGACAGCTGTATGGGATCATGTGGGAAAGACTAGACTAACAAAACTTGGAATTTCACACCAAAAAGTTAGGCAAAGCTGTGATCAGGATGTGTGTCGCATGCCATCAGCAAGACTTGGAGGGATTAGAAACACTCCAAAAGTTTGTGTTCTGAGAAGCCATGATCTTTAATGGAAAAACTGACAAGCCATAACTGAAAAATCTAGGATCAGTCATCCTAATCAGAATAGGCAGGATTGGTGTAGAACTTTCCAGAAAGGCCCCCTCTGTGAACCTGGCAGAATTGGCCACAGAAGCATTAGATTTTCCAAAATATATGTATTTTCATTTTTTAGGTACCCCATGGGACTGGATTTAACTATAGTCATCTTTTTATTAGAGTGTGGTTTGCATGAAAACATGCCTTTTAACATTCCTGGGATCAATGCAGAGTCAAAACAAACCAAACATCTCAGTACCTGCCAGGAAGAGTTTTGTCTTTTTCTCATGATTCTCAGAACCAGGCACTTCATGGTCTGGGCTTCTGAAACAAAGGAAAAAAGATGTGGCTGGAAGTTCTCACTGGGTGCTTTTAAAAACTTTCCCTAGAACTCTGGCTCTGAATGTACGTTTTAAAATTTTCTTTACTCAAGATAGTACCACCAGCTAATGAGCAAGTTCAGGCTAGTCATTTTGTTCCATAAGTTGGAAAAGTAACACCTTTACTTCATAACTTGGGACAAACCTGGTAATGAAAATAGTACAGGGTCCCTAATGGGTTAAAGATTAATTGAGGTCCTATTCTAGTCTCTTCAGGGTTGGGACAAAAAAAAATCTTACCCTTGGAAAAAAAAAGAAAATATCAATATTCATTCAATTAATCCTTTCTCGTGATCATCTCTCCTCCAGTCTCAACCGCTAGTGTGGAGAGTGATGCTCACCATCACCCCATGCCCGGATGTGATCTGGAATGTCCTTAGTTTGAACCTGAATCCCTGTACACATTTTCCATCTCAACACAGTGCTCATGGCCGAAGGCAATTCTGGTGGCAGAATTACAGAGCATTGCATTGTGGTACCAGCAACCTTTGCTCCTCAAAGAAGGAAAGAATGAGAATGTTTACCCCGAATTTCAGTGTGTGGGTTCTGTGAGGATTGGGAGGTCCAAATGAGGGCCCAAGACCAGGTGAAGGCTCTTGTGATTTGGCCTTTGTCACCACCCCCTTTTCCTTCTTAGGAATGAATTCAGAGTTCTTGGACTCTCTGCACTCTAAATTATGCTCGGATGTCCCCAATAGTCTAGAGACACCACTCAATGCAAGTGGCAATTCTCCCCTTGCAAGACCCATGAGGCATGTAACAGCACTCGGCCTCCTCCACCTTCCCTTCTCTGATCCATGTTAAGGAGACTCAGGCAACTAGAGCCCTGGTGTTCCTTTTCTAGCCCTCCCATCATTCCACACCTGCCAACATATTTCCTTTTATTTCCACCTACTCCCACTATTAGCTACATTTACTCCAAATTCATTTTCATCTCTTCCCTGACTCACCCTGTTATTTCATAGTCATCAATCAAGATCAAACACTCCAAAATAGCCTTGCCTGGAGGCACCAGGCTCAAAAAAATTAACTGGTTTTAATCACCCTTCCTGTACCTACAAATAGGGTATGATAGTAGTGGGATTTTCATGCTGAAAATAACATAAACACTGCACTTTTGAGAATTTTCATATTTACCCCCAAATTTTGCCTGTCGCAATTTAGGCTTGCCTTAAATGATTTCAGAATAAAATCATATCATGAGTTCATTCATATGGACAATCTGATACAGTTGTTTTCAAAACAAAAATAGTCAGTATATAATAGTGTTTAAAAATGTGGGTTCTGGCCTCAGACTATCTGGGTTCATGTTTGCCACCTCTGAGCTGGGAAACCTGTGCAAGTTACTTAACCCATCTAAAACTCAGCTTCTTCATTTATAAAATGCAGATAATAATAGTATTTGCCTATATGACTTAGGATTAAATGAAATAATGCACAAAATGCACCTTGCATATCTTGTGCATTGGAATTATATTTTTTTAAATATGTAAAACCATCCTTTTATATGGCAGGCTCATTTAATTTTGATAACTCCATAATGTAAGTATTTTGTCCCCATTTTGTAGAATGCTGGCTCTCTCCTGAAGATATAACTTTCTACACAGCTTTCTGAGGAAAAATTTGTTCAGCAACATATCCCAGAGTCTGGAGGCAGGAGCAGCGCCCTCTTTATTCCACACAGCCATTTCCACACTGTTGTTCCTGTGCCCTGTTGTAAAACCCCTGCTCCATCAAGACTCTTGCTTTTGGCTTGACCATCTTCTACTCCTTTTTGTCACTATTATCTACCAAATTTTGGTCTCTATACCAAGATCCTAACATCAACATCCTGTGTGACTTCAACATTTATATTAATACCCAACACCCTGGCTGCTGGGTTCCTTGAACTCCTCGTTCCAGTCACCTTCTCCTCCACTCTCAACTTTGGCAGTGTGTTTTCGTTGCCACTCTCTGGACCTTGTTATTATGCAGAACACTTCTACCTTCAAAATCAAGAACTCAGATACCTCACAACTCTTATCCTTCCAGGTGGCTCCTTCAGTTATTTCTATCAAACCAGCTGCTTGAACGCATTTGACCATCCTCACAACTTCTCGCTTATCAGTGTCCTTCTTCCTTCACTTCCTTCCCTATCCTACTTTTATTTACTCTGTTACTTCAACCACTCTCTTATCAATGTCCTCAATTCCCTTGCCCCACTATCTTTTCATCACACCAACTTGGCCTTTTGCAGTAAATCCAACTGTCAAACAAGATTGCTTAGCATCACTGCAGAAAATGCAATGGGCAGAGTGTTGTCATTATGTGTTCATGGTCACTGTGCTCAACAGGACAGGAAACACTGTAAAGAAATTCTACTGAGTTTTTATCAGTTCTCTCCTGTTCTCCACAGTGAGAATTCCACACTGTCTTCACTGTGCTCACTCCTCCAACTTCTGCACATCCCTCAATACTCAGAGGAGATGGCATCAACTCCTATTTCACAGAGAAGATAGAGACCCTCAGCTTTCCACCACCACGTTCACAAACCCAGGTGCCTGTGCAGCCATTCTTGCCCTTTGCCTCCTGCTGCTATTGAAGACGGGACCTTCTTTCTGATTAGGACTTATCCCTCCACCAGTCACCTGCCATGCTTTATCAGGGAGGAAACTTGCTTTATAAATTATCCCCTCTTTTCCATCCTAAATCTCTTCCTCTATACTGAATCTTTCTCATCAGCTTTTAAATGTGTCCAAGCTTTTTTTTTTTTTATCACTGAAACTGGAAAACAACCCTGAAATGCATGCTTGCCTTTCTCCATTTCACAGATGGGAATATGGAGGCTCAGAGAGATGAAGGAGAAAGGGATAGAATAGTGTCCAAACCCACGACATAGCAATCATACACAGTGCCTTTGATTTTGGTGCCATGCTATGTTCTGTAGCAGCTGATCCTGCCTGAGTATTAAGATGCTCTCACCTGAGGGGCTGTGTAGAGCTCTCTATTTCAGATATCTTCACTAGAGGATTGGATTGATTTCTTGGCAAGCCAGTCTGCTGATCAATGCTCCAACATTATGACTTCCCCTAAGGCCCCAAATGATAAAGGGAAATAGTTGGATAGACCTAATCTGTACTTTGGTTGCTCCATCTGTAAAGTGTAACTGATAATATATCTTCTTCCCACATTCTAGTAGCATTCTCCTCCTACTCCCTGCCTCCATTTCTCATCAGCATTGTAATAGAGATGGCGAATCTCTCCCCCATGGAAAGTTTTCAATTACTGAGGGGGAAGGTGCTACATAAATGCTCAATATAGCCATCTTTTTTGGGAAGCTAACTCGTTGCCTGAGCTGACAGAAAATTGTGATGTGGATGGAGCTGGGTACATTTTCTTTAGGAGGGAAAAAATAGAGCAAGGAGGAGGAAAATGAGGTAAGCATCCGGAAGAAAGACTCAGAGAAGACCTAAGTAACAACGTGCCCAAGCAATTAAATCCACCTCCACTACTGCGGCTGTTTGTGTCTCCCCTGTGAGTCTTAGACCCAGGGGGAGACAAAGAGGCATGTGGCATGTGGGCTATTACTAAAGGAAAAAGAACTGGAAGTGGAGAGGAAGTGAGGGGAGTGAGAGTCCTACAAGGAAGATGAAAAGAACAAGATAAAAAAAAAAAACATGAGCCAACAAAGCTAATCTCTCCTTGTCAAAAAGAGGTGATGTAGGGGCATAGAAGGAATCTGCATGTCAATGTTTGGTCCTTGAACGTTACTTTTCTAGTAAAGATAGCAAAGTCTCTAAAATATAAGACTAAGCCAAAAAAACCCAAGAGACTTTAATGTCAAAATTATTTTGCTTTTATCAAAGGAATAATTGGAAATCCTGAGATAAAATTAAATTTGAAACTAAATTGATATGAAGTCTAAAGCTTAAAAGTGTAGACAGAAGTAGTGTTGGGGTCAAATCCTAGATTTTCAGCTAAGTGGCTAAGTAACAACGTGATGCTGGTCAAGTTGCACTTAACCTATCTGAGTATCAGTTTCCTAGTTCATAAAATTATGGATATTGACTAGATCAGCTATTCTCAAACTGAGGGTTATATTCCATTAGGAATCACTTATTTTAATGAGAGATGTTACTAAGGAAGATTGACTGAGCATGGAAACAGTGTGGAAAGAGGACAAAAGCTTGAGAAATACTGGATTTTCTCAAAGATTTCTTCTATATGATAAAAAATGAGATAATTTAAAGAACTAGTTGGGACCAATTTCACTTGTATAAATTTTTTTTAAAGATCTTATTTTTCCTTTTTCTCCCCAAAGCCCCCCAGTACGTAGTTGTGTATTTTTAGTTGTGGGTTCTTCTAGTTGTGGCATGTGGGATGCCGCCTCAGCATGGCTTGATGAGTGGTGCAATGTCCACACCCAGGATTCGAACCGGCGAAACCCTGGGCCACCTGAAGGAGAGAACGCGAACTTAACCACTCCACCATGAGGCCGGCCCCTCACCTGTATAAGTTTATATTATTAAGTCAGTTGAAGGTAATATATGTAGAATCTGTCATCTTTTCTCTGTGCACTTAACTGAAAATCAAATATAAAGGAAAGGATGGCAACAGCTGGCAGAAACAAAGGCTTGGTAGAATCCATAGGAAGTCAGTCTCTTTTGTCTTGGTGTGTGTCTTCAGATAAATAGTGAAGAGCAGACAAACAGCTTTTTAATTACAGTTGTATGGGGATTAAGTTGCCTGGGGTCAGGAGCACAATTGAGGGTAATGAATAGCAATCAGTCCTCAATCACTCTCTTTGTCAATGAGCCACAGAGACTAGAGACCAGTGTCAGTCCCCAAATAGCAGAGCACTGGCAAGGGAGTCAATCCAAACTGGAAAAGAGAAATCAGAACCTTGCTGCAATGCATGGCTGGCACACAGGGCTTTCCATCCATGATGTGGTCCTTGCCCACCTCGTCAGAGTCATCCCTGCCTGTGGTAGGCACCCTAATGATCACCATCCCCAGCCAAAGATGCCCACACCCTAAACCCCACAACCTGTGAATATGTTCCCTTGCATGGCAAAAGGCATTTTGCAGATGTAATTAAGGTTACAGATGTTGAAATAAGGATATTATCCTGAATTATCCATGTAGGTCCATTCTAATCACATGAATCATTAAAAGTGGGGAGCCTTTCCTGACTTTGGTCAGAGAAAGAGATAAGTGACAAAAGTAGGGTCACAAGATGCTGCGTTACTGGCTTTGAAGATCAAAGAAGGAGGTCAATAGCCAAGGAGTGTGGGTGGCTCTAGAAGCTGGACAACACAAGGAAACAGATTCTCCCTAGTGCCTCCAGAAAGGAATGCGGTCCTGCCACACCTTGATTCCAGCCCATTGAGACCCCTGGCAGACTGCTGAGCCTCAGAACATAAGATAACAAATTTGTGTTGTTTTAAGCCACTAAAGTGTGGGACTTTGTTATGGCAGGATTAGAACACTAGTGCACTGCCCAACCCCTAGGTCCACTTACATTCTATGCCACAGACTTGTAAGACAGCTAGGTCTCCTCTTCTCTTTTTTGGTCCATGTTGCTTCCTGTCCCCAGAGTGCCTTTCCTAATCTCTTCTTTTCACCTCTGCAGTCTGAAGCTACTCTTCCATTAAGACTGAGCTCAAACATCCCCTCCTCTAGAGACCCATTTCTAAATACCCAAAACTCTCTCTCTTTCTCAAACCCAGAGTAGATTTCCTCTCTCTCATCTCTGTGTTCCTACCTTCCCATGTGCAAATGTCTGTTACAGCAATGTACTGAAAGTGTTTACTATCTGTCTCTTCTTCTTAGAACGGATGCTCCTGTAGGGCTGGGATCCTACAGTAGGCCAGGATAAAAGATGACTAAGAACCAAGCTTTGGGGAAACACATGTCTTTAATTATCTCCTCAAACCAAATGGAATAACAGATTTTAAATACTCCCAATTTACTAGCAATATTACATTATATTAGTGGAGTTTGGGGGAAGGTTAGTTTTGTTTTGTTTTTTTTTTTACATTTTCAAAATGCTTGCTCAGTACAGCTTTATTTGGCTTTGAACTCTATAAGAAGACAAGATACTACCACATCCATGCCTGAAGGCGCCTGAACATTCACAGAAAGAGCACATTCCTCTAAGCAGATGTTTTCTTAGAGTTTATTTTTAAATCCAAAGTTGGAAAAGCACCAAACTGAGCCATTTTTGTTTCTAGAGGAATTTCTTCACTCTCACAATTCTGAGAGCCACCAATGCTCTTCCTTTCAGCTCAGACTTTCTTTTCCATCAATATGTCCCATGCTCCCAGGGGCGCTGTCAGAATCACCAACCGTTTGACCCATACCTCCTAGGATTTTAATGATCCCTTTGATTCGTGTATCACTAACGTGGTCTTGCACTTGGGGCAATCCTCTGGTCTTCTACCCACTCTCAGGACATCCTTCATATTTGGGACAGATTCCTAGTGGCACACCCACCAACTACATTGGGAATCTGTCTCCAAAATTACCTCCTTCGTATTTGTTAGTCATTTTTTGACTTGACAAGGCTTGGTCATGCATCATGAATGAGAAGGTAAAGCCAAACCTCTTTTTGACATTGGTTGTATGTACAGCATCAAAAATCATGTAGGAAACTGGCAGAAAGAGAAGGAGCTGTATGGCTACAAATAAGAGAGTTCAAGAAAAAGGAACTACTGCCTCTTTGTGCCTAAGGTCCAAGAAAAGTAACAGAGATGAAAACAAGGAGACAAAGAAAACAAGAGACAAAAAATGGTTTGGCTAAACGTTTACATGGATCTTTTTCTGCCGTTAACATGTTTTATTACAATTTCTTCATAACCACCATTTTCTATTGGGCAATTGTCTAATATGTGATATATCATGAAGGTTCTTCAATTTCCACTCCCCAATGAATACAGAGTGGCGGGGCAGAGAAGGCTAATTCAATATTCTTTTCCCAGAATTTCCTAGTATTTCATGAGGTTTAATAGATGTTTCAAAATAAGGGGTTCTCTGGTCAGAAACCATTTAAGAAAAGACTGAGTTAAGCAAAGCAAAATTAAGCAGGTTTCTTTGCAGCAAGAAACTTTATTATTCTAATATGCTCTGACTCAAAGAGGAGAGTTTATGTTGCAAAGTTATTTGGCCAAAAACCATTTTGTCAAAGGAATATCTATTAACATCTTGATGTTCAATTTGTAGAACACTGCCCTAAATATTCCCACAGAGCACATCCTACCTGAAATATAGTAGGCTCTCAATAAGCACTTGACTGGGGAATGAGAGCCAAAATTTCCAAAATAACCAAGCAAATTCTTTTACTACAGCATTTCTCTATGAGAAAATGCAAATGGATTCCATGAATCTGTTTTCCTCAGGTCGACAAAGTGTTTGCAGGCAGTTAGAATACTTTGGACCAGAGCTTAGTGCCAACTAGTTAAAAAGAGGCCAAGCATTTCCTAATGCCAATTACACACAATGTTCTTGACATTTTCAGTTGGCTTGTTGAATTCATCTTATGGAGGAAGAGAAAATGACGTCAAACAGAAGGGATTTGAGGAGATCCTAGTAAGAACCCAGCAGCGTCTCACTAGAAACTCTCGATATGCGACAAGTGGAATGTCATCCAAAATAACCCCAGACAAAAACAGAACAAAAGTCTGGCTGAGGCCAATTAATCAAGGGAAAAATCATGAAGAGCATTTAAGGTCTTTGGCCCTACTTCTAGCTTTACTTCTGGGACTTTCAAACTATTTGTTTGAAACTAATTCCTTTGAATGGCTGTTGAGCCTACCCCAATTTTCTGAAGACAAGAGATTCTTCAATGCTTTGTCAAATTCAATCAAATAACTAAATCAATTAAGCAAAAAGCTTGATGTTTTAACATTGCATCAACTACATTGATTGGTTCTTTTGGTTTCCTATCAATATAGCCTAAGTGACATGAATAGCCAATATTTTTCCCCTCCAAGTATTTTCTGCAGGGTTTTCTAACTTTGTTTCTTTATGAAAACAAAAGTCTTTATGCTCTGTTCTTTCCTGAGTGGTCATGATGAAAAAATCACCCATTTGAGGCCTTCCCTAACTTCAGAAGGTTTTATTGTTCTCTTTGTGATTTTGCTCCACATGACTGGAAGTTTATATCGACAATATAATAGCTGAATTATATGCTACCTTGTTTTGTCCTTTAGTGGTTATTGGTCTGGTCTCCCCAGCCCAGCCAATAGTCCTGCTGTGACTTCAGGATAAAGTGCAGATGCTCTGCTGCAATTTGGGAGCCTTGATGTTGTCATCCCAGTGAGCCATCCAATAACAGATCGATTTCAGCCCTGAATGCAGATTGAGACCTGGTTCTCAGGAGATGGGGCACGAAAAGAGCAGGAATCGATAGCAAGAACAAAACTGAAAGTTGCAGGAACTGGGACATATAAGAGTGGGGTTAGCTGGGACTCCGGACCAACTGAGTGCAGTTGTCATTGCTGGGGCAGCAGGATCACATATCTGGGACAGTGGGAAATACCAGCTATCTTTCCTCTCCTTACATCCTAGAATCCTTCCACCTTCATCCCACATTCTTCCCTTTATTGCTTCCTACACCCCTGCCTCCAAGGTTATTTAAATACTGCGTGCTTACCTTGAACTGGCATAGAGAAAAAAGCAGTGAACTCAACTACAGGAGTCTAGAGAGTACAAGTGAAGGAAATAAGACAGCAAGTGGCTCACTGATCATCTTTTCTTACTACCTCCTCCCTCAAGCGCCTATGCCCAATACACCAAGCTGCTCCCCCTGACCTGAACATACCATGCTCACTCAAGATGAGCCTTTTGTTCTCCTTATTTTCCCTTCCTGGAATTCCAGCTCTTCATTTTCTCTGTCTGGCAGGTTCTACTACCAACCATTAGAGACCCAACTCAACTGTACCTTCTCTGCAAAGCGTACAGATTCCTCTAGAACAAATAGACTGCCTGCAGTCAATGCAGTATCTTTACACCTCTACAGTGCTGCCCTGCACATTGTATTGTAATAATTTGTTTGCAGGTCCGTAAACCCACCAGGGTTTTGAGGGTAAGGATCTTGTCTTATTCTTCTTCACCTTCTTAGCATTTAACAGAGTACTGGGCAGTTGTAGAAGAGTTTGGGTAACAATGATGGTAATTCTCTTCAATGTTTGGTAGAATTTACCTGTGAAACCATCTAGCTCTGGAATTTTCTTTTTTAGTTATAGGAGTGTCTAGATTTTCTATTTCATTTTATCAAGGCGTTTGTATAGTTTACCTATATTGTGAAATTTATCAGCACGAAGTGACCATAGTAGTCTTTTATTATTTTTTTTTTATTTTTTGCTGAGGAAGATTGGCCCTGAGCTAATATCTGTTGCCAATCCTCCTCGTTTTTTGCTTGAGCAAGATTAGCCCTGAGTTAACATCTGTGCCAATCTTACCCTATTTTTTTGTATGTGGGACACCTCCACAGCGTAGCTGGTGAGTGGAGTAGGTCTGCACCCAGGATCTGAACCTGTGAATACAGGCCACTGAAGCCAAGTATGTGGGAGTTTAACCATTTGGCCATGGGGCTGGGCCCTGTTTTATCATTTTTGAATGTAGGATCTATATTGATGTCCCCCTTTTTATTTTTGATATTGATAATTTGTATTTTCTCTTGATCAGTGTTGGTAGGGGCTTATCAATTTTATTAATCTTTGCAAAGAACCAATTTTTGACTTTGTTGATTTTTTTCTCTTGTGTATTTGTTTATTATTTGATTGACTTCCAGTCTTTTCTTTCTTGTTTACTCCTTTTCACTTTCTTTTTATTTGCTCTTCTGTTTCTCCCCGAGATGTTTGCCCAGATGATTGATTTTCAGCATCTCTTCTTTTCTAAGACAGACATTTAAAGCTATACATGTTTTTGCTTTCACTACATCCTCACATCTTGATATGTCATATTTTCATTGTTATTCAGTTACAAATATTTTCTATTTTAGATTGTAATTTCTTTTTTGGCCCATGGGATTTTAGAAGTGTATTACCTAATTTCCTAAATTTGGAGATTTTTCCCTATTTTTCTGTTTTTGATTCAAGTTTAATTCCACTCTTGTCAGAGTACATAGTATTAAATTTTCATCCTTTTGAAATTTGCTAAAACTTTTTAGGTGAACATATATCTATTTTGGCAAATATCCTATTTGTGAATGAAAAAATATATCTTTTTGTAGCTTTGCAGTGTACTGTTCTATGTAGGACAATTAATTCAAGTTTGTTAATATGTTATTCAAATTTTCTATATCCTTATTTATTGCTTCTTTCTTTTTCCCTTTGTTTTTCTTTTTCTTTTTGTCTGCTTGTTCTATCACTAAGACTATTGAGGTAAAATCTCCAGCTATGATTTTGGATTTGTTATTTCTCATTATATTTGTTGATATTTTGTTTTGTAAAATGTATGCCTATCTTCTTATGATAAAATCTCTCTTTATCTTGAGTCATGCTATTGTCTTAAAATTTATTTTGTCTTGTATTGTAATGGTTACATCAGCTTTCTTTTGGTTAGTGTTGCATGATATACTTTTTCCCTATTTTTACTCTGTGCTTTATATTTAAATTCTGCGCATTATAAGGAGCATTAGTTGGATTTTTTTCCCTGTATATACTCTGCTAATCTTTGTCTTTTAATTGGAGTGTTTAGCTCATTTATATTTTATGTAATTACTAATAAATTTGGATTTAAAGCTATTATCTGATTATTTATTTTCTATTTATTACATCTATTTTTGTTATTTTTATCCTTTCTTGCCTTCTTTTGAATCAAATATCTCTAAAACTATTTTTCTATTTTCTTGCTTAACAGTGATTTTAGTAGTTATTTTAGACATTTCAGGATCCATTCTTAATTTATGACAGTCTTCCTAACGGTTCTTTTACTGCTTCCCAGAGAATGCAATCTTATAGCACTTCAACTCTGTCTATCATTCCCCACTGCTTTCTATGCTATGGTTCTCATGTATTATAATTCTCTCCATATGTCAAACCATAAAAGATTTTGTAATTATTTTTCTCAATCATAAATATTTATCTAGATTTCCCCACTATCTCCACACCCATAGTGATCTTCATTCCTTCTTGCATTATTTTGTTTCCATATCAAGTCATTTTTTTTCTGCATAAAAATTTCCTTTTAGTAGTTTTTTTAGTGCAGGTCTTCTGGAGATGAATTCTCTCATTTTTGTTTGTCTAAATATGTCTTTATGTTGCCTTCTTATATGAGGATATCTTCACCATATACAGAAATTTAATTGGCAGTTATTTCCTTCCAACACTTTAAAGATATCAATTGGCCTATGGAATTCTGGCATTCAGCATTTCTATTGAAAAGTCACCTATCAATCCTGTTGTTTTGAAGGAAGATGTCTCTCTTTTTTTGGTTACTTTAAAGATTTTTCTCTTTATATTTTGTTTTTATCAGTTTGAATATATTGTGTCTAGATGTGGTCTTTTTTGCATTATTCCTGCTTGGGGTTTATAGCACTTCTTGACTCTGTAAGCTTAATGTTTTCCAAGTTATGGGAAATTCCTGGCCAGTATTTTTTAAATGAATTGTTTCTGTTTCCTTCCATCTCTTCTTTTTGGAGCTCCAATTACATATGGTAGTCATTTTAACCATCTACCGTATATTTCTTACACTCATTCTGTGTTTTCAATCATTTTTTTTCTCTGTGTGTTTAGATCTGGATATTTTCTACTAATCATATTTCAGTTTAGTGATTCATTTTTACTCAATATTTGATCTGCTGAATTCATAATATCTAATGTTGTATTTCTAAGTTTTAGAATTTCCATTTGACTCTATTCTTTTACATAGATATCATGGCAAAATTCTCCATCTTTTAAAAAATTTTTCTTGATCATATTAATCATAGTTACTTTAAATTCCCTATAACTCCAACGTCTGGACCTGTCTTTATTGTTTGCTTTTTAGTCTGGTCCTGTTTCTTGGCATTCCCAGTAATTTTTCATTGAATGTCAAACATCATGCATGAACAACTTGTAGGCTCTTTGGGAGAAGTAATCTTTCTCTTTGGAGGATTTAACTTTTTCTGACTGGCAGGTGAGTATGTGAAGATCACTTTCATCCAGTCAAGACTGGGCTTAAAGCTTTGTTTGAGCTAGTTTGTGGAATAATTAAGATGGCCTCAAATTCTTTGACATTCCTCCCAGTGAGTCCAGGGGTTTAGGTCTCCTTCTCTTACAGCTGGGTGGACTCCGGGACTGCTTTGATCAATATAATATGGCAGAAGTGAGGCTGTGCCATTTTTTGGCCCAGGATTAAAAGACTGACAGCTCTACTTCTTATCTCTTGAAATGCCCACTCTGGGGAAAGCCAGTCACCATACAAGAAGCCCAACTGCACTGAGATTTCCATGTGTGAGGAAGCCTAAACTAGTTATGTGGAGAGGACTCCCATAGAGATAAATGCTCAACCACTCCCCAACTATTCCAGACTTTCCAGTCCAAGCTCCAAATACTTAAGTGAAGAAGCTTTCAAATGAGTCCAGCCTCAAACACTATCTGGCTGCACTTGAAGGACACCAAACAAGAATCACCCAACTGAATCTGCCAACCTCCAGAACTGTAAGAGATAATGATAAGTTATTGTTTTAAGCCTCTAAGTTTTGAGATGGTTCGCAAAACAGTAATACATAATGGGAACATTGTCTATTTCAGGACTGCCTTTAATGCTATCGTTTAGACCTAAACCTTAATGCATTCCCCTTCTGGAGTCTCAGCTAAAAGCATGAGGGTATTTCGCAGGTCTTCTCTACCTTGATGAGCCCTGAACTTCAACCTCTGCCTACTTAGTGTTAGATGACTGCCAAAAATCTCTGCTCAGCTACTTAGCCTCCCAGTTGCTGCTGTCTGCTCTTTTCTTCAGAAATCTGGCTTACTTTCTCTCACATGAGCACAGTTAGGAGTTGGTGGATGCCTCAGGGGAAATTTCACACAGAATTTCAGAGTCATTTCTCCAAGATTCCCTCCTTTCCAGGACTTTGAATCTTCAATTCCTTGCTCCGTTGGCAGCCTCAAGCTCCAACATCTGTTTCCTCACCTAGTGAGAATGTCAAAACCCCAGGCTCCCTCTTCCTGCTAGGCTTCTATTCTCTGATCTATAAATTGGCAAATGACGAGGGAAGATGTGGAAGTAAATGTGGGCTCTCCCCAGTGCCCCTCATTTCTCTGGGAGTTCTTGGCCCTTGAAGTCCAAGCTGACTTGGCCACTCCTCAGTGCCTCCAAACTATTGTTTTATCCAGCTTTTATAGTTTGTCTTGGCAGAAGAGTTAGTTTGATACAACTCATTCCTTCACGCCAGAAACAGAAGTCTTAGTACTCAGGCAACCTTCCTGACCCATTGCTTGTGACCAGCAGACACTCAAATATTCTTAGTAGTCTCAGACACTCTTTGATCCTTTCTTTAAATCCATTATAGGCCGAAATTCTGACTTTGCCTGCTTGCTTCTTTACCCTCCAACATATTCACAACTTCCAGAGCGCAGAGACTCAGGACTGGATGCTAGTTTGGGTGAACTTTCAGCCATGCCTGGAGTGAAAGGAGAGACTTGTTTATCATACCTCACTGTTCCTTCTTTTGTTAATGCATCCCACAATGCTTTCTGCCTTGTTAACGGCCACGCCACACTGGCAAACTATCCTGAATCCAAATATCATATCTTTCATCCATTTTGCACAGTGGGAAACTGTGTTCCAAGAATTATTCAGAACAGTCTTAATTTATTATCATCATCATCATCATCTGCTCACTTAAAATATGTGGAAACTGCAAATAGCTTTTTCTGGAAGTGACTCAGAAGGAGTTCTCCATTTGATCTCATCCAACCAGGAAGGAGTTGAGCCTGCTCTGGCAATAGGGCCAGAGTATTGCAACATATGATTTCTTTTATTTTGGCCTTTTCAATTTTGGCAAACACAAACATTCCCACCCTGTGACTTGTAGAAAGTAGAAGCCCAAAACGCTAGGGTCCAAACTACATCCAATTCCACAAGTGGTTAAAAAAAAAAAAAGTACTCTGAAACTCTTTTCCTTACCAAAAAAATAGAAAAGAAAGAAATCCACAATGCTCTATTTTAAGGGACTTTCAGTTGACACCTAGAATCTGATAAATTGATTTGCCTTTAGCTTCCAATTTAAAAAAATGTTTGCCTACCACAATAATATCTTGGGTATTAAGCTTACTTCTTTAAATGTATAAATTTATTCAATAATACAATTACCAGGTATTCAATTATCATAATTATGTTTAAAACTCATCATGCAGAGTCTGTTACATAAAAAGGATAGTTTGGGAAATGTTACAAAGGTGATTTATTTAAATTGCTATGTTGTTCCCATTATTGAAAGATAGGAAGAGAGTAAGCAAAAAGAAATAGAAAAAGCAAATGAGAAAGAAGGAGAAAAGGGTGACAATTACAGGGATAAAGAGGAGCAAAGAAGCTGACAGGTTTAGAAATAAGTGCATTTTCAAATTTTTAAAGCTATCTCAGAGCTTTCCAGATTCCATATATTAATTTCTCATGACTAACCAATTATGTTTTTTCTTTAGTTGATCAAAATGTGTTTGCCTAGATGCTATAAATTGCTTCTCTGTTTCCATGTCCATCTTTACTCCAAGGCCATGTCTTCCTGGCACACCCTGTATTTGACCTTTTACTGGCTTGAGAGGCCAGTAAAGAGAAACATTTGTATTTTCCAAACTTTACATTTTGCAACCAGACCAGTTCTTTTTTTTTTAGCTCATCTTCTTTCTGTACCTTATCATATTCATCAGGCAGCAACTAACTGATCCTTTCAACATTGTGCCTAGAGATCTTCTTCGGCAAATCCAACAGTTCATTAGGGATATGTTCCATCCTCCAAGGTACCACAGACAGTTTGCTAGTCATTTCATTACCATATAACATGAGTTACTATTTTTCCAGCCTCCCCTAAAAATTTCCTCACCATTTTTCCAACCTGAGCTTACAGTTTGCCCATCATTTTTCTAGCCCCCACTCACCACTCGGACACAAAGCCACATATTTTAGGATGTTGCCATGGGTATCGGTTTGGAATTGCTGTGCAATATATCATTCCAAACGTAGCAGCTTAAAAGAATAACTGTTTGCTGTTTCTCACGAGTCTCCAGGTTGACTAGGCAGTTTTGCTGATCTGGGCCAGACTTGACAGTTCTCTTCTGGGATCCCTCATGCCTCTACCATCAGCAGATGGGTTGGCCAATGGCTCTGTTTCTGGGGGTTTGTCTTGGCTCTACTCCATGTACTTCCTCACCCTCTAGCAAGGCATCCCAGCCTGTTCTCATGGAAAAGGCAGGGCTCCAAGACAACAGAAGTCACAAGATCTCTGGAGGTCCAGCCTGAAACTGGGTACACCAACACTCCCACCACTTTCTATTGGCCAGAGAAAGTCAGAGGGCCAGTCCATACTGATGAGGTCAGGGAAAATAGATACTACCTCCTGATGGGGCTGCAAAGTTATATGTCAAAATGCATGCATATATAGAGAGGTGGAAATTTGGGGACATATTTGTATAATCAATCTACTGCAAGCTATGATAGAAATCAGCACATGGTGGGGAGGGAGAAATAAACCAAAAGCACTGCATGCAAGGAAGGCTTCAAGACAAGATGGTATCTGAGCTAAGTTTTATAGGATAAACAGGAATTAATCAAGTCAATAAAAAGGAGAAAGCATTCCAAGTACAGAAACTGGCATGTGCAAAGACATTAAGCTGAGAAAAACCACAGTAGGTTCTGGGAACATGGGTACACAGTATTTTCTTTTCTTTTAATTCAATTATTTCATTGAAGTCATATTGGCTTATAACATTGTGTAATTTCAGGTGTACATTATTATATATCAGTTTCTGTATAGACTGCATTTTGCTCTCCCCCAATAGTCTAGTTTTTATCCATGACCATACATATGTGCCCCTTTACCCCTTTTGCCTTCCCCACTACCTCTTTCCCCTCTGGTAACCATTAATCTGTTCTCTTTGTCCATATTTTGTTTATCTTCCACATAGGATTGAAATCATATGGTATTTGTCTTTTTCTGTCTGGCTTATTTTGCTTAACATAATACTGTCCAAGTCCATCCATGTTGTTGCAAGTGGCATGATTTTGTCTTTTTTATGGCACATCTTCTTTATCATACATTCATGGGCACTTGAGTTGCTTCCATGTCTTGGCTATCATGAATAACGCTGCGATGAACATAGGGATGCATAAATCTCGTTGAATTGTTGACTCCATGGTTTTGGGATAAACACCCCATAGTGGGATAGCTGGATCATACAGTACTTCTATTTTTAATTTTTTTAGGAAACTCCATACTGTTTTCCATAGTGGCTACACCAGTTTGCATTCCCACCAGAAGAGTATGAGAGTTCCATTTCTTCTACATCCTCTCCAACATTCATTTTTTGTCTTGTTAATTATAGGCATTCTGATGAGTATAAGGTGATATCTCATTGTAGTTTTTATTTGCATTTCTCTAATAATTAGTGATGTTGAACATCTTTTCATGTGCCTGTTGGCCATCTGTGTACCTTCTTTGGAAAAATGTCTGTTTATATCCTTTGACCATTTTTTGACCTGGTTTTTGGTTTTTTATTTTTGAGTTGTATGAGTTCTTTATATATTTTGGAAATTAACCCCATGTCAGATATATGATTTGCAAATATTTTCTCCCAGTTGGTGGGTCGTCTTTTTGTTTTGTTTATGGTTTCCTTGCCTTGCAGAAGTTCTTTAGTCTGCTGTAGTCCTTTTTGTTTATTTTTTCTTGTTTCTCTTGCCCAAGTAGTCATGGTATTAGAAAAGATACTGCTAAGATTGATGTCAAAGAATGTTACACAGTATTTTCTTGACTCAGAATGCCCCTTCTCATCCTGTCCTCAGGCTTATATCCTCCTTTGCTTAGAGAAATTACAAATCTTCCTCCAGGAAACCTTTGTTAATTCATCCCTTTCTTTTTCTGATCTGTCAGTGTTAACTGATGTGGCCTTGGCCCTGGAGTCAGAATGACTAGGTTTGAATCCTATTTCTTCCAGGTACCATTTGAATAATCTCTCCGTAACTTAGTTTTCCCTATTTGTAAAGTGGTGATAACAACTTATAGCCCTGTTGTAAGAATTAATTTAAAAATACAAATAAAGTCCTTAGAGCAATACCTGGTACTTAGTAAGCTCTCCATAAATATTATTGGCTTTTAATGTTGTTGTTATTATTATGGCAAAGTGCCAGCTTGCAATTTTGAGTGGAACTTGTTGTGTGTGTTACTTTTATGTGTTCCCTTCTCCCTTCCTGGACAAACAAGGTCCCAGTGGCTGGAGCTGAGTGGGGCACATAGGAGTCTGGGATGTGGGGTGAGAGTGGAGCAGAGCTTGGGCTGCAGAGCTGCAGAGTGTGGGCCAAAGGCAGATCCCGGAGCCCTTGTGTGGAGTAAACTAGGACTGGGTTCAAAGTGTTACTATCAGGAGGCCTACTTGAGATGCACCAAAGCAGGAACTGCTGCCTCTAGGGCAGAGCAAATGAGTTTGGGAGGGAAGATAGCAGTCAAGGCCTGAAGAGATCCCCTCCTTAGCTATATATAGGGCAGTCTCAAGGACTTTTTTATAGGGTGAAGCTTAACTAATTTAAGCTGCTTTCTCAGCTCAAATAAAACCCCTTCAAAGGGTAGAAAGAGGGACTGGAGATTGAGTTCAATCTTTAATGACCAATTATTTAATCAATTGTTTCTGCATAATGAAACCTCCATAAAAGCCCCTAAAGGACGGGGTCCAGAGAGCTTCCAAGTTGATGAACATATCGAGGTGTTAAGAGGGTGGTGCACCCCAACTCCATGACGACAGAGGCCCCTGCACTCAGGACCATTTTGGACCTTACCATATGGACCTCCTTGTCTGGCTGTATATTTTTATCCTTTATAATAAACTGTAATAGTAAATATAGAATTTTCCTAAGTTCTGTAACCTGTTCCAGCAAATTCTCAATTCTGAAGGGGCAGTTGTGGGAATCCCCGAATTTGTAGCCAAGTTGGACAGAAGTGCAGATAGTCTGGGTTCCTCATTGCAGCTGGCATCTGAAGTGAAGGGGACAGTCTTATGAGACTGAACCCTTAACCTCTGGGGTCTGATGTTAACTCTAGGAGTTAGTATCAGAATCGAATTGAAATGTTGGACATCCACTTTCTGTCAGAGAGCTGGAGAATCAGAGACATTCATTCATTCATTCATTTATTCATGATGCTCAAAATTTCACTCAGACTTTTAGTTTGGGACTCTAGGTGAGTCCTCCTTTCCACCCAAAATTAGCCTCTAACATGACCAACCAAAATCTCAAGTGTCAGAAGATCTCAAACTTTCATCTGGTAAAAAGTTGACTTTATCACTTCTGTCCCCAAAGTATCTCTATGTCAAGCCCTAGTCATTTCACAGACTTCCATGTTTCTTGCCGTAGAACATTGCTCCCTTTCCCTACAAAATCAGAGAAGTTGCTGAAACCAGAGTTCCCCAATGTCCAGCTCAGAGACTTCCCAATGAATTTTCACAATTTTGCGCATTTGGATCTATAACCCTATCCCTTTTTCTCTGCCTTCCCTCTTTCCCACCCTGCAGAAAAGA
This sequence comes from Equus przewalskii, assembly GCF_037783145.1. Lineage (NCBI taxonomy): Eukaryota > Metazoa > Chordata > Mammalia > Perissodactyla > Equidae > Equus > Equus przewalskii. The sequence goes on along the minus strand of NC_091831.1, from coordinate 48,702,143 downwards.
CCGGGACTCCTGCTATAATCCACTGACCTCAAACATGGAAGCAACTCTGGAAACAATTCATTAACCCCAAATGTAACAAAAAGACATTCCCCAAATAACCATTTCTTAAGGCCTTCAATCCTACTCAACATTTTAAGTTTTCTCAAGAAGTGAGTTAGTTACTATAAACAGGGAGATCCAGAATCTCCCATCTGCCGTTTAGTTGTTGGATCTTCCACAAATATTTTAGGTCTTCTATGATGGATCAAGATTATTAGAGTATTATAGATAAACCTAATGTCCAATTATACAAGAATGGTTAATTAAACTATAGTGCATAAATAAAGGTAGCATTATACAAACATGAAATTTATGTTTGTGGGGCTGGCCCTGTGGCCGAGTGGTTAAGTTCACACACTCCATTTAGGCAACCGAGGGTTTCACCAGTTTCAATCCTGGGCGCAGACTTGGATTGCTCATCAGGCCATGCTGAGGCAGCATCCCACATAGCACAACTAGAAGGACCTACAACTAGAATATACAACTAGGTACTAGGGGGCTTTCGGGAGAAGAAGAAGAAGAAAAAAGAATATTGGCAAGAGATGTTAGCTCAGGTGCCAATCTTTAAAAATAAACAAATAAATAAAATAAATTTATCTTTGTAAAAAAATTTTAATTGCATTGGGAAATGCTTACAATCTAGGAGTAGGTGAAAAAAGGGCAGTATACGGAGCAGCATATAAAATATGATTCCAAAAGCATACACATGCACACATAGAAAACAGGCTGGCAGCGCATGCATCAAAATGTTGACAATAATACTGATTTTCTTTTATAATTTTGTGTACTTTCCAAATTTTTCTGTGTCAACATCTGCTCACATCCTCATGTGGGTTAATTTTTTTCTGTAGGAACCACCAAGCAAAATGCAAATACCAAGTTGGCTTCAACAGTTCATAAATTTCCTCATTAAATTGTTCCCTATCAGAATAATAGCAAGCAGTCCATTCTTTTCATAATGAGTTATTTCATTTTTCTCTAAGATGGGCACAATCTTAAATTATTTTAATCAATTTCCTCAAATTAAGCTGCAGCAAGACCTACTTTCCTCTGGCTTGTTACAAGTGTTATCTCTAATGAGAAATACAATTTAACAAACGCAAAGGGTGGGATGCCTGAGCAGTGGCGACTGTGCAGCTCACTTGAGCTCCCAGAACTCACAATAGGGTTTTCTAGAATCACACTCCTGTGTCCTCCATTAGAAGTCAAGGAACAGGCTCATGCATGACAATGAGCCTCACCCTCCTAGAAAAGGCACCAGACAGCTTTTCAACACATTTAATTTTTCTTCTATTATCTGAGACCATAATGCCATTCCCAGTTGTACTTAGCAAAAGCTAAATGGCAAATGAAGTAAAAAAGAAAATGCATTTGATGGGGAAAGTGTTTTGGGGGTGGATATAATAACAATGTATCCTAAGATTTTTCGATAAAGAAAAGGCTAAAATCTGAGGAAAAAGCAAAAGGCTATACCATACAATGGTGATCACCAAATTGCCTTCTCATTTCCCGTTGCTGGTTTCACAATAATTGCTACATATATGAGAAACTAAATTGTTTTGTACTCCAATCTTCTAAACAGCCAGAACATTTTCACATTCAGTCATGACCATAAAATTAAAAGACAAAAAACATATTCTTTCCTCTTTGATTCTGAATATAACTCAGTTGTCTAAAAGAAAATGGGATGGGAGGAAGGATGGAAACTGAAACAGGTCCACTTTACAGCCACACACTGAGGTTTCTATCCAATGCTTTAAGGGAGAGATCCACATGGCTACCCAGGGGTCCATTGCCACATTCTAGCTACAGAATGCAATTACATTAGGTGCTTCATGCTTCAAAGACCCTGGCATTTACCAAATGAATTGCAATTGTGGCCAGAATATTAATGACTATTATCATACTTGGCCCATAATAACTCTCCAGTGAGTCATTTCACAACAGTTGTCATTTACAAAAAAAAAAAAAAAAACATCATGGAAAGAGAGACTAATTTTCAAAGCTAGATTTTCTGCCCTTATATTTTAACAAACTCTTTTTTGTCTTAGAATGTCTACATTGGGGAAGTTCAATGTCTATGCTAGTTTTCAGTTACAAGACGTGCACAGACACATAAGATTTTCAGAGATGATCTTCTGACCTAGGATTTATAAGGGGTCTTCTATGGTCCCAGCTGCATTAGAATCATGGAAATGTACTTATTTGAAAAATATAGATTTGGGGGCTTTGCCCCAACATTAACTACATACAATCTCTGGGGTGGGAGGTCAAGAGTCTACATTTTTAAAAACTTCTTCCCTGGGTGATTTTCATCCTACTAAAATCTGAGTATCACCTCTCTAATAGAAAATTTTCCTTAGAAACAAACAATGAGCAAATCATAAAAATCAATATTACAAGAATTAACTTACTGCAACTGATCTGCCATCAGTGGATTTTCCTGAAGGTCTATCCTGAATGAAAAGAGGCATGCCCATGTTGCTTCTGGAGAGGTGATCAAAGGTGTATTAACTTCATCAATTTAGAAGTCACATGGACAGTCTCATTTAGGGACCTTTTAAATATCAGATGTTTTACATTCTATATTTTGCCTTTCAAGAGATGTGCTTGCCTGAAACCTAAAGCCACATTTAAATCTATAGGTGCCAAAAAAGAATAGAATAAACAGAAGTGACAGAAGAACCAGAAGTGAAATATCAGCCCAGTTGCCTGTAGGCTGCCAATACACACACCAGAAAGCCACCCAAGACAAATTCAAAGGAACATGAATGAATGAGTTTGGGGTTCAGATTCATTCAGATTCATTCAACTCTAATCTGAGACAGGAGAGATGTTTCTCAGAAAAGTGAGAAAGGATGCCACAGAAAAGTTTCCAAACTTGGTTGTATGTTTGAATCACCTGGCAAGCTAAAAAAAATCAGTTGGTTGTCTAATTGTTGAGTTTTGTGAATTATTTATATTTTCTAGATACAATACCTTTGTCAGAAATGTGATTTGCAAATCTTTTCTTCCAATCTCGAGATTATCTTTTCATGCATTTAACAGTGTCTTTCACAGACTAAAAGTTTTGAAATTGGATAATATCCAACACAAATTTTTTTTAATGGATTATGTTTTTGGTATAATATCTAAAAATGATTTGCCTAACCTGAGGTCACAAATATTTTCTCCTAAGTTTTCTTCTAGAAATTTTATAGTTTTATCTTTTACATTATGTATAGAAAACACTTTGAATTAGCTTTTGTGTAAGCTATAAGTTACAGTTTATTTTTTATAAGCTACAATTTTGAGTTGTTTTTGTTTTTGCCCATAGATGTACAAATTGAATAAAATGCATCTCTTTTAGCTTGAAAATTTCTCTTGACTTTTGTTGTCAAAGCTTTGATTATGATACACTTAAGTGTCTGCTGTTGTTTGTCTGATTGGTGTTTATCCTGCTTGGCATTCTCTGAACTTCTTAAATCTGTGGTTTAGTGTCTGTCATTAATTTTGGAAAATTGTCAACTATTATTTCTTCAAATATTCCTTCTGTCTGTTTTTCTCTTTTCTCCTTCTGGCATTCCAATAATGTGTATAAATAGCTTGATATTGTTTCACAGTTCTTGAACGCTCTGGTTTGTTTGGTATTTTTTCTTTCTGCACTTATTACTCTTTTGTTTCACTTTGGGTAATTGCTATTTACATATCTTCAAGTATGCTAATTCTTTCCTTGGCTGTGTCCAGTCTACTGACCAGTCCACACAAAGCAGTCTTCATCTTTGTCCTTGTGTTTTTCACCTGTATCATTTCCATTTTGATCCTTTCTTATAGTTTCCACGTCTTGGTTGAAATCACCCATATAATCTTACACCTTGTCCCACTTTTCCACTGAGTCTTTTCCATATTAATGATAGTTATTTTAAATTCTGTGTTAGATAATTCCAACACTTCTATAACAGCCATATCTGATTCTGTTGACTATTTTGCCTCTCTGGAGAGAGATTGAAAGTGTGTGTGTGTGTGTGTGTGGAGAGAGAGAGAGAGAGAGAGAGAGAGAGAGAGAGAGAGAGAGTTGTGTAGGACAATAGAGACTGACATAAGTAGATTTTGAGCTTGGAAATGGACACATCTTTCCTTCTGCTAGGCCTTTAGTATGAGATTTGTGTTAATCAAAGAGCCAGCATGGGTTTGAGGTTTCTTATTGCTTTGTTTACTCAGTGCATGCCAGGCTCCAAATCCCTCTAGTGGTAACTTGTATTTAGATTGGGGGCTGTTGGTCACTGAGTGTTTCTTATTATCTGCTCCACCATTAGCCTTAGATCTTCCTTTTATACTGTATTACAGAGAGGGTCTGCTCTTTTAGCAGCAGTCCACTGTTTCTTTTCCTCAGTGCTTGTCAGCATTGTGGAGGGAGTGGGGCAAGGGTGGAATTCTCTGATGTTCTGTTTAAACCTCAGTCTTAAAAATAGGTCCTGTTATCCTGTGTTTAGGAAATGTAGCCATTAAAATCCTCTTGCTTATTGTCCAGCTGTAGTTCTGGGTCCAGCATATTTTCCTCTCCTCCCTCATGAGTAGAAAGTATTTTTTCTGTTTCCTTCTCCAAGCTGCAAGGAGTTTTTACCATTACCCTAGGGGCACCTCGTAGATTAGGGCTTTGTTCCATAGAAGAGAGAGGGAGATAGAGGAGAAAGATCTAGGTAGAGTTCTGTGCTTCTTCCACAGAAAGAGCTCCTCTCCTTCCCTTGGTCTACACCATGAAGGAATCGTTTTCAGGATTCTCCCTAGTCTTCCCAGTGAGTCCTTGTGATTTGTAGTAAAAAAACTTGCAAGAGAATGTAAACTCCTCCCATGGGGAGCCAGCCCCATGGCCAAGTGGTTAAGTTCATGTGCTCCACTTTGGTGGCCCGCGGTTTGACAGTTCAACCCTGGGTGCAGACCTACGCACTGTTCATCAAGCCATGCTGTGGTGGCATCCCACGTGGAGGAACTAGAATGACATACAACTAGGATACACAACTATGCACTGGGGCTTTGGGGAGAAAGAAAGAAAGAAAAGAAAGGAGGAAGATTGGCAACGGATGTTGGCTCATGGCCAATCATCAATTAAAAAGAAAATTTATATATATGCTTAAAAAAAGGGAGAAGGTAAACTCCTCCACTCTCTCATATCTGTGGACCTCTGGGTCTTCCAACTCTCCATGTAGCCCATACTCACTTTTGCCAATTTGTCAACTGTTCTAGCTGAATTCTTCTTACTGGTGTCTGGCTGCATCTACTCAGGTGAGGAAGCTCTCACATCCCATCTCTGTCCATATTTCAGGTTAGTTTTCAACGCTACAACCTTATCACTTGAATAAGTTCAAGGAAAGTCATGAACTTGCAAATTGCTCAGTTTTTTTTGCTCTTAGTGTAAGTCTGGGAGTAATAGTCTTTGTAGTCTAGCTCTCCAAGCCCATTCTTTCGCTTTTGACTTTTCTGTACTGTTATTTAAAATTAAAATGTTTTGCTCATAAAAAGCATATAGTTGAGTTTTCTGTTTTTCATCCAATTAAACTTCATTATTTATGTGAAATGTTAATCCCATTTATATTTAATGTAATTACTGATATGACTGAATTTATAGATATAGTTTTTCCATTTGTTTCTGTTTCTTGCATGTTTTATATTTGTTTTTCTCTTCTTTTTGTCCTTTTGGATTGATCGCTTTTTCATTATTTCAGTTTTCCCCTTTCAAATAGTAAATATATATTAAAACATTATTTTGTTATTCTTTTAAGGGTGTCCTGAGAGATTATAGTATGCATTCTTGATTTATTATAGCTAATTCAAATAATCATCACTTCCCCAATTCTACTTTTGAACATTTTCACTCTTTTAATTCCTGATTATCAAATTTTTCATTATTGTTCTCATGCATTTAGTTCTAATTGTATTTTAAACTATATAAACGTTGCAATTATTTTATAATAGTGAATATTTATTTCTATTTCCCGCATATTTACTCTTTTTGGTATTCTCCATTTTCTCCTGCATTTTGATGTTTTTGTCTGTGTTCATTTTTCTTCTGTTGGAAAATCCCCTTTTGTTACTTTTTTGATACAGTCATACTAACAATGATTTCCCTCAGCATTTGTCTGAAAATGTCTTCACTTCTGTTTTTAAAGGATACTTTTGCTAGGTATGTAATTCCAGGTTCTCAGTCAATTTTCTTTCAGCATTTTAAAGACCTTTTCGCCATTTTCTTCTGTCTTCCATTGTTTCTCTTTGAAAATTAGCTATTCAGCTTGTCAATCCTTGAAGTTAATTTGTCTTTTAAGTTCTGGTGAGTTTTAAAAATTTCTCTTTACCTTTGTTTTTCAGGAGTTTGACTGTGATGTGTCTAGGTTTCTTTTTTTAAATCCTTTTGGACATTTGCTAAGCTTCATAAATTTGTGATGATGATTTTTATCCATCTATGGAAATTCTTGGATAAAACACCCAAGAATGTTGCTACTATTTTACTCTCTTTTCTCTATTCTGGTTCTCCAATTGCACGTACATTAGACCTTTCAAGTGTGTCTCACCTATCTTTTAAGTCATATCTAAGTTTTTCCCTCATTTCTTTCCTCTCTTTGATTCTGTGTGGATATTGTCTACTGATATACTTTATTCACTGATCCTTGGTTCTTCTCTCTCCAATGTGCTGTTAAATCTATCCATTCCATTCTTAATTGCAGTTATTATATTTTATAGATTTAGAATGTCACCTAGCTTCCCTTTGTAAAATTACAATACTTGGGTGAAATTCTCCCTCTTTTCACCTATTTTATCTATCTTTTCAAATGTCTTTTGCAGAAAACTGACCAAGTAGTTGGGGCTTCTAAAATCTCCAATTTTAAAAGATTTACTAGTTTCTGTATTCCTTAGTATCAGCCTTATCCCTGGATCAAGCTCCATTTATCAGCGTGCATCTAAAATTGACAGGTACCCTGGGGAAAGCCTGTCAGCTAATTGTTCACTCACCTCTAAGTGATTCTCCCCTCTCTGGAATTTTAATCCAAGTAGTTCCTTAGATTTCTACATTTCTCAGGTATTTTTTAAAGTATGATTTTTATTACTTGTCTGGCTTTTTCTAGTTGTTGTCAACAGGAGTATAACTTACTACATTCTCTCATGACTTACCATGAACTACTTACGACATCTATTTGGAAGTGAAAGACGTCTTACCCATTCTTTAGAACATAATTATGATTGGCCCTTTAGAAAAGCTTTACTAAATGAGAATCTCCACAAGATTCACCCTAATCTATATATTTATTTTCTTATCTTTCAACAAATATCTTTACTTGCAAACTGCTTAAGTATATTTGCCCAATGTTCAGCTGAATATGATTTTTATGTGATCATGCTAACCAATAAATATGAAAGCACCCAGTGAGCACTTGGAAACCTCAAGGGTTAATTTAGAAATGAGAATGCTGATACCAATAGGTGAAGGTAGACAGTGGCCACTTATGAGAACTTGTTTCTGCACTTTTTTGTTCAATTCCTCCATTTGTTTGTTTCTCTTATTATTCAGTTATAAAAATTCTGTATATATTCTGGATAAGTCCTTTATGTGTCATATGTTTTGTAAATATCTTTTTCAAGTATATGGCTTGTCTTTTCACTGTCCTAATGGTGTCTTTTGAAAAGCAGTTTTGAATTTTAATGCAGTACAATTTACCAATTTTTTAAATGGATGATACTTTTAATGTGTATCTATGAAAGTTTTGCCTAACCCAAGGTCACAAAATTTTTTCCAATGTTTTCTTATAGTTTTATAGTTTGAGCTCTTACATTTAGGTCTATGATTCATTTTTAGTTAACTTTTGTGTTTGGTACAAGTTATGAGTCAAAGTTTATATATTTTTTTATATATTTTATATATATATAGGTTTTTTTTTTGCAATGGATCTCCAATGTTCCTGCACCGCTTACTGAAAAGACTCTTCTTTCTCCATGGCATTGCCTTGGCGCCTTTGTCGAGTTTATGGCGAGATTGTCCCAACCTCTCCTACTCACTTCATTGTGGTTCTCTTCTAGTTTGTCCAATGTGCAGTTGTCACTCAGCCAGCCTTTAGGTTTTTAAAGAGGAAACTGTTCACATGTAGCTGTAGACTCAGTGTGTCCTTGGGAGGAAGTGAATTCAAGATCTTCCTATGTTACCACCTGGAACCAGAACTCTTGGTTAAATATCATATTGATTTGTTCAGGACTCTATTATTTTCTATTGATCTATTTCTATCGTTCAGCCAATGCCACATTGTATTGATGCTTAACATTTTTGAAATGAAGGTTAAAATGTCTAAAAATTAACTTTAAGTGTATTTCACATACTTTGAAATCAATAGTTTATTGAGTTATAAAACTTTAAGGCTTAAAGATTTAAATGACTCAAGCAACATTTTAAAAACCCTTAAATTTAAAACTCTGATAACCCATTAAAAAATGCTAACAAAAAGAGAAAAGAGGCTTTTAAGACAAAAATAACAGTCTATGATCATACAGAACTGCAGAGAACAGAAGAAAAAAGAAAGTTATTGAAATTGTACAAAGGGGAGAAATTATAGAAGGCTTATCTGAGTTGGCCACATTAGTTGCACGGAAGATTAGCGGGGAAACTTTTTTAAAGTATCAATACCTGATCCCAAACCCCAAAGATCTGGATTATTTAGGAACAGGGCTAGGTTTGAGAAGCACATAATAATCAAGTAGATATTCCAGATATAAATGATCAAACATGCTTAATCATTGTGGAAGGAGCATGATAAAATAAATATGCAATACAGAGGTGAGGACTGCAATGTCAAATATTTCTGAATGAGCTAAATATCAGAGAAATACACTATTATTTTTAATAATTATTAAGATCTGTAGAATGGCACACATCTACACAGACATAGGTATTGTGGAACTGAAAAAAGATAGAGTCTCTCATGTTAAGGCCCTGAAACGGAGCGGGGTGGACATGAAGAGGAGAGGAACAAACTCCTCCTTCAGGATGAACTCTTCAACTCATTAGATGCCTGAAGCACATCTGCAAGTCTTCTCAAGGAAGATAAGATTGTCGGGACAGAAACCTCATTCCTGTCAAGGTCATCTTCTACATTGTTAAGTTTTAATGGCTTGTTTCAACCGACCCTCACCCCATGACTACCTTGCACCTGGAATTTGTTAAAAGAAATTCCTTTCCCTTTCTTTTTTCTTTGCCTTTGTTAGCCAGGGTTATAAAACCTTCCTTCTCCCTTCAATGGCCAGTGCTACTTGAATCTGTGTTCCCAGGCTGCAGTCCTAACAAACCCCGAATAAATTTGTTTTTGTTCAAGTCTATCAGAGTCTACTTCATAATTGGTCGACAGTGTTTTATATTAAAGCGTCTGACTTCTACCTTGTAGACTAGAAGAAATCATTGTATATTAATAACTACCATTTTTTAAATATTTCAGTTTGAGCTCCCCCAGAAGTGGATCCTGAGACAATGATTCAGTGCTATTATTTTATTGGGAAACAACAGTAGAAGAGTGGAGAAATGATAAAGGGAAGGGAAGGCAGCCAATAAAGGATGCATTAGCAAGCTAGCTACCACTGTGATTGGCTTGAGCTTGATCCTGTGGAGAAACTCTGGGAAGGGTGCAAAACACAGTCTCAGAGGTATCCTGAGGGGCTAGGGAATTGGCGTATTTATAGACCAACAACCGGGATCACAATTTGAGGGCACTGGGGTGGGAGTGTTACTTTCCAGGCACTTCTGTCCTTCCAAGTCTTCAGAAATAGCCCTCAGGCAAAGAGCAGCATGCATTAGAAATTGGAAGTCCACCAGAATACACACAACTGGTAAAGTCTGAAGGAAAAGGATGAGGCACAGACAGATTCTGCTGCAATGTGCTAGGGGACTTTGTGATTCCATTTAATACATTATTTATAATCTTTACAAACACTGCAAGGTTTTCTCTATCTTCACTTTAAACAGAGAGAAACCAAGATACGTCTGATAAATAACTATTGTGTGCTTTTATATACTAGGCACTGTTCTAGACACTTGGGATAGAGTGGTGAACAAAACAGCCTATGCGGAGTTTATACTGTAGTGGCGGAGACTAGCAACCATGGAAACCAACACAGCTTCAGATGTAGATAAGAGCTGAGAAGAAAAGCAAAGTAAAGTAAGGGAATCAAGAACGACAGGGGGTACTTTTTTAGACAACTAGTTTAAGGAAGCCTGCTCTTAAGAGATGAAATTGAGAAGACAACTGAATGCAGGGAAGGAGGCAGCTGAGTGAGTAATTCCAGGCAGAGGAAACAGCAAGTGCACAGTCCCCAGGTGGATCTGGCCTTGGTGTGTGTAAAGAACAAGGACACCAGTGCGGCTAGAGCAGAGTGATGGAGAAGGGAGATTAATCGGGAATAAGGGGAGAGAGGTATCCTGACAGGCCAGAGGGAGGATCAACTTTAGATTTAAACTCAAGCATGACAGGTCAGAGTGGAAGAAAGAAAACGAGTTAGGAGTGTATTGCACTAATTCAAGAACAATGATGGTATTAAATGACTATCCCAAAAAGATAAAATTATTAATTGTTCAATCTGCAATTCCAACACAAGTCTGTCTTCCTTCCAGGCTGATGATCTTTGCGCTATGTTATGTACCCTCTCCTTTATAGCAGAACATTCTCACTTCTCTAGAACTCTTTACGAATGCATGCAATCAGTGATGTCTCTTTGCCAAATCAAAACAAGGGAAATCCCTCCAAATTGATAAATTAAAAAGAAATTCTGTTGACAGCTTGAATTTAATAAGCTTATGGCTGCCTTATTTTTTCAAACCCTGGGAAGCATGAACATCTTAAACTTGCAGCACTAATACTTCACTAGTAGCTTTGACTGCCAACCCTCAGCATCATCTTGTGCAACTCCCGACTCGCTGAAATCTCAGACTGCCGTTTTTCTGCCTGCTGTGTGCTATGAGTTGCAAAGAACCCAGAGTCATTTATTTCCTCCATAAGCCTGAAGTATTTCGTGAATCTGCATTTATTTCAGGGACGCTGTCTTTCCTTTGTGGGAGACTTTTAAGTCAAAGTTCAACAGAAAGCCTTGGAATATGCAGCCTTTTTCATCTTGCTAACAGCAGGGGAAGAGAAGAAAGAAAGAACCTAACAGTAAGGAGACATAAAGAATAAAAAGAACGGCAACGTACATTCATTTAAGTTTTTCAGGCAAAGAAAGAAAACGAGAATGGCCCTAGCACAGTGATAATTACCTGGTCAGCATTCTGGAACCTTGCTGCGTTCCTCACGCTGCAGGAATATTGATGGGTCTGACTCTGGGGGATTTTGGTCTAACCAATGACAGGATCGTGACTCGTGACTCCTCACAAACTGCTGACTGACCTTTACAGACTTCCTGAGTCAGTCCTCACAGATGCTAGCCCTCCAGAAGCTCCATTTAGGTATTAGTATTAGGGAGGTGGCCATCTCTCCCTCTTTTCTTTCTTCTCTCAGAGATGCAATCATCTTCTTTTGTTGCCTACAACAATAATAAATCCCTCTGCCGTTACCAAAACACTTGAAGAACACTGATGGGTGGGTCCTGGATAATAATTCACAAGGTAAATACATGATCTGTCCTTGGGAATTATAGGGTAGACAAAGATAAAAGGGGCAATAGAGTGGAGCCAGACTGCCTGGGTTAGAATCCCAGCTCTTCCACTTCCTAACTGTGTGGACAAATTGCTCAACTTTCAATGCCTCAGTTTCCAGATCTGAAAAATGGATATGATAATACTAGTATTTACCTTAGAGTTTTAGTGAGTTAATACAGAAAACAATTCCTGGAAGAACTCTTGCCGTGATGATGCATATTCACACATAGCTTAATCTACCCCCACACTTTGCCCAGCCCATGTCCCCAGAATTCTGCTGGCCGCATATCCCAGGATTGGGCTGAAGAAATGGGTGTTATCGAATTAGGAGGTTCCTGGAATCATTCAGGCTGTTCTGGAAGTCTCAACCAGGATTTCAGAACCCAGAATCATTGTTCCCAGGTGGCATCAATCCATAGCCAGAATAAGGCTGGATTATAATTGTCCCAGGGAATTCCTAGCCAACTAGCAATAACCTTTCAACAATGCTTCTCTGGTGTATTGAATTATTTGGACTCTACTAACTGCATTAGAGAGGGATTTTGAAATATAAATGAAGCACTTAGGACACAGAGTAGCACTACGTATATAACTGTTGGTTGTTGTCATTGCTGTTAGTCCTCTGGGAAAAAGAGACAATGCTGAGGCTCATACTCATAACTTCTGTATGTCCATCTCATTGCAACAACAAAAGAAAAACAGCCACATAAACTATTTTGTAATATTAAGACTGAAAAAGGGATTCTTGGTCTACAAAATGAGAGAGCAAGAGATGACCATGTAAATTTGCACATTTTAATTAGTTGTGTGGTGTTAAGAAGTGAAAATATTGGAATTTAGAAGAGAATTTGTATAAAGCTCATATCTTAACTGAAATGTATATCTTCTAAAAAATGAATTTTTAAAATGGTAGTCCTTGCCCCTACCTCATCTCCTCTGGGCTCAGTAAGATCACCAGAATATCTCCAAGGGTGTCGGTATAGTCTTTTTTTTTCTGGCTACAGCTATTTTTATCACATTCTCCTGGCCAAGTTTTCAGCATTAAGTATTTAAGAAGTTAGCAGGGTAAGTGTTGGGGGGCGGGGTTGGGGGGAAGAATATCACAAAGGTAATGCTTGCCAGTCTCCCCAGCAATCTTTCAGCTCCTTGAATGCAGGGACGTCATCTCTCCAACCACGCTGTCCTCATCTGTAAATTAGGGCACTAAGACCTGCCCATGGAGTTACTGTAGGTTAAATATCCTACTGTTTGATACTCAAAAGATATCACTTGCTGCCTTCCTCAGATCTGTAAATCAGACTCAGAAAATGAAGCATCACTGGCACAAATAGAGTGGAGCTCCTCATACTTAGAGTGAATTGTAATCCCAGCAAGGTGAGGCAAAAGGTGAGATCAGAGCCTTCTAAATCCAAAGAAAAGATCTATTTCATGAGTGTAGGAAGCACTTAATGCCTTCAGTGAGGGCTGAATGACATGAACTGTACAGCTTCATCTTATCAAAGATAAAGAAGTCTTTGCCCTTTGGAACTCAGGTCTCTTACTTTGTACTGGTTTAGGGCAAATAATTAGTATTTTCTGGCATTTGTTGGATGATTGGTCTTCTAAATCAAAACCATGTTTTTCATTTTTTAATCTTCATTACCGTAAGGCAATCTCAAGTCATTTTTCATCCTGACTTTTCTTGTCACTCATCCTAGCAGCCTTTTCATTATGTATGTATCATCAACCACACACACATTTGCTTATGCATTTAAATTTTTTTTTAAGCATAAACTTGTTTTATGTATTCACATCCAATCTTGTAGCCTTGGGTATGCAGTCCAAATCTCAAGAAATAGCAGTTCAGCTTGAAAATTTAGGTATTGATGAAAAGAGAAAACTAGCTCATTAGTGGGCAGAAGAGAAATCAGCAAAAAAAAAATCAGCTTTGTTTTCCAGTGAAGGCTTCAACACTTAGCCTAAAACAATCTAAATTTATGAAAGTTTAAATCGGTATTTTTGAAGCTTTTGGTATTCAGCCCAAAATGCAGGCCACAGGTTTTTGTTTTATTTATTTATAATTTAACTTTATATATATAATTTTATTTTTGTATGTATACAAATATATATAAATCAGAATTTAAATTAAAAGAATTTCAAATATCTTCTGAAAAGAGTTTTCTAAGAAGAAACATTAATTTTATTTTAACAGTAAAACAAATGCGTTAATAACATATAGTACAGAGGAAGACACTATTAACAATCCTCCACCAAAGTATCTTGGGTATGTATGCATGTAAAATGCCAGAATGACATAGAGCTTAAGAGCATGAGTTTTAGAGGCAGGACCTGAGTTCGCATCTTACCTCTACCACTTATATAGGCTGGGTAAGTTACTAACCTTCTTTGTTCCTCAGTCTCCTCATTGGTGAAATGGATAGAATAGTGTACCTACTGCACAGCATTGAAGACTAAATTCAACAAATGTGGAAAAATTCCTAGCATAAAACCAGTACTCAGTAAACATCACCTATTGTTGTAAGAGGCTCAGCAATAAAAAGTTCTCCTAATTTCAGTTAATTTAATATCCTCAAAGAGTGCATTCACTATTCTACTTTTTTCAGTTCAATAAAATTGACTTTAGACACAATTTGTACTTAAGTTCTTCTCTGCCTTCTAGTTAGATTTAACCCAAAACATACATGAAAAAATGTTCAATCTTACCAATATTTGAGTACATTGAAGCAGCAAAATTCCCTTTTCATCTCTCAGATTAGTAAATGAAAAAGGAAGGCTAAACCTCATTGTTGGTGGTTGGTGCACTGTGAGGAAAAGGGTCCTCTTCTGCTATTGCCAGGAGTCTACACTGGCACAGACTTTCTGGAAGGAAATTTGTCAGTATACATCAAAACTCTGAAAATGTATATTCCCTTTCATCCAGAAATTCAAAATACAGAAATTAATCCTCAGGAAGCGTTAGACAAATAAGCAAAAATGCGTAAACAGGATGGTCTCTGCAGTGCTATTTACAGCAACTTCAAATTACAAGCTACTTAAAAATGGGAACAAGCTAAATTATATTAGGCCATGTTCATAAAATAGAAATCAATTGGGCCATTCAGGAAGATGATAGTTTTAATACAGAAAGATGATCAGGTGAAAATAGTGTTATTACAATGTGATTCAACTCTTTGTAACATGCATGCGTGTGTGTGCGTGTGCATAGAAAATGCCTGAAAGGCTATACACCAAAATATTACCAGTTGTTATCTCTGAATGACAGAATTACCAGAGATTTATTTTATGCTTTTCAGTAAACTATGGGCATTTTAAAAAGAAAATATATTACTTTTGTAATCATGGAAACACCAATGAAACTGTTTAATAAAAATTTAATCCAGAGAAACTCTTAAATCTACAGAAAAACGTCATGGTGTTAAACTGTTAGACAACAGAGAGGCATTCAAAAATATGGCTTTGTCTGTACTTTAGCTTTTTTATTCCCTAACCAAATGGCCTTCAGTATGGGCAGCACAACCTGATAGGATTTCAATCAAGGAGGCTCTTTGGACCTGTACCTCGAATAGAATTGTGGCTCTTTGTCTCGTGTCCCCCATGCTACCCATACCCTCAGGGCAGTTCATTTCAGTTAATGCTCCTTCAATCTGGCTGCTAGGTATAATTTGGGATTCATTGAATTGTTGACATGGTTGACCTGGGCCAGTGTGATTCAAGGTTAATAGGACTAAAAGTCAAAATGAAAAAGAAGTTCTATGGAATACAAAAAGGCAATCATAGAAGAACTATTCCAGACCAGTGGAGTTAATGAAAAGCTATCTGTCTTCTGTCAGTCACACCAAAATTCTAAAGATCAGTATATTTAACCAGTCTGAAATAATGGTTAAAGTCGAGATGGGAGAAAGTTTTGCAAAAGGAGATTGATAGCCAAAAATCAATGATCCAAATTTTATGATTGGTAAGGAAGGGTGGTCGGGGAGAGACAATTATTTAAATAAAAGAGCACTTTATTTTTGGCAACCTTAAAAATACTAAAACTTCTGAAGATTATTTAATATAGGACCCTAAAAATTAAAAAAAAAAAGTTATCTGAGGGTAACAGAATCAAAAAGCACTCTTAGAGTTTTCTGTGAGTAAACTATCGTAAAAAAAGTCACATATAGCTCCTCATATATTGCAGTATATTTCTTCTAAATATTGTATATTTAAATTATGGTGGGCAGGAGGAGACTTTTAAGAAAACATTCCAACAGAAATTTATCTGGACCACTGATACTTGATAAAACCAAGTTACAATGTGCCAAGACGAATGTTTGAACAGAATCATCCCGGTGGTGATGTCTATGTGTGAGTGGGGAAGCAACTGCAACTTAGAGTTGAAGAGAGAAACATTTAGTAAGTGAGGAGAAGATAAAGACAAGAAAGATAAATTAACCCACGAGTTAGAAGCTCTGAGTACTTCTCCCAACTCTGTGGATGAATCTCCAGATTTTAGTCTCTCATTTATCATTATAAATAAAAGATATGAATTATAGATGTCTAGAGGTCTTAATCACTCTAGTGTTTCCTTCTTCTCTGCTTCTTGGACTGCCATATTATTTGAGGTGGCAAACTACAAAATGGCAAATTTCAGTCAGAGGTTGCAGAAATCAGCCATTCATGAAAATGCATTTCTTTTCAGCAGACCACTGGAATCCCCACACTACCATGACACAGATAGACAGGGTACAACCTCGGAGATTTAGGTAAACAAACGAAATACATGTGACCACGCAACCGTACAGAACTCTGTCACCCACCCATTGAAGAGAACCTATTCCAGAGAGTAACAACCATAAAGAAGGTTAACTAGTTATATCTTAGATCACAGACACTACCAGTTTTAGATGATCAATAATTTTAAATGGTTGAGATTAGAGAATATGCTAGTTTGTGCCTCCTAATGGCTTTTCTTTAAATCGGGTCCCATCTTTTCTCAGTTTAATCAGTATTCAAACAATAAATGGCTACATGTTAATTGTTTCTAAGTGTGCTTGAGCACAGAAGTATACCCTTTGGTGTCTGTCAGTTACCCTTCATGCCTGGAATAATTTGAAAAGAAAAGTCTATTCTACCCTAAAAAGACAGAATCTCCCACCAGATGTCTCAAACTCCATGCATATTGCCTAAGCAACACTAATTAGCCACTAAAGGATAAATCTTCTAAATGCAACCTTAATACATAATGACTAACACACAGCCACACATGAGGAAAAATAGCAGGGGCTTGTCAGATTCCATGTCAGATATGACCCTTCTTTACCTCTTTTTCCCTCCGCCCCCCACCTTCCTGCCTCCCTTTCCCTCCCTTTTCCCTCCTTTTCTTCCTTCCTTCCTCCTTTCTTTCCTTCCTTCCTTCCTTTTTTTTTTCCTTTAAGCAAAAGCTGCTATTAAGTTTCAGGACATTTTTAAAGAAAATATATATTCTAAAGTGTATGCAAGCCTGGGGAATTGATTTAACAGGATGTATATTTTTCACATAAGATAAAGAACCAATTTGTTTGATGAAATAATTTCTGAATATTGTTTTAGACACTGACCATTATAAATTTCAATAAGCCTTTTAATGCTTTACCCCAGAAAAGTTTAGTGAACATGCTTAGAAAAAAAGAAGAATTAGATGAAAAAGAGCTCACTGCAATTGCAGAGTGATGATCATTACAAATAGGAATGTACCCAGCCACTGAGAAAGATCTGGTGAAGCAGGTCAAAGATGGATGCTAAATGCCATTTCCTTCACATTTTTATAGAAGATGTGCAAGATACAGAAGAAATAGAGAAAACACATTAATTTTATCCTCAAATGATATAGGACTAAGCATCATCATAAAAGCTACACACATAAAGAAAAAAATAGATAGAAATCTTAAAATCACTGAATGATTTATCTTAGTAACTGGAGGTGCCTGAGAAATATCGTGTAGGGACAGGAGTAAATATCTGAGCTAGAAACGCTGGTATGCTCTCTTGTCTTGTTCTCTTTTTGTTTCTGCTGTTAGTCTAGTCTCTTGGGCTATCGAGCTTGTCTTCAAAGGTAAAGATTAAAAATCACATGTTTATTTTTTATTGAATTGAGTTGACTCTACAATGATATTTACATGGTTTGATTGTTACCAGGTAACTTTAATATTAAAATATAAGTATTCTGTTCCTTTCATGTCATCAACGTATCTGAGATTTTGGGAGGCATATTAACGGTCAATTTTCACAATCATTTAATCAGCAAACCTTTATTAAGCTCCTTCTAGGTTCCAGGCACTGTGCTATTTGACTGAGATAGAGAGTTAATATGACTCAGTCTCATAACTTAATAGATAACAATCCTGGACATTCATATGAATAGCATTTACAGTTTATGAAACAGTTTGACATATTTTATCTAACTTAATACCCCCAGTAATTCTTTTTCACTGACATTAAATGGAAGCTAGTAGTGTACTAATCACTGTCCAGAAATGACTCTCCTATCAACGATGTTGCTCTCAGGGGGCCCACTTCTATACGGCATCTCCTACCATGAGCCACTGCCTACAGATGAGGGTCATAACCAAGTGTTTCATCAATGGTGTTCCCCTTTCACTTGTGCATTCCTTATTTCATGGATAAATAGAGGTTCTTCTAGGCCCTCTTACAGAACATAGTGGGCTGGTGGATCTTCCTGAATTACATGGCATGTCTACCAAAGCATGGCCAGTTCACTTAGCTTTTCGATACCTTCTATATTTGCCATGGTAGGTATGGCATTTTTACTTAGTGTTGTCTCCCTCCAAGCTTCTAAGAGACATCCTCAAAGACAGCATTAACACCACCTCCTGAGGTGCTTCCCAGAGTGCTAAAGCCTGTATCACTCGAAAGTGCTCCGGTATAAACTCTCCCTTATCTGCCTTTATGTTCTTCCCTGTTTGATCCAGGAGCCTCCGGATCCAGTTCTGCACATGTTCTCCCAGGAATGTGCTCACTAGGACCTGCAGCTGCTCACAATATAGCCCCTTTCCTCTCTTATCAGTCCCAGCACTTCCACAGCTGGCCCTCGTTATTGACCTGGTGGCCAAGGAGGGCAGTGAAGAGGATACTACATCGTCTTCAAGCAAGCGGAGAGAACTGAACTTTAACAGAGAGGATTGGGCCACTTTTTCAGGCTCAGAGGGTTAAGGGGAATCTGAGAATTCAAGATTTTTGAGAGTATCAACCCAGATTTCCCCAAACCATGTTTCAGGATCCCACTTCTCCAAATAGCCCTGCCTTTGGCATAGAAAACTTGCCAAATTTGAGAACTCAGCCTCTTCTGTGGTTCTGCTACTTTTTTTTCCCTGCTTTTTCTCCCCAAATCCCCCCAGTACATAGTTGTATATTTTTAGTTGTGGGTCCTTCTAGTTGTGGTATGTGGGACGCTGCCTCAGCATGGCCTGATGAGCGGTGCTGTGTCCATGCCCAGGATCTGAACTGGTGAAACTCCGGGCTGCTGAAGCAGAGTGTGTGAACTTAACCACTTGGCCATGGGGCTGGCCCCTCTGCTACTTTTATAATGAAGTTCCGGGACCTGATCCTCAGCTTTTTGGAGATGAGAATCTCTCTATATGCCACCAAAGAAAACCTCTGGTTTTCACACTTACATTTTTTTTGTTTGGGGGGGTGGTGGTGAGGAAGATTGGCTCTGTGCTAATGTGTGTGCCAGTCTTCCTCTATTTTGTATGTGGGACGCTGCCACAGCATGGCTTGATGAGTGGTGTGTAAGTCCACACCCGGGATCCTAACCTGCAAACCCTGGGCCCCTAAAGCAGAGTACATGAACTTAACCATTACACCACTGGGCTGGCCCCTCACACTCACTTTTTAATTGGTGATTAAACATCCTCAGTTTTCATTATCTTCTCCAATGTATTGATTGCCTCCAGTTATAGTCATCCAATTCTTTAGTCATTATAATTGCTATTTCTCCCTTGCTCTATCTACTACTGCATTAACCACCACCCTCCAAAAAAAATATTGGTGTAAAACAACAACAATTTTGGTATATTTGCAGATTCTGCAGTACAGAAATTTGAACATGGCACAGTAGGGAGGAATTGCTTTCCTCTGCTTCATGATGTCTGGGATATATAAGCTGGGAAGAAACAAATTTCTTGGGGTTACTCAACGGACTGAGAGCTGAATTTATCTGAAAGAATCATTCTTAACTGGGGTGATTTTGTCTCCAGGGAACAAGCAATATCAAAGACATTTTTCTTTGTCACAACTGGGGGAAAGGAAGTGCTGCTGGTATCTAGTGGATAGAGGCCAGAGATTCTGCTAAACATCCTACAACATATAGGACAGTCCCCCACGATGAAGAATTACCTGGCTTCAAAGGTGAATAGTAATGAGGTTGAGAAATGCTGGTCTGCAGTCTTCTTCCATCATATATTGAGTACTTGGGTTAGGATAACCCAAAAGCTAGGCTCATCTGGGACCCCTCCACATGGCAGGCTTCCTTAAAGCATGCCAACCTCAGGGTAGTTGAGTTTTTACATGGGGGTACAAAGTTTCAAGAGTAAACAAGCCTGTCACTGAACTGTACACTTTAAATAATTAAAATGGTAAAGAAAATAAAATAAAAATCTATTGTTTGAAAAAAGAGTAAATAACGATAGAAAAAGCTATGTGGCCTTTTTATGATGTGTTCTCGTAAAACACATAGATTCACTTCCGCTATAATCTATTGGTCAAAGCAGTCAAAATTCATTCAAATTCGTGTGGACCTACTACTTAATAATGAGAATATAAAAAATCTACAGCCATGTTCTAGAGATACCACACCCCATATCTCTTGTTTTCGTTGTTAGTGCTGTGGAGTCATTCTGACTCCCAGCGACCCTGGGTACAACAGAATGGAACCCTGCCTGGTCTTTTTGCACCATTCTCTCACCTTCCCATGTTATATCAGACAATGCTCCACTGCTATTCATACAGTTTTCATGACCAATTTTTTCTGAAGTGTGTGGCCATGTCCTGCTTCTTAGTCTCTTAGTCTGGTAGCTCCACTGAAACCATCCACTATGGGTGACACTGCTGATATTTGAAATATAACTGGCATAGCTTTTGGCATCACAGCAACATGCAGTTGCCACAGTATGACAACAAACAGACAGGTGGTGTGGTTCCCTGACCAGGAAATGAACCCAGGCCACAGTGATGAGAGCACTGAATCTTAACCACTAGACCATCAATATCTATACCAATATGTCTTGTACACCTGAGATATTACACTTCTCAGTGCATTTTCTCCTACCAGTATCATATCCCAGTTCCCTACCAATGAAACATTATTAATAGCATTTCCACAGCATGTCAGGAACTACTTATCTTCCACCCATCCCCAACGATGGAGTTCTCATTGCTATTCAACTCTGGAGGTGGGGGTGGGTTATCCATCTTCAAAATGTCACTTTAGAGTCTACTTCTTAGGATCAATTCTGGTCCCAACCTTTGCAGATCAAGGTTCCCAGAAAAAAGACACTGAAATTCTAAGATTTGCATGTGAGAGATTTTTTTTGAGGAATGTTTTCAGGAACAACACGTCTGAGGGTGTAAGGTAAGAAGGATTTAGCAGAGGGAGAAGCTGAACTGTGATGCAATTGCAATACTGTCAGTAGATCTTACAGGCAGCTCTGAAGGTGGAATGATCCTTTAGCGATGCCTGCAACAGAAGCAAGAGGTTCAGGCTTTTGTATCCCTGCCTTGGCCAGTTATTGAATGGAGGCTGCTCCTTTGGAGGGGGCATAACTTTGGGCAAGGCATAGTCTTGAGCCTTCAGGAGCTAACACTGAGTAATAGGGACATAGTCATGAGCCTTCAGCAGCTAACACTCTTGCCAGCTGGAGGAATGAACACCCAAAGGGGGATCTGGTTGGCGCGTTCACTGCAGCTCTTATTATATTTTACGAAAGAAAGCTTTTATGATCCACATTTAATTTACCAGGGAAGAAAATTGCCATTTACCCTTAGTGCTTGCTCTATAATTGCCATTTGGATTACTTTCAAGTTTGGTATGTCTGAGATGTACCACTTAAGCTATCATATAACTCATCTCTGTAGGAATACAACAGATACTGGCAACAGCCTATAGCCTGGATGCAAATAATTCTAGCTGCAGACCACACGATTCAAATACTTTAAGCAATCCATTGGGAAAAAAAATTATCCTTGTTTTTCTGTTCTGTGAAAAATAATTGACCCTCCACCCACAAGATGTTTCATCCTTCACCTCTGAAAGAGAGTTCAAGTTTGTGCAGTTCACTGGATCTCAGCTCAGAAAATAACTACATGGGCTGTTTGTTATATTTCTTTCAATAGAAGAGGAAACAAAATTGATGGCAAAATTCTGAAACTGTCTATTAGTGTTAATTAACCCTTATCAAGGTAAAATGAAACTTGTGGTTGGTCATTTTTTTGTTTTTTAAGGATTCCTTTAGGAAGACTTACTGTTACCTCTCCATAGAAAATGCAACCCTATGGACAGGTTTTTGAAACTCATGGATTTTTACATTGTAAATACCAGTGTTAGTGGTAGACACACCAATAAAACTCAAGTAATGGAAGGTAAAAAGAAGTCAAAACAAAGGAAACTGCCTCTCAGTAGCAGGGCCAGGACTAGGGTGAGGCCAGTGAAGTGACCAGGGTGTAAAATTTAAGGATATCACTTTCTGCCTACTCTGCCCTTGCACAACCCTGAAAACGAGTACCTTCTAAAGTTCTGCACCCAGGCCTCTGTTGCCTTACCCTGATCCCAGTCCTGCTCAATAGGGCATCTGAACAGGAATCAGATATGAAATAGGCTTGTGTCTACACTTAACAGTTCATACTAAGGACCTGTCATTCTTATAATCCCCCTTTTAGTGGTTCTTTACCCAAAAGTCACCCAATTTATTACCATGGGTTCCAGCTAACTTGATCATACCCAATTTGACTAAGGGTTGAGATCTGAGTTAGAGACAGTGATCTATGGTCTGTGGCCTTTGAGGTGGTCTACCTTGAGACCTCTGCCCAGCAGGGGCATTTCGTACCAAAGGGTAACAGTTCAAATCAGTCTAATCATTTGGAGAATTTGAATGGGATTTCCAGTGAGAGGAAGCGGAGAGCAAAGTAGCACCACCACGTAGGAAATCTCAGAGAGAGAAGGTCACAAGTAGAGAGAAGGAGAGTCAAGAGAGAGATAGGTGGTAGCAGAGGGGGAAGAAGCAGCCCGTGGAGAGTGGCAGAGACTGAAGACTTCACTCCAGAGCGTCAAACACTATTTGAGTCGTGTTTAGACCACTGGGTCCAGACTCCTGTGGCTGCTCTTGTGTCTTACATTGTGAGAATGACACCCTTGCTTCCACTGAAGCCTGACTACTCAATACTGAAATGTTTCTCATCTTCCATTTCCTTTTCCTTCTAACAAACCACTATTAATAGAAATAAGCTATGCATTTTCCTGTATATTTCAGGAATATGGTTCTAGAGGCTCTCAATAAAAATGTTTTGTCCTAAAATATCTTCCCCAGTGCTGACCATAGTTTCTAAAATTCCATGACAGGTGACTCATTTGTTTGGGTCCTGAAGGTATTTCAACCTTGGTGAATCCCCTGTTAAAATGCAAGTACACCTGGAAGGGGAACATTTTGAACTGCTGCCAAACAACCACTTATTTTGTTTTAGTTGCTAGGGAAACTCATGAGCGTGAGATGGAGAAAATCAACCTAATGGGAGGATTATCTGATGCAGGGAGGGAAGGAGAACTCTCCTAGATCAGCTCCATCCTGTAAACTTTGGCCTCACCAGCACCAGGGTTGGGTCCACTTGCAGGTCATATTTTCACCCAGCTTGCATTATTTGGCTTAAAATACATTTCCCTATTCTAAGAACTGACAACTTAGCTTCCAAGATAAGGTGTTAAAGTGACTGTTGACCAAACCAGAACTGAGCTGCCACCCTGGTATCCTGACATATGCAAACAGCACAGGAGTCAGAGTCAGACAGACCTGACTTCAAATCTTGGTTCTGCTCTTTACGTGCCAGGTAACCTTTGGATGATAAGTTAATTTTGCTTCCTAAGGCGTGTCCTCATTTGCAAAATGATGATAATAAGATCTATTTTATAAAGGTATTTTGAAGATTGTAAATAACATAAGTAAAGCACCTAGCACCAATGTAGTAGGTACCCAATAAAAAAAGGTACCCAATCATAGCTATTATACAAGAATATTTTCAAAACCCCAGTGAGTAATACAAACTTTTGCTTGAAGTTGAAACTTCTCTGCCAAACACTCAAGGCCCAATCAACCTTTATTTTCCACTATCTCCCATTACAGTCAGGCTTTTCTTTGTTCTATCATTTCCACACACACTAGCCTCTCTTTGGCCTCTCTACCTTCATGGAGACAATGAATGATAACAACATTATCACATCATTTATTACAAGGTATTTTATAGTTTACAAAGGGATTTTCATATCTTATCTCATTTAATCTTATTCCATCCAGTGAAATAGGTTTTATAATCCCTACTTTGCAGATGAGGAAACTGAGGGCCAGAATTTTAAATAATTTGGTAAGGTTGCATAGTAAAGTAAGTAATGAGGTTAGGCCTAAATTTCAAACATTCTGATTTCAAAGCCCATGAGTTTCCACAGTGGTTCTCAACTCTGCTTGTTCCTTTGACTCACCCAGGCACTGTAAAAATACCCTGTCCATGCCAGGGCTCCACCCCAGACCAATTAAATCACAAAGGCACTGGTCTGACCCTTGAGATTTTTTAAACTTGGCAGGTCATTCTTAGGCCGAACTGGACCACTTCCAGTGAAAGTCCTGACTTTGCTATGAAGCTTTCCTCAACAAAGTTAGGCCATCTTATCTCCCTTCTGGATCTCCTGTTGTGTTCATTAACAATTCTACAGAATTAGTACTTTAATTTAGAAATCAGAGAATGTAAATTCTGGAAGGAACTTGACATCCTTAATTCCTCTGATTCCACAACTTGGATCTGAGGACTCATTCTTTCTAGGGAATGAGAAAAATAAGGACAATGTATCCTTTTGGAAGGACCTATCATTACTTTAAAATTTGTTTCACTTAAATGCCCTTTCTTTTCTGAGAAAATGATAATGGTTATTTTACTAATATCCTCATTTAGAAACATAAAAATTTGACTACTCTTTAATGCAAACTAAATTGCTTTTGGAAATTTTGCTGGCTTGTAAAATGCAAAATCTCTTGGAGCCACAGATCTTTCCCAATTCCCTCATTTTATAGATGAGGAAATTGAGGCCCAGAGAGAAGTTTCTCTAACCCCAGTTCTACTTAATGTGATACCTCCATGCTTTTAAACTTATTTTAAAAAGTAAAGTTTAGCTGTGCCTTTTAATCTACATGTGACTCTGATCAATAATGTAGGGAAAGGAAACACGATTGGAAAAGAGGAAATGGAAGGATGAAAGAAACCCTGTCACCCAAAGACTCTGGAATAGTGACATAATAGATTTGAAAATAAACCAAATAGAACTTCTAGAACTGTAAAATACAATAACCCAAATTAGGAATTCAATGGGCAGTGATAACAGCAGATTAGTCATATCTGAATAGATAGACAACTGGGAGACAGACCAGAAAAAAATAACCAAATAATGCAATGTAGACAAAAAGCTGTAAGATATAGAACAAAGAGTGAAAGATAGAGCAGAGAGTGAGAAGGTCCCTGAAAGAAATAAGATAATGGAGCAGAGGCAAAATTTGAAGATAATTTTCAGAGGGTTTTTCCAGAACTATTGAACTTTAGGAAACCAAACAAATAAAAGAAGAAGAAAAACACATCTAAACTCATTGCACTGAAAACGAAAAATGAAAGAAAGAAATCTTAAAAGCAGTTAGAAAGAAGGAGAAGATCTTCAAAGTAGAGACAATTAGATTAGCAGTGACATCTCAATAGCAATAAGGAAAGCCAGAAGACAGTGGATACACACAGCCAACATGCTGAAAGAAAATAAGAGCCAACCTAGAGTTTAATGTTTGGCCAAAAAAAAAAAATCCTCCGAAAACGAAGGCAAGAGGAAAACATTTCCAGACAAATAATAACTGCAAAAAAGACTATTACGGTTCTTGATCTTTTCCTATGCCATGGCCCCTTTGGCACTCTGGTGAGACCTATGAATCCTTGCTCAGAATAAGGTTCTTAAATACATAAAATAAAATACATAAAAGTTACAAAGAAGCCAATTTTAGGCAAATAGAAAATATCCAAAAAATCCAATTTGTGATACAGTGATAAATATTTATTAACATGCTAAATAACAAGACCTATATAGATCCAGACAAGTATCTACAGTAATTTCTAAGTAGGAAATTTTGTCAATGTTTCTCCTTGAGTTTAGTCAGAAAGCTAGCAGTGTTAAGTTCTCTCAGGAAGCAAGAAGGTGGAACAAGGTAATCAGTGTGACAGCTGCTGCCCTCAGGCACATCCAAGAGGCAGGGACTGGGGTCAACCATATTATAAAGTAGATGGTACAGATCTTTAATGAAGAGAAGAATCATAAACAATCAATGCTTGCTGCATAAAAACAATGTGTGGGGTACAGGAGTGTGAACCATCTCTATTTAAAAAACACCCTGACAAAGAAATGGCATCTTTCAACGTTTTCTCAAAGTCAAGCTTTAAATAAATACACTCTGCTTCCTTCCATCTTATTTAAAGAAAATAAAATTCTGCCTTTGATTTCCAAATGCTTTTGTTTGCTTTGAGTAAGAATGAATCTTCTCAAAGCAGTTACCTTCTATACATAAGGGTTTCATTTTAAAATTGTTATTAATGCTATTTCTGAAAAAGCAAGTTGATGGTATTCTTGTTCGGATTGTACAGGGGAAAAAGATATATGTTATAATGGCAAAGGGACACCAGTCATTTAAAGTATTCACCTAAACAGAGCATCCCTAATGTACTGTGGTAATTGCCTATCTGTGGGCCTTATTTAGCAGCCATGGCGTGCTTCTTCCTATCGGCACAAACGTGAACAGGAAGAATTGACGTTTGGGTGAGTACCTGAAGATGTTGAATAATTTGAAAAGCTTGTAAAGCTTTGAAGTGTTGAGTTTATTATTTTGGCAAGAATGAAAGTTGGAATACCATCTGCTGTTTTCGTAGCTGGAGCTTCTGCCCTTGCTGGACCAATGTGATTGTCACCTGTGGCTGCGTGTTTCAGAACTGGCATTTTTTCCTGATGAATAAGTAGCTCATCATCTTCCTCCCCTGATGAAACCTTACAGCACAAAATAATCAACTTCCCAATTTTGCTGGCCCAAATCTAATCTGTGCATCATTTCCCCCTCACGCATGCTCTACCCAGGTGGCAGAAGATCAACATTAGAAACAGAAATACAGTCCCTTGTTTCCTTGCTTCCTTTATTTTCTCAATCCAACCCTCAAAGCGTTTTAAGATTCCTGTAAATCCAATATTGAAATGTCCGAATTATAGCTTCTAAAGCATCTTTGTGCCAGGAAGAAGAATAAAAATCGAATTGGCTCTGAATGCTGCAAGAAGGAGCCCCAGCTGAACTATTGCTATTCGCTGGGGCTTCTGATAGCTCCAAATTGGGAAACTGTGCTGCCACCCTCACGGCAAGGGTGCAGCCTTCTTCCCGGGGCCTTCGTTAACCGAGAGAGGCCTGCCAGGGGAGAAAGAGGAAGTTAATTTCATGGCCAGGCTTCCAAAAAATTTCTGAGTTGTTTCGGATCAACCTACCAAAGCCCTACAGTGGGAGTAACATTCTCACTCCTGAATTCTTACCTATGTTACTTGTGAAATTTGGATTTATTATGAAGGTTTGAGCGATCAAAACCATATTGATAGATTCTAAATCATTTCTTTTCCATTTCACTTTATCTTGGAATAATGCATAGCTCATATCTGGGGGTATGTACCCACAGAGATTTACAAAGAAATTAATGCTTAAATGCTCATTTTAGCATTTCAGAATGTCCTCTTCTCTTATTGTGAGAAGAATGACTTGTAAAAATTATTTTGTTCACCCATCCACCTTGTTCTCAACAGGGTGCCCTTCTGTTCTGCAATGACATCAGACAGGATGAGGGTAGCAATGGTGCAGATTATTTACATTGAGGCTGACTAAAATTAGTGGAAGATACAAAAAGTTCTGCCACACTGAGAGGTTCCTGAACAGGCAGCAGCAATGTGGCCCTTATTATTTGCAGTGAGTTCCTTGTGTCCTGTCCTCATCCTTTTCCTACCACACGACCTTCCCCCACAGCAGTGCTAGCTAGGTCACCTGTTGCTCCCCTGCTAATTTACTTCATTTGCATGTGTTATGAGTGTCCCTGTAACCAAGGCAACCAGGAGTGGCGCCTGTGTTGTCAGCCAGCGTTTCTTCCATCTGGTCAGGCATTTTCACTCACCTCACTCTTGTGGAAGCAAGAAGTACATGTTCAGCAGAATCCTTCTCCGTAAGTCATCAATTTCCCCACAAGGACTCAGGGACTGTACAATTTTCTCTAGATTTATCAATTAACTTATTTTATTTCTTCTAATGAAGCTTGATATATTTTCCTCCTCCAATTCGTTACCCTTCCAATCAATCTGGTGCACTCTACATATTTCAAAATCAGAAGAAAAATATGTACAAACACACATTCATGGGCACACACACACCTGTTCTTGGGTCACTGCCAATGAATGTGTGTGTTATGTGGAAGGCAAAGAACCCTCGATGGGATGTTTATTCTCTGGGCACTTTCCCTTAAAGAAAGGACAGACTGCTATGCCAGTGAGACACTTGCAGTAACAGAACATAATACAAGAAATCTCGTGGATAGATTAGAGTGCTGCCCATGGACTTCTTGTCCTTTTTATATACACTCTCACTCTTTTGGTAGTTTCATTCATTCTCCTAACTGTAAATGCTATCTGTATAATGAGGATTCATATATTTGTATACACAACCTGAAACACTCCCCTGAATTCCAGACTTGTAAGTTCACCTGCCTGCTTGACATCTATACCTGGATATCTATTAGGAATCCCAATGTGAATATATTCAAAGAAACTGAGCTCCTGCTCTTGTTCTTATCTCAGATTTGTTCTACCCTCAGCCATTCCCATTTCAGTTAGTGGAAACTACTTTCTTCTAGTTTTTCATGCCAAAATCTTGGATTCATCCCTTATATCTTTCTTTCTCTCACCCCCTTACATCCAATTGGCCACCAAATCCTGTGGGCTCTACTTTCAAAATATATCCAGAATCCTAATAATTTTTTAATCTCTTTAACTGCTACTAACCTCGTCCAAGTAAACATTATCCCTTTCCTGGATTATTTCAATATGTTCCCACCCTTGTGCCTTTCCATCTTTGTCAGTCATAGTGTATTCTCAACATATCTGCTAGTGTGGGTGGGCCTCTTAAAATGGAAGGGTAAACTTGATCAACATCCTCCAGGGTTTTTTTTCCATCTCAGTAAAAGCCAAAGCCCTCACATGGCTTATAAAGGTCTAGTTGAGCTCTGACTTCATTTTTCCTACCCTCTTGTCCCTGCTCAATTCATCCCAGCCATACCATGCTCCTCTTCAGGGATTTGAACTTGCTGTTTCCTCTTCTGGAAAGTTTTCTCACCAGATACCCATCCATATGGCTGGCTCCCTTATCTCCTTTAGGTCTTTAGTAGATAAAGGAGAAAGGAGAGAAAACTAATGTCAGAAAGGGGAAGTGAGCTGAACATTGAATAAATGTTTTTTTAATACAATGTTTGTTTAATACAATAAAATCAGGCTGCTACATCATTGTCTAGGAGATAATGTCTAGGAAATACATCATTGTCTAAGTGAAAGGGGAAAAACAGAGAAACAAAAGAGATCTGGAGGAACGAAAATGGAAATAAAATGAAATCTAGGAGAGCGAATAAAAATAGGATGCGCACACACACCTGTTCTTGGGCCACTGCCAACAAACGTGTGTGTTATGTGGAAGGAAAAACACCTTCGATGGGATGTTTATTCTCTGGGCACTTTCCCTTAAAGAAAGGACAGACTGCTATGCTATCGAAATTCTCTGCAAGGCTATGAGGGATCCAGGTGGCATAACCTCAGAAGTTCCCTTCCTGTCCTGATGAGCATTAAATCAGAGAACTCCACCTACGTAGGCATTTCCGTAGTTTCGACTACATTCAGTCTGGGTAAACCTTTTGCTAGTGTTACCAAACCAAAGTGGGTCTGCTTCTAGATGAGTTGAAATCAGAGCCTTCACCAGAAGTAGTTGTCACAGAAAGTAAAGTTTATTTGCTACAAATAAGGAGCCCATGGAAAATTATTTCCCAAACCTGTGGCTCCTTAAGCACAGGAAAGCAGGGGCCTTTTATTTTGGATGGGGAATGAATATGCAAAAGGGAGAGGAGGGTAGGAGGGTATTCACTTATGCAGGTTCAGTCAGAAAACGTGCTTACACATACATTGCATGTTGTGGTAATAAGGCTTAGGCTCCTCCTGGGGCAGAGATCTTAGCATTAAAATGAAGCAAAGAGGGACTTTAGGTCATCTCTCAGCTCATGTGTGCAGGCACTGCTCTTGTGGTGGGGCTCAGTCTGATTCAGGGTGGTTGGTGACTGCATCTCTTAACATAACAAAAAAAAGAAAAAAAACAATTTGGAAAAAGAGTTAAATGCTTCAGAAACCTTCCTTGAGTTCCTAGGGGCAATTAGTCAGTGACACTAGGTTGGAACTATGGACCATCACACAGGAAAACATAATCCCAAAGACAAACGAGAAAGTAGTGATTCAAAAGGTTAGGCTAAGAATTGGAGTATTAAAAAGACTCAGGAGGATTTAACACATTTTTTCCAAAGAAACATTTAAAAGACAAGAAGAAAGCCCTTTTCTAAATGTAAAAGTAGTGGCCATAGAAATATTTATTAGTTCACAGACCTCTGGTGGCTTGTAAGAAAGTTATTCCAGAATGAAATCCAAGTGCTTATTCTCTTCCTCCTCATAGATCCTAACTCAGAATATTCTGGAAATGAAGCAGGCCAGAAGAATACCACTTTTATACAAATATTTATCTTAGTAGAATATCTTTAACCAGAATCATTCAAATATGCCTTAAAATTGTTTGAAACTGGACAGCTTCTCAAGGTCTTATTTGATTGTATTTATTAGTTTATTTTTGTAAGGAAAGTGCCAGTGGAGGAAGAAAATTTAATTTAGCGAAGCTAGAAACTGCTATTTTTAGTACAGATTTTTTATTCTCTAGTAAAAACCAGAATTTGTCTTTGGGAAAGGCCATTTAGGCAGGTGCTTTTAGTTATGCGGATAGAACACAAGTACCCACCCATTTCTCTTGGAGAACACTGCTTCCAACTAGCAATTAGTAATATAAACTAGATGTAGGATTGTATCTTTAGAGATTAAGACTTTTTTTGTTTTTATCTAGACATCCCTATCTACAAAAAAATATTGTGTTGTTCTTGTGAAAGGGGTGTGTGTGTGTTATATCTAAAGACAACTCACAAGACATTGGAAGTTAAGACTGGTTGACGGCAGGAAAGATGAGGCAGGAAATCTGGCATGCCTTCACCTCATCTCGGTGGCTGGATCATAAAACCGACTGGATGGGAACACCCACTCTGCTAGTCTTCTAAAACTCCCCAAAGTGGCATACTTCTGACTGTAATAACTCTTGTCAAATATTTTACTTGCTTTATCCCATGACCTGGGGACCTGGCCACATCCTGTAAACAAGAGTGGGACATTCCCCTAATGAATCACCTGAAGAGAGAAAATGGGATAGGCCTTAGCCTGAAGGAGGAAATGACATTCTCCCTCCTGGGACTGTGAGCTGTTAAGGCTGAATGTTAGGAACTTCTGATCAAAGGCATTGTTCTGAGAGGAGGTAGGCTTAGCTCTGGAAACTGGTGGCGAGCCAATGTCAAGTAAAGGACCTTGTGGAGGGGATTTCCAATGGCTCTAGAAAGAGTGATGTCTATATTCAGTTCTAAGAGTTTTTTTTTTTTTTTTTTTTCTGCATTATAGTTTTCTTCTTGGGTGGCAAACAACCAGAGCCAGGTTTTAGAGTATTTAAACTTTCCTTGGAAATTCCCAGGAAATACTTGGAAAGTATGGATTCCTCTAGGAAAAAAAAAATATTTCCCAAGGTTCACCAGATGGGAACTTAGAATATTGGATTAAGGAAAAGATTCCTTCAGAAGGCTGGAGACCATGGACATGAACATGGACCCATGGACATCTAGGGCACTCGTAATTATTTGAAGGTTACAAAACTTAGAGTTCTGAAGTCCTACAGCCTCCATGTACTAGAAGAGGGGCAGTGCCCAGCAATGAGTCTTTTTTCTGACATGGAACACCACCTCAGGGACAAGATCACTGGACAGATACAGTCTCTGGCCTCAGTGATTAAATTCAGTCAGGAGTCACTTATTGCAAAGTTTAGGGGAATGGTTTAAGTGTGTCACCCAAATTCTGTAAGTCACAAGAGCATCATTAGAAGAGTAAGAAAACAGTATTTCTCTGGTTTTGCCCTCACTGGTATTTATGCAGAGCCAGCCTGCCCCAACCACCTCTGACTGCCTCTCTGAAATTCCTTACAGAACGCATCACATGCTCATTAGCCTGAACTCTAGGCTATAATTTAAGTTCCGTCCTCTCTCTACTCCTGCTCAAGCTATTGAAGTAAACTCTCTTTTCTCTGGCACACTTCTTGTGCGATAGCTGTCCCAGTGCTCAACTCCCAGGCTTCTTGTCTCTAGTCCAAATGCAAGCCTGTCTGTTCCATGTTCCAAAGGCATCCTCAAGAAGGTTCTCATCAACCCCACTTGCACATACTCTGCTACAGCTTTGCCTTCTGCTCCCCTGGTCTTACTGAGGTTTTATTGGAGTTTTTTTCCTTTCTTTAAACTTCCTCTTTATTGAAGTAGTCTGTTGCAGGAAACAATCCATGACTCTGCAAGGGATGATCCAGAGGACATATTGAGAGGCAGACACTACACTGTACTCAAAATTACCTCTGCCCTCTGACTCCAAACTATTTTTCTTGGCTTGAACTTGTGAACCAGATTCTCTCTTCCAGTTACATGAGTCTTTCCTATTCAGTGCCCTGGGGATCAGCCCTCCAGACATGCTCAGACTCTAAGTAAAGTGAAGTTCTGACAGTGCTGGGAGAGAGGGCACTTTTGATTGGGAGCGAGCACATAAAACAGCCACCACCCTTTGATTGCATGTCTCACTGTCTGACCATTGAGGCCTTTTTGCATATTTCACTTAGCCTTTTCTAGAGCTTTTTTGATGATAATCTTAAAAAATCATTAAAAGATGATGCTTCAGTGGAAAGTTTTTCAGAAACACAATCACCATCCTCCTCCCTCCCAAGCTACACTTCTGACTCAAATTCATCTCTATTCCCAGGCAAAAAGAGCTTGACTCAGGCTGGAAACTCTACCATTGGAAATATGAAAGCTTTTTCCTGATTAACCTTCTGTCTTCCACTGGACTGTTCACTAAGGGAAGATGGTAGATGGCATATGTACACTTTAACCCCTGATCCAAGTCTTGCAGAAGAATACAGCAGTGTGCATGCAGCTGAGCAAAACCATCAGGTTACATGGCAGAACCTTCAAACCTTGAATCCACTGGATGATCATATGAGCTAAAGAAAGCATGAAAGGCAGAGGGGCCTGAAGAACATTGATAAATTTCAATATTTTACTGGCCAATGTAAAAAATCGTGCACTGCGCTGTTTAGAAATTGACCCACTATTCCATTTTATAAATGGATATGTCTACATTTATAGATGCACAAATAATGTACGCTAAGTAAAGTTATGTTTGTTGTATTGTCAGGGATACTCACTAGGTCCTAGGAAATCCAGAGAAGAAACTGTAACAATAATTTCAAAGACTCTTTTGCTGGACCTTGGAACAGAATTATCTGATGGTGGTAGCAGCTGTAGTATTTGGCCAATGAGACCAGAAGTTCCCAGAAGCAAAGGGCTTCATTCCCTGTGAATTTCCAGCAAAACTGCATCTGAACCATGTTTTTGGTTCTAATTAGAAAAGGAACTCGCGATCAGAGTAAAACACTTGGAAAATACATGAAAGTATAAAGAAAACAAAAATAGCTTGCAATTCCAAAATCTAGTAGTAAGTACCCAATATTTTGGCATATTTCATTCTACTTTTTGCATATTATTTTATTGATACACATTTTTTCACATTGTAACATCTCTGAAACAGGTGCATCTTATAATTAATAACTCATTAAAATAATACTTGAAAGTGTTTTTCTCTTTCAAGGTACGTATGTAAAATAATGGTAGATCTTAAAATTGATAATCACAGATTAGACAGTCATCTCAGATTACATGAAATACAGAATATATATGCTTACATTTGTGAAGCTCTAATTATATTTAGGAGGATTTATCATGGCTCTTACTTCTATTTTGTATTCGAAGGAAAACATCCTAGCAATCAAAACTAATCAAAATTTTTTATTCTATTCTCTCAAAGGACATCAATATATAACCTCAATTTGCTTCTTAAAATTCTCTTTCCCTGTTCCATGCTTCCCAACCTTTCTCTCAACCCCTCCCTATTCTCCATTTTTTTCCCCGTCTTCCTCACTTCTTTCTTTAGCCTCCATCGTTTTTCATGAAACTATTACTCTTGAGAGTAAAACTGGCCATTTCTGCATTGTAAAGACCCAGAAACCCAACACTCACAGAGAATTTTTATTAGATGCCTGAGTAAAAAGAGAAAGACAGAAAGAGAGAGGCAGGGAGATGGAATAGCAAATATCAAAATTTCTTCAGCAAGCGAGAGGAAAAAAGAAACATATTAATTATTATTACCCCTGAAAAAACAAATACACAGATACAGAGACATATATATAATAATAGCTTTCTTCTAGATATTGAAAAATATTTAGCTTGGTGGAGCTTATCATTTCAAAGTAGTAAAAACAAAACAAAAGAAACAAAAACTTTAGTTTGTACATAAGGCTTACATTTTCTTTAATTCTTGCTCTTGCACTTGGGTTGTATCAAGAAACATAAGTTAATAAACATGTATCCTTTTCTTAATATATAATTCTTCTTTTATATAAAAAACACATGAGAGTGTGTTATAGCCTTGCTTTTCTCACTTATCCACACCTGAAGAGAACCTACTCATTGTTCCCTTGGTCCCCTTGATAGATGCCGCTTTAACAGACAGTGCGTCTCGAAGGAGTTAGTCAACTTTCATCAGACTTGACTTGTACCTCTAATTTTTTCCTAAATGTTTTCTCAGAGTACCATCCTTTGATACAAAATGAGAGGCCATGTTCAAAGTGCTCATAAACACTAACACAGAGACTTCCATTCACATTAAGGTACAAACGCTTGATATCATTCCTTCAAAGGGACAGGTCTTGACGACAGCAGGAGTAGCTTGGAGAAAGAAAGATGGGGTAGAAAGGGAAAAGCAAGAGGAAGCAAACAGCCAAACCTACTACTTCATCCTTTGGACTCTCATCTCCCCTAGTCCTAGATTATAGAGAGTTCACTGTGAAATGTGTTGGTTACCACACCAGAACTTTATTCTTTAAAAATGGAAATTACATGGGTTCCAAACTATTTATACACAAGCCCGGATTTTAGATTCAATGTAAAGCAGGGGAATTTCTCCCCCCATCCATTCCTCAAGTTACAGTAGTCATACAGAAAAATCTCCAGACACATTCCTCCCCATCCTCATTCTTCACCTCTGTTTTCTTTAGATATTTTATTTACAAAAGAAACAAGAGTGAGAATGAGAAAAGAATGAGAGAGGTTTAATGTAGATAAACACTAGACAAATCAGAGCTGAGACGTAATCCAAGCAAAGAGGGAGTCAGCAGGATGTAGTGTAATTGCTCTGTATACAACAGCACATTCAGAAATAATAAACTTTAAACATTCTTTAATGTCAAACAACATTCTCCCCAGGCCTCTTTCTCCTGCTGAGTACCAAGAGGTTGGCACCAAGCCCCGGGTGACACCATCTCTAAGGCTAAAAGCAGGAAGGCAAGACAAAGAAGGAAGAAAATACCCAAGTCAAGCTTTGTGCTAGATACATTCACCAGCAAACCCAATCTTGTTTTCCAGGCATTTAGGCTGGGAAACAGCTTTTCTTATAACATTGTTGTAACTATCTGTCATAGATACCAAAATTTAATGAGATTTTGTTATCCAAGGCAAAGGGTTGCATATAAGAAAAGAAAGTAGGGGCCAGCCTCGTGGCATAGTGGTTAAGTTTGCACGCTTTGCTTGGGCAGCCCGGAGTTCACCAGTTCGGATCCCAGGTTTGGACATACGTACCGCTTATCAAGCCATGCTGTGGCAGGTGCCCCACACATAAAATAGAGAAAGATGGGCACAGATGTTAGTTCAGGGCCAATCTTCCTCAGCAAAAAGAGGAGGATTGGCAGTGGATGTTAGCTCAGGGCTAATCTTCCCCCCCAAAAAAAGAGAAAAGAAAAAGTAGGGCATTGTCTGTTCAAAGAGATAGTGTAAATCTCCTTTTCCAAACTCATGTCTGGGAGAGACAAGAAAAACATATAAAACTAAGGCTGTGAAGAACTGACAGAAAGATTCATTAAGAAAGGCGCATTTGTTGACTGCTGGCTCATGGGGATGAGCAGATAGAGTTAAGTAAACCTTAGATAAGTTAAGAAAAACTCTCCTCATTAATGCCAACTGACCTACAGATTTCAGACAGTTCCCCATGAGGGCAAAGGACAAAGGCTTTGTCAGAGTTAATTGCAAGATGCAACAGATCCAAGCATAATGTTTAGGTAAACTCTAACAAACCTGGAAAAGAAATTGAAATAATAAAACAATGATAAACAAAAAGGGGGAAATAAAACCGTCCATAATCCCCAGCCCACAGTTATAAACACTATGAACTTTTTATGAATGGATCCATCCATTTATTCTTCCACAACTTACTGTGGAGTTTTGTGTCATATTTTTGTAGTAAATCTCTCATTTATGACTGGCCACCTGACCTGAAAAGTCACCCCTGTCTCTACTCATCACCCCCAAAGTGTCCCTTTTTTGCTGCCACTGCTGGTATAAACCAGAGACTCTTCCCTCCAAAGAGCCAGACTATGGCCCCTGGGGATGATCTGAACTCTTGAAACTGAAGACACGGAAAGTCCTTACAGAAGAGCTGCCTGCCCTCCACATCCCAGACTCTACCTGTGCCCCAGCAAGATCCTCAAATGAACATCGCTACCTCCTTCCACACTAATCTGACCCCTAGCATCCCTCTCACCCGACTCCACCCCCAAGGGCTCTGCCAGGTTCACCTTGTCCCCTCAAATTCCCTATTCACCTTTCACAGCTATACCTATAACAGTATCACCACCAGACCTAATTTGGAATAACCCAGTTGAATATAGTCATGTAGCCCCTCAACATGTAAAATTATGAAATGGAAGGTTAGACCAGAATCTCCAAGACAGAGATTTTAGAAAGGGTGCCCTATTGCATATTATCACAGAAAAAGCCAAGGGCATTTAAAATTGTTTTAGTTTCTGAATTTGATGGGACAGGGCAGGGGTAAAAAGAGGTCACAAAAATAGAAGGCTGATCAGTCAGGTGTGTTTACTTTTTTGTGGCTCTGGTATCAGCTGGGGCTTTATATGCCTGGAAGGTACATGTGTTCCATTTGCCTGGTTTTTATTTAGAAAGATAAAAAAAGAAGGTCTTGTGTGGGCAGCAAGACTGACCTTGGGAGTCTGAACATGGAAGACACACAGAATGGTAGGGAGAGCATCAGGGATCAAGGCCAGCAGGGTGACCTTGGGCAAGTGATGGAACTTTCCTGAGCCTCCAAGTCCTCACTTATAAAGCAGGGAGTTAATAATCATAGTACTCATCTCATATGTTCAGAGTGAGCATTAAATACCAGAGCTTAACACATAGTCAGGATGCAAACAACGTTAGGTGATATTGTTATCAATGTTAGTTCATGCAAAAGACAATTTGAAGCAAAGTCTGGATAATCCCTTATCTGAAGTGCTTTGTGCCTCTTAAAGGGAGTCAGATTAGAAAAATTTACATCCCTTTCAGTTCTATGGCTTTCTGATTCCCTATGACATTCCTTGTGTAGGCACAACCACAACAACTAAATTAGTGACCTTCATGGAGCCTTGGTGAATCCAGCACTGGACTAGATCCCTTACACATTATTTTTCAATTGAGCCCAAACCCTGTGGAATATGCATTATTATCCTCATTTGACAGAGGAGAAAACTGAAGCTCAGGAGAGAAAATAAAGTGCTGGAGGCTATACTTCCGGGAAGTGGCAGAGATTGAATCTTAACGTCAGTCCTTCAAACCTCAAAGCCTATGCTCTTTCCAATATGCTGCTCTTCTATATGGAAACAGGAAACAAGTCATTCATCCTCAAATTGTTTTCTAGGAATGGAGTGCCTTTTCTCTCGTCAGTCTATGCTCATTTGTTGGGTTCCTTTTGTGACCAATAGTAATATAAAAATGGCACCCATCTGCAAATCACTTGGCTGGGGTGGGGCTGCCAGCTGTAGCCAAGGATCACAAGAGCCTGGACACTCATCTCTTGCACTTAGTAGTCTCAAGGAATCCTACAACAGATACTTGGATGGTGAAATAAGTAAATGGCTATTTTAATACAGCGGGTTTGGCACAGACCACTAGCTTTTTAAAACTAAAAATCACGGGAAAAAAATATGAAGGAACGAGGATCTTTAGTATTTTTACCTCTGAAGAGGGAAAGAGCGATATTTGAAATCCTATTTAAGGCTGACTCTACTGTCTATGTAGCTATGCTTCCTAGGCCTTAGAAGGTTGGGGGAGACAGTCAAGGCCCGGGGTAACGGTAACAATAGAAAATATCTTTGACTAAGTGTCCACCAATTACAGTCATTAGCAGTAGAACATCCTCCGCTCCTTTAGCATGGTCCCAAATGCTTCGGTGTGACCCTTGAGAGCCCATTACCTTTGTTAACTGTTGACCTCAAAGTCTCATTTCCCCAAACTGCCTTCCAGCCTGGTTGGTGAGCTACCAGTCCTGCCAATAACTGCCCTCCAATGTCACAGCTGTGGCTCCTACTGCCATAGGACTGTCACTTCCCTGGAGACTAGGACTCCCAACCTGGGTTTTATGTGTGTTTATACTGGGTTCTTCAAAGGGTGGTTGCCTGTTTTCTTTTAATCCATTCTCGAGGCAACTGGGACAAGTTTACTTAGGACTGGTTTGGATTATATTTGAGTGACACAGCCCAGATCTCAACCAAAACTGTACTGCTAAGCTGACGTCAGAGAGTGTCCTGAGAGGGAACTCTGGTACCTCAGAGCAATTGCCTGATCAATCTGAATATTCCTTCTGAAGCCTGATTCTCAAAGTGGGCCTGGCTTTTTTCTGGTGAGCTGAGCAGGGTCCTTCTGAAGAACCAAGAACTGATCACTCATTTCTTATGAATGAATGATGAAAAATTCAATGTACATCTTTATGTACATCTTTTACATCTTTATGTAAAACTAATTACTCCTTACCAATAAAACTACTGATTAATCCGTTAGGTTTATTTTTTCTCTAGAACAGAATCATCAGCAAAATACAGTCATGTGCCGTATAACTGATGCTTCAGTTAGTGCATATACGACAGTGGTCCCATAAGATTAGTACCATATAGCCCGGGTGTGGAGTAGGCTACACCATCTAGGTTTGTGTAAGTACACTATGATGTTCACAAAGCGACGAAATCACCTAACAATGCATTTCTCAGAATGTATCCCTGTCATTAAGTGACACATGACTGTAATAAAAAGGCAAATTTCTTTATGCCCCTCCCAGAAATGGTCTTTGTGTTCTGGAATTCCTGGCTTCAGGCGGTGGTCAACCAATTTAAAATGTTGATAAGTAATGTACTTTTTCCTAAACACTTTGTGAGCCAACACTTTCTGGACCAGATAAAATACATCTGTGAGCCAGACGTGACTTACACAACTTGGGACTCAGTCCTTGTCAATGTTTCACAAGGTATGATCCAAGGACCACCTGCATCAATGTCATTTTTTAAATGGAGATTTACAGGCCTACCCCAAACCTGCTGAATCAGAATCTCCAGAAGTAAGACCCGGCGATCAGCACTTTTAAGTAAGCATTCTTGGCAGAAATGAAAGGGGCCAACTTTGAGGTATTGGATTTTCTGAGACTGGGAGATCTGAGAGCTGGACATGCTTCTGTATCACAAATAACACATCCGGACTCTGATGAGCTCTCTAGCCTCTATTTTAGGTATTCCTCCCCGTCCTCTTCATCATCATCTCAATCATTTAACCATTTAACAGATAGTTATTGAGCTCCTATTACGTGCCAGGTTCTGTTCTAGGCACTGGGGATGCAACACTGAATGAAAGACACTAAAACTCTCCTCTCATGTAGCCTAATTTAGTGGGGAAAGACAGAGAGGAAAGAAGGTAATGAGTAACACCTAGTAGGTTAGATGGCGATGAGTGCTAAGGAGAAAAATTCAGCAAATAAGGGGAATAGGAATTGTGTGTGGAGAGCACATTGAGAGAAGGGGGTTTCAGTTTCAGACAGGATTTTCAGAGAAGGCCTCACTGCCTTGAGCCAAGACCTGAGGACAGAAGGAGAGAGCCATGTGAAAATCTAGGGGAAGGTATTCCAGGTAGAGGGAACATCAGGTGGAAGAGCTCTCAGACCTTTGTGATGTGGTGAGCTCGAGGAACAACACGGAGGACGGAGTGACCAAGAACAATGAGCAAGAGGAGGGTAGTAGGAGATGAGGCCAAAGGGAAGGGGGTCAGACTGTGTAGGGGCTTGTGAACCAGATAAGGATTTCAGCCTTTTTGCTCTCAGAGAGACCCTAGAAGGTTTTGAGCAGAGAATGGCAGGATCTCTCTGGCTTCTTGGAAGGGGGTGAGGGAAGACCACTTCAGAAGGTATTCCAGTAATCCAGGTGGCTTGGTTCATGGGAATAGTGGTGGAAGAAGTGAAAAGTGGTTGAATTCTGCATGTGTTTTGAACATAGAGCTGACAGGACTTGCCAATGAATCAGACATAGAGTGTGAGACAAAGAAGAGTCCAGAATGACTTTAAGGTTTGGGGCCCAAACAACTACAAGAATGTATTTGACATTCACTGAGATGGGAAGAGCAGGGTTTAGGGAGAGAGTAAATCAGAAGCTCAGTTTAAGATATATTAAACTAGAAATGCCTATTAGATGTCCAAGTGGAGATTTTGAGTAGGCAGTTATATTTGGGTTCAGGTAAGCCATCTGTGTTAGTCAGGGTTCTCCAAAGAAACAGAACCAACAGGTTGTGTGTGTGGAGAGAGAGAGAGAGAAATTTATTTTAAGGAATTTGTTGACCTGATTGTGGAGACTTGATGAATCCAAAATCTGATGGGATAGGCCAGCAGGCTGGAAACTCAGGGAAGAGTTTGAGCTCAAGTCCAAAGGTAGTCTGCTGGTAGAATTCCTTCTTGCTCAGGGGAAGTCAGCCTTTGTTCTCTCAGGCCTTCAATTGATTGGATGAGGCCCACCTACATTACTGAGGGTAATCTGCTTTACTCAGGTCCACCAATTTAAATGTTAATCTCATCCAAAAAATACCACCACAGAAAACATCCACAATAATGTTTGACCAAATACCTGGCCACTGTGGCCCAGCCAAGCAACACATAAAATTAACCATCATCACCATAATAACCACAGTTACAATTTACTGGGTATCTACCATGTTGTCAGGTATGATGCAGGTGCCTTGTGTTATTTATCATTAAACTACCCCCCAAAACACCACAAAGTAGATATTATTACCATTGACTAGATGACAAAACTGAGGTTCTCAGAGATTAAGCAATCTGTCCATGTCACGTGGCCAAGATCCAATCCCACGTCCAACTCCAGGGATCATAATCTTCCCCACCACACCGGCTCCCCATCGATAAGCTCCTTATTCCCCCAAACACACTATTCCATGTGCCTATGCCTTATCACATGCTGTTCCTTCTGCCTGAAAAACTCACCTCTCCTTCATCTGAATAAGTTTTACCCCTTCAGCAGGACTCAGCTCAAGGGTCATCTCCTCTAGGAAGCCTTCCTTGATTCCTTCTCCTGCTTTGATTTTAGAAGCTTTTCCTCTGTGCTCTCATAAGCAGTGGGCTTTACACATGTCTACAAAAGGAATCATCAAACTACAATTGGTCTGCTGACATTTTTTCTCTATTAGGCTGTCAACTTATTGATGGAAAGGAACACACCTTCCTCATCATGGTATCGGCAGATCCTCAGCACCTAGCCTAGTACTTGATAAGTGCCCCATAAGTGTTTAATAAGTGAATAAACAGATAGTGTGTACAGGAAGGGAAGACAGCAGGGGACCTAAGAAGGAGCACTAACAGAGATAAGGGGCAACCAAGAGAGGACAGAATGACAACAGACATGGGCAGAGAGGTCCGGTGAATGCAGCTGAATGATGCAGAGATATCGACGAGACTGAAAACTACAAAGAGGCTACGCATTGGGAAAAACTCAATAAATGCCGCAGAGTATAAGTGGCTTAGTGGTTTGGAAAAAAAGCTTTATTTGTAGAAATTTTAATGATACTGGCTGGACCAGCTGAGACAGCATCACAAAAACCTTGCAATCTGATCTGGGACTTCTAGAAGGGGTAGAATTTGAATAGATATGTATTGGGTGGGGGAGGGCAGGAGGCTTTTGATGAAATGACAGGCGAAGAAGGATCCCATCTTTAAAGGAAGTAGGGAGGCTGTGCAAGACATGGGAGAGTAACTGGGTGGCCCAGGTGTGGAAGCAAACAATACAACTCAAAACAAAGCATTCCTTTTCCAGTCCCTGGCAGGGTTCTTTGCCTTCCTGACAGCTCAGCCCATCAGC
This sequence comes from Equus przewalskii, assembly GCF_037783145.1. Classification (NCBI taxonomy): domain Eukaryota; kingdom Metazoa; phylum Chordata; class Mammalia; order Perissodactyla; family Equidae; genus Equus; species Equus przewalskii. The sequence continues at coordinate 48,659,477 of NC_091831.1, read as the reverse complement.
AAATCAGGAAGAGTAGATCTCAACTCTCTAACATTCAAATCACCGTGGTGTATAATTTACGTGTCAATTCCTTTGATGAAAAGTGCGGTAAGAACGGTAACAAGTTTAGACATATTTCAAATGATGAAAATATCAAGTCTGATAACAACTCATCTATTTTGTTTCTGTGATCTCCTAGCCAATTCGAACACAACCCAGACACTCAAGATTTTTTTCTCTGCTTACCTTGGAGCCTCAGAATAACTTTGCAATGGATAACAAATGATAATTTCTCATTGAGAAATAAAATTAAAAGGCATACTACCAGTTGAGGCTAACCAGTTCAAATTCCTAGATTTCCAATATAAATGAATCATTTGATATTATAATTTTAAAGAAATATGATGGCTTAAATATATGTTCTAGCTTTTAGCTAAACCACTGCATTTCTTTAATATTCTCTAAGAAAATCTATTTGAGCCAAAGGCTTTTCATAAGAATAACAGTGAAAAAGATTGGAGGCCTTTGCACCTTCTACCAAATTATAGGGCAGAGTTCAATTAATTCACAGTGCTAAGTGGGGTCATTTTTGCAGTACTAATGGAAATTATAGCTCTTTTTAGACATGGCATTTCCATAGTAACTGCACAAGATCCCAACAATACACAGATCATCGCAAATACTGAAGTAGGAGTCGTTTACTTCTTAGATGGTTGGCAGTAGAGAATTTTTTATTTGGAGGTTTTATCTTCTACATATAATGCCTTCCATGCTGAAAATATTTAATGCAAAGCTTGAGTTCAGTATACAAAATAGTGTCTAAATAATCTGCTAGATGTTGTGGGTTTAACAACCGCAGCCCAGCAGACCTTTGAAAAGAGATCTTGCTTCCTCTGTTTTGAACTCTCTCGGCCTCGTAGTAAAAAAGAAATTTAGTCTAAGTTTCCTTCGTGGAGAAATAGGCTGCAAAGGCTCACGGAGGAATTCGTACCATCCACAGATGACCTAATGAGAATTAGCACTTCTGCCAGAGCGCCCTTGTTTTCTAAGGTATTGCTGCAGCCTGTTATGAAATACAGCTGGTGCCTGGTTTGCTAAACTTGCAGATGGATGCCTCTGGGCAAAATTGTCTTCTTCAGTCTTGATGAGAAAATTTAAATGCAATTCACATTCCATATTCAACGATGACATGACAAAATATTTAAAGGTCTTCTCTAATATGCCAGTGACTTACAAAAGACATGACGTACAATGACCTCCTTTGCCCTGCCCCCTTCTAAAACCTAAAAAAGATGGAAAACAATACAGCTGCTTCTCATTATTTCCACTTTGTCTTCAGTTGAGGGCTTGAGAGCCCAAAGCCCTGTGCTTTGGGAGTTCAAAATCATCAGGTTTGGGGCTTTTACTCCAGTTCCCACACCTGTGCTCTCAGAACCCAAAGGGTAAAATGCTGTTTGGTCTCAGCAGTGGCAAAAAACACAGGTGGCCCTTGCTGACATGAAATTAGCAGAGGATATGCAGAGTGTGGCTACCAGGGGTCAAAAGTTAAAAATACCCATTACCTATGGCCCATTCTGCCAAATAAATCAAGCTCCAATTTAACTGCATCCTAACCTGCAGATTGTAGAGAAGAAAAGATATGGATTTGAATTAGTAGAAAGTCTTGAGTTCAAACCCTCACTCTTTTATTCATTGAATTTATATTGAATTTTTACATTAAACATTATTATGCTCAATTTACATTGAAGCTTTATCTTGCTGAGCCTTGTTGTCACATATTTTAAATCCCTTTCCCACCAGGGTTTTGGAAGGATTGAATGTCATAATGTATTGGCGGCACCTGAAACGTGCCTCCCGCATCAGAGGCTTAATAAACAGCTAGGCCCTCTGAACTTCTACAGTAGATTGGGTATCTAGACTTGCTTATTAAGGAAGAAGAAGCTATAGTTCCATGGCAACATCTAATCAAGGCTTTTATAGAATCTCAGAGTTGGAAAATTGTTCAGATACGTCCTAGTACTTCCTGTTGAATGATTTGTCTCTGCTCGGCTCTGTCAATTACTACTCATTCCAGCCTCTCAGGTATGAGCATTTCCAAATGCAGATGAATTACCACCTCATCAATTAGCCATTTAATTGTGAAAAATGAAAAGTGGAAAAATCAACTATTTTGAGGATCAACTGTGTACCCAGCACTATACAGATATACTTATTCATTTGAATACCCTGTAACATAGATATCCCAATTTTACAGCCTAGAAAACTGAGGCTCAGAGGATAAATGATTTCACAAGCTCCCACAGATTTATTTAAAATATCAGTGATCTCCAAAAGTGATATACTTAGTCTAAGATGTCAGAGATTGGTCAAGTTTAGTAGAATTGTTATTATACTTGCACAATTCAACATGTCTGTGTTCTTAATGGAGATGGACAGAGGCATATGTTTCATCTTTTGATAACTCAAGCCTTCCCTCCAAGTATTACACTTGTCTCTGTCCTTGTGTATGCTTAGGTCAGAACCCTAGACATGCGTTACCAGAAATTTGGAGTCATGCTTTCTATAGATTATGAAATGAGCGTTAAATCCATGAAATTCTCAAAGAATTTGTTGCTACTTGGGAGACCACTGCAAGCTAGGAAAGGAGAGGTTTTCTTTCTTGTTTGCCTTGGTATATCCCCAGTGCCTGAAACAGTGGTTATTCAGTAAATAATTATTGATTAATAAAGCCTAATAAATTCAGAGTACTATTGAAGCCCCATTATGATTTAATATAATCTTTTCTTGAATTTTTAAGTATTTCAAATTGCCTTTAAAAAAAATGAAGATAAGATACTTTGAACCAAGGAGCTCAGTTTTTAGCTTCATTTAGGAAAGAAATTATCTTCTTCCAGTTTGTCTTGTTTTGAAAGAAACCAACTCATATCAAATGGACTCCCACACTCTTATTCAGATTTCACCAGTGTGTCCATGCAGTTAACAGAATTGTTTAGCCCTCAGCCCTCCATTCAACTCAGTTCCCTGGCCTATAAAGAACCACTTAGTATTTTTCAAATTTGCTAAGAGGGTAAATTTTATGTTAAGTGTTCTTATCACAAAATAATAATACAGAGGGCAGGAAGAAACTTTTGGAGGTGATGGATAAGTTTATGGCATAGATTGTGGTGATGGTTTCATGGATGTATAGTTGTCTCCAAACTTGTCAAATTGTATATATTAAATATGTACGGCTTTTCATATGTCAAAAAAAAATTTGCCAGTAGTGGAAAAAAAGGGAACCATTTATTAGATATTATCTCCGATAATGAAAAAATTTTCCATTAAGGTCAGGATGTGGGAAGACAAATTTTACAATTCTTAGTTTGAGGGTGATAAGTACACTCCTTGTTCCCTCGTTTCACCCTTGAGTTACATTTCCCATCACTCCAGCTTCCCACGTTCGCCCTATGCGCTCAGGAATCATGCGAGCGGCAGCCTGTGAGTACTGCTATTTGTGGCAAGTCTACCTCGCTTCAATTCTCTTTTTCTCAGCTCAAAACAACAAAATGAAAGGCCCCAGGGGGAACAACAAATCTCAGATATCTTTTTCCTTGTTTAACTTTTCTAAAATATTTTCCTTGGAGAGGTCCTGTACCGAATCTTCTCAAGGCATTTTCATTGCCCCTTGTCCTTTCCAGAACTCCTCTTAAGGCCAGGACCAATTTCCCTGATGTAGGAACGAAAGGCTGACTCCTCATTCCCATTTGGAACCATCTGGTTCTTCCTGCTCACAGCTCACCACTCGTTCCTAATCACTCTCCCTCCTCTTTCTTCTTTCCTCTCTCTGATATATTTTCAGTCCTGTTTCTCCCCTAGAAAACATAAGCCTTGAGATCTTCTGCCAAGATGGGTTTGGCTTTAGGAATAAAGTTTTTAAGTGCCCTACCACATTTCCCAGGGGATGACAAGGATTCTTTACCTCTAAGAAAGTGTATTGTTCACTGATAATGTACAGAGGGAAGGTTGTGCTTTCTGAAATACCTCTGTACCTCAGGAAGTAAAATTAAATAAATCCTTGAAAAACAAAAAGCTGCTTTTTCTCACCTTGCGAGCTTTTCTTTTTTCCACCATTGTACAGTATATAATTACAAAGGTTGGTTGAAGTAGAATAAATGGACATTATTATGCTTTTTTTTGGTAAGATTTTATTTTTTTCCTTTTTCTCCCCAAAGCCCCCGGGTACATAGTTGTATATTCTTCATTGTGGGTCCTTCTAGTTGTGGTATGTGGGACGCTGCCTCAGCGTGGCTTGATGAGCAGTGTCATGTCCGCGCCCAGGATTCAAACCAACGAAACACTGGGCCACCTGCAGCGGAGCGCGTGAACTTAACCACTCAGCCACGGGGCCAGCCCCCATTATTATGCTTTTAACTTATGCCAGAACTGTACATCTTTTCAAGTTTTTAAAGTATATGTCCCCATTTTATCTCATAAGTAATGTCTTTGTGATTCAGGATCAAGAGTTGTTTTTTTTTTCTAATCTCTTGCACTGGCCACTGCAAAACATTAAGCCATTTATTCAATAAATGCGTATTGAATGCTTTCTATGTGCCATGACAAGGACACATTAACCCATGAATGTGCATATCATGCCCTTGCATTCTGTGTCTCTGGGATCTACTTAAATTGCTGAAATGGGTATCTCCTAACCATCAATACTGTTTCCCGCTATAAGCCAGTGCTGATTTAATCCTGAGTTCTTCTATGTTTTCCTAAATATGCCTGAAGAGCCTATTTAGTGAAAAATAAGAAAAATTAAATATCCGCAATCCTCAGTGTTCCTCCACGACCCTGATATACATCACTAGCCTAAGTGACAAGTAGTTCAAGGACCTCACTTCATCCTCTTCCCTTTGAACAGGAGGAGGAATCTTTGGTCAAAATCAAAGACTCCAATTTGGTCACATGTTCTTGCAACAAAGCTTTCCAAGGGCTTAAAACACTGTTTCTCAAATTTGGTTGCAATTAGAATCACTTGGGGAATTTGTTTTTACCGCATTATCAGAGCTTTATTTTACTAAGATCATTGTGCACGTCTCTACTTTTATCGAGGGCATTATTGGCCAGTGCCCTATCTGCTTATTTTGTTGTTGTTTTCTTATTGTTCTTTAAATAAAATTTTATTTTGGAATAATGTTAGATTTACAGAAAAATTGCCGAGTTCTCATATAGCCCTGACCCAGTTTAAGTTTCCCCTCATATTATCATCTTACGTTATTGTGGTACATTTGTCAAAACTAAGAAACCAATATTGGTAAGTTACTATTAACTATAATCCAGGCTTTATTCAGACTTCACCAGTTTTTCCATTACATCCTTTCTCTCTTACCAACCACAATGTATTGAGATCTTCTGTCTCCCAATCTCCTCTGATCTGTAACAATTTCTCAGTCTTTCCTTGACAGCCTGGAGGAGAAGTAGTAGATATTTTGTAGAATATCCTTCAGTTTGGGTGTGTCTCATATTTTTCTCATAAGTAGACTAGAATTATAGGCTTATGGAAAGTGTACCACGGAGGTGAAATGCTCTTCTCATCGCATCAGAGGATCCATGATAGCCACATGACAACACAGGCAATGCTAACCTTCAGCACTTGGTTAGTATTGTCCAGGTTCCTTCATCAAGTTACTATTTTTCCCTTTCCCTACTATATTCTCTGGAAGCAAGTCACAAAATCTAGCCCACCCTCAGGCAGATGAGGGAAGAACTAAGCTCCATCTCCTAGAAAGGAAAGTATCTACGTAAATTACTTGGAATTATTCTTTAAGAAAGATTTGTTTCTTTCTCCCCATTTATTCATTCAATTGTTTAATTATATCAGTATGGACTCATGTGCTCATTTTATACCTTGAGTTATAATCCAATACTATTTTACTTATTTTGTTGCTCAAAGATTTCCAGCTTCAGTCACTGGGATTTCTTTCAGGTTCCTGTGTCCCTTTGACATGACCCCATTCTTTTATTTTTTGAACACTGCCTTACTTTTCTAGTAGTACAAGATGCTCCAGACTTATTTTGTATTTTCTCTGCCCTGGCCCTAGAATTGGCTATTTCTACAAAGCAAACTGGTTCCTTTCACTGGGGAATGGTAATTAGAAACCAAGATCTAAGAACTGGGAATGCTCATTGCTATTAAACTGTCATTGCTTTTGGCGGACAGAGCTAGTTAATAAATATTTGTATATTAGCTTATGTATAAACACATATCTGTAACTCTGTATCTATTCATCTGTGTGTGTGTGTGCATAGATAAACATGAGTTCGTACTGATGTTTCCAACTCCAGCACCATGAGGTTCATTTTAGCCTTCCCTTCCTGCTGATCTGTAACTTTCCTCTCTAACAGAGAAAACTGACTCCCACCATCCACCACGCATTTACTTATTTTTTGACTCCAGTCTACTGAAAAAACACATTCAGGATTGTCAATCCATATCCCACCTGGGGAAATTTTAAAACGCCTACTGTCCAAGCCACCTGAAAACAATTAAGTCAACTTCTAGGGATGCAGCCCAGGCCTTAGAAGTCTTGGAATTTCCCAGGTGATTTCAATGTATAGCCAGGCTGAGAACCATTGAGTTAAAATGTCAGCATACTCAGGTGGGGTCTTTCTTGCCTTTCTCTGCCTGCTGTTTGCTTTCACGTCATTGAGACAGGAAGGGCTGGGAGTTGCTTCAAAGTGGAGGATGTACAGGCAGCTCACTGCCCCTGGGTGAGCTTCCCCTTCCCGCATCAGTTTGGCAGGAGGCTAATTATTTGTCTTTCGGGCTCTGTCTCTGAGGCTTCAAATTCTCTGGCAATGGCAGGTGGGCTTGAGATTGGACTTCTGTCATCAGCTTGTGTGATCTTACTCTGGCATAGATAGGGAAAAACAGACTGAGCCTGCCCTACAGCCTGCTTGTCTGACTCCCAGCTTATTTAAGGAAGAAAGTGCCTACCAGGTATGTCTCAGCTCGGGTAACTAGTTTCACTGTGTTGAGTATTGGTTTACTGAATAAGACCACAGCTGGGACTAAAGTGTTGCTTTGCCTCTTGTGTGCATACTTCATACTTGTGGACCCTGGGGAAGAGTCACCGGTCAAGAACAAGCATTGGAGGTTCCTGGATATCCTAGCCTAAATGGATATAATTTATTTAAAAATTAAACATAAACAGGTGTTAACTAATAACATGCATTGTTTGTATAATACAAATTATGTTTTAAGATTTAAACTAGGTTTAATTTTTAAAGTAATACCAAGATTTGACTTTAAAAACTCAAACCATGAAGAAGAGTCTAAAATTTAATATTCCCCTCTTTTCCTACCTTCAAATCTATGTTTCCCTCAAGTAGTTGCTTTAGGCCATTCTTGATTATTAGATTTTCTGGTATTGACTATTATAAGTTGAAATAATCATACTCCTGTGGCTTGAATTATCAATATTAAGGAGTTTGTTGACTTCCCACTGTGAAAGATGAGAAATTGAACACATTTATACATACGACCACTTCCATCTCTCTAGCCTTATTTTTGTCGGTTCTATATATTTTTTAATGGTCAAGGTTATTGTATTTTATGTTTTATAATCATAACTTTGTCTTTTGTACTTCTGTTAACTCTAAAGTCAATTTCTCTGTTTACTCATCTTGGTTATTATCTTTTCTGCTGTTTTTTTTAATGATTGAAGATGTAGGTTGGTGTACTATACGTGTCTGGATTAGTTTTCTATAAAGTTAGTTACAAAGAACAGAAGTTAACTCTGGCTAACTTAAGCACATAAGGAATAAGGAATTCAGCTGGAGGATTCAGAGTGATATACAAAATTGGAGATAGAGAATTGCCTGTGAAGGAAAGGTACCAGGCAGCCAGGGGGCCACAGAGAGCAGAGGAATGAACAGCCTACATAGGGAACTGCCTTTAAAAAGACACAGCACCGAACATTTCTCTCATTATGTCACTCCACTCAAGATAGTTCTTAGTGAAAGCATCTGTTTGAGCCATAGGTTTAGCCCTTAGCAGGGATGAGAGGAAGGACTCCACAGTCGACAATCCCGCCATATGTATGTTTGGGGGTGGGGATCATAAACTCAAAAAGGGAGGGATATTGGAATAACAAGTATATGAAAATATGTTCACCTTCACTGGAAATAAGACAAATGTTACTTATAACAAAACCAAGAAATACTTCATTTTTTACCCATTAAATTAAGCAAAAATGGATGTTTACCAGTATCAAGTATTTGGTCAGATTGAGGGAGAAATTAGTTGTTTTTGTGTACTACTGGTGTAGATTAAATTGATATGGTCAATTTGGAGAATAATTTAGCTCTAAAATGGATAATTCACATACACTATGATCCAGCAATTTCACTTCTAGCTGTATACCCTTGAGCAGTATTTCTCAAGCTTTCATCAACATTATCTGGGTTATTGTTAAAGGCACAAATGCCCAGATTCCATTCCAGGTGTCCTATCTCAGAATCCCAAATGGAAGTCTCCTAGTATAGCTTCTGTTTACACCTCCAAACCCACTCTCTACCTTGCTCACCTTACTCTCTGTCCGAGAAGGCTGGACTACGTGATGACATAACAGGGCTCCATTTCCCATGGAGGCAACAGGGTTGGCTGGCCCAGTGGGGAGCCCGGTGGGAACTCAGAGGAGTAAGGTTCAGAGATTTAATTCTTACCTGGAAGCTCTCTCATGGTTCCCCTCCAGGCGTGCATCTGACTCTTCAGGACATCCTTTGTCCTTTCAAGTCCCAGTAACTTCTCACTTCCCTTCATGTCTGGGTAGTAAAAGCTCCGTTGCTGCTAGTTCCAGATAACTGTACTATTTCTTGCTTCTCCAAACCAGGGGTCTGAAAACTCCCAGACTGTCTTTGTATATCCCTTACGTTCAGAATGCTTTTCACATTTTTAAAGGGTTGTAAAAAAGAAGACAATGAAGAATATGCAACAGACTGCATGTGGCCCACAAAGCTTAAAATATTTACTATTTGGCCCTTTACAGAAAAAGTTTTCCCACCCAGGACCTATCCCAATGCTTTTGTAAATAGTTGCTTGTAATTAAATCCATCTCAGTTTTCTGTTTTGAGTCTTTCAAGTTTCGTGCCTGGCCCTTGACTGTTATGGCGGAGCCTGGGAAGCTATACCTGTAGTAAATGCTCCCAGGTGATTTCACCTCCAGGGAATTTTGGAAAGCTTTGTCCTGGAGTAATTTGTGTAAATGTGCTCAAGGAAATATGTTTATTGATACTAATTTTACTAGTCTTTATAATAGTACCCAAAAGAAAACTATCCACCAAAAATGAATGAAAAAAAATGGCACATATTCAGGTGGAAATTACCAATTAAAAATATATCAGAATGAATAGGTTTCAAATATGTGAAAAAGAAAAATCAAGTTACAGAACCATATAAGGAAAATACAATTATGTAAATTTAAAATGTATATTGTTTACAGATAAATGTGCATTGGTTACTTCTGGGGGTGGGAGGGTAAAGGGTTACAGGGAAAAAGGACTGGAGAAAACATTGATTGGCTACTCCACACTCATGCCATCCCTTTCTAGTTTGTCTTTGACCTTGGGATTCTTCATATGGCCTAGGTTCTGTCAAGCAGGGACTCTGTGTGCAATTGCATCAGGGAAGTGAGCATGGTGAGATGGTGGTTCTGCCTGGGAAAATGCATGAGGGTGAGAGCATCTGATTCTTCTGAGGCATTGTGACAAAATTTTAGCTTCCAAACCCAGGCATCGTAGGTGCTGAGTAAAGGGCGGGAACAGCAGTGGTGCTTCTGCTATGAGAGCCCCGTGGTACGGTTGGTCAGGTCTTCTGGCTGCGCTGATGCTGGCTATGTAACATCCAAACCTGCTTCTCTGCCCTCCTCGAGATTCTATGTACTACCTTAGTACCCTTTTGGAAGGCTCCTTCTGCTTAAACTCAATAGAGTGGATTCTGTTGTCTGCAAATAACAGTGACATACATAGGGACTCTAGTTTTATCTGTATCGTTTAATTTCTTTAAAAAACAACAACAAAACAAATTTGACAAAACGTTAATTGTTATTTGTGTGTTATGTAAATATACTTTTGTTTAATTGCTCTTTGTAATTTTTCCTTTCCTTTGATCTTCTTAAAAAATATCTAATCTCTATATGGAACGTAAGTTAGTTCTCTACTATTACTCTACCACAGATTAAACCACATTCATGACAATTTGTTATGAATGCTGACTATTTGTCAACTCAAAACAAAAAACAACCATTACACTCCCATATTTAAGAAGTATCCTGAATAATATCCATTCTTGCCTGTCTTCTCACATTTTCCTGTACCATTTCTAGTTTATTAATAATCTCCCCAAATTAAACCCATCCTAAGGATATTCCATTTTTTAATTGAAATATAATTTACCTATAACGTTATATTAGTTTCAGATGTACAACACAATGGTTCAATACTGGCATATATTGTAAAATGATCACCACAATAAGTCTAGTTAACATTCATTACCACACAGTTACAATTTCTTTTTCTTGTGATGAGAATTTTTAAGATTTACTCTCTCAGCAACTTTCAAATAAACAATGCAGTATTAACTATAGTCGCTATGCTGTACAATACATCCCCATGACGTATTTATCGTGTAACTGGAAGTTTGTACCTTTTGACCACCTTCACCCATTTCTCCAACCCTGCGCCTGCCACCTCTGCCAACCACCAATCTGTTCTCTGTATCTATGAGTTTGTTTTTGTTTTGCTTTGTTTTTTGAGATTCTACGTATAAGAAAAATCATGTTATTTGTGTTTCTCTTTCTGATTTATTTCACTTAGCATAATGCCGTCAAAGTCCATCCATGTTGTCACAAATGGCAAGATTTCATTCTTTTTATGGCTAAATAATATTCCATATGCCACATTTTCTTTATCCATTCATCCATTGATGGATACTTAGGTTGTTTCCATGTCTTGGCCTTTGTAAATAAATGCTACAATGAAGCTGGTGCACATATCTTTTTGAGATAGTGTTTTTGTTTTTTCAAATAAATACCTATTAGAATTGCTGGATCATATGGTAGTTCTATCTGTAATTTTTTGAGGAGCCTCCATACTGTTTTCCATAGTGGTTGCACCCATTTACATTCCCACCAATAGCGTGTGAGGGTTCCCTTTTCTCCACATCCTTGCCAACACTTGTTATTTCTCGTCTTTTTGATAATAGCCATTCTAACAGATGTGAGGTGATATTTAAGTGTGGTTTTGATTTGCATTTACCTAATGATTAATGATGTTGAGCATCTTTTCATGTACCTGTTGGCCATCTGTATATCTTCTTTAGAAAAATGTCTATTCAGATCTTCTGCCCATTTTTTAACCACATTGTTTGTTTTTTTGCTATTGAGTTTTATGAGTTCTTTATATATTTTAGATATTAACCCCTTATCAGATATATGATTTCCAAATATTTTCTCCTATTCAGTAAGTTGCCTTTTTGTTTTGTTGGTTGTTTCCTTTTCTATGCAAAAGCTGTTTAGTCTGATGTAGGACTACTTGTTTATTTTTGCTTGTGTTGCTTTTGCTTTTGGTGTCAGATTCAAAAAATCATTACCAAGACCTATGCCAAGGTGCTTACTGCCTATGTTTCCTTCTAGGATTTTGATGGTTTCAAGTCTGACTTTCAAGTCTTTAATCTATTTTGAGCTAATTTTTGTGTATGGTGCAAGATAGTGGTCTGGTTTCATTCTTTTGCATATGGCTGTCTAGTTTTCCAGTACCATTTATTGAAGAGACTGTCTTTTCCCATTGTATATTCTTGGCTCTTTTGCTGTAAATTAATTGACCATATATGTGTGGGTTTATTTCTGGGCTCTCTTCAGTTCCATTGTTCTATGTACCTGTTTTTATGCTAATAGCAAACTGTTTTGATAACTACAGTTTTGTAATATAGCTTGAAATCAGGGAACATGATGCCTCCGGTTTTGTTCTTCTTTCTCAAGATTACTTTGGTTATTCAGTCCTTTATTGTTTTATTTTTGTGAAAAATGCCCTTGGAATCTTGATAGGGATTGCATTGGATCTGCAGATTGCTTTGGGTAGTATGGACATTTTAATAATATTAATTCTTCCAATCCATGAACATGAAACATCTTTCCTTTTATTTGTATCTTCTTCAATTTTTTTAAATTAATGTTTCATAGTTTTCAGTGTACAGGTCTTCCACTTCTTTGGTTAAATTTATTCCTAGGTATTTTATTCTTCTTGATATAATTGTAAATGAGATAGTTTTCTTAATTTCTCTTTCTGATACTTTGTTATTAGTGTATGGAGACACAATAGATTTCTGTATATTGATTTGGTATCCCGCAACTTTACTGAATTTGTTTGTTTGTTCCAACAGTTTTTTGATGGAATCTTTAGGGTTCTCTCTATATTATATCATGTCTTCTGCAAATAGTGACAGTTTTATTTATTTCTTTCCCATTTGGATGCTTTTATTTCTTTTTCTTGCCTAATTGCTCTGGCTATAACTTTCAATACTATGTTGAATAAAAGTGGTGAGAGTGGACATCCTAAGGATGTTCCTTTTAAAAATGTACACATGTATATCTTTTCATTGCCTTCACTTATTTAAATGTTATAATTCCTACCAGATTCACTCATGGAAATTGGAATTTCAACAACTTTTCTCATCATTATACCAATACTTTTACTCTTAGAGGGTAATGGTAAGTTCTGAATGCGGTTATAATCTGTAAATTCATGATATACGTAACCAATGATGACAAATGTCGAGATCTATTTTCCTCATTAAATTCCTGGGTCATGTGACTTTGTTAAATAACTTGATTTCGTCAAGTATCGTTGTCCTCATCTGCAAAATTGGGCCCTAACTGCATACCTGGCTAAAAGCAAATGTGTTGTCAATTTTTGACGTGTTGAGTTTGAGGAACCTTTACTAAGTGAAGATATTTACTAAGTAGGTAGAGGTGTGGGTGCATGGGTCATATGAGATAGAGACAGCAATTTGAAATTCATTTATACATGAATATGTATGAGACCATGGGCATAAATGAGATTCCTTGGGGAGAGAGTATAGAGTAAGATAATAAAAGGACCCACTGTCAGACTTTGAGGAGCTCCAAGATTAAGTGGCCCAAGACATGAGCCCACATTAAGGGCTGAGAAGGGAGAACCAGAAAAGTATAGTATTAGAAGCTCAGGGAAGAGAATAAGTGGGAATAATGAACGTAGTTAGAGGTCAAGTAAGTTGAAGACTGAAATTGCCCAATAATTTGAATGGAATGGAAATTAATTGGCAGAAGCCAGGTCTAAGTATATAGAGGGGAAAATGAGGTTTTCTTCTAAGATCAGAGTGGATTGAGAATGTTTAAATGTAAATGGAAAGGTTCCAGTTCTTTTGTTTCTACTGTTCTCTCTACCTAAAATATCTTACCCCCATCTTTACCTATTTAAATGTACACATCCTTCAAGGCCCATGTTTTCCTTTTTTGAATGATATTTTATCTGAGTCAAGCTTCAGTTACAGAGACCTTAATCTACTCTAGCTAGTTTAAGCAGAAGGGAATTTATATAGGATCTTACATGGATTACAATATCATTGTTGAAGAAACAGATTAAAATCTAAGTGTCTTGGAATAATTTAAAAAAAAAATCACAGAGCTATGTTTTGAAGAGATTTGCTGCTTTGGCCACAAGCAGATATCTATGTACTGACCAATTATCTTAGGAAATAAAGCTAAATAGATGCTGTTCCCAAGAGGTAGCTGAGCAACATGTTTCAATTGGATGCTAATCATTCTAATAGAAGTTTTTGTACTCATTCTCCATGTGTACTATTCAAAATTAATAGATAGCATTGATTTGCATCTTTTTAAAACATTTATCTTGTATGATTATATATTACTCTACGACTCACTTTTTCATTTTTACTAAGTGGAGATATTAAGGAAGCAGTTGTACATATGTCTCTGGAGCTCAATACTAGGTATGTGAGATTTTTCATTAAAATTCATTCTGTATTGTATATCATTTTATGATTATCAAAAATTTATTTATTCTCCTGACTTTGGCAGTTGTTTTTTTTTTTTTTTTTTTTTTTTTTTTTTACAATTTTCACTGTTAAAAATGCTGCAATATCACTTCTACTTCCATCCAAGGTGGAGTACTAGACTTACTCTCCCTCTGTAACAATGAAAACATGGGACAAAATATATGAAGCAATATATGACATTGGGTGTCAGCCAACAAAGAACAGTGATTCCTGGGAGACAAAAAAACAAAAATGAGGTGAGCCTTCTGATGCCCCAGTTTACAACTTGAGAGAATTTCCACGCTGTGGCACAGTGAGGGACAACTCAGGCAGAGCTTGGTGTCCTCCCCAAGCTGAGGAAACAGAGCTGAGGGTCCAGGAGGGAGATCCTAAGTAGCTAAAGTTCACAGGACAGAATACCAGAGGGGAGAAATATAAACAGAGAACTTGGGAGATTTGCAAAGGGATGCAACAGAGCACTGATCAGCACAAGTTTGTGATGAAAATACCCAAGACTGGAGAATGATCAGGAAAAAGGATTAGAAGAAACGTACTCAGAGCTCACACAGGACTGTGAATAGTGCCTGTTATTAAGTTTTTATATCTATATTTATTATTTTTTCCTGACAGGAAACACGAGGTTTCTGGATCAGAGACAAACTTGATTACTCAGAGAACATATTTCATCAGTCTCTCATGCTCCAATCCCCCAAAGGGCAATGCAGTGGGGGCAGAAATCACCTGTGTGTATGTGGGGTTTGTACAAGAGAGCTTACACACCTGCTCCCGCCCTCCTCCAGAGAGGGAGAGGGACTTTTGCTTTTTAATATAAACAAATACTCTTCGAGGGATAAAGGGTGAAGGTCCCTAAATGAATTATATAAATAGCTCCAAGGATCTTTATCTTTAACTCTCAAGGCTTCTTTGAATTTCAAACATCCCTTAATCCAGGCACCAGCAATGTTTGTTCAGGAATCCTAATCATGTAGCATTGTTCCTTGTAGCAGTTTCTCCTCACTCCTATCCCACCAGCCAGACTGGAAAATCTTATCACTCAAAGGAAATTGGTCAGTCAGAAGACTCTTACCTCAGCAGTGGGGATTAATTATCCCCAGAATAAATATCGTTATGGTCATACCTGAAAATTTTAAAGCAACGCCTGAAATGATCAAAGTATTTCCAACAGGAATACAAAAGTATCTAGGACCTAGCAAAATTCATAATATCTATCATCCAATTAAATAATTGCCACACAATAGAGAAATAAAAAAAAAAATCCTCAATAAGAAGAAAAATTAAAAATTGAAACTGATCCACACATAAATGTTTCAATTAGCATATGAGCACTTGAAAAAAGCCTTTATAGCTATATTCCATAAGTTCAAAAAGCCAGAGGAAAATGGAACATTATAAGCATGGGAGACATTAAAAATTGCCCTGATTGAAATTCTAGAGGTGAAAACTATAACACAGAAGATGAAAAATGTACTTGATGGAATTCATAGCTGACTAAGCATAGTGGACAAAAAGATTAGTGAACTTGAAGACATAACAATAGGAACTAGTCAAAATGAAATAGAAATAAAAGCCTCATTAAAAAAAACACAAAAAACAAATAAACAGATCATCAGTGAGCTATGCAACAATTTCAAGCAACCTACCATATGTGTGATTGGAGCTGCTGGATGAGAAAAAAGAGCAAGGGGAGTAAAGAAAAAATATTTGCAGAACGAATGGCTGAAAATGTCCCAAATTTGATGAAAATTATAAACTCTCAGATCCAAGATGCTCAGTAAACCCCAAGCACAAGAAACAAAGAAGAAAACTATAACAAGGCATATAATACATATCTTAAAATCAGCAATAAAGAAAATATCTTGAAAGCACCCAGAGTAAATACACATTTTATCTACAGAGGAACAAAGATGAAGATGACAGCAGATTTCTCTTGGAAACAATACTAGTGACAAGACACTGGAGCAGCATTCGTAAGGGACTGAAAGAAAAAAACTGACAACCTAGAATTCTATATCCAGTGAACATATATTTCAAAACAAAAGGTGAAACAAAGATTTGTTGAGTCATACAAAAGCTGAGAGAATTTTTTCTTATCAGATCCACACTATAAGAAATGTTAAAAGAAGTCCTTTTGGCACAAAGAAAATGATAGCAGATCTCTAAGCAAAGGAATGCAGAGCACCAAAAATGGTAATATGCATGTAAATAAATACTACTTTTTTCTTTTTATTTATTTCTATAGAAGATAATTGACTTTTTAAACAAACAATGTAGTGTGTGATTTAGAGCAGTAGTAAGTAAAGAAGAAGTAAAATGTATGACAATAGCTCAAAGGTCAAGAAGAGAAAAGCGTTTTAATTACATTTTACTATAGTCAGATTTATCAATTGTCTTGCATAGTTTGTGCTTTTCATCTTGTATAAGAAATCTTTCCTCACCATTCCCAAAGACGTGAAAATATTCTTTTATATTTTCCTCTAACAATATTCCCAATACCTTCATAATAATCACTATTTTCTGCTTAAACTAGTCAGTGATGGTTCAACCAATACAAAGTTCCGTGCAGGTGAGAGCTGTGATAGCTTGCCTTCTTTGAAGAATAATCCTTCTCTACTTGTGGAAGTCATCCTCTCAGAACTTCAGGATTCCTCAGGATGTGAGGAGTGAAGAAGAGGACATGCCAGCCAGATCAGTCACATCAACCCTGGCAATCGGAGGGCCGACAGGCACCACAACTGTATCATCCTCAAGTCCTTGTCATGACTGGAGGTCACCAGTCAAGAAAGAAAGTAGTTTATGCCCATGAGAGAGTTCTGGTTGCATAAGAAGAAAAGAGAGAACATCTAGCAAGAGTTCAGCTTTCCCAGTTCTGTCAGCCTATGTTTGAGAAACCATTTCCCGAACGAAAACAGATAAAGGCCTGCTGTTTTCAATGTCTGAGCAGCAGCTGCTTAAATTTCCCCAGTCAATATATTTCTGTCATGATTCATCTTCTCTTTGAGGTCAATTCAGTTCTTAATGTTCAGCTAGCCTCCTGACTCCTCTCTAAACAAATATATAGACATTTAGAAGAGGGGATGGAATTTTCATTTAGTCTCAAGGACACTCTGACAGAAGCTAAAACAGAGCAGGACAGGTTTTGTAGGTGCTGAAATGTCAGTTATACCATTTCCTTAGATCGATTAACTATGATTCTGTTTTTAAAATGTCTTTTGAAAATTCCTTACAGAAATACACTACTGTTTGTCTCATTTCTATTTTCTTATTGCATAACCATACTACCTTACATTTATAGCACTTTAAATTTATTATCCCAAGTGATTTCAATGTTATTATCAACATTATTGTGCAACGTTCTTTTGATTGGTTTATTCTTCAAAAGGGAAATTATTTCTTCATCCAATGTTTCCTCCCTGTATTGCTTAATGGAATAAGTATCAGTTACATAGTTTTGAAGTACATACATTGGAAAAGGTGACTATGACTAAAAAAAATTCCTTTAAATCACCTCTCCTAACATATTCTGCTAATAATTATAATATACTTTAATTTATTCCTCAGTGTAATGGAATAAATTGCATTTTGTTTTACATTTGAGTAGACCATGTACCAGAACAATATTAAATAATCACAAACAGTCTGTGGTTTTTGTTTTGGACTTTCCTACAGCATGAACTGTGAGGGGTGATGCAACATTTTCTCTAATTGGCCCTTGTATGAAATTCCAATGCTGAACTCAAAATTCCATCCCGGCTCTGAATTTCTGGTAAGGTTATTTGAGGTTCTTAGACTCAGATAGCGGTTGGTTATAATCGTAAACAGCCAGTGAAACCTTGGCAAGAAGCTGGTTTTAAAGAACTTTGGACAAAATTGAACCCCAGAGGACAGGGGCACCCCACACCCTGGCTGCTAGGCACATCCCATAGCATTCATCTTGACCTGCAGCTAAGCAGCACTGAAACTGCAGACCCAAACAGGCCTAGAAGACTGCAGAGGGCTTTAGTTTACCAGGAACAATAGATTTTTTCCAGAAAATAAGGTCCTTCCTTAGGAAAGAGCTGGTAATTTGGGTAGGAGTCCTTGCAATTCCACTACAAGTGTTGGTGTTGCCAAGGCCGCCTTGTTTCTTTACTTGAGATCTACTATTCCTTGTTTCCTATTGGCCAGAACAACTTATCTAGTGACATAATCAGAACCCCACAAAAACGCCCTGAGGAAGTCCAAGTTTATATCTGAAGCTGCCTTGTTTCCTTTATAAGCTCCTTCCTCCTCTCTTCCTATATACTCCTAGCGTCCTGAACCCTTATCCTTTGCCCTGACTGCCCAGCCATTTCTCCTGCCACTTACACATGCCTGAACTCTCCAAGCGAAAAAACTCTTCCCTTATGAAATTTGCTTGCCCTGTTCCCATGATTACAGACTCCCTGAGCAGGGCTAAAGATGAGAGTGACTGGCAGCATAGAAATGATGTGTCTTCTGAAGCTCAGAGATCCAGGGTAACCTACTCCAGCTGCAACCTTAATATTGTGAGGGGTTGGTAGGGAACAAACCAAAAATTAAAATTACAGGCCATGCCTGAGTATAGGGTGGAGCAAAACTACCCAAAACAGTGAGTCACTGTTCTTTTAAAGAATAGAGATTTTATAATTTTTGTTGCACTATGAGCAACTGAGGGAGTTGTGGTCCTTTGTGTGATCCCAATGTATAGAGTGGGAATAAAGTATAGTCTACAGTGACAAAATCAGAAAGAACAGAGGGCTAAGGGAGATGGGGATCTCTCTCCCACCTGTCTTCATCTGTCTGGCTTCTACCCACTGCTCCAGAGTCAGCTTAGTGTGATTGTGTCCCAAAAGCTCATCTTTGTTCTATCTCCCCCAGCTTCCAACTGGGACTCAACATCCTCTCTTCTGCATGCATCTGTCATAGGTTTTACTACATGTTCCTGTCATCACTGATAAATTTCTCTCTCTCTCTCTCACTGTAATGCAAGCGTCATGCAAACATGGTATGTCTTATGTGCCCTGTTCTTGCAGAGCTCCGCATAGCCTGGCATATTGTAGGTGGCTAACAAATGTTCAATCAAACAGTGGTGTAAAGAGGCATGATCTTATATCCATGAGACAACCATGTTGTTTATTCAGCTTCATATTCATATCAGATAACCAGAAGTGTGAACCATTTAAGGTAATGAAAAGATGCAAATGATACCACCAGGACTTGATCTGTTCTATTAAAGACTCAGGAATGGGGCTTAGAACAATTGTCTAGAATCCATGATTCATTCATCTGACTTTCTGATAAAAGTGGAAAGAATGAAAGTATGCATGTAAGGCAAAGATATTTATGCTATTGGCCTTTCTTGTCTGGTGACTGACCTAGAGCTCACTCATGCTTCAGGGGTGCCCCAGAACAGCTTTGGACTTTCCTTGGAACCATGAAGAAGCATGAACCTTACTTGTGGGTCAGGAAGGGTCTCATTGCTTGGCTGCTCAAGGAGTAAGAGATTGAGACCAAAAGCTAGGTTTTCCCAGGAAATAAGAGCAAGAGAAGCAAACAGACAACATGATGCTATGTGGAAGCTGCCACGTGTAAGGGCAGGCAGGGATGGGGATGGACCTTTGTGTGCCAGAAAAGGTATCAGAGGAAAAAAATGGGGGAAGGGGAGTGTAAGGCTATGCCATGCAACCAGGGAATGAAGGGGACAGAAGACATAAGGCAATCTTGGAGACAGGCAAGCAGTGATGAGCACCATCTGGAGAAAGACCTCAGTGCCCTAGTTGGCACTTCTCCAGACACTGCATGGTACTGAGCTGGCTCTGGACAGACGAGTACTCATTTATGGCTGGTAAGCAATCTTGGGGTTGTAACCAAATCCTCTGGGAGCTGGTAAACAATTTCCATGACTCTCATGAAAATATGCTTTGTTATGAAGTGAGGCTGTCTCTTCTCAGGAGCTAGGGGATTCAGAGAAATTTTTTCATTAGCCTTTATCATTGAAGTCCCAAAGAGACCACAGATGTCAATTTTAATCAAGCATAAAGGTTAGCACATGCTGCACCCAACCAGGAGCAATGACAATCCAAGGACCAGCTTTGGTAATCCTTATTAGTGCCTTATATGTAATGACCTGATGAATGTGACTAATTCTGGCACCAAATCTAGGTTAACTTAAAAGTATCAACACATACTCAGCAAGCAGGATGGCGGACATTTTGCTGGATATTTTAACGAGTTATCTCATTTAGTTCTCATAACAAACCTATGAGGCATGACTTTACAGTTGAGGAAACCGAGGCTCCAAGAGGTAAAATAAATTGACCACAAGCACACAGCTAGCAAATAATCAAGATATTTTGGAGCCATGTCTGTTAAACTCTTTCCACTTTCAACGTTAATAGTAATAGTGATGGTTACAGTTATAGTAGTTACAGCAAATGTTTATTTTGCACTCATTCTGTGCTCTAAGCACTTTATATACATTCTTTGAGGTGATATCACCCCAGCCTCCATCCCCCTACAAAGATCAACAATTAAACAGCTATCCACTAACAAAAACAGCTCTGGGAGAGCTCTGGAGTCCACTTAGGAATCTTGGGCAACAGTGGAAAGAAACCCTGAAAATAACCACACAAGAAGAGAAGGAAAACAGCTTCATTTTCCCACATGATCCCATTTCCCACGCCGGCACTGCTCGATGCCAAGAGGGAACTTCCCAGCTAGAAAGAATTCCTCTTGCCAGGAAAGGAAGACAGGCTGAGCAACCAGCTTCCTCAGCCTTTCCAGGTGCCACATGAAGGTGCCCATTCAGTTTCACCCCACCCAGACTGGCAAAGATAAGGTGTATAGAGCCAGCTGGGAATAAGGAAGAAAAGCAGGGGCTACAAATAGCAGCCACAGAGCAGGAGCCAACTCGGTTCACAGTGACCTGCTGTGCAGACAAGCCCAGCAGATTTTGCCACTGAAGAAACTAAAGGCTAGCACCGGTGAAGCAGACCCCCTAAAGATTTGACCAGCTTTCTCTCCACAGGCATTCATGCTCACTGATGCCTGCTGCCTCAGTCCCTCCTCACTCCCTCCCTCCCTCCTATCCCTGCTGGAGACCAGGAACTGCACCCACAGCCAGTCCAGCCTTCTGTGGCTGCACAAATGCAAGATGCCAGTCTTGACCCCCAAAGCTGAACCCCGCTGCTGTGTATGCCCTTAGGGCTAGCCCTTCCAGCTGTGCACTGGCATGCCACCAGCCTGACAGCTGCTGCTGGCCTCCACCACAGTGAGCACACCTGTGGGAAGACTGCAGCCATGGGACAGCATGCTGGCAGCCAGGGCCCCTGTTTTCTGTCACTGGCCTGCAACACCATGTTCAGCTGTAGCTAGCCCCTCTAGCTGCGCACCTGAATGCCACCCCCCGCCCCGACACTCATCACAGGCCTCCACTGTAGGGCAGATGGCCAAGGGGAGGTTGTGCAGTGACAAGGAAACACACTGACAGGCAAAGCCTCCACAGCTGCCAGCCAGCCCATAGTTGGCTCTGGCCTTTGCTAGCTGCCCTAGCCCCCACCACTATGTGTGTATCTGCAACCAGCCCCTGCCACTACATAGGCATCTGCAGCTGGCCCCACAGCCAAGTATGTATACACTACCAGCTCCAACCACCACCACTGCCTGCCCTCGTCCATAGCTGCTGGACTTGGAGGTGCCACTGAGGATCCAAAATCTCCTACAGGCCTCTGCAAGGACCACACAGTTGTGAATACTGTGGACCTCAGCAGACTGAGCCAAAAGGACATCATGACCCCTCAAACCTGGTGCTGCCACATGCCACCACACATGGCAGACCTGGTGACACAGCATGCTCCAGGGTGCCCCGATCTGCAAGCGAAAGTCTTCCCTTACAAAAGTCAATCCATAACGTCTGGAAGGTGTGGCTGCTTCTTCAAATGTGCAGACACCTACGCAAGGCTACAGGGACCATGAAAAATCAGGGAAACATGTCTCCACCAAAGGAATACAGTAAACCTCCAGGAACTGGCCCCAAGGAAATAGCTATCCAGGAACTGGCCAACAAAGAATTCAAAATAATTGTTCTAAAGATGCTCAGAGAGGGGCTGGCCTAGTGGCCGAGTGGTTAAGTTCACGTGCTCTGCTGTAGGTGGCCCAGTGTTTCGTTGGTTCGAATCCTGGGCGCAGACATGGCACTGCTCATCAAGCCACGCTGAGGCAGCATCCAACATGCTGCAACTAGAGGGACCCACAACGAAGAATACACAACTATGTACCTGGGGGCTTTGGGGAGAAAAAGGAAAAAAATTAAAATCTTTAAAGATGCTCAGAGAGCTACAAGAAAACATAGATGAACAATTTAATAACATTAGGAAAACATTACAAGAACAAAATGAGAAGTTCAAGAAAGAGAGAAAAAACAAACTTAAAAAAGAACCAAGTGGAAATTTTGGAGCTGAAGAATATAATGTCTGAACCCAAGAATTCAAGAGAGCTTCAACAGCAGGCTTGACGAATCAGAAGAATCAGTGAACTAAAAGACAGATCGATTGAAATTATCCAATGAGAAGTGCAAAAAGAAAAACGAGTGACAAGAAATCAAGAAAGCCTATGGGGCTTGTGTGACACTATTAAAAGAAAAAATGTACACATCATTGGAGTCCCCGAAGGAAAAAAGAGAAAAGGATTCGAAAGCTTATTTAAAGAAATGATGGCTGAGAACTTCCCTAACCAGGGGAGAGATTTGGATATCCAAGTTCATGAAGCTGATAGGTCTAAATTCAATCCAAAACGATCTTCTCCAAGACACATTATAATAAAGCTGTCAAAAATCAAAGACAAAAAATTTTGAAAGCAGCAAGGGAAATAAAGTTCTCTCAGAAAGGGAACCCCCAGAAGGCTAAAACCAAAGTTATCAGAAGGAAGGAAATAACAATGATCAGAGCAGGAATAAATGAAATAGAGCCCAGAAAAACAATAGGAAAGATTAAGGAAAATAAGAGTTGATGTTTTGAAAAGATAAACAAAATTGACAAACCTTTAGCTAGACTAAGGAAAAAAGAGGACTCAAAATCAGAAATGAAAGAGGAGACATTACAGCTGATGCCACAGGAATACAAAGGATCCTAAGAGACTACTATGAACAATTATACGTCAACAAATTGGACAACCTAGAAGAAATGGATAAATTCCTAGAAACATACAACCTACCAAGACTGAATAATAAAAAAATGGAAAATCAGAACAAACCAATAATGATTAAGGGTATTGAATCAGTAATCAAAAATCTCCCAAGAAAGAAAAGCCCAGGACCAGATGGCTTCAATTGTGAATTCTACCAAACATTTAAAGAAGAATTTATGCCAGTCATTCTAAAACTCTTCCAAAAATTGAAGAGGAGAAAATACTCCCAAACTCATTTTATGAGGCCTGTATTACCCTGATACCAAAGCCAGATAAAGACACACAGTAAAAGAAAACTATAGACCAATATCCCTGATGAATGTAGATGTAAAAATTCTCAAGAAAATATTAGCAAACCAAATTTAATAGCACAAAAAAAGGATCATTCACCATGATCAAGTGGAATTTATCCCTGAGATACAAGGATGTTTCAACAACCACAAATTAATCAATTAATACAATGAAAGATAAAAATCATGTGATCATCTCAATAGTTGCAGAAAAGACATTTGACAAAATTCAGCATCTGTTCATGATAAAAACTCTTACATTAGGTATAGGAGGAATGTATCTCACATAATAAAGGCCATATATGACAAATTCACAGCTAACATCACACTCAGTAGTGAAAGGTTGAAGGCTTTTCCTCTAAGATCAGGAACAAGACAAGGTTACCCACTCTCACCCCTCCTATTCAACATAGTACTGGAAGTTCTAGTCAGAGCAATCAGGCAAGAAAAAGAAATAAAAAGCACCCAAATCAAAGAAGAAGTCTACAAGGCCTGATACCAAAAGCTGACAGGGATAACACACAAAAAAATTACAGGCCTGTATCACCGATGAACATTGATGCAAAAATCCTCAACAAAATACTAGCAAATTGAATACAGCAATACACTAAAAAGATTATACACCATGATCGAGTGGAGTTTATTCCAGGGACGCAGGAGTGTTTCAACATCTGCAAATCAATGTGATACACCCTTTAACAAAATGAAGAATAAAAATCACAAGATCATCTCAATAGATGCAGAGAAAGCATTTGACAAGATATAGCATTTAGCTATGATAAAAACTCTGAATAAAATGGGTAGAGAAGGAAAGTACCTCAATACAATAAAGGCCATATATGATAAACCTTCAGCTAATGTCATTCTCAATGGAGAAAAACTGAAAGCTATCCCTCTAAGAAAAGGAACCACACAGGGATGCCCACTTTCACTACTCTTATTTAACATAGTATTGGAAGTCCTAGCCAGAGCAATCAGGCAAGAAAAAGAAAGAAAAGGGATCCAAATTGGAAAGAAAGAAGCAAAAGTGTCACTATGTGCAGATGACATGATTTTCTATATTGAAAACCCCAAAGAATCCACCAAAAAACATTTATAAATAATAAATGAATATGGTAAAGTTGCAGGATATAAAATCAACATACAAAAATCAGTTGCATTTCTATACACTAACAACAAAACATCTGAAAGAGAAATAAAGAAAAAAATTCCTAGTCACAATAGCATCACAAAAAACAAAATACTTATGAATAAATCTAGCCAAGGAGGTGAAAGATCTGTACACTGAAAAGCACAAGACTTTGATGAAAGAAATTAAGACGCAAACAAATGGAAAGTATTCTGTGCACATAGATTGGAAGAATTAATATTGTTAAAATAGCCATACTACCCAAAGTCATCTATAGATTGAATGCAACCCCTATCAAAATTCCAGTGGCATTTTTCACAGAAATAGAATAAATCTCTCCTAAAATTTGTAAAGAACCACAAAACCCCTGAATAGTTGGAGCAATCCTGAGGAACAACAACAAAGCTGAAGTCATTACACTTTCTGATTTCAAACTATTCTACAAAGGTATACTAATAAAAACAGTATGGTACTGGTATAAAAATAGACACATAGACCATGGAACAGAAGAGAGAGCTCAGAAATAAACCCTAGCATTTACAGTCAACTAATATTTACGAAGGGAGTCATGAATACTCAATGGGGAAAGGCTAGCCTCTTCAATAAATGGTGCTGGGAAAACTAGATAGCCACATACAGAAGAACAAAATTGGA
This sequence comes from Equus przewalskii, assembly GCF_037783145.1. Lineage (NCBI taxonomy): Eukaryota > Metazoa > Chordata > Mammalia > Perissodactyla > Equidae > Equus > Equus przewalskii. The sequence goes on along the minus strand of NC_091831.1, from coordinate 48,634,153 downwards.
CCCCTATTTTACACCACTCACAAAAATTGATGCAAAGTGAATTAAAGACTTATGCATAAGACTTGAAACCATAAAATTTCCACAAGAAAACATAGGAAGACCCTCCTTGACAGTAGTTTGGGCAGCAATTTTTTGGATATGACACCAAAAGAACAACCAACAAAAGCAAAAATTAAATGGGACTACATTGAACTTCTGCATAGCAAAAGGAACAGTTGACAAAATGGAAAAGCAACCTATAGAATGGGAGAAAAGTTTTGTAAATCATATATCTAATAAGTGGTTAAAATCCAAAATACATAAATAACTCATACAACTTAGTAGCAAAAAAACCAATCTGAATAAAAATGGGCAGAACTAAATAGATATTTTTCAAAAGACGGCATACAAATGGCCAACAGATCCGTGAAAAGTTTAGCATTGTTAATTATCAGGGAAATGCAAATGAAAACCATAATGGGATATCACCACATACCTGTTAGGATGGCTATTATTGAAAAGATGAGATTATAAATGTTGGCGAGGATTTGGAGAGAAGGGAACACTTGTGCACCGTTGGACGGAATGTAAATTGGCCCAACCACTATGGAAAGCAGTATGGAGTTTCCTCAAAAAATTAAAAATAGAACTACCATATGATCCACAATCGCACTTCTGGGTATTTACCCAAAGGAAATGAAAACCCAATCTCAAAGAGATATCTGCACTCCCATGTTCACTGCAGCAGCATTCACAGCAGCCAAGATGTGGAAACGACATAACTGTCCCTCAATGGATGAATGGATAAAGAAGTTGTGGTGTGTATATATATATAGACAATGGAATAATATTCACCCATGAGAAAGAAGGAAATCTGCTATTTGAGACAACATGAATGGATTTTGAAACCATGCTAAGTGAAATAAATAAAGGCAAATACTGTATGATATTACTTACGTGGAATCTTAAAAAGCCGAACTCATAGAAACAGAATAGAATAGTGGTTACCAGAGGCTGAGAGATAGGAGAAATGGGGAGATATTGGTCTAAGGGTACTGTTTTATGCTGGTCTCAACCTATCGATAACCAGTGTTGTGGCTGGGCCGGCCCTTGTGGTTCTTATTATGATTGCAAGCCACCCTCAGCAGCAACCATCAGGAAACTTTGAAAAAAAAAGTGTATTACTCACAAGTCCTGGAAAGTACACAGCACACTTGGGGCCATACAGTGAGGTCCAGGATGGGAAAGAGAGAGAGGGAATGGGCCTGGGATTCTGCTTTTATTGAGGTTGAGTGTGGGGGTCTAGGGTTTTGAAGACCTACTCTTTATTGGTGAATTTAAAACATAGAATAGGAATTTAAAGCACACGAAGAGAAAAAACAGGCAGCCCAAGTGGTCAGTTATCAAAATCAACTGAGATCTCTAAAACAAAGGAGCCTTGGGGTGGAGGTGGGTGGCACAGCCTGGCTCTATTTCTAGTCCTGCAGCCAGCCATGTGTTTATTCGAGATAGCCTAGCTGTCTTTGAAGTTTATGCCTCTTTGAAGTGGATGCCTTGGCAATCAAAGCTTAAGGCAGGCACTTGCATTACAAAAACGAAAAACCACTGTCAGGGCTGACACTTACACGTACAAACTTTCAGTTACAAGATAAATAAGTTCTGGGGAATCGAATGTACAGCATGGTGATTATAGTTAAAAAGACTGTATTACATCCTTGAAAGTTGCCAAGAGTAAATCTTAAAACGTTCTCTACAAAAAAGAAATGGTAATTATGTGACATGATGGTGTGTTAGTTAAAATTATGGTGGTAATCATTTTGCAATACATACGTGCACCAAATCAACACGTTGAACACCTTAAACTTACACAATGTTATATGTCAATTATAGCTCAATAAAGTTGGAAAAAATAAAATTAAAAAAAGTTTTAATTGGGGCTGGCGCCGTGGCCGAGTGGTTAAGTTCGCGCGCTCCGCTGCAGGTGGCCCAGTGTTTCGTTGGTTCGAATCCTGGCCACGGACATGGCACTGCTCATCAGACCACGCTGAGGCGGCATCCCACACGCCACAACTAGAAGGACCCACAACGAAGAATATACAACTATGTACTGGGGGGCTTTGGGGAGAAAAAGGAAAAAAATAAAATCTTAAAAAAAAAAAAAGTTTTAATTAAGGGCCGGCCCAGTGGTGCAGTGGTTAAGTTTGCACGTTCTGCTTCGGCGGCCAGGGGTTCGCTGGTTTGGATCCCGGGTGCAGACATGGCACCGCTTGGCACGCCATGCTGTGGTAGGCCTACCACATATAAAGTAGAGGAAGGTGGGCGTGGATGTTAGCTCAGGGCTAGTCTTCCTCAGCAAAGAGAGGATTGGCAGTAGTTAGCTCAGGGCTAATCTTCCTCAAAAAAAAAAATTTTTTTTAATTAAAAAAATCATTTTATTTATAATCTCATTTTACTTTCACTGCAACTTTATGAGAAAGACACTATTTTCTCCATTTTACAGGTAAGGAAACTAAGGTCAGAGAGTTTGAGTATGTTGCCCAAGGTCATACATATTAAAGGAGAAGGGTTGACATTCAAAACTAGGAGGTCTGGCTCCAGAAACCATACCCTCAACACATTCTACTGTTCTATTTTCAAATATTCTGGAACTAAGTGCTTTTCAGAACTTTAGACTTTCCAGACAGACAATGTCACAAAATCCAAAATGGCGTCCATAAGCCACTAAAGGGAATCATGTCAGACCAGAGTCCTAAGGATGAGAGTGGTGATAAGCCAAGTAACTAAATGAGAAAGACCTTGAAACTTCTTGCAATATTATAATTCTGTTGCAAACTCCCACTGTGACAACTTAGCTCACCCCAACACCTCCTGTTGGAACTCTGGAGGTTAAGAACAGGCACCTGGAGAAGCCTCAAAAAATCTTGGGAAGTCTGGCCTCCAGTGTTGAGGCAGACTGCTTCCAATATGAGCAGCTGCCCCCTTTAGGACTGCCATTCCTGCTGCTTCCCTGCTGTAGATCTGCAAGCGGGGAAAAACATAAAATCTACAAACGCTGAGCACACACTTCACAGGGAGAAGAAAAGTTCAGATCTAAACAGCTGACTTGGCTCTCTTATTTTCCAGGGCTGCCTAAAATGCGTCTCATGAAGAATTCAGCCATCTCTGAAGGGCTGCCATGGGAAGAGAGTAGGAGTCTGGACCTCCAGAAGCCAGGTAGAGTGCTCAGCCATCTTGGTGTGCCAAGGACTGAGGGACTCTAGGGACACAGGACTTTCAGTGTCAAAACCAGAACGATTGGTCACCCTCCGCTCATGTTAGAGTTAGCAAGAACCCTTGGCAGTTCTCTTCATTCCAGCACATTCCATTTATGCCAAGCTGTGCCATCCATGGCTACAGAGGCATCCAGTCAGTCAAATGTGTTCTGACCATGAGCGTTTTATTTTGACTCCCACTCCAGCTCTTACTGCTGTAACCCCAGCACCCATTCTCTTAGAACAGCTGCTTTATTCGCTGACCTGGCCTGCTTACATCAGATGGGATTATTTTCAGTAGTAGCAGCCTCACAGCCAGAGGGGAGGTAGGGCTTCCTGGCTTGTTTAGCATTTAACCCCATTCCCTTGAGCTGCTTAATCTCTGAACTGGTCACCAGATGAGCTGCTATTGACCTGGGATAGAGATGTCAGACATGAAAAATTATGCAGTTCACCATTTAAAAAATTCTTGGTTACAAAGCAGTACGTGGAATTGGCCCCAATGAAGAGTTTTGACTAATTATTTTCATTAAGGTTTTCAATGCTTTATATAATTAGCTTCTTACAAGTATGTGTCTTGTGAGCAGAACATCTGATGTTCCCTGGGAAACCTGAAGATGAGGTACCTTAGTGCATGAGCATTTAAAGGGCAGTCGATCCCTTTTAAAAATCCCCATTATAAGCAAGGCTGAGCATGTGGCCAGAAGCACAGGCCCTGCCTTTAAGAGATGCCTAATTAGGGAACCGCATACACCCGTACACAAAATCCTGCAAGCACCAGGGATTACAGCTGTCAGGAGCTGTTAGAACAGAAACTCATTTCTGACCCACAGGGGAGGAGGGGAGCCAGGTGTGAGTTCAGGCACCAAAGTCCCTGCCAACCACAACTGTTTGCATCCAAACCGACCTCCTGACTTTGTGTCTCCTGCACATTGGGAAAGTATCTGGGTGCCGTGGAGTTGTCCCATATGGAGGAAAGGCTGACTCAGCCTTCAAAGGTGTGTGCAATGCCCCAGCTTCTCCTCTGCCCTGCTCACAGCCACCCATGCAGTTCCGCCCCAGGGACCTTGCTGCTTTTCTTTCTGGCAGAGGTGTCTGCTGGAGCCCTGTGATCTCTGATTATATCAGAAGGATCCAGCTCTGAACAGATGGCCACTTCTCTCACAGTGGACTTCATATCTGGCCAAGATAGGGCATTGTCTATCTAATGAGCAATCTAGCAAATGAGGTTGAACATGCAAGCATCATTCTTCATTTAAACATCCCAGCTGTTGGCTCACAGGCCGTGGGCCATCAGGCAGGCTGAATTGGGCCTTAGTATAAGGTGTGGGCATGGGAAGAGCCTCTTGGAGATCGACCAGGACATCAAATGGAGTTAGATATCATTCCACACATTTAGATTGTGAAGGCTCACAACCTCTTATGAACAAAGGGCAGGCTGGCCAACTCCCACCGGGGAGATGCCATTGTAGAGGGACGTCCTAAGGAACAGCAATTTCTGTACTGATGAGAGCAGTGTTTGTTCATTTTTATTGTCAGGTGCAGTGGTTCTCAAAATTTTGCCGTCAAAGGATCACCTGGAGGAATTTTCAAACACAAGGTAGGTCCTGGTGGGACCAGGGAATTTGCATACCTAAGTTCTCAGGTGGGGACCATAGGTTCAGGGACCACACTTTGAGAGGCATGGGTCTATAGAAAATAATCCTGTATTACAAATATAACAATATATTTTACATATGTAATAACAACTACTTTCTGCAGACCCAGCCCATATAGGAATTGTTGTGAAGTGCCATATAACAACATGCCCAGATATTTGTTTGAAAAAAGAGGGATGAAGACTCGCAACCAACATTCAATCAACTAACTAGCATGTATTTATTGAGTACCTACCATGTGCAAAATGAGGTCCTAAACTGTAAAGATTAAAAAGTGTCAAATTTGATGGGAATCTAAATTGGAAAAAATCTATCTGAAGGCCATTTAGTCCAAATACATAATGAACCTTAAATCACCGTTCTTTCATCAAGCAACTCCATGTCTAAAAATTTATCCAAAAAAAAATTAAAGATGTTGACAAAGATTAAACTAAGGAAATGTTTGCTGAAGGTTTTTTAAAGTGAAAGATAGAAATCTAAATGATGAACAAACATAAATGTAAATGACTATCAGATATATTACATTCTCTCTCTCTCTCTTTCTCCTGTACTGTTTTTCTGTTTCTTTATTTTGGTCTTTCGTTTTTTAAATTTTATTTTGTTGAGGTCATAATAGCTTAAAACATTGTAAAATTTCAGTTGTACATTATTATTTGTCATTTATCACATATATGTGCCCCTTTACCCCTTATGCCCACTCCCTGACCACCTTCTCCTCTGGGAACCACTAATTCGTTTGTCCACGTATTTGTTTATTCTCTACACGTGAGTGAAATTATACAGTGTTTGTCATTCTCTGTCTGGCTTATTTCACTTAACATAGTACCCTCAAGGTCCAGCCATGTTGTTGCAAATGGGGCGATTTTGTCTTTATTATGAATGACTAGTAGTCATGTATATGTATACATAGCAGTCACGTATAGGTAGTATACGTATACACTACATCTTTATCTATTCATCAGTCGATGGGCACTTGGGTGTTTCCACATCTTGGCTATTGTGAATAATGCTGCAATGAACATAGGGGTACATGAGTCTCTTTGTATTGTTGATTTCAAGTTCTTTGGATAAATACTTTGTAGTGGGATAGCTGGGTCATATGGTATTTCTATTTTTAGTTTTTTGAGGAATCTTCATACTGTTTTCCATGGTGGCTGCACCAGTTTGCATTCCCACCAGCAGTGTATGAGGGTTCCCTTTACTCCACATCCTTGCCAACATTTCTTGTTTCTTGTCTTGGTAATTATAACCATTCTAGCAGGTATAAGGTGATATCTCATTGTGGTTTTGATTTGCATTTCCCTAATGATTCATGATATTGAACATCTCTTCGTGTGTTTGTTGGCCATCTGTTTTCTTTTTTGGAAAAATGTCTGTTCATGTCCTCTGCCCATTTTTTGATCGGATTATTTGTCTTTTTGTTTTTGAGTTGTACGAGTTCTTTATATATTTTGGAGATTAACCCCTTGTCAGACATATGATTTGCAAACATTTTCTCCCAGTTGGTGGGTTGTCTTTTCCTTTTGTTCTCTCTCTCTCTCTCTCTCTCTCTTCTCTCTCTCTCTCTCTCTCTCTCTCTCTCTCTCTCTCTCTCTCTCACTCTCACACACACACACACACACACACATGCACATACATTCTTCCCATGTTTCTCTAGACCAGTAGTTCTCAAAACGTCTGGAAACAGCTTTAGTTGTCACAGCTCAGGAGAAGGTATGTTACTGGTGTCTAGTGGGTAGAGGCCAGGGATGCTGCTAAATATTCCATAAGGCACATGACAGCCCCCAAAACACAGAATCATCTGGCCCAGGACCCAGAGACTCAGTAGTGCTGATCATGAGAAACTCTGCTCTAGGCTCGCTTGCCAGGGGACTCCAGTAGAGCCACATTAACTGTCATGACTGCCGTTTCATAGAATCATAGAGCTGTGTAGTGAAGGACTTTATTCCCCTCAGAGCTTCATGCTGTTATTTCTGTGTCTCAGGTGCTGTCTCAAGTGAATTCATACATGGTTCATGTAGGCTTTCTCCCTCGGCTCCTGCCCATGTTATGGCAGCTCAGAGAGAAGTCCCTTAGGAGCAGCGGCTCACCCTGCACAGCTGCTGTTCTGTCACATCTCAGGCACCTGAGCCAACCACTTTTCTCCTCCTATTGACAAAAGTCTGCAAGCAGAAATTTTTGCAAATCCATATACGCACGTCAAGAGTATTTATTATGATTTCAGAGAAAGGTACAATCATTCCAGGTGACATTCTCCACAGCAGCCTGGAGACTCCCCTCCCCACCAGCCACATAGGCCAGACTCATTCTGATTCCTTTGCCTTTGCTTATCGTCCAGTAGGTCTCCCCACCTCCTTTCTGCCTGCCTAAGTCTTACTGTCTTTCAAGGGCTACTTTCCGTCTTCTCTAGGAAGCTTTCAAAATCAGCTAGAATGCTTTTGACTGTAAGTAGTGGAATTTTTTAAACAGTTAGCAGTCTTATTATTTCATGAAAAAAAAGTCTGAAGGTAGAGAGTTCCAGAGTTCAACAATTCAACAGCTCAGTGACTTTTTTTCCCAATTCTCTTGGTTTTTGTCTCATGATCACAGGATGGCTGCCACAACAGCTCATCATCATGAAAATATCCAAAGGCAGGAAGTAAAGGAGAGGTTCCTTGCCTCTCCCTTGCTGGGGGCATAAGAAGGAGCTTTTTCTTTTCTTGTCAGAGAGGAAATTCTTTCCCAGAAGTCCCCAACAGATATATCTTTGTATTTCATTGGCCAGAATTAAGCCAATCATTGAGATTACTGTGACTGGCTTTAGACATATCATGGGTCATGCCTTGGGCCTGGAGGAAGAGTCTACCTTACATTAGCATGTTGCTGCTCCATAAAAAGAAAAACACAGGTGTTTTGGAAGTACATAGGAGAAGACTAGGGCTGACATCCTCTAGAATGCAGAGTAGGACCATACCATCTTGGATGCTTTCCAAAGCTAACCCTCGTAACTTATTTGAACTTGCTGATGACAAGAATATACCAAGAGAGATAAAGATTTAAGGCCACCAAACTCTCATTGCTTCTTTTCCATCATTCATCACGCAATGAGCTACGTGGAAGGTGCCATAATGGAGAGAGCATTGTGGTGAGAGTTAGCAAACTTAGGTTTGAGTCCCAATCCTGGCACTAATAAGTGACCTCAGGCAAGTTACTCTCTCTGAATCACAATTTCTGTCACTCCTGGCAGTCTATTATTCTCAAACACAGAAAGTGGAACTTTGGGAAAGTTGAAAACTAAAAGTGCCTCATTGCCCTTGCTCACTTTTTCACCCTTCCTCAGCCTTCCCTAGTGTGGGAAGCGGTTGTGAACCATAGTCATGTCTACTCAGAGTTCCTGAGTCCCGACAGCAGAAGCTGAAGTCTCAACACTGAAGCACTGAATCCTGGACCTCAGGAACATTAAACAGAGCAGCTGCAAGGGCCAGCCAAGAGTAGAAGTGTTTGGAATTTCTAAGCCACCAAACCCACGAAAATGATTCTATACAGAACGTTGAAATTTTTTTTAAAGACTTAATTTTTTCAGAATAGTTTTAGGTTCACAACAAAACTGAGAGGCAGGAAGAGAGAGATTTCCCATATAGCCCCATCCCCACACATGAATAGCCTCCCCCATTATGAATATCACTCACTAGGATAGTACATTTGTTACTAAGGATAAACCTACACTGACGTACCATAATCACCCAAAGCCTGTAGATTACCTTAGTGTTCATTCTTGGTGTTGTTCATGCTATGGTTTTGGACAAATGTATAATGACATATATCCATCATTATAATATCATACAAAGTATTTTTCCTGCCCTAAAAATCCTCTGTGCTCTGCCTATTTATCCTTCTCCCCTCTCCCACCTCTGACAACCACTGATCTTTTCATTGACTCTATAGTTTTGCCTTTTCCAAAAAGTCAGATAGTTGGAATAATACAGTATGTGGCCTTTTCAGTTGGCTTCTTTCACTTAGTAATGTGCGTTGAAGGTTCATCCATGTCTTTTCAATGGCTTGATAACTCTTCTTTTTTTTAAATGAGAACTCTTAGGATTTACTCTCTTCACAATTTTCATATATATCATACAGCAGTCATAACTATATTATCATGTTGTATATTACACCGCTAGTACTTACCTGTCTTATAAATGGAAGTTAGTACTTTTTGACCACCTTCCTCCAATTCTCCCTCCAGACATCCCCTCACCCCTGCCTCTGGTAACCACAAATCTTATCTCTTTTTCTATGACTTTGGTGAGGTTTTCTGTTTATTTTATTTTTTTAGATTCCACATTTAAGTGAGACGATACTATATTCGTCTTTCTCTGTCTGACTTATTTCACTTAGCAAAATGCTCTGAAGGTCCATCCATGTTGTCACAAATGGTAAGACTTCCTCATTTTTTATGGCTGGATAATATCCCATTGTATGTATCTATATACACCACATCTCCTTTATCCATTCATTCTTCGATGGACACTTTGGTTGTTTCTATGTCTTGGTTATTGTAAATAACGCTGCTATGAACATGGGGATGCATGTATCTTTTCCAGTTAGTGTTTTCATTTTCTTCAGATAAATACCCAGAAATGGAATTGCTGGATCACATGATAGTTCTATTTTTAATTTTTTGAGGATTCCCCCTTACTGTTTTCCATAGCTGCTGTATCAATTTGCAATCTCACCAACAGTACACAAGGGTTTCCTTTTCTCCACATCCAAACTGTATTTGTTATCTCTTGTTTTTTTGATGATAGCCACGCTAACAGATGTGAGGTGCTATCTCACTGTGGTTTAGATTTGCATTTCCCTAGTGACCAGTGATGTTGAGCATTTTTTCAGGTACCTGTTGACCTTTCTTACATATTCTTTGGAAAAATGTCTATTCAGGTCTTTTGCCCATTTGTAATTGGATTATTTATTTTCTTGCTATTTAATTGCATGAGTTCTTTGTATAGTTTGTATATTAACCCCTTATCAGATGTATGGTTTATGAATATTTTCTCTCATTCCGTAGGTTGTCTTTTCACTTTGTTGATTGTTCCTTTTGCTGTGCAGGCGCTTTTTAGTTTGATGTAGTCCCACTTGTTTATTTTTTATTTTGTTGTTCATGTTTTAGGTGTCATATCCAAAAAATCATTGCCAAGACCCATGTCAAGGAGATTTTTTCCTATATTTCCTTCTAGGAGTTTCATGGTTTAGGTCTTATGTTTAATCTGTTCAGCCATTCTATGTCTTTTTTTTTTTTTTATTAATGTTATGATAGATTACAATCTTGTGAGATTTCAGTTGTACATTTTTGTTAGTCATGTTGTGGGTACACCACTTCCCCCTTTGTGCCCTCCCCCCCACCCCCCCTTTTCCCTGGTAACCACCGATCAGATCTCCTTATCAATATACTAACTTCCACCTATGAGCGGAGTCATATAGAGTTTGTCTTTCTCTGACTGGCTTATTTCGCTTAACATAATACCCTCGAGGTCCATCCATGTTGCTGTGAATGGGCCAATTTTGTCTTTTTTTATGGCAGAGTAATATTCCATTGTGTACATATGCCACATCTTCTTTATCCAATCATCAGTTTCTGGGCATGTAGGTTGGTTCCACGTCTTGGGTATTGTAAATAATGCTGCGATGAACATAGGGGTGCAACGGACTCTTGAGGTTTCTGATTTCAGGTTCTTAGGATAGATACCCAGTAATGGGATGGCTGGGTCATAGGGTATTTCTATTTTTAACTTTTTGAGAAATCTCCATACTGTTCTCCATAGTGGCTGTACCAGTTTGCATTCCCACCAACAGTGTATGAGGGTTCCTTTTTCTCCACAACCTCTCCAACATTTGTCGCTCTTGGTTTTGGATGTTTTTGCCAATCTAACGGGTGTAAGGTGATATCTTAGTGTAGTTTTGATTTGCATTTCCCTGATGATTAGCGATGATGAACATCTTTTCATGTGTCTATTGGCCATATTCATATCTTTTTTTGAGAAATGTCTGTTCATGTCCTCTGCCCATTTTTTGATCGGGTTGTTTGTTTTTTTGTTCTTAAGCAGTGTGAGTTCTTTGTATATTATGGAGATTAACCCTTTGTCAGATAAGTGGCTTGTAAATATTTTTTCCCAATTAGTGAGCTGTTTTTTTGTTTCAATCCTGTTTTCCCTTGCCTTGAAGAAGCTCTTTAGTCTGATGAAGTCCCATTTGTTTATTCTTTCTATTGTTTCCCTCAACTGAGGAGTTATAGTGTCCGAAAAGATTCTTTTGAAACTGATGTCAAAGAGTGTACTGCCTATATTCTCTTCCAAAAGACTTATTGTCTCAGGCCTAATCTTTAGGTCTTTGATCCATTTTGAGTTTATTTTGGTGTGTGGTGAAAAAGAATGGTCAATTTTCAATCTTTTGCATGTGGCTGTCCAGTTTTCCCAGCACCATTTGTTGAAGAGACTTTCTTTTCTCCATTGTAGGCCCTCTGCTCCTTTGTCGAAGATTAGCTGTCCATAGATGTGTGGTTTTATCTCTGGGCTTTCAATTGTGTTCCATTGATCTGTGGACCTGTTTTTGTACCAGTACCATGCTGTTTTGATCACTGGTAGCTTTGTAGTATGTTTTGAAATCGGGGATTGTGATTCCACCGGCTTTGTTTTTCTTGCTCAGGATTGCTTTAGCAATTCGCGGTCTTTTGTTGCCCCATATGAATTTTAGGATTGTTTGTTCAATTTCTGTGAAGAATGTTCTTGGGATTCTGATTGGGATAGCATTGAATCTGTAGATTGCTTTAGGTAGTGTGGACATTTTAACTATGTTTATTCTTCCAATCCATGTGCATGGAATGTCTTTCCATCTCTTTATGTCATCGTCAATTTCTTTCAAGAAAGTCTTATAGTTTTCATTGTATAGATCCTTCACTTCCTTGGTTAAGTTTATCCCAAGGTATTTTATTCTTTTCGTTGTGATTGTGAATGGGATTGAGTTCTTGAGTTCTTTTTCTGTTAGTTCATTGTTAGTGTATAGAAATGCTACTGATTTATGCACGTTAATTTTATACCCTGCTACTTTGCTGTAGTTGTTGATTATTTCTAATAGTTTTTCTATGGATTATTTGGGGTTTTCTATATATAAGATCATGTCGTCTGCAAACAGCGAGAGTTTTACTTCTTCGTTATCTATTTGGATTCCTTTTATTTCTTTTTCCTGCCGAATTGCTCTGGCCAGCACCTCCAGTACTATGTTGAATAGGAGTGGTGAAAGTGGGCACCCTTGTCTTGTTCCTGTCCTCAGAGGGATGGCTTTCAGTTTTTGTCCATTAGTATGATGTTGGCTGTGGGTCTGTCATATATGGCCTTTATTATGTTGAGGTACTTTCCTTCTATACCCATTTTATTGAGGGTTTTTATCATAAATGGGTGTTGGATCTTGTCGAATGCTTTCTCTGCATCTATTGAGATGATCAGGTGGTTTTTGTTTTTCATTTTGTTGATGTAGTGTATCACGTTGATTGACTTGCGGATGTTGAACCATCCCTGTGTCCCTGGTATAAATCCCACTTGATCGTGGTGTATAATCTTTTTGATGTATTGCTGTATTCGGTTTGCCAAAATTTTGTTGAGGATTTTTGCATCTATGTTCATCAGTGATATCGGCCTGTAGTTCTCCTTCTTTGTGTTGTCCTTGTCAGGTTTGGGGATCAGAGTGATGTTGGCTTCATAGAATGTGTTAGGGAGTACTCCATCTTTCTCAATTTTCTGGAACAGTTTGAGAAGAATAGGTATTAAGTCTTCTTTGAATGTTTGGTAGAATTCTCCAGAGAAGCTGTCTGGTCCTGGACTCTTATTTTTGGGGAGGTTTTTGATTACCGTTTCTATTTCCTTACTTGTGATTGGCCTATTCAGATTCTCCATTTCTTCCTGATTCAGTTTGGGGAGATTGTAGGAGTCTAGGAATTTGTCCATTTCTTCCAGGTTGTTCAATTTGTTGGCATATAGTTTTTCATAGTATTTTCTTATGATCTCTTGTATTTCATTGGTATCTGTTGTGATTTCTCCTCTCTCATTCCTAATTTTATTTATTTGCGATTTCTCTCTTCTTTTCTTGGTGAGTCTGGCTAAAGGTTTGTCAATTTTGTTAATTCTTTCGAAGAACCAACTCTGTTTCATTGATCCTTTCTATTGTCTTTTTTGTTTCAATATCATTTATTTCTGCTCTTATTTTTATTATTTCCCTCCTTCTACTGACTCTGGGCTTTGTTTGTTCTTCTTTTCCTAGTTCTGTTAGGTGTCGTTTGAGGTTGCTTATGTGAGCTTTTTCTTGTTTAGTGAGGTGAGCCTGTATTGCGATGAATTTCCCTCTTAGGACTGCTTTTGCTGCATCCCAAATGATTTGGTATGTCGTGTTCTCATTTTCATTTGTCTCCAGATAATATTTGATTTCTTCTTTAATTTCTTCAATGATCCATTGTTTGTTCAGAAGCGTGTTGTTTAGTCTCCACATTTTTGCACCTTTCTCTGCTTTTTTCTTGTAGTTGATTTCTAGTTTCATAGCATTATGATCAGAAAAGATGCTTGATATTATTTCAACTCTCTTGTATTTATTGATGTTTGCTTTGTTTCCCAAAATATGGTCAATTCTTGAGAATGTTCCATGTGCACTTGAGAAGAATGTGTAACCTGCTGTTTTTGGATGAAGTGTTCTATATATGTCTATTAAGTCCATCTGGTCTAATTTTTCATTTAATTCTATTATTTCCTTGTTGATTTTCTGTCTGGATGTTCTGGCCATTGGTGTTAATGGTGTGTTGAGGTCCCCTACTATTATTGTATTGTTGTTGATGTCTTCTTTTAGTTCTGTTAAGAGTTGCTTTACAAATTTTGGTGCTCCTGTGTTGGGTGCGTATATATTTATAAGTGTTATGTCTTCTTGGTGCAGAGTCCCTTTTATCATTATATACTGTCCCTCTTTGTCTTTCTTTATCTGTTTTGCTTTGAAATCTACCTTGTCTGATATTAGTATAGCGACACCTGCTTTCTTTTGTTCATTATTAGCTTGGAGTATTGTTCTCCATCCCTTCACTCTGAGTCTGTGTTTGTCTTTGGGGCTGAGGTGTGTTTCCTGGAGGCAGCATATTGTTGGGTCTTGTTCTTTGATCCATCCTGCCACTCTGTGTCTTTTGATTAGGGAGTTCAATCCATTTACATTTAGAGTGATTATTGAGATGTGGGGGCCTACCACTACCATTTTGTGTCCTGTTTTCCAGTTTTCTTCAATTTCCTCTGTTTCTCGTCCCATGGTTTAATCTGTTTTGATGAAGAGCTGCTGCTCTCTGTTGTTGTCCTTCTACTTATCTCCTCTGCTCTTGGTTTTGTAGCCCCTTTCCTTATTTTGATTTTTCAGGAATGAGGGTTTTCCTGAGGATTTCCTGAAGAGGAGGTTTTGTGGCAATGAACTCCCTTAATTTTTGTTTATCTGGGAAAGTTTTTATTTCTCCATCGTATTTGAAGGATATTTTCGCTGGGTAGAGAATTCTCGGCTGTAGATTTTTGTCCTTCAGATTTTTGAATATATCATTCCACTCTCTTCTAGCCTGTAAAGTTTCTGCTAAGAAATCTGCTGATAGCCTGATGGGGGTTCCTTTGTAGGTTAGTTTCTTTTGCCTGGCTGTCCTTAGTATTTTCTCCTTGTCATTGACTTTTGCTAGCTTCACTACTATATGCCATGGAGTTGGTCTTCTTGCATTGATAAAGTTTGGAGATCTATTGGCTTCTGTCACCTGAAGATCCATCTCTCTCACCAGATTTGGGAAGTTCTCAGCCATTATTTCTTTGAATAGGCTTTCTGCCCCTTTCTCCTTCTCTTCTCCCTCTGGTATACCTATAATCCTTAAATTGCATCTCCTAATTGTGTCTGATAATTCTCGGAGAGTTTCTTCATTTCTTTTTAGTCTTACTTCTCTTTCCTCCTCTGCCTGCAGCAATTCTATATTGCCATCTTCCAAATTGCTAATTGTTTCCTCCATATTATCGGCCCTACTGTTCAGTGCATCTAGATTTTTCTTAATCTCCTCTATTGTGTTCTTCATTTCCAATATTTCTGTTTGGTTCTTCTTTATCGTATCAAATTCTTTTGTGACATAGCTCCTGAACTCGTTGAGTTGTCGGTCAGAATTCTCTCTTAACTCATTGAGTATTTTAATGATGGCTGTTTTGAAGTCATCATCATTTAGGTTATATATCTCATTTTCTTTGGGATTGTTTTCTGTGTATTTGTTATTTTCCTTCTGTTCTGGAGATTTAATGTATTTTTTCATATTGCTTGATGTTGTTGATTTGTGCCTCCACATAGAGATAGAGTTTAGTTGCTCCTTTCTCTTGTTTCTGCTGCTGCAGTAGGGGAGCAGCTGTTTATACTGCACCAACCAGGAACCCTATCCGCAGTTGCTAACTGGGCCTGGGCCCCTCCTCGTAGTCACAGTGGTCCTTTGGATTCCCTCCTCTGCCGTGGGGGCCGTCACAGGAGGGCTTCAGGCTGCTGGTGCCTACTGTTGCAGCCCACCTAGATGTGCTCCCTCCTTGGGGTCTGCAACGGTGTTATGGGCTTTTCCAGCGGCCAAGGGTGGGATCACTTATATTTGTCGCTCCGTCACTGTCGGCACCCACAAAATCTCACTTGTCCACTATGGGTCGCAGGAGAGCTATTGGCATCTTCTACAGTCTGTGGTTAGTTCACCTAGCTATGCTACTTTTGTCCCGGGGTCTTCCAGCCTTGTGGCTGCCAGATGGGTGCTCTCTACTAGTGCTGTGCAGAGGCTTTCCCTGAGGCTGCTGTGAGCCTGTAGGGTTTCCCCCTAGGCTACGGAGCAGGGTTGCTGGAACTCCCACCAGCCCCAGTCCTGTTCCCCAGGAACTCGGGGAGCCCTTTGCCCTGTCTTGGGGGATAGCCAGAGATCCTGATTTCAGTGGTAGCTGGTCAGCTGCTGCCCTGCCTGATATTCTCCTCTCCGGGACCCTCCTGGTATTGTGGATGCTGGGAATGGCCCCTCCGCTAATAGCAGACAGAGAGTTTTGTCTGCTGCCCGGGCAGAACTCTGGAGCTTCCCCTCCAGGCCGCGGAGCCAGCCTCTGGAGCTTCACCCAGCCTCAGTCCTCTCCGAGATCTCCAAGATCTCCAGCAATCCCCAGCCCCATGGGGCGGGCAACGGCAGCCTGGGGTCACCTCGCCCTCTGGGATTCCCTCCGGGACCTCCCGGAGTTGTGAATGTTGGGCGTAGCCCCTCCGCTAATGGCAGACAGAGAGTTTTGTCTGCTGCCCAGGCAGAACTCTGGAGCTTCCCCTCCGGGTCGCAGAGCCGGCCTCTGGAGCTTCACCCAGCCCCAGTCCTCTCCGAGATCTCTGGCAATCCCTAGCCCCACGGGGCGGGCAATGGCAGCTGGAGGTTGCCCCGCCCTCTTGGATTCTCTCCGGGACTTTCCCGGAGCCATGAATGCTGGGCGTGGCCCCTCCGCTAATGGCAGACAGAGAGTTTTGTCTGTGGCCTGGGCAGAACTCTGGAGCTTCACCCAGCCCCAGACCTCTCCGAGATCTCCAGCAATCCCTAGCCCCATGGGGCAGGCAGCAGCAGCTGGGGGTCGCCCCGCCCTCTGGGGTTCTCTCCGGGACTTTCCTGGAGTTGTGAATGCTAGGCGTGGCCCCTCCGCTAATGGCAGACAGAGAGCCCTGTCTGCTGCCCGGGCAGAACTCCGGAGCTTCCCCTCCGGGGCACAGAGCTGGCCCCTGGAGCTTCACCCAGCCCCAGTCTGCTCCGAGATCTCTGGCAATCCCTAGCCCCACCGTGCTGGCAGTGGCAACCGGGGGACCTCCGTACCCTCAGCGACTCTCTCTGGGACCCTCCGGGCGCCGTGAACACCAGGCGGGATCTCCCCGCCAATGGCAGGGAGAGACTCTCCCCGCGGGCCCAGGTGTGCAACTCCAAAGTTTCCCTCTGCGTTTAGGAGTAATTGCGGGGGGTTTAGGTAGGGTTCTGGTCACCTGTTTCCACCGTCGCTCCTCTGTTGTGTGCTCGCTCCTGCCCTAGATGTGTGTTGATCTTCTGGGGGCATCCGTTGGAAGAATGCCGCTTGCGGGTACTAGGCTGTTCGGTCAGGGTCAGAGAGTTTTCACCTATTTCCACATCCTCCTGGAGGAAAGTCCGTCTGCCTTCCAATGTATAGTCGCGTGGGTCTCTCAGATGTCCTGAGATGCTGTCTGGATATCCTTTGTTAAGCGATAAGTGTCCAAATAATTGTAGACTCGAAGGGGGAGAGACAAAGAGGACTACTCACGGCATCATCTTGGATCCCCTCCCACCTGCCATTCTATGTCTTTTGATTGGGAAATTTAATCTGTTTACATTTAAAGTAATTATTGATAGGGAAAGGCTTACTACTGCCATTTGGTTAATTGATTTCTCGTTGTTTTGTAGATCCATTGTCCCTCGTTTCTTTTTTTCATTTTTAA
Source organism: Equus przewalskii (assembly GCF_037783145.1). NCBI lineage: Eukaryota > Metazoa > Chordata > Mammalia > Perissodactyla > Equidae > Equus > Equus przewalskii. The sequence goes on along the minus strand of NC_091831.1, from coordinate 48,616,758 downwards.
ATTGGCACCTGAGTTAACAGCCATTGCCAATCTTTTTTTTCCTTCTTCTCCCCAAAGCCCCCCAGTACATAGTTGTATATGTCTCTTGTTTCTTATTCTGCTATCTTTTTTTGTATTTTGGTGTCTTCTGGGATCAGTATGCTTTATTTATTTTTATTATTTTAGTAAGGTTATAATAGTTTATAACATTGTGAAATTTCAGGTGTACATTATTATTTGTCAGTCACCATGTATATGTTCCCATTTACCCCTTTTGCCCATCCCCCAACCCCCTTTCCCTCTGGTAACCACTAATCTGTTCTCTTTGTCCATGTTAACACCCTATTTTAAACTGATAACAGCTTAAATTTCAATAGAATTTCTAAGCTTTACGCTTTTACTTTTCCTCCCCCTCACATTTTACATTATTGATGTTGCAACTTACATATTTTTATATTGTGTAACTAATAACAGGTTATTGTAGGTATGGATATTTTCACGGCATTTAATTTTTAACTTTTAAACTACAGTTGTAAGTGAATTATGTACCACTATTACCGTATTACACAATCTAACTTTGACTATATATTTACCATTACTAGTGAGTTTTTTGCTACCTTCTTATGTTTTTATAATATTAATTGGTGTCCTTTTACTTTCACTCAAAGAACTCCCTTTAGCATTTCTTGTCAGGAAAGTCGAGTGGCAATGAACTCCTCCCTCAACTTTTGTTTTTTCAGGAAAGTTTTTATCCCTCTGTTTCTGAACGACAGCTTTGCCATGTATAGAATTCTTGATTGACAGGTTTCTTCTTTCAATATTTGAATATGTCATCCCATTTTCTCCTGGCTAATAAGTTTCTCTTGAGAAACCTGCCTGTAGTCTATGGGAGTTCCTTTGTATGTAACTTCTCTCTTTTCTCTTGTTGCTTTTAAAATTCTTTATTTCTCTTTGACTTTTGACAATTTAATTATAATGTGACACAGAGTAACTCTGTTCAGGTTCAACCTATTTGGAATCTTTTTGGTCTCTTGGATTGGAATGTCCATTTTTTCACCCCAGGTGTGGGAAGTTTTCAGCCATTATTGCTTGAAATATACTTTCTTCCCCTTTCTCTTTCTCTTCTCCTTCTTGAAAGGCTCTATTCAGCAATAAATGGACCTAAGAATTATTTTCCCTGCCCAGCAGGAGAAGCAGCTCTAAAGCCAGTAAGGCTTTTATTTTGTGGTCTTAACTCAAGCTGACCTGTGGCCCAAGTTCCCTGATGGAACAGGTCCACTGGTTTTGCTCTGCAGGCTATCGACTCTGCCTGTCCATCTCTTGGCTCGACTGTTGCTGGGTTACACAGTTTCCAGGTGTTCTCTCTAGCTCTTCTGGTCAGATGGAGCTGGGAGCCAGGCTCTGCCACAGGTAGGACTATGACTTAGCTCCCTACCTGAGAGGGACACAAGGGGCCACTCCAGGCAACTCTCAATTTTTCACAATAGGCTTTCTGGTTGGGAGGGGCCAAGAGTGACTCTCAGCCTCAGATGAGGCTATGGATTAGTTCCTTTGATTGGGCATAGCAGAGGCACCCTGCATGCCTGGTACTGGCTTTGCTCTGGAGGCAATCAGCTCTGCGTGCCCATCTCTCAGCTTGAACATTGCTAGATTACACAACTTTCAGGCATTCTCACCAACCCTTCTGGTCAGTTGGGGCTGGAGTCACGCTCTGCAGGAGTGGGTGGCACTCTGACTCAGCTCCCTTGCCTGAGCATGGGCAAACAGGTTGTAGGGTCAGCAAAACTCCTCATTTCAGGACCCAAATTAAGCATACCTGCACCCCACCAGGTCCCTGGTCAGAGTGTGCCACCAACTTGGTTCTGCAGATGAGCAAAGCCACTGGTTGGAACTACTACTAGTGCTCTGCAGAAAGAAACTTGGTCTGCTAAGGCTGGAGTGCTGGTTGTTGCAAGCCCCTCCCCTCTTCTCTGTCACAGTCAGATTCCCAGTGGTTGAGCCCGGCAAACTGCCCTGTAATCTCTATGGGGTGAGACCCGAGTAGGGGCCCCCCTGAAGCAACCTATCCCCCATGTGCTCTCTCTTCACATTGGAGGAACCATGGGCTCAGGGGAGCCCTCTCTGGATGGTGCTGCACTGGCCTGGGGGAGGGGAAATGTGGTCAGTGTGTAGCTGCTTCTCTTACCCTTCCAATGCAGTCTGTGTTGGTCTCTTGTGCAGGAGTATGCTTTAGTCTCACCCCCGTGTCCTAGGATTCTCTCAGTGGTGTCTTGCCCATGAATAGACGTCAGTTGTTCTTGTGAGGGGCAGTGAAGTCATGAACAACCTATGTTGCCATCTTGGTGACGTGATTCTCTAGCTCATTTCTTTTCAGTGCTGAATAATATTCCATTGTGTGAATGTACCACAGTTTATCCAAATTTTTTTAAGAGGTAATATGATTGATATGGATTGGTCTGTATGCCTCCCTCCAACTGCCAGCTACTCTGTTACTCTGATGTAGTCAAGTCATTATCATCATCACTGTCATCACTGCTTACATTTGTTAGTGGCCTCCTATGTGCCAGACATTCTGCTGAGAGCTTTGCACACCTTTATGTTATGTGATCCTTGTAATAATACTTTGAATTGGATTCTATTGTCATCTCATTCTTACAGATGAGGAAGCAGGCTTAGAGATGAAAAGCAGGGTGCCCAAGGTCACACACCTAAAGTAGACTTGGCCAGAACCATATCAAATGCTATTTGGCCTTAAGAGGTGTCTGTCTTGTTAATTTTTCCATTCTTAGAACATATTGCAAAGCATGGCACACAGTAGCTACTTATGAAATAATTTTTGAATGGACAAACACAATTTGTATTGTCTTAGATGAGCTATCATTCTAATGGAATGAAAGGCCAGGGGTTCTCACATGACTTAGAAGAAGAGAGTCTTGTGTGCTCCATACTTCCTGAGAGACAGATGCTTTGCAGTATCTTAGAACCGTTTCATAGGTGGAAAAACCGAGGCTGATTGAAGCTAATTGCTAGAGGAGATGAGAGCTGTGAAAAGAACTCGGACTTCCTTGTTTCTAGTACCAACCTCTTCTCAAGCCAATGAAAATCCTCATTGCTAAGTGTGTTATTTAGCGGATCTGACTCCCAATACACTCCAGAATGATCTTTAACTGCCAGCTAGTTCCCCAGTTGCTCCCACTTAGGTTTCATTTTTGTTCTAAATGCCATTTCCCCCTTTCAGTTTGAAGCCATCTCACTAATTCTTATCAGTTTCATCTTTTGGTCTTTGACACACACATCAGAACAAATATCAGAACAAATGTTCACAGAACAATTATAGCAGATGGGTCATGCTGTGAATTGACACTGAGCTGCAGCAGAGCATGCTTTTTGCCCATTTTAAGAGCAGCAGATTCTGCATTTGGAAAAAAAATAATTGTATCTCATACGTCTTCCATCCTTTCACTTTCTGCCTTAGTTTAGCCAACTCCAAGACCTCCTCCACTATGACTGTGTATGAAGTGACATTTATTAAGCAGCAGAAGAGAAAGAAGTGCTGATCACTTCTACTTCTCTGTCTGTAGCCTCTCCTTATTTTCTGTCAAGTACCCTTGAACTCAATTCATGTTGACAAATATTTGCTGAATGCTTGCTATTCCACAGTCATTATCTTAGACACCATCCTAGGCACCAAGAGGCAATAGAAAGAAGAATGAAAGTTAGTGTCAATCCTCTAACTGCATTACAAGGCAGCATTTGATCAACTCTCTGTGGGAGAGGTACACAGAACTACAGGAATTCAAAGCAGGAATAAGATACTTTGACCGGGTAATCAAGAAAGCTACATGGTAGAGCTGCCATTTGAATTGCAGAGATGGATAAGATTTCTCCAACCAGAGAGTTTCAGGGAGGGCATTCCAGGCTGAGGGAATATGGACATAGACCCATGGACACGGAGAATGTGCTCAAGGTAAGTCCAGCCATTTAATTAGGCTGAACAGAAGGTATATTTCATTAGTCTTGGAAGATGAGGCTGGAAATGGAGTACGGAGGGTATTGAAAACAAATGGAAGGGACTTGGACCTTAATCTGAGAAACTGGGAAACCTTGAGATGGGGACAACTTTTCTGTCTGTCACCTCATATCTCTAGGTAGTCCCACATCTAGGGGAGAAGTGTTACTGGATGTTCTTTCTTGTATATCCACTCCTTCCTATCGCTCCTCTCAACAAAAGGAAAAGCTGCAAATCTAATTGGCAGAGCCTACAGCATTTATCTGACTTCTTTGTCCTAGTGGGCTAGCACTGAGCTTTGCAGATGGAATCTAGGCTCCAACCTCCCTCCTGCCATTTCTGGTCCCTGCCCATTGAGCCCTCTTTCCACTTTCTTTGTCCATGTGATAAGTACCCAGGGCCCAGCCTGGAGGAATGAACTTAGACTGTGCTCTATCAACCCAGTCATCTAGTGTCAAAGGGATGGGAATAGATTCCACGCTCTACCCCTTGGTTCAACCATGTTCCCAAACTCAGTTTCATCAGAGATGGGGCATTGGGATTGATATTAGACATGCACCCAGCTATTAAGAAGAAGCAGCACTTCATTTCCCATTTAGATACTGTTCCCCAAGGCTGTCCTATTCTGCTCTCATTCTCCCCTCTGGGTGGGCCAGACCATCCTCCTGAGGGATAATAAAAGCAGGAAAAATCTATGCACCAGCCACTGCAATTCCCATTCCTCTTTCACAGCACCCCGGGAGAGAAAGTGCCCATCACTCCTCCTCCTGCAGTTCCTTCAGGCAGCAATGCTGTTAAGTAGAACTGGGAAGCAATATGGGTAAGCAACAGCATGATATTTTAATCCCTACCCTGACTTCTACAGAAGTGGTAAAAAACAATGCTGTGAGATGTACCTGGGAACCTTATGATCACACAGGCTCCAAGGAACTGTGTGCAGGACCCATATTCTTCCCCTTAACCTCATTCTTCATATCCACGATAAACAGCTCTCAAATCCATCACTAGAATTCCCACCTGTGGTGACACCTGTAATGACTATTTACTTCATTTGCATGTGGTGTTTTTCTCATGATAATGTCGGTAATGTGAGGAGGACCCCCACTGTCAGACGTTTCTTACTCTTGGCAGACGCGCCTCCATTCTGTTAACCCTCACAGTGTTCTCGGCTCACCTTACTGTGTGGTTACACGATCCAAACATTCTGCAGATCCCTTCCCTTATTTTGCTTCTCCACAAGGCCTTTTATAACCTGTGTACATTACTCTGAATCCACAGACTTCACTCATTTTATTTCTTTTACTAACCCTGGTACATTTCCCCTTCCAATTCAGAATTATTGGTTTGATCAATACTCCTTTCTCAGTAGCCCCCACTTGTCTTCCTTAAATATATTAGCTTTCTCCAAAAAGGTACCATTCATGATATTTTTCCTATCTTTTCTTCTTATTGTTTTTTTTTTCTCACTACATTGCAAAAAGAATCTAATACTAGTAGGAGAATTATGAAGATCCTGTTATTTTAATCCCTTCCTCTAAACTATTTAAAATATTAACTGTCCCAACCCCTTCTTCCAAATGGTGACATTCTTTATGGACTCTTATCCACATTGAAAGCAATATCTTTTGGCTCCCATAGCTTTGATATATTTCTTTATCCTATTGTTCTGAACAATGAATGTACTGCCATTTTTAATTATTGGGTTTTTAATTGTCGGGTCACCTCTTCATTTTTAAAGATTTTATTTTTTTCCTTTTTCTCCCCAAAGCCCCCCGGTACATAGTTGTATATTCTTTGTTGTGGGTCCGTCTAGTTGTGGCATGTGGGATGCTGCCTCAGCGTGATTTGATGAGCAGTGCCATGTCCGCGCCCAGGATTTAAACGAACAAAACACTGGGCCGCCTGCAGTGGAGCGTGAGGACTTAACCACTCGGCCACGGGGCCAGCCCCAGGGGTCACCTCTTCTAAACTTAAGCTTTCTTGACTCTTGGCTACTTGGGGGCTGAGAGGCAAACTTTCTTGTTTTCATTTAATTTCAGTGCCCTCCAGAGTGTCAAGAGAAGACAAGAAATGTATCACCCTAGATCAGTACCCTTGCCTTGCTTTCTGACTTGAGCCGCCCTGACATCTGCTTGCATTGTCCCTGTAGTCAAGGAGCCAGATCTCTGCTGTCGCCATCTCTCCTGCTACTAACTGCATATATTGCTGGTCAGCTGGTTCTAATTCTTCAGTCTCTCTTTAGTAGGTGACAACAGTGTCTTGCTAATGCCCATACTATGTACCATCTGCTTGGGGGTTGCTTGTCACTCCTGAGGTATGAGGCACCAAGGGACTCTCTTGGCTCCCATGCAGGTGCAACCCAGAAGCATGTGGGAGTGGAAGCTCGAGGGAACGTAGATCTGACCAAGAGCCTACAGGATGAGAATGAATTCTTCTCTCTTTCTCTGCCCCCTATCTCCAAAGGCTGATTTGGAGAGGCAGGAGATCCATTTGGCTTCATAAGACTTCCCATTACACCCTATGGTCATCCTGTCACAAAGCTGTGGTCAGTTTGGGAATGCGCTACCTTCTCTTTGCCATCCTACCTTCTCTGACTCACTACTCTTTCATCTTTACCCTCCTTGCTTGTGAATGCGTTCCCAATGAAGTGCTAAGACAGAAAGTTTTCCTGTGACTGTTTTCCAGAGAACCCAAGCTAAGAAAGAAGCCACAACAGCCACTGCAGATTTAGCCCCTCGTCTGCTTGTAATTTTACATCATTCTCACTGGAGTCACCAAAATATTGTACAAATGCCTTCATGCCACATCCCTAATAATCCTTCCTCTCGGACTACTCTAATCCACCCTCAGGTAGTAGCTTAACTGAGGAACATAAGGACCGCAAAGGAACCTGCTCCATGTATCATCAGGTCTAACCCAGGAGGCTTCCATATTGCAGTTGGCAGCTAAGCCCATTCTCTCCTCCTGGTGAGCTGAGTGCCTTGTTCAGGGTCACCACTCCAACTCCCAGGAGAGCTGTAAGAGGGGCTTCACTTCCCCCAAAGCAACCCAATAACAATCTCACATCTCTGATAATTATGTCAGACTTGGGCCCCAACTTGGTCCAAATTCACAAAGCTCTCTACTAAAGCGTTTGGTTCCAGACATCTTTAGTGTGTGTCCAGTGTAAGTCCCAGAGGCTCTGTCAACTTCTCTCTTGGATGGAGTTCACATAATATTTTAGCTCAGATTGTCAAAGCGTAAGTTACCAGGGTGGTATAGTAATAAAAAGTAATCTGGATCACCATGGTTGAATACAGAAAGCACAGCAAGGCCCAAACATACACCCAATTGTCCTATGAGGACAAGGTATTCTGGAGTGAAGAAGGGGCAAATGGAACTCCCAGACACCAAACCCAAACTGAATCTCTTACTCTATAAGATCATGACCTCAAGTTGCAGATTCACTTGCCTGAGAGCCCCCGTCCATATCAGTAATAGCCAAAGTATGTGAAAAGTAATGTAAGAGATCATAATGATTATGGCTACCTTTCATTAAGCACTAGCCATGAGACAGAATCTGTGATAAGTACTTTACACATGCATTATTTAACTTAATCATGATCATCAATTCTCCACAGAGAACTCCTCTTATGGGAACAGAGCAGGCACCTTCTTCCCTGGTACCATGTAAAGGTTTATGAAAATCAGTTTGAAAATCTTTTCTAGAAAGGACAACAGCTGATGCCTGATATTCCACCACTGGTCCTTCATCCCTTTGGATTAAGTCATTATTCCTGGACAAGATACCAATAGCCGCTTTCATTTCCTGCCATTTATACCTAAGCAAGATTTTTTCCCCCTCTTTCCTCCAAAAGACGTTATTGGACCTGAAAGCAAAATTGTTGAGGAAGGGGACACAGGTTAAGGAGCCTATGAAAGTAGATCTAGAAGGGGAAACTGGAAGGTCATAGAAAATTGAGGGAAAGCTGAGTACAGACCCTGTCAGAGATTAAGTATTTATTCTACAGTTTTTCCCACAGATAACTTTGTTTCTCCCCTATGACTAAGCATGTAAAGAGATAAGTTAACTATAGCATGAGAGATTTAAGAGGCATATAAGGAAGAACTCCCTCCTAGTAGTTGCTACTAGATGGGCTACTGGCGGGAGGGTGGGCTTTTTGCTCATTGATATTTGACCCCCTAGGAGCAAACATCCTGAGGCTTTACCAGCTTTGAGTTTATCTTTTCCATTTCCACATGAATCTCCCATTTCCTTTTGGGTCTTTGCATGTTTTTCTTCTAGAGAAATACTATAAACAACAGAGATTGCTGATGGTCTTAGATTATAGCTTTAGGAGGAATCTGAATTTTAATTCCTTTGGAGGACACACTGCCAAGAGAAATCTCAAGCAAATGCCACTGTGTCCATAAACTGACCACATAAGAAGGCTATTCTGCCTCTTTCCACTGTCTCTGACCCCAGCATCAAAACAGTAGTGAACATTTCATCGGCCAACCTAATCAACCCATCTTCCATTCTGGTGCTCTGATTGAGCAGCACCTGGAATTGTTGCAGCCCTCTCTGGGATGCAGTGCTCTCTGAGATGCATCTCATCCCATTTGATCAGGTGTTGGCAACACAGCAAAGTGCTGGCAGGCGATCTGTCACTTGACATGCCCTCAAGATTCACTATCTCCTTTGCCACTACTAAACAGAGAGAGTGTGACCTGCCTCTTGCTTTGGTATAAACAGGCGTCAGTGTGCAGATTCTTCGACAAAGGTGCAGCAGAGAAGAGAGACTGCCCACAGAAGGCCTGGCAACACCTGGGTTACACACACACACACACACATACACAGTAGTAGTGTGCACACAGTAGGTACTCAGTTAAGATTTTTGAATGAATAAATACAGAGAATCCAGGATCAGTGATGGAATAAGAAGACTCAAAGAGCAGAAAAATACAAAAAATAACTGCTGAAAACCCTTTCTTTGGACCACGGGAACACCTTGTGGCTGACGCTCCTCTGTCCTTCTCTGGCTCTCACACCCAAGCTGTCTCAGGACTGGTTCTGAAGGGTTGTTCCCAAGAGATCAGGGCGCTAGGGAAATACCCCTCAAAATCTCTCCCCTCCTCGACATATGATGCCAGCCACCCCGAAGGGCAAGCAGGTAAGCTTGTGGGGTAGTGCAGGGGAGGGAGGGTGCCAGACAGGACCCCGAAGGCTGCCTTCTAGGACAAATACAACCCTGCCTTCCTTGGCGGAGCTTAGGAACCCTGACTCAGGAACCAGATTGCCTGGAGTTGAATCCCAGCTCTTCACCGGTGAGCTGTGTGACTTTGGGCAAGTTATTTCATCTCTCTGAACCTCAGTTTCCTCATCTGTAAGATGCAGGTAACAAAAACTCTAACTTCTTAGGGGTATTTTGAGGATTAAATGTGTTAATATCTGTGAAGCTCTCAGAACAATCCCTGGCCTGTACTAAGTAGTCAGTGCTATAAACAAACAAATTTGTTAAATTAAATACATAACTAGGACAAAAACTAAAAAAAATAACAAAAAAATCATGAGAGAGAGAAAGGCAGCCCTGAACATCTGGAAGCTGGCCTGGAACTCACAGCAAGATTGTTATGTTCTCCTGTTGAACAGAAATGATTTTGCACAACATCAACATCAGACAAGGCCACTCTGTGACGGTGATGGATCAAGACAAAAACTAGACAATTCCATAATTGTGTCTGAACACAGACAAAACATGAACATCGTCCAGACCTCAAAATTCCCAGCATCCCCCTCTCCTAGCTGATATCAGTGGCTGCTTGTTGTTTCTTTACATGTTACAGCTTTATCCTATCCTACATCCTTCTAGATAAGAGGTATTAAGAAACCCAATCAGAATTACCCCTGGTTCCTGACAGCATCCAACCCAGAGGAAAATCTCTCTTCCTTTAATCCCTCCTTCCAAATCACCTAACACCAGCCCAAATCCTAGGAGGCCTTTCTGACATCCACTTACTGAGACACCCTCACCATGTAAACACCCTCACGGTTCCCCCTGGTGCGCATTCTCCCTCCCTGCAATGGGGAATAAACTCAAGTTGTCAACTGCAGGCATGTTCCCAGCGAGCTCTGGCTGTAGGGCATCAACCACCACCTTATGTGGAAACTTCACTTCAGAAGAGGCAAGGAACCCTGTATGTCAGATATGGGAACATGTCATTTCTATGCAAATAACTGCAGTAATTGTTTTTTCCAACAGTTTTTGAAGTGTTGCCCTAGAGGGATCACTACTGGGGCAGGAGGGAGGAGGAAATGAACATTTATTAAGCACAAGTTAATTGAAAGACACGGGGTGAGATTCTTAACCCAAATTATCTTGTTTAATCCTCAGGATAACCCTGGGCGGTAGATATATGTTAACTACATTTTACAGATGAGGAGGATGAGTGTCGGAGAGGCCAAATAACTTCAGAGTAATGAAGAGCTGATAAGTGGGCTAAATCCGAAAGTCAATATTTAGTCACTAGCAAAGCCAAATTCCATCAGATGTCCGGGAGGAGCACGGTAGAATACTTGCGATCAGAAACTTTCGTAGCAATACCTCTGGAGGAATTCAAAGATACATGAGGCATGTTCCCCCACCCTGAAGGAGGGGTGGCCATGGAGGGTTGGGGCAAAAGTGGGATGGGGGGAGACCTGGCTCGCTCTGTGCCACCTTCTCCTTTCCTGCGATAATTACATGTTTTTCTTGATTGGTTGAAAGTGGTACATGTAGGAGCCACAGCCCTTGTTTTCCATGTCAAGGCTTCTTTAGCTTCCATAGCAATTAGAGAAATCAGAGCATGCAAATCCCCCAAGAGGGCTCAAGTACCAGGAGAGCGCATTTCCATATTTACTCTCCATGAGACTCTCCTTGGTCGAGGGTTTTCAACACAGTCCAGAGGAGGCGCTGCTACTTCTAAGCTGCGCACACTCAGCTGTGACCCTCACCTGTACAAAATGCTCTCTGCAACACTTCTCAGCATCGCCTGGAGTGGGCGGGCTGCACAGAATTCCACCCTTCGGTCTGCTCCCAGAGACAGGAAGATGTTCTATTTGCAAGTCATTTTCCAATCTTCTGACCACAGTTCTCCTCTCAAAACAAGTAGGCAAATTGTGACCAGCTGAATCAGCCCACGTTGCCCCAGATCTTTTGCAGCTCAGCATAGAGGAGAAGGGGGCCGCTTCCAGAGTCAAAGAGCTTGTGTCTAAATCCCAGCTTATCTCTCACTGGCTATATGACCTTTGGCAAGTTAGGTAACAGGCCTCCACATCTGTTTTACCATCTGTGAGAGGGGATGACAACGGTGCCTCCCTATAATGGAAGTATTTTTGTTTTCCCTGCTACAGTTTATTCTACCTTCTTCCAGTAACAGCCCCTCTCTTTCCTTTACCCCTCTCACACTCAGTCCACCTGGCGCTTTGGGCTGCACCCACCACTAGGCTTCATGGTTGGGAATGTAACACAAGCCTGGCTAAACAGAGTCAAAGACTGGGTCAGGGATCATCATGTGATCCAATGTAAGCCAGTAACAGTCTGCTTCAGGACTTTTGCTAGAATATTGTGAAAGACAACTTTCCACAGGCTATAAGCTTGGAGCTGCTACTGGCAAGCTTGGAGAGCTAATGAATAAAGCCAACAGAAAGAAAGGCAAAACAGAGTTGGAGAAAAACAGGTTCCTAAGAATGTTGAATACAAGAATCTAGCCATCCCTGAAGCATCTCCTGGTCTTTTCGGTTATATGAGCCAATACATTTCCTTCATTGCTTAAACATATTCAAGATGAGTTTCTGTCACTTGCAACCTAAAGAGTGGTGACTAATAGGTTATTATGAGGAGTCAATGAGATAATCTACGTAAAATATTTAGCACAGTGCATGTATAGTACATGGCAAGAGCTCAATAAATACCTGAAATCCAGGCAGCCCATTTTCAGATCCTAATGAGTGCAAAGCTCTCTGGAAGAGACTGACGTCCCTCTGCAGGCCATCTGAACTGCTATCCTCAGCATTTGGTAAATAGCAACATACCTACATCATCCTTTTCTCCTTTGAGAGGCTTCTGATCTCTGCAACTCTCAGAATTTAGCCGGGTACTCTTCCTCCCAATGCCCTGCCTACTTGTCATGTTGACTATTTCACCTGATCTTTGTCCTCCCTGACTCATGACATGGCAAGTCCAGGATATCTTAGAACATAAATTGTGGGCTAGTTACAGGGTTCAGGAAGCAATTCTGGGTGAGTGTTTTAACCTTTATTTGATTAGTAAAACACTGCCTCCTTCCTGCCCAAAGCCCTAGGCCAAAGGAAACAATTTTTCTTCTCCTCTGACCTGCTCCATCCTAGTCTAGTATCTCTCTTCCCCCATATTCCCGCTTCTCATTTTATTACCTAGGTCCCGTTTGATGGGAGTATGAAGCTGGTTAGGGGGAAAAGGAAGTGAGTTTTAGCTTAAAAGACCACAAAAGAGACAGATGATCTGAAGAAGAACAAGAGTAGACCTACAAGCTCCTTGGCAAAGGCAGGGAGAGAGTGAGCGAGAATTGGACGGTAGTCACTGGCCAGACCACATGCCCCTTAAGCCAGTCGTTCACTTCACACACAGATGCCACGGCCCAGCCTAAGCAGGAGGCAAGGGAGAAAGGCTTCTTTTATGATTCTGGCTTTTCTAAAACTCTCCACAAAAACAATAATGATAAAGTTATATGTGGAATTCACTGCTTATTGAATGGAGCCCGGTCTGTAGGCTAAGTATGGCTCAGAGGAAGCCCTATGTGTCTTGCCAAGAAGGGGCAACAGGCCAAAGGAAGCTTTCTTCCCATCTTTGTTCCAGTGCGAAGACCTAGGTCTAATCCCCCAAATCAGGTCGCCTCTCATTCATCTTCCTGCACAGTTTAATGTGACAGTCACAAAAAAATACAGGAAAGTCGGCTGGCCAAGTGTTTCTGAGCCTTCACAGGGAGCTGGATCAACCTTAGACGCAGGAAGAGCTGCATGATTTGTGGGCCCAGTGCAAAATGAAAACGCAAGGTCTCTTGTTCAAAATCAAGAATTTTAAGATGGCAACGGCAGAGCATTAAAGCAAACACAAGGTCCATCTAAGCAGGGGGCCCTTCCCATTACAGTGGTCATGTGTCTGTGAAGCTGGCCTTGCCTGGAATCAAGGGATCCAGCAAGGTAGGAAGGATAAAAGGAGGCCAGATGGTACTGTCTCATCTCCACTTGCTGTTTTCGTGTGCTAGGGAACATAACCTGTTTTAGCCCAAAGAGACAGATTTCATGGCAGACTGCAGGTACTATGACAGTCCAGGAAGAGAAATGTTTTAGGCCCCAGCAGAGGGAGGGTTCTCAGATCCATAATGGGTGCTGCCTATTTGGTGTGTTCAGTTCCCCGAGCCCAATTTCTGCTGTAGGTCACTTCTAACAGCTCCCTTTCACAGGAAGAAAATTATTGGTGTACAGAAAAGAGAGAAAGAATATGGCAATGGCAGAAGATGGCAAAGCATGACTTCTACAATGAATTCAAGGACATGGGGGTTTAGATTTTAGCATACGAAAGGAACTTTAGTAGCATGGACTGCAATAATAAAGGGGGGGTGTCTTCACTATTTGGGGCAGGGGAGCTCCGTCTGAAGGGCAGAATTCTAATAATGTAATTTTATTCTTCCAAGTACAGTGTCCAACCTGCTCATCTATTCTTCAAACTACTACCTCATACAAATCCTTGGGGAGTCTGGGACTGGTTTTGGATTATCTTACAACTGACGTATAGACAGTAGATGTTTTCAAAGCTTGAAGGAACTTAACGTGTGTTTTCCTCAGGATTGCGCCATTCAGAGCTCTTATTTGCCACTTTTTATTTACACTTTGAAGAATGGATTTGCCAAACAAAAGCAAATTGCAACTCATCTCCTGCCTAAAATCTTTAAACAGAATCTAAAAGATGGGGTTAGACTTGAATTTAGAATCACAGAAAAGCATTAAATTGGGAATGAACATTTAACGATGGTCCCATCCAGTGGTTCCAAACCCTGGGCTTCCAGCCCTGATGTGACAGAACCATCTGGGAAGCTTTTCAGAAAATACAGAATCCCTGAACCTTTCCCTAGAAATTTGTTTTCAGTCTTTAGGGTGGAGCTGGGGAATCTGTATTTTTATAAAATTTATTGGTTGTAATTTAATAAACATTAAAAGCAACTGGATGGGCAAAAGCATCTCAAGTCAAAAGACCAAGCACAAAACAGGAATTAATCTTCGTAACTCGTAGGCCAACCTTGGGCTGAGAGCCAGGAGAGAGAGTATCATCAGACAAGACCCTCCAAGCCAGCACAGGCACTCTGTGCACCCTCTGGGCCCACACACTGGGCAGGACTGTGTGCGTGGGGCTGTGGGATGCACGTTTATTTATTTATAAAGGAAGATTTGGTGTCTGGTCTCTGACCACAGCTCATCTTCAAACGTCCATGGAGCCTACCCCCATTCCTCCCATCACTGGGCCAGTGGTGCTCTCATCTGCCCCCTCTCACTTCCCCAAATAACGGGGAGAAACCCTGGAAGGCCTGAGCAGTCCTTGGAAGGGAAGCCTCTTGCAGAGCCTCGTCATCTCAGGAGTCCCTTTTTTGGCGGAAGCGGCTCTCGCTGCACAGCTGGAGGATCTGGAGCAGAACACATCCAAGGTCCACAAACACAAACCCAGGGATTTTGTTCTTTCGTGTTGTGGCCTGTAAGCCTTGCTGTAGCGTGTTCCCCCAATTTCCCTCTTTCCCTTTTTAGTATTTTATTTGGTTCCATTCCTTTCTGTGTGAACAGTTGGTCCTCATAATCCCTGAGCAGCTTGTAGCTGGTTTTTACCGTCATTCCACATGGTCACTCCGTTCGGTTCCAGCAAGCACGTTGAGGTTTGGACATCCTCTTCACATAGCTGTCAACTCGTTTCTCTAAGCTCTAGGCCAGAGTGGCCACTATGTGTGAGTTGGTTTTCCTTTTTTGCTGCTGAAAGTGTATCTTTATCACTGCCTGCTCTGGGATTGGGATGATTCCTCTGCTTTAGCAGAATGTTAAAATAATTTCCAAGATCATCCTGAAGAGGCAGAGTTCTAACATCTGCTAATAAAGAATGGCTCCAAACAAAGTGGCCTGGATTAGCCTTGCAAGGGTGGAAATGGCAACAGGCTGGCCTCCAAGATGCTGTAATATTACATGCGCGCCCTGCCGGCCTCAGCCTTGGAACCCTACAAACCACCATCTTGAGAACATCAAAGGAAATATTTTCCACTTCTAGAGGCTGCCAGATCCTAGAGGTACTGCCACACAAAATAAACTCTCCTCCAAGTGACTGAAAATGCTATTTCCCCTCAATTGTGGGAAAGCATAAATAAATGGGACAGCGTGAGATGAAGAAACCAATAGAGGGAAAATTTGATACATTAAACACGCGGGAAGCTGCAGTAGTAGCCACAGGGCTGGCAAAAGAACAGAAATCAAAAGAAAAGCACATTTCCACTGAGCACACGTGGGGGGCACATTTCGATATTTCTCTAGGAGATTTATATAATTTACTACATCTTAAAGACACTGGAAAGTACATCCAAGTTCTTTCTAGGCTGATGCAGCTGATAAAACATGCAAATGACACTCTATAATTCTGTATATATCTTTTTAAATACATTTTTAAGCTTTCTACTATGAAAAATTTATAATCGAGTACTCCTCTAAGAGTGGGCTGTGGATAGGTGTGAATTCGACAACTGTTTCTTCCTGGTCTGCAATAAGTACCAGAAGTGAGTAAGCATTTAGAAACTAACCATTTAGAGCGCCACAAGATTTTTACTGTATTTTACAAGTGTATTAGTCAAATGAATTTTTTTTCAAATGAATTGAAAAAAATTGGCTTTTCATCACATATGAATCGAGAAGCACTGGCATAACATCCACATTCACATCACCTAGATTTAATTGTTTTTAACAAACCAGCAGAAATACAGAATACTTTGTGGAGACATACCATATGAAAAGGGACATAAATCTATGCACCTAAAGATTTGCTTTGAAATCATTGAACTCTTTAACTGGCTTCTCTGTCTTAACTTATCATTGCCTTGAAAACAGTGTGACCAGAAAGTAATGGATTCATTTTTCATATTTCCACTTCCTAATACGTGGATATTTCAAGAAGTTTGTATTTATATGAGGCTTGTAAAGATACAAGAGAGATGAATATTGTTCTTATCGTTCCTGTAATCCTCTTTCCTAACTCAATGCTATGTTCTCTGACATTTTTTACAAGTCAGTCCTTTGAAGACATCTTCATTGTACTGCAATGCCTGACTTAAAATTCATTATGTGACAGGTAAAGCTGTAACTTCCTTTGAAGCCATCTGTCCTCACATTTTTCTGATGGAAACATTGCAGGTAGTTTTATGTGTTTTTAGATGCTTTTAAATATAGAGAGTAATAGGATGGGATTTCCCCTTCTCATTGAGGAATTTAACTCAGATTTGTGAAACAGAAGGTAGCACATCTTTTCATTGTGGAGACTTTTTCAACCAATAGGAAGAATTTATTCAGAGCAACTTCATGTGGCTGTTGTTAACGTCAGTTTAAGACTCTGGCAAAGAGCGGGAAAAAGAAAGGAAGCGTCAACCACCCACATCACCAAACTTAAAAAGCTGGAACACTTGATCCGTAGTCATTTTCTATCAAATTGCATGAGCAATTTGGACAAAGAGTCAATTGCGCTTCAGTGAAAATTTGTTTGAACATAAATTGTTTTCTAGATATTTTGCTAAAGTCCTTTAATATCTAATTCCCACAGCCTCTGTCTTAGGGATTAAGAAGCATTGAAGGCAGTGAGTTCAGAGCCATTTGTTTTCTCTGGCCTTGGAAAAAAAAGGGCCACACACACCAAATTATTGAGCCAGTCCTTTTTTCCTCTTGTAACTCATCCAAACATTCTGTTATGAAGTTGAAACATTTCAGTTACTGTAATTTTTTCCTAAAGGTTCTGGTTCCCACACTGAACTTCTCCCTCCAAATTCAGATTCAGAATCCAATTCCCAAAATCGGCTCCAAAACACTTTCATAACCTAGCGCTTGAGAAAGGGAACTTCAAGCCCTACTTGCCTCCTTTCAGAATGAGTCAAAAAGTATTTTAAAAAGCAACAAAAAATGTGAAATCCCTTGATGAAGTGTTTTTGAAGTGTCCTGGCCACATCTGTAGGAATGGTCAAATATAATCTAACACAGTTCACTTTTTAAAGTAGAAAACAACTAAACTTTGCACAAATGTAGGCAAATAGCTCCTTCCAAAAGTAAAGCTCATTATACACATACAAAGGAAACTGGTCTTAAATCCCAGGGTGCTGGTGCGCCCTAGGGAATCATAGTGGGAGAAACTGGGCAAAACCAGGGGATAGGATGAAGGTGACCTTAGGGGGAAAAATGCCTTCTCGAAGTAATGAGAACCCTCTGAGAACGTGACAATTAGGCATAAAGTATATGACTATTAGAATTAGCTACCAGCTCTTCACATATGGAGAGCTCTGTTATCAATACTCTGGTGAGTCAGAGATTTAAAAGAATCAAAATAAAAAGCAATCAAATATAGTCCAGGTTTCTGTGCAAAATGTGAGGCCCTTGACCTTCGCCTTCAGGAAAGTGTTCTGCCTTCCACCTTATCTGTCTGGAGGCAGTCCCTGAGACTGGAGTTTACAGTTCTCCTCATGACTAATAGCCTGGCACACGAAACGGGCTTCCCCTGCTGATGCAGAAGGCAGATGAACACAGTGAAGATCCCCGATGGGCAAAGAAACACCCATGGAGTGAAAGGAAGGCCCAGTTAGTAACAATAGTAGCTGCTGTTGGTTCACTGTTCACTATGTACCATGCGTTATGTGGGATGATTCACACAGGGCCACTCTCTACCTTTTCAACCATTCTAGGAGGTGGGTATTTCCATTTTACAGATGAGGACTCTGCGGCACAGAGGAACTCTCCTGAGATCTAAAGACAAGGTCTAAATGCATGTTTGTCAAACCACAAATTCCAACCTCTCAGCAGGATTACTTGAGTTATCTGAATGAGTGTTGGAGGTGAGGAAAGGAAGCTGACTGACCTAGAGCAGGATTACAGGAGAAAACAGAATTGTGGCCTGTGATCATTACTGGAATTATATAACATTGAATAAACATCAGTTTATTAGCAAACTTAGGTTAAATGTACTTTAAAATGTAATTAATAAGTACTCAGGACAGGAGAGATCCTGAGCTTATATACTGAGATTTACATAGCCCAAGTGAGTGAAGATTCCTGGGAAACAGTCATCTAAGGAGGCTCCTTTTATTCCATTGCCCAGTGTCTTTGGGGACGTCTGCTTTGGGAATTAACTTCCAAGTATTACTGCATTCTCTTTTTTCCAGTTGTATTGAGGTGTAATTGACATACATCACTGTATAAGTTTAAAATGTACAGCATAATGGTTTAACTTACATATATTGTGAAATGATAACCACAACAAGTTCAGTTAGCATCCATCATTTCATACAGACACAATAAAAAGAAAAAGCAAAAAAATTTTTTTTCCTTATGATGAGAACTCCTAGGATTTACTCTCTTAACAAGTTTCATATATATTATACAGTAGTGTTAAAGTCATCATGTTGTACATTACATCCCTGGTACTTATTTATCTTATAACTGGAAGTTTGTGCCTTTAACCATCTGCCTTCAATTCCCCCTCCGTCTCCTCCCACCCCTGGTAACTGCACATCTGATCTCTTTCTCTGTGAGTTTTTTTTTTCAATTAGATTCCACATATAAGTGAGATGATACAGTATTTGTCTTTCTCTGTCTAACTTATTTCACTTAGCATAATGCCCTCAAGCTTGATCTATGTTGCTGCAAATGGCAAGATTTCCTCATTTTTTATGACTGAACAATATTCCATTGTGTATATATATATATATATATATATATATATATACCACATCTTCTTCATTCATTCATCTACTGATGGACACTTAGGTCATTTCCATGTCTTGGCTGTTATAAATAATGCTACTGTGAACATGGGAGTGCAGATATCTTTTCCAAGTTAGTGTTTTCATTTCCTTTGGATATATTCCTGGACATAGAATTGCTGGATCATATGGTAGTTCTATTTTAATGTTTTGAGGATCCTCCATGCTGTTTTCCATAGTGGCTGTACCAGTTTACAATCCCACTAACAGTGCACTACAGTTCCCTTTTCTCCATTTTCTCACCAAGATTTGTTATCTCTTGTCTTTTTCAAGCTGGCCATTCTAATAGGGAGGAGGTGATATCTCAATGTGATTTTGATTTGCATTTTCCTAACAACTGGTGATGTTGAGTATCTTTTCATGTACCTTTTGCACATTTGTATATCTTCTTTGGAAAAATGTTTATTCAAGTCTTTTGCCCTAATTTAATTGGATTATTTGAAATTTGCTATTGAGTTGTATGAGTTCTTTATATATTTTGGACAGGAACACCTTATCCAGATACATGTTTTGCAAATATTTTCCCCGTTTCCATAGGTTGTCTTTTCACTTTGTTGATTGTTTCTTTTGTTGCACAGAAGTTTTTTAGATTGATGTACTTTGATTATTTTGATTTTGTTGCCTGTTCTTTAGGTGTCATATCCAAAAAATAATTACAAAGACCTAAGTCAAGGAGCTTTTTTCCTGTTTTCTTCTAGGAGGCTCATGGTTTCAGGTCTTACATTTAAGTCTTGAATCCATTTTGAGTTAATTTTTGTGATTGGTGTAAGATAGGGGTATAGTTTCATTCTTTCACACGTGAATATCCAATTTTTCCAGCACCATTTATTGAAGAGACTGTCTTTTTTCCATTGAGTATTCTTGGCTCCCTTGTCAAATAGTAGCTGACCATATATGCTTAAGTTTATTTCCAGGCTCTCAATTCTGTCCCATTGGTCTATTTGTCTTTTTTATCTAGGACCATACTCTTTTGATTACTATAGCTTTGTAGTTTAGCTTGAAATCAGGAAGTGCGATGCCTCCTGCTTTGTTCTTCTTCCTCAGGATGGCTTTGGCTATTTGGAGTCTTTTGCGGTTCCACATAAATTTGAGGATTGTTTTTTCTACTTCTGTAAAAAATGCCATTGGAATCTTGATAGGGATTGCATTGAATCTATAGATGGCTTTTGGTACTATCAACATTTTAACAATATTAATTCTTACAATCCGTGAATACAGGATACCTTTCCATTTATTTGTGTCGTATTTAATTTTTTTCATCAGTGTCTTCTGGTTTTCAGAGTAGAGCTCTTTCACCTTCTTGGTTAGGTTTATTCCTGAGTTTTTCATTGTTTTTGATGCTATTGTAAATGGGATCATTTTCTTCTTTTTCAGATAATTTGTTGTTACTGGAGAGAAACGATACAGATTTTTGTATGTTAATTTTGTATCCTATGACT
The DNA here is from genome assembly GCF_037783145.1 of Equus przewalskii. Classification (NCBI taxonomy): domain Eukaryota; kingdom Metazoa; phylum Chordata; class Mammalia; order Perissodactyla; family Equidae; genus Equus; species Equus przewalskii. The sequence continues at coordinate 48,596,292 of NC_091831.1, read as the reverse complement.
TTACTGAATTTGTTGATTAGATCTAAGAGTTTTTTGGTGGAATCTTTATGTATTTAGGTGCTCCATTGTTGGGCACATAAATACTTACAATTGTTATACCTTCTTGATGCATTAACTTCTTTATTATTATATACTGACCTTCTTTGTCTCTTTTTATCATTTTTAGTTTAAAGTCTTTTTTGTTATAAGTATAGCTATCACTGCTGTTTTTTTTGGTTACCATTTGCTTGAAATATCTTTTTCCATCCCTTCTCTCTATGTGTGTCTTTAAGACTAAACTGAGTTTCTTGGGGGCAGCATACTGTTGAATATTGTTTTTTCATCTATTTAGTCATTCTGTGTCTTAAATTGGAGAATTTAATCCATTTATTTTTAAAGTAATTATTGATAGTTAAGGACTTACTGCTGCCATTTTGTTAATTGTTTTCTGCTTGTTTTGTAGATCCATTGTTCCTTGTTTCTTATCTGGCTCTTTTTTTGTGTGTTTTGATGTTGTGTGGTATCAGTATCTTTTGACTTCTTTACCATGTTCTTCTGTGTAATTACTACAGGTTTTTCCCTTGTTGTTACCATGAGACTCAGATGAAGTATATTAAAATTTAACACCCTATTTTAAACTGATACCAACTTCAATACAATCCCTAAACTTTACACTTCTACTTCTCCTCTCCCTCACATTTTAGGTTATGGATGTTACAATTTACATACTTTTATATTGTGTAGTAACAGATTACACAATATTGTAATTGTAGTTATGGTTATTTTTCCTACACTTGTTTTTTAACTATTAAACTAGAGTTGTAAGTGAATTATGCACCACCATTACCATACGATAGAACTTAACCTGACTATATATTTATCATTACCAGTGAGTTTTACACTGACTTCTTACATTTTTATGATGTTAATTAGCATCCTTTTATTTCCACTCAAAGACCTTTCTTCAGCATTTCTTGTAAGGCAAGTTTAGTGGTGATGAATTCCCTCAGCTTTTGTTTGTTTGGGAAAGCTTTTATCCCTCCTTCATTTCTGAAGGACAGATTCACCAGGTATAGTATTCTTGGTTGACAGTTTTTTTCTTTCAATATTTTTAATATGTCATCCCATTCTCTTCTGGCCTGATAAGTTTCTGTTGAGAAATCTGCCAGTAACCTTATGGGATTCCCTTGCATGTAACTTCTCTCTTTTCTGTTGCTCCTTTCAAGATTTTTTTCTGTGCTTTGACTTTTGACAATTTAATTATAACGTGTGTCAGTGCAGCCTTATTTGGGTTCAACCTATTTGGAACCTTTGTCCCTCTTTGATCTGGATGTCTATTTTTCTCCCCAAGTTTGAGAAGGTCTCAGCCATTACTGCTTTGAATATACTTTCTGTACCTTTATCTTTCTCTTCTCCTTCTAAAATTCTCATAATGTGAATACTGTTTCTTTTTATTATGTCCCACAAGTTTGGTAGGCTCTCTTCATTATTTTTTATTCTTTTTGTTCCTCTTACTGGATAGTTTCAAATGTCCTATCTTCCAGGTTGCTGATTCTTTCTCCTTCATGGTCATGTCTGCTTTTGAAGCTCTCCATTGAATTCTTCAGTTCAGTTATTGTAATTTTTGGCTCTGGGATTTCTGGTTTCTTTTTTCTTGGTGAGGAATATTCATCCTGAGCTAACATCTGTGCTAATATTCCTCTATTTTTTTTTTTTTTTCAGTATGTGGGCTGCCAGCACAGCATGGCCCCTAACAGAGCAGTGTAGGTCTACACCCAGGAACCAAACTCAGGCTGCCAAAGGGGTGAGCACTGAACTTAACCAATAGGCCACTGGTGCTGTCCCTGTTTGTTTGTTTTTTTTTTATGGTGTCTGTTTCTTTGTTGAACTTCTTTTGTTCACACATTGTTTTCCTGATTTTGTTTAGTTGTCTGTCTGTGTGTGCTTGTATTTCACCAAACTGCTACATGCACCTGAAGCAGGTTCACTTTGGCAGAGGCAGTTCTTCAACAGCTCAGTTTTTGTTTCTGGACGTGTCTGCTGGTAACATCCTTGAGCAGGCAGGGCCAGTTATTAGGGTCTATTTTTGAGCAAGGCAATGGCAAAGAGCCACTAAGGCTCTTTGTGGTCTTGACTCTAGCCGACTTGTGCCCTAAGTTCCCTGACCAAAGAGGGCCACTTGCTTTGCTCTGGAGGTGATCAGTTCTTCCCTCCTGACTCTCAGCTCAAGTGTTACTGGGTTATGCAGCAGCTTCCATGTATTCTGCCAGCCTTTCTTTCGTCTCAGATGGCGCTGGGGGCCACATTCCACAGGGGGTGAGTATATGACTCAGCTTTCCTTCCAGGGTGGGACTAGGAGAGCCCACCTCAGGGAACTCCCAAATTTTCCCAGTCTTTTTGGTCAGGAGGGGCCAGGAGCCATGGTCTGCAGTGGGTGGGGCTATGACTCAGCCCTTCTGCCTGGGCATGGCCAACCAGACTCCAGGGCTGGCAAAACCCTCATTTGAGGACGCGAATCAGGCAGACCTACACCCTGCTGACTTCCTAGTCAGACTGTGGCACCAACTTGGTTCTGCAGATGAGCTAAGCTGTTGGTTGAGACTACTACGTGGGCTCTGCAGGTATGAACTGGGTCTGCCAAGATTTGAACGCTGGTTATTGGAAGCCACTCTCTACTTCTCTGTCACAATCAGATTCTCAGTGGTTGAGCCTCAGGGATTTCCTTGTGACCCTGTGGGGGTGAATCCAGAATAGCAGTTCCCATGAAGTGACCCACAGTGCTGGGGGCCTGGATGTTTGCCCTGCAGTCTGCTTCCCCGCTGGAGGAACCACAGGCTTAGGGGAGACCTCTCAGAGTGGCACTGCACTGGCCAGGGGGAGGGGCAATGTGGTCAATGTGTACCAGTTCCTCTTACCCTTCCAATGCAGTCTGTGTTGGTCTCTGTGGTACAAGGGGTTGCTTCAGCCTCACTCCCGCGTTCTAGGTACCCTCCGTGGTGTCCTTTCCATGAATAGTTTTTAGTTGTTGTTCTTGTGAGGGGGAGCAAAGTCAGGAATCACCTACGTCACCATCTTGGTGACATCACTATTACTGCATTCTTGGAGTATTTTCTGTGGTAGCAAATTCATGCTCTTTCAAGATACACATGATTTCTAAATACTGCAAAGTCACTTGGAGTCAAATCTAAGAAGTGATGGGTCATACAGTATAACTATAAAGCTGTGGGCCATAACCTTTTCAGGCCACACACTCCTTTTGAGAATGCGATTACACCTACAAAACCTAGAAAAAAGGAGTGACGGCAGATAAGAGGAATATTTTGCATTTGAAAGCACAGACCTGTTTCTGTGAGATGGGTACTGTGAACAGTTTTGTCGAAACCTGGGGTTTCTACACAGCACTCGGAGTTTCCTCAGAGTGCTGTGAACACAGGGAGGCCTGTGTTGAAGGTGGGGGCTATTCCATCCTCCAATTCCTCTTCATCAGCTCCCCCTTTCTCCATTTCAAATGTGAGCTTAGTGAGGGGAAGGGTTTATGTTCCATTCACTGCTGTGCCTAGAACAGGGCCTGGCACTTACTAAGTATTCATTAAGTATTTACATAATGAATGAGTAAATGGATGAGAAATTTAATGTTGCGTTCACAGGTAAGATGTCAATTATCAAAAGAACTCTGGTGTAGGAACAATCATTGGCACAGCTAATTCAAGTGGAGATGTTGCTGGGAGCATAAGGAGGAGAGGATTAGGGTTTGAGAGTTAGACAAATCTCAGGATTAGTATTATGGTATCAATTCCATTTGAGGAGGATTTT